>NC_083416.1:29475130-39475130 GCF_020745735.1 Hemiscyllium ocellatum
GGGAGTGTGTGTGTGTGTGAGAGAGGGGGGGAAAGTGTGCCTGTATGTGTGTTCTTGGGGAAATTCTTGGACACATTCATCTCCATCAGGGACAGTCACGTCAGTATCTCACTGTACCACAAACCCACAGATAAGCTCATGATGCTGCACTTCTGTTGATTCCACCTTAAACACATTAAAACAGCCATCCCCTACGGACAGGCCACACTCATACGCAGAATCTCTTTAGATGAGGAGCAAAAAAGACAGACACTTGAAGGTGCTGAAAGAAGCCCTCATAAGAATGGGATACAACGCTCAACTCACTGATTGTCAGTTCCAACGTGCCACAGCGAAAAACCATTATGACCTCCTCAGGAGACAGACACAGGACACAACCAAGAGGGTACCCTTTGTCGTCCAGTACTTCCTGGGAGCGGAGATACTACATCATGTTCTTCACAACTACAATGCATTATTGATGATGAATTAGATTAGATTAGATTAGATTAGATTAGATTACTTACAGTGTGGAAACAGGCCCTTCGGCCCAACAAGTCCACACCGACCCGCCGAAGCGCAACCCACCCATACCCCTACATTACCCCTTACCTAACACTACGGGCAATTTAGCATGGCCAATTCACCTGACCCGCACACCTTTGGACTGTGGGAGGAAACCGGAGCACCCGGAGGAAACCCACGCAGACACGGGGAGAACGTGCAAACTCCACACAGTCAGTCGCCTGAGTCGGGAATTGAACCGGGTCTCAGGCGCTGTGAGGCAGCAGTGCTAATCACTGCGCCACCGTGCCGCCCACTAATGTTCCTGGTTCTTCCCTATGTCTCCATTTCTCACCTTTAAACAACTACCAAATCTTAAACAGTCCATTGTTCACAGCAAACTACCTAGCCTTCAAGACAACATCGACCAGAACACTATACAATCCTGTCATGGCAACCACTGCAAGACATATCAGAATGTCAACATGGATGCTACCATTACACATGGGGATATCACCCACCACATGCGCGGCAGGTACTTGTGTGACATGGCCAATGTTGTCTATCTCATACGCTGCAGACAAGGATGCCTGCAATATTGGTGAATTCTTGCAGACGCCACAACAACTGATGAATAGACACTGCATTATAATTGCCAGACAGGGATGCGCCCTCCCAGTGGGGGGACACTTTGTAGTCAAGGACATTCGGTCTTGGGTGCACTTTATCCAAGATGGGCTTTGTAATACACAACAGCACAGAGACTCATAGCCAAATTCGGTACCCATGAGGACGGACTCAGCCGGGATCTTGGATTCATGTAACACTACAGGTGACCCCACTACACTATACATTCTCACTCACACACACACACACACTCCCACTTCTCTGTGTGTGTCTCTCTCCCTCCCTCTCGCAGGCATAAATTCCATCATGCACACACTCTATTAAGCATGCGCACACGCATATGTCTAATGGGGTGAATTTGTATTTGCAGATACATTCTATTTTGTTCAAAAAGAACACAATCTTTAGGCAGTCAGTCAATGTGACATTTTATAAATTCCTACTTTGAAAATAAAACAAGTCTGACTCCAGGTTGAAATATAGACAGACTCTAACCTCACACCTTTGAGGTATTACCTGAGCTGAGAAGTCACCTTTTTTAATACACAGCCATCTAGGTATGTCTAAGACATTGCATCAGTTGTATGACACTTGATCTTTTACTTATAAATTCTGCTTCTTATATACCTGCCTGACTAGCTATCTGTTGGAGGAGCAGTGCTCCAAAAGCTAGTACCCTCAAATAAACCTGTTGGACTATAACCTGGTGATGTATGATTTTTAACTTTAAAATTTAAAAAAAGCATTGCCAGTTAATTCAGTGGCAGGAAGGAATCACTGACACAGGAATTCTGCTTACTGGAAGTGGAATGCAAATGTTGAAATAAGTGTGAATCAAGGCTGGTTAGAGTCAGAGCTGAAAATGTGTTGCTGGTTAAAGCACAGCAGGTCGGGCAGCATCCAAGGAACAGGAAATTTGACGTTTCGGGCCAGAGCCCTTCATCGGACCAGGCTCTGGCCCGAAACGTCGAATTTCCTGTTCCTTGGATGCTGCCTGACCTGCTGTGCTTTAACCAGCAACACATTTTCAGCTCTGATCTCCAGCATCTGCAGACCTCACTTTTTACTCGCTGGTTAGAGTCATACTTGATGCAAAGGATTGTTGTGGTTGATGGACGTCAGCCTACTCCGTTCCAGGATATCTCTGCAGGAATTCCTCGCAGTAGTCTCCTCGGCCCAGCCCTTTCCAGCTGATTCATTAATAACCTTCTCTCCATCGTCATTTCTGAAGTAGGGATGTTTTCTGATGATGACACATCACCATTTGCGAGACCTCAGATACTGAAGCAGCCCCTGCCCAAATGCTTTATTCAGGCTTGAACCGATAACATTCACAACACATATGCCAGGCAAAGACCATTTCCAACAAGAAAGGATCTCACCATCACTTCTTGACCGGAATGATGTCACCACCACTGAATTCACCACTATAAACATTCTGGAGGTTACTATTGACCAGAAACTGAACTGGACTCACCCAATAAATACAATGGCTATAAGAGCAAGTCACAGAGAAGAAATCCTGCAGTGAGTAACTCACCACCTGATTCTCCAAAACCTGTCTACTATCTACAAGGAATACTCCCATTTGCCTGGGTGGGTGCAACCCCAACAACACTGAAAAACTTTTAATCATCCAGGGAAAAATTAGTCCACTTGATTGATACCACTTACACTAACATTCACTCCCTCCACCACTAATGCACAGTATGAGCAGTATCTGCCATCTACAAAATGAAGTGCAGAAATTCACCACTACTACTTAGTCAGCACCTTCCAAATTCACAACTACATGTGTCGTGAAGGGTAAGGGCAGCAGATATATGGGACCAACACCACCTGCAAATTCCCCTCCAAATCATTCTTTTCCTGATTTGGAACATATCGCTGTTTTTTCGGTGTCGCTTGAACTTCCTTCTTAACAGCATTGTGGGTCTAGCTATAGCATGTGAACTGCAGCAGTTGAAGAAAGCAGATCACCACCACCTCAAGGAGAATGCAAGATGGTAAATAAATGACACCTGTATCCCATGAATGTTTTTAAACATTCCACACAGATTAAATATGATACATTTAATACATCTTAGCTGTCCCACATATATGGTGTTAGAAGAATTGTAATAGGCAGTGTATACATGGGTAAACATTTTCTAACATTCATCATGGATTTTCAGTAGAATTACTGCATTAATCTGAGGAATTAGCAGTTTTACAATAGCAGGGGTCATACTTTAAAACTTCAGTGTAGTTTTACCTATTTCTTTTATCTCTGAACACTTCAGGAGTGGTGAATCACTAAAGGGTTATTCTAGCAGCTGTTGCACTCACCACTTGCTCCTTTTATTAGCAATGTAAAGTATAATCTAATTTTAAATCATGAATGGGATGATTGCTTGATGCCTGCATGGCCCAAGGTTGTGTTAACCATCTGGAGTATACTTAATATTAAGCTGGCTAAAAGAGACATTTTAAATCTTGCAGGTGATTATAAATTGATTATTTCTAATTGTGCCTTTGTGAAGTCTTGTCTTAAGTTGTTCTCATAAACCCTGCATAGTTTGTATATTTGTTAACGTGTATGTTTTTCAATAATTGGTTTATACCCTTATATAATAATATCTGAATGGATTTAAATTTTACAAAGCTTCCTTCTCACCACATATGCATACTCCAACAACATGCATCTTTATGCATGTTCTTACTTACCTTGAAATGTACTATCGCTGAAACGAATGCATTGTGTTTCATGGTTGCTCTCCTTTACATCCCTCTTGATTCAAACACACATTCACTCCTCCTTTCCCTTTACCACCAACCCAATATGCAAACACAATACCTTTTTAAAAAAAGCACACAAACTCTTATTTCCTGAAGTGTTCTCTGAAAATGTAATAGTTTTTTTGCAATCATTTTACTGGTGTAAATGTTTTTGTTTTACCTGAGAGTGTCCAGTAAGTAGGAATGATCAGGTTATGTGCCCAATTTTTGTAGATAATGCATAAAGGTTAATAAAATATTAATTAAACTATTAAATGAATTCTAAAATTGAGGGAAATAGAACATTGGTTTAAAGAGTTCAGAAAGTAACTTTGTGAAAGTGAGTTCAAAAATGTCCAAGAAAGCATGTGACTTGTAGGCCTTTGGTATTCATTCTTTCCTTTATTGGTAAGAGCATTGAGTATAGGAGTTGGGAGGTCATGTTGTGGCTGTGCAGGAAATTAGTTAGGCCACTTTTGGAATATTGCATGCAGTTCTGGTCTCCTTCCTATTGGAAAGATGTTGTGAAACTTGAAAGGGTTCAGAAAAGATTTACAAGGATGTTTCCAGGGTTGGAGGATTTGAACTACAGGGAGAGACTGATTAGGCTGGGGCTGGTTTCCCTGGAGTGTCGGAGGCTGAGGGTGACCTTCCAGAGGTTTATAAAATCATAAGAGGCATGGATAGGATAACTAGACAAGGTCATTTCCCTGGGGTGGGGGAGTCCAGAACAAGAGGGCATAGGTTTAGGGTGAGCGGGGAAAGATATAAGAGTCCTAAGGGGCAACTTTTTCACACAGATTATGGTGCGTGAAAGGAATGAGCTGCCAGAGGAAATGGTGAAGGCTGGTACAGTTACAGCATTTAAAAGGCACCTGGATGGATATGTAAATAGGAAGGAGTTAGAGAGATATGGGTCAAATGATGGCAAATGGGACTAGATTAGGTCAGGATATCTGGGTGGCATACACGAGTTGGACCAAAGGGTCTGTTTCCGTGCTGAACATCTCTATGACTCTGTGTCTTAGATTAAATGCCTTGCAAACTACCTGGGGAGATAATTGATTAAATGTTTACAAAATTGAGATGTATGATCAACAGAGAAACGGATGGTCAGGGAACACTAGCACTTTGCCTTTAGGAGAAAATACTGATATTTTCAATAGGGCAGTTTTTAGCTTGTGAAAGCTAAATTTAGTTTGGAAAGAACTCCAGTTTGTTTTAGTAGTCCAAAGAGAGAGGTTCGGAAAAATCTAGAGTATCAGTTCATGTTGAATGTGAGAAGTCAGTGAGTTAACCTATACATTTTTTTGTTTCTGGAAAAGATGGAAAGAATCACATCTGAGTGTGGGGAAACATCTGAAAGAGAGAGCTTGGAGCCATGCCTGTTAAGTAAGAAATTAAAGTATTAATGTAGGAGTGATACTTCATTGGGGTTGAGTGTTTGTAAAGGATGTTGAGAAAAGGATGTTGAATTGTTTTATGCAATCTTTCAAAATGTAGCTTTTTAATTCTTCTGTGATAAGCTTTTTTCTCTCATTCAGCATACATTAGCAGACTTGTGTGCATATGTTCAGTGACTACAGTAACTATTTTACAGAAGTAAAATTTGTGTTCTATCAGGCCTAGTTTCAGTCTTGGCTCTGACTTGCCCAGAATTGCAGTCAGCTAGGATCATAACATTGGTTACATGCAGCAAGTAATTAAAGTGTGCAGTGCCTCTATCACTTGAATGACTAAAAATGTTATTACAACTAGAAAATAATTTCATGTAGAGAGGGAAGGTGTGAAGGAAAATGTGTGTCCTTGTGAAGGAAAGAAAGTTCAGTCTATACCTGTTCTTGTTTGCAATCATGTCCGTAATTTTGATGCCTAATTCCAGTACTGCTGTATAACCTTTTGACAAGGCAGTGAACTTCAAAGGAAAGGTTTTTTTTTTAGTTGCTTTTTCTCCATTTTGCTCTACTTAATTGAAACTTGTGTATATAGTTGAACTTTAGAAGAAGATTTTTAACATTAATTTGATGAAAGGCTGGTTGTATCAGACAATGTGGGGACAACATTTTAACAAAAACAGTTGCAAAGACTTTGTTATATCATCTTTATGATAAATATCTTGGGTTGTTTATTTAACCATCTTTTTAATGGACTAACTGAAATGGAGAGATCCGTTTTAGAGTTCCATGTTTTTAGACCCTCAGCAAGTAGTCTTTAAAACATAATTGTGACCAAGTTTGGAATAAACTAAGTTCCTAATACAAAGAAGCTGTAGCCAGAGAAAATCATGGAAAATTCAAAATATTTGAACTAATTAGAGAAGAAAAATTAACACACTTCAGATCAGGCAAAACAAAAGTTTGGAGGGTTTTCAGATTACCACTATTGTTTGAAGTGATGCTATGCGAGGGAGGAGAAAGTGAAGGAGGAACAATGGGGAGAAGGTCATTATTCGCAGCAATATCAACTCGCCTAAAGGCAAAAGCAGACAGCAGTAAATATGAAAAGTGCCAAAAAATGTATCATGTAGCCCGATTAACCTTCACCCTCTTGAGATTAGTAGCAGTGTAGATGCCTATCTGTAATCAATTTGATTCATTCCATGTCATGGTAAGAAATGGCTGAAGGCATTGAAAACAGCAAAGGTAACAGACCCTGACAAAATCTTGACTAGCGCTAAGGATGCATGCTCTGGAACTAGCTGTACTGTTATTAAAGCTGTTCTAGTATAGTTACAACACTGGCATTGTTGAATTTAGAAAATTGCCCAAGTATAGCTCTGCTGGTATCTTTTTGGTCCCAGCTGTCTTATCCTTCACGTTCTTGATGGCAATTTCTTCCAGGTTAATGTTCAACTTCTGAGGTGAATTCAATCCAAGCAGATCTATTAAAACATAGCAAGAAGACAGCACAGCACATTTCAACAAGGTCTGAACTGCAAAGAACATCCTGGTTTACTGGTGGTAAGGAGTAAAATCGAGCTGCCTGAAAAAGGAAACTTGGCTACTGCAACAATTGGAGATGTGTAATACTGCTGGAAATGCCAACAAAGTTTGTTGGATAGTGTTGCTCAACAGTTTGAAAGAAGATTTGGACAAACAAGTGAAAGCCAAACCAGTTTCCAGGGTGGCATCACGTACTTTGAGAAGACCTTCATGCTTTGGAATGTTGTACTCCAGTATAATCTGCAGCCAGCATATTCCCCACATAATCATTACCACCAAGCCAGGGGAATTAACCCTGGTTTAATGGAGAGTGCAGGAGGGCATCAGAGGAGTAGCACCAGTCATACCTAAAAATGAAATGTGAAGCTACCAAATAGGACTAAGTGCATGCCAAACAGCAAATAATACACAGAGCTATGCAATCCCATAATCAACTGATAAGATCTAAGCTCTGCAGTCCTACCACATCCAGTCATTAATGGCGACAGACAATTAAACAACTCCCTGGAAGAGGAGGTGGCTCCACAAATATCCCCATCCTCATTGCAAACGATAAGTCTGAGGCAGTGCCAGCAACCTTTAGCCAGAAGTGCCAAGTGGATGATCCATGTTAACCTCCTGCGTTGGTCTCCACCATTGCAGGTACCAGTCCTCAGCCAATTCATTTCATTTCACTGATGTCAAGAAATGACTGGAGACACTGGATGCTGCAAAGCCTATGGGCCCTGATAATAGTACTTAAAACTTGCCATTCCTCTAGCCAGTCTATTCCAGTACAGTTACAACACTGGCAACTATTGAACAGTGCAGAAAATTACCCAGGTATGTGCTGCACATAAAAAGCAGGACAAATCCAACCTAACCAATAACTGCCCCATCAGTCTACTGTCCATATCAGTAAAGTGATGGAAGGTGTCGTTAACAGTGTCATCAAGCAGCACCTGTTCAGCAATGACTTTTTTAAAAATTCATTTGTGGGACATGGATATCGCTGGCTGGCCAGCATTGATATCCCATCCCTATTTGCCCTTGAGAAGTTGGTGGTGAGCTGCCGCCTTGAATCAGTGCTGTCACTCTCACCTCACCTCTGGAATTCAGCTCTTTTAGTCCATGGTTGAAACAAGGCTGTAATGACATCAGGAGCTAAGTGATCTTAGCAAAAACCAAATTGGGCTTCACTGAGCAGGTTGTTGCTGAGCAGGTGCTGCTTGATAGCACTATTGTTGACCCCTCCCATCACTTTGCTGATGATGGAGAGTAGACTGATTGGGCAGTAATTGGCCAGGTTGGATTTGTCCTGCTTTTTGTGTACAGGACATACGTGGGCAATTTTCCACATTGTTTGGTAGGTGCAGTGTTGTAACTGTACTGGAAGAACTTGGCTAGGGGAGCAGCAAATTCTGGAGCACACGTCTTTAGTACTACTGCCGAAATGTTAGCTGGTCCTATTGCCTTTGCAGTATCCAGTGTCTCCAACCATTTCTTGATATCACATGGAGTGAATTAAATTGACTGGAGACTGGTATTTGTGATGCAGGGGACCCTGGAGGAGCCCAAGATGGATCATCCATAGACACCTCTGATTGAAGATTGTTGCGCATACATCGGCCTTATCGTTTACACTGATGTGCTGGGCTCCTTCATCATTGAGTTCAGTTTGGGTCCGCCAGACCCACTTGGCTGCTAATCTCATTATAGCCTCGATTCAAACATGGACAAAAGTGCTGAATTCCTGAAGGTAGGTGAGAGTGACAGCCCTTGATATCAAGGCTACATTCAGCTTAGTGTGGCATCAAGGAGCCCTTGCAAAACTGGAATCATTGGATATCGGGGCAAACTCTTTGCTGGTTAGAGTCATACTTGGAACATAAGATAGCTGTGGTTGTCCTCAGTTCCAGGACAAATCTGCACGACTTCCTCAGGATGGTGTCTTAGGTCCAACAATCTTCAGCTGCTTCATCAATGACCTTCCCTCCATCATAAGGTCAGTAGTGAGGGTGTTTGCTGATGAGCGCACAATGTTCAGCACCACTCACAGCTTCTCAGGTACTGAAGCCGTCCATGTTCAAATGCAACAAGATCTGAACAATATTCACGCTTGGGCTGGCAAGTGGCAAGTAATGTTTGTACAACATTTTTTGTACACAAATGCCAGGCAATGATTGTCTCCAATAAGAGAGAATCTCAACCATTATCCCTTGACATTCAGTGATGTTACCATCACTGAACTCCCCCACTATCCACATTCTGGGGGTTACCATTGACTCATTGGAATTTGCCACAAAAATGCAATGGCTACAAAAGCAGATTAGAAGCGAGAGTAGTAAGTCATTCATCTCCTGACTTCCCAAATCCTGTCCATCATCTACAAGGCATAAGTCAGGACTTTGGAATACACTCCACTTGCTTGGATCGATGCAGCTCCAACAGCATTCAAGCTTGATACCATCCAGGACAAAGCAGCCCGCTTGATTGGCATCATATCCACAAATATCCACTCCCTCCATCACCGACACTCAGTAGCAGCAGTGTGTACAATCTACAAGATGCACTGTAGAAATTCACCAAATATAACAGACAACATCTTCCAAACCCATGACCGCTTCCATCTAGCAATATCACCCATTGGTGGATCAGAATTTTGTAGATAACATTGCCATGCTGGATGAAGAATCATGTGCACACCAAGACGTGACTGCACTTTTGAACAGAGGTTGGTGTATGCATCACTTGTGAGAAAACCAGGACAATGAGAACTGGTGGAAACAAGTTCCACCGTTTACCATTGGGCAACAAATCATGGAGGATGCTAACCACCTTCCCTGAATAGGCTGCAACAACTCCAGGGCGGATCATGTAGGAATTGACAGCCACACAAGAATTGGCAGTGCAGCATTTTTCTTTCAGTGGCAGCACACAGCCATAAAGCTTTAACTCTGTGCCATTTGTCATACCAACTGCAATTTATGCCATTGAAACATGAAAGAGAATTAATGTGTCACATAATCTTGACAAACACCAACATAACACCAATATAAGAAATACTACATGCAGCAAAGTGCAGCAGAGGACTCGTCAGAGATAAATATAAATACCATGGAGGGACTATAGAGTCCGGCAGGACAAGTACATAAATTCCCAAACAGGTCACTTTTTTTTATTTGAGGGCCCCTCTTTTGCAGATCTGTCTTAAATGTGCGACCTGTTAATTTTAATCATTGACTTCTAATTCTACATCCTCCCAGAGGAGGAAACATCTTTTCTCCAACCTAACTGTCAAGATCCCTTAAGATCGCTCATGTTTCAATCAAGTAGTCACCTACTCTTCAAAATACCAACAGATGCAAACCTTGCCTATCCAAAACTTTCCTCATCAGACTACCTGCCTATTTCAAGTATTTGTCTAGCAAGCCTTCTGTGAATTGCTTCTAGTGTATTTACACTTCTCCTTAGATAAAGAGATCAATCTGTACATAGTACTCACCATTCTCACCAATGCCCTGTATATCTAACGGAAACAGAAGCATAAAAATGTTATGGTGCAGAAATAGGCCATTCAGGACATTGTGTATGCACTGGCTGTCCAAATGCACATCATGACTTTGTGCCATTCTTCTGCTTTTTTCTCCATAACCTAGCACATCATTTCTACTCTAATAATCATATAATACTTGGTAACCTCCCCACTTACATTTGTACACGAGATATTAACATTCTGTTAGCTTTTCTAATTACTAGACATACATAGTAGCCTTTCTGCAATTCTTGTCTAGGGCACCCAGATCCATTGGCGTTTTGGAGCTCTGCTACCTCTCGCCACTTAAATATTGTTATTGTTCCTGCCAAAATGAATAGTTTCACATTTTCCTACATTATACTCTGTTTTCTGGATCTTTAGCCGTTCCCTTAGCCTATCTTTGAAACAAAGACAAAATGCTGGAGAAATTCAGCAGATCTGACAGTATCTGTGGAGAGAGAAATTAATTTGGATTTAGAATCTAGTGTGACTTCTGTCTTTTTGACATAAGTTATTAACATTGATGTATACAAGTTGTCAACGAAGTGCAGGTTGAATATTTAGCTTTAGAATTTAATATTTCAGAAAGTTGAACTCTTATTAAAAATGAAGAAAAAAGTCTCACCCCAAACAAACAACATTATATTGGTGCAACTTATGGGACTAATTAAGTCACCAAGTATGTTAATTTGCTCAGGTCTAAGAAAGATAAATGTTCTTTGACTTTAACTATGAGGTAGAGAAATTTTATGTGCTCTTTGTTGATCAAAGTGTAGTATTTTTATTCTAACTTTTTTATAAACCAGTTTTCATTTTGTGCTGCGAACATAGAGGATTACCTAATTGTTGAATGAACTACTTTAGATAGTATGCCTCAGGGGCTAGTAGATAGCCTCGGGGCTTGTAGCTTGTTGTTTAAATGTTTTTAGGTTGTTCTTAGAAAAAGTCAAAATTGTATGGAATGGTATTTCACTCTAATCTGTCATGCATATTGCATTAAATTTTGAACAATTTTGTGCAGTTTTTTTTCTAACATTTAATTTCAAACTTACAATATCTGCATTTCCACAAACATTCCTCTTGAAACAATGACTGGAATTATCTTGGCAAAGTTGCACTGTTAGTGTGACCTGAAGAATGAGACTAATTTTGCAATAGAATATTCTGTCATGTTTGGCCATGCAGTAAAATAGTGCTTCAAAACTTATTATAAAGCGATCTACTAAGTAACATTTTTGGAAAAAAAAGCAGATCAATCAGTCAACTTTTAAGTAGTTGCTTAATTTCCATGTTTTGTTTCTTTTTACAACTCTAAAGGTTGTAGGGCATACTGTGGTACAATTGTTTTGCTTGTAGCTTTTCTCTGATATCTTACCCAGGTGACTACTCTTCGTAATGAATCTGAAAAACAAATGGAGGTGTGTTTTTGATCATCGTAGCTATTTCTGACTTTGTCCTTGTTCTGATGTTCACTGTTGTATTTATGTTAGGGTTGCTCCCTTGCATTTGTTTTTAAACATGAATGTCAATTTTGTGACATCAATGAAAAATGAGATCTACATTCAGAAATTTAAATGGTTACAATGCAACAATGTGTTAATTTTTCACAATTACCTCTTACTGGAACAGTCTCATTCCTGATTATAGCATATGTGCAGAAAGGTCTTAAAGCCTCAACCAGAATGAAATTTCCAGAACTACAAAACTACTTTGAGGTCATTTGATATTAAGCTATTTTTCAGCTCCATATTTAAATGTGAAGCTGAGAGTTATAGTTGTAGGTGCAACTGATAAGATTTAAGAAAATTTGAATTGACTTATGCATTCCAAACTGCATTTCTTCTTAATATGGGGATTTCTTCATACAACTTCAACTTCCCAGTAATAATAATAGTCGGCTTCCAGGAATTTCTCGGATTCCATTTGAAGGAATTGAACTAGGTCACAATATAATGTTTACACGTACAGAGAGATCAACTTCTGGATTATCTATTTAGAACTTATTGCTTTAATATAAAAACAGCATTTGAAAGTTTCATCTGGAATGTGATCTGGTCTTGCCATGCTGTCTAAAATATCTAATCGGCTATGGAGTACCACAGCCTGAAAACAATAACTTGATTTGATTAACATGTATCCAGTTATTAATTCAGTTATGTTAAGTTGTATTAAAGGGGAAATGGAGTGCTGTTATAATATCTATTTTAGATATTAAAATAGATTGTACAGAAAATTGTCATTATTTATACACCTTAATAAAATCAAAATGGTTGACAATTTGGCAGTTAGAGTCATAGAGGTAAAAGCAAGGACTGCAGATCCTGGAAACCAGAGTCTAGATTAGAGTGGTGCTGGAAAGCACACAGCAGGTCAGGCAGCATCCGAGAAGCAAGAAAATTGACGTTTCGGGCAAAAGCCCTTCGGCAGGGTGCCTGCAGGCATCCTGCCTCTATTCCTGATGAAGGGCTTTTGCTTGAAACATCGATTTTCCTGCTCCTTGGATGATGCCTGACCTGCTGTGTTTTCCAGCTAGGAGAAAGTAAAGGACTGCAGATGCTGGAGATCAGAGCTGAAAAATGTATTGCTGGAAAAGCGCAGCAGGTCAGGCAGCATCCAAGGAGCAGGAGAATCGACATTTCGGGCATAAGCCCTTCTTCAGGAATGAGGAGGGTGTGCCAAGCAGGCTAACCACAAGGGACGAATGCGGATTTCTCCAGCTTCCTCATTTCCCCTCCCCCCACCTTATCTCAGTCCCAACCCTTGGACTCAACACCGCCTTCTTGACCTGCAATCTTCGTCCTGACCCCTCTCCCCACCCCCTCTCCGGCCTATCACCCTCACCTTAACCTCCTTCCACCTATCGCATTCCCAGTGCCCCTCCCCCAAGTCCCTCCTCCCTACCTTTTGATGCTGCCTGACCTGCTGCGCTTTAACCAGCAACACATTTTCAAATCAATTAGAGGACTTCTTTCTAAGTCAAACACTCTAATTGAAAGCTTTCTCTATCCAGTTCAAATGTTCTCATTTCTCTTTTTAGAATTCAAACTTTTCCTTGTTTTGATTCTTTCTTTTATTTTCTGATTTCTAATTTTTAGCCTTTATCTCCTTCTCGGGGAAGAAATGTGAATTGCATGGGGACAAATGTTGAAAGTAAAAGCAAATAATTTTAAGCAAGATGAGAGGGACAAGCCTTTTACAAAAAGGATGGTAAGTTCCTGGACTGCACTGCTAGAGGAGGTGATGGAGGCAGATACATTAGCAACATTTAAGAGGCATCTTGGCAAATGCATGAATAAGCAGGAAATGGAGGGATACAGACCGCATAATGGTGAAAGGTTTTTAGTTTTGAAAGGCATCATGTGTCAATGCAGTCTTGGAGGGCCAAAGGACCAGTGCCTGTGCCGGACTATTCTTTGTTCACTCTGTGAGCTCCATTTCACACAAGATCCAAACTGCAGCTAGATATTTCTTCCCGACAAACTCCGATAAATTGGCAATCCTTTCTAAACTCTACCAATTTCCTGATAGTAGCCTGCTCTTGGATATCCTAAAACAGATCTTCAAAGCTAATTATCCCACACCTAAAATTTGTACAACTTGCCATTTTGCAGGTATATCTCTTCTATTCTGATTCTATTAAACATTCCTGTAACCCTGTAAACTGCTATTTCTTTTGATATTCTGGCATTGGCAAAAGCCTGGTATTTTAATTATGTTACCTTTATAACAACAATGTTTCTGGAATTAACCATCATCTCTTTAAAATACTAACAGTAGCCATAAGCTAGATTTGCTCAACCATTTAAAATCAGCAGAGAATTGGCCAATGACCAGAGTGAATTTAGGTACATGTGTTTCTCTTGATATTGGATGTCTTGATATGGATATTTGTCTGGAATTTGAGGGAGCACTTGACGCAAACTGGGGAATATGATTCATGAGCTTCAAGTTAGTCTTTTGTTTGGGTGCAACAGCAGTATTCTGAAATTTTCTGATTCAGGATATTTCTTGAATTTTCAGTGTTGATAAGTTGAAAAGTTTACTGTCTGTTTGTGGAGGTGTACTCCTCCACTATTGGCAGTGAAAGTAAAGGTCCATTGGGCAAATGAAAAGATACAAAATAAGCTAGGATCCAAACCACAGCCATGTTTCACCACATCCTTGATCAAAAAACAATCCAAAGTGGAGCTAGCAAACTGAATGGTGCCATGGAGGAATGGTATGAAACTACATACCTTGAGAGTGAAACCAATTTTCTCTAGTGTCTAGTAGAGATCTGGACAAAGTGTCAAATACTTTCTCCAAAAGCAAGGTAGAGTGAAGTTTGTGGCTCTCTGCACTTCTCTTAAAGCTGACAAGGAAGATCATATTTACTTTGCATCAACCTACTCGGAAGCTGCATTGTTTCTCCAGCTCTGTTTTTTCTTCAGATTTCCAGTATCTGGAATATTTTGCTTTTTTAAAATTTCTCTTGGTATATTTTGTTGGCTGATTCGTGGAGCCACCTTAGAATGGCGTCAGTAAAGGGCTTCCTAGTGACATTGAAGATTATATACCCCAATAGTTGTTGCAGTTCCCCTAATAACTCTTTCGTTCTTGAATGCCCATCATGGCAACTGATGGGGTTTAAATTGAATTGATACTTTTGGAATTAAAATTCAAATGGTGACCGTGCAGCTATTGTCAAGTGTCAGCAAAAACCTATCTGGTTTACTAATTTACTTAAGGTAAGGAGGGCTGATTACATTCCCTCATCTGGCCTACTTGTGGCTCCAGGTCCACTGTTAAATGTCCATTGAAATGGCTGAACAATCCGTTCCATTATATCAAAATACTCGAAAGTGTAAAAGGAATGAAGCTAAATGCATTACCCAGCATCAACCAAAGCTTCAAAATTGACAACGGCCAAGTCAGCCTTGTCAAGTTTGAAAATCCTCCTGACTTGGCTTGTCCCAGAAATTGGAAGTTCTGTCCCATAGACTAGTTGAGCAATAGACTGGTAAAGCCACAATCTTAGAAATTTACAGCCAATTTACCAGACCCCACTGTCTTAAATCAATGTCAGGACATATCCACCAGAGGAAGCAGCATAGTGATGTAAAGTCGGGAAGGAGTTGGTCTGGGTGTCCTCAGCCTTACCACTGGATCCCATGACATCTCATGATGTCAAATCAAAAGTGAATATGCAAACAGCTTCACTAGGAATAGTTAAGTAGGACAAATACTGAAGGAATTCTATAGGCACAGCTGCCTGACCTTTTTTTTGTGTGGCAGATGGTAAGGGACTAGTCATGAAAGGAAAACCTCCTCCTTTGTCCTCATGCTCACCAATCTACCTATTACAGCTGTACTTGGCGGTAGAGCTAGGAATAATCACAGCATAGCTCCTGCTAAAAACAGTAAAGAGTTAAAAAGAGTTATGGTTGCCAAAGTTTGTTAAATATCTCCATGATAACAGTTATTGTTCTTTTTAAAGCACATTTACAGATTGTTCATGATATTTCAAATACCTAATTCCCATGTAAATTTCCCAATATTTGTTTCACGTTAATGAAAAGATTAAAAGGAGGTTTGATTATTATATTTGTCATTTCCTGATTAGATGTCTGAGAGTCCGTTTTAACTAAATTAGGTGTTTTATTTATTTATTGTCAATTTTATTATGTTACAAAATACAATGAAAGGTATTTTATGAAGTTCCCACTCTTCATTATCATCTTAAAATCGTAAAAATAAACCAAAACATCACGTATATAGGAAGAAAATAAAGAAAGTGTTCAACTTTACAGTCTTTCTTGTTAAGTGCTATTGGCCTGGTAATCAGGCATGAGTCCACTTCGCCACGTCTCTGTGGCTGAAACTGAAATCGCCAATTTTTGGCACCATCTTCCCTCCACCAATGCCATCATCACTGAGTCCTCGCTGGACCATGCCACTGCAGACATCACCAATGCTGCTGGGTACTGCACCAGCCTAAACTTGTCATGAGTTCACTTTGGGGCCCATCTCATCCATGCAGGTTCTGCCATGCTACTGGGTCTTGTACTTGGCCTAAGCTCTCTTCTGCCACCACCTCAATGAATCTGCGCTGGGTACATACACCACTGAAAACGCAAACTCCCCTCCAATGCAGTAGCCGTGAGTCAGCACCAGGACTGACTCGTTGATGCAGAAGCCAGGAATCCAAATCCGCCATCTCCACGAGTCTGTGCTAGGCTTACTAGCCACTGCCAATGCTGTCACCGTGTCTGAGTCTTCAACAAGCGATAAGTGAAATAAAAGACATGAGAAAAGCAAAACAAAACAAAAAATGGGGATCGAGGAGAAACAAAACTAAAAATAGCAGATGGGGCAGATGAGCCCTGGGCTCAGATTCCACCACCATCTTGCCAGAAGAGAGCTTTATAACATATTGCTGCTCCACATTGGGTATTCCCATGAAACTACATTACAATCAATTTGTTCTTTGTGAATTGGTGGTTTCACCTTGGCTGAATGGTTGAATGGGTCATCTCAACAGTAGAAGCAAAGAAATCTGACTGTTACCACTTATGATTAATATATCAAATTTGGGAATTGGGTTTGAGTGGGCTTTGAGTTGTGAAGAAAACAACTGTGGGGTGTCATTGCCTTGTAGAACCAGTTGAAGATTTGGCAGAGTGGGAGACATGATGATCCTTAATATTGTCAAGCAGAGATTAGCAGTAGAAGACAGGTTCGGTTGAAGTCTTTTTCTGAAGCGGAAGTAGCATGAATAACTAACTTGGATGATATTTGGTCAGGTAGAAGAAATTCAGGTTTTCAACACAAAGCAGGCATCTGTCAAGTTGGGTCTATGTGCCAGCATGTCTAGACATGAGCAACTCTAAGAAATGGACTGACATCATAAAAACAAAAGAATGTGGATTTAGAGACCAGAGGAGCACCAAAAAGAACCAGCAAAAGCAGAATTATTTGCAATGCCTATGTCAGGGCCAAGCAGTATATGTTGTGCAACTGATTAATGACTACATTTTTCTTTGCTATACTTCTTCCATAGAACTCATGTGTCATAGCAACATGCTTGTGACAAATGCAGAAATATATACTCTCTTATTTGGCACAAACACTGAGTTATTTTTGGCATGCTCATTTGACATTTAATCAGTACACTGTCAACTGACTGCTGTGCCTGATTTTTTTTTAAACTAGAAATTGTGACACCCAGCCTCCTTCAGTTTAAACATGGTAGGTAGTTTTCAAGCCAACAATAATTATTTTTAGCAATAAATTCAATTTTTTTTTCTCTATTTAGGAAGTGTATTAGATTTAACTTTATTTTCATTCTAGGTTAAGTTCTGTGTTAATTCTTGAAAATAAGTCTAATTGTACCAATTCTGAAAGATTGAGTCATTTATACATACAATGGTGTTTGGCATCCTGGTGACAAAATATGACATGTGGAACCATCCAAAATGAAGTTGGTTGGTGCTTCCAATTTTCAAACACCAAAGCTATCAGTTATTCAACAAGCATATGGTAGTTAATTTTAAATTAAGTTAACCAAGGTAAACACCTGAACTGCTTCTTTAAAATTGCACACTTTGTATTTTCAGTTTTTGTTGAATCTCTGGTAGTAAATGCACCTTCCTGAATTGTGTGTAGCTACTTTGAGTATTAAATACAAAAGTTTACCAATTTTCATGTTTTTTTAATGTGACAGTTCTTTTCCTCCCTCTTGCATTTCTTGTAGTCTAATGCAAATAATCTTGTGCCTGTTTTCTTCATCTTCGCAGGCTCGTTCTTTAAAATCTTATTTGATAAATTGTGCGCCAAATTGAAAATTATACATTAAAGTCTGCCACTTTATCAAAAAGCAATTTAAAATTATAAACACTTATCCAATTGTTCAGGTGTTGCTAGACTATCATCTTATGAAGCCTTATTATAATTTTTTAATGTTCATGAAATGTATGCAACTAATTTAGTTTAGCAGCGAAAACTGAATTTGAATTAGGCATTTAAAGAGATTCTGTGCCACTTTGTTACCTGTATTATGTTGCGTATAGCCATAAAATTCTTAGTAGAACTGGATTGATTGTTTTACAAAAAAGTAATAATTTACAACTTCCACTTTTGTATCTTATAGAGGAACAGAGAACAAGGAACAAAGAACTGTTCAATCAAACATTTTCAAGTAAGGTGAAAACAAAGCCTTTTCATCAACCAAAGATTTAATAGTAAGGTGAGATTTTTTACACGTTGTGATAATTTTTTATTCAATTAATGTACTTTATTCTATTTTTTGTGGCTCAAACTTTTACAGCTTTAAGTTAGCTAAAAGTTAAATTATTTTTTATTATGGAACTGACAAAATTTTCATGATGTTTTATTTCACATCTTGTTGAAGCATTTATTTTGGGAATTTAAAAAAAGCATCGCCAAAAGTTTAGTGTTTGTAATAATTTTGAAGTTTAAAGTTTTAACAATTTAGTCTTTCATTCCAAATTAAAATACAGTGAAATATTACAGTGCTCATTCATATTTCATAAATCAGTTTGGTGTATTGAAATGCTGACTCTTCACAATTTGGTTTTGAATTTGAATAATGTTCATACTGATGTTAAAATTTAGAGTGAAAAGCTGAGACTTGGAAAAGGTTACAGTAGCAATTACTTAAATTTTAATAACACCTTTATTTTGTAAAATGTTCCAAACTGCTTCATTGGAGAGTTATTCAACAACTTTGCCAAGCCCTCTTAAGGGAATATTATGGAAGATGACTAAAGGCTTTGTAAACACTGTAGGCTTTAAAGGGCATCTTTGACTTTGGAATGAAAAACACATTTTCCACGTTGCAAATTATGCAAAATCAGCATGCGTTGTCAGTACTGAGAAGGAATATAGCAATTGTTATGGACTAAAGAAAACCCCCTCAAAACATGTCAAGTAAAGCCTAGACCCTAAGTTTTTTTTTCTTCTTATTTCAACTGTGTGCCACATGTGTTGCATTCTCAGATGCAATTCCATTTGTTAAACTACCAGCTTGAAGCAAAACACACTTTATTCACAATGGTTAAAAAATAATCGTACAATCACTACAGTGTGGAAGCAGGCCATTTGGCTCATCGAGTCCACACCAGCCTTCCTTCTAAAGAACATAGTACCCACCCCCACCCCACTATGCAAGACCTGTAACCCTCCATCTCTTGCGACTAGTCCTCCTAAACTTCACATCCCTGGACACTGTGGGCAATTTAGCATGGCCAATCCACCTACACTGTGCACATCTTTGGACTGTGGGAAGAAACCGGAGCACCCAGAGGAAACTCAAGCAGCCATGGGGAGAATGTGCAAACTCCACACAGACAGTCACCTGAGCATGGGATTGAACCTAGATCCCTGAATTGGAATAACTTGACTCTATTGGAAAACTTGACAGAATGGTAGATTGTTTAACTACATGGGCAGCATCTGTTTCAGTACAGTAACATCCCGCAAAGACAAATTTAATAAAAAATAGCTTGACTCACATGAAGTTTCAGCAGCAGGAAGAGAGTGCAAGCTTTTAGCTGTAGCAAAGAGAGATGCAACAACTTTCACAATCCCAACAGCTACTGAAAGCTAAAACTAAAATCCTGGTTCTGTGGTTCTATTGACCCCAATAATTCTGGATGTTCTTATTCCAACTTTTAAAAAAAAACAAGGTCTAACAAGCTGTTTACTTTATTAGTTTTAAGCAGAGCACCCATCAGGTCTGTTTCAATCTCTGTTCATTTTAATATCTAAATCAGGACAAAATACAACTTTTTAAAGCCATCACACTATGTAAGCTTGCAGAGTGAATATATATTAAGTCCCTTCATTTCAATATAGATATATATTTTTTGGTACAATACACTTGGCAAATAAGAATCTACATGGAACTACAAGAAAACAAATCAATAAAAATAGCAGAGTTTAATAAAAACAAAAACAGTTGAAGCTGAGGACTAACTAGCAATTACTTTCAGAGGAATGGATTTAAAAAGTAGAGAGATTATATCACACTTGTATGGAAATTTGAAATATAGTTCACAATTGTGACAGCCATGCTATAAAGATATACGGGCATTCAGAAGGCAGATTTATTTTATTCATTCATGAAGTTTGGGCTTCACTGGCTAGACCAGCATTTATCATCCATTCTTACTTGCCCAGAGAGCAGTTAAGAATCAACCACATTACTGAGACTTTGGAGTCACATGTAAGCCAGACCAGGTGAGGACAGTGGATTCCTTCCCTAAAGGTCACCAGTAAACCTGATGGGTTTTTCTGACAATTGGCAACAGTTTTAGGGTCATCGTTAAACTCTTAATTCCATATTTTTGTTTTATTAATTGCAAATTCCACCATTTACCATGTTGGGTTTCAAACCAGGGTCTCCAAAAAATTGCCTGAGTCTCTATATTAACAGTCTAGCAATAGTACCACTTGACCATCGCCTCCCCATTCAATCGTGGGACATGGATGTCGCTGGCAAGGTTAGCATTTTTGCTCATCCATAATTACTCTTGAAGATGCTGATGAACGACTATGCAAATCACTGAAGTCTATGTGCTGTTGATATATCCAGCCATGTCATTGAAAATCAAATTCCAGATTTTTAACCCAGTGCCAAGGAAAGGAGACATATTTCCAAGTGAAGTTGGTGTTTGCTCTGGATAAACGTCTTCCAGGTGATGTTTCCGTGCGCCTGCCATTTCTGTTTTAGGTGCTCAAAGTCATGAGATTGGAAAATGATGTCAGAGTAGCCTAGGTAAGTTTCTGTATTGTATACATGTGTGCCTGTGGTGAAAGGGTGCACATCATGTGGAATGCTTTATTCTGCATGGCATTAAACTGCCTGAATACTCCTGGGACTGGATTCCTACAGACAAAGTAGGGAGTATTCCATCACACACTTGACTTGTGCCTTATAGACAATGGATGAACCTTTTTTTTGAGTTAAGAGGTTAGCTTTTCGCCACAGACTTCCCAGCCTCTGATTTACCCTTGCATCCTTGTCCATTTATACCACTGTTCATTTTCGGATCAATGGTGAGGATGTCTTTGGTGGGGATTCAGCAATGGTAATGCCGATGGACATTGAGAAACTATGGTTAGATTTACTCTTTTTGGAGATTATCATTGCCTTAACATTCCTGTGATAGGAATCTGAATTGCCACTTAACCAGCCCAAGCCTGAATGTTGTTCAGGCCTGCATTTGGACACCGACTGCTTCTGGATCTGAGGAATCAAGAATGGTATTCAGCATTGTCCTGTTAACTAATATGCAGTTATCACTTTGCTTTCGATCCCATGCACAAGGCAAGGTCGGCAAAGAAATAGCTGAAGGCTGTTGGGCCTAAGACACTGCACTGAGGAACTCCTGCAGTAATGCCTTGGAACTGAGAAGTTTGATCTCCAAGAACCGTAGTCTTTTTTTTGAAATCTATGATTCCAGCCAATTGAGACTGTTCCCTGATTACCGCTTATTTGGGTGCTGTTTTGTTGTCAAGAGTTGTCACTCTCCGTTCACATCTGGAGCTTAGATACTTTATCTGTGTGGAGGGTTGTGTTGATTTTTGGAGCCAACCATCCCTAAAGGATGTTATCAGAAATGCAAGATTATGTCTGTCTGAAAGGAAGAAAGAGGCTTGGAGACAGAAAGGTTTCGGAAGTAAATTAAAGCTTAAGGTTTGTAGCTGAAGACACTTATAGCAATGGTGAAGCAATTATTAAAGAAGAAACAATAAGAATATGATTTAAGTTAAGAACACATTTAGTAGTTAGAATGGGGTCCTAAACTATAAGGGTGAGCCTGTGCTTGTATTTCTGTATTGAGACCTTTCCCGTTGTTTGTTCTAAAGTTTTGTTGTATGATTCTAGAGAGCAGTTCTTCATGACATAAAGGTGGTAATATTCTGTTTGGTGTATACTTCTTTGTTTGTGTCTTGTTCTTGAGCAGATCGAATGGAATTGTCTATCAGAAAATTAAATTTCCCAGGCAATTCACACAAAGTCAGCCACTCAGCATTGTCATGACATGTAATTCCAGACTACGTTGTTACAGTGACTCTAGCTATCAGAATATCTGAGCTGGTCCTTTGAGAGTTTAGTGATTTTTGAGGCGAGTGCTAAATTAAATAGAAAGCCAAGAAACAATAGTTGCAAAGGGTTCACAAAGTTGTACCGTGGCAGATTGATTCAGGTAGTGTAAACAGCAGATTATAAATATATTGTGAACTTCATCAGACCCTCTGTTGAACTGACTTTGTGTCACATCATCTGTGGATTGACCTCATTCTCTGATACAGAAAACTTGCACCATATTGATTCAGCCCTCTGCATTTTCTTCTTCTTCTCCCTTTTTCCAATGAAATTACTGGACGTGACATTTGCATCAAATTGCTACAAGCAGCATAATATTTACGCTGTATCTTCCATGTGAAAATACTATGGCTTTAAGAGGTGTATTTTGTCCTTGTTTTAAAAGAGGTTTTGAGCAGTCGGTACCAAGCTGTCTCCTCTAAGTTACTAAAGTAAGTAGCTTGTGAGCCCTTAGGTTTCTTTTTAAAAGTTGGAACAATAGAAGAAACGTGAATAGCTGAAGTCAGGCTCACACAGAACCAGGATTTTAGTTTAGCTTTCAGAAATTGGTAGGGTCTAGAAGATGGATGCGGAAGCCGTTATTCCCTTTTCTGTTACATCTAAAATCTGGGGCTCTCTTGCTGAAATTGCACATGCGAAATCCATTTTACTGAATCTGCCATTGTCAAGGGTGTGTTTATGGGATGTTGTTGTATTAGAACAGTGACTGTTTTGTAATTAAAATCTATTATTCTGTTAGGTTTTCCAATAGAGTTAAAATTAGACCAATTCTTCTGTCTTTTTTGTTTCTTTTTATTTAAACTATACAGTAAGAATAAAGTGTGTTTTGCTTAAAGCTGAGTTGTGTAACCAGCCAAATTATATTTGGAATACAGCACCTTACACTTACATTTTAAATAAGATGAAAGTTAGGATCTAGGGTATCTCCTTGATATCTTTGAGACGGCTTTGGTCTGGTCCACAATACAGATTTCACCCTTTTCACCACAGATTTTGTTTTGTTTCCTGAGTGAAAGTTTGCCAAATGAGAGTATAAGCAGAGCCTGATAAAAAAAAATTTCCTTTCAGTGTTGTAAGAATACAAAAGTAGTGCATTTTTTAAATGGAGAAATATTGCAGAACTCAGAAGTACAAAGAGAATTGGATGTCCTGAGCAAGAATATCAAAATGTTAGCATGCAGAAACAGCCAGGGATTCAGAATATAGAAAACATTGAAAATAGGAGTAGTGGTAGGCCTTTTAGTTTATCAAACTAGCTCTGCCATTCAAAATGTTCATGGCTTAGCACCATACTCCCATTCTCTTCCCATACCCTTTGACACCTTTAGCCTCCAAACTAGCTATTTTTCCTTTGGGTATATTCTGTGACTTAGTTTCCATAGCCTTCTGTGCTAGAGAATTCTACATGTTCACAACCCTCTGCAAAAATTTCTCACCGGTCCAAAACGACCTACGGCATATCCTGAGACCATGACCATTTGATCTGGACCCCTGACTGGAATAGCATCATCCCTGTATCTAAGCTGCTCAGTCCTATTGCAATTTTATATATTTCACTGAGATTCCTCCCCATTCTTCTAAATGCCAATGAATACTAGTCTACTCAACCGAATCTCTACTCATGATAAACCCACCATCCTCTGAATCAGTCTGGTGCACCTTTGCTACATTCCTTCTGTGTCAGGTCTATTCTTTCTTGCAGTGAAGAGATCAAAACTGTACACAATACTCCAGATAAAATAAAACAAAGAACTGTGGGTGCTGGAGATATGAAATTCATAAAAACCAGAAAGGTCTGGCAGTATTTGTGGAGGGAAGACAAAGTTAAAAGTTTTGAGTCCAGTGACCTGAAAGGCCCTGTACAACTCATGATGCTGGTCCGAACCCCCAAAGTATTACAGCCACTTTTCAGCCTTTAATTCTAAAATGCCCCTTTTAGCAGGGGACTACTACAGAGACAAAGTGGCTTCAGGTGTAAATTCAACGGCTGTCAAAACTTCGATGGTCTGATGGAATGTAACCCCTAAACACAAAAAAACGTCCATAACAGAGTATGTAACTTAAGATAATGAGGGGGCTGATTACTCCCACATCTCTGGGAAGGCAGCTACCTCTTGCAGGCATTTTTAGTGTTTTCCGCTTCCAGGAATGTACATAAGAAAAAGACAAAAAGACTACTTCATCACTGACCTGCGTGTTATTTTTAGGCTACTGAAGACCAGAGTTGCAGCTTAAGGATATCTACTGCAGGTTTAAAAGAACGAGTTTTTTTCAACTCGTTAGCAGAGTGTAATCTAATAGCCTCAATGTCACCTTACCTACATAACTTAAGAAATGGGTGCAGGAGTAGGCCATTTAGCCCTGCCAATCAACAAAATCATGATGAATCTGCCTAACTGTGAACTTCCTGATATTTTCGAAATCTGCCTTCACAACTAAAATAAAACAAAGAGCAGCTGATGCTGGTAATCTGAAACAAAAACAACAGTTCTGAAGAAGGGTCACTGGACTCGATGTTAACTCTTGTTTTCTCTCCAAAAATGCTGCCAGATCTGCTGATTTCTCCAATTTCTGTTTTTGTTAGCCTTCACAACTCTTTCAAGTAGAGAATCCCAGATAATTACTCCCCTCAGAAGACATTCCTTTTGATTTAAATGAGTGCACCCTTATTCTGTAATAATGTTCCCTCGTTAGAGATTTCCCGATCAGTGGAAATGTCTTCTCAACATCTGCCCTCTCAAGCCCCCTCAGAATTATGTATGTTTCAATTATATTGCCCCTTTTCCTCTAAACGCTGATAAATAAAGTCCTAGTCATTCTTGATAAGACAAATCTCTTCATTCCAGGAATCAGCCTAATGAATTTCTGTTGAACTGTCTTCAAGGCAAAACATTGTTTCTTGAATATGGGAATTAAAATTATGCAACCCTCCTGGTGTGGCCTCGCCAACACCTGAAACAAAAAGTTGTCGAGATTATCATCATCAATGGTAATACATCAGGTTTTAGCTCCACCAGCTGCTGTGATTCTTTCGATTCTTTTAATTACTTGTCACCATTATATTTCTGACCTGTGTCACTGCAAAATGATCTGAAACTACAATAAAATTTTGCTATGCTGCTTAATATTTATTAAATGCTTATTTTTAGGTGTATTCGAGCCTTTCCACAAGACTGAGAAAATTCTTCACTATCACAAGGAAAAGTGGTTTGGGAAAATCAAACTTGTTTCCTAATTTAAAAGCTTCTGTAGCTTGTGCACCAGAATTGAACATATCACCAAGTTGCAACAGATTCTGTTTTTAATCAGTCTATTTGAGTCCTGGTTATCTTTCAAGAAAATGATGAGCAGTATCTTAGGCTTGGAGAAAACAGAACCAATGCAGGGTCATTCTGTACAAGCACCAACTCATTCAAGTTCTATTTCCTCTGACTCCAGCGAAGCTGAAAATGACTTTTATGAAAACCCTGAGGAAGTGAAATCTTCCAAGCTTTCACAAAGCCAGTGCAAGAGATGGATGGCAGGAAGAAACCAAACACCAAAGGAGAATCAAATTAGAGCATCTCTGTGCTCCACTGACAAACCCTCATTAAGGAAAAGTACTGGCAAAGGTAATGGGTTGAACAAGCAAAGAAATAATAAAAGGTGGAAGAGGTCTACAAAAGTTGTCAGAAAAACTGCTGATCTGAACACTGCAACAGAGTTGAAGTTTAAAGATGAAGGACAGGAATTTAAAGAAGAACCTCAGTGGTATACTGAGCCTCTTTCAGACAATGTCATCTCTAACAATTTAAAAAGTAAGTTAGAAACTGCTTACAAGAGCAGTGTACCTTCATTTGATACTGACCTGTTGGAAAAATTGCCAGCATCCATTAGAGATCTGTGCATTGATGACAATTGTCCTACAGATTACCTCTGGACAGGTGCATTTGTTGATGGTCACTTTGTTGATATTCCAGCATTACTTGATAAAGGTGAATTAAATGAGATTTTAGATTGTTCTAAATCGAATTTAGATTCCTTGGATAATCTTCAGAAATCAGTAGACCTCATCTATGAAGGAGATATTAATCAATCTGTGATGGATTCTTGTACCTTTGATTTAAAACAAGACACTGGAGCCCCTAATGTTATTGGAAGCAAAGATGAAGATCTAACCAGATTTGAAGGGGAACATAGTGTAGTGTTGGACGGAGGACCTTTGAATATATGGGAGGATGGCCCAACAGCATGTAGACTGGAAACTCTAACTTCGTCAAGTATATCCTACGCAAATCCACTCAGCTCTAACTGGCTGCCATCCACTTCTGAATCATCTTTAATTGGTAAGACAGGAGCAGAATCACTTCCCAAAGATTTGTCAGATAAAGGTGTTTGTTGGCAAGAACTTTCAGAAACGAGTGAGAAAGAGTCTTATTTTTCAGTTATAAAAAATCCAGATGATATTGTATTTTCTGGTGAAACTACTAATTGGGAAATTAATTCACAAGGAGAGCCTGTTTCATTAGAACCATCTCCTTCTTCTCAGTTAATTACCAACAAAAGTGATGATGATGAAAATAAATCCTGTTTTCCAAATATGTTTGGAAAAGATTGTAATTCATGGTCTTCATTATGTAAATCTGGTAACTTCAGGAATGTTGACACAGTAGCTGACCCTATAGAGCTGAGTGTAAACATGACTACAGATATCCCAACTGCTTGTTCAGAAGATGACCTCCTCAGTTTGCTCCCTGGTAGTGAATATTTACAGTTGGATGATAGTATTTTAATTGAACTTCCAGTCATGGCTTCAAAAGAAAAATTAGAAGTAACAAAACATGACATTCAAACAGATGAGATGAAAGCTGGAAAATGGAATCCAATTTTTGGAATTTGTCAAGAGGACCTTTCTGAAAAGAAGGATGACTTAAGTTCCAGAGTAATTGAAGAAATATGGAAAGCCTCACCAGGAGAGAATAAAACAACATTTTCAGAAGATGGGATCGCCAAATGTCATAGCTGTTCTATAGGAACAGAACTATCTATGAAACAAGTGGCTCCTGCAGATTGTCCGAAATGTTCTTTGCAAAATTCAGAAAATAACTTCTGGGAAGAGCAACTTGGAAAGTCTCAAATTTTGGATACAGTGGATATTGATATGTCAAAGCATGGTAGTGAGTGGAAAATTGGCTCTGAAGTGACAGATGATTCAATTCCAAAATGTATTAAACTCTTAATGACTCAAAGTAACAAAGAGTGTGAATTTTCATCTTCAAAGAATACTCTTCTGAAAACTGCATCTACTCATAGTACATCAGAGTCCAGTAACTTTAATGTTTATCCAAAATCTTTAATAAAGGCTGATTTGCAACACAGTGTTCCCATAGAAGAGCAAAGTATAATTAATGACATTTCTATAGACCTACCCGAAGATTTGTGGGGAAATTTAACGGATTATCTGAATGATTCTACAGAACCAAGGGAATGTTCCTATCTCCCCTTTGAACTCAGTTTTCCTGTTCCACAAATGTGTACTGTAACAAGTCCATTAGATTCCAATAATGGCGATATGAACCAACAACCGAGGACTAAACCAAAACTCAGTTCAGATTTAATAATTTCCCACAATGACAAATTACTGACTTCACAAGAATGCATGACAATGTCACTACAGTCCAATGTTTACCCCACCTCTGGACAATTACTTACAAAAGAAGTTGTTCTTACAAGATTGGAGGACATTGCTGTCCCAAAACCAGAACACCATATCTGCAGTGATCAGCATGGATTATCTGAAAGTTCGGATTCTGCAGTGGGTGCAGAGAACCTCGAACAAGATTTGCAGATTCTTCAAGCAGAATTAGAGTCCAAATCCTGTAAAGAGACCAGTCTAGATAAAAGGAATTTAATTTCTCAGGATGCAAATGAAGATAAGTTGAATTTTCTTCAGTCACACTTCCAAGATCTGTATCCAGACCATGATCATTCAAAGATGCCTCAGCAAGCCATAGATTATAAGGGTTGTACTTCCAATAATAGAAAGACAGAGGAGGATGATCAACAGCCATTAGAAAAAGGCAAGACAAACAATGCCAATGAGCTTGAATTATCTAAGGAATGTTGCCCTTTCTCTAATAGACATTCTGAGGTATGTAAAATATTATAAGTAAATTGTTTTTGAATAATTATCTAATTGAAGTATAATATAGTCTACTCCGTTCCAAGTCGTGTAATTAAAATTAACTCATTTAAATTTATTTTAAAATATTGTTTTGCAAGGATATTTAATTGCTTTATTTGAGTTATCAGAAATTTACTATATATACAATTGTAGTACATTTACTTTATATTTTAGTTATTGGTAGCTTACCCCCATATAATTAATGGCAACACAGAAATGGAATTAATGGTTGGAATTTAGTTTTAAATTTGGTTGGTAAGTGAGTTTTGTCTTGAGAAATGCAACACTTTCCATTTCAGTCTTGGCACTGATTACTCCCAAATAAGATATAAGCTAGGTGAGTGAAGTAAAAACAGTATTTCCATTCTGCCTCAGTTTGAGAAGGACAACTCTTTTGCCAGATATTTTTCCATTTTGTTAAGTCCGTGGGCACAGTATATTCTGGAGGACTTACTCCCGTACATGTGTCTGAACTACTGAGCAATGTATGCCTGAGGTCTACCGAATATTGCCAAACTTGCTATCAGAACACAGTCCTTTTAGAATCATAGAATCCCTATATTGTGGAAGCAGGTCATTCAGCCCATCAAGTCCACACCAACCCTCCAAAGATCATCTTGCCCACACCCACCCCCCATACTATCCCTGTGTAACCCTGCATTTCCTATGGCTAATCCACCTAGCCTGCACATCCATAGACACTACAGGCAATTTAGCACGGCTAATCCACCTAACCTGCACACCTTTGGACTTTGGGAGGAAACCCAAGCAGATACAGAAAGAATGTGCAAACTTCACACAGATAGTCATAAGAGGGTGGAATCAAGCCCAGGTCCTTACACTGAGCCACTGTTGTCACCCTAGACGTAGAAACATAGATGGAGTTGGCGTGTGCTAAAATTTAGAGACACCTGAAATTTTCAGAAGAGTAACAACCATTGCCTTTAAAGATTGTACGTGAGTGGAAAGACTTTCTTCCCCTCATGTTGGCTCCTGTAGATCCCATTGAAGAGCTAGCCCGGGAATGTTTTGGGACCTGTCTGCTAAAGTGTTTGACTTGATTCTGACTTCCATTATTTGGCTATGTTAAATTGTCTATAGTGTCCATGGATTTGCAGGCTAGGTGGATTGCTGTAGGAAATGCAGGGTTGTACAGGGATATTACAGGGAAGTGGGTGTGGGCAGGATGCTGTTTGGAGGGTTAGTGTGAATGTGATGGACCGATTGACCTGCTTCCACACTATAAGGATTCTGTGATTCTAAAAAGACTGTATTATGATGGCAAGTTGTGCAATATTAAATAAACCTCAGGCAGGTGAGATGTCTTCACGCAACTTTAGACCCAGAAAGGCTTTTATTGCTTTGGTGGATAGCCTGTAATTGTGGCAAACACGATTTTGAACTCTTGTTGGATAGAGTAATAGTATGAGGAATACCCCTCAAACAGAACTTAAAATGTAAATCCATTTCCAGAACACTCGTGATTTTTGTAGTAATACAGATTTCAGCAATATCAAGTGGAGAATTTGAGCAGCTTCTGCTTGATTCTAATGTAAATTAGTTATGTTTGACACTGAAGTCTGGATATTCTTAAATTTAACTTCCAAAATAACACAATACATCAGCTGTTGTCATTTCCGTGTATTAGTTATATGTGGGCCATCTGCAGTGTTTTGGGGTTAAGAAAAGGCCTATGCAAGGAATCTTGCAGGCTGCACAATATTATCGAGTTTGCAAGTAGGTTGTCAGGTTTAGCTGCCTAGGTTCTTGTGTAACTGACTTTGGTATAGCCACTGTAATCTTGCCTTTCTTCCCGTGTACTCAGTAACAGGACACGATTTGCTAAATCATTCCCTCCCTGCAACTTTTTCTGGTTTTACCACAGATGTAGATTCCAGTTTCACAGTTTTGAATTATTCAGCTTTTTATTCTTTATATTCCATTGGTTTAATCTGCAAGAAATGAGTAATACCAAAGTATCCTTTCCTCTTGTCTAGGTATCTCATACAGTCCACACTTAAGTGGGTCATCGATTAGATGTTCACGTACTGAACAAATGAAAAATTAGGACCTATATGTATAATCTTTCAAATATTATTTGCAGAATTCTTGTTTGAATTGGACAAAGTTGGTAATGCTGGAGGCAGAGAATGTTCCATTTTTCAGTTAAGGATAGATAAGCACTTGAAGCATCAGATGATACTGCAATGTAAAAGAAACCAGAACGCTAGGTTTAGTTTTAGCTTGTATTGGTAACAGGTGGTTTGATGCAGTAAGCTTAATGACCATGTTATGTGCTACAAATGCAAATTGTTCTAAATGCATCAAAGTTCTCGATTCTGAGAAGAATTAATATGTTTCAATCAGGTTCTCCTATCCAAAGCAGAAAGCATGGAGAATTGCCCTAAAGAGGCTTGTTGCCTGCCTGTTTCTTCAAAATATACAGGTCAGTCAATTTTTCAGATTGTTGGTCCTTTACATATTTAAATGTGAAAGATTTGAGGGATATGAACATCTCCTATAAAGATTTATCATTAATCTTTATGAAAGAGACTAATGCTTGTTAAAACTGTCATAATTCTAAACACATCAATGGTGGACATTTGAACAATTGTAAGACCAAACCATTAAACAGCCTATGTAAAGCATTTCTGTTATAGTATAGGAACCTTCCTCCTGTCTAATTTAGAATTGTACAACAATCTGACACTTGTATAATTATACAACTGCAAAACCATTTTGTGTAAAGTTGTACACAATGCAGTTTTTTTAATTTAAATCTAATCAAATATACACATTTATCAGGAATTATGAATGATCTGACAGAATAACAAACATCTTCAGGTCACATGGAACTTACTACACAGGTTCTGGATTAGTGGTGCTGGCAGAGCACAGCATCCAAGAAGCAGTGAAATTGACGTTTCGGGCAAAAACCTTTCATCAGGATGAAGGACTCAGGATGATGAAGGGTTTTTACCTGAAACGTCGATTTCACTGCTCCTTGGATGTTGCCTGAACTGCTGTGCTCTGCCAGCACCACTAATCCAGAATCTGGTTTCCAGCATCTGCAGTCATTGTTTTTACTTACTACACAGGACTGACTGACATCACATATGTTTAGAGATGTCATTTCTGAGGTGACCCAGTTGATGCTTTAATGTTAAACCACATTAATTGATTAACCAATGTAGATAAAATTTATTTTGAACTGGATTTTCTGGGATAATTACTAACAGTGTCAGCACGTTATGTAGAGTTTGGAGTCCTGAGCACATCCGCTCCAGGTCAGCTCCATCTTTCTTTCTCTTTCCTTTTTGTCTTTTTTTCTTCTTCTTCATGTCTTTGGTAGTGGAGGAAGTGTCATTGCAGAGGAGGCTGGAGTGGGACTCATGGCGCAGGTGGCAGCTGCAGCCATTGTGATAGGCCTGGAGCAGGGACTCCTAGCCATGTCAGCGGGGGGCAGATGCAGCGTTAGTTGGATAGTGGGCCTGGAACAGGATTTTTAGCGATGTCACTAAAGCAACAGCAGTGGCACCAAAGACTCTTGAGACATCGGCAGGGCCCAGATTGTTGATTCATTGCAGCCCAGAGTCCTGAACACCTTGCAGAAACTTGGAGATCTTCAGGAAACCTGGAACCATGCTTGACCAGAAGGACTGTAAAGTTGAACATTATATAGAACATAGAACAATATAGCACAGAACAGGCTTGTTGGCCCTCAATGTTGCACCAACCTGTGAACTAATCTAAGCCATCAACCTCTACTATCCCATCATCATCCATATGCTTATCCAAGGACCGTTTAAATACACCTAATGTGGCTGAGTTAACTACATTGTCAGGCAGGGCATTCCACACCCTTACCACTCTGAATGAAGAACGTGCCTCTAACGTTAAATATCACTCCTCAATTTGCGGCTTTGCCCCCTCGTACAAGCAGATGTCATCATTTTAGGAAAAAGATTCTCACTGTCTACCCTATCTAATCCTCTGATCATCTTGTATGTCTCTATTAAATCGCCTCTTAGCCGCCTTCTTTCCAATGAGAACAGACCCAAGTCCCTCAGCACTTTCTAATCCGAACTGCTAAATCACCTTCAATCCCATGCCTCCATATTTTCTCCAGTAACCTACCATGTGGAACCTTATCAAAGACTTTGCTGAAGTCCATATACACCAAGTCAACTGCTTTACCCTCATCCACATGCCCAGTCACATTCTCAAAAATGCAATGAGGTTTGTGAGACATGTCCTGCCCTTGACGAACCCATGTTGACCATTTCCAATCAAATTGTTGCTTGCTAGATGATTATAAATCCTATCTCTTATAATCTTTTCCAAAACTTTTCCGACAACAGACGTAAGGGTCACTGGTCTATAATTACCTGGGTTATTCTCTACTGCCCTTCTTGAACAAGGGCATGACATTTGCAATCCTCCCGTCCTCTGGTACTAAACGTGTAGACAATGACGATTCCAAGATCAAAGCCAAAGGCTCAACCATCTCCTCCTTGCTTCCCAGAGAAATCTCGGAAAAATCCCATCGGGCCAAAGGGAACTTATCTGCTTTCACACTTTCTAGAATTGATAACACCTTCCTCTTACTAACCTCAGTCCTTTCAAGTTTAATAGCCCGTATCTCAGTTTGCTCCTCAACAACATTGTCCTTTTCCTGAGTGAAAACAGATGAGAAATATTTGTTTAGCACCTCTCCGATCTCCACAGAGTCCACACACAGCTTCCCACTTCTGTCTTGGACAGGCCTTGTTCCTACCCTCGTCATCCTTTTCTCCTCATATATCTATAGAACGCTTTAGGGTTCTCCTTTATTCCACCTGCTAAAGACTGCTCATGACCCCTCCTTGCTTTTCCTAACTGTCTCTTTAAATCCTTCCTAGCTACTCTGTAACTCTGCATTGCCTCATCTGAGCCATCTCACCTCAAAGTCACATAGGCCTCCCTCGTCCGCTTAAGAAGAGATACAATTTCTTTAGTAAACCATGGTTGCCTTGCCTTATCATTTCCTCCTTGCCTGACAAGGGCATACCTATCAAAGACACACAACATCTGTTCCTTAAACCAACTCCACATTTCGATTATCCCCATCCCCTGCATTTTTCTGCCCCATTCTATGCCTCCTAAGTCTTGCCTAATCACATTGTAATTGCCCTTCTTCCGTCCATAACTCTTGTCCTATGGCATGTACCTATCTCTTTCTATCGCTAAACTAAACGTAACCAAATTATAGTCACTCCAAAGAGCTCACCTATCACTAAATCTATCACCTGGCCCCGTTCATTACCGAGTACCAGATCCAGTGTGGCCTCCCCTCTTGTCGGCCCTTCAGTATACTGTGTAGGATATTTCTTATTTTTCTGCCTTTATATTTTTCTGTCAATCGAACAGAAGATAAAGCTCTATTTAATAATTTATTTTTATTCATTTTATAATCCAAAGCGGTGCCAAATGGTGACGTCAAAACACTTTTTTAACTGTATTTTCCTAAATATATGTGACAATGAAATCATTCATTCACTCAAATAGTGATGAACATTCAGACTTTCAGTGCTGTTGCATGTCAGGTTCCAGCGGAAACCCTGACTTGTGCATTTGCGCAGTACCTCTGATGAAACTTCCAGAGGTAGAGATATGCAGCCTGGCCCCCTGTATGGATGCCCCTGACATTGACTTCATCGAAGAGTATCATTGAATCCCTACAGGAAACAGGCAATAGCTCATCAGACCCACCACCCAACCCTATCCCTGTAACCTTGCATTTCCCATGGCTTAATTCATCTAGACTACACATGACTAGACATCATGGGCAATGTAGCATGGCAGTCCACCTCCTGTGGGAGGAAACTGAAGTACCTGGAGGAAATTTACAGACACGGAGAATGTGGAATCTCCACACAGACGGTCACCCAAGGCTTGAATCGAGCCTGGGTCTCTCACGCTGAACGCACAGCAGTGCTAACCACTGGGTTACTGTGCCACCTGTGCCAATTTCTAACATTAAAGTGTGATACTTATTCAAATTTAATTATGATTAATGGGAGTTGATAAACTGGATGACTTGACACAATATTTAACTTCCTTGATGCAATTTTGATTCTATTCAAACTGCATCAGGACACAAATCAGTTCTCTTTATAGAATTAATGCAGATTAGATAGTATTAGTGGAATATGTTACATCCCAGAAAGATTTTACTTGAGCTAGATGGCCTGACACTGGCCAGAAATTTAAATTTCTTTTTGTGGCTTGAATTTTTAATCACAGGCATGAATATTACCAAGATGGAAAGTGATTTACAAAAAAGCTGATTCTCAAGGTCTTTTTCATAAATAAATTGATTTTAAAAGTACATTACTGAATGGTCATGACCATCCTTCACCCAGCACAGGAAGTCCTCCACTTGCAGCTCAAAAAGTTAAAGATGCAATTGTTGTCATTGTCTGTGACAAGCAGCTTGGTCAGAAGTGGAAACAGCAAGTGATGGGTTTGTGGCAGAAAGAGGTGAGCAGGAGGGCCAGAAAGCATTGGCAGTAATGACATTAAGACAGAAGTAGAAGCAGTACAATTCAGGAAACATCCTTGCTGCATGAATACGATGTGCTTTAAATGGGAATACAGGTCGTTCTGGTATAATGTGTGTTTTGTCCATGCATATTTGCTATAACACGATTGATGAATTGTGGGTGCTATTTGGGTAATGTGAACTTTCTGCTAATTTTCTATAGCGATCATCTACAGTGCAATTTTCTATAGCATGGGGTTGCAGAGGAACACAACTGTCACTCCCTTGCTACTGCACTGAAGAGTCTACCTTGATTATGTAGTCAGCTATTTTAATCCTGAAATCCAGTTGATAAAGGAAGGAAACAAATTACTTGGATTGATTTATTCACAAAGTGAAACACTGCAGTAACTCTTTTTATGTGTTCAAGTAACCATCCAATCAATGCCCTCCACTTGTATGTACCTAACTTCAGTTAATACAATTATCATCAGGTATTGGAATAAGGTTTGAAGCCATGCCTTCTAACTCCGAACACAGTGTGCTACCCCTGAACCAAGACATTTACTGGCTTAATGCCTGGTTTATTGTTTTGTGTGAGCGATTTTGTGCAGTGGCTTGATAATTGCATGATGTGATGTGATGCTGTTATAAAATTAAATATTAAGTAAAATCGTTAGATCCCTACTCTGAATTAGATGAGCTTAACAAAGAAAGATTTGGGTTACTGCTTCTCATCAAAGAGCCATTCACTATCTTATGATCTCTGTTTGAAAACTAGTCTACATGAGGTTCAGGCTCAACTGCAGTGCTCTAAGTACTCAGTGTGCTGGCACTCACTGCCTGGGTTCATGCCAAAAATTAGTTATCACTGCAAAACGCCAGGGCTTCGACCAAACTATTCCTGTACCTATGATCTATGAGACTGTATTGTACTAAAAGTAGCAGATTTTCAGGAGGGGCAATTTGGAAGTTATTTTAAACTTTTTATTTCTCTCCAAAGTAGATTCTTTATGCAGCAGAAATCCCACTATTGTGATAACATCCGTAGATGCTAATCCATCTGAAGAGCAATCTATGGTAAGTCTAGGGTTTTGGAAGGCATTTCTGCCTCAAATACCTGTTGAAGCTCAGTAATGATTCTATTGACAAATAGATCAGATGAGGTAATATTGACAACACAAACAAAAACAAACATAAGAAATAAGAACAGAAATGTTCATTCAGTCCCTTATGTCTGCATCATCATTCAATGGAATCATGGCTGATCCAGCATTCCACATGTTCACTTTCTTGCATTTTCCTCATAACCTTTTTATTTCTTGATTGATCAAGGGGATCTTTCTATCTTAGCTTTAAATATACACAAGGACTGTACCCCAACAACTGTCTGTGGTAAGCAGTTACAAAGACTCAACCCTCAGGGAAAGAATTCCTCATTTCAATCTTAAATTGGCAGCCCATATTCGGAGACCATACCCTCTCATCTTAGACTCATGTGGTGAAACATCCTCTCGGCATTTATGCTATCAAGCCCTTAACGAATGCTGTGTTTCAATGAGATCACCTCTCATTTTTCTCCAAATAAGTAGAGGCCCAACCTATTTAGCCTTTGCTCATAAAATAGTTCTTCCATAACACAGTTCATCCAGTGAACCTTCTCCAATGAAATAATTATCTTCCCTTAAATAAGGGGACCAAAATGGCACTGAGTACTCTCGACCTGGACTCACTTGCACCTTGTACAGTTGCAGTAAGACTTCTCTCATACTACAACCCCCTTGAAATAAAGGTCAACATTCCATGAGTGTTCCTAATTACCTGCTGCACCTGTGTTTGCTTTCTGTGTTCCATGCGCAAGTACCCCCAAGTCCTTTTGTGTTGCAACTTTCTGCAGTTTTTAATCTATTTAAATAATACTTTTTTTTGTTCTCCCTTCCAAAATGAACAACTTCAATTTACCCACATTATATACTCCATTTACCAACTTAAGCTCTTGTTATGGACCACACCAGACCTTCTGTACCTAATGACCTATGAGACTGTATTGTAGCAAATTTTCAGGAGGAGTGATTTTAAACTATTTTGTTTGTAGAATCCCCACAGTGTGGAGAAAGGTCCTTCGGCCCAACAAGTCCACACCAATGTTAAAGTACAGATTTGAGACAGCCCAGGGAATCCCTCGTGGACTCAACCTGGAAGCCTCTCTTAGTTTGTCCTGGAGATCGTACTCTTTGGTAGTCTGGAATAAAAAAAACTTCTTAAGCAGTTTAGTTTAATTTTAGTCATCCCCTTTGTTTACAAATAGCATCGCTGTTACAACATAACACTGATACCTATAAGCCAGGCTCACAAGTTCTAATAACCTAGGAAAGTAGGATATCAGCTGTTTAAGAGCCCTGGCAGGCTATTCTGCTCTACTGTCGCAAAGTGGCTTCCTTTATACAAAAAGTTTACAAAAATGCTGCATATTTTTAATTAGACAGATAGCAGTGAAGGACAATAATTCATAAAGAAGAGAAGTTAATTGACAGGTTTTGTGCACTTGACTGAACACTCCTGCAGGCCCTGAACCATTCATCAGGTGGGAAAAACAAATCCAGCAGTTAAGTGTCTACTGGCGAGATAAGTTACTATCATAAAGAGGTACCAGTCTGAGCTAATTAGAAGAGTTCATAAGGAAACCTTGCATAGCTTGCATGTCAGATACCATTGTTTTAAAAAAAATGGCTTCTTAGCAAGGAGGGCAAACCTTTGACCATTAAATGGCTTCCTGACAGATTGTGTCAGAATCTCTTCAATGTTAGAATTCGAGTAATTTTTATGCTAGGAGCAGTCTCCTGCTTTTTATTTTAAGCGAGAATCATTCTGTACCTGAGGGTGAGAACAGTTTTTTTTAACCTTCTGCTTAATTTGGGTTCCCCTTTTGTTTAGGAGAAAGTGAGGACTGCAGATGCTGGAGATCAGAGCTGAAAATGTGTGGCTGGAAAAGCGCAACAGGTCAGGCAGCATCCAAGGAGCAGGAGAGTTGACGTTTCGGGCATGAGCCCTTCTTCAGCAATGAGGAAAGTGTGTCCAGCAGGCTAAAATGAAAGGTAGGGAGGAGGGACTTGGGGGAGGGGCTTTGGAAATGCAATAGGTGGAAGGAGGTCAAGGTGAGGGTGATAGGCTGGAGTGGGGGTGGGGGCGGAGAGGTCAGAAAGAAGATTGCAGTTTAGGAAGGCGGTGCTGAGTTCAAGGGATTAGACTGAGACAAGGTAGGGGGAGGGGAAATGAGGAAACTGGAGAAATCTGAGTTCATCCCTTGTGGTTGGAGGGTTCCTAGGCGGAAGATGAAGCGCTCTACCTCCAGCCGTTGTGTTGCTATGGTCTGGCGATGGAGGAGTCCAAGGACCTGCATGTCCTTGTTGGAGTGGGAGGGGGAGTTGAAGTGTTGAGCCACGTGGTGGTTGGGTTGGTTGGTCTGGGTGTCCTTGAGATGTTCTCTGAAAAGTTCCGCAAGTAGGCGGCCTGTCTCCCCAATATAGAGGAGGCCACATTGGGTGCAGTGAATGCAGTAAATGATGTGTATGGAGGTGCAGGTGAATTTGTGGTGGATATGGAAGGATCCCGTGGGGCCTTGGAGGGAAGTAAGGGGGGAGGTGTGGGTGCAAGTTTTGCATTTCTTGTGGTTGCAGAGGAAGGTGCCAGGAGTGGAGATTGGGTTAGTGGGGGGTATGGACCTGACGAGGGAGTCACGGAGGGAGTGGTCTTTTCGGAATGCTGATAGGGAGGGGAGGGAAATATATCTCTGGTGGTGGGGTCCGTTTGGAGGTGGAGGAAATGACGACGGATGATACGATGTATATGGAGGTTGGTGGGGTGGTAGGTGAGGACCAGTGGGGTTCTGTTCAAAGACCACAATTTGCCCCCAGACATGATCAACTATGCCCTCCACCGCATCTCCTCCACTTCCCGCTCCTCTGCCCTTGAGCCCTCCAATTGCCACCAGGACAGAACCCCACTGGTCCTCACCTACCGCCCCACCAACCTCCATGTACATCGTATCATCCGTCGTCATTACCGCCACCTCCAAACGGACCCCAGCACCAGAGATATATTTCCCTCCCCTCCCCTATCAGCGTTCCGAAAAGACCACTCCGTCCGTGACTCCTTCGTCAGGTCCACACCCCCCACCAACCCAACCTCCACTCCCGGCACCTTCCCCTGCAACCGCAAGAAATGCAAAACTTGCACCCACACCTCCCCCCTTACTTCCCTCCAATGCCCCAAGGGATCCTTCCATATCCGCCACAAATTCACCTGCACCTCCACACACATCATTTACTGCATCCGCTGCACCCGATGTGGCCTCCTCTATATTGGGGAGACGGGCCGCCTACTTGCGGAACGTTTCAGAGAACACCTCTGGGACACCCGAACCAACCAACCCAACCACCCCATGGCTCAACACTTCAACTCCCCCTCCCACTCCACCAAGGACATGCAGGTCCTTGGACTCCTCCATCGCCAGACCATAGCAACACGACAGCTGGAGGAAGAGCGCCTCATCTTCCGCCTAGGAACCCTCCACCCACAAGAGATGAACTCAGATTTCTCCAGTTTCCTCATTTCCCCTCCCCCCCCACCTTGTCTCAGTCCCAACCCTCGAGCTCAGCACCACCTTCCTAACTTGCAATCTTCTTCCTGACCTCTCCGCCCCCATCCCCCACTCCGGCCTATCACCCTCACTTTGACCTCCTTCCACCTATTGCATTTCCAAAGCCCGTCCCCCAAGTCCCTCCTCCCTACCTTTTAACTTGGCCTGCTGGGCACACTTTCCTCATTCCTGAAGAAGGGCCAATATCCGAAACGTCAACTCTTCGGCTCTTTGGATGCTGCCTGACCTGCTGCGCTTCCCCTTTTGTTTGTTTGTGTTCTGTGCCTTCCTGCCGATCGGCTTATTCTCTGGTGCACAGCAACTGTGTTCTGTAATTCAGTATTACATTTTAGTCTAAATTTTAAGGACAAGTTTTAAGGCGATAAACTTTCTCACCAACCCTCCGATGAGTAACCCACCCAGAGCCATTCCCTTACCCTGTGTTTACCCCTGACTAATGCACTTTTCCTACACATCCCTGAAATGCTATGGGCAATTTAGCTTGGCCAATTCACCAACTTGTACATCTTTGGATTGTGGGACGAAACCAGAACACCCAGAGGAAATCCACGCAGACACTGGGAGAATGGGCGACTGTCTGTGTGGAGTTTGCACAAAGTTGGAATCAAACCTGGGTCCCTGACACTGTGAGGCAGCAGCGCTAACCACTGTGCTGTCTCTTCAGTTTTGATTTTTGAAGCTGCAGAAGACCCTATTATGGTAACATCCATGGATTCTAATCCATTATGGAGAGAGTCTAGATCATTACTTTTAGAATTTAAAAAGTTCTGTCTACCACATATAATTTGATTAGTCCACAACTTAACTTTAATTAAAACACACTTTCTTTTAATTGTGTTGTAAGAATACAACAAAATGTAGAGTTGGCATAACTACTTTATTGAAATACTTATCAAGACAATGTATTGGTTAACCACTAATCACCAACTGTTCCAGTGTAGACAGGATCTCATAAACACACCCTTTGGCAAAAATGCAATTCAACAAAATAGTTATTAATCTCATGCTGTCTCTCCCCAGTCCAGCAGAAAGAAACAATGTGCCCTTTTGATTTTTAAGAGGAAGTCTCACTGTCTTAGACTTCACAGTAGCACTGAGAACTCGAGCTTTTTTGCTCCAGCAGTCGGCAGAAACCTTCTCACCAACTAACTGAAAGCAAGTGTCTTTCTGAGTCTATGTGAGCAGTGATCCTGCCCAACCATGATTCTTTTGTTCCATTTTAAGAAAAAGTCCAGGGATTACTCAAAAGTTGTTTACTAGTTGCCTGTCTAAAAGAGGCATGTTGGAACCACTGTGACAACGTTCCTATGCAAGAGAAAGAGCACAGAACACCTCTTTTAAAGGTGCAGTATTGTCACAATATCAATATCTCTCTGTAAATTGTTTATATCTCTTTCCAATTTTCCTTTCCATACATTTTTGTCATCTGCAAAATTGGTTCCATTCTTATGTGCTTGCCATCCAGCCCAGTATCAAGAGTTCCAAATACAGAAATTAGAAATGGCAGAATCTGCAGGGAGTTGCTCATCTGATCAGTGGTGGTTTCACTAGGAAACCTATCAGCAGCAAATGCAAGAGAGAAAACGGCCTTTGAATGGAAGAGCTGTGCAAACCCTGAGTCATTCCATTCAGCCCGAGGCCAGGGCACTAGAGGAAATGACAGCAACAGTGATGGGAAAAAGAAAGTCGAATGGGCAGAATACCTGCACCCTCCTTGGAAGGTAGTCAAAGTGTAGGAGTGCTGCACTGCAGCATTGGGTCAAGTAGGGGTCATGGTTGGGGTAGGTTGGCAGTGTTATTGGGGATTTGGGCAAGATGGTGTTGAGATAGGTTAAGAGGGGTGTGCGATCAGACACGGGCTGGATTTATGTCGTGGTAGGGCAAAGTCATGGGTTAGAAAAAGGGGCAAAACAAGGGCATGAGTCAGGGAGAGGGGCCAGTCAGAAGCGCAGTTGGGGATAATTTGTCGAGGGGAAGGGGCAAGAGAGCAAAAGCAGGAACCCTTCTCTCTCTCGCTGTCTCTCCCTCTCACTGCCTCTCCCTCTCACTGCCTCTCCCTCTCACTGCATAGTCATCTGGGGAGAAAGGAATCTCAGGTTGAATTAACCACCTGCTGCTGATCTCCATTTTCGTATAAATTCCATCAAGGCCAGCTCAGTGTCTTGCCATTAGAGTCAAATGTAAGATCAGTGATTGTTCTGTGCACCTTCAGTTGGCCCAGGTCTCACCACTCTTCCTGGTAGCTAAGGTGTGTTACCTTGTTATCTTCTGCACAGTGGTTCAAATAGTTAGCACTGCACCCTCACAGCCCCAGGGACCTGGGTTCAATTCCAGCTTGCGTGATTGTCTGTGTGGAGTTTAAGAGTTCTCCCCATGTCTGTGCAGGTATTTTCTGGATGCTCCAGTTTTCTCCTGCAGTCCAAAGATATGCAGGTTGGGTGGATTGGCCATTTTTTAAAAAAATCTTGCTCAGTAGTATGCCAATTAGGTCGGTTAGCTATGGTGAAATCCCCATGTGAAGTTAAGAAGATGTGAAGGGTTGTGGATTTGGCTGGGATGGTCTTTGGAGGGTTGGTGCAGAATTGGTGGGCCTGATGGTCCCTTCCTGCATTGTAGAGATTCTCTGATCCTGTCTGGTACGGCTTTTTAATTGAAAAGACGCCTGAAAAACTGGTTTTGTTTGGTCTGCTACTTAACGCATCATATGAAGTTTTATTAAAACTCATTTAAATGATCAATTTATTGCTCTGAAATTTGATTTAATGTTGACAGACTTTGTCTTTTCATTATCTGCTCTGTGACCACCAAGTGAGAAGCAAAGTTAAAATGTTAAGGATCTCATTTGGGGGAGAAAACTAGATGATGCAACTGTAGCTGTGTCCCTGAACCTGGAGAACTGATCTTTAATCCGAGATAGTCCAGTGACTTTGCTAAAATTGTGTGCAGGACAGATGTTGAACGAGAATAGGAATGGACATAGCTGTCGAGTCTTCTGTCATTAAATTATCCTATTGTTTAATGAAGTTGGCCAGGGCGTTGAGGACTTAGCCCAGAAAAAAGTGGGCTGCATAGTCTTCTACTGTGCCATAATAAATTCAATTCAATTGAATTCCTGTCACATCTACCGTGGCATAATGAAAAGCTTTGTCTTGCGAGCAAAACAGGCAGATCACAGAGTTAAGTAAATAATAGATAAACAGTGGCAAAACCAAAAACACAGGTACAGGCAAATGTTCAGAATTTGAGAGTCCATTCAGTATTCTAACAATAGTAGGGTAGAAGCTGTTTCGAAACCAGCTGGTGCGTGTGTTCAGGCTTCTGTACCTTCTCCCCGATGTTAACATTGTAGAAAAACATTGCCAGGGTGGGATGAATCTTTGAGAATGCTGGCGGCCTTTCCTTGACAGCAGGCCTGGTAGATGGATTGTATTGATGGGAGATTGTCCAGGCCAAGTTCACGACTCTCTGTCTCCGATCTTGAATGGTACAGTTGCCATACCAGTAGTGATACATCTGGACAGAATGCTCTCAGTGGCGCACCTATATAAGTTGGCAAGGGTATTTTCCATCATACCAAATTTCTTCAGCTGCCTGAGGAAGAAGAGAGGTTGTTGGGCCTTTGTAACCAGTGTGTCCACATGAAGAGTCAAGAGTTTTGCATCTAAGACTGGTACTTCTCATACTATATTTGAAGTATTGAAAAGCTTTCAATGTGATGTTAACAAATTTGTATTTTCTTCTAGCTTACAAAACCTAATGAAACAGATCTTGACCCAGAAGACCCAAGAACTGATCAAAAACTGTGTAGAAGTCTGAAGGATTGTGAAACATAGGGTTATACTAGAAAAAAGCTTGGTTGTATAAAGTTACAAATAGGTATGCTCTTTCCCCACCACAATAACAGCTTCCAATAAAACAAATGCCTTTTTCATTCAAGAAGACTGCTTGTATTATACAGAGTTACTTTGGTTTCATAGAAAGAGCTCAAATGATTCAGTTCTCAACAGTGTGATTATGTATCAGTGAATGAAAAACTGAGTTCACTTTTTGGCATACTGAGGCATTTTTACTGGAGTTGGTGGATCCAGATTAAATTATCTGTTCAAAAACATTTCTCCCCCTTTAAAATAGAACATGTGCTATAACTTACAAAATGTTTCAACTTAGTACAAAACTTGAAGAGATGAGATTTTGACAGTTTGTGCCTGCTTAGATCTTAAAAGTCTTAAATGACTTGGCACCATCAGTTGTACCTGAGAAATAGGTTCATTGGCTTCATGCTATGGGTGTTTGTGATAATTCTACAGTCCAAGGATTGGATTGTTGATCCCAATGAAAATAAATGCTGGTTGATTATTACTTCACAGTTACATCACACAATGCTTCAAATGTATTTTAAAATAAGCTCACAGAATACTGCACCTTTTTAAGTGCATTGCAAGTGTTCTCAGTTACATAAAAGACATTTGTAATTGCTGTTTGTTGTGATTATGATTTATGATTCTGTCACACTCCCTGCCAAGCTTCCATGTTACATTGTCACAAGTATGTTAACCTTTTATATATTTCTGAATGTACTAAATAAAGTGTGTGAATTAATCAAATTTTAGTCATTTGCTGGCTCTAAAATGTAAAACATAAGTATTTACTTTGTATTTTTAAGGGAGTTGCAACATTTTGTTATTTGCATTTAGGTTACGTTTGAATAATATTTTTATATTTGTATTTCTGTAGCTGACAAACATTCTGTGCAAAAAGTACTTGATGATGTAGTGTAACATGTGTTTAGTTTTATCGTTTCTACTCTCAAGCCTTTTTAATCTTAAACCATGAACCTAACTGTAGATTGAACTCCGAAGTTTCATAGCAACTTACATTTGTAATGTTGCACTATTACTAGGTACCACTGAATCTGATTTTATTATGGCTAATTTTGCAATGTAATCCCACGATGAATGGCCAATGAAGTTTGTAGCATATACTTAGCAAACTGCTTAAAAGTATTTGGCACAAGTAATCATGCCCCACAGATATAGGTTCTTTCTATTTAATTCAAAATTTTGGGACATTGTAATATGTAAATTTGATGAGGTGTGTTTGTGTGTCAAGATGGAAGTGTCCATACTTATTTTTATTTAACATTCTTGCAGTGGTGCTTATTTATCTTTCATCAGGGAAGATGAGCTTCATACTGAGGACCACTTTCAAGATGTTTAAACCTATGTGGTTCAAAGTTTTATAAAAGTTTTTTTCCCACTTTTTCATCATTCTACTTGAAGCATATTCAGTAACAATTTCTTAGTGCCTTTTTATTACATTATTCTTATACTTTATATTTAATCTTCAAATAAGTACCACATGTACTTTATTGTTAGTGTGTATAAACATAAGGGATAAATCCATTTTCTTTCTTTCTCCCATTAGTGATAACTCACATTTGGTTACAGTTCCATGAATTCCAACATTTTTGACATAGCAGCTATCATGTACCGGTATTGATAATGAGTGTCACCTGTTCTTTTGACCATGAAGAACATTGGAACTTAATGCAGTGCTTTCTTAACTTAATATGCGCTTTCCTGCTATAGTCATGAGATAACAATCTGTCTTTTATTCCCCATTTCTGGAACTGAGGTGCTGAATCCATTTGCAGCACCTTTACTGCTAACTCACCAAGGTCTGCAGGACTCCAGGATTGAGCCTAGCTCCTTCCTGTTTTATATGGTTTGGACAAATTTTTATTTAACATTTTACAAAAGTGTTTCCAACTGTTATTTATTTAATGTATTGTGCTGTGCTAAGAAGAAGAGGTAACATAGTATTTTCGGCTGTTTTCAATAATAAAACATGATTTTAAAAAATTTGAGTTAATGAAATGACACGGTGAAAATTGAGAGATTAGCATTTCTATTTAAAGTGGATTTCATCACTGTCCAATTGTTTGATTAAATTGGCAAGAAGACACCTGGATGTAGGTTTCCTCAATGAATATTAAAAAACAAAGTCTATTAAGATTTCATTCAACAGGAAAATCACTAAGCCTGCATACATACACTATTGAGCGGACTGTAGAGAAAGAGGTTGTGTAGATATTCAGGTAAATATAGCCCAAAACCAGTATAGTTGCAGAATTTTTTAATCCACCTAGAACTGATTTGAGGCATTTTCTTATGATGAGAAAAGCCTATTGTAATAGTCTTTATAAAATAAATGTTTCTTTTTAAAAAGTGCACAGAAAAGTCCTTAATTTGTAGCTGCTTTTGAATGCTCCAACAAAAGAAATTTGTTTGCCAAAAAAAGTTATTTTCTGAATTTAGTTTTGTAACTTAGGTGCCACAGAGTATAATCAAAACATGCATTATGCATTAAAACAGCACAGTTATTATGCATACACAACACCTGTTTGGTTTTATATCTTTATAAGGGATGTGCTTATTGTATTCTGTGGAATCTTGATTTTAAATGCATTTTTACTGGAAACTGTTTCATTGTCAAACCTTTTGCATAACCAAATAAAATCAGTGTTAGATAATGTGCAATAGAACTTGTTTTTATTATTTATTGTATTTTATTAGCGAAATTGGGCTGCATGTTTATAGAATCTGTGTTGCTGACTACTTTAATTTATAGACATAAAGCATGTAACCAACATAAACAATGCACAATTAGCAGTTCACGTTGATATTTGTCATCTCTCAATGCTAATATTGTTGCCAGTTTGAAACCATCAGAGTTTGATCCTAATTCTGTGGTTGAAAAAATTCAAATATAATCAAATATTGGAGAAAGTGGACTATGATTACCTGAGTAATTCACCATACAAATTAACAAATATGTAAATTTTGTTCTGAAATGTTTTAAAATGTTAAACTAAATTTCCACCTGAGATCTTACAATAGAATTCCAGTCACCCAAATTCACATCTTTGTACTGTTACATGCTACAGTCTCCGAATAAAGGAATACCATTTAAAGACATGAGAAACTTCATTCAGAGGGTTGTAAGCCTCTAAGTTCCATGCCTCAAGTTGTTAAGGAAGTTGAAGTCAGAGCTCAGACTTTTGAAAATGGTAATAGTGCAGCAAAATCTAACTAGAGTTGAACATCAGCCTTGACTTTATTTAAAAAGTGGAACAGATTCAAATGTCTCAATTTACTTGTAAGTTTTACAATCATGAGTGAAATGTCCGACGAGTTTTGAGTCAATGAATTGAGGGATTTTTTTTATCCTGGATGCTACCGGTTTCAATTCCACATTAAGATAGGGAGAAATCAGCTTTCAGCCCATTGTGCTTTAGTCTGGGCCCTCGTCACCCAGCAAAACCTATGACTAGTGTTACGATCTGGTTCGGGATCAGTTGACGAAGTTTGAGATAGCAGATATTTAACTAAGAGAACAAAGCCGTAGGATTTCATGGTTTTTATCAAATAATTTTGCAGAATTTGAAAAGTAGAATAGTCTATATGCATGCATCTATTCTAACATTCAGAATTGAGTTCAGTATGGATTAAGAAACAAACTATGGTCAAACAATGCACAGAGCACGTTGAAAAGCATATATGGTCAAGGCACTATCTCTCAGGATATTAAGTAACACCTCAGCTATCAGTGACTTTGTGGGTTATGAAATCTCACTAAAACGTTGTCTCCTTTACAATGGATTCCACTTCGTTATTGTGGGAAATTTGGAGCTCCCTCAGAAGCTGTTTCATCATAGACTCCATCCATGATTGTGGATATCCTTGTCGTTTAATCTCTTCCCGAAACTGCATTCTTTTGGATCCTTGAAGCTGACCTCAGTACATAACCATCGGCAAAATCCCAGCACTTTCAAGCAGCTAGCTTCACTACACTGTCACTGTCCTTAGTACTCCTGTTTATTTTACTACGTATAATGCAAGTATTTGTATCGGGATTTCTTAAGTCGAATGCATTTTAAAATAATATTCAAACATTGATTCTTTTCATTTAGTTGCTGGTTCGATTTTACAGCCTGATGTAACTGAACAGCAACATTATTCAAGAGAGGTTTTTGTGGTGATCTCACGGTTGAGTCCTAAGGAAGCATATAAAAGTGAATTTGTCAATGAAGGATGGAATTAGTTGAGAATCAACTACAAACCTTGCTCTTTTTTTTCTGAAACAACAAGAAGTATGCAATTAAGCAGATTTATTCAGAATCTTTAAATTATATCCTGAGTTTTATGGCATAATTTCGTTATGTTCATGAAAAAAAATCAGTTGAAATCTCAGGAAGGTTTGTCTCCAATAATTCAGGAAATGAAATAACGGAGAGTCCAAAGCATGCTGCACCTGGAGGCAGCAGTACAACCAGTAAGAGATGGTTGACCAATTGTGATACTGTGGATTCTCCCTCGTCTTAAAGTAATTAGGCAACAAAATTTAGGATATCGATTAAATATTACATTGGCCTGACCACACAAAAATCAATGTCAATTAAATAAGCCTGATTGGCATCATTCATATTTTTCATTGTTTCAGCAAAAGAATAACATTTAACTATTAACATTTTGGGTTCAGTGACTCTTAGAACTGGACCTGAACTGTTAACTCTGATTTCTCTGCAGATGCTATCAGACCTGCTGAGCTTTTCCAGAAACTTCCGTTTTTGTTTCTAATTTACAGTTATTTTTTAATAAGATTCATTGTTGATTCTTGTCTAATTCTGTCCTGCATTGACAAGCGCATTTCTGTAACAAAGCTTATTCCTGAGTCAACTCAAAGTCAAGCATTTTCAACAGGGTTTGAGAGTTAATTCCTTCAAAGCTGTGAAATAAAACTTGCTGGAAGATTGAAAGTATCAATATTTATGTATTATTTTACGATGTCTTTGAGTTCAAAGAGAAGAAATCTTGATATAAATGTTTGTGTTATAGTGAGTAACGTAACTGAATGAGTTCTGCAAAAGATCATTAATAGTTTGCAATTCCTCTTTTGCCCAGATGATGGGGATTGTGGACAATCATTGCCATTATAGAGTCATACAGCATGGAAATAGACCTTTTGTTCTGACTTGTCCATGTCGACCAGACATCCCAATCTGACCTAGACCCATTTGTCAGCAAAGTTTAAAAGGTATCCAGATGCCTTTTAAATGATGTAACTGTGCCCGCCTCCACCACTTCCTCTGGCAGCTCATTCTGTACACACTTGGCCATCTGACCTCACCTTAAACCTAAGCCCTCTCATTTTGGACTTTTACCACTCGAGGAAAAAGACCTTAGCAATTCACCCTATCCGACACTCATGATTTTAAAAAACCACTACAAGCTCACTGCGCAGCCTTTGATACTCCAGGACAAAACGCCCCAGCCTATTGAGTCCCTACAACTGGATCCCTCCAGTCTCTGCAACATCTTTGTAAATCTTTTCTGCACCTTCTCAAGTTTAACAACATTCTTTTCTGTAGAAGGACAACCGGAATTGTACGCGGTATTCTTAAAACTGGCCTCACCAATGTCCTGCACAGCCGCAACATGACATCCCAACTCTGACAATCAATGTTATGTAGAAATAATAAAAAATAAATGTCCTGAATAGTATGTAAACATCCAATTTTGGTTTCAAGTTAAAATTGGTAAGACGTTTTAAAAATTATTATACCCTAACAAAGAGGGCAAAGCATTGGTAGAATCTTCCGTGTTAAAAGAGAATCTGAAACTACTAATTGAATTTCACAGATGTTAGAGAACAATTTATTATCTGTACCTTCTTGACTGGGAAGAATCACTTATTGAAGACAATAACTTGAAACAACTTTTTAATCAACTTGACAATAAGATTATTTTATCATTGATTCATTTTCTGCTTTTGGTTTATACTTGCCGATGAATATTGCATTCATATGACAAATAACTTTGGGATATGTGTCATATATCTGACCTGGATTAGATAATTTATTATATTATGGCCAACATGTCTCTTAACCATTAACTGCTAAAGAACATCCATTAGCCACCACCACTACCATCTACACGTACATAGTAATGACTTGCAGGACTTACTCAAATCAATTTGCTGAAAAATCTCACTTGGGTTGTGGCAGAGTTGGGCAGGGGCTTAAATTGATAATTGTGTGAAGTCTGGCACCAAGCTGCTGCAAAAACAACTACTTCCAACTCAACAGTGACAGATTATAGACGTCTAGGTAACCCTTTTGGGAGAGGTGTGAACATGACTTCAGTGACTTGAGTGAGGTTCCGTACCTTAAATTTTGAGAAACATTTAGATTTAATAATAGCCTTCTGGGCTCAGGAATTCAATAACTAAGAGAAGACGCACACAGCACAGTTCAGCTTTTCGAAGCAGTGTTGTCCAAAAGAATTTCAATGTTCATCAAGCTTGCAGCAATCAGGTCACCATGTTTGCCACATGATACCAATTAAATGCAATATTAACAAAACAAATGCACATTGTCCTTAAAGAGGATCTGCACATAAATTATTCAATTGAAAACATGGGTGATCTACTGGTGGTGATTAACAGGTGAAAAAAAAGATGCCACTGCTGGTTTGGTGATGAAAGAACGATGTTCAGTTCTGTGTATGAGTGATTCTGGATACATTAAAAAATGCACAAAGTAGTTTTGAGATTTTAATAAATCAGGAATCAAGCCAAATGTACTCACTGCCAAGAGCCAATAACAGCTTCGAAAAGATTTATAATCTAAATAGTCTGCAAAGCAAATCTATATATACACTTGAATGGTGATTGTAATTTATTATTTTGTTTCCAAAAGCGTACTTTAGTTTATTTTATCATGCCTCACTGGGGGTAGTATGCTGTTAATAATAGCCCAGTGCTCCCAGAATCATTTCAAATGTTCAAGGTTTGTGCGAAGATTTGTAGCTCGGGTGCTCGTTGTTGTGGTTCTGTTCGCCGAGCTGGAAGTTTTTGTTGCAAACGTTTCGTCCCCTGGCTAGGCGACATCATCAGTGCTTTGGAGCCTCCTGCGAAGCGCTTCTTTGATGTTTCTTCCGGTATTTATAGTGGTCTGTCCTTGCCGCTTCCGGTTGTCAGTTTCAGCTGTCAGCTGTAATGGTTGGTATATTGGGTCCAGGTCGATGTGTTTGTTGATGGAGTTTGTGGATGAATGCCATGCCTCTAGGAATTCCCTGGCTGTTCTCTGTCTGGCTTGCCCTATGATAGTAGTGTTTTCCCAGTCGAATTCATGTTGCTTGTTGTCTGCGTGTGTGGCTACTAGGGATAGCTGGTTTTGTCGTTTCGTGGCTAGTTGATGTTCATGTATGCGGATTGTTAGCTGTCTTCCTGTTTGTCCTATATAGTGTTTTGTGCAGTCCTTGCATGGTATTTTGTAAACTACATTAGTTTTGCTCATGTTGGGTATCGGGTCCTTTGTTCTAGTGAGTTGTTGTCTGAGCGTGGCTGTTGGTTTGTGTGCCGTTATGAGTCCTAAGGGTCGCAGTAGTCTGGCTGTCAGTTCTGAAACACTCCTGATGTATGGTAGTGTGGCTAGTCCTTTTGGTTGTGGCATGTCCTCGTTCCGTGGTCTGTCTCTTCGGCATCTGTTGATAAAGTTGCGCGGGTACCCGTTTTTGGCGAATACCTTGTATAGGTGTTCTTCTTCCTCTTTTTGCAGTTCTGGGGTACTGCAGTGTGTTGTGGCCCTTTTGAATAGTGTCCTGATGCAGCTTCGTTTGTGTGTGTTGGGGTGGTTACTTTCATAGTTTAGGACTTGGTCTGTGTGTTTTTGTTTTCCTGTGTACCCTTGTGGTGAATTCTCCGTTCAGTGTTCTCTGTACTATCACGTCTAGGAATGGGAGTTGGCTATCCTTTTCTTCTTCTCTCGTGAATCGGATTCCTGTGAGTGTGGCGTTGATGATCCGGTGTGTATTTTCTATTTCCGTGTTTTTGATGATTACAAACGTGTCATCGACATATCTGACCCAGAGTTTGGGTTGAATTTGTGGTAGGGCTGTTTGTTCTAACCTTTGCATAACTGCCTCTGCTATGAGTCCCAAGATTGGTGATCCCATGGGTGTTCCGTTGATTTGTTCGTATATCTGGTTGTTGAATGTAAAGTGTGTAGTGAGGCACAAGTCTAGTAGTTTAAGTATGCCGTCTTTGTTGATAGGTTCCGCCTCCTGTTTTCTGTTCTGTATGTCCAGTAGGTTGGCTATTGTTCCTCTGGCTAGGGTTTTGTCAATCGAAGTGAACAGTGCCGTTACGTCGAATGAGATCATGGTTTCTTCTTTGTCTATGTGTGTATTCCTGATGACGTCCAAGAATTCCTGTGTTGATTGTATGGAGTGTTCGGATCCGCTGACCAGGTGTTTCAGTTTCTGTTGTAGTTCTTTGGCCAGTTTGTATGATGGTGTCCCTGGTAGTGATAATATGGGTCTGAATGGGATGTCTGGTTTGTGTACTTTAGGTAGTCCATAGAATCTGGGGGTGTTGTTGCTTTCAGGTTGCCGAAAGAATCAAATCCTTCCACAATGTGTCAGGTACAGACCACCAGTCAACAATCCACAAGCCAGGGAAACAGCCAAGCAGAACGGATTCAGGATGATCCAGGTAATGATCACAGACGCTCACAACCGACTCCACAAATACAAACAAGAAATTGCATGCCAAAAGTCGTTAATTTCAAAAACCACTAATCACAAATGAACCCGGGCCATAGAACAGGCTGTCACTATAGGACAGAACAGGATAACACACCGCAAAAAAACGGCACTAAAAGAAAAAATGGCCAAACTAACACACAAAAATGAGGACACTACAACACACACCTGGGTTAAAACCCTCTCCCACAGACAGCTCACAGACATGGAAAGAACTATACTGGCCAAGGGACTCAACTACAACCACAGGGATGCCAAGACAGCAGACTTCCTAGCAGCACTAGAATGCACACTCAGGAACAATGGACTGACAGAAGAGACACAACAAACAGTGAGACAAACGGTCGTACCTATGATGATAAGAAAAAGACAAACACACAACCTCAACACCAAGGAGAGGGAAGCACTGAAAGCACTAAGAAACGATAAGAACATAATCATACTACCAGCAGATAAAGGCAGAATGACGGTCATCCTAGATAAATCAGATTACATCAAAAAAGCACAACAACTACTCACAGATACCAACACCTACCAAATGAAGGAATCTGACCCCACACCACAACTCACCAATAGAATAAATAACACACTAAGGAATCTACAAAAAAACGGACAGATAACCAAAGCTGACCTACAAAGAATGAAACCTGAAAGCAACAACACCCCCAGATTCTATGGACTACCTAAAGTACACAAACCAGACATCCCACTCAGACCCATAGTATCACTACCAGGGACACCATCACACAAACTGACCAAAGAACTACAACAGAAACTGAAACACCTGGTCAGCGGATCCGAACACTCCATACAATCAACACAGGAATTCTTGGACGTCATCAGGAATACACACATAGACAAAGAAGAAACCATGATCTCATTCGACGTAACGGCACTGTTCACTTCGATTGACAAAACCCTAGCCAGAGGAACAATAGCCAACCTACTGGACATACAGAACAGAAAACAGGAGGCGGAACCTATCAACAAAGACGGCATACTTAAACTACTAGACTTGTGCCTCACTACACACTTTACATTCAACAACCAGATATACGAACAAATCAACGGAACACACATGGGATCACCAATCTCGGGACTCATAGCAGAGGCAGTTATGCAAAGGTTAGAACAAACAGCCCTACCACAAATTCAACCCAAACTCTGGGTCAGATATGTCGATGACTCGTTTGTAATCATCAAAAACACAGAAATAGAAAATACACACCGGATCATCAACGCCACACTCACAGGAATCCGATTCACGAGAGAAGAAGAAAAGGATAGCCAACTCCCATTTCTAGACGCGATAGTACAGAGAACACCGAACAGAGAATTCACCACAAGGGTACACAGGAAAACAACACACACAGACCAAGTCCTAAACTATGAAAGTAACCACCCCAACACACACAAACGAAGCTGCATCAGGACACTATTCAAAAGGGCCACAACACACTGCAGTACCCCAGAACTGCAAAAAGAGGAAGAGGAACACCTATACAAGGTATTCGCCAAAAACGGATACCTGCGCAACTTTATCAACAGATGCCTAAGAGACAGACCACGGAACGAGGACATGCCACAACCAAAAGGACTAGCTACACTACCATACATCAGGAGCGTTTCAGAACTGACAGCCAGACTACTGCGACCCTTAGGACTCATAACGGCACACAAACCAACAGCCACGCTCAGACAACAACTCACTAGAACAAAGGACCCGATACCCAACATGAGCAAAACTAACGTAGTTTACAAAATACCATGCAAGGACTGCACAAAACACTATATAGGACAAACAGGAAGACAGCTAACAATCCGCATACATGAACATCAACTAGCCACGAAACGACACAACCAGCTATCCCTAGTAGCCACACATGCAGACAACAAGCAACATGAATTCGACTGGGAAAACACTATCATAGGGCAAGCCAGACAGAGAACAGCCAGGGAATTCCTAGAGGCATGGCATTCATCCACAAACTCCATCAACAAACACATCGACCTGGACCCAATATACCAACCATTACAGCTGACAGCTGAAACTGACAACCGGAAGCGGCAAGGACAGACCACTATAAATACTGGAAGAAACATCAAGGAAGCGCTTCGCAGGAGGCTCCAAAGCACTGATGATGTCGCCTAGCCAGGGGACGAAACGTTTGCAACAAAAACTTCCAGCTCGCGAACAGAACCACAACATTTCAAATGTGAAAACTTGAATTAACCACTGAACTACCCAATTTTACCTATCTTAATTGGGTTAAAAGAATGTGCATAGCAGGTTTTTTCCCCATTAACAATAAAATAACTATCGTGATCAAGCGATTTTTAAATCAATAGCTTTAACTTATTATTGTGAACCTTAAACTTCACCCTCTTTAAAAGTTCGTATACACATACAAACATGCACCGAGACAAAACAAATCAGAAATATTGCAAGTGTGGAAAGGACAGGGTTGGGATCAGAGAAGCAGTGTTGATACTAATTTGGATCACACCTGTCAGTAAGTTGTTTTGCTTTCAGCTTCTTCCCTTTCTTTGGTGATGAACCAAGGTTGTTTGCATATCGTTGCTGTCTTTCATTCACTGGTTGACAATGTGATCTTTCCACAGCGTATTTATGAGGGTAACACAGCTTATGTTACTTCTCTGGACAGAGAGATTGATGTGCTTTCTCTTTGCAATACGGTCGGCTCTGATATAAAGCGATAGTTCCGTTCTCGTGCGATCTCGGCTCATAAGGAAATTGCGCAATAGCCGTGCCATTTAAACTATTGGGGCCAGAGTCATATTATAGCCACTGCAGCTAAGGAAAGTTCATGTTCTACAAATAACGGTCTAAATTCTTCAGTCGCATTTAAGAAAAACACGTTCTAGCAAATGTTTCTGCTCTTTGTTTCTGAGCAAATGGTTACAGCCCTAAACTGTACAATCAAGTGGTAGGAACAAATCAAGATAATTACTATGCTAGGACCACAATTGTATTCATGCACGGACTAAAGTAGTTTTTAAAACGCTGAACCCTCCTGAACCAACAACAACTGATCAAATTTGAAAACTAACTGAGAAACTCTCTCTGGAAAATAATTGCCATGAACTCATGCATATTGAGGTGAAGCCTCTAGAATTGTCTTCCCACTGCTTGAAGGAAGCAATATTGTAGACATAAATTCCAGTAAATTGTTATTAAAACTGCAATGATTCCTTCCACGGTTTCCTTACTTTAAAGCAATACCTTTTCTCAGTTTCTAGTCTACAATCCAAAAATATACTTGTCTTTACATGCCTGAGGAGATTTGAATTGCCATTTCAAACTGCACAGTATTGTGACCCATAGAAAACAAACATGAGACTTGCAGCCATTCAGAACAATGGCAAATTGACTTTAATCTAGACAAGTGTGAAGTGATCCATTTGGGGATGATTAACAATGCAATAGAGTGGATGGTAAATGGTCGGTATTCTGCAAGTGCAGAGGATCGAAAGACTTTTATGTGTACGTCCAGAGATCCTTGCAGGCAACAGCACAGATGGATAAAGTGGTTAAGAAAGCATATGGTGTATTTGCCAAAAGTTAAAAATCACACAACGCCAGGTTATAGTCCAACAGGTTTAATTGGAAGCACACTAGCTTTCGGAGCGACGCTCCTTCATCAGGTGGTAGTGTAGGGCTCAATCCTCACACACAGAATTTATAGCTATCACCATTGTTAACGGCTAACCTGAGAATGCAACTTTCAAAAAAAAGATTTTGTGATTTACACATGAAAGAAGTGAAACTATCACTGTACTCTAACAGATGAAAGGCTGAACAGACAATCAATTTTTCGTGTATAATTTCAGTTACATCACACTGTAAATGTTTGCTATAAATTCTGCGTTACGATCAAGCCCTCCACTATCACCTGATGAAGAAGCATCACTCCGAAAGCTAGTGTGCTTCCAATTAAACCTGTTGGACTATAACCTGGTGTTGTGTGATTTTTAACATTGTACACCCCAGTCCAACACTGTCATCTCCAAATCTTGCCTAAAATTTGTTGTGACATTGAATACCAGTGCAGGGAGGTTATGTCAGAGCTTCCTAAGATGTTAGGCCACATTCGCAGTACTGTGTGCAGTTCTGATCATCACAATATTGTTCTAAAGAGAATGCAAAGGCAATTCACCCAGATGTTACTTGATCTGGAATAATCCAGCTTTGAGGAGAAACTAGATAGGCTGGGGTTGTTTTCCTTAGAGCTAAGAAGGCTGAATGGGGATCTGACTGAGGTATACAGAGTTATAGGGGCATAGATAAAGTGGGTAGGAAGAAACATTTCCCCTTAGCAGAAGAGTCAATAACCTGAGGGCATAGATTTACGGTATAGTAGTTTACATACAGAATGAATAGATTCAAGAACAGCTTCTTCCTGCTGTTCTTAGATTTCTGAACGGACCTCTCAAATTTTAAATTTAATGTTGACCTCTCTCTTTGCACACCTCCTCTGTGGCCATAACATTGTGTTCTTTGTTCTGTTCCATTACCCTAATGCAATTTGTATGTATGATCTGCTTGTACTGCACACAAAACATACTTTTCAGTGTACTTAGGTACATGTGACAGTAATAAATCAATTCAAAACAAATCAATTTAAGAGGCAGGAGATTGTGAGGTGATTTAAGGAAGAATTTTTTTCACCCAGACTGTGGTGAGTATCTGGAACTCATTATCTGAAAAGGTAGATGAGGTAGAAACCATTACAACATTTGGAATTTAAATTATCACTTGAAATACAATACCACATAGGACTACAGCCCAGGTGTTGGAAAATGCGGCTCAAGCAGATAGGTGCCTATAAACAGGAAGAATATGATGGGCCAAAAGCCTCTTTCCATGTTGTAAACCTCCATGATTCTACTCACCTTCACTCATTACTTATAAAAGTTTTATACATATTTTCTTCGTCATATTTTCCTTAAATTCTTAACTTATTATATCATTTTTACATTCTGGACAATGCACTTACTGTCATATTAGCTTCACCAGCAATATCGTCACAAAGCTGGTTCCTTTTCTAAAAGCTGTTCCTTGTAAACAGATGAGATTTCAGGCCAAAGTGATAATGTTTTGTAAGTGACCTGTATAATGAAAGGAGAGAGGTCAGCTCTCTAGCTGAGCAGTTCAGTCCAGAACTAGTGAGGAATTCAACAGTGAGCTATTTAGAAACACTTTTTCTGCCTTTCTCACTTCAACTTGTAAGCATCTATTCGATTTTTTTAGCTATGTTTTAAGGGGGTTTACTTATTGGGACTTTTGTACATATTCAGAACACCATAATTAAATCTAGTTTAGATTGGCTGAATTCTGTAGGGGTCCTTCATTCTGTTCTTTGTGTTTCATTGTGTAATTTTGTGAATAAATTTCTGTCTGTTTTAAAACCCAGTAGTCAGCCTAGCTAGCTTACTCCAGGTAATTGTCACTGTACACTTACCAAAACAAATTGCAAAGTTATGGTCTGGATTGCCTGGTCAAGAATGTTTTGAGTGGTCTGGCCTGGTCCATAACAATATGAACAATCTTAATAGACATCAGACTTCAACTGTTGAAGCGCCAATAATAGTCCCAAAGTCTTCTCTTCTACTGCAGAATACTTCCTCTGATACGGGATTAGTTTATTAAATAAAAACCCCAGTGGCTCCTTTATTGCTGACTTGTCACCTTGCAATAAGTTACTGCCAAGTCACTAGCCTCTTTAAAAGTTTTGGTAAAGTCAGATGCAGTCAACAATATGCTTTAATCAAGATTTTGAGAGTCTGATAGTATCTCCAAAGCTTCTTTTGTTTGTGGATGATAGGCAATAGTCTTCAATTCTTTTAAACTCAGATTGCTGTCTATGTCTTGAAAATTTTTAGCATAAATTTTTCAGCAGAATGTTAGTCATATTTGTATTTTTAAAATTATTATTCACTCATAGGATGTTGGCATTGCTGGCTGGGCCAGCTTTTAATGCCTCTCTCTAATTGCCCTTGAGAATGTGATGAGCTGCCTTCTTGAACTGCTGCAATGCATTTTGTACAGTTTTAGGGCGGGAGTTCCAGGATTTTTATGTGGTGAAACTGAAGGAATGGCAATATCTTCCCAAATCTGGATATTGAGTGGCTTGGAGGAGAACCAGCAGGCGGTGGGGTTCCCATGTGTCTGCTGCCCTTGTCTTTTCCAGTCAGAAATAGTCATTTGTTTGGAAGGTGCTGCGTAAACAGCCTTGGTGAATTTCTGAAGAGCATCTTGTAGATAGTACACACTGCTGCCACTGAGCATCAGTGATCAAGGGAATGGATATTTCTGGATGCGGTGCCAATCATGCAGGCTGCTTTGTGGGTGTTATTGGAGTTGCACCCATCCAGGCAAGTGAGGAATATTCCATCACACTCCCGACTTGTGCCTTGTAGATGGTGAACAGGCTTTGAGGAGTCAGGAGGTAAGTTACTCACTGCAAAATTCCTAATCTCTGATCTGTTCTTGGAACCATAGTCCTTATGTAACTAATCCAGTCCATTTGTAGACAATGGTTATCCCTCCTGATGTAATTTACACTCGACTGAATGGATCTTCAAAAAGTCAGAGTCAAGGGAATACATGGCCTACTCCTGCTCCTTATTTGCATATTTGTATGTGTGTTCATATTACTTCATTCCACCTCTAATGATGACCTAGGGACTGAAACAGCCTAGTCCCAATGTCACAATATTTTCCACCTTCCTTGTAAATATAGACTGAAATTTCTCAATCTTTCACAATTGCTGAGGATGATTGTTCAGAAGCTTTGTGTGCAAGTTTTTCTATAGGAGTGGTGGCCCAGGATGTTGCATTCAAAACTAACCATAGCTCCAGAGGACAACAGAAATGTACAAGTGTATCTGGCTGCAGCAGTTTGGATTGCTTGGGCAACCAGTTGGCTCAGTAAGCTTGGTGGACAGATTGGTGCTAGAAGCACAGTGGTCAATTCCCATTTTGTGGATTAGGTACTTGTGTTCCAGTGTAGTGGAGATTATTGAACTGTGAATCAGATCTGCCTGAGAACAGAGAACTGAAGGAGCAAATCTTGTAGCCTGCCAATCTGACTAACGTCAAACAAATGTTGTGGTTCTGCTCGCCGAGCTGGAAGTTTTTGCTGCAAACGTTTCGTTCCCTGGCTAGGGAACATCATCAGTGCTGTTGGAGCCTCGTGTGAAGCGCTGCTTTGATGTTTCTTCCGGTATTTATATTGGTTTGTTCTTGCCGCTTCCGGGTGTCAGTTTCAGCTGCAGTGATTTGTATCTGGGGTCCAGGTCGATGTGTCTGTTGATGGATGTTCTTGCCGTTTCCGGGTGTCAGTTTCAGCTGTAGTGGTTTGTATATGGTGTCCAGGTCAATGTGTCTGTTAACGGAGTTTGTGGATGAATGCCATGCTTCTAGGAATTCTCTGGCTGTTCTCTGTCTGGCTTGTCCTATGATAGTGGTGTTTTCCCACTCAAATTCATGTTGCTGGTTGTCTGAGTGTATGGCTACTAGAGATAGCTGGTCGTGTCGTTTTGTGGCTAGCTGATGTTCATGGATGCGGATTGTTAGCTGTCTTCCTGTTTGTCCTATATAGTGTTTTGTGCAGTCCTTGCATGGTATTTTGTAAACTACGTTAGTTTTGCTCATGCTGGGTATTGGGTCCTTTGTTCTAGTGAGTTGTTGTCTGAGCGTGGATGTTGGCTTGTGTGCTGTTATGAGTCCTAAGGGTCGCAGTAGTCTGGCTGTCAGTTCTGAGACGCTCCTGACGTATGGTAGAGTGGCTAGTCCTTTTGGTTGTGGCATGTCCTCGTTCCTCGGTCTATCTCTTAGGCATCTGGTGATAAAGTTGCGTGGGTATCCGTTTTTGGCGAATACCTTGTATAGATGTTCCTCTTCCTCTTTTCGCAGTTCTGGTGTACTACAGTGTGTTGTGGCCCTTTTGAATAGTGTCCTGATGCAGCTTCGTTTGTGTGTGTTGGGGTGGTTACTTTCATAGTTTAAGACTTGGTCTGTGTGTGTTGGTTTCCTGTGTACCCTTGTGGTGAATTCTCCGTTGGGTGTTCTCTCTACTAACACGTCTAGGAATGGGAGTTGGCTATCCTTTTCCTCTTCTCGTGTGAATCGGATTCCTGTGAGTGTGGCGTTGATGATTCGGTGTGTTTTTTCTATATCTGTGTTTTTGATGATTACAAAGGTGTCATCCACATATCTGATCCAGAGTTTGGGTTGGATTTGTGGTATGGCTATATGTTCTAACCTTTGCATAACTGCCTCTGCTATGAGTCCCGAGATTGGTAATCCCATGGGTGTTCCGTTGATTTGTTCGTATATCTGATTGTTGAATGTAAAGTGTGTGGTGAGGCACAGGTCCAGTAGTTTAAGTATGCCGTCCTTGTTGATAGGTTCGGCCTCCTGTGTTCTGTTATGTATGTCCAGTAGGTTGGCTATTGTTTCTCTGGCTAGGGTTTTGTCAATTGAGGTGAACAACAAGGACGACATACTTAAACTACTAGAACTGTGCCTCACCACACACTTTACATTCAACAATCAGCTATACGAACAAATCAACGGAACACCCATGGGATCACCAATCTCGGGACTCATAGCAGAGGCAGTTATGCAAAGGTTAGAACATACAGCCATACCACAAATGAGAACTCTGTGGGAAGCTAGAGAAGTGATTGCTGGGCCTCTTGCTGTGATATTTGTATCGTCGATAGTCACAGGTGAAGTGCCGGACAACTGGAGGTTGGCATACGTGGTGCCACTGTTTAAGAAGGGTGGTAAGGACAAGCCAGGGAACTATAGACCAGTGAGCCTGACCTTGGTGGTGAGCAAGTTGTTGGAGGGAATCCTGAGGGACAGGATATACATGTATTTGGAAAGGCAAGGATTGATTCAGGATAGTCAACATGGCTTTGTGTGTGGGAAATCATGTCACACAAACTTGATTGAGATTTTTGATGAAGTAACAAAGAAGATTGATGAGGGCAGAGCAGTAGATGTGATCTATATGGACTTCAGTAAGGCGTTCGACAAGGTTCCCCATGGGAGAATGATTAGCAAGGTTAGATCTCATGGAATACAGGGAGAACTAGCCATTTGGATACAGAACTGGCTCAAAGGTAGAAGGCAGAGGGTGGTGGTAGAGGGTTGTTTTTCAGGCTGGAGACCTGTGACTAGTGGAGTGCCACAAGGACCGGTGCTGGGCCTTCTACTTTTTGTCATTTACATAAATGATTTGGATATGAGCATAAGAGGTACAGTTAGTAAGTTTGCAAATGACACCAAAATTGGAGGGGTAGTGGACAGCGAAGAAGGTTATCTCAGATTACAACAGGATCTGGACCAAATGGGCCAATGGGCTGAGAAGTGGCAGATGGAGTTTAATTCAGATAAATGCGAGGTGCTGCATTTAGGGAAAGCAAATCAGAGCAGGACTTATACACTTAATGGTGCTAGGGAGTGTTGCTGAACAAAGAGACCTTGGAGTGCAGGTTCCTAGCTCCTTGAAAGTGGAGTCTCAGGTAGATAGGATAGTGAAGAAGGCGTTTGATATGCTTTCCTTTATTGGTCAGAGTATTGAGTACAGGAGTTGGGAGGTCATATTGCGGCTGTACAGGACATTGGTCAGGCCACTGTTTGAATATTGTGTGCAATTCTGGTCTCCTTCCTATCGGAAAGATATTGTGAAATTTGAAAGGGTTCAGAAAGATTTACAAGGATGTTGCCAGGTTGGAGGATCTGAGCTACAGGGAGAGGCTGAACAGACTGGGGCTGTTTTCCCTGGAGTATCGGAGGCTGAGTGGTGACCTTATTGAGGTTTGCAAAATTATGAGCGGCATGGATAGGATAAATAGGCAAAGTTGGGGAGTCCAGAACTAGAGGGCATAGGTTTAGGATGAGAGGGTAAAGATATAAAAGAGATCTAAGGGGCAACTTTTTCACGTAGAGGGTGGTACATGTATGGAATGAGCTGCCAGAGGATGTGGTGGAGACTGGTACAATTGCAACATTTAAAAGGCATTTGGATGAGTATATGAATAGGAAGGGTTTGGAGGGATATGGGCCGGGTGCTGGCAGGTGGGACTAGATTGGGTTGGGATATCTGGTTGGCATGGATGGGTTGGACCGAAGGGTCTGTTTCCATGCTGTACATCTCTATGACTATATAACGGGTATCTCATTTTCTCTCTAATTTATATTGTTCAGCACTTTTTCATTTCATTACAGCTTTTTGGGGAAAAAGTAAGTTCCAGGACTATCCAATAAATTAACTGAAAAAGAAACAAAACAGTGCTGGTGCTGGAAATCTAAAAGTGGGTTGGCATACTTCCTGTTCATTGTTAAGCATTGACCAGTTTTGTGATTTAAGTCAGCTTTGTGTTTACTCCTACTAGTTACACCTTTTCTCTAAGCTGCTGTATCATGCTCAGTCTTCAAAAAGTGTCTTCCAAGTACAAGAATCTAGAAAATTAAATATTAATGAGTGGTATAATGTCAGAATGGAAGGGTGTTTTAAGGATATTCTCTGTTAGTTCTGCCTATACAAACCACCTGAGTGTCTGGTGTTATCAAGGTGTAAAAACAATGACTGCAGATGCTGGAAACCAGATTCTGGATTAGTGGTGCTGCAAAAGCACAGCAGTTCAGGCAGCATCCAAGGAGCAGTAAAATTGACGTTTTGGGCAAAAGCCCTTCATCAGGAATACAGGCAGAGTGTGTAGTCGAGGTGTAACCGAGTCTAAGGTTTACCAGCCATTCCCATGGAAGTGGGGAGCCGCTGGCAGTAATTTTTGTTGGCACTCTGGGCCCTGACCAACCAACATGACTATGTCAGCATCCAAACCTGGCTACCAGACATAACTTCTCACCAACATCTTCATTTTGGAAACCTTTGGATGGCCCTGGTGGAGTTCAGTGAGTATTTCACGGTGACCTTTACTCGAGATAATCACTCTTGCTCCCCACAACAATATGCCATCCTCTACCATGAGCTAGTTTCTCCAGGTCCAAAAATGGCTTCAATTCTAGTTGTGATGGCCCTTTGGCTTCCGCCATCAGCACCAGTTGTTTCTCTTTTGACAGGACTGGATCATTCTGTGTCCAATGCTGTATCAGCTGTGTCTAGGAGCATATCCAGAAACTTTAATATCATTACAGTCTCTTGCAATGTGGGTATGACTGGTAATGTATCCATTAATGGGAGACATCTCAATGCATCTGCATTTACTGTTCAGTTTTCTGGACAGTGTTCTAACTTGAAATTATAAGTACTCCATATTAAGCCTCATTGCTGAATGTGGCCCTAAGCTATGGGTCGCATTGTCTCATCCTCTTTAAGCAGACCAAGTAGGGGTTTGTTGTCTGTGATTATCACAATTATCACAATGTGATTATCACATATTCCTCCAAACCCTTCCTATTCATATACCCATCCAAATGCCTCTTAAATGTTGCAATTGTACTAGCCTCCACCACTTCCTCTGGCAGCTCATTCTATACACGTACCACCCTCTGTGTGAAAAAGTTGCCCCTTGGTCTTTTATATCTTTCCCCTCTCACCCTAAACGTATGCCCCCTAGTTCTGGACTCCCCAACACCAATGAAAATGGCTTGCTAGCCTGGATCTTGAAAGAATTTTAACTATTTGACCGAGGCTTGGCTTTATTTTGGGGTTATGCTATTGTTTGGCCTAGAGTTCCTCTGATCAGGATCTGTCCTGAATGAGGTTATTCAATTGCCTTCACTCAAGTGGTGTTCTCCAATCTCAGTTGGACTGTGATGAGGGTGTTAATTCCATCAGAATACCCTGAAACTCATATAGTCTGCTCGCTGCACTTTCCAACGATAAAGCCAGTTGTAGTGCCTGCTTGAAGTCCACTTGGGCTTCAGCTTGTAGGAGTGTTTGCATAGTTACATCATTAATTCTACATAACAGATGGTCTCTAAACATCCCATTAAGGTTTAAAAATCACACTTTTGCCAATCGTCCTAACTTAGTCAAAAATCCCCATCCAGATTCCCATGGTTCTCGAATTGCTGGGTAAAAGTGATAACGTCTCAGAATTAGAAGAGGCTTGAGGTCATAATATTTCTTAACTATGTTAATCAATTCTTGAAACGTTTTAGTATCTGGTGCCTCAGGGAAAGTTAGGCTCCTAATAACAGAAAAAGCTGCAGATCCCCAGGTTGTCAGGAGAATTACTTGTTGCTTTTTGACTGCCACAAACTCATCTGTCCAAAAACAAGCATTCTTTCCACACACTGGACCCAGGCCTCAATGAATGAGTTGAATGAGTGAAGCTTCCCAAACAAAGGCATGATCCCAGAAATGCTTAACCCAACTCAAAGATTTCTGTTGCAGGTTTCTTTAATGCTGTGCTTTAGTCACTCAGCCAGAAATAACTCCACAGAGGTCAATATCTATCACCAGGTCACCCTGTATTTGTGCATGAACAGTCCTTGATTTTAGTTCTGCCTCATTAAGGGTTAACTACCAAAATGTCAGTATCAATGTCACTCCACTTTTTAAATGTCAGCCAGGGCTCCCTGATTGGATCAGATTAACAGCCTCAATCAGGGGACAAAATACAATGCAAGAACTGTAACAAACACTACATTGGACAAACAGGCAGAAAACTAGCCACTAGGATACATGAACATCAACTAGCCACAAAGCAACATGACCCTCTCTCACTAGTAACCTTATGTACACCACTTCAACTGGGACAACACATCCATCCTAGGACAATCCAAACAGAGGCACACACAAGAACTCCATGGCATTCCAACCAGAACTCTATCAACAAACACATTGACTTGGACCCCATTTACCACCCCCTGAGAAAAAGAACAGGAAGTGACATCACCATAGGAAATGACATCACCAACCCAAGGAACCCAAACATTGATTAATATGCTCCTATTGCTTTATCATAGCAAAATCAATACTAATTATCAGATATACCTTCCCAACAGTCCCTGTGTGAGAGTTCCTCTGGTCTGGAAGTTTCTAGCAGGCAACAGCAGGTGAGCAGGTTGTCCTAGCATCACATGTCTCAGGTCATGCCCACAACTTTGGGACCATTTACCTCTGCAATCTTGCATGCATGTGTTCACTGACCATTTAGTCCCTTTCCTGGCCTTGCTCCCTGCCGACATACTAATCCTCCAATACATTCCCATCTTCCACATTCCATGATCATCCCATCACCCATTCCCTCTACTTAGTAGCCACCCCTGCTTTTTGAAATGTGTTTGACTCAGCTTCTCACAGCAACTCTTTGCAAATTTTCTGCTGTTTACTCAGTATGCAGGAGCTCCTTACCTTCTGTCTCTGCCCTCTGCTGCCATGTCTGCTCTTGTTTTTAAGAATTTGTGGCTTGGCAGAATCCAAATTCCCAGTCCTACGCCCATGCCCATTGAGTTTCCCTCACCCTTCAACTCAAAGTGGTTGCAGCTGCAGGTAGCTCAGAGTCAACAGGCAACGCTTTAAATTGGAAGCCTGAGAATAAATACGCTAGAGCATACAGGGAAATGAAAATGTTTCCTAGATTGTCAATGCCAATGATACTGGGATGAGGAAAGGTCAGATTGTGTTAGCAGTGAGCTCAGCTTCAGTTTTATCTGGTTCAATCAAATCCATGGGAAACCTAAGGTCATATACTTCTGTGAGATAGAGAAACATTGTCTGAGGCACAATATTGCAATGTATGTCTGTAAGGGGTTAAATAACAAGCAATAAGGAGGTTTCTACAAATATGTGAACATAGAAATTAGATGCAGAAGTAGGCAAATCAACCCATCGTACTCTGCCATTTGATAAGATCATGGGTGATCTTATTTGGCATCAACATCTTTTTGCCTGCCACCACATCCTTAGACTTCCTTCTTCATCAATAATTGGTAACTCATCACTCTATTGACTCACAATCCTCCAAGAGAAAAGAAATTCCTTCATCTGAAATAGAAGACCCCTGATTTTTAAATCGTTTCCCTTAATTCTAGTCTCTCCTTGAGGGAAAGATTCTTTCAGCATTCCACTTTTTCAAGCACTCAAACATATTTCAATAAGATCACCTAAATTAAATGAGGACATACACTACGATCAGGGTTTGAGAATTTGAAAGGATGTTGACTTGCTACCAGTGTGGCCAGTTTGAACTATGGGTGACCCTGCTGCTTGATGGTGAGCCTACATAGAACTCCAAGGAAAAATTTAAATGAACTTTAATTTTACAATAATAAAAATAGGAAGTGTTGGAGAAACTCAGCTGGTCTGGAAACATCTGAGGAGAAAGAAAAACAAAGTGAATGGTTTGAGTCTAATATGACTCCTCTTCAGAAGTCTTCTTCAAGAATTCCAAAGAAGAGTGTTTTGATCTCAAAATGCTAACTTGATTTTTCTCTCTCCACTTGCTGAGTTTATCCACTACTTTCTGTTGGAATTTCACATCTCCAGTACTTTGTTTTTAGTTTGCAGTCATTAACAGAGCAATTCAGTTCATTGAGGAAAGATTCACATTGATTCATGTAATCAGTGCTGTTTTTGACTTCCTCTTCCTCTGATGTTCCCAGTTTGCAGAATAGCACATCAAAGCAGATGATGAAACATTACTTGAAGCTAGAGAAAGCTTTCAACTGCTGAAGTTCCAAATATATTGATGCTTCAGCTTTGTGCAAAGAACTGTAAACCATTGCAAGACAAGTTCCAAAGTGTGCATTACTACAGTGTACTGTGCGTACAAAAATGAACTGACAGATAGAACCCCCAGCATATGTATTCCTTTCTGCATCCTCTTAACCCTTTCTGTTTCTATGGCCAGTTCTGAATGAAATTTTATCAAAATAAAATTGATCAAAACATTTTATTTCTCCCCTGAATGATGCATGATCCTGTTGGACCATCATCCTTGTGAATCCCAAATCATCCCGATTCATCAAAATTCCAGGTCTATATCTTTTTGAATGTTTAAATGGAAAGATTGAAGTGAGCCAGAATGATGAATAATTTCAGCTGTCTTATTTAATCTTTTCTTTGTTAAAATATTATCAACTGATTTATAAATTAATATTGAATGTTTTTGACTTAAGTCATGACATAATGTTACTTCTACTGCCATCAATTGGCCATAAAAGAGATGACAAATTGTATTTGTTTCCTGTGAATCTGGCAAACAAATGTTTTGTTTTGGTGAGATAATTTTCTCAATATAATTTTAAAATACTTGTAGTTAAAATATATCCTGATTTTCTTGTTTTACTTTAATCTATGATAATACAGCTGCCTCTTGCAATGGATCTCTCTGAATTATAAACATGACCTATAAAATCCTTCAAATTGAAAAAAACTCTTACTGTTTCATAAAGAAAGTTCTAAAGTACAATTATCTCAAAACAAAACACAGATCAAAATATTTATGATAGATTTTTATTGCAGTTTGTCAGTAGAACAGAAACAATGTACAAGTAAAATGGTGGTAGTGCATATGTCATAATTTTTTAATAATTCTGATTATGCTCAGACTTAAGCATTTTCAATTACTGTATTGTTATATATTTTTCGTATTATTTTTGTTCATGGTGAACGTGCTTTTAATGGTTGATAGCAGATGCTTGACATGACTTGTCAAGTTTTAGCTATAAAGAAGACTTTTCTGTATCACTGATTTCCAACCAGTGTTTAATTTATTATTAAACTGGAGATTTTGTCAGCAACTTACAATTTAAATAAACTTTGTTCAAACACAGTGATCAAGCTTGTCTTGGTATGTGACTCAAAATCTGTTGCTTTCCAAATAAATGTTAACTTTGTTCCTAAAACATCTAATGTTTTGCTGGTGTCTGGAAAAAGTCAATAAACATTAATGAGAAGGAACTGATTTTTTTCTTTAAGTCTGAATTTGAATAGCCACTAAATTCCTGCTTGTTACACCCAGGTAAGGAGGGGTGAGATGTCTTCCCTGCTTCGCCATGCCTTATCTAATTGTCAAAGGTTTTATGAATTATAACAAAGGATGGGCTTGCTAATTCTCTGTGTGTCTGACCTTCATATGTGCTGATCACAAAAACAACTCGCCAGAGAAGTTTTCTTGAGGTAAACAATTTAAGACTAGTCTTAACACCAGTAAAGTCAACCTAGGTAAACACATTAAAGATATTAAAAATTCATCCCAACTTTTGCAATCTCTTGCACAAAAACACATAGATTGGAACCACACATGCGAATATACAAAATATAGAATGAAGGAGGTTACATTTGGCCAAAATTAAAGTCCTTAAGAAGAATAAACTAAACAGTTCACAGTTTGTTCACTTGACTGGATGCAAACATTCAAAAGCTTTGGATTCTCAGTTAAAGTTTTAGCTCATATCTTGGCTTCTGAAAATGCTGTTGTAGAAACTAGTCTTCTTTCAAAATTGTTTGTCTGCTGTGACAAAATGGAGCTTTAAAAGACAAAGCCCCATCTTAAAGGGAGAGGGAGAGGGCGGTAGCCTTGCTTCATGAGCTGCTAGTACTTTTCTGCCAAAGGGTTAAGTCTAAAGAACATATAGAATTGCCAGCAAAAAGTTCAAATATCAATTCGGGTATTTCAAACAACCTGATTGTACTATGCCACACCTTTGAATCTCGATCTGCCAACTCAGCGCTGGGAACACCACCACTGCACCTCAAAAACCTGTAAAAACAACTGTATATTTGAAAAAGTAGCTTGATTAGTTCATACACGTAGAGTTTATTTAGGCATTGTTTAGACTCAAGTGAATCAATTTAATAAACTGTTTTCAACAATGAATCTTAGATACTCGTCTTAATTGCCTTGTTAGTGATTCATGTGCTGGAATCATTCACATCCCTCAGGAGTGTTTTGTCTCTGTTAGGTCTCCATAGACCCTGCGCCTCTATTCCCACCGAAGTGGAATGTAGGCTACATTGCATTACAAATTGTGAGAGCCATTTTAACTCCGTGCCCTTGCCAAAGTAAAACTGTACTTAAAAAAAAACTAATGCCTGTCTGTAACCTATAAATTCAATTCATAATTATTGACATAAGAAAATTTTTATGACACTATTTGAAAATTATAAATCCAAGAGCTCCCCAATTGCTTAACCATGCAGACAAGAACAAACTTGGACAAAGTATTTGTTGACCTTTGATACAAAGCAATTCAGTATAAGGGTAAAGAAGTTTAACTAGCAATTTTGCAGGGCAATGGTGACATCACATAGACTCAAGAGTCATGGAGATGTACAGCATGGAAACAGACCCTTCAGTCCAACTCATCCATGCCGACTAGATATCCTAAATTAACCTAGTCCCATTTACCAGCATCTAGCAATATCTATCTAAACTCTTCCTATTTATACACCCATCCAGATGCCTTTTAAATGTTGTAATTGTACCAGCCTAGACCACCTCCTCTGGCAACTCATTCCATACACACACCACCTTCTGCATGAAAAGTTTGCCCCTTACATCTAACATATTGCATATCGTTTTGGGTTTCTTAGCGAAGGAAATATGTATTTGCCTGAGACGAAATTCAACTAAAGTTCACTGATGATGAAGGGCTTGTCCTAAAGGGCAAGATTGAGTGGACTAGGCCTATAATCTGTGAAGTTTAGGAGAAGGAGAGATGATCTAAATGAAATATATAAAATTCTTGAAGAGCTTGACAGGGTATATACTGGGAAAATGTTCCCTCTGGCTGGGGTATCAGGAGGTCACAATCTTAGAATAAGTGTCAGTCATTTAGAGCTGAGACTTGAGAAATGTCTTCAGTTAAAGTTGTGAATCTTTGGAATTCTCGATGCCATAGAGCTCTGGATGCTCATTGGGATCAATAGATTTTCTTAGTATTAAGTGAGCTAATGATTATGGAAATAAAACTGTGGTGAGGTATAGTTGAAGCAGAAAATTAGCTATGATATTGTTGAATTGTAGAACAACTTTGAAGAATCAAATGCTTTACTCTTGCTCCTATTTTCTAGGCCCTTATCTGAAGGCTGTGATTCTTTCCCAGTGAAGTGGTTTTATAAGTGGTCATCACCTTGGCAGTTTTTTAAAACTTTCAGCCCACAATTTTGAATCAGTGTTTCCTGAGAGTACAGATAGGGAATCCACCTCAGTGGTATCCTATATTTTAGGATACCCTTACCCTTCGTTCTTGTCTTTTACTTTAAAAGAAACTACTACTATTATAATGTTGGGAATATCTATATGCAATTAAAGTCTGAAACCAAAACAGAAAAGCTGCTATCTCACCAGCAAAGTGGCTTGTACAGTGTAAATTTTCAAAATCAGTATGGTGGAGGGCCAAGGGAACAACCCACAAACTCAAGGAAATTCTTGCAATGAAGAATTTCTTGGAAATTGAATGAAGATGGTGGAAAAGGAACTTTTAACTTTTCAGAAGCTAGTGGGGAAGTGCTGATATGAGAAAACATGCAAAAGGGATATGAAAGTAGAGTTATCAGGTAAAACCTATCAGGATTTGGTTGTGGTTGTTTTGAAACGGGTGACAATAGACAACAGTTGGTCTTTCGGAGATTACACCATTTCATACCAGTATCCCTAGTGCAAAGTTGCTTGGCAACACTTATAGTTTACATGATATGAGTCTTAATATGTCAGCAAATTAAAATCGCACAAACAACATCTTGTGGTCCTGTCATGTACATTTACTGCTGTATATTCTATTGTTATATATGAATCCTGATTAACTGTGAAAACTGTGAACAATGTACTTCTTCAGGTTCAGACTGCACGCAGTATCAGGAAGTGACAGGCAGGAGGAGAAGGAGATGCCACCATCCAGAATCTGATGCTATAAAAAGAGAAAGCAATTATACCAAGTGAACTCCATTCTGGTTTGGCTTTTGGGAATGGAGATGTTAATCTACCTACCACCAAGGAGTTCACAAGCTCATACATTTAATATTCCTATGTTTTCATTAATCATTTTGCCAACTACCAATTTCCTCAGAATAAATTTATCAGTTAGTTAAGATAGAATGTTGTTCAAAACACAATTATCATAGAATCTCCACAGTGTGGAACCAGGCCATTTGGCACATACTGATCCTCCAAAGAGCATTCCACCTAGTCAAATTTGTAGCTGAGGTCAGGAGTTTTGTAAGGTCTCCTGGATGCGAGAGTTTGGTACATAACAGAAAGGCTGGGTAAACATCTAGAAAGCAAGGGTGAACTAACAGTGCTTATTATTCACATGTGAATCATCAACATGGGGAGATGGGATAACACCTTGGAGATCTTGCAGGAGCAGTTTTAGGGAGTAGGTCAAAACCCTCAGAGTAATAATCTTCGAAGTACTACTTGGTGGCATGAGCTTCACCTTTAAGGCAAAGGCAGATCAGGGAGGTAAATGCATGGCTTGAGAGATGGTGTAGGAGGGAGGCTTTGGGAGTTTTGGCATATTGGGATCAGCTTTGGAAAAGGAGAAAGCTGTTCAGAAGAGATGGACTTAACTTGAGCAGAAATGGAATTAATTGCCTGGTTGACTGAGTAAATAGTGTTGTAGGGATGGATTTTAAGCTTAAGGCAGGTGGGTGGGTTGACTAATAGAGCTAGTTCTGGAAGTGCCAAAGAGGGCAAAAACAAGGGTATAAGGAAAAGAAATTTGTGGGAAGGTTTCACTGTTGTCAGTGAACAGTTGCATTTCAATTGGCAAGGAAGAGGAAAAGATAAGGGCAGGATTAAATTGTATGTATGTAACTGCACTGCATATAGTGAACAAAATTGGGAAACTGGAAGCTGAATTTCTCTAGGGGGATATGATCTAGTAGCATTGACAGAAGGGTGGCTCAACCGAGAAAAGGACTGGATACTTAACATCCCGGGTTATAAGGTTTTCAATAAAAACAGGATGGATAAAAAGTGAATAAGTGTAATAGTCTTGGTCAAAGATATTATCTTTGCGCTTGACCTAGATGCAGTTCCTGAATTAAAATCTATATGGTTGGAGGTAAGAAACAGAAAGGGAGCAATAACATTATTGGGTATTTATTATAGAGCTTGAAATAATGGAAAGATAGTTTTTGCAGGTGGATTATGAAAATCTGTAGGATAAGCAGGGTTGTGAGGGTTGGTGATTTTCAATTTCTCGAGGATAGGGAAAAAGATAGACTATGGGGCACAGAAGGGGTGGAATTCCTACAATGTGTACAGAACTTTTTGGAACAGTACGTTTCCAGTCCTACCAGGGAGGGCGCTGTGTTGGATCTGGTTCTAGGGAATTAAGCAGGCCAAGCGGAGAATGTCAGAGTCAGGGAGCGTTTGGGAAATAGTGATCATAAATATTATCATGTTAAATATTAAGATGATAAAGGATAAAAATCTGTCAATCTTCCAGACTGGAAAACAACAGCTGTTAGGAGTCTAGAATTTGAACTGGAGCACCTTGATTGGAAATGCATTTGGTGGTTAAAATAGTGAATGAAAATTGGGAGAATTTCAAAAGAGAGATGAATAGGATGCATGCTAGGTATATACCCATGAGAAGTAAAAACAGAGAAAGCTAGAGTACCCAAGATGACTAAGTTTGTTCATAAGAAAATAAAGAATAGACAGGATAATATGATGTACACTGGAATAATAATAGGAATAGAAATCAGGAAGAGTATCTCAAATGCAGCAGAGAGGCTATGGCTAGATTAAGGAAGGCTAATTGGAAGCATGAGGAAAGGATGGCAAGCTGTGCTAAAACAAATAGCAAAATGTTCTCCAGACATACTAATAGTACAAGATTTACTGAAAGATAGGTCCCACAAGGAACACTGCTCATTGAAGCAAAGAATATGGCTAACGTATAAAGTGAATATTTTGCTTCTGTCTTTACCAAGTTGGAAGATGGTGACCATGACCTAGTTGAAAATGTGGGTGTTGAGCAAGTGACAAAGGTGAATGTACTGATCATAACTGCATAAATTGTTTGGATAAAATTACCAGACTTTTTGGATAGTGTTTATTATTGCAGCCATTCAATTTAAAAATTAGATTAGATTAGATTAGATGAGATTACTTACAGTGTGGAAACAGGCCCTTCGGCCCAACAAGTCCATACCGACCCGCCGAAGCGCAACCCACCCATACCCCTACATTTACCCCTTATCTAACACTAGGGCAATTTAGCATGGCCAATTCACCTGACCTGCACATTTTTGGACTGTGGGAGGAAACCGGAGCACCCGGAGGAAACCCACGCAGACACGGGGAGAATGTGCAAATTATACACATGGCAGGATGAGAGAACATAATTGCCAATGTGTTACCACAACTTATGAAGGAAAATAGAGGCATTCAGTGGTGGGAAAAACCAGGCTGAGATGGACTATAGTCATGAATGTTTGCATTCTTAGAATCAATGTAATTTATATGGATTGTTGTGTACTAATAGAATAAGGCAAAAGGTTCTTTTTAAATTAAGCCATCTTTGTATATTGATTGTACTTTTTTGGGGGGGGGGGGTGGAAGCTGTGATGATACTTTGGCTTTGAGATGTGTATTTTGTCCTTTTTTTAAATGAAGAAAGGTTGAGACCGATGTGTCAAACAGTCTGCTTGAAAGCCAATAAACAGCTTCGATGCCTTAGGGTTTTTTGAAAGTTGGAAGAATAAAAACTACCTGAATGGGTGAGGTCAATCTCCCATAGAACCAAGATATTTAGCTTTAATCTTCTGCAGTAACTTGGGTCTTGAAGCTGGACGTGGAAGCTTTTATTCCTCTCTCTGTTACAGCTCAAAGCTGGGGTTCTCTTCCTGCTGCTAGAATTCCGTGAGAGGTAATATTTTTATTTGAATTTGCCTTTTCCAAGGGTAGGTTTATGGGATGTTACTATTTTGGAACAGTTAATTAGTAGTTTATATATATAAATAAAATTTTGTTAAGCATTTCTACAGTTAAAGTTAAGCCAAATAGTTTTGTTTTATTTTGTCCGTATTTTAACTGTGTGTAAAAAATAAAGTATATGCTTGCTTAAAGTCAAGTTTGAGTAATCGAATTGCAACTAGAATACAAAGCCTTACACTTGCCATTAAGATAAGAAAAGGTTAGGGTCTGGGCTACCGTCTTAATATATTTTGAGGGAATTTGGTCTGGTCCATAGCATTTATACTTTTATGACTCTTGGCTAAGATAAGAGGATATATTACATTTTCTTTGCCATTTGTTTGGGATAGGGACATATATGCTGTCAAACTCTCACGATAGATATTCTTGAGCTCATCATCTCAATTTCCACACAATTGGTAACAGTCCCTTGTTAAATAAAAACCCAAATCAGTGATAGCATGTTTTAGAGGTCAATACAAAGCAATGTTTTTCTCTCGGTTGCTGAGAGGTTTTTGAACAAGTTTCTTATTTTTAATTCAAATGATATAGTAGAAAAGTTGCTTATAACTTCAGAACTATACATAACTAATACAGGAGCTCACAAAGTGCTTATTCAAACATATTGCAAAGGTAAGTAATACTCAAGTTATGTAATGTGTATATAGTGAAACAGTGAGATATCCTTTATATATTCAATCAATACATTGTGATAAGTAACGTAATTCTAAAGGATTATACAGTTACAAACTTAAATGCATGTTATTGCTGTAAAGTTAACATTTAATCAAACATTTAGCTGGTCTTCTAAAAGCACAAAGCTTTTATTTTGTTCCCTTCCTGCAGTAACTCCCTTTTTGTCTTCCTCTGTTGATAATACCAACTTTTTCCCCCAATAAGGATTTAGTGATCTGGAAGGAGATTGCAAATTCTCAGAATCTGTCTCTGTGAAATGGAAATGAGCAAAACAGGGGCATCTAGCATTTAGTTATTCTCACTCAGTTCAACATCCCATATTGCATTTCCTTGTCAAGTGAAGCTAAGCTGAATTACATTACTTCAAAGTATTAAAATCTACATCAGTTATAAATAAGCACAACAATATATTAATTGATGAGTATAATTCAATTGTGAAATATCAATATCCCTATCCATCCTACAATGTTGCAGCTCAGGATTAGGAAGTGATAACTGGATGGTTACAAAAAGCAAACATTTCACATCCTCCATTGAGATGAGGCAGGTTTTGGCATTGCCACCTCTAAATAACAGTTCATCCCTCTTTGAAGGTACCAAGGGAGAATTCATTGAGATTACATGGGAGAACTGTCCATTGCTTTGTGATTTGGTGATTCATATGCTGAGCTAAATGGGAGATAAAGCAATTACTCCATACCAAGTTAGTGATTTCATTTACGTTGCTGAGTGCAACTACCTCTTTTTAGAAGGGGCAGAACAATTGAGCTCCAGTACACTGACCTTAAGTTGAAGTTACCCTCTGAAATGGCCTAGCAAGCCATCTAGTTCATGGATGGGCAACAAATTGCTGAGCCTGTTCCTCAGGAGATTAACTATAGTCACCATATATCCACCTTTGCTTTTCATTGGTTCTCTGATATCATTTAGGATACCTACCTTTAGTCCTTTTCTGACTGCAATATTTGGTGGCATGTAGCTTCCAACCACAATTTTTAGTGAATCTCGTAAAGGAAATTTTGAAGAAGGAAATATGGTGTATATGGATAAGGGGGACAGGATGATTTGGGCTGCATTTGTGCCACATGGGTAATCAATGATGCTATGGAATCTGGAGGGATTGGACTAATATCCAATGAGGAGAAAGTGAGGACTGCAGATGCTGGAGATCAGAGTCAGGCAGCATCCAAGGAGCAGCAAAATCGATATTTCAGGCATAAGCCCATCATCAGGGAAGAAGGACTCATTCCTGATGAAGGGCTTACATCCAAAGAAGAAATTCTTCATGTCTGTCCTAAATGGGTCTACCCTTACTCTGACATTATGCCCTCTTGTCCTACCCTTTCCCACAAATGGAATGAAACTCTCTAAATCTAACTTATCAAGTCCCCTAAGGATCTTGTAAGGTCATCTCTCATTTTGCAAACCCCAATATGAATAGGCTTAACCTATTCAGCACCTCCTCATTAGAAAATTTCTTCATACCCCGAATCAACCTAGTGAACTTTCTCTGGACTGCTTCCAGTGCCAACATACCTTTCTTTAGACGAGGGGGCTAAAACTGCTATATATGATCAAATGAATTTCACCGATCATTTACTACAGAAGCATCATTAACCAGTGATAAGTTTTAGTGTTTTTACAATTATTGTAAGGCTATTGGGAGAATTTGGCATAACATTAACATCCTAGTGGTCCAAAATAATCCAAGAAGCATGGCAATTCACCTATCTGAAGAGCAAACGACCTAGGAGGCAAAGCATCAGTGAGTGATAAAATGGCAAATATCATTTGGAACAGAAGGGGCCCAATTTTGTTTATCCGAGTCCTTCATAAACTACTAAAACAGGACTAATTAAATGAATACATTTGAACAACGTATAACCCACAAAAGTACATTTATACACATAATGCAACATTTTTGGTATGAATGCATTGCTGCACCAAAATGTAAAACATAAACACTACTATTCAGTAAATATATTAAGTAATATTTAGTTCAGGTTGATGTTGCAATGTTAGCAATTAGTTCCTACATTTTGCTGAAATTAATTATTTTGTGAACAATAGACTCCACAATCAGTCAGCTTTATTTGAATGATAGGCTTAGAATACAAGAAGCAAAGTCTTCAAAGGCAAATCCCATTAGCAAAGCCAGTCTTTGAACATTTGCAGACTGTTACATGGTGGTGAATTGAACAGACCATACTCACAAGCAGGAAGAAATATTCTGCAGGTTTCAACAGAATTTGCAAGAGATTGAAAATTAACTTTTGGATTATTCCCCTTACTAATGCAATTTTATTCAGCACTTTGTTGTAATAAAACAGAATCCTGACATCATAGTTCATTACAAGAAAAGAAAAACAATCTATTTTAATTATCAGAAAATTCTTTGCAATATTTCTGGTCCTTTCATAAAACAAAACCATCGAATTAATTATAATACACCACAGAATTATATCTCCAAATCATAAACACATAATCACAGTGGAAATACTGTCACTCTGAAGGAACCTTTACTAAAACACAAATTATAATGTGAAGATCTTTTGTTTCCAACATTAGCTATGTAGATACATTATTTTCAGCATTTGTTTTACTTTACTAAACCATATTAGCACTCTTACGAACAGTGCGGCAGCATTCAGGTAATATGTAAATATACCAACACGAGAATGGCACATTGTATCTTCTCAATGGTCATTTGTGCAAAATTAGAAAATATAACAACAGGTTGTACTACCAAGATTCACAGAATATTCGCATAAAATGTTAACATTCATTGGATGTAAAAGTTAAAAAATCATGAAGTGCTTTCAAGGTGAAATCTTATCCATTTACTCAGCAAAAGCCTTTTTAAAAACTACTGTGGAGATTGACCAATTTCTGCAGTTAGAGTTGTCAGTGTGTAAAATATTTACTATTTCATGATTCACTTTCCGAGAATGCAATGATCGATAGGCAATTTCCCTGTTCACTTTACCCCTTCAAATTCACTTTCTAATTTTCAGTACAGAATTTTTTGTGTCCCCTTATTTCACAACAGTGAGAAGTTATCCCACACATGGTATGAATCCTCTGGTGTCTTGTTTATGCATAGCTATCATCACGGAAGCTAAATGGCCATTGGTACATCAGTCAAGTCAGACAATGCAGTGGCTCCATATTGAAACATATAATTCCAACAGGAATGCTGTGTGTTGGACCTGCCTTTGAGCAGAACTTGTAAGATTTGCTCTATCCCAGACTGTCCAGAAAAAATAAACCTTCCAGCATCCCAAATGTTAAACCAGCTATGAGTTTGTGACAAAAAGAATTCCCATCAGTGACCATCTGATGGCTCAGGATCACATTAAACATTATGGTGCAGAACTTTTCAGAAACAAATCTATTGGCTATCTTTAACATTCACTTCCACGAGCTATCCATATTTATATAAAGCATGCCCAATCCCACAAAGAATATTCAAGCTGAAGTTTATTTACATGATATAGAAATATATTAGCAAATCAGAATCGATAAAGCAACATCATTTGCATGATTAGGCAATTGAGAAAAGTAACTAAATTAATATTATTGTAGAATTATAAATTGTGCTTTTTCCATATTTCACCAACTTCTTTCTAATTTTAAACTGATGTTACTAGTATCTGAAACTTGAACTGAAGAAACACTGTGCAAAATAATATGTACAGAAGGTATAATTTGAGGCTCTTAAGAGATGAACTAATGCAACCAAGTTAAAAAACCTCTCAAGATTTCTCTCTAGAGTAAACTGATAGGAAGAACGGACTGACTATTATAAAATAAAATATACTGGTCCACACCTTCTTACTGATGTCGTGCCCAAGCAAATATAATTTTGTCATTTTCTCACATGCCTTCTCATTGTGGGATAAGGTGAACACTGTCTGTTTTAGCTGGTAACTGTTCTCCTTGTTTAAGTTCCAGTTCACACACAACTGCACTTCACATCAGCTGATCTTTCTCTTTATTTTCCAACACCCCAGAAGACCAAAGGGAAAATAGGTACCCTTCAAAGATGTACTTTACCTCCCCACTGTTTTATGTAAATTCACAGGCTTGTGTGTGTTTGGGAAATTGTACAGATTAAACCACAGTGGCAAATTAAAGTGGTATAGCTGGGAAGAATAGAAGGAATCCCCTGGGATAGAATCTCTGTCTTGTCATTCTACATAGTACACCAGTTTACAAAAGCATTGAATGGCTACAGCACAGAAGGCCAGTCCCTATCTGTTTCCTGGACCCCTGTAAATTTGTTCACTTTGTTAATTAAATGAGTCTCTTTGCAGACCTTGAGTAAACCTCTCTAATACACTCTCAGGTAATGCATTCCACAACCTAATCACCAGCTGAAACAAAAATGCATTTCTTCTTGTTGCTGTTGCTTGTTTTGATAAATCATTCACAAATCAGTGTACCCTGGTTGCTTCTTAATAGTTTGAGTGAGAAGTTTCCATAATCATTTCCATGTGGACTTAGACCAACAACAAATTCAAGGTAACAGGATGTTTGAAATATCTGAGGTATTCTTGATACAAAAAGCAATAATCAGGAAAATTGATACAGGAAAACTACAATAAAACCAGAAATGTTGGACATACTCAACAGATTAGGCAGCATCTGTGATGAGAGGTGTAAGCAGAGGATGGAATTCTGAAGCTAATAACTCACTGTCAGATGTCCCCACCCCAGAGTATATCCACCAGTAAACCAGGCACAAGTCAGGAGTGGGATGGACTGTTCTCTACTTGCCTGGATGAGTGCAACATTCAAGTAACTTGACACCACTCAGGATAAAACAGCCTGCTTGATCAGCAATCTATGTATCAATTTAAACACTCACTCCCTCAATCACAATGGCAGCAGTATACAACATGTATAAGATGGACAGCATCAACTTACCAAATGCTTCTTGACAGGACCTTCCAAACCCGCAATTACTTCTGCCTAGAATGACAAAAACAGCAGAACCGTGGGAACACAACTAGCTGCAAGTTCCTCTCCAAGGCACAAACCATCCAGACTTGAAATTGTACTGCCCTTCCTTCACTGTCACTAGGTGTGACGTCCTGTTACTCTGTCCAGTTGACCACCACTTTCACAAGAGCAATTAGTGATGGACAACAAATGCAGGCCATGCCATGTTGCTTTAAATATTCTGTCTTGAAATGTAAGTCAACTTATCGTTCCCCACAGCCACTGCCTAATGTGCTGGGAATTTCCAGAATTTTCTGCTTTAACAATACTCCCAATAGACATAGGTAAATCTAAAACATTTCCTATCTTCCTTAAAATATTAAATTTTGTGTGTGAACTCCCTTTTTGAAATCACAAAACAGTTGAGGCAGTAATTTGGAAAAAAAAATGGATATTTCACAACTTTGAAATAGTTAATTGAACAGGTTAGCAATCAGCAACAAGATCTTTTTAATTTAATTTCTTAACAATCAGTTTAAAATACTAAGTTCCAACTGTGGCATTGCAAGTTCAAATTCAAGTATATTACACAATGTGTATATTCATCAGAATTTGATTGGGCCTCTACAGTTCAGTTTTGATTTTATGCACCAAGTCTTTCTGATCAATCTTATCCAGTTGTTGGTGCCACCGATTATACCCCAACAAAGCTATATTTTTAGCAGCAATGGCAGACATTTCCATGCTACTCGCTATCCATTCTACACCATTCAAATAATAGAGATTGTCATGTAGAACTATAGGAGGGATTCCTTTCATTGAGGTGTAATGAGGATATGCCAGCCAATCGGTGACTTGTACAGAGTAGTATGAAAGGAAGAGTGTCTTCAATTGTTCTTTGGTGAGGGGTGATGGAGAGAAAACCTTCCATACAGCAGCTTCCTGTGGTTGTTTTCTTCTATAATTACTGGTGATATTCACTGGGCAAATACTGCTTGTACTAAACATAAAAAGCTTTGGGCTGTCGGTCGTTACAATTGCTGCAAACGGAAACAGCTTGGGATCTGGAAACCCAAAATACGAAGAATTGAGGTAACCATGCACTATAGAAACAATCATATGTTGGTAGTGACCAGGAAAATGTGTTACTGGTGGTGTCATGTCATTAAAGGTAATATTCGAGGTTTCCCGATGTAAAGGCGTCGCAATCACCACAATGTCATAGAAATCATAGCCGCCTTCATCTTCATTTTCATACTTCAGTTGATAAAGGGACTTATCTCCTAAAGAAACAAAATGTTGAAATTATTCTTGGAAATAAACTGAATTTTGCAAACATATATTTTCTTACTCAACAATTTAGAACACCTAACCTGCCTTCTCTTTGTAATTAAAGAAGGAACCACAATAGTTAAAAAAACTTAATTAAATTGCCTAGAATGGAAGAAGCAAAGGATAATCAACTCATCACAAGCTTGCCTGCAGCTTCTGCTGCCCCATTATCATATGGTGCTGCTGTATGTCACAATCATAAGTCTTACAGCAACACAAACAAATAAAAATTGCACAGATTCATTGTTTTGACTCGCTTCATTTATTCTAAATTTAAAGCCACAGGTTCAAAATATTCATGTGAACTTCAATGCTGAAATAATGTGGGGGAGTGGCGCACTTTGTCACTCTCCTAAAATCTTAAAACAACTTTTCTTGGCTCCTGCTCTGCTCTGAAGTTGAGAAAATAGTTGCTTGCACTTTCCAGTCTGTGTTGAGGGTTCTTATTTTAAAACCTGTGTCTCTCTAATTTAATGATCTCTCTCCATGTCAAATAACCTTAAGTTGAGTTGGATTGGAATGTGTAAAAATTAAAAGTTGTTCACTCTGGCAGGAAGAATCAAGAAGCAGAGTAACATTTAAACAGAATGACTACTGAATTCCAAGGTTCAGCAGGATCGAGGTGTTTTAGTACAGGAGTCAAAACAAGTCAATATGCAGGTACAATCGGTAATTAAGAAGTCTAAGGAGATGCTATTCTTCGTTTATTATGAGAGAAATTGTACATAAAAATAATGATGTTATACTTCAGTTAGACAGAGCCTTAGTGAGACCATGGGCTGAATCTCAATTTTTTTTTTGGCTGAGTCCGTGCTGTGACAGGTTTCTTTTGAAGAGTCTTCTGCCACAGGGCTAACAAATTTTCTCATCTTACCAAAGTCACCTCATTAATCACCGACCACATCTTAATGGTGTCTCTCATGTCTGATTTCCATCTCACCTTACCACGCATCATTCCTAGAACAACTCACAACTAATCGAATATCCCCCGAAACAGCAGCATCCCTTGCACCTGATACAGTTTGATGCAGGGTTATTTGGAAGCACACTAGTTTTCGGAGTGCTGCTCCTTCATCAGGTGATTGTGCTCCAAAAACTAGTGCTAGTGTGCTTCCAATTAAACCTGTTCAACTATAACCTGGTGTTGTGTGATTTTTAACTTTGTACACTACAGTCCAACATCAGCATCTACAAATCATAATTGCATTTGCCTTCCTAACTACTAACTCAACCTGAAAGTTTACCTTGAGAGAATCCTGGACTAACCTCGCAAGTTCCTTTGCACTTCAGACTTTTGAATTTTCTTCCCACTAAGAAAATAGTCCATGCTTCTATTCTTCCTACCAAAGTGCATGACCTCACATTTCCCACGTTGTACTCCATCTGCCAGTTCTTTGCCCTCTCTCCTAACCAGTTCAAATCCTTCTAAAGTCTCCCCACCTCCTCAATGTTACCTGTCCCTCTACCAATCTTTGTACTGTCTGCAAACTTAAACCAGAATGCCTTCAGTTCCTTCATCTAGATGATTAACATATAAAGCGAAAAGTTGTGGTCTCAATACTAAGCCTTGTGGAACACCACTTGTCACTGGTTGCCATCCTGAGAAGGACCCTTTTATCCCCACTGTTTGCTTTCTGCCAGACAGCCAAGTTTCTATCCATGCTAGCACCTTGCTTCTAAAACCACAGGCCATTATCTTACTCAGTAGCCTCCTGTGTGACACCTTGTCAAATGCCTTCTTGAAGTCCAGGTAGATAACATCCATTGGCTCTCCTTGGTCTAACCTGCTCATTACATCCTCAAAGAATTCCAGCAGATTCATCAGGCATGGCCTCCCCTTGATGAAACCATGCTGACTTTTCCCTATTTTACCATACACTTCCAAGTATTCAGAAATTTCATCTTTCACAATGGATTCCAGGATCTTACCCATGACTGAGGTTAGGAAAATCAGCATATAACTTTCCCTCTTTTGCCTTACTCCCTTTTTGAACAGGGGTGTCACGTTAGCGGTTTTCCAGTGCTCTGGGACCCTCCCTGATTCTAACAATTCCTGAAAGATCATCACTAACACCTCCACTTTCACTTCAGCTAACCCCCTGCGAACTCTGGGGTGTAGTCCATCTGGTCCAGGCGATTTATCCACCTTCAGGCTATTCAGTTTTTCTAGTACCTTCTCCATGGTGATGGCCACCATACTCAGCTCTGGCCCCTCACTCTTTTGAATTTTTGGAACATTATTCGGGTCTTCCACCATGAAGATAACATGAAGTAATTATTCAATTCAGCCATTTCCTTGTTCCCCACTACTATATCTCCAGCACCATTTCCCAGCAGACCAATGTCCACTTTTGTCTTTCTTTTGCCTTTAATATGTCTAAAGAAACTCTTACACTCTTCCTTTATATTACTGGCTAAGTTACTCTCGTGTTCAATCTTCTCCCTCCTTATTTTCTTTGTTTGCCGCCCTCTGTTGGTCTTTATAAGCTTTCCAATCCTCTGATTTCCCACTGCCATTTGCCACATTATATGCTTTTTCTTTTGCTTTTACGTTATTCCCAACTTCCTTACTCAGCCATGGTTGCTTCATCCTCCCTGTACCCATGCTTTTTTCCCCCCTCAGGATGAATCCCTGCTGTGTTTCCTGAATTACTCCCAGAAACTCCTGCCATTGCGGTTCCACTGTCTTTCCTGCCAGGCTCCTCTCCCAGTCAATTCTGCCCAGCTCCTCCCTCACGCCTGCACAGTTGCCTTTATTCAGCTGCAATATCATTATCTCTGATTCAATCTTCTCCCTCTCAAACTGCAGAGTAAATTCAATCATATCATGATCACTGCCCCCTAAGGGTTCCTTCACCTTAAGCTCCCTTATCAAGTCTGCCTCATTGCACAACACTAACTACACTTTTGCCTATTCCCTAGTGGGATCCACCACAAACTGCTCCAAAAGCCTTTTTGTAGACATTTCACAAATTCCTTTTTTTCCCAATCCACTACCAAAATGATTTTTCCAGTCCGCCTACATATTAAAATCCCCCACGATCACTGTAATTTTGCCTTTCCTACACATCTTTTCTATCTCCTGGCGTATCTTGCGCCTAAGCTCCTAACTCCAGTTTGGAGGTCTGTACATAACTCCAACTATGGTTTTCTTACCTTTGCAATTCCTCTATTTTACCCACACAGATTCTACACCATCTGACCTTACTTTGTCTCTTACTATTGATTTAATTTCATTTCTTACTAATAAGGCAGCCCCACCCCCTCTGCCCACCTTCCTATCCTTTCGATAGAATGTATATCCTTGAATATTCAGTTCCCAATCCTGATCCCTTTGCAGCCATGTCTCTGTGATGCCCACCTCGTCATACCTGCCAAGTTTGATCTGCGCCACAAGGCCATTTACCTTATTCTTTATATTGTGTGCATTCAGATATAACACTTGCAGTCCTGTATTAACACAGGACTCATTGTCGTTTGTTTGTCCACTGTGCTTGAAGTTTGATTGCTAACCCTTTCCATATACTTTGTCCTATTTGTGTCTGTGCTGGGAGATTTTAATAACCTCTTCTGAGTTCTACACTCTTACCTCCTCCTTTAATTCAGGTTTTCTAATTTCCCCTGTAACTGAGCACTTATTCCTCTGCAGCTGCAAATGTGTTGCTGGTCAAAGCACAGCAGGCCAGGCAGCATCTCAGGAATAGAGAATTCGATGTTTCGAGCATAAGCCCTGGCTTATGCTCGAAACGTCGAATTCTCTATTCCTGAGATGCTGCCTGGCCTGCTGTGCTTTGACCAGCAACACATTTGCAGCTGTGATCTCCAGCATCTGCAGACCTCATTTTTTACTTATTCCTCTGCAGCTCAGATAAGATATCCCAAACCTGAGCACCCAGCAGGCAACACAACCTTCAGGACTCATGATCCTGGTCACAGAGAACAGTGTCTGTTCCTCTAACTAGACTATTCCCAATTATATTTCTCTTCTCTTCCCCCACTTGAATGGCTCCCTGCACCACAGTGCTGTGGTCAATCGGCTCAGTCTCCCTGCAGTCCCCATTCCCATCCACACAGGGAGCAAAACTCTTGAATATGTTGGACAAGGACAGGAGCTGAGGCTCCAGCTGGATCCCTCTACCTGCCTCACCCACAGCCACACCCTCCTGTCCCTGACCACTGGCCAAATTCGAGTTAGTTAGTCTAAGGGGTGCAACTGTCTCCTCAAACACAGCATCCAGGTATAACTCTCCCTCTCCCTGATGTGTCACAATGTTTGAAACTCAGATTCCAGCTCATCGACTCGGAGCTGGAGTTCTTCCAGCAACGAACATTTACTACAGACATGGTTACTGGGAACTACAAAGGGGTCCACCAGCTCCCACATCATGCAGAACTAAATCACCTGACTCTTCATTCTATTTTATTTAATTTGTTTTGATGTTAACTGTTTCTGTATCACTGCTTATGCAAGTTTTAAGCAATAAATAAGTCGTAATCAAAAAATTAAAGACTTAAATTTAGCAGACCCCTTATTAGACAATCAAATCACAACCCCCCTGTGATGTCATTTTTCAGTTTCTCCTCAGTCGGAACAGTTTTGAATCGGAATCTCTTACTTTTCCAAATTGGTCTCCATTCGCTCCCACTCAGCTCCAGTCCCAAAGTGCAGGCCCCAATATGTGGGACTGGGGAGTGTGGTGGTGATTACACATGAATATCTGCCATAATAGGTTCTTCTTTTACAGTCATAGAGTCACAGAGATTTTCAGCATAGAAACAGACCCTTTGGTCCAACCCGTCCATGCCGACCAGATATCCCAACCCAATCTAGTCTCACCTGCCAGCACCCAGCCCATATCCTTTCAAACCCCTCCTATTCATGCAGATGCCTTTTAAATATTGCATTAAATCTTTAGGTGATGGAATCTGACTCACAAAGTTCACTTTTAGCATTTGAACTTTTTGAAATTGGCTCAATATTTCTTTCAAGTTTTATTTGGTCAAATAATTCAAAACAAACAGTCTGAAAAGATTTCTAACTACATGGGGGCCATATTTTAGAAAGTTTGCACCTATTATGCATAGGTTTTATGTAAATTTTTTCAAACCTCCACATCATTGTAATAAGGCATAATATTCGTGCATTCCTGATCCTACCCAAACAAAATACAGGAAGGGCAGTAAAGTACAAACATTTCAAAGTATCATCCAAGCTCTCTGAGTTAAAGATCTACTGCAGTCCAATCAGTAGAGGAAACGTGCAGTAGTTTGCACGTGATACTAGATAACTTACCAAAATCCCAGCTAATAATTTAAGAGCAGATCTTGAGGATATGAAAACTGAATACAGATGCTCTTAATAACTTAGGCGGCAATAAAATGGCTTCTCAATGCAAATAGCATGACAAAATGGAGTCATAGAGTCACAGAGATGTACAGCATTCTAGGCTGCAAATTGACAATTCTGCTAAAGCTGCATAAAATGGTTTAAGTTACAAATTACTAATTCTGCTATAGCTGCATAATTGACTAACCCCACAGTCTGCTTCAATAGAAATTAGCAGACAATGCTCCCTGTACAGCATACAAAAAACTAGACTAGATAAGACATTACTGGCCATCCTAACTGATCTTCAGATACAGGTACAGTGGCTCAGTTAGTGAGATAAGGGTGGTCTGAGTGTTGGAAAAATAAGATGGTTCTTAGGAAGTATCACTGGACCAAGTAACTGTCTAATAAAGTTGTATCCTGTATTGATTGGTAACTGTTTGAATGTACTATGTGATTATGGCCTATACCCTTCTTTAAGCAAAGTATAACAATGTCCTTGTTTTAAGCCAAGGAAGTGTATAGCCTCGGTGTTTCTGCACACTCTGTGCCCAGCCTTATGAAAAATAAAAAGTGAAGTCTTAAAAACCAGACCGATTGCAAGTGTTTATTGACCGATCGCAGAACTAAGACACCCTGCTGGGGGTGCAGATCTTCAATCTTGTGCTGATAAAACATCCATTAAAAAACAATCAGTCCGGTTTTTTGTAGTGTGCCTTCACTGACGATTGCTTAGTTATTCAGTGTATGAATAGGACTTCTATCTAATCATTAAGTATACACTTGGTGGCGGCCTGGGACTCCTTTTGGTGGTTTCGGTGGCTGTTTCTATCAGCTTCAGTCTGGATTTCCTTATGGCAGCTTCAGTCAATTTGTGACTCCATGCAATGTTTTCTTCAGCATCATGGCTGGATCCAGCCCGAGATACATTCCCTGAACTTTTATTCCGCTATCTTTCTCATTTATGTTTACAATTTTGTATTTTTGAAGGTCTGTAATGCTGGACTTCTTCTTTCTTTATTTTTCTAATTTCTTTTCCCTAAGAATTTGTATTCAAGAATTTGTACCTAGGTACTTTTGTATCAAAGATGGTGCTGTAAGTAGTGACTTGTGAACTTTTCACTGCACTCATGTGAGTATATGACAATAAAGCTAATTCAATTAAATTTAATTCCTTCCTTACCTGATGAGTGCAGAGAAATTGAAGTCACTGTGGTGTGGGCAACATTGACTTTTGCTGAATCAAGTAACTGGGAACAAACCAGTTTATTTCCTCCTTCCACTGCCCAAAGGCCAGCTTGGACCCCTGCTATCGATACTGCTCCTGGACAAAGAGAGAATAAATCAGTAGAATAATGCATTTGACTTAAATTTACATTTCAGAAATGCAAAGCAATTTTCCCTGATGGTCAACGTGGGAAAATTGCTGTAAGCTTTCACTCTGAAATGAATCCAAATTCCAATTTTATTTGATTTCCAACTAATCTCAGCATGCCAAATAACTTTCAAAATAACCTGCACTCTGTTAGATATATGAAGCTGTCTCCTGGATTCTAATCTCCATTGCCTGATGAAGGTGACTCACACTAGGCTTCCTCGCATCAGTCACGACACACCTGAAAACGCTGATCCCAGAGTCATCCTGAAAGTTGATTTTCAGATGCAGGTTTATAGACAGCACAGATAAATGGATTCCAGCAACAGGTAAATAATTAAATTAATTCTACAAATTAAAATTCTAAACTGACCAGTTTAGAAAGCTATAGGGCAACTAGTGACAAGGAATAAATGCTGGCTAGCCAGTGATGCCCACATCCCAAAAATAAAAATAGCAAGGGCCTTGAAGTGAGTGAACATGGCTAAGTCTGCTCACAGACAATTAGACAACCCTAGAGAATGGGAATAACTTACTGCTCCAATTAAACTTATTTTTCTTAGTGCCCATTCTTGCAGAGTATTGTTTAATTTTTAAGTGATTTTAATCCTGTTTGTTCTATTGGGATACAGAAAGTGCACCAGCTGTGTACAGCAGGATAAGCACATAACTCCATAGATTACATTCAAACAAGAAATTGCAACTGAAAAAAGAATGTTCCTTTCAAATTTAGTATTGATTTCTAATTCAGTTCCAGAAAGGTACATGTGGATACTTTAAACATCTCTATTTCTGGTGGATTTTAAATGCTGTAGTCAAAGTCGATTTATATACAATGTCTGGAATCTGAAACAAAAATCAGAAAATGCTTCAAATGCAGATTTGCCTTTGGAACAGATCAGTATACAAAAGGAGAAAAAAGGGAGTTGAAATTTCAAAAGCCTTTTCTCAGAACTGAGATTGTAAAGCTGCTTCAATGTTAATCAAACACAAACTGAAAGTGAGCCAAATAGGTCAAGTCATCAAATACATAAAAGTAGACCTAGAACAGAATCTCAAAGGTTAAGAAGGAAGAAAATTTAGAGATTAGGCCCTGCACAGTTTGCGATTATAGCCATCAATGCTACACAGAAGAAAAAAAAGAGTTGAATGAGAGACCAGAATTGGAGGAAAGTGAAGCCCCGGAGCAGAGGAAGGCTGGAACAAGAAGAGCTCTTGTATTCTTTTGGATAAATTCTAAGCAAAGATTTTTGTGGGTGTATCATATTGTCATTTTAAATTCATTTGGCCTCCCTTCTCAGATTTTGATGTTAATTGATGACAGTTGAAAGCAGTTCGCAATGCCCTGACCAGAAAACACACATCAAATGTTAAATTCCAAAGGTTTTGCAAACACCATATGAAATTTAGTTGAGCTTCTTTACAGACACACACTTTAATCTGTTTTATTATCACAACATACAATATTTTTAGCGAAGCAGTGTAATTCAGAGTAAACGTAACTACAAATTCATTGTTTTTACTGCAGGCAAGCAGTTTGCAATGATATGCAAGTTGCATTTTAAATGCACAAAAGACATTTCTTGGCAGAATAATTCAAATTCAAGGCATCTGTGAGTCGAAAAGAAAATGTTAAGGTAACTTCTACTTTGGTTAAACTGTTCGTGGGACAAGGAGTATTGCTGACTAGCCCAGTATTTCTGTCCAACCAGAATAGCCCTGGAGAAGACAATGAGAAACCTGAAGAAGGGTTACACCCAAAACGGTGACTTCTCCACCTTCTGATCCTGCCTGGCTTGTTGTGTTCTTCCAGCCTCCTGCTTCTCTACCCTGGAGAAGATAGTATTAAGCTGTCTTCTTGATTGAACTACTGCTGTACTGTTAGGGAGGAAGTTCCAGGAATTTGTTCCTTCACTGCTGCTTGGTCAATGATGTAGTCAGGATGGTGTGTGGCTTAGAGGGCAACTTGCGGGTTGTATTACCAAGTGTCCATCCAGATGGTAAAAGGTCTGGGTTTGGAAGGTGCTTTCAGAGGCCTTTGATGAGTTACTGCAATATATCTTGTAGATGGTATACCCAACTGCTGCTGTGTGACAGTGGCAAAGAGAATGAGTTTCGAACATGGTGGACAGCTTTATCCTGGATGATGTCAAGCAAGTGGTGGATTCAATCACACTCCTGACTTGTGCCTTGTAGATAGAAGACAGGCTTCAGTGAGTCAGGAGTGAAGCTATCAAAGAAAGATTCCTAGCCCAAAGAGAAAATGCTGGAAAATCTCAGCAGGTCTAACTGATCCTTTGTCAAAGTTAGACTCGAATCGTCAGCTCTTTTCTCTCCTTACAGATGCTGCCAGACCTGCTGAGATTTTCCAGCATTTTCTCTTTTGGTTTCAGATTCCAGCATCACAATAATTTGCTTTTATAAAGATTCCTAGCCTCTGTCCTATTTTTCTTTTTAAAACGTATTCATTTGTGGGATATGGGTGTCTAAGCTGGCCAACATTTATTACCCAGCCCTTGTTTCCCTTGAGACATTAGTGATGAGCTGCCTTCTTGAACTACTGCAGTCCACCTGCTGTGGGTTGATGCACAATGCCCTTAAGCAAGGGAATTCCAGGATTTTGATCCAGCGACAGTGAAGGAACAGCTTCCAAGTCAGGATGGTGAGTGGCTTGGAGGGGAACTTGAAGGTAGTAGTGTTCCTATATTCCTGTCTTTTAAATGGAGGTGGTTGTGGGCTTGGAGATAGCACATACTGCTGCTACTCAGCGTTGGTGATGAAAGGATTGAATGTTTGTGGATATGGTGCCAATCAAGTGGCTACATTGTCCTAGATGGTGTCAGAGTTGATAATGGTATGGCGCTGGAAAAAGCAAAAGGTGGTCAGGTAGCATCTGAGGAGCAAGACAGTCAATATGTTGGGGCTGCAATCAACCAGACAAGTGGGGAATATTCCATCACACTCTTGACTTGTGCCTTGTAGATGGTGCACAGGCTCTGAGGAATCAGGAAGTGAGCTACTCGCTGCAGTATTCCTAGTCTGTGACATGCTCTTGTAGCCACTGTGTTTATGTGGTGAACCCAGTTGAGTTTCTGGTCAAAGATAACTCCTAGGACATTGATAGTAGGGGTTTCAGTGATGGTAATGTATTGAATGCCAAGGGACAGTGGTTGGATTGTCTGTTTTTGGTGATGGTCATAGCCTGGCATTTGTGTGGCCAGAACATTACTTGCCAATTGTCAGCCCAAGCCTGGATATTGTCCAGATCTTGTTGTATCTGAACATGGACTGCTTCAGTATCTGAGCAGTCATGAATGATACTGAACATTGTATGTTATGCAAACATCGGTGAACATCCCTACTTCTGACCTTATGACAGACCTTCTGACCTTGATGAAGCAGCTTAGGTAGCCATGTATTTATATGGCTAGGTCCAGTTCAGTTTCTGGTCAATGGTATTCCTAGATATGGACTATGGCAATGCTGTTGAACCACAAGGGGTGATTGTAAGATAGTCAGCGCTGGTATTAGTGTAATGCCAATTTCATTTTTCAGCTGAAGCCTGGATGTTGTTCAGCTCTTTCTACTTATGGACACAGACTGCTTCAATATCTGAAGAATCACTGATGGTCTGAACTTGTCACAAGCATCAGTGAATATCTCACTTTTGACCAGTTAAAGGAGGAGAGGTCATTAATGAAGCAGCTGAAGATGCTTGGGCCTAGGGCACTACTCTGAAGAACTCCTGTAGATGTCCTAGAGCTGAGATAATGGACTTGCAACAACCACAACTATCCTCCTTTGTGCAAGGTAGGATTCCAACCAGCAGAGATATCCCCCTCCAACCCACACTGACTGCAGCTTTGCTGGGAAGTCTTGATGTCACACTAGGTCAAATGTAATTTTACCTTCAAGGCATCTCCAGTCCTCACTTTCTCCTCTTTACCCTCAGGGCAGTCAGTCTCACCTCAACTGCAGGGTTCAGCCTCTTGGATGCACTTATAAGGCTGTAAAAGGACCAGGAGGTGAGCGACTCTTGTGGAACCCAAAATGAGCAGGTTATTCCTTTGCAAGTTCTGCTTAATTGTAGTATCAGCAGCCTCTTCCAATCACTGTGCCAAGTCTAGTCCGACCGGGCAATGATAGGCCGAGTTGGAGATGTATGAATTTTGTGTACAGCAGATATCTGCAGCACAGCTAGATCAGCACCGCAAGTCTTCAGAACTTCTGCTGTAACATTCCTCAGGTCCACTGCCTTTGCAGTATCTAGTGTCTTCAGCTGTTTCCAGATACCACAAGGTGTGGATGGAATTGGCTGAAGATTAGCCTCATGATGAAACCAAAATGGATAGGAACACAGGAATTGGCATAAGCCATTGAGCCCATCGAGCCTGCTCTGCCATTTAGTATTATTGCCGATGAAACATCTCGATGCGTTTTACCGAGATTCTCCCTACAACTCTTTTCCCTTGACAGTCAAAAATGAAATCAACCTCTACTTTAAAAAGAGAGTGTACTTTGGGGTAGAGAATTCCAAAGATTTCTTGGAATCTTTGTAAAAATAATCAGAGTAAAATGAAATTCTCCTCTGTACTAAATGACATTCCCTGTTCAGCTCCTTTTTTTGCAGCCACCTCCCCCCCCCCCCCCCCCCAGCCCACCCCCCCCCCCCCCCCCCCCCCACCCCACTCCCACCCCCCAACATCATCATCACTGAGGTTGGGGATATTTGTGCAGCTTCAAGTTCCTGTTAATTGTTTAATTGTTCACCATTACTCATGACTGGATGTAACAAACTGCAGAACTTAGATCTGATCAGTTTGTTGTTTGCTGTTGTCACTTAGCCTTCACTGTTGAACTGTATTCGACCATTTAGCAGGCAAGTGTTCCTCCACTGTAGCTTCAGCAGGCTAACATAACTTGCAGTATGAGCTGAAAATGTGTTGCTGGTTAAAGCACAGCAGGTCAGGCAGCATCCAAGGAACAGGAAATTCGACGTTTCGGGCAAAAGCCCTTTATCAGGAATGAGGAAAATGTGTCCAGCAGGCTAAGATAAAAGGTAGGGAGGAGAGGGAGGAAGAGAGCTTCTTCAAGGAAGGCATCCTTGCAAGAGGATTCGCAGTAGGTTAAAATCTTCGAGTAAAAAATGAGGTCTGCAGATGCTGGAGATCAGAGCTGAAAATGTGTTGCTGGTTAAAGCACAGCAGGTTAGGCAGCATCCAAGGAACAGGACACATTTTCCTCATTCCTGATGAAGGGCTTTTGCCCGAAACGTCGAATTTCCTGTTCCTTGGATGCTGCCTGACCTGCTGTGCTTTAACCAGCAACACATTTTCAGCTCTGATCTCCAGCATCTGCAGACGTCATAACTTGCAGTATGCATTGTTGTTTTCTGGCAGGCAGTCCTGCACTCTTCATTCAACAAAGGTTGATCCCTTGGCTTGTTCGCAATTGTAGTGTAGCGCTACATCATAAAGGTGTGGTAGTATAATTCTGTTGCTGCTGATGGTGAATGTTGCCTCATAGACATACAGGCTTGAGTTGCTAGATATGCTCAAAGTCTATCCCACTTACCACAGTGATTATGCCAGACAACAAAATCGAAAGTATTCTCAATGCGCTCACGGCCCGCTGCAGTCCCAGTCTAGTATCTATACATTTTAGGACCAAGCCAGCTCAGTTAGTAGTAGTGCTGCTGATGAGCTATTCTTGGTGATAGGCACTGAAGCTCTCCACCCAGATCACAGGGTGTTCCTTTTTCCATCCTCAGTGCTTCCACCTAATGGTGTTCAGCAGCAGGAGCACTGATTCATTAGCGGAAGGCAGGGTAGTAGATGGTAATTAGTAAGTGGTTTCCTTGCCCTTTATGCAGCCTGAAGTCAATATTGAGGACTGCTTTAAAAACTCCCTCCCAACTATATACCACTGTGCTGCCAGTAGGACAGAACATAGCCAGGGATGGTGAAGGTGTTTTCTGGGGCTTGTCTTTAAGGTATGATTCCACAGATGTGACTACATCAGGCTTTCGTCGGAGTAATCTGTAGGACAGCTCTCCCAAATTTTGGTCCTGAGCACAGGATACTGGAACAAAGGTCAATAGGCTGTGTTTACCGTTGTCACGTCTAGGGCCTAAGTCAATGCCAGGTGGTCCATCCCGTTTCTTCCATTTCTCATCTTCAGATAAGTCCACATGTAGAGTCACAGGATTCAATTTTGGAATTTAAACAACTCTCATACATAAATAAAATAAAACTCAAATGTTGTTGAATCATTTCAAGTCTGAGAATGCAGCTGCAGATATATTTTGGATAAATTTTGGGAAATGAGTAAAGACCAATATTATGACACAGAAGTCTTCCCTCACAGTCTTCTGAGCAATAGAGGTGAAATGACTGAGGTACAGTTGTGGTCAATCTTCAATCTTTGCAGAGCTAGTAGCTCTCAAATCTACAAATAGGGCCCCACTGCTTGATGTAGGAAGCCAGTCTAAAGAGGTGCTAGTCAAAGGAAAAAAGGTTGCAGCTCCTTGTCATTATCCAAATTACAGCACTCCAAGATGCACGGTGTGGAAATGGGACAGAGAGAATGTTGAGCTGCTTTAGGTGAAGGTTGATCTTGGCATTTTGTAAACACCAGAGGGTGCTTACAGAACTGCACATCACCAAACTGCGGAAAAAGACTGCATAAAATTAGCGATAAATGAAAAGCACGTTTTTTTTTTCTTGGACAAGAGATCTCAAAATTCTAATTTGCTTTCTCAATTCCATCAGGCTAATTTCATGCCTCAGTAACTCCATTTGATTTCCCCTGACAGCTCACATTGTCATGGTAAATTTAAGCTTCAGTGTTCAGTAGTGATAAAGCGTCCAAATTTTAAAAGCTTCCAATCGCTTTTCACTCCTCACTTGAACTTTAATCTAGTAATTTAAGCAATAGCATTTTTCTGTCAGATAACAGAAAGCTCCAGAGTTTCTAAGAAAACTACCATTTGAATCTTGTCCCTTGAGATGTTTTACTGCATTAGAAGCAACATATAAACAGACTTTTATGTTAACCTATAAATGCAATGTTATCTCTGTAGACAAAATGAGTTACAAAATTGAGATTCCCGGAACAATCAATGTAGGAACATCTACTTCACCAGCATATAAGAATGTACAAATATAATTAATTTAACAATTGAATATTGCAACATATTGACTAATAAAAATATTGAGCATGTTACAGGATGACATACTTCAAGACTCCATCCGGCATCTAACCATATTACTGCAGTTTATCTTCAGACATAAATTATTAAACAGAGCAGGGAATTCAGAAGTTAAATAGAGCTAATTCACCCATTTAAAACCTCAAGAAATTCAGATAGTATCTGTATAAAAGTTTTATTGAGGAGGCACAGAATTCAGCTGCTGGGTGCTTCAATGTACTAAATCTCTTTCACCAAATCCTGTCAAATCTCCCAGTTGGCTCCAGCCATAAGTTTACAAATAACTACTATTGAGTGCAAGATTTTTTTGTCAGGTCACAGCTCCTCCTACTTCTCATCAATCATAGAAAGCGCTAGCAGTAAGAACACAGGTCCTGTTGAATCAGCCGGTCAAGTTAATAGCTTTCCAAGCATCAATTTTATCCATGAACTGAATTGCTGCCTGAACTGCCGTGCTCTTCCAGCACCACTGATCCAGAATCTGGTTTCCAGCATCTGCAGTCATTGTTTTTACCTCCAGAATTATGCTCCGATTGTTTTAGAGGCAGCACTCCCTGTTGGAAAGAAGCTGAGGTTCTGAGTCAATAACACCTGGAATTATATTTCAATAGCCAGATTGGAACAATGAGGCTCTATCATGTGACAGGGCTTCTCTCAGCAAATGCTGTTAATAAAGAGTCATAAAAGAAGGATATAAACTGTTTCCATTCGGAATCTAATCTATTGGCCAGGCCCATTGCTGATGATGTAGCTTGCATGTGCGAGTTTCCTTTTATTATTGTTCAGTTTGCAACTACAGAAGTTAAAAAAAAATCTGGAATTTAAACTTAGATAAGTTATGCCAGCATGGAGTGATTGTGCACATTCAGTATCAGACCAAATTACAGTATTAAGTGAATGATAAAGTGTTTGACTGAAATACAAAACTTGCCATTGGTAGATACCCATATAAAGATGCTTTATTTAATCAATCACAGAAAAGAAGAAACTCAACCCTTACATTTTTTGCAATTAAGTAGATTTATTTTTGGACAATTAAAATTGGAAGAAATTTTGATCATAGCAGCTGATAAGTTACCGTACAGACACAATAAAAGCAGGACATCCTTGGCTGATAAGAAGTTAAGCAAGTCAATAAACTGTGTAAGTTTTAACCTAAAAAAGCTAACACCCTCATACATCTAGAAAATCAGGGAGCCTGTCAAGTTATCTTATTAAATATGTCCCACTCATGGGACGTGGGCATCAAAGGCTGGCCAGCTTTTATTGCCTGTCCCTACTTATCCTTGAGAAAGTAGTGGTGTGCTGTAGGTAGACCTAAAATGCTACTGGGGAGGGAACTTCAGACTTCTGACCCAGCGACAGTGAAGAAAAATGAGATCTTTCCAAATCAGGATGGTGAGTGGCTTGGAAGGAAACTTGCAAGTGGTTGTGTTCCCAAGTACCTGCTGCCCTTATCCTTCTAGATGTAAGTGGCTGTGGGTTGGTAAAGTGCTGTCAAAAGATGAATTAGCAAATTTAAGTAATGCACCTTTTAGATAACACACACTGCTGCCACTAAGCATTGGTGGTGGAGGAACTGGCTGCTAGTGAATGTGGTGTCAAATGGCCTTCTTTGTCCCAGAAGGTGTCAAGATTCATGAGTGTTGTTGGAGCTGCACCCATCCAGGCAGGTGGGGAGGATTCCACCATAGTCTTGACTTGTGCCTTATGGATGATGGGTAAACTTTGGGGAGTCAGGAGGCAAATTACTCACTGCAGTATTCTTGTCCTCTGACCTGCTCTTGCAGCCACTGTTTTTCTGTGGTGAGTCCAGTTGAGTTTCTGGTCAATGTTAACCCCAGGATCTTTATAGTGGAGGATTCAGTGATGGTAATACCATGGTATTGATAAGGATAATGATTAGATGCACCTTATTGGAGATGGGCATTGCCTGGTGTTTGTGAGGCCGAAATGTTACTTGCTACTTGTCAGCCCCAGCCTGGATATCATCCAGATCTTGTTGTAGTTATACATGAATTGCTTCAGTATCTGGGAAGTCACCAATAGTGCTGAACGTTGGCAAATATTCTCACTTCTGACCTTTTAGTGGTGGGAAACTCATTCACAAAGCAGCCGAATATGGTTGGTGTATGGGACTAGCCTGAGGAACTCCTGCAGAGATATCCTGGAGCTGAGATGGCAGACTTCTTCCGAGTACAAGATAAGATTCTAACCAGCAAACAGTTTGCCCCCAATATCCACTGATTCCAGTTTTGCGAGGGATCCATGATGCCCCCCTCAGTTGAATGCAGCCTTGATGTCAAGGGCTGTCACTCTCACCTGCCCTCTGGAATTCAGCTCTTTTGTCAACCTTTGAACCAAAACTGCTATGAGGTCAGAAGCTGAGTGGTCCTGACAGAATGCAAACTAGCATCACTGAGCAGGTTATTGCTAAGCAAGTGCCGTTTGACACTGATGATGGAGAGTTGAGTGATGGGGCAGTTATTGACTGGCTTGAATTTGTCCAGCTTTTTATGTACAGGACATACTTGGGAAATTTTCCGTATTGGAGAAAGTGAGGACTGCAGATGCTGGAGATCAGAGCTGAAAATGTGTTGCTGGAAAAGCGCAGCAGGTCAGGCAGCATCCAAGGAGCAGGAGAATCGACAGTTCAGGCATGAGCCCATCTTCAGGAATCCTGCCGAAATGTCGATTCTCCTGCTCCTTGGAGGCTGCCTGACCTGCTGTGCTTTTCCAGCAACACATTTTCAACAATTTTCCATATTGTTGGGTAGATGCAAATGTTGAACAGCTCTGCTAGGAAAGCAGCAAGACCTGGAGCAGAAGTCTTCAGCAGTATTGCTGGAATGTTGCCAGAGTTCCTTTTCAATGTCCAGTAACTCCAACCATTTCTTGATATCACATGGAGTGAATGGAATTGGCTGAAGACTGATATCTGGAATTCTGAGCACCACACGGGAGGAGGCCGAGATGGATCATCTACTTGGCACCTCTGGCTTCAATGATATACTATTTTAAAACAGATTCTCATATAGATGGAATGAAAGAAATGTATAGAAAGTGGGGTATTTATAAATACTTCAAAATACAAACAGGCTTGATGACTTTTAAACTTTCAAGCTTAAAGCCCATGACAATGAATTCTCCAGTGTTGTGTCATAGGTGTGACCCTCAGGATATTTGTAACTACCTGTATTTACAAAACTTATTGTATGCTTAATTCTATGAAAACCTATAAGTGCTTTTGAACTTCATTATCCTATAGAATAATTTACAAGTAACACCAGTTCCTTATAATCTCTTTCATTGAACAACTGGTCAACTCTCCTAATATCTTATGTAACGCCTCCTCTTTAAAAGCATTTCCATCTATCTGTCAATATTTAATGCCCTACACTATAATACACTCTATAATTTTAATATCTCCCTGTAATTTTCATGAAAATTTATTCCTCTACACCTTTCCCACTCGTTGGCAGTTTTTTTACATTACATTAACGTAAAAACCAGCTGTTTTGTTCCTTAGTTCTTTACATATTTATTTTTTTTTAAAAAAAGGGTGTCCTTAAATGCTCCCAAAACAAAACAAAAATCAACCTGCACCTGGCCAAACAACTATTCCATGGCCCGTATAGGTTATTCTCTGGAGTATGTTGAAAACATTCCTACACCTTAGCAGGCTTCGATCTCAAAAATCACCATCGACAAGGAGATTCAATATCAGAGCAGATCCAGCGGCTCAGCCTTCAACAAATCGTGTCATGAGTTTTTGACAACAAAGACTTCTGAAAGTAAACCAAAGACCAGTTATACAGAGCAGTTATCACCACCACACTCCTGTACCATAGTGAGCTCTGGATTGGATACACAAGTTCCATCAGCAATGCCTCTGCCACCTCCTGTGGATCCAATGGAAGGACAGAACAAACTCTGGTGTTCTTCTTGAAGTCAGCTCCAGAAGTGCACAGGCTAAAACATCAGTGGATTGGACACTGCATCTGGATAACTGAAAAGGGTCTCCCCTGCCAGGTTGTTTTTTTTCAACCACAGTGATCAGCATTCAACAAGACGACAAAACACATCACAGACATGGTGCAGCTCTCCGTGAAGCACAGTCACATTGACGTTAACAACTTGATGCTGATCTTCCAGAATGGCAAATGATTTGTCGATCAACTTGCATTGAGCTTTGGGTCACAGTATCTTAAATGATGAGGTAGTGTGGCAACAGAGATGCGAAAGAAAATCCTGCACTCTGGATCCCGTTACCTGCTGTGACATCCTGCCCTATGTGACCAAAGATATCTAGTTTGGGAATCAGTCTGGTCAGTCGCATGAAGGTACACAGTAGAATTGAGTGATCCTGAGTAAAATTTATCCTCATACAGGAGAGACAACCAACAAGGTAACTCTACATCAAATTTTGTTTAGATTAGATTAGATTAGATTACTTACAGTGTGGAAACAGGCCCTTCGGCCCAACAAGTCCACACCGACCCGCGGAAGCGCAACCCACCCATACCCCTACATATACCCCTTACCTAACACTAGGGGCAATTTAGCATGGCCAATTGACCTGACCCGCACATCTTTGGACTGTGGGAGGAAACCGGAGCACCCGGAGGAAACCCACGCAGACACGGGGAGAACGTGCAAACTCCACACAGTCAGTCGCCTGAGGCGGGAATTGAACCCAGGCCCCTGGCGCTGTGAGGCAGCAGTGCTAACCACTGTGCCACCGTGCCGCCCTTTACTTCCCAGTCATTTTAAACGTGCTAGGTAAATGCAGGTTGTTGCAAATCTGAAATAATATCAAATGCTGACAAACCCACAGCTTAACTCTAAGCAAATATCCCTTGTCAGAACAGTTCTCATGAAGGGTTTACTTCTGTGGATTTAAGCTGTCATTCTGCAGAGATTTATAAAATGTTAGAAAAATGAGTGGGTTCTATATTTCATTTGAAAACAACTTTTAGCTGTCCTGAGAAATGACTGCATACTTACATATGAACCCTGGGATTGTCCTTAATACTCATCGGTCATTATAGTAATACTCAGCTTGTCATTATATTAATAAATAATTGCAATATTCTCATAACCCAGGAGAAAATAAAGCAGAAAATGTAGCAAGGTGTTTGCTGTTTAATCTGCAGAACTATTATTCCCCTCAAAATACACTTGGTTTAATACTTTGTAAAAAAAAAGTTAGTAACCAGATGCTTTACAGGACGACTATGTATGGTTAAGCCGTTTCATCTTCAAATTGTACCACTCTTCAGAAAATATCCAAGCATGAAAAAAATCCAAGGTGAAATATTAAAGGAAGACAAACAATTTTGCAAAGATCTAAAAACTAGCTTTTTATACAAGTTTGGATTTGACAGTTTCACAATTTTCTCCTTGAACGGATCTTCCTGTTTTCATTTCAAGTGGAGTGGGGAATAAAGAATGGAAATGATTATATTTTGGCACGTTAATACCTCACCAGAAAATTGATCTACACTGTTAATCAGATTGTTCCTTTCTTGACTGCATTTTCTACAACAGTATATCCCGAGTAACTGTTCTCCCCTGGTGTGATACCATGAACTACGGGAACAAAGATTCAACCCCATAATAGATCCTTCAACAGAGGCTCTACAGGAGAGGAAAAGAGTTAAACAATAGCTGTTCCAGCACTATCATTATGCATCTTTTGGCAGCTTGTTTATCACTTGTTAATGGAGAACGTTTGGGAGCAGATCTGTGTAACCTATTCCCAGGCCATGAGTGAATTAAAGGGATCGGAAGAGGGAAATCACTGGGTGTAATATTTTTGTTATTACAAAACTCTGCTTCACAAGAAAGACAAGTAGACTAAATCATATCTGTTCAACTCCATTTTGCTAGTACAAATTAAGTACTAGATAAGCTTGATTGGCAGGTTGGTGTGACCCACAGCTGACCTCATGAGGGCAAGACAAGCAGACCATAAAGGCATCTTTCTCAAGGCTCCCAGTTTACTGACAGAGATATATTACTCAACATCAAAGGCTGACTAGACGAAAGATCAGCTAGTTTGGACCTTTTCCATTCTGCATTTGTTCTTGCACAAGTGGCACAACCATAAGTCTGGAGGGTCGCCCCTCAATCTTAGTGAAGGGGAAAAAACACTGAAAGGTGCTGGATATCCCAACGTGAGAAAAATACATGCAATTTCCTTCTTTGTTTAAAATGATACAAGAAGAAAAACCCGCAGTTCACAAATTTAAAAAAAAATATCAGCACACAAGGCCACCTCTCTTTTTCCAGCTCCTGCAGTTGCTCAACAAAATTTTACCTACAGCTGCTTACCCAGTTTCACATATCTGCCTATGTACACCTCATAAACTAAAGTTAAACAAAATCAAGGCAGGAATGGAACCACTAGTTTATTAAATAAAAACATCCACTTACAAGTATAGGAATTAGAAACAGGAATAGACCATTCCACTTCTCCAGCCTGATCCATCGTGCTTAAAAAGAACATGGCTGACCTGATTATAAACTCAACTGACACTTCCACATACTTCCAAGAACTTCCACCCCTTTTCTTGGCTGTTCAGTATTCCTTAAGTAGTTTGTCACAGATTACTCCACATAGAGTCATAAGATGTACAGCATGGAAACAGACCCTACGGTCCAAACCGTCCATGCCAACCAGATATCCCAACCCAATCTAGTCGCATCTGCCAGCACCCGGCCCATATCCCTCCAAAACCTTCCTATTCATATACCCATCCAAATGCTTTTTAAATGTTGTAATTGTACCAGCCTCCACCACTTCCTCTGGCAGCTCATTCCATACACGTACTCTTTGTGTGAAAAAGTTGCCCCTTAGGTCTCTTTTATATTTTTCTCCTCTCACCCTAAACCTAAGCACTTTAGTTCTGGACTCCCCGACCCCAGGGAAAAGACTTTGTCATTCCACCCTGACCTTAAATTTACCTGGACCATCTCTGACACCTCCCTCCCCTTCCTGGACCTCTCCATCTCCATTAATGGCGACGAACTTCACACTGACATTTTTTACAAACCCACCGATTCCCACAGCTACCTGGATTACACCTCTTCCCACCCTACCTCTTGCAAAAATGCCATCCCGTATTCACAATTCCTCCGCCATATCTGCTCCCAGGAGGACCAGTTCCATCACAGAACACACCAGATGGCCTCCTTCTTTAGAGACCGCAATTTCCCTTCCCACGTGGTTAAAGATGCCCTCCAACGCATCTCGTCCACATCCCGCATCTCCGCCCTCAGACCCCACCCCTCCAACCGTAACAAGGACAGAACGCCCCTGGTGCTTACCTTCCACCCTACAAACCTTCGCATAAACCAAATCATCCGCCATTTCCGCCACCTCCAAAAAGACCCCACCTCCAGAGATATATTTCCCTCCCCACCTTCCGCAAAGACCGTTCCTTCCGTGACTACCTGGTCAGGTCCACGCCCCCCTACAACCCAGCCTCCCATCCTGGCACTTTCCCCTGCCACTGCAGGAACTGTAAAACCTCCTCCCTCACCTCTATGCAAGGCCCTAAACGATCTTTCCACATCCATCAAAGTTTTACCCGCACATCCACTAATATCATTTATTGTATCCGTTGCTCCCGATGCGGTCTCCTCTACATTGGGGAGACTGGGCGCCTCCTAGCAGAGCGCTTTAAGAGAACATCTCCGGGACACCCGCACCAATCAACCACACCGCCCCGTGGCCCAACATTTCAACTACCCCTCCCACTCTGCCGAGGACATGGAGGTCCTGGGCCTCCTTCACCGCCGCTCCCTCACCACCGGACGCCTGGAGGAATGCCTCATCTTCTGCCTTGGAATACTTCAATCCCAGGGCATCAATGTGGACTTCAACAGTTTCCTCATTTCCCCTTCCCCCACCTCACCCTAGTTCCAAACTTCCAGCTCAGCACTGTCCCCATGACTTGTCCGGACCTGTCCTATCTGCCTATCTCCTTTTCCACCTATCCACTCCACCCTCGCCCCCACTCACCCATTGTACTCTATGCTACTTTCTCCCCACTCCCACCCTCCTTGAGCTTATCTCTCCAAGCTTCAGGCTCTCTGCCTTTATTCCTGATGAAAGACTTTTGCCTGAAACATCGATTTCACTGCACCTTGGATGCTGCCTGAACTGCTGCGCCCTTCCAGCACCACTAATTCAGAATCTTTGTCCAGTTATCCTATCCATGCCTCTTAATTTTGTAAACCTCTACAAGCTCACCCCTCAGCCTCCGACACTCCAGGGAAAAAAAGCCCCAGCCTGTTCAGCCTCTCCCTATAGCTCAAATCCTCCAACCCTGGCAACATCCTTGAAAATCTTTTCTGAACCCTTTCAAGTTTCACAACATCTTTCCAATAGGAAGGAGACCAGAATTGCACGCAATATTCCAACAGTGGCCTAACCAATATCCTGCACAGCCACAACATGACCTCCCAACTCCTGTACTCAATACTCTGACCAATAAAAGAAAGCATACTAAACGCCTTCTTCACTATCCTATCTGCCTGCAATTCCACTTTCAAGGAGCTATGAACCTGCACTGCAAGGTCTCTTTTTTTCAGCAACACTCCCTAGGACCTTACCATTAAGTGTATAAGTCCTGCTAAGATTTGCTTTCCCAAAATGCAGCAGCTTGCATTTATCTGAATTAAACTCTAAAATCAGACAAAGACAGAAGACCAAATAAAATTTTAAACTGACACATTTGCAGTCTGTGGAGCTACATAAAATGGAGGAAGGAAATATCTTCCCCAGAGTTACAATCTCCTTTCTACAACATAGGGGAGCAAAAAGGGTCACCCATGGGACTGAACTGATACTCTGGCTATTCACTAGAAGCCAGTTGCTTAGCATTACTGGAAGAACCTCAGAACAGCTTGCTAGTGAGCCGTTCTCAATAGACAATGGAGCATTTTTGCTTTGAAAGTAATCTTGTTCTAAATACCTTACTGTGTCAAATGTTTCTCGTAAACTGAGACAACAGCACAATAATATGAGCTCAGCATGCCACTGAATGTACTATTTTTAGCAGCACTGCAGCAAATCACAGACCATGTATAAAATTCCAACAATAAGAGCTTGTATAACCTTCACTGCCCACAGTAATACTAAAATTCAAAGTAATTTAACATTATAAACTGCATTTTTGCACATTTATACATGGTTTACACAACCACAGATGGCAACAATTTTAAAAATACCCCTGAACTGCAATAGCGCACACTCAGGCAAAATGTGCATCTCTTTTCTTTTTGTTCCAAGAAAGATCCATAATGCATATGTTACAGCAGTGGGAGGCATTCATAGAGGCGTTTCAAGGAGATCATGATAACTATGCTCTCACAAAGTAAAAAGGTGGGTTGACCAAAACTACAGTTCCCTGGATGTACACGATCATATAGGGTAATACAAGACGCAAAAAGAAAGCTTATATCAGACAACAAGAACTCAATACTGCAGAAAATTGAAAGGACTATCAAATGCAAGGGCAAAATCAAAAGCTACAGCAGAAAAGCAAACAAAGGGTACAAAAGACTGTCAGCACAAGAAATCAAGGAGAACCCAAAGTTGTTTGTGGCTTAGTGGCTTAGTGCCTCACAGCGCCAGGACTAGGTTCGATTCCAGCCTCGGGCGACTGTCTGTGTGGAGTTTGCACATTCTCCGTGTGTTTGTGCAGGTTTCCTCCAGGTGCTCTGGTTTCCTCCCATAGTCCAAAGATGTGCAGGTCAGGGGGATTGGCCATACTAAATTGCCCATAGTGTTACATGCATTAGTCAGAGGGGAAATGGGTCTGGGTGGTTTACTCTACGGAGGGTCGGTGTGGACTTGTTGGGCCCACGGGTCTGTTTCCACACTGTAGGGAATTTAATCTAATCTCTTTAATCTAAAAACCACACAAAGAGTACCATTCATAACAGATCAAAAAGGTAGCCTATGCAGTGACACAGACGATATTTAAGTGAATAACTATACAGTGTCTGTCTTACTAAAGAGAATAATTCAGATACTGTAGTTAAAGAGGATCATCAGTCCATAAGGTTGTGAAACATTGAATGTGACAGACATACGGAAAGAGGAAGAGTTATGGTGATTCGCACCATGAACACCATAAATCATAAATGGCCATAAGTGATGGACACAGACGGTTTAAAAAAATCAACAACAAAATTTAAAAAAAAAATCAGTAGATGCTCCAACCATCAACTTCCAACTGTCACTGGGTTAACGTGTGGTGCTAAAGGATTACAGGACTGAAAAGGTCGTATGTGTTTAAAAATTGACGGGCAACCTAAATAATTACAGATCAATCTCTCCAATCTCAGTTGTGGGCAAATTATTGGAATTAATTCAGAGACAGGCCAAATTGCCACTTAGAAAGGCACAGAGCATTCAAGGAGAGTCAGCATGGATTTATTAAGGAAAGACTTCTGAGTGACTGGATTTAATTTTTTGAGGAGTTAACAAAGAGGACTGATAGGGAGAGTTGTTAATGTGGTCTACATGAATAACAAAGGATGAGCAATCAATGCAGTTTAAAGATTATTTCCAATGAGGTTCCACATAGGACCTTCCACAATGAGTTTGAACATAGAGCAGTACAGCACAGTACAGGCCCTTCGGCCCTCGATGTTGTGCCGACCTTTTATTCTATTCTAAGATTAAACTAACCTACATACCCTTCATTTTAGTATCATCTATGTGAATATCCAAGAGTCACTTAAATGTCCCTAATGCCTTTACTATCAGTGCTGGCAATGCAATCCACATACCCACCAGTCTGTGTAAAGAACCCATCTCTGACATCTCTCCTAAACCTTCCTCCAATCACATAACATTATGCCCCTTCGTGATAGCCATTTCCACCTGGGAAAAAGTCTCTGGCTATCCACTCTGTCTATGCCCCTCATCATCTTATATACCTCTATCAAGTCACCTGTCATCCTTCTACATTGCAATGAGAAAACCCTAGCTTTCTTCATAAGACATGCCCTTCAGTCCAGCAGCATCCTGGTAAATCTCCTCTGCACCTTTCTAAAGCTCCCACATCCTATCTATAATGAAGCGACCGGTACAGGATAGTGTGGCGATCTTACTAGGGCTCTCTCAAACTGCAGCATAACGTCATGGCTCTTAAATTCAATCCCCCTCCTAAACAAAGCCAACACACCACACACTTTCTTAACAACTCTATCAACTTGGGTGACAACTGTGAGGGATCTGTGAACAATGACCCCAAGATTCCTCTGTTCCTCCACACTGCCAAAAATCCTGCCGTTAACCCTGTATTCTGCATTCAAATTCAACCTTCCAACATGAATCACTTCACACTTTACCAGGTTGAACCCCATCTGCCACTTCTCAGCTCAGCTTTGCATCCCATTGCAACCTACAGCAGCCCTCCACACTATTCACAACTCCACCAACCTTCATGTCATCAAACGAACTAACCCAACCCTCCACTTCCTCATCCAAGTCATTTATAAAAATCACAAAGAGCAGAGGTCTCTGCTGAATACAACTGGTCACCAAGCTCCAGGCTGAATACTTTCCATCTACTATCACCATCTGTATTCTATGGGTCAGCTAATTTTCTATCCAAACAGCCAGGTTTCCCTGTATCCCATGCCTCCTCACTTTCTGAATGAGCCTACCATGAGGAACCTTATCAAACGCCTTGCTAAAATTCAGATACACCACAACAAGTGCTCTACCTTCAACAATGTGTTTTGTTCCATCCTCAAAGAATTCAATAAAGGTTTGTAGGCATGACCTGCCCCTCACAAAGCCATGCTGACTATCTCTAATCAAACTATGTTTTTCCAAATAATCATAAATCCTGTCTGTCAGAATCCTCTCCAATAATTTGCCAGCCACCAACATAACACTAACTGGTCTGTAATTCCCAGGGTTATCCCTATTCCCTTTCTTGAATAAGGGAATAACATTTGCCACCTCCAATCATTTGGTTCTACTCCAGTGAACAGCGAGGACACAAAGCTCATTACAAAAAGGCACAACAATCCCTTCCCTTGTTTCGTGTAAACCTTGGGTATATCTTGTCTGGCTCAGGGGACTTACCTATCTTCATGTTTTTCAAATTTTCCAGCACATCCTCCTTTTAACATCAACCTGTTTGAGCAAATCAACTGTTTCACGCTGCCCTCACAAACAAGGTCCCTCTCAGCAAAGTATTCATTAACGACCTCCCCTACTTCCTCCGACTCCAGGCATAAGTTCTCTCCACCATCTCCGATCGGTCCTACCCTCACTCTGGCCATACTCTTTGTTCCTCACGTAAGTATAGAATGCCTTGGAGTTTTCCTTAATCCTACCTGCCAATGTTTGCTTATGCCCCCTTCTAGCTGTAAGTCCATTCTTCAGTTCCTTCCTGACTACCTTGTAACCCTCTAGAGCCTGTCTGATCCTTGCTTCCTCAATCTTCAGTAAGCTTCCTTTTTCCTCTTGACTATATGTTCTAGATCCAAGGTTGTTGTGGTTCTGTTCGCCGAGCTGGGAGTTTGTATTGCAAACGTTTCGTCCCCTTTCTAGGTGACATCCTCAGTGCTTGGGAGCCTCCTGTGAGGCTTCACAGGAGGCTCCCAAGCACTGAGGATGTCACCTAGAAAGGGGACGAAACGTTTGCAACATAAACTCCCAACTCAGCGAACAGAACCACAACAACGAGTACCCGAGCTACAAATCTTCTCACAAACTTTGAATATCCAAGGTTCCTTCCCCTACCATTCCTTCCTTGCCTCAATGGACAAACCTATCCAACATGATCAGCAAATGGTCTGTTGTCATTTCCTTGAGAACATCTGTCCCCAATTTAGGCTCTACAGTTCCTGTCTAACAGCATTATAATTCCTCCTCCCCCATTTAAATACTTTCTCATCCCGTCTGTTCCTATCCCTCTCCATGACAATAGCAAAGTTCAGGGAGTTGTGATCACTATCACCAAAATGCTCTTCCACCTGACTTGGTTTGTTGCCAAGCATCAAATCCAATATGGGGCTCCCCTCTAATTGACCTACCTAGATATTGAGTTAGGAATCCATCCTGGACAAAAATGAAATCTGCTCCATCCAAACTACTTGCACTAAAGAAGCTCCAATCAATATTAGGGAAGTTGAAGTCATCCATGACAACAACCCGGTTTCTTCTGCACCTTTCCAAAATCTGCCTCCCAATCTGCTCCACCATGTCTATGTTGCTGTTGAGGGGTCTATAGAAAACTCCCACTAAATTTCCTGTTTCTGACTTTCATCCACACTGACTCAGTTGACAAACGCTCCTCGAGAAACTACCTTTCTGCAGCTGTGATATTATCCCTGATTAGCAATGCCACTCCCCCACCTCTTTTACCTCCCTCCCCATTCCTTTTGAAACATCTGAACCCCAGAACATCCAACAATCATTCCTGTCCATGATATTTGAATCTCCATAATGGCCACAACATCGTCGCTCCAAATACTGATGCATGCTCTAAGTTAACCACCTTTATTCCTGACACTTGTTGCGTTAAAACAGTTGATCCCTTGTTACTAATATATTTAATTTAAAATGTACGAGGCATGATTACAATGTATGGGGCGGGGGGGAAGACACAAAAATTGGCTGCATTGTTGATGGTGAAGAGGAAAGCTGTAGAACAATATTAATAGATTCATGAGGTGAGCAGAAAAATAGCGAATGCAACTCAACTCAGAGAAGCATGAGGTGATGCTTTTGGAGAGCTCAATAAGACAAAGGCATACACAATAAATGGTAGGATTCTGAGAAGTTTAGAGGAAGGCGAGGGATATTGGATGCCCACAGATCCCTGAAGAAGTACAGGTTAATAGTGGAGTTAAAAAGGCATACTTTCCTTTATTACCAATGAAATTATGCTGGAGTTACATCAAACCTTAATTAAGCTATGACTTGTGCACTGCACTGTTCTGGTCACCTTAGTGTAGAAAGGATGTAACTGAACTACAGTAAGGTAAGGAGGTGGTGCTGGAGGACTGGAAAATTATTAATGTTATATTCTTGTTCAAAATAATGTCATAAAGCTAAACAAGCAAGTACAGAGCAGTCAGTTTAACTTTAATTATGCAGAAAATTCTACATACAACTATGTTGAACACGATTAATAGTCGCATGGAAACATACAGGTTAACTCAGAACAGCCAACGTGGCATTGTTAAGGGGAGGAAAAAACAAAAACAAACAAACAAAAAAAAAAATGGCTCTGACTAGCATGGGAGCTTTCTTTAATGAGATAAGAGAGGATTGAGGAGGGCAAGGCTCTTAGTATAAATGTACATGGATTTTCAAAAAGGTATTCAATAAAGTGTCACACAACAGTCTGATGAGAAGATAATAGGTCATGGAACATAAGAAACAATATAAAGTTGATTGATAGTAAACAGAAAATAATGGTTGATGATATCTTTTTGGAATAGCAGAATGTTTTTAGTGGTGTTCTCCAGGAGTCAGTATTGACACCTTTGCACTTCATGATTTACATAAATGTTCTACATTTTAGTATGCAGGGGAAATTTCAAAGATCTTGGACAATACAAAATTTAGAGTATTATACACTATAAAAAGCATCCTTATAGAATTTCAAAAGAACATAGATAAGTTGGTGGAGTGAGTAGATGGTGGCAGATGAAAATCAATGTGAACAAGTGTGAACTGATAGATATTGACACAAAAACATGGACTGACAGCAAAACAATTAAGGGCACTGTTTTAAAAGATATGCAGGAGCTGTACATGTTCTTAATTCATTAAAGATGGCAGGAGAGGTAGGGAGAGCAGTTACTAAAGCAACATTCTAGGCTTCATAAAAAGGGGCATTGAATACAGGAGCAGAAAGGTTATTTGAACTTGTAATTAATACACTGCTCAGATTTCACTGGAGTATTATGCATATTTCTGGGCATCAGACATTAGGAACAATGTGAACTCATTGGAGATAGTGTTGAAGAGCTTAATGAAAATGGTCCCAGGAATGAGAACTCTCAGAAATGAAGATGCAGAAGGCTAAGAGGCGAGCCACTTGAAGTTTGCGAAATTATTAGGGGTGTGGACAGAATAGACATACAGAATATCCCAGCTCCTAAGAGGGTCAGAGGGCACTTTAAACTAAATTGTAAAAAAAATGTAAGGGGAGATAAAAGTTGTCTTACAGCAAGTGTTGATTCTGGAATGCACGATAGCAGATTTGAGGCATTCAAGAGGGCATTGGATGGTTCATTAAATAGAAAGAACACACAGGATTATGCAGAAAAAGCAAGAGGTTGGTACCAAGTCAGAAGGCTATAAACTGCTACTGCAGGCACAATGGGTTGACTTGCCTCTTTCAGCACAATTAACAATTCTGTCATCTTTCCAAATTGTTGCATACATGCTTCTATCCAGCTTTGTTTTCTCCTTTTATGTAACAAACTTGTGCTTTTCTATGAAGAAAACATTGACATCCTCATGGGATTGTTCAGTTACTAACCACCACGGTAACCAAATTGCAAGAATAAAACATATGATCTGTCAAGCAAGGTTTCACTTTAGGACCTGACTTGTCCAGCATTACCATTAGCTGGGATCATTATAAATCCAGAAGGAAACTCAAACACAAGCTCTTTTTTTCCCCATTCCAAGTTACCTTTGAGAAGATGGTGATAAGTTACCTTCTTGAACTGCTGTGGTCCATGTACTGTAGATATAGACACACAATACCAGTAGGGAACGAGTTCTTGGTGACAATGAAGGAACGGTGATACATTTCCAAATCAGGATGGTGAGTAGTTTGGAAGGGAACGTGCAAGTGATCCTCCCATGTGTTGCTACCTTTGTCCTTCGAAATGGAAGTGGTTATGGGTTTGGAATAATCTTTAAGATACTCAAAGCTCAGTTTCCACTTTGAAGGTCCTTGCTCACATGGCATGGTTTCATTTTGGTATATGTCTGCGTTCACTCAAAGATATCTTCTTTAGTTAATGTCTATTCCTGAGATCCTTAAGCAAAGTGCTCACAAAGCTCACTCAGTCTTTGAGTTGTCTTCCCTGAACTCATAAATTCAACAGTCTTGTAAGGACATCTCCCTCTCTTGACATCTTAAAGCCTTCTTTTTTCAAAGCGTTCACCTTATGAGTGTCTAAGTCACTCAAGACTTCTTTTCTTTTACACAGTCTGTTTTTGAGACTTCTTCTTGCACCGTAAATGTTACAGGCCCTTTCTCTCCAAACAACAAGTTTATCTTGAAAACTACAACAATCACTTACCTTCTGGAGGTTTGTCTCTCTTCTAAATGTAAACCTAGAAGAGTATAAAGGCAGTGAGAGTATATTTATGAGGGAAATTAGGAGGGCAAATATGGGACATGAGACACCTTTGGGTTAAGGAGAATGCAAAGGGATTTTGCACCGTGGGCGGCACGGTGGCATAGTGGTTAGCACTGCTGCCTCACAGCGCCAGAGACCTGGGTTCAGTTCCCGCCTCAGGCGACTGACTGTGTGGAGTTTGCACTCCACACGTTCTCCCCGTGTCTGCGTGGGTTTCCTCCGGGTGCTCCGGTTTCCTCCCACAGTCCAAAGATGTGCGGGTCAGGTGAATTGGCCATGCTAAATTGTCCGTAGCGTTAGGTTAGGGGTAAATGTAGGGGTATGGGTGGGTTACGCTTTGGCGGGTCGGTGTGGACTTGTTGGGCCGAAGGGCCTGTTTCCACACTGTAAAGTAATCTAATCTAAAAGGGTAACTAGGGAGAGAGTTGGGCCCCTCAAAGATCAGCAAGGCAGCCTATGTATGGAACCAAAGGAGATGGGGGCAAGATGCTAAATGGGTATTTTGCATCAGTGTTCATTGTGGAGAAGGATATTGAAAATACAGAATGTGGGGAAATACATGGTGATATCTTGAAAAATATCCATATTACAGAGGTGGTGGTGATGGATGCCTTAAAATTCATAAAGGTGGACAAATCCCCAGGCCCTGATCAGGTGTACCCTTGAACTCTGGGAAGCTAGGTTTAGTTTGAGAGGGGAAAGATTTAAAAGGGACCTCAGGGACAACTTTTTCACACAAAGGGTGGTGCGTGTATGGACTGAGCTGCCAGAGGAAGTGGTGGAAGCTGGTACATTACAACATTTAAAAGGCATCTGGATGGTTATATGGACAGGAAGGATTTAGAGGAATATGGGCCATGCACTGGCAGATGGGACTAGATTAATTTAGGATATCTGGTTGGTACGGACAAATTGGACCGAAGGGTCTGTTTCCGTGCTGTACATTTCTATCTTCTAAAACGTCATCTGCCTTGCTTTTTTAAAAATCCTCTTTAATTCTTGTTTTCTAAAACAATGAATGAATCACACCAAGGGATTTTTGAAAATATCTCATTTAAATGCATGCAAACAAATTCCAGATAACCCAACCACTCAGAAATCAAAATCTAAAATGCAATGAAAATAGTGTTTTCTATTTTCTTAAAATGCATAATATAAGACTACAACTACAATCTGTAATCTCATGGATGCCAGTCTTCAACCAAATCTACTCACTCATTGTAACATCACAAAATAGTTAGGGACACTGCATAGTGTAATGGCCATGGGCTGTGACAACAGTCAGGTAGTAGTACTAAAGCTTGCAGTCCAGAACAAACTGTACCCCTAGCCAAGATGTTCCTATACAACTACAACACTGGCATGTACCTGAAAACTCCTCAGGTATGTCCTGTGCACATAAATCAAGTCAAATTCAACTCGGTCCATTACTATTCTATTAGTCTACACTCCATCATCATCAAAATGACAGAAGAGGCTGTCAGCAGTAAATTCATGCAGAATTTGCAAAGGAATAACCTGCTCAGTTTTGGTTCTACCAGGGTCACTTACCTCCTGGCCTCATCACAGTCTTCATTCAAATCAGGGACTAATAGGGTTGAATACCAGAGATCAGGTGAGGGTAACAGCCTTGAAATTATCACTATATTTGGCCGAGAGCAGCACCAAGATGCCCTGGAATTCATTGGGAATCAGGGATTAAACTCTCTATTGGTTGAAGTCATGCCTAGCTCAAAAGAGAGATGGACGTGATTATTGGAGGTCAATCATCTCATGTCCCTGGACATCTCTGCAGGAGTTCCTCAGGGGAGTGTCCCAGAACCAAATATCTTTAACTGCTTCCCTCAAACTCATAAGACGAGGACGTTCAATCATGATTGCACAATGTTCAGCATCATTCACTACTCCTTGGATATTGAAGACAACTTCACGTGCAGCAAGACCTGAACAACATCCAGCCTTCAGCTGATAAGTGGCAAGTAACATCCACACCACTGATTTGCCAAGAAATAGTTGTCTTTAACAAGAGAGAAGTAACCAAACATCCTCTGATATTCAAAGGCATTACCATCATTGCTGCTCTCGGCCAAATATAGCGTTAATTTCAAGGCTGTTACCCTCACCTGATCTCTGGTATTCAACCCTATTAGTCCCTGATTTGATGAAGACTGTAACGAGGCCAGGAGGTAATTGACCCTGGTAGAACCAAAACTGAGCAGGTTATTCCTTTGCAAATTCTGCATGAATTTACTGCTGACAGCCTCTTCTGTCATTTTGATGATGATGGAGTGTAGACTAATATCAACATTGACCAGAAACAGAACTAGACTAACCATATAAGTACTATGGCTAAAAATGCAAGTTAGAAACTGGGAATTCTGCAGCAATTAACTTACCTCTTGTTTCCCCAATGCTTGTCCACTATCTGTAAAGTACACGACAGGAGTGTGATGGAATACTCCCCAATTGCCTGGATGACTGAACCTCCAACAACACCCAAGAAGTTCAACACTATCCAGGTAAGAGCAGCATGTTTGATTGGTGCCTCATCCATGAGCTTCGACATTCACCTCCTCTACCACAATGGCAGCAGTTTGTACCATCTACAAGATACACTGCTTAATTTCACCAAGACTCCTTCGACAGTGACAAAATCAGATCACCTAGAAAGGATGAGCAGCAGATTCACAGGAAGTTCCTTGCAAGCCACATTCCAGCTGGCCTTGGAAATACACTATCACTCCCTCAGTGTCACTGGGTCAAAACCCTGGAACTCATTGCCTAACAACATTGTGGTTTTATTTGCAGCACATGGACTGCAGCAGTTCAAGAAGGCAACTCTGCACCACCTTCTTGAGGACAATTAGAGATGGACAATAAATGCTGGTCCAGCATTTACACAGGGGAAAAGAAAAATCAAATTTTGCTATGCGTGGTTCTGAAGTACCTAAATTTGCCAAAAATAATAACATGAACTTTCATCATAATACAGACCAAGCGGTCAAAAATAAAATAGGTTAGGTAGTTCATTTGTGTTTCACCTTCTGTGCCATAATGTTTTTTGAAATATTCCGATTATTCGAAGAGGGGGAAATGTACAGCAACGTTTTTGGGGTTTTTTTTGGGGGGGGGGGGGGGGAAAGAGGCAGGTGAGCAGCAATATGCAAGTTAAATGGCCCCTTCTGTGCTGCAATAATTCTAAGATTAAAAACAACAGGAATATACAAAATGTATATGGTGTGAAATTAAATTCAATCACAGGATAAACCCAAAGATGTTGACTGAACTTTGTGATGAGGGTGTAATTTTTTGTGCTGAAAATGTGTTGCTGAAAAAGTGCAGCAGGTCAGGCAGCATCCAAAGAGCAGGAGAATCGACGTTTTGGGCATAAGCCCTTTTTTGTGCACATTTCATCCTTTGCTTCTTTCAATTTAACATGTGAAAAGCAGAAATTTTAACTGCATTAACAACTTGACAAATAGCTCTATAAATTTAAATTATGTCAAACAGAGTGAGACCTGCCAACATTATCTTTCTGGCAGAAGCATCTGCTATGCATAATACAGAGATCAGCTGCTTTTCTCACAAGAATTAATTGCATCTCGCTGTGCCAAACTCAATGTGGAAGAAAATAAATTATTCTTTAAGGTAGGAATATTGTTGCAGTCAATCTTTACAAAGACCCAAATGCTAAATGCACAGAATGAATTATCAAACAGGCAAGGTCCCAGAAAGTTGCTATCAAGAATAAAAACTAACTTTAATCGGTATCTTCCCTGGCTATACAGGCTGTACAGCATTTTATTACTGAGTAGATCCCTTAATACAATTGTGCCAGAGCGAAACGCCTCTCCTTTTACAGAATCTTAACTGTGAAATAGATGCTAGTCTTTTTTTATTAAAAAGAAACCTGATCTGCAGTAGCTATTGATTGCACTGCAAACAGCTTATTAAAATGAATCCAACTAGTAACAAGTATTTTTTAATTTATGTAAGTTCATTCCCCTGTAATTGTGCATTTTTTATATTAATTCGTTCACAAATGTGACAGTCACAAGTCAACAATTAGTGCCTGACCCCTTCAGGAAGGCTTAAGAGTCAATCACATTGTTTTGGGTCTGGAGACACATGTAAGCTAAATTGAGCAAGGATGAGGGATTTCCTTCCTAAAAGGATATCAGGACATTACTTTTTAACAACAATTGACAATGGTTACATGGTTGCTACTAAGCCAGATTTTCATTGAATTCCCATTTACCAAGGTGGATTGAAACTTGTGTCCATGGAAGATTTGCCTGGGGTTCTAGTTTGCTAGTCCAGTGAAAATTTACTATGCCACCACTTTCCTTTACATGTAATATTTTATGTGTATTTAAAGGTTAAAAAGCTACATACCAGCAAATGCAGGAATGGTTACTGACTGCCCGTAGTTTACTCTCGTAATAGCAGAGACTACTTCATCAACGAAGCGCTGGGAGATTCCTAGTTCCTGCAGGGTCTCTGCCACAGGTCGCCGTGTCATGTTAATAAAACGATCCCCACCCAATGACTGCAGCATTTCTTCCAATGTACTGAAGGAATAGCCATGGGCCTGATACTTGTAGATCCTACCACATAATGACAAGATAGGATTAAACATTTCTTTTATTCACCATTTCTCCTTTTTCACTTCTTGAGAAAATTGTTGCCTATTGATTGCCAAGCATTAAAAAGGAACTAATGTACAAGCACGTGAAGAAATATCACAATGTTTCTTCCATCAGCTGCCAAGAGATGCCCAGTGTTTCAAAAACTGCATTCACAATAATTATTTCAGTAGACACTAGTAACTTGCTAGCCCATACCACATAGAATGAAGCCCTTTTTGTATCACATTCTAAAACTGCTCTACTCTGAACTCAACCCTGCTATTAACTAGCAACTCAATCTGTCTGCTTAATAACAATGGTCTTTTCACTGAGGCATCAAAGAACATAACCCAACATTTGTTGTCCTCAGGACATGCATGGGTATGGAGAAAGTTAGGTGGAGGAAGGAAGGGAAAGTAGTCTCAGTGAGACACCGTGTTTGCTTTTTCTACCAGATCTCCTTGTTTATACAAGGAGACATGCTGTTAATTCACAATCACAACTTTACAGGTTTGATTTTGGGCAATAAATTTTTCCTTCAACATTCTATGAAGTACCCAGCATTCAATTAGCACCACATTCCGAACACTGGCAACAATCCATAACTGCGCAATTTAATGAGGTGTTGGATTCGTCTCTCAACTGTAGCAAAAGGCAACAGAACCAATGGACTGGTGTGAACTGTGCTTTAAGACTTGATGCAAAAAGGCATTACATATCTCAAACATATTCAGGAATTAATCTTTTTCATTGTAGAAGTGACAAACAGAAATTTCACAAAATGACAAAATTTATAGTTCTATGATCAGAACCATTTTGGAATTCTGCACTGTTCCCACTATCCTGGCTCAACCTGCTACAGGAGGGGGGTTAGGAGTCACATCTGCAAGTCACCACTTTCTATGCAATGCAAGACTCCTGGACTGATCATGGTTGCAGGCCTACTTGAAAGGGGGAAGGAGCAATCAGCATAGTCTAAGCTGCCCCCTTCCAAAACAAACTCAGCAAAACCTTTTTGTCAAACTGGTTTGGATCCTACTGCCCACACTGGACCTCAGATGCATGTTATTCTCTTTTGAATCATATACATCAGACGAGACCAGGTGTGCCAGTGCTGATGGTACAAGAGATTTCAATAATGGACCTAACAGCCAACATCCATTACAACCTATGGAACCCCAATTCTGATCCCTCTATGTAGATTGCCTTGTCGAGTCAGGTTGGGGCTCCTTTAACACCAGGCTAAACAGAAAACATTCCCAGGAGGCTGGGATTTAACATATTTGGGATTGACTGCCATCAAACATACCGTGGGTATTCACCAGAACAACTGTGGATTTTTGGAACTAACATATTTTGCTCACAAAAGTCCTGCTTTGGTTCATTATACCTTAGCACCAACAAAGCAACAGAATGGAAGTTAAAAATAAAAAATACAAAAGCCTTGATTCCTAATGGTAAATGGGCTATTCAAAGTTTTGCTGAAATATTATAGCAAGAGATTGAGAAGTATGAACTGGTCTAAGTTAGCTGATCTTAGTGACAGCAGCGAGGAGAGTATTGGATAATTAACTTTAGACAGACTTTAACAGACTAATAAAATGAATCATTGGTTGCACTGACTGACGGAGTTTGTGCTTCCCAGCAATCAAACAGGTGAACGTTTGCTATAGACCCCAAGGCTGCTGACAAATATTTGTAGATGTACAAGGAAACAGAATAGATTCCAAAATAGAAACATTTGACAGTAGATTCCACATTGATCTGAAACAACATTCTGTTACAATAATAGAATGGTCACATTCTTGCACGGAGAATATTTTCTGTAATTGATGTGGGTGCCAGCCTTTGCTGTGGTGGAACTTCCACTGGCCTCAAAAGATTGTTGCTTCAAGGCCCATTCCAGAGATTTGGCATAGCACCTCAGCTAGACTTCAGTGCTTCATTGCCTGCGCTGCCATAAATTAGCTAGGACATTTAACATACATCCTCGGAGATGGACGCGAAAATGTTCCAAAGCACGATTACAAGAGCAGGGGAGCAAATATGGTGTGCTCACCAACATTTAGCTTTCGACCAACACCTAAAACAGATGATAGCAATATTCATTTCACTGCTGTTTATAGGACATTGCAGTAAATCAATTGCCTGCTGAGTTCCTTACTTTAAAATAATCTCTACATTTCAAAAATTCTTGGTTGTTGGGAGGGCATGAAACAGGAACTCTATGAAAATGTGACTTCTTTTTTCAGTTTTACAGAAAAAAAGGAAGGAGCAGATCATATTTCAGTGTGTCCATTAACTGATGATTTGTGTTCTAAGCAACAATATATGAATTACACAATATGCCATACCTCATGAACTTCTCCACAATCTCTTCCACCCACATTTGCAGACGTAGTAAACTAAAGCCATATCGCCACCACATTTTAAACAGATCCTGGAGGTACCAATCAGTTTCTTCGAATACAAACTCTTCCCCATTGAATAGTGCCACTTTCTCTGGAACATTTTTTCTATGCTTCAGCCCTGGTAAACAGAGAGACAGGCAAAAGTAAAAAATAAATTGATACAATAATAAACAATAAACTTATTGAATAAGCAGTGTCTAAAATTCATGAATGCGTTTTATGATAAAAAGGTTTAGGCAGTGAATAGCTGACTGATACTGAGTAAATAGTCTTAGGTTTAATTTGTGGGGATGGTAGCAAAGATTTCTGGTTATATTTTGGGTGAACCCTGTCAGGAATCTAATTAAGGGGAGACCAAGCCTGGGTGAAAACAAGCGTTTCTAGTTTTGACGCAACGTCAATTGAAAATGCAAATCTGTCTCTCTTTCCACATAACCTGCTTGTTATATTTACTCTTCCTTAACCCTTTGCTTTCTTAGATTAAAAAACTCAAACTTTTCTCCCTTGTTTACTCTACCTCAAGACTACATATCAACACAGTTACCAGCTGGTCTCATTGTGAAAGCATGGTTGATTTCCAAAAATGAGCAGTAGTGGATTCAGCTCAGCAGGAACCTGTTCACGGTGCAAGCTTTTCTATTATTATCCTTATATAGAATGTGAGTGTTACTGACAAGGTCAAATATTCATTGCCTGACCCTAACTGCCCTAGAATTAATTGACCCAAGCAGAGGGCATTTAAGAGTGCAGAGCACTCCAGCATCTACAGTCCTTCTTTTTACCTATTTAAGAGTGCAGGATTAGTAGGCAGACTAACATTGTATGATTAAATTAATTTAGGTACAATCACACAATCAATATATTCATCGATTAATCTGACTAATCTGCATATCTTTGGACTGTGGGACGAGGCCTGAGCACCTGGAGGAAACCCATGCGGACATGGGGAGAATGTGCAAATGCTACACAAATAGTTGCCAGAGGTTGGAATTCAACCTGGGTCCCTGGCACTGTGAAGCAGCAGTGCTAACCACTGGGCTACTGTGCTGCCATTGGGTTCAGAAATGTACCATGGGATTATGAACAGAGCGAACAGCCTAACTTTATTACATTGCTACAGTGTGGAAACAGGCCCTTTAGTCCAACAAGTCCACACCAACCCTCCGAAGAGCAACCCCCTATACCTAACACCATGGGCAATTCACCTGACCTGCACATCTTTGGACTGTGGGAGGAAACTGGAGCACCCGGAGGAAACCCACACAGACATGGGGAAGATTGTCTGTTTGGAGTTTACACAGTCACCCGAGGCGGGAATTGAACTCGGGTCCCTGGTGTTGTGAGGCAGCAATGCTAACCACTGTGCCACCATGCCGCCCATTTCATGAAGACCATGAAATATTCAGACTTGTAGCTGCAAAGCTGAGAGATGTTTGTTTATTTTCAGATTTAGACTTCCAAGGTTGAAAAAGACAGAGATAATACACTCCCCAGCTGGTTAGCCCTTAGCAAGGAATATTCACAACCAACATTTTGTTTAAGCTGTGCAGCTGTGTACACGTGCAGCAACTCCATGATTCTATATACCAACGTTGGAAGCCTGTGCAGCTAGAAAGACAATTTTAATGGATCGTTGGTGACCAGACCTAGGCTCTTGTATTGGTGTATTTTAAAGAGCTTAGCAATTAACTAAAGGTAATCTTTGTATTAAAAGTTAAATATCTAACAATACATTTGTTTGGGGAAGGAAACTGCCATCCTTACCTAGTCTGGCCTTTATGTGGCTCCAGACCCACAGCAATATGGTTGACACTTAACTGCTTGCTGGGTAATTAAGGATGGACAATAAGTGCTAGCTTTGCTAGCAACACCCATATCCTGTGAAGGAAGAAAAGAAAATACCATAGAGGAGGAGTTCCTGAAGTGTATGGGGGATGATTTTATGGAACAATATGTTGAGGAACCAACTAGAGAACAAGATATCCTGGAGTCTGGAAGAACACAGCAAGCCAGGCAGCATCAGGAGTTGGAGAAGTCAACATTTCGGGTATTAACCCTTCTTCAGGACTAGTTGTGGAGGTAGGGGGAGCTACAGATAAAGGGGTTTGGGGAGAGTAGCAGAATGGTGGGTTAGGGATAGGTGAACACAGGTAATGCCTATGACCTGGTTGGTCAATGGGAAGGACGAATCTGGTTGGTAGCTGGAAAGAAGGGTCAGTAGACGGAATGGGAGGAGACAGGGCAGAGATGAGAGAGCTGGGGGATGGGATGGGAGGTTATTTGAAATTGGAGAACTAAATGTTAAGTCCTCTGGGCTAAAGTCTGCCTAGCAGACAGTGAGGTGCTGCTCCTTCAATTTGCGGTCTGATTCATTGCAGCAAAAGAGGAGGCCAAGGATGGACATGTCAAAAAGGGAATAGGAGGGTGAATTAAAATGGGCAGTTACCAGGGGTTGGCCGTTTCAGGCCCGGCAAAGATGTTTGGTGAAACCGAAACCTACTCTAAGTTGGAGGAGATGCAGGTGAACCTCTGTCTCACCTGGAAAACTATTTGGGGCCCTGAATGGAGGTGAGGGAAGTGTTGCACATTTTTTGCCTATGGGAAGGTGTTAAATCTTCAGCCAGTGCTCCCAATGTGGTCTTCTCTACATTGATGAGACCCAACATACTACTGCATCCAATGCTCCTGATATGTTCTTTTCTACATCAGTGAGACCCAACGTAAACTAGGTGTCCGTTTTGCCAAGCATCTTTCCAGGCCCGAAATGGCCAGCCTGACCTACTGGTCACCACCCATTTCAATTCCCCCTCCAACATGTCCATCCTCAGTCTCCTCAAGTGCTGCAGTCAATCAGAGAGCAAATTAGAGAAACAACATCTCATCTTCCATCTGGGCAGCCTACAGCCCGGAGGACATAACATTGATTCCTTGAATTACAAATAACCTCACCTCCTCCCTTTCATTCAACCTACCAAGAAGATTCATCCCTCCCATTGACCAACCAGGTCCTACCTGTGTTCACCTATCACTATCTCACTATTCTGCTACTCTCTCCATCCCCCGCTTTATTTGTAGCTCCCCATACCCCCAGGTCTAGTCCTGAAAGAGGGTTATACCCAAAACGTTGACTTCTCCATCTCCTGGTGCTGCCTGGCTTGTTATGTTCTTCCAACCTCCTGTTTATCTATTTTGGATTCTAGCATCTGTAGTTTTTTTGTTCTAACCAAGATATCCCAGGCTGTCATGTGTCAGAAAAAGGAAGATTGGCAATTTAGTAGCTTTTGAAGAGAGTGAGCATAATTTGATGAAATTATTCATTAATATGGAGAATGGTAAAGTTGGTTCTTACAGTAGGGTCCTGAATCTAAATAAAGGAATCTACATGTATCAGCATGAGCTGACTATAATAATTGGGGAACATTATGTAAGGGAACGATGGTGGATAGGCAATGCAAATATTTACAGCCTGTGGATGAACTGCAGCAAGTGTTCATTCTTGGCCATAAAAATAAAATGGGATAAGTGGCTCAACCAATGAATTGTCATACAAATTGGCCAAAAAAGCAGCAGACCTGAGGATTGGGAACAGTTTAGATTTTAACAAAGAAGGACGAAAAGATTGATTAAGAGTAAAATGACTGTAAAATATTTTATTAGTATTTGAAGAGAAAACGATTTAAAGAGAAAACAAAATTGGAACTCTTTCAGTTAGTAAGTTATGAAATGGAACAAAGAGACAGCAGACCAATTAAATATATATTTTGATTCTATCCTTGCAAAGCAAGTCACGGATACTGTCCCGACAATGTTAGGCAACATAGGCTGTCGTGAGAGGGAGGAAATGAAGGAATTGAGTATTACTAAGGAAATAGTACTGGGGAAATTGATGAGATTAAAGTTTAGTAAATCCCCAGGGTCTGCTAATCCACATCTACTTAAGGAATTGGCCCTTGAAATAACGGATGCATTGGTGATCATCTTTCAACACAGGATCAGGCAGAGTCAGTATGGATTTTTGACAGAGAAATCATGCTTGATAAATGTATCGGAATTTTTCCAGGAGGTAATAAGCAGAGTTGATAAGGGGAGCCAGTGGATGTGGTTTACTTGGACTTTTAGAAAGCTTTTGATAAGGTCCCATGCAAGAGATTAATTAGCATGGAAAATTAAAAGTGCCTGGGATTGGGGATTGTGTACTGATATAAATACAGAACTAGTTGGCAGATAGGAAACAACGAGTGGGAATAAACAGGTCTTTTTCTGAGTGGCAGTGACTACAGGGATACCACAAAAATCAGTTTTGGGACTCCAGCTTTTACATTATATATTAATGGATTTAGATATGGGAACTAAATCCACTATTTCCAATCTCCAAGTTTGCAGACAATACAAAACTGGGTGGGAGGTCTGCTGAGGAGGACAAAGATGCTTCAGTGCAATTTGAATAAGTTGATTGAATAGGCAAATGCATGGTAGATGACGTATAATGCGGATAAGTTTGAAGTTGTCCATTTTTATAGCAAAAACATGAAGACGGATTATCATCTAAATGCTGATAGATCGGGAAAGGGTAGTGCAACAACCCCTGATTGCCCTCATACACCAGTCATTGAAAACAAGCATGTAGGCGCAGCAGGCAGTGAAAATGACAAACGGCATGTTCACCTTCATTGTGAGAGGATTCGAGTACAGAAGCTGAAATGTCTTGCCACAATTGTACAAGTACTTGGTAAGAACACAACAAGTACTGTGATCTCTTCACCTGAGGAAGGATATTCTGGCTATGGATGGAGTGCAACGCAGGATTACAATACTGACTTCTACAATGGCAGGGCTGATATATGAAGAGAGACTGGCTCAGTTCGGACTATATTAATTGAAGTTTAAGAATGAGAAGGGAGTTCATAGAAACTTATAAAACTCTAACAGGATTAGACACTGTAAAAACAGGAAGATTGCTTCTGATGACTGGGAAGTCCAGAACCAGAGGTACGGTTTAAGGACGATGTGGTAGGCTATTTACAACTGAGATCAGGAGAAATGTCTTCACCCAGAGATTGGTTTTCTTGTAGACTGCCCCTTCACAGGAAGTGGGGTGGCAAGCAGGCCATTGAGCCCATCAAATCCACACCAACCCTCCAAACAACATTCCACCAGGCCCACACTCTTGAATGTTTTCAAGAAGGAGTTTGATATAATTCTAGGGCTAAAAAGGGTCGAAGTCCTGTTAGAATTTTATAAGTTTCTATGAACTCCCTTCTCATTCTTAAACTTCAATTAATATAGTCCGAACTGAGCCAGTCTCTCTTCATATATCAGCCCTGCCATTGTAGAAGTCAGTCTTGTAAACCTGCGTTGCGCTCCATCCATAGCCAGAATATCCTTCCTCAGGTGAAGAGATCACAGTACTTGTTGTGATCTCACCAAGGCCTTGTACAATTGAGTCAGATTACCATATCGAATGGCAAAGGAAGCTTGAAAGGCCAAATGGCAAAGTCCTTCTCACACATGCCATGTGCCTATGTTTATGAGATGCAAGCTTCACAGAATTTTTATAGCATGGTAAGAAGCCTTTCTGCCCATTGTGTCTGCATCCTTCTATTTTAATCCACCTCCATACACTTGGGTTGTGAAAGCACAGTGGGATAACCGGACATGTATTTCATTCCCACATCTAAAATTTAACTTTTAGTTAACTGTGAATCATCATTTACCCATGCATTCTTTATGGCAACGCCTCCACCAATCAGAATCTGCCTGCCAATAATCCGCACTCACTTCTCAGGATATTAAATGTTGTTTTTCCATTTACTTTTATAATGTTTCCAAACTGTGTTGATTAGTATAAGACAGGCAGTTTGTTAAATGCATATTTTTCAGCAATATGATAACATGTCACAACTTGAGTATTATCAAATCTCAAAAAAACGTAGTTCTGGATTCATGCCGTTATCAGCTTTCATTGAATTATAGACTACTTACAGTGTGGCAAACAGGTCATTGGGCTCATCAAGTCCACACCAACCCTTGAATAACATCCCACCAGACCACACTCATGCCATACCCTGTAACCCTACATTTCCCATGGTTAATCCACCAACCTTGCACATTTAATATGGCCAACCCATCTTAGCTTGCACATCTTCGGGATATGGGAGGAAAGCGGACCGGCGGGATGAAACCCACGCAGACATGGGAGAATGTGCAAACTCCACACAGCCCGAGGATGGAATCAAACACAGTTCCCTGGTGCTGAGAGGCAGCAGGGTCAACTACTGAGCTACAGTGCCACTTCACTCCTCATTGCAAAAGAAAATGTGCTGAATACTTTGGAAATTAAATTATTAAACATAATTTTACCTAAATGTTTAACAAAATCTTGCATGTGAAGGTTGAGAGGGTGAATCACTGAGCCTCCAATCTCATATTGCTGACCATTTACAGTTACTGTTGCTAGTCGACCTCCAATAGTGCCCTTCTCATAGACATCAATTTTAACATTGTGGCCAAACTCCCGTCTAAAGAAATAGGCAGCTGATGATCCTCCAATTCCTGCACCAACTACAGCTGTGGAAAACAAAATAAAAATAAGTTAATGAAAGGAATTCCAGTGTATAATATCTAGCTACTTATTTTGGCTATGTTTAAATATACATTGAAACAAATCACTTCATAAGATTACATAGATTTTGTTTGACATGTTAGCATTCCATTCAAGTATTTTACCAACTCTTAATAATTGCAATTGATCACAACACACTGAAAAAAAATCAAAGCAAAGTGGGGTGGAGTTAAGTGAAGAAAAACATTTAGAGGGGATCAAGTGTGCACTCTTACCAAATGATTTTGAAGTTGCAAGCCAAGCTGGCATTACTATGGATTTGGTTGAGTTTGAAGTAAAGCAAAACCAACCAGACCTTATTCAATATTCATACAATTGCTACACCATGTACAAATAAACATATCTCCAATGAAACACATCAGTATAGATACCCTTTTAGACCTATCCTGTTGCCTCAAAATCTCACCTGGTAACTTTGCTACAACTCTTCAATTTTCTTCTATGAATTGGGGAAGCATGATGATGCATTTTAACTCACAATCATCTGACTGCAGCAGGAATCGAAAAACATGAAATTCTCGCAATGTCAAAGCTAGACGGATATGGGCCAAGTGCTGGCAAATGGGACCAGATTAGGCTTGGAAATGTGGCCAGCATGGGCGAGTTGCCGTGCTGTACTTCTCTATGATTCTACCAGTCAGGTCTTGGGCCTTATAAACCGATTCAAATTAGCTTTCAAATCGTGATTAATCTGAAACTGAGGAACTGCATTTGGCATATTACGTTGTATCAAAATCAAGCTAATTTAGGTGAATGATGCCCTTATCCATTTTAAACGCTTCTACATTGTTTTTGGAAAGGATACGATCTGCTGTCATTTTTCTTGGATTCATGTGCAGTTACATGTTTAGAGCAAAATGCGATTTTTTTTGCCGGGGGACGTTACTTCGACACTAATTTTAAATTCAGAAACTCTCAGTAAAGATTTGAGAACACCATCTGTACAGGCTGAACTAAGATAAACATCGAACATGTTACAACTCTGCAGTTAAATCACTTATCAAACATACATCTTACCTATTTTTTTAGGAGGCGCTTCTTCCAGAAGGCTCACGGTGACTGCGATTCCCAGCAATAAAGTACAAGTCAACACAGCTCTACCAGCCATACTGCACAGAGCTGAAACCCAATGACCAATGCACAGTGACAACAAGGACGGAAGATGTCCCAAACCCGTTGACAGTAAGTATTTGCAGCAATGGGCTGCTGAAGATCACGCTCTCTCGCAGAGCTCCTCCGCCGTGGGCTAACCCTGCACAGGCGGTTTCTCCAAATATCTGGAACCGGATCACAAATTTAACTCAGCACGAGCGAGTAACAAAATACTCCATATAGGCTTGGGTTCACCCTTGTCCCTGGAGTTATTTTATTTAAAATTGGGAGAACATTCAAGGGCATGCCCCCTCCAGTTGCCACAATTCCTTCACCTCATGTATACCAGTCCCATGTATCAGGTGATCCTTGTGCCAGGTTTTGCGACATCCCGCACCATTGACACATTGTGGGAGAAAAGCGCAAGCGCGGGCCCTGACCAGGAAATTCAGGGCGATATGATTCATTCCTCTGTAATAAATGACCAAGGTTGACACTTTAGACAACACCCACTTACAGATTCAAATCGTCCACATTCAGTTTTGGGGACATGCGATAAATAAGCTTTGAGGAGAGATTTTAGTGTGTACAGTAATACTTTTACAGCCAGGACAAAAATAACATGCACATAATTGGAACGGTACAGAAGGACATTCTGCCCTTCGAGCCTGCACCACCATTTAATATGATCGTGGCTGATCATCCTTAATCAGTATCCTGTTCCTGCCTTATCTCCATAACCCTTGATTGCACAATCCTTGAGAGCTCTATCCGACTCCTTCTTAAATGAATCCAGAGACTGGGCCTCCACTGCCCTCTGGGGCAGAGCATTCCACACAGCCACCACTCTTTGGGTGAAGAAGTTTCTCCTCATCTCTGTCCTAAATGGTCTACCCCATATTTTTAAGCTATGTCCTCTGGTTCGACACTCACCCATCAGCTGAAACATGTTTCCTGCCTCCAGAGTGTCCAATCCTTTAAGAATCTTATATGTCTAAATCAGATCCCCTCTCAGTTTTCTAAACTCAAGGGTATGCAAGCCCAGTCGCTCCAGTCTTTCAGTGTAAGGTAATCCTGCCATTCCAGGAATTGACCTCGTGAACCTACGCTGCATTCAAGCAGATTCTTGAATGCCCACGAACCTCAGGGTCCGTAGATTTTTTAATCATATTTCTGTTAACTTATCAGCATGTCCAGCTATATTAATCAAAGTACCTCACTCTAGCTACACAATAAACCAGTATGTTAGTTCCCATTATCTCTTTAGTTGTACATTCTACTTAATGTTTCTCTAATGTCACAGTTAGATATTTATTGCTAACTCTGCTATAGTGGTCGTTCATTCCAGACCCTACTTGATATTTTCCTAATGTCATAATTAGATATTTATTATCACTTCTGCTACAGTGATCTTTCATTGCAGACTAACCTATCATGATAGATATTTAGCTATTCCATCTAGTACAATAGTCTCCTGTCTCAAGCCGACTCTACTAACTATTAATTAAATATTTTAATGTCATGTCCCAAATATTTATGGTCCCAATCCTGTCATAATAACACTTAACAGAGAAACTTGCTTTATTACTTGTGTTATCTCCTTTCAGTCTTAATCTTTCTCTGCTAATTGGTGTAAGAGCATTTCACTATTCTTATCCCATCCTGCCTTCCACAGACCACAGCTTGCCAGTGGTCTTCATGCTTTAACCCTTCCTATGCTTTCATGTTCTTTATTCTCCATATTTCCCCCTCCTTTGCAACCCACTGGTCCCACCTAGAGAAAGAAGACAATAAGCTCAGCCTCTCTTGTGGCCAATGCAAACAATGTAGGTCCCAACATGGACGAAATAATTTTCGGAGTCTGAGACTTAAAGGGTTCTTCCTCCATTCCTGGGGTCCCTTGGGCCAAAAAGCTGTCCTCCCATAACCAGAACAGGAAAAAAAGACCCAAGATCCCTCACAATCCAGGACCCGCACGTTCTTCAGGTGTATCATCGATGTCCCCACATGGACATATTCCCTGCACCATGGCAGATCATAATAGTAGACTGGTGGGGTTCTGTCAGAGGGATAAGTACTCCCTGGGGTAGCTGAAATGACCACAAGTTGTCGTGTAGTGATGCGAACTAAAAAAGACTTAATAAAAGGTAAAATGCAACAAAAGATGAAGGCGACAACAAGCAAACTGCACCTACAATAAGACCAATCTTGACAAACCATGCACCCCAAAACCCTAATATATTATTCAGCCAGTCAAAATCCTGATGACCAAACCCCACATTGTCTTTTAGATCCCGTCTTAGATTCTTTAGTTTTTCCATTGCTTTAGTAAAAGATCCCCCAGGGCTAGTGTTGTTAGCTATAAAAGTACAGCAATGCTCCCCAAACATCATACAAACACCGCCTTTTTCTGCCTGCATTCAATCTAAAGCCTGTCTGTTTTGTCAAGTCATTTTAGTAGTAGCATCCAATTGTTCTTCCAAGGCCACAAGGACATCATCAGTATAATTGATAAATCTCTGCTGGTTGTAATAAAGGTAATTAATCCTTTCAGCATTCTTGCTAACCCCTATCACTGGGATGAGAGCCTCCCAGCCCACAGCAATCACATTTTGTGCCTTAAACTCATTAGGAATACCTCTTGGCTGTCTTATATTATCAATCCGAATTATCGGATCAGGGACATACCATCGCTTAGTTCAGTGCAAAGCTGACTGTGACGTAGCGTCAAGCTGTGTGTGTGGCCAATTCGCTTAAAGCATTCAAAACTCACCCTTGCCGTATCCTGAAAACAGCCACAGGGAATGTGTAATTAGTCTTACTGGTGGACCATGGGGTACTATAGTCACACCACCATTGGAGTTGCTGCCTGTCCATTTCATCCTGCTGATAGAACATAGAGGCCTGAAGTAGGAGGCACCAAAACGGGCAATAGATTGCCTGTAAATTGATGAATCATCTGGATTAAGAAGTCGGCTAGAGTGCTGCAAACACCATTGAGTACAGGTGGTCGAGTTATAAGACATAGGGACAACATAGTATGAGGGGTTGCCTTAGTACACAAGAAACAGTCCTGTCTAACCATCATTAAAGCTGTATAGTTCACCCATTGATAGCAGTGATTGTCACGGGAGCGTACCCATGTTAGGGCAGCAAGGTCTGCACTTCTAATACGTCTTTGCCTCCCAGCTTGAATGACCCTGGCATTACCAGTCCAGGTCTGCCAAACTAATGGTCTCCAAGTCTGAGTATGCAGGCCTGGCATCAGAGACGGGGGTATCAGGGGCATCCCCCATGTCTTCCCCATCCCCACGGCCAGAAGAACTATGCTCCACATCTCCATCACAATCATTTCTGGAATGATCAGTATCCCCAAGAACTTCACCGTTATCTTGTTCGGAACCCTGCTGAGGGGTACTAGCCTCCTGTGTGGCTCTGCTCCACTTACTTCATGTTAGAGTTAGTTTGTGCTGGTGGGAGACCTTTAGTACAATGCGGTAGGTGATGCCTTTGTCACTACGAAAGGTCCCTCTCTCCTTGGCTCATTCCAGCATCTTTGAAAAACCCGCACGTTCACCCAATCCCTGGGTTTAATAGGTCCTTTCTCATTGACAGGTGGCGGTTCCCTAGTGTTTCCACAGGTGGATAGTCTCATGTATCATAGTTAGCTGCTGCATATATTGTTTAAGTTCGAAGCTTAACTGCTCCGAGCTAGGCCCTTCGTATGGGCCTCTCCACCTGGGTACTGGCATAGGTCTACCCGTGAGCATCTCATGCGGTGTTAGATTGGTCATGCAATTAGTCTGCATGTGATAACTCATTAGCGCTAGCGACAGCGCATCAACCCAATTAAGGTTGGTGGTTGCGCAGATCTTGTTTAATTTGGCTTTCAATGTCCCATTAATCCTTTCCACCATACTCTGTGACTGGGGTTGATACACACATCCAAACCTCTTTTGATTCTCAAAGACAGCAGCACCAACTTAACTACTTTCTGAATGAAGGCAAACCTGTTGTCTGAACTAATTTCCGATGGTATACCAAACTTTAGGATACTTCGTTCATCAGAAATTTCACTACTGTCCCAGCTCCTGGTTTCAACCTTATTTCCACTGGGCTAACTAATTTCCCCAGATCTGTATTATGCTGTGACCACAAAGTGGCTAGTAATGCATCCAATTGCTCATTGCCATATTGATCACTTTCCTCCACTGTCACTAGCATGCTCCACTGGGGTGTTACCTTGACTTCCTTCGGATTCCCTATCAAATTGCAGCATGCTAGGATTTTAATGTAACTGCCATTCCCAGATTCCCAAACCCTTGACATGAGCATATGCCATTCCCTGACTGTTTCTACATGCCTGGCCATAGGTCCTAAGTCTTTAGATTGATATCCCTTATTTACCAGTAAGGTTACATATGGTGTGGCACCTGGTACTCTATGCCACTTTTCCAGGAACGCATTTCTCTCTATTTACAGGATCACTCCCTGCTCCCCTAATAATATTGCTTAATTTCTCAAATGTTGTGGAGCAGTGAATTCCTGCTGCCACTGCCTCTCTAGCACCTCATCCTGAGACTCATCAAATATCACTGTACAGTGCAGCTCAGACTTAGGCGTTCTTGTTTTAGTCAACATCGTCAACACTTCTGCTTCCCACATCCCCCAAATGTCTTGAATATCACTTGCTATACCCCCATCCAATAAACATTAACATCTTTAACTTCTTGCATCACTAATTGTGTATTGACCTTTTCTACAACCAAGCCCTGCTGTATGCACTTCAATCTTACCTCTAACTGTAGTAAAACTGTAGTAAACCTGACAAGTTAATTGGCATCTCTTTAGACACTAATGTTGGCAGAACTATCTCCCTACCTTCCATTTCTTATCTTACAGGAGCTGTAAATTGAGTTAACTATGATTTCCCTGAGAACCCTATAGTTTTAACAAATTTACTTGACATGGAAAGGTGAGAGGCATACTGCGCCTGTACGCAAGTGTATCTAGCTCCAGTATCTATCATCACTGGTGTCTGCCGCCCTTCTATATTAACTTGTATTACTGGTTCTTGATCAGCCTCCCATGCTACGACAGTGTAGTGCTCATTCCCACCCAGGTTCTCAGTGCATCCCTAACACATTCCATACGGGTTAACAGGTCCTGCTGGGCCTGTAGGTGCCTGGGAAGTGGCCACTGGGAACTCCTGCCATCAAGGCCTGTTGTAGGGCAGAGAGGGTATGGTCCAATAAGGGCAATTCCTCCTAAAGTGGCCTGGTTGATGGCATCCCCAGCACATCATTTCTGGCCCCCTTGAGCCTGATTATTTATCATGTACTTTAGTTCCCCATTCCTACGTCCCTATCCTTGGGGACCCCAGTTCTGTTTAGACTGTTGTTTAAATCTGCCCTGCCCCGGATACGTCACCCACAGGAAAGCTTCTCTAAAAACCTCCATTGCTGGCATGGGACTTTCTGGGCCCTGCCTGGTTACCTGATAGGCCCCCCCCTTGCACAGGCTCTTGGGTCACACCATGTTGATTACTGTGTTGATTCTTACTGGCAACACTTTTTTAGCATTCTCTTTTTCTTTCTTTTTAAGTTCTTCGAGCTGCATTTGTGCCAGCTTCCTTTGCACCTCCCCCTGCTGTTCAGACAATTTCTCTTTGTCTTTTCAAAACCTGACAACTGCATGAGCTACATGATCTCTAAATTCCTGGTGGCTCATCGATGATGTCAGACCCACCACCACCTCCAGTCTTGACTTGACTTGGGAGGGCATTGCCTCAATTATGGAATTTCGGAACATAGTGGTCAGCAACTGATTAGTCTCCATGTCTTGCTCTGTTTCCAGCCTCCACTTCTTTAACTGTTTGTCCAAGTAGGCAGCCGGATTTTCACTTTCTCCCAGTGGATCCCCTCTCAGAGCCTGGGGGTCCATTTTGGGTGGATAACAGTGTCTTAAGGCCTGCCATACATTCTGTCTCACTTGATCAAACCCGACCCCATCAATCATTGGATTGTCTACCATATTTTTCAAACAGGCTTGGACCATTATTTCCTTTAACTTTGGGAGTCCTACCAACCTCACCAGCAGTGCCTTCACGTCTCCTATAGCCAGCAATCGCCATGTGGTTTCATCTTCAAAAGCCCTGATCCACTTTCCTGCTCCCTCATGTAAACTGGGCAGCACATTCTTCAGCCCTTCCAGATCCTGAGTTCCCCAAGAGATGTATTGTGGGTTTCTCCCCTCTATAATAAGGAGCGAAGCATCCTTCCCTGTTGGCCCTTTTTCCCTTCATCGACACTACTTCTCAATAAATCCCCCTCGGGCTCTGAGTCCGATGCTATTTCTAATTCCTCCCATTCTTTAGGTACTGCAGCCTTTTTCTTTCCTTGTCTCTCATCATGCCTTTCTGCTTGCTCTGCATCATCTTCACTGCTTTTTTCTTCAGCCCTTCTTTCATATTCAAATGCATATTCCTCAATTGCTTTTTGTTCCCTTCGTAAATGCAGCACACTAATCTCATGTTTCAGCTTTTCTTGCTCTTGTTGTATAGCTTCTATTTGCCTCTGCCTGTCCCTTTTTTTCTCTTTCTCTTCTTTCTCTCAGTTCATTTTTGTCTTCCACACTTCCATCCCATTCGAACAGTCCCTCTATTTCTACTGTTCCCTTTATTACTGAACACTGCTTCAATGCCTTTTCAATTGAGTAGGGAGGAGGTCTATACAACTCCTCCACATCTGGGTACAGAGGGGGTGCTGATTCCTACTTTTCTGTTTCCCGTAACTGCTCAGCTTGTTCTTTTGCAGCTTTCCTAGTCACCACAGGTGCGTGACAAGCTAACTTCTGTTCCTCACCCTCTTTCCTGAAAAGTTTCAATATTTCCATCTCCTGATCCCTCTTTTGATTTCTATTTTTAGATTTATCTTTCAGCTTATAGTTCTTAATTAGTCCTTCTATCACACATATGTATATCAAAGGTACCTTCTTTTGGCCATTTAGTCAATAAATCCTTAGTTCTTTTTTCCCATTTCTCAGAAATTTTTACAATATCATTTCTTTCCATGGGAAATTTCTTACTCAGTATCTCAACTGCAGTCTCTTTAGCCATCTTAAGATATATTTCAGTCCAACTAATGAATTATGTTTGCTCTCATAAATCACTTCCTCATGCCATTCTGGTCCGGTAGTGCTTTGTCAATAGTATAAGCAATCCCTAACTTTATAACTTGCAATTGTCCCTTACCAATCTATCAAGTCCTAAATGTCCGCAATTGCAGCTAGTTAATACAAACAACCTATTCTCATTAATTCAACCTAAACCAATCCAACACTGCACCTTCAAAATGCACCAATCACTAACGGTTTCTTGAGAAATTTCTCTCTCAACTATCTTAAATTCTTACAGTGCAAAATAAAATCAAAATACTCCTGGATCTCGAGATCCAGGGAAACAAAACACAAACATTTAACCACCAACAAACAATTATGCATACGAATCAGATCACAATGATTAAACTATAAACTCTCTCTCACAGACACACACACAGAGAAGCATTTTGCAAACTATAGCTTTTCCTTCTTTCTTTCTTTCTTTCTATCTATCTCACACTCACACAGACACAGACACACACACACACACACAAACTCAGCCACGGCCTTACTTAAAACAGACCCTTTCTTCATTTCCAAAAGTCTAATTATCTACAGGCCTTATCTAAAACATTTAACAGTCTAGGAACACTATAATACTATGACTATCATCTTTTAGTCATCCACTACCAATCTGCCAGCTTTCTAAACAGGTCTATCAGCTTTTCCAGTAAAACAAATTCCCCTTCTTTATTCTGCTCTATCTATTTATCTACAGGGTCTTATAAAACAATTTTCTATAATCTATTCTGCCCTAATAATCTATAGGGTCTTATATTTCTGCCCTATCTATCTATAGAGTCTTATATACACCATGTGGACTTTTTACTCAGACAATTGCTATGTTCTGTTCTTACTCACCCCTTACCCCACTGCGCAGTTTTCTTGACCAATTCTCCACGTCTCCTTCAGCTGCAATTTACCTCTTGCCTTTGGATCTTGGATCGGAGAGACCCTTCGGCAGGTTCCCACACATCCGCGTACCCAAGGACCACACCAAGCCAGCAAAATATAGTCTGAATTCACAGCAAAAATGCTAATCTTTTTTTTGGTTGGGTATCCTTATTCTGTCAGTGTCAGGAGTGCCCCTGGTGGACCAAGAAGTACCCTGTTACTGTCGCCCTCTGTCCAGGTGGGTCTCTGCACGACCTTGCTCACAGCGCCAAAAGTGTTGTGGAGAAAATATAGAGAATCACCAGGAGACGCAGAGAGTTCTTCAAGAAGTAAGTCCTTTATTTGCAAACAAAAACCGTGACACTGAGAAAGCAGATCCCCGAATGCCCACGATCCTCAGGGTCCGTGGATTTTTGTATTTTTTTTATCATGTCTCTGTTAGCTTATCAGCATGTCCAACTATATTAATCACTCTAGCTACACAATAAACTAACACAATATTAGTTCCCATTATCTCTTTAGTTGTACATTCTACTTAATGTTATTCTAATATCACAGTTAGATATTTATTGCTAACTCTGCTACAGTGAACTTCTATGCCAGACTAACTTGTCATGATAGATATTTAGCTATTCCATCTATTCCAATAGTCTCCCGTCTCAAGCTGACTCTACTGACTATTAATTTTAATATCATGTCCCAAATATTTATGGTCCTAATCCTGTCATAATAACACTTAACAGAGAAACTTGCCTTATTACTTGTGTTATCTCATCTTGCCATAGTGTCCTTTCAGCCTTAACCTTTCTCTGCTAATTGGGGTAAGAGCATTCCACTATTCTTATCCCATCCTGCCTTCCACAGACCACAGCTTGCCAGTGGTCTCCATGCTTTAACCCTTCTCATGCTTTCATGTTCTTTATTTTCCATAACATCAATGAGACCAAATGTAAACTAAAGGAACGTTTCACCAAGCATCTCAGCTGAACCCACAAGGGCTGACCTGACTTCCCAGCCACTGCCCATTTCAACTCCCTTTCCCATTCCCTCTCCGACATGACCATCCTCAGCCTCCTCCATTGCTACAGCAAATCCGAAGGCAAATTGGCGGAATAATATCTCATCTTCCAACCAAGCAGCCTACAGTCTGAAGGACTCAACATTGAGTTCTCCACTTTTAAATAATCCCCCTTCCCATTCCCCGACTTCCTTTCCAACACCTCCTCTCCCCCACCTTCCATCCAGCCACCAATCAGATTCATTCCTTGCATCAACAACCAAGGGTTGTACCCTCCACTTGTATTCACCTATCACTATGTCCCCACTCCACCCCCTCCCCACCCAAACCCCTCCTACCCCCCCCCCCCCTTATCTGCAGCTCCCCTTACCCCCAACCTCAGTTCTGAAGAAAGGTCACACCTGAAACATTGACTTCTCCATCTCCTGACGCTGCCTGGCTTGCTGTGTTGTTCCAGCTTTCTGCTTGTCTACCTTGGATTGCAGCAACTGCATTTTTTTTTGTCTCTACCACTCCCTCTGGCAGTTTGTTCCATATACATGCCACCTTCTGTTAAAACATTGCCCCACAGATTCCTTTTAAATCTTTCCTCCCTCACTTTAAGCCTCTTTAGTTTTGGATTCCTCGACCCTGGAGAAAAGATCTTATCCATGCCCTTCATGGTTTTGTAAACCTCTCTAAAGTCATCCCTCAGCCTCCTCCACTCCAGGAAAATACTTCCCAGCCTATCCAGCCTCTCCTTATAATTTAAACCCTCCAGTCTCAGTAGCATCCTTGTAAATCTTTTTTGTACCTTTTCAGTTTAATAACATTCTTCCGAGTGCAAGCCAAGCAGAATTGTACACACTACTCCAACTGTGGCACTACCAATGTCTCGTACAACCATAACATGACATCCCAACTCCAGTACTCAATAATCCGATGAAGGAAGTGTGTCAAATGCCTTCGTCACCAACCTGGCCACCAGTGATGTCACTTTCAAGGATCTCTGAACCTGCACCCCTAGATATCTCTGTTTGGCACACGCCCTACCAATAACTGTATAAGTCCTGCCCCAGTTTGTCGTACCAAAATGCAACATGTCACATTTATCTAAATTAAACTCCACCTGCCATTCCTTAGCCCACTGGCCCAATTGATCCAGATCATGTTGTACTCTTAGATAACCTTCTTCACTGACTTTTGCTCATGATGTGGAGATGCCGATGTTGGACTGGGGTGGACAAAGTTAAAAATCACACCGCACCAGGTTATAGTCCAACAGGTTTATTTGGAAGTATTAGCTTTCAGAGTTGAAAATGTGTTGCTGGTTAAAGCACAGCAGGTCAGGCAGCATCCAAGGAACAGGAAATTCGACGTTTCAGGCCAGAGCCCTTCATCAGGAATGAGGAGAGTATGCCAGGCAGGCTAAGATAAAAGGTAGGGAGGAGGGACTTGGGGGAAGGGTGATGGAGATGTGATAGGTGGAAGGAGGTCAAGGTGAGGGTGATAGGCTGGAGCGGGGTGGGGGTGGAGAGGTCAGGAAGAAGATTGCAGGTTAGGAAGATGGTGCTGAGTTCGAGGGAACCGACTGAGACAAGGTGGGGGGAGGGGAAATGAGGAAACTGGAGAAATCTGAGTTCATCCCTTGTGGTTGGAGGGTTCCCAGGCGGAAGATGAGGCGCTCTTCCTCCAACCGTCGTGTTGTTATGTTCTGCCGATGGAGGAGTCCAAGGACCTGCATGTCCTCGGTGGAGTGGGAGGGAGAGTTAAAGTGTTGAGCCACGGGGTGGTTGGGTTGGTTGGTCCGGGCGTCCCAGAGGTGTTCCCTGAAGCGTTCCGCAAGTAGGCGGCCCGTCTCCCCAATATAGAGGAGGCCACATTGGGTGCAGCAAATGCAATAGATGATGTGTGTGGAGGTGCAGGTGAATTTGTGGCGGATATGGAAGGATCCCTTGGGGCCTTGGAGAGAAGTAAGGGAGGAGGTGTGGGCGCAAGTTTTACATTTCCTGCAGTTGCAGGGGAAGGTGCCGGGAGTGGAGGTTGGGTTGGTGGGGGGTGTGGACCTGATGAGGGAGTCACGAAGGGAGTGGTCTTTGCGGAACGCTGATAGGGGAGGGGAGGGAAATATATCCCTGTTGATGGCCTCCGTTTGGAGGTGTCGGAAATGACAGCGGATGATACGCTGTATACAGAAGTTGGTGGGGTGGTAGGTGAGAACCAGTGGGGTTCTGTCTTGGTGGCGGTTGGAGGGGCGGGGCTCAAGGGCAGAGGAGCAGGAAGTGGAGGAGGTGCGGTGGATGGCATCGTCAATCACGTCTGGAGGGAATCTGCGGTCCTTGAAGAAGGAGGCCATACGGTATTGGAACCAGTCCTCCTGGGAGCAGATGCGGCGGAGACAAAGGAATTGGGAATATGGGATGGCGTTTTTACAGGGGGCAGGGTGGAAGGAGGTATAGTCCAGGTAGCTGTGGGAGTCAGTCGGTTTATAGTAGATGTCTGTGTTGAGTCGGTCGCCCGAGATAGAAATGGAAAGGTCTAGGAAGGGGAGGGAGGAGTCTGAGACAGTCCAGGTGAATTTGAGGTTGGGATGGAAGGTGTTAGTAAAGTTGATGAACTGTTCAACCTCCTCGTGGGAGCACGAGGCAGCGCCGATACAGTCATCGATGTAGCGGAGGAAAGGGTGGGGGGTGGTGCCAGTGTAGTTGCGGAAGATGGACTGTTCCACATATCCTACGAAGAAACAGGCATAGCTGGGGCCCATGCGGGTGCCCATGGCAACTCCTTTAGTTTGGAGGAAGTGGGAGGATTGGAAAGAGAAGTTATTGAGGGTGAGGAACAGTTCAGTCAGTCGAAGGAGGGTGACAGTGGAAGGGTACTGGTTGGTGCGGGAAAGGAAGAAGCGGAGGGCTTTGAGTCCTTCATGATGGGGAATGGAGGTGTTCAGGGACTGGATGTCCATCGTCAAGATAAGCTTTCAGAGTGCCTTTCAGAGTTATCTGATGGAGGAGCAGTGCTCTGAAAGTTAGTACTTCCACATAAACCTGTTGGACTATAACCTGGTGTTGTGTGATTTTTAACTTTGACCACTTTTGGTGTCAGTCACAAACTTGCTAGCCATATCTCCAGTATTCTCATCCAAATCATTCATATGAATGACTAACAACAGTGGACTCAATACCAATCTTTGCAGCATGTCACTAGTCACAGGTCTCCAGTCTGGACAACAACCCTCTACCACCACCCTCTTTCTTCTACCAACAAACCAATTTTGTATCCAGTTGGCTAGCTCTCCTTGAATCCCTTGTGATCTAACCTTACTAACCAGTCTACTATGTGGAATCTTGTCAAGGACCTTGTTAAAGTCCATGTCGACATGACTATGGCTCTGCCTTCATCTAACTTCTTCATCACCTCTTCAGAAAACTCAGTCAAGTTTGTGAGACATGATTTCCCACACACAAAACCATGCTGACTATCCTGAATCAGTCCTTATCTTTTCAAATACATGTAGATACTGTATCCCAGAATCTCCTCTAACAACGATCTACCACTGAGATCAGGTTCACTGGTCTGTAGTTTCCTGGCTTTTCCTTGCAGCCTTTTTAAATATGCAACAACATTAACCAACCTCCAGCTTTCTGGCACCTCACTTGTGCCTATCAATAATACAAACATCTCTGCTAAGGACCCTGTAATTTTTTCCCTAGCTTCCTGCAATGTCCTGGGATACACTTGATCAGGTTCCAAGAATTCATCTGTTTTTATGCATTTTGAAATCTCCAGCAAATTCTCTTCCATGATGTGGACACTTTTCAAAATGTCGCTATTTATTTCATTGAATTCCCTGGCACCTATGTCTTTCTCATGACAAATGTTGATGCAAAATATTCATTAGGAGCTCATCCATCTCCTGTGGTTCCACACATAAATGGCTTTGTTGATCTTTTAGTGGCCTTATTCTCTCCATAGTTACTCTTTTGCCTTTAATGTACTTAATAATTCAAGGTATATGTAAAGATTTGTAGCACGTGCCAGTTGCAGTTGTTGTGGGTATGTTTGGTGAGCTGAGAATTTGGTTTGCACATGTTTCATCCCTTTTCCTAGGTGACATCCTCAGTGCTGTGGAGTCTCCTGTGAAGTGCTGCTGTACTGTGTTGGTTGGAATTTATGTACAATCATCACAGGAATTCCTAGACAATATCAATAATATAAACATAGACAAATTACCTCACTTGACAAAGAGACAGTAGCCAACTTCCTGGACAAACAGAACAGATGACATGATGGAGAACCAATCAACAAGGACTGCATACTCAAACTCCTGAACATGTGTTTGATGATGCACTTTATATTAAATAGCCAGATGTATAAACAAATCTTTGGGACCCCTATGGATTCACCTATCTCCGTGCTCATAGCAGAAACAGTGATGCAGAGACTGGAATAAACAGCACTTCCATAAATCTGACCCAATCAGATATGTGGAGGACAGTTTTGTAATAATGAAAAGAACAGAGAGCGAAAGCACACACTAGATTATCAACACCATGCTCACAGGGATCAAATTTAAGAGGGAGGAGGAAATTAGCAACCAACTCCCATTCCTAGACATGATGTGGAAATAGCACAAAATGGAGAATGCACAACAAAAGTGTACAGAAAAGGCACACATTTGGAACAGTTCCTGAATTATGACAACATCCATCCAAACGCACAAGAGAAGCTGTATTAGGACCCTGTTCAAAAGGGCTACAACGTATTGTAGAACTCCTGATCTGTGAAGAGAAGAAGAACACCTCTAACAAGACTTTGCCAAGAACAGATATCCCTGTGACTTCATCCGCAGATGCCTGGCAGACAAACAACACGATGAGGACATGCCATGACCTAACATTTTAACCACCCTACCTCATATAAAAAAATGCCTCGGAACTGACAGCCAGACTCCTCTGGCCACTGGGATTTATGACAGCACATTAGCCAATAGCCATGCTCATTCAACATCTCACCAGAAATAAAAGACCCAATACCCATCATATGCAGGACAAACATGGTGTACAAGAATCCATGCAGTGACTGCACAAAACACCTTAAAGGACAAACAGGCAGACAACTCATGATCTGCATTCACCACGACCAGCTATCCCTACTATCTATACACATAGATGGCAAGGATCACAAATTTGACTGGGACAACACTACAATAACAGGACAAGCCAAACAGGGGACAGCCAGAGAATTCCTAGGAGCATGACACTCATGGACTCCATCAATAAACACATTGACCTAGACCCCATATACTGACCACTGCAACGAACAACCAGACCCGGCAACTGGAAGCAATGGGAACAAAACCACAGAAATTCCAACTGACACAGTACAGGAAAATCCACAGTACATTGGATGTCACCATGTCACCTAGAAAGGGTATGAAACATCTCCAAATCAAATTCCCAACTCAGTGAACATGCCCACAACAACCGATACTTAATAATTTGCCTTTAATTTCTGGTGCCAATCTCTTTTTTCTTGCATGCTATTTGTATCCAAATTATCATCCAATACACTCTAGAATGTTTCAATTGAACCTGCCTCCACCACATTTCCAGACAGTGCATTTCATACGCTAACTGTGATGTAATTCGCTGTGTGGAATTGTTTTCTCTCACATCAGACTTGATTCTTTTCCATGTCACTTTAAATCTATGCCCCATTGCTCTTGTTCTCTTTACAAGTGAGAGCAATTTATTCCTTATCTACTCTATTCAGTCCATTCAGATTTGGAAAACATCTACCAAATGTCCTCCCAGCCTTCTTCTCTCCAAGAAATCTAGTCCAATCTTCTTTAGTCCTTTCTTCTAATAGGAGTTTCTCGTGTCTGGAACTATTCTTGTAAATCACTTCTGCATTCTGCAGTGCACTCACATCCTTTCTATAATGTGGTGGCCACAAGTGCCCATAATATTCTAGCTGAGGTCAATCAAGTATCTGAAACAAGTTCATCACCTCCTTGTTCTGGTACTCTATGCTCCTATTTTTAAACATCCTGTGCAGATAAGGGATGATACACCCCTGAAGCAAGTTGCTTTCAATACTTGTCCCCTGATCAAGAGGTATGGACACTGCCACTCAGCCACAAAGCCTACAAAATAAGAAATACTTTCATTGTAGCTATTTTTCATCAACCTGCTCAGAGAAATTAGTATACACACCTCTAGTGCAGGCAGGACTTGAATCCAGGACTCCAGGCTCAGAGGTAGGGACACTGCCACTGCATCACAAATGCTCTATCTGTCCTTAACTTTCAATGATCAGTGCACATATTTACCCAGTTTCCTCTGCTCCTGCACCTTCTTTAAGAATGTAACCTCTATTTTATATTGTCTCTCCATGTTCTTCCTAGCAAAATGCATCAGCTCACACCTTTCTGCAATGAACTTCATCTGATACTTATCCATCTACACCATTAACTTGTAAATGCCCTTTTGGAGTTCTACACTGTCCTCCTCTCAGTTTACGATTCTTCCAAGTTCATGTCATCTGCAAACTTTGAAATTGTGCCCTGTCCACCAAGATCCAAATCATTAGTACATATCAGGAAAAGCAAGTGTCCCAATTCTAACCCTTGTGGAGCTCCACTGTAAACTTTTATTAAGCCCAAAAAATGTGTATTGTCCATTACTCTCAGCTTCCTATCACTCAACCAAATCTAGTTTTCTACTATCCCTTTTATATCATAACCGCTATCTTTCCTCACAAATGTGTTGTGTGGCAGTGTCTCCAGCACCTTCTGTAAATCCAAATACATATGAAATTCATGTTGTTCGTGTCCGACTGTTCCTTAAGATGCTTTAGAATGCATGGAGTGAAATGCTGCCAGGCCCTATGTGATTTACACATAATGAGAATCTTCACATATTGGAGATGGAAGCTCACCTGCAATTATCATACCTAGGAAAACAATAGAAGAACAGCAGATAGGGAATATAGAAACAAAATGCTGTTTCAAGAGGTTTTCTGCTTGGCACAAGAAGAAGAGACTACAATATTGAAACATGCTGGAGATGGCTGTCTTTACCTCTCAAGACAAGAATACCTGGTGACAACACTGACTGTAGAGGAATATCAGGATATCAAGAACTTAAAAATAACAGTAATAGTTGCTACTGTCCTCAGACAAAGGACCCAACTAACCAATTGTGGTCTCAGGTTCAATCTGTATATTTGTTTATCCTGTACATGATCATCCTTTAGGTTAGTAGCTGTGTGAGAGAGAGGGCAGCAAGTGAATGCTCGAAGACCATAAGCATGACTTTGCATCTCTCATTTTTCTCAGGGGTAGCAGGTAGTAGAACTTCTTCTTCTTTCATTTAAGAAAACCTGGGGCTGGCTCCTTACTGCTATTGAAAAAAAATAGTTAACCACATTTTATTTGGAGAAGAGGGATTCTAAAAGAGATCTTAAACATTTTGTTGTGACCAATCAGACGAAAGGAGAGTGTTTCATCCCTGCTCACCTCGCCATAACATAAATTGAAATGAGGGGAAACAAAACCTTCAGGTCAAAACAGATTTGCATGAAGGACCTCAAGCAGGGCTATTAATGCCTTTGAAAATTTAAGTCTGAAACCAAGGGTTTAAATTTGAGTAACATAAGTATGATGAAAACTGGGAAATTAGATTAAAAGATAATAGACTGAATAAATGCAAATATTTAAAGGAATTAACTCATAATTTTCAACAAATATATATTTGCTTTAAAAAAGTATAGTGGTCTATGCCCCTCCATTACTCACTGGATATAAATGACTTTTAATGTTAAGAAGAGTTATAAACGTGAGAATTTTAGAAATCCGCAAATGATAACCAATAAATAGAGAAAATACAATAAAAGTGAAATAGCAAATAACACAATAAGTAGATTGCAAAAGTGTTTTTTTACAGATGTAAACAAAATAAATCAGGAGAAGTAAATGTGAATGTAACTTAGGGTTAATAAGTTGAAGTGCTTTGGATTGTCACAGGGCAGTACCTAAAAGAAGATAATGGCTTCAGCACAGGGTCTGAAGATCTTTGATCAGCATTGTCAACCAGTCAGCAGCAGTGTCTCCGAGAACGAGGCTTTTGGGGAAGATGGTTACAGACTTCCGCAGCCTCTTGAATGAAAGTCTAAAGCCAAAACAAACAGATAATGAACATGTTAAACACAACCCTCAACCTCTTTGCTTTTGGTTCAGTCCATTGGATTTGCTGCAGATATATGTCGAGGATCACTACCTGCAGCACACATTGTATTAGCCAGATAATGGATGCCTTGAGATTAAGTTTGAGATGGTTGTGACCAGTCAGGGAGCTGGCAGCTTTGCCTCCCTTGCTGAAATTTCTCAGGCCCATGATAGTGTAGACCACATCCATGTGATAATCAAGGTGCCATAGTAATAGGCAGGCATTTTTCAGTCAGATTGTTTACTGTATGTTGGTATGGATCATTGCAAGAATATATTGCAAATGTGTACCTAGTACCCAGGTGTTGTTATGAGCATTCATCCTTCAGCAGATTCAACAACTCTATTGTCTATGAGACAGCCTTAGTGAACAGCTCCAACAAGAGTGAATCGGAGATACCCATTCAATATCTAACTGCTGACACCAATATGGAAGTTCAACACAAGTCTTGCCCTGAGAGCCATTGGCTTGTGCAATATCAGATTTCTTTGCTTAGACCAATCTGAGGTTGGGGAGATGCCCTTCAATGTGGCCATGCAATTGTATCCTGATCTTAGTGATATGTTGTACCATGCAAAAGTTTGCACTTTGGACTGAAGCTGGAACCTGAAGAATGTCTGAAATCTTCAAAGACTGCACAAATAATTTCCCAGAAATTTTAGGGAATCAAGAGTCTGGTGAGAGGGAGGAATTGAAGAAATTCGGTATTAGCGTAAAAAAGATGCTAGGGAAATTATTGGAGTTAAATGCGGACAAATCCACAGGGCCTGATAATCTACAGTAGAGTCCAAATAGAGCTGGCCTTGAAAATATTGGATGTGCTGGTCAGCATCTTCAAAAATTCTATAGACTGTAGAGCAGATTGGAGGGTAGAAAATGTAACCCCACAATTTAAAATGAGAGAAAGGAATAAAAGAGAATTACAAACCAACTAGTCTAACATCAATGGTAGAAAAAAATGCTAGAGTCTATTATAAAATGTGTGATGACAGATTACTTGAAAACCATTAATAGTTATTTAAAACATCAGCATGGGTTTATGAAAGTGAAGTCATGCTTTACCAATCTGTTGAAGTTTATGAGAATGTAAATAGTAGAATAGATAAGGGAGAACCAGTGTATGTGGTATGTTTAGATTTCAAGAAAGCTTTGAAAAGGTCCCACATAAGAGGCTAATGGGCAAAAGTAAACCTCACCGGATTAGGGGTAACACACTAACGTGGTTTATAGACTAGAAACACAGAGTACGAGTAAATGGATATTCTTTTACAGGTAGCAAGTAGCGACTAGTGATATACCACTGAGAACAGTTTTGATCGCCAGCTATTCATGACAAGTATAAATGTCTAGGAAGAGAGAATCAAATTAAATATTTCCAAGTTGATGACACAAAATTATGTGGAATTGTGAGTTGTGGGGAGGATGCAAAAAGGCTTCAACGTAACCGTGACAAGTTGAGTGAGTGTATAAACACAGTGTATTGTGGATAAATTTGAAGTTATGCTTTTCTGTGTGAAAAACAGAAAGGCAGAGTATTATATAAATGGTGATATATTGGCGAATGTGAATGTATAAAGGGATCTGGCTATCCTTGTACACCAGTCAATGAAAATGGGCAGGCAGATGCAGCCATAAGAGAATCAAATTGTATATTTGTCTTCACTGCAAGAGAACTTTAATTCAGGAGTCCTGAACTGCTGCAATTCTTACTGAGTCTTACACAATTACACTTGCTGATACTGCATCTGGATTATGGCATAGCTAGATGGGTTGGAATAGGCATAAAGTGGCAGAAACAAATGACAGTCATCTATTAAAGGCCACTGTTAGCCTTGCTATACACCTGTCAATTTGTCAGTGACCAATATTGCATTATCTTAAATGGGGAATGTGTTATTATTATATTAGGAATAATGAGTAAAATAAAATCCTTGATGTAGCAAAACAGTGTGAATGGAGGACCTGCATTTATTTCACCAGGATAAATGTGGTACAGAGTACAAATTAAACAAGGGTACTTACACAATGCTAGGGCCCTATGTAGTATTGTAGAACAGAAAGACCTACGGGTTCATGTACATAATTCTTTGAAATTTGCATCACGGGTTCACAGGATGGTTAAGGATAGGAGTTGGGGAGTCATGTTGAGGTGGTACAGGATGTTGATGAGGCTTCTTCGGGAGTACTGTATGCAGTTCTGGTTGGCCTGCTATAGGAAAGATATTGTTAAATTGGAGAGGGTTCAGAATGGATTTACCAGGTTGTTGCTGGAAATGGAAGAATTGAGTTATAAAAATTGGCTGGGACTTTTTTCACTGAAGTATAGGAGGTCGAGGAGTGACCATATTGAGGCTCATGAAATCGTGAGAGGCAGAGATAAGGAGAATAGCAAAGGTCTTTTTTCCAGGGCAGAGGAGTTCAAAACTAGCAAGCATATTTTTAAGGTGAGAGGAGGAAGTTTTAAAAAGGACATGAGGAGTTCACAGAGTGGTTTGCATGTGGAATGAACTGCCAGAGGAAGTGCTGGATGCAGGTACAGTTACATTTAAAAAGACATTTAGGTAAGTACATAATAATCGAGAGTGTGGTGCTGGAAAAGCACAGCATGTCAGGCAGCATCCGAGGAGCAGGAGAATCAACGTTTCGGGCATAGGCTTTGCCCGAAACATAAATTCTCTTGCTCTTTGGATGCTGCCTGACTTGATGCGCTTTTCCAGCACTCATCTCCAGCATTTGCAGTCCTCACCTTCACCGAAGTACATAATAGGGAAGACTTGGAGGGATATGGGCCAAATGCAGGCGAGTGGGAAGAGTTTACTTTGGGAACATGGTCAGCGTGGAATAATTGAACTGAAGGGTCTGTTTCCATACTAAATGACTCTATAACAATTACCAGTCCACGTAGAATCATGCCTTCATTAAAAAAATAATCAACATAGTAACAGTTGTAACAAGCACTGAGAATGAAATAATTCTCATGGGCAATCAAGATTGCTCTAACTTTGAAATGTCACCACCGAATGTCTTCAGCAGAGCTACAGTAGACTGCTTGTTCCCTTCCTCCAACAAAAGGTTCCATTAGACATCTTTTGAATTTCTGAGCCCATAAGGCTCTGCCACAGACAATACCATCTCCAAGGTACAGAGGCAAATCTCTATCACCAGTGTCACAACTTAGTGTCCCTACAGTGTAGCAACAGGCCATTTGGTCCAAAACATCCACACCAATTCTCTGAAGAGCATCCCAATTAGACTCACTCACCCACCCTATTCTTGTAATTCCCATGACTAATACATCTAACCTACACATGCCTGGACACCACTAGGTATTTTAACTGTGCTAAACTGCCCTATGTACATATCTTTGGATTGTGGGAGGAAACCAGGGCACAGAGAGTATGTGCAAACTGCACACAGACAGTCACCCAAAACTGGATTTGAACCAGCACTGAAGCAGCAGTACTAACCATTGAACCACTGTGCCACCCAAAACTGTGATCTGGAGATATCTTTACAGGTCCCTTCACTGCCATCATCCCTGTCTCCATCTTTCTTCTCAAGGTCCACTTGCACTTGCCAGAGAAGAGAGAACTGGAGAGCATTTGGTACAGTTGCACGTGTTTAGGCACCAAGGTGTTACACTGAGCGGTGCTTTGTAACTTAGCAGCCATTATATGCAGACCATTGTTGTGGATTAGCCTCCAAGGTAGGATTCTACATTTTGAAGGGGGAAAACAAAAATCAGAAGTTGTCCATACACCATGTTCCAAGTGGCAGTTCAGAGTTTTGGAAAACCATTTAGTTTACAATGTTTGAGAGTACATGCACAAAGTAGGAAGCCTGCTGAGGTGTCTAGGACATTTTGAAAGATAAATGCAAAATGTTTCACACTGTCAAAAGGTAATGTTATAACATGAGCACTTAACAAAATGATTCACCATGGGGACTATGCTTTAAGGGAAATTAAATTTATATTACAATGAAAAAGTTGACCAGCTTCATTTGCAATGCAGAAAGCACCATATTGCAATAATCTTTATAAAAACTATCCCATAAGTCTGTGCTGTCATGTTTGCTACTGATTTTGTATTTTTTTTTTAAAATGGCTAGAGCTATTGAAAAGTGTTTACGGTTTGAGGTATCTATCCAACTACCTCCTCCCCTAATATTTATTGACAAGAACCCAGCTTTGATTTTGAAACACCTAGTGCTCTTCCTTTCCTAAAAGGGAAATCTGTTATTTTAACAACTGTAACGCTAAGCTGAGTTTCAAGACAATAGATTGTCCATTCATTATTTTTAAGTTGTTGCCCATTTGAAGTAGTTACTGTTTGCTGCTGCAAACATTACAGGAGTTTTCTCTTCACCATAAGTGAAGATACTCCCCCACCATGGTATTAATGGATGCAGAACATTTTTAGATAGTGAGAGGTTCAGCTTCTTGAAGATATGCAAAATAAAATCTATTAATACATAGAATTTGGCACATTAGTTAACAGCCATGGAAGGTACATGGGAGCACAGAGATAGAATGTGTGAAAAGATAGAGACTTTTTAATGTTTATTGCACAAAGTAACTGGCAGTGGAACTTCAATGCAGTTCTTTCCTAGAGACACTTTCCCCACACTCCAGCACAATGTTTCAGATTGCAGTGTGAAGTAAATCTGCTTAAGTAAAATGTTTATAAAGTCACATGGGTCAAATCAGAAAATCTGCACATTAAAAAGTGCATGGCTCAGGTTTCTCCAAGTTCATAGAAAGATAGTCTTTCATACCTTTTTTCTTCAATAGATGTACAGTTCAACTATCTGCTCCATTTTCTACACTTCTAAAACCCAGCTGCAAATCAATTTCCTGGAAATTTGTCACCAGTGCCATTTTTAAAATGGCATTTATGTTACTATCAATTCTCAACTAGAATTTGCTGAAGTAATAGTTTAAGATGCCCATGTTGATTCTACCAAAGTGCTTTGTCATACTGCAGGAAGGATAGATCAATGGATACCTATTCTTAAACTGGTTTGTTTTTCTAACTGGGACATTAAAAATAGAATTGCACACAACTATTCAGACCATCAAACCAGCACCAAAAAAAGTTAGCTGTTACCTTCATAAGTCATTTCTTCTCCCCCACCCCATATTCAATTTACATTTGAAAGCTAACATCAGATAAACTGATTCAGAGGAAAAGGAGGTCAGTCTATTTAGTCTGTTCCATCATTAAACAGGATCATCCACATCTGAGTGAACTCCTGCCTTAGCACTTGAAAAGGCTGAGAAATTTTGAAGAGTATAACAATGGACTTCAAAAATTAGTTGATCTAGCATAATTGGCCCATTTATGAAGAGCCTTCCAAACTTCATAGCTAAGGCTTAAGTTATTAATTACTTGACCATGGGTTTTGAATTACAAATTTTGTCTTTTCATAATTTCAAGATAGATACAAAATAGAAGGGGGTGGTTTGATCAAACATCTACAGCTAAAAATGGAAAGAAGAAAGTCAAAAATCAACAAATGCGGTTCTTTTCATCGAAAGCACACTATCTTGAATTAGAGACAAGTTTAAGAGCAGAATTTGTTTTATGGTACAAGAATTCCATTTTGGCCACAATTTATTAGATATTAAATAGAAGATAGATACCATTAAATAAGCACATTCTAGATTTACAAAACATATCTGCTGTTTATTTAAAAATGTGTACTTACAACATAAAAAAGGACTTTGGGCATGACATACATTTTTAGTTCACAACAGTAAAATACAGAAACAAATATATTACAATTTTCACTAGCATACTTGCACTACAGATTGCAAAAAATAAAATCTGCACGTGGTATGTTATAAATAGATTTACAGTTTTATACTGTAATAAATAACATACTATTTTGTTCATTGAACACAATTTCAGCATAGACTTGTACAAAATAATTTCAGAAACAAGTAATCAAAACTAGTCAGCTCAGTCTAACACTCCAAAATTAAAAAAAAGGTAACAGGATTCTATGTACAGGGATACTTTCACCAATTCTTGATTAAACTGTTGCCAGTTAAACCAAGAGGACAAAATGTCACAGATATAAAAAGGAAGCCTTGCACAATGAAATAATTGAATTCAGTCAGTCAATCATTCAAAAATATATTTCAAGAAGTAAAATAAAAAAATCCATACAGCAACAACCCAATCTTAACCAGAGTTCTGGAAGACAGTTACATAGGATTGTTTAATCCTTTTAAGATTTTAGTGCTCTCCAGATTTCTGCTTTTCCCCCAGCCTCATTAAGACTCAGTCTGATGGAAAACTACAGTAGGATGTATAATTGTAGAGTTACTGCAAGTCTTGCTATATTGTAATTGCAAATTACCCAATTGTTTGTTGATTCCAATCCTGTCCCATCAATTCACACAAGGAGATAATAGTAGTAGCCAGGAATGGGAATTCAAGACACTTCACATATTTAAAAAAAAAGCACGGTGGCAAGTTGTGACAACTGAAAAGAATTTGTAATCTTAGCACAGACCACAAACTTTCATGGCACAACTACTGATTGGATCAGAGGCACAGCCATTACAATTTCCTTTTTATTTAGTTGGATGGAGGCAACTCAGTTCTTTGGCAGTGTTAGACAAACTAGATCTCTATCTTGCCTTGAGCTTTCAGTACAATAGGCATGTCAACAGATTTGATTGGACATGTGAAAATGCACTTGATGTCATGTTTCTGCATCACACTCACCTTCATTGTAAAATCTTAGCATCAACTTAATGCTATTAATGCTATAGCTAACCATCATAATGAAAAGGATATTTTTCATAAATTAATTCTAAGATCATACAATCTACTGTGCCTTAAAATGTGGCTGGGCCTCAATGGCCAAACCAACTTGTGCAGTCCTTAGAATCCTGCCATGAAGTTTATACCCTTCTTTTACTATTTTTACCACAGTACCAGGTAATGCATCCACAGATGGAACACGTGACACAATTTCGTGTTCAGCTGAGTTATATTCAAGGCCAATGGAATTCATCTTCTCCAATCCATGCTTGGAAAATATTTTGCACAGCTTCTCATCAATCAAGCGCACACCTTCATAGAAGTTCTTAAAAGGTGGACTAGAGTTAGCAAGGTCCTCCTCAGTTATGCTCTGAGTCGTCTTCTCCAGGAGATCAGCCACTGTTAGAACATCTTTACAAAAACTATGAATACCTAGGAGAGGAAGAAAAGGTCTTTCATTAAAACACATTTAAAGTAGCATTTCATCATTGCCTTCCCTAAAGTTGCTCCATTGAACTTTTATTGATAAATTCCAAATCTTAACCCGTTCAAATTTCCAAGTAATTTGTCACTAACCCAAAAAGCCATGCATCAAGTCCATTGCAGATGCACAAATCATTTAGATAGAGATACATATCAATGACTAAAATATTAGCCAAAAAGATTAATCTCGAAAGTTAGTGCAATTCATATATATACTCACCATATAATCTGGCATCTTCAACACACTTTCTGATTCTTCTATTGTCATTTTCAACACGAGCTACAATTCTCAGATATTTCTCCTATAAATAATCAAACAGGAGTCAAAATAGACACTTGAAAGAATTTTGAAAAAAATGAAGATCTCTATACAGCTTCATAAAAGCATAAAACATTAATGTGAACATAGTTAACTAGAATAAGTCAATTCACAGTCATCTAAACTAATTGTTTCACCAAACATCCTTTAAAACACTGCTACAGTGTTAAAGAGAAGTTGTATGTATGCAAATGTTATCCACATGATCCCAGTGTAATCCTGCATTGCAGCTTAAGAGCCCAGTGGATAAAATTTATTGAACCATCAAGTGACAGCAGAATACAGAACCAAACAGATGAACTTCAATCCTTTGCCTGTACTGATCAATCAGTAGTGGTGAACAGGTATTTGTATCCTAGGTTAAAGGAGGGAAAAGCTTGCCAGAATACCTACTCCAAGTTCAGCAGTTTGCTGGTGAATGTTAAGCAAGTACAGTGCTGGATCATAACTTCCACCAGTAACAAGCCATGCTGTCAAATTCATAGGTTCATCCGATATAGGAGCAGAATTACATTTGGCAGAGCCTACTCTGCCATTCCATCATGGCTGATATGCTCCTCGCCCCTATTTTCCTGCTTCTGCCCCATAACCCACTACCAATTAAAAACATGGCTAACTTTCTTAAATTTACTCCATCCCAGCATCCACTGCACTTTGGGCTCATGAATTTCACAGACTTGCAACCCACTGGTGAAGTTTTTGTTCCCTCAACTGTGTTTTAAGTTTGCTACCCCTTATCCTGAGGCTATGACTTCTCATCCTAGAAGGCCCCACAAGAGTAAGCATTTGCACCACATCTACTTTAACCATATTTTTTAAGTCATCTTGAATACTTCAATTTGATCCTCCCTTATTTTTTCCATGTTCCAGAGAGTATTGACTAAATTGTTCAATCTCTTTTCATACGACAGACTCAACTCTGAAATCGATCAAATGAACATCATCTGAACCGCCTCCAATGCCACTACATCTTTCCTCAAAGAAGGGGACTAAAACCACACTACTCCAGACACGGTCTCACCAATGTCTTGTATAGTTACAATAATACTACCGTAGCTATTCTATTCCTTCAGATATTACAAAAATCAACATTCCATTCGCTTATTATTATCTGTTATACCCAAATGCTAGTTTGTATTTCATGAATGAGGACACCCAGCTCTGAGACAGAGCACCCAATTATCCACTTCGCTGGTCTTCAAAATAACTTCAGCAAGTTAGTTAAACTCTATTCGCCCTTCATCTTACACTGACTGATGGATAGCATTTTGACTTACCAAGTGTCCCAATATTGCTTCCTTGATAACTGATTCTAACATTGACACCTGTTGTTGGGACAAACTAACTGGTCTAATTTCCCTCATTGCCTCCCTCCCTTTTTGAATAAGGACATTAGCATTTTTTCCAATCCACTAGAACTTTTTCCGTGCCCAAGGAATCTTGGACTATTGTAAACAATGGATCCACTATCTCCACCACCACTTCCTTTAATAGCACAGCATGTAGGCCACCAGGTGCAGGGGATTTGTCTGCCCTCAATCCTAATAGTTTGAGTGTACATTTTCCCTCTGTTGACATTGTTTCTAATGCCTGATTTGCCCATTCCAATATTGTCCTCCATTGTGTAAACTGAGGGAAAAATGTTGATTTAGCATCTCTGCCACTTCAGTGTTTTCTGCTGTCAACTCTCCAACTTCATCTTCCAAAGGACCAACATTCCAGGCCCAGGTATGGTAAATGATCATTTGGAAGAAATACTGAGGGTGGAGAGCATCTGAGAATGCATGGGAAAACATAACTGCATACAAACAATTGATTGAAAGTGTACACAATTATAAGCTAGTTTATAGCATGAGCAATTGACAATTTCATGCGGCAGTATATGTGCTACTCATTCAAAAAAGGTGAACTTAAAATTATTTAGTAGCTTAAAAGATTGCAACCAATTCCCAGTTTGCCACCATTTTTCACATGAAGTTGGTTTGCTTTGCTTAGAATCAAGAGCTTGTTCTCAACAAACTCCTGACAACACACCTTCAACTTCAAGGATCAGAGCCCCTGCTACTCCATTTCAGAACGCTCATCCACCTTGATGCTGCAAGTCACCTGCAATGAGCATTCGGATGGTCCGGTGCAGAATCCAAACTTCCGATGTTCCACACAGGCCTGAAATTTGGCTTCAGGAATACAATTATTAGAATTCAATGTTATAATTCAGCACAAAATAATTAATAACACTTGCTCACACTAGTGTTAAAAACATCTACATTTCCATAATTGGGAGCCAGGTTACACTTAAGTGATTTTGGAATTTAATTCCTCAAATTAATTTTGATGTCCAGGTCAAAATTTCATTGTTGCAACTGTGTACAGTATAGGTGCATCAAAATCTATGGCAGTAACGAAAAGGCATAGTTTTGCACTACTTATTGGCAAGACAATATTTGATATAGCCAATTAGGCTACTTTCTCATCTGGGTCAAAAAGGAAAGGATTAAGATGTTTAATTTAAAAAAGACTGACTTGACCAAAACAAAACAAAAAAATTGCTGAAACATTATCTTTGGGCTTTGATTAATCAACTGTACAGAATGCTACAATAAGTCTATCACCTTGGCTGCAACATATCTGATTAAATCAAATTCTACACAAAGGGACAGCCTCAGGATGTGATTTCTTTTGTTATACAACCAACTCCTCCCTCACCAATGTTGCAAATTTCAAGCATTTCCATTTCCAGCACCAACATTATTTATAACTTTAATTACTTTTCAAGCAATTAATTATGTCTATACAAGCAATAGTCTATTGTATCCATTTTATCACGTTCGATATAATCTAGGGTTTTGCAGTCAGTAGCTAAGTGGCTACTTTTACTACTGATCTTAAAAGCAGATGTTAATTCCGATTCAACGTCACCTAAAGGGAACCTATGGCATTCAGCAATGATTATATTTCAGGTCAAGAATCCAGTTGCTTTGAATAGTACTCAGAGAGCAAACCAAAAGTATAATAAAAATACTTACCATGTTTTACTCTTCATTATTTTGCTTTGTGAAAAATTGAGGATGGGATATACACAAAAGATTGAAATAAAAACCTGACAGTCAAATATGACTTTTTATATAAAAAAGCTAAACAGGAAGTTCATGCCAAATCAAGAGATTTTTTGGTATAAGAATTACAAAGTCACACCCTAGTAGCAGGCAATCACTGACAGCAACTTATGGATGTGCTGAACTCCACTTGTGTACGGACCAGAGTTTGCTGTATGTTCTTCCAAATAGTCTTTGTAGGTATTACAGCTATGAAATCTCAGCTGTTACACACATTTGTTATTCTAAAGTCAATCTATACTTAAAAGGCACACTTTGGTGTGCAAGGTGTTGAGATGCACCGATGAAACACTAAGCAAATAACTGCTCCCAGAAAGATTACTGCTGAGCCCTGCATTTTCCACCAGGTGAGCAACTTTAAGTACTACTGTGTGCACATAAGGTGACAAACATGGTAGCAAATAGAGGCTTGGCTGCAGATTCTACTTTGGTCACAATCATTGTTCAAATGAGACTTGCCTGCAGGGCCTGATGTTCTTTAACTAACTCGTTCATTTTAAGTTGCAGCTTTTTTTGACTAGCACATGGACTAGGAGAAGTCTTGTGTTGCATTGCATTTTCAGCACCACACTTGAGAGTATTGGCAGAGTCCAGTTGATCTTGATTTTCTTCAGTCTTTTGTTGGATAGTACCACCACAGAGAGTCAAGAAACTCCTAGAATGGAAACATATTATTCCACTTAACAAGTTTGGAAATAATATCCACATATTATATGCCTTTTTGGTCTGTATCAGATACCTGCCACATTTGACCAGTTTTGGTATAGCTGGCGGTTCGTTGCTCAAGTCTGTATTTTGTTCATTACATGTTGAATGGATCAGTATTTTGATCGAAGTGCAATCAAAGTTTAAAAACATATTTACTTGACTTCAATATCAGCAAGTGTAATATTTTGAAGCAGCAATTGGTGAACAGTTGGATGACACAATACCAGATTTCTTGTCAGCCTCAAAAGAGAAGGTTTGTGTGGTCAACCTCAAAACAGCAAGTTAGGAAGGGGAAAATTGGGCAATACTCCATGAGTAAACTTGCAGATGTAGATTAGGCTAATACTCTTCACACATCCTCTACCCAGAAAAAGACAATACACTATCTCTTCTACATCTAATATGCTAATGGTTCTTAAGAAAAAAATGCTTTTCAAAAGAATGCACAAAAGTCAATGAATCAAAAGCAGCCCATTTGCCTGTCAAGATTTAACTTCTCATCAGTTCCCCCAATCCTCCAAGTTGGAGCAACCAGACAATCCATTGGAGGAATGCTGGCACGGAGAGCAACTTTGAATTGTTTTTCCAAAAATCATGCTACAAACAGAGTCAGTAGAGTTTAAATGCCTGATCTACAGGACAATAAGCAAATACTCAATGGGCTTCAAACAAGCTGAGCCGAAAAGAAACTTCATTGAAACGGAACGCCAGACTTTTTCCCCGACTGGACAAGAATTTTAAAACCCCCAAATATCATACTTCAAAGATTCAGATAACTAATGGTTCCTTAGTGACAAAAACTGCAGATGCTGGAATCTAAAATAGACAATCAGGAGGCTAGAAGAACACAGCAAACCAGACAGCATCAGGTGGTGAAGAAGTTAACATTTTAGATCAATAGCTAATACTTCCTATTTCTTTAATTAAAAAGAATTCCATCAGTTCTAAAGTTACATGCAGAGAAAGAGGGGAACATGTTATAACAGCTGGATAAATATTTTACCTAATTTGTTTCAAGTATCAAACAGGCAGAGCACTTTCATAATCTGAAGTATGAATTACATTTTCCATAAAGTTGAAAACAAAAGCTTAGAAAGCCACAATACTTTAATTTCCACCACTCATACAAAACCAGGTGAGACAGTGAATAAGGTATGAGCAAGAAGGGATGTGTAGAGTCATAGAGATGTAGAGTGTGGAAACAGTCCAACCCGTCCACGCCAACCAGATATCCCAAACCAATCTAGTCCCACCTACCAGCACACAGCCCATATCCCTCCAAACCCTTCCTATTCATATACCCATCCAATGTTTTAAATGTTGCAATTGTACCAGCCTCTACCACATCCTCTGGCAGCCCATTCCATACACGTACCATGAAAAAGTTGCCCCTTAGGTCTCATATCTTTTCCCTCTCACTCTAAACCTATGCCCTCTAGTTCTGGACTCCTCGACCCCAGGGAAAAGACTGTAGATTTATCCTATCCATGCCCATCAATTTTGTAAACCACTATAAAAGGTCAACCCTCAGCCTCCGATGAAGGCAATTAACAAGGTGAAGAACATTCAATAACTCCAGATGGCTTAATCTTTACTGTTGATGCTATTGTAACAGCCACCCAATCAATATAGATGTTGCCTTATTTGGATGCTGCTCCCTGTAAGTGACTATAGAATTCATTAAGCATCGGCTGTTTGAGGAAAGACCGAGAACTCACGTCTCTGTGCACAAAGGTGATCGCACTCTCCTCCCCCTCCAGGGCCCAGAATAAAAGATGAAGGACATGAAGACATACTGTGTCTGAGTGTTGGATTCGACACATACAGAGATAAGGAAACTATGATACAGGCCTTGGTGCAAGGGAAAGAAAGGTGTTGCTTTTGAAAAAAAAGCATCGAATCACCTTTCTCCATCGGTTCACCTTAGAAGCTTTTTTCAGTGTTAGAGCTTTTATGCTTCAGGGTTCAATTCAAATGAAATTCTACAGAAAACATTTCTTCTGTATACAGAAAAGCACAGCACCAATTTTGAGAAATGCTGATAATTCTGTTATAACAATTGCATCTTCAAAATAAGACTTTGAGTCACAGATTTGTTTTAGTCTTTGTTAAATAAAAGAGCAGACATGGATAAACTTAAAAGGGCAATCCTATATCAATCCATCTTGCATTTGAATTAGTTATGATTCCCCAAATGAATTCAATACACTGAATCTTATTCGACACCTCAAATATAATAAGCGCTTAGTTTTTTTTGGGTTCCACTAAATTCCTAGGCCATTAAAAACCTCTGTTTGCATTAGTCTTGCAGAATCCATAATCAATCACTTGCTGATATTAGATTGGATTTTGACATTGATTTATAAATCAAATCCTAAAAAAAATTACTCAGGACCTAAAAAAAGTGGAAGATATTCAATAGAAAAATTACAAAATAAAAACCTTAAGGCAGAATTAAATGGGGCAGCAGTGGCTAGGACTTGCTGCCTCCTAGCACCAGGGACCCACGTCTGATTTCAGACTCAAGCAACTGTCTGCATGGAGTTTGCACATTCTCCCAGAGTCTACGTGAGTTTCCTACTGGTGCTCCAGTTTCCTCCCTCAATCCAAAGATGTGCAGGTCAAGCAAATTAGTCAGGGGGAAATTTAGGATATTGAGGAATGGGTGTGGGTGGGATACTCTTCAAAAGGGTCCTGTGGACGTGTTGGGCCAAAGAGCCGGTTTCCACACTGTAGGGATTTTATTAAATATTCAATAAATTTCAAAACTAAAATGCAGTTAAAAAACAATTAAGCAGAATGTTGATAACTTAATGGTCTCTGTATTTGCCAGCTACAAATTTTAAAGTATTTCACAGTACGTGCAAAAGAGTACATACACTATGTCTGCCTCACTGTAATACTATACTAGATACCTTATAAGGCATTAAAAGACTAAAAATTTGCGTTGTAACTTGAATAGCACTCGAGACCTTTAGTCTACCTGTGCCAAATTCACATCTTGGCAACCCTACGATCAGATAAAACATTTACCTCATTAAAATAAATATATTGACAGCATTACAAGTTTGCTTAGGTGAATAAGTCAGTCGCGGAAAAGGAACATTCCATGCTATTACGTGAAATAAAATTAAGTAATTTTAGTATGAGTCAGGCTTGGGGACAGAAACAACAGCGAGAGAGATTTGTTCTCCCAATCGCACCTGCAAGTCAACTTGATGGGACAAGTCACTACATTTCAAATTGAAGCGTTTCGTAACATTCACAAAGCCTTACAAGATCCTGTTTCAAAATTAATAAATCTAAGCCCTTTCCCAGAGAACAAAAGTCTCCTCCAGCACCCCCCACCAAAAAAAACCCACATTAACACCCATCCAGCGCGCTTTCAGATGAAGCGGCAACAGAAGTGGTTACGGAAACTCCCAAGGGAAGTATCAGCGCCAAGCATCTGCGAGTCGGGTCGCTCTAACAGAATTTCGACTGTGACACAAGTTTTTCGTCTAATTTTTCCCTTTCTCCACTTCAGAGATCTCTCTTCTAAAAGAAAAGCTTGGGCTTGGTGAGCATGTGTTTAATTTTGAACAAACAAAGGAAACTTTTGAACTTGGTCAAACTTTCGGAGCACGTTTTGCATTGCCGAAAATTATTCAGGGTGAACTGTAAAATATGCCGTAACTGGCCAATAAAACAAAGAAAAAAAAGAGGATAGGCGATCCTCAGACTGGATTTCGTGGAAATAGTTTGATTTGCTACTTTCGCATTATGTTTCCGGCTGGAGGTGGAAACTGAAAGCGCCTACGTGAGGAGCAGCACGACTGCAGACAGCAGCTCCCCCCACCCCACCCCCGGCCCGGCCCACCCGTCAAACAGCCACATTTCCCCGGAATAACGAGGATTGCCGCACTCCGCATCCCGGCCAGGGACTTCAAAGTCTCAGACTCTGCCGCTCATCTCCGAGCCCAGTGCTGCCCCTCCCCCTCCCCCAGCCATTGCCCCATCCCGCGCCCCTTGGAAAAGGGACATAACCCGCCGGGTTATGGGAGTTACAGCCTCCCTCCCTGGACCTGGACCATAACGGAGGCAAGCGGCTTTCCGAGTGAGAGCAAGGACAAGTGCTCTCAGGGTCGTCTCCAGAGCCGCTATCTCCGGCCCAGCGAAGTACCGGGCCTCGGGAGGATGTGCCCTCAGTTCACGGCCCCCCACCCCGGGGTTCAGCAATCGGAGCGGTGATGGCGCCGGGTCCGGGATCACTGCCCGTTTGAGTGGGGTTGGGGTTCTCACTACCCGGAGCCCGCGCCGAGGGTTCATCTACCGGATGTGAGTGATGGCGACTCACCTGCTACTGCCCCGTAATGCCCGAAACGCCGCTCTGTTAGCGCTCTGTCTCAGAGTACCCCTGCACATAGCCGCCATCTTCGATCTGTAACGGCCCGCCGGCTGCCCGTTTTAATAACCGAAAAGGCCCCACCCCCCCGGGAAAAACCCCGCCCACAGGCCCGAGCCACGGCAGCCAGACAAGGCCCCGCCCACAGACACGAGCCACGACACCCAGACAAGGCCCCGCCCACGGACACGAGCCGCGGCACCCAGACCAGACCCCGCCCCCGCGAAAAGCCCCGCCCACAGACACGAGCCGCGGCACCCAGATATGGCCTTTCCACTATTAACCATCGCCTCTCCCAACCCCCCAGAGCAAAGCCGCCTCCAGCGTTCCGGGAGGCCCCGCCCACCAACCCGAACCTACCACAGACCGGGCCGCAAAAGATCCACGCCTCAGGTCCCGATGAAGCCCCGCCTACAGTTCTCGGTTACTCCGGAACAATCCCTTCCCACTTCCTCACTTCAACATTTCCAGCATTAAAATTCAAACCTTTTGTCCACAGGAGACAGGGGAAGTAAAGGGTCGGAAATTGAGGTGTTTTCTCGTTGTGGCATAGTTAAGGTATTGTATTGTACAGTAGGGAAGCAGATTCGTCCATGCCAACCAGATAGCCAAAAAACTGCACTTTGGATGCTGCCTGAACTGCTGTGCTCTTCCAGCACCACTAATCCAGAATCTGGTTTCCAGCATCTGCAGTCATTGTTTTTACCTCTTAAAAACTAACCTAATTTAGTCCCATTTGCCAGCACTTTGCTGATATCCCTCTAAACCTTTCCTATTCATATACCCATCCAGATGTTTTTTAAATAACTCAGCGTCCACCATTTCCTCTGGCAGCTTCATTCCATACATGCGCCACCCTTTGTGTGAAAAAAATTGCCTTTTATGTTACTCCCCTCCTCTTAAACAGAGACCTTCTAGTTTTGGACTCCCCTGCCCCGGGAAAAAGGCCTGGTCTATTCACTCTATCCATGCCCCTCATGATTTTATAAACTTACATAAACTCACCCCTCAGCCTCCAATGCTCCAGGGAAAATAAAGCCCCAGCCTTTCCCTCCAATCCTAGCAATACCCTTGTAAATCTTTTTTGAACCCTTGTCAGTTTAACAACATCTTTCCTATAGCTGGGAGATGAGAACTGAATGCAGTATTCTAAAAGTGGCATCACCAATGTCCTGTACGGCTACAACATGACACTGACCAACAGAGGCAAATGTGCCAAATGCCTTCTTCACCATCCTTTATACCTACGACTCCACTTTCAAGGAACTATGCACCTGCACCCTTAGATCTGTTTGTTTGCAAAACTCCCCAGGGCCCTACCATTAACTGTGTAAGTCTTGCTCGGATTAGTTTTACCAAAATGCATCACCTCACGTTCATCTAAATTAAACACCATCTGCTACTCCTTGGCCCGTTGCCTCATCTGATCAAGGTCATGTTGGATGCTAACATTCTTCACTGCACAACTAATTTTGGTGTCACTTGCAAACTTATCAAACATAACTCCTACATTCACATCCAAATAATTTTATATAAAAGGACGAGACACAGTGGACCCGGCACCATTCCTTGCAGCATACCACTGGTCACAGACCTCCAGTCCAAAAAACAACCCTTTACCACCACCCACTGTCATTAACCTGCATGCCAATTTTGTATCCAATTGGCTAGTTTCCCCTGGATTTCATGTGATCTAACCTTGCTAACTAGTCTACCATGTGCAACCTTGTCAAACGTCTACCGCTCTGCTTTTATCAATCAGAGTCAGAGAGGTGTACACACAGAAATAGACCCTTCGGTCCAACTCGTCCATGCTAACCAGATAACCCAAACCAGTCCCCCACCTGCCAGCACAGCCCATATCTCTCTTAAACCCTTCATATTTCATAATATCTATCCAGACACTCTAATTGGTGCAATTGTACTAGCCTCCACCACTTCCTCAGACAGCTCATTCCATACATGTACCACCCTGTGCATAAAAAAACATGCCCCTTAGGTCCCTTTTATATCTTTTCCCTTTCACATGTAACCAATGCTCTTGAGATCTGACTTCCCCAACCCAAGGAAAAGACTTTGTCTATTTATCCTATGCATGTCCCTCATTATTTCATAAACCTCTATACTATCAACCTTCAGCCTCCGACACTCTAGGGAAAACAGCCCCTCCCTATAACTCAAATCCTCCAACCCTGGCAACACCCTTGTACATCTTTTCTGAACCCTTTCAAGTTTCACAATATCCTTCCGATTAGTAAGGAGACCAGAATTGCATGCAATATTCCAAAAATGGTCTAACCAGTGTCCTGTATAGCCACAAAATAACATCCTGTACTCAATAATCTGACCAATTAAGGAAAGCATACCAAATGCCTTCTTCACTATCCTATTTACCAGAGACACCACTTTCAAGAAGTTATGAACCTGCACTCCAACGTCTTTGTTCAGCCACACTCCCGAGAATATTACCATTAAGTGTATAAGTCCTGCTAAGATTTGCTTTCCCAAAATGCAGCACCTCACATTTATCTGAATTAAACTCCATCTCCTGCTCCTCAGCCCATTGGCCCATCTGATCAAGATCTTGTTATAATCTGATGTAACCTTCTTCGCTGTCCACTACACATCCAATTCTGGTGTCATCTGCAAACTTACCTCTTACGTTTACATCCAAATCATTTATATAAATGATGAAGTAGTGGACCCAGATCACATTCTTGTGGCACTTCACTGGTCACAGGCCTCCAGTCTGAAAAGCGTCCCTTCACCACCACCCACCTTCAAGCCAGTTCTGTATCCAAATGGCTAGTTAGAGTCAATTGGAGCCCAATACCACATCCACTGCTGAACTCTACTGCTACTAAGTCCATTATTCATAGAGTCATAGAGATGGACAGCACAGAAACAGACCCAGGTAAAAACAATGACTGCAGATGCTGGAAACCAGATTCTGGATTTGTGGTGCTGGAAGAGCACAGCAGTTCAGGCAGCATCCAAGTAGCAGCGAAATCGATGTTTCGGGCAAAAGCCCTTCATCAGGAATAAAGGCAGAGAGCCTGAAGCGTGGAGAGATAAGCTAAAGGAAGGTGGGGGTGGGGAGAAAGTAGCATAGAGTACAATAGGTAGTGGGGGAGGGGATGAAGGTGATAGGTCAGGGAAGAGAGGGTGGAGTGGATAGGTGGAAAAGGAGATAGGCAGGTAGGACAAGTTCAGACAAGTCATGGGGACAGTGCTAAGCTGGAAGTTTGGAACTAGGGTGAGGTGGGGGAAGGGGAAATGAGGAAACTGTTGAAGTGTTCCAAGGCGAAAGATGAGGCGTTCTTCCTCCAGGCATCTGGTGGTAAGGGATTGGCGGTGAAGGAGGCCCAGGACCTCCATGTCCTTGGCAGAGTGGGAGGGGGAGTTGAAATGTTGGGCCATGGGGCAGTGTGGTTGATTGGTGCGGGTGTCCCGGAGATGTTCCTTAAAGCGCTCTGCTAGAAGGTGTCCAATCTCCCTAATGCAGAGGCGACCACATCAGGAGCAACGGATACAATAAATGATATTAGTGGATGTGCAAGGCTCCTTTAGGGCCTTGGATAGAGGTGAGGGAAGAGGTGTGGGTGCAGGTTTTTAACAGTTCCTGTGGTGGCAGGGGAAGGTGCCAGAATGGAAGGGTGGGTTGTAGGGGGCATGGACCTGACCAGGTAGTCACGGAGGGAATGGTCATTGCAGAAGGTGGAAAGGGGTGGGGAGGGAAATGTATCCCTGATGGTGGGGTCTTTTTGGAGGTTGCGGAAATGTTGGCAGATGATTTGGTTTATGCGGGCGTTCGGTCCTTGTTACGGTTGGAGGGCTAGGGTCTGAGGGCGGAGGTGCGGGATTCGGACGAGATGCGTCGGAGGGCATCTTTAACCACGTGGGAAGGGAAATTGCAGTCTCTAAAGAAGGAGGCCATTTGGTGTGTTCTATGGTGGAACTGGTCCTCCTGGGAGTAGATACGGCAGAGGCGGAGGAATTGGGAAAATTGGGATGGCATTTTTGCAAGAGGTAGGGTGGGAAGAGGTGTAATCCAGGTAGTTTTGGGAGTCGGGTTTGTAAAAAATGTCAGTGTCAAGTCGGTCGTCATTAATGGAGATGGAGAGGTCCAAGAAGGGGAGGGAGGTGTCAGAGATGGTCCAGGTAAATTTTAGGTCAGGGTGGAATGTATTGGTGAAGTTGATGATTTGCTCAACCTCCTCACGGGAGCACAAGGTGGCACCAATACAGTCATCAATGTAGTGGAGGAAGAGGTGGGGAGTGGTGCTGATGTAATTACGGAAGACCAACTGTTCTACGTAGCCAACAAAGAGACAGGCATAGTTGGGGCCCGTACGTGTGCCCATGGCTACCCCTTTGGTCTGGAGGAAGTGGGAGGATTCAGAGGAGAAATTGTTAAGGGTGAGGACCAGTTCGGCCAAACGAATGAGTGTGTTGGTGGAAGGGTACTGTTGGGGACGTCTGGAGAGGAAAGAACGGAGGGCTTGGAGTCCCTGGTCATGACGGATGGAGGTATAGAGGGATTGGATATCCATGGTGAAGATGAGGCGTTGGGGGCCGGGGAAACGGAAGCCTTGGTGTAGGTGGAGGGCATGGGTGGTGTCTCGAACATATGTGGGGAGTTCCTGGACTAGGGGGGATAGGACAGTGTCGAGGTAGGTAGAGATGAGTTCAGTGGGGCAGAAGCATGCTGAGACAATAGGTCCGCCAGGGTGGTCAGGCTTGTGGATCTTGGGAAGGAGGTAGAACTGGGCAGTGCGGGGTTCCCGGACTATGAGGTTGGAAGCTGTGGGTGGGAGATCTCCGGAGGTGATGAGGTTCTGTATGGTCTGGGAGATGATGGTTTGGTGGTGGGGGGTGGGGTCATGGTTGAGGGGGCAGTAGGAAGAGGTGTCCTCGAGTTGGCGTTTGGCTTCAGCGGTGTAAAGGTAAGTGCGCCAGACTACCAATGCGCCCCCTTTATCCGCTGGCTTGATGGCGAGGTTGGGATTGGAACAGAGGGATTGGAGGGCTGCGTGTTGTGAGGGTGAGAGGTTGAGGGGGGGTAGACAGGTTGAGGCGGTTAATGTCCTGGCGGCAGTTGGAAATGAAGAGGTCGGGGGCAGGTCATAGGCCAGCGCAGGGTGTCTAGGTGGATGCAGTGTGTTGGAGGTGGGCGAAGGGGTCCTTGGAAGGTGGGCGGGAATCCTGATTGTGAAAGTAAGCTTGGAGGCGGAGGCTGTGCTCTTCCAGCACCACTAATCCAGAATACAGAAACAGACCCTTCAATCCAACTTGTCCATGCTGACCAGATATCTCAACCCAATCTAGTCCCTCCTGACAACACCTGGCCCATATCAGTTCAAACTCTTCCTATTCATATACCCATCAAGATGCCTTTTAAATGTTGCGATTGTACTAGCCTCCTCTGGCAGCTCATTCCATACACATACCACCCTCAGTGAAAAGTTTGCCCCTTAGGTCTCTTTATATCTTACCCCTCTCACCCTAAACTTATGCCCTCTAGTTCTGGACTCCCCGACCTCAGGGAAAGATTCTGTCTATTTATCCTATCTATGCCCCTTATAATTTTATAAACCCATAGAAGGTCACCCCTCAGCCTCTGACGCTCCAGGGAAAAGAGCCCTAGCCTATTCAACTTCTGCATATAGCTCAAATCCTCCAACCCTGGCAACATCTTTCCAAATATTTTCTGAACCCTTTCAGGTTTCACAACATCTTTCCGATTTGAAGGAGACCAGAATATAGGTCCCCCTATATTCCATGAAATCTAACCTTGCTAATCAGTTTCTCATCAGTAAACTTGTTGAATGCCTTATTGAAGTCCATATAGACCACGTCTACCACTCTGCCCTCAATCTTCTTTGTTACTTCTTCAAAAAAACTCAATCAAGTTTGTGAGACATGTTTCCTATGCACAAAGCCATGTTGACTATCCCTAATCAGTCCTTGCCTTTCCATATACATATAGATCCTGTCCCTCAGGATTCACTCCAACAGCTTGCCCACCATTATGTCAGGCTCACTGATCTATAGTTCCCTGGCTTTTCCTTACCACCTTTCTTAAATAGTGGCACCGCATTTGCCAACCTCCAGTCTTCTGGCACCTCACCTATGACAATAGATGATACAAATATCTCAGCAAGGGGTCCAACAATCATTTCCCTAGCTTCCCACAGAATTCTATGGTACACCTCATTAGATAGTGGGGATTTCGATTAGATTCCCTACTGAGTGGAAACAGGCCCTTCGGCCCAACAAGTCCACACTGGCCCTTTGAAGAGCAACCCACCCCCTCTGACTAATGCACCTAACACTATGGGCAATTTAACATGGCCAATTCACCTGATCTGCACATCTTTGGACTGTGGGAGGAAACCGGTGCACCCGGAGGAAACCCACACAGACACAGGGAGAATGTCCATGTGGAGTTTGCACAGTCACCCGAGGCTGCAATTGAACCTGGGACCCTGGTGCTGTGAGGCAGCAGTGCTAACTACTGAGCCACCGTGCCACTTTCAAGACAACCAGCACTTCCTCCTCTATATTATAGACATTTTAAGATGTCATCAACTATTTCCCCCTACATTCTATATCTTCCTGGTCCTTTTCCACAATAAACACTGATGCAAAATAATCGTTTATTATCTCCCCCATCTCTTGCGGCTCCACACAAAGGCTGCCTTGCTGATCTTGAAGGGGCCCTATTCTCCCCTTAGTTACCCTTTCGTCCTTAATGTATTTGTAAAAACCCTTTGGATACTCCTTAAATCCATTTGCCAAAGCTATTTCATGTCCCCTTTTTGCCCTCCTGATTTCCCTTTTAAGCATACTCCTGCTGCCTTTATACCCCATGGGTTCACTCAATCTCTCCTGTCTTTACCTGACAATGCTTCCTTCTTTCTCTGAATCAAAATCTCAGTTTCTTTAGTCATCCAGTATTCCCTACAACTAACAATCTTTCCTTCCATCCTGACAGTAATAAACTGTTTCTCATTATATCATTTATGAAGGCTTCCCATTTTTCAGCCATCCCTTCACCTGTGAACATCTGCTCCCAATCAGTTTTTGGAAGTTCTTGCTTATTGACTTCAAAGTTAGCCTTTCTCCAATTTAGAACTTCAACTTTTGGTTCTGGTCTATCCTTTTCCATCACCATTTTAAAACCAATACAATTATGGTCGTTGGCCCCACTGACACTTCAGTCACCTGCCCTATCTTATCTCCCAAAAGTAGGTCAAGTTATACACCTTCTCAAGTAAGTACATCCACATACAGAATTAGAAAATTGTCTTGTACACACCTAACAAATTCCTCTCCAGCTCAACCCTTAATACTCTGGTAGTCTCAGTCCATGTTTGGAAAGTTACAATCCCCTACCATAACCACCCTATTATTCTAACAGATAACTGAGATCTCCTTCCAAATTTTTTTTCCTCAATTTCCTGCTGACTATTAGGGGTTCTATAATACAATTCCAATAAGGTGATTATCCCTTTCTTATTTCTCAGTTCCACCAAAATAACTTCCTTTTATATATTCCTGGGAATATCCTCCCTAAATACAGCTGTAATGCTATTCCTTAGCAAAAACACTACTCCCCCTTCTCTCTTGCATCGCTTTTTATGCTTCCTATATCATTTGTATCCTGGACCATTAAGTTGCCAGTCCTGTCCATCTCTGAGCCACATATCTATAACTGCTATGATATTCCAGTCCCATGTTCCTCACCATGCCCTCAGTTCATCTGCCCTCCCTGTTACGCCTTTTAAATTAAACTGTGTTTATTTCAATGCATCAGTCCTACCTTGTTCTCTGCTTTGTCTGTGCCTGCCCTGACTGTTTGACTCACTTCTTTTCTTAAGTGTACCAGTCTTGGATTGATCTCTTTCCTCACTACCTCTCCACCTTACTAGTTTAAATCCTCCCGAGCAGTTCTAGCAAATCTTCCTGTCAGTATATTAGTCCCCTTCCAATTCAGGTGTAATCCATCCTGCTTGTACAGGTCACTTCTACCCCAAAAGATATTCCAATGATCCAAAAATGTGAATCCTTCTCCCATACACCAGCTCCTCAGCCATGCATTCATCTTCTCTATCCTCCTATTCCTACCCTCACTAGCTTGTAGCACCAGAATTAATTCAAATATTACAACTCTTGAGGACTTCCTTTTTAAATTCCTCTCTATACTCTCTCCCTTCAGAATCTCATCATTTTCCCTTCCAATGTCATTGGTTCCAATGTATACAATGACTTCCTGTTGGGCCCTCTTCCCCTTCAGAACATTCTACACCCTCTCGGAGACATCCTTTATCCTGTCACCAGGGATGCAACACACCATTTTGATTTTTCACTGCTGGTCACAGAAACATCTGTCTGTGCCTCAGACTAGAGAGTCCCCTAACACAATCGATCTCTTGGAACCTGACATACTCATTGCATTAAAGCCAGTCTCGATACCAGAAACTTGGCTGTTTGTGCTACATTCCCCTGAAAATCCATCATCCTCTACATTTTCCAAAACAGCATACATGTTTGACATGGAGATAGTCACAGAAGACTCCTACACTACCTGCCTAGCTCTTTTACCTTTCCTGGAGTTATCCCACCTATGTGACTGTATCTGTGACTTTTCTTCCTTCCTATAACGGCCATCCATCACACCCCCTTGCTCTTGTAAATTCCTCCTTGCCTCTAACTGTCACTCCAACTGGTCCCATTCGATCTCCTAGGATTCGCAACCAACAGCATTTATTGCAGATGTAATCATCAGTAACAATGTAAACTCTCCCTAAACTCCACATCTGACATGAAGAGCGTATCGCTCCAAGGGCCATTTATGCTTCTTCCAATCTGCAGATCCTGAAAATAGCACTGCCTTATTCCTCTACAAAATGCTGCTTCAGGCTAACTTAATGCTTATGGCTTATATTTTTAAGTTTAATCAAGTGATTTATCTCAATAAAACATAATCAAGAAAGACCACACTCTACTCACTACTGTGACTTACAGCAAGGCCACACTTAAAAACTATTCACTTATCTGTGTTGTGCTGTGACATCTCTCATACAGGTTCCTCCTGAATCAGGTGTGAATTCCACTGTTTGGAGTGCGTCTAGAAAAATTAACAATGTCCAGCAATACATGGATTCAACAGCAGAGGCTGTAACTGCGCAGGTTCACTGTTGCGTCAGTTAGCAGTGTGGGTTTCTTTCTCTCTCTCTCTCTCTCTCTGCACTGACTTGACTAGGTGCTGCTTTTGTCTGTTCCTCTCCCTTTTAAAAATACCATTGTTTTGACTTTTCTCCAAAGTTCCAAAACAATGCAACAGCATATAAAAAAGTAATTGCTGCTCCTGGAATTCAAGGAAATCATCTCCAACACCCAAAATACCTCAAAAAAAAAAGGAGCAGCCTGTTACAGCCAGAAATTTTTCCCGTCCTCCAACTTGGAGTGATTTCTTCAAAAAACAAACTCAAGCAACTTAGTGAGACATAATTTCCCACGCACAAAGCCATGCTGACTTTACAAAAATTAGTCCTTGCCTTTCCAAGTGCATGTAAATCCTGTCCCTCAGAATCCCCTCCAAAAACTTGCCCACTACTGACATCAGGCTACCGGTCTATAGTTATCTGTCTTTTTTTTACCACCTTTCTTAAATAATGACACATAAACCAACCTCCAGTCTTCCAGAACCTAACACATGGCTATCAGTGATACAAATGTCTCAGCAAGGGGCTCCACAATTTCTTCCTGATGTTTCTGCTCTAATGTGGACATAAAGGGCTAAAACCACTTGCCAAGATAGTTTCTAGTGAGCCCACAATTGCATTCAAGCATGGACTGCTTCGGTATTTGGGAAGTCACAGATTGTGCTGAACACTGTGCATTCCTCAGTTAACATCCCCCTTTTGACATTCAGATGGAGGAAAGGTCATTGATGAAGAGACTGAAAACTGCTTGGCTGAGGACACTACCCTGAGATAGTGTCCTTGGCCTAGCTGTTGAGGATATCTGTAGAGAACACTATCTCACTGTCCTCAACAGATATCTTGGAGCAAGATGACAACAATCACAACCATCTTCCTTTGTGCCAGGTTTGACTCCAATCATTAGACAGCTCCTCCTCCCCTCCCATCACTACTCCCACCCGAGCTCCCAATGCTTTCAGCTTTGCTAGGTCTCCTTAATGCCACATTCTGTCAAATGCAGCCTTAATGTCAAGGGCAATCACTCTCACCTGACCTGTGGAATTCAGCTCTTTTGTCCATATTTGAACTAAGATGATAATGACGTTAGAAACCTAGTGGCCCATGCGGAACCTAAACTGAATGTCAGTGAGCAGGTTAATGCTGAGCAAGTATTACTTGACAGCAATGCTGATGACATCTTCAATCATTTTAATACCAAATACTGTCTAATAAATGTAATGCAAGCATCTCCCTATTGTGACATCTCATTCCTCACCATCACTCCTTCTAATCTTGGAATAGTATTTGATTAGTGCAATTCAGATCTAACAAAAATAGGAGCAAGAATGGATGTTTGAGATTGAAACAACTCAAGTTTTGCAGTACTTGGCACCATTCACCAGTTTCTTAACTCAATGTTTTGCTGACTACTGTGCATAGATTTGCACTATTATCCAAGCTAATGATACTGTCAGAACATCATGTAAAAATAGTTGACTAGGAATGTACAATTCCACTTATGAATGTGACTCTGAATGTCACAGTGTTCTCACCAGTGAGATATCATAATTATTTTGAAGTGTATGGTTGTTTGCAGTATAAAATCAATGCAAAAAAGGAGCCAACATACTCTTATTACAGATAGGGCCATATCCTAATAACAGTTACATTGTATTGATTCTACTCTTACCTCTGCCACAAGTCTGTACCACATTCAGCTCACTATCACCGCTCATTGAAACGTTCGGTGCTGGAAGAGCACAGCAGGTCAGGCAGCATCAGAGGAGCAAGGAGAGTCAATGGTTCAGGAATGTAGGGCTTATGCCCAAAATGTCAATTCTCCTGCTCCTGGAATGCTGCCTGACCTGCTGTGCTTTTCCAGTGTCACACGTTTTGACTCTAATCTTCAGCATCCTCTCTTTCACCACTATACTTGCTTATTATACGGTGTCTTCCTCCAAGAAGGCTGGTACCTGGAAGACAGGACAATAGCAAGAAATTTCACTCTTAAGAAGACGACAGCAGTTACAGGAGAAAGCAGACACACCCAGCACAGCAAACCTCCCCTAACAGAAAGAAATAGGTTTTATTATGTAATAAGCAAACAATTCCTTCAAAATGTGCATTGAAGGTTTAGAACCCTGACATGTATAAACACTGACCTTCAAAACAACACACACTATTGAAATTGCAGGATTGCAAAATTATTTCTCAAGCACTAAGTCCTTTAAAGCTGCCCATTATGTAGCATTAGCAAGTAAAGAAACTAATGGAACAAAGATTATGCGCAAGTATAAAGCCATCATTGATCTCAATGCAGTGCTCTCTGTATGAGCAAGATAATGAATAAGAAATGTGCAAAATATATGCCTCAAAACTTTGACATCACAGAAAAGGAATTCAGATTGCTGGGGCAATCCAGCTTTTGATTCCACCTGGTGAAGAACATGGGCAGCACTATCTTAATGTCAACCTATTGTCACTCAGTGACTTAGAAGTGATTTGTTTCTGGAGATGTGTGCTCATTGCAGTGGCATCGACTTTCAACATAGTCTTAGTTAAAAAAAACGCGAAAACAACAGATATTCAAGAACCTGGAGGGATAAAGCTTTGCAAAATCTGTCTTTAAGGTAAGCCATTTATAAAGTAAAAACAGAAATGTTCTCCTGAACTTAAAGGATTTTATTTTTACTTCCACAAAATTGGGTGTGCTCACCTCTGTCTAAATAGAGCAAATATCTAGTGCCAGTGTTCACTGCTGGGATCAAGTCTGCATATAGGCACAGGCGATAATAGCTGGTGATGGTAGGATGGGCTCGGTTTCAATATTCTGTTGAATAATGTGGTAATGGAAACCTCCCCATTCTGCAAGAAATGTAGCATTGTCTGGGAAACATGCTCCAGAATGACCCAGAGCTGCAAAATTTAGGATTGGAGAGTTACTTCAGCTTTGCAATAGCTCCTTTGCAATTCAGAATATAATTACTGAAATCTGTACAAATACATTTAAGTAGGAATGACTGATTTTAAAAACGTTTGTAAATGAAGTGTTTTGAATATCACTAAAAAGAGCTATGCAAATGCATAACATTTTTCTGTTATCTTCAATATTAAATTCATTTTAATATTTGTAACTTTTAAACAACATCCAAATCTGACCTTGCTGTTGTATCTTTTCACAATTTTACTGCTAGAGAATAATGTTGGATTGTTTCAAAATGAACACTGAAGCTTTGTATCTTGGGTTGGGTACATCTGCTGCAACATTTGAACTTTGAAGCTTTGGAGTCAGCATTATGCATGATGAGGCTATAACTGTTAAAAATTGACATATTTCTGAAAAATACATGCCCATTGCAAAACATGCTAGAAAGTTCATTGGGGCCAGAATAGCAAGATAATAAACAGGAACATGAAATTCAAGCCAACACTGAAAGACTAACCTGTTTTTTTCTCTTTTCAAATGTTTTGTATTGCAGCATTTTCTGATTTTATTTCATATTTTCTTTTGTTTGTACTCATTAAAAAGTTGTATTATTCTTATAACAAACCTAGCAATGATCAGTAAATACATCTATTTTACAAAAAAACTTCGAAAGATGTCAATTCAGTTTAATTTGGTGCTGTACTCTGATTCCTCACACTTAAGATTGCATTTCTTTCTAATAAAAAGGTGAAATGTCAAAAAGGTCTCCTCTGAATTGTTCACTATAATTGTGGCAGAATATCTCAGGAAATCCCACGGAAAGAGAATAAAATGTTATTTTCACCATTTCTAAAGGAGTTTGTTATCTTTTGCTGAATCATGTTACAGGAATTTATCAAGAAAACTACAGTGGAAGTTAAAGGCAGTACTGCTTCAATACATTTCTCTTGCTACCAAGAATCATGCAAACCCTAATAGAATATTAAAACAGTTGTTCCAAAGGCCAAAGTGATGACAGACTTATCTGATTCAACTTTATCAGACAGAAACAAAATTACTTATTAAGTACCCAGCAACATCAAAAATGAGAATATGTTAAGAAATACCTTTAACTCCGTTCCTTGAAAATGCAAATGTGATAGGTACATGATCAAACTTCATGGGTCATGCATTGCAAGCCTAAGTGGTAATTTTACGAATTTGAAACTAAACTAGATGTTTAAAACATCAATATAATATAAAAAGAATAGGAAATATCAACTCTTCTGGTCAAAATGAATATAAAACACATCTTCCCCAGTCATCTCAGGAGTATAAAGAATAATACAAATAATTAAACCAAAAAAAAACTTGTGTTCTCCTAAGGACTTCCTTCCACATTCAGTTCACCATTTAAGACACTCATTTGAGCAGAATATCCACTTGAAGACTGGAACTAAAATTATTCCAATTTTAATTTGCTTGCAGCATGTATGTTTAAGAATTGTTTACTAATAAGTCTGTGCACAACCATAAAATCTTAAGTGGAAATCTGGTAAAGCTGTTGGATAGATTTTGGGTGTTTTCCCCACCCATGCAAAATGAGAAAAAGAATCATTTGTGTCACCAATGTGAAAGGTGACCCCATGTACCAAAGTGGAAATAATCAGCCCCCAAATTACTTCCTGTACTAATGAAATGTTTGGATGAAGAAGCATGTGTGTCTAGATGTATTGTAGCAATATTTCTGGAGCTAAAAATGTAGTATTGTTTATAACAGGCTGACATGTTACAGAATGTTGCACTAGAAGGTTACTACATTTTAATGCATGAAATGACAACTACAAATCTCTGTTGTCAAATGATTTAGAGAGATAGGTTATGGTGTGTGTATTGGTTGAGTGTGTAAATTTTTCATATATGCTATGCAAAGCCTAACGAGCCAAAAATGTACAAAGCTGGAAAAAGCACAGCAGGTCAAGCAGCAGAGGAGTCAACGTTTCAGGTCGGAATCTTTCAAAATTGGCTGATTCATTCCATCACCATAGTACTTCCATCTCCATGGTATAACAACTGAAGAGTTGAAGTTGAGCAGAAATATTCATCCATGTCTTTGTTACCTCTAGTCTTGACTTCCAATGCTCTCCTGACTGGTCTCCCATCTTCCACTTGGCATTGATTTCACTCAAAAAAATGACTCTGCTGCCAGTATTACATCTTGCACCAGACTTTAATCACCTATTATTCCTGTACTTGCTACAGGTACAATTGTTCAGTTTAAAACTCCTCACCTTTGTTTGTCAAATCCTTCCTTTGCCTTGCTATCTCTTGCCTTCCCTATTATCTCCTTCAGCCCTACAAGACAGATCTCCATATTCCTCCAACTCTGGTCTTTTATGCATTCTTATTTTAATCATTCCAGGATCGGCAGCTATGCTTTCAGGTATGGAATTGCCCTGTTTCTCATACATTCTGCTTAATAACAAACTCTTGATTATGTGTCTTGCTCAATGCCATCTGTTGATGGGTGCCAAACTCCTTTTGTTAATTAAATGCCTTGAAGTGTTTTGATACATTTAAGGCACTACAGAAATGCACAATATTGCTATTTTCCACTCAATTATACTCAGCTCTCTATCTACCCTGGTATTAAAATTTATTGAATTTGCAACAATCTACTCTAAACTGGAGTACGTGCCATCATTTGGCTGATGGCTCTCCCAGATTGGGTCTGTAAATATAGAAACTTGTTTATTTGCAGATATACCTTTTCATAAATCTGTCGTAATGTTTGCACAAAGAGGCAAAATTTCTAGTGAAAATTGGTGGAACCCAAAAATAACATTTGGAGAGCTTAATTTTGATGCTCAGAGACCAATGACCTCAGACTTTATGATGGTACATTTGGCATCCTCATTCTGATTGTAGACTTATGAGCCAATTTTTTAAAAAACATAACTATAATCTGCTTGTATATATCATTATGCAAGACCTACACCAGTGTAGTTGGTGTCTAATACACAACTAGGAGAAACATCAAACAAAAAAACTTTCCAAATTGTGATAGCGATCAAGATCTCTAGATCAAGTTCAGAGGTAGAGAGAGTTTGGAAAAAAAGCTGTGATTCAAGTTTACTTTAGTTGTCATTAGCTTTTGTTTCCTGTTCATTAGGAACTTTCAGCATGTACATCGATACCAAAATAGTTCAACTTTCTTGTGAAGATCTAGCCATGTTCCTCATGATGGCAAACCACAGCTTATTCCATTGGCTCCCATGAACGTCAAGGTATCTGTACATGTATATGAAGAATGGCATTCTATATTCATGTAGCCATATATAAAATATGTATAACTGACACGACAAGTAATGTCAAGGAATGCTTTTCATTAGTTTGGTTAACTTCACATTTGATTCACTTGTCAAAATAATATTGACATTACATCTCATGACATTACATTCCTTCCATTTAAAAAAAAAACTTGCTTGAATAAGTTATTGATAACTTCCTGATCATAGTTGGCACCAGGGAATGGCTGAATGGAGCATGGAGGAAAGTTATTTGCAACAAAAAGAATGTAGATAAACAGTACTACTCTTGCTGCCTCCACACCCCCATTTCAATTTCTCCAACAAAAAAAAAGAGGCAACAAGATTCACTCTGGTGCAAACAGTGGCATTTCTGCCGATCTAACAGCTCATTTAAATAAAACACTAGTAAGAGAGTATTATTGGAAGTTAAATGCTACATCAGAATTAAACAATAGAATTTATAGATTGCCTTTTAAAACCCATTACCTGACCACTACTACTACATTTATATAATATATTCTTGTCAAACTTGTTGCTTTTTGATAGCATGTTGTCCTTTCATATCACATCAGGGTTTTCTCATTACTCTTTATCATTCTTCTGTCACTAAGAGGAAATGTGATTTCAGGTGAGATTTGAGTAAAGTCATTAATATTATGAATGCTGCTCTCAAAAAGTCAATTTCCACGTGTGTCAAATATTTCATATATTACAAAGAGAGGGCAACCCTAATGGTCCACTAAAAAGTGAGAAGATGGGATTACATTGCTGGTTCACACTTAGGATTCATAGTCAACTAATAGTCAGCGTCAAAGCAACAACAGAAATTGCTGACGAAACTCAGCAGATCTGGCAGCACCTGTGGAAAGGACAGAGTTAAATGTTTCAAGTCCAGTGATTCTTAATTGAGCAATTTCTGTTTTATGATGACACTATGGGTTTAAGAGCTCTATTTTATCCTGTTTCTTTTATGAAAGGAGGTTGAGACAGAGCTTTGGAGTGGTCTGTTCCAAGCCAATAAAGTAAACAGCTTGAGAGGCCTTGGGTTTTCTTTTAAAAAGGTTTATCAATAGAAGCAGCATGAATGGGTAGAGTCTGGGTAGAACCAGGGTTTTAAGTTTAGTTGTTGATAGTTTTTAAGAGTTTAGAAGTTGGCTGTGGAAGTTGCCTCTCTCTCCCTGTTACAGCTAAAAAGCTTGGGTTCTCCCTCTCTGCCAGAATTACATGTGGGACAATCTATTTTACTGACTTTGCTTTTGCCAAGGGTATGTTCATGGAATGTTGCTATATTGGAACAGATTAGTAGTTAGTTAATGTATTATTCTGTTAAATTATCCATAAATTGTTCCAATATTTCTTTCGGTTTGTATTTTAACTGGAGGTGTGTTTTGCATAAAGTCAAGTAGTGAGATTAATCAAATTATATCTGGAACACAGTACCTTACACTTGCCTTTAACGGAGGCTGTCTCCTTGATATGTTTGCAGAATGTTTGGTGTGGTCCATAACAGTTTTTGTTTTCCAATTTCGAGGAGTCACAATTCTTTGTTTTATTTCCATAGTCAGTGTCATGGTGAGTAGTGTCATGGCAATGGCTCAAGAACACTGCTTTCCATTTCAAAGGTGCAGGTTGCACATCTAATAACAAGCAGCAGCAGCCTCCATTAAATCTGTTAATCTTTGTTAACAAGTTAAATCCATGACTTAAAGTCAATATGACAGGTAAGGGAGAGAAATTGGTAATTGGTAGTAAATAAGTAGAATACCAAAGATTAGTAAAAAAGGGGGGAAAAAAAAAGGTAAATAGCAAAGGTCTTCCTCTGGGGGGGGCGGGGGGGGTCCAAAACTAGGGGGCATATCTTTAAGGTGAGAAGAGAAAGATTTAAAAAGAACCCGAGGGGCAACTTTTTTTTTCAAATACAGAGGGTGGTTTGCATGTGAAATGAACTGCCAGGTGAAGTGATAGATGCAAGTACAGTTACAACATTTAAAGACATATGGACAGGTACAGGAAAGGTTTAGCGGGATATGGGCCAAACACAGACAAGTGGAACTAGCTTAGTTTGGGAAACTTGGTTGGTGTGAATGAATTAGACTGAAGGGTCTGTTTCCATGCTGTACAACTCTGACTGAATTGGACAAACATCTGAAATATGCAAAGACTATGTAAATTTATATAGAGCCTTTAACATAGTAAAATGCCCCAATGTACTTCATATGAGCAATTAAGTAACAAAGACATAACTGAGTTTTGGGAGCAGATGAACTGAGGCAGGGGTATGTTGGGTGGTGTTGTGGAGGTGGAAGTTGGTAGTCTTGGTGATGGGACAGAAACTCATCTCATCACCAAATACTACATCAAGTTGCAAATTATCTGATTCAGCCTAAGACACTTAGTCACCAGGAAGAGATGGAGTCAGTGACTAGGGAATAAAGTTTGTGTTAGTGTGTGATGACAATGATTTCTATCCTCCATTTGTTTAACCAGAAGAAATTTCTGCTTATCAAATACTGGATGTTAGATGAGTATTGCATCAAATAAGCGGAAATGTGGGGAGGCTGGAGAGATAGAGCTGGGTACTATCAACATATGTAGAATCGAACATCAGTTTTACAGCTGATGCTATAGCATTGCAGCATGTGGATGCAAAATAAGAAGGGGCCAAGGGTAGGTGTTGGCAGTATTCCAGGGGTAATACAGAAGCTGCTGCTGGTGATATATGACTAGATAGGACAAAATGGAACTAAACTGCCAGGTGGATAATGGGAGAGAAGCATTCGAAATAAAGTGACTTGGTTAGTTCATGAATTCACAAAAAGGAAAGTCACAAAGACGAATGATGCAGTGAACGGTGGAATGCTTACTTAAATGGGCAGGGAAAGAAAATATAAAAGTGCACTTGTATTTCAGGAGTACTTCCTGAAACTATTTCACAATGCTTAAAATTCCTAATGTTGAAACTGCCCCCGAGGTCTTCCAGGAGGCAGTTTCTACAGCTGTTACATTCAGTTTTAAAACAATAGCAAACAAAGAAGGTTTTGTATTCAGCATTGTTTTAAACCCATTGTACAGTCCCAGGTTTTTCTCCTCATTAAAGCCCATCAGCTCAAAACAGTAACATAAATAAGCTGGTGTCAAAATTGTGATCGAGGAGGGATTTCTTGGGATGCCTTTGAGATGCCAATGATAGCTCTATATTTTTGTTTGGATTTTAAATTGGACTGATATCTGAGATCAGGGCATATATGGGCTGACTTCTCAGCTATGTAGACAGACTAGTGATATGTTTCAGTGATTTTGAGCTTTGCAATTCATTTTCCGTCAGTACATTCCAACATAATGCAATGATGCAAAGTAAATGAGGCAGAGTGCTTCCATGTAAATATCTTGAAAAAGACGGAAAAAGCAGAAATCAGGCTGACTGGCCATTAAAAATATTTATGGAACTCACCTGCCAAGATTTTGCCTTCTGCCATTTGGGAGAAGGATACCGATTGGAAATTGGGAGGTCCTTTAAATATACATATTTTTCTGAAAGCATCATTGTTCCACTTGCTGTTGTGGAATTAAGAGGAACTGATGAACTCAAGGCCCCTAAGGCCGGTTTTGGCCTTCCCTGAACCAGGCTTCTTCCCCAATTAGATCTCCATCCCAATGGTTTTCCAGACTCCTCGGGATTTCAGAGGCATCCCAAGAAATCCCTCCTCGATCACAATTTTGACACCAGCTTATTTATTTTACCGTTTTGAGCTGATGGGCTTTAATGAGGAGAAAAACCTGGGACTGTGCAATGGGTTTAAAACAATGCTGAATACAAAACCTTCTTTGTTTGCTATTGTTTTAAAACTGAATGTAACTGCTGTAGAAACTGCCTCCTGGAAGACCTCGGGGGCAGTTTCAACATTAGAAATTTTAAGCATTGTGAAATAGTTTCAGGAAGTACTCCTGAAATACAAGTGCACTTTTATATTTTCTTTCCCTGCCCATTTAAGTAAACATTCCACTGTTCACTGCATCATTAGTCTTTGTGACTTTACTTTTTGTGAATTCATGAACTAACCAAGTTACTTTATTTCTAATGCTTCTTTCCCATTATCCACCTGGCAGTTTAGTTCCATTTTGTCCTATCTAGTCATAGCTAGAGTATCACCAGCAGCAGCTTCTGGGCTCCAGCTACCAGACCTTCTGTTCCTACCAATGACCAACTACCACATCCCATTGTTTGTTGGTAACTGACTGGAGGAACAACATTAAGGTTAACTGAGTCTCACATCACCATTGTCTGGGCAGGTTATTGGTTCAACTAAGGTTTAAAAATCAACACAACTGCTCCTGCAGGCCTGTCCCACCCTGACATCATTCAATCTACTTACACTGGCTACCCTCAACCTTCCGAGAGTCAAAAACACTGAAAATAAAGCTAAGGTCAACTCAAAAAACTTCCAGCAAACTCTTCTTCAACCCTCAAAGTCAAACAAATGTACATTACAGAGACCATAGTGACTCTCTAGGCCAGCTACTTCTCTAACTCAAGCTTTCTTTCACTTGCATGAATACTTCCAGCTCCATTTTAAATGTTTGCAGGGAATTCACATATTGATATCTTAACAGCCATTAGAGTCTGAGCTAGTACTTTATGGATCCTAATCTAAATGGCTGAAAATGTGTTGCTGGTTAAAGCACAGCAGGCCAGGCAGCATCTCAGGAATAGAGAATTCGACGTTTCGAAGGGCTTATGCTCGAAACGTCGATTCCTGATGAAGGGCTTATGCTCGAAACGTCGAATTCTCTATTCCTGAGATGCTGCCAGGCCTGCTGTGCTTTAACCAGCAACACATTTTCAGCTGTGATCGCCAGCATCTGCAGACCTCATTTTTTACCCTAATCTAAATGGGTTGATAATGGGACTAGAGCTGAAAATGTGTTGCTGGAAAAGCGCAGCAGGTCAGGCAGCATCCAAGGAGCAGGAGAATCAACTTTTTGGGCATGAGCCCTTCTTCAGGAAGCCCTGAAGGGCTCATGCCTGAAACGTCGATTCTCCTGTTCCTTGGATGCTGCCTGACCTGCTGTGCTTTTCCAGCAACACATTTTCAGCTCTGATCTCCAGCATCTGCAGTCCTCACTTTCTCCTTGATAACGGGACTACACAAATTAAGACTGTTTTCTCTAGAATTTAGAAGGTTAAGGGCTGATCTGATTGAAGTCTTCAAAATATTTACAAGATTGGGAAGATGAAAATAATCTACTTCGGGCAGCACAGTGGCTCAGTGATTAGCACTACTGCCCCAGGGTCCCAGGTTCGATTCCAGCCTCGGGTGACTGTGTGTGGAGATGCACGTTCTCCCAATGTCTGAGTGGGTTTCCTCTGGGTGCTCCAGTTTTAACCCACAACCCAAAGATGTGCAGGTCAGGTGAATTGGTCGTGCTAAATTGCCCATAGTGTTAGGTGCATTAGTCAGAGGGGTCTGGGTGGGTTACTCTTCGGAGAGTTGGTGTGGACTTGTTGGGCCAAAGGAGCTGTTTCCACGTTGTAGGGAATCTAATCTACTTCCACTAATTGGTTTTAGAACAAGGGGTATAGTCCGAGAATTAGGGCCAGACTGTTAATGAGAGGATTTAGTAAGCACATTTATACACCAAGATTGGTAGATGTTTGGAATACACTTTCACAAATGGAAGTGGATGCTGAACCAATTCTAATTTTAAATGGGAGATAGGTAAATGTTTGCAAGCAAAAGTTATTAAAGGGATATAGGTCTGTTGGACAACCCATGGCCAGAGGTGGCTGCCCGTGGATTTTTAAATTGCATAAATATGGTGAAGATATTTAGCTGCAGTAACAAAATTAACTTGCTGAGTTCAGAATTAAAGTGAGATCATAAGTTATTATAATGGTAACTTTGAGAATAAGATAATTCCAAGGTAACATTATCCAGGCAAAACAAAGCATTTTATGGGGAATTCTGTACAAACCCACAGCTGCAGATGCCGATAAGAGGCAGTCTGATAAGAAATGTCTGGGAATAGACAGCCTGAAGTTTTTAGTTTAGCAGGAATTAAAAGAAAAATAAGATCCCACAATAAGGTAAAGGATGAGCAAGATATTGTCTCGCAAAACCCTAGAAGTTCAGACAAGTTCATTAAGCTGTGAAAGTGATTGAGTTTCAGTCTTATCAGTAGAATAGATGTTACCTTATTATGTAAAAATGTTAGTGTAGAAATGTTTAGAATAGAGTCAGTAACTTTCATCTTAGAAGACAGCACATGACAAGAAAGGGTTTTAGTTGTAGCTGCAAGATAGAGAGAGAGTGTTTGCCAAACCTTCCAAGGTCAGACAGGACAGAAACTGCTTGTAACTCATTGGCTAAATAATTCTAACACTAAGTATAACCACATAACTTTATATAACTAAGCATATATTAGAAGTGATATTATGAATTTAATGATTTAGGAGGTGCCAGTACAGGGCTGGTGTGTACAAAGTTAAATTCATGCAACAGGTTTATTTGGAAGCACTAGACAACCACCTAATGAAGGAGCAGAACTCCGAAAGCTAGTGCTTCCAAATAAACCTGTTGGATTACAACCTGACATTGTGTGACTTTTAACTATGAATTTAATGGCAATTCATAGGAATTAGCATCTTCCCGTATTTTCTGTTACTAATCACAGGAGATAAGTATCAGAATTTGATAAGAATAGCAATGAATAACATAATTCGAACAGTCCTTAGACATAAGTCAGTCTGGCAAATGTTTGAGAAAAAGTTTAACCATTAACATTGAAATGTAAGTTAATGGAGCAAATCATAAGATCTCAGAGTCTGATGATAATGATGTCTGGTAAACATCACAAGAGCATGGGGAACCTATGGCTATCCATCACTGCTCAGGTATTTTACAGGATCAGATGTATCGATTAAGGGGAAGGTTCAATGACATCAAGTGTCGCATGTAATTATTGTAACATAATCTATAAAAATACAGTATTCAGCAGGGGAAGCCAGAATGCCACTGACCTCTCCTCCAAACGGATCCATAATTAAGGGGCCAACTGTATTCCACGTGAAAACCAGATCTGGAGGGTGTCTGGCCTCTCCCATGTGTGATAAAAGAGCTCTGGAATAAACGTGCTGCTGGACACAGGAATGGAGACTTCTCTTCTGACACCTCTCCCAACAGGGTCAAAGGCAACTATGTGCAATCAGGTCATAGATCAGTCATGATCTCACTGAATGGTGGAACAGGCTGAAAGCGGTGAATGGCCGACACCAGTTCCTATAACATGTACTATGTCCTTCAACCTCTTGCCTATTTTAATCAAATAATAAAATTGCTTCTGGATCAAATCTAATTTTCTCTCTTTTAAAAAATAGCCTAAATCAGATTTGCCTAAAACATATCTCAGAGTGATAGCTTTCAGTTTCCAAAGTCTATCCTGATGACAAAGAACATATCAAATGATTCTCCTCTTCGCTTCAATATTCTTTGCCATGTGAAGGGAATGTATAGATGTGGCTGAACCAAAGCCTTTCAGAGGCAAGAAATGTACTCCTTTCATATTTGTCATGGTTATGCATTTATATGATTTACTTTCATAGCAGCACTGCAATACTCATGGAACTGCAATGTTGAGAGATTCTCGGGTTTTTCTCCAAAGGTGTTGTATGAATGCACCAAATTACTTTCGCCCAAAAGCAACATTTTAGCAGCATTGAAAGACATCTAACATATGCAGCCTTGACTGATTGTTATCCTGACATGTTGAATCCAACCATTAACTTTAAAACAAGCAATGGACCTAAAACAGGTACCCATGTATCTGAACTAATATTAGACAAATCGGCAACCATTAATTATCTTTGTGAAAATAACTAATTTGTTATGCAACCAAAGATACATGGATCAACAGTCAATGTTTATTAATTAACCTATTCAGTCATATGACAACTCAGGCAGAAACACATGATCCTGAGTAAATATCATCCTTAAATACAGGGACAGCTGATGATAACTAATATCTGCCCACCAATGCAACTTTACTTAGCATACCATGTAAATAGTAATTTGCTGAGAGAGAAAATAAAGATACATTTTAAGGACACCTTTAATATCCTTTAGATTTATATTGTAACTTTCACATAATAAAAATGCCACAATAAGAGTTTTACAAATGTATGATCAAACCAAAGCAGAAAACAAAGGAGATTCTAATAGAATAAAAATGAAGAATGGAATTTGAAGAGTTTAATGGAATTAATTTCTAAGCTCTGGTAACTCAAAAGCACTGTTGTTATCAGTGAATGCACAAGAGACCAGAGTCAAATCAACAAATATTATTGGGCTTTTAATAATACAGAACATCACATATATAGGGATGAGGCCATGAAAGAATTTAAATAATAATATGAGAATTTTAAATTTAAGAAATGAGGGGCTGAGAATCAAGTTAATTAGCACAGTGTGATGGATACATAAGGTTGCTGCAGAATAAAATATTAGTACCCTCTGGGCACTGATTCTTTTATCACTTATTCAGAGTTATAATAGCACAGAAATAGATCCTATGATCCAACTCAGCTGGGCCAACTAGATATCCAGCATTTGGACCATCTCTCTCTTAACGCTTCTTATTCAGGCACCTTTGAATGTTGTATTGTACCCACCTCCACTAGCAGCTTGTTCCATACATGTACTACATACATGCAAAATGTTGCCCCTCAGGTCACTTTCAAATCTTTCCCCTCTTACCTTAAACCAATTCTCTGTAGGAGAAGAGACATTGACTATTCAGCCTATCCATACCCCTTATGATTTTATAAACCTCTATAAAAGGTCACCCTTCAGCCTCTGATGCTACAGGGAAAATAGCCTCAACCTATTCAGCCTCTCCCTATAGCTCAAAACTTCCAATGGTAGCAACATCCTTGAAAGGGTGCAGAAAAGATTTACAACATCCTTCCCATAGTAGGAAGGCCAGAACTGAGTTCTGTATTCTAAAAGTGGCCTCACCAATGTCCTTACAGCCATAAAATGACACCCCAACTCCTATACTCAATACACTGACCAATGGAGGCAAGCATGCTAAATGCCTTCTTCACCACCTTATATACCTATGACTCCACTTTCAAGGAACTGTGCACCTGCACCCAGGAATCGCTGTTGGGAAACACTCCCAAAAGCCATTAACCGTAAACATACTGCCCTGGTTTGCCTTACCAAAATGCATCACCTCACATTTATCTAAATTAAACTCCATCTGCTACTCCTCAGCCTATTGGCCCATCTGATCAAGGTCCCATCATATGCTGATGTAATTTTTTTCACTATCCTCTACGCCACCAATTTTGGTGTCATCTGAAAACTTACTAACAGTACCACATAATCACATCCAAATCATGTAAGTGATAAATATCAGTGGACCCAGCACCAATCCTTATGGCACTCTGCTGGTCATAGGCCTCCAGTCCAAAAATCAACCCTCTACCACCACCCTCCATCTCTTAACTTCAAGTCAATTTTATATCCAAATGGCTAGCTCCTCTTGGATCCTATATGATCTAACCTTACTAACAAGTCTATCACGTGGAACTTTATCAAAAGTCTTGCATTATAGACATCTACAACTCTGCCTTCAATGTTCTTAGTCACCTCTTCAAAAACCTCAAGTTAGTGAGACAAGATTTCCTATACACCAAGCCAGCTTGACTCTCTCTAATCAGTCCTTGCCTTTCCAAATACATGCAAATCCGGTCATAGAGTTAAAGAGATATACAGCACAGAAACAGACCCTTCAGTCCAACTCGTCCATACTAACCAGATACGCCAAATTAATCTAGTCTCATTTGCCAGCACTCGACCCATATCCCTCTAAATCCTTCCTATTCAAGTACCCATCCAGGTGCCCTTTAAATATTGTAATTGTACTAGCCTTCACCACTTCCTCTAGCAGTTCATTCATACATACACACACACCACCCTCCAAAAAATTGCCTCTTAGGTCTCTTTTAAATCACTCCCCTCTCAGACTAAACTTATGCCCTCTATTTCCAGACTTCCCCATCCCAGGGGAAATTCTTGGTCTATTTACCCTTTCTATGCCCCTCATTATTTATAAACCCTATAAAGGTCACTCAGCTTCTGACACTCCAAGGTCTCTTTGTTCAGCAACACTCCCTAGGACCATACCATTAAGCATATACGTCCTGCTAAGATTTGCCTTCCCAAAATGCAGCACTTCATATTTATCTAAACTCGACCTGGCACTCCTCGGGCTATTGGCCCTTCTGATCAAGACCCTGTTGTATTTGGAGGTAACCTTCGTTACTGTCCACTACACCACCTATTTTCATATCATCTGCAAACCTATTAAGTATACCTCCTATATTCACATCCAAATTACTTATTTAAATGACAATAAGTAGTAGACCAAGCACTGATCCTTGTGGCACACCATTAGTCACAGGCTTCCAGTCTGAAAAGCAACCCTCTACCATTATGCCCGAAACTTCGATTCTCCTGCTCCTCCAATGCTGCCTGGCCTGCTGTGTTTTTCCAGCACCACATTTTTTCAACTCTTCCATTCTCAGTCCTCTACCTTCAATAGTCTGATAACAAGATAGTTGTGATAGTCGTTCATATTCTACAATGCCTGCAAGGTTAACTGGGAGAATAAATGAATAAACTACTTTCATTTACCTCATTGGGTCAATTACTGTTTTCCAAATCAATCCATTATTAACACCAGCGAGAAGTGGTACCTTCATGAGAAGTGAGTTTTATCTAATTCCTTTGTACTTAACACCTGTTATTTGCTTATTCGTAATTCATCAAGTCCGAAGTGGGCTGTGGCCGGTTTATAAACTTGATTACGATAGATAAGAGTAAGTGCTAATACACAAAGTGTAAAAGAACAGAAATAAACAAACGAGGTGTGTTGAAAAGTGTTAGTATGAGAAGAAACATTAACAAAATATCTAATTTTTACTGTGGTTATTTCTTGGTCTGATTTCTAACCTGTGAGAGTGCAGCAACGAAGGAATTTCGCACACGGAGCGGTTACTTTGAAGGTATGTTAATAAGTAATTAAAGAACACAACGTGCACGACGTGTGATACGTGACTCAGTCCATTTTTTCCATTTAAAGCGGACTGTGCAATTCAGGTTTTTAAAGTTAAATATTCACTTCGCGTATTAGTTCTATTGCGTATATTACATATTTAACCAAAATTAAATAAGTTGGAAGATTGCTATTGTAACATTTTTTATATCTTTAAAATAACATTGCTGCAAAACACTGAGGCTACGAAATGGAGTCCGTCAAGAATAAAACTTTGGATCTCTCCATTTCCGAAACCCCTCTACTCTTTGCTAATACCAGATAACTGTGGGAATCTACTCCTCTTCCGGAGATGCGGACTCTAATTTACCTCTCTGTTACAATTCCTTACTTTCCTCCTGTTTCTATCGTCAACTTACTTATGAGTGACAGTGAATGAGGTGGGCTTTAATCTAAGGAACAGCAAAACTCTTATCACTGGATAAACATCTGCAGACTATGGTCACGAGTTCAGCCAGCTGGCTTGTTCGTAACCTCTGCCTTATTCACCAAACTTATTACAGGGCGGTTCAGTCTATCATGTTCGCATGGGTTAAGGTTTTGACCTTTGACAAACCCTGCCTGTGATATTTAAATAACAAATCATCTAATGCTTCATTGCATCTGCCTCCATCACGCTTGCAGCCAATGCATTCCAAACTTGGACGACTCTGGAACGAGGTTTATTTCTCTTGCCTTGCCATTTGCTTCTTTTCCAAAACATTTTAAAGCTATGTTCCCGGTTCTCAATCCTTAAAGCAGGAACAGTTTCTTCCTAAATACTGTGGAGACTCCCCCTGACTTGGAAAGTGTACAACCAATCTCTCCTCTAAACATTCCAATTCCTCCAATCTTTCCTCACAATTCAAGTGTCTCAGACCTCTTCCACACACACACACTCCAATATATTCAAAAACATCTTCGTGTGGTGCCTAGAGCTTTGCACAGTACTCCGTTTGAGGGTTTACCAGTGTTTTCTATACACTTGCCATAGAGTTAAGGTTGTCTGCCCCAACTCAGTATAGAGTACAAGGAGTTGCTGATTTATGAACGTTTGCACGTTCCGCCCAAGGTATTTCACAGATCCACAAATGAACACTTTCTTGTACTTACGAAAGGCTATTTTTACACTGTCCTGCGTCACGTTCTGATTTGCAAACAAACTCAAACGGAATCTGAGCGCAAGCCGGGGACTGCATGCTTTTATCAACAGCTTTCCATGTGGCCTCCCTCCTTTAATGATAACTGCACATAGACACTGTCCTCTCTGCTTCTACAAACACCTTGCAATAGTATCCTTTATACTTTCCATGTTCTTTAAACCAAAATGTATCAATTCACTATTGTCTAATGAATATCATCAATTATTATTTGTTCACTTCATTGATTTCCATGTCCTTTCTCAAGTTCTGTACTGTGCTCTCAGTTTACAAATTTCCCAAATAACGACGTTTCGAGAAACTCACTTGCAGGATGTAGTCTTCGGACAACAATTCCATTTGACTTGCTACTGCGGAAGCACTGAGTGATATGTTTGGGATTGCTGTAATTATTTCTTATTTAATTCTTAACATTCTCGTAAAGAGAGACCGCAGTCAGTGCTTCCTTAATTACATTGTCGCCCGTGAAATGATTTCTTGTTTTACCAGAAAATGGCAAATGTGGAATGATGCTTCCTGCAGCCAAACCTTTTCGTTTCTGGTTTAGGGGGGAAAAAAGTAGAGTTCATCCACTATTAATCCAAAGCACACTGTCCAAGGGGTATCTTCCTTCTGTTTACTGTGCATTATTGTGTGGACTTCAACTACATCGCTCCAACTATTGCCACCGCAAAACCTTCGGAGACCTGGCTCGCTTTGCAGAAGGAAACCCGGCAGTGTCATTAGGGTCCCAGCTGAAAGAGCAACCTCACTCAAAATTTATTCTAGGGACATACCAGAGAAAGGCCAATGGGGCAGCTAGCTAATCTGGGCTGTATTAAGGCTATGCTGGAGGGGAAGGAAGAGGTCTTTCTGCACAGATTAAACTACTTTTAGATGTGCCTTCACATCTGTAAATAGGAGTTGGAAGGTTGTGTTGTGGCTGTACAGAACATTGGTTTGGTCACTTTTAGAATACCGTGTGCACTTCTGGTGTCCCTCCTATAAGAAGTATAGATTAGATTACTTACAGTGTGGAAACAGGCCCTTCAGCCCAACAAGTCCACACCGACCCACCGAAGCGTATACCACCCAGACTCATACTCCTACATTCCCATACCCCCACATTTACCCCTTCACCTAACACTACGGGCAATTTAGCATGGCCAATTCACCTAACCTGCACACTTTATTTTGGATTGTGGCAGGAAACCGGAGCACCCGGAGGAAACCCACGCAGATACGGGGAGAATATGCAAACTCCACACAGAGAGTTGCCTGAGGTGGGAATTGAACCCGGGTCTCTGGCGTTGTGAGGCAGCAGTGCTAATCACTGTGCCGTATGTTGTGAAACTTGAAAGAGTTCAGAAAAGACTTACAAGGATGTTGCCAGGGTTGAAGGGTTTGAGTTATAGGAAGCTGCTGAATAGGCTGGGGCTGTTTTCTCTGGAGTGTCAGAGGCTGAGGGGTGACCTTAGAGGTTTATAAAATGATGAGGGGCCTGGATAGGATAAATATACAAGGTCTTTTCCCTGTGGTGGGCAAGTTCAGAACTAGAGGGCATAGGTTTAGAGTGAGACGGAAAAGATTTTAAAAGGACCTTCGGACAACTTTTTCAAACAGAGGGTAATGCATGTATGAAATGAGCTGCTGAAGGAAGTGGTGGATGCTGGTTCAGTTACAGCATTTAAAAGGCATCTGGATGATGATGCCTTTTATGAATAGAAAGGGTTTAGATGGATATGGGTAAGTGAGACTAGATTAATTTGGGATACCTGGTCAACATGAACGGGTTGCACTGATGGGTCTGTTTCCATGCTGTATATCTCTGACTCTATGTTCACTTCTGTAAATGCCTGGCTACCCAGAACTGAAATGTTCAAGATCCAGAATCTAACATCTGTGGTGATGCATTGCTTTAAGGTCCAAGGTATGACACGAGCAGCTCCTCTAGACTGGGCGATAGGACTTCAGAAGGTGATTGCTACTTCGGCAACTCGGGTAAGTCTTTTCAGACTTGAATACATTACTTGTTCATAAATACCATTTGTGACATTGATATTCATGAATAGCAAAGAGTACATGGACCCGGATTTGGATTCCACACACTCGTCAAAGTGTAAAGTTCATATAGCGTGGTATGGTTATATATTTCATGCTATTGCTCCCTGAAGGACTTTGCAAAGCCCTTCAACCACTCACTGGCTCGTGGCATCCATTCCCATCTCCATTTCACATTTGCAATTTCAATGACGAAAGAAGGAAATAGCAGTTATGTTATAGAGTGCATCATAGATTTTGTCTCAGTCTAAATGATTCCCCAAATATTCACTTTCTAATTATCTCTGTCAACCACATTTGCTTTATTCTTTCCCACATTCCTACTCAACCTGTTTCGTTAACTGTTCATATCCCCATTTAACTGAGGCTCAGGCATGACATCACTACTTTGACATCATATCAGTTATGGTAGTGCAGTGTTTATCCCCTTTTCTGCCTCTGACTGCTCCTAGTGACTGATTGACTGACTGTGTCAACGACATTTTTGATTTGGAGGCTGCCTTTGATTTACTATGCTATGACAGTGAGCTTTGACTTAACCAAACTCTAAGTCTTTGCGATATGCCATTAATTTGATACACATACAGTGAGTTTACTGAGATGTTGTATAGGTGTGGGATTGACATAGCTTGGTAATGTCCAGCCCATTGAAAGATTACTGCTAACATCCCGTGACACGTTGCCTAGTTTTGTACTTACACCAAAAGGTAAATCAAGACAGATTCTGAGACTGTTGAAGTGGGCACAAAGTGAGTAATTAGAAGAGCAAGTGAGAGAGGCCTAACCAAGATTTGGATGCCTTTCCCTGCATGCATAATGTTCTGGCAGTAGCATTCCAGGGAAAGGGTCCCATGTACTCTAAAGTGCAACATTTAAAGTGTATATTGTAAATGGTTTGAAGATGTTTCATGTGCTAAGACTGGTGTATCTGTCAATCCCTGTGCATGGAGAGGTGTGCACTCACTGCCCATGGACAATGCTGTGAGAATTGTGATGACTGTCCAAGACTGGAGGAGCCAGCAGTCAACTGGAGTCACAAAGTAACTGACTTCATATTGAGAATTGTTGTCACTTGGTTCCTAACCAATGGGTGGGAGAATAAATGCCCATATTCAATGTGAAATTGATGTGTTTTGAAGTCTGTCACTCACTAGCTATAAATTCTTGTCTCATATTGAATACTTAGTTACAGAATCAGATATTTTACCCTTGCCTTATTTTCCTAACTTTCTTGCCAATGCCCATGTCATTCAGGGGCGGGGTGGACTCTATGCTCAGAGCTCAAGAGTATGCAGTTACTGACAGGTTTTCCATATGGTAAAGTTACCATTGTCCTGGAGGACCATAGGGCTGGTCATCAGAGAGAGAGGAGCAACTGTCGGTGAGTTCATTCTGAGGATCACCTGGTGAGATTGAGAACGAGGTGATCAGTTAGCACAACTATGTGCAATTCTGGTCTCCCTCCTATAGGAAGTCTGAATTACAGTGGGGCTGGAAAAGCACAGCAGTTCAGCAGGACTCTGGTTTCCAGCAGTTACAGTCCTCGTTTTCCCCTTCTATAGGAAGGATGTTGTGCAGGTTGAAGAGGTTCAGAAAAGATTTTCAAGGATGTTGCCGGTTTTGGAACGGCTGACTAGGCTGGAGCTACTTTTCCTGGAATGTTGGAGGCTGAGGGGTAACCTTTTATGGAGACTGAAAAATCATGAGAGGCATGGATAGAGTGAATAGACAAGATTTTTTTTCCCCCAGGCTTAGGGTGAAATGGGAAATATTTAAAAGGAATTTAAGGGGCAACTTTTTCACGCAAAGGGTGGTGTGTGTATGGACTGAACTGCCAGAGGAGTTCCTGGAGACTGCTACAATTATAACGTTTTAAAAGGCATCTGGAAGGGTATATGAATAGGAAAGATTTAGAGGGATATAGGCCAAATGCTGGCAATTGGGACTAGATTGGGTTAGGTATCTGGTCAGCATGGACACGTTGGACCAAAGAGTACTTCCATGCTGTACAGCTCTGACTCTGACACAGTTGGCCGAATGGCTGGCCTCTAATGCAGAGTGACAACAGTATGCATTCAATTCCGGCACTGCCTTCAGTTACAATAAAGATCCTGCCTTCTCGGCATAGTGACCCTTGGGTGGAAATACCACCAAACATCTGTGTGTGTGTCTCGCTGTCTCTTGTGCTTTAAGACTTTTTTTGCATCTAATCCTGCACCACCTCTCATTATAAAATGACTAAACGTTAATGTTGACCAAAGTTGGTTTTCAAAAGCGGTGTGACATTCAACATTTACATCAAAAATGGCTTTCAAAGAAAACGGAAGACTGGAATCTGAAGTAAAATACTGCTGGATCTCACTTGAGAGATCTCTGGAGCCGCTATGATTTTTGCATAATTAAACTTTCACAGATATCAGCCTTTTTCTTTTAACAAGGATGGTTACCGGGAAACACCAGGTTGCCTAAACCCCCCCCAAACCGCAACACGCGCGCACACACACACTCTGTTTTAGTGTGAAATTTCTCCTGTATTTTTCTCTTCGATTTACCGTGGAAATATCAGTTTATTGCTTGCCAGATGTGTCCCAAACATAATCTAGATAGAAAATTCACTGACTGGTGCAGCGCTTAAGTGAATACCATACTGCTACGTTGTAGCCTCACGCACTCTCTCTTCCAGTGACAACAGAAAGAAGGATTTCAAACTGCAACCTCTTCATTGATGTTCCCTGTTTGCTATTGGTATGAGAGGAGTATTTTGACATTGGAGAGCAAATTATACAGAATAAAATGTTAGGGTTGGTTGGTATTCATCTGAAAGGAATGGAGCAAAAGTGTTGGTGGCCCATTTCTGTCTACCCATCATCGTAAACAGTCCCGGACTTCTGCCCGTTCCACAATTCTGCAGTGAGTTCAGGTTTAAGCATAATAGAAATGGGTGCAGGAGCATGCATAACCATGCAAGTTCCAGCATTCCCAGTGAGGGAGTAAGAAGTGCTGAAGGCAGAAAGGATTGGTTATTTTGAGAACGAGATAGTGTGAGCGCCTCAGTGGACTTGATGCATGATCGTATTGAAAAATTTGATTACTCTAGCTCCTATTTCTTGTATTCTGCATCATCAGCAGATTCCAAATTTGAAGGGAGGGGCTGAACATGTGTTGCTGGTTAAAGCACAGCAGGTCAGGCAGCATCCAAGGAACAGGAAATTCGACGTTTCGGACCAGAGCCCTTCACCAGAAATGAGGAGAGGGTGCCAGACAGGCTAAGATAAAAGGTAGGGAGGAGGGACTTGGGGGAGGGGCGATGGAGATGTGATAGGTGGAAGGAGGTCAAGGTGAGGGTGATAGGCCAGAGTGGGGTGGGGGCAGAGAGGTCAGGAAGAGGATTGCAGGTTAGGAGGGCGGTGCTGAGTTCAAGGGAATCGACTGAGACAAGGTGGGGGGAGGGGAAATGAGGAAACTGGAGAAATCTGAACCCTCATCCCTTGTGGTTGGAGGGTTCCCAGGCAGAAGATGAGGCGCTCTTCCTCCAACCGTCGTGTTGTTGTGGTCTGGCGATGGAGGAGTCCGAGGACCTGCATGTCTTCGGTGGAGTGGGAAGGAGAGTTAAAGTGTTGAGCCACGGGGTGGTTGGGTTGGTTGGTCCGGGCATCCCAGAGGTGTTCCCTGAAGCGTTCTACAAGTAGGCGGCCCGTCTCCCCAATATAGAGGAGGCCACATCGGGTGCAGCGGATGCAATAGATGATGTGTGTGGAGGTGCAGGTGAATTTGTGGCGGATATGGAAGGATCCCTTGGGGCCTTGGAGAGAAGTAAGGGAGGAGGTGTGGGTGCAAGTTTTGCATTTCCTGCGGTTGCAGGGGAAGGTGCCGGGAGTGGAGGTTGGGTTGGTGGGGGGTGTGGACCTGACGAGGGAGTCACGAAGGGAGTGGTCTTTGCGGAACGCTGATAGGGGAGGGGAGGGAAATATATCCCTGGTGGTGGGGTCCGTTTGGAGTTGGCGGAAATGACAGCGGATGATACGCTGTATACGGAGGTTGGTGGGGTGGTAGGTGAGAACCAGTGGGGTTCTGTCTTGGTGGCGTTTGGAGGGTCGGGGCTCAATGGTGGAGGAGCGGGAAGTGGAGGAGATGCGGTGGAGGGCATCGTCGATCACGTCTGGGGGGAATCTACGATGAAGGGCTCTGGACCGAAACGTCGAATTTCCTGTTCCTTGGATGCTGCCTGACCTGCTGTGCTTTAACCAGCAACACGTTTTCAGCTCTGATCTCCAGCATCTGCAGACCTCACTTTTTACTTGAAGGGAGGGTTCAATTGTTGAGCTTTGTGTAGGTGACTATTTGTAAGGATTTGCTTTATCACTAATTTCAATTCTGTTACCTTCGGACATCCAATGTCGAGATGCAAAGAACTGATTTTAAGAATGATTTAAAAGATTTAATCGATTTAAAGTACCCAGGCTCCACCTGGTGGCAGTTGCGTACAATCGCAAACAAGATGGCAAGGTTAGCATCTTTAAAAGGAGAAAGTGAGGACTGCAGATGCTAGAGATCAGAGCTGAAAATGTGTTGCTGGAAAAGCGCAGCAGGTCAGGCAGCATCCAAGGAGCAAGGGAATCGACGTTTCGGGCATGAGCCCTTGTCCGAAATGTCGAATCTCCTGCTCCTTGGATGCTGCCTGACCTGGTGCGCTTTTCCAGCAACACATTTTCAGCTAGCAACTTAAAAACCTTTGCACCAATCTCTTGGAATCTGCCACCCCAACTGGAGAATCCTTGCGGATCTTTCAAACACCTGTTAGTATTCAGGTTATGCAAAGATGCGTTCTCCAGATGCAAATACATCCCTATTGAGTTTTTTTTATTCATTTGCAAAATCCAAATTTACAAGCCAATCCAAGTTCAAGGTTAGTACCTACTGAGTTTGACGTTTGAAGAGCAAATCAGAGTTGAACTGCATGCTGAGCTGATGCAATCCTTTCATGGCATTTCAGGATAAATACGGACAATATAAACAGCAGAAACTAAATGGCTGTACAGTGGTGTATAAAACCAATGACCAATATCTTATCTGAATACGAAATGTTATTCTTCATGTTCATCAGCTAGATGTGCAATTTTAAAGGCAGGATTATTGAATTTCTAGAATGTATCTACATTACCTGACATACTACTTTGTACAAAGCAATGATGACTTAATTCTCTGAATGTTCACCATGTTTTCAAATCAACATTTGATTCATAAGACGTAAAAACAATGACTGCAAATGCTGGAAACCAGGTTCTGGATTAGTGGTGCTGGAAGAGCACAGGCTGCCTGAACTGCTGTGCTCTTCCAGCACCACTAATCCAGAATTTGATTCATAAGGTTCAATCCTCTTTGCTCACGTAGTTGTTTCACAATGTTGTATTTATTCCATCACTTTTTGTTTGTTAATGTTGGCCCACAAAAAACCCAAAATCCTCATGTGGTTCATAGGTGACTTTGACATTTCACAGGCCTTCTTTATCGAAAAACATGATTTGAAAACACGAGGCACAAGTCTGCTTTGCAACATAGCCCAACTAAAGCATTAAAGATCTTTGGGCAATTAGTTGTATTATAGTTGGTGTTTGCTATGCTGAGAGTGTCCCATTTATTTTCACAAAAGCGAATCACGTGACACTCGTGAGTTATCAGCAGGCATGTTTGAAAGTTCAATTCTGTTAATATCCGCCACGTATTTGACCTTTATTCTTGTGGCTGCAGTACATTTAAGAAAAAAATCTTCAATTACGTAGTATTTAAAGCAAGCTGTTGGCTTTAAAAACCAAAGCAAATTACTGCTGACATTGGAAAGCTGAAAAAGTGCTACAAAAAAACTGAGGCAGCATCCATAGAGAGAGAAGCCGAATATAAGCTTCAAGTCAGTTTATTTTTTAAGTGTTTAACAACATTCCCGAAATGCATCATTGTGAAGAGATTTTAATGTACAAACATGCTGTGAGGAAAATCATGCTTTTAGACGACAGTGTCCAAACTAATTAAACCTTGCCTTCCAATTCTGTAGGTTTATCACCGATGTACATTTGAAGCACTATCAATTAAAATGCAATTGAAATCTTTTTTGTAACTTGCCTCTAATTGCACAACATTGTTATAATCTGGTTAGAATTAACATGAATTGAGGTGTTTGGGAGTGAGAGAATCTTGCTTAGTTCCTTACGTATAATATTTGCATTCCTAACACCAGCTGCTTTGGGCCAATTGCATTAACTGGTAAATAGGCTCAAATAATAAAGTCAAAAAGAGTGGCACTGCAAAAGTAAGGCAGCATCCAAGGAGCAGGAGAGTTGACGTTTTGAGCATAATTTCTTCATTCCTGATGAAGACCTTACTCTTGAAATGTCGATTCTCCTGCTCCTTGGATGCTGCCTTACTTTTGCAGTGCCACTCTTTTTGACTTTATTATTTGAGCCTATTTACCAGTTAATACAATTGGCCCAAAGCTTTTCCAGCACCACACGTTTTGACTCTGATCTCGAGCATCTGCAGTCTTCACTTTTTCCTAGTCAAATAATAATTAAATAAATTATATAAGAATGGCAATCAAAACTACTTTTTGGTAGCAGAGAGGAATAAAAAACTAACCTTTTTATTAACCCATTATCTGAGAAGTAAAAGAAGCTGCGAGTACAGAATTAAGTCATCGAGATATAGACTAATCTTGTCCTTTATTTTGGGCCAGAACATGAAAACTAGGGGGACTCAGCAGGTCAGAGAACTGTCAACAATACTATTGCACACTTTCATCACCCTGACTAATGTCCATTCCAGAATCTATGATTTTCATTTTCGTCAGGTTGCATTTCTCCTGGCAATCTAGCTTCTGAGCTGGTTGTCATAGAGTCATTGAGACATACAGCATGGAAACAGACCCTTCTTTCCAACTCGTCCATGCTGATCAGATATCCCAACCCAATCTTGTCCCACCTGCCAGCACTGGTCCATATCCCACCAAGGCAAAAGTGAAGATTGCATATGCTGGAAACCAGAGCCTAGATTAGAGTGGTGCTGGAACAGCACAGCAGATCAAGCAGCATCCGAGGAGCAGGAAAATCGACATTTCTGGCAAAAGTCCTTCACCAGGAATGGAGGCCATATCCCTCCAAACCCTTCCTATTCATATATCCAAACAGATGCCTTTCAAATTTTGCAATTGTACTAGCTCCACCACTTCCTCTGGCAGCTCATTCCATACACGTACCATCCTCTGTGTGAAAAGTTGCCTCGTAAATTTTTTCAAAAATATCTTTTCCCCCCCTCACCCTAAACCTATGTCCTCTAGTTCTGAACTCCCCCACCCTGGGGAAGAGACTTTGTCTATTTATTCTATCCATGCCCTTCATAATTTTATAAACCTCTGAGGTCACCCCTCAGCCTCCGACACTCCAGAGAAAACAGCCCCAGCCTATTCAACCTCTCCCTATAGCTCAAATTCTCCAACCCTGGTGACATCCTTGTACACTTATTCTGAACCCTTTCAAGTTTCACAACACCTTCCCAATAGGAAGGAGATCAGAATTGCACACAATATTCCAACAGTGGCCTAACCAATGTTCTGTACAGCTGCAACATGACCTCCCAAATCCTGTACTCAATACTCTGATCAATAAAGGAAAGCATACAAAACTCCTTCTTCATTATCCTATCTACCTGCGACTCCACTTTCAAGGAGCTATGAACCTGAACTCCAAGTGTTCAGCAATACTCCTGAGGATCTTAGCATTAAGTGTGTAAGTCCTGTTAAGATTTGCTTTCCCAAAATGCAGCACCTCTCCCTTTATCTAAATTTAAACTTTATCTGCTACTTCTCAACCATTGGCCCATCTGATTGTGTTTCTTCAACATGTGAAGAACACCTTGCACTTTCTCCATCCTTCAATAAGATCATAGCTGATTTATTTATTCCAAATTCCAATTTACTTCTGATTTTAATGCTTGCTTTTGTTGTCTAACATAAGTTGGTCTAGCTCTGTCTTAAATATTCATTGACCCTGCTTTCACTACCTTTTGAGGCAGAGTTAAAATCTCTCAATCCTCCATTTTCTCCTTCCCTGTACAGATAGGGCAGGCCCCATTTTCAAACACTGTCTCCTAGTTTTGGATCCTCTCTTGAGGAACCATCCTTTCCATTTTTAAATAAAAGCAAAATGCTGGAAGAACTCAGCAGGTCTGGCAGCATTTGTGGAGAGAAATTGCTAATGCTTCAAGTCTGATAGGACTTCTTCAGAGTGGCAATTTTTCAGTCCTGAGCAATAGTCATACCAGACTGTCAATATCAACTCTGTTTCTCTCTCCAGAGATGCTGCCAGATGTACCGAGTTTCTTCAGCATTTTCTACTTAATATCCTTTCCATGCCCACCTTATCAAGACTATTCAGGAGTTTTCGCACTTCAAATCACCCCTCACTTTTTTTTCTCTAAACTCCTTGAAGAAACAAGTCTAATCTGCCTAATTTATCCTCCTAAGACAATCCACTCTCCTCTATATTTGCATTAATGATTTAAAACATTTAGGCCCCAGCTCAGATCCATGTAGGACTTGACTTGTCAAATTCTATCAATCAAAGATCCATTTATGCATACTGTTGCTGCTTTGCAAAAATCTGTCTTCTATCCATGTCAATATGTTTCCCCTTTAGCATTTTTTCCACAAAAATCTTCTGCGGCATTTAATCAAATGCTAACTAGAAATCCAGGAATGTTATGTCTACAGGCTCCCCTCTTATCCAACCTGATGTTTCTACTTCAAAGAACTCCCATAAATTGGTTTAAACATAATTTCCCTTTTGAGAAAATCCAACTAGCTCTTCATAATTTTTTTTTGCCTCTAAGCTTTTCTAAATGCACAGCCGTAACAATTTTAATGATTTGCTTCTATACCTTCTCCCATGACTGACACCTCACTAACTGGCCTGTAATTTCCCCTCTCCCTCTCTTCCCATCCTATCCCTAAATAGAAATTTGCTTCTTTCTAGTCCAATGGAACTTTTCCTAAATTGAGGGGATTTTGGAAAATTAGCATCAAAGCATCAGTTACCTCCATTAGTAGCCTTTTTAAGACCCTGGGATGAAGTCCATCTAGACCTGTTGACCTGTCAGCCCACAGTTCCATCCATTAATTTGCTCAAAATTGGAAGTTTGCTAAGTTCCATGCTCTCTCTCCCACTTTGATTCACAGCTATTATGGATTTATTTGCGTCCTCAATCATGAAGGCAAACAGATTTGTTCATTTCAGCTGTCATTTCCTTATATTCAACTGTTAACTCCCCATTCTCCCCCTCTAAGAGGATCAAATTCACTTTAGTTACTTACCCTTTTTAAATAACTGTAGAAAACTTCTGCTATCTGCTTTTACATTCTGAACTAGCATCCTCTTGCATTCTAATTCTCTTCTCTTGATTTATCTTTGTCATCCCTCCTTCTGATCAATTGTCTGATCTACCAGCCAACTTTTTATATGCTTTTTCCTTAAGTTTGATAGTTCGCTAATTTTCTTTTGTTGACCATAGATGGTGGGTCCTCCTTTGTCTGTTTGAAGTTTTCTTTCAACAAATTCTTCTTTCAAATTTAATGTATTCATGGCAACCTAGGGGTGCCTTAACTCTGAGGTCATTCATTAATCCAGTGGAATTTAAGGGCAAAGCATGCTGGTCTGCTCTGAAGCGAGATGTATTGGTTTCTGCTGTACATATGTTCCACATTGCATTGATGTCCATTTTAAGAGTACTTTCAGATTCCATTTGCATGTCATTCTGCCTGTGCTGTCTACAGGTCGTTCTGCTATAATGTGACAGATGTGCCTCTGCAGTCTCGCTGTGTGGAAAACTACTAGAGAAAATCAAACTGTTGAAGATTGCTAATACAAACTGCTATATCCATTCAGTAGAACGTTTGCGTCATCCAAACCACGTTGACAATTCATCAATTGCATTGTAGCCAACTTGTGCTGCTAAAAGGTGCACCATAGCAGAACAGCCTGTAGCTTTGTCAGTTATAGTTTAATTTCTTCAACCAAAGTTTTTATTTTCAGACTAGGCAAATACGACTGCTAAGTGAAGAAAATATCCTTCACAGGATGTGGGCTTCATAGACTAATAGTTTTTGCCCATCCCTAATTGCCCAGAGTTGAGAGTCAACTACACTGTTGTGGGTTTGGAGTTGTATGTAGGCAAGTAAGATTGGCAGTTTCCTTCCCTGAAGGGCATTAGTGAACCAGATGTGCATTTCTGCCAATCAATATTGTTATGGTTGTCATTAGACTCTTAATTCTAGATTCTTGTTAAATTCAAATTCCACCAAATGCCATGGCAGGAGTTGAACCCAGGTTACTAGAATATCTCTGTCTTGCCAATTAGCACAGTCACACAATGAGGCAGTTAGCACTGCTACTATGCAGCACTCTGCTTAGCAGTGCATAGCTTGTTGTGTGGCATTGTGCTACATCAATCTCCCACCTGCACATTGTGTCTGTAGTGTATGAAACACAAACACCACATGCAGTAAGCATACAGTTGTGTATTCAACTCTTCAAGGAGTAGACCTTACTGAATTAGTGTCAGTCAGGGGGTCCCTGCACAGTGAATCCAGGGCAGCCTCCATACCAGTTAAGGTCATTGGCCATGGTTAGATGTGTATTTTGAGTGGGGGAGTCTCCATCAAAGATCTTGTACCTCTGCAGTGCAGGGAGTGGGGCACAGTCGGTCTGCTGTCGCTGTAACACCAAGTCCAGGGGTAGGTCTAAAGTGATCAGGGAGATTTTTAGGGACTAGTGAGGAGGGCTAGGCACATCTTGTCCAGTTATGTCGATTGCGGGAGTCGGCCATAGTTAGTCTATTGAGTCCGTTTGCAGAAACTAAGCGTGAGGGTTTGTACTGAGGTGTCAGTATCTGAGCTGATGGAAGATGCAGGAAGCAGCCTCGCTAATGCTTTCTTTGAGGCCTTCATACTTTCATCTTCAGAGGCTCAAGTCGGTGGTTTCTTCACAGATGTTAATGGGACACGTGGAATTTTGAAGATAGAGAGGGTGTTATGGCCAATGTTGGTAGGCACTGATAGAGGTTGGCAGTGACATGCAGAGTAGTACATAATCATTTTGGAGGCTATGGACAGCACATGAATGAGATGACAATAGTGGGTGGCACTGCTGTCAGTCCTGGTGCAACTTTGCCAATGAGTCCACCTCAACCCTCAAAAAAAAATCACAGACATGGACCCCAGAGATTAGTCATCTGCTCAACCTGCCCCGTCAACCCTCTGTAGATGTAAAATATGTCATGGCACTGTTTACAATGACTACATTTTGAAGAGGTACTTCACTAGCTGTGAAGCACTTTGGAACATTCCTATGGTTATCAAAGGTGCTATACACATGCAAGTATTGTTTTTGATGGGGATAGTGTTTGCGTGCAGCACTTTTGTTACAATGAGGTTTTAATGTCATGTTCAAACTCATTTTGCATTGTTGACAGTTGGATATTAAAATATTTGAAGTCTTGAAAATATTTTAACAATCAAAGTTTTCAAAGCTTTTTTGTTGAAGCTTTGGCATGGAGAGACTTTAGCAAAATGAAATGCTTGCTTAATTTAGCATCAGACAATTCATTATATTTTTAGCACGTATTGGAGAAGGGTGAGTGGAGAGCATTCAATTTTTCTATCACCACAATAATCTTCATTCCTTTTAAAAACTGATAGTTTAGCAGATTGTTTTAAGATGACCAAACTCCCAGGGATTTTAATTCCACAGCAACTTACAGTTATTTATTTAAGTAATTTTAAATATCAAGGAATGGGGGAGGCGGGGTGTGGAGAGAAGCTTGTTTAAGAAAATATTAGAATCTTTTACTACTAGCCATTCGTTATATTATTTAAATGCTTTTTGGAACTGCCAGTTAGATTTTTAAACAGACGAAAGGATGACTTTTTTTTGAGATGTGCCCTATTGCAAATCTCTCAATTTTGAATGCAGCTCAATTTTGGGCTTGGGTTGGGCTGGGCTTGGGCTGATAAATGGCAAGTAGCATTCATACCACATGAGCCCCAGACAATGATCATCTCTGAAAAGAGATAATCTGATCACTGCCCCTTGACATTAAATGGTGTTACCACCACTGAATCTCACCACTATTAATATCCTTGGGGTTACCATTGACCAGAAACTCAACTGGACTTGTGTATAAACATTAAAGTGGTTAAAGACTAGGAATACTACTGTGAGTAATTCACCCCCTTACTCCCCAGACCCTATCTACCATCTAAAAGACATAAATCAAGAGTGTGATGCAACACACCCCACTTGCTTGGACGAGTGCAGAGCTCCAAAAGCACTCAAGCGTGACCCCATCCAGGACAAAGTAGCCTGTTTGATTTGTACATTGAAAAGTATCCACTCCCTCCCCCACTGTTGTTCAGTAGCAGCAGTGTGTGCTACCTACAAGATACACTGTAGAAATTCACCGAGGCTCCTTAGCTTCCAAATCCACTGCCACTTTCTTGTAGAAGAACAAGGACTGCAGATACCTAAGAACACCGCCATCTTTAAGATCCCCTCCAAGCCACCCACCCATTCTGACTTGGAAATATTCCTTCAGTGCTGCTGGGTCAAAATCCTGGAACTTCCTCTAAGGGCATTGTGGGTCAACCTACAACATATGAACTGCAGTTGTTCAAGAAGGCAGCTTAGCATCACCTCCTTAAAGGCAACTAGGGCCGGGCAATAAATGCTGATCAGCCAGTGACATCCACATCCCATGTGTGAATATTAAAAACAAAGTTGGGTTTGTTCAAATGGAGTCTGTTTTTACAAGAAGTTCTAGGGCTGAAAATGAAGCATCAACACAATCTGAAATTGTTTAAAAGGTTTCTTTTGTCAATAGACAAGTGTCAAAGTCACATTTGTCATGACCCATTTGGGAAAGTGATATTTGACCCACTACTCCCAGGGTCATCACAATAGTTAAACTAATTGCAAACTATTTGCAATTCCCAATTTTCATGCCTGATGAATTCAAATTAACAGGAAAAAAATCTGATCTGGTTTCTGCACTAGACAAGAACCTATTACTTATCACAAAAATGACCAATTCCAACCACAGGCAAACATAACTGAATTATCCGTATGTAAATTTACTGGTAAAACTCTAATCCCTTTCTTAAACCTCTATACACACAGAAATATAGATGAATGAACAATTAAACATTCCTTTCCAAAGCAGTAGGTAAAGACTATTTGGCCTGTTGAACGTCAGAACAGACTCAGATTGTGGCTGATCTGATTGTCCTCAAATGCCACTTTCTCGTCTTTTCCCCATAACCCTTGATTCTCTTACCGATTTCTAAAAAAACGGACTCTCTCAGCCTTGAATATACTTAATGACCCAGCATCAATAGCCTTTTGTGATAAAGAGCTCCACAGATTCATTACCCCTGAGAGAAGAAACTTTTCTCATCTCTACCTTAAGTGTGTGACTCCTTATTCTTAGATTATGTCCTCTGGTCTGAGCATGGAGAACAACCCCAAGCATCTACCCTATCAAGTCCACTAAGAATTCTTTACATTTCAATTGAGTCTCCCTCATTTTTCTAAACTCCAATGAGTACAGGTCAAACCTACTCAACTTCTCATCAAAAAATCTCTCCATAGTGATGATCAACTTAATGAATCCTCACTTAGCTGCCTCTGATGCCAATATATATTTCCTTTTAATAAGAAGAGCAAAACTGTTCACAGTATTTCAGCTGTAGTCCAATTAGTGTTGATTAATTTTATCAAGGTTTCCCTCTTTTAAAATATGAATGGAATAAAAAAAGGCCGACGTTCTTTTTGCCTTCCCTATTACCTTCTGAATTTGAATGCTGAAGACTCCCAAATCTCTGTGCTGCAGTTTTCTGCAGTCTTTTCTCCATTTAAGTAATTTTAAGCTGCCCTATTCTTCCAACCTCATTTTCCCACGCTATTTTCTATCTGACTAGTTTTTGATCACTTTTTAACCCATTTATATTCCTCTGCAGACTTTGTATCATCCTGTCCAGTTGCCTTCATGTGTTGCTGTTTCTGTGACCTGTATGTTATTGTGGAGAAAGAAGTACTAGGGAAACTCTCTCTTCAATAGTCTCTGGATCAGTGGTGCTGGAAGAGCACAGTAGTTCAGGTAGCATCCAAAGTGCAGTGCAATCAACGTTTCGGGCAAAAGCCCTTAATCAGGAATAAAGGCAGTGAGCCTGAAGTGTAGAGAGATAAGCTCAAGGAGGGTGGGGGTGGGGAGAAAGTAGCATTGAGTATAATGGGTGAGTGGGGGAGGGGATGAAGGTGATAGGTCAGGGAGGAGTGGATAGGTGGAAAAGGAGCTAGGCAGGTCGGACAAGTCCAGACAAGTCATGGGGACAGTGCTGAGCTGGAAGTTTGGAACTCGGGTGAGGTGGGGGAAGGGGAAATGAGGAAACTTTTGAAGTCCACATTGATGCCCTGGGGTTGAAGTGTTTCGAGGTGCAAGATGAGGCGTTCTTCGTCCAGGTGTCTGGTGGTGAGAGAGCGACGGTGAAGGAAGCCCAGGACCTCCATGTCCTCGGCATAATGGGAGGGGGAGTTGAAATGTTGGGCCACGGGGCGGTGTGGTTGATTGGTACCTCTCTCTTCAATAGCACCTGTCCATGGGAATTGATGAGTTGTCCTTTTCTTTTTTGTGCTTCTCAAGCCGTTCTCATCTCCAAGTTTCTTATTGTTTCAAAAATGTCCTTCAGTCCTTTTATTGCAGCCACAGGACAATTGGCACTCAAATTCTTTAGTCATGAAATTATGGGTTAGAGACGACAACTTACAACAAATCTTGGGAGACAATAGCTATCTTCCAGGTTTTGGTTATGTAACTGCAGAGGGAGAATGAGAAACTCTTCCTTTGTTGCAGTCCAGAGGCTTCTGCCACTGTATTAGATTAGATTTTAGATTAGATTTTACAGTGTGGAAACAGGCCCTTCGGCCCAACAAGTCCACACCGACCCGCCGAAGCGTAACCCACCCATACCCCTACATTACCCCTTACCTAACACTACGGGGAATTTAGCTTGGCCAATTCACCTGACCCGCACATCTTTGGACTGTGGGAGGAAACCGGAGCACCCGGAGGAAACCCACGCAGACACGGGGAGAACGTGCAAACTCCACACAGTCAGTCGCCTGAGTCGGGAATTGAACCCGGGTCTACAGGCGCTGTGAGGCAGCAGTGCTAACCACTGTGCCACCGTGCTGCTGTCCACCTGGTAACGATGAACAATCGTTATCCAGGTGGCTCCTGATCTTCACAACTGATCCTGATCTGATTTGAACAATCAGCACTCAGTTTCTGGGCATTGTTCTTACACCAACTTTTAACTTTTGTGGCTTTTTTGGCCAAATTTATGACTAAGAGAGCTACTTGTAATAGTTTAGTAAGGTATTTCTTACTGCTTTGCATGTTCTTTCCCTGTGTTTATTGGGTTTTGAAAATGTTGTAATGTAAATTACACAGGGACTTCAACTGCAACTAGATTGTTAAATCTTTGGAATGTAGATGTGGTAGTTTTTAACTCAAATGGTATGAGTTGCAAGTGGTATAATCTATTTGTGACAAAAGCAGGCCTCTCTGTGGGCGGCACAGTGGTTAGCACTGCTGCCTCACAGCGCCCGTAGACCCGGGTTCAATTCCCGACTCAGGCGACTGACTGTGTGGAGTTTGCACGTTCTCCCTGTGTCTGCGTGGGTTTCCTCCGGGTGCTCCGGTTTCCTCCCACAGTCCAAAGATGTGCGGGTCAGGTGAATTGGCCAAGCTAAATTGCCCGTAGTGTTAGGTAAGGGGTAAATGTAGGGGTATGGGTGGGTTGCGCTTCGGCGGGTCGGTGTGGACTTGTTGGGCCGAAGGGCCTGTTTCCACACTGTAAGTCTAATCTAATCTTTAATTCTTGGTATTTGCAATTACCCCTTCTATAGATCCTTCTTAGAAAGAAATGAGGCATATTGTATTGATACAGTCTTATAATTGAGGAAATAAATTGTCATAGTGTCATAGAAATGTACAACATGGAAACAGACCATTCAGTCCAACCTGTCCATGCCGACCAGATATCCCAACCCAATGTAGTGTCACCTGCCAGCACCCAGCCCATATCTCTCCAAACCCTTCCTATTCATATACCCATCTAAATGCCTTTTAAATGTTGCAAGTTTACCAGCCTTCACCACTTCGTCTGGCAGCTCATTCCATACACATATCACCCTCTCTGTGAAAATGTTGACCCTTAGCTCTCTATTATATCTTTCCCCTCTCACCCTAAACCTGTGCCTCTAGTTCTGGACTCCCCAACCCCAGGGAAAAGACTTTGTCTATTTACCCTATCCATGCCCCTTATAATTTTCTAAACCTCTATAAGGTCACCCCTCAGCCTCCGATGCTCCTGGGAAAATAACCCCAGCCTGTTCAACCTCTCCCTATAGCTCAAATCCGCAAACCCTGGCAACATCCTTGTAAATCTTTTCTGAACTCTTTCAAGTTTCACAACATCTTTCCGATAGGAAGGAGACCAGAATTGTATGCAATATTCCAACAGTAGCCTAACCAATGTCTTGTACAGCCACAACATGATCTCCCAACTCCTGTACTCAGTACTCTGACCAATAAAGGAAAGCATACCAAACGCTTTCTTCACTATCCTATCTATCTGCGACTCCACTTTCAAGGAGCTATGAACCTGCACTCCAAGGTCTTTTGTTCAGCTACACTCCTGAGGACCTTGCCATTAAGTGTATAAATCCTGCTAAGATTTGCTTTCCCAAAATGCAGCACCTCCCATTTACCTGTATTTAACTCCATCTGCCATTTCTCAGCCCATTGGCCCATCTGATCCAAATCCTGTTGTAATCTGAGATAACCTTTTTCACTGTCCACTACACCTCCAATTTTGGTGTCATCTGCAAACCTACTAACTGTACGTTTTATGCTCGCATCCAATTCATTTATATAAATGACAAAGTAGTGGACCCAGCACCGATCCTTGTGGCACTCCACTGGTCACAGGCCTCCAGTCTGAAAAACAACCCTCCACCACCACCTTCTGTCTTCTCCCTTTGAGCCAGTTCTGTATCCAAATGGCTAGTTTGCCCTGTATTCAGTGAAATCTAACCTTGCTAACCAGTCTCCCATGGGGAACCTTGTCGAACACCTTACTGAAGTCCATACAGATAACATCTACTGCTCTGCCCTCACCAATCCTTTGTTATTTCTTCAAAAAACTCAATCAGGTTTGTGAGACATGATTTCCCAAGCACAAAACCATGTTGACTATCCCTAATCAGTCTTTGACTTTCCAAATACATGCATATCCTGTCCCTCAGGATTCCCTTCAACAACTTGCCCACCACCGAGATCAGGCTCACTGGTCTATTGTTCCCTGGCTTGTCCTTACCACTCTTCTTAAACAGTGGCACCACGTTAACCAACCTCCAGTCTTCCGGCACCTCACCTGTGACTATCGATGATACAAATATCTCAGCAAGAGGCCCAGCAATCACTTCTCTAGCTTCTCACAGAGTTCTAGGGGATCTGATCAGGTCCTGGGGATTTATCCACCTTTATGCATTTCAAGACATCCAGCACTTCCTCCTCTGTAATCTGGACTTTTTTCAAGGTGTCACATCTATTTCCCTACATTCTATATCTTCCATATCCTTTTCCATAGTAAATACTGATGCAAACTACTCATTTAGTATCTCCCCCATTTTCTGCGGCTCCACGCAAAGGCCGTCTTGCTGATCTTTGAGGGGCCCTATTCTCTCCTTAGTTACCCTTTTGTCCTTAATATATTTGTAAAAACCCTTTGGATTCTTGTTAATCTTATTTGCCAAAGCTATCTCGTGTCCCCTTTTTGCCTTCCTGATTTCCCTCTTAAGTATACTCCTACTGCCTTTATACTCTTCTAAGGATTCACTCGATCTATCCTGTCTATACCTGATATATGCTTTCTTCTTTTTCTTAACCAAACCCTCAATTCCTTTAATCAACCAGCATTTCCTATACCTACCACCCTTTCCTTTCATCCTACCAGGAATATACTTTCCCTGGATTCTTGTTATCTCATTTCTGAAGGCTCCCCATTTTCCAGCCGTCCCTTTACCTGCGAACATCTGCCTCCGATCAGCTTTCGAACGTTTTTGCCTAATATCGTCAAAATTGGCCTTTCTCCAATTTAGAACTTCAACTTTTAGATCTGGTCTATCCCTTTCCATCATTATCGGAGTCGTCTGTTTGTGTTTTTTTTTGTGTGATTGCATTTATTTTAGTCTATGCAGTATCCTAGTTAATGCATCTCGTTTAGGAAACAACACTATTGGTTTCCAGCTGCTTTGGCTAAGATTAAACAAGTGTTTTTCTAGCATGTGTTGAATTTGTTTTGACTTATTTTTCTGGGTTCAACCAATAACAACTGTATGTTGTTTTATCAGCATTTACACTTCTACAACATAACTAGGTAATTTAATGTGTCCGCATGTTCCTATCTATAGATTTTCTCTTGCATCTTAAGCCGTTTTGCTAGATCCTCCTGTGGTCCTTCCTCCAGTGATGAGAACACAGTATCTAATTGTTCCAAAATTTCTGTTTTGGTTCGATAAAATGTCAGAGCTTTGCTTTTGAGTACTGTATCCCACCTGCTACCTCCATTCTTATTGTCTGTCATTCTCCACTTATGACTTGAAATACCTACTCCCCCTTTATCGTCTTCCCTGTGATGACATTGTTTCAACATATTTGTGACATAGCTGATTCTTCCTATGAACAGGAGTACCCCTCAAGTCATTTGTGTAATAGTTAGGAAGCTTTACGTAGACTGAGTTTTTCTTTCTAAGGTTCAACTTGCAAAGGCAACAATACCAACCTTTTGTCCTGCTTGAAACTTTCTGGTAGCAAGATTGACAAGTCATTCTTTCTTTCAGTTTTGTTTGTAAATGCTTTGCTTATCAAATGTTCTTGTGCTAACTTGCATGCTACAGCAAGCCTAATGCAATATTCAAGATCTGTCTTAAGAACTTTTACATTAATCAATCTTTAACATGGATCTATCATTTTATAGCAATAGGTCAATTCAATTGGACTAAATCCAGTTGATTCATTTGGAAATCTCTGATAGGAAATGGCAAGAAATCTAATCCTTTGTCCTAATCCTAAGGGTATTCCTGACAGTATATCTAAATCCTGTTTTTTAAAAATATTTTTGAGAAGAAAGATTTCTTTTTATAAAATTACAACAACAATAAACCAACATGAACACTACTCTAGTTTTGGAAAAAAAGAACAACAACAAAGCAAAACTATACTCATGTGCAAGATAAACAGGTCATTAGAAGTCAGAAGTAAATAAATAAACACCACTCAGTGCACAAAACAATAGCTCCTGACCTTAGAGCATTGATATTACACGCGCATTTGTTAGAAATTCTTCCTCTCTGGGTACCAAGTTTGCTAAATCAGATCTTCTTGGCCACGCCAAAGCCCTAATTAAAATGGTGGACAAATCTGCTTCTAGGTAATTCAAAAAAGGCTGCCATGTCTTCTAAAAAATTTCAGTTTTTGGTGCACTATATTTGTGAGTGTCCAATTTCCATGATTAGCTGATGCCAACCTGACAGGCCCGGGGAGTTTTCAGACACCCAACACATGAAAGTGTATTTCCTCGCACAGGAAGTCAGAACATTAAAAAGTTTTCTCCCATGTGTATCTAAAGAAGATAAATTGGGCAGGCCCAGGAGAAGAGAGATCGGGTCCATCTTCGGCCTCCAAGACCCCCTCGATTACTCCTACAGCACTCCAGCATATACGATGCATGAGCTGAAAATGTGTTGCTGGAAAAACGCAGCAAGTCAGGCAGCATCGAAGGAATAGGAGATTTGACGTTTTGGGCATAAGCCCTTCTTCAGGAATGAGGAAAGTGTGTCCAGCAGGCTAAGATAAAAGGTAGGGAGGAGGAACTTGGGGGAGGGGCGATGGAGATGCGATAGGTGGAAGGAAGTCAAGATGAGGGTGATAGGCTGGAGTGGGGTGGGGGCGGAGAGGTCAGGAAGCAGATTGCAGGTTAGGAAGGCGGTACTGAGTTTGAGGGATTTGATTGAGACAAGGTGGGGGGAGGGGAAATGAGGAAACTGGAGAAATCTGAGTTCATTCCTTGTGGTTGCAGGGTTCCTAGGCGGAAGATGAGGTGCTCTTCCTCCAACCGTTGTGTTGTTATGGTCTGGCGATGGAGGAGTCCAAGGACCTGCATGTCCTTGTTGGAGTGGGAGGGGGAATTAAAGTGTTGAGCCACAGGGTGGTTGGGTTGGTTGGTCCGGGCGTCCCAGAGGTGTTCCCTGAAGCGTTCTGCAAGTAGGCGGCCCGTCTCCCCAATATAGAGGAGGCCACATTGGGTGCAGCGAATGCAATAGATGATGTGTGGAGGTGCAGGTGAATTTGTGGCGGATATGGAAGGATCCCTTGGGGCCTTGGAGAGAAGTAAGGGAGGAGGTGTGGGCGCAAGTTTTGCATTTCTTGCGGTTGCTGGGGAAGGTGCCGGGAGTGGAGGTTGGGTTGGTGGGGGGGGGGGGGGGGGAGGGTGTGGACCTGACGAGGGAGTCACGGAGGGAGTGGTCTTTTTGGAATGCTGATAGGGGAGGGGAGGGAAATATATCCCTGGTGGTGGGGTCCGTTTGGAGGTGGCGGAAATGATGAAGGATGATACGATGTATATGGAGGTTGGTGGGGTGGTAGGTGAGAACCAGTGGGGTTCTGTCCTGGTGGCGATTGAAGGGGCGGGGCTCAAGGGCGGAGGAGCGGGAAATGGAGGAGATGCGGTGGAAGGTATCGTCGATCACGTCTGAGGGGAATCTGCGGTCCTTGAAGAAGGAGGCCATCTGGGCTGTACGGTATTGGAACTGGTCCTCCTGGGAGCAGATGCGGCGGAGACCAAGGAATTGGGAATATGGGATGGTGTTTTTACAGGGGGCAGGGTGAGAGGAGGTGTAGTCTAGGTAGCTGCGGGAGTCAGTCGGTTTATAGTAGATGTCCGTGTTGATTCGGTCACCCGAGATAGAAATGGAAAGGTCTAGGAAGGGGAAGGAGGAGTCTGAGATGGTCCAGGTGAATTTGAGGTGGGGGTGGAAGGTGTTGGTAAAGTGGATGAACTGTTCAACCTCCTCGTGGGAGCACAAGGCAGCGCCGATACAGTAGAAGAAGGGCTTATGCCCGAAACGTCGAATCTCCTGTTCCTTGGATGCTGCCTGACCTGTTGCGCTTTTCCAGCAATACATTTTCAGCTCTGATCTCCAGACCTCACTTTCTCCTGTACAATGCATGATGCAGGACCACAGACTGAGAGTACCAGTACTTATTTTACACTTGCGGCACACTGAGTGTAGGAGAAATTAGCCCAATAAAGCAGAGACCATACAAGCCAGATTGGGTGAAATTGACAAGCTGTTTATTATAGGTGATGTGGCTGGAAGAGAAATTGACAAGGCTGACACAGAACTGACCGTCTGTACAGGTAGATCATGGGTTCTCTTCCTCGAGATGAGGATGAAGCCAGGTTTTATAGGAATCTTGTACAATAAGGTTAATTAAAATGGGGAAAGATACAACGTATTTGAAAATTAAGTAATCCAGTTACAGTGATGATAATTGAACAACAGTTATCGGAAGAATGTCCTGATTGTCAAGACAATGTAACATCCTGACAGTGTCAATGGGTTCTTGATGGGACCAGGAGATTGCAGCTCTCTGCAGGTAGGTGAGAATGTCTCTTTTGAAACAGTAAAGTGCTTCCATTGTTCCTGTCTTGGGAGCAAAGTCCTTTGGTGCCTTTACTGTCCTTTTGTGTGGCTTTGTACTGCTGTGTTTTCAGACTGTCCTCGGGCTTTGAGACAATTGTGCTGACTGGGTCCAGGAAGCTTATTGTTAATGTGTTTTGGGAAATGTATTCCCTTGTCTGCGATTGACTGTGGTTCTGTATATTTTCACTTAGAAGCATTTTTGGTCAAAGCTGAGGTATTCTGGGTGTTTCTGGTATAGTTTGGACAAGTTTGATTTCCTATGTTCTGTGTGAGCATACTCTGGGTAGGCAGGGTGGCAGATTTTTGCCCACACTGAGGATACTCACACCTTAAATTTTGACAGATGACTGGGGCCAGATAAACCCTTTGAAGAATCTTTAACTGAATGGCATGGGTCCTATTACAGAGTGAAATCTTTCTCGCATTTTCACAAATATCTTCCCATGTCTCAGCAGATCTCCGCTCCTAACTCTCTTCCCCCATACCCCATGTACTCACTCAACATCATCCAAGGAACCTCCACCCCCCCCCCCGCCCCCCCCAAAAGGTGATAAAGAGTACTAACTGAGAGAGTGTTCTTGGCATGAAGCACCCTCTTCTCTTCTCTGTAGGAGTCTGTCAAAAGCATAATTCCTTTTGGAATTAGGTCTCTAATCTGGAAAAAATGAAAAAGGCCTCCACTAGATAATTCATACTTGCGGCTTATTTGGTCAAAGGACACTATTGTTTCACCCTCAACTAATGTACCCAAACAGGAAATTCCCCTAGCTACCCAGAGTTTAAACCCAGGGTCCACTGTCCCTGACCGGAAACCCGGCATACCGACTAGAGGGGTAAGAAAAGAAGTTTTAGATATATTACCTTCACTCTGCTGCATTGCCCTCCACGCTTTGATAGTGTTAATAATTATTGGATTACAACAGTATTCTGCAACTGTCCTCATTTTGTCCAAGAATAACAGGCTAATAAGAGGACACTTTGCCTGGGAGGCCTCAATATCCAACTATATTGACGCTGGGTCCTCACAAGCCCAGTCGCTCTCAAAAGATAAAAGGGAGCTTAATCGATATAGTCCTTGTCATAGAGTCGTAGTCATAGAGATGTGCAGCACAGAAACAAACCCTTTAGCCCAACTCATCCATGCCGAGCAGATATCCCAATCCAATCGAATCCCATCTGCCAGCACCTGGCCCATATCCTTCCAAACCCTTTCTATTCATATACCCATCCAAATGCCTCTTAAATGTTGTAATTGTACTAGATTCCACCACTTCCTCTGGCAGCTCATTCCTTACAGGTACCACCCTCTGCGTGCAAAAGTTGCTCCTTAGGTCTCTTTTATATCTTTCCCCTCTCACCCTAAACCTATGACTTAAAGTTCTGGACTCCCCCACCCCAGGGAAAAGACATTGCCTATTTATCCTATCCATGCCCTTCATGATTTTATAAACGTCTATATGGTCACCCCTCAGCCTCCGATGCTCCAGGGAAAAAAGCCCCAGCCTATTCAGCCTCTCCCTATAGCTCAAATCCTCCAACCCTGGCAACATGCTTGTAAATCTTTTCTGAACACTTTCAAGTTTCAAAACATCCTTCCGATAGGAAGCAGACCAGGATTGCATGCAATATTCCAACAGTGGCCCAACCGATGTGTACAGCCGCAACATGACCTCCCAACTCCTGTACTCAGTTCTCTGACCAATAAAGGAAAGAATACCAAATGCCTTCTTCAGTATCCTATCTACCTGCGACTCCACTTTCAAGGAGCTGTGAACCTGCACTCCAAGGTCTCTTTGTTCAGAACACTTCCGAGGACCTTACCATTAAGTGTATAAATCCTGCTAAGATTTCCTTTCCCAAAATGTAGCACCTTTTATGTTTATCTTAATTAAACTCCATCTGCTACTTCTCAGCCCATTGGCCCGTCTGATCAAGATCCCATTGTAATCTGAGGTAACCTTCTTTGCTTATCTTTTATTGTCCAGGAGATGTACCCTCCTCCCCCCCCCCCAAGCCCTTGGCGCAATTGCAATTTGGTAAGCGTAATAAGGGGTTTCCTGTTGTGCCAGATAAAAGAACTAAACCAGCCATTAAGTCTCCGAAATGTTTGCCTGGGAAAAATCAAAGGAAGCATTCGCATAGCGTATAGCAGACAAGGAAGGATATTCATTTTAATATGGGCTACTTGACCTAACTAGGATATTGGAAGGGCCTCCTATCTTTAAAGATCTTGTTAAATCTTGTTGAGCAAGTGGACAAAATTAGCCCTAAATAACAGATTGAAGACAGGAGTATCAAAAATGCCGAAATAAAGAAAACCTCCCTGTGACCACTTAAAGGGAAACTGTGACTCACCCTCAACGTCAGATATTCCCCAAGAACTCCCATCGGCATAGCCTCTGATTTTGAATAATTAATCTTATAGCCCAAAATAGAACCAAATAAATTAATACATTTTATCAAATGGGGTACATAAACTACTCAGTTCGACAAAAAGATAAGTATGTCATCTGCATATAGTGTGATCTTTGAGCCTTTGATCCCACTTCTGGGGCAGCTATATTAGGATCGCTATAGATGGCTTCTGTCAGCCTTTCAACCACCAACATAAAAAGTAGAGGTGAGAGGGGACAACCTTGCTGACTGCCCCTGCAGATACTAAAATTACTGGATCTTTCACCATTGGTGAGAACTGAGCCAGAGGATCGCTATAAAGGACCCTTACCCACCTAATAAAGACTTCACTTAGACCAAACCATTCTTGGGTGTAAAAAAAAATGGACACTCAACCTGATCAAATGCCTTCTCTGCATCTAAGGAGATCATTAATCCCTGAACCAATCACTGCTGACACACTTGGACCATATTAAGTAATCTCTTAACATTGTTGAAGGATCTGCGGCCCTTTATAAAACTCAACTGGTCCTCTTTCTCAATGGAAGGCGACATTGCTACCAGCCTTAATGCAAGAATCTTGGACAAAATTTAAAAATCAGAATTTAGAAGCGAGATGGGCCTGTAAGAAGGATAATCCTGCAGCATTTTCCTTTTCTTGAGGAGAGAGATATTAGCCTCCATTGAGGATGGTGGGAAGCAATCATGACTGTATGAGCAATTTACATTTCCAGCATTGGCCTTGACAATATATTTATAAATTCTTTGTTGAATTCACTAGGAAGACTATCAGGGCCGGGCACTTTCCACTTTGAAGCTGCTTTACTACCTCCTGTACCTCTTTCATTGTTAAAGGGGCATTAAGGAGAGACGCCCGTTTGGAGGTCACGCCTGGAAGATCCAGGTTCTTAAAAAAGTACTCTATTTTAGCCCATCTGTCCTCGCAGCATTCCGACTGGTTATAGTTCAGAGTCAAAGCTCCGAAATACAGCATTGATCTTTTTAGATTCACCAGTAAGAATCCCAGTCCCTTCCCTGATTGAGGTAATAGATTGGGGGATGCTCTTCTTCCTGGCCAGATATGCCAAATACTTGCCTGGCCTATCACCATGCTCAAACAACCTTTGTTTCGCAAAAGAAAGTTCCCTCCTCGCTGTCTGTGTGAGCATAGAATTCAAGGCGACAGAAGACCCGTGACCCACTGCAACTTAGCCACTGATGGCTACTGAAAATATGCCATCTCGGCTGCCCTCAGCTGTGCCTTGAGCAGACGCTGCTGCTCTCCCTTCTGTTGCTTCTGACTGGCTGTGTAGGAGATAATTATGCCCCAAGCATAAGCCTTAGCAGTCTCCCAGAGAATTGACTGGTTACCAGCCATATCCAAATTGATGGCCAAGCATGCTTTAAACTTATTAGAGAAATATTCCATGAACTTACTGTCCCTGAGAATAAAGGGATCCATTCGCCAGTGCAATGAAGCTGTTACATTGCCCTTAATCTTGACCATTAAGTATACTGCTGCATGATCAGAAATGGTAATATTCCCAATTTTGCAGGATGTCACAGAATCCAAAAAGGTTGTGGGGGCTAGAAAAAGATCAATCCTAGTGTAACACTTGTGCGGATTAGAACAAAATGTAAAGTCTCTACCCATAGGGTAGAGATGCCTCCAAACATCCTCCAGCCTGAACTCCACACACAAATCAACTAATTGCTTAGATTGCAGAAAAAGGTTTGGGATGTCTTTGGGCATTCTACCCACTGTGGGATCCATACAACAGTTAACATCTCCGCCATAATAAAATGCTGTGATGCAAGGGCAATCAATTTGGAGAATGCAACTATCAGGAATTTAAGGGGTGCACTGGGTGACAATAAACACTGAATATTGAGGCTCTAGGAATTATGAACCACCCATACTCCTCTTTAATACAATCTAATAACTTAAATGGGAGGTTCTTCTGAACAAGTCTGGCAACTCTCCTGCTCTTAGTATTGAAAAGAAAAACACCTAATTTAACCTACCCTGCTGTAATTTCAAATGTTCCTTACCAAGGTGAGTTTCCTGCAATAGGGCAATATCAACTCTCTCCTTTTTAAGACTCAAGTATCTTTTGTCCTTTTGACCAGCAAGTGACTTCCTTTAATGTTCCAGGTACAACATTTGAGAACATAGTTAGCCATGACCCTTAATAACAACCTTTAAACTCCTGAGAGGAAGCATTCGATATGCAAATCACTGAGTATAAGTGGAAAAATACTCATGGAGTCTAAAAACTACACACAACAAAACCACTACATCGATAAAACGAACAAAACTTTCAAAAACTACATCTACAAAAAAAACCCAACAAACTAAACCAAATACAAAAGACATTTAATGGGGGACTCTACTTCCTGCCTACAGAGATCGCTTAAATATCCCATATACACCTGCATAACTTCTAGTTTGAGCTGCACCCCAAACTCAAGCAAAAGAAAGGAAAAAAGAAGTAATGTTAATAAAGAAGTTACAAGTGAGCACTCTACCCATCCCCAACTATACATTAACCCAATAAACGTTGGAAAAAAATCCAACAACACTTTCTTTAAGAAAAAAGAGAGAGGTACAAAAATGAGATAAAGCATTATTGTCCATATCCGTTAGACCATCCAATCTATTTAAAGTGTCCAGAAACCTTTTCGCTTTTCCCAAAGAATCCAAAGTATAGACCCATCATGTGTAAAACAAAGCATCACCAGGACCTTACACTATATTCAATACAGAGGTCCCTCAGGCTTCTCTTAACCTCATCAAAAGACTTCCTTTTATGGATCATGGCTGCAGAAAAGTCCTGGAAGAATATTATCCTAGTTCCTTTTGTAAATCAAGGCCTGTGGATCCTTCCCCTGCATTCTGGAAGCTTCCATAACTCTATGCTTGTCCCTGTAGTGTTGGAATCACAGTAGGACCAGGGGTCCAAACCAAACCTGCGCACTGCAACCCAGTGAGTGCTGTCGACCCTCACCCAGCCCACCGTGGCCTCCCAACCAAGAAATTGTGACAGCGAGTCTTCAAAAAGACTTGCTGGCTGCATGTCTTACAATCCCTTCAGCAGCCCAACGACCCGGATATTCTTTCTTCTATGTCTGTTTTTGAGGCCATCGACCTGCTCAGTTAAGGCCTGGGCCTGGATCCACTGCGTTGAGGACTCAATCATGGTCTCCGCTGCTGCAGTCTGCTGTTCGACCTCCTACATTCGCTTTCCAAGCCCTTCTAGCTCCTGATTGTGCTTTAGCAGCATGAAATCGGTTCCAGCCAAGTGTGACTCTCCTTGATTGACACTTCATTCATTTCCCAGAGTTTCACGAACTCTGCAGCCAAGGTCTGCTGAGTCAGTGATTACAACAAAGTTGTAAAGAGGCTGTAGCTGCAGTTGTGGGCGTGTCCAATGTTGCTGGCAAATGTCCCTTGTTTTGGGACTTAATCGAACCCTTGCCTTGTATCATCTTCACCAGTCTGAAAAGCAACCCTCCACTACGACCCTCTGTCTTCAACCTTTCGGCCAGTTCTGTATCCAAATGGTTAGTCCTCCCTGTATTCCATGTGATCTAACTTTGCTAACCAGCCTACGAGGAACCTTTTCAAACACCTTACTGAAGTCCATACAGATGACATCTACCATTCTGCCCTCATCAATCCTGTCATTACTACTTTATAAAACTCAATCAAATTGGTGAGACACTATTCCCTACACATCAGGTCATGTTGACTATTCCTAATTAGCTCTTGCCCTTCCAAATACATGTAAATCCCGTCCCTCAGAATTCCCTCCAACAACTTGCTCCACCACTAGTATGGCTCACCGGTCTGTAGTTCCCTAACTTTTCCTTACTGCTTTTCTTAAATAGTGGCACTATGTTAGCCAACCTCCAGTCTTCTAGCACTTCATCTGTGGTTATCAATGATCCAAATATCTCAGCCAGGGGCCAAGCAATCCTTCCCTAGCTTCTAATGGACAACTAATCAGGTCCTGGGAATTTATCCTCCTTCATACATTTTAAGATGTACATCACCACTACTCCATCCGTGTAATATGTACAATTTTCAAATGTTGCTATTTATTTCCCCATGTTGTCTGTCTGTCTTCCATATCCTTCTACACAAAATACTCGATTAGTATCTCCCCCATCTCCTGAGGTTCCATTCATAAGTGGCCTTGCTGATCTTTAAGGAGCCCTATTCTTTCATTTAATATATTTATAGAATCCCTTTGGATTCTCCTTAACCCTATTTACCAAAGTTGTCTCATGTCCCCTTTTTGCCCTCCTGATTTTCCTCTGAAGTATACTCCTTCTACTGCCTTTATACCTTTCTAGGGATTCACTCAATTCCTCCTTCTATACTGGACATATGCTTTCTTTTCCTTGACCAAACCTCCATTTTTCTCTAATAATCCAGCAGTTTCTACACCTACCAGCTTTGCCCTTCACCCTAACAGGAACATACTGCCTCTGAACTCTCATTATCTATTGTACAGTAGATTTGCACTACATCCTCTTGAAATCTTGACCAGCTAACATACATGTTTAGCAGTACTTGCTTTTACCAGTCACCCACCCTCCAGCAACTGTCTGTGTGCAGTTTGCACATTCTCACTGTGTTTGCATGGGTGTCCCCCAGGTGCTCCGGTTTCCTCCTCCCACAGTCCAATGTTGTGCAGGTAAGGTGGATTGGCCATGTTAAACTGCCTTATAGTGTCCAGGAATATGCAGGCAAGGTGGATGAGCCAAGGGGAATGCAAGACAGGGGTCGTGTCTGGCTGGAATGGTCTCCAAAGGATCAGTAGGGATTCTGTGGGCTGAATGGCCTGTTTCCACATTCTATGATGTTTTATTCCTATATTTTCTGCCATAGGAATTTATTTATTAATCAACAGCCATACATTCTTCTTTTGCAAGTCTGTATGTTCTTCAATACAATAACCCTCCTGAACTCTTCCAGTCTTTGCTTCCATGTGAACTGACTATGTTTACTAACTTAACTTCCAATCTGCTTTCTGAACCTGAATTAATAAAGGCATACTAAGCAATTGCCTTGAATTATTCTCACCCCGAAAGAGTTTCAGCTACCCTGACCTTTACTCATGGTAATACTGTGGCCTTTAGTGATGGACTTTGTTTATCTGTTATTCTGGTCACTACATGGAAATGGTTCTTTCTATAGTTTTTTAATCATGCAAAATTATTCCCTATGAGTAAATCAATTCAATCCACAGGCAATTTCTTAACGATCCCAAACACTGGCCCAGGTGACAAGTCCTGGGAGTTGGCAAAACAGGATAAGCAGAGAATACATTCCAGTTCCAAAGGACAAACACTTCTTTTTGGCTTTCATTGAACATTCTGGAAGGAAAACTAAATCCTTCTGGCAAGGTCCCAGAGGATTCCTCATCAGCTGACACCTAGTCCCTGATTTGAAGGATGATCAAGGCATCAGGAAGAATGCATGAGGGGCCCTCTGCATTTCTTCCAACCTGTCCTCCCCGACCCTACCCAGAGACCTTTTTCATGTAGCCCCAAAATGCCCTCACTAAACAGTAAGAACATCATTGATCCTGGGCCTCTAGTTGGTGTATTGCTGACAACTGCAACTGCTCCTGATTATACCATCTGAAATGGAGCTCTTCTGGCTAACAGTTTACAAAAACCGGGATTTCTGCCCCTCAGGATCCTTGCCCTGGGGAAGGTAATCCCCAACTACTTAAATGCCTGATTTTGGTACTTAATACTGCCAGAAAGAAGGTATTCTGGAGTTCCCTCTGGATCTCCAGCTGATGGTCAAAACCTTGGGAATCTGGATTAAGTTTGATTATGATGAGTGGGGAAATAGAAGTCTACTTTCACGTTCTCCTGTTTTCCTACTGATTTCACTGAACAAAGGGAAAACTTTAAATATTTCACTGCTTACTCTTCCAAACATTTCTAAACGTTGATGCTTTCTGTTGCTTGTGACCCAGGAACTATTTTTAAGAATATAGTCAGTGAGTGAGTAATAAGCAGAAATGTAGCAAAAGCACAGGGTTCAACCTGTCACGTCATGGCACAAACTAGTCACATTTCACGTCCTGGAAATGGTTTGCAGTTACACAGTGCACTCAATTATAACATTGTTATGCAAAAGTTTTATTTTTGAGGGTGGCGCAGGGAGTGTACATAATAACCCGATCTGTTACTGTTAATTAAGAAAACTGTTCATTAGTCCTTAAATATATGCAGAATCTTATCCCTTTAAAGTGCTTACAAATTAATCCATATTTATTGCAAGTTTGAAAACTGACAATCAAATTGTATACGACTGAATATCAGATCAGTCAACTGGCAAGAAATATCAGAGTAAAAAACATCAACAGCATTGGTTCCTACTTTTATACAGGTACACAGAAGAATTCACTATAAAATGGAATGAACAAGCAGACTCCAGTAACATCCTGTAAATAAGGCAAGTGGACAGTTGTTTAGGAAAACATGGTAATTCTCATTTGAAACATATAAATGCACTGCAAATTGATTCCATTTATTTACAACCTGTGTTTAAGATATGCATGTTTTAGGAAACATTTGTTGCTCTAATCCAAGTATTGAAAATTAGAAATTAGTTCAGAAAATGCTTTAAACAAAACAGGAGTTTCAGAATATTTTTGACCAGTAATATTTTTATGGTAATACCATTAAAGTATCAGAAATGTTACATTTTAAAGATTGTAAGATTAACACAATTTTTGAATCCTGCAGCTTCTCAAAGGTACTGAATAAATAGCTACAATTTGTTCAAAACTCTTTTCACATTTAATATTTTTAAGGTTCAAAATGAATATTTCTTCTGGCATTTTTCTGGTGATGTCAGAACCCCATCTAGTTTAGCCTTTTTGCCAAATAGCAGCAATATGGTAGTAGCAATGTCTCTCTCTCTCTCTGTGTTTATAACTTTCTTTTGGCTCCACAATCCTGAGATTTGACTCATCTAACCTGATTTCTTGAGTATTATTCCACCAGTCCTGCTTGCAATTCCAGTTGCCCAGGACCTAAAGCTCTGGAATTCTCTTTTTACTTCATTTTTTAAAAAGATACTATTTTAACTAAAGGCTTCTACCATGCCATCTAATCTCTTTGGGTGGTTTGGTATTGTTATTTTGCTTTGATTCTCTAAATATATATATATTGTAATTTTACAGTAATCATAGCCACACCATGTCTGCAAGTGCCACATTATGAATAATTTGAATTATAAAAAGTAATCTTATGAAGTATTATTATTCATTACCTTTGTCACGGTATTAACAAAATGCTTGTGGATTACCTATAGTTTTAGTGATCAGGCTATGATTGGTCTCAATCCATTGATCTAATTGAAATATGGACACTGAATTGAGCAACTAACTCCTTTTATTCATTGGAAGGAAGAAATCTAAGAAAATCTGACATCAGAACCATACATTATGTACGATGGGGTAAATGTGGTGTTATTAGCTTTGTCTGGACTTAGAGCTTGATAATATACCTACATCCTTAAAGAGAACCAGATTTAAGAAATTTATCTCCTAACATTGTGGGACAGATAACCCGAACACTAATTTTGCGTAGCTGTTGAGAAAGGCGTTTAGGTTCCAGATGTTAATGCCATTAATAGATCAGAGTATAAAGATCCTGAGGCAGGAAAGGGAGGTTAGAGTGAAATATCACTATGACGTAGTTATGCTTGGGAGTGAATTGTGCATTGATGTCCCAAATTAATTTCAGACACTTCAAAATATTTTTGTTTTTTTCCCCATTAACTGAGCAGTCTAGGTTCCATCCCAAAGTGCTCATCGTTCACAGTTTATACAAAAAGAGTCAGTGATTTTTTTTGTTAAAATCTTGTTTAATGATTAACCTAACAATATTAAAGGCTAGTTCAACTATCATCATCCATACTTATCAGAATAAATTGTTATGATCATTTATTGATTTATTCCTGAAGGCACTTACTTACTATAGCAAATGTACAGTTTTATAAATAAGAATTTGTCTTTGATTAATGTTTGAACGTATTGGATTTTCATTCCAGTCTTAATTAGAGTAGTCACTACAAGATAAAGGAATGAATTCTGTGACATATGGGAGAAATTTGGAAACACAATCTGAAGAAAGATTTTCGTATTGAAATACAATAACAATACAACTATGACAATCTCCTATGACTCCACATCCTATCGCATTTCACTTTCTGAACATGCTCCCATTTGCTGTTTCTGAAGGAGTAGGAAGATCTTGCATTTGCAACATTCTGAAAACTTTTTGACACTTCAAATGTATTACTTTTTTTCCATTTTAATAAATAATACTTTGCATCCGCCTTCTTCAATCCACTTCATGTTCCTGTCTTTTTCTCCCATTCCTATAATTGAAAACAAAGCAGATCTTTACAATTTGGCAAATCAAGTTGTGAATCATGAAACAATTCACTGTCCTTTTTAATGATTTGGAATGTTACTTGATTGATATTATTCCCTCAAAGGTTCTATTTTGACTTGATTTGTCTGTACAAGGATCCTGACTTTTGCAGTTTTAATGAGTCTGTTGATTTCAAAAACAAACACAATGTGTGGTTAAATGTAAAAAAAAATCCAGTTTACTGTCAATTTTCTGCTCCACCACAGGGCACATTTCCATCTTTATGGGCTTTTAATACTACATTTAAAACCTGAGCAAATTAAACCTTGTGAAGTGTGACAGTTCTTAATGGCATGTTAGGTCACATGCAGACTTGGGCCAATGTTTGGCCATGAGACACTAATTTTATAGTTGTGTAGTGCTATTTGTGTTTTGATTATTTGAATATGGTATGAACCAAACTATCTTTTTGTCAACATTTTGGATGTACATATTAAAAGCTTTGCTTTCAAATTATGAAATACGAAGGCTGTCCTTTTCTAGGTTTATTTTCTTGGAACCATTCAATGTGAGTGAATGGCTGTTTACCCAGTTTGATGGTGTCACTATTTCTGGATGTCTGGAGATCCCCATATCTTTGTTCCAGACTCAAATTAATTTTTTTTGTGCTAAGTTTTTGTGGACAGCTTAAAATCTGTGCCATTGAATCACAACTGACTGCAAAATCTGAACACATTTTGTACTGAATTCAATAAACAGCTTTTTCATGTATTAGCCCATGTGAAATATATCACTTCTTTTAATAATTTCTACTTGTGAATGTATAAAGTGAATTTAATTTGTTTTTTGCTACACCATCTGACTATGAAGAGGCATCCCAAACAATGATTCTGGATCAGTGGTGCTGAAAGAGCACAGCAGTTCAGGCAGCATCCAACGAGCAGCGAAATGTCGGGCAAAAGCCCTTCATCAGGAATAAAGGCAGTGAGCCTGAAGCGTGGAGAAATAAGCTAGAGGAGGGTGGGGGTGGGGAGAGAGTAGTATGGAGTACAATGGGTGAGCAGGGGAGGAGATGAAGGTGATAGGTCAGGGAGGAGAGGGTGGAGTGGATAAGTGGAAAAGGAGATAGGCAGGTCGGACAAGTCCGGACAAGTCATGGGGACAGAGCTGAGCTGGAAGTTTGAAACTAGGGTGAAGTGGGGGAAGGGGAAATGAGGAAGCTGTTGAAGTCCACATTGATGCCCTGGGGTTGAAGTGTTCCGAGGCAGAAGATGAGGCGTTCTTCCTCCAGGCGTCTGGTGGTGAGGGAGCGGCGGTGAAGGAGGCCCAGGACCTCCATGTCCTCGGCAGAGTGGGAGGGGGAGTTGAAATGTTGGGCCACGGGGCGGTGTGGTTGATTGGTGCGGGTGTCTCGGAGATGTTCCCTAAAGCGCTCTGCTAGGAGGCGCCCAGTCTCCCCAATGTAGAGGAGACCGCATCGGGAGCAATGGATACAATAAATGATATTAGTGAATGTGCAGGTAAAACTTTGGTGGATGTGGAAAGTTCCTTTAGGGCCTTGGATAGAGGTGAGGGAGGAGGTGTGGGCACAGGTTTTACAGTTCCTGCGGTGGCAGGGGAAAGGGATCCCAAACAATGAAACATCTCCCAGAATCTACCTACTACCAGAGTCATGTAGCACTGAATATCTGAAGTTTACAACACTTGAGTTCGATCCTGTGTAACAATGCCAAGGGAACCATTGAAGAGTGCTGTGGGTAAGGTGAATGGCAATACATATTTTCTGTGCTGTATGAAAATGTTTGCAAGATATTTGGATACACTACCATAAATTAAGGATTTTACAATGCAGAAATCCAATTCATCTTGTACAATACTCTTCCATAAATGATTTTCCATTACATTCATGTGTAATAAATGATATTAATGCAGAACTCAGCTTTGATAATGACGCAAAAGTATGCTGTCCTGCATAGTTTTAATATGCATTTTTTTGTTGCCAAAATGCATGTTTATGCCCAGAATTAGTGTATACATTGATCCCACCTTTCAGCTGATAAATTTGTCTTTATGGCTATACTCCAAGTGTTGGAATGAATCTTTTCAGCTCCAATGCATGTTTAGGGTTATACTTGTCTTGGAAGTTGGCAGATAGGATTGAACAGTCAAGATGGGTCATGTTGCCATGTGTCTAAGGTATGTCTCCACATGACAACTGAAATAGAAATGTTCTCCTGCACCAATGCTGGCAGTTCATATTCTATAATCAATATACAATTCTAGATTTTTTTAAAAAAGGATTATTTGAAGGTCAATTTGTACATTGTGATCTGGGATGGATCTGTTTGTGCACATGCTTTTCTAGTCATGTTCCTAGTGATGGGGAACACATTTATATACTTTAATTTGAATAAAAATGTAATTGGCGTACTGATGGTGGAAAGCTGGAGTTAAACCTGTGTTGTCTTGTTTCCTACTAAAGATAAGCTATCAAAACATGCTGATACCTTGGCCTTCTGTAAGACACATCCTTTACTGGAAGATATCATGGTGGGAGCTCTCCTTTTCATTTCGGAAGCACAATTCACAGGGAGAAAATGGTGTTCTGTATAACTATTCTCACCCTGGGGGAACACAAGACAATATTTTAATAACTGCGCTACTAACCAATAGCAGTGAAGAGCAGAGATTTTTCTTATTTTCTGCCAAAAACACATTCTATCTGTTCATTTATTTCAGGAACTAAGTATGTGACAATATATACCAAATATGAAAAGGAATTGTTGGACCACACAACTGCAAGTGGAAGCCAAGTACTTTCACTTTAAGCTTGCGTACAGTTCTCACCAAGAAAACATTAATGCCATTGGTCAAAATATTCCACCAAGCCACCATTTCATTTGCTGCAGCAGAGGTCCAGAAACAGAGTACAAAATCTATTTGGAAGTGCCAAGTCACACTGACTAAAAATCCTCTGTTAATTCACATAAATAGTCAGGTGAGAGATCTGTTTTTGTGTTGGTGGTATATGTAAATATTGAAGATATTGGATGAGAACATCATTTGTTTTAGCTGAAATGTCCAACCACCTGATGAAGGAGCGGCGCTCCAAAAGCTATTGCTTCCAAATAAACCTGTTGGACTATAATGTGGTGATTATTGTGATTTTTAACTTTGTACACCCTAGTCCAACACTTGCACCTCCAAATCATGTTCAAATGAGTACACTTTCCAAACAAATTTGGTGACAAATCAGGCATTTTGAGTATCTCGGTTTATTGTTCCCTTCCTTTGCCCATTGCTTTAACGAGGCAGCTAAAGGTGAATTTGAGATGATACCAGTGATAATCTTCCGGTATGTAGCTTAATCACATTCCAGACAGTGCATTTGATAGTATAGCTATTAGGAAATCATTAATACAATCCACTGTTGTGTAAGCATAAAAGGAAGACTTTCTATTTTTGTACTCCCAGCAAGCTGATCCGCCTATTATGAGAATAGAAATTCAGGTATATGCTGAATCTTGCCTCATTCAACATTTAAGATAAATATTTTGGAATAAGTCATTAACATGAAGGTTGTAAGTTCTCATTCATAGCAGCAGTCCCTCCCCCTCCAAAACAAAAGAACCCTTTCTTTAGCTTAGGAGTTCAGAGGTCAATAGAATCTTTAAAATAACCTTTTAGGTGAGAAAAGCTTGAATCTGTACTGTGGATATTAAAAATTATCTAGGGCATCACTCACTTTGAACTGAATTTTGGTGAACAAAATCTACCCTCTTAGGGAAGCACTTTCAAGCTTAGGTGAACAGTTTTTGGAAATTTTTCTTTTCCTTGAATGGTAAAAGGACTAATGTTATATATTTCTTGAAATGCATTGAAGCACCCAATATACAATTTAATTACTTCAAAATGAGATTACTGCTTCATTTTGTAAACATGTTGGAAGATTTTGCACATACCAAAATGGTACAATAAGATGGCTGATCTGTTCACTTGTTTTTGTTGCTGATTGAAAGAGGAATATGGGTCAGAACACCAGAAGAACCTGCTATCACTTACAGATAGTATAGTGTAATATTTTACACTTAATTGAAGAGGCAACTGGGAGGGTAGTAAAACTGATTGACAAATGCAATACTTCCTCAGTCTATCTTGTACTGATATCAGAACCTAAGCTGTGATCAAGTACCTGAGTGACCCTTGAACAGTCAACTTCCTAACTCAAAGAGAATAAATTTCCATAAACTGACCTCTTCTAGATAATCATGAAAAATAAAACAGCTAACCTCATATGTGTTGATTTATTTTCTTTTGCAAAATAGTATTTTTCAAGTACCTGTAGACCAGAAGTGTCTGATTTGGAGTCAATGGATGAATTAATTTCTGCTCCCCTTGCAACGGCTTTCTTCAGATTCTCTTTTACTTGTGTTAATTTGAGTTCCACTTCCACCCGTTCAACCTCTTTATCTTTACATTTTTCTTCCAATAATCTGAGTTTCTCCTCGAGAGCAATTTGAGATTTTTTACCTGGGAACATTATGAACAGAATTACCATCTGCATGATTCATATTTCCTTATAACATCTAAAATGAAACCTTTTTAAAGAGTTACTAAAGAATTCCAAATACAAGATGTAGCTTAATCTGAAATTATACGAATTGAACCACTCTCAATTTATAGGAAGTTTCAGTGATGGATTACTTTGGATCAATTGAGAATGAGTACCTGTCCCTTGATATTATTCTGGTGCGTTCATTCTTTTTTTCTTGCTAATTTCCTCACCATTTCTTCTGACACCGTTGACACCTTATCACATTACAATTGCAATGATGTTAGTCTCCATTCTGCTAACGGGCTCACCATCTGGCTGAAGCAATTGTAGTGTGTTTTGCAAAAAAAGCCAGCTGGCTTTTGCTGTTGATGTGACATTGATGTACCACTGTTACGAACTGCCTGCCTCTCCCTGTATGCTATAATTCAGTGCAAGCCAGAGAGACTGGCAGTTTTCAAGAAAGTGTAATGTGAGACATTGCTCTGACTCTCATGCTAGATAATGGCATCATCTTGTTTCTCAGGGAAGGAATGGAGAATTTGAAGCTGCATTGAAGTGAGGTTGGTTGGGTGAATAATGCCGTGATAATGCATTAAAATAAGTTTGCTGTTCATGAACAAGATTCTGAACATGCCATTTAAACCTCAAAGGGGAAATTGAAAATTATCTTTTTCTATAGAAATTGAGTTTTTTTTCACTTTGACCATATTTACCCACATTTTTCACCTATAAGACTGAGATTTAATTTTCTAGTGATTGAGTATAGAGGTGTAGTAATGAACTCTCCACCCCATCTCACCAATGAGCGAGCTAGTCAGATTGGGCTTCAATCAGTTAGCAAAGAGCTTCTCAGCAAGTCACAGTTTGCAGTGTTAAAGTCCTGTCTTCCCAAAAGACATCAGCCAGAGGCCAGCATCTGGGACCTAAAGGTCACTGAATCACCTGAAGATGAGATTTCCAAATGACAAGAATATAGATCTGATCTTTTTGGGTCCGGTGGTGTGTGGAGAGAAGAGAGTCAAGAGTTCAGAGGCAAGAGTGTGTGCTAACCTCACACACCTTCATCCCCCCTCTTTCCTGCTCCTATTTGGCTCTAGACTGGAGCCTCCTTTTCTCCCACCTCCTCAAGCCTTGTAGGCATGTTGCTCCAGTTACCTAGTTGGGAAACCAGCCACTTGGCCTACCTGTTGGGAAGTTAAATAAACAGGGAGATGGTGAGTTGATGCCATTGATTTCCCTCTTTAAGAATCTCAATGGCAGTTGAGGTCTGATGGACCTTCGTAACCGGCACTTAATTGCTGAGTGGGTGAGAAGTGAACAAGTACCTCGCCAGGGCCAACTCACCCAATTACTTTGAAGAAGGGACAATGGGTCCAAAACACTAATGCAGCTTTCTCTCCACAGATGCTGCTAGACCTGCTCAGTTTTTCCAGCAATTTTGTTTTTGTCATCCAAATATTAGCCTTTCTCACCACATGCAGTGAGGGGCATACTGCTCCTATTTCTCCAGTCTCTTGGTGAGCAAGTAAATGTGCCTCAATTTCATGGTAATACACACCAATATTCCAATGGTTTATCATTGTGCCACTTTTCCTTTTATTAACTGGATCATTTCTGCTTACACATAGAAATTCACAACCAAAGTATGCATGGATTCTTATAACTGTTTAAATATGCTTTAAATGTAATTTACTTACCTTTTTTTCTTTCCAGTGACATTGGTGATAGCACTGTATCGTCTTCACCTGGAGACATAAAATATTTGTACTGAGGAAACTGCCTTGAAACTGACACACAAACAATCAAGGGGTTGTGTTGTATGAGTAAAATCATGATTGGGCAAGTTGGGAAGGTTTGGAGAATCAAGGAGTGTAATATTCATAACATTATTTGTGAGCAGGTTCAATGTCAACATTTTCAGCTTATCACACAGATTACATCAGATGCACTGAACAATAGATACTAGACACCATTATCATCATTCCTGGATGTGTCTTGTCCCACCAGCAGGACAGACCTAGTAGACATGGTGGTATAATGGCACATAGTTGTGAGGGAGTTGCTCAGGGACTCTTCAACATTGACTCCAGACCCCATGAAATCTCATGACTTCAGGTTATTACCATGTACCATCCTTTCTCCATGTTGAGCAGCACTTAGAGGAAGGATTGAGGCTGGTAAGGGTGTGAAATGTGTTCTGGATGAGGGATTTCAATATCTACCACCAAGAGTGGCTCAGTAGCAGTGTCGCTAATTGAGCTAGCCCAGTCCTAATGGATATAATTGCTAGGCTGGGTCTGTGGCAGGTGGCAAAGGGAACCAACGAGAAGGGGAAAAACATGCATCTGTTCATGACAGTATTGGCAAGACTGATCACTGATAAAGTCCCATCTTCACATTCAGAAGGTCCTCCAGTGTGTTGTGTGGCACTATCACCATGCCAAATGGGACAGACTTTGAACGGATCTAGCAATTCAAGATTTGGCATCCATGAGGTGGTGTGGGTCATCAACAGCAGAAGTGTACTCCAGCGCAATCTGCAATGTCATGGTCCATCACTTACCCATTATCATCAAGCCTGGGGATCAACCCTGGTGAAGAGTACAGGAAGGCATGCTAGAAGTAGCACCAGACATACTTAAAAGTGAAGTGCTAACCTTGTGAAACTACCAATAGCATAAGTGATAGGCAGCGCTAAGCAATCCCACACCAAAAGATCAGATCTAAGCTCTACAGTCCTGCCATATCCAATCATGAATGATGGTAGACAATAAACAACGCACTGGAGAAGGAGGCTCCATGAATATCCCGATCCTCAATGATGGAAGGGCCTAACAAATCAGTGCAAATGATAAGGCAGCAATCTTAAGCCAGATGTATCAAGTGGATGCCAGTCTTCAGCCAATTTGATTCACTCATGTGATATCAAGGAAAGACTGAAGGCACTGGAGACTGCAAAGGGTAACAACACTGCAGCAAAAGTACTGAAGGCTTGTGCTTCTGAACTTGTTGCTCCCATCACTCCAACTGGTGGAGCATTTGATCCACCCCCGCCCCCCCCATACCTGGTGATTCCAGTTTTGCTAGGGCCTCTTGATGCCACACTCTGTCCAAGCTCTTCCAGTAGGAAAACAACATTTGCATCTACCTGACAATGTGGAAAGTTGCTCAGGTGTGTCCTCTGCATAAAACACAGGACAAATCCAACTTGACCAATTATCGTTCCATCACTCTACTCTTTAGTAAAGTGATTGAAGGTGTCACCAACAATACTATCAAGCAGCACCTGCTCAGTGATACCCAGTTTGGTATTGCCAGGGCCACTCAACTCCTGACCTCAATACAGCCCTGGTTCAAACATGGACAAAAATAGTTGAATTCCAAAGGTGAGGTGAGAGTGACAGCCCTTGACCACAAGGTTGCATTGGACAGAGTGTGGCATCAAGAAGCCCTAGCAAAACTGGAATCACCAGGTATGGGGGGTGGGGGTGGATCAAACGCTCCACCAGTTGGAGTGATGACTGCCACACAGGAAGATAGTTGTAGCTATTGGAGGTCAGTCATCTCAACTTCACGACATCTCTGTAGGACTTCCTCAGGGTACTGTCCTAGGCCCAACCATCTTCAACTGCTTCATCAATGATCTTCTCTCCATAAGGTCAGAAATGGGGATGCTCTCACCATTCATGACTGTTCAGATTCAGTCCATATTCAAATACCCCAATAAGATCTGGACAATATCCATAATTGGGCTGACAAGTGGCAGGTACCATTCACACCACACAAATGTCTAGTAATGACCATTTCCAATAAAAGACTATCTAACTCTGAATTATGATGTAGAGGTGCTGGTGTTGGACTGGGGTGGACAAAGTTAAAAATCACACAATACCAGGTTATAGTCCATCAGGTTTATTTGGAAGTACTAGCTTTTGGACCACTGTTCCTTCATCTCTTATGATCCTGCTCCGTAGCTACCTGATGAAGGAGCAGCACTCCGAAAGCTAGTACTTCCAAATAAACCTGTTAGACTATAACCTGATGTTGCGTGATTTTTAACTAACTCTGGATTAGCGCAACATGTGCCAACTTGCCATAAGTACACATGAACCAAGCAGAACAGAATGAAGCATCACTACTGTGTGAGATCAGCATCAAGTCATCATTAGACATTGAGAGCTCTCTTTGAATCCCTACAAGTATGGCTGAGGGGTCTGGTAATCGTGAAGAGTCTGACAAATGCCTGCCCATTGACATACTGCTAAGGCCATGGAGGAGCTCTGGATGTTTGCATTGTTGCATGAAAACATGGAAAAGATATTTTATTGGATTGAAAAAAATTGCAGACTGTATCAATTTGTTTGAAGAGACACTGAGCAGAAGAAAGTTCCTGAGCTTTTTCAGACATTTTTAAATACTTCTATTGCTCAAGGTGAGGTATGAACAAATTGAAACAATACATTATGCACATACTTACTGTATCAATTCTTATGTTTAATTTATGTTTTTTTTTATTAGATTAGATTCCCTACAGCGTGGAAACAGGCCCTTTGGCCCAACAAGTCCACACCGACCCTCCGAAGAGTAACCCACCCACACCCATTTCCCTCTGCCTAATGCACTTAACACTATGGGCAATTTAACACGGCCAATTCACCTGACCTGCACATCTTTGGACTGTGGGAGGAAACCGGAGCACCCGGAGGAAACCCACGCAGACATGGGGAGAATGTGCAAACTCCACACAGACAATTGCCCGAGGCTGGAATCTAACCTGGGACCCTGGTGCTGTGAGGCAGCAGTGCTAACCACTGAGCCACCATGCCACCCTGATGCATTTTAAGAATTTTAAAAATTTTGACAGTGTGGTTAGGTGCTTGTGGTTTGGATAGGGTACTGACACTAATCTGTTCAGAAATGTTATGACATACCCTGACTCAGAGGCACGGAAACCACCAGTGGGCTAACAAAATCATCATCAATCCTTTTTACACTGATTCAGAGGTTTGGAGGGACTGTTTGGATAACAGTGGTAGAGATTGAACTTCTTCTTAACAACAAGAAGAGGCATTCATTTTTAAAAAAATGTAGTTTATTGCAAAATACTGGTTTTTACAAGTTACATTCGTTAGTTAGACATTATTCTAAATGTCAGGAGCAAAGATGATACATCTGACCTCATTGGGATCTGGAGTTGGACTCCTCTATTCTCTGGTATCATCAGATTGGGTTTTGCCTAATATAATCTGCAATATTGATCCTTTCAGAACCACTAAAAAACTTTGGTCTATGTTATTTTTGTTGTTTTACTGCTACTTATTTGTGTATTTATGCTAATTTAGTTTTTTTAATATTTTCAGTTGATTGGAGGATTAATATCAACCAACGCAGGATCTTTTCTGATTTTTTGATTTGATGGATGGGGGCCTGGATAACTTAAAAAAAGGTTTTTCTTTAAGGAAGGTGAATATACTTTTGTTGGCCACCAGATGGCAATAGATGTTACAGAAAAAGAAGTGAAACAGATGATTGAGATTTGCCATTGTGCATTGGAGTATTTAAATATTTTGTGTGAGGAATTGCTGACTGTGTGAGCTGATAATGACATTGCAGTAAGGAAAAGAGGACATCTCTGATCTGGATGAACATGGCTAGCAACAGTGTATTCACTTGACAATTTAGAGTAAAGGACTGTGAAATTAAGACTGAAAGTAGTGTAAATCAAAGTGGATGAATTTGATGGCCCAACATGTGGCTGCAATGACTGCAAAACTGCCATTATTCTGCATTGCCTGTGTAAAACTGACAGCAACTTCTGGTGTTCTCATCTGCACAGTTAAACAAAAATCCAGAAACTACAGTCAGTGACACCTTGCTCCTTACTGGGTGCACTATTTCAGTCTTTGCAGATGCACTCAAATTAGAATCTGTAAGTTGAAATGAAATGCAACATTTTATGCACCAATTGCATTGCAGTAGAACATAGAAAACGCAAAAACCATTTGAACTGGAGGGTTGATGGTGTCCTAAGTCATGATCACTGAACAACTTCTCTGGCTGTGGAAAACTAATTTGATAAGTATGGAGTGTCACGGTGGCTCAGCAGTTACACTAATGCCTCACAGTGCAAAGCACCTAAGTTCAATTCCACTCTTGGGCGACTGTCTGTGTGGAGCTTGCACCTTCTCCCTGTGTCTGCATAGTTTCTGCTGGGTGCTCTGATTTCCTCCCATAGTCCAAAGATCTGCAGGTTAGGTGGATTAGCCATGGGATATGAGGAAACGATAGGGTGCTGGGTCTAGGTGGGATGCTTTTCCATATTGGTGTGGGCTGAAATGGCCGGCTTCCACACTAGGGATTCTATGAAAATTACACAAATTTTAAAACAAATTTTTTTTAATTTGATATTTCAGTTCTGACTTCAAGATATATGTTCATCACAATCTTTAAATTGCCTTTTGTTCAATGACTAAACTGTTAATTATAATTTGATTTTTAAAAACAATTTTTAAATTCCTGGTTAACGGTTGTAAGAATGTAAATTTTGTTGCTCAGCTTGCTTGATGAGTGCACTTTCTTTTTTGCTCTATATCACAGATCCCTTTCTAGACCTTTACAGTTTCAAATCCATGTTGGAATGTGGGAAATTGATGTTCTACAAGCCACTAGATCTTTTTGGGCTGTTTTCTACAAGGTCAGTCTGAGCACTATACCTTTGTCAGAGACCTTGAAATAATTATTGTTCAGAAATTAAATTATCACACATCACAAAACATACTTAGACTGGATTAGACCAATCTTAACTTTGTGTGACAAGATTAGTTCATATCTACTGTGCATTAAGAACAGTTTTAGGCCAGTATTTCAACGATAAATTGATGGGGTGGGGTCAATTTTATGTCCATGGCATGAAATTGCCTGATCATTTAACTTAGCACAAATCAGAAATTCAGCTTTGTTGCATAATGGCTCAGTCTCCACTGATTATATTGTATTAGCTGAGTTACTGAGAAAGATGATCATATTTTATTTTCTGTAGCATCAGGGTGCCAATTTCATGCAAAGAATTGAAAATGAACACAAATTAAAATTGTAATTGCATGTGGACCTAAGTTATTTCTTTCCAAAGTGATGTAATAGAAATTAAGGTTAAAAATTTTTAACTCACTGTGGCACTTCTGAGAACAAAAGTATTTAAAAAAAGGCTTTACATCTTTAACTATTTATCCAGTATTTAACAACTGATCGATTCCTGTCCCCATGTGATAAATGGATGTGATTCAAATCCATTACTAAGCTCCAAAATTACTAATTTTAGGGAGTAAGTGTGAATGCTTGTACCTTTAAGTGCTTTCAGGGCTTCACGGAACTCTTTCTTCTCTTTGCGGAGCTGTATCAATTCTCTGCGAATTGAATCTTTCTGATTTTCGAGTGCCTCCTGCTCGGTCAGCCATTTCTTTGCATCTTCTTCTGCTCGTGTCTTCCCATATTTGGACTGAGTCACATCTGAAAGATATGGATGGCATCAAGCTACAGACAGTAAATTGAAAACTTGTTTTCAATAAATAGATTTTGGTTTGCAGCTCAAATTGATCCCCATTTCATTTAATAATGATACAATAGTCATGCTTGTATTCCATTCTCCCTACTGCAATTTGGTTTCAATTTCCCAATTGGGTGCAATGGGGGAGAGATGCATATTTCTATGAAAATAATTCATATATGTACCAAAAATGTCAAGATCTGCCAAAACATGTTTTTCATCAAATCTGCAAATAGTTAAATTAATAAATGAATCTTTTCATTTAAAATGGACAGTAATATCTTACCTTCAGTTTTTAGTCTGAGGTTAATAATTAGATTTGAGCAGCTAATAATTTGCAATATATAAAAAAATTTAGTACCTCTCCCAGTCATTCACAAATGAATCTTTCTGTACAAACCATGTTTTTCCTTATCTTTAGTTATGTTTGCTTGCCCTATTGTGGTCTGTTATTACATAATGAATGTTTTTTTGTTTTCTGTATTATCTCTGGTTAAAAATTTCCTCCCTCTATCTCATGCCAAAAAAAAACAATTTAAAGTGATCCCAGCTGGTCTAAATGGCAATAGTCGTAGCAGTCTTGAAAGAATAAGACTTTGGTGCCTCAGTATCACCGTTGCCAACAAGGTGCCATGACAAATTTACATAGCCAACTCCTATTAAAATCATACAGAAATTTACACGGAAAAATAAAACAAACTTTAGGCTTATAATTGTCTTGTGTAAAGGAGCAGTTTGTACGCTGAAGAAGTTTAAGCATCAGATGGAACTGCAGCTGCAATTAAACAGGTACTGAAAATAGACACTGAAATGTTAACAGACCACAGAAAAGACAAACTTAAGGCAAGATTTTCACTGGGTTTAGTCAACTCAGGCATCCTTTAAAAATGGCAGGTAGGATGTCTGAGATTCCTTATGCCGTTTCGGTTTCCAGCAATGTTCATCTGTGTGATACGTAAAGGTAACAATCCTTCTGTTGCAGGGATGAGCAGCTCAAGTTCCAAATCCATGTTAGTCTTCCCCCTCCCCCCCCTGTAATTTTAACAAAACTGAGTTCCCTCTTTCAGGATATGAGGTGTATCATCCTCCAGGAGTTGTCAACTGTGTGGAAACTCAGTGCAATTGGGGACCTAAAACAGTCACTTGCTCTTGGACTGTTTTTGTACAAAGAAAAAGTTTTTTTTCAACTACAAAAGTTGATCTTGCAAAGGGCAATAGGCTATTACTTTGAGCAGCGTTAGGCAAGTGCTGAGATGCACAAGAGTACTATTCGCATTGACAAAATGCTCTTATCCATTCAAACTGAAGGAAACAGTGCTTGCGATCTTTAGTCTGATAATCTGAAATGATTCAAATGCTCAGCCATTTTAAATTAAGGGAGAACAAAAAGCAATCACGTACTCCTGGAATACTTTTATGATAGGAAACCTGAAGTAGTTTAAATAGGCTCCACCATATAGCTTTCTCAGGTTTGGTTTGACAGCTAAGCTTGGATGCTTGGCCAATTATCAACTATAAATGTGATGATGCTGTTACTTTAAAAAAGGTTATTTTGTCCTTGGTTTTCTTGAAAAGAGATTGTAAAGGCAGAGGTGCCAAACATTTTAGGAAGGATCTCGTTTAACAATGGAAGGGGAGTGGCCAGTTATCCTAGTTCAGGTTTTTCTAGTTTGTTTTAGCTACAGCAGTCACAAGATGTGAGTGTCCAAGGGAGTTGCAAGCTTCAGTAAGCAACTCCTCTGACCTTCTGAAATCTCTTTGGATGTTGTTCCCTCCTGCCTGTAAGAATCTGTGTTTGAATGTACCTTTTTGCCAAGGGATGTTGTTGTATTGGAGCAGTTAATTAGTAATAGTTACTGTATTGGGTTGGTTACATTTTCCAAAATTAAGTCATACTAAATTCCATTTTCTTTTATTTGTATTTCAACTGTTGTGTTTAAACAAATTCTGTTTTGCTCAAAGTCAAGTGGTTTGACCAGCTGCATGACACCTGGACAATCCACTTGCTATTTGCCTTTAAATTAAGAAAATGTTAGGGTCTAGTCTACCTTCTTAAAATATTTTGGAGGTTTGGCCTGGTCCACAAGTGAAATACTTAGCTGATTGGAAGTTGGCTTTACCTGTAAAATGATAGCAGATAGAAAGACATCCTGAAGACTGCCCACAGTAAATACTGGATTTCACCAGTATGGATGGATGGGGGTATTTTGAAGAATGGGGAGGACATGGGGAGTATTAGGGGAAATGGAAAGGGCATGGAGGAGACTTGGTGGTTATGAGGAGTCATGAACAGGAAATAGGATTCTTGGGTGGGATGGGGGTAATGAGGAGGATTAGAAGTTGGGTAGGGGTGAGTGAAGGTTAAGGAAGGAGAATTGCCAGAAATGCTCTATGGAGCTGGGATGCGCTTCAAACTGCATCTCAATCTCATTGTAATAAACCATTGTTAATTAATGTCATTCTGCTGTAATGAATTGTCTGCTCTGACCCTGAAGAAATATACACGACAATTTGCAAAGAAGCTGAAACATCAATAAAGCAACCACCTTGCCACAAGAACAGTTTTATCATTTTTTGTGTCTATCTGTAATCATAACATTCAGCTGTGAATTGCAGGCCTTAGCAGCACACAGAAAGCTGCGGTTTTACGACAGCCCTGTGGTCATCAAAAACTTTTAGATGAAAATCCAGCTCAATTTCTCTGGACTTTAAGCAACAAATCACTGGTGTATTTAGGATGAAATATAATAGTGGTTCAGATATTTCTATTTGCAAGCTTGCAGTAAAACGATTTTCATTATTTTCTGACTGCTGCAATTTAGTTTTACTATTATTGAAATCCCATCTAACATGCACAGATTATATGTTCGACATTTGGTAAAGGGAATAATCACATTAATATTTCTTTTGAGTTTAGAAATTTTAGACCTGCTGTGGAGACCTCACCTTTGGACATTTTTTACAACAGGTAACAATAACCTACTCACTGGGTCGTGTGGATCTAACATTGTAATTATTTTAAATGAACTAGATCTGTGCATTTCGTTGCAACTTTTAAATGCAAAATCTAATTTAACGTAACTAAATTGAAAATACATTCACCAGAAACTATTTTAATTATGAGACAGAAGTGGTTATCTTGGCTCTATGCATGTCAGATTTAGTGACAAATTGATAAAAGGGGGAGCTGGAAAAAATACAGCAGTCTAGCAGCAGAGGAGCAGGGGAGTCAACATTTCAGGTCAGAATCTTCCATCAGGATTGGTTTAGTGACAAAGCCTGTTGGATTTGCCACTTTTTGATATTCTCTGGGACAGAAGAAACAGGCTGAAAGTACAATTGAAATATGTTCAGTTTCCCAGAATCAAAGATGCCATGGTAAGTCAGGAAGAATTCCGCAAATCTTGAAACAAATTTCAAAACCAAAAGCAGTATTGAAACAATGTATGTTGACTAAAATGGTGAAAAATGGTGATGGAATACTAGGATCAGAGACCCTACCCTCTCCGTGTCACACTTTTTTTTCCAGTGTTGTTAGGGTTGGCAGCCATCCTGAATTAGACTGAAATGTCTATTTAGAGTCCAGTATCTGAAAATATCAATAATTTACTGATATGAAAAGTCTGGTTCCTGAAATAAAATAATTCTGTTCCCACTGATTTTCATCCTAACCAGAGCAAACTCAACAAATCAAGACACAATCTCACTCCTGCCAGTCTTAATCTGCTGGACTGAAGGAAAAACTGCATTCCAAAGCAGATAACATAAGGAACAATCAGTACTGGACTAATAAGAGAAAATCATTAACTCAATACATTTTTAAAAATGTGAAATGCAGCCTGTTAATATGAGGAGCTATTTTTTATATTCTAGTAAATGTCAAACCTGGCTTGAACCTGGCTATAGTGAACTGTGAACCAAACTGTATGTAAACTATACCGTTGTCACTTCAGAACTATAATTGCAATTTCATTTTAATTGCGTGATGGCTCAAGTTAAAAAATAAATTAAAAGTATTAAACAACAGCAATTGGTCCTTTTAACAGAGTAATGTCACTTTATCAAAAACTCCATAGATTATTTTATAAAACCAAATAACATAGTAAAATCGATCAAGGTTCTCTTTTCAAGTGAATGATTTAGCAGCTGAATTTCATGTAGAACTGTAGTGTCATTTTATTTCGTAATTGCAGACCCCTTCCACACCCACAAAATCTAAACTTCTGAACAGAATAAGAAAACCCAGCTTATTATTGAACTGCAACGGTTCACATCATCAATCTGAACTGCCATCCGTGCACCAACAACAGCTGAGAGTGCTTCTATCTTTATACATGACAATTCCTGGGGCTGACTTGTTCAAGTATTTTGTTTTACACATTCAACCAACCTTTCTGTTTCCCAAAATCAACTTTAGGAGGAGAGTCACTTAAAGGTGGAACAGACGATAGGAAAAGAAATAACTGAGAATAAGGCTGTGTGCTTACTTGAGCCATGGCGTTTAATTTTATTTTGAGAATTAGTTCTCTGTGAGGCATCATTTGACATGGAAGCTTGGCGCTTTACTTGAGAGGTGACAGGTCGCTTCTGTTCTTCAATCTGAATAATGCAAAAACAAAACTGTGAACCACAGGCCTCTTAAAAAGTGAAACGAGCAAATGCACAGCCTGATGTGGAATTTGGCAACACAAATCAATAAGCTTTGATGTTTGATTTGTGCTAAGGCATTGATGAGGCCATTAGAACTTTATTAATTGGGGCCTAAGTACATTAGTCAATGAAAATAGGTGGAATTCATGCAACATGCAATCAAAATGTACCCATAAGGAAAAATCTAAATGAATCTTTCAGTTTTATCATCATAACTGTAGCAAGTCAATTACCCCTTGCTGCACTGCGCCTTTTAAATTTTGTTCAGTTCAGGTACCAAGACAAGTGAATTCTGCAGAAAGGAGGCCAACTCTGAGAAAGGAGTGGGAGAGAGGCAGGAGTGTTGATCCTTCCCATCTGTGCCACCTCTTTTCCTACGGAAAATCTTCACACACTAATGATATTCAAAGTTTTGTACTTTTCAAGATGTGTGTAAATGTGATTGATGCCTTTCTGATCCAAGAATGCGGCTGCTCACTGTGCAACAGAGCTATATCCTAATAGCTGGGCATTCCCATTTCTAGGATATAGGCCCATTGTCAAGGAAATTTCTTTCCTTAGATGAAGGATAACAGAATTATGGAAGCATTGTGTATTGCAGTGTATGTCATTAGGCCTTTTGGGCATTATAGCATCAGAAAATCACTTAATACATCTATGGCCTCAAGCATTCGTCTGTTGATCTCACCAGAATTGAGTTATCACATCCTTTCAAATCAGCCACGATTAGCAAAAACAAAGCCAAAAGCGCCTGGCATTGTGCAGACACAACAGGGTTCAGATCACATTTGCATCTGGAGGGAGCGACTTTGAAAACAGCTGCTTTTTCTGTAACATGGTATAAATTCCCACCATATTGTCCCTCCTGCCTGGGAAATCGTCCCTTGAGGCAAAAGTAGGAAAAGACTTTGTTCCTGTGGAAGTTTATGGGAGAGGCTTCTCAGATCAGAGGTGGAGCTTTTGTGGTCATAAATTAAATGAGACTCAGAGGAAGCCAGGTACCCCTGGAGGTTAACAGTATGTTTTTTTTAATGCCACACCTGTCAATACCTTACATACTCATGTTTTAAACTTGCGGCAAACGCACAATTATTGAAAAGAGTGCTATGCATTTTATAAAATTAATGTTTTAAAAGTATGATTTAAGGATTGCAAATGCTAGGAATCTGAAAGAAAAACAGAGCTTGTAAAGGAGATTCAAACAGGTCATCAGGAAAGGTTAAAGATAGGTGAATATTTCTTATGCCAGAGACCCAGGTTCAATTCCTCCCTCTGTGTGGCGTTTGCACATTCTCCCCGTATCTGCGTGGGTTTCCTCCGGGTGCTCTGGTTTCCTCCCACAGTCCAAAAATGTGCAGGTTAGGTGAATTGGCCGTGCTAAATTGCCCATAGTGTTTGGTACAGGGGTAAATGTAGGGAATGGGTCTGGGTGGGTGTGCTTCGGTGTGGATTGGGCCGAAGGGCCTGTTTCTACACTAAGTAATCTAATCTAATTATGTAAGGACAGTGTCAAAACTGCTAATATTCTGATGAAGGATCCAATTTTGTAATGCAAACTTGTTTTATCTCCTTTTGTTTATCTCCTCAGTTATGAAAAGACATCTGGAGTCAATTTTAGCACCCGCCCACTCCCGACCTAACACCATCTCCCTCCTGGCCCCATCCCCTAGCTTGGAGAGAATAAAATCATTTGCTTTCACTTACTTGGCCCAAAGCCTCATCACTCCAACTCTGATACATTTTGCCAAAACACCTAGTAATATCAGAAAAAGACATGCAAAACACAATGGAGCCAGTCAGATTCCCAGTTTGGGGGGACATATCTGGGAGAGACTAACACCACTTAAGGCTAGCCAGCTCTACTGAAAACCAGCCTGCACGAATTCTGATTTATTATTTTCACATGCATCTCAGTACAGTGAAAAGTCTTGTTTTCTGTGCAGTACAGGTAGATCATAACATACAAAGATCATAGGGTGATTGAACAGAGAAAGGAATACAAAGCTATGCCTACAAAAAAGTGCACAAATTGCAAGATAAGTATTAGATTTGAAATTCAAGCTGTTTATTCCGAAGTCCAATAACAGCAGTGAAGAAGCTGTTTTTCAACCTGTTGGTATGCGTGTTTAAGCTTTTGTATCTTCTGTCTGATGGAAGGGGTTGAAAGAGATTATAACCAGAGTAGAAGGGGACTTTGATGATATTAGCTGCCTTTCCAAGTGTAGATTATAGTGTTGAAGGCAAAGCTGTTGTCAATAAGTAGAAATCTGACATAGATGTCCTTATTATCCAAATGTTCTAGGGATGAGTGTATAATGTGGACCTGTTGCAAAGGTAAGCAAATGCATGGGAGTCAGTGCATGGAAAGTTGGCTTGCGTGATGGACTGGACTCTGTTCACATCTTTCTGTCGTTTCTTATGGTCCTGGACAGAATAGTTGTCTTACCAAGTAGTGATGCATCCAAATAGTTTGAGAGAGTCCTTATGGACATACTGAATTTCCTTAGCCTCCTGAGGAAGAAGAGATGTTGTGTCTTCTTGACCATCACATTAATGTGAGTGGTTCAGGACAGATCATTGGTGATTGTTGCTCTCAATCCTCTGCACCTCAGCTCCATTGGTGTAGATAGGTGCCTGCTTTTTGCTTCTTGAAGTTGATGATCAGCTCTTTCATTTTGCTGACATTGAGGGAGAAATTGTTATCTTTACACCATGTCACCAAGCACTCTCTCTTTCCTGTATTCTGGCTTGTCATTGTTTGATATCCAGCTTACATTGGTGATGTCGTCAGTGAACTTGTAGATGAAATTCAGACAAAATTTGGTTGCAGTCATGAGTGTACAGGAAGTACAGTAGGGGGCTGTGTACACATCCTTGCAAGGGACAAGTGTTGGGGATTGTTGTGAACAAGGTGTTGTTGCCTATTCTCACTGATTGCAGTCTGTGGGGGAAGAAATTGAGAACCCAGTTGGAGAGACCTAGGTTTTGGAGTTAGAAGATTAGTTTGGTTGGGATTATAGTGTTGAAGGCAAAGCTGTTGTCAATAAGTAGAAATCTGACATAGATATCTTTATTATCCAGATGTTCTAGGGATGAGTGTATAACGTGGACCTGTTGCACAGGTACACAAATTGCACGGGATCGTGGCAGGCTGGGAGGCTAGAGATGATATGAATCATGACTAATCTCTTGAAGCACTTCATAATTATGGAGGTCAGAGCCACCGTGCAGTAGTCATTGAGGCATGTTGCATGTGTTTTCTTTGGTTTTGGGATGATGGTGGTCTTCTTGAAGTAGATGGGGATTATGGCTGATGCTAGAAGTTTTCTGAACCAGGTTTTCTGATGCAGCACTAGTAAACCTTAGTGCAGGAGAATCCCTCGGAGACTAGTGCCCTCCAGTGCAGGCAGATGCAGAGAAGGCAGTGGGACCAGAAACCCAATGCTATCACTGCAAGTAGCTCAGCCTGAGGACTGGTGGGAAAGAGGATTAGTGACTTCATATAACTGGTCAGGGTTCAAATGCCATATCCTTGTAAATGAACCATTTGCCTCACAGTATTACATTCACCACCCATTTTTCAATCACCTGCCAGCATTCTCAAAAAAGCCCACTCATACTTAACATTCATAGCTTTGTCTCATCCTCACACATAGCACTCCTACAAGTCTCACAGCCTGTTCTCTCAGCTTTCAAACACTGCCAATTACTCAAACATGTTAGGCACATCATCCAAACACATTGCATTTCAATGTTTCCCAACCTTTTCAGAATCAAAGCAAACATCAATGAGACAAGCAATTCCGTGGCACAACTATTTTTATGATAGTGCGTGTGTGCAATTGGAAAGATATGAAATGTACAGTCGATGGGGTGCCTAGTGTCAGCAGATACTGCTTTCAAGAAAAGGTACTGAGGATCTAGAGGAGACAGGAGCATGGACATGGCCTTAATGCTCAGTTTCCTGAAACTTTTGCTGCACTTTTAACTCCTCATGGGGTATCAGTTGAAGACCACTGCACCCACACTGATACACGTCTTTCTCTCTTGTAGGACAGGATGTCCTATTATGGCAATTCCAAACCCCGTCCCCATCTACAATAACAATTTTATTTACAGAGGAACCTCAATTTTCCGAAGGACATGACTGGGGAGTGTTCTGCCCGGTTAATTGAAATCCGGATAATCAAATACCGGACAACATAATTTAGCCAAGCATTGAGACTTTGCGATACTTGCTGGATAACTCGATATTCGGATAATCGCATGCCGGATAAGAGGTTCCCCCATATATGATGGAAAATCAAATAATTTCAGATCACTCATTTAAAATGCAATATTAAAACTCATTCAGAAGAACAGTTGGATGATGTACAGGTAACAGTGTGAAAGTCACACTGTGAAAATATAGAAATGTTGAAAAAAATCTTAGCCAACCACTCTATTAAAATTCTTTATTCCGAAAAGAAAGTAAAATGTAACAGTTGGTCATGTTCTCTTGACCATGTTCCAGATAGAGCAATATTGGACATTTGTTGTACAGGGAACAATGGACTGCTGGTTTTAATGGCCATTGTGTTGAGGTGCAGGATAGAGACTGTCACAGACTGGTGGAAACATCTGTGAAAGCTTTCAGCAATGGAACACTTTCTTGCTCCTCAGGAAACAGATTTGAAACAGTATTTTAAACTATGGGACGGACGCTTGCCAAAATGGGTGTGACTGAGACTCACTTTGGTTTTGTAGGCTAAAGGTTTCAATATTTGGGTCAAGGCACATTAACTGAGTCTAAATCATTGGCATCATAAAGTAAGAACAGTTTTATATATTTCAATAGTGATTCTAAGCACGTGCACAAGCACTTGCAATATCCACCAGATGTCTGAACAATTAACTGAAGTTAGAACTAATGGTTTTGTTAAGTCTTAGTTTTGTATGCATTATAAGTACTTCACAGTCCAACTCAAAAATTTACTGAGAAGTTTTAAATTTTTTACTTTATTAGTGAAACTTGAGAGAAACTGTTTCCTCTGATGGAGGAATCAACAACAAAGGGGTGGAATGTTGAGACTATAGTTAAGCTATTTAAGAGGGAATTCCAAGAAAGTACCGTTACACAAAAAAAATGTAGCAGAAATCTAGAATTCTAGATGCAAATGTTTGGTCACTTGGAGCTTCTAAGGCCAAGAGTGATTTTTTAAAATTTGGTAACAGTATCAAGCCTATTGTAGATAGGGAAATGGAACTTAAATTACTGAATAGACATGGTTAAATTATATTATGGTTGAGCAGACTCAAAAAAAGGTCTGAATGGCTTACTTCTGTTCCTATTTTCCTCTACTCTCCATTATAGAAACATTTTGTCACATGAGGGAAAAAAAGCATAATATTTTCTGCTCTGAGCTGGCCTTACATCATTGGTCATGTGACAATTGTAGCTAAGGTCTTTTAGGCTACTTGAAGCATGGCCAGCCAAATAACTCCACAGGGTCCGATATCCTGTCATCAAGTCACCCTTTATTTATACATGAAGAGTCCTTGACACTAATCTAGCTTCTTTGGAGCCAGCTGTCTGGGTCAACAGAGTGTCTGGCACTGCTGTTTATATCTGTCAGTCAGGGCTCCATGATTGGACCAGGTTAACAGCCTCAATCAGGGAATTCATATTCTGTGAAGTCCAAATGGCTGACCTCCTTACAATCACTACAGTTAGATCAACAAATTCAGCATGAATTGGGACCTTCTGAATTATGGAGCTTATTTGAACAGCTAAACCGTCAGGGAGTACCTTGATTCATCGAATTGCATGGTTTCCGAACAAGTGTGGCATCCTATTCTATTGATGAAAGTAATATAGCAGGCTCCAGGCTGCTAAACCACATCATGCTAACTTGGCCAAACAGCAAGGGATGCTGGGTAAGTTAGCCAAGAAAAACTCTGAAGTCACAAAACCCAGAAAGCAGCATCAAACAACAACTAGGTGCTAAAGATATTAGCATAGTTTAAAGGGCACACCCTGTCAGTAATCACCGTAGGTAGCCATATCCCATCAACTAAACAAAGAATGGATATTAACAGCGAAGAACCAGACACTTGAGCCTAAAACAGTGGAACAAACGTTAACAGGACATTTAGCGATTAACAAAGCCATCCAAACTATTAGTAACCATTAAGCAGGATCTCCTGATTGGCTAATGCTATTGAAAGATCCAGAAGCTCGAAGGATGATGCTATTTTCTGGATCTGTAGATTGTGAATGAGCAAAGATCGCCTTTAGTAGAGTGATATGCTCTTCTTGTCAGATGTGGGAGTTTAGGGAGAGTTTATATGATACTGAGGATTATGTCTGCAGGAAGTGTCTTTGGTTGCAAATCCTATCAGATGGCATGAATTGGCTGAAGTGGCAGTTTGAAGGAATGAGGAATTTCCAAGAGCTAGAAGGTAGGATGGCTGGCAGTTATAGGAAGGGAGAAAAGCCACAGATACAGTCAGGTAGATGGGTTAATTTCAGGAAAGGTAGGAGAGATAGGCAGATAGTGCAGGAGGCTTCTGTGCAGAAGTGGGTACTGCAGATGCTGGAGATTAGAGTCAAGATTACAGTGGTGCTGGAAAAGCATAGCAGGTCAGGCAGCATCTGAGGAGCAAAGAAATGTTTTGGGCAAAAGCCCTTCATCAGGAATGAGGCTGGGAACCTTGGGGGGTAGAGAGATAAATAGGAGGGAGGTGTGGCTGTGGTGGGTAGCTGAGAGTGTAAAGGTGGATGGAGATGGGGGTAAAGGTGGGAGGTCAGAGAGGAGGGTGGAGCAGATAGGTGGGAAGGAAGATTGACAGGTGGGACAGGTCATGAGAATGATGCTGAGCTGGAAGGTTGGAACTGAGGTAAAGTGCCCATTCTGCGGCTATCCCCATTTCAAACAAGTATGCTGTTTTGGAAAATGTAGGGGATAATGGACTCTTAGGGGAATGTAGCACGAACAGCCAAGTTTCTAGTATTGAGACTGGCTCTAACGTATAGAGGGGTACATCAGGATCCAAGCAATCAAGGGGCTCTCTAGTTAGAGGCACAGATAGATGTTTCTGTGGCCAGCTGTGAAAAATCACAACGGTATGTTGCCTCCCTGGTTCCAGGATCAAGGAAATTTTGGAGAGGGTGCAGAGTGTTCTCAAAAACGGGAGACACACCAGCAGAAAGTTGTTGTATACATTGGAACAAATGATATAGGAAGGAAAAAGGATGAAATTCTGAAGGGAGAACATAGAAAGTTAAGCAGGAATTTAAAAGGGAGGTCCTTGAGAGTAGTAATATCTGGATTACTTCTAGTGCTACGAGCTAGTGAGGGCAGAAATAGGAGGATAGAGCAGTTGAATGCATGGCTAAGGAACTGGTGCAGGTGAAAAGTGACCTGTTCAAGAAGGATGGATTTCATCTGAATTGGAAGGGGACTAATATGCTGACGGGAAATTTGCTAGAGCTGCGCGGAAGGACTTAAACTTTTGATAGTATTAGGCAGAACTTTGAAAAGCTGATTGAGGCAGGTGTTCACAGGTAAAGGGATGGCTGGAAAATGGGAAGCCTTCAAAAATGAGAAAGTCATGAAAATGGAAAATGAAAATCCAGAGACAGTATATTCCTGTTCGGGTGAAAGGAAAGGCTGGTAGGTGTAAGGAATGCTGTAATGACTAGAGAAATTGAGGTTTTGCTTAAGAAAAAGAAGGAAGCATATTTCAGGTATAGACAGGAGGGATCAGGTGAATCCTTAGCGTATAAAGGCAGTAGGAGTATACTTAAGAGGGAAATCAGGAGGGCAAAGCGGGGACATGAGAAAGCTTTGGCAAATAGGGTTAAGGAGAATCCAAAGGAATTTTATAAATACCTTAAGGACAAAAAGGGTAACGAGGGGGAGAATAGGGCCCCTCAAAGATCAGCAAGGCAGCCTCTGTGTGGAGCCGCAGAAGACGGGGGAGAAACTAAACAAGTATTTTGTATCAGCGTTTACTGTGGAGATGGACATAGAAGATACAGAATGTGGGGAAATAGATGGTGACATCTTCAAAAATATCCATATTACAGAAGTGATGCTGGATGTCTTGAAATGTATGAAAGTGGATAAATCCCCAGGACCTGATCAGGAGTACCCTAGAACTCTGTGGAAAGTTAGGGAAGTGATTGCTGGGCCCCTTGCTGAGATATTTGTATCATCGATAGTCACAGGTGAGGTGCTGGAAGACTGGAGGTTGGTTAACGTGGTGCCAATATTTAAGAAAGGTGGTAAGGAAAAGCCAGGGAACCATACACTGGTGAACCTGACATCGGTGGTGGGCAAGTTGTTGGGGGGAATCCTGAGGGACAGGATTTACATGTAATTGGAAAGGCAAGGATTGATCAGGGATAGTCAGCATGGCTTTGTGCATGGGAAATCAGGTCTCATGAACTTGATTGAGTTTTTTGAAGAACTCACAAAGAGGATTGATGAGCGCAGAGCTGTTGACTATATGGACTTCAGTAAGGTGTTCGTTAAGGTCCCTCATGGGAGACTGAATTAGCAAGGTTAGATATCATGGAATACAGGGAGAACTAACCATTTGGATACAAAACTGGCTCGAAGGTAGAAGACAGAGGGTGGTGATGGAAGGTTGCTTTTCAGGCTGGAGGCCTGTGACAAATGGTGTGCCACAAGGATTGGTGCTGGGTCCACTGCTTTTTGTCATTTATATAAATGATTTGGATGTGAACATAGGAGCTTTACTTCGTAAGTTTGCAGATGACAACAAAATTGGAGGTGTAGTGGACAGCGAAGAAGGTTACCTCAGATTACAATGTGATTTTGATTAGAAGAGCCAATGGGCTGAAGATTGGCAGATGGAGTTTAATTTAGATAAATGTAAGATGTTGTGTTTTGGAAAAGCAAATCAGAGCAGGACTTATACACTTAATAGTAAGGTCCTGGGGAGGGTTGCTGAACAAAGAACCTTGGGAGTGTAGCTTCATAGTTCCTTGAAAGTAAAGTCACAGGTATAGAGGATAGTGAAGAAGGTGTTTGGTATGCTTTGCTTTATTGGTCAGGAGCATTGAGTATTGGAGTCGGGAGGTCATATTGAAGCAGTACAGGACATTGGTTAGGCCACTTTCAGAATATTGCATGCAATTCTGATCTCCTTCCTGTTAGAAGGATGTTATGAAACTTGAAAGTTTATGGAAAAGATTTCCAAGAATGTTGCCAGGGTTAGAGAATTTGAGCTACAGGGAGAGTCTGGGGCTGTTTTCCCTGGAGTGTTAGAGGCTGAGGGATGACCTTATAGAAGTTTATAAGATCATGAGATGCATCGATAGGATAAATGGGGTGAGGAGAGGTTGGGTTGGGGGGTGGAGTCCAGAACTAGAGAGCATAGGTCTAGTGTGACAGGGGAAAGATATAAAAGTTACTTAAGTGGCAAACTTTTCACACAGAGGGTGATGCGTGTATGAAATAAGGAGCTTGTTCAAGGAACAGCTACTGTGGATCCTTGAAAAGTATATACCCGTCAGGAAGGGAGGATGTGCTTCAGCGAAGGAGCTGCGGCTTACTAAAGAAGTTGAATCTCTTGCCAAGAGGAAGAAGAAGGCTTATGTAAGGATGAGATGTGAAGGCTCAATTAGGGCACTTGAGAGTTACACGTTAGCCAGGAAGAACCTAAAGAGAGAGTTAATAAGAGCCAGGAGGGGTCATGGGAAATCTTTGGCACGTCTGATCAAGAAACACGTATGGAGTCAGATATTACGAGGGGGCATGGCTTTAAATTAAGGAGTGGTAGATATAGGACAGACGTTAGGGGTAGATTCTTTACTCAGCGAGTCGTGAGTTCATGGAATGCCCTGCCAGTAACAGTGTTGGACTCTCCCTCTTTATGGGCATTTAAATGGGCATTGAATAGGCACATGGAGGATAGTGGACTAGCGTAGGTTAGGTGGGCTTGGATCGGCGCAACATCGAGGGCCGAAGGGCCTGTACTGTGCTGTATTTTTCTATGTTCTATGTAAACACCTTAAAGCTTTCTATAGGTATTTCAGGAATAAAAGAATGACGAGAGCAAGATTAGAGCCAGTCAAGGACAATAGTGGGAAGTTGTATGTGGAGCCTGAGGAGATAGAAGAAGCATGAAATGAATATTTTTTATCAGTATTCACGTTGGAAAATGACAATGTTGTTGAGGAGAATATGGAGATACAGGCTATTAGACTAGACGAGATTGAGGTTCATAAGGAGGAGGTCTTAGCAATTCTGTAAAGTGTGAAAATAGATAAATCCCCTGAGCCGAATGGGATTTATTCTAGGATTCTCTGGGAAGCCAGGGAGGAGATTGCAGAAACTTTGGCTTTGATCTTTATGCCATCATTTCTACAGGAATGGTACCAGAAGACTGGAGAATAGCAAAGGTCGTTCCCTTGTTCAAGGAGGGGCGTCGGGACAATCCTGGTAATTATAGACCAGTAAACCTTACTTCAGTTGTGTGTAAAGTGTTGGAAAGGATTATAAGAGATAGGATTTATAATCATCTAGAAAGCAATAAGTTGCTTAGGGATAGTTAACACAGTTTTGTGGAGGGCAGTTTGTGCCTCACAAACTTTATTGAGTTCTTTGAGATAGTGACCAAACAGGTGGATAAGGTTAAAGCAGTTGATGTGATGTATATGGATTTCAGTAAGGCATTGATAAGGTTCCCCATGGTAGACTATTGCACAAAATATGGAGGCATGGGATTGACGGTGATTTAACGGTTTGAATCAGACATTAGTGAGCTGAAAGAAGGCAGAGGGTGATGGTTGATAGGAAATGTTCATCCTGCAGTTACTAGTGGTGTACCGCAAGGATCTGTTTTGAGTCCACAGCTGTTTGTCATTTTTATAAATGACCTGGATGAAGGTATAGAAGGATGGGTTAGTAAATTTGCAGATGACACTAACACTGATGGAGTTGTGGACAATGCGGAAGGATGTTGCAGCTTACAGAGTGACATAGATAAGCTGCAGAGCTGGGCTGAGAGGTGGCAAATGGAGTTTAATGCGGAAAAATGTGAGGTGATTCACTTTGGAAGGAGTAAGAGGAATGTAGAGTACTGGGCTAATGGTAAGATTCTTGGTGGTGTGGATGAGCAGAGAGACCTTGGTGTGAGAAAAATATAGATTTCAGTTCATGGGACAGTAGCATCAGGACTGGGGGAAAATGGAATTTGTGGTGTTGAAATGGTCTACTCCTGAACCATGCTGGGACTGGTTTTCCTGTGATTTTTGTAAGTAAAACCACAGAGAGAGTTTTAAATAGATCCCTGAATGTTGCCATCCAGGTTGATAGGGTTGTTAAAAAGGCATACGGTGTGTTAACTTTTATTGGTAGAGGGATTGAGGTTTGGAGCCGTGAGGCCATGTTGCAGCTATACAAAACTCTGGTCGCCGCATTATAGGCAGGACATGGAAGCATTGGAAAGGGTGCAGAGGAGATTTACCAGAATTTGCCTTTTATGGAGGGAAGGTCTCATGAGGAAAGGCTGAGGGACTGGAGGCTGTTTTTGTTAGAGAGAAGAAGTTTGAGAGGTGACTTAATTGAAACATACAAGATGATCAAAGGATTAGATAGGGTGGACAATAAGAGCCTTTTTCCTTGGATGGTGATGGTTAGCATGAGGGCACTTGGCTTTAAATTGAGGGGTGATAGATATAGAACAGATGTCAGAGGTAGTTCCTTTACTCAGAGAGTAGTAAGAGTGTGGAATTCCCTGCCTGCAACAATAGTAGACTTGTAAACTTTCTGGGCATTTAAACGGTCATTGGCTAAACATATGGATCATCTTGGAATAGTGTAGGTTAGACGGGCTTCAGATTGGTTTCACAGGTCAGCACAACATCAAAGGCTGTACTGTGCTGTAATGTTCTATGTTCAATGTACTCTGGTTGGAGTTGTCTGTTTAAAGGAGGAACTAGACAATGTAAATACAATGTTGGTTAAGACTAGCAAAATACTCGTGTTAGATCATGATACTGTGAGGAAGATAAATAATAATCCATGATGTGAATAAATTAAAACCAGATAAAAATGGTAACTTTTAAGCTGTCAAACAGGAATGCAACTGACCTTGTAGTCATACTGTTACACATCAGTGTGCTATTAGGAGGTCAGTCGTAATAGTTATTTTTGAAAGGCTACATTTTATAATAACTACTTACCTGGAAACTCAAGACAAAAAAAAATCCAGCTCAATTACTACTTTCACTCAACTGGAAGCAATGTGACTTCAGTGCAATGAAGCACACAGAAGAAATAATTAAAATAATAAACTGCATCTTCTAGGGATGTAAAGGTCAGTTGTGAATGAAAGTTGTGCCATTTACAAATATGCAAACCATTCAATTTCACCTCGCCTTAAAAATAAAATGTGGTTTTGTGACTAATCTCTTGGGACTAACTTAATATCATGACAGTGGATAAATATTTCAAAGAAGGCATTTGAGTGGGAGCAGCGGCTGAGTAAAAGCGAACCCGGGAGACTACAGCTAAGGTAAGACAGTTTGTTTTAAAATTACTTACCTGTAGCGGGCAGCTGTGTTTTTTTCTCTCTCTTCACAGAAAGAGCGGGAGCAGCAGGGGAAATGACGGCGAGCAGAGGGGCAGCCGGGAAGGAAAACAGTGAGTATACAACTCAGGAAGGCGGCTAAACCCGAGATTCTACACCTGTAGTATCTCCCACCCACCCTCCTCCTCCAACCTCCTTAACTACACTTTTTTTAAGGTAAGGATTTTCTAATTCTTTACCAGTGACTGGTTAAAAATTTACTTTGTTTTTGTGAGTGTATATATATTAATTCATTTTTAGGGGAAGACTATAGCAGAGAGGTATTAGAAAGTATTCTAACTCCAACTAGTACAAAGTAACTAAGTAATTAATTAACTAAGCAGAGATGGCTGGGCAGGTGATGTGCTGTAGCTGTATGTTGTGGGAGCTGGCTGATCCCATTGTGAATGGCAGTGACCACATCTGCAGCAAGTGTTGGTTGCTGGAAGAACTCCGGATCAGCGTTGATGATCTGGAATCTGAGCTTCAAACACTGCGGCACATCCGGGAGGGGGAGAGTTACCTGGACGCTTTGTTTCAGGAGGCAGTCACACCTGGCAGATTAAGTAATTCACATTCAGCTAGTGATCAGGCACATCAGAGTGTGACTGTGAGGCAGGTAGGGGGAACCTGTGTTCAGGAGTGGAGGAGCCTCAGCCCTTGACCTTGTCCAACAGGTACGAGATTCTTGCTCCCTGTTCGGATGAGGAAAAGGGCTCTGGACAGGATGAGCCAACTGACCAAGGCACCATGGTGCAGAAAGCCATTCAAGAGGGGGAGCTAATAGACAAGTAGTAGTTATAGGGGATTCTATAATTAGGGGGACAGATAGTATCCTTTGCAAGCGGATCGGGAGTCTCGCATGGTGTGTTGCCTGCCCGGTGCCAGGGTGCGGGACATCTCCGACCGGCTTGAAAGGATATTGGAGCGGGAGGGGGAGGAACCAGTTGTTGTGGTCCACGTTGGTACTAACAACATAGGCAAGACTAGGGTGGAGGATCGGTTTGGGGATTATGAAGCACTAGGAAGGAAATTGAAGCACAGGCCCTCAAGGGTCATAAGCTCCGGATTACTGCCCAAGCCACGTGCCAACTGGCATATGGACAAGAAAATTAGGCAAGTAAACACGTGGCTAAGGGATTGGTGTGGGAAAGAGGGATTCCACTTCATGGGGCGTTGGCAGCAGTTTTGGAACAGGGGGGATCTGTACCGTTGGGATGTGTGGGCAGCACAGTGGCACAGTGGGCGGCATGGTGGCTCGCGTGGGCGGTACGGTGGCACAGTGGTTAGCACTGCTGTCTCACAGCGCCTGAAACCCGGGTTCAATTCCCGACTCAGGTGACTGACTGTGTGGAGTTTGCACGTTCTCCCCGTGTCTGCGTGGGTTTCCTCCAGGTGCTCCGGTTTCCTCCCACAGCCCAAAGATGTGCGGGTCAGGTGAATTGGCCATGCTAAATTGCCCGTAGTGTTAGGTAAGGGGTAAATGTAGGGGTATGGGTGGGTTGCGCTTCGGCGGGTCGGTGTGGACTTGTTGGGCCGAAGGGCCTGTTTCCACACTGTAAGTAATCTAATCTAATCTAAAGGTCTCCAACTGAACCGATCAGGTACCAATGTTCTAGCGAAGAGGATAAATAGGGTGGTCAGTAGGACTTTAAACTTCTGAGTTGGGGGGGGAAGGGAAAGGGAAAGCGACAGGGAGTATGGCGTTAAATGGAAAGATAAGCAGCAGGATAGCATGTGTCCAGGTGGATTTAAAATTGAGGCAGACTGGGAATGCAGAAAAAAAGCAAGGATAACTTAGGACATCATATGACTTCCAAAATCTCTAATGATAAGAAAGTTAGCATTAAGGCACTTTACCTGAATGCTCGTAGCATTCATAGCTAAGCAGATGAACGAATGGCACAGATCATAGTGAATGATTATGATGTGGTAGGCATCACAGAGACTTGGTTACAGGGGGGTCAGGACTGGCAGTTAAACCTCCAAGGATTTTTAACTTATTGAAAAGACAGGGAAGTCGGCAGAGGGGGTGGGGTTGCCTTGTTAGTTAAGAACAAAATTAAATCTATGTCACTGAATGACATAGCGTCAGATGATGTGGAGTCTGTGTGGGTGGAATTGAGAAACCACAAAGGCAAAAAAACCATAATTGGAGTTGTGTACAGACTTCCTAACAGTGGTCAGGACCAGGGACGCAACATGTACCGGGAAATAGAGAAGGCATGTCAGAAAGGCAGGGTCACATTGATGATGGGAGACTTCAATATGCAGGTGTACTGGGTAAATAATGTTGCTAGTGGATCCAAAGAAAGGGAATTCATGGAATGCTTACAGGATGGCTTTTTGGAACAGCTTGTCATGGAGCCCACAAGGAGCAGGCTATTCTGGACCTAGGGCTTTGCAATGAACCAGACTCTATAAAAGATCTTTAAGTAAGGGAACCCTTAGGAAGTAGCAATCATAATATGGTAGATTTCAGTCTGGAGTTTGAAAGAGAGAAGGCAAAATTGGATGTAATGGTGTTACAGTTAAATAAAGGTAATTATGAGGGCATGAGAGAAGAACTGACAAAAATAGACTGGAAGCAGAGACTAGCAGGGAAGACAGTACAGCAAAAATGGCAGGAGTTTGTGGGTATAATTGAGGACACTGTACAGAGGTTCATCCCCAAGAAAAGAAAGATTATCCGGGGAGGGATTAGACAACCATAGCTGACAAAGGAAGTCAGGAAATGTATTAAAGAAAAAGAGAGATCCTATAAAGTGGCCAAGAACAGTGGGAAATCAGAAGATTGGGAATGCTACAAAAACAAACAGAGGATAACAAAGAGAGTAATAAAGGAGAGGATCAAATATGAAGGTAGGCTAGCCAGTAATATTAGCAATGATAGTAAAAGTTTCTTTCAATACATAAGAAACAAACGACCGGCAAAAGTAGACATTGGGCCACTTCAAACTGATGCAGGAAACCTAGTGATGGGAGATAAGGAAATAGCAGGAGAACTTAACAAGTACTTTGCGTCAGTTTTCACAGTGGAAGACATGAGTAATATCCCAACAATTAAAGGGAGTCAGGGGGCTGAGTTGAGTATGGTTGCCATTACAAAAGAGATAGTGCTAGAAAAGTTAAAAAGTCTTAAAATTGATGAATCTCCTGGCCCTGATGGGATACACCCTAGAGTTCTGAGAGAGGTGGCTGAGGAAATAGCGGAGGCATTGGTTGAGATCTTTCAAGAGTCACTGGAGTCAGGGAAGGTCCCGGATGATTGGAAGATAGCTGTTGTAACCCCCTTGTTCAAGAAAGGATCAAGACAAAAGATGGAAAATTATAGGTCAATTAGCCTAACCTCGGTTGTTGGTAAAATTCTAGAATCCATCATTAAGGATGAGGTTTCTAAATTCTTAGAAGAGCAGAGTCTGATTAGAACAAGTCAACATGGATTTAGTAAGGGGAGGTCATGCCTGACAAACCTGTTGGAATTTTTTGAAGAGGTGACAAGTAGGTTAGACCAGGGAAATCCAGTGGATGTGGTCTATCTAGACTTCCAAAAGGCCTTTGATAAGGTGCCACACAGGAGGCTGCTGAGCAAGGTGAGGTCCCATGGTGTTCGAGGTGAGCTACTGGGATGGATTGAGGATTGACAGAAGGCAGAGAGATTGACAGAAGGCAGAGAGTTGGGATAAAAGGTTCTTTTTCGGAATGGCAGCCGGTGACGAACGGTGTCCCGCAGGGTTCAGTGTTGGGGCCACAGCTGTTCGCATTATATATTAATGATTTGGATGAAGGGACAGGGGGCATTCTAGCGAAGTTTGCAATGATATGAAGTTAGGTGGACAGGCAGGTAGTACTGAGGAAGTGGGGAGGCTACAGAAGGATCTAGACAGTTTGGAAGAGTGGTCCAAGAAATGGCTGATGGAATTCAACGTGAGCAAATGCGAGGTCTTGCACTTTGGCAAAAAGAATAAAAGCATAGACTACTTTCTAAATGGTGAGAAAATTCGTAAAGCCAAAGTACAAAAAGATCTGGGAGTGCTAGTCGAGGATTCTATGAAGGTAAACATGCAGGTTGAGTCCGTGATTAAGAAAGCGAATGCAATGTTGTCACTTATCTCAAGAGGGTTGGAATATAAAAGCAATGATGTGCTACTGAGACTTTATAAAGCTCTGGTTAGGCCCCATTTGGAGTACTGTGTCCAGTTTTGGTCCCCACACCTCAGGAAGGACATACTGGCACTGGAACGGGTCCAGCGGAGATTCACACGGATGATCCCTGGAATGGTAAGTCTAACATATGAGGAACGGCTGAGGATCCTGGGATTGTATTCATTGGAGTTCAGAGATTAAGGGGAGACTTAATAGAGACGTACAAGATAATACATGGCTTGGAAAGGGTGGACGCTAGGAAATTGTTTCCGTTAGGCGAGGAGACTAGGACCCGTGGACACAGCCTTAGAATTAGAGGGGGTCAATTCAGAACAGAAATGTGGAGACATTTCTTCAGCCAGAGAATGGTGGGACTGTGGAATTCATTGTCACAGGGTGCAGTGGAGGCCGGGACGCTAAATGTCTTCAAGGCAGAGATTGATAGATTCTTGTTGTCTCGAGGAATTAAGGGCTACGGGGAGAACGCTGGTAAGTGGAGTTGAAATGCCCAGCCATGATTGAATGGCGGAGTGGACTCGATGGGCTGAATGGCCTTACTTCCACTCCTATGTCTTATGGTCTTATGAAAAGGTGAATATCACAAGTCAATATTGATACCTTAAAAGGAGGGACAGGTATCATTATGAAGCAATGACAGAGATGTTGAACAAGGAAGTTGAGCATCTTCACAGTGGAAGGCACAAATTACATTCTAGATATTCACTAAAGGATTAATAAAATTGATAAATATAAAGCAACAACCATCAGCAGAGAAAAAGTGTATTATTTCCTTAATTGTCTCCAAAAGTTGACAAAATCCCTATGATCTGATACCATAGGATTCTAAAAGAGATAATTTGGAAGTAATGCATGTACATGTCTTTTGCTTCAGTTCTACCTGTTGATTTACATATATCCAAACTTGATTCTTCACCTTCACCAATGCCCCCCTCTCCCTTTCTTTATTTTAAAACTCTCTCTGTGGTTCTATTTATGAAGATCACAGGAAAACCAGTCCCAGCATCGTTCAGGAGTAGACCATTTCAACACTACAAATTCCACTTTCCCCAGTCCTGATGCCAGTGTCCCGTGAACTGAAATCTATTTTTCTCACACCAGTCCTCCAGCCATGCACTAACTCTTTGAATCACCCTATGCCAGTCTGCATTTGGCTGAACTAAAAGTCAATTTCTTGAGTTTGAGAAGTCATTTACTGGAGTGAATGTTCTGAGTACATTTTTGTAGTAAAGCTCGTGTGCCTACAATGCAAGTAGACAATGTTTTGGTCTCATTGATGAAGGAACAGCATTTGCTGTTCACATTACTGACAGCAGCCCTGAAATATTTCACATGCTTCAATTTACAGACTTGCGGCAATCCAGAACCTGAGCCAATCCACCCAATGTTAGCTTAGAATCATGCAAGTCAAAAGCATGGTTCTTTATCAAAACAGACTGAAAAAAACATGTCATTAAGAGACAGAACAGTTAAATCATGAAGCAGCAGGAACTCTAAAATTGATTTAAATCATGAACAAAATGTGAAATAGGGACTGTGAATTGTACTTGAGATTAAGGGCGTCGGGGGGGTGGAGGCGGGGGTAGGTGGGATGGAGGGACAGGGAAGAGTAGTTACAAAAATAGGTGTTGTTTAACTTCCAATACAATACTCAACTTTTCAGGGCCAAATAGGTTGATGAACAATAACAACAATTTATATAATTAAAATCTTTCTTCTGAATGCATTAACTCTAACATTTTCAGTACTCTTGAGAGTAGTCTTGATGGCTTGTGCTTCCAGTTAAGCCTGCTGACACAATTTCAACACTGATTTGTTTTAGGGGGGTGGGGGTGTAGGGGGAGCCACAACAGTATGCCCTAAGAGTTTTTTTTGCAGTTAACTGTAAGGGTGGATGTTTAAAGTTTCTGGCTGATTCATCTTGTGCTGTTAGCCTCATTATTATCACTGTCTTCAGAACATTTCTCACCATGCTGCATTTTGGAAAAGCAAATCAGAGCAGGACTTATACACTTCATGGTGAGGTCCTGGGGAGTGTTGCTGAACAAAGAGTCCTTGGAGTGCAGGTTCATAGTTCCTTGAAAGTAGCATTGCAGGCAGATAGGATACTGAAGAAGGTGTTTGGTACGCTTTCCTTTATTGGTTAGAGCATCGAGTAGAGGAGTTGGGAGGTCATGTTGCGGCTGTTTGGGACATAGATTAGGCCACTTTTGGAATATTGCGTGGAATTCTGGTCTCCTTCCTACAGGAAGGATGTTGTGGAACTTGATTTGGAGGTGCTGGTGTTTGACTGGGGTGTACATAGTTAAAAATCACACAACAGCAAGTTATAGTCCAACAGGTTTATTTGGAAGCATCTGAAAGCTAGTGCTTCTAAATAAACCTGTTGGACTGCAACCTGGTGTTGTGTGACTTTTAACATTGTGAAACTTGAAAGGGTTCAGAAAAGATTTACGAGGATGTTGCCAAGTGTTGGAGGATCTCAGCTATAGGGAGAGGGTGAATAGGCTGGGGCTGTTTTCCCTGGAGCGTTGAAGGCTGAGGGGTGACCTTATAGATGTTTATAAAATCATGAGGGTCATGGATAAGACAAATAGACAAGGTCTTTTTCCTGGAGTGGGGGAGTCCAGAACTAGAGGGCATAGGTTTAGGGTAAAAGGGAAAGATATAAAAGGGGCCTAAAGGACAACATTTTCACACAGAGTGGTGCCAGAGGAAGTGGTGGAGGCTGGTACAATTACAGCATTTAAAAGGCTTCTGGATGGGTATATGATAGGAGGGGTTTCGAGGGATATGGGTCAAGTGCTGGCATATGGGACTAGTTAAGGTTAGGATAACTGGTTGGTATGGACGAGTTTGACTGAAAGGTTGGTTTCTATGTTGTACATCTCTATGGCTCTATAATTGGCTACCTTACCTGGACTTTCTCATACGGGACATCATCATATGTTCTGGAATCATATAGATAAAGTGCTGAGTTATTTGAGGAGGATGCCCACCTAGGTATTGAAACAGAATAAGTTAATCCTAAACATGGCCACATTTTACAGGCAGAAACAACAGCATATCCACTAACTTTATCATCCAGAGATTAGGGAGGGGGAGATTTCTGCTTCTATCTACTGTCTAGTTAACCCTAATGAAAATGCATCACAATATTATGTGAACAAAGAACTATTAGCTTATATGAGCCATCATATTAGAATGATTCACTCACGATCTCTATCAAAATCCACACAAGACGACAGCCTATGGCTAGTTTGAAAGTAGTAGTAAAAATGTTAATTAAAATTGGACAGCTTCCTCCCCACATATTGTACTGTTTCAATTCTAAATACTAATTGCAGTGTAAGGATTTGATCTTTTAATAAACAAATGATTATAAATTACAAGCCAAAAAAATGGTTAATTTGAAACTTCACCTTCACAATAATGAATAAAGTTCTCACCAGAAGGAATGTCTAACAGCATCCATTATGTTTGCTATTGTTTCCACATCCACGTAATCATAATGCAAAGCCTCTGGTTTTGTGTTGGAGCCTGTCTCAGCAAGTAGAAGTCCCAGCCACCTCCCCATCTCCTCAGAAGAGCTTGTCTGCAAGTGAGGCACAAGACAGCATTATGAATGATGCTCTAGAAATCATTATGCTGAACATATTTATCAACAAGGAAGTCATTTCAAAACATTATCAGAACACGCTTTGAATTTTTAAAATTGATTTACAAACATATCTGATGTATATTATTTTAATTCTAACATTAATTTCTATAGTATGTTATTATAGAAAGACTAGGCCAATTGTATTCCTTTATTGCTGGCATGCTGTACTGAAATGTTTATAATGCGGTCTCAGACATTAATTGAATTAAATAAATAAAGGCTGTGCTTTGAATTAATTTTGCTACAAAAGTGTTGAGGATTGCCACAAAAATGACAACCGATGCTTGAGCTTCATATTCAACTCCAACTTTTTATAATGTGTCTTGTTTTATACACAAGAAATCTATCTATCTGGCTGTCATTGTGTTGTAATACGTGCTCAAAAATGACCTTTGATTATTTGCCCAAAGCTTTTATAAGATCCATTTAGCATGTTGTGATTTACTGTTTTTGTTTCAATAATTTTCTATGTTCCTCTATTCCTGAAGACACTAATTTCTCAGGTAAGATACTTCACACAAATGGGCATTGTTCAAATGTGAACTTTGATGCATATAACAGAAGGCTATCCATATGAACCATAACAATCAAACCCAGGCTCTCTACTAACTTGCATTCATTTCTGATTTACTTTCTCTGTGAAATGTTCAAGACAGAAAATCTATCAATTAAATCTGGCCTTATAGAAGTCCTCGATATTCTGAAGGTTTTGATAGGATTGATGTTGAAAAGATGTTTTTATTTGGAGGCAGGTCCTAGACAAAAATTTTAATAGGCACTATCAAATTCAATAAGGAACTCTGCAGAAACCTTATATTAAATTCTGAGAATGATAAGAATGGTTTAAGCAAATAGCATGGATGTACTTAGGGAATGTTAGGCAAGTACATGAGAGAAAGGAACAGAGGCGTTTTCAAAGATGTGAGGATATTTGTGCAAACATCAGTACATGGCATACAGGGCTCTGCTGATGCAGTCGTGGTGTCCCTACCTCTGTGCCAGGTGAAATGGATTCAATCCCACCTGCCCAGAAGTGTCCTAACATGTCTGAAGGTTGACAAAAAGCAGCAAAATGGCAAATGCCTTTCAGGCTGAAAGACCCATTTCAGTGTTGTAAAACACAATCCAGCCCTAACTCTATGTAGACCTGGTCCTTTTCTATCTATTGTTCACATGGATACACTTCCAGCAATCAGGAGCAGATACTCCGCTGTAATTTACTTGGTGCTAACAGTAAATGTAGAACTGCCATTAGTGCCCTGATTAAACTTATGCGAAGTAGAGTTGATGATTAAAGCCAGGACCATGTTGGTCTGTTCTCATCACAACATTGTACAAGTCCCTGTGCTCACAGCAGGTATCTATAGAATGATCCTCCATACCATCTAAGGGAATCAAAGACATTCATAAAGCTTTGAATGCAGTTTGATACTAGTCTGAAAAAAAGTAAAATACTCAGGAATAAGCTGGAGAGATTAAGTATCTTCTTTAATTTCATATTTAACTTAGTTTGTTCTTTAATAAAAAGTAATCATTATCCAATTATTTAATATCAATGTCTAATTCATTGTAAACAACTGTACCTCCAACACACAAATGTCATGTCCCTTTCGAAGAATCCGAAAAGCAAAGGGATGTTTTGGTCCAAAGCCTGGTATCACCTCACACCCCTGCAGCAGAATGGAGTTAATGTGTGTCCTTAGATCTGTCCTGTCTTTGTGGAAGTACAGTGTATTGCCCACTAGTCGACACCAACGTTCTCTCCAGTAGTTGTTAACCATTACATTCAAGTAACCTGGAATAGAGTTAAAGGCATAAGGCATGACGTAGACTGGTATAGGTATTTATATATAACTGTTATGATCCAAGATAATGTTACTATTGGACAAATCAGATTCCAGACCTGGTATGATAGATCATACTGTATTTGTTTTTATTGAAACAAAGTGGTCTACCGCTGAACCATAAAGACAAAAATGCTGTAGATTTTGCTTCAACAATAAAACAGAAGTTTAGTACAAAGGAAATGAAGATAAAATAGAATAATCCAAACTATCTACTTATAATCTGAAATTAAAGACTTTCCAACACATGTAAGATTAAAATCCAATTGGTAGTAAAACACTTCATTATAAATTGAAAAGAAGCAAAATAGCTTTTGCATATCACCCAAAACACAACTTTTGTACAGTTCTCAAAATACCACTCATATAATACATCAGAGTAAGTTTTAACACTTAAGTAGGTTTTAAGTCACTTGTGACTTAACTCTCTCAAGTCTTTCTCGCTCAGCAAAGGGCATTTCTATTAAGTTTTTTTTTAAAAAAAGCCAAGTACCACACCTTTAACAAACCTTTACTGCATCACAAACAATCTAAAATAAACAAAAGTCCAGTAGCAACGCATAAAATCCATTAATTCTACAACTAGCCTGAGAAATTGTTTTTGAAAAGAAATCACAATGGCTACAGAAATACTTTACAAGAATTAACTTCAGACACACAGATAAATCCACCAGTTGTTAACTCAATTACCTGAAACCTACACACACATCAAATAACAAAAAAAATTCCCACAGTTTATATCACAAGTTTGAAAATTATAGCATCATTATGAAAAAGGTCCATTCATCCACCTTCTGGCTTCACATTGCAGACAGTGCTACAATGGACCATATCTCCAAATCTTCACCTCATTTATCATGATTTTGATCTAGTTATTGGCTCTGTTTATAGTTGTTGCAGCAGAAATCCACTTAATTCTCTCAGAGAATTTTGGATCCCATTTTAGTAAATGACAACTCAAACACACAATTCAAAAAGACTAGTTCCTTCCAAATTATATGTTTGAACAATGGTTACTGATATCTTCAGTTATAACTATCAGGGACAATGGTCTACCCTCAATGTTGCTTTAAACTAGCCATGAAGTAGCAAAGAATGCCCTGATGATGGTGTTTTCCCATCTATCCTTCCTTTCATCTTCAAAACAAAGTGCCTACCCTGCACCCGTTCAGTGATAGAACTGAGGTTGGATAATTGAAATTAGAAATCCTCCTCACACCATTCTGTGGAGCTGCATTTCATGCCTGCGAGGTGCTACCAAGGTGAACAATAGTGTTGTTGCAAAACCACAGATAGATGCTAAATTTGTCTCAGACTTAACTTCATCACAATGAGCAGGAAAGGTTTATTACCCATACTAGCACCCTGTAGACTCAAGGGGCAAACTTGTTAAATGTTGCAACACAACTACTGCCCAATAAGAGGTACAGTGAAACCAACCAAATTTATTTTTATGTGCCATTATCCCAATCTGAATTGAAAAATTTGCGAAATGCAAAAGAACGATTGTGAATGAAAAGTAATAAGACCATAAGACATAGGAGTGGATGCAAGGCCATTCGGCCCATCAAGTCCACTCCTCCATTTAATCATGGTTGATGGGCGGTTCAATTCCACTTACCCACACTCTCCCCATATCCCTTAATTCCTTGCGAGATCAAGAATTTATCAATCTCTGCCTTCAAGACACCCAACGTCCCAGCCTCCACTGTGCTCCATGGCATTAAATTCCACAGGCCTACCACTCTCTGGGTGAAGACATGTTTCCACATTTCCATTCTAAATTTATCCCCGGTAATTTTAAGGCTGTGCTCACAAGTCTGAATCTCCCCGCCTTCCCAACTTTCAACCTTTGTAAGTCATGCATTACCTTGTAAGTTTTTATTAGATCTCCCCTCAACCTTCCAAACTCTAATGAATACAATCCTAGGATCCTCAGCCGATCATCACATGTTACGCCTACCATTCCAGGGATCATCCCTGTGAATCTCCGCTGGACACGCTCCAGTGCCAGTACGTCCTTCCAATGAAATATGGACAAAACTCTATTGCTTAAAAAAATGTAAACTCTAAACCGAATCAAGAGTCAAGATCCAGGTTTAACACCTGTGCACTTCAGTTTGCAGTTTTATCGGCTTCCCACTATAAGTTGTGCCGAAAAGAAACGTCACTGAGAAAAAAAATCTCAAAACAACCAAAGAAATCTGATTTATTCAAATCAGCTTCCAAAGCTTAGTCCAGGTAGTGGGGGAGGAGTTTTTTTTATTGTCCTGTCTCAAAACTTTAGAACTGTTAAGAGTTATATGAAACCACAGTAACTACCCTGCTGCAGTATAAATAAGTGAACTGATTTGTCAAACTGGAAAATCATTTTCAGATTAAAGACAACGAAAAAGAGGCACGTCATATTGTAATTAACATGGGCAGGATTTTCTTGCGGGTTTTAAGATCTTGCCATTCAGACCAGATGGGTTCCCAAGACTATTCATACTAATTGGCCAGCTTTGGGCTTACCATCAACTTTACCAACACCTTCCATCCCGACCTCAAATTCACCTGGACTGTCTCAGACTCCTCCCTCCCCTTCCTAGACCATTCCATTTCTATCTCGGGCGACCGACTCAACACAGACATCTACTATAAACCGACTGACTCCCACAGCTACCTGGACTACACCTCCTCCCACCCTGCCCCCTGTAAAAACACCATTCCATATTCCCAATTCCTTCGTCTCTGCCGCATCTGCTGCCAGGAGGACCAGTTCCAATACCGTACAGCCCAGATGGCCTCCTTCTTCAAGGACCGCAGATTCCCCCCAGACGTGATCGACGATGCCCTCCACCGCATCTCCTCCACTTCCTGCTCCTCTGCCCTTGAGCCCCGCTCCTCCAACCGCCACCAAGACAGAACCCCACTGGTTCTCACCTACCACCCCACCAACCTCCGTATACAGCGTATCATCCGCCGTCATTTCCGCCATCTCCAAACGGACCCCACCACCAGGGATATATTTCCCTCCCCTCCCCTATCAGCATTCCACAAAGACCACTCCCTTCATGACTCCCTCGTCAGGTCCACACCCCCCACCAACCCAACCTCCACTCCCGGCACCTTCCCCTGCAACCACAGGAAATGCAAAACTTGCACCCACACCTCCTCCCTTACTTTTCTCCAAAGCCCCAAGGGATCCTTCCATATCCGCCACAAATTCACCTGCACCTCCACACACATCATCTATTGCATCCGCTGCACCCGATGTGGCCTCCTCTATATTGGGGAGACGGGCCGCCTACTTGCGGAACGCTTCAGGGAACACCTCTGGGACACCCGGACCAACCAACCCAACCACCCCGTGGCTCAACACTTTTACTCCCCCTCCCACTCCACCGAGGACATGCAGGTCCTTGGACTCCTCCATCGGCAGAACATAACAACACGACGGTTGAAGGAAGAGCACCTCATCTTCCGCCTGGGAACCCTCCAACCACAAGGAATGAACTCAGATTTCTCCAGTTTCCTCATTTCCCCTCCCCCCACCTTGTCTCAGTTGATTCCCTCGAACTCAGCACCGCCCTCCTAACCTGCAATCTTCTTCCTGACCTCTCCGCCCTCACCCCCTCACCTTGACCTCCTTCCACCTATCACATCTCCATCGCCCCTCCCCCAAGTCCCTCCTCCCTACCTTTTATCTTAGCCTGCTGGACACACTCTCCTCATTCCTGATGAAGGGCTCTGGCCCGAAACGTCGAATTTCCTATTCCTTGGACACTGGTCCAGTCAGAAGGCTGAGAACCTTGAAGCCTCGGCCATCCAACTCAGAGAGGAGGCTGGTATTCAGGAATTTTGGATATTGAGGGGACACTTCAACATAGAGATGGTATCAGAGATTAGAAATAAAAAAATTAAAATCAAAAGCTTTGAAAAGGGTAGGCTGCTCCACTGGACACACTGGGGCCGTGAGTCATCTCCCTGCTCCATGGAGTCTCCAGTACCGACTGCTCCTTGTGTTAGCTAAAGGGAAACGTCTGCTCAAAAGTACTGGTCTCCCCATGGGGCGGCAGGAGGAGAGGGAATGGGAGAGCTGCCGTACTGCCAGCAAAACGTCAATGGGCTGGGAATCCCCAACATCAACCATCCAACCTCCCCACTGGGAGACTTCCTTGATAATGGGACTATGTTAGGAAATAGCTCTAACACAGCTCTCATTCCTCCCAACACTCGACCACATTCAGTCTCCCTGCCTGTCACCCTGGGATTGGAAAAGCCTGCACATGTAATCTGTTTATCCCTTCATCTTCAATCCAAAATACGTGCCTGAAATCCTAGGGTTGGAAAAGTCGTCACTTAAAAATATTGAGTGAACCTGGCTGGCATCAAAAGAGTGATGGGGAAGTGGTCAAACATAGTTTAATTATTTTTGAAAAAGTTTACACTAATGATTATTTTGACATCATCTCAGATGCTATAACATCTGACTGTGATTATTGCTACCCAGACAGTATCATCTGGCTCCCGTTATTCTGTTACAAATAAAAGATTACATTTGGTACAGTTTAAAAAAGGTCACTTGTTAATGGATATTATATATGCTAATATGGGTTGTAAAACTAGTTTTACTCACAATGTACACATCCTCAAAGCCCAGCATATTCACTATGTTTACTTGCATGTCAAATGGTTCCTGGCACCTTGTAAACCTTTCTTTACAGCCTGTCTTGAGCATTGCTGTCTTAATTATTCCCAGCATCCGTGTAACTTTTATTGAGATTGAAGCAGCAAAAGAGAAACATATTAGTTAGTCATGTGGTACAGGTGTCCTTGGCAAGTGTCTGGATGGTGGGAATTCATGATATCCACTGTACATATGGCAAACAGACTGAAATTCTGACCTTCGCTGGAACTCATACTCAAAACTCGAACTGTACTGGCATATGATTGAGTGTTTGTTGACTTAAAGCTGATTTTTCCTGGATGGTAATGGATTTAACAGCAATTGTATTACTGAAATTGTCTTGATTTCCAAAAAGTCAAATGCTCCTTTTAGGGTAGTGGAAAACAATAAGAATCTTTTTGTCCTTTTACTTTTCAGTTGAAATTGTCTTTATTCTTACCGAAAGGCTGTGTTTTCTAGATTCTTGTCCTTCATTCAAAATTTTTCTCCTTGCTATTTGCCTCACCATATTATCAAAAATGGGTTCTCTTCTCTAAACCTAGTTGGTGTGTAAGCCCAGTTATTCAGTTTCTGAATTGTTTTGCATGGTCAAGCACATCCTGGTTACTTATCACGAGGCCTGTATGGTACATTTCAGGGTGCTGGACACCATCACTTTGTGGAAACATTGGTTGTAAAGGACTCTTGACATATGGAGAATGCCCTACATCTATTTGCAGACCACACCATATGGGCAAATACCAAAGTGTAATAAATGGTATAACTCACTGATCATATAATACGAATTTGTTGGCAATCTCCTTGGTGCCTTAGCTGATAAATACAATATCTGGTGGGGTACTGAATTACAAAGCAGAAAGTACCCAGGATTCTTGCTAAGCCAATCCCAAACAGGAAAACAGAAATGGCATTACAATTGGTCACAACAGTGCAAAGAGCTGGTCTTTGAAATGAAAACATTTTGAAAATAATGACTTTGCCTAACAGCAACCTAGATGCAGTGGCAAATGCCACGGTTATAATATTTTTGAATTCTATTCTTCCCACAAGTTATCTGGCAAATAGTGACTTTTAAGTTTTGTGTTTTAACACAAAATTAATACATACATGTCTTAAAAGCCACAAACTTTTGGAATTGAAGAAAATAAGTATGGCTAAAGTCAGATTGTTAAAAGTTCAGCTAACCCCAATATTACCCGCCCATGTCTCATTAAGTCATGGTGGCCCATATTCATTCTGAGACCTGTAAGATTTCCGTTCTCGGAATCCACACCCTAAGATAAAGGAGTTACCAATTTTAATTCTTGATTGCCTACTGTTTAATCATTTTGTCAAAAGAGACAGAGAAAAGATGTCTGCAGCCAATAAACATTTAACCAGTAAACTACAACAAAGACCTGAGCTTGATGTGGCATGTAGAAAGGAAATAATTCATTTATTGCAATTAAAATTTCTATCAAAAAGGTATCACCACAACAAAAGATTTGTTTGTTTTGCCTCAACTGGACGGATAGGAATGCCTAAGATTTTCATTTACCCTTACTGATGGCAGTTTGTCTTCGGGTTTATTTTCTCTCTCAGGAGACTGCATGACTACAGGCATGAGTAAGACGAGTCATATTGTTTGAGGTATCATGAGCTGCTCTTTTCTTGTTTGTCATTTTCACATGATCATAAAACAGCAATGAAATTGGGATAGAAAGTGCATATGGTATTTTTCAAGGTATGAAATGAAAATTGATTGCAATTTTTGTTAGAAATGATTTATCTGTATTTTCATTAGCTGCCATAAGAAAAAGCAGCTGAATACTTTAAATCTGGTTTTGTCTCATGAAAACTTTTCTCATCCATCCATTGAAGGTTCAGAGCTATATCTATGGAAAGCATGCAATAGATACGATATCTCATAGCTGGGGCAGTGCATGGTTAGTTTGCTCCAGAGGTGAAATTTACAATTAGGTATTTTTCAGGAAAGGTACTCATTGGGGTTCATTTTGGGTTCATTTCAGAAGACAGTTTAGATCCAATCACATTACTGTGGTTCTGGGGTTTCAAGTATACCAGATCAGATAAGGATGGCAGATTTCCTTCCCTGAAGGACATTAGTAAACCTGATGGGCTTTTATGACAATTGACAGTTGGTACATGGTCGCTATCAGACCAATGTTTAATTCTGTATTTTTAAAATAGAACTTAAATTTCACCATTTACCACAAGAGATTCAAACCTATTTCTCCACAGCCTTAGCCTAGCTCTGTGATTACTAATCCAGTGACATTACAACAATGCCACCATCTGCGGCATCATCTTATTATACCTAACCTCACAACTTTTATATGCTATTTCCCCAGGCAGCAGAGAGAAATGTAGTGTCTATTCCCAATATGAAAGTCAGTGTAGTTTCCTTATGACTGCAGTTTGCTGGCCTCTTCTCTGGGCTTCCATCTTCACTAGCATTCCCTAACAGACACAGCCACCATCTGCATCCCCTACCCATGGAATCTGGCATCAACAAAGTCTCAACACATCAGCATGATACTTTTCCGACTCACCTATGATACAGTTCATCACTTCAATACTGCACTTTGGAATGACTTACATTGCAATGTGGTTGTCAGACCACTTTGTGCAGGAAAAGGCACCCACATGCACTAGAACAGGTTGCATCTTAGGGCTTTTAGCTCGTATTCTTGGTGCTCACTCACTACACGGATGTTCACAGCATCTCTAGAACATAGAAAATTAGAAAAGTACAGGACAGAGCAGGCCCTTCGGCCTACAATGTTATGCCGAGGATTAATCCTAACGCGAAATAAAATAACCTTACCTATGCATCCCTCAATTCACTGCTGTGCATGTGCATGTCCAGCAGACGCTTAAATGTCCCTCATGACTCTGCTCCTACCATCACCGCTGGTAACGCATTCCATGCATTCACAACTCTGTGCTTAAAGAACCTACCTCTGACCTCTGTCTTGCCTTGTCTTTCTGTACATTATCACTTCATTCACAACTTGAAGTCTCACAGTAATTCTGCCTTGCCTTTAATCACAGACACAAAACCAGGCAGCTTGTCACATTTCCCAGTAATGATCAGTCAAGAGGGTGGTCATGTTGCTGGACAGCATCTTGCAACATGTGCCAGCAGCTTAAGTGACAAATGTACTGCACGTACTTCAACTAAATAGCGATGACTCAAAGATGAGTATTTCTTAGTGTTATGACAAAACCGTACTATAAGCATGGCTGATATTTGGTCATACGACAACAGTTACCATCACGAATTTGCTGAAAATATTTATCGATCTAGGTAACATAAGGTGGGGCTAGTACTAACCACAGCATGGAATGTCCTCTTCTGTTGAAGAAGTCTGTTCTTCAGAAGTTTGCTTCTTCTTAGCCAAACTTATGATGCGTGTAATCTTCCTCCCTGCAGCCTTGCTAACTGTGCCTTTCAGTTCGGCTAAACCACTTCTCTTCCCTTTCACTAGATGATGATAAATAATAAAATCAGGTCACATTGATATACATGTCTTACATAAAAAGAAAGCTGCAATTTTGCTTGTGGAATGCTAAGGAGGGCTCTTGTGAGACAGAGAATAATTATTCAACAGATCATATCATTCTTCAGACTATGACATGTCTTTTACATCTGTTACAAAGCCTGGCTTGTATCAAGCAAAAGTTACTACTTTAAAGTGAAATAATAATTTGTGTATTTTATCTGGCTAATGTAAATAATGAACAGTTTGAAGATTTCAATGTGGTATTTAAAATACATCAGGCATACAAATAGGGAGGTGACAATATGTTAAAGGAGATTAATGAGTTTTGGGGTGTCTAATTTAAAATGTATAAGTAGGACAGAATGTTTACAAGATTCCTGACAGAAACATGAGTGGAGTTTTATGTTCTCCCTGATGGTGAGCTTTGTGGTGGAGAGGCCTTTAATCAAACAGCAGGGTGATGAGTGGTGATTCCATCTCTTTGTTGCTAATGCGCTAATTAAGTCTGTGACAGGACTGTCAGTGGATGGCCTATCTGCTGTGACACTAAATAAGTAGTATTCAACTAGCAGTATAAAAATGGAAAGAACTGTGGATACTGTAAATCAGAAACAAAAACAGAAGTAGCTGGAAAAGCTCAGCAGATCTGGCAGCACCTGTGAAGAGAAATCAGAGTTAATGTTTCAGGTCCATTCTGAGGACGTATCACCGATCCGAAATGTTAACTCTGATTTCTCTTCACAGATGCTGCCAGCCCTACTGAGCTTTTCCAGCAACTTCTGTCTTTGTTTCAACTAGCAGTAAGTAGGTGACTTGTAATGCTGGGACAGTGAAACAAAGGCAAGGGGTTTAGGGTAGTGCCTTGATTAAAGGCACTCAGTGCCCAACTGAGGAATCTGGCATTAGAAAGGGGCAAGTTGAGAGCCAGGTTTTCTCTGGTTGATGATGTCTGTCTCTGAAACCCTAGGACCCCACCTCCTTGTCATCACTCAGCTACATCTGGGTCCATCGTGTTCTTCCTGTACCTGAGGAGGGTGCGTTCCAAGACCTACAGCAGAAACCCGAAACTGCAGACAGCAGTGAACCCATTCATTTAAATGGGAAGCATGCCTTTCTGGCAGCCTCCTGGTCCCTAGTTCTGGATGGTTCCCTATAATATGTTCAGGCCACAGTAAACCGCAGGTAAGTAAAACCGTGGAAAACAATTCCACAGATACAGGGGTTGCCTTGTAATTCTGATCTAATAACTCAACAGAAAAAAAATTAATAGTCTATTTATTTTCATTTTATTTCATTTCAAATTTCTTCACTTACTGTTACTCTGATTGCTCTTGGCATTAAGCTATTTTTGATGTATCTTCCTTAAGGGTGCAAATAGTTATCTGAATTGCAGCCCAAGCCAATTCATGGCCCAAGCTGATGGTCTAACTGATGTCTTCTCTCAAGTTCACCTGCTTTAATGCAAACTTTCTCTTCTTTATAACTCAGGTTTCAATGGCCAATTCCTTCATCCACTCATTAGACTATCAAATAAATTAACCAATTTTTAGCCGATAATGGTCAGATTTCAAAAGCAAATGGCAATCAGGTTTGGAGACCATCAGTCTCCCCAGTTTCACTTGTGTAATGCCAGTTCACTCGATCCCACCCTTTGGGACCTGACCCATTTTGGGAGCAGTTGGTTCAGGGTCACATCACTGCCTTCAGGCAGGTAGCCAATTGAGGATGGTTGGGGCTGTTTGCATGATCCTGATCAGCCAACTGTGCCCTTTTTAAAAGCTGGCCCTTCATTAGAGAGTGCTTTATTAATGTCATAATTAGATTAGATTACTTACAGTGTGGAAACAGGCCCTTCGGCCCAACAAGTCCACACCGACCTGTCGAAGCGCAACCCACCCATACCCCTACATTTACCCCTTATCTAACACTATGGGCAATTTAGCATGGCCAATTCCAGCCATGTTTCCTACAATAAAATCTGTAAACAGTGAACCATCTCATTTAAAAAGTCCTCAATCAATAATTTGACTATTTCCCTTAGGAAATAAATTATAGTAATTGGCTTCTGAGGGATTTGGTGGAAACATTTTTTAGCGCCTAACTCAATACAATTAAGCCTGTCCTTCCATTGATGTGTAGGCATTCAGAACTAGAATTGAGCACAAGTTTCTCCTTGGTGAAACCAGACTCTCACTGAATTAAAGCTAATTTCCTCAGATGCCTGTACCTTTAGGTTAGTTACATGCTCAAGATTTCAACATAGTCATACACAGATTTGGGTATATATTTTGAAGCTTTTCTGAAGTTATTCGCATATCAGAAACAAAGCAAGTTTCAGAGAGATTTCCAACATTCTTTTCTATATCATTAAAAATTATAAATGCAAGGCTGAAACTTCCTTTTCTTGGCTCAGTGTCAGTTTTGTCAGGTTTGTTTTTCCCACTGCAAAGTCTGACAAAATCTCTCAACATATTTTGTCCAATGAGCCTCATTAGCCACCTAATTTTCTTATTGTGCCCCTCAACCTCATGGCAGTATTTGAAGAAGAGCGAGGAGCTCTCCCTCACCTTATCAAACAGACTAAAGATTAGATTAGATACCCTACAGTATGGAAACAGGCCCTTCAGCCCAACCAGTCTATACAGACTCTCCGAAGAGCAACCCAGCCACACCCATTCCCCTACCCTATATTTACCCCTGACTAATGCACCTAAAACTATGGGCAATTTAGCATGGCCAATTCACCTGACCTGCACATAGAGTCATAGAGATGTACAGCATGGAAACAGACCCTTCAGTCCAAAATGTCCATGTCGACCAAATATCCCAACCCAATCTAACCCCACCTGCCAGAAGCTGGCCCATATCCCTCCAAACCCTTCCTATTCATATACCCATCCAGATGCCTTTTACGTGTTTCAATTGTATGAGCCTCCACCACTTCCTCTGGCAACTCATTCTAAACATGTACCATCCTCTGCGTGAATAGAGTTGCCTCTTAGGTCTCTCTTATATCTTTCCCTTCTCACTCTAAACCTATGCCCTCTAGTTCTAGACTCCCCACCCCAGGGAAAAGACTGTCTACTTATCCAATCCATGCCCTTTAAGATTTTATAAACCTCTATAAGGTCACCCCTCAGCCACCGACGCTTCAATGAAAACAGTCCTAGCCTGTTCAGCTTCTCCCTATAACTCAAATCCTCCAACCCTGGCAACATCCATCTTTGGATTGTGGGACGAAATTGGATCACCTGGAGGAAACCCACACAGACACAGGGAGAATATGCAAACACCACACTGACAGTTGCCTGAGGTGAGATTTGAACCTTGTCCCGGGTGCTGTGAAGCAGCAGTGCTAACCACTAACTAGTCATTTGTCTCATTGCTGTTCTTAGGATGCTGTTGTGTACATTACAAGAGTGAAAGCATTTCAAAAGCAATTCAGTGTTCAGATGCCCAGAGCATGCAAAAGCGCAATATGAATGCCAACATCATTCTGTTATTCAGAAATTCCTTCCTGTTCTATAACTTCTAGCATGCTGAAAGAACTTCAGAAGTTTTTTTGTTGTTACTAATGACATAGGAGTTCAGGAGAGAATTCAATGTTGTGTTCATGCTGTGCTCAGAGCTATATTTCAAAAACCTGATATGAAAGCTGCCAATTTTCTGTGTTTATATATTTTACTTTGAATATCTCTCCTGTGTGATCGCATTACCATTTTTTAATATATGCATGTGCTCATACATGTTGAGTGTCTGCAGATCAGACCTACTGATATCAACCCATTGTAAAAGATAAGCGTTATCGCTTCAATGTTCACATGTTAAAGTGGTATGCACCTTTGAGTTTAGATGACAGCTGACCCAAGATTCATTGTATACTATACAAATTATATTAAAATGCAATGTAAACAAGGATTTGATCTATTCAACTTCTAAAAATATTATAAGTAAACAGTTGGAATTTGTGTACAAGTTGCTTATTAATACTTGGGTTCATTTGCAATAAATTATCACATCCATATTTTAATCTCATTGCTTTATATATTTCAAATCAAAATAAACATCTATCTCTTTGAAATTCTAAAAGTATATTTTCCCTCCAAGTTTTATTTTATCAGATTGGAGCAGAAGATTTAGTAATGTGAATAACATTAATTACTTCAAACTGACACAAAGTGGGCTTTCTCAGTTTAAGTATATGAGTATAAGTATATGGATACATGAGAAAGGGCAGTTAAAGACCATTTGCTTGTCACAGTCTAACTTCTCCAAGTCTCATCCTACTTACTCATTCAGCCTGGGAGAGGTGAATCAATCTTAAGTCAAATTAAGAAAAAAAAGACTTTAGTGCTTTGTCGTATGCCCTAAGGCAATATTTTAATTCTTATTTTGAAACACCTCATTCACATTGATGGAATAATGGGAATGTTACTTTCAGAGTTTGCTTCAGAAAAGACTACTGGAACTGGAAACCAGGCAGTAGAAAACAATTGTTTATTTTGCAACGTAATGACTTACCATGTTCTCTACTTTCTCTGCCATTAAGTGGAGATCCGTTCTCCCCTATCACTGCACTCTCAGCGTCTGAAGTCTGTTTTTCATTTGATAATCTCTGTAGAAAGGCATGGAAACCAAGATTAATCTTCTGTTTTTACAATACTAGGAAGCCTTACTCTTGTTTCCCAGACATCTGCCTCAAGGTACATGATGTGAATGGGATAAAAGCAAGAACAGCAATTCCCACAATGAGGCTGAAATTCTGGTCTTTGCTAACTCTGACAAAATTATAGTGAGATGTTACTCTTTATATTTGTTTACTTTTTCATTAAAGTTGGTGCAAAAATATTTTGGCTTTGAAAGGCATCTTCTTGATGGATTTTCTTATAGATGCTATCTGAAAGTTTTACATTCTGTTCATAAAACATCTGAAGATTTCCATTTAGCAAAATCTTTATCTTATGTATACTTATGGCTCATATGTGGTTACCATATGTTTCAGCATTATGCAAATATGTGAAGATATAATCACTCATATTCACCTTTCTGGGGAACAATACATGCAGCAGATGACTTTTGCTGGCAGTATTTTCTAACATTACCTCATAGTTAGCATTATGTTAGAGTTAGTAATTTAAGATTTAACGGGAACAGCTGTTGAAGCCTTATCTTCTGTGTACTGATTAGTATTCTGACAGCAATGAGAAAGTTCTGGTCAAAGCCAAAGTTAAAAAGAAAGCATGCTTAAGAACCTTAATTGACCCTATTTACATGAAATCATTATATGGTCAAAATCTACTGCCAACTCATTCACTGAGAGGCAATAACAGAGCGTGATTTATTTACTATTTAGCTAATAGACATGTATAAAAGACTTCAAATAAAAAGAAAGTGACAACAGATTAGTTGAAAGAAATATCTGTTCCTAGTTATACCATACCAAGAAATCTACAAACTTTCTGATAGTGCATTAGACTAATTTCATTGGAGCAAAGGTTAATCATTTATACAGGTGCATATGCATCAAGGAATGATAACTGTCGATGCAATAAATGCATTGTCAGAATAAAATTAACCAAAACCAGTTAAATGTGAATTGATACACTTTCGATTCATTAGCAAGAACAAGAAAGCAACATTTTGGACTGACTATTTTCAGATGTTTCAATTAGATTAGTTTTCTGTGATTATCATATTTAGTTAAATATACTTTCTCTAAACAAATTAAATATTTCTTCCATTTTCACTCATCATGTTACATATATCTTGGTGCAGTTTCCCAGTTAAAGAAAACGAGAAAATAATTTGTTTCCTGATTTCTGCCAATACATGGAATGTGAGGAATGTACTCAACAGCTTTTGTTTTCTCTCCTCTTCATCCTTCTCTTGTTCAATGAAGGTTAAAAAGTATGCTGTGGCAAAGAATTCACTGCCACTTCTTCATTGGTAGAGTCCCTATCTCTAGGCCAGAAGGCCCATGTTCAAGTCCCATTTGCTCCAAAAATATGTAATAACATTTCTGAACAGGTTGATTTAGAATAAAAAAATTCACCATATGTTTACCATCATCATCCTTCTGATATTGTGTCCATTTGGGTCTTATGTAGCATTAGTAGCAATTCAAACATAAAGTCAAGCCTGACTTCTTTTCTTTGTTTTTCTTATGTCTAAAAGTGTTATCACACACACCCAAACAGCTTTCTTCCAATCACCAAATCACCCATTGTACTTTTCACCTATTGTCCACCACCAGTAAGAGACTTCCTGTGTTTCTAATTACTCAAATTTTTTTATATTAAGGAAAACACAGGCCACCAAAAGTGAGGTGAGGAAGAGGATAGGTAGGGGGAGCTCAATCAAAATGGAGTTGGAACAGGAAAACTAAACTTGACTCTTTTTTTCTAAATCAATCTTTTCAGAGATGTTATTACACATCTTTGGAACAGATGGGACTTGAAATCAGGCCTTCTGTGGTAGGGACACAATCAAGGTACCACAAGATCCCTCAAAAAGAAAAACAAACCTGACATCGTATTTTAATCAGAATATGTGCTTAATGCTGTATATATTTTCTAATCAAACTGTTCAGAGATGGTATTACACACTGCTGGCGAAGGTGGGACTTGAACCCCAACCCCCTAGCTCAGAGACAGGGATGCTACCTGAAGAAATACCTGACGCTATCCTTAGCTTAATTCCTCACAAATGGACTTTCTATAGGGGTCAGTAGAAAACAATCAAGAGCAATAATAACAGTTGATCTTTTTAACCCTCAAACAAGGCTGAAATAACGTACCTCATGCATATCAAATGCCAAGATAGATATCTCAGATTGCTTATACTACATAGTGCATCTCTACAGATTCATTTGGGCACTATATTAGCCCAGACTTTCCAATGGCCAGATATGATATGGAGATGCCAATGTTGGACTGGGGTGGACAAAGTCAGAATCACACACCATCAGGTTACAGTCCAAAAGGTACATCTAAAAGCATGAACTTTTGGCGCACTGCTCCTTGGTCATGTGAATCTTCACATTTGAGTCTATGGGATGAATTTGCATTTGCAGATACATTCCATTTTGTTCAAAAAGCACACAGTCTGTAGGCTATTAAATGTGACATTTAATAAATTCCTGCTTTGGAAATAAAACCAGTCTGATTCAAGATTGAGATACAGACAGATTCTGACCTCACACCTTTAATGCATTGTCTGAGCTGAGATGTTACCTTTTTTATATACTGATAAAGCCTTAAGTTATCTCAGGGCTGTGACTTGAAAGAAGTTCCAGGATTTACATGTTAATGTTTCGAAACCTGCATTCCCATTCTAAGTCATTGAAGATTTAATAGCAATCTAGATTTGTCTAATACATCACATCAGCTGTATGACGCATTAATCTTTTATGTATAAATTCTGTGTCCCATGTATGAAGAAGCAGCACTCTGAAAGCTTGTACATCCAAATAAATCTGTTGGCCTATAACGTAGTGTTGTGTGATTTTTAACTTTGTCCACCCCAGTACAACATGAGCACCTTCACATCATTGTCAACATAGTCCAGTTTACTTTTAACTAATATCTTCAGAATGAAATAGATCTGAACTTCAGTTGTCTATCATTAAGCATAAAAATAATTTAAATTCAAACCTATCATGCATTTACCTTTTCCAATTCTAATTTTGGTAGAAGTGGTGATGTCGATCCCTCAGTTCCACTGCACTGACTGCATATTTCCCTAATGATCTAGAGAAATAAAAGCAAAGCACATGAAACTTGGAAGTCAGTAATCTGTTTTACATCTCACATGTGTTTAACTTCCACTGAAGTCAAACAAAAGTTTCTCTCAAACTAATGTCATTGATGTTGAGGCACTTACTGGCAGCAAATGTAGCATAAAATCAATATATCTTGCTGCATAAATTAGCAAAGCATATTAACTAAAATAAATGAGGGCCAATTTGGTGCACAAAGTCAAGCTTAGAACAGAACTTTGAGAATGCAGTGAGGAAAGAGCAAAGAAACTGCAAAAGGCATCAAGGATCAAACTTCTGGATTAGGGAGAAGTTGATGAGTGTACGATACAAGGAATTAGCATATTGGTGGTGAAGGGATGGATTATGCAATTGGGAGAGCTTAGAGAGCAACATATTTTTGACTTAAATGCAAACTATATTTGTACAAGTTGCAAATCTATATGTCAGTCAAGTTGGAGTTTTCATTCACGTTTCCTTTGGTGACCTAGGTCAGTAGACTGTCTATGGTCAGATCAGCTGAGGTTACATCTGGCCTTGTCGTTCCGCTTAAAGCATTTTTCTGAAGATTTAACACTGAAATCCATGTGTGAAACAATGCAAGGAAACTGCAGTATGATTTTGCAGTAAAGTATACAGCCCTAGAGTGGGATCAAACCATCTCGATGGGGAGATAAGGTTTTCCTGACTAAAATAATCCAATACTCTGATTCCCTCTGAGAAGCTGTGAATGATCAGCAGAAAAAACAAAGTGGAAAATTCAAAAGGATCAGATATCAGACAGAAGTAGTTAGAATTATGATCCACACCAATAAAAACAAAATTCACTCCAGAAGGGGTGTCTATTTTCTTTCTCAGCTTCCCTAAGCTATAATTCAAGACTGACGTAAACAAAACCTAATGCATTCAATCCTTTAAACTTGCTCCAGCATTCTGAAGATTATCTATGGAAATACTGAGAGATTTAGTTAGAATGTGGTAGTGCACACTCACATGCAAGTGACATCATTATTCTTTTGACCCTTTTCGACTGTTTCCTTTATTATGATTGCTAATGCCATTAAGCAGTACTTATATTCTTAGTCATCAAAGAAGTGTCGTGTGTGGAGAACTTTTCTGAATTAGATTTAGTTTGCTGTCTATAGTTTCAATTAATGAAATATGATTTCTTCAAAGAGACTCCCTTAGGTTACGGTTTAAAATACTGCAGTTACAGGGGAATAGAATCAATCTTCTACATATATTTACAAGATGATTTAATTTAATTTGAAAACCTTGAATTAAGATGTCACAAGTAATCTTTTGTTACATTATACTATGATTTATTTTATTAGAAAGGACCCCTTCCTTCATGTTCTGAACAAGTTGCCAGTCTTGTAATTTAAGTAATGAATATATCCTTAGAGAGCAATTTCAATGTACATTTAATTTTTTTCAGATGATGTGCTTGACATCTGTTTGAATTAGAGAAAATTATTACTGTAATACAGAGGTCTTGTGGCACCATGGGTGCCTCTGACCCAGAAGTGTTACCCTAAGGCCTGACGGCCAACAAAGGTTAATTCCGTGGTGCAGCAAACCTGGTTGAGTATCAACTTGTAAATCCTTCTAAAACACATCAATGGTAGGTGATAAGAGTGGGAGAGACTCCTGGCCAGCCAATATAATGTTCGAGGTGAAAGTGAGGTCTGCAGATGCTGGAGATCAGAGCTGAAAATGTGTTGCTGGAAAAGCGCAGCAGGTCTGAAGAAGGGCTTATGCCTGAAACGTCAAATCTCCTGTTCCTTTGATGCTGCCTGACCTGCTGAGCTTTTCCAGCAACACATTTTCAGCCAATATAATGAACAGCAAATTGGAGCGTCACTATCCATAGCAGCAGACTACAACAGGCATATAGAAGTGTGCTTTGCAATAGCAACGTAGATTCAATGAATGATCTCTAACACCTTCACTACTCTAATGGATAACAACTTACATTTTCTCTAGAGGCCTTTAATACAATAAAACATCCAAAGATAATTTGTAGGAGCATTTTAAAATACAACGATAATGAACTGCGTGAGATATTAAGTCAAATGTCCAAAGCTTGATCAAAGAGATAAGATTTATGCAGCATCTTGAAGGAAGAAAATGAAACAGAGACAGGCAGAGAGGTGCAGAGGGGGAATTTCAGACTTTGGGGCCAATTTCAGACTTTGGGGCCAATACAACTAAAGGTGCAGCACCATTAAGGAATAATTAAAATTCAGATCATCAAGAGGCTCGAATTAGATGAATGTGAGATTATCCGAGGATTGTGAGGCTGGAGAAGCTTATTGAGATAAGCAGCGATGAAGCCACTGAAGATTTTCAAAACAAGGTTGAGAAATTTAAAGTGAAAAACCACACAACACCAGGTTATAGTCCAACATGTTTATTTTGAAGCTCTAGCTTTCAGAGCGTTGCTCATTCATCAGGTGGTCGTGGAATATTTAAATTTAAAATCCAAATTTAAAGTCAGTAATATTATTGAATGAAGTCAATGTTGGTCAGAGAGCACTGGGGTGATGGTGAATGGGACTTGGTGCAAATTTAGACATAGATGAAAAGCTTTAGGATAATCTCAAATATAGGACAGGTCAGTCATGCATACACTGAAATAATTAGGTCTGGAGTTAACAAAGACATGAATGAGGATAGGGCCAGTAGTAATGTTGGCAAAGTGGCAGAGACTGTGGCAAAGTTGGGTGACTTTATGGTTGTGTAAATAAATTGGCTTGATGATGGGAATGTGTGATTGCTAATTCATCTTAAAGTCTGACTGTTCAAATTCAATCATTGTTATCCATTCTGTTCTAAACACCTTTTTTTATTTCAAATGTTTATGAAAGAATTGATATGATTGTGCAGTTAGGATGAATGGACAATATTAAATGTATTGCAATAGATCAATTGACTGATATTTGTGGATATATGGTTAACTTATTTCCTTAATATTTGTCTGCCCACTTTTTTTTTAAAGCATTTTTCTCTTCATTTGTTCATGGGCTGTGAGTGATGATCAGCATTTATTGTCTATCCCTCATTGTCCTGGAGAAGGATATGGTGAGCTACCTTCTTGTAATTTAAGTAATGAATATATCCACAGTAGCTACTCCCATAGTGCTGTTTGGAACGGAGTTCTAGGTTTTTGACTTAGTGATAGAGAAGGAATGGTGACATAGTTCCAATTCAATGTGAAACTTGGAGGATAACTTGTAGGTAGTAGTGTTCCTATGCATTGCAGCCCTTATGATTTAGCTACGTAGCTCTTGGAAGGTGTTTAAAGGAAGTCTAGAGGAGTTGCTACAAATCATCTTGTAGGTGATACACACTGTAGCCAGAATGTGTTAGTGGTGAAAGGGGTGAATGTTGAAGGTGGTTTGTGGGGTCCCAATCAAGCAGGCTACTTAGTCTTGGATAGTGTCAAGAAAATTGAGTGTTGTTGGAGCTCCTGTCATCTGAACAAGGGAATATTATTCCATCACACTTCTGACTTGCAACTTCTATATAGTGGACAGGCATTGGGGAGCCAGAAGGTGAGTTACTCAACGCACAATTCCTAGCCTCTGGTCTACTCTTGTAATCACAATGCTTATATGACCAGTCCTATTCAATTTCTGATCAATGGTGACCACCAGGATGTTGACAAAACAGGATCCAAAGATGGTAATGTTGTTGAACATCAAGGGGAGATGGTTAGATTTATTTTAGATGGCAATTGTCAGGCAGTTGCTTTGTAAGAGTCATACTTCCCCATTTATCAGCACAAGCTTGGATATTGTCCAGGCCTTGTTACATTTGAACCCGAGCTTCTTCAGTATCTAAGGGGTCGTGAATGATGCTTAGCATTGTACAATCATGAAAAAAAATACAATCCTGATTTTATGATGGAGAGAAGTTCATTGATGAAGCAGTTAAGATGGTGAGACCTAACTCCTTTGAGGAACTCCTGTAATGATGTCCTGGGGCTGAGATGATTGACTTGCAACAACCATCTTCCTATTTGCCAGGTACACCTCCAACCATTGGAGAGATCTCCCCAGCCCCACTCTGATTCCCGTCAACTCCAGTTTTGGTAGGGTTCGTTGATGTCACAATTGGTCAATGCATTTTTGATGTCATGGGCAGTCACTGTGACTTCACCTCTGGAATTCAGCTTTTTAATCCATGTTTGGATCAAGGCTGTAATGTAGTCAGAAGTGAGATGACAGTGGCAGAACACAAACTGAGCAACAGCGAGCAGGTTATTCTTGAGGAAATGACACTAGGTAGCCCTGTCGGTGTTTCCTTCCTTCATTTTACTGATGATGGAGAGTGAATGTTAGGGCGATATGGGGTTGGGTTAGATTTATCCTGTTTTTTAATGAACAAAATATAACTAGGCAATTTTCCATGTTGCATTTAGTGCAACTGAACTGGAGAGGTCAGTCAGGGACATGGTTAGTTCTGGAGTGATATACATTTTGTAAATTTTCTTCTGACATTTAGTGGTGCATTAGTGTAATCATTTTCATTTATTAAAAATAGTCTGATCAAATTGGCACTTTGAACATTTAAAATTAGTTGAAATGCCAGCATCATAAAGGACAGTGTAAGCAATTGTGATTTATTCCAGTGGAGTGATCTGCAGTGATGAAGGAAGCAATGGGACTAATGAAATGAGTCTACAATCTCTTTTCTTTGGCTAATAAATTGTTTCAAATTCTTCACTTCCAAATAAAACATCTGCAGCTCTTAAACAGTGAACAAATCAGCTGGAAGCAACCTTGTATTTGTGCCTCCAGCAGATGTTCTGCGAGCTTATCAGAACCAAAAATGTAGCAGCAATTTTGACATGATCGTATGATCCAGAAAAATATTGTTTCAAACTTCAAAATTTACAAAACATGCGGGAATATTTTGCACAATGGTGTCCTACAAAAACCTTGGTATTCATGGTTTGTATTGCACATATTATAAATTACTACCAGTACCTTTAACCATTCCTCTGCTTGCTCTTTGCTTTGTACAGCTAATACTAGTGCCTCTGTTCCTGGTTGAGAGAACCTTAGTTCATGTTTTTTGCGTCGACCATCTTTGGGCACATAAATAACATTGCACACATTGAGTGGTAACTCCATATGAGGCTGATGGTCTTTGGAGCTCTTGTAACACTAAGAAAAAGAGAAATACATATTTATTTTGCTTTAATTTGCAGGAAAACTCCAATAGAAAGCAACTTATTTTTCCTCATTAAAGAAAAACCAGTAAGTTTCTGGAGTACTGTGTACAGTTCTGGTCACCCTGTTATAGGAAGGAGTTTATTAAGCTGGAGAGGGTTAAATTTTTATTTTACCAGGATGCTGCCTGGAATGGAAGGTTTGAGTTATAGGAAGATGCTAGATAGTCTGAAACTTTTTTTCACTGGAGCGTAGGAGGTTCAGGGATGACCTTATCGAGGTTTTTAAAATCATGAGCAGTATAGATAAGTGAATGGCAGGTGTCTTTTTCCTATGTGAGTGAATTCGAGACTAAGGGACATATTTTTATGGTGAGAGGAGAAGATTTATAAAGGATATGAAGGGCAACATTTTTACCCAGTGTGGTTCCTGTGTGGAACACAATTCCAGAGGAAGTGTTAGATGTGGGTACAACTTTTAGATGTTTACAATGTTTAGGAGACATTTGGATAATTATATGAATAAGAAAGATTTGGAGGGATAGGGGCCAAGTGTAGACAGGTGGGACTAGTTTAGTTTGAGATTATGGTCAGCATGGACAGGTTGGACCAAAGGGTCTGTGCAACTCTATAACTTAGCAGACCTGGCAGCACTTGTGAACTGACAAAGAGAGTTAACATTTCAAGTCCCGTAATCCTTTGTGAATTCTGAAAAACGGTTATTGCACTTGTTAACTCTTTCTTTTTTACATAGTTCTGCCAGACCTGTTGAGTTTCTCCAGAAATTTTCAATTTTGTTTGTTTCAGATCCCCAATATCTGCTGTTCTTTGTCTTATTTTAGTTTTTCTCAATCACTGCTTTTAAGCTAAAACTCATTGAAAAGTATGAGGCAGATTTTCAGTTGTGAGATGGGAAGCTTGTGGCAGGAAACCTCTTGATTTAGTAGATCCATCTCTTAATGCAGTTCTTTTTACCTTCAGGGATTGAAGCATGGTCAATTTAGTCCCACCTCCTCCAGATGTCGTCAAATGGCATCCATAGAGGCAGGTCATTGGTGACATGGTTTTGTTGAAGATTCGTCTCAATCTTTTGATGCATTTGCCAACTTGTATAAAAGGCAGATTGGCCTTCTAGCATATCTACCCATTCACTTATATGCACCCATCCCCATAACACAAAGCCACCATCATACCCCCTCAAACCTTTCAGGCCACTTCCATAGCTTTGTATTAACCCTGAGCAAGCTTCCAAAGCTATGTAGAAATGAAAAAAAAGTTAAATTTCTGATGATCTAAGAGAATGATCACACTCATTCATGAATGCAATTTAAAGAATGTAAATCCTAACAAGTGCTCATTCTATTGTAAAAACAAACAACAAATTTCTCTTTGGTGACCATTTCAAACACAATCAATCCTTTAATAGTTTTTTTTTAAAAGGTGTCAACAAAATGAATCTCCAGCTCAGATAATTGGATTTGAAACTCAGACAAGTATTCAGAATGGGCACAGCTAAAATAACAATCCTTTGGAAAACACAGCAATAAAGTCCACTGAAACTCAGGAATGCATAGCTTCAGCAGCCAGTGTCGACTTATTCAGTTTGTGCTGGTTATCTTGTACACTTGTAATTAGTAAATACATCTAACTCATTCTTGCATCTCATTAATCTTCTCAATCGGGATTTATGAAAATAAAGCTGAAACAAACTTTCCAGCAACAGACATCTATTAAAACAGTTCTTTAGCACCCTATGAATAACAGAATCTCATTAATCTGTAGACTGGATCTGTAGCCAAACTATCCATACCTGAAACTGCCTTGTGTATTAAAAATTACAAATGTAATTTTTAGCATTAGGCCAAAAACCGAAATCATCACGATTATCATCATTGGAGATGATACTCTTCTATATGTATATTACTTTATAAATGTTCTCAAAATTCAATTGAGATTTCTGCATGTTTTCAGACTGATAGCTTTAATTACAATCAATAAAACTATATGTTGAAATAAACAGCTGTGTTAAGCCTGTATTTAAGAGTATAACAGCACAATTACCTCATACCATTCATGTCATTTCAAGAGAAGCCAGGGCTACAGACTAAATACAGCATTGTTCACTAAGTGCATAAATCATGCTGTAGTGTCAGAATGGAGTATAAACTAGTGAAAAATTATAAACTAAAATTATAAACTGTCTTTGGTTCGTAAACTGAATGAATTTAAATTTTTTTTGCTGTATCAACTAAAGTTAAGGAAAATATCATTTGCTCATAGAAGCATGTTCTAATCAGATTCAAATTATGAAACAAATTCATTTTCTGAATACTGTTTGCACTGCTTCAAATTGTTTAGACTGAAAACTTGATTGGCTTACATGTGTAGTCATTTTTTGTTCCATTTTCCCTTTGAAGCACTACACCATATTAGCTAATGGGTTTTTTTAACATGAATATATTGGTTGAAATTTGTTCATTAAAGGTTTGCTAACAACAGATCTTCCAAAATTGTCCTTTTGTAAGGTTAGCACAATGGACTATTTAAAGTTAGAAATTCACAATGTCATAGAGTCAAACCACATGGAAACAGATCCTTCGGTCCAACCAGTCCATGCTGAACATAATCCCAAATTAAACTAGTCCCACCTGTCTGCTCCTGGTCCACATTCCTCCCAACCTTACTTATTCGTGTTATTTTTCCAAACATCTTATAAATGTAATAATTGTACCCACATCCACCACTTCCCCAGGAAGTTCATTCTGCACATGAACTACCCTCTGTGTGAAAAAATGGCCTTTTACGCCTTTCTTTAAATCTCTCCTCTCGCCTTGAAAATGTGTCCCCGGTCTTGAAATTCCACTCTTATGGAAAAGTCAATAAGTAGACAGCAGGTTTGCATTCCAGCCCACCTGCATTCTGATCTTACATTATGTGTTGCAGGAATATATACTGGAAGCTCATTGAAGAAGTGTTCTTGAACAGAATTAAACCAGAAGTTTATGGTGCATTAGAAAAATATATTCTTAATTGTCATCAAAGAAATTAAGGTGTATTAAAGTTTCATTATGGTGAACCTATATTTTGTTATGAAAATTAATCCAGTTTGGTCTTAACTGGCAAAGAATAGAACAATCTCAGAAATGTCACAGGATAATGTGGGAAACAGAGTATCACTCTGAAGGGGTACATACAACTCTGAGACACGTTTAGGAAAATATTTTGCAATAAAGTCGAGAAAGTTTTATTCTACACTTTACATATTATATAGGTATATATATAATGTTAGAATAAGAGCTGCATCCACGTATAACTCAAGTGACAAATCAGTATTGTGAACCTGTTATAGCCGTACCAGATAGTCTCAAGTACTGCCCACTACACAATTCCTCATCAGTATTTCCTCTACAGCATAACTATGTGTTTTCCTGTATCTATGTCAACTGAAACATGGTGAACCAATCCATTGAGCTGGATTTTCATCTTCAAGGAAGGTAGTGAAAATTGGGAAAATTCCTGAAATGTGCAAGCTGCAGTCAAGCTAGTTGACCCCAGAAGGATTTCAGAGATAGCCATAAGGGCTTCTGTGCTGTGGGATTTCATCACAGTTATAACAAAATAATAAAGCCCACCTGACTTCACCCATCACACCCCACACACTCTTCATTCCTCATCCATACCAACTCATGCTGTGCCACAGTCTTTTATCCTATCCAAGGCAAGCTATACCACTTATATATTGATACGCCCATTGTATAAAACCAATGATTCCTACATTGACAAAGGGATATGTTTAAAATGTTATTTAAAATATAATTTATACCTTTCCAGTGTCTTAAAAAAGCTTCTTTAATAATATTAATCATATACATCCTTTAAAATATCAATAACAGAAACTGAAAGCACTTGCACCTGATTTACCTTGTGTAAGTAAGCATCATGCAATTGATAGAACAGATCACAGTCAGAGCTGTCAATCTAGCAATGTTTTCTCTAAAGCTGAGCTGTTTCAACAGTCTAGTGATGTGTGGGCTGTCAGCCAAGCCTCAATGTATTCCTATAAAAAGTGAGGTCTGCAGATGCTGGAGATCAGAGCTGAAAATGTGTTGCTGGTTAAATGATTCCTGATGAAGGGCTCTGGTCCGAAACGTCGAATTTCCTGTTCCTTGAATGCTGCCTAACCTGCTGTGCTTTAACCAGCAACACATTTTCAGCTCTCAATGTATTCTTAACAGAGTTTCTGCTATTAGTACTTTAAAGGGTTTGGATGATTGACCATTTTATTATCTTGTAGTGAAAAGACACTTTTAAGGTATTGAAAAGTTATGATTGAAAGACACATTTAAAAGCTTTTAAACAAATCATATTGTTATTGTAGGGTTCATTGGTTATGTCAGGTTACTGAATGGGCACTGAAGTCCTATAGCTTGATTTTTGGGGTATGAAGGGTCATGATTGCTAGATGTGGTGACATAGTTCTATATAAGGTGACATGAGAAAGACATGTTAAGCTTACCTTTCAAAGGCTTCTATTATTCAGAATATGGATCATGGCACTTTGAGGTTCTGTGAACCTCAAGTCCTTTAAAAGTTTGGCCCAACTCCATGAAAATTGCTGACAACTAGACCATGCGTATTTCTTCAATGGAGCTTATGCGGCTGAGAGCCTGCAACCTGAACCAGCCTACATATTTAAGTAGAATTTCCAGGAATGTGGTCAGAAATCCTGGAATTAAATCCTGACTGCGATTTTCATACTTCTAATGAATCTCACTGACTCCGTGAAAATCCAGCCTATTATTATCATTGTATCATCAACAGTTCCTTGTTTATGCTAACAAATTCAGATGTTCAGAAAGTGCATGTTTTAAAACTATGAATTCTTGACAGTTGTTGGTTTATGAATTGATTTAAATTTGAAAATAGATGTTTTTATATATCAGGGATATTAGGCTTTAAGTTTACAAGTGCAAAGAGTCTACTCACAAGAAGTGGGACACATCAAGCTAATAATATATATCTTAAAAAGTATAGTTTCCATTTAAAGCTACATTTAGATTTTTGTTAAAAATGCCGTGCAGCTATTTTGACTTGGTTCTGAAACCTTTCCACTTGAACCTATCAGTTAATTGGTTAAAATTCTAATGTGTTTCAACAGTAAGCCCTTCCAAGTTTAAAGTTCAACAATCAGTTTACCAGAAGTCTGTTTTCCTTAATGACACAGAGCTGTTTGGCCCACTGCCCAAAGCGCTTCTTCCTCAGCAGAAAGGCACAGATTTTGCAATCTTTCACCAAGTCCATGGAGGCTTCCTCTGATGGCCACTGATGGGTCAGCCGTTGACCTTTCCCATCTTCATCCTCTTCATCATAAGATTCATATGCACTGCTCATTACATCCGAGTCATTGTCTATGTGAAGCAATTAATATATTATCAACAAAGCAATTACGATCTGCAGGAGATTCTGCAGTTTTGACATATTTGTCAAGACATAGTTCTAAGTAGTGTTTGATAGTCTTGTCTACATTTTTATTAACCTCAGTATATCTTGTCTTTTATTCTTCATTCTCTCTCTGCTACTTTTGGACCCCTTGCCAAACTAACTCATCATATCATAATTCTATACAATGCATCAACATTCTACTTTCTTCGTATATTTAACATAGGATTGAGCCAAATGGAGCAGAGTGCATATTTAACTTGCATTAAAAAAATTATTCATCCTAATAATATTGACTTATTTTATAAACATAATTCCTTGTGTTCAACTGAAGGAACAATTTTGTAACTGACATCAGGAAAGAAAAACTCTCAATTAAAAAACCTTTGTCAGAAAAGCTGACATAAGATGGTAAGAAATGCATGGAAATATGCAATTGTGAACAACAATTGAAAAACAAGGCCTGGTTGTAATACCTTTCATTATCAAACTGTCTCTGAAAAAATGTACATGAATAATATCCACTTGCATTTATTCACTTGGTCAAGGCGCTGACTGATCTGTGAGCAGTAACAAGACAGCTTTATGCCAGAATTGTGCATCTACAATAGTACGTGGAAGTGAGAAAATTAGCAGAATAAGAAAGAAAGGTAATTATCTGAAGAATACCCTGGGTTTGTTTGCTTGCTTCATTGATCATATGAAACAGTCTTCTTATATTGAGTGCAGAAATGTCCAGCAGAGCTGTGTGATAGTACGTGGCTATAGTTGTTAGAAGGAAATGCTTCAAGGTCACAGTGTCCACACCTATAGTGTTAATTCATCTTTTCCCATATCGGATGATGATCCTGCTGTGTATTTCCAGCATTTCCTGCTTTCATTTCATATCTTTTGTAATTTGCCATTGTTTTAAAATTTTAATTTTGCTGAATTGAAAAATGGCTGAGTGCATATCCTGTGTATTTTGTAATGCTCACCAGGCAATAGATCTCATAATATTGTGAAAACCTTGGAGGAAACAGTCAGTGAACATGATATGAGTTCAGATTGGAACAACTCATCCTTCCAAATGTCATATTGTGTGCATGAAAGCCTCTGCTGCTGACTTCTCCATCGCCGTCATCAATACTACTCTGTAATCGTGCAGCCAGAGCTGCCTTCTCATTGTCGAACATTCCACAAGCAGAACAAAATATTATCTTCAAGTGTTATGCCTAATAACCCAGCTGAGAACTGGCAACACTACTGAATGCTCTTGAATTTGAATGACATTCAAATCTAGGATTGAATCAAGGGATTTTGCACAGTAGGGTACAGTTACCCCTGTGGTGAGTCATGAGCTTCCTATTTAAAGAATTTCAAAACTATGCAAACTCTTTATAAACCCCACAGATGACATATAGTTTGAGATATCACCTTCATCCAAATATAAATGGGTTCACTGATCATTCCTTTGAAAGATTTTGTAAAATAATTAAAAGCATTCAGAAATTTCAAACACAAACACGAATTGAAGAGATGAGGATTTGCAAGATGCATTAGAGATAGAGTCATAGAGATGTACAGCACGGAAACAAACCCTTTGGTCCAACTCATCCATGATGACCAAATATCCTAACCTAATCTAGTTCCATTTGCCAGCACTTGGTCCATATCCTTCTAAACCCTTCCTATTCATATACCCATCCAGATGCCTTTTAATTGGACCAGCCTCCACCACTTCCTCTGGCAACTCATTCCATACATTCACCACACTCTGCGTGAAAATATTGCCCCTTAGGCCCCTTTTAAATCTTTCCCCTCTCACCCTAAACCTATGACCTCTAGTTCTGGACTCTTCCACCCCAGGGAAAAGACCTTGTCTCTTTACCCTATCCATGCCCCTCTAGAAGGTCACCCCTCAGCCTCTGACGCTCCAGCGAAAACAGCCCCAGCTTATTCAGCCTCTCCCTGTAGCTCAAACCCTTCAACCCTGGCAACATCTCTAATTTGCAGTAAAATAACCCCTGAAATAACTTACATCCAAGGAAATCATGAACTTATAAGTTAAAATAAATAAAATGGTTTTAAAAAAATACTAATTGGCAGTTCCGGAATCAAAATGTTACCTCTGTTTCTCTATCCACAGATGCCAAGTTTCTCCAGCATTTTCTGATTTTTCTTTAAAAACAGCTTGTGGTTGTTAGACACTTTCATTCTATTTACAACCCTGAACTCCACGTACTTTTCACTTCGATTCTCTAACTTACTACTCCCTTTGGATTTCTCTTTTTTTGCTTCCACCACTATTTCAGTCAGACTTACCAGAAGCTTCAGAGTGAGCATTTTAGGTTCATTACCTTTGGCCTCAAAATGAGTTTAACTGCTTTCAGAAGGCGTAAGATCCTCTGGCCAACACTGCTCATACACCCTCAACCCCCCAACCCAATTGTCATTGTACCACTTACTGTTCATGCCAACACAAGATTATTTCAGGGCCCCTACCATCTACCATATTTCACTGCCAACTGTTTAGCCACTTACCGAGTACTTGCTATGGACAGAGTTCAGCAGCCATGTGGAAATGAAAAAAAAACTTCAAACAATCTAAAAGAGCTCTCACTCCAACATATTTGATAAGTGAAATAAGCTCCCATTCATAAAAATAAAACATTACAAACTTTTAATTCTCATGGTTAATTTCTTATTAAAGCAAAGTTTCTTTCTGTTCAGACAATACACCAACCTTAGATAATCTCTTAAATTAAACCCTCAATAAAACTCTAAATTTATAATCCCTGGTGAGATAATTGTAACTTTTGAAACTCAGCCGAAGAATCACAATGAAATAATATCCTTTGGAGAAATACTAACAATTGGAGACTTTATGACCAGATGCTATTAGTTTTCTCTAAATTGAAGCAGATGGATAACATTATCAAAACAGTCCAGCAAAGGTGTATTTTAAATGATCAGTGACAGCGGCCATCTACACTTTTTTTTATCAAGTTTAAAGAGCAGGAGATCTAAAAAACTTCAGATCATGACAATTTTATAGATCTTATGCACGCCTCAAGATCATTTAATCAATTCCAATAATGTATGACTCCCACATTGCAGGCTAATGTCATTGCATCTTACAACTAGGGTCTGTTTGAATTACTGACTTAATTTGATCCTGATGATTTTGTCTTTCTTTCCTATATGAGTCATGTCTTTCCTGTCTCCTACCCCCACCTGCAAAGAAATTGGATCTGTCAGCTGTGAGGGTATGTTTTTCTATCTGCCATTTTAAAAAAAACCTAATATTGTGAGTTATTTCTAAAGCAAAAAACATACCGCATCATATGATATACACAATTATTTCTATTTAAATCTTTTAAAGTAAGCAATAAAGGAGAAAATATTATGTAACTACATGAATGCTTATGTTCTCCAATTATCCTGGTAAGTGGGTAATTGTTGTCAGCATCTTCATAGTAGCCATCTTCAATAGAGTTTGGTGGACTGGAACTGTCTGAAAGAAAGGGAATATACAGAATTATAAAAATACCTATTGTAAAAAAAATCTTGAACCAGCGCTGATCATGTTGACTAAATGAAATAGGTTTAGAAAAAACAAAAAAAAACGTTTGCACTAACAACCTCAATATGCCTCCAAAGCACCCCACAGTTAATGAAATACTTTAAGTGTAAACATTGTTACAATGTAGAAAATAGTAGCTAAATTCTGCACAACAAGGTTTCACAAACAGCAAGATGAAAATTCAAGATACCCCCTCAAAAACAACTCCTCTGAATTATTGGAACATTACTATTACCATCTTTTATAAATATTCTTTTATTTTAAAAATTATTAAATATGAGCTGGTTGTAAAGTATCTTTTGCCTATTTTGCCCTCCAACAATGTGTAACTTGTGCAGTGTTCTATTCACGTTTTACACTTCCTTGATTAATAATGGTTCCATCTCTTACAGTCTTCAAATACATACTTCCACTTAAGCATTTTCAGAAATATTAATAGAACCACATTACTCCTAACTTGTTTCCTTGAAGACTATTATCTTAAATGCTTTATTAATATTTCAATATTTGCTTTTCTTACTGGACTTTATTTATTGATTTAAAATTCTGGACTAGCTTGACTAGATTTGAAATTTGACCATGTTTGGTCTGAAACCAAACCTGACTGCCAAGTTTGTGGGATGATCCCAGACAAGACCACCAAATTATGTTATGATCTGCATTGGAATGAATAATTGTTTATTTTTAATGTAGGCAAATGGTGATATTCATAGGACTTATTCAAAGAATAAAAGGACAAGTTTCCATAGGTTTGAACAAACAATAATGCATTACTGTGCAAGTCAAAACATTAATATAATAAATTGTACAAGCATTATAGATTGTAACACTCAAACTAATACATGGTAGATGTGAGTAATAAATTGTGACCAAACAGAAAACAGTGCACATCAAATAATAAATATGATTAGACAGATCCCACTGATTTTTCAATGATTTCCATAGACTTTAATGACTTGATGGATTATCAAGTCTCAGCAGACTTCACAAGGGCTTCCAATTCTTGAGCCTTGACACTTCCTCTTAAGAACCATTCTATCTTGGACTACCTCATTGACTGCTAATGTTCTGGTTCTTTTCTTGGGCCCAAACTTCTTTCAGCTCTGAAAATTACACCAGGACTTAATCATAGGTACAACTCCAGCTTTTCACTGACAACTAGTTTCAGCAAGTAATACCTGTCCCAAGGTTTTCCCAAGCTCCAAGCTTGCTCAGTTGATTGCAGCAAATACTGTGTGTAGCTTTTCAACTCTGACACTCAGCTGTATTGATTATTAGTTGCATACAGCTTCTGATGAGCCTGCAAAACTTCTTGTAGTTTTCCAAAGCCTTACTGCAACACCTAGCTACATAATAACTCCAAGAACATGGCTTGAGTTCTAACAGAACAGTTATCCAGCTGCTCTTGGGACTTAGCTCTGCCCCTTCCCCCTGTATTGCTCAGTTCAAAAATCAGCATATGGAGCCTACTCTCCATCTCCAATCTGGTCGGCATGGATGGGTTGGATTGAAGGGTCTGTTTCCATGCTGTACATCTCTATGACTCTATGCTCACTGACCTTTAGATGCTACCGTATGTAATTTTTTGAACAGTGTGTAATCTATTGAACTGCTTTTCAGTGGCTGCCAAAATACCCTGAATATCCCACTGAACCTTGTAATAAGCCCCTCCTGTTGGAGAGAATTGCATGTCGTCATCCAGCAAATGTTGGAACTGCATGTGCCATGAGTGTTACCAATTATAGCTTTCTCAGTACAACCAAATGATATAATTTGAGGATTACATCACACCACCTTTACTGTTATGGAGGAATCATTTAAAATCTTTGTGTTTTACTGATGTCTTCAAATTTTTTTCAAATGAGGCGTCTCCTCTTAATAGAGCCGAATTCTTGCTGGAATACACTATCAACAGTGCTGGCTACATTCCAGTACTTTGCTCAAACAGTGATGATGTTTTAGTTAGTTCAGCTTGGTAAGCTATTCTTCCATAAGAGCTATTCTTCCATTGGTAAGCTCATTCCTTCCTTTGATAGATACCAACACGCATACGCTTTCCATTAGTGAATCATTGGGTAGCAATGATGAAAACTTTGTCCTGATATTCCATTGAGAAAAGCTAACTTAGAACAGAGCAGGAATCAAATTTACTACTGGTCACTATGGATTTTTTTTTAACATGTTTAATTGTCACTCTCTTGCTCACATCTGTACCCAATTTCCACCTTAAAGAACAGATTAGATTTTATAGCTTTAAAATAGTTTTTTTTGGTGCTATTAACAATTCTAATTTGTAAAATCTTATTACCTATTTAGGTTTGGCTGTGATAATTTCTGTGACTTAAATAAGATGTGCTCAATTTACAAATGCCAGTATTAAGGTAATGTAATGTGATCAATAATAGTGAATACAGGAGTAGTTCACGTCTGATTATACTGCAGAATCCTGGCTATCAATTAATGAAAAAAAAATGCAATTTCCTAGCTTAAATAGAGAGGAGTGGGAACTATCTTGGAACAGTTAATTAATAATAGTTATTCTATCTCGTATTCTGTTAAACTTTCGAATAGAGTTAAGTATCCAAGTTCTTCTTTCTTTTGTTGTATTTTAACTGTAGTGTTTGAATGAATTAATGTTGAGTAATTTAACATTTGAATTGTATCTAGAACCCAGCTCTGGTCCATAACAAATTCGACTCCCCACTGGCTTCAAAAACAGATGTCCGACCCTCAAACTGTAGAGCTTTGTGCATCACAGGAGTTATGAGGAATCTTCACACATGGTGGGGTGGTGGAGAATAGGAGGTATTTTACAACCCTGCAAGCCACTATAGTGTGCAAGATGGAGAGTATTCACCTTTTCTAATAACTCCTAACCCTGAACCAACTGCATATTACATTAAGATGTCAGCCAACTCCTCCAACCTTGGCATCATTGAAGCCTTTAACTGCCTCAACACAATAATATGTGCAGCTGGGCAGGAATAGTGAAGGAGGCCAGCTAATATTTTTGTACATGGGTCTAAAAACGTGAAAAGTGCTGTACACTCTTTGGGGGTCTCGGTGGGCACTGAGGATGTTCCCTCTGCAGATGCTACCTCTCATTTGTACTTTCCCCACCAGACTCCAAATTAACCCCACCACTCCCTACAGTCACCCTCTCTCCCTATCTAATAACTCTGGATGTACTTTTCAGTTCAGCATCTGTGGATTGTCTGCTGGTGACTAACATAGTTCTATAGATTGAGGGCAGGCATCTGTTTGGAAGCAGTTGGGGAGTGGAATTTGTTATGGACCAGGTTGGTTCCCCTCAAAATAAATTAAGAAAGGTAGCCTAAACTTTAAAGTTTTCTTATTTTAAAGATAAATGTCAGGTGCTGTGTTCTAGATACAATTCAATTGGTCAAACTACTCAGTGTTGAGCAACTATAGTTAAAATACAACAACAAGAAGAAGAACTTGGAAACTTAACTCTAATAGAAAACTTAACAGAATACTAAATGAATAACTATTACTAATTAACTGTTTCAATATAGTAATACCCCATTAACGCACCCTTGGCAAAATGTCAAATTCAGAAAACAGATTTGTCTGACATACAGTTCTCCAATCCAGGAGGAAAGAACATCAAAATACAATTCTGAGAGAACTCAGAAATTATACAGCAGCTGTAAGAGATTTACTGCTTTTCAATGTTGCTGAGACCCCAGCAATAACTGCTGAAATCTAACTAAAAATCCTGAATCTGAGAGACCTTGACAACATCCATGCAGTCTCTATTATTCCAACATTAAAAAAAAACCAAGGCTCATAAGTTGTTTATCTTCTCATAGACTGCTTGGTACCTGCTCCTCAATCTCTCTCTAAAAGAAACCAGGACAAAACACACCTCTTAAAGCCCCAGCATTGTCACAGGTTTGAGTCAGAAATGTTTTTAAGGCCACATGGCACATGATTGTAGGTGTATAGGAGGCACTGCGTTTTGTAAACTTGGCAGACTCAAACCCGACTTTTCCACTGAGGGCCAGAGAGGTAGGAGTGTGTGTGTGTGCATATATATGTGCGTGTGCCTGTGACTGTATGCAATTTTTGTGTATACTTTCTCTCTATTGCATTTGAGAACTGCACAGGTTTCTTATTTAAGTGCTTTGCTCCTTTGACTTATTTTGTTGAAAAAGGTAAAGCTACAACTATCATGTTGTCTGCCAAAGGTCTTTAGGGGGTTTCTGCATGCTCACGTTGCTTACAGCAAACAGTACTTAAAATCTTGGTTTCTGGTTTGGCACATCATACTAATAGAAGCACAACACAGGACAAAGGCTAAATACAGCAAGATTATTGTTGTCTTGGTAACCTGCTATTAGAATTACATCTCAGTTATATATTATATGACTGTTGTATATTATTGTTTTAAGCCTGCTTGTTATAATCATATTACTTGTAAAATAAGTGGAAGATTTTGTTTGTTGGTTATTGATAATATAAATATAAAACATGTACACTATTTTTAAAGCGAGCTAGAACAATATTAGAAGGATGTGAGAATTTGCGATGAAGAGAAGTATTCACAATCAGCACATTGAGAGAAACCACTTGAGGATAGTTGTGGCATTTTCAGATGAAAATACATTTCAAGCTCTATTTTTTATACCTTTCCCTCCCCCAACTCCACAAGAACAATATAAATGAAAAATGTCATGCTTTGTTCTCTGACTTTAGCCCATTCATCACAGGCCACAATACTATGCTTCCTTTATGATGTTTAAACAATTCCATTCCCTTCCAAAATAACGTGCAGCAGTCCAAAAACTTTAAAAGCTGTCATTACAAAAGAAAAAAAAATGAAAGAATAATGGACTCACTCATTTATTCTTGTTTGATAAAAAAAACTTATACAGGTATTTCCTTAGATGTTAAGCTAGCAATGGGATTTAAGATGAAGGAAATATAAATCATTTGAAGTCAGTGAATATCTGTGTTCCAGCCTGAATTAGCTGATATTACAGTTCTGTCCATCATTTTCCAGAAAGGATAATACAGCTCCTACAAAATGACTGGAAAAGATATCATTGGATAGCTGAAAATTTTTTCCCTTGGTAAAATGCATTTAGTATTCACGTATTGTTCACGTTCGCAAGAGAAAACAGTGAGACCTGCTGGAACATGGCCTTCCCCTATGAAAAATATGCAAGGCTTTCATTCATATGCATCACATTAACATAAGAACATGGGATTTAGGAACGGCAATAGGCTATTTAGTCCTCTGAGCTTACTCCACCTTTCAAACAGATCTTGCCTGATCAGGCTGTAGTTTCATCTTCACTTTTCTATCTGCGCTCCAATTTCCTTGACTCACTTGTCTATCAAAAATCTAACTAACTCAATCTTAAAGACAAAGTCTCTACTACCTGTTAGAGAAGAATATTTCACATTCTAATGACCTTAGAATTCCATTCTACATTGGTGGTACTGAAAACTTCAACTCCCTCAAAAACTGCAACTTACCTGAAATAGTTAATTTGAGTAAGTTTACTTTTCATGTTTGTATGATGAATAGGATATGGAAAGATCAGTTAGGATCAGAACCCAAACATCTGTTTCTGGGGTATCTTCCAAGTTAAATCTTCCAGGCAAAACCTGTACCAATCATCATGTACCTAGATGTACACTACAAGCTATTTCAACTTGACAGAAACAAGAAATCATCAAGCTTGAATGACAGCAAATTCAAAACTAATCTGTAGAAACAAAGGAAATAGCCAAATAGACCTCTATGGAACAGAACCCATAAGGAAATGGTGGAAACACTTAGTATTGTTTAATTCAGATAGAAAATAACATTTCCGACTTTGCAACACTCCCTCAGCACTGAATAAAAATGCCAGCCTAGAATACATGCTTATGCCTTTTAAGTGAAATTTAAAACCAAACTTCTCGTCTCCCCCAACCTTTTGACTCAGAGGCAAAACTTCCATCACTGAGCTAAAGCTGACTTTACTGTATGTTATATTTTTGTTGTGTTTTGAAAAATGATTGCTGACAAAGAGAATGGCAGAAATGACATAACATAGCAATAATAATAAGTTTTAAGTTATCAAATCAAAAAAATTATTCTGTACAAAGATAGGTTCTAGAATGCTTTTCTCACCATGCTCCCAATGATTATCTTCACTATTTTACAAATAGTGGAATTGTTCTTGTTCTTTTAAAATTGTGTTTTTTCTCCTAAGCATAGCGTCCCACATGGCCACTATGCTCACTCAGCTGAAATCAAGATTGATTGTGCAATTTCCGATTTATTTTCTCAGGTCTCAAAACTGTAGCATTTCTTCTGTCCCTTGATCTTTACTTAATCATAAAAGTTTTGAAAACCTCACTGACTGTCATTTTGTAATTTCTCTCAGCTTTGTTGTTATCATTTCAACTTTGGCCATATCCTGTTCTATTTACCTTGGCCCTTTATCTATGTTGTTGAATTAAAAACAAGAAAAAATGTTTTCACTTTTTATTGCATTTGGTTTCTAACCAAACTGAATACAGATCATCTGGAAATGGATGCATAAGACTTTGGGAAGCATCAATTCTTGCTAGACTAGAGATATTCCTTAGAAAAGAAAAAGGATCATTAGAATATTGGAAAATTTTAGTTTGGTTGCAAGTAGAATTTCAAAAAAGACATCTTTGTACATAAGACACAAAAAAAATTAGAAAAGATGAATATTTTAGGAACTGAGCACATTGTTAAGTTCTTTGTAACCTTGCTTCAATATACATAGAACATTACTTCTCTACATTTCCTTATTAACTGTAACCTAGTCCTCTGACTGATGTTAGTAGTGACAGTTCTTTTATTTTTAAACTTGCAGCAATTAATTATAATCTTTAAATATTTATACAAATCCCTGGACAGAATTGAGAGATTCTGGAAATATATTGGTTTGAGAAAGCTCTACAAATTGTGTTCATTTTTTCAGGTGTGCAGAACTTGTTACCACACTTTAAGTTTGGTCAAATAAAAATTCCTAAGCGAGAAATTGAGAAGTTAAGGAAATCAAGGTATAAAAGTTTGTTACAGTTTTTTTTAAAAGCTATTCTCAGTGATGATAAAATCAAGTTACTCACAAATTCAAGGACTTGACACTCATTAATCTGTTCACCTTTGGTGATTAAAAACCTACTCTCAATTATGTTAATTAAACTACATACAGCAATCAATTGTAAATAATTTAGGGAATAATTTTAATGAAAAGGAAACAAAATGAAGTTGTTATGTTCTACTATTTTCCCAGTTCCAGCTATCTTCCTTGCCTCCCCAAGATTCCTATTCACCAACCTCCCCTTCATCTTGCTTCTTGCTGTACACCCTATCCTTTTGCTTATTGACCCCTTCTTGACTCTCCTGTTCACAAACCCAAACCTCCCACTCACTGACCATCCCTTTCCTGAATCCTCACTTTAGACTTGGGACAGAGATCATCTGAGGGAGGGAGGAAGCTAGAGGTTTGTAAGTAGACAGGAAGAGAGGGAAGTGGAAACTGGGAAGGTCAGCAAGCAGGGGGACATTGCAAGCAGAACACAGCAAAAGCAGCTGCAATGATTACTGATGAGTTTGGCTGATGAATTTAAAAGAAGAAGAATGAATTGGCTTGACATCCAATGTACTGCATAACAGGTTTATACATGTCTACTGTGTGCTAGACCAAGCAGTAGGCAACTGCAGTGCTACAGCCTGTCTTGTGACTGATTAAGCAGCTCATGTTTAATTGAGTGCTGAACTTCCAAAGTGCTCATGGCTTCGATCAGAAGAGATTTGCAAACAAGATTGATTTCTTTAAAATGGGGAATTAATTTCCTAAACTGCATTTGATCAATAATTGATCTACTGACCCTAAATTTTAATAGGGTTCTGCCAATTCCCTGCGGAAAGATTCCATAGGTAGTCCAAGTGATTGCTTTATTTCAGATACAAATGTTAAAATGTTGTCATAAGCAGGCATTTGAGTCACAATTGTATTTCAAGCAGTACAATGTAATGAACACAATTGTTTTTAAAGACTGTGTATAAAAAAATTAAAGGAAATGTCACTACATTGTGACAATCCCTGGAAGATGCAAATATTTTTGTGATTTATTTATATATACAAATAGATCCTATCCTAGCTGTGCAGTGAAATAGCAAAGCTTCAGTGAATATTTCAGGCCATCTTACTAAATTTATTATTTTATATGATGGCATTAAATTTGTTGCCTAGTCTTATAACTTGATTGACAAAAATTCAATTTACGGTGTGGAATCCAGATTATAGTTACAATTCCAAAAATGACCATCTGTTCAGCACAAGATTATTTTGACAACCAGGGACATCACAATGTGAAAGCAAACCTTTCAGAGAAGAATTCTAATCAAATACAGATTGGAGGGTACTGAGACTGCAAAATGGGGTCCTGAGAAAGTAGTATTCACTGGTTTATTTAGTACGTTGTTGACATTACAATATTTTATTAACAACATAAATATTTAATGGTGATGATGTAATTCTGGACTGAAGATGAGCTTAGCTGTTTCTGCATTTAAATCTTGCTGACCTGAGACTTGTTCTGCAAACCTTCTGGAAGCACTAGAGGTTTTTGCTGACTGTCTGCTTTCTACTCCAACCACACAGCTCTGGCTGAACAACTAGATGGTATCAGCTGCTGAGTCAGTAAAATCTTATCCTTCATTTGGAGTCAAGTACATAAACTGGAATGAAAGATTTCAACATAAATAAAGAAAATTATACAATATAAAACAACTATTCACCCCTCCTGACTTCAGAGTATATTTGTTTCGTTGGACTTTTCTTTTTGACTGCACAGAGAATATTACAAGTACCATGACTGGTTTAGGTAACAATTCACAGATGTAGACCATTGCTTGGAATCTTATTTTTTTTTTGTTTTATTTGTTTATAGATATGGGCATCACTGGCAACAGCAGAATTTATTGTGGATTCCTAATTGCATTTATGTAGTTGTTGGTGAGCCACCTTCTTACCTGCCACTGAATACCTTGTTAATCCATTTCAGAGGAATGCTAAGAGACAATCATATTGTCACAAGTCACACACATGCTAAACTGAATAAGACGGCCTGATTTCCTTCTGTCAATGACAATAGTAAACCAGATGGGTTTTTTTACAACAATTCAGTACTTTTCTGGTCACTAATACTGATTCAACTTTTTAATTCTAATTAATTATTTAATTAATTGAATTCAAATTCTACAGTTGCCATTGGAGGACTTGAAGTCATGTCCCTGACAAATTATTCCAGACTTCTGGATTAGTCCAGCAAAATTATCATTAAATACCCACACCAATTTGACTGCACTGACAACCAGAAGTAAAGTCCAGTTACCTTGTCAGAATGAGGCTTGAAAGCTGAAAGGAAATTAGGATTAGTGTAACAATCCTTTACCCATGGTTCCGTTTGGAACCAGCATACCTGGTGCAATGTTTTCTCAGATTGGTCATAATTTAAATGATTTAGTAAGAAAACATATGGTGTTTCTGTCACTAAAAGATAGATTCACATGATTCCTCCTCAAATGACCACGATACTTACTGCGAGAGGTGATGTACTCAGGAACTTTTCCTGGGCTTAATGGTACAGCTTCTTCATAATAATCTTCCGGTGGTGGTGTTGTGGGTAGAGGAGGTGGTGTATCAGACATTCCCTGAATAAGAGCAATTTATATCACAAATCAAAATTTCAGTACTACCAATTACATCTCGCAAAGTCTCACAAACACCGATAACAACGAAATAATCAGCTTCAATAATGCTGGTTGAAAAAAAAAATGATTTTCACTTATATCATACTTCACCATCACCAGATACCTAATCTTCTAGCCAATGAAGTGCTCTTTAAAGTGTAGTCCCTGTTATAATGTAGGACATATGGCAACTAATTTGCATTTAGCAAACTCCCGTGAACAATAATTGTGACATTGACCACATAATCTGGTTTTTGTGATTAAGGAAAACTATGGACCAGTTCACTTGGGATACCCTCCCTGCTTTTCTTTAAAACAGTGCCATAAGATCTTTTCTATCAGAAAGCAAGTAGATGGGCCTTCTTTTACACTTCATCCAAAAGGTAGCACCTCCTACTGATCAATGGTCTATCAATACTACACTGGAGTGACAGTCTCGATTCTTACGAATATAATGGGATTCAAACTTGGAACCGTGCAATTTGGGGACAATTGTGCCACTGAGTAACAACATACATACCATTCAAGACAGAGAAATCTCCAGCTTTTCCTCGAATCTTGCTATTCCACTTTTTTTAAAATGTGAGAAGGCATACTTACAAAATTTCATTCAGAAATCCTTCACATTTTGGTTAAATCTGGTCAAGTTTAGCTGTCAGTTAAATCGTGTGGTTGACATATTGAATAAGAACTGAATCTAAAGTTCAACTTAAGTCCTGAAGTCTAATATAATAAAAAAAGATCAACTTTTTTTTGGTTGTCCTTCATTTAGACTTTATTCAAGGCTTTTTTTTTAAAAAAGAAAATGATATTGTTTTCTGAGTTGTCAGATATTTATGGCCTATATTTTGCACATGACATTTATACAGAACTCAACTGTGACAGGACTCCCTAACTATGGGGACAAACTGCATTGTAGATTCTTCAGTACATAACTGTCTAATGACAACTCTACTTTGTATTAATTACATTGCCCTAACGAAATTAACCTCAATCAAAAATATGATTAAAATGGTAACTTCCACAGTTAGCAATTGAACAAGAATGATTTGAGGAAGTAAAAAGATTTGCTGCAGTCAACATATTAAAGATTAGAAGTATTTATTGATTTGATTTGTCAAAAAGAAAATAATGGCTCCTTTCCTATACTGATTATTTTAGCAGCGTTTAGGAAGGGCCCAAAACACACTCAACTCACTGATTTGGAATGGGGAGCTTCCTGGGAAGGCATCTGAATCTGGTTTCCATCCTTATGTTCCTCCTGCATGTCTTTAAGGTCACATAGTTCACAATCTGCATTTAAACAAGCAAGGTTTATAATATAACTGTTCTAAAAATAGCACAAAATTGTTCGCGAGCAATTAGTGCATCAAGTGATTAGTGTTTTTTTGCATTTTCTGTGTAGCTCATGTGTCATAGGAGGCAGCAGGATAAGAGGTTCATTACCATTAATTAAGCTGCTGATAGTGACTGATTCCTGAGTGCTGGCAGTGCTCAAGAGAGGAAATAAATTTTACAAAAAGTGTGTTTTCTTCACAATACTCATTGTTGGTATCAAGCATTCTTTTCCATAGAACTTTATTATTACAATTGCCGTACACATTCTTCTTGTGTGAGGTCTCCTGTGCTGGATATATAAGACTTCAGAGTCACAGACAATTCATCTCAATTGTCAGATAGCCAAAAGGTAATTTGATTTGATTAGTACTCTTTTTTTAAAAAAAGGACTAATATCCCATAGTACCACAGCAATGTTGGCAGCAATATCAGGGATTTCTTTGTAAACACAGTAATCAATGTATGGATTGGACGTCTTGATGAAACAGTGCAGAAAAATGCCTGGAATGGTTTAAGAAATTTTGTAAGAAGATATTATATTGAGGAGCCTGAAATGTGTTGCTGTTTCAATATTCTGTAATAATCCAAACAATCTTTCATATCACTCATGATCTGTGAACTGAAGAGACCTGTACTTGTTTGTATAGTTTTAGGAGCCTCCAAACCCAACCCAGAAACTACCATCACAAACATTTGATTTTCATTTTGGCAGGCTGGATTTTACAGTAGTAGTGGCAGGTAATTATGGAACTAACCCAAGAGGCAGTAGAGCAATGTGCTTACAAGGCCTGCCTCAGAGTGTTAGCACTTCCTTTAAGAAATGAGAGAAATAATGAAATCTGCAGCTCTCACAATTGACCACCAACACACTACCCCTATGCTTTTTATACAATTCATTCATGCAATGTGGGTGTCGCTGGTTGGCCAGCATTTAATGCCTATCCCAAGTAGCCCTTGAGAAAATGATGGTGAGCTGCCTTCTTGAACTGCTATAGTGTGTGTGTGTGTGTGATGTATGTTGACCCACAGAGCCCTTAGGAAGGGAATTCCAGGATTTTGAGCCAGTGACACAGAGGAACAGTGAAACATTTCCAACCTGGATGGTGAATGGCTTAGAGGGGAATTTTCAGGCGATGATATTCCCATATATCTGATGTCCTTGTCTTTCTAAATGGCAAAGATTATGGATTTGAAAGGTGCTATTTAAGGAGATTTGGTGAATTTCTGTCATGAATCTTCCTAAGGTAGACATTACTGCCACTGAGCATTAGTAGTAGAGGGAATGAATTTTTGTTAATGTAGTGCCAATCAAGTGGGTTGTTTTGTCTTAGAAGATGACAAGCTTTGAGTGGTTTTTGGTTTGCATTCATCCAGGCAAATGGGGAGTATTCCATCACACTCCTACCTTGTGCCTTGTGGAGAGGCTTTCGCTAATCAGAAGGTGATTTACTTGCTGCAGTTTTCTTAAATTCTGACCTTCCAATCACTGTATTTATATGATAAGTCCAGTTCAGTTTCTGATCAATGATAACCCAAGGATGTTGACAGTGATGGATTCAATGTTGGTGATGCATTGAATACCAAAGAGCAATGGTTAGATTCTCTCTTATTGGAGATGTTAACTGGCTAGCAATTGTGCAGCACAAGTATTCCTTGCCACTTGTCAGCTCAAACCTAGAAATTGTCTAGGTTTTGATGTGTTTGAATATGGACTGCTTCACTTTTGAGGAGTTGAGAATGGCGCTGAACATTGATAGTCGCACAGTGAACATCCCTACCTCTGACCTTACAATGGATAGATGATCATAAATGAAGCTGATTGGACCCAGACAATACCCTGTGGAGGACCTCCAAAAAACACAACCACCTTCCTTTGTTCTAGGTATGACCATAACCAGTTTAGTTTTCTCCATGCTTCCTGCTGATTTCAGTTTTGTTAGGGCTCCCTGAGGCCACACTCTGTCAAATGCAGCATTGATGTCAAGGGTAGTCACTCTCAGCTCACCTTTGAATTCAACTTTTTTTTGCCTGTGTTTGAACCAAAAATGTAATGAGGTCAAGTTAGAGTAACCTTGATGGAACTCAAACTGGGCATCACTCAGCAGGTTATTGCTAAGCAGATGATGCTTGATAGTACGGGTTAATGACACCTTCCTTCACTTTATTGATAATCGAGTGTAGACTGATGGGTGGTAATTGGCCGGGTTGGATTTATCCTGCTTTTAGTGTACAGGACACACCTGGATAATTGCCCATGTTGTCAGATAGATAGCAGTGTTGGCGTTATACTACAAGAGCTTGGCAAGGGATGTGGGCAAATTCTGGAGCACGAGTATTTAGCAATATTGCAGAAATACAGGCAGTGCTCATCGCCTTTGCAATATCCAGTGTGACTAGCTGTTCTTTGATTCTGGATTAGTGGTGCTGGAAGAGCACAGCAGTTCAGGCAGCATCCAAAGTACAGCAAAATTGACGTTTCAGGTAAAAGCCCTTCATCAGGAATAATTGATATCAATTGACTGAAGGTTGGCATCTGTAATGTTGGGGATCTCTGGATCATTCACTTAGCATTTCTGACTGAAGACTGTTGCAAAGGCTTCAGTCTTATCTTTTGTATTGATGTGGTAGGCTTCCAGCAGCTCCATTCATGTAAACTCATGCCAAGTGGTTAGCACGGTGGCTCAGAGGTTAGCATTATTGCCTCACAGTCAGGGACCCAGGTTTGATTCCCAACTTGGGCAATTGTCTGTGTGGAGTTTGCACATTGTCCCCGTGTCTGTGTGGGTGTCCTCTCACAGTCCAAAGATGTGCAGGTCAGGTGAATTGGCCATGCTAAACTGCCCATAGTGTTCGGTGCATTAGTCAGGGTAAATATTTGGTAGGGGAAACGGGTCTTTGGAGGATTGGTGTGGACTTGTTAGGGCATCTAATCTAATTCATATGCTCCCCATATATTCTCCATGTAAGTTCTGCTTGAACATCTTATTGGATTTGGTGTAATATTTTGTTTCACAAAGCAGAGTCAGGTGTGTTACTGAAAAAAGGTCCAGTTCAGCCTATTGCAATTGCCAGGATTAAAAGATGGAACTCATGGCTCAAGACTAGACTTCGTGCTTGAGGCCAAAGACAATGGCTTTGAACTTGCCAATACTATTAGGAAAATGTCTGCTTATACAGTTCTAGATGACAGATGAACAATCCAGTAATTAAGAGTCAGTGAAAGGACCAAGAAAGGCATTGGTGTATAGAGCTGGATGTCCTTTATGTAAATGTCGATGCTGATGTATTTTTGATTTTATTGCCAGCACCACAAATATAAGAAACAGGTCATCACCGGTAGATCCTTAGAGATAGCACAGTGTAAAAAGACTGGTGTGAGAGTGGGAGAGACATCATAGAAGACAATTCCCTGGGTATGACTGTATAGCAAAGAATGGAACCTGATGAGTAATGTCCAAACTGGCTAATGGAGCAGAATTTGTGAATATTCATGTTAAATGCTGCAGACTAGTCAAGGACATTTAAGGAGATATTGTCCATGGTAACCTGTCACAGCAGCATGGATTTTGGAGGAGGTAGGGACTTGGGAGAGAATGATTGAAAATTTGGGTGAATAGTTACAGTGACGATTAGAAGGATCAAGTGTTGCCTTTTTGAAGGGAGATGATGATTAATTTGAAGCGAGATAGACAACATCAGAGAAGAATTACAACAGTTACCAGATATCCTAACCTAATCTGGTCCCATTTGTCAGCACTTGGCCCATATCCCTCTCAGCGAAAGTGAGGACAGCAGATGCTGGAGATTAGAGTCGAGAGTATGGTGCTGGAAAAGCACAGCAGGTCAGGCAGCATTCCTCAGATGCCGCCTGACCTGCTGTGCATTTCCAGCACCACACTCTCGACCCATATCCCTCTAAACCCTTGCTATTCATTTAATCATCCTATTAAATGCTGCAATTTTATTAGCCTCCACCACTTCCTCTGGCAGCTCATTAAGTACATGCAACATCTTCTGTGTGAAGAAGTTGCCCTTTAGGTCCCTTTTCTGTCTTTCCCACTCACCCTAAACCTATACCATTTAACTCTGATTCCCCTACCCCAGAGAAAATACCTTGTCTATTTATTCTATCCATGCCCCTCCTGACTTTATAAATCTCTATAAAGTCACTCCTCAGCCTCCAATGCTCCAGGGAAAACAGCCCCAGCCTGTTCAGCCTCTCCCTATAGGTCAAGTCCTCCAATCCTAACAACATAATCACATGATGTGATCTACATGGACTTCAGTAAGGCTTTTGAGAAGGTTCCCCATGGGAAACTGGTTAGCAAGGTTAGACCACATGGAATACAGGGAGAACTAGCCATTTGGAGACCGAACTGGCTCGAAGGTAGAAGACAGAGTGTTGTGGTGGATGGTTGCTTTTCAGACCACAAGCCTGTGACCAATGGTGTGCCACAAGGATCTGTGCTGGGTCCACTTCTTTTTATTATTTATATAAATGATTTGGATGTGAAAATAGGAGGTATAGTTAGTAAATTTGCAGACTACACCAAAATTGGAGGTATAGTGCACAGTGAAGAAGGTTACCTCAGAGTCCAAAAGAATCTTGATCAGAACGGCCAATAGGCTGAAGAGTGACAGATGGAGTTTAATTTAGATAAAGGTGAGGTGCTGCATTTTGGAAAACCAAATCAGAGCAGGACTTACATACCTAATGGTAAGGTCCTGGGGAGAGTTGCTGAACAAAGAGACCTTGGAGTGCGGATTCACAATTCCTTGACAGTAGAGTTGTAGGTAGATAGGATAGTGAAGAAGGTGTTTGGTATGCTTTCCTTTATTGGTCAGAGCATTGGGAGGTCATGTTGTCGCTATACAAGACATTGGTTACACCATTTTGGAACATTGCTTGCAAATTCTGGTCTCCTTCCTATCGGTAGAATGTTGTGAAACTTGAAAGGCTTCAGAAACGATTTACAAGGAAGTTGCCAGGTTTGGAGGATTTGAGCTAAGTGAGGAGGTTTGAATAGGCTGGGATTGTTTTCTCTGGGGCTGAGGGGCGACATTATAGAAGTTTATTAAATTATGAGAGGCATGGATAGGATAAATAGACAAAGTCTTTTCCCTGGGGTCGGGGAATACAGAACTAGAGGGCATAGGTTTAGGGTGAGAGGGTAAAGATATAAAAGGGACCTAGGGGGCAACTTTTTCCACACAGGGTGGTGCATGTATGGAATGAGCTGCCAGAGGAAATGGTGGAGCCTGGTACAATTATAGCATTTAAAAGGCATCTGGATGGGTATATGAATAGGAAAGATTTTGAGGGATATGGGCCAAGTGCTGGCAAATGGGACTAGATTAGGTTAGGATATCTGGTCAGCATAGACGAGTTGGTCTGAAGGATGTAGTTCCGCGATGTATACCTCTATGACTCTAAATGGAGAGCCAAATGAACTGCAGATGCTATAAAATGAAAACAAAAATTGCTGGAAAAAAATCTGGGTTAACATTTTGGGTTGGGTGACCCTTTCTCAGAACTCAGTTACAACAATGTAGCTAACGGACTTAAAGAGGGCATGAAGATATATAGAAAATAGTTCACTACTCAAGTCGGTGTAGAGGGGTTATCCTGAACAAGCTGAATCAATCTTCATGCCAAACAAGTTCTTGAGCTTATCATTCATTGCTCAAGGAGATAGATGGGTGGTGGGAGGAAAAATTAAGACTACTTGCAATGGCATAAAGATGTTGGAGGTAACCTTTGCATTCTAGAATGATGCTGAATCGTAAGCAGTTTGGCAGGGCACAACAGGATCCAAGAGTGTTTTTGTTGTCCATCTGATCTGACAATGAGTGTTGAAATCAATTTCCAACAACAAATTTTCAAATCCACATTCCTTGGACATATGGAAACAAGAGGAAGGGCCATACCAAAACAATGAACAGGTTGAGAGAAAGTAATGGATTTCATATAGATAAGGGAAAATGTGGAAGTGAGGATATATTTAAAAGATTGGCAGCTGAAGAAATATTATGGTGAATAAAGATGTAAAGGCTATCTGGTTGGGATCTAGAAAATGCAGGGCTGATAATAGAGAAAGTCGACTAAGGATGTAATAGAAGTAAGTTGTAGAGTCTGTTAAAGAGATGGTTAGAGATGTCCTTACCATTGATGACACATTATAATAGCAAGAGCAAAAGAAGCATCATAATCATTTGAGGGGCTGAAAAATAACCTGAGTACTTTACACAAAGTTGTATCAATCTGGAACAGGGATCTATGATATTTAAGAGTGCTTTTCATAACTAGACATCTCAAATCACTTTACAAACAAGCATTTGCTTGACATGTCATCACGATTATGTGGAAACATATTGGCAATTTCCCCCTCAAATTCCCTGACACCAGAAATGTAATAATGACCAAATAATCTGTTTGATGTGGATTGAGGGCTAAATATTGGTCAGGAGATTAGAGATAACTCTCCAGCTCTTTTTCAAGAGTGTCATGGGATTCTTTTTCAACAACAGTTGAAAAATTCAGCCTCAGTTTAACCTCTCTTTAAATAAAAGAACATTCCACAGTGCATTGCACCCTCAAGAAAACATTGCCGTGTCAGCCTTGATATTTGTGTCCCTGAGGTGGAACTTGAACTGAAGAGGCAAGAATGCAACCAATAGTGAGTCACAGTTGACATATAGTAATGGTGAAGTATTTTAGATTGACTTAGTTCTTCTCATCTTGAAAACCTCCAATAACTTTGCTGCCAAGTGTTCAGAATAGCCAATATAATATTTGAAACTTTGGGTGAAAAGGAAAATGCAGCGTGTACTTAATGAACTATTTGTATAACCCACGCAAGATAGCTCACCAATGCGAGTGAAAATAGTATACCCACATGCTTATACAATGCAAAGCCATATCTATGAAACTTAGAAAATTTACTTACAATTGTTGCTCACTCAGTGAGAACTAAAAGAGTTAAGTGATTTGTTTCTAGCTCCATCTTACCACATGTTTGCACAGTACAGAGTGATCCCCGTATCTGCGGAATCATTTTCCGCAGTTTCAGTTGCCCACAGTTTGCCACAGCCCGAACACATTATGGGGAACCTTCTGGAACCAGGGACCAGGAGGCTGCTGGGAAGGTAAATTTCCCATTTAAATGAATGGGTTTGTTCCTATTTGTGGTTTCGGGCTTCCACAGTAGGTCTTGGAACAGGTCTGGCAGCATGTGTAGACAGATAACTTGGTCATAATAGTTTGTCACGATATTGGTCTTTTTATAAGGTTATTATATCCTTGAGATTTCTTTTCCCAGAGGGAGGTAATTGGCCTGGCTCCAACTAGGCTGGGTTTGAAAGCTTTATTGGGGCTCTTTCTACCTAACAGATAATGCTTCAGACAGAAAGCTTGCAAGTCTTTAAAAAAAAACTGGTATAAACAAGGTGGCGTGGCCAGCTGTCTAGCTGCACAGGTTAGTTCAGTCGGGAGTTAGTTGAATCAGAGTCACAGTTGAAACTGGAAGCTCTCTCCATCCTCCAGCCCTTCTGACTTTGTGACCTGTAAGATTTTTGTGTCATTTTTACTCTTTGTCCTAAGGGGTCTGTTTATGGGGATTGTTGCAAGTATTTTTAAAACGGCATCATTAGGTCGGGATAGTCTGTCAGGTTTTGGGACAGGATGAATTATATGGTATTCTATTTTCTGTTCTTTGTATTTCATTCTGTAATTTTGTAAATAAATTCTGTTTGTTTAAAACTTGTCAATCAGATCAGCTAATTCACTCTGGGAATGCCCGCTGTACACTTACCTGAAACAAATAGCAAAGTTACAGTCTGGACTACCTGTTTAAAAACGTTTTGAGGGGTCAGGCCTGGTCCATAACAAGTTGGAAGAAATTCAGAGATTTTTAACAGCTTATGAATGACAGGTGAGCAAAATACTTTGTAGGTCAGGCAGTATTAACACTGCAATCTATAGATTGCAATCTGTTGAGAAGACTTTTTAAAAAATATCTGGTAAATGTGTAAATTTAAATCAACTCCATTTGTGTGAATCCTAATATCAGCTTCAACATATCCTGAATAAACGTCATTGTTATGCAAGAATTACTTTTCTCATTAATCAGCAGCCATTCAAACTATTCCCTCAGATTATTTGGTTCTCTTTTAAACAGGAGTCTGATTCATTCAGCTGATTCATTCTCTAAACATAAAAGTTGTGCTGAAATTCTTCCTCAAAAGGTTAAGCTTTCAATCGATGCCTCTGGCAACACCGAATTTGTGTCATGATATACAGATCAATGAATGCAATTTGATCATATCTCATTACCTTCAGTCCAGGAACTGAATGATTGAAGCACTGGACTTTGTGCAGGTTCATAATTCCTTGAAAGTAGAGTCGCAGGTAGATAGGATAATGAAGGCAGCGTTTGGTATGCTTTCCTTTATTGGTCAGACCATTGAGTATCAGAGTTGGAGGTCATGTTGCAGCTGTACAGGACATTAGTGAGGCCACTGTTGAAATATCGCATGAAATTCTGGTTTCCTTTGTATTGGAAGGATGTTGTAAAACTTGAAAGCATTCAGAAAAGATTTAAAAGGGTGTTGCCAGAGTTGGAGGATTTGATGCATAGGGAGAGGCTGAATAGGCAGGGACTGTTTTCCCTGGAGCATCGGAGGCTGAGGGGTGACCTTATAGAGGTTTATAAAATCGTAAGGGGCATGGATAGGATAAATAGACAATATATTTTCCATAGGGTGGGGGAGTCAGGAACTAGAGGGCATAAGATTAGAGTGAGAAGGGAAAGAGAAACAAAGGGGCCGAATGGGGCAACTTTTTCACACAGAGGGTGGTGTGCGTATGGAATGAGCTGCCAGAGGAAGTGCTGGAGTTTGGTACAATTATAGCACTTAAAAGGCATCTGTATGGGAATATGAATAGGAAGGGTTTAGAGGGATATGAGCCAAGTGCTGACAAATGGGACTCGATTAGGTTAGGATATCTGTTTGGCATGGACGAGTTGGACCGAAGGGTCTCTTATGACTCTATGATTAAAAGCTTAGGTGACTGACGTTTTAAACTGGAGATGAGTATTTCAGATGAAAGAGAAGAGGAAACTGATCTTTTCAAACACTTTATTTAAGTATTTCTTATTACTTTGGTCAACGTCATTAAGCAGTCACTTTTTGGTGTCATCAGCCATAATGGTTACATATTTGTCTCCATAATTTCCTTTAATAGCTTGACCACACAGGGCTTTTATAAAATATGAGAATCTGCAATTACAGATATTCAGTTTTCTGTTCCACATATAATGTAGCCATTGCTGGTCTTTTGAGGAAAGACCACTCACTCAGGATTTACAGACAAAGTGTGCATCAAATGCCACAGACTGTATAAATAAATAGATCAATTATTTCCTTCATTTATCTGACAGCTATATGATGTTCAGTATTAGCAATGAAAATCGACTAATGATAACCTCTGCATATTTGACCTTTCACATCTTAATAATTCTCATTTACGTGTTCGTACAATTAGTTAACTTTTATGTTGATTAATACTGTGAATTATCTAAGTGATAATCTCAAAAAAAGGCTTGTTAGTTTAGAAATGACTCAAAGATTACAGCAGGGTGGGCTGCTAATATTTTTGCTATCTTCATTGATGAGTTGATTTGACCAATTTTTGACTATGAAACATGAGCCAGAATCTTAAACCCTGAAAACTGGATAGTTTCATTCAATGCTTTAACTCCCAATTTGATTTCCATCCAAAATGTTATTAATTATCATACAACTTGCTTCAAACCAAAACTACTCAATTGATCTATAATCAAAAATAGCTCTGTGGGTTGAATTGACCAAAAGGAATAGCCACTTAAGAGTCATATAATGTATAAAAATTAAATTATAGCAGAGAAAGGGGGAGAAAAATTATAAGTAGATATTAAACAGTGTAATTGAAGAAATAAAAACCGTTCTGAGGAAGGGGGGGGGGGGGTCACTCGACCTGAAACGTTAACTCTGATTTCTCTCCACAGAGCCTGCCTGACTTGCTGAGCTTTTCCAGAAATTTTGTTTGAGAGTGTAATTAAAGAGTTGATGCTGAACATTTGATCAATAAGCAAGTGACCCATGGTTATTTGGCTGTGTGTTGTCATTTAAAATCAAGTGGAATATAAGCTGACTGCAGAATATTTAGATAGTTGTGCTCTTGAAATAAGTCATCTGAATTACCCATAAGGAACTTCTTGTTTTTGTATCTCATTCTCTCTACAATAGGATGCTCATCATGTATCTTCCTTTATTAATTCTCAGGATGCGAGCTTTACTAGCTAGTGTCTTTTGCCCATCCATAATTGCCCTTGAGAAAATGGTGGGGATTTGTCTTCTTGAACTACTGCAGTCCAGGGTGGTTGGATACACCCTATATTGCTGTTAGGAAAGGTCCTTATGAATTTTGATGCAAAGACAGTGAAGGAAAAAGTGGCAATAAGATTCCAAGTCAAGGTTGTGTGTAGCTTGGAGGGAATTTGCAGGTGTTGGTGTTCCCATATATCTGCTGCCTATGCTTTGAAATGGTAGAGGTCATGGGTTGGAAGATTATGAAGGAGGTTTGGGGATCTGGATGTAGGTTTGCTCGCTGAGCCTGAAGGTTTATTTTCAGATGTTTCGTCACCATACCAGGTAACATCTTCGGTAAGCCTCCGGATGAAGCACTGGCGGTAGGGCTTGCTTTCTATTTATGTGTTTAGGTTTCCTTGGGTTGGTGATGTCATTTTCTGAGGTGATGTCATTTCCTGACTTTTTTCTCAGTGAGTGGTAAATCAATGTGTTTGTTGATGGAATTCTGGTTGGAGTGCCAACTTCTAGGAATTCTCGTGTGTCTCTCTGTTTGGCAGTTTTGGGGAGTTGCTGTTGTGCATCTTGCTGCCATTGTGCATTGTTGGTAGAGAGACTAAATGTTTAAGTGATTGATAGGATTTCCTCTGGTTTGGGGAGATGCTTCTGTGGCCATCAGTGTGACTGCTTGGTATTATGATCCTAGATGTCACAGAACAGCTTCAGAATATTTTTATTGGGTAGACTGAACAATCAGAGATTGTGATCTACAATGGGATAAATGATATTGGTAAGGGGATGGATGTGGTCATGCAATCAGAATTCAAGGAATAAGCAGAAAATTAGCAACATCATAAAGTCACTCCAACTTAAAATCCAGTACTACGTGCAAGCGAATATAGAAATAGAAGGTAAGACAGATGCATGCGAGACTGGAACGATAGAATGGGAGGGTAGGCTTCAGTTTCTGGGACTGTTGTAGGGAAGTTGGCACTTGTACAAGCCAGAGGTTTGCATCTAAACAAATTTGGAATAGAGTTCCTTACAGGGCATTTTCCTAGTGCTGTTGGGAGAATATAAACTATCTCAGCAGAGGCATAGGATCCAGGAGAGAATATTAGACAGGAATATTCGGGAGTAATATAGTAATACAAGGAGTTTGAAAAGATTAGAAAGGGAAAAAGAAGGTGGTGTGCTAACTTTGGTTATGGACAGCAATGGAGAAAGAATATTGCCCAGAGCACTCAAGCTCAGAATTAATTTGGCTAAAGCTATGGAACAAACAAGGCATAATTACATTGCTTGATGCAATATATTAATGACCCAATAACAAGAAGATTACAGAGGGATGCAAACATCATAGTGTAGTTGTACTGGGGAAATTTAATTACTCAAACATAGACTAAGATACTGACAGTTTAGCGTGCAATGAGCAACAAGCAATTTTAGTTTGTATTCAGGGATATGGATAAGCTCTTGGCATTTAAGTTTGATAAGGCAACATGTCTGGATGAGATGCATACGAAAATATTTAAGGAAATGAGACTGAAAATTGCAGAGGCAACGATAATCATCTTCCAATCTTCACAGTAGTCTGGAGAGGTGCTGAAGAACTGGTGAATTGCAAACATTATGCCATTGTTCAAGAAAGCTTATAGGAATAAGCATAGCCATTACAGAACAGTCAGTTTAATATGAGTAGCAAGAAGATTTCTTGAAACAATGTTTGGAATTGGATTACTAGTTACTTGAAAAATAGAGGTATTGTGGAGAGCCATATTGGATTTATGAAGAAAAAAAATCACGTCTGATTTGCTGGTGTTTTTTGAAGAGCATGGTGCTGTAAAAACACAGCAGGTCAGGCAGCATCCAAGGAGCAGGAGAGTCGATGGTTCAGACATAAGTCCTTCATCGAGAATTGGGCGTCTGCCCGAAACATCGGCTCCCCTGCTCCTTGGATGCAGTGCGACTAGCAGTGCTTTTCCAGTGCCACACTTTCTGACTCATACAAAGTATTTGCTGAGTGTATACTTCCCAAATAATAAGAACTGGCTTGAAAAGATTCTCGTAGGCTCCTCAAGTAACAACACCACAGCAGTAGAAGCTTGGGAATAGAACATTATAACTGTGGAAATTTACAATTAGTCCTGTACTTAATCTTTATTATAGAAAAATGTAGACATACCAAAATCCTCGAATAAGGATTCTACAAAACTTGTCCCATTCCGACAATCTGACGTGTTCATATACATATAATTAGTTTCAGAAACTGTGGAAAGAGAAATGGTAAAATTTAATTATGACAAAGTCAGAAATTAAGTGATCAGACACTGAACTTCAACCTCTACACTTCTGTTAGTTGATAAACTTTTACAAGTAGTAATCTGAACAGAAAATGCTGTGTAGTATCCCAAACTAAACCATTCCATGTAATACACCGCTATCCTCCAATGTTTATTTTCTAGGAACTCCTGCTTAGCCATGCCTGGTTAGGGAGAAGATCATTTCATATTAAAGCATCTTACAAAATAATCTACTACAACTCTGACACAGTCTTCAGGCAAAAACAGAGAACTCAAATTCCTGGCATGTTCTGGGACTCCCCTCACAATCACAGAGTGGGACAGACCATAAACACTAGGCTCAGCATTTCTTTTAAATGTTTAAAGGCTGTGGCTATCTAGGTAATGGGAGTACACTAGTGATCTGCCAAGGAAAACCAAAAGTCACAGGACCCAGTATGTGCTATATAAAAAGAGAGCAAACAGGGCACAGAAGGCTGTTCCAATGTTCCAGGGTGGTGAGAAGCTGGTTCCAAAGGTGGCTTGAGACAGCTAAAGAGGGATCCAGCAGTTTTGAAAACTGTAACCAGGAAAATAAATCACTGAACATTGTACCCAGGAGTGAGAAAGGGAGATAATGAGAAGGATCCAGAAGTTCTAAAAGTAATCAAAAGACAAGAAACAAAAGAAATCACAAAAGATGAGCAGAGCTAGAAGTAAAGGAGAAATTTCTTGATCTTATTGAATGACTGACATAGGAACCAAGGAAGAAGTGCCAGGCAATGAATTGGTGCCTGTAAGCATGGCTGTGTGCACACCCCAGGGACCTGGAGTTTAGCAGAGTAGGTATTAGAAAATCGTCAAGATGATGAAATTGAATCTCCAGGAGGTGAGCAGGTGTGCAGGCTCTCCATGTCAAAGTGACATCATGAAGCAAAATCTTGGGTGGTGAGTGAAATCCTTGTGAAGAAAGATCTGAGTGTCAACAAGACTTTCATGACTCACTGTATTGAATCTGGGTAAGTTGCTAACAAATCTATGGATATCTTATTTCATCACTTGTAAATTATTTCTGATTTCATGCTAATATTGGAGTGTAATAGAGATATTGAGAGGTATTTTACTTTTGACTTGGTGTAGGAGTGATTATGTTTGGTTCAAAGCCCATTGATTCTCTAGCTTTACTCTATTAATAAAGGATTGGGGATTTTCAAACTTCATCTATTTTAAACAGCCATGACGTGGAGGTGCTGGTGTTAGACTGAGGTGGACAACATCAGAAGTCACACGATACTAAGTTATAGTCCAACAAGTTTATTTGAAATCACAAGCTTTCGGTGGTGAAGTTTAGCAGGCGAAGTTGGTTATCACCTGATGAAGAAACAGTACTCCAAAAGCTTATGATTTCAATTAAACCTATTGGAGTTTTACCTGGTGTTGTGTGACGTTTGAGCTATTTTAAATAGGATAGTTAATAAGATACCCCTAACCAGACTTCAAGAAATTGGTCTAAGGTCATAACACACATAAATCAATCTCAAATTTCTGATGAAAACAATTTAAACTGGTGGAACAGCTAGATGGGAAAGGGTGAAAACATTTCAAGTTCATGTAAACTTTGGTGTAAATTTGACCTGAATTCACAGTTTCTCTTAATTTGTACCCATCTAATCTCAGTTCAGGGGAGTTTTCTTTCCTAGTAACTAATATCCCTTTAATATTCTTACGTAGTTTCATCCAACTTCCCATCAGAATTCCAAAAGAATCACATTGGTATTTGACATCAGGTTCCGTTTAATTTTAAGTTACTAATATGGAAACAGGTATCACTGTTTTATTCTTATTGAAAAAGAAAATATGTTTCATATATTCTTCCAGTGAGCATCTGGTCATAGAGTTCTACAGCACTGAAACAGGCCCGTTTGTTCAAATCTTCCATGCCAACCAGATATCCTAAATTAATCTAGTCCCATTTGCCAGCATTTGGTCCATAGCCCTCCAAATCCTTTCTATTCGTATACCCATCCAGGTGGCCTTTTAAATGTTGTAAGTATACCAGCCTCCACCACTTTTTCTGGCAGCTCATTCCATACACGCACCACCCTCCGCATGAAAACGTTGTTTCTGTACATGAAAATCTATCATCAGCCATTATCTTATTACATCTGGTAATCAACAATTGTTGACATTTCATATTCATTTCTTCCCCAAATGTAATTAGTGTTGTAAGTAGTAAGAAAAGGATAAATTACCATAATCTTATAAGGTCATAGGGCTGCTCTGTCATTAGAGAGAGACGACTAGTGATGGTTTAACCTGAATCTGGATTAGTGGTGCTGGAAAAGCACAGCAGTTCAGGTAACATCCGAGGAGCAGTAAAATCGATGTTTCGGACAAAAGCCCTTCATCAGGAATACAGGCAGAGTGCCTGAAGGGTGGAGAGATAAATGAGACGAGGGTGGGGGTGGGGAGAAAGTAGCATAGAGTACAATAGGTAAGTGGGGGTGGGGATGAAGGTGATAGGTCGGTGGGGAGGAGGGTGGGGGAAGGTAGCAAAGAGTACAATGGTGGATGGGGGTGGGATGAAGGTGATAGGTCAGAGAGGAGGGTGGAGTGGATAGGTGGAAAAGAAGATAGGCAGGTAGGACAAGTCATGAGGACAGTGTTGAGCTGGAAGTTTGGAACTGGGGTGAGGTGGGGGAAGGGGAAATGAGGAAACTGTTGAAGTCCACATTGATGCCCTGGGGTTGAAGTGTTCCGAGGTGGAAGGATAGGTATTCTTCCTCCAGATGTCGAGTGGTGAGGAAGCGGCAGTGAAGGAGGCCTACGACCTCCATGCCCTCGGCAGAGTGGGAGGGGGAGTTGAAATGTTGGCCAACAGGGCGGTGTGGTTGATTGGTACGGGTGTCCCAGAGATATTCCCTAAAGCGCTCTGCAAGAGACGTCCAGTCTCCCCAGTGTAGAGGAGACTGCATTGGGAGCAACGAATACAATAAATGATATTGGTGAATGTGCAGGTAAAACTTTGATGGATATGGAAGGCGCATTTAGGGCCTTGGATGGAGGTGAGGGAGGAAGTGTGGGCGCAGATTTTGCAATTCCTGTGGTGGCAGGGGGAGGTGCCAGGACAGGAGGGTGGATTGTAGGGGGACGTGGACCTGACCAGGTCGTCACAGAGGGAACGGTCTTTGCAGAAAGCGGAAAGGGGTGGGGAGGGAAATAGATCCCTGGTGGTGGGGTCCGTTTGGAGGTGGTGGAAATGTTGGTGGATGATTTGGTTTATGCAAAGGTTAGTTGGTGGAAAGTGAGCACAAGGGGGGTTCTGTCCTTGTTACAGTTGGAGGGGTGGAGTCTGAGGGCGGAGGTCAGGATGTGGACGAGATGCGTTGGAGGGCATCTTTAACCACCCTGAAGGGAAATTGTGGTCTCCAAAGAAGGAGGCAATCTGATGTGTTCTGTGGTGGAACTGGGGATCCTGGGAGCAGATATGGAGGAGGAGGAATTGGGAATACGGATGGCATTTTTGCAGGAGGTAGGGTGGGAATAGGTGTAATCCAGGTAGCTGTGGGAATTGGTGGGTTTGTAAAACATGTTGGTCGTCATTAATGGAGATGGAGAGGTCCAGGAAGGGGAGGGAGGTGTCAGAGATGGTCCAGGTAAATTTAAGGTCAGGGTGGAATGTGTTGGTGAAGTTGATGAATTGCTCAACCTCCTCGTGGGAGCATGAGGTGGCGCCAATGCAGTCACCAATGTAGCGGAGGAAGAGGTGGGGAGTGGTGCTGGTGTTATTACGGAAGATGGACTATTCTACATAGCCAAAAAAGAGACAGGCATAGCTGGGGCCCATACAGGTGCCCATGGCTACCCCTTTGCTTTGGAGGAAGTGGGAGGATTCTAAGGAGAAATTGTTAAGGGTGAGGACCAGTTCGGCCAAACAAATGAGTGTGTCGGTGGAAGGGTACTGTTGGGGACGTCGGGAGAGGAAGAAATGGAGGGCTTGGAGGCCCTGGTCATGGCGGATGGAGGTGTAGAGGGACTGAATATCCATAGTGAAGATGAGGTGTTGGGGGCCGGGGAAATGAAAATCTTGGAGAAGGTGGAGGGCATGGGTGGTGCCTCGAACATATGTGGGGAGTTCCTGGACTGGGGGGGATAGGACAGTGTCGAGATAGGTAGAAATGAGTTCAGTGGGGCAGGAGCATGCTGAGACAATTGATTGGCCAGGGTGGTCAGGCTTGTGGATCTTGGGAAGGAGGTAGAACTGGGCAATGCAGGATTCCTGGACTATGAGGTTGGAAGCTGTGGGTGGGAGATCTCCTGAGGTGATGAAGTTCTGTATGGTCTGGGAGATGACAGTTTGGTGATGCGGAGTGGGGTCATGGTCGAGGGGGCGATAGGAAGAGTGTCCTCGAGTTGACGTCTGGCTTCAGCAGTGTACAGGTTAGTGCGCCAGACTACCACTGCACGCCCTTTACCACTGGCTTGATGGTGAAGTCAGGATTAGAGCAGCGGGAGTGGAGGGCTGCGCGATGTGAGGGTGAGAGGTTGGAGTGGGGGAGGGGGGTAGATAGGTTGAGGCGGTTAATGTCCTGGCGGCAGTTGGAAATGAAGAGGTCGAGGGTGGGTAATAGGCCAGCATGGGGTGTTCAGGTGGATGGAGTGTGTTGGAGGCGGGCGAAGGGGTCCTCGGAAGGTGGGCGGGAGTCCTGATTGTGAAAGTAAGCTCGGAGGCGGAGGTGGCTGAACCTGAAGGTCATGATGCCTCAGGCAAGGGGAGAGGTTGAGAAGGAGTTTCCTTCCTGGTAACCTTAGCTAGTGCTATAGGATAATCATACTTCAATCATTGGACTAAATTTTCAATTGACCTTGAAGAAAGATTTAGCAATCTTTGTGGCACAGTTTTCCATTTTCCAAATGTCACTTCATTTCTCGTTTCAAATCAAGGGGATGTAATCAGGCAGAATAAGCAACTAATCACAATTAAATATTCCAACAGCTAAAAGAACTTTAAAAACACACACTATGAAAGTTTCTAATTTTAATTTTAAGGTTTAAAGATAACAAAATAAATATTTGGGACATACCTGTGGGATTAAATTAGAAGGTAAAAAAAAATGTTCATGTTATGAAAAAGTAATTTTTTTAAATTAATGGAATTTCTTATCACAATAAAAGAAATTAATATTCAGCAAATATTAAATGACACTTTCAGAACAAGTAAGGGTGTTTAGCAGTAATCGTGAACTTTGTATGTCATTAAAATAAAATGCAACCTTTTAATTGATTCTTATAGCAAAACTAAAGAATATAAATGTGGGCTATTGTCAATTGTGGATTTCCAACTGATTGCAGATTAAAGGATGGGGAAATTCGGGAAGGGGAATCTCAAAAGTGCATCCTTTTGAGAGGGAAAGCATCACTGATAACAACTTATGGTTTTCTGCGTTTAACTGCACATGTTCAGGTTCCGAGAAATGTGTCGGTTTCAGAGGAATATCAACAGAACACAAAGCTTGCTATCATTAAAGTCTATGTCTTTAAAACATAAAATTCTAAGATAACATTTATTTCGTAAAATATTTCAATTATTCTTTTTCAAATACTTTATTCTTTCCAGGTAATACTCACCCAAGGCAATTACCCACAACTATCACCACCCACTTCACATTCAATAACAAAACCTCCAAACAAGTCAACGGAACATCCATGGAATCACTAATATCAGGTCTTATTGTGATAATGCAGAGACTTGAACAAGTTGCCCTCCCATCTATCCAACCGAAACTGTGGGTCTGTTACGTGGATGACACCTTTGATGTCATAAAATGGAACAAATTAAAGAAAACATACAACACCGTCAACAATATCCTGACAGGCTTAAAATTCACAAAGGAGGAGGAGAACGACAACAGACTCCCATTCCTAGAAGTTGAACATACAGTTAACGGAGAGGCTCAAACCCGTGGCAACAGAAAAACAACAAACACAGATCAAATACTTAACTTCAGAAGCAATCATCCCAACACCCACAAACAGAGCTGCATCAAGACATTATTTCAACAAATTAGATCACACTGCAGCACCCAAGAACTACAGACAGCAGAAGAAAAATAATCTATAACAACATTTTCAAGAAAAATGAGTACCCAATAAACACAATCTTCCGATTCCACAGAAACAAACCCAAACAAGTAGACACAACGCAACCAAAAACTATACCCACATTACCTTACATCAAAGACATATCAGAAATGACTTCCAGACTACTCAGACCCCTTGGCATCATGGTAGCCCTCAAATCTACCAACATAGAAACAGCAGCTAATGAATATAAAGGATCCATTAGATAGTACCAGCAAAACTAATATTGTTTACAAAACATACCAGAACTGTAAAAAAACACTACATTCAACAAACAAGCAGGACACTTGCCACTAGGATACACAAACACCAACTAGCCACCAAAAGACATGACCCACTATCACTAGTTTCCAAACATACAGACAAGAGAAGGACACCACTTTGACTGGGACAATACACACATCCTAGGACAGGCAAAAGAAAGACATGCATGAGAATTCTTAGAGGCATGACATTCTAACCAGAACTTCATTAATAAACACATCGACTTAGATCTCATCTATCTTCCCTTGAAAAAAAAGAACTGGAAATGACATCACCTACCTTAAGAAATCAAGACCTATAAATAGAGAGGCGGGACATACCATCAGCGTTTCACTGGAGACTCTCACTAATGATGTTACCTAGTCATGGGGACGAAATAACCGAGAACAAACCTTCCATCTCAGCGAGCTAACTTACATAATTATCATCAACCTGAGCTACAAATCTTCTCAAAAATCACTATCACATAATATTACACAGCACAAAAGATGCTTTGAAAACACAACTTACATTGAAAAGTTAAACTGCAAACCTAGAAATGCAATATTACATTTTAAGTGGGCATATTATACGAATTACTGAGCTGTCAAATAAGTATGATTGAATTCCACATGCTGACACAGATTATTGTAAACCCATCTGAGTGATTAGGGTTTTGTAAATGAAGCAGTCACTGAAATTTTTCTGACATAAGTTAAATGTGGTTGACATAAATCTCACTTCAGGAGTTAGCTGAAATTCACAATAGTCCTGAAGCAGCACAACATTGTCAAATCGCTGCAGAACTTCAGAGCTGTAAAACCATTTGGCTCATTGTATCTGGAAATTGTTAAGAGAGAACAAAACTGCTTTAATCTCTTCCAGGAACTGAAGCAAACACTTGCTCTTTTCACATATCGTCACATGATAAAGGGTAAAACTGATAATTCTGTTTTATCATATGGATCCGTGCAAAGCCCCATACTATAGAACTGTTGAGCGAACTTATCACCAGATGGCTACAAGTTATAAACATTCCCAATCTATAACTGAAAATTAGACAGCAATGTGATATCCGCTCCAATGGCAAAGTGGAATTTCAATTACTCTCATTACAGAAGATGACACCACTTTAAAGAGAATGTGTATGAAAATATTCATAAGAGAAACAACCACTTGAAGAGGTGCAATCTATAGGGTTGAGAATCAAAAGTGGGGTGTGGGGGTGGAGGGTGAGTTTACACTGGGTAGCTTTTCATTAACAGCATGAGGTCATTAGGCCAAATGGCTTCTTTCTGGGTTGTGGAATTTTTATGATTCTATGAAACCCAACTAACAGTCTAACTGGTGAGCGATACCAGTGAAGAGAATAGAACACATTCTATTTCAGGCATCAACTGTGAAAAGTTTCCAATCTAAGATTGTATAAAGTATATGTATAAATGTACAACAAAGCTGCCTCTATTATGTCACAACAGCAACCCCTATTCTGCCAACATGATTCAGCCTAACCTGGTTCTCTTGTGACAGTGATAGCATTCCTACCTCTGGGTCAGGAGGCCCATGTTTAAATCCCACCTGCTCCAGAGATGTGTGTCATAATATATTTTGAAGATATTACATCTAAAAATAATTCAAAAATATCTGGAAGAGCACCCTTATGGTCAGGTGTGTCATTTGTTTTGTATTTTATAAGTGAATGAGCTTGACTATTAATTCAAACTTAGGGACAAGTTGTAGTGTCCTTTGGGATCCAGAGATTTTCATTTTGGGAGCTAACTCCTTTAAGACACATCTCATGTTGGTCACTATGCAGTGGCAGTGACGGTAATGGTGACAAAATCTAGATTATTGTGCATTCCACCCAGTTGAGGGAGAAAAGGGATTATGAGTGTACAACTAAATTAAGGAAAATACAATTGCAAACAAAACTTAATACTTCATAAACTCCAGAACTCTGATTTAATGTAGGGAGTGAAGCAGTTTGCTGATGTCACTGACCGGATGGTGGCTGAAGTCTCTGCAACATGCTGCTCACTGTCACCGTCTTCTCTCGGGTCGTGGCACTCAGGTACTCATGGTCCAATAACTTAAGTAAGAGACTCAGTTCTGGGATCAGCTGCTCCACCACTAAAAAGGATGAAAAGCATGTTCCTTAATAATCCCATAACACAAATTGTATTTTCCAGTATAAACCACACCAGTAACTTGTGCAACACCTCAAAACATTTGAAAATGATGAAGATATTGATACAGTGGGACAGAAACATAGGGAAATGGGAGTGGGATGGAAAGGTTTGGATGGACAGCTACACATGCAGTTGAAGAGAAATGTTATCAAAACAAGTAACGATGATGGAAAGGTAGACAAAATTCAGTTAAATAACTCCAAAGATAAGCTGATGGTATTTGTGAAGGGAAGGGATAGGATGAAGGGGTGAGGAGAAGAATATCAGTGTTAGGTTATCAGACTAGAAATACAGAGATGGAGAAAATCAACAGGAGAACATGTGCAATGCTGACATTATGATTTTTTGACATATTTGTAACTTACCCATCCAGGAAAAAAATACAAAAAGCACATTGCAGCAAACTGTTTTAATATTATACTAATTTATATTTTGTATGATACTCTTAATTCAAAACCTCAAATTGTTTCTATAGGCAAGTCACTTGTGAAAACCAGTAACCATGAGTACTTTGTCTTAGGTTATTGTTTTCAGAAAACAACCTCAAATTTGAAAGAACTGACTCAAACCTCTTGAAAAATAAATGGTAAAGTGAACTTGATGGTAAAATTTAGAATAGAATAGAATCCCTACAGTGTGGAAGCAGGGCATTCAGCCCATTGAGTCCACACTGACCCCTTTGAGGGTTGAATTGAACCCAGGTCCCTGGTGTTGTAGGGCAGCACTGCTAACCACTGAGCCATCATGGCACCTGTTTTAATTCTTCCATGGGATGGAGTGAGGACTTTCAGGATTTTGTCCCAGAAAATATGTAGTAAGGAGATACATTTTCAAAGCAGACTGATGTGTAGCTTGAAGGGGAACTTCAGATGGTCATGTTTCCTCGCTAATAAAGGACATATAGATAGAAACTTGTTATTTGGCACAACTAGTACATGCCAGTGTTTATGATCCGCTTGGTTTTCTCCCATCTTTCCTCATCTAGATCGGTCACTGTGTTTTTCTATTCCCTCCTTTTCCTTTATTTGTATAGATTCTCCTTTAAATCCATCAATACTATCCACTTCAACCATTCTCTTTAGTAGCAAATTTTCCCGTCTCACCACTCATTGGGTAAAGAAACTTCTTCTGCATCCTATATTTAATTTCTTGATACCTATCTTAAGTTGATGGCCTCTAGTCATGCTGTTCCTCACAAAAGGAAACATTCTCTCAATCTGTCACACTTGATTATATGTTGCTTGAGGTCAAGACTAAAGGCTCCCATCTCACACCTATAATTCAATTTCTTCTCCATGAAGTGAAGTGATCCTGACAGAACTCAACTGGGCATTGATATTAGTGTCTAAGTGACCAGTGACAGTAACATTAAATAGGATTTGTCCTTTTCTTTGTGAACAGGATATGGAAATGATTGCCAGTTTTTCAGGTAGATTCCAGTGTTGGAGATTGGAACATGGAAAATAGATTAGATTACTTACAGTGTGGAAACAGGCCCTTCGGCCCAACAAGTCCACACCGACCCGCCGAAGCGCAACCCACCCATACCCCTACATTTACCCCTTACCTAACACTACGGGCAATTTAGCATGGCCAATTCACCTGATCCGCACATCTTTGGACTGTGGGAGGAAACCGGAGCACCCGGAGGAAACCCACGCAGACACGGGGAGAACGTGCAAACTCCACACAGTCAGTCGCCTGAGGCGGGAATTGAACCCAGGTCCCTGGCGCTGTGAGGCAGCAGTGCTAACCACTGCGCCACCGTGCCGCCCTTAAATGTCAAAATGTCAAATGTGAAAATGTCAAGCCTATCCTGTCATTCAATATGATCATGCCTAGATACATTCAAAAGCCTGGTTAGATGCATGACTGGTTCAGTACGATAGCAGGCACACACATTTTGATGTCTACACTGACAGCAGCCATTCCTTGATATTGTTCCTAGTAAGACGTTAAATTGAAAAGTCTGTTACTAATCTGATATTCAGCTGATGAAGGATAAAATATAGGAACATAGGACTTAGGATCAGCAATATGCCATTTGGCCCTTTGAGTCCACTCTACTATGTAATAGTGTGACGGCTATTGTAGCTGTTTCTCAGCTCCACTATACTGACTGCACCCATAACTCTTGATTCCCTTCTCTTTCATAAGTTTACCAACTCAGCCTTAGATAAATTTAAAGATCCAGCCTCTACTATCTTTTGGGGAAAAGAACTGAAACATAATCTTTACATGTTTATATTTCAGTTTGAACAATGCTTTATTATTAAAGTTCTCATCTTTATTTTCAAATCCATCCTTGTCCCTTCGTATCACTGCATTCCCCTCCAGCCCCACAACACTCCCAAGATGTACATGGTTGTCTAATGCTGTACTCTATTTTAATTGTTCTGCTATTACTGACCTTACCTTCAGCTATCTAAGCCTCAAGCTCCCTTTCTACATCACTTCTCTCCTTTAAGGCATTTCTTAAAATCTATCTTTCTGATCAAAATCATGTCCATCTGTCCTAACATTTCCTTATGTGGCTCAGTGTCATATTTAATTTTATAATACACCTGGAAGCAGCTTAGAATATTTTATCATAGTGTGGAGGTGCCAGTGTTGGACTGGGATGGACAAAGTTAAAAATCACACAACACCAGGTTATAGTCCAACAGATTTATTAGAAAGTACAAGCTGTCAGAGCGCTGTTTCTTTGTCAGGTAGTTAGTGGGGCAGGATCATAGGACGCAGAGTTTATAGTAAAAGGTCAAAGTGTCGTATAACTGATGCGATGTATGGAACAAACCTAGATTGCTGTTAAGTCTTCAATCACTTAGAATGGGGATGCAGGTTTCCATTATATGTAAATCTCAGCTAATTTAAAGTTTTATCAATACCTACAAAAAAGGTGACATCTCAGCTCAGACAATGTATTAAAGATGTGAGTTTAGAGTCTGTCTGTATCCAACCTGGATTCAAACTAATTCTATTTCTTAAGCAGTAATTTATAAAATGTCACAGTGACCGACTGAACTGGTCTGAATCCAGGTTGGGATACAGACTCCAACATTATCCCTTTAATGTATTGTTTGACCTGAGATATTACTTTTTTTTAAGATACTGATAAAACCTTAAGTTATCTCGGGGCTGAGACTTGAAAGAAATTCTGGGATTTACCTATTAATCAATCGAAACCTGCTTCCCTATTCTAAGTGATTAAAGACTTCACAGCAATCTAGGTTTGTTCAACACGCCGCATCAGTTTTATGACACTTTGATCTTTTACTATAACTTCTGTGTCGAGTGTGTGGTGGTGGAAAAGCAGAGCAGGTTAGACAGCATCCAAGGAGCAGGAAAATCGATGTTTCATGATTAGATTACTTACAGTGTGGAAACAGGCCCTTCGGCCCAACAAGTCCGCACCGACCCGCTGAAGCGCAACCCATCCATACCCCTACGTTTACCCCTTACCTAATACTATGGGCAATTTAGCATGGCCAATTCACCTGATCCGCACATCTTTGACTGTGGAGGAAACCGGAGCACCTGGAGGAAACCACGCAGACACGGGGCGAACGTGTAAACTCCACACAGTCAGTTGCTCGAGGCAGGAATTGAACCCGGTTCTCTGGCGCTGTGAGGCAGCAGTGCTAACCACCGTGCCACCGTGCTGCCCACGAGTAAGGGCTTCTGCCTGAAACATCAATTCTCCTGCTCCTCGGATGCTGCCTGACTGGCTGCACTTTTCCAGCATCACACTCTCAACTCTGATCTCCAGCATTTGCAGTCCTCACTTTCTACTATAAATTCTGTGTCTTATGGTCTTGCCCGACTGATGAAGGAGCAGCACTGCAAAAGCTTATACTTTCAAATAAACCTGTTGGACTGTAACCTGGTGTTGTATGATTTTTATTTTATCATACAAAATATGCTACATAAATATAAATTGTTGTTGTAAACAATACTTCTGTAGAGATTTAGGTTATAATTAGACACTTCCAAATTCCTAAACCGCAGTCTTCATCGCAAATATATAGATCAGCAGGCTTAAATCTCTCTACCTTAACACAATCACTCAATTAAACACTTCTGGCTAAAGATAGTTGGAAACATTTAGTGTTATCTTTGTGCTCATTTGATGGCCTTTTCCACCATTACTTCATTCTCCTTCACCATTCATAAATGGATGACACAGTTTTGATGCAGTCCACTTATTGGAGGGTCGCTTAGCTCTGTCTACATTTAACGTCCACTAGCAAACTTTACTGAAGACGAGTGAGAAAACTCATTTACATCAATGAATTAGTTCAGTGATAAAATACCATTTTTTTTCCTCTTGCGGGTAATTTAAAATGTCCAACATATCCACTGCATGATTCAATTTATTGTTTTTAAAGGAATCTGGTTAAAAGTGGTCATCAATATCATCTAAGTTTTGCTAGTCAGCAAATGCTTCAGCAAGATTATTACCGCAGCTTTAAACACATCCACACAACTTTCAACCTCCACAAGGTCGGATCTCCTTGCCCTCCTCCTCTCAGCCTCTTGGCTTTATCGTACCTCACAGCTAGATCAGAGTCCAAAGCAAACTGAAGATAAGTAGCACAAACAATCAGCAGGGGCTATTTTCTGTGTCAATAAATAACATTGAACACTTTCTGTGGGAGCAAACTGCTTTTAATGCAATTTTCTCAGAACTGGGAAAGCATAAGAACACTAAATTTCACAAAGGTGAGTCAAAAAGTAAACTCATTAACACTATTGTCATTGAACTTATCATTAATTTAACAACATTTTAAACTCCAAGCCTCCATAATAAATTCCTGGAGTATATCAATAATTGAAATCACATAAAAGGGCTAAATACAATAATAGGGTTGACATCAGGTATCTTGGTACTTAGCTGCTGTTAAAATAGCCTGTGCTATAATACTGTTGAAATTTAAGGGCACGGTGACAGCGCATTTCAGAGGCCAGGCCATACTTCAGAATGCCTTAAGATCCACTGATTCCACCAGCCAGCGTTCAAGGTAATTAACTTAAAACAAAACATACAAACATTTTCAAAGGGTTTAGGATAGTACCTCACACAACATCTGACCTGCTTGCATATACCAACCACAAAAAGCTTGCATCAGGATCTTAACAACAACAATTTCAGCATTCTGCTCTAATTACGTTCAAATATACCAAAAGTGGAATATTCTGCCCTCGAGTTAGGCAGCATGAAGACTGGAAGGACTTTGAATTGGATGAGGTGTTGGCATACCTAAATCCAGCAGCAATGCCACCTCTGCCGGAATTAAGTCCTGGGTGGAAAGATCCAGGAGTGATCAAAGACAATTAATGTTTGATGGATAAACTTGACATTGGAAAAGGGCTGATAGCTGGGAGCTGTCCCTCTGCCTTTGCTTTTGACTCCCTTTCCCATCCCATGACCCCCAACTAGAATACACCACCCTACCATATTACTTTTGTCTTGGGTTCTCTGTGATCTGGGGAATTTGGTTGGGGGGGTGAGGGGGGATATTGTGTGTTCCTCCATCTATAGCCATGGTCGTCTACATGGTGCTACTGACACAAAACAGCAGCCAACTTCTGACTGGCTGGCAGCTCTTGCTAGGGCAGGATCTCTGATTGGAGACAAAGAATTGCTGGTAGCTTCACCAATGATTCATTGCTAAGTGGTTTGATAAGCCTTTCCAGAAAGTAGCAACGCAGGTCATTAGCTCTTCAAATCACCTAATGAGACTCCAGACCTCTCAACAAGATTCGACCCTAAGTCGTGACCAATGAAATACAATTCCTTAATAGCTCCAATTTTTATAATGTAAATGATCAAAAAGCTAAATAACATTCTGTCTCCTGTTACTGCACACATTAACTAGCTTTATGTTAAGGGCAAAAGTGAGGACTGCAGATGCTGGAGATCAGAGTTTAGATTAGAGTGGTGCTGGAAAAGCACAACAGGTCAGGCAGCATCCAAGCAGCAGTAAGATTGACGTTTCGGGCAAAAGCCCTTCATCAGGCATCCCTGCTAAATGCTAAACCTGTACAAGTTAATGCATTGTGTGCAAGTTAAATTTCTCCTCCATTTTAGCCACTTGAATCTCCTTATTTACAAGTCTGTATGAAGATGGGGGCAAAGCATTTTACATATTTCATCAAATTAGTGATACAGATGAACAAATTAAGCCATTAGCCACTGTAGTGAGTGAGAATTCAAAGGACATACCTGTTGACGACCAGTGGAGAATTCCAAGTACACCAATTAAAAGTGAAATAAATTGAACTAAATTTTACAGGGCTCTGGGGTCAGGACCAAGTGCAGGCAGGATTCAAATCTTCTGATCTCTGAAGTTGCCCTCAGGATCAGATGCCTTTGGGTCAGTTTGCAATTTCCATAGGGCTGGTGACAGAGTGGGGTTCGATGGGGAGGGAACAGCAGACTGCTTACCACCAATCAAGGGTCTCTTAAGCTTCTCAAGGAGCTAATTAAAGGGTATGTTCAGTGCAGGATGAAATTTTCAACCTTCACGTTGGCATACCTGAATGAATTGTACATGTACACATCGCTGTTGCATTTGTTGCCGGGTCAATTAAAGGTTTGTTCTCTACCTATTTTCCTCGAAGACCTACTTACAAGAAGTGCAAGCACTGGGTTTTCCTCTATGAGCCCTTCTGAATGACTACCTCTGTTGGTCCTCCAAAGGTTAACTCCCCTGAAAGTTCTCTTTAGCAGGGCACTAACAAATAGTGCCTTTGCCATTGACACCAAGAAGGCACCCCCACCCCCCACCAACCACACACTCGTACTTTAATGCCTTTCACCGAGTGCTGGGTTCACCTCTTAGTCAATTAAAAATGAGCATCCACATAGTGATGCTTTGAGACCCAGAATATATCCAGATATTGGGCTCCTAATCCCACACTGAAAATCGCCCCTTCAATTATTTAATTTTTTCTGTAAAGCGTGTTTGGGTGAGGATACATATTTTTCAGAAGCGTATTATGCTTTATAATCTCATCAGAGGCTTTGTGATGGTGTTTGATATGCATGCTGTAATGTGACACCAACATTTAGACTTATTTTCCATTAGCACTTTTCCTGCTTAGCCAACCAAATCCAAGCAAGCCATACATCCATAGTAAGCAGGTAGCTTCAGCAATCCTAAATTTTATTAGTCAATTTAGTGCTACCTTTATCTGAAGGAATTGCTTTCTGTATAATATAGGAAGGATATTATTAAATTGGAGTGGGTGCAGGAACGATTTACAAGGATGTTACTGGAATCAGAGGATTTAGTTATAAGGAGCGGCTGAATAGGTTGAGACTTTTTCACCGGACCGTAGGAGGTTGAGGGGTTTTTAAGATGTCTATGATATCATGAGGGGCATTGATAAGGTGAATAGCAAAGGTATTTTCCCCAGGTTAGGGGAAGTTCAAAATGAGAGGACATACTTTTAAGGTGAGAGGAAAAAGGCTTAAAAGATATCTGAGGGCCAACATTTTCATGCAGAGAGTGATTCATATGTGGAATAATCTGCCAAAGGATGTGGTGGATGGAGGTACAATTACAGTACTTAAAAGACATTTGAGCAGGTTCATGAATAGGAAAGGTTTAGAGGGATATGGGCTAAATGCAGGCAACTGACAGTAGTTTAGCTTGGGAAGCCTGGTTGGCATGGTCAAATTGGACTGAAGGATCTGTTTCCATGCTGTAATATTATGATAGCCCTGTCTTTCCTCTAATTGACTGCAAGATCAGAGTTAGGTGCACCCACACACACAAGCCCAACTTCAGCATGGCAATACAATAATGTTTACACAGTAAGTGGATACGCACAACAGCAAATTCCTGTGAAGATGTTTCTGGTGAAGATTTGTCCAATCCACTTCCTGAGGAGGAGTTTGATGGTCTGCTTCACGTATAAGACATTGCTACTTTCAAAATCATGAGTGGTTATTGTTTAAGTTTCTCAATAATTCTATTTCTATACCTTGGTTTATACAGTATTTACAATGACAGCTGTGATTCCACAGATGCTTGTTTGGAAATATTCCATGCTGTGCCCTTTTTAAACACTCACCATTGCAGTTTAAGGCAAGTGGGCATGCATGATTGTTTAGGTAATTTGACACTTTCAACATTTGTTCTCAAATTTCTTTTCTGGCTGAAAGTGGGGAAAAAGATATGATGAAATAGCAGATTGAAAAAAAGCAAAACATGTTCTATACAATGCCTCTTACATCCTTCGGGCATGCCAAAACACTAAACAGCCAATTAATGACTCAAAGTGCAATTACTAAGGCATTGTTTTGACACATTCACACTTTAAATAATGTATCCTACCATATTAGACTAGAAATAGGTGACTGAGTTTAATTTATAGCCTGGAAAAATAAATTGTGCATTTTGTGGCGAATGCCTTCTGAGCTTAAACTCAGCTTAAGAGTTAAAAGTAACAGAAGTCAAGTGAAAGCAGATTTTTGAATGATTCATGTGAGTAGGGCAATAGGTCATGAGTTACACTGGAATTCAAACCTGCTGAAGAATTAGGTCACAGTGGATTTAAGGCAATTTCAGTTAACAGGCTTCTTTCTTTATCTTAGCTGTCATGATTTATCAGAGATTTTCAGCAATCGGAGCTGACATTTTAAAGATACGCCGTCTTAACTCAAGGCAACCCAGGTGGTTCCACCACCTACTGCTACATTCTTCCTGAGGGCTGAATACCACATGTTTGCGGTTGTGGCTTGTTTGGGCTAATTCTTCCACAGTTTGCTTTATGTTGTGTTAGTCCATCTTTATTTATTCAAAAACAACACTGAAAATACCTCAGGTTATTGAAGTACTTAAGCTGTTTTGTCAGCTTATGATTGCACTGCGAAATGTAACTGTCATATTTGCTAGCTTGTTGAGTCAATAAAATATGTTTGTTTAAAACACACTTTAAAAGACACAATTTGTTCACCCTGAATGCATAAGCTTCTGAATTGAAATGGCCTCTCCTGAATAAATATTGCAGTACTGCAACCAGGATGATTTGAAATGACTATATATTCTGCTGCACTCAATATCATATCAATAAACATTTTGAGTGAAATGATTTTGATGTCATCTATTGGCCAAAACAAAAATAAGTGACTTCTACTTCAAGATATATTACCTTTAACTTAATAATTGCTCAGTACCTCATTAGCCAAGCTCACAATAACTCAGGTTAGTTTGGTGTTGTAAACAAACAACTTTTTCATCTTTATGACTACAATCAAAAAATTTATCTCTTAATTCCATTTTCTTAAAATGGGCTGCAGATTTTCTGTTTACCATTATAAGGGTGCAGCTGGAGTCTTTGTATATTTAAAGCATTCTATAGTTCTGTGCCAGTGCAAACTCTCCAATATATATCAGACTAAGCAAACCAACATGAGCATAAGGTGAAGTAAAGAGTCACTCACCCACAATTTCACAGCTACAGCACTGAAAACATGTGACAGACATGGGCAGATATGATATCTCTGATCAATAGTTTTATAAAAAAGCTAAAGTGAAAAGCATCTTTCATTGGCTACTCTTTGAAGCTTTAAAGCTTGATGTCTGGTCTCTATCACTAACTATTCAGTACACTAATTATTTATTGCATTCATCCTGGAAGAAGATTTGAAAATGTGTCAAAAGATATCCAAGTAGAATTCCAGTACTTTGAATGTGTCAGAGGGATCATCTGATCAAATATCATAATCATTTCAGTGCTTCAATATTTGGAATATATTCTTGATGTAATTTGGGAAATGGTTGCAAAATTAAAACAAAAAAAGGGAAAAATAAAAAAAAAACTGAGCTTCACAGTGGCATTTTCTGTCATGATCTCAAATAATTATTCAAGGCTGCTGACATCCATCTCCAAATGGCTGTTTATTGAGTATCACACAGTCAGCTACTATTATTACAGCTTGAATATTGACTCATTCCAAAGTCTAATGAAGGGTGAAATAATTAATTAATTAAACTAGATAAAGAAGATAAATAAAAAAATTGTCTAAGTGATGCACACTGATTTTAAGGGTTGTCATGGAATAAAGAAAGACTTGCATTAGTACAACACCTTTCCTGACCTCAGGACATTTTGTAAGTGTTTATAGCCAAGGTATGTTTTTTTTGAATTGAAATTAATGTTGTAATGCAGGAAATGCAGCAGTTGACTGCACATAGTTAACTCTCCCAAACAAATATGCAATAATGACCAGACAATCTGATATTGGGATATAATTGAGAGATATGTTGGCCAAGTCACTAAAGTCAACTTCCTTCTTTTTAATAAGGGTATCATAGAATTTATTATACTCACCAGAGGGGACAGAATGAACCGGTTTAAAGTCTAATGCAAAAGGCAATGCTTTTAATAGCGCAGAATGGAGAAAGTCAGTCATTCAGCCCAGAATTTTGTGTTCAAGACTAGAACTTGAACACAAAATTCAGACTGCAAGGCAAGAGTACTACCAACTAGGCTCCTGCTCCAAACTAAATTATATACATCATATAAATAATAATACTTTAATAATCAATCAATCATTCATCAAGAACTGATTAACTTCATGGTCTGGTTTATGTAAAACACATTTTAAGTTCTAAACAGTGACGAAACTCATTATGTTCCTGAATTCATTTGGTTTATTGTAGTCACATGTACCCAAGTACAGTAAGAAAAACTTTGTTTTGCGAACAGTACAGGCAGATCATAGCAAAACAAGGACATACAGATCATAGGGTGCTTAGACAGAGTGAGGTACACAAGCTCATGGCTGCACAGGAGAGTGTAAACCTAGATCAACTCTATTTGAAGTGAGAGAGGACCTCATTCAGCAGTCTAATAACAGCAGGGAAGAAGCTGTTCTGGAACCTGTTGGTACATGTGTTCAAGCTTCTGTATCTTCTCCCTGATGGAAGAGGTTGCAGGAGAGCAATACTGGGTGGGAGGGGTCTTCGATGATGTTGTCAGCCTTTTCGCGGCAACAAGATGTATAAATGGGGTCCATGGATGGGAGGTTGGCTTCTGTGATGGTCTGGGTTGTGCACACAACTTTCTGTAGTTTCAAATGGTCCTGGGCAGGGTAGTTACTGTAGCAAGCCATTATGCAACCAGATAGAATGCTTTCTATGGTGAATCTGTAGAAGTTGGTGAAAGTCCTGATGAAATTGCCAAATTTTTGAAGCCACCTGAGGAAGCAGAGGTCCAGGACAGATTGTTGGTTATTGTCACTTGACACTTTTGACCCATTGATGTAGACGGGTGGGGAGTGTCCTCCTCATTTCTTCCTCAGTCAATGATCAGTTCTTTTGTTTTGCCAACTTTGAGAGAGAATTTGTTATTATTGCACCATGACATCAAGCTCTCTGTCTCCTTTCTGTATTCTGACTCAACATTGTTTGATATCCGGCCTACCACTGTGGTGTTGTCAGCGAATTTGGATAATGCATTCGTATGGAATTTGGCTCCATAGTTGTGGATGCATAGGGAATACAGTGGGGGGCTGAGAACGGATCTTTGTGTGGCGCAAGTGTTGAGGATTATTGTGGAGGTGCTATTGCTGATCTTCATTGTGGTCTGTGGGAAAGGAAGCTGAGGATCTTGTTGTTGAACAGAGACCTAGATCTAGGGGTTTTGAGATTAGTCTGGAAGGGATTATGATATTGAAGGTGAACTGTAGTAGATAAGTAGGAGTTTGACGTTGACATCCTTGTTATCCAGGTGTTCTAGGGATGAGTGTAGGAGGAGGGAAATGACATCCACTATGGACCTGTTTCACCATTAGGAAAATTGAAGGGGATCAAGGCAGGTCAAGAGGCTACAGTTGATGTGGGCCATGACTAACCTCTCGAAGCACTTCATGATTATGGAGGTCAGAGCCACAGGGAGGTAGTTATTGAGGCATATTGCATGTGTTTTCTTTGTCATTTGGATGATGGTGCTTTTCTTGAAGCAGCTGGGGACTTCGGATTGTAGCAAGGAGAGACTGAAGATGTCCGTGAATATGTCTGCCAACTGATCTGTTCAGAGCCATCACTTCTACAGAGTTACACTCAGGAATACTGATCTGACGTCTGCCGTGGTGACAGACGGAACAGGTACATCCAGGGCTGTCAGAGCAGGTGACACTGTGCCACTGGCTATCTGTTCAAACTGAGCATTGAGTACATCAGGGAAGGATGTGCTTTTATCTGTTGTTTTACCCAGCTTCATCTTATATCCTGTTATGTTGTGTAGGTCTTGTCACAGGCAGCAGGTGTGCGTGTGGTTAGTTTGGGCCTCTAACTTGGTTCAGTACTACTTCTTGGCATCTCTAATGGTTTTGCGGAGGTCACATCTGGATTTCCTGTATAGGTCCGGGTCATCCGACTTGAATGTCATTTGCCTGATCTTCAGTAGACAACGGGTTTCCCAGTTCATCCAAAGTTTCCCGTTGGGGAACATAAAGATTGACTTTTTTGGCACACAGTTCTTTACACACTTGCTCAGGAGTCCATGATGGTGGCGGCATACTCATCTAGGCTTTCTGCTGATTTCTGAATATGGTCCAGTCCAGCAATTCCAAGCAATTCTGGAGAAGCTCTTCTGCTGCCTCAGACCACTATTGTACTACTTTCTATGAAGGATCCTCCTGTTCCAAATTCAGCCTGTAAGCCCAGAGGAGGAACATAGCGTTGTGACTGGATTTTCCAAAGTGCAGACAGAGTCTTTGATGGTTATGTAGCAGTGGTCAAGGATGTTCGGTCTTCTATTGGGGCAGGAGACATGTTGGTGGTCTTTTAGTAGCACCCTTTTGAGGTTGGCCAGGTTGAAGTCATCAACCGCAATGGATAAGACGGCTGGGAATTCTGTCTCCAGAACATTTGTAGCAGTGTAAATTTCATCCAGAGCATTCTTCATCTCTGCGTGGGGTGGTATGTAGACTGTTGTCAGGATGGCGGAGGTGAACCCTTGCAGTAGGTAGTAGGGATGACATCACTAAGATATTCTAGATCTGGGGAGCAGTGGCTTGCCAGGATCACTATGTCTGAGCACCAGGGGGTGCTAATTAGGCGGCGTACCCCAATGCTCCTAGGCTTACCCAAGAATGCCATGTGGTCCATGCGATGTGGAGAGAATCCTTCAGCTTGCAAGGCACATTCATATTTTCTGAAATAGATTATGAAACTGAAGGAACTTACCTTACTTTGTTTCTCTCCATTTTACAATTCTGGATATTTTCAAGAATCTATACTTACATTGTTTTTTCTTAGGAGAGAAGCCATGTATTAAACAGATTGTGGGATACTGATAAAGTGTTATGTTCTTGGTTATCAATAGATAATCTATGATGAACATCTAACATTGAGACATGTTGTTTGATGTCAGTACATCTGGGATTTACAGTGATGGTCAGAACCATCCCTCAAAATCTGATGTGTGGATTAGAAGAACAGAAGACAGATGGTATTTGTAAAAAGAATCTTGTATTTGCAAATGAGGAAACAATGATAATGGACAGATTCAGAACAAAGTCAGAGAGATTAAAATCATAGAAATGCTAGTTCAATAAAATTGAAAAAAAAACTTATAAATGTTAGCAGATGGAGTAAAAGGATGGAACAACCATGTACTTGCTACACTTATATTTTATAAGTTGTGGTGAGACTGATGATAAGTCACAAAAGGCATTAATCCTGCAGATAAACTGTTGGTCTAACATCTCAATGTGACAGCTGTTTCACAGCTAAATGCAAACTTTACTTTAAACAGTAAAACAATGATTGTGAATAAACACACATAAATATTGATTTGCTTTTGATTATTTACACTTTAAAAGGAAAATTTAAGATTCATTCCTGAGCTTCATAACTTTCTCAAGTAAGATTCCAGTCTTAGCCGCTCTCACTGGCAGTGATGCTGCAAGATGACCTTAGTGCTACTAATTGCCAGCAACTTGTTAATCTATTATGATATGTTTGAAATGGTTAAGATACTCGGATTTTATGACATGCTCTTTTATTGACTGCTAAGCAGTCATGCTTTGTCAATAAAAGCAGATTTCTCAGTGTTAAATAAACATTTAGATTAACAGTGCATTTGAACAATATATGTATTCTTGATACTTCAGTGATCCTGGGAACCGGAGGTCTTGAAAGTGCTGCACAAATGCAAATCTTTCTTTTGTAGAGTAAAGCCATTTAGAATTTACTCTCAAAAACTAAATTTCTGGGCAATTTACACCAGTAGCTGTGACCTGGATGCTTGACTTGAAATTGTGCCCTTTCCCAATCCCATTTGGCCAATGCTAAGCGATGATCGGAGCTCCTGTGAATGTCATTAGAATAAGGTTCTACATCAAATGAATGTAGGTCAAAAAAGAATTGCAGATCAAGAAAAGTACCAAGCTGGCATCATATATTTCTCTACTTTAATTATGGAAATTAAAGTTGCACTTGTTTACACATCATTTAGATGCCTAATGTACAGCATGTGTAAGAAGCCACAATTTTCACATAACTTACACTTATGCCATAAGACATTAAAAGAAACTGCAAGTACAAAACATGATAAACTGTAAAATTGCTCAAAAATTAAAAGTGAGTACAGGAATTATTTTGGTTCTTGCTGTACATGAAAAAAAAAGCTTTTATTTGAAGAGAGTATCTGAGCAAATGCAGGTGAATGTGAAAGTCATAAATGAAGCTCTGTATCTGGTGGTGGTCATTATTATAGGCAATATATGTTTGGAGTTGCATATCAATGGATGGCTGTAAATGATTGAAATGACTTACAGCACATTTATAATTTGCTCATGCCTGTAATTGTGTGATCTCTTAAGCTTTGAATTTGATGTGTATTATGATTGCATGTGTACTTTATCACAACTATGCACATCTTGTAAATCAAGCACTAAGGCTTGACTTAAAAAGAAAACGGAGTGATACATCTTCAGTTATGTCCAATCCTTATTCAGTGTTAATTGTTGTTAACTATAGATTAAGACTGCACTATTATTCCATGCAAAGCAGTCTCACTTCGGACTGACACCAGTTAATATACGAATCTATACGAGAGTGGAACATAGAACATGGTGGTAGTAGTAATCTAACTGAACTAATAATGGAAATACCCAGACTAATGGGGGACATAATTCTAATCTTACCATGGCTTTTGGTATACGTTAGATTCAACTCAAGAGTCTGGAATAAAAAGTTAGTCCCAGTAATGCTGCTATGAAACTTCCATCAGTTATTACAAAAATCTAATGCCCTTTGGGAAAGGATATTTGTTATCCTTACCTCTACTGGCCTGAGACTCTGGATCCTCATTAATGTGCCTGGCTCTTAAATACCTTTGCAAGCCACTCGGTTGTTTCAATTTCTACAAAGTCTAAAATCATCAAATGGCAAGTCACTCAGTGTAAGAGCAGTTAGGGATAGGCAAAAAATGCTGAACTTGCCAGTAATGCCTGTATCTCATGAAAACGTAAAGAAAAAATGCAGCTGCTACACCCAAGAAATATATTTAATGACATGAACCACATAACAGCAATCCTGAAGCTAGAAAAAAGTAAAGCAACGCTCTTCTTATGGTACTGCCATTATATTTTAAAAATGGAAAGTAAGGGTTATAATATTTTGGCAGGTCACATTTCAATATTATTCAAACACTGTCATATCAAATTGCATCAAAAATATGAGACAAGCAAAACTCTGGCAAACTCTTGATTTATATACAATATCGTATGTTTTGGTAAATAAGTTAACATTACACACTGAGGATAAAAGTGAATGGTTGTTGTGGGTCCTCATTATTATGAAGTGCCTTTAGAATTCCACGCAAAGTTTTGGTGTGTCTTAACCTCCCATGTGTATTACCATGTGGTCTTTGTTGCTTGATCCATTCTGCCCAGTTGTAACATACCAATGAGTAAAACATGTTATTGTGGGATGGAAAGCAAGGCTATCAACTAAAAAAACACACTCTGTAGCTGAAAAGAGAGGGTCAGTTCATGCTGAGTACAAGCAAACTTATGATTTTTGCAGCTGGAGTTGTCTTATATACCAGAATGACTTACATATCTCAAGTTACAGTACATTTTATACTAATTCTACTTCATTTCCAGTGCATAAAAAGGGCAATGCACTATTAAAAAAAAATGCAGAATCCATATGTTGGTTTAGTAAACAATTAATTATTAGAACTTACCACTTTCAGCAGTTACATAGGGTGCAGTCAACATCTTTAACCCAAAAATCCAACAAGTAATTCTAATGAATATTTTAAATCAGATCACGGACTTTTTCCTCTTCAGACTGAACAGTTATTGCAGAGAGTTCTGTTCCTTGGTTTGATTACTTCTCTGGTTGCTCTTCAAGCAGCTGTGATCCCTCCCACAGGGATGTGTCTTGCCACAATTGCTCCACTGGCAACTTAACACTAACTTGATTGGTTTCTCTGATTCCATGTTCCTCTCTTTTATGCCTTTCATCACAGCCTCAGCTAATCCCAAGGGATGCTGTCCTTTGCTGGCACCAGATCATCTGCTTGTCATTGATATATGATATTACTAGGTCCGCGCTGTGTAATGATATTGAAAAGACCACAGTTCATACTTGGTAAATTTCTTGAAATTAAAATCTGTAGTTTTCCATTGAAACTTTAGAGATTTCAGAAAGGAATCTTACCCAACATTGGTAATTCTATTTTCAATGTAATAGTTAACAACATCTGTTTTGTCTCCAATATCATTAATAGGATATTCACAACGGGAATACAACTATCATGTACACAGTAGACCTTAGTGAAATCTCATTCAGCATATGCCATTTTTTCCTTCAATTTCACTCCACTAACTTCGAAGACCCTGACATAGAGGGGGGTCATGTTCAACCTTTAACTTGCACAATGGATATCACAATTGAGCTCCATGCTATCATCACTGACACCTACATGTACGGTTTGCAGTAGGAATCACTGGATAGTAATCAGCAGCAAGACTGCTGGCTCTTTATTTCTCTACTTGCTAATTAAATTTGCTACCAGTCATCTTTCTTTAATGAGAGTGCATGCCTATGGTTCTCTGGGACTATGGCGACTTTACCTTTATTTGGTACAAATTAGCATTGAGGCCAGTTGTATGATCCTGCCTACATTCAAAGCCAAAATCAGCTTTTTTCAGTGCAGACAAAATTTGGACTGTTATGAAATTGCCCACAATTAGAACATAGAGAAACTTGTCACATATTTCCAAAGCTAAGTCTCTACTTCAGAGTAGTCACTGGAGACCAAATCATTGCATTAACTCTCGCCATGTTATCCATGTTCTCTCATCTGTTTGCTGCATCAACATCTATTCTCATTATTACAGCAACAGAGCATAGCAATTAAGTTTGAAATCTGAAATCCACTGCACTTTCTTTTGTTTTATTCTTATTTCTTGGAAAATAAATAAAGTAATCAAGTTATTTCAAGATTACAAGCGCTTTAATGCTGAAAAAGTCGTAAAACAGGACAGCAGACAAGTTGACACAAATGCATGAATTCCAATTTGCTTGCCTAACTCTCCCAGTTATGCCCTTTATCCCAGAATTAACTCTGAATACTCTCCTGTGACACATAAATAGGGTTTGAAATAGCTAACAAACTTTGCCAATTTTGCTGCATTTTAATCCTACTATACATAGAAACTCTTCCCATGGACTTTTTAAGTTGACCTAATTCAGCCCTAATTTTTGTTTCCTGGTCAGATACTCAAAGGCAGGACAACGCCAAACTCTGTGACCCCAAACATTAAAAATAGCCAAATGCATTCCCCATTTTCGATTTTGGCTTGCAGGCTAGATTAGAAATTGGACTGAATGACCTGGGAAGAGCTGAAGAGGCTGTTAGCTGCTAATACAATCAGGGCAGAAACTCTGCCTTGATGCTCCAGCACTGTGTCCAAAATTAAAATGAAAGAACATAATTTTTTAAAAAATGACCTCTCATGACCCATGGCACCTAATGTCCACTACCCGTTTCCAAAGCTCTCTTACCCCTTTTGCCAACTTAATGCCAGGCTTGTGCACAGTTTCAGCTTTTCACCCCTCACCAATCCTGTCAATTCAACTTGAATTCAAGCACATAGGAGAAACTATAGAGCTATATTATATATAGCTCTATATTGCAAACTACGGTCTATTGCATAAAGTACTTTCATTTGCAAAATAAAAACATTTTGACAGTTCTTAAAAACACCCATCTACTTGAATCAATTTGAAGAGATAGTACTGTTGTTGATCTCATCACAGACCCTTGATCTTTCACGTAACTACTGACTTACAAACTTCCCTTCCTCTCCCCAACCTTTAATTGCTCTCTTGATCTCTCCCAACCTTATATCTGTACACTAAACTGACAATCACCCAAGTCAGCCAATCAATAGGTCAGTTAGTCTACTGTGCTACACCCTGCTCCAAGATCTCTACCTCACTAAATCATCTTGCTTCTGGGATGTGATCTCAAGTTAAAACACTTATCCACTCAACAGACCACCCAATTTATTAACTTGGGTGAAATTAACTTCAAAAAAGAGAGACTTACATATACAGTGAAGTTAAAACTCTAGTTGGGTTGGGCAACTACTATCTCTATAAAACCCTGCCTCAGTAAATCCCAGGGCCATTATCTCTGTTTCTCTCTTCAGGTTGCCACTTAACTTGCTGTGCGCTTTATATTGCTTCCTGTTTTTATTAAAGTGAATATCATATTCCTGGTCTCAGCTGATCTAAGTGAGAGGAGCAGCTGTAACCTTACAGCCCTGGGTATGGGAGGAGAATAGTGTTCCAAGATTTCCATTCCAGGCTGCTATCTAGTGACTTGCATTGGCAAGGGCATGTGTGTGGAGTATGGACAAAAACAAATCAGGCTGTAATTGACAGCTATGGTCACACATGTAAAATATTCCCTTTAGGTAAGGTAGCAAAGAAATTAGCTGTGTATAGAATTTAAACTACACTTAAAACATCAGTAGAGAAACTTAGAAATTGTGAGGTGTTTTCTACCTGTTCTGACTTGTAGTTTTAAATAATAATTCAATTAGTAATTTAAGCTACTTCATATTCTGTCATGACTTGTACTTGCCCTGTTTGCTTATTCAGTTTATACTCATACAGTTGTATCATTAATTCTTAAGTACTAAGTAATACAATAGCAAATGTTAAAATGCATCCATATTACTCATCTTGAATACTTCTGATCTCCCTGCATTATACACAGTCGGTGAAAATAAAAAGTTTTTATAATATTTTTGCAGTTTGTTGGTTTTATTACGAAAAGGTTAACTTGGTAGATTTAAGGGCAAGCCCAAATGTCTTTCCCTTCAATGGAGTGTGGTCAACAGCAGGTATGCAGAGTTCCTTCCATTTTTTAAAATAAAACTCAGGCTGATAACACCAGGGAACCACCCTTCTTGTCACCTGAGTATTTGTTGTGTATGCAGTCAAAACTAAAAGCCCAAAGCCAGAGTCCTTCTTTGAGCTTCAGAAATCAGTGATCTTCAGTCTTGACTTGAAACAGGGCAGAAACAAAATATACAAGACTGATACAAGAGCCAGCATTTGAAGCTATTTTGAGAGACTTTTTTTTGGTTCTTTCACGAGATGTGGCTGTCTGTTTCAAAGCGAGCATTTGTTTCCCATCCCTAATTTGGAGAGGTGATGTCCTATTGGTATTATCACTAGACTATTAATCTAGAGACCCTGGTAGTTGTTCTGGGGACTGGGTTCAGAACCTACCATGATTTATGGTGTAACCTAAATTCAATAAAAAAGGTGGAATTAGGAGTCTAATGGTGACCATAAAATCATCGTCAATTTGCAGGAAAAAAAACCAGCTGGTTCACTAATGTTCTTTAGGGAAGGAAACTGCTGTCCTTATCTTGCCTGGCCTACACATGACTCCATATCCACAACTGCCCTCTGGGCAGTTAGGGATGAATAATAAATGGTGGCTTGAACACTGACACTCACATTCCTTAAATGAAAAAAAACTCTTGATCAGAGTGGCTTATGCTACCAATCCAGACACCAGTTAAGAGTTAACCACACTGTTGTGAGCTTGGAGTCATATTTACGTTGGACCAGGTAAGGATGGTTGGATGAAGGAAGATGGCTGGAGGAAGAGCGCCTCATCTTCCACCTAGGAACCCTCCAACCACAAGGGATGAACTCCGACTTCTCCAGTTTCCTCATTTCCCCTCCCCCCACCTTGTTTCAGTCCCAACCCTCGAACTCAGCATCACCTTCCTAACCTGCAATCTTCTTCCTGACCTCTCCGCCCCCACCCCCACTCCAGCCTATCACCTTCATCTTAACCTCCTTCTACCTATTGCATTTCCAACACCCCTCCCCCAAGTCCCTCCTCCCTACCTTTTATCTTAGCCCGCTTGGCACACTTTCCTCATTCCTGAAGAAGGGCTCATGCCCGAAATGCAATTCTCCTGCTCCTTGGATGCTGCCTGACCTGCTGTGCTTTTCCAGCAACACATTTTCAGCTCTGATCTCCAGCATCTGCAGTCCTCACTTTCTCCTAAAAGTTGATTCATGGATGAGAGAATGTAAGTTTTAATTGTTGTAATACTTGGACTGGATTCTTTGGTCCTGATGGAGGTGATCACGGAGGAGGGGAGGATGTAGATTCCATGACATCAGACAGCATGTCAACTCATTTTCACCTCAGGCCACTTTCCCCCTGAGAGATGGCAGGACCAGCCATTCAACAACGGCTGGAGGTGAAGCCCACACACTTGGCCTCCAGGAAACCTGAGGGGCTGTGGAGCAGGGTCAACTTCCTGGTGGTGGACCAGGGAATAAGTACTCTAGGCACACCTTTAGGTTCCACTTAAACCTGCCATGCCTTAGCTGCAGCCACATGAAGGAGGAATCTAATTCCACAATTAGGATTTTTAGTCTTAAAATTTAAAAGTCAAAGAAGCCTCATCCCCCAACTGTTATTTGGTACGGAAGGTTTCTGCATCTTTGTTGCTGGTAAAAATTCTTTTGGCCTTTCAACTTTGCGATTCCATCTGCCAATTTAATGGATGAGAAAGCACTCCTCTACCAGGCCACGATTGGCATATTTTGTCCCAGGAAAAATAACCCCTGGACAATTGCTTCCCAGCTAGTACAGAATTGGGATTGCTTTTTGACCTTGAGATTGAGTTCTAATGCTGCTTCCAGCTAGGCTCTTTCTTTGGGTCATTTCAAGATTGGACCTTTTTCTGGGCAATTTCATTGGCTTGAACAAAAATAGAAATGGCTGGAGAAACTCAGCAGGTCTGGCAGCATCTGTGGACAGAAAGCAGAGTTAATGTTTTGAGTCCAATGACCCTTCTTCAGATTCTTCTCTTCTGGAGAAGGGTCACTAGACCTGAAACGTTGACTCTGATTTCTCTCCGCAGATGCTGCCAGACCTGAGTTTCTCCAGGTATTTCTGTTTTTGTTTCAGATTTCCAGCATACATAGTTCTTTATTTTTTTGACTGGCACAATATCATTCTGCTGCTGCTGCTTAAATGATTTGTTAAAAATCAAAAGGAAGACTGGAGAGAGACTCCAGAACTATGAGATGCAGCAGGACTTTGGTGTCCTTGTGTTTCAATTGCAAATGACAAGTATGTGTACACAGCTAGGAAATAAAATGTTAACGTTTATTGTGAAAGAAACTCAATCAAAAAAGTAAGGAGGTTACTTAGAATGTTATTGGAGACACCACATCTGGGTGTACTGTGTACAGTATTGGTTTCCTTATTTGAGGAAGTGTGTAAAATAATATTTATTAGATGATACTCACAAGAAAGAAAATAGTTTATAGATATTCAGACATTATCATTAGATCCAAATTAACATAATGATTTTGTTTATTTTCAAATGAATGAGGCAAAAGTACATAAAAGGAATTAGAAGAAACTTGCTATTTTAAAAAAAAAATCCTGTGGGTAAGCACTATAAAATAACAGAAGCCAAAACTATCTTAAATCTGTAATTATTATTTCAAAAGAAACTTGCACAAGGCTTTAACACTTCTTTTGATAGCATTTTCTTTGAGCTTACTGAGGAAAACAATATTAAATAAAATTTTAACAGTAAGAGGGAAAGAAAACAATGATTGGAATTCAGCAAATGCTTGAGCTCAGGTCATACATTCCTGGAGATGAAAATGTTTCAGGATAAGCTGTGTGGATTTGGAAGGCAGCATTAGTTTATTTTCCCAAAATCACTTCCCCTGCTGAGTGTGTTTGGCTTTGTCACCTCCAGATTTCCGACAGTTCTCAGTTCCCAAGGACCACCAGACACACACTACCTTTATCAGGCCCTGCCTTAGAATTGAATAGAATAGGCCAGACTAAAGTCTTCGGGTCAATTGGGGAGTGACAGGAAAAGCAATCATATACCTGTTCAGAGTGTTAATAGTTGAAATGGCAGCTTGTGATTAAATGGGTGGCCTCTAACCTGTTGCATTGTTCTCCCTTTCCACATGGTGTCTATGTCCAAGCTTTTGCAGCATACTAAACATCAGTTTCCCATGATTAATATTATGTTAAACTATTTTTGGAGGATGCACTCACTAGTACCAACTTAATTTCAACAACCTACTGGGATTAATGTAAAAGATGTTATTTTAAAAATAGGGTGTTATACCGAATAATATTTATCACAGAATCAACAGTACAAAATAGTTAATTGATTATTATTTTCATATGCTGTGTGTGAAATCTAATTGCGCACAAGTTGAATCAAAAATGACAGTAACTTCACTTTAAAATATAACTAACGCATTGTGAAGTGAAAATTTCTAACTAAATGCATGTTCTTCCTTTACTTACACACAATCTAGCAAATTATATATTTCTTTTTAGAATCAGTTTTTTTGAGGCACTTATCGTTTTCACTTGCTAAGCGTAACAGATATAAATTTTATGAATAATTAATACAAATTTCAAATCAAGGGTGTGAACACTGTTGTTAATTCCTTACATTTTTTTAGACCAACAGATCAAGAATTGCTCCAGATGCAGGTTTTACAGAGACTTTCAATACCATCTGCAGAAATTATTACACCCATGTAAAATATTGAACTGACTTCATAAAAAAACTGGAGAGTTCCCAAATGGTGAACACAATTCAGAAATACTGCATTCTGTCTGTTAAATAAAACTCCCAACTCCATATGACTTGAAAAGATAAACATTTATGCTTTGCCCTCCTCCCCTTCACACACAATGATGGTTTACTCCCCTGTTGGGTAGATTATAGAACATATGCTAACTATTAAGTAATATTTCAAAATGCAGCAAGGGTGTGACTTGCTTCAGCCTCACTGTCCATTAACTATTTGGTTCAATCAGTCACGCAAACTTTGAGGTGACTGTACAATATTCTGGAGATTGGACCCAGTCCAAAATCAGTGAATCATAAAATTCCTACAGTGTGAAGAGGGGCCATTTGGCCCACTGAGTCTGTACAGACCCTCCCAAACAGCATTCCACACAAACCCAGACTCCTATTTAAAGTGCCACATTTCCCAAAGCTAATCCACTGAGCCTGCAAATCCCTGGACATGATAAGGCAATTGACTATAGTCCAAAGATGTGCAGGATAAGTAGATTGGCTATGGGAGGAAACTCAAACAGACATAAGGAGAGAATGTGCAAACTCCACACAGGCAATCACCCAAGGCTGGAGTCAAACCCAGGTCCCTGGTGCTGTGAGGCTAGCCATTGTGTCACCCCATCATCGAAGATCCAACCAAAGGACATGAGATTTACATTTGATCACAGCTTCTAAACTGATACTGGCATTCATGTGACCCATATTTTGAATTCAACTACATATCAGTACTAATTTGGTCAGAGTGAAATCAGACTGAGGCCCAAGACTGTATACTACATCTGCTGATAGTTCACTTCCTCTAGCTCTCTATTCACTCCATTCACCCCACTCTATTATTCACCAAATCCCACCTCAATGGCAGGACCTAGAACCAACATTAGGCTATTTTGCCCTTCTAACCCACTCTGCTGTTTAATAAAATCATGACTGATTTGGATCAGTTTTATTTTAAAACTCCAGACTAGTCACTGTGGTATCAACTGTATTGGAAATATACAAAGTAATTATATAGAAGAGAGAGAAGTTTGGTTCCCAAAATCAGGTCGATTTGAGTCAAGTCAATTGTGAAATTTTGAAAACACTCAAACTCAACCTACCAATAGACTGGCCAATTCAGGTCTTAATGGATGCAGGATGAAGGCAGGCAAACAACCAGATGCCAGAAGACAGATTAGCTATTTACATATAATATAAATCCATGCCTCAAACATAAATTATCTTCTAGTTTTAAACCTTACCAGGTGGGTTTCCAAGAGTTCTCCAACTACAGTCCGCCCACCCTCATACCTCCAGCTGAATCTTGACCTGTTACCGCATTCCCCTCCTACCATGCTAGTATAAACACAAATGCAAACTCTCTATCTACTCCATTAATGGCCTCCTCTGGAGTGTTTCCTGCTCAACACAGAGTAGTATGTCTAACTATCAGGCTGGCATCTGGACTGAAAACCTGCTTGAAAGAAAAGGACACAAGCTGCTGAGTCAAAGTACCATTCTCCGGCCACTTCATCTTCGTCTCTCCACCACTCTGTCCCCAAGCAGTAGGGAAAAAAAAATTGACATTTCGGGCAAAAGCCCAAAACATCGATTTTTCCTGCTCCTTGGATGCTGTGTGACCTGATGTGCTTCTTCAGCACCACTCTAATCTTGGCTCTGATCTCCAGCATCTGCAGTACCCACTTCCGTCCAATCTGTCACCAAGTCCACCTAAACCTCCTCAACAGTCATGAGAGTAAATATTGAGCCAATGTCATAGTGCTGATAATCAGCCAGTACACTCCTAGTTAGTCTTTCTCACTGAGGCACTTGCAAAATAATTTTTGATGGAGTTATTGATCCTACGAAGGAACAGAGGGGTCTGGAATTTTCAGCTTGAACATCAGATATTCTTAACAGGGCATCATAATTAACAGGAGAACCGAGAAACAGATCCTTTGGCCCAAAACATTGTGCTGACACATGGTGCCTTTCTGAACTAAAAACCTTTTGCCCATCCCATCCGTATCGGTCAATGCCCTGCTCATTCATAAATCGATCAAGATGCCTCTCAATCTTTGCTATTGTATGTGCATCCACCACCACATCCTCTGGCAGTGCATTCCAGACACATACCATCTTCTATGTAAACGACTTGCCTCTTACATATCCTTCAAACTTGACACCTTTGACTTTAAACCTGTGTATTCCAGCAATTGATAATTCTCCCCTGGGAAAAAGACTCTGACTATCCGTACCTCTCATAAATGTGTAAACTTCTTTTCGACATTTAAGTGAAAACCAAGTTTATCAACTCTCTCCTCATAGTGAATACCCTCCAAATCAAGCAATATTCTGGAAAGCAATTTCATACTCTCTCCAAAACCTCCATGTCCTTCTCATAGTGTGGCAACCAGAACAGTACACAATATTCCAATTGTGGTCTAAGTGAAGTTCTACACAGCTGCAACATGACTGGCTAACTTTTATACATTATGCCTGGACCAATGAAGGCAAGCATGCTATATTGATGCTATTAAAAGGTCCTGACATTTATTTTGTACTTCCCTCCTGTGTTTGATCTCTCTAAATGCATCATCCTGCATTTGTCCATTTAAAGTCCATCTGCCATTTCTCTGCCCAAGTTGCTAACATATTTATATTCTGCTGTATACTTTGGCAATCCTCCTCACTATCCGCAGCTCCCTCAATCTTTGTGCCAACTGCAAACTTATTAATCAGGCCACTTACATTCCTTTCTAGATCATTCACACCATTGGTAACCAATTTCAAATCTGAACAATGCCCTTCACTGCTACTCTCTCTCTTCTATGACTAAGTCAGTTCTAGTACTATCTTACCAGCTTACCAAAGATTCAATATTACTTCACCTTTGTATTAACCTGCCATGATGGACCTTATCAAAGGCTTTGCTGAAGCCCACTTAGACAACATCTACCATGCTACCCTCATCAATCATCTTCTTCATTTGCTCAAAGAACACAATCAAATTTGTGAGACACAATCTTCTCAGTATACAGCTATCGCTAAAAGTCTATATTTTTCCAAAGCTGAGTAAATCCTATCCCTCAGAATCTTCTCCAAATATTTTCTTAACACCGATATAAGGCTCACAAGCCTGTAATCTCCCGAATCATGCCTATTACCCTTCTTAAACAAAGGAATGACACTGGCTATTCTCTAGTCCTCTGGGACCTCTCCTATGACTGAAGAGGATACAAAGATTTTGTATGAGGTCCCAGAAGTTTCCTCACCTGCCCCTCTCAGCATTCTGGGATAGATCCCATCAGGTCCTGGAGACTTGTCAACCTTAATACCTCCTCCTTTTTTTAATACTGACAGGCCCTACAATATCAACATTCCCCTCCTGAGAATCACCATCCACCATGTCCTCCTCAAATGAATATCATCCACTTCCTCCGACTCCACCCTTAAATTCCCTCCTTTGTCCTTGATGGCTTTGTCTGTCTTTAGTTTCCTAAATCACAAGTATGCCCTTTTTTTTCCCTTTTGACTAATTTCTCACTTTCTCTTGATATCCAAGGTTTCTGAATCTTGCCATCCTTATCTTTCGTTTTCACAGGAATACGCCGGTCCTGAACTCTTAAGATTCCCACATGCCAGATGTGAACTTACCCTAAAACAGCTGCCCCAAATTTATATTCCCCAGTTCCTGCCTAATATTGTGGTAGTCACCCTTCTCCCAATTTACTACTTTCACTCTTTGCTCTACCCATACCTAACTTAAAACTTTACAGAATTATGGTCAGTTTTCTCAAAATGCTCTTCCACTGAAACTTCAATCACCTGGCCAAACTCATTCCCCAATACCAGATCTCGTGTGGTCCCTTTCCTGGTTGGATTATTTACAGATAGTTTTAAAAACCTTCCTGGACACATTGATCAAATTCTACTCTATCCAAGCACCTTGCACTAAGTGAGTCCCAGTCAAAATTGAGAAATTTAAAATCACCCACCCAACAATTCAATTGTTTTGACACTTTTCCATAATCTGTCCACATATCTATTCCTCTGCCACCTGACTGTTGTAGACAGTCCCAAAGTGATTATGCCCTTCCTATTCCTGAGCTCTATCCATATGGCCTTGCTGGATTAGCCGTCCAAGGTGTCTTCCCTCAATATAATTGTGATATTCTCCCTTATCAGTAACGCAACTCCCTCACCTCTTTTACATTACTTTCTATCCCATCTGAAACATCTAAAACCAAGAACTTTAAGCTGCCAGCTTTATCCTCTCTCAACCAAGTTTTATAATAGCTGCAACTTCATAGTTATATGCATTAATAGAAGCTCTAAGTTCATCTGCCTAGCCTGTCATACTCCTCGCATTTAAGCAAATATACATTAGATCGCCAGTCCTCCCATGTTCAGTAACCTCTCCCGGTCTGTTCTTCCTCTTAGCCTTATTGGCCCTCGTCTCTTATTCCTCCTTGGTTATTTAACTTGCTATTGTACTGCTCTGGTTCCCACACCCTGCCACACAATTTTAAACTTCTTCCAAGTGGCATGAGCAGACCTCTCTACCAGGATATCAGTGCCCCTCCAGTTTAGGTGCGACCCTTGGATAGATCCCACCTGCCCCTGAATTGTCAGATATCTGCCGATTATTTCAATATAAAAAGGGAAATCTTCACTGTGATATCTACAACAAACTGGTACCATTTCAGCATGACTTATCAACTTCTATAACCAAATCTAATGTTATGATGACTTCCAATCACAATTCATTCAGGCAACGCTTTTAGTTAAATTTGCTTTGAATATGAATGTGCTTTTCCAATGTAGCAAGATGTGTGATTTTAATTTGAATGTGGTCCAAATTTAGAGGTGCAATTTCATAAGAACGCATTTAACTATGGATTATAGAGTTACACAATCTAAACGTAATTGGAAATGATTCAAAACCTCAATTAAATCCTTGCTTGTAATTCACAGAAATTGGATCAAAAGTACTTTCTGCAGCTGTGTGTTTCAGAGCAGTTGGGGAGATTTTACAAACTGTCTGGCAAAACTATGGCTCTTTTGAGCCTCCTCAGCTTTAACACAGTCTTGTTCAATTTTTACAACTGCTGTGAAGATTTAGTTTTAACCACAAATTGTTTCATCAGTCAAAGTCAACAGGCCATCAATTTCTTAGTGGTTTTCAACTTTTATTCCACTGTGTGAATTCAGTGAATTCAAGGGATGTGTGCACTTTACTCCTTTCCTGCAGTGGTCTGTTGACCACCCAGAACCACACTATAAATATATTCCATCACCAAAATCACCAGAAGGAACAGTTTGATATTTCAATAAACTGGAAGTCTAGTTGGTAGGACACCCATTAAGCATGTGTCTGCAGCAGCATTGTAAAGGCTGGGATATATAGGTTGGGGAAAAAGAGTGGAGCAAAAAGCATATACTCTGAATGGATGAGGTCTTTATTGATTTGGTCATTTTGAGCTGTCAAAATTAACTGAATTGCTGTTCCTTCAGTAAATTCCTTGATCTGCTCCCAGTGATTTCTTTACTTCAAACCTATTGTTTTACAGCCTGTACTCTCCATTATTAGGTGGTGAGGATCTTTGAAGTGACAATGAAAATGGTGTTAGGGTGCTAAAGATACTGTATGAACCTCAATTTGTAAGGAATTATGAGGATCTTGCTAGTTTCCACCACGATCACTTCAAAGAAAGTCTATTAAAAAACCTCAGATGGTCATTTGGTAGGAAGTCAGTGGCAAATTTATTTTTAAGCTCTTATTTCAAGCTGAAAATTTGTAGGACTGAAAGATGTGATGATTTGTGATAATGAGAAGCAGTCTCTGATTTGCAGTGATGCTAGACCGCAAAATATCAGCAGCTGAACTGTAACCAAACCAATTCTGGGTTTGAGAACACCACAAAGAGGTAAAATTAGAAGTTTGGTCTGCACCGAACACTGTCTAACCTCTTTGAAGTCACCTTTTTAAGCTTCAAAATTAACAGGACTGATATCGACATGTGGCGCACACTGGGTTGGTGTTGGATAGCATACTCACTTACACAAGCAAGTGGTCGGAATCATCTTGTTTATTCTGAAATTCCTTGCCTAATAGCATTGTAGGCCTACATATTGTAAATGAGCTGCAGTAGTTCAAGAAGGCAGCTCACTGTCCCCTTTTCAAGAGCAACTGGGGCTGGGGAAAAACTGCTGGCTCAGCCAGCAATGCCTACATTCTATGAATGAACAATCCATGAGGCATTCAACGGACTGACTGGTCAATGAGATCAATCAACAATTCTTCAATGTCCAATTATAATCACAGAAAGAGCTTTCTCTGTGTATTGCTCACTTTGAGTGGCTGCTTTTAATCCTTCATCTGCTCATATTAGAATTATTGGCTGTCTCAGATTTTAACTCTAGTCTGTAAATGCTTGGATGGAATCTAGGGAACAAGGTAGACCCTGTAAATCTTACTAAACCATATTTGAAAGTCTTAAGAGAAAGGCAATAAGGCTCAACAGGATGGATACCCTCCAATGTACCCCTACAAGAATGTGAGTGACCGTGGTGGTCAGCTAAGCTCTACACAGCATCTCAGCTGTGATGGGCTGGGTACATCATCCACACGACTGACATGAGAGCTCCACTGTCAGCTTTGAAATGGCAGGCAAGCCCTCAATAGATAGAGGAAGTATTTCAGTGATACCCTCAAGGTTTCACTGGTAAGGCACGGCATTCCCACAGGCACCTGGAAATCAATAGACCAACATTGTCCAAAGTGGAAGAGGAGCATCCGGAAGGTGTTGAGACTGGTCAGGAAAAAGTGGAAGCCAGGTGATAAGAAAGGAGTGATCTGCCACTCCAATGCCCCACCCACTCCTTCCCGTGATTGTTGTTGCCACATCGATCTGTGGCTATGGACTCACCCCGAGAGGGGGAGTGGAGGAGAGTCATTCCCATCTGTGACAGACTGCCAATGAGTGAGACATAACATGGTTCTTTGAAGAGGTATGGACTTTGAGGATGGTGACACTTTGGACTATCACGGCTCAAATGAGGAGTAGAATGTGAGAGAAATGCAGCAGCAGAAGGTGGCGTGAGATAGTGCTGAACAGAGCGGTTCCCCAATACAGTACATGCTAAATTGGCCTCTTCTAGCCAAACTCCTGAAGTGGACTTCTGTCCTCTCCATTCCAATGTCAACATTAAATCCAGTACTGCACTGATAAAGTGAAAGTTTAACCTGCCCAATGTTTGGCTTCTTTTTCCCCAGTACTATCTTACTTTACTGTGGTGTTGTGGAACTGCATATCGTTCCCTCAGGACAAACAGCAGTCTCCGTGATGGCCACACGGAGCAATCTAAATGAGAGGCACATTTTATCTGACCTATTGCTGTTTGCTGCTACCACTGGATCGAAGTGGGCAATAAGTCAATTTCTAAATGAATCTTACCTGAGAAAATCTGAGCATTAATTCACTTTCTATTGAAAGTGGATTTTGATCCAAAACCTTTTCCCATTTCGAATCCACCTGGTGAAAATTCAGACCACAGAAGCTAACTTGCTTTCCATGTATGACAGAGTTTAGACACAGCTTGTGGATGAGAAAGAAGAGCAGACTAGATAAATCCACTGCTTTGTGTTGAATTAATGGATTAGCAAAAAGAAAAGCCATTGTTGAAATGTAATCTAATAAGTGTCGTCCCATGAATCAAGTAACGCTAGTGGAAGAGGATGTAAGATAGACCATGTTGAAACCTGTTGGGATGCTAAGGAGGAACAACAAAAATTTGCCAATTTGAACAGTTGGGATGCTCAAATTTAAATTTGCACTGACTAATCAGTCCAAAAGTCCACCAGAATTCTTCATCCCAATTACTATCCTGGCTTCTAATTTAAAAATGCATTTAATTATTGATAAGTTTAGATGTAATCAAGTGGTGATCAGGTGAGGATTAGATTACTTACACTGTGGAAACAGGCCCTTCGGCCCAACAAGTCCACACAGACCTTCCGAAGAGCAACCCATCCAGAACCTACATTTACCCCTTCACCTAACACTATGGACAGTTTAGCATGGCCAATTCACCTAACCTGCACATCTTTGAACTGTGGGAGGAAACCGGAGCACCCGGAGGAAACCCACGCAGACATGGGGAGAATGTGCAAACTCCACACAGACAGTTGCCCGAGGCGGGAATTGAACCCAGGTCTCTGGCGCTGTGAGGCAGCAGTGCTAACCACTGTGCCACCGTGCTACCCAGGATCACCTGTTCTCATCTATATCTAGAAGCAGAATGAAAGAGGGATTTGTTGACCAAAGAAGCATGATAAGCACTGTGTGTTTCTGTAAAGAAAAACTAATGAGAACATAGAGGCCAGCACATAGGCTCATGTTCCTGCCTTCTCTGCCAAACAAACAGAGAATGCTAGAGATGTCTAGCAGCATCTGCAGAACAGAAACAGAGTTAACGTTTTGAATATGATTTGATTATTCATCAGAAATTATTTTATTCAGATATTGTATTTGGACAGAATTGGTCTTAGCTATTCGTCTTGCTACTCACAATTATATTATTTTCTGTTAAATAGCTGATCGTGCACAGAAGTGATTAATATCACTCATGCAAGACATTAGGTGTTGTTTAGCACCGTAACCTTGGAAATGTCTTAATGGATGGAGGGAGAAAAGGGAAAACATATAATTTTTGTTGGGAATCATTTTACATTTTCTTTCTTTCTGAACTTTTTTTCATAGTTGGTGAACGAATGTTTTATTACTAAAATCTATTAAGAGATTTGTTGGCTTTACCTTGACCAAAACTCTCATCTAACTTGAGAGTTTATGGCACTTAAAAGAAAGCAGTGTTAGTAACTTCCTCAGCTTGACACATTCTCATGTATTAAAATTTATTATTGCATTTTGGAATAATAATAATGGTTACATAGTCACTTTTAAAGAGAAATGTGTCCTGCATCAAAGAGCCATTTCCCTTGACAAACACCATGAGGTTGTAGCGAAATATATGTTCCTACCTGAATTCACAGGGATGAGGAAATTAAGATAATGAAGTGGGTCTTCAAAATGGAGTTTATAAAGTTAATTCAATTCCACCAAGGTTGACTTAAAATACTTATTATTTCAGTCTCTGCTCTGCTTAAACCATAAAAGTTGTGTTTTAAAGATTACAAAACTCGTATAATGGCCCATGCTGTCAACCAAGATGTGAATGGAACCCTTTGGATAGGGTCTGTCTACTGTTTCAAACTGTTTAATTTCAGATTGTCAGTCAGGATGCAGCTCACAGATGGCCCTTCCTGTAAACTCTGGGTGTTGTTATTATATCTTTAGAACCTTCTGCTTCCTTTCCTTGCTGCACTCACATTCATTTGGCAGCACAGCATCGAAACAGCTAAATTAATGGAACAATATCCCTGATTTTGTTCCCAACTCCAAGCCATTAAAACACGTTCATAATGAATGTTTTTTGAACTTGAGAACTACAGTAGATCAATGACAAATACTGTTAAACAAAGACGAAGCAATATAGAATGGGAGCAAGTGTGTGCCACTTTTACTTATTTGGAAACAAGTCAAAATGAATATAATGCATTAATGTATTAATCTCCCTTCAAATTCATCACTGCTGTTGGTTTACATTTAACTATACTGTATACAATAATAGAAACTGAAGGATATTTAAGCTTATTTTTTCTGTGCAAGTGCTCAGAAATAGCAAACACGTTGATCATTTTGATTTTGTCCTTAAAAATAATCATTAGCATGAAGACGTGAGAGCTTTCGTGATGAACCAGGGTCAGTGATCCTTTTGGTGTATGGCTGAAATTTGCTCTTTTTTGACAATTATTCATTTTGTGGGTGTCACTGGTTGGCTAGTATTTATTGCCTGTCTCCATTTGCCCTTGAGGTGGTGGTTGTGAGCTGCTTTCTTGAACTACTGCAGTTCATGTGCTGTAGATAGACACACACTGCAGCAACAGTGAAGGAACCGTGATAAATTTTCAAGTCAAGATGGTGAATGCTTGAAGGGGAACTTGAAGGTGGTGGTGTTCCCTTATATCTGCTGCCCCTGTCCTTCTAGATGAGTTTGGAAGGTGCTGTCTGAGGATCTTTGGTGAATTTCTGCAGACCATTTTGTAGGTAGTACACACTGTTGCTACTGAATTTCAGTGGTGGAGAGAGTGGCTGCTTGTGGATATAATGCCAATCGAACAGCCTATTTTGTTGTGGATGGTGTCAAGCTTCTTAAGTGTTGTTGGGCCTGCACTCATCTAGGCAAGTGGGGAGTATTCCATCACACTCCTGACATGTGCCTTGTTGATAGCGGACAGGCTTTCAGAAGTCAGGAAGTGAATTACCTGCTGCAGTACTCCTAGCCTCTGACCTGCTCTTGTAGCCACTGTGTTTATGGGGTGAGTCCAGTTGAGTTTCTGATCAATGACAACTCCCTGGATGCTGATAGTGGGGATTCAGTGATGTTAACATTGTTGAATGTCAAGGGATGGTGGTTAGATTGTCTCTTGTTGGTGATGGTCATAGCCTGGCATTTGTGTGGCGCAAATGTTACTTGCTCCTTGTTAACCGAAGCCTGGATATTGTTCAGATCTTGTCGTATTTGGACAGTGAATATTGTGCAATCATCGGTGATAGCCCCACTTCTGACCTTATGATGGATGGAAGGTCATCGATGAAGCAGCTGAAGATAGTTGGGCTGAAGATGATACCCAGGCAAACTCCTGCAGAGATGTCCTGGAGCTGAGACAACTGACCTCCAACAACTTCGACCATCTTCCTATCTGTCAGGCTTAACTCTAACCATCACAGACCTCCAGCAACATCCCCCGCCCTCCCCCAACCCACTACCAATACCCAATGATTTTCCAGAGCTCCTGATGCTACACTGGGTTGATACAACTTTGATGTCAAGGGCTGTCACTCTCACTTCACCGCTGAATTCAGCTATTTTGTCCATGTTATCTAGGCATAGACTGAAAAAAAAACCCCAAAGAGCTGCTGCTGATTGTGGAAAAAAAAATCCCAGTTGATACTGGATAGATAGAAATACTGAACTAAAGTATTTTTTGTGGGATGGTGCTCGGTGAGGTTCGTGAAAGCTCTATCATCTGGCATAAAGAATCAGAATCAGGTATTGCCAAACTTACGTCAGTTTCAAAACACACAAGGTCCTGTCAAACTGGGTGCTATCAGAGATGCATCTAGCCCTTGAACAGCACATGCGTATAAAAGACAAGTCAATAAGGAGATTCCACCATTTCCACCAGAATGTTATTAACACCAGTTTGTACAAGTAAGGGACAAGTTACCTTCATGGTTCACAAAGCAAAGAGGGATTATGTTCTTAGGCTTTGGATTATCTGTTACATCAGCCTTGACTGAAGGAATTAGAAAAAAAACATTTTCTTAACTTACAATCAGGAAAGTGCTCTGCAAGTTGCCCTTCAGCGGGATCACTTATAAATATCCCTCTTTTCCCATCCTTCCATGATAGGACACTTACCAGTGAGTTTGCTATGGCCATCCAACTACATGTTCTTATAATGGAGGAGGAAGTCAAACAAGTGGATTTAATTGTTTCTATATCAAATCCCTCAAGTTGCTTGATTGTGTAAAGTTAACTACCTGTGGAAGCATCACCATTTTGTAACAAAACAAGAACAAGATGGAAGCAATTCATTTTCCATTGGGAATGGAATCACTTCACGTGGCCTCATCAGGAGCTACCCTGTCTAAAAAAATCTGGGGTAACTTTGAAGAGTAAATTATAACAGGAATCAACAATTCAGCTGCTTATTGAACTAATTATCACAAGGAGTGCTCTGTATTTGACTACTTTACCAGTAATTTCTTTCAATGACAACTGCCCATGAGTTCCTTATTTATTTGTTCATAGCATAATCATTGTAAATGTTGCAAGTCTGCATATATTTGTTGCTCCATCTCACTTTGCATCATCTCTGCAGAATATTTCCTTCCACTGATTCCCGTATAAGTATAAACTGGTTATATAATGTGCAATGAGAAGGGTATAGAGTATTGAGCACTGTTATGATCTGCTTAGAGACTGATGACTTTTATAAAATCTATTTGAATTTTCAGTGGCCAAAAGTATCACATGATAAGATTTCACACTTCAAGACTTGTCCTATCATAAACAGAACTCCTATTTAGTGCTAATTTATACTTAAAATGACAGAAAAGGTCCCCTAGGTCACTTCTAACATAACTAAGATTTTTCTGCCAAATTATACTTTACTCTGCCCCTTAGTTGACATGTCAATCTTCTGAAACAAGTTCAAGGCTATTCTCCACTTGTGACGAAATACTTGCTTTTTTTCCTATTCCAGCTGGTAAACCTCTAATTCCAGCAGTGACTTCCACTGCAAGGGTAACCCTGGAGAGTCTTCACTCTAGCCACAACCAGGTGAAACTTCCAGCTTCATTCATGAATTTGATCTCTTCAATCTGAGCATAAGCTGTAGACTATATGGTGAAGAACAAAGTCAGCATTTCCTCTGATTCAGGCATGGGATTGACTGCCTCTCCCTCCCTGCTCTCTTGATTCTTTCAGGCTGACTTACAACTGAGTTTGAGGATTATCCGAGGCTATGCTATAACCTGCATACTACAGCAGCCTTCCCAAAGATCTTTGTTTCCCAAAGTACATTCCCACAGCAACATTACTCACTTGGACCTTGTATCCAGTAGAAATATTTATTAGCTATTCTCTGGACTGCATTCTCGCTTATTAAATAAATCATATGGCGTATAATCATTAATAAAACCTGACATTCTCAACATCTCCCTCTGTCACATGGAGACCGCCAGTTCATTCACAGGCAGCATACACTGTCTCGCCATTGTCTACCTACAGGAGTGAATGTTTTGCATTTTCCTCCCAATAAAACATACTGTGCCACCCTTTATTGTAGTAACAAACAAACAAACAAACCACGCAAGCCTGTCGTCAGGCAAATGCAGAGGAGGTCACACAGTCTCATCATTCCATCACTTTAACTTAGATTAAAGAAACAATGCCAGTAATATAACAGCTTTATAAACTTGATATTTGGGCTCTTGTGACACAGCGATAGTGTCCCTACCTCTGAGCAAAGAAGCCACCTACTTCTGGGATGCTAAATAACATCTCTGAACAGGTTGATTACAAAATATCTAGAAACTTCTTCATATTTGACTTTGACCCAAAGAATTAACTTATCTTCACATTTTATCACCAAATATAACACCTCTACAACTGTCCATACCCTTGGAAACAAAACCTAATTTCTAAGTGCTGACCATCTCAGTATAATTCCACACAGATTAGTTGATGCAATTATGTGAGATTATTTGTTGTTAACTTCTGGCACAGAACAGTTAATCTTTCACTCACCCTATTCAAATGTAAATTGAAATTGTAACAGAACTGCCAGCAGGCTTGTTTAACCTGGTGAGAAATACATGACCTTTTATGTTTCAAGAAGAATGCAGTTAGTTCTCGGAGAGTGAAATTGATTGCATTATCGATTAAAAACTGATTATAAAATGATCATTGAAGAATATCCTGTTTCCTTTTGGAATAAATCCACAATATACATTCTTCATTTTAATCATGAAATTTACTTGGCCATGCTTTGATGAAACAGGACTAAATAATATCATGGCCATGGAATAAATTACAATCTATCTAATGAAGTGTACAGGAAAAAAATAGTATTGTGGATTAGTATAAAATAAATAAGGATTATCAGTAATCCCTTTAAATTGTATCTGTAACATTAAGGTAAATTATTCCATTGCAAATAACTTCAAATTTTAACTCTGTTTATAGCAATTGTCAAAAATTAATTTTCATACACTTGTTTTCTAATTTCATTCCAGAACTATAATTGACCAGCGATGTGAGAAAAGGATGCAGACTTAGTTATGGAACACTTTTCAAGCAAACTAAATGTCTCTATGGAATCTATAAAATATTAAAGAACTGACTAGTTCTCAACAATTCCTTCAGCACTGTGCTAGGTATATAAGCAAATGTTAAGTGAGAATGGTTAGAGTTAGATTTGATATCCAGCATCTTCATAAGTATTTGGCATTTGTTCAAACTGATCAGATTTTATAGGGAGGATTTTTAAGGCATTATGTTGCCAAAGACTAGTTGGTGTAGGCATTAAAAAATCAATGAGGAATTTTATCCTTAAAGCCTAGGTTGAAAGGTGATTTTGGTAGAGACGTGCATTATTGTAAGAGTCGAGACAGAATAGATAGAGAATAAAATTAGATGGGGTTCCCTCCTTTGACGAGTGTTAAGGAAATCACTGTGAGGAGGGCAGGCATATGGGCTCTGGGTTTAGCTATGATAATGCCTTCAATCCCTGATTAAATAATCTGCTGACACTAGCTCTCTTATATGAAAAGTGACGTGCAAATGTCCATCAGCAAAGAATTAACATCTTTAGGAAAATAAAAGTGGACAGAAGATAAGTAGTAAGTGAATAAAATATAATTTTCAGGAAGCCAATTTGAGTGAAGAATAAGTCTATTTCTTCAGCCAATTTACCACAATAAAAATACATTTTCAACTGTTTGGCTCAAAAGATTTTATAGTGAATGGAGAGAGTAAGAATCCTTTATGACCTCAAAACCTTTCTAATCCAATAAGTGGTGTCAAACCTTTGTGTAATATGAAAAACAACTCTCCAAACGATCAGTCGGGGGCCCAAACACTTAATATTAAGCCTCATTCCAAAGGTTCATGTGGTTTGACTTTCAAGTTTTAATACATGTCAGAATCCACAGCAAACATGTGGAGCTCTTACTGTGATATAAGTGTCTGGATATGAGTCAAGATGCTAATGTATATTCTATAATTATTAAATCTAATATGATTTGGACTGTTTTTAAAATGAGCAAAGCATAGCAGTTTTATAGTCTCAGTGTGAAGTCTTAAATTAATTGTTGGAAAATTGTTCATAATACCTGTCCAAATTTCCGATATCCTCTCTCCATTGGCAGGACTCCCTACTGGACAAACTGTCCCCAAAGTCTCATCTCAACCCATGTTACAAAAGCACATTAAACATCTTCCAATTTGTAAGCATCACTCTCAGTTGCATTCTTCCTGTGCTGTGACTGCTAATTCTTTGCCAAAAGAGTACAAATTACATCTTGCAAAATCAAAGAGTTTTGTTTACTTGAGGAAACAACTGGAGCTGCAACACTATTTTTGAACTTAGTTATTTTCCATCTTTTTCATTGTTGGAGAAAGGCACAAGTTCCTTTCACTTTATTTTCTGGTCTGTTCAAAAGCTTTGGAAACCAGATACATAAAAAAACCCTGCAAACAGTAACTTATAGATGTTGACAAAACCCCTTTCACTTATAAAAGGCAGCACTGAGTGTATTCAGGTCTATCATGACACCAGATGAAGATCATCAGTTCAGGAAAAAAAATAATATTCGCTTTGCACATTCTTTAATATAACCAAACATGGAAACACATGAATCTTTTGTTGATGCAATATATCCCTAGCTGTTATCGGTGTCATGGTGATATCCAGTAACATTTATGTTTTCTGATATATTAATGAACACATGGCTATTTTCACAACTACAGCAGTTAATCTTAATAAGTGACATCTTAAGATTTTAATGGCTGAGATTTCAACATTATTTTTCGTTTCATTTTGAAGGGAATAACATCAACATTTCCAATATCAAATCTTGAAATGACAGAGGTTTACTGAGCATTTCATTAAATTCAAAATCCTACCTTAATGTGAACTGATGCTAATTTCATGATTTGGCTAGTTGGAATGGAAGCCTAAACACAGCCTTTCATCTTCTCATTTTCTCTTCATGCCCTCAGGGCTTCATAACCTTCTTCCAGTTGAATAGTGCAGTAAGAACTTTTCATTCTATTAACCCTGCTCTCTAACGCAACTCCAAATTATATTGTCCACCACTGGCGGTAATGCCTTCATGTGGTTCAGCCTTAGTGACTGGAATTGATGGGTAACTGATCTGAAAATACAACTTCACACTTGGGCAACAAGTTGAAAGTCTACACCATTGAAACTTGAGAAAGAGCTTCCTCACAAGTAAAGATCAGGAAGAGCCAGCCTGTACCAGTTTCATGTACTTCTGCTAGGTTATTTTCAGAGTGGCTGAGACAGAAATCTCTGAACAGATCATCTGTGTGCATTGCATTTAATGATTAAAAATAGGTTGAGGGAAAGAGCACCGGTGGAAGAAAATATGCATGCTGTAATCACAAGATGTAAAATGTGGGAAAATGACTTTTTTGGAATACAGGTTAAAAGTTTGCCTCATAGTATGTCAATATATTGACAAAATTTTTTTTCCCTCATTCTTAAATAGATAATACATCTTACAGAAATTGTAAATAAGGTATCAAATCTAACTCTAAGCAGCAATAAGGAACATTTTTAGTGCATCCTCATTTTGTTGTTCCTTAACAAAACAGACAGTAAGGGCTGGTTTGTTTCTTTTGCAGTGACATATCACCTAGTCAATTTTGATGACGTCTAATCAAACTCAGATGAATCTCTTGGGCAGTATGATGAAGGATTTATTTCACAGTAATAAACCTTTACCAATATGAATATTCTGGTTGTGTACTTTGTCAAAGCAGTACAACACCAAACAGAGACTGCCATTTAAGGTAATAGCACATATTCTGTCATTCCTTGTCGATAAAAATAAAAAGTACAACATGAAGGAGAACACTATCAATCATTCATGGAACAAGCAGCTTTATGATTAGGTCCTTTTTTTAATCCCATAAAAGGGAAAAAAAGAATCACTTTAGAGAGTGTCAATGAGTTTGTTTTTCAAGTGAGAGTGTCAAATATACTAACTGTGACAAAACTCTAAAGGGCACATATGGGCTACAATGGGGCACTGTGATGGGGGCAATGCTGCAGATTAAAGAATAAAACCACAAGAATAGTTTAAGTTCTTCAATCCTATAACTAAGATTCCTTTATCTTATAACAAATGCATCAGATGTTAGAAGCATGGAAAATAAAGACTCTTACTTATGTAATACCTTCCAGCAGCTCAGGAATTCCAAAATATTTCATAGTTATCAAAATACTTTTAATAGTTAGCCTGTAATTATTACTGAAGAAAATGCTACGGCCAATTTGTTTAAAAAAAAAAGCACCTCCCACAACAACAATGCAACCAGTCTTTTAGGAGTCAGTTGAGGATAAATATGAGCCAGGACACCAGTGAAAATTACCCTTCCTTTCTTCAAAAAGCAAAGCCAACCTGAGAGGGCAGACTGCTTAACATCTCACAGAAGAAACAGCACATTCAATACAATGCAGGACAAGAATTCAAACGTCAGCCTAGAATTTGTGCTCAACTCCCTGAACTTGAACCCGCAACCTGCTGAATTGAAAAGTGAGAGCAATACCAGTGAGCCAGTGCAAATTCAGAGTCAATAAAATGTGGAGCTGGACAAACACAGCAGGTCAGACAGCATTGGAGGTGCAGGGAAGTTGATGTTTTGGGTCAGGTTGGCTTCTGATGAAAGGTCCTGAGTTGAAACATCGGCTTTCCCGCTCTTCCGATGCTGTCTGACCTGCTGGGTTTTTCTAACTCCACATTTTATCGACTCAGTACTGACTGCAGATGTTGGAAGTCAATCTCCAGTATAAATTCAGTGTTGAAGGGTGTAGGTTTGCTCGCTGAGCTGTAGGTTTGATATCCAGACGTTTCATTACCTGGCTAGGTAACATCATCAGTGGCGATCTCCAAGTGAAGCGAAGCTGTTGTCTTCTGCTTTCTATTTATATCTTTCTCCTGGATGGGGTTCCTGGGGATTGTGGTGATGCCACTTCCTGTTTGTTTTCTGAGGGGTTGATAGATGGCATCTAGATCTATGTGCTTGTTTATGGCATTGTGGTTGGAGTGCCTGGCCTCTAGGAATTCTCTGACATGTCTTTGCTTAGCCTGTCCCAGGACAGATGTGTTGTCCCAGTCGAAATGGTGTTTTTTTTCATCTGTGTGTAGGGCTATGAAGGAGAGGGGGTTGTGTCTTTTTGTGGCTAGCTGGTGTTCATGTATACTGGTGGCTAACTTTCTTCCTGTTTGTCCTACATAGTGTTTGTGGCAGTCCTTGCATGGAATTTTGTAGATGAAGTTAGCTTTGTCCTTGGGTTGTACTTGGTCTTTTAAGTTTGTTAGTTTTTGTTTGAGAGTCTTGGTGGGTTTGTGTGCTACTAGGATTCCGAGGGGTCTCAGTAGTCTGAAATGTTCCGCAAGACAGGCCGCCTACTTGTGGAATGTTTCAGTGAACATCTCTGGGACACCCGGACCAACCAACCCAACCACCCCATGGCTTAATACTTCAACTCCCCCTCCCATTCCACCAAGGACATGCAGGTCCTTGGACTCCTCCATCTCCAGACCATAGCAACATGACGGCTGGAGGAAGAGCATCTCATCTTCTACCTAGGAACCCTCCAACCACAAGGGATGAACTCAGATTTCTCCAGTTTCCTCATTTCCCCTCCTCCCACCTTGTCTCAGTTCCAACCCTCGAACTCAGCACCACCTTCCTAACCTGCAATCTTCTTCCTGACCTCTCCGCCCCCACCCCCACGCCGGTCTATCACCCTCACCTTAACCTCCTTCCACCTATCGCATTTCCAATGCCCCTTCCCCATGTCCCTCCTCCCTACCTTTTATCTTAGCCTGCTTGGCACACTTTCCTCATTCCTGAAGAAGGGCTCATGCCCGAAACATCAATTCTCCTGTTCCTTGGATGCTGCCTGACCTGCTGCACTTTTCCAGCAACACATTTTCAGCTTACCTGTCTATCTCAACTGAAAAAAACCCAAGTACAGCAGCACTGACATCCTCTGGTTCTGGCTCACATAGCATGGATGATATGGGCATGCAGGTAGGTGCTAAGTAAGAGAGTGCTAACAGGCCAAGGAATCAGCCCAGAGGTGCAATCTGACCCATGAACTTGGTATCTGTCCATGCATGCAGCATTTTAATGCTGGTGCCTGACCTGCCCTGAAATGCACATCTGTGCTTCCTCAGTGTCCTGCAAATGTATTGGAGAGGTGGTGTGATGGTTGTGAGAGGATGGCAAATGCCGGATCTCGATCTCCATGGAATGGGTGGTGCATGTTTGGTGCTGTGGAGAATTTTCACAGCCTGTGGCAAGCTGAATTCACCAGGATTTACACAATTTGAATTTTCACAAATGTCTAGCTTGTTTGCTAAAATGAATACAAATGGGGTGAATTGGACCATTAACAACGTATTTAATAATCAGTTAATTCTCTATTGATGCTATAAAAACACAATTATTTTGAAACACTCTGTCTGTTCCACTGAACGTTTTTCAGCCCAAAGATAATATTTCCAACGTCTCTTACCTAAAAATTTATAAAATTTTAGCAAGGTTGTTGTCACTTTTGCATTCGACTAATAGAGATCTACAAAAAAGTTACAGTCAAACTAGTATCTCTATTAAAACCATACTTTTTTAAATGAAAGGTTTTGAGTTATATTTCTATCAAAGATTTCAACAAAAATGAAAACTTATCATTCAGGTAAAAGTGACAAAGTTGTTCATGTTTAAAAACAAGTGTAGGAGTATAAGAAAAAAATGTTAAAAATCTAGTTTTGTCATTAGTTTATCATAAAATATGAAAGTTTAAATATGAAAATATTTCACTGAAATGAAATGTTAACTCTGCGTTATTGATTTTCTCCACCATTTCAAGTTTTTTGTTGCAGATCTCTAGCCTCCACAGTTCTTTGTTTTATTATATTGGAAAAGTTTTTGGCAGGTTTACATCTGACGAACTCAATATTAATTGAGAAGTGAATGCCCTTTTTCCTCAGCATCTGCCTGTAATAATTTCTGCATCTACAAGAATACTTAACTACCAATCTCACGGCGTGACAAAGTCTTTGCATCAGACTCAAATATCAGGGCAACATTATGACTGTTCCTTTCCACAGAGGGAGACATCTTAATGTATGCACACCAAGGAGTCAATCCAACACTGACAGCATATAGCAACTTGGACAGCAACTTCCAAGTCTGTGACCACTTCCATCTAGGAGAACAGGGGCAGCAGATATATGGGAACACCACCACCTGCAAGTTCCCCTCCAAGCACAATTGGAGTTGTCAACAAGATGAATTGAATTGAATTTATTATCACGTGTACCAAGGCAAAGTGAAAAGCTTTGTCTTGCGAGCAATACAGGCAGATCACATATTTTTGTGTGGCGGCATGTCCATTGAGTTAGACAGAGTAGGAACAATACAAAATATAGACAACATCTTCATTTATAAAATTAAATTCCAAGCATTTTTTTAAAACTAACTTAAGTTTTTTGAAAAAAGTAACTGTTTCATTAACTCATCATGAATCTTTTAGCAAAAGAAATCTGCCAAATAATAGATTGTATCAAATAATTGCCCCCTTATTTTTACCACACTGAACCAATTCCATCACTTGACCCACCCCTCTCATGCCATTCTACTCTTCCCATGCTAATGCTCTCACATGTCATTCTTCCTTTGAAAGTGTCACATTCTGCTTTTGCCTTCCTCATTCCTCCCATCAATTCCATCCCATCTCTCATAGAAACAATCTTGTTAGCCAGGATAACTTTGTTGTTGTGTTCCCTTTAACTTCTGCTGTTTTTGTTTTCTACCAAACCCCTCTCTGCCACCACTAGCTGTTGGTAGGTACACTTGCATTGGAAATTCCAGTCCTCCATGCGTCTCATTTACATTCATGTGCAAAAGGTAACCTCCCCCAAATAAACCCCAAATAAAACATGCTGTATAAACTGGCCATCAAAAAAAAAGTTCAGTCAGACAAAATTGAATACTAGTAATATACCTTCCTTTATTCATAAACCAAAGTAAACATTATGCTTTCTTGAATCATAGAATCCCTATAGTGTGGAAGCAGGCCATCTGGCCCATCGAGTCCACACTGACCATCCAAAGACCATCCCATCCAGACCCAACCCTTTCCACTCACCAAGCCTTCACATCCCTGGACAGTACAGCATACCCCAATCCACCTGACTTGCACATCTTTGGATCATAGGAGGAAACTGGAACACCTGCAGGAATTCCATGCAGATACAGGGAAAATGTGCAAACTCCACACAGACAGTTCCCCAGGGATGGAATCAAACCCAAGTCCCTGGCAATGCGAGGCAGCAGTGCTAACCACAAAGTCACTATGCCGCCTTATCAGTTTAACTTACCAAAATTTATATAGACAGACATCAAGCTCATTTACATATTCATATGTTATATTTTAATACATAGAGTCATAGAGATGTACAGCACGGAAACAGACCCTTCGGTCCCAACCCATCCATGCCGACCAGATATCCCAACCCAATCTAGTCCCACCTGCCAGCACCCAGCCCATATCCCTTCAAACCCTTCCTATTCATATACCCATCCAAATGCCTCTTAAATGTTGCAATTGTACCAGTCTCCACCACTTCCTCTGGCAGCTCATTCCATATACGTACCACCCTGTGTGTGAAACAGTTGCTCCTAAGGTCCCTTTTATATCTCTCCCCTCTCACCCTAAACCTATACCCTCTAGTTCTGGACTCCCCGACCCCAGGGAAAAAACTTTGTCTATTTACCTTATCCATGCCCCTCATAATTTTGTAAACCTCTATAAGGTCACCCCTCAGCCTCCAATGCTCCAGGGAAAACAGCCCCAGCCTGTTCAGCCTCTCCTTGTAGCTCAAATCCTTCAACCCTGGCAACATCCTTGTAAATGTTTTCTGAACTCTTTCAGGTTTCACAACATCTTTCCGGTAGGAAGGAGACCAGAATTGCATGCAAAATTTCAACAGTGGCCTAACCAATGTCCTGTACAGCTGCAATATGACATCCTAACTTCTGTACTCAGTATTCTGATCAATAAAAGAAAGCATACCAAACACCTTCTTCACTATCCTCTCTCCCTGTGACTCCACTTTCAAGGAGCTATGAACCTGCACTCCAAGGTCTCTTTGTTCAGCAACACTCCCTTACCATTAAGTGTATAAGTCCTGCTAAGATTTGCTTTCCCAAAATGCAGCTCCTCGCATTTATCTGAATTGAACTCCACCTGCGACTTCTCAGCCCATTGGCCCATCTGGTCAAAATCCTGTTGTAATCTGAGGTAACCCTCTTTACTCTCCACTACACCTCCAATTTTGGTGTCATCTGCAAATTTACTAACTGTTCCTCTTATGCTCCCATCCAAATCATTTATGTAAATGACCAAAAGTAGAGGACCCAGCACCGATTCTTGTGGCACTCCACTGGTCACAGCCCTCCAGTCTGAAAAGCAACCCTCCACCACCACCCTCTGTCTTCTACCTTTGAGCTAGTTCCGTGTCCAAATGGATAGTTCTCCCTGTATACATCATCTTTCTACATTAATTCTTCCAAATTGTACAATTCCTCACTTTGAATTCCACCTGCTAAGTGTCTGCCCATTCCACTGTATTGTATTGTCATTCTGAAATTGGTAACTATTCTCACAGCTATCTAGTCATTTGCCAAATTTTGCATCATCTGCAAACTTTATAGTGTTGCTCCCTACATCCTAAGTCAATTACAAAAGAATTAAAATGAGTAATTGACCCAAAACTGGTCTTTGGGAAATATCAAAATATACTATTTCTCAGTCTGAAAAACAAGCATCTATTATTAAACTTCTTCCCAGTCATTATTAGACTGAGGAATGCACTCACTAGCCTAAAATAATGCTGAGCTTGCTAACATCTTGCCTAATGCACGCTCTGTGCAATGTAACCTGTGCCCCTCTGCTCAAGTCTTTTTGATCTGTACATCCTTGCTTACTATGATCTGCCTGTACTGTTTGGAAACAAAGCTTTTCACTGTACTTTGATACCCGTGACAATCAAGCAAATCAATTACGCTTCCTGTCACTGAGCCAATTCCTTTTAATTCTATGGGCTTTCATTTTTTTGACAAAACCTCTCATTTGAGATATTTTAATGCCATCCCAAACTCCACAGATGCCACAACAAATGTGTCACCTTCGACAATTTCTTCATTACTTCAAAGAATTAATGTAATCAAACATCATTTTTTCTTTAACAAATCCATGATGGCAGTCCTTGATTAAATTATGCCTTTCCAAATGAAACATTATTTTGCCTTCAGTAAAGCTTTCCAAAAGCTGCTTCATCACTAATGTGCTGGCTTGTATGTTCCTGAAGTACCACTCTCTCTTTTTTTGAAGTGGTACTACAAAACATTAGCAACTCTTGAATCCTCAGGAATGAAGATATCACTCATGCCTTTACACTGCATTATGCAATTCAGAAGACAAATAGTATACCAGCTTTTATTCCAAGGTGATTTGGACACAGAAGCAAAGAAATTTTTCTCCAGTTATACTGATCATTGTATAATGGAGTGCAATTGCAATTTTTGGTTCCTTTGCCTAAGAAAGAACATACTTGCCATAGGAACATCATACTGTTTCTTGGCATGGTGGGGCTGTCCTATAAGGAGAAATTGAAGAGACTGTGCTTGCATTCTGTGTTTAGAAGAATAAGCAGTTATCTCATCGAAACTTATAAAATTCTTAGAGGGACAGACACAGTAAGTTCAGAATCCATGTTTCCCTTGACTTTGATACATCTAGGTGATGGACTCTCAGAATACAAGACAAGACACATAGGCCTAAGATGATGAAGAATGTCTTCACTCAAAGGGTGGTAAATGTTTGGAATTCTTTATACCAGAAGGCTGTGGAAGTTCAATCATTAAGTAAGCTCAAGATGGATACTGATAGATTTCTGGTTTCTAATTTGAAATGGGGGATAGCAGTGGCATAGGGCATTGAGGCAGGTCATCAGCTATGATCTAGAATGGAACAGGTCTGGGGGATTGAATGGCCTACTCCTGCTCCTATGTTCCTACAGCAAATATAACCATGGACAATTAGAAAGGGAAAGGGTACATAAGAAGACAGGCAAAAGGGAAGATTTTGAATGGAAAAGTAGAGAGAAAGGAAATGGAACATAGAGATGAAATGGAGAGAGAAGGGAAAATAATTAAAGGGAGCAATGTATGGTATTTCACATTTTGTGTTTGAGGAATTGTATGCATAGAAGTCTCACTTAATGGAGATATTGTACTTGGTGCACAATGCTTTACAGTTTAGTTTTATGAGAGATTTTATGTTTGGAAATCTCAGCTTTGTGGGCATATTGGAGAGGTGACTTGTGTTTTAACCTGATGGCTTCTATTTTTGGTGTTCCATTTTCGCTGATGGGAAGCAATTTTGCCACAATCATATGACCAATTCTTTTATCATGTCAAGAGGTTTGATATGAGCTACTACACTTTCCTATGCAACTAGTTATTTTAGCACTTTTAATGTTAATCTATTAAGAGGCTTTTGAGAGAGATAAAAATCCAGAAAGGAAGTGATTCCTGAAATGATTAAGAACAACATGACAGCAAGAGTATAACATATGGGACATCAATTCCCGAATATCCCCAAGCTAGGATCTACACTAGCAGTCAATTTAACCAACTTGTAATGTGGGCCCCTTTTCCCTTACTAGAAGCTGCTTATGTTCATAGACAGGGTCCTGTCCTCTTCAAACAGGGACAACTGTTCCATTGTGCATTCCAACCCGGATATGGCTCAGAGTTGACTTGCCTTTTTGGAATGTTAAACTATAGCTAAGCGGAAAGGGGGGAGAATTATTCCCTAGTGCTACTGCAAAGGCTGTGCTTTGACCACAGTCCCCTTGTCAATCAACTAACAGCCTTTTTTTCCAAGTAATATAAATTGATGCCTTTGAAATCTGACAACCTTTCATCTGCCCTTCAACTGAATGACCATTTTTTCCCAGCAATGTTCATTTGTGTGTGACCAAGCAACAATTTGGCCGAACAGTGTAATTATGATGAGTTTAATCACAGAGAATGCATGTCAGAAATAGTTGCTCAGTGGAACCTTCAGAGATTTGAAGGGGCTGCTGTGTAAACAAATTTCCCAACAAATGCATTCTACATTAAAATAAAATGTAGTAATAAAATTTCGGGTGGCACGGTGGCACAGTGGTTAGCACTGCTGCCTCATAGCGCCAGAGACCTGGGTTCAATTCCTGACTCAGGCAACCGACTGCGTGGAGTTTGCACATTCTCCCCGTGTCTGCGTGGGTTTCCTCCGGGTGCTCCGGTTTCCTCCCACAGTCCAAAGATGTGCAGGTTAGGTGAATTGGCCAGGATAAATTGCCCGTAGTGTTAGGTAAAGGGGTAAATGTAGGGGTATGGGTGGTTGCGCTTCGGCGAGTCGGTGTGGACTTGTTGGGCCAAAGGGCCTGTTTCCACACTGTAAGTAATCTAATCTAAAAAAAATCAAATGAAAGATATAAAGCAGTAAATGTGAAAAATCTATTTATCTTCAATTAACTTATACCCTGTAATGGGCTAACCCTGGACAGTAAATGGTACTGAAACAATTAGCTTCCCTGAGGTAGCTAGGTCCCTAGAACCTGATGGGATCTCTTCCAGGATACTGAGGAAGGCAACAGAGAAGATTGCTGGCGCCTTGACAGAGATCTTTGTATCTTTTTTAGCCACAGGTAAAGTCCTAGAAGACTGGAGGATAGCCAATGTTGTTCCTTTCTTCAAGAAGGGCAACAGGGATAACCCAAGAAATTATAGGCTGGTGAGCCTTCTAAATAGTGATAGGGAAATTATTGGAAAGGATTCTTAGGAACAGGATTTCTTTGTATTTGGAAAAGAATGGACTTATTAGGATAGTCAGCATGGCTGTGTGTGGGAGAGGTCTTGTTTCACAAATTTGATTGAGTTTTTCAAAGAAGTGACAAAGATGATTGATGAGGCAAGGGCAGTGGATGTTGTCTATATGGACTTTTCTAAAGCATTTGACATGTCCTTCATGGTCAGCCAGTCCAGAGATCAAGTCATATGTGTTCCATGGTGAATTGGTACATTGGATTTAAAATTAGCTTGGTCATAGAAGATATGGGGTAGTTGTGGAGGTGTGTTTTTTCTGACTGGCGGCATCTGTTGTTTGTAGTATCTACATAAATGGTTTTGATAAAAATATCGGTGATCAGATTAGTAAGTTTGGAGGTGGCATGAAAATTCTTGGCGTTGTGTACAGTGAGGAAGGTTGTCAAAGGATGCAGGAAGTTATAGATCAATTGGAAGATTGCATGAAGAAATGGCAGATGGAGTTTAATCCACACTTGTGAAATGATGCATTTTGAAGGTCAAATGCAAGGGGAAAGTATACAGAAAATGGCATGATACATTGTTTCAAGTTTGATGACCCTTCCTCAGAACTGGGACAGTTCTGAGGAAAGGTCACTGGACCCGAAATGTTAACTCTGATTTCTCTTCACAGATGTTGCCAAACCTGCTCAGCTTTACCAGCAACTTCTGTTTTAGTTTCTGATTTACAGCATCTGCAATTCTTTCAGTTTTTATATGCTTGCTTTTATTGGTCAGTGCATTGAGTACAAGAGGTGGAAGGTCATGTGGTTGTTCAGGGCATTGGTTAGGTCACTTTTGGAACACTGCATGCAATTCTGATCTCCCTGCTATAGGAAGGATGCTATGAAATTGAAAGAGTTCAGAAAAACTTTACAAGCATGTTGCCAAGGTTAGAGGGTTTGAGCTATAGGGAGAGGTTGAATAGACTGGGGCGATTTTTCCTGCGGCATCAAAGGCTGAGGGGGGACTTTACAGAGGCTTATACATCATGAGGGGCATGGCTAGGGTAAATAGACAAGGTCTTTTCTCGAGGGTGAGGGTGTCCAAAACTAGTGGGCATAGGTTTAAGTTGAGAGGGAGAAAGTTTAAAGAAGACGTGTGAGGCATTTAGTTTTGTAGAGGGTGGTAGGTGCCTGTAATGCACTGCCAGGGGAGGTGGTAGCAGCAGATATGATAGCAATGTTTAAGAAGCAATTAAGCAGACTCAGAACAGGCAGAGAATTGCAAAAAGTAGACTATACGCAGGCAGATGGGATTAGTTTAGAATGGCACCATGATCGGCGCTGAAATGCCAAATCAAAGGGCTGGTTCTTGCATTGAACTATGTTCTACTTCTAGCAAGAAAACTGTGAGTCCCTTTTAAAATGAACACTGTTTGAATGTACGGAATATATCATCATAACTTTGTAAACATTAGGAAAGGGGGTTGGAAATCAGTGCAAATGTTGGAATACTCAATGACAAATAGAAATGATGATAATAATGATCTGTAAGGGCAGCCTTAACTTGCAACTGATTTGTTGCATTGTCTGATGCCTACCTAGATTATATAAAGGCTTCACCTTTTTTTATAAAAATATCAATTTGCTTGTTTTCTAAGAGACTTAGATTACACTTGAGAGGAAAACCAAGAACAGTCACCTGAACCATTGATTTTGGGTTCCAGAATATCACTGATCATGGAATCAGTTTTGATATCCATGGTTCAAAGCAAAATAAACCAACTGAATGAAGGATGTTTTCTTGATCCCTGTTGATGTTACATGACATTGATGTCAAATGTGCTGGCACTTTTCACCTCCTATACTCATTGAACTTTATACTACCTATGGAAACATTGGATTATACATAATTTACTTTTCAATATCATGTGATATGAACATAATACAGATAAATCTACAAAAAAACCTTTATTCTTTACTGAAGAATAAGCCATCCAATTCTTTCATTTTACATTTCATAATAACAAAACCATTTGAGTTATCTTTTTCATAAAGAAACATTTTTAGGCAATTAAAAAATAAGAAAAAGACGGTGGACACCAGCCCAATTCAATTCAATTCAAAGCTAACCATGAACCACATTTACTTTTCTAATTCATTTCTAGTCACTTGTTCTATTCAGGAGCCTTTCAATGGATTTTGATCTAAATCTTTCAAAATATCCATTGTTAGTGTTTCAAATCTCATGTAGTTAAGATTGGTCCTTTTGACAGAAATGAAAATTGGTAACTTCCTTTCACATTTACCATACTATTACTGTAGGAAAACTTTAAAATAAGAAGCAATCATCACAGCAGTAATGGAACAATGTTAGTTGCCATGCACTTCCTTCCTGCTGATTTAATAATGCATGTGGGGGACTAATAGTAATGTAGAAACCGGTGCACGCCAAATCGCTTGAAATAGTTTGTGACAGCAACATGTAGCAACAAGGCAAGAAAATATTATTATCTTTAGGCTTAAACATTTATGTTTTACTTATTTACTTTGCATCCCTAATTGGGAAATTTTGCTCTATCATTTTTTTTATTGTCAGTAATGTATTTGTTATTGATTTCCGGAGGAGAGTTCTTCATTTTGGATTCTACATAGAGTCCTTTTCCTACTGTCACTGCTATGAATAGATGTTGCTGGATTCCAGAAGTCTGGATTTCAAATTATACTGAAAGTAGTTGACTATTTTACATTAGATTTCATATTTTCTGCAATAGGTGTGAAACAAGGTCAAGGAAATGGAACAAAATAAAAAAAGCCATGGCTTGGAGCTGGTACAGGATTGCTGCCTCTGGTGTTAAAATTATGGCTCTTATTTGCAGTAAACCATACAAAACCACCTTCTCAAAACAAATCAATTCGCATTCACACATTCTTCATTTATTTAAATTTTTTTTCATCTTTTTACATGACCACAGCAACTGTCATAAAAAAAGCAAGCCTTTATTTTTTTGCTTAAATTTCATTGCTAGTACATGATTAGTAGTTTGCTTCAATCATCTGTTAACAACTGAAAGTGATTGATTTTATTTCTTTTCCACTGCTAACGTTGTTAACAAACCTGTCCACTGGGGCAGAACCGGAATAGGCACAATGTGCAAAATGGCCTATTTCTGTGCCTAATACTTCTCTGATGCTGTGATCTCATCATTTTCAGTTCGATAGAAGGCTATGATCCTAAAATTTTCATTTGCATTTTAATTTCCCTCACAGGTACTGACTAATCTTTGAAGTGTTTTCAGTCTTTTTCAGTTCATTTTGTGTATTTATTAATATTTTAGATCAATTCAAAAATAATGTTCACAAATATCTACACCCAGAATGGTGCTTTAAGTAATAGGAGTTTGCAGTTTAAAGCTGTCCCTTTGAGAGTGAAAGAGTAATATAAAAGCACTACTTGTGAGTCTGTGTTTCACTAAAGGCTCCAACTCCCATACAACTGGAGCTGTCTGATATATGTCTTGCTTCCCAACAAACATTCGGGCATTAAATAGCTTGCGTGATTCAAACTGAATTGCAATCTCCAGCAATTGCCATATTGCTTAATACTGTATCTGAAAGGCATTTGATGCTGTAAAGTCAATTCATCTCTGTAAATGACATGAATTGGTTTAAATTGCGAATTAATTTCAACAGCGATCATTGTAAAACTGAAAGCTCTTCCTTGAACAAGACGATCTTTCAAATTACCAACTATAACTGCTATGGAGGTGCATTCTGTTTCATCCACTAGAGCTAAAAGGAATCTTAAAGACAATCTGTTTGACATTTGAGTACAGGCAATGTCATCTTGTGTGTCCAAAACAGAAATAAAAAAGGGCCAATTCTCATCACTATGTTATGATACCATGGGATGGTGGTAACATGAGATGAGTCAGGTGCCAGAATGAAAGACCATACATTTTGTTGCAGTTGATTAACATGGTAGTCGGTCACTGAAATATATTTACTCAAGGCTGCAAGCATTCTTTAGTCATAGAACAATTTATTAAACAAAAAAAGCTTCAATATAAAAGACAGTTAGAAATATCTTAATAAAATACCAAAACAAAGTCTCACCCTGTTTCCCAACACCATCCAATAGAGAGAGTCAATTCCAGAGAACGTTACTCCTATTTCAGTTTTCAAGAAAAATTCTTTATTTAACTGCTTCCCTAAGTTTCTTTTTCTCAAATTGTGGACCTTTTGTTTGTGATTCCTTTCAAAGTCCACTGGCATTTTTAATGGTCTGAACTGTTTCAGTTTGAACAACCTCAAAGTTTTGAATCCAAAACCTCCTGGTTTGGAAGCTCGACGATTGGAAACCATTTCTGCTGAGGTGACTGCACCCTCTGAGCTGCCTTGATTCTCTGGTTCAGAGAAACCTTTTTGTTTTCTGAACTGAACTTTGCCTTTTGCTTAACTAAAGCGGAACATTCTGTTCTGAAGTCAAAAAGTATTTGTTCTTGCCAGCCATAAACCCAACATTACAATTTACCAATTGACACTGCAAGGGTTCTCCCAGACAGTCTACTACAGTCATACGCTTTCTTAGAACTAACATATTTAAATCACTGCTTCGAATGAACTTTCTGACCTTTTTTAAAAAAAAAGCCTTTTTCAGAACTGGCTACATAATTTTGCCTCTTTACAAGTCCAAATCCCAGAACATAATATATATTTTACATATTTAACCATGTGCTTTCAAGGCAGGAATAGAACACTAGCGCAGGGTTAATTGTACTGTACTACTTACAATCCTGCTGCCACTGTTCATCTGCTTGACATCATTTCTATCTGGTCTTGAAAAGTAGCAACCAGAATACATTGCACTTTGTTAGTATGTGACTTAGGTTGACCTGACCAGTAGCCCTGAAGGATTATTGCAGGAGTGGAAGCATTCAAGACTCTTGAACGTGACGTCAGTGGCATCAAGAGGAGTACTAATCCTCTTCTAGTCACTCCACATTCACCCCTGTGCCACGGTTCAGTTCAGTAGAAATCCATCAAATCTCCCACCTCTACCAGTTAGCAAGCTGCCTGCTGCCATTGGTTTGGGTTATTGCAGTTTGTTAGTTTATTCTAATCTCCAAACAAAAACACTGTTCACTCTTCACATTAGTCCCATTGGACCAGTGCCATGCTGCCAAGGCCCATCTTTTCCTCAATTCAGACATACAAATTGGTAGTAAGAGTTGACCATTCAGCCCTCACAATCTTACTCCACCATTTCATAATAACTTATTATTGCCTAAATTCCACTTTCCTATCTAGCTCAGATAACATTTCAGTCCCTTGTCTAGAATCCAATTCAGCATGAATATATTCAAACAGCTCGTCTCCACTACTTTCTGTGGATGAGAATTTCACAGACTAGTGATCTGGAGGAAAAAAAGCTAATTTCCAATTTAAATGGGAGATCACTAATGTTCTCTAGTTCTTCTCTGCACCAACTTTTAAGTTCCTTCAGAATCTATAACTTCAATAACAGCACCTCTCATTTTCTAAATTCCAATGGATGAATGCCTAACCTGTCAAAACTTTTCTCATAAAATAACCCTTTAATCCCAGGAATGAGTCCATGAAACCATATCTAAACTGCTTGTCATGTAGTTTTATCCTTTATTAAGTCCACCATTAACATTATATACAATACTCCATATGGAGTCTCACTGATATACAAAAGAGAATATTTTCGAGATCCAAAGGTAAACTCAAATTGATTGTCCAGTCTAACAAAAGTAGTACAATTCGCCTTGCTCCTGAATTTACTTAGAAAATCATCAGGGTGCTCATGAAGAGGCAAGAGCAACATGAAGACTGCATTGCTCCTTCCGAGAGTTCTCTATGCATGCAGATCCTTGAGCATATATATCAGAAATGCCACTTTCTTCGCATTCTTCCAAAAGGCCACCATTTCATCCACAGATGTGAGACCATGATCCCCAGATACAGGGAGGTGAAAGTGTACAGTGTCATCATCTTCACCATGTCATGGGAGACATGATTCAGGAGCGCTGATATACCTCCCAATACTAGAGAGAAACCTGGGCCCAATACAGTCAGCTGTATCAGGTTCCTGTGCCTAGACTATTATGTTCGAGTATCAGCCTCATAATGAGTGGTTCCATGAAAATAATACTCAAATGTGTGGCCTCTTGGAACAAAAGTAAACAATCTTCATTGCTCTGCAGAACAACACATGGTTACAAAACAAGTAGGCAGCATTCCAACAGCTCTAAATTGCCACCCAGAAACAAACCTGGAGGATCATGGATATGTGGTGAGAACAGGCAGCCTAAGAGACTGTCTAATAACTTACTAACCACCAATGAGATGTAACGTTTGTTTTGAAATGACCAAGGCTAGTTATAGACCAAGCTTATATTCACAAATCTCCTTCACTGACAGGATTGCTTTTGCTTTAAAAGATGACAATATCATCAGTCAATGCTGGGAAGAATATCTCAGCTATGAATTCAATCTGATGAAAGTGGATACAGATACACTTGTTCCAAAGGTTACAGTCTATGGGGGCCACCTTCACTGGGAAAGCTGTAATAAGTAATCAAACAGATACAAAATAACAAAGCCTAGGGTGCCGATAATATTCCAGCTGAGATCTTCAAAGCTGGGAATCTCTGCTCACATCAAGACTCCACAGACTTATCCTGTGTATTTGACAGGAAAATGAAATTCCTTTCTGCCCTGACTTCAGAATGTGACAATTGCAACGATCTTTAAGGGATATAAATTACGCGGTGGAAAGTATTTCCCTCTTGTCCATAACTGGGATAATTCTGATCTACATTTCTTTAAATCACACACTTTCTGTAGCTGAGAAAATCCTCCGAGAGACAGAGTATGGCTTTAGATCCTTACACTTTTCTTCAATATGCTTTGCGATCAAGAGAGTATCAAGAACACCATCGGGAACTCATCATTGCATTAAATTGACCTGACTAAAGCATTTGTTTCAGTATTTGCAAGTCTCTGGATGTGTTCCAACAAATTGAAATTGCAAGAAACTTCGATGTCTCATAGTGATGAATTCAAAAGATTTGAGGAGAAAGTCTGGAACAGACAACTTCAAAATTTGGACTGGTGAAGTGGTCAGCATGAGGCATCCTCAAGATCCTGCAGGAAAAAGAAGAGGGTGGATCCTGTCACTTGGATCTCTGAGCAGTCTGTCAAAATCATTTGGCAGAATACCTCATCACCAGAACTTTCCAACAAGCACCAAGATATTGCTTGGCTGATGGTGAGAAGGGCACTACCTGTGAGCTCCTTTTAGAATGTCCAACTCTGTGTACCATGGCACATTGCCCCCGAAACGGTTTTGGGGTGCATCAGGGGCAGGAAGTGGGTGGAGACTTCACACATCTCCTGCTGTAATGTGTCTTTGCAAAGGATGTCTGGAAAAAAGATGCAATGGTTTTTGTTGAGGTTTGTCCTGGTTAGCTTCGTGATGCAGGACTCTGTGCTCTATGGTCTGTTCCCCAGGATATGAACCGAGACAAACATTTACTGTACCTGGAGGACCATCAGCTCTGTGAGAGACTCTCCTTGGTCGCCCAAAACTTGTTGATCTTTCAGAGCAAGGAATTGGCCTCAACCAAGTGTTGCAGACCGGCAGATTCCAAGGTCCAGGACTATGTGCTGAGGGACATACTGAAGGTTTGGTCAGCTGCCGCTGAGGTGGAATGGGAACAGACCACCATCTAAGGATTTCCTGCTGAAGTTAGATGGGGGTCAATTCAGTTATTGATCCCAAACTCTTGCCTCAAATATACGTAAATATAACCTTGTGCAAGTAGGAAATGCCTTGGATTTAGCTGCAATGATTGTTTGTTCTTTCATTTGCTACTGTACAGAACCAAAATGCTTCAGTGACTATGTAAACATATAAATATAGCTTTGTGAATAAAAAGTGTCTTTCTGAAATAATGAAAAGACACTCTTTGGTTTGCCTGGAACATACTGGTCTTCCAATGCAAAGCGTTGACCCAGACCGAGTTTTACAGACCAGCATTTACTGGCCTATGGGCTAAAGGATGCACGAAAGCTTAAGACAGGTGCTGCCAAGGTACAATGGGGAAAGCCTTGCAGCTAAAGTCTTTCAGCCAAAGCACAATGAGGGGTCAGTTCAGTTATCGACCTTCCCTGTGCCTCAAATATATGTAAATTGTATCTTGCATAATAAGAAATGCCTTTTAGGTTTGTTTGTTGGAATAGTCAGAAAAGACAAACAATAATATTTGTTTGTTCTCCATATGGAAAGACTGTATAGAAGCTAACTGCTTTAGTGACCATATAAGTATATAAAAGGTTTTTTAAAGAATAAAGTATACTTTTGAAATAAAAAAGACTCCATGAATTTAACAAAAGTCCCAAGGTACAGATCAGATGAGGTCACCACAGTGTTGTACCGAAGTAAGACCTGATATTGACTGAGATAGTGTAAAGAATGTAAGAGAAAAGAGTGGTGTATAGAGGGTATGAGTTGGCATGTATTTACACTAAGTTAGCATGGGACTATCAAGGGCTGTAAGAAGTGAGTGGGAGGTATAGGTAGGGGTGGAAGTTATGAGGGTGATAGAGGTCAGTGGGGGATATGTGATGGCATGGATGGAACATAGCGAGAATGTAGTGTATGAAGAGAGAGGAGAGCGCTGGAAGGCTGTTTATTATTTTTCCGTTTCTCTCCCAACTGCAACTCTAGATCATCAAAGCAGACCTTTCATCAAGAACATCTCTACACACTGCAGCCATTCTGGTTGCCTCCAAACTTGTTTTGGGAACATTTACCAACTGCCAACATCTGCCCCCTTGGAACAAAAATCCAAACATCCAGAGCACTTCTTCCCATATCCTGTTTGAAGAGATGGGAGTTCTCTCGATTTGGGAGTGAAAATTCAGGCCTCCACTCTGTATAGACAATAAAAACTCCCCTCATTTACCTCTATCCCAATTTGTTTCTGTTCTCTCAACCCTCAAAAAGGCCAACACTTCCAGGAGGGGGCACAGGAGACATCTGCATTAACGTCAATGATTGGAAAGATTGCTACTATTTGCTGAGAAGGACTCCACAACTGTTGCCAGAGTTGGAGGGTTTGAGTTATAGGGTCGGGCTGAATAGGCTGGCTATTTTTCCTGGAGTGTTGGAGGCTGAAAGGTGACTTTATAGACGTTTAGAAAATCATAAGGGGCATGAATAAGGTGTCCAAAGTATTAAATCACACAACACCAGGTTAAATTCCAACAGGTTTAATTGGAAGCACACTACCTTTCGGAGCGTCGCTCCTTCATCAGGTGATAGTTACCTGACTACTACCTGATGAAGTAGTGTCGCTCCGAAAGCTTGTGCTTCCAATTAAACCTGTTGGACTATAACCTGATGTTGTGTGATTTTTAACTTTGTACACCCCATCCAACACCGGCATCTCCAAATCATGGATAAGGTAAATAGCCAAGGTCATTTCCTTGGTGTAGAGTAGTCCAGAACTAGAGGGCATAGGTTTAAAGGTGAAAGGGGAAAGGTTTTGGATGTAGGTTTGCTCGCTAAGCTGTAAGGTTCATTTCCAGACGTTTTGTTGACATCACCAAAGAAAACCAAGCACAAATAGAAAGCAGGAATTTTCAGCATTGCTTCGCGTGAGGTCCACTGAAGATGTTACCTAGTGAGGTAACAAAATGTCTGGAAATGAACCTTTCAGCTTAGCGAGCAAACCTACATCCAAAACTTCAACCTGAGCTACAAATCTTCTCAAAACTCACTAAGGGGAAAGATTTTAAAAGGCACCTAAGGGGCAAATGTTTTTATGCAGATGGAGGTACATGTATGAAATAAGCTGTAAATGGAGCTGGTGGAGGCTGGTACAATTGCAACATTTAAAAGGCACCTAGATGGGTATCTGAACAGGAGTGATTTAGAGGGATATGAGCCAAAAGGGCTAGATTAAGTTAGGATATCTGGTCAGCATGGACAATTTGGACCAAAGAGTCTGTTTCTGTGTTGTACATCTCTGTGATTCTGTGACTCTAAGAAAGTCTTCAAAGGGTTTGCCTCTACTGTTAACAATGGCTCTGTAGCCAGTTAAAGCTGACTACCACCCCAACTGGGCAAAACTTCCCACCTCTGAGATTGATTGATTGGATAATTCGACAGCACGACTGGATGTAGTAGGATTGCGCTTGGTGCCAGTGAAAAACAGTAAAGATCAGATCCAAGCGAATACTGGCTGTGGTCTTGGGAAGGCCAGGACAGAAGGTTCTATGTGATGCTTGCTTGTGAGGAGTGGGGTGGAGTGGTGTGCAGCTGGTAGAGGAAGGAAAAGGTGAGGTTTGGGACAATATACAAAGGTCAGGATGAAGGGCACACTGTGGAGGGAAAAGGAGACATTCCACTTTCTCTTCTATGGAGGGTCAAGTAGGGTCCCCTGCTGGGCTTCTCCGGTTTTGAAATCCTCCCCTTTGAGAAATTGCAGTTGGCGTGGGAAGTGACAATAAATTGGATACTTGAGGGGTTCAACTGGTGTGAATAGGCCATAATAGGTCTTGCATGCCATTTAAAAAAATTGTGACAAGTTTGGGATGGGTTGGTGGGAAAGTCATTCGTAGGATTTTGTAGGGCCCTCCACAGGAGACCACAACATTCTGCTCCCAATAGAGTTTAAAGGAAATGGTTTTAGTCACGATAAGTGCTGCTCCATTTCACACTCATACTCATGAAAGAGTGCAGCTCTGATGTAGTAAGAAAATCCTTTCTGATTAATGCAAATTGGGTTTATTGGCTTTGCACCTTGAAGTCAGACTTTTGTCTCTATATTTAAATCAAAGTGCCTCTTTTGAGGCTGTTTACATTTCAGGCTCAAAGTGATCATTTACCTCTAGATAAAATTTATAAGGTGAACAGATACAAAATTCAACTCTGTTGGTTGATTTTGAGAGATTTAGTAAACTCACACAGTGAAAGCTAACTTACTCCTGGATGGAATCGCTTAAATGTATATTGTTGTATCATCTCATCCAGCTGTGTTAAGGCCATCTCTTAAGGGAGTTGTATCTTAATTGACATAATTGACAGCAGAATTGCTAATACTGTCAGACTCCCACCAGCTTCTCCCATTTGAAAATCTGTAATTAAAATAAAGTGCAATATCTTGGCCACAGAAGACACAACTGCAAATGTAGGTGGGCTAAGCAATCTGCAGCTGTGCAGTCCCACCCACCTGGATGCTGATATTCTCTCCCAGGCACATACATGATCAACTCCCACACCAATTCCATTGAGCAAAGGCAAGTTCGGGCCAGAATAAAATATTAGTAAATCAAAAAATGAATAATATACTCAGAAGAAAAGACCCTGGGTTTTACATTCAAATTTTGAATTAAATATTTATGGGTTTTTGTTTGAAGTTTTCTCCTTGAATTTCTAATACACATTATTAGCAAAAGTACTGCGCTTGTCAAACGATCTCTGGCAGCTCATTATTTTAAATCTAAGTGTCTTTATAAACCAGAGCTTGCAGTTACTTCCCAAACGATTTGTGGATCTATACTATTGTCACACAAGTCTACTCCTTCATTCAACTTGATATAATTAGAGACAATTTTCAAAATGTACAAAGCATTAACATTCAGTTTATGAACTTAAAAGTTGAAGCTGATGTCATGATAAATTTGAGCTACTTTGACCTTGAAGCTCTTTTTGAATATACAACATACAGGGAGTATCATTCACTTTTGTTCCCTCGGAGACATCAGGGTGGGGAAACAAAGAACATACATGAAAACATGAAATCTGGCTTCAACCCATCACAATATAACACTTGATTTGTATTAATGATGTAACTGTATTTTAGGCACAGACCTCACTCTTTTTGGCATTATAAGTTAAGATGATAGATATGAATTTTAATGAAAGACACTTTCTGAATATTACATAACAATAATACATTGTCTTAATTTCTCAGACTGCAGATTCATTAACTAGCCAGATTCTTGCACTCAACATTGACTTTCAAGTAATTCAGGCACACTACAATAATAGAAATATGTAGCAGAGACAGTTAGATACAAAATAAGCCAATTGTATATAAGGCGATATAAAATATATTTATCTGTTTGTAAGCTTAAAATGTAATGTAATTTACCAGGCATGAAGGAGTCGAAATACAAGAGCACTACAGCCAAAAAGATAGGAGGAACCTATTGCCTCAGTTTGACAATTTTAAAAAAATTAACTGAAAATATAATGGCTTGACAATTTGTTCAAAGCTATGGATTGTTGAGAAGAATGGAGGACTACTTGCATTATGCTGCTCAAACTGTATTGCTAAGCAACTGCAGACAATGTAATTCTAGGCTGTTGCTAACTGGGTTTGGGTGATATTGTCCTTAAGAATTAAAAGGTTTCTACACCAGCTGGTCAACGGTGCCCTTAAAAGAAACACCACAGTTCTCCAAAATGAGTGCAGCTTTTAGGAGAGTTTACTTCAGCACAGAGGTGTCAGCCTTGGCGGAGATGCTGGCACTCTCAAATCTTGGTCAGAACATTGTGGATTCAAGTTTTGTTATAACTATTGAGCACAGTAAGCAAGACTTGTGTGCAGTGCCGTGCTGAGGTTGTGCAATACTGTTCGAAATGATATCAAACGAAAGCCCGGTCCACCCTCTAAGATCGATTTGCAAGTTACACAGCACTGAGAAGAACATTGGAGTTATTTTCCTGCAATATATTCAGCCTGCAATCAGCATCACAAAATAAAATATGATCTGGTCATACCAAATTCCTACTTGCAGGAAGCTGCTGTGTGTAAATTGACTGCTGCATTTCCTACATTAGAACAGTAACCACACTTCCAAATAACCTCCAGTTTCATTACAACAGTGATTCAATTTCCTTTCAGTGTCATAGGCTGTGTGATGATAAACCCATCTTTGACCTCCCTTTCCTTTTCAAAGACATTGAGCATGTCGTCATGATTCAAACCCATCGTTCCTGAAACTCCCAAAAACCAGGCCTCCACTTCCTCATAGCACTGGTCAATCCAAATAGTCATGTCAAAAGGTAGCAAAGGTTTGAATTGGATGTTTCAGTGGAACAGTTGGTAAAGGAGCAAAGTCGGGAGATGTTATGGGGGAGGAAATAAGCTCTTTTAGTAATAGGCAACTAGAAGCTCATATTGGAGTCAAACATGACATCAAGTTTATAACAATCTGGTTGAGTCTAAAACTTGAATCAGGGTTGAGCATGGAGCTGAGGGCTTGGAACAGAGTTCAGGATGGGACAAGTGCAGACAAGTTCAGAAGAATGAGGAAAGAAAGTTACCTTTGTCATAATCACATGGAATGTAATTGATCATTTTGATAAAAAATATTCAGCACTGCAGCAGAGGTAAAAACCTAATGGGTATATTCCAACATGACATTCTGGGAAAGATGGGACCAGGTCTGGAAGGATTTTGGAGGAGAAGGGAATAGGATTAGGATGGGGCTGTAATTTGCAAAGATGAGGTTTGAAGGTTGGATTTTCAAGCACAGCGATGACGATAATGATGATGGCAGATTTAAACGTGAGCAGCACAGTTCCTGAACAATATTGGTTTAAATAAAGGAATCAGAAGGTATAATTGGGTTGTCAGTATTTCAGTAAGGTTAGGATCAAGGGAACAAGAGGAGGTTACAAGCACAAGATGAGCTTAGAAGTGGCAAGAGGGAGATAGGAAAGATGATGCAAGTTCAGGACTAAGGGAAGGCATGTGAATTAAAGGATGTTCGACCAGGTGGGATAGTGCAAAGGAGCAGTACAGTCACAATAGCTGTTTGCCACTAAAACTGGGGCCATTTAAAGAAGTTCATGAGCTCCTTGCACTTGTTGGAGGCAGGTAGAGGGAACAGGAATTTAAGAAGAAGGTTTGCAATAGATAAAAGAAGCAAGCAATTACCTTTAATGTTCCACGGTGATCTAGGAATAAACGTGACTTTTCACTGATGACAGCAGGACCTAATCATGTTTGCTGTAGTCCATTCAGATCTGACATATGATGGTTAAACCAGTTGCCCATTGTCTGCCATATCCTATTGAATCTTGGTTCTTTGAAGTTTAGGGAATGGAGAGTGAAGCTCCATTGGCAATGGGTTGGGGTGGGGGGGTGAGTGGAATTGATCAGGACGAGATACAATAACAGTTTTACTGGTTTCTATGGTGACCAGAATAGATCTTAAATTGGTTTCGAGCAAGTAAGTAGCTGTATAAATGTTGTGGCAAACGCAAGTTCAATTACTGAGCAATTGCGATCCTAAAAGCCCAGTTGTTACTCACTAGAGGGTGCATTAATCCAGTGAAGATAATGAAGTTAGGCTGGTTTGTGGGAGATGGACATAAACTGTGAATGATACAAGGAAGAGACAGCCCTCTTTGTAATTGATACAGCAAGATAGAGCAAGACCTTGTGAGACAGATTGGCCAAAAGACTAGCTTTGACTATGGGTTGGTGAGGGATTTAGGCAGGTCAAGCCGCTGTGAATTCAGGGAGAAATGATGATAAGTTTCAAATAATGCTGAAATCACCGAGGATGAACTGAAATGTCCATTTGAAAACTGACCACATGAGTTGCAGAGGCAGGCGAACTCATGGTAATTGAGGAAGTAAGGGAGGGAGGAGGGAATTGGCGAAGAAAAGTGAGAATAACCATGTAGGAAATATTAATAGTTTTCAGTGGGGAAGTTTTGGTTAAAATATTTGTTAAATGTCATGTACGTTTTTGGTAAACTTAAAAATGTCGGGTGTATTTGGGTCTTGACCCCAATGGTCTGGCATTCCTATCGGGAGTCTTGTTCGAATTCCTGGAAATTGCTAAAACTTCTGTAGCAGGAATAGGCCCGGACTGTATTGAACAACAGCTTGTTTAGTTCTAGACAGACGTCTGTCTGCACTCTCTCACCCACAAGTAACCCTGAGACAGACACACTGTTCTTTGGTACGAGTGTCTTGTTACCATAATAACATGGAGTAGATTTTTAAATGTGACTGAGTTACATTAGTGTATCCCAAGTTAAAAAAGAGCTATTTCATTTGAACTATGAAATGGCATTACACCATGAGCTCAGGGATTAGTGCTATTCCTTCTGAAACTAGAGGCCAAACTGAGATTCACCTGCTTGGTGATTTACTTGCTTTGATGTAGGTTTTCCTTTCTACCCAAGGGGATTCAAACTTTGATGTCAGGCTGGGATTTGATTTCAAGGTCACAGGGTTTATAGCCAAATCTAATTGCAATGCTGGATCTGTGCTGCTTTACGAGAGCAGTTTCTGGACAAACAATGTGGCTATGTACCAACACAAATTTGGTCATAAGTCAGAGTGAAACATCACAGCTATTTCTCACTTGCATTTTATTACAAAATCTGAGATTACTCACTTATGCATATCCATTGGGAATCATTTTTACTACTGTTAATTAATTTGATCTACCAGACAAATTTGTCGGAAATTAACTTTAGTGATCCCATTTATTATTAGGAGAGTTACTGAAATGCTAATGTCATTCTTATCATCTACACAATTGTGTTTCAAAGTAATTAAATATTGCATCCATCTAACATGCTTATCTCCAACACATTGTATTGTAGCCAAGCCTGGTCTACACTCACATTTAAACTGATGCTGACTAGATGAATAGATAACTACCCGCGAAGGCATTTGTGGGTGTCTGGCACAAACATACCAGGATATGGTCAACACCATCAGGAAGAAAAAATAAATTCCAAACTATTTATCATTACTCAAGAAAGTTGACAACAATCTATCATAGTTCTTCAGTAAAATAGTAAAGGTGGTAAGCTTGAGGTTTGGAAGAATTTTAGAAACCAGCAAAGGTGAGCCATGGCAAGGTAAAAATGGAAAAACAGAATGGGGAACAGGAGGCATATTTTCTTCACCCTAACAGGGTGGGTTGACTTGCAGAAAACGCGCCTTCTCACAGAGCGCTTTAGAGAACATCTCCGGGACACCCGCATCAATCAACCCCACTGCCCCATGGCTGAACAGTTCAACTCCCCCTCCCATTCTGCCAAGGACATGCAGGTCCTGGGCCTCCTCCATCGCCACTCCCTCACCATCCAACACCTGGAGGAAGAATGCCTTATCTTTCACCTCGGAACCCTTCATCCCCAGGGCACCAATGTGGACTTCACCATTTTCCTCATTTCCCCTCCCCCCACCTTACCCCAGCTCCAATGACTTGTCCCACTTGTCAATCCTCCTTTGCATCTATCCACTCTACCCTCTTCTCTGACCAATCATCTTTACCCCCACCTCCAACCACCTATTGCACTCTCAGCTACCTTCTTCCCAGCCCCAACCGCCTTTTATTAATCTCTCCAATCCCAGAGGCTCCCAGCCTCTTTCCTAATGAGGGGCTCTGGCCTGAAACGTCAATTTTCCTGCTCCTCGGATGCTGCCTGACTTGCTGTGCTTTTCCAGCAACACACTCTCAACTCTGAACTCCAGCATCTGCAGACCTCACTGTCTCCTCGTAGAGATTAGTTCAGTGGTGTGTTTGTGGCACATTAAGCATTATTCTGGCCAGTAGTGGGCTCCGATTTACAATACATTTACATGTCATGCACAATGCATTAAAAGCTTCCTTTAAAAATACAACCCACCATCATACCAAAGTCAACAGCCACAAAAACTTCATGGCATCCAGTTCACAATTGTTTAAGGAGGCATGCATCTATCAGCTTTGTGCAGAAGATCAGTAGTTTTTCCTTGTTTAATTCTATAAACCAAGGGAGGAGAATGGATAACTGAACTACTGCATGAAGAACTCGGGACCAATAAGGGGGAGTTGGTCGTGTAGAACTTTGTAGAGTAGATTTGGCGGCATGGAGGAGAAGAAGAAGAAGAAGAATTTAAAAAAACAGAGATTGCAGTCATTGGCATGAAGTAGTACATTGGGAAGGGCATGATAAAACAGGAAGGGTCGATAGGGACAGTCAATGTAAGAAAACAAGCGCAAATAAATGCCGTTCATTCTGCCAAGATGTATCAATCGCAGGGTATTGGCTGGCAGAGTCCTCACAGGCTTTCGAGTTCACCAACAATATTTCAATTACCCCAAAGAGACTGTAAAATCACATTATCGACAAACAATGTATTGTAGAGAGCATCAGCTGAATCTGCAAGTTCAGGCAGAGTCTCGCAGAATGTTGGGTACAACACTAGACACTAACATGAACATCCGATAAAGAGTGAAACACAATTTTGACCAGAGTAAGACCTCAAGACCTTAAGGTGTAGGTGCAGGAAATAAGTGGCCATTCAACCCATTGAGTCTACTCTGCCATTCAATGAGATCATGGCCAATTTTATAATCCTCAACTCCACCTTCCTGCCTTCCCCCGTCAGCTCTTGATTCCCATACGGATTAAAAATCTGCCTCAATTTTAATGTACATATTGACCCATTTTCGAACATTAAAATATCCATATATTCACACCCTTGAGAGATTGAATTTTTCCTCATCCCAGTCTTAAATGTGTGACTATTGATTCTGACATTAAGGTCTCTGGCCTTCGACTCATCCACAAGGGGAAGCAACTTTTTTGGATCTGTCTTTAGTCCCCTAAGAATCACACATGTTTCAGTAAGGTCAAACCTCATTTTTCTATATGCCAAAAATAAGATAATGCCCTAAAGCCCCTTAACCAAAGAATGCCAATGATAAGGTGTGCCAGTACAATTAGCTTTCTTACAAGGCTTATGTCAACAAATAATCATGATGCACACATGAATAAAGTGAAATATGTAATGTGAAATACTACAAATGAAATTTAATTTTGAAAAAGCATTTTTGCGTTATTTCTAAGCTTTCATTATTTATATTCATAGCTGTGGACTTGTGTAGGAATCTGGCTGAGATGCATGGCTTCCTTGTTTGACAAATTGGCTCTTTAATTGGCCACCCATAACTGCTGCTACACCAATGAAAAATGTTCCTTAAATCCAATGCATTTTGCATGCACATTGCTGGCATCTAGGATTTTAATTATAATCACATTGGAAACAGCAAAGAAAGAGAGAAAATAGTAAGTAATGCATATGAGAGTACTGGTTATAATGTTAGGAAAAGTATACTGGTGATAGAATCCCAGCCTATGATAAACTAGTTGAATTGCCAGACAATTTGCAGGTATATAAAAAGGGGAAAGACTAACTTAAAAAAAAAGTACATACTGGCTCTACGGTCTGTTCTCCGGAACGCACACTGAGACAAACATTGACTGCGTGTAGAAGGCCAGCAATTTGGGGAGACACTCTTTTGTTTGCCTGAAGCTTGTTGGTCTTCCAGAGTAAGGAGTTGACCTTGATCGACTGTTGCAGACTGGCACATTCCAAGGTCCAGGGCTAAGTGCTGAGGGATGCACTAAAGCTTGGGCAGTTGCCGTCAAGGCTGAGTGAGGAAAGACCATTATCTAAAGGTCTTCCTAGCAAAGTACAATGAGTGTCTGTTCAGTTATTGGACCTTCCTGGTTTCTCAAATACATGTAAATAGTTTCTTGCATAAATCAGAAATGTCTTTGGGTATGTTACAACTGTACAGAAAGTAAAACTCCAGGTACGTTTGTTCTTCATATGCAAAGATTGTGTAGAATGGAACTGCTTTAGTCACTGTGCATATACATGATTTTCTAAAAAATGAATAAAGTATATTTTTGCTATAAAAATTCTGGTTCTTTGGAAACAGAGACAGGAGCAGCATTTTACAATATTAATGATGCGATACAAACACAGTTGTTCTTGTTATCATGTTCATATGTTGACAATTTTGTATTAATAATACAGCATGGAATTCCACTATCAAGCACCAGTCCATTAAATATTTCTTGCGACAAGAGCTTAACACAGGTAATGAGGTATTTGCCAGAGATTGCAATTGCCTAGGTTTCTTGTTTTCACTTTATAAAATGTAGTTGTGTCATTAGTCAGCATCCTGCAATAGTAATTTTTTTTGTTGTTTGTTAAAACTTACCAAGGCAATGCAAGCTTCAGCAGCATAATATTTTACTCTCTAAGAATCAAGGGTTAAGACTGAAAACTAAAGGGTGCATCAAGACTTAATAGACATACCAATACTTGTTCTGCAAATTAGTTATATTCCTTTGGACGAATGACAATCGGAATTAAAGGGAGCAGAAAGACTGAAGATATGAATTCATTCATTAATAGTCAGTCTGCACAAGGTTTCTTTGAATTTGACTTTGAAATTTTATTCAAGTTGGGGGTGGGAGTGGGAAAGGAACAAAGAGGTTCTCAGTCTTCCGAAAGATACTTTCCACAAATATCTTGTTCAGCACTCTTTAATGACCACTTTAACTACATGACATCATTAGTCAATCATTTTAGAGAACAAAGATGCTACATCACTGCACATTCTATCTCTAAACTCTGAGCTGCCCTTTATTTTTTCATGGCTGTCAATTGCAAGACAGTAGTGAACTTGTGCTGGCACACAGCACAAATACTACTGTATGTACAGCTACAGCTTGTAACTATTTTTTGAGCTAGATCTTGCATGAGACATTGACAATTTATTTCCAGACATAATTGTTGCTGTTTACATATAGAAGAGGTACCCTTGATCTCTCATTCTCATGGATGCCTGGAGCAGCAGGTATACTAAAGCAGGCAATACCTCTTGTAGAAAATCTAGCTGGATAAAGAACATATTCTTATCTATTAGACAATTAATATTACTGTCTCTCTGTTCTCACTGCAGAAGATACAAGAAATCACCCAGAATTAGAGATCCAAGTGACTAAGGAGAATGAGGATTTGAAGGAAATTACTGTACATGGAAAGGCTGAACCTGATATTCTACACCCAGAATTTTGAAGTGGCTATACATCACTGGTGATCATTTTCTAAAATTCTGTAGGTTGTGCAATAAAACCTGCAGATCATGTGCTAGCAAATGCCACTGCTCTGTTTAAGAAAGGAGCGAGAGAGAAAACTAGGAACTACACACCTGTTGGCCTTATATCAGTCATAGGCAAAATGCCAGAATCCATCAGAAACAATGTGATAAATGGGACACATTGGGTTGAATCTTACCAGAAGTTGGTGGTGTCATTTTCATTGAGTTTCACAGAGGCTGTCTTTCTGTGAGGTCTAGCATTTTCTTGTGCTGTTGTCCCAAAATTAGATCATTATCTATGTACCACACCCCTCTCATCACATTACCCCACTGCCACAGGCAGAGATACTTGTTAATGTCCAGTATTTTGTTTTTCCTGGCAGAATGTTTGATGCCCAACCAAGTTCCCAGTCGAGTGTTGGCAGTCCAGAGTAAGCACAGCATGCTAGGTTATGTGGCATACTTTGTCCAGAGATTACTGTAAGGAACATCACCATAGACAGACCCAAGCACTAGACTCTCATCTTGAGCAAACCTAACCTCTGTTAAACCTTGGTCCTTGTTAAATAATGGGCTGAATTGTCTCCACGATCTGTCTCAGTCAGGAGTTGTGCAATGGAGTCATTAGTCACAATTGAAGAGGGTTGCCCCAGTCTCCCAGTAACAATCCTTGTAAGGCATCAGGCCTCTCAAATGAAACAGGACCAAGAGAGCTCTCAAGGGTGTAGGCATCAGGGTAATTCCCAGGATATCTGGCACAGATTTCTAAGAAGTAGTACCAAAAATCACAGACCTTGTACAATGATGGAATGGAATCTTATCCTATTGATGAATTCAGCTACATTATGGCACTTGCAGTGCGATGTCTGTACAGCCTTATGTGCCATCCATCTATGGGAGGCCAGCTATGCTGCCAAAGCCTACTGCCTGAGTTGAAACACTGGCGTAGTCATGGGGAAATGTGATGAAGAAATGTGATTTGATACAAATTGTATTGGTCAAAGCCCTGACATGTTTGTGGATCAAGGGTGTGAGGTAGCCATGCAGGTACATGATGGCTCCTTGGACTGAGCCAGTTGCATAAAAGTTGACCTCAGCTAGCCATCAGGGTAGGATGGCCACTCACTCCTTCATGTGGCAGGGTCTGGTCCAGCAATTGGCATAGTTCCAGGACAGTGTTCCAGTACCTCCTCAACCTGCACTGACATTGTGTTTCACTCATCTGGAGGAAATGGCACTGTGGATAAAAGGCTCTGGTCCTTTGCAAGGAGGCACTCTGTAATGAGGGTCTTGGAATGCCTCCACATGGACCTTTAAAATTGAAAGGTATTCAGATGAATGCAGTACAAGTTATGCCATAAAGAGACAGGAGGAGTTTTTATGTTATATGAAATTGGATACATTATGCTTCCATCCCTACCTCACCCAAGAATGGCATCATTGCATAGAAGAGCACGTTGACGAATACTTGAAGTTCAAGATTTGAGGAAGTCAGCTCCATGCCTTAGCGTTGTCTGAAATTTTGTATTGTCTTCATGCTTTGTGACCTGTGGTGCCAATTTTAGATCATCTGGGATTACTTTGAGATGGCTATTGTTAATCTGCAGTGACCAATGACAAGATCAAGACTGTTTGTGACTAGGATTTGTATTTCACACACTTGGTCACAGCAGGTGATTCACATGCAGGATACTACAATTAAAGATTACTTCAACCTACACAATTAAAGTACCTGATGAATACACGCCCTTTGAAGGGCCTCTTGTCAGTCAAATGTTTTTCCATTTGCTGTGTGCATTTTGATGAATATGTAAAGAAATGTACATCCTAGTGGCACCCTGAGCATTTGGTTCAGCCCGGTAATAAAGGACCCCTCACCTTGAATCTCCATATTGCTTTCTTCCTGACATCAGTATCAAGCTTTCAAATGATCCCAACACCACCTAAAATTACATCTTCAGAACTCAACATTACCGGCCTAAGCCCCAGACCTAGAGTTTAGTTGAGTTCACATCGCGCTGCACAATCACCCTGTTAAGGCCACAGTTGAGATGTCTGTTGATAAAAACTTCTATGTCCTTTAATCCAGTATCATCTTTACCTCTTCCACGCACACTTACATGTTGACTTCCTCTCCACTATGTTTGTCCCCTCTGCACCTCAAAGTAATGCCTTAAATTCCACTATTTAAGTTTCCCAAATTCCCTAAAACAGCAGTGTCGCCTGATAACCCCTCCCTTGACTCCCATTGAATAGATTCGAGGGAATGACTGTGACCCCACACGATTGATTTGGGTGGACAGCCCCAGCTAGATTGTTGATTGACAAACCATGAACTCCTTGATCGTATGCAGTGAACCTGCAGGAATGACCATGGCCCATTTCTGGGATTGTGTTGATACTGACATCTGCACCTTGAATGCCCCAAGAGGGTGACTAACCATCTCCACTCTCTGGACTGAGATTGGGCAATGCCTTTGAAATTCTGTACAAGGATTGATTGATGGCAACCCAACTTGACTAGACGGAGTACTACTCACCTTAAATACTGTGACAAGGCCATTTAGTTGAAGCACATATCACTGTTTTTGCTCCTTAGGTCATTAGCAGATGGTGCAGGTATGATATTGACAGAACAACATGCTTATCTCCTTGACTAATGACTATTGACAACCAAACATCAATAGCCTGACTTTGTGCTTGCACTAAGTAGCAAGATGACACTGAAATACCATATGTCTTTAAGTTCTGCCTTAGAGGACAAAGTGCAAAATGGCCAGGCAAGGATGCTGTGAACACTGAAGGAGGCACAGAGTGAATGAGTGCTAAGATAATGTGCAAAAAGCCCCGAGATGCTGCCTAGTGAAATCCAAGAGATATGTGCCTGACCCTGCATATAAAGTTTCATTGCAATGAAAAATGCTGATGTGCTTCAAAGTGCAAGTGGATCAATGATCAGTGCAAGGAGACTGGTACATGTCAGATATCAAGGTCAATGTAGTTGCTGCTCATGGAGCGTGTTCTGAAAGGTTAGTCGAAAGTGAGGACTGCAGGTGCTGGAGATTACTTCCTGATGAAGAGCTTTGGCCCAAAATGTTGATTCTCTTACTCCTCGAATGCTGCCTGACTTGCTGTGATTTTCCAGCACCACACTCTCGACCCTGAAATGTTAGTGACTGGTGTCCAAAATGGAGGCTGGAGCAGCAAGCTGTGAACTGGAGTCGCTAAGTAATTGATCTGACTTTCACGTCAAGAATTGTTGCTGTCTAGTTTCTTTCTGGCAATGGGAGAACAGGAAATCACATTAATGAGGTGATATTAAGTAATAACGCATACAAAAAGGCCTCTTACTGCTTATGAGTGAGAACCTCATTTCACTGTTCAACACTTGGTTAGAAAATGGGTCTTTTTACTCTCAAAATTGGAAAGTTTTTCACAGGCCATCTCATGCTATTTTTTTCCAAATTTTCATGGCCCCCATCATCATTGGCTGGGAAGATTGTGCCTTGGTTAATGATCTGATTGGGCAGTCTGGGTTTGTGAACACGACATTGAGCTTGACCTTCTTTGATAAAAGTAAGTTGATGGAGATGGTAAACTTAGATTTTCAGAAGATCTCTGATAAGGACCCCCACAGGATGTTGGATAACAAAACTGAAAAACGGAGAAGAGGAGGTAATGTACTAGCTTGAATCAAGGACTAGATAGCAGACAGAAGACAGAATAGGAATAAATGGGTCATTCTTACACTGGCAGGCTCTGACTAGTGGGATACTGCAAGTATCGGCACTTATCCCCCACTGTAAACAATTTTCAAATTTGAGGAAGCTATAAAAGATAAGTGGGAAGGTGATTTGTAAGGAGGATGTAAAGCTGTTTCAGAAGGATTTGAGTAGGCTCAGTGAGTGGTCAAGAACATGGCAGATGAAATACTGTGTGGAAAGAAAATGTAAGGTGATCCACTTTGATGGATGTGTGGAGTATTTCTTAAATGGTAAGAGGTTGGAAAGTGCAGAGTGTACAAGGGACACTGGTGTCCTTATTGATAAATCACTGAAAGCCAACATGCAGGTGCAGTGAACAATTTGAAAGGTTAATGGAATGTTGACATTTGTTGCAAGTGGATTTGAGTACAACTTCACATTTTCCCACATTATACTCCATTTGCTTTCTTACACCTCAACCATATGGTAGCAAGCAGGTCCTCACACCTTGCCCAATAATGGAAAAAATCTTGCATCTCAAAGTAATAATTACTTCCATCCCCCATGTTTCTTCTGAAAAACCATCAACTACCTCATGACTTTTTGTGGAACTGAGTGCAATCCATTACATCCTGCACCATGTTATACTGTATAATTAAGAGACATTTAATGGCCTCTCCTACGAATGTTCAAGCTCTGGGGAAAATTGAGAACCTATGAAGTTTTTGAAACAATATATCCTTTACTCAGTTTATGCATTGGCTGACAGCAACACGGCTAATTTAAGGTATGTTTACCAATGCAGCTTAAAGGGACATTTCTGCAAAAATGCTGAGGAACATGGTTATTTTGACTGATTCTAGGAATAATAGCTTCTGGTTGGAATTAATTACCATGTCTGGGGCAAACAGAGGATAAATCTCCCCTATGGGCTTAACATCAAGCATGCAACCTACTATCTAATGTAGAACTTAGATATGCACATCAGAGTAAGCGTATGATCATGTGCAAGTAGGCAGAAGATGCCTCTGATGGCACCCAATGAGCTTGTCCTCCCCAAACAGCCCTGTCATTATCTTCAAAAAGGGGATCTCTCAAGGATTACAGAGCACCAAAACAATACCCAATTGGAAACAGACAAAACATTCAAAGTGAATCTCTAACAGCAAATATAATCATTACAAGGCAGTTTTAAAGAATACAACCATCCATCTAATGCCATCCAACGACCAACAATTCCTGTTTATTTTTAAATGGGAGGTAAAGCATAGTTTTTCCTCTTCTAAGGGTTGGACCTACTGCAATATCTGACTCTAATTAAGTAGGATGTTGGGTGAAGTCAGTTACTTATATCTCAAGTGGAGGAGATTTGGAGTGAGAAATTTTACTAGTCCAAGTTCAGCAGTAGGTTTCCGTGCCATTACTTTACACCGAGATCTCAATACGGCACCAGACAAATATCAGAAATAAGGAAAATCCAGAACATGAAAGGCAAGATGAAAAATATTATCTGTTACATTCTGTCTTCAGCATTTTACACTGCAGACTTGTTACTAATGACCTACTTTATACAGACAACCAAAACAATAACTTTTCAAGCAGCACTGTTAAAAATTAACATTTTTAAATACAGCCAAGATCTGTCAACATGAAAAGTACATTTACTGACAATAATCCTGTGGATTTAAGAGATTGGTTCCAATTGCTATTGCATAGGTTGAAAGAAGGTTACAAGATGCTGCGTCTCAAGAGAAAGTACATTTGTCAAAAGGAATAGATTATTCCTTTCTAACCTGTTAAAATTCCTTAACTAACCAAAACAACAAATGAGGATAACCCAATTAATCCAATATATAACTAGATATATTCTGTTTATATTTGCAATCTACTTATTTACTGACAACACAGTATAAAATCTATTGTGAATTAAGTACTTAGAGGTCTCGTGCTGGAAGTCAATGCTGCACAAATACCAGAAGAGCTCAGAACCATTCCATAATTGGGCCTCAGCCCTCATCTGCATTTTTGGGTCCAATGGCAATATATTTCACATCCAATGGCAACCCAGTCTGCAAGAGAATTCAATTGTGGGCCGTTGGTCTTCAGGTTAAATTCAGTGAGAAGCGTGGCTCCAGAATAATCAATGGTAGGAAGCTTATCTTTAACATATAAAGTGGGTAGGAAGTACTGGAGTATTACTCCTTTATTGCAGCATAGAAAGTATTTAAAAATCTTTTTAAAATGCAATTGATACATTTAACTGGAGTTAGCAACCACACAGTTGCTGGATAACTTGAAGGGATATTGGCCAGATGTGAGGTACCCCTAAAATAGACCAACATTTTTAACAATGTAAGACTGTTACAGGCAGTTCTAATGTTCCACAGACCACAAGTGAGGTGCTGGGGGACTGGAGGGGGCTACTGTTGTGCCTTTATTTAACAAAGGCTGTAATGAGAAGACTAGGAAGTGAACCTGACATCAGTGGTGGGTAAGTTGTTGGAGGCCATTCTGAGATAGGATTTACATGTGATGGGAAAGGCAAGGACTGATTAGAGATAGATGGGAAGGTGCCAGTGTTGGACTGGGTTGGATAAGGTCAACATTTCATGACACCAGGTTATAGTGCAACCCGTTGGACCATTACCTGGTGTTGTGTGACATTTGATTAGGAATAGTCAGCATGGCTTTGTGATTGAGAAATTTTATCTCGCAAACTTGATTGAGTTTTTTGTTTGAGGAGAAGACCAAAACAAAATTGATGAGGGCAGAGCAGTAAACGTTGTTACATGAACTTTAGTAAAGCTTTTGACAAGGTTCTGCATGGTAGACTAATTTGTAAAGTTATTCTGGATCAGAGGTGCTGAAAGAGCACAGCAGTTCAGGCAGCATCCATTCATCAGGAATGGCTTTTGCCCGAAACGTCGATTTAGCTGCACTTTGGATGCTGCCTAAACTGCTGTGCTCTTTCTGTACCACTAATCCAGAATCTGGTTTCCAGCATCTGCAGTCATTGTTTTTACCTCCTAATTAGTAAAGTTAGACCATATGTGATTCAGGGAGGGTTTGCAAATTGGATACAAAATTGACTTGATGGTAAACCATAAGACCATAAGACATAGGAGTGGAAGTAAGGCCATTCGGCCCATTTAGTCCACTCTGCCATTCAATCATAGCTGATGGGCATTTCAACTCCACTTACCAGCATTCTCCCCGTAGCCCTTAATTCCTCGTGACATCAGGAATCTATCAATCTCTGCCTTGAAGACATTTAGCGTCCCGGCCTCCACTGCACTCTGCGGCAATGAATTCCACAAACCCACCACTCTCTGGCTGAAGAAATGTCTCCGCATTTCTGTTCTGAATTGACCACCTCTAATTCTAAGGCTGTGTCCATGGGTCCTAGTCTCCTCGCCTAACGGAAACAATTTCCTAGCATCCACCCTTTCCAAGCCATGTATTATCATGTAAGTTTCTATTAAGTCTCCCCTTAATCATCTAAACTCCAATGAATACAATCCCAGGATTCTCAGCCGTTCCTCGTATGTTAGACAAACCATTCCAGGGATCATCCTTGTGAATCTCTGCTGGACACGTTCCACTGCCAGTATGTCCTTCCTGAGGTGTGGGGACCAAAACTGGACACAGTACTCCAAATGAGGCCTAACCAGAGCTTTATAAAGTTTCAGTAGCACAACAGTGCTTTTATATTCCAACCCTCTTGAGATAAATGACAACATTGCATTCGCTTTTTTAATCACGGACTCAACCTGCATGTTTACTTTCAGAGAATCCTCGACTAGCACTCCCAGATCCCTTTGTACTTTGGCTTTACGAATTTTCTCACTGTTTAGAAAGTAGTCTATGCTTTTATTCTTTTTTCCAAAGTGCAAGACCTCGTATTTGCTCACATTGAATTCCATCAGCCATTTCCTGGACCACTCTTCCAAACTGCCTAGATCCTTCTGCAGTCTCCCCAGTCTGTAGGAGACAGACTGTGATGGTAGAGAGTTGATTTTTGGACTGGAGGCCTGAGCTCAACAGCATTCTACAGGGATTGGTACTGGGCCCACTTTTGTTTGTCATTTATAATAAATAATTTGGAGAAGAATTTAGGAGGCATGATTAGTAAGTTTGCAGATGACACCAATATTGGTGGTATAGTTGACAGTGAAGAAGAATACCTCAGATTACAAAGGAAAACTGATTAATTAGACCAATGGGCTGAGGAGTGGCAGATGGAGTTTAATTTGGATAAATGTGAAGTATTGTATTCCGGTAAAATAAACATGGGCAGGACTTGTTCAGTTATTAGCATTGCCCTGGGTAGCATTGTTGAACAGGGAGAACTAAGGGTTCAGGTACATAGTTCTTTGCAAGTTGCATCACAGGCAGACAGGGTGACTAAGGAGACATTTAGCACCCTTGCTCTTATTTCTCAGACCACAAGTTGGGACATCATGTTGAGGTTGTACAGGATGTTGGTGAGGCTATTTTTGGAGTGCTATGTTCAGTTGTGGTTGCCCTCCTATAGGGAGGATAGTATTAAATTGGAGAGGGTTCAGAAAAGATTTATTAGTATATTGCTGAGATGGAGGTTTTGAGTTATAAGGATAGGCTGGGACCTTTTTTATTGGAGTGTAGGAGGTTGAGAGGGCCCTAATAGAGGTTTATAGAATCAAAAGGGACATAGATAAGATGAATAGCAAAGATCTTTGTCTTCGGGTGGAGAAGTTCAAAACTAGGGGACAGATTTTTAAGGTGAGAGGAGAAAGATTTAAAAAGGAACCTGAGGGGCAACTTTTTCACACAGTGGGGAGGGGGGTGGTGGTGTTCATATGTGGAATGAACTGCAAGAGGGCTAAGTCAATGTAGGTACGGTTACAATGTTTAAGAGACATTTGGATAGGTACGTGAATAGGAAAGGTTTAAAGCGATATAAGCCAAATGCAGGCAAGTTGGACTAGTTTTAGTTTGGAAAACTTGGTTGGAATGGATGAGTTGGACCAAAAAACATGTTTCCATGTAGTGTGACTCGTGACTCTATTTTCACTCATGTTACACTGGAGAAATATGATCAATATATATAAATAGGTTTCAAATTTCATGGTTCCAAGAAATGTGATCCAGCAAAATGCTTCCATTGGTCATCTGGTTGTTATTTCTCACTAAAACTACTTAATACAGTGAGGGAGAGGTACAATAAGAAAAGATCATTTCTTGATGAATGAGAATTTCCTCCTCACACTGCATGGAAACAGTTGTTGTGATGGATTAGAATATAATTCTAATATAACCCTGCTGAGTTCTAAGCATGAGTCCCCCCGTGGCAGAGATGAAAACCTTACCTTACTTTGATGGTTGTTCACAGTTATAAATAAAATGTGTTTGGACAATCACGTCCCAATTCCCTGAGGATGAGACCTTAGTACAAAAATGCCTATCGTTTAATACTAACGAGGAACTCTTACTTAATTAAGTCATGATTGGAGAATGGAAATATCATGTTTCTTCAGCTAAAATTTGATTTTTGAGCTTATGATGAAACATTATTTTGAGGAAGAGTCAAAGTAATAATGAATTTCATCAGTCCTACACTTTGCACTAGCTGCAATAGGACAAGACCGGAATGCTGGGCATTAAGACGCAGATTTTCATCTATGCACTGAGTACAGAGTTAGTGCTAATAGGACAGTTTGAAAGTTGTTAAGGCAATACTGTGCGTCACAGACTGCTTGCACAGTAAGAAGGGATATACCTAAATAACTCTATCTTACATTCCAGCTGTGCTCGAAACATTAGCACTGCTTGCGTGGGTTTCCTCTCGGTGCTCCAGTTTCAAGGATGTGCAGGTTAGGTGAATTGGCCAAAGTGTTCAGGGATGTGCAGGCTATGGGGATTAGCCATAGGAAATGCAGAGATACAGGGATTGGGTGGGGAATTGGTCTGGGTGGAATGCTCTTCAGAGAGTTGGTGTGGATTTGATGGGCCATACCCAAAATTAAAGATGGTGGTAAGTTCAAAGTTTGGGAGAAGATTTGTAGCTAGAGTGCTCGTTGTTGTGGTTCTGGTCGCCGAGCTGGGAATTTGTGTTGCAAACGTTTCGTCCCCTGTCTAGGTGACTTCCTCAGTGCTTGGGAGCCTCCTGTGAATTGCTTCTGTGATGTTTCCTCTGGCATTTATAGTGGTTTGTCTCTGCCGCTTCCAGTTGTCAGTTCCAGCTGTCCGCTGCAGTGGCCGGTATATTGGGTCCAGGTCGATGTGTTAGTTGATAGAATCTGTGGATGAGTGCCATACCTCTAGGAATTCCCTGGCTGTTCTCTTTTTGGTTTGCCCTATAATAGAAGTGTTGTCCCAGTCGAATTCATGTTGTTTGTCATCTGAGTGTGTGGCTACTAAGGATAGCTGGTCGTGTCGTTTCGTGGCTAGTTGGTGTTCATGGATGCGGATCGTTAGCTGTCTTCCTGTTTGTTCTATGTAGTGTTTTGTGCAGTCCTTGCATGGGATTTTGTACACTACATTGGTTTTGCTCATGCTGGGTATCGAGTCCTTCGTTCTGGTGAGTTGTTGTCTGAGAGTTGCTGTTGGTTTGTGTGCTGTTATAAGTCCTAGTGGTCGCAGCAGTCTGGCTGTCAGTTCGGAAATGCTCCTGATGTATGGTAGTGTGGCTAGTCCTTTGGGTTGCGGCATGTCCTCGTTCCGTTGTCTCTCCCTTAGGCATCTGCTGATGAAATTGCGCGGGTACAGACATGATGGTACAGAGAACACCGAACGGAGAATTCAGCACAAGGGTATACAGGAAAGCCACACACACAGACCAAGTCCTGAACTATGAAAGCAACCACCCCAACACACACAAAAGAAGTTGCATCAAGACACTATTCAAAAGGGCCACAACACACTGCAGTACACCAGAACTGCGAAAAGAGGAAGAAGAACACCTATACAATGTATTTGCCAAAAATGGATACCCGCGCAATTTCATCAACAGATGCCTAAGGGAGAGACAACGGAACGAGGACATGCTGCAACCCAAAGGACTGGCCACACTACCATACATCAGGAGCATTTCCGAACTGACAGCCAGACTACTGCAACCACTAGGACTCATAACAGCACACGAACCAACAGCCACTCTCAGACAACAACTCACCAGAACGAAGGACTCGATACCCAGCATGAGCAAAACCAATGTAGTGTACAAAATCCCATGCAAGGACTGCACAAAACACTACATAGGACAAACAGGAAGACAGCTAACGATCCGCATCCATGAACACCAACTAGCCACGAAACGACATGACCAGCTATCCTTAGTAGCCACACACGCAGATGACAAACAACATGAATTTGACTGGGACAACACTACTATTATAGGGCAAGCCAAACAGAGAACAGCCAGGGAATTCCTAGAGGCATGGCACTCATCCACAGATTCTAACAACTAACACATCGACCTGGATCCAATATACCGGCCACTGCAGCGGACAGCTGGAACTGACAACCGGAAGCGGCAGAGACAAACCAATATAAATGCTGAAGGAAACATCACAGAAACGCTTCACAGGAGGTTCCCAAGCACTGAGGATGTCACCGAGACAGGGGACGAAATGTTTGCAACACAAATTCCCAGCTCGGCGACCAGAACCACAACAATGGTGGTAGTTTAGTCGGTTGGGCGGGGAGGGGAGGGGGGGTGTGTGAAGGAGAGGAGAGAGTGTGGTCTGAAGTGGAGCTGTATGGGCGGGCCTCCGGGCTGCACTGACCATTTCCACTTTGGTGGCCGGGCTCCAAATACTCAGTGCCTCAGCCCCCATTCCTGCCAAGTTCACATTTGACATGTGGGAGTTGTTTAAAGACCTGCTGATCAGAGTTCAGGACCAGCACGTTCTAGTAAGGAGGAAGGACAAGGACGGCAAGGTAAGGAACTCTTGGGTAATGAAGGAGGTTATGAATTTAGTAAAAGGGAAAAAACAAGCAAATACAAAACAATCTCAGTTATCCAAATGTCACTTATCCAAATTTCAGATTATCTGAACAAAATCTCAAGGTCCTGTAAAAACAATATCTGAATAAAATACTCCCCGCCCATTTTGTTTGGATAATCGAGGTTGTTCTGAATAAGGTTCAGGAAGCTAAAATCAGACAGAACCCTGGAGGAATATAAAGAAAGCAGAAAAGAACTCAACAAAGAATTAGGAGAGCAAGAAGGAGCCATGAAATCACCTGGACTAGTAAAGTGAAAGAGAATCCCATGGCATTCTATACACAAATTAAAAGGATAATTGGCAGAAGGTAGGACCACTCAAGGATAAAGGAGGGAACTTGTGCTTGGAGGCAGAGGATGTGGGCAAGATCCTAAATGAGTACTTTGTGTTGGTATTCAACCAGGAGAAGGATATAAAGGATAATGAGATTAATGTGGAGCATGCTAATATGCTCGGACATGTTGAGATCAAGAAAGAAGTGGTGTTGGGTCTTTTGAAGAGCATTAAGGTGGATAGGTCTCTAGGGCCCGATGGCTATTGAGAGAGGCAAGAGAGGAGATTGCTCAGGCCTTCACCAAAATCTTTGTATTTTTGCTAGCCACTGAACAGGTCCCAGAGTACTGGCGAATAGCTAATGTTGTTCCTCTGTTGAAGGAGGGAAATAGGGATAATTCAGGAAACTGTAGACTGGAGAGACTCACATCAGTGGTTGCGAAGCTACTAGAGAGAATTCTTAGGATAGGATTTATGTGCATTTAGAAAAGCGTGACCTAATTAAAGACAGTCAGCATAGCTTTGTGCAGGACAGGTCTTGTCTTTCTAACTTGATTGAATTTTGAGGAGCTGATGAAGGTGATCAATGTGGGTAGAACAATGGATGTTGTCTACATGGATTTTATGGAGACTCTTGACAAGTTTCTCATGGTAGGCTCAGCCAGAAGTTTAGGATGCATGGGATTCAGAGTGACTTGGCTAGTTGGACTCAGAATTGGCTTGCTCTTTTAAGACAGAGGGTAGTCTTGGAAGGATGTTTTTCAGGCTGGAGGTCCATGTCTAATGGTGTTCCGTAGGGAGCCATACTGGGACCTCTGTGATACATATAAGTAAATTGGATGAAAACATAGATGGGTGGTTTAGAGATAATACAAAGATTGGTGGAGCTGTGAATAGGTGTAGAAGGTTGTCAATGTATACAGTGAGATATAGATCAGTTGCGGATATGGGCAGAAAAATGGTAGAGAGAGTTTAATCCAGGTAAGTGGTAAGTGCTGCACTTTGGGAAATTAAATGTTGAGGAGAAGTACACAGTTAATGGCAGGACCCTGAACAGCTTGGGGTTCAAGTTCATAGCTCTCTGAAAGTGGTCATACAAGTAGATAGGGTGGTAAAGGTGGTGTATGGCATGCTTACTTTTTTCATTTGGGGAATTGAATATGAAAGGTACCACCAGATCTGATGAATGTATCCAGCTTGTTCTTTATTTTTGTTAACTGGGTGGCACGGTGGCACAGTGGTTAGCACTGCTGCCTCACAGCGCCAGATATCCAGGTTCAATTCCCACCTCAGGCGGCTGACTGTGTGGAGTTTGTACATTCTCCCCTCGTCTGCGTGAGTTTCATTCGGGTGCTCTGGTTTCCTCCCACAGTCCAAAAATGTGCAGGTTAGGTGAATTGGCCATGCTAAATTGCCTGTAGTGTTAGGTGAAGGGGAATGGATCTGGGTGGGTTGCGCTTCGGCGGGTTAGTGTGGACTTGTTGGGCCGAAGGGTCTGTTTCTACATTGTAAGTAATCTAACCTTATTGTGCACCTATAATCCCTTCCTTTTGTTGTTCCTGCTAATGGTATACAATTGAAGGGGAAAAAAAGAAATATATAACACTAAATCACTTTTTCAGGAGGTTTCAAAGCACTTTATGATCAATAAATTATTGTTAAAGTGCAGCCACTGTTGTATAGTAAATCTATACCAGCAAAACCACCCAAATAATAATAATAGAGATAAAAAAAAATCAGTCAACCTATTTTTAGTGAGGGTTATTGATAAGGAACGTGGGCTAGGTCACCAAGAAACATCCTTACTCTTATAGAGACATAGTGTTGTGTAGAACAAAAACAGATCTTTCAGTCCAACTCATCCACACAGACCATAGCAGCACAGTGGTTCAGTGATTAATACTGCTGTCTCACAGCGCCAGGGACCCAGGTTCAATTCCAATTCGTGGAGTTTGCATGTTCTCCCCAGTGTCTGTGTGTTTCCTCCGGGTGCTTTGGTTTCTACTCAAATCCAAAAGATGTGCATGTTAGGTAAATTGGCCATGCTAAATTGAGTATAGTGTTCAGGGATGTTAGGTTAGAAACATTTACGTTTGATTAATGCAGAGTAACAGGGTAGGGAAATGGATCTGGGTGGGTTACTCTTCAGAGGGTCAGTGTGGACTTGTTGGGCTAAAGGGCCTGTTTTCACACTGTGGGGATTGGATGATTCTATGACATTCTAAATTAAATCTAGCTCCATTTGCCAGCATTAGCCCATATCCTTCTAACTCCCACCTCAAACACTTCCTCTGGCAGCTTATTCTATACATTTCTGTGTGAAAGCATTTCCCCTTAGGTCCCTTCTAACTTTTTCTCCCTCTCACCTTAAACTTATGCCCCCTGATTTTGGATTCCTCTGCCCTAGGAAAACAGTCTTGGCTATTTATCCTATCCATGATCCTCATGATTTTATAAACATCTGCAAGGTTACCTCTCAGCCTCCAATGTTCCAGGGAAAATAGCCTCAGCCTATTCAGCCTCTCCCTGTAGCTCAAACCCTCCAACCCTGGTAACATCCTTGTAAATTTTTTCTGAACCCTGGATGTAGGTTTGCTTGCTGAGTTGGAAGGTTCATTTTCTGACGTTTCGTCATCATACTAGGTAACATCTTCAGTGAGCCTCCAGATGAAGCACCTCTTATGATCTGCTTTCTTTTTATATGTTTGGGTTTCTTTGGGTAGTGATGTCATTTCCTGTAGTGACATCGTTTCCTGTTCTTTTTCTCAGTGGGTAGTAAATAGGGTACAAGTCAATGTGTTTGTTGATAGAATTCCGGTTGGAATGCCATGATTCTAGGAATTCTTGTGCGTGTCTCTGTTTGGCTTGTCCTAGGATGGGTGTGTTGTCCCAGTTGAACTGGTGTGCTTCCTTACATACTGATAAGGAAGGACACCATATCCAGCCTAGGACAAGCCAAACAGAGACATGCACAAGAATTCCTGGAAGTATGGCATTCCAATCGGAAGTCTATTAACAAACACACTGACTTGGACCCCATTTACCACCCCCTGAGAAAAAGAACAGGAAATGACATCACCATAGGAAATGATGTCAACAAACCAAAGAAACCCAAACATATAAATAGAAAGCAGGAATCATCAGTAGTGCTTTGTTTGGAGGTCCACTGAAGATATTACCTAGTATGGTGACGAAGTGTCAGAAAATGAATCTTCCAGTTCTGTGAGCAAACCTCCATCCAGAGCCTCAACAAGAGTTACAAATCTTCTCAAAACTCATTTCTGAACCCTTTCAAATTTAACAAACGTTCCTACAGCAGAGTTCTAAAAGTGGTCTAACCAATCTCCTGTATAACCACAACATGACCTCCCAACTCCTACATACAATGCACTAACCAACGAAGGCAAGCATGCCAAATGCCTTCTTCACCACCCTGTCAACCTGTGACTCAATTTTCAAGGAACTATGAATCTGTACCCCAAGGTCACTTTGTTCAGCAACACTTCTTTGTCTCAATGATGGTGGGAATCCTTATGCGATGCTTTCAAATAAAAATTGAAAGCAAACAATATTTCAGCCACTGAAAACAAAACTATAAAGCAATCATTCTAAAAGCAATGTTATTAATTGTTATATTAATAATTGTTGTAAACTGCAGACAAATCAAATATAAAGTGCTATTATGCAAAGATCACATGAATAAATACATGAACTGAAGCTATAAAAGTCAGACCAGCTGTTCAAAATTAACCAGTGTACTCAGTTTATATAATAAAACATGAATTGATCATTTAAAAGTACCAAAATTCCACAGATTTTCAAGCAGCCAGGATGTACTTGTAAGTAAAAGGTAAATAAACCAGTTCAGTAGTAAATACGGAGACCAACTAAGTGTTCCCAGGTCAGTGAAAGGATGCCAGTAATTAAATATCATTTGGATATTAAAAACAGCAATTGTTGGAAAAGCCTAGCAGGTCTATAGGGAGCATCTATAGGAGAAAGCAGAGTTGAGGAAGAGAACTGAGTAAGGGTCACGTTAATTCTGATTTCTCTCCATAGATGCTGCCAGATCTGCTGAGCTTTTCCAACAATCTTTGTTTCTGATGTCCAGTTTCCACAGTTCTTCCTGTTTTTATTATTTGCATAACATAATTGAAAGTAATCTTCAGTAATGGAAAATTCCAATCCATCCAATGATAAATTTCTCAAGTTTTTATCAGTTACCAAAACAGACCCATATTTCCAATTTATACTTGCCTGTGCCTTGAAGTAGATAATCATGTTTGCAGACTAAAGCAACAAATAGCATTACCAATAAAATAATAGGGAAACATCTTGTGAAATGCTTTGCAGCAACTTTCATGGGTTGATATGAAGACCAAAGAGGACAATGCAGGATAGAAATCAAGGGTGAGTCAATGTTGTAGTGGCCTTGTCACTGGCCTAATAATCCTGAGACTCAAGTTAAATCTCTGTGGATGTGGATGCCACACCATAGAAACCCTACAGTGCAGAAAGGGACCATTCAGCCCATCTAATCTGCACTAACCCTCCAAAGAGAATCCCACCCAAACCAAGCTCCCACACCCTATCCCGTAATCCTGCATATACCATGTCTAATCCACCTAGCCTGCAATCCCTAAAAACCATGGACAATTTAGCATGGCCAACCCACCTAACCTGCTCATCTTTGAAATGTGGGAGGATTCTGGAGCACCTAGAGTAAACCTATACAGACACTGGGAGAATGTGCAAACTGCACATAGGCAGTCACCTAAGACTGGAATCGAATCCAGGTCCCTGGCATTTGGAGGCAACAGTGTTAACAACTGAGCAACCATGCCACCCATAGATGAAGTAAAATTTAAAGCTAATCATAAAGTGACCATAAAACCATTTTTAAATGGACAAAGGCCCATTTCATTCACCAATATATTGTAAGGAAGCAACATCTGCTATCCTAGTCTGGCCCATGTGACTCCAGAATCACAGCATTGGAGTTGATTCTTAACTGCACTCTGACAGGGTCTAGCAAGCCACTCAATTATATGTAGCCTGTTACAAAGTCTGAAAAGAAGATATGGAACTTCAACCCAGAGAATGGAAACAACAATGCCAAACACAGTTCTGTTGACCCCGCGAAATTCTCTTTACCAACGTTTGAGGGCCTGTGCCAAAATTGTGAGAACTTTTTCCCAGACTCGTCAAGAACTGCCTGACATAGTCATACTCACAGGGTGTCTAAGAAACAACCATCCCCTTTTTGGAGGTTGTCCTGTTGCACTGACCCCATAAAGTCTCACGGCATCAGGTCAAATGGACAAGGAAACCTCCTGATTTCTTCTGCCGCATTTCCCCCGACCCGTTACCTTTTTAGCTGCCGAATCTGTAGCCTATGTTGTATACTACTTGCAGAATGTACAGAGGGTGGCAACAGTGCTGAACATTCTCTGGATGAGGAATTTCAATGCCCAGCACCTGGCTTGGTAGCATCACTATTGAGATTTGAGTGGGCGTAACTGCTAGACTGACCTACAGCAAGTGGTCACAGAACCAACAAGAGGGAAAAACGTTTCCCAAGAAGGGTCATATTGAACTCAAATTGTTAACTCTGAACCCCTTGCCACAAGATTCTGCTTAGACCTGGTGAACTTCTCCAGAACTTTTTGTTTTGATATTAAAGGGAAAAACCTACATGGCAATCTGTTCGAAGTATCATGGATAGATTAATCTGCTCTCAGTAGAAATGAACATTCCATTTCACAATACTTTTGGAGATGAAGATACACCTTCATACCCTGTCATGTGTCAGTATTTCCATGCTGAATGGGATAGATTTTGAACGGGCCTAGCAATCAAAGACACTGTAAGCTATCAACAGCAACTGAATTATATCCAACCACAATCTGTAACCTCAGGGCCCAACAGGTCCTCTCCTTTACTATTACTACCAAACTGAGGAAGATACTGGTTCAATAAAGCTTGCATGAGGACATAAGAACATACAAACTAGGAGTAGGAGTAGGCCGTTCGGCCCTCCTGGTCTGTTCTGCCACTCAATAAGATCATGGCCAATATTTTTGTGGACTCAGCTCCAATTACCCATGTTTTCACCATATCCCTTAATTTCTTTATTTTTCAAAAAAGTATCTACCTTAGCTTTAAAAGCTATTAGTGATGTAGCATCAACTACTTCTCTGGGCAAGAAATCCTGTAGATTAATAACCCTCTGGGTGAAAATGTTCCTTCTCAGTTCACTTTTGAACCTGCTTCCTCTCATCTTGAGGCTATGCCCTCTTGTCCTAATTTCACCTGCCAATGGAAACATCCTATCTATTTCAATTTTATCGATTCCCTTCATAATTTTATATGTTTCTATAAGAATCCACCCCCCCATTCTTCTGAATTCTGATAAATGTAATCCCAATCTACTCAGTCTCTCCTCATAAACCAACTCCCTCAACTCCGAATCAACCAAGTCAACCTCCTCTACATCCCTTCCAGTGTCAGTATATCCTTTCTTAAGTAAGATGACCAAATCTGCACATAGTGCTCTAGATGTGGCCTTACCAGCACCTTGTACAGCTGTAACATTACCTCTCTGCTTTAAAACTGAACCCTTTTAGCAATGAAGGACAAAATTCCATTTGCCTTCCTAATTACTTGTTGTACCTGCAGACCAACCTTATGCGATTCATGCACAAGGACACCCAGATCCCTCTGCAAATCAACATACTGCAACTTTTTAACCATTCAAGTAATAATCTATTTTGCTTCTACTCCTACCAAAATGTATGACTTCACATTTACTAACATTGTATTCCATCTGCCAGACCTTTGCCCACTCACACAATCACCTATATAAATTGTAAATAATTGTGGTCCCAACACCGATCCCTGAGGCAACAACTAGTGACTGATTGCCAGCCAGAATAGCATTCATTTATCCCCACTCTTTATTTCCTGTCAATCAACCAATCCTCTATCTACGCTAATACTCTATCCCTAACACCACGCATCCTTATCTTATGTAGCAACCTCATGTGTGGCATCTTGTCAAAGGCCTTTTCGAAATCTAGGTACACCACATCCACTGGATCCCCATTGTCCACCTTGCTCAAAATGTCTTCACAGAATTCCAAAAGATTTGTGAAGCATGAACTGCCCTTCATGAACCCATGCTGTGTCTGTACAATTGGTCAATATCTTTCGAGATGTGCTGCTATTTCTTCCTTGATAATAGATTCAAGCATCTTCCCCACTACAGAGGCTAAGCTCACTTGTCTATAATTCCCCATCTTTTGTCTACTTCCCTTTTTAAACAGAGGCATCACATTTGCTATTTTCCAATCTGCTGGGACTGCCCCAGAGTTGAGCAAATTTTGGAAAATTACCACTAATCCACATGCTACTTCTACCGCCATCTCTTTTAGTACCCTGTGATGCATTCCATCAGAGCCAGGAGACTTATCTATCCTTAGTTCCATTAGCTTACCCAACACTAAACTCTTCTGTAATTATAATTGTTTCCAGGTCCTCACCTACCTTAGTCTCGTCACTTACTGGCATGTTATTAGTATCCTCCACTGTGAAGATCGATGCAAAGTACATGTTCAATGCCTCAGCTATTTCATCATATCCCATAACTAACTGTCCCTCCTCATCCTTTAAAGGACCAACAGTTACTTTAACCACTCTTCTTCATTTTATATATTTATAGAAACTTTCGTTATCTGTCTTTATATTCTGTACTAGTTTTTTCTCATACTATATCTTACTTTGCTTTATAGGTCTTTTTGTGGTTTTCTGCTGACCTTTAAAAGTTTTCCAATCTTCTAGATTCCTACTGTCTTACCCACTTTATATGCCTTCTCTTTCAAATGGATAGCCTGCCTTATTTCCTTAGACACCCATGGCAGATTACCCCTCCTCTTACAGTCCTGCCTTCTCACCTGGATATACTTTTGCTGAGCACTTTGAAAAATTTCTTTGAAGGTCCTCTACTGCCCGTCAACTGTCCCATCATAAAGTCTCTGTTTCAGGTCTACTTTAGCAAGGTCCTCCCTCATTCTATCATAGTCCCCCTTATTCAAGCAGAGAGACAGAGGCATTCCAAAAATTAGGTATTACCTTATTGAATCTACAAAACAGGACTTTGCATTCAAAACTGCATAAGTATCATGCAATAGACAGAGCTGAGTGATCCCACAACTAAAAGATCTGATATAAACTCTGCAATCTTGACACATCCAGATATGAAAGTTGGTGGGACAATTAAACAGTTATTTGTAGAAGGTGGCACCAGAAATATCCTCATTTTCAATGACAGAGGAGACTGGCATATCAGTTCAAAGATAAAGCTTGATGTATTTACAAACATATTCAACAAGAAATACCTAATGCACTACCATTGTGACCTCCTCCCAAATTTCCCAGCATCTCAGATGCCAGTATTTGTCAAATTCGATTCACTCTATGGGGTATGAAGTAGTGTCTGAAGGCATTGGAAACTGCAAAGACTATGGACCCTGCCAACATTCTGGCGATAGTGCTTAAGACCTTGCTCCAGACTAGCCACGCACAGCCAAGTTGCACGAATATAGTTACAGCACTAGCAACGATCTGACAATGTGGAAGATTATCCAGGTACTTCCTATAAACAAAAACCAAGACAAATCCAACCTGGCTAGTCACTGCCTTATCAATCTCCTCTCAGTCAATAGTAAAATGTGATGGAAGGTGCCATCATTGGTTCTAAAAAATGTCACTTACTTGATAATAACCTGCTCACTTGTGAACAATTTGGATTCTGCCAGGCTCTTTTGGCTCCTTGTTACAGACTTAGAACAAAAATGATGAACTTTAGAGGTAAGGTGAGGCAACAAGGCAGCAGCCTACCCTGGAAGATGAAGAAATTTGAATTCAACAAAATCTGAAACAAACAGCTGGCCTAGTGGCAACCATGTGAATACATCCACTGCTGAATGTTGCAAAGTTCTATCTGGTTCACTAATACCCTAGGGAGGGAAATCTGGAGTCCTTATCTGGTCTGGCCTGCACTTGATTCTACTCACATCACAATGTGGTTGACTCTTGACTATTCTCTGGGCAATTAGGGGTGGGCAATAAATGGTAACCTAGCCAGTGGCATCCTCATCACACAGATGAATAAATGAAATTGACAGTGTTTGACATGAAGGAACTTGAGCAAAGTTGGAATCAATGGAAATCAGGGCAGAAAACATTGCTGGTCAGAGTAATATCTTACATAAAGGAAGACTGTAGTGATTAGAGAACATTCACGCCAGATACAGGACATGACTGCAGGAATACCTCAGGGTAATGTCTAAGACCTTATCATCTTCTGTTACTTCACCAATTACAGTGTAGAGAAGATAAGGTCAGTAAGTGAGGAAGTTCACTGATGCAACTTTTAGCACTATTCATGGTTCCTCAGATACTGAAGTCATCTGTGCCCAAATGCACCTGGAACAATATTTAGGCTCCAGCTGATACATTGCAAGTAACACATTCCTTTCTTGGCACTCTTTTGTGGTACAATCACCAATGACAGAATCCAGTAATCATCCACTGACACTAAATGGCACTGCTATCATTGAATCCCACATTCTCAAATGCAATAGGGTGCCGCTGAATAGGAACTAGAGCAGCCATGTAAATACTATTGCTCCAGGAGCAGCTCAGAGTCTGGAGATTTTCTTGTGAGTATTGGACCTCCTGACTCAATGTCTAAACACCATCTTTGAGGCACAAGTCTGGGATTTAACAGAATATTCTCCACTTACCAAGATGAGTGCAGTTCCAGCAAGATTCCAGAAGCTCAGACCACTCAGGACAAAATAGCCCATTTGATTGACGCCATACCTAACATCTTCAAAGTTCATTCTCTCCATTACCATTGTACAAAGGCAGCAGTGTATACCTTCAGAAAAAATGCATTACAATGACCGACTTTAGGCTCCCAAGACAACACCTTCCAAACCTATGACCTCTACTATTGTGAAAGACAAGATAACAGGCACAATTGAATACCACAATCCAAACGTTTGCCTCAGAGCCACAAACCATCCAGATGTGGGATTATACTCCTTTCTTAACAGTCGTGTGTAATGCTGCACAAAGTATACTGCAGCAGTTCAAGAAGACAGCTCATTACCACCTTGGCAAGGTCATTATTAATGGACAATAAATGCTGGTATGGCCAGCAAAGCTCACATCTTGTGAATAAATAAAAAAGGATAAATAACAACACATTCTGAAGCTGTATCTATAACATTGAACTACATTAAGTGACCACATTATTCAGCTGTTTTATTGTAAGTGATAGGAAATCATTTCTCATAAGTCAATTTTTTTCTATCATATAATCTATAATGGCTCAGAAATTCTATCAACCACTTTACAAATAGATTTTATCTTTTGTCAAAGTAAAAGTACAGAGTCAATCAACATGTAGCATCGTTGACCTGATGTGAAAGATGCACTTTTATAAAGACTTCCATTTGTTTTCAAGGTGAAGCCTGTTTTGAGTGTAAAGAAATATCTAAGTTCTGCCTGAAAACTGATTTTCAAAAGAAGGCGATATTCCAGAAATACTGTTGAAGTGATGAGAATTACAGGATTCTGAAAGTAACGCTTGGACCACCATGATTCAAATGTATCTATGGAAGCAGAATTTTGAAATACTTCTGTAATATCTCAATGCCTCTTGAGACACTGTAAATTTAGCAAGGCTTCTGGAGTTCACTTGTTAAATAACAGGTTTACTTTTCTATTCTTGGCCAACTGTGTGGCTTGGCAATCAGTTTTCAAATGGAACTGAGTGTGAGAAGGGGTGGTGATCAAGAAAAGATAAACAACTAGTTATTTTGAGAGTTCAAATTTCGGTTTGGACATTCCTGAAATTCAGACAGTTCCAAACAGACATTGCCGTGAAATATATTCATTGTGTAAGACAACAATCACAGTGGACAACCTTTTTGATCTACTGGGAAAGAGGAAAGTTTCACAAACAACTTGCATGTTACCAAAATTAGAATTTCCTTTTCCATTTGATGTAAAAGAAGCACTAACAGTGTTTTGCACAGGTATTCTGGGGTCTATAACATGGCTGTGATGCTTAACCATTCATTGGACTTATCCTTTTAAAATCTCTCTTCAAATGTTTTCACTTCTGATCCAGTTAATCACACCCACATTTAACTTCACTATTATAGTTTTGGAGGATCCGCTTTCAGATGAAATATTAAACTAAGTTCAGGTTTTTTTCCCAACATCCTGTGTTGTTATACAACAAGTAGGGCAGTCTCCTTGAAGCCTGCTTGACTCTGTTCCCATTATTAATTCTATGAGAATTAAAACTATGTGAAAACTTTGAGAGCAAAGAATTGCAAATGTTGGAAATCTGAAATACACGCAGGGCGGCACTGTGGCTCAATGGTTAGCACTGCTGCCACACAGCATCAGGGACACAGGTTTGACTCCAATCTTGGGTGATGATTTGTGTGCAGTTTGCACATGTTTCCAGTGTCTGAGTAGGTTTCCACCTTATGCTTTGGCTTCCTCCCACAATCCAAAGATATGCAGGTTAGTGGATAGGCCATGCTAAATTGCCCATAGTGTTCAGGGATGTGCTGGCTGGGTGGATTAGCCACGGTAAATGTGAGGTTACAGGGATAGGGTTGGGGATGGAGGCTGGGTCTGCGTGGGATGCTCTTTGGTGGGCCAAATGGCTTCTTTTGCACTATAGTGATTCTATGAAAGTGCCATTGGTAGCATCATGTTTTCAGATGATAAAGGGTGGCACTGAAAAAAAGCACAGCAGGACAGGCAGCATCTGAAGAGCAACAGCGTCAATGTTTCAGTCAGGACTGAAATAGGCAACCCTTTCAAATAGGCTTCAAATAGGCAACCCTTCAAGACAACAGTCAGTGATTGAAATGCCACCTCCATTTAAATCATCACAGATCTTGCCAAACAAGCACCTTTTGTTTGTATGGAAATGTATCCACTGCAATTATTATTTAGGAGATTTTGTACTGTGTAAATTGACTGCCTGGTTACATAAACAATGACTACAGTTATAAAATTATTTATTGAATATTCCAAACATGCAGTAAGAAAGAATACACAGTAAGTGCAAAATATTTCTTTTGCTCTAAGTTTCTCTATGCAGGAGGTACCATAATATTTGATAAGTATATACATTTAATTGAGGTTTTCCAATATTTCCCTCCCATTGCAAGGTTTATATTAATACTATCCATCGGAGAATAACTACTCTATTCAATTAATATGCCATAGACAACACAATGCTGTCTTGTTGCACAACATATTATAGAAATTACTTAGAGACTACTTTAGCAAGTGTTTATTCTAATAAAATTAACTTACTTAAAACAGAGGAACTAAATGGATCAGTTACAAGCTATAAATCAGATCACATAGAAGGGGATGCTTCATTCGTAGATAGTAGGAAGTGATGAAGTTAGAAACTATTTAAATAAATTTAGTTATGCATGCAAAGAAAAGGAATTTGAATCGTGTTAATGAATGAAATTTATTTGAATAAGATTGTTTTTGTAACAAGCTTTTCTAATGGGCAAATACAACAGTTAGTGAAATACTGAGTTGTAGAGAGCAGGTCATATATTTGAACTCTTGTCCATGCTTTGTTAACTGTTCAGAGTAGCTGTAGCTGAGCCAAAAATGATAACAGAGCCATTCTGAAGAGCAAAAAGAATGCTTAGGATTTCTAATACAGAACATAGGAAAGTACAGCAAAGAACAGGCCCTTCAGCCCACAATATTGTGCCAAGGATTAATCCTAATCTAAAATAAAATAACCTAATCTATGCACTCCTCAATTCCAAATGCATGTCCAGCAGTTACAAATGTCCCTAATGAGCCCTGCAGGAGACCACTCAGAACTGACCTCCAGGCAGAATACTTTCCATCTACAACCACTCTGCCTTTTGTCAGCCAACCAATTCTGAATCCAGATAGCCAAAACTCCCTGTATCCCAAACCTCTTGAGTTTATGAATGAGCCTACCACGGGGAATCTAATCAAATGCCTTGCTGAAGTCCACATACACCACATCCACTGCCCGACCTTCGTCATGTCTCGTCACCTCCTCAAAGATTTGTGAGACATGACCTGCCCCTCACAAAGCCATGCTGGCTGCCTTTAATCATGCTATGCTTTTCCAAATAGTCATAAATCCTACCCCTCAGAATTCTTTCCAAACCTTGCTGACCACAGACATAAGACTGGCTGGTGTGTAATTGCCAGGGAATTCCCTATTACCCTTCTTGAAAAGAGGAACATTTGCCTCCCTCCAATCTTCTGGTATGACCCCAGCGGAGAGTGAGAAAGCAAAGATCTTTGCCAGCGGCTTAGCAACTTCCTTTCTCGCTTCCTGGAACAACCTAGGATAAATCTAATGATTCATGTCGGAAAGTGTAGATGGATCTATTTGGATGTATGCATATGCCAATTGAGTCCATGGTCAGGCTTAATTGTAGGTATGGCAATGAAATCGCTTGTCATGTACCACCAGCTAGTCTTATACATGAAGATGGCTTGGTGCTGGAAAAGCACAGCAAGTCAGGCGGCATCCAAGGGAGTAGGAGAATCAACATTTTGGGCAAAAGCCCTTCATCAGCCCTTGATTCCTGATGAAGAGCTTTTGCCTGAAATGTCAATTCCCCTGCTCCTTGGGTGCTGCCTGACCTGCTGTTCTTTTCCAGCACCACACTCCTGACTCTAATCTCCAGTATCTACAATCCTCACTTTCCCCTTAAATAAGAAGATATCCACTTCAGTGAGGTGCTAGAGCCTGATGGTATGTATCTATGGAGTCAAGCCTCAATATGAGTCGGCACTTACAGGAAAGCAAGACAGAATATTGGAAATCATGGAAAGGATAGAGCATGAACATGCATCCAAAATACATAGTTAACTAATAGCATAAAAATGGATTTTGACTCATTAGTATTGATTCACTCCTTAAACTGACTTTATACATAATAAATTCCCATGCTGTTTGCTCCTTCCATCATGGCTTTAAAACAAAAATAATTATGAGAAACAAATACATTATGGCATAGAAATAGGCCATATGGCACAGTATGATGGCACCAGTACTTTTCTCAAAACATATCTTCCAAAATATGTATGGAAGAATATGTCAACATTGGAGATAATTTAACTGACTAGTTCATTGATGGCAGTGTGTTTGCTTGAGCAACAATTACCTAGTGCACAAAGGAAAGGAACTGGACAAACTTAGCAGGTCTAGTAGTACCTATTGGGAGAGGAACACAGTTAGCATTTTGAGTCCGGCATGACCTGTATAGAACTAAAATGTGTTGGAATTGTTTTTAGATAGATCTTTGATGGAGGAGACCTAGTGCAAAAACAAATGGAGTTGTTAATGGTGGAGAAAGAAAGGAGATGTAAAATGCATGCAAATCAAGGTGGGAAAGGGAGAGAATCAGTCCTCTCTATTAAGTACAATGTAAAAAGACACAAACATGACATGGCTATGTATATGTATCAAGGGACGTAGGGGAGAGAAAACGTAAAGAAATGAAGAGCATACATAAATGTGGCTACTTTCTGACATTATAGAATTCAATGTTGAGAATTCAAGGCTGTAAAGTGACTTAGCAAAAACTGAGATGTTACTTTATGAGCTTGTGTTGTACTTTATTGGAATGTTGCAGCATTCCTAGGATAGAAATGTTAATATAAGAGCAAGGTGGTTTATTGAAACGGCAAGCAACTGGGAGGTCAGGGTCATTCCTTTGGACACAACGGAGGTGTTTTGCAAAGAGCCACCAAGTCTTCATTTGTTCATGCCAATGTAAAAGAGCCCAAATTTAAAGAAAGACAATTGAAACCCGGAAGGTGTATTTGCTGATTGGACAGTGAGGAGAGAGGAGGTGGATGGTCAAGTATTACACTTCATGATTGTATAGGAAAATGACATGGAGTAGTAAGGAAACATTAGGAGTGATGGAAGAGTGGACTGGGATGTTGCAGAGGAAACAGTCCCTGCAGAATTCTAACAGTGGAAGAAAGTGGAGATGTTCTTGATGGTGATACCATGCTAGAGGTAATGGTAGAGAATGGATGCAGAGACAAGTGGGGTAGGAAGTAATGCCAAGAGAAACCCTATTTATTTTTGGGAAGGAGGGAAAGCTGTGACGGCAGAAGTGCAGGAGATGGGTTGATTCATTGCGACTGATCCAACTCCCACATTTCTACTCTCACGAAAAACTACCATAACAGCATCCTCTGTGATTGTTTCAGATTTCCAGAATTTGCAGTATTTTGATTTCACTAGACATGAAACACATTGAATGATCTTTACTGTTGATAAGGAACAGAGATAATTCAATTCACTGTATGAATAATTTGTACTGTTTTGGATTGGATAATATTGCATCATGTGACAGTCAACTTCTAGGCATTTATTTCACACATTCATGATAATTTCCAGTGAGATAGCTATTTCTAGTTTGTTTTCTATTTTCTCTGTAGCATTTATTTACAATTCACTATTTTCAAGTACCATTTCTCAACCTCTTCCCTTGCCTGAGGTATGGAGACCTTCAGGCTAAACTACCTGCAGTCATTTTTCTCTAATGAGAAAGCAACCATATTGGCTGGTACATCAATGGAGACTTTACCTTTTTCATTTTTCATTGATAATTATTTGCATCAACACCAAGTCTTTTATTTCAGCAGGTACCTATAAACCATATGGGATTTGAATATTATCCTGGTATGAATATTATGACAAACAATCAGTATTTTCCCACATCAAAATTGAGTTGTTCTTTCATTATGAAACATTTCACCAGTTGCTAGAATTGTTTGCCTGTCAGCCCTGTGACTCAAAATTTCGGAAAGCAAATTTATACTTCATGCATTACTGCAAACCTTCCACATTATGCAAACTCACACCTTGTAGGTTTTACCTTAAGAATAAATTATTTAGTCACATTCCTTAATCCTGAGGAACATTAAAAATACATTCAACCACCGGTTGTGTTGCAAACCTGTAAGAAGTTTATTTTCAGGTCTCTTAATCATACCAGTAAAGCAAGGAATGAGTTTAGTCTCCTAATTCCATTCTCAATCAAACCAGCTATTTTCTGGAAACTGATTCTACTATAATGGCATTATCAGGACTCTTGCTTCTTATGAGGATATTAAGCAGCAGTAGTAGACGCACCAACATTAAGGGCATTTAAATGTTCTTTGGATAAATATATGGGTGAAAATGGAATAGTTTAGATTGGATGGGTTTCAGATTGGTTTCACAGGTCGGTGCACATCGAGGGCCAAAGGGCCTGTAATGCACTGTTATATTCTATGTTCTATGTTCTAAGGGTTACAGGGAGAAGGCAAGACAATAGGGTTGAGAAACATATTAGTCATGGTCAAGTGGCACAGCAGACTTGATGGGCTGAAAGACCTAATTCTGCTCCTATATCTTATGGTTTTATCTGGTCTTAAGTAGTATCCAATTTTCTGTTTCAAGTTTCCTTAAAGAAAGAAAAGAAGTTGGTTCATAAGGGTGTTGCTTTCTGATCTCTAACAGAGAACACCTAATTACATTCAGACAGCCCGATCTTGAGGCACCGACCATCTCTCCCTATTGGGGTCACATGAAAATGTGTAGTGAAGTCACTATTGCTTTGTTTAATGATGCATTCTTTCTCATTGCTAATGTAAACGTGACTAGCTGTTTCTAAGCCTGGAGGGCAGGAAGCACTTATTTACCGAGCAAACAATCTCAAGGCCTGTCCTTCACCCAGATTTTAGAAGGGAAACTTGCACAAATGTGCGTTATGAGGAAGGAACTGCGTGGATGTCAATCAAAGAGAACGGATGTTTCATTAAAGAATCCTAGGGAAGCAGCAGTGCTATGGATCACAGCAGGGGAAACAATTCAGTTTTTCAGTCCCACCTATATCCGATTAAACCTCAGTCAATATAAGGAACTTTCCATGTCACTAAGCAGACAATGTTTAAAACAGGAAGGGGCACAGATAAGTAAACAGGAGAAAGAAATGTGATTTTTTGTCTTGTACGTACTGCAGTTGGAATTCTTTGTGAATAAATTGCCTAATTTGCCTTTTGCATTCTTCAGTCTGATCAGAAAATGTGGGCAAGTCTTTTGACAGTAAATGTGTGGTTCATGCGCATATAATAATAAACAGCTTGTGGCGCAAATACTTTGTACCACAGAATACATGTCTAAGATACACTGATTAACTGAGGCAAATTAGAGCATTCTGGCAAATTATATGTTACATAGTGGAAGGTATTTGCCATAAAGCACGGAGGATAAAACAAAAAAGTAGATTAACTCATATTGTTTTTTAAAAGTCCATTACAAAAATTGTATAGCAGCATTAAATGATACCCAGTCCACAATCAAATCTGCCATGATCCCACTGAAATGAGGGTACAGGCTCTATGGGCTAAATACCTCACTCCTGCTCCTACTTTTTATGATCTTGGAGTATGATGTTATTAATTGCTGCAGAATAATTAGAATTTAGTTTAATGTAGAAACTCTAATAGTAAGATTCCCTTGTTCTTGTTTCGTGTCGCCCACAAAACAGCATCTCAATCATATTCCACTTAATCATGCATCAAATGAATTAAATAGGTTGTCATAATCTAACTCCATAAACGCCAGCAGTTTATAATCCAAGGTTCAGTACCCAAAACTGAATACAGTACTCCAGATAAGTCCAATGATGGCTCTATTCAACTGAAGTATAACTTCCTTTCCTTTTCTTCGAATCCCCTTCTGTGAAAGACCAACATTCCACTAATATTTTGCATTGCCTTCCACATCCATCTTCTGACTTTTAATTGATTTGTCAATACTTGGAATGTAGACATGGACTCTGAAATCTCTTAGCGAGTTTTGAGAAGATTTGTAGCTTGGGTTGAGATTCTGGATGTAGGTTTGCTCACTGAGCTGGAAGGTTCATTTTCAACTGAAGATGTTACCTAGTATGGTGACGAAACATCTGAAAATTAATCTTCCAGCTCATGAAAAAAGCTACATCTGAAATCTCTATCCCTACTTTCTCACAACCTTGTAGATTAGCTAATCTTGTACCTGCCCACATTGAAATTAGTCTTCCACCGATTTGAAAAAAAATTCAATGACAAACAAACTGAAGGATGAAGTGTAGTCATTTAACATTTTAAGCTGAGCTGTTGGCTGTGAGAAGGAAATCAAGAAAATTTTGTGCACTCATGACAATGAATAAAATTAGTCATAAACTCTCAACTCATTGCGCTTTACACATTGGCAATAATCCAAGCCTGTTCTTGTAGCAGTCAGTCGATAGAAATGGTCATAGAATGCCATTATTCATTAGGTTTCAATCACTAAAACCGTCGCTGAAATCAAATCTTTGACAAATCTGTTGTACTTATTTGAAAAGTCTGCTTTATGAAAGGTTTTTCTTTAATTCTTGCCAATTTGTGAAAACTTCATCTTGTGAATGCACATTAGTAATTAATCTTTGACCATTCATAATTTTCTGCCTTTATTTCAGGAGGGAGAGTTACTAAATAGGTCTTAGTATAAGAGGAAATTAAGATATATTCTCTTGGCAAACTTGAATTCTCATTCCAAACTTCTGGATGCTCGGGATAGCTCTCTGCTCCTTCTTATGATTTGGAGGAGCCAGTGTTGGACTGGGGTGGACCAGTTAAAAATCACACAACGCCAGATTATAGTCCAATAGGTTTATTTGGAAGCATTAGCTTTCGGAATGCTGCTCCTTCATCAGGATAAACCTGTTGTTGTGAGATTTTGAACTTTGCTCCTTTTCAGCCAACTATTTATTCCCTAGGGCAAAATACTTTTACATTTTAACCATGTGCCAGCAACACCTTTTTAAAAATATTCAATTTTAGGATGTGAGCATTATTATTGAGCCATAATTATCATTGAAACCTGGTAGCTACCTTCTTTAACTATGAGAATTCATGTGGTTTTACTTTCTTTTTGCAGTGGTTTGGTACAATAGAACAGTTTTCTACACCAATTCGGATGACAGTTAAGAGTTAAACATGTTGCTGCAGATCTGAAGTCATGTAGACCAAATGGGATAGGGATGGTAGCTTTTCATTACCCTATCAATATATTTGTTATGCCCAAGGTTTTGACCAACACTCAGATTGCTTATATTACAAAGTAAGATTCCAGGACAGAAGCACAGATTCTAATCAATTGATGTGTACATCACCTTCTAGATAATGTGGATGTGTGCTGTAACACTGATGCTGGTGTTGGATTACATCATGCACACTAGTTGGCAAATATTAATTTAGCAATCTAGACCCTTCTTGTCATTTTTGCTTCTCCAAAAATAAATAGAGGCTTCAAAGAAATGGAAATTCAGTACAAAGAAATAATCAAATGCCCAGCATAGTAGGCTTACTTTGATACTGTTTGAGTATAACAACTGCATACAGTGAAGTCACAATAGGCAAATTCAGATGAAACAAAACTCCTGTTGTCATAAAATTATCAACCATTCCCACCATGAGAAAAAAACAGTCCAAATGAATGTTGCCTATGATAAGCCAAAATTCTAAACAGGTCACTGTCATCTGACTGCAAGACCAGAATCAAGTTAGGCCACACAGCACTAAAAACCATTAAGCATTAGGCAAGCCATCATTTAACATTGAGGTCTACCTGTGAAAGGCTGTGTCATATCTGTAATTATGACTAAACCTGAGAAAAAAAGTTAATTAGGGGAAAGGTGTAGTTGTTATTGGAAATGGAAAACTGACAGAAAGCAAAATGTGGACATCAGAAAGCAACAAGAGATTCTAACTCAAGTTCATTAGCCATTCTGAAGCACAAGCAGAACATCATGGAATTGTTCAATAAGCAGGCATTCTTTTAAGTAAGGAAGAGTTTGGGGACTCCCACCTATTCATCATTGAAGATGTTCTGTTAACCTGATTCAAGGCAATCTGAACACAGTATCAGACAGAGAACTGAGTTCTTATCTCATGACCAACTATAAAATGAAGCAAGTTCCCTGTCAAAGAGGTTGAGCCATAAGGCGTTGACTTGCAACGATGGAATACTGGACCAATACAAAACAAGGCACAGCATCATCTTCTATACAGCAGGACACGAGCACGCAATGATTCTGGAAGCATTAACAAATGACTGTATCCATAATGTAATTGCCCACATCCTGAACAAGTAGGCATTAAGAGACATTTTTAACATGGTTGAAACACAACTGTTTTCTTGTCTTTTGCCAGATTGCTCTGATGGTTAAAGGTCAAATGTGGAGCAAGGAGGAGGTCACTGTGCCATTATGGATGGCATCAAAAAACTGACACTTGTTGTGACAGAAAGATCCAAGAAGCCACACTGCTTTTGACTGTCACAGGTCTACATGCATAGTACAAAACCATTATCACTGCAGACAACTGCCCTTCTCACACTGAAATTGTTAGTTGACAGAGAGTCACGCTGACATTCTTGCCTCCCAAAACCACAAACAACCTTCAGCCAATGGATCAAGGAATGATCAGGAACATGAAAATCCACTACTCAAGGCAGCTGATTTCTCAGGTTATCAAAGCTATCTACAAGGTTGGCACAGTGGCTCAATGGTTAGCACTGCTGTCTCACAGCACCAAGGACCCAGGGCCAAAACAAACTGAGACGACAGTCTGTGTGGAGTTTGCACATTCTCCTAGTGTCTGTGTGGGTTTCCTCTGGATTCTCCGCTTTCCTCCCACAGTCCAAAGATATGCAGGTTGGGTAGATTGACCATGCTAAATTGCCCATAGTGTCCAGGAGTGTGTACGTTAGCTGAGTTAGCCATGGGAAATGCAAGTTTATGTGAAGAGAGTAAGGGGGAAGAGTCTGGGTGGGATACCCTTCAGAGAGTCGATGTGGAGTTGTTGGGCTGAATGGCCTGTTTCCACACTGTAGAGATTCTGTAAAAAAAAAGAACAACACAACTGCTGTACAGACTATGTTCATGACAAAGATATCATGGAAGTGTGCATCAGAAGACACAATTGCCAACAATTCACCACCGTAAGTACAAAACCTCTAAGACTATGCAAGCCAGTGAGAACGAGGAGCAGAGTAAGGCCAATTAAATTGATGATAGACTCGCTCACCTCCAGAAGCTGGTCATGGAATTTCCAACAGAGACAACTATAAATGCATAATGAGGCAGATGACATTGAAGAACTGAACTGACAGATAAGAAAATCATAGTTGCAGCACACTGTTCAATTGAGGGGCCTATAGTCTCTGAAGAAGGTTGATGAACATCTGCCCACCCACCCTGTCTGTTTCCCTAGCTGAAGGTGTGAAAGCTATCTGGATGCGCTGGGATTTAACACTGCAGTATGAAAACATGGCAAACATGTTTGACTGCACTGATTATCACACTCACCTGAGAACAGAACACTTAAGCAGAAAAAGATTACTGAGTTTTTCTGGAGTTTGATCCTGATATTTTGAATGCTTTTTACAATGCTAGGCCATTATAAGAGGTGTAAAAATTGACTAAAGACCTTGGGCTCCTATTTACTGCATAAACCTTTTTGTTTGGCATTTTTCTGACATAGAACATGTTTGTTAGCAAATAAATTTGCATTAGGGCCTCCTTGACTATCTCAAAGTGCCACTTAATACAAATTTGACAGCAGTTCCTCTGAGATTCAATTCATCAGGATCTTACTGAACATGGTTATGCTTAATATATGCTACCTAACAGTGAATTCTAAGTTTGTTCAATCCGTGACTGTTGTCATGGTTCCCATCAATGACAATGCTTTGACAATCCAGCAGGTTCCAGCAGCATAACAGAGGAAAACCCTTTCCAGAAATGATGCAACAGCATGTTTAAAGTATCACCTTAGTTGTCCATGTTCAATTTATTTCAATCACTGTAGTAAGTAGTCCAGTGAATTAGCATTTTAAATTGGGAACAATTTTAACAAATCCCAATATAGGTATATGATCTTATTTACTGACTCTTTCCCCATCTCCCTCCCCATAGGTCTGTAAATGACACACCTCCATAGCAGGTGGGATTGGAGCCTTCTATCCCAGAGACACTGCCAATACACCAGAAAACTCCTTGTTTGGAAGCACTTATTGATACATATTCATCTTTCTTTTACTTTTGCCTTAAAGAAAAATGAATGGGCATCAGTGAGTGAGGAATCAGTTAATGAGGAAACAATGACTAATAGCTCCTAACTCGTAAGTGCATACATATTTTTTTTCTCTGAAGGCATTAGGCACAAAATAACAGCTTTGGTTGATGTCTTCCCTGCCCTGAGGCAATAGTTGCCTGAACAGACCAATAAGCTCAGGATGGACTAGATGTCAAAGCTATACAATTCCCAGTGTGCCTGACATGTCCTGCATTTGTTTGCTGTACTATTGGAAAAGACAGGATTATGAGAATAAATGATTCAATTATTACAAGAATTTGAGTAAATAAAACAGAAAAGTCTGTTGAAATTCACCATTCAGGTTAAATTAAACATGAAGGAATGGATTCTTGTACAAAGGTACTGCAGACAACTTCTTCCCATGAAACCATATTCTTCAGAACAGGAATAAAGGATATTTGAAAAGATTTGAGTGTTATATTTTCAGGTGTGGAGATAATACATGTCAATAAAATCAGGATTACCATTTCACATTTTATAATGGGGTATAGGTGAAAATATGTCAAGAATTCTCTTCATAGTAACTTACTCAACCTGCAGAATGTTACACAATATTTGGAAAAATAGTATGACATTAGAAAAAAATCATCTTGTGCTTTTCAATAGATTTTAAAGCCAGAAAATCTGCAAAATGTGATTTGCACAGGAGTATATGCAAGGTTCAATCAGCCAGCCATTTTACACTAACTGTGGCTGGTGATGGAACAGATGAAATAGTAGCAACTAGGTGCTGCAATGAAATGATATTCACAGTCTGATGTAAATCATTAATGTGAAATGCTAATATGCTATTTAAAAAGCATAGCAAAGGAGACAGAGTAACGGATTGTTTCAAAAGAAGTTGAAGCATCCCATGTCAGGTTACAGAATGACCCTTGAATTACATCTGCTGCTTTATAAATGTTTGGAAAGTGCAAGGTGAAATTTGTTGTCAATATTTATTCTGCACATTTTCATATTATGTAGCAAGTCAGGTATGGAATGTCTAAAAATAGAAACAGGCTACTCATGTTGATTTTTGGGGTACAACAAGGCAATATGAAGACAATTCAATGCAAATTTTCCATTGGCTTCTTATATTTATCACACCCAACCATCAATCCATTAATATGCATCGCGTGTTTTCCATGTGTAATCCATTTCCAAGAGGGTACACAACACTGCTCAACACAGGAGGAGATGGTCCTCTATAGCCTTAATCAATTGTATTAACAAATGCATACTCAGTATATGAAAAGGAAAAAAAAAGTCATGAATTTGATCAACAATAATTGGTCTACATTTAAAATGTTAATTTCCTGTGTATCAATTCAAAAAGAGAACATGATACGACACTGTATTGTTAGCAAGTTGAGAATGTTTGGACTATGCATTGTACTACAGCACAGTGTGTACTGTTTGTATTATAGACATTTGATTGAGTCTCATGTCAAATATCTGATCGAACTGATTGTCTTACAATGGTTAATTCTAATAGTTAAATGTCTGTAATTTTAGGTAACATGTGAAAGAAAGAATATGGTTTTGTTATCTTTCACACACTTGGCTCTTCCACTCTAAGTGAGGTCAAACATATCTTTAATTTTCCATCAGTTAAAAACTCCAAAGAAGAAATTATCACAGTTACACGGGAAACCAAGTTTTCATTCCCAGATCAGGTATACAAGAGCAGGAGAAATCCTAATTCCAAGAACCTGACTTTTAAAAATGGTTGCCTGAACTTCCCATTTGCAGTCCAGAAAATGCAGTCAGGTTGGCAATCGGACCAGGCAATTGAGGAAAATGGGAATTAAATCCCAAAGTGAGTTGGAAGGAAAGTCTACCTGCTTCCAATAATGTGTACATAGTCTAAAGCATTCTTCCCAATCTGAGTCCTTCCCTCTCTCCCCTGTCTCTCCTTGCCACATCCAATCAAAACCATGCCAACCCAACACCCCATGGTCCTTCATAACTCCTGGACAAATTTAGCCCTGTTCTCACCTCATGACCTTTCATTTTTTTTTATCTCCATAGTTCCTCATACCTTGATGCCAAATTAGTGCCTATTTCCACCCACCAACCTTACCCCTTCATCGAGCATGCAAATTGAGTATCCACATCCCCCAAAATACAATGGAGAACAAATATAGTTCTAAATCCCACACTCTATTCCATTCAGAAAACCACTCTCATTCATAACAACACATTTTGACATAATAAAAGGTTACTGAGGCATGACCTACCCTTCACAAAACCACGTTGACTATCCCTAATCAAGTTATTCCTTTCCAGGTGATTATAAGTCCTCTCTCTTATAACCTTTTCCAACACCTTACACACAACAGATGTAAGGTTCACTGGCCTATAATTATCAGGGTTGCCCTGACTCCCCTTCTTGAACAAGGGAACAACATTTGTTATCCTCCAGTCTTCATGTCTGAAGAATATAGCAAATCAGAATCCACAGCACAAGCCAGCAACTGGTTCCTGACATCAACTGATCTCTAAAAGATCTATCTCTCAATATCTAAACCAGATCTCCCATCAGACAATTTAAATTTGTAATCCTTGGTTCTTCATAAATGGTTTAATTAGTATAAACTAATATAATGAAGCAAATGTAGACCTTCATCCCTTTTAAAACTTCTATCAGATCATCCCAAAGTCTATGGTTCTCTAAAATGTAGCTTCCTGAAACCTTTAGCCTAATTTGGTATGTAATGGTGGGTTTTGCCATCCCTTTGAGGATGGCTTGGGAGGTAAAGGACTTATCATCATTAAAAAAGATGGCAGATGGCCTAGAATTACTTGAATCAGTTAAACCATTGACTAAAGACTGCTTCTTCTTCCACCATTGGTGAGGGAGATCCTCTCTTTTCACAAGTTATCTGGCCGGCTTACAGCAAGAGCAATGCTACTGCACTCCATCAAAAACACCCATGTTCCAACATTGCTGGGGCCTGGCTGACTGACCCCATGCCATCAGATTCCAACTATCTGATTTGCCCGAGTGTATAGCCATTGATACGCCCTCATCCTTCAACAGCCTCCCCAACAGTCATCACTGGGCCTGGTGCTGTTGAGCTGTGTGCCTTCTGATTGGCCATCTTTACCAGGAACTTCTGCCTTTGCAACAGTCATTAAGTTCTATCAATAAGACCCTGGATCCTGCTGTCACTCCATCAGAGTATGCTTCTACTCCAGAGTTTTTGTCTCCACTGTTGTCATGTTTTTAAGAGATTTATTTCCTCAAATTCAATGAAATAGCCATGCCTGTAAGTAGACCTCAAATCAGTTTTGCTTCACACTCTGTGTGCTGGAAATTAGTCCAGTCATCCTCCACAACATCTTTTCCAAAGCCTCAATATCAGCCATTAGAAGAGCCTAAGGCTGGAGAATGTATTCCTGATAGGGCCCAGCTGAGGTCTAGTAAGAGGACAAATTAAACCTTGTGTTCTTACATCTCATTCACTCTAGTTATTACTTTATGGCATTGTCTATGTTCATTTCTAGAAACAGATGCACTAAGATTCCCAGATACTTTACTTACTCCACCTTTGTTAATACCTTTCCCTGACAGACATACACATATTGGGCATCCTCCCTGCCCAATGCATACACATGCATTTTTCCAGATTAAATATAATTCAGTCATGAGCACAATCTCCCAACAATTAAAATACAGATGATTTATATAAAATTCTAAGTAGCGGTGATCCTAACTCCAATTCCTGCAGGACACCATTGCAGCTGGTATCCAAACAAATCCAAATCCATCTCTATCTACTTTTCTCTCTCTTTCCAGCCAGTTTCAGATCAGCACAATATATTACCATACATGATATACACATATTGAATAATAGATGTAGTTTGCATTGTCATTTTGAAGAAACTTTAAACAGAAGCTTAGTGTTCAATCTGCCCATGCTTTCATGTTAAAGTTACAATTTAAATATAAATGAATAGTGGTTGACAAATGGATAAAGTCTGGGAATGGGTATAAAGAGCTCATTGTGCAGTCATGCCTGTTCATTGCAACGGTCAAAACAGACAAACTTAGTGTTACCAATTGATGTGACAGTAATGCGTTGCCCAAAACTAAACATAATATGGAGTGCTATATACCTCAGCAAGGCAGCCCAGTCAGTTAGGTTGGCTCAACTTAGTCAGTGCCACCTGCATCAGATTTAAGAACTTTGAAGAAGAATTTCTGATCAGCAAGCTCCAGGATTCTCTGATGTAACAATGGTGTTTTATACTGAAAGTTGGATTCAAGTTGATTCTGAATGGTCATTTGTAGTGGCTTTAATTTCAGCCATGAGGCTAACTGAAAGCATATTGTCCAGATGTCATTAGTCAATCCAGATGTCACTTTGCTACAGCTGTTGGGGAGGTTTTAAACTAAAGTGGCAGGGGACTGAGAACCAGAAGAGAAGTCAAGTAGACAGCGAGGTGGAAACTGGAGACTGTAAAAATCATGAAGATAGCATTAATAAGGGAAAGAGTGGGCAGAGAGCAGATGAACGCAAAAGAACTGGTGGCCTGAAGTGCATCTACTTTAATGCAAGGAGTATAGTGTGTAAGGCAGATGAACTTAGGGCTTGGATTGGTGTCTGGGAGTATGACATTATTGCAGTCACAGAGACTTGGTTGAATAGGTAAAGATTATGGAAATTTGTGGAGGCAATAGGGAATTGGTGATGGGAGATATTAATTTTCCCAACATTGACTGAACTACACTTAGCGTCAGAGGTCTGGATGGTGTAGAATTTGTAAGAAGCATCCAGGAGAGTTTTCTAGAGCAGAATGTCAATAGTACGACGAGAGTAGGGGCCATATTGGACCTAGTTGGGGAATGGGCTGAAAATGTGTTGCTGGAAAAGCGCAGCAGGTCAGGCAGCATCCAAGGAACAGGAGATTCGACGTTTCGGGCATAAGCCCTTCTTCAGGAATCAGGACAATAGTTGGGGAATGGGCCAGGCCAGGTGGTAGAAGTTGCGGTGGGAGATTTCTTTGGGAACAGTGACCACAATTCTGTAAGTTTTAGAATACTCATATACGAAAATGAGAGTGGTCCTAAGGGAAGAGTACTAAGGCCAATTATATCAAAATTAGGCAGGAGCTGGGAAATGTGGATTGGACACAGCTATTTGAAGGGAAGTCCACATTTGATATGTGGGAGGCTTTCAAAGATCGGTTAAAGATAGTGCAGGATAGGCACGTCTCGTTGAAGGCAAATGATAGGAAAAGCAAGATTTGTGAACTGTGGATGACAGGAGAAATCGTATGACTAGCCAAGAGGAAAAGGGAAGTGTACATAAGGTCCAGGCAGCTAAGAACAGAATGGGTCCTGGAGGAATATCAGAAGAGTAAGATCAGTCTTAAATGAGGAATCAAGCGGGTTGAAAGGAGTCATGAAGTATCTTTAGCGAGCAGAATTAAGGAGAATCCAAAAGCATTTTATTCTTATATAAGCAGCAAATGGGTAACTAGAGAAAGGATTGGTCCACTAAAAGATAATGAAGGAAGGTTGTGTGTCCAACCTGAGAAAATAGGTGACATTCTTAATTATTACTTTGCATCAGTGTTTACTGAAGAGAAGAACATGATGAATGTTGAGATTAGAGATAGCAGTTTGATTAGTCTAGATCATGTTGACATAAGCAGGGAAGATGTATTGCATAGGCCAGAGGTTGTTAAGGAGGACAAATCCCTAGGACCAGATTGGATCTATCTCAGGTTGCTAAGGGAGGTGAAAGAGGAAATAGCTGGGGCCCTGACAGATATCTTTGTGGCATCCTTAAACACAGGTGAGGTGCCGGAGGACTGGAAGGTTGCTTGTGTTGTCCCCCTGTACAAGAAGGGTAGTAGGGATATTCTGGGTAAGTATACACCAGTGAGCCTGATGTCAGTGGTAGGAAAGTTGCTGGAGAAGGTACTGAGGGATAGTATCTATATTTAGAAAAGAATGGGCTTATCAGTGATAACATGGTTTTGTGCAGGTGAGGTTGTACCTTACTAACTTAATAGAGTTCTTTGAGGAAGTGACCAAGTTGATAGATGAAGGAAGGGCTGTTGATGTCATATACATGGACTTTAATAAGGCATTAGATAAGATTCCCCATGGTAAACTAATAGAGAAAGTGCAGCGTGTTCCAGAGAGGTGGATAAAGAACTGGTTGAGCAACAGGAGACAGAGAGTAGTAGTTGAAGGAAGTTTCTCAAAATGGAGAAAGGTGACCAGTGGTGTTCCACATGGATCAGTGCTGGGGCCACTGTTATTTGTGATATACATGAATGATCTGGAAGAGGGCACTGTTGGCATGATCAGCAAGTTTGCAGATGACACAAAGATTGGTGATGCAGCAAAAAGCATAAGGGACTGTCAAAGAATACAGGAGAACATAGATAGATTAGAGAGTTGAGCAGAAAAGTGGCAGATGGAGTTCTATCCAGAGAAATGTGAGATGATGTATTTAGGCAAGTCTAACTCTAGAGCGAATTATACAATGAACAGAAGAGCCTTGAGAAAAGTTGATGAGCAGAGAGATCTAGGAGTGCAGGTCCATTGCATTCTGAAGGTTGCTGCACAGGTGGCTAGAGTGGTCAAGGAGGCATATGGTATGCTAGCCTTCATCAGTCAGGGTATTGAATATAAGAGCTGGCAGGTTATGTTAAAATTGTACAAGACATTGGTTCGGCCGCATTTAGAATACTGTGTACAGTTCTGGTTGCCACATTGCCAAAAGGATGTGGATGCTTTGGAGAGGGTGCAGAGAAGGTTTATGAGGATGTTTCCTGGTATGGAGGGTGCTAGCTATGAAGAGAAATTGAGTAGGTCAGGTTTATTTTCATTAGAAAAAAGGAGATTGAGGGGGGAACCTGATTGGAGGTTTACAAAATCAGGAAGGGTATAAAGTTAAAAATCACACAACACCAGGTTATAGTCCAACAGGTTTAATTGGAAGCACACTAGCTTTTGGAGCGACACTCCATCACCTGATGAAGGAGCATTGCTCCGAAAGCTAGTGTGCTTCCAATTAAACCTGTTGGACTATAACCTGGTGTTGTGTGATTTTTAAATTTGTACACCCCAGTCCACCACCGGCATCTCCAAATCATGAAGGGTATAGACAGGGTAGATAGAGATAAGCTTTTTCCTAGGGTGAAGGATTCAATAATGAGAGGTCATGCTTTCAAGATGAGAGGTGAAAAGTTTAAAGGGGCTACATGCGGGAAGTACTTTACACAGAGGGTGATGGGTGTCTGGGACGCATTGCCAGCAGAGGTGGTAGAGGCAGGCACGGTAGATTCAGTTAAGATGTGTCTGGCCAGTACATGGGGTGCAGAGGGATATAGATGCTTAGGAATTGGGTAACAGGTTTAGACAGTAGATTTGGATCGGTTCAGGCTTGGAGGGCCGAAGGGCCTGTTCCTGGGCTATAAATTTTCTTCGTTCTTTAATCAAGAAGACACAGATGGTGAGTGGCAGAGGGAATGGAAGGGTATATGACTGATACAGATTGGGGGTTTCTACTGTTTTCAGTGGAACTGTAATCAAATGAGGTGATCACAACAGCCCGGTTAGAAGGCCAAGTACTGGTTACTTCCACTGTTCCCTTTGTTCATCCCTCTGAATAGTTTGGCATTTCTTAGTGGCTTTGCTCTTAATTACTGGTGTAGAAGACATGGTAGACCAACGCAAGAGATCCATGGCAGAACCAGTGAGCGAGCCCAATTGTACCTCCCTCTTTGAGCAGCTTGTCTTCATCATTGTTGATGCTGCTCCATCTCCTTCTCATGGTCAAATGGAACAGCAACTACAGCACCCATGACTGAAAACAAATGGTCTGGCCACAGTCATTATGGTCATAAATCAAAGTCTTTACCACCTCTGACACCACAGCCTGTCAACTTCATAACTTTAAACACCACAAAGCCAAAACTGAAGTAGTTGAAAGGAAACTATTTAAACAGCTTTTAGTGGTGGTTCCTTTCAGTCGCTCAAAATGAGTTTTGCAAAAACAAAAAAGGAATCCTGGACCAAAGGGTTTAGTATAGACTTCAAGGTGTCTACCAATTGTCTTCCAAAGTTAGTATGCAATAGGGAAATGTGACTCCAGGGTCCTTGTGTTAAGACTAAAAGCCCTAATGGAGACACACCTGAATCACATAAAGTCCAACATCATCTTGTAATTGAAAACTCTTGGTCATTGAACTGTTCATCAAAAGCCAACTACATTCAATCAATGATGCTCTAGTCAGTAGTGTCAAACATAGCTCCAATGATTTGGGGATGCTGGTGGTGGACTGGGGTGTACAAAGTTAAAAATAACACAACACCAGGTTATAGCCCAATAGATTTATTTGGAAGCACTAGAACTTTTGGAGCACTGCTCCGAACACACTTTGCAATGTTCCAAAACGTGGGACTGGTATTTCCAACTTTGTGAAAAAGCATGCAAGCCTACACCCTCAATAACAGTAAAAACAGACGACGAGATGGGTGGGTGAACTGCAGTGGAAGTGGGTCGAAGTGCATATGCTCAGTGCTCCCTTGCTGTTGGGTGTTGGTCAGTGAGTCCGCTCAGTGACTATGGTATCTACGCATAACGCTAATAGTTAATACTATTCAGACACCAGCTGCAATACAACCGCAGGGATATCCCCTTTGTACTTACAGTATGTACCAAAGTTTAAGTGTTTGGGCTACCGTAATTAAAACACCATGTTATCATTTCAAGAGATTGCGCTAAAGCGGATTTACAGCTAACCTTTCCAGTGTCAGACAAGGAGAAGAAATATTTTTTTCCCTCTCTTGTAAACTTATGAAGTAATGTATCATGTCAGCATTATTAAAATGCATGGACCAGCAGCGCTGAGTTATTTCATCAACTCCATTGCCAAAGTTAAAAATTAATATGAACCTTACAATAATCCACCAGCACGGCCAGACGTATTTGATTGTGTCGGAGCCAAAAACAAAAAAAAACAAGAGGGGGTGGAAAAGAGTGAGAAAACAGCGTCAATCATTTGCCTTAAAGTAAACCTTGAAGAAGAAAGAAAAGTACGAAAACGTCCCTATTAAGAATTCAGAAAGCCGTGACATTTAAAGAAAATTATGAATCACGACATTCTAAGGTAAGTTGTATTTTGCAACAAAACCCAGGTACGCTTCAGTTGAATCACTTGGGGGGAATAACACCTATTTTCCCATCACATTTAATGTAACCAACATATTTTAAACATTCAAAACTTCCTATTAAGTTGTTTCAAAATAATTATTTATAAACTCCTGTACATGTTACGCTTTATTTTGCCTCAAATTAAATGCTATTTTCAAGCTAGCCAGACCACCTTGTGATACAGAACTTCAAAGTAATGAACACAGAAACTTACCACTGCTTTTCTCCATGGTCAATCAAGGCTCACGGTTGCAAGTAACTGAAGACGGTGCAGCTAGAAGGAACATAGTAAAGAACAGCGCTGACACTGATCAAAACACCCAGTTCCTCACTCCCTAAGACAGTGAGCATCCTCCTAAAGTTTCTCTCAACTTTGTTCTCCCAAGAGCCACAATCAAAGAGAACTAACTCGGGGTCCTAGCGCCCTCTAACACACGAATAGACTGTTGTGGAGAATTTAATTTCATGACTTCTAGCATATCAGGAACATAGTACAAAAACCACTAAAAGTAATTCACTTGGCAGAACTAGAGGGCATAAGTTTAGGGTGAGGGGGAAAGATATAAAAGAGACCTAAGGGGCAAGTTTTTCACACAAAGGATGGTATGTGTATAGAATGAGCTGCCAAAGGGAGTGGTAGAGGCTCGTACAGTTGCAACATTTAAAAGGCATTTGGATGGGTATATGAATAGAAAACGTTTGGAGGGATAAGGGCCAGGTGCTGGCAGGTGGGACTAGATTGGGTTAGGGTATCTGGTTGGCATGGACGAGTTGGACTGAAAGGTCTGTTTCCATGCTGTATATCTCTGTGATTCTATGACTAATTATCAAGGAATGAAAGGGTATTTATAACTCAACCGCTGAATAAGACTCGTGCTGGAAAAGCACAGAGGGTCAGGCAGCATCTGAGGAGCAGGAGGATCGATGTTTCGGACATAAGCTCTTCATCAGAAATGAGGCATTTGAACCGAGAGGGTGGAGAGTAAGATTGACAATTGTCAGGACGAAATGCAAAAGAATACACGTTCACTTCATAATTAAATAAAACTTTGTCATAATGTTCTTTTATAACAGAAGATGCTATAATCCTCAATTTAAACATCTGAAGACTGCATCATGTTGCGTCTTCCTTAACTATGTTTGGAGTAGTGTCCAATTCTGGTCGCCCTGTTATGGGGGGATATCATTAAGCTGAAGAAGAGATTTACCAGGATGTTGTCAGCAATGGAAAGTTTGAGTTATAAGGAGAGGCTGAATAGGCTGGGATTTTTTTCATTGGTTTGTAAGAAGTTGAAGGTGACATTATAGAGGTTTATAAAATCATGAGGGGTACAGATAAGGTGAATGGCAGGTGTTTTAGCATGGGAGATTTCAAGGCTAGAGGGCAAATTTTTAAGGTGAGCAGAGAAAGACTTTAAAAAGTGATGAGGGGCTTTTTTTTACACAGAGATTAGTTCATGTGTGGAATAAATTTCCAGAGGAAGTGTGGATGTGGGTACTGTTACAACATTTAAAAGACATTTGGATAAATACATGAATAGGTACTTATGATTTGGAGGTGCTGGTGTTGGATTGGGGTGTAAAAAGTACTGCTCCATCCACAACCACCTGATGAAGAAGCAGCATTCTGAATGTTAGTGCTTCCAAATAAACATGTTGGACAATAACCTGGTGATGTGTGATTTTTAACTTTGTACATGAATAAGGAATATTTGGAGGGATGTGGGCCCAGCAAGGCAGGTGGGACTGGTTTAGTTTTGGTTTATGTTTACCATGGAGAAGTTGGACAGAAGGGTCTATTTCCATGCTGTATGACTCTATGATTGAATTTAAAGATTTCTTTTGGTGTTGGGTTAAATAGACCCCACCCCACAAGGTTTTGCCCACTATTCATTATTAGCAACAGCCTGAATTTTGAGGTTGTATTCCCTCTATATCTATTTTTATTTTGAAATGACAGGCAACATATCATGCCGGTCTCTTCCCAACTATCAGGCAACAATCATAACGTGTTCATCCTGCACCAGGCCTCTGTGCAACCTTTATTCCAACCAAGCAGCCTGGAAACTGCATGACTTTACCAATACTAATGCCATGGCTGAATGACCCATCAACATCCAGGGGTTACCGGTGAAGAGAAACTGAACAATACCAGGCATATTGTGGATATAACAGCAGGTCAGAGGCTGGGAAGTCCTCTGATAATGCTGCTCCTTTAACAAGGTTATGTTGTCCTTGGCTTCTTTTCAGAGAGATTGTAAAAGACACAGACTCCGAAAAGTCTAAGTTGAAGGATTTTAGGGCCAATTTGATTGTAGCTAACAGATACTGCCTGAAGCAAAAGTTTTGAGTTTTTTCTTAAAGAAAACACTTGTACTTTGAAAGGGGAATGGCCAGTTCTTCCAGCTCAGACTTTCTCTAGTTTGATTTGGTTTTTGGCAGTTTGGCTATCCACTGAAAGCTGTAAGGCAGTTTTTAAGCTACTGGACCAAAGAAGCAGGTCCATGTTGGTCCTCTCTCTGACTTCTCTCCTGTAGGTCCCTGTGTTTGATTTTACCTTTTGTGCCAAGGGTGTTTATGAGGATTGTTGCAAGTATTGTGTTATGAAGATGTGGGTGTTCCTTTAAGAGAATGAAGGACTTGGCAAGTGCACCGAGTGCTGGAAAATTCACAAAGTGACATTTGATTCAGAACAACCAGCACTCGCTGAGTTGTTATGAGACAAAAGCACAAATTTGAATTTGGCCAATCAGTTTAAATTATACCCCCAAAAAGTATCAAACTTTAATCCAATTTGGATTGAGTATATTGACAATCTTAAAAGCCAATGACACAATCTAATGCTTTAGGGGTATAAGACCAGGGAAAATTTAACAGTTGATAGGAGAACTGCCAAGCACAGCATGTAAGCAGACTGTTTGAAAAATAGCTCTCTTAAAAGTACCTTTTCAATCAGTAACTTGTGACACAGAAATTCCTAAGAAAATGAAAAGAAGACACAGGAAGATCTGAATAGAAGAACAAAAGCTGCCTGGTTTTGAGATAAGAAGGGTGGTTTTGTAAATTTTGATTGGGAGTTCTATCAGACTAGTATTATAGAAGGGAAGGTAACAGATAGATTAGAGTAAGGAATGGTAAATACTGCTATACTTTAAGGAATAAAGTTGATAATTTTTGCTTTAAGTAGTTCTTGGCCATTCACACTTTTACAGATTACTGCATGGGATAAATCATTGCTATGTTGCTGATTTTATATTAAATAGGAGGGTTTACCTCGTGTCATAACAATTGGAACAACATCATTAAGTTGGGATGATATGTTGGGTTGTCGGATACATTAAGCTATTCTGTATTATATTCCCTTTTGGTAATCTTGTAAATAAATTCCATTTTGTTTAAAACTATATGGTTTGATCGACTGAATCCCTCCTGGGATATCTGTGTTACACCTGCTTAAAACAACCAGCAAAGTTAGACTCTGGGCTACTTTCTTGAAATGTTTTGAGGTGGTGTAGCCTCATCTATAACAGTCTGCATTGAGTAACTCACCTTCTGACTCCCTAATGCTTATTTACCATCTACATAAAAGCAGAATAAAGTGGAAATTGAGAAGCTTCTGTCATCTCAGGGAGATGCATAGTTAAGGTACTACACTTCCCTCTAGTCGAGATTGTATGTTAAAAATTAATTGAGTGTGAGTACCTCCAGTCTTACATTGCTAATCTTGCTGTAAAAACCCTTAAAGAAAATTCATGATCCATTGGGGAGTTTGTGGAAAGTCAAGACCAACCATTTCCAGTGTCATCACAAATGTGAAAAATTTACCCATAGTATGCAAAGCCCACACTTTACTTGACTGATGAACTTAGGTTAAAATAAAGCTTTAACCAGCTATCTGTTCTTAACTTGAAAGTATTTTAAACAAGTTGTCTCTAACAAATGTCAAAAAAAATTGATAACTTATAGGTTTATAATTTAGCTCCACACCTTTTTCAATTCTCCTTTTCACACACAAATAGGTAAGACATTCATTTTAAAGCAGAAAAAGAAACAAAATTATGAAAACATAGCTTTAGAGCATGAATCTGAATTTGATGAGTTATTTTCTTTCCACGTCCTTATCATTCTTTGATGTTGACACAAGGTTATGTACAAACCAACATTCAGTCTTTCAGTTACCTGTTGAGAATTCATCCTTTCAATGTCTGTGAAGGTATTTTATTCCTCCATCAACAGGAGATATGCAGAGAAAGATGAGAGGAAGCCAACCATTTGCAACTGGAGACTTCCTGGTATTGTTCCACTGAACAGAGATACAGAGAAAAGGTTTTCACACATTGTCTCTGCAGGCTAGATCTTCCTACTCCACTGGCTTCACACATGCTGTGGTCACCTAGTCAAAAGTCAATCATAACATTGGGGTCAAGCAGAGGTCCCCTACTTCAGAACCCATTGATTTTATTCCATCAGCTTTCTCTCTGACTGTTCCAGGAAAAGGCAACATCTTATACAACTCACAATATGCTCCAATAAACTTGATTTTTAAAGCTGCAACAACCTTTTCACACCGTTTTCTTGGTTTAAAGCAGTGTCTTCATTTTAAATCCACAACCAAAACTCAAGGAAATAAAAATATATGATCTTTTAAAAAATGACATCTTGTTGAAAGAGGTAACTGAGTTTTAATTAACTTTATTATTACTGCTAAAAGGTGGCCCTAAAAAATCCAATTTTAGATTCCTGGAAGTCAATTTTTCCCATCATGATAAAAACACGCGCACATGTTAGCTTTTTTTTTGAGTTAGATGCAGATTTTCTCATTGGAAGATAATCTTTCCAGCCACAAGACCTGGTAAGATGTTCCTTGAAACAGTTTTGAGCAAAACAAATACTTGAAGTTGTTTAATTCTGGCATTGTTTTTGATACTGGCAAAAGAAAACCCAATGCACCACCGCTGCGGTAATTTAACTTCTGATTCCCTCTGCTATCTGGATATCCAGTTAAGTTCAATCCGAGGACATGTAATATCTGAACCTTAACATTCAATCCATCACTGAATCTGCCAATCTCTATTGGTACAAAGTACCATTTGTTTCTGAGCATGTTTTATTCCATTGCCACTGAAACTATCATTCAAGCGTTTGTCACCTCCAGACACAACTTTTCTCAAGCTCTTCTCACCAATTTTTTGAACTGCATACTACATTAACACTGATTCCAGACTTTCAAATTCTAATTCACATAAAACCCCAATGGTTTCTTTACCAATCTCCATTGTCACCCCATCCCTCAATGTGTTCATTTCTAAATTCTTCTTATTATCACAAATTCATTAATACTCTCTCTTCACAGTCCTCTCATTTGCTACAGCCGTGCATCCATACTTCCATCCTCCACATCTGAACTCTGCATGTTTCCCTGCATTAACATCATTGGCAGGATTAATTTGCTTGGCATAATTACTTAGGACTATCTGGAGCTGTGCAGAACTCATCTGTTCCTCATAGGAAATTGTAGAGAACTTCACTGCCTTCCAGACTATATGACATCATTAGATTGGGTGGAACTTAATGCAAATTCAACATTAATTTCTTCAGAAACATCCCCTTGTACAACTCTCTACACTCTGGAATCCTCTCCCAAAGCTTACTCCAGTTTACCCTCTCCACCTTAATGTTATCTTCTCATCTTTTAAAGCTTGTTTAAAATCTGACAGGCTAGCAGTGCCTTTGGCCACTTGCCCTCATTTGTGCCCTTTTCAGATCTGACCCCTAACTATGAAATATATTGTGTTCATTTATTGTAATAAAGATACTATGTGCAAATAAATTGTTGTTAGCACCCATTGCTTTTCACAAAATAATGTAACGGTTTCGTTAATCCTTATCCCAATTTAGCATTTAATTTGATGACACCCTGACTATGAGAAAGATATATATTTAAGTCCTTGGCTGAAGTTCAACTCCAACAACATTTTGACTTCGGAAATGTTAGCAATCGAGCAACGCTGACAGAGCGAAATTTTTTTCTGCTATGGTTCGATAAGCTAATACAGAGCATATATTCCAAGACATCCTAACATATTAAAGTGACTCCTGAAAATATGCTAGGATGAATTTGATAATACATGTGAATATTTAGTTAGCTGTCCACAGTGTGAACACTGTTAGCAATCTCACTTGTGAAATGGGCTAAATAAAGTCACTTTTTGTGTTAATCAAAACTGCAGTTAAGATTGCATAAATACACTTCACAAAGGAGAGAAATATTTGAACGATATTTCTTTTTGTCATGTTTGAACTCATATTTCAAAAGTGAAAGGATAATTTACCATTCACTGCATCACTTTGGTTGCAGTTGTTGTGGTATGTTTGCCGAACTGGGAAGTTGGTTTGCAGATGTTTCGTCCCTTTCTAGGTGAGTTCCTCAGTGCCATGGAGCATCCCATGAAGTGCTGCTGTACTATGTCAGTTGGAATTTATTTGGTTACATTCATGAACATCAACTAGCCACTAAATGCCATGACCAGCTGTCCCTTGTAGCTATACACACAGATGACAAGGGCCAGACATTTGACTGGGACAATGCAACAATAATAGGACAAGCCAAGCAGAGGACAGCCAGAGATTTTCTAGAAGCATGGCACTCATCCACGGACTCCATCAATAAATACATTCACCTAGGTCCTATATAATGACCACTGCAACAAACAACCAGAACCGGCAACTGGAAGCAACGGGCATGAAACAAAACAAATCCCAACCCACACAGTATAGCAGCATTTCACAAGATGCTCCACAGCACTGACTGATGTCACCTAGACGGGGGACGAAACATCTGCAAACCACCCTGCCAACTTGGCAAACATACCCATGGCAATTGCAACCAGCAGCTGAGCTCCAAATCTTTACACAAACCTTGATCACTTTGGTAACAAGATTAAATTATTTTGTACCTGCCTTTCTCTTCTGTACTTCACTTTGATAATCTTATTTTGATCAATTTCTTTTTGAATTGGTGCTTTGTTTTTTACTAAGCCCCTCTTTCATCAGTCACCTATACCATTCTTAATATTTTAAGTTTTTTTTAATATTACAATGCTTTGTCTAACAAAATGGTAATATTACCTATTTTCTGCACTCTACACTTTGCTAAACTTTCCCATCTGTGAAATCAAGCCTTACAAATTATTATTTCAAATCATAACGAGCTTTTCAAGAAATGCCCAATCAAAGACAGACATTTATAATGGACACAATAAACAATCTTTCAAACAATCATCAAGTCAACCAGAACAAATGAAAGATCAACAAAACATCTTTCACCCAACAGGTTACATTTTAAAAATAATCTATTATTAGTGATTGATTTGCATCTCATACACATTTCATTTTAAGCTGAATAATTTAATGCCTAGATTAGAAATTCCAGTCAATAGCTGTGAATAGAAGATAATTTGGTTCAGAACTTTGCTAGGATCAGAATTAAGTTTACATTGGGGTATATGTTGTTTTAGAGTTGATGTAGCTATTGCTGATTACGTTGAATCCAGCGTAATGTAGATGAGAAGTCAAATGCTTCGATTTTCAGGACTGTAAATAGGTTAAATTGTGAAGAATTGGAGGAGGAGAGGTAGATTTCAGACTCCATCTGAGGGAACATTGGAGAATTTGAGAAGGGAGTCATCAGCTTCTTTGAGATTTGCTAGGAGGTCAGGAGCAAAATGAAGCTTTGCAGCCATGTTGCAACCTGGAAGAGTCTATGCAGGTCAAGTGCAAGTCAACCCCTTTAATCACAGCCCTTTTGACATACATAAGGCCACAGAAAAATAATTAAATAGCTTGTGCTCTTAAAAAAATAGGCCAAGCACAGCAAACATGTTACTGTCTATATTGGTTAGTATTGAGGGTTTAGGGAGATTGCAGAGATTGAGGTTACTGCTGGGAATAGATAAGAGTTGCAACTAGACTATTAGGAGATTGGGATGGGGTGGTCAGAGATTTTGCAATGGATGGTGGTGATGATAATGTTAACTCCTTACTCTTGTTTATTTAGGTGGAGTTTTCCCACAGGCAATCAATATAGATGCTGGCTGCCTTAAGTTGAACGAAAATTGCAGCATAGATTTGTTAGAGCCCTCAGATATGAAAAAAGCAACACCTGCTTCACACCCGGATGAATGATAAGATTGTATATCCATCTAAGAACAATGTGTTTCATGTATGGTCTTTAATGGCTCTTCTTTCTAACATGACAGCAGAGATCACATGACTCAAGTACGTCATTGTGTACGATGCCATTATGAATGCGTTTCTCCAAGCTTGCTTGTTTTCCTATAAAAACAAAAGACGTTGCATGCACTATTATTTGCAGCTACAAGTTATCCAATGGAGTATAAAGAAACATTATTCGAATAAAAGTTGTGTTAATTCGAATCAGTCTTACTTCTATCTATCCCTGCAAATGACCTCGAAAACATTCAAGCTTTTCATGGCATGCATACCAATTTTTAGCAGTTTACCTGGTAACTGCTCGTTATGGGTGATGATCCTTCTCTGGGGAGCATCATTGCTGTGATGGGTGCTTGTCTCTCAGATATGTTGGGTTTATTATTATCTTAAATATAAATAAAAATATGAAAATCAGAAATAGCAACTCAGCAGATCTGGCAGCATCTGTGGAGAGAAATCAGGGTTAATGTTTCAGATCCAGTGACCCCTCTTTAGACAGATTTGATTATTATTTGATTCTGCAACTGTAGTACATATCACTCAGAACCCATATAAATCTCTGCTCAATCGTCTTTGCTGAGTTGTTGACTTTAAAAGCATGCCTTGTTATTACTTCTCATTGAATCTGGAAGAATTCCCATTCAGTGTTAGCATTCTCAACTTTATTTAAATGAAATTCAACACCAGACAGCATGTCAGCAAAGTGCATCTGCTTTCCTTGTTTGTACATCACTTGCCAATTATATTTCTGCAAATGAAATGACATTCTTGCAGACATTGTGAAATGGTTTGAGAGAGATGTTTTAAGTAGGTTGTAGTCGGAACGTCATAGACTATAGAGATGTACAGCATGAAAAAAGACCCTTCGATCCAACCCATCCATGCCAACCTGATATCCCAACCCAATCTAGTCCTACCTGCCAGCACCCAGCTCATATCCCTCCAAACACTTCCTAATCATATACCCATCCAAATGCCTCTTAAATGTTGCAATTGTACCAGCCTCCACCACTTCCTCTGGCAGCTCATTCCATACAAAAACCAGCCTCTGTGTGGAAAAGTTGCCCCGTAGGTCTCTTTTATATCCTTCCCCTCTCACCCTAAACCTATGCCCTCTAGTTCTGGAGTCCCCGACCCCAGGGAAAAGACATTGTCCATTTACCCTATCTATGCCCCTCATAATTTTGTAAACCTCTATAAGGTCACCCCTAGGCCTCCGATGCTCCAGGGAAAACAGCCCCAGCCTGTTCAGCCTCTCCCTATAGCTAAATCCTCCAACCCTGGCAACATCCTTGTAAATCTTTTCTGAACCATTTCAAGTTTCACAATATCTTTCTGATAGGAAGGAGACCAGAATCGTACGCAATATTCCAACAGTGGCCTAACCAATGTCCCGTACAGCTGCAACATGACCTCCCAACTCTTGTACTCAGTGCTCTGACCAATAAAGGAAAGCATACCAAACACCTTCTTCAATATCCTATCTACCGGTGACTCCACTTTCAAGGAGCTATGAACCTGCACTCCAAGGTCTCTTTGTTCGGCAACACTCTCTAGGACCATGCCATTAAGTGTATTCGTCCTGCTAAAATTTGCTTTCCCAAAATGCAGCACCTTGCATTTATCTGAATTAAACTCCATCTGCCACTTCTCAGCCCATTGGCCCATCTGGTCAATATTTTGTTGTAATCTGAGGTAACCCTCTTCGTTGTCCACTACACCTCCAATTTTGTTGTCATCTGCAAACTTACTGACTGTACCTCTTATACTTGTATCCAAATCATTTATGTAAATGACAAAAGGTAGAGGACCCAGCACCAATCCTTGTGGCATTCCACTGGTCACGGGCCTCCAGTCTGAAAAACAACCCTCCACCACCCTCTGTCTTCTACCTTTGAGCCAGTTCTGTATCCAAATGATTAGTGCTCCCTGTATTCTGTGAGATTTAACCTTGCTAACCACTCTCCCATGGGGAACCTTGTCGAATGCCTTACTGAAGTCCATATAAATCACATCTACCACTCTGCCCTCATCAATCCTCTTTGTTACTTCCTCAAAAAACTCAATCAAGTTTGTGAGACATGATTTCCTATGCACAAAGCCATGTTGACTATCCCTAACCAATCCTTGCCTTTCCAAATACATGCACATCCTGTCCCTCAAGATTCCCTCCAACAATTGCCCACCACCAACATCAGGCTCACTAGTCTATAGTTCCCTGGGTTGTCCTTACCACCCTTCTTAAACAGTGGCACCACATTAGCCAACCTCCAGCCTTCCGGCACCTGACTATCGATGATACAAATATCTTAGCAAGAGGCCCAGCAATCACTTCTCCAGCTTCCCACAGATTTCGAGGGTACACTTGATCAGGTCCTGGGGATTTATCCACCTTTATGCATTTCAAGGCATCCAGCACTTCCTCCTCTTAATTTGGACAGTTTGCAAGGTGTCACCATCTATTTCCCTACACTCTATATCTTCCATATCCTTTTCCACAGTAAATACTGATGCAAAATACTCGTTTAGTATCTCCCCCATTTTCTGCAGCTCCACACAAAGGCCGCCTTTCTGATCTTTGAGGGGCCCAATTTTCTCTCTAGTTACCCTTTTGTCCTTTAACATGTTTGTAAAAACCCTTTGGATTCTCGTTAATTCTATTTGCCAAAGCTGTATCATGTCCCCTTTTTGCCCTCCTGATTTCCCTCTTAAGTATGTTCCTACTGCCTTTTTACTCTTCTAAGGATTCACTCGATTTATCCTTTCTATACAATACATATGCTTCCTTCTTTTTCTTAACCAAACCCTAACTTTCTTTAGTCATCCAGCATTCCCTATGCCAACCAGCCTTTCCATTCAGAAGTAGAGTGGTGCTGGAAAAGCACAGCAGTTCAGGCAGCATCCAAGGAGCAGGAAAATCCCACGTTTCGGGCATTAGCCCTTCATCAGGAATACCTAGCCTTTTACCGAGCCTTTTCTTTCACCCTAACAGGAATATACTTTCTCTGGATTCTCGTTATCTCATTTCTGAAGGCTTCCCATTTTCCAGCCATACTTTACCTGCAAACATCTGCCCCCAATCAGCTTTTGAAAGTTCTTGCCTAATACCGTCAAAATTGGCCTTTCTCCAATTTAGGACTTCAACTTTTAGATCTGGTCTATCCTTTTCCAGCAATATTTTAAATCTATTGGAACTATGGATTTTGGCTCCAAAGTGCTCCCCCACTGACACCTCAGACACTTGCCCTGCTTTATTTCCCAAGAGTAGGCCAAGTTTTGCGCCACATACTGAATCAGAAAATTTTCTTGTACACACTTAACAAATTCCTCTCCATCTAAACCCTTAACATTATGGCAGTCCCAGTCGATGTTTAGAAAGTTAAAATTTCCTACCATAATCACCCTATTATTCTTAGATAGCTGAGATCTCCTTACAAATTTGTTTCTCAATTTCCCTCTGTTTATTAGGAGGTCTGTAATATAATCCCAATAAGGTGATCATCCCTTTCTTATTTCTCGGTTCCAGCCAAATAACTTCCCTGGATGTATTTCCAGGAATATCCTCCCTCAGCACAGCTGTAATGCTATCCCTTATCAAAAACGCCATTCCCCCTCATCTCTTGCCTTCCTTTCTATCCTTCCTGTAGCATTTGTATCCTGGAACATTAAGCTGCCAGTCCTGCCCATCCCTGAGTCATGTTTCTGTAATTGCTATGATATCCCAGTCCCATGTTCCTAGCCTTGCCCTGAGTTCCTCTGCCTTCCCTGTTAGGCCCCTTGCATTGAAATAAATGCAGTTTAATTCATTAGTCCTACCTTGTCCCTGCCTGCCCTGATGTTTGACTCACTTCTGTTCTCAACTGTACCAGTCTCAGATTGATCTCTTTCCTCACTATCTTCCTGGGATCCCCCACCCCCCGCCCCAACCTTACTAGTTTAAATCCTCCTGAGCAGCTCTAGCAAATCTCCGTGCCAGTATATTAGTCCCCTTCCAATTTAGGTGCAATCCTTCCTTCTTGTACAGGTCACTTCTAACCCAAAAGAGATCCCAATGATCCAAAAATGTGAATCCTTCTCCCATGCACCAGCTCCTCAGCCATGCATTCATCTGCTCTATTTTCCTATTCCTACTCTCACTAGCTCATAGCACCGGGAGTAATCCCAATACTACTAGCCTCGAGGACCTCCTTTTTAAATTCCTGCCTAACTCTCTGTAATTTCCCTTCAGACTCTCAACCTTTTCCCTTCCTATGTTGTTGATTCCAATGTGGACAATGACCTCTTGCTGGCCCATTTCCCCCATGAGAACATTCTGCACCCTCTCTGAAACATCCTTGATCCTGGCACCAGGGAAGCAACACACCATTCTGATTTTTTGCTACTGGCCACAGAAACATCTGTCTATACGGACTAGAGAATCCCCTAACACAATGATCTCTTGGAACCCGACCTATGCCTCGTTGCATGAGAGCCAGTCTCAATACCAGAAACTTGGCTGCTTGTGCTATGTTCCCCTGAGAATCCATCACCCCCTACATTTTCCAAAACAGCATTCCTGTTTGAAATGGGTACAGCCACAGAACACACCTGCACTAGGTGCCTACCTCTCTTACCCTTTCTAGAGTTAACCCATCTATGTGGCTGTATCTGCGACTTTCCCTCCTTCCTACAACTGCCATCCATCACATACTGTTGTTGTTGCAAGTTCCTCATTGCTTCTAACTGTCTCTCCAACTGATCCATGCAATCTGATAAGATTCAAAACCAACAGCATTTATGGCAGATATAATCTGCTGTAATCCTTCAACTCTCTTTAAACTCCCACATCTGACAAGAAGTACATATCACTCTACTCTACAGACCCAAAAATAACATCGTCTTATTCCTCTACAAACATTGCCCCAGGTTAAATTAATAGTTATGGTTTATATGTTAAGTTTAATCAAAAGACACTTCTCCAAAAACATATAATCAAGAAAGAACCCTACTACTCACTACTGCAGACTTTCTGTAGGCTACACTTAAAACAATACACTAATCTGATTCTGTGTTGTGAACTTCACCCAACAGATCCACCAAGATCAGTTGTGAATTTCACTGTTTGTTAATTTTCCCAGACGAACTCCGATGTCCAGCGATACATGAATTCAAACAGCAAAGGCAGTGTCAGTTTCTTTCTCTCTTTCTCTCCTGCACTGACCTCACCATGTGCTTCCTTTGTCTGTTCTTCTCACTTTTAAAGCTGTTTTGTTTGATTTTTTTCCCCCCGAAAGTTCCAAAACAATGCAACAGCATATAAAACAGTAATTGCTGCTCCTGGAATTCAAGGAAATCACCTCCAGCACCTAAAATACCTCAAAAAAGGAGCAGCTGTTACTGCCAGAAAATTTTCCTGTCCTTCATCTTGGATTACCCAGAATCCAGTATTGACACATTTTCATTCCCAAGTAGAGAGAGATTGAAATGCTTGCAACTTAAGTTAATAATAAATACTTATCCTCAATTGTTGGTGTTAATATTCTAGATACAGACATAACCGATGAATTGTCATTGTGGGAGGGAAGAAGAGTGATGAAGTTGTAGTGAGGGCACAAATGTAGAAAATGTGTTGGACATGGCTGAGGGCCTCAGGTGAGTAATAAAGAAGACATTTCTGAAATCTCCCTGTGAAAGGAGGCATCATCAGAACAGATGTGATGGAGATGGAAAAACTGGGAGAATGGAATGGAATCCTTACAGGAAGCAGAGTGTGAGGGTATAAAGTCCAGGTAACAAAAGGAGTTGGTGGATTTGCAGTGGATATTTAGTGACTAGTCTATCCTAAGAAATGAAAACAGCGATATCGAGGAAGGGGAGGGAGGATTCAGACATGGACCAGGTGATGGTGTGGGCAGGGAAGTTGGAGGCAAAATTGATGAATGTTTCCTTCAGAATGAGAGAAGGAAGCAGCACTGATGATTTTATCGATGTACCAGAGAAAGAGTTGTGGGGAGAGACCCAACTAGGACTGGAAGAAAGAATATTCCATGTACCCCATAAAGGCATAACTAGGGCACATGTAGGTACCCGTGCCACCCCTTTGACCTGAAGAAAGTGAGAGGGGTTAAAGGCGAAGTTATTCAAAGTAAGGAAGAGCATGCCCAGTTGGAGGAGAGTGGTAGAGGATGGGGACAGTTCATGCCTTTATTTTTTAATCATGAAGAAACAAAGAGGCCTAAGACCATCCTACTGGGGGATGGACATGTAAAGGGATTGCATTTCCATGGTGAAGTGAAGATGGCAGGTGGAACTTCTGAAGCTGACATAAAGCATCAAATAATAATGCATGTGTGTGGGAAAAGATTGGATAAGGGGATAAAATAATTGAGTCAAGGTAGGAAGAGATAAACTTTGTGGGGCAGGAACTGGCAGAAACAATGGGTCTGTCTGGGCAGTCCTGTTTGTGGATTTTGGGAAGACAGGAGAAATAGCTGTATGGGATTGGGTAAGTATGACCGTTGAAGGCAGTGGGTGGGAGATGCCCAGATAAAATGAGATTAGTGACTGTCATGAATTAAAACTAAGACCTTTGTTGAGTACAGAATGCTCAGAATAGAGAGTGGAAGGTGAGAGGACATAATGAATATCTAAGAAGTAGGGTAAGGGGAAGGGGAGAGGAGGAAGTTTCCAGAGAGCCATGGATAACTTTGAGTTGTTGTAGCTTGTATTCCTTAATGCCTGTAAGGAAGAGAAAAAGTTTCTCGATATTAAATGAGCTGGAAAATAATGTGAAAGTACGGGTAGAAGGTAGGCATCATGAGCAATGCTGATGGAGAGAGACATCAAAAGAGTGCATATGGAGGCACATGGCACTGAGAGTGGATCTCAGGATGCAGTGAGAACAGCTGTCTGAGGAGTACTATATACATGGAGAGACATATGATTCTTTGTGGATTTGTAACGAGAAGGATAAAACTTCATTTGGAATCCACATGGAGTGAATCTGAACTGGAGCTAGTCACTGAGGAATGCGATGTCACTATAAAGTGACCTTAGGGGTAAATTTTTCATGCAGTGGGTAATTTGTGTATAGAATGAACTACCAGAGGAAGTGATGGAGGCTGGTACAGTTACAACATTTAAAGATATCTGGGTGAGTATATGAATAGGAAGGTTTTAGAGGGATATGGGCCAAATGCTGGCAAATTGGACTGGATTAATTTAGGATATCTGGTTAGCATGGACGAGTTGGACCAAAGGGTCTGTTTCCATGCTGTACAACTCTATGAATGTGACTAAGTTTGATTAGATTATTTACTATCTTATGCTATCTGTATTGATATTCTTCTGGAATATTGTCAAAGAGCATGCACAATTATTTGTGCCTCCCAAATGGTATCCTGAATAACATCAGAAAACTGTTCTCATTCCAACTTCAGTTAGGATTGTAAAGAGTTTTGCCTTAGCAAGTTGCACTAACAAAAATCCAATCGTTGGATTGGGTAGTGAGTTCTCCTCAAAGCTTTATTGAGACCTTTTGGATCTATGAACACCCACCACCTAGAATGAAAAGGCCTGCAGATGACTGAAAACCTGCAAGTTTCTCTCCAAGTCACTCACAATTCTGACTTGGAACTATATTGCCATTCCTTCACTATCACTGGATCAAAATTCTGAAATTCTCTCCTTAACAGCACCAAGAACAGCCATGATTCAATAATGCAGATAACCACCATCTTCTCAAGGGCAATTAGGGATGGACAATAATTGCTGCTTTAGCTGGTGATTATCACATTCTGTGAACAATTTAAAAACTCTGTTTTGTTGAGTTTTTTTTACTGCTAGGTTGCTGCAAATCCAATCTGTTGGAGGTGTTACTTTCTTGATTATTTCTTTCTCATCTGGTACATGTAAGGTACCAATACAAACTTTAAACTTTCTTTAGATGAGATGAATGGATTTTGCTTTCTGGCTATTGTTAGGAACTGCAGATGTTTTTTTCTTCCAATTACATTAGACTCTCACCTTTATTTGTCCAGTTGGGGTGAGTATTGCTCCATCATATAGCCTTGATTTCATCTTTGATGGCTACATTTTTGGTTCCTTTCTTGAGCCATTTCACAGAGGTCTGTGAAGCGCATGATTTTTCTCAACATCAGTCTAATATTTTATGTTTATTTGATGGTTTCCTTCTGCAGTCATCATTCTAACCACACTTTTAGACTTGATGGTGCTAATTTTTCTACGGGCTGGGCTTATTTTTTAGATATTTCTATAGCAGCCAACTTTAGGGCTTGCTTTGCTTCTTACCAGAAAAATGCTTATGTACAAAGTGATTCTTGCATTTAAACTACTGCTTTCCTCTCACGAGATGTGCTTCCTTTTCTTTTCAATGGTGTTTGTGATATATAGATCATATAATCTAGTCTTGACTTTATGCTCATCCTTCTGCCAATATTTCTTCCTTTCTTATTGAGTGGTAATGTTAAATCTATTTCTTTCAGAAATAACACTAAAAATGGCTTTTAATGTTTCTCCAGTCTATCTTTCCTGCTCCTCAGTGAGGTATAAGGTATAATACAACTTGGAGCTCTGTTTCCCTAACAAGTTTAACACTATTGCTACGTGTTTTTATTCAGTTCTCTTGTTCAACTGTACGGTTATATGATAAATTTGCCACTGAAACTGAGAGTATTTCCAAGCCAATCTCACATCAACTTTGATCACTCCAGCAGCAGGGACTGTAAAATTCAAAGCCGTCTCAACTAGTACATGATTGCAGGCTGCATTTCTAACTATTCTTGTTGTTTCTTATAATACATGCCTCTCTTAAAGCTTTCAAAATCCACAAAATGTCAGCTGTTCATCTCTGACACCATGGGTAGGCTTTAATGAATTTGCTTTCTAAACTGAAAGCACTTATTGCAAAGTTCACATGATTGTGGCAAGCCATAGTGTAAAACGTCCTTACAAATGCATTTCTCCAAGCACAGTGCAATTTGTAATGGAAGAATGTGCAAATGCATCAGATGTCATTTTGGTTTCTAAATGGGGTTGACATGCCTCAGCAAGAAGGGTTAGTGTTATTGTACAAACCATTTAATTGCTGTATAAAAATAAAAAAGATCAACATCACTATGTTATTTGGGAGCTGAAATCACTTTGAAAACAAAATGGTACAAGTGACTGAAATTTTATAACAATCAACTGGAAACATATTCCATAGTGAGAAATATTTTCAGGTTTGAAAAACTTGTATATATAATCGGTGCTGAACTGCGTGAAAATCAAATTGGATAACCAGTGTGGGCTCAACTAGGTTGTTAATTTACCCATTGTTTTAAAATTTTATGTGGTCTTTTGTTCATATATCTGCCACTTGAATTTTCAATTACACACACTGATATTAATGAAGATACCTGACTACCCATGAATAAAGTCTTCGGGGTAATATGTGGTTGCCACTTCTTCTCTCACAAATTGGTCTAGGTATCTCCATAACAATGACACTGGAGAACTTGCACTAATTATTTTCTTTTACTATTGATTTCCTGTGACCTTGCAAGGTTTTTGTGTCAATTTGTCAAACCGGTAGGCCAATTTTTCTACTTTCTATCTGGTAGGAATGGGATGATAGTGTAATTCAAATTACTGCCGTCTTCTGGTTGTTGGCATTTTGTTTGGTGCCTTGAAACCCAAGATTTTAGGCTTACTGAAAACAACCATAAGCCCCCACCAAATGTGCTTTGAGACATTGCTACAGGCTATTCAACAAAACTTATAAAAAGTGGCCCTCGTGTTGTGTTTCCAGAGATTTACTTAGAGGCCGTCTCTTGAGATAGTCAATGGTGGAGCCATTGGAATTTCTGTCCCTTGATCAGAAAGCTATTTGAAGAGTGTGTGCAGCTTCCTGGCAGAATGATAATGATGCCTGATAATGAAAATAAATCAACCCATCCACGACTGCTATGTTCATCAAATTCTGAACCTGAGAAGCTGAGGTGATCAGGTGAAATTTTGCAAAAAAAAATTAACTATCTGGTGTGAACATATAATCCTTCACCTTGTTCTATTTATCAGTGTTCCAAATTCATACATTAAACTGAACATCTGCATGTTAGATATTTAGGTTTAATAGATATAACTTGACTTCAGTTATCCCCTTGAGTTAGATGAGTATGGTGCTTGAATGGAACTAGCTCATACTACCCTTTATTTAGTTACACGACAGTGTAGTCCTGAGATTAAACAAAGGCATTTTCAATAATCCAGACTGAACACATCTTTTGCATATGTATATAATACTTGCTGAGACAATGTTTGTTTGTATCGTTAATCTCTATTATTACACAAAAAAGTGAAAAATATGCAATATGTATCATTAAAGTCTCTGAGTTGAAATTATAGAATTTTAATTTTTGTAATGATAGAAAATGAATAGCATATAGCCTTATCCCCACTTTAAATTAAATAGACCTTTTAAGGTAGACTCCACAGTCAAACTTGACAATGACTGGGTAATGAGTTCAAGTGTGTAACCATAAGACTATAAGACCATAACACATAGGAGTGGAAGTAAGGCCATTCGGCCCATCGAGTCCATTCCACCATTCAATCATGGCTGATGGGCATTTCAACTCCACTTACCAGCGTTCTCCCCGTAGCCCTTAATTCCTTGAGACAACAAGAATCTATCAATCTCTGCCTTGAAGACATTTAGCATCCTGGCCTCCACTGCACTCTGCGGCAATGAATTCCACAGGCCCACCACTCTCTGGCTGAAGAAATGTCTCCGCATTTCTGTTCTGAATTTACCCCCTCTAATTCTAAGGCTGTGTCCACGGGTCCTAGTCTCCTCGCCTAATGGAAACAATTTCCTAGCGTCCACCCTTTCCAAGCCATGTATTATCTTGTACGTCTCTATTAAGTCTCCCCTTAATCTTCTAAACTCCAATGAATACAATCCCAGGATCCTCAGCCGTTCCTCATATGTTAGACCTACCATTCCAGGGATCATCCGTGTGAATCTCCACTGGACGCGTTCCAGTGCCAGTATGTCCTTCCTGAGGTGTGGGGACCAACGTTACTGTTGTTGTGGCAATTGCATGACCTAATAGATACAGTTGTGTGATTTTGGTGTGGGCCGAAAATGTGTTGCTGGAAAAGCACAGCAGGTCAGGCAACATCCAAGGAGCAGGAGAATCGATGTTTTGGACATGAGCCCTTCTTCAGGAAGAAGGGCTCATGCCCAAAACGTCGATTCTCCTGCTCCTTGGCTGCTTCCTGACTTGCGCTTTTCCAGCAACACATTTTCAGCTCTGATCTCCAGCATCTGCAGTCCTCACTTTCTCCTAGATGATTTTGGTGTGGGGCATGACGTTATTGCAGACTGGGGACCTGCTGTGGCTAGTTTCTCAGGTCTTGTGGTGCAGTGGTAATGTCTCTGGGGCTGAAGATCTTGGTTTACGTCCCAACTATTCCATAAATGCATAATATCATGTCCAAACAGGTTGATTAAAAATAACTACAATAGAATCTCTAACTGGAACCTGTCCACCTTTTAATTAATCGGGGGTCTAATGGTGCAATCATAAGAGGGCCATATTGTCAAGGTTCAGTCCTGCCTGCCCTGAATGTGTCAAAGCATGTCTGAACACATTGATTAAAGTAACTGTGAGATTACTGTTGCAGTAATGAGTATTAATAATGGTTAGAATGTCAATTTATCTTTCATTGCCAACAAGATCCTGGTTTCAAAATCCAATATGAGCTACAATGCTCTACAGCAAATTAATTTGCTTAAAAGGATTAATTTAAATTCTTGAAATATGCTTTAATGTTACAGCTTTATGGGGATCCATTCTGGAATTGGACAGAACTACACAAGCTTGATAGTATGCATCTCAGATTGCTGAGGGAAGCAAAGGTGGCATCAGAATGTAAAACTTGGATCACTTTCCTTAAATCATATAAGTTAAGGGGAGACCTAATAATGAGCAAGTTTGAGAAACTGTTCCCTCTCATAGCTGGGTCACTAATCAAAGATCATAAATTAAAATCATTAACAAAACAAGTAGAAGTAAATACAAAGCTTTTTTAAAAAATCAGACAGAGGGCTACTGAAACTTTGAATGCACTGAAACAAAAATAGAAATTGCTAGCAAAACTTAGCAGGTCTGGCATATTCTGTGGGGAGAAAGCAGAGTTAACATTTCGAGTTTGATGATATCTGGTCGACATGGATGAATTGGACCGAAGGGTCTGTTTCCATGTTGTACATCTCTTTGACTCTATGACTCTTCATCAGAACTGATGCTGCCAGACCTGCTGCGTTTTGCCAGTAATTTGTGTTTTTGTTTAAGATTTCCAGGTTCTGCAGTTCTTCGTTTTATTTTTGAGTGCACTGTCTGAAAGAATAGTAGTCACAACTTCCTTAAGAACATTCAAAAGCCATGTACTTGAAGTGGACTAATTTATATGTTTATGGTGGAAAAGCTGGTGTGTGGGATTAAATTGTTCAGCTTTGTCAAAATATATACCACAGGACAAATGAGCTCCAACTATGCTGTAAATCCTCTGATTCCTTTGCAATCTTTTTTTGTGGGCGGTAGGTCAAAAAGTTACAAAGATAAAAGTCACAAAGATCACAAAAACAGTTTTTTGAATTTTCAAGAAGAAATATTTTTTAAAAAGAATAATCACATGTGTTATAATTGAGCATCATAAAAGTATTTCTTTCCTAATTCATTTAACTTAGTGATATAAACGGCCTTCAACAATCAACATTTTATTTTACCACAAGAAATTGAAACCTATTGTGAAATGGATTGTTGATTTATTGGTATCCATATTGCCCTTCAAGTGATAAGTAAATTCACTCATTCATTTTATAATGAATATATGTAAATAAGTATTCTTAATCAGCGACTTTTGATTTCTGGGAGAAAGTGAGGACTGCAGATGCTGGAGACCAGAGTTGAAAAGTGTGGTGCTGGAAAAACACAGCAGGCCAGGCAGCATCCGAAAAACAGGACAATTGATGTTTCAGGCATAAGCCCTTCTTCAGGAATTCCTCCTGAAGAAGGGCTTATGCCCGAAACGTTGATTCTCCTGCTCCTTGAATGCTGCCTGGCCTGTTGTGTTTTTCCAGCACCACACTTTTCAACTACTTTTGATTTCTGACCAATTACAGAATTATGTAGAGCCTTAATTTGTCAATACCCTGCTCATGTCATCCTGAAAATAAATCATTGGTTTCTTTGAGGAACTTATACATTTTGCTTCTTCCTAATTTTGATGTTTTAAAAAAAACAAGGCACTTGATTTAAGAACTGACTTGTCACTGTCATCTAGCACATGAATTTGAGTTCTCCTTGAGTAACAAAACAATTTTCGGTTAATTCATACAAAATTATTCATTCAAAAGATGGTGAAAAAAATGTGGGCACCACATTTTAGGAAAGGTGCCAAGGTCTTGCAGAGGGTACAGACGAGGTTTCTCAGCAGGCTCCCAATGAGGAGGAACTTCAGGTATGTGGAGAGGGGAGGGACCAGGATTGTTCTCCTCAAAGCTGGGAAGATTGAGGTAAGACGTAATGGAGATATTTAAAAATATGAGATGTTCTATTGCTGCAAATAATAATTAGTGAATAACACACAGGAAAAGTACAACCTTACATTGTGAAAGGAATGGAGTTTAATACATCAATAGATTTGGAAGAAGGAAATGGTTATTGATCTAGCTAAGAATTCTTGGTGAAATATTCTTGATGATTCAAAAGATGGAACTTAACTTGAGTAAAGTTGTTTATAACGGTGTGATACACAATTTAATCACGCAGTCAGAAAAAAACATTATGCTTTGCAGAATGAGTGACAGGATCCAAGTGGGGTGATAAGCTCAAATTTTCATGAATCCTGAGGCGCGAATGGCCAATCTCCAGTCATCGACTCTCATAAGCCTTCTCCTCTCAGCCTCTACTGGCCCTCAGTCTGCCTCCCCAACCATTCACCTAAGACTTGCAGCAATTTTCAAACCTTGAAATCATGTCACAGTGGAAAAGTATTTGGCAAGCATTATACTCAGTGCAGAAATAGGAATCTGCAATTTTCTTCCAGAGACTAGTGACCTTGAACACTGCAAAATAAAAACTCACCTCATTCTTTCAGGTCAACAAGATTATCATATCTCAGGTTTCTCTCTTGGTAAAGAAAAAATGAAAGAAAAACACCTAATGTACTCAGTACAGAGGATAACAAGGACACTGTTCATTTTGTAACAGATCTAAGGAAGGAATCAATGTATTCTGGAGCCACAAGGAGATAGAATAGTCGAAGAGGAGTTACAACTACAAATGAACAGGTAAACTTTCTACCATTTAAGTAGGGCAATAAAATTAAATATAATACTTCTAAACATTTTATGAAACAATCTCCAGTTTAATATTGAGTACATGGTTTTAGTAAGTAATATATAAATGGAATTACAAATTATTTGCTCATACGAGTCTTGAATACAGCAATTTAAATATTTCAATCTTTATGTCCAAAGATGATTGCATTATAAAACTTAGTGTTGAAAAGGTTGTGTGCTGCTAATGCACAATAAATTCTTGTCAGGCATTTTCACATTCAAAATACTTAACATACAATTAAGCAAAAGTTGTATACATTATTTGCAAGTGTGAAAAGATTAGGCTCAGAAATACTTAATTTAGTTTTGGACATCATAACTTGCAGTTCAAGACAAAGGTGGAACACCCAAAAGCAACCAAAGCAGCCAGCGACACTATTTCTGTCCTGAACTGTGGGAATAACTTGCATTATTAGCACCTACTTCCTTGCCTGAGGTTCTCAGTTGCTGCAGAACGTGTAGCACTGCCAACTCAGTGTCTGAAGGTTGACAGTTCCATAGAGTTAAGCCTATAACCTAACACTGCTACTGCCAGTACTGATGGAGCGCCTCATTGTCAATGATGCCATCCTTTAAATGATACTAAGGCCCTGTCTGTTGTTTCAAGTAAAAGCATAAAATATCACAGGCACATTTCAAAGAAAAATTCACCACAGTGTCATTTATAAATGTTTATCCTAAGTCAATGAAACTGATTATTTGACTATAATAAATCAGTATTTATGGGGAAAAGTGAGGACTGCAGATACTGAAGATCAGTGTGGTGCTGGAAAAGACCAGCCGGTCAGGCAGCATCTGAGGATCAGGAGGATTGATATTTCAAGCATAAGCTGTTCATCAGGAATGAGGCTGGTGGGCCAAGGGTAGGAAGGTAGATAAATGGGAGGGGGTGGGGCTGGGGGAGGGGAAGGTAGCTGAGAATGCAATGGGTAAATGAAAGTAGGGGTGAAGGTGATAGGTCGGAGAGGAGGGTGGAGCGGATAGGTGAGAAAGACGTTGGAGGGTCCCAAGGCAGAAGATGAGACATTTTCTCCCAGGCGTCAAGTGGTAACGGTTTGGCAATGGAGGAGGCCCAGGACCTGTATGACCTTGGTAGAGTTACAGTGTTTGGCCATTGGGGGTGGGGTTGTTTTGTGCATGTGTCCTGGAAATGTTCTCTGAAGCGTTGCACAGGTAGGCATCCTGTTTCTCAAATGTAGTGGAGACCACACCGGGATCAATGGATACGGTAAATGACATGGGTGGAAGTGCAGGTAAATCTCTGATGGATGTGGAAGTCTGCCATGAGGCCTGTGACGGAGGTAAAGGGGGAAATGTGGATGCAGGTTTTGCAATTCTTGTAGTGGCAGGGGAAGGTGCCCGGAGGGAAGGGTGGGTTGGTGGGGAGCGTGGATCTTGTTTTTACTGGAGGCAGGGTAGGAGGAGGTATAGTCCAGGTAGCTGTGGGAGTTGGTGGGTTTGTAGTAGATGTTCATGTTGAGTCGGTCACTATTAATGGAGATAGAGAGGTCCAGGAAGGGAAGGGAAGTGTCCAAGATGGTCCAGGTAAACTTAAGGTTGGGGTGGAACATTTTAGTGAAGTTGATGAACTGATTAACCTTCCCATGGGAGACAGTCATCGACGTAGCGGAGGAAAAGGGAATTTGCTGTGTGTAAATTGGCTGCAGTGTTTTTGACATTAATTACAACAGGGAAAATGAACAGCAAACAAAGAACAGTACAGGAGGCTTCGATCCTCCAAGCCTGTGCCAACACATTTTGCCCTTCCATATTAAAACTGCCTTCACTTACAGGATCCGTATCCCTCTATTGCCTTCCTATTCATGTATTCATCCAGGTGCTTCTTGAATGCTGTAATTGTGTCAGCTTCCACCATGCCTCTGGCAATGTGTTCCAGAGACCTTAATGAACCTTTATGAAAATGTGCCTCACAAATCTCTTTTAAACTTGTTCCCTCAAACCTTGAACCTGTGTCCCTTGGCAATTAACCCCTCCATCCTAGGGAAAAAAGCCTCATACATTCGACTCTCTCCATGCCATTCACAATCTTATAAACTCCTTTAAGGTCACCCCTCAACCTCCTGTGTTCCAATGAAAATAAGCTCAGTCTATCCAACCTTTCTCCATAGTTAAAATCCCTCAGACCAGGCAACGTCCTGGTAAACCTTTTCTGTATCTCCAAAGCATACACATTCTTCTGGCAGTGTGGTGACCAGAACTGTACACAATATTCCAAGTGTGGCCTAACTAAAATTCTATAAACCTGCAGCGCTAATTGTTCATCCTTATACTCAATTCCCCTTCCAGTGAACACATGCATTCATAGGTCTTTTTCAGTACCTTATCTACCTGCGCAGCCACCTTCAGTGATCTGTGGGCCTGCACACCCAGATCTTTCTGCATATCAATACTCCTAAGGGTTCTGCCATTCACAATGTAATTTCCACTTGTACTTGACCTTCCAAGGTGCACCACCTCACATTTGTCTGGATTAAATTATTATTACTAAAATATTATGCTTCAAAGTCTCTTAAGTACTTTGAATGTCCTAGTGTCTTCAAAGGCATGATCGGAATATAAGTCATTCTTGAACTTATTCTCTATACAGGCCTTTCCCAGAGTTGAATAAAAGGTATCTTTTGCTGTGGAGTGGACTGTACTGGTATCTTGTAACAAAGATCATCAATCTTCTGTAGCTTAAATTATCTTTCCCTTTTAAGCTTTTGGGGCTGTTCAAAAATAAAACTGTAAACTTCATGGCAAGTCCCAGTTGTGGAGAGTTCCACTGAAGCATTTAAAATTTAAAAAAAATCACTCATGGGTGTTGCATACTAGCTGGGTTGACATTTATTGACCATCAATAATTGATCTTGAGAAGTTTGTGGTGAGCTGCCTTCTTGAACTGCTGCAGCCCATGTGTTATGGGTAAATGTTGTTGGGAGAGAGTTCCAGACCTTTGACCTGATGATATGAAAGGAAAAGCAATCTATTTCCAACTCAGGCTAGGGACTTGGAGGGGAACTTGCAGGGTAGAGGTGTTCCTTGTCCTTCTACATGGAAATGTTGTAAATTTTAATGTGCTGTTTAAGGAGAATACCTATTTAATTTCTTAAAGATGTTGCACACTGCTACCACTAAGCATTGACGGCAGAGGGAGAGGATGTTTGCCGATTTGATGCCAATCAAGTGGGTTGATTTGTCCTATATGGTGTGAAGCTTCTGGAGTGTTGCTGGAGCTGGTCTCATCCAGGCAAGTGGTGGGTATTCTGTCACACTCCTGATTTGTGCCTTATAGAATGGGTCAGACAGGCTTTGGGGAATCAGAACTTGAGTTCTGATTGCAGGATTCCTAGCCTCTGACATGCTCTTGCAGCCACCATGTTTATATGGCTAGTACAGTTAATTTCTAGTAATAATGCTAATAATAACCCCAATATGGTGGTAATAACAGTAATGTCATTGACTGTCAAGGGACAATGTTAGATTCTCTCTTGTTGGAGATGGTCATTGCCTGGCATTTCTCATCGAGTCATAGATATGTACAGCACGGTTCAACCTGTCCACGCCGACCAGACATCCCAACCCAATCTAGTCCCCCCTGCCAGCACCTGGCTCAAATCCCTCCAAACCCTTCCTATTCATATACCCATCCAGATGCCTTTTAAATATTGCAATTGTACCAGCCTCCACCACTTCGTCTGGCAGCTCATTCCATACACGTACCATCCTCTGCGTGAAAGTAGGTAGGTTTTTATTTCAACATCTGTGGCATGCATGTTATTTGTCACTTTTCAGCCCAATCCTGGATAATGTCCAGGTCTTGCTTCATTTGGACATGGTCTGCTTCAGTATCTGAAGAGTCATGAATGGTTCTGAACACAGAGATCCATATGGTGAAATTTCTGGAATAGTCCAGAGGGGCATCTTTGACATTAGCAGGAGGGCAGTGGATAACTGGGCATGCCACTTCACCCAACATAGAACATATGGAAAAATAATTGGCAGAATCCCAGAAGAACTGGTTTCTGTTTCAAATTCCAATCAGTGGCAAGCAATTTTCCTTGTCTCCACTTTTGATCCAGCCTGGAATTCCAACATTATCTCCACAGCAAAAAATTGCAAGTTAACACGTTGTAGCTAAATTGAAATGAGCACAAATCTTTTTAAGCCAAATCTACATCATTTATTTATTCAACAGGATGCAGCAACTGACAGTGAAAAACAATTATATGGGCTCTATATCACTGAGAAAAAAATGTCAATTATCATTTCAGTAAATTGCATAATTATACAAGTGTTTAATTGTGAGACCATAATGATTCTTGTTTAGGACAATATCCACAAAAGCTATTCCAATCATACATTATGTCTGCAATGCGCTCTTCTGCAGAGATTTGACATTTACTAATTCTCCTTCAGTTATGTAACTTAAATGTAATAAAGTAATTTGATGCTTGCAGTAAGAACTGATATAGAAAAGCAAAACAGAGCAAGAATAAACAAGCGATAAATTAAGAGACTAACAACAAATAATCCTTTTTTTCCCCAAAGTTGAATTTTAAACATGAATCTGGGCCCATGAAATCTGAAGATTAATAATTACATCATAAAACTTTCATATGATGGAAATATGAGCCCACAAGTGACCAACATTTGCAAAACATTCAGAGAATACATGTAGCTTCTTATATTATAATGGTATGAAAACACTATGAACAGATTGTGTGGTTAAATGTTTTGTATACTTGGGTAGGCAAGACCTTACAATTTCTCTTTCCTTTTCTGTAATGGGACTTCTTTGTATGCTTAAAAAAGCCGTGCTTGTTTCTTCAGTTCATTCCTTTTCCACAATGCAAGTCGATCAAACTCTCCCAGCGTCATTCCAAACACTCGGTAGAAATCTTCTGGAGACAAGTGACGCTGCAAAGAAGCAAAGAGAGGATAAAAATATGAATATAATCGTAGCAAAGTCTGCATGATTGATACAGGGCAGAAATTAGATTTTTCATGAATGGAGGGTCACATTTAAAGCCTCTGAGCACTCTGAATGGTATATTTGCCAACTAAAGCACTCAAAAGGGTTTGGCTTATCAGTACTACCGTAATAACATATATATATACTTTATTAAATACAGAGATTATGAATATATTTGTGTCTTGTGGAAACATATAATTAACACTGGATAAGTAAGTAGATGCCTCATATACTCAAGCCTATCTTAACCTATCTTATCTTTAACACATCAACTATTCAGTATTGCTGTGAATAGAATACACCAAACTTGTGGATTTTTATATTCTCCATTATTTGCCAATGAAATGCCAGAAGGTACAGGCGACCAATTCTATAGCTTGGTCAACAATAGCCAATGATGTTTTGCACAACTGAGAACCCTAACATCATCCTCATCAATGCAAGACAATTGGCTTGCTCTGTGTGGGAGAAACCAAATCAAAATGAGACCACTTTCGAAACAAATCACTTGGTCTAGTTAGCATAATGCAGACATCAGATTCCAACTTGCTCCTGCACTTACAGGTTTCAAAAATGGTGCTGATATTAATCAGAGGCCTTCAACAAATACGGTCAATTGGCTACCATACAAACTGGTTGATTCAATTCATAAGCATCATTGATATCCTCCAAGGTGTTACATGAGCAGAATAAGGAAGAACAAATGAGAGAACTTCAGTATTCATTAGGAATAGAAAATGGAATTTATCAGTATTATTGTTCACTGATTCAAAAAATTTAAAATATTAATTTATTCTATTACTCAGGTTTAGCACTATTTTGAGCTTTTAGTCATTTAACCTACTTCATACATGGACAGAAGTAGGCCATTTAACCCATTGAGTCTGCTCTGCCATTCAATGAGGCCATGACTGACCTGATAATTCTTAATTCCACTTTCTTGCCTTTTCCCATAACCCTTGATTCCCTTACTGATTAAAAACATTTGTCTGTCTCAGCATTGAATCTACTTAATATTACAGCCTCAACAGCTCTCAAATAAATTCACAACACTGTAAGAGAAGACCCTCCTTATCTTTGTTTTAAATATATCTGTCCCTTATTCTGAGATTATGCCCTCTGGTCCTAGACTCTCCCACAAGAGGAGATGATATGCTAGCACCTGCCCTATCAAATTCTCAAAGAATCTTGTATGTTTCAATTAGGTGGCCATTATGTTAATGGAAACACACTGGATCGGCTCCTTATCTTCTGAAGTGTTGCAATTCACAAACTGTGCCAGCTTTCATTTTCTCTACTTTTTTAAAAACACACAATGTTACATGATTTGGTGCAAAACAAATAAAATACAGTACATTGTTTTCAAACAAATGGATTTTTGATTGTTGCTGCTTATTGTGAATGGTGACTTCATGCAAATATTTTGAAACATCAGTCCTGTTGAGATATTACAGAAACACAGTTGGTTCACATTACACACCTCTAATCTTGTTCTGTCAACATCTTTTGGTAACTTATTCCGACCTCTGGTGGTTACCATTAGCAGATGAAATGGATAAATCTGGAAAGGAAACAAAACTCAACCAATTGTAACATCCAAATCACTTCAAATGTATTTGGTTTAGAATGTAAATAAGAAACAAAGTAAATTGGACACCAAGTGATGAAAGGCTTGCTATTCAATACAATTATTAAAACAAATTTTCTTCTATACTTGCAGTAGATTTTAGTATGAGGCTATGTTTCCAGAAAAGAGTTTGTACATTTTTGACACTAGAATTAGGATGGATCACTTTGTAACTACTGTAGCTTTGTAACGGGCTGTTGTCAGTTTTCACATGGAATTTTAAAATTATTTCTTAAATGCTTCCATTGACCCAACAATTTGTATTTGTACAGTGCTGTTAATGTAGTAAATCATCTAAAAAGGTGTTTGACAGGAGAATAATCAGGCAAAAAATTGACACTGAACAAAATGAGAGACTTGGTAAGGTGATCAAACATGATATCAAAATGATAGATTTTAAGTAGCATATTAAACAGAGCAACAGAGAAAATAGAACCAGGATTAGATTATTCAGTCTATCAAATGTGCTCTGTCTTTTGATATGATCCTTTATTTCAATGTCATTCTCCCACATTCCCTCCTAATACCCTTTGACCACTTTTAGCCTCAAAAAATCCATAGATTCACACTCTCTCAAAGTGGAAATAATTCCTCAGTTTAGTCAGAAATGGCTAACCTGTTATTGTGGGATTATGACCCATCATTCTAGAGCTTCTAGTCCGGGAAGATTTTCTTCCTGTGTTCAGCCTGTCTAGCCCTGTCAGAATTTTAAACATTGCATTGCATTCCCCTCCCATTCTTGGAGATAGTGAGAACTGCAGATGCTGGTGAAGTCAGAGTGGATAAAGAGTGGAGCTGGAAAAATCACAGCAGATGGAGAAGTATCAGAAAGGTTCTGACCTCAAACATTGACTCCCTTCCTCCTTTGATGAGCTCAACCAGCTGTGCTTTTTCCGGCTCCACTCTTTATTTACTCCCATTCTTCTCAACTCCAATTAACACAGGCTCACTTGGCCCAATCCTCCTCAAAGGACAAACCTGCCAATCCAAGAATCAATCTGGCGAACCTTTTGGTGCACTCTCTCTATAGCAAGTACATATTTCTAATATAAGTGAAACAAAGACCATCGGATGCTTGAATTCTGATACAAAAACAGAAATTGTAGTTTTGAAGAAGCGTCACTGGACCTGAAATGTTAACTTGCTTTTTCTGTACAGATGCTGCCAAATCTGTTGAGTTTTTCCAATAGTTTCTGTTTTGGTTACATATTTTCATAGGTAAGGAGACCAAAGCTGCACACAATCCTTCTGGGTTATCGGACTCTACTGTCTCTGTATTCTCCTGAGAAAACATTTCTCCCAGCAGTATTCAAAATTGAAAATCTGTTAGAAAAATGCCTCTTGCACTGTAGACCTGGTGTTTTTAATTCTCATTACACGGGTAGAGTGCACAGGCAGGAGGGCAATGACCATCTTGCTATACAATCTATCTACAAATGCCTCTGCCTTCTATACAATGGAAACAAAAACAGAGGCAAGTGCAAGGATAAGGAGGTTTAGGGAGTAATTCCCTCACTTAGATCCTAGATTTCTAAAGATACTGTAGGGTAAATGAAATAGGGAATTGTTGGAACCTTTTTTAATTTTTTAAAAAACTTATTTTTGGTTTGGAGCTGTGAACTGTAAGCTGAAGGTGTCCTTCATACTATGAACAGCAGCTTATTTTAAAAAAAGGAACAAACAAACTTCTACATGTTTATAAGCCAGGCCTGGAAGTTAATTGCATTTAATTCTTGTTAGTAGTGCTCTTTAAGTCAGTCGGCTCTGGCAACGCATTATGCTCAAACAGGTGGTAGATGTTTGAATGATAACAGGAGCCTATAGGGTGACAACCAAACTAACAAAGAGAAACCAAAGTTTGAACTGGTTTTGAAATTTGCTTAAGGTCACAACACTTCTGGCTGTGAAATCTACAGGATGAAGGGTTGATTGATCACTGATTGTCCTCTCATTATCAACTTAATGAAAGTTGAGCAAATAGAATGTCCATTACAATAATTAAATGAATATTCTTAAAAATCACACAACACCAGGTTGTGGTCCAACAGGTTTATTTGGAAGCACTAGCTTTTGGATCGCTTCTCCTTCATTAGGTGGTTGTGTGGTATAAGATCGTAGGACACAGAACTTATGGCAAAAGTTTACAGTGTGATGTAACTGATGTTATATATTGAAAAAGACCTGGATTGTTTGTTAAGTCTCTCATCGTTTAGAATGGGTATGTTGGGTTCAGTTCTTTCAAATGTAATTTCCAGAACTTCCTTAAAGTTACATTCTTAACTGCACTCAACATTGAAGGTGTGAGGTGCCCTGTGTGAGGCTATCTGTACCCCAATGTTCAGACTGATTCTAACCTAAGAAAGGGATTTACAGAATCTTACATGGATTCATAAAGTTTTTGAGCAAAATAAAATGTAATTCTGTAAGTACAAATTCATCCACAAGTGTGTGTGTGTGCAGGGGCTATGAGTGTCTATGTGAGAGAGAGTGTGTATGTATTTGAGTGAGTGTAAAGTTCACTTGAGAATGTAACTTTAAGAAAGTTCTGGAGTCAGGGGTAAATATAGGGTAGGGCAATAGATCTGGGTGGGTTTTTATTTGGAGGGTCATGTGGACTTGTTGGGCCGAAGGGCATTTTGCCACACTGTTGGGATTCTATAAAAATAATTTAAGAACAAAGATAGCAGCATAATTTGTGAAACAATACAAATTGAATCTGATTAGATTACTTCACAGGGTGTAACAGAGTATTATCTTTGTTCAGGTGTTCTGATGAAGTATTCTGAATTAAAATCAAAAGCCAGGATAGGCTGGTCTTTCCACCTTATGTGGCCTAGTCATCCTAATCTTCAGAGTCAAAAAGTGTTGCGCTGGAAAAGCACAGCTGGTCAGGCAGCATCTGAGGAGCATCTGAGTTGACTCTCCTGATCCTCGGACGCCGTCTGAACTTCTGTGCTTTTCCAGAGCCACACTTTTTGACACTGATCTCCAGTATCTGAGTCTTCACTTTCTCCACCCTAAACTTCAGCAAACCCAATAGAAGCGAGAACCTTATGTTTCTAATTGCATCAAATAAAGGAATTCTGTTCCATGGTTTTACTTTTAAATAAAGCCCCAATTTCTCTACAGCTGTCAAAACAATGAAAGTTTACATTTGCAAATGTAGGTAATGGTGGGAAAACCTCCAGCTTTGAACACAAAGGTGCAAATGTGAGAGCTGTATTACTTCAGTGTTATTAACAAGCAGTCTGCTATGATAATGCGTAAGCAGTAAATATGCTGTATGAGAGTGTAGTACATTTGTGTCTTAGGCAGAAGTATGTTAATAAGAGGATGCTGTTTATTGGAGTCTTTCAATGAGAGGCTTGTTCGAGAGTGGGAACAATAGAAATGAAATATTTTTCCATTATTTGAGGATTATTTATATAATGGCAAATATGGTGACTGTTGTTTGGATGAATAATTCTATTGATGTTATGTAAATCACTGTCTCTGTGTACAGAATACTATTATAGAGTCCTTTGCAAAAGAATATTTGCTGATACATGGAATACTGACGTTCCGCAGCAACCCCTCAAGTAGATGACAATTTAATCTATGTGAGATTTTGTTTTTACAGACACCTTGCATAGTTAACCCATGTCTATTGATTGCAATGCAGGTTTATACAGTATTGTGCTGCATACTTTATTTGAGTGATCTCTGCATTCAGTCAGTGCTTAGTGGACTGTTTATTAGTTGAATGGTTCAGCAGGGAATCTATATAATCAGTTATTAACATCACTTAAAACTAGCTCACCTTGCTTGTAGGTAGCTTGCACTTTCTAAAGTGGAGCAGCATTATAGGTGGAGTTGGTGCTGGGATTGTTGTCTATGGTTCTGACAGGGTTTGAAAGTGTAAATAGTGCGGATTGTCATTAGCACCTCCAGTTCTGATGATAGGTGTGAGGGCGGAATTGCTTAGGACTTGATGGACCTACCATCCTGATCCTCCTTATGGTCTCTGTAAAAATGTTTATCATAACAATGCTATCAGTTGCTAACTTGTAAACAAACTATTACTTGTTCTACATGAGAGCGTCTTCCCATTAGGTTACATAATGGCTTTCTTTTATCACACTAGACCAATCAGGCCTTATTATAGCCCTTTTAAGGGAGATATTGACGTAGTGGTATTGTCACTGGACTAATATCAGAGACACATGTCTGGGACCTGGACTGAATCTCAGCAAACAATTCAATTACAAGTCTAATAATTACTATAAAACCATCGTTGGTTGTTGTTTAAACCCATCTGATTCACTAATGCCATTTAGGAAAGGAAATCTACCCTGTCTGGCCCACATGTAATTCTAGACATGGTGTGTCAGATACACTAGCAATCAGCAGTCTTTCTAACCTGTGTAGCTATTCCACATGTGCCAATCGATATGCTGCCACATTGACTTACAGATGTGGAAGTTACTGTCATGTGCAGAATTCAGAGGTAAGAGCAACAGAAATAAAAGTTAGGGGCAACATGCCAACAATGCGAGGGAGTTCCAGGATTTTGACCTAACATTAAAGAAGAAATGACAATATAATTCTAAATTAGGATGGTTTGTGGCTTGGAGGAGAACTACCTAAGGAGTCTTGGTGAATATTTCCAGTGCATCTAGTCAGCTGTACACACTGCTGCATCAGTGGTGGAGGGACTGGATGTGGTGTCACTCAAGCGGACTGCTTTGTCCTGGATAGGGTCAAACTTTAAGTGCTCTTCTCATAAGAAACTGGAACCATGCCCTTTATCTGTAACAGTTCTATGGCGTATATTCTCAGCCTTGCTGAGGTCTTGGGGTGTTGCTGGGGCCTTGGGGAAACTTAAGGGTTGAGGTCCAGAACGAATCTTGTTAATGTCTGGTTCTGCAATCACTGAAACAGCTGTGCTGGTGTCGATCTCCATTAGAATTAGGTGATTATTTAACCAGACATGTATTTTGATTGGTTCTGATTTGGATGTTGCTAAGCAATTTAACTGTTCTGACCCATATATAGGTGGACTTTTCAGGATGTGCACTCTCCCGGATACAGACCTATGAATTCTCTTGCTCAATATAGGTGCAGTGGGACTCTTTTGCTGTCATGAGTCTGCACACAGGCAACAACTACAATGGCTTGCTGGCCCTGATCCTCAAGAAACTTCAAACTGTTTGGCTGAGACTTGGCTTTGTTTTGGGATTTTGCTGTTGGTTGACCTAGAGTCGCTGTGCTCAGAATATGTCCTGAGTGAGACTATGCAAATGTGTTCACTAAGGTGGTGTTCCTCAAACTCCGTTAGAATGGTGAGGGTGTCCACTTTTATCAGAATATCCTGCAACGCTTATGCTCTAATTGTCGCATTTTCCAGTGATAAAGCCAGATGTAGTGCTTGTTTGAAGTCTCACAATGTCCTTCCTGTAGCAGGGAGACCAGAAGTGTATACAGTAGTCCAAAAGTGGCCTAACCAATAACCTGTACAGCTGCAACATGACCTCCCAGCTCCTATACACAATGCGCTGACCAATAAAGGCAAGTATATCAAATGCCTTCTTCACTGTCCTGTCAACCTGAGACTCCGATTTTAAGAAGCCATGAACCTGTACTTCAAGATCTCTTTGTTCAGAAACACTCCCTAGGATCTTAACATCAAGTGTATAAGTCCTGCTCTGATTTGCCTTTCCAAAATGCAGCACCTCACATTTATCGAAATTAAACTCCATCTGCCACTCCTCAGCCCATTGGCACATCTGATCAAGATCCCATTGTACTCTGAGATATCCTTCTTCACAGTGCACTACACCTCCAATTTTTAGGCAGGTCGATCAAGCCAAGAGAACTCATGATGGATGTTAGATTTCTAGGAAGCACCAAGGATATGAGGAACCTGGGTGTGCATTTACTTTGGTCCTTTAAAATATCAGGACACGTGGAGAAGTAGTTAAGAAGGCATATGCGATCCTTGCTTTCATTAGCCAAGACATAAGGGCAGAGAAGTTATGCTGAATCTGTATAAAATACTATTGGGCCACAGCTAGGGGATAGTGTGCAGTTCTGAAAACATTATAAGAGGGATATGATAGCACGAGAGAGGGCGCAGAGGAGATTTACCCAGATTTTACCGAGGGAAATCACATTAATGCTCACAGTCTGAGTGCAATCAATTGTGATTGGCATTCGTTTGCCTCTGATTGCAAAATATGAGTGATATATTTGCTTAATTTTTCTAAAATATTTCTACTCAATCAAAATGGGATTATTTTCTTGTCATTCTTGGGAATACGGTTTAGACTCAATTATCAAATGAAAACTGATGGAGAGTTTCAGTTACAACCAGAGATTGGACAGACTAAGATTGTTTTCATTAGAGCAGAAGAGATTGAGAGAGAACATGATTAAGATGTATGACATTATGAGGGGCGGATACATTTAACAGAAACAAACGTTTCCTTAGATGGAGAGATCAATGACGAGGTGGCATAGATTTAAGGTAAGCCACAGATGTTTAGGCAAGATGTGAAAAAATACTTTTTTACCCAGAGGGTGTTGGGAATCTGGAACTCACTGCACGTGTAAGGGTGGTCATGGCAAAAACCCTCCTAACATTTACAAAGTATTTAGACTTGCACTTGTAATGCTAAGGCAGCTGCTGAAAATGTGTTGCTGGTTAAAGCACAGCAGGTCAGGCAGCATCCAAGGAACAGGAAATTCGACGTTTCGGGCCAGAGCCCTTCATCAGGAACCTAGCCTTGTATGCTAAGGCATACAAGGCTAGGTACTGGAAATGGCATTAGAATGTTTAGGCACTTGTTTTAATCAGGTAAAAACAATGACTGCAGATGCTGGAAACCAGATTCTGAATTAGTGGTGCTGGAAGAGCACAGCAGTTCAGGCAGCAGCCAAGGAGCAGCGACATCGACATTTCGGGCAAAAGCCCTTCATGAGGAATAAAGACATTGAGCTTGAAGCGTGGAGAGATAAGCTAGAGGAAGGTGGGGGTGGGGAGAAAATAGCATAGAGTACAATGGGTGAGTGGGGGAGGGGATGAAGGTGATAGGTCAGGGAGGAGAGGGTAGAGTGGATAGGTGGAAAAGGAGATAGGCAGGTAGGACAAGTCCAGACAAGTCATGGGGACAGTGCTGGTCATGGCGGATGAGGTGTAGAAGGATTGGATATCATTTCCCAGACCATACGGAACCTCATTATCTCAGGAGATCTCCCACCCAAAGCTTCCAACCTCATAGTCCAGGAAGCCCGCACTGCCCAGTTCTATCTCCTTCCCAAGATCCACAAGCCTGATCACCCTGGCCGACCCATTATCTTAGCATGCTCCTACCCCACTGAACTCATCTCTACCTACCCCGACACTGTCCTATCCCCCCTAGTCCAGGAACTCCCCACATACGTTCGAGACACCATCCGCGCCCTCCACCTCTTCCAAGACTTGCATTTCCCTGGCCCCCAACACCTCATCTTCACCATGGATATCCAATCCCTCTACACCTCCATCCGCCATGACTAGGGCCTCCAAGCCCTCCGTTTTTTTCCTCTCCAGACGTCCCGAACAGTACCCTTCCACCGACACTCTCATTCGTTTGGCCGAACTGGTCCTCACCCTTAACAATTTCTCTGTTGAATCCTCCCACTTCCTCCACACCAAAAGGGTAGCCATGGTCACATGTATGGGCCCCAGCTATGCCTGTCTCTTTGTTGGCTACACAGAACAGTTGATCTTCCATAATTACACCGGCACCACTCCCCACCTCTTCCTCCGCTACATTGATGACAGCATTGGCGCCACCTCGTGCTCCCACGAGGAGGTTGAGCAATTCATCAACTTCACCAACACATTCCACCCTGACCTTAAATTTACCTGGACCATCTCTAACACCTCCCTCCCCTTCCTGGACCTCTCCATCTCCATTAATGACGACCGACTTGACATTGACATTTTTTACAAACCCACTGACTCTCACAGCTATCTGGATTACACCTCTTCCCACCCTACCTCTTGCAAAAATGCCATCCTGTATTCCCAATTCCTCCGCCTCTGCCGTATCTGCTCCCAGGAGGACCAGTTCCACCACAGAACACACCAGATGGCCTCCTTCTTTACAGACTGCAATTTCCCTTCTCATGTGGTTAAAGATACCCTCCAACGCATCTCGTCCACATCCTGCACCTCCGCCCTCAGACCCCATCCCTCCAACCGTAACAAGGACAGAACGCCCCGGTGCTCACCTTCCACCCTACAAACCTTCGCATAAACCAAATCATCTGCCAACATTTCCGCCATCTCCAAAAAGACCCCACCACCAGGGATATATTTCCCTTCCCACCCCTTTCCACCTTCCGCAAAGACCGTTTCCTCTGTGACTACCTGCTCAGGTCCACGCCCTCCTACAACCCACCACTTTCCTGCCACTTTCCCCTGCCACTGCAGGAACTGTAAAATCTGTGCCCACACCTCCTCCCTCACCTCTATCCAAGGCCCTAAAGGAGCTTTCCACATCCATCAAAGTTTTACCTGCACATCCACTTATATCATTTATTGTATCCGTTGCTCCCGATGCGGTCTCCTCTACACTGGGCAGACTGGGCGCTTCCTAGCAGAGCGCTTTAGGGAACATCTCCGGGACACCCGCACCAATCAACCACACCGCCCCGTGGCCCAACATTTCAACTCCCCCTCCCACTCTGTTGAGGACATGGAGGTCCTGGGCCTCCTTCACTGCCGCTCCCTCACCACCAGACACCTGGAGGAAGAACGACTTATCTTCCGCCTCGGAACACTTCAACCCCAGGGCATCAATGTGGACTTCAACAGTTTCCTCATTTCCCCTTCCCCCACCTCACCCTAGTTCCAAACTACCAGCTCAGCACTGTCCCTATGACTTGTCCGGACTTGTCCTACCTGCCTATCTCCTTTTCCACCTATCCATTCCACCCTCTCCTCCCTGACCTATCACCTTCATCCCCTCTCCTACTCACCCATTGTACTCTATGCTACTTTTCCCCACCCCCACCCTCCTCCAGGTTATCTCTCCACGCTTCAGTCTCTCTGCCCTTATTCCTGATGAAGGGCTTTTGCCTGAAACGTCGATTTCGCTGCTTCTTGGACGCTGCCTGAACTGCTGTGCTCTTCCAGCACCACTAATCCAGAACTTGTTTTAATCAGCACTATGGACCAAATGGTCTTTCTTTTTATGCTGTAGACCTCTGTGACCTCTAAAAGGCTTTAGTTTCTCAAATGGTAAACCATTGCCACCCGCTGTCCCAGTCAGGGATTTGCATGTTGGGGTGTGGTGAGGATGGGGAAGGAGGTCCTTCAACTACCCCAAGCTATGAGTAATCTGAGACATAGATGAAGCTGGGAAAAGAGGATGGCATCTGAAAGTCACCCTACTCCTCTTTCTCTGTGACTCTCAATCTCACAAAAAAAGGTAGAAAAAAAACCTGCTGGATTGCCTGAGGAGTAGGACTTGACGGGCAAATTTTAAGATGCAGAAGTTCTGGTGACCCTGGCTGGTTGCAAGCAGGTGAGATACTCTCCTTTTTTCGCCTGTCAGCTTTTATTGAGCTGATTGGCAGGCAGTTGGGTGAGTTATATTGCTGGTGGAGGGTGGTGCATTGGTTCCCATCAAAACGCTTGCCTTGACACTTTGGAAAATTAGGAGAAAATTTGCTCTAGAGTTGCTTACTTTGATGGGCATAAGTCTCATAGCCCCTGTAGAGGATACCGTGCTGATGTGCTTTCTTTTCAAAGGTGATACTTGAAAGCAGCCAATCTTCCATGGCAGGACAAAGAAAAAAGGACTTTCAAAAACACCCTGGAGTTCTCCTTGAAGTGCAGCAGTATTGATATTAATAACTGGAAGAATTTGCTCAGAATGGTGCCGATCAGTTCATCAAGCTGCATCATGTCTTGAGTCCCAATGCCTTGTAAAGAGGAAGGGCGTCAGTGGAGAAGGGAAGAGATGCCTGCTGTCTTAACTCCACAACTCCTTCAAGTATCCAAAGATTAGCAAGTCGAACATTGACCTGCTCAGTCACATCAAGACCCATTGCAAAATCTCATGAGGGGACATCATCCTTGGACTGGAAGACAGCTTCCTCACCGACAACCACAAATCACAACATTAATGCTCATAGTCTGAGTGCAATCAATTGTGATTGGCATTCTTTTGCCTCTGACTGCAAAATATAACCGGTATATTTGCTTAATTTTTCTAAAATATGTCTACTCAATCAAAATGGGAATATTTTCTTGTCATTCTTGGAAATACAGTTTAGACACAATTACAGTCTGTGCCATCACTGCTCCAATTAACCGATATTCTTGCAGTTTATCAATCAAATGTTGTTAATTGTGCAAATTGCAGCCAAATCATACACCAATCACTAATCAGTTTTGCTGAGAGTGCATCAAACTGAATCAACTGCACTGTATTATTTCAGGAAATCCTAAAATATGTGAACATGAAAAAATGGAATTAATTTAAAATATTTACAAGATGTTTGACGGTGTTAAATAAGAGACTTGTTGCAGTCCATGGCAATACAGCAAAAGAAGCTGCATGGACATAGCTGGCTAAGAATGCAAAGTGATAAATAAAGAATTATTAGATTCTTTTTCATTTCAGCAGAAATTAGGCAGTGGCATTCCTTAGGGATAAGAGAGGAAAAATCTGCAAGAAACCATTGAAAGGTTCAGAGAGTAGGCTGATAAGACTCAAATGTAACTCAAGCTGGACACAGACCCGAAAAGAAGAACACCTTTGATAGCAAGACTTGCAATAGATTAGTGGAAGAAAGGAATCTTTGAAGGAGAGAGATTCAGTAACAAAGTGCCATGATAAAAGCAAATGGAATTCTGCATTTTATATTCAGGTACATTGAATAGAGTAATAATATTGGATGTAGATATTGATTAGGCAATTATTGGAGTTCTTCATGTATTTTTGGGCGCCTTATTATAGAAAAGGTATTAGAGTCACAGAAAATAGTACAGCAAAGATTCACTGAACTAAAATCAGGAAGGAGAGGTTGCTGCCATGTTGAAAGGCTAGAAAAACAGGGGTGTTATTTATTGGAGCACAGGGAAAATGATTTAAGGGTTTTCAATACTGAGAAGTATATACAGGATAAGTATTGAAAGATTTTGCAGTTTGGTGAATGGAAATCAGTTGTCGCAGGAAGAAGAGGGGGATGTTGGATGACATTTTTCATACTTTGGTTGAAAGTACATAGGAAGTTGAAGCATAACGGAATGATTTCAGGCCTTGAGTAATTACAGGGGATGAAGACTTATTGCAAACACCAACTTATTTGAAATGGTTGACTTAGCACTTACTTAGACTAACATAATGTCACTATGAATTTAAACAGTAGACTTTTTTTTCAGGCTAAAAGGATTACCATATTATACTGAAAAAGTGGACAAGGCATTAGCTCAGGGTAAGAAGCCAAAACAGAAAAGGAAGATGAGAAAGAGGAGGAAGAGGAAGAAGAAGTGGAGGAGGAGGAGAAGGAATTATCAGTTCTAATTTTTTATTAGCAACAGAAGGCCTTCACCATCCTGGGTAGTAACTAAATAATATTAGTAGGAAGGTAACAGACTCTGCATGGTAAGAGAATTATGATATAAATTCATAGGTGTAAATAATGCATGACAAAGATCTTTAGCTCACTCTCACTTAGAAAACTTTTATAGGATGGCATGACATTGTCTGAAATTATGATGTATAGTAATGTTGTTTTGTTGGAAAAATATAAATACAATCCTACTGTAATGATGGAGAAAGACCTCTCAAAGGCACTTTCAAAATCATGAATGGGCTGAATAGACAGATTTGGAGAAGCTGTTCCTGCTTGTTAATGCAACAACAAATTGACTTAAAGTGATCTGCAAAAGAAGCAAGGGTGAAGTAAGGAAAAACATATTCATCCAGCAAATAGGTAGGACATAGAATGCGCTGCCTGGAACTATGGTGGATGCAGGTTAAGTTGAGCTGTTGGATGATTATCTGGATAACAGTAATGTGTGAGACGATGGTGAAAAAGCAGAAGATTGCCAATAGGCAATGATTCTTAGTGAACCAGCCAGTGCAGGCATGATGGACCGAATGGCCTCCTTCTGCATCATAACAATTTTATGATTCTGAGAGATGGTCAGCTAGCTATCAAATATGACATTATTATTGTGAAGTAACCAATAGCACCAGTAGAAAACCGTTCTTTCTTTTAATCATTGTTGCAGCATCATAGGACTCAATCAAGGGCCATGGGTTCCAAACTGAAGGTTTTACCTTGTATTCTGAAAAAGAAAAAGAACATATTTTACTTGAAACAGGACACTAAACAAAATCATACCAGCAGAGTTATGTGTAAACAGCACCTCATCTATGTATTTCATTATTGCTCCTGTCAATGGTTTCAGGTATTAAGGGACAGATTTTCACTCATGGACACTGATGACAAACTGCAATGACATTATTCCATATTATAGTTCATCAACATTTTAAGTGCAGTCTTTGATCTCTTTCATATGCAACTTCAACCTGGTGCACAGTAATGCACACTGGTGCTATGATTTTCTCATTCCTGTAAAATTTAGGTATAAACTACTAAACAATAGATATAATGATCCTTACAGTATAGAAGTTCTGAATTGCCTTTAGCTAATTCAATCTTGACTGTATGATGGGAAAGGGAAGGAGATGCCTTCTCTTTTAATTGTCAGTACTGCGTGTGCCCATTACTCTAACATTATGCAAAGAACATTCAATGCACTTAACATTATTTTGACAATAAAACTGGACCCACAAATGTGTTTTTAGTTAAGCATTTTACATTTTATTATATCCAACCAATTTTAATAATTACCTCTCATTCCCCAGTTAACAGAACTGTCGTTGTCATATTGGAAAATGTCAGCACTCTGAGGCTAAAGGTGTATGGCATTGGATGAAAAGAAATAATTTGTTAGTTACATGCAATTTTAGACAATGTTCTTTCAATTCAATTTCACCACTATACTTAAGTGCAAGTGGATAAAATGTTGTATTATGATAATGGTTGATTTGATCAAGATAATAACAAATCTATTTTACAGATCTACCTAATTTGTTACAAACTCGCACAGAACATGCAAATGTACAATTACAAATTTTAATTTATAACACCACACATTTGTTTAGAGACACACAGCATGGAAACATACTCTTTAGTCCAACCAATCCATGCCAAACATAATCCCAAACTAAACTAGTCCTACCTGCCGGCTCCTGGCCCATATCTCAAAACTTTTCCTATTCATGTATCTATTCAAATGTCTTTTAAACATTGTAATTGTACTTGCAACTACCACTTCCTCAGGAAGTTCATTTGACACACGAACCAGCCTTTGCGTAAAATATTTGCTTCTTATGTCTTTTTAAAATCTCTCCTCACCTTAAAAATATGCCCCCTGGTGTTGAAATCCCCCTCAGAGGGAAAAGATAACTACCATTAACTTTACCCACACCTCTCATTATTTTATATACTTTTATCAAGTTTCCTCTCAAACTATGCTCCAGTAAAAAATGTTCCAGCCTTTCTTTATCATTCAAACCTTCCATACTTGGCAACAATCTGATAAACCTCTTCTGAACCCTCTCCAGCTTGATAATATCTTTCCTTGATGATACATTCAATGTTTTTAAATTCCCTGATGCAAACACTGACATCTCTTAAGTCATGGACTGAGAAGAAGAGAGTCTGAAATTTGAGTGTCAGCTGGATACTTGGAGCAAGGAAAATTACAATACATTTGAAATATCTTCACAAGGACAAGGGGCTGAGGGAAAATTGATACATATAAAATCAGACAGAAGCAGACATTTATACTGAATGTACACTTGTACTTTCCTTCTTTAGGTGATAAACCAACTGTGAGATGAATTAATTCAGCCTTACCCTGTGCAAACCATTTCTCATATAGGCAGGAAGAGAAGCAGACTTGGAAATTAGTGGATCTGTAATAAGCAAAGTAATAATTCACCTTAGGGTTGATTTAAGGTTGTCTTTCTCAAAATCCTAAGCTAACATCATGGTGGAAGTTATTTCATTGTACCTGATGAATTTATACTTTGTAATTCCTCTTAAAACCACTAGATGGTGCTTAATGTTAACATGTGGAGGAATCTTGTTCCATCCAATCAGCCAGAATCAAAAAAAAGCAAGTTGATAGACTGAAGTTGGATGAGGTTGAAATACCATTACTCAATGTAACCAAGTTCAACAATCATAATAGAGGATAACATTTTAAAAAATTATGTTAAAGTGTAATAGTATGTTTTGTTTTGAAAAAGGCTGAAACATCATGCACATGAGACCAACTTGGTATTTGTTGGAACTCCTATACATGTTCTTCATACAGACGGTAATAATTTAGTTAGAAATAGCACACAGAGGAAGTCTCACATCGCCTCCTCCCCTATGTTGAACAGATTTGAGTGAAGTCTAGGCAGGTCCCACTCTGAAGAATAGCAGACATAAGGACGACACTGTAGCATGTGCCATGCCAGCTGGGGAAAAGGATCTAGACGTCAAATAAAGGAGGCTCCAGAATCACAAACACACAGCTGAACAACAAGAGCTAAGCAAATTCAAGAGATATCTTTTTGCAGTATTCAGCAATGTAACCTAAAAAAATACAAATAAACTGACATATAATAAACATGATTACATATAGTGCAATAAATACAAATTCAAGAACAGCTTCTTCTCTGCTGTTATTAGACTTCTAAATGAATCTCTCAAATTTCAAATTTAATGTTGAGCTCGCTCTGTGTGCACCTTCTCTGAAGTTGTAACATTGTATTTCTCACTCTGTTCTATTACCCTTATGCACTTTGTATGGTGTGATCTGCCTGTACTGCACACAGAACAAAACTTTCCACTGTACCTAGCACATGTGATAACAATAAATCAAATCAAGATATGTGAATTAGAATCATAGAGTCATGCAGCATGGCAATAGGAGTTTTGGTCCAACTCCTCCGTGACACCCAGGCATCCCAATCTGACCTAGTTCTGTTTGCCAGCATTTGGCCCATATCTCTGTAAACCCTTCCCATTTATATACCCATCCAGATGCCTTTTAAATGTTAAAAATCACAACACGAGGTTATAGTCCAACATATTTATTTGGAAGCACTAGCTTTCGGAGCACTGCTCCTTCATCAGTTGGTTGTGGAGCAGGACCATAAGATACAGAATTTACAGCCAAAACTTACAGTGTCATGCAACTGAAATGATATATTGAACAAACCTAGATTGTTGTTAAGTCTTTCATCTTTTAAAATGGGTTACAGGTTTTGGTTCATTAATATGTAAATCCCAAATTTTTGAGATAACGTTTTTAAAACCAAAGTAACATCACAGCTCAGGCAATGCATTAAAGGTGTGAGGTTAGAGTCTGTCTGTATCCCAATCTTGAGTCGGACTGGTTCTATTTCCAAAGTGGAATTTACAAAATATTACATGAATTGATTGCCTGCAGATTGTGCATTTTTGAGCGAAATAGAATGTACCTGAAAATATAATTTTGCAAATACAAATTCACTCCATAAACTTAAATGTGTGTGCACATGCATGTATGTGTGTGTATATGGGTGAGAGAGAGAATGTGCGCGAGAGAGAGAATATGTGCATGTGTGTGTGAGTGTGAGTACACGTGAGAGTGTGTGCGCGTGTTTGCATGTGTGCAAGCTTAGTAAAGTGTGTGTGTGAGTGTGATGGAGTATAAGTCTATGAGAGGGTGTGTGTGATGTGTATGTGTGTGTATGAGAGAGTGTGTGTTTGAGAGATGGTCTATGTGAGTGTATGAGTAGGTAAGCGTGTGTGTGTGTGTGAGAGGGTATGTACAGTAGTGGGGTCACCTGTAATATGACATGAACCTAAGGTCCTAGTTGAGGCCATCCTCAAGGGTACCGAACTTGGCTATCAGCCTCTGATTGGCCATTTTGGATTGTTGCCTGTCCCAAAGTCCACCTTGGAGGATGGTCACCCAAAGATCCGAGGCCGAATGTCCCTGATCGCTGAAGTGTTCCCCAAATCGGAGGGAACACCCCTGCCTGGGATTGTTGCGTGGTGTCCTTTCATCCATTGTTGTATTGTGGTATATGGTAGGTACTCACATGACTCGGCCAACATTATCAACCTCATAAGCTGTGGGCAAGGATGCCCTGCGCACGGTACATTGGCGAGACCACGCAGACACAACGGTAATGGATGAATGGACACCGCGCAACAATTGCAGACAGAGGTGTCCCCTCCCAGTTAGGGAACACTTTGACAGTCAGGGACATTTGGCCTTGGATCTTCGAGTGACTGTCCTTCAAGGCGGACTTCGGAACAGGCGACAACGCAAAATGGCCGAACAGGAGCTGATATCCAAAGTTCGGTACCCACAAGGATGGCCTCAACTGGGACCTTGAATTCATGTCACACTACAGGTGACCCCATTGCACTTTATACTCACACACACACTTTCATACACCCCCCACACTCTCCCACAAACTTATATTCCATCACACTCACACACACTTTACCAATCTAGCACACATGCAAACACACTCTCATATATACTCTCTCTCTCTCACACATTCACACACACACACACATATATAAGTCAATGGGGTGAAGTTGTATTTGCAGAATTATATTTTCAGGTACATTCTATTTTGCTCAAAAAATGCACAACCTGCAGGCAGTCAATTCATGTACTATTTTTAAAATTCCACTTTGGAATTAGAACCAGTCTGACTCAAGATTGGGATACAGACAGACTCTAACCTTACACCTTTAATGGATTGTCTGAGCTAAGACGTCATTTTTTTTTATATACCTTAAGTTATCTTGAAAATGTGACTTAAAAGTAACCTGGAATTTACATATTATTGAATTGAAACCTGCAACCCATTCTAAAAGATGAAAAACTTAATAACAATCTAGGTTTGTTCAATATGTTGTTTCAGTTGCATGACACTAATTTTTGGCTATAAATTCTGTGTTTTACGGTCCTGTTCCACAGCTACCTGATGAAGGAGCAGTGCTCAAAAAGCTAGTGCTTCCAATTAAACCTGTTGGACTATAACCTGGTGTTGTGTGATTTTTAACTTTGTCCACCAAAGTCCAACACCGGCTCCTCCATGTCATGGCTTTTAAATGAAATTGTACCAGCTTCCACCGGCAGCTCATTCCATACAAGTACCACCCTCTATGTGAAAACGTTGCCCCTCAGATCCTTTTTAAATCTTTCCATTCTCATCTTAAACCTAAACCCTCTCGGTTTTGACTTCCCACCCTAGGAAAAAGACCTTGGCTATTCACGTTATCCATGGCCCTCATGATTTCATAAACCTCCATGAGGTGACCCCTCAGTCTCCGACATTCCAGACAAAAAAGCCCCAGCCATTTGGCCTCTTCCTATAACTCCAACTCTCCAGTCCTGGTAACATTCTTGTAAATATTTTCTGCACCCTCTCAAGTTTAACAACATCCTTCTGATAGGAGTGCAATCAGAATTGAACATGGTATCCAAAATTGGCCTCATCAATGTGCCTTATAACTGCAATATGGCATCTCCGTTTCCTTTCCTCAAATGTTCTGATCCAAGTGTACCAAATGCCTTCTTCCAAACCCTGTCTATCTGTGACTCCACTTTCAAGGAACCAGGCATCTGCATCCCATGTCTCAGTTCAGCAACAGTCCCCAGAGCTCCAACATTAATTGTATAAGTCCTGCTCTGATTTGCTCTACCAAAATGCAACAACTTACATTTCACTAAATTAAACTCCATCTGCTACTCCTTGACCTATTGGCCGGTCAGATCAAGGTCCTGTTCTACTGAGATAACCTTCACTGTCCACTACACCACCTAATTTGATGTCATCTGCAAACTCATTAACCATACATCCTATATTCACATCCAAATCGTTTATATAAATAATGAAAAACAGTGGATCCAACACTGATCCTTGTAACACACTGCTAGTCACAGACCTCCAGTCTGAAATACAACCCTCCACCACCACCCTTTTGCAGCTAAATATTTCATGTGACAGGTCTCTCCATACAAGACCAATAGAAACTTATACAAAATGTTAAAAAAAGGTAAATCACCAAGTATGCATTATAGTCAAGATATATTTCTAGAAATCAAATCATGAACAGGAATACAAATTGTGTCCTACACTATACACAACTGTCAGAATTTGCCAACTCGTAATGTACTGATAGTGAATGTTACGCAAATGTAATGAAGTGCAGCACAAACCTCTGAAATGAAAATCTAGCATGTAATTATTTAATGAAATATGATACTGCATTACATAATAAAACATAGCACAGTATTAAACTGCCCAAAAAATGTAGTAACAAATTATGTGATGAAATATGGCCGTGGTTGTACAGAGTATATTGTTGTTATACCACAAATAGCAACTGCAGTGTTCTATTTTTTTTTGTTATTAAGCAAGCAAAATTTAAATTAGGCTCTTAATGATTTCAACCAGCAAAGATCTGCCCAGCACTGATATGCAGAAAGCAACTCAAACTTTGCATCATGTACGAGAGGAAATAAAACTGGTCAAGTGATTCTGTAAAACAGTGTTTGCACACTGAAGCAAGTTGTAGACAGTTGTAAAGGGGGATGTCTGGAAATACGAATATTTAACTTTATCAGCAAAATGTCTTTTACTTACCGCTGTCTCCCATATATGTTCCTCTGGGAGCTGTAATCAGAGGATTAAAAGTAAATTAGAATAAAACTGAGAGATGACTTCCAGTACCCTGAACTGTGTCTCTTCCCAAAAACTAGTTAAAATATTTTATTATCAAGCATTTTTCTTGATGATAAAGCAATTGCTTAGTATATTATCCTTGGATGTGGGAAATTATAATGCAATTCATATCATTTAACTGAAGAGCAGCTGCAACTGCATTTACTACCAAATGCAAGATAATCCTAGCCTATAGTGTCTTTTTTTAAACTTATGAGACATAACTGGAATGTCCTGGACATGTGCGCAAAAACACGGTTACTGATGACACCTGGATAATTGGAATTCACATTGTTTAACTGGCTTTAAAGTCACTTCCTTCCTGCAGCTGAACAACAAGCTTTGTGTTAGGGTTTTACTTTAGGATTGTGAGCTCAGAAGTAGCCACTATCACCGTGGAACCCCGGTTCAGTTATAACTGCTGTACTCCCACTCCAAGAAACTCCCAGACTCACAGCTTGCCCACAGTCCTCCTTTAACAATTCTCAACAAGAGAGGTTGCAACAATTTTCAGACTGTAAGTTGGGGAAAAAAATTGAGAAGAAGCATTAAGTATGACAAAGTCAGCTGAGTTCTTTGTTAAATTGTTGTAAACCTTCTCACAGACTCAAAATAAAAGTTCACTCATGCTGAAATCATGATCTTGGCTGGGCTATGAGGGAGTGTCATACAGTGAACAGCTGTGCCTTTATATAGAAAACAGTGATGAAAGAATCAGCCATTCCTCAGTCATTCTCATGTACCTCTTGATCCATTAGAAAGGATTTAATAGCAAAGCACTTGAAAAGTAGTGACAGGATTGGGCAGAGTCAGCATGGATTTATGAAAGGGAAATCATGTTTGACAAATCTACTGGAATTTTTCAAGAACGTAACCTGTGGAGTTGATGAGTGGAATGAATAGATATGGTTTATTTGGACTTATGGAAGGCTTTCAGTAAGTTTTCACATCTGAGATTCGCATGTAAAATTAAAGTACATGAGATTGGGGCTAACATATTAGCATGGGTGTTCACTGCTGTTAGACTGAAAACAAAGACTAGGAATGCCAGGGACTGATGGGATCCTGCAGGAATCCGTGCTAGAACCCCTTGATCTCCTTATCTGACAAAGGATGTTCTGGGAGTGCAACAAAATTTCCCAGTCTGATTCCTGTGATGATAAAATTGAAATATGAAGAGAGATTGATTGGTTATGATTATATTCACTTAGAAGAGTTTAGAAGAATTAGAGGGATTTCATAGAAACCAACAACTCTAACAAGGCTATACAGTGTAAATGCAGGAAGGATAATCCCAATGAACGAGAGTCCAGAACCAGGGATCACTGACAAAGGCTTTGGGGTAGGACATTTATGTCTAAGTTGAGGAGAAATGACTCCACCCAGAGGCTGATGAGCCAGGGAATTCTCTGCCACAGAAAGCAATAGAGGCCAAGGTACTGAATGTCTTCAAGGAGGAGATAGCTATAGGGATTATGGATGGGGAGAAAGTGGCTACACAGAGTACCGAGTTAGATAATTAACCATGATCTTAGCAGAACAGCTTGCAAGGCCCAAATGAACTATTCCTGCTTTGGTTTTCTATGTTTCTACATAATATAAAGTAGCCCAGATATCTTCTCCAGTTATCCTTTCCCATACATTTACTTTAAGAAGTTGCAGAAGTTTTAAATATTGCCTAGAAATGTGGCAATGAAATAGCTATATACTCTCTTCACCCTCTTTCTCTGATAAAGTCTGTAGCAATGTACAACCGAACTTAGACCGAGGTCAGGCTCAGCACCTGAATCTGCATATCAGAAATACAATGAATTCCTGGGAATCATATCTACCTCCGGGCTGGAATTTAATGCAGCCATCAAAAGTGGGTTGGAATGCAAGGGCACAAGGACGGAGGGCTGTGGAATTAGGAGGAAAGGCAGGTAGTTGAGATCCCGTCACCTCCCTAACCCTGTCCATTCCAACCAGGATAGGCAAAATCAAGGATGTTCTTCCCACCTGGAGGTCCATTGAGGCCTTTAAGTAGTCAATTAATAGCTTCATCACACCACTACAGCAGCTAGGATAGGAGGGGGCCCTTCGCAATGTGGGGAATCGGTCTCATTAAAAGCTGACAACCTGATTGACATCTTGTGATCCATGGAAGGCATTCCCCCCAACCCTGTAAGCGGCCTGGGCTGCCCTGTTAGACATATGTCCCTTGACCTCAGTATAGACTGTCCCACCATCCTTATTGCCACATGCCTGGCTCCAGCTACCTGAGTTCCAACACAGTATCTATGATTCAGACCTGGCTGCAGTACCAACAGCAGCCACCAGTCCTGGTAGCACTGCTGAAACTGAAGACATGACAAAGTTAAGAACAGCCTTTCAGAAGCCCCAATAACCAGCTGTTAATTGTCTGATGGGCATAGAATTCCTTCACGGTTCCTGGAAATTGCTTTGGCTGGGGTGCCTCAGCTTTCCAGCCTACTGTTATGGCCACTGTCATCACTGATAATCTAAACTTATGATGGTGAATTTGACCAAGCTGCACTGTTCATCAAATATTACTATCACTCATTACATTTATTTTTCTCAGAGGTTACATGCATCAATAGTTGACGTAGGCAAAGATTTGTTCTTAGCCTTTTTTAATACAGGATTTGAATCAATTCATAAGAAATGCGTAGCATGGTTCTAGATTGGCAAACAGCTAGAAGTTCACCTTGTACACTGCTCTTTGACAGTGTAATTTAAAGACACCCCTGGGTGGGAACTAAAAGCGAAATCTGAAATCCTAAATATAACTGAATTTGGCATCTTCACCCCTAAAATCACTGCCACATAGATTTACTGATCTTTAAAAGAAAACCATTTGAACATAATTGAAAGATTTATCAATGAATTAAGTCAGTTAACTGTCAAATATAGTAACCATTGTAAATTATTCATATCGATACATGCAAACACTAACGGGCTACTCTTATGTAGTTCAGTATATTCATTCTGATGAAAAATCAACACCCCAACATGTTAACTTGAGTATTCTCCAATTATGCTACCTGAACTGTTCAGTTTTCCCAGCATTTTCTTTTCACATTTCAAATTTTTAGCATCTGAAGTGTCTTTTGTTTGTATTCATGATGTTCCGCCATAACAAGCAACAATTTCGATGATTGACCATGAATAATCTTCAAACCTCATTTCCCCAGTCCAAATAAAACTGCCGTGTAACTGGAGGCTGGAAAATTTTCCTTCATGATTTAAAAATGATATTTACTTGTTTTTGAAAATTCTTGTGTTTGAAGAATCAGACTTCAAAAACAAACTTCACATGAAGGTCATTCATGTCGTTTACTGCCTCAGCTCCAATGCTATGAGCAAGACACAGGGGAGTCTGGATTACTCATGGTAGCCAGTCTTCAAATATCTGAGGAGTCAGGGTTTATATTCCTCGTAATTGATTATTGTGGCAGTGCCAAATGTATATTAGCTGAGCACACAGATCAAAGGGGGGCTAGTCAGCAAGAGGACTTTGAACATCTGTTATTTCTTCAGGAGTACTTTTTGAAGTTAAAAGAGTACTTTTAAAAAAGCACAGTCATTCTTAGCAGAAACTCACAAGCATACCTTTGCACTTTCCCTCTGATTTTATTCTATGTTGAAGAAACAAGGTATGTTTTAAGTAAAACACAATCAAATCAATTTCCCTTTTCCCAATATGTGTTCTCAGGGGAGATAACCAGGAAGTAGTTTCCTTAATTCTAATCAGAGAAGTCGACAAGGAAAATATGTGCAGAGTAACAGTAGGACAACATTCACTATAACCAATTTGCAATTAAATCACCTGCTCTGACTTATGCATGAACTTTATATTCAGAACGTTTGCTGGTCCATATAAAGATAGTTGAGAAGCTGCAATCAGAATCTGGCCTCTATTAAACTACACAAAGCAAAATTATAAACAGATATGACATAGAATTGTTCATATTGAATATAATTGATAAAATTTAACAATGCAAATTAAATATCACAAAAATGGATTCTGAATCAAGTTAATGTTCCAATTTCAAAGTTGTATTAAAGAACAGTCAGTATAGATTTCCAACTAATTTCATTTTTACTGTCTTTTTTTCTCCCCATTGCCCCACTCCTCCATGCATTGATCCTGTGCAGGAGAAGGATCCCAGTACAATCACCTTCTGGTAAATTAGCCAAATGACTATTGGTGGCTGGATTTGGAGAGGGAGGTGATAGTCTGGTAGTATTATCACTGGATAATGGTGGAATTTTAATTAAATAAAAATCTGGAATTAGGAGTCTAATGATGACCATGAAACTATTGTTGATTATTAGGGGAAAAACCCATCTGGTTCACTAAAGTCCTTTATGGAAGGAAACTGCTGCCATTACCTGGTCAAGCCTACATGTGACTCCACACCCACAGCAATGCTTGCTTTTAGCTGCCCTCTGGGTTGGGCAATAAATGCTGGCCTAGCCAGCAATGTCCTCATCCCATGACTGAAGTTAAAAAAAACTGGTTCTGTAGAGGCAGTGTAGGAAATGGAATCAGTTACAATTTTGGAATATACTACACTGGGCCATCAACTCAAAGTCCAGCAGAAAACAATCTTGCTGGTGGCAAGGTCAATACAGCAAAGGGGTTTGTTAATTACATCTGTTAATAAGCCAAAAGGCGTTTTGGTGTGGCTGGGAGCTTCCTCTTAGCTACAAAGCCCCCACTGAGGTTGGAAGCAGGAGCAGGGTTCCTTTCTCCCAGTCTTGTCTAGACAGATTGTGATGCACTGGCAACAAAACTTTGCTGGATTTTCTTCCTTATCACAATGATGACCAAACAGCTATGGTCGAGCATATGCTTGAAACTTCTTACAATGCTACAAAGAACGCTTTCATCTTTAAGCACAGTTGTAGTCACTTCTGAGAAATCCACCTTTCCTCATGGATCTTCTAACCATTACAGTAGGGCCTCTGGGCCTTCCACTTCCACCATTAACGAAACCAAGCTTCTCAAGGCACGTTTTGAACTGAATGCCTCCAGGAAGATTGTGACTAATATCTTGCAACATCTATATCCAGGATTGTGACTCGGAATTGATGTTGACAATAGGATTGTGACCTAAAGGGAAAATTCGAGCCTCTCATTCAAGAACAAATTGAGGCTTGTTTATAGATTCTTCAGAGAGATTGTTTTGCTGTTACTTACATCCATTCACTGGGGACTCATAGCCAACATTCTGCAGATATTCCCGACTTGTTGTGGAGCTGCGTGTCGGCCAGGGGTCATTATCATAACTCCCTGATCTGGCTTTCATCTCCTCCTTCAGAATTAATCGGTTAATGCCACTTTGTATCTGGAACAAAAGTGAGAAATTCAATATCGAACTGTTACTAAAGTCCAAAATCTGATTTTATAATCAACTCATAAGCATACATACATATGTCTATTGATAAGAAGAATTGATCAATGAATATGACTAGAGCATGCCAATAGTGTGCATTGCATTTATATCAACAAAATCAGTAGCCAAGACTGTTTTTTAGTTTAATGTTTTATTTATAGTTAAAAGTCACAACACAATATATAAAACTTTAAAAAAATATGAATACAATCAGAGAGAGAAAAGCTATGTGTAACATAATTACAGGCTTAACATTTTTCCTTCCCAGATGCAACAGTATCATTCATTTTACAAAAGTCCTTGAGGGAAAGTTGTAGTAAACTGAAACCTAATTCTAGCAGGCTATAGATTTTTAAGCCTAACCATGAACGAATGATAACTGATTCACAGCAGCCATTAATTCTAACAGCGTTGATTTGCTGAAAATCTGACTAGGGTTCAACGGCTGCATTGTAAGACAGCACTTTCAGCTTCCAGGCCTAAATGGACCATATCTGGACCTTTGGTCATTCCTGTCCGGCCCGTGTGAGGTCAATCTTAAATTAGAACATAAATGAAAAAGTATTTATGCCATGCATACAATACAACTGTGTTACTTTTGTTTTAAAAAGGATAGTTTTTTTTTACGTATGGATGCACATGTGCGTGTATGTGTGTGCGTGAACAGCTAAAAGTGATGCTTGCTGGCTAGCCCTCAAAATGTCAGCTCATGCCAAGACAAGATATGTCACATCTTGCAAAATCGCCAGAAACAGTAAACCTTTTTCCGATGGAGAGTTTATTAAGGAGTGCTTGTTGGACTCTGCAGAACTAAGATGCTCGGAGAAAAAGGAGGCATTTGAGAATGGGCCCCTGTTCCGACGCACTGTAATGAGAAGGATTGGGGACATCGCGAGAAATCTGGAGCTTCAGCTGCAGCACAGAGCGGTCAACTTTGACTTTTTTCCCTTGGCTTTGGATGAGAGCTGCGACGTACGTGACACAGCCCAGCTACTCATCTTCGTATGTGGGATAACTACGGACTTTAAAATCACGGAGGAGCTGGCAGCCATGCAGTCAATGAAAGGAACAACAACTGGTAATGATTTGTTCACAGAGGCAAATGCATGTTTGGACACGTTGGGTCTAAGATGGGCCAAGCTGGCGGGTGTGACAACGGATGGTTGTCTAAACCTAACGGAAAGAGAATGCAGGATTAAAGTGACAGAAATTGACCCTGAACAGAAATTGGTATTTTTGCATTGTATTACACATCAGGAAGTGTTGAGTAAGTCAGTGTTAAAAATTAACCATGTGGTTGATGTTGTAACTAAAATAGTTAACTTCATTAGGGCAGGAGCTTTGAATTACAGGCAGTTTGTTGCACATTTGGAGGAAAATGAGACTGAACATCATGACATAGGCTGCCACACGGCTGTCAGGTGGCTCAGCCTGGGCAAAATGTGAAAAGTGTATGGGACCTGAGAGAAGAGATTCAAGATTTCTGTGTGAAGAAAGGGAATGGCATTCCACAGCTTTCAGATACAGACTGGATTGCAGACCTTGGTTTTGCTGTTGATGTGAGTGCACTTATGAATGAACTAAATGTGAAACTGCAGTGCAAGGCCCTTTTTGTGCATGAAATGTACAACTTGGTGAAGGCTTTTATGAGAAAGTTGCAGCTTCTCTCAAGCCAAATGGAGGACAACATTCTCACCCACTTGCCAACACTGAAGGAAGCTGCACCTTCAGCTGATCACCTCCACAGGTACTCATCTATGTTAGAAGCACTGCATGGTGAATTTTCAAGATGATTTCAAGACTTTAAAATGGTTGAGAATGAAATGCACATGTTTTTTTCCCCATTTACATGCAATGTGGAGAATACACCAGTGATGTTCAGCTTGAACTCATTGACCTGCAGTCTGACACACTTCTGGTAGATTACTTAAGGTCAGTCTCACTGCTTGATTTTTACTCTTCCATCAAAGAGAACTTTCCACACATGAGGAGGCATACTCAGAAGATTCTAGTCCTCTTTGGATCTACCTATATATGCGAACAGGCATTCTCAGTGATGAAGTTCAACAAATCCAAATACAGATCCTCTATCACTGATCACCTCTCAGCTGTCCTTCGCATATCCACCTCAGACACTCAACCAGATTTCAGTGCACTTGTTCAAGCCCAAAACAGACTGGATTTTTTCTCACTAAACAAGTAAAATGAACTGAAAAACATCAAAAGTACTTATTGCTTTTTGTATAGAATTGTTTGTAATACTGAACAATAATGAAACAACTTTTTATTATTGGTTTGTGAGATTAACATGTTAAAAATAAAATGAAATACTGAAATTATTGTTTTTTCTGTTTATTTCTTCTATATTTGACATACTCCACAATTTCATATCTTTATTGTAACAGAATATCCTTATTCTTTTGATTATAAGTTTCAGTGCAAAACTACATCATTTAGTACTTTTTACAATGGGAGAATACGGAGCAGAATTATGTTCAACTTGTTGTTGGTTCAGCCCTCCAACACAACTCAGGTTTCTCATGTAGCCCCTTGGAAGAATTAATTGCCCACCCCTGGTCTAAACATCATTTTTATTCATAAATGCAATTCTGTGAATGCAAAGAAGAACTAACAACTGGCCAAGGGAATATTGCCAAAGAATTTGAATCCAGAAGAAATGCAAATGATGGTTGCTGGCTGACAAAGCTTTTGATATCAGCCATTGTGCTATAAATAAGCACTGCAATATTGTTGGGTGGTAAGGAAGTATGTTAGAGCATTAGGATAACACACATTATATTCCAAGTTCCTGATCATAATAAGGGTGGTACCATGACCTGTGGGCACCATCTGCCTATTTATCTTGATATATCAAAAAATGCTGAAATTTGCTAGTAAATAAATAAATAATTACGTGCAAATTGGAATTGATTTTAGCTACCACAGTACTGCAAGTATAATCTTCAATGTACTATTAGCATGCTGCATAGATTGTAAATGTACCATATGGAGATTACTACATTGAAGGTAAATGCCTGCTCTGAACATGATAATGTCCTAACATGTTATCTTGGCTGTATTCTGGAGGAACTAAAGCAGATTTTCATTGTCAAAGTTGTATACTGCTGACTGTTGGAAGAAACACAAAGGTATTTAAGGGTTCCATGAATTTAAAATTCAACTTTCATTCTCTTTTTTTTTCAGCAGAGCATAAGACAGTGAGCATACAATCCCATTACTCATTTTGTTATGGAGGAAAATAAAATTATTTTAATTTGGGAATTTAAAAACAAATTTGTGTTACGGTCAGAGGACTGTACCCCAAGTAAACTATAGACTTCAGAGGAACAGAGGAGGAAAAGGTAGGTTTCAAGAAACAGGAGCTAATGTTATTTTATAACTTATATTTAAGGTTTGCCAATTTCTGCTCATTTTCAAATGTTACAATACAGTAGATATGTTTGCTGACTTTTTAAACTTATGTTAATGTTTTATTTTCACTAATTTGAACATATGTAAAATGAGTTTGAAATCAATTCTAAAAGTATACAGACTAGATTTCTGTAAGATCTTTCTTCAATGGAGGGTGCAATGGGACATGCTGGGAACAATACCAAGCATACCCAAAAATGTGGTGTCAACTTGCTGAAGCTACCAAACAGGGCTACTTGCGTGCCAAACAGCACAAGCAGCAAGTGAGATATGAAACTAGATGATCCCACAAATAACGTATTAGATCTGAGCTTTGCAATCCTGCCACACCTAGTTGCGAATGGTGGTGAACAATTAAACAACTCACCAGAGGAGGGGGGGTGCACAAATATCTTCACCCTCAATGTTGGAAGAGTGGAACACAAGTGCAAAAGATAAGGCTGAAGCATTCACAGCAATCTTCAGCTAGAAGTACCGAGTGGATGATCCATCATGGTCTCCTCAAGTGTTCCCCAACATTACAGATGCCAGTTTGATTCACTCTGTGTTACATCAAAAATGGATTCTGCAAAGGCTACAGGCCCTGACAACATTCTGGAAATATTACTGAAGACTTGTGCTCCAGAACTTGCTGCTCCCCTAGCCAAGCTCTTTCAGTACAGTTACAACAATGGCATCTACTCAACAATGTGGAATATTGTCCAGCTATGTCCTGTACACAAAAAGCATTACAAATCCAACAAATCCAATTACCACCCAATCAGTCTATGCTAAATCATTAGTAAAGTGATGGATGGTGTCATTAACAGTGCTACCAAGCAACACCTGCTCAGTAATGGGCAGTTTGAGTTCCATCAGGGCCATTCAATTCCTGACCTCAATGCAGCCTTGTTTCAAACATGGACAAAAGAGCTGAATTATCGAGGTGAGGTGAGAGTGCCAATCTTTTATATCAAGGCCACATTCAGCTGAATGTAGCACCAAGGAGCTGCAGCAAAACTGGAATGACCTTCTATTGGAACATAAGTGAGATGTTTGCTGATGATTGCACAACATTCAGCACCATTCATGACTCCTTAGATTCTGAAGCACTGCATGTTCAAATGCAACAAGATCTGGATAATATCAAGGCTTGGGCTGAGAAGTGGCAAGTAGCATTCATGTCGCACAAATGTCAGGCAATGCCAATCTCCATTAAGAGACAATCCAACCACCACCCCTCAACATTCAATGTTGTTACCACCACTGAATCACACACTTTCAACATTCTGGAGCTTTCTATTGACCAGAAACTCAATTAGACTAACCATATAAATGCAAAGGCTATTAAGAACAGATCAACGTCTAGGAACACTGCAGCAAGTAACTCACCTCTTGACTCCCCAGTGTCTGTCCACTATCTACGAGGCTTAGGTGAAGAATCCCACTTGTCTGGATTGGTGCAGCTCCAACAACACTCAAGAAGCTTGACCTTTCTTTTGAACAAAGCAACCTGCTTAATTGGCACCAAATCCATCCCCCCAGCACTGACGTTCAGAAGCATTAGTGTGTCCTATCCACAGGATACACTACAGAAATTCAAAGATCCTTAGACAGCATCTTCCAAATCCATGAACACTTCCATCGAGAAGAACAAGGACAACAGATACATGGTAACACCAATGCCTGCAAGTTCCCTTCCATGTCACTCACCATCCTGACTTGGAGGAATATCGCCGTTCCTTCACCATCGCTGAGTCAAAACCCTGGAATTCCCTTCCTAAGGGCATTGTGGATCAATCCACAGTAAGTGGACTGCAGTGCTTCAAGAAGGCAGTTCACACCATCTTCTCAAGGGCAATTAGGGAAAGCTATAAGTGTTAGTCAACCAGTTACATCTATGTCCCATGAGTGAATAAAATAAATATCTTTCTTATGCTATTTCAGTTGTAGATTATGATTATGTTTGCATTGAACAATATCTGTTATTTGGGATGTTGTTATTTGAGACTTTTGGGATTTTCTTAATGTTGGCACATGACATTAACAATACAAGACACTTAAATGTGTAAATAGATTTGTCCTTGATGTGCATCAAGACTAATCAATAACTAAAACGGTAGCCTTTCTCATTGTTTTTCTGTATTTGGATAAGCATATTTCAATAACTAATGGATCATGGAAATAAAGTTCATACCCTCTGAATACCCTGGTCCCAAATATTTTGGCTATCATCTTCAGTGCCAGAAGAAGATCTCCGACTTGATCTCGATGCTGGAAAATAAAGCAATGATATTAAAAAACAATTTCATCATCAACAAGTTAGGACGGATCTCCTCAAGAGTGAGAATTTGGTCACAACTTTCTTACTTTTCTTGCTGTGTAATCTCTATTCCACAATATTATCCATCATGATTTAGTCATCAAATTCTGAATTTGTAATATTCTCGTCTTCAATTTATCTTAAACTGTTGTGCAATTCCTACACAGGTTGGTAATAATACTGGGTGGCCATTAAACCATGTTTTCTGAACCTCTCGGTGAACAAATAAAAGTAAAAATCTTTTCCATAATTCACTTGCATTAATTCATTATTCACTTAATTTTCTGTGCAACTCATGAATGCACATTTTGACCAAACCCCTATCTGATTGCAAATACTGCACCAGATCTCATTCCATAAATCTATCCTGCAAGGAGACCAACCTGAACTCTATCAATCTTAATTTCACAGTTTCTGGAGCTGTGCCCATCGCCCGGTATCAATGTCCCACATATGTCTGAACTCTTTGTGATATGAATCAGCTTGCTCCAAAGTGACCCTAGTTTTACCCTCTGACAAATGCTGAGATTTATTTGCAAGGAAATTTATATCTGCACATCAATGCTACAAAAAGACTATTGTTTCTAAGTAGTATTTACATTTACCTTTGTCTCAAACATTCTCTTGAGAATTAGTCGGTTAATCTACTATAATTAAAATTCACTCCATAGCACAGGCCACAGATTAATAATGAATAATTATGAAAATATTATTCTGATCTGCTCCAAGTGTTTGATACATGAAGATGAAAATAAAGCCAAAAAGAGCTAACTCTCAAATGTATAGATATGTAAAAATGGAGAACTCAATGCAATACAAAGTGATTTGACATCACAAGGCGTTAATTACAAGATATTTATTCAAAGACAGAGGAAAAATATTCAAAAATACAACTCAAATACTCAAACCAAAATTTCAATCAAGAAGATTCCAATAGGAACGTGGAAATGAAAATTTTACGAATGTGGAATTTCATAAGTTTGGGTAGAAAATATCCAGCCCTTGAATGACATAGGCCATGTTGAGAAAGTTAGGAAAATCAGTTAAGATGTAAACCAAGGACCTTCCCAGTGTTGAGGTTGAAAGGTCCCATTTTCTAACCAAGTGTTTTGCGGTGAGACTTGATTTGTACCAGTGAATAGTGTCCTGATGCAGCTTCGTTTGTATACCGGAAAGCAACACACACAGACCAAGTCCTAAACTATGAAAGTAATCACCCCAACACATACAAACGAAGCTGCATCAGGACACTATTCAAAAGGGCCACAACACACTGCAGCACACCAGAACTGCAAAAAGAAGAAGAGGAACACCTATACAAGGTATTCACCAAAAACGGATACCCGCGCAACTTCATCAAAAGATGCCTAAGAGAAAGACCACGGAACTAGGACATGCCACAACCCAAAGGACTAGCCACACTACCATACATCAGGAGCGTTTCTGAACTGACAGCCAGACTACTGCGACCCTTAGGACTCATAACGGCACACAAACCAACAGCCATGCTCAGACAACAACTCACTAGAACGAAGGAGCCGATACCCAACATGAGCAAAACTAATGTAGTGTACAAAATACCATGCAAGGACTGCACAAAACACTATATAGGACAAACAGGAAGACAGCTAACAATCCGCATACATGAACATCAACTAGCCACGAAACGACACGACCAGTTATCCCTAGTAGCCACACACACAGACAACAAGCAACATGAATTCGACTGGGACAACACCACTATCATAGGGCAAGCCAGACAGAGAACAGCCAGGGAATTCCTAGAGGCATGGCATTCATCCACAAACTCCATCAACAAACACATCGACCTGGACCCAATATACCAACCATTACAGCGGACAGCTGAAACTGACAACCGGAAGCGGCAAGGACAGACCACTATAAATACCGGAAGAAACATCAAAGAAGCGCTTCGCAGGAGGCTCCAAAGCACTGATGATGTCGCCTAGCCAGGGGACGAAACATTTGCAACAAAAACTTCCAGCTCGGCGAACAGAACCACAACAACGAGCACCCGAGCTACAAATCTTCGCACAAACCTTGAACTATTTTGATGCTCACAGCACCCTTGTCTTGTCATATATTACCTTTTGGTGCTTTACCCCCTCAGTCTCAACTAAAGGCTCACATCAATTCTGTCTTGCATTACCATTTAGAGTAGACCCATGATCCAGTCATGGTTATCATGGTTGTCAGCAATCATTAGTCAACGGGATGGACCCGTTCCAGTACAGTACTTTTTTATTTCAATGCCTGTATGTAACAGTATGTAACATATAACATTTGCTTCAATTAAATGGCCTCATCTCAAAGTCAAAGGGCAGTAGTCTTTAGATAAACCAACATGGAATCCTGTTAACTGGGAATCCTAGTTCAGTCAATGAAAGACAACACCCAGAAACAGTCCAGGGACTTGTTCATAGTCTGTTATAAGGCCAGAAGGCATAGGAGCAGAAATTAGGCTGTCCAGCCTATTGAGTCTGTTCCACCATTCAATTATGGTTGATACATTTCTCAACCCCCTTCTCCTGTTCTCTCCCCAGAATCCTTGATCCCCTTGACAATCAATGACCTATTTTATATGTTTGCAGAGGTCAGGGTGCAGAGATTGTCTTGTAGTAGTCCAGGCCACATTGATTCTTGTAGGTTCAGTGTAAGCAGTAAGGGGATTTGTGATTTTTCAGTTGCGTGGAGAACAGTCAGGAATATGGTCAGTCCTCAGTCAATACTGTCTATACAAGTTAGTCAGGCATTTAGCCACGGTCAGTCCTGAGGGTCAGTGATATATAATTCAACTGGGAATTACCAAGGACACTGCTGGGGAAACTTAATGCTAAGGATTGAAGGCAGCAATCTGGTATGCAGAAAATTAGTGAAGAGAGAGAATTCAACATACAAATGGGGAGATGGAAGTGCTTAGGACAATATAGGATATTGTAGGAGAGCAGTTACCACTCCAACAGGGGATTTTGCATCATGATGGTGTACAGGAACAGGCCTAGGGATAAGAAAAGTGTTGCAGTCATAATTTTCATGAGGTGGATGTCGGGGATCAGTCATGATAGGCTCTCCAGGAAAAACAAAACAGAAAGAGACATGGAGTTCTGGAGCTTCCCTGAATATCAGGCTAAACCTGTGACTTACAACATCTGCATTGTCTTCCATGTTCTCAAGTCTTGTAAATGCAAAGTAAAAATAGAAAATGTTGGGAACCACATTCAGAGTGGGCAGAGTCAATATTTATTTCCTGCCCCACCTAATGGGCTGCATTTCTAATGGACAGGACGCCCTTCAGGAGGCATCTGCACACCCAGAGGACAGGCTGAAGTAATTTGTAATCATCTCATATATTATGTGAAGTACATGCATAGCACAAATGTGTGGGATGTAAATTCTGGTCACAAGCAATCTTGTAGATTGAAGATAGTCACCTCAGTGAAGCAGTAGTATTCATAGGTGACCTTATGATTGGCACCCATGGGCTACAAATTGCAAAATTAGTCCAAGATTTCATTAACTGCACAGAACATGGAATTGATTTCCTGTCATTTTGAACTGTAAGCATAATGCAACTTGCTCTTATATAACAATTATCCCTTTCTAGGGTGATGTGGGCTGGGAGCCTAAGGTGTCAGTATTCGTGCAGTACTTACAATCTATAACTGTCTCTTTGCAACATGACTGCTGTTGCATTGATTGGAATAAGGTGCAATGTTCCATACAGAGACATTTTATGAAGCACTCTAGCCAAGAGTGCCAAGTACCACTGTATGTATGAGGATGATAAGCATTCACTTATGAGTAATGAGAACGCTGACTGGTCACATGACTATGGACCTGATTCTTCTGCTCCCTGTAAAGGTTTATTGCAAACAGAACTGATGGATGCTGCCAAAGCAGGGGTTATCATTCCTGTGGCTGTGATGCAACAAAGATGCAGAGAAGTGGTGGAGGAACAGAGGACTAGCAGCAACTTCCAGCAGATACAGAACAGCTTCCACATGAGGAATTCGCAGCAGAATTCCCCTCAGGCTGTGATGGAGGTACAGGAGGTTCAGAGGCTATCACCCTCAATGCCATTTCCTTCAAATGAGTGAGGTGCAACAGAGTGCAGACCAAGGACATCCCAGGAAACAGTCAGAGAACTATGACATGTTCTAGAGTAGGACCTGTGACATGAGGAGTTGGTGGCCATCCTATCACCAAGGTGACATCTGCATTAAACTTTTATGCAACTGACTCCGTGCAAGAAGTCACTGGAGCCTCGTGTGGGATCCGTCAATCATCAAAGCCACCAAGACAATTTATCAAGATTGTTACTTATGCAGTTTGTGCAAGATCATATCATATTGAGGTCAGTGCCACAGCCCAGGCTGCAGGATTCAGCTTGAGAAACCTCACTGGGCCGTGTCGAGAGAAATCCTCTGTTAAACTCGGTGCAAATGACATTTAGCTGATTTCTGGTAAGATTCAACACACGTTTTGAAATGTCACCTATAACTTAGGTTAAAACAGAATGTTCTGGGGAGTGGTGATCACACAAAACCTCTGTCTAGAGTCAGGACCATGTGATCTCACTGTGACAGAGAGAGAGAGAAAAACCCAGACCAAGCTCTATTGAGAACTGAATGGTAGCTTCACCCTCAGCACAGAGAGAGAGGAAGACAGTCGCATTTCCACAAATATAGGGCACTGTATACATATCATGGTGAGAAGGCCATTTCATAACACAACTGAGTTTATCAACAGAAAAGGGCTCCATTTCATCAAAATGCAAGTATTCAGTGATCATTGATAGTACATCTTAGAAGTCTGTCTCTGGTACCCTGGAGGCTACCATGATGTTGGTACCTTGAGAATCCTCATTCCTGTTGTTTTTAAGGAATCAGGTGCTTTATGAGGAAGAGAGAAACCCAGACCAAAACATACTGAAAATCTAGTGGTAGTTTATCCTCAGCACAGGAAAAGAGACAGCTGCATTTCTGAAGAAAGACACACAGTGACAGACATGAGGCTGGTCCTTCATTGTCTCAGCAAACACAATCTAGTGAAAAATGCTATGTCAGACACAATATTTGCTTTTTGGGGATGGAGGTCACTCAGGAAGCAGATCAGAAGTGACCATCAGTGCAGAAAAGAGCTGAGGTGGGCACTTTTGAAGGCCCACCGTGATTCTCTGGTAATTACCTCTCATTGTTTGCTTGCAAAATAGACCCTCTCATCTTCGTGCTTCACACTCCACTCCTTCCTGATGCCATCTCCATGCCTGTGAGTGGCATGCTTCAGCACGGAGATGGCATTGCAGGAATAGTTAAGGCCTTTCTCGCCCTTCAAAAGGTTCCTGAATTTAGACTACAGATCATGATGGATCTCCCCCCGATGCACCAGGAATCATGCATCATGGAAACTGGCTCAACTCCACAAATATTGTGGGGGTACGGGGCTAAAGGATGTTACTCTGCAATTGAGCCAGCCAGGTGGGCAGTGCATGGTTAGGCTCACTACTCTCATTCTTAGCGTTTAACCCCAAATACTGGAGGCCCAGGGAATGGAGACTGGAACTCTGGAATGGAGTCCAGTCTGCTAACTTTGAACTCCATGTCTTTGCCTCCACTCTAACATGGTTGGGGATATCAAAATTTGTGTAGTAGAGAAAGGAACTACTGTTGTGTTGAATGTAGCAAATACAGCTATGAAGTGTCAAGGGAAATACTTGGTGTTAACAATTAAGGAGAAAACTTGAAAGGGAGGGAGCAGGATTGACAGGACTTTGAGATATAGGGAACAGGAAGTTACTGATGTAGAGCTTTCTGGTGCAAGTCAGTTCTGGAATACTCAACTGAAAAGGACTATTTTGAAGGACACCAGAGGATTTGACCTGGTTTGACAGGGAGGAGCAAATCTGCCAGAAAGGCAAAGATTAATTTGGGATTTAACCTTGTATTGATGTATATTTGCCAGAAGCAAGCAATACTGTAAAAATGATCCATAAAACATATTTTGTTAGCAGTAGTTGATTGATGAATACTTTTGTTTTGGTTTGCAATATTATTTATTGGTTATGTAATGTTTGGTAAAGTTGATTTCATTTTGTTTGGTCGCATAAAAATCTTAAGTAGTGAATTCTTGTTTTCTTGTTCTTTGTTTTGGTCACTGGGAGATTCATCTCCACTTTAATAGTTCTTAACTGTTATGTACATAACAAAAATTATTGCCAATTATCCAATTTTAAGCTAGTCTGGCTTTGAGCTAGAAACCTACATGCTTTTGTACCTATCTGTTATGATTTATGTCTCGAGACTTAGAATTTGATTTATTCTTAAATGCGATATTACTTAAAACATTCAAAACTAAAGCTAACATTACAGAGGACATAGTACAGGTAACAATCAACAGTACAGATATCTTAATTTCAGTTATGTTATCCGAAAAAAAAGACTTAATGTTGCCAAAAACTGCTTCACATATTCTTGAAACTTTGATGCGTTTCCACATTTTTAAATCAATGAAATTTGACAAACTCAGTTACCGTTTATAAGTTTATTTGCCAACATTCCTAACTCCTTGGAGGGCTAGTATTTCTTGAAACATATTATTGTACTTCATTCCCACTTTCTCATGACATTGTATTGATTCTTGTGTATGTCTATATTGTTGAAAAAATTCACAACAGGAATGCCAAACACAAAAGTGCTCTGTTTCATGCTCATGATGAAACATTGCAGATTTCTTTTCTTTTAAGAATTCCTACAGCTCAGCAAGTCCACACCGACCCTCCGAAGAGTAACCCACCCAAACCCAATCCCCATTACTCTACATTTACCCCTGATTAATGCACCTAACCTACACATGCCTGAACACAATGGGCAATTTAGAATTGTCAATTCACCTAACCTGCACATCTTTGGACTGTGGGAGGAAACCGGAGCACTCAGGAAACCCACGTAGACATGGGGAGAATGTGCAAATTCCACACAGATAGTCGCCCAAGGCTGGAATTGAACCTGGGTCCCTGGTGCTGTGTGGCAACAGTGCTAGTTACTGAGCCACTGTATCACCCTTAATAAAAGTAGAGCAGTCTATTAATGTAATTTACAGTTCTATTCAAATTAGCTAGGAAAATCAGAATGGTTACTTAATTAATATTGAACCAGATGTGTGTGATATACATTTCAATGTGGTATATTCTGAATAAGTATGGGAGAAATCCTGAAACACATTCTGGGGTATTAAATTGTGTTTAACAATTGTGTTCCCTGTTGCCTGCAGATTTTTGTTTATCCTTTTTAATTTATTTTGATAAATATTTCAAATGATATTTTGCTTGGTATAATCTTTTTGCCTACACAACAGTTGCTGTGACTCAGAAGACTAAATGAATTAATTTAGTGAAGTCATCATTTCATTCATGACTTTTAGCAGTTGGCAGCTCATAAGAGCCATTCTTTATTCCTATTCATGCTGTAAAAGAGAGCTCAAGTTTCCATCCTCCACAAACTTCTCCAACCCCATTTACAGTGCAAGGTTCTGTTGACACGTCTAAGAGATTTAAGCTACTCCCATGTGTTAACTTAAAGTTTGACTTTATCAAAAGAACATGCTAAGCACCAGTTTGTAGGCCTACCTTTGGGTGAAACTGGGCAAGGCCAGTATTCTGACTCTGACTGCTGGAAGATATCTGGAGAGTAAGCTGCTGGATATCTTGCAGATTGAACAATATCCTCACTGGTTTTGCTTTTCGTTGCTATGTATACATATTCTAAAAAAAAGGGAACAAACCACAGTACAGAAAATTATTCTCGTCCTCATGAGACTTTATTTGCTTCAGCAAATTATGTAGTAATGAGTGTATTTATGTATACATTTTAAAATATGTTTTATTTTTTTTCTCATTCCTCTTTCATTGAAGTTCAGATCAAATTCATTTATGATTCACTCTCACTTACATTGACACACAAACTGAAAAGCAGTCATGCGTTGTACCTGGCTGATTTTCATCTTGCTCTGCTTATATTAAGGATTATTCTGGACACTTCCTGTTCAGATAAATAGCTAACACAGCACATATTCCAATCCAAACTATGAACTACTTAATGGCACACCAGGGGCAGAGGCTTTACCAGATAGGTCAATGGGCAAGATAAAACTTATTTTAATTACATTTTCTTTTATACTGGGATAATGAAAGCCTGCAGTCCAGTGATCCCAACACAAGTGGAAATAGTATGAAACAACATTACATTTTGGATGTTGTTTTCCACTTTCTTTTTAAAACTTAGTTCTCCGGACCCAAGCATCACTGGCGAGACCTGCATTATTGCCCATCCCTTTATGTGCATGACCAGGTGATGGTGAGCCACCTTCTTGAAATACTTTAGTCTATGCAGTGTAAGTACACCTATGGAGGGAAGATATTCCATGATTTTAATCCAGGGACAGTGGAAAAACGTTGATATAGTTTCAACTCAAGGAGTTGGTTTGGTAGAAAACTTGTAGGTAGTGATATTCCTGGATGTGCATCTGTTTCTCTTTGAGTTGCTGAGTCAGAGTTTGGAAGATGCTATTAAAAGAGCTTGATAAGTTGCTAGATTGCACCTTGTAGATTGTGCCCACTGCTATTACTATGTGTAGGCCATAGAGGTCTATCAAACAGATTTTTGTGTCCTGAATATTGATGAGCTTTTAAAATGTAGTTGGAGCTGCTTTCATCCAATCAGTTGGAGAATATTCCATTCCAATCCTGATTAATGCTTTATTTATGGCGGACAGGCTTCTAGAAATCAGAAGGTAGGCTTCTCATGTTCATATCTCAGTTCATAACCTGTTCTGGTGGCCACAATGTTTGTATTGCTGGTCAGCTAGATTTCTTGGCAGTGGTAAAATCTAGACTATACAAATTGCTCCAATCAAGCGAAGAATAGATTGGACTGGAAGGAAAATGGCAAATAATTGAAAAATGCTATATCTTGAAAAGTTTCACATCTCTGTTAAATTATTATGTGCATTACAGATACTTTCACTAGGTTATCCAGAATAAACATGACTTTGTAATATACTCATAATGTTTTGCTAATTGGATGAAAAGTTTCATCAATGCGCTTTTAATTTCTAATCATCAAACATTTATTTCTATAACAAAACAGAAGTCAATAGTACAATTAATTCAACTTAAATTTAACTTGTCTGGCACAGTTAGCACAGTCAAATTAATCTCTATTATATATTGTACATGTGAAGCTACATCCAACAATTTACTTTTTGATGTATTTTTACTAGAAATAGGATACTTTATGCAGCATCATTGGAACAAAATTAGTTGTCCCATTGGTCCACTAGATCAAGATTGTGGTGTCTGTAGGAACTCATGGTGATCAATTCGGTGAATCCAAGCTCCTATTTGGAAAGCCCCAGTGAAGCCCTGTACTCCCTTGGAAATCTTGTTTTGGCTGTCCCTTTATTTGGAGGATTATGGTCTTTGAATTTGAATTAGCCTAATGAACTCAGAACATCAAGGTAATCAGGTTGGTGTATCATACTCTCCTTTGGTAGAGGCAGGACCTCTATCTCAGTACCTGTCAAGAGAACCTGCCCAAACGACCTGTCAACAGTACTCATAAAAGGAAGATGGCAAGCTATCAAGGCATTTAAAAGTTCGACACCTCAAATCATTGAAAAATAATGGTTGGTATGTAAAAATATGATTGCTTGCTTTTTCACTCTGCCTGATGACATCCATTAATGGAAAAGTGCTGAATGACTAATTTCACAGCTGGTTGTCTGACATCTCATACTATAATTGAGAACTCTGAATGGTAACAGATTGTTTAATGTGGGGCTATGCGTTCCAATACTTGTGGTTAAGAGAGATTGTGCACTTGAGTGGAATTTTTTAGTCATGTTTTATTTTGTTGAAAGAATAAAGCTAATATTTGTTTTCCAAAAAGACTTTATCTTTTTCTCATCTTTGCAAGGGTGCTAACGTCTGCCTATGATGGATACTCTGAGTTGGCACAGTGTAAACACACAAAGACTAATGGATCAAGATCATGGATTGGCTTGTTACCATAGAGGCTAAAAGAACGATGTGGAGTAGGTAGGGCAGTATAGTTTGGCATGGAGGATATGGGGCCAGTGTGGGTGGATTGGGGTAAAACATAGCTTAGGGGAAGGTGTGGACATATGGGCTATTTGGGGGGGACTTAAATTGGCATGAGGTGCATGAAGGCCAAGGGGTAGATGAGAACATACACTGGTATGGAGGATATGAAGTGCAATTGGGGGTTCAGAAGCATGAGGTAATACTGGTTGACAAGGATAGGGCATAGGGTTTGTTTAAGGACAGTGAATTCTTGTTTCATAAAGTTGGTATAATGGTGCTGGCATTGTGCCCAGCCTGCCTCCCTGTCTGGTAGCTCCTACATACTTCTATAGTACTTGCCCTGACTTATCCTGTTGCCTGTCCACCCCACCGAAACATAAATCTGACATTAATGCAGCTAAATTTAATGGTCATATTGGTATGAAGCAAGGACTATGCCTTCTATTTGGACCTGACCAGGGATGGAAAGTCCAGGCATAAGTATTTGATCGATGTGCTAATCAGAATATTGGACTAACCAAATGGGCTAAGGGTTTTCAAAGTGATCTGTGAATGTATTCACTTAGCAAGCAAAGCTGCTTTCTCTGTCCGGTTAGCAACAGGCATCAGGATACCATAAGGTCACATATATTTCCCAATGGTTTAGAGATTTGCAGCAAAATGAACGATCAAAGCATAAAATGATAGTTATGATAATAGAAAAGAAATAGAATTGGAATTACGCAGTCCAGACAAACCAGTTTGATGTAGAAATTGAAGCAGCTCCTATTTGGGGAGATTCTGTTTGTGTTTTTCCCTGCAATGATATAGTGTGTTTTATTGCAGGGCTGTTCAACTTGTGCACATCTGTGCAACATAAGCAAGTGTCTTCCTGTGCAAATACAGATAAACATTGGAAAGGAAAAGAAATCACTGCTCATTGTCTGAGGAAACATCTAAAAGAGAATGGAATAGCTGTGGTTACGTGACCTTCTCCTCATATCATACGATCCTTTCAACATTGCTAATACAATTCGCATGTACATTCTTGCTGCAATCCCCAACAGTATTAAAAACACAAAACAAACCATAGCAAAAGCAAGAGCAAGATATTATAACCATGAATTTCAAAACAAAAATGGTAGTCTCTGTCAACATGATGTTCTCTTACAATTTATCTAAAATTGTTCTATGTAACCCCAGTAAGAGGACAAGTATTGGAGGAACTCATTATATTGGTTACATCCTTGTCTATTTCTAGATATCCTCCCAAATGACGTGGATATGTGTAGCCTTGGTCTTTATTACTTGAGATTTGAGGATTAATTTAATTTTCAATTCCCCTGAATAGAAAGTGTTGTCCCTACATAAAAATTTGGTTTTGCATATACTTCTGCTCATCTATCAACAAAACTTAAAACAGAAAACTTCCTCATTCTTTTCTAGTAATGTTTATTTCAGTGAAACCCTAATTCCTTACTAACAAACTGACTCTAGTCATATTGGATAATGATATTTCTGAAGAGTGTTAGTACAATATTATTATTTTGCAACATTCATCAGTGAAGATATATAGTACTCCCTTAACTTGTCATTAAGTGTAATTAAAATTTTTAGGTTCTCCAATATTAGTGCACTAATACTCAAACAAAAGAAAACTATATTAAAATCCCACATTTGAATAGTTAATCCACTCTGTCCTCAAAGACAAAGGATTAAAAGTAGTGATGATGTTAAAACCTGAAGAGCTAACAATAATGAGCTTTTTTTGGCAAACATCTTTTAAGACAATTATCAAGCGGTGCTTAGTAACAGTACCTGCGGGGAAGAGAATGATCCATATCATCTTGGTTGAGTGAAAGGAGATAGCTATAGAGTTCTCACAGCAATATAATAAAAAGGCAGTTAGTGCTTTTCATTTAACTATAACTAGTACTGTTAGATGGTTTACAAGTAAATGAGTAAATATTAAGATGATCCAGTAAACCCAATGTGAAAACATATTCTTACTCAGAAAAATAGAAGAGAGATAAAGTGAACTTATAACGGACAGGAATTTTCTGCAGCAGTGGCATGCAGACAAAAGCCTAGATTTCACTTTGAAAATAATAGATTTATTAGGGATGGTCAGCAATGGCTGTGTAGGGGAGGTCTGGTCTCACAAACTTGATTGAGGTTTTTGAAGAAACGAAGGTGATTGATGAGAAATGGCAGTGGATGTTGTCTAAATGCATTTGACAAGATCCCTCATGGTAGGCTGGACAAGAATAATAAGTCACATGGGATCAATAGTTGATTGGTAAGTTCGATACAAAATTGGCTCGGTCATAGAAGACAGAAGGTACTTGTGAAGGGATGATTTTCTGACTGAACGTCGGTGGCCAGTTTCAAAAGGATCAGTGCTGGGACCTCTGTTGTATGTAATTCATATAAACGATTTAGGTGAAAATGTAGGTGGTCTGATTAGTAAGTGTGCAGATGACTCAAAAATTGGTGGAGCTGTAGAAAGTGAAGAAGGTTGTCAAAGTATACAAGAGCTGAAAATATGTTGCTGGAAAAGCGCAGCAGGTCAGGCAGGAGCATCCAAGGAGCAGGAGAATCAACATTTCGGGCATAAGCCCTTCCTGAAGAAGGGCTCATGCCCGAAACGTCGATTCTCCTGCTCCTTGGATGCTGCCTGACCTGCTGCGCTTTTCCAGCAACACATTTTCAGCTCTGATCTCCAGCATCTGCAGTCCTCACTTTCTCCTCAAAGTATACAATAGGACACAGATCAGTTGGAAATTTGGGTGGAAAATAGTAGATGGAGTTTAATCTGGACATGGATGGTCAAATGCAAAAGTATACAGTAAGTGGCAGGATCCTTAGGAGCATTGATATATAGAGGCATCTTGGGGTGCAAGTCCATTGCTCCCTGAAAATGGCAAAACAAGTGGATAAGGTAGTAAAGAAGACATACAGCATGTTCGCCTTCACTGATAATGGCAAGGAGCATAAAAGTTGGCAAGTCATGTTGCCAGTGTACAAACTTTAGTTAGGCCACATTTGGAACATTGTGTGCAGTTCTGGTTGCCGCATTATATTGTGGAGGCTTTGGAGAGGGTGCAAAAGAGGTTTACCAGGATGTTGCCTACATTGGAGAGTATTAACTGTAGGAAGAGTTTGGACAAACTTGAATTGCTACAGTGTTAGAGGCTGAGGGGTGACCCAATAGAAGTATATGAAATGATGAGAGGCATAAGTAGGTTGGATAGTCAGAATCTTCTTCTCAGGGTGGAAATCTCACGCAGTAGGGGCATAGGTTTAAAGTCAAAGGGAGAAAGTTTAAAGGAGATGTGTGAGGCAAGAGTCTTGGACAGAGGGTGGTAAGTGCCTGGAATGTGTAATAAGGGAGGTGATAGAAGCAGATACAACAGCAACATTTAAGAGACATTTAGACTGCCACATTAACAGAAGAGAAGAGAGGAAAATTGACCATGTGTAGGCAGATGAGATTAGTTTAGAATGGCATCATGGTCAGCACAGATGTAGTGGGCCAAAGTTCTGTTCCTGTCCAGTATTGTTATATGTTCTAGGAAATGCTCCATTTTGTAGTTAAAGCAAAGTATCAAACATGATCTCTCCCAGTGCTTGAGGTGATTATGTTATCTCACACAATCATGTTCTTTTCAGCTCATTATTGATACAAGTGAGATGTTGCACAGGTTAGTCAGGGGGATGTGTGAGCTTTATGTGCTAATCTGGTGAGACCTTCTGTGCTTGAAGGCTTTGGCACCATTTTTAAAGGCCAGTTGGACACCGGTTTGCTCCTTTCAAACCAGGAACCTCTCCACAGCCTGTGGTGGCTATCCCTAGAACCTCAGAGATGTCTCCCAAGAAGTCCAAATTGGTGCTCAGTCTCACTGATGCTGCTAGACAGAAGACAGAGGAGATATCTGATTCCTGGGTGACATACCCAGGAGGCCATCTCACCAGACCCATCCAGGCCAAGCTGTGATCGCAGAGCAGGTCTGTGCCAGTGAGTCACTGGAAAGCAGTGCAGGAAAACACTCAATGATTTCTTGGGCTCTGCAAGGATAAATAGCACCATCTTTTCTCTGTTAGATCATGCTCAAAGCAGCCTCACTGGTCTAACCCTGTCACTTCATACGGACCTCGATGAAGTCAGAAGGTGATGGAAAAAAAATGTGTTCTGAGGGTATAACAATGTTTAATAATTGTACAAAATGACCACATTTTCCAATATATCTTCACTGCACTGTGCTAATGTCTGTCATCGTGTTACTGCCCCAGTAGGGCCGAAGAGGGATCGCTGACATTGAACCGGTGGAATATCTTCAACCAACATGCTGCTTTTCAGCTGCCACACAGTGTTTCATTTTCTTATAATTATAAATGGGTGACTGGAGATCACCTCATTTACTAGAGATTGGGCATTCTGATTGCTATGTAGATACAATAGACTGCACCGTTCACCCACTGGAAACCAGCAATGGCTGAAAATATGAATGCCTCTGTACCTGATTCCCTGTGCCACATCTAACCATGGTCTAAGCAGCATGCATTCCATTTGTTTCTGCATGGTTCCTTTCACCAACCTCACAGGAGACTGGAGGCCGATAGTCCTGTAGGATTATCTTCAAGCTTGACAACATTCTGTCGTATGTAAAGTGGTTGAGACATGTGTCCATGTAGCCTTTGAATGTAATGACTGCCTAGACGGCCCACCCATTATCTCTTCTTTCTTCCTCCACCTCTATAAAACTAACAGAGGCCCAGTTCTAGCTTTCACCTTCTGTGTGAGCATTTGGCAGTTGCAGTAGAGTCAGAGTGATAAAGTCATACAGAACAGAAGCCCTTCAGCTCATTGAGTCTCTACTGACCTATCTGTACTAATTACACCTGTCAGCACTTGAAACTTCAAGGCTATGGCCAAACCTTGAACACTATGCCATTTCAATTGCTCATTCACATATGTTTTAAAGGTTGGAGGGTTTCCTGCCTCTACCATCCTCCCAGGCAGTGCTTGCCAGATTCCTATTCCCTGGGTAAAATAGTTTTCCTCAAATTCAATCTAAACTATTTTTTTTTGAAGAAGTGACAAAGAAGAATGAAGGCAGAGTGGTGGACATTGTCTATGTGACTTTAAAGGTGTTTGACAAGGCTCCACATGGTAGACTGGTTAACAAGATTAGATCACATGAAATCCAGGAAATGCTAGCCATTTGGATACAAAATTGGCTTGAAGTTGGGAAACAAAGGGTGGTGGTCGAGTTTTGCTTTTCGGACTAGAGGTCTTTGACTAGCAGTGTGTCACAAGGATCTGTGCTCATTCCACTGCTTTTCATCATTTATACAAATGATTTGATTTGAGCATAGGAGGTATTGTTAGTAGGTTTGCAGATGACACCAAACTTGGAGGTGTAGTGGGCAACAAAGAAGGTTACCTCAGAGTCCAACAAGATCTTGATCAGATGTCCAATGGACTGAAGATTGACAGATGTAGTTTAATTTAGATAAATATGAGGTGTTGCATTTTGGTAAGGCAAACCAGGGCAGGACTTAAGACACTTAATGGTTGGGCTTAAGGGAGTGTTGCCAAATACCTTAGGATGCAGGTTCACAGTTCCTTGAAGTTAAAGTCACAGGTAAACAAGGTAGTGAAGACGACATTTGGTATGCTTGTCTTTATTGATCAGTACATTGAGTATAGGGGTTGTTGCAGCTGTATAGGACATTGGTAAGGCCAATTGATCCCCAAGATTTTATGGTGGCTTGATGCAACACTTAGTCAAATGCTGCTTTGATATCAATGGCAGTCATCCTCTAAGTTCAGCTCTTTTGTTCATGTTTGGACCAAGGTTGTATTGAGGTCACAAGCTAATTGTGCCAGATGGAACCCAAACCAAGTGTCACTGAAGAGGTAGGTTATTGTTGAACAAATGCCTTTTGGTAGTGCTGTCAATGATGCCTACCATCAATTTGCTGAAGATTGAGGGTACTCTTTTGGAATACTGCATTCAATTCCAGTCTCCTTGCATCAATCAGCCATAGCAAAACTGAAGTCAATGGGAATTAGGGAGAAATTTCTGTTGCTTGGAGTTAAATCCAGCAAAAAAAAAAGAGGTTGTGTTTCTTGGTAATAAATTATTCATTAATGCTTCACTAATGACCATCCGACTGTCATTGGTGAGTTCTGAAGAAGGGTCACTGGACCTGAAATGTTAACTCTACTTTCTCTCCACAGGTGTTGCTAGACCTGCTGAGTTTTCCCACCAATTTCTGTTTTTGTTTCTGATTTCCAGCCTCCACAGTTCTTTACTTTTTTTTTGTCAAAGGTGGGATGATTCACTGATGATTGTGAATGGTGGTGGACATAGACATTGTACAAAGAAATAGCAACAGTCTGTACATATATACAGCAACACCTGGACAATAGCCAGGCTTGGGCAGAGAAGTGGAAAGTAACATTTGGTGTCACACAGGAATCAGGACTGACCATCTCCAACAAGACATAACCAAACCACCTTTCTTTAACATGTAACAGCATGACCACCACTGAATTTTCTACAATCAATATCCTAGGATTTAGGACAGAATACTGACTGAACTGGACCACCCATGTAAATACCTTGAGTATAAGAACAGATGGTAGGCTAGGAACTCTGGTGAGTAACTTACATTCTGACTCCCCATAACCCACCAACTTCAAACAGAAATCAGGAGGATGATTGAATACTTCCCACTTGCCTGGATGAGTACAGGTCCAACAACATTCAAGAAACATGACACCATCCAGAACAAGGAGAAAGTGAGGACTACAGGTGCTGGAGATCAGAGCTGAAACATATGTTGCTGGAAAAGTGCAGCAGGTCAGGCAGCATCCAAGGAGCAGGAGAATCGACGTTTCAGATTCCAGAAGAAGGACTTATGCCCGAAACGTCGATTCTCCTGCTCCTTGGATGCTGCCTGACCTGTTGTGCTTTTCCAGCAACACATTTTTCAGCCACCAACCAGAACAAAGCAGCCTTATTAAATGGCACCCAACTAATAATTTAAACATGCACTTCCTCCACAGCAAAGCGCTATGGCAGCAGTGTGTACCCGCTACAAAATGCAATGCATAAATTCACCAATTCTCCAAAGACAGTATCTTCCTGTGACCTCTAACACCTAGAAAGCCAAGGGCACAAGATACATGGGAACAATAAAACCTGCCAGTTCCCCACTCACCCATTCACTCCCTTGACTTTGAAGTATAACGTCACTTTGTCAGTATCATGGGCCAAAATCCTGGAACTCCCTCCACAATAGCACTGTGTTTGTACATGCACTAACACTTCAAAAAGGTAATGAATCATTACTTTCTCAAGAGAAATTAGAGATGGCAATATCGACTATGGACATATCCCTTAAAATGAATAAAAAAACAACTTTGTGGACAGGTATTCATGAAGATCAGAATTGTTACAGAGTTTCAGCATTTCCATTGTTTTACTATAATCCTCTCACATTTACGTCATGTTGCTATTATTAAAATATTTAGAGCTAAGTGGACCTCACAATTACAATCATGAACTTATATAGTCTAGAAACAGCATAAACAACTATTGTACACTTATTGTGGGAGGTGTTGGTGAACTGGCAATGTCACTGAGCTAGGAATTCTGACTCCCGGCCCAAAGTTCTGGGGACCTGGATGCAAATCCCACTGTGGCAGTTTGTGACATTTGAATTCAAGAACTATCTGAAATGAAAATGGTCCAAAGGTGACCATAGAAGCATTGTTGATTGTCATGAATAACCATCTTGTTTATTATTGCCCTTTAGAGAAGGTAATCTACTGTTCTTACCTCATCTGGCCTATATATGATTCCAGAGTGATAGCAATGTAATTGATTCCTAAATAATCTCTGAAATGGCCTTAACAAGCCACTTGGTTCAAGGGTCAATTGGGGTTGGGTTAAAAAAAAGGCCTTTCCATTGATGCACAGGTCCCATGAATTAATATTTTTAAAAATTAACACTTTACACAACCACTTTTGGAAGTGTAACAAATGTTTGATCATTATTCTTTCTGTAATTTACGGTCAACTATTCATTATACTAGATTGAATTTAAAGCTAATAGACCATTTGTTTATTTGTAATGCAAACATAGCAAGCTATTATCTTATTCTTGCTTGCTAACATAACTTTACAAGTGATATGTGCCTCAACTATCGTTTTACAGATAACACATCCCCCACTATAATGAGACTTGATAAGGAGAAGACTTAAGACATGCATATAAAATGGATTCTGCCATAATATTAAACCAATAGTTACATGTATTTGAGGTTGCAAATATTATTTCCCAATTAACAATCTTAGGCACATTACAGAAAAGTCACAAAGAGCAATTAATAGAAAAATCTCATTTTGGATATATTTTCATTTGGCAACAAGTTCCTGCCACAATTGTGGCACGGTGGCTCAGTGGTTAGCCCTGCTGCCTCAACTCCTGGGACCCGGGCTCGATTAGAGCCTTAGGCGACTGTCTGTGTGGAGTTTACACATTCTCCTCATGTCGGTGTGAGTTTCCTCTGGGTGTTCTGGTCTCCTCCCACAGTCAAAGATGTGCCAGTTAGGTGAATTGACCATGCTAAATTCCTCAGTGTTCAGGGATGTGTAGGTTAGATATATTAGTCAGGGGTAACATAAAGTAGTAGGGGAATTAGTCTGGGTGGGATACTCAGAGGGTCGATGTGGATGTGTTGAGTTTAATGGCCTGTTTCCACACTGTAGGGATTCTAGGATTCTAATTGTTCTATCCCCAATAGTTAACCTAGCACCACCTTCTCGACTAGAGTTGGATTCCTGTTAAAATTGTGATTCAGAAAACAGAATAGATATGGATGCTCTCATTTTTTTTTAAAGACACAATGTATTTCAGACACTGAACAAATAGGTATAATTTTAAAGCAGAGAGTTTTACTTACAGAACAATGATGAGCCAAGGTATGGTTAGCAGGTAGGAAGATAGTAGAATAAGGAGAACAAGTTAAAGGATAAATAAGAAAATATGTTGAACAGAAAACATCACTTTCATTGTCTGGCTAGGCAGGATATAAAATTTTACAAACTAATTTCTACTTTGCATCATGCCTTGTGGATGAACGACAGAAGTATTTTTTTGCTGTATACCAGTTGCAGAAAAGCACAAAACAATGGTTTTCCTCGCATTGTGTATACCTTTTGAAATGAAGTTGTACTAGCAAAATAATACCTTAAAACTTATCAAATATTTCATTGAGGAGGAATTTTTGTTTTAAACTACACATTTCTGATGCACACTTGAGCAATGGATTAAATCCCAAAAACAGTAAGTTGCTTGAGAAGTTCGGCAGGTTTGGCAGCATCTAACGAGAAGAAAAAGAAAGTAAACGTTTTGAGTCCAGTGACCTTTCCTCAGAACTGATGATGTTGATGCTGCCAAGCCTGCTGATCTTCCCTAGCAATTTGTTTCAGATTTCCAGTATCTACAATTCTTTGTTTTATTCAATCACAAGTTGTCTCTTGCCTTTCTTCAATGTGAGATTGGACAAAAAGGCAAGAGCAAAATCCATCAAATACTGTAACTCTGATGAAAAGTAATCGGGATGAAACATTAACTATTTCTTTTTCCATGAATGCTACCTGGCCTGAACAGCATTCCAGCATTTTCTGTTTTTAATTGGACAAAGAAAGGATTTGCATTAAAAGAGTCTATTATTGAAAATAAAATCCATAATGATTTGAAACAATACAGGACATATTTTGTATTGACTGTTTTGAGTAGATATCCATCTATAAGATGATGGGGGAAAATGTTGTCTTGCATACATAACATGTAGTTGTCTAGAAAGATTACAGGTAGATTTAAATAGTCATTCACTGGGTCAATCTTTGTATAGGGAAATTTGAGGGGAAAACATTTTAAGATCATGTCCAAGCCAACATAGAGAGAACAAGGATTCATGTAGATTAGATTACTTACAGTGTGGAAACAGGCCCTTCGGCCCAACAAGTCGACACCGACCAGCCGAAGCGCAACCCACCCATACCCCTACATTTACCCCTTACCTAACACTATGGGCAATTTAGCATGGCCAATTCACCTGACCCGCACATCTTTGGACTGTGGGAGGAAATCGGAGCACCCAGAGGAAACCCACACAGACACGGGGAGAATGTGCAAACTCCACACAGTCTGTCGCCTGAGTCGGGAATTGAACCCGGGTCTCAGGCGCTGTGAGGCAGCAGTGCTAACCACTGTGCCACCGTGCAGCCTCCCTTTTTTTTAAGTTATTGCTGGATGAACTATAGTAGCTAACCAATCACTCCAGATCCTGTCTGGAAATCTGTCTGACCCAACTCATGTAGGAACTGCCAAGATTAGATTACTAGGCAATTCAACCACTTAAAGACAGGCGGTGCCAACAACTTGTTTTGTTACCAGCACATCACAAATCACACCTAAGGATTAAACTCAAGGATTATTCGCAATTTTATTTGAAATTTATTGTATCTCTACAGGGGTTAAAGCAAATTAAAAAGTAACATACTGACTTATTGTAATAATGTGTGATATACAAATGAGATGTTTTACTTCATCTGAATAGTACTCTAAATGTCAAGAGAAATGAGTACCAATTTGTTAAGTAATTTACATTACAAGTTTAAATTGTACAACCAAGCTCACAGCATCAATTCAAATTTGTATGAGATTTTAAATTTGAATTTACCTCACGAGCTTTGATTTAACTGGGCTTCACAGTACTAAGGAAAGGCGAATTCTACTCCCACATTTATTAAAAATGTAAACATTGCAAGAGTTAAAAGTATAAGAGTCAAGTTGATAGTACCATGTCGCTTATAGATAGGGGGCTTCCTGTAGATATTAGTGATTTCTCCGCTTGCTAAAGGAAAGAGAAGAAAGCAAGGATAGCCGTTATCAACAAATAGAAGCTGCAAATGTATTAAACTGAAATTGTGAATCATGCTGAAACAGTACAGTATTCTGAAATTGCATTGACTAACAGAGGCACGCTTGAGCTAATTATAGGATTTTAACAGTGTACAAGTAGTTTATAAAAATATTTATCTTCGTCCAGTGACATAATTATTTAAATTGCAGCTTCATGCTGCATGAGTTGAAATCAATCATGAACCTGATAACCATATCAATTTAGTTGACTATTTACCCCTGTTCAAACAACAGTGTGTCAACAGTCAAATTTCAACACTATTAATGATGTTAGTTGATTCACAATGCTAGCAATGTTCTATTTCCAAGATGTTTTTCATTGAATTTTGAACATAATATTCATTGTATTCATGTAGTGCACACTTTAAATATGTTATGAAGGTGGCCTTACAAACAATTCAAGCAAATCCAATGAATGCAGCAGCATGAGGATGTGACAATTGGATATTAGTATTTCATTTTAGTAATGGTACATGTCTGATCGTATTATTGAGTAACTTTCACTGAAAAGAAACCATCAGAAAGCCAACAAATAAATAAAGGAAAGTATTAGCACTTCCATGGCATTAACAAAATGCTGGATGATTTTTTTTTTGATACACAAACTATTCCACTCATGATTCAGCATACAAAACGCAAAGTGACTTACAAATCTGATTATTAACTCACTTCACACTATTATATTGCGAAGTCAGGCACGATCAGTTGTGTATCAGATATACAGATGTAAAAGTAGGAAGATAGCAATAAGTTGTCAGAATGGAGACACTTTCAAAGCTATTGAGAAAAGTTAAGTGTGTAAGTATGGGAGTAGGGTGTCAGGTGGATGAAGGGGTTAGCATGCTAGGTGGGTAGGTTGCCAGTTAGGTTGAGGGCTTGTAAGGCTGTAGGTTATGGTAGGCAAAGGATAGTGTTTCAGGTGGATGGGTGGGTAGGGTGGTGGGTGGGCTGAGAGGCTCGGATGGTGGAAAATAGGAAGCCAAGAGGGTAACGAGTTAATTAGGATGTCAGGTAAGCTTAGGGTAGGTCAAGGCATTGGTTTGGGTGGGTTATTTGGTAGAGTCAAATGGGAGTGTTGGCACCTGGATTGTTGAAGACCAGCAGGGATTACCCAGTGGGAGGGAAGTCATTGATGGATTGTGAGTTGGGGGGTTATTTTAATCTTCACCTAGTTTTAATTCCACCAGTTTTCCTGAGTAAATACGAAGCATAGATCAGTGGCAAATCTTTTAAAATTTCTGCCGAACCCAGAGTGATGGCCTTTCTTTGGGGTGGTTACAGATACCAGGTAATTGTCCCATGGGAATTTAAAATTTCTTGGCCAATTTTTGTGGAATCAGCTGTGTCAGTATTTCCACGTGACTTTTATGTGCAACTCCAACCTATGTTGCTGCAATGAAGATCAATTATTCCATTGGAATTTCTAGGCCATTATTTAGGCTGAATGTGAAGTTTTTTTATTCTTTCACTAGATCAAGCATATTCCCCAACTGTAGGGGTGCTTGGTGACATGCTTTTTGTCTGATGCTATTTTCCTCAGGTAGATGTGGATAAGTGGCAATGCAATTTGCATAGTTAATTTCATTACATTTTATTGTAATGTGCCTATTCTCGGTCTTCCTACAAGCACAGCTGTGACTATTGTTACAAAACTATAGTTATATTTTGCCCTGGCACCACATTAAAGTGCCAATGAAATGTACCATCATGTTGCCCAATGAAATATTTTATTGTAATGCATATAATGTAGAGAAATTCAACACATGTTGGATATCCAATATCTTTCAAGACACCATGAAAGGTACTCAGGGCAGCCATGGAGACAAACTCTTACTCTTTGAAAAAGTAAAGAGACAGCCTCATCTTGAATCTCAAGCTTTTTCAATTCGTCGATTACATGAAAATAGGTGCATTAACTCTCTCCAAATGACACCATGGTTCTCCAAGGGTTAAGTAATTGATAACCAAGAGAACCTTTCCCAGAACTCAAGTTCTTTGCAGAAAAAAAATGCATATTAATAACATTTCTTTGTTAATTAAGATCTCTTTGCGAAAGACAAAAAACATTAGGAGTGGAGTATGCTGTTCAAAAGTCTTCCATAAGTCTTAACATGAATTTTACTCAGCTTGGTTAAAGAATACAATTTACTCGTAGGACTCACTTCTTCACACTTATTCTCTACTTACTGGCCAATGTTTAATAGATTTAAAAAGTCACACCCCAATTTCAAAGAGCTTAAGATATTTTGTCACTGTGCCCGAATAAATGACATTTGCCACTGCTCCACCTGTGATTTTGTATTTTTATGCCATGTGAGAACCTACATTTGAACATATTAGTTTAATGTAAACTGGAAATGCCATTTATTTGCATTATCAGCATTCAAGCCATGCCAGTGAGTGCATAAGCTCCTACCTGGTATATGGAAATGTGTAGGTGTCTGAGCAGGGCTTGGCTTGATGTCTAGCTGGGTATAATAAGGTGAACTCCGGCCACTTTCAGTGCCTCCAAAGAATTGCAAAGAAGGCAGCAAAAAACAAATAAATCAAAGGCAAAAGCTCTGAAGCAAATAAGAATGAGTAATCTGTTCAGAGTACCATGTCCTTTCAGCAAGGAACTTACACGGTCAAGGAAGTCACCAATGGCTTTTGTGAGTCCAGCCAGTTCTGGTTAAGCTGTCACAGCTGTTACATTTCCATAAGAGGGTTGACAATTACTATTGTAATTCAGAATCCACCACTTTATTTTAATTGTAAACAATAATTTGTTTTCAAAATGATCACAGGATTTCAAAATTTGTTGGATAACACAAGAGCCTCTAAGACTCACTCATACTCCCCATTTCATTACACTCACCACCTCACCTATACCCTCCCAATCACATTTTTGTGTCAAAGATGCTATTTAGTGACTTCCTTGCCAAAACACATGGTAAATGAAGCTCCTGGCCAGATTGTTTGCATCTTACTAGGTGAAGCATCAAAGCTGAAAATGAGGATTTTCACTTATACATATTCTTATTCCCATAAGATGGCTTCGGAAAGAATGCTTTTTCCAATTGTCTTTTATACCTTGTCACATCAAATTCAATTTTAGGTCAAGCAGAAACTATAACGATCTAATCCTCATTGCAACATTTGACACTATTTTTGACAGTTGACCTCAAGCCTCCCAAGACACTTAAAAGCAGCTTTTCTTTCAGTCAAGAAATCTAGCATTTTCATAGCATATAGATTTTATTATATTTGAACTGTCATGTAATAATGTATTTATAACTATGCATAGATTTTACAAAATGGAGCAACTCTAACTTCAAAGATGATAATAAATGCCAAAAGCAATGTAAATAATTGTAAACTAGGTTACAAAATTAAGAATGATACTTTTTTAGCATAATACTACTTGGAGGCAAACCTTCAAATTAATGATTCAATGTTTTCCCAAAGTTTTCTTTTAAAATAAATTTCAGTGTTTAATGGTTCAATAATATTTCACCTTTCCAAATTTCATGTCAAGCAATTTAGCTTCTTTAAAGAAAAACTAGCCAGTACTCAATTTTGCAGCAACTATTGAAAGCTGAAGTGTATTTAAATAATTTAAATCCCTAAACTCTTCAAATAACACTTATTTATAACATTTTTTGCAGTTGCTATAGATTTCGGGCTAAAGAGTTCTTTATTCACCCTGTGTAGTATTTATAGGAGGAGAATTGGACACATTAAATAAAACATGCAGGGTTTCTGATGTCCAATGTGTTGAGTGATGGCATTGCACTAGAACACTGGAGTTTGACCATCATAGAAATGAAAAGTGATGGCTTCCAACTGGATGAGTCAGCAAAGTGAAGTCAAAATGAATATGACCAAAAGAATGCAGACCCTTTATAGAAAACTGTCTTTGGCTGATTCATTTCTATCCTCCCGAAAGTTTTCTGCACCATATCATAAAATTTGTGTGTGGAATGAACTTCCTGAAGAAGTGGTGAATGCAGGCATAGTTACAACATTTAAATGATACTTAGACAAGTACATGAATAGGTTTGGAGGGGTCAATTGCAGGAAGATGGGATTAGATTACTTTGGGATTATGTTTGGCATGGACTGGTTGGAGCGAAAGGTCTGTTTCCATGCTGTATGACTGTAAAATTGTGCATTAATTTCTCACAGACAGCTCAATTGGTCCACTGGCAAGTGGCTCACCTGACACTTCCCCTGCTGCCTGTAACCTGGGTGGTGGAATGGGAATGGGTTTCTGGTAGTGATAGCATAGTACCCTGTTGAGTGGGTCTATTCATCTGTTTTCCTTCTTGAGAGTGATCCCTATGATCTAACCCAAGATATCTACAGTAGCTTCATGTGACCCAGACAAAGTAACTTGTTTCTGTAGGGAGTCTTCATAAATACTGAAATGCTTCAGGTCAGATAAGAAGATTTTGTAAAATAATTCCATTACTTACTTGGCACACACATTCAGAACAACAGTAAGAACTTGAACATAGTAAAATACCATTCCAAAATATAGGGGATATGAGACTTTAAAAAGGTATATTCTTCTCTGATAAACATATAGGAGAACCACACAGGTGTGAAGATAAAAATAAATTAAATATGCACTGTCTTTATTCACACCCCCACTAGTAGGCTCAATAAATGTAATTGAATACGCAAGACTAAGTGGATAACTAATCTTGTAAATTACATTGGTGTTGCATGAACATGTATGACCAAGTATTATTTTCAATGAAATCAGCAGTGGGTACTTGAATAAATAGCTCTGTAAAAGACTTCAAATGTATAGGTATAAGCATGGCCAAAACTGTATGCCAGTGAGAAGCAAATGTTAATTTAAAAACAGATGGCTAATTTTGTAACTTAAGTTAAAAAATGAAGACAGCACTCATTATTGTGATGATGCACTCCACTGTTACCAGTTCAGTTCCTGAGAGATTGAAGTGTAGTTGGATAAAAGAAATGATACCCCTTGTAAATAGTCTATGGGAAATAGCACAGCCTGAAGAGAAGATAAATGTTCACAAGCTGGAAAACGCAAAACATAAAAGAAATGTTAAGATGTTTTGATGAATACTATAGCAAGAAGTTCCTTTAGAATGCATTAAGATGCAAATATGTTGGATAAGCCGAGGTCAGTGTAAACGCTAAAGTACTTTCACATCAATCTGGATTGCTATAAATTATTGATTAAATATGAATTCAGGAAGGAGAATGAAATATAAACAGTTTTCTGCAGGATTCCAGTTTTATGTTGCTCTTTGCTCTCACAAGCACAAAGAGAAAAACGCAGCACTCAATTCTATCTTCCAATATGCTGAAAATTGCTGTTGTTCAAGTTATGACAGCTCTTGAGAGGTACTAAGTGTTGTTTTTTCAGTTTATGATTGGCTATGTCAAAAATAGCTGTGGGTAGCAATTTATGCACATGATGAGTATCAGAAGGTAAACTATACATAACTGTTCACCTCCAGTTTAATCACTTGAGGTTAAATTCTGCATTCATACAAATTACCCAACAGTGATGCAGCAGAACTTCAAGTTATCTCAATACCTAAATAGAAGTGAAAAACCGTTCTTCACTGATTACTAAGTCATGGCATGTTTTTACTTTAAAAGCTGAATGTATTTTCACTCGGAAACAAGGTAGAAAATGTACCCACATTTAAGCAAGCATACTTATTAAAAATAAAACAAACTGCTTGGACATATTATGACACACTTTCAGAGTTCATGGATTTGAACTCAGGGCTTTTGGTCCAGAGGTAGGGATGCTACCCCTGCACCACAAGGCCCTATTTAAGTATGTATAAACTGTAATTAAAATATTATAACAAAGGAATGGGGGAATTGTAATGGGGATTAGGGAATTATTACACTGAAATAATCATTGCCTTTGTGAGTAGTTTAGAATTTTCAAATAAAATCTTGGAATCTAGAATCACAAATCGCTAAAAATACTCATGGTTAATAAGGCCAAACAAAAATTAGATCTGAGCCACAAATCTAGAAGGTCAGAATTAAAAGGAGAGGAGAGATGTTATGCTAAATCACAGTTACATTATATTCTGAATTTTGCGTATGAATCTGTATGTAAAAAGTGAGGCATTGAAGGTAGTGTAAAAAATATGTTCACAAATATGTTGCAAAACTTGAGCAGTCTGAAGTTCTGTTCCTAGAAAAATAGAGGTCTTCATGATAATTAAAGTGTTTAATCAGGTAGACAGTGAGAGAATGTTTCTATTTGTCAGAAAGTCCAAAACTACATGTAATAAATGTAAGATTGTCATTAGTTTAGCTCACCACCATCTTCTCAAGGGCAACTAGGGATGGACAGTAAATGCTGGCCAGCCAGTGATACCAACGTTCGAGTGAATAAAAAAAGTAAATCCAGTAGCAAATCCAAGCAAAAAAACTCTCCTTATGAAGAATGGTAAGAATGTGAAACATGACTAGAAGGAGTAGTTGACACAAACGACATTAATGCAGTTCAAAGCAGCTAGATAGGCCCTTAGAGAAAGGTAATAGCTGAAATCTCATAAGTAAATGTATATGAAAACGTATGGGAGAAGACAGATGTAAAGTATCAATACTGGTGTGGATTTGTTAATGTAACATCTACTCGCAGTTGTATTTGTTTAGAGGTACAATTTTTAATCTAATTTATGAAAGAGAATGTGATACTAGAGAGACAATGCCTGTCTTAGCAGGTGAAATGGGAATTCAACCTATGTTGTTGACATACGTCTGTATCACAAACCCGCCGTTCAGCCAACTAGATACTGAGGATGAATCAATGACTTACTAATTAATAGAAAATGCAGTGTTGGAATGAATGAATCATTTCTAGATTGACAAACCAATAATTCTGGAGAGCTAAAAAATTAGTATTGAGACATCAGGTAATTACAATCTACACATACAATTCAAAATCTATAGCAAATTTTCTGACAACATAACGAAAAATAGGAAACAAAGTTGTGAGGAAGACAAACAATATTACAACATCTGAGATGACTGATTCTCAAATGCTGGATGGAGATCTGGCAAGGGATCAGTGTTACCTCTTCTTGATATTAACATCCAAAAATAAGCCAACAAGGCAGTGGGCCTTCTTTTGCAGTCATGAATCCAAAGATGGAAGCCTCACCTACTAAGAGCTGCTGGCCAATCCCAGCATCTCTTAGGCTCTGCTGTACTTCTGGAGAGGCAGTGGTTGATGTCAGAATGACAAAAAGCAGAGTCCCAGAATCACAAAGCAATCCAGGCCATGGATGCCTGATAGTTGTGCTGGGGTGTGTGCCTTGGTGTTAGGGATAGAGAGGTTTGTAGAAGCACATTGCATGAAGAGAGGCAAAAAGCATCAAGGCAGAACAGACAATAGGGTTCCTCTCAATGCATTATTCCTATTTCCAATATCCAATGCTTCGGTCAGGAACTCAGCATTTGATCAAGGGACTTCCCTCCTCCATACAGAGATGACCATTTCCCTACTTTGTTTTAGCCATTTTACTTGCTGCATGGTGACAGGCTTGCCTGCACCTGGTTAATCCTGGTGGCAAGAAGAGGCCTCTGGGTGATCATTACCTGGCCATCTGAGAGCCCCAACTGGCAGTTGGGCAAGAAGGTCAACCATGGGTTTAACTCTGCAGGAGGCAAGAAGACAATGGGGTTCAGTTACACTATCACCCCACCTTCTCACAACTAAACTTACATGAGGGGGAACAAAGATTTCTTTCCAAAGAATTTGGAAAGGGATACAGGTAAGTTATAGGAATGAGTAAAAAAGTTTGCCAATTGATTTAAATGTCAAGTTTTCCAACTTGGTGAGAAGAATAAAAAAAATACTTAAATTGAGAGAGACTGAAAAATGCTGTGGCATCTGAATGTTCATGTACATGAATGAGAAAATGTCAGCATGCAGATACTGTAAATGGGATGCAGGTCTTTTTTGTTGAAGTAATAAAAGATGTAGTAAAAAATGTACGCAAGTCCTGTTATAAATATATAGAACATTGGTAAGAGCACACTCACCACACTGCATTGAGCTTTGTCTTCCTTATATGAATATACATACAAACAAATAAAGCCATTTAGTTTCTTGAGCTTTGCCTTTTAATACATTTAGGGCTGATCTGATTGGAATCTCAAATCCATATTCCTGTTATCCCCGATAACCTTTTACAACCTTGTTTACCAAGAATCATTCCAACTCTGCCTTAAAAATATTCAAAGATTCTGCTTCTATTGCCTTTTCAGGAGATTTCCAAAGACGCACAACACTGAGAAAAAAATTGCTTTGTCCCTGCTTAAAGTGGGCAATGGTGTATTTCTAAACAATTTAAAGTTCTAGACTCCCCTGAGATGAAACATTCTCTACACACCTAACCTATCAAGACTGAAATATACAAAATCTTGAACAATCAAGTCAACTCCTATTTTTCTAAACTCTATCAGATAGAAGTCAACTACTGACAAACCTTTCTTCTTAAAATAACTTGGTCTGATAAAAATTGCCTGAACTGCTTTCAATGTATTTACGTTCTTCCTCAAGTAAGTTGTCTAATACCGCACACAGTACTTTATTGCCCTGTACTGCTGAAACATATCCTCCCTATTTTTATATTCAAATCCCCTTGCAATAAATAATAATATTCTACTAGCTTTCCTAATTACTTGCTATGCCTGCAAACTAACATACATGAGGACAATCAAATCCCTCTGTCACAGTTCTGCAATCTTTCACCACTTAGATATTATACTTTGATCTTATTATTCCTGCCAAAATTATATTGCATTCCATTGCCGGATCTTTGCCCACTCACCTAACCTATGTACATCTTATGTAGTTAAGCCCAACTTTTCTTTCAGTATACATTGTTAAAACCCGGTTTAAAGTTGAAATTGTTGGAAGTTAAACTGTAGATTTCTGTTAACTGCTAACTGGAAACAAATTGAGATTTGGCCAATTTATTTAAGAAGGGTTATATTTGTGTTGGAGACAATTCAGAAAAGGTTCACTTGGTTGATTCCTGGGATGAAGAGATTAGCTTAAGAGGAAATCTTGAGATGTCTTGACATATGTGGGTGGCACGGTGGCACAGTGGGTGGCACTGCTGCCTCACAGCGCCTGAGACCCGGGTTCAATTCCCGACTCAGGCGACTGACTGTGTGGAGTTTGCACGTTCTCCCCGTGTCTGCATGGGTTTCCTCCGGGTGCTCCGGCTTCCTCCCACAGTTCAAAGATGTGCGAGTCAGGTGAATTGGCCATGCTAGATTGCCCATAGTGTTAGGTAAGGGGTAAATGTAGGGGTATGGGTGGGTTGCGCTTCGGCGGGTCGGTGTGGACTTGTTGGGCCGAAGGGCCTGTTTCCACTGTAAGTAATCTAATCTAAAAAAAAAATTCATTAAAGTTTATAAGAATGAATAGAGATCTTCTTGAAACATAAGATTCTGAGGGGGGTTCATTGTGAATGATGAGGAAATCTTGGCACTTCAACATAATGGGTCTCTTATTTAAGATGGAGATGAGAAGGAGTTTCTTTTCTAGATGGTTGTTAAATAATCCTTGGAATTTACTACACAAGAGAGCAGTGCTGGACCACTAGACACATTCAAAGCTGAGCCAGACAGATTTTTGATCTAAAAGGTAGTCAAAGGTTAGAGAGACGAGCAAAGAAGTGGAGTTAAAGTCAGAATCAAATCAGCCATGATGTTATTAAGTGGTAGAGCAGGCTTGAAGAACCAAATGCCTACTCTTTTTCCTTGTGTTCTTATGATCCTGTTCTCAACTAATATCAACCCATTGACATTTAAGCTCGTGTTGACTCGGAAGTTATCTGAAGCAGAATTTCTGTTTGATATTCCACTACTGTAAGTATTTGGAGACCAAGTGTAGTTCCTGTAATGCTGAGATGTGTTTTCACTGCACAGATTTGAGACTGACGCCAAGACCTTTCTGGTATGTATGTAGTAGGTATTTTCTACATAAACTTGGTGGCCATTTTGGTCATCACAGTGTCGATTTCCATTGAGAATTTATTTAGTTGGTGATTTGCTGTCTTGGAAAAATAAATAGATTCTGCAAAAGCTCTTTGGTAATTTATTAAAATATTTAAGTGTCCAACTCAATTAATATCTGATTTCTCTATGTTAAAATGTGACTTATTGTCATAGAAGGTGACATTTAATCCCAACTGTTACTTTCATACAAATTCTAAATGAATATCTGAGTTTAACAAGTTTGAACTAGCAAAAACACTTATGACAGTGTCCAAATGACTTCACTTGCTGAACAAGCACATTTTGAAGACAAACATAGTCAGCATTGATATGCCTAACTGGGTACTGTTTTATTTCTTGCTTGTAAGCAAGAAAAGGTAAAACCAAATGGTTTTATGAAATGAAATGCAAATGTGTTCGTTGCTCTTTCTTTGAATATTTTTCAGTGCAGTCACTTTCTTTCATTTGTGACTAGTTTGAAAAAGATACAATTCAATTTTTAATGGGGCAAATTTTGTATTGGTTGAGCTATTCATCTTGGAGTGCTTTTTTAAAGCATAGTGCAATGTCACACTTTGAATGCAAATGACTTATTCATTTAGCTGAATATAAATTTGGGTAATGGAAATACTAATTGCCTGTCTGCATACACAACAATCAAAACATTCACTCTGAAACAACTCTTTCTATTCTACAAACTTTTTTCTGGTTGAAGGCTGAAATTACATGTTTCTCATTTTATGTCTTATAAGATGCTGCAACATTATTACGACATAACGTTTATATCTGGAAACACCCCAGTTGCTTATTGTTCAATTTAAGTGATATTGCACTTTTTAGATCAATCAAGTGGCAGTTAATACAAAACAGTTTATTTTTGTTGAGTTTTACTTTTAAAAAATTGAATGTTACTACTGATTGTTACCTAGTGAATAACCTCTTGAGTGTAAGTATTCTGCTGCAAGAAAATGCATTACCTGGTCTGTGGTAATGTTGGGGTGATCGAGGCATTGTGGGAGACATCCCCTGTCGACTGTACGCAGGAGAGTCAATGTATCCAGGACTGGAAGATCTTCTCTGTCTTAAATCAATCCCATCATATAAATCCTACCATAAGATAGCAAGAACATGTTTAGCATGATTTAGAGTTTCGGTACCAAGTTAGCAGTTAAGCACTCATTTCTACTAACAATAAGCACAATAACTAAGGAAATGGATGTTGGATTGTCTAAATAATGTTAGAATATGATTCTCAGAAATGTAGTTGACCCATTAAAATGTAGCATTTAAGCAAGTCACACTGAGCACATTATGTGAATTGATTTTGGTGGCATGATTACTGTTTGATCTGTAAAATCTATCAAGGTTTATAAGGATAAAAATACAATGATCTATACATTAGCAACATTTTAATTGTAGATCAGAATACTGCTCATAACCTATGTTTAACTGTAGCGGTGTCTGAACTGAATAGATTGATGTATAACACACTGGAACATTCTTTATAACTTTACCAAACTGATTTATAAGACATGTTCAGATTTTAAACAGGACAGAAATATAATGCAATCATTTAGAAGTCTCACATCCTACTCTGATGTAGAAAGTAACATTGTTTGCACAAAAATGTCTTGCAGCATTGCCTTATTGTAGCAGATTTAATATTGCAACTTTATTGTCACAATAAAAGTTTGCTATTTTCAGCAGATATGTCAACATAATTTCTGTGGATGTCATGCTCTACAATTTAAAGGTTTGTTTGTATCTTAATATTATATTTGAACCTTGTAATTTACACAGTAGTACAGTCCCTATGGAACTGAAACTGTCTGTAGTTTTAATTAGATTCAGTGCTTAGATGAGAGTGTCCATCTGAGACTCATGAATTTATTGTTAGCAGCCTAAAGGTGTTACTAAGCAAAGGTGAAACATTTTCACAGGAAAAAGGAGAAAACTGAAAGCACCTTTAACTTTCCTACACCTTTCAACATTTAACATTAGCAGTGACACTGGTCATGATGACCTATTCATTCACTCAGCCAAGAAATTCGCACTGCAGTAAAGGAACAAAATGGTGGACAATTTGCTTTAGAGAGGAAACAAATACATGAACTCAGACTACATAATATTGCCACAATAGGAGGCATATGCATTGTACTGAATGTACTGTGGTAAAAGATTATCTACCTTGGCTTTTCACAAATATTTATTAGATTAGATCAGAGATCTGACAGATTGGTAAAGAGAAAATATCCCAGTTGTTATGTGGCATACCTAGAATTCATACATAATTTGAAAAAATAAACACTTATTTCAGGTACAGATTATACAATATTGATTGTATTGCTACTCTGGATTTTTGCAAATTAAAAGGCAAACCTAAATAGGTATAGAAAATAATTATTGTAAACTTGTTCTGATTATAAGAGGAATAAAAGGATGATTAGGGTAAGAATCGGGCCAGTCAAAGACAGAAGTGGGAAGTTGAGTGTGGACCCTGTAGAGATCGGAGAGGTACTAAATGAACATTTCTCATCGGTGTTCACTCAGGAAAAGGACTATATTGTAGAGGAGAAGAATGATGTATGAGATATTAGACTAGAAAGGTTTGAGGTTAGTTACGCACAGATGTTATCAATTCTTGAAGGAGTGAAAGTAGACAAGTCCCCTGGGCCGGATGAGATTTATCCGAGGATTCTTTGGGAAGTTATGGAGGAGATAGCAGAGCCTATGGCTTTGATATTTGAGTCATCATTATCTATGGGTTTAGTACATGAGGACTGGAGGATTGTGCCCGTGTTCAAGAAGGGCAGCAGAGATGACCCAGGTAATTCAGTAAAGCCTTTGATAAGTTTCCACATGGTAGGCTGATGGAGAAAATGCAGAGGCATGGAATTGAGGGTGGATTAGAAACTGGCTTTCTGGAAGAAGGCAGCGAGTGGTGGTTGATGGAAAATATTCAGCCTGGAGTCCAGTTACTAGTGGTGTTCCACAAGGATCTGTTTTTGGACCTCCGCTGTTTGCCATTTTTTATAAGTGACAAAGGCGCAGGCTTAGGTGGATGGATTAGTAAATTTGCAGATGACACGAAAGTCGGTGGAGTAGTGGATAGTTTGGAAGAATGTTACGGGTTGCAGGGGAATTTGGATAAACTGCAGAATTGGGCCCAGAGGTGGCAAATGGAGTTCAATGTAGCTAAATGTGAGGTGATGCACTTTAGGAAGAATAACAGGAAGGCAGAGTACTTGGTCAATGGAAAGATTCTTGGTAGTGTGGATGTGCATAGGGATCTTGGAGTCCATGTGCATAGATCCCTGAAAGTTGCCACCCAGGTGGATAGTGCTGTTAAGAAGGCATATGGTGTGTTGGGTTTCATTGGTAGAGGGATTGAGTTCTGGAACCGCAATATCATGCTACAACTATGCAGAACACTGGTGTGGCCACACTTGGAATATTGTGTACAGTTCTGGTCACCCCATTACAGAAAGGATGTGGATGCATTGGAAAAGTTGCAGAGGAGATTTACGAGGAAGTTGCCTGGTCTGGAGGGAAGGTCTTCTGAGGAAAGGCTGAGAGACTTGGGATTTTTCTCATTGGAAAGGTGGTGGCTAAGGAGGGATTTGATAGAGACACACAAGATGATCAGAGGATTAGATAGGGTAGATAGAGAAAGACCTTTTCCTAGGATGATGATGTCAGCTTGTATGAGAGAGCATAACTACAAATTGAGGGGTGATAGATTTAAAACTTATGTCGGGGTAAGTTCTTTACGCAGAGAGTGGTAAGGGCATCAACTCAACCACATTAGGGAGATTTAAACAATCCTTAGATAAGCTCATGGATGATTTTGAGACAGTGGAGGGGAACGAGCTGAAAAGAGTCCACAGATTGGCGCAACACTGAGGGCCAAAAGGTCTGTTCTGTTCTGTATTGTTCTATGTTCTCTGTTCATAATTATGTAAAAATATCAATTAAAATATATTAATAATTTGGAGGGAAAGGGTAGTGTGCTGGAGGACAGGGGTGAATAAATATTTGTAGGATTCATTAATTCATTTTGTTGAAACTATCACAATTTATAACAAAAACCTCAATTCCTCAGCAATATCTCTCTAAAGGTGATGTCCCTAGGCTACAACCCACTGCAGGCATCCACTGCACTAGTTGTTTTGCTGTATAAAGTTTTTGTGATTCCAGACTAAAAGCTCATCATCGTTGGCAAAATAACTTAAAAGCTGCCAGGTATTGGGAAGATTTCTGAATTACTGAGCTAATTCTCTACCAGAAATACTTAACCCGAAGCACACTGCACTTTGTGAACAAAAGCGTAATTGCCAATTTATCCAATTCAGTTATTTAGTGAACCTTGTTTGAATCCAAAACAATTTAAGAGTGCTTCTATTCAGAAAAATGTTGCCTTTAGTTGCTTCTGCTTTAAAAATAGTGTTGTTTAATTCAGCTTTGATAATATGTGTTCTTTATGTATTAAATATAATTAGTGTTTTTTTGGAAATGAAGAGATCTGATACAAGTTGGTGCAGCTTTTGTTCTAATTGAGCATTAATGAAAGCTCCCTTGATGGAAAGCCTTTGACTTATGCAGACATTACACCCATGTACGAAGGGCAAGGTAAGAGTTCCAACATCTGCTGCACTGGGTAAGCAGAATCCTAATTGAACCAAACCCATTACTTCCAATCAGATTTAAGCCTCAAAGTACATTCTGAACACATGCAAGTTTTAACATCTTAGATTTATAATTAAGTGCTTTGAGGTAGATTGCAAAAAAGATCAAATAATGATTCAAATTGAAGTACAGAAAACAATTCTGCTGAATAGCAAAACATTTGTATGTTAATATTTTGATAGAATGCAGATTTTCGGGGACTGTTTAAGGGAAAGGAGTAAAGTTTGGTCTGAGCAAGGACTACTACCACACACAAGTATCAATAATTTTATAACTGTAATACTCCAATAAACAAAACGATCAGAATTACCTGTGAGTATGGTGACAGCATCCCGAGTGACTATAACAAGTGAATAACAAGTGATGACATTTAGTACAAACATGTTAAAAATGTTTCACACATTATTGTAGTCAAGGACAAACTGTGCAGTATAACAAATTGTAAAATGAATGGTTAGAGGTTTCCCTCCATTGCAACAGTCAACAGAAAAAAATTCGGTGCATTTTTTTTCCACAATTTATTAATGAATCATGCATTCACACATTAACATTCAAAGTAATTAAACGTGCCAAATTTCATATACAGATACTATTTTTAACTTGCTGTAAATTAATAGATTGTTCAAGTAACAAAAGCCATTTGTCAGCTTCTTGAAAGTATAGGTAGAATTTAGTCTGTGGGAGTGGGTTACAAGGTCGGTGAGGTGCATAGAATTATCTCATTGGTAGGTCAGATTAGACAATACTTTGTCTATAGGCCAAATGAGGACAGCACCACTCAACAGTCTTTTCCTACTGCTCTGGACTTTTGACCTCTGGTGGGCACATTTTCTGCATTTTTAGAAAACTGTCCAATAACAACAGCCAGCCCTTTTCTGGGTTAAAGGGAGGCCCTCTTGATCTAGTACTCTGTGGCTCATGGAGGGTAGCATGGTGGTAAAGGCCACCCTATAGGAGCAGTCCCTCCTACTCTCACCATTGACAACCACTGAAATGATCATTTTATTCCCCACAAAAAAAGTGTCAACTTGTACATCTTCTAAAACCCCTATTTCTGAGGCACTTTAATGTTATGCAAGTCATTAAGTGCAATTAATAGATAAACATCATGGAAACAGTTTAGTGAAGAGCTGTTAAGTGACATTTATATGCCTTGCACATTCTATCAAACGAGATCAAAATTAGAAATATAACTTCAAATTAAAATGTATGCATAGAATATCATTTAATTCTGATCAGTTTTTAAAAAATTGCTGCTGACATGCAAATTGACAAATCTTTTTCTTTCAGATTCCAAGATGTTGCACATAAAAACATTTTTTAAACACAGGTTCTAAAGAATACAATGTGTTGGCAGAATGAGAGAAATTAGTCTTACTACTGTCACTTCCCACTGTTAGCATTTCAAAACAAACATTACGGAACACCATGGAAACAAATCATCTACCCAATGTTGTTTCATGTTTGTATGAAATAAATGTTGGGTGGAATAAACAATCCATGGAATAAAACTCATGCTCAGTTACACAGTACCTCCCCAAAACTATGTCTTTCAAGTCTGTCTTCTGACGCAGATCTGAAATATGGCTCGTAGGAAACCAGATCAGGACGCTGAATATCATAGATAGTTTTAACTTTGGGAAGAGCAGCCAGATCCCTATAGTCAAGTATTTCATTATCCACTTTTGCCTGAGATACAGATAGTTGGAAGAGGAGAATAGAGGAAATCAGAAGAAAATGTTAGACACAGAGAAATTCATGATAGAAGAAAACAGTTGTCATTAGCTTCTGATTTTAAAGACAATAGTTCCTTAAACAGTAATGTTCAGACATAGTTAAGCATATGCATAAATAGCTTAGTTTCTGTGATTACAGGATAGGAAGTTCAGAGAAATGTTGTAGTGAAAGTGTGCTGTAGGACAGTACTGTTTTAAATTGAAGAAATCAATGTACCAAGTAATAATTCCTTTTAAAGAACAGACATTTTAAACTAATGGTATCTTTTCCATTCGGAGGGAAATTCATTCAACAAGTGAGTTCAATAGCAAATAAATTTCAGAAAATGACTCAAAACAGCATTAAATCCCACATCATGAAAATTAAATTTGACTTTTTCAGCCTCTATGTATAATGGCGCTCTTCACACACATTATTCTTTACAAAGTTAAAAATCACACAACACCAGGTCATAGACCAACAGGTTTATTTGGAAGCACTAGTTTTCATTTAAAGCTGTTGGACTATAATCTGGTGTTGTGATTTTTAACTTTGCACACCTCAGTCCAACACCCACACCTCCAAATTATAAAGAACAGAGTTTTCATTTCAATCTGTCTACAGCTCCTTTCAATGGTGACATTAAAAGAGGAGACCTACAACTTCTGATTTCAGCTTAGTAAGGAAGCATATAGCTGCAGGCCACAATCTCAGTTTTGAGGGCTATTACTCACCCTTGGAGTACAGCAGTGGATAAAATAATTTTGGAAACTATTCAATGAGTGCAAAGTGTGCTGGTGACATCACTTATAGATGATTTTGAATGAAGCAGGCTCAGTGCTTAGGAGACAGTGAGGTCTGCAGATGCAGCAGATCAGAGTTGACAGTGTGTTGCTGGAAAAGTACAACAGGTCAGGCAGCGTCTGAGGAGCAGGAAAATCAACATTTTGGGTCAGGGGTGGAGAGACAAATGGGAAGGGGGTGGGGCTGGGGAAAAGATAGCTAAGAGTGCAATAGGTGGATGGAGGTGGGGGTAAAGGTAATAGGTTGGAGAGGAGGTGGAGCAGATAGGTGGGAAGGAAGATTGACAGGTGAGACAGGTCATGAGGGTGATGCTGAACTGGAAGGTTGGAACTGGGGTAAGGTGGGGAGTGGGGAATGAGGAAACTCGTTAAGTCCTCATTGATGTCCTGGTGTTGAGGTTCCTGAGGTGAAAGATAAGGCGTTCTTCCTCCAGGCGTCTGGACGTGAGGGAGTGGCGATGGAGAAGGCCCAGGACCTGCATGTCCTCGGCAGAGTGGGAGGGAGCATTGAAATGTTCGGCCACGGGTGGTGGGGTTGATTGGTGTGGGTGTCCCTGAGATGTTCCCTAAAGTACTTTGCGAGAAGGGTACAATCTCCCCATCTGCATCGGGAGCAATGGATACAATAAATGACATGTGGAATACAGGCTCAGTGCGTACTCCACTTGGCATTGGCAAATGTCTGAATGGATCCTAAAAAGGCCTCCAAAAATACCTATGCATCATTTTGGTTAGTTTTTACCAACTTTTGCAAAATCATCCATGGTTACAAGTGTTTCAAGCATCTTTTGGATGCGAGATATGGCCAAGTAAAATTGATGGTATTTCCTTTGAAATAAAAGCAGGATGAAATGAGCCCCAATGTATTTTCTCCTTGGCTTTGAAATGGTAAATGTGCTTGTATATTAACAGCAAGTTAATAGTCAAATTAACATCCTTAAATGAGGGTGAATTAATATCCCAATGATATCCCAAGTAATATTTGTTCTGACTCCTCAGGACTCATTTCTTAATACCTATGGTAATGATTCAGCTATAACAAAAAGTTTCAAAGCACCAGTGGATAGGTAAGGTCACCTTGTTGATAAGTGTCACTGGCACATACTGATGTCCACAATGCTATTTACAATCGGACTGGATGTGAAAATTATGCAATATAGTATCAGTTTATAATCCAGTGGTCTTGTTGTGACTTTCCAACTGCTTCATCAATTCCTGAGTGAAATCCACTTTAAAACATTTTGCCTTGGGGGTATTTTTTCAGGACACATCTTACGAGTATAATTTTGCCTGTAGCCTGTTCTACAACTGTCACATTCTATGAATAAATCTCACAGGCTTTCACAAGTATTCAGGTCTGTTTCATCTAGAATGTGCAGGATTAGGAGAGCAGAGGTCATTCCCGGAATAGGGTGGGCAGCTAATGACCTCTTCAAGTAGTTTGGAAGCAATTTATGGATTCATACCTGCAATATTTCCTAGCAACCCAATTTTGGAAGTTAGACATTGAGTTTATTTTTAAAATTTTATTCTGCCACAGGCACGTTTGTGACAGCTTGAATTGATTATCTTTCTAAAGCTTCTCGATCTGCTGGAACGAGTAGGAGCTATTATTAACATGGTGAGCTTGTCCAGAGAGAGGCTAGAAAACATAGTGACAGTAATTAAAAAGGTAAGACAGAAGGAACGTTACTTCTGTTTTATTAACAGCATTAATACCAGGTGGAAGAGAAGTTCTGTTCAAAATGAATATGGTTGCAGAATCTGTGAATTTTTTAAAAAATTCAGTTTTAAATTGGGCGTAATTTGAATTTTCTAAGTAGTTAACTTGCCCAATGGTTTTTGGGTAGTGAAGGTTTCATTAATATACGCTTGGGATTGAAATTCCCTCCTGGGTCTGGAGCTCAGAGTTGGGACAGTTCTGAGAGGTGGAGTTGCAGGTAGATATGAGAGTTTTGCCAACTACCTCCAGAATGAGTTCAGAAGCTGTCTGGTAGAGAACCAGCCTGGGTGAAATGATTATGGACATACTCGTGTATTTTGTGTCAGCTATCACTGTGATGCTAGATTGCAAAATCATTAATCCTATGATGATAATTTAAGGCTTATTCTTTAAGCCTTAAAGAATAAGCCTTTATGACAGAATAAAATAGCAAAACTTCTTTTAACATGATAGGCAAGTATTTAAGATGTTTAAAATGCTTTGACACGTCAACAATTCCCTTTGACAGCTTCAATAAAAAAAACTTTGTATATTTGTGCCCATTTTAACAATCTCAAAGGGCACCTGCTTTCTCCAACAGATGTCTTATAACTATATCCAAAGGCTAATGTACCTTCCCAAAGGGCAAATCTACCATTCTAAAGAACTCCAGTAAATTTTGACTTTCTCCTACATGATCTAAAGTGTGCAAGTTGTATTTTGTTCATTTCACTCATGAAAATCAGATTGGATTTAAGACAGCTTAGGTTTTATATGTGCTGCTTTCTCCCACAACTATGATGTGGAAAGTGTGGTTCCTTTTGCAAACGTTTCCTTATCCTCCCTCTCTTACATAGGGGCAGGCCTTCCAGATTGGGTTTCTGGTGCCAGTGTTGCTTAGACATACAGTCTTTTCATCTATGCAAAAATTCAGACCTTGGTATCTGTGTTGTACATTCAGTTACATATAAACAGAGAACAGGATGCTCCATTTTCCAGGCAGGCGAGGAACTGCTATTAATGTACGACAAGAACTTCTACTCTGTTTTAGTGAGCTTGCTTGGAAACGTAAAGATCAATTCTAAGGAAGTGTATTGGTACTAAGAATATATTGGTACTTCTGTTGGATTTTGACCAGTTTTGTTCTTGGTTTGACTCCTTTCCAGACTGCTGAAGGTACTTACACAGATGACCCGGTTTGGTGATCCTGAAATGCTAGATCCAGGAGGAGAGATGGAAGTTTCAGAAGTACGCCTGTGCTGTAAAAAGAAGTGAGAATGTGATTACGATTCACCTTCATGTATATTCCTGCATCTAAAAAAAAGATTCCATACACTGCCATGGGTTAAAATCTTACAGCCTTACAATGGATTCTCAATCAACCTCTTATTTGAATAATTCTCATAGTCAACAATATATAGGAGTATGTGCCAATGCTACATAGAATTAGCTGCATGTTGTGAGAACAAATTGATCACTACAAAAGATCTAACTGTTTACACATCCCCTGCAGGTTTATCCAATGTGCTGCATACTATCATCATTCATTATCATTGTTAGAATTTTAAAATTATGTACATTTATTATATATTTTCCCAGTTGCCCATTGTTACTATTTCCCTCCCTGCAGTCTCTTGTTCTTGCTTCTGAACTGATCTTTTTTGGCTCTGTCATTCTTCTTGTACTTCATTTCCTTTTATTTTAACTAAAGCCTCTTAACTTGACAAACATTCATTTTGTAGATCTTTTTGATGTAAGCCAATTAACACATAAGCTTAGTGCAAATGAAGTGCTACTGTCCTGCAAGTGAAGATGTGTAACATGATTGAATAATCATGTCTCCCAAATGTCTGGAAGGAAAAAATTCACATTTCGCTGTAAAAATAACTTCAGCTGTAGGCACATTTTATTTTGTTGTGATTTGGAGATGCTGGTGTTGGACTGGGGTGTACAAAGTTAAAAATCACAACACCAGGTTATAGTCCAACAGGTTTAATTGGAAGCACTAGCTTTCGGAGCGACGCTCCAGGGGTCCAAAAGCTAGTGCTTCCAATTAAACCTGTTGGACTATAGCCTGGAGTTGTGTTATTTTTTAACTTTGTATTTTGTTGGTTTTTGTAAAAATTGGGGAGGGATTATTCTGGGAGGGGGTTGGTCAGTTCAGTTGTTTGCAATATACCATGATGCTAACGACACAGGTTCAACTTCCATATCAGCTGAGATTTCTATGAAGGTCCAACCCTCTCATCTTCATCCCTGACCTAAGGGTGGTGGTCTCAGGTTGAACTCACCACCAGTGATCCCTCTCTCTCTTGCTGTCTCTCTAGACAGCAGTGTTTAGTCTTCTCAGACTATGGTCCCTTCACTTATTCTGGCTCCCTGCCCTTTGTGCACTCATCAGAATTTTCAGTCCACTCCACTGAGGAACAGATATAGAATACACTAACCCAAAACATATAATGCAGGAATTCTTGCATTTGGATCTTAACCAATGCTGGATTCTGGAGATCACTTGAGCAAATTTCCCTGGGTTTTCCAATTGCTATCAAATTTTTTAAAAAGCTGACCAATTACTTGCCCTAAAACCTATCAATTGGATATCAATGTGCTCAAGTAAAAGTGAATGCCCGAGATGATTCATGATGAAATGGTAACCTCCATGTGTATCAAACACTATGAATAGGGGTTACGTAGCAAAATCAGGAATGGAACTAATGAGCAATTGTCTGCTCCTCTACAACTTATTTCTGCCCCTGAAAGGCTTCAGAGGGACATTTTGGGATTGTTGTTTTAACAATGAAGTTTGTTTCTCAAAGTGATGTTTACTTCTGTTTAACAGTAAATTTTGGGAACAAAAAACTTTGCAGGAGCAGTAACAAGATTTATTTTTCCCTGAAACCTGTTAACCTGGTGGCAAATCTAGAAAATATGTAAATGAGTGTCAACTCAAGCAGGTATAAGACCATAAGACATAGGAGTGGAAGTAAGGCCATTCAGCCCATCGAGTCCACTCCGCCATTCAATCATGGCTAATGGGCATTTCAACTCCACTTACTAGCATTCTCCCCGTAGCCCTTAATTCCTCGTGACATAAGAATCTATCAATCTGTCTTGAAGACATTTAGCGTCCTGGCCTCCACTGCACTCTGCGGCAATGAATTCCACAGACCCACCACTCTCTGGTTGAAGAAATGTCTCCGCATTTCTGTTCTGAATTGACCCCCCTCTAATTCTAAGGCTGTGTCCACGGGTCCTAGTCTCCTCGCCTAACGGAAACAATTTCCTAGCGTCCACCCTTTCCAAGCCATGTATTATCTTGTATCAAGCCCTTTTGCATCTCAATTATGTTCACATATAGGAGTGTGAATAATTCTCTCAGATGATTGATGGTTAGGCTACTCTCTTCTGAAATAACTGCTTTCTAAATCTGCCTGTCATACTTTCAGCAGTCAATTAGTAATACCATAAAGAATTTATAGGACAAGGCATACCAGGGTTGAACACAAAGCTGTAAACTGTAAATACATGTTTATAGCAAATAAACATGTTAGAGCCCAAAACTTTGCTGGTGCCTTCTTTCATCAGTGTGGTGCTGGAAAAGCACAGCTGGTCAGACAGCATGTGAGAGGCAGGAGAGTTGACATTTGAAGCATAAGCTAGTGAAAAGCTTATGCTTGAAACGTCAACTCTCCTGCTCCTTGGATGCTGACTGGCTGGCTGTGCTTTTCCAGCACTACACTTCTTGACTCTGATCTCCAACATCTGCAATCCTCACTTTCTCTTTCTTCTACCAGATTTTAGACCTAAACAGAAATTGCTGGAAAAACACTTTTTAATTACAAATGTCAGCTCTCTCCTCCTGGATGCAGGCAGCCTCTCCTTATCTTATCCCACTTTCCATAAAATGCTTAATCTGCCTACTTTCATCTCTATAGTACAACTCATCTCAATCACTGTCACAACTCATCAGCTGCTGAAACTCTTATCTATGGAGTTTGTCACTTCTTCAGGATCACTGGAACCAAAATGTTAATTCTGTTTTTTCTCCACAGATACTGCCAGGCTTGCTGAGTTTTTCCAGCAATGTGTTTTTGTTTGATTTCCACATCTGCAGTTCTTTCAGATTTTTGTTTAATTTTTAGACCAGTGTGATCTGCACATGCTCAGTAGGCAATATTAGATTATTGGTACAGTTCACTCTTTACACTACAATATTATTCCCAGGAGAATTAAAACAAGATGATCAAATTTCCTTGGGCAGGAGGTTGAAATGGAAAACAACTTTTGTTTTTTTTTTAAAAGCACAGTTGCATTCAGTTAAGTTAGGACCTTATAGCAAAGCACTTTAATTGTTGAAACTGAGTTAGCATGTTATACTCATGGGGCAGCAGTGGCTCAGTGGTTAGCACTGCTGCCTCAGTACCAGGGACCCAATTTCAATTCCCACCTCAGGCAACTGTCATGGAGTTTGCACATTCTCCACGTGTATGCATGGGTTTCTTCCCACACTCCAAAAAATGGGCAGGCCAGGTGAATTGGCCATGCTAAATTGCCCATAGGGATAAATGCTGGTGACGAGTCTGGATGGATTACTCTTCAGAGGATCGGTACAGACTTGTTGGGCCGAAGGGCCTGTTTCCACACTGTAGAGAATCTAACCTAATCTAATCAAATGATCAGTGACAGTACGGATTGAACAAGAAATGTCTGTCATGTGACCATTGAAAGAACTATTATGAGTTAATTTAAGTTAATTTTCAACACCTTTTGTGCACATATTAAACCAACCTAGGAAATACGTGCTAATATTCAGTCGAGTATTCATATTAACAGGTAGTTTTTTTTTTGAGGTTATGTTATACACACCCGAAGCTTCTTTTCCATTCTAGCAGACTGTTTACAAAGTGGATGCCACACTTCACAGCCTAAAATAGACAGAAGAAAAAAAATATATCATTTCACATATATGGGACTATTGCATTGAGAAATTCATCTTTGTCACCAGGTGTTGTCATAGCAATTCAACATTAAACAAATGTTGTGTATCTGTCAGTTGAAGAACACAGGTAAATATGAGAAACACCCTTGTTTTTTGGAGAGCAAGAGTTGTTCAGACTTGCATCAACATTTTTCCACTGAAGTATAATTTAGTGCAGTTTTAGAAACCGTTTGCAGGGCACAAGTCATGTTAAAACATATCCAGAAAATGCAAATATTTTCTACACATTCAGATTATATGATCAGTTGGAACTTGGAAAATACTTTGTTTGACAAAAACAAAACCGTATGGAAATGCATATTGAGAATTCAAGATTGGAGCCTCACCAGGAGAGTGCTCTAATAATCAAGACCAGAAGTGACAAACTCACGGCTGAAAGTTTCAGCAGCTGAGTTGTGGCAAGGCTTGGAATGAGTGGTGTTAGAGATAAAAGTAGGCAGACTTATTAATGCAGTGCCACTGGGCATTTTACAGAAAGTGTGACAAGATATGGAAAGGCTGCCTGCATCCAGGAGATGAGAGCTGACATTTGCAATTAAAAAGTTCATTTCATGTTGCAATGAGTGAGCCCCTGCCACATGGGGATGCCACTGGATCAATGGACACAGTCTCTGCTGCAAACAACAGGCACAAGGCATCATCAGCCAAACTAGGACTTATGGGCAGGGAGGGTAGCAATCATGACCCCAAGAACCTTTCCAGAAGACTGCACTCTCACACCCCTTGACTTTTAAAGTTAAAACAAAACAACTTTTTGGAGGCTCCACATCTCCTGCATTCCTCAGCACTGCTGACACTTCCAAACTGCTGGAAGTATGATTGGACTGGTAACAGCAGGAGCCCATCCACCAACTTACTTGGATGGTGGACCACAGCTGAGTAATGAGGCTGCGACCTGGAGCAAAGTTTCTGAGCAAGCCCTTTGGCCAGCAAATGCAGGCTTGTGATTAACTTTTTAGTCTAATTAGAGGGTCCAAATACCCCTCATGAAAATTCAATTAGTAGTTTAGTTTTTCTCAATAATTGAGAAAACATTTTCAAATTTACTACTGAAAAAAAAATAGTAATATGCTCAGCAGAAGAGAATGGAGACAACACTGATTGAAACTCTTATCTGCCCATGATACTGTTAAAAGAGACAGAGACAGAGACAGACAACTGAACCAAATCAGCTTTTCTCCCTCTATTCACAACAGGAAAATTAAAACCTTTAAAGACTCAAAATTGATCCCAATAGTTCCAAACTAGAATTTTGAGTAACCAATCCCACACTGCGAATAATCAATTCTTAACACTGGTTTATATCTTACACAAAAGATTTAGTAATTTATTAACAATACAGTATCCGTAGCAGAGTAAAAATTAAATGACAAAGTAATCGAATTGGTTCATGCTATAAACAAAACAAAAATATTTGTTTTCAGCTGTTTTCATCCTAAACATGGACAAACAAACTAAATGCTGCTAAGGGATAAATAAAATAACATAACATAACTGGCCAGATTACTTCAGAAGTTTTCACAATGCATTGTTCCAGAGACATAAATGATGGTTTCTCAGTTGATTTTCTGAACATGTCGATCAGGGTCATCTTTATAGTTCACTCAGATAAAGGCAGTGATACTTCTAACTTTGTTTTCTGTTCTCTGAGCTTCCAAGAGATGTTGCTAGGAGGTTAGGCAGGGAGCTTTCAAATCTTCATGCTGTCCCATCAATAGCCAGATTCCTTTTTCACAAATGGTCCAAAGCCCAATTCAACCTCTGGGCACTTTCTGACAGATGGATTATCTCCTCCAAGAAATCTTAGTTACCATTCAACTGCTTGAGCCTTTTCTAGACTTGCTGTAACCAATTTTCAGTTATTAACCTGGTTAGTAGCCATCTTCTACTATCTGTTTAAATATAATGCTCTTCCTGATTGATAAAGCATCTATAGAAGCATTTGATCAGTAACTAAGCTGCAATTAACTTCCAGGCTACACCTCATGAATAAACAAAAGGTTTTTGGCCTGTGTTTTTTTTACCCAAACTGCTACCCACAGTCCAAATGTCATCTTTAGCTCACAGTTGCCTGTTCACAGTTCCAAACCAACATTGATAAAAGATTAAAAATGGAAGTTATGAAAAAATCATAGAAGTTCTAACAATATTTATATTTTGATTACCACTAGCTTTTCTATTTTGGCATTGTATGCTTATTTATTTGGCTTTTTTCCAGCCATCTTTAGGTTCTTCAACAGTGCATAAATGTTACCGTCAGGAGCAGGTCTGGTCAAACTCCTTGATATAAGTAGTTATACAGTGAATTTATCCAGAGTGTTGAAGCTGGGCTGGCTGCCTGCCATGAGGGTCTCCTCACTTTTGAAACTAGGTCTCACTTGCAGCTGGAATCTGGCCTCATTGAGTCAATCTGTCATTTATCAAACTGCCACAATATCAGGCAGCCCTGTCACCCTCTGAGCGAGGGCAAAGTACCTTCCAAAGGCAAAGCACACTCTAAATTAGAGAGTGGGGAATCAGAGTGTCAGTGAAAGACACTGGGATCATGAAGCACTGCCATTCCTTCCATCTTTCCAAAAATCAAGCGAAGTTTGACGGTGGGATCCTTAGGTCAGACAGATATATGCACACTATATGGTTGCCTAGCACAGTCCAAAAATAGAAGTCACTTTTGGAAGAACAGCATAGCAGAAGGATTAGTTTTTTAACTCCCATCTCAGGATGGGTGATTGTGATCAGTATTTTGGTGGTGATAGAGCAGTAATCCCATTTTCCAAACATAAACACTTCATTTCTGCTTAACATGGGATCTATTCATTAACCCTGATATCATTAGAATTACTTCACACTTAGACTTTCCTTTCTTTACATTATAATAGCTACTAAATTTCCACTGGACTCTGATTTTATGGCTAATTCTATTAGTTCATGCTTAAAATTACAACACTTTCTTGGGAATATTCAGTTGTAGCGACAGTCAAAGGATTTGTGGCCTAAACATTTCATTTTCTGCTACCTCCGGGGGCAAAAATTATCCTCTTTGTCATCTTGCTTTCATTTTTCTTCAAATGAAAAAAAAGTGTTGTGGACTTGGCCTGTTATTATATCCCAATTAGTCTCACTCCTGTGGTGATAGTATAGGAGAGTGGAATAAATTGCACAGCTTTTCAGAGGCACCACAGTCATGATAGATTGAAAACTGCCTCATATGCAGTGTGAATTTACAACTCATGAAATGTCTGAAAAATACTCCAATGACTTTACATGTCATGAATAAAGTAAATTCCTGCAAATATCTTTTTTCCAAATCTATTGCTTTTCTAAGCTTCCTAAAGGTATTACACTCAAAATTATGGATCTATTATTAATTGCTTTCAATATTGATTAACCAGCCCCTAATAACAAAAGCAGAGTGTTTGGTTTTCTCTGGACCTTGTGAATGATCACACAACTGAACTTAAAGCTTTCTTCTAGCAACACAGTTGCAACATCATGGCAATGCATTACTTTACCAGTATAATTGGAGCCACTGAATGTGGTGTTAGATTCTCATTCTAAAAGGATAATGCGTAATGAGGCAGACTTTATTAGAGAGCTGAAAGTGAAGGAATCCCTAGAGGGCAGTGACCATTGTTTGTTCAAAAGCACCTGCAGTTTGAGAGAGAGAAAAGCTGGAGTCAGATGTAATGGTATGAGTTGAGTAAAGATAATGATAAAACATACAAGGGAGGAAATAGCCATAGTTGATTAGAAGGAATGATTAGCAGGGGAGTTAGTGCAATGGTAGGCATTCCTAGGGGTAATTCAGGAGGTACAATAGAAATTCATCTCAAGGAAGAAGAAACATAAGGGGAAGATGAAGCAACTGAAATAACTACATAGAGGCCAGTATCTCATTACCAAGTCACCCTTTATGTACATAGGGTCCTGACCAGCCAGCTCAAAGGCAGACCCTAACTGGAGACCTATTGAATCGGTTTTTATTTTATTAAACATTTACAAAACATTAACAGCTGTATACAAGAGACAGCAATTTTACAAGGGAGAAGAGCAGCAAAATCAGGCCCCAAACCATACCATTCAACCAGTTTACAGGGAAAGGACAAACCCCAAATCCCAGTTTAAAGCAGGACAAGGCAGCAGCAATGACATTTGTTGCTAAACACAATCCAGTTATATATAAAAAAGAGTGCATACAATCCAGACCCAGCAAGCCTTTGTCCATCCTATCTTCCAGCCACTCTAAGGCAGCCCACCCCATGCCCCTTCCAGTTCAGTCCACCCTGCCATACCTTCCAGCCACCTCTAGGACAGCCCACGCTGGTGGGCACCTGGGGTGACTGCTGTGGACAGCCTACCCACTTTCCAGCTCTCTGCCCCTACGTACCATTGGGCTTTCACCCACCCCGATGTCTGGTCCGTAGACTACCCTGACACCTTATGACCACCTCTAGGACAGCCTGTCCCCTTCCCCAGGGGAAACAGCATGCAGGGTAGCCCACAAGCCTTCTAGATCTCAGCCTGCCCTGACATCTTCTGGCTCTCAGCTGTTCTGACACCTTCAGGACAGCCTGTCTTGATGACCCCTTCTCAGGGCAACAGCACTCAGAACAGCCTACCCATCTTCTGGCTCTTAGGGTGACTGGCATCAGGGTGGCCTACCCACCCTCTAGCTTTCAGGACAGCCTACCAACCTTCAGGTTCATAGGATGGCCTATCCACCTCTGGCTCTTGGGGTGACAGCTTTCAGGAGGTCCCATGAGCCTCCCAGACCCAGGGGCACAAGATAGTGCAGGTGATAACCCCAACAAACCACATGACAGTTCATCAACTTAGTCCTTTTTGGTACATGGAGTCCATTAACAGTTTTCTTCGATCCATTCCCAGGAATGGAGTCCACTCCAGTGCAAAGGGCATTGTCAGGAATAGAGTCCACTCCAAACTGCAGGATCCATTGCTAAAAACAGAGTCCACTTCAAAGGGCAGCAAACACCCCACAGCACAGGTGTTCAGTCCCCATGGGGTCCTGGCACATCCTTAGAGCCAGGGCCACTCAGGAATACAGTACATTTTAAAAGTGCAGTTAACTCAGGGGTTTTGGTCCACTCCTGAAGGAAAGGTCTTCTCTCAAACTCCAGAATACAGCAAGTGGTCACCTCCCAGCGCACACATCCAATCTTCAGAGGCCCAGTCCCAGGGCTAGGCCTCCCCACAGGAACAGCTCCTCTGGTAAAATCTATGTCTTCCACAAAGACTCAGTCCAAACACCATAAACAGTGAAGACACATACAAAAAAACAAGCAATTGAAACTAGAGTCCAAGGGCTAGGCCCTACCACAAAATTAACATTATCCTTTTCTCAAAAAAGTAAAAAAGTGTAACACAGGCTGTAACCAGGTCAGTGAAACAACAATCCCCTAATGAGAACTGAGTGCATCAGGAGTTTAACGTCACTTTAGAGTCGTCACTAAAAGGAATACCAGTTAACAAACTGGCTAAATAATTCACCAGTTCAGAAATCAGGATTTCCTCCTCCAAAAAAGGGAAACAGTAACATACTGACTATTACCAGCCAGCACAGAGTCAATCCCCTACACTGAGGGGACACTAAATCTCCTGTTTATTTATTTTATTAAACAAGTTACAAAACAGTTTACAATAAACATTTACAGCTGTACAAGAGACAGCAATTTTACAAAGGGAGAGCAGCAACAAAGCTAGGCCCCAAACCCTATCCTTCAACCATTTTACAGGGAGAGGACAAACCTCAAATCCCAGTTCCACATTTAACAAGACAGTGACAAATGACATTGTACATTAAGCAATATGGTTACATATTGAAGTGCAGACAATACAGACCCAGCAAGCCCCCACCACTCCCACCTTTCGACCACTCTAAGGCAGCCTGCCCCTACCCACCTTCCAGTTCTCGGTCCGCCCTCACACACCTTTCGACCACCTCTAGGACAGCCTGTCCCGATTACCCCTTATCAGGACGACAGCGCTCAGAACAGCCTACTCACCATCTGGCTCTCAGGGTGACTGGCATCAGGGTGGCCTACCCACCCTCTGGCTTTCAGGACAGCCTACCAACCTTCAGGTTCACAGGATAGCCTACCCACCTTCAAGCTCTCAGGGTGACAGCTTTCAGGGTGACACATGAGCCTCCCAACAATGCCTGCCAGACCCAGGGACACAAGACAGTGCAGGTGATAGATTCAGGGAACACCACAACAATAAAAAAAAACAAAAAAAAAAAAAAAGAGAGTCCTTTCTGGTACACAGTCCAATCCATACATTGAGTCTTCAATTATAGAATCCATTGCCAGGAAGAGTCCACTCCAGTATACGACGTACATGGTCGGAAATAGAGTCCACTCCAAAAAACAGAGTCCACAACCAAGGGCAGAGTCGACTCCTGAAGGCAGGAGATGCACACCCCACAGCACACAGTTGTTCAGCACCATAGAGTTCTGGCCCAGCCTTGGAAAACCAGGCCCACTCACAGGAACAGTACATTGTACAGGTGCAGTTAACTCACAGGGGTTTGGTCCACTCTTGAGGGAAAGGTGTTCTCCCAAACTCCAGGATACAGCAACTGCTCACCTCCCAGCACACACACAGGTGTTCAATCTTCAGAGGCCCAGTCCCAGGGCTAGGCCTCCCCACAGGAACAGCTCCTCTGGTAAAATCTATGTCTTCCACAAAGGCTCAGTCCAACCACCAATAAAAAAGTGAAAATACATACAAAAAGCAAAGAAAACTAGAGTCCAAGGGCTAAGCCCTACCACAAAATTAACATTGTCCTTTTCTCAAAAGGAGAGAAAAGAGTAACACAGGCTGTAACCAGCCAGTGAAACAATCCCCTAATGAGAACTGAGTTACACCTGAAACACATTCTGTGCATCAGGAGTTTAACAATCAGTCCTCACTAAATGGAATGCCAGTTAACAAACTGGCTAAATAATTCAGCCAGTTCAGGAATCAGGTTTCCCCCCTCTCCCAAAAAAAAAGGAAGGGAAGCAAAAACTAACAGTAACATACTGACTGTATTACCAGCCAGCACAGACTCAATCCCCTACACTGAGGGGCCACTGAATCTCCTGTTTATATCAGTCAGCCTGGGCTCCCTGTTTGGCCCAGGTTAACAACCCCAATCAAAGATTGCATAATCAATGAGATCCACCTGACCACATTTCCAATCACTATATAACTGTGGCTGACTAGGAATGTCAGGGACAGCATAAAAGCAATGGAAAAAAAACATACAATATGATGAAGGATAGTGAGAAGCTAGAGGAGTGGGAAACTTTTCAAGACAAGCAATAAAGGGGAGAAGATCAAATATGAGAGTAAGCTTGCTTGTAATATTAAAAAAATTTGAGAGAGTTTTTTTTAGATACCTAAAAAGTAAAAGAGGCCAGAGTGGACATTGGACTACTGAAAAATGAGGCTGCAGAAGTAATAATGAGGAACAAGAAATGTGAAGGAACTGAACAGGTACTTTGCATCCGTTTTCACAGTGGAAGACACCAGCAACAGAGTAAGGGGGCAGAGGTGACTTGTAGACATCACTAAGGAGAAGTCGCTGGGAGGCTGAAAAGCCTAAAGGTGGATAAATCACTCAGAATGGATGGACTACACTCTGGAGTTGTGAAGGAGGTAGCTGAGAATGTTGGAGAGGCATTGATGGTGGTCTTTCAGGAATCAGGGAGGATCCCAGCGGATTGGAAAATGGCTAATATAATATCCATGTTTAAGAAAAGAAGGAGGCAGAAGACAGGAAAGTATAGGCTGATAAACCTGACCTCAATTGTTGGCAAGATTTTAGAGTCTAATATTAAAGATGAAATTGTGGAGTAGTTGGAATACTGTACATGGTAAAATAAAGCTAAATCAGCATAGCTTTGCCAAAGGGAGGTCATGCCTGTCAAACCTGTTACAATCTTTTAAGGAAGTAATGAGTGAGTTAGACCAAGGAGAGCTGGTGGATGTCATCTGCTTGGATTTTAAGAAAATCTTGGACAGGATGCCACATTGGACTCTGCTAATTAAGAGCCCATGGTGTTAGGGTCAACTGTGGCTGGGGGTGGCTGGGGGGGGGCGGGGGGGGCGGGGGGGGGGTGGCTGGGGGGGGGGGGGGGGAAGGTACAAAGAAATATACAGAAACTGAAAAAGGAGAGCCTATTTTTATGTTCTTCAGTTTATCAATGACCATATACAGCTAACTACGAAACAGCAAGTTAATGATCTTCTTTGGAGCTTAGAAACAAAAGATATCAAAAGAAGCCCAATAGCATCGGCAACTGAATAGTATGAAGCATTACATCACCTTGAAAATGTGGTAGATTTATATAAAAGTTGATGTTATTCTGCAAATACTTTTACAAGTTTCTGAGATATTCACCAATTAACTCCATTACATATTGTGGATAAGCAAACTTAGTTTACAAGACAGCAACTAGATGCTTTGAAAAACTACTACAAGAACAAATTTAAGAGTAGAATTACTTTTAAGTGACAGTTTGGTTACTTATATCTACTGCTCCCATTAAGTAGTGCACATATTGGTCAATGAAAGATTCAATGAGACAGCACCTTGAAAATAATTGGTCGGGTATAGCAGTGAAATTGTAAAGATATTGTTTGTGGCTATAAATCATGCTATTTCAGCTGATAGATATTAAAATATTCCACTGAGAAAACATTTATAAAAATATATCAGAAACTATTATTTTCCCAATACCATGGATATTTATCACAGAACCTGTACAACCTGCATTGTCAATCATACAATTCATTGAAGTGAATGAGAAGTCACAGACAAACTTACAATTGGGCCAATCTCTGTGAAACCTCTCCCCAGATACTAAAGTAATGGAGAGAAAACTCCAAGAAATCAATCTAACATTGCCACGAACATTATTCAGCTCTGTCCAGTTATATACATGTGGGATTTCCATTGCCTCAGCAATGTCTCAGAACAGAACAATTTTTATTTTCTTACTCACTGGAAACTATTCTGATTCACTGGAATCAAAATCAAACATGTTTATTATTTACAATTACTCTCCTATGATCACAGATGGGGTAAATATTTGTGTGCATTCCCCAAAGTATTTTATACAACATTTAATCACCTTCTCTAGTTTGGGATTTGTCAGGAACATTTGAATCTCTCCGACCTCACCACTCCATCCCCTGCTGAGATTTTGAAAAGATGGACAAGGGATCGTAATTGGGTGGGAATCAAAAATGTAATTTCCTGACAGTGAGTTAAAATTTGATTTTTGTTTTATTTTACTATTTTTCTAATCAACTTGTTCAGAGATATTATTACACACCTCTGAAGTAGGTGGGACTTGAACTCGGGCCTTCTGGTCCAGGGATGGGCACGCTACCATTGCTCCACAAAAAGGCCCTCAGTGGGTTAAAGATTTGATATTAAGTCTTCAAAACCTTTCATGTGCATCAATTTTCCTCAGGCTGACGGGTAACCTTATAAAGGTTTATAAAATCATGAGGAGCATGGATGAGGTAAATAGACAATATTTTTTTACCATGGGGTGGGGGATTCCAAAACTAGAAGGCATAAGTTTAAAGTGAGAGGAGAAAGATTTAAAAGGGACCCGAGGGCCAAATTTTCACACAGGGTGTGGTGCGTGAATGGAATGAGCTGCCAAAGGAAGTGGTGGAGGCCGGTACAACATTTAAAAGGATCTGGATGGGTATATGAAAAGGAAGGGTTTAGAGGGATACGGGCAAAAATGCTGCCAAATGGGACTAGATTTATTTAGGATATCTGGTTGTCATGGATGAGTTGGACTGAAGGGTCTGTTTCCATGTTGTACATCTCTATGACTCTATGCAATCTTGCTAGGCATAAACAGAGAGCATGTGTGTTCACAAACGGGATGATGTAGTTGAGGTATTTGACTGGTGAGCTAGATTTCTTTCTCCAAGTTCTGGTGAGCACAAACATCTTCAGTAATCTGGCTCCTGTATAACCAAGCATTTCTTTGACCAGTGTAAGCCTGACTGGGTCAATCAGATCATAAGAAATCTCAGTTAGATATGTTTAATGTAAAGGGTTTTATGTTGTCTTCATATTTAATTATTTCTGTGCAATTAAGTTTAAGGATTGGGGATACTTGGATTGTTTTTTTAAATTTGAGTCAAAAAGTGAGGTGCTGGGAAAAGCACAGCAGGTCAGACAGCATCTGAGGAGCAGCAGAGTTGACATTTCAGGCATAAGCTTTTTTAAACTGTCGATGAAAAGACAGTGAAATTTTAATTTTTAACAAGGCATTTCCTGAAAACCTCATGGTTCAGATAACTGCTTTGTTGCTTGAACCCATTTCAGGGAGAACACCTGACTACTTTATGAATTGGTTTTATCGCTTTTCTGTTTGAACAGTATTTTGGAGTTTGGACCTTGTTTGAATTTTCATTCCAAGGAAGCCAGCTACAAAACAAGCTGCTCACTTCATGTTCCCTGTTTCTGTAGTGAATTCATTGTGAAACCTGATTGTCCTCTTGAAGAACGATGGAAGGCTTCTTGATACTGTATTTTCTGAGCAAGTCAAGATACCAGGGACAACTGCCTATGTTTGATGAAACTTGTCTTCACATGCCAGAATATCAAACCAGCTGTCTTCTGAACTTCTCAGACCTTAACTTTTTGATCTTAGAGAACAATAGGTGGAATCTTTCCAGGCCCTGAACACAATGTAGGCTATGGTGAGAAATTTAGGAAAATTGGATGAGATGTTGAATTATAGAAGCTGTACAGTGTGGAAGCAGGCCATTCGGTCCATTAGGTCTTATGAACAGCATCCCACCCAGACATCCCTTTGCCCTATCCCTGTAACCCTACAGTTCCCATGGCTAATCCACGTAGTCTGCACATCTTTGGACTGTGGGCGGAAACCGAAGCACCCAAAGGAAACCCACACAGACACGGGGAGAATGTGTGTAAGACCATTCTTGATGTTAAGATCAAAATATTGCATTTTCCAAAAGTATTCATATGTCAAGATATAATTCTTAAAAGTGAGCTGCGAGAGGCCATTTTGGATGCCTAGCACCAATATCTCAGAGCACAGTTCATGGGCAGCAATCACATGCATTTCACATACATTGATACATACCAGCCATTATTCCCTTTAAACTGTGCTGCCATACAGATGCTCCAAAATTCCTTGAGGTTCTATGTACACTGATCAGTGTGCTGACACAATGACTCCCAGTTTAGGAAGCTGATACTTTGAGGTCCGGATACCGAAAATGATTTTGGAGGGAGTATTGGTGCCAGACTCATCACATCATTATGGCATACATTTGATCACTCACAGAAAGATTCTGCACTTCACTGCTGCACTTGAGCCCATCGGCAAACCTGTTGTAAGGGCACTTTATAAATAAGGACAGGGACACAGCATACAAACTGGGCCGAACAGTATCTCTTGGTACCCACTCATTTGTGCCTCCCTAGATGCTCACAGCACCCCTGCCTTATCTTTTTGGTTTTAGTCCAACAGGTTTATGTGAAAGTACAAGCTTTCGGAGCACTGCTCCTTCATCAGGAAACTAGTGGGCAGGATCATAGGACACAGAATTTATAGTAAAAAAAATCAAAGTGTCATATAACTGATGCGATGTATTGAACAAACCTAGATTGCTGTTAAGTCTTTAATCATTCAAATAAGTTGCTGGTTTCGATTCGTTAATATGTATATCCCAGAACTTCTTTCAAATCACATTCCTGAGATAACCTAAGGTTTTATTTAATAAAAAGTGATATTTCAGCTCAGGCAATGCATTAAAAGTGTGAGGTTAGAGTCTATATGTGTTCCAACCTTGAGTCAGACGGGTTCTATTTCCAAAGTAGGAATTTATAAAATGTCACATTGATTGACTGCCTACAGACTGTGTACTTTATAACATAATAGAATGTATCTGCAAATGCAAATTCAACCTATGGACTTACATGTGTGTGCGTATGCGTGTGGCATGTGAGGGAGAGAGAGAGTGTGTGTTTCTGTGTCTTTGTGTGTGAGAGAGAGAGTGCGTGCACGCGTATGCATATGCTTGATAGAGTGTTTGCACTAATGTGATGGAGTATGTGCTTGTGAAAGGGTCTGCACGTGTGTATTTGAGACAGAGCTTGTATATGAAAGAGGGTCTGCATGAGTGTGTGTGTGCGTGAGTGTGCATGTGACATGTGAGGGAGAGTGTGTGTGTTTCTGTGTCTGTGTGTGAGAAAGAGAGTGAGTGTATGCACGAGTGTGATGGAGGATATGCTTGTGAAAGAGTCTGCATGTGTGTATCTGAGAGAGAGCGTGAGTATGAGAGAGGGTCTGCATGAGTGTGTATGTGTATGTGTGCTTGTGTGTGAGTGTGTGCGTGAAGTGTATAGTGTAGTAGGGTCACCTGTAGTACAACATGAACCCAAGATCCCAGTTGAGGTCATCCTCATGGGGACCAAATTTGGCTATCAGACTCTGCTCAGCCACTCTGTGTTGTTGTGTATCCCAAAGTCTGCCTTGGAGGACGGTCACCTGAAGATCCAAGGCCTAATGTCCTTGACCACTGAGGTGTTCTCCAACTAGGAGGGAATATCATAGTCTGGCGATTGTTGCATGGTGTCCATTCATTTATTGTGTAGCATCTGCTTGGTCTTGCCAATATACCTTGCCTCGGGGCATTCTTGCTTGCTGCGTATGAGATAGACAATGTTGACTGAGTCACATGAGCACCTGCCACGTACATGGTGAGTGGTGTCCGTATGTGTAATGGTAGCATCCATGTGATCACTCTGACATGTCTTGCAGTGGTTGCCATGACAGAGTTGTATGGTATTGTGGTCGATATTGTCCTGAAGGCTGGGCAATTTGTTTCAGATGTCACCTTTTTTTAAATAACAACTTAAGTTACTTCAGGAGTGTGACTTGAAAGAAGTTCTGGGAATTACATATTCATGAATTGAAACCTGCAACCCATTCAAAGTGATTAAAGACTTAACAGCAATCGAAGTTTGTTCAATATCTCACATCAGTTGTATGATACTTTGCTCTTTTATTATAAATTCTGTATCCTATGATTCTGCTCCACCAGCTACCTTATGAAAGAGCAGTGCTCCGAAAGCTTGTACTTCCAAATACACCTGTTGGACTATAACCTGGTATTGTGTGATCTTTAACTTTATCCACCCCAGTCCAACACTGACATCTCTATATCATGGCATCTCATTCATGATAGGGGTGAGGCCTAATCAGGCCAACCAGTTCATGAGAAGCCTATGTGGTCTTAATTGTTGTTAATTGTAAAACTCATACAGTGTAAGTGATGAAGAATGACTGGGTCAACAACCCTGCTGAAGAGCTACACCCACACTGGCTGATTGCTGACCAGGGCATGGAAGCAGGATTTATTTTAAAAGATTCAGACAAAGATGAATTAGATAGAATGGCATTTTAGGAAATTGCACTTTAAGGGCATAGTTATCAGGGCCGTGGAATGATCATTAGGAATGGAGAAGGGAGATTGGGATGCAGAGAGGAAAAGCAATGAGAGAGGCAAATGGGACAAAGAAGATTGTGAGCTGCACATTTAGTGGGGAAACACCATGGGGTAACTAGGTGTACTGGGGTGGGAGAAAGGACTGATTAATTGAATAAGAGCAGGTGAGAGTTAAAGGCTGGCCATTAGCATCTGGGTGAGAGTGTGATTAGTGGGAATAGCAGGAATATCATTGGAGATAATGGAAAAGGTATAAGTTCTGGGGGGATATTGTGAAACAACAGAGGAGATGCCAGAGGAAACGTGAAATTCATCTATAGTGATGGAGAGAAAAGGTATTGTCTAGATGGGTAGGATAAAACATGAATAAATTTAATGCAAAATTAACATTGCCAGTTTTCTCCTAGGTCAGCTCATAAAAGGCTTCGCAAAAATAATGTAGTACAAATAAGAGAAGCCATGTTGTTTTTTGTATGTGTTCTCAGATATCTCAATCATACCCAATTGAGGGAAATAAATAAATAGCTGAAAAATAATAATTTGCACTCAGTTTTGGGTTTAGCACTGAAGAGAAGCACTTACTGTAGGATAAAGGTGAATAAGCTCAACAAAACCCTGTTACCAACATCCCAAGCACATCCAACTGTTTCATTTAGTTCTGAGATAAAGGGCAACTAAGAATCATCAGAGGTGGTGCAGTGGGGAATACTGTTCCATATGCAGTTATGCAGGAGTGTTCACAGCTCAGTCACTCTGAAAACTAAGGACATTGGGATCAAACTGTTAAGCTCCAATTTTTGATCGCTGGTCAGGTGCGCAGAGACGGGAGTAATCCTGGATCTGTGAACCTGACTTTAATCCAGCCTTCTCACATTCAGTCCAGGTACAGGCTGCAATAGGAGTGCATCCAGGTGACCTGGTAAAGTGGAGTGGGCTGAGTGGAAAGTCTGAATTGAGTTTCCATCATTGTTGACAAAAGTTAAATGAATAAAATATACTATCCTTCAAGTACCTATCTCCTTATACAAATCCCAAAGACCTTTATCCATCCTCCATGGACACGCATATGCAAAATTCACCTTAGTACCTGCTCCTATGTATCACCTTTTCACCCTTCACCTATCACACCAACTTCCCTAGAACAAGAGCCCACGCACATGTGAGAACAAATAATGTTCGAAATTTAAAGTTCTTTATTACATAAAATACTCCAGTGAACAATGCACTCTCAGCCATACACACTTTTTGTAGGTTTTAACAGTCTTGACACTTCTTAACAGGTTGATACTTCTTGACAGGTCAATAGCTGTGGAGATGTCTTGACAAGTTGGATACTTCAAAAGGTTTATGTACCTTTTATATACAATCTTCTCCACAGTTAACAATCCCAAAAGGCACATGGCCAATTCCTCCTCCACACGCAGAAGGATCCCTGATCCCAACCCAAAAGAATCCATAACCCCAAACTTCAAAATATCCTGGAGCATATTTGTTGGGATACTCTGGGTGTTCAAAAGAGAGAACTGAGAACATACCTGCTTATATCTTTTCTAATCTCTACACTCTAGGATACAATGATTTCAAATTTAGATAAGAGTGAAGAAAGATGATCATTTAATAGCCAACTACCTCTCTGAAATGTTCTCTGGACTGCCCCCAATCCCTCTCCTGTGAAAATGGGAACTGCTCCCTTCAGGGACACTACTTGGGATTTCTGATTCCTCTGTCATTTTGTCACAGCGGTGATGTTCTCTGTGTAGAGAAAAATCTGGATTACAGGGAATAATGAAGGCCATCAAGGGTCAGATTGACCTACTTGCCATATGCTTGGAAAAGCATGTAAAGATCAAGGCTATAAATATTTTGTCAATGGTAGAAAGAGGAAGTGGAAAACTGGTCATGTGATATGAAGTCTGCACCTCATTGGCCATAAGGCAGGCTTTCATCCAACACATGAGCAGCCTAATAAGGGTCCAAAGGGTAATTTGACTATGTCAAGATCTCAAATGGAAAATACATATCTCATTTCCAGGAATCCATTTGTTCAGGGCGCGATGGACAGAAGTCTTTCTTGTTGTTGAGAAAGTGTATGAAAGATGGTGTGGTGGTGGGGGGGGGGGAATGTTTGGGAATGAAATGCAATCTGTTTTAACATTTAAGAATCTGTTCTCCAGTTTAGGTGAAGTCATGTGATCTCTACTGCGAGGATTGGGGCAGCTATCTTGCAGCCAGTTTCAATGCAGTTATTATACAGACAAAACTGCTCTCTTGACATCATGCAACATCCCTCATTACCATCAGCAAGACAGGCTCATCCAAAATTCCAGACTAATTGCTTAGCCTGTGCTCCATAATTACATCTTCCTTGGGACCCACTGCAATCACAGCAGGGGCTATTGCTCAATCCTGGCACTGCTGGGAGAACATAGCAGCAGTCCCGAGCAGGTTGGTCAGTTGTGCCTTACATGGAGTCTTCTTCCCAAATGGAGTGAAAGACCCATTCTGAAACAATTACAGATGTTTCCAGCAAAATATCACTGTGGGGCACCTTGGGCTTTGGTGGTTAAGCTAGTGACTGAGCTTTCAGTTGGGTGAAGCAGGGAACATAGAAGAACCCAGTCCCTGACACTATCAAGTCCAATATCTTCACAGCCTTACTACTTTAGGGCTCTGGATTATTAGTCTAGTCAAATCATCTCCATCCTACTGTCACCCATGTTAAAGTGACAACCAAGTAATATTATTATATACTTGTCAGTTTCATTTTTATTCAGGTTCAGTTTTAATTTTATCCAGGTTTTAATAGTCCTGAGGATGTGTGACAGGAGGTATGAATACAAAATTAGTTTATTACACATCTTCTCTACATCTGTCTGATGAACTAACATGATGAGGGAGGATTTTAACTGTTGACTTGCTGTTTATCACATGTAAGATAGATGACTGGTGGTCAAAAGTTTAATGGGGTCCTTGTAAACCATTTGTACCTGGAATCAACTTTATGCAGTGTCTTTAAATTGGTGTCCAGCACTCATAGGAGTTTGACTGCAATGTTGAGGAGTAAAACAATGAAGCATGTTCAGGACACACCAGTCCCAATTTCTTCAAGTACAAGACGTTCCTTCGGGTGCTATAAAACATCTTCCTGGAGATGACTCATTCTCACTCTTCTTTCACTTGCCTCTCCTTCCCAATACACTTTAACTACTTGCTGCTGGCAGTGGTGTATAGTTGTTTGATCTTCCTCCTCTCTGATTCAGTGAGCTGCAGAAACGAGGCTATTTGGCACTGACAGCTCACTGAGAATATGTTAGCATGGTCCACCCACAACGTACAAAAATACTTATGTTTCAATAGAAAACAGAAAGTTTAAAGCCACGATATACTCTGGTCAAATCTTCCAGTTTCAGATTGTCAGAATTTGGATGGTCTGTTGTGTGATAGGATGCTGCAGATATCCTGCTGCGATGATATATGTGAGAATTATCTCAGAGGTTTCAACTTCTGATGGGCAGTTCTCCTGCTCCCTGTGACATTGTGCAAGTGCTTCTAACCCTGAGTTAAAGCCTGAAACTTTGGACAGTTATATGGTACTTACCCTGGATAATAATCCAGGAAATATTAGACAGGTAAAAAGCTTGGCTAAATCTTCTGATAAGACTGGACTACACTCTAACTGACCTACCTAAAGACCTGACTCGAATATCCTCACTCCTGCACACCTGACTGTTCCCTGAGCTGACTACCTTCTGAACATCAGATTACCCTCCCTGCCCAATATGACTGGTCCTTTCAACAATTGGACTATTCCCTTCACCTTACAACCTCTCTCCACTTCCCAACTGTGCGTGCAACATGACAACTCCTCCCAATCACCCATCTCAACTAACCCTCTGATCTGACTAACCTCCCAACTACTTCCTGGTCTGACCAAGAACCTCTTGATTTGACTAACTTCTCAACTAACCCCCTGATCTGACTAACCTCTCAACTATCTACTGATCTGAGTACTAACTAACCTGTCCACCCACTATAACCACCTCACCATCCATTAATGTTCAAACTGGACCTGCAAACATCACATGGCTGATGGTGCTGTAAAATGGCGGCATGCCCTGTCCTTCTCTGACTTGACTCCTTTTCAACAGATTTTTACTGAGGTACATGGAATGTACACTTCTATGAAAGCTAGGATCACAAGACCCACCCCAGATGACATATGTAGTAGCGTCCAGTCTGGGGAACTTACAAGCAGAAGTAATAATCTGCTTGTAACTGCTGTTCAGCAGAAATGGGCCATGGTATTTTCTACATAGATATTTTTTCAGTATATTTTCCACTTCCTTTCAAAATGTCTTTACATACATGACATCATGAATTTTTAATCTGTATTTCTTTTGGATCTGGTCCAAAAAGAATTGGTGCTCTTGTGAGTCTGAGACGATGTTGTGCATTCTTCTATGCAACATGGCAGCTTAAGGAACATGTTTGATTTGGCCAAACTTCACTCAATGAATATTGCACCCAGAGTCTTATGGCAAGAGAAAATATTGAATTTTGTTTAGTATAATACCACCGAGTATGTATAATATTATGATCAGAAGCAAATGCCGACAGGCACATACTTTGAGAATTATGAAACAAAACATGATATATTAGACTGAGTGAGTTACTGTATGGTATCTTTTATTGATTTCCACCCAAAAATCAATTACCATGTATTAACATATCAAGTTCAAAGCTATTGAATGCAGGAAATCTTGCAAATGGATAAAAATTCGGATGAAGGGAGTAAAAATACTGTCTAGTTGTTAGACGAGTTGATTTGGATTTATGCTTTGAAACCTTTTCACATTTATAAATTAGGGAGGGCTATTATGGGGACAAGGCAAGTTATGCATGTGCAATATGTTTGACCAACATGTGAATGGATGGTAGCTTAACAGATGAAGTTTAACCCATAGAGGAGTGCAGAACTGCATATAGACAGAATGAAATGAGAACCAGTTTTCCCATTTATGCCATTTAGAAGCAACTACTGTGGAGCATGTGTCACACAGTAGCTTATGGGGTTCAGTGTTAATTCTGCAGTCCCATGTGTGCAAATTTCAGAGGAGGTGGTTATATTGCTCCAAATTATAAGGAGGAAGGTCATCTAAGTATATCATGTTGTTTCTCATGTTAAAGGAAAATGCCTGTAAAACATGTAAATAATGAAGAATCAACCAGCAAAACTTAATAACGTCATCCTCTGTGAGGGTGGGCTGGAAGGAGGGGGGAGGGGAGGCCATAAAATAGGATGGAAAGTCATGTGATCTTACCAGATCTTCTCCATTAAATCTGGAACAGAAAGGCCTGAGGATTGCTTTCCCACCCAGAAGCCACTTGAGGCCTGTAAGCAGTCAATTAAGGATCACATAAGGCATTCAGCAGGCCAGCAGTGCAGGTTTGGGTGGGAACACTGCCATGCCACGTGGACAACTGGCACATATATTTAGATTGTGGTGGGGTGGTGGGAGGGTCCTCTTGCTTGGTCATCCTGTCCCAATAGAGGGACTAGTCAGCATCAAAAGATATGTACCAGGAAACCATCTCCTTAGGGGAATACGACAAAACTAGAGACCATCCATATAATATATCTACCCAGGAAGGAAATAGGGAATTCATAGGAAGCCAGAAAGCTTTCCAAGACAACAAATGTAGAACATGTGACTGCAGCAAGTAGCTAAAGTGAAAAATACAGATATATTTAAGGGAACGGTAGAGAAGAAAATGGGAAAGAAGGATATAGAAGGTAATACTGATAGAGCCAGATGAGGAAAGATTGAGTGGTGGGGTAGGAGATCAGTTCAAACAGAGTAATCATGCTGGCACCACCAGTTTGGCAGAATAGCCTGTATCCATGTTGAATACTGCCTGTAATTTTACATAAGTCATACCTGTGAGGTACATTTCCTCTCCCTCTGTGAACATCTGGTGACATCTGACACACCTTGCACATGTTGGGTGGTAATGCTTGCCTCCTGCCTACAAAAACAACACACTTTATTAGTAAATTTTGTTAGCTTACCTTTTAAGTAAATTTCAACTGATTCCCTTTTGAGGCACATGGATCCCACTACTTGCTTTTCTTCTATGTATACTGAGTGTGTGATGTTTACACTAAGTGCTAACATGGAAAATCTGCCATTGCTCTCTATGAGATGTTACTATACAAGAATCTATCCAAAGCTTGTACTTTCCTGTTTTTGAATTGATTTATTACAAATTTCAAAATTCTTTCTAAATCTTTCAGTGATGATAAGAATTTCACGCCTCCACACCACTTTTCCCTGCATCAGTGTCATTCTTTATCTCATCTTACTGCAGTTAATTTTGTCAGTTAAAATGACAGAGGCATAGATGCTTTCAGTATATATTTATTTCTATACCTCAGCAAACTTTTTAAGTACTTTAATTATTGTGGAAGTAAAGAAGATGCTAGTGTGACTGAGGATTTGATCTCTCAGTGAAATATCGGCAAATGTGAACGCAAAAACTGATTGCATAACACATACTTATTTTCAGTGGGAAATCAAACTTGATAACAAAAGGCCCATCAAACGTCTAGTGAAGATCAACAGGAGAAGTATTAGTGAATCAATGTGTGCAGGCAAAATAGTTTTCTACTTCCTAATTCTCAAAAATAACTGGTTGAAAATATTATGCATCAACATGAATAGTTATTACAGATTAAGTTAATATTCATTAATGCACAAATGGCTTACAGTATATCATGTACATTTTGCAATGAATCAGAATCCAATTAAAGTTATTGAAGTAAAATTTCAAACTTTAATACTGCAGGAAAGGGCAAACCGGTGATTCATAGTGTTCTACATCTAACTGGAATGCAACTGATGGAAATAATCAGATGTGATAAAATTTATAACTTTTCGGAAGCTGCTGAGTTTAGTTTGCATATGTGAATAATTGAACAGACAGTTCCAATGTACATGTGTTGTTTTGTACTGTTGAGGCTTGTGGTGCATAAGCAACAAGTGAAATGTTGTTTGTATTAGACAGAGTTGGGTAGTTCTATATAAAATAGTAAAGTTTGGAGAAAGTGAGGGCTGCAGTTGCTGGAGAGTCAGAGTCGAAAAGTGTGGTGCTGGAAAAGCACAGCAGTTCAGGCAGCATCTGAGGAGCAGGAGAGTTGACGTTTTAGGCATAAGCCCTTCATCAGGAACGTTTGGTCAACCAGATGGACAAAAATGGTACATGGGGAAGAATAGAGGAGCTATCTCTGGTATCCTCAGCAATGCCTTTCCCTTGGTCAACTTTACCAGTCAGAACCTTATTTGGTCTTCTGGGAGCATCACTCCCTCTCCATTGCGGGTACAAACCTGGTCATCAGGTGTGAGACACTCTCTCTGTTGTATATTTGAAAGAAAACACATTTGACCACCAGGAATTTGACCATCAGCACATAGAGGCCTTGAGACTATGAGGGAAAAGGAGTGGGTAGGTCCTGTTGCGTGGTTCATTGAGCAGACTGTCAAAATAGGCTTGACAGAATGCCCCAACACTAGAACTTTCCAACAAGCACCAAGACTTTGCTTGGCTAGTGGTGAGAAGGGCACTATCTGTGAGATCGTTTATGTATGCAAAGTCGATGTGTGCCACCACACACTGCCCTTGAAGCAACAATGGGGGGATTTGAAACTGTAACATATCTCCTACTGAAATGTACCTTTGTGAAGTTAGTCTGGAGAAACATGCAGTTGTTTTTTTTGTTGATGTTCATCCAGAGCAGTTCCGTGTTGCAGGGCTATGCTTGTTCCCCGGGATACAAACTGCGTCAAACATCGATTGTGCCTGGAGGACCATCAACTTGGTGAAATATGCTCTTTGGACTGCCCGAAATTTGCTGGTCTGCCAGAGCAAGGAGTTGACCCCAACCGAGTGTAGCAGACTGGCACATTCCAAGGTACAGGACTCTGTGCTGAGGGATCACTAAAAGTTGGGGCAGCTGTCGCCATGGCGCAGTACAGAAAGACCAATGCCTGAGGTCTTCCTGCTGGAGGTAAATGGGGGTCCGTACAGTTATTGGATCCTCCCAAAGTCTCAAATATATGTAAATATTATTATTGTGTGAATAACAGAGGTCCTTGGTTTATTGGATAGAGACAAAGTCCAATATTTTGTTTGTTTACTTGATATACAACTGTACAGAACTGAACTGCATTTGTGACTATGATATACAAATATCTTTCATGAATTAAGGATATTTTTGAAATAATAAAGTTAACTGGTCGTTTTCATATTGTGAGAGTTTGCTGAGTGCAAAGTAGTGGTTACATTTCTTATTTTGTCACACTAAATACACTTCAAGTACTTAATTGGTTGCAAAGTGCTTTATGATACAGAGATCATGAAAGATGGCATATATATGGAAGTTTTTCCTTTCTCCCTTGGAGAAAACAGAAAATTTATCATGGTCCATGTTGGTGGTTGGTGCTGGGAATTTATGGGAAGACTTTGCGAGATCACAGCAAAGTACTTTATGCTGATTATAATCATGTGGTGTAGCATCTCTTTCCTAAAGGACACTACTTTAATTGATCTTTCAAGGTATATGAACATTTAGAGTCCATGATCTACCTTGCACATACTGACACTATACTTAAAATAAAAACTGGTTCTGAATCTTTTATATAGAATTCTTAAAAGAGCAATCTAGATATTTAATTTAAATCAAAATTCACAGATTGATAAAAAGAATATACCCTATGCTTTCTTACAGTATTAAAATTATGCTTTCAAACATATTCTGGCAATAATAATGTTGCAACAATGCTTATCAGTTCTTCCATTTATTATGAATATTCAATAAACTGTTATCTGAAGCTTGCCATTTAAAAGGATTTATGGTAGCTCATGTGTCAACGCACACAATAACTTTTAACTTAATACTCCTCAGATGAGATGCCATTGTCAGAAATTATAAATAGATCACCAGACTGTAAATATTATGTGAGCAGGTACTTAATGAATTCATTCCCTTCCCATATGTATTGCTACATTAATAAAGGCAGATAATGATTTATTAATCAAAGGGTATCAAAGATTGATAATTAATATCATTACTAATTTACTCCAGTAACTCTTCACCATTCACTGTTGCTAATACGCACTCTTGCTTAAGCACTAATGTTTCAACAATGAAATGTGTTTGATAACATATATCTGTGCCATGCTTAACTATGCACCTTCCTACATACATGAAAATATATAGCAGATCTGATCAAAACTGGCAATTCAATAAATTATTTAAAGTTTACCATGATGTCTTTTGGATATTTTAATCAAATGTTTAGACATGTTATGACACAACACTAGGGCAGGTGGGACTTCAACCCTGACCTTCTGGCTCAGAGCTGGGTACATTATCACTGTGTCAAAAGAGCTCTTAGAAACAATGGCCCCAATATGATGCTCAAACTCAGGACTCCGGGATCAAGTTTCACGCTCTACTGACTAAGCTAGCCTGGCATATGGCATCTTCTAAATTTCAAAATTGTCTATTTATTTGCATCACATTTAGACATAGTTATTGATGATTCAATTTAAATCAGGGTTAAAGATTTGCATTCAATAAATGACAGAATTCTCTGAGGACAATGATAGGAGTTTCTTACCAGTAATCAATTCATCTAAGCATAAGTCAAATTTATCAGCTAAACTTTCCCCTTATTACAGGATATCCTAAATGATGTCCTGTTCAATAGTACTCAGGCAAGTCCAGTGCAGATTTGCTTATAGTCTGCTGGACAGAAGAATGCACATTGAAAATGATAGATTAAAACCAGGAGAAACACTAACAGTGCAGTTCTATATTTAAGCATACAGCTCTGGAGGGCTGATTAGCAAAGATGTGAGGTGGCCCCTCTGGGGAGAAGAATGTTAACATGAGTTAAATGCTGAGAATAGGCATTTTATGAAAGCATGACCAATTTATTTTGTCATTTCTTCCCATTTCCCCAGAGAAACTTCGTTTTTCTTTTGTGAGCTATTTAATGTTGCATATTACCCTTCAGTAAGGAGTGAGGGCTCATCATAATCACTATAACTAAGGCTCCACCATCAGCTAGCACAACGTACAATTCCCATTGAGCATGCGAGACAATTTTAAACACTTTCAAAAGGCTTCATAACCACTTCACTTAATTTTACAATTGGATAGTTGAAGTCAGCCCCAACGGAAGAAACCTGAATCAAAGACTGGACAACTTGAGTTTCCCAAGCCATTTTTGTCTTTGGGAAGCATTTGATAACATATTCCCCTCTTTTGTAGGTTCAGGGCTGAGGAAAAATTAATTATTTTAGGTTCCTAGAGTTCCATAAAGCAAATAAATGAATATGGATCAATCAGAACAGAAGTACTGAAGTACCTCTTGACACATTAAGTGATTTAAGTTGGAAAGTCTTTCCTTTGAAAAGCATTAGGTGCTAGCTTAATTAATAATTTTAAATCTGAGATCAATAGGTCACTGAGGATATTGGTAGACATTAAATCAATGTCTATTGAATTAGAGAGCAACCATTCTCTTTTTGAATGGTGGAACATGCTCAGAGGCCTGAACAGTTCTCCAGTTCTTTTTAAACTAAAAATAAATTGATCGGTATTTTCCCAGGGAAGGGGAAGTCAGGCTTTGGGATGTGTGGATGGAATTAAATTCTCAGAAGGTAAAGTCAAGTCAGGAGCTCAGCATCATCCTGTCCTCATCCAGAATTGAAAGCAAGGAGAGCTCGCCTGCTGACTGTTGAATTTTTTATTAAAGTGCACTCAGATACGGTGTTAAACAATTATGTCCTGTTTTAATCAAGGATGCCACATCTAACAGGCTAGAAATCAATTTACGAGCTGTTTGAGAACTTACCAGTATGATGAGAGCAAGTATAGAACAAGTAGAACTTCTATAGTGAAACCAATGGGTTACTTTCTCAGAGAATACTTTTGCTAGTGGACAGATAATTGCTCACCTGACCAAAGTCACTTCATTTGCCTGACACATCATTCACTTTGATGCATTTCCCTCTCTCTGCCAGGCAGAGGGTAAGCTTGTTTGACATGCGGGAGAAACAGTGCTTCAGGAGGTTCAGGTTCTCATGGCAGGCTCTTGCTGATGTATAAACACTACTGAAACTGTGCGGAGTTGGCATTGCTTAGCTTTCTGCCTTTTCAATATGTTTACATTTCTGCATAGTATTTAATTGCCATTGAGCATTTTAGATTAGATTAGTTTACCTACAGTGTGGAAACAGACCCTTCGGCCCAACAGTCCACACCGACCCTCTGAAGAGCAGCCCATCCAGACCTATTTCCCTCTGACTAATGCACCTAACACTATAGGCAATTTAGCATGGCCAATTCACCTAACCTGCACATCTTTGGACTGTGGGAGGAAACCTGGGCACCCAGAGGAAACCCACGCAGACACGGGGAGAATGTGCAAACTCCACACAGACAGTCGCCCGAGGCTGGAATTGAACCTGAGCCACCATGCCACCCCATTGGAATCTGGTCACTATTATACTGTTGCTGTTTTCAGGAGAATCAAATTTCTTTTCTCGTAATTGTGAATTGGGCAGTTTTCAAAACCAGTCTGTAAATTAAACTGATTTAATTAGCACTTTGTTACAGACTCCATTAGCAGTAATGCTTTCTTAGTATAAAGTCATTAGTCAAAACAATAAGAATCACTTGTATTGGCAGACCTATTCTTATTTATCCGATGCTAGTGAAAGTAAGTTTCAAAAGAACAAGTGTCATCATAATAATTTGTACAATTTCATACAGAATTTAAGGTGATGCTACATTTCAAGCTGGGTGAACTCCCTTTTCAATGGTGGTTTGATTTTGTCACTGGTCACAACAATAATAAAAAGAGCTCAAATGGACAGGGAATCTCAAACTGTTGACCAGAGTGAACCACAAGAGTTTTAACATATAATTTACAGGATACAAACTCAAAAAGAAACTTTCGGGAAAATGTTGAAATGGGATATAACTACGGCATGTGCTTAAGCAAGAGGTGAAGCCTTTAAATATCTTTATTGGTTATTAATTTTGATCCTTCATTTTCTTTTTCAAACAAAAAGTGAAACAACTTATTTTCAAATTGACTCATCTCAAATTTTATACCCTCAAATTATTTGTATGGTACAATATCAAATAATGATGCAGAATGGCAATGATAACAAACACATTTCAACATGGCATGAAGAGCTTAATTATAATTCTTTTAAACGTACAGGTGTAAAATATGATGTGATGTTTGCTCTGTATTTTCTGCCTTGTTCATCCACATGGAAAGGATACTAACACTGTTTGAAGAGATGAAATTGCAATTATTTTTCATATCTGGGAGGTTAGTAACATGTATGTTGTGTTGGTTTGCTCCTATTATCTGTCCAATGATGCAATTAGTATACATATCTTATCCTGTCTTGCGATGTGCAGCAACTTTAGATAAGCCTTTAAAGTTATACCATTATAATTAGCATTTGTTTGATCTTGATCACTCATTCATGAAAGCATCTTGGCAGCACGCATAATGCATTTATTCTGTATCAATCCATGTTCCCTCAGTATCTCAGCAGTTGAACATCAAACCAAAGATTTCTTGCTGGCAACTGAAGTCACCAACTTAAATCAGACTCATAATTTCACTGCACAACTCAAACAAATTTGGCCTGCCTATTATGAGATGCATTACAGGTTCAATTCCCACATAATTGAGGTCTACAACACAAAAAAAGCTCTTTGGTCCATCAAGTCTGCACTAGTCAAAAACAACCATCTAACTATTCTAATCCAATTTTCCAGTGCTTAGCCCATAGCCTTTATTCCTTGACATCATAAGTGTGCATCTAAATACTTTTTTAATGTTGTGAAGATTCCTGCCTTTACTGTTCTTACAGGCAGTGAGATCCAGATCCCAACTACTTTCTGAGTGAAAGAAAACCATCACATTTTCTCTAAACCTCCTGTCCCTTAACTTAAATCTATGCCCCCGCTCACTGGTCCCTTCATCAAGGGGAAGCTCGTTTCTGTCTACCTTCTCTATATCCCTCAATACAATACAAAACATTGTACAGCAATCACTGGGAAGCATGAGCAATTGTTCTGCTGCCTGGTCCACTCAGGAGGAGTCCTGCAGTATTCATCAGAATATGCCTTTATATTTCCAAAACGTGTGCTGCTTACTTTACAACAAACAGGCACAAGTAAACTGAACATTGCAATCCTATAGGCAATATCAGGCTTTATCTATTTTTTTTAGATTAGATTAGTTACAGTGGGGAAACAGGCCCTTTGGCCCAACAAGTCCACACCGACGCACCCCCCTACATTTACCCCTGTCCCTAACACTACAGGCAGTTTAGCATGGCCAATTCACCTGACCTGCACATTTTTGGACTGTGGGAGGAAACCAGAGCAAACCCACACAAACACAGGGAGAATGTGCAAACTCCACACAGTCAGTCGCCTGAGGTGGGAATTGAACCCAGGTCTCTGGCGCTGTGAGGCAGCACTGCTAACCACTGCCATCGTGCCACCCAAAGTTTCCTCCAACACTTCTTTGTTCATTAGAGCAGTGTTTATGTTATAGAATACCAGTTGTACCATACCAATTTTAAATTATTAGTCAGCATGTATATTTCATGTAGGTTGTCTAATTACATTCCAAGTGTATGGGAATAATACTTATTTCTTTTGTAAGTCCAGAAGAAGAAAATTTAAGATAAGGCTTCTTGATTCATGATGTCCAACTATGTATAAATATTGTTACTACCTGCACTAAATGTCTGTTCAAATTACTTGTAAAATAATTAATGCAGGATAAACATCTTGAAGTACTCTAAACGCAACTATTAAATTAGAAGCATCTATTTAAACTGTACTAGAAGACACTTGCACGCATAAAGTCAGGGGTGACAATTATTTTATATCAGTATTTCTATCTTTCTCAGAAATGATGTGCATCCCATTAGAATGGAAAATTGCTCACAGGAATCATTTGGATCAGTGCATAATTGTTCACTGATTGCAGATCTGGATAGCTGGTCAGATGCACATTCCCAGTGGGAATTGCAAATTGCATGAAATTAAAATGTGAAAACTGCCCGAAACATGTCAAAAACAAATTGTATGCCACCAGAAAGGGTGTCACTAAACCATTTGTATCCTTTGTCAAGTTAAAGAGGTACCAAATTATCAACTGATGTTATAGCAGATGTTAAGGGAATCAAGTTATAGATGTGAATCTGCTAGTAACTGGCCAGCAACAGGCCCATGCTGGTTGGCTGCTAACCTAGATTTGTGTAGTAGAAGTTTGTGATGTGGAAGGCTGCTTATTTCTCATTTCATAGCACCACCCTTGCTAATCTCTATTTGAGTTCATGCCACATCTGAGTGGTACTGGCATTGGCTGAATCAGCTCTATGGCATATGTTGGTTGCAAGTGTGCTGGTAGACAATGATAGAGCCACAGCCAATGTTGAGCCAGCAAAGCCCAATACCCACACCTGCATTAGATAGGACTTAGTGCTTTATATTATGATACATTTTCTTTATTCATTCATGGAATACAGATGTTGTTGCTGGGCCAGTATTTATTGTCCATTCATATGTTCCCTTCTGAAGATATGAGCCACCTTCTTGGAATGCTATAGTCCATTTGGTGTTCAGAGGAAGTTCCGGGATTTTGCCCCAGTACTACTGAAGAAATGGTGATATTTTCCTAATTTAGAATGGCGAGTGGCTTGGAGGGAAACTTGGAGGTGGTGGTGTGATGCTGGTGATAGCTGTGGATTTTTCAACTTCATTAACAGATAATTCCTTTTCACAATGTTTATGTAAAGAATGATGTGCAGTACATGTTATGCTTCAACAGAATCAGCATAAATAATTTAATCTTTCTTGAAAGTCGAGATGCTTGCTTGTACTAATCCTCTGTCATAAATGAGGTACGTTTACTACTGCCTACAGATATAGGTAGGCACGGATCACTGCTTAAACAACCTGACCTGGCTAGCTTCCCTTCAGTAACCATTCTCTATTTTTTGCTGATAATTAGATTGAGGGTACTTCCTATTCAAAAATTCATTAGTGTCAGTAATGTGCTTGGAGCAGAACTGAAATGTAAATCTTAGCACAGCTCATGAGAATCTCTGTGCTATTAGAAAATGTAAATGCTGAGCTATTGTATCAGAAATGGCTTAAAATTGTTGAACCATTTGATTGTCCCTTTAAGTTTATTCCCAGTAGAGGTCAGTATCTCACAACCCTGGATACCAATTTATAAGGATGGCAATCAAAAGTATGATGGACATGACGAGATCACAGGAAATCTTTGTTGCAGTGCATGGGTGTCACACTGTTTGCCTGTGTGCAGTGTGTCCTATGATCAAAAGGTGTTTTCTATAATATCATAACACTTTTTATACAACACAGTAATGTGTATAAAATCAGATGCACTGGGTATTAAATGCAGAAAAATTGTCCATAAAATTCTAATGTGCGTTGCTCTTTATGGTCATTTAAATGAATCACTCGACCACATATTGCATCAATACAATTCTGCCAAATCTTGTCATGTAGCAGAGCCCAGGAGTAAGTAAACCTGTTGGTAGGCAACCTCTTCTGTTAGAATGGCTGTATTTGAGATTTTTAATGTAAGTAGCTTGTTGGACAGTGTCAATGGCTTGTGGAAGTCATTAGATTTTTGTGCATAACATGCACATAATGTGCACCAGAAACAAATTCAGATGTGATATCCATGCAAGAGTATATGCATGCATCACCCTGACAAGTTTTGTACTCAACTCAATTATAACAAATCTATTTTTAAAATTGCTGGTCAGGGAATCATCAAAGAAATGATTTTGTTATCATCACCTGCTATATTTCATTTACCTACAGAGACTTTTTAATAAATTCATTTGTCTTACTTTCAACATCATTTGTAAGTGGTTTACAAATAAACACCTAAGGAGAGTATCCTCTTATCTCATCTGCACCAATCCACATATCACATAATGGACTAAACAAAGCCATTTAATGTTAATTTTTCTTTCTTCTCCTAGTCAAACACTGGCTTTTGATTTAGATGCATAGTTTTTGGAAGATTCACTTTCTCCTGAAATGGCAATGGAAGAATATCTTTGTTGATTCCACTGACTCCATTGCATGATGCATTTATCTTCTAATCATAGCTATCAAGAAACAATTTAAGTATTTGTAGGTGTAAAGTGGTGTTGGAAAACTTGTCTGATTCTGAGGCAATGTGCTGAACTATGCAGTAGATTTTATTTCAAAAAAAAAGTAACTGGTGTTTAACATACTTAAATGATAACAGCAATTGCTAAATGGTTATTTATGCTGTTGATATCAATACAAGAATTAATTGTTTTCACTTGATTTAAAAAAAAGTACACCAATTTTTATGTCACATTCATACCTTTTTTGAAGGCAGTGGCATTGATCTTGAGCTTGTGTTATTGTATAAAATGGATCTGATCAAATCTGTATCTGTTTCACATCTGTTCTGACTTTCATTTCCATTACAATAATTGGAAACAAACATTGAGAAAAATGTAAAACCAGCTGCCAAATCATTACCTGTTGATTCTTTTTTCTAACACTAGAATTACCGAGTCTAAATTAGGAAAAACATGTTAAAATGTGGTAGTAAGGAAATAGCAAAATTGTATTTGCTGGCAGTATTACCTCCGTATCACAGAATGTAACTCATTCAGTATGCAACAGACTTGTTTGTTAGTGTATTCCAAATATAGAAATTAATTTTATGAACAGCAGTAAGCATATTACATCATGACAATAGATCACAGCACTGGATTAGTTAATGACAAATTGGGTGGAATCTTACAGAGGTCTGAGCAACAAGAATTTTGCAAGATGAATGGCTGAATCAAACAAGACCTCTGCCAGGGTTTATTTCAATGTCTGCAGCATCTCACTTCATCCTTTATGCTTTTGAAAAGTGTGGCAAATTTCTCACTAGGCAGTGGTTGAGTTGCCAATTGAGGGGTATTAATTGTTGATGGCTCAAGTTGGCTCAATAATATTCAATTTTCTATCTTACCAAACAAGTTGGAAGACAGAAAACTCGAAATGGAAAAAGTGGTGAAAAATCTCACTAGATGGAGAATCCTCCAAAAATGCTTGTCACAACGCAGGTGTAGCCAAAAAGTGAGATTCAATCAATTGAACTTTTAAGTAAGAAGGATTTTTCTTATTAGAACAAAGTATATACAAGCCAAATACAACTGGGAATGTAAATTTTGAAAATGTATTTTAGTGACTATCCGGGATATTCTTGTGGATTATATATAAGGCCACACCTGGAGGCTCTCAAGGAATTTCAGACAGTGACACTTCAAAGGAAAAGATACAATGAGTTGTAATCTCCTGTGAGTGCACAGTAAAAGAGGCCAATTATAGGCTCAATCGAAATCATTATCTGTGAATTATATCCCTGAGTGTGGACACGATATGAAGGAAACAAAAGCAGTTCTGGGTGAAAGAACATGTTTGCATTTTTGCCTTCCAGGAATACACAAGTGAAGGGGTTAAAAACCAACTTCAATCCAGACCTGTGCATACTCATCTGGTATTCAAGCTCCATGGGCTGGTGTGGAAACTCTGTCCACTAAGCACATCTGTGCTTACAGTTAAAAGAAAATTAATCTCTCTCCTTGATGATTGCTAAAAGCAAGGTACAAGTCAGCAAAGCCACCATCAAAAAGGAAACAAGACAACTCCCTTTAATTAACTTGTGAAGCCATGAATCTCCAGATCAACTACTCAACTGTGGAGGTCAGCTCAATAGAACCACCCAACTCAGCTGCAACATTTTACAATTTACTCTGTACAGACAAGCCAGAGAATGATTTGTATATCTTTTTTCTGACTGTCCAATTGTACCTCAGTTCTCATTGCTAATCTGTATGTGTTGAGTTTTACTATTTTTCCTGTTTGTAGTTAATAAGCTCATCATTCCTTGACTCATGTGAGCCTGATTAAACATAAATAGATCAGAAGTAGAAAAGATGCCCACAATGAAAGGGTAGCTTTGTATTAAATTGAACTTGTTGTGACCAACTGAGGTGAGCTGTGAGGTTGAATAAAGAATGGCAGCCAATTCCTCTCTCCTGACTCAAGAATGCAGTGATATTAGGATGTCCTGAAGAATCATATTAACTGGGGATCTTGTCTGGGGACTGATTATAACAATTAATTGTTGCAAAAGTATTGTTGCTGTATTTCAGAGTGGATAAAATGTCTACTTTATATTGGCATTTGGCAATGATGCCTATGCCTTTTGACCTGTTCCAAGCATCACTGAAGTGATGACCTTCCAATTGCACACAACAGCACTTCCTGGAACTTTCCTCAAAATACTTTAATTAACTTGAGACTGAAAATTTGAACAGACAGCACCAAGCCCAACCAGCTGACAGCAGTGTATTCTACCATATGTACCAGTGGCTACATGGACAATGGAAACTTTAGGCTTGACCTATGGCTGATGATTAAAGTGGTACTATTAGCTAATGGAAAGAGTTTTCATTGTGTAGCTTACCTAAGCCTGTCATAATCTTGTACACCTCTAATGGTTCCCTCAATTTCTTTTGCTCCATGAGAACAACTAGCCATTCCAATCTTATCTTATTATTAAGTCCTTCTCCATCTAGTTTCCAGGATCATTTGCAGGATTAGAAGTGGGTGCTTTAGGTAATTTTCATTTTACTAGTCTAGGGAATGCAGCAGACTCATAGCATGTTTACTCCCACTCAAAATGAGATTGGGTAACAGGCACCAACCAGAAATCACAACTGTGATCAATGGTTTCTTGTGTCCTTTTTATATTTAATCATAGATGTGAGCTTTGCTGGCTGGGCCAGCTCCGTTGGAGCTAAGACATCAATACAGTACAAAAAAGTATTGCATGCTGCACTTCTCCCCACCATATTAATCATAGTAGAGTATTTCTGTGATACAAGGGCAGATTGATTTAATTTATTAATAACGAAATATTGTAAAATCTGCTAATAGTGTTTGTTTTGCCAGGAGCACACAAACTTTGACCTTGCCATATCAGTATAATTACCTCGGAGATGCTTGTATCCAATAATTCAGAGGAAATCTTTCTGCATTTAAGTAATTTTTTTCCTACACCTATTTCTTCACAATGTACAATATTTGTGTATCAGTGTCAGCACAAGTGACAACAAGAAATATTATATTGATTCCAACAGTTCACACTGAAACAACAAGACCTGTATTATTACATTTCAAGATAAAACAGGGATAGTAAAAGTATAATCCAAAACATATAGACGACTGCAGCACAATGGATTACAACTAAGAATATTATTTCAATAAAATCTTCCACTGAAAAGGAATTTGTATAGAAGATAATTTTTCCTCCTGTCAACTAGGAATTCCATGTTTTTGGCAAAAAAATTTAGAACAGTTTGCAAGACCCTGAGAGATGCCACTCCATAATGAGTGTCAGGGGATGCAAGAGTAGATTATTGACAAATACATTAAAAGGATACTCCCTTACAGTGTAAGAAGTCACTTAGGCTGGTCACAATGTTAAAGGTGAGTTACCACTGTTTGTACTGTCAAATATTTATTAATGTCACTATAGATAAAACCAGCATCACTGCAATAAGCAAGTCAGGGCAATCAATTATTATAAGGTGAAAGGACAAATGGCCTGTAGTTCAAAGGAACATCAAGTGACAATATGTGTGACTTATTGGCTTGTTAAACTATTAACACAAACAGAATTAGATATATGGAAAGGAGAGGATATGGCATTTTAGCTCAAATTAGATGCACATTATCTTTCAGGATGATTAATTGTTTTGGGAACTGTTGCTGAATCTCGGGAAAATAAACCACTATAACTTAAGAGAATCTATGAAGCCTTAAACAACTACATTTTAATTGCTATAACAAATAAAGTTACTGAAAGGAAATGAAACCATGTCTCCTAAAATAAAATCAAGTATCAGTAAAATGTAATTGCTGTACATAATTGATAGCTCAGGATTATCTCAGATCTGTAGAAGTGCATCATTTTAAAGAAGAATTTGCCATTTTCATTTTTCAAAATGTAGTATTAAAAATGACTAAAGAGCAATGTATATTGTTGCAAAATAAATTCTTTGCTTTCCAGATTATCATGATTACTATCATTTCGGCAGCCACTTCAAATATTCTTCATTACGTCCCCTTTGTTACAGAGGTATTCAAACAGATGTGAACTCTTGCGGAGTTCAGTAGATAAACAGATGTTATTTATGGATTACAGTTTATAGACTGTCAGGAGAAAAAAGAAGAGAGATGGCCAAGCATTAATCATCTCCTACTTAGCAATTTTTCATACTTATGTAGGCTGAATTTTTTTAAACCATTATTTCTGGAATTTAATGGCAATATAGTTGCATATAAACCTTTATATACCTTTAAACAAATGGGTACTTTGATTGATGTTTAATGAAAACCTTGATAACATATGTACATGCTCTGTAGCTGAGCAGCCAGCTGTACGGCAAACAAACCGCTACATTAATCCTGATAATCTGGCAAGAAGACTATGTGTAGCAGTAAATCAGAGAGCCTTTTATTATCCAATGATCTTCCTGTCAGGTGTAAGGGTGCGTCATGAGCTTTCCTTTGGAAAAGAAGATAAGAACGCAGTCAGCGTTTAACAGTAATAAATGGAAACTTTGCATTTGTAACACTAATCCTCTGGAGATATGTGTTTGAATTCCCCCTTGACAGATGGTGAAATTTGAATGCAATAAAAAAATTCTGGAATTAAGAACTGGTGTATCGGTTAACCATTGCTGATTGTCACAAAAACAACTCTGTTTCATGAACATTCTTCAGGGAAGGAAATCTGCTGTCCTTCAGCACGTGGGTCTGGCCTACATGTAACTCCAGACCTGCAGCAATGTGGCTTGCTCTCAACTGCCCTCTGAAATAGACTTACAAGCCCTTCAGTTACACCAAACCACCACATTATCTGGACTGAAATACACCAGATAACACTTGACATAAAAACCAAACCCAGCTAGGTCATACCTGCAAAGTCCTCCAGAGTAACATTTAGGGCTTGTCCAAAACTTGGGAGAGCTGTTTCAGAGACTAGTCAAGCAAAAGACTGACATAGTCATACTCACAGAATCATAGCTTACAAATAATAACCCCCGGATACGTCAAGTTTTGAAGAAAGTCACTGTACCTGAAACATTAACTCTGCTTTCTTTCCACAGATACTGCCAGACCTGTTGAGTTATTCCAGTAATTTTTGTTTTTGTTTCTGATTTACAGCACCCACAGTTTTTTCTGGATATGTCCTGCCCCTCAAGCAGGCCAGGCCCTCCAGAGGTGGCAGCACCATGGTATAGAATCTTGACGGAGTTGGTCTGGGAGTCCTTGACGTTATTTCTGGAGATCATTAAGTCTTCAGGCATCAAGTCAAACTTGGACAAAGAAACACCCTGCTTATTACCACTGGCTGACTCCAGTTGACTGATGAATCAGTGCTATTACATACAGTTATAGAGTCATAGAGATGTCCAGACTCTTTGGTCCAACTTGTGTTGAATGCCACTTGCAGAAAGCATTGGGGATAGCCAGGACACAAGTTATACTCTGCATGACAGATTTCACTGTCCAGAATAGCATGATAGCACTACTCCTTGAGTTGGCTGAGCCCTCAAAGGATAGCTGCTATATTGGCTTTGTACCATGAGGAGATGGATTCAATAAGAGGTCAAAACCTATTTTATCCTATCTTCATCGATCAATTGTCATAAATGAATTCTGTCCATGATAGTATTGGTATGAATGACCATTGCACAGACAGATAGTGTGGAGACTAAGTCCCATCCTCACGTTGAGGATACTCTCCATCAATCATGGGACACTATCATAATGCTAGATGGGACACACTTCAAACGGATCCTGCAACTCAAAACTAAGATCTATACAACTCTGCATGCCATTGACATCTATCTAAGCCCCACTTTATAATTAACATCAAGCACATGCACCAACCCCAATTTAATAGTGTAGGTGAGCAAGACAGGAGTAGCACGAGGTACATCTAAAAATGTGATTTTATCTTAGTGAAGCTATAACACAGGTCTAAAAACTGGAACCCATTTTTAATAGACAGGACTAAGCAATCCCACAACTATCAGATCACATCAAAGCTCTGCAGTACTGTTACAGCGGGATAATTAAACAGTTAACAGGAGGAAGAGGCTTCATATATATCCCCATCTTGAATGATGAGATAATCCAGCAAAACAGTGTAAAAGTCAAGGCTGAAGCATTTGCAACCATCTTCACCGGAATTTCAAACTACAAGATTCATTTTGTTTCCTTCTGGGATCTGCAGAGGCCAGACTTCATTCAATTCAATTCAATTCATTCTGCATGATATCCAGAAATGGTTGAAGGCATTGCAAAGGGTATGGGCCCTGACAACATTCACACGAAAGTACTGAAGACTTGTACTCCAGAAATAGCCATGCACATAACCCAGCTGTTCCAGTACTGATGCAACACTGGCATCTTCCTTACAATGTGCAAAATTGCCCAGGTGTGTCCTGCAGACTTAATACAGGACAAATCCAACCAAATCAGTTGCCTCCTTATCAGTCTGCTCTTGGTCTTCAACTTAGTTATCAAGTGGCACTTTCTCAGGAATAACCTGTTCATTGACATTCATGGTGGATTCTGCTAGGGCCACTCAACTCCTGACCTCATTACAGCTTTGGCCCAAATATTAATGAAGAGCTGAATGTCAGAGTTGAGTAACATGAAGGGAGCATTTCACAGGATATGGCATCTCTAGAAAACAACGTTGTCAAGGAGATTACTGAGATACATGCTACTAGACTAGGTGTGATTGAGGTTCACAAGGAGGAGGTATTAGAAATCCTGCAGAATGTGAAAATAGATAAGTCCCCTGGGCTAGATGGGATTTATCCTAGGATCCTCTGGGAAGCTAGGGAGGAGATTGCCGAGCCTTTGGCATTGATCTTTAAATCATCATTGTCTACAGGAATAGTGCCAGAAGACTGGAGGATAGCAAATGTGGTTCCCCTGTTCAAGAAGGGATGTAGAGACAATCCTGGTAATTATAGACCAGTGAGCCTTACTTCAGTTGTTGGTAAAGTGTTGAAAAAGGTTTTAAGAGATAGGATTTATAATCATCTTGAAAAGAATAATCTGATTAGGGATAGTCAGTACGGTTTTGTGAAGGGTAGGTCGTACCTCACAAACCTTATTGAGTTCTTTGAGAAGGTGACCAAATAGGTAGATGAGAGTAAACCGGTTAATATAGTGTATATGGATTTCAGCAAGGCGTTCGATAAGGTTCCCCACAGTAGGCTATTGTACAAAATGCGGAGGAATGGGATTGTGGGACATATAGCAGTTTGGGATCAGTAATTAGCTTGCTGAAAGAAGACAGAGGGTGGTGGTTGATGGGAAATGTTCATCCTGGAATCCAGCTACCAGTGGTGTACCGCAAGGGTCGGTGTTGGGTCCACTGCTGTTTGTCATTTTTATGAACGACCTGGATGAGGGCGTAGAAGGGTGGGTTAGTAAATTTGCAGATGACACTAAGGTCGGTGGAGTTGTGGATAGTGACGAAGGATGTTATAGGTTACAGAGAGACACAGATAAGCTGTAGAGCTGGGCTGAGAGGTGGCAAATTGAGTTTAATGTGGACAGGCGTGAGGTGATTCACTTTGGTCGGAGTAATCGAATGCAAAGTACTGGGCTAATGGTAGTGTAGATGAGCAGAGAGATCTCAGTGTCTAGGTACACAGATCCTTGAAAGTCGCCACGCAGGTTGACAGGGTTGTTAAGAAGGAATACAGTGTTTTAGCTTTCATTAATAGAGGAATCGAGTTCCGGAACCATGAGGTTATGCTACAGCTGTACAAAACTCTAGCGCGGCCGGTCTTGGAGTATTGTGTACAGTTCTGGTCACCGCATTATAAGAAGGATGTGGAAGCTTTGGAAAGGGTGCAAAGAAGATTTACTAGGAGGTATGGAGGGAAGGTCTTACGAGGAAAGGCTGAGGAACTTGAGGCTGTTTTCGTTAGAGAAGAAGGTTGAGAGATTACTTAATAGAGACATATAAGATAATCAGAGGGATTGATAGGGTGGACAGGGAGAGCCTTTTTCCAAGAATGGTGACGGCGAGCACGAGGGGCCATAGCTTTGAATTGAGGGGTGATAGATATAGAACAGATGTCAGAGGTAGTTTCTTTACTCAGAGAGTAGTAAGGGTATGGAATGCTTTGCCTGCAACAACAGTAAATTTGCCAACTTTAAGTACATTTAAGTCGTCATTGAACAAGCATATGGACTTACATGGAATAGTGTAGATTAGATGGGTTTCTGATTGGTATGACAGGTCAGCGCAACATCGAGGGCTGAAGGGCCTGGACTGCACTGTAATGTTCTACATTAAAATGTTCTAATACTGGAGTTAATGGAAATCATACTGAAAACTCTCTTCCAGTTGCAGTCACAGTTGCCACAAAGGAAAATGGTTTTGGTTCTTAGAGGTCAATCAATTCAATTTCAGGATAGCACTGCTGGAGTTCCTTAGGGTAGTGTCTTAGGCCCAACCATGTCCAGCTGCTTAAACAGTGATCTTCGCTCCATCATAAGATCAGAACATTGCTCATGATTGCATAGTGTTCAGCACTTTTCACAACTTCTCTGACACTGAAGTAGTCATGTCCAAGTGCAGAAAGACTTGGATAACATTCAAGCTAAGGCTGCTAAGTAACAAGTCAGTCATCCCACACAGGAGAAAGACAATGACCATCTTCAACAAGAACTAACCTAACCACTGCTTCTTAAAATTCACTGGCATTACAATCACTGAATCTACCACTATCACCATTCTGGAACTTACAGCTAAGAGAAAGTGAGGACTGCAGATGCTGGAGATCAGAGCTGAAAAATGTGTTGTTGGAAAGGCACAGCAGGTCAGGTAGCATCCAAGGAGCAGGAGAATCGATGTTTTGGGCATAAGCCTTTTTTCAGGAATGAGGAAAGTGTGCCAAGCAGGCTAAGATAAAAGGGAGGAAGGAGGGACTTGGGGGAGGGGCGTTGGGAAGGCGATAGGTGGAAGGAGGTTAAGATGAGGGTGATAGGCCGGAGAGGTCGGAAAGAAGATTGCAGGTAAAGAAGGCGGTGCTGAGTCCGAGGGTTGGGACTGAGAAAAGGTGGTGGGAGGGGAAATCAGGAAGCTGGAGAAATCTGCATTCATCCCTTGTGGTTGGAGGGTTCCTAGGCGGAAGATGAGGTGCTCTTTCTCCAGGCATCATGTTGCCATAGTCTGGCGATGGAGGAGGCCAAGGACCTGCATGTCCTTGGTGGAGTGGGAGGGGGAGTTAAAGTGTTCAGCCACGGGACGGTTGGGTTGGTTGGTGCGGGTGTCCCAGAGGTGTTCTCTGAAACGTCCCACAAGTAGGCGGCCTGTCTCCCCAATGTAGAGGAGGACACATCAGCTGCAGCGAATGCAGGAAATGATGTGTGTGGAGATGCAGGTAAATTTGTGATGGATATGGAAGGATCTCTTGGGGCCTTGGAGGGAAGTGAGGGGGGAGGTGTGGGCGCAAGTTACAACTGACCAAATATTGAACTTGACCAGCCAGATAAATATTGTGGTTACGAATATAGGTCAGAGGGTGGGAATTCTGAAATAAGGAACTAATTTCTTTATTTCCTCAAAGCCTGCCCACCATCTAGAAAGTACAAGTCAGGCATGTAATGGTAACTCTACATTTGCCTAAATGGGTGCAGGTTCAACAGTACTCAAGAAGCTTGACATTGTCCAGGACAAAGCAGTTCACCTGAATGGATTCCTATCTACCACCTTCAACATTCATTTCCTTTGCGACCAAAATATAGTGGCTGCAGTGTATGCCATCCATGAAGTACACCGTAGTAACCTAACAAAGGTCTTTTGACAGCACCTTCTAAATCCATAACCTCTACTCCTAGAAGGACATGGGCAGCGGATGCATGGGTATTCAAGGTCCTCTCCAAGTCAGACACCATCTTGACTCAGGGCGATACTGCCATTCCCTTACTGTTCTTGAGTCAAAATCCTGGAATTCCCTGCTTAACAGCACTATGAATGTCAAGATTAGGGTGGTGCTGGAAAAGCACAGCAGGTCTGGCAGCATCCGAGGAGCCGGAAAATCGAAGTTTCGGGCAAAGGCCCTTCATCAGGAATGAAACGTCGATTTCCGGCTCCTTGGATGCTGCCTGACCTGCTGTGCTTTTCCAGCGCCACTCTAATCTTCACTCTAATCTCCAACATCTGCAGTACCCACCTCTGCCTAGCACTATGAATGTCCCAGTTCCCTAAAACCTGGTGCCTCGCCACTATCTCCTCAAAGGCAGTTAGGGATGGGAAATAACTACTGGTGAGATAATGGCACTACAAACCATTAACCAGTAACACAGCAATATTTCCATTTCCTTCCCTCATCAGGGCATCAGTTAAACATGATAGTTGGCATGCATGAGTGGATGGGATATTTTATATTGCTCTTTCCAGTAACTTTTATATAAATTTCAGCCACAGCCTCTTCCTGACATATTTTACATTAACTACATCTCCAGTGCGTGTTATGTAAACAGTCACTGCAGCTGCCTCCGCAGGAAGCTTTGAAATTCCTTCAGAAGGCTTTTTTGTTTCTTGTGCGTATGTACATTGGAGGCTGTGCACAGATTTGATCCAACATGTCACCATCTGTTAATTCATCACCAAATTATCAAGTACGCTCATAACCTCTGCCACAAGCACATGAAGAGAGGAGAACTGGGAAGCATTCTGGGAAAACATTAGGTGTTGAGCCAGCCGATACAAAAAACTCATCTTTGCAAATCTTGATGTAATTCTGGAGAGACGGCTTGTGTGTAAGTGTGAAAGGCTGGTTCACCTGTTAAAGGGAACAATTTCATCCATGTAAAGGGTTGAGAGTATTGGTTCAAAATAATCCATTTCCTTTTCAAATGTTTTTCTCTGGTGAATGTCCAGGAAAGTCATTTCCCATTACCTTATGTGAGTAAGGCCGTTACTGACAAAATGGACTCTAACAATGTTGACTATTTTGCATATATTCATGTATTTTTTAAAACAAGAAGCCCTCAGTCTGTAAACCCCTCAATTTTTTTACTCTTGCCTTCTGTCTTATTCAGTACTTCATTGAATGGTTGCATTGCAGGAACACACTTTGCTCAGCTTCTACTGCCATTGTCGAAGTCTTCACGGGGTCCAGTAGACCATATTACAGGTAGAAGCTCTGCTGTGTGCATGTTTGGAAAATAACTGCAAGATCCCTTCGGGCAACCTAAGAAATTAGTCAGGAATTGGCAGCGGAATTTATTTTCCTGACATGTAGACATGATTGTAATTGTTTAATATTGGTGTCAGCCAGGAAGCCAAATTTGTAATGGAAGGCTGCACAGTTCATAGAATCAGAATTCTTACAATGTGGAAACAGGGCCTTCGGCCCAACAAGTCCACACCGACCCTCCAAAGAGTAACTACCCAGACCCATTTCTCTACCCCCTGACTACTGCACCTAGCCCACACATTTCTGAACACTGTGGGCAATTTAGCTTGGCCAATTCACTTAACCTACAGATCACTGGATTGTGGGAGAAAACCGGAGCACCCAGTGGAAACCCACACAGACACGGGAAGAATGTGCAAACTGCACCCAAGCAGTCTCTTGAGATTGGAATCAAATCCAGATCCCTGCTGCTAGCCTCTGAACCACTGTACTGCCTTTTATCAAAGTGAGGTGAAATTTTGAAAGGCAATGGGGAGTGAATCATGAAAATATTCTTAGTGGTAATGTGCAGTGTTCTATAAAAACAAAATGGTTACTACTTCAATGGTATGTGAAAGAAGCAGTCAAGCATAGGAACAGGCCCCTCGGCCCACCAAGACTCTGCTGACAAGATGCCTTTCTAAAGTAAAACTCTTTTGCCTCAGTATGGTCCATATACATCTACTTCCTGCCTATACATAGATCTGTCAAAATGCCTCTTAAATGCTGTTGTTGTATCAGCTTCAATCACTTTATTTTCCAGTGCATTCCAGGCATTTACCATCCTCTGTGTAAAAACCCTTGTCTCTCACATCACCTTTAAACTAACCTTTTACCTTAAATCTGTGTCCTCCACATTCACCTCTAAGTCATTTATATATTACAAACAACAGGGATCTCAGCACTGATCCCTGTGCAACACAATCGGTCACAGATCTCTAATCAGAAAAACAACCTTTTACCACTACTCTGTCTTCTATGACTAAGCCAATTCTGTATCCATCTTACCAGCTTACTGCAGATCCCATGTGACTTCACCTTTTGTATCGGCCTGCCATATAAACTTTGTCAAAGGCCTTGCTAAAGTCTATATAGAGAACATCTACCACCCTCCCTCATCAATCAACTCGCTGCTTCTTCAAAGCACTCAATCAAGTTTGAGAGACATGACCTTCCTCATACAAAGCCATGCTGCCTATCCCTAACAGGTCCATATTTCTCCCAACTTGAGTAAATCTTATCCCTAAGAATCTTCTCCGATAATTTCCCTACCATTGACATAAGTTTCATTAGTCTGCAATTTTCCAGATCATCCCTATTGCCCTTCTTAAACAAAGGAACAAAGGTTGACTATCTCCAGTCCTCTGGGACCTCTTCTGTGAGTAAAGAGGATTCAAAGATTTTGCACAAGGCCTCAGCAATTTCTTTCTTCACCTCCCTCAACATTTTGGGATAGATCCCATCAGCTTCTTTAATCCTTTTTAAAAAGCTCAACACTTCTTCCTTTTTTAGATTGACATGCTCCAGATTATCAACATACCCCAACCCAGACTCACCAGCCACTATGTCCTTCTCCTTTGAGAATACTGGTACTAAGTGATATTTAAGGACCTCACCCACGTCCTCCAGCTTCACGTATAAATTCCCTCCTTTGTCAGTGAATGGACCTACCCTTGCCCTCGCTACCTTCTTGGTCCTCATAAGCAACAGGATTTTGATAAATTCTGTTTGCAAAAGACACTTTAAGGCCCCTTTTTAGCCCTCCTAACTCCTTGTTCAATTTCATTCCTCCACTGCTTCTTTGTACTTTGAGGTCTGTCTTCAATTTCCTCAATCATTTGTGTGCCTCCATTTTGTTTTTGACTAAGTTCTCAATTTTACCATGTCATCCAAGGTTCCTAAATCTTGCCATCCTTATTCTTCATTTTCAAAGGAACATGTTGGTCCTGAACTGGCCTTCAAAAGATTTTCACGTGCCAGATGTGGATATACCTTCAAACTACCACCCCCAATCTACAATCCCCAGTTCCTGTCTAATAATGTGGCAGTCAGCCTTCCCCCAATTTAATATTTTCACCTGAGGACTTATATCTTTATCCATAAGTAACTTAAAATTCATAGAATTATGGTCACTGCTCATGAAGTGCTCCCCAACTTTAACACCTGGTCAGGCCAGGAGCAGGTTGAGCATGACCGCTTCCCTAGTTGGACTTTTTACATGTTGCTTCAACAATCCATCCTGGACCTACCTAAGCAGCATGGTGGTTCAGTGGTTAGCACTGATGCCTCATAGTGCCAGGGACCTGGGCTCGATTCCTGCCTCAGTTGACTGTCTGTGTACAGTTTGCACATTCTCCCTGTGTCTGCATGGGGTTTCTCCCACAATCCAAAAATATGCAAGTTAGGTGAATTGGCCATACTAAATTGCCCATAGTGTTTAGGGATGTGTAGGTTAGGTGCATAAGTCAGGGGTAAATGTAGATTAATAGTCGAGGGGTCTGGATGGGTTACTCTTCAGAGGGTCGGCATTGACTTGTTGGGTCTAATGGCTTGTTTCCATACAGTAGTGATTCTATGAAGCAATTCCCTCCCATCCAAGCCCTGGCACTAAGGGAGTCCCCTCAATATATGGCAAGTTAAAATCATCCACCACAACAATCCTGATGATTTCACATTTTTCCATAATCTGTCCACATTTCTATCCCTCTATCACCTGCTGGCTGTTGGAAGGCCTGTAGTGCAATCCCAATCCCAGAACATTTCACAGGCAGTCTTATCCTTCTCTCAACTGAATTTCTGTAATAGCTACATGACACTTATATTTATTCATCCAAGTTCTATGTTCACCTGCTTTATCTGTCATACTCTTCATATTACAACAAATACACAACCCTACCATGTTCTATAACCTCTCTCTTGTCTGTTCTTCTTCTAAGTCTTATTGGGTTTAGTCCATAACTCTTCCTTGGTCATTTCACTTGTTTACCTACCGCTCTAGACTATATATTTTTATATCAAATATTATTTGAAATTCAATGGAGAAAATTAATGTTTCATTTTGGTCAGTGTTAGTGAGGAAGAGGAAGATTTATCCTTATCGATATTGCCAGTGAAGTCATTAATGGATTGTAAAATGCTTTTAAGACTGTCAGAATATTGAATACAACTAAACTGCCATTGTACTTAAAATATTGCTGACAGAGAGTAATCACAGGAAACTTTTGATTCTGTGGTCACAACATATTGAGACAGTATGTGTTTGTGCAATACAGATTTTGATTCAAACATAGAATTGAAAATGTCTCACTAATTCACACGATTAGGCAAGTTCTTCTCTCCCAAGTGATCCAAAGTATGATGATTTTCATGATCCAGGATGAAATCGAACCTCATAGCACTTGTTTTCCACTGAATATTTGCTAATGGATAATAGTGAAGTCTGGAGAATTGATGGCAAAGGCACATGGCATAACCACAGATAACAACATTAATTGATCAAAGAGGTGGGAAGGTACAATTTGTGGAGAATAGAAATTTGATGCAGTGAGCAGAATGTGCTTTTTTAAAAAAAAACACATAATAGGCTGTGCCAATGTGAGGTAGTAGCAGAGTGGTAAACTTCAACAAAGATGAGCCCCAGAGGCTATCACAGGGATACCAAACAACAAAAAATTCAAAGTCAGAGCCAGTTCATTATCAGTTAGTGTTTTTAGTGGTTAGTTTTCTTTCTATTTAATAGTCAGCATTTAAATTAAACACATAATTAAACAATTTTAAAACTTTAAAAACTCTAAATTCGCTTTAATCTATAAATAAATATAAGCTAAGATATATGATGTTCCTGGTTCACTAGCACCATAAAAAAACTCAAAGTAGATGGCTGACAACCTTGAACAGAAAATACTTGATTGTGTCCTCTCTCGTCCACAGTTGGTCTTAGTCTGCTCCTCTCTATCCTGACCCCGGTCACCTGATCCCACTCTCTTAAAGGGGCTACACACAGTCAACTACATACAGAACAAGTTATGTGAAGTTAGGTTTTAGAATTTAGGAGTCTGGAGTGCAAAGGCTATTCTGAGAGATGTCTCAGTCTCCAATCACTCGGATATGGAGTTGCTGACTGTCAGTAGGTACTACACAACACATAAAGGAGGAAGAGGAAGGAGTATGTTGACATCCATTGTTGATCTGTTTGCTGAGCTGTTAGGTTTGTGGAGAGACGTTTTGTTCCTTTCTCAATGTGACTTCGAAAGGGGATTAAACATCGGCCAACATCTGCTTGGTGAACAGACCAACAACAAATCCAACCAGCCCCCAAGCTACAGATCTTCACAAAGAAACTTTAGGAATGTTGACAATTTGCTCCAGAACACTATCACAGTTCTGTAGAGGTGCAGATTCACAACATTGATAATATCTATTATTTGCAGAATTAGGGGAATCTGGTGAGATAGAATGAAATCCACAGAAACTGATCTTATCCAGTAAGTGCACAGGTATTACAAACTGTGAAGATAAGGATGATGATGACTAGAAAGAATGTTTAGTATGGCAACAAAATTGGAGAAAGGCCAACTTTGATGGTATTAGGCAAGAACTTTCGAAAGCTGATTGGAGGCAGATGTTCAGAGGTAAAGGGGCAGCTGGAAAATGGGAAGCCTTCAGAAATGAGATAACGAGAATCTGGAGAAAGTATATTCCTGTCAGGATGAAAGGAAAGGTTGGTAGATATAGGGAATGCTGGATGACAAAAGAAATTGAGGGTTTGGTTAAGAAAAAGAAGGAAGCATATGTAAGATATAGACAGATTGGATCAAGTGAATCCTTAGAAGAGTATAGAGGAAGTAGGGGTATACTTAAGAGGGAAATCAGGAAGGCAAAAAGGGGACATGAGATAGCTTTGGCAAACAGAATTAAGGAGAATCCAAAGAGCTTTTACAAATACATAAAGGACAAAAGCATAACTAGGAAGAGAATATGGCCCCCCAAAGATCAGCAAGGCGGCCTTTGTGTGGAGCTGCTGAAAATGGGGGGGATACTAAATAAGTATTTTGCATCAATATTTACTGTGGAGAAGGATATGGAAGATATAGACAGTAGGAAAATAGATGGTGACATCTTGCAAAATGTCCAGATTACAGAGGAGGAAGTTCTGAATGTCTTGAAACAGGTAAAGGTGGATAAATCCCCAGGACCTGATCAGGTGTACCCTAGAACTCTGTGGGAAGCTAGAGAAATGATTACTGGGCCTCTGGCTGAGATGTATGTATCATCGATAGTCACAGGTGAGGTGCCGGAAGACTGGAGGTTGGCTAACGTGGTGCCACTGCTGAAGAAGGGTGGTAAGGACAAGCCAGGGAACTGTAGACCAGTGAGCCTGATGTTGGTGGTGGGCAAGTTGTTGGAGGGAATCCTGAGGGACAGGATGTACATGTATTTGGAAAGGCAACGATTGATTAGGGATAGCAAACATGGCTTTGTGCGTGGGAAATCATGTCTCACAAAATTGATTGAGTTTTTTGAGGAAGTAACAAAGAGGATTGATGAGGGCAGAGCGGGAGATGTGATTTATATGGACTTCAGTAAGGCATTCGACAGGTTCCCCATGGGAGGCTGATTAGCAAGGTCAGATCTCATGGAATACAGGGAGAACTAGCCATTTGGATATAGAACTGGCTCAAAGTTAGAAGACAGAGAGTGATGGAGGGTTTTCAGACTGGAGGCCTGTGACCAGTGAAGTGGTGCTGGGTCCGCTACTTTTTGTCATTTACATAAATGATTTGGTTGTGAGCATAAGAGGTACAGTTAGTAAGTTTGCAGATGACACCAAAATTGGAGGTATAATGGACAACGAAGAGGGTTACCTCAGATTACAACAGAAACTTGACCAGATGGGCCAATGGGCTGAGAAGTGGCAGTTGGAGTTTAATTCAGATAAATGCGAGGTGCTGCATTTTGGGAAAGCAAATCTTAGCAGGACTGGTACACTTAATGGTAAGGTCCTACGGAGTGTTGCTGAACAAAGAGACTTTGGAGTGCAGGTTCATAGCTCCTTGAAAGTGGAGTCGCAGGTGTTTTGATAGTGAAGGCAGCATTTGGTATGCTTTCTTTTATTGGTCAGAGTATTGAGTACAGGAGTTGGGAGGTCATGTTGCAGTTGTACAGGATATTGGTTAGGCCTCTGTTGGAATATTGCATGCAATTCTGGTCTCCTTCCTATCAGAACGATGTTGTGAAACTTGAAAGGGTTCAGAAAAGATTTACAAGGATGTTTCCAGGGTTGGAGGATTTGCGCTATAGGGAGAGGCTGAACAGGTTGGGGCAGTTTTCCCTGGAGCATTGGAGACTGAGGGGTGACCTTATAGAGGTTTACAAAATTATGAGGGGCATGGATAGGGTAAATAGAAAAAGTCTTTTTCCTGGGGTCGGGGAGTCCAGAACTAGAGGGCATAGATTTAGGTTGAGAGGGGAAAGATATAAAAGAGACCTAGGGGGCAGCTTTTTCACACAGATGGAATGAGCTGCCAGAGGAAGTGGTGGAGGCTGGTACAATTGCAACATTTAAAAGGCATTTGGATGGGAATATGAATAGGAAGGGCTTGGAGGGATATGGGCCAGGTGCTGGCAGGTGGGACTAGATTGGGTTGGGATATCTGGTCGGCATAGACTGGTTGGACCAAAGGGTCTGTTTCCACGCTGTACGTCTCTATGACTATGACTAAAAAGTGAAAGCTAGAATATATAATGTAACTAAAATAGGAGTGAAAAATAAGAAATGTTTGTGAAAACTAATATTAAACGTGAACAGATTGGATAAATGGCCTAAATGAGTTTTATTTCTTCAAAGATACAAAGTAAACAGAACGAAGTAAATTATTTACAGACATAAAATTAACTCAGAGGCTTCAACATTGTAGTAATTATGGAGAGATGGTTAGGACTGGAAACTGAACATGTCATTGCATTGTCAGGAAGGACAGGAAATAGTGGCAGAGGAGGATAATCATAAGTGTTAAGATTGGAATTTGTTCTACAACAAGAAATTATGTAACAAGAGACAATCATGACTTAATGCCCAGAATTAAGAAATGAAAAAGGATTTAAGATTGCAGGAGGGCTTGTGTATGTGTCCCTTGTGTACAGTTTAGTATGGGAAAATATATTAATGCTCAAATTGACGAAGCATAGAGTGAAAGCAGAATGCTTTTAATGGAATAACAGACAAGCTTATGCCAGATAAGTCGGGAATTTCTTGATTATGATCAGGATATTTTATTGCAATAAAACACTCTAAAACTCAAAAGAGGTTAAGCCATATTAAATTTCATAATGAGCAATAAGTTAGATGTTAAAACCTTAACAGGGCATGAACATTTACCAGACAGTAGTAAAGATATCCTGAGTGTAATGTTATATTCGGTCAATGAGGAAGACAAAACAATTGACTGTCAGATTTGGGTAATGGTAATTTTCAATAGTATGGGAGAAGAGACTGTCTACGGTAAACTGGCACACCTTCTAATAAGTAAACTGGCAGAAAGAATTTCACACAATTCAGAACGAATTTATACTAGCAAACAGTGAGAATTCTATTTGCCATAAATAAAAAAAAACAGGGGTGACTGAAGAGGTAAGAAACAGCATAAAGCTAAAAGAGTAAGCAAACCAGAATATAGTATTGTCATTGAAGTCCTGAAGGAGGATTGGGAACCTGAGGATTGGGAGGACCAAGAAACTGATATAGAAAGGAAAAAGAGAACATCTTAGTTTTTGGGAAATGTAAAAGCTGACTGTAAAATCTTTGCAACCTTGAAGGCAAAAAGATTAGCAAAGTTAAATGTCGGCCAATTAGAGATGGGGACGGAGAAATGATTATGAAGAACAAGGAAATGGTGGAGAAACTAACCAGTTACTTTGAAGAAAATACAGAAAATCTCCTGGAAATACATCTGAGAACTTATGCAGCTGAGAGTTAAATAAATTATTATTAGTAAAGAAGTCATTCTTGAAAAATAAGCTGGACCAGAGGAACTTTATCCCAAAATGTTGAAGGAATAACTACAGAGATAGTGGATGCATTGGTGATCATCTTTTGTAATTTTATGGACACAGTGATCTAGAACGGTGGAGCATGCTCGAGGAATGAACAGTATAATTATCTTCCTACGTTCCTATTCCGCCTCCTTAGGGGAGGAAAATATATCATCATTACCCTGACTGACCTGTACATGAGTTTAGATTCACAGTAATGTTGTTGATTCTTAACTGTCCTCTGAAATGACCTAGACAATCACTCAATTCCAACTCAAAACCAGAATGGGCAAAGAAATGTTGTCTTTACCAGCAATATTCAATTCCAAAATTAAAAACAAATGATGGAGTGACTGAACACAGTAATATTTACAGCTGATCAGAGACAGTCAATGGGGATTTATAAAATGTAGGTCATTTATCCTTCATAAGTCAACAAAACCTTATTGTATAGAACAATTCTTATCACTACTATCAGATACTGGAGTGAATCTGGACTGTTTATCAACGACACATTAGGGCATTAGAGAAATCCCACCAACAATGGCACTCTCACACCCTCTGCATGCAATGAAATGACCATCAAACACATTCTCGTGTTTTTCTTGAAGCCAACTCTGCAAGCATTCAGGCTGCAACAGATTCAACACTGTGCCCAGATTGGCAAAACGTGTCTCCCCAACTCAATGCTGTTTTCTCAACACTTAAACAGTTAATCTACCAGGGAAGGACAAAGAAACTGTTTCAAGGATACTCTGAAGCATTCATTGCTGTGTACCAGCAAAGACATGATGAGTAATAATATATTTTTGGCAGCACAGACTTGATGGGCCAAAGGGCTGTACTATATGATTCTATGACAATGAATGTGCTGCTAATTGTTCAAAATGGTAACAAATTGTCCTTCATGCTACATCACATTTTTTTGTTACAATGTCTTAATAATGAGGCAGAATGGCAGCAAGGAAAGAAAGAAAAGGAAACAGATCCCTGCACCACTACCTCAAAGTACATCTTGTTTGATATTACCAAAGATTTGTAGGTTGAGAATTAACTTACTAAATCGCATGATTTGGTTTTCTGCTTGTAGTTCATTTTTAACTTAAGTATTTCTATAGCCATAGTGATATCTCTTAAAACAGTTTTTGAGGGCTAGTTTTAGGCAAAATGAGTTTTAGTGTGCATTAGTATGATTTTACAACTGAAAATGTTAACAAGCTAAGTTTAGAAGGTCAGGAGATATTTCTTTAAGCTTCATGGAAACACCCATTGCTTACAAAGGGAAAGAGATACTTTCTTTATGTTTTACTTTGAGTTATAAGGAATCCTATGAAATCCTTTAGTGAAGATGCTTGTATGGACCAGTGGTCCTGAGACATGAAGACCTAGAGAAACCTGATTACGATGGAACAAAGACTTAGAGATGGCCCCAGACCAGAAGTGGTGGATTAAAATCCCGAAGAGTTTGCTTACATTTGAATATGTTCACATTAAGGTATATAATATCTCCAGGAAGAAGATGCAGTTCTAGTTTATAAATTAAAGTCACAAGTGACTCAAATCTATCGAAGTGTTATAGGACAGAGATCTTGGTGTGAGTGCTATACAAGTAATGTTTACAGGTACTGTGCAAGCTATTTTTGGAAGTTCCAGCAGTGTGTTTTGGATACTGTACAAGAGTGATTGATTTTGTTTTCAGTTTATAAAAGAGTAGTTTGGAATTAATAGGAACATTGGAACAGGAGTAGGCCATCTAGCCACTTGAACCTGTTCCACATTCAATAAGTTCACGGGTGAATTATGGCCTAACTCTATATACAGAGGAACCTTGATTATCCGAACGAGATAGACGGGCACTATTTCGTTTGGAGAATTAATTATTTGGTTAATTGATTCAATACCTCTCCTCTGGGGGTCAGAATTTTCTGTTAAGTCTGCTCCCCATTCAGAAGACTGCGGCATAGCGCATGCGAACTCCCACGTCCCCGCCCAACTCCAACCCCATCCAACACCACCCCCGCCAACCCCCCAACCCGGTCCAACATCACACCCCGCGCTCAGGCTGCCCTGCACCCCCCGACCTCTGTGCGCCCCAGCCCCCGTCAACTCCACCCCCCCCCCCCCAAACCCTGGGCAGCCAGAGTGGACACCAACAGTAAGACTGCTGCTGCCTTTGTGGGGTAAGTCTCCAAATAGCATGCGCACACCACAACTTATTTTACAGATTCCACCTTTGCCTTGCACAGGACAATGCTGGAGGGATTATCTAGGGAAGGGGGCTTTAGGGTTCACCCCTGTGTAGAACTCCAGGGAAAGTGTGGAGGGAGGGTGGGAGGTCAGTCATTTGGAGACGGTGCCTGGGCTCATAACAACGTCCAGGACTGTTCTCGGTAGCATTTCAATGAGCCGAGATCATTTTTAATCATTGTAAACAAAAGACATGATCAGCTGAAAAAGCTCCTTGATGTAATATTTCAATTGGGACCTTGAGATCTCTTTTGGATAATCCAATATTTGGATAATTGATATTTGGATAATCGAGATTCATCTATACCTGCCTTTGGCCCACATTTGTTGCCTTTGTGAACAAAACTTTGCCTGTCTCGGATTTAAAATTAACAACGGATTCAGTTTGCAGTGCCATTTCTGGAAGAAACTTCCAAACTTCTACTAATGGCATCATACCTTACTGTTGTTTAAAAATCTTTTACTTTTTGTTATTTGCTTTATTTTATCCTCATTTCTGTTGTTAGTACACTTCTATTTTATTGCTAAAGCAAAATCTGTAGCATTGTATCTTATGTTTCAGTGAGAGAACATAATTAAAACCAAAGCAAACATGATTTGTAATGCTACGTCTCAGCCTCTTCTGAACAAGGGTCACTGAACTTGAAATGTCAAGTCTGATTGCTCTCCACAGATGCTGCCAGACCTGCAGTTTTTGTTCTCGTTTCAGTTTGGGTTCTGAATTGTTCAGTGATGATATCAGTTGAGATCATAACAAAACCAACACTGAATGGATGTCATCCTTGATTGAGAAACAGACAATGATGATTAGGATATTTGTGGCAAAACTTATTGAGTTTTTTGTTTGAAGATGTGATTAATGCAGTGCATGAGGATTGCATATGGCCATTTAGGAGATATTTCTAAAGTCTCTCTCTCTTGCCATTTCCTGCTGGGAGACACTGCAGCCTCTCCGACTCAATATTGAGTTCAGTCACTTTAAAGACTGATTGCATCCTTTCAGGCTTTTTTTTAAACTCACCCCTCACCTGGTCCTGTTAAGACATTGATTGCTTTTAGCACAGTCACCCAATCCAGGTACTCCTCAGCATATTATCACGCTATATGGGTTGCTTTCATTTTCTCTCAATCTGAATGAGAGATAATAAGAGTTTTCTTCTATTCTGGCCTGCCATTCAACATCTCCTTGTTTACCTATGCCCTTTATATCTTTTTGGGCTACCCCTATCTGCTCACCTCCTTCCTCATCCCCCTAAGATTAGTTCATCTGAGAACTTTTCTGACACCCTGTAATTACCAGATGGACACCTATGGCTCACAGCAATGTGGCATTTAAGAGAATGAACCCCTGCAGTCATTCCCAATTCTTAATTTTAAGTAATATTTTCCTTAAAGAGATACAATAAAAAGAAAATCCATGCTTTTTAACAGACACTTACCTCCAGCACTCTCCCACTGATATATCTGTCACAAGTCTCACACTTAATGCCAAACTGTGAATGGTAATCGGTCTCACAATAAGGAACACCATCCCTTAGAAATAGAGAAAGAAAATTAATACTTAACAACTTATACTGAGCTATTCATCATACAGCCTTTTGCCTCTGGAAAACATCAAAATTTCTGATTTTCTTCATTTTCAATGCTTTACTGTTATTCTCAAACTGTGATTCAGTCACTGTATACTTCCATAAATGTCTTTGCTCTTACACTGTAACAACAGAATAATTGAAATGCAGTTTTCTATTACAGAAACCTGATAACACCAAAATTTGCTGATTATTTTAAAGCTGTAAAGGATCAAAGATGTTCAATGCACAAACTGCATAATGTGAAACAACATGAGTTCAGGACATTTAATCTTCCTGTCCGTTTATAGACACCAAGCTTCTCATGCTATTTATTTTTCCAATACCAAACATCAGAGATAATGTTGCTAGCTGTAGTATATAAACATAATGTGGTACTGGATCACATTTTTAAAAGCATGATTTAACTTGATTAACTAGCCCTTTAATATCTCTCCTGGTGATTTTATCTTGTGGCTTATAAGTTGGAGATGCAATGCCACTTGGAGATGAACAGCTCCCCTGCTTTCAAAAGGTTATTTGTGCCGAAGAATACATCTGTACATGTTGGCCGGACATTTACTAATAAAATACAAATGAAGGGAACATGATCTCTGCTGCATTTTCTGTCAGTTAAAAATCACACAACACCAGGTTATAGTCCAACAGGTTTAATTGGAAGCACACTAGCTTTCGGAGCGACGCTCCTTCATCAGGTGATTGTGGAGGGCTCCATTATAACACAGAATTTATAGCAAAAATATGCAGTGTGATGTAACTGAAATTATACATTGAAAAATTGATTGTCTGTTAAACCTTTCATCTGTTAGAATACAGTGATAGTTTCACTTCTTTCATGTGTAAATCACAAAACCCTTCTTTTTAAAGTTGCATTCTCAGGTTAGCTGCTAACAATGGTGATAGCTAGACAATATGTTGAAGGTGTTAGCCCCCTGTGTTCTCTGTCTATGACCTGATGTTTAAATTGATTCTAATCTAATAAAAGAGATAACAGTGTTTTACATAAATTCCTGCGGTTTTTGAGCTCAGAGTTCTACATGAATATATGCAGTTTATGAGCAGAATGCAATGTAACTCTGCAATACAAATTCACCACACAAAATATATGTGTGCATGTGGGTCTTTGTCTGTCTGGGATGTGTGTGTGTGTGTGTGTGTGTGCGCGCGCGCAACTGTGTGTACCTGTGTCCATGTGTATGTGAGAGTGTGTGTGTGTAGGAATATCTGTGTGTATGTGTAGTGCAATGGTGATCACCTGTCCCGGTTGAGGCCCTCCCTATGGGTACCGAACTTAGCTATCAGCCTTTGCTTGGCCACTTTCCTCTGCTGCCTGTCCCAAAGTCCATCTTGGAGGATGGTCACCCGAAGGTCCGAGGCTGAATGTCCTGGACCACTGAAGTGTTTCCCAACTGGGAGGGAACCCTCCTGCCTGTTGATTGTTGTGCGGTGCCCATTCATCCGTTGACAATTGCATTTTCTGTTGATTGCATTGCAGAAACCAGGTATACCTGTCTACTCCCAGCATCAATATTCAGAAGGTTGTGGAGCATTGAGTGAAGATGCCTTGAAAGAGGGACCTGTGCAAGTGCTTGAATGTTTATGAAATAACTGCACAGAAGCCAGTATCCTGTCACCAAGTCACCCTTTATTTACTTGTCACCAGTCAGCTTGGAGTCAGTCGCCTGAACTGAGGAGATTCTAATCTCCTGGTTATACTTTTTTGTCGAAGTAGAGATTGAGTTGACAACACAGTCCAACAGGTAGAGCTTCCTCCTCCATAATACACTGGCTGTGGCTGGTTAGCCAGCTTGGAGTCAGTCACCTGAACTGAGGAGATTCTAATTTTCTGGTTATATTGGTCAGCCAGGCTTTCCAATTTGGGGTTGTTAACTTTGTCCAATCAACAGCCTTGTAGTCGATGAGGTCAACCTATAGCCAATTACTACATCCCTCTCCCGCCAAGTCCAGCGATGGAGGCCTGGTCTTTCGCTTGTAGCTTTGATTCAGACTCTGACATGGAACGCACATAACCAGACCAGAGACTGCCACTCACGTCCGGAGCAGCTCAGAAGAGTCTCTTCCTCTTCTTCCGGTGGCAACGGTATCAAGGCTGCATCGAACTCAGACCTTCGGCTTGATGTGAAACAGAGGGGAAGAACGCATGCTTTCTGACAGTTTTTTTGGCTGTTCTGATGGGCCAGGTATGTTTTGCTCCTGCCCTGTTTGCGAGGTAACAGCTTTCAGATGATCCATGTTTGTTCAGGATTGCATCAGCCACCAGAACTTTGTAAGTCATGGGACATGACTTTGTGTTAACTTGCCCTTGTAACCAAACAGGATCATTTCTATGGTTCCAGCAACAAACTTCATCCCCTGAATTAAATTGTTTCTCTCGTTTAGAGAAGGCATGTGGTTTGCATTGGCGTTCATGCTGCCAATTCACCCTGCAACCCCAGGTCAAGGAATATCAGGTTTAACCTGTTGCAGAGTCTTCTCCCCATCAGCAACTCTGGAGCTATCTTTGTTGTTGCATTTGGGGTGATCCTATAATTGAACAGGAACCGGGACAGTTTGATATCAATTGACACTATGGGTTGCTTCTTTAAGCCTGCCTTCAACATTTGGACTGCTCTTTCTGCTAGACCATTGGACAATGGATAGTATGGAGCTGTTCCTACATGCTGAATGCCATTTGAATCATAGAATCATAGAGATGTACTGTATGGAAACAGACCCTTCGGTCCAACCCGTCCATGCCGACCAGATATCCCAACCCAATCTAGTCCCACCTGCCAGCACCCGGCCTATATCCCTCCAAACCTTTCCTATTCATATACCCATCCGCATGCCTTTTAAATGTTGTAATTGTACCAGCCTCTACCACATTCTCTGGCAGCTCATTCCATACACGTACCACCCTCTGCGTGAAAAAGCTCCCCCTTAGGTCCCTTTTATATCTTTCCCCTCTCCCTCTAAATCCATGCCCTCTGGTTCTGAACTCCCCCACCCCAGGGAAAAGACTTTGTCAATTTACCTTATCCATGCCCCTCATAATTTTGTAAACCTCTATAAGGTCACCCCTCAGCCTCCAACGCTCCAAGAAAAACAGCACCAGCCTGTTCAGCCTCTCCCTATAGCGATTTCAGGAAATATTCAAATTCCCTAATGGAAACTGACATCCCATTGTCTGTGGCCAATACTTCCAGGAGTCCATGTATTGCAAACAATGCGAACAGCTTCTGAATCATCATCCCTGAGTTTGCTGAACAAATTTTATGTACATCCAACCACTTTGAATGGGTGCCCAGAATGCCCAGGAACATTAAGCCCATGAAAAGACTGGCATAGTTGACTTGCAACTGAGTGCAGGGCCTTCCTGGCCATACCCACAAACATGGGGACACTGCTAGTGGCTATTTTTGTCCTTGTTGGCACTTTGGGTACTAATGCACCAATGCAGCTATGTTGGTATCCAACCCCAGCCACCAGACATAGCTTCTTGTTAGCATCTTCATCTTGGAAACCTCTGTGTGACCCTGATGGAGTTAAGTCAGTACCTGGTAGTGATCTTTACTTGGGGAAATCACCCTTGCTCCCCGTAGTAATATGTTGTCCTCTACAGTGATCTGGTCTCTCTGGGTCCAGAAATGTTTCAATCCTGATTGCGATAGCTCTCTGTTTTCCTCCCATTACCACCAGCTTCTTAGTTTCGTTAGAACGGGATCTTTTTGAGTCCACTGTTGGATATTGTCTGTGATGACCGAAGGGTGTCCAGGAAGTTTACAAATAAATCGGACTCTTCCAGCAGAGGCACCACTGATGTAGTATCTACCAGCAGGAGGCAACTCATGGCATCCACATTAGCCACTTGATTTCCTGGACGGTGTTCTAACTTGTACATGGAAGTGCTGAGAATAATGGCCCATTGCAGAAGCTATGGGTAGCACCTAGTCTTCCTTCAGTAGTTCTGAGCAGGAGTTTGTGATCTGTTACTATGACAAATTCCTATCCATAAAGGTACTGGTAGAACTTCCTCACACCAAAGAAGACTGCTCAGCCTTCCTTCTCAATCTGGGCATGTTTGCGTTTGGCATTAACCAAAATCTGGGAAGCATACGCTATTGGGCGTTGCTCTCCTTTGGGCCATCCAGTGAGCCAACACTATCCCAATACCAAATGAGGAGGCATCACATGTCAGCACTACTTCTCACTTCAGATCGTAGTGGGCCAACACCTTAGATGACGATAGCTGCGTTTTCACTTTCTTAAGGGCTTCTTCTTGGCTATATGACCATTTCCAAGGATGACCCTTTCTCTTTAGCAGGTGTAAGGATGCAAAGATGTAGGCCAAGTTAGATATGAATTTTCCATAATAATTCACTAACCCAAGGAAAGACCTCAGCTCCAGTACAGACATGGGAAATGGATGGGTATTAATTGTAGTGTACTTCTGGCTCTCCTTATCCAGTTGCAATTGCAGGTAAGCATGGCTCATGTCCAGCTTCGTAAAGGATAGCTCCCCCCCTCCAACTTTGCATACAAGTCCTGTGAGGGATTGGGTATTTATCCAGCTGTGACAAGCGGTTTATTGTTTGTTTAAAATCCCGACATGGCGAACTGAGCCATCAGGCTTCATAATCAGTATGATTGGTATTGCCCATTCTGCAAACTGTACTGATTTGATGGTTCCTTTGCTCTCCACTCTCCTATCTCTGCTTCTACTTTTGCCCACAAGGCAAATAGCATCAGGTAGGGCCTTGCAAAATCTTGGAATTGTGTTCTGCTTTTCACCGCAGAGAGCGGCGCGAGCTGGGTGGAAGTGAGGTTGGAGCACCGAGCTGGTCGGGAAGGTAAGTGATTGGTATTTAAAGAACTTACCTCGACGCCAACGGTCCAGCGGCGCGAGCTGGGCGGAAGTGAGGTTGGAGCGCAGAGCTGGTTGGGAAGGTAAGTGATTGGTATTTGTGTGGGTGTGTTCTAGACCCCAGGCCTCCCTCCCATCCTCCTCCTCTAACCTAACTTTAAAGTCCACAGGTAAGCGACTCAGTGTTATTGACTCAGTGTTCTTGTTTTTGGAGACAAAGTGTACAGTCATGGCAGCGCAGGCAGTGGAATGTTCCTCCTGCAGGATGTTTGAGGTAGGGGTGACCACCGATACTCCTGCCGACTTCGTCTGAAGGAAATGCAGTCAGATCCTGCTCCTCACCGAACGAGTTAGGGAACTGGAACTGGAGTTGGATGAACTGAGGATTATTCGAGAGGCTGAGAGGGTGATTGATAGAAGCTACAGGGACATAGTTACGCCGGAGAACAGAGGTAGCTGGGTAACAGTTAGAGGTGGGAAGGGGAAGAAGCAGGCAGTGCAGGGATCCCCTGTGGTCGTTCCCCTAAACAATAAGTATACAGCTTTGGAAACTGTTGGGGGGGGGACAGCCCTGCAGGGGTAAGCTGCAGTGACCGGGTCTGTGGCGTGAGGTCTGGCTCTGAGACTCAGAAGGGAAAGGGGGAGAGGAGGAGAGCGCTAGTTATAGGAGACTCTCTAGTTAGAGGGACGGACAGGCGGTTCTGTGGACATGGGCGAGACTCTCGGATGGTTTGTTGCCTCCCGGGTGCCAGGGTCCGGGACGTCTCGGACCGTGTCTTCAGAATCCTTAAGGGGGAGGGTGTGCAGCCAGAAGTCGTGGTACACATTGGCACCAACGACATAGGTAGGAAGAGGGGTGGGGAGGTCATTCAAGAGCTCAGGGAGTTAGGCTGGAAGCTAAAAGCTAGGACAGACAGAGTCGTCATCTCTGGGTTGTTGCCAGTGCCATGTGACAGTGAGGCAAGGAATAGGGAGAGAGTGCAGTTGAACACGTGGCTGCAAGGATGGTGTAGGAGGGAGGGCTTCAGGTATTTGGACAATTGGACTGCATTCTGGGGAAGGTGGGACCTGTACAAACAGGACGGGTTGCACCTGAACCAGAAGGGCACCAATATCCTGGGGGGTAAGTTTGCTAACACTCTTCGGGGGGGTTTAAACTAATTTGGCAGGGGGATGGGATCCGGACTTGTAGTCCAGCAAGTAGGCTAGCTGTTTGTCAGGATGTCCAAGAATGTAGGGAGGCTGTGGAGAAGGTAGCGCTGACAGGGAATACTTGCGGACACAGAGATGGGCTCAAGTGCGTATACTTCAATGCAAGGAGTATCAGAAATAAGGTGGGTGAACTTAAGGCATGGATCGGTACCTGGGACTACGATGTTGTGGCCATCACGGAAAAGTGGATAGATGAGGGACAGGAATGGTTGTTGGAGGTTCCTGGTTACAGATGTTTCAGTAAGATTAGGGAGGGTGGTAAAAAAGGAGGGGGGGTGGCATTGCTAATTAGAAATGGTATAACGGCTGCAGAAAGGAAGTTTGAGGGGGATCTGCCTTCGGAGGTAGTATGGGCTGAAGTCAGAAATAGGAAAGGTGCAGTCACCTTGTTGGGTGTTTACTATAGGCCCCCCAATAGCAGCAGAGATGTGGAGAAACAGATTGGGAAACAGATTTTGGAAAGGTGCAGAAGCCACAGGGTCGTAGTCATGGGCAACTTCAACTTCCCAAATATTGATTGGAAGCTCTTTAGATCAAGTAGATTGGATGGGGCGGTGTTTGTGCAGTGTGTCCAGGAAGCTTTTCTAACTCAGTATGTAGATTGTCCAACCAGAGGGGAGGCCATATTGGATTTGGTACTCGGTAATGAACCGGGACAAGTGATGGGCTTGTTAGTGGGTGAACATTTTGGTGATGGTGACCACAATTCTGTGACTTTCACCTTGGTTATGGGGAGAGATAGGTGCGCACAACAGGGTAGATTTTACAGTTGGGGGAAGGGAAATTACGATGCTGTAAGACAGGATTTGAGGAGCATAAGTTGGGAGCATAGGCTGTCAGGGAAGGATGTGGTGGAAATATCGAACTTTTTCAAGGAACAGATACGACGTGTCGTTGATATGTATGTACCTATCAGGCAGGAAAGAAATGGTCGTGTGAGGGAACCTTGGTTGACGAGGGAGGTTGAATGTCTAGTAAAGAGGAAGAAGGAGGCTTACATAAGGTTGAGGAAACAGGATTCAGACAGAGCAGTGGAGGGATACAGGATAGCCAGAAGGGACCTGAAGAAAGGGATTAGGAGAGCTAAGAGAGGGCATGAAAAATCCTTGGCGGATAGGATCAAGGATAACCCCACGGCATTTTATGCGTATGTGAAAAACATGAGAATGACGAGAACGAGGGTAGGTCCGATCAAGGACAGTAGTGGGAGATTGTGTATTGAGTCGGAAAAGATAGGAGAGGTCTTGAATGAGTACTTTTCTTCAGTATTTACGAACGAGAGGGACCGTATTGTTGAGGAGGAGAGTGTGAAACGGACTGGTAAGCTAGAAGAGATACTTGTTAGGAAGGAAGATGTGTTGGACATTTTGAACAACTTGAGGATAGACAAGTGCCCTGGGCCTGGCGGGATATATCCTAGGATTATGTGGGAAGCAAGAGAGGAAATTGCAGTACCGTTGGCAATGATCTTTTCGTCTTCACTGTCAACGGGGGTGGTACCAGGGGACTGGAGAGTAGCGAATGTTGTGCTCCTGTTCAAAAAAGGGAATAGGGATAACCTCGGGAATTACAGACCAGTTAGTCTTACTTCTGTGGTAGGCAAAGTAATGAAAAGGGTACTGAGGGATAGGATTTATGAGTATCTGGAAAGACACAGCTTGATTAGGGACAGCCAGCACGGATTTGTGAAGGGTAGGTCTTGCCTTACAAGTCTTATTGAATTCTTTGAGGAGGTGACCAAGCATGTGGATGAGGGTAGAGCAGTGGATGTAGTGTACATTGATTTTAGTAAGGCATTTGATAAGGTTCCCCATGGTAGGCTTATGCGGAAGGTCAGGAGGCATGGGATAGAGGGAAATTTGGCCAACTGGATAGAAAACTGGCTAACTGGTCGAAGTCAGAGAGTGGTGGTAGATGGTAAATATTCAGCCTGGAGCCCAGTTACAAGTGGAGTTCCGCAGGGATCAGTTCTGGGTCCTCTGCTGTTTGTAATTTTTATTAATGACTTGGATGAGGGAGTCGAAGGGTGGGTCAGTAAATTTGCAGATGATACGAAGATTGGTGGAGTTGTGGACAGTGAGGAGGGCTGTTGTCGGCTGCAAAGAGACTTAGATATGATGCAGAGCTAGGCTGAGGAGTGGCAGATGGAGTTCAACCCTGCCAAGTGTGAGGTTGTCCATTTTGGAAGAACAAATAAGAATGCGGAATACAGGGTTAACGGTAGGGTTCTTAGTCAGGTGGTGGAACAGAGGGATCTTGGGGTCTATGTACATAGATCTTTGAAAGTTGTCACTCAGGTGGATAGAGCTTGTAAGAAGGCCTATGGTGTATTAGCGTTCATTAGCAGAGGGATTGAATTCAAGAGTCGTGAAGTGATGTTGCAGCTGTACAGGACTTTGGTTAGGCCACATTTGGAGTACTGTGTGCAGTTCTGGTTGCCTCACTTTAGGAAAGATGTGGAAGCTTTGGAGAGGGTGCAGAGAAGACTTACCAGGATGTTGCCTGGAATGGAGAATAAGTTGTACGAGGATAGGTTGAGAGTTCTCGGCCTTTTCTCGTTGGAACGGCAAAGGATGAGGGGTGACTTGATAGAGGTTTATAAGATGATCAGAGGAATATATAGAGTAGACAGTTAGAAACTTTTTCCCTGGGTACAACAGAGTGTTACAAGGGGACATAAATTTAAGGTGAAGGGTGGAAGGTATAGGGGAGATGTCAGGGGTGGGTTCTTTACCCAGAGAGTGGTGGGGGCATGGAATGCGCTGCCCGTGGGAATGGTAGAGTCAGAATCATTGGTGACCTTTAAGCGGCAATTGGATAGGTACATGGATGGGTGCTTAATCTAGGATAGATGTTCGGCACAACATCGTGGGCCGAAGGGCCTGTTCTGTGCTGTATTGTTCTATGTTCTATGTTACCATGTAAAGTGGATTTGGCCCCTTTGCTAGTCCCAAGCCCCACTGAAATACTCCTGGCTATTTCACTAGGACTTCACCTACACAGCCATTTTCTAACTGAAACATGTTGAGCAATCTAGGCGAATTTTTCTAAACCAATTCTGCCTCAATAGGTCTGGGTTCAAGCCTTTTTACTACCGTCAATGGTAACTGAACAACCGTTTCTCATAGGAGACGGGAACTGAAGCAGGACCCTTGATCTGCAATGGTTCCCCAGTGTGTGTTCTCAGTCTAGCTGAGGTCTTGTGCAAATTTAAGGGTTGGAGTCCACAGCGAATCTCGTTAAAGACAGATTCTGTAACCACAGATGCAGCTGTACTGGTATCGAACTCAATGGGAACTGGGTGACCATTTAACCAAACCATTAATTTTACTCAGTTCTGATTTGGATATCATTAAAGGGGACTTTCCAGGGTATCCATTCTCCTACAAGTTTTCTTACTTAAACCAGGCCTTGTAGGACTCCTTTCCTGTCTCAAGTCCGCATACCAGCAGTAACTATAGGCTGATATGGCCCAGATCTTGAGGAATGTTTTAGCTCGGCTTTGTCATGGGCTTCTGCTGTGGGCTGGCCTAGGATCCGTATGCTTAGGATATAACTTGCATCACGCTCTGCAATTGCCTCCCTCAAGTGGTGTTCTCCAAGGGGGACACTTTGTTTCAGGAGACAGTCACACCTGGTTGAGTAAGTAATTCAAATTAAATCAGTGATCAGGGACAACAGGGTGAGATTGCAAGTGAAGAAGGTAGGGGGATCCTGAGTTCAGGAACAGAGGAGTCTCAGCTCTTGACCTTGTCCAACAGATATGAAATGCTTGCTCCCTGTGTGGTTGAGCAAAAGGTCTGTGGGGAGGATGAACCAGTTGACCATGCACCATGGTGCAGAAGGCCATTCAAGAGGGGGGAGCAAAGAGGTGGTTATGGGGAATTCTATAATTACGGGGACAGATAATATCCTTTGCAAGCCAGATTGGGAGTCCCACATGGTGTGTTGCCTGTCCAGTGCCAGGGTGCAGGGCATCTTTGATCAGCTTGAAAGGATATTGGTGTGAGAGGGGGAGGATCCATTTGTTGTGGTCCACATTGGAACTAACAACATAGGCAAGGTTAAGATGTTTGGGGATTATCAAGCAGTAGGAACAAAATTAAGGAACAGGTCCTCAAGGGTCATAATCTCCAGATTACTACCCGAGCCATGTACACATTGGCTTAGGGAAGTAAACACGTGGCCAAGGGAGTAATAAGGGAAAGAGGGATTCCATATCATGGAGCATTGGCATCAGTTTTGGAATGGTGGTTGGGGGGGGCGGGGGGGGGGGGGGGGGGTGGTGGGGTTGGGGATCTGTACTGATGGGACAGTCTCCACCTGAACCGATCTGGAACCAGTGTCCTAGTGAAAAGGATAAATAGGGTGGTCACTAGGACTTTAAACTAGTGAGTCAGGGAAAGGGAAAAGGAAAATGACTGGGAGTATGATAGTAAATAAAAAGGTAAGCAGCAGGTTAGCATTTGTGCAGGAGGGTTTAAATTCAAGACAGAGTATGAAAGAAGCAAAAAAGAAGGATAACTCAGGAGATATTATTAGGGATGCTGGAAATCATGACAGTAAGAAAGATAACATAAGGGCACTTAAGCTGAATGCTTGTAGCATTTATAACCAAGTTGATGAATTAACGGCACAAGTCATCATGAACGAATTTGATTTAGTAGCCATTAGGGAGACATGGTTACAGGATGGCCATAACTGAGTTAAATATCCAGGGTACCAGACTATTTGGAGGACAGACAGGAAGGTAAAGATGGTGTAGCACTGATATTCAAGGATGACATCAGGATGGTGCTGAGAGAAGAATGTAGAATAAGGTTGAACCCATTTGGGTGGAAATTAGAAATCCTAAGAAGCAAATGTCATTGATAAGCTTAGTCTATTCGCCACCAAATAATAACAAACAAAGAAATAACTATTGACTGTAAAATGGAAGGGCAATTATCATGAGGAATGTTAATCGATTGGTTGAATCAGCTCAGTCAGAGTAGATTGAGGAGGTGTTCACTGAGTGTATCCATGATAGTTTTCTTGAACAGCATGTAATGGAACCAAAGAGGCAGCAAGCTATCCTTGATCTGGTCCTGTGTAATGAGACAGGAATAATTAATGACCTCATAGTCAGGGATCCTCTTGGAAGGAGCGATCACAGTATGGTTGAACTTTGAATACAGATGAAGAGTGTGAAGATAAAATCCAAAACCAGGTACAGTGCTTAAACAAGGGAGACTACAATAGAATGAGGGAGAACTTGGCTAAAGTAGCCTGGAAACAATGATTTCATAGTGGGACAGTTGACGAGCAGTGGAGGACTTTCAAAGCAATTATTCAATGTCCTCAGCAAATGTATATTCCAATGAAAAGGAAGTATGGAAAGGGATAATCTGCCATGTGTCTAAGGAAATAAGGGAGGCTATCAAATTGAAAGAGAAGACATACAAAGTATGGCCAAAAACAGCATGAAACTAGAAGACTAGGAAAACTTTAAAGATCAACAGAAAGCCACAAAAAGAGCTATAAAGAAAAGTTAGATAGAACATGAGAAAAAAAACTACCACAGAATATAAAGACAGATTGCAACAGCTTCTCTAAATATATAAAATGAAAAATAGTGGCTAAAGTAAACATTGGTCCTTTAGAGGATAAGAAGGGGTATTTAGTTATGGAATATGATGAATGGGCGAGGCATTGATCAGGTGTTTTGTATTGGTCTTCACAGTGGAGGATACTAATATCATGCCAGTAATTGATGAAGAGAAGGTAGGTGGCAACCTGGAAACATCATTATTATGGAAGAGTTTAGTGTTGGATGAGTTAATGGAGCTACGGATTGATAAGTCTCCTAACCTTGATGGAATGCATCCCAGGGTATTAAAAGAGAAATGGCAGGAGAAATAGCAAGTGCACTGGAGGTAATTTTCCAAAATTTGCTGGATTCTAGGACAGTAAGTGTGACGCTACTATTTAAAAAGAGTGGTAAACAAAAGATGGAGGAATTATAGACCTGTTAGCTAAAACGCTATTGTGGGGAAGGTGCTTGAGTCTATTAACAAGGAAGGAATAGCAAGGCATCTTGATAGAAATTATCCTATTGGACAGACACAGCATAGATCCATGAAGGGCAGGTCGTGCTTAACGAATCTTTTGGAATTCTATGAAGACATTATGAACAAGGTGGACAATGGGGACCCAGTGGATGTGGTGTACCTAGATTTCCAAAAGGCCTTGGACAAGGTGCCGCACAAGAGGATCAAGATGCATGGCATTAAGGGTAGAGGATTGGTTGACTGACTGGAAGCAAAGAGTGGGGATAAATGAGTGCTATTCTGGTTGGCAAACAGCGACTAAAGGTGTGCCTCAGGGATCGGTGCTGGGACCGCAATTATGCACAATTTATATAGATGATTTGGAGTTAGGGACCACGTGTAGTGTGTCAAATTTTGCAGATGAAGCTAAGATGAGTGGCAGAGCAAAGTGTGCAGAGTACTGTGAAACTTTGCAGAGGAACATAGATACTTTGAGAGAGTGGGCAAAGGTCTAACAGATGGAATAAAACGTTAATAAATGGGAGGTCATCTATTTTGGTTGGAGTAACAGTAAGAAGGATCATTACTTGAATGGTAAAAAGTTTCAGCATGCAGCTATGCAGAGGGACCTGGGTGTCCTTGTGCATGAATCACAGAAGGTTGGTCTGCAGGTACAACAAGTAATTAGGAAGGCAAATGGAATTGTGTTCTTCGTTGCTAAAGGGATTGACTTTAAAAGCAGAGATATTATGTTGCAGTTGTACAGGGTGCTGGTGAGGCCACCGGTAGAGTATTGCATGCAATTTTGGTCTCCTTACTTGAGAGAAGATGTACTGGCACTGGAGGAGGTGCAGAGGAGTTTCACTAGTTGATTCTGGAGTTGAGGAAGTTGGCTTATGAGGAGAAACTGAGTAGACTGGGATTATATTCATTGTAATTCAGAAGAATGATGGGACATCTTACAGAAACATATACTATTATGAAGGGAATAGATGACATAGAAGTAGGGGAGATGTTTCCACTTGCAAGTGAAACTGGGACAAGAGAGCATAGCCTCAAGATTAGAGGGAGCAGATTCAAGACCGAATTGAGAAGGAACTGCTTCACCCAGAGGGTTGTAAATCTTTGGAATTCCTTGCCCGGTGAACTAGTTGACACTACTTCATTAAACATTTTTAAAGCTAAGATGGATTTTTTTTGAACAATAAAGGAATTAAGGGTTACGGTGAGATCGTGGTTAAGTGAATCTGAGTCCACAAAAAAATCAGCCATGATCATATTGAATGGTGGAGCAGGCTCGAAGGGCCAGATGGCCTACTCCTGCTCCAAGTTATGATGTAAGCTCAGTCAGACAGGTGAGTGAGTCCACTTCCATTGGGAAGCCCTGTAGCTCCCAGGCTCCACTTGCTGCATTTTCTAATGACCATGCCAGTTATAGTGACTGTTTGAAGTCCAGTTCAGCTTCAGCGAGTAGGCACTTCTGCATGGGAACATTATTAATCTTACGTATCAAACAGTCGCTCAATATTTCATTCAGTGTTAACCCAAAATCACATGCCTCTGCCAGCCGTCTCAACCTCATCAAAAATCCTGATATGGATTCCCCTGGTTCTCTAACAGCCGAATAAAACTGATAGCATCTTAGAATTAGAGGAGGTTTGGGGTCATAATATTCCTTAACCAACCCTGTCAACTCTTGGAAAGTTTTAATGTCTGATACCTTGGAGCAAGCTAAGTTCTTAATAACTGAAAAAGCAAGTGGGCAGAAGGATTACTTGTTGCTTTTCATCTGCCCCAATGTCATTTGCACAGAAAAAAAAATCACATTCTTTCCACATACTGGGCCCAGTCTTTGACAGCAGGGTCAAATGAGTCAAGTTTCCCAAACAAAGACATGCTGCCAGAAATGCTTACCACAACTGCAAGATGACTGTTATAAGTGAATGTTTTTCAGGCACATCCTGTTTTCTCCCATCGCATTTGAGATAACTGTACAGAAGCCAGTATCCTGTCACCAAGTCAATCTTTATTTACTTGTGCACTAGCTGTAGCCAACCAGCTCAGAGCCAATCTCCTGAATTGAGGAGAGTCCAATCTCCTGTTTTTTTTGGTCAGTCAGGGCTTTCCTGATTTGCTCAGGGAAATAATCCTAATTAAAGACCTTGTAGTCAATGAAGTCGACCTGGTTCCAATCACTAAAACGTAATAGGAAGATTTTCTTAAATTTTTTTCTCATATCGTTAGAAGTGAGCATATCAGCCACCTTTACCTGACAACCTTGCCTCAATGTAACATTCTTGCCACTGAGTCGGAAGATTTTGGATTCAAACCCCAAGCTCCAGCAGTACTCTGTGTCAAAATGTTATGTTTCAGGTGAATTGTTAAGCAGAAGTCAGCATCAAGTGAACATAAAATCCCATGATACCAGTTGAAGAAAAGCAAAGAAAGTCTCCTGATAACATTTTTTTTCACTGACATTACTAAAGCTAGTTACTAATTTTTGAGGAACCTTATGCACAAATTAGCAACTGCTTTCACCACAACATAACACTGACCACAGTGTTGGAAAGACAGTATAATATCAAAAGTTCTTTAATTTTCTACATTATGTATTCAATATGGAGTTAATTGGCTATGAAAAGCTTTAAAATATTGTTGGTTGTGAAAAGAACCATGCAAGTTTGTTTTTGTTATTTTGACCAGTGAATATTGCCTGCTATGTTGCAGGTTAGTAATGACATTCATGTGAATAGCAAATTTCTTTAAAACATAGTGTCATGTAAACCAGTCTTCAATGTGCTGTGTCACTAAATAACAAATTCACATCAGGACTGTGCCTTTTAGGGTGAGTACTGTGCACAACTTTCCAATGGAATATTGGAAACACAGACATAGTCATTCTTAATACTTGCAAAACTCCTTGCCACAATGTCAGGGGAAACATAAGGATAAATGGTTCGCATGAGAAGGAACAATTAAAAAGAAGATGAAGGGAATGAAGGAAAGAAATCAAAGGGCATGACCATGTGGGTAAGAAAAAAGTGGTGGTCTGTTATTAGTGATTGATTTGCATTAATAAAATCAACGATCTGAAATTCTTCTAACGTTTTACATTTTTTAAAAATACACTGAACAAGAGGCACTAACAGCACAAGTACTAGGAAATGCAACAGTCAATATTTGTGCTGAACTGTAGATTGTTTGCATGGTCAGGTATGGAGGAAAGAATTCCTGACAATGATGGGTATTCAGTGACCACAGCTAAGTGATCACACTGTATGGATAAATAGATGATGTGAGTACAGCCGCAATATCATCATGGTAAAGTCATTTGTCAAGATTCATTGTAGCTGGCAGAGGACAACGCTGGGGATTATTATTTAACTGTCAGTGCCTGGGCAGTAATCATTGGCTCTACAGTGGGAAGTTGATCTGCTCTGTCAGATTATGGCCCAGGAGCAAAGGGTTAAAGTCACTCCATTGTTTACATACAAATAACAGGAACTTGGGTGAAAGAGCAGAGAACATTTGTGGAACTGAACTCTACAATGAATCAGTTCCTTTAGGAAAGAAAGAAGAAAATCCAAGCAAGATTCAATGCTGTACCAACAAATTATGAGCTCACTGAAGTTAGGCAGAACATGTGAATTAAATATAAAGCAGTAACTATGTCAATCTTTCTGAATGCATGACATTTCGATAGTTAATTAATCTTAATCCATTTTCTCTTACATATACTGCATTTTTCAAGTACCATACATACTTGCTGATATATTCTCCTGTCAGCACAAGACCACAAGACTGGCATTTGAAACAGCTCACATGCCATTGCTTCTCCAAGGCCAGCAATGATTGTCCATGTTTGATTTCATCCCCACAGCCAGCACACTCTGTAATAAAAATAGAATATAAACAGAATAGATAATCCACGAAGAATCTTCCAAAATACTGTAATTACAACTCACTTCAAATGACTGGTAGAGAAATGATTGTCGTATTTCAGAGTGATACACAAAATTATGTCTTTATTTAAAACTATAGCAATCCTGAGCTCATGTCAAGTTCTGTCAAGTTAACAGAATTATCACATTCATAAATGTTCAATTTTATTCTACATAATTATACTTCACTTTACACTGATTAAATGCATTTCTGAATAAGTTTAATTTATCATTTCAGAACTTCGTTGTCATGTTTATGTTACAAACCTTACTTGCATTCTAACCCATTTATCAATGGATTATGCCTCTTCCAAGTTCAAATTCAGTTCAGGCAATATTACTTTGTGGGCAATGTGAATCAGCAGCCCGTATTATACTCTGTCTGATTTATTTTCCATTGACTGTATATTATACAGCACATAGCCTCCATCATTTTACAGACATTATGCATAAATTACAAAAGTAGGGAAGCCTCACTAAAACTTTACAAGGCACCAGTTAGACCACACGTGGAATACTGTAGTTTTGGTCCCCTTAACTGAGGGAAAAAATGACATTGGAAGCAGTCTAAAGAAGTTTGACTAAACCGACCTAAGTTATGGAGTATATGTCAGATGAGAAGAGGTTCAATGGATTGTGCCCATATTAATTGGAGTTTCAAAATGTGAGACATGACCTTATTGAAACATACAAGACCTTTCCCCTTGTGGGATGGGCTAGGACCAGATGTCTTAATCTCAGAGTAAGGAATCATCTATTTAAGTCAGAGATGAGGAGGAATTTCTTCACTCAGTGTATATTCAATCTGCTGAATTCTTTACCTCAGAGGGCTGTTGAGGATGGGCATTCAAGGTTGTAATAGACAGATTTTTAATCAGTAGTTGAATGGTGGAGCAGTTTTGATGATCTGAATGGCCTATATCTGCTCCTATGTCTTGTGAGCTTATGTTTAACATTCATTATTTGATTTCAACCAACATATGTCATCAATTTTGATGAGAGATTTTTTTTAGGATGGTACGTATATATTCTTCTACTTTTCAACCAGGTGAAAATTGTTTACCCGAGAATAGTTTCAGTCCAGCTGTCAGGTTACCTGATTTGTTTCCCAGTAGATAAATTTATTCAATCTAATCTAGGATGTACATCGAAAGACTCATGCCTGACAGAGAAGGCACAAGTCTATATTTTTCAATGCAGGCAATAGAAAGTTGAAAGATGTGGCCCCAAAGTGTCTAATTATCCAACTAGATACTAGTCGTTTCTTGCTCTGTACCTGCTTTTGCATAAGCTTTATAGTGTGCTATGTTATGCTAAAACTCCAGATCTTGATACATTGGGGTCAGTCAACAACAATACCAAATAAATTTTTCAGATCTATTAAGGTGGGTCACTATCTCTTCTGTAACTTCACCAGAGATGTGATGGAAACTCTACATGTAATTAGAAAGGGAGGGGTTTCCTCCACATTTCTGGCAAATGTTACAGCAGTTGATGGGAAACAGCTTGAGAAAATTCATAGCTGCCAGGAGCATTAAAATAGCTTTAAATCAAGTTGCTTAAAGATGACTTTGACAATATAGCATCCTTGCAAATAAATGTTCAACATAAAAACTAAAGATTTTCTAGCCAAATATTTTTCAATCTAGCCCAACACTGGAATATTTACAGACTTAAACATGTTCATGGGCGGGGGGTAGGGGGGTGGGGGGTGTCCTGGAGGATGTGTAAAACCTCAAGGGTTTAATGCATGCTGTAACCTTTGCAGTTACACTATTTTCTGAATTAAGCTGCCACAGCTAAAACAAGTTTGATGTAAATGCTGAAGCATCACTGCATCCCCAGTCATCTTAGGGCTGGGTTACCAAGTTAACCTCTGGCTTCTTTTAACTTGCACAAAGTTTTTTTTCAACGATCTGCTCAGTTTCCTCCAAACTTGCCTCCAACATAAATGGTGAGGAGCTCAATAGTTTGCTTGTCACTAAAATCAAGACAACCTGATCAGCTATCACTGGTATGCCCTTCTTTACCATCAGTTAAATTCTTCTAATTTTCTCTCCTAATTCTAAGTTTGCATCCTTCTCCAGTTTCTGTCATACCTTCTCTATGCTCATCTTGTCCATGAGACCCATCTCCTGTCTCTTCAATTTCATTCCTACGAAATTACTGACCACAAAGCATTCTGTCCTGACCCCCATGTTAACTGATATTGTAAGTGGCTCTCTCTTCAGGTGCTGTTTCTCTCTGCCTTACATCTGCAATCCACTCTCCTCAGAAAAAAACCCTTGTATCCTTGCAAGCTACCACCCTAATCCCAAACTCTTTCTTTTCCAAAGTTCTTGAATGCGCTATTGCCTCAGAAAACTAGTTCCAATCAGATTTCAGCCTCTGCCACTGTACTGAAATAACCTTTTTCAAAGTCACACATGGTATCCAATGCAAATATGGTAAAGTTAAACTTTCCACATCTTCATTCTTCTTGACCTCTCTGCTGCATCCGGGATACCTCTCACATAGTTTCATTCTTATCTAACTAATAACTGTCTCCCTTTTGTGTTCCTGCACCTTTGGTGTCCACCAGCGATCCATTTGTTCTTGGCCCCTTCTTAGTCCTTATCCAAAGCTGCCCATTGACAACAGCATTTTAAGGCATTGTGTTAGTTTCCACATGAATGCTGATGCCACCCAGCTCTCAGCTACTCCACTGCTGTGAAATTATCAAACTGTCTATCTAACATCCATTATTGGTTGAGCAAGAAGTTATTTCAATTAAGTATTGGGAAAGTGGAAGCCATTGTTTTCAACACCTCCTCCAAGCCTCTGATGTCCAAAAACAGATTACTCTCCCTAACAGCAGTTCTTTAAGTTAGTCTGCTCACTGCCTTAGCGTCACATTGATTCAGAAATGAGCTTCTGACCTCGTATTTGGACCATCTCAAAGACCATCTATTTCCCCTCTAACTTTGTTCAACTTCTTCCCAGCCACAGCTCATTTGCTGCTGAAACATTCATTCATAACTTTGTTATCTTCCAGACTCAAATACAACCATACTCCTAACTGGTGACCCACATTCAATGTGTTGCTAACAACAAGTTAGCCAAAACTCAGCAACCAGTATCTTGACTCACAGCAAGTCCCATTCCTCTATCTTACCTGCACTCACTGATTGCACCAAATTCCAGTGAAACAATCTTATTGATTTTTGAATTTTCATCATGGTTTTAAAATTCTTCCTGTTTTTTGTCATGTTTGTTATAATCTCCTTCAGTTCCATAATCTTCCATGATATGTGCCTTTAGTTCTGGCCTCTTGAACATATCTGATTTTAATTGCTCCAACACTGGTGCTGTGCCTTCAGTTATCTTGCAACAAGTTTGGAATATTCTCTCAATACATCTCTGCTTCCTCACCTCACTTTACGATTTAAGGATTAAATGTATGTTTTTGATCTTTCGACCTAATATCTCCTTATGTGTTTGGTGTCCGACTTTGTCTTATAATGTAGCTAGATTAGATTAGATTACTTACAGTGTTGAAACAGGCCCTTCGGCCCAACAAGTCCACACCGACCCGCCGAAGCACAACCCACCCATACCCCTACGTTAACCCCTTACCTAATACTACAGGCAATTTAGCATGGCCAATTTACCTGACTCGCACATCTTTGGACTGTGGGAGGAAACCGGAGCACCCGGAGGAAACCCACGCAGACACGGGTAGAACGTGCAAACTCCCCACAGTCAGTTGCCTGAGTCGGGAATTGAACCAGGGTCTCAGGCGTTGTGAGACAGCAGTGCTAACCACTGTGCCACCGTGTCGCCCACGAAGTGCCTTGGGATATTTCATTTTGTTTAAGTAGTCATACGAATCTAAGTTGTTGTTAAGCTAATTCACTTTTTTAAAGTTGAACACAAACCCTTTGTTGTAAGTTTACTGGAGCTTTGTAACCGTGAATGGTAATTATTAGTGTTGGTCATAATCAGCAAGTTACATATTCATCATCTATAGTCTGTCTGAAAGGCACCTTGGACAGAAGAACTGATCCTTAGCATTTAACTCTGTTAAACTCCCTTGGTGTTGATAATGTCCTGTCAGTTATAGTACAAAAGGAAATAACTTTAAAACTGAAGCCAAATTTTGGTTGTTATCTTCTAACACCAATTGTCTGCTGTTTACAGTGATTAGATTTTTCCACAACTCCTTTTGATTAACTTTATATCACATCTGGTCAGCCAGCATCCGAGGAGCAGGAAAGTCGATGTTTCAAGCATAAGCTTTTCATCAGGAATGTGCGGGATTGAGCCCAAGGGGGCCAAGAGATAAATGGAAGCGAGGTGGCGCTGGGAGGGAAGGTAGCTGGGAATGTGATAGGTAGATGAAGATGGGGGATCATGGTGATAGGTTGGAGTGGATGGATGGGAAGGAAGATGGACAGACAGGACACTTCAAGAGGGCGGTGCCAAATTGGAGGGTTAGATCTGGGATAAGGTGGGGGGAGGGGAGATGACAAAACTGATTAAATCAACATTGATCCCAAGGCTGAAGACGAGGCATTCTTCCTCCAGGCGTTTGTTGGCTAGAATTTGGTGGTGGTGAAGGCCCAAGACTTGCATATCCTTGGCAAGTGGGAGGGGAGTTGAAGTGGTTAGCCACACAGTGGAGGGGTTGTTTAGTGTGTGTGTCCCAGAGGTGATCTCTGAAACGTTACGTAAGTTGGCGTCCTGTCTCCCCAGTGTAGAGGAGACCACATCAAGAGCAATGGACACAGTACATGATATATGTGGAGGTGCAGGCAAATCTCTGTTGGATGTAGAAGGATCCTTTGGGGCCTTGGAGATGAGGGGGAAGGGGTGGGCGCATGTTTTTCACCTCTTGCAGTGGGAAGGGAAGGTGCTGGGAGTGGAGGGTGGGTTGTGGGCTTGGGAGGGAGGAGGGGGGAGACGTGGACCTAACAAGGGAGTTGTGAAGGGAATGGTCTCTGCAGAGTGCAGATAGGGGTGGGGAGGGAAATATATCTCTGGTAGTTTGACTCTGATCTCCAGCATCTTCAATATTCACTTTCTCCTCCTTAATGACACATCTGTCAATTTCCTAATGCTTTTGTCAAGTTTAGTTTTACTTTTGTCTAGTCTCAGGGAAACCTTATACTCAGTTTTCTTACTGGCACACCAAGAACTGCTGTAGACTATATTATTGAATTTTGTTTCATGAAATATTCACTATGCTGCTGCACAGTAAGGTTCCAGCATAGCTTTGAAACCAAGATTTCAAAAAAATGTTTTGAAGTGTTTCTTAAATAATGTGATTGACAATCATGAAAGAAATCACAGCTTTCAATAGTTTGCCTGTCCAAACATACAGAATTGGCAGAATGTAAAATTGAGGAAGTATATTGTATGAAAAATGAAATGTGTAATACTTTAATAAATGATTTAACAAAATAATTTGAAAAGCTGTAACGAGATATTCAAATGTTTGTAATGATTGTTTGTAAAATCCTATTTTTGATGAAAAGAATGCATCTAAGTCTATACATATTTTTAACAGATACTGATATCCCTGCTCTGTATTTGCAATCTTGACTTTTTACTTCAGATTTCCAGAAAATTCAGGACTCTTTTTAAAATTACCTTGCTTGAAGTTTGGAAACTATTGTTGAATATTATGTATTAAGAAATCTAAAGTTGTCTTATTCATCAAAAACAAGGATTAAATTTCAAAATACAACACTTTGATGATGATCTTAAGTGAAAAATATCATGTTAATGGTGATGGTCCAGTAATCAATTGCTCATCAGGGATTGATTATTCTCTGGGTTAGTGTACTAAAACAGTAACATATTATAATTTATCAATTATACTGATGTCTGTGGTGTATTTCACCTAGCAACCAAACAGACTAACAGTTTGGTAGAGTTGCAATGAGGTATTCATGGAGCACGTGGTGTCTTTAAAGGTGAACTCTCTGTAAGGCAATGTACAACATAACTACACATTTACAGTAAAGCTATCAAAAATGAAAATCTCTCTCTGTTCATTCAGCATCTTTAGATGTTTACTGGTTGCTCATCATGGCACTCCACACATCTCTACCAGTCTTTCCATGATGTTGCAATGGTGCAACAAGAAAACCCAGCTGCCAAGAACTACCTCAGCCAAAAAAAAGTTCAAAACTATTCCACCAGTCTTATTAAGCAACACGCCATCAGAGTACTTAATTCTATTTCATGGAAAATTGACAATCACCAAAGAGCATTTCCTTTGTTCCAGCAATGCTGCTAGATAGCAAAATTTCCATATTTCTCTCTTTTCCAGGATCTATATTGGAAATTGCAGGGGAAGGTGGATTTTAACCCTTGGTGCAAATGAGAATGTGGCAGACTGGTGGCTTTGTTTTTACACCTGCCAACTTCATAAGCAGGCAGTTATCTGAGTTAGTGAGTCATAGATATGTAAGTATCTGGTTCTTATGCGGATTTAGACCTACAGTGCCATGTTAAAGCAAAATCAGAGCTATTCCACCGAGTATCCAAACTGTTGTTAAAATCTATCAGGCTTACTGTCCCAGAGTTACTAATGCAGTATTGAAAGGATTATTTACCCTAAAACATATAATAAGGTTACCATTTCCTAATTCTGTAGCCTCTTCAAGTCCTCTGAGATATTCGCACTCATCTACTTCAGACAATTGAACATCTTCAATTTTAATCAGTCCACCATTGGTGGCACAGCTTTCAGCTCTTCGAACCCTTGGCTCTGAGATTCTTCTCCTAAATCTCTCTGCCTCTGTTTCCTGCTTTAAGATGGTCCTTAAAGTCTGCTTTATTTTGACCAAACATTGCAATGTCTATTCTAATATTGCTTTATGTGGCTCAATGTCAAATGTAGCTTTATAACACTCCAACAAAATGCCTCATATTTACATAAATATGTGTACATATATAGTGGTGATTGTTTTTGTAATTGAAGCTTAGGACTACAATGTCACTTGATAAAATGGATTGATAAAATGTTTTAGATTCTAGATAGCTTAGTTAACACTTCTTGTTTTACTTGCCTCCAGGAGGCTTTATTTGGTTATCAATGGGATGGTGGAAGAATACCTGGAAAATGAGTCTCAGCAACCAACAAACAGCAGCAGCTGTGCCTATTATGAAACAACAGGTGACAAGAGCTGTTTGTAGGAAGTCATAACCCAAACATAGTGCATGTGGAGTTCTGTGAGTCAAAGCGTATCTGGAGTCTGTCTCTCTACAGGCAGGTTATTTTAATGTTGGCAGGATTCTGAATCAGGGGCCTATGATCTTCCAGTTCCATTCAATGGGTATCACAGCATTGCTTATTTACTACTGGATTTTGTTCAATCTGCTACAGTAATCTTCCATTCTGACTTCAAAACTCATTGTATAGTTTATTATGAAAATGATTCATGCCTTACTCAGTACCTCACCTTCTCTGTTGACCTCAACAGTTAGCATGAGGGATGTATCGCAGTGACTAGCTTGCCTCATTACAGAAGTGCCTTTGGCTGCTCACATACTGCTATTGGGAGACCAGAAAACCAACCTGCTACAGTTATGAATGGAAAAAGTAGCCACTTCATTAATGTTCAGGTAAACTCAGATTACAGAAAAAGGATCATGCAAATTTCTGCAAGCTACATGTACAGATATCAGAATGACTTCATGCTACATTTTCCTACTACAGAGATATTTTATGTTGGTTTAACAGTCTATCAATTCTCCTAATGTTGTAACCCTTCCAAAACACAGCAGGTTGGCTGCTGATTCTTACTGCAAAGGTTGCATTAGCCACCTGTTGGTAGTCACACCACTGAACTGACAGGTTTAATCAATGTCATTGGACCACCAGCATGATTATTCAGCACACCACAGGTCTGCTTAAGCAAACATTCAGGTGACTGCATTGTCTTCACGCAATGCTTCAGAAGAAGTAATTCTCATCCAAGAGGTTGGCTCATCCAGCACAACACCTTATTTTTGTATTTCATGTAAGTCAGAGTTGCAGCGGGAATGCAGCAGAGTGAACCTGGGAGTAGACAAGGGCAGGAACTTCAGGATAAAAGTCTGAGGAGCAGGTTAGTCAGAGCAGCAGAGTGAGCAGGACGAATTCTACAGATAGTGCTCCAGACGTGATGATAAGACTCAAAACATGACATAGGATTGACTGCTCAGGAACCAGATCTAGAGACTCAGTGAGTCATACTTAGAGAGAGATAGCATGTAAAGTTAGAGTGATAGATAGAGTGCAACGTTTTGTGATTTGGAATTTGTTCACTAGAGAGCTGGAGTGAGAAATCTGATTTTTTGGTGAGTAGTGGGTAAGATTGTCTAAAACCGGTTTTTAGTTTATCATTTATAATTGGTACGGTTCACAACTGCAGGAGAATTCGGCCCCTATGCTACTCCTGCAATATGTGGGAAATCAGGGACACCTCCAGTGTCCATGGTGACTTTATATGCAGGAAGTGTATTTAGCTGCAGCTCATGATTTGATACTTGGAGTGGTTGGAGCTGCAGATAGATTCACAATGGAGCATCCATGATGCTGAGTACATTGTGAATAGCACTTTTAGTGAGCTGATCACACCACTAGTAAGGGCTACACAGACAGCGAAGAGTTGGATGACCACCAGGAAGATGAATGCATGTGGGCAGGCATTGCAGGAATTCCCGATGGCCACTCCTTTCTCAAACAGAATACTTTTGATGGGTTATAGCCTCTTAGGCAAAAGCAATAGCAGCAGGCAGGTCAGTGGTACCATAATTGGCATTGTGTGCAGCTGGGAGGGTGGAAGCAGAGGCAAATGGTAGTGATAGGGAACTCTATAGTCAGGGCACAGATAAGCATTTCTGTGGCTAAGAGTGAGACTCCAAGATGATGTGTTACCCCCCTGATGCCAGGATCAAGGTTGGCCGTGAGTGAGCACAAGATATTCTGAAGGGGGAGGGTAAGCAGCCAAAGATGGTGGTCTATATTGTTCCTAACAACATAGGCAGAAAGACAGATGAGATTCTACAAAGGGAATTTAGGGTGTTAGGTAGGAAACTGAAAACAGGACCTCTGGGGTTATAATTTCAGGATTACTCCCTGTGCCACGTGCTAGTAAGGCCAGAAATAGGGATAAAACATAGTTGAATGTGTGACTAAAGATAGGAGAAATGTCTTCAGCTATCTCGATGATTGGAATCTCTTCAAGGGCAGGTGAGATCTCTAGAAGGTGTTTGGGTTGCACCTAAACTGGAGGGGTACCAGTATCCTTGCAGGAGGTTTGTTAATGCCACTTAGGAAGGTTTATCTAGTGTGGTGAGGGTGTGGGAACTGGTCAAATATGTTGGCATGTGGAGTGATTGAGATGGTTGAAGTCAAGAAAGTCTAATTGGAAGAATGGGGAGGGCCAGCATGATGAACACTGAGTCTGGCAGTCTGAAGTGTATTTATTTTAATACAAGAAGTATAACGAATAAGCCAGATGAGTTTAGTGCCTGAATTAGTACATGGGACTATGATGTTGTTGACTTTACAGAAAATTGGTTGAGAAAAGGATAGGACTGACAGCTCAACATTCCATGGTTTTGATGTTTCAAGCCAGATAGAGAGGGATGTAAAAGGGTGAGGAAGTTGCATTCCTGATGCAGGAGCAGGTGACAGTTGTGTGAGGAGAGGACATCTTGGAGGGTTTATCCAGCATGGCAATATGGGTGGAACGTAGGAATAAAAAAGAAGCAATGACTATGATTAGGTTGTATCCTTTAGGCCTCCCAATAGCCAGCAGAAGACAGAGGAACAAATACATAAGCAGATCACGGAAAGTTGGAAAAACAACAGGTTTGTTGTAGTGGATGATTTTATTTTCCCAATATTGACTAGGACTCTCTAGCTCAAGAGCTTAGATGGAGCAGAATTTTTTTAGATGCAGCCAGGAGGTTTCTTGAAACAATATGCAGATAGCCCAATGAGGGAAAGGGTCATATTAGACCTTGTATTGGGAATAAGCCTGGCCAGGGAATTGAAGTTGAGTGGGAGAGCATTTTGGGAACAGTGATCATAATTCTGGAAGTTTTAAGACAGTTATGCATAAGGATAAGACTGGTCCTTTGCTGTAAGTGCTAAACTGGGGGAAGGCTAATTAAAACAATATTAGGCAAGAACTGGATAAATTAGATTGGGGTGGCTGTTTAAGGGTAAATCCATATCTAACATGTGAGAATCTTTTAAAGGCTAGTTGATCAGAGTTCAGGGCTAGCATGTGTCTGTGAGGATGAAAGATATGGATGGCAAGATTTGGGAACACTAGATGACAAGAGATGTTGAAAGCTTAGTCAAAAAGAAAATGGAAGAATAGGTAATGTTTAAGAAACTGAAATCAAACAAGACTCTTGAGGAACAAAAAGGAAGCTGAAAGGAACTTGAGCAAGAAATTAGGTGGGCTAGAAGGAGCCATGACATATCCATGCCAAATAAGATTAAGGAATATCCCTAAGCATTTTATAATATATTAGGAGCAAGAGGATAGCTAGGGAAAAGATAGATCCACTGAAGGATAAAGGAGAGCATTTATGGGTGGAGCCAGAAGAAGTGAGTGACGTCCTTAATAAGTACTTTGTATCAGTATTCACGAAGGAGAAGATGATGGTAAGTTTAAAGAGGAGTATGTTGACGCTCTGGGGCATGTTGATATTAAGAATGTGGTGGTGTTGTCTGTCTTCAAAAACATTAAGGTAGATATGTCCCCAGGGTCTAAGGGGATCTAACCCACGATACTGAGGAAAGGGAGGACATTTGCTGGTGCCTTGTCAAAGATCTTTGTATCCCCTTTAGCCATAGCTGAGGCCCCAGAAAACTGAAGAATAGCCAATGTCATTCCTTTGTTTGAGAAGGGCAATATGGATAATCCAGGAAATTATCTGCGAGTATGTCTTACAGCAGTTATAGGGAAGTTATTGGAGAATACTTTTAGGGGCTGGAATACTCATGTTTGGAGAAGAATAGACTTATTAAAGATAATTAGTGTGGCTTTATGCAGGGCCAGGTCTTGTTTCACAAGCTTAACTTAGTTTTTGAGGAAGTGGCAAAGATGGTTGATTAAGGTAAGGCAATGGATGTTGTCGACATGGACTTTAGTAAAGTATTTGACAAGGTCCCTCATGGCAGACTGGCCCAGACAAGCAAATCATAGGGAATCCATGGTGAGTTGGCGAGTTGGATCCAAACTTGGCTTGGCCATAAAAGACAGAGGGTAGTTCTGGAGGGTGGTCTTCTGACTGAGGTCTGTGACCAGTGGTGTTCTGCATCAGTACAGGGACACCTTTTTTTCATATTAGTGGAGTTATGGACATCGAGGAAGGTTGTCAGAGGATATAACAGGATGTAGATCAGATAGAAAGTTGGTGGAGAAATTGCCGATGGAGTTTAAGATCTGGATAAGTTTGAGATTGTGTATTTTGGGAGGTCAAACACAAGAGGAAAGTATACAGTAAATGGCAGGACCCTGAGGAGCATTGATATACTAAAGAATCTTGGGGTGCAAGTCTATAGCCCCCTGAAAGTGGCAAAACAAGAAGATAAGATGGTAAACAAAGCTGATGGCATGCTTGCTTTCATCAGTTGGAGCACTGAGTATGATGGCCGTCAAATAATGTTGCAGCTGTATACAACTTAAGTTAGGCCACATTTGGAGTATTGTGCGCAGTTCTGGCCATCACACCATTGGAAGGACGTGGACGCTACAGAGAGGGTGCAAAGGAGGTTGACCAGGAGCCTGCCTGGACTGGAGTGTATCAGCTCCATGGACAGGTTGAACAAATTTGGATTGTTTTCGCTCGAGCGTCAGAGGCTAAGGGGCAATCTGCTAGAAATATATAAAATTATGAGGTGTGGATAGTCAGCCTTTTTTTCTCCAGAGTGAAGATATCAAATACTAGGGGGGTATAGATTTATAGTGAGAGGAGGTAGGTTTAAAGGAGATGTGCAAGGCAAGAATTTTACACAGAGGGTAATAGGTGTGTGGAATGCGCTGACAAAGTTCCCCTTGTCCTAACTTTCCACTTCACCAGTTTCTGCATCCAACATATCATCCTCCAACACTTTTGCCAACTCCAATTAGACCCCATCACCCAGAACAACTTCCACTCCCCACCCCTCTCCGCCTTCCACAAGGACAGTTTCCTTCATCACTCCTTGGTTCATGCCACTCTCCCCAACAATCTCCCCAATACCCCCGGTACCTTTCCCTGTAACCATAAACGATGCAGAACTTGATGGCACACTACCTCCCTCTTCTCCGTCCAGGGCCCCAATAATCTTCCAGGTGAGACAGAGGTTCATCTGCATCCCCTCCAACCGAGTTTACTGTGCTCCCGATGTTGCCTTCTCTATACTGGGGAGACCAAACATAAACTAAGGGAACATTTCACCAAGCATCTCAGCTGGGCCTGTAAGGACCAGCCTGACCTCCAGGTCATCGCCCATTTCAATTCCCCTTCTTTCTCCATCGCTGACATGTCTGTCCTTGGCCTTCTCCATTGCCACAGTAAATCAGAGTGCAAATTGGAGGAATAGCACCTCATCTTCCACCTGGGCAGCCTATAACCCAGAGGACCCAACATTGACTTCTCGAATTTCAAATAATCTCCCATCCCCATCCCTGACTTCCTTTCCAGACCCTCTCCCTCCCCTCCCCCTCCCCTCCATCCCTCCGACCAACCCTTTCTTCCAGCCACCAACCGGATTCATCCCTCCATCAACCAACCAGGTTGTACCTACCACCTGTGTTCACCTATCAAACCTCACCGTTCACCCCTCTCCCCATCCAAAACCCTCCTCCTTCTCTCTTTATCTGCAGCCCCCCCCACCCCCATCTCCTTTCCTGAAGAAGGGTTATACCCAAAATGTCAAGTATTCCACTTCCAGATGCTGCCTGGCTTGCTATGTTCTTTCAGCCTCCTGTTTGTCTACAGGGGAAGAAGCAGATAAATTAGCCAAGTTTAAGAGGCATTTGGATAGACACATGAACAGGCAGGGAATAGAGGGACATAGACCATGGGTAGGCAGACAGGATTAGTTTAGAATGGCATGTTGGTCGGCCTAGATATGGTGGGCTGAAGGGAATGTTCCTGTGCTGTGCTGTTCTATGTTCTATGTTTAAGACCAGAGAGAAGGTGAGAGCAGCAGAAAAAGGAATGCTTTGGCAAAATCTTATCATAAGGTACTGAGTGTTTGCCTAATTGTCAGTATTTCTGCTACACTGAAAGGTCTCACAAAGGCTTCTGTGCACACAGTCCTTGTCACATCTTTCACTCCTTCCTTAACCATTAAGGAAGCATTAAGGAACAGTGACACCATTGAAAATCAATGCCATATTGACAAAGCAGACTCACAAGTTGCTCTAAAAACAAGCTGGAGATCAAAGTACCGAATGTAATAAAGGTAATGAATATAATTCACATCACAATAATTCTCATATTCATTTCACCCCCAAATATTATCCTGTGTGTGTTTTTGACACCTTTCACATCGTTAGCCCTGTCTGTCAGGGTGAGATTGTGGTTGGCAGGCAGGGAGTGAATGAGCTTATTAAAAGACTTATTATTCAGAACTACCTGGACTCTACTGACAGCATCTAGCTTTTGGAAGGTGATGAGGAGGGATATTTTAGTAATTTGGAGGGATGCTCCCAAGGTGCAGACTGTGGGACTAGCACTCGCATGGGTATTCTGGTCATTTCTGCCTGCTTGCAGCCAAAAGCTGTTCTGTAGATGGATCCTTCCCTTCCCCCAGCTTGCTTACTGTAGCATCTGCAGTACCCACTTAGAGTCATAGAGTCATAGAGATGTACAGCATGGAAACAGATCCTTTGGTCCAACTCATCCATGCTGACAAAATATTCGAACCCAATCTCGTGCCACCTGCCAGCACCTGGCCCATATCCCTCCAAACCCTTCTTATTCATATACCCATCCAAATGCCTCTTAAATGTTGCAATTGTACCAGCCTCCACCACTTCATCTGGAGCTCATTCCATACCCGTACCACCCTCTGTGTGAAAAAGTTGCCCATTAGGCCTCTTCTATACATTTCCCCTCTCACCCTAAACCTATGCCCTCAAGTTCTGGACCCCAGGGAAAAGACTTTGCCTATTTATCCTATCCATGCCCCTCAGCCTCCTGTGCTACCAGGAAAACAGGCCCTGTAGCTCAAATCCTCCAACCCTGGCAACATCCTTCAAAATCTTTTCTGAACTCTTTCAAGTTTCACAACATCTTTCCGATAGGAAGGAGACCAGAATTGCACACAATATTCCAACAGTGGCCTAACCATTGTCTTGTACAGTCAAAACATGACCTCCCAACTCCTGTACTCAATACTTTGACCAATAAAAGAAAGCATACCAAACACCCTCTTCACTATCCTATCTATCTGCGACTCCACTTTCAAGGAGCTATGAACCTGCACTCCAAGGTTTCTTTGTTCAGCAACACTCCCTAGGACCTTACCATTAAGTGTACCAATCCTGCTAAGATTTGCTTTCCCAAAATGGAGCACCTCACACTTATCTGAATTAAACTCCATCTGCCGCTTCTCAGCCCATTGGCCCATCTGGTCAAGATCCTGCTGTAGTCTGAGATAACCTTCTTCGCTGTCCACTCACCTCCAATTTTGGTGTCATCTGCAAACTTACTAACTGTACCTCTTATGCTCGCATCCAAATCATTTATGTAAATGACAAAAAGTAGAGGATCCAGCACCGATCCTTGTGGCATTCCACTGGTTACAGGCCTCCAGTCTGAAAATCAACCCTTCACCACCACCCTCTGTCTTCTACCTTTGAGCCAGTTCTATATCCAAATGGCTACCTCTGCATGTATTCCATGAGATCTAACCTTGCGAATCAGTATCCCATGGGGAATCTTGTCGAACGCCTTACTGAAGTCCATATAGATCACATCTACTGCTTTGCCCTCATCAATCCTCTTTGTTACTTCTTCAAAAAACTCAATCAAGTTTGTGAGACATGATTTCCCACGCACAAAGCAATGTTGACTATCCCTAATCAGTCTTTGTCTTTCCAAACACATGTACATCCTGTCCCTCAGGATTCCCTCCAACAAGGGCAGTACGGTGGCTGAGTGGTTAGCACGTTCTCCCTGTGTCTGCGTGGGTTTCCTCCGGGTACTCCGGTTTCCTCCCACAGTCCAAAAATGTGCAGGCCAGGTGAATTGGCCATGCTAAATTGCCCGTAGTGATAGGTGCATTAGTGAGAGGAAAATGGGACTGGGTGGGTTACTCTTCAGAGGGTCGGTGTGGACTTGTTGGGTCGAAGGGCCTGTTTCCACACTGTAGGGAATCTAATTGGCACGGTGGCACAGTGATTAGCACTGCTGCCTCACAGCACCAGGGTCCCAGGTTCGATTCTGGCCTTGGGCGACTGTCTGTATGGAGTTTGCACATTCTCCCCGTGTCTGCGTGGGTTTCCTCGGGGTGCTCCGGTTTCCTCCTACAGTCCAAAGATGTGCAGGTTAGATGAATTGGCCATGCTAAATTGTCCATAGTGTTAGGTGAAGGGGTAAATGTTGGGGAATGGGGTCTGGGTGGGTTGCTCTTCGGACGGTCGGTGTGGACTTGTTGGGCCGAAGGGCCTGTTTCCACATTGTAAGTAATCTAATCTAATCAACTTGCCCACCACCGAGGTCAGACTCACAGGTCTATAGTTCCCGGGCTTGTCCTTACCACCATTCTGCCTAGTCAGCTGATGTTTTCTGGGTTTAGCAGCGTATGAGGGCTTGATGGTAAGCTGCTGCACTTTTGCTGCTGTTGGGCCCATATGAATCACTAGACCTGACAGGTATTGTTCTGAGGTAATGAAAGGGAAGATATGTTAACACATGCTGAGAGAGAACAGCACAGATTTACCCTATACCACACCGTCCTGGAATGAAATTTATCTTCAGTCGTTGAAACCTTGCTTCGTGATGTGCATTTCTACTTTAAATCTGCCTCAGCAGGCCCACGACAAATTATGTAAAAAAGGACAGAGGCCAGTTTGTTTCTTGATGCAATTATGTGTGTCTTTACAGCTATTCTAAAACTGCCGAGATCCCATACCATCAACCCCTCGACTAGCTGCCCAAATCACACACAAGTTAAAATCAGGACTCAAACAACAGATCGACTCTTCATACTTTCTACATGGTGTGGAAAAGAATAATCTTAAAATGAAAGAACATCATTTAATCATTGTAAGAAGATAGATTAATGTGGAAATGGTTGCTGCTAAAACACTCTGAAGATTACTGGTTAATTTGTTCTTAATTACCTTGGGTTTTGTTCTGAAATCTACCTGGGATGAGTTGTTTACGTTATTGGAGTACGGTGTTCAAAAAGATCCCCTTCAATGTACTTTCCTTGACTCATATACAGGGAATGAGTATTAGGGGTTGAATTTCAAACTGAGATCAGCAAACTGGTGCCCAAATGTCTGAATCTCCACATTTACAAAAGACTTACATGCATTGGAGGCATTACAGCAAAAGTTCATGAAATTGGTTCCTGGGATGACAGTATTGTCCTATGGTGAGAGTCTGAGGAAATTGGGCTCATGTTCTTTGGAATTCAGAAGAATGAGGAGTGGTCTCATTTGGATATACAAGTCTCTGAAGTGGCTTGAGAGGGTAGATGCTGAAAGTTGCATTTGTTGGTGGGGGTGTTTAAAACATGGGGGCACTGTATTTGGGTAAGGAGTCCATCATTTAGGACTGAGAGGAAGAGAAATAACTTCAACCAAAGAGTTGTTAACTTTTGCAATTCTTTACCTGTTTTTTTTTCTTTGAAATATTCACCCATTTGTCTTTTAAAAGTTATCTTGAAGTCTACTTGCCCCACTTTCAGGCAGGTCTTCTTGGCCATAACTTACAAAAATATATTTCTTCATTTTGCCTTTTTTTTAATTGTGATTCAGTTTTAATAAATATCATCCAGTTATTGAGCTTGTAATTTTTGAAAACAATTTACTTTTATTTACTCCACCAAACCTACACATTATTTTGAAGGGCCCATATTAAATCTCCTCTTAGCATTCTCTGAAGCATAAACCTCCATCTTCTCCAGGTAACTGGAGTTCCTCATCCCTGATAACATTCTAACTATTCTCTTCTACACCATCTTTAAGACTTTGATATATTTTCTAAAGTGTGATGTCTTAAATTGCACATTCAGCTGTAGTTTGATCAGTGCTGTATGCAAGTTTTCCGTAGCTTCCTACTTTTTGGTATACTAAACGCCTCTGAAAAGCTGTGGAAATATCTGCCCTCTGAACTGGTTACCACATTTCTGAGGTTCACGCAGTTTGCAAACTTTAATACGATACCCTATATTTAGAGTCCAGGTCAGTATTTTTTTAAAAAACTTTTTAAAAAGAGATACATTGTGCAGAAAGTGAACCGAAAAGCATGTTTCAATGAATGTTGATTTACAAAAAATTGAAAAACAATCAGTTGTTTTGTAAGGACCAGACATAGAAAGAATGTGATGCAATGTGAATTACATGTAACAATATTGAACATTATATCATAAATATATACTACATTTACACTTTGTCCCAATTAGTAAAGTTGATAATAACTAACACATTCCGTTTGTTTCAGTTATGCTTTTTGTTTTAAAAACTACTTGGATCCAGAGAGATAAAAAAAGAGAGTATTGTGGTTGGAGTTTAAACGGTTTAAGAAAGTAATTAAGAAATGTATCATAAGTTAGAAAAGCAGAGGCATGAAATATAAAATGTAATGTACAATAATGGAGGGAAACTTGGTTGAGATAGTTTGGGTAAATTGATGTTGCTTGGTTGACAGAAGAGTAAGAAATTGAGTTCCCAAGAGATCACGGTTATGTTTACTTTCATTGTCAGCACTTAAAGTTATAAGTGATAGTTGTACAGCATCTTTTACAACCTAACAAAAGGCCAAAATGCTTCATCGTCAATCAATTACTTTTGTAGTGCAGTTGTTTCTCTGTTCTGTAAGCACCCAGATCAGTGATTTACACACAGCAAGATACCACATGCTGGATTAGTGATGCTGGAAGAGCACAGCAGTTCAGGCAGCATCCGACGAGCAATAAAATCAACGTTTCGGGCAAAAGCCCTTCACCAGGAAAAAAGGCAGAGAGCCTGAAGCGTGGAGAGATGAGCTAGAGGAGGGTTCGGGTGGGGACAAAGTAGCATTGAGTACAATAGGTGAGTAGGGGAGGGGGTGAAGGTGATACATGCACCAATGAGATAAATGGATAAGCAAATTAAATGTTAATTTGTATAATTGCTGTTGATTAATAGGTTTGTTTTGATCAGAACACTGATCTTTTCTGGCAATCTGAAAAGGAAATCATGATTTAACTGTTTGGTGATATTGCCTAATAAAAAGTCACTCTTTCAAAAGTCTACTAAAGTATTAAGTTGAACCAATGATTCTGAATTTTCCCAACTAATTATTAATGACAATTTCCCAAAACTGTGATGTGGTCAATTTGGAGATTGCTCGTCAGCTACTTGTATTGGAAAGGGAGGACTATTTATGCTAATAAAATTCTATCCTTTGTCATGTATTCAATAATCTAAATGGCATAGATGCTTCTACTATCGTCTTGTGATGGGAAAGAAGATATGCTATATTCCTCGTGATGACTGTTAGAAGTGGTGCAATGATATCTATTTATTACCTACAACACAGTACAGGCCCTTAGGCCCATGATATTGTGCTGACCCTTTTATCCTACTCTAAGATCAAACTAAACTACATATCCTTCATTTTACTATGATCCATGTGCCTATCCAAGAGTCGCTTAAATGTCCCTAATGTACCTGACTCTATTAACACTGCTAGCAACGCATTCCATGCACCCACCACTCTCTGTGTAAAGAACCTACCTCTGACATCTTCCCAAAATCTTCCTCCAATCATCTTAAAATTATGCCCCTTTGTTTTAGCCATTTCTGCCCTGGGAAAAAGTCTCTGACTATTCGCTCTATCTATGCCTCTCATCATCTTGTTCACCTCTATCAAATCACCCCTCACCCTCCTTTTTTCCAATGAGAAAAGCCTTAGCTCTCTCAACCCTTCTTCATAAGACATGACTTCCAGTCCAGGCAGCATCCTGGTGAATCTCCTCTGCACCCTCTTTAAAGCTTCCACATCCTTCCGATAACGAGGCAACCAGAACTGAACACAATATTCCAAGTGTGGTCTAACCAGGGCTCTAAAGAGCTACAGCACACCCTCACGCCTCTTAAACCCAATCCCCATGCTAACGAAAGCCAACACCACCATACACCTTCTTAACAACCCTTTCAACTTAGGTGGCAACTTTAAGGCATTTATGGACATGGAATTCAAGTTCCCTCTGTTCCTCCACACTGCCAATAATTCTGCCTTTAATCATGTATTCTGCATTCAAATTTGACCTTAGAAATGAATCACTTTACACTTTTCCAGATTGAACTCTATCCGCCACTTATCAGACAAGTAGTGCATCCTGTCAATGTTCCGTTGCAACCTCCAACAGCCCTTCACACAATCCACCGTTCCACCAACCTTCGTGTCATCAGCAAACTTACTTATCCACCCTTCCAATTCCTCATCCAAGTCATGTGTAAGAATCACAAAGAGCAGAGGTCCCTGAACAGATCCCTGCGGAATACCACTGGTCACCGAGTTCCAGGCTGAATACTTTCCATCTATGCTCTGTCTTCTTTGGGCCTGCTGATTCTGTATCCAGACAGCCAAATACTCCCTTACTTTCTGAATGAGCCTACCATGGGGAACCTTATCAAACGCTTTGCTAAAATCCATATATACCACATTCACTGCTCTACCTTCATCGATGTGTTTTGAAACATTCTCAAAGAATTCGATAAGGCTTGTGAGGCATGACCTGCCCCTTTAAATACCATGCCAACTATCTTTAATCAAACTAAGGTTTTCCAAGTAATCAAAAACCCTGTCTGTCAGAATCCTCTCCAAAATTTGCCTATCATAGACGTAAGACTGATTGGTTTGTAATTCCCAGGATTTTCCCCATTCCCTTTCTTGAACAGGGAATAATCCAGTGGACAAAGAAGATGCAAAGAACATCATCCAAAGGAGCACAAGGCTGGGGAGCCCATTGCTTACCTGACTCCTCCAATAAGATCAAAAGCAGAGATGGGTGAAGGTGGCCTTCCTGCCACTTCATCGATCAAGTCTCTGAAGTGGCCAATTAAGTGTTACTTAAGGACCTAATCATCTTGCTGGTACTACACTACTGGTGGGGAGCAATGGTTCAGGGTGGGCTAAAAGCCACACTGAGGCCACAAGATCTATATTGACGGGTCTCCCTGCAGGATTGAGATGGGAATACACCCATGTAAATACCCTCTTTCCCTTATCCTCCAAACCAAATTCCACCAAACCTTTCTGAGTCCACCTGACAGATCAGCCAGTGATTCCACCTCACTAACCTTTTCATGGACCTACATGGATGCTGCTGCTCTGAGGTTTCCTGCAACTCCACATGTGGCCACTATGCCAAGAGGCAGCATGGATCTCAAAAGCTGCTAGTTTTTTGTTTTGCCGGCAGATCCTGAAGGTGAATTCTTTGCTTCAAGGACTGGACATTGATCATAAGTAATAGTTTGCCTGTAAGGTATTTAAATGTCTCGGGGATTCAGGAAATGGCTGCACAGACAGTATTCAGCTTTCGAGTCAGTGTCATTGAATTTGCTCATTGAGTAATTACATGAAAGTTACCCATACAATAGAAACAAAACTGAACAGACCACCTGGCTGATTGAGGCATCAGGTACTGCAGTGTTTCAAGAAGGCAGCTCACCACCACCTTAAGAACAATTAGGGATGGGCAATAAATGCTGGTGCAACCAAGGGCACCCACCTCCCATTAATAAATAAAACAAAAGCCTGAGATTGTTAAATTAGAATGGAGGGGAATATTTTTTATTCTGGTTAATTGAGCTATTGGTGAATTTATTTTTATGGCTACTTCTTTTAAAGATATTACTACTTAATCAACTTAAGGACAGTTTGCATGAAAGTAAAGCATCTGGAAAATATTGTTAAATTGGGAATAACTGTTGATCCTGGGCTTGGCCACTATTATTCAGCCAAAGAACAATACTGTTCCCCTAATTTTGAACTTAAAGTGTCTCAGACAGTTTTGTTTCTAAGCATTAACATGGAACAAATTACAAAATGGCACAGAACCAAATCTTCATACTGCCATAAAACCAAAACAAGGGATAGTATTTGTAAGTATTCATCTAATTTCTAGTATTCACATATATTTCAAATTGATTACCACCATTTTCAAAACCTTTAAATTAGATTTATGTTTACAACAATTGAATTCTGATTTTGCCCAACTGCAATTTTTTATCATTTACATGCAAACTTAATATTAAAAATAACAAACTTAAACTGATGGCCAAGATTTTTAGAACATTTTTTCTAATCACCACAATAGAGCTGGATTTTAAAAGATATTCTTCCTGATGGAAGTTGAAATATTTAAATTAAACTATGTTTCTTCACTGGAATTACAAATTAGCATATATTTTATCCCTTACATTGAAATTTAGCACAGTCGGTGACCCCCAAAAGCAGTCAGTCTCAGTCTCTTGTTCTTTCTTTTTCTTTTGCTGTCCATGTCAAGTCTTAAGGATGCTACCATACTGGGAAATAGAAAAGTTGCACTGTATATTAGGAGGTACTCTTCTGATGCTAGTATATTGGCTGTGAAACATGACTTGTCAGCCTTCCACCTGTATTTAGCCAAGTAACTGGAGTTTTCCACTGAAGTAATTAATGACCCCTTTATTGACAGGTGAAAGAATGTTTGGCTGTGTTCAAATATTAATTAAGGCTGGGATTTCAACTCTACCGTTGAGAAAACTAACATTCTATTGATAGAGGATACCCACCTGCAATTTCCCTCCTATATGATTAAAATTTACTCCAATAGCATTTGTGCTTTTAATAAAGTACATCATCAGACAACAATACACTTTAAACAGAATTACTGGAATGGTTAAAGCATATTGCTCCTTTACAAACAGATTTGATTCAATTGAGCCTTCATTTGAACATTCTCAAGAGGTGTATTCTCAACCGAAACCATTCGCTGTATGAAAGAAGTCTTTCTCATATCACTTTTGGACCTTGTGTGAATTGCTTTAAATTTGAGCCCTCTCATTCTTGATACTTTCACAAACGAAAACAGTGTCTCCCTGTCTATCGTGTCCAACACCTCACGCTCAGCTTTCTCTTCCCCAAGGAAAATATTCACAATCCTAAGTTCTCCTATCATCATAACTGGAGTCCCTCAATCCCTGGACCCATTGTTGTGAAATTTTATTGTACTTCCTCCGATTTATTGAAAGTACAGCACCAAAAAATAGTTGCAAGCTACCTTTTTTTTAAAACAACACACAAGGAGAGAAATGTGCTGGAGATTAAGCTTTTAATTTTCCATTTCACTTGATGAATAGAAGATGACAGATTCTTAAGTCCCACACACTTTTTCAGAAATGATAGAATTGTTATAAAAAATCTATTAAAATGGCAAATAAAACCAAAGTCAGACTGAATTTGGACAGACTTTGTCATATAAAATGTGAACAAAATTATAAACTGTTTAATTTTGTGGATGACAAAATTACATAATTTACATTTTATCATATCTTACAACATTTTAATATATCTGCATATACTTATTTATTTATATACGACAAACCGCATGACCAATATTGGCCATCGGGCCTTTTACTGTGCTGCATTGAGATAACTCTATGACTTAAATCCGCAATCTTTCTTTTCCATTATAAGATATATAGTTTGAATGGAATAAGGTGAATAAAAAGTATGTGACTGAACTATATTGTGATTATAGATTGTCTAAGTTGTTCGAATTGTGTACTTATTGGAACCTGGTTATGGAGAAATATAAGAGGACCATAGTGATGGGAAACTATGTATTGAATAATGCTGGCAAGTTTGGAGGTAAAAAAACTGTATTTTGAGGGCTCCTTGGTGCAATTCTACCACCGCAATTTTCCTCGCAGTTGACTCAAAAAAGCATTGATGGCTCACTCCATAAGGTGAGAAGCCAATTAGGTCCCACTTAGGAGCTGACACCAAAATTTTCCCACTGCTGGAGTAGCCCACCTTCACCCAAGTGCAAAGTCTGTCAGCTCATTTCAGGCAGACATCCAGCACTAAACCAGCTAGCCACTGGACTCAGAAGCTTAATGTCTTAAAGATAGGGCCATAGCGATCAGTGCCTGCAAACATACCTATCACTTCTCCTGATGGGATTTTCCCTCCATCACAAAGGTACTACCAGCTTTAGCCCTCTTTAGTTGTGGACTTTTCTGGAAGCAACCAAGGCTGTCTCTGAGTTGAAACATCCTGGACTGACCTGCTTGCCTTAGCAGCATCACTCTCCCAATGGGGCCTGCTAGCCCAGGCCATCACAGTGCAATCAGGAGAAAATGAGGTCTGCAGATGCTGGAGATCAGAGTTGAGAGTGTGTTGCTGGAAAAACACAGCACATCAGACAGCATCCAAGAAGCAGGAGAATCGACGTTTTGGGCTGGAGCCCTTCATCAGGAATGACGAAGGGCTCTGGCCTGAAACATCGAATCTCCTGCATCACATTGCAACCCCTGCCCGTGTCTCCCACTTCCCAGGTTCACCTTCTGTCCTTAAATTGACAGAGTTTCCAGAGACAGCTTCTTTGTTGGTTGTTGACCTGGTTTTGAAACCGACTTGGCGTCAAGACCCAATTGAGAAAATCTAGTCCTACAGTTGCAGGCAGACATTTGGGGCACTTAGGACTGTTTCCTGTGGGGCAAAGAGGCTGTGAGGAGGTTTGCAAAATAATGAAGGTTTTCTCAGTTGAGGAAAACTATATTGTCTTGTTTGTGAGATGGTAACAAGGTAAACAATCATCACTGTTCACCAAGAGATTCAGGTGAAAATTTAGACAAAAAGTTAGAAGGAGTTGGAACATGGAATCCCTCACACATGGACACAAAGTCATTTTCTGAGGTATGTTCTTGATTGTGACAACAGATGGAATAATACATTTTAGTAATCTGTCCCTGATGTGAGAGGATTTGAAAGTTAAGAGCACTGCATGGATGAATGACGAAACCGTATATTTTAAAAGGAAATTCCTTAAAATGTTTTCTTTCCTGCAGCCAGGTCATAAAACACTTTGAATTTTGAATATAATGGGTGAAAGGTGGAAATATATCATGTTCAGCACAATGTACTACTTGAGAGGAAGTATGTTAGTTCTCAAACTAATATGAAGTGAGGATACAATGGCAATAACCATATCCTGCCTTGGCCAAACAACAACCTACTAGTTCAGGATCTCGATTTAACCATCAACATGTTCAGACTTCCCTTGGTTGCCAGTTGTCAGGCAACAGAGGAAAATATTCTTGCCAAGGTCAGCTTGGAAAGTTTCACTTTGAAGCAAATCAGACATTTTCCCGAGGTCAGAAAGGTTGCAAGTTAAACTAAGAATAAAGTTTGAACATCAAATGCATGCTAGAGTACTTTGATTATAATTTTCTATTTAGGAGTTGAACGCTTTGCATATGATAAAAAGTTGCATATTTTCAGGAATATCCATATAACAATAGCATTGCCCTTTTGCAAGCTTTATGTGGTTTCTAATGATCAACCAAGCTAAATGATCCTGCAATATTCCATAGAAAACTATGGAAATGAGAACTTCAATTAATGAAACAGCGAATCTGCATAATTATCATGATACAATTTATCTAAATTGTCACTTATTGTTTTCCTTTCACCTTCAGAATTTGTCAAAAATATTTCCTAATTTCAAAACACGTTGCCTCATATTTAGCAGCCAATGACAAGAGATTCAGTCAATAAAAATCTAGATAAATTGTGCAAGGGGCTGACCCACCATATTCCCATTTTGACTGGCATGTACTTTTTCCCATCCAGTTGGGACGGCTGCACTTTCTGGCCCCTCAAGAGGGAAGTGATGGGACGAGGGGATTTATGATAACCCTTTGCAATTTTCCTGCCATCCTGATCCCTTCAAACATTAGTAACTGCCAATATACAGATGCTAGTAATTCCTGGGTAAAGGGTAGAAGGTTAATTGAGGAAAATGGAAACCCGGAAGTGGACCCTTTTCTGAATACACAGCAGGGTTCGCTTACATTGTAGACATTTTTGTTCAGTTTATCTGGAGTTTGGAATAAATATTTAAATTGAAGATGATCATGCTGGGCGGGGTAAGTAATTTGTCTGTCATTTGTTAAAGAGAGGTGATCTCAAAAGACGGTTTTGTTGAGGAGTTAACCTAATCTACTGGCTCCAATGTCATGCCAATAATGAAACACACCCATAGCAAATACTTTGTAAGAACTGTTCATTCCACTAGGTCATGGAAAGGTCAAATAAAGATGAAAATTTATGTCCAGACAGACATGTTGCTGGTTTTATGAAGGTTTCTGGACGAGGTTAAGTGGAATTTTTTACTTTGATAATTGTTAGCACATGGGTGACCAAAGGGAATAGTTGAGCCAGCGACCACTGTTACCAAAAAAATTAGATTAGATTTTGAAGAGGAACAATATGGAGAGACTCGAGTAATCGGATTAATTTTCTATTACTTTTGCAGTGAGCTGACACACAGATGATGGGCCAAATAGCTTCTCCCATATAGCAGGCATCATTTTTTTTCTATTTTTCTTGGTATGCATGATGAAAATCTATATAGGAGTGTATCTACAACTGTGAAGCCAGTCATGGGTTGCGGGAAAGACTTATTTTTCTGGGCATCATTCCCCAGAGTGTGACCAGAGTACCAGAAATACTAACTGAAGTTAGGAAGACTAAGTTCTATCCTTGGTGAGCTGTGGTATTCTTTATGATTTTCTTGCCTGATGATCAAAACCCAGAGACATGAATGACTAGCAGAATCCCTACAAACAAATCTATACCATCTGTACATGATTGCTTACAGGCTCAAAATTGCTTAAAGGCCTGAGCTGTAAAACGGCAGACAAAGAATGAGAAGTGAGGAAGTAGATGCCTCATAACTATCACTTGTAGTTGGATGCACAATTCAATAGAGTGCAGCTTGCTAACTTAGGGCTAAACTTAATATTTGCAATTTGAAAAAAAACACATTTCTTCCCTGTGTGATGCCCTGTCAGGTGCCTAAGTGGTGAACATCAAGCCATCCCCAGGATTTTAGGGATTGTGTCCATTGAGAGCTTCAGGCCAATCATTGGTGGTGCTCTCTGAATTGGTAACAGCTGCTAATGGGGTAGGATAGGGATTTTGGGGATGGGATCATGGAAGGAGGGTATCAGGATAGTTGGACATGTGGGCAGGGGTCAGAGGCAAGGGCCGTGGATTGCTTTCAGAGTCCACAGGTAACCCAATTAAATTCTGATGGATTCAAAGAAAGTGGATGTCAACTGGGCCATTAGTGAGTCTAATTAATATCATAACATGATCAAGCAAATTTGTCAGATTGGTCCATCCACCTCAGATTCAATTGGTGAGAAGTTTACCCAGTGCTGCCAGACTGACACAGGGCCTCTCTCATGATTAATTGGACCTGACTGCCATGTTTCATCGTATGACCTAAATGCTTTTCTTCGTTGTTAAATCAATATCCCCCCTGGTGTCTGAATAGTACTGGCATTATAGTCAAACCTATAGTCTGTTGGATTTCAGCACAACCTTTTTTGGCTCCTCGACTATTATTAAAGTATATATGATCTTGTTTGAAGTCTGGACAATCAGAGACCTTATTCATAACAAAACAGCAGTGATTAATTCATAGGGAATCAAGATGATCCTTTTAAAAAGGCTGTCTTTGCATTCAGCAGCCCCTGTAGTAACTTCTGATCTGTGCCCATTGTTTACAGATTCAGGGTGGGGTCAGGCCTGCTTCAAAGACCCCAACACCCCATCCACACCCCAACATGGCTCAATTTTCTGTCTTTTGTCTAAGACAAGATCCCACTATTCAGTTGAGTTTCACCTGTGGTTAGCAAGCAAACTGTTTAATTTCCTGACTCCTGCTACTGGAGCCGGGAACGAAGATCCAAGCCAATGTCTCTTCAAGTACACTCTTGGAACATACAGACTAGTATAAGTAGCTCTGCTGACTGTAATCTGATGCATACTGAAAATACTGCATTCACACAACAAAGTTGGGTAGAACAAACATAGGGGTTGTATCCCAAACAGAAAGGCAGATGTAGCAACTCTGATATTTTCCAGGTTTCAGGCAGAGAGTCTTAAATCCTTTCCTACAAGCATTTACAACATAGTCCCTTTCCTCAAAGACACAGACCACCTATCAAGACAGTCAAATTGTCTATTAATAGTAACAAACTGCCGAGTCTTACTCACCATGAGCTGCATTTTAGCTTTGAAATGAGACTTATTATATTGCATGTTATCTTAAAGACCAGCTCTGCATGCTGAAATTAATTTGCAATCTGTATTAATCTCAGTATTCAGGAATTTAATTCCATATTTTTTCCCTGAATTAACTATTCCGAGTAACAAAAGAGACCGAATTAAGTTGCAAATTGGGATTGAAAGGCAGAAGAGAAAGTGAGGCCGCAAAGAGGAACGATCTAAACACACAAAGGAAATTAAACCAGTAAGAAAGAAAAACAATAATACTTACGACTGGGTCCATGAATCTTTATTGGCTCAGAAGCAGTAATTAACGTATGAGAGCATTGCTGGCATACACAGTCTTTCCCACTGAAAGTAACACGGTCTCCAACTGGGAATGGTTTCCTAAAGGGGAATAACAAGGATTTTAAACAAAGTGTATGCAACTGTCTAACCATCACTCTTACATATTCTTTAAAGTATAATTACTTACAATAGCATTCCAATTTAGTCACATCAATAGGCAGGTTGAAGAATGGCACCTGCTTTCTAACCATGAATATATGCTGTTGAATAATTGTTTTCTCTTGTATCCTTATGAGTTTAGTTTAATGTATGATGTGTTCAATTAGCATACATATCTAATCTTGTCATTAATAAAAACATTCAATATTGTAGCTACATTTACTTGGCTATGGATAAATGAGATTGTTGGTCTTGATTTTTCAAGGTCCAACATAGTGGTGTGTTCAATACAGAATGTTACTGAAGTGAAGCGTGAGATGTCTGCTTAGAATATAATGCCTCGTGGCTAAAGGTCACATAACTATGTCAGATTAAGCTAAACATTTATACGTGATTACATTTCAATCCAAATATCAGGCAATTTTGATATAGTTACCCAGGTTTCAAACTATATATACTACTACTCTCATGACTTAGCAGCTCATTTTTTCACGTGTCTCGACCTATGCATTGTACACCTCATGATTAAATTATGCTGGCCTCTTAATTGCACGTGCACATGTTGTTTTCATTGACTATTCCTCTCAATGATGGTTATGTCACTTGTTGCTTTATTGGTGTTGTTGTTTCATTGTTGTGATTGGATTTCTGTGGACCTCTGGGTCTGATGATTGATACATAATCTGTGTGGGTGGTGCATTCAGCTTTTTCTGATCAGCTGCTTGCAGTTGAGGAACAAGTTCTTCAGTTGTGTGCAGGTATCTTCAGTTGAAATGGTATTTTTGATCATCCACTTTCATTGCATTTGACTGAGGTGACAAATATTCTATGCAAATCCCAAATTGCTACTTTAGCAGGCTTTTGTTGAGAGCATTGAAAGTTTGTACCCTGACTGGCTTTCTAATACTCAACACTCTCAACGGTTTAGCAGTTTTGTCCATAAGACCATAAGACCATAAGACATAGGAGTGGAATTAAGGCCATTTGGCCCATCAGGTGCACTTTGCCATTCAACCATGGCTGATGGGCATTTCAAGTCTAATTACTTGCACTCTCCCATAGCCCTTAATTCCTTACAAGATCAAGAATTTATCAATCTCTGCCTTGAAGACATTTAACGTCCCAATCTCCACTGTGCTCCGTGTCAATGAATTCCACAGGCCCAACACTCTCTCGCTGATGAAACATCTCCTCATTTCCATTCTAAATTGACCCCCTCTAATTCTAAGGTTGTGCCCACAAGTCCTAGTCTCCCCGCCTAATGGAAACAACTTCCCAGCGTCCACCTTTTCTAAGCCATGCATTATTTTGTAAGTCTCTATTAGACTTTCCCTCAACCTTCTAAACTCTAATGAATACAATCCCAGGATCCTCAGCCATTTGTCGTATGCTAGGCCTACCATTCCAGGGATCATCCGTGTAAATCTCCGCTGGACATGTCAAAATGAAAGTGGCTTCTTTCTGTTTCATCTTGATTTTTTTTTCACTCTCACTTGTCATTACTTCTGGCTTCTGCTGCTCTTCTTCTATTTGAAAAGTAGTTGGTGTGCAGCATGATATTAGTCTTTGCATTGGTGTGAAAGTGTAAACTTCAGAACTTTAATAGCTGTTCATGGATTGAAAGAAGCAACAATAGCTATGGTTCAAATAAACTGTTGAGGGACAAAGACAAACTGTTTTGCAGGAATTGCAAGTATTTGGCCAGTCTGGGAAAAGAAGGAGTCAAAGCTACATGAACAAAACTGTTTAACAACTGCTTGATAACTGGCTACTTTAGGCCACAAGGACAAATTATTGCCCTGCAGAAGAATTTAAGGACTTAATTGCAAGAGAGTTGTGTCTTCAAACTGACAGTCAATGCCAATTGTAACAAGGAACAGAGAAGCTACTTCTAATAAGAAAGCAAGCTGTGATTTAAGGTAGAATGTATTTTGAAAGTCTCTTTCAAACAGTGGTGAAAATCCGTGACTCTGACTCAATGACTGCTACTTGTTCTGGTTTACTTAACAAATCTGTAGCTATTGTATAACTCTGCCATTGTTCATGGACAAATTGTCAGTTCTGCCTCATATTCACTGTAATTTGATCAGGATCTGTAAAGGAAAAGTGTTTTCACTTTTTAAAAAATGTTTTTCAGTGATAGCTCACAGCTCTAAAGCTCATGGAGTCATAGAGATGTACAGCACAGAAACAGACCCGTCCATGCCGGCCAAATATCCCAACCCAATCTAGTCCCACCTGCCAGCACCTGGCCCATATCCCTCCAACCCCTTCCTATTCATATATCCATCCAAATGCCTCTTAATTGTTGCAATTGTACCAACCTCCACCACTTCCTCTGGCAGCTCATTCCATACACGTACCACTCTCTGTGTGAAAAAGTTGCCCCTTAGGTCTCTTTTATATCTTTCCCTCTCTTCCTAAACCTATGCCCTCTAGTTCTGGACTCCCTGACCCCAGGGAAAAGACTTTTTCTATTTACCCTATCCATGCTGAGCCTCTTTTAAATTTCAGCTGATATCTGACACCATGTTTCAGATGTATAACACACCTATGTGTTCAACATGAGGCTTTTATCAAAGTGAAGCTTAAGATATAAACTTACGAGGTGCATGCATCATGATAGAGGCCGACTAGGAAAAGCATTTGTACATGATTGAATTTCAATCCAAACAGCCTTTATACATTAAAACAGCAAAATGAAAAGCAGCAGTGAGATTGACATTCATACACTAACTTATCCCTGAGCATGAATCTGGTTTTGCAGATTAACCATCCGTTATAGAATACATCTTTTCTTAATTTCCATCCTCAAGTACTTTGCTCTACTCATAGTCATTTACTTTCCTTCACGAGGTGTTCAGTCTCTAAATTTTGATCCATTGAACTGATTCCTATCAATAGGGGTCACATTCTGAACACATGACCTCTTAGAGTTCATTTGAAATACCCTGCAGAGTGAGGTATCTATTTTAATCAAACTTTACATCTGCTGACATTGAAAACAAGGCCTGTAATGTGATAAATTGCTATGGGAGCAAATTCTTATTTCTGAATGATATTAACCACAAGTTTCAAAATTAATTTTGTAGTAACAAGACTGAACTTTAATTTCTGGGAGTACCACTCAAAAGTTTCTGTAATGAAGGATCAGGATTTGAACAATTGCATTTTCTAATTAAATGAAAACATCTGCAAATGGGTGAACAGATCATCTGCTGGACTGTAAGTTGAATGAAACTGGTTTGGAATTCTGCTCCACCAAACAACAGATGCTTTTCTTTTGGATAGCACACCAACTCTACCACGTAGTAATCTTTTCCTATTCCCTAAATTTGTTAAGCTTAACAAAATTATTCCTTTAGGATTTCCCTAACTTATAAATCTGTGAACGGTTTTGGTTTCATAAAGCATTTCTGTTCATTTATCTTTCATTCTTTTACTCCTCTTTTGACTCTCCACCCTCCCTCCCAGCAGTAAATATTATAAACATTAGTTTCTGCACTTTGTTTTTCTACTTCAATGATCTGAGTCCTGGAATCTATTTCATTTCAATCTTCCATAATTTCCTGTTCGCAGATTTCCCAGACTCCCTCTGGAGTTATTAGGCAATTTTTTTTGTCTTACTTTCACCCGGTTTAGGACTGTGAGTGATCATGAGAGGGAATTCAATGGATTAAAGTATTCCTACTAACTTAAAGCTGAAGGTCGTCACATTCCTGACTGAACTTGATGAATCTCGATTTAATCAGCTAGCACTCTTTCCAGAAACAGGCAAATACCAAATTAAAATGTTCAAATTGGATCAAGCAATCCACAAAGCACCAACATTACTCAACTAGCATTGCAATGATGACTTCCTCAACATTAATGCAGTTTAAAGACGCTCCTTGTTATTTAAAAGAGATCCTTAGCTGCTGTCAGAGAATGCTGAAAGGTAACCTGTATACTGCCTTACAGTCAGTAATTCAATATATTTTTAAGCAACATGGTCATTATATCATCATTGTATCATAGCATGTGACCTGAGTGAAAAAATGTCTCCTACTCCAATTTACCAGCGATCACTTGAAACACAAAAGGTTGTTGAAAGCAAGCTGTCTGTAATGACCAATGTGTTCAATGTTAACTCAGTTACTTAATTGTATGTGAATGTAATGTTTGTACATAATAATAGCCCTAATAAATGCCTTTTGGAAACTTCAAAATGCTAATATTTGGTGCCTACTCTATTATGGTACAGGATATTGTAAGGATGGCCACATCAGGTAAAATAGGTGAAAGTGATATCATTCCTGATGAAGGGCTCCAGCCCAAAACCTCAATTTTCCTGCTCCTCGGATGCTGCCTGACCTGCTGTGCATTTCCAGCACCACACTAATCTTGACATCAGGTAAAATACTTGTTGGATGCAAAATCCTATTTTGGCTGGCAACAATGGCCATCTTTAAGGAAGACTTGTGGTATCATAAATGGCAGATAGTTGGAAAAATAATTGAAGACCAACCAGCCAACAACTTTGGACATGAGAGAATTTGCACAATCAACAGCATCGGCTTCTGTGAATACAGACAGCTGTACAGATCTGTAGTTAGGACATTAAGCACCAAGACATAATGCAAATTTCAAAGACTTCCTCAATTGTTTGCAAAGTTGCAGTCCCAATTTTAGCTGAGACACCACAAAGAACAGGATATTGGATTTTCTGTCATAACAGATGATTCAAAAGTAGCAAACTCTGATAATAGCTGCAGGGTCTGATTCTTAAAGGATAACCACTTTTAATTTTACTATCAAAAAGGCAAACATTTTTTGAAAAGGATTAAACTGCTTTTAAGGTACAATCCAATATTTCAAGCCTGAATTATAGTAGAAATCTTGCAATGTAATGGGTATCCAGTGATGCTTTTACTGAACTACAACTGTTAAAACAACATATGCAAGTTAATTTTTACAGATGAATCAACATTAAACCTGAGAAAAAGAGTTAAATTTTGCTTGCTAGTAATTTTTTTAATCTTCAAACCTTAAAGCTTCCTTCTCATTAAACCAAAAAATTGTTCACGGAATGCTGTATTATTAATATCTTCAACACTATTTAGTCCCTCAGCCTTCCAGCCTTCCCTTTTGAAAGCTGCTACACTCCCAAGACAAGTATTTGACTTGTCAGCTTCCGAAAAGATGTGGGTGATTGGCATCAGCAGTAGACTTGTTGTACACATAGGAGACCAAGCCAACAAATATAATTGGACATCCTGCCAAAGATGGGCAAAGCAAAAGACTCCATCAAACACCTTTCCAATCTGCCTTCCACATCAACATATATTCACAGGCTTTTGAAAATCTTAATGACACTCCATTGGCATTCAAAGTTCACAGATTTCTTCAAATAATTAATATTCTACTTTTCTTACTCCTGTGGTAGATTTTGGTGAAAGATTATATTTATATTTTTACCATTTGCCCCATTTTAATTTGTAAATTGCTATCTTTATATTCAAAATTAAAATAATGTGTAATTCATTTCTTTCAAATTTCTCTTTATTCATTACATATGTCCTTTTATTTAAAAAATCATATATTCATTAATTGCTGTATGAAAGAAATATGTATATTAGTTAAGCCATTCTGAAATCTGGCAGCACACCATTGTACTCTATCAGCCAGAAGGAAGAAATCAAAACATTGGCTCCCTTTGCTGACGTTAGCTTCCGTACAATTTTTTTTATGAGACAAACAAAGTAGTGTTGTGCATGAAGAGAGCCCATAAGGATCTATTGTTACTTTTAATGGGAAAGGCTGTTCTGAATCCTAAATAAAGGCAAATTAGTTCTAATTAAAATGTTGTTGCCCAAATAAATATATTTTAGTCCAACTAAATCAAGTTTGGATTTGATAAATATCTTGGATTAATTCAGTCGATGCAGTTGCACTAACCTTTTTAACATCACTCTTACAGATTTCTTACAAGGCCAAGTGTTCACGACATTTTAGTACATCAAATCAGTTATGTATAAATACAATTAAGGTTAATATTTCTTTGTTTTATTTTTATTTCTGGGAAACAATTTGGTTTCAGCATTGAGTTCCATATACATCAGTAGCACACTTTTGTAACACAGAAGCTCTACGTCACTGCACTCAGGATGTTGTTCTCAAAGATATGAAAGGGTTCAGAAAAGATTTACAAGGATGTTGCCAGAGTTGGAAAATTTGAGCTCCAGGGAAATACTGTATAGGCTGTGGCTGTTTTCCCTGGAGCATCAGAGGCTGAGGGGTGACCTTATAGAGGTTTATAAAATCATGAGGGGCATGGATAGATAAATAGACAAGTTCTTTTCCCTGGGGCAGGGGAGTCCAGAACTAGAGGGCATGGGTTTAGGGTGCAAGGGGAAAAACTTAAAAGAGACCTAAAGGGAAACATTTTCACACACAAGGTGGTGTGCATATGGAATGAGCTGCCAGAAGACGTGGTGGAGGCTGATACAATTACAACATTTAAAAGGTATTTGGATGTGTATATGAATAGGAAGGGTTTAGAGGAATATGGACCAAGTGTTGGCCAATGGAACTAAATTAGGTTAGGATATCTGTTGGCATGGACAAGTTAAAACAAAGGGTTTGTTTCCTTGCTGTAAATCTCCATGACTCTATATAACTAAATTAATTTAAATACTCAGAAAATCATTAAATTGCAAGTGGCAATATTTCTAATTTCTGAAATACAGGCCTTTGAATTTTCCATATTGATGATTTAATTCTTTTCATTCCATAACATGTTATAAATTAGATACCTATAATAAAATGGGAAATTTGCACCACATTAGACATAAGTAATTTTATGACCTCAGACAGCAACATTTTGTAGAATACTTGTACCCCATGGGTTTGTGGTTCCGGTTGTATCTCATCAAAATATTTGAATGTTGATGGTTTGGTCACTGCAACTGTAAAAAGAGTTAACTCACAATATAGAAGCATAGCTGATGCTAAAATTCCAATCAAGAAATATACTTCTTTTAATTCATACACTGTAGGCAGTATTTAATAAAAGCCGTAAGAGTATGGGAGGCGAAGAGGACTTCAACAGACAGGAGCCAAAACCATGCTTTCCCAATGGAATGTCGAGATGTACAGATGCAGTAAGTAATGTTTCAGTGGAGTCAAGCTGTCTGGTTTCAGGTTCCTGCTTTCAATGCACTTGCATTCCATGATTACTCTGAATCCTTCTGTTTTATGATATTTTAAAAATGATGTGCCAAACTGCGGTACTGGGAAGGACAGGAAAAATCTGCCAGCTTTGATGGAGGGTCTGGAGGGTCAAGGGTGAATTGGCCTAAGGGAGGTGATACAGCAGGAACAACATATGTAGAGGCCAGTATTGGGATACAAAAATGTCCCACAGGAAGGGCCTGGTAGCTTGGATTTGGTCAGGATTAGACTGGGGAAGCATTTAGGAGATGCAAACTGAACAACTTAAAGGGCGGAGTTAAATGGTCATCAGTGTCAAAGTGAGGCAGTGTTTGTCATCTGAAAGCTACAGTTAAATAGCGGAGGTCAGTGAGGTATGTTTCAGGTCTAATCATCACAGCAATAATTAAAGATCTCAAAGGACGAATCAAGAGATTGTAAGGACATGTTAGTTCCAATAAAGGAAGAGTCTAGGATAAGAGGAGAATTGTCTGTGGTGAAAGGGATAGTGCCAAAGTGAGAGATGGTACATCCACTGCGACCCTGTCCTCTGACATCCACTGTCACAGGATCAAGAGTGATGGAGGGAAGTTGTATGTTCAGTGAGCCAAGGATGATCAATACAAATTCCAGGTGACAGAAGGAGGGTGGTTAGTGATGGAATCCATGTGAAGGGTGCTTCTTGATTTTGTGAAGACACTTGTTTCAAATAGACATGAAGCTGATACAAGTCCAGACCTAAATCAGTACAGGACAATGTTGGTGGAGAAAGTTTGAATCTGCCCATTGGGAGATTTTGAAAATCTCACTGAGCAGTAACATTAATGCTGTGAGCATACTTGCACCTCTGTCTTCTTCATATAGTAATTTTAGTGGATTCACTATAGATCTGATACATTCAATATTTTTGCACTCTCAGGAACAGCAGAACAGAATGTGACAAAGGATGGCTGCTATCAACTAGAGCAGAAGTTAACATCAAAAGGGAAGGCATCATAGAAGAGAGGCACTTCCATATACTGCATTGTCGGAATGAGGACCAACTATTTGCAAATGTTGGCAAGGTGATGCCAGGGATAGTGGAGGTTATCTTGGGAATTGGTCATATAGCTATGTGTGATCTTATGCAAAATGTAGAGCTATGTGAATTTGTGGGAACCATATCACTGCAGAGCTCAGTTTTGTCAGCAGCTGTTGTCTCCAAGGCACCACAGGCAGCATGTGTGGCATTTCACAGTCTACTCCACACATGTTCAGAATGAAACTGGTCAATTCAAATGAATTCATCAATTACTCCACAGATTAGGATAGCCAAGATTACACTTCAGTGCCCATTCCTCATTTCTCTAGAATGCTAGGGGCTATCAATTCCCCTCATGAAGTTGTTAGAGCACCACAGAACAAACTAACATTTAAAAGACATTTGGATAAGTGTATGAACAGAAAGATTTGGAGTGATATGGACCAACAGCAGGGAAGTGGAATTAGTTTAGTTTATGTTCAGCATGGACTAGTTGGACCAAAGGGTCTGTTTCTGGGCTGTATGACTATGACTCTTTGAGGTCATTTACTGTGAACACATACTCTCAGGCAAAGAATGATACTTGTCTGTAGTGATTTCCTGAGCAGATCTTATCACAACTTGCTCAACTTGTAGCTCTCAAAAGTTTTTGAGGCCCTAATACAGGTTGATGGATCTGAGGTAACAAGAGCTATGTCCTATGATGCTGAATAATGACAGTGAGGTACCTCCACAGCGTAATGCAAGAGTAGTGCATTGCAACACATGCCTTTACTTAAACCATCACTGATTTGTCCTGCTGAAAAGCACTTTCACTGCCTTGAGTTTCAGAGGGAAACTCTGCTTGGAATTGGAAATACATCAATCAGCAAACCATGATGGAGAATTCAGATCCTGCACCAGCCTTACAGGGTCTTGAGTGCCCTTAATCCATTCAATCATCTCTATTGAATGATTTTTGGACAATGTCGTTTGTTACACATATAAAGAAGAGCCTGCTGAGTGTGCATGTTCAGGCATATCCTACAGAGTAAGATACAAAACTGGACACAAATATGAGCATTTGGGTAAGACCAAATGCAAACTCAGAACATGCTTCCTTCACAATAAAGGAGCCACCACCATACCTAGTGCAGCTTGAAAGCATACCAAATGGAATTAACTGCCAGAGGAAGTAGTGGATGCAGGTACATTTACAACATTTAAATGATATTTGGATAAATACATGTCATAGGAAAGATTTGGAGGGATACAGGCCAAATGCAGGCAAGTGGGAACATGGAAACATGGCCAGTGAGGTTCTGTTTCCATACTATATGACTCTATATGAGTATATAAGAGGAAGCCCCACCATGTGGTAGGGACACGCCCTGTGAGATGGTGGTGAATTTTTGTTTTGAACATGTACAGTCCATGGGGTGTTTACAGCCAGCTTTTATAGCCAATTTACAGACCTCATGCTTTATCACTATGATGACAGGTTCCACCAATGAATAATCCGACATGTCTATTCCGCCTGCCACTGGGCCTCTTAATTCGAATTTGTGTGTATCGCTCCCTACATGCGACCAGAAGTGGTATCCACTTCCACCCTTGGGATCTGAGTTGCTTTAAATAAATTCCACCCAGCATCTCGAATGAACCACTCAGATTTTGTGCTGAGATTACATTGCTTCATTCAGTGCTGTGACTGTCACAGTGATAGGGCTAAATCTGTTCCTGTGGAAACAGGTGCACCTGTTGTTGCTGCTTTCTGTGTGCTATATCGGCAAACAGCTGCACAGAGCAGCAGCCCCAATGTTTCACCACAATGAATGTCTTCACAGCTTAATTGTCATAATCCCTTTTGGTCCATTTCTTTGCAACTATCCAGTTAGTAAGTAAGTGCTACGATTGCACTACACTGCATAACGTTCCATTTATAGTTATTGTTACTGAGCTAATAATTAGAAGAAAAATATCCTTAATCTTCTATGTCTTCACAACTTCTGAGAAAACATACATTGTTGATTTATATGGTGCTGCCCTCTCATATTGCTAATATTCCAAGGGCTTGACATTTCAACTATTTTTCAACGCGTTGATTAAATTATATGCCTTTAAATGTCACTCATCATGCATACAATTTTGGAAGTGGTGATGGAAAAAGTAACAGCTAATCATGATGCAACTGCAAATAATAATCTTTTCACGCTGCTAATAGGAGATTGAAGAAGGAGCTTTGGTATTTCAATCCTTACTGCTTCTGTATTTAAAACCAAAACTCAGACACAAAAAAAGATCATAGTAAGCAACAGGTGGTTTGCCTTGCTGACCTGAAACTTTTGATGCTTTTTAAGGAATGGAAAATTTAATTCGGAGGAACACTTGGACTTGTAAAGATAGCAGTGAACCACGGAAAGTGTCATTGTCATTGAACGTTCAATGATTTGTACAAATGTTACAGTTGCTTACTGGCAACATGTAAACATATCACACTGCACATAACTAGTGACAGCACAGTCTCCAAATGGGAAAATATCCTGTGCACTCAATGTACCAATGGAGTAGCTACTATACCCACAAAATACAAAACATTTGATGAGTATAAGGAAGAAAATAGTGAAGCACTGGGTCAATAATCAGTAATTGTGATTTTTGATGATTTGCTAGAAAGCAGAGAGTCTGAATATGCTCGAGTAGGACTTTATTGACAAGTCACTTACTAAATTGTAAACAAGACTAGAAAGGTGATCTTGGTGATATGGGTGACCCTGGGGTGGCATGGTGGTTCAGTGGTTAGCACTGCTGCCTTGCAGCACCAGGGATCTGGGCTTGATTCCACCCTCAAGTGACTGCCTATGTGGAATTTGCACATTCACCCCGTGTTGTGTGGGTTTTCTCTGGGTGCTCTGGTTTCCTCCCACAGTCCAAGGATTTGCAGGTTAAGTGGATTGGCCATGCTAAATTGCCCACAGTGTCCAGGGATGTGATGGTTAGGTGGATCAGCCATGGGAAAGGTAAGGGTTTGAGTCTGGGTCGGATGCTTTCAGAGAGTTGGTGCAGACATGGTGGGCCAAATGGCTTGCTTCCACATTATAGGGAATCTATGAATCACTAACTTCAATGAATCTTAATTCCTACGTGTCTCTAAAAGCTGCCTGAAATGATTTCAGGGTTGATTAAAATCAGTAAATATGAAGATGAACTCGGAGCCTTTAGAATTTGGTGTCCCTAATGGTTTAATTTGGTCATTATGAAATACATCTAGACAAAAAAAATGTGCAAGCTTATATAAAGCAGGGAAAACACTAATATTAAATAGGAACCCCACTTACATTAAGGAAGATCAAATGAGTTTCTGAGTTCGGAAAACGTTCAATCCTAAAATGCTGTAGGAGAGCTAACTTTTGACTGCAGCATATTCCATCATGCCAAAGGCTGCAGGAATGCTAGAAATGACAGATGTGTCTCAACATGATAGGGAAATAGTATATGAGGAGGCTGCGCTTCAGCTGGTAAGCAGTTACTGACATGTTGCAGCATAAATTGGCTGAAAGCACTAGGGCATATACAACACTACCAGTGACTTCCAACTTCTATGTCACAGCCTTATTCCAGACTAAAACCGATTACTGTCTGCTTGCTGTTCCACATGATGATCAATCAGGAGGCAGAATTTAGGGACACAGCTGCCCACCACTTTCTCAACAGAAGCAGTAACTTCTCCTAAGGATGCAACAACATTGCCATTGAGCTGTTTCTATTCAGCCAGTTAACAGATTGCTTCCCTTTGGTTAGAATTGGAAGAAGGTTACAAAGAAATGCAATGCCAAAGAATATAAAGGAAAGATGCAGGTGGATTTAAATGTAACATTCAAGTATTGTTCGATATTGGTTTTAAATAACTAATATTCAGCCTGCTTTCTGATTTGGGGTGTAAAAACACAACTTGTTAATCCTATTGAAGAAATTTTATATTCATGCTCAGTAACAATTTCTTCTTCAAATTACCTGCAGGCTGTGCAGACAAAGCACTTTGGATGAAATGTCCTCCCCAGAGCTGAGATCACCTCTCCACCGATGAAGTCTCCACAACTGTCACAACGAGTGCCATACAGCCGTTGATAGTCCAATGTGCAGATGTATTCTCCATTTTTATAGAAGAAGTTTGCTTGGGCCAAGTCAGAACCACAAACTGTAAAACAGTAATAATTACATCAACTGATATACTCAATGCAGCACCTTAAATCTCAGAATAGTTGTTTACTTGGATACTTCAAATAAGTTTTTGATCAAACCCTCCTGTTATATAAGCTGATTTGTTCCTGCACTTGGCACAATCTGATCCAACTTAACTCAAACTAATCTCCAACTATAAAAAAAGGACATAATGAGTATCAGAATTTTAAATACTAGAAACTTAAGGACTAATGTAACTTTTGTCTCTTTAATAAAGATAGTTCAAAGAAAAACAAAACAATTCACTATATTCAACAGAGGTTTTGGTTGTCTACTATCATGTCACAAAATTGTAAGTATGAACAAGTATAATGATGGCATTACTATATAAAAATGACAAACTCTGTAAGAACTCTGGATGCTATAAATCAGAAACAAAACCAGAGGTTGTTAACAAAGCTCAACAGGTCTGGCAGCACCTATGAAGAGAAAATCAAAGTTAATGTTTCAGGCCTGGTGACATGTTCTGAGGAAAGGTCACCAATCCTGAAATGTTAACTTAGATTTCTCTTCACAGACCAATATGAAAAATGACACACCCTCTACCTTTTACCAACCCACTCCACATTTGGAACCCCCTTAACCTTGCGATTAATGAAACCTCCCAGCAATTGGATCTACCTAATTGTTGAACACATCCAACTTTTATCACCAACCCAGTGTTATGGGCCAGCCTACCTGCCTCAAAACATATCAAGAAGATAGCCTAGACTCAAACTTTATTTAAATGTCAGTATAAAATGCTGCATTCCAGATGTGATTTAATTGGTCAAACTACAATGCTTCAAGCAAAACACACGTTATTCTTACGCCACAGTTAAAATACAAACAGAAAATGAATTGGCAAAACTTTAATGCTATTGAAGTATTTCACAAAATAATACATTATTTAACTACCACTCATCAAATGTTCCAATATAGCAGCATCCTATAAATACACCCTTGGCAAAGGCAAATTCAGCAACACTGATTTCCCTTACTTGCTATCTCCTCCAGTCCAGGAGAAGGAACACCAACAGAATGAATCTATTAGAAGACAGAATTTAAGCTTTTGCAGTAGCAACGAGAGAGCTGTATCTAGCAGCTTCGACTCCAAAAATCCAATGTCAATAACTGAAAGTATAACTAAAACTTTGGGTCTATGTAAGCCTGAGTCCACCCACTCGTGCTTTTTTACCTAATGCAAAAATAACCCAAAGCTATTTACTCTGCTTTCCATGGAGTGGACACCTCAGCACCTGGTATACAATGCCCATCTTCATGAAAACCAGATGGACAAATCTCTCCTAAAAGCACATATCATTACATCAGTCTACTGGATTCATTGGACCTACTAATAAGCTTATGATCACTCACTGCCCTATGACTGCATAAGAACCAAAACAGTCAAAAGCAAAACTAACAAGTGGATATTCGAAAACATTTCAAGATGCTTCACATTTGCAAATTAACAACAATAAACAAAAACATAAACATAAATTGCTAGAGAAACGGGGTAGATCTGACAGCACCCATGGAGAGAAAGCAGAGTCAATGTTTTGGGCTAGGAAGAGAATTCCAGAGGTTTTTTTTAAACTAGGGAATTGAAGGCTTGGCCACCACTGTTTCAGAAATTAGACTTAGAATTCTGGCATAAGAAGGCAGTATTGGAGGAACACAGAAATCTCATAAGTTTGTTGATCTAGCAGAGGTTACAGAGTTAGGGAACAGTGAGGCCATAGAGGGGCCTGGAGACAAAGAAGAGGATATACACATCAATGTGTTGCTGGAGCAAGAGACATTGTATTAAGTGATGGGGCAAGTGATTTGCTGCACGCAAAGTCACAGGTAGCAGAGTTTTAGATGGCCTCAAGTTTGTGTAGGGTAAAATATGGAAACCAACCATTGCAGTAGTTCAAGTTCTTGAGAGGAAGTAAAGGTGTGAGTGAGGATTTCAGCAGTAGATGAGCTAAGATAGGGGAAACTTCAGGTGACTTTGCAGAGGTGAAAATAGATGGTCTTAGTGATGGCAACAGAGATGTCCAATTCATTGCAAAATAGTTCAATAACCAAAAGATACTGAAGGCAGTTCATAAGAAAATGCATTCCTACTATCAAAGCCCATATTCTGTAACAACCTTTCATCATTTATATTCTTTGGTAGCTATTATTTTAAAGGTTTAAATATAATGGTTGGGTTGTCATCAAAGCAAAGTTTCAGAGATCTAGGAATTAAATCCAAACAAGGAGGACAGGGCACACTAGAAATAACAATTCCATGAAAAAATTACTGCACTTATTACTAATTCTGCTTCTGAATTCAAAGCAAACTGTACTGATCACAGTACTGCATTTATAATGCAATCAATGACTGCAATCTATTTGGTTTGTGGCAGCAAGATAAAAAAGAAAATAGATGCTCAAAATTATTAGGCAGAGCCCAACAACAGTTCTTTCTCTGAGTTGTTTTGGATTGTTTTTAGAGGAAGGCATCCAAAGTGTCTTGAATACCTATAACTTTGACTAGATTATGAATTCAAAACACTTATGTTGTCATACACTGATAGTGCCACAACTGAAAATGACAAACTTAGAGGTATCTATAAAAATGCATTCCATACCAGAATATATTTACCAGCAGGTGTGATGTAGGCTGCTGATATATACACACTAATATCATGCATTTCTGAGTTTGAATTTTGAACAAGTGGCATATGTGTTTTCTATATATCCAAATGTGTTTAATGACTAACTTGCAAATATTACTGTGGTCACAGTGATGTCTTTTAAAAATCAGTCTGACAGAAATAGGTTTGCAGAGTAATAGTCTTTTGTTTATAGTGACAAGGTTTATGAACAGATAAACAATGTAGCACACTAAGTTTTCAGATAGAGGATTCTGAAATTTTTTGAGAGGCTTAGAGCAAAGATTTTTGCTTGGAAACAGATTTTTAAAATTTTAATCTGCGGAATTCTGCAGGGTTTGTATCTAAATGGATGTACAAAGCAGGTGCTCTTGAAACAGGAAAACTTCAGTTTAAAATGATTAAGATTAGGTTACTTCAATGTAAAGAGGTCAATTTAAAAGTTCCAGACCACAAGTGTTTGGTTTAAATCCTGGAGGGGTTATTTGAAGATGAGAAAGTTTAAGTTCAATTTTATGACAAATCAGGAAGGGGCTATCAGTATCGCATGACCAGAAGTGAAGTTATGGATAAGTCAAATCTATGTGGGACAGAGAAAGGCATTTGAGTATTGTATGGGAGGTTAGTGGAATTAACAGGATTGTACTTTTATTGTGTGTTTTGAAATCTTTCAACATGTATGATACGTGAATGGTTTGGTTTATACTACTCTATCTTCATTTCTTTTGTGTATTAAACTTCTGTTTTATTGTTAAAGCAAAATCTGTAGTACGTTTCCATCTGTGAACACCTTAAGGAAAACAAATTATGATCTTTCAAGTCAGAATTCTGGATTGATCCAGTGATAACATTGGCTGGATTATAACAGGAGGGAAGAAAAGATTCACTCACTGTTAGATTCATGGTGGTAGTGGGCGGGGCGGGGAGGTATCCAATCCCTCTAGTTTAAAGTGTCAGTTCAGAAATTGAAGAGTGTACAGCTACATAATAAAAAGTTGTTAGCTCTTTATTTTTCAACAACAATTTGGTTAAAAATGAATTTCCTGAAATAGTAAATGAGGTTTTATATCTGTGAACAGCAAAAGTACCATTTTCTTCAAAGGCAACAAGCAATGAACTATTCTCAAACATGATTCAGGTGCCCAGTGGCTGAAGGCACAATGTCTTTAGATGGTGGAACTGCATTAGAAATGTTTCTAGGGTATTTAGTGTACACCATTATTTATTAATCTTAATTGTCCAAGGACATCGCCACCACATCCAGGCTTCTTCCTCATTGCTTTGGAGACATCAGACTAACCTCATGGTTCAGCAATAACTCCCTCTAGATTTTCCTCAAAGCCAGAGAGATACTCTTCCCTAACAATAGCAACATGAATCCCTCTCACCTAACCAAGATGACTATATAGAGTTTATAGAGAATATTTGCATGGGACATATTGAAAGTACTGGGTCCAGTGGAGGTAAATAGTTAAAAATACCCTTCTATCTACTAGCTAAGCATCTTTGTGGCATGGGATTGTCTTTCAGCTGGGCATCAGACTATGTGTTTGTGTGAATGTAAGGCTCGGCTATGTAAGTGAATATGTGATCAGCCTGAGGGCTGCATCACACTTGGAGCCACAGTAGATGACATTTCATGTGAGTAGACAATTGGATGCAACCTACTGTATCTTGATGGGCCTGGATGTGTGACGGACATATGTGCACACAAGAGCCACGTGGAATTTGTCAAGTCAATCAGTCATAACTTTCTCTTGCAGGACAAACAAAGCCATAATTCAATGGAAATAGTGAAGATGGCAGAAAAATGTCCTACATCAAAGTTGTCACCCCTGTTGGGGAAGAAGCTCTCAGGATTGAGGCAGAGTAGGGTGATTGAGCTGTCACTGACTGGAAGGCTGGACTGGCAACTTGATAACACCATTGACATATACTTTCATACAACTGATGGTCAAAAGTCAACTGATAGAGCAATATTTGGCCAACTTGGATTTATCCTGATTTCTATGGACTGGAAACATCTGAGAAAATCCTCATACTGTTGGTTAGATGCCAGAGCTGTAGATATATTGGAATAGCTTGTTAAGTCTGGAGATTATCTTCAGTATAACAGTCAAGAAGCTACCATTAACCATAGTCTTTGCTGTATTCTGTGCCTTCAGCTATTTCTTGATACATGTGAAGTGAATCAAATTGGCTGAAGACTGGAATCTATGATGTTGGGGTCCTCAGGAGAAGGTTGAGATGGATCACCCACTCAGCACTTCTGGTTGAAGATGGCTACAAATGCTTGGCTTTGCATTTTGCCCTGTTGTGCTGGGCTCCCACATTGTCAACGATGGAGATGGCTGAAGAGCCTATTCTCCTGGTTAGTTATTTCTTTGTTCAACACCTTTCACAGTTGAACTGCAGGACTGCAGAGCTTGGAGGTGATCTGTTTATTGTGTGATCGCATAGCAATGAATATTACATACAGTTTCTACTGTTTAGCTCATTTGTAGTTCTGAGTTGCAACTTTACCAGATTATTATCTTATTTGCAGGTATGTCTTATTCTGCCACTGGCACGTTCTCCTTCAACCCTTGTGAAACCAGGGTTAATTCACCTGGCTTGATGGTCACAGTAGATTGGAGGATATGCTGAGCCATGACATTATAGATTGTAGTTGAGCGTAGATCTGCTGCTGTTCATAACCCATGGTGAATCATGGAAACCAGTTTTGAGCTGCTTGATCTGTTCTTAAATTATCTCATTTAGCATTGTGAGAGTGCCAGACAACCTGATGGATGGTATTTTCAGTGTGAAGTCAGAACTTCATGTGTAGTACTTACTGCTAACAACACAACCATGGATGAATATATGTGTCACAGGTAGATTGGTGAGAACAATTTTGTTTAGCTTTTTACTGACTGCTGCAGGCCCAATCTTGCAAATATATCCTTGAAGACTTTGCCAAATGGCCAAGAGTGCAGATCATGATCTACAGACAATGTGTAGCCACATGGCAAACTGTCAGGGTTCAATCTAGCAGAAGTATGCTAGAAAAAGAACGTACACATGGTTATCTGCAACCGCAGGTGGGAGTTGGAGCTGTTAAATAAACCAATATGAGCTTTTCAAGTAAACTGAGTTCATACTTTTTCAGCTGTATTCCTTACTGAAAACACAGAAAATAGACCAGTGATCAGCGGGATGTTTTCCTGGAAATATTTGATCAAATGCCATGAGATATAATAGCATTCTCTATTTAAGAATTTCTGGAGCCACTTTCTCTTGGCTGTTTTTCACTGTCCTGCCCCCTTTTATGTGTCCGCTATGCTTGTGGTAGGTCAGGGCATATCCAAGGATGGTGTTGGATAAGTTTGGTAGAATAGATTAAAGGTATGATTTAGTGAGTATGACTATGTTAGGGCAATTCATAGAGTCATAGAGATGTACAGCATGGAAACAGACCCTTTGGTCCAACATGTCCATGCCGACCAGATATCCCAACCCAATCTAGTCCCACCTGCCAGCACTTGGCCCAAATCCCTCCAAACCCTTCCTATTCATATACCCATCCAAATGCCTTTTAAATGTTGCAATTGTACCAGTCTCCAACAATTCCTCTGGCTGCTCATTCCATACCCGTACCACCCTCTGAGTGAAAAAGTTGCCCCTAAGGTCTTTTTTATATCTTTCCCCTCTCACCCTAAACCTATGCCCTCTAATTCTGGACTCCCCAATCCCAGGGAAAAGACTTTGCCTATTTACCCTATCCATGCCCCTCTTAATTTTGTAGGTCTCTATAGGGTCACCCCTCAGCCTCCAACGCTTCAGGGAAAGCAGCCCAGCCTGTTCAGCCTCTTCTTATAACTCAATTCGTCCAATCCTGGTAACATCCTTGTAAATCTTTTCTGAACCCTTTCATGTTTCACAACATCTTTCCAATAGGAAGGAGACCAGAATTGCATGCAATATTCCAACAGTGGCCTAACCAATGTCACGTACAGCTGCAACATGACCTCCCAACTCCTGTACTCAATACTCCGACCAATAAAAGAAAGCATACCAAACACCTTCTTCACTATCCTATCTACCTGTGACTCCACTTTCAAGGAGCTATGAACTTGCACTCCAAGGTCTTTTTGTTCAGCAATACTCCCTAGGACCTTACCATTAAGTGTATATGTCCTGCTAAGATTTGCTTTCCCAAAATGCAGCACCTCGCATTTATCTGAATTAAACTCCATTTACCACTTCTCAGCCCCTTACAAAATCCTGTTGTAATCTGAGGTAACCCGATTCGCTGTCCACTACACATCCAATTTTGATGTCATCTGCAAACTTACTTACTGTACCTCTTATGCTCACATCCACATCATTTATGTAAATGACAAAAAGTAGAGGACTCAGCACCAATCCTTGGGGCACTCCACTGGTCACAGGCCTCCAGTCTGAAAAACAACCCTCCACCTCCACCCTCTGTCTTCTACCTTTGAGCCAGCTCTGTATCCAAATGGCTAGCTCTCCCTGTATTCCATGAGATCTAACCTTGCTAATCAGTCTCCTATGGGGAATCTTGTTGAATGCCTTACTGAAGTCCATTTGGCTCACATCTACTGCTCTGCCCTCATCAATCCTCTTTGTTACTTCTTCAAAAATGTTTGCCTGGTCTGTAGACAGCTCTCATAATTTTGGCACAAGCCAAATGTTGATGAGTCAGACTTAACAGGATCATTTTAGTCATTTATGTTTCTGAGGTCAGTATGAAGATAACGTTGATAATGAAGGAATGCCTATGTATGTGATCAGAAAGCAGCAGATTCTGTAAAAGGAATCAATGTGTTTTGGTGTATTACCAATAATTTGTCAGTGCTGGTTGTCACATGTTTGTTCTAAAGTGGCTCTATGCAAGAGGTATACATACCTCCTAATCTGTCAATTTCTTAGGAGTGTTATGCATGTCTTTGCCAGGTGACTAATATTGTTTGTTTCTATCTCTACAGGAAAAGAGAGTGCACAGCACAAAAGGTACAGACAGGTGGCAGGCTTCCAGTTCTCGTGATCACTCTATGTCATTGAAGCTCCAGATTGGCAGAGCAACTATTCACTCGTAATGAGATACAAGTGCATTTACCCCTTACAAAACCAGGAAGTGACATGTCCGTAGGACATTACACGTTTGTCTGCCACAGAACCTTTCCTCAAAGGGCTGAGAAAATACCAGCTGGGGTAACCAAGATGCAAAAAGTATTTTATTCCAAAACATTGATAACCCCCGCTCATTTCACACACCATTGTATTCTTTCCTTATATTGTATTCTTTCCTTATAAAAGATTGCCACTCTCCTTATGTGCTATTTACCATGTTTTTAAAAGACAGGTCAATTCAATGTTAACAATCTGCTGAGTGATTGATAGTAAACAAATTGAGCAATACATGAGTTTGATGAGAAGAGAAACTCAGAGGGAAAATACTTGGTATCTGTGAAGCCAGTGGAACCACATTCACTGCCTTGGGGCATTTCGAAAATAATCAAGAAACACTTTTGCCTAAACTAGAATGGTAGTGTTCATCCCCTTACATGGCAACTGATGCTTAGTTAACAAAATTGCTTCATGTTGTTGAAATAATTTGAAGCAATCTGTAGAATGTTTTGAAAAATAGCCTCCTGCCAGATAAGAACGAACCAAGATTTTATCTATGTAGACATGCTGAATTGGCTAAATTCATTAAATGTTGGCAGATTGGCCAGTTTGGAGCACATACCTATAATGAAATTCAACTGATTTTTCTTCCACTAATGCAGAAATATTCCTTTTTTTAAAAAAAAACTCTTGCGCACATTTTACATCCAAGGCACTTAAAACTCTGTGGACTCTGTTCAAGTGGCTTGCTGATAGCACAAATTGATATAAAAAAACCTACCACTTTCTTATCTCTTGAAACAATTTACTGTCATTTAAAAAAGACTTACAGTACTACTCTTGATGTTGGAGTGCATCTTACATATATACAAATCTGGTAAATATCCATCATCTTTCAAAAAATATTCTTTCTAAAAAGGTAAAGAAATAATGTCATTTCCTGGTGGCTTTCTTAACCTTGATAACCTGCCCATTGCAAAAGTACAAAAGATTGCGTACAGGTATATACAATAAGCAGTTAAATGTTACAGCCCTGTTCAGGCGGCTGTTGTTGTGTAGTGGTAGTATCCCTACCCTGGGCCAGGAATCCTAAATGCAAATCCCAGTTGCTCCAGATTAGAAAATATCTACAGCTACGCTCAGATCCTAGACTATGTGCCAGCTATATCATAGGAACGAAGGCAACCTGATAAAAAAGAACACACTTAAAATGGCAGTAAAACACAATAAAGGAAGTACTTCCTCACAGAGGCTGATGTAAATGATGTTAGAATTGGCAAAACATGAAAATTAGTGTTCTGCTCCCAAATAAACCACTTTTCCGTGATATACATATAGTGCAGAACACTCAACTTCAATGGAACTGTACAACTAGTCATAAAGATTAGACATCCCTAATACTTCCCAGTTGTCCTTTGTAAATATTCCTTTTCAGCTCTGTTCATGATGCAAACTGACCAAATGACAGAAAATCGAAGATTCAATGTTAAGCTTTGATGAGATTGTCTAGATATAGCTCGTAGGCAGTAGCATGGAAGAGGAATTTTAATTAATAGAAATGAGGACAGAAATGATTTGGACAATTTAGAGAAGCAAAGAGAATTTGGGACACATACTAAGAATGAGCCCGAATTATCTAAAATATAGTTAACCAATGTTTCAGGTGTGATTCAAAATATAATTACACAATGAATTATTCCAAAAAGTAGAGCAGAATATCTGAAACTAAACAAGAAACAGAAGATCGAGAAGAAAATGGAGATATGAATTAGAATAAGAGATACTGTGTTGATCAAAAGACATTTCAGTCAAGTGATGGAAGTGTTGGTGGTAGATTCCTTCAGTTGTGCAGTGTTTGTCTTTGTATGCAGATCTGCAGTGTGTGGAATAAACTGACTAAAGTTGTATTTACACTCTCTGTGTAATAAAGATTGGAACAAAGAATTGGAGAGTTTCACCAGTTTCAGATTTGTGGATTTTAATACACTAAAATCTGTAAAAAGAATACTCATTACTTGTAAAATCATTTTATTTGCATCGGTGTAGTTACCAGTGAAATACAATTGTTATTAAGTAGGCCATAACTGAAAAAAGTCAGGTGAAATTTGATTTGAATAAAATTGTATTCAGAAAATCAGTTCATATGTGATTCACACTATTGAGACACTATAGTGTTCCTTTAATGGAAAATAACCTTTCCACTAAAGAAATTAAAGCAGTGTTATTGCATGAGGGGTGGAAACTTAGAAGACAAAAGATGCATTTAACTAAAACCACACATGAAATTTGCCCATCCACCCTCAAAATGTTGAAAACGTTAGTTATAAAAATAGGGATGAAGAATGCAATAAACCCATTGAAGAGATGAGTGACAGATATGAGATTTGTAAGCAGTACCAAAAGATATTATCATGGTCTATTGTAAGTCTGCCTTTATTGAGAGCCTTAAAAAGGCAGTTGCGATAGGTTTAAAGGCATAGGATAAAGAAAAAACACTTTAATTTTACATTTTGAAGATTTGTCAACTAGATGGACTCAGTCAACATTGTAAAGATAAGAAATAAATTGTGGATAATGTGATGGAACAGCGAATAGGAACTAGACCTGGACCACCAGCGAAGTTCTCACTGATTATTGGGCTAAATCTCCTAATAATGAATTTAAACATTTGTGCAAATATGAATGGAACAGTTATGAATCAAACAGCAGAAAATCAGGGAGACATGAATTATTTTTTAAAAAGGAATTAAAAGTGAAGTGTGGGAATGGTTAATGGGAAATAATAATTGCACAGCCTAAGAACCAGACTGTTCAGGTACATTCTTCAAGCCTGCCTGCCATAGACTACAAATTTGCAGATTCTAAAAGAGATACGGAAAGTAATGAACAACCAGATACATCTCATAAACATGTGTTACATAGCAATGAAAATCAGACTGTCATAATTGACACTTTTTCCAGTAAAGGACAGATAAGGTCTGATTATTGAAATGAGGCCATTGTTGCCAAAGGACAACTCTTAAAAGTGAGCAATAAAGTCATGTACTTCCAATACTTTTTTCCAAATCATGTATTTACCAGATGCTAGTCAATGGAGAAATGTGACTATTATAAGTAGAACAGGGAAGGCCTCTGGAAAATATGAAAAATGGTTGAATGTTCAGTATAAGTGGGTTCAAAGCTAGAAATTGGATACTTAAAGTACAAAAATAGAAGGCAAAAAAAAACCACAATGTAAGCTCAGGCAGTGGTTGCAAAAACAAACACGTCACAAGAAAGAGATCACAATCCATTGAAATGAATCCTGTAACAACAGGGGGAATCATACAGCAAAAGTCCAGACAGAATTACAAGTCAAGGTTGAGGGTGTAGCTCAACAAGTTCAATAAATACACTAAGAGACTAGGAATGCTACCAGTGGAAGAAACCCATGTGATGGACAAACCTTAGTAGCTGTGAACAAATTAGATGACAGTTTATTAAAAGAAGCCAAATCTGGATTACAAAGCTGAAAAGAATGTGGGATGTAATAAGAGATGTCAGATTTAGGTCAATTGACCTATCATATTGCTGGGTGGGATGGAAAAGGTTTCTCCTGGTGGGAATTATAAGGCTAAAGCCAAGCTAGTGACCTAAGGTTTTGAAGAAAAATGCAGGGATCACGATAAAAGGGCAAATTCACCTACAGCAGGAAAAGCAATTTTGAAGTTTTTTTGGGCTCGTTAGCAACAAATATTTGAGAATATAGATGAATTGACATGAAAGCTACATTTCTGCAGGGAGATCAGCTCAAAAGGGAAAGGTTTTTCACCCTCCAAAAGAGGTGTAAATGCAATGGGGACAATATAGATGTTAGGTAAATGCATTTATGGCCTACATTGTTGCAGAAGGGCATAAGATCTTGATGTTTGTGAATGTGAGAAGAGTTCATTAGATTTGAAGATAGAAGTACATGCAGATAATAGTCTTTAAAATACCACAATAGGATTAAAGCCTGGTTTCTCTCAGATTACTCTGTTTAATTGTGTTCAGTATGAATGTGCAATAAACAGAATTTCAAACGACCCTAAACATGAACATAGGTTGTGACTTTGCTTCTCCTTGGCCAAACTCATTAAACATGTGCATAGAACCAAATCACCAAAGATACCAATCTAGAATTTGGTACTTCTCAGTAAGAGTCAAAAAAGGTGGTCCTGGAAAAATGATCAGGTCAGGAACCATCCGAGGAGCAGGAGCGTGGATGTTTCGGGCATAAGCTCTTCATGAGGAATGTGGAGGGGAAGGGGATGTGAGGTAAATAGGAGGGTAGGGGTGGGCTGAGGGGAAGGTAGGTGGGAAGGTGATAGGTGGATGCAGATGGGTGTTAATTGTGATAGGTCGGTGGGCAGGGTGGAGCGGATCGGTGGAAGGAAGATGGACAGATAGGACAGGTTAAGAGTTGGAAAGTTGTATCTGGGATAAGGTGGGGGGGAGGGGAGGGGAGATTTGGAAACTAATGAAGCCAATGTCGATGTTGATGCTGTATGGTTAAAGGATCCCAAGATGGAAGAAGAGGTCCGTTTTATTAAATTGGTTGGCCTCCAGTAGATCCTGTGGGATCCATTGTTGAGAAAAGTTTCTTTCTAATTAATTTGCAAGATGTGGGAGTCGCTGACTGGCCAGTATTTATTGCCCATCCTTAGTTGGCTTTGTGAAGTTGATGGTGAGCTGCCTCCTTGAACCGCTGCAGTCCACTTACTGTGGGTTGATCCACAATGCCATGAGGGATGGTAGTCCAGAATTTTGACCCAGTAACAGTGAAGAAACGGCAATATATTTTCAAGTTAGAATGGTGAATGGCTTGGAGGGAAACTTGAAGATAGTGGTGTTCCCATGTATCTTCTGCCCTTGTCCTTATAAATGGAAGTGCTGTAGATGAGGAAATTGTCTGGAGAAGAGAAGAACTAAAGCAAAATCACTTTTCCAAAAAACTATCAGTACCGCTTGAAGATCAGTTAAGACAGCCAGAAGAACCACAGTGCTGAGTAACTGCTTTGAAGGGAATAGAACAGCACAAATTCCTGCAGAGAAATGATCAAAGATTGCTGATGGTAAATGAAAGCATTTTATAGCTGGTAAAAAGTGAAAAGAAAAAGCAGTGAAAGCAGTAAAAGCCCTCCAGCTGCCAACAGGAGAAATCCAATTTGAGGAACTGTGGAAAGAAGCCAATGAGTGTAGCACTACATGAGCCTAGGTAGCAGTTGGGTACAGATACCAAGTGAATATGAGGTATTTGAGAGAAAATGGCACTTACACTGGCAGTGTGGAGAAGGTTGTCGACCTCTCTCTTACAGTCTGAGACTGCTTTAACCTTTAACCTTGGACCAAGCTGGCATGGTCTAGTGTCGTGGCTTTCAAACCTAGTTCTGGAGAAAAAGGATGTCCGTGTATGCACCACCCTATCCAGCAGAACTTCCAGGATTCTGTTGACAAACTGAGGAGCTGATATCTGCCACCCACCCCTGTGTGCTTTGTCCATGGCTGAAGTCAGAAACTGTGTAGAGCAGCTCTGAACTAACAGTTCCTGTCTGGGTGCACACAGGCTTTTAAAAATAGCTCAGGTGCAAGGGTTTCTGGTGAATTCCAGGATATCTGTGCAATGGCAAGTTGTTCCTGGAATAGTGCATGTAAAGATGATGCAAGAGACATCTCAGGATAGGTAGTTAATGAGGTGAGTTTGGTCAGATAAGATAAAAAAACTCAATTGGCCTCAAAAAATCATAAGTTACTATCCTTTGTTTCATATTCCTTTGCCAAAATTTGAAAAGTGTTCAATTTCAGCCCTATGAGAACAATTTTTGTAAAAACAATTGTAATTGCCAAAAAAAGACAAGACAACAAAATGAGTGTAATAAAAGGAGATCAAAATCCTAAAAAAAAGTACCCAATCTGAGAAAATAAATAATACCTTCAAGTATTTTTCACCAATCAGCCAATGCAACAAACTTGACTGGTAACTATCTTTCCACCAAAGAAATTCAAGTTATCAGATCCATTGACAGATCAACAAATTGGCAAAGATGGAAAGCATAATTCATAAGATTGCGAACAGCTTTAGCACTGAACACCAAACCAAATGCAGAACAGGTTACCCCACTGCTCTATTATGTGGTAAGAGCCTCTGATAGTGTGTTATATAAACAACACATTGATGAGAAACAAATTATGTTCGTTAATAATTATGTTTGACAACTTCATAACAATGTTTAATTATTATTAAACTTAACTATCAAATAAGACGCTGGTGAGATTGTGCTTCAATTACACTCCTAGCAGACTGTAAATAGCTTCATTAATAACCTGTATGTACTTTTTGAACCAGGCAACAATGAAAACCTACATTAGCTCATTTGTGATAGAATCATAGTTGGTGTCTTAGATAAAAAATACATCAGGAACAGTTATCAAGCAAACTTACAAGTTTGACAAACTACCTTCCAGATAGGTTGTTAGCTAATATCAGCACTGATTAGACCCTGTGTGCAATCATGTGACATACCCATATCACAAGCACCAGTCAGTTATCCAGACTGGAAACTGATTCACTGGTATTTTGTATTCGCCTGCAAGGGGATATGGATAGAGTATTTCTGAGGATGACTTCTTAAAGCTACTTAAAATATAATTACTTTTTTGCATCGCTTTGTTCTGAAGCTGCTACAATGACACACTCTTTACTCAGTGCGACCCTGACTAGTGCGGTGTGAATACATTAAGAACATTTCTGGGTGGCACAACCTACCAGCTGGGGAAAGATCTACCCTGGATTTTCAAACTCCCATTTTGAACCATTCAAAGATGAAAGCCTTGACTTTAACAGCCAGCAGCAAACTGAAGTGATAATGGCTCGCCCACCCATGGCAAAATGAGAGCCAGCTGATTTTAATGGATGGCTTTCATTTCAACCCCAGCAGACAGCATCTGAGGGGAAACCACGAATCCCAGATGGTACCCACAGAGACCCAATAGTTGGCACAGTTGCCAGTGCCTTCAGAAATAGCTTACACTTATTATTCTAGTCATGCTAAAAAGAGACACAATTTTGAAGCCTTTTATCTTACACTTACTAAGGCTCAGGTGCCAGAAACGAAATCCTGTTTAGTGCAAGAGGAAAGCTTCAAATTTGCATCTCTTTTTAGCAATGTTTAAGTTCTGTTTTTCCATAAAAAATACAAGTTTAATTTTAAAAGTGCATGTTTTTATTAATCTAAACAGCATCTACTATTATTAGATGACGCTGATAACATCAGTAAAAAAAAGTTGGTTTGAATACAAAAATGGATTGAAATTACTAACTGAAAGAATGTTACTGTCCTGATTTTCTAATTTCTTATACCCTAAGTTTTTTCATGAGCCTGAATCAGGGTTAATGGTGCATTGCTGAATGCATGAAGTTACCTCAGCTGCCTACCTAAAACCTCATTAACCCAACAATGAAGGTCAATACCAACTCTACCAAGTAAAAACATCATCAATGATTTGCAGTGTAGTCATAGAGTAAAGGGAAAAAATGCTACAAGTCTGTTATGGAAGAAAGCTTCATTTTCTACTTATCTTAGGCTGCACAGAAGCAATTAGATTGCAGGAAATCATTTTCAAAAGCAGTGAAATGCAACACACTTATCTTTTTAATTGTATTTCCAGATGCCTCAAATTGACTGTAATATGCCTTTAGCATTCACGGATGATAGGAGCCTGATTGCATTTGGTTGTATGATGTTCAGTTACTTGCATGTGGAAATATTTCAGTTTAAAAAGCCAAATCTTTATTCTTGTAGCTTGAAACTACTTCACATTTACAACATGTTTTTAAGGTTAGTTGAATGAAGTTTAGTTGGTGCCGTTACAAATTTGGTGAATTTTGAATTGAATTATAGTGCTAATTATTACAAGTAAACGGAGAGCACATGTTGCCTACTCTTACATAAACCAACATAAAGATGTCTTTATTGTGATAAAATATCCCAGGGCAATGGGCACAAAGGGAAAGTGGGTTAAAAAGGTAAAGTCTCCAAAGTCCTAGGGGACCAGAGGGCTGCTGTCTCATTAGAGAGAGAGGACTGGTGAAGGTTCACCACATCTCAGTTGAGGCCAGAGGTTGAGAAGGTGAATCCTACATGCGAACCTCAGCAGGTGCAGGAGTTGATGCACACTCTTGGCACCATTCCTCATCACAATCCAGCCATCCAGCTAACTGAACTAATTACCCCTGGAAAGCAAATGTTAAGCATGGATCAAAGAAAATTTAGGGGAGTTGGCTGAAGACAATATTGAGGAGGGAAACTTGAAGCTAAGGAGATTGATGACTATTGATGGCAATACTACAAATTAGGATTGGGATGGAGGGATAAAATATGTTGTGATCTAAAGTAAAAAAGGCAAGTATGCAAACTGGGATTTAAGATAAGCATCTACATTAGAGATATGTGGGAAAGCCTTTGGAGACATATATAAACATCAATAGATATCTTGGAATCATTTGTTAGTTGATTAGGACTGGATAATAGGTGGCAGACAGCAAGGGATTTGAAAGATGAATAGTATTTAAAATAAGATATGAAGTGACTAATGGACTCTTTGGCAATTTGAGTATGTGAAAGTGTCGAGCTTGGGAGGTTGTGGCGAAACATTGATTAAGTTGAGCATGGAGGCTTCAAATATGGAATGAGTTGTCCATAGACAAGTAATGTTGCATAGGTAAAAGTTTCTTTCAATACATAAGAAACAAATGACAGGCAAAAGTAGGCATTGGTCCACTTCAAACTGATGCAGGAAGTCGAGTGATGGGAGATAAGGAAATAGCAGGAGAACTTAACAAGTACTTTGCGTCAGTCTTCACAGTGGAAGACATGAGTAATATCCCATCAATTAAAGGGAGTCAGGGGGCTGAGTTAAGTATGTTTGCCGTTACAAAAGAGAAAGTGCTAGAAAAGCTAAAAGGTCTTAAAATTGATAAATCTCCTGGCCCCGATGGGATACATCCTAGAGTTCTGAGGGAGGTGACTGATGAAATAGCGGACGCGTTGGTTGAGATCTTTCAAAAGTCACTGGAGTCAGGGAAAGTCCCGGATGATTGGAAGATCACTGTTGTAGCCCCCTTGTTCAAGAAAGGATCTAGACAAAAGATGGAAAATTATAGGCCAATTAGCCTCACCTCAGTTGTTGGTAAAATTCTAGAATCCATCATTAAGGATGAGGTTTCTAAATTCTTTGAAGAGCAGAGTCAGATTAGAACAAGTCAACATGGATTTAGTAAGGGGAGGTCATGCCTGACAAACCTGTCGGAATTCTTTGAAGAGGTGACAAGTAGGTTAGACCAGGGAAACCCAGTGGATGTGGTCTATCTTGACTTCCAAAAGGCCTTTGCTAAGGTGCCACACGGGAGGCTGCTGAGCAAGGTGAGGGCCCATGGTGTTCGAGGTGAGCTACTGGTATAGATTGAGAATTGGCTGTCTGACAGAAGGCAGAGACGTTGGGATAAAAGGTTCTTTTTCAGAATGGCAGCTGGTGACATGGGCTGTCCCGCAGGGTTCAGTGTTGGGGCCACAGCTGCTCACGTTATATATTAATGATCTGGATAAAGGGACTGGGGGCATTCTAGCAAAGTTTCCGATGATACAAAGTTAGGTGGACAGACAGGTAGTACTGAGGAAGTGGGGAAGCTGCAGAAGGATCTAGACAGTTTGGGAGAGTTGTCCAGGAAATGGCTGATGGAATTCATTGTGAGCAAATGCGAGGTCTTGCACTTTGGAAAAAAGAATACAAGCATGGACTACTTTCTAAACGGTGAGAAAATTCGTAAAGCCAAAGTACAAAGGGATCTGGGAGTGCTAGTCGATGATTCTCTAAAGGTAAACATCCAGGTTGAGTCTGTGATTAAGAAAGCGAATGCAATGTTGTCATTTATCTCAAGAGGGTTGGAATATAAAAGCACCGTTCTGCTACTGAGACTTTATAAAGCTCTGGTTAGGCCCCATTTGGAGTACTGTGTCCAGTTTTGGTCCCCACACCTCAGGAAGCACATACTGGCACTAGAGCGTATCCAGCAGAGATTCACATGGATGATCCCTGGAATGGTAGGTCTAACATGTGAGGAACGGCTGAGGATCCTGGGATTGTATTCATTGGAGTTTAGAAGATTAAGGGGAGATCTAACAGAAACTTACAGATAATACATGGCTTGGAAAGGTTGGACGCCAGGAAATTGTTTCTATTAGGCGAGGAGACTAGGACCCGTGGACACAGCCTTAAAATTAGAGGGGGTAAATTCAGAACAGAAATGCGGAGACATTTCTCCAGCCAGAGAGTGGTGGGCCTGTGGAATTCATTGCCGCAGAGTGCAGTGGAGGCCGGGACACTAAATGTCTTCAAGGCAGAGATTGATAAATTCTTGATGTCACAAGGAATTAAGGGCTACGGGGAGAATGCGGGTAAGAGGAGTTTAAATGCCCATCAGCCATAATTGAATGGTGGAGTGGACTCGATGGGCTGAATGGCCTTACTTCCACTCCTATGTCTTATAGTCTTATGGTCTAAGGTGTTCACAGGTGGCCTTGGTACTGAATCTTGATCAATGATAGCTGATGTACAAATTGAGTAAAGAATACATGAAGAGCTATAAAATGGACAATTAAAACACAGTTCATAGAACCATTTCGAAGGAGTAACTCAATCCAATCTGTGTTTCCATTAAGTAATCCATTTACCAAATTCTATGCTACAAGGAAACAATCAGTCTTTGTATTAAAAGCGATTTTCAACTATTCTCTTTGCATAGTCTTATTGTAAACTGAAAACCTGTGTTGTGTCTAATTCCACAGTTTTCATTCTGACCTTGTTTTAAAAAATCAAATGCACTCAAATTTAAAAAGGAAACATTGTCATGGCGGTGAGATTTTAAGGCACTATTTCTAATTATGCATTGTCATATCTGATGCCATTTGTGGTTTTCAATGTTATCTCACGTAACATATTACAAAGAGTTTGATTCTGTTGAGTCAGTTACCTTGCAGTTTATTTAAAGTGCTAACAATTTACAAATACATAAAGTCTTACACACACAGCCTTGGTTCTATGCTTACTGATATTATTGCATATTGCCCACATATAATTGAAAGACTACACTAATTCCATTACATAGAAAGAATGGCTACAGTTGAGATGACTGTCTTTATCTTGGAACATCGCATGTTATGTTGTCACATAAAGGTACAGTGATGTCAGGTTCTGGAATCTATGGCATAATATCACACAACCGATGTGTTATTGTGAGGAAAATGACAAGGAAGTTCAGAGAAATACTACACAGTGAAGTCAAACCATAAATCCTACTGAATGACAAGTAGGCGACAGAGTGTGTCAACATTTATCTTTCTAGTTTAAAATAAATCACTTCACTTTATATTCTTTTCTGTATGGCTGAAATGCTAGATTTTATGTAACTGCTTTGTAACCAATATTTTTATTTGTGTGAAATGTGTGTAGAGATTATGAAAGTAGTCGATGGAGAGGCCAGTTTATGTTGGTGTCTTTTTATAACTCAGAAGAAATTTAGAACTCGGAAAGATAATATAAGCAGAAGGACAGTAAGGAGAAACTGTAACAGAGAAAAGTGAAGCAAGGAAGTGGAATAAGTTCAGAAAGAAAGATTAGAAATCTGATAGCACATTAAAGCTGGTGTGGCCTGGAAAACAATTGCAGTATCTTCATTAGCACAGTCTAGTTGAACCAAAAAATCTAAGTAAAGGAAGTAAAGAAAATGCTATTGGGGCAAATACAGTTTAAGAAGTTCTTTCACCTTTAGTTCCTTCCCTCCCAAGTTATGAGTAGATGATAGATATTTTTTGTTCAGACCAAGCCATTCTGTTATTTGGAAAGGACCTAATGGTTACTGTGAGGCCATTCTGTTTGATTTTACTTTCATTCTCCAAACGCCCTTTTCCACATTAATTAAAGCTTCCAGTAATGTCAAGATTGAAGAAACACAAGAAAAACGAGCATGAATCAGATCAGTAACGTTAAATACTAAAGGTAAGAAATTATGTTAGGTAGTGCCATTTTTTTATACACTACAATTACTCTGAGAATTCTGAAATAGTGTTTGTGGAGGCTGCACATATGGAGTACAATCCACCAGATACCCGACCGGTACATGCAATAATGTGGTTTTAGTGGGCAACAGTTAGTAGTTCACAGAGTTCACAAATTAAAACATCAATCAATACTTGTTAGATGTCAGCACTGCCATTTTGGAGCTCAAAGCTCCATTTATCAGTCCATCTTAAACATGCATAGTTGAAAGCACATTTAATAGCAAAAAGGATCCTCCAACAACAACACTAGTAAGAGGATCATCATCTATGCTGGTTGACTTTGTCTGGCTAAAGCAACTACTTTACAGGTGCTTGGTACTTTCTATCATTGGTTCAAGTTCCAAAATTGGAAATAGTATATCAGTTGCTGAAGGAGGCTTTTACTGACTCTGATACTTCTACATAAATATGTCAAAATTCACACAATATCAGGTTATAGTCCAACAGGTTTATTTATAGTAAAATTCTATGTCCTATGATCCTGACCCACTAGCTACCTGATGAAGGAGCAGCGCTCTGGAAGCTTGTACTTCCAAATAAACCTGGTGTTGAGATTTTTAACTTCATCCACCCCAGTCCAACACCAGCACCTCCACGACATAAAAACGTGGCATACTGACACAAGTACACTCGTAGTCCTTCCCACTTCCAAACAACATGCTTTGGAAAATGAACAGAGATTACAAAGCAGGACAAGCTGCTGAAAGAGGGAAAAGAAAATTGGGGAGGAAGGGTTCAGAAAGAGTTCATATCCATCAAGGGATTTTATGAAGCAACTCTTCCACTGAAACCTCAGTGAGGAACATTATGTACTAAGTCTGCACTTCAATGATTTGTCTCTCCCAGATTCCAGTGAGGAATATCAGAGGAGGACAATCATTCCATTGTCAATGATTAGAAGCGACTATAAGTTTAACTTTTGTGTGCTTGGTTCCGTCTAACTTGAGATTGGAGATGGAAATAACTGCAGGATATAAAGGTTTGCAGATTAGGATTGTTTCAGAGAAGTCATTGACTCTCTTCACTCAAAGAGAAAATTACGTTTCATTATTTCTTGCCAGATAGAAGTTAGCAGAATGTGCACACAGCTTCACTAGAATTTCAAGCTCTTCATGGTGCATTGAAACATGAATATTGCATATACTACATATCAACTCTGCTCTTTAGAGACTGTGAAAGAAATTGGACTCCTTTAATACCCAGATTGATACCTGGAATGCTGACAGTAATCACAATGCTTTTTTGTTGTGGTATCCTGCTGTGTAGGCTGCTTTTGAGGCAGTATGCTATTCTAAAGCATGTTTAAAAGTCAACAAGTTACTAATAACAAGGCTGGCAAATCCAATGTACATCATGTACCTGTGTGTATCATGCATATAATGAAAACCACGCTGGTATTTCAAATACAATAGAGCAGGCAACTGGCATTGTTGCATAAGGGTTCCTCTGTCTAAACTGCTCTGGAAGAAGTCTGTACTTTTTAATACAGGTCTCAAGTTTTGTGGATGTCTGCTAAATGCTACACCATCATGACAGTATGGATATTGCCATCACTTGCATTGATGTTCAGCTGGGGAAGAGGAGCACAGTAGGAGGTAGATGCAGCAACTTAGACCTATCCCTTCTGGTTGGGATATCTGTGATTGACTTACTTGACTGCAGTATCAGTGAACACAACCATAATTTTCCATTCATTAACAGTCCCATACCTTGCCTGTTACTATCATAATTTCTTTGGCCACAATGCAACTCTAAAGGCCAACAATAAAATAGCCATTTCAAAACAAATTTATAATTGGAAGGCTGTCACATAAATCTAACACTGACGTCACACAGAAGTGGTGTGTTGATTGGTTTGTGCTTACAGAAATGCATTTGCTTGAAAGAAGGCAGTAACGGAAAAAATACAGGAATGAGTAAAAGTTAGGGCCAATATAACAAAGCTATATTAGTAAGTCAAGTCAGGTAAGGGCATTAAGTTTAAGACTATGTAATTAAGTAAGACTAAGAAAGTTTACATTTAAGACATGGCAGCACAGGTTAGTAGAGTGGAATGTGTGGCCTGTAATCCTTGGAAAGTCATGGACTCTACCAGTGTCCTCAAATACCACATGTGTAGGAAGTGTTGAGCTCCAGGTTTTGGAGATCAAGCTATGGTTGGATAAACTTTGCCACAACAGTTAGGCTAAGAGTTACATAGTTATCATATTCTGAGTAGTGGTTACACTGCTAGGGGGAAGGAAACTAATGGGTGGTCACTAAGCGCTTCAAGAGAAACAGGTAGGTCATGCACAAAGTTAGTTATATAGTATTTTACCCTTTTATAATCAATTCTGACTCTTCCTATTCAACTTAATTTTATCCATTCTAAATTTTTTCTATCCTAAATAATGGTTTTTAGAAGCTTTCCCACCATTAAAGATAGTTATTTTTAAACCAACCTGTTCAGAGATGTTATGACACACTTCTGGAGCAGGTGGGACTTGAACCTAGACCTTCTGACTCAGAGTCGTAGAGTTCTATAATGGTAGGGACACTACAACAGCAACACAGGAGTCAACACTTTAGGTGAACTGATTGATCTTAGAGTCATACAGTCATAAACATGTGCAGCACAGAAACAGACCCTTCGGTCCAACTCATCCATGACAACCAGATATCCCAACCCAATCTAGTCCCACCTGCCAGCATCCGGCCGATATCCCTCCAAACCCTTCCTATTCATATACCCACCAATGTTGCAATTGTACCAGCCTTCACTACTTCCTCTGACAGGCCATTCCACACGTGCCCCACCCTCTGCACGAAAAGGTTGCCCCTTAGGTCACTTTTATATCTTTCCCGTCTCATCCTAAACCTATGCCCTCTAGATCTGGACTCCCTCACCCCAAGGAAAAGGTCTTGCCTATTCACCTATCCATGCCCCTCATGATTTTATAAACCTCTATAAGGTCACCCCTCAGCCTCTGAAGCTCCAGGGAAATCAGCCCCAGCCTATTCAACCTCTCCCTAATTCAAATTCTCCTATCCTGGCAATATCCTTTTAAATCTTTTTCTGAACCCTTTCAAGTTTCACAAAATCCGTCCGCTAGACAAAAATTATACACAATATTCCAACAGTGGCCGAACCAATGTTTAGTACAGCCGCAACATGACATCCCAACTCCTCTACTCAATACTCTGACCAATAAAGAAAAGCATACCAAATGCCTTCTTCACTATCCTATCTACCTGCGACTCTACTTTCAAGGAACTATGAACCTATACTCCAAGATCTCTTTGTTCAGCAACACTCCCTAGGACTTTACCACTAAGTGTATAAGTCCTGCTAAAATTTTCTTTTCCAATACCCAGCACCTCACATTTATCTAAATTAAAGTCCATCTCCACTACTCAGCCCATTGGCCCACCTCATTGTATTTGTTAGATTTATCCTGACTACCTTTCTTGAACAAAGCTGCAAGGGAAGACTAGAAAGATAATTGCTAGTAGCTCCGTAATGCCCGCTCTCGTTTCCTTCAAAGTCCTTGGTCATCTGGTCCTTGTGACTGTCAAATTTAAGTACCAATAGTCTATCCAATATTTCTTCATTACAAATTTTAAACTCTTTTAGATACAGGGTTTCCTTCTACGATGGCCTGGGCAGCTTCTCCATTTTTAGTAAAGACAGATTCACAGTGTTTATTTAATACCCCAATCATGCTCGCTGCCTCCATGTGTAAGTCTTCCTCCAGCCCTACTCCTTTTACCAATCTTTTACTGTTCATATGCCCATAGAATATTTTGGAACTATCCCTAACCCCTTTATGTTAATTGCTAGTTGTTTCTCATAATTCCTCGTTGTTTCTCTTCTTTACTTTATCACCTCCCCTTTGGACCTTCTGTAATCTTTTTGATTCTCAATGGTATTTTCCACCTGTCACTTGAAATAGCCCAATTTTCCTTTTTTTAATTTGAATTTCTAACTCCTTTCTCATCCAGGATTTCCCTGGTTTTGTACTACTTAATAAGACAAGAGAGAGAACAGTGTGTCAGTCGATGTGGTGTACCTGGTTGACAAGGCTGGCATGGTTGAATAGCAACCAGTGTGTGCAAGCTGGGGTATAGGGATATGGGGTTTATGCCAGTGTTAAGTATTTGGGTGAGATGAAGTTTATGAATGTTGAATATAAGGCTGAATTGATAGGTTGTTGTTAGATTTGGGGTATAGTAATTTGACTAATGGTGGAGGTGTGTGATATAGTGTGTGGGATAAGGGATTTGGAGATGCATTCAGTGACTGTGACTACTGGTGAGGTCTTTCAACTTATTTCACCACTGCATCCAGGTCCTCAGGGCAAGTGTCCTGGCAATTGTCTTTCATGGCCTTCTGCTCCCAGTACCATTTGACCATTTGTTCAAGGGGCCACCTTCCACTTCCATATATTTCTCTTCTCCTCCATAAGGAATCCATACACCTTTCAGCCCATTATTTCCCAACTTATGCTATTCTTCACTATTTCCTAGTTCAAATTCCCTTCAAATACAACTTCCAGGATCAGCTCTCCAAAACTGTGCCCTTACCCACAAGAGGTCCAGGCTAGAGTTAAGGTAGTGCAAGTTAGCATTAAGTGTTGCAAGTTAATTGCAGTACTGGTTCCCAGCTGATGTACCCTGTGAACAATCAAAGCAGTTAGCGTTGACTGCATGCAGAGATCATTCAAATGAGCAAACTACGTTGCTAATCAATAGATACAGAGTAATCACACTTTGCAATGCCTGTCCTCTTTTTTCCACTAGCCACCTTAGACAGTTATATTTTTAATACACTTCCTGATGTGACATACATGCTTGATTGCATGGATTGGTGAAGTAATCAGCACACCACAACAGGAGGTAAGTAATCAGTAATCACAATCACTGTAGGAAGATGTAGTATACCATGAATGTGCACTAGCTCTCAAGTTATTGGATAATTTTTTAATCGAACACTGAACCTTGATGGAACCTTTGTTACTTGGTTGATACATTGTGACTTATGCATCTGTATTAGTATCTTACTGTGTGATAGTCATGCTGCTTAGAGTGGAGTTCTCCATGAAGAACAAATAAACCAGTTGTGGAAGTGGCAAAACAAGTTGCATTTTCCTTATGTTAGAGGGCAGCTGCAGTTTCTGCCGATTTAAAACTAGATCTGATAGAAAGCCCTCAGTTAGCCATATTAATAGCTTCAACTTGGAAATGGAGTAGCAGTGATCTTATCACTAACTTTTTCTATTCAATACAACCTTTATTCTTGACACCTGCATGTGACTGTTTAGAGTTTGACAATTTCTGCTTTTTGTGGTCTCCATCGGAGCACAGCTGGTGCTAGAGCCTCACTCAGCATAGATGTTCTGTTCTGCAACAGCTGTACAGGACTCTGTAAACAACAACCTACCAATACTTGGCTTAACTCACTCTTCTGCATCAGATTTGGTTGGTGGACCAATTTGGGTGGGATTGGACCAAAGTGCAGGACAGTCATGACAGCTGAGTCCAACACCATCTTCAGCTGATAACCAAACATGAGAAAATCTCGAAGAGTTTTGGACTCCATAAAGTGCTGTAATGGTTACCAGCTTTCTTGCTCCATTCAACAGAAGATACCACATACAATTGTACAACCTCACAGGCTGAGATAGACCACCTCAATACAGATGAAGGAAAAGCCTGGCAGTTTCCTGGTAAGAGTAGTTGGACACCGATTCAATTCACAGTCCCTTGGGAAAGGGTTTATATTTTAAGTTTATCTGAATTAGACTTCTCAATGTGGACTTTAAATAATTAACGCATATCAAATATAACAACTATCTGAAAACAAAATGTTGCAGGTGTTTCATTCCCGAAAGTCAGAAAGTGCTTGAAATATGCAGCAAGTTTGGCAGCACCTGTGGAGAGAAAAATGTATTTGCAACATTATCTGCTGAGTATTTCCACCATTTTATTTCTAATATAATGGGTCTCAGTTATTTTTGGGAAGATGCCTCCACTTTCTCACTTTTAGACAGGAGCCTGGAGGTTTGTTTGCATCGCAATTTAATTTTTTTCTTACAATTTCAAACAATTTGCTACAAACTTATTGGGGTCAAAGATTTCCAGCCTAGGACATCTTATCATTTCAGCAAATGCTCACTTTCCAAAAGTGTTTCAATGAGATGCTCAGTCTGTTGTCTGGAAAACATGTGAATGTGAACTCTCAAGCAGAATTATGCTTTGGTTCCATTTGATTTGTTGAAAAGCCTACTCGTTTATATGATCAAAAATGGTGGGACATGACATATTCACCCTTTCTGGCTATTGATAAGGCCATTCTTCTTATCCAGAATCTGCTGAAACTGGATTGCAAGTTGCTTTAAATCCCAGCCACAAATCTGAAACTACACTAAATATGGCTGGACCACAAAATGGGACAGACCGCTCAACTGAACTGTCAGGTAACCAAATGACCATTGTGCTGTTGCCTTAAAATGTCTCACAATCAAGATATAGCTCATTATAATTGATGATTAAGTTGTTTCAATTATAAATTACATTAAAAAAGGAATGTCACAGATAACTGGAGGCACACTGTTTATCTTGCATTATACATAGCACGCAAATGCATGAAAGAGCTCTATAATAATGTCATGCCAGATGTTTGCGAATTCTTCAGGGATTATAGAAGTAGTTAACATTTTGCTGTAAAAGCACAATCCTTTATTTTTGCAGATGCAGGTAAAAATGAAGAGGAAACCTGCTTTTAATTGTGGCTTTGTCATTGAAAGATGACTGATGGTGCTAACCAACCATTTCTGCAATGGGATAATTCTAATGACTCATTGGACATTAGTAAATCAACTATTGATTGACATTCCACCAGTTTTTCTATTCCTTTGAAACCAAAATGATAATTTATTCATATGGCAAGAGGTAATATTGAATGTGTACAAGACACTAGTTAGACCTCAGGTGGAGTATTATGCACAGTTCTGGGCACCACAATTTAGGAAGAACGTTGGAGAGAGTGCAGAAGAGTTTCATAAGAATGGTGCCAAGGATAAGAGATGTTCTAAGAGGATAGGTTGGGCAAGTTGTGACTTGGACAGAAGGAGGCTAAGGTGAGGTTTGACACAAACTTTCAAAATCATGAGGGGACTGAACAGAGTAGATAGGGTGAAACTGTGACCTCTCATAAATGGTTTAAGAATGAGACAGCTCAGGTATAACATAATTTACACAAGAATCACCATTAGTGTGTGAAAAACATTCGTCACACAGCAAGCAGTTGCTAAGGCTTTGGACACATGCTTGGGAGTGGCACTGTTTGGTGAAGTCCAATTGAGGCATTCAAGAGAGTTTGAGAAGAACATTTAAATAGAAACAATATTCTGGGGCAGAGACAATGGAATGGTACTAAGTCAGAATGTTCATTGAAAAAGCCAATGCAAACGCTATGGACCAAACAGCATTCTTTCATATTATCACAATACTGTAATTATCACCCACTGATAACGGCTCTCAACTACAAGTATGACCAGTTTCTTGGAGATATTTGTACTGCAAGAGAAGTAAATACCTTGCTTATTAGTTGTGGGTTTTCTTCCATTGTAAGAAATTATGGCCATGGCAAGCTTTTTAATAGCCTTTACATTTAAACTGCTTTTACAATTATGAGGTTTAAAAGTTAAGATTATTTAATTTCCTTTTCTACCTAGACACAATTATTAATATTTAATAATATATTATATGTTGCCACAGACAGGAAGGAAGAGGAAGTTATGGTTGAGATCAGGCTTTGCTACAAATCCATGAATATCCCAGGATGTCAGCAGAAAAATGGTTGCTTGGCTTTGTAAGCTACCATAATAAAATAATGGAGGAAGACAGTCTTTAATGTAACAGGCACATCCTGCAGTCATCTAAGGATTCAAGGAGATTTGTTCTTGCATGTCAAGGAGAAAGGCAAGTTTTCAGAACAGGCTTTATTGCTATTGATGGATTTAAGGAACTCTGAAAGCTAAGGAAGATTTCTAGCATGAAACAGAAATACAGGAACTCATTGGAAGTTAGGAACAACTGTCAACCAATTCCTGAAAGAACTGTAATTCTGTGGAAAGTGCAATGGGTGATAAGTAGATATCGTGAACATTCATTTTTAAAGTATAAGTTACTGACAAAAAGAAAATAGCATTTGATCAACAGTGCTTTCTCTAGTAATTTGTCACAATAAATGTTTTAAAATGTGAAATCTTGTGTCATTCTCACAGCTTAGAACTAGAAGGTCAAAGCTCTTTAAAAGTTATTGCCTGTACGGAGATCATAACACTACGCATTTAATTACTATAATAAAGCATTCAGGAGCATTGCAACACTTGGAATGAGTTGGTTGAACATGCTATCGCAGAATGACAGACCATGCGTTTATGACTCCCAAATCCCCAATCATCAATCTTATGACTTTGGTGTTGCAGTTAGTAAAACAGAAAGCCCAGGCAAGTCACAATTGGTTTGTCAGCTCCTCAGGCTAGTTATCTACAGAGGAATAAAAAGTAGGTTTCTGTCAATTCTCTCACTTGCAGAATACTGACTGACCTTGAGAAAAAGAAATGATGAATCTAAAAATGGAAGTTAAGTGATAAATTAAGTGTAGACAAATTGAAAGAACTTTAGATATAAATATGAACAATTGGTAGCCAACGTTCGAGAAAATACAAAGCCTTCAAATAATTTTTAAGTATTAAATAATTCCTCATACCCTGGGGAATTAAAGCCATTTAATTTCTTTAGAATGTTCTGATAATTCAGTGTCTCTTTGTGGTGGAATGCTGGGGTCCTAATGTTTTATGAACTAATAAGTGAGAAATAACAAATACCATAAATTTGATTAATTACTTAAATTGAGGAATTACAAGATTTGAATGTTGTTCATCCATGTAGTTTTTAAATATCAAGGTGACATCACGAGGTAGTTTTTTTTGTGTTTCTGTTTTCATCCCTCAGTAACATTTTTAGCCATAGTACTGAATCAGCCTTTATTAAGGTCGCAAATGACATTATGTCTGACTATCATTTCTCAACCTTCAAAACAGCAGAGCACCAACAGTTGGTTTTGCTATAATATGCTTTTCTCCAACACAAATTGGTTATAATGTGATCGAAGAATTTAGACTGTTATTTGTAGAACACGACTTTCCTTACCTGTATCAGTTATAACATGATTCGGGATCCAGAGGTTTAAATGCAGCTGCTATTATGCAATTTTCTTATAATGTGGGATCGCACAGGAACAGAACAATCGTGTTATTGTATTCCAAATGTTTATCCTCTATTCGCTGGCTTAGTAGAACTACCCTAGATTTGTTCTATTCTTAGCATTGAATTAATATCAATGGTTTCTCTTCCTATTTTCACTCTATTCTCTATTTTTGCCCGCTTCTTTTTCTCATATATATGCTATCATCTGAAAACACATCAGCTTAAACTGAAAGGCCAAAGATATCCTGTTTTATCTCACCAACTCCTTATTTGACTCTTCAATGGTGTCTGATTTGTCACATTTCTGGTCTGACATCTTATATTGGACCTACTCCATTTAAAGATTGTAGCCGTTGACTTTTGCTCCCTGGCACAATTTATGTTCCTTGATCACTGCTTCCTGAGCAAACCCTTAATATTTTGTTTGATGAAATTTGAGATCCCGACCATATTTCTGCACTATTGCAATTCACCAAAGATCCATAGAAATCACCTTCTAAACCCATGACTACTTCAATTTAGAAGGACAATGGCAATAAATATATGGGATTAATAACACCTGCAAGTTCCCCTCAAAGCCACTCACTATCCTGTCTTAGAAATATATTGTCCTGATAGTCACTGAAGGAGCCTCGCTCCGAAAGCTAGTGTGCTTCCAAGTAAACCTGTTGGACTATAACCTGGTGTTGTGTGATTTTTAACTTTGTACACCCCAGTCCAACACTGGTATCTCCTATTACATAAACCGCTGAATATTCTTCTGCAATCATGGCAAACATCCCATCTTGCCCTGTGCATAAATTGTTTTTATCCAAACCTTTGTGCCCATATCTTAATTCATCCCAAAGCTCAGACACTACGGTCCTGGTGCTTGCTGACATTCACCTGACAGCTTATCTGACAAAGCTTCAATTTTAAAGTCTTCATTCTCAATTCTCACTACCCTTGTAACCTCCTCAATCCTATAAATATCTGAGGTCTCTCAACTTGTTCAATTCTTCCAAATCCCTGAAGTTCATGGTTTCATCATTGACAGAAATACAATCAGCTCTCTTAGACCAGCCTCTAGAATTCTCCAATGAACTTCTTGAACTCTCTTTTTTTAAGACACATCACAAAATGAACACTATAATTAAACATTTTGTCATCTTTCCAGATATTCTCTGTAGATCAATGTCAAATGAAAATAAAATGTTTTTATTCATTTTGCTTCTTGGACCACTTTATTACATTAATTAAGCTGGATAAATGTAATCTGCTGTTTATGGATAGACATAATAAGGGCAAATATTTGATGTGATTGCTACAAACATGAAAAAAGTGGAATAACGTACCACATAGCGGTATTGGTGTCACTTATTGCAACATTGTACATAATGTACAAGCAGCACCTGATTACCAAATGCTTGTAAACTGCATGTTAAACTTAAGCAAACAATGGATCAAATTTCACAGGGAGAAATCTGTTAATCTGTCACCACAGGCCAATGCAGACCTTTTGAATCAAACACAAATTTGTAACTGCTTCAGCTGTATGTGATCCTGGCATAAAATTGTAAGTTTGATTTAAAAACTAATTATTTATTGGTGCTGTTTCAGTCATAATTTTAAGCATAGGTCAACCAAGCACAGTTCATGATGTTAGAAAACTGCTCAATATCAATAAAACCACAATTATACCAACTGTCCAATTTTGTTAGTGTCACTCAACAATGTTTAACATAAACATTAGCTTATGAAAAGAATATTACAATAGCTTACATTTACATTTTTCATGATCTCAGAAATATCCTAAATCACTCTTAACTGATTAATGAAAATTGAAATCTCATCCAGATCATTATGTAAGTAAAAGGAATGCAATTCATTTGACAATGCCCAACAGATACCTGACGAATGAGCTATTTGTACCAGAGAGATGGAGGTCAATGGGAACAATTGCCTCTCTTCGTCCTTGATTTCTTAAGCTATTTCTCAATTATGAGACATTAACATGCAGAGACGTAAGACGATTGCAGAGCAATAGTCTTGGGAAACCTATACAAAGGAGTCATGATTTGGAAATGTCGGTGTTGGACTGGGGTGTACAAAGTTAAAAATCACACAACACCAGGTTATAGTCCAACAGGTTTAATTGGAAGCACACTAGCTTTCGGAGTGACGCTCCTTCATCAGGTGATTTATGATCTGATTGAGACTATCACCTGATGAAGGAGCGTCGCTCTGAAAGCTAGTGTGCTTCCAATTAAACCTGTTGGACTATAACCTGGTGTTGTGTGATTTTTAACCTTATACAAAGGAGAAAAGGCAGGGAGAAATTTAAACTGAGCAAAAGCCAGCTTCCACTTCACAAATTGTCCATTAAATTATGACTGGCTTGAAATTATCCCAGTCTTTTCTTAGCCAGTGACTTGAGAAAAAGATCTACTGATTGCTTTCTAAACAACACTATGAATAAAATAGACATCTATTCCTTTGTAAAAAAGGAAAGTTATATCTATCTTGATGATTATGCCAAACAGCTTGCATTAATCGTATTTGGAATCCATACCATTACAAAATAGTGATCAATCTAACTCTACTGAATAGAATTTAATTTTCTCAATTGCACGCCAATGTAATTATGAACAATATAATGAATTACTTTTTAATGCTGTCTTGTTTGACCCAATTAATGTAAATAGGCTAACATTTACAAATGAAAATTCCTTTCATAGTGTCTGTTAAACAGTTCTGATTAATGGATTGTTGCTCTTGTTTTGGCCATAGGTTTGGTATATAATGGTGCAATATAATTGTGAAAGCTTTCACTTGAGATGTCTCAATAAAAACTCTTGCAAATTTGTTTACTGTTAAGTATTTTCAATATCAGTGAAAAAATACATGGAAATGACTGCTAACTGATGAGCCATACAAAACTCCCACAATGAACTTATGTCATAACATCTGACTACCATTGCCTAGCATTGTGCCACACATATCCTTTCACTTATAATGGCATTACATCATTGAATCCCCCACTAAATCCTGTGATTCCAATTGACTAGAAACTGACTGAACTAGCTATATTAATATAATGGCTCTAAGAGTAGGCCAGAAGCGAAGAATCCTCCAGTGAGTAACTCACCTCCTGACTCCCCAAAGCTCTGTCTAGGATCTACAAAACACAGGTGTAGATTGTGATGGAATGCACTCCACTTGCCTGGATGAGTGCAGCTCCATCAACACTCAAGAAGCTTGACATCATCCAGGAAAAAACAGCCCACATGATTGGCACTACATTCACAAGCATTCACTCCATTCACCACTGATGCTCAGTTGCAGCATTGTGTACTATCTACAAGATGCACTGCAGTAATTCACCAAAGATCCTTAGACAGCACCTTCTAAACCCATGACTACTTCCATTTAGAAGGACAATGACAACAAATATGGGATTACTAACACCTGCAAGTTCCCCTCCAAGCCACTCACTATTCTGTCTTAGAAATATATTGCCCTTCCTCTAGTGTCACTGGATCAAAATCCTGGAATCCCTCCCTAATGGCATTGTGGGTCAACCTACAAGCACATAGACTGTAATTATTTAAGAAGGCAACTAACTCACCTCCACCTTCTGAAGGGCAACTAGGGATGGACAATAAATACTAGCTAACAAGCGACACTCACCTCTCATGAATCAATAAATAAAACTGTATTTCAAATCTTTTGTATATACTTGAGATTATTTGCACTATGATATTCTCCCTAGATTACTATCACAGCAACAGTTGGATCCCAAGTTGATTATGCTTCATATGAAATGGTAAACAAAAGCACCACCAGTCCATTCTTGTAATTCCAGTGAATGTTACAGGATCTATGACACTATTATCCTGGCAAATATTCCTCAATCAACTTAGTGAGAACAGATTAACTGATGAGACATCTGAATTTCATTTTTGGTGCATCTCGTGTGCAAAATGGTTGTCAGATTAACTAACTCAACTGCTCAACAAAGGGACTTGGGGATACTTGTGGACAAAACACAGAAAGCTAGGTCACAGAGGCAGCAGGTAATCGAGAAGATGATTAGAGTATTGACCCTTATTTCAAGGGGGTTGAAGTGTAAGAACAGGGAAGTTTTACCACTACTACTCAAGATGCTGGTGAGACCACATTTAGAGTACTGTTGGCAGTTTTTGTCATCTTATTTAAGGGAAGGTATCATTTCATTGGAAGCAGTTCAGAATAGGTTCACTTGGATGATCCCCAGTATGGAAGGATTGCCTCGAGCAAAGGCTTAACAGGTTGGAACTCTACTCACTGGAATTTCAAAGAATGAGAGATGATCTCATTGAAATGGCAGGATTCTTAAGGGGTTTGACAGAGAAATGCTGAGAGAATATTTCCTCTCATGGAAGACGATAGGACCAGAGGGCATAGTTTCAGAATAAGCAGGCCTCCATTTAAGACTGAGATGAGGAGAAATTTCTTCTCTCAGAGAGTTGAGAATCTTTTAAATGTTTTGCCACAAAGAGCTGTTGGGGCAGATCTGTATGTGTATTTAAAGCTGAGATAGATTCTTGATCGTTTGGGGAATCAAGGGTTACAGGGAAAGGGGAGGAAAGTGAACATGAGGAATGCTGGATTACCCATGAGCCATTAATACCATAGCAGGCTCGAGAGTCAAACAGCCTACTCCTGTTCCTATTTCTTATGGTCATATGATCTAACAAAATTGATTGGTATAAAGCCATGCAAAAGCAAATCATCATGAAGGCTGGTACTTTTAAATGAAACCAAAAATAATGGAAATGCTCTTGAAGGGTGGAAAATGTATCTGTGGAGTGAGAGTTAATGTTTCCAAGCAATACCCATTCATTGGAACTACAAAATGTTAGAGATTTAACAGCTTTAAACACATATACAGTGATGCAATCTCAGGGTGGAGGAGTGGCAACACACAATGTTGATAGGTTATAAACAATTGTAATGATCTGCAGTTGTTGAACTAAAACATTGCACAGAATTTTGCCATTTTCACTTAAAATGTTTTGTTGAGTAAGATTCATGTAGTCTAGTCTGCCACATTTGAAGTTAAAAATTACACAATGCCAGGTTATAGTCCAATAGGTTTATTTGGAAGCACTAGCTTTTGGAGCGCTGCTCGTTCATCAGGTGTTGTGTGATTTTTAACTTTGTCCATCCATCCCACTCCAACACCAGCACCCCCAAATCATGGTTTGAACTGACTTTTCTCATTCAATCTGTCACTCTTCACCTTGTTAATTCTGTATTTGGGCTCTTGGTGCTTAGCTCAGGCAATCACATGGTTGGAGAGTTGGATGGGCCCACCACTGGTTAGACCTTCCAATATTCATGCTGCTGGCATCATACTTAAAGCTCATCTTAGTACCACCTTAGCTGTGGTTTGCCATGAATGATTCCTCAGTGTCAAAGAGGTTGACAGCACAAAAAGTGGCTGTTCAACTCATCAAGTCTATGCTTGTAAAAAACAATCAGTGAATTATTTTAATCCCATTTTCCAGCACTTCGCCCTTAGCGTTGCACTCCATGTGTAATAATTCAGGAAACCCAATTAGAAAGGGACATCATTTATTGCTGAACACCAAAATACAGCCACTTCTCATGTTGTACATAATCTAGTCTGGGACAGACAGCTTTGCAATTATGATCATCTACAGTGATTAAATGGTTGCCATTAAACCTTTCTATTTCCAGATATTTTATTCAATTCAAACTTTACCACTTGCCTTTGAGGGATGGGAACTCATGACCCCAAGCATTAATCTGGAGTCCCGAATTGCTAGTCCATTGAGGTTTCCCTCCGTCTGCTTTTTTGAAAATCAACTTTTTTCAGGAATGTTATTACACACCTCCAGAGCAGTTGGGAGTTGAACTAAAGCTTCTTGACCCAAAAGAGGGACACTACCATTATGTGACATGAGCCCTTCCTGGGTCCACTTTGTGTTCTCATCAACCTGTTCAGCGATATTATCTGACATCTCTGGCATAGGTGGAGCTTGAACCTAGGGCTCCTGGATCAGAGATAGGGACACCACCACTGAGTCACAAAAGCCCTTATAATAAGAAACAGAAAGGCATTGCTTATTCTGCAAATCCCAGGACTGAATCCAGGAACCTTTAGAGTCTCAGTCTAATGCTTTCCCAAATGAGCTATTTTAGGTTTGCTCTTTTTTATTACTCAAAAGTGCTACTGTGCACAACTGAGTGACTTTCCCACCACCAAATCAGTATAACTTCTGTTTTCAGTTTTTTTTTTCTTTTAACCTCCACCAGTAAGCACCTATGAAGCCGGTCAAGTATTGACAAGCAAAGTTCATTACGGGCAATGTAAACCATCAAAAGTGAGGAGGGGGAGGGGGAATGGTCAAACTCAAAGTTGAATTGGACGGAGAGATAAAGCACTGTCTGCCCCACATTGCCCATCTCTCTCTAAAGGCATCAAGACCATTGATGGACACCACATGCTGGGTCTGCTTTACAAAGGGCCCAGGTGTTGAGTGCCAGTTCAACATGACATTGCCAGTTATCAAGGGAACTCATACTCAATGAGCTCCATGGGTAAATTGATCATGGGTCTTAAAGGGTTATCACACCTTGGTATCACAAGTGCACATCTAAATAATTCCTAAACGCAATGAAAGTTTCTGCTTCTACCATCCTTATAGGCAGTGAATTCCAGATTTTCACCATTGTTTGGTAATAATTTATTTCCTCACCTGCCCTCTAAATTTCCTGCCCCTTACCTTAAATCTCTGCTCATTGATCATTGATCCCTCTGCCAACTGGAAATTTCCTTCTGCTTAGCCTATCTGTGCCCCTCTTAATTTTACACATCTCAATCATTTCCCCTCTCAGTCTCCTCTGCTCCAAGGAAAACAATCTCAGCTCATCTCATCTCTCATAAGTAAAACTCTCCAGTCCAGGCAACATCCTGATAAATCTCCTTTGCTCCTCTCCAGTGCAATCTCTTCTCTCTGCTCTTAACCTCTATGCCTCAACTAATAAAGGCAAGTATCCTATATGCCTTCGAAACCGCTTTATCTACATACTCCACTACCTCAAAATACTGATGGGAAATATACACAAAGTGTATTAGCTCACATGGTGGAGCGTGACTCTTATCACCAAGGATGTGATCCAGAGGAAAGGAAAGCTCACTTTGCAGACAAGGACTTGGCAGTCCGGCTGGAAGGAAAGGAAGACAGTCTTTTTTCTTGCAGACTGTCAAATAAGCTACAGCACCAGAACAAACTAACTTTGACCCGGACTAGAACCTCGGATAGTGCTGTGTCCTGGGTGAAAAGAGACAGCAAGCAGTGCAGGAAACATGTCAATGTCTTCTATCCTCTGTAAGGATCAGTGTCACCATCTTTTCTCTGCTATCTCAGAGTCACAGAGCCATCACTTATTCCCAACTCTGTCACTGAATATGCTTCTCACCAAGGCTCAAGGATTATAACTCTTGCTATTAAATGTATCATGTCTATTCACTCACCTCTCAAACCGCAAACCTCTGCAATTCCTATTCACTCACGGAAAATACCACAACCCATCTCCTGCTCCTACCTCATCAATAAATGCTCTTCCATCTGTTATCATAATTCCCAAACCCTCCTTTTGATTCCTTGTGAAAAAATTCTAACACAATCCCCAGACTGATATATCTTCATAGTTTCCTTCCTGATCTACCCAGAACCCTAGTTAAGCTTGGGTCATGTTAATTTTTAAAGAGACATATTCCAATCATAGACAATAATCTAGCAAATTTTATAGGTCTGAAGGAATAACTGATTAAGAATGAACCCGGTAAATAGTCTAAATAAACAGTGGGGACATTTTTTAAAAAGTTTAAAACCCTAACACTAACCCTAACCCTTACAAAACTATATATTCCATTGAAAAGCAAAAACACAGCAAACATGACTCATCTGTGGTTCATTCAGGACATTAAGAATAGTTTCAGATTAAAAGAATGTAATGAGTTGTAATGTTGTAAAGAACAGTAGTACATCTGAGAAATAAAAGTGTTTTTGAAACCAGCAAAGGGTCACCAAAAACTTAATAAAAAGTGAAGAAATAGAAAATGAGAGAAACGTCTATCATAAACACGTAGATGACTTCAATTGTATTAGATGGTTAGACATAATAAGAACATAAAACTGTAAAAAAAAGGAAATTTCAGTACTTGTTTACAAAAATTGGAAATTCTAATGTTTGGAAGTAACACCCTTAAGTGATTTAATATCCTGGAAATATAAAAGAGCTGCTTTATATATTAGTATGATAAAAGTATTAGTATAATTAGTATGATGAAACTGATTTAAAATAAAGGAGGATTTGCTTATATTGTATAATACTAAAAGCAGCTACACGCACAGTACCTTGAATTTGGCAATTTAAAAACAAGCAATCCTCGAAAAATCAACATTGTTTTGAGCGAATCATGTAAGAATTTTACATTCTACTAAATGAGTGAAAAACGTACTGTCCTGATCAGGAAAATGCTGCTTCAGCACACTGGCATGCTAAGTGGTTATTTGCTTTTCATGCCTAGTGTTTCCTGTGCTCCATGTGGTTGGAGTGACCCTTGAAGCAACCAACCAACTCAGTTCAGCTTGATCTGCACCACCTGACCTGAATGTTAGTTACAAAATGATACCAATCTCAACATTAGTGCCCCATTCCATGAATTATTGGTGAATTAGAGTAATATATACCAGATAATAAAAGGTAAACAGCATCCATGGTGTCTAAATCTCACACATTCTTTGGATCAGAGGAAATAGCCAGTGTCTAACACCAAAGAAGAATCAGGAAAAGATAGATAAGCACAAGAGTACACACACTGCAATATGCATGAAGCTGAAACAAGGATCACCTGACCTCTGAAAACTGGCAAGATCCAAAATTCAGTAGATACTCAGTCTAAAGTTCATCAGATTTGAGCCAGCCTACCTGGATACTAAAATCTACTTAAGTTATGGTCTATCTCCAACAAAAGACATTTAAACCATCTCCTCCATGCTAGCCATTTTCATCATTATTGTAAAATTCCCCATCTCACTACTGGGGAAGAGTCAACATTGACTAGTCACCTAGGGGCAAATTACTGTAGAAGCTGGGATCTGTGCTGAAAACGACAATTGCTGGAGATCAGAGCAGGTCAGACAGCATTCATGGAGAGAGTGCAAGCTAACATTTTGAGTCTAGATGACTCTTCATCAGAACTGAAGTAAAGTGTGGAGGGGGGTGGGGGATGGGGTAGTGGGTGTAGAGTGCTGGTGGAGAAAAGATATTAACCCTACACTCACTACCCCCACCAGCCCACCCCCCAGAAATTTGAGAAGTCCATTCACAAGTCTAATAACAGCAGTGAAGAAACTGTTCTTGAACCTATTGGCATGTGTGTTTCAGCTTTTGTATCTTCTGGCTGACAGAAGAGGTTGGGAAAGGTTATAACCAGTCTTTCATGATGTTGGCTGGTTTCCTGCAGAAACAAGAAGTGTACATGGTGTCAATGGATGGAGGGTGGCTTGCGTGATGATTTGAGCTGTGTACACAACTTTCTTACGGTAGTTTTTTACGGTCCTGGGCAGAACAGTTGCTGTACCAGACTGTGATGCATCCAGATAGAATGCTTTCTATGGAGCATCTGTAAAAGTTGGTGGGGTTCCTTACAGATATGCAGGATTTCTTTCGTCTCCTGAGGAAGTAGAGGCGTTGTTGTACTTTCTTGACTGCCGCATCAACATAGGAGATCCAGGACAGATTGCTGGTTATCGTCACACTTAGGAACTTGACGCTCTCAACCATCTCCACCTCGGAGCTCCATTGATGTAGATAGGGGCGTGCCCTCCTCCTTGTTTCCTGAAGTCGATGATCAGCTCTTTAATTTTGGTGACATTGAGGGAGAGATTGTTATCTTTACACCACATCACCAAGCACTCTATCTCTTTCCAAGTACAAGTAACCCAATTTTAAATTATTTAAATTACTTATAAACAATGTTCAGAACTACTTTCTAGTTATACCGTACTGGGTATAGTAACAAATTTCTAATTTTTCTTAAATTAGCTTCACTAAACCTATTCCTGGGATTGCAGGACTGTCCCGTGAAGAGAGGTTGGGCAAGCTCGGCCCACATTCCCTAGACTTTCAAAAAATTATAGGTGATTTCATCAAAGCTTACAAAATACTTAAAGGGATAAAGTGGGTAGATGTAGATAAAATATTTCCCTTGGTTGAGAAACATAGAACTAGGAGTCATAAACTTAAGAGGTTCTACTTAGGTCCAAGATGAGGAGAATCTTGTTTTCCTCAGAGAGTTGTGAACCTTTGAAAGCTCAGTCTCTGAGTATGTTTAAGTCAAGATTGATAGATTTCTGATTCCAGTGGCCGAAATGCTTATGAGGATGGAATGAGCAAAAGGCATTGAAGCTTTATGTTTCATTTTTTCCATTCCATTCAAAGCCTTTCTATTAGTGTCCCTGCACCAAACAAATCCAGCTTAACTTTTGGAGCCTTCTTAAAGACTCAGAAATGAGAAAAAAAAACTTCCAGTGGTGATTCATTCATCCTGACAGCATGAACAGTTTATAGTGGGGCTTTCTTCTGGCACAATACTTTTAAAATTAGCAACCAAGAACATAGAAATTAAATTTGTGCAGAATGCATTTCGTATTTAAATTCTGCAATCGTTTATACTGCTTACAGTAATTTTGGACTAATTCTGAGCAATATAACACTGCAACTGAACAGAAGCACCCGGCATTTATTTTCACTCAGAATTCCCCATTCAGCAATGGAAGAATCTTTTTCTCAGTATTTGCAGTGAAATTATGTTCATATTTTCTGCATGCGTTGTGAAAAATAGCAAACTGAGGGATTTTTCCCACATACAATACTCTATCACAATCACAAAAGAACATTTTTCCAAATAAGTGATTCGTATCATAAGAGCATCATCTGTCAACATTTGAGTGAAAGTTTCTTTTCTCAGTAATATGATCTGAACCATTAAGCTGATTGCACTACTTTGCAAAACGCTGTTAATTTTAACTCCACTCTTTCTGTAAACTTCTATCTTCCCACGCAGATGGGAATGCACCTGTAACTCAAAGTAAATTGAAGGGCAACACATTTTACTATTCAATTAACTAGCATAGAAAATAAACAACAAAGCAAACATAATTCTTGATCAATCAGCACTGCCTGGGTAGGAGATGAGGTATGCCAAAGAGTAACTTAATTTAGTTTGAAATCCAACAGGAATATTAAAAGAATATAACACCTTGGCAATATTATATATATTGTCAATTAAGGTGATTCTATGCGCCATGGTATGTTAAGGACATATGGATGTCATATTGTCAGCACACCTTCAGTACAACTGACTATATGTATATCCAGTAATTCCAACAATTCCGTGGCCACAATAAATTAAACCACAGCCCAGAACAACTCAGGTACAAAGGTACTGTAGCTATGATTTCATCAGTCTAGTATGTTTCTTTCTTGAATATGAGAGGCACAGTTCAAAGGGTAAACAGCAGAACATTCCTTTGACTAAATAATGCATTGATTTGAATCCTGATTCAAATCAATCTGGAAATCAGGCATTGAGAAAGATTAGTGAGAATGAGAATACTCAGGGTTCATGTCTCTGCTACATTTATATTCTTGCTCCAATCAGCACCCGATTAATATTGGGACAACTTTGACATTTAAAGGTTAATTGTCACTAAATTTAATAGAATACAAATTTCTTGTCACATGTATTTTTACATTAAAAATAGTGAAAAGTTTGATAAGTCACCCCACCAAAGTGCTCACATGAATGTATAACATAATCATGTATAAGACTGGTGAATAGAAAATCAAGGAGACGAGAAATTGTCTCCACCCCATTATAGAAAGCTTAATAATGGAAAAATCCATGTAGAGTCATCAGGATTGTATCAAATGAGAAGATTTCATGTTTTAAAGAGCTAGCTTAATCTTTGTTGTTAAAAATCACACAATACTAGTATATAGTCCAACAGGTTTATTTGAAAACACTAGCTTTCGGAGTGCTGCTCCTTCATCAGGTGGTTGTGGAGAATAAGGTCGTAAGACACAGAACTTATAGCAGAAGTTTACAATGTGATGTAACTGAAATGATATATTTAAAAAGACCTGGATTGTTTGTTAAGTCTCCCATCTTTTAGAATGACCATTTGGTTTCAATTCTTTCACATGTAAATCCCAGACCTTTTTTAAAGTTACATCCTGAAGTGAACTTTAACAATACATGCCATGTCAACTCAGATAATGTATTGAAGATGTAAGGTTAAAGTCTGTCTGTCTGTGTCCCAATGTTCAGACGGATTCTATTTTTTAAAAAAAAAGGGATTTGCAGAATCTTACATTGATTCATGTAGTTTTTGAGAAAAATAAAATGTAATGCTGCAAGTACAAATTCACTCCACAAACCTATATGTGTGTGCGTGTGCGGCGTGTTGTGTGTGTGTATGAGGGGGTGTGTATGTGTGAATGTAAAGGGGTATAGGGCTGTGAGAGGGTGCGTGTGCGGGTATGAGTGTGGGTGTGTATGTGTGAGCATATGAGAAAGAGTCTGCATGAGTGTATGGATCTGTAGGAATGTGTGTGTGAGTGTGTAGTGCAGTGAGGTCACCTGTAGTGTGACATGAACCCAAGGTCCTGGTTAAGACCATTCCCATGGGTACTGAATTTGGCTATCAGCCTCTGCTTGGCCACTTTACGTTGTTGCCTGTCCCGAAGTCCGCCTTGGAAGGTGGTCCGAGGCCGGACATCCCAGACTGCTGAAGTATTCCCTAATTGGGAGGGAACACTCCTGGTTGGTGATTGTTACATGGTGTCCGTTCATTTATTGCTATAGCCTCTGCTTGGTCTCGCCAATGTACTATGCCTCAGGGCATCGTTGCCTGCAGCGTATCAGATAGACAACGTTGGTCGAGTACATGTTGGATGGTGTCCCCACGTGTAATGATGGTATCCATGTTGACACACTGATACGTCTGCCGTGACAGGGTTACGTGGTGTTGTCCTAAAGGCTGGGCAATTTCTTGTGAACAATGATCTGCTTAAGGTCTGATGCTTGTTTAAAGGTGAGAAGTAGAGGTGTGGAGAAGGTCTTAATCTTCACTGAAATAGTAAACTGTGAATAAAGATACTGACACATCTGTTCAAAATTGCAAATGGCTTGGAGAGTATCAATGTGAAGGATTGTTTCCATTGTTCCATGAACGATTAAGTGGCAGGTCTAACTCAGGATCACAATTAAATTACAAAAAGAAATTAAAAGGCATTTCTGTCACACAAGGACTATTAAAATAGAAAATACTTTACGTCAAGTGAATATTGAAGTATAGTTAATCATAAAATGTAAGAATGAACTTAATAAATGGTTAAAGAAAGATGTTAAAGATAATTGAAGAGGAAAGAGTGGAGAAATACAATTAGAATAGATTGCTCTGATTGTATGAATTTTGATGATCCTGCAGTTTTAATTGCTAAGGAAGAAGCTTGTCTGATTCTCATACACTGAAGTATCGAGTTATCATGTTGCATTCAGTAAAAAGAGAAATAGGAGACCTTGTTAATATCATTTTATTAAATTAATAGAGATCCAAATGTTAATCGTGTAGTGGCTGGAAAGAAAGGAAAAGCTTTAGTCAGCAGAAGTGGTTATAACTGCCCTTTAAAAATGCCAAAATTTTAACTTATTTATGTCTGATTTTATGACTTTGTCAAGCAAATGCTGGTAGAATAAAAAGAATTCAGTTGGTGTCTCTTGATGACTAATGCTAACTTAAGAATTTCAGTACTCCTTCAAGGTTACAAAGGCTTATTTTTGGACACGTGAATTGTCAATATCAATGAAACATGACATCCTCTGCTCATTAACAAAAACAAAAGAACTGTGGATACTATATAAAAAAAACCAAAAATTGCTGGAAAAGCTCAGTAGGTCTGGCAGCATCTGTGGAGAGAAATCAGAATTAACATTTCAGATCCTATTCTGAGAAGGGTCACTCAAAAACCTATCAAATGCTGCCTGTCTCTCATTCTGCTCTTGCTGTTTCCCCATACGTACAATTATTCAGACACAAGAGGTTCATCACCCAAACACAGAGCAACATACTCACTGCTATTCTTCCTTCATTTATACAGGACAAGGTAGCCCATAACATAAATGAAAGTGGAAACTGAGAGAGACAGATCTACCTGCACCTCCTGACCCTCTGGTGAGAAGAGTCTTCTCTATCAATGTACAGATTACGTTTTTCCACGTATGGAGTCAGATATTATGAGGGGCATAGCTTTAAATTAAGGGGTGGTAGGTATAGGACAGATGTTCGGGGTAGATTCTTTACTCAGCAATTCGTGAGTTCATGGAATGCCCTGCCAGTAACAGTGGTGGATTCTCCCTCTTTATGGGCATTTAAACAGGCATTGGATAGGCATATGGAGGATAGTGGGCTAGTGTAGGTTAGGTGAGCTTGGATCGGCGCAACATCGAGGGCCGAAGGGCCTGTACTGCGCTGTATTTTTCTATGTTCTATGTTCTAGATATGACAAATGCTATTACATATCTCATTCCCAAGAATTCTAGGATGATGCTATAGGACAGCTTTATATGTATTATGATGTTATATTACAGCCTTATGTGTATTAGCATTTGCAGCCTGTTGTTCAAAGTTTGCTGTGTGGATCAGAATAATTTGGGCTGCCATTACTTCATTTTGAGACTTTTAATCACAGGCAACAGTGGAATGATTGAGCTTAATTTCCCAATGTCATCAAGCAGACTTTGCATTGGTATAACATCAGACATCATCTGAGTGTACAACTTCATAAAATATTCACAGAAAATGTGTAGGGAGAGAAACAGAGTTAATGTTTCAAGTCTGTCCTTTCATTAAAGCAGTTCTGAGCAGACCAGAACTGCTGCCTAACTTGCTTAGCATTTTTCTAGCCTTTTATGTTTTCATTTCTGATTTCCCAACGTATGTGGTACAGTACTCTGCTTCACAATGTATTCAAGAAGTTCAGCAGCAGACAGCAAATGATAATAACATAGACCCATTCAAAGTTTTAGCATGCCTCCGTAACTATACATGACTATTTTTTCCAATTTGCATTCCGAACCTTCCAACTGTTGTTCTAGACCTTGACAGCTTACATTTCCCAAAGGCTGAAATGCGTTTTTACAGCATGAGAGAAATAGTTCAAACCATTAAAATTTGAAATGATCACTTAATAAGAAAATGACATGAAATATTGTTGTGTTTTTGGTTATTGTACACCATTTTTTTATGTGATTTGCCAGGAACTCCAGATTAGTATTTCAACATGACATGTAACAAGATTCATGGGGGTAAAATTCCTGTTGGCCAGGGATGCAAAATAGGTGGCAACATTGGCTGCCTATTTTGCATCCCTATATATTAAATCCAATACTGATCTTAGGCATTCCTTATAGTCACACCAAGCTGTGAAATGCAGAGATTTTATGAAGGAGAGTCAAACAACAAAAATGTTATGCAATGAGATTTGACGTCAAAACATAACAATTAAGAAGGTAAAGAGGAACTATAATATAAAATTATCAAGGAACATAAAACAAAACAGTAAAATATTTCACAATCCAACAATAAATTAAATAAAAGCACAATCAGAAAAGATCTGCTTAATGATTATTGATACTATGTCAGATAAATTGTAAAAAAAAACAAATATTTATATTGCTTCACTCTATTATTCATCAGTGCCATTGGCAAGGCCAATTTTCATTGCCCATCCCTAATTATTGTTGAGAAGGTTGTGAGTGAGTTGCCTCCTTGGACCTGCTTTGGTTCATGTTTCACTGATTATTGATTGAATTTGAGGAACTCAGTGCCATGAATTTCAATCTGACTGAGCAAGGCGATTTTCAACCCATGTGGGGCAAGACATTCCACAAAATAGTTGGATCCAGAGAACAAGATTTGCTCCTTTTTCTTTCCTTCGGTGATGTTGCTCTATCACACCAATAATGCATTAGGATTTGAAGCATGACAAAGCTTGAAGGACAAGTTGAAGGATAGATTCAGCAACAATGTTGTTAGGAAGGGAGTTCCAGGATTTGAATCAAGAAACAGTGAAAGAACATACGGTGTACATACAGTGGTCAAATTTTGAAGACTTTTTTTTAGTCTGATGTTAGGGGATCAACTTATACATGAGGCATTGTTTTCAAGGGGATAAATATTTATCCAAAAGATAGATAAAATGGGAAATTTACCTTCCCTGCAGCCCCCCGTCCCTGGTTCTGGGACATTCTGTGTAACATGCTTGGGCTGCATTAAACTGAGGGTAGCTGAAACCGACTCCGCAGTTGCCCTGTACTGCCATACCATTACAGTAATTCTGAAAACCTGGAGCGGAGCATAATGGCTGGTGGACTGGAAGACCCGGAACACAGCGGTATGGCCGGCAAACTGGAAAGCTGGATTGGAGCGCAACATGTAGGCACATTGACACATAAATGTTGATCTGTAACTGTGAAACATTAAGGTTGACTTCTACACGAGATATATGGAAAACACAAGATTTTTTGGCCAAAATAAGGGGTCATCTTGCACATGAGATTGACCTATACACGTATATATATATGGTAGTTCCAAGCCAAGATAGTACATAGCTTGGCGTGTGATATCTTCATAATGACGTTAGCAGAGGAGAATTGAATGAGATAACTCATCAAAATTCCCAGAAAGAAACTGTCCACAAAACTCCTTTAAATTGACACTTGCTAATTCAGCCCTTTATTGTTAGATTAGATTGCCTACAGTGTGGAAACGAGCCCTTCGGCCCTACAAGTCCATACCGACCCTCCGAAGAGTAACTCACCCAGACTCATTTCCCTCTGATAATGCACCTAACACTATGGGCAATTTAGCATGGCCAATTCACCTAACCTGCACATCTGTGGATACTGGGAGGAAACCTGAGCACCCGGAGGAAATCTACGCCAATACAGAGAGAATGTGCAAAGTCCACACAGACGGTTACCCAAGGCAGGAATTGAACCCAGGTTCCTGGCGCTGTGAGGCAGCAGTGCTAATCACTGAGCCACCGTGCCGCCCCCTTTTTTTAAACACTGGGAGGAATTCAGTCATTGTTTCTAATCTCTACTGCAATTTTCATGTCTGAGCTACTGCCACCCACCTTCTCCCTTGTCATTCACTGATTTAATTGAAGGCATTTTACTCCTAGCTCTCAAATACTTTGTACTTTATTTAAAATTGTAAGGGATTATTATTTGTATTGTTATTTCTTAAACTTGCAAAAACAGTACAATTATTTTTCTTGCTGAGTTTGATACACAACGAACATGGGATTAGAAGACTGTAATATTCTTATGGTATAAAATATCTGCACTGATAGATTAAATGGCTACTACATGAAAAAAGTCGCAGTTTTATGCTGACGTTTACAAGCTCAGGCCAACACAAAATATCTCAGTGAAGAAGGATAGGCATACACTAAGTTTTAAACAAAAAACCACATTGAGATAAATGACCAGATATCCTTTTATTTTAAGTGGTCTAGAATGAGAGGATAATATTGAACAATACATTGGAAAACATGCCTTTTCTTCCATTAATAGTTTTGCATCTAACTTATAAGGAAGCAGGACCTCTATTTGAAGTTTAATTTGATAGGTTGCCTGACTAATTGAGGGGCTTGTAAATACTTAACCATTAAATCTTTAATCATTGTTCCCAATTAGCACTGCACGATTAAAGAGGTCCTTTAAAATCTTATACATTTTATCAAGGGAAAACATAATTCACAAATACTTTTGTTTGTCCTGCAGTTTTTGTTCAAATAATTTGTCACAATTGTAAACGCAAACTCCCGGTGGCTATTATGCGATTCCATCCCCAGTTACCTTAAATGTTTACCTCTGTAACCTCCTGCTGCTCTCAACCCTACCTCACTGTGAAACCACCTCCAGTCCTCATAACTGCTCCAGGTCAGATCATTGGTCTCTCTGCAACCTCCTCCACTCCCAACAACCCTTCCTGTTTGCGTCACTTCATTCAGATCCCCACCTCTTCAACTTTCTGAAACCTCTTCCTGCCATTGTAAACTTCCCAATTTCTGCATCATCCCCCTGTGCTTAAACCCTCACTATCTTAGTAACTTTCTCCAGTCCCTACAACATTCCCAAACTGTGAAACCTCTTCAAGTCTATACTATCCTCCAAACTTTTGTAACTTCCTTCATTACCATGAGGCCTCACATTAACTGAAGCCTTCGTTTGGAATTTTTTTCTCATTATTTTTAAGTGGCAATTTTGAGAGATACAGGAATTGGTTTCCAAGTGGCGAGAACAAAACCCTTATTGTTAACTCGACCCATGCAGTGGAGTTTCATGGATTCTGTTGTTCTATACAGACTGTCACTCGAAAGATTATATAACTAGGGAAGTTGAGTGTGGACTGGTACGACCTGAACTGTAACTCAGAAACCCATTAAAGATTGCCTTTACTGCATTATTTCATTGAGATATATGATTTCAACATTGCCTTAGACTGTGCTATCATTTGTGTTAGGCTAACTAGTGTTCTTGTTTTGATTTTTACTGATATGTTTGGTGGTTAGCCCATCCTGTTTTTCCCACAGTCGCCATTATTTCTATTGCATGACTTTCTATAACACAAGGTTGCACGAGAATACACTACCACATTATAACAGAACAGAGTTTAGATTAAAAAAAAGTGCACACTATGTCTCTTTATAACCTTTTTACCTGTTTTGGACAATCCATTCATAATTGGTGATTATTTCCATTCATCAACCAACAAAACAACCGCCTTTGGGAACCAGTTTCTCAGCTTGAAATAGCAGAGGGAAGATATAAATTAATGATGCCCCATGAGGAAGGTGGTAATAGATGGAGAGCTTGATACAGTACGTGCGTGCTTGGAGCCATCAATTCATCTTGATTCCAACAATTTTGGCCCATTGATTAATGATATGTTAGGGAGGGAAAGGATGTGCCCATGAGAAATAATGAAACCCATAAAACCTGAGATTCTGCCAAAGTTAATGAGAAGATTTGATTAGAATTTGGCTACCCAGTTTCCTACCCATCTTGTCTGTTGTCAGATGAAGGGGTGATTAGTACAAAAGCCTTGGTTTTGCAAAGTTGTTAAAGCATATTGAAGGAATCCGATGAGATTAAGAAACTCAATAGGCTGCTTTCAACATAGCCAACCCATTTTCACCCACTGCAGTCCCCATTAACAGCTTTTCTTCCTCCAAGATTCATCATTCCTCAGGCTGCCCAACTGCTGTTCTCTGTCTCCCTGAGCTCATCTCCACCTATTATTTACTGCTTCCCCTTCTGCCCACATTCAGCATATATACTGACATTTTCCTAGCTACAAACAGTTCTGAAGAAAGGTCATTGGACTCAAAATGTTAACTCTGATTTCTCTTCACAGATGTTGATAGACCTGCTGAGTTTCTCCAGCTATTTTTGTTTTAGTAAGGAAAGCATTAACTTAATTTACAAAGTATCTTAGTGTGGTTTCATCTTGCTTTAATACTCCAATACAGAGCAAGTTCAAGAGATATTCCATCACTGCCTATAATGATGCAGACCTTCTTATTACCATATCACACAGTCAGGGGTAATTCTCATAGTGCTCATTTGTACCTTTGTGACACTCCACTAATGTGTCACTTAATTAGTCATCAGAAGTTTGTTTTTTTTAGTTAAAACACAATTGTAAGATAATGGTCTGGAAAAAGTTCCTCAAAATGAAGAGTGTGACATATGGGTGAATTGTATCTACGCAGGATTGAATTTGACAGAAACGATTTGAATCAGAAACGAATGAGTCAGAGTGAATAAGAAAAAATTATTTTACAGATTTAACTAATGAAAAAAAATTAATAAATTTTTAAAAATCCAAGCTAAACAAGTTTCTAAAGGTACTTCTCATAATTTCCCCCTCAAACTATTTAACATTAACTGGATGAAAGCAACAAAGAGAAGAAATTTGGTTGAGAATATTTTATAACTATAAACCATAAACACGGCTCAATTTCAAGGTCACAGTGTGATGATGAAGGCTCCTGATTATTATTTTTATTCTTGTTATTCGGAAACTTGGGCTCTAAAATGACCATGATCATCTGTAGTTAAGTTTGATTTGATTTTGATTTTTAAATTGTGTGAAAGGAGAATACAAATTTAGTTTCCTTTGAATTCAGTGAATAGTTAAGGGTTCTCTGAAATTTTGTTGATGTGTTTAAATGAGGTCTCACCTTGAGGTCAAAGAGTCAAAGAGATATACAGCACGGAAACAGACCCTCAGTCCAACTCGTCCATGCTGACCAGATACTTAAACAAATCTGAACCAATTTGCCAGCACTTGGCCCATCTCCCTCTAAAACCCTCCTATTCACATACTTAGAGTCGAGAGTGCGGTGCTGGAAAAGCACAGCAGGTTAGGCAGCAACTGAGGAGAAGGAGAATCAACATTTCAGGCATAAGACCTTCATCAGGAATGGCTTATGAAGGGCTCATCCTGATGAAGGGCTTATACCTGAAACATTGATTCTCCTGCTCCTCGAATGCTGCATGGCCTACATGCTTTTCCAGCGCCACACTCTGGACTCCGATCAATCCAGCATCTACATTCCTCACTTTTTCCCTATTCATATACCCATCCAGATGCCTTTTGAATGTTGTAATCAACTAGCCTCCACCATTTCCTCTGACAGCACCACCCTCTGCATGAAAACATTGCCCCTTAGGTCCCTTTAACTTTTTCCTTCTCATCTATGCCTTCTAGTTTTTGGACTCCCCCACCCCAGGGAAAAGATCTTGTCTATTTTTCCCTATATGCCCCTCATGATTTTATAAACCTCCATAAAGTCACCCCTCAGCCTTCACGCTGCAGGGAAAACAGCCTCACTCAATTCAGCCTCTCCCTGTAGCTCTCACGTTGCAACCCTGGCAACATCCTTGTAAATCTTTTCTAAACCCTTTCAAGTTTCACAACATCTTTCTGATGGAGGGAGACCAGAATTGCACATAATATTCCAAAAGTGTCTGTACAGCTGCAACATGACCTCCCAACTCCTGTACTCAATGCTCCAGCCAATAAAGGAAAGTATATCAAATGCCTTCTTCACTATACTCTCGACCTGTGACTCCAACTTCAAGGAACTTTGAAGCTGCACTCCAAGGTCTCTTTGTTCAGCAACACTCCCCAGGACCTTACCGTTATGTCTATAAATCCTACCATTAGTTGCTTTTCCAAAATGCACCTTACATAGAACTGCCACTCCTCAACTCATTGGCCCATTTGATCAAGATTCTATTGTACTCTGATGAGGTAATATTCTTTGCTGCCCATAGCATCTTCAATTTTGGTGTTATCTGCAAACTTACTAACTATACCTCTTATGCTGACATGCAAATAATTTATATAAATGACAAAAAGTAGAGGATCCAGCATCGATCGTTGTGGCACTCCACTGGTCACAGGCCTCCAGTCTGAAAAGCAGCTCTCCACGACAACCCTCGGTCTTCTACCTTAGAGCCAGTTCTGGAATCATATGGCTAGTTTCCCCTGTATTCCATGTGATCTAATCTTGCTAGCCAGTCTACCATGAGGAATCTTGTTAAGTGCCTTAGATCACATCCTGTCCTCATCAATCCTCTTTGTTAATTCTTCAAAAAAGTCAATCAAGTTAGTGAGACATGATTTCTCACGCACAAAGCCATGTTGACTATTCTTAATCAGTCCTTGCCTTTCTAAACACAAGTAAATCCTGTCCCCCAGGATTCCCTCCAACAACTGGCCCACCACTGAGGTCAGGCTCACCGGTCTTTAGTTCCATGGCTTTTCTTTACCACTTTTCTTAAATAATGGCACCACATTAGCAAATCTCCAGTCTTCCAGAACCTCACCTCTGACTATCAATGACACAAATATCTCAGCAAGGGGCCGAGCAATCACTTCCCTAGCTTCCTGCAGAGTTCTAGGGTACACCTGATCAGGTCTTGAGGATTGATCCAACTTTATGCATTTCCAGACATCCAGCACTTTCTCCTTTGTAGTATGGACATTTTTCAAGGTGTCACCATTTACTTCCCTCCATTCTATATCTTCCATGTCCTTCTCCACAGTAAACACTTATGCAAAATACTCGTTTAGTATCTCGCCAATCTGCTGCGGCTCCACACAGGCTGCCTTGCTGGTCTTTGAGGGGCCCTATTCTCTCCCTAGATGCCTTTTAGTCTTTAATGTTTTTACAAAAACTCTTTGGATTCTCCTTAATTCTATTTACCAAAGCTATCTCATGTGCCCTTTTTGCCCTCTTGATGTCCATCTCAAATATACTCCTACTGCCTTTATACTCTTCTGAGGATTCACTCGATTTCTGGCGTATGTTTCCTTCTATTTCTTAACCAAAACCTGAATTTCTTTAGTCATTCAGCATTCCCTATACCTACCAGCCTCTCCTTTCACCCTAACAGGAACATACTGTCTCTGGACTATCGTTATCTCATTTTTGAAGGGTTCCCATTTTCCAGCTGTCCCTTTACCTGTGAATATCTGCCCCCAATCAACTTTTGAAAGTTCTTACCTAATACCATCAAAATTGGCCTTCCTCCAATTTAGAACTTTAAGTTTTAGATCCACTCTATCCCTTTCCATCACTATTTTAAAAATAATAGAATTATGGTCGCTGGCTCCAAAGTGCTCCCCCACTGACACCTCAGTCACTTGTTCTGCCTTATTTGCCAAAAGTAGGTCATGTTTTGCAGCTTCTCTTGTAGATATATCCACATAGTTAATCAGAAACGTTTTGTACACACTTAACAGATTCCTCTCCATCTAACCCTTAACACTATGGCAGTCCCAGTCTATGTTTGGAAAGTCAAAATCCCCTAGCATTAATACTCTATTATTGTTCCATATGACTGACATCTCCTTACAGATTTGTTTCTCAATTTCACACTGACTATTAGGGGGATCTACAATACAATCTTAAAAAGATGATCATCCCTTTCTTATTTCTCAGTTCCACCCAAATAACTTCTCTTGATATATTCTGAGGAATATCTTCCCTTAGTACAGCCGTAATGTTGTCTCTTATCAAAAAATGCCACTCTCCCTCCTCTCTTGTTTCCCCTTCCTATCCTTCCTATAGCATTTGTATCCTGAAACATGAAGTCACCAGTCCTGCCCATCCCTGAGCCCCATTTCTGTAATTGCTATGATATCCCAGTTCCATGTTCCTAACCATGCCCTGAGTTCATCTGCCTTCCCTGTTAGGCCTCTTGTATTGAAATAAATTTAGTTCAATTTATCAGTCCTATCTTGTTCTCTGCTTTGTCCCTGCCTGCTCTGATTGTTTGTCTTGCGTTTGTTCTCAACTGTATCAGTCTCAGATTGATCTCTTTCCTCACTATCTCCCTAATATCTCCCAGCTCCCCCTGCTCCCGCCCCCACCCAAATCCACCCGAGCAGATTGAGCAAATCTCCCTGCCAGTATATTAGTCCCCTTCCAATTTAGGTGCAATCCATCTTTCTTATAAAGAAGAGATCCCAATGACCCAAAAATGTGAATCCTTCTCCCCTGCACCAGCTCTTCAGGCACACATTTATCTGCTCTATCCTCCTATTCCAACCCCCACAAGCTCATAATACTGGGAATAATCCAGATATTCCTACTCTTGAGGGCTTCCATTTAAGAATTCCTGCCTAACTTTCTATATTCTTGCTTCAGAATCTCATCCTTTTTCCTTCCTATGTCATTAATTCCAATGTGCACCTGTATGGGATAACTCTTAGCATAGGAGAAGATAAGTGCATAGTTTTTAAAATGTAACCTTGCTATAAATCGACTTTAGAGTACAGTGAGTTCTTTTTTGGTTATATGTTTTATTGAGATCTGTCTCTATAAATCTCCTATTGGTCCCTTCCCTTTTGAGAACATTCTGCACCCTCTGAGACATCCTTGATCCTGGAAACGGGGAGGCAACACACCATTCTGATTTCTTGCTGCTGGCCACAGAAATGTCTGTCTGTGCCTCTGACGAGAGAGTCTCCTACCACTATCAATCACTTGGAACCTGACATACCCTTCATTACATTAGAGCCAGTGTCGGTACCAGAAGCTTGGCTGTTCATGCTACAGTTCCCTGAGAGTCCATCATCCCCTTCATTTTCCAAAACAACATACTTGTTTGAGATGGGGATAGCCACAGGACACTCCTGCACTACTTGCCTCCCTCTCCTACCTTTCCTGGCAGTAACCATCTACCTGACTGTATCTGTGGTGTTTCTCCCTTCCTATAACTATCGTCCATCACACCCCCTCGTTCCTGTAAATTCCTCATTGTCTTTAACTGCTGCTCCAATTGATGCATGCAATCTGATAGGATTTGCAACTAAAGACACTTCCTGCAGACATAATCATCGGTAACATGGAAACTCTCCCTAATCTCCCACATCCAACAGGACCTGGCAACCAATACTACAGATTACAGCCCCATTCTGTTGTCCTATTCGAGTCTTCAAGGTGTTAATAGGAAAATCTTCGAGGAGAAAGTGAGGACTGCAGATGCTGGAGATCAGAGCTGAAAATGTGTTGCTGGAAAAGCGCAGCAGGTCAGGCAGCATCCAAGGAACAGGAGAATCGACTTTTCGGGCAAAAGCCTGAAAGAAGGGCTTATGCCTGAAACGTCGATTCTCCTGTTCCTTGGATGCTGCCTGACTTGCTGCGCTTTTCCAGCAACACATTTTTAGCTGTTAACAGGAAAAGACAGAGTAAATAAACTATTTCTGGTAGTTGGAGATTCTCAAACTAACAATCCTTAACAATCTACAGATTCAGAAAATAACACCATCTTACTGCTGTGAAAATACTGCTCAAGGCTAAGTTATTACCGATGTTATATATTTTAAAAATTTAATCAAGAGACAGATCTCAATAAAACATATAACCAAAAAAGAACTCACTCTACTCTCTAATGTCGATTTATAGCAAGGTTACATTTTAAAAACTATGCACTTATCTTCTCCTATGATAAGAGCTATCCCATACAGGTTCCTCCTAGGACAACAGTGAATTTTGCTGTCTGTTAATTTTTCTTAGACACACTCCGATGTCCAGAGATTCTTGATCTCAAACAGCAAAGACAGTAGCTGTGAAGATTCACTGCTGTGTCAGTTAGCAGTGTAGGTTTTTTTCCTCTGAACATGTGATCTCTACCATAGTCTCTCTTCCTCCTTTTCAAAGTGCCTTTGTTGTGATCTTCCACACTCTCTCCACCCCCCCACCCCCGGGTAAATAGTTCCGTGTAATATTAACACGGGGAGAAGGGCTTAGCAACACAGTGTCTTATGACACAGAAAATGTTAGACAGAAAAGCTTCTTTTGAAAGGCAGTTTTTGCAGGTTTGTTTCAGAGACATGTAGTCATTTACAGAGAAATAGCCTGTAACAGGAGCACTGCAGTTTAGCATTCACCAAAGCAATCAGGACAGAAGAAAATTCCTGAGTAGCTTAATGTCAGTAATAGAAAAGCTTCAAAATCAGAAAGCTGTGGAAGACAAAATTTAAGAAGAACATTAAGAATTAAGTGAGCTGTGTTAGCAGGTTGCTTAAGGATCTTAGAAAAAGATATTAACTAAAAATACAACTTCAAGTGAATACAGAAATCTTCTGAAAAGAATACAATTACAATCATGCCAACTGAACAAGAAACTTCAAAATGGAGATACAATGTCCCTTCATTGAGGTTTGAGTATCTTTAATGGTGTTGTTGAGGGGAAAAGTCTTGAATCTTTAATTCTGGTATTTGTAATAAGGTTACTTCAAATAGTTCTTGTACAGTATAGTTTGGTTGATACTTTTAATTTTGGGATCTGACTTATTCAGTATTACCATCAGCTAGCATCATAACTGTTCAATTGTTACATATCTATGAACCAGATATCTTATAAACCAGTATTTACACTGGTATACGGTAATTAGGTGGTCTTACATTGGGTTTTATGATGTAGTAGGCAGTTGGTATATTCGTGAGAGTTTTGCTCAGTCTACAATAACGTAAAAGTAAAAGCCTATCAGATTGCAATGAAATGGTGACTGGTTCTAATAAATCCAATAATCCCAGCTGACAGCTTGGTGGATCTGCTGAGATAGCTTTAATGACACTATGGCTCTGCACATCAACAGTTAAATGCCATGTCAATCAATCCAATATATGTCCTCCAATTTTCGAGGAGGTACAAATCTGCAGAATCCCCAGTAAACTAGCAGGAATCTCTGCTGTCTGCCCTTTACAAAAAGTCATGAGGTTGGGCAAGTTTTAGGACAGGAGTAGGCTATTCAGCCCCTCGAGCCTGTTCCCCCATTCAATGGCAGATCTGTGGCCTAACTCTGTATGCCTGTCTTTGGCCCATATCCCTTAATACCTTTGCTGAACAAAAATCTACCTATCTCAGATTTAAAATTAACAACTCATCCAGCAACAACTGCCATTTTTGGAAGAGAGTTCCAAACAACTACCACCTCTTGTGTGCAGAAGTGCTTCCTACCATCTCTCCAAAACAAGCTGGCCTTAATTCTCAGAATATGCCTCCTAGTTTGAGAATCCCCAACTACCAGAAATAGTTTATTTACCCTGGCTTTTCCTGTTAAAACCTTGATAACCTCGAATAGGACCACACAATGGGGCTGTAAACTGTAGTACTGGTTGCCAGGTGCTCCCACAAATCACAGGCTTAACAAAAGCATATAAACAAACCTGACTTCACAGCAAGGTGGAGGTGAAGTCAAGGCCTTCAATTCCACATGGTCACCTTTCCATCATATTGTGAGTTTGTAAACCTGGCTTCACCCAGCATCTCAGCCAATGATCTGCTCTGCCGAATGGCTTATTAGTATGGAACCTTGCAATACAACAATAACACACTGTAAGTTACATTGTGCATTTTGTCCACTTGTGTCTATAAGGCACAGGTTTACCAGCAGATGGATTGAAAAGTGATTTAAAAGGATCCATATTTTAACAATACCTGCAACTCATCTTTATTATTGTTTTTGGCTGAATCTCATTCTTTCCACCCAAGAACTTCATAATCGCAATTCTGATGGTGAAAAATAGGAAATGTTGCTTTAGCTATGAAACATTTGGAAGTTTTTTTTTCTGCGGAAAGAATTTTCTGTTGGGAGGTTTAGGGACAGACTTAGGGTGCCTTAGATACGCACATACTGATCTCACCGAATAACCATCTCATCAAATGAAAATTAATCTTGAATCAATCATATGAATATATTTTTCTTTGAAAGAATGTTGTCTCTGATCTTTGATCATGCATAAACACTATTTTACTGCTGAATATAGCATTGTCTATGCTCAGTCTACCACCTTTGTTGTGTATTAGAATCATCATCTCTTATTCCAACACTGGCAATAGTGGATGCAAAGTTTCAGAATAGGTTTTGCAATCACAGATGATAAAAAAAACCTTCATTTCTCCAGGAAGAATTAGAAAATATTTTAGAGGTATTTACACCTGAGCAGAATGACAGAGTCAATAAAAAAAACTGTACTAACCACCCACTCCCTGTCCAATAAAAAGTAGAATACACAAAACAGTTGTCTTCTGTTGCATTAAGCAAAAACAACTGAGGCAATGGCTAAATATTGATTACAGCTGAGGCAATTAATAACCAAATGTGATTACGGTGAATTTAAACATGTCAAATATGAAACCAAAGCAGAACTAATTGAAATACAAATAAAAAGTGATGCATAAAATAGCAAGTCTGGTAGCACCTGTGAAGACAGGATCAGAGTTAACATAGAGCCATTGGAACAGAAGGGGCTTGGAAAACTGATTTTTTTTTGCTGTTGGTTAAGTCGGCGAAATAAGTGGAACTTTACTCCTGGCTATGTGATCCCAATGAAATATATAAGGCTGGCTATGTGATCCCAATGAAATAGAGCAGGAGATGATTAACTATGAGCACAAAGTTAACCAAGTTTACTCTCCTTACGCAGAGAGTGGTAAGGGCGTGGAATGTCTTATCTGCCAATGTAGTTAACTCAGCCACATTAGGGAGATTTAAACAATCCTTAGATAAGCACATGGATGATAAGGGGATAGTGTAGGGGGACGAGCTGAGAATAGTTCACAGGTCAGCGCAACATCGAGGGCCAAAAAGCCTGTTCTGCGCTATATTGGTCTGTCTATGTTCTATTTTCTATAGATGGTGAGGGTGCCCAGAGCAAAAGGCAAAGTGAATGGTAATAGTTGAAAACAATAAATGTAGGTGCAAAATAGCTGTTAATGTTAGGAGTGAATAGTAAAAAATAGGTCAACTCTGCTAACAGCAAACACCCAGAATGGGGACAGGAGGATCCTGAAGGAACTGGGTGTCATCAAAATGAAACAGAGTTTATGATCTGAATTTGCTGGAATCATTGTTGCCTAACGTGCCTAAGCAGAAAATGAGATGCTATTCCTTTAACTTGTGAATGGATTTCACTGGAAAACTGCAGTAGACCTTGGACAGAAATATTAACATGACAGCAGGATTGTATTGAAACTGTGAATAAATGAAGGTTGGGGTCATTCCTACAGTGTGAAGAAGTCCTGCTAAGCTGTTACCATGTATGTGGTTAGTTTTGATGAAGTAGAAGAGAGCTAACTAGTTGATGGTCATCTCTCTAGCCAATCACATTTAAACTCAAAAAAAAGGAAAGAAAGCTCAAAAAAAAGCCAGAAAGCTATCCAAGCTAGCAAGATTCCTATCACTTTCAGAGTCCAGAGCTACTAATTTTGTGGCTGCCCACAGTAACCATCAAACTCCTGTGACCACTGTCTCATTAATCATATATCAAACTCACAATTACTATCATCTAGGAGGACAATGGTAGATGATACATTGGAACACCATTTGCAACTTTTCCTCACATCACTCATCATCTTAACCTAGAAATATATCACTGTTCCTTCTGTATTGCTGGATCAAAATCCTGGAACTCCCTCCCTAACAACATTGTCAATATACCTATGCCAAATGGACTGCAGTGGTTCAAGAAGGAAGCTCACCACCACCTTCTCAAGGGCAACTAATATGCCCTCATCCATTGAGTTAATTAAGGGTAACGTGATTGGAAAGCACCAACAATGCAACAAAAGCAGTCTCATAAATAAAAGTTACAACTTGTACAAAGAATGGTTCCACTTTGACAGTTCTTACACACTGGATAAAATATCCTGGTCATGACAAACTGCCAAGAAAAACCCATGCATTTTGCTCATGTTTGCTACTCATCAGAAAATCAACTAATTCTCATTCAAACAGAGGGTACCAGTTAGGTGTACCACGTGAAAAGGGAAGGTACACGTCTTTAATGTAAAAACAGATGACCCCGAATATGTGTCATTCTTCAAAGCACTGCAAACACTATATAGAAGCAGTGAATTTGATTTTGATGTTTACATCTCAGATGAAGCACAAATTAAATGAGGACACATATGCCTGATGACAGGCAATACCATACACATGAGAAAAAATATCCATCCTGCCTAAGTGACTATTATGAAGTGAACTGCTTTCATCTGCTGAACAAATCTTTCATTTCATTTCAGACGCTGGAGTGGATTGTTAAATTAGTTGAAATATTCGAATAGCATGACTGGTGAAGTTGGAATATTTGGGTTATAATTATTGTTTACACTTTGGAAAGAAACATTCACAACACGTTAGATCTCTCATCTGATAAAGTGTCAAGGTTTGCAGCATATTAAAAATTGCATTGTACATTTTGTCCACTTGAAGTTACAGTGGACCCATGTCCCAGTAGAAAAAAATGAAAAAGCTTTAAAAGGATCAGTAGTTAAACAGGAGGTGGAACAGTTATGTTTCTTACTGACTTTGGCTGTTTCTGCAGAAGACCTACATCCTCATCGAATCCTGTTACTACTGGTCTTGCAGGAGCTAGATAAAGACTCTACCACTGATAAAGCAGTGAGGTACCTCCATAGAATTCACCATAATCCAAGAGGACCAGAAGATGCTCTCTCATTAGAGAGTGATGTTTGGGGCTGAGTTTAATCTGACGGTCATCATGCCTCAGGTGATAGTGAGGTTGAGAAGACAGAGGCTTAATGGTGACAGCCAGTACAGGGATAAAACCCTACTCTCGGCATCAGTCTGCATCACAAACCAGCCATCCAGCTAACTGAGCTAACATTAGGATTATGTGGGTCTTCTTCCTAAGGCCAGCCATCCTATTCTGTTTCCGTTGGAATTATAATTAAATTGTTCTGGAGTTGCCATATGTTTGTGATCAGCCATAAGTGTGTGGCCAGTGGGAAAGCAACTCCGAGATAAAGCAGGTTTTAGCATGAATTTGAAGTTTTATGAAAGGTAAATAGCAGGTGGAGCTGAAACAGAATGATTTCAAATAATGAGTGAACATTTTAAATTTATTTTATCTGATATAAGAAAGCATATGAAGCACTTACCTTGACAGGTAAAACACTTGACATGAAAGTGATTATTATGAACCCGCACGACCTCTCCTTTGCACACTCCTCCACATCTGTAACATCGTATGCTTGTGGGCACACCTCCAAGATTATACGAATTCTGCTGATAGGGTACTGCTGAAACAAAAGAAAACAATTCCAATTAGTAAAAAACTGCAGATGCTGGAAGTCAGAGTTGAATAAAAGAAAAGCTGGCAAGGCACAGCAGATCAAGCAGCATCAGAGGAGCAGAAAAGTCAATGTTTTGGGTTGGAACCCTTCATCAATCTCAATTAGGAAAAGACTATGTACTGTCTCCAGTTCAAGTAGACCAAAAGGAGCAGTCACATTAGTTCTGCATTACCTTCAACAGCCCTGTCTTCTGAAATGTAACCACTACTGCTACCTTCTATAAAACGGGTTAAATTCAAGCAACTTCTTTTGTGGTTGCTTACTCATCTTACTATTTTTCATAACAGAATGACATAAATTATGGGAGCCTTTCATCACCAAACTATTTGTTGTGGTAGGTGGATGACTTATTCTTAGTTGCTGAAACCGTTGATGAGCACCTTAAATTATTAAATCAGTTCTTGTTATTGAGAACAGGTTTGCAAGTTTCAGCTGATGCAAGAAAAGGTTGTTACCCTGGGAGTCTCAATGATGCCACAGGGTCTGAGTAAATATGTTACATCTTTTGATGGCAATCAGGTCTACTCTTCAGAGAACAGCAGGGATTTTACTTTATTAGGATGTGACTGGAAGATTAATGAGAGTTCCAGATCATTTGACATCACCTAGAACAAAGTCTGCTTACAAATTAATCATGCATCTCTAAATGGTTGTGATAGACTATAGAATTTATGCAGAAAGGCAATTAATTTGTTGCAGTGAATAGTTGGAAATTGAAAGATTGGGATTAAGGTATTTTGATGTTAAATGGAAGGGTCATTCCAATAGTCCATTAACTATTGACATGGGAAGGGTGCAGAGGGCTACCAGCTTCTGCATTAACTTGTGCTCCCTGTAGCATGAAGGTGAGCTCAGGGATGGGTGTGAAGGTGACGCCACCTGGCCTATAACCTGCCCACCTGCCAAAAACACATCTCATGAATGCATGTAATATCCAAGCTATAGTTAATGAATTCATTTTAATATTCCTATTTGGATGATCAGATTTGAATTACTCAGCATATGTAATGTGACTATTACTGCTACATTTTCATGAGATTACTCAGTTAGTAACTGGAGTCTACATGGTAATTGCATATCCCAAAACCTTTTGTCTAAAATGTCACAACATAAACAAGATCAAATGCACAAAATGGAGAGATTAAATTAATCATGGAAAAATGAACATAAGAAAACATTACATCTATATATAAACTTATAGAACAGAAATTGATAAGGATGTAGGAACAGCAGTTTTATTAACCTTTTAAGCCATTTACTCACCATAAGACAGTAGACACTGCAGCTAGCACTGAACTAAATTATCACAAGAATAGACTCCATGTTAGAGAGTTGCATTACAAAACTGCGCCACACTGACTAATTTTCAGTATTGTGTTCTCCAGCTTTGATTAATGAGGCACAGGCAAGTTATGGATGTGATGGACAGAGAAAGCCAAAAGTGTTAGCTGGCACCAGAGAAGTGAATGAGGAAGTCTGACTAAGCATCGGATTTTTAGCATTAAAAGAAGTCATCCGAGAGGGAACTTCGCTGAGATGCATAAGGCAAGATATGATGTAAAGAAAAGCAATCTAAAACTCCATTTAAACTTAAAACATGAAGTTAGAACAAGGACGTACAGAATGAAATTCAGTCTTATGTCAGAAAGCTTTTCAGATAAACAACATTCAACCTGTGAGAGTCAGAGCAGTAGAATCAAAATAAACTTGCGATAATTAAAAAAAAATTGATGATGTAATAGGTTATAGGTTTGTTTTGTACAGATGCATGAGGTTGAGCCAAATGTATTCCCCATTTTTATCTTTTATGCTCAGTGATAGCATGATATCAAATTTTTGGCATGTGGATGACTGTAAGCAAAGTTTAAAACTTCAAATATAATTAGCCATTGTTTATTATAGTAGGTCACCTCACAGCATCTGATGTAAACTAAATTTACCTTTGCACGCTTAGCTTTTATATTTTTACGTTACATACTGCATCATTGCTAATTAAAGAGGTCCACCATTTCTCAAAGTATTAATCATAGCATAGATTTAACACTAAGTTATTCATTGCAGCCTTACTTAATTTATCTGCAATACAAATTGTATAACATCTCTTGCATGAAGAATTATTGCAAATGAAGCCAGCATTTTGATTGTGAAGTAACCAGTAGTTAGTATGCTGTTTAATCATTACTCTAGGATTTGTCAAGACCTGCAAAACTTAGTTTGTACTGCAATTAAAAATGCATTTTGTGACATACAACAATAATTTTTAAGTGCTAATATGTGTTCAAAACAACACTGCACAATTCCCAAGAGAATGCCAAATATTTTGCTTGGTAATGCACATTATGTTACAGACCTGGAATAGTGCAATAAAAATATGCAACTGTTTAAAATCTGATTGAAGATTTGTAGCTCGGGTATCCGTTGTTGTGGTTCTGCTCGCCGAGCTGGAAGTTTTTGCTGCAAACGTTTCGTTCCCTGGCTAGGGAACATCATCAGTGCGGTGGGAGCCTCATGTGAAGCGCTGCTTTGATGTTTCTTCCGGTATTTATATTGGTTTGTTCTTGCCGCTTCCGGGTGTCAGTTTCAGCTGCAGTGATTTGTATCTGAAAATACACTACAGCTGAAACTGACACCCGGAAACGGCAAGAACATCCATCAACAGACACATCGACCTGGACCCCAGATACAAATCACTGCAGCTGAAACTGACACCCGGAAGCGGCAAGAACAAACCAATATAAATACCGGAAGAAACATCAAAGCAGCGCTTCACACGAGGCTCCCACCGCACTGATGATGTTCCCTAGCCAGGGAACGAAACGTTTGCAGCAAAAACTTCCAGCTCGGCGAGCAGAACCACAACAATATGCAACTGTATTAACTTTCTTTACCTTGTTGTTGTGAATGTCTGATTCCATTACTCATGCATTTTGGAGATATATCATTTAGTTTTAGGAATATAACATATGTTTTGTTGTCTAAGGTAATGGTTTTGAAAAGTTTAATGTTGGGGACTGCATTAAGCTCCACCCAATTTGATAATGCCAAACTGCTTTTATTAGACTGCTGAATGGACCTCTCTAACTTCAAATAATGTTGATCTTACTATTGGTAATCTTGCTTTGCGCACCTCCTGCGCAGCTAAAACAGTGTATGCCTCCCTCTGTCTAAGCACTCTATAATATGTATGTCCTTGCTTGCTATGATCTGCCTGTACTGCTCAAAAAACAGAACTTTTCACTGTACTTAGGTAAATGTGATTAAACTAAATCAAATGAAATCAAATAGTTTGGGAGGGAATAAGGCAAAATATCTTAGGATCTCATGGAGTGCCAACCAAATCCATATATTTCATAGAATTGTAAAATCCCTACCATTTGGGCCAAAACATCGTCACAGACTTATTAACAAGGTCGAACAAAATAACATAATTAGTACCAGATTGCTATCATGCAATAAACTAGATATTGTTCAAGCAAAAACGTCTTGTCTTTAAGACTCAATAGTGGATGATCACCTACCAACATAAACCTGCCCTTAGACCCAATCAAAGAAGGAGGATTGGTGGTAGCATCTTTGTACTCACACATACCACATGGTGATTTGCGTTAGCATCATTGCCATCAATATAATGGTGAAAATTCTATTCAATTGAGAAGATTTCCTTAAGAGAAAAGTGAATTTATATCTCTATGGTCTTTACTACATTAGGAGCTAGTTACACAAATTGTCAACAATTGCAAGTGGATGCATTAATTAGCGATCAGCCGGAAGTCGTGAAAAGCCAACAGGGGAGAAACAGTGTTTGAAGCTAAAGCCGTTACTTCTGATCTGGTAGGAAACAAGAAAATGTAGACTAGAAAGACCTAACCCTACTTGACAGGTACAAATTTCTTCTAGAAATCAGAATCTAAAAGGAGCATTCCAAGTTAGAGGTTCAGCTAGACATTAAATCTATTAGAGTTCTGTGAGTAATGTTAGAAGTCCCTACAGGTTGAAGACATTGCATTAGATTGCAGCATTGAGATACTGCAGAATTAAACACTTTAAAATAAGAAAAGAAAATTGTCACATTAGAAAGACATGGCAAGCTACATAATTGCACAGATAATATTTAATATCAGAGATAGGTCAAACAACACAGGACTGAACATTTTGGAGAAACACGTTTTAAAATACATCCAAGCTAAAATATTCAACCATAAACTGAACAAACAAATACATTAGTACATCCCAAAATTTTGAGACTGTGATCCCTTTTCAATCATTCAAAATTGCTAAAAATTGTCTGTGAGAACTTTGAGAGTCGGGTGGAGGACTGGGAAGACCGTACGCAGGGTGTAGGGAAGAGGAGGCCTATGAGAGTGATGAGGGATGGAGTTGCATGTTGGGTATTGTTACCTCTGAGCCTGTGACCCAAAACTCAGCTTGTAGGCCAATGTTTGGTCATGACTCCAATTTTAGAAGACCAGAAGCCCATGATTAGACATCAATAGGGCCTAGAGTAGATGGCATTGTAAACTGCCAAAACATAAAAGAAGGCACAGCTACTTTCGAAGATACTTTTATTCAAACTTTTGATAATTAATTAAGCTGAGAACAAATAAAGTTCTAGAAACTGCGTTATTTAACAGAAGGTATGAGAATCCAGGAAAATGTTTACAGTGATGTATCACCATTACCAAGACAGTTGTCAGAATCTTGCATGAATTATTTACTACAAATGAGATCCTGGAAGTGGTCATATCAGACAACAGTTTGCTAATAAGTCTTTCAAACAGTTTCTTAAAAAAAATTGATAGGATCTGGGCACTGTTCACAAAATGATGGTTTTTTTTTGCCTTTCCTACTGACTTGCTCGTTGGACCATTTATGAGGTGTATTACTATCCGGAGTCACGTGTAGGCCTGACCAGAGATGGTTGGCAAATTTCCCTTCTTAGAGTACATGAGTAAACTAGACACACTTTTACAACAATCAATAGCAGTTTCATGGCATCAATACTTGAAACTGGCTATCTATTCCAGATTTGAATTTAAATGCATTCAAATTTGGGATTTGAATCAAGTGGCCCTCAGAGGGTGATCCCAGGTCTTCGAATGTTAGTCAAGTAATATTACCAACATGCCACTTCCTCTCCTTGCAGGTACTTCTGAATTTGGAAGTGTAACAAACTTTCCGCAAAACAAGAGTCAAAACAGGAGAGGCAAGCATGGGTCCAGATAGTTAAATTACTTTTGAAGAAAAATACTCACTTTTATTCAGTCTTGTTAAACTACTGGTCTCTCTTGTCCCCATATGATTTATTGCCATAAGATAGATTAACAAAAAAATGAAGTCTCAATTCCCTAGCCTACCAAAGAGGTTAACTCCTCCACAGTTTAGTTCACTGGAATATAAGAATGGTTGCATGAAGGAGTAGTCTTACTGGGAGCGGCAGGTTAGACACTATTGCAGGTGTCATTATGCACATGAATGCCATACTTAGGTCAAGGGCAAGTATGGATAAGGAGCATTAATATGGATAGTTCAAGAAGCAGTGGGCTATCAGTATCCATATCTTATCTACATATCTATTGGGGTTGTACAGCGGAAGGGCGAAACCAATTTTCTTTTTCTTTATTTGTTCACGAGATGAGGGCATCTTTGGCTAGGCCAACATTTATTGCCCATCCCTTATTTCCCTGACAGCAGTTAAGAGTCAACCATGTTGCTGCGGGTCTGGATACACATGTAGGCCTGACCGGGTAAGGATGGCAGTTTTCTTCAGAACCAGATGAGTTCTTCCTGACAATCGACAATGGATTCATGGTCATTATTAAACTCTTAATTCCAGATATCTATTGAATTCAAATTCCATCATCTGCCAGATGGGATTCGAACGTGGATCCCCACAACATTACCTGGGTCTCTGGATTAATAATCTAGCGATAATACCACGAGGCCATCACCTCCCCATAAGGGGAGTTTCATTGTGGGTTAATCACTAATTGGGGTGAACCCAATTAGGAATGTCATAATCACAACAGACTACAGAATGAACAAAGTCAAATTAGAGTCATAGAGATGTACAACACAGAAACAGGCCCTTCAGTCCAACTCATCCATGCCGAATAGATATCCCAACCCAATTTAGTACCCTTTGCAAGCACTTGGTCCATATCCCTCTAAACCCTTCCTATTCAAATGCCCTTCCAGATGCCTTTTAAATAATGCAATTGTACCAGCCTCCACCACTTCCTCTGGCAGCTCATTCCATACACGCACCCCCCTCTATGTGAAAAAGTTGGCCCTTAGGTCTCTTTTATATTCCCCCCCACCCCACCATATCTATGCCCTACAGTTCTGGACTTCCGCACCCCAGGGAAAAGACCTTGTCTATTTATCCTATCCATGCCCCTCATGATTTTATAAAACTCTATGACCTCACCCCTCAACCCCCTTCAACATTCCAAGGAAAACAGCCCCAGCCTAATCAACCTCTCCCTATAGCTCAAATCCTCCAACCCTGGCAACATCTGATCAAGATCCTGTTGTACTCTCAGGTGACCTTCTTCACTGTCCACTACACCTAAGTGAGACAAGAAAATGTGGAATATTGGATACCGGCAACTGTAAGATATTTGGATAGTCCCACAGATGCAAAGTAAATAGAATAGGCAGCAGACCTAAAACATTAACTTTGTTTTCTTCCCAGAGATTTTTTTGCCAGAAATTTCTGTTCTTGTGTCACAGAATTCATGAATGTCCATTTATGAACAAAACAGGTAAAATGTCTTCCTATCTGAACAGTTTTGAATTTGAAATTTTGAATCTGAATTACCAGAGCAGAATTTTGAAACTTCTCACTTCCTACAGATGCGGTAAATAATCATTTTTCTGTATATCTTGAAATTTGATTCAATGAGCTGAGCCTAAAGTTGCAATCATTTTTATTGTGCAGAATATATTAATGCACCCAAATTGCAAAAAAAGCTTAAACACATTAATATATAATGAAGACTAACTAATCTATCATTTTAACAAAGTAGCTAAAAGACATTACTTATGTGGACTGAACCAGAATGGGAGTTGTATGCAAATTGTGTCACTTCAGATCAACAGCATAACATCTCTGACTCAAAAAGTGTGGCGCTGGAAAAGCACAGCTGGTCAGACAGCATCCAAGCAGCAGGAGAGCAGACGTTTCGTGCATTGGCATGGACAGAACATCTAAGGACCACACGGAGAGCAGATATCTATCCACAGGTCTCCTCATTGTCTTAGTAAGGATACCTGACAAACTAATACAACTTCTACTGATTTGTATCATACAATAAATCACATTTGTTAAGACAAGTACCACTCCCTGTTAAGACTCAGTAGTGACTGGATCCTCAATCACTCTAAACCAATTAGGTGCTTAGAACAAGTTAAAAGAAAAAAGACTGGTGGCAGCATCCTTATATTTGCAAATACCACAATTTAGAAATTAAAGAGATAAACATAAATTAAATGGCAACACTTGGCTTAGGAACTGGTAAACAAACCTGCAATCATTACAGTTCAAAGTGTTTATTTCATGAAGTTAGCATTAGAACAGAGAAGATTTTAGCCATGGATAGCTCATTTCTAGATTTGTGATGAAACTGGAAATCTATACTTACCTGAGTAAACAGCTTAGATTGTTAATTGAGTTTCAGTTGAAAAGATGGTAAAAGCTATTTGCAATAAAGGAATTTGTTGGTAGAAAGAGTAAATTAAGGAGAATTTCTCTGACTTTATCAAAAATTTAAATTATTCAAGTGGGTCTCAGGAGCTCAGAGTTAATTTATGTAAATTGCTGTTTGGAACACACCAGGCATGTCCCATTGTCATGGAAATAGATTATAGCATTCTACCCATCTGTATGGGTTTATCTGTATTTTGTTCACAGATACAACTTGTTCCCTTTTGGTCTTCTATGGTTTTTCATTTACAGTGGCGAAGGAGCAAGAGATAAAAACATACACCTTGAATTGTACATCTGTTCAAAAATGCTATTAATCAGGTTATACCTGATTAATATATGATACATGAAGCAGCAAAACCAATTAGAAAAAAAAACGTGCAATTTATTTTATTGATCAAATTCCACAAATAAGTACAGATGGTTCTCCTATAACGCCATAGTTGTGTTCCAGGGAAACCTCACTTAATAAAAAATTGCTTATTATAATTAATGGGGTCTATACGAAAAGTGGGCTTAGGGACAGACCAGCAAAAATATCACTCACGATCACTGAAAAATCACCCAAAAGTCTAACACAAAGTATAGCACATCCTGAATGAAGGTATAGATCATATTTATCAATGAAACAAAAGTAAATCTAACACAGTACATTTTAAAAACTATCATTAATGAAAGGGTAATGGGACATCATGGTGTATAAGATAGACTCTCTCATTCCTATTAAGTGAGCTTCATCATGTATTCTCTCTTTATGCTCAAAATGCATTATAATATCTAGCTTCTCTTCCAGTGTTATAGCCTTTCTTTTGCATTCACTACCTGCAATTTCATCACCAGGACCTTTCTTGCTAACACTCTTGTCACTATGCCCCTCCATACTTTTTTTAAAAAAAGGATAATTTAGGAGTTGTGTACCTTTCACAGGAAGCTGCTCAATGCATCTCTCTTAGAAAGCTGCTCTCCTTACAGTACTTCTGACAGAGAGCTGCTCTATTAGCAGCTGACACTGGCACATGCGCAGAATGAAGTGCAGGAAACGATCACTGCTCGAATCACGCTATTGAAAACTGAGGTAAGCATTATCAAAAATACCCTTCCTTAATTCCTCAGCGATGTTACGAGCAAATCGTGCTGCCGGAACGTGCATTATCCAAGAACTACCTGTAATGTGGTATATGAATTTCAGTGCCAGAATGATGTCAGGTATGAGACTGCATGTCCTCAAAATTGGCAATTATACCAAACTGCACATGCATTCAACTGTTCATTGCTCAGTACTGACTTTATCCAGCCAGTCTGGGCTTGCAAAAACCACAACACAATTTCTCATATTAGATGTGATTCTGCAATTGAACAATGTTGGCTGGATAATCCTGAGTGTGTGAAGAATACAGCCAAAACCAATTTAGGATTAATTGTCAGGCTCACAGCAAGGTGTACTTGTGTATTCTGGAAATTACATATATTAATACACAGAGGCCTATTCTTTATAGACAGAAGCACATGAAAGTGGAGTCACAAGTAGATAAGATAGTGAAGAAGGCATTTTGATATAATTTCTTTTATTGGTCAGAGCATTGAGTATAGGATTTGGGAGGTCATGTTGCAGCTGTACAGGACATTGGTTAGGTCACTTTTGGACTATTGTGTGCAATTCTGGGGTCTCCCTCCTATCGGAAGGCTGTTGTAACACTTGAAAGACTTCAGAAAGGATTCACAGGGATGTCATTAGGGTTACATGGTTTGAACTATAGGGAGAGGATGAATAGGCTGGGGCTGTTCCATGGAGCATCGGAGGCTGAGGGGTGACCTTAAAGAGATTTATAAAATCATGAGGACCATGGATAGCCAAGGACTTTTCCCTGGAGTAATGGAATGATGGCAAATGGGATTAGATTAATTTTAGGATATCTGATCGGCATGGACAAGTAGGACGGAAGGGTCTGATTCTGACCTGTATATCTCTATGACTGTATGACTCTAAACACACAGTACTGTTTCAACTCAACAAAATAGGTGACAGACATCCACTGGTTTATTTCTCAGGGCAAGGGTCCTCACCAATCACAGTCAATGTGCCTGCTTTGAAATACAGGCAAAACCAAGCAATTAATTGTCAATTATCTTTAACTGCTGCATTTTCAATGGCATCACTTGTACCAATCAGAGTCCACTTGTCAACCAATCAGCACTGTGCACTATTCATAATGCTGTTGGATTTTGGTGTCAGTGGAAGTGCTTTTCATTGTGTTTTATTGTTTTTTTCTCACTGTAAAATGCACGTGACAATAAAATCATTCATTCATTCAAGTGATGAAATTTGGTTTTCCCCTTTATTGGTATTCTTGTGAATTACTCAGCAAGGTGAAAAGCTTCAATAAATGTCTTTTTTTCAGCAATACTCTAAATTACTAGTCTAGCTTATATAGTTCTCTTCCCTTTACATTTCAAAATGCAATGGTCAAAAATTCTTCCACGATTAGTAAAAAAAAGTCACTAAGAAAACTATGATCAAAAACAAAGCTTTTCTGAATTACCTGATACAATTTATGATCACCCAAGAATGAAAAGGAGATGTCTTTATTTAGCTTCCCCTCCTCCTTCCCACTGGATCTTGAAAACAGATATGGCTCGCCCCTTGCAGTACCAATTAAATAATTTCCAAAAATAAAAATCAGGCAACTCTGATGAGATAAGGTTGAGATTTTGTACATCCTGGCAGGTAAGAGCAAATCCATTTTACTTAAGTAGCATTTAGGAACACTTCGCAATCTGAACCTGGTGAAAATGATATAAAAAGAGAAAATACTGATGGTTCCATTGAGAAAGTTTGTAGCCTTATATTTGACACATCTGCTACACACACTCGAACTAAACAGGATATGCGGGAAAGCGCTTGACCAAAGTACGAAGCATTGGGGGTTTCATTTACTCAGATGAATTAAGGATATCTGTTCTTAGTGTCAATGGATGGGTGTAAATAAGGTGATAACATTTGTTCACTTGTGGAATGTGTGGCAGTACTTCCTTTGATCCCGCGGGCTGGAAGCTGCGCATATTTTACAGTTCGATGTTGGATGACTGAATTTTTGGTTTATATTGAAGACTCTTAATAAAACTCATACTCAATAGGAAAAGAACTTTTAACTTAATAAGCTGGATGGAATATGCACATAATAGAACAAGCCTGATACATTTTCATGTATACCACACTGAGCAGATGTGAATTTGCTTGAATGTTCTGGAATGTCAATGTCTCATTACCCTTACAAGCTAGGCAAAAACAATGATGCTGAAACTGCAATAGTAAGAAAATTGGAAGATGTTCATACGTGTGTGAGAGAGAGAGAGAAAACATTCTTCTATAAATTACATTCACTGACCTCAGTGTTCAAGGGATACTAACAGTGAGAGAGAGAGAGAGAGGGAGAGACAGAATGGAAGCTGGTAGAAAGGTTAACTCTTTGTGGTTTGATTTGAGTGTACACTTGATTATCATGGATTGAATGTTTGTGTGTAATTCCCTGGAGCTTGAGCTCGAATTTAATTTACATTTTGGGAATCTAAGACGATTTTTAAAAAGCCACTTTGTCAATTGTACTGGGCGTGTTAGCTGAGCAAGGCTACCTCATGACCTTTTCCTCGTAGTTTAGACTAGTCTCTCATTATGATGCATTGTTAAAAGGGAGCTTATCTAGCTAAGGCATTTAGCCATTTGGGGCCTGGCTTGATCAAGGCTTCCCACTATGTTGTGCATGTAGCTTAATTAGTCAAGCATACTCAGATCTGTCAATGAGTTTCTCATCCTCTGCAAACTTTTGCCATTTTATTGCTGCTTATCTGATTAAGGACATGTGGTGTTTTTTTTTGTAATCTCAATACTAATTTCTGTATAAAGACAGCTTGTTTGCAGCAATAAGGGGAGTAGCATGAGAGAGCTCTTGTGGGTAAGAGCTGGTGCCGGTACTCTGCGAATGTTTTTAAACCTTAGCTCAAGCTTGGCTTGTAGGTATCTATATTATAGTGTAACATTGATGCTATTGGTAAATAAAGGTAATAATTTAAACCAAACTGTCTGCAAGGGTTTTATATTCCAGACTACCACAGAGTATGATCTCTGGAGATAACCAAGAGAAGCTTACAGTTCGAGTCCATTAGGGATTCCCTGAACCGTCTTGAATAGGTACTTTAACACTGTGACTCAATCAGAAGTCAGACAACACTAGGTTATGGTCCAATAGATTTATTTGAAATCACAGGTTTTCACAGCACTGCCCCTTCATTAAGTAAAATTAGAGACAAATACATTGGCACAGAATTTTGAATGATCTTTTGATCTCTTTTGCCCATAAATTCTGTGCCTGTGTGCTTTTCTCTCACTTTCCCTGATGAAGGGTCAATGCTCTGAAAGCTTGTGATTTCAAATAAACCTTTTGGACTGGTTGAAGATTTGTAGCTCGGGTGTCCGTTGTTGTGGTTCTGTTCGCCGAGCTGGAAGTTTTTGCTGCAAACGTTTCATTCCCTGGCTAGGGAACATCATCAGTGCTATTGGAGCCTCCTGTGAAGCGCTGCTTTGATGACCTTTTGGACTATAACCTGGTGCTATATGACTTCTGACCTTTTCCACCCCAGCCCACCACTGGCACCTCCACATCGCAGGTTCTGTGATTGTCGATGATGTAGACTTCTAACCTGTGATACTTCCTCCTATTCCTCCAATGTGTACATCTTTCAGGAATGATCTAAGCTAATAAACATGGATTTTCAGCATCTCTCCATATCCTTCATTCTTCAATTACTAATTTTAATCTCTTGAACTGCCTTCTCATTCTCCATGATGCCACTCTCAATCTATTGCTTTGAACAATTATTTCTTGATTTACTCTCTTTCCCCCCTCTCTTAATTCCTTCACTGGCTCTGCACAACTATAACTAAGTAAGTACTGAGTACTGTTTACTTGTATTAAAACTATTAGTTCTTTAATAAAATGAATGAAAATTAGGCAAGTAAATATATCTGTCAAAAGTTAAGAGTTGATGGATAATTACCCTATTACAAACTCAAGTTCTAAACGGAGAAAATTCTGAATACCTTTTTTGTTTCTCTAAAGATGAACTGTGATTCTCTCCATATTTGGCCTCTCCTATTTTGACCAGAACAGCAAGTGGCATGGATGTTAACTTCTACGGGATTCAGTTTTAGTCACGACACAGGAAGATTGTGGGGTAGACTTTAGTCTGAATCATTTGAGTGGAAATGATCAGCTGGGTAGAGAATAAAGAGGAAAATCGGTGCAGGTGCAGATGGAATCCATAGCCTTAATGGAGCCCTCCAGCTTTTCTTCCATTTCAATGAAGAGCTCTGTAATCCTCCCTTTGAATTTCCATTTTGTATTCCATTCACGTGATAGCTTATACTTTGGTAGTACAGTTCACAATTTGTCTGTCTGTATTCGATATTAACTTGATATTGTACAATTAATTAAACATGAATTTTCATGTTGATGTAAATGAGGTTGTTTTGTTTTAAAACCCCTTTAGTATATATTATAAACATATAAACATACAAACATCAGTTGTTCTGTATATAACTGTTCAAATTCTGCTTTAAATCTTTTCTAATTTTCATAAGTACCAAATAGGAGCTGAAAGCAGACCCACAGTAGTTCCACCAATTAAAGTATAATTACTATAACACTGGAGGAAAACCAGCCATTAGCTATGCTGAGTAAGACAACCTTGTCTGAGGTTTGCACTGTATCTGCTCTGGCCAGTATAATACTTAAATACAGCAGCCATTATCCTTTTGTGCATTTCATGTGGAGCCCTGTGATCTGAAAAGCTTGAGTCTCATCACGTATAATTCACCACTCATCCAGTGCATCTCAGGATGCAATTTAAAGGTGATTAAGTACTTAATTTGCATATTGTAGTAATAATTAATCATGTTGTTCAATTTTACGGTCCACAAACTATTTTTTAGATTGGGCAACTGATAAATCCAATTTAAAAAACACACAAATGTTTACTTTAAAATAAAGACTGAAACTGTCACATTCAAGATCTATACAGATATCCATAATAACATGTTCATCAGAGGTAGAGAGATAAAAGTCAAAGATGCATATTATTTGCAACATTCTCCAAATCTGTCTTGAGAAATCAGTAAAGTGAAATTGGAAGGAAAGGATTATTCTAAATTCAACATTCTAAATTTCACTACAAATGGTGAAAAAACTGAATTATAAATGTGCTAACTTGTTATAGTCTGATGTTTTTTTCAGGTATATCTCTTTTGGTTGCACTGCAGAATGAAGCTATGAGCTCCACAGTGTTGACAGAATGCTAAGCTGTCAGAGGTGACAGATTTCAGATGCGATATTAAACCAAGGCCCAGTTTGCCCTGTTCAGAACGTAATAGCTCCTGCACTATTACTCAGAAGGAACAGGGGAATTCTACTAATGTCCTGGTTTGTTGATAATAATGGAGGAAACAAATATAAATCAGACAAGATTAAAACTGTTAATCTTCATGAGGCTTTATCAGTCTGGGAAATACAATAAAAATTAAATGTCACACAGCAGATGAATTTCATAAAGGATGAGATTAAGATGTGAACTGTCCATTGTGCAATCTAAAGCACTTACAAATATCTATTGCATCAATTAAGTATTCTTCCTTTGATTTAAAAAAAGGCCAAAATTCTTAATATCAACTTTAATTCACCATTTAACTTCAGTAATAGTTTTGGTAGTTGTATGCTCACCATTTAATCACAAGGTTTCAGGTTCAAGTCTTACTCCAGGGCAAGGGCTTAAATTAGAAATCAAGATGAATTCTGAGCAATTATTGAAATGATGGAAATGCTGTCTTTTGGATAAAATGTTATACTGCAGTCCTGCCTGTTCAGGTGGATGTAAAATATGCCTTGATTCTATTGTGAAGGTGATCATGGGTATTCTCCCTGGTGTCCTGGCTAATATTTATCCCTAAATTAACATCACTGGTAACCAGATTATCTGATTATTGTTATAATGCTGTATGGGGGAGTTTGCTCTACTCAAATTGCTTCCTGTGTTTCCTGTAACAGTGACTAAACTTCAAATACTTCATTGGCAATAACGCATTTTGTGATGTCCAAAGGTGATGAAGAATGCAAATGTACTGCATAAATACTCATCTTTCATTCTTGACATCTCTATTTCAGGTATCAGCTTGTTTCAGCGCTAACACTCTCATAGAAATACAGAAGATAGGAGTAGAAATAGGTGATCTTTGAGCTCAATATCCCAATCCTGCCCCCTCCCCACATCCCTTGATCCATTTAGCCATAAGAGCGATATCTACCCCCGTCTCAAAATCACGTAATGTTTTGGCCTCAACCATTTTCTGTGAGAGTGAATTCCACAGGCTCACAACACTCCAGGTGAAGAAATTTCTCCTCATCCCAGTCTTAAAAGATCTCCCCCCTTAGCCTTAAACTATGATGCCTGATTCCCCCACCATCGGAAACATCCTTCCTGCATCTAACCTGTCTATTCCTATTAGAATTTTAAAGGTTTCTATGAGATTCTCCTTTCTACTTCTAAATTGCAATGAATACAATCCAAACGGACTTAATCTATTCTCATATGTCAGTCCTGCCATTCTAGGGAATCAATGTGGTAAAACTTTGCTGCACTCCCTTCCAGAGCGAGAACATCCTTCCTCAGATAAGGAGACCAAAACTGTATGCCAGGTGTGGCGTCACCAATGTCCTGTACAATTGCTTCAAGATATCCTTGTTCCTGTATCAAATCCTCTTATCAGGAAGGCTAACATCCAGTTCGCCTTCTTTTATAGCTGCTGCCCCTGTGCATTTACTTGTAGTGACTAGTGCATGCAGGCTCTCAGGTCTCAGTGAACATCCTTCTTTCTCAATTCACAGCCATTCAAATAATAATCTGCCTTCCTATTTTTGCAACCAAAATGGATCACCATACTTTTATCCACATTATGTTGCATCTGCCATGTATTTGCCCACTTACTCAGCCTGTCCAAATCATACTGTAACATCTCTGCATACTCTTCACAGCTCACCCTTCCATCCAGTCTTGTGCGATACAGTCATTGAGATGTACAGCACAGAAACAGACCTTTTGGTCCAACTTGTCCATGCCGACCAGATATTGTGAACTAATCTATTCCCATTTGCCAACAATTGTCCTATATCCCTCTAAACGCTTCCTATTCATATACAGGTACCCACCCAGATTCCTTTTAAATGCTGTCTTTGTACCAGCCTCCGCCACTTCCTTTGGCAGCTCATTTCATACAGGCACCATCCTCTGTGTGAAGAAGTTGCTCCTTAGGTCCCTTTTATATCTTTCCCCTCTCACCCTAAACCCATGCCCTCTAGTTCTGGACTCCCCGATCCCAGGGAAAAGACTTTGTCTTTTTATCCTATACATGCCCCTCATTATTCTGTAAACCTCTATAAGGTCACCCCTCAGCCTCCGATGCTCCAGGGTAAACTGCCCCAGCCTGTTCACCCTCTCCCTATAGCTCAAATCCTCCAACCCTGGCAACATCCTTGTAAATTTTTTCTGAACCCTTTCAAGTTTCACAACATCTTTCCGATAGGAAGGAGACCAGAACTGAACGCAATCTTCCAACAGTGTCCTAACCAATGGCCTGTACAGCTGCAACATGATCTCCCAACTCCTGTACTCAATACTCTGACCAATAAAAGAAAGCATACCAAACACCTTCTTCACTATTCTATCTACCTGCGACTCCACTTTCAAGGAGCTTTGAACCTGCATCCCAAGGTCTCTTTGTTCAGCAAAACTCCCGAGGACCTTACCATTAAGTGTATAAGTCCTACTAAGATTTGCTTTCCCAAAATGCAGCACCTCGCATTTATCTGAATTAAACTCCATCTACCACTTCTCAGCCCATTGGTCCATCCGGTCAAGATCCTGTTGTAATCTGAGGTAACCCTTTTCGCTGTCTACCACACTTCCAATTTTGGTGTTATCTGCAAACTTACTAACTGTACCTCTTATGCTCACATCCAAATCATTTATGTAAATGACATAAAGTAGAGGACCCAGTGCCGATCCTTGTGCCGATCTACTGATCACAGGCCTCCAGTCTGAAAAACAGCCCTCCACCATTACCCTCTGTCTTCAACCTTTGAGCAAATTCAAATGGCTAGTTCTCCCTGTATTCCATTCGATATAACCTTGCTAACCGGTCTTTCATGAGGAACCTTGTTGAATGTCATATTGAAGTCCAGAAAGATCATATCTACAGCTCTACCCTCATCAGTCCTTTGTTACTTCTTCAAGAAACTCAATCAAGTTTGTGAGACATGATTTCTCATGCACAAAGCCATGTTGACTATCCCTAATCAGTCCTTGCCTTTCCAAATAGGTATAAATCCTGTCCCTCATGATTCCCTCCAACAACTTGCCCACTATCGATGTCAGGCTCACCAGTCTTCCTGGATTTTCCTTACCACCTTTCTTAAATAGTGGCACCACGTTAGCCAATCTCCAGCCTTCCAGCACCTCACCTTCAATTATACAAACATCTCAGCAAGGGACCCAGCAATCACTTCGCTATCTTCTCTTAGAGTTCGAGGGTACACCAGATCAGGTCCTGGGGATTTATCCACTTTTCTGCATTTCAAGACATTCAGCACTTCCTTCTCTGTTATATGGACCTTTTGTCAAGATGTCACCATCTATTTCCCCACATTCTATGTCTCCCATGTCCTTCTCCACAGTAAACACTGACACAAAATACTTGTTTATTATCTCCCCATCTACTGCGGCTCTACACATAGGCTGCCTTGCTGATCTTTGAGGGGGGGGCCCTATTCTCTCCCTAAACATTCTTTTACCTTTAAAGTATTTATACATAACCTTTTGGATTCTCCTTAGCCGTATTTGCTAAAGCTATCTCACGCCCCCCTTTTTGCCCTCCTGATTTCCATCTCAGGTATACTCCGACTGCCTTTATACTCTTCTGAGGATTCACCCAATTTCTGACGTATGTTTCCTTCTATTTCTTAACCAAAACCTGAATTTCTTTAGTCATCCAGCCTTTCCTTTCACCCTAACAGGTGTATACTGTCTCTCAACTGTTGTTATGCCTCCAATCAACTTTTGACAGGCCTAATATCATCAAAATTAGCTTTCTTCCAATTTAGAACTTCAACTTTTAGATCTGGTCTATCCTTTTCCAACACTGTTTTAAAACTAATATAATGATGGTCGCTAGCCCAAGTGTCATCTGCATGTTTTGAGATACATCATATAGTTTCCTCCTCTAACTAATTAACATATTGTGCATAGCTGGGGTCTTAATTCTGATCTCTGAGATATGCCACAAGTCATTGCCTGCCATTCAGAGAAAGACCCATTTATTTCTATTCTTTAATTCTTGTCTGCAAACTGATTTTTTATTCATCTTAATACTCTACCACCAATCCCAAGTGTTCTAATTTTATGCATTAATCTCTTATGTGGGATTTGGTTGAAAGTCTTTTGAAAGTTAAACTTAATCACATCTACTGGTTTTCCCAATCAACTTGATTAATTATATCCTTGAAGAATTTCAATAGATTAATCAAGAATGATTTTCCTTTTGTAAATCAATACTTACTTTGTCTGATGCTAGCATTGTTTTCTCAGTACTCTTCTATAAAATTCTTGATAATGGACTCTAACATTTTGCCACTAATGATGTCAGGCTCACTGGCCTATTGCTCCCTGTTTTCTCTATACCTCCCTTTTTACACAGTTGTGTTTAAAAGTCATGTTGCATTAGATACCATCCAATCTGTAGGAACTGTTCCAGAGTCAGAAGAGTCTTGAAAGATGACCGCCAATGCACTACTATTTCTGGGGGATCTTCATTAAGTACTTTATCAGGCCCTGGGAATTTATTAGCATTTAATCCCATTAATCTCTTCAAGAGCATTTATCTGCTATGCATATTTGCTTATGTCCTCCCTCTCTCACAGTATACCTGTGTTCCTCATCTTTTCGGGCACATTATTTGTGTCCTCTTTTGTGAAGACAGAAGTGAAGTATGAATTTAGGTCATCAGCCATTTCTGTGCTCCTCATTATAAACTTCCCCATTTCTAACTATTACATAAATTGTAGTTTGAAATGTCTCCAAAGAGCCTTGAGCAATTGTCCAGGTGAACAATTCAGAACTGTATTTGAGGCAGTAGGACATTGAGGGACTGCTGCAATCAAATGTGTCATTTGCATAGGGCACTAACGTGAAATCAGGTCTATTCTCACAGATTATAGAAGATCCCACAGCACTATTTTGAAGAAGAGCAGGGGAGTTCATCCTAGCCTTCAATCAAGAGTGCTTAGACAGATTATGAAATAATTTATCTCACCGTTGCTTGCAGGTCCTTTCTGTTCATGTTTTCTAAATTACAACTGTGTTTACAGTTCAGAAAATGTTCAATAGGCTTTGAAGCTCTTCAGGATGTTCTGAAATTGTGGAATTTGCTAAATAAACACAGTTTTTTGTTTCATTTGCTGAGAACAAGCCAAGTGAAATACATTTTAAACGTTTACTTTCAATTAAGACAAAAATATCAATGTGATGGCACCTCATTATTATATTTTGGTAATTAGAAACCTCTCCATATAATAAATAGCATAACTGATATAAATACACCATAGTCAGTGTTATATTCACAAATGATGTTCAACTTGATTTAAGATGGATTATATCTTGATTAATTATACATGGATAACAAGAACACCAAAAACATTTTTCTTCTCCCAAGTAGGCTTTCCTTCCCATCCACCAAAGCGTACATAATGTTTCAACCGAAAGGTTGCCACAAACCATCCTAATTTACTCTGTAACAAATAGGAACATGACAGCATTGGTGAGCTTCCAAATAACAGAGGAACATTGTTTTAGCAGAGAAAGTCGGAATTGCCAAACAGGGAACCGACCAACTTTATATTCATGAAGTATGAACCTAATTGAAGAATAATACGTTCTGCTGGCCAGGTAGTGAACAATATGATATGTTGTGAGTTTGGAGTAGAGGTCAAACACCAGGGAAGGGGGGTAATATTTTAATCTTTCTCAGCAGCTATTACTGTGATTGCCATGTGTGAATGATTTGAAAAAGGGAAATAACTTGTACATTTAAACTGGCCAAGGTAGATGGCAAACTGGAATCCAAAACAGGGTCAGGAAATTTCACATTTACCAAAATTCCATTGCTTTGCAATCATTTTTTTGTTAAAATTCACATGTTTAAATTTGCATAAAATATTTTCGATGCTTCCAACCCTGTTGATATCAGGTTGAGGCTGTTCAGCATTTCACAGCTCCTAATAGCCACACACACCAGCAGACATCTTGGAATTTTAAAACATAAGCTCATAATGAGCATTTTAATTCCAATAATGTACCCAGTTAAGATGTCGGTGACTTCAGTTTCCTGATTTTGGTAGGGTCAGGAACAGATGCAAAAGACAGATACATAGGCTGCCAATGTCATTTTATTCATTTGCTGACCTCCATGACAACCCAGTTTGGTATAAGAAAAGCCAGCCTCAAATGCATATGCAACTCAATTTATCTGTAATCTTGAGGTTAAGTAACATTGGTCCTGGTGGTCACAAAATGTTTTGTTTTCCATGTTAAATTTATAGCAGAAGCCTACAGCCTGGCCAATGTGGTTTCCCATGTTTTAACGTGCAGATTGCTGACCTCTACCTGGTGATCTGATATGTCTTGAGGTCACTCTCAAAGGGTCCATAGTGACATGATGATTTATAATGGTGTTTGATTTGTTTTGTTTCTGTGAGCGGATCAAACACCAACATTTGATTCATTACCACTCAAGTGAGGTGAGCGAACGTTTTCCAACAATTCAAACCAAACTGCAGGAATTTTATGAAACAAAACCAGAGACTTCTAGAGAAGTACAGCAGGTCTGGCCGTGTCTGTGGACAGAAAGCAGAGTTAACTTTTCAGGTCCAGTGACCCTGAAGGGGTCAGATCTTCAACATCCATATTTTTCTGTTTTATTACGGGAATATTATATTTGCTTCAAATATCCTAGGTAAAAACTGAAAACAGTTCTCTCATAGTTACAAAAAATTATAGTTTTTATTATTATTCATTCCTGGGATGTGGGTGTCGCTGACTGGGACAGCATTCATCGCCTGTCCCTTGTTACCCTTGAGAAGGTGCCGGGAGTGGTCATCTTGAACTGGTGCAGTCCACTTACATACACTCACATTGCCATTATGGAGGGAGTTCCAGGATTTTGACCCAATGACACTGAAGGTATGACAATATATTCCAATGTTGGGATGGTGTGTGGCTTGGAGAAGATTTGCAGGTAGTGATGTGTTTGCTGTCCTTCTGGTTGGTAGTGGTTGTGGTTTTTTTAAATTCAGATTTGGATTTAGATTTTATTGTCACATTTTTATTCATTCCCCAGGATGAGGGTTTCACTGGCATTTATTGCCCATTCTTAATTGCCCACAGGGTTGTTAAAGTCGACCACACTGCTGTCCCTAGAACATTACCTGGGTATCTGGATTAACAGTATAGGAATAATGCAACTAAGCCAACACCTTACCTCCTCACCTGGAAGGTGCTCTTGAAGGAGTCTTGGTGAATTCCTGCAGTACGTCTTGTAGATAGCACACACTGCTGATTTTCTGTGTCACTACTCTAAGGAACTCTTATAGATATGTCCTGAAGCTGAAATGACTGATATCCAACAACCACAAACATCTTCCATTATGCTAGGTATGACTTTAACCAGTAGAAATTTTTCCCTTGATAGCAACTGACTCCACATTTGTCAGGACTTATTGATGACATACTTGGTCAAATGCAGATTGGATGTCACTCTCACCTAACTTCTGAAATTCAGTTCCTCATTCCATGTTTGAACCAAGGTGGTAATGAGGCCAGGAGCTGAGTGGCCCTGGCAGAACCCAGACTGGGCATCAATGATCTTGGTAAGCAAGTGCTGTCAATAACATTGTTGATGACATCTTCCATAAGTTTACTGATAATTGAGAGCAGATTAATGGGACAGTAATTGGGTCTGTTTGAATTTGATCTACTTTCTGTACACAGAACATACCTGGGCATTGTCAGGTGGATGTTAGTGTTGTCATTTTATTGAAACAACTTGTCTGGGGGTGCGGCAAGTTCCGGTGCACTAACCTTTAGAACTACTGCTAGAATGTTATCATGGCCCATAGTCTCTGCAGTATCTTGATATTATGTGGAGTGAATTAGATTTATGGGGATTAAGGATTACTGCACTGTTCATGAAGAAGTGTTTGGTAAATTTTTTTGTTTTATTACCTGGATATCTGTTAAAGTTTTAGGCTTGGTTCAATAGGAACACAAATACCTGTAGGTAAGAAAATAATAGGCATGGGGAACTTGATGGAGGTGATGCAGAGAGACAAAAACTTTATGCTGTATATTCACTTCATGATTGTGATGTGCCACTTAGAACTAAATGTGCTTCTGAGTTCTGTGTTCATAGGCAGCACAGATTCATGTCAGGGGAACGGCAATTAAAAGCCAACCTACACCACATAAACAGGGCCTGATGTGGCAGTGAAAGAAATTCTGCAGAGGAAGACCTCTGATGAATAATACAGCAGGCTAGAGAGAATACTTCCAAAGTTTTGCATACAGTACTTGGAGGCCTTAATGCAGGGGGTGGAAAACAAGTGAATTCGTCTTTCTTCAATGGGCTGGGTTGCCTTCCAGACAAACACTTACAAAGCAATATAATTCAATGGTCATGGAGCCCACTCAAAAGATCTGGTCTGAAGAGATGAGGAAAGTTCAATGAACTTGCCTGAGGGGCCCTGGCCAATGAGTTTTCTTTTAAATGCTTTATCCTGCTCATCTAACCTCACATACTGTTCAATGCCATATGTCTCCATCAGAAAACTTGCAGCAATGAGAATTCATTCCTAACATTTTTACACTCCACCTCACCTTCACACACTTGTCACTGCTTCAAGCTTCACACCCACATCCCACAGCTTTCAACTATTCAGCAATCACATTAACAATAACTTCACGCATTGTTATGCACACTCAGAAACTCCTCCGTCTCGAGCAGGAAGAGGTGGCACAGAACAGGAAGCAACATAAAAGAACCAGTAGGAGACAGGCACACTCCACCTGTGTCCATAATCCTTGGGGGATGTGATGTTCAGTATTAACATTGTCTTTGGGGCATAACATTCACTCAGGCCGTGATAACTAGCATCACTGAGGCAATTCGGGTGAATGTTTGTTCCACTGCATTCACTTTCACCCCCTGCTGAACATGAAACTTCATTCTAAAATCCAATATGAAGTATGACCTACAGCTGATATAACAATGTAGCTCTTATTTTTCATGTCGCCCACATCTCAACCCACTCAGGGCTGACACCTGGACAGCCTGGTTCAAACTAATCAAAAGCAAGAACAGAGAGTACACAAATGGGTTCTGTATGTGGTCAGTTCACTGAACACAATTAAGCTGCTGCAAGGTCAGGGTAAAGAATGGGATGTGTGCCAACTCCCACAGGGTGAAATTGCAGATGAGTGCAGCTAAAGATGTCTCAGTTAAAGATTCTGATTGAATAGTGAGCAGGAAAAGGTTGATAAGCGTGTGTACACAATTGCTCAGTGATTTAGAAGTGCTGTCATAGACCTATTGTCACTATTGAGAAACATGGAGTAATCTAGCACATTAAGCTTGAAGCCCAAATATTTACAGCACAGGCAAAAGTCACCCATCATCAGGTTCTTAGCTGGTTCAACTCTTGAAACCTGTACAGCAGGATGAATACCTTTACTACATGGATTACAACTGTTTCCAAAAGCTGCTTACCACCACTCTCTCAAGGGTAATTGGAATGGGGAAACAAATACTGGTCTTACCAACATGTCACAGGTATCTGTGCACGATCATAGCAGTCTGGACTCTAACTGATTATGAGGATTGCAGAGGAATTGTTCCATGGAAATAGCGTGATTTCAGCATTTGTGTTCTCTCCATTGCCAACACCAGCATCCTAGCTGTTACCTATCAACCGGTCAGGCCAAACCATGGCTGCCTGTGTGGAAATAGTGCATCTGATATTGAGACATTAAAGCTCAGGGCATCCGCAATGTCACCAGCAACACTCCACAAGCATTACTGTAAACCCTGGAGTAGCTTTGCCTGGAACACAAAGGCAGCTAAATACACCCAATAACCTGGTACTAAGAGGAAATTCCCCAACCCTATATTTATTCCTGACTAATGCATTCCACAAAGGAAGAGGCAGGGGTGGCATGGCTGATGAGAGAAGTTAAGAAAACATATAAAGTCAAAGGGGAAAAAGTATAACATAGCAAAGATGAGTGGGAAAACAGAGGACTGGGAAACTTTTAAAGAACAACAGAGGATTACTAAGAAGGAAATACGCAGAGAAAAAAAAAGAGGTACGAAGATAAACTGGCCAAAAATATAAAGGAGGATAGTCAAAGCTTTTTTAGGTATGTGAAAGGGAAAAAAATGGTTAAGACTAAAATTGAGTCCTTGAAGACAGAAACGGGTGAATATATTACGGGGAACAAAGAAATGGCAGAAGAGTTGAATTGGTACTTCGGATCTGTGTTCACTGGGGAAGATACAAGCAATCTCCCTGAGGTAACAGTGGCTGAAGGACCTGAACAGAAGGGAATTTATATTTGCCAGGAATTGGTGTTGGAGAGACTGTTAGGTCTGAAGGCTGATAAGTTCCCGGGACCTGATGGTCTACATCCCAGGGTATTGAATGAGGTGGCTCTAGAAATTGTGGATGCATTGGTGATCATTTTCCAATGTTCTATGAATTCAGGATCAACTCCTGCAGATTGGAGGGTGGCTAATGTTGTCCCACTCTTTAAGAAAGGAGTGAGAGAGAAAGCAGGAAATTATAGACCAGTTAGTCTGACCTCAATGGTGGGAAAGATGCTGGAGTCAATTATAAAGGATGGAATTATGACACATCTGGATAACAGTAACAGGATAGGTCAGAGCCAGCATGGATTTATGAAGGGGAAATTATGCTTGACTAATCTTCTGGAATTTTTTGAGGATATAACTCTGAAGTTGGACAAGGGAGATTCAGTGGATGTAGTTTACCTGGACTTTCAGAAAGCCTTTGATAAAGTCCCACATAGGAGGTTAGTGAGCAAAATTAGGGCACATGATATTGGGGGCAAAATACTAACTTGGATTGAAAATTGGTTGGCTGACAGGAAACAAAGAGTAGTGATAAATGGCTCCCTTTCAGAATGGCAGGCGGTGACCAGTGGGGTACCGCAGGGATCAGTGCTGGGACCGCAGCTTTTTACAATATACATTAATGATATAGATGATGGTATTAAAAGTAATATTAGCAAATTTGCTGATGATACAAAGCTGGGTGGCAGAGTGAAATGTGAGGAGGATGTTAGGAGATTACAGGGTGACCTGGACAGGCTAGGTGAATGGACAGATGCATGGCAGATGCAGTTTAAAACTGTGTGGATAAATGTGTGGTTATCCACTTTGGTAGCAAGAATAGGAAGGCAGATTACTACCTAAATGGAGTCAAGTTAGGTGAAGGAGCAGTACAACGAGATCTAGGTGTTCTTGTACATCAATCAATGAAAGCAAGCATGCTGGTACAGCAGGCAGTGAAGAAAGCTAATAGCATGCTGGCCTTCACAACAAGAGGAATTGAATACAGAAGCAAAGAGCTTCTTTTGCAGTTATATAGGGCCCTGGTGAGACTGCACCTGGAATACTGTGTGCAGCTTTGGTCACCAAATTTGAGGAAAGACATTCTGGCTATTGAGGGAGTGCAGCGTAGGTTCACGAGGTCAGTTCCCGGAATGGCGGGACTATCTTACGCTGAAAGATTGGAGCGACTGGGCTTGTATACGCTTGAGTTTAGAAGGCTGAGAGGGGATCTGATTGAGACGTATAAAATTATTAAAGGATTGGACACTCTGGAGGCAGGAAGCATGTTTCTGCTGATGGGTGAGTCCCAAACCAGAGGACACAGTTTAAAAATAAGGGGTAGGCCATTTAGAACAGAGTTGAGGAGAAACTTCTTCACTCAAAGAGTGGTGGGTGTGTGGAATGCTCTTCCCCAGAAGGCTGTGGAGGCCAAGTCTCTGGATACTCTCAAGAAAGAATTGGATAGAGCTCTTAAGGATAGTGGAATCAAGGATTATGGGTATAAAGCAGGAACAGGATACTGATTGAGGATGATCAGCCATGATCATAATGAATGGTGGTGCTGGCTTCGAATGGCAGAATAGCCCATTCCTGCACCTATTGTCTCACCTACACATCCCTGAACTCTATGGGCAATTAGCATGGCCAGTTCACCTAACCTGCACATTTTTGGATTGTGAGAGGAAACCGGAGCACCCGGAGGAACCCACGCAGACACGGGGAGAATGTGCAAACTCCACACAGCCTGAGGCTGTAATTGAACCCATGTCCTTGGTGGTGGGAGACAGTATTTTTATGTAAAAAGTGAGGTCTGCAGATGTTGGAGATCAGAGCTGAAAATGTGTTGCTGGTTAAAGCACAGCAGGTCAGGCAGCATCCAAGGAACAGGAAATTCGACGTTTCAGGCCAGAGCCCTTCATCAGGATGAAGGGCTCTGGCCCGAAACGTCGAATTTCCTGTTCCTTGGATGCTGCCTGACCTGCTGTGCTTTAACCAGCAACACACTTTCGGCAGTATTTTTATGGATAGTTCATAGAGTCATAGAGATGTACAGCATGGAAACAGACCCTTCAATCCAACCCATGCTGATCAGATATCCTAACCCAATCTAGTCCCATCTGCCAGCACCTGGTCCATATCCCTCCAAACCTTTCCATTATATACCCATCCAAATGCCTCTTAAATGTTGCAATTGTACCAGTCTCCACCACATCCTCTGGTAGCTCATTCCATAAATGTATCACCCTCTACGTGAAAAAGTTGCCCCTTAGGTCTCTTTTATATCTTTCCCCTCTCATCCTAAACCTATGCCCTCTAGTTCTGGACTCCCTGACCCCAGGGAAAAGACTTTGTCTATTTATCCTATCTATGCCCCTCATAATTTTGTAAATCTCTATAAGGTCTCCCCTCAGCCTCTGAGGCTCTAGGGAAAACAGCCCTAATCTGTTCAGCCTCTCCCTGTAGCTCAGATCCTCCAACCCTGGCAACATTCTTGTAAATCTTTTCTGAACCTTTTCAAGTTTCACAACATCTTTCCGATAGGAAGGAGACCAGAACTGCATGCAATATTCCAACAGTGGCCTGACCAATGTCCTGTACAGCCACAACATGACTTCCCAACTCCTGTACTCAATCCTCTGACCAATAAAGGAAAGCATACCAAATGCTGCTTTCACTATCCTATCTACCTGAGTCTCCACTTTCAAGGAGCTATGAACCTGCACTCCAAGGTCTCTTTGTTCAGCAACACTCCCTAGGACCTTACCATTAAGTGTATTCATCCTGCTAAGATTTGCTTTCCCAAAATGCAGCACCTTGCATTCATCTGAGTTAAATTCCATCTGCCACTTCTCAGCCCATTGGCCCATCTAGTCCAGATCCTGTTGTAATCTGAGGTAATCCTCTTCGCTCTCCACTACACCTCCAATTTTGGTGTCATCTGCAAACTTATTAACTGTACCTCTTAAGCTCTCATCCAAATCATTTATGTAAATCACAAAAAGTAGAGGACCCAGCACCGATCCTTGTGGCACTCCACTGGTCATAGGCCTCCAGTCTGAAAAACAACCTCCACCACCAACTTCTGTCTTCTACCTTTGAGCCAGTTCTGTATCCAAATGGCTAGTTCTTCCTGTATTCCATGAGATCTAACGTTGCTAACCAGTCTCCCATGGGGAACCTTGTTGAACGCCTTATGAGTGTTTTATTGCTTTGGATGGAAGTTTAGCAGTTTATTCAGGACACAGCAGAATCATTGCTTAAGGACGTTGATGATCTGTTGCACAAAGCTCCCGGTTGTAGTGTAATTCATGTTGGAGTATTGGCCAGGTGCTGCCAAGTGGCAGATTGGAATTATTAATGGGCAATCCTTGTCACCATGAAGTCATTCTCCATGGTAACTTGAAGATGGTGAAAATACCTGACCAACACTGGATCGCTGTATCATAGCAGCTATAGAGTATATCGAGGAATCATAGTTAAGATTCTCTCTGCATGTTCACATAACAACTGCACACTCATTGAGTGGCAGCCCTTACATGTGTTCTGGTATATTGCACACATTAGTATTTGGGGCCCTGAGACATTGGGAATCCCACTAGCATGGCAAAGCCAGATGCTCATTCCTCCAGCTTCTCACTTGTAAGGAAGAAGACAATGCAGTTCCTTCTGTGCAGATCTTTTGACCTTCCCCAGTGCAGAAGGGTATGATTAACCAAGATAACATTGAAAATGTTGCATGCTCGAATTTGAAAGGATGCAGTGATGTCATGCTTAAAGGCGATGATGAACTTCAAACCCACTGGCTGTTGTGTTCACGCTGCTATGCAGCCCACATTCAGATGGAGAAGACACCATAGATCTGCCATCACCTCCTTAGTGAATTGTAACCATCATGCTCCTGACTGAAATGAGACATGGACGAGCGTTTCCTGAAGGCCTTTGATGGCTACAACCTAGTTGCAGTTTCTTCCTCTTTGCCACTCTGCACATAGCTGCCCTTTACTGCTGCCTATACTCTGAGACACTGCAAAAACAGCTCCCACGGCTGGCAGCAAATTTTCTACTTAGAAGCCTTTCAAGCTATACTGTTCCTTAAAAAGGTCCATCACCACTCCCTCCTGACTGATAGAACTGAAAAACACAATATAAGTTACCAATACAAAAGCAACAAAGAAGACATTTCAGCTAAAAGCTGGCACTCTTAAAAGGCCCATACGGGACACTAATGTAGCTGAATATGTGTTCAGCAGTGTATCTTTAAGTAGGGAAGGCACTTACAGAAACTATGAGTTCCAAAACAGTTGACATCTCAACCTGGTGTACATTGCGATCCCAACATTGCAATCTGTCTAGATTATGGTGGAAATTGACAAGCACATAAACTCCACCTCTACATTTGTTTGTAAACTCTCTCTGTAGAAAACCCAGTTACACTAACTCCAGGCGCAAGCATATAAACTCAGCTGGCAACTTCAGTGCCATGCAAAGGGAGTGCTGGACTAACAGAGGTGCTATCTTTTGAATAAGGCATTAAATTGCTCCACTTGCATTGTCATATGTTTATCGAGAGTGGGGAGGAAACCTCAGTTCTATAAACAGGCTTCCTATGCATATTTAATAAAATTATAGTTGTGCAGTTGCAGAAGGTCCAAGAAAATCTGGGAACATAAAATTTTAGGTAGACAATCTTCTGACCACTTCTTCAGGGCTATCCTTTTAAATGTGACAAATCAGCCAGTCATAAGTACACATGACCATGTGCCACCCAGTCCCATTCTGCAGGCAATTTATAGGATAGTCATCAACAGGATAAACACAAGTCAATTGTACACTATTGTCATTAATCTATAATATAGCCATCTACACAGTGAAGGCTGTGGAATCATGGGATTGTAACAGAATCAAAATCGAAAAGTGCGGCACTGGAAAAGCATAGCATGTCAGGCAGCATCTGAGGAGCAGGAGAGTCGATGTTTCGGGCATTAGCTCTTTACCCTGTGTCATGCCAATGATGTCAGAGTCACATAATATATAGAGCACTGGAAGTGAATGGCAGATCTAACTTAGTATGAAGAGAAATTGTAAGCAAAGAGTTCTTGTGGAAAGTTGCATGGACCACAGCAGCATTACTCTGGGATATTAATCAGTGTTAGATCCAGGATTAACCAGAGTTAAACATAGAACAAAACAGGATGGCAAGGTAGCTTAGTGGTTAGCACTACTGTCTCACAGCACCAGGGACCCAGGTTTGATTCCATCGTCAGGCATCTGTCTGTGTGGAGTTTGCATGTCCTCACTGTTTTCTGAGCGGGTTTCCACCAGGGGATCCAGGTTCCTTCTACAGTTCAAAGATGTGGAAGTTAGGTGGATTGGTCATGCTAAATTGCCCATAGTGTTCATGGATGCCTAGATTAGATGTGTTGCCGTGGAAAATGCAGGTTACATGGAAAGGCTAGGGAAATGGATCTGGGTGGGGTGCTCGTCAGAGGATTAGTGTGGAGTTGTTGGGCTGAATGACCTGTTTCCACATTGTGTGGATTTAATTGTGTGGAAACAGAGACTTGTGATTCTTGGATGTCTTTGGAGTTAGAATTCTTTTATAATTTGGAAAGAATTCCAGGATTCCTTGTCATTGGGATTGACTAGATAGGATTATGGCAAAGTAAATTTAACATGAATATATGTGTAAAACATTCCAAAAGGGAAAAAAAGGCAACATACATAATAGAGGAATTGTATCGATTTAGTTAAAGTTAAAACAAAAGGAGAACATTGAGATTTGTATTCTTAATGCTTAAGATACTTATTTATTTTGAGGCTGCAATCTAAAATGAAAATACAGTTCTGAAATACAATAAGGTCAGGTAGTGAAAAATACAGTTCTGTGGTAAGAACTGGTTTTCTTGTATACTTGGTTTACCTTTTGGTCACTGAGAAATACGGAAAACCTTAAGCCCTAGAAACAGTGTAGGATTAACCAGAGCTAAACACAAACAAAGCAAGATGGCAAGGTAGCTTAGTGGTTAGCACTAGTGCCTCACAGCACCAGGGACCCAGGTTTGATTATGAAGGGTAAGGACAGGGTGGATACAAAGCAGTTATTCCCATTAGTTGAAGGGTCTATAACAAGGGGACATACAGGAGTATGAAAAGAAAGTTTGAAAATCTTTAGTTTTTCAACTTTGAAAAGAGTGACTCAGTGAGTTTCTCTCATAAGTAGACTTTGGTTGTATTCTTTGAATCAGAGGAGACTGAGAGAGGACATGATTAAGGTGTATAAGATTATGAGGGGTATGAACAGGGTGGATGCAAAGCAGCTATTCCCCTTAGTTGAAGGGTCTATAACAAGGGGACATAATTTTAAGCTGAAGGACAAAAGATTTTGCCAGGATTTGAGGAAAATCTTTTTAACTGAGAGGGTGGTGAGAATCTGGAACACACTATCTGGGAGAGTTATAGAGGCAGGAAACTTCACAATCTTTAAAAAGTACCTGGATGAGCACTTGAAATGTCATATCATTAAAGGTCATGTACAAAATGAGTGAAGTGGGATAGTATAGATAGGTCAATACAGACTTGATGGGCCAAATGGCTTCTTCTGTGTTGTAAGCCTCTATGACTTGTCTCTATGTATCAAATCCACCAGATGAAGCCAAAACAAAAGAGAAACATGGCACAGGTTCAACCTGGTACAGAAGAATATTGGAGGTAACCATTAGGATATTACTCCTAACACAAACAGCCATCCAGATTTGGAATGAACTTCCAAGCACACCGGTGGAGCCACGATTATAGAGTCATAGAGGTGGAGAGCATGGAAACAGATCCTTCATTAAGTAACTGTTGCAATTTGTACTTGAAGGACTCTAGATTCTTCTGCCTACTTGAGCTAGGAGCAATTTTGTGACATTATGATTGAAACCGTTATCATTAATTTACTTGAGAAGTGAATAATAAGGCTAATAATTCAAACAGTATGCTCACTGGCTGGTGAAATAATGAACCACACAAACTGAGTGGGTTCCTAGCTCAATTTATAGTCAATGCTGAGTTAAACTCCGTGAGTGTGCTGCAATTGCCTCCATGCGAGAAACAAGAAAATATCCGTCAGTGTTTATGTCCTTGATTGCTAGTTGATGACTGTTGCTAGATTGTGTTATTGTAGCTTTTAGGTGAGGTGGGGATTGAGTTTGGCTGGGATTTCCTCTTCATCTCACTGTTTACACTGACGCTGAATGGATGTCAGCCGGGTGACATGCTATCCTGTAAATAATCAGGATGCCACCATAATCAGTCTTTAACACATTAACAGCTGCCATTGTCACTCAATAACTCAAAAGATTTAAATTTAGCATCTTTCATCACATCTCTTTTGATAGAAACAATGTAATTTAAAGCTCAATTGATCGCATTTTGATGTAGTTTAAGGCAGTGCTTCAAAACTAATGTTCAGCAGGAAATCGTCATGAAATTCTCTTTCCTCCTCATTTTAAAATGGTGAAATAATTAGCCTTTTGACATTAGAAGTGCCAATTAGCTATGAACCCATGCCTAAAAGATGCATAAAATCAACTTTAAATCCAAATCTAATTTCTTCTGATGAACATAATTTTAAAGAAGGATTAAAATTTGGTCAATATGTCATCCCAGCATCAACCTACTTGGTGGCACCCCCACTTAATAGAATTGGCAGACTCTGACTGGGCAGCAGCTCTTAGCTGGCAGGATTTGCAGTCTCAGGGTTCTTCATCTGGGAAAGATGCCTTCGTTCAATTATATGCCCAAATAACACTTAACTTGGGTTGGCCTTCTCTAAGGAAGGTGACACAGGGCTTGGTTAACAAATGACCTCATCCAACCTTTAGTGATTCCCCAATTATTCAAATGTTTTAGAAGCTGGCTCAATTAATGACTACCGAGGGTTGAAAAGTGGCAACCAGGAAAAACTGTATGTGCAACAAATGAATCTTTTAAAATTCAAAATCAAAAATTACTGTAAAAAATTAATCATAACCCATGCTTCAATGTAAAAGGACAACCTCACTGTGTAAAGCTGGTGACTAGTGTAAGAAATCTTGTATTATGAGAATAAAGAGTACTCAGGATATAGATGCATCTAACCTCTGTATCTGACTTGGGAGTACTTAAAAGGGTTCCATTTCTAAGCAACAACTAATCTGATGTACACAAGTATCACCTTTGCCCACACCAGTATCATTAAGCCCCATTTTAACCATCATACAGCATTGTTCCATTTAATGATTGCAGATATAATGGTGCCGGTATATGCACTTAGGTATTCAGAGTATTTAGCACTTGCTTTAGTGTAATTTCGTCACACATGGTGTCATGTAGCTGATTGCTGCTTTTATGGAGTGACATCTCCCATTCCGTCATGCTCCCTGACATTGTTAGTTACTGCTTACCTCTCCAACCTTCCAACTCTCTCCTTCCCTCTTCAGCCCCTCCACTCCATCTGCTCACTGCTTCCTCTCTGACCCTCCTGCTCACAGCTCTTTCTGCTCCCTTGTTCACTTCCTTCCTCTCAGTGTCCTTTCACAGATCATCAGTCACAATGAGGGTTTAGGAGATTAAAGTGAGAGAGGCAGTGAGAGGGAGCATTGGCCAGAGAAGCTGAGCAGGAGTAAGTCAGAAGGGGAAGAGAACTGGCGAGCAGGAGAGAGTCAGCGAATGGAAGAGCGTCATGAGGTGGGGACAGTTAGCAATTAGGAAAGGCCAATGAGTAGAAGGGAGTCAGGGAGCAAGAGAGTCAACCCATGAGAGAGGTAGTAAGCTGGAGTTAAGTAGAAAGAGTTACGATTTTTCTTATAGCTCTTTAAATTTTTCAGAAGTTTTAAAATTACAAATATAGGATGGTAATTTAGGAATTAAACAATGTTTCACTTTATGGGGTATAATGGTTTATTTTACATTTTTAACAAGAAAGGTTCCAAATAACCCAACTGCAGGTTGTATATTGCTTGTATATTGTATATTGTATATTGTTTGAGAAAGGAAAATCAAATCTGGCAGCATTTGTGAAGAGAAAGCAGAGTTAACATTTTGAAAGGTTCTGAAGAAAGTTAACTGGACCTAAAATGTTAACTCTACTTTTACTCCACAGATGCTGCCAGGACAGCTGAGTTTTTCCAGCAATTTCTGATTTCATCCACAATTCTTTTGGTTTTGTTCATTAAAAGTTGGACTTTTTGTAAATGTAATGACAAAGGTTTACTCCAGAGGATTGACTGCACGTGCTCTTGTCTAGCTAATATCACATTGACTGGGGAGGAAGAAAGAGGAAAGAACTAAATGCTAAATTTCAAGGAAAACAAAGAAAACTAGTTTTATCACTGCTCACTAATTTAGAACATAGAACATAGAAGGATACAGCGCAGTACAGGCCCTTCGGCCCTCGATGTTGCGCCGACCGAGTCCTACCTAACCTATACTAGCCCAATAACTTCCAAATGCCTATCCAATGCCCGCTTAAATGAACATAAAGAAGGAGAGTTCACCACTGATACGGGCAGGGCATTCCATTCTATTTTGAAAAAGTCTCTACAGAGCCTGGTCCAGGTGAAAAGATGTTTGGCAACAAAGCCAAGTGAGTACTGCCTTCTCATTGAGTTGGAAGCTAGGTTATGTAAAATTAACAAAATTAGGTATTTTATAAAAATGGCAACTTCCCATCTGATATAAACTGCAGGTGGATTATTAACATAACATAGCCCACAGCAGTGTACTAAGGAGCAGGTACTTTGGTTTACCAAGTTAATTAAAGAACATTGGCTCAAAGAGGGCAGAAAGCTTGGCAAGCTATTGCATCTGGGTCTGGTGAAAATCTTTCCTGTCCTTAGTGCATCGTGCATAATTATTGACCTTGTAATTCTTGATAATTGCGGGCTAGGACTATTTAGTGTTGGATCATTAAAATAAAATCAAAGGTCATCTCCTGCTTTACTGCAATGGATGTGTGAAGGACAGTCTTTTTTCGTTATCTACACTCGTTGCAAAATTGCTTCCTCAGAATGGAAATCAATAAGGAATACAATATATATACAGGATGCAGTTCTTGTAATTTTGATTTGCAAAGTGACACTTTATAGATCAGCTCAGTAGGCCTGACAGCACTTGTGAAGAGAAATCAGAGTTAACCTTTCAGGTCTGGTGACCCTTCCTCGGATCGTAGCTAGGAAAATGTTGGTTTATATGCCGAACCTGAAGTGTTAATGCCGGACCAGAAACGTTAACTTTGATTTCTCTTCACAAACCTGCTGAGCTTTTCCAGCAACTTCTGTTTTTTTTTCTGATTTATAACATCTGCACTTCTTTCGTTTTTTTACTTTATAGATCAGCAAGGTTACTGACTGGCATAAAATTATAACTTATAGATCATTTCATGCAGCTTTTTGCAAACTTTGACCTGGTTTACCTCCATCCGACACTCACATCGAAAGCAAAACTTTCCCTCTTCAATTGACCTGCAGTGAGGTTCATAAAAATGAAAAAAATGTATTCCTGCAATAACACGCTAGGAGGACGAAAAATGTTCTGCGCACTTATTTTTGATAAAAAATTATCACTGAAGAAGTGAAAAGAGATTGTTTGTAGTTCTTCAAAGATTTATGACCAGTGTAAATAATGAATAAATACGATATGATGGCCATTACAGAGCTGTGCAATAACATAGATTGGGAACAGAATCCTGAAGATTACAGGCCATTTAGTAGTGACAGGGAAGTAGGGAAACGTGGAGGGGCTTGTTCTCTTAGTCAAAGATTAGATCAGATTCCCTACAGTGTGGAAACAGACTCTTCAGCCCAACCAGTCCACACCGACCCTCCGAAGAGTAACCTACCCAGACCCATTGCCCTCTGACTAATTCACCTAACACTATAGGCAATTTAGCATGGCTAATCCACCTGACCTGCACATCTTTGGACTGTGGGAGGAAACCGGAGCAAACACATGTAGACATAAAGAGAATGTGCAAACTCCACACAGACAGTCACCTGAGGCTGGAATTGAACCTGGGATCTTGGCATTGTGAGGTAGCAGTGTTAACCACTGTGCCACACCATGATAATATTAAAGCAATACAGCTTTCAAGAAACCAAGATGTGGAAACAATTTGGATATGACTGGGAAACAGTAAAGTCAGAGAGTCATTTGTGGAAGTGATGTAAAGGAAGAAATAATCAGTGCTTGTCAGAAACGCACATCAATAATTGTGAGTGATGTCAGAGTGTCGACATGGACACTACCATTACACGTGAGGTTACCACCCACCATGTGTGTGCAGGTACTCACGTGACTCTGCCAATGTTGTCTATCTCATACTCAGCAGACAAGGATACCCCGAGGCATGGTACATTGGCGAGATCAAACAGACACTACAACAACTGATGAATGGACACTGCGCAATAATCGTCAGACAGGGCTGTTCCCTCCCAGTCAGGGAACACCTCAGTAGTCAGGGACATTTGGCCTTGGATCATCGGGGTCCTCTAGGGTGGACTTTGGGATATGCAACAATGCAAAATGGTCAAGCAGAGGCTGATACCCATCTGGTACCCGTGAGGATGGCTTCAACTGGGACCTTGGGTTCATGGCACACTAGAGGTGATCCCACCACACTATACACTCTTCCTTACTCACACACACACACACACACACACACACACACACACACACACATCCCTCACACTCACATCCATGCACACACCCTCTCACAGGCTTATACTCCATCAAACCCACACACACACTTTACCAAGCATGCACACACACAAACACACTCTCTCATGAGCACTCACACTCACATGCACACACTTAGACTCTCCTTTCATGCACAAAGTTAAAAATCATACAACACCAGGTTATAGTCCAACAGGTTTAATTGGAAGCACACTAGCTTTTGGAGCGACACTCCTTCATCAGGTGATTGTCAGGTGACAATCACCTGATGGAGTGTCGCTCCAAAAGCTAGTGTGCTTCCATTTAAACCTGTTGGACTATAACCTGGTGTTGTGTGATTTTTAACTTTATACACCCTGGTCCAACACCGGCATCTCCAAATCATTCATGCACAAATGCACACATATAAGTATATGGGGTGAATTTGCATTTGCAGAATTATATTTGCAGATACATTCTATTTTGCTCAAAAACCAGACAAGCAGTCAATTCATGTAATATTTTACAAATTCCACGTTGAAAATCGAACCAGTCTGACTCAAGATTGGGATACAGACAAAGTAACCTCACACCTTTAATGCATTGTCTTAGCCGAGATGTCACCTTTTATTTTATAAAACCTTAAGTTATCTTGAGAATGTGACTTAAAAGTAAAGTTCTGGGATTTACATATTAATGAACTGAAACCTGCAACCCATTCTAAAAGATGAAAGACTTAACAACAATCTAGATTAGTTCAATATATCATTTCAGTTGCATGACTCTGTGATCTTTTGTTATAAATTATGTGTCTTATGATCCTGTTCCACAGCTACCTGATGAAGGAGCAGAGCTGTGAAAGCTAGTGCTTCCAAATAAACCTGTTGAACTTTATATTTGTAAGAGATATAGAGTAACTAATTCATTTGGAAAATGACTCTGATTCATCAATTCTAAAGTCACAATTCCCTTTATTTAACTAAACTGCAGCTATCTCACAAACTGGGAGAAGTGAACATTTCAGATAGCAAAAACTACCAATAAAGCTCATTGCTTTCTTACATAAATGACTGGGCCCGGGGGCCCTCGCTCACTACAGTTCGACATCAAAGTATCTCAGGCAAGATGCCCCCTTACAAGCTTGCTGTTCTTGGACAAAATGAAGACAGTTAAGGAATACTTTTACAGCACAATGGTTATTAATATGGTTAAAGCATCGAGGGCAACGCGTCTGAGTGAGGGCAATATTGCCAAAATGTCAAAATGACATTTTTTACACCCGTAGTTGGTTTGCCGAGTTTTCAGCCAGAGATGATGAATTCAGGGTTTAAACTATGGGCAGCTAGGGGTGTGTCTTGCCTGGGTGACTTATTTGAGGGGGATATACTGATGTCTATTGACCAGTTGGCTCGGAAATATGAGTTGCCCAGATTTTTTTAAATTAGAAATTTCAACCAAAAAGAGACCACACTTCTAATTGATTCCTATAGATCTGACATGGAGGAGAGGATGCTGAGTGCTGAGAACACACTTTCTGTCAGCAATCCCTATCACCTACTGGGAGAGGGCCCTTTGCACGAGTCTGAACAACTCTGTAAGGTATGGGAGAGGGAGCTGGATGTTGAGATTTCTCCTGAAGTATGGGAGGATATCTGGGAAAATACAAGGAGGATCTCGATTTGAAACAGGACCCATGCCTTGTAATTGAAGATTCTACACAGGGTCCACTTGGCTCCAGATCACCTCACAAAATTTAAAGTGGGACTACGTCCAATGTGTCCTAAATGCAAAATGAGTATTGGAATGCTCACTCATTGTCTCTGGACCTGCCACAGGCTGCAGGCCGACTGGAGCACTGTGGTAGGCGAAATAGAGAGTGTCTTGGAAACAGAGGTGGAGGTGGACCCGGTACCTCTTCTTCTTTGCTTTGATAATCCACTCCTATTAGACAGCACAAAAAAAGCTTTTCAGTATCCTCATTTTTTTTATGCAAGAAAGAACATTTTGTTAGAGTGGGTGTCTGAAAACACCTTGGGGTTTTCAGGCTGGTGTAAACTAGTCATAGAACACATCCCTTTTGACGAGTATGGTGCACCATAAAATGAGAATTTTCAGGAGACTTGGTAGTCCTTTTTGGACTATTTGGGTATAGATTTGTCTGCCATACTAATATGGGCCTTTATATCACCACACTGACTCTGTTTAACGATTCTGGTATCCAGAGAGGAGGAACTACGAACACATGAAAATATATAAATTTTGCTCTCAATAGTCAAGGGCTTTTACCTTGTTTCATTGAGCTGTATTATTATTATTATTATTATTATTATTATCATGATTTATTAGTTAGTTGTTATTAGTTATGATTTATTTATTTATTTAGGTAATTAGTGGGTTTCTTTGTATTGTTTTGAATTGTTTTGTTTGGTATTTGTTGTAATATCCAAAAAATTCCTTTCTTTTCACTAAAAATATATTTTTTAAAAAGTCACAGTTCGCAGCAACTACTGCAGGAAAGGTAACCGGTTTGTTCAAGTTTAAACTGTTTTTTTTTAACTGCACAGAACACACAGTTTCTGCTGGGGAAAACAACAGCACACATGTCTGTTGCATTTCTTTCTCTCCTCATCTGTATTTCTGTAACTTGTTTCCAATTCTGATCTGCTCAGTTAGCAGAGGACTGATCAGTTTCACTTGTAAACACCACTGGGGTCTTTATCATATGTACATTGGAGGAATCCACAGGTCCAAAAGCAGAGACAATAGGTATCAAGTTCTTTGCTGTGCAATTATGCAGCACCCCAGTAAACTCATTTTTTAAAAAAATGAAGAACCAGCTCTTTCACACTACAGTCCAAAGTCTCTAAAGACACAAAAATAAAAAGACATGGTCCGTGCATCAAAGGCTTTCATGAAAGCATGAATGCAAAACTGGTAAATTAGGTTAAATGATAAGTCATTGGTGATGCAATGGTAGGCACTTAAGGGGATATGTCAGAATATACAGAATAAATACATTCCAATGACTAAGCAAAATTCTGATAGATGGACTGATCATCTACGGCTAACCATATATAATCTCAAATTAAAAGGAAAAGCATATTTGGCAAAAGATTGGACAGAATATTGAAAAAGATATAAAGAGTGACCATGAAATTAATGAAGAAGAAAAATTACAGCCCAAGAGAAAAGTAGCCAGAAATTGGAAGAGTTTGTATAAATCTTTAAAGAAGAAAAGTTTTAACAAAGTCAGATTTGGTAAATATCGAGATTGTGGAATTAATAATGGAAAATAAGGTAATGGCAAATGAATGTCCAAATAACATCCCAGATCAGAAGTAAACCAGGAGATGGAAGGGAGAGGGGAACTCAGTAAAGCCATGACCTGAAACTAAAAAAGTGTCACTGAATAAATTGTGGGATCTGCAAGACTTCATCCGGGGGTCTTAAAAAAAATGGCCTGTAAGATATTGATGCACTGTTTTTAATTTTCCAAAACTCCCTTGATCCTGGGAAAGTTCCATGAGATTAGAAGGTAGTGAATGTAACAACTTCATTCAAAAAGGGAGGGAGATAGAATTCAGGAAACCACCAGTCAGTTAACTTAACATCTCTCATAGCTAAAATTGGAAGCTATCATTAAAGACATTATAGAAGTACACAGGGATAGGTTCAAGGCTCTCAGGCATTGTCAAAGTTGTTTTGTGAAAGGGAAATCATGTTTAATCAACCTATTGTTATTCTATTAGGAGGAAATGCAAACTGTGTATAAAGGGGAAATTGCTGGATATGCTGTACTTAGATTTACAGAATGCATTTGGTAAGGTACCATATCAAAGGCTATCAGGAAAAAAGAAAGCTCTTGATGTACAAGTTACTTTTTGGCATGAGGAGATGATTGGATAGCTAATATGAAATAGAGATTTGGTGTAAAGGGGTCTTTTTCAGACTGGCAAGGTGTAAGACCTCAACGGTTTGCAATTTTATAATTAGATGATGGGACAGAAAATATGGTGCCTAATTTGCAGATGCCTCAAAAATGTTGTGAAGAAGGCACAAGGAAGTTAGTAAAATAAATTGCTGGATTAAGTGAGTGGGCAAAGTTGTGGCAAATGGAGTATAACATGGGAAAATGTGATATTTTCCATTTTGGCACAAAGACTGAAAAAGAAGCATATTATCTGATTAGTGAGAAATTGCAGTGGTCTTCAATCAAAAGAAATCCAGCTGTCCCAACAATAGGCTACTATTCAGATACAACAAGTAATCAAGATGATTAATAACAAGTTATCATTTATCATGAAAAAAATTGGATACTGGAGTAGGGAGGTCATATTTCAGTCATACAGGGCACTGGTGCGATCACATCTGGAGTATGGTACATGGTATTGTTCAGCTTATCTATGAAAGGATGTAAATATGTTGGAGCCAGTTTAAAAAAGGGTTACTAGACTAATACTGGGAATTAATGGGTTATCTTATGAGTGAGAATTGGATAGGCTAGGCTTGGACCTGGTAGAGTTTAAAACAGCAACAGACAACCTGATTGAAACACTTAAAATCTTGAGAGGGCTTGACAGAGTAGTTTTGGATAGGATGTTTCCGCTTATGCAAGAACCAAGAAACAGGGGTCACGGTCTAAATATCAGGTGTTACCCAACTAAAACAGAAATTAGATGAATGTGTTTTTCTCTCAGAAGGTCTTGAGTCTTGGGAACTCTCTTCCTGAAATATGGAAATGGAGTGTTTGCATATCTTTAACACAGAGGTGAATAGATTCTTGCAAAGCAAGGGTGGAAATGCTGTTGGAGTGTGTAGGAATAATCAGCCATGATCTTATTGAAAAGGAGAGCAGGCTCAAGGGGCTGTATGGCCTACTCTTGCACCTACTTCAAATGTATATTGATGAAATCTGCAAACATTCAACAGACCACAAGTCTTTGGCTGAATGTTTGCACAGGTGTAAAGGTCTGATGAAATCATCTTGTCATTGAGGAAGAACAAAGACAATGAATATTGTTGGAGAAGGTTTTCTGGAATAATGGAAGGCTGTTGATCTCACTCTCATTTTGCTGGTTCAAATGCTGAGTATATTTATACACACTCAAGAGCTGCCATGGTGAAAATTAATGACCTAAATTAGTTTGTCTGTGTTTTAGAGTAACTCATGGGAAAGTGTTTATCAATAAATGGAGCTATTGCTCCTGTGAGGGATTATATCACAGTACAAGTAAATTTGACAAAATGGTGATGAAATTGAGAAGTGTTAGGATCTAAAACAAGAAAAGGAATTATCATGTGAGATTTACAGTGCGTGGTAAATTCATTATCATCAGAATTGAATTTCTTGCCCAGTATATTTTTTTCCTAAATAATCTGGATTTTTAATAATTTGAAATTCTTTGTTAAATTTTAAAGCAGTACACACACATGTTGTCAGTCCATGCATAATGCATTGCAAGCAATAAAAACCATAATGTTCTCCTGATAGCTAAAAACAATCAATGTTCTAAGTTGTATTCCTTTACAACACTGGAACATGGTTGAAAGCACTTTGTAGGATACCGTATTAGTATGTAAGACATTCAATATTTATAAACCTTGGAAAGAGTTCCACATTGCATTTTTTTAGAAAAAGTAATGCCAGTCTCAGTGAAAAATCCAAATCATCTGTACAAGTCAATAAAATATTTCTTGGAATATTTCGTCATCTGAAGATTGATTAAATTACGCTTTCAATACAGAACTTAATTCTCCATGCTTATGAAGATTTCTCTTGCTGCACATCCATTGGAAGACTCACCAGCAATCTGTTATCAGGCTTTGCCTGTGGCTATTGAAATGTTTATAGAAGAATCACTCAAATTCTACTTCAACACCAGGAGCATACGCAATAAGGTGTGTGAACTTGCAGCATGAATCGGTACCTGGGATTTCAATGTTGTGGCCATTTCAGAGACATGGGTAGAGCAGGGACAGGAATGGTTATTGCAGGTTCCAGGATTTAGATGTTTCAGTAAGAACAGAGAAAATGGTTAATAAAGAGTGGGGAGGGGGAATATGGCATTGTTAGTCAAGGACAGTATTACGGTTGCAGAAAGGGTGTTTGAAGACTCATCGTACTTTAAATGGGTCAGTTTGTGTCCAATATATGCAGGAGGGTTTCCCGACACCAAAGGTAGACAGGGCAAAAAAGGGCGAGGTCACACTACATTTGGTACTGGGTAATGAACCTGGCCAGGTGTTAGATTTAGATTTTGTGAAGGGTAGATCATGCCCCACAAACCTTACTAGTTTTCTGAGAAGGTAACCCGATGAGAGTAAAGTGGTTGATGTGTGTATATGGACTTCAGTAAGGCGTTTGATAAAGTTCCCCATGGTAGGCTACTGCACAAAATATGGAGGCATGAGATTGAGGGTGATTTAGCAGTTTGGATCAGAAATTGGCTAGCTGAAAGAAGACAGAGAGTGATGATTAATGGGAAATATTAATTCTGGAGTTCAGTCATTAGTGGTGTACCGCAAGGATCTGTTTTGGGGCCATTACTATTTGTCATTGGTATAAATGACCTGGATGAGGTCGTAGAAGATAGGTTAGTAAATTTGTGGATGACACTAAGATCGGTAGAGTTGTGGATAGTGATGAAGGATGTTGTGGGTTACAGAGAAACATAGATAAGCTGAAGACCTGGGCTGAGAGGTGGCAAATGGAGTTTAAAGCAGAAAAGTGTGAGGTGATTCACTTTGGAAGGAGTAACAGGAATGCAGCATACTGGGCTACTGGTAAGAGTCTTGGTGTTGTAGATGAGCAGAGAGATCTCGGTATCCAGGTACATGGATCCTTGAAAGTTGCCACCCAGGTTGATACGGTTGTTAAGAAGGCATACAGTGTGTTAGCTTTTATTGGTAAAGGGATTGAGTTTTGGAACCATGAGGTCATGCTGCAGCTATACAAAACTCTGGGGCAGCTGCACTTGGAGTAGTGCGTACAGTTCTGGTCACCACATTATAGGAAGGATGTGGAAGCTTTGGAAAGGGTTCAGAGGAGATTTACTAGGATATTGCCTAGTATGGAGGGAAGGTCTTATGAGGAAAGGTTGAGGGACTTTGAGGCTGTTTTCATTAGACAGAAGTTTGAGAGGGGACTTATTGAGGCATATAAGATAATCAGAGGGTTAGATAGGTTGGACAGTGAGAGCCTTTTTCCTCAGATGGTGATGGTTAGCATGACGGGACATAACTTTAAATTGAGGAGTGATAGATATAGGACAGATGTCAGAGGTAGTTTCTTTACTCAGGGAGCAGTGGGGCATGGAATGCACTGCCTGCAACAGTAGTAGATTCGCCAACTTCAAGGGCATTTAAATGGTCACTGGATATGCATACGGATGAAAATGGAATAGTGTGGGTTAGATGTATTTCTGGTTGGTTTCACAGTTGGCGCAACATCGAGGGCTGAAAGACCTGTACTGCATTGTAATGTTCTATGTTCTAAATCTTTTCTGCTGTTTCCCTTTGGGCATAACCTCTTTTGTGTGTTTTCCAAGTACCTGCCCACACACAAGAAAGAGTTGGAATGGTTAGACTTGTGACTGGTTCTTGAGCACCAATTTTACAGGCAAAATGCCCATGCAATAACACTCAATTTCAGAGGTCTACTGTGCTGAAAGGACGTGTGAAAATTGTGCAACCCAATACTGGAGCAGGCATTTTTAGGTATATGAAGGGCTTTTGCCCGAAACGTCGATTTCGCTGCTCGTTGGATGCTGTCTGAACTGCTGTGCTCTTCCTGCCCCACTGATCCAGAATTTTTTCAGGTATCTCCAGTGGCTGCCAAAAAACAGGAATCTGTTCCCTTTGTAATACCTTTTATCATGTCCTATTACAGAAGCTAAGCAGTGATAAATGAGGAAGATGCTAAATCACAGATTCTTAGTATATTAACAACAGGGATTAGATTACTTACAGTGTGGAAACAGGCTCTTCGGCCCAACAACTCCACACTGACCCTCCGAAGAGCAACCCACCTAGACTCATCCCCCTACACCCAACATTATGGGCAATTTAATATGGCCAATTCACCTAAACTGCACATCTTTGTGACTGTGGGAGGAAACCGGAGCACCCTGAGGAAACCCACGCAGACACGGAGAGAATGTGCAAACTCCACACAGACAGTTGCCTGAGGCAGGAACTGAACCTAGGTCTCTGGTGCTGTGAGGCAACAGTGCTAACCACTGTGCCACCCACAGTGGATGAAGGCCATTTGGTCCAATCTGTCTGTGCAGCCCTTCTAGAGAAGCAGTGCAGTTTGTTGCCATTCTCCTGTTATATCAAAAAGCAGATTATGTTGAAGTTAAAGCCATCTAATGAAAATCTTTGTTACAAAAATTCCAATCCAAGTATTTGTTCCACAAGTTAATTTTGTCTAATTTGCTATTGTGTGTGCATATTTTATATTCTGGGTATACTGAGATGTGATCCAAATATTAATTTTTAAAGGGATTATGTTGACCCACTTTTAAACAAAGGACAATTTGCTGAGGAAGAGCCATTGGGTACAACAGCAAATAATTTCATAACTGCAAGGTATAGGAACCTCTGATGGAGTCCGCAGAACTTTCAGAGAGAGGTTATGTGGTCAAGTTTGTGAGTGAGATACGACAAATATATTTTTGAACTCAATGAGAATGCCTGAAGAACAACAGCATGTTGATTGCAATTCTTGCCACTGTAATGTGACATCTTACTGCGCCTGAAAGAATAATGGTCCTAAGCCAGCAGCTGAAGCACTGGCTGTTATTATTGCTTGTAATGCATGAAGGATGATAATATGTTAAGATATCTGTAGATGGCAAGATTTCTCTAATTTTCTGAGAAGCATTCTCTTTTTGAGGTCTCTACTACCTTCCTTATGTTTTCTTGAGAAGGTGTCTCAAGGTTCTGGATTTAGAGTCAGGAGAACAATAATAAATCTAGTCTTTTTCAGATCAACAAATGTGCTTTTACTATGGGCAATATACCCAAAAAATGACTCAATCTTTGAAGAATTCACATTTGTCATTAAGTGTGAGTCTCTTTCCTTGTAAGTGCTAGAATACTGCATGCCCTCTGTAATTATGCTATTCAGTTGGTCCCTGATGGAACAGTATATTAACCATGGCATATGGCTCTGAGAAGGCCTTGCAAAATGTTTGCCAATGCTTTTTGGAAAATCTCTGCAATTTTATATGGTAATCTGTTAGAATAATATCTGCATAAGGAGTTGCAAATACTGTAATAAACTTTGAATTTTCTTCCAATGGCACCTGCTAGAATCCAATATTTGCTTCAGTTTTCAATAAAACTCATATTTTTGAGTGGTTTAGCTGCCAAGGTCATCAACTAAGGGTATAGAGTGAATTTCTCCGACGACTGCTTTTTAAGTTTACTAACCATGTTCAAACACCATTCTACTGATTTCATTATGAGCAAAATGATGCCCATTTTGGTCATTTATGAAAATAGTTGTCAATTTGCTTCATTAAAGGATGCAGAATCCCCCTGGATGTATAAATGCTAAGGGCTTTGTATCTTTCTTGTTGTAATTCTGTAATCAGCTTTTAACCTTCCTAACCTTGGGAGCAAATTAGTATATGCTTTCTCAAACAAACTCTTTAGCTTGTGTTACGTTATGTCTTCCAACTTTTGTAGAATATATAAGATGCAGTTTTTTGAATCTCTACAACTACTTGCTATGTATAAGAATAAGCACTGCATTACTGAACACTGTTGGAAGGATGTAGCTTTAGGAAGTCTTTCTCAAGATCCTATCTTACTCACTCACCAAATCATCATAGTATCATCATAGTGGATGGTACTCAATTGTAAGGGTAAAAAATGAGGTCTGCAGATGCTGGAGATCACAGTTGAAAATGTGTTGCTGGTTAAAGCACAGCAGGTTAGGCAGCATCCAAGGAACAGGAAATTCGACGTTTCGGGCATAAGCCCTTCATCAGGAAGGCTTATGCCCGAAATGTCGAATTTCCTGTTCCTTGGATGCTGCCTAACCTGCTGCGCTTTAACCAGCAACACATTTTCAACGGTACTCAATTGTACTCAAGTAGTAAGCACTTTAAACCAATAAACAACAGTAGACGACTGATAACTCACGCCAAACCTTGGAATTGGTGGTTTGGGGAAAATAATCAGTCTTAATTTGACTGGGAAATATCTAAACTTTGCTTATTTTAATATGTTGGCCAAATTATAAATACCTTTAATCTTATAAAAAATGCAACCTAACAAGGTTTTGACCTTCCACTTGCTATTGCCGATTCTTTTCTCAGTGTAATTCAGACAAAATAACTACAGCAATCATAAAGAAACTTAGCATTTTAAACACAGTTTACATTCTGTGCAACTTGTGTCTCCACGATCTATTGCATTTGTTTTGAAAACATCACGTTTCAGAATTGGCTATGTCCCAGGATTAATCAATCACCATTGTGAGTGTCTGCTAATTGCATCTGTTTATCAGGACTAAGAGATAATTTAAAAATTAAGCGGGTTCTTTCAGTGATCTCAACTTGTCATCTCACCAAAGTTACTCAGCAACTTTCTAAAACTAGTCAAAAACTCTCCAAATTTATTTGTTATAACCTCAAGCTTTTCTGTGCTGGGCTAAGTCAGTTAAGATTAATTTCAATGTACACAAAACAATGTCCAGTTTTCCAATATCTGGATTTGAAGTACTCTTCATGCAATGTCCTTAGCAAATGTTTTGATGATATCCTCCATAATGTGTACTTCTGAAAGAAAACCCTAGTGGCATACACCTGGACTGTGATACTGATTTTGGTAATCTGTACAACTGAACAAGGCATGCACAATTAATACGTAGCCTCACAAAATAAAATATAACTGCAGTCAATGATCTATAGCCAAACACCAGGGGATTCTAGGTAAAAACAATGACTGCAGATGCTGGAAACCAGATTCTGGATTAGTGGTGCTGGAAAAGCACAGCAGTTCAGGCAGCATCCAAGGAGCAGTAAAATCGACGTTTGGGGCAAAAGGCTGTATTCCTGATGAAGGGCTTTTGCCCGAAACGTCGATTTTAGTGCTCCTCGGATGTTGCCTGAACTACTGTGCTTTTCCAGCATCACTAATCCAAAACCAGGGGATTCTGTCACTCATTAACAGGAATTATAATGGGTCCTGTAATAAGACAAAATAACATTGTAGGTAGTTGAGAGATCAATAAATTACTGATCCAAACTAACCATATTAGAATTTCACTTCCTATTTGAGTCTACTTTTATGCTGTAAACCTAATAGAAGCCAATACTCTACATCACTTGTGCTATCCATGACTAACTCAGTTAATTATCACTCACATGGAATCATAAAATCCCAACAGTTTCGAAACAGGCCATTTGGCCCAACAAATTCACACCGACCATCCAAAGGGTAACCCACCCATACCTATTCCCCTGTCCTATTACTCTACATTTCCCCTGAAAAATGCACCTAACCTAAACATCCTTGAACACTATGGGCAATTTAACGTGGCCAATTCACCTAATCTGAACATCTTTGACTGTGGGAGGAAAGTGGAGCACCCGGAGGAAACCCACGCAGACACAGGAAGAATGTGCAAACTCCGCACATTCAATTGCCCGAGGCCGGAATTGAACCTGGATCCCTGCCACTGTGCCAACTCCCTGATGAACTCGTGCGCTGTTACTCAGGAAAACATTAGTAAAATGCTGTGCTTCCTTTTTATTTGCTAGTTAAGAACAAGCACAAAGCAGCAGCACGGTGGCTCAGTGGTTGGCGCTGCTGCCTCACAGTGCCAGGGATCTGCGTTCCCTTCCTGCCTTGAGCAACTGTCTATATAGAGTTTCATATTCTCCCCATGTCGCATGGGTTTCCTCTAGGTGCTCTGCTTTCTTCCAACAATCTAAAGATGTGCAGTTTAGGTGAATTGGCCATGATAAATTGTCCATAATGCTCAGGGATATGTAGGTTGGGTGAATTAGTCAGGGGTAAACTTAGAGTAATAGGGTAGGGGAATGGGTCTGGGTGGGTTACTCTTTGGAGGGTTGGTGTGGACTTGTTGGGCCTAATGGCCAATTTCCACGCTGTAGGGATTTTCTTTCCTTCACTACATGCTACAGGAAATACACGACTCTCCTTCTAAATGATGCCATGAAAAAATTTATACTTACGTAAAAGAGCAGATGGGGCTTTACTTAAACATTGTATTCAAAGACAGCAACTCCAAAAAGTACATACTCCCTCAGTACTACACTGAAGCATCATTCTTGATTTTTGAGCTAAAGGTCCCACAGTGGGATATGGAGCAGTTCATCTTACAGGAAGATTTTAAGGACTGCCTTAAAGGATGAGTGAAGGCCTGTTTTAAAGTTGAAATTCAAGATCTCAGGAGCCAGGTGACTTAATACATGGATCCCAATGTAGGCCAAAACTAAATGCCTGATGGGATTTGTATCTATGGTCACAGGTGAGGTAACAGAAGACTGGAAGTTGGCTAAGGTGGTGCCATATTTAAGAAAGGTGGTAAGGACAAGCCAGGGAACTATAGATGAGTGAGCCTGATGTTGGTGGTGGGCAAGTTGTTGGAGGGAATCCTGAGGGACAGGATATACATGTATTTGGAAAGGCAAGGACTGATTAGGGATAGTCAACATGGCTTTGTGTGTGGGAAATCATGTCTCACAAACTTGATTGAGTTTTTTCAAAAGGTAAAAAAGAGGATTGTGGACGTGATCTATATGGACTTCAGTAAGGCTTTCGACAAGTTTTCCCATGGGAGACTGGTTAGCAAGATTAGGTCTCAAGGAATACAGGGAGAACTAGCTCTGTGAATACAGAACTGGCTCAAAGGTAGAAGACAGAGGGTGGTGGTGGAGGGTTGTTTTTCAGACTGGAGGCCTGTGACTAGTGGAGTGCCTTAAAGATTGGTGCTGGGTCCACTACTTTTTGTCATTTATATAAATGATTTGGATGTGGACAAAAGAGGGATAGAACATAGAGCATAGAAAAGTACAGCACAGAACAGGCCCTTTGGCCCACGATGTTGTATCGAGGGTTAATCCTAATGTAAAATATAGTAACTTAACCTACGCACCCCTCAATGCACTGCTATCCATGTGCATGTCTAGCAGTCACTTAAATGTTCCCAATGACTCTGCTTCCACCACCACAGCTGGCAATGCATTCCATGCATTCACAACTCTCTGCATAAAGAACCTACCTCTGACGTCTCCTTTATACCTTCCTCCTAATATCTTCAAACTATGACCCCTTATACCAGTCAAACTTGCCCTGGGGAAAAGTCTCTGGCTATTGACTCTATCTATTCCACTCATTATTTTGTATACCTCGATCAGATCTCCTCTCTTCCTCCTTCTCTCCAGAGTAAAAAGTCCGTTCAACCGTTCTTCAAAAGGCAAGCCCTCCAGTCCAGGCAGCATCCTGGTAAACTTGTTTGCACCCTCTCCAAAGCCTCTGTATATTTCCTATAGTCGGGCAACCAGAACTGGACACAATATTCCAAGTGTGGTCTCACCAGGGACTTGTAGAGCTGCAGCAAAACCTCGTAGTTCTTAAATGCGATACCCCTGTTAATGAAAGCCAAAACACCATTTGCTTTCTTAACAACCCTATCCACTTGGGTACAACTTTGTGGGATCTATGTACTTGCACATCCAGATTCCTCTGTTCCTCTACACTGCCAAGAATCCTGTCTTTAATCCTATATCCGGCATTCAAGTTCGACCTACCAAAGTGCATCACTTCGCATTTATCCAGGTTGAACTCCAGCTGTCATTTCTCAGCCCAGCTCTGCATCCTGTCTATGTTGTGATGCAGCCACAGTAGCCCTCTATACTATCAATGACACGTCCAACCTTTGTGTCATCTGCAAATTTACTAACACACCCCTCAACCTCCAAGTCATTTATAAAAACTACAAAGAGCAGAGGCCCGAGAACAGAGCCCTGTGGGACCCCACTCAACACTGACCTCTAGGCAGAATACTTTCCATCTACAACCCCTCTCTGTCTTCTGTCAGCCAACCAATTCTGAATCCAGATAGCCAAAGCTCCTGACTTTATGAATGAGCCTACCTGGAGAACCTTATCAAATGCCTTGCTGAAATCCATATACACCACAACCACTGCTCGACTGTCGTCGACCTGTCTTGTCACCTCCTCAAAGAACTCAATAAGATTTGTGAGGCATGACCGGCCCCTCACAAAGCCATGCTGACTGCCTTTAATCACACTATGCTTTGCCAAATAGTCATAAATCCTATCCCTCAGAATTCTTTCCAAAACTTTGCTGTCCTCAGATGTAAGACTGACTGGTCTGTAATTGCCAGGGATTTCCCTATTATCCTTCTTGAAAAGAGGAACATTTGCCTCCTTCCAATTCTCCAGTATGACTCCTGTGGAGAGTGAGGAGGCAAATATCCTCACCAGCAGCTTAGCAACCTCCTTTCTTGATTCCCAGAGCAGCCTAGGATAATTCTGGTCTGGCCCTGGGGACTTATCAATCGTAATGTTTTCCATAATCTTTGGTCAAGACTGCATCCCAGCTCCTCTAAGTTTTCATTTCCAACAAGTTCCCTTTCCTTGGTGAAAACCAAAGCGAAAAAACTCATTTAGGGCTTCCCCTATCTGCTCAGACACCATGAACAAGTTCCCTCTGCTATTCCTGATCATCCCTACCTTCTCCCTGATCATTCTCTTATTCCTCACGTATGAATAAAATGCCTTTGGGTTCTCCCTAATCCTTCTTGCCAAGCCTTTTTCATGCCCCTCCTGGCTCTTCTCAGTTCATTTCTGAGCTCCTTTTTAGCAAGCCTGTAATCCTCTTAGGCTGTGCTAGGTCCTTGCTTCCTCCACCTCTCGTACGCTGCCTTCTTCTTTTTGACGAGAAGTTCCTCTGTTCTCGTCATCCAAGGTTCCTTAATCTTACCCCTTCTTACCTGTCTCAGAGGAACAAATCTGTACATCACTCGCAACAACTGCTCCTTAAATAGTCTCCACACGTCTGCTGTACCCTTTCTGTGGAACAATTGCTCCCAGTCTGTACTTCCCTACTCCTGTCTGATGGCGTCATAACTTCCTTTTCCCAATTAAATATCTTCCCTCTGTAACTGCTCCTTTCACTCTCCAAGGCTATGGTAAATAGGAGGCAGTTGTGATCACTTTCAACAAAGTGCTCTCCCACTGCGAGATCTAATACCTGCCCTGGCTCGTTGCCGAGCACCAAATCCAAAATGGCCTCTCCCCTCGTCGGTCTGTCTACATACTGAGTAAGGAAACCCTCCTGAACACATCTCACAAATACGGCTCCCTGGGATGGGGAAGTACAGAACTAGAGGGCATAGGTTTAGGATGAGAGGGGAAAGATATAAAAGAGACCTAAGGGGCAATTTTTCACACAGAGGGTATGTGGAATGAGCTGCCAGAGTAAGTAGTGGAGGCCAGTACAACTGCAACATTTCAAAGGCATCCGAATAGGTATATGAATAGGAAGGGTTTGGAGGGATATGGGCCGGTTGCTGGCAGGTGAGATTATATTAGGTTGGGATATCTGGTCAACATGGACAAGTTGGATCAAAGGATCTATTTCCGTGCTGTACATTTCTATGACTCTATGACTCTATGACAAGAGATTGAGGACATTAGATATTCAATAAATAGAGAGAGAGAGACAAATTCATGGAAGAAATTGAATACAGGGCTGAACATATTATAATTGAGATATTGGTAAAACCTATTAATTGCTGAAAATGTGTTGCTGGTTAAAGCACAGCAAGTTAGGCAGCATCCAAGGAACAGGAAATTCGACGTTTCGGGCCAGAGCCCTTCATCAGGAACGTCGAATTTCCTGTTCCTTGGATGCTGCCTAACCTGCTGTGCTTTAACCAGCAACACATTTTCAGCTGTGATCTCCAGCATCTGCAGACCTCACTTTTTACTCAAAAACCTATTAATTGGCAAGTACAAGGTTAATGGGTAATTGAAATGGTTAAGTCTGAAGGGGATAAAAATGTGCATTAGGAATTGGTATAAGAAATAATTGTGCAAAGTGTTGCCAGTACTTTAGCTGACACATGATTTGGAGATGCCGGTGTTGGACTGGGGTGTACAAAGTTAAAAATCGAGCCCTCCACTATCACCTGATGAAGAAGCATCACTCCGAAAGCTAGTGTGCTTCCAATTAAACCTGTTGGACTATAACCTGGTGTTGTGTGATTTTTAGCTGACACGTGTTATTGTAATAATGTCTTCAACAAGTATTTGGTTAGGGTTTTACTCATTAAAAATACATAAATATAAAATGAATGCAGAATTTCTAAACTTTCAATAGAACACAATGCAGCACAATTTGAATTGCAAATTTTTATCTTCACAACATTAAAATATGAATGTACAATGAAATTTTTGATATTTGGAGTGTTTTGCTATACAGCTGTCTAGTAGAAAGGTATGTAGTTACTGGCTGTCTGCCAATCTCAATGGTATTTCATTTTAAACATCAGGAAGAAAGATCAATATATTTATATAATTATCTTATTTACAGCAAAATGATATAATATTTGTTAAAATAATGTACCGTATTTTGTAAATTGTAAATAAATAGGTAGGAGGGAGTGGTTAAGAATCGTTGTATGAACTGCATGTTTTGGAATGTAGGGAGTGGTTCCTTTCATAGTGAGTCTGCAAAGACTATTGTGATGTTTTACAAAACAGAATGAATCTGATTTTGGCATTTGATATGTGAAGATTGCACCTACAAATGGATGTAGATGCATTTAGACTGTAAAAGGGGAGTGGAAAACAGTTCCATCTGATTTTTGCCATTTTTAACACCTCCATGTGCCTGGTTGGATTAGGAATTGGAGGTAGAAGCTACTGTCTGAAATATGGAGCATCTTATTGGCTTAATTGACATGGGGTGAGAGGAACTTGAGTAACTTTTGAGTATAGAAAAGATTTATTAGGATGTTGCTGGGAAAGGAGTGAGGTATAAAAATAGGCCGGATAGGAATGTAGGAGGTTGAGGGGTGACCTGATAGAGGTTTTGAAAATCATGAGGGGTACAGGTAAGGTGAGTGGCAGATGTCTTTTTCCTAGGATTAGGGGAGTTCGAAACTAGGGTGCATATTTTTAAGGTGAGAGGAGACAGCTTTAAAAAGGACATAAGTTTTTTTTTCACAGAGTGGTTTTTGTGTGATATGAAGGCCAGAGGAAGTGTTGGATGTAGGTACAATTACAACATTTAAGAAGACACTTGGATAAGTACATGAATAGGGAAGGTTTGGAGGGATATGGGCCAAATGCAGGCAAGTGGGATTAGTTTAATTTAGAAACATGGTTGGCATGGACTAGTTGCACCAAAGGGTCTGTTTCTGTGCTGTATGACTCCATGGCCCCATGAATGTGATTCCCACTTGATTTTCCAGATGGTAGGGTATAAGTGTAATACAGGACCACAAAACTGGTGGTGTGAGTGGAGGGAATGAAACATTCGGTGCTGCAAACTATTTCCTATTTTATTGATTCATGAAATTAATTTGGGAGACTGTAGGCTCACCTCAACATTAACAACATCTTATATTGATATCATTCCTTTAAGTGTGGTGAATGAGAGATTTGGAGAGTGATTCCAGCATTTAAGGTACAGTCACAGCAATTAATGTGGGGGTGAATAAAAATCATACGTTGTTAATCACAAGGCTGAAATAGAATGATTTTAATCCACTTTAGAACCTAAGTTTGCAACTAACAAAAATATATTATGAACTTTCATCACAATACAGTTGACATCTCCAGTGGCAAGACAATGCTGACATATTCCTATACAATCCCTGAATGTGCAATCACCCATGTTAGTAGCTCATTGCTCAGATAAACAACTAGGTGTTTTTTCTTAAATTATCCATCTGACTCAGTCTTACTCCAGTGCTTCCATTTGCTCTTCATAGTGTGGACTGTTTTAAACAGCACCTAAACTTAAAATATTGCTCATAGATTAACAAGAGATTGGCAGCTTGATGTTCCAGGATATCAATATTTTAGACGGGGCAGGGAGGAAGCAAAAGAGGTGGGGGAGTTGCATTACTACTTAGGGAGCATATCATAGCTGTATTGGTGCAGGACACCCTGGAGGGATCTTGCAGTGAGGCTTTGGAAGAGTGCAATCACAATTTTGGGTTTGTATTACAGACCTCCCTGCAGCCAGCCGGAGATAGAGGAAGAGACATGTTGTCAGATTCTGGAAAGGTGTGAAAATAACAGGGTTGTTGGTAGGTGATTTTCACATCCCCCATATCGTCTTGGACTTACCTAGTGCTGGAGTTTTAGATTGGTAGTAATCTGTTAGGTGTATCCAAGAGTTTTTATAACGTTATGTGAATAGTCCAATGAGGGAAAGGGCCATTCTGGAGCTGGTATTGAGAAATAAACCTGACCAGGTGATCAAATTTTCAGTAGTGGAGCATTTTGATAATAGTGATTCTGTTCGCCGAGCTGGAAGTTTTTGCTGCAAACGTTTCGTTCCCTGGCTAGGGAACATCATCAGTGCTATTGGAGCCTCCTGTGAAGCGCTGCTTTGATGTTTCTTCCGGTATTTATAGTGGTTTGTTCTTGCCGCTTCCGGGTGTCAGTTTCAGCTGTAGTTGTTTGTATGTGGGGTCCAGGTTGATGTGTCTGTTGATGGATCTTCTTGCCGTTTCCGGGTGTCAGTTTCAGCTGTAGTGGTTTGTATATGGGGTCCAGGTTTATGTGTCTGTTAATGGAGTTTGTGGATGAATGCCATGCCTCTAGGAATTCCCTGGCTGTTCTCTGTCTGGCTTGTCCTATGATGGTAGTGTTTTCCCAGTCAAATTCATGTTCCTGGTTGTCTGACCCAGAATTTGACTGGGAAAACACTACCATCATAGGACAAGCCAGACAGAGAACAGCCAGGGAATTCCTAGAGGCATGGCATTCATCCACAAACTCCATTAACAGACACATAGACCTGGACCCCATATACAAACCACTACAGCTGAAACTGACACCCGGAAACGGCAAGAAGATCCATCAACAGACACATCAACCTGGACCCCACATACAAACTATTACAGCTGAAACTGACACCCGGAAGCGGCAAGAACAAACCACTATAAATACCGGAAGAAACATCAAAGCAGCGCTTCACAGGAGGCTCCAATAGCACTGATTATGTTCCCTAGCCAGGGAACGAAACGTTTGCAGCAAAAACTTCCAGCTCGGTGAACAGAACCACAACAACGGACACCCGAGCTACAAATCTTCAACCAGACTTTGATAATAGTGACCATAATTCCATAAGTTTTCAGATATTTATGGGTAAAGATAACAGTGGACCTTGGATGAAGGTGTTAAATTGAGGGAAAGCCAATGATAATTGTACTAGGCAGGAACTGAAGAATATGGTTCGGAGGTGGCTGTTTGAGGGTAAATTCATATCTGATGTTGGATTCTTTTAAGGAGCAGTTGATTAGAGTGCAGGAGAGGCATATTCCTGTGAAAATGAAGGACAGGAATGGCATGTTTCTGGAACCTTGAATGACAGGGGAAATTATCAGCTCAGTCAAAAAAAAGAAGGCATACCTAAGGCCTAGGCAACCTAAAACAGGCAAAGTCCTTGAAGGATAAGGGAAAGTAGAAAGGAACTCAAATGAGGAATTGGGAGGGCTAAAATGGGCTATGAGTTGCCCTTGGCCAGCAGGGTTGAGGAGAATCGTGAAGTATTTTATACATATATTAGGAACAAGAGGGTAGTTAGGGAAAGAGTAGGCCCTCTCAAAAGTATATTAAATCTGTGAGGAGAAAGTGAGGTCTACAGATGCTGGAGATCAAAGCTGAAAATGTGTTGCTGGAAAAGCACAGTAGATCAGGCAGCATCCAAGGAACAGGAAATTCGACGTTTCGGGCCATTCCTGAAGAAGGGCTTTTGCCCGAAACGTCGAATTTCCTGTTCCTTGGATGCTGCCTGACCTGCTGCGCTTTTCCAGCAACACATTTTCAGCTATATTCAATCTGTGTATATTTTAATACTAAATAGGAAGCCATCTAGGTTACTGTTGTACATTGTAGTACCATCTACTGATAGCTTGTAGTTGGAATTGATTCTGCCATCAATCCACCTTCTTATACTGACTCTAAGCTCCTATCCACATAGCTGTGGTAAAGGATAATCACTACTCCATCTTATTGCAAATAGGCACTTGTCTCACATGAGATATAGTTTATCAACAGGCACAACTTGAGTTGAACAGTTAATCATTATGGCAAAGACAGTCGGGAGCCAGGCATATCATGGCTGTCTCCACTTGGACTACATGCTAGACTGTTACTGCTTATCCCAAAGACTGTGTGGCATTGATAGATTGGGTGGAGCTGAATGAAGCTTCAACAGTAAATCTTTTAACAGATCAACAGTTATAGAATATTTGAGGAAAGGGGCAGGGCATTATCTAGTAATTATACAAATAAAAGCAAGTTGAATGTAACACAGTGGCTCAGTGGTTAGCACTGCTGCCTCACAGCACTAGGGACCCAGTTTGATTCTAGACTCAGGTGACTGTCTGTGTGGAGTTTGCACATTTGCCCTGCATCTGCGTGGATTTCCTCTCACAGTCCAAAGATGTACAGGTTAGGTGAATTGGCCATGCTAAATTGCCCATAGTGTTCAGGAATGTGTAGGTTAGATGCATTAGTCAGGAGCAAATGTAGGATAATAGGGTAGGGGAATGGGTCTGGGTCAGTTGCTGTTCAGAAGGGTGATGTGTTCTTGTTGGGCTGAAGAGCCTGTTTCCACATTGCAGGGATTCTACGATTAAGTTGTTCTGAAATTACAATTAAAACATATCAGGAACAGATCCTGATTAGAACAGCTGTATTTTATACGTTTCTGATACAAAGATTGTGAAAGTAGTTTGGGCATGTGGTAGTGAATATGATGATGTCAATCAATTTAGTGGGCTGTGCCTCACTTGAATATATCTGATAGTGTTAGCTGTAATTTTCTATTCATACACAACTTGGTCTTTCCAGACTGGCCAGTCTGGCATTTATTGGCCCTAATTGCCCCAGAATGCAATAAAGTGTCAACCACATTGGTGTGGTTCTGGAGTCACATATAAGCCAGACCAGGTAAGGATGGCAGATTTCCTTCCCCACGTTAGTGAATCAGATGGGATTTTCTGACAATAGACAATGGTTTCATAGTCATAATTAGACTCTTAATTCCAAACTTTTACTCTATTCGATTTCCCCTGTCTGCCATGTTGACATTCAAACTTGTGTCCCAGAATAAGGCAGCATGGTGGCTCAGTGGTTAGCACTGCTATCTCACAGCACCACGGACCCAGGTTTGATTCCAGCCTTGGACGACTGTCTGTATGGGGTTTGCACATTCTCCCTGTGTCTACATGGATGTGCTCCAGTTTCCTCCCACAATGCAAAGATGTACAGGTTAGGTGAATTGGCCATGTTAAATTGCCGAGGAGAAAGTGAGGACAGCAGATGCTGGAGATCAGAGCTGAAAATGTGTTGCTGGAAAAGCGCAGCAGGTCAGGCAGCATCCAAGGAACAAGAGAATTGACATTTCAGGCATAAGCCCTTCTTCAGGAATGAGGAAAGTATGTCCAGCAGGCTAAGATAAAAGGTAGGGAGGAGGGACTTGGGGAGGGGCGTTGGAGATGCGATAGATGGAAGGAGGTCAAGGTGAGGGTGATAGGCTGGAGTGGGGTGGGGGTGGAGAGGTCAGGAAGAAGATTGCAGGTTAGGAAGGTGGTGCTGAGTTCAAGGGATTTGACTGAGACAAGGTGGGGGGAGGGAAAATGAGGAAACTGGAGAAATCTGAGTTCATCCCTTGTGGTTGGAGGGTTTCGAGGAGGAAGATGAGGTGTGCTTCCTCCAACCATCGTGTTGTTATGTTCTGGCAATGGAGGAGTCCAAGGACCTGCATGTTCTTGGTGGAGTGGGAGAGGGAGTTGAAGTGTTGAGCCACGGGGTGGTTGAGTTGGTTGGTCCGGGTGTCCCAGAGGTGTTCTCTGAAACATTCCGCAAGTAGGCGGCCTGTCTCCCCAATGTAGAGGACGCCACATCGGGTGCAGCGGATGCAATAAATGATGTGTTTGGAGGTGCAGGTGAATTTGTGGCGGATATGGAAGAATCCCTTGGGGCCTTGGAGAGAAGTAAGGGAAGAGGTGTGGGCGCAAGTTTTGCATTTCTTGTGGTTGCAGGGGAAGGTGCCGGGAGTGGAGGTTGGGTTGGTGGGGGGTGTGGACCTGACGAGTGAGTCACGGAGGGAGTGGTCTTTTCGGAATTCTGATAGGGGAGGGGAGGGAAATATATCCCTGGTGGTGGGGTCTGTTTGGAAGTGGCGGAAATGACGGCGGATGATACGCTGTATATGGAGGTTGGTGGGGTGGTAGGTGAGAACCAGAGGGGGTCTTCTTCAAAGACCGCAATTTCCTCCCAGAAGTGATCAACGATGCCCTCCACCGCATCTCCTCCACTTCCCGCTCCTCCAACCTTGAGCACCGCCCCTCCAACCGCCACCAGGACAGAACCCCACTGGTTCTCACCTACCACCCCACTAACCTCCGTATACAGAGTATCATCCGCCGTCATTTCCGCCACCTCCAAATGGACCCCACCACCAGGGATATATTTCCTTCCCCTCCCCACTCAGCCTTCCGAAAAGACTATTCCCTCCGTGACTCCCTCGTCAGGTCCACACCCCCCACCAACCCAATCTCCACTCCCGGCACCTTCCCCTGCAACCGCAAGAAATGCAAAACTTGCGCCCACACCTCTTCCCTTACTTCTCTCTAAGGCCCCAAGGGATCCTTCCATATCCGCCACAAATTCACCTGCACCTCCACACACATCATTTACTGCATCCGCTGCACCCGATGTGGCCTCCTCTATATTGGGGAGACAGGCCGCGTACTTGCGGAACGTTTCAGAGAACACCTTTGGGACACCCGGACCAACCAACGCAACCACCCCGTGGCTCAACACTTCAACTCCCCCTCCCACTCCACCAAGGACATGCAGGTCCTTGGACTCCTCCATTGCCAGACTACAGCAACATGGTTGGAGGAAGAGCACCTCATCCTCTGCCTAGGAACCCTCCAACCACAAGGGGTGAACTCAGATTTCTCCACTTTCCTCATTTCCCCTCCCCCCATCTTGTCTCAGTCAAATCCCTCCAACTCAGCACCGCCTTCCTAACCTGCAATCTTCTTCCTGACCTCTCCGCCCCTACCCCCACTCCGGCCTATCACCCTCACCTTAACCTCCTTCCACCTATCGCATCTCCAATGCCCCTCCCCCAAGTCCCTCCTCCCTACCTTTTATCTTAGCCTGCTGGACCCACTTTCCTCATTCCTGAAGAAGGGTTAATGCCCGAAACATCGATTCTCCTGTTCCTTGGATGCTGCCTGTCCTGCTGCGCTTTTCCAGCAACACACGTTAAATTGCCCACAGTATTCGGGGATGTGGATGTTAGGGGTATTAGTAAGGGATAGAGTAGAATAGGTTTGGGTCGAATACTCTTCGGAGGGTTGTTGTGCCAAAGGGCCTGTTTCCACATTGTTGGGATTCTAATAAAACTCTAACTTTCTTTGGGTCAGTAGATTAATAGTCTAGTCATAATACCACTAGGCAATCACCTCCCACGACTTCAGCAGCAGAAGAAAGGAAAATGGTGGAACCTTATTGCTGAAAATCACCAAGTTTAAAACACCAGTTGCTAAGGTAGCATAAGAGTCAGGTAACTTTTGTCATTTCTATACAGACTCAGAATTATCTTAAGTCTTGAGAATTTTTTTAACTAATCATGGCTGAGGGACACTCCCATTACTGTACATACTGCAGACACAACCACTTGTGGAATTTACATCTCGCACTACCTGCGTACCAAAATGTGCAATCATTGGATTCCCAGACTCACTGTCTCTGAGTTTGATCCTCACAAAGAGATTTGAAGAAAAACAGTTTATCATCAGCAGGTGTGAGCAGCCACCATGCACTCCCCATTGTGTAGAGAATGACCTCTGACTTCAAATCAACATGATCAGAATTGACTACCAATGACAAATCTCATTACTTCGAAAAACTGGGGAGAATCAAGCCATCCTGGAAACCAACAGCACAGGAGGATCTGAGGACATCCTCCCTATTTCTTCACCAGTCTTTCAAGTTCAAAACCTGTCTACTGTATTACGTCTGGGTTTGTTAAAAAAAACCATCAACCTAACAGCTGCTGTCTCCAGAAAACAAGACAATTGATTATCAACATCTTTCAATTGAATTGGCAGCAAATCCTGAGAGACTTGTGAGCTTAGCCAGGAAGCATCCAAGCCATCAATTTACTGCACCCGTATAATCTTGGACTTTTATCTCACTCTAAGAAGCCTGATTAATTCATCCTTCCACTCGTGTGTAAACTTCAGTTATGTGTATGCTTGAAGATTGGAGCATTTCTGAAAATATTTTCACTTCAACTGGGTTAAGTATATGAAATACTGCCCTTTTCTTTTAGAAACTCAAAAAAAATCTGTTTATGTCTTTTACAATCACAGCATTTAAATACTCCCTGAATTAGCAAAGGGTAAAAAGGGATCCACTCTACTCCTCCTCCCTGATTATAATAATTGTATGAATCTAAAGCTGTGTCACAGCGTAGCTTGCTTAAATATGATGAAGACAGTGACACTGATCAGAAGTTTAGTCATGTTGTGACAATTGTTGTATTTGTATTCAGAAAAAGTAATCAGAATACTTTTTTTGGCTAAATTGCATACAGCACCATGTTTTTCATTTGATTACTTATACAGAACATAGAACATAGAACAATACAGCGCAGAACAGGCCCTTCGGCCCTCGATGTTGCACTGATCTGTGAACTATTCTCAGCTCATCCCCCTACACTATCCCAAAATCATCCATGTGCTTATCTAAAGATTGTTTAAATCTCCCTAATGTGGCTTGAGTTGACTACATTAGCAGGTAGGGCATTCCACACCCTTACCACTCTCTGCGTAAAGAACCTGCCTCTGACATCTGTGTTAAATCTATCATCCCTCAATTTGTAGTTATGCCCTCTCGTACAAGCTGACATCATCATCCTAGGAAAAAGACTTTCACTGTCTACCCTATCTAATGCTTTGATCATCTTGTATGTCTCTATTAAATCCCCTCTTAGCCTTCTTCTTTCCAATGAGAACAGACCCAAGTCTCTCAGCCTTTCCTCATAAGACCTTCAAAGACCATATGAAACCACATCTTCTCATTTTTAAAAATAAAGTTACAATATAGATTAGAAATCTTCACAAACCCATTTACACATCATACTCCACAATGTGAATTGTGAATTGATTCCCAAAGTCTGATGGAGTCATGTTCAACTCTTATCCTTCAAACATGGAGTGTATACACTCGATAGCACTCCAAAGCTAGCCCTGTAGTAATAGATATCGAAGACACCTGAAAGCCAATCCTAGTGCAGAAAGCCATAATGGAAAACATTGTTGTGGCACGGTGGTTCAGTGTTTAGCACTGCTGCCTCACAATCCAGGGACCCGAGTTTGATTTCCACCTCGGTGACTGTGTGTAGTTTGCACATTCTCCCTGTCTCTGCGTGGGTGTGCTCCAGTTTCCTCCCACTATCCAAAGATATGCAGGTTACGTGACTTGGCCATGCTAAATTGCCCATTGTGTCATGTGCAATAGTCAAGGGTAAATATAGGGTAGGGGAATGGGTCTGGGTGGGCTACTCTTCAGAGGGTCAGTGTGGACTTGTTGGGCTGACAGGCCTGTTCCCATACATTAGGGAATCTAATCTATTAAATTGGTATTGACAGAATACTTATTATCAGTGTGCAGTATTCACGTTAATTAAAAGTTCTGATCCCAATAGCTCAAAGATTTTACCATGTTTCATCATAAATAAGTTGAGGAATCTGCCCACAATAAAAATAAAAAGATCGTTCTGTCACAACAAGGGATCTAAGTGAAGAGAGCACAAGTTATTCCACTATTACCTTGAAGCAAACAGATTGGTGTTATCTGTGAGTGTACATAACTAAGGCTGTTTGTTCAAATTAATCATTGAATTTATTTTGGGAAGAAAATCATAACATCTTAGCTCTTTCCAGATGACATTTTGTTTTACACAACAACAGAGAAAATGCAATACTGCAGATATTGATAAACAATAATATAATATTGTCACACTTGTTCAACTTTAATCTCTATTTGTAGTGGAGTGAGCAAACAAAATATTAGCATATAAAACCTAAACACAAGTCAGATGATTAAATAATTTTTAAAAAAACTAAAGTAGATTATTTGAAATTCACTCATTGGATGTGAACATTACTGACTGTGCCAACACGTTTTGCACATTCCTAGTTGCCCTTGAGAAGATGGCGGTGAGCTGCCTCGTGAACGGCTGCAATGCAGTTGGTGTTTTTAGAGTTTGTAGTTGTTAAGGGTCAACCACATTGTGTGAGCTTAGAGTCATAGATAAAGACAGCAGAGTTCCTTTCTTAAATGACAATGTGTTAGACTAGGGTGGCACGGTGGCACAGTGGCTAGCACTGCTGCCTCACAGCGCCAGAGACCTGGGTTCAATTCCCACCTCAGGTGACTCTCTGTGTCGAGTTTGCACATTCTCCCTGTGTCTGCGTGGGTTCCCTCCGGGTGCTCCGATTTCCTCGCACAATCCAAAAATGTGCAGATTAGGTGAATTGGCCATGCCAAATTGCCTGTAGTGTTAGGGGAATGGGTCTAGGTGGGTTGTGCTTTGGTGAGTTGGTGTGGACTTGTTGGGCCGAAGGGCGTGTTTCCACACTAAGTAATCTAATCTAGACAGGATTTCACTATCAACAATGGTCATTATTAGACTTCTACATCCAGATTTTTATTGATTCAATCTCCAGCATCTGCCCATGTGGGATTTAAACCTGGGACTCCCAAACATTAGCTGTATGTTTAGATTACTAGTCCAGTGATTGTACCACTAGGCCATTGCCTCCCCTGGATGAGGGGAGTCTTGGGATACCATACAAGGAATGTTTTGAGTATTGTATCAACAGTGTCTTTTGTATTATACAAAAGCTGATACAACAAAGTTGTCGTGGTTCTGTTCGCTGAGCTGGGAATTTGTGTTGCAGACGTTTCGTCTCCTGTCTAGGTGACATCCTCAGTGCTTGGGAGCCTCCTGTGAAGCGCTTCTTTGATCTTTCCTCCGGCATTTGTAGTGGTTTGAATCTGCCGCTTCCGGTTGTCAGATCCAGCTGTCTGTTGCAGTGGTCGGTATATTGGGTCCAGGTCAATGTGCTTAATGATTGAATCCGTGGATGAGTGCCATGCCTCCAGGAATTCCCTGGCTGTTCTCTGTTTGGCTTGTCCTATAATAGTAGTGTTGTCCCAGTTGAATTCATGTTGCTTATCATCTGCATGTGGGGCTACTAAGGAGAGCTGGTCATGTCGTTTCGTGGCTAGTTGGTGTTCATGGATGCAGATCGTTAGCTGTCTTCTTGTTTGTCCTATGTAGCGTTTTGTGCAGTCCTTGCATAGGATTTTGTACACTATATTGGTTTTGCTCATGAAGGCATAGCACTCATCCACAGATTCAATCAATAAGCACATCGACCTGGGCCCAAGAAACCGACCACTGCAGCAGACAGCTGGAACTGACAACCGGAAGCGGCAGATTCAAACCACTACAAATGCTGGAGGAAAGATCACAGAAGCACTTCACAGGAGGCTCCCAAGCACTGATGATGTCACCTAGACAGGGGACAAAACGTCTGCAACACAAATTCCCAGCTCGGCGAACAGAACCACAACAACGAGCACCCAAGCTACAAATCTTCTCCCAAACTTTGATACAGCATAGTGTTTTGGAATTAATTAGAGAACACTTTTACCATGAATTTAAAAAAACTTTGAATTTGCGTAAGATAGCTTTGATATAGTTAAGAATTTGATAGTTTATTCTAGTTGATATATTTTATATATTGTTAAAACAAAATCTAAGCATTGCATGCTTATGTTTCAGTGAGACACCACTTAGTTAAAAACCAAAACAAAATTTGATTTATTAAAATATTTTCAGTCTGGGATCTGACTTGTCCAATAATAACATCAGCTTGGATCATTTAATATAAACATGGATTTCTTAAAAGGAGATCTAGCTGATTAATCTAGTTAGAGTCATAGAGATGTACAGCATGGAAACAGATCCTTCAGTCCAACCCGTCCACGCCGACCAGATATCCCAACACAATCTAGTCCCACTTGCCAGCACCCGGTCCATATCCCTCCAAACCCTTCCTATTCATATACCCATCCAAATGCCTCTTAAATGTTGCAATTGTACCAGCCTCCACCACATCCTCTGGCAGCTCATTCCATACACGTATGAAAATGTTGCCCCTTAGGTCTCTTTTATATTCTTCCCCTCTCACCCTAAACCTACGCACTCTAGTTCTGGACTCCTCAACCCCAGGGAAAAGGCTTTGCCTATTTACCCTATCCATGCCCCTCATAATTTTCTAAACCTCTATAAGGTCATCCCTCAGCCTCCAACACTCCAGCGAAAACAGCCCCAGCCTATTCAGCCTCTCCCTATAGCTCAAATCCTCCAACTCTGGCAACATCCTTGTAAATCTTTTCTCAACCCTTTCAAGTTTCACAACATCTTTCCAATAGGAAGGAGACCAGAATTGCACACAATATTCCAACAGTGGCCTAACCAATATCCTGCACAGCCGCAACATGACCTCCCAATGCCCGTATTCAATACTCTGACCAATAAAGGAAAGCATACCAAATGCCTTCTTCACTATCCTATTTACCTGTGACTCCACTATTAAGGAGCTATGAACCTGCACTCCAAGGTCTCTTTGTTTAGCAACACTCCCTAGGACCTTACCATTAATTGTATTCGTCCTGCTAAGATTTGCATTCCCAAACTGCAGCACCTCACATTTATCTGAATTAAACTCCATCTGCCTCTTCTCAGCCCATTGGCCCATCTGGTCCAGATCCTGAGGTAACCCTTTTCGCTGTCCACTACACCTCCAATTTTGGTGTCATCTGCAAACTTACTAACTGTACCTCTTATGCTCGCATCCAAATCATTTCTGTAAATGACAAAAAGTAGAGGGACCAACACTGATTCTTGTGGCACTCCACTGGTCACAGGCCTCCAGTCTGAAAAACAACCCTTCACCACCACCCTCTGTCTTCTATCTTTGAATTGATTTAATTGAGGTCATTAAACTAGTAGCTGGACGAGTGACTATGAATTCCTACACAGATTTCCAAATGACATCTATAAAGGTCCATGGAAGAGATTACCAAAAACAAATACATACATATAAAGGTAATCTTGTGTTATTGGTAGGGAGCTAGGAAGCAGAAATAATGATGTAACAATCTGTGATTGATGAAATCAGACATGCACTACTCCCTTGGGATAGGTACTGGAGCTCCGTGTTTTTTGCCATATTTATCCATAACTTGGATGAAAGGTTTGAAAATTACACGTACAACTGTATTAATACTGGAAGGGCAGGATGGGTCCCTACTATGGGCATTAATTGTCCATGTAAGAACCTCAGTGTAAGCAGAACACCCACCCACCACCATCCCTTCCAAGTAAATGCCTTTCTCACCTCCAACTTTATTACTGGGAGGGGATAAAATACTGCCCAGTTAATGGGCAAAACTGTGATAGATAGAATTCATCTTGGAGATGCGTGATGTCAGCCAGGCTGGAACCAATAACCTAAGGATCACCACATCTCAGACGAGGGGAGAGGTTGAGAAGGAGAGTCTTTCATGGTAACTTCAGCTGGTGCAGGAGTTAAAACTACACCATTTAGCATTACTCTGCATTGCAAACCAGCCAACTGAGCTAACCAGCTCCTAGTCATACTGGACATAGATCACTGAAAGCTAATGGATAGGTACAAAATATAATCAAAAAGGCTAGTGGGATGTTGGCCATTACCTTCAGGAGCTATATTACCGAGGACAATTCAATTGTGCAGAAGCTTGCTCTCATCTGACCTGGAGCACAGGTTTTAGGCACTCTATCTCAGGAAGGCTATATTGGTCTAGGAGGGGACACCAAACTCTGGAATTCTTGGACCAAAATGATTTTAACATTAATAAGAGTATTAAGAAATATGTTTCAAAATTGGGTGCATGGTGATCTGTAAACAAGCAAACATATTGAGCCAAATGCATTACAGTGATATAATAGAATTTCTATGTACTGAATTTATAAGCATATTTAAAATGCTGAGATCTGACTGAACATAATGGCTGTTACTGAATGATTAAGATGGGAAAGAGTTAAATACTGTAAATACTTTGAATTGAGAATCAGAGTACAAAAGCCTCCATGAAATTTCAAAACTGATATTTTAACTGGTTAAACCTGTCCTGCATAATGTTGTGCATTATCCAGTGCAACCTGTTCCAGAGCACTGATTCATTATAACTGACCTTCCTGTGATCTATGTATAACTATGGGAAAGCTTTAATTACATTTGCTCTATTTTCTTTCCAACTAATAAAAGGTTAATGTTTGTGAACATCTGATTTTTTTTAATATACCTTGTGACATAGTGGTTTCACAACACATTGCTGATATATAACACTGAAATATCAATCAATTAAACAGTAGACAATTGAGCATTATTATAGTAAGATTGCATTTGAAGATAGTTTACTTCAATCCTTTTCAATTTGCCTTGCACTTCCTCATGACAGAGTTAAAACTACTGTTGGTGAAAATATGAAGAGGACAACGGAATCTCATCAGAGCTGAAAATGTGTTGCTGGAAAAGCGCAGCAGGTCAGGCAGCATCCAAGGAGCAGGAGAATCGGTGTTTCGGGCATGAGCCCTTCTTCAGGAATGAGGAGAGTGTGCCAAGCAGGCTAAGATAAAAGGTAGGGAGGATGAACTTGGGGGAGGGGTGTTGGAAATGCAATAGGTGAAAGGAGGTTAGGGTGAGGATGATAGGCCGGAGTGGGGGTGTGGGCGGAGAGGTCAGGAAGAAGATTGCAGGTTAGGAAGGAGGTGCTGAGTTCGAGGGTTGGGACTGAGACAAGGTAGGGGGAGGGGAAATGAGGAAACTGGAGAAATCTGAGCTCATCCCTTGTGGTTGGAGGGTTCCTAGGCGGAAGATGAGGCGGTCTTCCTCCAGCCATCATGTTGCAATGGTTTGACGATGGAGGAGTCCAAGGACGTGCATGTCCTTGGTGGAGTGGGAGGAGAAGTTGAAGTGTTGAGCCACGGGGTGTTTGGGTTTGTTGGTTTGGATGTCCCAGAGTTGTTCTCTGAAACGTTCCACACGTTCCACAAGTAGTCGGCCTGTCTCCCCAATATAACCTGCAATCTTCTTCCTGACCTCTCCGCCCACACCCCCACTCCGGCCTATCACCCTCACCTTAACCTCCTTTTACCTATCGCATTTCCAACGCCCCTCCCCCAAGTCCCTCCTCCCTACCTTTTATCTTAGCCTGCTTGGCACACTCTCCTCATTCCTGAAGAAGGGCTCATGCCCAAAACGCCGATTCTCCTGCTCCTTGGATGCTGCCTAACCTGCTGCGCTTTTCTAGCAACACGTTTTCAGCTCTGATCTCCAGCATCTGCAGTTCTCACTTTCTCCTAACGGAATCACATCAGTTCGGTTATGGATGAAGCAATCTGTCTAATGTCACCATTGAACAGCATGACCACCTTTTATGGTTGGGTCCTATTAGTGTGGTGCTGGTGAGTTTGTGGCCAATGTTTGGAGTGTGGACAGTTAACTTGCCAATCAGTAGGTGATCTCATGAGTGATTGGTTGAGAACGGAGGTAGTGCAGAGATCTATAGTCTGGCAGCTTCTTCATGAACCTTGTATTGCTGAATTTAACTTTCTGGGCATATTAGGCAAAAGTCAGGTGGGTCATGAAGGTACAGCCAACAATAGGCCAATATTTTCAGAACAGGACACTGATCCTTCTCTTGATCCTAAAAAGATCGTTCAGAAAACCTATCTTTACTGATTTTAGTTCTGCCTCCAGTGGTCCCTTCAAAAATGACTAGTTAGATTCATCTGTACATAGTTCCACAGGGAGAAATGTGCATAACCAATGCCCTAATGTGCACCTGCCCATTTTCTTATTTCAGTAAGTTATCACACGTCTCGAGTTAGAAACAGAAATGAAAATTAGTCCTTGACATCTGGGAGGAGAACAAGAATTTAAAATATTTTTAGTACGGAGAGAATGTTAACTGCCTTAGCAATGGAATCTCATATGAATAGCAGGTGGTGGTAAGTGAGGACAGTACACACAGTAATGCCTAATATGGAAGGCTGAAGGCAGTCAGAGAAATTGTCATTAATTAGAGTAAAATAGAAAAGGTCATGGAAGACAAGATCTCACCAGAATAACCACATTGACTGTAAAATGTGCTGAGACGTGACTAAAGTTATTCCTAAGACCCTGTTAAATGACATATACTTCTGCAGCTGTTGATTTGCTCACTCATTCTGCTTTTGATGGTTTTGAGCCATGCCAAACTATCTTTCCTGTATTCATTTTCTCTAGCAATATCACAGGTTCATACTCCAAACTCCAAGAGGTGAAAACATCAGCCATTAGGTAATAGCTTTAGACATCTTGAATGGCATGGTAGCTTAGTCATTAGCACTGCTGCTTCACAGCACCAGGGACCAGTTTTGATTCCAGTCTAGGGCAACTGACTGTGTGGAGTTGCACATTCTTTTGTGTCTGCGTGGGTTTCCTCCCACAGTCCAACAGTGTGCAGGTTAGGTGGCTTGGCCATGCTAAATTGCTCATAGTGTCCAAGGTTGTGTAGGCTTGGCAGATTAGCCATGGAAATGTAGCATAACAGGGATGGGAGGGTCTTTGGAGGGTTGATGTGGACTCAATGGGCTAAATGGCCTGATTCTACACTGTTGGGGTTCTACGATCGATTGTCAGATGTGATTGGGCCACATGAAGCTTCACCAGTAATAAGAAGGAAAGTGCTTCTGAAGGAGAATCATTGGAGTTGAAATATTAGCTCTGATTCTCTCTCCAAAAAGTTGGCAGGTCTGCTGGGTTTCTTCAGCACTTTGTTTTTACTTCAGGTCTCCAGTATCCACAGTGTTTTGTTTTTATTCAAGCTTAACCAAACCTCTTTTGCATACTTCATTTCTTTTCTATTAAGAGGAAACCTACTGCTTTAATGATTAAACTGCAGAAGAAATATAATTCCCATTTTAAATTTTTTGGCGCAAATAATCTCTTTGAAACCTCTCACTAATTGTCTTGCTAATTTTGTCAGTAAGATGTACCTTCTGTTCTCAATTTTATTTTGACTTGACTGCCAAATATCGAACTTCCCTTATTGGAACCCATGGTCACCAAGATTTGAAATTGTTTCCTCTCCTTCCTTTTCAAAACTGCTCTTGTAAATCTCTGCTTAGTTTGTGATGAAAGCCAAAATTAAGTATTTCTAACTTGATTTCAATGCTATATGGCAACATGAAAAGTACAAGCATAGAAACTGATTTCAATGAATGTTTATTAATGCAATTGGTACAGGGGAAATAACTGATCAGTCAAGCTGATGGGATGGGTCATTTGATCCAAAATGTTAACTCTGATTTCTCTCCACAGATGCTGCAAGATCTGTTGAGCTTTTCCAGCAAATGTTTGTTTTTGTATCTGATGAATTGAGCTGCCTGCATTAAACATGACAGTATTCATCAAAAGTAATTTAAGATCTATTTGATATGCATATGTAAATGACAAACCCAATCAAGTGATTAGAAAGAAGAACAGAATCACAAACAAGGATAAGTGTTGAAATATTGGCTTATCAGTACAAGATGCATTCAAAATAAATGTTTAGTTATATAGGCATATGTAGTTTAGTGAAAAAGTGCTGATATTATTGAGATTGCAGAATTATAACAAGGGAAGAAGACAATTCAGCAATGAGGCAATCTCTTGACTATGGCTCAGAAAATTTCACAATTACACAGAAACCACTCGGCATATGAAATTACCAAGTTGATAGCTGAGGTAGCTGCTGCTAAGATTCTGGGTAAGGGACATTATCATTTATCTTGATTCTGTGTGTTAATGAGAAGAACGTCAACCAGAGCTTCCATTCCCAAACTCCACCCAGTAATCTGTAAAAGGAATGTGTGTGCATAAGAGCTGGGCCAACTCAACCCCACGCAAACTGTCTTTCCTTCCCATTCACAAACTAGTCTGTTGATAGATATTATCAGAGTTCACTGAATAATGAATACTTAGATTAAGCCAAATAGGGCACTTGGTGTTTGTGAAACTGCGCCCTAGCAAGGAGTCAAAATGAACTGTGATGTGAGAAAAAGCCTGGGAAAAAAAATTAAAAGGAGAAAAACATAGACCTGAGAAACAAAACTGTTAAAATAAGTGGGACTGTAGGATTATTGATGAATAATAAAACACTATCTAAAAGGTAATAGAGCCGAAGGGAAAATAGTAAGTGCTGCAAAGGAGGGTTTAAACGAGACTAAGAAGGGGTTGAGATCCTCAATAACAGGGAGGCTGGAAGGAGATACAATAAACAGAAATAGTAAAGTGAAGAGAAAAGTCAGGCTAGAACATGACAGGCGATCAGGAATGCTTGCTGGATCAAATTGCATCTATTTCGATTTAAGAGGGCTGACAGGTAAGGCCAATGAACTCAGGGCGTAGGTAAGTACATGGCACTGGGATATTATAGCCATTACAGAAACATGGCAGTTTAATGTGCCAGGGTACAGGTGCATTATGTGTGTCAGAGGCAGTGGAAAGAAGAGAGGGGGTGTTGCATTTTTGATTAAGGTGAGTATCACAGCAGTAATCAGAGATGAAATAACTGAAGGATCGTCTAGTGAGGCTGTGCGGGAGGAGCTAAGAAATAGGAAGGGGATGGTGACATTATTGGGGTTCTACTGTAGGCCCCCAAATAGCCTAAAGGGATTAGAGGAACAAATATGCAGGGAGATTGGGGAGACTTGTAGGAGCAATAAGGTTGTCATAGTAGGGGATTTTAATTTTCCTAACATAGACTGGGACTGCCATAATGTCAAGGGGTGGAATTTGTGAGATGAGGTGGAATTTAAGTGTGTTCAGAAAGTATTCCTCAAGCATTACAGTAGAACCTTGATTATCTGAACGAGACGGGCAAGGAGTATTTTGTTCAGATTATTGATCGTTCAGATAATCGATCTGATCGTAAATTATGAGTGCGGTAATTTCTGAGTGCCAGTTATCAAACATTTCTCGGTTATTCGGCAATACACGCCATAATGCCATTTAACTGATAACTGAATGCTGAGCTGCCTAATGCCGTTTTTACGGGACCTTGAGATTTTGTTCAGACAATCCAAAATTCGGATAATTGATGTTTGGATAATCGAGGTTGTACTGTATATTGAAGCTGAAAATGTGTTGCTGGTTAAAGCACAGCAGGTTAGGCAGCATCCAAGGAACAGGAAATTCGATGTTTCGGGCATAAGCCTGATGAAGGGCTTATGCCCGAAATGTCGAATTTCCTGTTCCTTGGATGCTGCCTAACCTGCTGTGCTTTAACCAGCAACACATTTTCAGCTGTGATCTCCAGCATCTGCAGACCTCATTTTTTACCTGTATATTGAAGGCCCTACTCGGGAATGGACAAAACTCGACCTACTCTTGGGAAATAGGGCAGGACAGGTGACTGAGGTGATAGTGGGAGAAACACTTTGGGACCAGTTACCATAGATCTATTAATATTAAAATAGTTATGGAGAGGGACAAAACTGGTCCACAGGTTCAAGTTCTAAATTGGGGCAAGGCAAATTTTGATGATATTAGACAGGAGCTTGCAGAGGTTGAATAGAGTAGTTTATTTGCAGGCAAAGGGACCTCTGGCAAGTGGAAAGCCTTTAAAAATGAGATAGCTAGAGGTCAAAGTCTATATGTCCCTGTGAAAGTGAAAGGCAAGGTTGGAAGAAATGAAGAACTCTGGATGACAAGCGATACTAAAGCTCTCACTAGAAAAAAGGAGGCATGGCTGAGGTACAGGCAGCTGGGATGAAGGGAATCCCTGGAGGTACAAAGGGGATACAGAAGTTTACTGAAGAAGGAAATCAGGAGGGCAAAAAGGGGCATGAAATAGCCTTGGCTGAGAAGATGAGGATGAACCCAAAGAGGTTCTTTAGTATATTAAAGGAAAAAGAATAACTAGAAAGACAATCGGACTCCTCAAGGACCAAAGTGGACATGTACGTGTAGAACCATAAGAAATAGGCAAGGACCTCAATGAATATTTCTCCCCTATGTTTACTGTGGACAAGGACATGAAGAGTTGGGAACTTGGAGAAGTTTGTGATGATATCTTGGGGACAGTTCTTATTACAACAGAGGAGGTGTTGAATGTATTTGAATGTATGAAGGTAGATAAATATCCTGATCCTGACCAAATATATCCAAAAACACTGCAAGATGCTCGAGAAGAAATTGTGGGGTCTATGGCTGATATTTTTGCATCATTGTTAGCGACAGGTGAGGTCCCAGAAGACTGGATGGTAGCAAATGTTGAACCCTTATTCAAAAAGGACTGCAAAGAGAATGACAATTAAAGATTGGTAAATCTCACATCTGTGGTAGGTAAGTTACTTGAGAAGATTTTAAGAGATAAGATATACATGCATTTTGAAAGACAAGGTTTGATTAGGAATAGTCAGCATGGCTTTGTGCATGGGAGATCATGCCTCACAAATTTGCCAGAGTTCTTTGATGAAGTGACCAGGAAGGTTGATGAGGGCAGGATGGTAGGTGTAGTCTATATGGATTTCGGTAAGGCCTTTGATAAGGTTCCAAATGGTAGGCTGCTCGGGAAGGTTGGATCACCTGAAATACAGGGGGAGCTGGCAAATTGGATACTCAACTGGCTTGATGGTAGGAAGCAGAGGATAATAAAGGAAGAATGCTTATCAGACTGGAGGCCTGTGACTAATGGAGTGCCTCAGGGGTCGGTGCTGGGCCCATTACTGTTGTTATCTTTATCAATGATTTGGAGGAGAAAGTACAAAGCATGATTAATATGTTTTCAGATGACACTAAAATAGACGGTATCGTGGACAGTGAGAAAGGTTATCAGAAACTGCAGCAAGACATTGACCAGCTGGAGAAATGGGCCAAGATATGGTAAATGGAGTTTAATATAGATAATTTTGGAAAGTCAAATCAAGGTAGGAGATTCATGGTGAATGATAGCGTGTTAAGGAGTGCAGTGTGACCTTGGAGTTCAGGTGCACAGTTTTCTGAAAGTGAAGTCAGACATAGACAGGGTGGTGAAGAAGACTTTTAGCACACTGACTCTCATTAGTCAGGGCATTGAGTATCAAACTTGAGAAGTTATGTTGCAGTTGTACAGGACATTGGTGAGGCCACACATGGAGTATTGTGTTCAGTTTTGGTCACCTTGCTATAGAAAGATATTACTAAACTGGAAAGAGTACAGAAGAAATTTAAAAGGATGTTGCCAAAACTCCATGGTTTGAGTTATAGGGAGAGGTTGCACAAGCTGGGACGTTTTTCTCAGGACCATAGGAGACTGTGGGGGGATTTCATTGAATGTATTAGATCATGAGAGGCATGGATAGGGTGAATGTACTCAGTCTTTTTCCCAGGGTTGGAGAATCAAGGTCTAGAGGGCATCAGTTTAAGTTTAGAGGAGAAAGAATAAAAGTGAACCTGAGGGACAACTTTTTTACACAGAGGATGGTATGCATATGGAATGACCTGACAGCAGAAGTAGTTGAGCCGGGTACATTAACAATATTGAAAGGACATTTGGACAAATACATGGATGGGAAAGGTTTAGAAGCACATGGGCCAAGTGCAGGGAAATAGGGTTTGCGTAAATGTACATTTTGGTTGGAATGGACCAGTTTGGGCTAAAGGGCCTGTCCCCGTACTGTAGGACTCTGTGACTCTATGACTCCATAATATGCATTCAAAATAATAAACAAGGACAACAAGGAATAATTAGCTACTATTCTTGGCTGGCAATTCAAAAGTAACATTATTATTTAAACAAGTAAGACAAACTGCAAGAAAATCATAATTGATAATCGTGAAGGTAATTTAACAAAATAGACACGTGGTCACTTAAGTATAAATAGAAGGGAAGAGTTAAAGTGCAAGTTATTTCATACAGCAAATTTGTACTGCTTCTTCTCACATGTGAAGTTAGAACTAGGTCAGAAACTAGACTAGAATACCTAACATCTTTCGAGGACTGATCAGTAAACTGCGGGTGGGTGAACATTGTAATCATGAAAAATCCAAAAAAACAAATTCTGGGCAACAGATTAGCTGAGCAAAGCATCTCAAGGAGTGGAATGTAGTACTGAAACAGAAAACCCGGGTAGAATGGAATGCAAGCATAGGGCGATGTGTGGCTCAGTGGTTAGCATTGCTGCCTCACTTGGGTTGGATTCCAGCCTCGGGTGACTGTCTGTGTGGAGTTTGCACATTCTCCACGTGTCTGCGTGGGTTTCACCCAGCTGCTCTGGTTTCCTCCCAAAGTCCAAAGATGTTGCAGGTTACGTGGATTGGCCGATCCACCTTTGCTAAATTATGTCCAGGGATGTGTAGGTTAAGTGGAAAAGCTATAGGAAATGCAGGGTTACAGGCATAGGGGAAGGGATAGGTCTGGATGGGATGCTCTTCGGAGGATTGGGGAACTGCATGGGCTGAATGGCCTGCTTCTGCACTGCAGGGATGCTCTGATTCACAGATGGAATTTTGACTGTCAGTGGACCAAGCAGGTTTCTGACTACACTCTGTTTTATGCACAAGTTTTCCACCATTGTTTTCACTGGACTGTGTGGAGGGGAAATAAATGAAGCAAAAGTAAGGGAACGTCAGAAATGTAAATTGAAGCTATAGAAAGCTTCCTTTTTTTTTCCTGAATTTTCTAAGCAGTATCTCAGAATTTGCTTTAGGAAAATAAACTTCTAGAATGATCTGATACATGAGTGGCTAAAGTCCAGAATCGAGTAAAATGAAAACACTTCTTTCTTGGTACTGAGCCGAGAACAAAATGCATTTGTCAACAAAGAATTAATTTCCTGTTATTAACTGGTACATAAATATTAAGTGTTCTCAGTATGCTATTGAAACCTCATAAACTTACTAACTGGCTGAAATTAATGGATTTCTCAAATCAAAATAAATGTGCTTTTTGGAAGTAAAATGCTTGTTTTTATCTTGTTTAACACACCGACAACAATGCCCTATTTAAGGTTACAGATGACATCTTCCTTTATAAACTTATCAGTACCTTTCAAAATTTGCTCAACATGACCTGGCTTGTAAATGCCCAAAATAGTAACACTTCTGATGAAATGTCCATTTTGAGGCTAATCTGTTTATGAATCTTTCACCAAATTCATTCAATGAAAATGGCATTTTTGCATGCAGACACTTGTCCAATAATGGTGAGAAGATGTTCTACAATATAAGAAGATGGCTTCTCTACATCACTGGGCTGAATCTGGAGTTCAAAGTAATCCGTGGTTTTCTTTTGACTCTTTTCACGACAAAGAAAGAATAAAATGACTTTGCAAAAAGATGAAAGAACTGAGGATCCTGGAAATCTGAAAGAAGAACATAAATTGATGGAAAATTTCTGCAGGTCTGGCATCATCTGTGGAGAGGAATTAGAGTTAACGTTTTGGGTCCAGTGAGTTCTGAAGATGGGCCCCTGAATCAAAAACGCTAACTCTGATTTCTCTCTACAGATGTTGTCAGATCTGCTGAGATTTTCCAGCAAAATAACTTTACAGTTGGGGATGAGTCACCCTCCCAGACATTTAAAAAATATCCTCTGTGTTTTTCTTTCTCAATTGCACATTTCATAATAGCCAACAATACAACAATGCTTAAATTTTGTTTCCCATTGAAGTAACGTTCAGATAACAACCATTAAAAATCTTAAAATTCCAACACTTTTGTCTGTAATGAACTTTCCAATACATCACTAAAACATACAAATCCATATTCTATTGAATTATCTAAACCCAATCAAGCAGATAAAGGACAAAAGTCAGTCAAGATCCTGCTTCTGATAGGTCTGCTCTGCAAAGGAAAGAAGTTTTCTCTTATTCATTCGTGAGGTGTGTGTGTCGCTAACTGACTGACATGTGTCGCTTATCCTTGGTTGCCTTGAGAAGGTGGTGGTAAGCTGCCATTTTGAACTGCGGCAGGCCATTAAACAGCAAGTACAGAAGGCAGCAGGACCTATAACATCAAGTAAATTGCCAGCAATCATCTCCCAGTGCATATAGAGAGTGAATAATTGGGTGTGGTGCTCGCAACTGCTAGTAAAATAATTGCACGCTACATTTCACCACATTCAAGAGGAGGATGAAAATTGGCTGGGGAAAATTATATTGTCTAAAGGAAGAGATTGTTTTTATATATTTGCTTCAGTGCCAAGATTATGAGGATTGTTTTAGTGTTTTATAGCACCATAGTTCCCACTTCCACTGACAGGTCTTTTTATGACAGATTTCCGCTCTGGCTTCCAATAATTACAGCTCAGCTTTTTTCCACTCATCACTGGAGTACAGTTACTTCACAGACAGCTCTGCACATATTGATGGATTGTTTGAATGCACTCTGAAATCTATGTGTATGACACAATCACATGACAGCTCCCTACATCTTCAGTGTGTATACAGGTTTACAGACTTCTAAAGCCTAGCTATGCCATCTTCCATAAGTTTAATGTCAGTAGCAGCAGATGAGCAATATGTAAATAGAGGTCAAACAGTTGCCTGTGAACGTACACACTATAATGATCTGCGATCCTATTAATATAATCTCAATTACGCAAGCTTCTCAGTGGATGACAAAATGCAATATGAAAGGCAGATACACTTATGTTTCGGCAAATCACAGCTGAAAATGCTTTTGTAATGTTACCAAATATAAATGATAACTTCTATACATCTTCCCTACATTATCTGGGTGACTATTTATGACTATTTATTATCATCATTAATCTCTGTAAAGCTTAGAAATTCTTTAAGGTATTGTGAGCTGTTAACATTGGATCCTAGAAGAAGAAACCTCAGAAAGGTCAATATCTACATTTATATTTTGTTAAATATTTGCTTTCATACTTCTAAAATGTTAATGGAGCAAATATTGCTTTTCAATACTTTAGCTGGATACTTGGATGTTCAGAGCATTTATTACTAATTCAAGTAGACACAGCTTACTGTTTTCTTCTAATTAAAATAAATTGAAGGACAACTATGAACATTTTATTCCTGAATTTCCATGATGCCACGCTTTTCAGCCATGGTTCAGTTGATTACAATTTTGCCCAATTCAGTAGATTGTGGATTTGAGTCTCATACAAGAAGCTTGACAGCAAAAACCAGTCTGAAAAAATGCTGTACTGTTGGAGGTACAATCTTTTAGATGGGATATTAAACTGAGGCCTCATTTGTTCCTTTGGGTATGCATTAAAGATTCACAATAACTTTTTCAAAGAAAATGAGAATTTATCCATGGTGTTCTGGACAAGATAAACATACAAGTATAAATATCCCAATAATATCAGATAAGCAAGATGCTAATGGGAAGAAAGATCTTCTAACTTCCACCATAAGTTTCTAACGCAAACAGCAAAGCATTTGACAACTAATGGGACTAAATGTGGACAAATTGCTAGAACCTAACAGCTGACTTCAAGAGTTTTAAAGAAAGTGACTGTAGGGATAGTGGGGCCATTTTTGAAATATTCCAGAACTTATTGGATCCTGGAAGGATTCCAGCTGATTTGAAAGCAACCAATGTAGAAGTTCAGGAGACAGACTGCAGGAAACTCGAGGTCAGCTAGCCTAAAATGCCAGAGTCCATTTATGAGGTCATGCACTTTGGTAAGAAGAACCAAAGGACAGGCTATTATTTAAATAGAGAAAGACTCCAAAAGAGTAATGCAGAGGGGTCTGAGTGTTCTTGTTCATGACATACAAAAAAAATCAGCGTGCATAGGCAACAATTAATTAACAAGGAATTTTGGCCTTTATTTCTAGGGGTTAGAGTTTATAAATAGGGAACTCTAGTTGCAACTATACATGGTGTTGCTGAGGCCCTAGCACTGAATACTGTTAAGGTCTTCATATTTCAGGAAGGACATACCGGTGTTGAAGACATGTCAAAAGAGCTTCCCAAGGCTGGTTCTTGGAATGAGTTTAGTAGAATGTGATCTGATTGAATCATACGAGATTCTGAAGGGGCTTGACAGAGTAGACGTGGAGAAGATGTTTCCACTAGTAGAGGAGTCTCAAACCCGGAACATAGTTATGGCACATTCATTTAAAACTGAGATGTGGAGAAATTTATTCTCTCATTGGATAATGAATGTCCAGAATTCTCTATCTCAGATTTAAAGAATCATTTAAAAAATAACTAGATAGATTTTTGAAATATCAGGGAGCTGAGGGATATATAGAGCTAGCATGAGAGAGGAATTGAGGCTAGGGACAGTTCAACCATGAACTTACAGAATGGCAGACTGAGGGACTGAATATCCTACTCCTGGATCTAATTCTTTTGTTCTTCTGAAATATATTCCCCCAATCAGCTTATTTGATCATTATCACATTACAGTTTTGTGGGAATGTGCTGTGCACTTATTTCTTTTTCTGAGTTTCACACATAACAACAATGACTACAATTTGGAAGTACTCCATTAATTATAAAACACATTGAGACATTCTGAGGTTGTGAAAGGGCACTATAAAAAATTGCAAATCCATCTTTCTTTTTCTTTCATACCCAATACCTAATGAGAAAAAATAGCCTCAGTGTGGTAGAACCAAATAGTGTTTGACTGATCTGATAGATGTCTTTTATAATGGTAAGACTGAGAAAAGGGTAGAGTGGTTGATACTTTATATAGGCACTTTCAAAATGCGCTTGATAATTTAGCACATAACAGATCTGTTACCAATGTTGAAGCCTGAGGTTTAAAACAGCAACGTGCACTGTGTGGATTTGAAAGGGGCTAAAGGACAAATAGTGGCGATAGTGCTTAAGGTACAAGAACAGAGAGGCCCGGAGGAGTGTGAACTCAAGTCTTTGAAAGTGATAGAATAAATTAAGAAGGCTGCTAATAAGATTTATGAGATTTATGAGAACCTTTACTTTATAGTTTGAGGTGTAGTGTACAAAAATAGGGTGTTATGCTAAGTGAAAATTCCCATGTGGAGTATTGAGGTCAATTCTAGCCAACTCTTGGAAAGGTGTGAAGATCTTAGTGTGGGTGTAGAGGAGGTTTATTAGAATGGTAATGTAGCAGGCCTCCTTGCTAAAACAGATTTCGATTGCTAACTTGTCTAAATGGATGCTGGGTACATTGGCCAAGTGAAACTCTGCAGTCACAAAACCCACACACCAGACACAGTGAGATTGCATAATGTAAAAGGCAACAGTTATCCTGGGCAACTTATCCACCAAACAAAGGAGGGTCTGGATTGAAAGTCACCAGGTCCTGCCACACAAAGATACAAACTGTAGCAATCCATCCCAATGACTGATAATGTTTCAGCCTATTAAGTGAGTCTCCCTGATTGGCCAAGACTATAAAAAGTTTGAGAAAACCATCCAAAAAGGTATAAAAACAGGGTTCACTTGTAGACCAGTCTCTTGGACCTTCTGAGGAGACCAGCATGGTAAAAGGCTGCTGACCATCGAGAGAGAGACAGGAAGAGAGAAAGCAGTTTTGCAGTCCCTCAGAGACAAAGACAGAGAGAGAGCATGGCTGTCCAAATCCACAAGAGACTTGCGAAGTATTGTTAAGTCTAAGGGGCTGAATAGAGATAGTATAGAAATATAATAGATATAACTATTATAAAAGCTATTACAACTTTTATTACAATAAAATTAGGATGGTTTTGCATTGGTACCAGCTTGTGTTTGTAGTGATTTGACTGCTAGGTGTTGAAAGACACCTGGATAAATTCATTCATAACACTCTAGTTGGATTTGTTTAACCTGTTTAAGGAGGAACTAGGCAATAGTATCAGAAACAAAACACTTCAACAAATTGAAACTAGAGAAGCTGAAGTTATCCTCCTTAAAACAGAGAATATTATGGAAATTTAATGTATGATTCGCTCTAGGTGGTCAAAATCTTGAAGGGGTTTGATAAGCTTAAATACAGTAAACTGTCTCCAGTTTCTGAAGAGCTGGTAAGCAGAAAATTTACAATTACGTTATTTAGCAAAACAATCAGAAGCAACATAAGAAGAAGAAATCTGTAGAGAGGAAGGTTATTTGTCTCATTGTCCCTATGTTGACTGTGCCCGCTGAGTTTCTCCAGGAACTTTTGTTTTTCCCTGTGTTGGCTGTTTGATAGAGCTTTTCAATTAACTCTGCTTTCATGAACTTCCTTATAACCCTGCATTTCTTTCCTTTCCAAATTCCCTTTAGCAAACTATTATTGAACTTGTTTATACAGCTAATGCATTTCACTCTAGTTGTTTACCATACAATGTGAAATTATGAAATTTCTAAGGTTTTCATGCCAAGCTGAAGCCTTGCTGTTTTTGAAATGATGGTGCACTTAAAGAACTTGTGTTAATTGCCAGCTTTCAAAATTAACACTTTGTTATATATTCAGTCACTAATTTAGATAAACGCATTATCAACTTCTTGCCATTTGTTCTTCTTTATGCTCATTCTGGATTAGAGTGGTGCTGGAAAAGCACAGCAGTTCAGACAGCATCCAAGGAGCAGGAAAATTTATGTTTCGGGCAAAAGCCCTTCATCAGGAATACAGGAATAGCTGTATTCCTGATGAAGGGCTTTTGCCCGAAACATCAATTTTCCTGCTCCTTGGATGCTGTCCGAACTGCTGTGCTTTTCCAGCACCACTCTAATCCAGAATCTGGTTTCCAGCATCTGCAGTCATTGTTTTTAGCTTCTTTATGCTCATGACAATTTACAATTATCACTTAAACACCAACTGTCCTATGGCAGGATTCTGCAAGAGCAAGGTTTGTAAAGCAAAGTTTATAATACACAGCTCAGTCATTTTATTGCAAGAGAGCATTTACATCTGAAGGATGTTTTAGATTAGATTCCTTACAGATTCGATTCTTTACAGTGCAGAAACAGGCCCTTCGGCCCAACCAGTCCACACCGACCCTCCAAAGAGTAACCCATTTCCCTCTGACTAATGCACCTAACACTATGAGCAATTTAGCATGGCCAATTCACCTGACCTGCACATCTTTGGATTGTGGGAGGAAACTGGAGCACCCGGATGAAACCCACGCAGACATGGAGAGAATGTGCAAACTCGATACAGACAGTCACCTAAGGCTGGAATCGACACTGGGACCTTGGTGTTGTGAGGCAGCAGTGCTAACCGCTGAGCCACCATGCCGCCTCATGTTAATACTTTGATGGTTAAGCTTTGAGGATCCCTGCTTTCCTTGAAATATGGAAGTATAGGAATTTTAAAATGTTTAAAAAATTGACAATAATCAACAAGAATGGTCAGTTTGACCTTTCAAAAATATGATTATTAACAACTTGCACTTTTGCTAAGAAGTAGCCCTCGGTCCTATGTTATTTTACATTTAAAAAGACATCACATTGGTATCATTAAGTTAACCAATAAAAGGGAATTCTAAAAGACTCTATAATTAGGGTCATAGAGGCATGCAGCATGGAAACAGATCCTTCAGTTCAACCAGTCTACACTAACCGTAATCCCAAACTAAATTTGTTTCACCTGGCTATGTTTAGCACATATCCCTCCAAATCTCTCCCATTCATATACTTAACCAAATGTTTTTGTTTAAATGCTGTAACTTTACCTGCATCCACCACATACTCAGGCAGTTCATTTTACACATTAATCACTCTCTGTTTAAAAAGTTGCCCCTTTTTTAAATCTTTCTCCTCCGACCTTAAAAAAACCCTAGTTTTGAACTCTTGATTCATTTTTTATTTTAAATTCTTATATTCTGTTGTTTATCTTTTCTTTGAAGCTTCTTTTTAAGCTGTAGAAATACTTCAATCACAGTTTCAATCTCTGTAGTTTTATCTTGTTGCATTAATCCAAGCATTTTTGAAGCCATTTGGACATGGACTGTTTCTGTATCTCAGGAATCAAAAATGATGCTGAACATTCTGCAATTGTAAGGGAACATCCCCATGTCTGGCTGAGAGAATGTCATTAATGAAACGGCTAAGATAGTTGGGTCAAGGATGCTATTTTTGTTTTTTGTGAGACTGAAGATGAATAAATGCTGCTACTCTGCTAGTTGCTAATGATTTAAGTAGTTCATATCAATTCATTTGCTAAGTTTACCTGTATCTGCAAAATCGAAAGGAACATTTTTTTCAACCAACAATGTAAAACCAAGGCACACTTAAACAACAGCTATTGGACCTTTGTTATGGATGATCTCCTGATGTAGCACCCAATAGGATTTTGACCACGGTCAGTTCTAATGAAAACCAAAGTCAAAAAAAGATGAAAATTCTACTCAAAATTTCTGTCTCTGCTAATAGTATTGTATGTGATTGCACTTAGTCATTTCTGCATCTTTCAAATATGTAAGGGGAGTCTCTAAATAACACATGCACACATGAATCAATCACCTCAAAGATTCCTAATGGAGTCCATGAGTAATTGTGGATCATGACAATTGCAGAATTATATCTGACTGCCTTGTACATACACATTAACAGCAATTTTTCAGTGTTGTAATACACCTTAAGGGTAATATTGTACAGTATAGATTAATAACCCATATAAATACACTGCCTAGACCATTGACAATAATGAATGATAGCCAAACCAGTTCAATGAGACAGGTTCTATTCCCTGAAGAACAGCAGTAAACCAATGGGTTAGCTATAGCAATCAATACCTTTGACAGTCACTTTTTGCACATAGCCCACAAATGGTCAGATTTATAGAATTGTAACTTGCTGTGATACAATTTCAGCTGACGTTCTAAGGGCTATGGCACAGTATCATGTCCATCAGAAAAAGGGGTGGCATGGTGGGTCAATGGTTAGCACTGCTGCCTCACAGCGCCAGGGTATCTGGTTCAATTCCATCCTCGAGCGACTGTGTGGGGTTTGCATATTCTCTCAGCGTCTACGTGGGTTTCCTTTGGATGCTCTGGTTTCCTCCCACAGTCTAAAGGTGCGCAGGTTAGATAGATTTGCCTTGTTAAATTGCCCTGTAGTGTTCAGGGATGTGTAGGTGAGGTGCATTAGTCAGGGGAAATGTAAAAATAGGATTTGGGTGGGGGAATGGGTCTGAGTGGGATACTCTTTGTACTTGTTGTGCCTAATGTCTGTTTCCACACTGTATATGATTCTATGAATCACTACAAATAATACTCAGTGTGGATTCCATCAGGACCACTCAGTTCCTGACCTCACTGCACATTTGGTTCAAACAGGGATAAAAGAAATGTATTCCAAATGTGATATGGGAGTGACTGCCCTTGATATCAAGAGGGCATTTGATTGATAGTGGAATTAAGGAGCTTAGGTAAAATTAGTTAGTGGGAAACAGGTGGTAAATTCTCCATTGACTACAGTCATAACTAATACAAAGGAAAATAGTTGTGGTTGTACAACACTCAAGAAGCTAAACATCACTCTGTACAAAACAGCCATGATTGGCATCACCTCTTATTGCGGCACAGGTTGTGCTGCTATAACATGCGAATATGGAAGTCTTAAATTTATATAGTTTTCCATGTGATTACATGCCACCTTGCAGGAAAGGTACATAGTTTCACATTTACATTACACATTTGCATTGAGGCAATGTCAGCTGTGATCAAAAACAGCAAAACCTATTTTTAGCAAATTCACTATAATGCAATTGCTGAACTGGGGACACTGTTTCTAAAGCACAAACTTTTAAAATATGTGTTAGCTGTAATGTGATTACATTGTCAACACTTTAACCACTATTTCTAAAGCGTGATCTTTCAACAACATGGGTTGCACAAGAACACAACCATTGCGTTATAGAAGAACTACCTGTAGTGTGTATCATCTATAAAATGCACTGTTGAAACTCACCAAGCCTCCGTAGACAGCACCTTCCAAAGCCATGACCAATATCATCTAGTGGACCAGCAGATACATGGGAATATCACCACCACCTATAAGTTCCTCTCCAAGCCACTCCCATCCAAAGTTGGAAATATATTGTTGCTTCTTCAGTGTTGCTGGGTCAAAAACTTGGAACTCCATCTCCATCAAGATTGTGGGTGTACTTACACCAAATGGACTGCAGTCATTCAAAAAGGGAGCTCACCACCACAGGCACTAGGGATGGGCGTTAAGCGCTGCCCCATCTAACAATGTCCACATCCCATGAGCAATAAAAAAGAATGCATCATTCCTCCAACTGAATGCCATTCCTCTCATCACCATGTCTTTTGCCAAAAATAGGTTTTGCTGTTTTTGATCACAGCTGACATCCTAATTACCTCACTGTAAAGATGCATTTCTCCTGTAAGGTGGCATGCAATCACATGGAAAACTATATACATTTAAGATTTTCATATTTGGAAAAATATAGAGGCATTAAAATTTCCTCAGATAGTAGGGACAAACCGCATGTCATACATTTCATACATGTGATGTTTACTGAGGATAAGAACACATGTCAGACTAAATTATGTGCACCAGAACATGTTGATTTACAATAAACAGGCCATTGGAGAGCCCAATGAGGGGTGAATGGGATCTGAGCACCCCACATTAGTCAATTACTCACTTAGGAAATAATAAGCTTGAAGTGGGACTTGTGTCCAAGGACCAGGTACCTGTATTTCAAGCAATGTCTTCTTTGAATTGTTTCTTTTGCAAAGTGTCTGCAATTATACTGGAATGTTTTTGAAGTACTATGGTGAATTTCTGGATTTGCCTTGAGAGTGTTGCCCCACAGGAAAGGTGGAAACATTGGTGTCTTGTCTATTCAAAAGCAGCATCAGATTTGGAAAGGTAAGCCAGAATTATAGTGCAATGGCTACACAGAGGGTGTGCTGCCCTCTGGAAAGTTGATGCTGGTCCTCTTCATACTCCTTGATAGCTGTGTTGCAGGTCTGTCAATAACCACGTGCTTCACTGTGCATGCCCATCAACACTCTCCCATGCATCACCCCACTGAGCTCCTCATCATGAGTTAACGTTATCAGTACTCACTACATCTCACCTTGTGATAACTTATCGGCTAATCATCCTTTAATACTAGCCTGCCTACACCTCAGTCATGCCAGATGACTGATCATGTGCTGAGTCTCACTATGGCAAAAGGGAGGACTGCAGATGCTGGAAACCAGAGTTTAGATTAGAGTGGTGCTGGAAAAGCACAGCAGGTCAGGCAGCATCTGAGGAGCAGGAAAATCATTGATTTTCCTGCTCCTCAGATGCTGCCCAACCTGCTGTGATTTTCAAGTGATGGGGCCTCTTCACAAAAGCAGTGGTATTAATCATTTTCCCTGCTTAGCAGCCCCTATGAATGGCACCCAGAAGCAGGAACTCAGGGGCAAGTGAAGGCAATGAGATATGGGAAATGAGATGTGGGCTATCATGGCATGAGCAAAAACTAGGGTATCTGAAGAAGTAGATGTTTGGTGGGAGCCCTGAGTGCCAGGGACTGCTACTGGGTAAGCAATGAAGGTGAAATGCATTGAGCAGTGCAAGAGATTGATGTTATCAGATCTTAAAGTCCAATTCCATGCGAAATTTGGAAACAGCATGAACCTTGAAATTGATGACAACTGAGTGGTTCATTATGACCAGTCATGTTTCACTCGAATGAATGATCTAGTTGGGCAGCTATTCCAAATTTCATTAGAAAACAGCTAACTTTGTTGCAAAAAAAATCAATCATCATTTTGTTCATAATTATTGGACTGAATGCTAAAGATTTTTGTCCTGCAGCTCGATTTAATTGATGGAAACAATTTTGAGAGATTGATGAAGCAGTGGCTAGGGAATGTCTTGAGAAGATGCATATACTGACCTTGAAGTCTTGTGGAACTGTTTCCAGGTCCTCCGATCTAGCCTCCAGTAATTAGACTCATTGGGAAAGTGTTTTCACTTTCTTCTGAGCGTAGTTTTTGAAGGCCTCCTGGAACCCTGGGGAAATTTGTTTCTTCTGTCCACTTCCACCTGAATGCCTCTAATCACAATGGAAGCCCCTTTCTGCCTTGAGTTCCATTTTCCAAGTTAACCTCGCCATTGCTTTCATAGCAGAAACTCTGCCCAATATACATTCTGCTTTCAACACTTTCAAATTTCTGCATAAAAATAATTCTCTTGATTTCTCCTTTTCTTCTTTTGACAATTATGTCAATTTATGAATTTTCTATGTTCTTTCCAAGTTTAAACAATTGTTTGTACAAATCCAACTTTACTGTCTGATTTTCTAAGAAAACATTTCATCTGTTCCTTCATGTTTTTATTTTTCACATCTGCCTTTGTTCTCCGCTGCTGAAACCTTCACTGATGGTTTTTGCTGTTTCATCTATTTGAAGGATCTTCAGGGCAGCCTACTCTCTTCAGCAGTATGTAAACTTAAGCTCATTCAAAATTCTTGACTCGCATTAATTCCTGTTCATCAACCAATCCTGTGCTCACTGACCTACATGAGTTCCAAATTTGTCAATGGTTTATTTTAGCATTCTCATTTCTGTTTTTAGTTTACCTTCCCAAATTTTCTTTCCAAGTTCTGTAACTTCCTCCAGTATTCCAACGCTCTAAAAACTCTGTCTTTTGCCAACTTGGACAGCTTCCAGATTCTCAAACTTCTTCACCGCTTCTTTATTGTGCATGCCTTTAGCTAGCTAGGGTCTAACGTTTAGAATTCATTCTTCTACCCTTCTGGCTCCTCCTTTAATGTATAATTCTTTGTCCAAGATTTTGACCTACCTTTTTAGTTGATCCACTGTCCAATTCTGTCAAGACTCTTGTATGACCTTTTACTATCGCACACTGAATTGAAGAGTCTTAGTTAGACTGTACTGTGTGACTTTTGAAATATGCAAGTGCAGCCACACAATTTACATTTTTGTCTTTCAATAGAAGCAGTTTACAGAAGTCAAAAAATAAAAATTGGCAAAAATATTTTATGCATGCACAGGTATAATTTCCTACCACAGTAAGGTGCACTATATTAATATTTACTATTTGTATTGGATCTATATCTCCTACCTACTATGTCTTGATCAGATTTCAGGAAACTTGGGACCACAGAGTCTTCGAGCAGTGTTTACATGCTTTCATTGCTCATGAACAGCACTCACCACAAAGTCTATTATTGTGGATGAGGGAAGGACTTCTTCAAGAATCTGATAAGCTGAATGCAGCAGTTTTTATTCTGTTTACTGCCAGCACAGTAACTTACTTTCACTTTGATTTAACATTTTAAATTTCTATTTAATGAATTCTGGGGCATAGCTATTTCAAGGTTAAAAAACAAATGATCAAGTCTGCGCATTTCTAAAATCAATTCTATTTACAATGCTATTACAGGTCATGTTACAATCAATTCTACTTCTTCAAATCCTGCTTGAGATCACAACCATCAGTTGAAATAATTGTTAATTGCAATTTAATTTTCAACTTTTAAAATATGCTAGTCAAATTAGTCTGCTGTGATTGATTTCAATGGGCTTCATACCTTCTTCTTGAAGAGATTTTATCAAATTTTAAAACTTGGTGAAGCACATGGTAGAAGTTAACATGCTGCACTATTTATGAAAAATAGAAGTGCACTCAGCAAGGAATGTCAATGAGGAAAAGGATCGCTGATCTCTTGTAAAACCAAATGTATCACTGCTATTACCAATTCAAATTGAAACAGGTCCAATTCATTATCTCCCCTTGAACTAGAATGGATTTTACTGAGAAGGGTACTCTGAGTTATTGATTGACAAATTATATTCCCTATGAATTGGAACAAAACAATGGTGTAGGGACTTTATTACAGAAGGTCAAAATAAATTTCAACTTATACTAAACTTTAATTCTGTACAAAGGAGTGACAAAACAAGTTTCAAGATACACGTTTAGAAGAAAAATATATGTAATACATCGCCTGCATGCTGAATGGAACTGAAAAATAATGTCTCATCACCCCCCCAAACTATCATACCTCCACTGAATTGGAATGATTTAATTTAAGGCATTGTGCAACCTTGGAATGTTGTGGTGGAGCTGCACAATCTACAGTCTCAGCAAGGTGTGCACAAAAGTTTAATTCCCTGTGCACTTCTCCATGTAATTCTCCAATCTTATATCCAAAATGCAGTAAGAATGACTATAAATTTACAACTTATTAGGCACAAGTTTTATTGAACTGATGATTTATTAATGAAACTTAGGGATCACTTTATACTAAAGCAGATATTTTGTGTCTGGTATTTTTAAGAAAGGTAATCAGAAGTTTAATTCAGGATGTTGCATGGTTTATATTCCAACTGCACTGTGTATACGTTATACCATTGAAAATACAATATCGTTAAAAGATATAAAAGTTTCATATTGAACCCAAATCTAGATGTGTACATGCCAATAAAGGCTAATTCACATGGAATTCACAAATTGCACCTGAGATATGCACAAGATTGTATTGGTTAGGTCAATATCTATTAAAATTCATTTCTATGATGACAAATGTAAATTATTTCAAGAGTCAACTCAACTGGATATTTAAGCAGAAGTAGCAATTTAACTTTCCTTCCAATAAACAAGTATTTCTTGATGGATTTAATAAAAAAAACTTTAAGCAGTTTAATGAATGCAGCTGAAAACAGATTTATCATCACAAACAAGCTTTTGCAATAATATGTCCGGTCTTCCACCTGCAAGTAACGTGATTTTGATCAGTGAAAATGATTTAAAGAGCTACAGTCAACAATGTAATAGCTTCCTTGGTGAACACTGTCAATTTCTTGGTAAATTAACTATTATTTGATGTGAAAACCATCTATAATGTGCCTCCTGGTGTCTGTGCAACTTCAGCAAATGAAACACTTTGAAAACCAGTACAGTTTACAGAATGTTGAACCTCATCGTTTGGGAGGAGTGGGGAATCAACTTTGTCAGTGGGGCCTCATTGGAATGAATTGAATCTTGAATGAGCATTAAAGGTCAGAGAAAGCATAAGTAATTTGTGGGTGTAACTCACTTGTCTTTAAAAGTTCTCATCTTTTGTGTTGGTGTGGTCGATTCCACCCAAATTGCCCTGATATTACTCACAGAAAATTCACTATGGAGTTTCAAATTCCAGACTAAGTCTTTTTGAAAATAAATTAAAAATTGTGGTCAAGATTCTAGATTCTATTTATATTTACTTAGCTTAGACTGGAATGTATATGGGAAATACCAAGGGAAATTATACATTTAAGAAGTGAGGCAATGTGGACTTGTAAATGCAATTTAAATGGTAAGAAATTTACATTCCTTGATGACATAAATTCTGCTTCTACACACAATGATCTCATGAGCATTCAGTATTCCAATAAATCTAAAAATGAACACCTTTCATTCTATTCTATTCAGTTTCATCATAGTTAATCAGAAAGACTACAACTGATTGTTAATATGATATTGCTAATGGTACCCATGGCATAAAAACTTCAAAGCTTAACTACTGTGTATTTCTATGATCTAATGTGGGTAACTGTTAACATGTAACAGCAATTGACATTTATGAAAACCACAGAAATTTCCAACGAAGAAGAAAGCCACTTGACCCATTTACATGTGCTTGCTCTTTACTCTGTGCCTTATTTCTCCTCACAACAGTGTAACTTCCCCTGCTTCTAATAGTTATCTGTTCCTCCTTTAAGATATCCAATAATTGTTGTGACTACTCCCTGTGAAATAAATTGGTGATCTTGTTATTTCTGCAAAAAGAAATGTCTCCTAACTTTTGCTTCTCACTAACTGAAGACAACTCTAATTAATGAATCCTCATCATTGCTCCTCAGTTAAGGGAATGGTCTTTTTCTATTAATTCCAGCAAAATCTTTTGATACTTTAAGTACCTCTAGAGTCCTCCCAGCTTTTCTCTTCTGGTATCTCAAGCCAGTGCTTGTATCCAGAGTTTTGCATCCTAATATTATCCTGACAAATCTACTTTTCAAAGTAATGAAGTATTATGGTGTTTCCATCATACATTTAGGTCCTATTTCTGAATATAGGCTAGTCTGTTAATAATCACATATCCTAATTCACCAGTATGCTGTCAGTAAAGTGGTGGAATACTAAGTGAAACTCAATACAACAGTCTGCTAAGGGGTCCTTTTCCTTAGCAGCTGTAGTCATAGATATGCGTTTGCACATTCAGCAAGATATTTCATCTACTGTGAAAGTGACTGCTTTGGTTATCCCTGTTTAGATGTGTAATGTGAATGATGTGTAGAGAAACTCATATCGCACAAAAAATTCTATACACAACTTGACAGATATTACACATTTAGATGTGATGCAGGAAACCTTACATCAAAACTTAAGCATTGGTAGATACTAGAATGGACAAATATAATATCCAACAACCTTTTTTCGCTGAAGTTCTCCCTTAATTTAATATTGTGGTCTTTGTCACAAGTATCATGAGCTGTATAGAAGCACCTGCCAATGTCTAACATTTTGTATTTAAACCCATTGGTGTTTAACCACATTCCTTCCTGCCTGTTGTAGACTTAAAAAATCATCCTACCACAACTACTTGTTGGCATCTCATATTAAATTCCCTTCCATTCCATATCTATTTATCATTCACTAGATAGAGGTTAAGGCTGCAAAAATGACAGTGTGCACTCTTTCTGATTGTAATCCATGAATAAAAGCAAGCAGTATGAAGGTAAGAGAAAGGGATTGGAAGTATGGTGAAGCATGAAAGGAAAGGTAAGTGTTTAGAGGATTAGAAAGAAGTAAGGTTTTGTAGATAAGCAGGAATTGAAGCATTCCTGAAGTGGAGCAAGCAGGGATGGGAATTTGAAAATGGAGTGGTTATGACTGAGAGTGAACACAGAATACACAGGTAGATTGACTTAACAATATAAAGCAGTTGAAGAGATTGATTGGACTATTCTGTCAAATCAACAGCCTTACACATTTTTTAAAAAGTAGAGGCATCTGATCATTTCTCATTTATTCTAACCAAACTATTACCTCTAAAAGAGTTATATCCAATGACAAAAATTGTTTACTTCTACTTTATATACCGAATATTCTCTGTGTTTGTGAAAGACCATGACAGCCACAAAAAAGAAACTCTAGCGAAGTGCATGTCGAGATCCCATGGAAAATATTGCAACCAATTTTGAACTAATTGGGATCTTTATCCATATTTTTTCCTTGGTTATTTTGTGATGGAACAAAACCTGAAGCTCTGACAAATTAGTGGGCGGCACGGTGGCACAGTGGTTAGCACTGCTGCCTCACAGCGCCTGAGACCCGGGTTCAGTTCCCGACTCAGGCGACTGACTGTGTGGAGTTTGCACGTTCTCCCCGTGTCTGCGTGGGTTTCCTCCGGGTGCTCCGGTTTCCTCCCACAGTCCAAAGATGTGCGGGTCAGGTGAATTGGCCATGCTAAATTGCCCGTAGCAAGGGGTAAATGTAGGGGTATGGGTGGGTTGCGCTTCGGCGGGTCGGTGTGGACTTGTTGGGCCGAAGGGCCTGTTTCCACACTGTAAGTCTAATCTAAAAAAAATTAAATATAATTCCCTTTGTAATTGACTGGAGAAAGAAAAAAAACAAACTTGTTCACATATTTGGTTCTAATTTAGATCTGCATCTTTTTGAATTCAGCTAAACCAGGTTAGCTATTATCTAGCACAATGAGGTGTATTTGCTTGTAGGGCTGAATGGCCTACCCTTGTTCTTTTGTGATTCAATATTGTATTCAAGTCAAGGCATTTTCAGTAACCCCTGCTGTAAATGTGGAAGCATACGTAGCAAGATGACTTTGCTGAAAAAATAGTCTAAAGTGTAAGCCTGACACCCAATAATGGGAGTTAACATGGTGTGAGTATTATGATCGAGCTCAAAAGGAGATATACGCCACTCAGGTAACTAAATGAATAGTTAATCAGAAAAAATAAAGATTTTTTTAAAATGTAGAATTATAGTAATCCAAGCACATAACTACTACTTCCAATTATTGTGGAAAAATAATTCCTAGACAAGCCTTCCTGACATTACTCTGGTTAAGAAAAATATTTCGTTTTCATGCTTGCATAATTTTGAGTTAAATCAAAAATGCTTCCTCGTTGAAGGAGATGGTTGAAAGGAAATTTCTGTGGCCCAGACTAATCTGAATGGCTCGCTCTGCTAAGAACGAAAATACAACCTGGATCCGGCAGGTCTGTGCTCTACTATCTCATCAATGGCATGCCGACTTCAAGGAAACACATTCATCCAGATACAATGCTTTAAAAAGAAGCCGTGAATGCAGTCAGACAGCACACAAAGAGACATGTAGCTTTTCAATGTGCAGTGAACATTTGAGGATGCTGACAACTAAGGTGTGCGCATCATCTGTTTCGGAGCCCCTGCACATTCTTTGTTAAAGTCTACAAATGAGTGAATTTATACCTGACTGGGAGAAGCAGGAATGGCCGTACAGCAGAGATCAGGCACATACTTACCGCTCATATTCATCACGCAGACCTTCCTATCTTTTCCCTTCACACGGAAACGCCGACCACCTTAGAGGCGTCGAAGCTCCTGATGCTGTCTGACTCGGGAACCTTTCCCAGCTTTCCAATTTCAAAGGAGATTTCCTTCGCGCGTGTGAACCACCCTAGCCCCAATTCCTTGGCCGTCAGTGGGGCTGGGAAAAACCAGCGGGATTTCCCTCTGTAACGGTGAGAGTGATGCTCTTCTCCAATAGTCCCAGTACAGCACAAGGTCAAAGACTTGGCATCAACACACTGGGCTGGGCGTTCCCCGGGTTCTGGTGACGGCTCCGACTCTGATCACAACCGATATGCAGCTTCTCACGAACACTGATTTGGATATAACCTTCTGCTAATCCACCACACAATCCGCAATGATGTGATCAAGACTAAATCCGCCACTGGCGATCTTGTTGTGCGTCTTGCTTTGTAGTTACGATAATCCATCCATTTCACACAAGCACCGCAGCGGCATTACCCTCTCCTCCAGATGCGAGCTGTCTACCGAGTCATCGCTGGCATCACCGTACCAAATTATTGGAAATCTTCAGTGTAAAACTGGCAAAATGTCAGCAGCGAATTGGGCGCACTGAGCAGCAAGATACTGCCATCTGCTGGCACCTCTTTCATTAGTTCATTTTAATAATATCGCCGTTCAGCTTCCACCTGCACGATCCTTCTCCAATTGTGCAGAATGCAATTGAATTCTCAGCACCAAAAAAAGGACAATAAATTAGGGAAGGCCCATAAAGGCCTGAGATCAGATTATTCCTTGCATTCAAGCGTCTGATCAATGTAAATATGACTCTTCTGACAAAAACTCAAAAGTAACTGCATTTCTCTCTATAACTGTTGCAGACTGGCTGAATATTTCCAGCAAACTCAAGATTTTGTTTTTATTCCATGAATTAATGTCTGTCAACTATGTCGGTACTATACCATCATGTACTTTACTATATTGCTAGCAGGAACAGTTATATAGCACCTTTCAGGCAGTAACGTACCAAGTTGCTTCAAAGCAGCATGATCTGAAAACAACAGTGAGGAAGGTGAAGAAATAGTTACAGCCACAAAATTTGAAGTCTTCAATATACATATTTAGATCATCTCTATTTCTATTTTTTATTATTATTATTATGAATAGTGTTATTACAGGTAATGTCTGGGTCAGTGAGTGCTTATGACATTTGCAAATGTTGGCATATAATATGATGGTTAGTTGAGAGAACTGACACAGCCAATGCAGAAATAGTAGAAAGGAGAGAAAATTATGAAAGAACAAACCCCGGATCAATCATTGTGATCCCAGACAAGACTGCCAACTTTTTATCAATCCAGTTATGAGAACATTGGGCAACTGGTATCTCTATTATGAACTGAGTTGACAGACCATAATCTTTTAAAGATAGAATGGCTAGAAGAAGCAGAAACACCAAAGAATCTTTATTATACAATTATACAATGAATTAAACAAGCAACAGCAAATGGTAGGCCTGAGGAATAGAAAGGTCTTACAATCCAACATAAGTTGACCAAGTAAAGATCAAATCAGAAAGCAATAGCTTCTTTAAAAATATGAACAAGGAAGAGAGAGGCCAAACTGAATCCAGACACATTGGAGAAAAAGGCTGCGGAAATAATATTGCAGAACCTGGAATGGCAAAGGAATAAAAAAAACTTTGCATCATGGAAGAAAACACAAATTTCTAAATAATCAAGAGTCAATAGGAGGGGAGGGGGAAAATGTGATAACTAATACCAGAGGAAAAAAATACCAGGGAAACAGGTTGTGAGCTTGCTAGATGAGCTGGTAGATTTATTCTCAGACGTTTCATCACCATGCTAGGTAACATCATCAGTGAGCCTCCGATGAAATGCTGGTGGTCTGTCTCACTTGCTATTATGTGCCTTGGTCTGTTGTGGTGGGTGATATCACTTACAGTTCTGTTTCTGAGAGGTTGGCAAATGGGGTCCAAATCAATGTGTTTGCTAATGGTGTTCTGGTTTGAGTGCCAGGCCATTAGGAATTCCTGTGCCTGTCTTTGTTGAGACTGTCCCAGGGTGGATGCACTGTTCCAGTCGAACTGATGTCCTTCTTTGTCTGTGTGTATGGATACTAGTGATAGTTGGTCATATCTTTTGGTGGCTAGTTGGTGCTTATGTATTCTGGTGGCTAGTTTCCTGCCTGTCTGTCCAATGTAATGTTTGCTGCAGTCCTTGCAGGATATACGATGTTCATTCTGCTGTTTGTTACAGAGTCCTTTAAATTCATCAGGAGCTGTTTCAGTGTGGTGGTAGGTTTGTGGGCTGCCATCATACCTAGGAGCCGGTGTAATCTGGTCATCATCTCTGAGATGTCTTTGATGCATGGCAGGGTGGCTAGAGTCTTGGGTGTGTTGTGTCTTCTTGTTGAGGTCTGTTGTGTAGAAATCGGTGAACTGCGTTTATTGGGTACCTATTGTTTCTGAATACATTATATAGCTGTTTTTCCTTGACTTCTCGTAGTTCCTGGTTGCTACAGTGTGTTGTGACTCATTTAAATAATGTCCATACACACAGAGGAAGAGGGACAACAGTTTAACTGGGTCAATAAATCCATCCTGGGACAGGCCAAAAAAAAACATGCAGGGGAATTCCTAGTGGCCTGGCATTCAAACTGGAACTCCATTAAAAAAAAACATATTGATTTGGACCCCATTTACCTACCTCTCAGAAAAAGAACCAGCAGTGATATCACCCACCACAACAGACCAAGGCACATAAATAGCAAGTGGGACAGAATACCAGTGCTTCATTGGAGGCTCACTGAGGATGTTTCATCACCATGGCATGGTGATGTAACATCTGAGAACAAATCTACCAACCTGATCCACAACCTGAGCTACAAATCTTCTCCAAACTGTAAACACCTATGGGCGCAATAAGCTCAAATTAGCCCCAGGATGGGAAACCATTGCCATCCAACTGAGCGCTAACTGACAACAGCTGCACTTCCAACACAAATCAGGAAACAGGTATTACCACAAAGTATCAAATACAAACCCCCTCCCAACACCCCACAAGCCAGAAGAACAGCAGAATAGAATGGCTGCAGGATGCTACGAGAAATCATAAATGAAGCCCACAACTGACTCCACAAATATGAACAAGACATATCGCGCCAAAAAACTCTGTACACTAACATGACTGACCATGATTGGACAAGTATGTTAAAATGGGTCATCAACAGTGAATAACAGCGGACCAAGACAAATAAAAGATTAGTTCTACAAGAAAAACTGGCCAAGCTTACACCAAGTAATAACACGGACAATTCAGAGATTTGGATAAAGAACCACTCACAGACATGAGAAAAGCCATCCTAATACAAGGGGTGAGCTTCAATCACAGGGACACAGACAGAAAGGACTTCCTAGCAGCACTGGAATCCACCCCAAAAGACAATGGACTTACGTAAAAAATCCAGCAGACCTTTAGATAGACAGTAGCAACAACACCATGCAGAAAAAGGAGGGAACACACTCAACACACTGGAAAGGAAAGCCGTTGAAGGACCCAGAAAAGACAGAAATATTGTATCCCTACCGGCAGACAATGGGTGCATGACCATCATCCCGAACAGAACACAACACATTGAGAAAGCAAACACACTGCTCGCAGATACCGACACCTATCAACAGGTTGCGATGTACCCAACTCCACAAATAGAAAACTGTTTCACAACAGCCCTGAGGAAACTTCACAAGAAGCTGAAATAGACAAGTTAGACTTCCAAAAAATGAAACCTGAAGGATCCAACACACCCTGTTTCTACAGATTACCAAAGGTACATAAACAAGGGGCCCTCCATTAAACCATAGTCTTGCTCTCTGATACACCGACATAAAGACTAACAAAGGAACTGCAACACAAACTGAAACACCCAGTGGAAGACTCAACCCACTCCATCCACTCCACACAGGAGTACCTGACCATCATAAAAGACATTAATGTAGAGGATCACGAGGTCATGGTTTCCTTTGAAGTGACGGCCCGATTCACTATGATGGTAGGACAAGCCAGACAGAGAACAGCCAGGGAATTCCTAGAGGCATGGCATTCATCCACAAACTCCATTAACAGACACATAGACCTGGACCCCATATACAAACCACTACAGCTGAAACTGACACCCGGAAATGGCAAGAAGATCCATCAACAGACACATCAACCTGGACCCCACATACAAACTACTACAGCTGAAACTGACACCCGGAAGCGGCAAGAACAAACCACTATAAATACCGGAAGAAACATCAAAGCAGCGCTTCACAGGAGGCTCCAATATTACTGATGATGTTCCCTAGCCAGGGAACGAAACGTTTGCAGCAAAAACTTCCAGCTCGGTGAACAGAACAACATTATTTAAATGAGCCTCAAGTGTTGGGGCCACAATTATATACATCATGTATGAATGATTTGGAAGAGCAAGCAAACATACTATTGCCAAGTTTGTGGATGACCCTAAAAAAAATCTCTGAGGGATATTGGTTAAATGAGTAGACAAACATTTGGGAGGTGGAATATAACGTGGGAAATGTGAGGTTATGGTCTTTGACAGATAGATTAGAGGAGCTAAATATTATTTCAATGAAGAGAATCTGCAGAATGTTGCAGCATTGATGGATTTGACAAAATATTAGCATAAACGTTCAGCAAGTAATGGAGAAGGTAAATGAAGTGAAGGACTTGACTTAAAAGTGAATAGAGTTCCAAACTATGAAGGGTTTTGGACCTCTTATCTCAGAAAGATATGCTGGCATAGAAGGTAGTCCAGAGAATATTCGATAGGTTGATTCCAGTATTTTCCTGGAGGGGATGAGAAGGTTGGTGTGGAGGGGTTTTCTTACGTGGAGAGATCAAGTAGATTGGTTCTGTAATTGTTAGAGTTTAGAAGAATGATTGGAGACTTTATTAAGATAGGTAAGTTTCTTAGGCAACTTGATAAGGTTGATGCTGAGATTTTTTTTCCCTATGCGAGAGTCTAAGACCAAATAATATAATTGCAGAGCAAGATTTTACTCAATTAGGATAGATATGAGGATAAATTTCTTCTGTCAAAGGATGGGGAGACTGTGGAATTCCTTACTGCAGAGGTTTGGAGAGGTCAGATCATGAAGTATATCCAAAGCTGAGATGGACAAAGTTTTGATCTATTAGGCTAATTTATTTCTCAATCTCTGGATTAAAAACTTTAAAAGACATTCAGCCAAACAAGATGTCCTTGCAAGACACAAACTTCTTTTCAATAATGTGATTCTCTTTTTCTTTCCATTTCGGGAAATCCAAATACCAGTATCTTAGTTTCTTCTTCTTCTAACTGCTTCTTTGTTTCTGTGTTCAAATTCCTCTCCATAAACTTCATTTTCAGGAGGATTTTCAACAAGTATAGGAAGAGAAGGAAAACAGGAGTTGAGGATTATCAGATCTGTGATGATTTCATTGAATGAAACAAACTTGATGGGCTTTTCTCAGCTCTTATACTTATGTTCTTCTTGTCAATAATGGCTAACAGGTACACCGATCAGGTAAGATGTTAATCTAAACCATATACTATATATTGTTGTGATGAAGATCAGAATCCTAAAGCACCACACTCATCGTTTTAACTTTTAATTCCAAAATATGTCTTTTTTTTAAAAAAGGACATCTATAGACAAAAATTAAAAGAAAAATAACTGCAGGCAAGAATTCTGCATTGTCTGGCTAAACCCTGTGTCAGACCCATGTAATGTCATTGTGACAATGCTGCTCCTTTAACAAAGTTATGGCATTCTTGCTTATTTTTTTCAGAGGGGTTCTAAAAGCAGAGGTTCTGATCTGTCTGGAAGTTTCAACTTGAAAAAAGCTTTTAAGTGTTTTTTAAAAACAACACTTGTACAATGAACAGGCAATGGCCATTTTCCTACTTCAGATTTTGGTTTATATGGTTTTAACGAGCTGTTTTGTTTGCAGCTGTTGGTCAAGTTTTAGCTGGGAATCTAGAGAAATGTGGGGGACAAAAGAAGCAGTTTCGTGCTCATCCTCTCTCCCTCTGATGTCTCTCCTGTAAGTACCTGTGTTTGATTTTACCTATTTTTGACTCAGGAGTGTTTGTGGGGGATGTTGCAATTATTTGGAGCATCATCATTAAGCTGCAATAGAGTTGATGGGGTTTTCAGATAGGTTAAGTTATGCTAAATTCATTTCTCTTTTGTTCATGTTTCATTCAGTAGTCTGTAAATAAATTCTTTTTGGCTTAAAACTGAATGGTTGGGCCTTTTATCACTCCTGTTTAAACAACTAGAAAAGTTAGGATCTGGGCTACCTTCTTGAAATATTTTGATGGGGGTCTCGATATCAGAGTCGAAAAGTGTAGCGCTGGAAAAGCACAGCAGGTCAGGCAGCATCTGAGGAACAGGAGAATCAATGTTTCAGGCATAAGTCCTTTATCAGGAATGTGGAGTTGAGGGGGCTGAGAGATAAATAGGAGGGTACGAATGGGGCTGTGAGAGGGTAGCAGGGAAGGCAGTAGGCAGATACAGGTGGGAGGTGGTGATAGATTGGAGGGGAGGATGGAGCAGATAGGTTGGAAGGAAGATGGACAGATAGGACAGTTCAAGAGGGTGGTGCCAAATTGGAGGATTGGATCTGAGGTGAGAAGTGGGGAAGGGGAGGTGAGGAACCTGGTGAAATCAATGTTGATGCCTAGTGGTTGGTGGGTTCCATGGTGGAAAATGAGGTGTTCTTCCTCCAGGCATTAGGTGGCTTGGATTTGGAGGTGGAGGAGGCCCAAGACTTGCATGTCCTTGGCAGAGCTAGAGGTGGGGGAGGGGGGCTTGTTGAAGTGGTCAGTCATAGGGCAGTGGGGTTGTTTGGTGCGTGTGTCCACAAGAGGGTCCCTGAAATGTTCTGTGAGTTGGTATCCTGTCCCTCCAATATCTAGAAGACCATATCGAGAGCAACGGTCATCGTGATGCTGCCTGAACTGCTGTGCTTTTCCAGCACCACTCTAATCTAAACAGTAGATGAGGTGTTTGGATGTGCAAGAAAGTCTCTGCCAGATGTGGAAGGGACACATGCACCAAACAATTCCACTGTCCAATGGCTGACTGCATCATCACTCCCTCCCATTCTGCAAAGGACAAGCAGGTCCTGACCCTCCTCCACTATCAAATCCTAGCCACCTAATACCTGGAGGAAGGACGCCTACTCTTCCATCTTGGGACCCTCCAACCACATGGCATCAACATTGATTTCACCAGTTTCCTCATCACCTCTCCCACCACCTCATCCCAGATCAAATTCTCCAATACACCTTTGCCCTCTTGAACTGTCCCACCTGTCCATCTTCCTTCCCACCTATCTGCTCCACCCTCCCCTCTGACCTATCACCATCGCCCCCCACCTTCCCAGAACCAATTTAAACTTAAACTCTAACATTCCAGATTAACACGTGTGAGTTGCTCGGAGGGAAACATGAGGCTCCTGGTGCTTCCATGTATCAGTTGCCTTTGTTCTTCTAGACAATTGTGGGCCTGGTTTTAGAAGACATTCTTTGCTGGAAGAAGCTTTGCTGAATTTTTGCGGTGCATCTTGCAGGTGGCACTCACTGTTGCTACTGAGCATCAGCTATGGAGGGAGTGAATGTGGATGGGATGCCAATCAAATGGGCTACTTTGTCTAGGATTGTTGAAGCTGGACTAATGCAATGTTGTTCCTGATAGAAGGAAGACAGATTTTGTGGAGTTAGGAGGTGAATTACTCACTCCAGGATTCCTTGCCCATCAACTGTACTTGTAATCACAGTATTTATGTGACTGGCACAATTCTTTCTGATCTGTGGTAACTCTCAGGGATTTGATTGTGGGATTCAGTGATAGTAATGTCACTAAATCTTAGGGGGTGATGGTTAGGTTCTCTTTTGTTGGAGCTAATCATTGCCTCACATTTGTGTGGAGTGAATAATACTTGCCACTTGCCAGCCAAAATCTGGATATTGTTTGAGACTTGCTGCATTTTGACATTGCCAGCTTCAGTATCTGATAACTGCAAGTCATAGTGAACACAGTGAGCATCCTCACTTCTGACCTGATGATGGAGGGAAAGTCGTTGATGAAGGAGCTGAAGATGGTTGAGCCAAGGGCACGAATCTGAGGAATTCTTGCACAGATGTCCTGGAGATCACAGGCCATCTTCCCTTGTGTTACCTATGATGCTTATCAGCAGAAAATTTGCCCCAGTTCCAGTTTTGTTTAGATTCCTCGATATCACACTTGGCTAAATGCAGCCTTGATATCAAGGGCTCTCATCTCACCTCTTGAATTCAGCTCATTATCCATGTTTGAACTAAGGCTCTAATGATCTGAGAGACGCTGGTGGAACACAAATTGAGCATCAGTGAACAGGTTATGGCTAAGAAAGTACTGCTTGATAGCACTGTCAATAACATCTACTATTACACTACTGATGATCAAGAGTAGAATTATAGGGTGGAAATTTTCAGGCTGGATTTTCATGCTTTTTCTATACAAGACTTTCCTGGGCAATTTTCCACATTGTTAGTTGGATTGTCAGAATTACTGTTTTGGTAGTTCAATCTCTTCAGACGGCTCCCAAGTAGCTAATTTTTTTTAGCAGAATTACAGTTTATTTTGGCAAACAGGTAGTTTCACTGAATTTTGCTGAATATCATTAAGTGACAGTCTTTCTTGGCTGCATCAAGCAGTGAGCCACCAATGACTCCAAGATTTCATTTTACCCTCAACCCTTTTCTACAGTACAGAGCCACCACTCCATGAAACTTTTCTTAAACCCAAGGAGGAGGAGACCAATGTCTCACTCCAGGATTGAATACAAATCCATTCTCCTGGGTTCTGGAACCTAGGAACTCCCACTTCTCAACCTGGGACTCTACTCCCTTTGATCCAAACACCACAGCCCTGACACCAGTAGAACCAACACCCCTCTCCCATTCCTACATTATTGCTGTCCTCTCCCCAGGCCCAACCCAACATCCCCCTCTCCCTTGGGGGATATGGTATTCTCCACCAGACCATACACACCCTCCAATCCCCCATGCCTCCAATCTACCTAAACACAATTACCTGGCACCCTTCCCACCTTGTGACTTAGAACCTCATCCACTGGATAACTTACCCACAAGGCACTCACTCACTTGGTGCTCTAATTTCACAGTCACTTTGTGAGCTTACCCTTTCATAGCAGTTTTACAATCAAAAATATACTTTATTCATAAAAAATCTTTATATACACACATAGTCACCAATGCAGTTTAGTTCAATAAAATGTTAGCATATGGAGAAACAAAGAAACATTGGAGTTTGACTCTATCCAACACACAACTCAAGATATTTCTTACTTATACAAGATCCTATTTTATGTATGTTTGAGGCTGTCAAAGTTGCAAGACATTTAAATTACAGAAAAAAGGCATTTACTGCTGTATAAAGGGACCACGATTTGCCTTTGCCCTTGCTCAGATGATCGTGCACTCTGAGGACACTGCTGGGATGAAGGTACTCTCTGAATTTTCTACAAGGTTGTTAGTGGGAATCTCCCATCAGAAACATGGTCCTCTCTTTTAACATAAATACGTGTAAGCACAGTGGGAATTTGATTATGAAGCCACATCTTGGAAAATCCAGTGCAATGATCCTGCATTATTTTAAACAGGTGATGTGATTATGTTTATATTTCTAGCAAATAGCAGAGATTAGTATTTCAGTAATATTGTTCCTAAAATAGTTGTGAAAGGCACTATGTAAATGCAAGGATGTTTTCCTTTTCATTATTTCTGCTAATAATCTAATTTCTGATGTATTTTTTTCTTCCGCTGCTCTGGTAAATTATTTCAATTTAATAGATGGATCACCATTACTTGCACTTTATGTACTTCAGTTGCAACTGTCCAGACCTGAACTTTGTCCCTCCTGCCTTCTGGTTAGTTTACAAAACTCCTGGTCATCACCAGACTTCCATCTTGCAATGTGAGAGCAAAATCACAAGTTGCTTCAACATAAAACTGTTTGATGTACTTTTTTGCAAATTGAAAAATAGTTCTCTAAACACTGCAATAGATTAAGAGTTTTCTTTACTAAAGTGATTAAAAATAAATAGCTACATTATTAAGTAGAACAAAGGACATATGGGGAAGGATAAACTTCAAAATGCCCTGGATGTTCATGACTGTCAGGTAAGTTTTGGAAACTTGTAAGTCCATAAGATATAGGGGCAGATGTAGGTTATTCAGCCCAACAGGTCTGGTCTGTCGTTCAGTGAGATCACAGCTGGCCTGATAATTCTTCATTCATTCCAAGAGAATACATTTCTCCCCACTTTTGTTTTCAATGAGTGACCCCTTAATCTGAGATTATATCCTCTGGTTTTAGAACCTCTCACAAAGGGAAATACCTTTCCATATCTACTCTGCCAAGTCCGCTAAGAATCGTGTATGCTTCAATAAGGTTATTCTTCTTATCATTCTTCCAAATTCCAATGAGTATAAGCCCAATCTACTCAATATCTCCTCATAAACCAGCCCCTTCACACCTGGTATTGGCCAGGTGAAACATCTCTGCATTGCCTCCAATACAAGTATATCTTTCCTTGCCCAAGACTCTTCTCAGTATTCTGGCTGTGGTCTGAGTTATACCTTGTATAGTTTTAACAAAATCTCCCTATATTATACTCCATTCAGTTTGAAGTAAAGGCTGACATTTCATTTCTCTTCCCTCTTACCTTCTGAATGTGAGCTATTTTTTGATTTATGCATGAAAAGTCCCAAATCCATCCTTTTTATTGCAATCACATTTTGCCAATGCATTACTCAAAATTATTATTTTCACAATTATCCTACAATTTTGATACATTTCTGTGAAACTTTAGAACTGTAAATATGATTTTTTTTTCCCTGCGTTCCTTTTTCCCTGTAAAGCTTTCTATTATCATTCTGAAACTAAAAATCCCAAATTCGAAGAGTTCCATGGAGTGGTTCCATTGTAAATGTAGAAAGGACAAAGAAGAACTGTTCAGTCTTGGCAAGGCGATGTAATGATCTTTAGTTGTTCATTTACTCACCCTCATAAAAGAATGGCAAAAAACATTTTTTCAGAGGCTCACTGAAGATGTTACCGAGAATGATGACGAAACTTCTGAAAATGAACCTTCCAGCTCAGCGAGCAAACTTACATCCAGAACCTCAACCTGAGCTACAAATCTTTTCAAAACTCACTAGCCACTTTTTCAGATTATGAACCCTAACCTTCCTATTCCTGTTCTAAAATATTTTGAGAATCCATGACAATAGTTTTTTGAATTGTAGACTATATTGAATTTTTACCATTTCTTAGAAAGCGTGCAGAAAAGATTTACAAGAATATTACCAGGGTTGGAGCATTTGAGTTATAAGGAGAGACTGGATAGGCTGGGACCTTTTTCCCTGGAGTGTAAGAGGTTGAAGTTTATAAAATCATGAGGGGCATAGATGGGTGAATAGCAAAAATCTTTTCCCTCGGGTATGGGAATTCAAAACTAAGGGGCATAAGTTTAAGGTGAGAGGGGAAAGATTTAAAAGTGATCAGAGTGGCAACTTTTTCACACATAGGATGGTGCATGTGTGGAATGAACTGCCAGACGAAATGGTAAGTGCAATATTACAACATTTAAAAGACATGAATAGAAAAGACTTGGAGGGGTCTGGGTCAAACACAGGCAAATGGGACTAGTTTTGTTTTGGGAACCTGGATAGCATGGACAAGTTGGACCAAAGGATCTGTTTCTGTGCTGTATAACTCTATGAGTACACACAATAGTGGCAAACCAGGGAATGCAATATCAGGTGCAATATCAGGATGATGGGGGAAGAGTTGGGGAATGTCCTTAATTGAATAACTCTTTCGAAGAGCAGTAAGAGAAATATAGGCTAATGGCATCTTTCTGTGCAGTCATGTATGTAAACTGTCCAGCAATTGTAGTATGTGTTAGATGCTTAACCCATCTCCTATGCTTTTCATATATAGATTTTTAAAAACTGTAATGACACAGTGATAAAATGTCCAATGTTCACCACAGGTCAGTTTCCAGATTCAGTCGGGTAGAGGTTGACATTGTGTGATGGGTTATTACACATGATCGCAGATCAACAGCTCATTTTACAACTCTCCCAACTTTTATTTTCATTGACTTCAATTGGTTTATCTGTTTTTTAAAAATAAGTTTAATGGAGCAAATACTTTGAACCTTTTTTACAGTTTCCAATGGATGCACGAAACAGAAATAATGAAGTCAGTTTGAAGTCAAGACCCAATTGTCACCAAACACTTGCAACAATATTTATTCCAAACAATCCTGAATAACACTTAAAAATAGAGAGCCCCCGAATGGAGGTAAAGATTCTACAACCTCTCAGTAAGTGATGTCTGGTATTTTTGACCACTCTTTCAATACATTCTCCTAAAAACTCCAATTTTGTCTGAAGCTGACACTTTTATGTGACATTATGCATAGGGTGGGAACCTCTGAAAACTCTGCCTCAGACTGCCCATAATCTAGCATGCTGCAAGATAAATGCCTAATCTTGGTTCATGTTAAATAGGGAGAACCTTTCACCTGTAGAAAAATAAAACCAGCTACTTCCCTTAGATGTTTGGAAACTTGGGTTTTAAAGCAGAGGGAGTTCTTTTTTGTTTTTGGTCTGTGAAATAGTGTTGATTTGTTTTAAAGGGGCAGAAACTTTTCTTTAGTAGTTTATCAATATTTTCAATATATCATGTAACGTAAGATGTACAGAAGCAAATACAGCTACTTTCTTTATTTAAGGAGGAAATTAAAGAATAAAAAGTGATACTTCATTGGGGCTGTGTGTCTGTAAGGAATATTACTTAGAAAGGGTGTTAAATCCTTCTTTGCTGTTAATGACGTTAACACCACAGCTTTTTATTTGTCATTATTTTGGATTATTGAGAAGAGGATACTGCTGTAAACTCAGGATTGTGGATGGAGTTGCAGCACTTTAAGAATTAAGTAACTTTAGTTTATTGTGAGCCATGTTTATGTTGTTGCTTTGTTCCAGCAGAGGTGGGGTCTGTGCAGGTTGGTGGGGAATGGGAGATGGTGGGTAGATGAGGTCAGCATATCGTAACCTCTGACTGGCTCCTGGGCATATGGACAGCGTGTCTATGAATATTATCAAGGAAGAAACCTCCAGACTGGAACAGAGGAAGTCTCTCTCTCTCTCTCTCTCTCTCTCTCTTTGCATTAGGAAGTAAATTAGAGACATAGAGTCATAGAGATCTACAGCTGTGTAACAAAAACAGAAGTTGCGAGAAAAGCTCAGTAGGTCTGGCAGCACTGTGAAGAGAAAGCAGAGTTACAATTTCAGGTTCAGTGATGCTTTGTCAGAACCCACTTAGAGAAATGCTCTTCAATACATTGCATCTGTGACAGTCAAAAACAACCACCTAATTATTCTAACCCCATCTTACAGCACTTAGTCCATAACCTTGTTTACTTTCTGTCACACCATTTGTTATAAACTGTTACCTCTGATCAGTCATTGAAAATCTGAATTGTTAGAGTGCCATTGCCTTGTGTCTGCAATAAAGAAATAAAAGAACCTGGTAGGAGTCTGGAAGAACTCAGGAAACAATAGGAATAGTGATATTGAACTGTGTTTCCCCAGTAATTTCCTACCACTCATTAGATCCATGTTTGTTTGTTTTTCTGTCTGTCAGTGTTTGTGTTTAAGGAATTAGGAAAAGGGGTTAGAGTTTCAGCAAATGGTGTTTTAAATTGTATGTTATGTTGTGAGAGCAAGGTATGGGATGGGGGACTGTGAGAGTGGGGTCTGGGGGTGGAGGTTTATGAGAGTAAGGTATAGGTGTGGGGGCAGGAGACTGTGAGAGCCAGGAACCTTGAAATATAAGGTTGGACTTTTTTTTAGATTAGATTACTTACAGTGTGGAAACAGGCCCTTCGGCCCAACAAGTCCACACCGACCCTCCGAAGAACAACCCACCCAGACCCATTCCCCTACATTTACCCCTTCAACTAACACTACGGGCAATTTAGCATAGCCAATTCACCTAACCTGCACATTTTTGAACTGTGGGAGGAAACCGGAGCACCCGGAGGAAACCCACGCAAACATGGGGAGAATGTGCAAACTGCACACAGACAGTTGCATGGGGCGAGAATTGAACCCGGGTCTCTGGCGCTGTGAGGCAGCAGTGCTAACCACTGTGCCACCATATCATATTTCAGATTTTCTATTTGAACTAATATCAAGCTGGTTTTGGTTATGAGGATGTTTAATGATTAAATTGTAAGCATTTCTGGTGCCATGTTTAAAAGCAAAGAAGTATGTGAATGAAACTTCATGCAGTGATAATGGAAATTTGTTTGCACTGGGAGAGTTTTATGATATGAGTGGAAAGAGTGAACATTGAAGAGCATTAGTCTGCTTTCTGTTGGAAGGATCAACGGTTAATTTATTTTGCTTAGAGTGCAACACCAATAACTTGGAAACCTTTTAGTTTCAGTTTATTGGTGTTCATTAATGACAACGTTTCTCCTGGAGTAGTTAATTAATAAAACTTAGAAATAGGTTACCTTCGTGTAACGGTTTTAGTTTGAATGTTCCAGGCCAGAAGTGTTTGGTTAGAATGCTGAAGTGGTTATTCAAAACTGCGGAAGTCTAGGGTCAATTATGTGAATCCTCAAAGAAGTATTTCTGAAGAAGAAAAGTTGATCTCACCCTATTTCCGAACTGACCATTCAATGCCTATCTTGTTCAGCTGCTGGGATGATTCTGTCCATGGCAGGTATTCTGGAGAGAGTAGAGATTGAGGAATAATCCATCTGATGATAATGTTCCTGTGTGTCAATGATTCATGAAAAGCAACAAGCTAACTGGGTGCCCAATGACCGAATAAAAGAGTTTGGGTTTGGGAAATTACTTAGCTACAAGAGACTGTGAAGCTAACACCTGTTTAAAATGATAAAAAAAAACACACTAAGCACTTTTCAATGCATGGGAAGGAGTCTTCTTAGAGTCATTGAGAACTTGTGGGCATAAGATTAGAATGAGAGGAGAAAAATTTAAAAGGGACCTAAAGGGCAACTTTTACATGTAGAGGGTGGTGCATGTATGGAATGATCTACCAGAGAAAGTGGTGGAAGCTGGTATAATTACAACATTGAAGAGGCAGCTGGATGGGTATATGAATAGAAAGAGTTTAGAAGGATTTGGGCCAAGTGCTGGCAAATGGGACTAAATTAGTTTATGATATCTGGTTGGCATGGACGAATTGGAGTGAAGGGTTTGTTTCCGTGCTGTACATCTCTTGTAATGCACTTTGTCATATGGCAGTGAATTTTACAGAAATTGGCAAACTACCAAATTTGGCATATTTTGTTTATATTTTTCTTTCTGTGAGCACTAGTGAAATTTCTCAGACCATTCTCCAAAGCTTGCTTTATTACCTATGTGGGGAAAAAATCATTGCGGATGCTGGAGATCAGAGTCGAGACTGTGGTGTTGGAAAAGCACAGCAAGTCAGGCAGCATCTGAGTAGCAGGAGAATCAATGTTTTGAGCATAAGCCCTTCATCAGGGATGAAGCTTGTGGGCAGGGACACTGAGAGATAGATGGGAGGGGGGTGGTGCTGGGGGAAAGATAGCTGGGAATGCAACAGGTAAATAAAGATAGGAGTAATGGTGATAGGTCAGAGAAGAGGGTGGAGCGGATAGATAGGAAAGATGATTCCCCAGCCTTCCCCCTAGTGCCATCTCCCTCCCATTTACCTCTCATCCACCCTCCTACCCTCAGTCCATAAGGCTCATTCCTGATGAAGGGCGTATGCCCGAAACGCCAATTCTCCTGCTCCTTGGATGCTGCCTGACCTGCTGTATTTTCCAGCATCACACTCTCGACTCCTTTCTTACCTATGCACCATGTCTCTGCAGCACTTTCTGGCCAGTGATGGAAGCACTTGCCACTGCTGGGACTTCTTAGGATTTCTGAATCCAGAGCCATTTTTAAAGATCAATCATGTATCAAGTCAAGTACTGCCAACCAGGTCTTATCCTTCACTGTGCATATAGTGGGTGAGGAACCAAAACCAAATGCTCTTATGGCATACAGTTAGCACAGCTGACACTTTGTTACAAATAAAAATGGACATTTTAACATATATTTCTATTTAACAAGCTCTGCAGGTTAATTGACTTTAACCTCATTCCCTCTTAGAACGATGCCTATGGGAGTGCTACTCTTTCCCTAGTGCCCAGTGTAGTCGAAAATCTTACCCTTGTTTAATGTGGGAAATGAAGAACAGTTGCATCTGTCTCTGGGAATAGACACTGACTGCTTGCCTTGGGACAGCAGCATGTTTGCAGTCAATGATTGATCATCACATCCAGCTCAAATCTCTTAAACAAGTGTACGTTAAGTCCTAGCTGGCCTATTGCAATTGATGCTGCACTTATCTATCATGCAGAAGGTGATGTGCCTCCTGCTCAATATCACCATCTTACATCATGAAAGACTGCTGTCAGGTCTTCAGAGTCTATCACATTGCCTCATTGTCCACTCCAGTTGTGCTAGCCAGGATTCTGTGGTACATTGGAAATATATTGCAAGGTCTCCAGACCGATCCAAGCAGCAGAAGCTCATCTCCAGGAGGCTATCTGCTCCACCATGGCTCTGGTTGAGAATGAACAACGGTTCACCTACACTCAACACTCACTCATGAGCCTGCCTAATGGAGTCACCAGCCATATTTGCAGAGGGTAGTCCTTGTCTCCCATTAACCATTCTTGTAAGGATCCAGTCTTTGAAACAAAGCAGGAACATGAGAGCTATCATAGATGTAGGAAACATGAAAGCTCCCAGGGTACCTGGTGCAGCCTTCTAAACAAAAGTGATACCAATAAACAAAGATGACTTGTGCATTGATGGAATGGAATAGTTTTTTGTTCATACAGTCAACTATGTTATGATATGATTTTGTCACCGTCTTGTATGTACAGTCTGTAGATCCCAGAACCATTGGGGGGAACCCAGCAACATTGTCAAAATCTACTGCCCAGGCGGCAGCAGCAGTGAGCTGGTCACAGGGAAATCAGATGAAGTTAATTTGAACTGGCATGAGGTACATCAGTTACAGCCTTAAAACCTTTGTTGGTTGAGAGTTGTGAAATCCAACACAAGCCCCCAGTGGCTTCTTGGAAGCAGCTGTCAAACTGATGGGTACTGGGATAGGATGGTCACCCTATCATTTCATAACATAGATCCCACTCCAGTAGATAGCTTTGTTCAGTGACAGGGTCTTAGAACATCCTCACTCTGTGATGTCACTGTGCTTCACTCATCGAGAGGAATTGACATCAAGGATAGAAGACCCTTTGCCTCCTGTATCACTACCACAACCAGAGTGACCTTCAGCTGTGATCTCTTCATGTGAAGACTTTTCAGCAGCTGCTGGAGATTCCTTCTGATCCTGATTCATCTTCCATTTCTCTGCAGCATCATTGCAATATGGCTGCAGTGATGATAATTCCTTCTGTGGCTGAATCTATTCATCATGCTTCCAATGAGCTTGTGTGGGAAATATAAGAATCAGAACAGCTCCTTAGTAGTGTCAGCAGTCAGCATTGATATCCCTCACAAATGATAATTTAGCATAGTGGTCGACATGCTGGGATATGAGCAGTTCTGACAAGGAGAGCATGGAGTTCACCTACATGGATATTTGACATCCAGACCTTATTCTAAAGAATGTGGTACAAGCTTTGTTAATATAAATATAGAAGGAGATGGTAAGTGCTGTATGATCATTGGCATCATGTCCTCCTAGGCTACATCACTCATGAATGGCATCATCACCTATAACGGCATGGTTGTGAATACTTATAGTTCAGTCAGAGGTAATCAGCTCTATGCCCTTTTGCAGCTTGAAATCTTGGTGTTGTGAATTGTTCTTCAATGTGCCACTTTTAAGGATACCTGTAATTATTACTGCTTCTCAAAGCTGTCTATGTTCAATCTGCAATAGTTAACGACATGGTCAAGATTTCTTATAATGAGGATTTATATCTCGCACAGTCTGACATTGCATGTGTTTCACATGCAGAGTGCTATGATTACAGATGACTTCAACTTGCACTGTGAAAATGCTTAATTAATGCAGTTGCCCTTTGAAAAGATTGATATCACTCACAAATACAACCTTTGTGCTCAGACAGAAAAGAAATAGAAGTGCTGATTGGCCAGCATTTATTGCCCATTTATTGCTGCCTGTGAGAATGTGGTGCTGAGCTGCCTTCTTGCAATGCTGCAGTCTACCAGCTGTGGGTTGACCCACAATGCCATGAGGGAGGGAATTCCAAGATTTTGATCCAGTGATAGTAAAACAATAGCAATGTATTTCCAAGTCAGAATGGTGAATTGCTTGGAGGGGACCGTGAAGCTGATGGTGTTCTCATGTACCTGCTACCCTTGCCTTTCTATATGGAAATGGTCCTTGGTTTGGAAGGTGCTATCTAAGGATCTTTGGTGAATTTCTGCAATGCATCTTATATATAGTATGCCCTGCTGCTACTCAGTGTTGATGGTGGAGGGAGTGAACACTTGTGGATGTAATGCAAATCAAGCAGGCTACTTTGTCCTGGATGGTGTCAAGGTCACATTTGATTGAGTGTGGCATCAAAGAGTCCTAGTAAAACTGGAATCAATGAGTATTAGAGGGCAAACTCTCCTGTGGTTGGTGACATTGGTTGTATTTGTTGTATGTCAGTCATCTCAGCTCCAGGACATTTCTGCATGAGTTCCTAAGAGTAGTGTCCTATGTGTTCAAGTTCTTGAACATTGTTGGAGCTGCACCTTCCCAGGCAAGTGGGCAGTATTCTATCACACTCCTGACTTGTGCATTGTAGATGATGGACAGTCTCTGGTGGGTCAAGAAGTGTGTTTCCTAGCCTCTGGCCTACTCTTGTAGCAAGTGCGTTTATGTGATGAGTCCACTTGAGTTTTTGGTCAATGGTAATACACAAGATGTTAATAGTGGGAAATTCAGTGATGGTAACACCATTGAATGTCAAGCTTGGGCTTGGCATTTGTGTGCTGTAAAAGTCACTTGTGAGCCCAAGCCTGGATATTTTCCAGATCTCGTTTCATTTGAATGTGGTTTGCTTCTGTATCTGAGGAATCAGAAGTGGGGTAGGGTATAAAATTCAGCAATGGTAACACTACTAAATGTCAAGGAACAGTGGTTAGATTGCCTCTTATTGGTGATGGTCAGAACCTGGCATTTGTGTGGTGTGGAAGTTACTCACCACTTCTCAACCCAAGCCTGTATTTGAACACAGATTGCTTCAGTATCTATGGGGTTGCAAATGGTGTTGAACATTGTGTAATCATTGGTGAACACATAGAACACTACTCTGAGGAACTCATGCAGAAATGTCCTGGAGCTGAGATGACTGACATGCAACAAACACAACCAATTTCCTATAAGCTAGGTATGTCACCAACCACAGGAGAGTTTGCCCTCTGATACCCACTGATTTCAGTTGTGCTAGGGCTCCTTGATGCCGCACTCAATCAAATGTGACCTTGATGTCACCTCCACTCTGGAATTTAGCTCTCTTGACCATGCTCAAACCAAGGCTGTAACGAGGCTGAGTGGCCTTGGGGGAACCCAAACTGGGATTACTGAGTAGGTTATTGCTGAGCAGATGCTGCTTTGATAGTACTGTTGATGGCACCTTCCATCACTTTACTGATGATTGAAAGTAGACTCTAAGACGGACCTGCGGGGTCCTGTCTTTGCGTGTTCTTTTGGAAGGAGAGACCCACACTGGCAACTTTAGTTTGGCGCAGACTGCCATTTATTCACAGAATCTTAACTGATACAACGAATTATCAAACATGCATTCATTGGAGAAGGCGTTCTCCACCCCCCCCGTTCGGACTTGGCACAGTTATACTTCGCATTGCCTGGAGTCCCCAGTCAGATTTTCCTTGTCCGCCTTCCTCATTGGTCCGTTCATCTGCGCGCGATGGGATCCGTCTTCCCATTGGCCGCATCGAGGTGCCTGTCCAGCTCCTGCTGTGCTTGACAATGGCACAGACGTCCTGGGGCCAGCGGTTCCGATCTTGTAATCAATAGTTCATTGTTTAGAGAATCAATTCTCATTACTATGCATCTGACAGGCTAGTCATTTTCCGTGATTTAAACAATAGTTTCAGTAAGTAAATTAACAGGTACTTTTATCAACTATGAGTTCCGATAGAGCAATTCACACTGTCTGACAGTTACCGGTTCCTTTATCAACTATGAGTTTCGATAGAGCAATTCACACTGTCTGACAGTTACAGGCATTTACACTTGGGTGTTTTTTGGACAGCAGACTTGGCAGCCGATTTATTTTATTTCCTCCCCTCCGAATCTCTTGCGTTCGTTAATGTTTTTCATACACTCGTCGCTTCTGCGAACTCTGTTTGTCCGTTGGCCATGCTTGATTAATTCTTTTGCCTTTGTTGCTTTTTGCAGAAGCCTTCCGGAGTCGTTTTCGATACCTTAATTTAGATCTGCATGCTCTGTGTTTTGATTATCTATTTGTATGTTGTGTAGCGTCGTGTTCCCTATGGCACCCTCCACCCCACCACGACTGTCTCCCTAGAACCGGTGGCTCTGGTTAGGATACCATGCTCAGAGGACATTGAGGGACGTTTTTGGTTACGTCCGCAGGCATGCCAGACCCCGGTTGCCTCCTACGACATGGGTTGGTGTGGCCTCAATAGAGGCCAAGGGAGGGAATGTTGGGGTGATCACACTACTAGGGTGTTTAATGTAGGGCTAGGGAGGGTAATACTATTACTGCAACAGACACTTCTAGTTCCAGCCCTGAAACGGTTAATAACAGCCATGCGGGCTGAAGCTGGCAATTGCATGACTACCTGTCTGGAGCTTGTAATTGATATACATTTTGTTAATTAAATCATGGAGCCTGTAACTGCCAGCCAGTGTCAATTGCTCCATCAAAACTCATAGTTGATAAAGGAACCTGTAACTGTCAGACTGTGAATTGCTCTATCGAAACTCATTGTTGATAAAGGAACCGGTAACTGTCAGACAGTGTGAATTGCTCTATCGGAACTCATAGTTGATGAAAGTACCTGTTAATTTACTTACTGAAACTATTGATTAAATCACGGAAAACGACTAGCCTGTCAGACGCATAGTAATGAGAATTGATTCTCTAAACAATGAACTATTGATTACGAGATCGGAACCACTGGCCCCAGGACGTCTGTGCCATTGTCAAGCACAGCAGGAGCTGGACAGGCACCTCGATGCGGCCAATGGGAAGACGGATCCCATCGCGCGCAGATGAACGGACCAATGAGGAAGGCGGACAAGGAAAATCTGACCGGGGACTCCAGGCAGCGCGAAGTATAACTGTGCCAAGTCCGAACGGGGGGGGAGAACGCCTTCTCCAATGAATGCATGCTTGATAATTCGTTGTATCAGTTAAGATTCTGTGAATAAACGGCAGTCTGCGCCAAACTAAAGTTGCCAGTGTGGGTCTCTCCTTCCAAAAGAACACGCAAAGACGGGACCCCACGGGTCTGTCTTAACAACTCACAGGACAACAATTGATCGAGTTGGATTTATACTGCTTATTGTCGTATATGTAACATACCCAGACAATTTTCCGTATTGTCAGGTTGATTCCAGTGTTGTAACTTTACTGGAAGAGGTTAGCTAGGGGAGCAGCAAGTGCAGGAGTACAGGTCTTCAGTACCATTGACAAATGTTGTCAGGGCTGCTATCCCTTTGCACTACCCAGCACCTTCAGCCATTTCTTGATATCACTTGCAGTGAATTGAATTGACAGAAGACTGGTATGTGCAATGTGGGACATCAGTGAAGGAGACTCAGATGGATCATCCACTCAATACTACTGACTGAAGATTGCTGAGAATGCTTCAGCCTTATCTTTTGCACTGATATGATGGACTCTTCCATCATTGAGGATGGGATATTTGTGGACCTTCAGTGAGTTATTTGATTGTCCACCACCATTCCCAACTGGATGTGGTAGAACAGCAGAATGTAGACTCAACCCTCTGTTCCAGCTATTGCTTACTCTGTCTATCACTTGCTGTTTATGCTGTTTGGTGCGCAGGTAGTCCTGTTCGGTGGCATCACCAGGTTGACACCTCATTTTTAGGGGTATGCCTGATGCTACTTTGGGCATGCCTTCCTGCATTATCCATTGAACCTGGGTTGATCCCTGGCTTGATGGTAATGGGTCAGTGGGAGATATATCTGGCCATGAGGTTACAAACTGTGCTGGAATACAATTCTGCTATTATTGATGGCTCTCAGAGCCACATGGATGCCAAAGCTTGAGTTGTTACATCTGTTTGAAGTCTGTGTATTTAACACAGTGATAGTCATACACAACCTGACAAAAAGAATTCTCAATGTAATGGCGGGACTTCATCTACACAAGGATTGTGCAGTGGTCACTCTCACTGATACTGTCATGGACAGATGCATCTGCAGCTGGCAGTTTGGTAAGGATGCGGTGAAGTATGTTTTCCCCTCATGTTGTTTCCCTCACCAACTGCCACAGACCTGGTCTAGCAGCTATGTCCTTTAGGACCTGACCAGCTTGATCAGAAGAGCTGCTGCTGAGCCAATCTTAGCTCAGATGGACTTTGAAATCTCTAGCCAAGAGTAAATTTTGCACCCTTGATAACCTCAGCGCATCCTCCAAATGTTGTTCAACATGAGAGAAGGAGTACTGATTCATCAACCGAGGGAAGACAGTATTTAGCAATCAACAGGAGGTTTCCTGCCCATGTTTAACCTGAAGTCATGAGAGGGAATAGGATCCAGTGTCAATATTGAGAACTCCCAGGTCAACTCTCTCCTGACTGTATGTCACTGTTCTGCCACCTCTGCTGTATCTGTCCTGCCAATGGAACAGGACATATACAGGGATGGTGATGGTTGCCTCCGGGACATTGTCTGTAAGGTAAAATTCCATAGACTATGATTATGCCAGGCTGTTGCTTGACTAGCCTGGGAGACAGCTCTCCCAAGTTTTTATGCTAGCCCCCAGCTGTTGGTAAGGAGGATTTTACAGTGTTGACAGAGCTGTTTCTGCGATTATCTTTCCAGTGCCTAGGTCAACACCAGGCTGTCCATCTGGTTTCAGTGTATGGTTGAGACTTTGCTGCAATGAGACAGCTGTGTGGTTTGCTAGGCCATTTCAGAGGGCAATTGAAAGTTAAACCACAATGCTGTGGGTCCAGAGTAATCTGTAGGCCAAACCAGGTGAAGATAGCAGATTTCCTTCTCTAAAGGATGTAAGGTAGCCAGATGGGTTTTTCCAACAATCAAAAATAGTTTCATGATCATCAGTAGATTCTTAATTCCAGATTTTGTTTTAGAATTTAAATTCTACCATTAGCCTTGGTGTGATTTGAACAGTTCCCAAGTACATTCGTTGAGTTTCTGGATTTAGTGTCCAGTCATAAAACCACTTGGGAGGACATTGCCTCCCCAAAATGGGTTGGACATGTGCTATGAGGATGTGGTAAGGCTGATACATGTTCAATGCCAATATCCATAGATGGGTGTAGGGCAGTTGCTGCCCATAACGTGGCCTGAGATGTTAACGACTGCTTTCTAATATGGAGGCCTAGAGGAGGAAGTGGCAAGTTGACAGGTACCCACACTGACTGAAATGTCCGGAATTGTTGTGCCTAGCTTTGTTCCAGTGTGAGAGAATGTGAAACTGCAGGTAAATAAGGCAAAGTTAGATAATAATAACATGCTAATGCATGTAAATGAATACAAATAGGCTTCTTGCCACTCACTAATGATGTTCTTATATTGCTGATAAAAACTTGACTTGAAAATTAGATGTTGCGAATCTCATTTCTGTCGGTGTTATCCTATCTTCACAACAGGCTCACCAATACCCGTATCATTTAAGGGGGCATGAAGATTTTGCCCATCTTTGTAAAGGTGGTATACAAATGTTTTCAAAGTCTTGTTTATGGTGTGAATTTGGAAATGCTTGCAGCAACAATTATGAATATACAATTTCATCTTTGAAAAATCAAGCTACTACCCCTTTAGGCATACTGAAGAGAAATTGAGAAATAGTTGAGGTGTTTTTTTTGGTTCATGTCACAATTTGATAATATTTATATTATCTTCTTATGTCATCATCTAAACATTTGTTTTCGGGATGGACTGATTGAGGAGAAGCCATATTCAAGAACTGCCTTAAGGCTTTGTCTATCTTTTGGAACTCTGTTTCATATTAACAGTGTTCTTGGCAATCTGAGAAATGGCAGGCTCTAACTCGACTGTTACACTGTTGACAGACTATTATCTACCTGTGCTTCTCTCTATTTATCTTACACACAATCATTAACTAGATCTGCCCACGTTAACTTATTCTGCCCAATTGAGAGTAGCTGCATTTTTGCATCTTTACAAGGTTCCTACAGAGTTCTAACCATATTCCATCACACACCTACACAAGCATTCCCCATCAAGACATTTATCAACAGTTATATACATTCTCAAATGAGTTACTTAAATTGCTGCTTTTTGCAACGTTTACTTTACATTTTTTCCTTCATATACCCTATCCCTCTCTAAAGTTTTGATTTGATCCAACCATGTTAATTGGTGTCTGACACCTATGGCAAAGTGTGACAAGGTATGAAAACAGTTAAAGTTTGTAAGCATTCTATATCTTTGCTGGCTCCCTTTAGATCAGAGATTCAATCAATTTATTGTTCTAATTGCAGATGCTGAATACTTGCTGAAGGATCTGACATTGATAAAATTGCAGCAATTGTTTCCTCCTTACTGCATGTAGAGCTGGATCAGGAGATGGTGGAACATCTCTGAGAAAAGACTGATGTTGTTCTTCCCTAAGTACTTATTTCGCATGCATCAAAATTTTAGTTGACACATTCTTCAAGCTCCTGTTCAGAACATGCAGGTCAGCTTGAAATTGATTTAATTTAAGACTTAGTTTCTTCTTTAGAATTTTACACATCTTCAAACTATTTTCCAACAACGAATACACAGTTAGTGGAAGGACCGTTTTCTCTTTGGTGTTGTGGATATTGGAACCACACTTGTGACAGGATATGATTGTTTAGGATATTTTGTTCAAGTCATCACACATGATATATTATCTGATGAACCCTCTTTCTCTTCTAATTGAAGATCACCATGTACTATACTCAGTACTATACCATGTACAATACCACATACTACATCATATACTACACCACGTTCTACACCACGTGCTACACCATGTACTACACCCAGTACTACACCATGTACTACAGCACATATTACAGTCAGTCCTACACCATGTATTTGGAGACACCGGTGTTGGACTGGGGTGTACAAAGTTAAAAATCACACAACGCCAGGCTGTAGTCCAACAGTTTATTTGAAAGCACTAGCTTTTGGAGCACTGCTCCTTCATCAGGTGGTTGTGGAGAATAAGATTGTAAGCCAAAGAATTTATAGCAAAAGTTTACAGTGTAATGTAACAGAAATTTTATATTGAAAAATACTTGGATTGCTTTTTAAGTCCCTCATCTTTTAGAATGACCATGTTGGTTTCAGTTCTTTTATATGTAAATTCCAGAACTTTTTTTTAAAAGTTACATTCTCAAGTGAACTTTAACAATTGGTGTCACGTTGGCCCAGATAATGTATTGGAGGTATGAGCTTCCCTGAGAGGTTGTCTGTGCCACAGTGGTCAGACTGATTCTAATCTAAAAAATGGATTTACAGGATCTTACATGGATTCATGCAGTTTTGAGCAAAGTAAAATGTGATTCTGCAAATACAAATTCAGCCCACAAACTTCTATGTGTATGTGTACATGTGTATGTGTGTAGAGGGGTGGGGAGGGGAGGGGGGGGGAGGGGGGAGCTGTGGATCTAAGTCTCTGTGAGAGAGTGTGTGTATGTGAGTGGAAAGGGATATAAGTCTGTGAAAGGGTGTGTGTGGGAGTATACGTGTAGGCATATAAGAGAGGGTCTGTGAGTGTGTGTGTGCCTGTAGGAGTGTCTGTGTGTGTAGGAGTGTCTGTGTGTGTGTGTCTGTGTGTGTGTGTGTGTGTGTGTGTGTGTGTGTGTGTGTATGTATAGTACAATGTAGTGTGACATGAACCCAAGGTCCCAGTGAAGGCCATCCTCAAGGCTACTCCATGTACTACATAATGTATTATACCATGTACTACACCATGTGCTACAGCATGTACTACACTCAGTACTATACTCCATGTACAACACAATGTTTTACACCATGTACTACGCCATGTACTACACTATGTACTACACTCAGTAATACACCATGTACTACACTACGTAGTACACTCAATATTACACCATGTACTTACAGTATGTACTACACTCTGTACTAAACCATGTACTATACTACTACACCACGTACTACACTCAGTACTACACCATGTACTACACCATGCTTTACACCATGTATTCCACCATCTACTACACCATGTACTACACCCAGTACTACACCATGTACTACGCCACGTACTACACCACGTATTACATCATGTATTACACCATGTACTACACCACATACTGAACTCAGTTAGTTGCTTTGTATTCTTTATTGTTTAAAGCTGTTTTTGAATCATTATTGTAAAGGTTGTTGCTTTACTAATAAAACTGAAAATTGTTAAATATTCAGCTATTATAAATGCTGTTTTGAATGGCTTGGTTTTTCTTTCCTGACATTTCATCCATATAATGATGAATGAAGATAGTTTGTTTCCAGGATGGCTAAAGGATTTCCAAAAGAAATGTGAGTAGAAACATTTTGAAAATAGCTTCAATTGATTCATTCATTGCATTAAAGATGATTGCTGTGAAGTTATCTGTGCTGTTTTTTCTGAGTCTAAGATATTTTTATATCTAACTTTATATCACATGATCTGGATCAAACTCTTTTTATTTGTCTCCGATGCTGTTTTTTAAAAATGAAAATGAATAAAACTGCAGCAAACTTAAGCTTCTCACCCAAAATATCTGAATAATATAGTTTTAACTAACTTTACTGTTAAGGTTCTAAAACTTACATTGCAAAAGTGATTCATATTCCTGATTGTTTTCAACTGATGTACCTTAAACCTGTTTCTGAAGAATTGTCTTGTATATCAATCAATTTAATGATGAGAAAATATTCTAAAACTATTAAATGTCTATGAGATGTCTTAATTCTACACCCACCCTATTTTTTCTCAGGTTTTTGCAGTTTACTGATCAAATCTGCTTTGTTAGCCTGGTAATTGGCCTCCGTTCAAGGGTTTATGACTCCGATTTATCACCTTAACTGCTAGTGGGCTTTTACTCTTTTCATTGCTTTTTCCTTTTTCCTTAGAAAATTGCTTCCCCATTACATCCTGCAAAAAAAATTTCATTAACTTGCAGTTGTTTTGGTGGTTTTCCTAAAAGGGGCATCAGTTCAGCAAATTTCTTTCCTTCTCAGCAGCTGTTTAGCTCTGTGCCCCTTCTGGTTACCAGTTTGTCTTAAATCGGTATCAACCATATTTTGTAAAGCTGAAATTTTGACATCTCTTTAGATGATTTCATGTCTTTTTTTAAATCTTTACTATGACCACTACTTTCTAAGCAATGCATCCCTTTGCTGCTATCATCTTTTGCCAAGTGATCTTATACCCAGTTCTTCCAGTTTGTGTTTGTCACAGCCTCATTAAGGAAGAGGCAATGTCAGGAACTGCCTGCTGGTTTAGACTTGTTTAGAAATCTTTGTTGTATATCAATACTAACTACAATAGGTGTAATCTATGACATACCAGGCTGTAATTTTACTGATATGCTGCCAAAAGAATGCTATTTATGATATGTACATCTCTCTCTCTAGCTCTCAAACACCTCCTTAAATAATTCCACCCATATTATGCTGTTTATGTCCAGTGGGTTACAGCTTTGTCAAATCATTACTTGGTTACTCCAGGGGCCTTAAATTCTTACACAACAGACTATTCAGTTTATTGGTATAGAAATCTAGTTGTAGAAATTGGACTTCATAAGCATGCTGAGTTTCCCTAATATGGTATTTTAGTACTCCTACTTAAGAAGTTGTAACCTTTCTTTTCTATAATACATCCCATTAACTGGTGCAGATGAGGCATCATTGTACATAACAGATCTGAGCTTATTGTGCATATTTTCTAACTGGCTGAATGAAAACACAACGTAGAAGTGGACAGTAGAAGTGGTATTATATAGGAACAAGAATGACAGTTGGGACAGAACTTCCACAATAATCTTCCGATCGTCCACCAAAACAAAGGAAAAGAATTGGTTAACTCTTTGAAGACGTAGTGTGAACAACTCCTAAATGCTAGTTTCCTGTTAAATTGAATATTTTGCCAGCATTTCAGTGCTTCTACAAACCTAATGTGCTTTCAGTCTGATTATGTTTCTAATATGCGTACTCAGAAGACAATAATTGTGTGATGCCATCTGGTGGATTACATATGCATAGCAAAGATCAAAAACAAGTTCAAGAATTATCATTACTAATGCTAGAATAAAAATGCTTAATCTATTTGGGCAATATTCTTATGCTTGCTACTTTAAATGGTTGCTAACTTGTTTAGTGTAGCATTAATCGATGTAAATCTAAAAATTCTATGCAAATCTACTAAGTGTTGTTTATGTTATCTTCATTAAATCCAACGATGCCTACTGTTAAACAGGCCTTCCTTGCCACTTTTCTAAAGAATTCTTAGAGCTTTGTAATGGTATGTTTCCAGCTATGGAATCATATGCAATAAGATCCAACAGTTGATAAACAATATCAAAGCCAAAAGTCACAAAACACCAGGTTATAGTCCAACAGGTTTATTTGAAATCACACAAGCTTTCAAAACACAGCCACTTTGTCACGTGCAGTGAGAGAGCAGCGCACATAGACCCAGAGTTTACAGGTGTGAGTGGAGTGTCAGATATTATGTCTCTGCAGGTGACCAAGAGTGTTAGACAGTGAGTAAAGTGATTATAAATTCAATGTTATTATTGTGCTGTCATGACAATCAGGCAGAGCGATCGGTATACACAAAAGGTGACATCCCAGGTCAGACACTGAATTATAGGTGTGAGGCTTTGTTCAGAATCTGCCTCACAGTTTTAATATGGAATCAAGCTGATTTTATTCAGAAAGCTGGAATTTAAAAGATGCCACATTGACTGACTGACCTCAAATTGTGTACTTTTTGAACAAAATAAAAATGTATCTGTAAACAAACATCTTGAATGAAATGATTCACCCCATAGATTTATTTATGTGCGTGTGTGTATGCATGTTTCAGAGAGGCAGTGTGTGAATGTGAGAGTTTATGTATGCGTGTGTGCATACGTGTGAAACAGAGTATGTGTATGTGTGAGTATGTTTGTGTGAGAGTGTGCATGTGTGCATGTGTGTGAAGCAGTATATGTTATAAACACTTTACACATCGTGTAACACTCTTGCTCACCTGCAGAGATGTATTGTCTGACACTCTATCACACCAGTTGTGGTATGATCTTTTGATATTTCTGCCCTTGACCCTATAAACTCTACGTCTGTATGCGCTCCTCTCTCACTACAACTGATGAAGGGGCTGTATTTCAAAAGCTTGTGTGACTTGACATAAACCTGTTGGACTATATCCTGATGTTGTGTGACTTCCGGCTTTATAAAGCCCGGTCTAACATTGGCACTTCCACATCAACAACAAGAAAGCAGATTTCTGTGTCTTTCCCCTCAAGTATGGATGATGAAATTTTGTATCAATGAGAGCTTGGATAATTATCTTGATAGGCATTTGATGTATGTCGAGTGTTATACTGTCATGGTATCGTTTATACAAATGCATAAAGATCAAATGCAAATGTATAAAGATCAATTGTATAAAACTTACAAAAATTTAATGCCCGATTTTCAATGTCTTCCTGTGAGTGTATACTGATGAAATGTTAATAACAGGAATATAGGATCTGAAGTGTTTTCTGTCATCATTGCTGTAGAAAAGCTGAGTATCAAGGACATTGTTCCATTTCTAATATATCCAATGTTGCTGAGCAAGTTACGAGGGAAATTTAAAACTAAGTGGCTATATTGCCTTGTGGTATTGATCACAGCAATCAATTGGACTGAGCAAATTTCATAAGTAAAATTAAATGTGAACTAAGTTTCCTTCATTTGATAGCAGGGAACATACTATGCTATGAGAAACATCACATTGCAACCTACACATTTACTGGCAATTTTACTGGTAATTTTGTGAGTAGGAACCTAGCCATTTGCTTACTGTGAATGAGAACAGATACCTTGATCAAATCATCTCTCCTTGCATATCAGAAAAAAATCATTAAAAAGCCTATGTCCATCACTTCTGGTTCTGAACAGTGACTGGTCTACATCAGATTTCCCTCCTTATGTTCCAATAACTGGTGGACCATATGTGACAATGTGTCCTATTGACCAATCGTGGCAGACGGCAGGCTGATGGTACCGAATCATCCCTTGTTTGACAGCCTTCTTCAGGGCTCATGCCCGAACCGTCGATTCTCCTGCTCCTTGGATGCTGCCTGACCTGCTGCATTTTTCCAGCAACACATTTTCAGCATGTAAGATCCTGACCAATCACAATCTACCTATCTAGTTTCTGAATTAAGATTGACAGTTAACTGTTCTTACTTTCTCTCCTTGCCAATGATGCTTCAACCAATCTGTACCCTTTTCTTATGCTGCATTAAATAGTTTCCCTTTTCTCAATTCTGCTTCTTGCCACTTAGTTCTGATGAGTGCAAGATGAAAATCTTCAAATTCTTCTCTCCTTTTAACAATGATCTTCTGAGATCTTATATAGTTTTGAGAGCCTATAATGAACAAGGAGGAAATGTTTCTCTACCATCTCTTGAGAGATTCGCACTGGATTTGAAACCCTAATTGGTAGCCATTGTCTATTTTTTATTAGAAGTGCACAAAGATGTTGACCTTTATAAACAAAAGATGTGTGGTTTATTTATTCATCATGGAGAAAGTAGTTTTTTCAGCCTAAGTAATAGTTCAAAACTCCAGCATAGGGTTCATAAATGGGATGCCCTTAAGATAATGCCATCTTTGAGACTGATGACCAGTTACATAGATTTTGTCCCTTTTCCATACTCTGAAGTTGAAGTTGTTTCAATATTGAACAGGATAATATTCAACTGCAACACTGCAGGTAACATGGACTGAAGCTGTACTTTGTCATAGTGTCATATTTAAATTTATTCAATAATAGCATTTAGCTAAGGGTTTGCTGTACTGAGTGTCCAAGAGACTTCTTTCTTATATTTTATGTTAGCTCCAGTGTAAAAGAAATATAAAGTGAACAAAATAATGCACTGCATTGATTTGAATAAAACTTACTAAGGGCCTTAACAAAGAATAGATTTCACATAGTGTTACTTACAGAGTGGACATCACTGCAGGAGTTCCACAGGGTAGTGTCCTCAGCCCAAACATCTTCAGCTGCTTCATCAATGATCTTCCCTCCATCATAAGATTAGAAGTGGGGATGTTTGCCAATAATTGTACAATGTCCAGCATCATTCACAGTTCCTCAGATACTAAAGCAGTTCTTGTTCTACTGCAACAAGATCTGGACAATATCCAGGCTTAGGCTGACAAGTGGCAAGTAACATTCATGCCATACAACTGCCAGACTATGACCATCACGAATAAGAGATCCTTGGCACTCAACAATGTTAACATCACTGAATCCCCCATTATCAACATCCTGAGGCTTATAATTGATCAAAATCTCAACTGGATTCACCACATCAACACAATGGCTACAAGAGCAGGTCAGAGGCTTGGAATACTGTGGCATGTAACTCTCCTACTGATTTCCCAGAGCCTGCACACTATCGGCAAGGCACAAATCAGGGGTGTGATGGAATGCTCCCCACTTGCCCAGATGAGTGCAGCCCCAACAATGCTCAAGAAGCTTGACACCATCCAGGACAAAGCAGCTTGCTTGATTGACATTACATCCACAAACATCCACTCCCTTCACCACTGATGCTCAATTCCAGCAGTTTGTACTATCTTCAAGATACACTGCAGAAATTCACCAAAGATCCTTTGATGGTATCTTCCAAACCCACAACCACCTCCATTTAGAAGGACAAGGGCAGCAGCTTGATGGGAACACCACCACCTTCAAGTTCCCCTCCAAGACACTCACCATTCTGACTGAGAAATATGTCACCGTTCCTTCACTACCATTGGGTCAGAATCCTGGAATTCCCTCCCTAATGGCATTGTGGGTCAACTTACTGCACATGGACTGCAGTGATTCAAGAAGGCAGCTCACCACCACCTTCCCAGGGATGGTCAATAAATGCTGGCCCAGCCAGCTGTGCCCACATCCCACAAAATGAATAAATAAAAGCAGAGATTGAAAAGACTCCAGGTGGTTGTGATAGGGAGGGCACTGAGTAAAAGGGCTTGAGCAGTTGTGTGGGATCTCCATCAGTAGGTGGCATGGTGAGGGAGGACAGCTGGAGCAGTTGAATAAACCCTTGCTAGAAAAAAAGGGTGTTTTTGGTAGAAGAAGGGCTGATATGAAGAGGGGGAAGATAAACAACGAAATCCTGAACACACTGTAATCCATAGACTTAATTCTATATACATACTGTGGATACTTCCTTGTTAAGCTCTAATTTCCCATCATGTTTGTAATAGTCTGATGCCAGTGTAATAGCAAATCCCTGTTTTGTGACCTTTTGGCCATTTGTGTTCAGATCTAATGTAACAAAGTCATTGGAGTTTGAGGAAGCATTATTTTAAAATATGGAGACAGGCAGCTGAATCAAATAAGCCTTCTTACCTCTGTATTTGCAACACAGTAAAATTACAACTTTCAAAGAACCTCAAAACTAACCTCAATGGTTGCTCACCAGACATTTTGCATAACCAATCTCAGACACTGAATACTCAATTCTAGACTCTGGGTTTGCAGCTTAAACAAAAGACTTAACTATTTATGAACAAAAGAGTAATTTGAGCACAGCAAAATTAAACAACAAAGTAATTGAAATGTCTCTGATTTAAGATCACGTTTTCAGCCCCAATCACCTAAAAGTCGGACAAACAAACAGTTAAGGGATAAATAAAGCAAAATAACAAAATTGACCAAATGATTTAAGTGGTTTTCATGTATTATTCCACTAGCATCTATGACTTCTTTGGTTTTTTTGAATATGTCGATTAGGGTCATCCTTTCAGATCACTTTGTGGATGTTTCAGCAATACTTATAACATAGTCTCTATTCACGGAGGGTCCAATGGCTGATAATAGGTACTTAGGCAGGGAGCTTTCAAATCATCATGCTGCAGCATCAATAGTTAAACCCCCTTCTCTCTGACACACAGTCCAAATACAAACCATTCAAATGCTCCAGCCTCTCCCTCTGTTTGCACGTCATTTTCTCTTCCAGACCTGCTGGCACCAATTCCCAGATTATGGAGTTTTCAGGAGCCATGGCAACCAGCTCATAGGTCACAAGGGGCAGTTATCAGGGAAATCCCTCCCTTAGAATGTATTGGAATATGTGTACAGATCCAGCAACTGGAGGCATTATTCTGTCAGGCACAAGCATATGACATGTATAAAAATGTGTTGAAATTCAGGTCCCTTTTTTCCACTTGCCTATCAGCCTCTGATGGGATCAAAATTAAGAAGAGCCCACAGAGGATTAGCATTTTCATATTATGGTATTTTCAGCAATATTCTTAATTACAGTCTCCACCACTCAACCACGTTACGTATGTGACCTTAATCGATTCCGGTTGCCGATGTGGGGTTGAGGATCCTGCTCCTGCTGCCTGTTAGTGATCACAGGTGAGGGCCCTTTAAAACCTGCTGGATGGAGGAAAGAGAGAGAGAGGTAGGGCGCATACCAGACTAGCAGGCTGGACTGTTATATTATTAACCTGAATATACCCTCAGCTGGGTAGGTTGTCTCCACTTACCCAATTCATTTTCATTAATAAGTGCGCTCCTATTACCTGTTAATATTACCTCATGAGGTCCATCCCATCGGACAAGGCCCCCTTGCTTAGAAGTATTTTCACTAAGACCGTTCATCCTGGGGCTGGCATTTCTACCTGCCCTGGGCATCCCTCAGGCTCCCAATCCTTGACAAGCTGCTGGTCTCGTGCCTGTCCATGAAGTATGTGTAAATGCTTACAGAGGGATTTCATGTAATGTCAGACTTGTGCCTTGCTGTTAGTCACTTCTGCTCCCCTTGTGATTAGGTCCTGAGGGGAGTGTCATTGCTCATCCCAACATGAGTTCAAAGGGTATTAATCCACTGGTTTCCGAGGGCATTGCCCTCTGTGCCATTTAACCTCTTCTCCTATCATTACCTTCGTCAGAGCATTTTTCAACATTCTATTCAGCCTGTCTACCATACATAAGCTCTGCAGGTGGTAAAGGATATGATACTTTCGTATTATATGCAAGAATTTACATGCTTCCTTCAGGCACTTGCCTGTGAAATGGGTCCCTTAGTTTAGGTCTAATTGTAAGGCAACCCTCCACCTAAGTGTTATTTCAGTTGCTATTTCACTGAGGTTGTAGTACAGTTCTTTATGGGGAAAACTTCTACCAATCTGGTAAACTGGTCAATCATGACCACACAGAATTTCTTATTCTGACTTTGTGGGAGTGGTCCTACAAAGTCCATTTGAATGTGTTCCCATGGTCCCTATGGACAGGGTTGATGGCTTATTTAAATTTTAATTCCCTGTCCTGGTTCTGCCTGTGCTCTTGCAGTGCACATCTGGCAAAATTTCACATTGTATCTTCCCATTCCTTTCTACCATCAACAGTTAGATATTAGCTGTATCAGTGTATCCCCCCCTACATGTGCTAATCCATGGTAAACATTGCTGAGCATCTGTTGGCAGGCTATAGGAGCGACCACTTCACCCTCTTTTCTCCAAATATCATCTGCTCCTCATGTTGCCCTGTCTTTAATCCATCTTGCTTTTAAATTCAAAATGTCCCATTCATCATCTTTGGCTTCTTGCTGTCTCACAGCTACTATCATTATCACTTCCTGTTCTAACATTGCTTTTGCTGCAGTGTCTGTGTAGTCATTCCCTCTCTGCTCTGGTGTCTGAATCTTTCTGTGTGCTTTTACTTTAATTACTGCTGCCTCCTTTGGTTCAGTAGCTGCAACCACCAGGTCCTTGATTAGAGTCTCATGCTGAACTATACTCCCACTCGAGGTAACATGACTTTGTCTTGCCCATGCCATCATGTAGTCATGGACTATGCCAAAGATATATCTACTGTCTGTGTAGATATTAACCCTTTGTCCTCTCCCTAACTGCAGGGTGGCAGTAAGTCCTTTTAGCTCAGCTGTCTGGGCAGGCTGAGTGACATGCTTCTATCGTTTCTCCTGTTAAAAGCTCCCCTTTCAAATTAACTATGACCCATCCTGTCTGGGCCTCACCATCATAATGCTTCTGCGCTCCATCTGCAAACATGCATTTCATACTGGCCCTTCTAATGGCTCTGACTTTCTCTTCTTCCTGCTCCATGAGTGGGATACAATCATGTGTCTCTCCTTCCTGATTCACATAGTTTGCTGGGTTCTCTCTTTTACCTTTTACCATTTCCACATGCCTGTTTTTTGACAACAGTGCAGCTTCTATTTGGCTCGCCTACTGTCTGTAACACCTCTCAGTTTTCCAGCTTCCAACAACTGGATTACACTATATGGGGAGTGTAATATCATTTTCCCCAGTTGTATCAAGGGGGAGGATGTCGTTAGTGCCCAAGTAGCACATTGGATGGCTCGAACACACAAGTGTTGTCCCATCACGACCAGATCCATTTTACCTGACTAGTATCCCACAGGCTGGAGTTTGTATCTGTAACACTTCTGCAGAGTGCCATTACTCTCATTGCGAAAGAAGTGAAAGGGCTTTTGTCAGGTCAGGGAATCCTAGTGCTGATGTGGAGGCCAGTGTCTATTTGATCTTGACAAAGGCCATCCCCTGCTTTTGTCCCCATTCAATCTCCTCAGGGCTAGCCATCCCCCCTTTAGTGAGGCTTTGCAGGGGTCCAGTGAGATCATTGTAATTTTTCTTCGGATTCATGATGTCATTTCCTGTGGTGATGTCATTTTTTTCTTCTTTTTCTCAGGGGGTGGTAAATGGTAAATGGTGGTAATCATTACCAACCCAATGAACAGAGTCCACCAATTTCTCAGCAACAAACCCAAATAAGCAGACAAAACATGTTTAGAAAACCTAGCCATTCCCCCCTACATCAAAGACATCTTGGATATGACTGCCAGACTACACAGACCCCATGGCATCATGGTAGCTCACAAACCCACCAACACACTAAAACAGCAGCTAATGAACTTGAAAGACCCTTTATGAGCAACAAGCAAAACTAATGTCATTTACAAAAACCGTACAAGAACTGTGACAAATACTACATTGGACAAGCAGGCATAAAACTACTCACCAGGATACATGAACATCAACTAGCCACAAAGGGACATGATCCTCTCTCACTAGTATCCTTACATACAGATAAGGAAGGACACCACTTCAACTGGGACAACACATGCATCCTAGGACAAGCCAAACAGAGACACGCACCAGAATTCCTAGAAGCATGACATTCCAACCAAAACTCCATCAACAAACACATTGACTTGGACCCCATTTACCACCCACTGAGAAAAAGAACAGGAAATGACATCACCACAGGAAATGACATCACCAACCCAAAGAACCCAAACATATAAATAGAAAGCAGGAAACATTAGCAATACTTTGGCCGGAGGCTCACTGAAGATATTATCTAATACAGTGACTAAACATCTGAAAATGAATCTTCTAGCTCAGCAATCAAACCTACATCCAAAATCTCAACCTGAGCTACAAGTCTTCTCAAAATTGTTCTCTTCCTCTTTGGTGAACTTTATGCCAGTAAGGATGTTGTTTATGTATTTGTGGGTTTCTTCTAATTTGTTGCATTTCGTGATGACAAAAGTGTCATCGACATAGCGGACCCAAAGCTTGGACTAGATCATGGAAAGGGCTGCTCATTCAAACCTCTGCATACCTGCTTCTGCTAAAAGTCCTGATGTTGGTAATCTCATAGGCATTCCATTGATTTGTTTGTAGATCTTGTTGTTGAAGGTAAAGTGAGTTGTGAGGCACCGGTCTAGTAGTTTGAGGATGCTGTCCTTCTGATAGAATTGGTGCTGTCAAGTGTTCATGTTCTTGGTTCATCTATCAATGAGGCCAGTGTTTCTTTGGTTAGGGTGGTGTTTATTGAAGTGAATAGGGCCGTCACATTGAAGGAAACCATGACCTTGTGATCCTCTATCTTGGTGTTTTTGAAGGTGTTCAGGAATTCCTTGGTCAAGTGGAGGGAGTGGGTTGAGTCTTCTACTAGGTGTTTCAGTTTGCGTTGCAGTCCCTTTGCTAGTCTGTGTGTCAGTGTGCTGGGATTAGCTTTACTATCTCTATGGTACAATTTATTTCATAATGTGACCTTTTAGATTACTGTTCTGGTTGATAATTTCTCAAATAATCAAAGTGTCTTTCATTTTCCACTAAAGATTTTACATTTCTACCTCCAGAGAAGCCAAATCCAAACTATTCATGAGCAAAGTCCCTGCATTAATATTGTGGCCACTTCATTAATTAAATCTGTATTCCTCATTGATTTAATTCTACCATACTGACTTGGCATACCAGTTCCAACTCAACATTCCCATTAATCGAGCATTTGTCCCAACAGTATTTATTTATTCATGTGAGATGTATATGTTACTGGCTAGACCACCATTTATTGCCCATGTCTAATTACTTGAATTGAGTGACTTGCCAGGCCATTTCAGAAGATAGTAAAAATTGCTGTGGATCTAAAATCACATGTAGGTCAGACCAGGTAAGGATGGCAGATTTCGCATCCATGGGCACTATGTTGGAATCTGGAGGTCCAAGTCTAATTTAGCAACCTCACTGATTTCAATCTCTACTTGCTTCATACCCTTGGTGTGGGTCTCTGTTCTGTATCATTTCAGATTTGAACTGCAGTTACAGTGTTTCTATTTTCCATTTTCACCGGCTTTGGCTATCCTAGCATCCTCTTCCATTGGAATCACCTCTATCCTTTGGCAAACCTCATTTATAGTGTGTATATATTCCATTGAGGGCTGGTGTCAAAAAATAGTGCTCCTTTGCCCACTTCCAGCACCAAGACACAAAGTTGTTTCAACTGATGCTATAACAATACCGTGATTTCTTAAGCAGCCAGCCATGATCCCAGTGGAATTGGGTCCAATTCCAGATTACAGCAGATGAAAACTTTGTCCTGGGGCTTGATTTTTCTTCTCTGTCCCTGGTCAATATCATAAAGCATAATCATGTCTTCTACATCATCTACAAAGAAAAACATGCAAAAAAACTTTTTTTGTTTGCAAACCTGGTCACAGGCACAGGATGTTTAGATATATGTGTAAATTCTGATGGTTTCCTCACCTGATTTTTCCATTACTTTTCTTCTTACCTGGATAAGATGGTGGCCCAGGTTATTTTTGGCATGATAGTTCTCTTTGTGGCGGTTATGATTTTCCCCATATCCTCCTCTTCTTATTTCACCAAATTCTTTACCCTCTGTTGGCATTCAGCTGCATTTGCATTTGCCTCATCACCATCAACATTCTCACACTGTTTACCCACAAACAACTGGATTACATGCACCATAGGGCTAGCCTTGTCAATGATACTATAGGGTCCTCCATCTGGTTTGAACATGTGCTCCCTTGGGTAGTTTTGTGCCATTAGCTGATCACCTTTTACCCATTCTTGCGGCCACCTGCCCTGCGTCCAGACCCCTCACAACAGGCACACATGCAGACGCAGTATACTTCATTAGGTATAAACTAAATATTACCCCCTGCCCTTCTAAATCATCATCCACCCATCCATTCTTCCTGAGTGGGCACTGATACTTGGGCTGGGCTTGTCCCCATAAGCATCAGTTCCCTGGGGGCTACCTCAAATCCTCAGGCTGCATGGAGTTTCTCTTGAAAGATTTTGAGGCCTTTAACTCACATTGTCAGATCTCCGTCTCCTTCTGATTATAAGGGACACATTCAGTGTTTTCCTTCCCCCCTCGGAGGCTTTTTTACATTCTTGCCTAAATTTTCCCTTTCCTCCTCAACTGTGACATTCCACAGTTCCTTGCACTTTCGGTGTTCCTGCCTGTTGCCACTTGTTAAGGGCTGCATTTTTTGTCTCACAAACCCTCCCTCGAGCTTGCTACTAGTCCCTCCTATGAAATCCTCTGCCTGCCTTCTCTCATATCAGAGTGTGATCTTTCTCAAAGTTCTCACTGCTATGTTATTTACTGTTTCTGTGTTAAAGTCCTCAAAGACAGATTGTAAATGCAGGAATGAATGGATCATCAGCATTGCAGCCAGCGGTTGAAAGCTATTTCTTGGAGCTTGGCTCAGATCAGGTCTGGACTTCCTTCGGAATATTTCAAAAGTTACAGTACTTTCTGTAAAGTTATTTGCTATTATGTTTAACATGTTAAAAAGACATCAAAAGTGACTGTCTTCCTTAGTTTGAAAAAGACTGATATATTCCAAACCTTTAATGAAGCTGCTCTGTTCTGGGACATTGCACTCACCTTCATGGTCATAATGCTGTTGTCTGTTGTATGCCAAACAGGGATGAAGCTAAAGGGCATATGGTATCCATTAAGCTCCATCTGCCTGTTCCCACTTACTTGTGGCAGGATGCTTCAAGGTAAGCTCTTTTACTGATGGATAACAAAAACATTGACGGAACTCAGTTTAGCAGCACTTTGCTCTGCCATGTTCCTTCAAGTACAATTACTGCATTAACCTAGTATTTCTTGCTGGAGATTTGGTTGTGCTTCTCTTTCGTTTTCCCATCGCCATAATCTCATTGGCAATATTTATGCATGCAGAAATATTTTCTAGAATTGTAAATGAAATTCTGCCCATAAGTTGCTTGATCAGATGTTGACTGACAAACGGAAAGGTACTTTCTGGAAATACTATCTTCCAAACATTGTACTGAAAGTTGTGATTTCTTGAGATTTCTTTTTCAAGTGAATGGACCAATATCTTTGTTTGGCATTTAGAATTTAGCTCCTGCAAATTTGGAATTCAATTTGTCTAACATTCAAATTTTGTATGAGCATCCCTTTAGAGAAAAGGTTAGTCATCTTGGTCTAAACGTACTCTGATTGTGCCATTCTTCTTTCACACACAGTGCTAGAACTGCAGCAGTCTGTGTGCTGCGTACATGCTGGATAATGCCATTACATTCCATATTTTTCGGTTCACTTGTAAGCTTCTCTTGTATGTAAACTCTGTACTTTCTGGGACTGTTGGTTAATCGAATTGCAGCTTCTTGGAGGTGCAGTACAGCATAATCTTTAAAATTTCCTATGGCACTGAACCTGTCTGGTAACAATTATCAGTCCTGAACTGAGTCTGTCTGAATACTCTTAGTCTCTTCTGCTGCAATTAGTATCTTGATGATCTTATAGGTGGTCATAGTATTATGATCCATGTACGCTGGTTATCCTGCTATTGCTGCTCCACTTATACGTACCAAGTTTTTAATCAAGCAGCGATTTATCTGCACTTCATTCAATCTAGTCTACTGTATTCACTGCTTGCAATGTGGTCTCCTCTACACCAGGGAGATTAAGCAAAACTTGGGCAACCACTTTCAAGAACATCTATGTTCTATCTGCAAAAATGACTGAATTTCCTGATGCCTGCCACTTCAATGGACCACTGTGTTCCCTGGCTGATATCCCTGTCTCGGGCTTGCTGAAGTGCTCAAGTGAAGCTCAGTGCAAGCTGGAAGAACAGCATCTTATTCATTTGGGAACCCTGCAGACTTTCAGATTCCATATCAAATTAAATAATTTTAGGGCCTGAGCACCTTCTCCCATGTCCTTTCCACAACACACACACACCAGGTCTTGCCATCACATGGGCTACTACTGCAGCTTTGTTAGCTATTAACGGTCCCAATTAGCAACTATTAATTCCCTAGACTGACCTTTACTTGTTCCTTTGTCTGTCCTACCATAGTTCTCTCCGTCTGAGTTCCATCTCCACATATTATGCACTCCTCCCCCCCCACCCCATCTTCAGGATACATACCAATCTTTTATAAAAACAGAAATAGTTGGAAAATCTCAGCAGGTCTGGTAACATCTGTGGACAGGAACCAGAATAATCTTTTCCTTGTTACTTTCAGTTCTGAAGAAAGATCACTGGACCTGAAACATTAACCCTGCTTTCTCTCCACAGATGCTGCCAGGTCCGCAAATTCTGTTTTGGTTTCTAATTTTGGGGTTTTTTTGCCCAGTAAAGTACTTGTGATTTCCATGCAGAATTGCAATAGCTATATTTTATCATCAATGAGCCAATGCAAGGAGGTATCCCGTTATGGACAGTTAAGTTTGTAGCTGTCGTCTGTATAATTTGTATCCAAATAATCCAAGTAGTTATCCTTCCAGATTCTGACTGTTAACCTGTTCACCTTCTAGTTAAAGTTTCTTCTGCTTTTAAACTTCTAATCTCACGTACATTATTGTTTAATCATACATTTAGCACACTTGCTGTTGTTACTGTCAGGATGCTGCATATGCATTGTGTTTGGATATATCCTGTGCAGCCTCTGGTTGGAACTTTAGAACTGGATTTGTTGCTTCGGTGAGTTCAGTGTTCTTTTGCACTGTATGACTTAGAAAGCAGTACAGTTTGTGACGGGTGTAACAGATGGTCTTTCTCATACAGCTTGCTTGCTTTCTGCAACTTGGCTACATCAGTGCTGGTAACTGCATCTAATGCTAGCATATGTTATTGTTTGGCTACAATGGCTTTGTATTTTCTGCCATCTTTACGCAATGTGTTCCTTTTTTCCAAGAGGTATTTCTGGTAAGTTTTGATTGGCATTAAAGGTATAACCATCTTCATTGTTGCTGAGACAGATTCTGAAAAGTCATAATCAACACCCTTTTAAAAGCATTTACTGACAAACTGATCAATTGATTCTTGTGGCTGTTGTCTCTTACACATCGTCTCTTGACAGTGAATTCTAAAGTTTACTGTTACAAGTATATGATCCTAGCTGTTCCCATAAGTTAGCTAGTTCTCTCTGGTCCTGTTGAGACAGGTCTAAAATGTTGACTCTTTGTGCAACCCTTTATTTTCCATGGCTTTCTCTATATTCAATATTTGCTTATCTAGTTCTCCAATGCTAAATGTAAAAAGTATACCTTCACCCTTTGTTTAAAGAGCCTGTATTCAGACAGGCTGAATCTGATCATCATTTTTCTGATTTCCCTGTTTTGTAAAGCTATTGAGGTTATAGGGAACATAAAGCAGTTTTGCTACTATAAGATTACTCTATGCAGAGATTCCACAACGCCATTGTCACGTTTATTTTATTATTTTCTAATGGAAGCTGTTTTACAAACACAGCTCAAACTACTTTTTGTCTCACATGCCATTTTTACTTTTTGCCACGCATTCAAAGTTGCCTTGATGGTTTTGCAACTTCTACAAGCAAATGTGAGCTAACTCCCTACTTGTACAAGTTCACAAATCAAGTACTCACTATTCCTCTCATGATTTTGTTTTTTTGGAGAGGGGAAATGTCCCATTTAAATTAACTTCTCCAAAGCTTCACGCCTTTTATGAGGGCTTCTTTGTTTTACAATCTTTCATCACTGCTTTTTTTTCATCAAAAGAAACATTTGCAGTGCTGATCACCATGTTGTCTTTCTAGTGTTATTGGTTATTATCACCAATTAATTTGTGTGGATTCAGTTTACTTACCAAATCTCATTCAGCTTCATTTAACAGCTCAGGCTACCACTTGCATTTACAGCAAACTGTTAATATATCCTCCTCTAGCTGGCTTTTGCTGTTTATCATCTGGTTTCATCCTAGTCCTTGGCTCATTAGCATAGCCAGGTCATAATGCAACACAGCTTTTAAATCAATTAAACACAAATACTCTCTATGCCTCAGCAACAAAAAAAATGCAGTGCTCTATTTCTTCTTAATTAAAGTTTCAGCCTTTGCTTTTCTGTGATGTTTCCTAAGAAGATGTTTTGAAGGACTGTTATTCATTACCAGTTAGCACTGTATTATAATCTTCCACTACATTTTCCAGGTTTCACTGGGACTACCTTCAAATGACAATCTGCAATCTTGGCACTCTATTTTGCTGTCTCCGTGGGGTATATGACCCATTTTGAGAGAAAGAAAGGGGAAGGAGAAAGTACTGCCCTCAGTAAAATATGTCCCTAGTGACAGAAAGTAAAAATGTTACAGAAAACAGTTATATAAATTATTCCAACAATGATATGAGCAACAATCTGAGATTTAGTATTATCTGTTATGTCTTTAATGAGCTCTGCCACTGAAAATGGGGAGAGGTAATGTTTTCATTCCTATTTGTCTGTTGGTCCATTTTTCTGTAAATAATTTGTCTCAAAAAATCAGTGGGTGGATTTTAGAACACAGAGTATGACTCAGGGAATGCTGATTAGTGGTTATCAAAAATGCAGAACTGGATCCTAGGAGATTGGGAGATAGGGAGAGTTTTCTTTTTTAACTCTGCAAGGGTAAGTGAGATACAGTAATGATTTTGTTTCTGTTCTGGTCTATTAGTTTGTAAACAATAAATCTCAAAGACAAGATTTTAATGAGATTTGGTACACAGGTTTGTGCGGCTCACTGAAGAACTGACTGGGTTTTGTCAAAGCTGAAGACCTGGATTATTTTTTGAGGATCTTTTAACAGTAGTGGAAAGGGTCAATTGACTTCATTTAAAATATTGTGGGTCTTATTTAGACACTGTGGATCGTCTCAGCTGCTGTGGTGAAATTGTCACTGTCAAAATGTGAGCAGAGTTTCAAAGCGGGTTGTTGGATAGTTTGGCCTGAAACATCTTCCTATGGATCTCTAATAAAAAATGGCTTATTTTGTTAGTTTTGCATCTTCAGAACCTTAAAGCAGGCAGTGAAGTGCCTGAAGAAAGTGTTGTACAGTGGTAGTAGGAAAGTGTCAGAGAGGTTATGTGAGCTTTTTTTTTATTTTGGAATTTGAAGAAATTAGTTTTGGAGATATTCAATGGCAAATGAAAAGAGGTGCAATTTGAAGGTGGTAAAGAATTCTACTGTAGTCAAAGAGTTAAAGGAGAGAATTAAATAACAGCAGAAATTCCTAAGCAAGTTTTGTAGGATTCTTTCTAAATGAAGCATGGCAGCTATGTGGGTGGCTTCAAACGTAAAGGTAATTACGTTTCACTTGTTTTGTGGAATGCAGTTCTTCACAAACTGTTTGCATCATTTATTGTGTTTAGAACTTTATTTAAAAGTAATGAAAATGACTCATGTCTTAATTTTTTCTCTGTACTTAGTTTTATGTAATTGATGTGCTTCTAGTACTTCTACTGAAAATGCCATATTGGAAATTGTTACTGTGATGCACACTCTCGATAAAATGCAACAGTTAAGACAAACTGTTGTTACCTGCTTACTGTTAATGTTAGATGTATAAAGATTGAAGGACATGCTTCTTTTACGTAGAAGGTGCAGTGTACAGTAGTCATGTCCCTATCTCTGAGCCAGAAGCTCTATGCTCAAGCCTAACTCCAGGACCTTGATGCCCAAGATAGGTGCATTCATAATGCAGCTGTCAGATTGAAAATCAACTTGTAAGTCCTTCCAAGACATAACTATGGCAGATGTCAATGAAGGAGAAAATTCTGGTCTCTAATGTGATACAAAGGCTCCAGACCACTTGCAGTTTCCACAGACCAGTACGCATCAGAGAAAATACTCCAGGCTACATACAGCAGTGGAAGCAGGGTAATTGAATATTTACAAAACTAAATTAAATAGATCTAAGAATTGGCCAGAGAATTATTAGTTATAGGACGAGGCTGCAATCAGAGCAGATGCCTGATCGAATGAAAAAACAGGGTCAAATTAGCCCATTCCTGGTCCTAATTTGCACATATAATGCATCTATCAGTGCTTCCAAATTTAGTGTATCCCACATACTTCCAGATGGTGTGTTGAGATTATCAGCCATCTCATAAACCACTGAACTGAGTAGAAACATGTCATCCGTAAGTCTCAGTGTTTGCCTAGGAAGAAGGTTTTGACACAAATAGACCTTTTTTTGAAAGGGACAAGCATCTATCTCAGTTTGAGAAGTGATGTGTGCTAGTGAGTTAATGTTGTGTTATCATAGTTATACACACTTCAGTAAAGACCAGGGCAGGGGACAGATCATGATTATAAAGGTGGTTCATCCATGATGTGACTGAGCTGAGAACTTTCACCATTAGAAGATCTTGGAATCATTGCTGGATTGTGATTGTGGGCAGAACATAAAGACTTGTCAGTTGAGCTGGGATGTGGTTGGTGGATCCTTATGCCGTCTTCGGCCAAATGCTAATTCATTGACCAACCAACCACAACAATTACCTCTGTGAATGCCCATACTCCAAGCGGGGGGTGGGGGGGGGGGTGGGGGGGGGGGGGGGAGCAGGGGGAAGCATGAAATACAGCCAGGGTGAGTGTGAAGAAGCTAGAGGAAATATCACTGATCAACTGGACCTTCTTTGTGAGGAGGAGAGTCCTCCTGGATTGCTGCAGTGTCCAAGCAGTAGATTAGATTAGACTAGATTACTTACATTATGGAACCAGGCCCTTCGGCCCAACAAGCCCACACCGACCCATCGAAGCGCAACCCACCCAGACATATTCCCCTTCATTTACCCCTTCACCTAACACTACAGGCAATTTAGCATGGCCAATTTACCTAACCTGCACATTTTTGGACTGTGGGAGGAAACCGGAGCATCCGGAGGAAATCCACGCAGACACGGGGAGAATGTGCAAGCTCCACACAGTCAGTTGCCTGAGGAGGGAATTGAACCCAGGTCTCTGGCGTTGTGAGGCAGCAGTGCTAACCACTGTGCCACCCAAATATTTCCTGTCTGCAGGATTTCCCTAGTGGGGTCTGCTTCACCGTGACCACCTCCATCCTGTCTGCAGCACCATTGTTCAATTTCCCCGCACAGTGGAGTCATGTTGTCACAATTCATATGTACAATCCCCACATCCTGGCGACCTGGGAAGGTATGCACAGCTACAATGAGGCAACACCAATGTAGTGGACCACATCTGAATGTTGATCAGCAAGCAGCCTGTCAAGGTGACCCTGAAGGTGGATGCTAGTGTGTACATTCTCCACCTGCCCTCCAGCCTCTGAATGGGAGGGAGCCAAGGCTACCTGACATACACGGAGCAGCCTAGAGTGTGCTGAATGTGTTGGAGGTCAGGGCACCTGACTAAGGACTGCAAGGCATTCAAGAGCTGCAATCTGTTTGGGGAAGCAGGCCACTTGTACAAGGCCTGCCCAGGGTAGGTGCCACATATGCTCAGATGGTCAGAAGAGGCAATGTGAGCCCTGAACCCCCCCAAAAGGATAGTAAGGTGCCCCCCCAGCAAGAAAACTGAAATGAAGGGCACCCAGAAAGAGGGACAGGCTGGAAAGGAGAAAAAGGTAGCCAGCGTGGAGGCACAGCAACCGATGCAACTTCTACCTGAACAGATGGAGGAGGAGGAGGAACTGAAGAAGGCGGGTTAGTGGATACTGGTGAGAAGCAACTACATAAGGGAAACATGTTGGGCCACTGGAAAACAGAAAGAGGTAGCTGCATAATGGACACACCAGCTGCTCCTCTGACAACAAAGATCTGCAGAGGGATGGCCACAAACAAAAGAAGAGACACAGCACTATGGGGAAGAAGGGGAGGAGCTTGGTCCCCCACTGCAAAACACTGGACATCGCAAGGGACCCAGTGACCTCTGGCCTTTGGTAATGGGGGTACCCACTGCACCATAGTTCCGTGCAACTGGGAACAGCGATACTCCGGATCAGGAGAAGAGCATGATAGTCCCTCTGTCGGACTCAGAACCGGAACTTCCTGACTTCATTCTCAGTATGGGATACAGAAATGGTCAAGCTTATGGGCCCAATGGCCTTTGATTTGATCGTGGGTGGGTGGGAATAAAAGCCGTTCCTTTATTCTGGGTATTCTGCTGCAAGCAGGTAACTTCACCATCTCCAAGACTAAGGAGGTGGTAGGTGGATGCCTCTTCACAGCAGACAGTATGTACAGAAACACTCCCCAGGCAATGTCCAGGCCAGAGACAGCTCACAGAGGGGTCAATCTACTTAAGAAAAGATTTCCTGTTTGTGTTCTGCATGTTCTCGGTCAGATCCACTGATGTCAAGCTGGTATTCTTCTTTGGGACAGATGCGGATAAGGAGAGTTAGGAGACTCCTGCCCTCCCGCCCCCGGGGCTGCTTCCTGGCCAGGAGAAGGAAAGCTCTGATTTCAAACCTCTGCTGTGTTGCGGACAGACCCACGCATGGGAAAGGTAAACCTCGAGGAAAAATCTGGAGCTGGGGCCCTGAAGGCAATTAGTCATTATCTACAACCTCACTCTGGCAGCTCTTGTGACAGCACTGGTTCCAAACTGTAACGGCTTTGCTGTTCTTTTGCATTAACCAATGTCATGGAGAGGAGAGCCATGTGTAATGGGCAACAGTTTGTTCCCCATGCCACACCACCTAGGCCTTCATCCTCCCACCACCGCACTTGGAAAGGATATTCCTGCAGCATCGGCACAACATGGGGGGCAGCAGATACTGGTTTTAGTCATCGCTAGATTGGCACATAGAGCGATGCCAGGGGCTGCTCCCAATGGTGGGAGGGATTTTTGGATCCCACTGGACAGCTATCGCCCACCTCAAGCTGGGCAGCCCCCAGCCAGTAAGGTGCTGTCTCACCTCAATCTGCTATCCTCACAGGGTGCAAGGGGATTAGGAATTATCCAAATGGCAGATTGCAATCACCACACCAAGCAACCAAAGCAAACAACAAAAGAGAACAGCTATAAAACTGGGAAGTTGGAACATCTGGACAATAATGACCAGCCTCTCAGAAAACCTCCAGGACATCAGCAACTTTAGGAAATCAGCTGTCATAAATAATGAGCTTAAGAGACTCAACGTGAGCATAGCCGCCCCCCAGGGAACAAGGCTGGCAGAGGCGGGCTCACTGAAAGGGAAGGGCTACATGGTTTACTAGGTGGGGAAGGGCTCTGATGAATCCAGAGAGCATGGAGTCAGCTTCAGAGTAAAGAACAACCTGATCATTTGGAGATGCCTGTGTTCATCAAGCTGTTCAAAGTTAAAAACCACACAACACCAGGTTATCGTCCAACAGTCATGATTTGGAGATGCCAGTGTTGGACTGGGGTGTACAAAGTTAAAAATCACACAACACAAGGTTATAGTCCAACAGGTTTAATTGGAAGCACACTAGCTTTCGGAGCGACGCTCCTTTATCAGGTGATAGTGGAGGGCTCGATCATAACACAGAATTTATAGCAAAAATTTGCAGTGTGATGTAACTGAAATTATACATTGAAAAATTGACTGTTAAGCATTTCATCTGTTAGAATACAGTGATAGTTTCACTTCTTTCATGTGTAAATCACAAAACCCTTCTTTTTAAAGTTGCATTCTTGGGTTAGCTGTTAACAATGGTGATAGCTAGACAATATGTTGAAGGTGTTAGCCCCCGTGTTTTCTGTCTATGACCTGATGTTTAGATTGATTCTAATCTAAAAAGTGAGATAACAGTGTTTTACGTAAATTCATGCAGTTTTTGAGCTCAGAGTTCTACATGAATGTATGCAGTTTTTGAGCAAAGTGCAATGTAGCCCTGCAAGTACAAATTCACCCCACAAAATATATGTGTGCATGCGGGTCTTTGTCTGTGTGTGTGTGTGTGTGTGTGTGTCTGGGGTGGGGGTTGTGAGTGTGAGAAAGTGTGTGTGTGTGTGTCTTAAGTCTGTGAGGGGGTGCATGTGTGAGTGTGGAAGTGTGTGTGTCTATAAGGGTGTGTGGGTGTCTGTGTGCACGTCTGTGTGTACCTGTGTCCGTGTATATGTAAGAGTGTGTGTGTGTGTGTGTGTGTGTAGGAATATCTGTGTGTGTGTGTGTGTAGTGCAATGGTGATCACCTAAATGTGACATTACAGGTGTGTTTGTGAGAGAGAGTGTATATGTGTGTGTGTGAGTGTAAAGGAGTCTAAGTCTGTGAGAGGGTGCATGTTGGAGTTTGTGTGAGTGTCTGTATGTGTCTGTGTATAGGAGTACGTGTGTGTGTGTGTGTGTGTGTGTGTGTGTGTGTGTGTGTATATAGTGTGACATGAACCCAAAGTCCCAGTTGAGGCCCTCCCTATGGGTACCGAACTTAGCGATCAGCCTCTGCTCGGCCACTTTTCTCTGCTGCCTGTCCCAAAGTCCGCTTTGAAGGTTGGTCACCCGAAGGTCCAAGGTCGAACATCCTGGACCCGCTGAAGTGTTCTCCAACTGGGAGGGAACACTCCTGTCTGTTGATTTTTGGGCGGTATCCATTCATCCATTGCCGTAGCCTTTGCTCGGTTTCACCAATGTACCATGCCTCAAGACATCCTTGCCTGCAGCGTATGAGATAGATAACATTGGCTGCATCGCATGAGTACCTGCCATGTACATGGTGGCATCCTATACACAGACACGTGCACAGACACTCACACACACTCCTCAGACACACACACTCCCACACTCACACATGCACCTTCTCACAGACTTAGACCCCATTACACTCTCTCTCTCTCTCTCTCTCTCTCACACACACACACACACACACACACACACACACACACACACACACACACATACGTTTGTGGGGTTTTGTACTTGCAGAGATACATTGTACTTTGCTCAAAAACTGCATAAATCCATGTAAGACTCTGTTAACTCATTATTTAGATTAAATCAGTCTAAACATTATGGCACAGACAACAGCACACAGGGGGCGAACACCTTCAACACATTATCTGGGCTGACACCAATTGTTAAAGTAAACCTGAGACTATAACTTTCAAAAAATGTTTTGTGATTTACATGTGAAAGAAGTGAAACTAACATGGTCACTCTAACAGATGAGAGATTTAACAAACAATCAGAGTATTTTTCAATGTATAATTTCAGTTACATCACACTGTGAACTTTTGCTCTAAATTCTGTGTCTTACAATTGTGTCCTCCACCTGATGAAGGAGCAGTGCTCCGAAAGCTAGTGCTTCCAATTAAATCTGTTGAACTACAACCAGGTATTGTGTGATTTTTAACTTTGAACAGCCTGATGAACACAGTAGGACCAGGCAGCAATGGCTCAGAGCGACTCATGACTCTTCGCCTCAACACCACCACAGGCCCAGTTGCCCCTGTCAGCGTGTATACCCCGACACTGTACTCCATGGCACACACAAAGGACGAGTTCTATGACAACCTTGGACCCCTCATTAACTGCATCCCTAGGAAGGAGCAACTTGTTCTTCTGGGCAATTTCGACGGCAGAGTGGGTGCAGACCACAGACTCGTGGCTCTCCTACCTTGGGCATTTTGGTGTGGCAAGAAAAATGAGAATGGACAGTGACTGCTCAAGCTGTGTACTTACCATGATTTGTGTAACACCAACTCCTACTTCCAGACAAAGTCTCAGCACAAGGTTTCCTGGACACTCCCATGCCCAAAGCATTGGCATCAACTTGACCTGATCCTACTGAGGCGCACTGCCATCAAACACATTCTCCATACACGCTGTAACCGCAGTGTGGACTTTGACACAGATCACTCCTTAGTGTGTTGCAAGATTAGGCTGCAACCTAAGAGATTCCATCACACTAAGCAACAGGGGAACCTTCACATCAACATCAGCAAGATATCCCAGCCAGACCTTATCCAGCAGTTCTTAGAGGCTTTTGAGAGAGAACTCAATGCCTCGCAACATGGAGACTCTACCACAGAGAAGTAGGGAACTTTGCGGATACCATGCACCACATATCCCCAGCTATCTTTGGGAAGAAGACCTGCAAGATACATGACTGGTTTGAGGCTAAGGCAACAGAGATGACCCCTGTTGTTGAAGTCAAGCACATCGCCCGAGTTGAGTAAAGTGGTCAACTAGCAGGAAGAATCTGCAGATTCTCAGGGCTGCCAGGAACAAGGTTCAGCAGACTCTGGATTCGTGGTGCTGGAAGAGCACAGCAGTTCAGGCAGCATCCAAGGAGTAGCGAAATCGACGTTTCGGGCAAAAGGCCTTCATCAGGAGCGTTGCACTAACAAGTACTGGACACAGCTAAGTGAAGAAATTCAGATGGCCACAATAATGAGGAACATTAGGGAATGTACAAAGGCATCAATAAGGCACTAGATCAGCTCAGAGCAAGACAGCCCTCCTTAAATCCTCTAGTGGGGAAGTAATCACAGACAAAGGCCAGCTGATGGAGAGGTGGGTTGAACACCACTCTGATCTCCAGAGAGTATACTGCGTCCGCTTCAGCACTTGATGCCATCACATGCTTGCCGACCATGGATGAGCTAGACGCAGAGCCATCAGTCAAAGAGCTCAGCAAGGCCACTGACAGCCTGGCCTCAGATAAGGCCCCAGGTAGCGACGGGATTCCTCCTGATCTGATCAAGTGCTGCAAGACTAGCTTCCTGCTCCCATTGCATGAAGTCCTCTGCCAGTGCTGGCAAGAAGGAGCTGTACCACAGGCCATGAGGGATGCCGAGATCATTGCCCTCTACAAGAACAAGGCTGAGAGAAGCGACTGCAACAACTACACAGGCATCTCTCTCCTCAACACTGTCAGCAAAGCCTTTGCTCAGTTCATCTTGACTCGCCTGCAGAAACTGGCAGAAGGTGTATACCCAGAGTCACAGTGTGGCTTCCGAGTTAAAAGGTCAACAGTAGACATGATGTTTTCTCTTTGCCAACTGCAGGAGAAATGCAGAGAACAGAATATTCCCCTGTATGTCACCTTCATTAACCTCACCAAGGCGTTGGACCTGGTCAGCAGAAATGGCCTTTTCAAGGTTCTCCTGCCCACCAAAACTGCTGAGCATGTTGGAATCAAAGAACAAAGAACAAAGAAAATTTACAGTCCAGGAACAAGCCCTTCGGCCCTCCAAGCCTGAGCCGATTCAAATCTACTGTCTATCACCCAATTCCTAAGCATCTGTATCCCTCTACTCCCTACCTACTCGTGCATCTGTCCGGATGCATCTTAAATTAATCTACCATGCCTGCCTTTACTACCTCTGCTGGCAATGCATTCCAGGCACCTACCATCCTTCCACAGTAACATGAAGGGGACGGTGCAGTTCAATGGCAATTCTTCTGAGCCCTTCAACATCCGTAGCAGCGTCAAACAAGGCTGAGTGCTCGCTTCAGCACTATTTGGGATTTCTATGCTGTGCTCCTGAAACGTGCCTTTGGCACCACAATGGAGAGGATTTACCTATGCACTAGATCAGATGGCAGGCTCTTCAACCTGGCCCACCTCAGAGCCAAGACAATAGTACGGGTGGCACTCATCAGGGACATGCTGTTTGCCAATCATTGCTGCAGTTGCAAAACACACCCAACAGGAACTCCAGTTTCTGACAGATCACCTCTCCCATGCATGCAAGGATTTCAGGATGACTATCAGTCTGAAGAAGATGAGCATCCTGGGACAGGACATAGAAGCACCACTGCTCATCACCGTCGACAACTATGAACTCAATGTCATCCATCAGCGTACGTACCTCGTCTTCACCATCACTGGCAACCTCTCCTTGGACACAGATTGACAAGAGGATTGGGAAAGCAGCGTCACCTCTTGTTCACCTCACAACTTGAGTATGGACAATCCCAGACTGATTGTAAAGGCAAAAATGTCAGTCTACCACGCCTACGTCATGAGCACACTGCTGTACAGCAGCGAAACATGGACTACATATGCCAGGCAGGAGAGAAGACTGAACACCTTCCACTTGAGGAGTATCCACTGTATCCTGGGCATATCCTGGCAAGATGGAGTGTCCAACAAAGCCGTCTTATCTCATACTGGCCTTCCCAGCATGTCCACTCTGCTCAGTCAGCGGAGATCGTGCTGACTGGGCCATGTCCATCTCATGGAGGATGGCCACATCCCAAAGGATATCCTCTATGAATAGCTCGCATCCGGGAACAGACCATTGGGCATTCCCAGCTGCATTGCAAGGTCGTCTACATAAGGGACATGTAGGTGTTTGATATTGTAATGGAGTCCTGGGAAAGGCTTGCAGCTGACTGCATGAGATGGACCCTGACCCAATAACTCTAAACAAGGAAAAGAAGCTGATGAGCGCTGCAGCTGACAAGTGGGCATGAAGGAAGAAGTGCAGCAGCTCTATCAGATGAACAAACACATACAGATGTGACCTCTGTGACCAGGACTGTCACTCCAGCATTGGTCTCTTCAATCACAAGTGATATTGCTTCAGAGAAGCAGAAAGCCAGAATAACAACGATGCAACCCATGGTCAGCCATGACCGAAAGGGGCCTCACATTCTTCTCTGATCAGTGCCTCCTACTGGCCAACTGTCATGTAGAAGATGTCCAGAGGGCCAGCAAGGGGACGTGGAAGCTAAAAGTGAAACTGTTAACCTCAGAAAACATTGAGGAGCTCAAAAGGGATTACACAGGCTGGAGAACCATGAAACCACTCTTTGAGTCTCCATGAGACTACCAGGAAACAGTCAAAAGGAACATCGAGAGGTTCGTTATCCTCAAAAGGTGTTCAGAAGGCAAAATAAACAGGGAAAACTGTCCAAACTCCAGAAGATCATGCAGAACTTACTCCTGTTGTAGAAGATGGCAGTTGATGTCCAGAAGGATCTCCAGGAGGTGAAGAGCTCTTTGCCTCTGAGGCCTCCAAAATAATCTTCTGGTCCAGGGAGACATGTCCATGTTTTTTTTCTTCCAGAAAGTGCACAGGGAGAGCTCTGAGCCCAGCAGCCTGAAGGAAGAAGATGGCTCGGTAATGTCATCTCAGTCTAACATCCTGAGGATCAGCAAATCCTTTTATGCCAGTCTGTATGACATGAGGCCCACAGACACTGCAGTCTCCCAGTCATTCCTGTCCTCTATTACTGAATTCTTAAGTGACAGCACACGGATGAGACTGGACCAGCCGTTATCCATGAATGAGCTGACAAAGGCCCTCAAGTTCTTAGGAAAGAAGAAAACTCCGGAAAGCGACAGTTTACTGGCCAAGTTGTATTCAGCTCTGTGGGATTTGATTGGCCAGGACCTGCTGGAGGTGTGTGGTGGCATGCTTTTGATAGGTAGCATGTGTGAATCCATGAACAAATATCATCACTGGGAGAGGAAGGAAATTAGAAATTGGTGACCAATTTCACTGCTGAATGCAAATTACAAAATCTTGACTAAGTTCATCATCAACCAGGTTAGGTCTGCTTTGGCTCAATGTTTCTCCCCAACCAAACCTGTGCTGTACCAGGCAGGATCATCTCTGAGAGCCACATGCTCCTCAGGATACATACAGGACATGGGGGAGGCTGCACACCTTATCAGCCTGGATCAGGATGAGGCCTTTGATAAGATATTGTACACCCACAGGCTGGAACGTGTCTCCAAAATGTGTTTGGGGAGGCCTTCCACAATTGGATCCAACTACTCTACAATCAAAATTGTTAATGCAGTCTTATAAACGGGCAGGAATCAGAAAGCTTCCCGATCAGATCTGGAGTCAGGCAGTGCTGCCCACTCTCTCCTCTGAGTTTGTGTGCTGTATAGACATTCGGGATTAGTGGTGCTGAAATAGCACAGCAGTTCAGGCAGCATCTAAGGAACAGCAAAATCGACGTTTCGGGCAAAACCATTCATCAGGAATAAGGGCAGACAGCCTGTAGCGTGGAGAGATAAGCTAGAGGAGGGTGGGGAGAAAGTATCATAGAGTACAATAGGTGAGTGGGGGAGGGGATGATGGTGATAGGTCGGGGAGGAGAGGGTGGAGTGGATAGGTGGAAAAGCAGATAGGCAGGTAGGACAAGTCTGGACAAGTCTTGGGGAAGTGCTGAGCTGGAAGTTTGGAACTAGGGTGAGGTGGGGGAAGGGGAAATGAGGAAACTGTTGAAGTCCACATTGATGCCCTGGGGTTGAAGTGTTCCGAGGCAGAAGATGAGGTGTTTTTCCTCCAGGCGTCTGGTGGTGAGGGAGCGGTGGTGAAGGAGGCCCAGGACCTCCATGTCCTCGGCAGAGTGGGAGGGGGAGTTGAAATGTTGGGCCATGGGGCAGTGTTGTTGATTGGTGCAGGTATCCCGGAGATGTTCCCTAAAGTGCTCTGCTAGGAGGTGCCCAGTCTCCCCAGTGTAGAGGAGACCGCATCGGGAGCAACAGATACAATAAATGATATTAGTGGATGTGCAGGTAAAACTTTGGTGGATGTGGAAGGCTCCTTTAGGGCCTTGGATAGAGGTAAGGGAGGAGGTGTGGGTGCAGGTTTTACAGTTCCTGCGGTGGCAGGGGAAGATGCCAGGATGGGAGGGTGGGTTGTAGTGGGGCATGGACCTGAACAGGTAGTCACGGAGGGAACGGTCTTTGCGGAAGGTGGAAAGGGGTGGGGAGGGAAATATATCCCTAGTGGTGGGGTCTTTTTGGAGGTGGCAGAAATGTTGGCAGATGTTTTGGTTTATGTGAAGGTTGGTAGGGTGGAAGGTGAGCACCAGGGGCGTTCTGTCCTTGTTACGGTTGGAGGGGTGGGGTCTGAGAGCAGACGTACGGGATGTGGACGAGATGTGTTGGAGGGCATCTTTAACCATGTGGGAAGGGAAATTGTGGTCTCTAAAGAAGGAGGCAATCTGGTGTGTTCTGTGGTGAAACTGGTGCCCAAAACGTCGATTTTGCTGTTCCTTCGATGCTGCCTGACCTGCTGTGCTCTTAGATTAGATTAGATTACTTACAGTGTGGAAACAGGCCCTTCGGCCCAACAAGTCCACACCGACCCACCGAAGCGCAACCCACCCATACCCCTATATTTACCCCTTACCTAACACTACGGACAATTTAGCATGGCCAATTCACCTGACCTGCACATCTTTGGACTGTGGGAGGAAACCGGAGCACCCGGAGGAAACCCACGCAGACACGGGGAGAACGTGCAAACTCCACACAGTCAGTCGCCTGAGTCGGGAATTGAACCCGGGTCTCAGGTGCTGTGAGACAGCAGTGCTAACCACTGTGCAACCGTGCCGCCCATTAATCCAGAATCTGGTTTCCAGCATCTGCAGTCATTGTTTTTACCGTGTTGTATAGAGACCTTTGCTGAGTTCATCAGGAAGAATGCAAGCCTGAGAGGGTGACTATTCCAGGCAGCGGAGGCCTGCAGATCCAAGCCACCTGTACATATGGATGATTTCACCATTTTCTGCAGACTCATGAGCAGTTTGAATTGGTCTTAGGTGCCAAGATAAATCGAGGCAAAAGCAAAGCCATGTACTTTGGGAACTGGGCCTCTCGATCCTTTAACACCTATACTATCAAGATAGATCACCTGAAGGTGCTGGGAATATGGTTCAGATGGACAAAATCATGTGCAAAATCTTGGGAGGAATGCATTGTCAAGGTGAGACAGAAACTGGTCTTTTGGATGTGCCATTGTGGGTAAGTGAGGCACTCTCTCTGGTGTTGTACATGGCGCAGGCTTGGCCCATCCCTGAAACTATCCCGTTGCAATTGCCCAAGCCATCTTCCACTTCATCTGGAGGTCTAAGAAGGACCGTGTCTGAAGAGACTCCACGTACAAAGCTCTCATAAAGGGAGAAAGAACATGTCCAATACCACCCTCATCCTGATGGCCACCTTTGTGTGCGGCTGCATCAAGCTGTGTGGAAATCCTTAGTCCGCAAATGCCAAGTGTCACTACATACTGAGGTTCTACCTGTCCCTGGTGTTGCAAAGGATGGGATAGCCACTTTGTTGTGAATTCTCCCAAGTAGTTAGACCAATCCACATCACCTGTGCTTCACAGGGAAATTTGCAAAGAAAAGCACCTATGAACACAAGTCCAACAGGAAGTGTACAGCATATAGCATCCCCAAGACCTTGAATGAAGAGGAAGGTACGGATCTTGTCAGGATCCTGAGCAGAATATTCAAGTCATTTGAAGAATGCCTCATCCCCAGAATGTTCAGCAGAATGTTCAAACCAGCGCCAAGAAATCACTTGGCTGATGGTGAGAAGGGCACTACCTGTGTGATCCTTCTTGCATGCCCTGTCAGTATATGCTCCCACATGCTGCCTTTAAAGCAGCTGAGGGGGATAGAGACTGTCACACATCTCCTTCTGGAATATGTCTTTGCAAAGAAACACTGGAGAGTGATGCAACTGTTTTTGTTGAGGTTCCTCCCGAGCAGCTATGTGATGCAAGATTGTGTTTTATGGTCTGTTCCCTGGGACGCACACTCAGACAAACATAGATTGTGCCTGGTGGACCATTAATTCAGTTAAAGACGTGCTTTTGGTCCACCTGATACTTGTTGGTCTTCCAGAGACAGGAGTTCACCTTGACCAAGTGATGCAGTCTGGCACATTCCAAGGTCCAGCACTGTGTGCTGAGGGATACTATAAAGCTTGGCCAGCTACCGGCAAGGCACAGTGGGGAAAGACCGCCCTCTAAGGTCTTTCTGCTGAAGTTAAATGGAGGTCCATTGAGTTATCAAATCCTCCCAATGCCTCAAATTGAAGCAAATATAATCTTGTACAAGTAAGAGATGCCTTTGGTTTATTTGCTGGATACTGTCAAACTCTGATATTTGTTTGTTTTCTTAATATGCTACAGCACTGAACAGACTGTTTTAGTGACTATGTATGTATGTATAAAAAGATATTTTTGTGAATGAAGTATATGTTTGAAATAAAAATAAAGATCTGTGGAAACTGCAAGTGGTTTGGAGGCTGAGTTTTTAATGTTGATTCCTTTATGAAGGAGACCTGAGAATTCTTTCTCTGAGGGAGTGAGCACCCAGCTACGAATGTCAACAGACAAGATGTTTTCTAATCAGCCTGCAAAGGCATATTACTGCAAACTTCTGGAATGTGACTTCAACCCAGGTCTCTGAGCTCAGACACTAACACTGTACACTCCCACACTATAAGAGCCCCTTTTCATTGAAAGAGTGACAAGACTGAGATTTGGACTCAAGCATGCAGCCTTAACTCCTTGCCCACCTCATTGCACCTGACAACAGGCAATGGATTTTCCAACAATATGGAGTTGGTGATGCAGTTCAGGTGGGATAATACTACTTAAGTTAGAGGGAGCTCTTGAATGCTAGATTCTATTTAAATTGCACAGGAAATACTGGATGTTCAGATTAAAAAAAACAGGCGATATGGCCATTTAAATGGCTGTGGATAGAAAATTCAAGTGTCCCAGGATTGGGCAGGTATAAAAAGTTTTGGATACTTAGACAAACAATGTCAGCTACTTGATAAGTTGATTTCAAAACCCAGGTCTTTTATGTTTACAGGTGTAAACATTTTTCACCTTTCTACGCTCTCTGGAGGTAGGGTTTAATGATTTATAACTGAATGTCTGAGGTAGGCTTGTGATGTAACTATAATCTCAGTTATAGTTATAGAATCATTGAGATGTACAGCATGGAAACAGACCCTTCGGTCTACCCGTCCATGCCGACCAGATAGCCCAACCCAATCTCGTACCACCAACCAGCACCTGGCCCATATCCCTCCAAACCCTTCCTATTCATATACCCATCCAATTGCCTCTTAAATGTTGCAATTATACCAGCCTCCATCTCATCCTCTGGCAGCTCATTCCATACCATCCTCTGCGTGAAAAGGTTGCCCCTTAGGTCTCTTTTATATCTTTCCCCTCTCACCCTAAACCTATGTCCGCTAGTTCAGGACTTCCTGACCCCAGGGAAAATACTTTGTCTATTTATCCTATCCATGCCCCTCATACTTTTGTAAAGCTCTATCAGGTCACCCCTCAGCCTCCTATGCTCCAGGAAAAACAGCCCCAGCCTGTTCAGCCTCTCTCTGTAGCTCAGATCCTCCAACCCTGGCAACATCCTTGTAAATCTTTTCTGAATCCTTTCAAGTTTCACAACATCTTTCCGATAGTAAGGAGACCAGAATTGCAGGCAATATTCCAACAGTGGCCTAACCAATGTCCTGTACAGCTGCAACATGACCTCCCAACTCCTGTACTCATTACTCGGACCAATAAAGGAAAGCATACCAAACGCCGCCTTCACTATCCTATCTACCTGCGACTCCATTTTCAAGGAGCTATGAACCTGCACTCCAAAGTCTCTTTGTTCAGCAACACTCCCGAGGACCTTACCATTAAGTGTATAAGTCCCGCTAAGATTTGCTTTCCCAAAATGCAGCACCTCGCATTTATCTGAATTAAACTCCATCTGCCACTTCTCAGCCCACTGGCCCATCTGGTCAAAATTCTGTTGTAATCTGAGGTGACCATCTTCGCTGTCCACTACACCTCCAATTTTGGTGTCATCTGCAAACTTACTAACTGTACCTCTTATGCTCACATCCAAATCATTTATGTAAATAATAAAAAGTAGAGGGCCCAGCACCGATCCTTGTGGCACTCTACTGGTCACAGGCCTCAAGTCAGAAAAGCAACCTTCCACCACCACCTTCTGTCTTCTACCTTTGAGCCAGTTCTGTATCCAAGTGGCTAGTTCTCCCTGTATTCCATGAGATCTAACCTTGCTAACCAGTCTCCCATGGGGAACCTTGTCAAACACCTTACTGAAGTCCATATAGATCACATCTACTGTTCTGCCCTCACCAAACTTCTTTGTTACTTCTTCAAAAAACTCAATCAACTTTGTGAGACATGATTTCCCATGCACAAAGCCATGTTGACTATCCCTCATCAGTCCTTGCCTTTCCACATACATGTATATCCTGTCCCTCAGGATACCCTCCAACAACTTGCCCATCACCGAGGTCAGGCTCACCGGTCTATAGTTCCCTGACTTGTCTTTACCACCCTTCCTAAACAGTGGCACCACATTTGCCAACCTCCAGTCTTCCAGCACCTCACCTGTGACTATCAATTATACAAATATCTCAGCAAGAGGCCCAGCAAACACTTCTCTAGCTTCCCACAGAGTTCTCTGGTACACCTGATCAGGTCCTGTGGATTTATCCACCTTTAACCATTTCAAGGCATCCAGCACTTCCTCCTCTGTAATCTGGACATTTTGCAAGATGTCACCATCTATTTCCCTACAGTCTATATGTTCCATATTCTTTTCCACAATAAATACTGATGCAAAATATTCATTTAGTATCTCCCCCATTTTCTGTGACTCCACATAAAGGCTGCCTTGCTGATCTTTGAAGGGCCCTATTCACTCCCTAGTTACCCTTTTGTCCTTAATATATTTGTAAAAACTGTTTGGATTCACCTTAATTGTATTTGCCAACGCTATCTCATGACCCCCTTTTTCCCTCTTAAGTATACTCCTACTTTCTTTATACTCTTCTAAGGATTCACTCGATCTATCCTGTCCATACCTTCCATATGGTTCCTTCTTTTTCTTAACCAAACCCTCAATTTCTTTAGTCATCCAGCATTCCTTACACCTACCAGCCTTCCCTTTCACCCTGACAGGAATATACTTTCTCTGGATTCTTGTTATCTCATTTCTGAAGGCTTCCCATTTTCCAGCTTCGATTCTGCTTCCAATCAGCCGTCAAAAGTTCTTGCCTAATACCGTCAAAATTGGCCTTTCTCCAATTTAGAATCAACTTTTAGATCTGGTCTATCCTTTTCCATCACGATTTTAAAACGAATAGAATTATAGTTGCTGGCCCCAAAGTGCTCCCCCACTGACACCTCAGTCACCTGCCCTGCCTTATTTCCCAAGAGTAGGTCAAGTTTTGCACCTTCTGTAGTAGGTACATCCATATACTGAATCAGAAAATTGTCTTGTACACACTTAAGAAATTCCTCTCCATTTAAACCTTTAACCCTATGGCAATCCCAGTTGATGTTTGGAAAATTAAAATCCCCTACCATAACCACCCTATTATTCTTACAGATAGCTGAGATCTCCTTACAAGTTTGTTTCTCAATTTCCCTCTGACTATTATGGAATCTATAATACAATCCCAATAAGGTGATCATTCCTTTCATATTTGTCAATTCCACCCGAATAACTTCCCTGTATGTATTTCCGGGAATATCCTCCCTCAGCACAGCTGTAATGCTATCCCTTATCAAAAATGCACTCCCCCTCCTCTCTTGCCTCCCTTTCTATCCTTCCTGTAGCATTTGTATCCTGGAACACTAAGCTGCCAGTCCTACCCATTCCTGAGCCATGTTTCCATAACTGCTATGATATCCCAGTCCCATGTTCCTAAACATGCCCTGAGTTCATCTACCTTCCCTGTTAGGCCCTTTGCATTGAAATAAATGCAGTTAAATTTATTCATTCTACTTTGTCCCTGCCTGTCCTGACTGATTGACTCACTTCTGTTCTCAGCTGTACCCGTCTCAGATTGATCTCTTTCCTCACTATTTTCCTTGGTCCCACCCCCCACATTACTAGTTTAAATCCTCCCAAGCAGTTCTAGCAAATTTCCCTGCCAGTATATTAGTCCCCTTCCAATTTAGATGCAATCCGTCCTTCTTGTACAGGTCACTTCTACCCCAAAAGAAATTCCAATGATCCAAAAATGTGAATCCTTCTCCCATACACCAGCTCCTCAGCCATGCCTTCATCTGCTCTATCTGTTATGTTTAAGAGCAATATTCTGGTTTGGTCAGCTCAAAGCTAAAGTGAATGAACTATTTAAGCCATCTTTAAATTACATCATTCTAGATGGTTGAAACCTGTAGAGTACAGAACATTCCTGTCTGTAGCCTCATTACCATGTTACAGTATGTTAATAAATGTTGTTTAAAAGTAGCTGTGAAGTCTGTCATGTGCTTGTATGGAGAGCTAAAGAATGCCACCCATAACTCACTGTGATTGCCAGAATCAGCCCTGTATTTTCTACAATCTGTTGTAAATTTACTTAGATTTGCTAGCACATACAACCTGAAAATAATATTCTAAGCCCACTTTGTTAACATCAGTTTAGGTGCCTTATTGAGGTTTCACCTTTGTCCATTTTGTCTAATCTTTATTCTAATATGGTAGTATTAACGTCTTTAACAATCTGTGATTATTCCTCATATTATTTCCTGTAGATTTTCATTTGTATTGCTTTTTCTCTGTGTGACTTATTCTTGACATACATGTTAATATTGAGTTTTTTTGCTGATATAACTTTAATTGACTAGAATAATGTAATTTAAAGATGGCTTAAATAGTTCATTCACTTTAGCTTTGAGCTGACCAAACCAGAATATTGCTCTTAAACTCTAATTCTTCTGTGGGTGTCAAGGTGCCAAAAGGTAAGCAGTGCCCTTTATGTAACTAAAATGCCACAGGTTAACAAACTGGAATACTGATAAAGTATCTGAGCACTTGGCAACATGCTATGCAATTTTTTACAATAATTCTGAAATAATTTATTTCTCTCAGGCTTTGCCAAACACCTTCATTGAAATATGCAAATATGCAAAGGTAAGGGACTAATTGTTTCATAATGTAAACATGAGGTTCATGAAACATATATCATGGCTGATGCTGGTTGAGTGCCCTCATTCCTGATGAAGGGCTTTGGCCCGAAACGTCGGTTTTCCTGCTCCTCGAATGCTGCCTGACTTCCTGTGTTTTTCCAGCACCACCCCCTTGACTGCTTCTTTGGACTGCCAATTTTTACTGCCTCTATCCCCGCAAAAGTTGACTCTTGGCAGTTTACTATTTTGAATCTTAGGCTGAAATAGGAGTTTCATGTAAGTGCTAGCACCACAAGTGCATGTTGGAACAAAATAAAATGCCCGCAGCAAAGGCTTGCAGTCAAAATGCAGTAGTGGCAAAACTGGTATAACAAGAATTCAATTCAATTGATCTAATCCTGGGCGAAGGGATTAAATGGGATAGAGAGAAAGTGGGAACAGGGTACTGCGTTGAATAATCAGCCATTGTTATATTGAATGGTGGCGCAAACTTGAAGGGCCAAATGTCAAGTCCTGTTCCAATTCCCTATGTTTAGTCCTTCCAGATCAGAACAGTCATGCGTTGTATAGATTCAAAACAACAGGCAAACAAAAACAAAATAAGGTAGCTATCATGCCCTGCGTTCAAGAGATTAGAGATTATCTGAAATAAAATAAACAATAATTATTGATGGTCTTTTTTCTGTTTTTCACTCAAATATGTCTATTTCTTGTTGGGGGAGGAATGGGGGACCTAAAGGGAAAAGGGGTGAAGATTGATCTACACACAATTGCACTTCACATGCATATATAGGGTATTCCCTCAGTGTGTTTGAGCTACTTCTGTCTCAAACAGATGGCATTACAGCCCTCAAAGTCAGTGATCAAGTCATTATTTGCACTTATATTTGGTATTGTATATTTTGTGGGCTCAGATTTGGTAATGCTGTCAATCCGAACAGTCCTGGGGATGCAGTACCTCTGTGACATCCATCAAAATGTAGGATTAAATTCCACACCAGTCTAATTTCAATCTGCTGTTGATTTACACTTCCACCTTGGACTGCCTGGTATTCTTTTACTCTCTTTATCCACACAAAAGGCTGGTGGGTAGCAACTTTATATTTTGAATCTTAGGCTGAGATAACAAACTGGAGCTTCATCTAAGTGCCGGCATCACATGTACATGTTGGAGCAAATGAATACCAGCAGCAAAGGCATGCAGTCAAAATGCAATCATAGCATCTTGCCTGGATGGGAGTGTGCTCAAACATGTTAATCTTGGGAGATTTTAAAAGCTGAAAGGGCATATGTACTGGAAATTACTTGTACTCAACTGTGTTAACCTGGATGTCAGTATGTGAATGCATTTTACAGGGGAGGAATGGATCAGTGTAGGGATAATGTGACTGGAGTAGTAATCCAGAGTCTAAAAGTAATGCTCTGCTGACATGGGTTCAAATCCCACGACAGCAGCTGGTGGAATTTAAATTTGAGAGATCATCTTAGTGATGGCAACTGATTTGATTTATTGTTGTTATTTGTACCTAATTTGTGAAAAGTTGCATTTTGAGAGCAGTACGGGCAGATCATAACATACACAGACATAGAGATCATAGGGTGTTTAGATAAAAGGAGGTAAAAGGTCACAGCTGCACAGGAGGTGCACAAAAGCAAGATCAACATTAGATTGAAATTAGAAAGGTCCATTCAACAGTCTCATAACAGTGGGGAAGAAGCTGTTCTTGAACCGTTGGTACATGTGTTCTAGCTTCTGTATCTTCTGCCATGGGAAGAGAGTATAACTGAGGTGAGAGGGGTTTTTAATGATGTTAGCTGCCTTTTGGTGGCAATGAGAGATTTAAATGAAGTCAGTGGATGTAAACTTTCTGTAGCTTCTTACGGTATTGGGCAGGGCAGGGTACCATACCAAGCCATAGTGGACCCAAGTAGAATGCTTTTTATGTAAAAGTTGGTGCGGATCCTTATGGACATGCTGAATTTCCTAAGTCTCCTGGGGATGAAGAGGCATTGTTGTGCCTTCTTGACCATCGCATTTATGTGGGAGGGCCAGGACAGATTGTCGGTTATCATCACTTCTAAAAACGTGACATTCTCGACCCTCTTGACGTCAGTTCCATTGATGTAGTTAGAGGCATGTTCTCCTCCACATCATTAGTACAACTGTACAGGGCCTTGCTGAGAATCATACCTGAAGTATTCTGTGCAGTTCTGGTCTCATATATAAGGAAGGATGTTCTTACTATGGAGGGAGTCCAACAAAGGTTTACCACACTGATTCTTGGGGTGGCAGGAATGACGTATGAAGAAAGGCTGGATTTATTAGGATTAGATTCTGAAGTTTGAGGATCTCATAGACCCCTGTAAGGGAGGTTCATGTTTGAAAGACACAAAATGGCCGACAAGTGTTAAACAGGATGAGTCAGCCTGCTCCAGGATAACACACAAAATGGCCGATAAGTGTTAAACAAAATGAGACAGTCTGCTCCATCATTTAAGTGAAATGTAATGGTACCTTTGAACAGGGCTACTCCAAGATCAAGAAGAGGTCCTGCAAGCAACCACCTCAGACAGTTTGATAAGAGGATGCCTAAGGATCAAGAGATGGCTGATTCCAGCCTCATTAATGAGATAATGTTATCGCATTAAGTGAATAGCATCAGTTAGGACAAGGGGTGTAAATCTCAGCCCATGAACAAGTCAACCTAACCCATTAAGCAGCTGTGAAAACAACAGCTAAAGTTATTTTGTAGTAATTAGTTGCTTCTTTGATGTTATTCACAATATTAAGAAATATGTTCTAGCTAAAGATTCTTCAGATAATCATAGAGATAGATTTCAACATAAGTACAGATACACATATAATCAAAATGCAAGAGAAGCATTGTGGGGAAAAAAAACATTTAAATATAGATGTGAAAGTTAATTAGTCCCAGGAAACACTTTCCTTATCTCTAAAAGATGCCTCATATGCCCTGAACAAAATAGATTGGTCACAACTTATTAGTTACAAAGTGCAAACAGTAGAAGCAGTGGTATCACTTTATGCTTTATAACTAACTTTATAACAGAAATTAATATTACAAATCTTATAGCAGTTAGTTAAAACCAACTTTCCTTTGGTTTTTTATACATATAAAGTTGGGACTGTGGAAAATATAAGAGGAATAACAGAATTTATAGAATCAGCACATGGAGTGCAAGACTTCAAGACAGTCCTTAGAGATAAGGAAGCCTGAGACAGACCCAAAGGAGTATAACTAGAAACTTTGGAATGTAAATTAATAGGATGCATAGAAAAGACTGAGATTACAATGTCTGTTAACACCATGAGATCATGGGAACCTGGGCTGTTCATATGAATACCCATCATTGCTTAGATGGTTCACGGGATTGGGTATGTGAAATAAAGGGGAAGGACACAGTGACTGCGCTGTATGTGATTATTGTAACACAATATGTATAAAAGTGCTGTATTTCACCTGGAAAAATCAGAGTGTGTCATTGATCTCTCTTCCAATCTGAGCCAAAGATTAAGAAAATGTGTTCTCACTTCAAGGCCAGATTCTAGGAAGATCCTTTGGCCCTTTCTCTGCATTAACTGGTTGTTGCTTGAATAAAAATCTGCCACTTGCCTGAATCCTGCTTGCCTTCTGAGTCTTTGTCCCTGGTCGGGGGTATGCTCTTACAGTTTGGTTCTGCAAGCAGGATACTCTGCGTGAAGCCGGCAAACCTTGGCTCACAATTTGGGTGAGTATGTTTATTTACCACTCCTCTAGTTAGCATAGGGAGGAGTGGGAGCTTCTGTAAGCTAGAGCACAAACCAAACTTTTTAATTGGAGCAAACAGGAGGAGACAGAATTATAAGTGTAGTGCTAAGGGGCACCCAGCACAATGCACATAGAAAAGAATGAGGCAGAGACCTTCGGTGTGAAAAGCATTTTGGAAAGCGCTTAAGAGGTTAAACATCCTTGGGCAAAAGAAATAACAATAAATAGAAGCAGCAGACACAGTCGGGAGGGAGTCTGGGAGAATGGCAGTGAGGACTAGAGTAACACCCTCTGGGGTGCAGACCAGTCTGTTCTGCAGACTGTGTTAAAAAAAATAAAGCCTTAATTAAGGAGATGGAAAGAAATGGACGAATAGTGAGGACACAGAGTCAGTACAGAAAGCCTGGTGGCTAGGTTAGAAGAAACGAAAGGGACCAAAATGTTAATCATCCTTGTGATTTTTTTAAGCAGAACACAAAAAAGGCCCAGAAACAAGCTGAAATAGCTGCAGTGTTTATAGGTATAAAAGACAGAGAGGAAGACTAAATTTCTGCACAGTGCTGGTTGACTGAACCTTGCAGAAGGGTTAACTCTTTGTGGTGGTTTGAATGCACCTTTGTTTGTTTGATGCGAAATGTCGTGCAATTTCTGTGTTTTTTGTTCTGTGGCGCTTAAGATCTGGGAACGTTTCAAAGTTGGTTTGCATTTTGGGAATGCATGATGATTTAAAAGTGTTGTGTGCCCATGTAAGTATGGGACATGTAAGATTAATGTACTGTCTGTTTAAGAAACTATCAGTGATTGCACAAAGCAGAAGTCTGCAATGAAATGTTGATTAAACATTTGGTTCGTAAAGCTTGGCAAAAATCTACTTTTTAGAATTGGCTCTGGGCTGTGTTTGGACTTGAGGAAATTTTAATTTCAGAAATTACCATATTTAGAATTTCATTTGCTGGCAACAATGATCTTCTAAATATTGTTTTAATACGTGAATCTTCAACTCTGGATGATAAGATTTGTCCATTGTAAAAGTACTTTGATGTGAAAGAATGCAAATAATAGAAAATTTTGAATTTTGGAAATGCAATTCTCTTTGAACAAAATTCTGACGGTGTGTTCTAAAATCTGAGAAAGCTAATAGACAAATTAGGAAAGACAAATTTAACCAAGGAGGTTAGTTGCTTCTTCAAGTATAGCATTTATTTTCTTGCAGCAGGAGCAACTGATGATTTAATTACATGCAAGAGTTTATGCTACACCCTTTTTTGAATCTGTAGTAGGTCAATACTAATTACCCTATTCTGTTTGACATGGATTGATGGATGCTTTCTGAGAAATTTTGAGTCCATATATGTAATTTTACTGCTAGTGGGTGAAGTAATCTGTGCATAGAGAACTGGAGGATTAAAAAAAATGATTAGAAAGTACTCAACTGGGCTGTGAAGGCAGAAAATAACCAAGGGAATATTAAGAAATGAGTAGCAGTTGTTACAAGGAATACACAGACAGAGAGCCTGTCCGAAATAGCTAAAGGGGGGAGTGTGTTTCATGTGCAATATTCAGCCCCTTGCGCAGGGGGACCTAGAATCAGGGGATGTAGAGTCAGTATGGATAGAGCTGAGAAATTCTTAGAAAGAACCTCTTGGGAGTTATCTACAGGCCCCCAAACAGTAGTATGGATGTAGGGTGTAAGTTAAATAAGGAGCTGAAATTAGCCTGTCGCAAAGATGTTACTCCAGTTGTTATGGGGGATTTCAACCTGCAAGTAGACTGGGAGAATCAGGATGGCATTGGACCTCAAGAAAGAGACTTTGTGGAGTGCCTCCGAGATGGATTCTTAGAACAGCTGGTGCTGGAGCCTACCAGGGAGAAGGCAATTCTGGATCTGGTATTGTGCAAAAAACCAGAATTGATCAGGGACCTTGAAGTGAAGGGATTCCTGATGAAGGGCTTATGCTCGAAATGTCGAATTCTCTATTCCTGAGATGCTGCCTGGCCTGCTGTGCTTTGACCAGCAACACATTTGCAGCTCGAAGTGAAGGAGCCATTAGGAGGTAGTGATCATAATACAATAATCTTCAATCTGCAATTTGAAAGGGAGAGGGTACAATCGGTAGTGACAATATTTCAGTTGAATAAAGAGAACTATGGAGCTATGAGGGAGGAGCTGGCCAAAGTTCAATGGTGCAATACCTTAGCAGGGATGACAGTGGAGGAACAATGGCAAATATTTCTGGGTATAATGCAGGAGATGCAGGATCAGTTCATCCCAAAAAGGAAGAAAGATCCTATGAGGAGGCAGGGGTGGCTGTGGCTGACGAGGGACGTTAAGAAACATATAAAGTCAAAAGAGAAAAAGTATAACATAGCAACGATGAGTGGGAAAATGGAGGACTGGGAAGCTTTTAAAGAACAACAGAGGATTACTAAGAAGGAAATACACAGAGAAAAATGCGGTACGAAGGTAAACTGGCCAAAAATATAAAGGAGGATAGTAAAAGCTTTTTTAGATATGTGAAAGGGAAAAAAATGGTTAAGACTAAAATTGGGACCTTGAAGACAAACAGGGGAATATATTAAGGGGAACAAAGAAATGGCAGAAGAGTTGAATTGGTACTTCAGATCTGTGTTCACTGGGGAAGATATTCAGGTAACAGTGGCTGAAGGACCTGAACTGAAGAGAATTTATATTTCCCTGGAATTGGTGTTGGAGAGACTGTTAGGTCTGAAGGGTGATAAGTCCCCGGGGCCTGATGGTCTACATCCCAGGGTACTGAAGGAGGTGGCTCTAGAAATCGTGGATGCGTTGATGATTATTTTCCAGAGTTCGATAGATTCAGGATCAGTTCCTGCGGATTGAAGGGTGGCTAATGTTGTACCACTTTTTAAGAAAGGAGTGAGAGAGAAAGCAGGAAATTATAAACCAGTTAGTCTGACCTCAGTGATTGGAAAGATGCTGGAGTCAATTATAAAGGATGGCATTACGACACATCTGGATAGCAGTAACAGGATAGGTCAGAGTCAGCATGGATTTATGAAGGGGAAATCATGCTTGACTAATCTTCCGGAATTTTTTGAGGATGTAACTCTGAAGATGGACAAGGGAGATCCAGTGGATGTAGTATACCTGGACTTTCAGAAAGCCTTTGATGAAGTCCCACATAGGAGGTTAGTGAGCAAAATTAGGGCGCATGGTATTAGGGGCAAAGGACTGACTTGGATTGAAAATTTGTTTGCTGACAGGAAACGGCTCCATTTCGGAGTGGCAGACAGTGGCCAGCGGGGTACCACAGGGATCAGTGCTGGGACTACAGCTTTTTATAATATATATTAATGATATAGACGATGGTGTTAATAGTAACATTAGCAAATTTGCTGATGATACAAAGCTAGATTGCAGAGTGAAATGTGAGGAGGATGCTCGGAGATTACAGGGTGACCTGGACAGGTTAGGTGAGTGGACAGATGCATGGCAGATGCAGTTTAAATGTATGGTTATCCACTTTGGTGGCAAGAACAGGAAGGCAGATTACTACCTAAATGGAGTCAAGTTAGGTAAAGGGACAGTACCAAGAGATCTAGGTGATCTTGTACACCATCAATGAAGGTAAGCATGCAGGTATAGCAGGTAGTGAAGAAAGCTAACAGCATGCTGGCCTTCATAACAAGAGGGATTGAGTATAGAAGCAAAGAATTTCTTCTGCAGTTTTATAGGGCCCTGGTGAGACTGCACCTGGAATATTGTGTGCAGTTTTGCTCTCCAAATTTGAGGAAAGACATTCTGGCTATTGAGAGAGAGCAGCGTAGGTTCACGAGGTCAATTCCTGGAATGGCGGGACTATCTTATGTTGAAAGATTGGAACAACTGGGATTGTATACCCTTGAGTTTAGAAGACTGAGAGGAGATCTGATTGAGATGTATAAGATTATTAAAGGATTGGACACTCTGGAGGCAGGAAGCGTGTTTCCGCTGATGGGTGAGTCCCGAACCAGAGGACACAGCTTAAAAATAAGGGGTAGGCCATTTAGGATAGAGATGAGGAGAAAGTTCTTGACCCATAGAGTGGTGGGTGTATGGAATGCTCTGCCCCCGAAGGCAGTGGAGGCCCAGTATCTGGATTTGTTTAAGAAAGGGTTGGATAGAGCTCTCAAGGATAGTGGAATCAAGGGTTATGGAGATAAGGCAGGAACAGGATACTGATTGAGGATGATCAGCCATGATCATAGTGAATGGTGGTGCTGGCTTGAAGGGCAGAATGGCCTACTCCTGCACCTATTGTCTATTGTCTAGTAAAGGAGGGCATTTTGCCAAAAATTGTTCAAATCAGACCATTAAATGTGGGAACTGGTCCCCTGAGAGAGGCAGGTACAATCAGGGTCCAAGATAGAATCAGGGAAATCCCCAGCTGGTTGCCAGTAGCAATAGATAGTAATGTAAGGCAGCGTAGCATTCCACCAGAAAGGAAAACTGAAAGAAAACACTAGTTACTGTTAAAGGGGTAAGACAAGGTCTTAGGACTATTTAACTATTGCAGGGACTTTGTAAAAAAATTACAGTGATCTCACTGGACTTCTGCAAAGCCTCACTAAAGTGGGGGAAAGCTAGCCCTGAGGAGATTAAATGGGGTCAAGAGCAGGGGATGCCCTTTATGAAGATCAAACAGACAATGGCCTCCACATCAGCACTAGAATTCCCTGACCTGGAAAAAGCCCTTTCATCTCTTTTGCAGTGAAAGTAATGGCACTGCAGAAATGTAACAAACTCCAGTCTGTGGGAAACCATACAGGTAAAATGGATCCGATAGTGATGGGACAACACTTGTGTGTTCGAGCCATCCACTATGCTACTTGGGCACTAACGACATCCTCCCCCTTGATACAACTGGGAAAATGATATGACACTCCCCATATAGTATAATCCAGCTATTGGAAGCTGGCAAACTGAGAGTTGTTACAGACAGTTGGTGAGCCAAATAGAAGCTGCACTGTTGTCAAAAAAACAAGCATGTGGATGTGGTAAAAGGTAAAAGAGTGAACTCAGCAACTATGTGAATCAGGAAGGAGAGATTGTATCCCCCTCATGGAGCAGGAAGAAGAGAAAGTCAGAGCCATTAGAGGGGCCAATGTGAAATGCACGTTTGCAGATGGAGTGCAGAAGCATTATGATGGTGAGGCTCAGACCAGATGGGTCATGGCTAATTTGAAAGGGGAGCTTTTAACAGGAGAAAGAATAGAAGGATGACACTCAGCCTGCCCAGACAGCTGAGCTAAAAGGACTTACTGCCACCCTGCAGTTAGGGAGAGGACAAATGGTTAACATCTGCACAGACAGTAGATATATCTTTGGTATAGTCCATGACTACATGATGGCATGGTAAAGACAAGGTTATGTTACCTCGAGTGGGAGTATAGTTCAGCATGTGACTCTAATCAAGGACCTAGTGGTTACAGCTACTGAACCAAAGGAGGCAGCAGTAATTAAAGTAAAAGCACACAGAAAGATTCAGACACCAGAGCAGAGAGGGAATGACTACACAGACACTGCAGCAAAAGCAATGTTAGAACAGGAAGTGATAATGATAGCAGCTGTGAGACAGCAAGAAGCCAAAGATGATGAACATTTTAAATTTACAAACAGCAGCTAACTCAGAGGAAAAAGCAGGATGCATTAAAGAAGGGGCACCATTAGGAGCCAATCCCAAATTCTGCCAACAAATCCTGTGCAATGTTTCTCATAGACGAGCACACTTAGGGAGGGATGCAATGATACAAATAATATCTAACTGTTGGTGGTGGAAAGGAATGGGAAGAGACTAAGTTAAATTTTGCCAGATGTGCACTGCATGAGCACAGGCAGAACCAGGACAGGGAATTAAAATAACTGATCAACTCTGCCTGCAGGGACCATGGGAACACATTCAATTGGGTTTTATAGGACCACTCCCAGAAAGTCTGTCTGGTCATGATCGACCAGTTTACCAGATGGATAGAAGCTTTCTGCACAAAGGACTGTGTTGCTACCTCAGCGGCAAAAATGTTAGCAAATGAAATAATATCCAGGTGGAGGGTTCTTTTACAATTAGACCAAAACCAAGGGGCCCACTTCACAGGCAAGTGCCTGAAGGAAGCATGTAAACTCTTGGGCATAATACAAAAGTATCATATCCCCTATAATCCACAGAGCTCCTGTATGGTAGAGATGATGAATAGAATGCTGAAAAATGCTGTGAACAAGGCATTGATAGTAGGAGGGGTTAAATGAACCTCTGCCCCTCCAGCCATTCTGGTGGCCGAGAGAGTAATGCCTTTGAGGGCCACTGACCCTGGAAATTGTGTAGCACAATATAGTGGCTGAGTAGGACACTTCAGATAAAACTCGTCTTCTGTGTCTGTTTTCTTTTCTATTTTTCCTCTTTTCTTTTTCTTCTCTTTTGTGTTATTTTCATCCTTTTTCTGTCTTCTTTCTTCTTCTGGCCACACACGTCTGGACCTCAGACCCGATGTGGATGTGGTGAAGCAACCTCCCGGCTTGGCATGGCAGCCTCCTGGCTTGTTGTGCCAGCCTCTGGCCCTGGCAGATTGACCTGCTAGTTTGGCATGTTGGCTTTCTGGCACAGTGGGACAGACTTCCAGCCCAGTATGGTGGACTCTCAGCCCAGTGTGGTGGACTCCCAGCTCCATGTGATGAACTCTCAGCCCAGTGTGGTGGACTCTTAGCCTGGTGTGGTGGATTCTTAGCCATGTGTGGTGAACTCTCAGCCTAGTGTGGTGGACTCTTGGCCTGGTGTGGTGGACTCTTAGCCCAGTGAGGTGGAGTCACAGTTCAGCGTGGTGGACGCACAGCTCAGTGTGGTGGACTCTTAGCCTGGTGCGATAGACTCTCAGCACAGTGTGGTGGGCTTTTAGCCTGGTGCGGTGGACTCACAGACCGACATGGTGGACTCAGCTTGGCATGGTGGACACTCATCCCAGTGTGGTGGACTCTCAGCCCGGTGTGGTGGACTCTCAGCTCGGCGTGGCGGACTCTCAGCTCGGTGTGGTGGACTCTCAGCTTGGTGTGGGGTCTCTTAGCCCAGCGTGGTGGACTCTCAGCCCGGTGTGGTGGACTCTCAGCTCAGTGTGGTGGACTCTCAGCTCGGCGTGGTGGACTCTCAGCCCGGTGTAGTGGACTCTCAGCCCGGTGTGGTGGACTCTCGGCCCGTTGTGTTGGACTCTTAGCCCGGTGCGGTGGACTCACAGCCTGGTGCAGTGGAGTCACAGCCTGGTGCAGTAGACTCTCAGCCCAGTGTGCTGGACTCTTGGCCTGGTGAGGTGGATTCTCAGCCCGGTATGGTGGACTCACAGCCCTGCAGGGTGGACCCTTGATCCAGTGTGGTGGACTCACAGCTCGGCAGGGTGGACTCATGTCCCCACAAGGCAATCTCTCAGGCCTGCTCTGTGTTCTTTCAGCGGTATGTGGTTTCTCGGCCTAGTGTGGCCTTCTAGTCTTGAGCAGATTCCTTGAAGTGCAGTTGCACTGTGGCTATGCATTTAAAAAAGATAGTAATGTTTGAATATTCAGCTTTATTTATTTATTTTCTATTTAAAACTATTAAGGTCTGCAATATGTAACTTTTAACCGTATTTTGCACGTTTTACACTGTACAGGTCATTCAGCTATAATGCGTTTCATTAATGCAAATTCATTGTAACAAGATTGATGAATTGGGCACACTGTTTCTAAAGCACAAACTTTTTAAATGTATGTTGGCTGTCACATGACTACATTGCCAACATTTAATTGCTGTTTCTAAACTCAATTTTTCTATAATGCGGGGTTGCACAAGGCCATAACCATCGCGTTGCATAAGAACTACCTGTACTGTAATTACTGTAATATTTAACTTTTAACTTGGTTCTTTCTATCTACCTTGTTCTTCACATTCTGTACCTAGGTACTTGTACCTAAGATAGCACCTGTGTGGTGACATTATACACTTTTCACTGTTCTCCTGTATGTTCGCATTTTAGTACATGACAATAACATCAAAATTAACTGAGTGAGCCTTATCTGAATGATATCCAGTGCAAATATATACTACTGAAGTAAGGAGACCAAAACTGTACAACATTCTCTTAGCAAGGTCTCATCAAGACCAGTTGTTAAAAGTGCAGGAAAAATTCAGCACGTCTGAAGGAATCTGTTATGAGAGAAGCAAAGTTAACATTTCTAGACTAATATGATTCTTCTTTAGAACATAGCTGTATTAAGAATTCTCTTCTTTTATGCTCTCTCCTATGCAATAAAGCTAAAGTTACATTTGGCTTTTTAACTGCTGTATGCTAATTTTAAAAATTTCTCATATTCAGGCACCCAGATCCTTCCGTATTATAGCATTCAGCAATCATATATTGCTTTTTCCATTCTTAATAAGAAAATGGTTTCTCACAATATTACATATAGCAAACATTTGTCTTTTTACTTCACCTACCAAGGCTCCTTTGTAGATTCTCCACAGCGAGAACATTTTCTGTTCCCTGCCAGTATCAGCAGAAAGTTGCTCAGCTGACCAAAGGTACAGCTGGATATGACTGGACGTGACTTGAGGTCTGCAGCAGGGGAGTATTGAATAGGAACTTGGTGCAATGGAGGAAACATTTCATGTCAGACTGGAAAGTTGAGTCCAAAGATGGACCCAGATGGCAAGCCACTTGGTCAGTAGATTACAATAACCAGAACATCCTAAGGCTGTGTAGAATTCTTCTGACCAGAGCACAGATGTGAGTTCAGCTGCACTAGTGATGCATCTACAGAGGTCTAAACTTCTGTGCCATTGGATAGGAAGTTGGAGTAGGACTGCAAATATATGTGCAGTAGAAAGACTGCAAGTGGTGTGAGAGAGAAAGGCATTCTTCTAATGGCATGTATTTTCACTTTGCAGGCCAAAATAGAGAATAAAAGCAGACAAAGATGGGTATCTCGGCCCTTAGCACTGACTCATTTAAATGACCCGGTCTTTAACGTGGCCAGAGGGACAAACCACTGGGATATTTATAATGGTGAAATGGGGGTCTACCACAAACATTGTATATAATCTGTGGCAACACACATCACATGAAATGGTGGATATGATCTTAAATCACTACAGAAAAATAACTCAAACTATTTCAAGTCCAAGTATCATTGTATTAACACAAGTGTTCATTGCTGACTCAATCACTCTGATACTGACAATTGTAAGAGAGGATTCATTCCTTCAGGTTTTAATTGTCTTTGAACATTTTGCTTAACTGTTTCAACATTTTAATATCTCTGGTTTCTGTCTGTCTTAATCCAAATGATCTTTCCTTTTCTTTGTCACTTACTGTATTTTAATATGGCCATTCCATTTTACACTTCCTTCACATTCTTTAAAATAGTCGATAGAACAATCTGGTTAGGGAGATGCACACGAGCTTTACCAATTCATGCAGATTCCAGATTCCCTGTAGAGGGTGCTATACCATCATGTCTCAAGACTAGCAATTTGCAGGGCAAAGTATTAATAATTGTAAGCAGTCTGAAGCATATCCAATTTATGGCTGAGTATTTTGGACTGTGACTTATGTTGCCAATGTCAATGTGGTTTGTTTAATCTCTACAGTCTCTGCAATTATTATTATGCATCTCAGAAGTTCATGTACATGCATTAGCTTGCATACTCACTTCGTAATAGCTCTACATGTAAGTCATTACTGTTTTAAGTTGGCATAAAATCAACCTTTTGGCGTGGGTTGAATGGATTAGTACTAATGCAATCAAATTGACTGCAAACGAGAATGTGAGCTGCCAGAACCAATTAGATCATTTGAGGCTGCTCAAACTTCTGATGGTTACAAATAAAGTTAAAGCAGAAATATTTTGAGATCAATTTATGGTTTCTGTTATAGCTGTGTTTCTTCCTCAAGAAGTTTGCAAATGAAAAATCAAGTACAAAAACGGGACTTCTCAAATCTTTAATTTGTTGACATCGGTCTTTTAGGAGTTTATCTGGCTATTGTCTTTTTGCAATTGTTTTTCTTGGCTCCATCTAGAGATCTTAATGAAAATAGAATATAGAATGCAATAAATGACTTTCTTCCAGCATTTCCGTCATCATTTTTTTTTTGGTTTAGAATATGATCATTTAAAAATTAGATCAGTAGTGAAGTCTGAATAATGCTGTACTTTGTGTTAAACAAGGTACACTCAGTTTTGTTTCAATTCAATTAGTTTTGTCAGAACTGGTCTCCACAGCTGCTGCTTAACATGGACATTTACAAAATTTTCTTTCAATTTTGTTTCATTTATTCTGTTTCAGGAATATTTTGCATTTTCAAATTCCATCACTTTTGGTTTTGTCACAACAGCCAACTGCTTTGTACAGCGTAAAAAGATTGCTTATGATTTGTTTATAACCAAATCAGTGAATCTTATTGTGTTCTGTAACTTGGAAAGCAGTTTTCAGGTAATCTTGCAAAAGTGCTGAAGGTTACTTTGTTGATGGAAACAGTAAGAACTGCAGATGCTGGAAGCCAGGGTCATTAGATGTGAAGGTGGAAAAGCTCAACAAGTCAGACAGCATCCGAGGAGCAGGAAAGTCAATGTTTCGGGCCAAAACTCTTTGTCAGTTGACTTGCCTGCTCCTCAGATGCTGTCAGACCTGCTGTGCTTTTCCAGCTTCACATCTGATTGCTTTGTTGATGTTATGCAATCAGGGTGAGAGCCTGCACCATTCATGCTGGTACAGCCCACATTGATCTGATCTCAGCTGATGTTACTGTTGGGCAATCAGCTAATTATTGATTATTCTAAACCAAAAATAACTAATGCCTTCCATGTTTACAGACAGAGACTAGAGATACTTCCCAGGATAACAGAATAAGGATGCAATTAACTGCAAATCCCTAAACAACAACTAGTTAGGTGTCCATGAATACAGATAATCCTCTCCTTAGTCTAATCCTGTTAGCCAAATTTTGGTTTCTTTAACTTTATTTTTAATGATTACAGTGGTTTCATTCAATAGCCAAGAAAATTGAACTTTTTAACAGGTTCAAAACACAGAGTAAGCTCGTTGGTAATGTAGGTTATATCTATATATAGACATTGCTGTAATTTTTAAATCGAAGATGGTAACCTGCATATTATAACTTTTGAATACAATCAAATGAAACTAGGGCAGAGTGTGTGATGGGCTTCCAATTTCCTATTAATTTTTTTTCATACTCCATACAGGTTGAATTTCATTCTCAATGTGTCAATTCAAAAAAAAACAGGAGCTGGGAAACATACCTGCTAGACTCATTTGAAAAATAAAGCTAATGCCTTGAGCACTTGCATCTCATTCTTATCATTTCTAAATTCCTCACTATATTCTAAGTTTAATTATATATGCATTGGGTGTACTTATATTTGTAGTTGAGAGAATTTTTTTTATGGAGATCTGGCAACTCACACATGAGCCATGAGAATTAACCGTACCTTATATCGCCACAATCAGTAATCTCATCACATGATATATCCCTCACTCTTCCTTCACTGTCAAGTCAGATGACTAGTGAGGACTGAAAAAAAAATGCCATTAACAGCTCCAATAACTTCTGAAAATAAGATAGCAACTTCATAAAGTTGGACCATGTGTGTCTCTGAACAGGAAACAGCTAGGTGATCCTAAAGCACTGAATTTGGTCAAACTTCTGTAGTCATCTCAATTTCAATTAAGAATGGGGCAGACAGGAAAAAAAAGAGTAGGACGGGTTTCAACTTTGGAACTCACTGTCTCAAAAGGCAGTGAATATTTTGAAGGCAGAAGTATGTTGATTCCTATTAGGCAAGGGATTAAAGGTTATCAGTGGCAGATGTGTTTATGGAATTTAAAATACAGATAACTCAGCAATGATGTTATCGAATGGTAGAGCAGGCCTGGGAACCAAATGGTCTACTTATGCTTCTCACTTTAAAAAAAAATCCCATCCTCCATGTTGACGGAATCTAGTACACAATGCAACTAAAAATTCTGAAGCCTTTGTCTTCAACCAAAGATGTTGAACAGATGATCTTTATTTACTTCCACCTAAAGTCCCCAGCATCACAGATGAAGTCTTCAGCTACATTGATTCATTCACAAAGCATCCAGCTGAAGCAGGTTATGGTGGACACAGGGGAAGATGCATGCTGTGACAATACCCTGACTGCAGTGCTGAAGACTAAAGTTGATTGGACGTTTATTATAATTAAATATATATGACAAAATTGTGCAATTGCAATTGAGCAATAAGCAATTTTTATTTGTTTTTCAAGAATCAGTACAGCCTTAATTACAAGAAAAGACCAATCAACTGTAATATGGTGACATGATTGACAGAAGGCTAATCCAATGATATCAGATAAAAACAAGGATTGCAGATGCTGGAAACCAGATTCTGGAGTAGAGTGGTGCTGGAAAAGCACAGCAGTTCAGGCAGCATCCGAGAAGCAGGAAAATTGACGTTTCGGGCAAAAGCCCTTCATCAGGAATTCCCGATGAAGTGCTTTTGCCTGCAATGTCGATTTTCCTGCTCCTCGGATGCTGCCGGAACTGCTGTGCTTTTCCAGCACCACTCTACTCCAGAATCCAATGATATTCCCTGGGAAAGGGTTCTTAATTATTATTAATAAAATATTATTATATAATTATAATAAATATAATAATTATAATCCAAAGCTAGCCGTCCTCTCTAGCAAGCTGTTCCAGTACATCCCCAAAGTAGTATCCCCAAAACAATGTAGAAAATTGTTTCTAAGAAGCAGGGTAAGTTAAACTTGGCCAAATACTATCCCTTCAACCTACTCCCAATTATGTTATGTTATGGTGATAAGGTGCCACGTGGGAGGCTGCTGAGCAAGGTGAGGGTGCATGGTGTTCGAGGTGAGCTACTGGTATGGATTGAGGATTGGCTGTCTGACAGAAGGCAGAGAGTTGGGATAAAAGGTTCTTTTTCGGAATGGCAGCTGGTGACAAGCGGTGTCCCACAGGGTTCAGTGTTGGGGTCGCAGCTGTTCACATTATATTAATGATCTGGATGAAGGGACTGGGGGTATTCTAGCGAAGTTTGCCGATGATATGAAGTTAGGTGGACAGGCAGGTAGTACTGAGGAAGTGGGGAGGCTGCAGAAGGATCTTGACAGTTTGGGAGAGTGGTCCAGGAAATGGCTGATGGAATTCAACGTGAGCAAATGCGAGGTCTTGCACTTTGGAAAAAAGAATAAAAGCATAGACTACTTTCTAAACGGTGAGAAAATTCATAAAGCCAAAGTACAAAGGGATCTGAGAGTGCTAGTCGAGGATTCTCTAAAGGTAAACATGCAGGTTGAGTTTGTGATTAAGAAAGCGAATGCAATGTTGTCATTTATCTCAAGAGGGTTGGAATATAAAAGTACCGTTGTGAGACTGAGACTGAGTCTTTATAAAGCTCTGGTTGGGCCCCATTTGGAGTACTTTCCAGTTTTGGTCCCCGCACCTCAGGAAGGACATACTGGCACTGGAGCGTGTCTAGCAGAGATTCACATGGATGATCCCTGGAATGGTTGGTCTAACATATGAGGAATGGCTGAGGATCCTGGGATTGGATTCATTGGAGTTTAGAAGATTAAGGGGAGATTTAGTAGAAACTTACAAGATAATACATGGCTTGGAAAGGGTGGACACTAGGAAATTGTTTCCGTTAGGCGAAGAGACTAAGACCCGTGGACACAGCCTTAGAATTAGAGGGGGTCAATTCAGAACAGAAATGCGGAGACATTCCTTCAGCCAGAGAGTGGTGGGCCTGTAGAATTAATTGCCGCAAAGTACAGTGGAGGCCGGGACGCCAAATGTCTTCAAGGCAGAGATTGATAAATTCTTGATGTCACAAGGAATTAAGGGCTATAGTGAGAATCCTGGTAAGTGGAGTTGAAATGCCCATCAGCCATGATTGAATAGCGGAGTGGACTCGATGGGCCGAATAGCCTTACTTCCACTCCTATGTCTTATGTCTTATGTCTTATGGTGATATCAAAAGGCAGACCTCCATTAGTGTCACTTGACTTGAGATATCATGACAGTCTTGCTCTACACATGAACATGAATTGATTCCTAAGATGCAGGATAAGTGACTTGTCTCAATACCAAGACAAATGTCAACAAGTGTGAAACACCTGGCCTAGTCTTCTGAGGTCAATAGGAATCCAACTACTTTCTTTCAGCAGTGACATAGGGTAATCTTTACCTGCTTCATCAATGAATTAGCCTAATGGCTTCATAATAGAGTGAGAAATGAAGTTGTTACTTAACAATTGAGGAGTGTTCAGCTTCATCCACAATTTCTCACATAATAAAGCAACTCATTCCCTTTTGTAGGAAAACCTAGACAACATTCAGATCTATCTGAATAAATTTCAAACAACACTGAAGCTACACAAGTAACAAGCAATGACCATCTCTAGAAACAGAGATACTAAGTGTAAATACCTTTCAATGGCATGGACTCAACCCCCTTTATAAGCAACTACAACAGCCATCGACTAGACAACTAGAGGAGCCATGGTGACAACATCATCTACTAACTCAAAATCACTTTCCATCTTGATGTGAACATTTATTGCCAATTCTTCTTTGTAACAATGTAAAAATCTTGATCCAGCAGTTTCTCCTAGACTGATGGATTTAAAGTGGAAGCTTTATAGGGGCCTGAATGAGGTGGGCCATGGTGAGAAATGTGGTGGAATTGCATGAGCAGTCTGGTGAAGCATTTCTCAACATTGGAAGTAACTTGCTGCCTTTTCAGACAGAGTTCCAGATGTCGAGACGAGACTGTGGCCAGGCCATGGACAGATGCTTGGTAATGGGGATTATTGCTTGTCCACAACCACATGAACAATGAATCTTGCCTCAGCAATATGCAGCTTTTTAGTCTAATACTGTGACAATTCATGATGTGAAAGTAAGAGCTGGAACTTGGCAACTCGCTGCTTGCTCCTCAGGGCTGCCATCTTGGGCACCCAGCCACAATTGTGCTCCAGGGCACCAGCCTCACTTGCCCAACATTAACTAACACTCACATCTAACAGCTACTAGCATATCAGAAACCTCATGGCACCTTCTGATGCACATGTAAGACATTTTTGAACTTTAAAGCTGCAATTCAGGTCTCATCGGTGACTAGTACTGCAATGATGTTCAAGCACACTTTGTGTGAAGAGACTGGCCACCTCAAAGATTGGACCAGCTCAGGACTGCTCACTTGTTCTCTTAGCACTTACTCATAGAGCATCTATCTGAATGTTCACAATATCCCTCCCCTGACTTCTTAAGCAGTGCCAGGCCTTTTAATGGGATGTTACATCAGCCAGAGCCTAAAGGTTCACAGTACTGCCATATTGACTTGCTGTTTAACTCACTCACACACCTACATAGACAGCCAAGCAGTGTTCATGCTTGTCATTGCTGATCAGAGCACACATCTTACTCTTTGGTACAGTGGTACATCAATCTCACACCTACATCATGCATTTGCTCCTAGCATGAAAGCATACTGCAACCAAATGGCCGTGCCTCAATGCATGTGGGGCTGAATCCACTACCAAGAAGAGGGACTGCAGTTACTCAGAAGGTCCTGGTACAACAAGGCAGAGTCTACACCATGTCCAATTCCTGGTCCTTGGTCAGTCATTCACTTGGGGCAGTCATGGTCAGGCCATACATTTGAATAGTATCTGGCACTGATACCTATAATATATCCATAGATATAATCTCTATGCTCAGTCTCATACAGCCATGACAAGCAGTCAAGGAAATTGTGTGCCACAAATGTGGATGCTGCAAGGAAAGCTCTCCAGAGTTTGGTCAGTCCTTTCCCTGGTGGACAAATAGCAGCTGGGCAAGAAAGTTGAAGTAAAATGTGCCAGGATTGTCACCTATGTTCTGTGGGCGGCTTGGGAATGCTATGCTATTGCACTAACAGTCAACGGCAACTCTTCAGAGCCAGTGCTGTGTGTTTGACCAGGTTTAAAGATTTTGCTGGCACCAGAGATGCCAGTCAATACCAGAATATTTATTGAGTGGTGAATTCTTCTGACTATAGGGGAATGGTAGAGTTGGGTTGGCATCTGATGGGAGGGGAACTTAGAGTTGTGGTTACTAGTTAATAAGGCAATTTTGGAACTATGTGACAAGAAATCTTGCTAGGCATCATGGACAGAAACTCTTTATGAAATTCAATGGAAGTGACACTTTGCCGAAACATTATAAATTTTAGCCCTTAAAATCTTCCCCCATATCTTTCTAATAGATTTGCAATATTCCACTTGGGAAATTTTAGATTATAAATTCAAACTATGTTGGAGAGTTTATTTCAGACAATGTTTCTTTCTTTATTAGGTAAACAAACGTGCTTCTAAAAATCTTGATATATTCATAAGTTCACTGGAAAGGCTCAAATTTGACTTGCAACAAACTGACTACGAGGTAAGTGTTTTAAACTTTAGAAAAATATTTTTTTAGTTACATTTCAAAAGAATGTTTATTGATATGCCTTTAGTTCAAGATAATGAAATAATGACATTTTTGCAGTATTTAACTTCAGAATTTTTTTTATTCATTCACTGGGTGAGGGTATTTCTATTTGGGCCAGCATTTATTACCCAATCCTAATTACCCAGAGGGCAGTTGAGAATTGGCCACATTGCTGTGGCTCTGGAGTCACATGTACGCTAGACCAGGTAAGGATGACAGTTTCCTTCACTAAAGAATGTTATTGAAACAGATGGGGTCTTTCTTTGCTCTTGACAATTGGCAATGGATTCATGGTCAACATTCATAGTGTCATAGAGTCATAGAGATGTACAGCATGGAAAAACCCTTCTGTCCAACACGTCCATGCCAACCAGATATCCCAACCCAATCTAGTCCCACCTGTCAGCACTTGGCCCATATCCCTCCAACTCTTCCTATTCATATACCCATCCAGATGTCTTTTAAATAATGCAACTGTACCAGCCTCCACCACTTCCTCTGGCAGCTCATGCCATACACGCACCACTCTCTGTGTGAAAAAATTGCCCCTTACAACCCTTTTATATCTTTCCTGTCTCACCCTAAATCTATGCCCTCTAGTTCTGGACTCTCCCCTCCCAGAGAAAAGACTTTGTCTATTTACCCTATCCATGCCCTCACAATTTTAACTCCAGATTCTTACTGATTCCAAATTCCACGATTTGCTGTGGTGTGATTCGAACCCAGGCTCTGGATATCTGGATTAACAGTTCAATGATAATAACACTAGAAGGCATTTCCACTTAATCACCGAATCTTAGAGTAATTGAAATGTGCAGCATGGAAACAGACACTTCAGTTCAACTCGTCCATGCCATCCAAATATCCCAACCCAATCTAGTCACATTTGCCAGCACTTGGTCCATATGCCTCTAAACCCTTCCTATTCATATACCCATCCAGATGCCTTTTAAATAATGCAATTGTACCAGCCTCCACCACTTCCTCTGGCAGCTCATTCCATACACACACCACCCTCTGCGTGAAAATGTTGCCCCTTTGGTTCCTTTTAAATTTTTCACCTCTCACCCTAAACCCATGCCCTCTAGTTCTGGACTCCCCCACCCCAAGGAAAAAAAAACTTTGTTTATCTAGAATCAAACCACACTTACATTTTGTGGGACTGACATGGTGAATCTTACTCAAGATTCTAATTTCATATCTTATCCTCTGACTTCATGGTGCAAACTCCAGCAATTGATGTTTTGTTATGTTCAGAATTTAGCATAATGCTCACTGCAGAAATACTACCTTTAAAGACCAATACTCCATTCGGAATGGCCAGCAAATCAATGGTTCTCATTAACTGATACTCCAAACCAACTAAAGTCACCATTTCTGTAATTCTTTATCTGTTCTTTTATACTTTCTGGTGATAGCTAGAGATCATTAATCTTTACAAGTTATTTATCAATTTCCCGTAGCTTAAGATCAGGGTCAAAATATTATCTGAGGGCTCTTCTTGAGGTTGTTTTCACAAGTGCTATTTTTTGGGGTTTTTTGTGCTTCTTCATTTCAGTCACATAGTATCAATAACTTTGATATTTGTATTGACATAAGGGGTGTTTAGACACACATACAGCAGAATTAGAAGAATTTGTCAATATCCCCAGTAGCTGCTCAATTAAGCTTGAAGCAGCAGGACATAATTAGAGCTTTAATTTCTGAGACACTACAGTATTGAAACTGATACAAGAAACGGACGTAAGTAAGGAACATTTTTTAAAATAATTGGCATACACTTGAAGATGCAAAAAGCTATTGCCTTAAACACACTTTCCACAGGTTGATGACTACATAGCTAAACAGTTGCATTTTTGTTTTTCCTCCTGCATTGCAGCTCCTTCTCCCTTTGACAGCTCTTCCCTGTCTTTGCAGTCCTTCTCTCCCCCTTTCACTGCACCTTATTCACCCATCACGTAGCCCCTTTCCTCCCTTTTAAAGTCCTGCTTCCCTTCTTTACTTCCTTCCCTTTGGAATATCTACCCTCTTCTCAATCTTCAGCTTTCTCCCCACCCTTTGTGGATTCTGTCCCTATCTGTAGCCTCATGTCTTCCCCATTCCTCATCCTAGTCCCCCAGTGCAATAGACTCACTCTCCAAGTCACAGTGTTGCCCTCCAGTCCATGCTCATTGTCCAGTGCTTCCCTCACTGCTGTACAAACACCCTGCTTAATGAGCCACCACAGCACATAGTCCCTGCCTACATAACCCTACTTCCCCAAGCCTTAGTGGACTCAAATCTTCCAGAGTTGGCAGCCATGATACTTGTTGTCACTCATCTTCACATTGCTGATCCAAGCACAGGCTGCTTCTCTCTCATGTTTACTGAACTTCAGTAGGCTGTTATTGCAAGCCTAATAACAGCAAATGTGTGTGAGAGGACTGGCCTATGATTGAAGAGCCACTCCTTGGAGATACAGTCCATTCTATCTGTGGCCAACTTTTCTGCCATTTGTCACCCCTGCAATGGAATTTTTCTGGGCATTTTGGGGGCAAATTTGTCTGTTGTCCATGTATATACTTTGAGCCTTGTTTGGAAGTCATTTGTTCCTGAATCCCTCTCTGGACTTCTGTGTTCATCTATAGATTTATTATTGCAGAATTCTATGTTCTCTCACTTCCCATCAAGCCTGTCATTCCATTATCGAGAATGGATCAGAACTGCTGTAGCTTGCAGGATTAAAAAGAGGTGATGAAGGAAGGTATTTATTTTGATACATCCTGCCAAGAGAAAATAAATCTTTTTTAAATGAATAATAAGACAATAAGTTCTTAATTCAGATTCCAGTTTTAAAAATCTGATCAGCCAGGTTCAAGCATGCTATAGATTGTCAATGAGCTCATTGTCTGACTGATTAATAAATAATTTGTTGTCTTGTGTAATTTAGTGTTGAGTCTCTTATTATTCTATTTTAAAGCTTCCACTGAGACAGCAGGAGAACAAAATGACCAAGACTGTTACACTACGGACAGAACGTATTTGGCCTAATAAAAACAAAGTGTTGAAGAAATTCAGCGGGTCTGACAATATCTGCAGACAGAGAGAGAAATAAAGTTAATGTTTCAAGTGTGTATGACTCTTCTTCAGAATTTAGCATCAATGACATCATTCATGTATCAGAGAAAATGTTGTGGGTATGTCAAGGATTGTTGCATACAATCCCACAAACAAACGGGCATAGCTGGGGCCCATGTGGGTACACCTTTGACTTGGAGCAAGTGAAACGAGTTAAAGGAGAAGTTGTTCAAAGCGAGAATTGGTTCAGCCAGGCAAAGGAGATTGGGGCTAGATGGGGACTATTCAGGCCTCTTTTCAAGAAAGAAACCGAAGAGCCTTCAGACCCTCCTGAAGGCTGATGGATGTGCACAGTGATTGTACATCCATGATATGGAGGAGGCTGCTAGGATCAGAAAGCTGAAAAATGTGGAATTAATGTAAAACCTCAAAAGAATCACAAACATAAGTGAGAAAGACTGAAGAAGTGGGGAGAAATAGAATCAGGGTGGGAAGAATTAAGTTTAGTGAGGCAGGGAGAGGCTGAAATGATGGGTCTACGAGGGCAGTTCCATTTGTGGGTTTTGGGAAGGCGGTAGAAAGGAGGTCTTCAGTGGGGATGACATCAGTGACTGTTAAATCTGTTCTGCCATATTGGATTGGAACTGTTTACTCAGTTTATCTCTCCAAAGATGTTACCAGACTTGCTGAGTTTCTCCAGCACTTCCTGTTTTGATTTCAAATTTCTGGCATTTTGCTTTTATTTGGCTCATCTGTTTAATCATCTTCAAACAGGATGCCATAATTCCCTTGTACCTTTACCGTTCCATTCATTTATTTGCTTAACAAGTCTGAATTTTCGATTGATCCTTTTAATTATCTGTTTGAACAAAAAGAACACCAATTTCACCTAATCACAGAGAGAAACAGAGTTAAACAGAGATTAGGCCAGGGGCAAAAACAATTAAACTGACTAAGTGGGAGAAATAGAATCTGAGATATACATTGATTTAGATGTGGAGGAATCTGAGTTCATTTTAGCACTTGCAAGGTGAGCTTGAATGTATGTTTTTAAATGTTAGTTCAGTGTGTGGTGTTAATTATTTCAGCTGGATGTTGGAAGTTCATAATTTTAGTCCTGCTCTGGATATTTTTTACTCGTTCAGAGGATGAGAGTTTCACTGGCTAGGCTAGCAATTATTATTCATCCGTTGTTGCCCTGGAGAGATGATGGTAAGCTGCTTTCTTAAATCACTGCAGCCTATTTTATGTATGTGTATCCACACTGCTGTTAGAGAGGGAGCTCCATGACTTTACCCCAATAACAGTGAAGGAACAGCAATATACTTCTAAGTCAGGATGGTGAGTGACTAGAAGAGCAGTTGCAGGTGATGGTGTTCCCACATACCTGCTGCCCTTGGCCTTGTAGACGGTAGTAATTTCCGAAGTTGTGATTTCAGGGACCTTGGTGAGTTGTTACAGTGCATCTCATGGATGGTACACACTACAGCTACTGAGTGTTGGTGATGGAGGGAGTGAATGTTTATGGAAGCGACACTAATAAAGTGGTCTGTTTTGCCTTGATCAGTGTCAAGATTCTTGAGAGTTTTAGAGCCGCATTCATCCAGGCAAATGGGGAATATTCCATCACAATGTTAACTTATGCCTTGTATATGATGAATAGGCTTTGAAGAATTGGAAAATGAATCACTCACTACAGGATTCTAAGCCCCTGATCTGCTCTTGCAGCCACTGTACTTATACATGGCTAGACCAGTTCCGTTTCTGGTCAATGCTAATTCCCAGGATGTTGATAGTGGTGGGTTCAGTGATGATAAAACCATTAATTGTCAAGGAATGATTGTTAAATTCTCTTTCTTGTTGGAGATATCATTGCCCTGCACTTGTGTGGCATAAATGCTATGACCACTTATCAGCACAAGCATGAACACTCTCTGGATCTTGCTTCAAAAATCGTGAATGGTGCTGAACATGGTGAAATCATCAGTGAATATCCCCATATCTGACCATATGATAAAAGATAGGTCATTTATGAAGCAGTTCAAGATGTTTGTGTCTTGGACACTATCCTAAGGAACTCTTGCAGAGATGTCCTGGAGCAAAGGTGACTGACCACCAACAGCCTCAACCATTTTTATTTGTGCTGGGCATGACTTGAACCAGCTGAGAGTTTGTTCTTGATTCCCAATGGCTATACTTTTGCTAGGCTATCCACACCATGTTGGTCAAATGCACCTTTGATTTCATGGGTAGTCACTCACACCTTGCTTCTGGAGTTCAACCTTTTGCTCCAAGTTTCAACAAGGCTGTAATGAGGTCGGGAGCTAAATGACTCTGGGAGAACCCAAGCTTAGCATTAGTGAGAAAGTTATTACTGAACAACTACAGTTTGATAACACTGTTCATGACTCATTCCATTATTTTACTGAAGAAGCAATAATTTGTTTGGTTGGATTTGTTCTGTGTACAAGATATACCTGGTCAATTTGCCACATTGCCAGATTAAGTGCCAGTGTTCTGACTATATTGGACCGACTTGACTAGAGGCACAGTGAGTTTTGGAGCACAAGATTTTATTGTCAAGGCCCATAGATTTTCCAGTATCGAGTGTGCTCAGTCATTTCTTGATATCTCATGCAGTGATTTGGATTGATTGAAGAGCAATTCAATTCTGTAATGTTGGGAAACTGCAGAGAAGTTTAAGATGCATCGTGCACTCAGCACTTCTCTCTTGTGCTCTTTGCAAACATTTCATCTATATTTTTTACACTGATGTGCTGGGCTTCACTGGCATTGAGGATGGGGATGTTTATGGAAGCTCCTCCTCCAGTGAGTTTAATTGTCCACTACCATTCATGACTGGATGTGATAGGACTGCAGAGTTTCAGATCCATCAACTGTGAAATTGCTTATTTCTATCTAGCATCTGTTTCTTGTACTGTTAGGTAAACAAGTTGTCCTTTTGGTTGCTTCACCAGATTGACTCCTTCTCTTTAGGTATGTAAGGTGCTACTTCTGGCATGTTCTCATGCACTTCTCATCGAACCAGGGTTGATCCTTTGCTTTGATTATGGTGGAATGGAGAATTGTTAAAATTGCAGATTGTTACAGAATATTATTCTACTGCTGCCGATGTCTCTGAGTGCCTCATGGATGCCAGTCTTGAGTTGCTAGATCTATTCAAAATCTATCCTATTTAGCACAGAACCACACATATATACATATCGATGAAAATGGGGGGACATGTTAAACAAGTTTGCAGATGACACCAAAATTAGTAGGGTGATTAATAGTGAAGAAGGTGCTGGTAGGTTACAGGAAGATATTGGTCAGATAGGCGGAGCAGTGGCAGACAGTATTCAACCCTGATGAATATGAGATAATGCATTTTGGAAGAAGAAACAAGATGAGGGAGTATTTAATTAAAAGCAGAAGGCTGGATAGCTCAGAGGAACAGAGAGATCTTGGAGTAATTATTTACAGATCCCTGAAGTTGGAAGATCACATTAATAGGATTGTTAAGAAGGCATATGGGACACTGGTTTTATCAGCTGTGGCACAGAGTATAACAGCAGGAAAGTAATGTTGGAGTTATATAGAGCGTTGGTTAGGCCACAGTTTGAGCTTTGTGTGCAGTTCTGATGACCTCACTGCAGGAAGTATGTGACAGCACCAGAGTGGGTACAGAGGAGGTTCACAGAATGTTGCCTAGGATGAAGCAATTGAGCTACAGAGGAGAGACTAGATAGGCTTGCATTATCGTCTTTAGAGCAGAGAAGACTGAGGGGGATATGATTGAGGTGTATAACATTATAAGAGGTATGGACAGGGTGAATAGAGAGCAACTGTTCCCCTTGTTGGGGAACAATCATGTTGGGGCATAATTTTAGGTAAAGGGTAGGAGATTCAAACCTTTTTCACTCAGTGGGTGGTGGGAATCTGGAATGCACTGTCTGAGAAGATATTGGAGGCCAAAAATGTTAAAATCTTTTTAAAAAATTGGATGAGCACTTGAAATATTATAACATTCAAGGAAATGGGACAACTGCAAGAAATTGAGACTAGCGTACGTTTAATGGTAGTTATTATTGGTGTAGACTTGATGGGCTGAAGGGCTTTTTCTGCGTTGAATAACTCTGACTATGACTGTATGACAACACAATGAAAGGTATACTCAAAGTGAAAATAGACTTTATCCTCACAAATACTGTGTGATGGTTGCTGTTACTGATGCTATCATGGACAGATGCATTGGTGACAGATTGGTGAGGTTGGGATCAAGTATGCTTCTTCCTCTTATTGGTTCCTTTGTCACTTGTCACAAGCCCAGTCTAGGAGCCATGTCCTTTAGAACTCAACCGGATCAGTCAGTAGTGTTGCTATTGAGCCATTCTTGACGATAGATGTTCACATTCCCCACCTGAAGTAAGTTCTTCACTCTTGCTATCTTCAGAGCTCTCTGAAAGTGGTGTTCAACATAGAGTACTGATTCAGTAGCTGAGTCTATTGGAGGTTTGGTATGTGGTAATCAGCAGGAGGTTTCCCTGTCCATGTCATGAGACTTGATGAGGTCTAGAATTAAAGTGGACAATTCCCAGGGCAACTTCCTCCTGATTGGTGAGTTCGGAAAAACCTAGGGATGACAATGGCGGTGTCTAGGACATTATCTATCAGCTATGACTTTGGCTGCTGATCAATCAGTCTGTGAGACAGCTCTTCTACTTTTGGCATTAGCCCCTGGATATTAGGAAGGACAATTTTGCTGTGTTGACAGGACAGAGATAGTAGCTGTTATTTTTGGTGCCTAGGTTGATGCCTACTGATCCATCCAATTTAATTCCTTTGTTTAAATTTCATAGTGCTTCGATCCAACTGAATGGTTTGCAAGCTTATTTCAGAGGTCAGTTAAGAGTCAACAACACATTAGTGTGGGTCTACAGATGGTAGATTTCCTTCCCCAAGAACATTGATGACCTTTTTTTTAAACAGCAATTGATAAAAAAAAACATTGCCATCATTTGACTTTTTAATTTCAGATATTTTAAATTTAAATTCTGTCATCTGCCTTGGTGGGATTTAAACATGGATACTTGGAGTTGACAAGACCACTATGTCACCATCTTCCCATGCTTCAAAATTGATTCAAAAGTAATTGAAACATGTTGAGGAATGTGAAAGGATCATGATTGTATTTAATGGTGGAGCAGGTTTGTGAGCCTGAATTGCATACTCCTGATTCACTAGTTATGGAGTCAGGGAGTCACACAGCACGGAAACAGACCCTTTGGTCCAACCAGTCCATGCCAAACATAATCCCAAACTAAATGAATCCCATCTGCCTGCTCCTGGCCCATATCCCTCCAAACCTTTCCCATTCACGTACAGAACAACCTCGGTAATCTGAACATCAATTATCCGAAATTTGGATTATCAGAACAACATCTCAAGATTCTGTAAAAACATTACATCAAAGAGGCATTAGCGATATTGGTCCAAAAATCGCATCTTTTGTTTACAACGATTAAAAGTGAATTCGGATTACTGAAATGCTGTTGAGAACAGTCCTGGACATCAATGGGAACCCAGGTACTGTCTCCAAATGACTGACCTCCCTCCCCTTCTCTCTCCTTCTCCAAACGAAGACAGGCAGAATGACAATCTGAGCAAATTCAGAGCCCTGAATATTCTCAAATAAAGAACACACCAGCCCATTACAAAGGCTTCACGTCTGAGTTTTTGAAAACAACCTTCCTGTGCTCATAAAACACTAAAGGTTTACTGAACACTGTTTATCAGAGTTCTTTTTAGGAATGATTAAAAATAAAACCAATATCTGGGTCTCTCTCACACACACACAACAGCTTTGTAGCAGTCCCCTAACTTTGCAAATAGGAAGATGGGGTTTACACAAATTTCCATCTGATTCACACCACCCTGACATCTCTGAGCAGCAAACTAATGGTAAATAAATCACCAGAGGCTGGAATTCCCTTGCTCAGTTTGCACTTTTCATGTTCTTAACCGCGCCTTTGAAGTCTCCAGATCTGAAAGGATGCGAGTTTTCAAACATGCTCTTTTTTAAGATAATACAGCAGCTCTGTCAGGAAGTCAGAGCAAGCTCTGGGGGCTTTCCAGGGTTCGAGACACCCCCACCACACCCTCCTCTCCCCCTGCCTCCCCCACTTTCCATGGACTTCTACACAGGGGTGTACCCTACCATACAAACCCCTCCCCCGCCCAGATAATCTCTCCAACATTGTCCTGTCCCAGAGCAGAGTGGGGACTTGTCAAAAAGTTGCAGTAAAATGTTGTGTGTGTGTGTGTGTGTGTGTGTGTGTTATTTTGAGACTCAGCCCCCAAAGGCAGCAGCAGTCTTGCTGTTGGTGTCCAGACTGGCTGCTATCTCCATTCTGTTACTTCATTTTGTTCCAGAGTCCCATCGGGGAGGAGAGATAAGAGGCACCTGGCAGCTTCACTTCATCTACTGGCTGGAAATGAGGAGAGTTGAAAGCACATGGCGTTTGAGAGGTGAGGTGGAGGGGGGAGAGAAGTTTACTGACCTACTGTGCTTCTGCCTTGTCTACTTAACTGAACAAGTGCTCAACAAGTGCTCATTCCTGATGAAGGGCTTTTGCTCGAAACGTCGATTTTTCCTACCCCTTGGATGCTGCCTGACCTGCTGTGCCTCTCCAGCACCACACTAATCTTGACCCTGATCTCCAGCATCTGCAGTATCCACTTCCGTCTAAGTGCTCGCTCTGTCAATCCCATTGAAGTGAAGCAGTGGTGGGGAGAGGCTTCAGCAATGCTGCAGGTCCCTTGCACAAACATGTGTCTCTTTGTTCCTATAACGTTACCTAAGGGCCTATCATTAACTGTCCTGTCCCTGTTTGTTGTACTAAAATGCAATACCTTGCATTTATCTAGATTGAACTCCATCTGCCATTTTTCAGCCCATTGACCCATTTGACCAAGATTCTTTTGTAATCTTTAAAAATGTTCTTCACTGTTTATTGTGTCATCCGATTTTGGTGTCATCTGCAATCTTATTAATTGTATCTACTATGTTCTCATCCAAATAGTTCTTATGTTTTTATGTGAATACAACTTCTTTCTTTAACTTTATGGCTCTTATTTCTCTAATAGATACACATTCCAATACAAATTTGTCACCAATAAACATGGATATCTATTATTTGTCATGCTTGGTATAATATGAGTGTTATTTTTCTTTATTAGCACAAAAACAATGCTGGGCAGATTGAACTTGACAAATTTCTAGAATTAATATTGGGAAATCTTCATTCAATAAGGCAAATGGCAATTAATTGTGAAGTTAACAGTCACCATTCTTTTAGCGTCATTAATTTTGTTTGATACATTTTGAAATTGTGAACTTGAAATTAACTTTGTTATATTTATCTTTTCTTAAAGAAATTAATTCACTGTAGTCAGGAGGTGAAGAAAAAGGATGTATTATTTAGAATCTTCCTGAAAATATTTGTGAGATTTTTACAGCACTTTGATAATAAATTGTGCAGGAGGATTCCACCAAGTGGGTGAAAAGATAAGAGAAATACAAGAGCTACTGTCAAAGGTCATCTGCAATATGCTGTAGCAGGCTCTCAACACAGACATCCATTCATGGTTCATCCTGAGCGAACATAAAAGAAGTCATTATTCTGGCACAGTTATATTTGGGACTACACAGAGACTCAAACACATCGATGTCGTGCAAAAACAATTAAATTTGTATGAAGGTGACTTTATAAAAATTTCAACGATACTTTTGCCACCAAAGTGCCCTCAATCAGTTTTCTTCCTTCTCTCTGTCTGTCCCACGGCATGTCATTGTTGTCACAGGGACTGCAGCTGGGTTGGACGGAGCCCTGCTTGCTAGTGAAGCACATTGGCCCTGCAGATCTGGTCAGGCAACCCCAGAAGTGAGTGTGTCTGACTGGCCGAGACATGCTGAGGGTCTTCTTGATAGTGGCAAGTGGACCCTCCTCAACCTTCTAAGGATTGAAGATAGGTGAGACGTGTGGAGGTGGAGGGCCCAGATACTTTAGGAGTAACCTGACAGGAGACTTCTCAGGTCTATGTGTAGTCCCTGCTCCAGCTAGGTATTTCCTGGCACCATCTTTCTGCCTTATGAGGAAGGGGCATCTAGGGTGTGCGCCAAGTACCATGTACGTCTGTTGTCATGACTTCGACCAATGGCTATGGCAGTGCTGTGCAGGTGGGTGTGCCTCTCCAGCAGGCACTGAGGATGCTGGACCTGGCTCTCCATGGCAGCTGCCAACCTGTCCATGGAGGCACTCAGACATTTGCACTCCTGCAGCTTCTGAGTAATGAAGGCCATTGTGTCCCACAGAGCTGTCTGCTGCTCATGTTCCTCCTTGTACATGTGGATGAAGTCCCTGAGTGCTGACACCACTGGGTTCTCTCCTGCCCAGGGCCTGGGCTAGTGCCCAGTCTCTGATAGTGCACTGAGTACCAGTGATCCACAGTGTATCTTCCCCAGCCAGCTGTTTCAGTGAAATGCTCCCACACTTTCTAAGCTGAATTTCTCACCAAGGTGTCAATATCTGAAACTGTTTGATGGGAAAGTTGTAGGAGGTAGCCTTGCTGATGTTTTCTCTGAGGCCTTGGTATTGTCAACTTCAGAAATCCAGGAGGACACTTCCTGTTGCTATTTTAAAGACTTTGTTCAGCTCAATGTTAACCTTCTAAATTCTGGAAAAACAAACAAGCCTAAATTGTATAATATCTCCTCAAAATTAACCCCTGACGTCCAGGTATCAGTCCTTCAAACCTATATTGTACTCCCTCCAAAGCCAATATATCCTTCCGATGGTGAGATGCCTAGATCTGCTCTCAGTCCTCCAAGTAGGGTCCAACCAGTTTTTTGTATAAATTCCATAAAATTAATGCATCATTATAATCAATTCCTCTGGATATAAAGGCTAAACTTCCATTAACTTTCTTGATTAAAAGAAAATACATTTATGGGATGAGGGCATTGCCGATTAGGCCAACATTTATTGCCCATCCCTAATTGTCCAGATTGCAGATAAATGTCAACCCTAAAGCAATGGGTCTGGAGTCACACGTAGGCCAGACCAGGTAAGGATAGCAGTTTCCTTCCCTTAATGACATTAATGAATTAGATGGCCTTTTCCAACAATTGACAATGGATTCATAGTCATTAATAGTCTCATAATTCCAGATTTTTATTGCATTCAAATTCCAGCGATAATAACATTAGGCTGTCTCCTCCTTGTTTAATGTACCTGTTTGTGACATTTTGAAGAGCTATTATCTGAAACCCCAAATTTCTTTGAACACCCAATACATTAATCTTCATACCATCTAGAAAATACCTTGATCTATCCTTTTTCTATTCAAAATGGATAACCTCACACTTGCCGACAATGAAATAATTGCTGCAGTTTTGCCCATTCACCATTTTTATGGTATGATTTGCACTGTCTACAATGCCACCTAACTTTGTGTCATCAGAAAATTTGGATACATGACTTTCCATGCCATTATGCAAATTGTTAATAGATATTTGAGGACCTAATACAGATTATTGTGACACACCACTGGTCACATCCTGCCAATTTGAGTACCTACTTACATCTCTACTTTCTGTTGCCTGCTATTCAACCAGTTGAATTAAATTTTAAAAATCTGGAATTAAGAATCTAATGACCATGAATCCATTGCTGATTGTCAGGAAAAACCCATTTGGTTCACTAATGTCCTTTACGGAAGGAAACTGCCATCCTTATCTGGTCTGGCCTACATGTGACTCCAGATCCATAACAATGGAGTTGACACTTAACTGCCCTCTGGGCAATTAGGGATGGGCAATAAATGCTGCATAGCTAGCGTTGCCCATGTCCAATGAACAGATAATAAAAATCTTTATCAAAAGCCTTCTGGATGTTGATAAAAACAACATCCATAAACACTCCCAGGTCCATGACCTTACTCAACTCTTCAAAAAATTCAATGTTTGTCAGACTTGACCTACCTGTCATGAATCCATGCTGGTTCTTGCTTGGTTAACAAATATCCCATCCTTGATTGTAGATTCCAACAATTTCCCCACCATAGATGTTTGGCCGACTGATCTGTAATTCATTGGTTTCCTTGGTTTGCCTTCCTTAAAAAGCAGAGTGACATGCAATTTTCTAGAAGGTTGACTCCTGGATCTAGGGAACTCTGAAAGATTATAGTAAGAGCTTCTACAATGTGCTCCCTTGATTCATTTAAAACCCTTGAATGAAAACCATTAGGTCCTGAAGAGAAAAGTTATCCAGGGTTCCTAGGAAATTATGCAGACGTCTTTGGGAAAACCTCCCAGACTCTGACTTTCATTTTAGGGTCTGTGCAGGGAAATCATTCAAAAGAGTTCAGGGTTGGAGGACTTGAGCGATAGGGAGAGGCTGAATAGGCTGGGGCTGTTTTCCCTGGAGTGTCGAAGGCTGAGAGGTGACCTTGTAGATGTTTATAAAATCATGAAGGGCATGGATAGGGTAAATGGACAAGGTGTTTTCTCTGGAATGGAGGAGTCCAGGACTAGAGGGCATAGGTTTAGGGTGAGAGGGGAAAGATTCAAAAGGGGCCTAAGGGGCAACTTTTTCATATTAACAAACTGAATAAATCCCTTCTAAATACTAACTATTCTCAAATAAAACAAGATTCTAATGTTCCAATAAATACAAGTTCCATGCATACAACAAAAAATAGAATTTAGTCACTCAAAATTACAGCCAGGTAATGTGTCTTCCGGAATGTTCTGTGCCTCCGCCGCAGTTCTTCTGTCAGTTGTCTTTTCCTCCGATTCTTCTGTCGGGACTGCCTCCTTGTCTCATTCTTCTGTCAGGAATTTAGATGGTTCTATCAGAAGGATGTTGTGCAACTTGAAAGAGTTCAGAAAAGATTTACAAGGATATTGCCAGGGTTGGAGGATTTGAGCTATCAGGAGAGGCTGAATAAACTGGGGCTGTTTTCCTTGGAGCATTGGAGGCTGAGGAGTAACCGTATAGAGATTTATAAAATCATGAGGGCCATAGATAGGATAAATGGACAAAGTCAGTGTGTGAGTCCAGACTAGAGGGCATATGTTTAGCATGACAAGGGAAAGATATAAAAGGGATCTAAGGGGCAACTTTTTCACGCAGTTGGTGATACATGTGTGGAATGAGCTGCCAGAGGAAGTGATGGAGGCTGATACAATTACAGCATTTAAAAGGCATCTGGATGGGAATATGAATAGGAAGGGTTTGGAGGGATAGGCCAAGTGCTCGCAAATGGGACTAGAGTAGTTTAGGATATCCAATTGGCATGGATGAGTTGGACCAAAGGGTCTGTTTCCATGTTGTTCATTTCTATGACTCTATGATGCTTTTTTTCCGAAGACATAGATGACTGTGAGAGACAATTTATCTCTCTAGAGCTGAGGATACCTAGCTCTGATTGATGGGAGTTAGCTCTGGGGTCTGTCTGCCCCTTTCTTTTATACCGATGATGACATATCAATTTATTACCATAGGATTGGTCCTATGTTGTAAAAACCATCAGATTTAAATTTTATCGGTTTTAGTATCGAAGTACCTGGTTTAAATTGATTGGTAAAATTTAAGACCTGTTGTTTTGATTAAAAACACCTCTTTGGCCTTTCAATACAAAATGTTTCAATTCAGGTGCTCTGTCTTCCTGCAAATAGTTTTTAACTTTAAAAGCTACTCACAGACATCCATTTCAACTCTCTGCACAGAAAAAAACACTATATTTTTAAAGGGACCATGCAATGCTTTTTCCCCTAGCATTTTACAAACACCTATTTCGCCACACTCTGTTCTTGAGGTTTATTATGCTATCTCAGGTAATTTAAACAGTGAGACTGCGAACGAGTACCAGAACATTTATTCATGCAACAACTTGACACAATCCTACTCTATTGGTATTGTGAGCTCAAACTAGTTGACAAACATAACTTTCCTGATAGATTATATCTATTCAAGATGGGACTGATATCTTTATGCAAGGATAGCTCACAGCATAATGGCACACACATGACATCACTTGTCTCTTAAAGGTACATGCTTCTCTGACCATAGATCTAAGCAATATTACAACATCACCCTTTTTCCTTCAAAGAATTTCTCCCATGGGAAATCTGTACAAACAAACAAGATCAAAAATAGCAAAAATACTTCCTCAATATCCATTGAAATAACACTTTTCCAGATATATAACAAGAGTAGATCTATTTCTTGTATAGCTCTCGGGATATGACTGTAAAACCTTACTCTTGTTTGTTGTCTGCTCTGTAGATTGATGTGGATCATTCACATTTTTTTTTATGTGGACTCTATGTAAGACTTCCACTTTCTGAATCATCATCTTAGTTTTCTGTGGAATGTCAAATGCTATTTAAATGTACCTTCTGTTCCATTTTAAAACATATTTGCTCATAGCAATATTGTACAATTTGGTTTGTGCACATTTTCTGAGTATCAACAAATCAAAAAATCAACAAATAACAGGTGCATATAAATAGAATAGACCAATAATCATGGGGGAGCTTTAATCTTGCTGATAGGATAAATCAAATTGGAAAGGGTAGCTAATGGCAACAAATTCATAGAGTGGATTTGGGATAGTTTCCTAGAGTAACATGTCATTGAGCCAACCAGGGAGGAGGCTATCTTGGATCTGGTAATGTGTAATGAGACAGCTTTAATAAATGATGTTGGAGTAAAATATCCTCTAGGAAGTAATGATCATAATTTGACAGAATTTAATATTCAGCTTGAGAGTGAGAAACTTGGGTCAGATGCAACTATGTTTAACTTAAAGAGAATAACAATTAAATGAGGATAGAGTTAGCTGAAGTGAACTGGGCATTTAGATTTGCAGGAATGACATTAAGCAAGCTGCAGCAGACATTTAAAAGAGTATATTGGTACAAATAGAGAATTGGATCATGGGCAGGAAACAGTGAGTAGGGATAAGGGGTTTTTTTTTTAGGTTGGTGACCCATGACCAACGGGTTCCACAGAGATCAGTGCAAGCACTACAACTGTTTACAATACGTATCAATAGTTTGGTGGAAGCAAGTGAATGTACTGTGGCCAAGTTTGCAAACAACATAAAATAGATGGAAAGGCAGGTTATAAGAGGGGTACAAACAGTTTACAGAGAAATATTGATATGTGAGATAAATTGGCAAATGGAATATAATGTGGGAACATGTGATCATGTTTGGAAGGGAGAACAAAAGAACAGAATGTTATTTAAATAGAGAAAAGACACAGAAAGCTGAAACACAAAGGGACTTGAAGGTACTTGTGCACAAAACACAGAAAGCTAGCATACAGGAGGTAATCAGGAAGGCTAATGGAATGTTGGCCCTTATTTCAAGGAGATTGAAGTATAAGAATAGGAAGTGTTACTGCAACTGTATAAGGTGCTGGTGAGACCACATCCAGAGTACTGTGAGCAGGACTTTAGTGCCTTTCATTGGAGGCAGTTCAGAGAAGGTACATTAGGATGATCCCTTGTATGGAAGGATTGTCTTATGAGCAAGAGCTAAACAGGTTAGGATCTATTCAATAGAGTTTAGAAGAATGCGATGTGATCTCATTGAAACATATAGGGATCTTAAGGGGCTTGACTGGATCATGGAAGACTCCAGAACCAGAGGGCATAATCTCAGAATAAAGGGGCATGCTTTAGGACTGAGATGAGATGAAACTTCATCTCTGAGGGTTGTGAGTCTTTGGAACTCCCTGTCATGAGGAGCTGTAGAGGCAGAGCTCTTGTGTGTATTTAGGACTGAGATAGATAGATGGACACATGAACAGAAAGGGATTCAAGGCTGATGGGGAAAAATGCTACAAAGTTGACTTGAGGAACATTGGATTAGCTAGAAACTTATTTTATGGCAGAACAGGCTTGAGGGGTTGAACTGCCTGCTCTTGCTTCTATTTTTATGCTCTTATTCTGATCTTAAGGTCAAATGCTGGTGTTATTGCCTTGTAACCTTATTTTGACCTTGATGAAGCCAATGTAACTTCTTGCATGTTCTTCAATCATTTTCCTGTACCATTCTCTCTCCTCTTTACAACAAAGAATCATGGGTACCCAGTTGGGTAAGAAGTATATGAGATGGAAGTAGAGCACGACTTGCTTTCCAAACATATGAGTTGCAGGTGAAAATAGGTCTTGAGGTGTGGCTCTCAAGTTTAACATGGCAAACCTGAAGTTTTGTCATGTTGCCTTACACTTTGTAATCATTGTTTTAACTGTGACATGATATTCTCTGCTGAAACATTAGATTGTGGATATTGCACAGAGGACATGATATACTGAACTGGACTTTTCTCAAATTTTAAATTTAATGTTGATCTCACTTTGTGTGCAACTTCTTTGCAGCCATAACATTGTAATCTTTGCTCTGTATTCTTATCCTAATGCACTTTGTATGCTTTGGTCTGCCTGTACTGCATGCAAAACACAACTTTTCACTGTACCTGGATACATGTGACAATACTAAATCAAATCAAATCAAGTCATTTCTTGGAATAGTTGCTCAGGTACTGGGGATTATTGCCCGACACAATCTGTTGCAGAACATCTACCATTCTGAAATTCACACTTAATGTGTCACGGATTGTGGTATTGGTATTGTGATACCCTTTACTTATCTGCAGTAAGAAAACTTAGGGATCAATGTTTGATGTGTAGTTTGAACATGAACTTTAAATAGACCTGTAGAAATCTTTGATCCTTGGTTCACTTGGAATGTTGTGTGGCACAAATTGTTCCTTTGGGATTGATTTAGTTGAATGCCTTGCACAATCGTATCAAATGTCATATTTCACTTGGGTAGCAGACTGGGTTTCAAATTCTGCTATTCCTGGAGTCATAACAAAAGTTACTAGCTGTATCTGACTTTGTATGTAAGCTGGTTTTCATGTAACCTGTTTACAAACTGCACGAACAAAGTAGCAGTGTCAACAAAACATCATGAATTTTAGTAACTTGCTTTTTAAATGGGCAAGCAACTCTTTCCAAATATTTGTTTTCAAAACACTTTTTTTTCCAATTTCAGTCTATAAGCACAAATACAGGAAAATAAAAAGATCTTTACACGATTTATCTGGGTTTTTATTGATGCCAAGGGAATAGACAGATATTCATGCCAGGTCTTTCGTTCTTTCTGCACCCATGTGTCTAATTTGGAGATGGACCAAACTGTCTTGATGTAAAATTTGGGAATAAACGCTTGCTTACCACTTTTTGACTGGCCTAACTCGTATTTATATGACCAAAAGGAATGCTCATGTTCTGGGACCTACCTAATGTGTTTAGGTCACTGGCTAATGATAACATTTTAGTTCTTGTAGCCAATTGTCACCAGCTATAGCATGTTTAATTTGTTCTGCTCAGCTCTCTCCATCAAAGTGGATCTGCAATCCTTGGTGTCACAGCAGACATTCTGCTATTTCATGGATCATCAACATATGATCAGTGCTAGGGCCATTCACTTCCTGACCTCATTACAGCCTTGGTCTAAGCTTGGAAGAAAAGAACTGAACTTCAGAGGTTAGAAAGGAGTGACTTCTCTTAACATCAAGTCAACATTTGACTAAATATGACATTAAAATGTCCAAAGAAAACTAGAGTTGCTGAGAAACATCTCACTGATTTGAATCGTATCTAGCAAAAATGAAACAGTTTATGATTGACCTTCACTGATTATCTCAGCCCCAGAACATCACTGCAGTTATTTCTAGTGTCATGTCCTCGGCTGAAACATCTTCAGCTGTTTTAATAATGACATGCCTGCTATCGTAAGGCCAGCAGCGAGGGTGGTTCCTGATGATTGCACAATATCTGCATCATTTCAGATCTGCATGGTCCGTGTCTGTATGCAAGATAGCATCCAGACTTGCCCAGATAAGTGGCAAGTAACATTTGTGCCATAATAGTGTCAGGCAATGATTATCTCCAACAAGAGATAATCTAACCATTGACCCTTGACATTCAACTGCATTGCCATTACTACTGCTCCCAATACAAACATCTGGGGGTTACTATTGATCAGAAACTAAACTGTACCCGATAATCAGACAAAAACAGCAAGTCATAAGTTAGGGATTCTCCAGAGAGTAACTTGCCTTCCACCACACCCATTCCTACCCTAAACACAGCATTACGTTCTAGGCCTCCTTGTCACATTTCAACCTGACACTATACTCTAGGCATCCTATGCCCATCTCACATGATACTTTACATGGCATCTGACTGCAATAAAAAGGGTGGGGATGGGGATCTTATCTTCCTCTGATGAGTCTGCACTACAAAAGAATTGTCAGAGTGGAAGTACAGTCTGCAATTCTGAGGGAGACTGGAGTGGAATCTCCTCAGAAATGCATAGCTCCATCTTCTTGTACACAAAAAAAAGGATGTGAGACTGCCATTCCTCAAAAAGTCTGGTCTATTATGTTAATTCTGGTGTAATGAACATTGAGACTGATGTGTACTGAGAAAGCTGTCTGAAGACTTTATTTACAGGCCAATGAAATACATGACAAAGTGAGTACATTGCTATAGTTAACACTCAAACTGGCTGACAAATTCACTTTGATCCAGATTAGACTGGTGCTGGAAAAGCACAGCAGGTCAAGCAGCATCTGAGGAGCAGGAAAATTGACGTTTCGGGCAAAAGCCCTTCATCAGGAATAGAGGCAGGGAGCCTGCAGGGTGGAGAGATAAATGAGAGGGGGGTGGGGATGTCCATAAACTCACCTTCCACCCTACTAACCTTCACATAAACCACATCATCCGATATTTCCACCACCTCCCAATGGACCTCACCACCAGGGATATATTTCCCTCCCCACCCATTTCCGCCTTCTGCAAAGGTCATTCCCTCCGAGACTACCTGGTCAGGTCCACGCTCCCCAACAATCCACCCTCCCATCCTGGCACCTTTTCCTGCCACCGCAAGAATTGCAAAACCTGCGCCCACACCTTGTCCCTCACCTCCATCCAAGGCCCCAAAGGAGCCTTCCACATCCATCAAAGTTTTACCTGCACATCCACCAATATCATTTCTTGTATCCGTTGCTCCCGATGTGGTCTCCTCTACATTGGGGAGACTGGACGCCTCCTAGCATAGCGCTTTAGAGAACATCTCTGGGACACTCGCACCAATCAAACCCACCGCCCTGTGGCCCAACAGTTCAACTCCCCCTCCAACTCTGCCGAGGTCATGGAGGTCCTGGGCCTCCCTCGCCGTTGCTCCCTCACCACCCAATGCTTAGAGGAAGAACGACTCATCTTCCGCCTCGGAACACTTCAACCCCAGGGCATCAATGTGGATTTCACCAGTTTCCTCATTTCCCCTCCCCCCACCTCACCCCAGTTCCAAACTTCCAGCTCAGCACTGTCCCCATGACCTGTCCTACCTGTCTATCTTCTTTTCCACCTATCCACTCCACCCTCCTATCTGACCTATCACCTTTATCCCACCCCCATTCACCCATTGTACCCTTTGCTACCTTCCCCCACTCCCCTCTCTGACCTATCACCTCCATCCCCACCCCCATTCACCTGTTGTACTCTATGCTACCTTCTCCCCACCCCCTCCCTCTTCTCATTTATCTCTCCACCCTGCAGGCACCCAGCCTCTATTCCTGATGAAGGGTTTTTGCCCGAAACGTCGATTTTCCTGCTCCTCGGATGCTGCCTGGCCTGCTGTGCTTTTCCAGCACCACTCTAATGATGTAACACTAACACAATAACCTAACTGCGAAAGTTACTTGCTTGGTCACAGATACATATAATATCACAACCATCTGTCCTGCTTGACTCTATTACCCTATACTTTTATTAATAATGTGACCCAACGTATGGTTGTACTCTTCATTACTTTCGAGGATCCTTATACTGTAGATTGTTTCATTCATACGAAAAGCAAAAGACTCCGAAAAGTAATACTAACCCCTGAGCCAGTGCTCAGGGACGTCCTCATGCTGCTCGATGGCTCTGTGTATCTGTTCTTATCGAACATACCAGTTTCGACTGAATGCTTCAGGGCAAATCGAAATTCCGACAGCAGAGGAGAGGTGCGACCAGTTTTCTGGGCGGAGATACATACATACCTGACGGGTCCCAGAAGAACGAGGAAACTTGTGCAAACCCGGTCACTTCCAAACGAAATTCCGTAATTTTGAAGGAAGCACAATTGAATTACATGGTAGTGGGCATAAATGTGGAGTATTTTTTTAAAAAAATCTTTCAACAAGAGTTCATTTACGTTTGTTTCTTTGCAGTCGCGATGCTGACACACATTACTAACCCTCCCTTCATGTGGGGCAACAGCATGAACAGCCTTTCGCTGTCTAATGAAGGTGAGATAAGGACATCCGGCCAGAGAATGAGAGCTGAGATGTGTTATCTCTGATTTCGTGTGCCAATGAGGAGGATCAAGTGTCTTTACGTCATTTTATTTTAAATGATGAAATCTCAGAGGAAAAAAATTGCTGTTAATCGGTGCATTTGGCTTCCTGTTTCTGTGAAGCTTTTCAGTGTCCTTTCCACTCTGGAGGAGCGGCTGTTCCGGGCAGAGCAGATTCAGTGACAACTCTTCAGTTTATTAAACCCCATTGTTCTAAAGCTGAAGCAAGTTCTTCACCTTGAACCGGTTTTTAAATCAGTGTGACTGCCGCTGCTTTCTCCTGTTGCCTTTGAAAAAGCCCAGCGAGCGCCAGGGAATACATGGCTCAGCACCTCCCACATACCTATCCGTGACAGCCTGGAAATGCACCATTGTCGCAGTTCTCACAATCATCCGACTGAAGTCATTTGACAATTAACCTCATTCACAGCGGCTGCGACGTAAGGAAATAACACAAATTGTTAATCGTTCAACAGGCTTCTCTTTGGACCGGTTGAACTTGCTTCAGTGAAGATGAGACGGAGCTTGAAACTCAAGGTCAGTACTGATTTATTTAGAAAATAACAATCAAAATTTGTACTTTTAACAAAAAAAAAGTATGTTGTTTAACTGTACACTTTTGATCATTTATCTTCGGCATTTCCCTAGAGGCTCTAGAGGCTCCTGATGTGACCACCAGCCCTCTATATTTTTGCCCCAGTGGTCATTTCTCAAATGGGTTAGACAGTGTTTCCGGATACAACATTAAAGAGGAATATTATCATTGTGGAGTCTGATACTGCTTCATCTAGCTGGACATCCAGCCAACACTGCATTGTAATCAGAGTGGTTTCTATTTCCAGTCTACTCCACATCATTAGTAATTAAGACAAATTAATGAAAGTACTTTTTTAAAAAAAATAGGGATTTATTTTCGGTTGAAACTGCTGAGGTAAAAACCGTTACACTGCTGAGACTAGACGCCAGCTCGCAGACACCTCCTCCTACTGCCCCCTTGACCATGACCCCACCTCCCACCACCAAACAATCGTCTTCCAGACCATCCATAACCTCATCACCTCAGGGGATGTCCCATTCACTGCCTCCGACCTCATAGTCCCACAAACCCCGCACAGCCCATTTCTACCTCCTGCCCAAAATCCACAAACCTGTCTGCCCCGTCCTACCCATTGTCTCAGCCTGCTCCTGCCTCACTGAACTCATCTCCGCATACCTCGACACGGTCCTGTCCCCCTTAGTCCAAGAACTCCCCACCTACGTTCGGGACACCACCCACACCCTCCACCTCCTCCATGATTTTCGCTTCCCCGGTTCCCAACGCCTTATCTTCACCATGGACATCCAGTCCCTGTACACCTCCATCCCGCATCGCAAAGGTCTCAAAGCCCTCCGCTTCTTCCTTTCCCGACGTACCAACCAGTACCCTTCCACTGACACCTTCCTTTGACTGACTGAACTGGTCCTCACTCTGAACAACTTCTCTTTCAAGGTGGTGGAGAGCCTGCTTGGCACACCCTCCTCATTCCTGAAGAAGGGCTCATGCCCGAAACGTCAATTCTCCTGCTCCTTGGATGCTGCCTGACCTGCTGTGCAACACATTTTCAGCATTTATTTTAGGTTGCTTTACCTAAATATTTCACTGGAGCCATTGTTTAGCAACTTTGTAAGGCTTTGGGGAAATTGCAGGTTTGGATGGGGCTGACTGGTCTCTTTCTGTGCTGGAGGTTGTTAAGATGATAAATGTTCAATGAGAAGCTGGAAAGCTTATAAATTCTGTTTAAATGTTGGCTTTGCTCAAAATAATATCCATGATTCTGAGTCAGAAAGTCATGAGTTCAAGTCCCAGATTTTGTGCAAATTGGTTAGACTGACATCCTAATTTATTAATGAGAGAGGTGTTGCCAAAAATAAGAAATTAGATTGAGGCCAATTGTGAAACATGAAGTAAGTAGAATAATTTCAGTGGACTATTTCTGTTGCATAAGATAATGGTTCTGAAAGAGTTAATGTTCATGTTACATTAGCTGCACCCATTCTACTGATATCACATGCAGTTTTTTTACATTCTGTTCTAATTGCAGACGGAACAGGCATAACTGTATCTGATCCCTAAGGTCCTAGTAGTTATTCCTGACCAAATAAAGTTATACTTATTATCTATACTTATCACGCAATAGACCTTGTTGTTATTTAAGAACAGTGCCTCTTTGTTGTGGTATTTCCCTACAATTAATCACTAGGAAGTCCCAAGACATAGAAAACATAATGGAAGTTTGGTGTCAGGGTATCACCTCAAATAGCCCTTGCCCAGCACCACATCCTGAATGAGGTGGCAAGTAACAGAAGGCACTGGGAGTATCAACTGGAAAAATTGGACAGTTTCAAAAAACAAGAGTTCTACTCTCATTGCTAACGACAACTGCCAGTACTGATAAATGCTCACTTATCTCCTTGCTGTTTGTACGTACAAATCTGTTCTTATATTTGCCTACGTGGTGCCAGTTATTCCACCTCAAAAGTAATTAGATTACTTACAGTGTGGAAACAGGCCCTTCGGCCCAACAAGTCCACACCAACCCATACCCCTAACCTAACACTACGGGCAATTTAGCATAGCCAATTCACCTGGCCCATACATCTTTTTTGTTCTGTGGGAGGAAACCAGAGCACCCAGAGGAAACCCACGCAGACACAGGGAGAACGTACAAACTCCACACAGTCAGTCACCTGAGGTGGGAATTGAACCCAGGTCTCTGGTGCTGTGAAGCAGCAGTGCTAACCACTGTGCCACCATGCCATGCTTTGAAGATGTGAAAGTCACTTTTGAAATGCCAATCTTTTTTTCAAGAGCAATTAGTACTAAACACTCATCTTATGCATATTTTGAATGCAAATCTCAACTAATTTTGGATAAATTGCTTTTCATGTGTGGAGCCAACTTGTAACTTTCATTCTGTGTTGGACACTCAGCAAATGATCAGCACTGGCATTATACATATACACAGTGGATGCTCAAAATGTAGTATTTCACAGGGTGCTTTGGCCAAAATGTTCTTTGAGGGTTTGGTGGAATAAATAAGGAAAAATATCCCCACCCATCAAAAGAAAAACACAAAAATAAATTAGTAAAGCAATTAGTGAAACAAAACTAGAAGAATTATGAGGATAATTTTTACTTTACACAATGAGTAGTTGTGATCTGGAATGCACAGTCTGAGCTTATGGTGAAAGCAGATTCAATTGAGGTATTCAACAGGGAATTCGAGGATCAAGAACGATGTGCGGGGTTTTGAGAAGTGAGGCCATTTTGAGAACTGGTGCAGAATAATGGGCCAAAGATGTTGGTACTGTTCTGTGACTTTCCTCTGGATATTGAGTTACTTCTTTTTGTAGCACTTTTTTGGGGCATGGTAGAATTCACGTAGCGCCAAGTGGGCATATGTTGATTTACAGGGTGGAAGGTAGGAGTGGAAAGCCAGATTGTAGACCAAGCTTCCTACCCATCCTTTCCACCATCAACCACATACACTTGCCCTGTGTTTTGCTTTTTTGCCTTCAGTTTGGAATGTTGAGGAAAGGCTGACTTTCTGGAGAAAGAATTGCAGAAATTCTGTGCTGAATGATACTGAGATGATATCTTTGTAGTCATCAGTGTAATTTCGCTGACCAAAAGCCACTTGTAATCCCAAAAACTCTTCCCTGACATGACATTTATCATAAGTCAATAAATTTGTCAGTAAAAAATAGCATAAAAGGAGCTGTCATACAAATTGAGCCTTCATCCAAGTGGAGGATTTCTGTCCTTTTCCACTTTCTGCTTGGATAGACTTGGAAGAGAAAAAAAAATCCATATTGGTGTGCACGGAATTTTTACTTGTGCTTTTTTTTTGGGAGGTACCTTTTTGCTGGTGATGGGAAAAGGGCAAAAATAGCACCTTGATCAAAAACACCATGTTAGTCTTGTTCCAGCTGCAAATTCTACTGGCTGACAGATAAACAGCAGCTATGTGCAAGGGGTGGAAAGGAAATTTTTAACCATTTTGAATAAACACATGAACACAAGTTTCTTGTAGGTACTTCAATGATTCTGTGCCAATATACACCCAAAAAAATTTTGAAGAAAAATAAACTCAAGTTTGCTCAGTGTTTCATTTGACTACCGGTTGTATTTTTATGGAAAACTGCAAAGTCTTAAGAAAACAGCATATACTTTGCAGCAAGATAAAATTGCAGAGGTTTGTTTGTGATGTTTCATTAGTGATCTACTTTAATGGAGAAAGAAGCTATTGCTGAGTGTGCCTGCAGGGAAATATTCAATAGAGTTGAGCTTTTGACTAAGAATAAGAATATGCGTTTGAGTGGAAATTATTCCAATTTCTTCACTATTTTCTTTTTCCACACCCTTTTAATAAGGAATTTAGAAGGTGGGACACTAGCTTAATTTCTTCATAATTGCTATCACCACAGCTCTGTGGTCAGATGGCTAGTAATGCTGTTGCAATGTAGCAAGGTTATTTCTTACCTCCCTCAAGACAGAGATTATGGTATTTGGCTGACTACACTTCCCAACATGGACCCATGACTTTCTAACTGAGCATTGAGGATTTAACCATTTGAATTCTAGAACTGAGACAAGTCAATGAATTGTCTAAGCCATATCATTATGTATTAAATAATTTACTAATTAGTCATTTTTCTTGCAGATACAAATTTCGTGGTGCAGTGCTTCAAGTTAAAGGATATTTAGACATAAGGACTGAAGCAGAAAACACTTGAACATACCAGGTGAATGATAAAGGAAGACTTCAAGAATAATGTGACAGGTTAATTAATGAAAATACTGGAGAATAAGGCAGCTGCCTGTGCACCTTTTAAATATATCAGAAATTCATGATCTAACAACACAAGTTACAATAATCTAAGTTTTACTCAATGAGGAAGTGATTTGAAAATCAAATTCTGGTAATCACTTATGCTAAAACAACCACTTAAGTGCCACCAAGGGAGCAAACGTAATCAATTTCAGTATGTTTTCTAATGTTAATGGCTAATTATAAATACCACAAATGCAGAAAACAGAAAGCCAACAGTCTCATGGGCCCAAAACTGTTTATATTGCAAATAAAAACCGGTATAAGTCAGATGTTGTGGAATCAGCTAAAGAGGAAAACAGAACAAAGGGCCATAACAATAGCTTGGATCTGCTACCAGGAACTGCAAGACACACAGATCCGCTCAGTGACAGGGTGCTGAACTGTAACATGCATCTAAACAACAGTAATTCAGAAGAAACAATTCAGTGTGAAACTGACATAAACCAAACTGGTGGGATTGAGGGAACTGGTGTGAACACAGCCACTGCAGTGGCTCCAGGTAATGTAACCAAACTCAATTTTGCAAAATCCGAGAAAATAACCTGTGTGGCAATTTTCTAGCTCATAAGATAATAAATTGCTCATGTTTGCAAACTCAGTGTTAAGCATCACGTAAAGGATCTCAAGAACCTCACTTTGACATGGTGCTATTCGCTACATTTGCAACAGAGGAAGACAGGTGGGCAAGATGACAACGTGCATAATTCACTGGCCTCTGTTTTCTCTGGCCCTCTTTTCAATCAGCTGACCTTTTTAGTTTCTACTCACCTTTTGCAATCAGTTACGTTGAAAGTAACACGGGAGAAAATAATTACGTTGCATTGAGAAAAAGTGTTAACTTGAAAATAGTAAAACGTATTTTCATTATGTAAATGAACATCCATTGTTGATTCAGAGTAGCAGCACCAGTGTGATGATGTGCTTTGATTTCAGAAAGTATGCAACTTGTTTAAACATTACATGTGTAGAGTTCAGTACTCAACATAATCCACATTTAAATTACTTACATATGATTTTTGATGGTCTCATGAAATTAACACAAATTGATTGGTTATTTGTTTCAGCCTTAATATTTAATACATATATGGTTTAATATATGCTTATGAATATTTGCAATGTCTTTCTAATACTTTCTGATGGAGATACACAAAGAGTAACCAACTCTTATTTGAAAAGTAAATGCCTTTCTTTTTCAAGTATAGATTCAAGTACAAAACTGAAGTTTGGAAAAGGGCTTCTTCTGCGTCAAACAAAACAGTTAATTTATTTAACCTTCTCTATTTACAATAACAGTGATATTCTGAAGTAATAGTTTGACCTTTATCTATAAGTAATGTTCATAATAGGGAAAAAAATTGCTTTTATTTTCTTGTGGAAACATACTCCAAGAATGAAACCAGAGATTATTGCTGAAATTGTGATCAATATTGACTAGAATTAATCTTCCCTCATAATTGGCAGCCCTATGTTTGATTGTGCTATTCAGTTAAAAATAAAATTAGGAATATGATATTCACCAATGCCCAATTGTTTTCAGTGTTAATTTTTAAGTTCACTCAAATTATTTACATTCACAATTAGAGATAAGCAATGGCACACTGTCAATTCTTTTTTTTTAATTTGTCTACTTCGACTGTCTTGTTGAGAACAAGTCTCACTAATTGGAAGATAGGAAGTAACAAAGTTTATGTTTAATTATTCATAACTAAAGGTAGAGAAACATTTTCTTTAATTAAAGCTATCTATTATTGCATACATTATTCCTTTGCCTGCTTCAATTGGCTGTTAGTGTTGTTGCTGTTTCCAAATGAGGAAGACTTTCAAATCAAGGCTGGTGCATGTAACACTATAATAGGTGCAGCAAATTACTGCAGATGCTGGAGTCTGTACTGAGAGCAACAAATGCTGGAGATCACAGTGGGTCAGGTGGCATCATTGGAGAGAAAGCAAGCTAACATTTCGAGTGTAGTTGACTCTTCATGATGAGCCATCTAGACTCAAAATATTAGCTTGCTTTCTCTCCATGGATGTGGCCTGACCCATTGTAATGCATTTTTTGATCTCACCATAATAGGATGCCAACACTGCTGGATTTTACAGGACTCTCAGTGTTGAAAATTGATCGCCTGGACAGTGTTGTGAGCAACCAGGGAAAAAATAGATTGTAATGTTTGCCTGGAGATGGCTGTATTTGGAATGGTGCCAATTGCTCTTTATCTATTTTTTATTCACTTGTGTTATGGATTCAGTGATGGTAACACCATTAAATGTCATGGGGCTGATATGTTGCTCTCTTGCAACATTGCAGATGGAAGTATTTGTGGAGTCTTCTCCTCCAGTGAGTTGTTTAATTGTCCACCACCATTCATGATTGGATATGGCAGGACTGCAGAGCTTAGATCTATTTGTTGGTTTAGGATTGCTTAGCTCTGTCTAGCACTTGCTGCTTATGGTGTTTGGCATGCAAGTATTCCTTTTTTGTAGCTTCACTAGATTGACTCCTCCTCTTTAGGTATGCCTGATATTTCACCTGGTATGCCCTTTTGCATTTTACATTGAACCAGAAACCCCATTTGAAGCCCTGGATTGATGGTAATGATATGTGGGGGATACGCAGGGCCCTGAGGTTGCAGATTGTGCTGCTCCTGTTGATGCTCAACAGCACTTCATGGACGCCCAATCTTGAATTGGTAAATCTGTTTGAAATCTATCTCATTTTAACATGATGATAGTGCTACACAATATGATGGAGAGTATTCTCAATGTGAAGGTGGGACTTTACCTCCACAAGGACTATGAGGTGGTCACTCTTGCCAATACTGTAATTGACAGAAATGTCTGCAGCCAGCAACTTGGGAAAGATAAGGTTAAATATGGTTTTACCTGTTGTTGGTTCCCTCGTCACCTGCCACAGACCCAGTCTGGAACCTACATCCTTTAGGACTGAGCAGCTTGGTCCATAGTGCTGTTGCCAAGCCACTCTTGGTAATGGACATTGAAATCCCTCATCCAGAGTACATTTTGTACCCTTGCCACCTGCAGTGCTCTTTCCAAGTGTTGTTCAACATGGAGCTATACCAATTTGTCAGCAAGGATGATATGGTAATCAGCAGGAGGTTTCCTTACTCATGTTTAATCTGAGGCCATGAGACTTCATGGGATTTTGAGTCAATGTTGAGGACTTCCATGACAACTTGCTCTCTCACCCCCAGTATACTACTGGGTCTATCCTGCTAGTGGGACAAAACATATGCAAAGATAATTGGGACAAAATCACTTTTTAGTTTCAAGTCAGACAGAAATTTGTTCTCACATCCCTTCCAACCAGCCTTTATGTCCATGATACACTTTCCAAAAATCACTACTGCCATGGTGCTACTATGTAAGATAATGCATAAGCTGGTGGCATCTGTCTATAGCAAACAGGCAGTTCTGGTATAGCGCACATTTCAGTAGCGCGATTTGGCTATAATGTTGCTGAAGAATTAGGGAATGGTATTTTCAAGAACACTTATCTCCATTGGCATAATGCAATTCCAGCAAGGATTGGTTTGCATGCTTTGTTCTGCGCATGCTCTGATGTGCTTGCCGCTCTGTGCATGCGCGGTGTTCTTGCCGTTCTGTGCATGCGCGGTGTTCTTGCCGTTCTGTGCATGCGGGGTGTTCTTGCCGTTCTGTGCACGTGCCGGTGTTCTTGCCGCTCTGTGCATGCGCGGTGTTCTTGCCGTTCTGTGCACGTGCTGGTATTCTTGCCGTTCTGTGCATGTGGGGTTTTCTTGCCATTCTTTGAATGTGGGGTGTTCTTGCCACTCTGTGCAGGCGCTGGTATACTCGCTGAAATCTCTGCACCATCCTGAGCATGTGCAATGTCAGCTGCTGACAAAGCAGCTTTCTGTGAGAGGCACTGTACAGAGAGCAGCTTACTTACATATTTTAAATGTACTGTGCTAAATTTACTTTCATTTCATTAATAAGTATGATATCCACTTTCTTTCAGGCTGTGTTAAAATCTGTGTTAGAATTTGGGTGTTTTTTGAGCAATCGTGAATGATATTTCTTGCTAGTCTGCCCCTAGCCCCACTTTTTGCAGACCCCATTATTTCTCTTATGCGATTTTGTATTAAATGAGATTTTGCTTGAATGCAACAATGCATTGCAGGAGAATGACCTGTCTTGTCAAGACTGCATAGATGCCCTCTTAATGAGTGCTGGTGGTGTCTGAGACATTGTGTGCAAGGTAAGATTCAGTGGAGTATGATTATGTTAGCCTGTTGCTTGACCAGTCTGTGAGATAGCTCTTCCAATTTTGACACAAGCCCTTAGATGTTAGTTAGGAGGATTTTGCAGCGTTGACAGGGTTGTTTTTGCTGTTGTCTTTTCTGATGCTTAGGTCAATGCCAGGTGGTCCTTTGGTTTCATTTCTTTGTAATGACTTAGTAGTGACTGATACAAGTGAATGGATTGCTAGGACACCCATTTCAGAGAGCAGTTGAGAGTCAACCACATTGCTGTGGCTCTGGAGTCACATGTAGGCCAGACCAGGTGAGGAAGGCAGATTTCCTTCTCTGATTTTCTTTTCCTTCTCTATTGAATTCAAATTCCACCATCTTCTGTCATGGGATTTGAACCTGGGCTCCCAGAACATTAGGAGAAAGTGAGGACTGCAGATGCTGGACATCAGTGTGGTGCTGAAAAAAACACAGCAGGTCAGGCAGCATCTGAGGAGCAGGACAATTGATGTTTCGGGCATGAGCCCTTCATCAGGCATTCCTGAAACATTTATTCTCCTGTTCCTCGGAAGCTGCCTGACCTGCTGTGCTTTTCCAGCATCATACAAACAACTCTGATCTCCAGCATCTGCAGTCCTCACTTTCTCCTACTTGCTTTTAACCTTACTGTGAAGCCTCTTGCAAGGATGTTCTCTTGAAGAAGTTCTCCTTCTCTCTCTACAAGGAGTCATTCCTGATGAAGGGCTTATGCCTTAAACTTCAATTCTCCTGCTTTTCTCGGATGCTGTCTGACCTGCTAGATTTTTCCATCACCACACTTTCATTCCCAGAACATTAGCTGTGTTTCTGGGTTAATAGCCTAGCGATAATATCACTAGGCCATCTGATTTTCCTCTTAAGGTTTAAAGATCAAATTTTCTAAATCGCTAATGAGAAGTGATTTCTACACTTTGCATCTCATTAGTAGACTCATTTGTCTCATTTCAATGCAGCTTCCAATTCTCCTCTCCATGAAAGTTAGTTACCTGGTGCCTAATTACCTGAGTCTGTCTACATCACAACACCCCCATATGCTTCATCAACACTGTCCTCATCCACCTTCCTTCAACACAGGTTGGTACTGGCAAACCACCATCCTCGCCACATCATCCCATTCTTGGGCTCACTCACACACCTCTTCAAGAACTTTATTTTCGAGCTCAGGACCACCTGTGACTACAATGCTTCTGTCTGGTCACTTTGCATGTGAAGTAAACGTTTTTTTTGGCTATGCAAGTTGCAACTTTTCGCTTTTAGCTTCACTTTGTGACACTCACTCCTGCTGTGTTTTCTTGGAGACTGTGAGCCTTTAAGACTTGCATTGGCTTTTGACATAGAGGGAGAGGCAGGCAGCTTGTCATTGTTCAGAGCATTGAACATCCAAGGAAGCATAGAAATGTCCCTCAACAGCAGTGTCATACTTACAGAATGTACCAGCAGCTTATGCAACAAACACACTGCATGTATTTTGAACCAAATGGTCATGCCTGAAAATGAAAGAGGACCAGTCATTAATGGGGTCAAGTGGGAGAACTGTCAGTCATGCTTTGAATCTGTGACACAGCGTTGACCATCTCTATCCAGGCTTGCTGGATCCAGAGGTATGGCTGACATTGATGGTTGGCAGTTTACACACTAACACTTGTACTTGCTGAAAAACTGAGGAGCTAACTTACTTTTCTCAAGCATTTCCTGGAAGGTATTGGTGCAGGACAACACTGGGAAAGACAGGTCCTTAGGTTGGAAGTTTGCTTGCTGAACTGGTAGGTTTGTTCTCAGATGTTTCATCACCATGCTAGGTAACAACATCAGTGAGCCTCCATTGAGGTCTTCACCAAGGGCTCACTGATGATGTTACCTAGCATAGTGGCGAAATGTCTGAGAACAAACCTACCAGCTCATCAAGCAAACTTCCAACCTGAACCTCAGGCTGATCTACAAATCTGCTCAAAAATCACAGATAGATCCTTACCTTGCAACATCTGGAGTGCTACAGAGCTGATAGTTAAATCTGGGACCAGAAAACAAGGTATTGGAAAGTCCCAGTGCCGATGAATTGCTTCTGCCGCCTTGTATTGGGGAATGAGCCTGGCCAGTTGATTGAAGTTTCAGTGGGGGAGTATCTTGGGAACAATCACAGAATCTCTACAGTATGGAAAGACAGGCCATTTGGCTCATCGAGGGCACACTGCCCATTTGAAGAGCACCCCACCCAGACCCACCACCCCCAGGCTGCATTTCCCCTGGCTAATCCATCTGGCCAGTATATCTCTGGATATTACCAACAATTTAGTATAGCCAATCCACTGAACCTCCACATCTTTGGACTGGAGGAGGAAACTGGAGCACCTGCAGAAAACCCATGCTGACACAGGGAGAATGTGCAACTTCCACACAGATGGATGTCAAGGATACCAAACTTGGGTCAGGGTTCAGGACTGGTATGTTCCCATGGGGATGAAGGATATGGATGGCAAGATTCTGAAACCCTGGACGACAAGAGGTATTGAACGTTTAGTCAAAAAGAAAAAGGAATATGTCAGTTTCAGGAAATTGAAATCAGACAATGCTTTTGAGAAATATAAATGAAGCAGGAGAGAACCTAAGCAATTACTTAGGAGGGCTGAAAGGAATCAACTAGGCTTAAGGAGAATCCTAAAATATTTATGTGAGGATTGGGTGAGGTCTTTAATGAGTACTTCACATTGCTATTCACTACAGAGAAGGGCATGGATGATGGTAAGGTTAGGGAGGAGTATGTTGATGCTATGAAGGAGGGAGTTGTTGAATGTCTTTAAAAATATTTTGGTAAGTATGTCCTCAGAACCTGATGGGATCTATCCCAGGTTATTGAGTGAGGCAAGGGGGGAGATTGTTGGGGTCTTGACAGAGATCCTTGTATCCTCCTTAGCCACAGACAAAGCTGGAGAATAGCCAATGTTGTTTGTTTGTTTATGAAGGGCAACATTGCAAGTCAGGAAATTATAGGGTGCCAAGCCTTACATAAGTGGTCAGGAATTGTTTCTTAGGAACATAAATTTACTCGCATTTGGAAAAGAATGAACTTATGAAGAATAGTCAACATGGCGTTTCGCAAGGGAGGTATTGTCTCACAAGTTTGACTGAAGTTTTTGAGGAAGTTACAAAGATGATTGATAGTAGGCAGTGGATGTAGTCTACTTGGAATTTCCTAAAGTATTTACCAAGGTCCCTGATGGTAGGCTGATCTAGAAGATTAATTCTCACGGGATCCACGGTGAATTGATAAATTGGATACAAAATTGGTTTGATCATAGAAGACATAGAGCAGTTGTGGAGGGGGGGATTTTCTAACTGGAGGTCTGTGACCAGTGGTATTCTGCAAGAATCAGTGTTGGGACCTCTGCTGTTTGCAAATATTAAAATGATTTGGATTAAAATGTAGATGGTCTGGTTAGTGAGTTTGGAGAAGGTACGGAAATTGGTGTGTTTGTGAATAGTGGGAAAGGCTATCAAGGGATATAAGCAGGATATAGATCAGTTGGAAAGTTGGGTGAAGAAATGACGGATAGAATTTAATCCAGACAGGTGTGAAGTAATCCATTTTGGGGGGTCAAATGCAAGAAGCTTTATGCAATACAGTAAACGGAAGGACACTTAGGAGTATTGATATACAGAGGGACCTTGCGGTGTAGGTGCATAAATCCCTGAAAGTGCCAACACAAATGGATAACGCATCAAAGAAAGCTTACAGCATGCCTGCCTTCATCGGTCAGGGCATCGAGTATAATGTGGGTGAGTCATGTTACAGCTTTATAAGACTTTAGTTCGGCCACATTTGGAGCATTGTAGTACAGTGCTGGCTGCTGCACAACAGGAAGAATGTGGCCGCTTTGGAGAGGGTGCAAATGAGAATGTTGTCAGGATTAGAGTGTATTCGCTATAAGGAGAGGTTGGGAAAACTTGGTTTGTTTTTGCTACAGCATCAGAGGCTGAGAGGGGCAACCAGATAGAAGTATATAAAATCATGAGAGGCGTGGATAGAGTGAATATTCAAGTCCTTTTTCCAGGAAAGAAATGTCAGATACTACGGGGTAAAAGTTTAAGGTGAAAGGTGGGGTGTTGTTTAAAGGTGATGTGGGTGGCACAGTGGCTCAGTGGTTAGCACTGTTGCCTCACAGCGCCAGGGATGTGAGTTCGATTCTATCTGTGTGGAGTTTGCACATTCTCCTCGTGTCTGTGTGGGTTTCCTCTGGGTGCTCTAGTTTCCTCCCACAGTTCAAAGATGTGCAGGTTAGGTGAATTGGCCATGCTAAATTGCCCAAAGTGTTCAGGGATGTGTAGGTTAGGTGCATTAGTCAGGGGAACTGGAGCATAGTAGGGTAGTGGAATGGGTCTGGATGAGATACTCTTTGGAGGGTTGGTGTAGACTTGTTGGGCCTAATGGCCAATTCCACACTGTAGTGATAAGTAGGTACCAGAAATGTGCTGGCAGAGGAGGTGGTAGAAGCAGACAAGATAGGAAATTTTAAGAGGCATTTAGACAGACACAGGAATAAGCAGGGAATAGAGGGATATGTAGGCAGATGGGATTCATTTGAGATGGCTTCATGGTCAGCACCGACATGGTGGGCTGAAGGACCTGCTGCTATACTATGCTCTTCGATATTCTATGGTCCTGCTATGCAGTTGCACGAGATGCACGCTGTAGAGAGCAGTTCCACAATTATTGAGATGAAGATCAGAAGATAGTGTGAGAAAAGTCTGCCGTCTGTTGCAATGGGTCAGATGTCATGAATCTCAAATGAGAGAAGTGGGAAAATATAGCCCAATACTTTCTAAATAGTGAAACACTGGAATGACCAAATGATTTTAAGAGTCCATTTTTAAGCATTTTAAGAGCGAATTAAGTATCAGAAAGGCAATGGATTAGTAGGCTTTAGGTTCGAGTACTAGAATACAAGAGGGTAGAAGTTAGATGACAAAAGTACAAAGACTTGCTTCCTAATCTCAGAGCAAGTGCAATGTATATTCATCAGCGTGATTCTTGGTTTACAAGGATTGAATTATGAGGAGATATTACACAAATTAGGATTCTACACTTTTTAGAAAATGTTTGATCAAAGTTTTCAAGATATTAAGGGAAAGTGATTATATGGAAAGGAACGCCATGTACATTACTGAGAATCTACACTTCAGGGGCAAAATAGTATAAATATTAGAACTTGGCCTTTTGGGACTGAGGTTAGGAAGCACCTCAAAAAGCAAAGGGTTGTAGAATATTGGTGTGCTTGCACAAATTGCAGTTGATGCTGGCTCAGTTATTAATTTTAAATCTAACAAAAAGTGATAATTGGTAATTCATAGGTGAGTATGTTGAGTCAGCCGTCAGCTCTTTGAGTGGTGGACATAGTCTGGGCTAAATGGATTCTGCCGCTTTTTTGTTTCTACATCCCTTCATAAATGAAATACGATTGGTCCACCTAACATTTTCTCATAGACTGACCAAATCCTTTGGGTGAGCCTTCCTCCATCCCTCCCCTGTCTTTTGCAATTTGCTAGCATATGCTGGAAGTGTATTTGTTTAAGGCTATGTAATTTTGTGAGTCCTCTCACACTGTGGCTCCCATGTACCTCTGTTACATTGAGTCTGCCTAGTGTCTCATGAGGGAATAAAGAAAGCTCATTGATTACCTTCATGTTCCATATTTCCTGTTCCAATGTTCATTACTAAATCAAAGAGAAAATTCATTCATATTGCAATTCATCAGTTGGCTATCTTTTATTTGTTCCATGTCACTTTGAATGATACCTCTCAGTACTGATCATTATATCCAAGAGACTAATATTGTTCATAAATATTCCTTATGAAGGAAGTAAGCTGCTCCACCTTGTTTAAATAGTCATAATCTCCTGGGGTCTCAGAACAGAGTTCCAATAATCACTGTTTCCTCGATGCAGTGTTTCATTTTTTGTTAGTTTATCTTTCTCTTGATAAATTGACTTTCAATCCAAATGTGTTCTTAATTTTGTGAACTTCATTCTCTTTTAACAACTTGTTATGTGGAGCTTGTTGAGTTCCCTCTGGCAGCTCACATTTCCTAATTTAATTTCCTCTTCAACAATTGTTCCTGGCTTGCATAATCTATGTGACTGACATTTAAACAATAGAAGAAATGCATCCATTGATGTGCATATCAAAAAATCATGAGAAATGTCTCACATTTTCAGATAAACAGACTTCTGAAAAACAGACTTCAATGTCAATTATTGGTAATTTAGTGCTTTTGATTCGTAACACTTAAAAATTGAGTTGAATGCTTAAAGCATTTTGTTTAGGTCTATAACGACCATGAGACAAATGTAAGATAAACATTTTGGTTTGAACACTGAATTTGTATAACTCCCCATCTAAGACTTTGTGTCCATTAAAATGAATGGTCGAGAATCACCATTTGTCAGTGCATGATGTTTAAAAAAAAAATGAAACATCATTGTCACTGGCAAGAATAATCCCCTATTATCCATCAGAAAATGTTGGTGAACTATCTTCTTGAAGCAATTGAGTGGCTTGATAGGTCTTTCAGAGGGTCTTAAGAGTTAATCAGTTGTCTGTTGTCTTAATCAGTTTGCTGTGGATCAGGAGTCACTTATGGATGAGGCCTTGTAGGATCTGTTGTTTCTCTAATTCTCTTTCTTCCTTCATCATGCTTCTTGAAACTCAACTCTAACTAACATTTGGACAATTGTCTTAATATCTCCTTGTTTGGTGTCAAACTTTCTTCAATGATATACCTGTGTACTGCTTTAGGTCACTTCATTATATTAAAGGCATTATTTAAATATTTTGTTGTTATTGGCTGCAAAGAACTTTGAGATATTCTACTATCATGAAAGATGCTATATAAATGTCAATCTTTGCTCTTTGGATGTGTGACTACATAGAGACAGACACCTGAACAAAAATCAGCCTTTCTACCTCTGTATACGTAACACAGTAAAATTAATATCTTCAAAGACCCTCAAAATTGATTCCAAAGATTCTTAATCAGACATTTGAATAACCAATCTGAGACTTCATAAATAATCAATTTTGAATACTGGTTTGTAGTTTAAATAAAAGACTTAGACATTTATTAGTAATACAGTAACTTTAGCAGAGCAAGATAACCAACAAAGTAATGTGATTGATGTCTGTGTTTAAACCAGATAATCTTTGTTTTCAGTCCCATTCACACAAAAAACAGACAAACAAACAGTGATAAGCAGAATGCAAATTATAGCCTACAGCATGATCCAGGTCTTTCCAGCTGAATTGCATATTTCATACTTGGACTGATCATGCAGTATAATTGTTATCTTTTACATACCTAATTGACAGTGATGAATGTCTTCTTCCTGCTCCAAATCTGCACAGTTCTAGACTCTTCCAATATATGTCACCTGCTAGAACCTCGCTGATTTTTCATTATTTTGGTTTTATTCTACTATCAATTTTAGGGATACATAAAATGGTAATAGAACTGGCCACATGACTTAAGTGGGTTTCACAAAGCATGACTGCACGGTCATAGTTGATGATTTCTTGATTGATTTTCTGAAGATGTCAATAATGTACATGTTTTCAGCTCAGTCAAGGGAAGTCAGCAGTAGATTAGATTACTTAGTGTGGAACAGGCCCTTCGGCCCAACAAGTCCACACCGACCTCCAAACAGTAATCCACCCAGACCCATTTCCCTCTGACTAATGCACTTAACACTTTGGGCAATTTAGCATGGCCAATTCACCTGACCTGCACATCTTTGGACTGTGGGAGGCAACCAGAGCACCCAGAGGAAACCCACGCAGATACAGGGAGGATGTGCAAACTCCACACAGACAAGTCACCCGAGGCTGGAATCAAACCCAGGTCCCTGGCACTATGAGGCAGTCGTGCTAATCACTGAGCCATCGTGCCATCCTAAGAACTTATGATTTAGTTTCTATTCTCTGAACTTCCAATAGCTGAAAGTAAGGGATTAAGGAGGAAGCTTTAAATTCTTCATGGTGTTACAACAACAGCCAAACTCCTTCTCCCCAGGAACAAGTCCAAAACCCTGTTCAAAACTCTGGTCTCTTCCTGACAGACTGACTGTATCTCGAGGAGATCCCAGCTACCATTCAACATCTGCCATCTGCTGGAGCATAAAGTCTCTCCCAGAGTTTCTGGAACCAATTCTCAGGCTCTGACCTCATTAATGTCCAACATCTGGTATGTGTTTAAACACAATCATATCCCTGATCTCAAACCATTTGCAGAACCTTTTTGATCAAGAACCAACCTGCAATTAACTTCCAGACTTGGCCTCACAAAGAAACAACAGCTTTTTGTTTTTTTTTAACCCAAGTCATGGCCAGCAGTCAAAAGATAATTTTCAGCTCACACTTCTCAGCTCAAAGGGCCAAACTAAAATTGATAGTAGAATAAAATCAAAATAATGAAAAATCAGTGAGGTTCTAGCAGGTGACATAATATTGGAAGAGTCTAGAACTGTGCAGATTTGGAGCAGGAAGAAGACATTCATCACTGTCAATTAGATATGTAAAAGTTAACAATTATACTGCATGATCAGTCCAAGTATGAAATATGCAATTCAACTGGAAAGACCTGGATCATGCTGTAGGCTCATCTTTTTTTAAAGTTAGAAAAGCAGACAGTGACTTCCTTTCCCTTAATCTTATTTAAAATGAATATGACAGCTGATGGCATCGAGGAGCATTAACTTCACACGCAACAATGGGAAAGGGTAAAAACTGGTCAGAATGATTAAAATAGCTGAAAGTGGAGGCTATAGATAAGAAGCATGAATGCAGCTTTAAAACAACAAGCTTGATGAGGTAAAGAATACAACACAGCAACAGTCATTCATTTTGTGGAGGGAGAAGAAGAACAGTGACAATGTACATCTCAATGATGGGACAATTTGTAGCAAGTAGGGTCCAGATATGTGAAGGTACAATAAATTAAATCCATCTGTTGGCCTAATCTTATGTGGGAAGTTAATAATCGGAATGTCAGATGTTTGATTTTAATAAAAAAAAGTTGAGTTGTTTGCAAGTCAGAAAGTGTGAAATCTGGGTGGAGGTCCTTACGTCATTACTCATTCTTGCACCTAGTGTTTGAATTCTTTATGTATCTATAATTATAAAAGGTGCTGTCATTGACTGTTATAATCACATGTCTGTAACCTACAGGAATGACATTTGGCTTTTGTATAATGTGTCTAGCTGAACATTCAAAGGTCTGGCTCAGGAAATATATGACCTATGATTGGGGGAGAAAATGATAAATTTGTTTTTGATTTGTAAGAGCCCTTGAAGAGATTGAACTTTTTAAATGTATGAATTCCCCATTAAACAAAATGTTCTCAACCAAGCCAATGGGAATTGGCCTGCCTGACCATTTGTTCCTGTTCACTTCTGTCAGTTTGACTAGTGGACTTCCTACAACCTGTCACCCCTTTGAAAAGATGTCCAGGCTTATCCTTTCAACTGTCATCACTGAGGCCTCCATCACAATTCTGAAAATGTAGGTGTCTTCTCTCAGACTTGATATTGAGATGCTGGTGTTGGACAAAGTTTAAAAATCACACAACACCAGATTATAATCCAACAGGTTTATTTGAAAGTACAAGCTTATGGAGCACTGCTCCTTCAACAGGTAGCTAGTTGCAGCAGTGCTCTGAAAGCTTGTACTTCCAAATATATAACATGCACACTTGGACTATAACATGGTGCTGTGTGATTTTTAACTCTCAAACATATTATTGTTTGCTGTCCCCTTTCTTTCAGGAAAGACTTCCAGTTACCTTAGCAAGAGCTGTTGTTGTGTGAGGGAAACTCCCCTTTAAGATGGGCTTGCTGTCATTTCGGAGTGTAAGGCTAGCTGTACGTTGTGCTAGCTGTGTGCATATCTGACCTCCCACAGAGATATTAACTCTGTTCCATATGCACACCATGTTTATCATCAAATAGCATGATGTCTGTTTGTTCCTTGCCTAAATAGAACAGACATGGGACAATCATATATTCTGATACCCAATATTTAACTATCTCACCTTTTCAAGTTAATCCAGGTTGTTTGATATAATGGTTCCATATTGCATGTTGTATGTGAGAGGTCAACCTATGAACTTTCAATATATCTTTTCTGTGGAAGAATGCAGAAGGATGCATTCCCTCCAGAAAGGACTAAAGTAAACTTTATATGAACACATTGGGATATTCAGTGGTGAAGGCTTTACATTTGTCAAGATATCATTGCTAGTCTGAGCTGACTGGGTTATCTACTTCACAACAAGACCAGGAAAATCAGACAGCAATGTGTGCAAAAGCAGAGATAACAAGGACAAGAGATATTAGATGTAGGAGTGAAACATTTTAAGCTTGGTTTTCCTAGATTCTACTTAATGATATAAAGCTATGATCCTGTTGTCATACATTTGAAAATCATATCTGCCTCCTCATTATGTCTTAAAATGCAATGGTTAAGCATAACCATCTTTCAAAGCTACTCATTTTACAAAAAGTATTTAAGAGTGTTTTTTGGGCAATCAGTATTAAGAATTGAAGGCCATGAGCACAGTGGTTCTAAAAGGTGAAAGGATAAAATTTAAAATTTGACTTTGATCTTTGAATAAACATCTAGTGAAAAAATATTTAAATTGATATCATAAATACTAAACTGAGTCTATAGCCAATGCATTTACAAGGTATTCAAAATCTATTCAGTCACTTATTTACTGGAACATTTAGGTTATTAGTTAATTATCTCCAGCATTGCCTGGTAATTATCTTTCGTAATCTCTCTGTTTAGTGCATTGGGTGTGATTGACTGGTATTGTCTGCAGCAGTATATAATTTATATTGTGACCTCATACCTTGAAGTTGCTGCACCTACTTTAAGCTATTTAATCTTCTTTTCCAAGAATCATGTTCTCCAAAGACTTTTCCTTCAGATGTGGAAGCAAGTAGTGTGAAAAATAAACTTAACAATTGACAACAAACTCTGAAAAATTTATCAATCAATGCTTTGTTTTCACTTGGTGACAGAAGTACATTTCTGTGGAATCGTTTCTGTTTTGTCATCCCAGCCATTACACATATTCCTGAGAGTGCAGTGTCATTCTTTTAAACAAGACAGCTTCCACTTTCTGTGTTCAAACATTACAGAAGAATGCAAAATTATAAAACTTTAGTAACAAATGTTCATCTCTTTCAAAACAAATCCTGTGTTTTCTCTATTTGATCTCTTAATTTTATAGAAGTTTCAATTAAAGTATATATAAGATAATTAAAATGTTTAACAGTCCTGTAAGATAAACACACTTGTGTAGTTGTAATCTCTAATGAATAATAAGCAGATGTTTATATAATTTCCATTAGCTACATGTTGACTTTAGTCCTGTATTGTTCAGAAACCAATAGTGAATTAACATTCCCTTAAAAGACTGTCTTGTCAAATAAGGGAGTGGCATTCCTGTAACATGTAGAGCAATACCCAAATGTGTCTCTGGTCAAAAGATTAGAGAACGCAGTAACATGAAAGCATCGTGCAAAGATTTAAGGTTTGAGATCACAATCCAGTCAACTGAGATAACCAGAATGTGATCCTTTATTTAAGTGTGAGCAGTGTTAAGGTAAATGCCTGAGCCAGAGTAAATATAACTCAATTATTACTGTTAAGAAACCACACTGAATTTCTAAGGCTTGGTTTGTGTTTCTGGTCAGTAGTCAGGGATTGTTATTTTAAATATTTGAACCTTGACCAATTGAAGTTTTTTTATTTTGACAATTTTAGCATTATTGCAATAATTCTTATGATTTGGCTCTTGTTTGGAGGTATATACTTTAAGGTCTGCTCAGAGAGAACTGACCTCAGAATGCCAACTGTGGCCAGCTCAGTCTTTTCCATGAATAAACATTTGGCAATTGTTTTCTTGGTTGGAGACAGAGGAAAGCTCTTTATTATTTTCATTACGGTGACATATTCCCATTTTATATCATCCTGTGTATTCAAAAATAAATAAAAAGATTGAAAGCATTGTTATGAAGGCACTGTCTCAAAAAATTTGATTTGAATTTTTTGAAAATTCTTTTCTAGCTTTGAGAAAAGGCCGAAGCTGTGTCTCACTCCTATTCCTAGTTAACCTTGAGAGGTCACTGGCAACTTGCTCTTTCACTGTCTGCGTTTAGGATGATGGTATTCTGTAGATGGTGTTAGGTAGGGAATTTTGAGGTTTCAACTCTGAAATAACGACAGTGTGGCAAAAATTCTCCAAATCAAAATTTTTAATGAGCTGCTGGAGAATTTACAGACCTTAAAATGTCAGAAGAAGATTGCTGAGCTTTCCCTTGCTTGATGTAGTCATTAGCTATGATTTATGTGGCACAAATGTTACTTACCAATTATCAGCTGCAGCCTGAATGTTATTCAAGTCTTGAGCTGTAAGCTGACGTGAGTCGTTTAATTATCTGGAGAGTAGTGAATGGCACAGAATATTGTGTAACCGTTAGTGTGAGATTGCACTCCTGAACTGAGTATCAGTGAGCAGGTCAATGAGGAGTAAATGACTCTGTTATTCATCCATTCAGTTATGAATGGGGGTAGTTGAAAGGTAATAATTTGCAAGATAAAACTTATTATAGTCTTTTGTAGATCTGATGCATCTGGTTATCTTTCACGTTGCAAATTTGATATAAGTAAGCTAACTGTAGTGGATCAGGGAGTGTTAGCTCTGATCCATTGGTCTTCAGTTCTGTAAATGTGATATTAGTAGGGCTTATGTTATGACTATTGCATTCAAGCTCTTCATGAGATCATCTGAGGAGTACACTAAATTGACGAAATGAGATGGACTGGTTTTGGTTTAAGAAACATGCAAATAAGTCTGGTTTTTCCTTTGTAATCATGAACTGAGATTTGTACAGAACATAAGAACTAGGAGCAGGACAAGGCCATCTGGCCCTTCGAGCTTGCTTGGCCATTCAATAAGATGACGGCAAATCTTTTTGTGGACTCAACTCCAGTTATCTGTGTTTTCACCATATCCCTTAATTCCTTTATTTTTTAAAAAGTATCTACCTTAGCTTTAAAAGTGATTCCTGAAGTAGCATCAACTACTCTGGACAAGGAATTCCGTAGATTAATAACCCTCTGGGTGTAGAAGTTCCTTCTCAGTTCAGTTCTAAACTTGCTTCCTGTAATCTTGACGCCATGTCCCCTTGTCCTATTGGTTCAGGATTGGGATGAATGGCAAGACACATTTCTCACTAGTGAGAGGCAAGAAACTTATTTCAACTAATTAGCTTGAATTAGCATCCATTATTACCTAAATTCATATAATTTAGATTCAGTTCTCCATTCTCCCCCTCCTTCTCTTGCCTTTAAACGTAGGCACAAAGTCAGGCAACTTGTCAACAGACATCGGTCAAGGGGATGGATACATTGCTCGAGGGCACTGTGCGACATCAATCTCATACCTGCACCATGTGTCAGTAGCGTATTTACGTTGCACATGCTTCAAGTAAATGCCCATGTTGCAAAATCTAAGGAGATTAATCCTCAGTCAAGGAAGATACCTTTCAGTCACGGAATCCCAGCTCACTAAGTCAAATGCAACCCACAATATCAGTCTAGGGCCTTGGTCATGGTTGAGATGGTAACGGTCATGGCATCTTTATACCTTTTGTCAAGAGGTCAGACCACGGTCAGTTCAATCAGTCTGGGGAGTTGCAGGAAGTCAGTCATTGAGCATTATAGAGATCATTCAGGGTCTAGTTAGTCATCAGTGAGGGCCGTCTGTCCAAGGAGGTGGACCACAGTCAATCCTCTGGCTTTATCCAAAAAAAGTCAAAGATGGAGTTATCAAGGGCCGCTACTATGGGAGACAGGCTGGAGAATGCACCTGTGGGGATTATAGGTAGCATGCTGGGATGCAGGGGGGTTAACAGAAGTGGACAACTCAATACATGGGGGCAAATGATAGAGCATGGCAAGGAAAGAGGTTATGCAGGTTGTTGTGGGGATAGGGAGTGGGTATCACTGACAGTCAGCAGTACCCGACTTCAATGGGGGAGAGCCGTACATCACTATATCTGGCAAATTCACTCAATATGACAATGATTGAGGCGGTTAAGTTAAACAGATGTGAATGGGGATGGGAATGTGGGGAAACTCAAAGTCACTGGGTTTGATGGAGAGGGTTGCCAGGAAGGGAATGTGAACATTTGAGGGTTCTCAGAAGGTAAGATGCTGAGTCTGAAACTCAGTGCATGAAGAGCGACTGCTGTTTCCTTCCACCATGATGCAATAACAAGTGTGCAATGGAGTTGAATATGGCTGCCACTATTACTGGAGAGTGGGTAAGTTTCATTCTGTGAGGGAGGGTGGCTGTACTTTTAATTGATATGAGACCCTTCAAAGGACATTAACTTTATGCAGCAGCCCATACAGTTCAGGTGAATGACGGACAAATGAGTCCTACATGCCGAATGTGAACCTTGGGCATTGACCAGCAGTCACTGTTGGTCCGAACACTTTTGATTACATCATGTGGCATCAGGAGTCAATTCCTTTAATATTGTGATACTCATACAATGAGTTGTGGCCTGGAAAGATGGACCCTAGATGTCAAAGTAGCAAACACCTTCCAAGTTTCCAGAAACTGCACATGGTGCAGGAGCTGCTCACTGCACAGTTTGGACCATAGACCCTCATCAAGCACTAAGGATGGCTTGACTCTGTGTCTTCAATCTTGTAGTTACAGCTAGACAGACATTCACTCACAGCTGTTAATAAAAAGTGCATGTACATTAACAAATGTGACAACTTACTTAAAATGAAGTGAGTCCCATGTGGTCTTCGAAAGTTATCTTTCTTTCCCTCTTATGACATCTCAATGCAGTATCAGGGTCTGCAACTGGGGTGAAGAAAATCTGTTCTACACTGGAGTCCATTAGCCTTAGAGGTTTTGTTGGGTGACCCTGGAGGCCCAGCCACCCTCAGCTCGGTTGAGGAGTGGCAAGAAGGGCGGGGCTGGAAGGCCTAGCCACCTCTGGAGAGTTCTGAGAACAGATGTCTTTGACGACTCTATATGGTTCCTCCTCCAGCTGGATGACTACAGGCAATGTGCTATCCCCTTGTGAAGAAGGACCGCCTGGTGTAAGGCCAGAGTTCCTTGCCTTTCTGAAACAGAAAATGCTGAGAAACTCAGCAGGTCTGGCAGCATCTGTGCAGAGAGAAAAAAAGTTAACCAGTGATCCTTCATTCTGATGAGTTCCCGGACTTGAGAGGTTAGCTCTATTTTTCTCTTCACAAATGCTGCCAGACCTGCTGAGTTTCTCCAGCACTTTCTGTTCCAGATTCTAGCACCTGCAGTTCTTTGTTTCAGTGTCTTGTCCTTCTGTTGCCTTTGCTGTTGATGCTGAGCACCAAAGGCGGGAATGATGGAGAACAGAACTGAACGCTGGATCTACCAGCAAAATCCAGCCTGCCCATTGAAGCAACCAATGCTTGCATGTCTGAGGCAGCAGGGTAGCAACAACATTGCTGTAATCCTGAAAACTTTGTGTCAGTTTACTCAGTACCTCTAACAATCCTGTCTACTGCTCCATGTTGGTTTGTGCATTCGTACAAAGCTGTTAACTGCTGATCCTATGGGGTTCTCTCCTGCCTTGGGTTGAGTGGGTACCTGGTCTTTGTGCATGCTCTGAATGTCAGTAACCAAAGCCATTTCTTCTCTGTCAGCTGCAGGGATATGGCACTGCTTAGCAAGATGGACTCCTGAGATTCTAATCCAGCTACTAACCAAAGCATTAGTATCTGAACTGGTGGAAGCTGATGAAGGCTATCTGAGAGGGTCTATGGTTTTAGCCTCAGAGATGAAGGACAGAATATTTTGTGTAACCATCCCTCTTGACCAGCAAAGACTGTGCAGGGTCCACTCATGGCTGGAGGAGATGCAAGAGGGAATGCATTGTGAAAAGGGGTAGAAGTTCAGGAATGTTGGGAATACATTCATTGGGGCAACAATGGGAGAGTGGTAGAAATGGGCAATGCTTCTTACTTGGTTGTTGGGATATGGATGTCTTGAGATCACCACATGGGCTGTTGAGCTCCTCACTGTCCAGGATCAGGATCCTCTCCTGGCCCATGGTGAGAAGCTGAATATCAGGCAACCCACCAGCTGTTTTGGTTCTGTCCACCCAGTGCGTACCGTTAACTTCTAGAATGGGATGGTGGGAGGTAATGACTGTTACAATGGTGTTGCTAGTGCAGATGGGAGGAAGGTGATGAGGTATCCCAGATGACTAAGTAGGAAGCGCAAAGCATTTGTAGGGTTAATAAGGTGGTTGTTGTTGTGGATGAGAGTGCATGAGGAATGATGTCACATACAAGACTGAGCATGGTAGACCATGAGCCTTGGTAGCAGAGAGAAGATGGTGCCATGTACCCTCACACAGCAGGGAATGTTATTAGCCTTCTTTCTGAATTGTTGGGTGTTTCTCCAGATGACATTGCACTGACCCAGTGGCAACCATGGACAAGACTGGCAGGATGTGGTTTTGTGGTCTTCTCTGCTGGCCCAGTGGAAGTGGATAGCTCTTATTTGTACCAACACATGCACCAGGACCTCCACATTCCTGCACACAAAGCCGGGCACTAGTTTTCTTTTGTCTGATATGTTCAGGTAAATGACACAAGCAGTATAACGCAGCCCTGACTTGGTGCATACCTTTGTTTTAAATATGGTGCCAGCTCAAGAAATGCCAGGATGTTCTGCAATGCTGAGTGCTTCCACTGGTGGTGACTGGGGGAAGACGATGACTGGAGCTCCATACAGTAAAGTGTATAGGTAATGAGGTAGTTTGGGATATAGTGTGAGAGATATGCTAAACCTCATGGAGAGAAAGTTTCCATTAAACTCACCCAAAATTACACAACTGATTTATGGTAAAATTCAACCCATCTTACGGTGTACAAGGAATACGGAAGATGCCAGCAATGTTGTATTGTAATGACACAGTTTTTTAAGATATGTCTTCCAGCTTTTTATTAGTTGTGATTCACATGTACAGCATCTGCTCATCTTTTCCCAGTTCAGGTACAATGTAAGATTTTGAGTATCTCTATCAAATATCCTTAATCTGTCTAATGTGAACAAACTCCCAGCTTTTCATATAATTAAAGACCTCATTCATGATATCGTCCCAACAAATGTCTCTATTCTCCCTCCAAGCTTTTAAGATCCTTCCTAAAATGTATTGCCCAGAAATAGATACAATCATCCAGCTGAGGCCTATCCAGAGATTTGTAAATGCCAGCATGACTTCCTTGATATTGCAAATTTTTGGATTTCCTTTTTATAATAGGAAGTAGCCTCCAATCTAAATCTCTGTGTCTGCCTTATATTGTCCTTCATTTTGTCCCTGCGGATTGTATTTGACATGGTGGTGCTGGGAGTTGGAGTGAATGAGAACAAGTGAGGGAAGATGTGCTTTAGTCAAAGTGATAGACCTTGACCCTTGGTGGAAAACAGAGTGAGTGGAAATTATCAGAGACAAGATGGTGATATTTATGCTCGTGAAGTTGTGGTCGTTGATCTCTTCCTACAGTATTGTGTATTCCTCTAGGTGGCTGAAACTGCTCTTAGATGGAAGTGGGTACTGCAGATGCTGGAGATCAAAGTCAAGATTAGAGTGTGCTGGAAAAACACAGCAGGTCAGGCAGTATTCAAGGAACAGGAAAAATCGACATTTCGGGCAAAAGCCCTTCATCAGGAATTGCTCTTAACCTGGACAGCAACTTCCAAACAATGGTCTGATGTTGTAGTCTCCTTTGTTAGTCTTGGGGCAAGTGGAAGTCCTACCTCTACATGATCCCATCCAAAAGGACCCCAGGACCCTGCCCAGAGATTAGGGTTCCCCATACCTGTCTTGTCTTGAAAGTGCATGTCGGGGTACACAATTGGTTCTATAGATGGCATGGGCACAAAGGATATGGGCAAACTTCCGGAAATACACTGGGTGGTGAATTGTTCTCGGAAAAGCGTGTGACAAGTTAGGACTGGAATTGGACATGTGAGCTGCCATAGGGCTGTGGTAGGTAATTGTTGCAGTGAGAGAAAGTGAGGACTGCAGATGCTGGGGAATCAATTGAAAAATGTGGTGCTGGAAAAGCACAGCAGGTCAGGCAGCATCCAAGGAGCAGGAGTGTTGACATCTCGGGCATAAGCCCTTCATCAGGAATGCAATGAATTTTATGAGATATGGCGAGAGAACTGGCAAAGGTCTGTGGAGATAAAACTCTCCAAAACACTCAAGGTGACTTAGATTTAGCCACAAAAATTTTAAGATTCAGCCCTATAGTATAATCCTGTGTGATAGCTTGTGCTTACAGTTTGTCAATCCTTTTTGTTACAGTCCTCATAATAGCACACACACATATTTACCTGCTATGCCATTCTACTTTGCCATTTCTCCAAATCCTGCATTTGATGTTATAATCTTCATCTATACTGCCTCAGTGACCTTAATCCCAGACATTGCACAGAATTGGAGACCAGAGTTCACATCCGGAGAGTCGGTAGGGATGATTTATGGAGCAGATTATCTCTGGAAAAATAGAGACTTTGTCCATTCTTGTCTCACAGTAGATGGCTTTTTTTTAATTGCTACAGTAGAAAATACCTAACAGGCTTGCAAATGTTAAGTAATACTTTGAATAATGGAAAGTTGTCTGTGACTTTAGAACAAATCACAACAAGTCCAGTGGCCAAGCATCAGTTTTGATAAGTTTCTTGATGAGTTTTCACTGCAAAGTTGAGAGAGAGCTCTGTCATAGCTTACCAAACTCACCTCATTTACTACCTACCTCATCCCTATGCATCTCCTCACCCAATTCCAGCCCCATCTTATCATGCAGCATTCCCAGAACTTTGTGTCACTGCCAGGAAATCCTGGAATTGACTGGCATCCTGGCACCATCTTTAAAGTGTTGTTACGCACTAGTAGTCCTGAGCTGCCCTGCACTGTTCTGGACATTTGACTTGGACATGGCGGGAAAGGAGAAATTGGTGCTCCCCATTGCGAGTTCAGACCTGGAGGTCCTACTGGATGTGTTGGTGTACATGCTGAACATCCTCTTACCCCAGAAACATTAGGAGAGATCATGAGAGCAGATAATGCTTGCCAAGTGTGAGGTTGCCTGCTGAGTCAGTACAGTTTCAGCCTTGCAGAGGAACAGTATGTAGTAAGAAGATCAATTACTCTTTTCACTCTGCCAACGTAAGTGTCACTACTTTCTTTCCAATAGCTCACACTATCTCTTCTACTGTAACCAACTCTCACCAAGGCTCAAGCTTGATCATTCTCACTATGGCCTTCAACATCATCACTCCCTCCCAACCAAACCTCAGAAAGCATCAACCATGCATGCCCTCTGCACATGGAACAACTCGTCAAATGCAACTACAGTAGCAGCCATACCACCTACTTTCATCTCCAGTCGTCCTCTCATTTCAGAAGGAAAATAGCCTGTAATAAGGCAGAAAGCATCAAGACAAGTGGTGGGCTACCCAATATTTGGCTCATTACACCTTGTGAGGGGAGCATCCTGACTCTGACTATCCCATTTGGCTGCCTGACCGCATCCAAGCCCCAAGACTAATACTGGAGGCCGTTCTTAGCTTACTTGCTAGTGCATTTTTCACCAGCTATTAGAGTGTATGACCACAATATGGTTGATTCAATTCGAACAATCTTGTTAGCATAATTAGTTTTGTTCAAATTGAGAATGCCATGTTTGTTGAATCGTGGAAATACCACTCACAAATATGATTTATGCTCAAACACTTCAGTGGTAGGCCATATTTAGTCTCTGTTATAAATAGCTTATAATTCCGACTCATTTTATTTCATTACAGGGAAACAATCACCTTTTGTATCACTTACCTCGTCAGATTACTGCTGCCATCTGCAGGAGCTGTCTGTTGAATCAAATGCAGAATCTACACATGGAGATAAAATGGCAACAGGTAAAAACTGTGCACAACTTCTATTACATAATTGCTAGATGCATTTCTACCCTTCTAAATATCATATTAAATATATAAATTATTTTAAAACATTGGTTACATTTGTAATCAATTCCAATTTGTGACCTGAGCTTGTCTAACCATCCTTGAAAATCCTTTACATTTTCATGATATGTTTTCACTAACAAAGGTACTTTTTTTTTGCCATAGCTAAAGCCAGTGCCCAGATAAGAGTATCAATCCTTGAAAAAGAAGTCAAGCTATTTGTTTAAAATTGGCCTACTCTCCTGATTGTTTTCAAAGCATAGTGAAACCACATTCCTAATTGCACCATTTAAAAAAATCCCTGGCCACTGATCACTTCCCTATTAAGTCCTAATTATTGCAGTTCCCATTTATTAGCTGATGTCTGATACAACCAAGCACAGGCCGACCCCTCAGTAGCACTTTGCCTCAGAAAATTAATGGAGAAATACAGTCACTGAAGCAAGACTGAACCATGATGCCAGTGGCCAATTCAGGGCTTCTGAATTCTGTCAGCTGGGAGGCCTCTAAGATTCTTCCTCTTTCTGGTTGTAATAAATGATAAAGTAAGACATTTTGATAAATTAATACTAAACTGCATTTTAGGTAGGTGGGAGCATCAGTCTGAATCACAGTCATTGGACCTCAACACAGGTTGTGAAAAATATTCTCTGGGATCATCTGTGGAACAAGAATTTCCCAAAGGTAAGATACATATACAGATATTTGTATAACATAACCCTGTGTTTCACTAACACTTTCCAATATTATTGTAGCACTGTAATAGTAGGAAGTTCAGTAATGATGAAGTCAGAGTAACATCAGAATCTGAGGCATAAATTGCACACAAAATACCTCTGTTGAAACACCTTTACGCGCAACAGAAGTTATGTTGCAAGACCTAACAGAGGAGGCCTTCAGGCAGTTACAAAAAGCAATGGAGATCAGTATAATAATTCCTTCCATATAATTACTCCTTATGATGTTTAAGCTGCGTAAGAAGCTTCAAGCAGCACTGTTAATAGCCATGACTGACAATGATTATGCTTTCAGCCACTGGAAAGTCAGTTGCAGATGACTCTAAAAGTTCCCACATGTTGATTGTAGTTCTATTCAGTGCTGATGCATGACTGTAAAGATAGGAACAGAAAAGTGCCTTTTAATGTCTCAAGCCTATTCCACTATTAAGCTAACTTACATAAGAATGATGTCATCTTGTTATCCCTTCATACTTTTACGTAGGAAATACCTGTTAAGATTAGTAAAGAAAATTTCAACTGACTCAGCATCCACAATCCTTTGTGTGAATGAATGTGATGTTCAAGCACATTATGAAGATATAACTTAAACCCCAAATATCCCCAAGTAAATACAATACTAAAAATACAAAATATGATAGCCAATTAGCCCAGAAAGCCAAGAGTGCAATTGACATATTGGAAGTTGAAAGAGCAAATATTAAATGAAGGCTAAATACCTACCAGTTCCAATACATATAGGCCATATTGGTAGTTTATGATTAAGTTTGCTTATAAACTCACTTTTTCTCCAGTTAAAATACAATCTTTCTTGTTTGAACAGCTGCAACCTTCATGCGAAGGCATGTATGTGACGCTTTGATAGAATAGCTTCAGGGAAGTGCTCAGCATACAACATCAGTCACTGCTTAATAGAGGAGGGCAATTTTTTTTTGTTGAATGCACAATTGGCACAGATTTTTGGACTAATTAAATCCTGGCAAGCCTTACTTGGGCAAGCTTTTTGGTATTAATCTATTTTCTCACCTCCTCCACATCTTTTAGCTGTTTTTAGACATGACTTTATTCTGTCTCGCTGTTCTCTGGTTAGTTCTCCAAAAAGGGTGTACAGTGAGGCCTGAAAAAATCTCTTCTCTTACTACTTATCAGAAGAAATTCTAAAACATCTGGAAATGAATGTCCTCTATATTTGCAGTGAGCCATCAACAAAAGTTGGTACAAGAAAAATCAGTTTTCATTTCTCTTCAAACGACATGTTATGTAATCAGCAAAAGTGAATCATGAACAATGAAGTGTACTCCCATTCCCATCTGGATTAATCAGAATATTACACAGCTCAAAATGAGAGAATTTACAGCAGCAGATTTTGTTCTTATTCTTTCATGGAATTTGAGTATTTCTGGCGAGACTAACATTTGTCCCTAATGCTCTTGGAAAAGTAATGGCAAGTCACCTTCTTGAACAACTGTAATCTTGTGAAATGAATAATTTAAATAGAAAAAACACAAAGTATTTACATACATTTGAAATATTTGTGCTTATTTTCAAATTGTTATGCTTCAGCATAATTTGTGGAACAGTTTTGTGGAAGCCAAAATTTTTAAAATAATATGTTTTTTTTTCAGATGTGACATTGTCATATGGTGTTATCAGATCTGGAGTTTGTGATTCTGAGCTTCAGGAGAGCGCAAGAAGGAGGTTGTGCATTCTAGAGAGTGAAAACAAGGATATCGTAGCATTGTTTAATGTAAGCCAATTGCCTGTATATGAAACTTGTTACTTTTGAATTTCTCCAACCAAATTTCTGCCTCTCTCACAATGCTAACAAAATGCAAGGACAACCTTATTGAGATTGTAACCTTTCTGTAAAATCCATCCTCAATCCCTCCCCAATTTCAACATGATTAATCTCCTCCAAACCTTCCATTTTGTTCTCCTGCTGTCTGGCACTACTGTTGCTCAGACTATTCAATCACAGCTGGAACATCTTCAACAGTGGCTCATCTTGACTTTCCCTAGTATCGCTTTTGACCATTTCTCATTCCCATACGTAATGTCTCTGGAGAGCTCAACCACCAACATTAGGTCCCTTTCCAACATGTAATGGCAACAACCAGTTCTACTCCTCCAACACACTGGTTGACTTGTTCATTCTATTTGAGTTGTTGTGACTCAACCAACACTGGGTATTCAAATTTCTTCAGCAAAATAGGAAATCTGAAGTCATCAAATTTGACCCCTTCCCTGAATTCTACAGCAGGAAACCAACTCTATTTCTTTTCAATCGCTATCTCAAGTGTACACATTTTATTCAAATTCTCAGCATTGTGTGTGACCCTGTACTGATTGGCTGACTCCACAGTACTCAGTATGGTAAATACTATCTGCTTCCAGCTTTATAACATCATTCACCTTTTCTCCTGCCTCAGCTTATTTGTGCATCCATGTCTTTAAAACCTTGATAAGATTACTCTAAAGTGGTACCAGTTAGTTCCCATTCTTCAAAATGATAATATTCTGCTCCAGAAAAGCCCAACCTTACATTATTTCATATTGATCCAGTTTGTCCATCACCTCTGGCCTTGTTTGCCTATATTGACTCCTGGTGCCTAATGTTTCAATCTTCTGATACTTGTGTTTAATTACCTCCATTGCCCTTTTTATTTACTCATGGGATGTTTGTGTCACTGGCTAGGCTAGAATTTATTGTCTGGCCCTATTTGCCCTTGAGAAGGTGATGGTGAACTACTGCAGTTAAATGTGCTGTAGGAAGACCCATGATGCCCTTCGGGATGGAATTCCAGGATTTTGACCCAGTAAGAGTGAAGGAACGGCAATATATTTTGAAGTGTGCTTGGACGGGAACTTGCAGGCAGTCGTATGCCCATGCATCTGCACCTCTTGTCCATCTAGGTAAAAGTGGCCATGCTATCTAAGGATTTTGGTGAATTTATGTGGTGCATCTTGTAGATAGTACACACTGCTACTACTGAACATTGGTGGTGGAAGGATGTGCAAGGCTTCTTTGTCTTTGATGGTGTCAAGCTTTTTGAGTGCTGTTGGAGCTGCACCCATCCAGGCAAGTGAGGAGTATTCCATTACACTCCAGATTTGTTCCTTGTAGATGCTTGAAAGGCTTCGCAGAACCAGGAGGTGAGTCAGTTACCGCAGTATTCCCAGTCTCTGACCTACTCTGATAGTCACTGTGAGTTCAGTTGAGTTTCTGGTCAATAGTAACCCAGGACATTGTTAGTGGAGGATTCAGTGATGATAATGCCATTGAATGTCAAGGGGCAGTATTTAGTTGATTTTTTAGTAGTGATGGATACTGCCTGGCATTTGGACAATGAGAATGTTACTTGTTACTTGTCAGTCCAAACCTGGATGATGTCCAGATCTTGTTGCATTTGAACATGGACAGCTTCAGTATCTGAGGAGTTGTGAATAATGTTGAACATTTTGCAATCATTAGCCAATGTTTCCACTTCTCACTTGATGGAGGGAAGGTCACTGAAGCAGCTGAAGATGGTTGGGCCTAGAACAGTACCATGAGGAACTCCTGCAGAGATGTCCTGGAGCTGAGATGACTGACCTCTTTTGTCCATGTTTGAACCAAAGCTGGAATGAGGTCAGAGCTGTGAGACTTTGATGGAACCCAGACTGGGCATTGCTGAGCAGGTGCTGCTTGATAGTATTGTTAATCACACCTGCCATGTCTTTACTGACCATGGAGGGGAGAGTGATGGACTGATAATTGGTCAGGTTGGATTTGTCCTGTCTTTTGCATACATGACATACCTGGCAATTTTCCACATTATTGGGTTGATGCCTTTGTTCTAAATGTATTTGGAAGAGCTTGGCTTTGGGAGTGGTAAGCTCTTGAGCAGAATTCTTCAGTATGCCTCCAAATGTTTCTTGATATCACATGGAATGAATTGAATTGACAGGAGACTGGCTTTTGTGATGTTGTAGACCACTGGAAGAAGCTGAGCTGGACCATTCACTTGACATTTATGGCTCAAGATTGCTGTGAACGTCTATTTGCACTGGTGTATTGGTCTCTTTCATCATTGAGGATGGAGATAGTGTGGAACCTTTTCTTCCAATGAGTTGCTTAATAGTCCTTATGCCTACTTACCCCTGTGATACTATCCAGCAGCACAAAACACCCAACACATGAATTCTCCATTCATCTATCTGTGGTGTTTAGGCATCCCCTCTTCCATCCTTCTCACCAATGGGTAATGGAAGGCAGGAAACACAATGCATTCAGCAACCAGAGACTCATACAAGAAGAGATTCAGAGGGTAAATATCAACTTCTTACTTGGCTTTCCCTAAAGCCAAAATTTGATTAAGCTTTTAGCCACCTCACCTAATACCTCCTCTGCTTTACTATTTCATGTTTTTTGCTTATCTATGAAGTGATACTGGACTTTGTCTTGATTGCTGTTTGTGAAATCAATGAATGTCACTGAACTTCAAAATAGGCAAAACTCATTTCTTAAAGTAGGTTCTTATATTGCAATGCACATTTATTAAAAGAAGTTCCAGAAGGGAATTCCAGAGCTTAGAACCTAGGCAACCATAGAATGGTGGAGCAAATAAAAGTGTAATGATTGAAATGTCAGTATTAAAAGAGCACAGAAAATCTTGGAGGCTTGGGGACTGGAAAGATAAAATAAATGGTGAGGAAAAGACCAGTAAGGGTTTGGAAAACAAAGATGAGAACTTGAAAATTGAGACACTGATTAAATAGGGTCAAATATGATTCAGCTAGCATGTGGACATCAGTGAACTGGATGTGTTAAGACACTTGTGGCAGTAATTGGATTGTATTAAGGATAAGATCTGGTCAACACACTGTGATAGTCAATAGCCAAGAGGTAATAACTGCATGGTTGAGGGGTTCAGCAGTAGATGAACTAAACCAGGATGAGTCAAGTATGTTATAATTGTCTGAAAGTTGGAAAAAGATGGTCTCGGTGAAATCATAGACCTAGAATTGGAAGATTATTTCAAAGAGATTGTGACCACAGAACCCCCTAGTATTGATTTGAAAACCAAAAATAGTTATTCAACATTCCCTTTGAAAAATACCGACTATCTTACCTTCTCATAAACCAATTAGTCAGTCACAGGAGATTGAAGTCCCATTGAGAAAACCTTTGATCCTCTTTACCTCTCATAATCTTGTTCAAATAAACAAGGATATTGGAGTGAAAAATCTCCTCTTTAAAAAATGTCAGTCGTTAAAAGAGTTCAATCACACAAGGCGAATCACACAAATCCCTTTTATATTAGAGAGTAAATAGACCACTGCCATGCTGAGTCTTAACCATTCTGAGTTCCACCAAGCATTTGTAATGAAGCCAACTGATAAACCAGATGCATGTCAATCTGTTCAGCCTGCTTCTGTTGCTGTAGTTAATACAATAATGAGGGAGTTAGAGGGGCATGGAAGCAAGAGAGGTATATTGGAGGTATGAGAGGCATGACGGCATGGGAGTTTTGGAGTCATGGGCATAGTGATGAGGGCTAGAGGGCCTAATATCTATGGGTTGATTTGTGTTCATGTGCCAGTAAATTGAGGTGGGTCTTCTCACCTGCTAGTTTCACCATTCACCCAACTCCATTGTCACTTCAAGTCTGCCCCATGCCCTTCTCTCTGACACAAAAGTAGGTTGTTGGGGTCCTCCAGAATGGAAATTTCCCTGTTCTCACATCTCTTCTCAAAAAAAAATCCCTTACTGTGGAATTACTGGCATTCCTCGGAGTGAATATTGGAATGCATAGCTTGTACTGACCAAATACCTTCTAACCACACCTAAATGTTTAAAATACCTTATTTTGCTGTTTGAATTTTTCAGGAATTGTCAGCAAGACTATTGTCCATTCTTGCAGAAAAGGATCGCTTTATCCTCACCTTCAAAACTGTAGAAGAAATATGGAAATTTACAACTTATCTTTCCCTAGGTATGGAGAGAAGTTATATTTGAAGCATCATCAATAGCTAACTTTTACAATAATCATTAATTTTTAGAAAACCATCTAATGGTGACATGCCATAAAGTGCAAATGGAAGTAAACTGGTGTTGGAAGGAAAGGTCAAGAATCAACTATTCCCTTCCATTTCAGTAATAGTTCCTTAATGTTTCTATTATTTCAAGCATTTACCACTTCTAGAACTGCAATTATGAACAATAAAGAGATTATAAGTCTACTATGGAACAAAATATTAAGCATTGAAGGTTTTAAAATTTCAACCTGCTTAATAAGTTGCTTGAAGAGTTTAATCTTCTTGCAACTCACTTATCCTTATAGTTGTTGACAGTCATGAAATTAATACCATTGTCAGATTTGCTGGAACCTTCTGGTCATAGTGGTGATAGTGTGTTAGAATACTCAGAAAATATAAGTTACTGCGGCAACAAATACTTTTTCATGCATTTGTATTCTGGAACTTTGGATAATGACAATAGAGACCCTAACCTTCTTGTCATCTTATAGCTGACCAGGGGTTTCTCCTGCTCTTACCATTTGCCTGTGTTGGGACAATGTTCAAACTGATAATATGTTTGACAATGCTATGAATGCACTTTCCTTTGCCATCAAGTCCTGAGGTGGAATTCCGTGGTTCTCAGTGTGATTTGAATCTGTGACAGCAAAAACATGCATTCATTTGCTGTGCTGTTTACAGAATATGGGACAATACCACATCTCTCCCAATTATGTGAATTTATTTGGGAGGTCTGTTTATCAGCTTGACAGCATGCTGCTAACAAGACTGAAAAAAAGTTTGGCAATGTGAAATCAAACTGCTCGATTCTGACTCTGATTCTGACTCCAACCCCAACAATATTTTGTATAAAACAGTCCATTTTTTTCCAGGATAGTAACATTGCTTGGGCTAAAAATTATTTAATATTGCTCAATGAGTTTTATACTAGTAATCTTTTACTAATTTTACTATAGTTACAGCCCTCCATTATGAAAACCCTATCATTGAGTGAGTTTGCTGGGGACATACATATCCAGTTTAGTAGTCAGAAAGATTGACAATTGTGTGCCTTTTAATTTTTCATGTGTGCCTGGACAGGAATGTAAACTTGGGAAAACCACTCCAGTGTTTTGAATTTTGCAGGGATGTATCAAGTATCCTGTTTGAAATTTACACCAAAACATACAGTATTCTTTGTTTGCCAAACACTAGGCTGTTTATGCAACTTGTGAATGTTATCAAACCAACACCGTCTTTACCACCATTGTAAGATTATCCTTCATACTGGATCTTCAGTTCAGATGTTGACTGACCATTACAGAAAGGGCAGAAGGATGAGTGGAGGTTAGGTTAAAATTTCTGTCTGTTGAAATGTGAAAGTCTTCAAACATTAATGTAACCATTTTTCTATCCATTCAAATATATTCTCTTCAAATCCTGCCTGATCTACTGAGCGTTACCAGCACTTTCTGTATTTATTTCAAATTTCCAGCATTTCTAGTGAATGACAGTGTAAAAACAGCTTTCAACTCAGAAGATTTTAGTTGTTAGGAAAATTGGAACCTTTTTTTAATTTGGACGAACCTAAAAAAATCAGGAATATGATGTAATTATTTGCCAACTGAACAGTGTTTCTGGCTTACAGAATGTCAATTCATCCTCATACAATAATCTTGCTGTCTGAGGGGGAAATGCTGACAAAACTGTCCTTTCAGTAGTATAATCTGTGAATAAAACAAACTAGCTAAAAATATTTTGACAAGGGTTGTGCCTGAAATATAAATAGGCTGGCATCCCTACAGTTGCTGGCTGACCAACTGGGAGTTTACAGAATATTGTGTTTTCATTTGTTTCAAATTTCCAGAATATCTTTTATTTGCATTACATTTAAAATCCCTTTAATAATGGCTCAAGTAATCAAGGAAATAACTAAGCTATTTAAATTAGGAAGCTTCCAGATCTGTTTTTGAATTTGCAGGAAATTATTTGATTTAATCAGAGGAATATGCAAATAGTGCTACAATTATTCTTGTTGCATATTTGCTATTTTCCGTGTCTTCATTCTGTCTCAAATGACTTCTTTGGTTGTTTTCTTGTATTTGTTTCTCTCATTTTCTTTCTGGCTCTCTTACTCTATCTGTCTTATTTAATTTCCTGTCTCCTTTTTGCTTCTCTTTCTCTTTCTCTATTATTTGCTCACACTGTCTCAAATACACAGTTAGTTACTGGATGATTTGTCACAAACACATGTGGATCCTTGCACATCAGATAACACCCAGTACACTTCCTTTCTAATGTTAATGCTGTAGCCTTGAGGATTATGGTACTCTGCTCATTTGCCCCTTTTGTTTATTAGGCTGTACACCTGTTTGTTTCTGAGTGATATACGCATGGCAGATTTACCTGTCACTTTGCTGGGTATGGTGGTATACACAGACTGCAACTAATTAGTGTTTATATTACATTTCAGTCCAAACATGTCATTCTTTGGCTCAGATGGGAAGCAAAACTGTTTTATTGTGGCTAATTCTTTATCACAGGGATGTCTAATATTTGCAAATGTAAATGCAACAAACAATGAGGGCCTGTACATTAATACTGCAATGTCAGCTCAATATTTGCAGCAAATGTGAGCACAGTTGTACAGAGACAAAAGAGGGAGGTGGAAAAATCACATTAGTCAGAAAGTGAATACATGTAGACAGACATTGTGGACTGCCTCCTATTTAGCTGTAATTTTCTCCAAGACGAAAAGTTTTCTGAAATCCACAATTTAAGATCAGACCGAAAACATTGCCTTTGGTTTGCATTAATAGATAGTATTATGAACTGAACCTCAGGATGAACTAATGTCGTCGAAAGGAGGGGAAACATAATGAGCTGCCTACTCACATTTTGCTTGCACAGTATTGCTTTTGTGAAAAATGTATGTCCAAAGTTGTGTACGTTAGGTGGATTGGCCATGCTAAATTGTGCAGTGTCCAGGAATATGTAGACTAGGTGGATTAGCGATGGGAAATGCTGGGTTACAGAGATAGGGTAGGGGGTGTGGGTCTGGGTAGGATGCTGCTCGGGAGGTCGGTGTTAACCTGATGGGCTAAATGGCCTGTTTCCACACTAACGAGATTCTATGAATTGCTGCAGGTGCTGAAAATTTTCTGAAAGATCGCTGTCCTGACACATAACTCTCATGACTATGTCTCTGTGGCCACACTTGCTGAGTATTTCCAGCATTTTGTTTTTGCTTCTATTTCACTTTTTTTTTATAACCACAATGCATACATCAAGTAACAAACCCACCCCAGGTTTTAACCCTGTTGTTAATATTTTTGTTCTCAAAGGATTTGTTGGACGATGTTTGGAGAACTTGTTGTTTGATCAACACTTCTGGTTGAACGTTTCTCTTGTGGAAGATGTAAAGATTCAAGTTGAAGTGAATGAAGCTGATTTGTCAATGATGTATCTGGATCTTCTATTACAGGAAGGTAAGGTAATGACAGGTGAAAGTATTGGACCAGGAATGCAGACTGATTCATAAAATTGGATTTGCACGTTTGATAAATTCAAATTCCGAGCCCTTGCTATAACATTTTTGGATCTCTTTCTTCATTTGGGGTTTAAGCTGAATTGTATGTTCAATATGCAGACTTACACTTGCAAACTCTTTCCAGGAGCAGGAAGGCACAGAATTAACTGATCCACTGCATACTGAGTTTTCCCAAGATTGAAGTCAGCCATTATGAAAAGGCATTCTCCACACTTGTAAAGTTGAGCTGAAGTAGCCATTTACCCTTATGTTAGCAGCAATTTTGTACAAGTAACATTTGCTTGGGAATCATTTGATGCTACTGAGCAAGATTTGAGCTCAGGCAATGCTATCTTGGCGAAACTGACTATTAGTTAAAAGCTGAAATTGTGCCTGTTAGCACTGGGGTGCAGTTCCCAGAATCCAGGGAAGTGTAATCCCAGGATAGGAATGTGATTAACTGAACGTGAATGCTTATTGAATTAGTCCATGAGGGTGCTTCAAGGCTGGATCATCAAAATGTAGAATTGTACTTTTTTAAAAATTCATTCACGGGATGCTGGTGTCACTGGCTAGGCCAGCATTTATTGCCCAAACCCTACTGCCCAGAGGGCCATTAAGAGTCAACATCATTGCTGTGGATCTGGAGTCACATGTGGGCTAGACCTGATAAGGATGCCAATTTCTTTCCTTAAATGATTAGTGAACCAGATGGATTATGTGACATGTTCGTGAGATTTGATGGCCAACTAGGATATCACATCGAGAGGAGTTGCTGAGAAATCCGTTGGTTCTGATCAGATTTGCTACAGAGTGTGCTCTGCTGTTCAATCACAGTTTATTACCTGCACCCAGAATGTGGTGGCTGTGTGTGGAATGCTCTGCCCCAGAGGACAGTGGAGGCCCAGTCTCTGGATTCATTTAAGAAAGAGTTGGATAGAGCTCTCAAAGATAGTGGAATCAGGGGTTATGGAGATAAGGCAGAGAGCGGATACTGATTAGGAATGATCAGCCATGATCATATTGAATGGCTGTGCAGGCTCGAAGGGCTGAATGGCCTCCTCCTGCACCTATTGTCTATTGTCTGTTTTCTATTGTCACTCTCTTCAGGTTAATTCCAGATATTAGAATCCAAGTTATATGTATATATAATGTAGCCTGTACCAACATTCTAACTTCATATATTCATGTTTATTATTGTTAAAAACCATGGAATCTTGCAGTTTTATTTTCATAGCAGGTACCTGGATCTCTGTTTTTGTCTGCTTTAAAATCAAAAGGTGACTGTCCCTTAGAATGGTTGTGCCATAAATTTGGCAGTCTGGTTCAGGATCATAGCCTGTCCCATTACTTTAGTGGTCCTAATTTGTCTCTAGTGGGATACTGAGGAAGGAAGTGTAAATTGTGCTAATTAGTGTGGCAGGTGCTTTCGAGGGAGTCCATCTTGAGTAACAGCGTCTGCCCTCGAAGGATTATACATTTTCAAACTTGTGCTCAGAGCTTGCTTTGCTCTGTAATACATTTCTGATGCTTGAGTTCTGGTTTTCCTGGAGTGACAGCCAGCGTATTTATGGCTACAGGTCTGGACAGTTAGGATGCAAAGTGGGTGATCTGGTCTTGTCCACACTCCCTACCAGGCAGACACAGGCTCACTAAAGGACGATGTTAATCTACAATGTTCAGAATACTCTCAAAGGGTCTAAAAGATGTGGCGGGGAAAATTCAAGCACCAGCTGGGAAGGACACCAATTGGAGGAAAGATAATTTCACCTACCCCCTCCCATCCCTTCCTATCCCCTCATAATTAGAATCAATGAGAGTTGATCTTCTAATGACAGGCTTTTTCTCTCCCAGGCTTGTTGCTGATAGGATCACTATTAGACCTATTCTGTAGGAACCAGGAGAGAGAAACAAGCAACTCTGAAAGACGTGCTGGCAGTGATGGAGTTGCCTTTTGCCAATGGCCTGAGTTTTGAACTGAGAATTGTTTGTCCAGACCTTGCAGGTGTTATGGACTAGGCTAGACCACTCAAAACATTCTTAAGCAAGCAGCCCCAGAACATAATTTTGCAACTTGTTTCAGTAAGTTTACAGTGAAAATTACCCGGAGTAAGATAGCTAGGTTGAGTACTAGATTTTAAAACAGACAAAAATGTATTCAAAAAATTACACAATGAAACTTCAAGAATAAAGAACCCTAACAGAACTCAGCTTATCAAACTAGACTTAGTTATGCTGTTCTGATTTTACACGACAGTCCCAGTAAGCAAACTCCCTTTAAAACCCAGTATAAATGGAGCACATGCTTACAAGTTGAATTTGAAGGGCAGAAAGAGAGAGACAGAGAGTTTCCACACAGCTCCCTGTTGAACTTGTCACCAGGTCAGACTGAACCAACCTGCTCAGCTAGAGAGCTGACCACTCCCCTTTCATTATATACGTCACTTCTCAAACATGACCACTTTGGCCTGAAGTCTCATCTGTTTACATGTACCGAAAAGGCCTCTCAAAATCCTTTTCATCTCTGTACCAACCCAGACTGATTGGAGCCTGGCCCGGTTTATTGCCCCTCTGAGAAAAATCAAGGATAGATTCTCCTTGAGCCAAGGAACAGCTTTAGAAAAAAAAAGGGCTAACTTTGAGACACAGGGGATATAAAGGCCTCATAAGAGGTATGTGGAATCACAGACTGATTACAAGAAGGTATGGAGTGAACATAGGGAGTATGAACAGATACGTAGGATGTGTTGAATGTTTTTATGGAGCATATAAATGATTTTGAGGTGAACTGCAATCTGACAGACTTTCTAACTAGTCTGCCTCCACATCCGCATTTCTTTTGCATGGACTGCAGTGTGTGAAAACTGATATGTCCTCAACCATGTCTCTTGGAGAGCAGAAATATAGTGGAAAGGGGTTCTTGAGTCAACTCACATTTTGGAATCAGCAAAAATGTGCAACGTAGGTTTTCTCATCCCTAATTGTGAATCTTTTGTTACATATTCTTTATCATGCCAGGGTCGAGAATGTCCTGAATCGAGGCTACATGATTCTTAAGGGGGTAGGAGGGCAGCCAGAAGTCATAGTGCACATCGGTACCAATGGCACAGATAGAAAAAGGGCTGATGACCTAAAAACTGAATATAGGGAGTTAGGTTGGAAGCTAAAAGGCAGGACAGGCAGAGTAATAATCTCACGATTGCTACCGGTGCCACGGGCTAGCGAGACTAGGAATGGAGAGTGAGTGCAGATGAACATGTCTGCGTGGCTGGTGTAAGAAAGATGGCTTCGTATGTGTGGATCATTGGGATACCTTCTGTAGAAGATGGGACCCATACAAGAAGGGCGGATTTCACCTGATCTGGAGGGACTCCAATATCCTGTGCTGGAGGTTAGCTAGAGTCCTTCTGGAGTGTTTAAACTAGTTTGGCAGGAGGCTGGGAACTGGAGCAATGGATCTGAGGATCGAGTAACTAGTAAACAGCCAGATACAGCATGCAGAGAGTCTCTGAGGAGAGATAAGCACTTGATAGGGCGAATGTGCAGTCAGTGTGATGGGTTGAAATGTGTCTATTTTAACTCAAGAAGTATCAGGAATAAGAGTGGTGAACTTAGAGCATGGATCAGTACTTGGAACTATGATGTTGTGGCCATTTCAGAGACTTAAACATCACGGGCAGGAATGGTTGTTGGATGTTCCAGGGTTTAGATGTTTCAAAAGTAATAAGCATTTAGGTAAAAGAGGTGGGGAGTGGCATTGCTAATCAGGGATAGTATAACAGTTGCATAAAGGGACGTCGTCAAGGAGGATTTGTCTATTGACTTATTATGAGTGGAAATCAGAAACAGGAAAGGAGCAGTCACTTCACTAGAAGTTTTCTACAGACTCCCCAATAGCAACAGACACACTGAGAAGCAGATTGGGAGGCAGATTTTGGAAAGGTGCAGAAATAACAGGATTGTTATCATGGGTGACTTTAACTCCCCTAATATTGATTGGAACCTCCTTAGTTCAAATAGTTTGGATGCAGCAGTTTTTGTCTGGTGTGTCCACAAAGGATTCTTGATTCACTATGCAGATAGGCCAACACGAGGGGAGGCAATATTGGATTTGGTGCTTGGCAATGAACCATGCCAGGTTCAGATCTCTCTGTGGGAGAACATTTTGGTGATACTGATCACAACTCCATGACCTTTGCTATACTTATGGAGAAGGATAGGAGCAGATTGCATGGGAAAGTATTTAATTGGGGGAGGAGGAATTACATGCTATTAGAGAGGAAGTGTGGTGCCTAAATTGGAGGCAGATGTTCTCAGAAAAATGCACAACAGAAATGTGGAGGTTGTTTGGGAAGCACTTGCTGATTAGTGCTGGACAGGTTTATCCCACTGAGGCAAGGAAGGAGTGGTCGAGTGAAGAAACCTTGGGTAACAAGGGATATGGAAAATCTAGTCAAGAGGAGGAAGGAAGCTTACTTAAGGTTGAGGAGGCAAGGATCAGACAGGGCTTTAGAGGGTTACAAGGTAGCCAGGAAGGAACTGAAGAATGGACTTAAGAGAGCTAGAAGGGGGCATGAAAAAGCTTTAGCAGGTAGGATTAAGAAAAACCCTCAGGTATTCTACACTTACATGAGGAACAAGAGGATGGCTAGAATGAGTGTAGGGCTGATCAGGGATGGTGGAAAGAACTTGTGCCTGGAGTTAGAGGAGGTAAGGGAGGTCTTTAATGTATACTTTGCTTCAGTATTCATTACTGAGGGGGTACTTGTCATTTATGAGGACAGCGTGATACAGATTATAGGCTCGAACAGGTTGATGTTAAGAAGGAGGATGTGCTGAAAATTTTGAAAAATATCCGGATAGATAGGTCCCCTGGGCTAGACCAGTTATACCCAAAGTTACTGCAGGAAGCAAGGGAAGAGATTGATGCACACTTGGTGATAATCTTAGTGTCCTCACTGTCCAGATGATTGGAAAGTGGCAAATGTTGTTCCCTTGTTCAAGAAAGGGAATAGGAATAATGCTGGGAATTACGGACTAGTCTGTGGTGGGCAAATTATTGGAGAGGATTCTGAGAGACTGGATGTATGATTACTTGGAAAACCACAGTTTGATTAAAGATAGTCAACACGGTTTTGTGAGGGGCAGGTCATGCCTCACAAGCCTTATTGAATTCTTTGAGGATGTGACAAAACACAATGATGAAGATAGAACAGTGGATGGATTTTAGCAAGGCATTTGATAAGGTTCCCAATGATTGGCTCATTCAGAAAGGAAGGAGGCATGGAGTACAGGAAAATTTCACTGTCTAGATACAGAATTAGCTAACCCTTAGAAAACAGAGGGGTGGTAGTAGATGGAAAGTATTCAGCCTGGAGCTCAGTTACCAATGGTGTTCCACAGGGATTTGTTCTAGGACCTCTGCTCTTTGTGATTTTTATAAATTATTTGGATGAGGAAGTGGAAGGGTGGTTTAGTAAGTTTGTTGATGATACGAAGGTTGGTGGAGTGGTGGATATTAGGAGGGCTGTAGTAGGTTGCAACAGAACATTGACAGGATGCAGAATTGGACTGATAAATGGCATATGGGGTTCAACCTGGAAAAGCATAAAGTGATGCAGTTTGGAAGGTGGAATAACAATGCAGAATACAGGGTTGAAGGCAGGATTCTTGGCAATGTGGATGAACAAAGGGATTTTGGGGTTCATATCCATAGATCCCTCAAAGTTGCCACCCAAGTTGATAAGGTTGTTAAGAAGGCCTTGGCTTTCATTAGCATGGGGGTTGATTTTAAGAGCCATGAGGTTATGCTGCAGCTCTTTAGAGCCCTGGTTAGAACACACTTGGAATATTGTGTTCAGTTCTGGTTGCCTTATTATAGGAAGGATATGGAAGCTTTAGAGAGGGTGCAGAGGAGATTTACAAGGATGCTGCCTGGACTGGAGGAAATGCCTTCTGAAGAAACGTTGAGGGAGATGGGGTTTTTCTCATTGAAGTGAAGAAGGATGAAAGGCAACTTGATAGAGATGTACAAGATGATGAAAGGTGTGAATAGTCAGATACTATTTCCCAGGGCAGAAATGGCTATCATAAGAGGGCATAATTTTAAGATGATCGGAAGAAGGTTTAGGGGAGATATCATAGGTCAGTTCTTTACACAGAGTGTATGCCAGTGGTGGTAGTAGAGTCAGATACATTAGAGACATTTGAGCGACTCTTGGATAGGCACATGGATGGTAGTCAAATGAGTGGTATGTAGGTTAGTTTGATCTTAGAATAGGATAAAAGGTCAACACATCAAAACAGGGTGAAGGGCCTGTACTGTGCTATACTGTTCTATGTTCTCTGACTTCATTTAATTTTATAACCAACAAAGGTGTGACCGTGCTATGGGTGTTTCGCTCTCAGACAATTCTCTTGCTTCACAATCAGTATCATCTCAAAATTATCGGAGTCTCTTTCCGACTTGAAGTCTTGTTTGAAAAGAATGCATATCAGTGAAGCAGATATGGAGATCAATGCGCTCGATTTAGTATTTGTTCCTGTTGAGTGAATTGCGAGTGCTGGCAGCTAGGGTTGAGAACTTGGAATTTAGGGAATCCAGTTGTTGCATTTTTACATCAGTCAAATTTTACAGCTTTGGTTACAGCAAAATTTGCCTTCTAAGATCTTAATGGAAAAAAAGTGATTACAGGTACACCATATTATGGAAGAGTCTGAAGAGTCACCAAACTCAAAACGTTAATTCTGCTTTCTTTCCGCAGATGCTGTCAGACCTGCTGAGTTTCTCCAATAATTTCTGATTTCATGTCTTCTCAATCTGGAACCTTATTGCAGGATTTGAGGTGTCACTTTGTTATTTCAGATTCAGTGTATTGGAAAGGAGTTTGAAGTTTTTAACAATTTTTTAAAAATTCATGCAGCATTTCCTCCACATCACAGTTCGCAAAACTGTTGATTGAGGATTTACTCAAAATTGCAGCAAATCAACAGTTTGTCAGGACCTAAAAAGAGTAGAATTGTATTAGAGCTTGCATTTTATAATATCCAGAGCTTTCACCAGTCGCTGAATCAGGACTTTGTGCTACCCTAAGGTTCATTAACGACCTTCATTCTGCGATGTTATTTTTGGGCTGACTCTAAGTGATAACAAGGACAGACTAAGCCACGGATTGATTTAATAATCAAATTCACAGTATATAGCAGCCAAATAAAAATATTTTGGACAAACATATCTCTTTCTTATGAGCTAATTGATTACTAAAAAGATTATTTTGTATGCACTTGTCAGGAAGCATGATGTACCAAGCTCAGCATTAGATTGATTAATGCAGGTTGTGGTGAAAACTTTTGTCATCATTTTAACTTCAGGCATGGTGTAAATTACTGACATTTATTTTGCTGGTGAAAGGACTTAAACAATCATATGACGCCTTTACTGGCCAATGTTCAGGGACTGCTGCACCTTGCTGTGGAATGCTGATAAGGAGGAGCTTACTTACTCCACTTCAATCAGCACAAGAAGACTGTGTCACATCGTCCCTCCTGCTTGTATTGTTTCATGTACATTGACGTAGTTAAGGTTCCAACAAATTTTGCTTTAAGATCACATGACCAAAACCAGTGTAGTTAAGGTAGATTTTTGATTAAGTAAAGATCTTCAACATATGTAATTGACCTCATCCATTGCTGCTAATCAGCTTTTCAAGTTTGGAATGAAACTTTTTTGTGAAAAGCAATTGTAAATACTATTTCACTTTTATGTAAAGTTGTTATAGTCCAGAGGGCCATAGGGCTGCTCTCTCATTGGAGAGAATTAATGGAAAGTGAGTTTAACCTGAGGGTCACTATGCTTCAGGCGAGAAATGAGGATGTGAAGGCCAGCACCTTCATAAGAACTTCAAAGTTAACTTTCAAAGCCATAGAGGTAAAGACATTTACATTATTTCCTGATAAAGAGCTTATGCCCAAAACATCGATTCTCCTTCTCCTCAGATGCTGCCTGAACTGCTGTGCTTTTCCAACACCACACTCTCGACCCACATTTACATCAATGGTTGGTATTAATTGACTGTCTTCATGGGCCCGATTATATACAAGGGGGTGAGGATAAAAAATGCAATTGTGCAAAGAAAGCCTGGTTTGATCGAAGCTTTGACTAGTTTAACAGTAGGGCCATCTTATGCAGTCATTTATTTTTATTTTGCTTCCCATTCAGTTCCAGGGTGCAATATTAAATAGGTTTAATAGAGTGAACTTGAGATACCACCCAAAATTCAAGGAATTGTGTGCATTTGCTGAGAAACATGCTCCACAAATTTTAATATTTAGTTCCTTAATTGGACCCTCTCCTATTTGCCATGAGGGCTTAATATTGAAACTTATATTTCGATTGTGGCAATTGACAATCCTTTAAGGCTGTTTGAATGTCGCTTTTGATAATAGTTTGAGAGCTTAGTAGTACGTGAGAGCATTTTCATTTGCCACTGTATCAATAATTCCCCAGTGGGGTACTTACTGGTGAGGCATGATGGAAAACCGTAAATTACTGGCCTGACTGGCACTCCTTGTGAATGATATTCTTTGCCAGGGTGCATGACCATGGAATCTGACTTCACTTTACTCAATTATGCTTTCCCTTCTTTAACCTTGTACTGAAATACTTAGCTTTGCTTTTCACTTTGTGTTGAGTAAAGATAAGACTACAAATTTGTTGTGTCTAAATCCCAAAAGCTCATCCAACTCATCCACACTATATTACTTGTGAACACTTAACTGCACTTCCTTCCAAAGCTCATTTCTGTCGAAGGACATGTATCCCATTAGATTTATGGTTCAAGCAGCAGTCAGAAATCTATTCTCAATGCTGGAAATTTAAAGTCCTCTTAGGGCTTAATCAGTAGTCACAGGGCAACCTCATGCATTTAAAATGGCTTTGATAGATTCTCTTGTGCTTCACTGATAAATATGCACAATTTATACTGGGAGTCGTGTTCAACAATAACATGAAGTATATGTTTTAGCTAGGACCATAAAATCCCTACTATGGAACCAGGCCATTTAGCCCAAGTCCACACCGACTCTCCAAAGAGTAACCTATCCAGACCCTTCCCCTACCCAATTACTCTACATTTGCTCCTAACAAATGCAGCTAACCTACACATCCTTGAACACTGTAGACAATTTAGCATGGCCAATACACCTAACCTGCACATTTTTTTGGATTGTGGGAAGAACCTGGAGCACCCGGAGGTAACCCATGCAGACACGAGGAGAATGAGTAAACTCCACACAGTCACCCGAGGCTGGAATCAAACCTGAGTCCCTGGCACTGTGAGGCAGCAATGCTAACCACTGAGTCACCAAGCCAGCTGTTTTTTTAAGATTTGCAAATGTGACTAAGCAGTGCAGCACACACACTTGCATATGTACAGTATAGTGCCAGTTTAGCTGAATATTTCCCAGTGTTGAAGAGATGTCCTCTGGCCAGTCAGTGATGATACATTCATTATCCTTTTGCTTTGTAGCATATTCATTACATTGTATGATCTGCTTATGATGAAGGCCTCCACCAGCATGCTTATTGTAGTTCAACTTCATTAACCATCAGGAGACTTCTGTTACAGATCATGATCATTTATTCGCACATATAAAAACAGAGTCGACTTTAACCTTCTAAAACTGAACTCTGGCAAAACCCACAAGGTCTTATCTCTTACATAGTTTAAATAACATCCTCAACTTCTAATCTGATCAATTGACAACCGAATGTTAGCCAGATGTCACTTATTTCCCACGTATATTCGGCAGTATTCGTGTTCTATACAAGGCCTTTCCTTATTGTGTTGATTATGTCAAATCAGTTGCGTCCTTTCTTCTATCATTTATTCAGCTGTCCCGATGCTCTCATCTCATTACTTATTCTGTCTAGAGTATACTTGCTAATGTTCTGTTTATATTTATTTTACCTAAAACACTTCTAACTAAAACTGTGAAACTCCTTTTAACCCCTTCAGCTTCCACCCAACCCCCAGCCCCACTCGTTTTGTCCCTTGACCTATTATTATTACAAAGGTATTATCCTTTGTCCTTGTGCTCTTCCCCACCCAGGGGATACTGGTCAGGTATTGCACTTAGGAATGTACTTAGTTATACCATTATTATAAGTTGGCTCAACAATATGGGCTCATGTCTTATGTGTTTTGGCCCTGCATTATCTGAAATGCGAACTGATCATCTTTGTGTGTGTTTCAAGTGAACCAAGTAGTTAAGAACCATTATCACTGGGTGATAACCAAATATGGATGAAGATCCAAGTCCAGCAGCATATCTGCACATTAAATCCCCATTTCCGAAAAGCCTCATAACTAGGTGGCTATTTGTTTGACCCTGTCGATGCTCAAGCATGTCCTGCAGTGTGTAATATTCTTAGTCCTCAATGGGGTAGGATTTTCATTTCTGAAGAAGAGTCATGTCAGGCTTGAAACATGAACTCTGTTTCTCTCTCTAGATTTACTGCCAGACCTACAAAATTCCTCTAGCATCCTCTGTGTTTGTTTGCTTTGTGTTGGTCTGCTCTGCATACTACAGGAGATATCAAACTCGGATTTAATTGGAGATGGGTGAACTTTAATCTAATCAAATATCTCTGCAAATTGTGTATGCATGAAACCCGGGGCAACCCGAAAGCCACTTTCACAAAAGTTTAAAGTGATACATTTGGGGAAGGTCCTCATCTTCAGAGATTTTTAACTCGACAGTGAATTGTCACTGTTGTGATGAAAATCTGAGCAATGTTTTTCCTCTCATGTCCACCACAGCTATGTTGCTCGACTGATGTCCTAAGATTCCTCATTACTACCAAAAATGTCATCTGATTTTCCAACAATAGGCATATTGTCAGCTATGGAATAATGCTGATAATTATTTTATGTTGGCAATGGGCCCAGTCCATCTGTTAAATGCAAAACGAGTCTTTTGTTGACAAATAGGCATATCCTTCTGGTTCCACTAAAGGGACTTAGTTCCACTTAGAGCACAGTCCTGCATGAAGGCAACAAGTCATGCAGAGATAGTGGACAATCACAATTAACCCTTCAAATACTTCACCTAATAACTGATAGACAGTGGGACAGACAGGATGATGAGTTCATAGCAATCCACGAATACAAAGACTTACTTTGCAGCAATGTGCAGGAGTGTGAACACTGACTGATTTATCCTTCTTCCTCACCTAGTGACATTGAGAGTGGTTGTATGCAGACTTGAGTTTGGAGCTAAGATCCATAAAACTGAACTCTAGAAAATGTGATAAAAGGGAAACAATGTATAAATCAAGATAAGTTATGGTTTGCAGATACCAAGCTTAAATGTAAATTTTTAGGTGACAGTGTGAGGGTTGTAGAACCACAGAAATGGTGTATTGCAGAAGGCCATTCAACCCATCATGCCTGCACTGGCTCTTTAAATGTGATTTATTACCCAAAGCTAATCTTCTGCTTTATCCCACAACCTGACATGTTATTTTTATCCAAATAATTGTCTAACACCTTCTTGAATGCCTCAATTGAATTTGGCTCCACCAAATCTCCAGGCACTAACTAAAAGATAAAGTGACCATTGCCTTAACAGATCACGAGTTGCTCTCCAGAGAGAGGTAACTGCTGGTGGTTTAATCTGAGAGTCAGGAGAAAGTGAGGACTGCAAGATGCTGGAGATCAGAGCTGAAAATGTGTTGCTGGAAAAGCGCAGCAGGTCAGGCAGCATCCAAGGAGCAGGAGAGTCGACGTTTCGGGCATGAGCCCTTCTTCAGGAATTCCTGAAGAAGGGCTAATGCCCAAAACGTCAACTCTCCTGCTCCTTGGATGCTGCCTGACCTGCTGCGCTTTTCCAGCAACACATTTTCAGCTCTAATCTGAGAGTCACCAAATCTCAGGCAAGAGGCAAGGTTGAGAAAGTGGGGACTTTGTGTAAATCTCAGCCACTCTGGGAATTGAACCCATGCTGTTGACGTCACTCTGCATCACAAACCAGCCAACTAAGCTAACTGACCTCCACAACTACTAGCTTGTCCTCACTTCACTCATGCTTCTTTTGCAGATCACTTTAAATCTCTTGTTCTTGTTTATTTTATGAGAAGGAACAGTTTCTCTCTATCTGCTCTATCATTTGCGCATGAAAACCTTTAGCAGATCTCCTCTTACAACAGTTATCAACGGAGAGAAGAAGGTTAACTTCTTTAGTCCATCCTCATAGTTCTCCATCTCTGGAACCAATCTTGTATATTGTTTCTGCACTCTGTCCAATGCATTTACATGTTTCCTAAATTCCAACGGAAGCATACCAGGACTAGAGTCCTAGTGAATCACATAACTAGGGCTGTGAATAGGGCTTTTAACAAAGTAGTGGATGGGTGGGTTCAGTTGCATGGAAAATTATGGAAAAAGTTAAAGTTGTTGGGGGGATGGGGAGTGGGGTGGGTGTAGTGCTTAGACAGGGTTATTAAAGTTTTCAGAACTAATATTAGACCAGAGGATGGAAAAGTTCAGGAATCTAACTTCAGGTACAGCAGATTAGGGAAAGACCATGAGAAGTGGGGCAGTCAATGCTCCAGAACTTGTCACACCCCTAGCCAAGCTCTTTCAATATACTTACAACACAGGCATCTACCTGAAAATTGTCTAGATATGTCCTGTACGCAAAAGGCAGGGCAAATTCAACCCGTCCAATCTGTTCAGTAAAATGATGGAAGCTGCCACCAACAGTGCTATCAAGCAGCTCCTGCTCAGTGTCGCAAGTTTGGGTTCCTTCACGGCCACTCAGCTCCTGACCTCATTACAGCCTTGGTTCAAACATAGACAAAGACCTGAATTCCAGAAAGCAGGTGAGAATGACAGCCCTTGACATCAAGGCCGTATTCAACCAAGTATGGCATCAAGGAGCCCTAGCAAAACTGGAATCACCAAGAATTGAGGCAAACTCTTCGCTGGTTGGAATCATAGCTAGCACACAGGAAGATGGTTGTGGTTGTTGAAGGTCCATCATTTCAGCTCCAGGCCATCTCTGTAGGAGTTCCTCAGGGTAGTGACCAAGGCCTAACCATCTTCAGGTGCTTCATGAATGACCTTCTCTCCATCATAAGGGCAGAAGTATGGATGGTTGCCGATGATTGCACTGTGTTGAATACCATTCGCTATTCCTCAGGTACTGAAGCAGTGCATGTCCAAATGAACAAGATCCAGGCTTGAGTTGATAAATGGCAGGTAACATTTGCACCACACAAATGCCAGACAATGCCTATCTCCAATAAGAGACACTCTCACAACTGCACCTTGACATTACCATCACTGAATCCTTCACTATCAACATCCTCGGTGTTACCATTGACTAGAAACTTGACTGGATCATCACATAAACACAATGGCTACAAGACCAGGTCAGAGGCTAGGAACACTACAGCAGATATCTCCCCTCCTGATTCTCCAAAGCCTTTCCATCACATGTAAGGCACAAGTCAGCTGTGCAATGGAATACTCCCCACTTGCCTGGATGGATGCAGCTCCAATGATGCTCAAGAAGCTTGACACCATCCAGGACAAAGCAGCCCACTTAATTGGCACCATGTCCACAAAAAGCCATTCCCTCCACCACTGATGCTCAGTAGCAGCAGTGTGTGCGATCTACAAGATGCAGAAATTTTCAAAAGATCCTTTGACACCATCTTCCAAACCCACAACCACTTCCAACTAGAAGCAGATGGCGTTTAAATCAGATAAATGCGAGGTACTGTATCTTGGGTAAGCAAATCTTAACAGGACTTGTACACTTAATGGTAAGGACTTAGCGAGTGTTGCTGAACAAAGAGACTTCGGAGTGCAGTACATAGCTCCTTGAAAGTGAAGTCGCAGGTAGATAAGATAGCGAAGAAGGCGTTTGGTATGTTTTCCTTTATTGGTCAGAGTATTGAGTACAGGGGTTTGGAGGTCAAGTTGCAGCTGTACAGGGCATTGGTTAGGCCATTGTTGGAATATTATGTGCAATTCTGGTCTCCTTCCTACTGGAAAGGTGTTGTGAAACTTGAAAGGGTTCAGAAAAGATGTACAAGGATGTTGCCAGGGTTGGAGGATTTAACCAAAGGGAGAGGTTGAATAGGTTGGGGCTGTTTTTCCTGGAGAGTCAGAGGCTGAACCTTATAGAGGTTTATAAGATCATGAGGGGCATGGATAGGGTAAATAGACAAAGTCTTTTCCCTGGGGTGGGGGAAATCCTAGAGGACATAGGTTTATGGTGGGAGGGGAAAGATTTAAAGGAGACCCAACGGCAACTTTTTCACTCAGAGGGTGGTACATGTATGGAGTGAGCTGCCAGAGGAAGTGGTGGAGGCTGGTACAATTGCAACATTTAGAAGACATCTGGTTGGATATATAAATAGGAAGGTTTTGGAGTGATATGGGCACGGTGCTGGCAGGTGGGACTAGATTGTGTTGGGATATCTGATCAGCATGGACAGGTTGGACTGAAGAATTTGTTTACATGCTGTACATCTCTATGACTGATGAAGGACAAGTGCAGGAGATACACGGAACACAACCAACCTTCAGGTTCCCTTCGAAGCCTCTCATCATCCTGACTTAGAATTGGAAATATATCACTGTTCCGTTTTGTCAGTGGGTCACAATTTGGGAATTCCCTCCCCAAAGACATTGTGAACCAACCTACAGCACATGGATTCCAGCACTTCAAGAGGGAAGCTCATCACCATCTTCTCGAGCGCATTTAGGGTCAGGTAATAAATTCTGGCCAGGCAACAAAGCCGTTCCACAAATTAATAAATTGAAAAGACAGAGAGTGTTGTACTTAAATGCACACAGTATAAGAAACAAGGTAACTTAGCTTGTCACACGGATTGAAATTGGCAGGTACCATGCTACAGGCATCACAGAGACTTGGCTGCAATGGGATGATGGCTGGGAACTAAATATCCAAGAATATACATCCTATCAAAACAATAGTCAGATATGCAGAACAGGTGGGGTTGCCTTGTTAGTAAGAACTGAAAGTACTGTATATCAATAGCAAGAAGTGATATAGCATCTGAAGGCATAGAATCTGTGTGGGCAGATTAGAAGAACCACAAAGGAGAAAAGACCTTGACAAGAGTTATATACAAGGCGCTGAATAATTGTCATGATGTGGGGAATAAAATAATTTGAAAGATGGAAATCAGTTTGGTAGTTAATCCCGAGCAAAGGAATTTGTGGAATATCTACAAGATGGTCTTTTTTTTTGAAGCAGTTTGTGGTTGAGGCCACTAGGGCTCTGGCAATTCTGGATTGCATTCTGATGCATAATGAGGCAGACTTGATTAGAGTGCTTAAGGTGAAGAAACCTGTAGGGGACAGTGACCATAATATGATAGAATTCATATTGCAATCTGAGAGGGAGAAGCTTGAATCAGATGTAATGGTATTACAATTGAATATAAGTAACTACAAAGACATGAGGAAGGAGTTGGCCAGAGATGATTGGACAGGGAGGCTAGCAAGAAAGATGGTAGAGCAGCAATGGTAGGAGTTTCTGGGGGTATTTCAAGAGCCACAGCAGAAATTCATCACAAGGAACAATAAACATAGTAAGGGTAGGATGAAGCAACCAAGGCTGACAAGGGAAGTCAGGGATAACAAAGACAAAAGAAAAAGCATACAATGTGGTGAATATTAGTGGGAAGCCAGAGGATTGGGAAGTCTTTAAAAACCAGCAGAGGACATCTAAAAAAAGCAATAAGTGGCGAGAAGATGCAATATGACAGTAAGGTAGCTAGTAATATAATAGAATATTGTAAGAGTTTTTCTTAAATAGCTAAGAGAGAGGCTTGATTGGGTATTGGACCATTGGAAAATGAGGCTGGAGAAGTAGTAATGGGAAGCAAAGAAATGGCAGAGGAACTAAACAGGTACATTAGTCTTCATGGTGGAAGACACAAGTAGCATACTAGAACTTACAGAATCAGGGGTTAGAGGCTATCACTAAGGAAAAGGTGCTGGGGAAGTTGCAAGATCTGAAGGCAAATAAATCACCTAGATCAGATGAACTAGACCCTAGAATTCTGAAGGCGATAGTTGAGGAGATTGTAGAGGCATTGTCAGTGACCCTTCAGGAATCACTGGAGTTGTGGAGGACCACAAGGACTGGTAAATGGCTAATTAAGCATCCCTATTTAAGAGGGGAGAGAGGCAGCAAATGGGAAATTATACGCTGGTTAGCCTGGCCTTGGTCATTGGTAAGATTTAAGGTTCTATTATTAAGGATGAGATTGTGGAGTACTTGGAAGTACATTCTAAAATAGTGTTGAATCTGTATGGCTTTGTCAAGGGAGGTCATGCCTGACAAATCTGTTAGACTTCTTTTGAGCAGATAATGAATAATAGACAAAGGAAAGCAGCAGACGTGGTGTATTTGGATTTCCGGAAGGCCTTTGACAAGGCGCCACACAGGAGGCTGTTAAATAAGATAAGAGCCAATGATGTTAGTGGCAAGCTACTGGCATAGATAGAGGATTGACTGACGGGCACAAGGCAGAGATTAGGGATAAATGGGTCTTTTTCAGGATGGTAGATGGTGACTAGTGGAATTTTGCAGGGTCCATATTGCGGACCACAACCATTTATGTTATGCATTAATTATCTAAATGAAGGAACTGAGGGCATTGGTGCTAAGTTTGCAGATTACCATAAACATTGGTGGAGTGGGAGGTAGTGTTGTGAAAGATTTGGACAGTCTAGGAGAGTGGGAAAGAAAATGGCAGATGTAATATAATGTGAGAAAGTGTACTGTTATGCACTTTGGTTGGAAGAATGGGAATGTAAACTATTTTCTAAATGAGGAAAAGCTTAGGAAATCTAAACCACAAAGTGCCTTATGAGTCCTAGTTCAGGATTCTCTAAAGTTTAACATGAAGGTTCATTTGGCAGCTAAGAAAGCAGATGAAATATCAGATTCATTTCAAGGGGGCTAGAATACAATAGCAAAGAAGTACTGCTTTGGTTGTATATGGTTTTGGTCAGACCCCATTTGGAATATTGTGATCAGTTTGGGCCCCATATCTAAGGAAGGATATGCTGCTGTCCAAGAGGGTCCGGAGGAGGTTTACAAGAATGATACTAGGAATGAAGAGCTTATCACAGTTGAGGACTCTGTGTCTGAACTAAATAGAGTTTAGAAGATCTGACTGAAACTTATCCGAGAGGCTTGGATAGAGTGGACATGGAGAAAATGTTTCCACTGGTAGGAGAGACCACAGAGTCATTGCAATGTATAGCATGGAAATAGACCCTTCAGTCCAATTTGTCCATGCCGATCAGATATCCTAATCTAATCTAGTCCCATTTGCCAGCACTTAGCCCATATCCTTCTAAATCCTTCCTATTCACATACCCATCCAAATGCCTTTCAAATGCTGCAATTGTATCAGCCTCCACCAGTTCCTCTGGCAGCTCATTCTATACACACACAACCTTCTGCATAAAAAGTTGCCCCTTAGGTCCCTTTCATTTCTTTTCCCTCCCACCCCAAACCTATGCCCTCTAGTTCTGAACTTTCCCAGGCCCCAAAGGCAAGCCTCCAAATGAAAGGATGATCATTTTGAACTGACATGAGGAGGAATTTCTTCAATGAGAGGTTAATCTGTGGAATTCATTTCCACAGAAGGCTGTGGAGGCCAAGTCACTGAGGGTATTACAGACAGAGGTAGGTTCTTGATTTGTAAGAGATATTAAAGTTGCAAGGAGAAGGCAGAAGATTGGTATTGAGAAACATATCAGCCATGATCGATTAGTGGAACAGATTCAGTGGGCCAAATGGCATAATTTTGCTTTTGTATCTTATCATCTAGTATGTACATAATACTTGAACTGAGGTCTAACAAGTGCCTTATACAAGTCCAACATCACCTCCTTGCACTTGTACTCTATGTTACTATTTATAAAGGATACTATACACTTTGGTGCCTGGTCTCTCCATCTGCCTGCCACTTTCAATTCACTGAACACCTATACACCCAGATCCCCTGTTCTTGTATCCCCTTTAGAAATGTACACAATTTTTATATTGTCTTTCACTGTTCTTCCTACCATTGAGCTGTTTAATCGGTTTTGAGCTTATTCCACCTAAGGAAATGCTGAATTGTTTTGCTTTGTGATGAATTCAAGTGCCACAATAATATTTGCAACCCAATAAATTAAATTGGCAAAATTGTGTTCATTGCTGCAATTAGATTTCATTAACAAATGTAAAAGGAAAGTTTACGCCACTGTTGTGCTGTTAATTGTATCTTAATTTTGTTAAAAGTTATCTGAAATTGTTGTGTTTCTATGTCAAGGGCCCTTCTTCACCAGAATCTTATCGAATATTCTGAAGAATGAAGAGGAAGACGTGCACATCTGCAAGGATGACCTCATCATGCTTAAAGATATTGGAAATACCTTAAAATGGGAAGCAACTTCACTTTCGACCAATGAAACGGGCCTTCTTCCGGTATCTGCACCACAGGCTCTTCTCTACCCTTTTTACCAGTACGGAAAATAATCTCTCCCATTTGTATTTTTCTTGGTGGAAAATTATAGAACCTCCCTTAAAACTCACTTAACTGCGTTTGAGTCTTCTGCCTGTTTCTGCCATATAGAGAAGCTGGAAAGTTGCTTTTCTGCCAGAACATAATGACATAGCGTTAGGATTCCTGCTTTTGGAAAATAAGGTGACAAAATTCAATTGTGTTTCCACTTGTCCATTTTAACTTCAGTGAAGTGAGAAACTCACAGGGAAAACCCACTGTATCACAAATCACTTTTGTTTCAGTTTCAAAATGCAACTGCAGTATTAAAATGGAACTATATTAGGATTGTTGTGTATATCTTCTTTAATCTCAGAAGAATATATAGTCTCCCTTAAAACACAGATTACAATTTTGATTCAAGCTGTTTGGTCTAGTTTGAAAATATATATCTTAGTCAATGAAGTGACATCCATACCTAGATTAAGGCTAATTGAAAAGAAATTACAGCACTCGAAGGCATATTTTGAAGAATCTGAAACATTTCAAACATCTGTTTTGAATATTTATTTTTTGACTAATATTTTATTGCTTATTAGTCGCTGATTAGTTACAATACAGTGGCATTCATTCACAGATGGTTCCTGAAGGTCAGAGCAGGAAAATTCAATGGATATAAGGAAGCTAAACAGCACCGCTTTGCTCAGTCAGTCGGTAAGTAAAATAATTTCGCATTTCTCCTACAATAGATTCTCATTTCTATCATTTAATCAATAGATAGGAGATTCAGGTGAGTTTCAATTTTACGTTCACTAAATTTAGGTATTGGGAGTGGAACACTTTCTTTTACTATTTTGTTGCACTCGACACTTGTTGTTTAAGTATAGTATACAGCCAGCTAGAGAATTAACTCTGAAAAATGCTCATTTGTCTCAAATTATCCTCCTTTCCCATTGTTATGGTTTCGCAGGGTGAGTGTGTTAATTTCCAACAAATTTGATGGGGTGATGAGTTTTATATGGGCGAGAGAATCTAATGAAAGCCTATGCTGTGTATTTAGGTAAAAGGAAGTTGGTGAACAATATACTTTATTTAAAACAAAATCGAATCTGAAGAATTAACTTCTTGAGGAAATGGTGCAAAAAGTATTTGTCTAAGAAGAGAGTGGGACTTGTACACTTACAAATGGCAGTCAGCATTTGATTAAACTTATTTGTTCATGAGACGTTGGCATTGCTGGTTAGGCCAACATTTATTATTCGTCCCTTATTGCCCTGGAGAAGGTAGCAGTGAGTTGCCTTGAACCACTGCAGTTCTTGAAGTGAGGAGGTGTCTGCACTGCTGTTAACAAGGGAGATCCAGGATTTTGACTCAGCAACAGTAAAGGAATGCAATGTAGTTCCAGGTTACAATGGTGTGCGGATTTAGGTTATAGGATGTGGAAGGAATTGTTCCCTTGTATCTGTTGCTTTTGTGGTGGAGGTCACAGGATTAGAAAGTGCTGTCAAAGGAGGCTTGTTAAGTCATTGCAGATCATCTTGTAGATGGGCGAGAGAATTACAACCTGTGTATCAGTGGTGAAAGGACAGTTGAAAGTAGTGGATGTGATGCCATTAAGTGGGATGCATTGTCTTGGATCCTGTGAACTTCTTGTGTCTGGCTGGAGTTGCATCCTTCCAGGCAAGAGGATAGTTTTGCATCACACTTCTAACTTGTGCCTTGTAGTTGGTGGACAGGCATTAGTGAAGCAAGAGGTGAGTTACTCACTACAGTATTACTAGCCTCTGACCAGCTCTTGCAGCCAAATAATTTATGAGGCTAGTCCACTTTTGTCTCTGGTCAATAGCAATCCTCAGGAAGTTGAGAGCACAGTATTTAATAATGCCATTGAATGTCATGGGGCAATGTTTAGCTTATCTCTTGTTGGACATGGTCATTACCTGATACTGTGGTGTAAAGGTTACATGTAACTTATCAGCCCAAAATGTTGTCTTGCTGTATTGTGACAAGCACCTGAAGATTTGCATGATTTCCATTATGTATATTTAAACAGAGATTGAGCGTGTTCATGGAAATTATACTCTTAAAGCCAGATGTCATTTAAATTAAATACAAACTGAAAGAACTGCAGATGCAGTAGTCCAGAAACAAAAACTGATGTTGCTAGAAAAGCTTAGCAAAGTCCGAGGAAGGGTCACTAGACCCAAACATTAATTATTTGTCATTTAAATTAAGATGAACAAAAGAGGTTCCACAATATTTCCTGCAACTTTTCACTTACAAGTAACATCTGCCTTTAGGTACTGGTACCTGTGTTGCAACTATGGATTACCAAGAGGGTGAGGCAGATGAATTGCATTTCATTAAAGGAGAAAGAATTCAGATCATCGGCTTCCTACTTTCTAACCTGCAGTGGGTTTTGGGAAAGTCTTTATCTTCTGGAGAAACTGGGTTTGTCCAAATAAGACACATGCAACCTGACCAATTCACAGCATTGTGAGTAAAGAGCTTCTGATTTGAACAGTATATAAAAAAAATGTTCATCATTCAACTAGGATTCATAGTTTTAATACTGGAATAACGTTGATAGTGCTGATTCTGCACATGATTGAAATTTCCCAACACGCATTACTGGGCACATAGGTGAAATATTCATATATTTGTCAGTTTTCAATTTTATGTTTCCCTTTATGTTTTCTATCCAGGGTTTCGCACAAGTTCTGGACTCTCCACATTTTAGCTGAGTGATTTATTCATTGGCAGTTTCCATTCCTCACTTTGAGGAAGCACCTCATTTCTGTTTTGAGCTCCCTCTGGTGGTACGAGCAGTAATCACTGCTATTTCTGCTGCTGTTCAGTGATCATAGTTTCGCTGAACTCACCTACATCTCTGTGCTGTCAGGCATTGCAAATCAAAATAGAAATACCTTGTACGGAAGAGATTTCCTTGAAGTAACTTCTCAACTTAAAGGCTAATATGCACATTCTCAAAACTGTGACAATTTTAATTATTCAATCCCTTCCAAAATTTGGAGCAGCTTCCAAACTAAAGAAATCAATGATACGTTTTATAATCAACTGAGTGAAACAAGTCTATGTAAACAAATGCAGAGAAAGTTAATGGAATGTAGTGAGCAGCATTGATGGTCTTCTGCTGTTAAAGTCCTAGAACATTTTGAGAAATGCAGCCAAATAAGGTGAAACATCTAAGATATGAGGTTGGATAATCTAAGGTTTTACTTGATTTAGCCTTACTTTAGAAGATCAAATTGATTTTAGGGAATTCATAATATAATAAATGCTGTCTAGACTGTGGAAGGTTTTGGGGGATTATGGACAGAACAAGTATTTTGTTGAATGATTTTCCGAAGAAGAATATACACAGGAAAGCCATTTTTTGTGTCTGATAGCAGCCTTGCGTGACAACTTGCAATCTCTATATAATAACAGATTAGGATGAAATTTAATAACCAGGTGCCTGAAGAGAGCGCGGGTTGTTTGGTTGCACCTTTCAAAGGGAGTGCCCAGACTACTTTCAAACTTTAGGCTTCAGTCAGTCCAAGTGGATGTTATGCTGTAGGGCATGTTTACGGAGTGTCGCAAAATACTTACTACAGAGAGATAGAGAGGGAACTGTTATCATTGAAGGGGAGCAAATCACAGTAGCTAGCATTAGTTTATGTGGACCCTGGAGAAACACTGATTTATCAGGTCTCACAAGTCTTTTATTCTTGCTTAACAGGCTTTGCTGAACAGGGAATCTGTGGCCCTTGCTCCTCCCAATAAACTACTAATACACAGGTTAAAGAAACTGCCACCTGCTAGTTAGTTGCTGGACCACTCAATGGAATGCACTGGTCAAAATGACAGCAGACTAGGAATCAGACATTAGGTTCACCAGTTTTTACTTTAGTACCTGGTACCTGGCAAGCACCTAAAACATTCTATTGCGTTCCAAAATAATGACATGTGTTGCAGTTTAGGAGATTTTTGAATGATCCAATAAGGTGGGATAAATTTTCATCTTGAGTCCTCCTACTGCAGAGCTAAGAGCACATACACTGTAGGTCCGTCTCATGACTTTCCATCTCAAGATAAATTTCATCAGTGCAAATACCACTTTTTAAAATAATCTTGCTTCAGTTGTTGGTTAATTTGATGCTTTTTGCTTGATTGCAATCGAAGCATTGGACATCCAGTTACAGTAAAATTCTAAACTTTAATTTTGCAGGGCTGCCCATCTCTTGTTTATAAGCGATGAAGAAAAATCATCTCTGGTTACCTTTAAAAAACCCGATGAACAGCATTGCATCAATCTTCTGAACAAGCTCTGCCAAACTGACATCAACACAGTTTATCGTTTAGGTAAGTTTTTGCTGATGAGAGTGTGGTGCTGGAAAAGCACAGCAGGTCAGGCAGCATCCCAGGAGCAGGAGAATGGATGTTTTGGTCATAAGTCCTTCATCAGGAATTCCAGACATAAAATAAGTAATAACCTTCAAAGCTAGCCTGTAATGTGAGAACAGACATCATAATAATATACAACTAATTCTTAAATTATTATTAAATCCAGCACCACACTTTTGACTCTGATCTCCAGCACTGCAATCCTTACTTTCCCCTATGTTTTTGCTGATGAAAATTTATGGTTGATCTTTCAATTCTTATCCCTTCCACCATTTCTTCTGTGTTGAAAGTGCTGACTTTCACTGGGATATGGTCCCATAGGTGCTGGCTGTCCTGTAAAACCCTGTTGGCTATTAAACATGTTTAAGTAGAAGACCATGAGTGTTTAGAGGCAACATGACTGGGAAGGCAAATTAGCTCACCCAGTCTGACAGTCTAAAGATATAACTCCATACAGTCAGCTGCAGTATCTCTAATGAGTGCCTTTGCGAAATGGCCTGAAACTTGTACGGAGGACTGTTAAAAGAGAATTGCATTCAAAGTATGGCATGTTGGACTAGCTAAATATATGTGTTCACACTTCAAAGCTGGTTCCCTAACAATACAATATCAGGCCTTCTCTGCCAGCTAAGTGCACTGAATAATCATGAGTTTTTTTGTTTATGTTTCTCAATAAGCACAGCTGGACAAAGGTCCATACTACTGTGCATTTACTGAAGATTAGCCTCCTTGACTTTTAGTTCAAATGCTCACAGTTTTAGGAGGAGAAGATACATTCCTTTATAATAGTGTGATTTCCCATTAAGAATGTGGTAATAAGCTAACCAATTGTAAAAACAGCTTGTCATTTCCGTTGGAATTTCCCCTGGTATACATATTGTCCCATTGTTATGATTCAGCGCATGATCTGTATCTTCTTTCATCAACGGGTTTGGAACTTGCCATGTCATACATCCGACATGCAGCCTAATTGGGGCTTGAGTTATATTTTGTTCTACAGTATAATTAGTTCTTTCAACACCTTGCAGTCTTTTAGTTGTGAGAGGTGCCAGATTTCCTGTTTTGAAACTACTGGCAGAGTCTTTGAATTCAGCTCCAGGTCCCTGACCTTCATAGGTCTTAAAGCATTGCTCAGAAAACTAAAGTGACTGTAAAATTGCTCCAACAGAAACACATTTCAATGGTTTTAAACAGGTTGTGAGCTGGATTTAATAATAATTTAAGAATTAATTGTTGTATATTGTTATGATGTTTGTTCTCACATTACAGACCAGCTTTGAAGGTTATTACTTATTTTATGTCCGGAAAAGAACAACGTGTGATTAGTGAATATATGTGGAAGTAATTAGCATCTTGTCATGTGTTGCTGCTTGCCCTAGAGTTTCGTAATGGTGGTTGTTACAAGAATATTTTTAATTGCAAGAAAGTGATGGCATTTTATACAGTGATGAATTAACAATAATATTACAGATATATGGGTTATTTGAAGTCTTTCAGTAGAAGAAAATTAAAATAGCAAATGATATATGAAATATAAATTCAAAAGATGTTCACAGTTTATTATATCAATTTATAATCCAAGCATGTTTAATTACCAACTAAATGATTATAGTCTGAGCAAATCCATTTATTGCATCTTTTCTGTGGGCTTTAATTTTGAATTTTGCTTTGTTGTGGGTTATACTCTAAAGTGACCAGGACATTTGATCTACTTTGTTCCTAAAATATACAAACACAATGCAAGTGTAGAATGGTTATAAAAATGAACCAATGTTCTCTATTTCTAAGAATGTATGTTTTCTCTAACGCAGACAAATGCAAATTGCGAGAAATAATGTCAGAAAGTGAAAAGGATGAGTAAAATTAATATAACTCCTTTCAAAGTAATAATTTTAATTTAAAAAAGATCTGCATTGAAATATTCATGTCATAAGTTGTTGGTTATTTGTATTGAAACATCATTTGGTGGAGATCACAGCTGGTCAAACAGCATCCATGGAGAGAGCTTCAACTCTGATGAAGTGTCATCTAGATTAAAAACATGAGCTCGTTCTCTCTCCATGGATGCTGCCTGACTGACTGTGATCTCCAGCATTTGTTGCTTTCAGTACAGATTCTAGTATCTACAGTGATTAGCTCCTGCCATGTTTATTTGTAATATTGGGGGCAATATTGCTGATTGATACATTTCTTTTTAAGAATTTGTACCATTTTCTGGAATTTGAATGTTATAGTAAAGGAATTGATGTTTTTATGGGTTCACTGCAGAGTACCTGGTAAAACAAAATCTGTTGGTGTTCGCTTATGTTTATACTAATTAGTCAAAGAATCAGTAATGACAACTGAAATTTTATTGAATTAAGTTAAACCCAAAGTGTACTGTTATGGATGCTATGAATATTTGTTGAACAATATTTTGTCTGAAATTCCTCAGTTGTATATTTTAACTGATGTGAAATTATTTAATTTCCATGATTAATGGGTTCAGCACATGTTCAGTACATCATAGGCAATAATTTCTTGGCTCCGATGTTTTGACTAATTTATGAACATTTCTAAGGCCTTTATATGTTGCTGTTCTGTATGTATCTCCACAGGAGACCTCCTTCATTCAACATCGGCAAACCATCTCCCTTCTGGTCTAGCTAGACTTGTTTGTGGAAGGAACATTCCTGAGATAAATTCTTTTAAACCTAAGGAATTTCAAGAATTTGTTCCAGAGCCAGATCAACTTGATGAACCGACGTTCTGTATAGACCGTAATCTTGAAGGCTTGGATGATCCTGCAACCTTTGACCCTTTACTACTATTCCTAAACCATGAAGAATATGTGGTGCACTTCAAACAATTCTATGATTTGTCCTTTTCCTTTGTAGGGTCTTCTTTATATGGGGTAACTGAAGAAAAAGAAGTATTACAATATTTGGAAATGGCAAGAGAGATAGCCAAAAGATACAACAAACATTGGGCTTATTCCAGAATCTGTTTCCTTCTAGGAAGACTTTGTGCGAAAAGGCTCAGGTTCTCACAGGCCAGAGTTTACTTTGAAGAAGCAATGACTCTGGTGCAAGGGTCATTTTCTGACTTATATCTATTGACTGCTTTGTATGTAAACTTGGCTTCTGTGTACTTGAAGCTAAAAATGAAAGAGAAATCTCATAACCTTGTTGAAAAGGCTGCAACTCTGCTCTTGTGCATCCCTTGCCATATTTTTAGCTCGGAGAATGAATTGGAGATACTTAACATGATGCTTAAAAAAGCGATGATTGCTGATGATCATCTCCTGGAGGCACGTGTCTGTTTTCTGATATCAAAACTTTTTTTGGAAATTGGAAAGTCTGAAGAAATGTTGCCATTTGCTGAACATTTGCAGTTTCTTTCAAATAATTTTGGTTCAAAAAGCAATATAGTCCCAGTAGATGTGTATTTGATCTTAAGCTCAATATATAAGAAAAAATGCTTACCAGAACTTGCACTAGCAGCATTGAGACTTGCTCAACCTGGCTCAAGCAACACGTTGTTTGGTTCTCTGCAGAAGGCTGATCTGGTCATGGAAATAGTCTCAAAATCAAACTATCCAGGGTATTGTAGTTGTCAAATAGCTACACAAGCTGCATTTTACCTTCAAGAGGCTTCAGATCTCTCAACCAATGTGAGCGATATAATCATTCAGAGAGACTTGTATTTCGCCTTGGCCAATGTATACCAGCAATATGAGTTATATGAAAGGGCAATTGATTTCATGACAAAATCTGCAGAAATAGCAAAATGCATCAACGATCGGGGAGCTTTCAGAATCTCTCTTTTTCTTGCTTGGTTGTATATTTTAAATAATCAGCCTGTTGTGGCATCTGGAATATTGAATTCCCTTTTGGAATCATCACTTCAGACATATGGTCCTATCGAGCTGGGAGTTGTTCATAACATGTTGGCAATATCATTAAGAAGGAAAGGTACACTGAAGGAAGCTTTGGAAAACTGCCTGTGTGCAATAATGGCTGCAGAAGAGACTGGTATAAAACATAACCAAGCTATTGCTAATGCTAACTTTGGGTCTCTGACTCTGTGTTGTAAACATTTAACACTGCCGGAACGCTACCTCAGGAATTCTCTGAATATATATTTGGAAATGCAAGACTGCAGCTTGGAATCAGATTGTGTGCAAGTCCTTCTTTGTTTAGGACAATACTACGTGGACAGAGGCTTGAGGGAGAATGGTAGACTGAATTATGAGCTAGCACTTCTTATTGCCATGAAAATCAATAGTATTTATTGTAAGTATTGCGTCACACAGATGAAGCCACATGTATTACATACATAAAAAATAGGTGCCCCAGAATTACCAGTGAAGCTTGTAACTAGTTTTGATGATATTTAAATTAGTAGGTGGCTAGACAAATTGATGACATTTTCATGCAGAGGGTGGTACATGTATGGAATGAGCTGCCAGAAGATGTGGTGGAGGCTGATACAATTGCAACATTTAAGAGGCATTTGGATGGGTATATGAATAGGAAGGGTTTGGAGGGATATGGGCCGGATGCTGGCAGATGGTACTAGATTGGATTGGGATATCTGGTCGGCATGGACAGGTTGGACCGAAAGGCTTGTTTCCATGCTGTGCATCTCTATGACTCTATGACATCACATTGGACTATGGCAGATGATTGAAAATTGATGAGTAAGCTAATTAATATAAGTTAGGTGGAGAAATTGGCACAAAGGATTGTGGTGTGATTTTGAGATATTTTTATTAAAATAGTTTAAAAACCACAGGATGAGTGAAAGAAAGAATTTACAGCATTCAATTCAGTATCATCAAAATCACTTTACAGCCACTTTACTGTTTTCAAGTGTAATGACTATTCTTACATAGGAATAACATTGATAAAGAAGAAAGCAACAGTGCTTTGAGAATACCAGGTCCAAACAGAGGTTGTAAAGCAATTATGATTGAAGCAGAGAGCAGATTAAGATAATATATTTTTAAATTAAAAGCCAGATAAGAAATCCCAAGAGGATGCACAGGAACAAGTATTCTCCAGTAAAATCAATTTTTAAAAATTGTTAAAAATGAGATGACTCTCCGAGAAGGGAATGGTCAATTTGGAGGTGGTGATTATAACATGGTGAAGGTTATATTAACTATTGTACATTGAATTTTATTAAATAGAAGGATATTGGAGAGAAGATGAATCCTGAAGTTGTTGAGAAAACTTGTGTGAGGGACAATTGCTATTATATTAGAATTAAATTATTTGGGCTGAAATGAGAGGAAACACTGTATGGCAATCTGATCAGTGCAAAATTCTGAGGAAGACTACAGAAAAAGTTAAAGTTCAGATATTAGATAACCATTAGGTTTCTGTAAAGTTGTGCACAAGTTAATTTTTAAAAATCCATATGAACGATCTGTCCAGTTTTTAAAACAATGGAATAGATGGTCTTTTGTTCTATTACTTCAAAGGTTTTAATGAGCTCAACTGTGGCAAATTTGTTGATGCAGCTAAGTAATGGAAGTCCATTACAACTATTTGACTGAATTCCAAGTCTCATTGATGGATTCAGTTCAGTAAAAAATAGTGACATAGTTATTAAGAGGATTGAGCTGTTTGGTTCACATTCTGTGAACAACTAATGGGATTATATTTTTGAAGTGGTTTTCGAATAGCTGTTTATTTTGACAGCTTTTGATGTTTAAGAAGACTCATTTCTAAAATGGAGCTTGAATGGCTATGTAAAGATGATTAATACTGTTTTTGAAGGACTATTTGTTTATTTTAATAGTTTCATGAGCATCCCAAAGAATTCCCAGTGTTATTATAGAACTTATCAATTCTGGCAATAGTGGATACTGACTGATTTAGGCATGATAAATATGGAGGGCATATGGGGGATGGAAGGAGCATTTGAAATGATAGGGGCAGAGGATTTTGAGTAGGGTAGAGGATTTTGAGTAGGCATGGGAAGAGGGTTTGAGAATGTGAGGGGTATTATAGTGAGGTATAGGGAATTTTGAGCATGAAGTGTATGAAATAGACACGAGGATATGAGGGAGCTGGGTTGATAGGTGATAGGTTAGGGTAATTATTAAGATGCGTAACACTCATATGCAGAAATGTACCGATGCCTTAATGAATAGAGGTGGACCCTTTAACCTGCTTGGCAAGGTGGCTCCAACTCTAGACCATACAAGCCACTTCATGAAGAAAATAATATGGGCAAAGCCTATTGATCTGGAAATGGGATTGCAATGCCTCAATTCACACTTTGAGGATAAAATTCACTGGAAGCCTATACTTATTCTGAGTTTATTCTTTTTTTTGTCTCATCATTTACTTGCTTTTTTTACAGGCCAAATTCAGGCTCTTGAACAACTCTGCAGTTTCTATGAGAACATTTTACACAATAAACAGCAATGTAGAATATATTATGAGCACTGGCTGACACTGTCCCAGAAGTTAAAGGACAAGGAGCAAGAGATGAAAATTTTGAAAATTCTAAGCCATCTTCACCTGTCTTTTAACACACAGAAGTAAGTAAAATTAAGTGGGGCTAACTACGCCAATAAAAAAAACAATGTATCAAAGTAACTAAGTTAATAAAACCCAGAAAATCCTTAGATAATCATACTGTTACATTGATGTATATCTCTTCAAAACAATATCATCTCCATTGCTACTATTCCTGATGAAGGGCTTTTGCCCGAAATGTCGATTTTCCTGCTCCTTGGAGGCTGCCCGAATTGCTGTGCTTTTCCAGCACCACTCTAGTCTACCATTCTTTTCATATTTAAATATCCTCTTCATTTGCAGGGCAAAGCATTTTATTGAATTTTAATAACATTAAAGATCCTTTTACACACTTTAGTTTATAAAAAAAAGTCTAGATCTATCTTATGTTTTATAGAGCCATCACACAAGAAGTTTTGAAGTGTTAGAAGTAACTGAAATTCAAATATTAGTTCCTACAGATTGTCATTAGATTATACCAAACAGAACCTGAGGAATTTTATTGATCTCGGAATGCATTACAAGGAAGCAGAGGCATGGCTGCTGGCTGGAAAGCTATATTACCTGATGGAAAAGTATGAACTTGTTGAGCTGTACTTTCAGGTATTAATTCTTCACAAATATCAAAATGTTCTGATTATGGAGTTAATGAATAACTGAGTATGCTGATTGGTTTTCCCCCTAGGAAATGAGACATTACTCTCATTTTCAAGCCTGTAGGTCACTGAGCAGATGTCCTGATTGGAGCTTGCTTTGCCTGTATTAGCTCTCTGCAAACAGAACTAGTCCCACTCTCCTGACCTTTCCTCTTGGCTCTGATTTTTCTTTTTGGGTGTTAACCAATTACTTTTAGAAAGCCATTATTGAATCTACCTCTGCCAAGTCACCAGGCAGTGCATTCAAGTTCCTACCTGCATAAAATACTGCTCTTATTCATTCTCTTAGGCCATTCCTCTTATACTGATAGCATCTGGTTGCTCATTCATGGGAACAGATTCTCTCTATCTATGCTGTCTCTATTCCTCTTGGTTTTGAATATCTCAATCAAATATCATCCCAACTTTTCTAAGAAGAATAACCCCAGATTGTCCAATCTACTTAAATATACAAATTAGAACATACAAATCAGGAACAGGGGTAGGCCATTTGGCCCCTTGAAATTTCTCTGCCATTCAGTAAGATTGTGGTTAATTTGACTATACCATATTCCTCCCCATGCCAATGATCTTTCACCCCTTTGATTATCAACAATCTATCTTCCCCCACTTATTTAAAGACTTATTATATAAAGATTCTGCTTCTGCTGCCAACAGGGGAAGAGATTTCCAAAGATACTTTTCACTATCAGTGAGAAAGAAATTGTCCCTTATTTCTGTCTTAAATGGATTCCTGCTTATCATTCAATTGTTACACCTAGTTCTAGATTTCTCCCACAAGAAGAAATATCCATTCCGTGTTCCATGTTCAATCTGTCACCCCCTCGGGATATGTATATGTCAGAACTGAAGAGCAATCCTGAATTTTTCTCATAAACCTCTTCTGTACCCTCTCTTATTCCATCTTAAAGGGCACAACCTAAAATTGGACACAATACTCTAAATAAGATTATACCCGTATTTTATAATGGGAAGTGGAAAGGATTTCTATCCAAGTGACATTATTGATTGAGTCATCAAATAATGGACTCATAGATGGCAAGGACCTTGTTTACAGGAGAACAATTGTCCTGGGGAGAAATGCAGAAAGATGAGGGGAAAGCTGATCCACTCAGAGTTCCCAAGAACAATGCTGAGAGGGTGGTATAAGTCTGATGTCATAGATTCATAGAGATGTACAGCATGGAAACAGACCCTTCCGTCCAAATCATCCATGCTGACCAGATGTCCTAAATTAATCTAGTCCCATTTGCCAGCATTTGGTCCATATCCCTCTAAACCTTCCTATTCATGTACCCATCCAGATGCCTTTTAAATGTTGCAATTGTACCCATCTCCATTACTTCCTCTGACAGCTCATTCCATACATGCATGACCCTTTACGTGAAAAACTTGTTTCTTGGGTCCCTTTTAAATCATTCCCCTTTCACCCTAAACCTATGCCCTCTAGTTCTGGACTCCCCCAATCCAGGGGAAAGACCTTGTGTATTTACCTTATCCATGCCCCTCATGATTTTATAAACCTCCATTGGCAAAGAAATGACCTCTAGTAGCTGTGCTGGACTGGAAGGTTGAAGGGTGTGTGGCATTTGGATTGCTGCTTGTAAGGTGCCAGATATCAACCCCTTAATGGTCACTTCAATGCAAAGAGAAACAAAGAGAATTTATAGGCTCATCTAAGAGGGACTCAAACCTAGGAGAACAGCAAGTACGCAGGGAAATGAAGGAGTACTGTGGAGTTTAGGTAGGAATTTGGGAGGACCGCGTACCTGATAGGGAGTAATTAAAAGGAGCCATCACGGCAGAGAAGTGTTTGTAGAGGATTGAAGTTTAAAAAAAAGAGGTGGGGAGAATGGTAGAAATAAAGTTATGGATTCATATCTGGCCCAGGATCAAAATGTGCACATGGACACTGAGAATTGACATAGTAGGATGGATTAAGCAGGAAGACTGAGTTAACCTCAGTTTATGTTTGTTTTAGAGGAATGAGAACTAACCTGTATTCCACCTGAAAGAAAAAGCATCACAATTGTGTGATGGTTTTGAATTGATGAACTGAAAGCCATTAAATAGAATGTCATAGGTGTTTACAACATAAGTTGTTCATATCCTACATTATCTTAATGATTTGTATTTTTGATTCTTGTGAATCACTCAGGCAGCTATACAAACAGCACAACGAATGGAGGATCTGCACTTTATAATGAAAATCAATGAAGCAGCAGGGGATGTGTTTTACAATGGGCCTAGGGAGCGAGAGAAAGCAATATCATTTTATAGGGTAAGTGCAGACATATTATAGTCTTGGATTATCATAATGACAAGTGCTGAAAATCTTTTGAGTAATGTCAGTATTGCACTGAAAGTTGTCCTGTGGTAATGAGCCACCAGTTGGAGATTTGAAATGGAGGTAGGGAATGAAATGGGATGCAAATCAACGGGGGGACATCCTATAAACACAGAGCAGCCAGATGTAAGCATCACTTTGCATATCTGCCCTTTCTACAAGGAGGGCAGAGGAATCGCAATGAGGATGTCCTTAAAGCCTCTCCACTGCTAATGGGGATATCTAGCCCAAGATAGCCCAAACTACAGAAGGAGCATCTACAAAGGTGACAACTGTCTCTGACCAGCCCAAATAGAGGTCAAATGTGAACAGCAGAAGGAGCATGTCAAAATCACAGCGTCTCACCCACCTACTTCAGCAAACATTGCATGCCTCACGTGTGACAGAATTCACAGATTCAGTATTGGCCTACTTAGTCACTTCATGACCCAAAGCACTGAAATGGGATCAAGTCATCCTGAATCCCAAGGAACCGCCGAAGAATAATGATGGAATATTGCCCTTACTTATGGGAATGATGGGTTCATTCACAAGAGGGGGAGGAGGTTATGGCCCAAACCTTACTCCCAACCTTTGGCAATCATCCTGTTAGCCCCACAGCAAGGACAATAATGCAAAGCAATCATTTTAATAAAATTTTGGATCTTTCTGTAGTTTATTATTTTTTTGACTTAGATCCTATCAGTTTGACCCAAATGTGCATTTTAAAAGCTTACATTCCTTTACTTGGATAAGAGTTCCTTCTAATTTTTAATAATCTCTTTTTAGATGGGATGTAATAGATCTTCCCAACACATGTAGAATTGATTGTCCTCTAAATGCTGTTAATTGGAGCAGACGAGTTATGTGGCTATATTTCAGCTTTTAAAAAAGACTCTATTCTTACAATTGGAATAGAGAATAATAGTAGCTGAATTTAAAAGGGCTTGATCTTGCTGACCCTGTGGAGGCCTCATGGAGATTGGGGTTGGAAGTGTGTGGGGAGAAGAGATATTGAGTAAAAAGGGGAAAGCCTACATCAAGATGTTTTCTAAGGGTGATTTGGGAACTGGATCACTGTCTGCATCACTGAGTTGGGCAATCTGTTTGGATGATTAAAACTCCAGTTAGGGATGGATTTAAGATTTGGTTCCAGTGGTGTGTTCCTCTCCCGCCCCCTCATACACCCCCACAATGTGAATACACAGAGGTTAACAGGTCAAAGGTTGCTTCCCTGAGGCAGGCTTTGGGACCTTTGGTGTCAGATGCTTCATGCTCCACTCTGCTGCTGTTGTCTACATTGAGTTAGGGATTACAGGCACCTTTGGAGTGTCCTGAGAAGAGACCTGTATGTGGTTCCTTCTCTGTGTGGGAGCCTACTGGCACCACCTTGTCACCTTGTGAGGAAGGGGCACCTGGAGGGAGGTCAAGGTCGCTTGTCCTTCTGTCGCCTTGCCAGTGGTGCAGGCCTGATGGAGTGCAGGCCTGTGTGTGTATCTGACAGGCATGGAGTGTACTAGACTAGGCTTTCCATAACAGCCTCCAATCTTTTCAGTGGCATTGGTGGACAAGCCTCTTTGCTGCTCCAGTGTATGTTTGTTCATTTTAATGAAGTGTTAATGGTTAACACCACAGATTCTCTCTAGTCAGTGGCTGAGCAGGTGCCTGGTCTCCAGCTGTCCTCTGGATGTTTGCAACCTGCAGTGTTTCTTTCTTGGCCAACTGTTCTCACCAGAATATGCTTTCGACTTTAGTTAAAGTAGTTATTGAGGTATTAGTACCTGAGCTGGTGGGGGTTGCAGCTTTGTTGGTGCTGAATCCGAGAGGACTGTGTCACCTTCTTCAGGGGTTGAGGAAGAGAGGATGCCCTGGTATTTTCAGTGCATAAATCATGCGGATGGCAGTGGTGTCTGCGGGAGACAAGAGAGGGAATGAGTTGCGAAATAAGGATAGATGTTCAGACATGCTAATAATACATTGACAGATGCTGGTAATGGGAAAGTAGCATAAGACTTGACAATTAATCATTTTAGGTTACCGGATCATTGAAATCTTAGCATCACCACATGAGCAGTCACATTCCCCTCCCCTGAGGCAAGAATATTCTCCTGTTAGGGAGGGAATGTCAAAACGTCCATCACCTCCTGTGGCTCTCTGTGCCCTATTGTGGGTCACTTTTTTTTTCGAATGAGACAAAGAATGGGGTTGAGTGAGATAGAAGTGGGTGACACAGCTGTTAGTGTTGGTGCAGGTGGGGAGAAGTGGTAAGCTATCCCGAGTGAGTGATTAGGAGCCTTGGTGAAGGCATGCAGGGCTAGTGCTGTTGGGAGGTGGGTGAGACCACATGAGGAAGAGTGAGTGGCTACCAAAGATGGGTGCAGTGAGTGTGAAGTAGCAAAGGAAAAGTAGCGGCAATTATCCTTGCGGAGCACAGAAGATCATTAATCATCTTCAGCATTGCTGGGCATTCACACTAACCTGGGTAGCAACTTCAAACTGGGCTGGTAGGATCTGGTGTTTTGGTCCCTTTTGGCATTTCTGAGGAAAGATAATGGGCATCCTCCACCACCCCATCCACCAGGACCTTCAGGTCCATGTTGATGAGGCTGGGATCCACTTTCTATTTCTCAGCCATGCCCTTTAAAGCTGTGCAGCAACACACTGTGAAAGGCAGTTACTAGATTGTAGCAATTGACCTGGTGTCTAACTTGGTTTTAAATATGGCATCGGTGATTAAATCCCAGTGGTAGTAACAGGGGTCCTTCCTCAGCTGCTGAATGCATGATAGTGTGGGTTTGGTGCCATGGAGATGCATAACTGATGAAAAGAACAACAGAGAAGTGTGTGAGAAAATGTCCTGGAGCTCATGGAGTGAACTTGTTCATGGGAGTTCTACAAAATCTCCACTAAGCCAAATTCTGGGAAAATTCAACCCTACATGCTTAACTTTATGTGAAAACAATAATTGCTTAATATTTCAATTTTGTATGCACTTAACTATCTGCTCTGCCTGATGTGAAACTTTACGAATTATTTCTCAGACTGGGGCAATACCGCTGGCTAGGATGACAGGAGATATTGATGCAGAGCTCAGACTTTTTAATAAATTGACTGAGCTTAGTATTATACTGAACCGTTTAGAACAAGCCCTAGAATATGCAATTGCAGCTGTAAGACTCAGCATAAATACTGGTGAGTAATTTTTCTTTTATTCAACAATTTTGTTAAGTACGACTGAAAAAATAGCATGTATTAATTTCAAATTAGTCATTTAAATTTAGATTAGATTCCCTACAGTATGGAAACAGGCCCTTTGACCTAACAAGTCCACTCTGACCCTCCGAAGAGTAATCCACCCAGACCCATTCCCCGTATTCACCCCTGACTATGGGCAATTTAGCATGACCAATTCACCTAATCTGCACATCTTTGGACTGTGTGAGGAAACCGGAGCACCCGGAGGAAACCCATGCAGACACAGGGAGAATGTGCAAACTCCACACAGGCAGTCACCCGAGGCTGGAATTGAACCTGGGATCCTGGTGCTGTGAGGCAGCAGTGCTAGTAACACATATCTGCATGATTAAGTATAGAAATTTCTGCTATTTAATTTCAGATTAGATAATTTAGTGTCAAAATTCATTTATGATTGTATCCTGGTCTAAACGCTGACGTGTGTCTGCCTGGAACATCTGCCTAAGTCATCCTTCAGATCAAGAAAATATCCCTAACTTACACAGTATAGAAATGAGTCATGTTGGCTTCATACCATTGCTACAGTGACTGCAAGCATACCTTTCATAAGAAAGTTGGCTGCATTTGTTTATATTTTAAAATTCCTTTTGGGGTATCTGGGCCTTAAAGCCACCTATATTAATCCCAGATGAGCTTAAAGTTTGATTCTTATTGTTATGATCTTAAGCCAAATCTGGTGCAACCTACGAGTGGGAACAAATGGAACTCCTGATTTATTATTCTTTATCCTAAAGTACATTTACTAAATTTGGAAGAGATGGGAAATCTGGACTTGAAATATAACATGGCCAGCATTTACGGTTGGAAAATAATGTGCTTTCTACAGAGAGCATGACATTAAATATTAAATATATTTAATATCAATGTTTGCAAAGGATCCTGAGTCGTGTTAGCAAACAGTTAATTGCTAATCTGCAACCTTTTGTATTAGTTTTAAGGGTGTTTTTTAAACCTTGAGTGCTTGGTTGCAAACAGACAAAACTGTGAAATTTGCTAACATTCCAGGACGTATTTGGGTTATTAACCATACAAACACCTTACTAAGCAATATGCAAGAGTTCAAGACTTGAAGGAAAATAATGTTAAAATCTTCTCTGTAATTGTGTTGCAATTGATGCTGCTCTGGCAGAGGCAGCATCTGTACACGAATGATGAGCAAAGTGGCTTCCTTTGTTCTGAAGTATCTTTTGATAACTGAATGAAATTATCAATATGAATTGATGGTAGCTACTCTTCCATATTTGTGTTCCATTGTATGAACTAATACTCTTAATGCATTTAATCTGTTAAAATAATTAAGAACAAAAATAACTTAGTGATGAGATTACTTTAAAGGATTTTTTTTCCTCTCAATAATTAGGAAGCCAACTGAAAGAACAAATCGCTTTTTATCGACTAGCAACAGTGTACTACTTATACCAGCAGTATGAGATGGCTGAGAACTATTACCTGAAGGCGTTGTCACTCAGTCCCTACACATTGCAATCTGATAAAGAAGCAACGTACTACATGAAGGTTTACTTGAGACTAGGTGACATTACACTCCACAAACTCAAGGTTGGGAAAGTTTCTCTGACAGGCTTTTCTGCAATCATTTTATCAACTGACCAATAATGAGGAACATGCATTGAAGTTGAATGAGCATTCTAAAAATGGCCAAGCATTGTTATTTTCTTCAATGAATATCCACAATTTGAATGAATGATTTGGCATGATATGATACCTAATACCAAATGTCATGGTTTTCTAAATCGACTATGGATAACATGCACTGGTGGTTGAGTATGACTATTTTGTGCAAGTCATCCCTAAGGCATAGAAATGCTGTCTTTTAGTGTATCTTCCAATAATAAAAAAGAAATGTCAATAGATGGCATGTAGACATAAATTTACATCCGTCAAAATATTCTGTTAGCTCTTTTAAGAGCTATTAAATTTATAGTAACAAATCTTGACATTAGCAGCTAAATATGAAATAAATCCAAATTAAATCAATATACTGTACATGCTGGCTATCTGAAACAAACACAGAGTATGCTGGAGAAACTCAGCAAGTATGGCAGCATCTGTGGAGAAAAAATAGAGTTAACCTCTCAAGTCTGATATGACTCTTCTTCAGGGTTCCTTTCCACTAATGTTGGCAGACCTGCTGAGTTTCTTCAGCATTCTCTGTATTTGTAACAAACAAGTCCTCTGTTGCTCTTGCATTGAAGATTAGATGTTAAATATTTAAAGGGCATGACATCTGAATTAGTTAGGTAGTCCATATTTTGTGTCGCTGTAACTGACGTCATTTTATTACTTTACCAAGGGATGTGTTTTCTATAGTTACAAAATAATAAACACAACAATGGAGTCAGCTATTATGAGGGGGCATAGCTTTAAATTAAGGGGTGGTAGGTATAGGACTGGTGTTAGGGGTAGATTCTTTACTCAGCGAGTTGTGAGTTCATGGAATGCCCTACCAGTAACAGTGGTGGACTCTCCCTCTTTATGGGCATTTAAACGGGCATTGGATAGGCATATGGAGGAAAGTGGGCTAGTGTAGGTTAAGTGGGCTTGGATCGGCGCAACATCGAGGGCCGAAGGGCCTGTACTGCGCTGTATTTTTCTATGTTCTATGTTCTATAATGATATTTTTATAAGCCAGACGTTTTGATGAACAAGTCTCAGGAAAATAAATCAGAGACCATCATTGTGTTATTACTCTATAACAACGTGTCTTGCTAAAAAATGAATTCAGGATTTATCACAATAATCTGAAAATATGTCTGTCATTACAATAAAAAAAGGGAGGATTCCAGCATGATTTTTAAGTATGGTGAAGTGATGAAAATTAATTTTTATGAGATGAGGAATGAGAAAATCAACTCAGGACACCTGGATAAAAGAAAGAACTTTCTATTCAGGATTAGAAGGAAATGATCTTACAGATTGGTGAATGAGGAATTAATGGATACTGATTCCTTCCTTAAAAGAAAATGCTACTTAAGTAACTTGCTAAGAAATCTAAATAAATAAGTCACACTCCTTTGTAGTAATCAGGAAATTTACCAAAACAATATGATTGGTGCTGTATAAATGGACATTCAACATGTGCGTAACAAAGTACTACACAATAGACAAATAAGCAAAACTGAAGCTTCTTAAAGGGGGAAGTAACTGAATGCTACAGAATAAAGAATAGAAAGCAGGGTATGTGTTGAATGGTTTTTATCAGACTGGATTGGCATGCACAGTAATGTACCCAGGAGTTGTTTTTCATTGTTGGTAAGTATTGTTGACCAAGACTCAGGTATATAGATGATCATTTCAAGTTTTGCAGATGACATGAAACTTGCAGGTCAAATAAATGAAAATATTAATAATCTGCAAATGGATATAGAGAGACAACATGCTATGGAGTGTTATGCAAAATGAGTTATGATTGTTGAAAACCTGAAGAGATATTATGAACCAAATGTTTGAATTTTAATGTGAACCTAGGAACATAGATACTTTGAAAATGCCTGCACAAGTTTAAAAGATTGTTTTTAAAAAAGGCATAAAGGATCCTTACATTTTATAAATAATATTATTGAGTCCAAAAAAAAGAAAATTATGCTGAAGTTTATAGGTAGGCATCAATTGAAGTAATTTGAATATGTTTAAGAAAATCTTCAATCCTTACGGTGCAGATGAGATTTACTGGAATGGTGGAAGTGTATTCAATGATAATCCTTTTAAAAAAGAATTAGATGTTCTCTTGAAAGGTGCAAAAAATGCAAATGGAGAAGGGCTGATGAATGGAACTTTTGAAGGTCAGGCGTAGATAGAATAGTCTCCTACTATGATAAGTTATTCTATAGCTTTATGTAGAATCCAGTAAAATATTCAAGGAAACGGAAAACACAGAAGAAGTCAATTCAGCCCTTTGTGTACGTCATGACTAATATGGAGTCTAATCTTTTTTAATTCTTGGTCAAGAATGCTGGTGTTTACTGCACTTTAAATAAACTGCAAGCACCTTTTTTAAATGTAATGAAGGTTTCTGCACCTACCATTCTTTCAGAACTACTCATTAGAGAAAGAGATGACTGGTGGTGGTTTAACCTGAGGTTCACCACAAGGGCGAGGGGTGAGGTCGAGAAGGCGGGACCTACGTACTGATCTCAGCTGGTATGGGATTACATTTATTCTTCAGGTGCCATAGACACGAATGCAGAAAGTAAGTGGTTAGGGACAGAAATAGGGATTGATACCTTGATATCTCCCTGGATTATTTTAGAAGCTGGGAAAAATTAAAAATTTTACCCATGGTTGTTAAGGAGACCTAACCATTTAGAGAGAGGATGTGACAGAATTAATTGTGAATGGTTGACGGAAAAGACAGACTTGATAGTGAATAGTTAAACTTATTGGAAACAAATTGCCTATTTAACCTACTTTTAAAACTGTTTTGTTGCATGTTACAGTAGTTATTCCTCTTAAATTATTTACTTAAATTTATAAACCTGAACTTGTCTTTAAGTCACAATGATTGTCCACTTTTAATAAGAATGTTCTCCTTATTCTTGTTTTCAGGATGCACATGATGCTGCTGGCTACTTCCATTTGGCTTTTGCTGCAGCTACTGAAATAGGGAACAAGCAAGATTTGTTTACTGTTTCCACCAGACTTGCCAACATTTATAAGAACTACATTGTAAATGAAGATCTGCATTTGCAGTTTGTTCAGCAAGCCAAGGCTCTTAGCACTGAGTTACACAAATGCAAAAATAATCCCGTGAACAAGCTAATGTGAAGATACATAAGATATAGAATGAACTCCTACTTCAACTCCATTTACTACAGCCATTATTTGTTTGAAAGGAATTGTTGTATACAGATGCATTTACTTTCCTTTTACATTCAAGAACAAGTATGAAGACCAAAGACCCATATTGTAAGATCATCAGGGTTAAAAGCAAAAGGATGTTACAAGCATCTAAATAAGTGGTAACTGGGAGAGGACAAGTCAAATTCTAAGAGCCAGGGAATTAAGCAGAAGAAAAGATGGATGGAAGAAGATGCAATCCACAGTTTTCAGTTTCTTGGGAATAATTAGATCACAATGATTATCAAGTTATTTTGTTCTATTCTGATAACCAAAATGAAAACCAGAAACATCTAGTAGTGATAGGATTAATGTTTTCTTCAGATTATTCTATAATAGTCAAAATAAATTAACACTGCTGAATGCTTACAATAGCCAGGCAGTTAGAGAGCTAGATTAATTGAGCACAGTATTTTGGAAACATTCCAATATTGTAGACTCCAATATGTTTAGTTTTACTTTTGTAAATGATTCTGAATGCTATGATTATTTAAGACAAAAATTAAGATTATATATTGAGCTTATAGAACTACAAAATTCAGCATGCTAACAATGGTAACTTATGATTGCATTAACAAAAAAAAAACTATTGGTGCCAATTTTTTCTATAATGCATGCAAAAGTGCAAGTGAAGATATATGGCTGCTTCATATAAAAATAAGCTGGAGTTCATGATGGCCCTATGAAATCAAAAGTTCTTTTTAAAAACTGCCATTTTGGAAAAACAACACTACAAGACATATTCACAGTAATACAACATTCTTACCTCATTCCTGACAAGCTGTCATATCTAATCTGCCTTTCTTTTCATTTTTTTACCTATTGGGAGATCCTCAAATAGATGCATTTAGAAATGTAGAAATAATTATTGTAAATTTGCTCTTTTCCTGAACTCTTTATATGACAAGTACTTGAACATTCCCCTCCAAAAGGTGTTCACCTCTAAGTACCACACTTTGTATATGCAACAGTGACATACAGTCTTACTAAGAATACACTTCAGGGAAAACAAGTATTAGATTTTCTCTTAAACTGAGATATAATATCATGAAATCCACAAAAGATATGGAATAAATATTTGACTGAGAATATTATCTTCAGCTAAATTACTTACATTTAAAACAATTTGAATATGATTAGTTTTGTGAAACAGCCAAAAAAATTCAAAGTCTTGTATGTGCCACGGATATAAATGGAGAATGAGTGTAAGCAGAAATTCCACAGATGTAATGATCCTATCATTTTTGATAGTAAAGAGTGACCTGTGAAGATACACCATAAGTTATATGGGCGGCACAGTGGTTAGCGCTGCTGCCTCACAGTGCCAGCGACCCAGGTTCGATTCCTGCCTTAGCCGACTGACTGTGTGGAGTTTGCATATTTTCCCCATGTTGTTGTGAGTTTCCTCCCACAGTCCAAAGATGTGCAGGTCAGGTGAATTGGCCATGCTAAATTGCCTGTAGTGTTAGGTGTAGGGGTATGGGTGGGTTGGTGTGGACATGTTGGGCCGAAGGGCCTGCTTCCACACTGTAAGTAATCTAATAAATTAATCTTGTAAGAAAGTTCTTGTCATGGTACTAGTTTCATTTCATCAACCAACTCTGGTAGCTATAGAAATTAGACAGCTAATTTCTCTTTTATATTATTGTAAATATCAACTGACTTGTGCAAGCTTGAGAAAAAATGAAAATACGATTTGCAGAGAATGAGGATGATGTGAACAGTGTAGATTGTTTAATATTTGATACATGATAGGTCAAATCTATCATTACCTAACAGTAATGTGAACACAGTATTTTTATATTAAAATGTTTTATCTAACAAAATAAAAACTTTCTTTTATATTTTTATATCATAAGATGGGCAACTGTTGAAATACTATCTTTGATTGATAACAATATCATGGCAGAAGATCATGCAATTATTATAATACATTATAATGTCAAATGTAGGATCAAAGTGTTTTTTTAATGATAACCAATACATTTGAACAATGTTTTGTAAGGTTTTAGGATAACTTTTCTCTTTGATTTTCATAAAAGATTTGATCTCGGTTGCACAGCAAATTGTATCTTAGATCAGTAACTGTACAGCTGTCAGCAAAACAAACTTGAATTATTTCTCACAATTAATATGTCAGTACACCTAAAAAGGATATGTTGACAGTATCATCGCTACAACATAGCATGGGACTTGAGTGTATAAAGATCTCAGACTCCATCTTAAATGGGAGCCACTTGAAGAATGACATGCTGATGGAAGTACACCACTCTTTGTAGCTGAATAGCTCAATATTAGCCAAGATATGGATATGACTTTGAATATATTGCTGTATACATTAATGAACTGTAATAAATATCTGGCAGGTCTTTGAATACAATATTGCTCATGTCCTAGTTTTTTTATGTTTTAAGAGAAAATGTTAGTATTTGTGCATCAGGTAAAGATACCCCTCTGAAAATTCATATTAGGCTTAGCAGCAGTAACTATTGTTAAAAAAGGCAACTCAAAATCTCAGTGGTAGATATTTGCAAGCCTAATTTAGATTTAGATTGATATATATTAATTTAATATTGTCTCTTGTATCTAGTTTCCGGCACCATCTTGGATTACAGAATAAATGACAAAATAAATTATATTAATAGTAAAACACAGTCTGTTCTGATATAACACAATAGGTCCAATCCTGTGCAATCTTGCATTTTAAGAAAATTGCATAATAGCAGCACCATTTAAACCAATAGGACCGGAATCATTTTATAGCCAATACAAGTAAGGGAAGTTCGCTTTCTACAAATAATGGTCTAAATTCTTCAATCGCATTAGAGTGAATTCGCGTTCAAGAAACACATGTTATACCAGAACCAACTATACTGAATAAATTAAAATTGCATTGATATTACTAAAACTGAAACAACTTCAAAAGTTCATCTTTCCTTCTCCATAAACTTCACTTCCTTTACTCCTCCAGTCACTGTCCAGCATCATCCCTGGGGATGCTGACAATCTGCTCCTTTTCTGCCACCACTGGCACCATTGCTTCTGCATCCACTAACTCCGAGCTGGAGATGGTCATGCTGCATGGACAGGACAACAACTCTAGACATCATAACATTTGGATAATTAGTAGTATCACTTCCTATGACTATAAAACTTTTGATAGGCATTGACCAGCCAGAGGACAGAATTACTTTTTTCTGAGTTAGATATAAGTTCAATCATGTTGTAAGAAAAACAGAAAAGAGCAACAGTCTGCGTGTCTGCAGTTCTGATTTTAAAAATCGACCTCACACATAGCTATAATGGCCTTCTGAAAGAAAATGCAGAAAACAAAAACACTTAAAAGTAGTTCTGTACATTCGAAAACTTACTTGTGTCCAAAGACTGTTCATTTCATAACTTATTTCTTCTAACTGAAGGGAAATCTGCATGACATTCTCCTTACTTGGTACAAAAACCATCGAAAGGCTAAAAATGCAATGACAAACTTGCAAATTTTGTACTACAGGTTGTTGTTCTTCAAAAGACCATCATTTTGCATTTGCCTTTCCTTTTGGCATTTTGTTTGCAAGTTGAGGGTAATTGCATTTGTTTTCTATACTGATTTTCTTTTGTCTGATTTCATTTTTCCGTTTTTCTTTGCTTCTGTTTCACTTTATTTTTGCTGCTTTTTTGACAGTCTTAGTCCTGCTGGGCAGCCAGTGGTAATTTTCCTGAATTACAATTGTTTTGTACAACATATGCTGATCAAGTGTTCAATGACCATAAAAAGAGAGCTCAGAGAATCTTGCTTGTCACCAGCAAGGAGGGATTTTGCAGATTAATATATCAAAGTTTTCAGTGGATAATCCTAAAGATCCAGATAGGATCTGAAAAATTCTCAAAGAATTTACTTTAAGACTAACTGATTCTAACTATCTTCAAGAGTGCAGTCATTAATAATCAATTAATTTTTGTCAAAAAGATACCAGCACAAAGGATATATGTAAAAAGAAGATGGCGTTCCATTAGCCTTCTGGATTATGAGTTATAGCTGCATATTAGCTTTCTGAGACTCATGCATTAGAACACCTAAAACCCTCAGCACATCACACTTCCTTAATTGTTCACTGTCAAACTGGATGTAAAATTTGACCATATTGTGATTGCTGCTACTGGGTATATTTTACTCTGAGGGCTTGAATTAATCTTGTCACATGACTAATAAAAACTGCAACAAAAACAAAAATTGCTGAAAAAGCTCCATATTTCTGACATCATCTGTGGAGAGAAATCAGAGTTAATGCTTTGGGTCGAATGACTGTTCCTCAGTATTGTCCAGAATTGTCAGTTCCAGATTGTACTGTTCTAAGAACCTATCTGAGAAGCATATTCATAAAGTTAGAGTATTGTATGCAGATTTGTATTCCACCATCACCTTTACATCCTTCCTCTGGAGTGGATATAGTGTGAGTTCACTCGGCTGCTTTGTGTGTGAAATACAAACGTGAAGGAAGTCCTGAAAAGTTTGTATTTAGACAACACAAGATGGAGGATCCTGTTGGGATGAATGTAATGAATATGTCCTTCTATAGGAATGAATAAAGGATTAACTGTGGATGATGAAAGAGCGGGTGATTCAGAAGTTTCTAATTATGACTGTTAAATAAACGTTATCCTCCCTTCAAGAATTTCATTGACTCCATAAGTTTACAACTGCTAAACTGTGGTTTGAGGGTTCTCACAAATAAAATAATAAGGGGCCTGTTTTAACTTAGCACTAAGTTGGATTTGCAGTGCTGAGTTCAGGCTTCAATTCTGTGTGATTCATGTCTTGCCTCCTTTCCTTACTGGAAGTGTGGGATTTGCCCGAAATGGGGGAATGACTTTTACTCTGTGACCTACCTGCCATTTTCATAAAACTCTGGAGTCGTCCCTATATTGCAAATATTTTGAGAATCCTCTGGAATCTGGTTCTTAATGAACTGCCATAACTTTTTAAAAAATCTTTTTTTCTGGTTTTGCAATGAAAATTACCTTGAAGTATAAATGAAATTAGTGTAGGTACAAAAGCAGTAGAATCTACAATGTTACAGAAGTAATAGTTTTCCAAAGGGTTTTCACCAAATGTTTGCATCAATAGGGCAGTGCAGAAAGATAGCTCCAGATTATACTACCAGTCTGCAAGCAAAAGCTGAGCAAGGATAGAAGAGCTTTGTTTGCCACCATTTAGCGTATGTGAGATTTATAATATGAGGCAAGTTAATAGGAAAATCTTTTCTTTATTAATATTAAAAATATTAAAATAGTTTGATAGCTGGTCTTGTATAGTTATTAGTGGTTTTCCTTTGCACAGATTCTGGTGATCTTAGATTAGATTAGACTTACAGTGTGGAAACAGGCCCTTCGGCCCAACAAGTCCACACCGACCCGCCGAAGCGCAACCCACCCATACCCCTACATTTACCCCTTACCTAACACTACGGGCAATTTTAGCTTGGCCAATTCACCTGACCCACACGTCTTTGGACTGTGGGAGGAAACCGGAGCACCCGGAGGAAACCCACGCAGACACGGGGAGAACGTGCAAACTCCACACAGTCAGTCGCCTGAGTCGGGAATTGAACCCAGGTCTACAGGCGCTGTGAGGCAGCAGTGCTAACCACTGTGCCACCGTGCCGCCCCTTATCTTACTTTGAGATAACATCAGAAATGATATCTGGAGGGAATGAAATCATTCTTTTTACGTTTAAGTAGACCTTTCTTTACTTTCCCTGCATTTTTTATACAGTTTACCTTTTGTTTCAGTGGATGAGACGTGGGATAGATGTTTATAGTGCTGTATGTAAGCACTAGCTTTTGAAGCACTTCTCCTGCTCCTAAAGCTAGTGCTTCCAAATAAACCTGTTGGATAAAAACCTGATGTTGTGTGATTTTTAACTTTGTACCCCAGTCCAACACCGGCACCTCTACATCAAAATAAAATCAACTCTTCTAATATTTCAATATAAATGTCGAAACCTTTCGAGCTAAGTTGTTTATAAGCATTCATTGACTTAAGTATATTGTACTACTGTCAGATACTGATCAATTTTTAAGATAGGTTGTGAATATCAACAAAAATGTTAATTGCCTAACTAGTGATATCAAAATTAACAGAAATTCCTTTAATTGCTGCAAATGTTCACCTACCCCATGTGCTACATCCCTTTGATTTTACATCAAGGCAGAATAAATACATTTGAAACAAGTGTAAACCTTATATCCATTATTTTGTCATTTGGTTCACTGGTATTTCCTGCAGCTCAGAATCTGAAGCTTGTGATTTGAGTCACCGCTCCAGGGTCTTGAATGAATAATCTTGGCAGCCAATAAAATGCATACAACAGAAAGGTAATAAGTTGGGTCAGATATATCATAGTCTTGCTTATCAAGTGAAACTCTTTTTAAGATTTCTTTTGAAAGTGAAGAAGGAATTTTCTTGATTTATTTTATTCAGCAAACAAATTGCAAGGCAAAAATCTAAAAAAAACCTGATTTAAAAATAGAAAACGTTGAAAACATCTTGCAGTCAGTCGTATTGGTGAAGAAAATTTTCTAGTTAATTTTCAAAATTCTTGCCGTGATGATCGGCCTTCCGAGTGTTCCAGAACTTGATTACAATTTGAAAATATATACAGCGTATTTTTTTTTAAATTCACAGGTTCCAATCCTCCTGAAGAACATTCTGCATCCCATTCCTTTTTCAGGTTGTTTAATGAGTAACCTGCAATGAGGGACTGAACTGGGGACTTAGGGTTTCATTCAATAAAGAGTGTCCATGTTGCTATACCAACCATCAACTGCCACACAGAGCACAATATATCACTTAAAGCTTAGATGAGGATTGAACCTAAAAGCTCAATTTATTCATACCTCGAGCACAATATATACAGATTGGACTTCACTACCTTTTTTGTGTATTCCTGTGTAGATACACCTATTTAACCACTAGAGGGTGATAGTATGACACCTTTGTTTTATTTTGACCAAATTCTAGCAAGTGTTTAAGATTCATTTATGTTTATTTTACCTTTCTGGAAATGGTTTCGAGGAAACACCTTCAGTTTTCTTGTTGACTTTACATTAACAAAGTAAGAAGCCCCCAGTTAAAGAATGCTGAAAACCAGGGAGCATGTTGCACCTTGTCTTTTCACTTAATAAATTATAGTTTTGGCAGGTGTTTCTTTACAGGACAAATCCGTACCATTGTATATACACATTTATTTTGCTTAATATAATTCCAAAACTAGATAGCGGTTTTAATACGAGTCTTTATATTTTGTGGAATGTGAGCACTGTTGACAAGAGCACTATTTGCTGTCTATCTCCAGATGCTGTTGAGCTGGCTGGTTGATTGGTCAGAGTTGAAGAGTGTGATGCTGGAACAGCACAGCAGGTCAGGCAGCATCCGAGGAGCAGGAGAGTCGATGTTTCAGGCATAAGCCCTTCATCAGGAAACTTAGGAGGCTTATAGGGGGCTGGGGAATAAATAGGAGGGTGGCGGCGAGGTAACTGGGAAGGCGATAGGTAAATGCAGGTGGGGGGTTGATGGTGATAAGTCATAGAGGAGGGTGGAGTGGATTGGTGGAAAGGAACTTGGACAGATGGGGCAGTTCAAGAGGGCACTGTCAAGTTGGAGGGTTGGATATAAGATAAGGTGGGGGGGAGGGGAGATGAGGAAACTGGTGAAGTCAACATTCATGGCATGTGGTTGAATGGTGGCCGACCACTTCAACTCACCTTTCCTCTCCACCAAGTGAATGCACATCCTGGGCCTCCTGCACTGCCAAATTCAAACCACCCAACGCCTGGAGGAAGAACGTCTTATCTTTTGCCTTGGGACCCTTCAAACATATGGCATCAACATCGACTTCACCAGTTTCCTCAACTCCCCTTCCCCCACCTCATCACAGATCCAACCCTCCAACTCGGCACCGCCCTCTTGAACAGTCCCACCTATCCATCTTCCTTCCCACCTATCCACTCCACCGTCCTCTCTGACCTATCACCATCACCCTCCACCTACATCGACCTATCACCTTCTCAGCTACCTCACCTCTACTCCAACCCTCCTATTTATCTCCCAGCCCCCTACTCCCCGCACATTCCTGATGAAGAGCTTATGTATGAAACGTCGATTCTGCTGCTCCCCGGATGCTGCCAGACCAGCTGTGCTTTTCCAGCACCACTCTTTTCAACTCTGACCTCTCCAGCATCCTCAGTCCTCATATTCTCCTGACTGCTTGGTCAATATAGAGACCAGAGTGCAGAGGGGATTGACCAGGATATTGCCTGAATTTGACAGGAATCCTGAAGAAGGGCTCATGCCCGAAACATCGATTCTCCTGCTCCTTGGATGCTGCCCGACCTGCTGCGCTTTTCCAGCAACACATTTTCAGCTCTGATCTCCAGCATCTGCAGTCCTCACTTTCTTCGAGAACTTCTGTCTTAAACATTGACTGAAGATTTCTCTTGTACAATTGGACAGATTATATGTGGCCCAAATCAATGCATTTTCAATGCTTTAGTTGACTTTCTGGCACCCTTGTTTTCAAAGAGAAAATTGTCTGACAGGGAAGGAGTGTGCTTTGACAGAATTAGAATTCAAATAGAATTCTACACAATGGAATACCAATAGGAAGAAATGAATCACATATGAAAATCACCATCTTATTAAGTGGCTAATGCTTGGGTAGTATGCTCCTTTCCATGTTAGTCTAACGGTGGATGATGGACTATGAATTAGTCTCAGTAGAAGAGGCTGTTGTCTTAGATAACAACATGCAGTTTATGACATAACAACAACTGTATATAGGTCCCATTAACTCTTAGGCATATTAACTATTATTAACAAAAGATAAAGAAGACATATGTAACTCTATCAGGAGACCTTGCCCAGATTCCAACTAATTGATTCTCCATTCGTGCTTTGTGACATAATCAGACTGGTAGAGCTCAGTATAACTCAAACATTAACTTTTTCAGAATCATTAATTTATCCAAAAATTACAATACTTGATCATCGACCCTACATTCTTCCTTCTTTTCTCTCATTTAATTTCTTGAAAGGAATGACTTTATTGTCAATGGTGCCTATTTCTCTTGTATAGATGATGCAAAGGAATTCCAGATTTATTTTCCTAAGTCTGAACTAAAGTAACTCAAACAGTATCTTGTTATTTTTAGCATATTTTCAATTACATCATGGTTTATCACTTTGGCCTATGAGAAAAATATAATAACATTTTAAGAATCTTGCGAAACACATTCTGTTAAAAATCTTCAGATATGATTTTCTAAATAAGGAGTGCACAATCTTAAGATTGCTACTCATCTTCTTTATTTAACTAAACTTCACAAAACATACTGTTCTAAAGGGTCATGAAAACCGTTGACTCCCATTAATCTATGACCATTTATGTACAAGAAGTAAAGTAAATCTAACACCAAAACAGTTCATGCTTTACTTAATAGCTCTATCATTGAAACAGCTGGTTCCACTTGTTAAAACAATACATCCAAACAAAATTAACTAAACTTAGTTCATAAAGTTCATTAATTAGTTTCATCTTTAGGTTTAAGCACATAAATGGGATTTTAAAATGTATATCAACTTTGCATAAGTCATTACAGAAGACTTTAAGAACATGAGTTCATCGCCGATTCATGTAATGCCAGATAATAGTTATATCAATCATCTATTTTTAAAAAAATCTCTCTTCTCTGGTCAGTCAATGGGCATTTATGTGCTGGATATATCCCTTGATGGTGAATGCATTGTATTTGCTTTTGTCTACTGATATTTTGTAACATTCTGAAATTAGAGAGTCCATTTCAGTTCACTATCTTTTACATGTGATCTGGCAATTAAGCAGGTCAAGCAATGGCATGATCCTGTACGGTAGAGCTACTGGAGGAGCACACCTACTGAAAAACAAGTTCCTGTCTCACACACTTCTGTAATCATTGGAAATCGTTGTCTGATTTCAAACTTCTGTGGGCGGCACGGTGGCACAGTGGTTAGCACTGCTGCCTCACAGCGCCTGAGACCCGGGTTCAATTCCCGACTCAGGCGACTGACTGTGTGGAGTTTGCACGTTCTCCCCGTGTCTGCGTGGGTTTCCTCCGGGTGCTCCGGTTTCCTCCCACAGTCCAAAGATGTGCGGGCCAGGTGAATTGGCCATGCTAAATTGCCCATAGTGTTAGGTAAGGGGTAAATGTCGGGGTATGGGTGGGTTGCGCTTCGGCGGGTCAGTGTGGACTTGTTGGGCCGAAGGGCCTGTTTCCACACTGTAAGTAATCTAAAAAATTCTAATAACAGCAAGAGTCTCATTATTGTTTTCACAGCAAAATCTGACCTAATGTAAATAGCTAGAATACACTAAAATTACTGACCTAATAAATACGGAAACTATTTTTGTTTTTATTTGCTATGCAAGCTTCTCAAAGATTTTCCATTGTTATGAAGGGGTTTGTGAGTTCTGTTTTTAGTGGATACTGGTGAGAGGTAAAGAGGTCAGGATGGTGCATTCAGAGTGAGAATATAGAGGTGTGGATTTTGGCAGTGCTTTACCGGGATATGGGATCTGAGAGAGCATAGACAGTAAGGACTATGGGCCTGCACTCATATCCAGAATCAGATTCATGTCTCAGCAAATAGACCTTCAATATGATCATCTTGGAACTGGCATGCTGCTGGAGGTAGTGGACCTGATGAAAGTTTTATTTGCCAATGAGACAAGGGCCAGGATAAAAACAAATACAAATTGCAATGTGCAGTCCAGCAAGAAGCATATTAGCAGGAGATTACCTACATATATATCTGTAACTGTAAGATATATCCTAAGCTGGTAATTAACCTTTTTGAGGTTCTCAAGTAAGATAAAACTATACAACTCATTTTGCATTTGTTACCAAAATCACAAAAAGGTGGCATGGTTAGCAGTGCTGAGGATTTTATTTGAGAAACACTGTGATGCAAGGTTGAAACACACAGGAAAAGACTTTAGACAAGTCTTCAAGCAGCACAGAAGTCACATCTATACTAGGAACCCAGGAATAAAACATTTCTGTAGAAAAGTGAGTGAGGTGCAAGAAAAATAATCAAGCTGGAGCTGCAACTGGAAACACTCAGGCCAAAGACAAAAAAAGCAAGTCCGAGACATTGATAGAATTTTGAAAAGACATTAGTCATAAGAAAGACCTAGTATGATTTAGAAGGCCACAGAATAAGGGGTGGAACCTTGCATTTTAGATTTGGCTGTTGGAGAATTGGAATTGGAAGCAATGAAAATAAACATAGGTGTTGAAAATGATGGGTTTCACAGAGTGAACAGCTTTGACATATCTAAAGACCACCATGAAGACCTTAGTAAGCTCTGGCAAATGCTGAAAAATAAGCTCTGTGCTAAAGTTAACTAATGCACCATCTAAAGCTAATGTCTTAGGGCCTACAGCTTGAGAAACAATGGAACAGTTTGTCTGTAGATGTTGTGACAAGGTCAAAGTCTGTGACTTTTCAATTATTTCAATATCACACTGCTCTAATATTCAAAATCACAAGATTCCATACAATCCTGTTCAGTAAGTGGTTCTGAAATATTTTTGAATATAAAGATAAACTTAGCATTGCAAAATGTGAAATAGTTTTAAAGGGAAAGGGATTTGTCCCCAAAGCCATTAACCAAAAACCATTGCCACAGTTAGACCAAGGATGCTGGGTATAATATGAACATCTGACATGAGTTACTATGTATTGGCCAGGGATCAACAGTGATGCAAAGCAGACCAAAGTGGGTCAGTGAGCTCAGTTGGCTGGATGGCTGGTTTGCAATATAGTGTGATGACAATAGCATGCGTTCAATTCCTACACAGGCTGAGGTTACAGTGAAGTTCCTATCATCTTAACCTTGCTCCTTGCTTGAGGTGTGATGACCCTCAAGTTAAACCCCTACTAATTGTCTTTCTTTAATAAGAGAATTCTTATAGTATTCAGGGACTAAGGTGACTTTCCTTACTAAGAAAGAAAGTAAGGATTTGCACAATATGTTAGAGTCAGCAGCGGTAGCAACACAAAGAACGTCTATACCCATCTGAAATACTATTCTAAAAATATTAATCATATCATCCAAAATTATAATAGATTTATTCACCAAACATGGTGACAATTTTCTCCGAACCACAATCTACATTTCCAAATTGTTGGAATCATAGAACCCCGACAGTGCGGAAGCCAGCCATTCTACCTACTGAGTCCACAATGACCCTTCAAAGGGCATTCTATCCAGACCCAACCTCCTACTCTATCCCTGTGATCCCGCATTTCCCATGGCTATTCCACCTTTCCTGAATATCCCTAGTCTCTGTAGACAATTTAGCATGTACAATCCAGCTAACCTGCACATTTTGGACTGTGGGAGGAAACCTGATCAGCCAGAGGAAACCAACACAGACACAGGGAGAATGTACAAATTCCCCACAGACAATCACCCAAGGCTGAAATTGAACGTGGATCCCTGGCGCCAGGAGGCAGCAGTGCTAAACACTAATAAAATTATGAAGTACATTTCAGGCATATCCATGATCGACAGAATGACAGCAATATTCAATGTATTCATTACATCTGAAGTAACTGCATCTGACAGGCCAGAATACGCAGTCAGATCTTTCAGGGACATGTATGCCAAATGGGGCAAAAGCCTTGTGACAAATTACAATTAAATAGTTAAATAATCTCTCACGGTCTTTTGTGATTTTTAGCACAAATAAAGTTTAACACATGTTGTTGTCTGTAGGGGGAACAGTCACTCTTTAATTCAATGGTTGATTAGTTGTGCATAGGCCTTTCCCTGTTTTGGAATTATTTCTTTTAAGTTTTCTTGTTTTTCATTTTTTTCCCCTACAGGGAGATAGAGAAAGAGAGAGTGAGAGAGACAGATCGTTGGTTGCTTTATTTGCAGATTCCAAACGTCTTCTTCAATCTGCTGCTTCTGGCAGCTACAGCTTTTACTATTCTGCAGCTTACCGAATCAGACATCTGGTCTTAGGCAGAAGTTCCTAACTTAAAGGACTCTTGGTGCTACTCAGCATCCTTTCACTGCTTCAAACAGTAGTGTTGCATTGCAGAGTTCAAAAAACACTTGCACTCTCGGTTGCAAAACTCTTCTGGTATTTCAATTATAGCAGCTCAACTTTCATTTCTGTTTATACTCCCAAAAAGAAAAATATGTGGTCTCTTAAATATGTCTCCACCCTTAAAGAAAATGAAGCATAATTTATAAATGTGCTTCATCACCATGTTAACATAACAGATATAAAAGTCAGCACAAGACAAATAAACTCATTCACACACTACTGTTTATTATACAGAATTTAAATTATTTATTCACATTTACTTTCCAAATTCTTAAATAGATTCAACACAATCGCCTTCTTGATAATGCATCTGCTATTACATCAGCTTTTCCAGAAATATGGCATTTGTTTACAATTGGCTGAATCAGTAAGTTCCATCTGAAAATCTTGCATTTCAAGTCAAATTTCTTTACAAGAGCTAGCAGATTATAACCCGTATATATCAGAGCTTCTTTGCGATCATGGCAGATTCAGACTTCAAACCGTTGATCGGAAAAAAGTTTTAGTTTTATGGATCAGTTCATAATCATTACGACTGCCTCTTTAGATTTTGTCCCACTCTGGTCTTTAGCATGGGTTCTATTTGAAAAGATACTGATTTTTTAAACTCTTCCCAGAGACTAATTTCTGTGAGAACTTTATATTTGGTATTTACTTATAATGCCTTTGTGATGTCGCTGTACTTTTAAGAGGTTAGTTTTTTTTTTAGATTTACAGTGTGGAAACAGGCCCTTCGGCCCAACAAGTCCACACCGACCCGCCGAAGCGCAACCCACCCATACCCCTACATATACCCCTTACCTAACACTACGGGCAATTTAGCATGGCCAATTCACCTGACCCGCACATCTTTATGACGGTGGGAGGAAACCGGAGCACCCGGAGGAAACCCACACAGACACGGGGAGAACGTGCAAACTCCACACAGTCAGTCGCCTGAGGCGGGAATTGAACCCAGGTCCCTGGCGCTGTGAGGCAGCAGTGCTAACCACTGTGCCACCGTGCCGCCAAACACGGTTTGTCCTGGTTGTTTTTAAGAGACAGGTTGAGTGAGATACTGGCTAGTTAAGACCATTTAAGTAAACAGCTTTGGTGGTCTTGAATTTTTTTTTAATAGCCTGAATGGGTGTGGCCACCTCTCATAGATCAGAATTTCTAGTTTTTCTTTAATTTTTACATTTAGTTTTAAGCACAAGCTATTGGGGTCTTAACAGAGTTGGAAGCTTCAGTCAATGTCTCCTCACTGCTATTTTCTCAGACTTTTCTCTTGATTTGTTTTCATCCTGAATTGAAGAACTGCATTTGAGAACCTGTGTTTGAATTTGCTTTTATTTTGACAAGAGATTGTGTTATGAAGTTGTGGGTATACCGTACCTTTGGGGAAGCTGGAATTTCTAGCAAGCACAATGCTTTGAACAAGGTAGCAATGTAACATTTGGTCACACAACTAGCTAAGAGATGTGTTACCTGGATACAAAAACTAATTCAAATCAGCCAATCTGTTTAAATTATGCCCCAAGATACCAAACTCCAATCAATTTTGAATTTAGTATTTTGACAATTTAAAACCAATGAAATGATCCAATGCCTTGGGGTATAAATATCAGACATTTTGAACAGTTATCCAGAGCAACAAAGAGCACCAACAAAAATAGAACAATATAAACTTCCACAGCACTGCTCTCTTAAAGGTACCTTTATCTGTCAAAAATCTGTGAAGCAGAATTCCTAACAAGAAGAAAAGAAGTAGGAAGAAAATCTACAGAGGATACTCAGCTAAGCCGACTGGTTTTGTAACTTGTTTTGTAATCGTAATCAGGATTTTTTTTATCAGACCAGTATTGTAGAGGGGAAGGTAAAAGATAGGTTTAGAGAAAGGAGTTGCAAATAGCTGTTAGTTAGTTATTCTCTGTTAGACTTTAAAAAAAAACTTGTTAATTTTTACTTTACATTGTGACTTTTGAATAGTTCTTTGCCGGTTGAATTTTAACAGATTACAGCACGGGGTGAATCTTTTCTGTTTTGCTGGTTTAAATTAGCAAGGGGATTGGGGTTTACACAGGGAGCATTGTTATCCATAGAGGTTTCATAAAATGTGCTTATGGAATGTTACTATAGTGAAACAGTTCATTAGTAATTGTTACTATATCTATTATTCTGGTAAGTTTCCAATAGAGTTATTATAAATTCCTCTTTCTTTGGTTGTATTTAAACTACAGTGTTTAAATAAATATGTTTTGTTTAACATGTGATCAGTCATATTGTAACTGGAACAGACACTTTAAAATAGGAAAATGTTAAGGTCAAGGCTATCTTTATTAAATATTTGAGGGGGTCTGGTCTGTTCTGTAATATCTGCATTTATTTATCAAAATTAAAATTCAAGATAAGTTTGTCCAGGTTGCTTCCTCAAATTTCATAAATGTTACCTGTATGTTTCAGGAAGAACCACAAACATGCCCAGAATTGTCTCACTTTACAGGATCATAATCCACAGAAGCCTCCTTAGGCAGAGATGCATAAATTTCATGTTTTCTACCTGTCAACTTGCTTTGCATGGCCAATGTCCAGTGTTCCTTCAGCCCCTTTATATATTTTATGATTTTCTAAAGGATGTAAAGAAGACCTCCACATTCATTTCCTCCAACTTGAAAAAAGTCACAGACTTATACCTTCCGGCTATTTGTCTGTGTATGCAGTTACCCTCACCAGAAAGTGATCATGTTTGGAAAGCAATTCGGAGAACCATTCAAGTTGTTATTTTTCTAAGTTTTAAGAAATACACGGCCCACTTGTTGTAAAATAAGGGCGAATGAAGGTGGTGCATGATTAACATGCAAATACGAACTACCTAACTTGTGCATAGGACATTAAATCATAGTCATGCAACCTACACAGGGAGCATTGTTATCCACAGAGGTGTCCAAAACATGAAGGGAGACTAGGTCTTATGGTGTCACATCACATAATGGAGCAATATTGATGAAAGAGGGACACCAACTTGGGCAACTGTACAATATTCAAACTGTGCACAAAACACATGCGGGAATAAACTTGGATAATGAAAGTATGGAAGTCCAATGGAATATCAAACAACAGGCTAATTCAATGCACGTAGTTCCAACATCTTTGCAAATCAAGAACATCCAAGTGTAGAAGGAGAAAGTGAAGACTGCAGATCTGGAGATCAGAGCTGAAAATGTGTTACTGGAAAAGCACAGCAGGTCAGGCAGCATCCAAGGAGCAGGAGAATCGATATTTCAGGCTCTTTGGATGCTGCCTGACCCTTCATCCAAGCGTAGAGTCTAAATCACTGGAAGATTGCACCATCACATTATCAATTCATTTACATATCATACAGACTGGTAGGATCCGAAATTCTTGAAATTTAGAATTCTTGTTTTGATGGAAATAGTTTTGCAACTATCCTAAAATATATGTATTTTCATTCCTAATATGAGAACAAAGATGTCATGTTAGTGTTTTTGGAGTTAATACACTAATGATGTAAGGATGTCAACTACATAACCACCTGACAATTATGACGAAGATAGCTGAAGGAGTTCTGAAAGAGGTAGTTGGATAGCGGAGCCATTAGTGGTGATCTTTCATATATCACTGAAGTAATAGAGGGTCCCAGAGGACTGGAATATTGCTAATGTAACCCCCCTATTTAAGAAAGGAGCAAGGCAAAAGATGGAAAACTATAGACATCAGTCATTGGTAAGATTTTGATGTCCATTGTGAAGAATTAAATTTCTGAATGCTTGGAAGTGCATGGTAAAATAGGGCAAAGTTAGCACAGTATTATCAAAGGGAGGTATGCCTGACAAATCTATTTGAATTCTTTGAGGAGGTAACAAACAGGTTAGACCAAGAACAGCTAATGACTGTTATCTAACTGGACTTCCTGAAGGCCTTTGATAAGGTGCCACATTGGAGGCTGCTGATTAAGATAAGGGTCCATGGTGTTAGAGGCCAGGTACTAGCATGGATAGAAGATTGACTGTCTAGCAGAAGGCAGAGAGTGGGGATAAAAGGGTCCTTCTCAGGATGGAAGCCAATGACTAATGATCAGTGTTGGGACTATAGCTTTTCACTTTATACATAAGTGATGTGGATAAAATAACTGAGGGCATCTTGGCTAAGTTTGCAGATGATACAAAGATAGTTGAAGGGGCAGGTAGCATTGAGGAGGTGGGGAGACTGCAGAAAGATTTAGACAGGTTAAGAAAGTGGGCAAAGAAGTGATAGATGAAAAAGATGTGGGAAAGTGTGAGGTCATGTACTTTGGTAGGAAGAATAGAGGCATGGACTATTTTATAAATGGGGAGAAAATTCAGAAATCTGAAGTGCAAAAGGACTTGGATATTCTAGTCTATGTTTCCCCAAGGTTGAGTAGGTAGTTAGGAACGCAAATTCATCTCAATAGGACTAGAATACAAAAGCAGGGATGTACTTTGGAGACTTTATAAGGTCTGGTCAGACCAGATTAAAAGTATTGTGAACAATTTTGGGCCCGATATCTCAGGAAAGATGTATTGGCACTGGAGCGGATCCAGAGGAGGTTTACGAGAATGATGCCAGGAATGAAAGTCTTAACATATGTGGAACATTTGAGAACTCTGGGACTATAATTAATGGAGTTTAAAAGAAAGAGGGGTGATCTGACAAAACATACAGAATACTGAACAGCCTGGATGGAGTAGACATTTGGAAGATGTATCCATTGGCAGGAGAGACAAGGATCCAAGGGCAAAGTCTTAGAGTAAAGGGAAGACCTTTCAGAATGGAGTTAAGGAGAAACTTCTTTAGCTAGCGAGTGATGAATCTGTGGAATTCATTGCCATAGAAGGCTTTGGAGGCCAGGCCATTGAGTATGTTTAAAACTGAAATAGATAAATTCTTGATTGTCAAGGGGATCAAAGGTTATGGGGAGAAAGCAGGAACATGGGATTTAAAAATGTATCAGCCATGATTGAATGGTGGAACAGACTCGGTGGGCTGAATGGCTTAATTTCTGCTCCTATATCTATGGTTTTCAATGAGAAGCATTGCAAGCAGAAGATTATATACATAATTATCTGCAACTGCAATTTGTACTCTAAACCATTAACAAATATGTTTTACCTTTTCAAGTAAACTGAATCCATATTATGCAACCTGTGTTACCTACTGATAACTTTGGAAAACATGATCAGAGTAGCAAGAGACTGTTAGATTTTCAACGTTTACCATTGAAAGTGACTTTGCGACTTGATTTATGGACTGAGATGTTTGAGTCCTGAACTACATGCTGTTGGATTGTGCCTGTGGCAGCTGAATACAGAACCAATTTTATTAATACAATCAAAACAGGTATTTATTATAACTGCTTTTGATACACAGTTTAAATAGAACCTCTTAGGTTTCCTATCGGAAAGATGTTGTGAAACTTGAAAGAATTCAGAAAAGATTTATAAGAATGTTGCCAGGTTTGGAGGATTTGAGCTATGGGGAGAGGCTGAACAGGCTGAGGCTGTTTTTCCTGAAGTGTCCGAGGTTGAGGGGTGACCTTATAGAGGTTTACAAAGTCATGAGCGGCATGGATTGGATAAATAGACAAAGTCTTTTCCCTGGGGTGGGGGAGTCCAGAACTTGAGGGCATAGGTTTAGGGTGAGAGGGAAAGATATAAAAGAGACGCAAGGGGCAACTTTTTCATGCAGAGGGTGGTATGTGTATGGAATGAGCTGTGAGAGGAAGTGGTGGAGGCTGGTATAATTGCAACATTGAAGAGGCATTTGGATGGGTATATGAATAGGAAGGGTTTGGAGGGATATAGGCCGGCTGCTGACAGGTGAGAGTAGATTGGGTTGGGATATCTGGTTGGCATGGACGGGTTGGACCAAAGGGTCTGTTTCCATGCTGTACATCTCTATGACTCTAAATCATGGGTTAAGAAGATACCTGCATGTGTGGTCTGATGTGCAGAACCCATTTCAGACTTTGACACAATTAATGAGGTAACTATCATATGGAACTTAATGGACCAGAATTTATTGCAGCTGGTGAACATATGACAAAAGTTTTTTCTAAACCTTGAGTAATTAATTGACAAAGGGATGCAAATTCACAATTTTCAAATAGCTAAGTTTCAAGGTCAGAAGATTTTTTGTTAATAGTTAAGACTGACGATATTTAGACTGAGTAAATCATGCATTTCTGATAGGTGTTCAGTGCATTTTTTTTTACTTTCTAAGGGAATAAAATGCTGTTCAATATGTTTCATTGGTGATGAATAGAGCAACTCTTCGTGTTTGGAATACTATCAGTAGAGTGGCTCATCTCAGACAGTAACATATGAATTTCCTGCTTATCCATATAATTGCCTATACTGAAAGATTCTGTATAATTTTTGCATAAACAACAGCAAGTGCCTTTCCCTTTGCATTACTTTGGCAGTGAATTCCTACACAACCTCCCTTCCATGTCTCCATACATGTTGTGTTTCTAAATAAGTTCCAAGGCAATTAAAGCTAAGATATACATTGGTTTGTTCATTGTTTCAAACAAATATCTGATCGGCCTAGCAATCGGCAGTTAGTTATGATATGCAAACTTAAAAGAATAATTCAAAAAGGGCTTTAAACTAAAATATAACATCTTTTGTGAAGGCAAGCTGAAGAATGGGCAACATGAGAAAGATAAACAGAACAATGCTGTGCCCTACACATCCATGGGATATGTCAGGCATTGGGTTGATGATTCTGGCTTTATATCAACATGATCATCAATGAACCATGAAGCTGCACTGCCTTCACTGCTGGCACAGTCACCTTCATGCTGAATAACACACTGTACAATAGCAGCATGCTCACTACCAATACACAGAAACTGAAACAAAGCATAAGTGAATTGAGATTTTTACCTTGTGTGTGACATGTTTTCAAAAGAGACAAATATTCGTGTAGCCAACATGATTTAAAAATGTTACATACCCATATACAAATTTACCATTGGAATTCTTATCTCTCATGACTGGCTTTCCAAATACTTTTTATAAAATAGACCTCATGGATTGCCTACTGAAATAAAAGTCATTGATTGTCCTTCACAGCCAGGTAGAATAAGTTCATAATGGAACTGTCTGAAAGATGCATTCCGAGTGAGGGCACAGGAAATCCATATCATTCCGTTGGCCAATCATTTCAAATAGTTTTCACTTTATTCTGAATATTATCTAATTTACTTTCAAACACTATTAAACCCTTTCTTACGTAAAATTTAGACTTGCTCAATTATTTAAACCATTGGAAAATGAATTCTTTAACTGAGAGAGAAAAGTAATAATAATCCCCTTGCCTGAAGTAAATTAACTTGTTTCAAAAACATTCATGCTTTCATTTGATGTCTCCCATTGAAAATTAAATATTTAGGAGATCTCAACTGTCTAATTATGCATGTTTAAAAGATGAGTTATGAAAAATTACTATCTGAGCACAATGAGTCAGTTGTGGGTTTGCATACATCCTTTCCGATGAGGGAATAGAACATAGAATATAGAAAAATACAGCGCAGTACAGGCCCTTTGGCCCTCGATGTTGCGCTGATCCAAGCCCTCCTAACCTACACTAGCCCACTATCATCATATGCCTATCCAATGCCCGTTTAAATGCCCATAAAGAGGGAGAGTCCACCACTGTTACTGGCAGAGCATTCCATGAACTCATGACTCTCTGAGTAAAGAATCTACCCCTAACATCAGTCCTATACCTACCACCCCTTAATTTAAAGCTATGCCCCCTTGTAATATCTGACTGTTGACCTGTTGAACATTTGTTGGGTTACCTTTGAAGGGCAGTTAAGTTATCTTTAAAATTGTGCTGGTGTCAGACATCCAGGACCATAGGTGGGAGGGTAAAACCAACTAGTGAAGGTTTTGGAACCACATGGGTGGATATTGCTGCTTTGCAGTTTGTGGATTGGCAATTATGGAAAGAGTCTTTGCTGAGAAACCATTAGGAGGCTGCCACAGTGGAGTGCTCTCTCTCTATATGACAGGCCATATTTCAGTACTCAATGGGTCACTAATTTTTGGCTTTAATGGGTTGCCCACTTCCATTCGACAGGCAGGCAGCCAGCCATGCCACATGCATCCTGTGAGAATATCCTGTGTCAGTGGGATATTGGCCATTCCTTCAGGTGCTTCCTGCCACATTTTGCAAATTCTTCTACTTTCAAATCTGTCTCAAGAGGGCTAATAAAATTCAGAACAATCCTTCAATGCATACACATCATGAAGCAGATGAGCACAAACCAGCAGAAACCACAGCTGTTTCAACACATCACTCTAATCACCCTAAAACTTTTATGTTTACAATGACTCCTTTTATTTGCACCACAAACTAAAATCTGTAGCAAAGATCATTCTTATTATACTTATTCCTTTCCTATCTTCATCTCTCTCTAATTGTTTAATAGCAGTGATGATCATTTCTACTTTCCTTCTCTGGTTTTAACATTGGCAGCTTTGCCTTTATCAGGCAAGTTGCCACTTGTTATTTCCACTGAAGACAATTACAAAAGCACCACATGTAACACAGGACCAAATTTCAAGATTACGATGATGGTCAGTATTTGCCATTATTAACCTGTGTAAATGACAGTAATTTCTGGAGTCCGCATATGGACAGCTCAATCAAAAATTTACTTTTGGTAATGTCCTATTCGACATTAAATTGTACATAGTAATAGGCTGAGGTTTTCAATTTTGCGACCTAAGTCATAGAGTCATAGAGCTGCATAGCATGGAAACAGGCCCTTCAGTCCAACTCATCTGTGCCGACCAGATATCCTAACCTAATCTAGTCCCATTTGCCAGCACTTGGCCCATATCCCTCCAAACACTTCCCATTCATATACCCATCCAGATGCCTTTTAAATATTGCAATTGCACCAGTCTCCACCACTTCCTTCGGCAGCTCATTCTATGCATATACCACCCTCTGCGTGCAAAAGTTGCCCTTACATCCCTTTTATATCTTTCTCTTCTCACCCTAAACCTATGCCCTCTAGTTCTGGATTCCCTAATCCCAGGGAAAAGATTTGTCTATTTACTCTATCCATGCCTCCCATAATTTTATAAACCCCGATAAGGTCACATCTCAGCCTCCGATGCTCCAATGAAAACAGCCCCAGCCTATTCATCCTCTCCCTACAGCTCAAACCCTCCAATCCAGGCAACATACTTGCAGATCTTTTATAAACCCTTTCAAGTTTCATAACAGCCTTCCGATAGGAAGGAGATCAGAATTGCACGCAATATTCCAAAAGTGGCCTAACCAACGTCCTGTACTGTTGGAACATGACTTCCCAACTGTTATACTCAATACTCTGACCAATAAAGAAAAGCATACCATACACCTTCTTCACTATCCGATCTATCTGCCACTCTACTTCACTCCAAGGTCTCTTTGTTCAGCAACTCACCCCAGGACCTTACCATTAAGTATATAAGTCCTGCCATGATTTGCTTTCTCAAAATGCAGCACTTCGCATTTATCTAAATTAAACTCCATCTGCCACTCATCAGCCTATTGGCCCATCCGATCAAGATCACATTGTACTCTGAGATAACCTTCTTTGCTGTCCACTGCACCTCCAATTTTGGTGTAAAACATTCTAACTATGCCTCCTATGTTCACATTCAAATCATTGATACAAATGATGAAAAGTAGTGGACCCAGCATCAATCCTTGTGGCATTCCATTAATTGCAGACCTCCAGTCTGAAAAGCAATCCTCCACCACCATCCTCTGTCTTCTACCTTCAAGCCAGTTTTGTATCCAAATGACTAGCTCTCCCTGCATTCCATGAGATCTAACCTTGCTAACCAATCTCTGATGGGGAACCTTGTTAACACATGACTGAAGTCCCTATAGATTACTTTCACCGCTCTGCCCTCATCAGTCCTCTTTGTGAGACATGATTTCCCACACACAAAGCCATGTTGACTGTCCCTAATCAGTCCTAGTCTTTCTAAATACATGCAAATACTGCCCCTCAGGATTCCCTCCAACAACTTGCACACCATCGACATCAGGCTTACTGATCTATAGTTCCCTGTTTTTCCTTAAATAGTGGAGTTTAATTTAAAAAAATGTGAGGTGCTGCATTTTGCGAAAGCAAATCTTAGCAGAACTTATACACTTAATGGTAAGGTCCTAGGGAGTGTTGCTGAACAAAGAGACCTTGGAGTGCAGGTTCATAGCTCCTTGGAAGTGGAGTCTCAGGTACATAGGATTGTGAAGAAGGCATTTGGTATGCTTTCCTTTATTGGTCAGAGTATTGAGTACAGGAGTTGGGAGGTCTTGTTGTGGCAGTACAGGACATTGGTAAGGCCACTGTTGGAATATTGCATGCAATTCTGGTCTCCTTCCTATCGGAAAGATGTTGTGAAACTTGAAACGGTTCAGAAAAGATTTACAAGGATGTTACTAGGATTGGATGATTTGAGCTATAGGGAGACGTTGAATAGGCTAGGGCTGTTTTCCTTAGAGCAGTGTAGGTTAAGGGGTGACCTTATAGATGTTTATAAAATCATGAGGGGCACAGATAGGATAAATAGATGAAGTCTTTTCCCTAGGGTGGGGGAGTCCAGAACTAGAGGGTATAGGCTTAGAGTGAGAGGAGAAAGATATAATAGAGACTTAAAAGGCAACTTTTTCACTCAGAGGGTGATATGCGTATGGAATGAGCTGCCAGGGGAACAGGTGGAGCTGGTACAATTGCAATATTTAAAAGGCATTTGGATGGGTATATGAATAGGGAGGGTTTGGAGGGATATGGGCCGTATGCTGGCAGGTGGGACCAGAATGGGTTGGGATATCTGGTCGGCATTGTCGAGCTGGATCGAAGGGTCTGTTTTCATGCTGTACATCTCTATGACTCTATGCTTAAGTGAGGGTAGGAAAATTCAGTAGCAACTGACTGACTGCCCCAACATGTTTTGCATCCTCAAGATCATCACTGGAAGCCCTTCTTCAGAGAATCCAATGTCAAGAAGGTAAGTCTTTCAGTTCTTTCAAGTCTCATGGGTAGGATCCTGGAAAACGAGGGTCAGGGGAGGGGTACAGGCAAGGTTAACGGACAGTCCTTTGCCCCCATAACCCCATCACTGTCAACAATTTGTCCCAAATTGGGGAAAGTAGAGGATGCCCCCCCAACCTGTCAGGCAGATTGGCCAATTTTTCCAGTTGGGAAACCAACCATTTTTCACAACTACTGGAAAGGAGTATAATTGGGCTGGTGCTGAACTGAGGTCCATAAGTGGCTGCTGATTCACCTCTTAATGGGCCTTAGTTTCTGGCAAGCTGAGGTTCCCTGTAGGCTTTCTCAGCCTACTGTTAATTGTTGAGGTGATGAGAGGGTGATGAATAACCCACCTGGGCCAATTCACCCAATCTTTTTGCCCATCTCTCAAACTTTACTTTGACCTCCAGGGAGGGATGAATCTCCATCATAATGTCTGCTGAACAAACTCTCAAGGCACTGGAATGTGAAATTTATATTTGTGTATTATCAATTTTCAATTTAGCTAATCAAGCTTTCATTTAATTTTATAGGTTAACATCCCAATCTTTTGTTTCAGAGTTGGAGTTTAATTTAGATAAATGTGAGGTGTTGCATTTTGGGAAAGCAAATCTTAGCAGGACTTATACATTTAATGGTAAGGTCCTAGGGAGTGTTGCTGAACAGAGACCTTGGAGTGCAGGTTCCTAGCTCCTTGAAAATAATGCTTTCCTTTATTGGACAGAGTATTGAGTACAGGAGTTAGGAGGAGAAAGTGAGGTCTGCAGATGCTGGAGATTAGAGGTGAAAATATGTTGCTGGAAAAGCGCAGCAGGTCAGGCAGCATTCAAGGAACAGGAAATTGCAACCTTCGGCCCAACAAGTCCACACTGACCCGCAACCAACCCAAACCCCTACATTTACCCCTTCACCTAACACTACAAGCAATTTATCAAGGCCAATTCACCTAACCTGCACGTCTTTGGACTGTGGGATGAAACCAGAGCACACCCATGCAGACACGGGGAGAATGTGCAAACTCCACACAGTCAGTCGCCTGATGCGGGAATTGAACCCAGGTCTCTTGCGCTGTGAGGCAGCAGTGCTAACCACTGTGCCACCGTGCCGCCCACGAGGCATCTGGATGTGTATATGGATAGGAAGAGTTTGGAGGGATATGGGCTCGTTGCTGGCAAGTGGGGCTAGATTAAGTCAGGATATCTGGCCAGCATGGATGAGTTAGACCAAAGGGTCTATTTCTGTGTTGTACATCTCTATGACTCCATGACTCTATGACTGCAAAGTCAAACAAAGTGAAGAATGATTTTACTTTCTGATTTTTCGCCCATCAGAATTCTTCAATGTGCTTGTTTGCTGACTCGGTTTCCAATGTTACTGGGCAGAAACATGTTTTATTAAGACAAAGTGTGGAGTTGGTCCTCAACATGGGGAGCATTTCCAATCTGGGGTTGGGAATGTTTTCTTGTGCATATATAAGCATGCCCAGGTCAAATGCTAAATGTTACAGGCAAGTCGTCAGAAACTTCTGTCTCCCATGAAATCTCTCAGCTGTAATATCTGGTTGCCCCATTTAGAAGGTCTCTGCACAGCACTTCAGTCTCCTCAACTCAGGACCATCACTCAATGTCTGCTCATCACCCTAATCACCCCGGAGATGGCAGAGACTGAGCACAAAGCATGCATTAAAGATGTCTCTTTTGAGGTTCTGTTGAACTTCCTTTCCCTGTTGAGGCCATAAAAAATCATCCTGATTCAGGATGGTCATCTGTAAAGCAGTGCTGCAGAAGTCAGTGCCCATGTGTGGCTCCCCAGAACCTGACTCTAGTATCACATGAGTACATCAGAGCATAGGAGCAGGAGTGGGCCACTCAGCCCCTTGAGCATTCAAGAAGATCATGGCCAATCTGTCACCTAACTCCATATATCTTTGGTTATATTCCATAATACCTGTACTAAATTAAAATTTCAGATTTAAAATTAATAACTGATCTAGTATCCTCTGCCATTTATAGAAGAGCGTTACAAATGTCTCCCATACTTTGTGTGTTAATGCGCTTCCTAATGATCCAACCATCATTCTGAACTATGCCCCTAGTTTTAGAATCTCCAATCAGTGGAAATAGTTTATTTTTATCTACCCAGTTTTTTTCTGCTACTGTCTTGAAGACTTCAATCAGATCACTGCTTAACCTTCTAAATTCTAGAAAGAACAGATCTTATTTGCACAATCTTTCATCATAACTTAATGCCTGAAGTTCAGGTATCATTCTTGCAAATCTACATTGTAATCCCACCAAACCAGCATATCCTTCCTAAGGTCCAGGTGTGAGGCTCACAGTACTCCAAGTGGTGTCTAACCAGGGTGTTGTATAACTGCAGCATGACTTCTGTATGATCTGTTGCACTCTGCCAGTACCACTGTCCACACTGTTTCACGCTCTTATGAATCTGAGGTAGCATTGTCACAAATAACGTTAGTTGCTAAGCATCTCCATCAGATGCTACATGTTCAATCACTGTCTGTCACTTAATTGCAACTACAAATAATGCATTATTTGTGCCATAGTGCTATTGATTCCCACATACTTGCCAGTGTTCACATTCAAATACTTCATAGGAGCTACAGGATTTATCAGCTCACTAACCTTTAATTAGAAGTAGGAAAATGTATACATGTGATAGCTTCTCATCTAAGGCTTACATGGGACAAGGAAATAATCACAAATGGTTATGGGATAACATGGCTTTGGGATGAACATCTCACAGTATCCCAATTACACTCACTATATAATGCTTTAATGGTTTTCATCAATTGTAGGTCTTTGACAATATTGAAGTACCTTTCATTCAGAACTCTGTAACACCCAACTTCCTACAGACATCTCAAATAAAATCAATGGACTCGGAATTCTGGAAATCTGAAACCATTAAAAAAAGTGCGAGAAAAACATTACATGTCTGGCATCTCTCGAGAGATGCTGCCAGAGCTGTTGTGTTTCTCCAACACCTTCAGTGTTTATACTTCTAAATGTCATAAGTAATGCACAGACAATCACAGCTTTAGGGATTGACATCCGTAAATATTGGCATAACACTCATGTACCCATGCTAATCTATCTTCATGCTTCATGTCCTTCTACACTTTGAACATTCACAAGCAGTGTGTGCAGGCCCAGGCTTTAGAAAGGGAAGATGGAATATGTCTGACAAAAGGCTCCTTGCTCTCTTTGAGGAGTAGATCACTGAGTCGGCAGGAAAGCAAGGTGAACATTCCTGTGCCAAAGGGGAGCTTTATAAATACAGTCATATGGTGAGAAAATCTCCAAACGTCTACTTCCAGCTATGTATCAAGCATTAACATCTCAATGAAATCCTTGGGTAAGATTGGTGCCTCAGGATACTGATATGTTTTTCCCAGTCCCACACCCAGCCAGGACAAATTGAAGAGATGCAGTCCAGCAGCTCCAATCTCTACCAGCCCCTGGAACTGCACGTCTGAGGAGGAGCAGTTGGCACTCTCAGAGAACACAGCAACAGGTCTTCCTCCCGCCTCCCCACCAGCACAGAGACAGTCACCTTTGTGGGTAACATATCGAGAATAGGCTCAGGGCCACAGGATGACGAGGACTGAGATGGGCTCTCATCTCAGGGGAGGGAAAAAAACGCCAAGTTCTCTGAAACATTGAGAACTCCAGAAGAACAGGCTCCTTTCTAAACCAAATGCAGATGATAAGTGTTTAGACTCAGCTATTAATAAGCTGCCAGAAATGCAGCGGCAAACAGTGGAATATCTGGAGGTAATGACAGGGATCATACACAGACAGGAGTAAAAGCAAGAGGGATCTAACCACATTATAAGTGTGTGGCTCTCTCTATTTCAGATACATGGGCCTGTGAGGGGCTGCATGTGGAATAATCCCTTCCTCCTCCACCACCATCAGTGTTGGTGAGTCTTAGGGGCTTTCTTCCTAGAAATAAATGAATGGATAGGACATTGGTTTTAGGAGGTAATTTTTCCCTAATCCTTCTTCAGTCTGTCCCTATCACAATCTGCCCTTTCTCTATCTCCTTTGATATTCCTTCTCTTTCCTGTGATTCCACTTACATCCAGATCCTAATGTCTGGCCTCAGTCTTACACCACCCATTATTCAATTCAGCTGCTCTTTTTCTTTCCTGAATGCACCTGATCAGCCTTTGTGTACCCCACCCTAAATATGCAACCCAACTGATCAGGTACATTCCAATTTTCTCCCATATTCTTCAGAATTCTTCCACTTCTTCCTACGACACACCCTTGAAATTCCATTTCCTACAGTTCCTTTCTAGCTAAGCCACAATTGAATTAATCTTTTGTTTTAAGCCCCGTGTACCTACACCAATCAGTTGTGCTGGCATCAGTCAGTGTGACTATCTCACTTGAGCAGAGGATGTAGGCCCAGTCAGGCTTCATTCGGCACACTCTAACCATTTATGCACAGAAACAGCTTGGTCATGAAGTAGTCAAGTTGCTCAAGAAGTTTGTATGAACTGGAAATTGGAGGAAGTTTACCCCTCTAAGTTCACGATTCATTATACAGAGTTATGAACACACTTCCCATCTTTGCCAATGAAGCTTGCACATGTGACTTTAATTCCTGTGGGCTGGAAAGTTAAAGAATATTTATTACATGAAAATGAATTAAGTCGAAGCTAAACTGTTTGCAAGGTTCTGAGAACTTAATATGAAAAAAATTAAACCATTGGGACACTAGAGTTTAGCCTATTGCCCAATTAAGTATCCCTTCCTCCCCTTCTACAAGCTGTGGTGAAGTGCAGAAGATTCTGTTCACTATTGCTGACTCCTTGAAATCCTGCTGACTTGAAACCATATTCCCATTAACATGAGGATAGCTGAAACTCACCCTGCAGAGATAGGTTGGTCTGTTGGGGCAGCATTTTCCAAACTCACTGGTGAGATAACTTCATTGCTGATTACAGAGTCTGGGCCATTACATGTGCTCCTACTTTCTGGTGTATTTAATTGTGCAGTCCTTTCTTTCTTTGTCATTTTGGCCCATTCCTACCTGTTTGATGAATACTTCTATTCTTGTCCTGAAATAGTTTCATTAAGTAGAATTTAATGGCAGTCTTGCTTACATAGTTGTAGAGTTGGGAATAAAGCAGGCAAATTGCATCTGTTATCCTAGTGACTGGTCCCAGAACAAGTGATTGTTTAAAATGGTGCCACTTCCATGTTGCAAAGGAAGAACATAAATTGCCCACCTGGTCTGATATCACATTTTTCCCAGCTACGGCAGTAAGGAGAACAGTTATAGTTATTGTAGAACTTCCTCCTGCCACCCTCCCATGATAGAAAGTCATCACTTAAAGTTCCAGTTCCAATCGCAAAATCAAAAGCCTAGCAGTTCATTTTCAATCTTTATTAACTGGTGTTTTCTCCTTGGTAATGCCTCTACAAATCAGAGTACATTTTACAACCAATCAACATTCTCCTTTGATATAGTATGAATTTTGGATTTTGCCTCAAATTGGTATTCTTGCAAGTTGTCCTGATAAGCGCAAGGTAAAACAAAACAAAGAATTGACAAAATCACTGAAAAGAATTTTCAGAAATACTTTAGTTCTGTATACCAAAAAAATCTTGTTCTGAGGGAAGTTCATTGCAGAATCCTAATTTCTGAAGTTGTTTTGTCTCTGACCCACTAAGGAAGTACTCCTAATTAATGTTAAACTCATCTCTCTGCTATGCATTCTCCTTCAGTCTTCCTCACTGCTAATTGGAAGAATAGTACTGCTGTCATTACTGTAAATCTGTAAACTCCAGTTAAAGTTTATTTGAATAACAGTGGATGATTAAACCATCAATTAGAACACTTACTACATGATTGGTCTCATCAGACTACTATTTTAGTACTTTGTTCTAATTAAGCTATATTACGAATAAAATATTATATCCTGACAGAATTTTGTAAATAGTTGCATAAATAATAGATTTTGGTAGGTTATTTAGCAGAAATAGGAATATTCATGAGATCCATTGCATAATAATTAGTAATGGAGTTAATCATTTTTTTTATTCTAATGCTACGTTGAATAACCATTGTGAAAATATTGACGCCAACTTTATGTTGTGCTACTTGTATGCTACTCCTGGGTAAATATTTTATTGTCCCCGTATAGAATTGCTTTCACCCTGATTCTTAAATAAACATTACAAATACATGAAGAATGTTTTTTTACTATTGTAGGTTTTGCAAATTACACATATTAGAAATGCTAATGTTCTGACTCATTTAATACATTTCCTGAGGTAGAGTTTAAATGTTCTCTCGATGCAATGTTCTTGCCCACAGAAAATACAAGTTAATTAACAATCCCCTGGTTGGCTAGGCAATTAATCCTTGCAAAACAATAAACTGCAAGAAGATTGGAAGGAAGTAAATGAAACAATGCCTGAAGTGTAATTTGTAATCATATGAATCTAATTTGAATATCTGAAAGCAAATTAATAGATGTGTTAAGAATTTTATCATGTTATTAGGAGAATAAGATATTTTAGACTTCAGACTCCTGCAGGTTGTTGATAAATTACACTGTTAGAAGCAGCACATCCCTAGCATTAAGTAAGGCAGTAAGTCAGGTGGCTATGCTAACAGTATTGTGATATATTATATGCAAAACATTAACTTGGTTGCATAGGTGTGCCCATGTTCGAATTTACTTTTCTATTTGAAGACCTTAAAGTTATACAAATTGAATTCAATCGGAATTTAATTGCTGTTGCTGAATTAGGTTTACAAATTGGAAGATATTCGTCAAGTTTTCTGTCTACATCGGGAAAGCAATCTGACTGATTATCTTACTTCAGGCGTTGAGTTTTCACTGTGGGTACAATTGAAGATCTGCAGACTAGATGGTGATGTTTGCTGGAGCTGTGGAAAATATGTTGCCAATACTGGGTTATTTAACTTGTCAATTCTGAATATGAATGAGCAATCCTATTAGTTCAAATGATGAAAGGGAACAAATGATAGGTGCATATTGCATACTTTTTTATTGCATACTGTATTAAACAGCACTGAGGATAGCTATCAGCTACATATTACTATGTACCAGTGTGGTAACATCATTGGACTTGAAATCCAGAATCCTAGGCTATGATATTCAGAGAATGTGAGTTTGAATCCCACCATGTTGAATATATAAAATTTGAATTCAATAAAAGCTTTTGATTAAAAGTTAGCCCAGTGTTGACCATGTAACCACTGTTGATCATCATAAAAAACCTAACTGGGTCAGCAATGTCCTTCAGAAAAGAAAATCGTTACTTGATTGAACCAATATCCGATTTCAGACTCACAGTCAGTAATTGATTCATAACTGCTCTTTGAAATGGCCTAGCAAGCCATTCAGTTCCAAGATAATCAGCTGTGGGCATTAAATGTTGGCCTAATTAATGACAGCTTAATCCTATAAAAAATAAATACAGCCTGATTCAGTAAACTGTTCTAACATGGTATTTTATCTTCTAAAACAATTAAAAAGCAGAACTTAAAACCATTTCTAGTTTTTAAAATGTTTTTTGAAGGATGGGTGAGGAGCAGACGAGATGCAGATGTTTGGTTGACTCAGTCTCAATGTTCACACACAACCACCCTTTCCCTCTCATTCACCCCCATCTGACATACAAACAAACATTCTCTGATGCACATCCTCTCTCCCCATTCCCTCACTGTGTATCTCTCAGACTCTCTCAACATTCTTCAAACTCTCACCATACCTCACCCCTCACTATACCTTTGTCCCTCATTATCCTCTTGTATCCTATTATACCTCCCTCTTACTGTATCTTCCCCTCCCTAAGACTCCCTGAATATACCACCCCTATCATTAACTCACTACATCCCTGCTCCTCACAATACCTTACCCCTCAATATTTCTCTCTCTTTCACTCAGTTTCTTCCAGTTAACCAATTAATCCGACTCCCAGGCATCCACCACAAACATAATGTTCCCAACCAGGAGAAAGTGAGGACTGCAGATGCTGGAGATCAGAGTCGTGAGTCTGTGATGCTGGAAAAGCACAGCAGGTCATGCAGCATCATAGGAGCAGAATAATCAACATTTTGGGCAGGAGCCCTTCATCAGGAATGTGGCCTTGATTCTCCTGCTCCTTGGATGCTGCATGACCTGCTGTGCTTTTCCAGCACCACACACTCTCTCGATAATGTTCCCAACTGCCCACCTAGCCTAGGTATTGACAGGTGAGCAAGATCCCATCAATGAAATAGAATTCTGATTGATGACCATTTCCTCAGAACCCATTACCATGCTCCTTAGCTAAAAGTTGCTTTTCCCTTTTTCTAATAAATGGAAGAAGAAAGAAACATATGCCTTTCTGATCCCAAATTGTATTATCTTCATTGAAATATTATCGAAGCAGAGTCACAGTATCTTTTGTGGAGAAGTATAGCAGTCAATCCTCATAGAACAAAGGGCAGCATCAAATATTGATCATGACCAGATATCCTGTTTTAATAACATTAATAAAAGTAAAATTTGATCTACTTCAAATAATGTTTTGGTTTTCATTTCATCAACCTGATAGAGTTAATGTTTCAGTGAAATATTGACATTTCCAACAGGGCAGAACTCCTTCAGAACTGTGCTGGTCTATCAGCCTGAGTCTTCTGTCCAGTCTCTCACTGTGAAACCTGAACACATGATCCCTTCAGTAAGGCAGTGAATTGCTACTACTGCAGAAGGAGAAATATCATGGGGACTGATTGCAGAAGAAATTAACTTCTGCCTTCAAGCCCTGTTTTATTCAATGTAGATTTGCTATCAATATTTAAGTGAGCATTCTCACAACAACTTTGGCACAAAGTAATCTTGCACTGTTTTGTTAATAACAATGAAGCAACAGTGCAGGTCATTCTAAACTCAGATTTCAGTTTACCCTGACACAGGAACACAATGGAATAAGACAATTTGCAGGAGCAAGTCTCATTCTGTTCTACTTCAGAGTCAATTTGGATCTTTGCATCTGATGTGCCCTAAGCATATTCTTTGATCTATTAAATCTTGTCAAATCCTGCAGTATGCTGATATGGTGTAAGAAATGGGAATTCAACAGCAATGAATTTTAGATTAGTTATTGTGCCACTGTGTTAAAACCTTGAGCTTCTATTCACAAACTATCAATTTATTAATTTAACATATTTTCTGCCCTCACCACAGCATTTACTTAGATTAATAAAGAATAGCAATGATAATTAGAATAAGACTCTGTTTAAATATCTCTGTTATGGATGGCATTACCACAGTGGGTTTATTTACTTCGCAGTGCCATGTATCTCCAGTGCTGGTAAGATGATCAAGCTAAAATTACAATAATGGGATAACATTTTCTGTTCAATATTTCTTTCGAAAAGTATTTATCACTTTATGCAAATATTACAATGAGATCTTGTATTGAAGTCAATTGTGGGTGTCCATGTTGATTGAGGTTATAGTTTCGAATTGTCACCTTCAATACTTTTCTTTATGCTGTTGTGTTATAGAGTCAAACAGTAAATTTTAGCATTTGGTGATGGAATGAAACTATCTTTTGAGAACACTACTAGCTCAGACTGAGGTTCTGGATGTAGGTTTGCTTGATGAGTTGGAAGGTTCATTTTCAGACATTTCATCACCATGCTAGATAACATCATCAGTGAGCCTCCGGATGAAGCACTGGTGGTATGGCCCGCTTTCTATTTATGTGTTTGGGTTTCCTTGGGCTGGTGATGCCATTTCCTGCAGTGATATCATTTCCGGTGGTGATCTCATTTCCTGTTCTTTTTCTCAGGGGGTGTTAAATGGGATCCAAGTCAATGTGTTTGTTCATAGGGTTCCGATTGGAATGCCATGCTTCTAGGAATATTCATGCATGCCTCTGTTTGACTTGTCCTAGAATGGATGTGTTGTTTCACTAGTAAAGATACTAGTAAGAGTGGGTCATGTCTTTTTGTGGCTAGTTGATGTTCATGTCTCCTGGTGGCTAGTTTCTGTCTGTTTGTCCAATGTAATGTTTGTTACAGTTCTTGCAAAGTATTTTGTAAATTACATTAGTTTTGTTTGTTGTGATATGACCTACTCTCCCTAATATCCTTACATACAGACGACGAATGACAAGCCAAACAGTAGCATGCATGAGAATTCCTAGAAACATGGCATTCTAACCAGAACTCTACCAATAAACACATTGACTTGGATCCCATTTACCACATCCTGAGAGATAGAACAGGAAATGACTTCCCTACCATAAATGATGTCACCATGAGAAATGACATAACCAACCCAAGGAAACCCAAACACATAAATAGAAAGCGGGCCATACTACCAGTACTTCATCCGGAGGCTCACTGATGATGTTACCTAGTATAGTGATGGAACGTCTGAAAATGTACCTTCCAGCTCATCGAGCAAGCCTACATCCTGTGAAACTAAATAGTGTGCTTTTAAAACACAATGATTTTCAGATAATAAGTAAACATCTACACCTTTCAAATCATTTCCTCATTATTTCACTGCAGTATCATAATGCTGCACAGTTAAAAGCCATGCAGCCTATCAGACTTATTGCATTCTATTCTACAGCCCAGTGAGCCTTGTATAAGTGGTTGAGAAAGCATTGGAGAAGATTCCTAGGGACAGGATTTACTCACATTTGGGAAGGAATGGACTTACAGGAATAGTTAGCGTGGTTTTATGTGGCAGAAAGTGAGGGCTGCAGATGCTGGAGATCAAAGTCAAAAAGTGTGGTGCTGGGAAAGCACAACAAGTCAGGCAGCATCCAAGGAGTAGGAGAGTCAACATTTCAAGCATAAACTCTACCCAATGAAGAGCTCTGCTTGAAACATTGACTTTCCTGCTCCTTGGATGCTGCCTGACCAGCTGTGCTTTTCAAGCACTACATGGTTTTATGCAAGATAGATCTTGTCTCATAAACTTGATTGAGTTTTTTGAGGAAGTGGTAAAGATGATTAAGTGTAGACCAGTGGACGTTGTCTTCATGGACTTTACTAAAGCACTTGACAAGGTCCCGCACCATGGTTGGCTGATCCAGAAGGTTATGCTTCTTAAAATCTATGACGAGTTGCAATTTAGATACAAAGTTGGCATGGCCATAGAAGACAGAGGGTAGTTGTAGAGTAATATTTTTCTAATGGCGGCTTGTGACCAGCGGTGATCAGTGTTAAACCTTTGTTGTTTGTAATACTTATAAATGATTTGGATGAAAATGTAAGTGATCTGATTAGTAAATTTACAAGCAATATGAAAGTTGGTGGAATAGTGGTTAGTGGGGAAAATTATCAAAGGATACAGCAGGATATAGATCAGTTGGAAAGTTGTGTGGAGAAATAGCAGATGGAGTTTAATCTGGTCAAGTGTGAAGTGATGCATCTTGGGAAGTCAAATGTAAGAGGAAAGTGCACAGTAAATGACAAGACCCTTATGAGCACTGTAATACAGAGGAATCTTGTGCTGCAAGTCCATAGTTCCCTGAAAGTGACAACACAAATGGATCTGGAGTAATGCAGGCATACATAATGCTTGCCTTTATCAGTCACAATATTGTGTATAAAAGTTGGCGAGACATGTTGCAGCTGTCTAAGACTTCGGTTAGGCCTTTTTCAGGGTATTGAGTGCAGCTCTGGTCATCATACTACCGGAAAGATGTGGAGGCTTTGTCAAAACAGGTTTACAAGGATGTTGTGACAACCAGGAGAGGTTGGACTAACTTGGATTGTTTTTGCAGGGACATTGGAAAGTGAGGGATGACCTGATGGAAATATATCTAATTATAAGAGGTTAGCACAGGCTGAATAGTTGTAGCCTTTTCCCCAGGCTGGAGATGTCAAACACATTTGACATAGGTTTAAAGTAGAAGGGGAAAGTTTAAATGAGATGTGCATCACAAGCTTTTTATACAGAGTGTGCTAGGTGCTAGGTATCAGGGCAAAGCAGATACTTTAGCAAAGTTTAAGAGGTACTTAAACATGAAATATGGACAAACAGGGAATAGAGGGAAGCCGTGCATGTGAAGGCAAATAGGACTTGTTTAAAATAGTATCACAGTCAGCACAGACATGATGGACCAAAGGACCTATCCCTGTGCTATACCCATCTATGTTCTAATCTATAGATAAATTAACATAAATGCTGATTATTCAATTGGATTGTAAATGTGTTTTATTGTAATTCCAGAGAGTGAAGTCTAGGTTTTCTGTTCCTTACCATTTGATGTGCATCTGTAATACAGATAAAGGATACATAAATGGATCTTTTCTGATTGGAAGGATGCAATAAGTGGAATCCCACTGGGATCTATGCTGTTGCCTCAATATTTCAGCAAATTTACAACAATGCCTTAGACGAGGGGGTGATGGCATGATAGCTAAACTTGCAGATGACATTAAAATAAGACATTAAGGTAAGAAAGCATGTGGTGAAGAAAATATAAAGCAGTTACAAAATAACATGAATAGATTAATTGAGTGTGCAAAAAATCTGGCAGATTGAGTATAATGTGGGAAAAAGTGAAGTTATTCGCTTTTGCAGAAAGAATGAAGAAACCGAGGATAACTTAAACGACAGCATTGCACAGTGCCGCTCTAGTCTGTGAGTCATAAGATATTATTATGCAGGAGCAATGCAGAATTAAGTTGGCTTTTCGGATGCTATCCTTTATTATGGAAGGAATTGAATATAAATAATCCTACAAATAGGATGGTATGCTTCAGTTATACAGGGCATTGTTGGACCACATTTCAATTAGGTGTGCAGTTCAGTGCCTTTATTTGAAGGAAGGTTCAACTATGCTGGATGAAGATAGATTATTATAAGACATGGAAATCAAAGTTTATCTAGAGAAGTTGAAATTGTGAAATTTGAAATACAAATAGATCTACCATGATCTTCCTGAATGATGGAGCAGACTCTATGAGCCAAATTATCTACAACTTTGTATATTTGTATGTTCACATAGGATAAAGGAGATTTTTGATGTTGCTAGGTAATAGGGCAAAGGCAATAGATTGCATAATGGTAGCTAGATGGAAGGGATTCACAATGATAATAATGCAAAACAAGATGCTGATATATTTTCTCCAACTACTTTTAGATACATCATTGTATTATTAATCAAAGTTCTACTATTTGTCTACTTTCTTTATTTTCTATTTTCAGGTAAAAACACTGAGATAATCATGCATGTTTAGCAGGCCATGAAGAAGGCAAATGGTATGTTGGCCTTCATAGCAAAAAGGTTTCACTATAGGAGTAGGGATATCTTGCTGCAAGTAGCTAGGTCCTTTGTGGGATCACAGTGTGCAATTTTGCTAAATGTTGGAAGGATGTTTCAAATGACTGGGAGTCAAGAACAAGGGGTCACAGTCTAAGAAGATGTGATAATTCATTTAGGACTGAGATGAGAACAAATTTCTTCACCCAGAGAGTGGTGAGTTTCTAGAGTTGTCTGCGACAGAAAACATGGGAGGCCAAAACATTGGATGTTTTCAAGAAGGAGTTAGATATAGATCTTAGGGCTACAGGGACAAAAGGATATGGACGAAAGCATGAGGAAGATACTGATTTGGATGATCAGGGGAGAAGACTCGAAGGGCTGGATGGCTTAACATTTTTCCTATTCTCTATGTCTCTTTGCTTCTATTTTCATTTGGAATTCTTTTGTATCTTTTGGATATTGGAACAGATATAAGACAAACAAAAGCATGACAAGTTGATTACGCAACATTTGTTAATCATTTATATAATTGATTTGGATGAGAATATAGGAGGCATGGTTAGTAAGTTTGTGGATGACACAGTGGCAATGTAGTGGACAGTGAAGAAGGTTATAAATGTATTGCTGGAAAAGCGCAGCAGGTCAGGCAGCATCAAAGCAACAGGAGATTCGACGTTTCGGGCATGAGCACTTCTTCAGGAATGAGGAATACATGTCCTGGGCAGAGTGGGAGGGGGAGTTAAAGTGTTCAGCCATGGGGCGGTTGGGTTGGTTGGTGCGGGTGTCCCAGAAGTGTTCTCTGAAATGTTCCGCAATTAGGCGGCCTGTCTCCCCAATGTATAGGCGGCCACATCAGGTGCAGCGGATGCAGTAAATGATGTGTGTGGAGGTCCTTGGCCTCCTCCATTGCCAGACCATGGTAACGTGACACCTGGAGGAAGAGTGCCTCATCTTCCACCTAGGAACCCTCCAACCACAAGGGATAAATGCAGATTTCTCCAGCTTTTTCATTTCCCCTCCCCCCACCTTTTCTCAGTCCCAACCCTCAGACTCAGCATCGCCTTCTTGACCTGCAATCTTCTTCCTGACCTCTCCACCCCCACCCCCTCTCTGGCCTATCACCCTCACCTAATCTCCTTCCATCTATCGTATTCCCAACGCCCCTCCCCCAAGTCCCTCCTCCCTACCTTTTATCTTAGCCTGCTTGGCACACCCTCCTCATTCCTGAAGAAGGGCTTATGCCAGAAAGGTCGATTCTCCTGTTCCTTTGATGCTGCCTGACCTGCTGCGCTTTTCCAGCAACACATTTTTAAGCTCTGATCTCCAGCATTTGCAGTCCTCACTTTCTACTAGTGAAGAAAGTTATCTCAGAGTATAACAGGATCTTGATCAGCTGGGCCAATGGGCCAAGGAGTGGCAGATGGAGTTTAATTCAGATAAATGCGAGGTATTGCATTTTGGTAAGATATACCAAAGCAGGACTTATACAGTTAATGGGAGGGCACTGGAGAGTGTTGTTAAATAGACAGACCTAGGGATTCAAGTACAGAGTTCCTTGAAAGTAACATCACAAATGGACAGGGAGGTGAAGGCAGAGCATTGAGTATAGGAGTTGGGATGTTATATTGTGGCTATACAGGACATTGGTGAGGCTACTTTTGGCATACTGTGCACAGTTTTAGTCTCTATTTTATAAGAAGGATGTTAATAAATTGGAAGGAGTGCAGAAAAGATTCACAAGAATATTGCTGTGACTGGAGGATTTGAGGTATAAGATGAGGATGGATAGGCTGAGAATGATATTAAGCAGTTTTATAAATTCATGAGAGGCATAAATAACTTGAATGACAAAGGTTTTTTCCCTAAGGTAGGGGAGTTCAAAACTAGAGGCATAGGTTGAAGGTAAGAGGGGAAATATTTAAAAGGGACCCGAGGGCAATATTTTAACACAGAGGTTGGTGTGTAAATGGAATGAATTTCAGAGGAAGTGGTAGAGGCAGATATAGTTGCAGCATTTAAAAGATATTTGGGAAGATACATGAATAGGAAATGTCTAGAAGGATATGGACCAAACACAGAAAAAATGGAACTAGTTTAGTTTGAGAAACATGGTTGGCATGGACAAGTTGGACCACAGGGACTGTTTCCGTGCTGTATGACTCTACATCTGAGTCTGGCAGAGGCAGACAAGTTAGTTAGGATTCTGTTTCATAATCATATGGGAGCACAAAGAACATCTCTCCATCCATCTTTGTATCTACCTGCTATAGGATGAGGACCACATCTGGTAGAAAATTTTAGCCAATCACTTAATGCACTCTTGAACATCACTTTGGATTAGGCTTTGGAGGTCAATTGGCACACAAAGGGGAATACACAAAAATAATAGGTTGATGAAGTAAGTAAGTATTAGTCAACTTATTGTAACAATAAAAATGTCTGCGGGTTTCTATCATGAAAATGCATGAGCAGAAGCTTGAGATTTTTGTGCAAGATAATCTGCAGTAGTGGGACATGTTTTGAGGGAAGATGGTGGGACATCATATAGACAACATTATTTGCTAGATGTAGAAGTCAAGATAGAGGCTGTTGTCCAAAATGAATAGCAATTAATCTGTTGAAGTGAACAGAGTTTCACCTTTGCATCTTCAGGGTGTTCCTGCTCTTCATGGACATTTCGTTTTCTGAGATCTCAATTGTAAAGTTTATTTGCAAGGTTTGGACATTGTTACCTTTTGAAGGAACAAACTGTTTGGCATGTACTTTGCCAAAGTAAATGTTGTAATGTTCTGTGATACATCTAGAGTAGATACTACATGCTGTTATCATAGTGCATTCAAGGTAGTGCGTATTGGGTCCATTGAAGGTACATTGTACAACATAATTACTTTACCTGGGTGTAATTGAATTTCATGATCACTTTTATAGCTGAATCCATAGAACCATTAGTATTCTATCACACTCACATCTCAACCTTGCACCCTCAACAAATGTATATCACATAGACCAGGTATATTGCCTCTCATACATAATCTCAAGATCAAACATCTTGCATTTTCCTCATGACTTATAGTCATAGAGATGTACAGCATAGAAACAGACACTTCAGTTCAACTCATCCAATCCGGACAGATATCCCACCTGCCAGCACCCGGCCATATCTCTCCAAACTGTTCCTATTCATATACCCATCTAAATGCCTCTTAAATATTGCAATTGTACCTGCCTCCACCACTTTCTCTGGCAGCTCATTCCATACACACACCACCATCTGAGTGAAAATGTTGCCTGTTAGGTCTCTTTTATATCTTTCCCCTCTCACCCTAAACCTATGCCCTCTAGTTCTGGACTTCCCCACCCCAGGGAAAAGGTTTTGTCTATTTATTCTATCCCTGGCCCTCATGACTTTATAAACCACTATAAGGTCACCCCTCAGCCTCCGACGCTCCAGGGCAAACAGAGCTACCCTATTCAACCTCTCCCTATAGCTCAAATCGTCCAATCCTGGCAACATCCTTGTAAGTCTTTTCTGAACCCCTTCCAGTTTCATAACATCTTTCTGATAGGAAGGAGACCGGAATTGCATGCAATATTCCAACAGTGGCCTAACCAATGCCCTGTATAGCTACATCGTGACCTCTCAACTCCTGTATTCAATACTCTGACCAATAAAGGAAAACATACCAAATGCCTTCTTCACTATCCTATCTACCTGCGACTTCACTTTCAAGGAGCTATGAACCTGTACTCCAAGGTCTCTTTGTTCAGCAACACTCCCTAGGACCTTACCATTAAGTGTATAAGTCCTGCTAAGATTTGCTTTCCCAAAATGCAGCACCTCACATTTATCTAAAATAAATTCCAACTGCTACTTCTCAGCCCATTGGCCCATTTGATCAAGATCCCATTGTAATTTTAGGTAACCTTCTTCACTGTCTACTACACCTCCAATTTTGATGTCATCAGCAAATTTACTAACCACACCTCTTGTGCTCCCATCCAAATCATTTATATAAATGATGAAAAGTAGTGGATCCTTGTAGTCACAGGCCTCCAGTCCGAAAAACAGCCCTCCACCACCACCCTCTGCCTTCTATCTTTGAGCCAGTTCTGTATCCAAATGGTGAGTTCTCCCTATATTCCATGAGATCTAGCATTGCTAATCAATCTTCCATGGGGAACCTTGTCAAATGTCTTACTGAAGTCCAGATAGATCACATCTACCATGCTGCTCTCATCAATCCTCTTTGTTACATCTTCAAAAAACTCAATCAAGTTTGTGAGACATGATTTGTCTCAATGAATTTTTTAATTAATATGGACTGCATATGAACTATAAAGAAAATGACCCCAGAAATGCAGCAAGAAAGCTGCTGAAATAAATAATCTGAGTATTGCCCCTCTGACCTCCCTTACACCCGAAAAGCCAATCATTAACACAAGAGGCCCATTAGGAAGGAATTCGATGATTACTGCATGTTCAGCGATTTTCTGGATGAGGAAAAGTCAATCATAGGATAGCATTACAAATGTTCTTTTCAATTCTCTATCATTATCAGCTGGAGGCCTGTGCACCTGACAGAAATAACATACAATCAAATAAAATATTTAATGTCCACTGGATTCTGGAAGCTTCCTAACAGTGGTTAGCATTGTTTCCTCACAGCGCCAGAGACCCGGGTTCAATTTCCGCCTCAGGCGACTGACTGTGTGGAGTTTGCACGTTCTCCCCGTGTCTGCGTGAGTTTCCTCCGGGTGCTCCGGTTTCTTCCCACAGTCCAAAGATGTGCAGGTCAGGTGAATTGGCCATGCTAAATTGCCCGTAGTGTTAGGTAGGGTGTAAATGTAGGGGTATGGGTGGGTTGCGCTTCGGCGGGTCGGTGTGGACTTGTTGGGGTGAAGGGCCTGTTTCCACACTGTAAGTAATCTAATCTAATCTAAACTTTGACCTTAGTTTAGAAGAATTCTTGGCTTTGCAATTAAATTGTATAAATGACATTTGCACTGTTTCAGGAATATACAAAGGGAGATAAAGGAAACCCACTTGAGCTGAACTATTGAACTTTATATAGATTTGATATTTAAACAAATCTGTTGATAACTGAAGAACAAATTCATCACATTTAATTAATTCAAATTAATCACATTTGATCGAGTCCTAATAAAGTATCTGGATTTGAGTGAGGCCCTGGAGTAGTCTTTGTGTTGGCTACCTACATATGAACATACACCCTTCAAACCTGCATCACCATTTAATAAGATCATGATTGAGCTGGTTGTAACTACAAATCTACATTTCCACCTAACCCTGAAAACCTTTCACCTCTTGCTTACCAAGAATTTGTCCTCTTCTATATGAAAAAATTTCAAAGATTTTGATCCACTATCTTTTGAAAGACTCAACCTCTGTGAGAAAAAAAAACAATCATCTCATCTCTATTTTAAATGGATGACTTTTTTTTTGGCAGTTACTCCCTAGTTCTAGATTCTCTCTTAAAATTAAAGAATCATCTCAACACCTACTCAGTGAAGACTCCTTAAGATTTTGCATAATTCAATCAGTACCTAAATTAATTCACATATCACCAAAACATATTACATGATCCAATGTAAACATTTTTATATTTTTCTGAAAGATGTAAGTTGTTAGAAACTGTAATAGGTCACAGTGCAATACTTGTCTCTAAATGTAGAAAGGAATTGTTTATGTTCTTTACCAGCAGCAACTTTTCTCTTGAGCTAAATGATCACAGAAGTAAAATATTTTTACTGCCCCTGAATGAAACAAAAAGCAGTCATTGACCTGAATTGTTTAATTGCAGAAATAGAACTTTAAACCAATGTCCTCATTATTTTGTTCACATTTTGTTGCTTGTTTTACTTCCTATTTAAATAGTTATTTCAGTCGGCTGAAGGAACTACTGACTAATTTCAGTACAAGAATCTGATGAGACATTTAGGAAGTGAAATAGTGACAGCAAAATAGGTTGACTTTATTTTCAACTGTGTCTGAAATAAGTCCTCTTGTTATATTTTTATACTTACCACAAAAAATGTTTTCTTTCCCCCTGGAACACTGAATACTGGTGTAATGCCTGGCTTCCCCTTGGTGACATCCATAACTTGCACTGTTCTGCAATAATTACCGGCTCCAGTAGAGGTAGTGGTTTCAACAGTTAGTTAATTTAGCCAGATGGCTGGTTTGCAATGTAAAAGGATATGAATACTGTGGCTTCAATTACCATACCAGCTGAAGTTACCATGAAGGACTCTCCTGTCAGCTTCTCCCTTCACCTGAAGTGTGGTGACCTCAAGTTTAATCACCATCAGTTGTATCCCCTCTAATCACAGCAGCCTTATGTATTGGTAAGACCAAGCTGGTTTTATCTTTATCTTTTAATTGAAGATAAAAAAAATGGTTTTGATTAACTGAGCACATTTCTTGCCCTCAAAGTGTCACAAAGTGCATTCCATACAATGAAGTAATTTTTCATATTTAATCATTATTGAGTAACGAAGGTGGGGCCCCTTCACCAAGAATTACAAATGCCAGCAGTAAGTTCCTATTATTTGGTTGTAGGGATGATTGGTACAATGAATCTAAAAGATTTTTAAAGAAACATCATTGCAAGTAAATGTCAAAAGGATTTTAACAACCTAAATTGCAATTTCCAAATAAAACATTAATTTAATTTGGGTAGTCAGCAGACTAATCTATAGAGGGGAGGTGATGGTATTATCGCCACATTATTAATCCACGGCCCCAGTAATGTTCTACTGACTCAGTTGAAAATTCTGCCAGTACAAGTGGTGGAAGTTCAGTTCTATTAAAAAAAATCTGGAAGAACAAGTCTAATGATTACCAGTACCAATTGGTGAAAAATCCCTTTTCTAGGCCTGCTGCTTTGTTCCAGCGAAGACCAGTGATACAACAATAGTTTCACAGTCATTATTGCTAAGCCTGGATATGAATTTGTGATGCATTATTTGAAATTAAATTCCACTACTTTTCATGGTGGAATTTGAACACACATCGCAGAACATAACCTTAGTCTCTGGATTCAGTATGAATGCACATAACCTTTTCCTTCAATGGCAATCATTACTCAACCTCAGTGCATGCATTTGTTGGGTAAGAAAATCTAAAACTTTAATTGTTTAAACCCATTTTAGCCTAATTTGGTTTGTAGTTTATTAAACTGCATTAATCTGAAATCTACAGTTTATATTCTGTCGTTGCTAACCTCAAGCATGATTTTTTAAAGGGTGCAGTGAAAGAGGACCTTGACTAAGAACTGGTTGAAACTTGATCTTCATAAAATGACTCAGATAGAACTTGTTTGGTGGGAGCATGGACCTTGTGGTATAGTGGTAACATCCTATCATTTGGCTAGAAGATCCAAGGTTGAATTGGCCATGCTAAATTGTCCATAATGTCCAAGAATGTGTAAACTATGTGGATTAACAATGGGAAATGCAGTCTTACAGGGATAGGTAGGGGAATGGGTCTGTGTGGACTCAATCAGCCAAATAACCTGCTTCCACACTGTAAGGATTCAATGATTCTATATCCTAACTATCTGGGAGGTGTGTCATAATATGTTTGGACAAGTTGATTAAAATAACTGGAAATAGTCACTGGACATGAAATAGAGTGCTGGAGTTGAGCATCTCAAAGAGTTAAGCAAGAGAAGGATCAATCTGTTTGATAACTTTTGCCTAAAACAGACAGTTGATTGGTGATTATTTCCAGTCTTTAAGATAGAAGTAAGGGTACTTAGTTTACTGTCTTTTTTATTTTGTCGTGTATACTTAAAAATAGCGGTTTTTTTTCTGATTGATACTGCTGTACAAAAACATAATTCCAATAAAATGTCAAGTCCATGAATATTAGAGAGATTTATTTGAAAAAAAAAGGATGGAGATGGGTGATGTATTACAGCTGCAATATGCAGAAGTTGCTGGACACTGAGGTGTTCCAGAGTGAATGCAGCTGTAACTTTCGTGCCTTTCTTGCAACTTCAAATTTGGGTTGAAAAGTTGGAATATGAACACAGACATTGCACTACAACAGGGATGAAGATGTCGTTTGGTCATTTTATTATAGGAGCTGGTTCCCCTCCTCAGACTTTGCCATTTAAATTTGCTCTGTGATCAGAGACAAGGCCATTTGACTGCAGGAGAAGCAGGTATAGAGACCCATAGGTAAGCTTTCAAGGAGTTCAACAGTTTATGAGGTCCTTGCTAACTGTAGGCAAGAAGGGGAGTGTAGGAGGATGAGTCAATTGACTACAGCTCTGTGGACAGAAATCCATTCAAGTAAGGGAAGGAATTGTGAACATAGTAATGGTTGGGGACAGTATAATTAGGGGGCTAGACAGTGTTCTCTGCAGTCGTTAACATGAGCACTGAAGGCTGTGTTGCCTACCTGGTGCTTGTGTTAAGGGCATCTCCTCAGGGCTAGGAGAACTTCAACAATTAGGTGCTGAATGTAAAAAATAAGAAATTTGAGGTAATAATCTCAGTATTACCGTAAGAGTGTCTTTAAAATATGAGAAGTAAAAGAAAGGCCAAAGTAAACATATGCCACATAGGGAATGAAGCTGGGAAAATAATAATGGAGAAGGAGGAACTAGTTGAATGATTACTTTGCATCAGTTTTCATGGTAGAGGACTGTACTAGCATTCTAAAAATAATAAACCACAGGTCAAAAGGTGAGGAGGAAATAAATACAATATTTAATGAGAGAAAATGTAATACAGAAATGAACATGGCTAAAGGCTGATATGTCCCCTAGACCTGATGGGTTGAATCCTGTGATATTAAAGAAAGTAGCTTCAGGGATAGTGGATGCATTAGTAGTAATCTTCCTAGGATCCTTAGTTTCTGGAATAACCTCAGAGAATTGTAATGCCATTACAAAAGCCTTATTAAAAAAAAAACCTATAGATGAGTTAGCTTGGCAATTATCATTGGGAAACTATATATTCTAAAGGATGTAATAACAGATATTTAGACATGCGTTATAGAATCACGCAGAATTAGCATGGCTCTATGAAAGGAAAATCATAACTGACAAATTTATTAGAAGTTTTTGAGGAGGCATCAAGCAGGATAGCTAAAGGGGAACTGATAGCTGTCACATAATTGGAATTCCAAAAAAAATTCATAAAGTTATCACATATAAAGACTAATTAATAAGATACGAGCACATGGCATTGAGTGTAGTATATTTAGAAGCTTAAGTAATGAATAAAAAAGTGAGTTGAGATAAAGGTGGTATTTTCAGGATGGTAAACTGTAACAGGTGGAGTGCTACAGGGATCAGTGTTGGGGCCATGATTGCTAACAATATGTTTTGAATGACTTGGAAGAGGCAAGTGAATATAGTATCATCAAGTTTGCAGTAACACAAAGAGCCTACAGCGGTGAGTGGGCGAAAACTTGGCAGATGAAATGTATTGTGGGAAAATGGGAGGTTATGGAAAATAGAGTAGCTGAATATTCTTTGAATTGAGAAAGACTGCAGAAAGCTGCAGCACAGAGAGATTTAAGGGTGCTTGTATATGAATCACAAAAACTAGAATACAGGTTTAGCAGATAACACAGAAGGCAAATGGAATAAAATGGGGAAAACTCTAAGGTTATGCACTTTGAAGAGGGAATGTAGAGAAAAGCTGAATGTTATTTACATAGTGAACAACTGCAGAAAGCTGTAGGACAGAGTGCTTTGAGGGTTTCTGCACATGAATCACAAAAGCTACAAATTTAGCAGATAATGTGAAGGAGTATGGGATGTTGGCCTTTATTTTAAAGGTAACGGAATGTAAAAAAATATGGTTGTCTTGTTAAAAAATGTATAAGGCACTAGTAGAATTACACCTAGAGTACAGTGCACAGTATTTGTCCCCTTAGCTAAAGAAAGCTACATTGTCATTGGAGGCAGTCCAGTGACATTCCACAAGATTGGTCATGGGTATAGAGGGATTTTATTATAAGGACTGCTTTAGTAGGATGGTCCAGTATCATTGGGAGTTTAGAAGAATGAGATGCAACCCTATTGAAACATACCAGATTCTTTGGATATTTGACAGGATAGATGTGAAGAGATTGTTCCCACTGTGAGTGGCACAGTGTCTCAGTGGTTAGCCCTATTGCCTCACAGCGCCAGAGACCTGGGCTCGATTTCGATCTTGGGTGGCTGTCTGTGTGGAGCTTGCACATTCTCCCCATGTCTGCGTGGGTTTCCTCCAGGTGTTCTGGTTTCCTCCCACAATCCAAAGATGTGCAGTTTAGGTGAATTGGCTATACTAAGTTGCCTATAGTGTTCAGGGATGTGTAGGTTAGGTGCATTAGTCAGGGGTAAAATGTAAACTAATAGGGTAAGGGAATGGGCCTGGGTGAGTTGATCTTTGGAGGGTCAGTGTGGGCTTGTTGGGCTGAAGGGCCTATTTCCACACTGTAGGGATCCTATGGTTCTATGATGATTCTTGTGAGAGAGCTTAAGACCGGAGAGTTTAATTTCAGAGTAAGGAGTTATCTATTTCAGACAGCAATGAGGAGGAATTTATTTTCTCAGCTGATAGTGAAGCTGGGGATTTCTTTATCCTCAAGAGTGTCAAGACTGTATCAGTGAGAATATTCAAGGCTGAGATAGACAGATTTTTAATCAAGGAATTCAGGATTATGGTGTAAAGGCAGGAAAATTAAGATGAAGATTATCAGATCAATTGTGATCTCATTGAATGGTTGAGCAGACTTGAAGGGCAGAATGGCCTATTTCTATCATTGTGTCTTATGGTCTTATGGTCTTACGCAAAGTCAAGGAACAATATCTTTTTTTTTGCATATGACTTTATAGCCTTTTGGACTGCACATTGAGCTCAACAATTTCAGACCATGAACACTGTCTTCCATTTTGATACTTCTTTCCCCAGAGCTTTGTTTACATTTTTTTTGCTTCTACTTGGAGCTGACCTTTATTCTGTCAATAATACTGACTCTGGATTTGGGCTTTGTCACTTCTCTACAACAATTGCCACTCCTTTTTGCCTTCTATTCTGTGATATCAATGACCATCCTCCTCATACTCTAACATTTCCCTAATATTTCCACTGCTCAACTTGTTTCTCTCCCTTTCTCAAGAGTACAAAGCCTCTCACATTTTCACCCCCCTTCCATTCTGAATTAGAATCATTAGATTTGAAATGTAAATTGTTTTTCTCTCTACAGACACTGTCAGACCCGCTGAGTACTTCCAGCAGCCTTTATTACTTAACAAAAGGCACATTGTTATTCAGACATTAATTCTCAAATGACTAATCATGAAAAGAGCCTTGACAATGGCACCAGCTAAATGAGATAGCCACAGCTAACTGTAGATTACTTTCTGAGAAACTTGATTTTAACCACTGTTTGTAATCCTAAGGGAATGTGTACGCTCTAAACTTCAGTGGACTATAATAGACGTGGCTCAGAAAAACTGTATGAGGAACTTAAATTTTCTTAATTATGTCAAGTATCCTTTTGTTGCCATAGTAACCCTATTAAACCCATGCCTCATTGTGAGTTTTTAGAACTTGATCACATGCATAACATTTACAAGACATGACTTGTGTACCTACATTTACCAGATGGTTCACTGTATCTCTCACTCTCTGTCTTTTCCATGTTGCATATTCTGCATACCTCTTACATTCTGTGCTTATTTCATAAGTTTTATCACTCTGCACTTCCAATGACCCTGATCTCACTTTGTAAAAAGGATGCCCTTCCCTGTTCCAGCCAGATACCTTTCCTGTTTTGGTTTCATCTTGTATCGCTGCGACAACCAATGACGCTGTTCTATGACCCCATAAGACTCTACTGTATTTAAAGTGACTTTACTTCAGTTCCCAAGTCTATTTTAAGATTAGTAAATTAAATGTGACAAATATTCTACATCTCACATCACTAAGAGATTAAATAAGATTTTATTAATCTGTGAATTAAAGTAATTAGTGGGATTAAATTTACTTGGCTTGGCTTAATGTGAATTACACTGGTGTATTTTTGGAGGGGTTTACACCGTGAACCCCAACACAATTTCTCACTATATTGTGAGGTGTCTGTTAAGGTATGGTCAGTAAAAAGTCAATGTAATTCATATCTTGCTTCATTAACAACCTACCCCACCCCAAAGGCTTCCCTGATGTTCACACCTAACTGTAACTTACAACTTGTACCTTTCCACTCAGCAAATATCTGAATGACTGGCAGCCCTTGTAGAGTTGAAAAATGTGGTGCTAGTAAAGCACAGCAGGTCAGGCAGCATGCGAGCAAGAAAGATGACATTTTGGTATAAACCCTTCATCAAGCCCACAGTATACCTGAACAAGTATTGTCAATCCAGTGTTGCCCTTCTAATATTTGTCCTGGGCATGGCAGACAATGAAAAACTGTTACCCTGTTTTGTGGGCAGGGGCTGAAATGTCCTGCTGAATGGGGTGGTGCAAAAACAGGGCTACCTCTACCCCGAGACCAGCAGTAAAGACCATGAGACCAAAATCTGCCAGCCTGGACTGAGGTTACCACCTAAGTCAATGCAGTCTCTCAGCATGTCTAGAGGAATATTCAGTAAGGCAGGAGGAAGATCCATACACTTCTGCATTTTGCTGATGTAAATGCCATAATTTTCTCTCCAATACTTCACATTCACTCTATTTCTGCCACTGTACTGAGACTCATATTGTGCTATTCTCACTATAGCTGGCAACATCTTTTGTCATTCTCTGTTACTCACCCCAATGACTAGCATCACCAATCCTTGTACTGTGTACATCGGCTCTGCCCCCTTATGAGTAGAGGGTTTTGATGCTGTCCACCCTGAACAGCTGACTGATTTACTGTGCCAGGGACCCCTGCATGAAGGCTACCAGCCTTGACTTGCTGACCACCATGACAAGCTTTTTGGCTTTGTGTCTCCGCTAAATGGCAAGGCATGATCAAAGTAATAATTATCCCAGTAGTTCTGGCTGAAGGGGAAGTGCACAAAAGCAAGAAACGACAGTGATGCTGTGAGCATTAAATGGCTGAGAGTGTGTGAGCACCATGATAACGAGCCAAGAGTCTACAGATGCAGCCTGGTCCAGTCCATGAGCTGGATGTGGCCCCCTGAGCACACTGTGCTTGCTGCAGCAAATAATGATAGTTACCGATGCAGCCCAAGGTGCCACATTGAAGTGCAGTAACGTCCTTTAACTGGATTGTAGATGTGCCTTGAGGCTTCTTTGCGCAAAGCACATGTCAGGTGTCAATGTCACTAAGTGTGGAGTGCATATGGCTGTTGATCATGGAGCATCCCTGAGATGTTGGTGCCAGATTTCCAATATAGAGGTCCTTTGGAGCAAGTGAAAAGCCAAGCACCAACTTTGATTTCCACGTTGAGATTTTTCGCAACATTCAACTTGTTTGGCATGTTTGATAAAATGGAAAGCTGCATATTCATGAGGTGAGTTGTGGTGATATTAATAAGGCATTTAACAAGTTATAATACCCCATAATGTGTAACTCACTGCCTTCTACTAGGAAAGTGCCATGCTGCTAAGTAAAAACATTGAAAGTGCAGTGAGATATTCTCGACGTTGAGATGAGCTGACTTTATTCGTTAAAGAAGGCTAGTGAACTAGATGGGTTTGTTTCAATTGATAATTGTTTCAAAGTCACCATTTCAGAGAGTAGTTTTTCAATTCCAGACCTAGATATTTTTAATCAGTCTGTTCAGATATGGTATGATACCCCTTTGGAGCAGGTGGGACTTGAATCCATGCCTCTGGTTCAAACGTATGGACACCATCACTGTGCTACAAGACCCTTCAATTGTAGATATATTAATTACACGTAAATGTCACTAGCTGCCATGGTGGGATTAAAACCCATGTTCCCAATGCATTAGCCTGGGTCTCTGGATTGCTAATCACCACATCTTCACACTACACTCTCCCCTAAATTGTGTCCCCTAGTTCTAATCCTTCCCACAAAGGGAGGCAATCTTTCAGCAAATACCCTGTCAAACCCTTCAGGATTTTCAATAATATCACCTGTCATTCTTCTTAACTGCATTTGATATGACACAAACTATCTAACTTTTCTTTATATAATACCACATCAGCCCAGGCATCAGTCAAGTGAACTATCTTTGATCTGCCTCGAACACATTTATATCCTTTCTTAAATAAAGAGACCAAAACACTACACAGTCATCTGACAGTGGTCTCACCGATACACTGTATAAATATAGCAAGACCACCCTACTTTTGTATTCATTATCCCTGCAATAGATAATAACAATCTGTTTTCTGTTTCCATTTTCTTTCCTAGTTACTTCTTGTATCTGCCTATGGGCTTTAGTGATCATATAGCAGGACACTTAGACTTTGTACCTGAAAGTTCTGCAACCTCTCTCTATTTAAACAATATGCTACATTTTGATTCTTTCCATCAAAGTGGTAAGTTCACATTTTTCTACATTACATTCCATTTCCAAATTTTCTATGCTCACAATGTACTTTCATCCTCGTAGACTGCTGATGTCCTCTTTACAACTTAGTTTCCAACCTTATATTGTCATTAGCTGAAAATGTGTTGCTGGAAAAGCGAAGCAGGTCAGGCAGCATTCAAGGAACAGGAAATTCGACGTTTCGGGCATAAGCCCTTCATCAGGAATGAGGAAAGTGTGTCCAGCAGGCTAAGATAAAAGGTAGGGAGGAGAGACTTGGGGGAGGGGCGATGGCGATGTGATAGGTGGAAGGAGGTCAAGGTGAGGTCAGGAAGAAGATTGCAGGTTAGGAAGGCAGTGCTGAGTTCAAGGGATTCGACTTTGACAAGGTGGGAGCAGGGGAAATGAGGAAACTGGAGAAATCTGAGTTCATCCCTTGTGGTTGGAGGGTTCCCAGGCGGAAGATGAGGCGCTCTTCCTCCAACCATCGTGTTGTTATGGTCTGGCGATGGAGCAGTCCAAGGACCTGCATGTCCTTGGTGGAGTGGGAGGGGGAGTAAAACTGTTGAGCCACGGGGTGGTTGGGTTGGTTGGTCCGGGTGTCCCAGAGGTGTTCTCTGAAACGTTCCGCAAGTAGGCGGCCTGTCTCCCCAATATAGAGGAAGCCACATTGGGTGCAGCGGATGCAGTAGATGATGTGTGTGGAGGTGCAGGTGAATTTGTGGCGGATATGGAAGGATCCCTTAGGGCCTTGGAGAGAAGTAAGGGAGGAGGTGTGGGCGCAAGTTTTGCATTTCTTGCGGTTGCAGGGGACGGTGCCAGGAGTGGAGGTTGGGTTGGTGGGGGGTGTGGACCTGACGAGGGAGTGGTCTTTTTGGAACACTGATAGGAGAGGGGAGGGAAATATATCCCTGGTGGTGGGGTCCAAATGGAGGTGGCGGAAATGACGGCGAATGATACGCTGTATATGGAGGTTGGTGGGGTGGTAGGTGAGAACCAGTGGGGTTCTGTCCTGGTGGCGGTTGGAGGGGCGGGGCTCAAGGGCGGAGGATCAGGAAGTGGAGGAGATGCGGTGGAGGGCATTGTCGATCACGTCTGGGGGGAATCTGCGGTCCTTGAAGAAGGAGGCCATCTGGGCTGTGCGGTGTTGGAACTGGTCCTCCTGGAGCAGATGCGGCGGAGACGAAGGAATTGGGAATATGGGATGGAGTTTTTACCGGGGGCAGGGTGGGAGGAGGTGTAGTCCAGATAGCTGTGGGAGTCAGTCGGTTTATAGTAGATGTCCGTGTTGATTCGGTCGCCCGAGATAGAAATGGAAAGGTCTAGGAAGGGGAGGGAGGAGTCTGAAATGGTCCAGGTGAATTTGAGGTCGGGGTGGAAGGTGTTGGTAAAGTGGATGAACTGTTCAACCTCCTCGTGGGAGCACGAGGCAGCGCTGATACAGTCATCAATGTAACGGAGCACCTTCAAACGGACCCCACCACCAGGGATATATTTCCCTCTCCTCCCCTATCAGCGTTCCGAAAAGACCACTCCCTCCGTGACTCCCTCATCAGGTCTACACCCCCCACCAACCCAACCTCCACTCCTGGAACCTTCCCCCGCAACTGCAAGGAATGCAAAACTTGCGCCCACACCTCCTCCCTTACTTCTCTCCAAGGCCCCAAGGGATCCTTCCATATCCGCCACAAATTCACCTGCACCTCCACACACATCATCTGTTGCATCCGCTGCACCCGATGTGGCCTCCTCTATATTGGGGAGACAGGCCGCCTACTTGCGGAATGTTTCAGAGAACACCTCTGGAACGCTCGGACCAACCAACCCAACCACCCCATGGCTCAACACTTTAACTCCCCCTCCCATTCCACCAAAGACATGCAGGTCCTTGGACTCCTCCATCGCCAGACCATAACAACACGATGGTTGGAGGAAGACCGCCTCATCTTCCGCCTGGGAACCCTCCAACCACAAGGGATGAACTCAGATTTCTCCAGTTTCCTCATTTCCCCTCCCCCCACCTTGTCTCAGTCGAATCCCTTGAACTCAGCACTGCCTGCCTAACCTGCAATCTTCTTCCTGACCTCTCCGCCCCCACCCCACTCCGGCCTATCACCCTCACCTTGACCTCCTTCAACCTATCACATCTCCATCGCCCCTCCCCCAAGTCCCTCCTCCCTACCTTTTATCTTAGCCTGCTGGACACACTTTCCTTGTTCCTGATGAAGGGCTTACGCCTGAAACGTCGAATTTCCTGTTCCTTGGATGCTGCCTGACCTGCTGCGCTTTTCCAGCAACACATTTTCAGCTCTGATCTCCAGCATTTGCGGACCTCACTTTCTCCTTATATTGTCATTAGCAAATGTAGCAACCATAACTTTGACCTTAACATCCAAGTGAAAGATGATGTACAATGATATTTTACACATGACCTTAGTGAATTTGCATATTCCTCTGCCTTCCACTATGTCTAAGTGCAGTCCTGACCGCCACTGCTGAAAGTGTAGGGCACCTGCTCTATTGGTTTGGAAGACTTGGGCAGTCATTGTCTGGTCCCTTTGATCTCTGAGCTGATGGAGGATGCAGGTGAAAGACTTGTTGATGTATCCTTTCAGAGATCAATGGATTCCTCCACAGAGGTGAAGGTGCAGTTGACGATCTCCAGCAATGGATTCTTCATAGAGGAGATTCCCTGGATGCCACTTGTGCCAGTGTAATAGAAAAGGGAGAACTATTTATCTAAGAGGTATAAATGCTTGAGCAGGGGCCCCACAGGGGCCAGCCTGACCTTCCAGTCACTGCCCATTTCAATTCTCCTTCCCATTCTCTCTCTCCGACATGTCTATCCTTGGCGTTCTCTCCTGCCACAGCGAATCAGACTGCAAATTGGAAAAGCAACACCTCATCTTTCGCCTGGGCAGCCCACAGTCCAGAGGACTCGAAATTGAATTCTCCAATTTCAAATAACCTCCCTTCCCATCCCTGACTCTCTTTCCAGCTCCTCCCCCTCCCTGCCATTCCTCTGACCAACTCTTCCTTCCAGCTATCAACCGGATTCATTCCTCCCATTGACCAACCAGGTCGTAACCTCTACCTGTGTTCATCTATCATTACCTCAGCACTCTGCCCCTCTCTCCACCCAAAACAATCCTCCATCTCCTCCTTTATCTGCAGCTCTCCTTAAACCCACCCCCAGTCCTTAAACATTGACTTTTCCACCTTCTGGTGCTGCCTGGATTGTTGTGTTCTTCCAGCCTTCTGCTTGTCTACTTGAGCAGATAAAAACAGTAAATGTAATGGGAAAACAGTGCATCACAGTACACTGAAGTTCATTGTGTTGGTTGGTCATTGAGGTAGCTCCATCTTCACATGGATAGCCATGTTTTTCTTCAGTCTTTTTTTCTTCATAAGGAGAATGAAACATAATGGTCATCAACTACTCATGCTTGTCTTGGACCTCCAAGTCTGATTATAGACCACTTTTCCTGCAATAAGACAAAAAAAAAGGAATTGAGTCTGATGGAAGTGGATGAAAGAGCATGAGCAAGAAGGCTGTAAGGTGTTCTCAGTGAGTGAGTAGGATTAGTTTGTGGTTTGGGAGGATGAGGAGAGTAAGGTTTGTTGAGTTGACATGATACATTCAATAATGAGAGTTTTAGTCCATGAGCCTTGGTGAGAGGAGGGTGCTGGGGAAGAGTTGGAGTAAATGGTAGATCTGTCTCTGTGAGGCAGCAGAGAAAATGTGTAAGCTTTGCACTTGCAGAGAGCAGTAGACAATTGACATTCTTCCTGCATCAATAGACATCTCACTTCACCCACAACTCAGAGCTGAACTAGTTTGCAATTTAGGTCCAGGTTAGCTTGTTCGGAGAACTTCCACATCTTGTGTTGAAAACTTTACCTCCTTCATATTGTCTCTTGGTATCCATGCCCTTTGCCATTTTGAGGGAGATATTCAGTGAGAAGGCTAGTGTTGCCGCTAATGGTAGAGCTGCTGGCGGTAGTGGTGATGACATTGCTTATTCTCTATCCCTTATAAAGGTGCAAGGTAGTATTGCAGGATCTCTTCTCATAATGTGATGAAGACTGGCAACAGAAAAATGAAGGCAAGGTAAATGAAGTGTCGAGCTGTTGAAGTGACTTCCAAGAAGGTGACATCACTTACCAAACAATCAAAGCAATTTCTGAGAAGGAGTGCTAAGAGTACGAATCTCTAACTTGCTCATTGCTGAACTCTTCAAATCCTTCAAAGTTCAAAACCTTCATTGCCTGTTAGTTAAATTATAGCAACTCTCGCTGATAAGTATTTGCTTTCATATTCCTGCCAATTTGTTGACAGGTTGGGAAAAAGTGTCTAGATCACAAAAACAGAATATAGGGTCAAAAGATGCTTAAAATAAATGTGAATATTTTAATTATTTGTCTTATAGTTTCTTTGTTTTCCTTAAATCCCTTGGTAGTGGATTGTAGAAGATGGTGGGATGGTGTTTGCATCCTTACTTCTTTTAGGCGATGTCAACTTTATATCCACGGATACTCACTTTCCCTTGCAATGGAAAATATCATCCCCTCACTGTCCAAGGTGATTAATGAAAGAACCAGAAATGATTTGGGAAAAATGCTCTTTTCAGCAATGAGTAGAAGTTCATTACCTGCTAGACTGGGAGGAAAAGGTTAAAAAGTGGCTTTGATAAGGAAATTGGAAAATACTTGAACAAAAAATTGCTGAGATATGCAGAAAGAGGGGAGATAGGAGCAAACTCAATTTCATTCTGCAATAACTAGCACAAACTCAACAGACTAAATTACTTCCTTCAGAAATAAACTGATTTATGGTTCTCTAAATTATCTGAGGAGAATTTGAACTACTTGCCTTCTTCTTCCTGCAGGTCCAATCTTCAGTGCTATGCAAAGTTGTGTGAAGAATAGCATACCCATGACTATTTTGCATTTCATGGTTGTGCTGAAGAGCCCCTCAGGATCTGTCTGGGCCCCAAAAGCATATCTTCAACTTACTGACAGCTAGTTCATCATATGTGTGCTTGTGATCTCAGGTAATGTTGATGGCCCGACAAACAATACATTACTCACTTGACTTTATGTACTTTTGCATCACTAATTGTGAATATATCTCCAAGTGACAGAAGCTTAAGAGTTGTTTCTGAGTTATTGGTGTCGTAGGTCCAGCAGGGTCCTCGAGGGATTTGCAATTGGCTGCCACCACATGGAGCAGCAACTGGCACCCAGTGAAATCCTACTGTTCAGGCATGCCAGGGAATCTTAGTTGCTGCCTGTTGACCTTGCTTTACGGATAATACCTGTAATTTTGCACTGCTCTTCTACTGTCCTCTCTGTTGTCCAGTTACAGGTTTATAAATCAGGCTGCTTCCCATAAAGGCCATGTTGGCCCTTATCCAAGATCCAGGCTAAGGTAGCCATTGTGCTGTTTATTTTGATGAGATTGACAAGACCTCCAAATTATAGAAAGTAAGCTCCCAGCCAAAGTATTGTGAACAAAACCTTTCTCATCATCAGATGAAAAGGTGAATGAAAGTTAACTAAATAAGTTATTCATTTAAATATTTGAGTTTGATTCAATTGTTGCTGCATTTTGCCTTTCATTCCATTGGAAAACTTTGCAAAACCCAGAAAAGGTGAAGAGGTGACAAGTAGGTTAGACGAGGGAAACCCAGTGGATGTGGTCTATCTAGACTTCCAAAAGGCCTTTGATAAGGTGCCACACGGGAGGCTGCTGAGTAAGGTGAGGGTTCATGGTGTTTGAGGTGAGCTACTGGCATGGATTGAGGATTGGCTGTCTGACAGAAGGCAGAGAGTTGGGATAATAAGTTCTTTTTCGGAGTGGCAGCCGGTGATAAGCGGTGTCCCACAGGATTCAGTGTTGGGGCCGCAGCTGTTCACGTTATATATTAATGATCTGGATGAAGGGACTGGGGGCATTCTAGTGAAGTTTGCCGATGATACGAAGATAGGTGGACAGGTAGGTAGTACTGAGGAAGTGGGGAGGCTGCAGAAGGATCTAGACAGCTTGGGAGAGTGGTCCAGGAAATGGCTGATGAAGTTCAATGTGAGCAAATGCGAGGTCTTGCACTTTGGAAAAAAGAATACAAGCATGGACTACTTTCTAAACGGTGTGAAAATTCATAAAGCCAAAGTACAAAGGGATCTGGGAGTGCTAGTCGAGGATTCTCTAAAGGTAAACATGCAGGTTGAGTTTGTGATTAAGAAAGCGAATGCAATGTTGTCATTTATCTCAAGAGGGTTGGAATATAATAGCACCATTGTGCTTCTGAGACTTTATAAAGCTCTGGTTAGACCCCATTTGGAGTACTGTGTCCAATTTTGGGCCCCACACCTCAGGAGGGACATACTGGCACTGGAACATGTCCAGCGGAGATTCACATGGATGATCCCTGGGATGGTAGGTATAACATACGAGGAACAGCTGAGGATCCTGGGATTGTACTCATTGAGTTTAGAAGGTTAAGGGGAGATCTAATAGAAACTTACAAGATAATACATGGCTTGGAAATGGTGGACGCTAAGAAATTGTTTCCGTTAGGCGAGGAGACTAGGACCTGTGGGCACAGCCTTAGAATTACAGGGGGTCAATTCAGAACAGAAATGCGGAGACATTTCTTCAGCCAGAGAGTGGTGGGCCTGTGGAATTCATTGCCGCGGAGTGCAGTGGAGGCCGGGACGCTAAATGTCTTCAAGGCAAAGATTGATAAATTCTTGATGCCACAAGGAATTAAGGGCTACGGGGAGAATGCGGGTAAGTGGAGTTGAAATGCCCATCAGCCATGATTAAATGGCAGCGTGTACTCGATGGGCCGAATGACCTTACTTCCACTCCTATGTCTTATGGTCTTATGGCCTTAAAACTAGCAGATGTACTGTTAAATTTGAAAGTGTAGTGAAACAACACAAATTTAATGATTAACATCTGTTAATGGGCCAACTGTCTCTCCTAAGAAGATTATGCAAAAGCAGGTTAAAGTTTTCCAATTCAGCCTAGAAGTTAAAGGGTTAGAGCCAACCTCCTGATGCACTGACATTTTGTAAGTGAACCATATCATCTAATTGCCGACTACAAGTAGTGCCATCATGCTCCATGCCAGTACAAACCAAACAGGGAAGACAGCCTCTGGTTAAAATAAGTATCTTCTATTTTTAAAAGTAATCCTTCATTTTCCTACAAATCATTTAGAGGAAAATTAAAGGGTTGCAAACAAATGCATTGCTAGTTTGCATGTTAGTTCTATTTTTAATATGAGCCTTTCGGTGCATGGTATCGTGATAGGGACAGATGTTTGGAATCTGATTCCAAAAATGCATCAGTTGCTCATGCTTGACGAAGATAAGGACTTTAGCAAAGACTTGTGCCCTTCACTGGGGCAGGTTTCATGGTAGCTGGGGCATTTAATCATGGAGGAGGGCAGAAGGTGGGAACCCTGCAATTTCCCACCTCCAGCCCGACTGAATCCATGCTTTTCCATCCTGACACTAATTCAGGACCTTAATTGGGGAAATGAATACATACTTAAGGACCACATATTATTCCTACTGGTATTATCCAAGTGCTGACTTTTGTGGTGCAGTGATAGTGTCCTTACCTCTGAGCCAGGAGACCTGTGTTCAAGTCCCACCTGCTCCGGAGCCATGTCATAACATCTCTGAACAGGTTGATTATAAATATTTATATTTTAGTAACTACTGAGGCTTGTTATGCAATGAACATGACAAGCAAATCTCGATGTGTTTACTTGCAGTTTCTGAGGTAGCAAGGATGATGGTCCTCGTTCAAAAGCACTCAGTGCCTGATTGAGGGAGCCCATCATTGAAAAGGGGAATGGCAGTCAAATTGCATCACTGTTGAAGATGTAAATAACCTTCCTTGCAACCCCCTCAACCCTGTGACCACTCCCTTCCAAACATCATTGACCTGCATCTGAATCTCTCCTTGATCTGAGACCTCAGTTAGTAATGCTGAATACAGAATAATTGCCATCTTCAGGTGGACAGACAGGAGGCTGGAAGAACACAGCAAGCTAGGCAGCTTCAGGAGGTGGAGAAGTCAACATTTAGGGTGTAAATCCTCTTCAGGATAGCGGGTGGTGTAGGGGGAGCTGCACATAAAGGGGGTGACAGGGGGCCATGTTGGTGAAGTGGGGATATGTGAAGACAGGTAGAGGGTATGACCTGGTTGGTTTCCCCCTTCCTTCTACTCCTCTGTCATTCCTCCCACTGACCAACCAACCTCTACCTGTCTTCACCTATCCCCAGTTCACCAACCTGCTGCCACCAACTTCTACACCCACCCCCAGTCCTAAAGGAGGGTTAGACCCGAACTGTCAACTTCTTCACCTCCTGATAATGTCTGGTTTGCTGTATCTTCCAGCCTCCTGCTTGTCAACTTTGGATTCCAGTATCTGCAGTTGTTTTTGTTTCTACCTTCAGGTGGACTGGCAATTCTTGGGGGTTCAGGTGAGTGAACCTCTGACTCCACAGTCTTTGTTCCTTGGCGAAGGCCTGCCACTGGTCTGTTAGGTGTCTGAGTGAACACAAGATGTTGTGCGTTGTCATGAAAAGATGCAACACAGGGGTTTCACCAGTTCTCAGCTGTTGACCTGAAACCTTCTGAAAATTCCATTGAGAACATTTGGATTTATCATCGTGCAAGATTCCTTCCACAACTTCTGCAATTATCTTTCCTCATGGAGAAACATTTCAGTGCTGATCTAACAGTGATAAGGCGATTTAACATAGAAACCTGGAGCTGGAGTAGGCACTTCAGGCCCTTGAGCCTGCTCTGTCATTCAATATGATCATGGCTAATTTCATCTCAACCTCAACTGCACTTCACTGCCTACTCTCCATAATGTTTCAACCTGTTATTAATTAAAAACCTGTCTAACTCCTTCTTAAATGTACAGAATGGCTCAGCATCCACCACACTCTGGAATGTAGATTCCACAGTTGCCTGTTCCTTTGAGAGAAGTAATTTCTCCTCACCTCTGTTTTAAATCTGCTACCCCTTATCATAAAACTAAGACCTCTCATTCTCAATTGCTCCACAAAGGAAATATCCATTCTATGTTTATGTTGTCATTCCCTTTAGCTTTGTTTAAATGTCAGGTAGATATTTTTTCATTCTCCAAAACCCTATAGAATACAGTCCTAAACTGCTCAATCTTTCTTCATAAAGTAAACCCTCATTTCCAGAATCAATCTAATGAACCTTCGACGAACTGCCTCACAGCCCTTCTTACATTAGGGGAGTAAAGCTGTATGCAATACTCCAGTCTGGTTTCGCTAATGTCTTGTATAGTTGCAACAAAACTTCCCTACTTTTATACTTTATTCCTTTATCAAGATTTAGCAATAAAATTCCTGTATTCTTTTAACAATGGAATTCTTCTCTTATCACCCATTGGACCTGCACATTAGCTTTCCGAAATTTATGCACAAGTGAACCCAACACCCTTTGCGCTGAAGCCTTATCTCTCCACTCAGATAATAAGTTGCCTTTCTGTTCTTCTGACAAATATAGATACAGTTATCTGTGTTCAACTCCTGACAAATTTTGGTCCATTCACCTAACCTATCCATATCCAATCACAAATTTCTTATTTTTTTTGTTGTAACTTACTTTCTCACTTGTTTTAATGTCATCTGCAAATTTGTATTTTCTATCCTTGATTCCAGGTAATTAAAATAGATTGGTATTAAAAAAGTATGAGCAAGAGCTTGCACGTAACAAATCAATAAAACTTTTTAGATATGGAATGAACTGCCAGAGGACATGATAGATGTAGGTACAGTAACAACAATTACAAGACATTTAACATTTACGTGAGTGGGAAAGGTTTAGAGGGATATGGGCCAAACACAGGCAAGTGGGACTAGTTTAGTTTGGGAAATGTGGTCAGCACGGATGAGTTGAGCTGAAGGATCGGTTTCCATGCTATATGATTTTATGACTCTCAAATAAAACAAAGAAGTGCGAATGAAAGAAGTCTGAAATAAAAACAGAAATTGCTGGACAAGCTCAAAAGATATGGCAAAATCTGTGGAGAAAAAACAGCATTAATACTTCAATTCCAGTAACAGTAACTCACAGTAGCAGTATATATATGCTGAATATAGGACATGGAGTGAGTGGATAGATGGAGATAGACCACAGATGGAGAGAGATAAGGATGAATATGTTAGCAAGAAAGCAAAAAAAAAGTGGATAATGGACACCATAAATAGGTGCAAATGGGTTGGCTATGCTGAAAGCAGGCCATGTCATGACAGGGCCTGGGGTGTGGGCATGGTTAAGGGACATGAAACAAGGTGTTCAGGTTTTAAATTAAAAAACTCAATACTCAATGCATTCCATGCGCTCAGTTCTAACCATGAATTTGCAATCAAACCTGCAACAAGGGTGATGCTGTTGTTGTCTGACATACTAACCTTTACATTGCAGAGGCTGAGCACTAGCTCTCAGATACCTCCTCCTATCTTCCTCTCCACCATCAGTTATCTGGTTCTTATGTCCATGTTGGTCAGTAACCACATCTCATCTGGGGATCTCCTCCCACATCCTCCAAACTCACAGTTCCTCAACCCGACAAAGTCCACCTCTATCTTCTTCCCAATATTCACAGTCAAGAATGCCCAGGCAGACCCATTGTTTCTGCCTGTTCTTGCTCCACAGAACTTAATCCTTCCCACTTTGAATCAACTTTCCTCCTGCGACCATTCCTTCCCCACTTGCAGCTATGATTGTTGTCTCGCTTTGTGACAGTTTCAGGGTTTCCAGTTTGTAGGCTCCAGCTGCCTCCTCTTCACCATGGATATGCAATCCCTTTACATGGGCATCCCCAATCAGGATGGTGTTTGGGGTTTTCCACTTCTTCCTCTATAGAAGGCCTGAATGGTCTATATCCACCATTACTCGCCTCAATTTTATTGATTTTGCTTCAAGTTTCCAAACCTTTCTCATCTTCACCTGGTTTCCTTCCCTTCCTCAGCATCACTGCTTCAGTTTCTGGAGGTAGGCTGGCCACTGGTGTCAACAATGACTGCAGATGCTGGAAACCAGATTCTGGATTACTGGTCTGGAAGAGCACAGCAGTTCAGGCAGCATCCGAGAAGCAGTAAAATCGTCGTTTCGGGCAAAAGCCCTTCATCAGGAATAAAGGCAGAGTGCCTGAAGCGTGGAGAGATAAGCTAGAGGAGGGTGGGGGTGGGGAGAAAGTAGCATAGAGTACAATAGCTGAGTGGGGGAGGGGATGAAGGTGATAGCTTAGGGAGGAGAGGGTGGAGTGGATAGGTGGAAAAGGAGCTAGGCAGGTAGGACAAGTCCGGAAAAGTCATGGGGACAGTGCTGAGCTGAAAGTTTGGAACTAGGGTGAGGTGGGGGAAGGGGAAATGAGGAAACTGGTGAAATCCACATTGATGCCCTGGGTTTGAAATGTTCCAAGGTGGAAGACGAGGCGTTCTTCCTCTAGGTGTCTGGTGGTGAGGGAGCTGCGGTGAAGGAGGCCCAGGACCTCCATGTCCTCGGCAGAGTAGGAGGAGGAGTTGAAATGTTGGGCCACGGGGCGGTGTGGTTGATTGGTGTGAGTGTCCTGGAGATGTTCCCTAAAGTGCTCTGCTAGGTGGCGTCCAGTCTCCCCAATGTAGAGGAGACCGCATCGGGAGCAACGGATACAATAAATTATATTAGTGGATGTGCAGGTAAAACTTTGATGGATGTGGAAAGCTCCTTTAGGGCCTTGCATAGAGGTGAGGGAGGAGGTGTGGGCATAGTCTTTGCAGTTCCTGCAATGGCAGGGGAAGGTGCCAGGATGGGAGGATGGGTTGTAGGGGGGGCGTGGACCTGACCAGGTAGTCACGGAGGGAACAGTTTTTGCGGAAGGCGGAAAGGGGTGGGGAGGGAAATATATCCCTGGTGGGGGGGTGTTTTAGAAGGTGGCGGAAATGTCGGCAGATGATTTGGTTTATGCGAAGGTTGGTAGGGTGGAAGGTGAGCACCAGGGGCGTTCTGTCCTTGTTACGGTTGGAGGGGGGTGAGGTCTGAGGGCAGAGGTGCGGGATTTGGATGAGATGCATTAGAGGGCATCTTTAAACATGTGGGAAAGGAAATTGCGGTCTCGAAAGAAGGAGGCCATCTGGTGTGTTTTGTGGTGGAACTGGTCCTCCTGGGAGCAGATATGGCGGAGGCGGAGGAATTCGGAATATGGGATCGCATTTTTGCAAGCGGTAGGGTGGGAAGAGGTGTAATCCAGATAGCTGTGGGAATTGGTGAGTTTGTAAAAAATGTCAGTGTCAAGTCAGTCGTCATTAATGGAGATGGAGAGGTCCAGGAAGGGGAGGGAGGTATCAGAGATGGTCCAGGTAAATTTAAGGTCAGGGTGGAATGTGTTGGTGAAGTTGATGAATTGCTCAATCTCCTCACAGGAGCACGAGGTGGCGCCAATGCAGTCATCAATGTAGCGGAGGAAGAGGTGGGGAATGGTGCCGGTGTAATTACGGAAGATTGACTGTTCTATGTAGCCAACAAAGAGACAGGCATAGCTGGGGCCCATACATGTGCCCATGGCTACCCCTTTGGTTTGGAGGAAGTGGAAGGATTCGAAGGAGAAATTGTTAAGGCTGAGGACTAGTTCAGCCAAACAAATGAGAGTGTCGGTGGAAGGATACTGTTGGCGACGTCGGGAGAAGAAAAAACAGAGGGCTTGGAGGCCCTGGTCTTGGCGGATGGAGGTGTAGAGGGATTGGATATCCGTGGTGAAGATGAGGCGTTGGGGTCTGGGGAAATGGAAGTCTTGGAGGAGGTGGAGGGCATGGGTGGTGTCTCAAACATATGTGGGGAGTTCCTGCACTGGGGGGATAGGACAGTATCGAGATAGGTAGAGATGAACTCAGTGGGGCAGGAGCATGCTGAGACAATGGGTCGGCCAGGGTGGTCAGGCTTGCTGATCTTGGGAAGGAGGTAGAACCGGGCAGTGCGGGGTTCCTGGACTATGAGCTTGGAAGCTGTGGGTGGGAGATCTCCTGAGGTGGTGAGGTTCTGTATGGTCTGGGAGGTGATGGTTTGGTGATGGGGGGTGGGTCATGGTCGAGGGGGCGGAAGGATGAGGTGTCCTCGAGTTGGCGTTTGGCTTCAGTGATGTAGAGGTCAGTGCGCCAGACTACCACTGCGCCCCCTTTATCTGCTGGCTTGATGGTGAGGTTGGGATTGGAGCAGAGGGATTGGAGGGCTGCACGTTGGTATCTACTGCAAAGTTGACTTCCAATGTTACCTGGATTGTACATCCATACGCTTTGGTTCCTGAAAGGACTTCATTACATTCTTCCAGTTCTATTGCATCCGCTGCACCCGATGTGGCCTCCTCTATATTGGGGAGACAGGCCGCCTACTTGCGGAACGCTTCAGAGAACACCTCTGGGCCGCCCGGACCAACCAACCCAACCACCCCGTGGCTCAACACTTTAACTCTCCCTCCCACTCCACCGAGGACATGCAGGTCCTTGGACTCCTCCACCGGCAGAACATAACAACACGACGGCTGGAGGAGGAGCGCCTCATCTTCCGCCTGGGAATCCTCCAACCACAAGGTATGAATTCAGATTTCTCCAGTTTCCTCATTTCCCCTCCCCCCACCTTGTCTCAGTCGGTTCCCTCAACTCAGCACCGCCCTCCTAACCTGCAATCTCCTTCCTGACCTCTCCGCCCCCACCCCACTCCGGCCTATCACCCTCACCTTGACCTCCTTCCACCTATCCCACCTCCATCGCCCCTCCCCCAAGTCCCTCCTCCCTACCTTTTATCTTAGCCTGCTTGGCTACTCTCTCTCTTCCTGATGAAGGGCTTATGCTTGAAACGTCGAATTCCCTATTCCTGAGATGCTGCCTGGCCTGCTGTGCTTTGACCAGCAACACATTTTCAGCTGTGATCTCCAGCATCTGCAGACCTCATTTTTTACTCCAGTTCCTTAATCTCCATCACACCTGGTCTGATGATTCCACCTATGCAGGGTACCACAGAAATGTCCATCTCCTTTATCAACTGTGGATTCCTCATTACTATGGACACAAGGACCCTAAGCCATGTCTGGTCCATTTCCTTCACTTTAACCCTGACCCTTTCCTTTCCCTCTTACAACAACGATAGGGTCATTCTAGTTCTCACTTTCCACTCTACCAACAATCACATCCAAAGGATCATTAGCCACTAATTCCACCATCTCCATCAGGATGCCACCACCAGACACATATTTCCCTTCCCTCCCTTGTCAGCATTTTGTGGGGATTGTTCCCTCTGAGACTCTCTGGTCTATGCCTTCACTCCTAATGTGTCCCCACAGCCCACGCTATTACAGAAGGTGTAACACCTGTTCTTTTACTTCTTCCTTCCTCACCATCAAAGGTTCCAGATAAACCTCCCGGGTGAAGCACAAATTTACTACATTTCATTCAATCTAGTTCACTGTAATTACTACTCACAGTGTGATCTCCTTTACATTGGGAGGTGAAATGCAGAATGGATGACCACATTGCAGATCACCTAAATTATATCCACAAAAATGGGCTCCCAGTTGGCCGTAAGTGAGGACTGCAGATGCTGGAGATCAGAGCTGAAAATGTGTTGCTGGAAAAGCGCAGCAGGTCAGGCAGCATCCAAGGAGCAGGAGAATTGACGTTTCGGGCATGAGCCCTTCCTCAGGAATCTGAAGAAGGGCTCATGCCCGAAACGTTGATTCTCCTGCTCCTTGGATGCTGCCTGACCTGCTGCGCTTTTCCAGCAACACATTTTCAGTTCCAGTTGGCTGTTGCTTGAACAGACCACTGTGGTCCCTGACCAATATTTCTGTCTTGGGCCTGTTGTAGTGCTCTGGTGAGGCTCAGGGCAAGCTGGCTGAGCAGCATCACATTTTCCACTTGGGGGTCCTGCAGTCTTCCGGACTCAATCTCAAGTTCAATAATTTTAGTATCTGAACACCATCTTTCTTGTCCCTTTTCCAATATCACTGCTGCTGACCAACCCCCACCCACCAAGCTCTGTCACCACATGGGCTGCTTTCAGCACAATTAACCCATTTTCACCTACTTAACGGTTCCTATTATCAACTTTCCTTTCTCTATAGCTTATCATTGAATGTCAAACTGTCATTCTCTTTTTCTTTGGATTCCAACTTGGGCTATTGTTCACTTCTCCCCACCTGCTTCACTCTTCCTCACCCCATCACCAATCCCTGTTACCCTGTCTTCAGCATATATATCAGCTTCTCTATCTACTATCATTTTTGAGGAAAGGTCACTGGAATTGAAATGTTAACTCTATTTTTCTTCACAGATGCTATTGAGTTTCTCCCGCAATTTCTGCTTTTATTATATAATGTTTTCTCTTTGAGAGGACTCATAACCGAATGCTGAAATTCTATTTGTGTTTGCACCATATGATCATATGGAAATTTGGAGCAGATCGCATCACTTCACTAATTTACTCTGCTTAAATAAATTTACACACCAGAATCATAATGCTGAAAATGATAAAGCCTCTGTGGCAGCTCATATTTTAGCTTGTTAATTGGTCCCAACATTTCTGCAACCACTGCTATAATTGCAACAAAGGCATGAGGATAGGCAGTGGCACAGCGCTGTTAATATTGTGGATGCCGGACTGTCCAATTGCTCCCAGGGAAATGTAAAATTGAGCCTGAGGTGTCTCCATCATCTTGCTTGAAAAATATCCTAAATTGTTTTTCTCTCACAGTAGGTATATAGAATGAAAGCATTCATGCTACTCATCGATTATTCAACAGGTCTAATATCAATCAACCAGTCATCATATGCACATCAGAATTCATTCATTGAATGAAGTCAGAGCAGTGTGGCAACATTGAAAAATGTTGCTGCCAAAAATAATGAACACAAAGTGATATATATATATAAAATCTGTCATGAGGTGAACAGAACACCATGAAGAAACTGATAGCAGGGTAAATGTGCGGAAGTAAATGCTCTATTAAATAAACAGTGCTGACTCCTGTGCTACCAGTAGCAGTTTCAACTGACCAGTTTGCTTGCTATTTTCAGGCACCACTGCATTTCTTCTAAAGCAATCTATTTTCAGTTCTACTTCAACAACTAACTCATTACTTAAAATGATGATGTGAAAATACAAAGCCTTCGAGCTTGCTGTTGCAGTGTTTGCAATAGTTGAAATAGCGCCCAGCGTAGTTTCCTTGATTGCTGTACAAATTGCATTGTGGAAAGATAAAAATACTTTTTTTTAGATTTGAAAATAAAGTATCCCTCTGACCTCAGATTTGCTTTCCGAATACCTATTTCTTGGTATACCATTTTTTATTGCAAATTTTAATTTTTAAATTCCACTGTAGTTTTCCGCTGGTGATTATTTTTGACACAGCTACGTTAAATTGTATGTTTATCTCTTCATTCGAGTTTCAGTAAAAAATGATTTGTTGTCTTAGTATTGTGGGCTGTACCTGAGATTGAAACAGTAACAATTGTTTTACCTTTGGCTCACCATTGTAATCTAACTTTATATATAATGAAATTAAATATGTTGGGTGGACGTTAAGCAGCATAGAAGACCAGAAAATGTGGAATACAGAATAACTTAATTAAGGTAGGAAATGAAATTTTGATTTGTTGACAATGGGTTAGGTTGAAGATTGTGATGAGTCAGGTCACATTCTGTCCTGCAGTGGATTGTCATTTGCATTGTATAAATATTCATTAATGTGGGATGTTTTAAACTATGTTGTATATTCAAGATACAGTCAGTGGAATGAGAGGAGTACCTGGTTGGCATTTGTTTAAAGGTTACATGCATTTGTATTTGAGGTCAGCCGTTTTGTCTGTTTCTGCACAAGGGAGAGGAGCAGAAGAATAGCAGCTTGAATGGGGGCTCTTGGCCAGCAAGGTTGAGTCAATGTTTAAGGGAAAGAGGTGTTGGCAGTGGGGTCAAAGGCTTGGAGAAGCGGAAGAGGAAATAGCCTGTGTTTTGGGGACGTCAACATAAGAAAATAAAGAGCTTAAAGTATTCTGTCAGTATTTTCCACATGTGGGTCCATTTCAGGGTGATGGTTGATAGGGTCCTGGCAAGACTTTATGTTCACCTACATTTCAATAACCCCCATTGACAGTGATCTTGGTCAATGACCTTTACAATACATAGAAAAGTCATATGAGTCTGCAAGTTCAGCTAATTCCCCAGAATGGGCAGAACAATACAATATGGGAAATGTCTCCTAATCTCCTTAAAATCAATGCGTGCCATCCATGAGGTGTGCCAGTACAGTTGGCTCTCTAACAAAGCTAGTCTCAACAAGCAACAAGGATGCATTTGTGAATAAAGTTAAACCATACTATGTGAAACATTTGCAAGTGAAATTCAAATTTGCAAACACCACTACCACCAAGGTATTCTCAATAAGCCTTGAATTAATGTCAAGCTTTTAATAGTCTGCCCATAGCTGTTGCATTGTCAACTGATGGCAGGTTTTACAACTGAAAATCCTGGCTGGCTACATTTTTACACGGATTTCTTGTGCACATTCCCAGCACTTTAAATTTTTAGATTAGATTAGACTACTTACAGTGTGGAAACAGGCCGTTCGGCCCAACAAGTCCACACTGACCTGCCGAAGCGTTACCCACCCAGACCCATTCCCCTACACCTAACACTACGGGCAATTTAGCATGGCCAATTTGCCTAACCTGCACATTTTTTGGATTGTGGGAGGAAACCAGAGCACCCAGAGGAAACCCACGCAGATATGGGGAGAATGTGCAAACTCCAAACAGCCTGAGGCAGGAATTGAACCCAGGTCTGGCGCTGTGAGGCAACAGTGCTAACCACTGGGCCACCGTGTCACCCACAAATTGTGTGAGTAATTTTAATTGTAATTGTGTGAGTAAATATGCATTGTGGAAGGAAATGCAGAAAGTCTCAATAAGTTTTGATCCATATACAGATCCCAAAGAGCTAGTGATGGTGAGATTAACAGATCGTAATGGAATTGGCAAAAAAATTCCTTCAAAAGGTACACAGAACAAGAAATAATTAATGTCCCAATTTTCACCGTTGGCTGGGCTCATGAAGGCAAAAATCCCAAATCTGTGTACCTACCCTTTAAGAATCAGTTTAGGCAACCTAGAAATGTCCTAAGGACTTACTGATTGTTGAGGTGGCCTGGGCAATAAGCCACCCTAGGGACTAGCAAAGTTAATAAATGAAGTTTAAAAGAGAAAATATTTTTCTTGTTCTCATTCTTTTATTCCTATGCCCCATGCATGCTAATGTACATCCCTGTAGTTCACCCGTGCTCCCTGATATTCTAAATGCCTATTTATTTATCCCAAGTCCTTCACGTTTGTATTTGCCTGTTCTCATATCTCACCGCCCCTCCTACCCCACATGCTTCAAACATCCCCAAAGCCTTATGTCAGCACGTTTCCCATCCACCATCCTACATCTTTCACTTTTAGTGCCAAGTCGCCTATTTGTGCATGGATATTAATCAGGTAACATCGTAGCAAAAAACAAAGTTACAAATCTGTTGTAATCACCAAACCGTTACAATGCAATAGGAGACCATTTGGCCCATTATGTCTGCGTTGACTCTTCAAATGTGCATCTTTACTTAGTGCCAATCTCCTGCCTTTTTCCCTAGATTCTTGCAGACGATTTCTATCCAAATAATTATCCAACACCCTCTTGAAAGCCTCGATTGAATCCACCTGCACTGCATTTCCAGGCAAAACATTCCATACCCTAAATACATGATGAGTAAAAAGTTTGTTCTCACATTCCTGATGAAGGGCTCTGGCCCGAAACGTCGAATTTCCTGTTCCTTGGATGCTGCCTGACCTGCTGTGCTTTAACCAGCAACACATTTTCAGCTCTTGTTCTCACATCAGCCTTGCTTCTTTTGTTCATCACTTTACATCCACAAGCTCTTGTTCTTCTTTGTTTTTTGAGCTACACCAGCTTGTCCCCATCCACTCTGTATAGCTAGCTCATGATTTTGAAACCCTCGACCAAATCTCCTGAGTCTTCTTCGCTCCAAGGAGAGTGGTGCCAACATCTTCAAGCTATACATATAACTGAAGTTTTTAGTTTCAGGAACTGTTCTTACAAATTGCTTCTGCTCTCTCTCCACGCATTCGCATCTTCCCTACAATATGGCTGCCACCACTGTGGGTTATGTCACTATTGAAAAGAAAGCACACTCATTGATACAGAACAAACAGCTAATACTATGAAATTACAAGAAAAAGAATCCTTCTGAAAATAAACATTTCACTTAAATGTATAATTGCCTGTCTAAACAATTGTCACTTGTGGTTTATATCTTATGTGAAGAAATATCTTCCTCAAGGACTTAAAAACTTTAAGTCAATAAACATTTCCATTTAATAATCAGGTAGGACCATCCATCAATAGGAACCCCATTGTGAAAATTATAGTTTGGCAAGTCAGTCAAACACAACAAATACTATGATGGTTTTACAAGGTCAGGCACTGACAAATACACTATCAGTTTTTATTTTAACTGACCATTTTGGGACACTTTATTGCTAACTTTGCAAGTTTGTAGGGTTCTGGTTTGCAATCAGTAGGTTTCTGATTTTTAAGTGTTTCAAGTCACCCCCAGATCCCTGGTTTGAGACAATGGAATTGTATGGGGAATGTGAAATGAAGAAGGCAGTAGACTGGTGTCTCAGGCCAAAAGAATCTCCATGTTTATTTACAATACAAAAAGGTAAGTATGACACAAGGAATATAGGTAAATGCGATATACAGGGAAATTGACACAATCAAATAGAAGGAGAACAGGAATACTATTAAATATACGATTTGCTAGACTAAACACTATTAGAAACAAAAGGCAACAGTTTTAATTACAGAAACTTTAAGCAGGCTTCCTACCCTTAGGGTCCCAAAGCACTGTCACCATTTGCCTTCCCCTCCCTGTCAGCTAGATTAGGTTAGATTCCCTACAGTATGGAAACAGGCCCTTTGGCCTAACAAGTCCACACCGACCCTCCAAAGAGTAAGCTACCCAGACCCATTCCCCTACCCTATGTTTACCCCTAACTAATGCACCTAGCACTATGGGCAATTTAGCATGGCCAATTCACCTGGCCTGCACATTTTTGGATTGTGGGAGGAAACCCATGCCAACAGAGGGGGAATGTGCAAACTCCACATGGACAGTCGCCTGAGTCTGGAATTGAACCCAGATCTCTGATCCACTGAGCCTCCGTGCCGCCCTAGGTTGGAGCTTTGCATTTCACCACTGAGGAAAACGTGGTTTTGAATTACAATGCCTGTTCCCACTTTCCGTACCTGGAGCCCAGATGAAGACTTCAGACTGCATAGGGTTTTCAGTTTGGTTTGAGTCTACTGATGTGGTTAGGTATGTAGTGGATCTATCATTTAAGTACTTGGTTTTCTTTACTTTCTGCTGGTTTTGTGGGCCTGGCTTTCACCTCTGGATGTGTCTGAGGCCTTGTGATATTGCTTGGATCGGTTGGGTTTCGGAGTTGGTCATTTCTCAGGTCTACTGGTCATAGTTGGTTGTTGTTGGTTCCCATGGTTCGGAATAGGCCTGCATCAGGTAGCTCTTGCTCAGAATGTTTTGGGATATTCTTGGATTGCTCTCAGAAAATAACTGTTTGAGTTAGTTGGATTAGATTTTTGGAGATAGATTTCTGGAATGCTCCCTCAGGTGAGTTCAGGACCTGCAATTAAACTGATTGTAGGCCCCTGCCTTAGCACCAAATATACATTTTCCAATGTGTTCTTGTGTTCCTTCTGAAGTTAATTGGTTTTCCAATCGCTAAGAGTACATGTAAAAGTATTTTGATTGAAGTTAAATGCCCAGTATCTCTGTGAATGAATTTTGATTGAAATTGAATGGCTGGTATCTCTGCAGACCCCATACTGTATGTGCTGGATAGTCTTCGATGAACCAAAGTTGTCTGTTAGGTTTGGTTGATTGTTCTCTTAGAGTGAAGGATAAACTGGAATTCCAGGCTGAACAATAGTCCCAGACAGAAATCATTCTGGCTCTGTTGTGTATTTGCTGCAGCCTCAGCCCATGATTTTGTCTAGTATTTTAGATATTGGAAAGTCTGGCGTCTTGTTAGTAGTTTAGATGATGGAGAGTTTTCTTTGTCAAGATTAAAGTGGTGCTGGAAAAGAACAGCATGTCAGGCAGCATCTGAGGAGCAGGCAAATCGGCATTTCATGCAAAAGCCCTTCATCAGGAATGAGGCTGGGAGTCCCGGGGTGGAGAGATAAATGGGAGGGGGTGGGGTTGGGGGGAAGGTAGCTGAGAGTGAAATAGGTGATTGGAGGTAGGGGTGAAGGTGATAGATAGGAGAGGAGATTGGAACGGATAGGTGCGAAGGAAGATTGACAGGTGGGGCAGGTCAAGAGGATGGTGCAGAGTTGGAAGCTTGGAACTGGGGTAAGTTTGGGCGAGGGGAAATGAGGAAGCTGGTGAAGTCCACATTGATGCCATGGGGTTGGATGGTTCTGAGGCGGAAGATGAGACATTCTTCTCCCAGGCATCGGGTGGTAATGGAGTGGCGATGGAGGAGGCCCAGGACCGGCATGTCCTCGGCAGAGTGGGATGGGGAGTTGAAATGTTCGGCCACATGGCAGCGGGGTTGGTTGGTACAGGTGTCGTGGAGATGTTCTCTGAAGCACTCTGTAAGTAGGCGGCCAATCTCCCCAATGTAGAGGAGACCACATCGGGAGCAACAGATACAGTAAATGACATGTGTGGAAGCGCAGGTGAAGCATTGATGAATGTGGAAGACTCCTTTATGGTATTGGATGGAGGTGAGGGGAATAGTGTGGGCACAGATTTTGCAATTCCTACAGTGGCACGGGAAGGTGCCAGGAAGGGAGGGTGGACTGTTGGGGTGTGGACCTGTCCAGATACTCATGGAGGGAATGCTCTTTACAGAAAACGGATGGGGTGTGGAGGCAAATATATCTCTGGTGGTGGCGTCCATTTGTAGGTGGCAGAAATGTCAGTAGATGATGGGATGCATTTTCCGGGGTTGGGGGGGTTTGGGGGAGGTCGGTGGTGTTGGAGGGGTGGGATTCGAGGGCAGAGGTACGGGATGTGGATGAGTAGTGTTGGAGGGCATTTTCAACCAAGTGGGTGGGGAAATTGCGCTCTTTAAAAAGGAGGCCATCTGTTGTGTTCTTTGGTGGAACTGGTCTTCCTGGGAGCAGATGGGGCAGAGGAATTGGGAATGAGGGATAGCATTCTGGAAGTAGGTTTGCTCGCTGAGCTAGAAGGTTCATTTCCAGATGTTTCATCACCCTTACTGGGTAACATCTTCAGTGGGTCTTCGGGCGAAGCACTTGTGATGATTTCTGTGTTCTATTTATATGTTTGGGTCTCTTTGGGTAGGTGATGTCATTTCCTGCAGTGATGTCATTTCCTGATCGTTTTCACAGGGGGGTGGTAGATGGGGTCTAACTCGATGTGTTTGTTGATAGAGTTTCAGTTGGAATGCCACACTTCTAGGAATTCTTGTGCGTGTCTCTGGCTTGTCCTAGGATGGATGCATTGTTCCAGTCAAAGTGGTGTCTTTCCTTATCTGTATGTAAGGATACTCGTGAGAGAAGGTCATGTCGTTTTGTGGCTAATTGATGTCCATGTATTCGGGTGGCTAGTTTTCTGCCTGTTTGTCACAGTTCTTGCATGGTATTTTTTTAGATTTGATTAGATTCCCTACAGTGTGGAAACAGGCCTTTCGGCCAAATCAGTCCACATCGACCCTCCAAAGAGCAACCCAACCAGGCCCATTTCCCTCTGACTAATGTACCTAACACTACAGGCAATTTAGCATGGCCAATTCACCTAACCTGCAAATCTTTGGACTGTGGGAGGAAACCGGAGCACCCGGAGGAAACACACGCAGACATGAGGAGAATGTGCAAACTCCACACAGACAGTCACCCGAGGCTGGAATCGAATCTGGGACACTGGTGCTGTGAGGCAGCAATGTTAACCACTGTGCCATCCTGCCACTTCATTTTGTAAATGACTTTAATTTTGCTTGTCTGTATAGGGTCTTTCAAGTTCATTAGTTGCTGTTTCAGTGTGTTGGTGGGTTTGTGGGCTATGATGATGCCAAGGGATCTGAGTAGTCTGGCAGTCATTTCTGAGATGTCTTTGATGTAGGGGAGAATGGCTAGGGTTTCTGGACGTGTTTTGTCTGCTTGTTTGAGTTTGTTACTGAGAAATCGGTGGACTGTGTTCGTTGGGTACCCATTTCTTTTGAATACTCAGTATAGGTGATTTTCTTCTGCTCTACATAGTTCCTCTGTGCTGCAGTGTGTGTTAGCTCATTGAAATAATGTTCTGATGCAGCTTCGTTTGTGGATGTTGGGATGATTACTTTTGTAGTTCAATACTTGGAGAGCGTGGGTGGTGTCCCGAACGTGTCCATGCCCTCCATCTCCTTCAAGACTTCTGTTTCCCTGGCCCCCAATGCCTCATCTTCACCATGGACATCCAGTCCTTCTATACCTCCATCCGCTATGGCCAGGGCCTTCAAGCCTTCTGTTTCTTCCTCTCCTGACATCCTGACCAGTATCCTTCCACTGACACTCTCATTCATTTGGCTGAACTGGTCCTCACCCTTAATAATTTCTCCATCAAATCCTCCCACTTCCTCCAGATGAATAGGTGGCCATGGGCACCCATATGGGCCCAGCGATAACCGTCTCTTTGTCAGATACTTAGAACAGTCTTACCTTCTGGATTTATACTGGCACCACTCCCCACCTTTACCTCTACTACATTGATGACTGCATCGGTGCCATTAGGAGGTGGAAAGTTCATCTACTTCACCAATACATTCCACCCCGACCTTAAATTCACCTGGATTATCTCTGACAACTCTCTCTCCTTCCTGGACCTCTCTGTCTCCATCTACGGTGACTGACTTATCACTGACATTTTCTACAAACCCACCATCTCCCACAGCTATCTGGGTTACGCCTCCTCCTCTCCTGCCTCCTGCAAAAATGCTATCCTGTATTCCCAATTCCTCTGCCTCCACCGCATCTGCTCCCAGGAGGACCAGTTGCACCACAGAACACACCAGATGGCCTCCTTTTTACAGACCACAATTTCTCCTCCCACGTGGTTGAAGATGCCCTCCAACACATCTCATCCACGTCCCACACCTCCGCCCTTGTACCCCATCCCTCCAACCACAACAAGGGCAGAGCCCCCCTGGTCCTCACCTTCCACACCAACCTCAGTGTATATTGCATTATTTCTGCCACTTACAAACAGACCCCGCCACCAGGGATATATTTCCCTCCCATCCCAATCCACTTTCCGTAAAGACCGTTCCTTCCGCAACTAGCTGGTCAGGTCCACCTCGCCCCCGCCAACAGCAAACCTTTCCCTCCCTGCACCTTACCCTGCCACCGTAAGAATTGCAAATCCTGCGCTCACACTTCCCCCTTCACTTCCATCCAAGGTCTCAAAGGAGCCTTCCACATCCAACAACACTTCACCTACACTTCCACACATGTCATTTACTGTATCCATTGCTCCCAATGCGGTCTCCTCTACATTGGGGAGACTGGCCACCTACTCGCAGAGTGCCTCAGAGAACATCTCTGGGACACCCACACCAATCAACCTCACCGCCCTGTGACCGAAATTTCAACCCCCCCTCCCACTCTGCCGAGGACATGCAGGTCCCGGCCTCCTCCATCGCCATTCCCTTACCCTGGAGGAAGAACGCCTCATCTTCTGTCTCAGAACTCTTCTACCCCATGGCTTCAATGTGTACTTCACCAGTTTCCTCATTTCCCCTCCCCCCACCTTATCCCAGTTCCAAACTTCCAGTTAGCACTTTCCTCATGACCTGACCCATTTGTCAATCTCCCTTTCCACTTATCCATTCCATCTTCCTCTCTGACCTATCACCTTCACTCCATCCACTTATTTCACTCTCGGCTACCTTCCACCCAGCCCCACCCCCTCTCACTTATCTCTCTACCCCCGAGGCTCCCAGCCTCATTTGCCTGAAACGTTGATTTTCCTAGTTCTCTGATGCTGCCTGACCTGCTGTGCTTTTCCAGCACCACATTAATCTTGACTCTAATCTCCAGCATCTGCAGTACCCACTTTCGCCCGATGGGGATTTTTGCTCAATCCTACAAGTTCCATCGACTTTATATATGTTTTACATGCACATATGTTTTTTTTTCAAGATCAGATACAAATCCCAAAGCCTCCCAGTGCCTCACACCTGCCAACTCATGCAACCTCAATCTATATGCACATCCCCATGATAACCAATATCTCATGCCAAACTAGTGCCAACTTTCACATTCCACCCTGTCCATTCACCTCTCATACCAACCCATTGAGTATTCTGGCAAGGTGTACCTCTAGTAACACTCAAGAGGCTTGAAACCACAGTAGAACAAAGCGATCTGCTTGATTGTCACTCTATCCACAACAGAGCTGAAAATGAGCCCTTCTTCATGCCCGAAACGTTGATTCCCCTGCTCCTTGGATGCTGCCTGACCTGCTGCGTTTTTCCAGCGACACATTTTCAGCTCTGGTCTCCAGCATCTGCAGTCCTCACTTTCTCCTAGAAGACTCTATCCACATAATTCAACATTTTCCCCCTTCACTGCTCCTACACTATGGTAGAAATGCATACAATCCACAAGATGCATTGCAACAACTAACCAACGTTTCATAGATACCATCGTCCACACCGCCAACCTCTACCATTGGGATAAGGACAGCAAATAAATGGGAACACCACAAATTGTAAGGTCCTCCCAAAGCTACTCACTGTGTGACATTCAACAACATTGCCATTCCTTTAGTGTTGCTGGGTCAAAATATTGGAACTGCACTATGGGAGTACCTACAGCAGATCAAGAAGGCAGCTCCCATTCTCTAAAGTAGTTAAGGATGGGCAACAAAGGCTGGTCTAACCAGCAATGGCCAGATGCCAGGAATTAATAAAATAAAATCCACAAATACTCACGGAAAAAGAAAAACAACAGTCAATTCCTTAAATATTTTTGTTCTTTGAGAATGTGACAAAATACATTGATGAAGGGAGAGTAATGGATGTGGTGTATATGGATTTTAGTAAGGCATTTGATAGGCTTATTCAGAAAGTAAGGAGGCATGGAATACAGGGAAATTTGGCTGTCAGGATACAGAATTGGTTGGCCCATAGAAGACAGAGCGTGGTAGTAGATGAAAAGTATTCAGCCTGGAGCTCGGTGACCATTGGTGTTCTGTAGGGATCTGACCTGGGAACTCTGCTCTTTGTAACTTTTATAAATGACTTGGATGAGGAAGTGGAAGGGTGGGCCAGTAAGTTTGCTGAGTTGTGGACAGTGTGTAGGGCTGTTGTAGGTTTGCAACAGGTCATTGACAGAATGCAGAGCTGGGCTGAGAATTGGCAGATGAAGTTCAACCTGGGAAAGTGTGAAATGATTCATTTTGCAAGGTTGAATTTGAACGCAGATTACAGGGTTAAAGGCAGGACATTTTGCAATGTGGAGGAACAGAGGGATCCTGGGGTCCATGATAATAGATCCCTCAAGGTTGCTGTCCAAGTTGCCATCCAAGAAGGTGAATGGTATGTTGGATTTCATTAGCAGGGGGTTTGAGATTAAGAGCCACAAGGTAATGCAGCAGCTCTATAAAGCCCTAGTTAGATCATACTTGGAACTTCAGGTTCAGTTCTGGTTACCTCATTATAGAAAGAATATGGAAGCTTTAGAGAGGGTGCAGAGGAGATTTACCAGGATGTTGCCTGGACCGGAGAGCATGTCTTATGAAAAAAGGTTGACAGAGCTAAGGCTTTTCTCATTGGAATGAAGAAGGATGAGAGGTGACTTGATAGAGATATACAAGATGATGAGAGGCATAGATAGATAAGATAGCAGGAGACATTTTCCCAGGGTGGAAATGGCTATTATGAGGGTGCATAATTTTAAGGTGATTGGAGAAAGATCTGGGGAAATGTCAGAGGTTGGTTCTTTACATGGAGGGTGATGGGTGCATGGAATGCACTGCCAGCAGTGGCAGTAGGGTCAGATACACTAAGGACATTTTAGCGACTCTTGGATAGGCACATGGCTGATAGTAAAATGTAGGGTATGTAGGTTAGTTTGATCTTAGAGTAGGATAAAAGGTCAGCACAACATCAAAGGCCGAAGAACCTCTACTGTGCTGTACTCTTCTATATTCTTTGTTCTTTTGCAAACTACACTCTTTCTATATTTATTCATTCATGCATTGTAGATGTCACTGATGAGCCACTCATTGACATGGTGACACTAGTTCACAAGGCTTGACAAATTGGATAGTTCCAAATAATTTAGGCCTCATTTACTCATAATCTTCACCACAATTAACTGTCCCAAATGATACCTGACCACCAAAAAATCCACTTCCCCAAAAGGTACCAGATGACGTCTCCCCTCCACATCGAAAAGATCACTGCATTCCAGCCCTCTTGGGACTCTTCTGCAGGGGCAACTCTATTCTCCAGAGGGACATTCCAACTATCCAGAACTAATACACTGAAAAATGTCTTACTCTTACTGGAGTAACCTCCACACTTTGGTTTCCTTATTCTGGGATCACCAAACCCCCACTGCGGTGGAGAGACCTGATCATTTCAATAGCTACCCTCTTCCAAGAAATATGCATGCATGAATCACAGCCTTCTCCTAATCCTTTACCATGAAAATAAGAGATTCTATATTTGGGGATGGGATTTGTGGTTTCCAAAAAATTCTGTCATTTTAGTCGTGCCAGAGATGATCTCGAACCTGGTGAAAATTGGTTCCTAAAGATTAGGGTATTGACAAGTGCCTCAATGGGACATTGACAGAATGGCAAGAGAATCATAGAACACAGTTTTGACCTCAATCAAGTGGAATTCAGAATTGAAGTGGCAATGGCAGCCAAAGGAAAAGGTAGACAAAGGAAAAATGTTTGGTTGAAGTTAGACAGCAGGGAGGGTTCAAAACAGACAAATAAAAATCGCATTGACTTATGTTCAAGAACAGCAATATAGAGGTGAAAGTAGCTTAAAGGAGAACGAAAAGGGAAAAGCGCTTTAACTGTCCTTCCAAAGCCTCCATTTAATTTCTTGCTAGGCCTTCTTGATTAAATAAAGATACTGATACAATCTTGATAAGACCAAGAACTCCAACATAATAAACAAAATTCAAAATCTAGTTATTTTCTAAAATAATAAATCTACAATCGTTTAAAAATGATTTATTTTTACTGTTCAAGAATCAACGAAGCAGCTACTAAATGATATCTTACCTGTACTCTCACATCCAGAATGGGCATCAGTGAAAAATGAATTAACAGGCAAAATGTGGTCAAACACAATTAAAACAGTTACTTATAAATTAGATCAGCTGTCACTCAGATTTTCTTGATCATATTTAGTTACAAAGTCCTTCAAATTCTGCGTTCCTCATGAAGAATTTTATCTTCTCTCCTTGTAGGAATTCTCTCCTGCGGGGACACTAGCACACATTAACATAGGCACAGTTTTCATCACAGCTGGAACATACCTGCAGAAATTGTTCCACTCAGTCTGGATGGTGAATATTCTTGGCCTAATGTAAGCTCCTTTGCAACTTAGAAACAACTAGATTCTAGTAGAATTCAATGACCAAAAAAAAGTTTACATTATTAAACAATTGTGACGTAATGCTATTTCTTCTTACAACTTCCTTTTCTAGTTTTATCTGTAAGACAGCTTTAAGTGAAGGCTATATACATTATTATTTCAAAATAGTACAACACTACGGATAGTGTAGACACACTCAAATCCTCTTCCAGTAACTAGGATGACTGCAGCAAATTGTCCTTAGCTTCTGGATTTAGACCCTGCCTTCTGTAGTTTTGCCTGTTCTAGGTCACGAGACTCATCATCTGCTGCTGATCAGTTTGACAGATTTACATCCTCATATATTTCTGAACCAGTTTACTTAGAAACTCTAGCTTCCAAATCTCAGGATTTTATTTTCTATGATTATGTCTTCTGTTTCCCCTTTTATTTTGATTTTTTAGTTCATTTTCTGGTTTAGTTAGGATTCCTGAAAAAGAACTAAATTTAAAAGTATACGTTCCTTCACAATAGCATCTTGAATCTCTTTTTTAAAAAAGTACAATTCCAAACTTGGCAGCACCTTGGTGCTTCTATTCTATGGGGCATTAATGTAATTTGTAAAACTTAATGCAGTAAATTCTGATTAACAACAGTAAATGCTCTGGGAGCTCCCAGCTATTGAGGTTTGTTTGGTGACTCTGTCAGTTTACTGGATCTATTTGTAGTCATTTATCAAGCAACAGGTTTTCTCTGTATCAACAGATAAAAGGAAATGAAGAATATGGAGGTGAAATCTTCCCAGCCCCTAGATTCATGTTGGCTATGGCAAGTCAGTTTCGAAAATAGGGAGAGATTGGCAGGAATGAGATTTTTGACATTGAGAGAAAGAGGCCTATTCTGCAGTCAAGGTTTGAACAAAAAAATGGGAATCTTGCTTGTGAGCAGCGAGAGACCTATTTGCATCCACTTGCTTTGTTACCATGCTATTACTACCTTATTTATCGATCAGGGGTGTGCATCACAATCGGTCCTGTGGGTCAGTTCACTGAAAGCCAAGGCGTATTTTCACACATTATTACTGTAGCAGTAAAGTTGCAGAAGTCAATTGTGGGACCTGGAGGCAACATGCTGGGTTGCTGCAGAAAGGATAATAATTGGAATTAGGGGTGGGGGCAACTGAATATATAAATGTTAGATTTGAGGACGTTTGTCAATGATTGCACAATGTTCAGCAACATTCGCGTCTCCTCAGATATTGAAGTAGTCTGTGCTCAAATGTAGCAAGATCTGGACAATATCCAGGCTTGGGCCGACAAGTGACAAATAACGTTGGCGCCACACAAATGCCAGAGAATGACCTTCACCAATATAAGGCAATCAAATCACTGCCCCTTGACATTCCACCATATTAGCATCACTGAATAGCCCACTGTCAACATCTTTGGGTAACCATTCACCAGAAAATCAAATTGGACTCACCACATAAACACAGTGGCTACAAGAGCAGGTCAGGGACTAGGGAAACTGAAGCAAGTAACTCATCTCCTGACACCCCAAAGTCTATATACCATCTACAAGGCACAAGTCAGGAGTGAAATGGAATACTCCCTACTTGCCTGGATGGGTGTAGCTCTAACAACACTCAAGAAGCTTGACACCACCCAGGACAAAGCAACCTCTTGATTGGCACCACATCTACAAACATACAATCCTTCCACCACTGTGGATCATTAGCAGCAGTGTGTACTATCTACAAGATGCACTGCAGAAATTCATCATAGATCCAACTTCCACCTAGAAGGACAAGGGCAGCAGGTACTTGGGAACACCACCACCTGCAAGTTCCCCATCAAGCCATTCATCATCCTCACTTGGTTCTGGAGTAGAGTGGTGCTGGAAAAGCACAGCAGTTCAGGCAGCATCCGAGGAGCAGTAAAATCGACGTTTCGGGCAAAAGCCGTTCAACAGGAATACAGGCAGAGTGCCTGAAGGGTGGAGAGATAAATGAGAGGACGGTGGGGGTGGGGAGAAAGTAGCATAGAATACGATAGGTGAGTGGGGTTGGGGATGAAGGTGATAGGTCAGAGAGGAGAGTGGAGTGGATATGTGGAAAAGAAGATAGGCCGGTAGGACAGGTCATGGGGACAGTGCTGAGCTGGAAAGGTTGGAACTGGGGTAAGGTGGGAGAAGGAGAAATGAGGAAGCTGATGAAGTCCACATTGATGTCCTGGGGTTGAAGTGTTCCAAGGCAGAAGATGAGGTGTTCTTCCTCCAGGCGTCGGGTGGTGAAGGAGCGGCGGTGAAGGAGGCCCAGGACCTCCATGTCCTTGGCTGAGTGGGAGGGGGAGTTGAAATGTTGGGCCACAAGCAGGTGTGGTTGATTGGCGCGGGTATCTCGGAGATGTTCCCTAAAGCGCTCTGATGGGAGCTGTCCAGTCTCCTCAATGTAGAGGAGACTGCATCAGGAGCAACGGATACAATAAATGATATTGGTGGAGGTGCAGGTAAAACTTTGATGGATGTGGAAGGCTCCTTTAGGACGTTCGATGGAGGTGAGGGAGGAAGTGTGGGCACAAGTTTTGCAATTCCTGCAGTGGCAGGGGAAGGTGCCAGGACGGGAGGGTGAGTTGTTGGGGAGCGTGGACCTGACCAGGTAGTCACAGAGGGAACAGTCTTTGTGGAAGGTGGAAAGGAGTGGGGAGGGAAATAAATCACTGGTGGTGGGGTCCATTTGGAGGTGGCGGAAATGTCGGCAGATGAATTGGTTTATGTGAAGATTGGTAGGGTGGAAGGTGAGCACCGGGGGGTTCTGTCCTTCTTACAATTGGAGGGGTGGGATCTGAGGGCGGAGGTGCGGGATGTGGATGAGATGCATTGGAGGGCATCTTTACCATGTGGGAAGGGAAATTGCGGTCTCGAAAGAAGGAGGCCATCTGGTGTGTTCTGTGGTGGAACTGGTCTTCCTGGGAGCAGATACGGCGGAGGAATTGGGAATACGGGATGGCATTTTTGCAGGAGGTAGGGCGGGAAGAGGTGTAATCCAGGTAGCTTTGGGAATCGGGTTTGTAAAAGATGTCGTTGTCAAGTCGGTCATCATTAATGGAGATGAAGAGGCCCAGGAAGGAGAGGGAGGTGTCAGAGATGGTCCAGATAAATTTAAGGTCAGGGTGGAATGTGTTGGTGAAGTTGATGAATTGTTCAACTTCCTCTCAGGAACACAAGGTGATGCCAATGCAGTCATCAATGTAGCGGAGGAAGAGGTGCAGAGTGATGCTGGTGTAATTACGGAAGATGGACTGTTCTACATAGCCAACAAAGAGACAGGCATAGCTGGGGCCCATGGCTACCCCTTTGGTCTGGAGGAAGTGGGAGGATTCGAAGGTGAAATTGTTAAGGGTGAGGACCAGTTTGATCAAATGAATGAGAGTGTCGGTGGAAGGGTACTGTTGGGGACATCGGGAGAGGAAGAAACGGAGGGCTTGGAGGCCCTGGTCATGGCAGATGGAGTTGTAGAGGGATTGGATATCCATGGTGAAGATGAGGTGTTGGGGGCTCATCCCTTTTTTTCCCTTTATACATTCACAGGATGAGGGTGTCACTGACTAGGCCATCATTTTTTGCCCATACCCAATTGCCCAGAGAGTAGTTAAGAGTCAACTATATTGATGTAGGTGTGGAGTCACATGTAAGCCAGATCAGGTAAGGATGGCAGTTTCTTCCCCTAAAGGGCATGAGTGAATGAGATGGATTTTTCCTGACAATCAATTCATGGTCATCACTAGATTCTAAATTCCAAGTAATTATCAAATTCAACCATCTGCTGTGGCAGGATTTGAGCCCTAGTTCCTCGAATGTTATCAGGGTCTCTGGATTAACAGTCCATTGATAGCACCACTAGGCCATCATCTCCCTATTTATTGAAAAAGCACTGCTAAAGATGGTCAGTGACATTGGAAGAACAGTCAGGATAAAATTTGCATTCATTTAGTAGAGGCTACAGTTGCAGACTCTCTTGGAATTCAGCACAGCAGGCACATGAAGTACACACAGCGGAGATTTTAAGCTGCATGAATAATAAGTAGGAAGGAGGTTCTCAATAGAAGGTTGTACTCACCAAGGGTCCTCCCCATCTGAAAATTTAAAATCTTCATGGCTGCCTTATTCACCCTGGGAATTTGGATTATTATTTATTATGAGTTTTGATTTCAGCTTCAAAGGTAATATCTTTAAAGAAGTAAGCAAGTCATTTGGAAAAGTGACCGAAGTATATAATTTCCAAGAAAGTATATCACTTAGGATGTGCCTATTGGTTGGTTCTGTGTTAATCGATGAAGTGTTTTCAATGCTGGCTTTATGATATTTAGAAAACAGATAGTCTGAGACCATGGAGAGTTCAGTATAAGTTCAGTTCAGATGAATCAGGTTTCAATTTCATCCTTGCAGAAGAATCTGGAATTCAAATATTTTGAGCAGCAGGGCTGTTAGATTCGTAGAATTTCTAGAGTTTGAGAGTTACTAGAATTATTTTGGCTGTCCAAGCTGATAAGCAATTCACATAATCAGAACTGGCAAGAATTCTTAAAACTGTTTCAGCTGTCCAAGAGAAAAAAAATCAATGGTGTGTTAACTAAGAAAGAAGCAAAATCAGTTATGTTGAATGAGATGTTTCTCTGGGATTGAATATCTACAAAGCATTTTGCTGGGGAAAAGTTTTGCAATTACAGGTGTAGCATTATTTTGATTCTGTGTAGCAAATTTCTGTTCTTGTATTAAAAGAAATTGGGTAAACTTCCAACTGGGGCTGTTCCTACAGATTCTTGCTTCCTGAAGAATCTACAACTGTGAGATGATTAGTGTCTAACTGACATTCATTTCTCTGCTTCATACCAGATTTGAAGTAAAAGGAGGTTACCAGTAATCACTGTTACCATTATGTTGACCTACTGTAAGGTTGCATGACTGTGGCTGTGTCACCATGAACTGCTTCACACTCCAGATGCTTCACCTTTCAACTGATGCATTGTTCAGCTGCTTGTAACTAGCAACAGGCTGTATGAACAGTTCTTAAACCTGCAACACTTTTAAAGAGTAAAAGAACTTTTTTCATGAGTGTGTTAGGACTCAATACATTTTTTGCAATTAAATTGAATTCCAGTCCTTACTGCTGTTCATCATGCCTTATTTGGGTCATGAGGCCAATGACTTGGATCTTGGGGCTGGATAATTTCCTGCCACTAACTGGCCTTAACAAATTTGGGCTCGTGTCTGAAGCAAGATATATTTTATTGAATGATAGCACCCAAACATACTTTATATTTTTAAGATAAACATTGTTACTAAGGTTATGAGGGGACTTGTACTGTACTCCATAAGATCCGAACATGTTCAACCTTATACTCAGTATCACATCATCAGATTGGGTGTAGCTTAATGCAATTTCCAACATTCCTTTTTGAATCAGTACTTTATGCAACACAAATCATAGTTTCCCAAAGGCAGATGTAACAGAAATATCTTTGTATCACTGATGTGTCAGCTAACCAAAAGAAACTGGGAGAAAGTGAGGTCTGCAGATGCTGGAGATCAGAGTCGAGAGTGGGTTGCTGGAAAAGCACAGCAGTTCAGGCAGCATCAGAGGAGCAAGAAAATCAACACTTTGGGCTGGAGCATCAATTTTTCTGCTCTTTATTATGGAACATTAATGAGATCATAGCACCTGCCATTCATACAAAAATAAAGACACATGTTTCGGTAGCAGTGAGGAAACCCCATGATCATAAGCTATTATTTAACAAATCCATGATCAATGTGTGATGATGCATAACTTATATAGAGGTCATTATACCATAAACATGACTTCGTTATATCTGTTTTCTCACTTTGTGCAGTATTGCTCAGAAACCAGACTTGACAGAATAAATCAGAACAAATGTCTGGCATTTCTTGTTTGGAAGAGATCATTGTAATAGAGGCTCATAACAAAAATATTTATGAGACATTGATTTTTCATGAGAAGTAAATTTACTGACAGTTAACCTCTTAATTTTCAGTATTAGGTTGATGCTGGTATGTGGGGCATACAATATCTAATACCATTTGTCTTACTTCTGTACACCATAACATGCATTTCCATGTAATAAATCAGTAATTCAAATTTGTCACAAAATAACAATAATGCAGCATTCTAGAGACAAGCCATTGTACAACTGGTTCATCAGGGAGTAAAGGTATGTAGGCTTATTAAAAAAGCAGAAAAGAAATGGAAGTGAACAGATGGAGTTCACGTATTCCCATCTTAATTCTTTCAGGTTTTGCTTTTCATTGAAAATTGTTTTGTCTGAAGATTAAAATTTAACATGATATTTCTTTGAAAGAAACTTGTTTTATGAAAAGCTTGTTAAGTGCAATAGACAGTTTATAGTTATGATCCAAGACCTGAAAGCAAACTATGCATTATACCAAACTTCTGTACATTTCCTTCTTCTCACTTCACTCCATCATTAGTGGACAGATCTTAAGATGTTTGAACTCTATTTCCTAGAATTCCCCTTGCAAGCCTTCTCTATCATCCTTAAGATTTAAAATAGAAATCAATATCTTTGACCAAGTCTGGAGGCAAAATTTTCCAATACCTGTTTTAGGTCAGAATCTATTACTTTCGTAAGATTCTGTGATACAGCTTCTTAGACTTAGACTTACAGTGTGGAAACAGGCCCTTCGGCCCAACAAGTCCACACCGACCCGCCGAAGCGCAACCCACCCATACCCTTACATTTACCCCTTACCTAACACTACGGGCAATTTAGCATGGCCAATTCACCTGACCCGCACATCTTTGTGACTGTGGGAGGAAACCGGAGCACCCGGAGGAAACCCACGCAGACACGGGGAGAACGTGCAAACTCCACACAGTCAGTCGCCTGAGTCAGGAATTGAACCCAGGTCTCTGGTGCTGTGAGGCAGCAGTGCTAACCAGTGTGCCACCGTGCCGCCCTTCATCTACATTAAACTCAATAAAGGAACGTAAGTTGACATTCACATGGAACATTCTGAATATTCAAACCAAAAGGTTCTCATTCATTGCCAGTTAAGTACCTAGAATTGATTTTCAACAGCATGCATCAACAGGCATTTGTATTACATCTTTATATTGATGTCAACATGCTCTGTTCAATGTATTGCTGTTTCTACTGGTTTTTAATATATATCTGTGGATTTGGACATCACTGGCTTGGTCAGCATTGATTGACAATCCCTAACTGGTCTTGACAGCATGGGTGGTGAACATCCTTTATCAACCACAAACAGTTCATTTGCTGTAAGGAGAGATTTACAGAATTTTGACTCAGTGACAGTGAAAAAAGGTGATATATTTTAAGGGATTATAGTTCAAATTCATTGGAGAAAAAGGAATACATGCTCCTTCAGTAGTCTAGTGGTATGCAGCTGATGTAAGCAAATTGTTTTTTTCTCCCAGTGACAGTTTCTTTTACACAGTACAGGTCCCACCTTCCTTCGAAGGTATATCCATTATGCTTTTATGGAAGGAGTTGCAGGATTTAGATGGAAGTTAGATTCTCTCTTCTTGCCAGGCCTTTAGGAATTCCTGTGCGTGTTTTTGTTTAGCCTATCCTAGGATGGATATATTGTTCAATTCGAACTGGTGGCTAGTTGGTACTCATGTATCCTGGTGGCCAGTTTCCTGCCTATCTGTCCAATGTAATGTTTGGTACAGTCCTTGCAGGTTAGTTTGGATATGACATTTGTTCTGCTGCATGTTGGTATGGGATCCTTTAAAATAATCAGGAGCTGTTTCAGTGTGGTGGTAGCTTTGTGGGCTACCATGATGCCTAGGTGCTCAGAGTAGCCTAGTCATCATTTCTGTGATGTCTATGATGTATGGCAGGATGGCTAGAGTCTCTGGGTGTGCTGTGTCTTCTTGTTTGGGTTTGTTATGCAGAAATTGGCAGACTGTGCTTATCGGATACCCATTGTTCCTGAATACATTGCATAGGTGTATTTCTTTGGCTTCTTGTAGTTCCTGGGTGCTGCAGTGTGTTAAGACTCATTTAATTAATGTCCTGATGCAGCTCTGTTTGTGGATGTTGGGATGGTTGCTCCAGTAGTTGAATATTTGGTCAGTGTGTGTGGCTTTCATGTAGATGCTGGTCTGCAGCTCTCCATGGACTTTTCATTCTACTGTGACATCCAGGAAGGTGAGTCTGTTATTATTCTCATCCTCTTTGGTGGACATTATACCAGTAAGGATGTTGTTTGTATGTTTGCGTGTTTCTTCTAATTTGTTGTGCTTCGTGTTGACAAAGGTGTCATCCACATAGCGGACCCAAACCTTGGGCTGGATCATGGGAAGGGCTGTTTGTTCTAACCTCTGCATAACTGCTTCTGCTCAACATCCTGATATTGGTGATCCCATTGAGCACCCTCAACAAACTGGAAAGGAAAGCTCTGGAAGGACTCAGAAAAGACAGAAATATCGTCATCCTACCAGCAGACAAAGGGCACATGACTGTCACCCTGAATAGAGCACAATATATTGAAAAAGCAAACATATTACTCGCAGATACTGACTCCTAACAACAGGTGGCGATAGACCCAACTCCACAGCTGGAAACCATACGACAGCACCTCCTGGGGAAACTTCTCAAGACAGGTGAAATTAACAAGGCAGTGCCCCAAAGAATGAAACTGAAGGTTCCAATGCACTTTGTTTCTATGGATTGCCACACAAAAACAAGAGGCCTCCCTCAGACCCTCTCACTTCCTGGAACACCGACATACAGACTAGCAAAGGAACTGCAATGCAAACAGAAACACCCAGGAACACCTTAACGTCATTAAAGACACCAAAGTAGAAGATGACGAGGTCATGGTTTCCTTCTTATTCACATCAATAAGCACCACCATGCTCAAAGACACACTGGCCTCACTGCTAGAATAACCAAGGCACACACTCCTGACAGTACCAACTCCATCAGGAAGGACAGCATCCTCAAATTAGTAGACCTGCGCCTCACAACCCACTTTACTTTCAATGACAAGATCTATAAACAAATCAATGGGATGCCTATGGGATCACCAACATCAGGACTTTTAGTAGAATCAGTTATGCAGAGGTTAGAATGAGCAGGTCTTCCCATGATTCAGCCCAAGCTTTGGGTCTACTATGTGGATGACACCTCTGTCATCACAAAACGCAACAAATTAGAAGAAACATGTAAGTATCATCCTTACTGGTATAAGGTTCAAGAAAGAGGAAGAGAATAATAACAGACTCCCCTTCCTAGACGTCACAGTAGAACAAAAAGCCAATGAAGAACGGCAGACCAATGTCTACAGGAAAGCCACTCATACTGAGCAGATATTTAACTACAGGAGTAATCATCCCAACACCCACAAATGGAGCTGCATCAGGACATTACTTAAACAAGCCACAACTCACTGTGCACCCAGGGACGAGAAGTTGATGAAAAACACCTAAACAACATATTCAGGAACAACAGGTATCCGATAATCTCAGTCTGCCGATTCCTGCACAACAGACCTAAACAGGAAGGCACAACACATCCAAGGACTCTAGCCACCCTGCCATATATCAAAGATATCTCGGAGATGACAACCAGACTACGCCGGCTCCTTAGCATCATGGCAGCCCACAAACGTGCCACCACACTGAAATAGCTCCTGGTGAAATGAAAGGATTCCATACCAACAACCAGCAGAACGAACATCATATACAAATTACCTTGCAAGGACTGCATCAAACATTACATTGGACAAACCAACAGGAAACTAGCCACCAGGATACATTAGCACCAACTAGCCACCAAAAGATATGACCAACGATTACTGAAATTCAGACACAGTGACAATGGGGGACACCAGTTCAGCTTGGACAATGCATCCATCCTGGGACAGGTTAAACAAAGACATGTATGGGAATACCTGGAGGCCTGGCATTCAAACCGGAATTCCACTTACAAACATATCAATTTGGACCCCATAAGGCGTTCGACAAGGTTCCCCATGGAAGACTGATTAGCAAGGTTAGTTCTCACAGAATACAAAGAGAACTGACCATTTAGATACAGAACTGGCTCAAAGATAGAAGACATTTGGTGGTGGTGGAGGGTTGTTTTTCAGACTGGAGGCCTGTGACCAGTGGAGTGCCACAAGGATCAGTGCTGGGTTGTCTATTTTTTGTCATTTACATAAATGATTTGGACGCAAGCATAAGAGGTACAGTTACTAAGTTTGCAGATGACACCAAAATTGGAGGTGTAGTGGACAGTGAAGAGGGTTACCACAGATTACCTCTTGCCCAAATGGGCCAATGGGCTGAGAAGTGGCAGATGGAGTTTTATTCAGATATATGCGAGGTGCTGGATTTTGAGAAAGCAAATCTTAGTAGAACTTATACACTTAATGTTAAGGTCCTGAAGAGTGTTGCTAAACAAAGAGATCTTGGACAGCAGGTTCATAGCTCCTTGAAAGTGGAGTGGCAGGTTGATAGGATAGTGAAGAAGGCTTTTGGTATGCTTTCCTTTATTGGTCAGAATATTGAGTACATGAGTTGGGAGGTCATGTTTCAGCTGTACTGGACATTGATTAGGCCACTGTTGGAATATTGCATGCAATTCTGGTCTCCTTCCTATTGGAACGATGTTGTGAAACTTGAAAGGGTTCAGAAAAGATTTGCAATGATGTTGCCAGGGTTGGAGGATTTGAGTTACAGAGAGAGGCTGAACAGGCTGGGGCTGTTTTCCCTGGAGCGTTGGAGGCTGAGGGGCGACCTTATACAAAATTATGAGGGGCATGGATAGGGTAACTTAGCAAAGTCTTTTTCCTGGGGTCGGGAGTCCAGAACTAGTGGGCATAGGTTTAGGGTGAGAGGGGAAAGATATAAAAGAGACCAAAGGGGCAACTCTTTTATGCAGAGGATGGTACATGTATGAATGAGCTGCCAGAGGAAGTGGTGAAGGCTGGTACAATTGCAACATTTAAGAGGCATTTGGATGGGTATATGATTAGGAAGTGTTTAGAGAGATATGGACCAGGTGCTGGCAGGTGGGACTAAATTGGATTGGGATATCTAGTTGGCATGGACGGGTTGGACCGAAGGGTCTGTTTCCATGCTGTACATCTCTATGACCCTATGACTCTAAGCGATATCAGACCACAACAGACCAAGACACACAAATAGCAAATGGGACAGAACATGAACGCTTCACTGGAGACTCACTAATGATGTTACCTAGCATGGTGATGAAACACCTGAGAACAAATCTACCAGCTCAGATAACAAACATACAACCTGATCCACAAGCTGAGATCCAAATCTTCTCCAAAATGGGAAGAGGAAAGTTTCAAAAACCAAAGATTATGGAAGGATTACTGTACTTCTTTAAAAGAAAGAAGTACAGTAATGAATGTGTTTCATGCTGATGTGTACACTGCTACCTTGTTTTACAAGTGGGTTGGGGGACACGGCATTAGTTGTATACTGGCCGGTGCCAGGAAGTACATTCAGTGTAAGATTTGGCTGGCAGCATGTAACTGATTGATCTGTGGAATGTTGACTGTTGTTGATGACAAGGGCCTTCTGCCTGGCAACAACTAAGTGATTGACGCCTAGATAGCTGAACAGCTTATGACTGTGCATGATATGGCTAGAAGGTTTTGACTTCTGGAATGGAAGTTGCTGTTTTTCTTTCCACAGCAAAACCTAAAGCCTGATAAAAGCCAGTTTATTTTCCCTCAACAATTGCTGTAAGCTGTGACTTTTAATCAATAAGTCAGAGACTTTATAACCTGTAAATCAGTTTCTCTGTGCTTCCTGCAAGGAAATGAAAATACCTCAAGAAGGCTGATTGAAGATCTGCCAGCCCAGAAAAGAAAAAAGGATCATCTCTGGAAACCATATGGGCAGGAACCATTGAAATGCCTTCCCAGCTTTTCCCTCCACGATAACACTGATGTTTTCTCTGTCTGTCTGTGTCTGTCTATGCATGTGTATGTAGGAGAGGCTTTGTATGGGGATTACAGTTTTAACCAGAAGAGTTAAATGTTGACACTTCATTGGCTTTTGCCTGCTGATAGGATCTATTTAGAACATAGAACATAGAACATAGAACATAGAAGGATACAGCGCAGTACAGGCCCTTCGGCCCTCGATGTTGCGCCGACCGAATCCTACCTAACCTATACTAGCCCAATAACTTCCAAATGCCTATCCAGTGCCCGCTTAAATGACCATAAAGAAGGAGAGTTCACCACTGATACGGGCAGGGCATTCCATGAACTCACAACCCGCTGTGTGAAGAATCTACCCCTAACATCTGTCCTATACCTACCACCCCTTAATTTAAAGCTATGTCCCCTAGTAACACCTGACTCCATTAGCGGTAAAAGGTTCTTAGTATCTACCCTATCTAAACCCCTAATCATCTTATACACTTCTATCAGATCCCCCTAAACCTTCTCTTCTCCAATGAGAACAGCCCCAAGTGCCTCAGCCTTTCCTCATAAGATTTTCCTACCATTCCAGGCAACATCCTGGTAAACCTCCTCTGCACTCGTTCTAAAGCTTCCACATCCTTCCTATAGTATGGCGACCAAAACTGCACACAATACTCCAGATGAGGCCGCACCAGAGTCTTATACAACTGCAACATGACCTCAGGACTCCGGAACTCAATTCCTCTGCCAATAAAGCCCAGTACACCATATGCCTTCCTCACAGCACTATTTACCTGGGTGGCAACTTTCAGAGATCTGTGTACATGGACACCAAGATCCCTCTGCTCATCCACACTACCAAGTAGCCTACCATTAGCCCAGTAATCCATCATCTTGTTATTCCTACCAAAGTGAACGACTTCGCACTTAGCTACATTGAATTCCATTTGCCACATTTCCGCCCAGCTCTGCAACTTATCTATATCCCGCTGTAACCTACCACTTCCTTCCTCACTATCCACAACTCCACCGACTTTTGTGTCATCCGCAAACTTGCTTACCCAGCTTTCAAGTCCTTCCTCTAGATCATTTATAAAGATAACAAAAAGCAATGGTCCCAAAACAGATCCTTGTGGTACACCGCTAGTAACTGCGCTCCAAGATGAACATAATCCATCAACTACTACCCTCTGTCTCCTTCCAGCCAGCCAATTCCTAATCCAAACCTCTAATGTATCCTCAATGCCATACCTCCGAAGTTTTAGCATTAGCCTACCATGGGGAACCTTATCGAACGCCTTACTAAAATCCATATACACAACATCTACTGCTTTACCCTCATCCACTTCCTTGGTCACCTTCTCAAAGAACTCAATAAGGTTTGTGAGGCACGACCTGCCCTTCACAAAACCATGCTGGCTATCCCTGATCACGTTATTCCTACCCAGATGTTCATAAATCTTATCCCTTACCATTCTCTCTAAGACTTTGCCCACCACTGAAGTCAGACTCACTGGCCTATAGTTGCTAGGGCTATCCCTACTCCCTTTCTTGAACAATGGGACCACATTCGCTATCCTCCAGTCCTCTGGTACTATTCCTGTTGACAACGACGACATAAAAATCCAGGCCAATGGCTCTGCTATCTCCTCCCTAGCTTCCCATAGGATCCTGGGGTAAATGCCATCAGGCCCAGGAGACTTATCTATATTCATCCTTTCCAATATTCCCAAAACCTCTTCCCTGCATATTTCCAGGGCATCCATTCTAATTATTTGTGATTCCATATTCACATCAGCAACAGTGTCCTGTTCCTGAGTGAATACTGAGGAAAAGTACTGATTTAATGTCTCTCCAATCTCCTCCGCCTCCACACACAACTTCCCACTACTATCCTTGACTGGACCGATACCTACCCTAGTCATCCTTTTATTCTTGACATATCTATAGAAAGCCTTTGGGTTTTCCCTAATCCTACCAGCTAAAGACTTTTCATGTCCCCTTCTCGCTTCTCTTAGCTCCCTCTTTAGCTCCTTCCTGGCTACCTTATAACACTCAATCGCCCCTACTGAACCTTCACGCCTCATCTTTACATATGCCGCCTTCTTCCCTTTCACAAGGGACTCCAATTCCTTACTAAACCACGGCTGCCTCACAAGGCCCTTTACACCATGCCTGACTGGTACATACCTATCGAGGACACGCAGTAGCTGCTCCTTGAACACTCCCCACATCTCATTAGTGTTCTTCCCTTGAAGCCTGTTTTTCCAATCCACACATCCTAAGTCATGCCTCACTGCATCATAATTTCCCTGCCCCCAGCTATAGCTCTTGCCCTGCGGCACACGATTATCCCTCTCCATCACTAAAGTAAAAGTCACCGAATTGTGGTCACTGTCCCCGAAGTGCTCACCTACCTCCAAGTCTAACACCTGGCCTGGTTCATTACCTAGAACCAAATCCAATATAGCCTCCCCTCTTGTTGGCCTGTCGACATATTGTGTCAGGAAACCCTCCTGCACACATTGGACAAACACCGACCCATCTAATGAACTCGAGCTATAGCTCTCCCAGTCAATATCTGGGAAGTTAAAGTCCCCCATAACAACCACCCTGCTACCTTCACTCTTTTCCTGAATCATCCTCGCAATATTATCCTCTACTTCTCTAGGACTATTAGGAGGCCTGTAGAAAACACCTAACAGGGTGACCTCACCTTTCCTATTTCTAACCTCAGCCCAAACTACCTCAGATGGCAAGTCCTCTTCCATCGTCCATTCCACTGCTGTGATACTGTCTTTGACAAGTAATGCCACGCCTCCCCCTTTTTTACCCCCATGTCTGATCCTACTAAAACATTTGAACATTTACTTGTAATAAGTAAGAGCAGTTAAGTACAGAAACCATGTCCATTTTTTTTGCTTAAAAGTTCTTGAACTGCTGGTGTTGGTTCTGTTATAACCAGGTTCATTCTTCTGGATAAAGTGAGGACTGTAGATGTTGGAGATCAGAGCTGAAAAATATGTTGCAGGAAGAGCGCAGCAGGTCAGGCAGCATCCAAGGAGCAGAATCTTCAGCCTTCTGAAGAAAGGCTTATGCCTGAAACGTCGATTCTCCTGCTCCTTGGATGCTGCCTGACCTGCTGCGCTTTTCCAGCAACATATTTTTCAGCTCATTCCTCTGGATCCAGATTTTGCTTCTCTATTTGTCTCTTTATTATCCTTTCCCTCATGCAATCTCTCCTGCCCTTTACCCTAGCTCATGACATCCTGTTTTTCTCTCAATCTCACTTTCCTTTTTTTTTAATTTCGGACTTATTTATAGTGTAACAAATCTCTGACACTTACAATTCAAATGGAAGATTATCGATCTGAATTGTTGAGAAGAATCGTCTGATCTTAATGTCCACTGGAAGGGCAGTACCATTTTCTGAGTTTGAACATAATTCACTTAAGAGTGTGTCTGGAAAATCCTGTGTACCAGAGTAAACTGAGTGCCATCCCAGCTCCACTGACAAATATAGTGGGGCATATGGGCTGACTTGTCCATTTTGTCTAAGGGAGGATTTCTAATTAACGGGATCATAGCTTAGGTTATAAAATTTTACCTAACACATGAGTGGATTTTAGAGGTTGCAGTAACCACATGTATAAGGGAAGAGAGCAGACATGAGAAGACTATCTAAGGACCATTGCGTCCAACTTGTCTGCCCTGTGGAGGGATATGTGCTTGAGGAGAAGGACACTGGTATTACTCCTGCTGCTGCTGGTTGGTGATGGCGTGAACTCTGCTTTTACACCTCTATATAGATGAATGCTGGAGCTACATGTTGTAATGGAGGCTGACAGCAGGCAAGTGCAGCTGAAGGTGGATGAAGTTCTAAGCTGAGTGAAATGACTTTCAAGAAGTCGACAATCACCTGTCGGGAGTGGAAACACTCTCTGACTGGCATTCTTTTGCCTGTTCATGGCTGAGCCTCTTCAGTGTCACTGCCAGTTTCATTGATGAAGTTGTCCCAGCTCTCTGCTCATTTTTGATATTTCCTGGTAAGCTGTTGAAAGTTTGCAGAACAGTTCCCTTTCTGGAAATCGGAGAACAGAATAAAAACCGATGTAATTATATTCCTGACTACCTCAAACACTTCATAATTATATACTGGCAGATCCCACTCACCTTCAAACCACTCTGAAAATGCTGAAAGAGGATTGTAAAATGTTGGGATCCCAAGCAGATTTAAGTATCTGGGACTTTCCAAACTGACCATCCTGCAGTTATTTACATTTGCCAATTGAAAGCTGTTCCAACTGATTGGCAAATGTTGCCTTTAACCTTTTAACTTCACCTGTTTGCTGCCTGATCTGTTGAATATTTCTGGATACTCCTGTGAAAACTTGCTCTGTCAGGACCAAGGTCCAATCAGACATGGAAGGATTGCTAGTACAGTCCAGCAGGTGAAGAAGTATGGGCAGGATAAGACATGCAATGGATCTAGAAAGCTGAAATGTATCTATATTAATTCAAGAATGAACTTAGAGCATTGATCAGCATATGGGAATATACTTTTATTGCAATCACTGAGACATATGCAGAGGCATAGTTGGGTATATATAAGGTAATTAATGTAGTTTGATGTTTGTTGGTCGGCATAGACATGGAGGCTGTTTCTAAGCTGCATGACTATGAGTCTATGAAAATATAGTTGACATAAGGACAATTTAGTACTTTCCCTTGCTAGCTTGTTCTCAATGCAATTTGTGTTTTTTTTAACAGAAAAGCTTATTTGACATTAGGATAAACCAGTTTTTTTTCATATTAATGTACTTCTAAGATAATTACACCATTGTTTTCAGAATATCTTGCACTTTCACAGGTTCTGTTAGTGGAGATATATTCCGTGAAAGGGTTTGCAGTTTCTTTGTTTAAATGTCAGACCTGTGTTCTGTAATTAATACTGACATTGGCTGGTGAGCAGTCCACTGTGATAAACAAAGCCCCAACTGAGAGATTAAATGAAACATGTCACATGGGGTTTTGAAGTGATCTATACTATTTGTGCCACAGGAGTAGCTGAGCAACAAGCAATTGATGAGATAAACCTGACACATGACATACGACTAGAAACAGAAAATAGAACTTTAACTGAAATGAGAAATTGGCGTCATCACTGTAGATGTTGTCACCATGACAAACAGCTCATCTTCTCCTTAAGTCAAACAAATGTAAAGATGCAGCAAAAATAGCCTCATAACAGAGATATAGAGTATTTATATGGAATGATACTGATAAGCTGGTGTTATCTGCACGACAGATCGGCATCTAAATGACTTCAGTAATGTAAGCAAAAATTGTAGTGTAGTGAACAACGTGGTACGCACGAAAAGCCAGATTTTACAACCCTGTGCAATCTAATATTCAAACCTACTTGTGCACAAATATTAACAAAGTTAGACAATTACATCTGTGGAATCTTCTGTTTTGGTGCTAAGTACCAGAAGTGGGCCTAGATGTAGCTTATTCTGCCATTTTGACCATTCTACCATCAATGGGTGGGGTGGTTTTTCTCGCACAATCATGCAGTTCTCTGTTCATTTTGAATGCAACAATGTTTTGTATGAGTATATCAGTGAGGGTCAGAGCTAAACAGGAGCTTCTTGCTCTTGCTGAGGTTTGACTGAGATATGCAGAGGTTTCTTGTGGGCCGGATCCAAGATCAAGAAATTCCTGTTTGACTCTGGCCTACAAGATTCACTAATGTAGATTAGATTAGTATTCTTAATCCAATTTACATCAGTAAGTCGTGGGGGCCAAAGCCAAACAGAAGTTTCTTGCTCTTGCGAGGTATGATGATCCAGATGCCATATTTAAAGGGGAGACGGACAAGCATTCACTCATTCTAAACCAGCAGGATTACTGAGTTCATGTTGGCCACACAACGCAATGTTTCACAGTAAACAAGAACCACTCCATTATTCAGTGAGACCTCACTTAAGGTTTTGCTCCAGGCCATTCATGAAAAATAGGAAGAGCTTTTAGAGTCTCTGTCACACAGCAGGGAAAAAGACCCTTTGATCCAACTTGTCCATGCTGACCAGTTTTTCCAAACTAAAACTAGTCCTATTTGCCTGCATTTGGTCCATGTCACTCTAAATCTTTCCTATTCATGCACCTGTACAAATATCTATTAACTGAACCGGCATCTACCACTTCTAGCCGTTCATTCCATATACAAAACACTCTCTGTGTGAAAGAATTCCCCTTCAGATCCCTTTTAAATTTGTCTCCTCTCTCCTTAAAATTATGCCCTCAAGTTTGAACTCCCCCACCTGAGGGAAAAGACCTTTGCTGTTCACTTTATCTAATCCCTCAAGTTTCAATAAACCTCTGTAAGGTCACTCCTCAACCTCTCACAGTCCAGTGAAAACATTCCCAGCCTATCCAGCCTCTCCTTATAACCCAAACCCTCCAGTTATGGTTGCATTCCTGTAAATCTTTTCTGTACTCTTTCCAATTTAATAAAAGCAATTCTATAACAAGGCAATCAGAACTGTACACACTCTAAAAGTGTCTTTACCAATGACTTGTACAACTGTAACATGATATCCTAACTCGTATATACAACGGTAAGAGAAATGAAAACAAATGTAATAAAAGACTTCTTAACCATTGTCTACCTGTAATGCAACATTTGAAGAAGTATGTGCTTAAACCCCTAGGTCTTTTTGTTTGCCGACACTCATCAGGACCCGAGCATTTACTGTGTACATCCTGCCCTGGTTTGTCTTACCCCTTGCACTTATTTAGAGTAAACTTCATCTGCCACTCCTCGGCCCATTAGATAAGTTGATCAAGATCCCTTTATACTCCTGGATAACTTTCTTCACTGTCTACTATACCATCAATTTCAGTGTCATCTGCAAACTTACTAACTATGCTTCCGGTATTCTCATCCAAATCATTTATATAAGTGACAAACAACAATGGACCCAACACTGATCTTTGCGACACACTGCTGGTGATAGGCCTCCAGTCCAAAAAACAAACCTCCACCATCACCCTCTGTCTCGTACTATCAAGCCAGCCAAGGATGGCAGCAGGAAACTTTCGCTTATGACTAAGACAGCCTGGACTGCAGTAACCATGCAGGTTAGCATCCATGGATCTTACAAAAGAACCCAGTGGCTACATTTTTGAAAGATGATTTCATGCATCCTTCAAGAGTAAGTGATTTGAGTGGCTCAGCGGTTACCACTGCTGCCTCACAGCACCAGAGACTTAGACTCCATTCAGAAAATGTACTTACAGCTAGAAGATGCAAACATGTTATGATGTAATTGGATAATATAATCATGTGTACTCATTTGAATATGATTGGATAATCTGGTCACGTGCACTAACCTGGAGTGCTGATTAGGTAGATTGGTCATGTTAAATTGCCTCATAGTGTCCAGGAACGTGCAGACTAGGTGGGTTAGACATGGTAAAATACAGGTAGGATGCTCTTCGAAGGGTTGGTGCAGACTCAATGGGCTGAATGGCCTCTTTCAGCACTGTAGAGATTCTACTTTCTCCTCACTGCAAGCTGACATTCATAAGGGCATCACCCCTTCTAACTGTGCCGGTGCAGAGTGACAGAGGAAAAGTATAGGTTTTCTAGTATTCATAAACATGAGGCTCCATTTAGAAGATGTACTTACAGCTAGAAGGTGTGAACATGCTATGATATAATTGGATAACATAATCACGTACTCATTTGAATATGATTGAATAATCTGGTCACATGCATTAATGTGAAATGTAGATTCTGTGCACAGTGCTGGACAGAGATATGGGTGAATAAATGTGTAACCTTTTAAATGAAAATTATTATCTGTAGAAATAATTGATTGGAAGTTTGTTATCCATTAAAATAAATTCAAACCTTTTATTTTTGGTGTGTACATCTAGCATATGTATGAATAAACCTTTAACAACGAAACTTGAGTCTGATCAGTGCTAAAGAGAGTTAAAATCACCCTTTCAAAGACATTCTGGAGAACTTCAACAAAGTAATGGAAAGTATGAACTGAATGGGTGTCATACCCATATGTCTATATTCTAACAGTTTCTTGGCAAGGCATTTCTTAATGGGTTACTAGGGAGGGTTCAATATCTGACATTGTCATGCGTGCTCATGAAGTGCTAGCACTTCTCAGTAAACTGGAGCTCAGACCGGAGGTGTCCACCCAGGTTCTGTCAATTGTCTCACCTACAGCATTCAAATGTTTCACTGCCTGTCTGGAAAAAATGGCACCAACCTTGAAAAGTAGGTCCAACAGAAATATAGTGTCCAGTGGATTTGCACTTGGGAATATATTCCATTGCTTTAGCAGAGTGTCAGTGACCATGTCAGAATGGAACAATCTCCTTCCAGGTGACCTTCTCCCTAAGGAATTAGGGATTTGTGATTGGGAACAAACAATAGGGAGGAACACCTGCACAGTGTATCATCTCAGGACAATCAAGAGGTGCCCTCCCTCTTCACCTTCCCTCTGTTAATGACCCCATTGCCCACAACAGGTCCGGCTGAGGAAGGTGAACCTGCATCAATGCAGTGGCTTCCTCATAAGAATATAGTGTGATTCATGTTTACCTTGAGGATCATTTAGTTCAACAGTCTCCCTATCAGCCACTAAGTTCTGCCCAATATCATTCACCCACACTGCCTTCTAAGTTCTGTTGTTCAAGGATGACAAGGGCATTGTCTTGTTTTCACAGATATCATCTTTGCTCACGTTGTTTTCTCTACTCTTGCTTCCTTAATTGAGTCCCAATGCCTGTCCTGACCCTGATGACTCCCCATTATTGAGGTGACCTGCACCCTCACCTTTTGTGACCCACATTGTGAGGCTTTCAAGCTTGCCTAGAGGCTTACAACTCGTGTTCTATAGATCCAACTTTGCTCTGTGACTATAATCAAACCCTCTGCTATGCAGTATCAATGTTCAAACCCTCAATCATAAACTTACTAGAGCACAGACAATGGATACTCAGTGGCATATCTTTCTCAGCTATTACCCCATAAAACCCAGTACAGAATGGAAACATGCCGCCATGTCTATCTTCTTAAACTTGCCCAGATAGTGCCACACTCTTGCTTGGATAATACCCTTGTCTGGAGAATACCTTAATCTAACAATTGCTCCTCCTTTCCTTATCACCTTCCCTCCTTTACATTACTTTTGTCCCTCCCTGCCTGTAGCTGCAACTGCCCATTTGGCCCATATTGCTTTTCCTGCACTTGGCAACATTTCTCAGCTAGTCACCTTTTTAATATTGGAATGCCAGATGGACAAAGTAGCAAGCACTTGCTCTGAAGTCTCGCAAGAAATCAAGCTTGCTGTTGTATGCTTCTTATTATGCAATCACGTTTGTGAAGATACCTATTTTTCAATTAGGAAGACCTTAATTAGGAGTGAGCATTTAATTCTGGTGAATTGTGCTTTCAATGAGATGCACATGCAGACACCTCAGCTTTCTTACACCTACAGTCAATTTGATCAATCCGCCATTCAAGGTCAAATCATTTATTTTGTAATATTCATCTTGCTTTCAAGATTCTGAGCCAATTACATTGCCCAATCTGCCATTCTTCCCATCTCCACCAAAATAGAAGACTCTGCCCAAGTTTTTATGGCATAGTAACGGGCCATTTGGCCTAACAGCTTCATGCCAGGATAAATGGTCAACATAATCGTCCTCCCATTCTTCTCCATTTACTCCATTTGCATATCTAGCTTCCCTTTAAATGTCCCTTAGTTATTCACACAAGCTCTCCTTGATGTTAAGCAGCCTACGAGAAGAAAGTGAGGACTGCAGTTACTGGAGATCAGAGCTGAAAATGTGTTGCTGGAAAAACACAGCAGGTCAGGCAGCATCCAAGGAGCAGGAGATTCGACGTTTTGGGCATAAGCCCTTCTTCAGGAATTCGGGCATAAGCCCTGAAGAAGGGCTTATGCCTGAAACGTCGAATCTCCTGCTCCTTGGATGCTGCCTGACCTGCTGCACTTTTCCAGCCACACATTTTCAGCGCTGTTTGGCAATCTAACCCAAATGCAAAAAAAACTGCAGATATTTGAATTCTCCAATAAAAATAAATAATGTTGAATGATATATGAAACATTAATTCTGTTTTTTTTTCATCCTCCAAATCACATGCCGCCAACAGGTTCTGTTCTTATTACATGTTCTATCCAGTGCCTGGATAAAAAGGTTGCTCCAGAATTCCCTATTGAATTTGTTAGAGATTTCATAGGGATTGTTTAGTTCACTTAGTAATGTAGCTACACTATGGGTAACACAACACCAACCCTGCAGGTTTATTCCCCACAGCAGCTATGATCATTTGTTGAAGTCTGCCTTTTTATTTCATGCTCAATAAGTTGTGATGCCCTTCTAGTTAAATAGCTGGTTGTGTCTCACAGAGTCATAGAAACAGGCCCTTTGGCCCACCACGTTTATGCGAACTAACAACACCAAACTATACTAATCTCATTTACTGACACTTGGTCCAGAGCCAACTAGGTTCTAGGAATTTAAGTGATTGACCAGATACTTCTGAAATATTGAGAGGGTGTAGCCTCCACCATCCTCTCACGCAGTGCATTCCATCTTTCAACCACCCTCTGTTTGAATTTTCTTTCCCTCAGAGCCCTTGTAAACTACTTACTCCTCACATTAAACTTATGCCATCTGATCTTAGGCACAGCTGCCTTTAGGAAAAGATTTGCATGATCTATCCTAACTATGCCTCTCATAATTCTGCATTCCTCGATCACCCCCAGCCTCCTCTGCTCCAAGAAAAACAAAACCAGCCTGTCCAGTCTCTCATTGTAACTGACCTTTTCCATCTTAGGCAACATCCTGGTCAAATTCCTCTGTACCCTCTCCAGTGCATCACATCCTTCCAGTAGTATGGCAATCAGAACTATGCACCCACTTCCATGGCCTAACCAGTACTCTATAAAATTGTAATGAGACTTTCACGCTTCTATATTCTATGCCCTGGATAATGAAGGCAAGTATCCCATATGCCTTCATTACCATCTTATCGACCTGTGCTGACACCTTAAGGAGTCTATGGACTTGTACTCCAAGGTCCCTTTGTTCCTCAATACTCAGTAGACCTCCCAAAATGCAACACTTCACACTTACCAGGATTAAATTTCTTCTGCCATAGCTTTAAGTTGATCAATATCAGACTGTAGCCTGCAGCAATCCTCCTAATAGCAATAACACCACAACTTTTTACGTTATCAAACTTACTCATTGTATTTTCTTCTTTTAGTCATTCTTTTTTCCTTTTCTCCATCATGCTGATGTTGCTGGGAGGCAGGAGCAGTGACGATGGTGAATCCTGGGTTTTAGGCCCAATGCTTGAACTCCTGGAATGGTACTGGAACGTCGACTGCAGTGATGGGTGAATGGGGACTTCTGGCTCTGGTAGATCCAGAGCAGGGAGCTTGCAGAAGTCCTGGAGCTATGTTCGCCAATGAAGATAAACTCTATTTAAGTACTTTCTTTTTATTCTTTTGTACCTCAAAATGGCAACGGATACTTTTCACTTTTCTTTCTCCCTAGATATATGTGACAATAAATCATTCATTCGTGAAAGATCCTCACTTTCCAAATGTAGACTTACCTGCAAGTGGCTGCTCCCAGTTTATATTTTCCAGATCCATGAAAAATACTAGTTGTATGCAAAACGACATAAGCAGCAAGCCATAGAAAGACTAAATGATCCCACAACTAACAGATCAGATCTAATCTCTGCATTTCTGCTACATCCAGTTGAGAATGGTGGTGGACAATTAAACAACTCACTGAAGAAGGAGACTCCATAAGTAACCCCACACTCAATGATGGAACAGCCCAATATATCATTTCAAAAGATAAGACTGAAGCATTTGCAGCAATCCTCAGCCAGAAACGCCAAGTGGATGTTTCATCTCAGCATTCTCCAGTGGTCCCCAGCATCATCACCGCAATATAACCACCACCTCTTAGCATTTAATAGTGTTACCATCACTGAATTTCCCCCTGTCAACATCCTGGGGTGAATATTGACCAGGATCAGAACTGGATTTGCCACATAAATACTGTGGCTGCAAGAGCAGGTCAGAGATCAGGACCACTGCAGACAGTACCTCCCCTCCTCACTCACCAAAGCCCGTCCACCATCTACAAGGCATAAGTGAGAAGTGTGATGGAATACTTTCCACTTGCCTGGATGAGTGCAGCACCAACATTACTCAAGAAGCTTGACATCATCCAGGACAAAGCAGCCTCTTGATTGACACCAAATGCACAAACATTCACTCCCTCTCTCATTGACGCTTAGTAGCAGCAGTGTGTACTATCTACACGATGCAAAGGAAAATCACTGAAAATCCCGAAACAGCACCTTACAATCCTTGACCACTTCCATCTAGAAAGACAAGGGCAGTGTACACATAGGAATACCATGACCCACAAGTTCCCCTCCAAGCTCCTCACCATCCTGACTCGGAAGTATATTACCATTCCTTCACTGCCGCTGGGGCAAAATCTTGGAACTTCCTCCCTCATGGCATTGTGGGTTTACCTACACTAAATGGACTGCAGTGGCTCAAGAAAACAGTTCACCACCACACTTGTGAGGACAAGTTGGGATGGGCCCAACTGCTAGCTGGCAAATGGTCCCCACATCTCCGGATTGAATAAAAACAAATATTTTTAAGCTCTTGTTTTATCATATATCTTCCTTGCATTATTTTCATACATCATAGTTTATAAAGCAAATTGACAGGAACACCATAATTTATGTAAATTTGTTTTCATTATGTATTTAATCATGTACAATGTTTAAGCTACACATAATAAATAAGTGCATAACTTTTATGTGATTGTTTGTTCCTTCCTTATTTACCTTAGCTATCAGGAAAGAGTTATTGTACTCACTGGGCTACATTTTCCCACCAACTGATTAGAACCCAAAGACGATGTTTCTCTGCTCTGACAGCAGTACATTAATGGAGCCTAGTACCAGGTTGGACTCTGTGGATTACGTATAAAATAATACTTTGAGGCAATTTCCCAAAGCCTTATATTTGTATATGACAGATAAGGCTTAATATCAACATCAGAAAATGTGAGTCGATTGAATTCTGTATTGGCCTGTATCATTTGTTTTGTATTGGAAATGTTATAAAAAATTGATTTGTAATTTTATTAAAGTTTTGAATTGCAAGGTTTTGAATAAAATAATAATGCCAGAGTCTTTGGATAACTGAATTTGTGAGAGATTATGCTGATTCAAGTTGTTGGTTGATGGATTTTTGTGATCGCTGCAATTGGTAACTCTGATTTGGAGCTGCAACAGTCAACAGGAATTCCTGCTTATGCCTACTGTCAGACCTGCAAGAGTGTTGGAGTATTGCTCAATCATTCTCGAAATCTCACCCTGACCTTCTTCTGACATTTGGTGTATAGCCTTCAGGACAAAATGGCTACTTTTGATGAGTCTGGGATCATACGAACTTCAAAAGAGAAAAAAATATGGGAATAAAATAGAGGAAAGAATGACATTTTATTGTAAAAGCTAAAATTCATTATACTGCTGTAGTTTACAATTGAAACATTTTAAATCATATGATTTTATTTGAAAGGGAAATTCAACACTAAAAGGTATTGAGATTATCCCCCTTGTACAGTTCTGGAACAACTTATCTACCAAATCACATGCACAGTATATTTTCCAAAAAAAAAGAGCAAAATCCATACCCTTAAAAATCAAAAGTGATTACTTTTGGATTTACTTGATTCCGGAAAAATAAAATGCAATGTATAATGTAAAATAACAGTTCCAGAGACAAAGGAAGTATTGTGCCAAGGAAGTTGTCTGCTTTAGGATGAATATTGTAACATGTAAGGATAGATTGAAAATCTAAAATTATCATTGAATTTATGTTGGTGGACGGGAGAATCTTGACAGAACCTTTCCTCAGGAAATGGAACGAGTGAGGTAGAGTCTAATATTTTGCAAATGTTGTGCGAAAAGACTTCCAGGAACCAGTTTTCCCATTCCTTCTTAGGACTTTCAGTTAGGCTTGAACCCTTTCTAATTCTGCAGGATAAGGAACAAGGCATCATTTATACAGTAAATAGTTTTTTAAAAAGATATATTTCACAAACATTTTATAAACTGACTGAGGTAATGAGCGTTAATAGTGAACTGAAATGAAACTATTTGGAAAATTACCAGTAGCCCATTTTACTCAATTTTCAACAAACAGATAAAACAATGTTACAATTTGTGAAACAGAATTAATCTTTTTTTTTAGATCTGAACAGTCTAGTGTATCTTATATATGAATAGAATTATTGGCTCCAATCAAAGGTTCAATTTCCTGAAGGAAAATGTGTAATAAAAACTTTCGTTCCCACATGCCCTCACCTCTATATCACCTCCAACCTGAGAAACCTGGCAGTCTGAAGCTCACACTTGCTGTGCAATCAGTTTAATGTCAGCATCACAACTAAAAAAAGAATCGAATGAAGTAAATGCAAGTTCAATCATAGTTCATAAAATGGTCACAGGATAATAAGCTCCTTGTGAAATGTTTTCAGTTCCAGTATGCTGTCAGTTTGAGTGTGGCATTGTGCTTTCTTCACTTTATCAAGCTGTCACCAGCATTTAATCAGCTGGGCAATGGCATTTTATCCTGGCAAGCAAGATTCATACTGAAATGGGCACTGCCAGCAATTCCATTATGGTGTTCTGATTTTCCAGACATTAAATGGGTGCTTAAAAATTCAGTAGGAGGATCATTGGAGTGGAATGTTAACTCTGCTTTTTCTCCACAGATGCTGCCAGATCTGCTGAATGTTTCCAACAATTTCTATTTCTTTCGCTTAAAAGTTGTTCCATTGGTGCATGTGAGAATACTTCAGACAGATCATTATGCCATTTAAGAATAAAGTTCATTGGAGGATCCTTTTGTTAAGTCGGTCTGCCCTAATGCCTGACAGTGCCATAGTTTGCATAAGCATTTATAAAAGGCACTTCCTGCATGTAGCTTAAATACGTATTAGTTTATCTTCATTGGCTGCTAATGAACATTTTAAGATTTTATTGGGGCAACTTTCTGCAGTTCATCCATAAATTCTGACTTAGTGGCACAACTGATTTTTTCTGCTTTGGGGATACTTTGTTACAGTCCTGACAAAGACACTTGTTATAATTCCAGATGTGTGGTCCAATCTGTCCAAGATCAGTACAGGTTATTCTGCTGTAACGCACATTTTGTTCATGCAAATTTGCTATAACACAATTGACGAACTGGGGGGACTATTTCTAAAGCATGAGTTTTTAAAGTATGTATTGGTTATAACACAATTCCAGCCCCATTATTTTAAATGGTGCTGCTATTACACAATTTTCTTATAACTTGGGATTGCATGAGAATGGAACTGTTGTGTTAAAGCAGAACCGACTGTATGTTTTTTCAAGTTTTGGCAAATTGAGTTCCAAGGGAATTACTAAGAGGAAAAAGTTACAAGTTCTCATGGTTTCAAACAAAGCGCTATCAACTTTGCAATACAAAGTTTACTATATACTGTATATATTGTGACATCCAGAAACAATATGTGCTAAAATGACTGTGACCAAACACTCCACATGGCAATGTGGTAGAGGGAGATCCCACAGCATCTCCCCCAAATCTAAATGACACAGTGGGTCATCAGATCTCAATAAACTTCACAGAGGTTTACAATTCTAAACTTTTGTTGACCTGGCCCTTTAAAGAGCTGCTTCATTATGGATTGCCTCAATAATTGCTCTCAATCCAGTCAATCCCTCTCCTTTGTTGGGTCCACAGTCTCCTGGACTTCAAAACTGGACTCTAGTACTCACTCATATGCAAGACCTTACTGTCTGAGTGGATGGTTTGTTTCACAGGAGGGATATTGTCTTCCTCCAGGACCAACAGAAACGGGTATGAGATGTCCTGTCAGTCTGATCTAAGGTCTCTAACTGTCAATGTGGTCTCGAATATCTGGTGAAACATCCAACAGTATATGAAAAAGGTCAATGACCTTCTCCAAACTGCCACAATAAGTGCTACCATCTTCCCTCTGTTTAAGCATCCACCTCCCGTCAAGGCTCATGCTGTACAATCTTACTTTTACACTTTCAACAATTTTCCTCATTCACTCTCAACAACCCAATTCATCCAAGCTGACTAGCACTATAGGCCATCTGTGCTGCCTACTCACTCACTTGAGTTAGCTCACCAGCTCTCCCTACCTGTCCCATAGCTAAAAGGTGCATCAGACATCTTTATCTCATTCAATCCTTCCTTTACTCTCAATTCAGGAGAAAGCAGTCCATAATAGGACCGAACTAGACTAGACAGGTGGTGGGGTGCTGAAAATGTGTTGCTGGAAAAGCGCAGCAGGTTAGGCAGCATCCAAGAAACAGGAAATTCAACGTTTTGGGCATAAGCCCTTCATCAGGAGTCAGGTGGTAGGGTGCCCAATAACTGTCTCCTTACTCCATAAAGGAGATGATCCCAGCACTGGTTGGAGAGAACACTCCTCTGAGAGGAAAAAAGATGCATGTCCTGCCAACTGAGTAAGAAGTCACATTCCTTACAGTGCAATTCTCACATAAACCCACCTGTCATCTGCTACTGTTCATAATCCATAGCCATGATACCTTCTCACTTTCTGGTAATAATCTAACATGTCTAACAGGTAGCAATCTTCTGACAATGCACTGTCAAGGCCGCATCTTTCATCACCTACTGGTTCAAATACTAACACCTTGGGGGGTTTTCTAGCTAAATAGTTTTCAGTATGGAAGCTAAGTCCAGGAGTCTTGTTGTATATACAAACAGGCCTGCATTCCATAACTCTGGTAATTTGTTCCTAGCACTAAAAGTGATGATATAAAGAGTCTACAGATATATCCATCTGTAGACTCTTTATATCATCACATCTATTTTTGTGTCATCTACAGACTTGGCAATAATATGTTCACTTCCATTATCCAAGTCATTATATATAATATTAATAGTTGTGGACCCTATGCTGATCCTTGTAGCACTCCGCTAGCTGTCATACTGAAAATGTCCACTTTTATTCCAACTCTCTGTCTTTTATTAGTTATCCAGTACTCAATCCATGCTAATGTTTTAACTCAACACTACGGACTCTTACCTTAGTAACTAACCTTATATGCAATACCCTTTTGGATGATGCCTTTTGGAAATCCAAATATCTTTTCCCTTGGTTCCCCTTTATCTATCTTACTTGTTACCTTTCTCAAAGAATTCTAATAGGTTTGTCAGATATGATTTACACTTCTTCTGCTAGCTCTTCTTGATTACATTATGCATTGCTGAATGCTCTACTATCATATTTTTTACAATAGACCCTAACATCTTCCCATTGACAGATGTTAAGTCTATCATGATGTTTCCAGAATCTAAGAATGCTAAGAAGATTACTATCTGTACATCCACTATACCTGTAGCTACTTCCTTTAAAAGCCTAGGTATAATCCATTAGGCCGTGACCATTTATCTCTCGTAGTTCTTCTAGTACTTATTAAGATTCTCCCTCCACCTTTACTCCTTTGATTTTTTCAGTATGTTTGGAATGATTTAGTGTCCTCTTCCAGTAAAATTGAAGCTGTGCTGTATTTATTTATGTTCTCTGCCATTTCATCATTTCCCCATTATTATTTTCCCATCCCCATTCCCTGAGGTGCCTATGTTTACTTTTGCCTCTCCTCATTTTATATATAGAAGCTCTTACTGTCCATTTTAATATTATTTGCTAGTTTGCCCTCATAATTTAACTTCCCTTCTTAACCATGGGTAAAATTTCACCACCTTTGTAGAACACCTCTTCCTTGCTTGGATATATCCTTGCAGTAAGTCATATTTTTGCTGTGACTCTCTCTTGTCACAATCTCATCTCAATATCCGGAACTCTGTTGGTAAATGGAACTAGTTGTTCCCAAATGTTAAAAGAAGAGTAGCTGGAATTCACACACAATCCTCTCAGATTTCTTCCCATATTCCAACTCTGTCAGGGTCCTATAAAATTGTTTGGAAACAGAATGTATTTTCCCTTGCAAGGTTCTGGCTCTCTTTAAGAAATGTCATTAAAGAAAAAAACACCTCCAAGCAATTCAGACATAATTATGACGCACTTGCAGAATTTTTGATCAATTAAAATAAGTTGCCAATATTAATTGAGTATCCAGGCTCACATGAATAGCTCAATTATGTGCTTATTTTCAGGTGTAAGTGAGTTTCAAGTGCACTGTCTTTATCGAGATTTCATTTTCACCATACTATCTTAACTAGTTTCTACAGTCTTCCTTCTATACCTGTGAAAGTTCCATTCCAGACAACTCCCACAAATGAGGACATTCATGAGCACGGAACTCATTTAAAAATTGGCTAAAATTTGCAGACCACAAGTTTTGCTCACAGTTGTTGACTGTGGTTTTTTTCTTGATGCAGACAGGCAAATTTGTAATTTTATGAATACAGAGGATTTACTTGTTGTCTTTCTGGAAATGAAAAAAAATAAATTGAGGAAGTCTGGAATGACTGAGCAACTTCAGTAGCTAATTTGTGTTTCATAAGATCCCATAATAAATGAGCAAAATGATTGATTTTGTGGTGACTGAGAAAAAGATGTTGGATATTAAGACATCACATTGCTTTTCCTAAAGACCATGAGGTCTTTACTGTCCACATAAACAGGAGAACAGTAACAAAGTCTAACATTTTACTGAAAAAATGGTCCCTTCACCATGTGGCACCATCAATTTACTACCCAAATGCATTAACCTAAGTTATGTGCTCATTTCTTGGAAAGGATATTGAATACAATATTTTTGATTCCAATGTAAATATGTTGCTAACTGAGCCAAAAATTATACAAAAAGCAAATTTTGTGGATGATACTAATGTGAGATAAAAATAATGTTCAATTGTGCTGTTGCACTTCCTCCTCAGGCATAATGACTGTGCCTACTGTAGAGAGCTCTACTACATAAAAAATAACTTAAAAATCCTTAACAGCATTTACTTTTTTTCAAGTTCAGGGAGACTGGTGTAATATTTCATCTCCAAAAGTTGGAATCAAATGTAGTCTAGCTTTAGTGTGTATGAAACAACATTTCAAACTGAATATTTATTTAAATTAATAATTTTAATACAAAAACAGTTTGGATAATTTATACTGATAACATACAGATCCTCATAGTTTGTCAGAGAGAAGGAAACAAATTTGCAAATTATGTTCCCTTCACTTCTGCTAAAATTAGCTTAAATGCATCTCCACAATCTTTGCCTTAAAAAAAACAATGATAAAGAGTATTTGGTTAATCTCATTTAGAAAGATGTTTGTTTAATCTCTAATTTAAGTCTGGAAAGAATACATGACTCCTCTGTAAATTTTAGGAAATTAATCTGTTGTTGAAAATACATTATATTTCTCGCACAAAACAGACTATTCAGCAAAATAGATGTTTGCCAACATTTAGGATCTACACAAGCTTTCTCCTTCCGTCTTTGTCTCCCTCATATATTAGTCATGATTTCTGTTATATGCTTGTTATCTCAACTAACCTTAGGTAGCATGTTTAACATTCTTAAGACTCCTGAAGTAAAAACGTTTCCTCTGAATTCCCTAACGATTTTACTGGAAACTTTTTAAAATAATTCTGCTTTTCTGAAGATCCACTCAGGAAGTAAAGTCTATATGGGGAATAGCAGTTACAAAAATTGAAGTCACTTTATTTGAACGCATATAGCATTTGGTAAAAAGAATGGCATAAAGAGAGATAAAATATTAGATCTAACCACTGATACAGAGACATGACTACAAGGTGACAAGGGTTGAGAAATGAACATTGCAGGTTCCATGACATTTGGAAATGACAGAAATAATGGAAGAAGAGAAGGTGTAGTCCTGATAATAAAGAATGGCATAAGGGCACAGGTGAAATAGGATCTTGACTCAGAAGGTTAGGAGGCTGAATTAATATAAGTGGAAATTAGAAATAGCAAAGGCCACAAAGTGCTGATGGGAATAGATTAGAGGATCTTTTACAGCTGGGATATCATTGATCAGAACATTAAACACAAAAAAAGAGGCTCATTCTTGCAGACAATATAATAGTCATGGCCGTCTTTAACCTTCTTATAAACTGGAGCAATCAAATTGCCAAAGTTAGTCTAGAAAATGAGTTTGTAGAAGATTTTCCTGGAGTTACGTGTGTTGAAACCATCTATAAATAAACTTATTTTAGAATGTGTATTGTACATTGAGACGTGATTAAGTAACAATGTGGAAGACCACTGGGAAATAATGATCATAATACAACTATATTCCACATGATGTTTGAAAATTACATACCCTAATCACACCCCAAGAATTTAAAGCTTAAATACAGGTACAAGAAGAGGAATAGCTAATGTTGTTTGGACAAATAAATGGCAGGAAAATTTAAAGAAACAATTCAATGTGTTCAACAAAAATGCGTACAATTGAAAAATAAAAATAAAGCAAGAAAAATCAGTTCATAGTTTATTAAAGAAGTTAAGGATAGTATTAAATTAAGAGCTTTATAATGTTGCAAAGAATAGTAATAAGCCTGAAGGTTGGAAGTGTTTTAGAAACCAGCAGAGTGCCACAAATAATTCACAAAAAGGGAGACAATAGAATGTTAGGGCAAGCCACAGGTAATATTAAATCAGATTTTAAAAACTTTTATAAGTTTTTAAAATGAAGGAAGGAGCTAAAGTAAACATTAGTTGCTTAGAAACAAAAAGAGGAAGAAATATCATGTGATATGAGGAAATGAGAGATATTAAACATATATTTGTATCTGTTTTCAAAGTAGAAGACACAAGTTGGTACTAGAGATAAATGGGAAATTCTAGAATGCAGATTGCAAATGGGTTTCCAAAATTTGTTATGTTTGAAGGCAGGGTGCCAATGCCGCCAAGCTCTTAATTGAGGAGGAATGAACTGGCTCCCTAAGCTTATTCACTTACTCCTTCCCTTCATAGCAACAAGGCTAATTCAAGATGGATCCTTTTCTTGTGGATAGCCATTTCGGAGGTCTAAATGAATTTATGTTTTAAATTAACAAAAATAATGAACTTATTAATTCCTATAGAAGAGAAGAAATAGTTGCATATCACACAAGCACATAAAATAGAATTAAAAGATGATTCCAAATAAGAAAACAATCCTTTTCTAGACAAGATATTTGAAGGGCTGATAAGATGATATTAAAACTATTATTGGATGGCACTGATAAAGATGATATGAACAGTTGACCTGTTGGTTTCAAGCTACTAAATTTTGCAGGTTGACTGTAGTTCTGCTGTTCTGATATCTTCTGAGATGAGCAAATTTCAGCATTCAGAGTGTGAAAGAACTTTTCTCTTTGTTTCACCGGTAGTGCAGGGTTGTATGAAAGGGCTGTTCTCAAAGATATGGCTCTCATAGCATTCTAAATTTCACAATAGGACATTCAAAAAATAACACATACCCACGAATGTAACAGTCAGTTTTTACTTTTTTTTCTGTATATTCCTGGAGAGTAAACGGACAATCCTTCAAGAGGAGGCTTTATGTTGTGAAGAGAATAGTCAGCTTCTTTATTCAGAGAGACGCAGTAGTCTTTCAGCCCATCATGCCTGTGCCAGCTCTTCAAATCAGCATCATTATTTAGTACCAATCTCCTCAGTTTTCCCCATATTACTGCACACTATTTTAACCCAAATAATCATTCAACCCTGTCTGGAATGATTCAATTGAATTTGCCTCCATCACATTTCCAGGCAGTTCACTCCATGCTCTAACTATTCACTGAGTTAAAAAGGCTTTTTTTGTCATATCACCTGTGTTTCTTTTGCAAATCACTTTGTTCAATCACTTGCTCCTTTTACAAGGGGGACATTTTCTTCCTATCTTCTCTATATAGCCCACAAATAATTTTGAAAATCTCTATCAAATCTCATCTCAATCTTCTTCTCTTCAAGGCAACAGTCCCAATTTTGGCAATACATCCTCATAACTGAAGGTCCTCATCCCTGGCACTACTCTTGTAAATTGTTTCTGCAACCTCTCAAATGCATTCACATCCTTCAAATCATGTGGTTCCCAGAACTGTACACAACTCTTCTGCTGTGGTCTATCAGGTGTCTTATACAAGTTCAACATCACCTCCTTGTTCTTGTACTCCACACCTCTATTAACAAAACGGAGGATACTGAATGTTTTACTTAATGTTGCTTCCACCTCCCTGGCACCATCCATGATCTTTGCACATATACACCCAAATCCCTCTGTTCCTTCCAAATTTTATGCATGATTTTAGATTACCTTTTAATGTTCTTCTTACCAAAATGCATCAGCTCACACTTCTCTGCATTGAAACTCATCTACCATCTCTCTGCCCTCTCCATTTCTTGTTTGTCACTTTTTGGAATGTTATACTGTCTTCCCCACAATTTATAATAATTTCCAAGTTTTGTGTCATTGGCAAACTTTGCAATTTTCACTGGCACACCAAGGTTGAGAACATTTATATATGTCAAGTAATCATCTCCCATTTCTAGTTTCCAACTCTTCAGTCATCTGACTTCTTCCCTGAGTATCAGGAAGACTGTAAGATTATGACTAATACCTCTACAGTTTCCATTCTCACATCTTCAAAATCCTTGGATACATCTATCCAGTTCCAGTGCTTTGATAACTTCAAATTAAGTTATCTCTTCTTGTTAAATCTACCCCATTTGATACTTCCCTGACACTTTATAGGTGTAATATTCCATAGGCTTCATACAAGACATTGCCAATCTAGAATGAAAAATACAGCAAAAAAGTATGACTAATCTATGCTGGGCTGATGTGTTTTTCTAACTAAGAACAGTACTCCCGTCCAACCAATATGTTCCTTTCCAGGTGTTGCTGTTGTTCTTTAACTTTTTTTCTCTCTGGGAAAGTCACTGAATTCACACCCATGGTATGCTTTACTCTGTAGTATTTTGCAATTTATTTAAAAATATGTATAAATACTCAGGGTTCTGATTGGAAAACAGTGAAGAAATTAAGGTGATGACTATCAGCAAAGAAGAAATACTGAGGGAGCTCAAGAGACTTAAATGTGATAAATCCCCAGGCTTGCAGCCTTCGATTCTGAAATGCATAGTTGTACAGATACTGGATGTGTTGGGTATGATTTTCCAAACTTCCTTAGATCTGAAAATGGTCTGGACAGGTTAGAAGTTGTAAATGTATCAATGGTAGTCAAGAAAAGGGGTAAGAGAATGGTAAACAGGGAACAATAGGCAGTTAGCCTGATACAAGTTGTTTGAAAAGTGCTGACATCTATTATTAAGGAAGTCTTAACAGTGTCCTTAATATCCTTAGTATGGTTAGAACAGTAAATATGGTTTTTTACAAAAATACACTGTTTTGCAACTAAGAAGATAAAGGGAATCCATGGAGATGTCATATACGTGGTTTTCCAAAATGAATTTCATGATATATCTCAGTCATTATTAATACACACAAAAAGCTGTCATTGACGTTTTGGTGGTAAATTAGCATAGATAAAGGATCGATTAATAAACAGGAAGCATGGAGTATGGACCAATGAAGCATTTTCAATTTGACAGGTTGTGACTAGTGGAATGCAATAAGTATCTGCTGGTGCCTTAGCTATTTATAATCTGTATTAAGAACTGAGACAAAGTAACATGAAGTAAACAAGATGAATCTAAGTGGGAATGTAAACTATGAAGAAGACACAAAGAGACTGTAAAGACAGATGTGCATATGGATAAGCACATGGATGATGATGGGTTAGCATAGGGGGACGAGCTGAGAGTAGTTCACGGATCAGCGCTGTTCTGCACTGTATTGTTCGATGTTCTATGTAGGTTAAGGGAATTAGCTTCAAGGTGGAAAATGGAGTATCGCTACAGACCAGACCAAACCCCCTGCAAATATATAAGGAGATAGACCCTAACTTTTATCTTTCTGAAAGCTAATTGTAAAGTGCTATGTTCCAGATGTAATTCAATTAGTCACACTACTTGGCTTTAAGCAAACACACTTTTATTCTTAACTGTTCTTAAAATACAAACAGAGTTGATATAACTTTAACTCTATTGGAAAACTTGCCAGAATAATAGATTATTTAATTACAAAAAACAAATGTTCCAATATAGCAAAATGCCATCAATACAACCTTGGCAAAGCCAAAGTCAGTAAAACACATGTAATACTGGCAGCAAAAAGAGAACTCAAGCTCCTATTTAGAACAGAGAGATATATTGCTTCCACAGCCAACTTCAAAACTAATGACTACCAGAAGTTAAACTAAAACCCTGGTTCCATGGGAGCCTGACTCCATCCATTCATGCTGATTCCATTGTTCCAACATTAAAAAGAAACAAGGCCTCACAAACTTATTACTTTATTGTTTTCAAATAGACAGTTCAGCTCACATGACTGAAAATCTGTCTTCACGAAAAAGACAAACTGCGCCTCTTAAAGTCATAGTATTGTCATGGTATAATGTGGGGGAGTGTAAGGTTGTTCACCTTGCTCATAATAGAAAAGCAGACTATCTTTTAAGGGCTTAAAACAGGCAAATGTCAATACTCAGAGAGACTTGAGTCTATTCATACAAGGAACAGAAAATGTTAGAATGTAGTCACAGCAGGCAGGTTGAAAAACAAGTAGCATATTGACTATTATTGTGAGAAGCTTGGAGTATAAAAATAAAGTTTTCTTATTTCGATATAATGGCTGCCTGGAGAGAGGCAACTATATAATGTCACATTTAAGGGAAACTTCACATAACAGTCCTTCAAAGGCTCTAAGCAGTAAGTTAAAACAGACTGCACAGCAATCTCTTGTGACTACAAAAATAATGAGGGGCTGACAAACCCTACTCAGCAGCAAGCCATTCCCAATGGATAATGTCCCAAACCGTAGACACATTTTGTTCTTCACTTTGAAGAATACAGAAAAACCAGGCACTAAAATGTTAGTTTAAACTTTACTGGAGGGTGTTAGTGAGATGTCTTGTCTATACCAGCCTGATTTCAAATGTGAAAATTACAGTTTAAAAACTATCCCCTAATCCCCCTGGTGTTACAGGTAAAGACCAAATGTTTTTCTGAATGCGAGGAAACAGTATAGGAGTAGTCAAACAAAAGAAAGAGAGAAATCAGGAGGGAAAAAAGGGGACAAGAGCATTGCTTTGGCAAATAGAGTTAAAGAGAATCCAAAGGGTTTTTACAAATACATTAAGGACAAAAGGATAACTAGGGAGAGAATAGGACCCCTCAAAGATCAGCAAGGTGGCCTTTGTGTGGAGCCGCAGGAGGTGGGGGAGATAATAACTGAGTACTTTGCATCAATATTTACTGTGGAAAAGGACATGAACGATATATAATGTAGGGAAATAGATGGTGACATCTTGCAAAATGTCCATATTATTGAGGAGGAAATGCTGGATGTCTTGAAATGCTGGATGTCTTGAAATGCATACATCCCTGGGACCTGATCAAGGGAACTCTGTGGGAAGCTAGGAAAGTGATTGCTGGGCCTCTTACTGAGATATTTGTATCATCGATAGTCACAGGTGAGGTGCTGGAAGACTCGAGTTTGGCCAACGGGGTGTCATTATTTAAGGAGGGTGGTAAGGACAAGCCAGGGAACTATAGACCAGTGAGCCTGACCTCAGTGGTGGGCAAGTTGTTGGAGGGAATCCTGAGGGAGAGGGTGTACATGTATTTGGAAAGGCAAGGACTGATTAGGGATAGTCAACATGGCTTTTTGCGTGGGAAATCATGTCTCACAAATGTGATTGAGTTTTTTGAAGAAGTAACAAAGAGGATTGGTGAGGGCAGAGTCGTAGATGTGATCTGTATAGACTTCGACAAGGTTTCTCATGGGAAACTGGTTAGAATGGTTAGATCTCACGGAATACAGGGAGAACTAGCCATTTGGATACTGAACTGGCTCAAAGCTAGAAGGCAGAGGGTGGTTGTGGAGGGTTGTTTTTCAGCCTGAAAGCCTATGGCCAGTGGAGTGCCACAAGGATCGATGCTGGGTCCTCTACTTTTTGTCATTTATATAAATGATTTGGATATGAGCATAAGAGGTACAGTTAGTAAACTTGCAGATGACACCAAAATTGGAGGTGTAGTGAACAGTGAAGAAAGTTACCTCAGATTACAACAAGATCTTAATCAAATGGACCAATGGGCTGAGAAGTGGCAGATGGAATTTAATTTAGATAAATGTGAGGTGCTGCATTTTGGGAAAGCAAATCTTAGCAGGACTTATACACTGAATGGTAAGGTCCTCAGGAGTGTTGCTGAACAAAGAGACCTTGGAGTACAGGTTCATAGCTCCTTGAAAGTGGAGTTGTAGGTAGATAAGATAGTTAAGAAGGTGTTGGTATGCATTCCTTTATTGGTCAGAGTATTGAGTACAGGGGTTGGGAGGTCATGTTGTGGTTGTACAGGATATTGGTCTGGCCACTTTTGGAATATTGCGTGCAATTCTGGTCTCCTTCGTATCAGAAAAATGTGAAACTTGAAAGGGTTCAGAAAAGATTTGCAAAGATGTTGCCAGGGTTGGAGGATTTGAGGCATATGGAGAGGTTGAATAGGTTAGGCTCATTTTCCCTGGAGCATTGGAGGCTGAAGAGTGACCTTATAGAGGTTTATAAAATCATGAGGAGCATGGATAGGATAAATAGACAAAGTCTTTTTTTGTGTTTGGGGGCATCCAGAACTACAGGTTATAGATTTATGAGGGGAAACATATGAAAGAAACCTAAAGGGCACCTTTTTCACACAGAGGGTAGTACGTGTATGAGTGAGCTGCCACTCATTTGCAACATTTAAAAAGCATATGAATGACTTGGATGGGCATATGAATAGAAAGGGTTTAGAGAGATATGGGCCAAGTGCTGGCAGGTGGGACTGGATTGGATTGGAATATCTGGTCGGCAGGGACAGGTTAGATAAAAGGGTCTGTTTCCATGCTGTACATCTCTATGACTCTATGACTTTATGACAGAAAAGAACAAGAGGACTATCACATATTACGAAGGCTAGAAGTTAATCATAGTCAAAAAGAATGAACTCCACAAAATCTCAACTAAATTGCAAAACAAATGATTGTGAAATTGACAGTTTAACTACAAACGTCAATACTATCAGGAACATCTACACTACTGATCACAAAGTTCAACTATCCACTCTTCACAAGTGAGACAGAGTGATCTTTTTTTAAAAAAAAATTTATCTTTTTGGAATTATCTAATGTGATCTTATGGAATGTGTTAGTAATTATTCTCTCATTTAGCAAACAATAAACATAGTCTTTTTGTTAACTCAAGGTAACCAAATTAAAGTGGCTCTTTTTAAAACATCTGGATGCAGAAAAAATGTATATAGAAGGGAAGGGATCCTTTTTGAATTCACCTTGTTATGACTAACCTATGAGGGTGGATGAATAAAGAATATTAATTCACCCTCACCTGGAACTTTAACAGTTTGGGATATCCCTTAATAAACTGGGGGGGGGGGGGGCATCAGCCAGGGTCTGGTCATAGAAATATTTAAGAAATGGCATACATACATTCGTAGCAATACAGCAAAGTTTCACTGGATTGATCTCTCAACAAAGATGATAAAATGATTGTGTTACGATGAAAGGCTGAGTATATTGAGTCTATTTGCTTGGAGTTTAAAACAAATGAGAGGTGATCTCACTGAAATATTCAAGACTATGAAGGAGTTTTGCAGGGTAAGATGCTAATCTCTGATTTGTGGCGATGTGGGAGTTGACACAGGATATGTTGGCACAGGTCACACAGACACAAGATGGCTGCTGAGCCATAGTCGGTCACTTAGCACATAAGATGGCCACTGAGCCATTACATGGAAAAGTACATTGAAGAATGCACAGATACTACCTGAGGCCAACAGGATACCAACATAATAGACACAGAACATAGATTATTAGTTTAAGGCGTGTGGGGGACAGAATACACATCAGTTCCATGTACTGCCCAGTAAAGTGTCTGGGTCCAGCCACCACCTTCTGTAGAAATGTTAACTATGTGATACTGCTTGTATACAAGTGTTAATACCTTAGATTTGCAGTAATGAAAAACAATCTTTCTTCTCAGGAAGAATGATCATGACCAATTACTGCAGCAATGGACTTCTGTGTAGCTGGTAAAACTGACAATGACTCCGTAACATTCCTCTGAAACTGACAATGACTCTGTAATGTTTTTTGTAAACAAAGCGTGCTGCACAAAGACTCGGTATCTGGACCATGACACCATGAAATAGAGAAAAAAAAATCATGTCATGTGCTCCGAGGGTGAGAGAAGGCTCGCAGCTGACAGCCGTGCTGCCGGCCATCTCTCTCTCCCCGGAGCTCTGGTTTCTTTCTACAGTAAACTCTGTCATTGAATCCCAATTCTGACTATGACTGGTGATTTTCCACACAACAATTAGCGGAGTCAGCAGGATCTCTTATTCCTGGTGCTCTGGTCAAAGGCAACGATTGGGGAGCCAGACTAAGAGACACTTTGAATCTGCTAATGGGAAGAGAAAGACCGGGCCAAAGACATAGTTTAAAGGGTATACTATTGTAATGTGTAATTCGTGTGATAGTACTGGGTTGAGTATAAGTGCATGCCTGTGGACCGTAGGTGGGAAAGTGTACTAACTGGTGTGATAACCAGCTGCTTGTGCTGAAACGACCAGAGGACAAGGTAGTGTCTGCCTCAAAAACCCTGACCTAAACCGGTTGTTAAGATGGGCAGCACCCACCCAGCCCCCCCTCCTCAACGTGATGGTTGGGAATTGAAGTGGGAGTTGAGGCTCCAAGAGCACTAGGAGTTGTGAAGCACAAGTGGCAAAGTCAGGTAACGTTGGACTCTGACGGGGCAAACAATGCAGAGTCCAGTCAGAGCCTGGTCAAAGGTTGGGTGCTGTCTTTTTTTGTGTTTTAAATATGAAGTGGTGAGGAAAAGGAGCTGATCAGTCTGACCAAGAGCCAAACTCAAGTAGAGCAGCATGTTACCAGGGTGGAAAGCATGGACACTGCGAGTAACCGTGATACCCTGTCAGTCCATAGTAGAATGACAGAGCTTGAATAGTGGTTGGGAGGGTAAAGAGTCCCATCGGTAAAGAGCACACTGGGCTAGAGGTAGGTGTCTGGGCCTAACGGGCAGTGTTGGAACAGTAAAGGTGGCCAGGAAGGTAAAGGAATCCCAGTAGGGATCACACCCTATTCAGCTAATATTCCCAGCTGAATGTTAGTAGATATCAACTAGTAGTGGTGGCTGGGAGGGTAGAGAAGTCCCACCAGTAGAGAGCACACCTTGCTAGGAGGCTGCTATAACTGTACAGGTGGTGCTGGGACAGTATTAGTGGCCAGGGGTTAGAGAAGAAGGTGAAGGACACTTTACTGTTGGTGGTATCCGGAGTACACAATCTGCAAGATGGCAGATCAGGATTTTAAAAGGGATACTGCAGGTTCCCTTATTGAGAAATACAAGACAGACAGACTAGCACTGACAGAACAAATAACGAAGAGTGGTTGGGACCCATCCCAGACAGTAAATTACAGCAGCAGAATTGGATTGACAAAGAAAAACAAAATAAAACTAAAAAGATAGGGGTAATGTTAGTGTACCAGTTAGCAGGCTTAATTGAATAAGTAGGTGCCTCCATTAGCAGGTGGAGAAAAGACCAAGAACAAATTGAGGAGCTGAAAAATAGGATAAAAGAGCTAGGACAAAGTTTCAAAACAGTACAGGAGGAACAGGAGACTGACTCTCTCCCCTCCTATCAAACTGTACAGCAGGGACCAACTGCTCCCTCAGTAGAGCAGAAGGTGCAAGAATATAATCTAGTGCCAGTCACTGGAGGGGGGAGAGAGTTGCAGCCAAAAGCAAACTATAACCCGTTTATGCTGGGAGAAAGGCAACAGATCATGGCCTCCCTGGGCAAAATGTAATCCCGAAGTGCAAACACGTGGTTCTGGGAAGAGCTAGATAGTATATCGGTAGGGCACTGACTACACTGGAGGGACATACACCAGCTAGTCCGGGCAGCTTGCCCAGCGGACAAATAGAGACAGATAGCTGGCGGACCTGAAGTCACAGCACGCCCCATGTCAACTCCCACCTCAGTGGAATCTAGACCATGGGACACAGTTTTTAGTTAAAGAGTTGATCATTTAGGATTGTACTGAGGAAAACTTTCTTCACTATTGCGAATACTTGAAGTACATTATCACAAAGGGTTGTAGATGTTCCATCATTGGAGCATCAACAGATGTGGGAAGTCAGCAGGAAAGTGAACTTGAAGCCAAAAATCAGCAATGATTGAGCAAGATTAGGCTCTATGGCCATGTCTTCTTCTTGGTTTTTTATGTTCTTGTATACCAAGTATATCTTACCACAAAGGCTTACAAAGGAGAACAAAGCTTCAAGCTTCCTTGTTTCTTCATTGCTATAAACTCTCATTCTTTGAATAATAAATCTATTTATGCCCCAAATTTGGTTTCTCTCTGTCTGTTTTTATATGATGTTTCCAGGAATACCAACAGGAACAACAGCCCCTGCTGAGAGTATAGCAGTTTCCTGAGGAAGCATGTTGCAATAAGGTGGACTTTAACTCCAAGTCTCTCCAGAACCTGGTTGGCAGGCCCCAGAGAGGGAATGAAGGTCAATGGATTACGTGGTTGGTGCAAGGGAAAATTTGGGACTGTGTGAATATTTGGGGATAGGCCCTTTGATTGAAGCTGTGTCCCAAAAAGGAGTCCATCCCAACCAATGGACCCTGGGTCACTGGACCCGAAACATTAACTGCGTCTTGATTTGATTTGATTTGTTTGATTTGATTTATTGTTATGTGTACCTAAGTCCAGTAAAAGCTTTGTTTGCGAGCAGTACAGGCAGAACATAGTAAGCAAAGGCATACAGATCATAGGGTGAGAAAAATTCTTGAACAGAATGAGGTTATATCACACAGAATGCCTGAGGCAAGAGCATTTTTGAAGTTAAAAAATTCATTCATCAATTTTTTCTTATGGCCCTGTGTAGAAGAGTTGCTGTACCTGGTTGTGTGCACCGCCCAGACTATCAAGGGAGCCAACCTTCCATCTATGGACTCCATTTACACCTCTCATTTCCGTGGAAAGGCTGCCAATATCATCAAAGACCCATCCCACTCTGGCAATGCTCTCCTATAACGTCTTCCATCAGGTAGAAGATTCAGACGTTTGAACAAATGCACCAGTAGGTTCAAGAACAATTTCTTCCCTGCCATTATTAGATTGATGAATGGACTCTAACTCCATGGACCTGGGCAACAGCATGCCTTCCACAATGCATCTGTAAATGTTGCTGAGGGTCCTTATGGACATGCTGACTTTCTTAAGCTGCCTGAGGAAGAAGAGACATTGCTGTGCCTTCTTGACTGTCTCATCAATGTGGGAAGTCTTGGACAGGTTTTCAGTTATAATTATTCCTAGGAACTTAACGCTTTCAACTCTCTCAACGTCCGCACTGTTGATGTAGATGGGGGCATGATCTCCACCTTTCTTTCTGAACTCAATGATCAGTTCTTTTGTTTTGCCAACATTGAGAGAGAGGTTGTTATCATTCCACCATGTCACCAAACCCTCTATCTCCTTTCTGTGTTCTCACTTATCATGGTTCGATATCTGTCTTACCACCGTGGTATCATCGGCAAACTGGTAGATGACGTTCATTTGGAATTTGACTCCACAGTCAAGGGTGTATAAGCAGTACAATAGGGGGCTGAGAACTCATTCTTGGAGAGCTCCTGTGTCGAGTGTTATTGTGGTGGAAGAGTTTTTTTTTAGATTAGATTAGATTACTTACAGTGTGGAAACAGGCCCTTCGGCCCAACAAGTCCACACCGACCCATCGAAGCGCAATCCACCCATACCCCTACATTTACCCTATACCTAACACTACGGGCAATTTAGCATAGCCAATTCACCTGACCCGCACATCTTTGGACTGTGGGAGGAAACCGGAGCACCCGGAGGAAACCCACGCAGACACGGGGAGAACGTGCAAACTCCACACAGTCAGTCGCCTGAGTCGGGAATTGAACCCGGGTCTCAGGCACTGTGAGGCAGTAGTGCTAACCACTGTGCCACCGTGCCGCCCACAAATTGTTGTCAATCTTCACTGATTGTAGTCTATGGGTTGGGAAGCTGAGGATCCAGTTGAAGAGGGCTGAGTTGCGACCGAAGTCACAGAGTTTTGAGATCAGTCTGGAGTGGTTGGTGGTGTTGATGGCAGATCTGTAGTCAATGAGTAGGAGCGTGACGTAGGTGTTCTTGTTATCCAGATGTTCCAGGGATGAGAGCAGGGCTAGGGAAGTGGCATCTACTATGAACCTGTTACATCAGAAGACAAATTGCAGGGAATCAAGACAGGCTGAGAGACCACAGTTGATGCGGGCCATGACTAGCCCCTTGAAGAACCTCGTGACTATGGAGGTCTGAGCCACTGTGTAGTAGTCATTAAGGCACATTACATGTGCTTTCTTTGGTACTGGGACAATGCCGATCTTGCTGCAGGTGGGGACTTCAGCTTGTAGGCGGAAGAGGTTGAGGATGTCAGTGAATATCTCTGCACAGGATCTCATTGCATGGCTGGGGACTCTGTCCCGGCCCATTGGCTGCATTGGTTGACTTTCAGGAAGGTCAAGCTGACATCTGCAGCGATGACTGATGGAACAAGTGTGATATAGGCTTTTGGGGCAGGTGACACTGAATAGCTGGCATTCTGCTCAAACCGAGCATAGAAAGCATTGAGTGCATCAGGGAGGGATGTGGCTTTGTCCACTACCTGCTCTGCTTCATTTTGTATTCCGTTATGTTGTTTAGACCTTGCCACAGTCTTAGTTGTTGACCTCCAACTTGGTCCAGTATTGCCACTTGGCATCTCTGATGGCTTTGCTATTGTTATATCTGGATGTTCTGTGCAGGTCTGAGTGTCCATCCTGAATACTGCACATTGGTCTTCAGTAGGGAGTGGATTTCCCAGTTCATCCAAGGTTTCCAGCTGGGGAGTTCCTGGATTTATTTCTTTGGTGCACAGTCCTCCATGCATTTGCTAATGAAGTCCTTGACAGTGGTGGCATACTAGTTTTTTTGTTGGTATTTGAATATGGTCCAGTCCACCAAATGCCAGCAGTCTTGGAGATGCTCTTCTGCTGCCTTGGACCAGCATTGTATTTCTTTCTGTGAAAATTCCTCCTGTTTCAGTTTCTGCTTGTAAGCTGGGAGTAGGAACACAGCATTATGATCTGATTTTCTGAAGGGGGAAAGAGCGATATGCATCCTTGGTGTTGTGTATCAGTTGTACAGGATGTTCGGTCTTCTAGCGGGGCAGAAGATGTGTTGACGGTACTTCAGCAGCAGCCTCTTGAGTTTGGCTTGGCTGAAGTCACCAAGCCACAATGAATAAGGTCTCAGGGAATTTTGTCCCCAGAGTGTTTGTGACAGTGTAAATTTCATCAAGAGGATTCTTCACATTCACATGGGATGGTATGTAGACTGCTGTCAGGATGGCAGAGGTAAACTCATGTGGCAGTTAGTAGGGATAGCATTTTGCTGTAAGGTATTCCAGATGTTTTCTTCACAGATACTGCCAAGCCTCTTAGTTTCTCAAGTGATTTTTTTGTATTTTTTTTGTTTCAAATCTCCAGCATCTACAGATTTTTGGTTTGTTGATTGCCATAAAATCCCATGTGATTCACTAATGTCCTTTAGAGAAGACAATTTCTGTACTTACCTGGTCTGGCCTACATGTAAGTCAAACTTGCAGCAATATGGTTGACTTGAAACTGCCCTCTGGAAATATCTAGCTTGCCTCTCAGTTGTCTAAAGAAAAGAATTCAATCAAATGGGTCACCTGATATCAATTAAGGTGCCAGAAATGACAAAGTCCTCCTTATTGACATCTGTGGGCAGGGTGGGCTACTGGTTAAACTGGGTGAGCTGTCTCACAGACTAGTCAAGTAACAGTCTGATATAGACATATTCATGAATCCATACCTTTTGAACAGTGTCCTAGACAATGCCATCAACATTCCTGTGTATGTAAAATCCCAGCAACAAGACAAATCCCAGAAGAAGTAGTGCACAGTGGCATATCGTAAGACATTGCCATTAGAATCCTCAACATTAACTCCGGACACCATGAAATCTCACAGCATAATGTCAAATAGCAACAAGGAAACTCCCTGCTGATTAACACCCACTATACCATTCCCGCTTGGCTGATGAATCAGTACATCCCATGGTGAATAACACTTGGAAGAATGCAGAATAGACTTCGGATGGGGGATGCTAATGTCCATGATCAACAGCACCACTACAGAGCAAGCTGGTTGAGTCCCAAAGGATATTGATGCTAGACTGTGTCTGCGACAGAAGGTGAAGGGCCAAAATCAGGTGAAGTTATTGAACTGGAAGCACATGGTCATTGTGATAGCTCGGATGTTTGGAGGATCATTTTGGGGTCAAATGTGACAACAAGCTCAAACACTTTCTGGTTCAGCATTAGACAGTTGCCAAGGAAAGGGACAGAGTCAGTGGCCGGAGAAGAGAGTTCCCAGTGGGAACTGAAGACAATGTGATGGTTTCCCTTTAGTTGACTCAAGGAAATTCTGCTCATCCAATGCTGTGAGCTGAATGTTCAGAACCTTCGCAGATAGGGGAACTGGTGTGTAAACTCCACTGTGCCAACAACACAATACTAGCTAGAGGATTGTCCATCTGCTTCCACCATGGTTTCATCGGCAGTAGAGGAGGCATTGGGTGAGCTGCCAGCTTGTTGTCTTATTGGTGGCATGGTGGCTCAGTGGTTTGCACAGCTGCCTCACAGAGTCAGGGATTCGGGTTTGGTTCCAGCCTCGGATAACTGCCTGTGCAGAGTTTGCACATTCTTCCCGAGTCTGTGTGGGTTACTTTCGGGTGCTCCAGTTTCCTCCCACAGTCCAAAGTGTGCAGGTTAGGTAGATTGACCATGCTAAATTGCCCATACGATCCAAAGTGGTGTAGGCTTGGTGGGTTAGCTATGGGAATCGCAAGGTTATAGGGTGGGAGGGTTAGTGTGAAACTGATGGGCCAAATGGCCTGATTCCACACTTTAGGGATTCTATGAATTGAGGCTGTTAATGCCCAGTTAAAGGTCATAGCCTGTTGTCTCTCCAATATTAAAGGTAGCAGGAGACAGCATAACTGATTTAACTTCATGGGCTGCTGCAGAGTGAAAGAGGCATCTTTCTTGAGCCTTTGCTTCTATTCAACTCTCTCTCATCAGGCCCCCTCCCAAATTGTCTTCTTATGTCCTCCCCCACTGCCTGCTCATAGATTCCCCTCTCCTCCACATCCCTGTGGCCTGAGAAAGATTCCAGATTTACCTTGTGCTGAATTTATTTCTCTTTCACCTCATGTAATACCAGCAGTGGCTACCAATCCTGATGTGATGTAGAGCTTTGGGTCACTGATTGGTTGGCAACTCTACGAGATGAGACTTCCTCCTGGGGATGAATGGGTGTCCATCTGCTTCATATAAATCAGAAGGCTCTCACACACAAGCATAAAGCAAGGTAGTGAGCTGACCAAGGTGAAGCTGATTGATTTCCAGAATTCACGTTGGAGACTTGAGGACTTTTGTTGTGCAGTGGTAATGTCCTACCTCTTGGTCAAAATGATGGAGTTGATGTCTAACTGGTGGATGGTGTGTCCGAAAAGGTTGATTAAAAATAATTGTAATTTTGCCCAATATGTTGAATAGGCAGTCTGGCAAATTAGAGGCAGCAGAGGTGTAGAGAATAGTGGTGGTGAGGTAGAGTAGGCTATTGTCATCTTCCATGCAGAAACTGATCCTGTACTTTACGGAGAGTTAGTATGTGGATATGAATGATGCTTTTACACCAGAGACTGGTGTTGGAACAGGAAAATAAGTCACTGCAGTCAAATGACTTAAGGATGCTGCCTATTAATATTGATATCAAATAATTTAGTCCAAGTATTGAAAAGATACATGGAATCTTTCTTTTTATATAATATAAGATCAATAAAATATTAATTTGGTTCATTAACCATATCAATTTTCAAAAAGAACCAGCAGCCACCTGCTCATCCGAATGACAGAATATTGACTCTACAGAACTGATTTCACCAATGACAAATAAAACGTTTTGGATATTTAAGTGATGTCATAAAATTGCTATTTGTCAAATGTTTTGGCTCCAACACATAGAAAGGAAATAAGATATTTTTAGATAAGCTGAACAGAAGTTCATGTTAGGTTTACTTCGCACTACTAGTTACAAAGTGTTGGGCATTTTTATGAGTTATTAATACCCAGGGGAAAATATGATAATAAAAGCAGTAATACTTGGAAATGAATGCCCTGTTATACTGGAGCATTGTTTTTGTTTTAAATTTCAAAACTATACTTTATTCATAAAATATTTTGATGGTCTGTATAGTTGGTCATGCCATAAACGTCCCATTCCTTTGCATGCAGAGATCAGAATTTATCATTTGTATATACAGGTCTGTAATTTATCAATCATATATCCATATATTTAGCTGAGGCATCAGCAGAGCCCAAATGACTGCATGAGCCCTCTGTTCTTCTTAGGCAGGCAGATGCTACACGGTGGTCTTTCCCCACCGAAGCCTTGGCGGCAGCTGCCCCAAGCTTCAGTGTGTCCCTCAACACGTAGTCCTGGACCTTGGAATGTGCCATTCTGCAACACTCAGTCGGGGTCAACTCCTTCAGCTGGAAGATCAACTGGTTTCGGACCACCCAGAGAGCGTCCTTCACCGAGTTGATGGTCCTCCAGGCACAGTTGATGTTCTTCTCGGTGTGCGTCCCGGGGAACAGACCATAGAGCACGGAGTCCCGCGTCACGGAGCTGCTCAGGACGAACCTCGACAAACACCACCCTTTCCTCTCCAGACTTCTTCTGCGTAGGCACATTCCAGAAGGAGGTGTGTGACAGTCTCGTCCTCCCGCAGCCGCTTCGAGGGCAGTATGCGGTGCAGGAGAGATTCCAGGCATGCATAAAGGATCTTACAGGCAGAGTCTTTCTCACCACCAGCCAAGCCATGTCTTGGTGCTTGTTGGAAAGTTCTGGCGATGAGGCATTCTGCCAAATGGCTTTGACAGTCTGCTTAGGGAACTGCTCGATAGGATTCGCCCTCTCCTTTTCCCGAAGGGTCTCAAAGGACACTACGTGCTGACCACTTCCTGATGGGCTTGTGGTTAAAGGTGTTTTTCTTCATAAACTTCTCCACGAAGGACAGGTGATATGGAACGGTCCAACTACTCGGAGCGTTCCACGGCAGCGAGGCCAGGCTTATCCTTCGCAACACCGGGGACAGGTAGAAACTCAGTACATAGTGACACTTGGTGTTTGCGTACCAGGGATCCATGCACAGCTTGATGCAGCCACACACAAAAGTGGCCATCAGAGTGAGGGTGGCATTGAGTGTTTTTTTTCCCCCATTGCCCATATCTTATGTACATTGAGTCCTTTCGGACCCAGTCCATTTTTGATCTCCATATAAATTGGAAGATGGCCCGGGTGACTGCAGCGGCACAGGTTCTGGGAATAGGCCAGACCTGTGCCACGTACAACAGCAATGACAGTGCCTCACACCTATGACCAGGTTTTTTCCCATGATGGAGAGTGACCATAGCTTCCATCTGCCCAGTTTCTGCCTTCACTTTGCTGATACGCTTCTCCCAAGACTTGGCGCACACCCCAGCCCCCCCGAACTAAATACCCAGCACCTTCAGGTGGTCGGTCTTGATGGTGAAGGAGATCGAGGATTGGTCATCCTAGTTCCTGAAGTGCATGACCTCTCTCTTGCCTCAGTTTACCTTGGCCCCCGAGGCCTGTTCGAACTGGCCACATATGCACATCAGTCTGTGCACAGACAGCGGATCTGAGCAGAACACTATGACGTCATCCATGTACAGGGAGGCCTTAACCTGCAGGTCCCCGCTGCCAGGAATAGTCACCCCTCTCAGGGTCGTATCCTTCCTGATGGACTCGACAAATGGCTCTATGCAGCACACAAACAAGGCAGGAGAGAGAGGGCAGCCCTGCATACTGGAGCATTGTTTGAGGCATACAAAACAATTTCACAAGTGAAATAACTCCACAGAGACCGGTATCCCATCAGCAAGTGACCCTTTAATTGCACGTGGAAAGTCCTTGACATTGATCCAGTTTCCTCTGAGCCAGGTCTCAAAGTGAACAGAACTTCTGACTCTCCTATGAGACTCCCAGTATTGCCGGACTGGGTTCTTATACCCTTCTGGTTACCTCCCAGAACTTTCCAAAGGTTTGACCAATCAGAGGTATTGAATTAATTAGCTTTATCACCTTGAAATACTGCTAATGGCTCTCAATAGCTTGCTTAACAACAGCCTCTTTGATGTATCTGCTCTTGGGGTCTGGACGTTTGGTTTTACCCCAGAACATACATTTGGTCTTTTGTCTTACTGAAGTATGTCTGCCTCATGCAACTAGTGTTCTTTGTTTGTCAGGAAATGGTGAATTGCTCTTTCATACTTCCTGATGTGTTTTGGTGCCTTTCTGGTTTTAATTGCCTGGGTTTGGACCTTGCAAGGACTCGCCCCTAGGCAGAATTATCTCTTGTGTTTGTCTTGGCTCAGGCATTCCCGACAGCACTGCTTTTTGACCATTTCTGATTTCCTGTTCATTTCAGTTGCTATACATGTATTTCTGGTTTCCATTCTCAATGATTTTTATTTCACTTGAGCAGTCACTACATCAAATCAAAATGTTAAAAATCCATAAGTCTCAACCTAACGGTCATACCTTTTATCATTGTGTCCATTCCTAGTTCCTCGAACTAATGTTAAAATCTTCATAGCAATGCGAAACATTTCAAGTGGAACTCAGCAGACTATTTCGTCTCTTCAAGCTGTCACAAAAGAGACATCATTAAATTGGGATAATCTGTTGGGTTTTTGGATAGGTTAACTTATTCTATTTTCTATTCTCTTTTGTTTGTGTTTCATTCGGTAATCTTGCAAATAATTCTGTTTTGTTTAAAGCCAAGTGGTTGGGCCAGCTATCTACCTCCTGAAATCACTTGACACTTGCTTGAAACAACAAGCAAAGATCAGGTTCAACCTAATTCCTTGAAATGTTTTGAGGGGGTCTGGCCTGGTTCATAACAATGGGAATGAATCAGAAAACTTTATTTCATTTCAAACTATGTAAACTAAATTTGTTCTCTGTCATTGATTCATAGGATGGGTGTGTTGCTGGCTAGGCCAGCATTTATTGCCCATCTCTAATAGCCCAGAGGGCAGTTAAGTGTCAATCACTTAAGGGTCTGGAGTCAATGTAGGCCATACCAGGCCAGGGAAGGTGGCAGTTTCCTTTCCTAAGGTGATCCAGATAGGTTTTTCCCCAGAAAATTACTGCGTCTCTGGATTAACAGATAATACCGCAAGGTTATTGCTTCCCCTTCCAATTCACTGTCATCTTTAATACGTATTAAAGTTATGAAAAACAACCAATACTGAGGAAGAGCCACTGAACCCAAAACATTTACTCTCATTTGTCTGCACAGATACTGCCAGACCTGCTGAGCTTTCTCAGCAATTATTGTTTTCGTTTCTGATTTACAGCATTCTCAGTTCTTTCAGTTTTAATATATTTTTAAGTACTGTTGAGAAAACACAGAGATTCAACAGTTCCTGGAAAGTTTTAAATAAATGCCAAATACAGAAATGCATTTTATGCTGAGTTGCTTTGTTTTTCCTGTTGCTTGCAAGCAGTTTCAATTTCTGCTACTACCTGTCATTGCAATGATATTACCAGCAGCGTCACTTATTATGGTCTCATAAGTTAATGTGATGTGAAAGCCTATTTACTCTCCGAAAGCTCCCTGGATATACTCAATAATTGCTTCTGTCACACAGATCAAGAAGATGCCAAGCTCTATCTTTGATGATAGATTATCACAGGACACCAGGGAGGATCTTGCTCCTCATTGTAATCGCATGATTCCAATTTGAATTTTGCATGTGAAATTTGGATGTCCCATTCTGATAGAATTGAATTGAACATGTAGCATTTAACAGCAAATAACTTTCACAAGGATTTTTTTTAAGTATATACCAAAAAAGGGCAAGTTTCTATCAGTTCTATGATAATAAAACCTATAATCTGATAAATTTAATTAAACTTAACTCATACAAATTATCTGTGAAGAGGAAGCAGACTTAATGTTTCAAGTCTGGCAACCCTTCTTCAGACCTCTTTTAGTTCCATCGTGAAAGGAACTGACCGGGGTTTTTGTGGCAGCAGACGGGATTTAAGGATGGTGTGTTGCCTTCCTGGTGCCAGGGTGAAGGACATTGCGGACAGAGTGCAAGAAATCCTCAAGGACGAGGGTGAAGAGCCAGAGGTGGTGGTACATGTCGGCACAAATGATGTCAGGAAGAAGAGGAGGCACATACTACAGCCGGACTTCGGAGAACTAGGAAGAAGGCTGAAAAGCAGGACGTCCAAGGTGGTTATCTCTGGTTTGCTTCCAGTTCCTCGGGCTGGTGAGGCCAGAAACAGGGAGATAATGGACTTGAACGTGTGGTTGGGGAACTATTGCAGGAAGCAAGGATTTAAGTTCTTGAATCACTGGGGTATATTTTGTGGTAAGCATAAATTCTACAAGAGAGACGGTTTGCACCTTAATAGGTTAGGGACCAACATTCTGGCAGGCAGGTTTTCTACTGCAAAACCACTACATTTAAACTAAGTAGCGGGGGGGGGGGGAACTGGATGCATAAAAAGGAAATTAAAGGGAAAGTTAGAACAAGAGAAGTTAAGAAAGACAACTATAGCAATGAGGCAGAAAATTCGGAAAGGGATCATGCTGTAAGGTTGAGTGAAATAGGGGTTGATGGGAAGGGTGAGAGCAGTAACAAATTAAAAATACTGTATATGAACGCACGAAGCATTAGACATAAGATGGATGAGCTTGAGGCTCTTTTGGAAATTGGCAGATATGATATTGTGGGGATAACTGAGACATGGCTTCAAGTGGACAGGGCCGGGGAAATGAACATTCAAGGCTACACGTGCTATCGTAAGGACAGACTGACAGGCAGAGGGGGTAGGGTGGCCTTGTTGGTAAGGGAGGATATTCAGTCCCTTGCGCGGGGGGACCTAGAGTCAGGGGATGTAGAGTCAGTGTGGATAGAGCTGCGAAATACTAAGGGTAAAAAGACCCTCTTGGGAGTCATCTACAGGCCCCCAAACAGTAGTCTGGATGTCGGATGTAAGTTGAATCAGGAGTTGAAATTGGCCTGTGGTAAAGATGTTACTACAGTTGTTATGGGGGATTTTAACATGCAGGTAGACTGGGAGAATCAGGATGGTATTGGACCTCAAGAAAGAGACTTTGTGGAGTGCCTCAGAGATGGATTCTTAGAGCAGCTGGTGCTGGAGCCGACCAAGGAGAAGGCAATTCTGGATCTAGTATTGTGTAACGAACCAGAATTGGTCAGAGACCTCGAAGTGAAGGAGCCATTGGGAAGTAGTGACCATAAAATACATTAAGCTTCAATCTGCAAGTTGAGAGGGAGAGGGTACAGTCGGAAGTGACAGTACTTCTGTTGAATAAAGGGAACTATGGAGCTATGAGGGAGGAGCTGGCCAAAGTTCAATGGTGCAATACCTTAGCAGGGATGACTGTGGAGGAACAATGGCGGATATTTCTGTGTATAATGCAGAAGTTGCAGGATCAGTTCATCCCTAAAAGGAAGAAAGATTCCAGGAGGAGGCATGGGCGGCCGTGGCTGACGAAGGAAGTTAAGAAACATATAAAGTTAAAAGATAAAAAGTATAACATAGCAAAGATAAGTGTGAAAACAGAGGACTGGGAAGCTTTTAAAGAACAACAGAGGATTACTAAGAAGGAAATATGCAGAGGAAAAATGAGGCACAAAGGTAAACTGGCCAATAATATAAAGGAGGATAGTAAAAGCTTTTTAAGTATGTGCAAGGCAAAAAAAAATGGTTAGGACTAAAATTGGGCCCTTGAAGACAGAAACAGGGGAATATATTACGGGGAACAAAGAAATGGCAGAAGAATTAAATGGGGACTTCAGATCTGTGTTCACTGGGGAAGACACAAGCAATCTTCCTGACGTAACAGTGGCTGAAGGACCTGAACTGAAGGGAATTTATATTTGCCAGGATTTGGTATTGGAGAGACTGTTAGGTCTGAAGGTTGATAAGTCTCTGGGGCCTGATGGTCTACATCCCAGGGTACTGAAGGAGGTGGCTCTAGGTATCGTGGATGCGTTGGTGTTATTTTCCAGAGTTCGATAGATTCGGGATCGGTTCCTGAGGATTGGAGGGTGGCTAATGTAGTACCACGTTTTAAGAAAGGGGTGAGAGAGAAAGCAGGAAATTATAGACCAGTTAGTCTGACCTCAGTGGTGGGAAAGATGCTGGAGTCTATTATAAATGATGAAATTACGGCACATCTGGATAGTAGTAACAGGATAGGACAGAGTCAGCATGGATTTATGAAGGGGAAATCGTGCTTGACTAATCTTCTTGAATTTTTTGAGGATGTAACTCTGAAGATGGACGAGGGAGATCCAGTAGATGTAGTGTACCTGGACTTTCAGAAAGCTTTTGATAAAGTCCCACACAGGAGGTTAGTGAGTAAACTTAGGGCGCATGGTATTGGGGGCAAAGTACTAGATTGGATTGAAAAGTGGTTGGCTGATAGGAAACAAAGGGTAGTGATAAACGGCTCCATTTCGGAAAGGCAGGCAGTGACCAGTGGGGTACCGCAGGGATCCGTGCTGGGACCGCAGCTTTTTACAATATATGTTAATGATATAGAAGATGATATCAGCAATAACATTAGCAAATTTGCTGATGATACAAAGCTGGGTGGCAGGGTGAAATGTGATGAGGATGTTAGGAGATTACAGGGTGACCTGGACAAGTTAGGTGAGTGGGCAGATGCATGGCAGATGCAGTTTAATGTGGATAAATGTATGGTTATCCACTTTGGTGGCAAGAACAGGAAGGCAGATTACTACCTCAATGGAATTAATTTAGGTAAAGGGGCAGTACAGAGAGATCTGGGTGTTCTTGTACACCAGTCAATGAAGGCAAGCATGCAGGTACAGCAGGTAGTGAAGAAGGTTAATAGCATGCTGGCCTTCATAACAAGAGGAATTGAGTATAGAAGCAAAGAGGTGCTTCTGCAGCTGTACAGGGCCCTGGTGAGACCACACCTGGAGTACTGTGTGCAGTTCTGGTCTCCAAATTTGAGGAAAGACATTCTGGCTATTGAGGGAGTGCAGCGTAGGTTCACGAGGTCAATTCCTGGAATGGAGGGATTACCTTACACTGAAAGACTGAAGTGGCTGGGCTTGTATACCTTTGAGTTTAGAAGACTGAGAGGGGATCTGATTGAGACATATAAGATTGTGAAAGGATTGGACACTCTGGCAGCAGGAAACATGTTTCCGCTGATGGGTGAGTGCCGAACCAGAGGGCACAGCTTAAAAATACGGGGTAGACCATTTAGGACAGAGATGAGGAGAAACTTCTTCACCCAGAGAGTGGTGGCTGTGTGGAATGCTCTGCCCCAGAGGGCAGTGGAGGCCCAGTCTCTGGATTCATTTAAGAAAGAGTTGGATAGAGCTCTCAAAGGTAGTGGAATCAAGGGTTATGGAGTTAAGGCAGGAAGCGGATACTGATTAGGAATGATCAGCCATGATCACATTGAATGGCGGCGCAGGCTCGAAGGGCTGAATGGCCTACTCCTGCACCTATTGTCTATTGTCTATTGTCTAGTTTTTTGCTGATTCTGAATTGGAGAAGGAAGCACCAATGATGTCATCAATGTAGTGGAAAAAGAGTTGTGGGGAGGAGCTGGAATAGGATTGGAGTAAGGAATGTTCTATGTATTCCACAAAGAGGCATAACTGGGGCCCATGTGGGTACTCATGACCATACATTGACCAAATGAAAGTGGGAGGAGTTAAAAGAGATGTGAGGACAGCTTGGCCAGTCGCAGAAGGGTGGTGGTGGATGGCAGTGGTTTGTAGAAAGAAGCAGAAAGCCCTGAGATCATCCTGATGGGAGATGGATGTGTAAATGGATTCCACATTCATGGTGAAGAGGAAGTGGCCACAGCCCACAAACTGGAAATTCTAAAACTGACATAAAGCATCAAAAGGTCTGTGGATGTAATAGGAAGGGACTGGAGAATAGAAATTGAGTCAAGTTAGACAAAATATGTTTTGTGGGGCAAGAGCAGGCAGAAACAATAGGTCTGTTCAGGCAGTCTGGATTGTGGATTTTGGAATGAAGTTAGAAGCAGGCTATACAATTTTATAGACTGTGCACTTGAGGTTTTGGGAGGAAGGGTCCCCAGATAAAATGAGAGGATTGACTGTCTAGGGCATAATAGCCTGATGATTGATGGTGAGGACATAATCCAGGGGGAGATAGGAGGAGGTCTTCAAGAGCTGATGCTCTGTCCCAACAACAAAGAGGTCAGTATGTCAGAGAACAGCACCACCACCCTTGTCAGCAAGTTTAATTACAAAGTCAAGGTTGTATCTGCCACCATGGAGGACAATCGGTTCAGTGGTTCCTGGGCTCAAATAGGTGAGTGGGCAGAGATTGAGGGGTGATCAATGTTACATCAATAGTTAGCAATGAACAGATCAAGTGCAGGTAAAAGGTCAGAGTGAAGGGTCCAGGTGTAGGGTGAATGTGAAAGGTGGGTGAAGGGATATGTGGGGTAGGGAGAGGACCCTTGTCCAAAGAAATGGGCATGGAACTGGAGGCGACTAAAGTAAGGTTCTATGTGCCAGAAACTCAATAAGGTGGGAGTGCAGGGGAAATAAATCTAAGACCTTTGCTGAGCACAGAGCATTCAGTATCAGTGAATGGAAGGTCAAAAAGGATAATAAATACATGACAGGAGGTAGGTCTGGGACAGGGGGTGAAGTCATAGGGAAAGGGTGGGGATGAAGGTTCCAGAGGGGCATGAGTATCTCTGGGTTATTGCATCTTCCGTTTCTTAATGCCTGAAAGGGAAAGGAAAAGTTTCTTTTTAGAAAGTCGAAAGAGCTGGAGAATGAAATGGAACTGGTGGCACGATAGCTCTGACCCACCGTGAGCTGATGCTGATGAATCGAGAGAGAGGTTGAGAGTATGCATATAGCAATGCATGACACTGAGTGTGGGTCTCACGATGCGAAAAGAATAACTGTCTGAGGTGTGCTGTACATCACAGGGATATCTATGATCTTGGGTGGATTCAAGACACAAAGGTTGAAAATTGGGGTGAGCACCCCACAATCATTGAGAAATGAGACGTGGCTGTGGAAATGAGTTTTGGGAAAAAAACCTTATCAAACACAAGAAAAAACAATGAAAGTAGTGATGGTGGATAAGATAGAAAAATTAGAACAGAAATACTGTCAGAGGACCAGAATATTTTAAAGGTGTGCATATCTAGAAGAGATGGGCAGAGAATTGGCAGATGGAGTTTAATTTAGTTAAATGTGAGGTGCTGCATTTTGGGAAAGTAAATCTTAAGAGGACTTATACACTTAATGGTAAGGTCCTAGGGAGTGTTGCTGAACAAAGAGACCTAGGAATGTAGGTTCATAGCTCTTTGAAAGTGGAATCGCAGGTAGATAGGATAGTGAAGAAGGTTTTTCATATCCTTTCCTTTATTGATCAGAACATTGTGTACATGAGTTGGGAGGTTATGTTCCACCTGTACAGGACATTGGTTAGGCCACTGTCGGAATATTGCATGCAATTCTGGTCTTCCTATTGGAAGGATGTTGTGAAACTTGAAAGGGTTCAGAAAAGATTTACAAGGATGTTGCCAGGGTTGGAGGATTTGTGCTATAGAGTGAGGTTGAATAGGCTAGTGATGTTTTCCCTGGAGCGTCGGAGGCTGAGGAGTGACCTTATAGAGGTTTACAAAATTATGAGGGCATGGATAAGATAAATAGACAAAGTCTTTTCCCTGAGATGGGGGAGTCCAGAACTAGAAGGCATAGGTTTGGGGTGAGACGGGAAAAATATAAAAGTGACCTAAAGGGCAACTTTTTCATGCAGAGGGTGGTACATGTATGGAATGAGCTGCCAGAGGATGTGGTGGAGGCTGGTACAATTGCAACATTTAAGAGGCATGTGGATGGGTATTTGAATAGGAAAGATTTGGAGGGATATGGGTCAGGTTCTGGCAGGTGGGACTGGATTGGGTTGAGATATCTGGTCGGCATGGACGAGTTGGACTGAAGGGTCTGTTTCCATACTGTACATCTCTATGACTCTACTTGGCAGTGGGTTAAATGAAAAATAACAAAGAACTGAAGATGCTGGAAATCAGAAATAAAAAACAGAAATTGGTGTAAAACCTCAGCAGGTCTGGCAACAGCTATGGAGAGAAAACGAGAACTAACATTTTGGGTCCAATGATCCTTGTTCAGGCCTGATTTTAGCTAGGAATAGGTTGGTATACATGCTGAAGATGGTGTGGGGGGTTGGGGGGATTGGGGAGGAGGGTAAGTAAATGATATGTGGAGATGGAGCTCAGAGTGAGAGAGAGAGAGAGAGAGAGAGAGAGAAATAGTTAGGAAGACAAAAGAATGGATAAAGGTCAGGTTGGAGAATCAATAACTGTTAATGAGGATCATTAGTGGCTGACAATAGATTGTGTATGGAAGCAGCCCATGCGATGATAAGGCCGGGTGTGTGTAGATTGGGGTAAGGACGTGGGAGAAGGTGTACTGGCCCTAAAATTATGCCAGTGATTGGCACCCTAATCATCACCTTCAAATTCACAACTTTCAGCACTGATGCACAGTGGCAGCAAAGTTTACCATCCACAAATGCATTGATAACTTGTCAAGGCTTCTTCAACAGCACTTCCTTGACCTGCACTCTCTACAACACAGAGTACAATGGAAATACTACCAGCAACAAATTCCCTTCAAGCCACACATCACCCTGACCAGGGACTATATCATTCTTCCTTCACTATTAGTAGGTGAGAATCGTGAACTCCCTTTCTATAGCAATGTATGGACTGCAGTAGTTCCAGAGGACAGCTCACCATCATCTTCTCCACAACAGTCATGTATGGCAAAGAAATGTTGGCCCAGCCAGTGTTGCCCATGAACAAACTGAAGAAGGTCTAGTACAGGTTATTCAGAAACTTAAACTCGATATTTTGTGCTACAAGTACTTCTTGTACTAATCATACCACTCAAACAAACCCATACTGAAGCAACTAAAACTTTGTTATGAGCTAAATTGCCCGTAGTGTTAGGTAAGGGGTAAATGTAGGGGTATGGGTGGGTTGCGCTTCGGCGGGTTGGTGTGGACTTGTTGGGCCGAAGGGCCTGTTTCCACACTGTAAGTAATCTAATCTAATCTAATAACTCAACCTCCATTCAAGCAGGAGCAATTATGCATTGCCTTGACTTGTATCTGTTTTTTTTTTGCAGAGCTTGCAAAGATGTTGACAATTAATGGCACTGAAATGCACTTTGTCACCGTGTTACACTTTGTGTTACACTATTCATCAGTTTAGCCATAGGTTGTTCAATAAGATATGCATTAGCATCTTCTGTAAGGAGCATCAAAATCATTTGTGATAAAGTGTGCATAAATTGTCAGACAGTAAATAAATTCTGAACTTATCCTTAATTAAGAGAAACGGAAATGAAAAAGTTTGACATTGCCAGCAGACGATCAAAATCACAGTAAATCGATACATTCCCTTGTTTGCAGTTGGTCTGAAATGTGTTTTAAGGATCAAATTGTTTTTTAATTTAGATAGACTTTTCAGCTTTGTGGTTTAGAGCATCTCAGGAGCTGCACAGTAAAAAATTCTGAATAGTGAGTTATTTAATATAATAGCCTGCAAACTCAAATGAAGCCCAAATCTTTGTTCAATCTCATTTTTGCATCTTGTGATAGTTCAAGAGACTTAAGTAAGGGACAAATACTTAATAATAAAGATAATTGCTACTTTAAGCACTCGTTACACTTAATTCTCACAAGAATGTCATATATAGGAAACAAAGGCCAAAGTCGCTATCCACTATCCACGTATTTTGAATGGTCGGGGTCACTTTCTGTTTACAAGGGTACACGAAGAGAAAAAGAAAATGGAACAAGAGAGTTGTCACATAACAGGATTGTGGAGAAAGGGTGCAACTTAATGCACAGAGATTTGGCAGACCCACTGTTGCTAATTGCATGTTTGCAACAAAATGACAGATAAGAAAATTAGCTGCCCAGCAACATCCAACTACCGTTATGAAGAACTACTGGAAATGCTAACTTGCTTTCTCTCCACAGATGCTGCCACACTTGCTGCATTTTTCCTGCATTTTCTGTTTTTATGTCTGATTTTCAGCATTCGTAGTTCTTTAGGTTTTAATTTGAATTACTTCCCATGTCATAGAGTCATAGAAATGTACAGCATAGAAACAGACCCTTCGGTCCAACCCGTCGATGCCGACCAGATATCCCAAAACAATCTAGTCCCACCTGCCAGCACCCTGCCCATATCCCTCCAAACCCTTCCTCTTCATATACCCATCCAAATGCCTTTTAATTGTTGCAATTGTACTAGCCTCCACCACTTCCTCTGGCAGCTCATTCCATACATGTACCACCCTCTGTGTGAAAAAGTTGTCCCTTAGGTCCCTTTTATATCTTTCCCCTCTCACCCTAAACCTATGCCCTCTAGTTCTGGACTCCCCTACTCCAAGAAAAAGACAGTGTCTATTTATCCTATCCATGCCCCTCATCATTTTGTAAAACTCTATAAGGTCACTCCTCAGCCTCCAACGCTCCAGGGAAAACAATCCCAGCCTGTTCAGCCTCTCCCCATAGCTCAAATCCTCCAAACCCTGGCAACATCCTTGTAAATCTTTTCTGAACCCTTTCAAGTTTCACAACATCTTTCTGATATGAAGTGAGGCGACCAGAACTGCTCACAGTACTCCAAATGTGGCCTTACCAAGGTCCTGTAAAACTGCAACATCACCTCACGACTCTTAAATTCAACCCCTTTGCTAATGAATGCTAATACACCATAGGCCTTCTTACAAGTTCTATCCACCTGAGTGGCAACTTTCAAAGAGCAATGAACATAGACTCCAAGATCCCTCTGCTCCTCCACCTTACTAAGAACCCTACCGTTAACCCTGTATTCCGCATTCTTATTTGTTCTTCCAAAATGGACAACCTCACACTTGACAGGGTTGAATTCCATCTGCCACTCCTCAGCCCAGCACTGCATCATATCTAAGTCCCTTTGCAGCTCACAACAGCCCTCCTCACTATCCACAACTCCACCTATCTTCGTATCATCTGCAAATTTACTGACCCACCCTTCGACTCCCTCTTCCAAGTCAATCATAAAAATTACAAACAGCAGAGGACCCAGAACTGATCCCTGCGAACTCCACTTGTAACTGGGCTCCAGGCTGAATATTTACCATCTGCCACCACTCTCTGACTTCAACCGGTTAGCCAGTTCTCTATCCAACTGGCCAAATTCCCCCTATCCCATGCCTCCTGACTTTCCGCAAAAGCCTATCATGGGGAACCTTATCAAATGCCTTACTAAAATCCATGTACACTACATCCACTGCTCTGCCCTCATCCACATGCTTGGTCACCTCCTCAAAGAATTCAATAAGACTTGTAAGGCAAGACCTACCCCTCACAAATCCGTGCTGGCTGTCCCTAATCAAGCAGTGTCTTTCAGATACTCATAAATCCTATCCCTCAGTACCCTTTCCATTACTTTGCCTACCACTGAAGTAAGACTAACTGGCCTGTAATTCCCGGTGTTATCCCTATTCCCTTTTTTGAACAGGGGCACAACATTCGCCACTCTCTAGTCCCCTGGTACCACCCCCGTTGACAGTGAAGACGAAAAGCTCATTGCCAACGGCTCTGTAATTTCCTCTCTTGCTTCCCGCATAATCCTAGGATATATCCCGTCAGGCCTGGGGGACTTGTCTATCCCCAACTTTTCTTAAATAGTCAGCCTCCAGTCTTCCAGCACCTCACCTGTGACTATCGATGTCATTTGTCACTTGCTAATGATATATTTCCTGTGTATGTTTATATGAAACCTGCAAGAATCAATACAACAAATCCATGAAATGTATCAAACTATACCTAAATGAAGAAATTTAGTCATAATTTAACCAGCAAATCATAGTTGGTAGAGATATAAATTACACATAGAATAGAACAAAGAACCAAAATAAATTTCAGAAATTTTCTTGGCAGTCCATCACCTGTATGGCACCAATTTCAACTACAAAGTTTTTCCAAGTTCAGAATTTGATTGTGTCAATTCCTAGTCTTTTTCTTTCATGGACTTATTGATTGTCCAAAAGATTGTGCAACCTTCGACACGATGGTGGATTTCTTTCCAGAAAATTCTTAAATCTTGGCTCCCATCAGTCATGGCTTTGTAGATCGAATCGAACTGTCTTTATCTTTGTATTGTATGGCCATTTGTCAACATTCTGTCAGTCAGAAATGGAAAAAACAATGGCAGAAATCAGATTGTTTGAGAATACAGCACTTAGCCTCAGCTTGTTTGCTGGTTACTATTTCCTGCTCTTCCCTTTCTTCTTGTGTCTTTCAAACAGCTTTGAACTTTAACCTCTGCCTGTGCTGCTGCCATGTCAAAGATAGCAAGATAACATGGGCCAGTATTTTCCATTATTTTAAAATTATCATTGATCCCTTGAATGCAAACTATTAAAAGTCTGCTCTATACATTTTGAAAACAATTAGATTTCCTAAACTTTTTAAAACAATTACAAATATTCTGCACTGTTGTTGTTTCTGGGTCAAAGACTGTCACAACATTTGATGTTGGTAAATTGTTAAAGATACAATAGATCCACAAAGTCAATGTTTTACTTTCATTGACCATAACTCTCTGGACTCCTGTGACCACAATATGTAGTTGAGTACACAAAACAAGAAGCTGGTATTTGAGTAGTCAGGTTCCTTAAGAGGTTTTGCTGAGCAATTACAGTGAGAATTCAAACACATGGAGTGGTGTGAATTTACAACATCTATAGGATAGGTATCTATTGTATGTCACCAGAAAAGCTAGATTCTTTTTCCACGTTCATATAAATAAAGTTTTAACTGTACAATCAATCTTTCAACCAATTTTTATACCATTTAAGAATTAATAGCTTATGTCATTGCTGTCTTTTTAAGTGCTGAGTCTATGAACATCCACCACTAAAATATGCCCATGTGGAAAAGCAAGCCGTCTCTAACAGCACCTCCAGATTTCCACATTTCATGTTCAGATGTATCAGTGAATGCTGATACCAACACTGTTACTATTACTTCAAAATCTGCACCAAAGAATAACAATGCGGCTGCCTTCTGGGGTGCTGCCATACTGTGAACTTACATGCTGCTATCTCAGCAAAGCTGATGAACTTTCAAAGACCCAGGAGTTTCTACAAGTAATCAATTCTTATAACCTTGAGTCAACATAATTTCACAACACATGGTTGTTTTTGAAACATTTCTTGGTGTTTCTTTGGGTGTGACAATTGGTGACATGGTCTGTGTTTATTGCCCAATCCTAATCAGCATTAAGAAAGTAGTGGTGAGCCATTTTCTTAAACTGCTGCAGTCAATATGCTGTAAATAAACCCAAAGTGATGTTAAGTAGTGAGTTCCAGGATTTGACACAGGCACAGTGAATACGTACTAATATTGTTCAAAGTCGGAATGATAATAAAATTGTGTAGATGGTCATGTTCCCACACATCTGATATCTATTTCTTCTAGGTAATATAGGGCGCAGGTTTGGAAGCTGCTGCTGAAGGTTCCTTAGTGATTTGCTGCAGTGCATCCTGGGTATGCAACACACTGTTGCCACTGTGAGGACTGAATGCTTAAGGTAGTTGCAGGAGTGTCAGTGAGTAGATTGCTTCATCTTTCATCTATTGAGCTTCTAGATTATTGTTGGAACGGCCTTCATCAAATGAGTGGAAAGTATTCCATCAGAGGTCTGCCTTAAACATTGTAAATGGTGGACAGACTTTGGGGAGTCAGGAGATGAGCTACTCATTGCAGAATTCCAAGTTGTTCCTGTACTTATATGCCTAGTCCAGTTCATTTTCTTGTCAATGATTACTTTCAGGATGGTGATAATAAAGGATTCAGTGATGATAATGTCAATGAAAGTCAACGGATTGGTCAGGTTCTCTCTTGATCATCATTGTCTGACACTTATGTGAAGTGAATGCCATTTGGCAATGATTAGCTCAAGCCTGAATGATGTCCTGGCCTTATGGAATATGAACATTGACTGCATCAGTATCTGAAGAGTTATGAACAGAATAGAAAACTGCAATCATCAATGAATATCCTCACTTCTGACCTTTAATTTTAATAGAAATGAATTGAATTTTAAAATGGATATATATATATATAAAACAGGTTGTGAAGTGAACATGATGACAAAACATTAGCTGACACATAAATCTTCTAATCTCATTTTTGATTTCGATGCGTTCTTTTCTTTGCCAACTCTTGTATTTATTCTAAACAATACATTCTTAAGAACTGTAGTAATTCTTTTTGTTACAATTGCTCCTTTTCCTGAAGGCTACAAAATGCAATGGAACATAATGCATTCAGTAATATTACTTTCACATCCTTACTAAAATATTTAAGATTGTAACATTAATTCCAGCATATTTAGCCTGTTCTGTTGAAACATCTTTTTTGGATTTTGATCCATTTACATACAACATAATAATTTGCGATCTAAATCATATATTTTAATGAGAAGCTCATTATTAAAATTATATGTCATTGCAATGCATCGGCCCATTAAAGTGACTCGTGTTTGCATTTCCAATTTCTGTTGTTTGGGTTTGCATAAATTTACTGAACAGAAATTGAATACAAGCCTTGCTCAAATAAGGACTGAAAAGTATATTTGGAAAGTGCCCAATAGTTAAACACGTTCTGTATTTGTGTTAAGGGTAGACCACCAAATTTTGACTTCCAATATCTGATTCTAATACATGGGACGTTCTATACACTGAAATGGGTTTCAAGAACTAAGATGACTGCAGTGAACACCTGGTCAAAGGTTGGGTCAGTTTATTAAACCATCAATAAACAAGATCAGATTTGAACTGAAATTTATATGTCATTAAAATATCTGAAGCCAATTATTCGGATTTGTATTTACTGTTTAATTTACAACTTTCCAGAAATTTCACACATTAGAATGAAAGTGACTATGAAATTATTCAGCTTGAAATAGAAACAATGTAATTAAACAAAGGAATATACAAGGGGACATTATTTCAGACATCAAATTATGGATAGAGCAGAGAAAAGAGAAGAAAATTGTAAAAGAACAGCAGAACTGGAAGGTTCCCTCTCTCTTTTTTTTGCTCTGTTTCTTTTTCTCTTGGAATAAACAGCACAAATTGGAGATACAACCATCCACTGAGAACTTGACAATATTTACAAATTTTCCTACTGCTGATGATATAAATCATCAATAAAATAACTGTAGTCTTGGATTAAAACCTAACACCTCAAGGACTCTGAGGATTTTGTGATGGCCTATTTTTGATGATGTTTGTACTCGACACCCTGATGGTGAATTTCATGTCTGTATTTGTGTGTGTTTGGTGTCACTTCTTGTTATTTTTGTCAGGCTTAATAAGTCATAAAAGTTCTTCCCTTCACTCATGAAAAACAGAGTAATGAGTTCCTCACTTTTGAGAAGTACTGAGTTTTATTTGAAAGGTGATATAGCTGTATGCTAAAAAAAAAGTAACGTCTTTGTTGTGGCCAACTAAGGTATTTAAAAAGATGAGAGCCATTTAGCCCTCCTCATCTGGTCCTAACATTACCAAGAGCTAGTTGGGTAAAACTTAGAAATATCTTAATTATCAATATAAACATGCACTATGCACGACCTAAAAGACAACTGGCAGCATTTTCAGGCTCCAAACTAACAGAAGAGTATTTTAATTCATGATAATTATCATCAAAGTGGGCCACATTGGGTACTGTGTTGCATTAAAGACACTATAGAAATGCAAACTCCTCTTGGTGGTCAAAGGTGGTGATGGCACAAATTACTGAAAAACTCTGATGTGAGCCCAAAGCTGCCATTTCTTTCCAAGTCCCCATCACAGAGAATGGCCTGCCACAATCTCATACATTGAACATGACTTTCAAAGCAAATGAAGGACTATTTAAAAGGTTTGTGCTGTACGTACAGGTTAGTCACTGGATTACTTCTTCTGTTTACTATTCTTATTGTATATATTTTTGGAGGTTTCCAAACATAATTGAAGTTTGAATACACTACAGGGAGTGGTTTAGCTAACCTTGGAGTATGTTTTTGTCATATTAAATATAGTGCTTAAAGAAACATGGAAAATAGGAGCAGAAGTAGGCTGTTATGCCTTTTGAATTGTGGAAGCCATTTTGTCACATATTAATGTGTGGAAATGATTTTGCCTTACATTCAGAGCCTGTCCTGTAGAAAGCTTGTTTCTCATGCCTACCTGAAGTGATTGGCCTTGCAGCTGTGCAGATACCTGATAAACAAATTCCTGTCTTAGCATGAAGCCATTCTTCTCTTTGCAAGAACCTATTGTGTATTGACATCTGCTTATCACCTATTAACTGACACTGTCTAGATGCTATGTGACTGCAGCGAATGCTGGCAAGTTGCCTTATGCCTGCCAATTATTCAGTAATTAACAGTCTGCTAATTGTAAGCCAATTATAACCTATAAAATCTCACGACTTTCCGTATTCTGTTGGAGTGACATGGGATTATCTGATCGAACTGGTCTCCTTGTTTCTCCCCGTGATATCACGAGAAAATATGTCAATACTCAAGGCTTGTGTAACGCGTTATTTCTAAATTAGACTGCTGTGAGCCAACCACCCTCTGAATAACTTACTTCTTCCACAACAGTGCATTCAATACTATCTAAGCATTTAACTCAGTCCCGTGTTCCTGCTTTCTTCAGTACCCTTTGATCTCTGTACCCCTCAGAACAATATCAAACTTCTTCTTGAAAACATTCAATATTTTGGTCTGAACTTTCTGTGGTAGAGATTTCAAGAGGCTCACCATTCTCTGAGTGAAGCCACTTCACCTCATCTCAGTCCTAAATGGTCTACCCCGTTTCCTTAAACTGCAATTCCTGGTTTTGAGTTCCCCAGTCAATGGAAACATTCTTACTGTTTTTATGCTGTATAGTCCTGCTAGAATTTCATACATTTCTGCCCCACCATCACCCCCACTCAATTTTTCCTAATTCCATTGAAAATAAACATAAACCATCCAGTCTTTCTTTATTTGTCAGTTCTGCCATTAGCCTGGTAAACCTATGTTGCAAGCCCTCCATGGCCAGAATTTCCTTCCTCCGATAATACTTCTTCCTCCTTCACAATATTCCAAGTGTAGTCTCACTTAGACCCTGCACAATTGCAGCAAGACATCTCTGTTCCTGCACGTGAATCATCTCACTCTGAAAGTCAACGTACCTTTTGCCTTGTTCACACCTGATGTATCTTCATTGAGAAGATACAAAGTTGTTGTCTCCTGCTTTCTATTTATATCTTTTTCCAGGATGGGGATCCTGGAGTTTCTTTGAGTGATTCATATACAAGGACACCCAGCTTCCTCCTCCTTTCTCAATCGATCACCATTCAGATAATAATCTGCCTCCCTGTTATACTACCAAAGTGCATAACCTCACACTTATCCACATTATACTTAATGCACCATACATTTCTCCACCCATTTAACTTATCCAACTCACACTGAATCATCTCTGCATGCTCCCCACAGCTCACTCTTCCATCCATATATTGTCTGCAAACTTGGAGATATTATATTTATTTCCCTCATCTAAATCATTAGTATAGTTTGTGAACAGCTGGGATCCTAGCACTGATTACTGAGGTACCCCACTAGTTACTGCCTGAAACTTGGAAAAAGACCCATTTACTCTCAGATATGTGGAATGTTCAGGATGCATTCTTAGACATGGGTAATCTCATAGAGTTAACTTGGAGAATGAAGGAAGACCAAATACAGTAGAACAAATAGCTGAATGAGGGAGAAGGAATGGGAATAAAGGTCTAACCAAGAACTTTCATTGAACAGTTCTCTGAGATCAACATCAACAATGACGAATGTCTGAGACATCCATTGTTGTCAAAAGAGTTTGGGACTGAAACTGCTAACAACTATGACCACAGTTGCAATAACAAAGCAGTGCATACTGTCGGTAGCTATCAATGTGACCGAAGCACTTAATCTGTCTCAGTTTGGAATCATTCTGGTTCCTGCTCTAAAATAAGCAACATTTCCAGATGGAAAGCATTGGCATGCCATATAATGTTATTCCCTTTTGCCAGAAACTAGCAATAAGAGTCAACACAAAATACTTTACTGTGTACAGATGACATCATCCATATTACCCTACATGTGCTTGAACTCTGCCACATCTTCCACTCCAGTTGCTGCTGATGTGTACCAACGTGCAGTGCATTATGTAAATGAATGCTTGCTATCCTGTGGAAGTTACTTTTTAAAAATCTTGTGACAGTCCTCTGTCTCATCAATACTTGAACCATAGCAAGTCAAATGTTGGTTTTGGGCAACTAAAGGTTATCCTTTCATAACATGGTTCACAATTACAGCAAGTGTACAATGAAATCCACATAGACACAAGGAATGCTTCAACTGCCTGGATGGTATAAAGTAGCCCTGCAATGTTCAGCTGAATGGATACCAAGATTTGTAGGAGTGCAGTACTACTGGGCATTATGAAGGAACAACTCTTGACAGCACCTGTCAGGCATGAAACTGAACAGGAGAAACTGAACAGTAAGGAATTGAATAGAGAGGAGGAGGAATTCAAGCTACACAGTGAATAGCCCTTATCTCGCAAGGTTTGTGAAGGTTTGTAGCTCAGGTTGAGGTTTAGGGTGTAGGTTTGCTCGCTGAGCTGTAGGTTTGATATCCAGATGTTTCATTACCTGGCTAGGTAACATCATCAGTGGCGACCTCCAAGTGAAGCAAAGTTGTTGTCTCCTGCTTTCTATTTATATCTTTTTCCAGGATGGGGTTCCTGGAGTTTGTGATGATGTCATTTCCTGTTCGTTTTCTGAGCGGTTGATAGATGGCATCTAGATCTATGTGCTTGTTTCTGGTGTTGTGGTTGGAGTGCCAGGCCTCTAGGAATTCTCTGACATGTCTTGGCTTAGCCTGTCCCAGGATAGATGTGTTCATTTCATGATGTTACCTAGCCAGGTAATGAAACGTCTGGATATCAAACCTACAGCTCAGTGAGCAAACCTACACCCTAAAGCCCTTATCTAACTGAGTTCTACATGATTGACTTATTTAAAAGCAAATACTAATAACCTCTCAAACACACATCTATCTAGTCACCAATTAGAATAAAATAAAAGCTCTAGTAATTGTAAATGGATGTCAAATTTTATAATCATTTCACCATATGTATACAAAACAAAACCTATCGGCCTTTTACATTCCCTTAGCCTGTCTTGTATCTTTACTTGTCCCAGTATTCCAATGAGATGATTCTTAGGGGCTGGAGAATTGGTGCTAAAAGGCTGATGAGGTTTACTTGAGGAAACTGAGATGGTCTTGGAAAGGGCCTGACTTCAAACATAATTATCTTGGGCATTGCTGCAATCTGGCTAATGGCCCAGGCAAAGGGTCAATACGGGAACTCATTGAAGCCAATGCCACTTTCCTGGGTAGCACCTAAGCAATTCTTCTTAGCTGTTCAACATATTACTGAGGAGCTGCGATGTCCATTGAAGACTCAAAGTCTGAATTTTTTTGGAAGCAGTTTGAGATTCTACTGTAATACTTAAACATTTGATAGAATTGTTTCAATGGAAGCTGGGGTGTCATTCATCAGATCATGATGCTGGATTCAACAGATATGCTAGAAAAGGTGACCACCCATTGTATGGAAAGAAGGGGGACAAATTTCTGCATAAATCTCATGTCAAGTTGGAGTTGGGTTCCTTAGTATGCTTTGATATTTAACAGATTTACTCGCAAGCCAATGGTGGATCAACCATTTAGATAAGTCTGTTAGTCTTGTCTGTGGATTGAACAATCAAAATTTGCAACTGACTTTTCTGAAGTAGGACTAGTGGTGTGATTCAATGATAATATTATAACAAACACAGATTTCAGCCAGAAAGGCAGATATAAAATCACATAAAGGCATCTTGGCACCTCCAAGAAAATGGCATTTTCCAATCAATGATCTAAATGATGTCTGTATGACTCAAGCCACTTAGTGAACTTCTACCTGTTGGAAATAGCAAGAGAAAAAGGATCAATGTCTCATTCCTAAAGCAGTCCAATTAAACAAAGAAATTCCAAAGTGCACCTTACCACCAAACTGGAGAATCTTCACACATCCAAGTCAATGCCAATAGAGTTAAATAAAGTCAGCTATACAAGACAATTGAGTACAAACCATTGAGTTTGAGCATCATCATCCCTAGGATTGGTTTGATTAAAACAAAATTGAATTTTTTGATCTCCAGAAGAGAAATGAACAGATTTCACTGACTGTCAGAAGAACCCAAGTTGGCAAGTCTTGAAACATCCAAATAGCTAAAGGCTGATGTCCAAAGATAATTTCTAAGGTAAGCAACAGATGCAGAGAAGAAAATTCTGAGCAATCCAGCAATTTACCGTTATGTTACATCAAGTTTTTTCGGAATCACCAGGTTCATCTGTAAAACAAGGTCAAATGATGAAATCTCCTTTACTCACAAGATGGTGTTTAATCTTCTTAAAGATGACAATTCCAGCTGTCAATGCTGTAACAATATTTCTAACAACTCCTCAACCGTGAATCCTCATTGGGAGTTGATACTTCTCTGGCTCTCCCCTAGTATACTCAGGTAGAATTCATGGGTGAACCTCTGGTAGAAAAACTGAAACAAACAATCAAATGGATGAAAAACAACAAAGTCTCTGCTATCACAAGGCCTTTCATGATGGCAGACATTTGTTCATATGAGGACACCATACACTAATCCTAAATATTATGGAGGAAAGTGCCATGCATCTTAACCTCAAGATATTAGGACTGAGACAATTGTAACTATACATAACAAGAGAGGTAAATCATTGTGTGAAAACTGTAACAATATCTTTCTCTTGTTCACAGCAGAGAAATTCCTGACACAGATTTTCTCAAATGACCTTCTTCCTGTGACTGAACATAAGAAATATACAGTGTAGCTGTAGATGTTTCAGAGGAACCTCTGACATGGCCTTTACTGCCAGAAAAGTCCAAGAAAAATGTCAAGAACAACAGTAACTCTTCATTGCACTCAATGACTTAATCAAAATATGTGTCTCAGTAAATCACAGGCCTTATGAATTTTTCTTCAAAGATTTGGATGGCTGAAGAACTTCATTGATTTTCTGCAATTGTTTCATGAAGCAATTATTGAAAAATTCCCAAAGTGATAGAAACAAAATATTTGAGAGCTGCATCCACTAAATCAATTTGCCAGATCTTTCAAGTATTAGAAATAGCCCAATGAAAACCATTGTACAATATTCACTTGTGTGTGCATGCTCTTTGGTGGCATTTATGCAATTCCCAGCTCCCATTTTAAGAGCACTATTAACTTTGAATATCTAACACTCTGTTGACATGCGCATCCATTGAAAAGTATGGGCAGCCATTCAATATGCAATATCTGAAATGACCAGCATGGATTAAACAGGCACTAATATCGAGATGGATAGTTTTATCAAATTTAACTTGCCTACCATACATTTTGGATTCCATATTACTCAAAATAGGAGTTAAACTATTGCCATCTCTAAGCATTGCCCTTGCCAAAAATACTCTGCTACATCAATATTGAACATTATTAATACCTTGAAGACATAAAAAAAGATGTCAGTTAGATTAGCTTTCTCAACATTCCATGTGCAAATAGACTTCAATGCCTTATGGGAGAAGAATCAAAATATCAATAACCTTTACTCACTGACTAGGCAACATTACCTATATCTGAACACTGTTGTAGATAAAATCAAAACATCACTACAAATGGGGACACCCACATTCAAAGAAATGCAATAATTTAAAAGCAACTGTTGTTAATTGCAGAAATGCACCCGTTAAATAATAATGTCTTAAATCAAAAGGAAGAATTTTTCATGAAAACCTTACAGTGAAACATTTTATATTAATTTCATGGATTAGTGGTAACTATAGATTAGCTGAACTGAATCCGAGATTGAAAATGCAAAAATATTAAACAAAACTGGATTAAATAGTCAAGATATTTTCACAGGCTGGGGGAGTCCAAAACTAGAGGGCATAGATTTAAGCTGAGTGAGGAAAGATTTAAATGGGACCTAAGGGGTAACTTTTTCATGCAGACAGTGGTGCGAATATGGAAAGAACTGCCAGAGGAAGTGGTGGAGGCTGATAGAATTACAGCATTTAAAAGGCATCTGGATGGGTATATGAATAGGAAGGGTTTAGAAGGATATGGGCCAAATGCTGGCAAATGGGACTGGATTTATTTAGGATATCTGATCAGCATTGACGAGTTGGACCAATGGATCTGTTTCTGTACTGTATACCTGTCTGATTCTATGAATCTAAAACAAAAAGTATAAGGGATAGGTGAAATTCCAATGATATTTTTCTTTTTTTCCCTTCCAGCAACAACAACAAATTGAATTTATATTCATTCTCTAATGTTTTAAAATACCCTAAGATGCGACATAAAGACATCATTCAATAAGGTATGATTCCGAGAAACATGAGATATGAGGACAGATAAGCTTGATCAAACAGATAGAATTTCGTGAAGGAAATAAAGTAGAGATGCAGAGAGGTTTAGAAAGGGCATTTCTGAGCAATTGAAGAAAGAATCACTAAGGATGGAGCACCCTATCTAAATTTCCATCTCTAACCTCCCACATTTTATTTACCTAAAGCTTCAAACCATTGCAAACTCTGACGCCCACCACCCAACACACACCAACTCACTCTTGTGCTGGTGTATTGATTTGAGTCCCATTCATGCAATGTTATGATTTTAGAATCCTCATTCTTCTTTACAAATTATTCTATGGCATTGCCATCCTCCCTCATAGTTATGCTTTTAGCCCCTTAACCTACAAGATATTGGTGTTCCTCAAAATCTACCTTCATGAGTATCCCTAATTTTGGTCAGCTCAACCACTGGTGACCTTTCTTGCCAAGCCTTAGCAGTTCTCAAATATCCTCCCCACACCTCTCTTTGTCTCTAACTTGCTTCCTCCACAGAAGACTCTGTGTAATCTAACCTCATTATGTGGCTCAGTGTTATAATTTTTATAATGCTCCTTCAATCCAACTTGAAATATTTTCTTACTTCAAAGGTGATATATAAACAAATGCTGTTGTTGAATGATCTATTTCCATGTATGATACAGAAAATAATCCATAGATGTTACATCAATGGGTACGGAATGGAATTGGTCGCACTGATTTAAGCCATAATACCTTTTCTCTTTATGTATTTCCTGTCTTTTTCAAAATCATTCTTGACAGAAAATGTAGAAAATCTAACAGGTCCCATTTAATTTCACAAAGTATGATATCGTATATTTACAATATTTATGATGCATTTGATAATGCAAAGTACTGCTTTACACATGTATAAATTAGTGAGGCTGCTTGTATCAATTCAGCACTAGGACCTCACAAACCTTACTCCTATTGCCAAGTTATATTGTTGCTGTTGCTGGCAGTTCTCACTGGAGGCCAAGTGCTAATTTGTTAAAAGGCCTGAAATTATATCTTTATTTTTCATGTCTGGACTGACACGATTACACTAAATTTCTTGGAAACTTTGCAGATTTAAGAAGAATATGTCTTAATGTTTAGAAAAATCTACTCACACCTTCAGAACATAAAGTTTTTGGCAAATCTTTGGGGAAGAAATACTCTGGACTTCCATATACATTCTGGGAACCAGAGCAATTCACAGCTGAAAAAGTTCAGATATTGCCAGCTACAGACTATATTCTTTAGTTATTGCTTTAACCAGTAGAACTTTAAAATTACAGGGTAAAAATTAATGCTTCTCACTAAAAGCTTTGAAAGGTCATTGGAATGACAGCACAGATGACAGATGCAATTTACTGTATTGACAGCTCCCAATGCATTTAGGTGGGAGAACAAGGAGGAGTACAAATTAAGGAGGAAAACATTGAGACTTGTGAAAGTCATAAACACATTTAGACATGAAAGTATGGGTGAAGGCTGAAAAAGCTGAAAACATTTCTTTTATAAATAGGAATATATTTAAGAGCTGATGAAGTAAAATTGAGTTTGGACTCCAGTTTAAATATAGGTGATATTGAATAAGCAGCTGGTTTTACATCCAACCTCTTAGGATCAATATAAAAAAAATTTGTGAGGTGTAAACTAAACCAATTCACTACCAATTATTTTGTGCTATCATCCAAGACAAATTTAGCTCCATTACTTTTTTATACTTTGCCTCAGTTAATTCAGAATTGCAATACTGTTTACCAATTTGGGTGCTCATTATAGAAAGAGTATTACAGTTTAGAAAATATATGGTGTAAACGAGATAAGATACTGAAAGAATAAAAAACTTAGAACACCAGGATTTTTTTAAAGGGGTAAGTAAGGTTATGCACATATGATGGATGACTTTTAATATATTAAAGGTTTTCTTTCAGAGTAAGGACAAACTATTTCATCTGATTTTCCACAGAGTAATTATGCAAACATTTACATTCCTTAGGCATTTGTAAAAGACATAGGTCTTCAGCAAGAACAGAACAGTGGGGTTTCTTTAGGCCTGGTTGAAATGAAAAGAGAATGGGAAAGGTGCAGAGTCCTCTGTCTCATTGGTAACTTTTTTAACAGTGATTGGCAGCATGGAAATAAGGGGAGAAAAACGTGTCCTGTTCCATTTGTAGATTGCTACTTTTACAGCATGGTAGTTAAACAAACATCCTGCTGGAGGCTGTTTCATCAAGTTTCGGCAAGTCATGAAATTATTAGTTTCTGTTTTTTTCTTCAAATGATTTCACAGATAGACAAAGGCTACCATTTGATCCTCATAGAGTTAATATTAGCTTGTCCATTATAAATAATACTCTGCCTACTGTACTGACATAATCTACCATTAATTGAATATTGAATTAATGTGACAAAATAGGAACATTTATGCAATAACTTTAAAACATAACATAGTAACAGAGATTTATAATGATGGCTAACAATATCATTGTCCTCGCCCATCAAACAATTTACCTATTAAATCACATCTGCTTGAACAGAGGAAAGAAAGCATGGAACAAATTGTAGGATTCAGTGGTGTTCTTGTGAATAAGAATGTGACTTAATTAACATACATTTATCACCGTAGCATAGAATTAATCCTGAATATGAGAAAACAATCTCACAGCATTTAATGAAGAAGTGAACTATTTAAGATGCAGCTTTCATCCTAAACAGTTTGATACTCTTTATGAGGAACCCAGCTGTAATACTGTTCTTGCATGAAAAATCTTTCACAAAGGAGATGCTGTGGGTGGCACTCTAATGTTTTACCTTGGAGGCATCACATTCAGCTCATTCATTGAAATGAAACTCCTGCATCTCTGATAATTCTAAGACGTATTGCAGAAAATTATACCTAATTTGACACTAATTTCAACTAATTTGCCAATTTCATTCAAAAAGGCTGTGGTTAGCTGATGTGGTGCAGAAAATTGAAAAATATCATACTGGTTTAATAAGTTTTTTTAGAATTTGGAATGGAGATGCATTGTTGAGGAAAAGGAGATATACTTTATATTCAATCAGGCTTCCTCCTGTTATCCAAATTACAAAAGATTTCTATTTCCTAATAATCCTTTATTAAAGCATAAAATCCCAAACACAATATCATAAAGCGTTGCCGTTGTGATACTCCTATCACAGTACAACAGTTTGCCAAATACTCAATAGATGTTTCATGCAAGCCTGGAAAAATAGAGCTTCTGTGAACTGATCAACACTCACCAGTATTATGCAGTAAATAGGAATAATAACTTCTGCAGTCTGCTATTGTGCATTTAAATAGAAAATTCAAAAGTAGCCATCTAAGTCCCCTGCTGCTCCACAGATTGCACTATAACAATACCATGCTAACCGACAGCATATTGAAATCCAGGTAAGAGATTGAACATGTTGTAATTTCCCACTAAACATGCTACAGAAAGTTAGGACTGGTGTTTTTCAGATTTTTTTATGATGCAGTAAGTTGTATTTATTGATTGTCTTTCTGATACTGAAAATCTAATTTTACCAGTATAGCATTTCATTTCTTCAGAATTTAACCAGCATTGAGACATATTATAGAAAAGTATCTTCCATCTTTGTCTCTTAAGTTCTTTCCCAATCTTTATTTATACACAAACTGTAAATGATTTAAATCTATATGACAGTTTCTGGTTATTGAATTTTGAGATTGATTAAACCAAAACAGTTGTTTATCTTGTAAATGTTCAGAAACATTGTATGACTTGTTAATTAAAATGCTTGTACCATGTAATCACACCCTTATTTTTGATACTAAGGTAGATTGCTCCAGTTGGGAAATGTTCCTATTTGAGTAAAAAGTGAGCTCTGCAGGTGCTGGAGATCAGAGCTGAAAATGTGTTGCTGGTTAAAACGCAGCAGGTCAGGCAGCATCCAAGGAACAGGAAATTCGACATTTCGGGCATAAGCCCTTCATCAGGAATGAGGAAAGTGTGTCCAGCAGGCTAAGATAAAAGGTAGGGAGGAGGGATTTGGGGGAGGGGCGATGGAGATGTGATAGGTGGAAGGAGGTCAAGGTGAGGGTGATAGGCCGGAGTGGGATGGGGGCGGAGAGGTCAGGAAGAAGATTGCAGGTTAGGAGAGCGGTGCTGAGTTCGAGGGAATCGACTGAGACAAGGTGGGGGGAGGGGAAATGAGGAAACTGGAGAAATCTGAGTTCATCCCTTGTGGTTGGAGGGTTCCCAGGCGGAAGATGAGGCGTTCTTCCTCCAACCACGTGTTGTTATGTTTTGCCGGTGGAGGAGTCCAAGGACCTGCATGTCCTTGGTGGAGTGGGAGGGGGAGTTAAAGTGTTGAGCCACGGGATGGTTGGGTTGGTTGGTCCGGGCGTCCCAGAGGTGTTCCCTGAAGCGTTCCGCAAGTAGGCGGCCCATCTCCCCAATATAGAGGAGGCCACATCGGGTGCAGCAGATGGAATAGATGATGTGTGTGGAGGTGCAGGTGAATTTGTGGCGGATATGGAAAGAACACTTGGGGCTTTGGAGAGAGGTAAGGGAGGAGGTGTGGGTGCAAGTTTTGCATTTCCTGCGGTTGCAGGGGAAGGTGCTGGGAGTGGAGGTTGGGTTGGTGGGGGGTGTGGACCTGATGAGGGAGTCACGGAGGGAGTGGTCTTTTCGGAACGCTGATAGGGGAGGGGAGGGAATATATCCCTGGTGGTGGGGTCCGTTTGGAGGTGGCGGAAATGACGGCGGATGATACGCTGTATACGGAGGTTGGTGGGGTGGTAGGTGAGAACCAGTGGGGTTCTGTCCTGGTGGCGGTTGGAGGGGTGGGGCTCAAGGGCGGAGGAGCGGGAAGTGGAGGAGATGCAGTGGAGGGCATAGTCAAATACGTCTGGAGGGAATCTGCGGTCTTTGAAGAAGGAGGCCATCTGGGCTGTACGGTATTGGAACTGGCCCTCCTGGGAGCATATGCGGTGGAGACGAAGGAATTGGGAATATGGGATGGTGTTTTTACAGGGGGCAGGGTGGGAGGAGGTGTAGTGTAGGTAGCTGTGGGAGTCAGTCGGTTTATAGTAGATGTCTGTGTTGATTCTGTCGCTCCATTTCAATCTCGGGCGACTGAATCAACACAAACACCTACTCTAAACTGACTGACTCCCACAGCTACCTAGACTACACCTCCTCCCACCCTGCCCCCTGTAAAAATGCCATCCCATATTCCCAATTCCTTCGTCTCCGCCGCATCTGCTCCCAGGAGGACCAGTTCCAATACTGTACAGCCCAGATGGCCTCCGTCTTCAAAGACCGCAGATTCCCCCCAGACGTGATCGACAATGCCCTCCACCGCATCTCCTCCACTTCCCGCTCCTCCGCCCTTGAGCCCCGCCCCTCCAACTGCCACCAGGACAGAACCGCACTGGTTCTCACCTACCACCCCACCAACCTCCGTATACAGCGTATCATCTGCTGTCATTTCTGCCACCTCCAAACAGACCCCACCACCAGGGATATATTTCCCTCCCCTCCCCTATCAGCGTTCCGCAAAGACCACTCCCTTCGTGACTCCATCGTCAGGTCCACACCCTCCACCAACCCAACCTCCACTCCCGGCACCTTCCCCTGCAACCGCAGGAAATGCAAAACTTGCACCCACACCTCCTCCCTTACTTCTCTCCAAGGCCCCAAGGGATCCTCCCATATCCGCCACAAATTCACCTGCACCTCCACACACATCATCTATTGCATCTGCTGCACCCGATGTAGCCTCCTCTATATTGGGGAGATGGGCCACCTACTTGAGGAACGCTTCAGGGAGCACCTCTGGGACGCCCAGACCAACCAACCCAACCACCCTGTGGCTCAACACTTTAATTCCCCCTCCCACTCCACCAAGGACATGCAGGTCCTTGGACTCCTCCATCGCCAGAACATAACAACATGACGGTTGGAGGAAGAGCGCCTCATCTTCCGCCTGTGAACCCTCCAACCACAAGGGATGAACTCAGATTTCTCCAGTTTCCTCATTTCCCCTCCCCCCACCTTGTCTCAGTCAGTTCCCTCGAACTCAGCACCGCTCTCCTAACCTGCAATCTTCTTCCTGACATCTCCGTCCCCACCCCACTCTGGCCTATCACCCTCACCTTGACCTCCTTCCACCTATCACATCTCCATCGCCCCTCCCCCAAATCCCTCCTCCCTACCTTTTATCTTAGCCTGCTGGACACACTTTCCTCATTCCTGATGAAGGGCTTATTCCCGGAACGTCGAATTTCCTGTTCCTTGGATGCTGCCTGACCTGCTGCGCCTTAACCAGCAACACATTTTCAGCAAATGTTCCTATTTTGCAAACCTGTCTCTGTTGAAGGTGCCTGATCACATTGGTTATGGTGGGGGTTGGGAGGAGGGTGGACAGGTGCAGGATGGAGCCAGGCCCAACAACTCTGAATGTTAATTCCAGACGTTGAGGGCATAGGCACATGCTGAGGATTGAGGTATTGCAGGCAGGGTTGTTAATGATTTGAAGATCTCTCATGGTACTCACATCGCCAGGGACCCAGGTTTGATTCCACCCTTGGACAACTGTCTGTATGGAGTTTGCATTCTCCCCTGTGTTGGCATGGGTTTCCTCCCACAGTCCAAAGATTTGCAGATTAGGTGGGTTGGCCTTGCTAAATTGCCCATAGTGTTTAGGGATGGGCAGGCTTGGTGGATTAGCCATGAAAATTGCAGGGATATAGGGATAGGGTAGGGGGTTGAGTCTGGGTTGGATGCTCTTTAGCAGGTCAGTGTGGACTCGATGGGCCTGAATCTACACTGTAGGGATTCAATTCTATGAACATTGAGTAGATTATTGATGAGTTGATGCCCTGGGAGCACTGTGAACAAAGTTTTCCATCACCTTACTGTTGATTGAGAGTAGACTGGTTGGTTGGCAATTGACCAGTTTCGCTTTTGTGAATTGGACACCTTACAATTTTCCACAATTTTAAAGTAGTTATGGTAACCATTAAATCATGTTGTATAAGGACTTCACTGCTGTTAAACATATATTCAACACTATGAAGTAATGACAATGTGTTAGCTGGAGGATTGAGTTCCAAAATGACATTAGTATCAAATTAACATTACACATTGATTAACGTTACATTTTGCCTTTGTTGCATAATCTGCTCAGATGTCTCCACTTCTGTGACAATGCCCTCAGAAAAACAGTGTCCAATATGGCTACCAAAGTGTGTGTGAATTATTAACTAATAACAGCTTTTTGGATATCATATGACATAGGCAACACTAAAGAAATCGGCTTCACTCAGTTGAATTTTTTGAATGTATGTCTCAGTGAGGATACTTCACCTGATTGAACAACCTTGCTGTTGTCTTTTTTCTGCACACATGCCCTACGGAACCTGAAAATGTCATATTGGATTAAACTACTGGAAACAGCAAGCATTCACTCAAAAGTTCTGAAAAATATTCAGGCAGCCATCAGTGTAGTGAACAATGGATACGGCTCCGTTTCTGTTTATTACAGAGTTTAAACCCATATGTGCACTGCAGAAGTAGCAGATGTAACAATTTAATCCAATGATTGCTATGTAAATGAAGGTTATTAGTGCAGTATGAAAGTGGAAGTAGGTTCAGACTGGAGCCAGTCATACTGTCTTCTGTTAGTTTCAACCTACATTATACTGGAGAAATCTGTACTGAATGTTTGCAGAATACATTTCAATAAACATTACAGCAAAATGATTAAAACTCCAGAAATTCAGTTTCTTGACACACTCTTTCATATGTTTATGCATATTGTAGAATGTGATTGGCTTGGATAGATATATCAACCAAGCCCAGCAAGACTGAATCAACCCTAGATTGAAGGATACTACATATCCATCTCCAATTTTTCTCGTTCACACCTTAAACTAAAAAAGCCAATTTTAAAAAATTAAATAAAATGTCTACCTTGTTTCATGTTTTGGAGGTGCTGGTGTTGGACTGGGGTATACAAAGTTAAAAATCACACAACACCAGGTTATAGTCCAACAGGTTTATTTGGAAGCACTAGCTTTCGGAGCACCACTCCTTCATCAGGTGGTTGTCAGGTGACCTGTAAGTTTTTTACAAGTTGGAATCATGGAAGCAGCCTGAATGTGTGGCCAGCTCTCACAGATCCTGATTTCTGAGTATTAGTTTTTCAGTAACATCAGGAGCTGTTTGGGGTCTCAAAAGTGTTGGGAGTTTCAGGGTATATCTCTTGGCTGCTACCCTCTGAATTTATCTCTTAATGTTTCTTCCTCCTGGATTGGAGAACTGCATGCAAGAATCTGTGTCTGAATTTGCTGTTTTGCCATGGGATGTATTTATGGGATGTCACTATATTGGAACAGTTATTTAGTAAGAGGTACTGTATCTACTTTTCGGTTAAGTTTTCCAATTGTGAAGATCTCCCAAAGTCCTCTTTCTTTTGTTTGTATTTTAACTATAGTGTTTATAAATTGTGGCTTTGTTAATGTCGAATAGTTTGACCAATCACATTGCATCTGGAACACACAATTAAAATAAGATAAAACTGGGACCTGGGCTACATTCTTAAAATATTTTGAGGGACATTGGTCTGATCCATAACAGTGGTATCTGAAATATAATTCAGTATGTGGAATCTCTTCCCCAGATAATAGTTGAGGCAGGGTTATTGAATAGTTTTAAGGCAACGGTAGGTAAATCATTGACCAATAAAGGACTCAAAAGGATCGGTTGTAGACAAGAAGGTGGAATTGAGGCAACAATCAAATCAATTATGATCTTGTAGAAAGGCAAAGCAGACTCAAGGGTCTGATTGACCTACTTCTGTTCCTTGTTTATATGTTCGCATGAAATCTATTGCATACCCAGTTGAGAAATGTGCTACCTTGCCAGATCTCATAACTTTGTTTTTGGATTCACCTATCTTACAGACTTCCATGCTTTCAGATGCTTATGTTCCCAGTTGTAAAGCCCAGACCTCTATAGTCGCACCCTAGATGTTATACAGTTGGTAATTCTTGAGTAGGATACCTATTCTGTGCTCTGGTCTGTGAAGCACCCTATCAAATGTTCACTCTTGAGTTAGATGAGTGTAGTTGGAAAAACCACTGACTCCCAATTCTGACTTGGGAGAAAAGTCCCTCAATTGTCTGATTTTCATCATGGGGAGGCAGGTGCTAACTGCAACTAGGACTCCACCCTGGTAAAAATGAAAAGGAAGTCACAGGAACTGCCTAGTACTAAGAGGAGCTGTTTTTAAAGACTTCAGGTTTCAGGATGGTGTCTCAACTGTAACAAAATAAGTAAGGCCTTCTAAGTCTTTACCCCTCGCAGCCCCTGTCCCAATATCTAGTCCCCGTGCCAATCCATTGCATCTCATGATTTACCTTCTACACATAGTTCCTCATGCCCTCCATGTCAACCTATGACCTTTTAACCACATCCTACCTTGGGCCACATTCTTTTTAAGCCAACTAGTGCCAACTTTTGCTAATTCATGCATCTCACTTATTCGCATTATCTTTTTTCACATTTGTTGCAACTCATTAATTCATGCTAACCCCTGCCTCTCTATGCATGCCCACACTTGCCACACTTTGCCTTTCCATCTTCCATGCCAACTTAACAATTATCCACAATGGGCAGATTTCAGAATCACACTGAAATGAAACTAAATAAAGTTTTAAGTATTTATAATACTAATATTTTCATTAAATTTAAAAACAAAACTCCTTCTATCGAATGGATATTGTTAAAATTAAGAGGGTGCAGAAAAACTTCACAAGGATGTTGCCAGAACTGGAGGGTTTGAGTGACAAGGAGAGGCTGAATAGGCTGGATTATTTTCCCTTGGAGCATCTGAGTCTGAGGGGTGATCTTATAAAGGTTTATAAAATCATGAGGGGCATGGATAGGATGAATAGTTGTGATCTTTATCCGTGGGTGGAGGAGTCCAAAACTGGAGAGCAGAGGTTTAAGGTGAGAGGGAAAAGATTTAGAAAGGCCCTGAAGAGTTACTTTTTCTTGCAGAGAGTGGTGAGTGTATGGAACGAGCTGGCCCAGAGGAAGTAGGGCAAATACAGGCAAATTGGACTAGATTAATTTACTATATCTGGTCTGCATGGTTGAGTTGGATTGAAGGGTCTGTTTCCATGCTGTATGATTCCATAACTCAAAAGAGCATATTCAATACAATTAAATCCATTCAAATACTTAATCTTTTCTAACATCAAACATTTCCTACAAGTACTTACAGTCATAGAGATGTACAGCATGGAAACAGACCCTTCGGGGCATTTTATCCGTGCTGGCCAGATGTCCCAAACCAATCTAGTCCCACCTGGGAGCACTTGGCCCATATCTCTCCAAACCATTCCTATTCATGTACCCATCCAGATGGCTTTTAAATATTGCAATTGGACTAGCCTCCACCACTTCCTCTGGCAACTCATTCCATACATGTACCACCCTCTGAGTGAAAACGTTGCCCCTCAGATCTCTTTTATATCTTTCCCCTCTCATCCTAAACCTATGTCCTCTAGTTCTGGTCTCCACCAACCCACGGAAAAAACAGGGAAAACAGCCCCAGACTATTCAACCTCTTCATATAGCTCAAATCCTCCAACCTGGCAACATCCTTGTAAGTCTTTTCTGAACCCTTTCAAGCTTCACAACATCTTTCCAATAGGAAGGAGACCAGAATTGCATGCAATATTCCAACAGTGGTCTAACCAATGTCCTGTACAGCCGCAACATGACCTCCCAACTCTTGTACTCAATACTCTGACCAAAAAAGGAAAGCATACCAAACACCTTCTTCACTATCCTATCTACCTGCGACTCCACTTTCAAGGAGCTATGAATCTACACTCCAAGGTCTCTTTGTTCAGCAACATCCTGAGAACCTTGCCATTTGGTGTATAAGTCCTGCTATGATTTGCTTTCCCAAAATGCAGCACCTCGCATTTATCTAAATTAAACTCCATCTGCCACTTCTCAACCCATTGACCGATCTGATCAGGATTTCATTGTAATCTGAAGTAACCTTCTTCGCTGTCCACTACACCTCCAATTTTGGTGTCATCAGCAAACTTTACCTCTTTACTAACTGTACCTCTTATGCTCATATCCAAATCATTTATGTAAATTATGAAAAGTAGTGGACCCAGCACCAATCCTTGTGGCACTCCACTGGTCACAGGCCTCCAGTCTGAAAAACAATCCTCCATCACCACCCTCTGTCTTCTACCTTTGAGCTAATTTTGTATCCAAGTGGCAAGTTCTCCCTGTATTCCACGAGTTCTAACTTTGCTCACCAGACTCCCATGGGGAACCTTGTCGAAAGCCTTACTGAAGTCTACATAGATCACATCTACCACTCTGCCCTCATCAATCCTCTTTGTTACTTCTTCAAAAAACTCAATCAAGTTTGTGAGACATGATTTCCCATGCATAATGCTATGTTGACTATCCCTAATCAGTCCTTGCCTTTCCAAATACATGTACATCCTATCCCTCAGGATTCCCTCCAACAACTTGCCCACCACTGACATCAGACTCACTGGTCTATAGTTCCTTGGCTTGTCCATACCACCCTTCTTAAACAGTGGCACCACTTTAGCCAATCTCCAGTCTTCCGGTACCTCACCTGTAACTAACGATGATACACATATCTCAGCTAGAGCCCCAGCAATCACTTCACTATCTTCCCACAGAGTTCTAGGGTGCACCTGATCAGGTCCTGCAGATTTATGCATTTCAAGACATCCAACACTTCCTCCTTTGTAATCTGGACATTTTGCAAGATGTCACCATCCATTACTGGACATTCTGTATCTTCCATGTCCTTTTCCATAGTAAATACTGATGCAAAATACTCATTTTATTCTGTTGAAAGCAAATATTTATACTCATAATCGCACACCAAGAACAACTAATTTTTTCTAGCTACTTAAAGATAACAATCAACTGTGAAAAAATTCTTCTTGAGCGAGATTGGATTGTGCAGCTAGTCAAGTAGCACTAATCCTCGAATGATAATCCTCAGGTTTATGTGAATGCAACATTCATTGAAATCATATAAACAGATTAGTTTTAAAATAACAGTCATACCAGTTTGTCAGTTCCATGGAGTTTGCCTAACATTTATGCAAATTAAGGTTACATTTTTGCAGTCATAAAGGGCTACCCGTGCATCTTCAAAATAATATCTGGATCCCTGCAAGATGCCAGATGTCTCTGAAGTATTCTAACAGTTTCTTCACATGTACATTTATAAATCCCTTGGATGATATTTCAGAAGCCTAGATGATGAAAATTGCTTCAAGGCAAGTCAAGAAAGCTGCCCTTGTAAATATTCTCTGGCTCCATGAATTGTGGATGTGTGAAATACTTCCCATCGCTGTTCCCCCTTCCCACTCCTGGCAAAAATAGTAGGTGCTGGGTTAAGAGGCAGAACCTTCAGAATATGGATTACAGCACCATTTTGGCTAAGGTGCGTGGCTGATGAAGATTCAAGCCACTACATACCAAGAGATGGTTCTGCATATGCAAACATTTATTTCTAACCATCATCGACTCTGACATTTATAGGGATTTTGCTGAAACAGGACAAAAGCTTTGTCACAATTTTGGAACTAAATTGAGTTTATTAACATGAGGTTATGTAGCATCAATTAATGCTAGCCATGGATCTTTTCAGCTATTAATTCTATACCTAAACTGCATGTATATGGCGTTACAGTCTGCTGAACTGTCAATATCATACTATATACTTGTAATCTATCAAGAATAATCAGCCCTCTGAGTACTGTCAATGAGACAGAAGTTAAAAATTATGAAACAAAATTTCACATAAAATGCGAACAATGTATGTGTACATAAAGGTGACAACCATTTTATAACTTAAAAGGTATATATTATACTAACAATGGTAAAATTCCTACCTATCATCTTTAATCAACACCATATAATTGTTACTGATGCTAGTCAGTATTTCAACATGACTTTAGATTGGTGGACAATCTATATCCACAGTTGATTGAATGTCAATCGCCTTGGGACCACTTTTGCTAAACATGGTCACACCTAAATTACTTAAGATGTGTTCCAACATTAACTGAATTTGAGTTTAATAATAAAGCTGGACTCTATCTTTTATGTACTCAACTGTTCAGAACAATCTATTTGTTTTCAGAATGTATAGGCGTCAGCCACCAGATTTTAAAACACCTCACCAGTCCTTGAGAAATTTAGAATTCCAGATGTCCAGCACAGCAGAATTTAGTGAATAATTGACTTCTCCCTGGTATTGGATTATGACAGATCATTTTTTACTTGAGATGTGTCAGATGATAAACTAGGAAACACTGAATGCACAATTTAAGACTTGGTTCTTCTGATGTGAATTACCAGAACCAGCAAACTCTCTAAACATAAAACTTAGCTCTTGAGCTTTGCTTTATGATAACCAATTTATCAAGTTAATGATGTGACACCAAAAAAAATAGCCAGAGATGCAATGCTAAACCACTGATATAAATCACAGATGACTGATCAGCTCATAGTGAAGCTGGGGGAGGTTTCAGAACTTAAAGCAAGAATTCATATTTACATATGAAAGAGTTTGTATTGATTAAATAGAATAATCTTCCAATTGTGCTGGGGATGTTGATAATGGGGAGAGAAATGAGTGATACCTCAACTCAAGGATGTGAAGATTGGCGTTAGGTGACCACATGATGTTCAGCTAATTAACTATATCTGGTCAAGGAGTGTGACAAATTGTGGAGCCACTATTACTTCATGAAGATTCAATGTTTGGGCACCTGGACAAGCTTTCATTCTCTACAAAGTAGGTGCATCATTCTTGCTAGATTAAAGTGGTGCTGGAAAAGCACAGCAAGTCAGGCAGCATCTGAGGAGTCGGAAAATTGAGATGTTTCAGGCAAAAACCCTTCATCAGGACTGAAGGCAGGGAGCCTCCAGGGTGAAGGGATAAATGGGAGGGGGTGGGGGTGGGGAGAAGGTAGCAAAGAGTATAATAGGTGGATGGGGGTGGGGATGAAGGTGATAGGTCAGAGAGGAGGGTGGAGCAGATAGGTGGGAAGGAGGATTAGCAGGTAGGACCGGTCATGAGGATAGTGCTGGGCTGGCAGGTTGGAACTGGGGTAAGGTGGGGGAGGGGAAATGACGAAACTAGTGAAGTCTGACTGATGAGATTTTGGGAATAGCAACTGCTGCTACCCCTCTCTACTCCTTGATCAGGATCATTTACAATATCCAAGCACAGCAACATGTGGACCAACAGTTCAATGACACTTAATGCAAAATTCTCTTCCAGGCCATCCAGGAAAGATGGGAGATCTGTTTCCAAGAGATAGCAGCAGAAGGCCCTCCCACCTGGTCAAAGCTGCCACCCAGGTTTAAGTGAAATCTTCTTGTTCTCTGTCACAGTTTTGCAAAGCGAGATGAAGAGTGACCTCTACGGTGCCCATCTATCGGTGCTTGTGGAGACTATCTGTGCTTCCTCTCCACAACAGCGCAGACGTAGCTGTGAAAGAGGCAGGCAGTTGAGGATAATGGATCAGTGGTGCTGGAAGAGCACAGCAGTTCAGGCAGCATCCAACGAGCAGCGAAATCAACGTTTCGGGCAAAAGCCTTTCATCGGGCTTTTGCCCGAAACGTCGATTTTGCTGCTCATTGGATGCTGCCTGAACTGCTGTGCTCTTCCAGCACCACTGATCCAGAATCTGGTTTCCAGCATCTGCAGTCATTGTTTTTACCTAGTTGAGGATAATGACCTCTTCCGTGGCCTGATGCCTGGATCTATTAATGATCACCTTGGCTGAGCCCGGGCCCACAAAGAAGTTCCTTCCTCCACCCCACCAAACCCCACTAAATGAAAACAGGAAAGCTAACCAACAGGAAGTCCAAAAACTTACCATCAAAACGTTAACCTTTGGCTGAGAAACTGATGTGTTGCCTCCTGCCCAATTGCGTTTCTTCACCTGCACTGGGTCTGGGTCTGAAAGATTCCCCCAGATTATCACAATATGAGCGGTGTCAGTTGGAAAATGACCACTTCAATGCAGCCACTAAAAAGAAAAGGAAACTGAAAGAACATAAAGATGTCCACACCCACAAGTGAACAAAGGGCTCTCAGACACCAGAGTTTGATAACCTTCAGTGATGTAGAGATCAAGAATCATAGAATTACAAAATGCAGAAGAGGGTCTTTGGCCCATTGTGTCTACACTGATAAAAATTATTCCAAATCTACACTAGTTCCAATTTCCGATACTTGGCCCACAGCTTTGAATGTTATAGTTAAAAATCGTACAACACCAGGTTATAGTCCAACAGGTTTATTTGGATGCACTAGTTTTCAGAGTGCTGCTCCTTTGTCAGGTAACTGTGGAGCAGAATCATAAGACACATAATTTATAACAAAATGTTACAGTATCATGCAATTGAAATGATATATTGAACAAACTTAAATTGCTGTTAAGTCTTTCAATTTTTAGAATGATGTTGCAGGTTTCAGTTCATTAATATGTAAATCCCAGAACTTCTTTTAAGTCACATTCTCGAGATAACTTAAGGTTTTATAAAAAAAAAGTGACATCTGAGCAAAGACAATGCATTAAAGGTGTGAGGTTAGAGTCTGTCTGTATTCCAATCTTGAGTCAGAGTGGTTCTATTTCCAAAGTAGGCATTTATAAAAGGTTTCATGGATTGACTGCCTGCATTGACAGCCTGCAGATTGTATGCTTTTTGAGCTAAATAGTATGTACAATTCTGCAAATGCAAATTCATTGCATAGACTTATGTGTGTGTGAGTGCATGAGAGACAGAGAGAGTGCAAGTGTGTACATGTGAATGTGACTGTCCATGAGACTGTGTGTTCGTGTGTGTGCATGATTGATAGAGGGTGAGTGTGATGGCGTACAAGCCTATGAGAAGGTGTGTGCGTGGGGATGAGTGTGGGGGATGTATGTGTGTGCAAGTATGAGTGAGTGCGTGTATATGAGAGACGGTCTGCGCGAGTGTGTGAGCATGTAAGCGCATGTGTGTAGTGTATTGTGACATGAACTCAAGTTCCCGGTTGAAGTCGTCCCCATGCGTACAGAACTTGGCTATCAGCCTTTGCTCGGCCACTCTGCATTGTTCCAAATCCCGAAGTCCACCTTGAAGGATGTTTACCCAAAGAACTGAAGCCAAATGACCCCAACCCCTTTGAATATTATGACGTTTCAAATGCTCATCCAAGTTAGGGTGACACGGTGGCACAGTGGTTAGCACTGCTGCCTCACAGCGCCAGGGACCTGGGTTCAATTCCCGCCTCAGGCAACTGACTGTGTGGAGTTTGCATGTTCTCCCCGTGTCTGCGTGGGTTTCCTCCGGGTGCTCCGGTTTCCTCCCACAGTCCAAAGGTGTACGGGTCAGGTGAATTGGCCATGCTAAATTGTCCGTAGTGTTAGGTTAGGGGTATGAGTGGGTTGCGCTTCGGCAGGTCGGTGTGGACTTGTTGGGCCGAAGGGCCTGTTTCCACACTGTAAGTAATCTAGTCTACTTTTTAAAGGTTGTACTGTTTCCTGCCTCAACTACCCTCTCGGGCAATACATGCCAGATTCCCACCAACCTTTGGTGATTTTTTTTCCTCAATCCTCTCTTAATCTCTTGTCTTTCACCTTAAAATTATATCCCCATGTTTTTGACTCTTCAAATAAGGGGAACAACAATGTTCTATCCACCCTGTCTATATCCCCAATAATCATATACACTTCAATCAGATCCTCTCTCAGTCTTCCTTGCTCTAAGAAAGCAAACTGAACTTACGTAGCCGCTCTTCGCTACATCCTCAGCCTCCTACTGTACTCCCTATATACCCATGACTGTATTGTCAAATTCCAAATGAATGCCATCTACAAGTTTGCTGACGGCACCACCAAAGCAGGACAGATATTTAACAACGACGAGTCAAAATACAAAAGGGAAATAGAGGGCTTGATGATGTGAGGCAATGAGAAGAATCTCTCTCTCAACATCAGCAAAACTAAAGAACTGATCATTGACTTCAGAAAGAAAGGAGGAGAACATGTCCCCACCTATATCAACAGAGCGGACACTGAGAGTGGAGAGCATTGAGCTTCTCGGAGTGACAACAACTGACAAGCTTACTTAGTGGGCGGCACGGTGGCACAGTGGTTAGCACTGCTGCCTCACAGCGCCAGAGACCCAGGTTCAATTCCCGACTCAGGCGACTGACTGTGTGGAGTTTGCACGTTCTCCCTGTGTCTGCGTGGGTTTCCTCCGGGTGCTCCGGTTTCCGCCCACAGTCCAAAGATGTGCAAGTCAGGTGAATTGGCCATGCTAAATTGCCCGTAGTGTTAGGTAAGAGGTAAATGTAGGGCTATGGGTGTGTTGCGCTTCCGCGGGTCGGTGTGGACTTGTTGGGCCGAAGGGCCTGTTTCTACACTGTAAGTAATCTAATCTAAACTACTTGACGTTCCCACGTTGATGTGACAGTCAAGAAGGCACAACAATACCTCGTCTTCCTCAGGCGACTCAGGAAATTTGCCATGTCCATAAGTACCCTTACCAACTTCCATGGATGCATCACTGAAAGGATACCAGGTGCATGATGGCTTGGTGTGGCAACCGCTCTGTCACGGCATGACAGAAGATGGTGTGTAAACCCAAACCATCACGGAAGCCAACCTTCCATCCATGGGGTCCAATTACACAGCTTATTGACACAGAAAGGCTGCCAACATCATCGAAGGCCCATCGCACCCTAATAATGATGTCCTACAACCTCTTCTGTCAGGCAGAAGATACAGAAGCTAGAACACATGCACCAGTATGTTCAGGAACAGCTTCTTGCTGGTTGTTATTAGACTGATGAATGAACTCTATAGACTCAAATAATGCTGAGCTTGCTAAAGTTGATCTCGCCTAGCGCACGGTCTGTGCAATGTAACCTGTATGTCTCTGTCTAAGAATTTTTACAAGCTTTGATCTGTACCTCCTTGCTTATTATAATTTGCCAGTACTGCTTGTAAACAAAGCTTTTCATTGTACTTCAGTACATGTGACATTGAATCAATAAATCAATCAATTCATGGCTAAAATCTTACATTCCAGGCAACATCCTGGTGAATCTTCTCTGCACCCCCTCCAATGTAATCACATCCTTCCTATAGTGTGGTGATCAGAACCACACAGTACTCCAACAGTGGCCTAACCAAAATTCTGTACAGCTCCAACCTAATGTCCCTGCTCTTAGAATATATACCACAGCTGATAAAGTCAAGTATCCTGCACACCTTCTCTCCTATTAATATGTATTCATTGGCAGTCCCTCACAGATGGGATGATTCTCTTCAACTCTTAGGGTGAGTCCTTAGTTGGCTGCACAGACCAATTCGGCAACCACAGGCTCTGTTACACTTGGAGCAGAAGGTGGTCATGGAAAGGGGTGGGTGGGGTATTAGTGTAACAGCATTGTTCAAGGAGTGAACCCTTGAACATCAAAGTCCATGGGGAACCCTTAAAGAATGTTGACCACTTCCAATACTTCAGGAGTGTCCTGTTGGTCAAAGCAGCTAATGATGAAGAGATTCAGCACTGTCTCGGGGGTGTTCAAGGACAACAGCAACAGATCTGACACCAAACTCATAGGTTACAGCGCTGTTCAGTTATCATCCTCTTTATTGGCTTTGAGGCATGATCTGTTTACAATAGACACCTCAAGAAACTGGCGCAGTACCAACAATGCTGCCTGTGCAAGATCCTGGGAATCCACTGGGAAGAAGCATGCACCAACACCAGCATCCTTGACCAGGAAAGCATCCCCAGCATTGAGACACTAACATGCAATGCTACCTTCAGGAATCTGAGGACAAGTACCCCAAGATCCCTTTGTTTTTCTAAGTGTTCTTCCTAATGTTCTGTCAATCATTGAGTACACCGTTGGCTTGTTACTTCTTCCAAAGTGCATCAGTTCATACTTATCAAGGTTAGATCCCATCTGCCACTGATCTGCCCATGTGACTAATCTATCTACATCTTTTTACCTAAGACTATTTTCCTTCCTGTCAATCATACATCTAATCATTGTATCATCCGCAAACTTACTGAATGTCCATCCCCCCATTCCCACATTTTCTTCTGTATCATTTATATATCTCACAAACAATGAGGGATCCAGCACTGATCACTGGTGTGCCTCCAGACATCCGTCTCCAGTCACACAAGTATCCTCTTAAAACTATTCTCTGTCTCATATCAGTAAGCTAATTTTGGATCCAATTTGCCAAATTACCTTGGATCCAATGTGCTTTATTTTCTTTATCATGTGGGACCTTGTCAAAAAGCTTTGCTGAATTTTATATGTCCTACATCAACACACTATCCTCATCGACAGCTGATTCACTCCTCAAAGAAAAGTTATCATATTTCATAACTTCTCTCTAGAAAGCCATACTGACTACTCCTGACCAAAGCTTGTACTCCCCAGTGAAGATTAACTCTCTCCTTCAGGAGTTTTTTCAATAGTTTCCCCAGCACTGATGTGAAACAGGCTGATCTGTAATTCCCTGGTTTATCTCGATCATCTTTCTTGGACAGTGGAACTATCTTAGCTGTCGATCAGTTCTTTGGCATATTTCCTGTGGCAATAGAGGAATTAAAAAATTAGGTCCGAACTAGGGAACTTCCTCCCTCATCTTCCACTTCAGCAGCAGCAGGCATACAACTCAAGTGGACCTGGGGATTTGACAACTTTTAAGCTTGCCAGAAATTCTAATACTTCCTCTCTCTCTGTGTCAAACTGCTCAAGAATTTGTGGGACATGGACATTGCTGGCTGGATAGCATTTTTATTATTTACCCCTAGTTGCCCTTAAGAAGGTGGTGTTGAGCTGCCTTCATTTACTGCTCCAGTCCACATAGAGTCATAGAGATGCACAGCATGAAAACAGACCCTTCGGTCCAACTCATCTATGCTGACCAGATATCCAAACCTAATCTAGACCCATTTGCCAGCGCTTGGCCTATATCCCACTAAACCTTTCCTATTCATATACCCATCCAGATGCCTTTTAAATTTTGCAATTGTACCAGCCTCCACTACTTCCTCTGGCACCTCATTCCATTCTGTGTGAAAAAGTTGCTCCTTAGGAGTCTTTTATATCTTTCCCCTCTCACTCTAAACCTATGCCTTCTAGTTCTGGACTCCCCAAACCCAGGAAAAAGACTTTGTCTATTTATCCTATCCATGCCTCTCAAGATTTTATAAACCTCTATAAGGTCATTTGTCAGCTTTCAATGGAAAACAGCCCTAGCCTATTCAGCCTCTCCCTATAGGTCAAATCCTCCAACCCTGGCAACATTCTCATAAATCTTGTCTGAACCCTTTCAGATTTCACAATATCCTTCCAATTGGAAGGAGATCAAAATTACACACAGCATTTTAACAATGGCCTAACCAACATCCTGTACACCCACAACACGACCTCCCAATTCCTATACTAGATGTTCTGACCATAAAAGGAAAACATACCAATCACCTTCTTCACTATCCAATCTACCTGCAATTCTACTTTCAAGGAGCTTTGAACCTGCATTCCAAGGTCTCTTTGTTCAACAACACTCCCTAGGGTCTTACCATTATGTGTATAAATCCTGCTAAGATTTGCTTTCCCATAATGCAGCACCTCACATTTATCTAAATTAAACTTCATCTGCCACTTCTCGGCCCATTGGCCCATCTGATCAAGATTTAAGGTGGCACGGTAGCACAGTCATTAGCACTGCTGCCTCACAGTGCCAGAGACCCAGGTTTAATTCCCGCCTCAGGCAACTGTCTGTGTGTAGTTTGCACATTCTCCCCATGTCTGCGTGGGTTACCTCCGGGTGCTCCGGTTTCCTCCCACAGTCCAAAAATGTGTAGGTTAGGTGAATTGGCCGTGCTAAATTGTCAGTAGTGTTAGGTGAAGGGGTAAACGTAGGGAATGGGTCTGGGTGGGTTGCTCTTTGGAGGGTCGGTGTGGACTTGTTGGGCAGAAGGCCCTGTTTCGACACTGTAAGTAATCTAATCTAATTCTTTTGTAATCTGAGATAACCTTCTTTGCTGTTCGCTACGCCTCCAATTTTGGTGTGATCTGCAAACTTATTAACTATACCTCTTACGCTCACAACCAAAGCATTTATATAAATGATGAAAAGTAGTGGGCCCAGCACCGATCCTTGTGGCACGCCATTGGTCACAGGCCTCCAGTCTGAAAAACAAGCTTCCACTAAAACCATCTGTCTTCTACCTTCGAACTAGCTCTGTATCCAAATGGCTAGTTCTTCCTGTATTCCGTGAGATCTAACCTTGCTAATTTTCCTTTACTTTATTTGCCAAAGCTATCTCATGTCCCCTTTTTGCCCTCCTGATTTCCCTCTTAAGTGTAATCCTACTGCCTTTATACTCTTCTAAGGATTCACTTGATCTTTGCTGTCTATACCTGACATATGCTTCCTTTTTCTTAATCAAACCCTTAATTTTTCTAGTCATCCAGCATTCCCTACACCTACCAGCATTTCCTTTCCCCCTAACAGGAATGTACTGTCTCTGGAATCTCGTTATCTAATTTCTGAAGGCTTCCCATTTTCCAGCCATCCCTTTACCTTTGAACATCTGTCCCCAATCAACTTTTTGAAAGTGCATGCCTAAAACCATCAAAATTAGCCTTTCTCCAATATAGAAGTTCAACTGTTAGATCTGCGCTATCCTTTCCATCACTATTTTAAAACTAATAGAATTATGGTTGCTGACCCCAAAGTGCTTCCTCACTGACACCTCAGGCACTGCCCTGCCTTATTTCTCAAGAGCACTCTTAGCAGTTACACATGCTCAATTAGGATCACTAGCTATCAGTGAGTCCCTTGCATAAATAGCAAGGTATGTAAAATAAGTCAATATCTGCTGTTGCATTTCCTTGGTTTGACATTAGTACTGTGCTACTAGGCCTGTATGGTGTCACTCTCCTGGAAGGATCCCAATTACTGACAATTGTAGCTAAACATATGCCACAGATATTTGAATCATTCATTAGAAAAAAGTCCACATGTCACCATGTGTGACACAGTGCAGGGAAAATGTCAGCTTTGATTGGAACGGAGAATAAATGAAGCCAGCTGCACTAAAATTACCATGTTTTCTAAAGATTGTATGTATCCAATTGAATCAATGTGAAGAAATTTACATCTCTTGTTTATCTCTCACTTATGTTAAGTTCTCAAATTGGGAAATTAATGATTATTTGTGGAGAATCTCGTTTGGAAGCACAATGGAGTGGAATCCAGAGTGTATACATGGACCTATATCAATGGCTGTTTTGAGTTGCAAAATTCAGAGCAGCAAGGTTGCAAGCAAGTATGCAACAACAAATATACTCATCAGTCAATGTCTGGTGAAAAAGCAACTTGCAATAACAGCCATTCAGCAAGAACTCGGTGTACAAACTTTGCTACTGTTGCAGAACAGTCAACATTTAAATAACTGGCCTCAGGTTTAAAGTTGAACATCTCAAGACTAAGGCTTGTTTTTACAAACAACTGTGTAGTCTATTCTTCCTGTTGTTCCCGATACTTACTTTTAAACATATTACCTGTGTTTGTGCGTTTGATGTTACACTTCTAATATTTTTTCATAGATTCATACACAATAAAATTCCTCTTTCACTGGAAAAATGGCCCTTGTAATTTGGCTCCTGCACCTTGATTTAACAAAAATATGATAGCTGGGCCAATGGGCTGAGAAGTGGCAGATGGATTTTAATTCAGATAAATGCGAGGTGCTGCATTTTGGGAAAGCAAAACTGAGCAGGTCTTATACACTTAATGGTAAGGTCCAAGGGAGTGCTGCTGAACAATGAGACCTTGGAGTGCAGGTTTACAGCTCTTTGAAAGTGGAGTTGCAGGTAGATAGGATTATGAAGAAGGCGTTTGGTATGCTTTCCTTTCTTGCTCAGAGTATTGACTACAGGAGTTGGGAGGTCATGTTGTAGTTGCACAGGACATTGGTTAGGCCACTGTTGGAATATTGCGTGCAATTCTGGTCTCCTTCCTATCGGAAAGATGTTGTGAAACTTGAAAGGGTTCAGAAAAGATTTACAAGGATGTTGCCAGGGTTGGAGGAATTAAGCTACAGGGAGAAGCTGAACAGGCTGGGGCTGTTTTCCCTGGAACGTCAGAGGCTGAGGGATGACCTTATAGAGGTTTACAAAATGATGAGGGGCATGGATAGGATAAATAGACAAAGTCTTTTCCCTGGGTTTGGGGAGTCCAGAACTAGAGGACATAGGTTTAGGGTGAAAGGGAAAGATATAAAAGAGACCTAAGGGGCAACTTTTTCACACAGAGGGTGGTGCGTGTATGGAATGAGGTGCCAGAGGAAGTGGTGGAGGCTGGTACATTTGCAACATTTAAGAGGCATTTGGTTGGGTATATGAATAGGAAGGTTTTGGAGGGATATGGGCTGGGTGCTGGTAGGTGTGACTAGATTGGGTTAGGATATCTGGTCGGCATGGACGGCTTAGGCTGAAGGGTCTGTCCATGCTGTGCATCTCTATGACTCTAAGAGTAGGTCAAGCTTTGCACCTTCTCTAGTAGGTCATCCAAATACTGACTCAGAAAATTTTCTTGCATACTCTGAACAAGTTCCTCTCCATCTAAACCCTTAACACTATGGCAGTCAATGTTTGGGAAGTTAAAATCGCCTACCATAACCACACTATTATTCTTGCAGATAGCTGAGATCTCCTTTCAAATTCGTTTCTCAATTTCCCTCTGACTATTAGGAGGTCTATAACACAATCCCAATAAGGTGATCATCCCTTTCTTATTTCTCACTTTCACCCAAAGGAACTTCCCTGGATGTATTTCAGGGAATATCCTCCGTCAGTACCACAGTAATGCCAACCTTTATCAAAAATGCCACTCCCCCTCCTCTCTTGCCTCCCTTTCTATCCTTCCTGTAGCATTTGTATCCTGGAACATGAAGCTGCCAGTCCTGTCCATCCCTGAGCTGCATTTCTGTAATTGCTATGATATCCCAGTCCCATGTTCCTAAGCATGTCCTGAATTCATCTGCTTTCCCTGTTAGGCCTCTTGCATTGAAATAAATGCGACCTAATTTATCAGTCCTACCTTGTTCTCTGCTTTGTCCCTGCCTGCCCTGACTGTTTGACTCGCTTCTTTTCTTAACTGTACCAGTCTCAGATTGGTCTCTTTCCTCAGTATCTCCATGGGTCCCACACCTTACTTGTTTAAATCCTTCTGAGCGGCTCTTGCAAATCTCCCTGCCAGTATATTAGTTCCCTTCCAATTCAGGAGTAATCCATTCTCTTGTACAGGTCACTTCTACCCAGAAGAGATTCTAATGATCCAAAAATGTGAATCCTTCTCCCATATACCAGCTCCTAAGCAACGCACTAACCTGCTCCATCCCCCTAGTCCTACCCTCTCTAAATTCCTGCCTAACTTTTGATATTGTCCCTTCAGAATCTCATCCTTTTGCCTTGCTTTGTCATTGGTACCAATATGGACAATGACCTCTTACTGGCCTCTCTCCCCCTTGAGAACATTCTGCACCCTCTCTGAGACATCCTTGATCTTGACATCAGGGAGGCAGCACACCATTCTGAGTTTTTTGCTGCTGACCGCAGAAACGTCCATGTGTGCCCATGACTATAGAGTCCCCTAACACAATTGATCGCTTCAAACCCAATGTACTCGTCATGACAGTAGAGCCAGTCTTGATGGCAGAAACTTGGCTGTTCTTGCTGCATTCACCTGAAGGTCCAGCATCTCCTACATTTTCCAAAGCAACATACTTGTTTGGAACGGGGATAGCCACAGAAGACTCTTATACTGCCTGCCTACCTCTCCTACCTTTCCTGGAGTTAACTCATCTACCTGACTGTATCTGTATCTTTTCTCCCTACCTATAAATGCCATCCATCACACCCCCTAGCTCTTGTAAATTCCTCACTGCCTCTGTCACTCCAAACGTTCCATTTGATTTGACAGGATTTACAACCAACGACATTGCAGATATAACCCTCCGTAACTTTTAAACTCTCCTGAAAATCCCATATCCGACAAGAAGAGCATATCACTCTACTAAAGGCCTTCCGATCTACAGACCCAGAAAATAGCACCGTCTTATTGCTTTACAAAAACACTGTTCCAGGCTAACTTAATACTTGTGGCTTATATTTTCAAAATCTACATGTTGTAGGTTGATCTACAACTTCCCTAGGGAGGGAATTTCAGGATCTTGCCCCAGCGACAATGAAGGAATATTTCCAAGTGAGGATGGTGAGCGGCTTGGAGAGGAACTTGGAGGGGAATGCAATGTTCCCATATATCTACTGTCTGTGTCCTTCTAGATGAAAGTGGTTGAGAGGTTGGAAGGCCTTCACAATCCCTCTTCCTGAATTCTGTACCTACATCTTCCTTCTCCAATGTGAAGATGGATGTAAAGTATTTGGTTAACACTCTCCGAATGCACAACTGGGCCTTAATCTCTAATGGGCCTTCTTCTTTCCATGGTGATCCTCTTCCCCTTGATATATTCACAGAATACCTAACCTCATCTGTCAATCTCTTTTCATGCCTTCTCTTTGCTCTCTTAATTGCTTTCGTAAATTCACTTCTGTAATTTCTATAATCCACAAAGGGCTTCTGTTGATATGCTCGCTTTTTACCTGTTAAAAGCATTTCTTTCCTTCTCATCTAGTCCTCAATATTCCTAGACTCCAAACTCCTCCATCTCCAATTCTATCGCTTTCTCTGAAAATTCCTCTCCCTTTGCTGATCAAGGTTGTGCAGAATGCAGCAGACTACAATAACCTTAACACACACTTACTTGTGAGTGCTCCAGACAGTGGAACATCATCAAGGCAGTTTTTTGATTTGTTGCCTATTGTTGAGACATAGGCAGCATTACCTCACCTCTGCTGCACTTTGTTGGTTCTGCAAGGGCATCATTGTCTTATTCTCTTTGGATAGCCCTGTCACCCAGGAGCCAACCCTATGGTTGATGACAAAGAGCAAACGCGCAAGGTACCTGAATGTTCATGAGGACGTAAGCATTGTGAGAGCTTCCTGGTTAGTGTGCATATGCATGAAGGATTTGTTTTCAATACACACAGATCAGAACATGAAATTCATTCAGAGAGTGAAATTCCTTTCAGCTATTGAAAGCTGTTGGCTAATCCTAGGAATTCTCAGTGCCCCATTTGAGCAATCAAGTACTCCTATGTATGAGAATCCCACAGTTGGCAGCAAGTCCCACAGTTCTGGCAGTCTGATTCTCAGAGTCTGCTAAATGTTACAAATCCATTCGCTTTGGGGCATTGATCTCGTTCCTGATGTTTTTGTGATTGGCAGATTATGATATTCCCCATATGTGCCCAAAGACGTCCTGGAAAGAGCCTGGCAAAGAAGTTTGAAGTCATGATGACATTCAAAGCTACCAGCATTGGCTTGCCCCCGAATCATCACCGACCCAGGTCTTTCTGGAGGTGCTGGTATATATGAGTGATAGCAGCTCATGACCTATTCTTTGAGGCCCTCCTTCCAGCCCTGAGCACTTTTGCCCAATGTGAAAAATGATTAGCCCAGGGAACAGCCTGGTAAAATGGACCCTTTGAGTGTACACTTTCCCTCTAATACTATTGAGCCTTCTACCAACATGCTCAAGTCTCAGTCCATCACCCTTGCCCTGGCTTCAGGGAATTTCCATTTATAACCTATCAGCCATGACAAGCTATCAGGGGCAATTAACCTCCATTCCTTCACTGGATATGCTCCCTACATCCCAGCCTTTCTCCCTGCCTTGGTTTAGCCTCATCCCCTATCCCGAGCCTCCTTCCCTCCCCAGATAGTCTATTTTTCCCAGACTGCTTCCTTGTCTCTTGCCCCCTTTACCCCTTGATCATTGTCCCTGCTCCATGTACCTTCAAACCACTTCCACCTGATCTCAATTATGACCCAGTTGAACAATAGTTCCCAAGGCAGAAAAAAAATCTACTTATTCCAACTCCAACAGGTTTACTTCCTCACCTGTCGCACACCATTGAAGGCTCTTATTTCTCAGTTGCAGATATTTTCATGTGAAAGATGCACTTAATTCTGTTGAGATTGCCTTTAATAAGCAAACATAATATGCAAGAAATGTCTGCCATTAGAAAGCCTAACCACCTCGAAGAACTTAATACTGCAATTTGACCCCAACGTCCGGCAGCTGATTTTGCGCCTTCTATCGATTTTGTTTGTGCCCTTTAAATATTCAAAAGAGTTTTGGATAGTGGTGTCAGTCACTAAAATGAACTTTGTATTAAATTTGCTTTTTAAAAACTTTCTTTGTTCTTTTTTTATATTGCGATGGAAGCACTTTTATTCTGAAATTTTTATTTCTTTATTTTTCCATTTTATTCCTATGATTTTGTACTGATGACTTTTTCTGATGCTGCACTTTTTAACTACTTTATTTTTTATTATTTTTTTCCTAAGAATTTCTACTCAATACTCTATCTTGGTACATATTTACCTAAGATAGCACCATAAGTGGTGACTTGTAAACTTTTCACTATACTCAAGTGAGTACACGTGACAATAAAACTAATTCATGTTCATTCATATTAATATTCATCCACCTATCCTTAAGCTGTCCATCAAAATTAAAGAGCACAATTGAAAATCTCTTAATGCCACACTGTAGTCCAAAGCTTGTAAAATGAGTACATGACATTCAAACTCAATTGTATAACTTCACACCCTGCCTTAACAATGTCAAGAGTTCATATCGCTACAATTCCGCCATTGGCAGTAAGGATTGTAGCTGCCTCAATTCCACACTCTGAAACTTCCTGTCTGAACCCATCTGATTCACCAGTTGAAAATTACAAAACTCCTCAACCTGTGAACTGATATGTGCCACTCTGACTCGAAATTCAAGAAATCAGCAGCTGCCCTAAACATCCTTGTGAGCTTCATGAACTTATTTTGTTTGTGCAATAGTTGCTAATGGAACTTATGCAGAAAATTAGGATGTGAACTAAACAGCAATAATGCATGTTCTTAGAATGGCATGAAATCTGCTGACCAGAATGGCAGTGATTATAAATTTGCTATCATTTCTACAGTAGTAAATTGTTGTCAGGGATTTTTGGAGTACCATTTTAAAAACATAAAACTACAATTGCTTTCTTATTTCTCTTTTTCTCTCTCACTCTCTCTCTCATAATCCAGTCTTGCTATCTTTCTGGATTTTGGACTTCCTTTTCAAATCCCATTCACTGTTAGTCTCTGAGGTCCCTTTCCTATCTCCTTGACGGTTCACTGGTTTCACTCTTCGAGTCTTTCACTCTTCCCCTTTTACACTCTCCTTGAGACTCTGTGGTAAGAGAGTCATTCTATGGGACCACCAGCAAAGAACCTACTTGTTTCGATACCAAATTCACCCAGACTAAGTGATACTTCCTTTTTTTATCTTTGCACTATTAATTTTACAATTGTTTCCATTTGATTGTTTAAGGAGATACCCCTTGTTGGTTGCCTACATCACTCAGGTCCCTATGATCCCATTTCCCTCACTGCACTGTTACCAGTTTACTCTTTCAAAGCCTTGCCAGCAAAAAATATTTTAAAAAACTAAACATACAAAGGCATTTCTAAATCATGACAAACCATGTTAGAAGCCTGTCAATGCTACAAACAATGTTCTATCATTAACAAATACAGGAATGGTAAAACAAGAAATTAAAACAGAAATTGTTGGAGAAACCCAGCAGGCCTGGCAGCACTGAGAGAAGAAAGCAGAGTTAACATTTTGAGTCCGGTGACTCTTCATCAGAACTGTTAGCAGCTAGGAAAATGTTGTACTTATGCTGAAGGTGAGGTTGGGGAAGGGAAGTGAAGGGGAGACGTGAGCGGATAGGTTGAGATAAAGCCCAGAGTGAGAGACAAATGAAATGGTCTGGTCAGGGAGGAGACTATGGATAGCAGGCCAGGAGGAAGAAAAGCTGAACAAGTGCTAATAAGAGCTAACAGTGAGAAAATGGATTAGCTGTGCTGAATGCAACATTGCATAATGTGATATTAGGCGCAACAGTACGTTGGAATGTGTGACTGTGCTAAACGCAATCTATGTCATAACAGCACCATGTTTGGGGTAGAGAAAATAATCATGGATGGATGTAAGTACTTGAACTCAATGGTGAGTTCAAGAGACTGCAGAACCCCAAGAGGAAAATGAGATATGTTCTTCATGCTGTGCTGAGGCTCACTAGAACACTATAGCAAGCCCAAGAGAGAAATGGTGGCCGGGGAACACAGGGGCATGCTGAAGCAGCAGGCAACTGGAATTTTGGGGTCATGTTGGAGACAGAACATAGATGTTCTGCACAGTGACCATCCAATCTGCATTTTGTTGCCCTTTCATAGAGGAATCCACATTGTGAACAGTGAATACAGTAGACTAGATTGAATGACATACAGGTAAATCTCTGTTTCACCTGGTGGGTATGACTGGGTCCTTGGATGGTTAGGAGGGATGGAGTAAACAGACAGGTGTTACACCTTTTGCGATCACATGGGAAGGCTGTGGAGAGGTGTTAGGAATGGAGGAAGAGAGCACCAGAGTGTCCCAGAGGGAACGGACCATGAGGAATACTGACAAGGGAAGGGAGGAGAATATATATCTTCTCATGGTAACCTGTTGGAAGTGATGGAAATGGTAGCTTACAATCCTTTGGATATGGAGACTGATGAGGTGGTAGGTGAGGAGCATGAGGACCCAGTCATTGTTGTGGGAGGAAAGAGAAGGGAAGGGGTGAGGGCAGAAGTAGGGGAGATGGGTCAAACATGGCTAAGGGCCCTATCGACTATGTAGCGAGGGATCCTTAGTTGAAGAAAAGGTGGACATTTCTGAGGGCCCCCTGCGAATGCTGGCATCATCTGAGGTGGAGAAACTGGGAGAATGGGATGAAATCCTTACTGGAAGAAGAGTGTAAAGATGTATAGTTGATGTAACTGTGTGTCAGTAGGCGGTGTGTTTTCCACAAAAATGGAAACAGAGTGGTTAGGAAAAAGAAGGGAGGAATCAGGATGGAGCAATTGAAAGTGGAGTTGCAGGTAGATAGGATAGTGAAGAAGGCATTTAGTATGCTTTCCTTTATTGGTCAGAACATTGAGTATAGGAATTGGGAGGACATGTTGCAGCTGTGCAGGAGATTTTTTTGGCCACTTTTGGAATACTGTGTGCAATTCTGGTCTCCCTCCTATAGGAAGGATGTTATGAAACTTGAAAGGGTTCAGAAAAGATTTACAAGGATGTTTCCAGGGTTTGAGGGTGTGAGATATAAGGACAGGCTGAATAGGCAGAGACAGTTTTCCCTGGAGCATTGAAGGCTGAGGGGTGACCTTATGGAGGTTTATAAAATCATGAGGTGCATGGATAGGGTAAATAGACAAGATCTTTTCCCTGAGTTAGGGGAGTCAAGAACGAGAGGGCATAGGTTTAGGTGAGAGGGGAAATAGACCTAAGGACCAACTTTTTCACGCAGAGGGTGGCATGTGTAGGGAATGAGCTGCCAGAGGAAGTGGTGGAGGCTGGTACAATTACAACATTTAAAAGGCACCTGGATGGGTATACAAATAGGAAGGGTTTAGAGGATATGGGTCAATCGCTGGCAAATGAGGCTAGATTAATTTAGGATACCTGGTCAGCTTGGACTATGACTCTATGACTCTACTTGAAGTTGGGAGCAGGGTGGAAATTAGAAGCAAAATTGACACATTTTTCTAACCCCAGAACAAGATAATGAAGCAACGCCAATGATGTTATTGATGCACCAGAGAAAAAGTTGTGTAGAGGGATTGACGTATGGTTGGAACAAGGAATGTTCCATGTACCCCCCAAAGAATCAGGCATAACTAACACCCATGTGGCTATGATGGCCATGCCTTTGATCTGCAGAAAATGGGAGGAGTTAAAGTAAGGACAAGCTTGGCCAGGCAGAGGAGGGTGGTGGTAATGGGACTAGTTCAGGCCTTCTATCCAAGAAGAATCGGAGAATCCTGAGACCATCCTGATGGGGTGAGAACAAGCAAATATAGAATTGACTTTTTTATTTGTAGCTATATTTCATTTAGCAATCCTACTGTGTTCCAAACAAATAAAAAACCACATATTAAACAGGAAGTTGCTAAATGAAAATGGATGCCCATGATGCATCATATAACAAGCATCTGTGACATTCCTAACCTGTAATATTTACAGTAAAAACCTGTTGGCTCCCTTCAACTGAAATGTCCCCAAAACCCTTTTCCAATTCACCATTCTTGCTCACTTACAAATTTTATTAGTTTAAAACTGTTACTGATTTGAAGGTTTCAATAACTAAATACATAACACCTGCTCACAACCTAGTCTGCCTCTCTCATTCCCTTCCACTTGGAACATTTCCCTGCTCCAGCTTCCTACTTCCCTTTCCTATCCACCTTGTTGCTTTCCACTGACTGCTCCTTTGCCATCTCATTCCTTCCCCTCTCTCACTCTCTTCAGTTTCCTGTTCATCTCCCTACCCCAATGTGGGATGTTATAACCTTGGATTTGGAGAATAGCAGTTGAAAATCTACCTACACATCAATGTGCATGGTAGACTGTTTGAGTTGAAATTAATTTCCTCCGATACTTTTCTAATTTGATGTAAACTAAATGAAAAGCAACTCTTACATTCAATGATGACCATCTTTGAACATTTAATTTTAGGTAGACATTCTCATCCTATTTTCCTGATACAAAGAAGGAAATTGTTTGCTTGTGTAAAAACCTTTGAACATGTGATAGATACTCATCTAAGCAATTGTTCGTCAGAAACATGCACCTTGTCCCTCTTTAAATGAGATACATTTTCCAGTATGTGAAAACAAATATGTATTACATAACCAATGTGCTGCAACGTGATGAATCAAGTTCTACTATGAAATGTTTGTACAAAAACATGTCAATATTTATATGAAAATAATCAATGATGAACTGTTCATAAGTATCCAAATTTTACTTGAGTATGGACTTTGTGTTCTAGAGTATTTTGTTAAAAACATGAACTTTTGTATATGGCTGACCTTCCCTTTTTTCCCTGTTGTAAGCTGTACCTTTCAATAACATGTTAACCATGAGCTATTAGATTGCTTCTTGGTATAGTTAATTGTTACTCCATTACAAAGTTTTGCCCTTTTTTTCCAAAATATTCAACCAAACAACTTCAATTAAGAGATAAGTTTAGAAAATTCTGATAAACACAAATAATGGTAGTCTGTGTCAATATTTCCTTTTCCAGTGTTACAAAGCCCAAAATTCAGCAAAATAGTGGAACACATTTGAGGAAATGGTCAAGAGGCTCTTTTTCTCTGTATTCATTTCTAGGATGTGGGCGTCACTGGCTTGCCAGCATTTATTAGCTATCCCTAATTGCCCTTGAGAAGGTGGTGGTGAGCTACCTCCTTAAACCGCTGCAGTCCACCTACCGTAGATTCACCACAGTGCCATTCAGGAGGGAATTGAAGGATTTTAACTCAGCAACAGTGAAGGAACGGCAATGTTTTTCCAAGCCAGGATGGTGACTGCCTTGGCGAGGAACTTGAAAGTGGCAGTTTTCTGTTACCTTTTCCTTCTGGATGGAAATAGATTTGGAAAACTGTTGTCTGAGGATCTTTGGTGAATTTCTACAGTGCATCTTGTAGATCGTACACACTTCTGCTACTGAGCATCAGTGGTGGAGTGGGTGAATGCTTATGGATGCCAATCAAGCTTGTTCTGGATGGTGTCAAGCTTCTTGAGTGTTGTTGGAGCTGAACCCATCCAGGCAAGTGGGAGTATTTGATCACACTCTTGACTCCTGATTTGTCAGGAGATGAGTTACTTACTGCAGTATTCCTCACCAAAAAGTGTGGTGCTGGAAAAGCACAGCTGGCCAGGCAGCATCCGAGGAGCAGGAGAGTCAACGTTTCAAGCATAAGTTCTTCATCAGGAAAGGGTCCGATCTCCAGTATCTGCAGTCCTCACTTTCTCCTAGCAGTATTCCTAGCCTCTGACTTGTTCTTATGGCCACTGGTGAATGGTGAGTCCAGTTGAATTTCTGGTTAATGATTGCCCTAGGATGCTGATAGTTGGGGTCCTGGTCTTCAGTTAACAAAGTTGTACCTCACATGCAAAACCCTGCTAGTCCAGTAGGTCAGCCAATCTTAGAAATCATCACAGTGTTGGAGCATAAAAACAATGATGGGATTTTGATCTATTCAATTTCCTTGCTTTTATCAATGCATCTGTCAACCTCAGCAGCTGCCAGGAGAGACATACCACAGAATGACTAAATCATTGGTTTACAAATTTGTTCGGAGACTTTTGGGTAATTCTGCTTTCTTCAAACTGGCTCCAAATTCACTCCTCCACATTAAAATATTGCAATAGCTATTCCACAATAAGATTGCTTCATCTTTCTCTTTGGTAATAGCTTCCCTTTGTAGTAAGATACTAGTATAAGTAGTCAACTCTCTTCAGGGGAAGTCAGCTATGACCACAAGACCATGTGGAAGTCCTACATGAACTCTACCTTAATGGTGTCAGAAAATCTATTTTTACATCCCACATTTCTTTTCAGTAGTGAGGCCACTTCAAGAAAAATAGTTTAGTTCAAAAATATTTTGTGAATTCCTGAGATGGTAAAAACAAGGAGATCAAGAGGAACATGGTAAAGGAACATGACCGTGTAGGTCCCACACCAGAAAAAGTGACAGAGCAAGTAAAAGTCATTCAATAGAGGCATCAATTGAAAGAATAGTCAAAATAAGGTCAGAAATAATCCAAAGAGGAAGGAATGGCAGAATCTGAAAAAAAGAATATTAAGAAGCCAAAACAAAAGGTAAGTAATTAGAACAAGATTGTTTAACATACAGATGGCAGGCCAAAGTCTAGCCCACCAAAGGATCAAGGATGAATGTTTAAAATCCAGGTAAATGGAAATGACTGATGCTGCTCCGAGCTACTATTTCAGTCACATGTCTCTCTCAAGTTTACTGATGGTATGCTCACGACTGAATCCATCAGTAGCAAATTCCCAAATGATAAAGATCATGACTTAAGGAGTGATAAACAGTGGAGGTCGGTTCTCAGCCTGATGCCTGAATGTGGCAAGAGTAGCAGCACCCATGATGAGTCTGCATGTGGAAAAGAGGCTGATAATCAAGAAGAGCAGAGAGGGAAGGAGAGAAGGGTACCTGTCTCTGAGGTTGCTGGCTTGGGGAACTTGGGTTGGGTATTAAGAGGCTCCCAAGAGAGAAAGTGAAGACTGCAGATGCTGAAGAGTCAGAGTTGAAAAGTGTGCCGCTGGAAAAGGACAGCAGGTCATGCAGCATCTGAGGAGCAGGAGAGTTGACATTTCGGGCATTATCCCTTCAGCAGCTTGGCATGTTGCAATGAGGCCAGGAGCTAGGAGGCCCTGGCAGAAAATGGTCCAAGTACAGTGAGCAGATTATTGGGAATCAAGTGGTGCTTGTCAGCTCTGTTGATGACCCCTTCAATCACTTTGCTGATGTTTGAGTGTAGACTGATGGGGCCATAATTGGCCAACCTGGTTTTGCACTAATCATTTTTAGTACATGCTGTATCTGGGTAATTTTCCATATAGTTGAGTAGATATCAGTGGCATAGCTGTACTGGAATAACTTCACTAAGGTCATGGCATTTCTGGAGCTCAAGATTTTTGAGTCCAATTGTCAAAATGTGGTCAAGGCCTTTGGTGTATTCAATACCTCTAACCGTTTCTTGATATCACGTGGAGTGAATCAAATTTACTGAAGGCTGATATTTGTGAAGCTGGAGACCTCCTAAAAGGCAATGATGGATCATCCAGTCTGCACTTCTGGGTGAAGGTTGTTGCAAATGCTTAAGCTTTATCTTTTTACTGATGTATTGGAGTCCCCATCATTACAGATGGGAATATATGTGAGGCTGCTCTTGCTATTATTACTTAGCTGTCCACCAGCATTCATGACTGAATCTGACAAGACAACAGAGCTTAGATCTTATCCATTGGTTATGGGATCACTTCGTTCTATCTGTTACTTGTTGCTTGTGCTGCTTGTCCTGTCTTGTATGTTGACCAGATTGACATCTCATTTTTTGGTATGCCTGGTACTGCTCCTGATATGAATTATTACACCCTTTATTGAACGATGGTTAGCTACCTGACTTGTTGGTAATGGTAGAATGAAGCATAACCCGACCATAAGATTACAGATTGTGTTTGAGTACAATTCTTCTCCTGTTGATGGTCCAAAACCTCATGGATGCTCACACTTGAATTGCTACTTCAATTTGAAATCTATCCCATTTAGCACTGTTGTAATATCACCCAACATGGTATATGGAGAATATTCTCAATGTGAAGAAAGATCTTAGTCTCTCCATGCACTGTGCAGTGGTCACTCCTAACCATATTGTCATAGACAGATGCACCTGCAGCAGACAGATTCGTGAGGATGAGGTCATTGGGTTTTTCACTCGTTTGGTTCTTTCACCATATTCCCCAGACCCAGTTTAGCAGCGGTATCATTTAGGATTCGGTTAATTCAATCAATAGTGGTACTGATGAAACACATTTGATAAATATTGAGGTCCTGCACACACTGTACCTTAGAGTACTGTGTACAGTTTGAATGTTATGCTTCAGAAAGAAGATAAGAATGTGTCAGGTAGAGTGTAGAAAATATTGACAAAAATTATAATAGGGATCAGAAATTTTAATTCAAAAGGTAAGTTGGAGAATTTGGGACAGTTTTCTTTGGAGAGGAGAAGGTTAAGAGAAGATTTTGTAAAAGTTCATTGAAATATGAAGGATATGGACAGAGTAGATAATAGAAAGTGTTCCCACTTGTAAAAGGATTGAGTATAAGTAGACGCAGATTTAAAGTTATTTGCAACTGAAGCAAATGTGATGTGAGAAAAATATTTTTCATGCTGCAAGTAGCTAAAGGCTGTAACGCCCTACCTGGAATTGTGGCTTTGAAGGAAAGTTGATCAAGGCTTCCAAGAGGGCAAGGTTGAGAAAACAAGGCCTTTGTGGTGACCTCAGCTGGGATAGGAATTGAACCTCCTCTGTTGATGTTAATCTATACTTAAAAAGTGTGAAGTCGCATAACACCAGGTTGTAGTCCAACAGGTTTGTTTGAAGTTACAAACTTTCAGAGCGCTGCTCCTTTATCAAGTGATATGGAAGGAAGCACACGGGCACAGCTATTTCCTGGTAATTAAGGGTGTCAACAAGTAAGCATAAATGGTGTGAGTGGAGTAATGACAGGCTGAATAACAAGTCTTTGCATGTGATCAAAAGGGTCAAATGGTGTGAGTAAAGTGTCAACAGTTGAATAACAAGTGAAGGAATGACTTATGAAGTGATTAATTAAAAGAGATAATTACAAATAATCAAAAATAAGATTGTGCTAGAGACAAACCAAATGGCTGGGGTAACATGAGTAGGTATCAGAGTTGCATGATGAGGGTCTAATCAAACTATCAAGTAATCAAAAATTGTACAAATTTACTAAGGCAGAGAGATAATAACAAGTAATCAAAGTATTGCTGTCAAAACAGAACAGAAAGGAAGATTGTACAAAGACTGAGCAGTATGCTGGGGTTACATGTAGAGTGACATGGACCCAAGATCATGGTTGAGGTTGATTGAGACTTTAAGACACGGAAGCAGAATTAGGCTATTCTGCCCATCGAGGAGAAAATGAGGTCTGCAGATGCTGGGGATCAGAGCTGAAAATGTGTTGCTGGAAAAGCGCAGCAGGTCAGGCAGCATCCAAGGAACAGGAAATTCGACGTTTCGGTCATAAGCCCTTCATCAGGAATGAGGAAAGTGTGTCCAGCAGGCTAAGATAAAAGGTAGGGAGGAGAGACTTGGGGGAGGGGCGATGGAGATGTGATAGGTGGAAGGAGGTCAAGGTGAGGGTGATAGGCCGGAGTGGGGTGGGGGCGGAGAGGTCAGGAAGAGGATTGCAGGTTAGGAGGGCGGTGCTGAGTTCGAGGGAATCGACTGAGACAAGATGGGGGGAGGGGAAATGAGGAAACTGGAGAAATCTGAGTTCATCCCTTGTGGTTGGAGGGTTCCCACGCGGAAGATGAGGCACTCTTCCTCCAACCGTCGTGTTGTTATGTTCTGGCGCTGGAGGAGTCCAAGGACCTGCATGTCCTTGGTGGAGTGGGAGGGGGAGTTAAAGTGTTGAGCCATGGGGTGGTTGGGTTGGTTGGTCCGGGTGTCCCAGAGGTGTTCTCTGAAATGTTCCGCAAGTAGGCAGCCTGTCTCCCCAATATAGAGGAGGCCACATCGGGTGCAGCGGATGCCTATCGAGTCTGCTCTGACATTCGATTAAGCCTGATATATTTCTCAATCCAATTCTCCTGCCTTCTCTCCATAACCCTTGATTACCTTTCCAATCAAGAACCTATCCAGCTCTGCCTTAAGTACACTCAATGACTTGGCCTTCACAGCCTTTGGTGACAATGTGTCCCACAGATTCACCATCATCTGCCTTAAGAAATTCCTCCTCTTGTCAGTTCTAAAGGATCGTCCCTTCACTCTGAGGCTGTGCCCTCAGGACCTAGTCTCTCCTATGAATGAAAACATCTTCACAATGTCCAATCTATCTGATACTCCTCATCCTTGTAAACTGCATCGAGAACAGATCCAGAGTCCTCCATCACTCCCCAAATGATAATCCCATCATCCCCATGATCGTTCTTGTAAACCTCCTCTGGACCCCCTCCAAGGGCAGCAAAATTGCTCACAATATTCCGATATGGGGACCAAAATTGCTCACAATATTCCAAATGTGGTCTGACCAGAGTCTTATGCAGTCTCAGCAGTGCATCTCTGATCTTGTATTCTAGCCCACAAGAAATGAATGCTAACATTGCACTTGCCTTCCTAACTACCAAATGAATCATAAGACCATAAGACATAGGACTGAAGTTAGACCATTCAGTCAATCGACTCTGCTCTGCCATTCAATCATGGCTGGTAACTTTCTCATTCCCATTCTCCCTCTTTCCCCCCATAACCCTTGATCCCCATCATAATCAAGAAAATTTCTATCTCAGTTTAAATATACTCTATGATCTGGCCCCCACAGACATCTGTGGCAGTGAATTCCAGAGATTCACCACTCCCTGACTGAAGAAGTTTCTCCTTATTTCTGTTCTAACAGGTCTTCCCTTTACTCTAAGGGCCTTAGTCTCTCACCTGCCAATGGATACATCTTCCCAAGATCTAATCTGTCCAGGCCATTCAATATTCTGGAAGTTTCAATTAGATCCCCACTCATCTTTCTAAACACCAGAGTCTTCAAATGTTCCTTATATGTTAAGGTTTTCACTCCTGGGACCATTCTTGTGAACCTCCTCTGAACATATTCCACGATACATCCTTCCTGAGGTGTGGGGTCAAAACTGAGCACAATACTCCAAATGTGGCCCTGCTTTTATATTCAAGCCCTCTCAAATAAATGCCATCATTGTATTTGCCTTCCTAATTACTGACTCAACCTGCAAGTTTATCTTGAATGAATTCTGGTCTAGAACTCTCACGACTCTTTGCACTTCAAACTTCTGAATTTTCTCCCCATTTAGAAAATAGTCCATGCCTCTATTCTTCCTACCAGAGTGCATGACCTCACACTTTCCCATGTTACATCCAATCTGCTGAGGTTCTTCCTTATGATACTGTTGGTTCAGAGCAGACCCATGTCTGGAAGCTCTTTCTTGGATAACGTTAGTTGGCTTCCTTCTTCTCAAATATGTTCTTTGTTTTGAGGACACCCATGGTTCAGCTCCCCTGTTCTTGGTTTGGCCTTTGTGGTTCTTAGTTCCAAAGCTGCTTGTCAGAGTGGAAGCCTTTAGGGAAGCTGGTGGTGCAGAAGCTCGTTGAAAAACAGTAGCCAGTTACATCATGATGTTCTCATCTGAAGTTAATTAGCTTTCCAATGTGTAGAGGATCGAGATTAAATCTCTGATAGCTCCATAGGCCTCTAACTGTCTGCACTGAGTAACCTAAGGTGTAAGTGCTGTCTTGGGCTAGGGTCTGTTGGTTTTGATCAATTGTTCTTTTAGAAAGGAGGTGTAAATTAGGATTCCAGGCTGAACAATAGTCCTAGACTGCAATCTCTATTCTCAGGTTTGCTGATTGTGTTGTGTTTTTCCCACAGACTCAGTCCAGCTGTCCCTTTTCGTTTAAAAGTTTTGAAAGTCCAGGGTTTTGTCTATATGTTATAATTTTGGAGATTTTTGCTTGATCTTACATATATAACCTTTCTTTGGATTCAATTCAAAATGTTCACTCGGTTTCTCTGTTTAGAGATGCTGCCAGCCCTGCTGAGTTTCTTCAGCACTTTCTGTTTCAATTGGAATCAGTAACTGCCAGGCCAAACTGCAACAGAACAACTGAATGCCCTTAAAGAGGAGATCATTTGGATACAGTCAAGGTACAATCCAATGAGAGGGAAAGGGAAGGCTACAGAAGAGATTTGAGTTCACTCGATGACAAGAGTTAGAGGAAGTTAAAGCTGAAATGGACTGAGTATAACATGTTAATGGTACAAGTGAAAATGAGGCTGATTATGTATGTTCAAAGACGAAGTGAAACAAAGGATATCAGCAAGACAAGAAAAGCGTACATGCAGGCACTGCTGGCAAATGTAAAAAGGAAGCCAACTGCCTTCTGAAAACGTGTATATAGTAAAAGTGTTGCAAGAGTTGGGGTTGGGCCCAACTTTGGGCATGAAAGGAGAGAGCATGGCTGAGGTATTTAATGAGTATTAGAAACAGAAATTACTAGAGTGACTCAGCAGGTCTGGCAGCTCCTGTGGAGAGAAAGCAGAGTCACTGGATCCAGTGACCCATCATCCAAATGGGCAGTAGCTCGGAAAGGTGGTATATTTGCTGAAGACAAGGTGTATGGGTTGGTGGTAACTGATTGAGAGGATAGGTAGAGACAGAGACCAGAGGGAGAGAAAAAAAGGGATAGATAATGGATATGGCAGGGAAGGAGAAAAGCTGAGAATGGGGACTGTTAGTAGCTGAGTGTTGGTTGGTTGTGCTGAAATCACTCCTTGTGATAACAAAGCCTGGAGAGTTGAGTTGAGGAAAGAACGTGGACATTCAGGCCTAAAAATTGTTGAACCTGATATTGAGTTCTGAAAGCTGCAGTGTCGTCAAGAGTAAACTGAAATGCCTAGCTTGCTCTGAGCCTTACAAACACTGGAGCAGGTCCAAGACTGAGGTGTTGGCCAGGGGACAGGTGCATGTTGAAAAAGCAGGTGCTGTGGTTGTGATGAGGTCAGCCAGGTGGACATCATAGAACATGAGTTGCCTGATTGGGGCTTCTGGATTAGTGGTGCTGGAAGAGCACAGCAGTTTAGGCAGCATCCAAGGAGCAGTAAAATCGACGTTTCGGGCAAAAGCCCTTCATCAGGAATACTGGGGCTGTTAATCTGGTACAATCGGGGAGTCCTGGCAGGCAGATAAAAACAGGAGTGCCGGAGGTCCTGTTCACTCTGAGATGTTTCTCTGAGGAGTTTGAATCAGTATCAAGGACTCTCCACATTTAAATAAAGGATGACTTGGTGATGGGATATTGACCTCTGTGGAGTTATATCAGTGAGGACAAGCGAAAAGCATACTCCTGAAGAACTTCACGCAACAAATATCTTTGAGTTGAAATAAGCATTTCTGGCATCATGCCTTTACTTGGGAAGCTTGACACATTTGATCTGGCTGTTGAAGACTGACACCAATATGTGGAAAGAAACCTTTTTTTTTCTGGGTAGATGACATTGGGGCAAATGAAAAGCAATCAATAATTCTCCTGACAACTCATGGATCCACGGCCTTGTCAGTTATTAGGAGCCTAACATTTCCTGAGGCACCAGATATGAAAACCTTTCAAGGTTTGATGGATTTAGTTCAGACATATTATAACACAACCCTATTCGGATTCTGAGATGCTATTAGTTTTATTTGGCCAAGTTGAGAAGCAAAGGAATCCATATCATGATTTTTGACTAGGTTAAGACAATGAGCATGTGATTTTGGTTTAATCCTTAATGAGATGCGAGAGACCATTTGTTTAGATTAGATTAGATTAGACTTACAGTGTGGAAACAGGCCCTTCGGCCCAACAAGTCCACACCGACCCGCCGAAGCGCAACCCACCCATACCCCTACATTTACCCCTTACCTAACACTACGGGCAATTTAGCTTGGCCAATTCACCTGACCCGCACATCTTTGTGACTGTGGGAGGAAACCGGAGCACCCGGAGGAAACCCATGCAGACACGGGGAGAACGTGCAAACTCCACACAGTCAGTCGCCTGAGTCGGGAATTGAACCCGGGTCTACAGGCGCTGTGAGGCAGCAGTGCTAACCACTGTGCCACCGTGCCGCCCTGTTGGGTGGGATTAATTATGTAACCATGCAAAAGTACCTAATAGCTGAATGCCAACTGGACTTCAAACAGGCACTACAACCGGCTTTTGCTTTGCAAAATGTGGCAAGTGGAGCATATGAATTGCATGGTATTCTGATGCAAGTGGACACTCTCGCCTGAACTTGGGGAATTCAACTTGAGTGAAGGCAATTGCATAGACTTACTCAGGACATATCCTGAACTGAGGTACTCTCTGTCAGTCCACAGTAAGACCCCAAAACAAAGCTGAACCTCAGCCAAACAGTTGAGATTTTTTTCAGGAACAAGGCTGGCAAGCTATTGTAGTTGCTACCGGTGTGCACACTCAAGACAGCTAAAGAGCCCTACAAGTCCGAAGGTGAGCAAGAAAACTCATAGACCAGTATCCAGGAGAGTACATGCCTTGGAATGTCCACCTACAGCTGGTTTGGAACAGTTAAATTGCTTAGCAACATCCAAATCAGAACTAATCAAAATAAACATCCAGTTAAATGGTCACCCAGTTCTAATAGAGGTTGATACCAGCATGATTGTTTCAGTGATCCCCAAACCAATTTTTTAACAAAATTCGTTCAGGACTCCAATGCGTAATTTATGCAAGACCTCAGGTAGACTGAGAACTGATACTGGGGAACCTTTACAGATTAAGGACACAACTTCAGTTCCAGTCTGTTATGAGAAACAGCTGATTCCATTACCGATGATTGTAGTAAAAGGCTTAAGGCCAAGCTGAATGGGGTTAAATTGTTTGAGAAAGATGTACCTAGATTGGCTCAACATATTTTGGTTAGAAAATGGCTACCTGAGTGAAGTTCTAATCAAATACCCAGAAGTTTTTCAAGAGGATCTTGGGACTATTAAAATAGCCAAGACCATCTTACATGTTGACCAGGAAGCAATTCTACGATTCTGCAAGGCTGGCCCTTATGGGCAAATATAGAGGCAGAAATCAGAAGGCTAGAAAGTGAAGGAATCATCAAACCTTTCCAATTTGTTGAATGGGGGTTGTACTTCTCCTACTTAGATAGAAGCCCAGTGGGTCATTTTGCTTTTGTGGGATTTTATATGGTAAAATGCTTTTTGCAGCTAGATAAATAGATGATTTATATGCAAAGCTTGCCAGGGGGCTGTCTTCATGAAGCTGGACATCAGCCATGCATATTTGCAATTGCATTTAGTTGGGGATGACCAGAAGTATGCTACAATTAATACCCATAAGGCTTCATAACAATATACGAGACTCCTATCTGGGGTATCGTCAGCCTGCTCAATTTTTTAGGCCATGATGGAGAACAAGGTCAACCCCTGATCACCACTTTTCTAAGATGATGTGCCAACAACAGGGAGCACTAATAAGAAGCACTTGAAGAACAAGAATATAATCCTCATATGTTTCTCCCAGGTATCTGTATGCCTTAAAAGGGAACACAGGCATCATAAGTGACCTATTGGTGCTGCAGAGTTGACATGACCGGGTTACACATGTTGGAAGATAATGTGAGGTCAAGCAAAGGTGCCCCAGTTCGCAGGTCTGTACCAGAGCTTAAGTATGTCCTTGGGCTAGTGAATTACTGTGGAAAATTCATGGAATAACGTGGCCTCCATCCTAGCACCTTTGCATCAATTCTTAAAAAACGGTCAGCCTTAGAAATGGTCACGTCACCAAGCCATAGCTTTCAGGGAAGTGAAGAAACAGCTGTCATTCTCTTTGGTGTTGGCATACTATAGCCTCAATTGAGATCTGGTTTTGACATGTGATGCCTCCTTGTATGGCATCGGGATAGTATAAGCTCAGAGGTAACCCAATGGAAAGGGGCACCCAATACATATGCATCCAGGACGTTAGCTAATGTAGTGTGTAGATATGGCCAGATAGAGAAGAAAGTTTTGGCAGTCATATTTGAAGTTAGGAAGTTCCACTAATACTTTTATGGAAGTAAATTTGTAAGACCACAAAGCCCTGCTAGGTTTACCTAAAGAGGAGAAGGCAGTGCCGCCTGTAGCTTCAGGCCAAAATCAGCGGTGGTTTTAATACAAGATGAGTATAATTGCAAGTTGGAACATCTGGGAGGCCAAGTACAAATCCTGATGTATTGAGCCAAACCCTGCTGGCAGATACACCTCCAGTGGTACCCCACTGGAACAGTCCATAATGGTTTTACATTTTAGGGTGTAGGTTTGCTCGCTGAGCTGTAGGTTTGATATCCAGACATTTCTTTACCTGGCTAGGTAACATCATCAGTGGCGACTTCCAAGTGAAGCAACGCTGTTGTCTCTTGCTTTCTATTTATAAGTTTGTCTTGAATGGGGTTTGTGGGGTTTGTGGTGATGTCATTTCCTGTTCCTTTTCTGAGGGGTTAATAAATGGTATCTAGATCTTTGTGTTTGTTTATGGTATTGTGGATGGAGTGCCAGGCCTCTAGGAATTCTATGGCATGTCTTTGCTTAGCCTGTCCCAGTATAGATGTGTTGTTGCAGCCAAAGTCGTGGTTTTTTTCCTCCGTGTGTAGGGTTACAAGGGAGAGAGCGTTGTGTCTTTTTGTGGCTAGCTGGTGTTCATGTATCCTGGTGGCTAACTTTCTTCCTGTTTGTCCTACGTAGTGTTTGTGGCAGTCCTTGCATGGAATTTTGTAGACGATGTAGGTTTTGTCCATGGGTTGTACTGGGTCTTTTAAGTTTGTTTGAGAGTGTTGGTGGGTTTGTGTGCTAGTAGGATTCCTAGTACAGAACTAACACAGCCAGAAACCCTAAACACCTTACCATACATTAAAGAAGTTTCAGAAATGACAGCCAGATTACTAAAACCCGTCGGAATCCTAGTAGCACACAAACCCACCAGCACTCTCAAACAAAAACTACCAAACTTAAAAGACCCAGTACAACCCATGGACAAAACCAACATCGTCTACAAAATTCCATGCAAGGACTGCCACAAACACTACGTAGGGCAAACAGGAAGAAAGTTAGCCACCAGGATACATGAACACCAGCTAGCAACAAAAAGACACGACCCTCTCTCCATCATAGCCCTACACACGGAGGAAAAAAACCACGATTTTGACTGGGACAACACATCTATCCTGGGACAGGCTAAGCAAAGACATGCCAGAGAATCCCTAGAGCCCTGGCACTCCAACCAAAATGCCATAAACAAACACATAGATCTAGATACCATCTATCAACTCCTCAGAAAATGAACATCACCACAAACTCCAGGAACCCCATCCAGGCCAAATATATAAATAGAAAGCAGGAGACAACAGCTTCGTTTCACTTGGACGTCGCCGCTGATGATGTTACCTAGCCAGGTAATGACACATCTGGATATCAAACCTACAGCTCAGCGAGCAAACCTACACCCTAAACCTCAACCTGAGCTACAAACCTTCACAAACCTTGATTTTACATTTTCCCGACACACTTCCAGTCACAGCTGACAATATCAGACTTTAGGTGCCGGGGGGTTATGGGGGAAAACAAAGGCCCATCACAACCAGAATTGAAAGCACTTTGGACCTGTAGAGACCAGATCACAATAAAGGAAGGGACATCATTATGTGAAGCAAGAGTAATTGTTCCAAGCAAATGTTGCCGCCACATAATGGCTGAAATCCATCAGAGTCATCCAGGGCTTTGCAAAATGATGACGTTGATATGAAGTTATGTCTGGTGGCCAGGACTGGATGCAGACATAACTGCAATGTTGGGACCATGCCCATAGTGCCAACAAGAACTAAAGTTTTGAGGAAAGTCTCTGCAAACTATGATAGATTAGTCGCCATAAATCTCAATCAGCAACAAAGTTTAAAAGAAAATGGAAAATTTCCACCCAGGTCTCTCTCACCCTGCCACCTCCACCATTAAAGCCTCCAAATGCTAAACCCATGAACTTGAGAATACTCTTTCTGGCCTGGTATTCCATTGTCCTTGCCTTGTACATTGTTAATAAAAAGTTATATGAGCAGTAACCTCCTGTAATTGGGGAATACATTGACTTTAAGAGCAGCAGTCAGCGTACACTGATTGTACAATGTAGTTCAATGTATTGTCTGGAAATGTAGCTTAATCCCCTGCTGAGCACTCACTCAATCAAAAGCGAGGATTCATCTAGACCAAACAATACAATCAAGTAAATAAAAAGATAGCATCAATTTTTGTATTGCCTAAGTCCACAACAGCAACAACCATGGCTGATCACAAATCACAAAATTCATACTCAGAATAACAACGAGGATCAATATGCATCCCTTTGATTCACATTTTTACCAAGTTGGAGTGAGAGCAAAATACTTTTTCCAAAAGCATAAATAAACATAAGGGTCTAAGTAGTATGTATTGGTTAACAGAGCTGGATCTTTGCATGGGATGTGGATGTCTTTAGCAAGACCAGCAGTTGACGTTGTCTTTAATTGTTTGTGAATATAATGACTCATTAGAGTATTGATGAGGGCAGTTAAGAGTCAACCACATTACTGTGGGATGCATGAATGGAAGGTTGCATTCCCTAAAGGATATTAACAAACCAGATGTTTTTTTTATGACAATCAATGACAGCTTATTGACTGAGACAAGCATCCAATTTTAGATTTTATTTAAATTCCATCAGCTGGTGCACCAAATTTAAACCAATGCCCCAGAAATAGGTATAGATCCTTAGATTATTAGTTCACTGACATTATCACTGCTTCACAGCCTCCCTTATAAAATGTAATCAAATTATAATATTTTGAGTTTATTCCAACTCCATATTCAGCTTTTCATTATACTTTACTGCTGCTGTTGCAATTCCATTGTACTTTAGTTGTGGCATAAATTTCAGTCTAAAAGAAACTTTGGTTTACTAATTTTGTCTGAAGACTTCCATCCTTTGAAGGTTGAAGACTGAATTTTTTTTAATCCAGGACATGCATAACATTGAGTCAAATCATATCCACAGCATCTCGTTTCCACACATTGCTCACAAAATAAAGTCTCATGCGTGATAACCTCGTCAACATTCAAGTGGAAATAATTCTGTCATTCACTGAATTAACTATTCTTTTTCTTTTATTGTGTATTTCCTATTCAAAAACTGTTTACTTTATTGGAACAGATCATAGATTCTGTTCGAATCACGTGAATTCTTAACACTGAAAGATAGAAATCATCCATCACCTTTTTCTGACCAATGAATAGAAAGGATAATTACTGTCTGTGATGGAAAACATGGTTTCAATGAATAGAGACATCCAGAGATCATTGTGTAACTTTTTAAAAATTAAATATCTGCTAAACTAAATAAAAATTATCTTCATTAATGATACAAATTGACAGCTTCAAAAATAAGAAAAAGGACCTAATTACAATATTATGTTTGCAGATGAAATGGAGTCTGCACTTTAAAAAAATTATTAATGTATTGTATAAAATATGAATATCATGTTTGGAGTCCCAATTCTAGCAAGCTGTGAAATATATTTCTTTTGTGTTAAACATTGCCCACATTAAGAGGGAAGTCCTTCCAGTAAATTAGTCTTAGTCTCATTGTTCAGATGGTAAAAAAGTCGAGATTAGTGAAACTTTCCATAATGTATTGGGTTGTCCTGTGATACAACTACTGTAATAAGCAATCAAAAAATATTCAGGAATGCAGAATTTAAATAAATTAGGATGGAAATATTTTAAAAAGTCTTTTTTTTTATTACCATTCATTTAATGACTTAAGCTTTTTAAATTTAGAATCTGCTATGTTAGAACAGCAAATATTTAACTTGGCAATGGCTTCTGACTCATTCATCACAGCTCAATAGTGACCCCTCAATGTCCTTTTCTCACTCATGTTTGCTCTCTTCAGGCAGATATTAATTACCTGATGGATAATTCATGACACTGGGTTATGTTATTGGGTAATAAATAAGATTTCAGTTCTGCAGTTCATGTGCTGGTGTATCATAGCAACATTATATTAGCCAGCATAAGAAAAGATAGAAGCAGAGGCAAGTGATTTTCTGAAAGCTGTGATCACAAAATTCGAGAAATCGAACTGAGACATGAACTGATACCCTACCAAGTGGGCATCAATTTTGTTATTGTCAATCCCAGTTGAAAGCATTGTCAGTTTCCCCAGATTATCATGACCTCTCAATAATTTATGTCTTTCCTTTGCGAAATTGAACTTTACTTAAAGGCTCTCCTGAGGGTATGACTATAGGCATCAAGGTGATTTGAAGCTGATGAGTAAATCACCTGGTGTAGGAGATTTCTAAAATTCTTTAGAGGTCATGTTTTGGTCATCATTTATAACTCTGTTATTAACTTCATTCATGCTGTGACCTTACTCTGAAAAATATTTGATGCATTGACCTTCACTGTAGAATTGACCATCCAATTTTATGTTTGATTATTAATAATAAGGCTCTTGACCATGCCCAATGATTATTTTGTGATTGTTTATTTAAAACTAAGTTTGAAAAGAACCATAGGAATATTGAGTTCTTCTTTCAATATGAAATGTATTTGAATATATCAAAACAAAATTGTGGCACAACTTCTTTTATTGATGGTTTGCTACAATGACTACAATTTGCATTGGATTTGCAAAGACACGGATAGTAAAGCAGCTCCAAATTTGCTGTTGTTTCAGAGCATTCAGAGCCACGTTTGGACATACATATCATGTGATTTCTTTAACAGTAGAGGAAAAAAAACAATAACTCTGTTGTAAATACCACATTGAAAGTCAAATAACTTTGTTACAGTCCCTGTACCGCAAAAGACATTGAGAGCCGAATTTTCACATTGTGGGAAATGCATTGTTTTGTGTGAAAGTCATTATGGGTGGTCTGCCACGGCTTATAGCAATCTTTCTCATTTCATCTCATAAGTTATGCAATCTTGTGGAATGATGCAATGGGAAAGGCGAACATGTGCACCATTGCAGCAATTTACAATGCCACGGACTCATTTTAAACCACAAGTGTGTATTATTTCAGATGCTGCAAGCGAAGAACTGTCTCTCACATTTTGCTGCTCGACTCTCATTGTTAAGGGCATAATGCAGAAAAGGAGGTTGACGTTCTGTTTCACTGACAGCGACGTGGAGCTGCAGAAGGACTGTAGAGTACAGGGGCAATGCTTTTTCCTGCAGACTGGAAAAGGACGTCACGCCACTTTGCTTGATAGGAGCTTGAACCACTATCGAGTCGTCCTGAAGGAAATTTGTAAAGGTGCTATGTTTGGAAGGGGTAGTCATTGTTTCCCAGTAATCCTTATTTGCCAATAACCATTCCCATTTGACCTGAAAACCTTAACAGAAATTGGTGAGTTCTTCAGTATTTATGAATTTTACAGTTCCCAGGATACTGGGTACAGACCTCCAAAATCTAGAGCATAGATGGTCACAGACAAGATGTCTATTGATGGAGTATAAACATTTTTCATGGATCAACTCTGCAGGTTGATTATAGAATTGTTCATACACCAGTTTATATCAATTGGTTTGTGAACCAGGGCACTATCAACTGGGGGATGCAAGCAATGGTGGAGTTCACAGGCTGCTTGGCTCTCCTCCTCATGGGGGGGAGGATATAAATAGATGTGATCTGGAGAAAATGGCACAGTGACAAACTGGGTGCATTTGTCAGTCAAGGTTCGAGAGACGTAATGTAGGTCTCCAGTTGCTCCTTGAAACAAATTGCTGGCCTGAAAATTCAAGGCAATTGTCAACCACTAGGATGAGATGGTGACCCAGTCCTTTGTTGTCTGTGCTTTAGACGTTTTGACCAGTTTTTGACTTATCAACACTTTATCCAAGCATTCTTGTCATGGAGGCAGACAAAGGCACACAGAATCGAGAGTGTGGTGTTGGAAAAACACAGCTGGTCAGGCAGCATCCAAGGAGCAGGAGAATCAACATTTTGGGCATAAGCCCTTCATCAGTAATGAGGCTTGTGGGCCTGGGCTGAGAGATAAATGGGAGGTGGGTGGGGTTGGAGGAAGTTAGCGAGGAAAGCAATAGGTAGATAAAGGTGAGGGAGAAGGTGATAGGTCAGAGGAGGCAATGATGGACGGGTCTGGAGGGTGGGGCTGAGTTGGAGGCTTGGGACTGGGATAATGTGGGGGTAGAGGAAATGAGGAAGCTGTGAAATCTTTGTTTATCCCATGTGATTGTAGGGTCCCAAGGTGGAATATGAGGTGTTCCTCCTCCAGGCTTCGAGTGGTAATGGCTTAGCGGTGTAGAAGGCCCAGGACCTGCATGTCCTTGATGGAGTGGGAAGGGGAGTTGAAATGTTCAGCCACGGGGCAGTGAGGTTGGTGGGTACAGGTGTCCCTGAGATGTTCTCTGGAATGATCCACAAGAAGGCGTCCTGTCTCCCCGATGTAGAGGAGACCACAACGAGTGCAACAGATGCAGTAGATAACATTGGTAGTGGTACTTGTGAATTTCTGATGGATGTGGAAGGATCCCTTGTGCCTTCGATGGAGGTGAGAGGAATTGTGTGGGCACCGGTTTTCACTTCCTATGGTGGGGAAAGGTGCTGGGAGTGGGGTGTGGGGTGTGGGCCGTTGGGGGTGTGGACCTGATGAGGGAGCCGCTGAAGGAATGGTCTTTTTGGAATGCTGGTAGGGTGGGAGAGAAATATATCTCTGCTGGTGGGGTCCGTTTGGAGGATGATGTGTTGTATGCAGATGTTGGTAGGGTGGAAAGTGAGGACCAGGGGGTTCTGTCCTTGTTGCGTTGGGAGGGGTGAGGTTCAAGTATGGTGGTGCATGAAGTGGTGGAGATATGCTGGAGGGCATCATCAACCACGTGGGAAGGGAAGTTGCTATCATGGAAGAAGGAGGCCATTTTGGACTTTCTGAGGTGGAATTGGTCATCCTAGGAACAGATGAGGAGGAGGCGGAGGAATTGGAAATAAGGGATAGCGTTTTTAAAGAAGGTAGGGTGGGAGGAGGTTTAACCTAAATAGCTTTGGCTGTCGGTGTGGTTTGTAGTATATGTCTGTGGTTAGTCGGTCACCACAGACAGTGATGGTGAGGTCCAGAAAGGGGATGGAGGTTGCCGAGATGGCGAGATGGTCCAGGTGAATTTGAGATCAGGGTGGAAGGTGTTGGTAAATTTGACGAACTATTCAACCTCCTCATGGGAGCATGAGGTAGCGCTGATACAGTCATCGATGTAGCGGAGGAACAAGTGGGGAGTGGTGCCGGTGTAACTGTGGAAGATGGACAGTTCCATGTACCTGACAAAGAGGCAGGCATAGCTGGGTCCCAGGTTAGTGCCCATGGCTACCCCTTTGGTTTGGAGAAAGTAGGAGGATTGGAAGGAGAATTTGTTGAGGGTGAGGACCAGTTCAGTCAGGCGGGTGAGCATGTCAGTGGAAGGGTACTGGTTGGGATGGCGTGAGAGGAAGAAACGGAGGGCTTGGAGATCTTTTGTCGTGATGGATCAATGTTTGCAAGGACTGGATATCCATGGTAAAAATGAGGCATTGGTGACTGGGGAAATGAAAAGCTTGGAGGAGTTGATGGGCGTGGGTGGTGTCACGAATGTAGGTGGGGAGTTCCTGGATTAAGGATGACAGGACAGTGTCGAGGTAGGAAGAGATGAGTTCAGTGGAACAGGCGCACGCTGAGACAATCGGTCAACTGGAGCAGTCAGGCTTGTGAATCTTCAGAAGGAGGTAGAATCAGGCAGTGCGGATTCACAGACAATAAGGTTGGAGGCTGTGGATGGGAGATCCCCAGAGGTGATGAGGTTGTGGATGGTCTGGTTTGTTGATGGGAGCTAAGGTCGTGATTAAGGGGGCAGTAGGTGGAGGTGTCTGCGAGTTGGCGCCTGGCACCAGACTACTACTACACCCCCTCATCTGCAGGTTTGATGTTGAGGTTGGGTTTGGAAAGGAGAGTGTGGAGGGCTGCGCATTGTGAGGGTGAGAGGCTAGAGTGGGTGAGGCAGTTAGACAGGTTGAGGCAGTTGAAGTCACAGCGGCAGATTAAAATGAAGAGGTCAAGGGTGGGTAGCAGGCCAGCACGAGGTATCCAGGTGGATGGGGTGTGTTGGAGGTGGGAGAAGGGGTCCTCGGTGGGTGGGTAGATGTCTTAGTTAAAAAAGTAGGCACAGAGGTGGAGGCGGCAGAAGGAATGTTCAAAGTCGCAGTGTGTGTCAAACTCATGAATCTGAGACTGTAGAGGGATAAAGGTGAGGCGGTTACTGAGGACTAAATGTTGTCCTCAGTGAGGGGGAGGTCTGGGGGAATGGTACAGACACGGCAGGGGTGAGAGTTAGGACCTGGAGTGGGACTAGAGTTCGAGGTGGAGGCGGAGACAGTTCCTTGAGTCAGGAATAACATCACCAAAGGAAGAGACGCTCATACAGGGGGCAGAAATAGTGCTTATGGTTGTGCAAACAGGGGTGGAAGTGACATCACGGCAGCAAGGGCAACATTACTGTTGGGTAACACAGAATATGGTTTGCAGTTCCACTCGATCTTATTAACAAAATATTGCAACACTATTTGGGCACTTTTCTAAATTCCCACAGTATTTACTCTCTTAGATGTTACAGCTAGATAGAAAAGATATTACCCTCAACCATCCATGTGTTTGAGTTGGGCCTTTGGAATCTCCTTGCCCCTGAACTTCTAGACTGGTATGTTGCCTTTGGCCAATGCGGTCATTAGCTGGGTTCAATTCATCCAATGTGGTCCCAAAAACACCTGTCACTGTTGTTTCAAACAGCTGCCGTGACTTCAACTGCCTCAACCTGTCCAAATGTCTCACCCACTCCAACTGCCTCACCGGCTCCAACCTCTTGCTCTCACAATGCTCAGCCCTCCATTCTCTCCTTTCCAAACCCAACCTCAACAGCAAACCTGCAGATGAGGGGATGCAGCTATAAAGTGCACTTACTCAGACAGGAAGATGCCAGAATGTCTGATTGACACGTCTCCAGTACACAACCTTTGGGCAGGTTGCAGCTGGTTCCCCTAAAAGTTTTATAACCTCTTTGATTTTAGCTTCCACTATTATCTGTTGGCAATAGCTGCTGGTTCTGTTTAATTTTGTTTGGCAAATGTTTGATCACGTCTGATTGTTCCAGCTGTGAGTCAATTTCGAATGTCTAATTATTGGCCCGTGGTCGCTTGACCATGCCTTCATAGCACAGGTCCAGTTCCAGCAGATGACAATATTCAGTAACAATGGCCCAAGACATCCTTCGCCTGGACCTGAGTTTTCTTTGTGTTTCCAAGAATCATCAAAATTAGAGTCATAGAGTCACAGAGATGTACAGCACAGAAACAGACCCTCACCAGACATTCTAACCTAATCTAGTCCCATTTGCCAGCACTTGGCCTGTATCCCTCCAAACCCTTCCTATTCATATACCCATCCAGATGCCTTTTAAATGTTGTAATTGTACCATCCTCTACCACTTCGTCTGGCAGCTCATTCCATACACACACCACCCTCTGCGTGAAAAAGTTGCCCCTTAGGTCCCCTTTATATCTTTCCCCTCTCACGTTTAAACCTATGCCCTCTAGTTCTGGACTCCTCCAACCCAGGGAAAAGATCTTCTCTATTCACCCTATCCATGCCCCTCATGATTTTATAAACCTCTATAAGGTCACCCCTCAGCCTCCGATGCTCCAGAAAAACATCCTCAGCCTATTGGCAGTGAGGTCTATGGATGTAGGGTCTAGTCATTCTCCTCTGCCTCATTGAGAGGATTGTCACCTCCTGTTTCTCCATCTGGAAGCTGTGCAGCACAAATTGAAGGTTTCTGTTCTGGCTGGGCCTTTTGTTATATTTGCAATTGCTCTATTTCTTTATACTCTCTTCACCTGAAACAAGGTCACAAGTCTCCATGAATTTCAGTGTCCATATCAAACCTGTGAGCTGGCTATCTATGGAGAATGTCAACCATTTCCCGAATGGTATTTCTGAGGCCTCACATCAATCATAATGATGTCACCTGCTGTGCCCTGGCACAGTGTATCAGAGAGGCTTTGCAAGGAGGCCGACACCATAGTTCAATATGGAGCTCTAAGTTATGTAACTTTATCCAGATGCATATGACAGAATCAAAGTGCTCATGTCACATTAGAGGAGTTAAACTCTGGCACAAACCCAATGTGACAACACCTCCTGTCCAATAAAAAATCTCTTGAACATTACAGACCATGCCCAGTATACTTAGTGTGTGAATGTGAGGCATAAAATGCGATGCAGAAGTAATGAATGATTTAGTTATTAGCTCTCACATTTTACATTGCAATCAACAGCACAGTGGCTCAGTGGTTAGCACTGCTGCCTCACAGCACCAGCGTCCAGGTTTGATTCCCACCTCGGGCAACTGTCCGTGTGGAGTTTGCACATTCTCCCTGTATCTGTGTGGGTTTCCTCCCAAAGTGTTAGGTGCATTAGTCAGAGGGAAATGGGTCTGGGTGGGTTACTCTTTGAAGGGTTGGTGTGGACTAGTCGGGCCGGAGGACCCTGTTTCCACACTGTAGGGAATCCAATCTAATACAGTAACATACAAGGAAAAGCTTCAACTGTTGGCACAATCCAGTGCCATTTTGAAGAGTTTAAAAAAGAAAGGTTAAAAGATATAATTGAAAGAGAGTCCTGAGTCTTGAGCCAGCTCACCACGACACACGCACTGCCACCCCTTCGTTACCAGTTCACCGACTGCCGCCTGCACCGACCCACCAACATAGAAGTCACCACTCTTTAGATGCCATCTCTTTACTGGTCAGCCCATCTCCCCAATGCCATCTCTGATGCTGAAGCCACACTGTAACCAAGAGTCCATGGCTCCGCTACCACCTCATGACATCAGGAGTCCCAGCTTCAGGTATACCATGCTTCTGCTGCTACAGCCACTGCCTCGCCTACACCAGGAGTCCCTGGATCTGGTGCCAGACCAGGCCACGGCTACTGTCTCGACAAGAGTTCCGCTCCGGCTGCCCTCATCCAAGATGTCACCTTTCCAGCACCGTCATCTTGAATAGTCTGCTGCAACCCCCTCCAATCGCTGGAGGACATTTGCTGCTGTTGCCACTGCTGTAGCTGTCCCTGAATGCCAAGCTGCATCCCTGCTGCCCCGGCCACCACCGCCTCCAGTTGCCATGAGTTGCCCCTGACTACCAGGAGAAGCTGCCATTCCAAGCATTGCCCGCTGTAGTTGCCAAGCCGATTTCATCAACTAACCTGCTGCACAAGGCTCCAAAGAAAAGAAAAACAAAACAAAATGAAAGAAAAAGAGCAGAACCAAAAAAGAAGGGGAAAAAAAAGGAAACAAAGAATGTGGGAGCAGATGTGCCCTGGGCAAGAACCCTGTTATTCCACCTCCATCTTGAATCAATCATGAATAGCAAGCCAAAGTGAAACTTTAAAGTTTGAATATGATTAGATTTGTTTATTTGTCATGATAATGAGGTAATTAGTCCAAATATGTTTGGTAATGATGCAGACTAAGTCTTTTCCCTGGGTTTGGGGAGTCCAGAACTATAGGATATAGGTTTAGGGTGCGAGGGAAAGATACAAAAGAGACCTGAGGGGCAACTTTTTCACACAGAGGGTGGTGCGTGTATGGAATGAGGTGCCAGAGGAAGTGGTGGAGGCTGGTACAATTGCAACATTTAAGAGGCATTTGGATGGGTATATGAATAAGAAGGTTTAGAGGGATATGGGCCGGGTGTTGGCAAGTGGGACTAGATTGGGTTGAGATATCTGGTCGGCATGGATGGGTTGGATCGAAGGGTCTGTTTGTGTGCTGTACATCTCAATGACTATGACTCTATGATTGCATTTTAGGTAGAATTTAAACTCTTTTTTTGCAAGCAGCCAAAGGGAAAGAATGGAGACAATTCATTCTTCCTCACCTGTTTGTGAAAAAGTGAAATAGATTAATTTCAGCACAGCTAGAAAATAGATATGGGGCCTTTTAGTGTGGTAATCTGTCAGACCTATCACCACAGCTCTTCTTATCATGAGAAGTAGAGATAGGAATGTGAGGTTTGTTTATGTGCAAGATGAGTCCTAAGTACTCCAACAGATCAGCGATAATAAGTTTGAAGAACAAGCTTGTTGAGAGAGAGGTTTTGATTGTTTTCTATCTGTTTTTGATTTTGGTCAATGTTTATTGAATCACACAGCTAGGATACGGTGAGCAAAACATTCCCTGGAAGTACTATTGTAATGAATTTGTGCTATACATGCAAAGAAAAATCTAATAGTTGTGTTTTAGTCTGAGTTTCTTTAATTTTATATATTTTATTACATTCTCAGTATTAACTGGTCATTCCTATCTATGCGTATGGGTAAAAAGTGAGGTCTGCAGATGCTGGAGATCACAGTTGAAAATGTGTTGCTGGTTAAAGCACAGCAGGTTAGGCAGCATCCAAGGAATAGGAAATTCGACGTTTCGGGCATAAGCCCTTCATCAGGAATGAGGAGAGGGTGCCATGCAGGCTAAGATAAAAGGTAGGGAGGAGGGACTTGGGGGACGGGCGATGGAGATGTGATAGGTGAAAGGAGGTCAAGGTGAGGGTGATAGGCCGGAGTGGGGTGGGGGCGGAGAGGTTAGGAAGAAGATTGCAGGTTAGGAGGGCGGTGCTGAGTTGAGGGAACCGACTGAGACAAGGTGGGGGGAGGGGAAATGAGGAAACTGGAGAAATCTGAGTTCATCCCTCGTGGTTGGAGGGTTCCCAGGCGGAAGATGAGGCGTTCTTCCTCCAACCACGTGTTGTTATGTTTTGCCGGTGGAGGAGTCCAAGGACCTGCATGTCCTCGGTGGAGTGGGAGGGAGAGTTAAAGTGTTGAGCCACAGGGTGGTTGGGTTGGTTGGTCCGGGCGTCCCAGAGGTATTCTCTGAAGCGTTCCGCAAGTAAGCGGCCTGTCTCCCTAATGTAGAGGAGGCCACATCGGGTGCAGCGGATGCAATAGATGATGTGTGTGGAGGTACAGGTGAACTTGTGGCGGATATGGAAGGATCCCTTGGGGCCTTGGAGGGAAGTGAGGGAGGAGGTGTGGGCGCAAGTTTTACATTTCCTGCAGTTGCAGAGGAAGGTGCCGGGAGTGGAGGTTGGGTTGGTGGGGGGTGTGGACCTGACGAGGGAGTCACGAAGGGAGTGGTCTTTGCGGAACGCTGATAGGGGAGGGGAGGGAAATATATCCCTGATGGTGGGGTCCGTTTGGAGGTGGCGGAAATGACGGCGGATGATACGCTGTATACGGAGGTTGGTGTGTTGGTAGGTGAGAACCAGTGGGGTTCTGTCTTGGTGGCGGTTGGAGGAGCGGGGCTCAAGAGCGGAGGAGTGGGAAGTGGAGGAGATGCGGTGGAGGGCATCGTCGATCACGTTTGGGGGGAATCTGCGGTCCTTGAAGAAGGAGGCCATCTGGGGTGTTGGAACTGGTCCTCCTGGGAGCAGATGCGGCGGAGACGAAGGAATTGGGAATATGGGATGGAGTTTTTACAGGGGGCAGGGTGGGAGGAGGTGTAGTCCAGGTAGCTGTGGGAGTCAGTCGGTTTATAGTAGATGTCTGTGTTGAGTCGGTCACCTGAGATGGAAATGGAAGGTCTAGGAAGGGGAGGGAGGAGTCTGAGATAGTCCAGGTGAATTTGAGGTCGGGATGGAAGGTGTTAGTAAAGTTGATGAACTGTTCAACCTCCTCGTGGGAGCACGAGGCAGCGCCGATACAGTCATCAATGTAGCGGAGGAAAAGGTGGGGGGTGGTGCCAGTGTAGTTGCGGAAGATGGACTGTTCCACATATCCTACGAAGAGACAGGCATAGCTGGGGCCCATGCGGGTGCCCATGGCAACTCCTTTAGTTTGGAGGAAGTGGGAGGATTGAAAAGAGAAGTTATTCAGGGTGAGGACCAGTTCAGTCGGTCGAAGGAGGGTGTCAGTGGAAGGGTACTGGTTGGTGCGGCAGGAAAGGAAGAAGCGGAGGGCTTTGAGTCCTTCATGATGGGGGATGGAGGTGTACAGGGACTGGATGTCCATCGTGAAAATAAGGCATTGGGGACCGGGGAAGCGAAAATCCTGGAGGAGGTGGAGGGCGTGGGTGGTGTCCCAAACCTTTAGTTTGGAGGAAGTGGGAGGATTGAAAAGAGAAGTTATTCAGAGTGAGAACCAGTTCAGTCTATCTATGCAGCAATTCTGCATTTTTACAGAATCAACCTTGAAATGATCAGTAGAAAGCACATTATTTCTGAACAACAAAAATGATTTGAACTTTGCAAACAACAATGCAGTATGAGAGAATATACAAATAGTTCACTTTATGAGCAAAACTTTGCAAATTGCAAAATATTTAAGAACTACAATTATGTATGAATGAAAAATAGTAGACACTATGTTCAATCTCATTTTATAACCCACCAGAATTGTTAAAATGAGATCCCAAATGTTGTGAGGATGGGTAAAGTATTTGTGGATTGGAAGACAAGTTGTTAGAATTTGATGTTTGTAAAATGATGGGGGGTGGTTTGGGGGGGGAACGTGCAGGAAGAGTTGGTGGTCCCTTTAAAAGATGATTTGTTTTTCTATGCTTAGAGATTTAAAAATAGGTGCCTGTGGGCAGCATCTTGCCAATTGCAGGTGCTCAAATTGGAACTTTTTTTATCAAAAGGCTATATTTTTAGCAGGCAAATCAGCATTTACACCAAAGCATCATATTTTAAAATTTAGCCAATTAATTTAAACCAGGCACTTGGAGACTAAGGACAAATTAAATTTAAATCTGATGGTTTTGAAACCTATAACCAATCCAATTGTAAAGGAATTAATAGGTCATCAAGGGTATAAAGAACAGGGCATTGGAAAGTTGGCAGAGAGCACACTGCCATCTGAAGAGATTGGCTCTCTCAGCTCTCAGAGTAACCATCACCTGACTCAAGGTACAGCATCTCTCTTAGCTAATAATCTTGACACCAGAATTCAGTGGACAAAGACATTCCTGATGCAAGAATTTGAAGGAGGAGGCTTTCCTAAAAGAAGATCAGTGGGGAGGGTGTGGAACAGTCCGGAAGGAGTATCTTGGCTGTAAGTTTGAGATACCAAACTTTTTTATTGCATTTTATACAAATTGGCCTTATATTTATTGGAATTAATAATTCCAATTTTGTTTTATTTGGGAATCATGAGTAGATAGAGGGGAATTGTTCAGTTTATTAGTGATTCTGTTAATTTGTTCACTGTTGGAGTTAAATAAACAAATTGTTACTTACTATTATAGAATGAGTGAAAGGATTTCATTTCACTTACCCACTCCTTTATACCAGATTGGGTGGGGGGGCTGCAAAGTAGGTTGTACCACTTTTCAGACTTCTTTAACAGGTTATGAGACAAAGCGAGCCTCTCCAGGTCTTTCAGTCTTAGTTATCAGAGAGAGGTTGACCTCTACTTCATAACACATACTAATTTCTTGCCTGGTACCTCCCTTATTTTTAATTCGAGCCCCTTGGCACTTTTTCAAATAAGCCTATTCAAGTCTAAGAGTCACAGGTATGTAGTTTTTGCCACAATAACCAGATAAAATTGTTCCTAGTTTTCTTCAAATGTGTGTTTTTTTTATTCACTTGTGAAACATGGGCTAAGCCAGCAGTTATTGTTCATCCCTAGATGCCCTTGAGAAGGTGACAATGAGCTGACTTCTTGAACTGCTACACTCCATGTGCTGTAAGTAGAACCACAATGCCCTTAGGAAGGGAATTCCAGGAATTAGTTCCCCAGAAACCAATCCCCATGGGCGTTGGTTTCTAGAGGGCCCAGACATTTATCCTTGTCAGAGACAGGTGCATTCCCCTTGGATTGAGCTCCCACAGGGCTGAAAGTGGCAGGTAGGGTGGAGGTAGGAGATTTGGCACCTCTAGAATATCCTGAGACTGGGGGCGTGTATGTGGTTTTTCCTCCGATTAGATATGTCTTGGCATTGCCCTCTCTCCTTGCAATGGAGTAATGTCCTTTTGACTTAATGTCACTTTGACATTGGTGCTGAATACCAATGGCTATCATGATGGGGTGTAGGTCTGTGCATATAACCATCAGATTCTGAGACTGCTGGATTGACTCTTCATGGCAGCCACCAACCTGAACATGGAGGTAGCCAGACCTCTACATGCCAGAGGAATCAGGATCCCAGCGGTGTTGCTGCAATCCTGCAATCTTGATGTCAGGTTCCCCACTCACCCTTGGGGAAAGTGAGGACTGCAGATGCTGGAGATCAGAGCTGAAAATGTGTTGCTGGAAAAGTGCAGCAGGTCAGGCAGCATCCAAGGAGGAGGAGAATCGACGTTTCGGGCTTGAGCCCTTCTTCAGGAATGAGGAAAGTGTGCCAAGCAGGCTAAGATAAAAGGTAGGGAGGAGGAACTTGGGGGAGGGGCGTTGGAAATGCAATAGGTGGAAGGAGGTTAAGGTGAGGGTGATAAGGTGAGGGTGATAGGCCGGAGTGGGGGTGGGGGTGGAGAGGTCAGGAAGAAGATTGCAGGTTAGGGAGGTGGTGCTGAGTTTGAGGGTTGGGACTGAGACAAGGTGGGGGGGATGGGAAATGAGGAAACTGGAGAAAACTGAGTTCATCCCTTGTGGTTGGAGGGTTCCTAGGCGGAAGATGAGGCGCTCTTCCTCCAGCCGTCATGTTGCTATGGTCTGGCAATGGAGGAGTCCAAGGACCTGCATGTCCTTGGAGGAGTGGGAGGGGGAGTTGAAGTGTTGAGCCACGGGATGATTGGATTGGTTGGTCCTGGTGTCCCAGAGGTGTTCTCTGAAACGTTCCGCAAGTAGGTGGCCTGTCTCCCCAATATAGAGGAGGCCACATCGGGTGTAGTGGATGCAGTAAATGATGTGCGTGGAGGTGCAGGTGAATTTGTGATGGATATGGAAAGATCCCTTGGGGCCTTGGAGGGAAGTTAGGGGGGAAGTGTGGGAGCAGGTTTTGCATTTCTTGCAGTTGTGCAGGGAGTGGAGGTTGGGTTGGTGGGGGGTGTGGACCTGACAAGGGAGTCACGGAGGGAGTGGTCTTTTCGGAACGCTGATAGGGGAGGGGAGGGAAATATATCCCTGGTGGTGGAGCCCGTTTGGAGGTGGCAGAAATGACGACGGATGATACGATGTATATGGAGGTTGATGGGGTGGTAGGTGAGGAACAGTGGGGGTCTGTCCTGGTGGCAATTGGACAGGCGGGGCTCAAGGATGGAGGAGCGGGAAGTGGAGGAGATGCGGTGGAGAGTATTGTCGATCACGTCTGGGGGGGATTTGCGGTCTTTGAAGAAGGAGGCCATCTGGGTTGTTCGGTATTGGAACTGGTCCTCCACCTATGAAGGAACTGGTCCTCCTATCCTACGAAGAGGCAGGCATAGCTGGGGCCCATGCGATTGCCCATGGCTACTCCTTTTGTTTGGAGGAAGTGGGAGGATTGGAAAGAGAAGTTGTTCAGAGTGAGGACCAGTTTAGTCAGTCAAAGAAGGGTGTCAGTGGAAGGGTATGGGTTGGTATGGCGGGAAAGGAAGAAGCGGAGGGCTTCGATCCTGTCCACTTTAGTCCAAGAACTCCACACCTACATTCAGGACATCACCCCCACCCTTCACCTCCTCCATGATTTTTGCTTCCCCGGTCCCCAACGCCTTATCTTCATATTGGACATCTAGTCCCTGTACACCTCCATCCCCCATCACGAAGGACTCAAAGCCCTCCACTTCTTCCTCCAAACCAAAGGAGTAGCCATGGGCACCCGCATGGGCCCCAGCTATGCCTGCCTCTTCGCAGGTTATGTGGAACAGTCCATCTTCCGCAGCTACACTAGCACCAGCCCGTACCTTTTCCTCCGCTACATCGGTGACTGTATCAGCGCTGCCTCGAGCTCCCACGAGGAGGTTGAACAGTTTATCTACTTTACCAACACTTTCCACTCCGACCTCAAATTCACCTGGACTGTCTCAGACTCCTCCCTCCCCTTCCTAGACCTCTCCATTTCTATCTCGGGTGACCGAATCAACACGGACGTTTACTTTAAACCGACCGACTCCCACAGCTACCTAATCTACACCCCCTTTCACCCTGCCCCCTGTAAAAATGCCATCCCAAATTCCCAATTCCTTCATCTCCGCCGCATCTGCTCCCAGGAGGACCAGTTCCAATACCGAAGAACCCAGATGGCCTCCTTCGTCAAAGACTGCAACTCCCCCCTAGATGTGATCGATGATGCTCTCCACCACATCTCCTCCACTTCCCGCTCCTCCACCCTTGAGCCCCGCCTGTCCAATTGCCATCTGGACAGAACCCCATTGATCCTCACTTACCACCCCACTAACCTCCATATACTTCGTATCATCCATCGTCATTTTTGCCACCTCCGAATGGACCCCACCACCAGGGATATATTTCCCTCCCAACCCCTATCAGAGAGATTGAAGTGGGTGGCACAATAGTTAATGCAGATGTGCATGAAAGATATCTTGTGTGATTGAGCAGGTAGCTTGGAGGCCCTGCAGAGTTAGTAGAGAAGGATGTTGTGTCAGGTAAGAATGAGTGAGGAAAGATGTTGCATGCAATGTGAGAGTGGTAGACCATAGACTGTGGTGAAAGATGGGTACAATAGCAGATACAGTGAGGGTGAGATAGCAGCAAGGTGTTCGCAAATACTCTTGTTAAATGGAGAATATCACTGATCTATTTTACACTCCTGGGCATTCCTCTGATTAGTTGAGACTGCACCAACCTGGGCAGCAATCTTGGCAGCGTCTGGTGTTGTGGCTTCCTCTGCCAATCTTGGGGAGGATGAGCATGGTTGTCCAGAACTCCAAGTTCCTGGACACCAATTGACCCTTATGTGTAATCTCCAGGACAATTCAGGGTGGCACACTGGCTCAGTGGTTAGCATTGCTTCCTCACAGCACCAGGGACCCAGGTTCAATTCCAGCCCTGGGAGACTGTTTATGTGGAGTATGCAGATGTCAACATGGTTTCCTCCCACAGTTCAATGATGTGCAGGTTAGACCATACTAGATTTTGCATAGCGTCTAGGGATTCATAGGTTAGGTGGATTAAGCCAAGGGAAATACAGGGGTGGGTCTGGGTGTGATGGTTTTTGGAGACTTAATGGGCCAAATGGCCTGCTTCCACACTGTAGGGACTCATTAGGGCTGTACAGGACAAATCTGGACTAACAGCATCTGTTGGTGCACAACAACATTTTAAAGAGGCTGGCAGGGATCCCGGGAAGCCCTGGAAGCAGCAAATAAGAGAATAATTTGAATGGAGTGCTATAGGTGTGACACATGGTTAATGAGATGAGTTTGTGACGACTCTGCATGAAAACTCACCAGTTGTCATGGAAAGAAACACTCCATGAAACTTAACAAAAATGGCACTTTGCTTATTTCTAGTAAGATTGAGATTAATATGCTATCCTTGCACCTCTGGTGCCCAATGTTCAAATCCATGCAACTGGAACTTGAATTAAATCAAAAGGGTCGGTGGGTGAAAAAAACCGCAGATGTGTTAAGTTGTGAACTTGAGAGGAAATTAAATCCCACTGATTGGCATACCTCAGCTGCTCATTCCCTTACCTGGCTGAACCATTGAAAAATCTTTCAGGGCTTATTACATTTACAGATCAAATATTAAATGTGGAAAAATTATAAAGGTTAAGAGAGCTGCAAGTCTGTTTTAAAGTTTTGAAATAGACCTGTGATGCAGTATTGATGAACTAGTCAAGCATCTGCCATATCATCCTATTGATCTGTGACTGCCTTGTTACATACCGAAACCTATGTTATCTCAGGTCCAGTTTCATGGGGAAATAAATAATTGTCGAAATGTGCACTCGGAGCAATCAAATAGACGTGCATTGTCATTTCTAGAAGAGTTACCACCAGTTCTATTAGTTTTCCTACAGCAATTTCAAGGCACCCTTCACAATAAAAAAAAACCTTTTTTGTTAACCTTGAGGACTGGAAAATCATTAAATGGATATTTAAAATTAGAAACATAAATATCACTTCCAGTAGGTTATGACATTCATCATGCTATCACTTTTTCTAAGAAAATCTGAATGGCCTGAAGTAAATTTATACTTGTGTTTCATTGTGTTTAATAAATATAATGGAACTATCATTATTTCACTTCACAGTTAGAAATGTCAAAGGCCTTGATCATAAAGAACCAATAATAAAAGTGCTTGTAACCTTCGAACGCAAATGATAGCTAGAAGTACCTACATGAACAGAATATCAATTACAGAAGAGGACAATCAGATTTTCTATTTGTTAATTTGTTATCTTAAGAGTAAGAAGAACATAGCACAACTTGGGAACAAGATAAGACCATTCAACCCCCAAGTGTGACATTTTAATATCTCATATACAGTTTGCAGTACTATAGACTCATTCAACAGATTCAGTCTCCTGTGATACGAGAATAATTACCATTGAAGCTTAAAATTGTCAGAACCTTTCTCTGATTTTCAAAGAAACATAGTGAAACGCCAAGATATCAATGTGACATTATAACATATACTTCTCATACCTCGACAGCAATATTTCATTTCTGCACATTCAGAGGTCCTAGTAACACAGCAACAAAAATGTTTTTTTCAAAGCTAACTTTTACAAATTTCAATAACTTCCCTAACCAAATTTTCATTCATTCCTAGATTTGAAAAGGTTAATCAACAACATGTTGAAGGCTGCTGAAAATCAATTCCTTCAAATATCTGCTACTTTGGAAATAAAAGCTTTCTCACATTAATTGAAGATTGTAAATTAATGATTCATAAAGATTAAAGATATTTCCCTAATTATCACTTAAGTATTTTCTAAAATAAGCTGCTTCTTCCACATTATCCAATGCCACATTACAAGTTTAAATTTTGCACAATTTTGTAAGTGACAGTTTGTGTTGCCATTGGAACACATATTCCTAATCAAAACAGCACATACAATTAATGGACAAAATTAATTTTCAAATTATTGCAGTTGTATTCAAGAAAAAATATTATGTGAACTTATAATCAATAATTAAAATACTGATCATTTGGAAGCTTTGGATTTTATAGAACATTCCACCTTGGACATGGCCAAAGTACATTATTGTCCCTTCTTAGCTGAGCCAAGGAGTTTGTGGTTAGATGTTTACCTGAGATGCTGCTGCTCTGATATTGGTGGTGTTCCTAACATAATGTTACAAAGGGCAATGATTTCAACAACTTCTTTAAGAATGGATGAGTAGTCATGGGCCACATCTGAAGGATAATGCAAAATAATGCTCATAAATAAAAATGTGACACGCGAATCATGTATTAAAATTACTTTAAAGGAACAGTGTTTTACGTGGAGGTATTTTCTGACAGAGTGTTTATCACTATATTTATTTTCATGCTGATTTTAGCATTCTTCCATAATCATGCACCTTCTTGGTGAATTGGCAGCTCACTGTATGATGCATATCTCAGGGTCAGCTTTCTCTCCCACTTCCTGGCATAAAATATGTCTGTCTCTCACAGATTTTTACAAAATATTTCCTTCACTGACACCACCTACTGCTCAGGAGGCTATTTGGAGTTTGAGAGCCATCAAGCTAGAGAATTCCAGTATCCAGTACTAAGAATAAAAGAAGAACACTAGTATTCCTGTTTTTCCAAGTTAATAGTATTCCCATGATGTACTTGCATTCACCTGCTCTTTGGCACTTAGATACGTCCCACATTAGCATAGTCTACTTGCGGTGTGGGCAGATGACCCTTGGCATCAGGATTGTTACAGAAACATTGAAATTCTGGATGTAGTTTTGCTTGCCAAGTTGGAAGGTTCGTTTCCGGACGTTTCATCACCCTACTAGGTAACATTTTCAATGGGCCTCTGGGCGAAGCATTGCTGATGATTCCTGCTTTCTATTCATATGTTTGAGTTTCTTTGGGTTGGTGATTTCATTATGTGTGGTGATATCATTTCCTGAGGTAATGTCATTTCTTGTTCTTTTTCTCAGGGGGTGGTAGGTGGGGTCTAATTCAATATGTTTGTTGATAGAGTTCCGGTTGGAATACCATGCTTCTAGGAATTCTCATGCATGTCTCTGTTTGGCTTGTCCTAGGATGAATGTGTTGTCCCAGTCGAAGTGGTGTCCTTCCTTATCTGTATGTAAGGATATTAGTGAGAGAGGCTCATATTGTTTTGTGGCTAGTTGATGTTCATGAAACTGCCGAATTGGAACAGACTGTATTCATGCAGCCAGGCCTTGAACAACCAACCTCATATCAAATCTAGACAGGAACTGCATGGCTGAGTGCTCATGACCACGCTGTTTCAGAACAAACCATTGTTGACACCACCGAAGAACCTGTTTTGTTAGAAGAATGCTACTCAGATTTGGTGACACTTAGGTCTCCTTTTCTTCTTGTTCAGTGTTGATAAGAATATTCAATAAAATTGTGTTGGATCTTCCCCTGATCTTGTCCTCTCTATCTACTTCACCCATGTAATGTACTTGAGTTAAAAAAGGTTATTGCAAACTGGTCAAGGTTAGTCAGGGTATATTTACTCACTTATTACTTTCCAACAGAACTTCCACTCATTACATGTGAACCAAGATAAATTTAATGGCCGAATGGCCATGGTGATTGCAAAGGTTGCTCTCGCTGTGAAACCGCACAGACTCAACTTCAGTCTGAATTTTTTTTCTGGAGCCAGATAAAACAGGCCTCGGTCGCTGCTTCATTGGGCTCCCAAGTTTGGAACTTTGTGAAATTTTCCCCATTCCAGCATTTTGATCAACAATTTATTCAAGTGTTAGAAGCTATGGTCTGGGGCAAATGAAGTTCAATGTTAGGAGATGGAGGAATGATTTTGAGTTGCCTAAGCAAAGCTGTCATTGAGGCATCTGCCTCTTCACATTCATTTCAATTTGGAGTTTTTTTTTGTTTATGACCACTAGTAACCCCATGACCCAGGCTAAAGCCCTGGAGACACGTATGCATCAGTTTTTATTTTGAATACCATGAGTTTAATATTGATGAATTGCATAAAAGGAAACATAATCCTTGGCAAGATTTTGTCTTGATTCAGTCAGAAATGATTTTTGAATGCAATTATTTAGAGGAATTTTTCAAGTTTCTCAGAGGCGTAGGCTACTTCTCTGCCTTTTAGGGAACTGTGTTATACCTGAGAATGGGATATACTTAGCAAGGAACAAAAATTAATCTCAATCAAATATCACCAATAGCACCAATAAGAAAAGAAATATATCCTTGTTAACATTTAGTAGTTATATTTGTAATTCAAAATATTCAAAGGTTTTGCTGTTTGTAATAGCAATCCATCAAAGTAAAAATGCATTTAATGCCCTTTCGGCGTTACAGGAAAAATTAAGTATAAATGAATAGGATTTTTGAATTATTACTTGTGGCATGTAAGTCTGTTAAGGCCTTTGTAACTGCTTTCTGAGAACTTCTTTCTGTTCCCTCCCTCCTCCCTGACCCCATCTCAGTTTGCTTCGACAAGGTATGATTTTAAAATGCACACTCCATTTCATCTGGATACTTTAATAACTTTGAAATTACATTTTTCCATACATTAGTATAAAGGTTGATCAGTATAATGAGTGATGTCATATAGGCTTCCCAAATGATTAGCAAATGATAGCATAATCTTAGAGTATTAAATGATGAAAGGTGTGCATTTTAATTGTGTCTCATGCCACAGCATTTTGCAGCAATGTTACCAAACAAAATTTGACACTGGGTCATATGAGGAAACAGTCAGATCATAAGATGTAGGAGCAGATGTAGGCCATTCGTCCTATTGAAGCTGAACTCATTTACTTTTATTACAATCAGGCTGTGGTTGCTGGTCATAGTTTGTAATTACTGATTTTCAATTGATTCAAATTTCACCATCTGGGTATTTTGTTCACTACACTACCCTTAACTACATTACCTGAAGTTTCAATGTTTACAAATCTGTGGCCACACTCTGAGACTTCCTTTACTCCTAATTGAAGATTTTTTTCTCAACTCCATATTCTTAGACTTTTGAAGTGCTGTGGCTAATTTGTTGCTGATAGAAAGCATTAATGTTTCACTGGCATTCATTATGGTTGAAGTAGAAAAGACTTTTATTCAGTGGACCCCTTTAAGAGTTAGCTCATCTACTGTTTTTGCCAGTTCTTTATATTTAACCCACAATACTGACAGCCCTTTTACCACCAACTGAGTTACCTGAAGATTTGACAACAATCTGTCCATCGCTAAAGCATGTTGAGGTGTTTGGCTGACAGCAACTTAGACTCCAGAATGTCAATCTCTTTTCTCTTTTCTTACAATTGTCTGGCTTTTATCACAGAAAGAAATTTATGAATTTAATTGCAGTCACTGCTACCATTACTGTTATTGCACATCAGTGATGAAATCAGTGGAATAAGCAGACAAATTAACCTCCTTATTACTTTTACAAAATGATGATTTTGCTCAAAAGAGATTTCTTTGTGCAGTGAGTCAATTTCATCCTTGTGGTGCTCAGCGAAATGAAAACTCTGCATTATCTTCCTGCGGTGTTAGGGTTAGATTTTCTGTAATGCAGACTGAGTGAACTTTAATTTCAATTTAACAAGTCCCACTGCTAGTAAAGGTACACAATCCTTCATCTAAAATCCTTGGGGCCAGTTGTTTTTCAGAATTCAGAATTTTTCGGATTTCATAATAAATGACATTTTCACAGTGGAATAAAAAAAACTACCTCACAGCAGATGCACGTGTGAATAGTACGAGTGCTGAGACACACTTGATGCCTGCCAGTGCTGGGCCATGCTGCCGCATTACATCTGAGTAACATGATTCGAGTGGATGTGGCATTCGGTCACCTTTTGCATACCAAAATGACGCTCCACACTCCACAAAAAAGATTTCGGATTTTGGAGCCTTTCGGGTTTTGGAATTTCTCATAAAGGATTGTGTACCTGTATAATGATTTAATTTATTTTTGATTCAATCACCAAACTTCTTTAATTTTTCTGTTGAAAATAAAAGAGACTTTCAGCAGGTTTCTTTAATTAATTCAAAATCATCTGTTTATATAAAATAAAGCACATTTCCAAAAAAAGTGGTGAAACTGAATAATATCTAAGTTGTAAACCATAATTACATTAATCTTCCCTTTAACCACAAAATAAATCCACTGACAAAAAACACAAAAGACAACACAACTCTGCAGAGATAACATTCTATTCAAGGAGAGAAAACACCTTAGTTGGCCTATTATGTGAAGAGCAGAAGTTAGAAATTGATAAATTCTCACTCTACGTGGAGTTTCTTTGTGATTAAGTTGAATTGCTGACGTCTGTCGAGTAATGGAATGTCTCCCAAGCAAACTTCTGCGCAGATGGAATCCCACTAGTTCCAAGTCTTCAGAAAGTAATCACAATTCAGCTGTTCAGGATTTTTAGGAAATGATGACTGAGATTAGAAACTTCATCAGTTTCCCAAATATTTCAGCTAAGATAGAATTTCAGAAGTGGGAGACTCACCTTTACTGAAAACATTGGAGCTTTATTTTTTTCTGACTCCCTAGAGTTTTGAAATAGAAACCAACACCAGAAAAAGTTGCTGGATAATCACTTCACAGGACCCCATAATCTCTTCAAACCATACATTTCAATAAATGGTTTTAAGGGTATTTAATAGAAAAAGTAACAAGAGATGCAAAAAGTTGAGAGAGAATTCCAGAACTTTCAGCTTAGGCAAATGAAAATTTCACTGTCAATGGTAGAACAATTAAAACTGAGGATGTAAAAAAGGTCAGATTTATTTTCATCAACCAAGGGATGTGGGTATCGCAGTATTTATTGCCTGTTCCTACTTGCCCTTGAAAAGATCTTCGTGAACCATTGCAGACCATGTGCTAAGGGAATGCAGTGATCTCCGTAGGTGGTAGGATTGACTCTAAGAAGAGATTATTTGGATAGGAAGGGTGAAAAATGGTAGGATTGTAAACACAGATGGGAAATCTAACATAAAACTTTTTCTAGGTTCGATGTTTCAGGATGATGTGTTGGGAGAAGACAATTGAGTTTAGATGTGCTCAAGATTAAGAAAGGTGGAAAATGGAAAGTCAGCTGGGAAACATTAGAATGTTCAAGTATTGAGGTAAAAGAATTCATGAAAGCTAAGAAAAATTGTAACAATCAATGATGAAAACAACAAAAGCAACCCTTCAATTTCATTTCTGCTATAGAAAATACATAGAAAAACCACACAATTTTGCATTTTATTTTAAGGAAATAAATTGTATAGTCAGCTGTACTGTTAAGATGGTAATGCCAAAATAGCAACTGGTTAAACAATGTCAGATTGTCACACAGTCAGATGCATTACCTTTGTTGATTCATGCCAAGTTAAAATTTGTTATGCTGCAGTTATAGATAACAGACATTTATCTAGGTCATTGAGAGGCCATCAGTTCAAATGTCCAAACCTGTTTTCCAAAGCAGTGTTATTGAGTAAAGCACTGTGAGCATAAGAGGTATCAATGTATTTCCACTGAAAAGAATGATTCAACAGAATTTCTGCTCTCTTGTTGACCATGGGTAATATGTTTAAACCGTGTGTCCAAGATACATGTGTTGGTGTCATTTCTAGAAGGTTCTTTTGTTGTCCTTCATTTCATGATATCACATGGACTGCACCAACCTTCAATTAGTTTTCTCATGATTTTCACAGAGCCTTAAGATTTATAATTTAGAAATTTAAGAGCTTGAAATTAAATTATGAAGAGAGATCAGTGTACCACATTTGTGTAGTCTTTAAACTGAGGAAGTAACCTATTTATTGGAAACAGAATAACTGAGGAAGTAACCTATTTATTGGAAACAGAATAACTGTACAGTTAAAATAGTAGGTAAGGGAATTGCAGATGAGTGTATTGATCATTGCACCCTTTGCACCACATAGTCAAAGTCTAAGTGTCTTCATATTGAACTAGATGTTACTCAATTTGCTGGACTACTGTAATGTCAGATTGTTAAAACATGTTTAACCTACAGTAGACACAGACAATTATAATGCAATATTCAAGGTACATATGGTGTCTAATGTATGGAAAGCTTTAATATTCTAAAATCTTCACATATTGACGAAACATTGGCCCACCATTCTTTCTATTCCCACTCATAGCAATAAACAGGAACTTGAATTGAACTCAGAATTATGGGAACCCTAACTTTAACAGGAAAAGTATATTCTGTGAATTAGTCTGCACATTGAGTATATTGAAGCCTATGGGTGTTATCACAAACTCCATTCCCTCAATTCTCTCTTTGGCAATTATCTGAGGCTGAACCTGACTATAAAATAACTCATAAATGCATATCATTTGAGGGGGGAAGGAGGGAGTTGAAAACTGGTTTGAGCATGTGATACCCCTGGATCATCTTTCCAATGGATTCCATTCTAATCAGGTACTTACCTGCACAATGCAAAGTTGAACATCTAATAAATGCCCCAGTATGGCAGAAATCCCATAGCCAATCACTGCTGATCAATCAGAGGCTAGCAGCTTTTCTGTCTGGCAGTGCCACCTGGAAGACTTGCTATTGCCTGTATTGCACTAGGGACTAATATGGTTTTGTTATTTTCTATATGTTAGTTCACAGACATATACCAGCTAGTCAGGCTCTTCTTGAATCAGATATCTGAAGCTTATTTACAACGTTTCTGATGAAGGGCTTATGCTCAAAACGTCAATTCTCCTGCTCCTCAAATGCTGCTTGACCTGCTATGCCTTTCCAATGCCACACTTTTCGACTTATTTACAACAATAGCTATTATAAGGCTATGACATCATAGCTTTAAACATATAGTTGGTTTTTGCTTATCAATGTCACTGTATATTACATGCATAACTAACTGACTACTCTGAGTCCATGACATTAAGAGAGTGATCAAGGATGAGGTGAGTGCTTTTATACTGGAACATCACATGTTGCAATGTCATGTGACTGTCTTAAATGTACAGTGCCTGTATGATCTGAAATCTATGCCATATTACAACATCTTGTCTTTTTCATTTAAAGAATTGAAGCCCTTTTCTGATAGCATATAATGTTCTCTTGTAGAAAAGTGTGTCTATGCATTCAGATAATGCCTGGGTGGAAGTACAACATGACTATATCTGGTTCTTAAAATATTCAAAAAATGGCAATGTATCTTCATTCTGCATCTATTTGTCAGTCATTGTGGATGCAACATTTGTTGGCATCAAATTTTCATTATCTGCGTAATCATCTTGTAGTTTGTTTTAGTGCATTCAGGGGATATGGGCTTTGCTGGCCAACATTTATTGCCAAACTTTAACTGCCCTTGATCTGTATGTCCTTGCTTACTGTGATCCACCTGTACTGCTTACAAACAAAGCTTTTCACTGTACTTAGGTATATCTGACAATAAATCAAATCAATCAATCAATCGAACATGTCATCTTGATCTGCTGCAGTTCATTTGACTAGTGGTTGATTATGTGCCATTCAGATATGTCATCAATTTCTTTACAGGACTTGACCACTGTGCATTACAATGTTATGTAACCTAGGCTGGAAACAACCTTTCTATAAATCCTCATATTAATGCAAAGATCTTGGACCATTTTGTCCTGGTCCAGATTGGGATAACTATCTTCATGCTTGTTGGACATGCTTTTGTACCATTTTTCCCCTTCTTTCCAACAACATGTCATGCACATATGCTCAGGTAGCGAAAGTGTGGATGGGAAGAATTAAGTGGATCAGTTCCCAAACATATGAGTTGTCAGTGAGGGTAGGCCATCGCCTTGAGCAGTATCAGGTAAACTCAACATAGTTATTCAAAATTCCTGGTGAGTTGCTTTACATTTATCGAACATGGATTTACAGTATGGACTGTGCACTCTGTTGTAAGATATCTGACTTGAAGCTAATAAAGTGGAGAAGTAATATGCTGAACACTCCACTTCCTGCATATGGAGGAGTAAATTAATGGGGATACTGTTGGCCTGTTACAATGTTTTCAAACTTAGCCTTTCATCTAACTGTGCGTCAATGGCATATTCTTTACATTTGTCTAGCAGTGTTTTTCTTTGGAAAGGCAGGCATGGATGCAATGACTAGTTCTATACATCTTGCAGATAAATTAATTTCAGTAAAATCATATTCCACATCTTTGTGCAAAACCAACTTACAAACTGGTCATTCTTTTCACCTGGTTTTTGTCAGTAAGATATGGACTCAAATCTCGCAATATAAGTTGATTTTCTAACATTTAAAAAATTTTATTGAGCTCTTTGTGGTCATCAGAAGAAATGATACAGGATTTTGTGCTTCTTAATTTTTCAGTGCCCAAAGTGACAGAATGTTTGCCTGCCAGTTCTTTGCCATTTGTCTGTTGATCCATAATGTAAGGATTGACACTTTCTTTGAGTAACTGGAGTTTGGACTGAATGTGTTCCAATCCATGGTTTGCTATTTGTTTGCCATCTTCTTTTGTAGCTTTATGCTCTGTCAGATGTCGATGTAGCAATCTGCATGGCAATAGTATGTTTCTTTCTATGTTTCTGTTGATTTCTCTGCTCATTAAATTGTATGTTGCTGCTCTTTTAGAAATTCAAGTTTTCTCATAACAGGTTTCATGACAAGGAAAAGAACTGATGACATTTTTGTGCAAATTTGGGAAACAAAATGGTGAATGAACTGATGTCTGCATTCAAGCAAGCCATTTTTAATGTAGAAAACTATTTGCTTTGTGTTTTAAGCTGGATCTGATTCCAGGATCACTTGGCACTGTTATTTCAGGACCAGTTAAATGTCCATTCTTTTTTAGCCTAGTTAGCAGTTTTAAGTGTTGCTTTTTTTCTTAGAGAGACAAATGTAGAGTGCTCATTATACTTATACATAAGTTTGTAGTCCATAGTTTTGCATATAGATGTAACTTCAGTTCTAGATTCAGGCAGATTGATGGCTGACTGTCAGAACAAAAAGATTTTTCTCAGCTGTCACGGTGCGGTCACCCTTTCAGACTTTTGTGTCGACTTACTGCCACTAATTGGCTATTACAACTTTTGTTTAGTGACCATTTGCTGCTACTAACTTTTATTGTGCTTGCAGTTGGCATCTTCTAGTAACTATGTAATGCCACCATAGTACCACTTGTGATTTTCTATATTTGTTAGTCACAACACAGTCTCTTGTAGAGTCAGATATCATAAATTTATTTACAATTTTATTTGATAGGCTGCTATATATCACAGACTTATACACATAGACTCTCATAGTGATAATGTACATTACACATGTAACTAATTGAATTTACTGACTCTATGACAGAAAGAGAGTAAGTGAGAGGGAAGTGGATGTTTTTATGCTGGCATGCTGCTCATTGTGAAATTACGCAGTTGTCTTAAAGTTATAATGTCTGTGTGCTGTGGAATTGTGCCATAATACCACAAGGCCTGCCATGAGAATTAGTGAGACGGGTTCAGAGAAAGGGGAGGGAATCAGTTGGAGGTGAGGCAGGCAGGGCTGACAACATGCATGAGTTAGGCAGAAGTGGTAGCTTAGAGTAGTGCTGGAAAAGCTCGGCAGATCAGGCAGCATCCAAGGAGCAGGAAAACCGACATTTTGGGTAAAAGCCCTTCATCAGGAATGAGGGCTCGATGCTGCTTGACCTGTTGTGTTTTTCCAGCATCACTCTAAACATGCTTGAGTTGTCTTCCTGAGAGGACCTCCTTTCCCAATGCCAGGTCCCTTAACTGGACATAGACAGCCTTTAAATGAGTGACCACCACTAGGTGGTCATAGGTAAACTCAACAGATTCTGCTATGTGAGTTTCCAGGTTGGTGGGTTTCTGGACTATTGCTGGTGGCAACATTGCATGTCTATGTTTCAGTGAAAGAGGACCTCATTAAAACATTAAAAATCTAGCAAGCCAGATTTCAGTCTGGGATCTGACTTGCCCAATAATAACATCATCTGGGATTGTAAGAATTGTCAGCCACCATTTTCTGTTTGTAATCTCTCTTTGGACTAGCTTTTCTTATTGTAATGGGTGTACCACCAACAGGCATAAAAGTAGTCACTAGGCTTGTTTCAGTAGTCTGTTAAGCCAAAGGCAGAATTTTAACATCCGTAGTTGTTAAAACATATCTGCTGTCAGTAGAAAGCAGATATGTTCTAATGTCTGGGTTTCATGAAGACCTTGAAATTCCAATTTGAGGAGCCACAGCTTCAGGTAGTTCTGGTATAAAGTGACAGCTGCGTTCCTCTGCAATCTCACACTATAGAAAACTGTGCTATAGAAAATCACACTGTAGAAGATTGCTGTAGAAAATCGCAATGCCAGTTTAGTAGAAAGAGCATCCACACTTCATCAATAGCGTTTTAACCAATTCGCATTTCTGGAACATGCATTACACCAGAACGCACTGTACTCTCTATACCTACAGGGTCATTATTCCCTTTTAATTTCTCTTACTACTTTTCTCATGGGTTTGTTCAATGACATATTCCAACTAATACTCCATATCTTGCTCGTAATTTCATTAGACAGTGAAGTTGCAGTGTGTAAATTGCTCAATAAAACAAACTGCTTAAAAGTAGCAACTTCAGTATAATTTTTTTTCAGTATGTTTCTTTTAAGTATTGTTGTGAGAAGTGTTAAAAGGAAAAAACATCAATATGATAACTTGAAAGCTAAGCGGAAACTATTTCAGAAACCCAAGTCTTCCTTGCACAACTCATTTGAAGAATAGACTTAGGAATAGGAGAACCATTTGTCAGAACATTAAACATTGTCATAAATGTAGTCAGAAACAATTGACAATGTTCTAATACATAAAAATTGGATGTGAAAACCTGTTTCCTTCTCACACTCAACAAGTTGTGCATCAAATAATTCACCTTAAATAGGGAAATTGAAAGCATCAGTTAGAATTGCAAAAACTTAATTGTGAAACACAACAGGAATAATGTTCACATTTTATTCTACCTATCATCAACACTGAATTTCCTGTTAATCAGTCTGTCAGTAGAAAACAGATATGCTCTAATGTCTGGGTTTAATGAAGACCTTGAATTCCAATTTGAGGACTGAAGGGATTGGCTTTAATATAATTAATATTCTGACAAGTAAATTACTGTAATGACTTATTTTATTTTTTACTGAAATCAGTCAATTATATTTCAGTCTTGCTATATAAAAGCAGGTCTGCTTTTGCATAACCAGTAGATCTTTAACTAAAATAAAGCACTTGATGAAACATGATAGTTTGCAAGATTTGGCAAGACTTGTGGGACTGAAACTGTTACAGTAGTGTAATAAACGTCATATTTCTTTTATTCCACATGACTCTTCTAGTTATATCTGAAAGCTCAATATCCTAATTAATCTATTTGAGATCACTTGGGACTCTTTAATATTGCAATCCAGTTGGTCTGCTTCAATTATATTTCTGAAAAACTGCTTTCTGAACTAAAGCATAATAGTTTATCCAGTGCACATTTTCCCAATTCATAACATTTTCCTTGTCAATTTTCCATGGTCAAATGCTTTCAGCCCACAAATATGCTCTAACTGCTTTGAAGTCATATGATCGATGTTACTTTCATTACTTGTTTCAACAACTTTTATTTTGCTTTTTTACCTTCAATGCCAGAATTAACAAATTAAGCACACATTTTATTCTGAAGCTGTTTTTCCCAAATTCCAGTCTTGGTGTGTGAGTCCCCAGTCGAGTATTCTCTATTGGATTTTAATGCTTGGCAAACTTGTGCCGATCCATTCTCCACATTTACCACATAACGCAGTACATATGCAATCTTAATAAGACAAATGTGATATCTTTTGAAATCAGTTGGACATGTTAATCCATCAGCAATCAGGGTCAATATAATCACAGTCAGAACCTGCAGAACAGTACAAAAAGGATTTGACAATGCAGCTGTTCCACAAAACATTGCTCTGTACAATCTCAAAGGGTAATGTTAAAAATTACATACCAGGTTATAGTCCAACAGATTTATTTGGAAGCATTAGCTTTCATAGTACTTCTAAGTAAACCTGTTGAACTATAACCTGGTGTTGTGTGATTTTTAGCATTGTCCACCCCGGTCCAACACTGGCACCTCCAGTTCAAAGGATAATGACAGTCCTTGAGAGGATGGGGTCCTGTCTTCACACTGTAGATACATTCCACCATGTTATGTGGACTAATGCTGTGCTGGATTCAGCTAAATGTAATCCATTTGATGCTTTTCGATATTGGTAATAGCAAAATTGTGTGCAATGACAATCTGTAACCTCATAGTCAAGCCTAACTGCTACTTTGTCAAGCTGTGGAGTCAACACTGTTGTTTGGAGAGTCCAGGAGGGCATGTCAGGAGCAGCACGGGGAAATATCTGAAAATGTGGTATCATCATAGTGAAGCTGCTGCTTAGAACTAAAACATAGAACATTGAAAATTCTCTGGCTATCGACTCTATTCATGCCTCTCATTACCTTGAGTACCTCAATCAGGTCACCTCTCTTCTTCTTTCTCTCCAGAGAGAAAAGCCCGAGCTTAGTCAACCTCTCTTTGTAAGACAAGCCCCTCCAATCCAGGCAGCATCCTGGGAAACCTTCTTTGCACCCTCTCCAAAGCCTCCACATTTTTCCTATAATAGGGCGACCTATTTACCTACTTCTATGGCAAACAGGGGAAGTAGCAGAGAAAAGACAGAGCTAAGTGATCAGGTCAACGCTCTGCAATTACAGAGTCTTAGCATCATACAGCACAGAAACTGACCCTTCAGTTCAACCGAGTGCATGATCATCTTAACCTTCCCTGGAGGTACCCAGGATGAACATTGTTGTTCTTAGTAGTGTCAAACTCTTTTAAAAAATTGGAATTCCTGTTAATAGTTGAAAAATAAACTGAAAGGAATATATAACCCAATATTTCCAACTTTCTGGGACTTTGGGAGTGCAGTTTACTGCTTGTGTGCAAAAAGACCACATATATTGTGAACACCTTATACAGCCACATTAGTAATTCAACCCAGACCTCACTTTAAATTCTAACCTCACCAAATCTACTTCCAAGCAGACTTCAGAAACTATCACATGACTTTCTCTATTTTGTTTTAAATTACATAAGTGGCTACAAAATGTACCAAACTTATAAACTGCACATTTTTAACAGAGGTCCCACAAAACCACTGCAGCAGTTCCTTGGCACAGTCCTTTGCCATTGTTGGGAGAAAAGGGTTATATTGATGATATTTTAAATTTTTTTTCACATGTGATGTGTAAATAGTTTGGTTTATTCTATTTTATCTTTTTTTTGCGTAATAAACTTTCAGTTTTAGACTCTAAAGTGTAGAAGCACAAGTAGGTCATTCAATTCATTGAGTTTGCTCTGCTATCCAATACAATCATAGTTTATTTGATGATCCTCAACTTCACTTGCCTGGCTTTTTGCCTTAAGCTTTGATTCTCTAACTGATTAAAGGTCTGTCTATCTCAACCTGGCAAATCCTTAAAGATCCACTTCTACAGCCTTCTGCAGTAAAGAATTCCATAGACTCATTACCCATTGAAAGAAGAAGTTTCTTCTGATTCTAGTCTTAAATGGTCATCCCTTATTCGAAGATTACACCCTCTGGGCCCTTGACTCTCCCACAAGGGGAAAGATGCCTCTCTGCATTTATCCTATCAGGCCTCTGAAGAATTTTATATGCATGGACTAACATTCTTCTGAATCCCAATGAATCTGTGCCAAAACTGCTCAATTTCTTCTCATGAAACAATCCCTCCATACTTTTATGGATTGGGCTAGGCTGCTCAAAACATTCTTGAGCAGGCAACTCAGACCATAACTTTATAACTTGATTCGTTAAGTTACAGTGAAAATTACCTGGAATAAGCTAGCTATATTGATTACTAGGTTTTAAAACAAACAGAAATTTATTCACAAAATTACACAGTGAAACACAAAGAACAGAATAAAGAACCTCTATGGAACTCAATCTATCCAAACTAGACTTAATTATGCTGTTCTGAATACATACAACTGTCCAAATAAGCAAACCCTCTTAAAAACCAGTATAAATGGAACAAAGGTTTAGAGGTTGAAGTTAGGAAGGCAGAAAGAGAAAGAGAGAAACTTTCCAAACAGCTCACTGTTGAACTTCTAACTAGTTCTGGACTGAACTGCTCAGCTAGAGACCTGACCACTCCCCTTCTGTTATACAGATCACTTCTAAAACAGGACCACTTTGACCTGAAGGCTCATCTGTTTACATATAAACCAAAGACCTCTCAAAATTCTTTTCCTCTCCATACCAAATCAGTCCAATTGCAGCCCGGCCCCTTTACAACTCCTCTGAAAAAAAATCAAGGACACAGTATCCTTGAGAAAAGGAACAGCTTTTTGAAATAAGGGACCAGCTTTGTGACAAACGCAGATTTAAACTAATGAACCTTCTCTGGACTGCCTTTAATGCCTGTGCATCTTTCCTTAGATAAGGGGACCAAGGTATTTTACAGTATTCTGTTAGACTTTGACAACATTCCAGCAACAGTACTGCAGACTTCAAAACTAACCATGCCCCTAACTATTCTATTCTATCAATGCTTTCAAGTGGACTTATCACAGCAACAACCTCTCCAATGATGGTAGTCTGACTAGTGTGTTGCATAGTCTTAGCAAGAAGTCCCTTCTTTTATATTCCATTTGCTTTGAAATAAAGACCAACATTTCACTTGTATTCCCTATGACCTGCTGAACGTATATGCTGGTTTTTTTGTGATTTATGCAAGAGCATACCTTCTTTTCTGTAGAGTTCTTCATTTTTACTAGTTGAATAATATTTCACTCTTTTATTATTTCTGCCAAAGGAGATAACTTTATATTTCCCTGACTATATTCCATTTGCCACCTTTTTACCCATTCACTTAACCAGACCGTTTCAGTAGATTCTTTATGCCATTCTCACCACTTGCCTTCCTTCTGCAGTTGTTGCTACAGTATATTTACATTCCTCATCCAAGTCATTAATATATATTATATATAATTGTGACCCCAGCACTGATCCATGTGGCACCCCACTACTTACAGGTTGCCATCCTAAAAAGACAACATCTCCCCCCATCCCTGACCACTGACCTAACTCTCAGTCTTCTACTGGTCTCCTTCTGCATTTCTCCAGTACTTTCTGTTTCTACTCTAATCCTCTATCCTAGTTAAATACTACCCCAAGCACCATGGGCATTTATTTTATTAAGTAGCCAATATGAGCTACCTTGTCAAACACCTAACACAAATCCAAACACATTACAACCCCTGCTTCTCTATTATCTATCCTGTTTGTTACTTCCTTAAAGAATTCTAATAAATTTTTCAGGCATAATTTCCCCTTTGTGAAACCAAGCTGACTCTGCTTGAACATATGGATTCTAAATACTCCACTAATACATCCTTTATCATATACTCTAACATTTTCCTAATGACAGACGTTAAATTCACTGGCTTAAAGTTACCAGTTTTTTTGCCTCCTTCCCTTTTTAAATAAAGGCAATATATTGGCAGCTTTCCAATTTTCTTGGGCTTTTCTATAATGTAAGAATTCATGGAAGATTACTACCATTGAATCCAGTATCTCTGTAACTACTTCTATGGTACCCTTGGATGCATCCCATCTGGTCCATTGTTTATTGTTAAAGCCAAATCTGCAACATTGTGTGTTTAAGTGTTTATGACAGACCACCTCATCAGATAAAAAGAAAACAAAGTATGATCTATCAAGCCAATTTTCTGCCTTGGGTCTAACTTGTACAATAATAACATCAGCTGGAATCATAACAGTGAGCTGAAGCATGTGAATGTTAGTTATTAATCCTGATTGATAGAAATAATTGTCATGGGTGCCTGAGGGTCATGGTGTAAGTAGTAGGAATGATATATGAAGATGTATTCATATATGATGCTAAGTGTAAACATAATATGCAGCACTGCATCTAGCTCCTCATGCATTAAACCCTGAATATTAATGATGACGGCTTTTCATTCTCACTGACTTCTCACAATGTGTCTGGAGAATCTCCTGACATGTATGAGTATAATACATTCTTCCCCTATCTACCTCCTTCATTAAGTCTCCAAGCAGCATTGTGCATCCTCTCTCACTGACTAGCCGTTGAGCACACTACTAATCCAAATGATAAAAGCAAAATATTGCAGATCTTGAAGATCTGAGATCAAATAGTAAGTGCTAGAAGAATTCAGCAGGGCAGCTGAGCTGGAGTTCTGAAGAATAGTCACATTGGACTAAAAATCTTAATTTACATTCTCGCTTCACAGATACTGCCAGATCTGCTGCATTTCCCTTGCACTTTCTGTTTCTATTCCAAAAGCTGTTGTCATGTGGTGGGTCAGAACCCCAAATACAACAGACATTTTTAGCCATTAATAACATAGCCACTGAGACAATGTTACCGCAGATATAAATTCATTAGATGATTGGCACAAATTCACAATGGCGTGGATGCGATGTAACACTTCAAGATGTTAAAGGAATTTAAAACAGACTGAACTGTCACATTTTGAGACTACAAAGATAACGAAGGATTGATGACCTCCTGCTCAACTTTAAGCTATTAACTATGGATTATGCACCAAATTGCAACATGGTTGACTCTATCAGTCAATGGAATTTGCTGTTATCTCTTTGGCTAAGCAATTTTGGTGATGAATTCTGTGTCCAATTTGTTCACCAAAATCCTCCGAACCTGGAATAGAATACGACTCTACTTTTGTCACCATGTTGCCTTTGCAATAATTGAGACAATATTTTTGTGACTGGTCTAGTTTTGGCACTATTGTGATAGATGAACTCCAAGTACCCTGACTAAATTCAATAATATTATTGCCCACTATGAAAGGAATCTGTTCCCTCACTGAGATAATTGCTCTGGACTAAGTCTATAATAATGTTACTTTGTTACACATCTCCACATTAACACCATGAACAGCCAAAGATGTTTTTTTCCCTGACTTATTCACACAAATTTAATTACAATTTTGTAATAACTTTTGAAACTCACCTTGATAATTTTGATCTGTTGAGGTCAGGGCGAACAAATAGCTGTAGGCAAAAGTGTTTGGCATTCTCCCTGATTGTGTGGTCACATGGTCTGTGAGCAGGCAATATCAGCCAGTGGAGGATGAGTGATGCTGTAAATAGAAGGCTCTGTGGCCTGGTTAGCTGAAACCTTTTTCAGGGATCTAGAAGACTGCTTTGAAAACATTCACATTACTGAAGAGGAAGTCTGGAGATCTTAGAAAACAAAAAGGCCGATAAATCTCCAGGATCTGATCAAGTTTATCCCCGGACACTATGGGAAATTAAGGAGGAAACTGCAGGGTCCCTAACAGAAATATTTATCACTTATAAACAAGAGTGATGTGCCGGAGGCCTGGAGGGTGGCTAATGTTGTGCCATTGCTTAAGAAAGGCTGTAAGGAGAAGCCTGAAAACTATAGATCAGTGAGTCTGACATCGGTTCTTGGAAGTGATTCTGGAAGGTAGGATTGACATGATTTTAGCTTAGGGATAGTCAGCATGGTGTTGTTTGAGGAAACTTGTGTCTCACAAACTTGATTGAGTTTTTAATGATGTAACCAAAAGGATTGATGAGGGCAGAGCAATCAATGTTGTTTACTTAGACTTTGATAAGGTTCTGCGTGGTGGACTAATTAGTTAAATTAGATCACATGGATTCAGGGTGAGCTTGCCAATTGGATGCAAAATTGGCTTCATGGCTGGAGACAAAGGGTAGTCATGGAGGGTTGGCTTTTGGACTGGAGGCCAATGTCAATGGTGTTCCACAAGGATCAGTATAAAGTCCACTTTTGTTTGTCATTTATATAAATGATTTGGGTGTGAATATAGGAGGCATGGTTAGTAAGTTTGCAGATGACACCAAATTGAAGGTACAGTGGAGAGGGAGGAAGGCAATTTAGATTACAACAAGATTTTGATTGATTAGGTCAATGGGCTGAGGAGTGTCAGATGAAGTTGAGTTTGGATAAATGTGAGGTATTGCATTTTGGTAAAACTAACAACTTATACAATTAATGGTAGGACCCTGGGTAGTGTTGTAAAATACAGAGGCTGAGGGATTCAAGTAAATAATTCTATCAGATCTGCATGACAGTTAGACAGGGTTGTTAAGAAGGTGTTTAGCACGCTTATCTTCTTTTTTCAGACCTTTGAATATCGGAGTTGGGATATCATATTGTGGTTTTACATGATATTGGTGAGGACTCTTCTGAAGTACTGTGTGCAGTCTGATTGCCCTGTTATAGGAAGGATATTATTAAACTGAAGAGGATTCAGAAACGTTTTACCAAGTTGTTGTCAGGAATGGAGGGTTTGAGATGTAAAAGTAATCTTGAAAGAGTTTTTTTCAGTAGGAGGTTGAGTGGTGATCTTATGAAGGCATAGAAAATCATGAGGTGCATAGATAAGATGGATGGCAAGAGTCTCTTTCCCTAGGGTGAGGCATTTCAGAAGTAGGAGGCCTATTTTTATGGTGAGAGGAGAGAGATTTAAAAAGGATATGAGGGGAAACCTTTTTACACAGACAGCTGTTCATGTCTGGAATGAATTGAAGAGAAAGTGGTGGATGCAGGTATATTTACAATGGCTAAAAGACATTTGGATAAGTTCTTCTATAGGAAAGGTTTGGAGGGGTATGGACCAAGTGCAGACAGGTGAGACTGGTTTAGTTTGGGAATATGGTTGGTGTGAACTGGTTGGACCGAAGGGCCTGTTTCTATGCTGTATAAATCTATGACTCTAAGACCACAAGGAAGTAATAAATAATACATCATTAGTAGCAGTCCAACAAATGAGCTACTGTTAAAGTCACTCCCTCAGACTTTTCACACCAATGCTGAGGCAGAAATGGTCCTTGAATGCGAATATATTAAGGATGAGATAGTGATGAGGAAATTGTGACACTATCATAGACTAGTGGTGTTACTAAGGTACTGGAGAGAATTATTACAACTAGTGCACAAATTTGTGATTACTTGGCATTACAGAATATGCAAATCCCACATCTACTTCAGCCAGCACTTTTACTTATGACAAATACAGAGGATTTGGCAATATTTGGCAGAATCAGCTGCACCAGCCAGCTTGTTGAAAAATCCCAATCCAAAATATGACCTGTGCTGATAACTGCTGTGCTTTTGAGGAAACTATCAGTAAGGTCATAGAGCCATAAAGTCATAGAGATGTGCAGCATGGAAACAGACCCTTCGGTCCAACTCATCCATGTTGACCAGATATCCTAACCTAATCTAGTTCAATTTGCCAGCATTTGGCCTAAAGTTGCCCCTTTGGTCCTTTTTAAATCTTTTACCTTTCATCCTCAACGTATGCCCTCTAGTTCTGGACTCCACCACCCCAGGGAAAAGAGCTTGTCTATTTGCTCTATCCATGTCCCTCATGATTTTATAAACCTCCATAAGGACACCCCTCAGCCTCCAACACTGCAAGGAAAATAGTCCCAGTCTATTCAGATTGTCCCTGTACAGTGAAATCCTCCAACCTTGGCAACATCCTTGTAAGTCTTTATTGAACCCTTTGAAGTTTCACAACATCCTTCTGATGCACACAATATTCCCAAAGTGGCCGAACCAAACTCCTGTACAGCTGCAACGTGACCTCCCAACTCCTGTACTCAATGCTCTGTCCAATAAAGGAAAGCATACCAAATGCCTTCTTCACTATCCTATCTACCTGTGACTCCACTTTAAAGGTATTACGAACCTGCACTCCAAGGTCTTTATTCAGCAATACTCGCCAAGACCTTACCATTAAGTGTATATGTGCTGCTAAGATTTGCCTTTCCAAAATGCATCATCTTACATTTATCTAAATTAAACTCCATCTGCCACTTCTCAGCCCATTGGCCCATCTGATCAAGATCCCGTCGTACTCTGAGGTAGCCTTCTTTGCTGTACACTACACCTTCAATTTTGGTGCCATCTGCAAACTTACTAACAATACCTCCTATGTTCACATCAAAATCATTTATATAGATGATGAAAAGCAGTGGAACTAGCATTGATCCTTGTGGCACACCACTGGCAACAAATCTCCAGTCTGAAAAGCAACCCACCACCACCACCTTCTGTCTTCTAACCTCAATCAAGATCTGTATCCAGATGGCTTGTTCTCCCTGTATTCCATGAGATCTAACCTTGCTAACCAGTCTATCATGAGCAACCTTGTCGAACACTTTACTGAAGTCCATATAGATCACGTCTACCGCACTGCTCTCGTCAATCTTCTTTGTTACTTCTTCAAACACAATCAGTTCGTGAGACATGATTTCCCATGCACAAGTCCATGTTGACTATCCCTAATCAGTCCTTGCCTTTCCAAATGCCCTCACATAAATCCTGTCCCTCAGGATTCCCACTAACAACTTGCCCACCATCGACATCAGGCTCACCGGTCTATGGTTCTCTGGCTTGTCCTTATCACCTTTTTTAAATAGTGGCACCTCGTTAGCTACCCTCCAGTCTTCCAGGACCTCGCCTGCGACTATTGATGATAAAAATATCTCAACAAGGAACCCAGCAATCTCTTGCCTAGCTTCTCACAGAGTTCTATGATACAGCTGGAGATTTATCCACTTGTATGCATTTTACTACATTTAGCACCTCCTCCTCTGTAATATGAACATTTTTCAAGATGTCACTGTCTATTTCCCCACATTCTATATCTTCCATATAAACACTGCGCAGTAAACACTGATGCAAAATACCTGTTTAGTATCCCTCCCATCTCCTGTCGTCCACGCATAGGATGCCTTGCTGATCTTTGGGGTGCCCTTAGTGTATCTATAAAATCCATTTAGATTCTCCTTACGTCTGTTTGTCTCGTTTTTGACCTCCTGATTTCCCTCTTAAGTATACTCTTACTGCCTTTATACCCTTCTATGGATTCACTTAATCTCTCCTGTCTATACCTGATATATGCTTCCTATTTTTCTTAAGCAAAATCTCAATTTCTCTAGTCATTCAGCATTCGCTACACCTACCACCCTTTCCTTCATTCTAATAGGAATATACTGTTTCTGAACTCTTGTTATTTCACTTTTGAAGCCTTCCCATTTTCCAGTAAACATCTGTCCCCAATCCACTTTTAAAAGTTCTTGCCTAATACCGCCAAAATTAGCCTTCCTCCAATTTAGAACTTCAACTTTTAGATCTGGTCTAGCCTTTTCCATAACTATTTTAAAACAAATAAAATTATGGCCCCAAAGTGCTCACCCATTGATACCTCAATCATCTGCCCTGCCTTATTTCCCAAGAGTAGATCAAGGTTTGCACTGTCTCTAGTAGGCGCATCCACATACTGAATCAGAAAATTTTCTTGGACACATTTAACAAATTCCTCTTTATCTAAATCCTTAACACTATAGCAGTCCCAGTCTATGTTTGGAAAGTTAAAATCCCCGACCATAATCACCCTATTATTCTTACAGATAACTGAAATCTCCTTACAAATTTGTTTCTCAATTTCCTACTGACTACTGGGAAGTCTATAATGTAATCCCCATTAGGTGATCATCCCTTTCTTATTTCTCAGTTCCACCCAAATAACATGCCTGGATGTATTCCCAGGAATATCCTACCTAACTACAGCAATAATTCTATCCCTTGTCAAAAACATTACTTCCCCTCCTCTCCTGCCCCCCACTTTCTATCATTCCTAAAGCATTTGTATCCTGGAACATCAAGCTGCCAGTCCTGCCCATTCTTGAGCCACATCTCTGTAATTGCTATGAATCCCAGTCCCACATTCCTAATCATGCCCTGAGTTAATCTGCCTTCCCTGATAGGCCTGTTCATTGAAATAAATGCAGTTTAATTTATCAGTCCTACCTCTGTTTTGTTCCTCCCTGCCCTGACTGTTTCACTTGTTCCTATTCTCAATTGTACCAGTCTCAGATTGATCTTTTTCCCGCACTATTTCCCTGGGTTCCACAATTCTACCTCCCCCCCCACACCCCAACCCCCACCCTTACTAGTTTAAGTCTTCCCAAGCAGCTCTAGCAAAGCTCCCTGCCAGTATATTAGTCCCATTCCAATTCAGGTACAATGTATCCTTCTTGTACTTCTTGTCACTTCTACTCCAGAAGAGATTCCAACGATCCAAAAACATGAACCCTTCTCTCCTATACCAGCTCCTCAACCACGCATTCATCTGCTCTATCCTCCTATTCCTACCTTCATTAGCTTGTAGCACCGGGAGTAATCCAGATATTACAACTCACGAGGACCTCCCTTTTAAATTCCTGTCTATATTCTCCCTTCAGAATCTCATCCTTTTTTCTTCCTATGTCATTAGTTCCAATGTGTACAATGACTTCCTGCTAGTCCAAATTCCCTTTGAGAACATTCTGCACTGTCTCTGAGATATCCTTGATGCTAGCAGCGGGGAGGAAACACACCATTCTGATTTCTTGCTGCCGGCCACAGAAACATTTGTTGGTGCCTCTGTCTAGAGAGTCCCCATCACAATCGATCGCTTGGAACCCAGCATACCCCTCACTACATTACAGTCATTCTCGGTGCCAGAAACTTGGCTGTTTATGCTACATTCCCTTGAGAGTCCATCACCCACTATATTTTTCAAAACAGCATGCTTGTTTGAGCTGGGTAGAGCCACAGGGGAATCCTGCACCACCTGCCTACCCCTCCTACCTTTCCTGGAGTTAGCCCATCTAGCTGACTGTATCAGCAGCTTTTTGCTCTTTCTATAACTGCCATCCATTACACCCACTAGCTACCATAAATTCCTTATTGCCTCTTACTGCTGCTCCAACCAATTCATGCAATCTGATAGGATTCACAACCAAAGACACTTCCTTCAGACATAACCATCAGAGGACTGTTAGAGGACTGTGTGAGACCCTTGCTCAGAGCAAAATGAGGTTACCAGTGTATCCTTAAAAACATGTTTGTGAGCATCCATTTTCCAGAGGCTACTCCTCTAAGAACTCCAAATCTGCCATAACAGTAGTTAGGGAGTTAACTCATTTCTTCGCCTGTGCTGGTCTGCCTACCAAGATCCAATAGGTGAAAGTGAATATTGCAGATGCTGGAGATGACAGTCAAGAATGTGGTGCTGGAAAAGCACAGCAGGTCAGGCAACATCCAAGGAGCAGGAGAATGGATGTTTCGGATAATAGCCCTTCATCAAAATCCAATGTCACGCCCAGAGTGTTCCAGGAGGTATAACTAACACGGACATGGCCTCAACATTTCTTCTGTAGTCACAGGGTGTGCTGGAATTTAGGTCCAGGTTTATGAGGAGATTAACTATCTGGTGGAGCACCAACTAACACAGTCTGGTAGCAGAAAATGGAGCTGTCAGCAGTGCTGGTCTCAAATGCAGATGGCTTCATAAGGTTCCTTGACTGCACGTGTGCAGGAAATCTCTATCTTAATAACTCCAGATGGAGTGTTGAGTCATGCAGTTCAGACTCTAAAATGTCCTGACCATCAGCCAAAGGCTGTTGAACCAGATAATGTCAGGCTTAGCTAATTGGATATTGTGTGGCCATGATCTCCTAATGACAGCATTACATGGGGAAGCATAGTTGGAGCAACTATAATCCATGTTCTGAAATAAATAATTAGCTAACCTAGTAGTTGATCTCACAAACAGGAAGTTCACTAAGGCCCAAGTGATGCACTAAAGACACAAAGTCAAGGCGAGTACTGCCCAGGGCTGCTAGGTTCGAAGCAGAAGCACCATTCCCCAGTCCCACAATACAAAATGGAAATTATTAGTTGGTTGAGAATGAATGGGATCTATTGAAAGTTTGTCCCAAACTTCAATACAGTAACTGCACTCTTGGCAAACCTACGATTGAAAATAAACAAAGAAAAGTACTTGATCGAGCAATGCTAGATTGTCTTGAAAAAGCTGAAAGCCATTTTAACTTGTGAGCCTGTACTTGCAACTCCAAACTTTAAACATGCTTTTAAATCTGAACTCATTACAAGTGACATGAGTGTAGATTCTGTTCTACTCCAGAAACCAGAAAAGAGTGAATGATAAGATATTTCTCAAAAAAAAACAAAGAAACATCAGAAATTATACCTCATAGCAGACAAGGAAATTCTCAGTTTGTTATGTGCTGTCAAATACACAAACAAGGAACAAAAGCAGGCCATTTGATCTGTCGAAAATGTTCTACCTTTCAATAAGATCATAGCTGATTTTAACCTCAACTCTACATTCTTGCATATCCCCAGTAATCTTTCATCACCTTAGTAAACAAGAATCTATCTACCTCTGTCTTAAAACTATTTAAAGATACTACATTCACTGCCTTCTGAGGAAGGAAATTCCAAAAACTTACAACCCTCTGAATGGAAAAAAATGCTTCCTCACCTCTATCTTAAATGGGTACCCCTTATTTTTAAACTATGGTTCCCAGTTTTAGATTCTCCAACAAGAAACATCCTTTCAACATCCATCTGATCAAGTCCTGTCAGGATCTTATATGCTTCAATTAAGCACCTCTGACTCTTCTAAATTCCAGAGGATACAGACCTAGCGTGTCTCGCCTTTCTTCGTAAGGAAACCTGCTCATTCCAGGTATTAGTTTAGTAAACCTTTCCGAGCTGCTTTCAATTCATTGATTTCCTTTTGTCAGTTCAATGGCCAATATTGTACACGATACTTCAGATGCATTCTCACCAATATCCTGTATACCAAAGCATAGCTTCTGTCCACTTGCATTCAATTCCCCTCGCAATAAACATAACATCCTCTGAGCATTCCTAATTACTTGTTACAACTACACACTACTCTGCTGTGATTCATAGACCAGAACATCCAGACATCTCTGCTTCTGAGAGCTCTGCAACATCTCATTGTTCAGATAATATGCATCATTTTTATACTTTCTTCCAAAATCACAATTTCACACTTGCCCACCATTATTCTTCATCCTTTTGGACTCACCTTGTGCATCTAATCTGTTGGGATATGTGTTGCATTACTAATTATTTTTATGCTAAATTACAATTTTTTAAATTATAATTAATGATTAGTTGGGAGCTGACTAAAATAAACTTGGTTAAATTGGCTTCTTTTAAAACATAATTGCGTTAAGGTGGGAGAGAAAGATAACAACTGGGAAAGAGATTCTCATATTTAAATTATCCTTTTGCAAGCTAATTAGTGGAGAAATGGAGCCAGCTCACCCAAGGCCACCTGGAATCTGTTGGTTATGACGTCTGATCGTAACAATGACAATCAGCAACCACTATGCACCATCTATTTAATATAGCTGCATACAGAAGTTATACAAATGAGCAGGTCAGGCATGAAACTGCTTTGCTGCCTTTTTAAAACCTTGAACAAATGTGAGATTATCATGTAGCTAGATCCCAGTGTACATTTTCAGGAGTTTATCAATTTGGTCTCTGTTCTCCCATTTTTCATCTTTTATTTTCTGACTTTGGCATGGTATTGGTTTTTCAGTACTTAAAATTTATTTTAGTTTTATGTTATTTCTATTTGCTTTTGTTTTTTGCTGCTTTTCATTATCCAAATTTTTCAATACATTCTCATCCATGATGGATTTTTGTATTCATCCATAGTTTTCTTTTAATATAAATGATCAAGAATGGATTTATTTTTGTTACCCAACCATGAAAAATACTGAGAGCTTATTCTGAATGAAAAACGTAATGAAAACCTTCACGTATCTGTGGTCAGAGCTCCAACTATCAACCTGACCTTAAAACTCCCCCTGGCATCATCAATCACTGTATAATCTGACCTATTTCATGGAGCCTTTATTGGAAGGTGGTTCATCTCTCCTAGGAGAATATGTTGTGCTGGAAACAAACCTTTTAAGAGTACATAAATTCTATGTGACATGTGGATATTAGAGAAATATTCAAGATTTCTTCCCTGAAATAAGAAAATGAAACCTTTCCCAATTTTAAATAAAGCTTTGTTCTGATTTCAAAGCTATCTGTTTTTCATTAATTTGCAGTCTTTTTTAAAAAGACTGACTTTTTTTCCCTTCCAACATGTGGCAGAGTTTCACTTTTATTCAACCTGTATTTGTCGGAGTTATTTTGGGAGATTAAAAAGAAATGCTTTGGTCCATCTTCCCAGTGCAAAACAGAAATGCTTACAAATTAAACCTAATGTGTCATTCTGCTTCATGTTTTAGTGATAAATTTGATTATCAGCCCAAAACTAGGAATCTAATAAACTGATTTCATTCCTACCATTGAACTGAACAGCTTTGAGCCTGATGCTTGGGATCAGGACAATGATGTATTCCATAAATTATTACATGACAGCTTATTAAAGGACACATGATAACTCATGTTAACAGTGTAGGTTTGTTATGGGCTGCAGAGCCTGCATAAACTGCAGACTGAGTTTGGAGTTTAGTAACTTGGTAAGTGGAATTGAAGTGATGGCACCTAACTACTGTTTGTAGGAAATGCAACAGATCACACAAAAACTACTAATATAACATTAAAAACGTTCTTCAATTACCTATCGTCTTCAGCCATGTTTTTGCCAATTAGTTATAAACCTAACTTTTTTTTCTATACATCCAAAAATTGGGAAGTAATTCATGCTACACATCTTTAGAGTATAAAATGAATTCTAAAGTTTGACAACATTGTGACATGAACGATTACTAAACATTAGCCCATCAACTATATTGAAAACTATTGCCTGTCAATACAACTTCAAGAAGAGCTAATGACCTCATGGTATTGTCACAAGATTGTTAATCCACAGACCCCAGTATTGATCTGGGGTCTTCGGTTTGAATCCTGCCATGGGTGATGGTGGAATTTGGAGTCAATTAAAAATCTGAAATTAAGAGTCTAATGTTGACCATGAACTGATGTCAATGTTTGGAAAAATATATCTGGTTCACTAATGTCCTTTAGGGAAGGAAACTGACTTCTTTACCTAGTCTGGCCTACATGTGACTCCAGTTCCACAGCACTTTGGTTGACTTTTAACTGTCCTCTGTGCAATTAGGGATGGGCAATAAATGTTGACCTGGCCAGTGATGCTCACATCCCGTGAATGAATGAATACAAATTGCAATTTTACTGAACAGAAAATGCATGTTAGAGGAAATGTAACATTCAGCATGTCAGGTACCATCTGAACAGATTTTTCATGTGAATAATGAGGTATTGATGAATAGTCAGTTTCAACCTGAAACATGAACCCATTTTTTTATCTGCCAGCTCGGGTGTGGGAGTAGATAAAAATCCTAGTTCTGTCCACCTGCATCAGGGAAAGAAACTCCAGAAGCTCAATATTCATTGCCTTGGAACAATGAACTTTACTACACTATTGGCTCAACTAACCCCGGAAGGAGATTGGTGGCAGCCACAGGACTGCCAGGTGCCAGACTGGGTTGTGAGGTAAATAGGAACATAGGAACAGAGTAAGCCATTCAGCCCCTTGAGCCTATTCCACTATTCAATGAGATCATGGCTGATCTGTGGCCTAACTCCACATACCTGCTTTTGGCCCATATTATTAACACCTTTGCTTCACAAAAACTTCTATAATTCAGATTAAAAATTAAAATCTGATCCAGATCATTGCTGTTTGTGGAAGGGACAAATTTCTACCGCCTTTTGTGTGTAGAAGTGTTTCTTATCATCTCTCCTCAACAGTCTGGCCTTAATTCTCAGATAATAGCCCCTATCACAATTCCTCTGATAATGAAGCAATCCATGTTCAACTGCAACAAGATCTGGTCAATATCCAGGCCTAGGCTGACAAGTGGCAAGTATCATTCATGTCATACAAATGCCAGGCAAAAACCATCACCAAAAAGACAATTTAATCATCACCGCTTGACATTCAATGGTTTTACCATCACTGAGTCCCTCACTATCAACATCCTTGGGATTATCATTGACCAGAAACTTAACTGATCCATCACATAAACGTAGTGGCTACAAAAGCAAGTCAGAGACTAGCAATATTGTGGCAGGTAACTCACCTCCTGACTCTCCAGAGCTTTTCAATCATCTACAAAGCACAAGTCAGGACTGCGATGGTATACTCTTCACTTGTCTGGATAAGTACAGCTTCAGCGATACTCAAGAAGCTTGACATCAGCCAGGACAAAGCAGTCTGAATGATTGATGCCCTATCCACAAGCATCCACTCCATCCACCACTGATACTTAGTAACTGTAGTGTGTATTATCAGCAATATGCACTGCAGAACTTCACCAACTATCTTTGGAAGGCACATTTCAAGCCCATGACCACATCCATCTAGAATAACAAGGACAGCAGGTACATGGGAATGCCACCACCTGCAAGCTCCACTCCAGGCACTTAATATCCTGATTTGCTGATATATCATCATTCCTCCACTGTCTCTGGGTAAAAATCCTGGAATTCCCTCCCTAATTGCATTGTGGGTCAACCCACAGCATGTGGACAGCTGTGATTCAAGAAGGCATCTCACCACCACTTTCTCAAGGGCAACAAGGAATGGGCAATAAATACTGGCCATGTTCCATGAAGGTACAAAAAACGTTTCCGAATCCCCAACCAATGAAAGTAGTTTATCTTTATCTACTCAGTCTTTTCCTGTTAATAGCATGAAGAATTCAATCAGATTACTCTTTAACCTTTGAAATCTAGAGAAAACATGCCTAAATTGTTTAATCTCTCTTCATAACTTAATCCCTGAAGTCCAGATATCATTCTTGTAAGCCTATGATGTACTTCCTCCAAAGTGAACATATTGTTCTTCAAGTGTGATGCCCAGCTTTGCTCACAGTACTTCCAGTAGGGTCTAATCTGAGTTTTGTATTAACTGCAGCATAACTTCTGCATCCTTATAATCAAATGCTCTCGAAATTTATCTTAGTATTCCACTGGATTTCTTGATTATTTCAGCACCTGACAATGACGTATTGAAGATCTATTCACCTAGAACCCTAAGTCTCTTTGAACATTTACTGTATTTACTTTCATACCATCTATAAAGTTTGAGATCTTGGAGAAGATTTATAGCTCAGGTTGTAGATAAGGTTGTTGGTTTGCTTGCAGAGCTGGTGGGGTGTGTTCTCAGATGTTTCATCACTATGCTAGGTAACATTCTCAGCGAGCTTCCGGTGAAGCATGGGTGTTCTGTCCCGCTTGCTATTATGTGTCTGGTTTGTTGTGGTGAGTGATATTGAATAGATGATATTGAGAGGTTTATCAACTTCTCAGAAACAGAACCAGAAATAAGATCACCCACCACAACAAACACATAAATAGCAAATGGGACAGAACACCAACACTTCATCGGAGGCTCACTGATGATGTTACCTAGCATAGTGACAAAACATCTGAGAATACACTCCACCAGTTCAGCGAACAAACCAACAATCTCAATTATAGAAAGTACCCTGATCTATCCTCTTCATCCAAAATGGGTAACTTCACACTTGTTTACATTAAACTCCACCTGCCAGAGTTTTGCCCATTCACTTTCTCTATCAGTATCCATTTGCAATGTTATGTCATCATCTACACCATCTATGATGTTATCTAACTTTGAGTCATCATCATATTTGGACATATGATTTTCTGTTCAATTATCCAAGTCATCGTAAACAATGTGAGTAATTGAAGCCTTAATACAGATCCTTGTGGTACACCACTGGTCATATCTGAGTATCTGCACATCTTCCCTACTTTCTGTTTCCTTTCACTCAACCAATTTCCCGGCAATCTCAATAGTCTACCCTCATTTCTGTGGACTTCTACATTAGTTACCAGTCTCTTATGTGGGACATTATAAAATACCCTGTGGAAGTCCATATAAACAACATCTATAGATATTCCCCTATCCATTACCTCAGTCACCTTTTCAAAAAATCCAATGAGATTTGTCAGGCATGACCTATCTCTCATGAAGCCATGTTGATTTGCCATGATTAACTGAACATTTTCAAGGATATTTGGTTCCCACATCCTTGATTATAAACTTCAACAATTTCCCAACCACAGAATTTAGGCTGGCAGGTCCATAAATCCTTTGCTTTCCTCATTAGCCTTTCTTAAAAGCTGAAGCAACAGGTACAATTTCCATTCTAGTGGGATGACTCTTGCATCTGGGGAAGTCTAAAAGATAATAGTCAGGGAATCTGTAATAATGTGGTCCCCTACTTTCTTTAACATCTGTTAATAGAAACTATCAGGCCACAGGGATTTGTCACTCTTTAATTCCATTAATTTCCTCATGACCAATGTTTTACTTGCATCAATTTTATTCAGTCCCCATTCCCAATTCATTATTAACTTCCTTGGCAAGTTATCCTCTTTTTCTACGTAAATACCAAAGCAAAGTAATTATTCAGCATCCCCTTTAGTCATTGACAATCGCCATACTTTCAGCCTTCAGTGGGCCAACATTGCTCCTGACCATCTACTTTCATTTTATAGATCTATAAACTTTCTTCTAATTAATTTTGATGCCCTGGTATGTTTTATTTCACAATCCCTGTTGGTAGTTGTTATAAGCTCATTTGTAACCCTTTGGTAGTCTTTGTATCTTCTCCGTTTAGCAGGATCTGTAGTATTATTAGATTTTGTAAGCCCTTTCTTTTAGTTATATGCTGACCCTTCTGTCTTTCATTGTCAATGGTTGTTTTTCTCTGTGAAGAGGAGCATTTCCTGTTCAGGCAAATAAACTGGTTTTGAACTGCGTTAAATGTTTCTTTAAACATCCTCCTCTGTTCTTCTGTGGTTTTACTCGTGAGCAGATCTTCTCGGCTTAATGTGGACAGCCTTTGTTTCATCTTGTTAAAGTTGATCTCGCCCAAGTCTAAACCTTCAGTAGCTGATACAGGCATTTTGTGTTTGAATGTTACATTGAACTCAGTCATGTTATAAGCACTATTTGATAAATGTTCATGCATAATTAAGTTAATAATTGAATCCAGTTCATTAATCATCACTCAATCCAATATTGTTTATGCCCTTGTTACCTCCAGGGCAAATTGTTTTTGGAAACTATCCCAAAGAAATATTTAGTCCAACTTGTCCATGCCATCCAGTTTTCACAATTAAACTCACCCCATTTGCCTGTATTTGGTCCATATCATTCCATATCTATCCCATCCATGTATTTGTCCAAATGTTTCTTAAATTATGAAATTGTACTCGCATCCACCACTACGCCTGGCAGCCCATTCCAGACACTCACCACCCTCTGCAAAAAATTGCCTCTCTGGATCTCTTTGTATCTCTCCCCTCTTCCCCTCAACCTATGCTGCCTGGTTTTAGACTCTGCCCACTGTGGGGAAAAGTTGATAGCTATCTACCTTATCTATGCTTAGCATGGTTTTATAGACCTCTATAAAGTCACCCCTCAGTCTCCTAAACTCCAGGGAAGATAGTCCTAGCCTATCCAGTCTCTCCTTATAACTCAAATCTTCCAGTCCATGCAGCATTATAGTAAATATTTTCTGCATTGTTTATAATAATAATATTCTTTCTATAGTAGGGAAACCAGAATGGCAGGCAGAGAAAAGGAGGCGGAGAGGGGACCTAATTGAGGTATACAAGATAATGAGAGGCAGAGATAGAGTCAATAGCCAGAGACTATTTCCCAGGGCAGAAATGACGAACACGAGGGGTCATAGTTTTAAGCTGGTTGGAAGAAAGTATAGAGGGGGTGTCAGAGGCGGGTTCTTTACACAGAGAGTTGTGAGAGCATGGAATGCATTGCCAGCAGCAGTTGTGGAAGCAAAGTCATTGGGGACATTTAAGAGACTACTGGGCATGCATATGGTCACAGAAATTTGAGGGTGCCTACATGAGGATCAGTGGTGGGCACAACATCGTGGGCTGAAGGGCTGAAGTGCTGTACTCTTCTATGTTCTATGTTCTATGTACTCCAAATGTGGCCTTATGAACATCATGTACAGCTGCAACAAGACATCCCAACTCCAATACTCAATGTTCTGACTGATGCAAGCAATCATGCTGAAAGCCTTCTTCACCAACCTGTCTACCTGTGACCCCACTAATGGAAATGCTATAGTATGTCATGAGGAGTATGAGGATACACAAGGGATGGGTGAAGGCTTATCCTGGCATTAGGATTATGAGGATAACCTTTCCAAAATCTCCCTAATGCAACTTATAGATCACAACACTTGTGACTCTTTGAGAAACTGGCTACTGAAAAATGTCTATTCCTATAAAATGGCTGACCAGATCAAGATGCAAAGTGTGGACTTGCAAGCTGAACTGGCACACTTAAGAGACACTCCTGAAAGTCATAAACCCTGGGAATGGGGTCAGGAATCACAGAATCAAAACGTGATTGCAATTTTTAAAAGGATTACAAGTCTTCCCAACTTGGAGCAAATTTAAAATTTTGTATGTGTTTCTTACCTTAAATGCTGCATGACCTGCTAAATATTTGCTGCATTTTCTGTATTCATTTCAGTATTTGTTATTTGACCATTTCCCTAACATTCCATCTAACTTCCCTGTCCATTTTAAAACAGTAATCAGTTGTTTATAGAATGATGGAATCCTTACAATGTGAAAGCAGGCTATTTGACCCACTGAGTCTACATTGACCCTTTGAAGAACATCTCACCCAGACTCACCTATCCAACTCTATCCCTGTAACCCTGCATTTCCCATGGCTAGTCTACCTAACCTATACATCCCTGGACACAATAGGAAATTTAGCATGACTAATCTACCTAGCCCAGTTCTTTGACAAGGTGACCAAGGAAGTGGACGAGGGTAAAGCAGTAGATGTGGTGTATATGGATTTTAGCAAGGCGTTCGATAACGTACCCCATGGTAGGCTACTGCAAAAATTACGGAGGTATGGCATTGAGGGTGCATTAGAGGTTTGGATTAGGAATTGGCTGGCTGGAAGGAGACAGAGGGTAGTAGTTGATGGTAAAGGTTCATCTTGGAGTGCAGTTACTAGCGGTGTTCCACAAGGATCTGTTTTGGGACCATTGCTGTTTGACATTTTTATAAATGACCTGGAGGAGGGGCTTGAAGGCTGGGTGAGCAAGTTTGCAGATGATACGAAAGTTGGTGGAGTGGTGGACAGCGAAGAAGGATACGGCAGGTTACAGCGGGATATAGATAAGTTGCAGAGCTGGGCAGAAAGGTGACAAATGGAGTTCAATGTAGCTAAGTGTGAAGTCATTCACTTTGGTAGGAGTAACAAGAAGATGGATTACTGGGCTAATGGTAGGCTACTTGGTAGTGTGGATGAGCAGAGGGATCTTGGTGTCCATGTACACAGATCTCTGAAAGTTGCCACCCAGGTAAATAGTGCTGTGAAGAAGGCATATGGTGTACTGGGCTTTATTGGTAGAGCAATTGAGTTCCGGAGTCCTGAGGTCATGTTGCAGTTGTATAAGACTCTGGTGCGGCCTTATCTGGAGTATTGTGTGCAATTTTGGTCGCCATACTCTAGGAAGGATGTGGAAGCACTGGAACGGGTGCAGAGGAGGTTTACCAGAATGTTGCCTGGCATGGTAGGAAGATCGTATGAGGAAAGGCTGAGGCACTTGGGGCTGTTCTCATTGGAGAAAAGAAGGTTTAGGGGAGATTTGATAGAGGTGTACAAGATGATTAGGGGTTTAGATAGGGTAGACATTGAGAACCTTTTTCCGTGTATGGAGTCAGCTGTTACTAGGGGACACAGCTTTAAATTAAGGGGAGGTTGGTATAGGACAGATGTTAGGGGTAGATTCTTTACTCAGCGGGTTGTGAGTTCATGGAATGCCTGCCAGTATCAGTGGTGGACTCTCCCTCTTTATGGTCATTCAAGCGGGCATTGGATAAGCATTTGGAGGTTATTGGGCTAGTTAGGTTAGATAGACTTCGGTCGGCGCAACATCGAGGGCCGAAGGGCCTGTACTGCGCTGTATTTTTCTATGTTCTATGTTCTATATTTGGACTGTGGTAGAAAACTGGAACACCCGAAGGAAACTTATTCAGGTACAGATAGAATTTGCACAATTGACACAGAAAGTGGTCTGAGGGTGGAATCAAATCCGGTTCCCTGCCACTGTGGGGTAGCTATCCTAACCACTGAGCCACTGTGCCACCTAATGTTTGTATTGATTGTTTATACTGAGAAACCTCCCGCTAATATAAATATTGAAACAAAATATCTTCAGAATAATATTTATAGGAAGAATACAGATTACTTTCTCTTTCCTATACTATGTAATCATTATCTTCCCCAGGAGTATAGTTGCAGATGTCCTTACACAGAACTTTAAACAAATGCAATAATATAGTCCACAACTAACCACTATAAATGCCGGAGGAAACAACACAGAAGCGCTTCACAGGAGGTTCCCAAGCACTGAGGATGTCACCAAGACAGGAGACGAAACATCTGCAACACAAGTTCCCAGCTCGGCGAACAGAACCACAACAACTAATCTAGAAATAAATATAATATCTAGTATAATTCATTTATGATTTATCCATCTATCAAATCAAATCTTTCTTTCTTGACATAGCTTCATAATTTTATTTCTGTTATGAATGTTCTAGTTGAAGTTGGTCAATGGTTTCCCCTCACTGCCATTATAACATGCACTATGAATATAACGTTGAAAATTGCATAACATAGAAGCAGATAATAAAATATTTTGGAAGATTTTCTATATCAGCAGTTAGTTGCAATATATTCATCTCATTCTTTTGATTGCCCCTACTTGAAGAAGAATACCAATGAGCTTCATTCATGAATCGCTGTTTGAAACAGCTGTAAAATATGGTAATAGATCATGTAATATCAAACAGTGGTTAGAAGATATGATGTAACATATATATTGACTGCTTGTTAATTGATTATCTGAACCAGAATGTCAAATTTACACTCAGTAAGATTGTTTCTATATCCACTTATTGTGATGGTTAGAGAGATCTGACACATTTCAGATCAGAAGCTCCAAATATTTATAATATTTCTGCAATCTATTATGGTTTATATTAATATAGTTATTAACCAGTTGTCATTGTTGATGAAGATCTACAACGCTAAATGATAAACAAAATATCTTTTTAAAAATGGATGATTACTTATTATCTGGCTAGATTGATGTGATAATGGTTGACCAGTTATTTCATATTGATAACAAAGTAATTTAATATTGTTTATTTTGCTGCAGGAGACATAGCTAGATCAATTCTACCCGCGTGACATGCCAAGACATTATTATAAACCATACACAATTTAGTTCTGTCCTGGAAATAAGGTGAAAAACTTGCAAGTTTTAAGGGGAGGCAGGTCCTTGATTGTACTTGGCTGTGTAACCTTGAGTTGCTGATGCTCAAGATAAATGTGACAGCCTTCCCCTAACTCTTCAATAATTCTGAGGCTAGAAAGGATATGCTGGTCGATTAAACTTAAAATATGAAAGTTATATTACAAATTTTGTTCCAAGATTAGATTTGCTAATTGTTAGATATCCTTCTGCTACTGATGTTTTGTGGTTATTATTTTGTAAGTATGAAGCCAAATTGATTTTGCACAACCGTTATTTATTTTCTTTAGTGGTTAAAAGATGCAGACTTAAATTCTGCTTGAAACCTTGAGCTTAATAGAAGCTGGTATTTCATTGCAGCAGTGATAATATGGTGCAATAGCAGAGGTGTCATATCTTGGAATGTTGCTGTTTGAGGCCTTGTTTGCCTGTTTAGATGAAATGTAAGAGGAGTTCATGGTATCTCTGCCAATATTCTTTTCAATCTATATCAAGAAGATAGAGAGTTGTCTATCTCATCTTCTATTTGTGAAATCTTGCTGTGAAGTAGTTGATTGTAGTGTTTGCCTGAATAATAAGAGTGGCTACATTTCAAACTTAGTTTATTAGAATGTCACAACACTGCACGAAAGGCCTGTTATATTAACAATAATAATCAGAGCTTGATTAACCTTGTGGGATCATTTCTTTTAAAACTGTAAAATGCATTACAATTCATAAAGCAGGAATCAACATGTTTTTTTTGTAGTTTGCAAACCCATAGCAGATTAACTGCTAGAGGAAATCACAACATTTTATACACACAGCACATGGAGTCTTTAAGATGAACTCTCTTAATGGCAAGGAATGTGCACAATATCTCCCACCTTTCCAAAATAAAGTTTGTCTGCAATAACAAGTGAGGTTATGAGACTCTATATTGTCTCCACAGATATTACGATGGTGAGATTGTCTGGATATACTGTTGATTTCTGTGTTAATCCATGACATTGTCTGTCTTTCTAATCTGTTTATCAAGTCTTTTCTTTTGTGGAATGCAGTCATAGTTCCAGAATTTACTTATCCTAATATACTGCACCAAGTTTTTCACCAAACTGACAGATCTCCAGCTCTTTCATAAGGTTCATACATTTTTGGCAATTACTGTTTCACTCCTTAAGAGCTTCCAGTTTCTTTTGAAGAAGATGTTATACTTTGTATTCTTCTAATTCTATCAATGCTTTACTCTCCTATCTGTCCAATATATTATCTCTTTCATAGCCTGTCCTAATAACTGTCCAGCCACCTAAATTTTGTTTCTTGGAACCTTGACTAGTGTAAAGTTATTTGAATATACTTGGATACCTGCAATTGCCGGTCCAGCAGTGTCTATAATGTAGAAATCTGCAATGTACAGGAAGGTTGAACTACAGCACTATTAATCCTGCACATGGAATTGACAAACCATTATATGCTGAAAGATTAATAGCTGTGTTTCATCATAGTTGCCTACGTCTGTAGGTACGCATTTTTTTCACAATTTGCAATGGTGGTATAATTTCATGTGTTGCTGTGTCAATCTTGGCCAAAAACAAATAGTCCTTGATTTTCTGAGATAAGGTCATAACAATTTTTGCAAGCACTTTAAATGGTCTGCTGATATTGATGTTTTCCATGAGATTAACAATATGAAACATATGTCAATCACTCTTTGTTTCATTGTGCATTTTGGTGATTTCTGGTTTGCTAATCAATACATATATATGTCTCTGACAGAATACTAAATAGTCTATATTGTACCTGGAATATACTCTATGTATGGTGTGTGTTTCAGTCAATGCATTTACTGTAACCTGGCTTGCAAAATTAATTGATGGTTGGACAGTTCATAGCTACATACAGAAACCCATAACTTCCACATGGCTTTCTAATTTGGGTGCTATAAAATTATGTCAAGTTTATACTTAGGACTTGTAAACTTTGTTAACATTGGAAGTTTGCTTAATCCTTATATCCATCCTTCAGTAGCTCTTCAAAGTTTGAGGCTTACACTTTGTGTAGCAATCCTTTCTGGAAGGCTTCCAAGAGGGTGAAAGCAATCACCAACTCAACAATTCTGTTTGCAAGCTCTCCGTCTGAAAAATCTCATAGCGTGACCTCTTTATGTTCGGTCATGAAGTGGATTATAGACTCTGTAAGCTTGTGTTGAAATGACATAAATTCTTGTTGATGAATATATCAGGTTATTGGATTCTGAAGTGATTTTCTAATGTGGTCCTTATCTTTTGGTGTTCTGTTAGCTTGGTGTCTATTAATCATGATGTGTACTGTCTATGCAGATGTTGTTTCCCAATTGTTAAGCAAATCCACGATGTTTTTTTTCTGTATTGGAAGCAATCAAATCTGGAAATCATAAATTTGAATGTTGTTTCATCGTATTAAACTCCATTAGAAGTCCTCCTGTGTCCCAATTTAACAGAGAACTTAATGGATAGTCTGACCATATGACGATGACCATCCTTTGCTTGCTGTAGACCTGGCATACCTTTCACAAGTGAGTTGAACAGGCTTCTCAAGAAAGATTTGTCTGTTTACCAGCAAGTTTTGTTTTGAACACTCTCAGGCCCTGCAATAAACCAAGACATCAAGGATCATCTCATGGACTCACTGCTTGCAATTTAATTTTGCACCTAGCCAAATAATAGTGGGAAATTTCTCTTTTTTTTTATGTTTACCTCACTTTCTTCTGCCCACTTCCAATTCCCACCGATCCCTATACTTTACATGCAGAGGAGATTGATATTAAAGCTAGTATGCATCTTACCAACTCATTAAATTGTATTTGACTTTATGGGAGAAATATGGCTTAATGCTACTGCTACCTCATTCCATATGGTTTACAAAGGGTTTCCCACAACTTTTCCCATGCCCACCCGGCATTATCTCTTTACAGCAATTCATTCAGGAGTGCTTGAAGGTTGATACCATTGCAATTGCGTAATCTTTCTTGCTGGATCATTTCAACTCTGCTCCCTTCTATGGTTGCCTCTGCGAGTCCTTCAGTTTAAAAAAAAATGTTTTGAAAGTTCCAGAAGCTCACATACCAGTGAAGCATTACAAATAAATGACTGCATAGATTTTTTGGACCTCTTTGTATGAAGCTAAAATCTAGTTCTTGGGTTAGACTCATTTATAGAAATGTTATTTAGCACTAGATGAAATGAAATACTGAGTAAAGTTCTGAAAGAATGTGACACCTACTTACGTAGCATTTAATGTTGCTGGAATGCTCAGAATGAATTGAAACTGTTATAGCTTTGAGGAAAATGTAACTTTAGTTTTGAACCACCACGTGAGTTTGTCTAATTGTTCACAGTAACTTCATAGGAAGGGGGTAGTTTCTAAAGTCTACAGGAGTGGGAAACATGGCTTGGGTAATGAACAAGACAGGTATGAAAATTTTGGTTTCAAACTGTCAAGATATCAAGCCAGTGGTATGTTTGGGTTGTGTCAGGGCTCACTGTAGCAGATTCCCGTTTATAATCCATTTACATGTCATGTATATACATAAAAATATTTTTATTTGTGCCATAAGTTCAAGATAAAGTCAATAGTGTATATGAATCGTGTGGCACCCACTTGAAGTTTAGAGTCATAGAATCATAGAATCATACGGTACAGAAACAGACCCTTTGGTCCATGCTGACCCTAATCCCAAATAAACTAGTTCCATCGGTCTGTGCTTGGCACATATCACTTTAAACATCTCTTATTGATGTACTGATCTAAATGTTTTTTATACGTTGTAACTGTGCACACATCCACTACTTTCTCTGAAGTCCATTCCACGCATGAATTACGCTGTGCAAAGAAAATGCCCCTCATGCCTTTTTTAAATCTTTCTCCCAGCATCTTAAATATATGCCCTCTAGTCTTGACATTCCCCACTCTCGGGAAAAGACACCTGCTATTCACCTTATCTGTGCTCCGCATCATATTATAAACTTCTAGAAGGTCATCCCCCACCTCCTATGCTCCAGTGAAACAAGTCGCAACTTATTCAACACCTCTCTTTATCACTCAAACCCCCCATTCCAGGCAATTTCCTGGTAAATCTCTTCTGAGGCCTCTCCAGCTTAATATCCTTTTTGTAACAATCCTTTACAATAACCTTCCTATTCTTTCTTTTTCCTTCCTCTCTGGTATTGAGGTGATGTGCAGTTGTAACTGAGGTCAATGGATTTTTTTCTTGTTGAACTCTGCAGACAAGGAAAGGAGATGATGTAGGCAAGCAAGTGGCAGCTTGCATTGCTCAGGGGACCAGATAGTGGTGGGTAGGGGGAGTGGTGCTGCAGGTTGGGCGCAAAGGAATGGAGGAAGGACAGAGAAAATGCTCTGATATCTTGGGCATGGTCAGAGTGGTGGGAACACTCAGTCAAAGTAAGAAAATGAGATGCCTAAGGGTTGGTGTCAGTCCTGTTCACATGGTGGTCCACCTCAAAGGGTGAGCTGGCAAAATCCTTGCAGGATTTTTGTATCCATCTACATTATTTCAATTACTCTTGCAAATAGAGATTTCACAGAATGGGATAGATTCTCTGCTCTAAGACGAAGCAAGAAGAATGGTGGGAGAGTGAAGTAAATCTGTTGAGAGGGAAAATCTTGGAACATGTAGCTCTTTCCCTAAGCTCAGCTCAACAAATAATTTTGATACATTCATGAATAATGTGCAATGAATGTAACATAAAATATATGTTAAATGAAATGCAAATATGAACTATCACATGAATAACAATGGAGTTGGTCTGGAAACTGGTAGTAAAGATGACAAATGCTTGTTTGTCCAGCAGGTTTTCTATTGTCCACCCACATGTCCAGCATTGTCAGTTGACAACAGGTTTCACGACTGAAGAGCTTCCAGTCAGAATGATCAGAGCTGATTCCCCCATGTATGCCTCCAGTACGTGAAACTTTGATTTTTACCTTAAAGACTGTGCAGCTGATCTTTATGCACATTTTTTCAGAATTGGTCATCCTAAAGAGCTCTGTGGCCAATGTTGTAATATATAGGATGTGGCAATCAATTTGCATGCAGCAAGCTCCCACACACAATATACTAAGAATGCAAGTATCCTTCTTTATGATGTTGATTGGGGATAAGGATTGGCCAGGACACCAGAGAAGGAATTCATGTATGTAATTTGTTTAAATTTGCATCACAGATAGGTAGGGTGGTTAAGAAGACTTGCCCTCGTTGCTCAGATTTTTGAGTATAAGAGTTAGTTCATCGTGTTGAGGTTGTACAGAAAATTGTTGATGCCTCTTCTGGAGTATTGTGTGCAGGTCTAGTTGCCCAGTTATATGAAAATATCATTAAATTGCAAGGGTTTCAGAAAATATTTACTAAGATATTGCCAGGAATGGAGGGATAGAGTTATAAAAGTAACCTGGATTGAGCAGCATAAGAGATTGAGAGATAACATTAGAGTTTAAGAAAATCATGAGGGGCATAGATAAGGCAATTCATAAGGGTCTTTTCCCTAGGCACATACATTTAAGGTGAGAGAAGATGTTTTAGAAGGGGCATGAGAAGCAACGTTTTTAAACAGAGAGTTGTTCATTTGCGGAATGAACTGCCAGCCAGAGTGGTGGATACAGGTACAGTTACAATATTTAAAAGATATTTAGGTAATTACATGAATGGGAAAGGTTGGGACGGACATAGGTCAAATGCAGGCATGTGGGTCGAGTTTAGTTTGGAAACATGGTTCAGCGCGGCCAATTGGATCAAAGTGTCTGGTTTCATGAAGTATGACTCTATGCCTCCATGAAATTTCAGTTTAAGTCCCTTGGGAACCAGCAAAAGAGGAAGAGGGCAGAAGGCGACACTCATCTCCTGTCCAGCTGTCATCAATGTTGTGCCATGGTTAAAATTCTGCCCCACAAGAAAGCCTGCGGCATTTATTCCCACTTCTCCACAATTTCAACTGCTCTTCTGTCAATGTTGTATCAAACGATCAGGAGATAACGGGGGAAATTCAGCTACTTTTTTGAACAGATTAGAGAATGTAAGGATCTTCTTTTCAGCTGCCCAACATGAAACAATATTATGAAGTATGATCTCAATCGTGTTGGTTTTATGGGGTTCCTGATCAAAGTTAACCAATATTGGCAAGCAACAATTTAACAATTTTCAGATAGTTTATTGAGTTCATTAAGAAGTGGCAGTTTGGATATGTAATGTAGCTAGAAGGTAAACAATTGTCACAGATGAGGACCTTTCACAGATCATGTAACTTTCCTATAGAATGGAGGAGTGGTGCTGGTGGTTTTGAAGTGGTGTATTTTGCTTTGTTCTTCCCTTGGGCTTATGTAGGGGAACTCCGGATATTCTCCTAGGAATCTTCTCACTGATTTAATTGTTTCTTGTCACACACCCCCATTGCCATAACTTATTTTGGCAGCTGATCATCTATACTGTGTCAATCCTCTGTATAAACCCTGTCTACCAACGACCATTAGCATCCACTCATGACCATTGTTCACTTTCACTCCTCCATTGAAAGATAAGCTTTCATTCCTTCTGAAGAGAAAAACCTTTTTCAAAACACTGCATTGATAATCGGGTAATGCTGTGCCTAATAAATCTTTGACCTGAGTAACGACCTTATCTTTTTTAACCATCCCTCTGTTTTCATAAATACTAGAGATCTATTTATATTTGCAGAAGGTTAGTTACTACTCTAACATTCAGGCAACATAGAAAATACGAAATATGAAAGATTGAAAGAATTTCAGCTTCAAAGAGGACCCCCAATTTCTAACAAATGTAGCTTTCAGAGCTCAGAAAAATCACCTGCTGGCTGACATAAAATCATTGCTAGAAGATGCTGGCTTTACGTCAGTGAGTTTAAATCACTCAGATGAAGCAGTCACAGTAACGACCTGTATCTCCACATAAGTCAAAGACCAATGATGTGCGTCACAAAGCACATCAATCATGGTCTGTAACAATCAACTCCATACTGCCTATTGTTTGGACTCTGTGCTTGCTGCCTTGTTTTTGAAATGTCATCTGCGGTGCATTTGTACATTTCTGGTGTGCACCACGCTGGACACAATCTTGAGCAGGTCATTAGCTTGGGTGCAGGTAACATGTATCAAGAGAGGGGGCATAAATGTAACATTGATTTGATGTTATTTTGAGTTATTTTGGAGTGCAACGCTCCAGCTACTATTCTTCATGCAACTCAGAAAACTGAACATGATTCCAGTTGTGCCTCATTCAGTATTACTGAAAAGGGTAATCAGCTACTTTCAGGATTGAATACATTCTATTGTCTCACAGAATTGTGAATCAGCAGTTGAAGCATTTAGCTTCATGATGATTGCAGTGGGTGCCGATGGCTGCACACACAAGGTTTTCTGGGACAATATGCCAACTCTGAGATGTACTGTCACTAAAAAAGATCAACTGCCTCTTTGACCAACTGGCATGCATCATTCACGATTTTTCATACAGACCAATTCTCAATATTCCAATAGCAACTTGACCCCTTCAGTCTATGGCAGTCCACTGCATTGTATGCATTTGAATCACTGTGATAAACCAGGGGGTGATATGAGTCATGAATCCAACGTGCAACCCATCATCATCATCGGCAGTCCCTCGCAGACGAGGATGACTCTTCCACTCTCAGGGTGAGTCTGTAAGTGGCTGTGCAGACCGATGCATCCTCAGCAGGCTCTGTTACACTTGGGGGAGAGGAGGTGGGACATTGGTGTGGCATATTCCTTTCATTGTTTATGCCTGGCTTCCATTTTTCCCTGATGGCAAGTCTTGAGGTGCTCGATGCCTTCCGAATGCTCCTCCTCCATATGGACAGTCATGGGCTAGTGATTCCCAGGTGTCTGTGGGAATGCTACACATTGCCAATGAGGCCTTGGGGGTACCAGAGAAGTATTTCCTCTGCCCACCTGGGGCTCGTTTGTCATTTCAGAGCTACGGGTACAGCACCTGCTTGGGGAGTCTAGTGTCTGTCATGTGGGCAATGTGCCTAGCCCATGGCAGGCGATCATGGGTAGTCCGTGCCTCAATGCTGGGGATGTTGGCCAGGTCAAAGATGCTGGTGTAAATGCGCCTTTCTTCCCAGCGGATTCACAGGATCTTGCGCAGGTGGTATTGGTGGTAGTGCTCCAGCGTCTGAGGGGTCTGCTGTAGAGAGTTCATGGCTCAGAGCCATATAGGAGGAAGGGAAATGCCACAGCTCTGTAAACTATGATCTTGGTATTGGATCTGATGCTGTCCTTGAACACCTTTTCCTCAGGTGGCTGAAGGCTGTGCTAGGACACTGGAGGCAATGCTGAATCTCTTCATCAATAGCTGCTTTGGTCAACAAGATACTTCTGGGGTATTGGAAGTAGTCAATGTTCTCTAAGGCCTTCCCGTGGACCTTGATGATTGGCGATTCACTAAACAATGTCAGACCCAGATTGGGAGAGGATCTTCATCTTGTGTATGTTCAGGGTGAGACCATGCCTTTCATGTCCACAAAAAGGTCATATTCTTATAACAAAATTCAGGCTGCCACAGGTAAAGTATGGACAGACCAATGCTGCTCAAGCAATGCTTATGCTACCAAGACTGCTTCAGAGGTGCTCTGTAGTACTCGACAAAACACAAGTCAAGATTAATCTTGGCCCACTGTTTCTGCACAATAATCCATCATCAGTGCATTTTCATTGCCATGGACTATAGGGTAACCATATAACACCAGGAACAGAGTGAAGTCCATGTAGAAGAGGAGGGTTTAGAAGATGGCAACTAACACTGTTCCTCTTTGTTTGGGCTGTCTGTAAATGACTCATGATTATGATATCAGTGACCTCAATGCCAACTCCCCATTTAACAGTCCCACATTTCCTACCCCTTTGTTACTTGTCTTCACTAGGTCCCCTTAGGCCCAAGCTAAGCTAAAAGCCTCCTTAAAATAAGCATTTAAAAACTATGGACAGTATCCTGCTGCAGCAGCTGGGGACTCAATTGCAGGGCCAGAAGAATAATTTGCACTCAGATGTGGGACAGCTGGCCATATAAAAACACATGGCAGACAGCCAATGAGTAACTCACAGTTGAAAGGAACAGCCAATGGTACAATGAGATTGGCAAGTAGAAATTAACTCACTGTTAACTCAACATGATCCATGGTCTGGGTGCACTATTCAGTTGTTACCCACCCAGGCATCCACAGTCTGCATACAAGCAGCATCATTCTGACAATGTATTAGTGAAAACAAATGTCCTGACGCTCATCATGGTGGGTTTTTTGGGATTACTAATGTAATTATTTGGTGGATCTCAAAGTATTTTGGAAAGGTTTTGTCAGGGAATGAATGCTAAAGCACTCCTCGAGTGGAAAGGAACAGTCAATTTGGTTTTGGTGTGCTCAGATCACAGATTTCCTGCACAAATTGATGAGAGGGTGCATACAGCTTTCAGACATGTGGTTAAAGGGTTCCCAACCTATACTGTCTCTTCATGTTCTTTGTACCACCTCACACTTCTCCATATTCCATGAGCTTGTCAATGCCACTTTGAAATTTTACACTTTACTCCTCACAGAGCTCCCAAGTTTTGTATGTCTACATACTTTGAAATTGTCCCCTGCGCACTGAGATCTAGATTCTCAAAAGCAAAGGTTGCAATACTAACCACTGGGAAATTATACAATAAAACCTTCTTCATAGCTCCTAGCTCACTGAGAGACGAGAACATTTCTCCACCTTCATTGACCTCTTGCACCAGCAAATTCAGCATGCAGCGTGTGGGGAGGGAGTGCATGTGGGGCACGCTCTCCATTTTGGGTCATTGTTCATGGTTTTTGAATATTATCCCAGATTTCAGCTCCTGTTACAGTCAGAATTCAGCTCCCCTTTGAGAGGTGCAGTCTGGTTTTAAGTAATGGAGTTCTGGTAACCTTGCATGACATGGGCTGCTACTGAGCATTGCAGCCACTCAACAGTGCATTCAGGGCAAATCTGCAGTCTAACAGATAACTTGATATAGGTGTTTAAAATCATGAAAGGTTTAATTTGAGTAAACAATGAGAAGCTCTTTCTAATGGCTGAAGAGTTGTTAACTAACAGCCACAGATTTAGGTAATTCCTAATCAACCTGTTCAGAGATGTTTTACGTAGCTTTGGAGCAAGGGGTACTCAAACCCAGGCATCCTACCTCAGCTAATAAGTATACAGAACAGAAAGAACAGGAGGAAAATATTTGGTTATGCAATGCTTAGGATTGGGAATGTACTGCTGGATAGTTTATTGGAAACCAATTCAACAGTAACCTTCAAAAGAAAATCTGATATACACCTGAAAGAATAAAATGACTCTCTTTGGGTATTTTTTTATCCACTCTGTTATGACTCTTTCCCTAAGCAACATGATATTGGGTACTCGTTTGCGTGTGTGTCAAACATTTCACCCATCTCCCTAATATACCGGTAACTTAATGCCAAGTTCCTAATTTCTGTCAGCAAAACAGCATTAATTGTACTTATTGACTTTCTGTCAACTTGAAAAAGAAGAAGTCTTTACTAAAAACTCACAGAATTCTTCACAGAAGTCTGAGAAGAAGTAGTTAAGTGTGTGATGTATTTTGTGAATGTTTCAACAATGTCAATGCAAATAACATTTTCCTCAGTTTTGCTTGAACAGTTATCTTTCTCTCAACTTTATATTGTCTCATATTTCGCTGCATAAGTCATTACTGATTCATAACAGCAGTCATTAACATTCCATTCCAAGATGGTTATCTATGTGCTGGATACTTACACCATTGTCTGTTTTTGTTTAGTTAATCCAATGCAGAAAGCAACCCTCATGATAAGAGTTTAAAGTCAGGCATGCAAAGATGCTGTTAAACGGCACCAACAGTATAAAAGAAAATTGAAGAATAATTTTACAGTTTACATTGATTGCAGTTGTTTTTTTTTAATAATCAAATCACTCAGAGGATGTTTTACAGACTACTGAGACCTGGTTGTTAGTTATTTGTGATACCCTGTTCCAGAACAGTAACACTGATTTTGGTAAAAGAGGCGGTAAGAGCTTTAAGTTTTAAGGATGAATCTAGGACTGCCTGTCAACAATTAAGCATTTTATTCAAGTTACTGTTTTAAGTCTAACAAAAGGATAAAACAAAGAATTGCAATTGCTGGGGATCTAAATCAATCAAGGACAGAACTTGCTGAAGAAACTCAGCAGGTCCAGCAGCATGTGTAGAGAGACAAACAGCTAACATTTCAGGGGTTTAGATCGGAGTGATGCTGGAAAAATACAGCAGGTCAGGAAGCATCTGAGGAGCAGGAAAATCGACGTTTTGGGCAAAAGCCCTTCATCAGGAATAGGAGGTGTTAAGAGCTCTATTCCTGATGAAGGGCTTTTGCCCGAAACGTCGATTTTCCTGCTCCTCGGATGCTGCCTGACCTGCTGTGCTTTTCCAGCATCACTCTGATCTAAACTCTGGTTTTCAGCATCTGCAGTCCTCACTTTTGCCTAGCTAACATTTCAAGTCTAGTGTCTTCTCCTCAGTTAAATAGAAGTCTTTTCTGCCCCTCAAGAGAATGTGAAGGACCCTATGACAGAATTGTATTGGTTACTTTTGTAGTGTTCAACCAGATGTCCAATTTTAGAGGTGCACTTGAATTTTCTGCACTTCATTAGATTACATTTTCCAAAAAAGGATTTGCACCAATTAGTCCTTCAATGAATTCGCGAAAGGGCTGACTGCGGAATTCCTTGTTTAACTGTTTTTCCAAACCTGTGAAGGGTGAAAATATCTGTCCATTTCATAAATGGAGTACATTTCATTGTGTGGAAATTCACTGTCATAGTCATTCTTGCAAAAGGTTTATTTGGTTCAACGCATTGTGCAGTTAATAACAGTTCATTTGTGACATTACCTGAAGATCAAGAGTGTTGATTTATTTACAATGATAGCCCTAATGTGCGTGGCTGAAGAGTATGTGTTAACATGGCACAATTGATAGCAATCTTGCTACTGAGTTACAATGTTGGGGCTTCAAGTCCTACTTTAAGACTTGTGTATACAAATCAGGGCTTACTCAATACAGGCCTGATGAAGTGCTGCACTGTCTATCAGATAAAATCTGTCTGTCCTCTCATAAGACATAGAGGATCCCAAGGTACTATTTTGAAAAACAGTAATTTTTTCCTCATATTCTGCCAATATTTAAATCACAATCAACAATTTGGTATTGAGCAAATTGCTGTTTGTGTGGAGGCTTAGTGCATGCAAATTGTATGCTGCTGTTTCCAACATTACAATAGTGACATGGGAAGTACTTTATTGAGTGAAAAGTGTGTCGGAATCCTGGTTGTTAAAGATGTTATATAAATGCAAATGTTCTTAAAATTAATCTTGCAATGAAATGTTTTGAAGTGGATGTGAAACTAGCCACCTTGGTTATGTACTGTTACTGGTGTCAGTCGATTCTAATTCTACTAACTCTTAATAGCTGAGAAATTATTTTGTCTTTAGCACTTGGTGGCTAAGCATCACCTCAGCAGAATGCATGATGAAAAACCTGGCCAAAGATTTTCACACTCCTCACAAAGCCATCTTAAATGTCATACAATTAATTTCAAAATAAGGATAATCCTACAACACCATTATAGCCATGCAAACTTTTAACTGAAACCTTTTTTTCATAGTCTTCCCAGGCGATTCATAATGCCCTACTATTAAAGCTGAACATATGATTAGATTAGATTACTTACAGTGTGGAAACAGGCCCTTCGGCCCAACAAGTCCACACCGACCCGCCGAAGCGCAACCCCACCCATTCCCCTACATTTACCCCTTTCCTAACACTACGGGCATTTAACATGACCAATTCACCTGACCTGCACATCTTTGGACTGTGGGAGGAAACCAGAGCACCCGGAGGAAACCCACGCCCCATTATATGAATTGCATTTAATGAATTGCTTTCATTCTGTTTACGATTAAATGTTACCTCTTTTTAAAGTATTTTAAAGTGTGTTTCCTACTTATTTTTTGGCATCGAAATAGTATTCTACACATAGAAATAGAAAACAAATGGTGAGTCTGAAATAAACATTGTGGCTGTGGATTATGTGTTTGAAAGATCATGGAATCTTTGGTCTCAAGCTTAATACGGCACATCTTTTTGTTTTTACATTTCATGTACAGTCCATTCATTTTATTCTATTCTCATTTTGATTATTATTCAAATGCTCTAAACGTTTGTCTCTTTCTTTTTTCTCTGTAGTTAGCTAATATCAATACTCGATTCAGACTAAATTCCAGCCAAGAGATAATACATTTAAAAATATTCAGGTCACGGAATACTCTTCTGGATTTAATTCAATAATTTATATGTTGCATTCGGGTAGTTTTACTGGAAAGACATTGTTTCGCTCTGAAAATTTTGATACTAAATATGTGTAATACTTTATGTCTCTTTATTCCATTTGCCTTCTTCCTTTCTATCTGCAAGGATTCAATTCTCTGTTAACTAATATTCTCCCAGGGTTTGCTACAAAGACTTCATGATTTACATGAGTCTCAAGCGTGAATGTTAGCACTATTTAACTAGAAGGTTGAGTGAGATGAGTAGGTTAAACAGATAGAAACACAATCAAATCAGTTTTCTTTCCTTATTGAGCGTACAGATATGCTCACACACCACTGGGACAGTAAATAAAGGCAATGATACTGACTGATCATACTTTCTTTTTAATCAATGGATGATGCTGCCAATAGTTGTCCTTCTCCAGCTGCTATTTGAGCTAGAGTTACTGAACACAGCACTATCTGGAGATTTCGTATAAATTCCTTTTTTAAGGTTGTTTTCATAATATGTTGAGTTCCTTGAAAGGTTGCATCTATTATCATTTTGTTGGTTGGCCTGAGGTGATGGAGGTAGTTGCTTTTCCCCTTGCACTGTGATCTTTGTGCTGATAAATTCCCACAAAAGAATTCCATGATATTGATCTCAATGTTGAATCTATCTAAATCAGGAATATATACTTTGGAGGTGATGACTTTTCCAATCTAATGGCTCGTCTCATTTTCCTTGGTGCTAAAGGAGCAATAGATGTGGGTTTAGATTTGTCAACAATTCACTGGAGTGTCAGCACATGGATTTATTTTGTCACTGAAGTTGAATCAAAATTAGCAAGGTCTTGTCATTCATTGAAAAGTGTGAACTGCACACAGCACAGCCCATCCCCCATTAAACATGATTATACTGACATTTGAAATGGTCCTTCCGTATTTCGATTATAAACAAAAGTCTCTCAAGCAACCTGGCACCAAAGTAACAATTAATTGATACAAATGATTATGTACCTTAATATAAACACTGAACTCTGCACGAAATGTGAAATATTACAACATGATGTTGTTATTAATCTGAAATTTGTTCAGCTGGTGTAGAGTTAACCCGGTTGCACAACTTGTATTTGTTCCAGTAGCAACGTCACATTTTATTTTGTGTTTCTCACAAATGATCTCATGTATCATCGTGTGTTACACATTTTTAAGTCTAGATTGTGCCGAGATAGTAAAGTCAGTTCAAGGCTTGCTGTCTTGTGTATATCATTACAGACGAATACAGGAACAGAAATAATCAGCAAGACTCAGCTGCTATTTGCAACTGCCTTCTCTACACCCATGAAATAAATATCTAGCACTTCATTGGTGTAAAGTTTGTGGTGAATTTAGTTACTTCAGAACTGTTTATCTTGGGTTTGCTTCTTTGAACACAATGACATTCCTCGCTTCAGCTTTAAACAGAAACATACTGAAGTCTGAAATAGTCAACTCTCAGACAAAATGCAAATAGAGTCATAGAGTCATAGAGTTGCACAGTATGGAAACAGATCCTTCAGTCCAACTCGTCCATTCCAACCAGCTATCCTAAATTAATCTAGTCCCATTTGCCAGCACTTGGCCCATATCCATCTAAACCCTTCCTATTCATATACCCATCCAGATGACTTTCAAATGTTGTAATTGTACCAGTCCCCAGCACTTCCTCTGGCAGCCCATTCCATACACGCACCACCCTCTGCATGTAAAGTCGCCCCTTCGGTCCCTTTTAAACCTTGCTACTCTCATTCTAAATCATTGCCCACTAGTTCTGGACTCCACAATCCCAGGGAAAAGACCTTGTCTATTTGCCCTTTTCATACCCCTCATGATTTTATTAATCTCTACAAGATTACCCCTCAGCCACCAACACTCCAGGGAAAACAGCCCCAGTTTATTCAGCCTCCTCCCACCCATAGCTTAAATCCTAGCAACATCCTTGTAAATCTTTTCTGAACCCTTTCAAGTTCACAATATTCTTAGGTGAGTGCACACAATATTCCAAATGTGGCCTAACCAATGTCCTGTACAGCCACAACATGACCTCCTAACTCCTGTACTCAATGTTCTGACCAGTAGTGGAAAGAATTCCAAACACCTTCTTCACAACCTTATCTACCTGTGACTCCACTTTCAAGGAGCTATGAACCTGCACTCCAAGGTCTCTTTGTTCAGCAACACTCCCTAGGACCTTACCATTAAGTGTATAAGTCCTGCTAAGATTTGCTTTCCCAAAACGCAGCACCTCGTATTTATCTGAATTAAACTCCATCTGCCATTTCTCAACCCATTGGCCCATCTGGTCCAGATCCTGTTGTAATCTGAGGTAACCCTCTTCGCTGTCCACTACACCTCCAATTTTGGTGTAATCTGCAAACTTAATAACTGTACCTCTTATGCTCGCATCCAAAAGATTTATGTAAATGACAAAAAGTAGAGGGCTCAGCACTGATCCTTGTGGCACTCCACTGGTCACAGGCCTCCAGTCTAAAAAAACAACCCTCCACCACCACCCTCTGTCTTCTACCTTTGAGCCAGTTCTGTATCCAAATGGTTAGTTCTCTCTGTATTCCTGAGATCTAACCTTGCTACTCAGTGTCCCATGGGGAACCTTGTTGAACGTCTTACTGAAGTCCATATAGATCACATGGTACAGAGAACCCTGAACGGAAAATTCAACACGAAGGTATACAGGAAAGCCACACACACAGACCAAGTCCTGAACTATGAAAGCAACCACCCCAACACACACAAACGAAGTTGCATCAGGACATTATTCAAAAGGGCCACAACACACTGCAGCACACCAGAACTACAAAAAGAGGAAGAAGAACACCTATACAAGGTATTCACCAAAAACGGATACCCACGCAATTTCATCAACAGATGAGGGAAAGACAACGGAATGAGGACATGCCACAACCCAAAGGACTAGCCACACTACCATACATCAGGAGCATTTCTGAACTGACAGCCAGACTACTGCGACCACTAGGACTCATAACAGCACACAAACCAACAGCCACGCTCAGACAACAACTCACCAGGACAAAGAATCCGATACCCAGCATGAGCAAAACCAACGTAGTGTACAAAATCCCATGCAAGGACTGCACAAAACACTACATAGGACAAACAGGAAGACAACTAACAACCCGCATCCATGAACACCAACTAGCCATGAAACGACACGACCAGCTATCCTTAGTAGCCACACACTCAGATGACAAACAACTTGAATTCAATTGGGACAACACCACAATTATAGGGCAAGCCAAACAGAGAACAGCCAGGGAATTCCTAGAGGCATGGCACTCATCCACAAATTCAAACAACAAACACATCGACCTAGACCCAATATACCGGCCACTGCAGCGGACAGCAACTGACAACCGGAAGCGGCAGAGACACGCCACTATAAATGCCGGAGGAATCAGCACAGAAGCGCTTCACAGGAGGCTCCCAAGCACTGAGGATGTCACCTAGAAAGGGGACGAAACGTTTGCAACAAAAACTCTCAGCTCAGCGAACAGAACCACAACAAATCACATCTACTGCTCTGCCCTCATCAATCTTCTTTGTTACTTCATCAAAAAACTCAATCAAGTTTGTGAGACATGATTTCCTATGCACAAAGCCATGTTGACTATCCCGAATCAGTCCTTGCCTTTCCACATACATGTACATCCTGTCCCTCAGGATTCCCTCTAACAACTTGCCCACCATCGAGGTCAGGCTCACCAGTCTATAGTTCCCTGGCTTGTCTTTACCACCCTTCTTAAACAGTGGCACCATGTTTGCCAACCTCCAGACTTCTGGCACCTCACCTGTGACTATTGATGATACAAATATCTCAGCAAGAGGCCCAGCAATCACTTCTCTAGCTTCCCACAGTGTTCTCAGGTACACCTGATCAGATCCTAGGGATTTATCCACTTTTAACCATTTCAAGACATCCAGCACTGCCTCCTGTAATTTGGACATTTTGCAAGATGTCACCATCTATTTCCCTACAGTCTATATCTTCCATATCCTTTTCCACAGTAAATACTGATGCAAAATACTAATTTAGTATCTCTCCCATTTTCTGTGGCCACCTTGCTGAATTTTGAGGGGCCCTATTCCCTCCGTAGTTACCCTTTTGTCCTTAATATATTTGTAAAAACCGTTTGGAGTTTCCTTAATTCTATTTGCCTAAGCTATCTCATGTCCCCGTTCTGCCCTCCTGATTTCCCTCTTAAGTATACTCCTACTTTCTTTATACTCTTCTAAGGATTCACTCGATCTATCCTATCTATACCTGACATATGCTTCCTTCTTTTTCTTAACCAAACCCTCAATTTCTTTAGTCATCCAGCATTCCCTGTACCTACCAGCCTTCCCTTTCACTCTGACAGGAATATACTTTCTCTGGATTCTTGTTATCTCATTTCTGAAGGCTTCCCATTTTTCAGCCGTCCCTGTACCTGCGAACATCTGCCTCCAATCAGCTTTTGAATTTTCTTGCCTAATATGGTCAAAATTGCCTTTTCTCCAATTTATAACTTCAACTTTTAGATCTGGTCTATCCTTATCCATCACTATTTTAAAATGAATGGAATTATGGTCGCTGGCCCCAAAGTGCTGCCCCACTGACACCTCAGTCACCTGCCTGCCTTATTTCCCAAGAGTAGGTCAAGTTTTGCACCTTCTCTAGCAGGTACATCCACACATTGAATCAGTACACACTTAAGAAATTCCTCTCCATCTAAACCTTTAACGCTATGGCAGTCCCAGTCGATGCTTGGAAAGTTAAAATCCCCTACCATAACTACTCTATTATTCTTACAGATAGCTGAGATCTCCTTACAAGTTTGTTTCTCAATTTCCCTCTGACTATTGGGGGATCTATAATACAATCCCAAAAAGATGATCATCCCTTTCTTATTTCTCAGTTCCACTCAAATAACTTCCCTGGACGCATTTCCGGGAATATCTTCCCTCATATCTTCCCTCAGCACAGCTGTAATGCTATCCCTTATGAAAAATGACACCACCCCCTCCCCCCACCGCACTTCTCTCTTCCCTCCCTTTCTATCCTTCCTGTCTCATTTGTATCCAGGAACATTAAGCTGCCAGTCCTACCCATCCCTGAGCCATGTTTCCGTAATTGCTATGATATCCCAGTCCCATGTCCTTAACCATGCCCTTAGTTCATCTGCCTTCCCTGTTAGGCCCTTTGCATTGAAATAAATGCAGTTTAATTTGTTAGTCCTACCTTGTCCCTGCCTGCCCTGACTGCTTGACTCACTCCTGTTCTCAGCTGTACCCATCTCAGATCGATTTCTTTCCTCACTATCTCCCTGGGTCCCCCCCACCCCTCCCCCTCCCCCCCCCCCCCAACCTTACTTGTTTAAATTCTCCCAAGCAGTTCTAGCTAATTTCCCTGCCAGTATATTAGTCCCCTTCCAATTTAGGTGCAATCCGTCCTTCTTGTACACGTCACTTCTACCCCATACACCAGCTCCTCAGCCATGCATTCATCTGCTCTATCCTCCTATTGCTGCCCTCACTAGCTTGTAGCACTGGGAGTAATCCAGATATTACTACCCTTGAGGACCTCCTTTTTAAATTTCTGCCTAACTCTCTGTAATCTCCCTTCAGAATCTCAACTTTTTCCCTTCCTATATTATAGATTCCAATGTGGACAATGACCTCTCGCTGGCCCCTCTCCCCTGTGAGAACATTCTGCACCCTCTCTGAGACATCCTTGATCCTGGCACCAGGGAAACAACACACCATTCTGCTTTTTCTCTGCTGGCCACAGAAACATCTGTCTGTAACTCTGACTACAGAATCCCCGTGCACAATTTATCTCTTGGAAGCCGACGTACCCCTCTTTGCATTAGAGCCAGTCTCAATACCAAAAACTTGGCTGTTTGTGTTATGTTCCCCTGAGAACCCTTCATCCTATACATTTTCCAAAACAGCATACCTGTTTGAAATGGGTTTATCCACAAAAGACTCCTGCCCTAGGTGCTGACCTCTCTCACCCTTCCTGGAGTTAACCCATCTATGTGACTGTATCTGAGACTTTCCCCCCTTCCTATAACTGCCATCCATCACATACTGTTGCTGTTGCAAATTCCTCATCACTTCTATCTGTCTCTCCAACCGATCCACTAGATCTGATAAGATTGCATCCAACAGCATTTATGGCAGATATAATCTGCAGTAACCCTTAAACTCTCTTTAAACTCCCACATCTGACAAGAAGTACATATCACTGCAAAGGCCATTTTTGCTCCTTCACAATCTACAAATCTAGAAAATAACACCATCTTATTCCTCTACAAATACTGCACCAGGTTAAATTAATAGCTATGGCTTATTTTTTAAGCTTAATCAAGAGACTTTTCTCCAAAAACATATCATCAAGAAAGAACCACTGTACTCACTAATACAGCCTTCTCTTGGACAGACTTAAAACAACGAATAACTTATCTGATTCTGTGCTGTGAACTTCGCCCAACAGTTCCTCCAAGATCAGTTGTGAATTTCACTGTTTGTTACTTTTCCCAGGTGCACTCCGATGTCCAGCGATACACGAATTCAAACAGCAAAGACGGTAACTGCAGGTTTTGTCTCTCTCTCTCGCCTGCACTGTCCTCACCATGGTGAGGTCTAGATTAATTTAGGATTAAGCTGGTTGGCATGGACACTGGTTGGCTGGTTGCACTGAAAGGTCTGATTCATGCTGACAACTCTATATTTCTCTGGATGTAGGTTTGCTCACTGAGCTGGAAGGTTCAATTTCAGACATTTTGTCACTATACTAGGTAACATCTTCAGTGAGCCTCTGGACGGCTTCCTGCTCAGTGAGCAAACTTTCATGCAGAACTTCAACCTGGTCTACAAATCTTCTCAAAACTCACTAACTCTATATCTCTATTCTGCTTCCATTATCTATTCAGGTAGAGATTTTCCAATTGCAACAATTTGTTGTATATTAAAAAAATCTCATGGAGCCTTGGTTGTTTTGCCAACAGAGTACATTTACAATTTACTCATGAGATGAAGGTGTCACTGGCTGTTCCAGTATTTTGTGCCAGTCCCTCATTGCCATTGAGAAGATGATGGTGAGCCCTCCTTCTACTACAACTGTCCATGTACTGCAGGTATAGTACACAATGCCATTAGAAAGACAATTCCAGGATTTTGACCCAGCACTATTGAAGGACCTATTCTTAGAGCTACTTTCCATATATAGCTAGGCCAATTCAATTTCTCGTCAGTAGTAATGCCAAAGATATTGACAGTGGGAGATTCAGTGATAGTAATGATGTTGAATCTCAAAGGGCAATGGTTAGATTGTATCTGATTGGACATGGTCATTGTCTGTCATTTGTGTGCGTGAATGTTAATTGCCCAAGCCTGGATATTGTCCAAGTCTTGCTGCATTTGGTCATGGACTGCTTCCTTATCTGAGGAGTCATGAATGATCCTGAAAATTATAGAATCATCATTAAATATTCCCATTTCTGACCTTATAACGGAAGGAAGGTTATTGATGAGAGTCAGGTATGACTACAACCAGTAGAGCTTTTGTCTTGATTCCCATTGATTCCAGTTTTGCTCAGGCTCCTTGATGCCACACTCAGTGAAATGTGGCACTAACATGAAGAGCAGTCACTCTCTCTTCACATCTGGAATTCAGCTCTTTTCTCCATCTTTGTATCAAGGCTATAATGAGGTCAGCTGAATCACCCTGACCAAGCCCAAACTGGGCATCAGTGAGCAGGTTATTGCTGAGCAAATGCTGCTTGATAGCACTTTTGATGACACCTTCCATCACTTTATTGATGATCGAGAGTAGACTATTGGGCAGTAATTGGCTGAATTGGAATTGTCTTGCTTTTGTGTACAGGAAATGCCTTGCCAATTTTCCACAATGTCAGTGTTGTAACTGTACTGAGCAACCTTGTCCAGGTGCACAACAGATCTGGAGCACAAATCTTAAGCACAATTGTTGGACTGTTATCAGGGCCCATAACCTTTTTAGCATCCAGTGTCTCCAATCATTTCTTGCTATCATGTGAATCAAATTGGCTGGAGATTGGCATCTGCGATGTTGGGGATTTTTGGAGGAGGCCAAGATGGGTCATCCACTCAGCACTTCTCATTGAAGATTGCTGTGAATGCTTAAGCTTTGACTTTTCCACAGATGTGCTCGGCTCTTTCATCATTGAGATACTCCACTCATCAATGAGTGGAGCTACTTCCTACACTGAGTTGTTTAATTGTTTTCGATTAGATTAGATTAGATTAGATTACCCACAGTATGGAAATAGGACCTCCTGCCCAACAAGTCCACACCGACCCACTCAGACCCATTCCCTATATTTACCCCTGACTAATGCATCTCACACTATGGGCAATTTAACATGGCCAATTCATCTAACCTACACATTTTTGGACTGTGGGAGGAAATCAGAGCACCCAGAGGAAACCCACGCAGACACGGGAAGAATGTGCAAACTCCACACAGACAGTCGCTCGAGGCTGGAATCGAACCTGAGTCCCTGATGCTGTGAGGCAGCAGTTCTAACCACTGAGCACCATTCACAATTGATGTGACAGGACAGCAGATTTAGATCTAATTTGTTGGTTGTGAGATCACTTAGCTGTGTCTATCACATGCTGCTTATGTTGTTTAACATGCAAGTAGTCCTGTGTTGTGCTTTCATAAGGTTGACACTTAATTTTTTGGTACGGCAGATGCTGCTCATGATATGTCCTCCTGCAGTCTTCAGTGAACCTGGCTTGATGGTAATGGTTGAGTGGAGGATATGCTGGGCCATGAGGTTTCAGATTGTGCTGGAGTACAATTCTGCTGCTGTTGATAGCCCAGAGTGCCTCATGTATGTCAAATCTTGAGTTGCTAGATTGGTTCAAAGTTTGTCCCATTTAGCATGGTTACAATACAACACAACACAATGTTAGGAATTCTAAATGAGAAAGTGGGGCTACATCTCCACAAAGACTGTGTCATGCTCACTCTTACCAATACTGTCAAGGACAGATAACTCTGCAACCAGCAGATTGTTGAAGTCAATGTCATAAATGTGTTTCTCTCCTGTTCATTCCCTCGCCCCTGCTGCTAGAAATGGTCTATGACCTTTAGGACCCAAACAGGTCAATCATAGTGCAGTTACTGAGCCACTCTCGATGTTGGAAACTGAAATCCCCTATCCAAAGTACATTCTGTGCACTTGCCACTGTCAGTGCATCCTCCAAGTTTTGTTCAACATGAAGGAATACTGATTCATCAGCTGAGGGAGTACTGATAATCAGTAGGAGGTTTCCTTGCCCATGTTTAAACTGAAGCCACGAGACTTCACAGGGTCCAGTGGCAATGTGGTGTGTGCCCAGGGTGACACTTCCAAATGTAGACCACTATACCACCACTTATGTTGGGTATGTACTGATGGTGGAACAGGACATATCCAGGGATGATGATGGTGGTACCAAGGACATCGTAAGCTGTAACTCCATGAGTATGACTATGTCATGCTGTTGTTTGACTGAGGTGTTATTAAGGAAGACCAGGTTGGATTTACCATTGCTTATTCTGGTGCCCAGGTCAATGCCAAGTGTTCCATCTCATTTCATTTATATTCTCCTTTCTAACTGTTGTTACAATTGAATGGTTGCTGGGTCACTTCACAGGACAGCTAAGAATCAGTCACATTGCTGTGGGTCTGGAATTATGTATGGGCCCAAACAGGTACGGATGGCAGTTTCCTTTCCTAAGGAACATCAGATGAGTATTGATGGTTTAGTGGTCATCATTACACACTTAACCCCAGACTTGTATTGGAATTTAAATACAAACCTGGCTTCCCAGGATCTTACCTAGATCCTTGGATTAATAGTCTGGTAAAATGCTACTAGGCCATTGTTTCTCTCATAATGTAAAGGAGCAACATTGTACGATCATATATTTAATCAGAAAATGGCATTTAGGCACACTGAAATCTAGATTTTGTCTATGAATCTTCCCTATCCCTATGTATGCTGTTATAAGCAACATCTTTTTCTCATTCTCCAATAGTGTTGGTGCTGCAAGCATCCAAATTAAAATTGTGTTTTAGCTGTACATCAACATAATTCAGCTAAAAGCCATAATGGCTTCATTAAGCATGATTGTCAATAGTTCCTAATGTTTTCCTCTCACATTTTTCAAGTAGCTTAATATTGTTTAGTTTGACTGAAGAAAGCTAAAACTATGCTTTCCAAGGAGAGACAATTTTGAAGCTTTAGTTACAGTTTTGAATAATGTAACCAACATATAGTTTGAAATAGATGAGCATTTTGCTTGCATCTTTTCTGCAAAAGTCAGTAGAAGGTTGCTGAAAATTAATTTGAATGCTGGAAGCTCCTCCATTAAGTTAGTTTTCTGTTACCAAAGCCCAGCTCTTGAGAAATAATGACTTTCTTTTAAAGTGAAATCCCAAAGATTAATTGTGGATCATATCAAAACAAACATGTCTAACTATAAAGCAAATTAACCATTCTCAGTTCATTTGAAAACTTTTCACCGGTGTACTATTGTTTTAAAGTGTTTAATTAATAAGGATATGCTCATATTAAATCAAATTACACACTGTTGTGCAACAACTGGCCTCACATCATTGAGTCTATAATTAAGAATAGGTTAACTAATCACCTTAAAAAGTTTAAGTTAACCGGAGAGATTCAGTATGGATTCAAGAAAGGTAGGTCATGCCTGACAAACTTTATAGTTTTTGGATAAGGTGGCAAAGGTGATGGATAGAGGTACATCGATGGGTGTTGTTTATATGGACTTCAAGGAGGCTTCTGATAACGTTCCAAACAAAATATTATTAGCTAAGGTGGAAGTTCATAGAATTGAGGGCAAATTGCTGACAGGAATAGGAAACTGGTTGAGTGGCATAAAACAGAGTTGGAATAATGATAAGTACTCAAATTAGTAGGACGTAACTAGTAATGTTCCACAAGGATCACATTATTCACTAACAACTTGGATAATGGCATAAAAAGTAAAATATCCAAACTTGCTGACAACACAAAATTGGGCAGCAATATAGATTGGGTTGATGACAGGATAAAATTACAGCAGAATATTGATAGATTAGGTGAATCGGCAAAACTGTGACAGATGGAATTTAATGAAAGCAAAAGTGAGGTAACCCATTTCAGACTGAAAAAAAAACGTAGATCAGTCTCTTTTTTGAAGGCACAAAGTTACATATAGTGGATGTCCAACAAGATTTGGGGGTTCAGATGCATAGCTCCTCAAACAACTACAGAAAGTGGTCATGGGGGCTAATGGAATGCTCACCTTCATATCTAAAGTGCTGGCGTATAGGGATGCAGGTGTTATGCTGCAGTTATATAAAACCCTAGTTGGACCCATTGAGCAGTTCTGGACATCAATCCTTAGGAAGGATGTTTTAGCCCTGGAGACAGTTCAACACAGGTTTAAAAAGATGATATCTGGACTTCAGGTTTAAGTTATGAAGAGAAGTTAGACAAAGTACGCCTTTATTGTCTAGAATTCAGAAGGTTAAAAGGTGACTGCAGGTGGACTGCAACAGTTCAAGAAGGCAGCTTAACATCACTTCTCAAGGGCAACTAGGGATGGGTAATAAATGCTGGCCAGCCAATGATGCCCTCATTTCACAAATGAATAAACAAAATCCAATTGAGGTTTTCAGGATATAAAAAAGGAGAGACACGATCGACAAAGATGGAGTATTTCTACTGGTTGAAGATTCTAGAACCTGGTGTATTGTCTAAGAATTAGTGCCAGGCTATTCAGGAGATATGTTAGAAAGCACTTTTACATGCAAGGAGTAGTGGAGGTTTGGAACTCTCCTCTTTAAATGGCAGCCAATGCTAATTTAACTCTTAAATTTGAATCTGAAATGGATTTTTAAAAAATTAAGCAAAGGTATCAAGGCAGGCGTATGGAGTTAGACCACAGATCAGCTGTGATCTTATTAAATGGCAGAGCAGACTTAAGAGGCTGAATGACCTACTTCTGTTCCTATGTAAGCTACGATGAATGAGAATGTTTGTAAGATGCAGCTGTGCTTTAATTTGGCCTGGCCCTTCAAAGCCACAAAGTCTCATTGTAAACAGACAAATTCTTAATCTATTTTATGTAACCTGTAATTGAATTAAGTTGTGGTTTTCAAAAGCAAATTGTATATGAACCTGAAAAGAATAAAAACAATTTTGGGTTACAGTGAAATAGGAGGAGAAAGTGAGGTCTGCAGATGCTGGAGATCAGAGCTGAAAATGTGTTGCTGAAAAAGCGCAGCAGGTCAGGCAGCATCCAGGGAACAGGAGATTCGACGTTTCAGGCATAAGCCCTCCTTCTTCTTTTTCCTGAAGAAGGGCTTATGCCTGAAACGTTGAATCTCCTGTTCCCTGGGTCCTGCTTGACCTGCTGCGCTTTTTCAGCAACACATTTTCAGCTTTACAGTGAAATAGAACAGGAATGGGACTAGCTGAATTGCTCATACATCTTTTTGAATTGACACGATGGGCCAATCATTCTGGAGTCTGATCATTTTATGATTCAACAGTTCTCTACTTGGTCACAGAAAACTTGAATATCAACAAATTATTGCATATTTCTGGTTGGGGAAGAAATCTAATCAAAACCATCGACAAGTGTCTGGTTACTAGATAAAAACAATGACTGCAGATGCTGGAAACCAGATTCTGGCTTAGTGGTGCTGGAAGAGCACAGTGTCTGGTTACTGTCTAGACCAAAAGTCCTAAGGTCAGTTAAGTAATGCTGTAATATTAGAGATGTAAATCAGGGGGTGGGAAGACAGGCAGGAGAAAATATGTGGAAATAACATTTGTGAGGACCACCACACATGACAGAAATAACATTATCTTCTTGGAAGCTTTCGTAGTTCATTTATAAAAACAATCTTTCTTGATGGTGTTTATGCTGGATTGGAGATTATTCTTATTCCTAAGCATTTGAATGTTATCAGAAATGGTTTACAATTAACAGGTATTACCCTAGAAAAAGTGCAGTTGTATTCAAGACTTTTAGGGTTCTTTGTTAAAGTTAAAGTGGAACTAGCAAACTGTGGGTTCAATTTCTAAACCTGAATAGCTAAATAGATTTTGAGTGAGTCATATTTCTGTTGCTGACGCGATGTGGCTAAAGCTTTCTATTTTACAACAGTCAGGACAAATGCAAGAATTGTACATTTCAAACTGTCTCAACAATTTAGACTGGAAGGAGAAAAAGACATTGAATTGTTGGCAACTCAACTCTGATTGGCCAAGGCATTGCCATAGAGAAAGCATAGAGTTAGAGGCACCCAAAGCTCTGGGTGACTCAAAAGAGGTGTGAAACTCGATATGTGTGTATGAATGTATGATATTTCTAGAAAGTGTAATCAAGCCATGTTATCAGCTTAATTGAGTGTCTTCAATTGTTTCTGTCTAACTGAGTGTCTGCATACTCCCGATTGAGCACCACTTACTGAACAATATCAAATTCACATTTAACAGCAAACATTTTGAATTGGTTTTGAAAGTGAAGCTAGGTGAGTAAAGTCTGCCAAAGTATTGTATATCTATCTCACTAGATGTGAGAGCAAGTAAAAATAATGCAGTTTTCTATGAAGATAATATCCTGAGAAATTATAGTACTAATATGAGGTACACTTCTGAAGCTAGACATTTAGTATCGGTGAAGTTAGAAAGATTATGATTAAACATTGGTATCTTTCTATACCAATATCTATAATACTTATGAATCATTCTTGTACAGTTACATTATTATGTAAAAAATATTGTGGATACTGTCAACAATTCATGATAACTGTCAACCATCTGTGAAGTGGAAAACCATTTATATTTGTCCGGTTGGTTGAGGGAAAAAATGCAAGCAGCTAAAATAACTTCTCCATGGCATGGGATTGGAGCATCCACCAGAAGTGAGCAATCATGATTTTGGTTTCAAGTTCAGCTGAAATATGGTTGTTCTGAAACTGCAGCACTTCTTCAGTACCAGCTGCTGATCTTGTGCAGAATGGGACTTTTACTACTGTGCTTCCAACTGGATCAATCTGACATGTTCTATCATCATTGCCCAGTTACTTTAAATAGAAATTCTTTCTTTTACTATTGGAGCATTTTCCAGTCTGTAAAGGCTCTTAACATTTCACTGGTGACAGGTTGCAAAATGAGCTGAGGCACTCTGTCAGGGTTGTTGACTGAATTTGGATATGACATAAACAGACCTCTCTAGTGTCCTGGACTGAGCTGAAGCCTGTTGAGTAGGAACTCTGCCCATGTGCTTAGGCTTTGTAATGATTTCAGTGTGACGCAGAATGATCATATTTGCATTCTGTCAATCTTATATTGCACTCCACGGTATAAGTAAAAAATGAGGTCTGCAGATGCTGGAGATCACAGCTGCAAATGTGTTGCTGGTCAAAGCACAGCAGGCCAGGCAGCATCTCAGGAATAGAGAATTCGACGTTTCGAGCATAAGCCCTTCATCAGGAAGGGCTTATGCTCGAAACGTCGAATTCTCTATTCCTGAGATGCTGCCTGGCCTGCTGTGCTTTGACCAGCTCCACGGTATAAGGGCCACCTAAATCTCTCATACCTAAAACATGAGGCCACAATTCATGATAATGCATTGGTGCAAGAACGGTCACAACTTCTTACCAATACTAAATGTATACACTGAAATCTGATACTGAAGTGAAATGCAGTGGAACTTCATTCATCAGATATTTTCACTTGTGCTGTAATACCATACTCTACGTTCATTTATATTCATGATAATAATTTTGATGCTCTAGTAGTTGATACAATAACAGTGTTAAGTGTATTCGTTGCCCAATTGCTCTGACATCATTACATATTTAGTTTGCTCAGCACCATGCATTAGCTGTAATGGTTAACAGCTTGATACAAGCAGCAGAGCATCTGGGCCACGGGTTGATGTTATTCCTACCTCTGGATTCAAGTGTGTATTGATGCATTCTTCTCAGTTTGGGCATTGCATTGCTGGTGAGATTCAATGAGAAGCAGATTGTTTTGTAGATGGTATAATATCCGAGTTTCTTCCTTTTATTACTAGCATTTTGCATGCACACAGAAATCGTACAAAACTTACTATAAATAACAGCACTCGTAGTTCAGATTGGGTCCAGCCTTAGAAATCCTCTGTCCTATAGGTGTCACTGGAGAGCCAGTGAAGTCCCTGGGTTCACAATTGGGCTTAATGCCCTTTTTATTGGTTAGGTGTTTTTAAATTGCAAAAAAGGTCAAACAGTGTATGGGATTGCACCAACATGCCGTCACAAAAATCTGCTCACTTCCAATAGCACAGACCACAATCTAATTCTTTGTGACCATCTTTTGGTTGAAAATTTGAAGAAAATTAGTCATTTAGTTACTGAAAAATCAGAAAGAACAGCAGTTGCTTTAACCAGCGCATAAGGTGAATTGTCCATGCTAACTGGCCCGTAGTGTTAGGTGAGGGGGTAAATGTAGTAGAATGGGTTGGGGGTGGGTTGCTCTTCGGAGGGTCGGTGTGAACCTGTTGGGCCAAAGGGCCTGTTTCCACACTGTAAGTAATCTAATTTAATCCAAACAATGAGTTTGTGTCTTGTTCAGTCCTCACAATAAATTCAACTTTAGCATCAATGTTTTTATAATAATGAATCTTATGATTATTTTATGTGCCCAAGTACTTGGGCCTTCATAAAAGCAGAAGGTTATTCTGCGCTGTTTTCCCTGTTGTTTCAAAACATTAACATTAAACTAGTAAAACCTACACAGTAAAAGTTAACAAAACAAATACAAAAATTGCTGGAGAACCTCAGCATCCCTGGCAAACTCTGGAGAGAAAACAGTTAACATTTCAGGTCCAGTAACCCTTCTTCAGAAGCAGCGTTAACATCAATTGCACTCGATACTTCAAGTGTGCTTTTTTCTCAACAGATGCTGCCAAATTTGCTGAGTGTCTCCAACAATTTCTATTTGTTTTTATTTAGCATTATTTAGTTTTTCTTCAGCATCTGCAATTCTTGGCTTCATAAAACAAAACAAAATATTGGTCCTATTATTTTTCCCCAAAATATACTTCATTCATAACATTGGTAAATGTTGATTAGAAACTATGGAGAATTGAACAACACCATGTGAAATAATAGTCAACATTTTTTGAGGCCACATTGAATTGTCTTAATATAATTGTAATGCTTTTGATATTTACATTATGTGCTCCATGACAAGCTTACGGCCAAATTGCAACAAACTTCAAGTTGAATATGACAGTGCAAAAGAAACAATTCTTTTCGATATATCATTACTATGACACGCTGCAGTAGCACACAGAAAATCAAGCCCAACTCTTCCTAGAATTGTCAGAAAGTCAAGGTTTGCTTTAATGTACACAACATTTCCTAATGTACTTATATTTTAGACCCAGGTTGAAACAAAACATGAGAAGGTTTCCATACTTATTATTGTTTATTGCAATTAAAGAGATCCTGGCTATTGGTAAACAATTATGAATCATTGAAATATAAATACTAGTTAAAATACTAACAGCCTTGAAAAAAAACCTTACACACTTACAGCCAAATATTTAAAAATAATGGGCAGAGGGAAAGTCTGAGAAGGCAGTTTGACCATCTTTGTCAACAGGATTCAGTGATATCATTCTTTTGGTGTATTAGGATTTGCCGCTCCTCAATCTTCCTTCTCTAGGTACTTTTAGTTGCTTATAACTACTTCACACTTACTCTCACTTTATTAGCTGAAAGCCAGAGTTTACAGTAACTAAGGAAAATAAACTAACTTTCTTTAGATTTGTTTTATTTTGCTGAGAAGGAAGGACAGCTCTTTGCTCTTCAGAGAGTCAACTGCTTCTGACTCATGCATTCACACCCACAAGCTGATCAGTTATTTGGGAGCCAGTCACATAATTGTTGACAGACAAAAGGCCTTAGTCATCAACAACTGGTCTTGGAGTGGTGACCAATCAACTATTCGTTGCTGGTGAATCTCCACACTTTGGCTCCAGGTGGTTTGCAACTGGACTTGCCCCTCTCCCCTCTTCACAAACTGCTTGAAGAAAAAGCTGTGTAAACAGCACTTAAGATGAGTACCAAGTAACTTTTTTTTAAAAAAAAGGACAGCTATTGTTCCTTCCTCTCTACAATCTTTGATTTGTAAAAAAAAATTGTTCCCCTTCAGTTCACAGTTTAAAAAAAAATAAAATGAGACTGCCTTCCTGTACATTTAAAAATGAACTAACAATGATGTTTTATAGCAAGTCAATGAATGTTTAGGGGAACAATTCCAAACAGAATCCCACTTTCCAGTGCCTGTATCCAAATGTCAATATTTATTCTCCAATAGAATAACTGCTTGTTATTGAGTTGAAGAATATTAAGACCACAGTTGGAAAACTTTTTGTTTAAGAGTTGCTCTTAAAAAGTTATTCAATAATTAATCATTCTTTCTTGTTGAATGCTTTAATTTGCAAATATTTGAGCAAGGTTTTATGAGTACCACATACTCATACTGTGATTACATTTTTACAGTTGGGACACTTTGGGAGTCAGAAGTGTTCAAAGACAGGCATATATCACAACAAAATCAATCTGAGAACAAACTAAAACCTGTATAGCACAAAAATGAGTTCTGTTCAGCATCTACTTTCAGCATTAAAGTGCTGTTCTGTTAAAATGCATCTAAATTATTTGCAGTTGATTACACTGCTTTGGAAAACGAATAAAACCAGTAATTTGGTGCATTCAGTGAATGTCCTGTATGTGTGGTGACCAGCTTGCTGAGATATCCAGCTATCCAAATATTACTGCCACTATTAAAAAGAAGTTTGTTGGTTGTTACATCTCCCATCTCACAATAACAAAACTAGGTTTTATTTCCTAAAGCTTCTAATGGAGAATAAATATTAATACCTGGAAATAGGCACTGGAAAGTTAGACATTCCTTTGGTAGGAGCCAATCCTATCATCAGATTGTTGTAAAAAGTCATTAATAGATCATGTGTTAAACATTTTATATCAAAAATAGTTGAATTCTATTACATTTTTTGAAATATTCAACTTGTCAAAATATAATGCAATGTAGATTGGAAATGGACTGTGTAGTGTAAATATCAAAAGCCTTACAAATTGTATTGAGGCACCTTAGTGTGAAACATGCTGTTTGGAGAAAGTTAAATTTTATACCATTCTCCATTTCAAGTCCAGATATTTTGCAATGCATTTTTACAAATGGTATGAATAAAGTAGATTTTAGAGAGAAAAGAATGTCTTGTTAACTTCTACTAAAGAGTCATACAGCATAGAAACAGACCCTCGGTCCAACCAGTCCACGCTAACCATAATCTCAAACTAAACTAGTCCCACCCGTTTGAGCTTGGTCCATTCCCCTCCATGCATTTCTTATTCACGTACTTGCAATTGTAATAAGTATAAGAAATCTAAAAGTAAATTTGCAGTCTCGAGCTGCCTCTGCGCTACTATCAGCCCACCTTTTTTCTTAGTGTTAATGTTAATCTCTCGAATAAATAATGGGACCAGATTCGTAGGAACGTTCTGCATTCACAAAGAGCCGAGGAGCCAGACTTGTAAAATAAGCCTGAGGTAGATAGTTATAAAAACATATTGGTGATAAGGTTGCATTTATTGTGAAGTCTGAACAGACTTCTGCTAGTTAACGAAACTGGTCTATTTTCTGACTCCGTAATAACTAACGACCAGCCGCTGTGTAATTTATCGAAATGTCTATCCAAAAGGTGGGGGCGAAATCTAAAATAACGTAAAGTCGGAGCTACTGGAAGTGGGCGCATTTTGATAACAGAGGCAGTGCTGTCGATGAGTTTAACTGTAAATGCTTTGTTTCAAATTAATCTAAAATCACGCAAAGGAAGTGTTTTGAAGATATAAAGTTTTATTTGTACACGAATAACAGCCAATATTGATTTGAAATAATAAATATCCAAAAATGTTTCATTTCTTAATTACCTGAATTCATATGAAAGACCAAAATAGCTTTATGGTTTGTTTTGACGTTGTGCGAAAGTATATCGACCAGGAAATCAAGTAAACATTAAATTGTCCCATGCCTGTTCCGCGCAGAAATAACAAGCGTTTATTGCACATAATCCCACACAGATCCGTTCCTAGCGTTCGCGTACAAGAAAATTCCAATACCCAGGCACAGACACTAAACAATGCCACAGAAAACTCATTTCAGTAGAACAGCTTTTGACTGACAATGGTACAAGATAATTATTTGCTATAAAAGTTTTTTTGTTGTTGTTGACAGTATCCAATCGATGCGTATTCACGTGAAACGACGCTGTCTCTTAATCTGCGAAACGGGGGGGAGGGAAGGTGTTGGAAATTGACAAGCCTCACCTTCATTGTAAAGAGAAACGTCCAGAGAACTCGAGCACTGTCTGACTCGAAAGTGCAACATTGCAAAATACAGTTATGCACTTAAAGGTCACAACGAATACACCACAGTACAACTACAGACACAAGGATGTGAACGCGCCGGCACACGAGCACACGTTTGTTTCCATTTTATGAAAATTGGTGGGTGAAGACAGGATTGGGAAGGGGGTGGGGATGTTACCTAACTCCTAACTCGAACTGCGCGTACGGAAGTTAACAAACCTGTTGGGCATCTAACTTCGAGAAATCGGCTAAACCGGGCCCTTCCTCCTCCTAATACACAGATATCCCAACACAACCGCACACATTGCACTGTCCGCTTTCCCTGTGCTGTGCGGCTGGGTGATCTCCCCCCCCTTACTGACCGCAATACAAAGGCTAACCTCATCGCTCAACACTCACTATTTCACTCCAAATGTTCCCAGCAATTGTCCGATAGAATCTATTCCACTTCCTTGAGATCACTTCTTGAACTGAATTGAATGGCGTGAGGTTCTGTTACGGATGGTACAAAACGGTGTGCCAATGAGCACTCAAGGGGATAAAGAGGGCGCAAAACAAAAATGCTTTCAGTAGGGTCGACATGGCCTTTGTGTGTAGGCGTCATGCGAGTTGTAAACATTTAAACATTCACTGTTAATGCTCATGTAGCAACATTCAAGAACTGTCCTATTTTACTGAGCTGGCTTCTATCTCCCGCGGGGCGAGGGCTGGAGGGGGGTCTCACACTTTCACCACAATGTACTTGCACTGCGTGCACAGAGTTATGAGGTAGGCGAATGCATGAAAAAGTACAAGCGGAATCGAGTGGGAACATCTCGTCTTCCGAGAGTTTCGGTGCGGCCCCCCCTCCCACTGTGGCCGAGTGCCGCCCGGGCTGTCACTGGCTCGGGGAGTGTCGCTTGAGCCTCCGTTTAAATGACCGAGTCCAGGAGCCTGCGTTCATTGGCAGCGGCCGGGGGGCTGCAGTTGGCCGCGGGCGGCGCTGCGCCCTCCAGGCCGCCGGGCAGCCCGTTCCCCAGGCGATCCTCGCTCGGCACGAGGTTCTCGTTGGGGTAACTGCTGTGGTGGGTGGACGGCGGCGAGCTCCGGCAGCCCCACAGCACCGTCTTGAAGGCGTGCCTGAAATCCGAACTGCGGCAGTAGATGAGCGGGTTGAAGGCGGAGTTGGAGTAGCCGATCCAGTTCAGGAAAGTGAACACGGTGTTCGAGATGCTGTCTTTAAAAATGACACTGACGATATTGACCACGAAGAAGGGCAGCCAGCAGAGGGTGAACACCCCCATTATAATCCCCAGCGTCTTCAGAGCTTTGTGCTCCTTCAGATTGAGAAACCTGGGTGTCCTTTTCTGCCCCGGTTTGGCAGCTTTGCCGTTGACAGGAGGGACAGGCTGGTTCAAGTTGTTGTTGAAGCGGCCCTGACACTTGTTGATCTTCTGCAGCTGCTGCCTGGCTTCCTGAAAGACCCGGGTGTACAGGAAGATCATGACGAACAGGGGCAAGTAGAAGGAGACGATGGACGAGGAGATGGCGAACTCTTTGTTGACGAAGAACTCGCAGCACCTGGGGTCCGCGTAGCACTGCAGGGGGCCGGTCTCATTCAGCTTCCACCAGCCCATGTAGATGGGCAGGAAGGAGGTCAGAGCGGCTACCATCCAGACCACCAGCACCACCAGGCGAGCCTTGCACTTGGTCAACAGCGTCTGGTAGCGGAAAGGCGAGGTAATGGCCAGGTAGCGGTCCAGGGCGATCACACACAGGGTGCCAATGCTCGCCGTCACGCACAGCACATCCAGCGAGGTCCAGAAGTCGCACCAGAAGTTCTCAAAGTACCAGACGCCGGTGATACTGCGGACGCCGGCGAAGGGAACCACGATCAGCCCCATCACCAAGTCCGCACAGGCCAGCGACGTGATGAAATAGTTGGTGACCGTCTGCAGCCGCTGGAAGCGGGCGATCGCCGTGATCACCAGCACGTTCCCGAACACGGTCACCAGCACCATGACCGACATGACCATACTGACGATGATCTTCCAGGGCTGGGTGAGCTCCCTGCGGACGGCCGCTCCCTCGCTGCCCGGAGCCGCGCTGCTGTTCAGCATGGAGGGGCTCAGTGAGAAATACACCCCGCTCTCGGAGCTACTCTCCTGTGAACCCATTCTCAGCGGCGCTGTACATCGTGCCTACAGCCCTCCCCTCTGCTCTCCTTACACACATCACTCGGCCCACACTCTCACTCCTGTACATGACTGAACTCCGCTCTGTAGCTTCTGTTTGAACACTCTGTCCCTTTCACTCCTATATACCGCCCAGGGGGGAACGTCATGATCTTTCACAACCAATCGCCGTCTAGTTGCTGCTTCAAACCTCCAAACCCTGCACCCAACCTCGCCGTCAGCCCGACCATTTACCTACAAGTGGCAGACACAACTACTTGGGGTTAGCCAACCAGTTATTCAGAAAGGACGCAGGATTCGGGGCTATTCATGTCCGGGAGCGTTAGCCACCTGCCAGTCACAAGAGATATAACATACTTTTATTATGAAGTGTCATTTTAAATTCTTGGGATGAGAAATTCTCTGTAGAAACTAGCATTTGTGCCAGATTCTCACCATCACAGTGCAAGGAACATAATCACGAAAGTATGGGTTTTTTTCCACCCAAAGCCTCGGACCGGCTGAGAGCGCGCACTCAATTTGAAGTTTATTGGGAATTAAGACCTCCCGATTTCAATTTCATCCTCTCCTCGACTGAATTCTCACATTGCTTTTTATTTATAAAAAACATTCCTGACGACGAAGTTCCTGTTCCGAAATGTGACGGGTAAACAGTGGAGGTAGGCTCAGCGCACAGTTCCTGGCTTTTCTTGTCTCTCTCTCTCACACACACACACTTAAAGTGCGGTCAATACGCGCTTTGTCACTCAAGGCTACGCTGAAACGGGACTGCTCGGTCGCGAAGTAAACCTGTTCAAATGTCTACTTTGCGGTTAGTGATTTACACCAGGCTTTATTCCACTGTCCAAAGTGTTACGCCAGCAATCCCAATTTGCTCTCACAAACGCAGTATGAAATGATGAATCCCACACATTTCTGCACAGTGGCCAAGTTATCGCCTCCTACAGAGAAAGCACAAGTTTTCTTTTGATGTGCCTGTCCTGAAAGCTTTCGCATATGTTTCCATGTCCACAAGCTCTACGTTCGTTGTGATAAGCGCTTTGGAACGTTTTACACTGTGTTAACGGCGCTAAATAAATGCAAACTGATGTTGGACATTCAAAATTGTGATACTTCACGAGATTTGTCGGACAACCCGAGTTGGTTCTATATTGTGGACCTGTTTCAGGTCAATGCTGAATTCCCCAAAACATTTTGATTCCCAAGGAGACAATCACTCCAATGCTAAGTGTAGAGGGGTCACGAGGCTGAGGCGAGACATAGGTATGTATGTTCAACGGATGTCAATTGAAACTCTCTCTCTGAGTCTTAATGTTTTACTAAAAGATATGCTGTGGCAAATGTTCGCTGAAAAATACACCCTGTTTACATCAACAAAACTGGCGTTTTCCCGAGAAAATACACCGGTGAATAACTTTTGAAAATACAGATGAGTTACAAGTTGAAGTACAGTAATGGATTATATCCTAAGGTCAATTCAAATATTGTCAGCTTGGATTAGTTTGTACCATTTGCACCACTGAGTCAGTTTTGGATCTAATCACCTTAGAATGTTCCAGCAGAATTAAGTTGAGGGAGGTTAGAGGTTTGGATGACAAGTGTGAACTGGAATCTATTTGCTTTCGCGTGAGTGTTAAATATCTCCTTACACAATTGAAAGAACAGCAGGGAAGTCGTGTTTAACAGCAGATTCATTTCTGCCTCAGCTCATCCATTCTGGCAGAAGGACGACCTTATGAGGGTTGATAAAATCATGAGGGGTATGGATAGGATTAGCAGGCAGGGTCTTTTCCCCAAGGTGGGCGAGTCCAGAACTAGAGGGCATATTTAGGGTGAGAGGGGAAAGATTTAAAAGGGACCTAAGGGGCAACTTTTTCTCGCAGAGGGTGTACGTGTATGGAATAAGCTGCCAGAGAAAATGGTGGAGGCTGGTACAATTGCAACATTTAAAAGGCATCTGGATGGGTATGTGCATAGGTATGGGCCAAGTGCTGACAAATGGGACTCGATTGGTTTCGGATATCTGATCGGCATAGACGAGTTAGACCAAAGGGTCAGTTTCCCTACTGTATATCTCTCCCGCGCTATGACTCTACACCTGACCCCAAATGTCCCTCCCGTGCAGAATCCAACTCGCTCTTCTGTATTTCCAGGAGGTGCGTGCACTACTCCATCCGAATGAAGCAACGCTTCTGATGTCAGTTCTAACTTTTGCCTTTCACTAGTTTCAACCTATAGTCTCCCGTATTATTAGCAATTTAACAGCATGTTCCGGATTAACCGTTCACATATCGTTTACAGTGTTCCATACCAAATGCAGACATTTACTATCCAGTCAGAGGATTCGAAAAATAATTACATTGACACTGTATTAACCTCTTGGTGACGGAGGATGAATTTACTCTGCGGGAGATGCCAAAGCAACAACTTGACATTATAATCAATAGGTAGCACCCGGTTATCTTTCAGCCCTGCGTCACTTTGAGTGTTAAATATTCAAAGCTCTTGTCAGGAATGGGAATATGAAAAAAAAACTCAACCTAATCAGATAGCTTCGGACTAAGTAACCGGTGTATATAGAACCCAACGCGCAGCAACCACCGCCTCCCGCAGGCAGTAACCGAGAGGATCGAAGTGATGTCAAATCTAAAGAAGTTGCATGATACTCCGGTCATTGAAGAGGTGACATTCTCAGCGTGACCGTCTCGGCGTAGCTCCGTATGAGAGAGCTCTGTCCTTGTTGGGAAACCAAGCTTCTTGCAGAGGCTGACACCGGAATCGATTAGTTTCCCCAGTTCAATCAAAATCCTGAAAAATGGTCCAAATCAGAAAGAAGGGCGCGCGTCTGTGCATATTTCTGGGAAAGTGTCTTATATGAAATGTAAAATATCGGGCACCTTTAAGCGTCAACTTTACATTCGCTCCAGACTAACACAGGGCCCTTTCAACTAACATCAGCTGCAGCTCAATGAGATTGGAGAATCTGAAAGTGCCCGTAGCTTCCCAAGTCTGTCCACTGAACTGCTCCAACCGAAAGCGTTGGGAATGTTACTTTTGCTCTATAAATAAAGATGACTGATTTCAGTTATCACAGTTGCTTGTATGCAGAAAGAGATGATGCATGAGAAATTAAGAAATTATTTTCACATTAGTCTTGGTGTAGATTTCATATGATGTTACCTAATGCTGACATGAGAAATTGATATAGAATTATATCCTCGTTTGATGAGAAAACAAACACAAGGGAATGCTAATGGTAATTTGTTAACTCAATAAGCCCCAAAACGTTAACACCCCCCCCCCCCCTCCCCGTATGTAGTGTTTAATGAGATAGCACGTAAGGTGTGGAGAGATCCGCGTTCTGCCAGCAAACTGCCACTTAATATGCCTTAAAGTTTTTTTTCCCTGGCACCTCAGAGTGCCCCAAATTAATGAGGCAAATCGAGCAATTGCACCGAAATCTCCATTACAGATTTCCGTAGCCAAACCGGGCTGATCTTTAATATGGCTAGACCAGGTCTAGGATATTTATAAACCAATTAATGGTTATTTTTACTTTGTTCTAATTATAAAAGACTGACGTTAGCGGCGAAAAAAAAGTGTGACGCATGTGAAGTCTTTTAGAATACAGGTAGATTAAAATACTATTGCTAGTTATTCGTTTTCGTTTACATGATACGGTGAAACAAGTTTGTATTTTTTAAAATCAGGAAGGCGTCACACGTTCTATGAAAATCAGCTTGTTTGAAGTGGATAATATTCCAAATAAGTGTGATGCTTGGCCTTGTAAAAAGGGACTTTAGACAGATACTTAGGATGGGTGAGTTGTCTTATGAGGAAAGTTTGGATAGACTTGGCTTGTATTCACTGAAGCTTGGAAGGGTAAGAGGTAAGTTGATTGAAACATATAAGATCCTGAGGGGTCTTAACAGGATCTGTGTGGAAAGGACTCAAAGGTAACATCTCCTACAGCCAGTCATAGAGTCAGAGAGTTATACTGCACGGAAACAGATCTTTCTGTCCAATTCGTCCATGCCAACTATATATCCTAAATTAATCTCGGTCCATTTGCCAGAATGTGGCTCATATCCCTTTAAACTCTTCCCATCCAAATGCCTTTTTAAATGTTGTATTTATACCACCTTCCCTGCCACTCCCTTTGGCAGCCCATCCCATACAAGCACATCCTCTAAAGTGAAAATATTGCCCCTTAATTCCCTATTACATGTTTCCCCTGTTTATGTGCTTATAAAACTATGTGCTCTAGTTTTGGATTCCCCTACCCTAGGTAACAGACCTTGGCTCTATAAGGTAATACTTTAATCTCCGATGCTGCAGGGAAAATAGCGAAGGCTTAATCAGCCTTTCCCTCTTGCTCAAACCCTCCAAACCCAACAACATCCTTGTAAATCTTTTCTGCACTCTTTCAAGTTCAATAACATATTTCTTATTATGGGAGACCAGAACTGAATGCATTACTCCAAAAGTGGCCTAACAAATATATTGTACGTACAGCCACAACATTACATCCCAACTTTTATACTCAATGCAATGACCAATAAAGGAAAGTTTTGCCGGAACTTTGGGCTGTTCTCTCATTAGAGAGATATAGCTGGTGGTGGTTTAACTTGAGGGTCATCATGTCCACATAACGGGGAGAGGTTGAGAAGGAGAGTCCTACATAGCAGTCACTGTTAAAGAATAATGACAGAGATTATGAGAATTTGTTTCTCACACAGATTGTAAACCTTTGGAATTCTCTTCCTGAAAAGATGGTGGAAGGAGAACGGTTGAACCTTTTTTAAGGCAGAGGTAGATAGATTCTTGTTAAGGGCGAAAGTGAGGACTGCAGAGGCTGGAGATTAGAGTTGAGGGTGTGGTACTGGAAAAGCACAACAGGTCAGGCAGCATCCGAGGAGCAGGAAAATTGATGTTTCTAGCAAAAGCCAGGGCTGCCTGACCTGCTGTAATTTTTCCACACTCTTGACGCTAGATTCTTGTTAAGTCCAAGAGGTGAAAGATTAACAGGGATGGGTGGAAATGTGGAATAATCAGACCAGACATGATCTTACTGATTGGCAGAGCAGGCTTGAGGCTTACTTCTGTTTCTAGAATGGTATAGTACAGAAGAGACACTTAGGCCCATTGAATCTGAATGCCAGAAATGCATTATTACCTGCAATATTCCAACTTTACTGTAGTAGGCCTGTCGTCTTGAATATTATGACACTTCAAGTGCTCACTCGTGTAGTTTTTAAAAGATTGTGTGGTTTCCTGAGTCGACTATCCTCTCATGCTGTGTAGTCCAGACCATCACCATGCTCTGGTGAAAAAAAACTTTTACTTAAATTGTCTTAAATCTCCTGCCTTTCACTTTAAAATTATACCCCCTAGTTGTATACCCCTTTAAACTAAGGGGAACAGCTATATTCTATCCATCCTGCCCCTCATAACCGTACATACTTCAATCAGATCCCTCCTTAACCTTCTCTGCTCCAAAAAAAACCCAAGCTAATCCAACTTCTCTTCAGAGTTCAGCTGCTCCATCTCAGGCAACATCCTGGTGGATCTCCTTTGCACCCCCTCCAGTGCAATCTCACCCTTCCCATAGTGTCATGATCAGAACTGCACACAGTACTTCATCTATGCCCTGACCAAAATTCTGTATAGCTCCAACATAACCTCCCTGCTCTTATAATCTATGCCGTCACCAATAATGTCAAGTGTCCTGTTTGCCTTCTTAACTACACTATTAACCCATCTTGCCACCTTCAGGGACCTGTGGTCTAGCACCTCAAGATCCCTCTGTTCCTCTGAACTCCTTCATGTCTTAACATTATTGAGCACACTCTTGTGCTATTCCTTCTTCCAAAGTGCATGACCTCACATTTTTCAAGTGTAAATTCCATCTGTCACTGATTTGCCTAATCTACTTATATCCTCCTGTAACCTTCCTTCTCACTGTCAATCACTTGGCTAAACTTAGCGTCATTGGCAAACTTATTTATGACCTTCTGTCCACAATCTCATCTCCATCATTTATGAATATCACAAATAATACTCATGTATACTCATACAAAATCTTGGATTCTCCATTATTTTTCCTACCAATATATTTTTCATTCCCTAAACAACAAAAAAAGAAAAACTGCAGATTCTGGTAATCAGAAGCAAAAACAGAAATTGCTGAAAAAGCTCAGCAGGCCTGACAACATCTGTGGATTGAAAGCAGAGTTAATGTTTTGGGTCCAGTGATCCTTTTTCTGAACTGATTTTAGTTAGACATAAGCTGAAGATGAGGTGGTGGGTGGAGATGGAGCCCAGAGAGAAAAAAAACAATTGGGCAGGAAAAGGAATGGATGAAGGTCAGCATGGGGGAAATGACCTTAGCCCATCCCACATAACCACGGGCTGCTGCCTCAAACAACCCATTGGCAGGCACTAATGGTCTATATTAGCATCTAATCTTTCTTCCAGATCTGCTTAGGTTTTCCAGCAGTTTCAATTTTTGTTTTCTCATTCCCCCTCCTTGTTCTCCTAATTACTTTCTAGAGTTCACCCCTCCACTTTCTAACTCCTCTGGGGCTACTGTCATACTCCTTTTTATCCAGACTTAAGTATTCCTAGACATCCAGGATTCTCTGGACTTGTTGCTCTTACATTTCACTCTAAAGGGAATATGTTGGATCTATACTCCAACACAGTATATTTTGAATGCTCTCACTGTTCTGCTATAGACTTACCTTCAAGTAACTGTTTCCAGCCTATTTTGGCCCGAGCCTGCCTTATTTTAATAAAATTTGTCTTATCCCAGCCCAAAAAACATGTTTGCAGACGATCTTCCTCTTTTTCCATAACAAACTGAAAACATACAATGTTGTGGTCACTTTTAGATAAGATTACCGACAGTGTGGAAACAGACCCTTCGGCCCAACTTGTCCACACCGACCCTCTGAAGAGTAATCCACCCAGACTCATTTCCCCTCTGACTAATGCACCTAACACTATGGGCAATTTAGCATGACCAATTCATTTGACTTGCACATCTTTGGACAGAGGGAGGAAACTACAGCATCCAGAGGAAACCCACACAGGCATAGGGAGAAAGTGCAAACGCCACACAGACAGTCACCCAAGGCTGGAATCAGACCTGGGATCCTGGTGCTGTGAGGCAGCAGTGCTAACAACTGAGCTACCGTGCCACTATTTACTAGAATGCTCTCCCAACTGTTACATAAATACTCATTCAGTTTCATTCCTTAGAATTAGGCAAATATTTGAATTAATGCTGGACCAGCTTAGATAGATGGGACAGTGAGAGCCTTTTTTTCAATGGCAATGGCTAGCACAAGGGGACATAGCTTTAATCTGAGGGGTGATAGATACATGACAGACATCAGATGTAGCTTCTTTACTCAGAGTAATCGGAGGTATGGAATGCACTGCCTTCAACAGTCATAGACTCGCCAACTTTAAGGACATTTAAGTGGTCATTGGATAGACATATGGATGAGAATGGAATAATGTAGATTAGTTGGGCTTCAGATTGGTTCTACAGGTCAGCGCAACATGGATTGCCGAAGAGCCTGTAGTGCGCTGTTATGTTCTATGTTCTATTTGTTAATAAAACTCATCACAAACTATTATAAATAATGACTAAGCCCCTGTGGTATTGGGACGGTCCTAATATCCTTCCTCAAGTGTGGTAGTCAAGGCCCTAGAGGGGGTACAGAGGAAATTTACTACCATTTAAAAGTGAAGGAACAGAGAAAGCAAGGAATGACAGGCATTTTAGACTGAAAGTGGATAATGGGAAAATGCTGGAATCTATTACAAAGGAAAACCTAAGAATGTGCTGGGAAAATAATATTGTGAGAGATGAAATCAAGTGGAAAATTGCATTTGATGAATTTGTTTGACTAATTGAAGATATAATTAGTATGGTCTATAAGAGGCAGCTAAGAGATATCATCTACACAGATTTCCAAAGGGCATCCAATATGATAACACTTAAAAGATGACTATGCAAGAATAGCTTATGAATTGGAGTAATATATGAGCCTGGATAGAGGACTGGTTATTAGACAGGGAGTAGGGATCGATGGGACATTTTCAAATAGACAACCTATGACTGATGAAGTGCCACATTGATCACTCCTGAGACATCATATGAGATACTTTCAATCCACATTACTGGCTTAGATAAAGAAACTAAGTGCAACATATCTAGGCTCGCTGAAAATACAAAGCTAAGGGGAAATATAAACTATGAAGAGGACATATAAGTCACCATAGTCCTACCAACCACAGAACTGTTGTCTCATTGAAGAGAAACAGCTGTTGATAGTTTAACCTGAAGGTCACCACACCTAGAAACCATGCTGTTGACGTCAATCTACATTACAAACGGCTATCCAGCTAATTGAGCTATCTGACCAGAGAGGTTGCAAATAGATCTAATCAGGCTAAACATTTAGGCAACAAGATGCCAGATGGAGTTTGATGTGAGAATTGTGACATTATTTAGCACAAGAGTCATAGAACTGTACAGCATGAGAAAAGACCTTTTGATCTGATTCGTATGTGCTGACCAGATATCCTAAATTAATCCAGTCCTCTATCCAGGCTCATATATTAGTCCAATTCATAAGCTATTCTTGCATAGTCATCTTTTGGGTGGTATCATATTGAATGCCTTTTGGAAATCTGAATAGATGATATCTCTTAGCTGCCCCTTATATACCATACTAGTTATATCTTCAAATGATTGGAACAAATTCATCAAATGCAATTTTCCACTTGATTTCGTCTCTCACAATATTATTTTCCCAGCACATTCTTAGGTTTCCTTTGTAATAGATTCCAGCATTTTCCCATTATGCACTTTCAGTCTAAAATGCCTGTCACTCCTTGCTTTTGGTCAATATTGCTTCAAACTTTTCTTATTCATATACCCATCTAGATGCCTTTTAAATGTTATAATTGTACTAGCCTCCACCACTGTCTTGCAGTTCATTCAATACATGTACTACCCTTCTTGTGGAAAGGTTGCTCCTTAGGTCCTTTTTAAATCTTCCATCTCACACCTTAAACCTATACAGTCATGGAGTCATAGAGATATACACGTTTTGTACTCCAATGCAATGTGGAAAAGACCTTGGCCATTCACCCTATCTATGCCCCTCATGATTTTATAAATTTCTATAAGGTCACCCCTCAGCCTCCGACACACCAGGGAAAATAGCCCCAGGTCATTCAGCATCTCCCTTTAGCTCAAATCCTCCAACCCTGGCAACATCCTTGTAAATCTTTTTGAAACCTTCTCAAGTTTCACAACATCATTCCTATAGCAGGAATACCAGAATTGTATGCAGCATTCTTAAAGTGGCCTAACCAACATCCTGTGCAACTACAACATGACCTTCCAACCCCTATATGCAATTCACCGACCAATAAAAGCAAGCATACCAAGTGCTTTCTTCAGTATCCTGCCTACCTGAGACTCTACTTTCAAGCAATATGATACAGTCCAAGGTCACTTTGTTCAACAACACTCCCTGGGACCTTACCATTAAGTGTATAAGTCCTGTCTTAATTTGACTTTCCAAAATGCAGAACCTCACATTTATCTAAATTACAATCCATTAGCCACTTGTTGGCCCACCGGCCCATCTGATCAAGGTCCCATTGTACTTTGAGGTCACCTTCTTGGCTGTCCACTACACTCCAATTTTGGTGTCATCTGCAAAATTACTAACCATACCTTTTAGTATCACATCCAAATCATTTATATAAATGACAAAAAGCAGTGGACCCAGCAACGATTCTTGTGGTACATCTGGTCACAGCCCTCCAGTCTGAAAAGCAACCCTCCACTACCACCCTCTGTCTCCTACCTTACACAGTTCTATATCCAAATGACCAGTTCTTCCTGTATTCCATGTGATCTAACCTTGCTAACTAGTCAACCATGCGGAATCCTGTCGAATGCCTTACTGAAGTCCAAATAAATCACATCCACCACTCGGCTTTCATCATCCTCTTTGTTACTTCTTCAAAAACTCAATTAAGTTAGTGAAATGGGAAAGCACAACATTTTAAAAAGTTGATGAAATATCTAAACCTTGATGTTCAGAGCTATTTTTGGAAGGCAAGCTAGGATTATTTTCCTTATTTTTAAATATTAAGATCTGGGTTGCACTATTTGAAAGAGTAACAGAAACAGATTCCAGAAGAACATTGCACATGAAAAAGATTAAGTTTCAGGTTATGAGGACAAAGTTAGAGTGCGGGACTAAATTTTCTCTTTCTCTAGGGAGCTAGGGTGAAAGCTTTAAGCTCGAACACACAGAGTTGTTATCTCTGGTTACCCTTGCCACGTACTAGCGAGATGATGAATAGAGAAAGAGAGAGAGAGAGAGACAGAGCAGTTGAACACATGACTACAGGGATGGTGCAGGAGGAAGGGATAATTAGGGCTCATTCTGGGGTAGGTGGGACCTCTACAATTGGGATGGTCTACACCTGAACCAGAGGGGTACCAATATCCCTGTGGGGGAAGGGGGGATATTTGCTAATACTCTTTGGGAGGGTTTAAACTAATTCAGCAGAGGGATGGGATCTTAATAGTAGCTCCAGTGTACTGGAGGTTGAGAGTAGTGAGGCCATGAATAAGGTTTTGAGGTCGCAGGAGCATACTAGCGGGCAGGAAGGTGGTTTGAAGTCTGTCTGCTTCAATGCCAGAAGCATCTGGAATAAGTTGGGTGAACTTGCAGCATGGGTTGGTACCTGGGTCTTTGGTGTTGTGGCCATTTTGGAAACGTGGATATAACAGGGACAGGATTGGCTATTGCAAATACTGGGGTTTAAATGTTTCAGGGAAGGTGGTAAAAATGGGGGCGGTATGGCGTTGCTAGTCAAGGACAGTAATACGGTGGCAGAAAGGACATTTGATGAGGACTTGTCTACCGAGGTAGTATGGGCTGAGGTTAGAAACAGGAAAGGAGAAGTTTGTTATCTGTTGGCCTCCAAAAAATTCCAAGATATAGAGGAAAGGATTGCAAAGATAATTCTGGATAGGAGCGAAAGTAACAGGGTAGCTATTATGGGGTCTTTAATTTTCCTAATATTGACTGGAAACACTATAGTTCAAATACCTTAGATGGGTTAGTTTTTGTCCAATGTGTGCAGGAGGGTTTCCTGTATGTAGACAGGCCAACAAGAGGCAAAGCCACATTGGATTTGGTATTGGGTAATGAACCTGGCCAAGTGTTAGATTTGGAGGTAGGTCAGCACTTTGATGATCATGACCACAATTTTGTTAAGCTTACTTTAGTGATGGAAAGGGATAGGTATATATCACAGAGCAAGAGATATTGCTGGTGGAAAAGCAATTGTGAGGTGATTCAGCAAGATTTAGGATGCATAGGATAGGACAGGAAACTGCAGAGGATGGGCACAACTGAAATGTGGAACTTGTTTAAGGAACAGCTTTGCATGTCCTTGATAAGTACATACCCATCAGGCAGGGAGGAAATGGCCGAGTGAGGGAACCATAGTTTACTAAAAAAGCTGAATCTCTTGTCAAGTGGACAAAGGAGGCATATGTTAAGATGAGATGTGAAGGCTCAGCTCGGGCACTTGAGTGATATAAGTTAGCCAGGAAGAACCTAAAGGGAGAACTAAGAAGAGCCAGGAAGGGATATAAGAAGTCTTTGGCAGGTCTAGTCAAAGAAAAGCCTAAAGCTTTCTATAGGCATGTCAGGAACCAAAGAATGACTAGAATAAGATTAGGGCCAATCAAGGACAGTAGTGCGAAGTTGTGCGTGGAGTCTGAAGAGATAGGAGGGACGTGAAATAAATATTTTTCATCAGTATTCACACAGGAAAAAAATAATGTCGGTGAGGAGAATATGAGATACAAGCTATTAGACTAGATGGGATTTTGTTCATAATCTTATGAGGAGGTGTTAGCAATCTTGGAAAGTGTGAAAATAGGTAAATCCCTAGGGCTGGACTGGCTTCATTTTAGGATTCTCTGGGAAGCGAGGGAGGAGATTGCAGAGTCTTTGGCTTTGTTCTTTATATTGTCATTGTCTACAGGAATAGTGCCAGAAGACTGGAGGATATCAAATGTTGCCCCCTTTTCAAGAAGGGGAGTAGAGACAACCCTGGTAATTATAGACCAGTCAGCCTTGCTTCAGGTGTGGGTAAAATGTTAGAAAGGAAGATAAGATAAAGGATTTATAATCACCTATAAAAGAATAATTTGATTAGGGATAGTCAACACGTTTTTGTGAAGGGTTGTGTCTCACAAATCTTACTGAGTTCTTTGGGAAGGTGACGAAAAGGTGGATGAGGGTAAAGCAGTTGAGGTGGTGCATATGGATTTCAGTAAGGCATTTGATAATGTTCCCCATGGTAGACTACTGCAGAAAATACAGGGGCATGGAATTGAGGGTGATTTAGCAGTTTGGATCCAAAATTGACTGGCTGTAAGAAGATGGAGGGTGGTGGTTGATGGGAAATGTTCATCCTGGAGTTAAGTAACTGCAAGGATCTGTTTTGGGGACACTGCTGTTTGTCATTTTTATAAATGACCTAGGTGAGGGATGAGTTGGTAAATTTGCAGATGACATTAAAGTTGGTGGAATTGTGGATAGTGCTGAAGGATGTTGCAGGTTACAGAGGGACATAGATAAGTTGCAGAGCTGGGTTGAGAGGTGGTAAATGGAGTTTAATGAGAAAAAGTTAGAAGTGATTCACTTTGGAAGGAGTAACAGGAATGCAGAGTACTGAGCTAATGGTAAGATTCTTGGTAGAGTGAATGAGCAGAGAGATCCCGGTTCCATATGCATAGATCCCTGAAAATTGCCACCCAGGTTGATAGGATTGTTAAGAAGGTGTGTTAGATTTTATTGATAGAGGGATTAAGTTTCAGAGCCATGAGGTCATGTTGCAGCTGTACAAAACTCTGGTCCAGCCACACTTGGAGTACTGCATACAGTTTTAGGAAGCATTATAGGAAGGATGTGGAAGCATTTGAAAGGATGTAGAGGAGGTTTACCAAGATGTTGCCTGGAATGGAGGGAAGCTCTTATGAGAAAAGGCTGAGGGATTTGAGGCTGTTTTCTAGAGAGAAGGTTAAGAAATGACTTAATAGAGACATACAAGATCATCAGAGGATTGGATGGGGTGGACAGTGAGAACTTTTTTCATCAGATGGTGATGGCTAGCACAAGAGGGCATAGCTTTAAATTGATGGGTAGTAGATATAGAACAGATGTCAGAGGTAGATTCTTTACTCAGCGAGTAGTAAGGGTGTGGGTAAAAACAATGACTGCAGATGCTGGAAACCAGATTCTGGATCAGTGGTGCTGGAAGAGCACAGCAGTTCAGGCAGCATCCAACGAGCAGCGAAATCGATGTTTCGGGCAAAAGCCCTTCATCAGGAATAAAGGCTGCGAGCTGGAAGCATAGAGAGATAAGCTAGGGGAGGGTGGGGGTGGGGAGAGAGTAGCATAGAGTACAATAGGTGAATGGGGGAGGGGATGAAGGTGATAGGTCAGGGAGGAGAGGGTGGAGTGGATACGTGGAAAAGGAGCTAGGCAGGTTGGACAAGTCTGGACAAGTCATGGGGACAGTGCTGAGCTGGAAGTTTGAAACTAGGATGAGGTGGGGGAAGGGGAAATGAGGAAGCTGTTGAAGTTTTAAAGGCATTTAAATGGTCAATGGATAATTATATGGATGATAATGGGATAGTGCAAGTGAGATGGTTATCAGATTGGTTCCACAGGTAGGCGCAACATCAAGGGCCGAAGGGCCTGTGCTGCGCTGTAATGATATATGTTCTATGTTCTTTCAAAGAGCCAGCATAGAATGATAGGCTGACTGACTTCTTTCTATGTTATCAGATTCTATGATATTATGTTAATTTATTTTTCTAAATTTTTATAAGCAGAAAAGGCTGAACGTTTAATTCGATTGCAAATTGCTTTCTTTCTCTTTGCCCCGGCTTCATTTGTTTAATATGTATAAAGTTTGCAGCTCAAAGCAATCATCAGTGAACTATAAAATTGATGTGCAATGTAGCTTTCTTTTTAACAACATGGCTTTAACAGGCACAGACTGAATTAAACGCATTATTGATTTGTTAGTACATTACAAAAAAGTAGGTTTAATACAAATCCCTGAAATAAACCAAATTGGCAAAAGCTTTCTTAGATGCAATGCACTCCAGGATTTACTTTGACAGGTTTGCCATTGCAGTAGTGTGGAATAAACCTTTCTGCTTAAATACTGTCACCAAGTATTAATCACATTGTGCTGCTTACTTTTTTACTAATGTAATAATTAACTTTCTTAAAGTTAAAATACAGTAAGATATGGAAAAAGAGCAGTCCATATAATGTAATGAAAATATTCAGATCTCTTACTTTGTTGGCAATGTTCTGATTCAGTAGAAATGAATCAATGTTAAACACCTCCAGGTGTTTCCATATCACTGAAAACTGTTGAATGAGTGTGGCTATGGTACAGATGTATTGCAGCTGCGCCATCGTAACATATAATGTTTCATGGCCAAAAAAGTCAGATATTGAAGAATTTGCTTTACAAGGTCCAATATGGAATGTTGGATTAAGTAGGATTTCATTTTGATTGTCCATATATTAAAAATAGGTAAAAAATAGTAACATAAAAATAACTGTGCTGCATGTAATGAAGTGTTAAAGTAAAACTTAATTTAGCATTTCCTTGAAACATTTAACTAATATGTAATTTTTAGAAAATTAATAATGCTTTTTATTCATGGTACACATATATATATATATATATATATATAGATAAACTACATAGATTAAACACTTTATGCAAGAGAATACATTATATCTGTATGCAATTCTTTCCTGTGTTATGTCTTCTTGCAATTAGGATTCTATTACACTTTTATGTCAACATTTTTCATTCATAATTTATGTGACCAAATATATGCCCATGACAATCTGTCACATTGCTAGCTCACCGATTTATTTTCTTTTTAACTGGGTTTCCCAATGGTGAATTTAAAACAAAAAGTAATTTAAATGCTCATTTTTAGATACCTCAATTCCTTATGTTGCCAAATATTATTAAATAAGTTCATTTATTATGGTTAATATAGAAAAGAAAATTGGTTGAGCAATTTAGTTCTTCAGTTTATTCTCCCCTTGGCCTTTGTTACGTTTAGATAGTATTTACCCTCATCTGGGACACAAGTAGCAGCTTTGCATTAAATTTTGTAAAGGTTAAAGCAAAATATATGTTATTTTTAGTCTAGTATATACCTCATTAGTTACTCCTTGATCTCAGTCGCAATAAGATAGGAGATCTACTATGATATCCCTATATCTGGATAATCCTTTTCCCAATGTTTAGTGGGAAGATCAAACTATAATAACCATGGCTTGCAAATGCTGAATACCTTTGCTGATAAGCATCAATAATGCTCTGAAGCACAGTTTAAAATAATACTTGGTTGCCCTACTTCTCAATAATAGAGTTTTACCTTTTAATTATGGGGTTGCAGTCCATACTTCTGGTGAGGTTCCATATGGGTGCATGTTTTTGTTGAGATGGTGGGTTTCATAGATGAATACCTTTAGTACGTAGGGATCACTCAATAATTTTCCCTTGACAAACATTGGAGCTTCCAGGAAACAGTTCTACATCTCTATTACTGAAGTTCAAGTCCAACTTGAAGATTTAAATAAGATTTCAGCATTCCATTAAACAATCATCAGTGGGAAACTGAACAGAAGCTCTTGAATCATGGAATACACATTTGTGAATTTTTAAAAAAATTGTTATTTTCTAGATTCTACAGATGCATCTATTACAATGACGATACTGACATTTGCTGTTGATAAAAAGCATCCTTGGGGATAATTTCAAATGGAAAAAAAAAGTTTGTTTTGCTGTTGAATTTTCACACAAACATCTATGTAAAGCATAAACAACTGAGGATGTGACTGAATATTGTTTGATCCTAGAACAATGGGTTTTTTTTTCCAGGAATCGCATGTCCTCTTCATTTCACAGCACACAAAATTATCTCAGAAAACAACACTAATGGATTTACTGATGTCAGTATCTTGAGACATATATTGCCTACCATCCACAAAGCTAAAAGAAGTATGCAGCATTTGCCACATTTGTAATATTACTAGATTTCCATGCACTCCTAAAAAAATCTCTCTTTAAGAATATAAATGCAGGAGAGCACAGTGTCCTGGCAAATTCACAAAAGTTGTGCCCTGACTCAGTGAATGATTAGTTGGTTAGTGTCTGGAACTGTTGTGAGCTACTCTGCATGTTCGTCATACAATTTGTGAATAATTTTATTATTTGCTAGCCATAGAAAACTGTGTTAATTTCCAGATGAGATTCTTTGAAATAATCTGGCCTTTTAATTTATAATTATTATGAAGATTCTCGATGTTGTCAAGTATCCATTAAAGCTCGTCTAACTACCTTTATCTGGGAAATGTTCTTTCAATTTTACTGTGAGATCTAATTATATCAACCAGGCAGTATGTGTATTTCCATTTGCTCTATTTCCACCACATGCAAAATGTCAACTTGAGAGATTTTCTACTTAATGGAAGTGTTTTCAAACCTCTACAATTATATGAACACTCTTCAGTACATTTAATGCCACTTTGCACAATACTCACATTCACTATTTACTTTTTACAATGTTTTATATTGATCTGCAATCGCACAATCTTTGCAAACCTAAGGTGTGATTCCATTTTTTTTTTGCAGCATACCTGTGAACCAAATTTGTGGATCTTAGGAGATTGCTGTTTCAAACATTGTTTGTTCAACACGTTTTTTTATTAAGTAACTGCCTTTAATTTTCTTTTCTTCATTGCTTCATATGTTAATTTCTGTCTTCTAGCTCTTCATTCTGACAGTCACTGACTTAATCCAATTTTGTGGGTGCTTTTTGGACCACTTGGGTTTTTCATTGTACATTATAAATTGGTTTTGAACACTTCCCCTACTCTGACGTATCCCTTCAATTCATCAGGAATATAGATTTAAATAACTAACTCATATATCCATAGGAAGAATGTACGAACATTGGAACATGTTTTGTTATTCATTGAGATTGTGACCGATCTGTGACTGTCAGGAGCAAAATGTAATATTTCTGTAATGCCTTTAATGTCAGAAAATATCTCCATGTGTTTCATTGGAGCAATATGAAAAAAACAATGCTTATCCACAAAGAGATACTACATCTGATGTCCAAAGGCTTGGTCAAAGAGGTTAGTAGGGAGTATCTTAAAAGGAGGAAACCAATGTTATGGGGCAAAAAGGTGCAGTGAAATATGGAAACGTAGAAATATAGAAAATAGGATAGGAGTAGCCCATTTGGCTCTTCAACCTGGTTCCACCATTCATCCTATTCAGTACCTATTACTGTTTTATCCTCATACCCTTTAAATCTCTTTTGCCCTAAGAACAATAAATCCTTGAAAACGTTGAATGTTTTCTGTAGCAGAAAATTCTACAGGCTCACTACTCTTGGGTGAAAAAAATTCTCCTCATCTCAGTACAAAATGGGCCAGCCAGATCCTTAGACTGTGACCCTGGTTTGGATTCCCTGGGCATCAGGAACATTCTTCTTGCATTTACCATGTCTGGTCCTCTTAGAAGTTTATAGTTTTTTTATGAGATTCCCCCTCCTTCCTCTAAACTCTGATGAATATAGTCCTAACCAATTCAACGTCTCTTCATATGTTAGTCCTGCTATCTTTGGAATCAGCCAGATAAACCTTTTTTGCAAAAACAGGAATTGCTGGAAAAACAGGTCTGCTATCACTGTTGGAGAGAAAGCACAGTTAATGTTTCAGGTCCCCACAGTGACTCTTCTTCAGAAATCTTTATTGCATTCTCTCCATGACAGGAACTTTTTTCCTCAGATACGGAATTCAAACTTGCACATAATACTTCAAATGCCGTCTTACCATGAAACTGTACAATTGCAACAAGAAATCCCTGCTTCTCAAATCCTCTCACTATGAAGACAAACATACCATTTGTCTTCTTCACTGCCTCTTGCACCTGCATGCTTACTTTCAGTGACTCTATACAAGGGCACCCAGGGCTCAGTGCACCTTCCCCTTTCCTAATTTATTGCAGTTGTGATAATAATCTGCCTTCCTTTTTTGTATCAATGTAACAACTTCACTTTTATCCATAGTATGTTTCATCTGCTATGAATTTGCCCACTCACTCAACTTGTCCAAACCACCCTGAAGCATCTCAGCGTCGTCACTCATGGTTCATCCTCCCACACAGCTTTGCCAGTTGCAAACTTGAATGTATTAAATGTAATTCCTTCATCAACTCATTAATATTACGTTGTGAATAACTGGGGTCCAAGACTGATCCCTGAGGTATTAGCTTTTAGTCACTTGCTGACACTCAGAAGAAGGTTATTGTTCCTCTTTGTTTCCTTTCTACCAAACAGTTCTTTATCCATGTCAGTACACCAATCCCCAATCTCATATACTTTAATTGTACATATTAATCTCTTATATGGAACCTTTTAAATTGTTTTCTAAAAGTTCATGTCATCACAACCATTTGTTCCCCTTATCCACTACATGAGTTATATCCTTCAATAATTCCAAAACAGTTGTCAAGTATGATCTCCCTGCCATAGATCCATGCTGACTCTGTCTGATCCCATCATTATTTTCCAAATATTCTGCTATTAAATCTTTTATAATGGACTCTAGCATTTTCCTCCCCTAGATGTCAGGCTAATCTGTCTATAAATTCCCTGCTTTCTCTCTACTCTTTTTTTAATTCCTGGGGTTCCATTATTTAGTTGCCAAGCTATAGGAGCCCAACATCACTTCCCCACTGATACTAATTTCCATTAGTTCCTCACTCCCAGTAGATCCTGCGTTCCCTAACATTTTGGGACATTATTTGCATTCTGCTTTGTGAAGACAGAACCACAATATGTATTTCTCTTTGGCCTCCATTCTAACAATGGTGATTGTAAGGAATCACAATTTGCTGTCATTAATCTTTTTCTCTTCCCTTACCTATAGAAGCCTTTACAATCAGTTTGCATGTTCCCAGTAAGCTCACTCTTACACACTATTTCCCTTTGCTACTTTGACATGCTTTTAAATCTAAGCTGCTCCTAATCCTCAGGTCTGCTTTATTTTAAAGCCATTTTTATACCCCTTCCTTTTATCTAAAGCCATCTCTAATTTCCCTTGTTTATGATACTCAGGCCACTTTTCTCATTTTATTTTCTGTGCCAGACAGGAATGAACAATTGTTCATGCACTTCTTTAATTTTTCCCTTTGCCTATTCACTGTCATCCATTTATGTAATGTTCCTAATTTATCACAGTCATTGTATGCCTCATACTATGATAATTTTCTTTATTTAGATTCAGGACCCTAGTCTCAGAGTCAACTATGTCACTCTCCATCTTAGTGAAGAATCCTATCACATTCAGAGCTTAGGTCCTAGATAACTGAGGAAGCAGCCACCATTGTTAGAATGAATAAACCTAGGGGTGCTCAAGAAACTAGTGTTGGAGGAGCACAAATTTGTCCAGATGTGTATGACTGGAGAAGAGTCATAGAGCCAGGGAATCACACAGTATTTGCAAAAACAAAAGGAGACCCTTTGGTTCATCGAATGTGCATAGTCAAACATCCATCTATTCCAATTCCAATTTCCAGCACGTGACCCATAGCCTTGTATGCTATGGCATTTCAAAAGTGTTCATCTAAATACTTCTTAAATGTCTAGAGAGTTTTAGGCAGTCACTTCCAGGTACCCACAACCCTATGGGTGAGAATAAGGTTTTCCTCAATTCCTTTCTCAACTTCCTGCTCCTTACCTTAAGATTGTGCTCACTAGGGCATTGAAGAAGATTTTTGACACACATGCCTTAATTGGTCAGAACATTAAGTATAGGAGTTGTGGCTGTACAGGACATTGGTTAGGTCACTTTTGGAATATTGTGTACAATCCTGGTCACCATTCTATGGAAAAGGTGTTGTTAAATTTGACACTGGAGGGTTTGAGTTATGAGGAAACACTGAACAGGCTGGAGCTTTTTTCTCTGGAGCTTTGGAGTCTGAGGGGTGACCTTATAGTGGTTCGTAAACTCATGAGGGGCATAGATAGGGTGAATAACCAAGGACATTTTTCTTGAAAGGGTGAGTCCACAACTGGAAGACATAGGTTTAAGGTGAGAGGGTAAAAATTTGAAAAGGACTTGAGGGGCAACCTTTTCATGCAAAGGGTGATGCATGTATGGAATGAGCTGCCAGAAGAAGTGGTGGCATCTGGTACAATTACAATGTTTAAAACGTATCTAGATGGGTATATGAATAGGAAGGGTTTAGAGGGATATGGGCCAAAAGCTGGCAAATGGGGCTAGGTCAGGTTGAGATGCCTGGTCCGCGTGGACAAGTTGGACCAAAGGGTCTGTTTGCATACTGTAAAACTCCATGTCTCTATGACTCAATGGTTAAATACTCCATCAATGACCTTCACTTCACCATGAGGTGGGATGGAGTGGGGGAGGCGTTGATGTTGCACAATGATTGTACAATGCTCAGCACTATTCATTACTCCTCAGATACTGAAGCATTGCATGTCTATTTGTAGCAAGACCTGAACAACATCTGGCTTGGGCTGATAAGTAACATTTACATCACAAAAATGGAGCAATGACAATCTCTAACATGAAAGAGACTAACCATTATCCAAATGCATTGTCATCAATGAATCCCACACCATTAACAATCTGGGGGTTACCATTAATTACAAACTCAACTGGATTGGTCATGTCAGTGATATGGCTTCAAATGCAGGTGAGAAACTAAGAATTCTCTTGTGAATAACTCACTTCCTGTTCTCAAAATTCTGCCTACTGTCCATAAGGTAATTATCTGCAGTGTGATGGAATACTTTCCACATGCCTAGATTTGTGCAGCTCTAACAACATTCAAGAAGCTTGGTAATATTGAGCATAAAACATGTCATTTGATTGCTACCTGACTCACCACTCTCAAAGTTCACTCCCTTCACCTCTAACCTCTCCTGCATAGAAGGACAAAAGCAACACCTGTCTGTTCACCTCCAAGTCACATGCCATCCTGACTTGGAAATATATTGCCATTTCTTCAGTGTTGCCAGATCACTGGTATAGTCCTGGAACTCCCTTCATAAAAGCATCTGGGTGTCTCTAAAAATGGATCACTGCCTTTAGGCTAATTAAGGTTGGCAATATATACAGGCCAGCCAGTTCCACCTAAAATAAAAACACAAATAAGGATTGATAGTGTGTGTATAATTAAGGATATGTGTAATATGTGTACGTAGTCCAATCCTGCTTTGCTTTCACTTGGAGACCAAGATAAAAAAATGGCCAGTAATATTTTCAAACATTGCATCTGCCCAGCCTTTCCACTATCCTAACTAAAAGCCAAGTTTTCAATAGTGCATAGCAACTAAAAGGGCGGCATGGTGGCTAGTGGTTAGCACTACTGCCTCACAGTGCCAGGGATCTGGGTTTAATTCCAGCCTCGGGTGACTGTCTGTGTGGAGTTTGCACATTCTCCCTGTGTCTGTGTGGGTTTCCTCTGGGTGCTCAGGTTTTCTCCCACAATCCAAAGCTGTACAGGTCAGGTGAATTGGCCATGCTAAATTACCCATTGTGTCCAGCAATGTATAGGTTAGGTGCATTAGTCAGGGGTAAATATAGGTGGGTTACCCTGCGGAGGATTGGTGTGAACTTGTTGGGCCAAATGGCCAATTTTCACACTGTAGGGATCCAATGAACTTTGATAAAGTGTTGTAAGGTTCCAAAGTGGAAGAACATTTCGCATTGCCAGTGTTTGACACTGTATCAAGATAAGAAGCAACAAATATTATTTTAATGATTTAGGAGGAGATTTTCCTGCAGCCAATGAAGGCAGGTTTGGGGGTGAGCAGGATGGGAAATTTCAGAAAAAGCCGAGTTGTTTTCCCACGGGCAACTTGGAATACCTTGTGACTGTGATGGAAAGCTAATTGAGGTACTTAAGAAGGCAATGAAATGCCATAATAACATTATGCATATTAAGTATAAAATCCGTCTTTCCCAACACTGCACAGATCACTTATGTATTTGCGACTCCACAACTCGGAGATGTGGAGTACACACTGAGAAGTCATTAAAGATTGAAACTGAACTGATAACAACACTTTAAAAAGTGAAACAAACAACACTGATCAATCATACTCAAAGGCTTACACTAAGAGGAACAGTTCCTTCAGCTTAACCTTGGGTTGGGTACAGGATATAACATACCAGTGAATGCCCTGCCCATCTACTGAAAAATCAGGAATGGTGACATTTTCCATTGGCTGCCTGAGGTTGTGGCTTCCATCCCCCACTGAGACTACAGATTCCGAAAGTTGCTGCTGAATCAAAGACTGGCAGTTATTCAAACAAGGCAGTGCCTCCAGGAACAGTGCCCACTGCTGGGACTGTGGCCAGTTCTGCAAGAACAACAGCAAAGAAGATAAAGTGGCAAATAAATGGGGCAGGCTTGTCAGGACTGAACAGCCAGGGGAGTTGCAGCAATTAGGAGGTAAAAAGGGAGATAATAAAGTAGGTCAGATTTTTTCATGACTTTCACTGAATGCCCTCTTAGTGGGAAACAAAGGGCAGAAACAAGAAGCGCACTACCGGGTGAGCCTCCATAGTATTCTTTGACACATATGGTGCCTTCTCCCCTCCTGCTGCTTGTAAAGTAACAACAATAGAGGGAGAGGTTTTTATGTGTCCAGTAACTGTCTACTTAAGCATCTCAGTTTACCCAAGGATACACAAGGTGGGTGTCTTCTGGGCTTTGGAATTTGTGAAGGTTCCTTTAAGGACTCTGCACTTGTACTATAGGTGGGGTGGCATGGTGGCTCAGTGGTGAGCACTACTGTCTCACAGTGCCAGGGACCTGGGTTCAATTCCCTCCTTGGGCAACTGTCTGTGTGGAGTTTGCACATTCCCACCCGTGTCTAAGTGGGTTTCCTCCCACAATCCAAAGATGTGCAAGTCATGTTAAATTGCCCATATTGTTAGGGGCATTAGTCAGGATAAATATAGGGTAGGGGAATGGGTCTGGGTGGGTTACTCTTCAGAGGGTTGGTGTGGACTTGTTGGGCTGAAGGGCCTGTTTTCATACTGTAGGGAATCTAATCTATACAGAGGGAAACAAGAAGGTACTGTTTTTCAGGTGAGTGTTGTCTGTTGAGATAGAAACTTGAAGAGTAACTTTAGATTAGATTGGATTACTTACCCAGACCTATTCCCCTACATTTACCCCTTCACCTAACACTATGGAGCAATTTAGCATGGCCAATTCACCTGACCTGCACATTTTTGGACTGTGGAAGGAAACCAGAGCACCCAAAGGAAACCCACACAGACATGGGGAGAATGTGCAAACTCCATGCAATTCCTGAGGCAGGAATTGAACCCGGGTCTCTGGCGCTGTGAGGCAGCAGTGCTAACCACTGTGCCACCGTGCCAACCGTATAAATATTAGGGGCATAAATATCTGTTATAGAAATGTGTGTAGCTCAGAGGACAACTTGTCTACTTCAGGAGGTCATTTAAATTTTGGGACATCAGAACCATGTCATACTTCTGATGATGTCCTCATCTGCACTGCATCCTCGGGGAAGTGGGTATCTCCATGTGTCCCAATTGCTGTCAACATTACCTCCAGGAATATGTCTGTGAACTAGGGTTAGCCTTTCCAAACCTTTCACTTAATGTCCTCCTCATTCCTGGCACACACACAGACTCACAGTCCACTGTGGGCTGTCAATGTGGATATTGTAAGGAAATTTAATTCAAGATCCTTCCTCCCTCCATTAGTCATGTCAGCCAGAACACTCCCTCAAATGAGTTGATGAACCCAGAGGAGGGCTGTTAATTAAAAGCAAGGGATCTGTTATGGACTAGGCCAGACCCTTCAAAACCTCTTTAAGCAGGAAGCCCAGACTGTAACTTTGCTATTTGTTTAGCTAGGTGTACAGTGGATATTAGACAGAGGTGGGTACTGCAGATGCTGGAAATTAGAGTCAAGATTAGAGTGGTGCTGAAAAAGCACAGCAGGTCAGGCAGCATATTCCCGCCTGTGTCTACGTGGGTTTCTTCCCACAATCCAAAGATGCACAGGTCATGCAGTAAAATCGACGTTTCAGGCAAAAACCCTTTATAGGTGGATATTCCCAATGTAAATTAGCTGGGTCAACTGCCAAGTTTTAAACAAAAGTTATTTACAAAGTTACAGAATGATACACAAAGAAGAAAAAATAGAATATCTGATAACTTATCCTATCCAAACCCAACTTAACCTGTGACCAGTGGAGTACCACAAGGATCGGTGCTGGGCCCTCTACTTTTTGTCATTTACATAAATAATTTGAATGCGAGCATAAGAGGTACAGTTAATAAGTTTGCAGATGACACCAAAATTGGAGCTATGGTGGACAGCGAAGAGGGTTACCTCAGATTACAACAGGATCTGGACCAGATGGGCCAATGGGCTGAGAGGTGGCAGATGGAGTTTAATTCAGATAAATGCTAGATGCTGCATTTTGGGAAAGCAAATCTTAGCAGGACTTATACACTTAATGGTAAGGTCCTAGGGAGTGTTGCTGAACAAAGAGACCTTGGAGTGCAGGTTCATAGCTCCTTGAAAATGGAGTCGTAGGTAGATAGGATAGTGAAGAAGGCGTTTGGTATGCTTTCCTTTATTGGTCAGAGTATTGAGTACAGGAGTTGGGAGGTCAAGTTGCGGCTGTACAGGACATTGATTAGGCCATGTTGGAATATTGCGTGCAATTCTAGTCTCCTTCCTATCGGAAAGATGTTGTGAAACTTGAAAAGGTTCAGAAAAGATTTACAAGGATGTTGCCAGGGTTGGAGGATCCGAGCAACAAGGAGAGGCTGAACAGGCTGGGGCTGTTTTCCCTGGAGCGTTGGAGGCTGAGGGGTGACCTTATAGAGGTTTACAAAATTATGATGGTCATGGATAGGATAAATAGATGAAGTCTTTTCCCTGGGGTCGGGGAGTCCAGAACTAGAGGGCATAGGTTTAGGGTGAGAGGGGAAAGATATAAAAGAGACCTAAGAGGCAACTTTTTCACGCAGAGGGTGGTACATGTATGGAATGAGCTGCCAGAGGATGTGGTGGAGGCAGGCACAATTGCAACATTTAAGAGGCATTTGGATAGGTATATGAATAGGAAGGGTTTAGATGGATATGGGCCGGGTGCTGGCAGGTGGGACTAGATTGGTTTGGGATATCTGGTCGGCATGGTTGGACTCTAATGATGCTGTTCCAAAAACGCACACATCTCTTATCACAAACAGTAAAACTCACAGTTCGAAATCAAAAGGGCAGAAGGAGGGAGAGTACCCATTCTTTCTTTACACACACAACTGCTGAACTGAACCAAAAAACCCCAGCTGCTAGGACTGGCCACTCCCCTTTCATTTCACCAGTTATTTCCAAAACATGAAAGCCTTTGGCCTGAGGTTTAGGGATAAACAAAAAGGGCCCCAATAAACCATTCATCTCTGCACCAACTCAGCCATTTTGGAGCCTGGACTGTTTTGCGACTCCTCTGAAAACGTCAAAGACACAGTAACTTTGAGAGAAAGGGAAGGACCAGCTTTGAGACAGATCTGAAGACTGACCCACTATTATTCTACTGACTGTTAGTAAGATTCTGTCCATTGAATTCATAAATATATATATATATCTGTCTCCTGAAAGAAGAAATATAGGTCAAGTCAAAAAGCCTGACACCGAGTGGATGAAACTGATACCGCATAAATTATGTGATTTCATTGTCGAGTTAATCACAGATATCATCTGTTTACATGAGACGGTCGTCTTTTTTTTGTTCAGCATATGTAAAATTGAGAATGTACTGAGGGAGATCTGTGTTTAAATGCGTATATAGGTCCACTTTGGCTATTGCATTTGAAATGCTTTGTGATCACTCCAGTATGCATAGGAGCTTTTCCCACATTCAAGGTGTTTAAATAAGTTTGGAGTTTTTCTATGCACTGTGTTGGAAGTTCAAAGACCTCATAACATGTTTGGAAATTCCAATTCATATCATATTACTATGATACAGTGGACCATTGTTGAAAGTTGAAGTTATTAGGGAGGATTACTTCCTTTTTCTGCTGCTAACCTTTGACTTTATCTTGTAATCTAATTCTATTCACAACTTTTGCCACCACAAACCTTTGGCACCCATCGTCTCAGCCTTCAGGAGTTCACAAATACTGAGTAATAGTCCTGAAGAAAAGAACACTTTTGTTGACAAGTTACAACATTTTTTTCTCATAAATTTACATGTTGACCTGCATCTTCCCAAAGGCAGCTTCACATCTTTCATGACCAGTTGACCCCAAAAGCACTTGACATTTTTCCTTCCAAACACTTTTACTGATATCCAGCCATTCCCAATTGGCTCTGTGTAGCCCTGCTATCTGATCTCTATGTTGCTTTAGTTTGATTACAAGCAGAAACAAGAGAAATTATGGAAATCAGAAACGTCTTTGGGGTAGACACAAAAAACATTTGAATTTTATTGCACTACAATTTTTCACTTTGAGCCCATACCCCTCATGATTATTTGATGATTACTTCATGATTACCATCAGGTCAGGAGACCAACATTGGTTTAATAGGAGTGCAAAAGAACAGGCTATGAGCAGCACCAGATGTACATAAAAATAAAATTCAAGACTGCTGAAGTTACATTAGCATGCTAAATGCTCAAAGATTAGCATAGGTACTAGTCTTCAGCCAATTAGATTGAAACCATGTGACATTAAAGAACAAATGATCACACTAGACATAGCAATTGAGCTCTGTCCACATCCTGGCTGTTGTGCTGACCAACTGTGTTCCAGAACTGCCTGGGTCTTTAGCTAAACAGGGCAGCTGCAAGCTTAACATTTACCTGACAAAAAAGAAAGTTGTCCATAAGTCAATTATCACTCAATCCATAGTCAAAACGTGTGCTGCTAGAAAAGGACAGCCGGTCAGGCAGCATCTGAGGAGTGGTGGGGAAAGACCACCATGTAACATCTGCCTGCTTAAGAAGAACAGGGAGCCCACCCAGTCTTTTGGGCTCTGCTGATGCCTCAGTAGAAGAGCTGAATAGTAAATGTACAGACTTGTATATATGAAAAATAAATGTTGATGTCTGTGTGTAAAACAATGTAATGTGTGCACAAGAATGGCATGACCAATTGTATAGTGATCCAAATAATTTTATGAATAAAGTCTATTTTTGAAATTTAAAAAATCTGAGGAGCAGGAGAGTCGACATTTCAAGCGGCCCCATCTATCTCTCACCCCTGCTTGGACCCTCACCCCACATTCCTGGTGAAGAGCTTATGCTCGAAATGTTGACTCTCCTGCTCTTCGGATGTTGCCTGACTGGCTGTGCTTTTCCTGTGCCACACCCTTTATTCTACAGCATGTGCAGTCCACACTCTCTCTTATCACTCAATCTACTCTCATGAAGTCATGCAGCAATGATGTTAAAAAAAACATACTAGGTTAGCACTGCTGCCTCACAGCGATAGGGACCCAGGTTCAATTCCAGCCTCAGGCAACTGACTGTGTGGAGTTTGCACATTCTCCCTGCGTCTGCCTGGGTTTCCTTCGGGTGCTCCAGTTTCTTCCCACAATCCAAAGATGTGCAGGGTAGGTGAATTTGCCATGCTAAATTGCCCATAGTGTTCAGGGATGTGTAGATTAGGTGCATTACTTAGAGGTAAATGTAGAGTAATAGCTTTGGGGAATGGGTCTGGGTAGGTTACTCTTTGGAGGGTCAGTGTGGACTTGTTGGGCCGAAGGGCCTGTTTCCACACTGTAGGGATTCTATAATTTTGTTATCTCAATCCCAAATATCCTATCATGTACCTTGGGATTGTGACTCCTGGTTCTAGACTCTGCAAAGAGGTAAAAGCTCTACCTGCATCTAGTCAGTCCAACTCTGTTAGTGTAGAACTTCACATTTAGCATGTTACTACAAATGCCAGGTGCTCACAGGCTCACTCAGCTTGTCTAAAATCATCTTCACTCCCCCTTACATATTCTTCACAACACATAATCCACCTAGTCTGTGTCATCAGCAAACTTGGAAAGTTGCCCTTGGCTCCAAGCTTTGATCATTCTAGCAACGGCCCCTCTGGTTACTGTCTGCTACTTAGAAAATGACTTACATATTCTCATTTTCTGTTTCTTATCTATCACCCAAATCTCAAATAATGCTACAATATTAGCCTTCATATCAAGTGTTTTAACTTTCCCTTCTAACGTCTTAGATAGGATTTTATCAATGTTTTCTGAAAATAAAATTGCACCAGTTCCATTGGTTCTCCATTACTGTTCTATTTGTTTCTTAATTTCTTAAGCATGATTTGCCTTACATAAACCCATGATGGCTTTGTCAAATTCTATTAATGTTTTTCACATATTGTGGTTTCACATCTTTTATTACAACACATTTGAGCAATTTTCCACTATTAATGTCAGGTAGGTAAAAACAATGACTGCAGATGCTAGAAACCAGACTCTGGATTAGTGGTGCTGGAAAAGCTCAGCAGTTCAGGCAGCATCCAAGCTCCTGCTGCCTAAACTGCTGTGCTTTTCCAGCACCACTAATCCAGAATCCACTATTAATGTCAGGCTAACAGATCTGTAAATCTCTGTTTTATGTCTCCCTCCTTTTTTAAATAGTGCCATAACATTTGCTGCACTCCAATCTGAAGGAATTGCTCCAGACTCTACAGATTTTGGAAGGTTACCACTAATGCAGCCAATATTTCCAGTGTCAATTCCTTTAGGAGCCTGGAATGTCGATTGTTAGGCTTTGATGATTTGTCAGCATTTAACCCCATTAAATTTCAAACACTATTTTCTTACTAATACAAAATATCAAAATATCGTTTCATAAGAAAATGACCAGTTTATTCAAATGGATTTGTGAAACTGTTCAACATAGTTTTCTTGGTAATTTTCAATAATTGTAAGTCAAGGTGAAAACTAGACACCACAATAAAGTAGCCAGAGTCAAATAATGTGGAACTGGGAAAGCACAGCAAGTCAGGCAGCATCCGAGGAGCAGAAGAGTCAACTTTTCAGGCATAAGCCTTTCATCAGGAATGTTGTGGAGGGAGGAAGAGAATTTCTTCAAGGTGGGCATCCTTGGAAGAGGCTTAGCAGTAAGGTTATAATGACTAGGAGAAAATGAGACCTGCAGATGCTGGAGATCAATGAGGTCAGAGTCAAATAGTGTGGTATTGGAAAAGAACAGCATGTCAAGCAGCATCAGAGGAGCAGGAGAGTTGACATTTCAGGCATAAGCCCTTCAAAATAAAGTACTCAGTTTTAGAGATAAACCCATTTTCAGCTGTATCAATAAAACTGGAGCAGCTGACTATTCTTAAGTACATCAAGGAAGACTTTTTAATAAAAAGGATTTTTTAGAAAACTTCTAATCGGACAATACTGAAGTGTTTGATTATACTGTAACAGAGAAGATTTTACAATTATGTTCATGAATAGTAGCAAAAACTTGAAGCAGAATCAAACCCAATAATTTCAAGTGAATTTCAGATTGAATTTGTTCAAAAGTAAATCTCTACCCCTTTGTCTACCCAAACTAAAGAACCCAGTGTAAATTGTGTGCTCCTTCTTTGCAATTAAGTGGTATAAATTTTAAAATGAAATGAAATTGGGCTCCAGGAACACTTTCAGTATTTTGAACATGTCTCATCCCCTATACAGGTATAGGAAATAGGAGTTTTGGTTAATAATTTTGGCAGGTCACAGAAAGCATCATTTGAATTAACTGAAAGCCAATTGTTTCAAAGATGACATTAATGTGTCAATGTTTATATATTTTGCCAATGCTTTATTTGGCTTGATAATGCCCAAACAAGATAAGTGAACTAACTCAACATATTACTCAAAAGCAAACAAGTTGCCAAAGTTTTTCATCTTTTCATTTCATCAGGACAAATGCAAGAGAGCCAAATTTCTAATGATCGTAACAATTTACACTAAAGGAACAAAGGGGTGCTGACTAATTGCATGTCAATACCAAATGGGAAAGGCATTGCCACAGAAATATTCACTGGGATAATAGGATGCAGAAGCTCCCTTGTAATTCAAAAATGGGTAAAGTGTGAACAATTTTCTTTTATTGAAAACTGGTCTTTGTGAATAAACCAGTGTTGTTTCTATCAAGTGTAGCATGTGGTAAGGAAGGAGTGCCTGAGTGGCTGGCCCCAGCAATCTCACCTGACCTATCTTTCTCCAGGACTCCAAGGTGTTATTAAGACCCCGCTGTGGTACCAGCAGTGAACACCACTCCGTATGAACCTATTCAGGGAACTGCAAGACTCCAATTGGTTGGCAGTTTTTGAAAGTACAAAATTTCTCCTGAAGGTGCAAAGGACCTATTGTTGTTAACTCAGGCCAGGGCTTAGAATTAACAAGGTTGGATTATTATTCACTAGACCGACCACTGTGACTATTCAATTCTGCTTATTACCTGCATTCCCTATTTCTGAGCTATAATTAATCAAAATGTTGCACCATCATAGCTCAAGCATTATGACGTTTATATCACTGATCTGCATGAGACAAAGTGTTGGATATGCTTCTTTTGGAATGCTAAGCCAGGAAAAGATTGCTGATGCCAGGAGGTTGGCATTGCCAGTTAAAAAAAGATGACCATCTCAGTGAGACCCCTTTGTGAGCTAAATGAATGCCTCATTATTCTTTGTATCATCTTAATCCTGGTGCACCACAGTTAACAGTGCATGTCCATCATCAATAGAAGCAACAGATGAGGCCAAAGAAGAATTATACTTTAGCCATGATCAGCAGTTGTTTTATGTCCCAAAGGGAAGCAAGCTGATATGCACTGGAATGCAAGCCTTAGGAGTGTGTGATCAGCAAGGATGGTGTGGTGAAGTTAAATCCTAGAGTCCTCCTCCGAATGAAATACTGAGAGCATGATCTAGTTACAAACATCTTGTTTCATCAGAAAGCCAACTACAAGTCCTCATGGCAACATTCTCATTCCAGACAGTGGCACTTGCTTGAATACATTATCATCAACATGAGGGATGCAAGAATGTTCCTATCACTCACACTGGACAGGAATTGATGAGTGCTAGATTGACCATCACCTGATCCGGTCAAATATCTCAGCTGGGTCTAAAGATGGCAGCATCAGCGGCAGAATTGCCACAGAAAATTCAGTGTCAATGCATCATGGACCTTCCAAAGATGTACTCAGATAGCACCTTGAAATCAAGCACACATCACTTAATGGGCAGGAGCCTCAAAAGCCGACAGTGTCTTATCTACCCATAAATCCATTATAAACAGCACCTCCGATGAGACTCTAGGTTTTTTTTTCTTAAACTAGGAAATATCAATTTTAGTTTGACAAGAATGACTAGAACCTCCAGGAGCTGTTAAATTGCAAGTGCACAGCCTTCCTAAACTGCAAGGGTCTGAAATGATCCTTCTGGAGTCACAATACGGATTTCATCAATCAAGAGGAACAGAGAGCATCATCTCCACAGGGAGACAAATTCAAGAAAAGTACAGAGAGCAACAACAATCTCTGCAATTGGCATTATTTGACCTCACAAACGGCTTCTACTCTGTCAAGTGGGAAGGACTATGAAGCATCCTCCTCCAATTCAGAAATTCGTCACCATTCTCTGCCTGCTGCACAATGGCATGAAAACCAGTATCTCTATCAATGGATGTGCCATAGAATCAAATTGTGTGCAAGGCTGTGTTACTGATCCAAAGCTGTTTACCTTTGCCATAGAAACTCCATTCTGTATCCATGAAGCACCTTGTTGGTGTGGAGCTAATCTACTTGATGAGCTGTGTCGCCTCGAGTGGATAACCAAGATCATCCCAGCTTCAATCGTTAAGCTACAACATGGACATACTTGGAGGCTGAGCTCTAAAGTATTTTTGATACACTCACAGAAGTATTGAGAGAATGGGCCTTGGGCTAAACTTCCAGAAGGCAAAGATCATCTACCATCCTGCTCCTTCACACAACATCACCCACAGGCTATCAAAGTCCACAGTGAACCATATAGACAATGTAATTAAACATCGTTTCCAGTATGCTGTGCAATCTTTGGCCATCTTTGGAACAGAGTGCTTACTAATAAAGAACTCAAGGCCAAAACCAAGTTCATGGTCTAGAGAGCAGCAACAATACCAGCTCTCCTGTATGCAAGAGAAATAGATCATGTGCAGCAGACATGTCAAATTCTTTGAGAAGTATCACCAGTGATTCCACCATAAAATCCTACGAATCTAACGGTGGGGAAGGTGATGTCTCAAAAGTACCATGAAAGTCGAAATACAGAAGCCATTCAGCCAATATTAAATAATTTTATAAATGTATTGGTAAAAGCAGCTAAAATGTAAATTACATCTATAGGAATATGGTTTATAAACTGTTAATAAATTAGTATTCAAGTATTAGCAAGGACACAACTTCCTGGAATGACTTTGCACTACAAGCAAATTATATACCAACATTGAGGGCCCTCTTATAAATTTTTTAAACTAGATGTTTTTATATGCTACCCTTATGTTGAGAAAGTAGGAGCTCTGTTGGCTGTGCTCAATAAGTAAAGGTCTCACCAGAAATCAGAGGTCAATAAAACAGTGCTTAGTGAATGTGGACTGCTTTCGTAATAATGCTTTCATTTTTCACTTACAGCTCTGCCTGAATGTTGTCATCACTGTATCAGGAGGGTAACAGTTAAAAAGAACATGAAAAGTTCACAGATCCAGATTAATTGAAATATTAATTTTGTTGAATACAATGAGAACTTGCCTGTATGTAATGCTTTTAATGGAATGTAAAATAACCCCAAGGCATTTACCAGGCATTAGTCCAATAAATTAAATCAGGTTGAGGAAGTGAAATATGTGACTGGCAAATCTGACACTAAATGCTCTTTCACAAAAGCAAAATATTGCAGATGGACCTTATTTAGACATGAATCTAGGAACTAGAAAATAAATTAATAAGAATTAGTTGGTTAACTCTGATCAGCTTTTATTTAAAGAGTAGTGAATTAATTTACAACAATAACACAAACTATGGGATACTGAATGACAGGAAGAATAGATTTAAGGAGGTCAAAATTCTTAAATTTGTATGTGGATCATTCTCAGATCAATCCGTGTAACTGATTATTTTTTAATCTCCGCAACCATTCTCCTGAATCTTTTTAGCATCCTGTCTAACACTTCGATATTCTCTTTAAAATGCAGTGTCCAAGACTAGACACAAAACTTCAGACAAGTCCAAATCAGTTTTTAATATGGATTTATCAGAACATTCTCACTTTGAACTCTATGCCTTATTTATAAAAGCCAAACCTTATATTCATTATTCAATTCCTCAACCTGCCTTACTACCTACAATTATTTCTACCCCCCCAGTTCCTAAACACTTTTTCAATTGGTACCTTATATTTTATTTTATAAATATGTGATTTTAGCCATTGCAGAGAAATTACAAATAGGGCATATTTTACTTAATTATTTGATCTTCACTAACGTACCAACATAATATTAAACAACTAACATTTAAACACAACTAGGCATTTTGTGGTTTTAGATGATAAATTGAAGTAGAATATCTTAATTTGTAGAAATTATATCAGGTATAAAGTTCCAAAATCATGAAAGTAACACAAAATAGTGTTGCCGGTTAACTTGAGTTTTACACGCTGAAATATACTAAACAAGGTAGTTTTTGACTGTATTTATTTTTATGTATGTTGAGAGATCACTACAAGTTCATCTGATTGTTCTCTCAAAAAAACTTGATTAGGAACATTACATTAAATACACAAAGAAAATGCCCAGTCACATTGTTCCTGAGGTAATGCTGTAAGGACAATTATTAAGTTACTAATCATGCACCTCACTGATCTTAACCTGTAAAAGTATCCAGCAACTAGCAGTAATAATAGAGAGGTATTTTGCTTAACTGAGAGTTATTTTGCCACTTTAGTCAGACCATACAGGGTTGAGTAATAGCAGATGTCACAAACTTTGGTGATCTGGTTAGTAACATACTGATTTATTTATACAATCGTCCAGAACAAAAAGTTCACATTTTAGCATTCACCCAGTTCAATTCATTCCACATAATGTCAAGAAATGGCTGAGTGCATTGCCAAGACAGACTATGGGATGCAAAACACACTGCCAATAACAGTGAATACCTGTGGTCCAGAATTAGCTGAGCCCATGTTACATTTAAAATGCTAATGTCCTTTTGGCCTTCATACTGGACACAATTTCTCAGAATCTGGCAGATTTACTCAAGATACAAGAGTGAGATTTTCCTTTGCCATCACTTCTTCACAAAAAACATTGTCAGAATGTATGTGCTTTTTCTGAGAGACAGGATCCCCAGCATAAAATTACCTCCTCTGTGTAACACCTACCACGAAACTGTTTAATTCCTCTCTTTTGAAAGGGACACCTTTCTCTCTAGTGTTATTATGAAGGTATCAGCTATCTATATTAAGCAAGAGTGTTTACAAAGAGCAGCAGTACTTAAAAAAAATTAGATTACTTACAATGTGGAAACAGGCCCTTTGGCCCAACAAGTCCACACCAACCCACCCATACCCCTACATTTGCCCCTTACCTAACACTACAGGCAATTTAGCATGGCCAATTCACTTGACCCACACATCTTTGGACTGTGGGAGGAAACCGGAGCACCCGACGGAAACCCACGCAGACACAGGGAGAATGTGCAAACTCCACACAGTCAGTCACCTGAGTCGGGAATTGAACCCGGGTCTCTGGCGCTGTGAGGCAGCAGTGCTAACCACTGTGCCACCGTGCCGCCCCAAATTCTTCTCAGTATTAATCCATTACAGCCAAATTGCTTTCTAAATTGTAGAAGATCAGTTGAGACTATTTTAACCCTGGTTTGCTAAATTAATTTTGGAATACCCTGCAAATTTGTATTTCTGCTTCAGCCAAAACCTCGTTCCCCTGATTTTCTTTTAAGAAAGGTGACTGCTGCAAATACCCTGGAAGTAAATCTTGAACAACTTTCAATAATGATACATACGGCGTGCATAATTTTTAAAGATCATATTACAGTATAACAGTAAATGGCAGATAGCTTCAGACAATTAATTGGATGCAGTTTCAATGCTTAGGGCAATCAAGAAACAATGATGGGAAGCTCATCTATTCATGACTATTTAATTTTATAGGCTTTGGACGAGGACAACATTAGGTCACTCAGTTGATTATTTTTCTCTTGTTATGGACCAGGCCAGAACCCCTCAAATATTTCAAGAAAGTAGCCCAGACCCTAATTTTACTTTAAGCAGGTGTAGAGTGGATATTCCAGGAGCGATGCAGCTGACCGAACCACTTAGTTTTAAACAAAACAGAATTTATTTGCAAGATTACTAAATGAAACACAAACAAAACAGAACAGAATAAATTAACCCATCCAAAAACTCAACAGATTATTCCACGGTACGGTGGCACAGTGGTTAGCACTGCTGCCTCATAGCACCAGAGACCTGGGTTCAATTCCCACCTCAGACAACTGTGTGGGTTTCCTCCAAGTGTTCTGATTTCCTCCCACAGTCCAAAAATATGCAGGTTAGGTGAATTGGCCATGCTAACTTGCCCATAGTGTTAGGTAAAGGGGAGAATGGGTCTGGGTAGGTTGCTCTTCGGAGGGTTGGTGTAAGTAATCTAATCTAATAATGATGCTGTTCCAAATATTTGCAACAATCTCCATAGACACCTCTTGGCACAAAGGTTAAATCAAACACAGAATCTTACAGGAGAGAGGGAGGATCAGCATGGATCTACTTCTTTTTGTCCAGCACTTTCACAATGACTGACTGCATTCACTAAGCAGCTAGACTGCTAAAACCAAACCAGACAAGAGAAAATCTGAGCTGGGAGAACTGGACATTCCCCTTTCATTGCATTAGTTTTTTAAAAAAAAACTTGAAAGCATTCTTTAATAGTTAACACCAGACTTTTCAGAATCGGTGCTTTTACAATCTCTCTGAAAAGAAAACCAAGGACAACATAACCTTGTTAAAAGAGCAACATCGTCGCACTCTTAGACAGAATACTGTGAATTTGAGAACAGATTTCTTTCTGAATGTGATGATTTTCATCATTTCTTGTAAAGTATAATGTTTATAGTTAATAAAGTTTACTATGCAACAGTAAAAAATGAAATACAATATGATATATCTTTTAACTTGCTTAAACATAAATAAGTAAATATGGAAAATTGATTGAAGGAGAATGCACTGTATAGTCTTAAGAATACAGTCAAAGTATAAAACATTTCCTTAAGAGAGCTGCAACTCTGGTCCCATTGTGGAAACACCCACCATGGTAATGGTTTGATGTGTTCTTCTACTGCAGGATAATTGTTCTTCCAGTTTGGATAATACATGTTTTCACCCTTCTATACATTGTTATAATTTAAATTAAAACAATGTTTGGCAACATCTTTAGATGCAAAACTCTGAATTGTTAATGTCCTGAACTCAAACGCAACCTCAGCCTACTTTTAGCACAAACTTACTATGTTGTGAAGGAATTGAAACTTGTTCTGGAAATAACCACTCAAAGGTTCATTTAGGGACTGATAATAACTTAAATTGCTTGCAAGAGGTCATTAAGGAGGCGAGACAGCATTTTAGTGTCTTTTTGACCCAAGTGCCCACTCCTAACAGTGATCAGTTTTTTGGTAGCAAACAAGCAATTTTGTTAATTTTCCCAAATGCACACCGATGTCCAGCGATTCATGAATTCAACAGCAAAGGCTGCAACTGCACAGGTTCACTACTGTGTCAGTTAGCAGTGTGGGTTTCTTTCTTTCTCCCTCTCTCTCCTGCACTGATCTGACCACGTGCTTCTTTTGTCTGTTCCTCTTCCTTTTAAATCCGCTGTTGTTTTGACAAAGTTCCAAAACAATGCGACAGTAGATAAGACAGTAATTGTTGCTCCTGGAATTTGTGGAAAACACCTCCAGCACCTAAAATACTTCACAAAAAGGAGTGCTGCTGAACGAAGAGACCTTGGTGTGCAGGTTCATAGCTCCTTGAAAGTAGAGTCGCAGGTAGATAGGATAGTGAAGAAGGTGTGCTTTCCTTTATTGATCAGAGCATTGTGTACTGGAGTTGCGAGGTCATGTTGTGGCTGTACAGATCGTTAGTTAGGCCACTTTTGGAATATTGCATGCAATTCTGGTCTCCTTCCTATCAGAAGGATGTTGCGAAACTTGAAAGGATTCAGAAAAGATTTACAATGATGTTGCCAGGGCTGGAGGGTTTGAGCGACAAGGAGAGGTTAAATAGGCTGGGATTGTTCTCCCTGGAGCATTGGAGGCTGAGGGGTGACCTTATAGAGGTTTAAAAAATCATGAGGGGCATGGATAGGATAAATAGACAAAGTCTTTTCCCTGGGGTCGGGGAGTGCAGAACTAGAGGGCATAGGTTTAGGGTGAGATGGGAAAGATATAAAAGAGACCTAAGGGGCAACTTTTTCACGCAGAGGGTGGTACGTGTATGGAATGAGCTGCCAGAGGAAATGGTGTCGGCTAGGACAATTACACCATTTAAAAGGTATCTGGATGGGTATATGAATAGGAAAGGTTTGGAGGGATATGGACCAGGTGCTGGCAGGTGGGACTAGATTGGATTGGGATATCTGGTCGGCATGAACGACTTTGACCAAAGAGTCTGTTTCCATCCTGTACATCTCTATGACTCTATAGAACATAGAACATGGAACAATACAGGATAGAACAGGCCCTTTCGCCCTCGATGTTGTGTCAACCTGTGAACTAATCTAAGCTCATCCCCCTACACTATCCCATCATCATCTATGTGCTTATCCAAGGATTGTTTAAATCACCCTAATGTGGCTGAGTTAACTACCTGGGCAGGCAGGGCATTCCATGCTCTTACCACTCTCTGAGTAAAGAACCTACCTCTACCTTAAATCTATCACCCCTCAATTTGTAGATATGCCCCCTCGTACAAGCTGACGCCATCATCTTAGGAAAAAGACTTTCACTGTCTACCCTATCTAATCCTCTGATCATTTTGTATGTCTCTATCAAATCCCCTCTTAGCCTTCTTCTTTCCAATAAGGACAGAGCCAAGTCTCTCAGCCTTTCCACATAAGACCTTCACTCCGGACCAGGCAACATCCTGATAAATCTCCTCTGCACTTTTTCCAATGCTTTCACATCTTTCCTGTAATGGGGGAGACCAGAATTGTGCACAATTTTCCAAGTGAGGGGTCTATGTACATGGACTCCAAGATCCCTCTGCACATCCACACTACCAAGAATCTTTCCATTAAATGAGTATTCTGCCTTCCTGTTATTCTTCCCAAAGTGAGTTATCTCACATTTAGCTGCATTGAACTCCATTTGCTACCTCAGCCCAATTCTGCAGTTTATCCAAGTCCTCCTGCAACCTGTAACATTTGTCCACACTGTCCACAACTCCAGTGACTTTAATGCCATCTGCAAACTTACTAACTCATCCACCTATGCCTGCGTCCAAGTCATTTATAAAAATGATAAACAGCAGTGGTGCCAAAACAGATCCTTGTGGCACAGCACTAGTAACCGGACTCCAGGCTGAATGTTTTTCCATCAGCCACCACTCACTGCTTTGTTACAGAAAGCCAGTTTTCTATTCAGACTGCTAGATCACCCTAAATCCCATGCCTCTGTATTTTCTCCAATAGCCTACTATGCAGAACCTTATCAAAGGCTTTACTGAAGTCCATGTACATCACGTCAACTGTACTATGCTCATCCACATGTTTGTTCACCTTCTCAAAAATTTCAATGAGCTTTGTGAGACATGATATGCCCTTGATGAAATCATGTTAACTACCTGAAATCAAGTTGTTACTTGCTAGATGATTATAAATCCTATCTCTTATAATCCTTTCCAAAACTTTTCCTACCACAGACGTAAGGCTGACTGGTCTATAATTACCTGGGTCATCTCTTGTACAAGGGCAAAACATTTGCAATCCTCCAGTCCTCAGGTACTAAACCTGTAGACAATGATGACTCAAAGATCAAAGCCAAAGGCTCCGCCATCTCCTCCCTAGCTTTCCAGAGAATCCTCAGATAAATCCCATCTGGCCCAGGAGACTTATCTACCTGCACGCCTTCTAGAATTGATAATACCTCTTCCTTACTAACCTCAATCCTTTCTAGTCTAACATCTTGTATCTCACTCTTCTCCTCTGCAATATTCTCCTTTTCCTGAGTGAAAACCGATGAGAAATATGCATTTAGCACCTCTCCAATCTCCATAGGGTCCACACACAATTTCCCACTTCTATCTTTGACTGGTCCGATTCCTACCCTAGTCATCCTTTTATTCCTCACATACCTATAGAAAGCTTTAGGGTTCTCCTTTATTCTACCTGCTAAAGACTGCTCATGTCCTCTCTTGGCTTTTCTCAACTCTCTCTTTAAGTCCTTCCTTGTTAATCTGTAACTCTGCATCACCTCATCTAAACCATCTTGTCTCATTGTCACATAAGCCTCCTACTTCCACTTAACAAAAGATGCAATTTCTGTAGTAAACCACAGTTCCCTTACCTTATCACTTCCTCCCTGCCTGACAGGGGCATACCTATCAAGGACACGCAATACCTGTTCCTTAAATCAGTTCCACATTTCCATTGTCTGCATCCCCTGCATTTTGCTACTTCATTCTATGAATCCTAATTCTTTCCTAATTGTACTATAATTGCCTTTGCCCCATCATTGAGTCTTGCCCTGCGGCATGTACCTATCCTTTTCCATCACTAAACTAAACATAACTGAATTATGGCCACTGTCTCCAAAGTGCTCACCTACCACTAAATCTGACACCTGACCTGATTCATTACCAAGCACCAGATCCAGTGTGGCCTTCCCTCTTGTCGCCCCTTCAACATGCTGTGTCAGGAAACCCTCCTGTACACATTGGACAAAATGTACTAGAGTTATAGCATTTCCAGTCAACGTTGGGGAAGTTAAAGTCCCCTATAATGACCACCCTGTTCCTTTCATTCCTACCCAGAATCATTTTACCAATCTTCACTTCCACCTCCCTGGAACTCTGTGGAGACCTATAAAAAACTCCCAGCAGTGTGACCTCTCTTCTCTTGTTTCTCACCTCAGCCCACACTACCTCAGTAGACGAGTCCTCATCAAAAGTGCTTTCAGCCACCGTTACACTATCCTTGGACTAACAAAGCCACATCTCCCCCTCTTTCACTGCCTTGCCTATTCTTAATGAAAGATCTAAACCCTGGAACCTGCAACATCCATTCCTGACCCTGCTGTATCCATGTCTCCGAAATGGCCACAACATCAGCCTCTAATTGCTGAGGATTTTGTGTGCAATTAAAAGGTATATAACACCTTTTACTATCAATTAGCTGTTAGATATTTGAAGACACCCTTAGAAACATACTGAAGAGTTTCTGTGATACAGTATTAAAGTTTACACAAGAAATATTTACTACTGGAAACTCAGACCTTCACCAAAAAATTAGCAAAATCTATTCTACCTTACAGACTCTGTGTGCCATCTTCCTTCTTCCTGAGCACCCTGAAACATATTTTTGCACGTTAGTCAGATTACTCCATTACCTCAGTTGAAGTGAATGAGCAGAACTCATGTGCACTACTCTACAAAGAAATGCTGCTGATCTATGCTTGAATGCTAAATCTACAGTTATCTGAATTAGCACCTTTAGTTTAAATTGTGGTAATTAGCAATTAGACCCAAAATTTTAGCAAGTGTATCCATCTAGGACTTATCTTAACCCTTTCACCAGGATGTTATTGAATGTAAATTGAACATTTGGAAATATGGGTGGTGATACATGATTTAATGGTGGTATAAACAATGTTTTGCTTTCTGTGATAGCCTTTCCAGATGAAAAATCCCTTTCACCAGGACTGTTGTGGTATAATGTAATATTCTTACCTTTGAGTCAGAAGACCTGGATTTTACTCTCACCTGCTTCAGAGGTGTGTCATAACCATCAGACCAGGGTGATTCCAAATATCTGGCCAAATGAGCTGGGCTGAGCAGCTTCTAAAAATCTTCTGTACTGAATGACTTTATTAGCCCTGAACTGAGAGCTCAAGAAATTTAGCATTTCTCCTGATAAATGCACAACAAAACCCTTTCACCCATTTTCTCTTAATTTTGATCTAAACAATTTAACGGTGTATTTCTTTGAATTTATAAAAAAGAACACATTGAGTTAGATAGCATGCAGCTGGATTTGAAGTTATCTTTAATTACTGTGCATTGATTACTGAAAATCACATGGAATCCCTCATATTTTCCTGTCCCCCAAGAAAGGCAGAAAATACAAATAGATCAATGCCCAAGGCTTAAACTACATGCAATTTTTTTAACAGGTGAGTTTGAATATTATTGCAGTGGGATATTGAATGACAAAACAAATACACTGAGAATAAGCATAGCATCAGGATGTAAGAGGTTACAATCAGAATAAAACTCCACTGAAAGAAACTATTTGGACCGTTCTGGCTGTGCAAGATCTTCGTTAGTCCTATCCAAATAATCCCACTCCCCTCACCTTTCCCCATATTCCTGTAAATGTTTCCCTTCTTCATTTTCCATGTAGTTCTCTTTTACTTCTACTATTCTTCAAACATTCTACAACGCAACAAGTTGTGCAAAAGTACTGGCTCCTCTTATCACTGCTGCTTCTTGCATGAATCACCTTAAGCCTGTCTCCATCACTTATTAACCCTTCCACCACAGGAAACACTTGCTTTTTATTTATTCTATATATAAAGTGTGATTCCAAACTCATGTATCAATTCTCTTCTGCAGCTTATTTACTCCAAACAGAACAGCCCCAGCTTCTCAGTCTCACCACACAAGTGACCACTCGCTCTTTGTAATATTCTCGTAAGTCTCCTCTGAAAATATACCCAAGCATAGGTATCAATAAAAATAGTTTTGTGGCTGTCAGAGAATGGTACAAATTTCCAAGATCTCATGGCACTGACAGGAACTTACATGCATCAGGCAATTGTTTGGAATCATTGATTATAGTGCTGACTTTTTTGCTTCCTTTTAGATGTTCTACTGCCAAGTATCAAATGAAGAGCTGAGCCTGTTGGGGTGGCATGGCTTAGAGTCATAGAGTCTTCACTATCCTACCTACCTGCGACTCCACTTTCAAGGAGCTATGAACCTGCACTCCAAGGTCTCTTTGTTCAGCAACACTCCCTAGGACCTTAACATTAAGTGTATAAGTCATGATAAGATTTGCTTTACCAAAATGCAGCACCTCGCATTTATCTGAATTAAACTCCATCTGCCACTTCTCAGTCTATCTAGTCCAGATCCTGTCGTAATCTAAGGTAACCCTCTTCGCTGTCCACTACACCTCCAATTTTGGTGTCATCTGCAAACTTACTAACTGTACCTCTTATGCTCGCATCCAAATCCTTTATGTAAATGCAAAAAGTAGAGGACCCAGCACCAATCCTTGTGGCACTCCACTGGTCACAGGCCTCCAGTCTGAAAAACAACCCTCCACCACCACCCTCCAAATGGCTAGTTCTCCCTATATTCCATGAGATCTAATCTAATCAGTCTCCCATAGGGAACCTTGTCAAATGCCTTTCTGAAGTCCATATAGATCACACCTACTGCTCTGCTCTCATCCATCTTCTTTGTTACTTCTTCAAAAAACTCAATCAAGTTTGTGAGACATGATTTCCCATGCACAAAGCTATGTTGACTATTCCTAATCAGTCCTTGCCTTTCCAATACATGTACATCCTGTACCTCAGGATTCCTCCAACAACTCAATCCACAGTAACCCTTAAACTCTCTTTAAACTCCCACATCTGACAAGAAGAACATCTCACTGCAAAGTCCATTTTTGCTCTTTCACAATCTACAGACCCAGAAAATAATACTGTATAATTCCTCTACAAAACACTGCACCAGCTTAAATTAATAGCAGTGGCTTATATTTTAAGTTTAATCAAGAGACTTATCTCCAAAAACATATAATCAAGAAAGAACCCAATGTACTCACTAATACAGCCTTTCTCTTGGACAGACTTAAAACAATTAACTTATCTGATTCTGTGTTGTGAACTTCACCCAAACCGGTTCTTCCAAGATTAGTTCTGAAATTCACTGTTTGTTAATTTTCCCAGATGCACTCCAATGTCTAGCGACACATGAATTCAAAGACAGCAAAGGCAGTAACTGTGCAGGTTCTCTCTCTCTCTCTCTCTCTCTCCTGCACTGTCCTCACCATGTGCTTCCTTTGTGTGTTCTTAAATGTTGTAATTGTACCAGCCTCCACCAGATCCTCTGGCAGCTCATTCCATACATGTACCACCCTCTATGTGAAAAAGTTGACCTTAGGTCTCTTTTGTATCTTTCCCCTCTCACCTTAAACCTATGCCCTCTAGTTCTGGACTCCCCGACCCCAGGGAAAAGACTTTGTCTATTTATCCAATGTATGTTCCTCATAATTTTGCAAACCTCTATAAGGTCACCCCTCAGCCTCCGACGCTCCAGGGAAACCAGCCCCAGCCTGTTCAACCTCTCTCTATAGCTCAAATCCACCAATCCTGGCAACATCCTTGTAATCTTTTCTGAAACCTTTCAAGTTTCACAACATCTTTCCAATAGGAAGGAAACCAGGATTGCATGCAATATTCCAACAGTGGCATGATACAAATATCTCAGCAAGAGGCCCAGCAATCAATTCTCTAGCTACCCACAAAGTTATCGGGTACACCTAATCAGGTCCTGGGGATTTATCCACCTTTAACCATTATAAGACATCCAGCACTTCCTCCTCCATAATCTGGTCATTTTTCTAGATGTCACCATCTATTTTCCTACAGTCTTCCATATCCTTTTTCACAATATATACTGATGCAAAATATTCATTTAGTATCTCCCCCATTTTCAGTGATTCTACACAAAGGCTGTTCTTTGAGGGGCCCTATTCTCTTCCTAGTTACCCTTTAGTCCTTAATATATTTGTAAAAACCCTTTGGAGTCTCCTTAACTCTATTTGCCAAAGCTATCTCATTCTGACAAGCTAGTGAAACCCTGTCTTTACCATATCTCGGAGCCCTGACCCGATTCTGTGGCAATCAGATAATTACCTACCTGCCTCCTAGAGGCTGCCTGCTAATAGGAGGGTTAGTAGCTCTTTAGTCCCCAAGAAGCATCAGCATCCATGGATGGTATTGGGCTTGCACCTGACCCTGAATAGGATCTCAGATGCTTGCCTGAGAACCAAGATACTACCTTTCCTCCTCCACCCTCCCCCTACGAATCCTGTAGTGACCCCCACATTTTACTGGCCAGGCTCTACACACCAAAAGCTCCCCGTAAAATGTCGACAGTAATACGAAAACCCCACCAAATGACCCTTAATTGGATACTTAAGCATTGCGATTGACTTCTAGTCTGGAAGACCATCCTCTACCATCTCTGACATTGAGATGGTGACAGAAACTGCATCTTTTGCTTTGATTCTCTGACTCCCCCATTCACCCGAAGTTACTACCTAACCTGCACTGATAGGTCCAATTAAATTCCACTCTCAGAAATCAAAAGCACATTTCCTTCCTTTTTGAAATGGTCCATATACAGGGGTTAAGATTTTGTCTTCCCATGGATTAATGGGTTCACCAAAGTATTGCTTAGAAGTACCATACAATTGTGAGAGCTGGTTCATATCAAGTAAACTTTATGTTTGTAATCTTTTCCAATATTATATATAATTACAGAACAACCTGGATTATCCAAACAAGACAGGAGGAGAATATTTTGCTTGGATAACTGAGTGTTTGGATAACGGATAATGTTTTTATGGGATCTTGAGATCTTGTATGGATCATCCAAAATTCGGATAATTGACGTTCGAATAACCGAGGTTATTTTGGAGACTTGTTTTGGAGACACAATGGAAGAGCAATACACAGATGCACATGTTTCTCAGAGCTCCTATAGGTCCATACAAACCAACAAAATGTGCTTTCAAGAAATTAGGTCTGTGTATGTCTCATTTAGAAAGGTTTAGTTTGAAGAGACTCGGTGGTCTGCTATGGTTTGTGGATTGTTCTTTTACCTTTAAAACCTGCTTTGAATCCTGAATCATCAGATTGACCATCCTTTATCTATCACCAGCCTATAATCATAATGTTAACTTCCAAGCATAGATTAGACAACTTTAAACCAATGATGTGCAAAAATATTAGCATTTGCATTTAGAAATCATAAAAATATGGATGGAGTTATAAACTTGATTTGCTGAAAGGTTACTGTGCTCAGGAACACAGCATTAACTTGTTCTGCTATATGCTTTATTTGTTTTATCAATGTCTGAAGTTGAGACAAACATGTTAAGATGAAAATCATTCACCTCCTATTGTTTACATTCGTGCCCTCAGCAGCATAATATTTTGTGAAGCTATAAAGATTTCAAAGCTGATAGGTTGGTATACAGAAAATTCAGATATTTCTGTACACTTCTGTATGTTGAAAAACTTTCATGAATCACAGCTGTGTTTATTAATATCAGAATGAAAAAAATTGTACAAATTAAATTGAAAAATATTTAATTTAAACTACAGTGACATGGGTTTATTTTGATACCAGCACCTCAATTTTAAAATCTAAAGAATTATGTGGTAAAGTGAATGGAAGCAGCTGACAGACTCAGACAAATTTATAAGCTGCCATATTTTAGCACGCTGTTTGACAATTAAAAAAATACATTTCTTAAGTTCATGAACCAGTGATTGCCAAGGTTCAGCTACAGCCCTTTGCATTATGTAAGTGCTCCTTGTACCCTTAGAATGTATAAAACCGAACTAAAAGTACCTGATATCCTGTGGCATTGCACATTATTAACCTTACATTCAGCACATTTGTAAAACTGTGAAATAGTCACGAGCATATTACTTGAGGGCCAGTAATCTCTATTCCTAAATGGCACCTTGTGATGTTGATTAAAGGCTAATTATTGAGGAAATGTTTCTGCAGGTTGACAGCTTCAGGTTCGTTAATTCCTTGAGCAGAGGTCAGGTTATCAGGATCAGTGACTTTTTAACATGTTGAAATTGAGGTCTCAACTTTTACTCCTGAATGGGAACAGAGCAAAGTAAATGTCAAGCTTGTCCAGACCTCTGTTACCTGCTTCTTATTGACTTTATGACCAAAATAGCTGAGAAGTTGGCATGAAGCAGCTGTCTAGCTGATAAAATCGTGCCAGTTAGAAGCAACCTCCTACAAAATAATTTGGAGAATTTGTCCTGTTATTACAATAGCAAGAACTTGTGAAATATTATACTGATATATATTTACATTCAAGGTTTCATTATAATGTAGATCATTTTTGCTAGGGTGTTGAAAAAAGAACAAGAATATCATAATCCAGTAGCTAAAACTATTGAGTGCTTAATCCTTACTTAGGCCATAAATTGTTGTTCTTGTTACTTGAACCTGTTAGGGCTGAATTTGGTAAATCTATTGTGTAAGCTGTTAAATGGTGTGAAGTATAACAATCAAATTTCACCTGCAGGAACATGAAAAATTGAACTGATTCATCTCCATGCGAGCTGAATTGGGTCTTGTAAATTTTGTAATTGGCAAAAGGTTTGTGATGAAAATGTGTTGCTGGAAAAGCACAGCAGGCCAGGCAGCATCCAAGGAGCAGGAGAATCGACGTTTTGGGCATGAGCCCTTCTTCAGGAATGAGGAAAGTGTGTCCAGCAGGCTAAGATAAAAGGTAGGGAGGAGGGACTTGGGGGAGGGACGTTGGAAATGCGATAGGTGGAAGGAGGTCAAGGTGAGGGTGATAGGCCGGAGTGGGGGTGTGGAGAGGTCAGGAAGAAGATTGCAGGTTAGGAAGGCGGTGCTGAGTTCGAGGGATTTAACTGAGACAAGGTGGGGGGAGGGGAAAAGGGTTTGTGATGGTAAACGTCTTATGATGTATGTAACAGAAAATCAGCTGTTGCTGCCATAACAAAGTTTTAAAATGAAATCTGCAAGGGCCAGAAGAACCTTCAAATTCAACAGAGCTTGTGGCTTGTAATATTACGAAATTTAACTGTTATTACCCTATCTTTCTCACTTATAATGTTTCAGCAAACTTCTTAAAACTGAACATTTAATATGTGAACAAATTACTTCTACATTATCATTGAACCTAGCATAACTATGAGGAAGTTTGCAGCTTGCTTGTGAAAACCTCTCCCAAAAACAGGAATTCTCCCCAACCCCGACCCACTCTGTTTTGTATTGCACATTTGTATTTGAGGTTTTGATCATCACCTTGTTAGTATGTGGCAGATAACCTTTTGTTCAATACATTAGAATATGTCATTTTTTTTGTACAGTTTTGCCCACAAGTGGGGAGAAACATTCACTGTCATAAATTAATACTGTAGTTCTGTTCGGAGTGCATAAAAGATCTTTCTCCATGAATTCTATTTGCATGTATTACTTAGAATAACACGATCGGAATGTGGTTCAAATATAGAACACATCAACAGGTTGAGTTGACCTTGGTGAAACATTCAGGCTTCATTTTAACGAAATATAATGTCATCTCAATCTCTTGGGGTGCTTTCCTATTCATTATTTAATTGAATTGGAGGAAGGAACTGTTGGTATGATCAACAAGTTTGCAGATGACATGAAGATTGGTGGAGTAGCAGAAAGCATAAGGGAATGTCAGAGAATACAGGAGAGTATAGATAGATTGGAGAATTGGGTGGAAAAATGGCAGAAGGTTCTCAATCCAGACAAATGTGAGCTGATGGATTTGAGCAAGATTAATTCTAGAGCGAATTATACAATGAACGGAAGAGTCTTGGGATAAGTTGATGGCCAGAGAGACCTGGGAGTGCAGGTCCATTGTACCCTGAAGGTTGCTGCACAGGTGGATAGAGTGGTCAAGAAGACATACATTATGCTTGCCTTCTTTGGACAGGGTATTGAGTATAAGAGCTGGCAAGTCATGTTAAAATTGTACAAGATATTGGTTCGGCCACATTTAGAATACTGTGTACAGTTCTGGTTGCCACATTACCAAAAAGATGTGGACGCTTTGGAGAGGGTGCAGAGAAGGTTTACAAGGATGCTGCCTGGTATGGAAGGTGTTAGCTGTGAAGAAAGGTTGAGTAGGCTAGATTTATTTTCATTAGACAAAAGGAGTTTGAGGGGGTCCTGAATGAGGTTCACAAAATCATGAAGGGTATAGACAGGGTAAATAGAGACAAGCTTTTTCCCAGGGTGAAGGATTCAATAATGAAAGGTCATGCTTTAAAGGTGACAGGTGGAAAGTTAAAGGGGGATACACATGGCAAGTACTTCACACAGAGGGTGGTGGGTGTTTGGAATGCGTTGCCAGCAGAGATGGTAGAGGCAGGCATGGTAGAATCATTTAAGATGCATCTAGATAAATGCATGAGTAGGTGGGGAGTAGAGGGATACAGATGCTTAGGAATTGACCGACGGTTTAGATTGGCTTAGGTTTGGAGGGCCAAAGGGCTTGTTCCTGGGCTGTAAATTCTCTTTGTTCTTCTTCTTTCTTTGAATCCCACTTCCAGCTTGTTGAGGTTTCGATACAATTTGTAATTGAGTCAAAGGGCTAAACAATTTGTATAGTGCCTGTTCAGTTTAATTGATTTTAATGCAAATTGTCCAATAGCACATGAAAAAGATCATAGGAATTGAAAGAATTACTTGAGTTTCCACAACTATAACCTTAATGAGAAGGCTGCCAAAAACACCCCACTCACAAAACTGTCTATACCATTTGAAAGAATTGATTTCCATTGGAAGTTTTGGCTAATTGTGCAGGTATTCAGTTGTCTTTGAAAAATTGAGCTGGTTCTTTTGGATGCAACAGTACTAGAAGCGACATGCTAAAGCTTCTAAATTCTGTATATTTTTTTAAAAGCCCTGAACATTCATTTAAAATTGGGTGATTCGCCAATTTACCTTGCTGTCACAGCATTTTTTGTATGTTAGGCATGTAATTGCACCAAAGTTCGATGACTATAACAAAGAAGAAATTTGAAACATCTTTCTAAACGAAAGTTGGAACTTGTTGCAGAGCAGATTTGAGCATTCAGACAAGACTTGAACTGAATCCTAAGGAGAACGATATTTCAGAACAGTAACAACTTTCTGTGCAATTTAGTCCTGGATTGCTGGTTGCACCCAAGGCAGAATTTCTATCCATTATCAATTTTTTCTCCCCCAATTATTTTTTCTGTAATTAATGAGAGGAGGATGCTCAGGTTGGTTGATAATCAAAATTGCAAAATACTTGTTCGTAAATAAAAAATTGAAAATGAGCAGCTTTTGCATAATAATCCCAACATGAGTAATGCCTAATTTGTAATGATTAATTTCTCATTGTTTGTTTTTACATTGTAAGAAAATAATATGAAGCCTGCTGCTGGATGTGAACATGTGTTCTGCCAGCTGAGGAACCTGAATTGTGGCACACAGCTCCTGTTTATAGATCACAAGTCTTCTCCAGATGCTTCCTGTCTTTGACTATGACCTGATCCAAGTCTGGGACATGGTTGACTTGCACCGTAAATTCCCGCCATTAGGAGTTACTGTTCATAATCTGCACCTCCATCAGGGTTAGAGGAAGGAGGGCCATGGCCATGGGGATGACCAAAATCAGTCAAGTGCTGGATGTAAGAGACCCTGACTAGATGCAGCCGCAGAGGTTGATATACACAGTGACAGTGGACATCCAACTCATGGCCTATACTATCCATCACTTGAAGATGACAGTGTTCAGACCTAATGTCTTGCACCTGTTAGAGGATGCTCAAATATGTAATGGGATCCCATTTGCATGTACCCCAGTTCAGACAGAATTCCACATTCTGACCCCGGGTTCCAGAAATTCTCTTAAGATTTGGGTATGAATATAGAAGGTATACTTAGTAAGTTTGCAGATGACACCAAAATTGGTAGTTTAACAGGCAGTGAAGAAGATTATCTCAGAGAACAACAGAACCTTGATCAGATAGGCCAGTGGACTGAGGAGTGGGAGATGGAGTTTCATTTAGATAAATGTGAGTAGTGTAAACCAGGGCAGGCCTTATACATTTAATGATAGGGTCCTGGGGAGTGTTGCTGAACAAAGAGACCTAAGGGTACAGATGTATAGTTCCTTGAAAGTGGAGTCACAGGTAGACCGCATAGTACAGAACGCATTTGGGATGCTTGCTTTCATTGATCAGTGCATTGACTATAGGATTGGGATTTCATGTTACAACTGTACAGGACATTGGTTAGGTCATTTTTGGAATGTTGCATTCAATTCTGGTCTCCTTCCTATTGGAAAGATGTTGTGAAACGTGAGAGAAAGATTTGCAAAGATGTTGCCAGGACTGGAGAGTTTGAGCTATAGAGAGAGGCCGAATAGGCTGGGGCTATTTCCCCTGGAGCATTGGAGACTGAGGGGTGACCTGATAGAAGATAATAAAATCACAAGGAGCATAGATGGAGTGAATGGAGAAGGTCTTTTTTTTTCCCTTAGGTGAGGGAATCCTCAACTAAAGGGCATGGGTTTAAGGTGAAAGGGGAAAGATTTTAAAAGGACTTGACGGGCAATTTTTTACAGACAGTGATGCTGTATAGAATGAGCTACCAGAGGAAGTGGTGGAGGTGGGTGTGGGGGTGGGGTACAATGACAACATTTTTAAAAGTCATCTGGATGGATATATGAATACGAAAGGTTTAGACAGATATGGGCCAAACACTGTCAAATGGGACTAGGTCAGACTGGAATGTGTGGTCTGCATGGACAAGCTGGACTGGAGGGTCTGGTTCCATGCTATATGAATCTATGACTCTAAGTCTAGCAGTATCTAAGAAGACAAAGCAGAATCAATGCTTTAGGTCCAGTTACCCTTCTTCAGGCTTGTGCTCATGGATTGTGCCCAAAGCTGTTGTTTCATGGTGACCAAAACAGAGACTCTTCATAGCCAGTGGTGCGCTAAAGTCACCAGGTACCTGCTTCTACTTCCATGTCAAGACTTCTTGGTATTTGCTTTGCTTGTGATGGATAGTATGTTAGGAAGTTGTACACTGAGGCCTGAAGTGCAGTTAATAGTATTGCTAATCAACAATAACCCCCTAAATAAGCAACTAGCCATTTCCTAGTGAGAATCTTGCCTTGATGCCCTGAACTTATTTAAAAGATGAAGCAAGTTGTTCTCAGCAACAAGACAGATCTTGTTGGACCTCTTGTGTGATTCTGCCACATTTCTTACCACAGCCGACATCTTCAAGGCCACTGTAAGGTTCTGTCCAAAGAGTTCTACTCTAGTTTTCAAAGGGAGAAAAGGATCCTTACCAGCTCCTTAGTGTCCTAACAATTATGCCTGATCAAATGTAAATGCACTTGATGCAATCATGCACCATTCAAGAAATGGCATAAAGATCAGAAAAAAGAAGGTCATGAAGTTTTAAAGGGAGTTCTTTCATCTCTCAGTGAATAGTTCTACTATTGCCAATAGTATCCAAGAGGCACAGCTACAAGTGAAATGAGCAGAAAATAAACTTTGATCAAGTTTACAGAATTTGGAAAGTCTCAATTTAGATTAGATTAGATTTACAGTGTGGAAACAGGCCCTTCGGCCCAACAAGTCCACACCGACCCGCCGAAGCGCAACCCACCCATACCCCTACATATACCCCTTACCTAACACTACGGGCAATTTAGCACGACCAATTCACCTGACCCGCACATCTTTGGACTGTGGGAGGAAACCGGAGCACCCGGAGGAAACCCACGCAGACACGGGGAGAATGTGCAAACTCCACACAGTCAGTCGCCTGAGGTGGGAATTGAACCCAGGTCCCTGGCGCTGTGAGGCAGCAGTGCTAACCACTGTGCCACCGTGCCGCCCTATGTAATTAAGAGTCAAGTTTGAAGTGACTGCACTCAGCAATAATTGTACCCAAAATTCTGTCAGTGGAGATGAGAAATTTTACTGCACCTTCAGAGGGAACAGATGTATCTACACCAGCTCTCCAAGGTCCTAGTAATTAGAAACAAATGTAGTTTCAATAAAACAGTTTGTTATCTAAACTTCATTAAGTACTCAACCACTAATCATGTGACACCCAAGATAAAGGCGCGTTCATAGCAGTGAACTACCTGAAACTACCTTTACACAGAACCAGATACTGCTAGACATGTTGAATGCCACAATGTGTCAGGAGAGACTATCTGGAAAAATAAATGACAGCCATCAGAAATATGAGGATATATTTGTGCAGAGCATGAGAGGCAAATATTTGTTTTCAAGAAGACGTTATCAGTTAAAAAACAAATTCCCAAGCAAGCAGATCCATCTTGGTTTAAAGTGCCCTATTACACCCAGTTTTTGTCCTAGGAGTTTTGCGGAGAAAGTTAAAAATCACACAACCCCAGGTTATAGTCCAACAGGTTCATTCAGAAGCACTAGCTTTTGGAACACTGTTCCTTCATCAGGGAGAGAGTGAGTAAGAATTTGACTTACCTTTTTGCAAATATGCCATCATTCCCCCTGACTCAAAAAATATCAATGACTGTCCATCCTTGAAATCTATGGAAACTGTCTAAATATATCTTGAATATGTTGCCATCTCCCAGATTTGTGACTGTGTTTTGCATAACTCCATTTTAAGCATTGTCCAATTAGATTACTACTCCTTGCACAATTGGAAATGGTTCTAGAATCTTGGAATGAGTACAATTAAAAGTTTACAAGTCATCATTTACAGTACCATCTAAGGTACAAGGGATACATGTTCTTAAGTATGAAAGAAAGTTATAGAGGATGTTATTTGTGACTATGACCTGATGAACTCATCGTCATTTTAAATCTCTCTACAGACATTTGATATGATTCATCACACATTCCTTCTCCTTCTGTTTTTTCTGTATTGTCTAGCTGAGTGGCTTAGTGTGTCCAGTTTTCTTCTTGTCTATCCAGCCTTTGCTAGAACATCTCCTTCAATGACTACACTTGCTAAACATCAACCCAAACCTGATATCCAGGTACTTAACCTTGAACTCTCCTAATCTGCATTGTATGCTGTCCCTTAGTGATTTAATCTAAAATTATAATATGAGGATGTGAGAAGTAAGAAATAAGAACTGGGAGCAGGAGTAGGCATTTCCTGTGAGCATGCTCTGTCATTTGATCTAATCATGGCTGATCTCATCTTGGTCTCAACTCCACATCCTTGCCAGCTCTCCATAGCCCTTCAACCCAGCAATAATTAAAAATCTGTTAATCTCCTCCTTTAAACTTACTCAATATGTGGGCATCCACTGCACTCTGGATAATGAATTTCACAGACCCCTTTGAGAGAAATAATTTCTCCTCATTTTTTTAAAATCTGCCACCTCTTATCCTAAAACTATGACCTCTCATTCTGGATTATCCCACATGAGGAAATATCCATTTCACATCTACTTTATATATTCCTGGTCTCCATCATCATATCTCTCTCAGACCTCCTCCTGGCCACAACTTGCTTTGTCATACTAATTTTCCATAACAAATGGACTTCCTCCAGCACCAACAAGCCACATTACCTCACTACTCATTCCATTCCTCTGTCAGGCCATTGTTGACACCAAACCAGTTTCATTGCAACTTTGTCACCTTACTTGATTTTCTGATTCTCTTTCCATTCTATTATAAAGCTTTCCTATGTCCATCTCTGAACCTTTGACTGTCCCCGCCCCAACATTTGACATCTGCTGCTAAAATCTTCATCCATGCTGATTTCATTCCCAAATCATCTATTCCAAGCATCTCTTGGCCTACTTCATTTTTCTTTATTCTTTTCCTTGGATGTGGATGTTGCTGGTAAGGCCAAACTTTGTTCCTATCCTTAATTGCCATGAAATGAGTGGTTAGCTAGGCCATTTCAAGAGGAAGTTAAAATTCAACCACACTGTGGTTGGCCTAGACTCACAAGTAGGCTTCCCTACAGGATATGAATCAATCAGATTGCTTTTTACACCAATCACAGTTTAATGATCACTGTTACTGAGTATAATTTAATGAATTTAAATTCCACCAAACGTTATGTTGTGAAATGAGCTGAGGTCACCAGAGCATTAGTCTTAGCCTCTAGACTAATCATTCAATGATATTACAGCTAGACTATTGCCTTCCCATTCCTAGTCATAGGTATTTATAAGAAACTGATGCATCCATCCTAACCCTTGTAAGGGCCTGCTCACCAATCACCTTATGATTACTGACCTATGCTGGCTCAGAGTCCAGAAATGCCTCAAATTTTAATCCTTTCATCAACTCTTTTCAAACCCATTTCTTTATATCTCCTTCCCTATCTCTGCGACCTTCATCAGATGAAAACCTTTCAAAACTGCGTTCCTCCAACTCATATCTCAAGTAGCCCTTGTGCTTTTCTTCCATTACTGGCAGTGTGCCTTAAACCATTGCAAACCTAAATGCTTGACTTTGTTCCGTAAATTTTTCCTCTTTCTAAACAATCCATTAACACACATCTCTTTTACCAATGTTTTGAGTTGCCCTTCTTTATATTTTGTTCTTTGGTTTGGTATCAAGTGTTATCAAATTCAGTTCATGTGAAACTGTTGGGAAGCTTTTTTCAAAACTAGAGGGTATAGGTTTAAGGTGAAAGGGAGAAGATTTGATTAAAAAGGACTTGAGAGGTAACCTTTACTCACAGGGGATGGTGCGTTTATGGAATGAGCTGCCAGAGGAAGTGGTGGAAGCTGGTACAATTACAGCATTTAAAAGTCATCAGGATGGGTATATGAATTGGAAGGATTTAGAGGAATATGGGCCAAATGCTGGCAGATGGGACTAGGTTAGATTGGGCTATCTGGTCGGTGTGGTCAAGTTGGGCAGATTCCTACAGTGTGAAAATAGATCCCGTGATAGCACAGTCATAGTGGCCAGAGTGCCTTCAAATGTCTTGTATCCATCTCAGATTGGTTTAGTGCTTAAATATTTACCAAATAGCCTGCTTTGAAACATTAAAATATGGAAACTTGTTATTTTGGTTTTGTTTTCATTTAATACTTGAAAGCCATGGCAATATTATTAAACCAGCTTCCACTTTTAATACTTAAAATGTCAGCATCACGTACTTCCAGGTTTAAATAGGTCAAAGTATCCTCTGAACCACATCAAACTGTTGTTTTTCTCTGTCTAAAATGTACACCTAGTCCTTTGGAGCATATTTTCCATTTCTCACATCAGTTCTGCTTGAAGTCTTCCCCTGTGAAATCGTTAATGTAATGGTAACTAATGCTAATTGATGAACAAATCCATTTTATGTCAAGTGGGGACTGGATTTTGACTGCCTGAAGGGATTGTACTTAAAACTTCAATAATGTGTATGAAAAGAAACTTTTATTCTACTGGTCAGCACTAGGTTCAAACTCTGGTCTTGAAAAGAAAAATGTTTCAAAACAACTCGTCTCACTTGGGCAGTTACTTAGTGTTCTAGTATAGAAAGCGAATCAGTGATATAGAAATATGCACAAAGATTTGGAGCACGCATAAAGCTCCCATAGAGTAATTTCCCAGTATGGTGCTCAAAAAGGATAATATTATACATTTAGCATTTTTTGTTAGGCTGATTTTCACTATTTACAGCTGCCTGCCATTTTGAATAGATGGCAAATTGAGGCCTAAAGTGTCAGAATTTGATACTTATCTCTCCAATCCCAATACAGATCATTCAAGAGTTGAGAAATTTGTTGGGCTGTGATCCCACATTCACAACCTATAACATTGAGGTCCCCTTAATGACAATCAGGAAACTTGAATTTCAGCCCAATTTCATTGCAATGAGAGACATATGGAAGCCAGTGGGAACTCTACCAGATGATTTAGTTTGTGATTCTTGGGGCAGTCTACTGAGGACCTGAAAATCTTTTGACCAGTGTGTTAAAAAAGTCTTGCCAATGCCCCCAACAACCTCTATCTTTCCATGCTCAATTAATCAATAATATACGATTTTCTCGAATCCAACGGGGTTTAGTTAGTTCAGTCTGGCTGGATGGCTGGTCTGTAATGTAGAGTGATGCCAACAGCATGAATGCAATTCCCACACAGGCTGAGGTAACCGTGAAGATGTCTCCTTCTGAACTTCACCTGAGGTAAAACCACTTTCTCTGATGAGAAAGCAGCTCTATGGTCTGAAACAACGATAGCAATTTCACCTTTAGTACCCGCTCTGTACAGAACAAATCAGCCGTATAATAAAAATAACTGAAAGAACTACAGATACTGGAAAGCAGAAACAAAAACAGAAATTGCTGGAATAGCTCAGCAGTATCTGTGGAGAGAAATCAATATTTAAAATCCAGTGAGCTTTCCTCAGAACTCAAAATTCAGCCACATGATAATACTGGCGAGTCTTTGAATCCAAATAAAGCTGAAAACAAATTTTGAAACTTTCCTTCGTCAAGAAATAAACTGCTTTTCTTACAACTTAAGAAACATGTCAATCAAACACAGCCATTCATAGGAAAAATGAACAAAGGTTTAATTATTTTGACACCCTTTCATCCATATAAGCAGACTGGCATTGACAATCTAGATGAAAGAATAACTTTATTGCAATTTCAAAAGGCTATAAATAATGCAAAGTTTTCACTCTCTTTCAAGGTTTACAAACAGCCTCCTGTTGATCGGAGTCCGGTAAGCTTGGGTGGATCTTATCCAAGCATTCATAATGAGATCATCTGGAAGGACTTGATGTGTGGCCTTCCTTTCAATATTGATTGCTTGTATTGATACAATTGTCAGATAGTCTCATTATGAATGTTTGACTGAGTTCCAGGACTGATGAATTGTTTCAATAATGTAGGAAAGTTTGACACCGCTTGAAAGGGAGTTTTAATTTTGATCCACACTTTTGCATTATTAATAAGTTTTAATGGTTGTTTTCTCCTGGCATGGATTAAGGATTGGCTAACAGGCAAAAAGCAGAGAGTGAAAATTAAAACTGAAGTTTCCAGAGGACATAAAGCCAAGCAAGAGTGTGTTGTGGAGAAGATGTAAAGCAGCCTTAGTGAGAGGACAACAACATGGCAAATGGAATGTAATATGGAGAAATGAAAGATAAAAAGAACACATAAGGAGATAGTGAGAGCTGCAAATGCTGGACAGTCAGTCAATAAAACGGGGCACTGGCAACAGCACGGCAGGTCAGGCAGTATTTGAGGAGCAGAAGAGTTGATGATTTGGGCAGGAACCTTCATCAGGACTGAGGAGGGGGAAGGGGGCTGTGAAATAAATAGGAGAAGGGGAGCTTTTAAAATTATATTCCCTACAGTGTGGAAACAGGTCCTTCAGCCAAACCAGTCCAGACAGATCCTCCAAAGAGTAACCCACTCAGACCCATTTCCTTCCAACTAATGCACCTAACACTATTAGGTGAATTTAGCATGGCCAATTCACCTGATCTATATAACTTTAGACTGTGGGAGGAAACTGGAGCACCTAGAAGAAACCCACAGAGACACAAGGAGAATGTGCAAACTCCACCCAGAGAGTCACCCAAGGCTGGAATCGAACTTGGGACCCTGGTGCAGTGAGGCAGAAGTCTAACCACTGAGCCACTGTGCCACCCCGACACTTATGTAAACCCCTCTGTTAATTAAACCAAACACCTCATAATCTGTTAAAATATGAGTGATAGAACTCCCAAATTCTATTATTTAAAGAAAATAACATCAATTTATTTTTTTACTTGAAAAGTGAGTATTAAACAACAACTAATCACAACTCTAAGTCTCTCTTTCCCTTAGCTGTTCATTACCTGCTCCAACTCTATCACAACATACTGTTCCAATAAGACGTATATTAAAATTTCATCAACTTAAATTCAAAACCACAAAGCTGCTGTCATCACCGGTGTCTTTCTTCTTATTGCTAAAGATCTCCCTGGGTCGTCTTCTTTCTTTTACTGCAAATATATTTCATATGAAAAAGGTACATTTGATAGAGAGTGTTTCCTAATTTTTTTAGATTAGATTATCCAAAGTGTGGAAACAGGCCCTTCGGCCCAACAAGTCCACACCGACCCTCCAAAGAGTAACCCACCCAGACCCACTTCCCTCTGACTAACACACCTAACACTATGGGAAGTTTAACATCGCCAATTCACCTGACCTGCACATCTTTGGATTGTGGGAGGAAAACAGAGCACCCAGAGGAATCCCACACAGATGCAGGGAGAACATACATACTCCACAGAGACAGTCACCCGAGGCTGAAATTGAACCTGGGTCCCTGGCGCTGTGAGACAACAGTGCTAACTACTGCACCACTGTGCTACCATATTCTTGGGTTTCTCTTGATGGCAGTTGCTCTCTCTCTCTGCAGTTTTCAAAATGTTTGCATTTCTTTATTCCCAACATCAGATTGTCTCATTGGTTTGATGTTGGCAAAACAATCAATTCAAATTCAATTGGGTTTTAGTCTGTTGGGGCATAATGTAAACTGGTTAAATGTGAATTGTTGTCAAAATAGCAACCAACTCACAGCCAAATGCTACATATTTTCAATTTTCTAGTTCACAGCCAAATGCTACATATTTTCAATTTTTCAGTTCACTTTGGGACTGCCATCTAGTCTCTCTTAAAGGTACAGTGCACACTTTCAACTTCATAACAGGTGAGAGAAAAATAGGTGGGATGGTGATAGGTGAATGCAGGTAGGAGGAGATTGTGATAGGTCAGTGGGAAGGATGGAGGGGATAGGTGGGAAGAAAGATGGACAGGTAGATCAGGTCAAGAAGGTGGTGCTGAGTCAGACGGTTGGGTCTGGGATGGGATTGGGTGGGGGGGAATTTGGAAACTGCTGAATTCAATGTTGAGGCTATGTGGTTGTTGGCTTCTGAAGTGGAAGCTGAGATGTTCTTTCCTCAGTTTGTAGGTGGCCTTGTTTAGGCAGTGGAGGTGGCCCAGAATGGACATCTCATGCAGGAAATTGGAGGAGAAGTTGAAATAGATGGCCACCAGAAGGTAGGGTTAGTTGGTCTGTACAGACCAGAGATGTTCCCTGGTTTGCATTTGTCTGTCCACTGTAGATGAGACGGTGTCACAAGCAACAGATGCAGTAAAGGAGGTTCGAAGATATGCAAGTAAATCTCTGCCAGATTTGGAATGATCCTTTAGGGCCAGGGATGGAGATGAGTGGGGAGGTGTGGGCACACCTCCTGCTGCTGCCGGAAAAGATGCTACGTGTGGATGAGAGGTTGGTAGGGACAGTGGGCCTAATGAGGGTGTTGCCGGGGAACCTGTCCCTATGGAATGCAGATAGGGGTGGGGAAGGAAATATATTTTTGGTGGTGAGGTCTGACAGTAGATGGCGAAAATGGTGGAGGATAATGCGCTGGATTTGGAGATTAGTGGGGTGGAACATGAGGACCAAAGAGACATTTTTTTTTAGGTGGGCGAGCAGTTTGAGGGCAGCGATGTTGGAAATGGAAGAGATGCAGTTGAACGCACTGTTGAAACAGTCCTCAAAGTAGGAGGACATGTGTGATGTCCTGGAGTGGAATTGCACAGTGGATCAGTGGTTGACGCTGCTGTCTCACACCACCAGGTTCCCAGGTTTGATTCCAGCCTCAGGTGACTCTGTGCGGAGTTTGCACATTCTCCCTGTGTCTGCATGGGTTTCCTCCCACGATCCAAAGATGTGCAGGTCAGGTGAATTGCCCATGCTAAATTGCCCATAGTGTTAGGTGCCTTAGTTATAGGGAAATGGGTCTGGGTGGGTTACTCTTCAGAGGACTGATTAGGCCGAAGGGCTTGTCTCACACTGTAGGGGATCTAATTCAGTCTTGTGCATCTTGGGGGCAGATACAGTAGAAGTGAAGGAATTGGGAGTAAGGGATTGTGGTTTTACAGGGCGGGGGTGGGAGGAGGTGTAGTCAAAGTAGCTGTGGGAGACGGATAGATGTCATTTTTCAGTCAGTCACTGGAGACAGAGAAGGAAAGGTCCAGGAAGGGGAGGGAGGTGTCGGAGATGGTCCAGGTGAACATTTGTTCAGGGTAAAAGGAGTTGGTGAATTTGAACTATTCACCCTCCTCGTAGGAGTACAAAGTGATGCCAATAGAGTCATCAATGTAAAGAAGGAAAAGGTAGAAGGTGGTGCCAATGTAGCTGTGGAAGAGGAACATATCTGCAGAAGGAACAGATGAATGTTGGAAAGTGTAGATATGCAAAAAAGGCCCACGTGTATTTTCCATTGTTATTCTGGCTGCAGTAAGTAATTAAGAAGGCTGATGAAATGTTAGCAATTTCAGTACAGGAGCAGTGAAGTGTTGCTTCAATTCTACAGAAGCTCGGTTAGACTGCACCTTTGCAGTTTAGATCTCATTACATCAGGAAGGATATTATAGCCATAGAGGGAGCACAATAAAAGTTCACCATACTTGTCACAGGTTAATAGAACTGTCGTATGAAGAGATTTTGGGAAACTAGCTCTTTTTTCTCTAGATTTTCAAGAAAAAGCAAAAGCAATCTAATTGTAGGTTTCAAGATGGGGGATAGGTAGGGTAAATGCAAGTAAGATGTTTACCCTGATTGTGAAATCTATAACTAGGTGCCACTATGTAAAAATATAGGTGATGCTGTTTGAAACCAAGATGAAGAGAATTTCCTTTTTTATTCTGAAGGCTGTGGTTCTTTGGAATTTCCCCAAAGGGCTATGAAAACTCAGTCTGTGTATGAATATGTTTAAATTCCAGATTATGTAATTGTTGCTTATCAATAGCATAAGGGATTAAGGGAATAGTATATGTAAAAGGCATTTGAAGTGTTTCATTAGCCATGATTGTATTAAATGGTGGAACAGGGTCAATGGGCTGAATGGACTTCACTATTCCTGAGGGTGCACAGTGGTTAGCAACGTAATCTTACAGTGCCAGGAACCTGGCTTCCAATCCAGCCTTGGGTGACTGTCTGTGTGGAGTTTGTACATTCTCTCCATGTCTGCATGGGTTTCTGTTGGATGCTCTGGTTTCCTCCCATCATCTAAAGATGTGCAGGTTGGGTAGAATGACTATCCTATATTGCCCTGTAGCATGCAGGTGAGATGGATTAGCCATGGTAAATATGGGGATTGCTTGGGAGAATGCTCTTCAGAGTGTTGGTACAAACGTGATGGGCTGAAAAGCCTCTTTTTGCACCGAAGGGATCCTATGAATTCTTTTACTGTTGGTTCCTTTTATATGCAAAAGACTTAAAAGGCATTGCAAGGATTAAAATGTTTTTCATTACTATTTTTGCTTTGGCTGATTGACTCTTGTATGAGGTTGTAAGATCATAGAATCCCTATAGTGTGGTAACAAGACATTTGGTCTATCAAGTTTACACTGACCCTCTGTAGAGTTTCCCACCCAAACCAACCCCCCACCATATCCCAGGAACATTGCATTCCCACAGCTAATTCACCTAGCCTGAACATCCCTGGACACAGTGGCAGTTTAGAATGGCCAATCACCTAACTTGCACATCTTTATACGGTGGAAAGAAACTGAGGTACTCAGAGAAAACCAACACAGACAAGGTGAGAATGTGAAAACTCCACACAGACAGTCAACTGAGGGTAGAATTGAATCCTGGTCCCTGGCATGTGAGACAACAATGCTCACCACTGTGCCGCTCCCTTTTAGAGTTTTTTTTACAAAGCAGATTTTCAAGACTCTTTCCTTGTTGTGTCAGATTTATGAGAGCTTTAAAATACTTGCCAGACTTGCTTATTTATCCTGTACATAAACAATACTGGAAGACTCGTTATGGAGGATGCATGAAAGATGTACAAACATGTGGGTGAAGCGGATTTGAAGCATGGAGGGCACACTGAGGGGTGGAAAAGGGGAGAATGGGTGCTGATAATGAGACCTAAGAACAATATACAGGATTGGGCTTAAGTAAACTGAGGTAGCCTTTTAAACCTTTGTTGACTTGCCATCCATATAAGTCCATTGCCACTTCAGGAGGCAGCATACCTGACTCCAACATTACCCCAACTCCCACAGACCAAAATGTCATGACAGTTCCTTAGTCTTCAGTTGGAAAAGTAATATCATAACGTGGCCTGAATCTTGGTTCCTAATTCTAAGGGAAAAATCAAGCTCATATTTTTATGATTCTTCTTGCTCAATAATTCCAATAAGTTTCCATATACTAAATTTCCATATAAATTAGAATTATTTTGTAATGCAGTTACCCTGCTTGTGCATTGTTTATTCAAAAAACAATGTGAACAGATTAAGCAAACAGTGATAGCAATGTTAGGGATTTTTTTGTTGGTTCCTGATTGAACTATTGAACAGAGCATCCAATTGCAGTACTCCTATTGATTTCTCCTATTAAGTGATGCAAGATTGCACCCAATATTGAACTGCTCCATTTCACAATGCTAAAGTATGAGCTTGTCAAAGATAAAAACTTAATTATAATGAAATTTATGAAAGGCAATTGTCTCTTAAAAAACATTACCCACTTTGTTGTCAAAGGTAGATGTGTATTGTAAGTAGAACATCAATTACAAGTGAGCTGAGCCACCTTCTGTTCCTCTTACATTAGCCAGAAACTTACATTATAAGTAATTTTGTTTTCAAGAAAAATATTGCAAAAAATTAAATACAGTTTAGGCTTGAAATGAGTTGAAATGAAAGCTGGTGGATGACTAACCAATAGTATTAATAAGGGGAAGAAAATCACCATATGATGTTAATGTTGGTCTTTGCCAGCAATGTGGAAGTAATTCTATTAATCCACACCACACTTGGTGTTTTGGTACACTGCAATAGACTGTCAAAGACATGAAAGATGGGTAAGACTTCACCTGCAACTTTATTAACAATTACCAGTTGTCAATATGCTTAGACAAATCAGCCAATCACTTTACATGATCACCAGTTGGAGGAAAGGTAAGCAACAGGTTTGGTAATTCTAGCTGTAACTGGGACTTGTCACCACATTTACAAAGAAAATAGCAGCTGTTGGTTTTAATCCTTTTAATTTTGCTGAGAAACGCATATACATAAGTCACGTTGATGATGTGATATAAAGCAAGTAGTATAACTCTAAACTAATCATATATTTTTGGAACTTGGATGCAAACAGAGGCAGTTGGATGAAAGACTGCTTAATACCAGTTGTAAGAATCATGCATGAAACAAAATAACAACTTGCCCTTACTATGGCAAAATACCCTAAGGCACTTCACGGGTGTTGTCAGACAGAATTTAAGAGCAACTCATTTGAGATTTTGCAATGGGTGCGAACAACCAAGGTCTTATAGAGTGGGCGGAGATGTTTAAGGAGGAACTTGAGTGTAAATCATAAGTAGCTGAAAGTATGGCTAGAATTGAAATTTGGAGTGTGTATTGGGCCAGAATTGGAGAAAATTGAAAAAAAACAGAAAAATTAAAAAAAGAATTTGTTACAAAATTCCTTGGTTTCATTTCACCAAAAGAATCAGGGCTGATTTTGTCTATACTATATTCAAAGAGTAAAGCAAGGTTCAGGATATCGTTCTGCAATAAATCATTGATAGCAGTGTCCTTTTGATTGTATTCTCTCCCATTCTTTCCAGTTGCTGTAGGTGGTGACTTCTGCTTAATAAATCAGCGTGTTCATAAGTGTTAATCAGTCATCTCATGCCTCCTTCAAACAAATGAATGTATCTGCTGGAGAAGGAAGACTCAGAAGCAGCCTTCTGATCAGCAAAAGGATCATCTTTGTAAACTACACACAAAGACTACTGAACTGCCTTCCCAGTCTTTCTGTCTGCTCATAACACCCATGATTTCTTTGCATCTGTCTGTATGTGAGCACAGAGGGCAGTTTATAAAGAGATTAGAGTTGTAATTGGTAAAGTTACATGTTTCATAATTATTTACCTGTGGTTAGAGTCTGTTTATTTGTAATAAATAGTCATTCTTGTTAAGTATAAAACCCTGGTCTGTTCTCTGTCAAACTGAATCTGAAAGACAGATAAATTGGAAAGTTAAAACTTTTAACTTTTGTGATGACTCTTGAGTTTGATTTCCAGTATCCTATCCCAGTGAGGTGCAACAGTTTGGACAAAAGTGACAAAGGTAAAAATCTATCAATTCAATCTGCTGAAGACACCAATAAAATGTGACAACCACCTTAAGCAACAAATCCTTTTTATTTGAATAAGTACAGAAACTAGAAGTTTCTCCTATTGCCAACATTATAGAACAAATACTTGATCTTATTGAATCTACAATCAAGTCTGGAGATCCAAGAACTACAGCCTCACATAGTACAGACCTTAATAAGTTTACAAAAAAAAGTGATTTCTCTGAATCTACGTGTTTCTTTCACCACTGATATTGGTGACACCACATATCCTATCACAATTTCAAGCATGTTATTATTGCTGAGCTTGTCTAAAAAGAAATCCCCACAATATTAGTCAATGAATAGTCAACAAATATCTATTACTTTATGACAGTTCTCTGTTGAAGATGTGAAGATTTCAGTGATGGTACTAATGCATTTCAATGAATTCAAGCTTAGAGAGTTGAAGGTGAGTGGCAAGTACGATAATAATCTAGAAATTAAATGATCTTAATTTGTTTTTCTTATTTCTTAAATCAAGTGATGTTTTCACATCCAACTCAGTTCTTAAAATGCATAAAAACCATTAACTGACTGACTGATTTGTTAGCAATCTTCAGACAGACTTCAGAACAGCAATACAAAAATAAAGAACTGCAGATGCTGGAAATCTGAAACAAGAACAGAGAAGCTGAGCAGATCTGGCAGCATCTCTAAGTTCAGAACTTCAGCAGTTCTGAAAAAGGGTCACTGGACCTGAAATATTGACTCCACTTTCTCTCCACAGATGCTAGGACAAAGTGAGGACTGCAGTTGCTGGAGACCAAATGTGAATTCTTCTGCTCCTAGGATGCTGTCTGACCTGCTGTGCTTTTCCAGCACCACATTTTTCGACTCTCCACAGATGTTGCCAGACTTGCTGAATTTCTCCAGCTATTTCTGTTTTTATTTCAGAATGACAATAGTTGTTATATGGAATATTGATGCCTTCTGTCTATCACAGTAGACAATGCTCTAAGATGAGAGTTTAAATATATTGTTGGGGTAGGATAAGTTACATCATTGCATAAGACATACTCAAATTTATTTAATGTTTTTGAACAAATAATGAAAAATGTATACTCAAAAATGAAAAGATATTCCTTTCTGTATTTATAATATCTTTCATTTGACTAGCATGAATGCATACGAACTTGTATTCATAGGGATAGAATCCCTACACTGTAGAAAAGACCCTTCAGCCCAACAAGTCCACTCCAACTCTCTGAAGAATAATCCACCCTGACCAATTCCCCCATTCTATAACCCTACATTTTCTATGACTAATGCATCTAACCTACACATCCCCAAACACGATGGGCAATTTAGAATTGTCAATTCCCCTAACCCACACATCTTTGGATTGTGGGAGGAAACCAGTTCACCTGGAGGAAACCCATGCAGATACATAAAGGCCCAAGGCTGGAATTGAACTTGGGTCCCTGGCGCTGTGAGGTGTTCAAAGTTTGTGAGGTAGCAGTGTTAACCACTGAGCCACCATGTTGTCTTTACTTTGCCAATGTTAGTTATAGGGTTTAGGGCCTATATAAAGAGACTGCAAAGGTACATTGATGGCTTGAGTGAGTCACCAAAAAGTTGCCAAGTAGAGTATAATGTGGGAAAATGTGAAATTATCTACCTCAGCAGAACATTATTTAAGGAAAAAGTGAAACTGTAGAATGATGCAAATGGATCCATGTCCTTGAAGGTGGAAAGTAATACAAGGGTAGTATGTGGATATAATAAGTAATCAGGAAAATAAATGGAATGTTGGCCTTTATCGTAAGAGAAATAAAGATAGCAAAGTCTTCCTACAACTGTAAAAATCATTGGTGGAGTCTGTACTATCTGAACAGTTTTGGCCTCCTTAGGAGGGATATACTTGTATTTAAAGCAGTTTAAAGAAGCTCCACTAAGCTAATTCCTGAGATTAAAGGATTGCTTTGTGAGAAAATGTTGGTCATTACTCCTTGGAGTTCAGAAGATTACCACAGAAGTGTTTTGAGGGGTCTGTCCTGGGTGGGTCCTGAATGGATTCATAGAATCCCTACAGTGTGGAAACAGGCTATTCGGCCCAACAAGTCCACGCCAACCCTCCGAAGAGTTCTCACCCAACACATTCTGCCTATCCTATTACTCTACATTTACCCCGGACTAATGTCCCTAACATATACATCTCCGAACACTATGGGCAGCTTAGCACGGCCTATTCACCTAACCTGCACATTTTTGGATTGTGGGAGGAAACCGGAGCACCCGGAGGAAACCCATGCAGACACAGGGAGAATGTGCAAACTCCATACAGTCACCCGAGGCTGGTATTAAACCCGGGTCCCTGGTGCTGTGAGGCAGCAGTGCTTACCATTGAGTTGCGGGGATCTCAAAAACCAGGGGAAACTATTTAAAAAGAAAGAGACCAGATAGAAATTTCCTATTTCAGAGAGTTGTCAGCCTTTGGAATTCTCTTTCACAATGAGAGGTGGAGGCCTGAATATTATTCCCGTCTGAGTTATACAGAGTTTGTATTGATGAGCAAACCAGGGTTATGGAAGATAGAAAAGTGGAGTTAATCAGATCAGCCATAATTTTACTGAAACGTGGAATTGATTTGTGGCATTAAATGGTCTGTTCCTCTTATTTCTTATGATTCCATGATTGTATTATCATTTGGGGTGGAGCCTTAGGGATGTGAGTGAGGTGGGTTATGGCAAGATGTGTGTCAGAAGTCAGGTGAAGGCCAGCTCTACATTGGGAACAACTCACTCCATTGTTTATACTTTTTTACAAATGATGTGGCAAGATTGTCCTTGGGCAGTGTTGAGATTCCAATACCATGACTCCGCTGATTAATATTCTGCCTCCCATCTCACCAACCCACCAAAGAAGGTAGATGTTTTGAAAACTCAACAAGGAAACCAAATCATGTACCTGCCACATTCAGCTCACACTTACTCTGTGGTGGAAACTGGGTACCAACATGTCAGGCCAAGCTCTATGGGTAGGGACTACATGTGACTCACTTCCATGAACATTGGCATCTGTTATGTGCCAGCCTCTAGGACCCCTCATGGCACATCTCCAATCCACTTAAAGGACTCTTCAGTGCTACACCTTAGGCTGTAGCAGCACCTATTATTGTAATGCTGCTGTCAGTGACACACACTGAGCTTATAGATTGGACCAGGCTGCATCTTCAGACTTTTCCCTCCCTCTCATAGTTCTCATTCTCTCTGAGCCTACCTGGATACTCACAGCCTCACTGCCTTACCTTTCTCTTTTGAGCTTTGGCCTTCAGCTGGCTCATTTCATTGCTCCTTACCATAATGTTTCACACAAATCCAGGTAGCTTATCATATTGTCTGCAGGCTTCCGTCAAGTCAAGGATCATAACCTTTGCTCAGGGGATCCCAGTACAATAAGTAAGGTCAGTCTTCAATACCAGTTCAAGATCTACTCTGGGAAATCAAAGTCAGGAACCTCTCCTTCCAAGGGTGAGAGTTGGATGGCTGGCAGCACATCACCTGTACAGACACTTTCTGCCTTATAGTGGGCTACTTTTCACATGAAATGACAGAGAGAGATATTATGGGAGATAAATGTAAGTGACACAGCTATTACTTTTGCTGCGGGTTGGGGGGTGTTCTGAGTGAATGAGTAGGCAGTACAGTGGGCATGCAGGTGTCAGAAATTGGGTTGGGTGAAAGCGAGTGGGGAAGACATTGCAGGCAATAGTGAGAGTGATAGAGTACGAGTCTCTATGCTGACCAGGCCTCAGGCATCCAGCTGCCAATGGGCTCTGGGTCCTGCTGTCTGCTGCATCTAAGCTGCAGATCCAGAACCACAAAAAACCAAAAAGGGCTCCTGGTGCTGGAAATCAGAAATAAAACTAGAAGTTGCTGGAAAAACCCAACAGGTCTGGTAGCATTTGTGGAGAGAAGTCAAATTTTGGGTCAATTGACCCTTCTTCAAAAATTCTTCAGTTCTGAAGAAGGGCACTGGTCCTGAAATGTCAACTTTGCTTTATCTCCAGTGATGTCACCAGACCTGAGATTTTCCAGTGGTTTCTGTTTTTGATCCAGAACTAGACCTTGTTGGAGAACTCTGAATCCCAGTAGAAACAGCACAATACATGAGGTAGCATGTGATGAATAAATCCCAAACCAGATGGTGAGGTAAGGAACTCCTCTCATAGAATCACTACAGTGTGGAAGCAGGTTATTTGGCCCATTGAGTCCATACTGACCTTTTCAAAAGCATCCCAACCAAACTTACCCCCTTACCCTATCTCCGTAATCCTGCATTTCCCACGGCTAATCAACTTAGCCTGCGCATTTTGGACTGGGTGAAAACCAGAGCACCTGCAGGAATCCCACAAAGACAGAAGAAGAATGTGCAAATTCCACACAGTTGCCCGAGGGTGAAATCAAACTCAGGTCCCTGGCGCTGTAAGGCAGCAGTGTTAACTACTGAGCCACTGTACCTTTCCTCAATAGTCTTGTTATAGTATCTAGAACTACAGTGTCTGCCTCCTTCCTCTTCATAGCATGGTGTACCGACAACACTATCTGCATTAACGTCAGCAAAATAAGGAGCTGGCCATTGACTTCAGGAAGCAGAGTGGTGGGCATACCCTGTCTGCATCAATGGTGCTGAGGTGGAGATGGCCGAGAAAGTTAAGTTCCTGGGAGTGATGTTCACCAACAATAGTCCACCAAAGTTGATTCAATAGCTAAGAAAGTGCAACAATGTCTCTACTTCCTCAGGAAGCTAAGGAAATTAAGCATGTCCACAAGGACTCCTAGCATTTTTTATGGATGCACCATAGAAAGCATTCGATCTGAATGCATCGCAGTATGGTATTGCAAATGCTCTTCCCAACATCACAAGAAACTGCAGTCATGAACACAGCCCTGTCCATCACGCAAACCAGCCTTCCATCCATTAACTCCATTGGTATTTCTTGCTCCTTCGGGGAAAGCAACCCACATAATCAAATATCTCTCTCACCCCAGTTATACTCTCTTCCACCCCACCCCCTTCCATTGGATAGAAGATATATAAGTTTGAATAGTTTGAGAAGAGAATAGATTCAAGAACAGCTTCAGATTTTTGAATGGACCTCTCAAATGTCAATTCTAATCTCTCTCTCTCTTTCTCTCTCTCTTTCTCTGCAGCTGTAGCACTGTATACTGCATTCTGTTCTGCTACCGTGATACACTTGATATGATACGATCTGTCTGTATAACACACAAAACAACACTTTTCACTGTATCTTAGTCCATGTGACAACAATAAATTGAACAATCAATCAATAATCCTATGTCTTATACTCTTTTGAAATCAGTTGAAATTAAATGATCCAAATTAAACCTCAAAACCAAATGAAAGCAAAACACCCTCTTAAAGGGACACTGTAACTAAATCAGATGTTTCAATGAAACTAGGAACACTTAATTTACAGTATCACTCTGGGAATGTACTGCATTCAGGCTTCTGTGCTGTTCCTGATCATGAAAAACATCAAGTGTGCCCTCTCTATGTGTTGTAGCCATATGAGAGAGGTCAGCAGTCAGGTCTAACAACACCCTCCATGCCGCCTTATCCCTTCACCCATGAATCCAGCAAAATAATTAATGTGGCTTTAACAGCATGAATCCTTTTTATCATTTCGATGATAGTTAATGGTTGTTGTGTTCATTAAATTATGTTATAAATTTGTTATGGACCAAGCTAGACCCCCTCAAAACATTTCAAGAAAGTAGCTCAGACCCTAACTTTGCTCATTGTTTTGAGAAGGTGTAATATAGTTTTTCCAGGGGGATGCAGCTGGTCAAACCAGTTCGTTTTAAACAAAATAGAATTTATTGACAAGATTACCAAATGGAACACAAATAAAAGAGAACAGAATACAGAATAATTTAACCTATCTGAAAGCCCAGCAGGTCATCCCAACTTAGTGTTGCTGTTCCCAATACTTGCAACAGTCCCCATAAACACTCCTTGGCATGAAAGGTAGAATCAAACCCAGAGAGAGAAGTCAGAGAGAGGAAGGTCAGCATGGACCTGCTTTTCTTGGGTCCAGCAGCTTCACAACTGACTGCTGAAAACCAATGAGCTGGGGAACTGGCCACTCCCCTTTCATTGTACAAGTGTTTGTCTTAAAACTTGAAAGCCTTTTACCTGAGGCAGTATCTGTTAGCTATAATCAAAATGGCCTTAAACCCATTCAAGCCAGACGTTTTGGAATCACTGCTTTTGTGACCTCTCTGGAAAGAAAACCACCAAGGATAGCATAACCTTGTTAAAGGAGCAGCATCATCACAAACATATTCCTGCATTTTATAGCAGCTGAATGCCATGACATCCCTTTAAATCTTACCTTCGGGTTTGTGGGCTTGAAGTCAAAGTGTCCCATTTGTCTGTATGGTACACGGGGCTTGGAAAGCTTTTTCAATGAGCATTAATAAGTACAATGACTGAGATGTGGAGCGTATATGGCCTGTTGTTTCTGTGTAGCAGCTATGTAAAGCAAGGTCTTGATACCTGCTCAAAACCATGGTGAACATTATCATCAATCTCCCTAATATGTATGTCCATAGTTCCTAATTCTGGTGCAGACAGCTGATATTGCTGTTGTGATTTCTTGGCATCCTCCTCAACTTCCTTTCATCAGAAGAGGAAAAGTGAGATTCCTCAACAGTCTTTCCATGGTCTGGTGTCCACATCCTCTGTATCTCAACCCACTGTTTGGGAGTCAAAGAATAATAGATGAATGAGTTGTATCTTTAGCTAGGCTCTTTACCTGGTTGCTGACCTTGTATGTGAAGTCTGTTTGGTGCCCCTCAACTCCTCAGAGCTGCTGCCATCACCATCCCTAACCCGACTTCCCATATTGTCTACTCTCGCCTTTTTGACAAAAATGTGTTCTCTTATTGAAATTCTACTTAGTTCCCAGATGACCACTCCTAGTAGCTGATGATATTTTCCACCCGTACCAGATTTGGTACAGGTTAACTGGTACTGGCTAACTGATACTTTTAGAAAGTGCCTTTACCACAAATCTTCCTTTTTTTTTGTTTTATCATGGGCTTATCTAATTATTAATGACAGAGGATGCAGCACCATAAAACATTGACAGAGCATTTAGATAAGAAGGTTAGTTGTAAAATAGTGATAAGCACAAATACATTTGTTTAGGTATAATTACTAAGATCTTAGGAGCAGTCTGCTCTGTGCCAAAGCCAGAATAAAACTCCAATGTAACATAACCATTAACCCCTTCGGAACCATTGCCTTACGAAATAGAACACTGGTTCAAAGTGCTGACCTTCCCCTTGGAGCCTGAGACTGTGCCTGGAAATAACCACCTACATGTGTAACCTGGGAGTCCTGGATCTTGCCAGTGGCATAGATGACCACATGTGCAGAAAGTGCTCCAAGCTGCAGAAACTGGAGCTCCAGCTCTCCGAGTGGTTGGAGACACTTTGGCACTCCTGCGAGGCTGCGGGCTATGTGGATCACACGTTGAAGGAGGTGGTCACACCACAGTTCAAAGACTAGAAGAAAGGAATGGGTGACTACCAGTCCAGGAAAAAAACAGACAGAAAGTGCAGGAGTCCCCTGGAGACCCACTCACTAACCAGTATTCCATTTTGAAACTGATTGGGTGCTGGTCCTAGATTCAAAGATGCACAGCACGGAAACTGACCCTTCAGTACAACTCATCCATGCTGACCAGATATTCTAAATTAATCTAGTTCTATTTGCCAACACTTGTCCCATATCCCTCCAAACCCTTCCTATTCATATACCCATCCAGATGCCTTTTAAATGTTGCAATTGTACTCGCCTCCACCACTTCCTCTGGCAGCTCATTCCATACACAAAACACCCTCTGCATGAAAAAGTTGCCCCTTTGTTACCTTTTGGGGTGGCACAGTGGCTCAGTTGTTAGCACTGCTGCCTTACAGTACCAGGGTCCCAGGTTCAATTCCAGCCTCGGACGACTATGTGTGTGGAGTTTGCAAATTCTCCCTGTGTCTGCATGGGTTTCCTTCGGTTGCTTCGGTTTCTTCCCACTGTCCAAAGTTAGGTGAATTGGTCATGCTACTTGCCCATAGTTAGGTCCATTAGTCAGAGGGGAAATGGGTCTGTGTGGACTGGTTGGGCTGAAGGGCCTGTTTCCACACTGTAGGGAATCTAAGCTAATCTAATCTTTTAAATCTTTCACCTTTCACCCTAGTTCTATGCCCTCTAGATCTGGACTCCCCCACCTTGAGGAAAATACCTTATCTATTTATCCTATCCTGCCCCTCATGATTTTATAAACCTCTGTAAGTTCACCCGTCAGCCTTCAATGCTCCAGGGAAAACAGCCCCAGCCTATTCAACCTTCTCCTATAACTCAAACCCTCCAACCCTCGCAACATCTTTGTTAATCTTTTCTGAACGCTTTCAAATTTCACAAAATCCTTCCGATAGAAAGGAGACCAGAATTGTACACAATATTCCAACAGTGGCCTAACCAATGTCCTGTACAGTCACAACATGACCTCCCATCTCCTGTAGTCATTACTCTGACCAATAAAGGAAATCATACCAAACACCACCTTCACTATCCTCTCCACTTCCAAGCAATTATGAACCTGCACTCCAAGGTCTCTTTGTTCAGAAACAACCCCCAGGATCTTATGATTAAATGTATAAGTTCTGCCCTGATCTGCCTTCCCAAAATGCAACACCTCACATTTATCTAATTTAAACTCCATCTGCCACTCATCAGCTCATTGGCCCATCTGGTCAAAATCCCTTTGTAATCTGAGGTAAGCTTCTTCGCTGTCCACTACACCTCCAATTTTGGTGTCATCTGCAATTTTACTAACTATACCTCCTATGTTCATATCCAAATAATTTATGTAAATGATGAAAATTAGTGGACCCACCACCAATCCTCATGGCACACCACTGGTCCCAGGCCTCCAGTTTGAAAAGCAACTCTTCGCCACCACCCTCTGTCTCCTACCTTCGAGCCAGTTCTGTATCTAAGTGGCTAGTTCTCCCTGCATTCTATGTGATCAAAACTTGTTAACCAATCAACCATGAGGAACCTAGTCTTATGCCTTACTGATGTCCATATAGATCACGTCCACTGCTCTGCTCTCATCAATCTTCTTTGTTACTTCTTCAAAAACCTCAATCAAGTTAGCATTTCTGAGGAATGCAGTCAGAGGCAACCTTCTGGCACCACAAGCAGCTTGACCATATTAGGAGGGGAGGAAGAAAGGAAGGTTAATAGAGTTAGGGGATTCATTCGTCAGGGAAGCAGACAGGAGTTTCTGTGGCTGAAGACCTAACTCTAGGATGGTGTGTTACCTCTCTAGTCACTGAATGGCTGCAGGACATCCTGAAAAGGGACGTGATGATTTAGAAGTTGTGGTATATGTTGGTACCAAACATATGGGTAAAGTGAAGCAAGAGGTTTTGCATTAAGATTTCAGGGGGCTAAGGAGTAAATTAAAAAAACAAGATGCCAATGGTTGTAATCTCTGGAGTATTCCTGGTGAAATGTGCTGATGAGTTTAGAAATAGGAAAATAGTACAGATGAAAACATGACACAAGAGTTGGTGCAGGGGGCAGAGTTTTAAATTCCTGGATCACTGGGACCATTTTTGAGGAAGGTGGGACATGTACAATTGGCATGGTTTGCATTGGAGCCAACATCCTTACAGGTAGGTTTGCCAATGATATTGGGAAGACTTTAAATTCATCTGCCGGGGAGGGGCACAGAAGATCAATGAATCAGAGATATATGATGCTACAGAGCGAGCCAGAGTGAGTTCAGCTATGTTGCATGTAAAGAGAGTAAGGGAAAAAGTGAGGACTGCAGATGCTGGAAATCAGAGCTGAAAAATGTGTTGCTGGAAAAGCGCAGCAGGTCAGGCAGCATCCAAGGAGCAGGAGAATCGATGTTTTGAGCATAAGCCACATTTTTCAGCTGTAAAGAGAGTAAGGCAAGCCTTCCTAACCTGCAATCTTTTTCTTGGCCTCTCCGCCTCCACCCCCACTCCGGCCTATCACCCTCACCTTGACCTCCTTCCGCCTATCACATTTCCAATGCCCCTCCCCCAAGTCCCTCCTCCCTACCTTTTATCTTAGCCTGCTGGACCCACTTTCCTCATTCCTTGAGAAGGGCTCATGCCCAAAATATCAATTCTCCTGCTCCTTGGATGCTGCCTGACCTGCTGCACTTTTCCAGCAACACATTTTTCAGCTGTAAAGAGAGTAAGGCAAGACTGGATGGTCTTTACTTTCGTGCTAGGAGTGTAATAGATAAGATTCATTAATTAATAGCGTGGATTGACATGTAGATGTACGATATTGTTACCATCACAGAAACATGGTCGAGGAAAGGCTAATTTAACATATTAGATTATATAGGCTATAGGATCTTTCAGTGAGACAGGGGAGGCTGTAAGAAAAAAGCTGGTAATGTAGTATTATTAATTAAGGAATCAATGACTGCAACAAGGAGAGATGGAATCTTGGAAGGGTCCTCAAATGAAGCTTTATGGGTAGAACTTAGGAATGCTAAGGAGGTAGCTACTTCACTGGAAATGTATTATAGACCCCCAAACATTCAATGGAAAATAGAGGATCAAATATGTGGACAGTTCACAGCGATGTGTAAGAATAAATATCAGGCAATTAACATAAGAGATTTCAACTTGCCTAATATAAATGGGGATAGTCGTAATGTTAAGGATTTAGAGGAGACAGATTTCTTAAAATGTATCCAGGGGCATTCTTTGTAGAATGCCAGTGTAGAAGGACCAATGAGGGACAGCACAGTGCTGGATCTGGTGCTGGGGAAATAAGCCAGACAATTTTCAATGTAGCATTTGTAGTGGAGCAATGTAGTGGAGGAGCATTTAGATGATAGCGATCACAACATGGTACAATTCACATTTGTTCAGGAAAAGGAAAAAGGTGGCCTGCAAATGATGGCTTTGGATTGAGGAAGGAAGATTTTATTAAAATAAAGCTGGATCTGGCCAAGTAAACTGGGAACAGCTCCTTGCAGGTAAATCAATAGGGGGGCATTCTAAAAGAAGCTGTGGAGAGTACAGATCCAACATGTGCCCTTTGGAGGGAAATGTAAGAGCAATAATTTCAGAGAACCCTTGGACAATTCAGGACTGGATCAGGAAGAAGAGGAGAGCTTTTAGCAATTTCAAAAGGAGCAATTCAGCTGCAACTCTAGAGGAATAGAGAAAGTGCAGGAGGGGACTTAAGAAAGCAATTAGAAGCACAAAAAGGAAGCATGAGAAAAGACTTGTGAACAGGGTTAGAGAAAATCCTGAGATATTTATAAATGTATTTAAAGGAAAGACGTTAACCAGGAAATAATAGGGCCATTTAGGATCCAAGGTGAAAACCTATGTATGTGAAGCTGAGAACATTGGAAGGCTGTTGAATGAATACTTCTCTTTGGTCTTCATTCTGGAAAAGGAGAACACAGCAATGACATTGAGGAAAAGGGACTGTGAAGAACTTGCACAGTTTGATATTGGAAATGCGGAGGTACTGCTGGGCTCTGTTAAGCTTAGAAATGGACAAATTCCCTGACGCAGATGAGTTGCATCCCAGGCTGCTATGGGATGATGGTAAATGTGGTTCTACATTTTAAGAAGAGAAGTAGAGATGAACCAGGAAAGGACAGATTAGTGAATCTCATGTCAGTGGTGCGGAAAGTATTGGAGAAAAGTCTGAAGGATCGACCTAATATTGACTTGGAAAGGCACAGGTTAATTAAGGATAGTCAGTGTGGCTTTGTCAGAGGGAGTTCATGCCCAACAAATTTGTTAGATTATTTTGAAAATGTGATTGTGTATAGATGAGAGAAGTTCAGGGATGTAGTTATGTGGATTTTAGCAAAGATTTTAACAAGATCCTATATGGGAGACAGATTGCAAAGATTAAATACATTGAATTGAGTTAAACTTGGTGAGACAGATTAGAAACTGGCTTAGTAATAAGACACAAAGGCTGTTTGAGTGTCCAGCAGTGTACCACAAAGATCAGTACTGGGGCCATTATTGTTTGTGATAGACATAAATGTTATGGATGAAAATGTGTGGGGAATGTTAAGCAATTTTGCAGATTACACCAATATTGGTAAAGTGGTTATTGGCTAAGAAGGTGGTTTTAAATTACAGGTTAATATGAATGAGTTCGTCAGATGGGCAGACCAGTGCCAGATGGTATCTAACCCTGATAAGTGCAAGGCGATGCACTTTGGAAGAAGAAACAAGTTGAGGGAGTATTTAATGAATAGCAGGAGACCGGGTAACTTAGAGGAACAGAGGGACCTTGGGATAAATATTCACAGATCCCTGAAGTTGGAAGAGCATGTGAATAAGATGATGAAAAAGGCATGTGGGACACTTCCTTTTTATCATCATAGCATAGAGTGTAAAAGCAAGGAGGTAATATTTGAGATATACACAGCATTGGTCAGGCCACATCTTGAGTACGGTGTACAGTTTTGGTCACCTCGCTGCAGAAGGATGTGATAGCACTAGAGTGGCTACTGAGGAGGTTCACCAAGATGTTGTCTGGGATGGAGAAATTGACCAGTAAGGAGAAACTAGACAGGCTTAAATTGTTTTCTCTAGAAGACTGAAGGTAGGAAGATATATGATTGAGAAATATAGATTTTCAGGGGTATGGACAAGTTGTATAGAGAGCAGCTCTTCCCCTTGCTTGAGGAGTCAACCAGGACAAGACATAGTTTTAGGGTAAGGGGCAACAAAATCAGAGAGAGAAAAGATGTTTTCACTCAGCGGATAGTGGGAATCTGAAATGCACTGTCTGGGAAGGTAGTGGGATCTGGAAACTTTACAACCTTGAAAAAATATTTGGATGGCAATTCAAATATCATAACATTCAAGTATATGGGACAAGTGCAGGAAATTTGAATTAGCGTGCTTTAAGTGGTAGTTATTGTCAATGCAGACTTGATGGACCAGATGACCTTTTCAATGCGGTATGATTCTATGAATCTATCAGTCTGCTTTACTGTTCGAAGATTAGACAGCCTATGGTCCCTGTTTTTCACTTATTAAATTTGGATGGCAGTATTTAATATTACTTTGAAGCATTTAATTTCAAGTCAATGGATTCTTTTCAATCATCTGAATTACCTCTGGTTACACAAAGCATTGCTACTTGACTCCAAACTGCCTGCATGACTTGGCCCAGATTTCCTGATACTGGACACTGATATGTGGTCTCCTGTATAATTCTTTAAATCTTTGTTTCCTGCTTCTGTGTCTGCATTAATTTTCAACCCTTGGCTACAGAGTACCATATTTATTTTCTACCACATCCTTTTCTCCCACTCTGCAATCTAGAATAAGAAAACTGCCCCACATTGTGAAATTGGACATTTTTCAGACTGGCCCAGTGCCACACTGTTTAAAACTACCTAATCCTTTAATAAATAGGATCTGTAAATCTGCAGAGAATGAGGTACATACGTATCTGCAAATTGATGCTTAGTATGTTGAAATGATGCACATATCACATGTTGAACAAATTACATGGATGCATAAGCTTAAACCAAATTACTGTCATTTTTCTAAGACAAACAAAACTAGTCGTGACAGTGTAACTTGAAGTCAAGGAAGCAAAGCAATTCCAAAATCAGGATTTCTGACACGGCGTTAGAGTTGCTGACTACATTGAGCTGAAATTACATCATGTTTATTATCAAATCTATGTTTTTGTTGTTTGATAAAGTACAGCACATGGGCTGTTATGGTTCAAGAAGGCAACTCTCCATCACCTTCTCAAGGGCAACTAAGGACAAGCAATAAATGCTGGCCAAGGCAATTTAAAAGAAAATCAAAACCAGCAATGCAGGTTGGCTGCGTACAAGACAGATATGGGTAAACAGGCAGCACACAGCTTCAAAGTGATAGCTCTCTATTTGCTATTCTAAGGAATGAGGACTAGATTATCTGACATCACAAGCAGTGATAGCCTGAATTAAGTTTCTGATGTTCTGGCGAAAATATTCATGTGTGCATAGACACTGCTTAATAGCCAAGGAAGTTTAAACTTCCAGTGAGGTCATTTGTCTGGCCCCAGATACTCCTCAAATATCTCTTTAGTCTGAGTGTATTCATAGGCTTGGACTAGATATGTGGATACCTTAGAATCCTCACTCTGTTTAACCTCTGTAACTTGGTGATTAATAGGACAATTCAACACACCATTCTCAACAGTCCAACTAATGTTTCCTCCAAGGCTTCATTGTTCACGTCATCTAGAAGTGTGCTAAAAGGTAAATGTGTATTGTTTTCTGCAGTCAGCAGCAATGCACACAACATCACAGCTGTTTGGATGATTTGGCTCTGTGTCTCAGGTAATGATTTAAGTGTGGAGATAAGACTGAGTTTAATTACAAAGTCAATTTCAGCACAACCCATGAATCATGAGAAAGGACTCTGCCTGAGCAAAGGAGATATATCGCGTCATAGTAAGGCAAATTGGAACTTCTTTTAATATGTATTAGATTAGTTGACTCCGAATGAGACTGGAATCTGAGATTTTATGTTTTAGTGCTGTGTAGAGAAATATGTCAATCCACTGGGACACAGAAGCATCGATCAATTTTCCTAAGCTTTGTGATGGTTGCAAAAATGTAATTGCCCAATATACTATTGTGGCAATGGAAAAGAACACTGAACTTTTAATTCCAAATGTGTCTTTAAAGGGGTACTACTAAAGATAAAAATAAAACAACAGTTATAATTTGAGGGCTATTGATGAAGTCCTGTGTGTGAGACCAATGGAACGTTGCACCTACTGAAGATCAGGGAAACATCAAACAAAGACATGGAGGTTTATCTTCTCCCAACGCCTTCAGTAGAAAGCTTCTTGTGGACATTTTTTTTTGTGTGTGTTTTGCTTTTCTGGGAATATCTAAAAACAAAGCTCAAAAACGTACTGCAAGCATGGCCAGTGTGTGCTCATGGCAGAAGATTGCTAGTGATAGACGATGTCCTTGAGAACTGAAGTTCATACTTATTAGCCTGTGCTCTTAAAGTCTATCAAAGATCCACCCTCCTATCAAACCCGCATTGCAGGTAAAAGAGCTTTGTCACACTAACTTGCTAACAGCCAGTCAGAAGGAAATACAAGAATAGGAGGACTTCTTCACTTGATTGTAGCCAACAAATCTCCATTAGAAGGAAATAGGACAAAAGGATTTCAACTAGCCTGCAAAAGCCAAGAATCTGAAAATCAGCTGTTATATCTACTTTCACAAATGACCCAGAAAGATTGATCCAAATTACTTTTAACTTGTATCTCTTTTGGACTTGCCTCTTATTCCTAATATGGATGACTGTATTTTGCATTATAATTTCTTTTTGATTTTAATAACTATTAAAATCATTTTAAAAGCATGGTTATTGGCTCTCTCCTTGAAACATAAATCAATTTGATCTGGATGTAAGATATTTCACAGAGGAGGGATCCTTTTAAAGTAACTTTTGTAGTGAACACCAAGGGGACAGGTGAATAAAGATGGGTGGACAGTTGACCCGGCCTCACCCAGAAGCTTAACTATTTGAGGAATCAGTCTCAAATCACAATAACTTGGGAAACTTTGCCTGGGATTGTGATGTAGCACAGTTATGATTGTCTCCCTATTGGGGTGGGTTTGGCATCTGAAATAATCCTGACATTCCTCAGAAGAAAAAGGCGAATCTAGATGTGTAATTTTACTCAAATACATATTTTCATCTTTCATTAAACTGCCATGAATTGATCCAAATAAAAGAAGCACACAAACTGAAACAGACCGATGATGCCATCAAGCTTTGCTTTGTGCTTTTCACATGAAAGCATTGTGATGGCACATGGAGATCAACCAGTCTATTAATATTCCTATACCAAATGTTTTATTTGGAAAATAAATTCCAGTATAAACTACTTTGATAAATTTGTCTTTTAATTTGATACTTTCATGAGAAGACAAATGTATTGGCAACCATGTTACTACTTTACCAGGACTGTCAATTTAGTGCTTGAAAGATAAGGCAAGATAATAAGCTCTTGTTTTGTGTTTGAACATATACAGTACTTGAATGATTTCTGTCAGTGACAGAACTGAGATAACAAGGTTTTATTTTCCATCAAGTAATCTGAGTTATTTTCATGTTAATAGATTCGGATGTTGTGCATACAGATGGAAATGTTATAGTTTGGAATATTTAACCTAAAAGATGTGGGGCTGGATTTATGATGAGAGCTGCACCCCACTTTCCAATGTAAATTCAATTATGGATAAGACTGCCTTACTCTGTTTTATTCCAGTTTTGACTACTGGACTGTAATTGTTTTGTGGTAAAATTTCTGTTCCTTTCCAAAAGGAAGCCCAACTTCATAGACATACTTGTTAATAAGAAGCGAGTATGACTGGGAGTGGGACCCACTTCCAGCTTTACATTGAGGATATTGAGGAAGTGTGCAGCATTGCAGGCTGGTTGGCTACAGTCAGTACTTTACAGAGCGATAAGAACATCGGAACAGGAGTAGGCCATTCAGTCCCTCAAGCATGTTCCACCATTCAATGAAATCATGACTAATCTGTGGCCTTACCCCATATGCCTGCCTTTGGCCCATATCCTTTAATGCTTTGCTTAATAGCAATTTATCAATCTCAAATTTAAAAGAACAATTGATCTAGCATCCCCCACCATTGGTGGGAGAGATCAAACATCAACACTTTGTGTGTAGAAATTCTTCTTAACAGGTCTCCTGAATGTTCTGACCCTAATTTACAGACTATGTTTCTGCGTTCTAGAATCTCTAATCAGTGAACATTGTTCATCATTATCTACTTTTTAAGGGGTTACCTTATCGTCTTTTCCTGTTAACATCTTGAAGATTTCAATCAGATCACCTCTTAACCATCTAAATGCTCCAGAAAACAGGCCTAATTTGTAAAAACTCTTCTAATATAACCCCTGAAGTCCAGGCATCATTCTTGTAAGTCTATATTGTACTCCCTCTAAGACCAGTATACCCTTCCTCAAGTATGGTGCCCTGATTTGCTCACAATACTCCAAGTAGGGTTTTGTGCAATTGCATCATAACTTCTGTATCCTGACTCCATTCCTCTAGATATAAAGGCAAGCATTCCATTAGCTTTCTTGATTATTTTCTGTACCTGTTTGACATATTTCAAAGAGTCATACATCTGAACTGCCAAATCGCTGAAGACATCCATTGCATTTGAAATCATTCTATCTAGAAAGTACCCTGATCTGGCTTTTCTCGGTCAAAAATGGATAACTTTATGCTTGCTTACAGTGAACTCCTTCTATCTGGTTTATCCATTCATGTAGACCATCCACGTACAATAGAATAGAATAGCAATTTATAGTCACTGTATTTATTAAAATAAAGTGAGATGTGTATAAGTTGCCTCAATTTGGTGCCATTTTAATTACAGAAAATATAAAAATAAATAATTGAGGCATAGTTATGACAAAGTTAATCATCTGTTCTCTTCACAGCCTCTGAGTTTCTGGAGTAGCTATGGAATGCTGCCTTTGAAGACCTGAGGCTGCAAATGCATGTGTTTTCTGATAAGATCCACCACGCCGCTACCATTGAAGCTGACACTGAAACCATTGCATCACCACCATAACAAGGAGGGACAGACTGGACCCACCAAGATGATGCTTAAGCTGTTGCTCAAGCTGTCACCACATCATTTGTCACCTGAAGCTGCCACATTGTCACCTGAGCCACAAGGGACAGACACTGTGCCTCCCTCTTAAATAGACCATACACTCCAAAAACTGGCAGATTATACATTTGAATCTCTACAGTGTGGAGACAGGCTATTCAGTCCATCAAATCCAGACTGACCCTTCAAAGAGCAACCTACCCAAATTCATCCTGTTCCTCTAACCGTGTATTTCCCATGGCTAATCTAAGCAACCTGCACATCTTTGGACACTATGGGGCAATTTAACATGGCCAATCCATGTAACCTTCACATCTTTAGACTATGGGGGATATAATTTGTTAATTATTTGAAAACTGCTCTTTGTTTTGCATTCAGTGTTGATGTTTGATTTGTTTCCTTGGATCTATTGACCTGCATAATTTAACTTAGTGTAATAGCTGTCAAATAAGACAAGTTTTAAGAATTAGTTCAAGAATAATTTTAAAAAAGTCTTCAGATTTTTCAGGGAACACTGAGCAAAATGATTCATTGCCTCCTGCAGATAAACTAAGATGAAGCTGAGTACAGATCAAAGCATAAAATGAGCAAAAATTTATAAAATGTACATTCAAATGAAAGAATGAAAAATCTTCCATTTATAAATCTCATAAATAGATTAACCATATTCATCCTTTTTCATAAGAACTGCCACTAAAGCCAAGTAAATATATAACAATACTGACAATTTAATTTCCTAACCAATACAAAACAGCAGAAATGTTGACTATAACTAGATTTAGATTTGATTTGGAGATGCCAATGTTGGACTTGGGTGTACAAAGTTAAAAATCACACAACACCAGGTTATAATCCAACAGGTTTAATTGGAAGCTTTTGGAGCGACGCTCCCTCATTAGGTGATAGTGGAGGGCTCGATCGTAACACATTTAGATTTAGATTCCCCTTCAGCCCAACCAGTCCACATTGACCCTGCGAACAGTAACCCATCCAGACCCATTTCCCTCTGACTAATGTACCTAATACTATGGGCAATTTAGCATGGCCAATTCATCTGGCCTCCACATCTTTGGACTGTGAGAGGAAACCAGAGCACCCAGAGGGAACCTGCACAAGACATGGGGAGAATGTGCAAACTCCGCAGCAGTCACCCAAGGCTGGAATTGAACCTGGGTCCCTGGCACTGTGAGGCAGCATTGCTAGCCACTGTGCCACCTCTAATTAGTTTGGAAAACTAATAAGAGGGTAACATAAAAGTCGTAGGGGCAAGTGAAGGAAAAGATCGATATCTAAATTCACCTTCAATTACACAATTTTTGACATTTTTCAAATGTCTGTTTTCAACAACAGAACAGTAAACAGCCCAAGGCTAAATGCCTGACACTGATAGCAATGTCTCTCCAAAGTACGATTTCTGGAGTTTCACTTGCAAAGTGAACCAGAATTTCCAAGTTGCAATTACTGCAATTTCACTGGAAAGTTAATTTTATCTGAACTTCTGTAAAAGTCACATCTGCACTCTGGGACCAGAATGAAACTTTTTTGGACATTAACTCATTAGACTTCTGTTATTTTGGATTTCAGGAAATTTGGCATGGCCACACTGATATTTAGTTAAAAACATAATGGTTTGCATTTTACGTGAACAGTGGACAGTTTGACCCGCTGTCCTGACTGACATTTATCCATCAAGCAACACTTGAAAACTGGTTATCTGATTGTTAACATATTTCACTATTTGTTAGCACAAATCGGCTGCTGCATTTCTTTCAGTACAACGTGATTATAGCTGATTGCCTGTACAGCATATTGGGACACTCTGAGGTTAGAGAAAGCACTATACGAGTGCAAGTGTTGTATTTTGTTCCTTTTAGCGTGACAATTGAATTTTTCACACCTAACTGTGAATGAAATGTCAGTTTAGTATCAAACAGCAAATTGTAATTAATGTTCTTTCTTATTTATTTTCCAAGGAAAATTGGACTGAAACTAATCCAAGTCATTTAGAATGTTTAAATGTCAGTTGTTATAAGGGTGATATTGCACTGGCTTCATACTTCCTCCTCATGTAATACTGCCCAGCAGTCTATCACAGAATGTAACATATTGTTTTTGTTTTGATTAAATCAACCTGTGCAGACATATTATGACACACGTCTGTGGCCATCTGATGCTGACATAAGGTTTTATGTCTGCTTTACCTTCTAGGCCAGGGGTAGGGAAAGCACAATTGTCTTACAAGACCCAGTGTAAAGTGTTGTTTAGTCATGGAATAAATGCATGCACTGTCATGGACAAGAATCATAGAATCCCTATTGTCTGGAAGCAGGCCATTTGGTCTATCAACCCCATTTGGTCCACACTGACCCCCCCAAAGATCAACCCCAACCTAATACCTTCCCTGTAACCCTGCATTTCCCATGGCTAGTCCAACTAGCCTACACATCCCTAGAGACTATGGGCGATTTAGCATGGCCAATCCACCTAACCGGCACATCATTGGACTGTGGGAGGAAAACGGAGCACCTAAAGGAAACCTATGCAGGCACGAGTTTGCACAAACCCCACACAGACAGTTACCCAAATGGAATCAAACCCAGGTGGCTGGAGCTGTGAGGCAGCAGCACTAACCATTGAGCCATCGTGCCACCTTTGAAGCAGCGACATAAATGGAATCATTTTTGTTGTCTTCCTCCTCCAGTGTCTTGGTTTTTAAATTCCTTTTTTTCTTTACTCTAATTTTTTTTTAAGTGGTACATTTCCACCAAACTCTATTTGTGACTTTTAGTTTATAAATTACTGATTACAATTCTTTATGGTTAAAACAAAGTAGGATTTATTACTGCATTCAGACACAAGGGTAAGGTTGTAACACAAATTCATATGGACATATGTATTCAGGAAAAGATAGATAAGTGAAAACAAGTTATAAATAACAAATTTCCTGAAATCCAAAATAACAGAAGTCTAATGAGTTAATGTCCAAAAGAGTTTCATTCTGGTCCCAGAGTGCAGATGTGACTTTTACAGAAGTTCAGATAAAATTAACTTTCCAGTGAAATTGCAGTAGTTGCAACTTGCAAATTCTGGTTCACTTTGCAAGTGAAACTCCAGAAATCATACTTTGGAGAGACATTGATATCAGTGTCAGGCATTTAGCCTTGGGCTGCTTACTGTTCTGTTGTTGAAAACAGACATTCGAAAAACATCAAAAATTGTGTAATTGAAGGTGAGTTCAACAAATCAGCATGTTAGATCATGTGATCAGGTCTTCAGCTTTAATGAGGTCAATTGTGATGTCATCATCAACTATTATGTTTTGAGACAAATTACTGTGAGTAATTTGTTTTCTTTAATTTCAAAAATAAAGTTTGTTCATAATAATAGTATATTTACATGGTCACAAATATAGCTTGGTTCTGTCCAGTAGCATATCAAGGAAACAAACAAACAAATGTTGGCGTTTGACTGTATCCAAACAAACCACACATCTCTTACATATGCAAGACTATAGTTACATGCATCTGAGGCACTAGGAAGGTCCAATAACTCAACAAAACCCCAGTTAATTTCAGCAGGAAGACCTCAGACAGTGGTCTTTCCCAATTGCTCCATGCAAGCAGCTACCCCAAGTTTTAGTGCACCCCTCAACATGTAGTCCTAGACCTTGGAATGCACCAGTTTGCAACATTTCATCAAGGTAAATTCCTTATTCTGGAAGACCAACACGTTTTGGGCAGATGAAAGAGCATCTTTCACTAAGTTGATGATCCTCTGGCTGCAGTTGATGTTTGTTTGTCTTGGTGTCCCCCCCCAGGAATGGATCATAGAGCGCTGAGTTCTGCATCACAGAGCTGCTTGGGACAAACCTCAACAAAAAAAAAACTTCATCTTTCTCCAGATTTCCTTTGCAAAGGTACATTCCAGAACAAGATATGTGACAGTCTCAACACAGCTGCTCTGAGGGCAATGTACAGAGGCGCAGACTGACTAGGTGTACATGAAGGATACTACAGATAGTGCCCTTCACACAACCAGCCAAGAAATTGACGCTTGTTGGAAAGTTCTAGCGATGAGGCATTTTGCCAAATGACTTTGATAGTCTGCTCAAGGAATCATGCAACAGAACCACCCTGTCCTTTCCCCTCAGGGTCTCAAGAATGCTACTTGCTGACAACTTTCTGATGGACTTATGGTCAAAGGCATTTTTCTTTGCAAGTTTTTCCACAAAGGACAGGCGATATGGAACAGTCCTACGACTTGGAGCATTCTCTAGTGAGGTCAGACCCATGCTTACAACACTTAGGGCAGATAGAACCTCAGTATGTATTGACACTTAGTATTTGCATACCTGCACAGTCAGGTGGGCATCACGATGAGGGTGATGTTGGGTACATTCTTCTCCTCCTTATCTAGAGTTTTATACGTGGAGTCTCCATAGACACTGTCCATTTGAGATCTCCAGATGAAGTGGAAGATGGATTGGGTGACTGCAACAATGCAGTTTGAGGGAATGGGCTGGACTTGCAACATGTACAACAACAGAGACTGCCTCACACCTGATGACCAGCTTTTTCCTCACAATGGAGAGGGAATAAGGCTTCCAAAAGACCAGCTTCTGTTTCACCTTGGCAAGGCATTCCTTCCAAAGTTTTGCACATGCCATGATTTCTCTGAACCATGTTCCCAGCACCTTCAGGTAATTTAGCACAGTGGTCAAGTCATAATGCATTTCAAGGTATCCTTTGTTCAGAATTCACTGAGGTAGGCAACTCCTCTCCTCGCTCTTTATGTTGGTATAGCTGGAATGTTCATACAATGTAAGGGCTGCGACATTCCAGGAGGATAATGTAAGTTTGTATCCTCTGGTTCTTGCTGGTCAAATTGTTTCAGAAATTGTGGTCAACTGGCATCATGTGTTCAGTACCATCCTGAGTTCATCCAAATATTCGAATTCAGTGCAAGAGATTATAGTTTCCAACAAAACACCTCAGGAGGAAAAAAAGAAACAACGAACTGTGGATGTTGGAAATCCAAGACAAAAACAAATTGCTAGAAAAACCCAGAATCTGTGGAGAGAAAGCAAAGCCAATGTTTTGGATCCAGTGACCCATTTTCAGAACTGATTGTAGCGAGGAAAACGTTGTTACATGAGCTGGAGAAGGGTTAGGGGAAGGTGTAAATTATAGATAGAGATGGAGCCCAGAAAGAGAGAGAGAGTATAATAAAGGTATCTTCTTTGGATGCTTTACATCAGTTTCAAAATTTCCAGTTCACTGCAACTGCCACCTCCTCTTCACCGTGAACATTCAATCTCTTTACAATCTCCATCGCCCATCAGAATGATTTGGACGCTCTCTGCTTCCTCCTGGAAAAACAGCCTGAACCATCACCAACACCCTCCATCTGACAAAACTCTCCCTCACTTTGAACATCTACTCCTTTAACTCGTCCCATTTTCTTCAAGTCAAAGAGGTGGCCATGGGTACCTGCATGAACCCAGTTATGCCTGTCTCTCCATGGGGCAGTGGAACATTCCTTGTTGTAATCCTACTCCAGCACCCCCATGCAACTCTTTCGCTGAAGCATCAGTGACATAATTGGTGCTACTTCCCTCTCTCGCCTAGAATTGGAAACACTTATTAATTTTGCTTCCAATTTCCACCCCACTGTCATCTGCATCTGATCCAGCTCTGACTCCTCCCTTCCCTCCCCTGATATCTCTATTTCTATTTCTGGTGTTGGGCTGGCCACAAATATCAACTGCAAAATCACCAACTCCCACTGTTAACTTGAGTATAATCCTCACAACTGCTTCCTATAAAGACTCGATTTTATTTTCTCATTTCCTCCATCTCCATCACTTCTGTTCTAATGATGCCAACCTCGTCAAGGGAGCGTCTGAAATGCCCACCTTCTTCCTCAACCAAGAAGTCCCCACCAGGGGCCCTCACCAGGGTTTGACTGATCACCCCTTCTCCTCAGTGACAACAGTGATAGGAACCCCTCCATCTCCACCTACCATTCTGCCCCCATCACATTGAAATGATACTTAATTGCCATTTCCGCCAACTCCAGCAGGATGCTATCACCAGACATATATTCCCCTCCCTTTTCAAACTTCTGCAGGGACTGTTCCCTTTGAGAAAACTTGGCCCACTCATCCCACACACCTAACATATCCCCACAACCCTATGATACCTTCCGATGCAATTGCAGAAGATATAAAACCTGACCACTTACATCATCCCTCCTCACTGCTCAAGGCCTCAGACACACCTTTCAGGTGAAGCACCAATTTACCTTCACTTTACTCAATCTAGTCAACTGTATTCGCTGCTCTCAATGGTTCTCTCTACACTGGGGAGACAAAGTGCAGACTGGGCAATTGCTTTGTGGAACACCTACATTCTGTCTGCAAAAATGACCCTTAGCTTCCAGTTGCCTACTATTTCAGCACACCACCATGCTACCTGGCCAAATATCTTTATCTCTGGCTTACTGCAGTGCTCCAATGAAGCTTGGCACAAGCTGGAAGAGCAGAATCTCATTTTCCGTTTGGGAACTCTCCAGCCTTCTGGACTCATTATTGTGTTCAATAATTTTTGGGCCTGAGTACCTTCACCCCTCCTCATTATCGCAACGCCCATGCACCACAATCCATATGCAGTCCAAATTAACAGCTATTCATTGTCCCAGGCTGACCTTTACCCAATCCTTTATCTACCCAATGGTTTTAATTTCTCTCTGGGCTCGATCACCAGCTATCATTTACTCTTTCCCTCTCTCCCCACGTGTTCTCTAACACATATACTGTACCAGCCTTTTCCTCGCTACAATCAGTTCTGAAGACGTATCATCGCATCTGGAATGTTAACTCTGCTTTCTCTCATAGATGTTGCCAAAACACATTCAGACCTCTTTCTTTGTTCCCTAAACGGAATTTAACTTAAATAAATTTGTGGGGGGAGGGAGTTTGTGAAGACATGTGCTCCTTTATGACATTGAGCTTAAAACAGATACTTCGATGTGCTTCTGTTTACAAAAGTTGATGAATATATGAAGCACAAATTCTGTAATGGTGTAAACACTTTTAGATTTAATGAAAAAAAAATATAATGTGAGACGGTTCATGCACATTTCAAAATAAATGTTAACCTTCTTTTATGAGTCTATCAATAACGCCTCTATAAATATCACCCTAACATTCATCACTTCCTGAGAATATTTTTTTCTTTTGTAAAGACGTTTGTGCTGGCTTTTGGAACCATTAAATGGCTTATAAATGAATTCAGACTGATTAGCTATTGTCAACATGGCTTTGTGTGTGGGAAATCATGTCTCCCTAACTTGACTGACTTTTTTGAAGAAGTGACAAAGAGGATTGATTAGGGCAGAGTGGTGGACTTCAGGTTCAACAAGGTTCCTCGTGTTAGACGGGTTACCAAGGTTAGAGCACACTGAACACAGAGAGAACTAGCCATTTGGATAGAGAGCTAGCCCAAAGATAGAAGACAAAGGGTGGTGGTAGAATGTTGCCTTTCAGACCGGAGGCCTATAACCAGCAGTGTGCCATAAGGATCGATGCTGGGTCCACTTATTTTTATCATTTATACAAGTAATTTGGATGTAAACATAGGAGTTTTGTTAGTAAGTTTGCAGAAGACACCAAAACTGGTGGTGTAGTGAACAGCAAAGAAGGTTATCACAGAGTACAATGGGATCTTGATTAGATGATCTATTGGGGTGAGGAGTGGCAGATGGATTTTAATTTAGATTAGATTACTTACAGTGTGGAAACAGGCCCTTCGGCCCAACAAGTCCACACCGACCCGCCGAAGCGCAACCCACCCATACCCCTACATTTACCCCTTACCCCCTCCCACTACGGGCAATTTAGCATGGCCAATTCACCTGACCTGCACATTGTGGGAGGAAACCGGAGCACCCAGAGGAAACCCACACAAACACGAGGAGAACGTGCAAACTCCACACAGTCAGTCGGCTGAGTCGGGAATTGAACCCGGGTCTCAGGCGCTGTGAGGCAGCAGTGCTAACCATTGTGCCACCGATAAATGTAAGAGGCTGCATTTTGGAAAGGCAAATAAGGGTGAGACTTATACACTTAATCGTAAGGTCCTGGGAGTGTTGCTGAAAAAAAAGACCTTGGAGTGCAGGTTCATAGCTCCTTGAAGTCCTCATAGTCACAGATAGATAGGATAATGGATGAGTTGAACAACATTTATGCATGATTTGAGGTATGAAATGATGAGGCAGCAAGGAAGTGCCCCCACCCACCGTGACCAGGTGCTGCGCCTTACGAATACTGATGTGAGGAAATCCCTAACAAGAGTCAGCCCATGTAAGGCTGTTGGACCAGATAACATCTCTGGCAGAGTGCTCAGAGAATCCTCTGACATATTGACAGATGTTCTCATCGACATTTTCTTCACCATCCCCCTGAGCTATGTTATAGTTCCAACATGCTTTAAGGCTGCTACATAGTTTCCGTGCCGAAGAAGTCTTCAGCGTCTTGTCTCAACGACAACTGCTCCATTGCGTTAAAACCCATCATTATGAAGTGTTTCAAGAGGCTTCGAGATGAAGCATACTAAGACCTTGCTGTCCTCCTTATTGGACACCCTGCAGTTCACATATCATCCTAACCGCTCAACTGATGATGCCATTACCACGGCCCTCTGTCTGGCCCTTATCCACCTGGAGAAGAAGGCCCCCAAGTCAGAATACTGCTCATAGACTTCAGTTCAGTATTTAACACAATCACTCTGCAGCACCTGATTGGAAAGCTGAGTCTGCTAGGCCTAAATACCTCTCTTTGTAACTGGACTTGCTAACTTGGAGATCTCGGTCAGTCTGGATAGGGAATAACATCTCCAACATCATCACACTGAGCATGGGGGTACCCCAAGGCTGTGCCCTGAGTCCACTGCTGTTCACCCTGCTAGCACATAACTGTGCTGTGATGCACAGGTCGAATCACATCATCAAGTTCACTGTGCAGTGGGTCTCATCAGCAGGAGTCAGCATTCAGAGAGGAGGTGCAGCGGCTAACGGACTGGCACAGAGCCAAAACCTGTCTCTGAACGTGAACGTAACTAAAGAGATGGTTGTTGACCTCAGGAGGGCATGGAGCAACCACTGCCCTTGGACATCGATGGCTCCCCCGTGGAGATAGTGAAGAGCACCAAATGGCTTGGCGTCCACCTGGCAGAGAATCTTACCTCGTCCTTCAACACCAGCTTCATAACCAAGATAGCCCAGCAGCATTTCTACTTTCTGCATAAACTGAGGAAAGCCCACTTCCCAACAACCCCACCACCCCCCCACCCCCCACCATCCTCACCACATTCTATAGAGGGTTCCCTGAGAGTACTCTGAGTTGCTGCCTGGTTCGGGAATTGCACCGTCTCGGATCGTACGACCCTACAACGGATAGTGAGGACAGCTGAGAAGATCATCGCGGTCTGTCTTCCCTCCATTACAGACATTTACACCACACGCTGCATCCGAAAGGCTGAGAGCATTGTGGAAGACTTCACATACCCCTCACTCAAACTTATCCCTCCTGCCATCTGGCAGAAGATACCAGAGCATTCAGTCTCTCATGGACAGACTGTGCAGTTTCTTCCCCCAAGCCTTTAAGCTCCTTAACACTGTACAATAGGGCTCTTTTTCATCTGAACATATTCGCACGAATTCGAATTGCTGCGAGAACAATGTCTATTTATGATCATTTTCCCTCCACAGAAGGAGCTGGAGCAGCTGCGGAAGTGACACAGACCAGAGGGGCTGCTGGGAAGGAAAGTAAGTGACCATACATATTAGCAAGGCAGGAGATTGACAGATTTTGTGGTCAGGATCAGGATTCCCAGAAGGTATGTTGCCTCCCTGGTGCCAGGGTCTGGGACGTCTCCGATCGGGCGTATAAGATTCTGAAAGGGGAGGGCGAACAGCCAGAAATCGTGTTACATATTGGCACCAATGATGTAGCCACGAAAAGGATCGAGGATATACAAAGTGATTTCAGGGAGTTAGGATGGAAGCTGCAGAGCAGGACGAACAGAGTGGTGTTTACTACCGGTGCCACGTGATAGCGAGGTGAGGAACAGGTGCAGCTTATCACGTGGTTGCGCTGCTGGTGTAGGAGGGAGGGCTTCAGATATGTAGATAATTGGGATGCCTTCTGGGGAAGGTGAGACCTGTACATGAAAGATGGGTTGCACCTGAACTGGAAGGGGACCAGTGTCTTGGGTGGAAGGTTTGCTCAAGTTGTTCAGGAGGGTTAAACTAATACGGCAGGGGGTGGGAACCTAAGCTATATACCGGTGGTGAGAGTTGATGGAGATGAGGCAATAGCAAGAGGTAGCGCAGCCAGTGGGAAGGAGTTTCCTGGGAAAGAACCAAGGGATCTGTTAAAGTGTGTTTGCTTTAATGCAAGGAATATCAGGAATAAAAGTGATGAGCTTAGAGCATGGATCAGTAACTGATGCTATGATGTTGTGGCCATAACAGAGGCGTGGGTTTCTCAGGGGGAGGAATGGATGCTGAATGTTCCAGGGTTTAGAACATTTAAAAAGAATAGGGAGGGGGGAAAAAGAGGAAGGGGTGTAGCACTGCTAATCAGAGAGGGTATCACAGCTGCAGAAGTTACCATTGTCGAGGAGGGTCTGCCTACTGAGTCAGTATGGGTGGAAATTAGGGACAGCAAGGGAGCAGTCACCTCATTAGGGGTTTGCTGCAGGCCCCCCAATAGCAGAAGGGAGATTGAAGAAAGCATAGGCCAGCAGATTTTGGAAAAGTGTGAATGTAGTAGGGTTGTTGCAATGGGTGACTTTAACTTTCCCAATATTGATTGGAACCTCCTTCCAGCAGATGGTTTGAAAGGAGCTGTTTTTGTAAGGTGTGTTCAGGAGGGTTTCCTAACTCAGTATGTTGACAGGCTGACGAGGGGAGTGGCCATTTTGGATTTGGTGCTCAGCAATGAGCTGTGGTAGGTGTCAGATCTTGCAGTGGGAGAGCATTTTGGTGATAGTGATCATAACGGCCTCACATTCTACATGGCTATGGAGAAGGGGAGAAGCAGGCACAATAGGAGGATATTTAATTGGGGAAAAGAAAACTATGATGCTATCAGACGTGCATTGGGAAGCATGGACTGGGAGCAATTGTTCCATGGAAAGGGCACTATAGACATGTGGAGACTGTTTAAGGAACAGTTGTGGTGAGTGATGCACAAATGTGCTCCTCTGAGACAGGCAAGAAGGGGTAAGATAAAGGAACCTTGGATGACGAGAGCGGAGGAGCTTCTCGTCAAAAGAAAGAAGGCAGCTTATGTAAGGTGGAGGAAGCAAGGGTCTTGCTCAGCTCTAGAGGATTACAGGCAGGTGAGGAAGGAGCTCAGAAATGGTCTGAGGAGAGCCAGGAGGGGGCACGAAAAAGGCTTGGTAGGAAGATTTAGGGAGAATCCAAAGGCATTTTACACGTAAGTGAGGAATAAAAGAATGATCAAAGAAAGAGTAGGGCCGATCAGGGATAGCATAGGGAACTTGTCTATGGAGTCTGAGAAGGTAGGGGAAGCCCTAAATGAGTTTTTTTGCTTCTGTCTTTACTAAAGAAAAGGAACTTTGTAATGAATGAAACCATTGTGGAGCAGGTAAGCATGCTGGAACAGATAGAGATTGAGGAAACTGATGTGTTGAAAATTTTGACAGACATTAAGATTGACAAGTCGCCAGGGCCAGACCAGACTTGTCCTTGGCTGCATTGGGAAGTGAGAAATATGATTGCTTCACCACTTGCGAAGATCTTTGCATCCTCGCTCTCCACCGGAGTCGTACCTGAGGACTGGAGGGAGGCAAATGTAATTCCTCTCTTCAAGAAAGGAAATAGGGAAATCCCCCGGCAATTACAGACCAGTCAGTCTCACATCTGTCATCTGCAAGGAGTTAGAAAGGATTCTGAGGGATAGGATTTATGACCATCTGGAAGAGCATGGCTTGATTAAAGGCAGTCAGCACGGCTTTGTAAGGGGCAGGTCATGCCTCAAAAATCATATTGAGTTCTTTGAGAATGTTACTAGACAAGTTGATGAGGGTCGAGCAGTGGATGTTGTGTGTATGGACATCAGTAAGGCATTTGATAAGGTTCCCCATGGTAGGCTCGTTCAGAAGGTCAGGAGGAATGGGATACAGGGAAATTTAGCTGTCTGAATACAGAATTGGCTGGTCAACAGAAGACAGTGAGTGGTAGTGGAAGGAAAATATTTTGCCTGGAAGTCAGTGGTGAGTGGTGTTCCATGGGGCTCTGTTCTTGGGCCTCTACTCTTTGTAATTTTTATTAATGACTTGGATGTGGAGATTGAAGGATGGGATAGCAAGTTTGCAGACGACACAAAAGTTGGAGGTGTCGTTGACAGTATAGAGGACTGTTGTAGGCTGCAGCGTGACATTGACAGGATGCCGAGATGGGCTGAAAGGTGGCAGATGGAATTCAACCTAGATAAATGCGAAGTGATGCATTTTGGAAGGTCAAATTTGAAAGTTGAGTACAGGATTAAAGACAGGATTCTTGGCAGTGTGGAGGAACAGCGGGATCTTGGTATGCAGGTACATAAATCCCTTAAAATTGCCACCCAGGTGGACAGGGTTGTTAAGAAAGCATATGGTGTTTTGGCTTTCATTAACAGGGGGATTGAGTTTAAGAGCTGTGAGATCTTGTTGCTTTGGTTAGACCACACTTGGAATACTGTGTCCAGTTCTGGTCGCCCTATTATAGGAAAGATGTGGATGCTTTGGAGAGGGTTCAGAGGAGGTTTACCAGGATGCTGCCTGAATGGAGGGCTTATCTCATGCAGAGAGGTTGACTGAGCTTGGACTTTTTTCATTGGAAAAAAGAAGGAAGAGAGGGGACCTAATTGAAGTGTACAAGATAATGAGAGGTATAGATAGAGTTGATAGCCAGAAACTTTTTCCCAGGGCAGAAATTGTGAACATGAGGGGTCATAGTTTTAAGCTGTTTGGTGGAAAGTATAGAGGGGATGTCAGGGGCGGGTTCTTTATGCAGAGCATGAAATGCGTTGCCAGCAGCAGTTGTGGAAGCGTGGTCATTGGGGATATTTAAGAGACTGCTGGACATGCATATGGTCACAGAAATTTGAGAGTTCATACATGAGGTTCACCTCACATGAGGATCAATAGTCTTCACAACATCGTGGGCTGAAGGGCCTGTTCTGTGCTGTACTGTTCCATGTTCCATGTACTACACTGTAATTTGCGTGTTTTGCACTTCTTATGCACCTTTATATGATTGTGTAGTTTGTGCTGTCCATGTAGCACCTTGGACCTGGAGGTACACTGTCTCGTTTTTTTACTGTATCAGTTGTACCCTATATATAGTAGAAGTGATAAATATAATCTACTCTCTCTCTTCCTTTATTGGTCAGAGCATTGAGTATAAGGGTTGGGAAGTCATGTTGCAGCTGTACAGGATGTTGGTTAGGCCACTTTTGGAATATTGTGTGCAATTCTGGTCTCTCTCCTATTGGAAGGATGTTGTGAAACTTAAAAAAGGTTTACAAGGATGTTGCCAGGGTTGGAGGGTTTGAGCTAAAAGGAATGAGCTGCCAGAGGAAATGGTAGAGGCTTGTACAATTACGACACTTAAAAGTCATCTGGATGGGTATATGAATAGGAAGTGTTTAGAGGGATATGGACTAAGTGCTGGCAAATGGGACTAGATTAGTTTAGGATATCTGGTCAGCATGGACGAGTTAGACCGAAGGGTCTGATTCCATGCTGTACATCAATATGACTGTATGATTCTAAATAGATTAAAACTTGTTTAGATCAGTGTTACAAGATAAAACACAGGCATCATTAGATTGCCAGTGCATATAGATCTGATGCACCCTCTTTACATTAAGATGGATTTCGGTGCTCTTGTGCATGAGTCACAAGAGTTAACACGCAGGTACAACAAGATATCAAAAGGTCGAAATGTGTGCTCCCCTTTATTATGAATGGAATTCAACATAAAAGAAAGGATGATATCCTTCAGTTAAACAAAACAAGGTTAAACCACACTACAAATGTTGTACACTTTTGATCTTCATATTTAAGGAAAAATGTAAATAGACAATGTCCCTATCTCTGAGCCAGGAAGCCTGAGTTCAAGATCCACCTGCTCCAAAGGTACATGTGTAATGACATCTCTGAAAGGGTTGATTAGAAAACAAATTTAAAATGATAAGATCCTGAATGGTTTTGACAAGGTGAATGTGGAAAGAAAATATCTCTTTGTGAGTGAGTCCAGAACTAAGGTGCACTCTTTTAGGATTAACAATGATTCTCTTAAAGACAGTAAGAGCTCTTGTTGCTGTAGCTGAGGGAATTTTGGCCATTCCATACAGTAGTGAGTCATTCCTTCTGAGGACCTGGCTGGGAACATATTTTGATTGCTAAAGTGAGTGGCTGAGAAGGTCTATGGCAAATATGTATGTCCCTCTTTGGCTTGGTATCCCCACCTTGATGCTTCCATTGATATGGAGAGTATAGTTTGAAATAGCTTGTAAAAGTGTCTGGATTGAAATTTGCCACCAAGCTGCTTCCACATGTTAAAACATGATGTGGAGATGCCGGTATTGGACTGGGGTGGACAAAGTTAAAAAGCACACAACACCAGGTTGTAGTCCAAAAGGTTTACCTGGAAGCACGAGCTTTCAGAGTGCTGCTCCTTCATCAGGTAGCTATGGAGCAGAATCATAAGACACTGAATTTATAGCAAAAATGGAACTGATACGATATATTGAGCAAACCTGGATTGCTGTTAAATCTGGAATTTATACATTAATGAATCAAAACCTGCAAACCATTCTAAAAGATGAAAGACCCACATCCTTGACCCATGTTATTGGTCTTGAGGAAACGGAAGTCTTCATTATTTTACCAAGAGCTCCACACACATCCAAGACTGCACCAGTAAGACCGAAGGTTTGGTGCTCTCCCTGAACCATGAAGCAGCATTGGAGCAGATTTCTTGAACAAGTGGACAAGGAACAGTTCACAGGAGTGCTTAAATACTGAATGGATATGACAAATGGACAGTGAAGAGAGGGATTGTGTCAACAGGATACAGACCCAGTTTAGTTATATGCTATTAGCAATAGCACAAACAGATCAATAATGTTCTTATTAAATGGCAGAACAGACTTGAGTGATGAATTGTCCACTTCTGTTCTTCTTTCATAGGTTTGTATTTAGAAATTACATGTTCGATCGATCAATCCATAAATAGCCTCCCATAATACTGCAGACCCACTGAATCCACCAATATCATAAAATAATTTTGACACGTTATGAAAATGGACTTTACAGGACTGTCATGTTTAACATATTTTAACCAACTTAATTTGAAACAGACCCTGATTCTGAAGGGATGACAATGTCACATTAGAAACTGCCATCTTTAGACATGTTCATATAATTTGCTTAAAATGGTCGAAAAACAGAAACTGAAATCTATGGAAATATTATGTGACAATATTTATATTTTTATCTGAAACTTATATAAAAAAAGACAGTGAATTTTCAATACAAGGAGAGAGACAAAGCAGCCACTTTTGGGCAGTGAAAACATAGTGTCTGCTATGTGCAAAAGCAGAGGAGGACTGCTTTCTGTTAATAATCAAGCACAATACTTAAACTGAATTAAACACAACAGTGGGAACTTTTGAAGGTTTAAGGAACATGAGTTTCTGAGTTAAGGTGGACCTTGCTAGTGAAAGTCATATCTGGAGGACATGAATTAAGTTTAACAATTTTTTGATGATTTCTGGAAATGACTTATCATGGCAAGACGAAGTGAACTTGTTGGAGCGAATTGCAAAGTGACAGTTCCTATAAGGCTATATATGTTTAAGAAATGTGGGGCAAGACGTAGCTCAGTTGTGTTGGTTAGCTAATGAGAAAGCACATTTTCTTTAGTTTGTTATATTAACTGCCCGCTAATTAATAGTTGATCTAATGATTTGAGTTTGTTTGTAAAATCTTAAATTGTGAGTCGACTTTCAGTTGCTACAGAATTTGTTTCTTTTGAAATTTTCGTGCATTGCTGCAGATTCCCACACCCAAAATGGTAGCATAACCTTCCTTGATCCAGCATCTTGAATATGTTAGCTATGTATTGTACTTCAACCACGAATAAAACTTATGCATATCAGAATATTTTGTAAGACTATCTTTTGTGTGCACACATTTCCTGCCATTTAGTCGATGTAGTCATGATGGAAGTGCACGTACTTATAAAAACACATTCATTTATTTTCATGGCCATATCACAATTTAGTACTAACTGAACTCAGTTATATTGATCTAAACTACAGAATTTGGCTTCAGAATGAAAATATTAAGCCAACTCTCTACTAAAAGTTTTATTTAAATACATAATTTTCAGAAGAAAAATAATAGTGTTCAATTTGATGGAAGAAATGAGAAGTAATCTTTTATTTATCAACTCAAGAATTTATCCACAGAACAGTAACGTCCTTCGTGTGAAATTTGATACTTCCATTTTAATTTGCTGTTCCATGTTGACAATGTTGCCATAGTTCCTTTTCACTGTCATCTAGATGAAGATAGGTATGAAAACAAGTATTCAGAATTAATATGAAATCTGATAATGCTGACAAGAAACACATATTGTAAAAAATCCTAACAGCAATGAATAACATTGATTTTTAAGAGGTTTGTGATCAGAATTACTGAATTTGGGCAGTAAATGATTTGTATTGAATTTAAGAAGCAGTAGTTTAGATATGATGCTTTGGTTAACTATATAAATAATTTGGAGATGCCGGTGTTGGACTGGGGTGTACACAGTTAAAAATGAAACAACACCAGGTTATAGTCCAACAGGTTTAATTGGAAGCACACTAGCTTTCGGAGCGGCACTCCTTCATCAGATGATTCAATCATTTGATGAAGGAGCAGCGCTCCGAAAGCTAGTGCTTCCAATTAAACCTGTTGGACTATAACCTGGTGTTGTGTGATTTTTAAGTATGTATAAATAAAGTATACAACCATGTGAGTTAGGAATGTTTCACTGATACCAGAGTACACACAGGTTGTTGGCACAGAGTGTGTAGGTTGTGATCCTGTTTTCAAGGTGACGCATTAGGGAGTTCTTCCTTGAGTCTTCCTCCTTTCTTATCCATCTTCCATTTTGAGAAGACAGATCTCTGAGAACACCCGATGAGATCTGCCTGATGAGGGTTGCTTCATGATTATTAATATTCAATTATATTAAAAGTATTTATATTATTAAGCTGGTGAGTGTTTAAAAGAGATTTACCAGGTTGTTGCTGGGAATGCAGGATTTGAGTTAAAAGGAGAGGCTGAATAAGCTGGGGCTATTTTCACTGGATTTTAGGAAGTTGAGAAGTCTCCTTATAGAGGCATATAAAATCGTGAGGGGTGATTTAGATAAGGTGAATGGCAGGTGTGTTTTTCCTAGTGTGGGGAATTTCAAGACTAGGTGGCATATCTTTAAGCTAAGACGAGTAAGATTTTAAAAAGCCATGAGGGGCATTTTCTTTACAGAGAATGGTTCATGTGTGGAATTAACATCCAGAGGAAGTGGTAGATGTGGGTACAATTACAACATTTAAAAAATATTTAGATATGTAAATGAATAGAAAGGTTTGGAGGGATATAGGCCAAGCAGAGGCAGGTGGGACTAGTTTAATTTTGGATTATGGTGGGCATGGGCTGGTTGGACCAAAGTGTCGAGGAGAAAGTGAGGTCTGCAGATGCTGGAGATCAGAGCTGAAAATGTGTTGCTGAAAAAGCACAGCAGGTCAGGCAGCATCCAGGGAACAGGAGATTCGACGTTTCGGGCATAAGCCCTTCTTTCCTGAAGAAGGGCTTATGCCCGAAACGTCGAATCTCCTGTTCCCTGGATGCTGCCTGACCTGCTGCGCTTTTTGGACCAAAGTGTCTGCTTCTGTGCTGAATGACTCTATACTCTACAACTCTATTACTGCTAGGAGAAAGTGAGGACTGCAGATGCTGGAGATCAGGGTTGAAGAGTGTGGTACTGAAGAGTTTATGCAAAAAAGGTTGACTCTCCTGTTCCTTGGATGCTACCTGACCGGCTGTGCTTTTCCAGCCTCAACTCTATTACTGCTGCCTGCAAGGACTGCCTGATGAGGATGCACCTTCTCCTCCAATTCCTGAACACTTGCTGTTATATCTTATTCCTAAAGGCATCCAACTTATGTGTCGCCAGTCAATTGTCTGAACCCATACAACCAATGATTATGGGCAGCTGCTCATTATGCCAGATTGACTATTGTCCCCTTGCCCACCTTCATCTGAGGTTAGTCTGCCATCGGTCAAGGAACAAATACTTCTTGTCTTCTAAAACAATACATTGAGAATAGAGTATAGTTGGCACCATATACTAGATAAATGACTCTAGTTCAATGGGCATGACCTCAGTGCTTCTTGTAATGTTTCCTTTTTATTTTCATAAGCTGGAGAATTGGAAAATTCATTACTACTATAATATCTGTTAATTAAAGTCTTACACTAAACAGTAAATATAAGGAAAATTCCGTTTTTAAGGAATTTCAACATCCAACAAATAGGACATCATTTCAAATGTCAGAGACACATTGAGGGGCCAAATGATTTAATTCTACTTTTATTTATAATAAAGTATTCAGTTTAATCAGAAGGCACATATCTTATGTAATTTATGTTTTTTTTTCTATCACTTAATCTTTCGGTTATGATGGTGCTGCAGAAAGAAAGCTAAGAGTCATGTGCAGGCAGAGAACTTCACTAACCTGTAGTTATTCAGACGGTGTCCAAGGAAAACAAAAATCAAAGTATCATTGCATTTTAAAGGATTAAGCTTTGGATCCCATAAAGTTGGAAATGGTTTTGGGGATTTCCAAAAATCATGCTATTGAATCAGAATTTTGAATTTCTTTTAGAAATGCTTACAAACTTGCTGAGTGCAGGAAGAGAGTTGGCTTATGTTTGAGTTATACAGTCATTGAGTCATACAGCTTGGAAATAGACCCTTTGATCCAACTCGTCCAAAGTGACCATTTTTGCAAAACTAAATTTGTCCCACCCACCTGCAATCAGTCCATATTGCACTAAACATTTCTTATTCATGTACTTATTCGAATAGCTTTTAAATGTTGTAACTGTACCTGAGTAGTTCTCCCACCTGCAGAGTAAATGCAGGACAAAATAGTCAGACTGAGGTCACTATGTAATGGGGTACTGTGGTACAAAAGGGAAGTGGGAGCTGCAAGTGGGAAGCAGCAGCAGCTTTGGGCTGGGAGAAAGGAGAGAGATGAGCAAATGTTGTAAAGGTATTTGTTTTTTAAAAAAAATCATGCTGAAGTCTCAACTTATCCAGCCAATGGTTAATATTGGTTCATTGTAAAAGGTTTTCCCAAAGATAGGTTTCCTGAAGGTCTCGTCCACATCCACAACTGCCTGAAATAATAGTGGCAGATAAGGCAAACCAACAGGTTTGAATGCAGCATCTCACATGGTTGGGCATTTGCTAATATCCTGGAAACTGAGAAATCACTCATCCGTCTACGACAGTATTAGACATGTATAAATTGCAGCCCTGCTTGGGGAGGCATGATGGCTCAGTGATTAGCGCTGCTGCCTCACAGCACCCAGGACCAGGGTTCAATTCCACCCTCGGATGACTGTCTGTGTGAAGTTTGAATGTTCTCCCCATGCCTGTCTGGGTTTACACCGGGTGCTCCAGTTTCCTCCCACAGTCCAAAGGTGTGTGGGTAAGGTGGGTTGGCCATGCTTAAATTGTCCATAGTGTCCAGTGATGTGTAGGTTAGGTGGTTTAGCCATGGGAAATGTGGGGTATTGGTAGCAAGTCGGGTTGAGATGCTCTTTGGAGAGTGGGTGCAGACTCAAGGAGCTGAATGGCTTCTTTCCATGCTGTCGGGATTTTATGATTCTGACTACAGTAGCTGAACATTGATACAAAGATGTTTCTACTTCCCATCATGATGAAGCCAAACTTTAACTTAAAATGACATACAAAAGAAAAGCCATTCAGCCATCTCAACCTGTTGCTCTCAAAGTTTCTCGCAGTAGCAGCCTCCCCCTACAATACCTATTCCATTGAAATCGATTTTAGTGCAGAGCAGCACACTACCATCAGTTCTAAATCTGTCCATCACTGAAACAAAACTCTGTCTCTCATTTTACCTGCAGTTCACTTTCTCATGAATTTCTAAATTTATGCATCTATCAGGTAAAGTTGTTTCACTGAGGACAAGCCCAGGTTGCTCCATATTGATGTGATGTGATGTGGAGGTTAGCCTGTTATTCTCCTCCAGGGCTTGTGTCTTGGGACCTTAAATAGACCATACTCAAGGTTTGGTCTTGAATGCTTCATATTCCTAATCATCATTTTAATAGCTCCTGCTGGATGATGCAAACTAACGTAGACCAGTTTCAAGCTGTCATGTCAGGGTCACCATAGACAGGCTAAGGAGAATTTTGTTTCTCACGTACCACAGTAAAGCCTTTCAGAAAATCACAAGGTAAGAAAGCTTGTAAACATGGAGATGCCTATTGAGGGGTAAAATATTCTGACACATACTTTGTTAAAATATTTGACAACTTCAAATTTCAATATGAGTTGCTATAGGTTAATGCTTTTACTGTGATGACTAGTTATGGAGCTCTGCTTTGAAAAGGAAAGTTTGCTATTACAATGGCAATAATTTTGTAAGTGTTGAGGTGCATTCAAGTATTTTTCCAATTGGGAATCAGACAATACATTCAAATCTGAAGAAAATTGTGCTTACCAAATCTGAAGTGGTTTAAATATCCACATTACTTCCACCTCCCCCACCACAAGATTAGAGCAATGTCCAGCAGATTAAAAGCTATTGAACCATGTATCAGCAGAGGACTATTTTTACTTTTGACATTAAGAAATTATTTAAACGATTTTACATATTTGTAGTCTGTAATAAATGTATAACATTATGTCTTCTGTCTTAGGAGGAGGGAGGGTCAACATCTACCTTTTAAGGCAGATGTGGATAAATTGCTGTTAGCCAGGGAATTAAAGGCTATTCGGGCTAGCTGTGAATGTGGAAATCAAAACATGGACAGATAAGTCATGATCTTCTGGAATAACAGAGGCTAAAAGGCTTTCTTCAGTTCTTATATGTTGATAAAATGTTTCTATTAAGAACTTCTTCACCCTCTTAAAATACCTGTCCAATTAACCCATTGTTCTGACTTGGAAACGTATCACTGATCCTTCACTTTTAGTGGATCTAAAGCCTGGAACTCTCTTCCTAACATCATTACGGATATACATATACCTATATGATGTAGGAGTAAACGTACATCCATACCTATACTTCATGGTTAGCAATGGTGCAAGAAGACAGGCCGCACGGTGGCACAGTGGTTAGCACTGCTGTCTCACAGCGCCTGAGACCTGGGTTCAATTCCCGACTCAGGCGACTGACTGTGTGGAGTTTGCACGTTCTCCCCGTGTCTGCGTGGGTTTCCTCTGGGTGCTCCGGTTTCCTCCCACAGTCCAAAGATGTGCGGGTCAGGTGAATTGGCCATGCTAAATTGTCCGTAGTGTTAGGTAAGAGGTAAATGTAGGGGTATGGGTGGGTTGCGCTTCGGCGGGTCGTTGTGGACTTGTTGGGCCGAAGGGCCTGTTTCCACACTGTAAATAAACTAAAAAAAAAGACGGTTCCTCATCACGTTTGTTGATGTGAACTGATAACATGTGCATGCACGCACATATGCATCTATTTTAGTTAGGATGTTCATGTTTTTTCCATACTTATTCATGGGATGTGAGTTTCGCTGGCTAACACTTATTTCTCATCCCTCATTGCTCCTCAGAACATGATCGTGATTGTTTACTTGAACTGCTGCAATTCATGGGTGGTAGGTACACCCATTGTGTTGACGGGAAGGGAGTTCCTGCATTTTGATCAGGCAAGAGTGAAGGGATGGCAATATAGTTTCAAATCAGAATGATATGTGACATGGAGGGGAACTTGTAGATAGTGATGTTCACATACATCTGCTGCTCTTATCTTCTAGGTAATAGAGATTGTGGGTTTGGACAGTGCTGTCAAAGGAGGCTTCGTAGGTTAATGAAGTGCACCTTATAGATAGTACCAATTGCTATGTGTGTTGTTGGTGAAGGGAGTGATTTTTGATGGTGGTGGATGGAATTCCAATCAAGCAGATTGGCAAAGGAATTTTAACATTTTTCCAGATTCATCCAGTGTATTTTGCCACCTTACTGTAATTAGATGTGACATATCTTCCACTGTCGGTGTCCTTAAAATATGAACAGGAAGAATGTTACCTTCCACAATTAAGTGAAATGATTAATGAATTGTTTCAGTTTATGTACCTTGGATTTGTCAGTCTATTCCTAACCTAATCAACAATGTGGAGATTAACAGTAGCCAGAGCTAAACTTCTATAAAAATATTGGATCGTTGTGTTCATTTCAAAATTTCAATTGACTTTTGCTTTTATTAGACTTAATTGTATTGAATATTTCAGTCAAACATTTGTTTACTTGCAAGGATGAAGATCAATGTGTCCTTAAAGCCTTAAGTTTGTTTACTTGATGTAGAAAGTTTGCATTGGAGACTTGATGAAGAACAAACTCATCTCACACACAGCAAACATTTCACTGTGTGAGGGCTACAGTGTCTGATTGGAAGCAACAGTAAAATACCCACTTAATCCCCACGTTATCAGAGAGCATATTTTGATCATGTTTCTTGTTGTTATTGAAATCATATAAAACAGAACTTACACGCTGCTAGTACAATACTAAATTAATAATTAACTAATTATTTAACATATGCAAGAATATTTAATTGTTAAATATGAGTATCTGCACTTCTAATAGATTAATTTTTACATCAGGTATGCTGCAAATAAGATTTTATGATAATGAATTGGTTACAGCATATTCAGTGGCGCCTATGCAGACTTTGTTTGGTATAGTAATCCTACTCTCCTGTTCTTATTCTTTTTCCCTATAGCTTTTACCATTCAGATCTTTATATAAATTCCTTTCTGACTGAGCATTCCAGATTGTAAATGCTATAAATAAAGGAGTTTTCCTTAGGTTGGCCTTGATGTTCTTTTGTCAATTACTTTACAGTTTGCACTTTACAGCAGTCTGTATTACTCCATGGTGTTGAGCCTTAATTTCAAAACTCCTTTCAATTTGCTCTTCTCTCAGAAGCACAACTTCAGCTTCTCTAACCTAACCTGTAAATAAAGCCCTTATAGTCTTGGGACCATTAATGCAAAACTGTTATGTAACCTCTCTAAAGTTTTAGCGTAATTCCTAAAGAACAGTGTTTAGAATTGCACATTAGAATTATCTAATGGAATGAGAATGATCCTGCTGACACTAATGTAGTGTTTTCTAAAAGTTCAGCAGAACGTATTTCTTTTTGTTCCCCGTGTTCCTATCTATTAAGCCTAGGATCCTGTATAGTCATTGAGCTACTCTGTCCCCACAATCTGCTGCAGATGCCGTGATTATGTCTGATAATCTCAACAGATTATGTCTGATGTGCCAATATTCATGCTAGCTCCAGCAACACAAAAACAAGATGAAGGAAATATAATACTGAAATTCTGTAAAATGTGATCTGAACACACAGATGTTTCAAGGATCATGACGAAGGGGATCTTTATTCCACTGGTATCATTATTAGTATGAAGAAAAATTACGTTTAAACAGGAAAAACACTATGTACAAGGAATCAGGCCTATGGTTTACAACTGGATGACTCCAACTTTTGCCTGTCTTATTCTGATGAACCCTCCTTGCCCTAGAAGCACCCCCTCCTCCAGAAAGGTGGGTTTGACTACCCCAGCTGCCACGCTTTTGTCTATTGTCACCTCATTACCTACTGCTGGAGGTTTCAACAAACATATTCCTTCATGGGATTTTCTGTCTTGACATGTCCACGTAGCATCCAATGACCATTTGCTGAAGAGTTGCATAGTCAGCAGGTTAAATTAGGCTATGATATTTAGAATGTTTGTGTCAAAAATGTTGCTAAAAATGGATTTGGACAAATGGTAAGGGTTGAGGTAATACTCAACATTTGTTCAATTGAGCCTTCTCAATCTCTCATCTCTACCATTGTCGACCAAGGGATCCAGACTCTGCAGCAGATCATCCGTCGTGGGGTGTGGGTCAGCCAGGTCTCCAGGAGTCACATGATCAGTGGCACTTGTTGTTTCAGGTTCTGCCTCCCAGCAGATCACGCCAGTGTCATTTTCCAGGGCAGAAATAAGTCTCCACCATCCCTGCTCTCACGGGATAGACACCCTGAATTGACAACTCACAGGGCACTCCTGCATTCCTTGTTGCTGTTTTGATTCCATTGCTCTTTAGCTATCAGGCACCAATATTTCAGGTTCTACAATACCTCAAAGTAAGCGTTTTGCTTCCAACTAATAAATCAAGCAAAGTCTGTCTGTGAACCATTTTCTGATGATGCCATGTAGCTATCAGTTCAACAACATAACTCTGGCCACCTATATCCAGTCACTTAGAGTCTTACAGTCATACAGCATGGAAACAGAGCCTTCAGTCCAACTTGTCTATGCCATACAAGTTTCTAAAATTAAACTAGTCCCGCCTGCCTGAGTTTGGCCCATACATCTCTAAACCTTTCCTATAAATATAATTATCCAAATGTCTTTTAAATGTTGCAACTGAACCTGCACCAATCACTTCCTTTGGCAGTTCATTCCACAAATGAACAACCTCATATGTGAAGAAGGTACCTCTCAAGTCCCTTTTAATTCTCTCTTCTAACCTTAAAAATGTGATTTAGTTTTGAACTCCTCTACACTGGGGATTGCTATTCACCTTATTATATTTTAATCTTCCATAAATTCATTCCTCAACCTCCTATGCTCCAGTGAAAAAAATCCAACCTACCTTCAAAACTCAAACCCTCAAGTCCTGGCATCAACCTGGTTAAACTTTTCTGAACCCTCTCCAATTTAATAATATCCTTCCTATAGCAGGACAAATAAAAACGTACTCAGCATTCCAAAAGAGGCCTCACCAACATCATGTATAAGCTCAACATGACAGCCCAACTCCTATATTCAATGCTCTAATCAAGTGAAAGCAAGTGTGCTAAATCCCTTCCTAACCACCATGTCCATTTGTGATGCAATTTTCAAAACAACTATGTTGCTGAACCCTCAGTTCACTCCATTCTACAGCTATAATTCCCAGGCTTCTCCTTAGAGCCTTTCTTAAATAAAGGCACAACATTAGCTAACCTGTAGTCCTCCAGCACCTGAACCACTTCTGCTTGGAGTCTAGCAACAAGTCACATTCACCACTAAAGGTATTAAAACACAATTTCATGTTTGATCCTCAAAATTCAGACTGAGCAGCCATGACTGTGGCTGCCACATTCCTCCTCTTTAGTAGAGTCTGCTTCAACTTACAATAGTCAATGGTCTTCCTTGACCCCTGATCCACACAATACACAGCAATTCATCAGCCTCCAAATGTTTCTTATCATCAACCAAGCTGAGAGATCATATCTTGGCTTTGAGGTAGAATTAGTAGACATGGGCAGTCAGGCATCCTGTGGATTTTCAATGTTACTTTAGCACAGATAGACAGTCAGGATGTTTAAAAGGTGTTTTAGTGTAGAAGGGAGAATAGGAAGTTTGTAGCTCTGGAAAACAGTGAAGCACACATGTAAAAGGGGGTGGTGAATTTGTTGGTGTCTGACATTGCTCTAGATCAATGTCAACAACATATGGCAGCGTGTTCAATGGCAAGCACATAGTATGTGCTAGAAGGAAATGACGTCCTGTATAAGCCAAAGGGGAGGTCTCTAATTGATGAAGTGGACTCCAGTCAGTCAGGGTATACTGTCATGTTCAGCCCAGGACCAGACTAATTCAGTCTGGGGGGCAGGTGGGGCTGGTATTTCACTGCGGTCAACCTGACAGCTAGGGTCTGGTGGAAGAGCAGGATCACTGCTGTTGCAGTCCGAGTATTGGGCGATAGATGGTACTGGAAGTCAAGTCAAAGCAGTCCAAGCATTTATTTGTTTGCCTATTGGGATGCTGTTACTAAATCAGTCAAGGAGTGGCAATGGTCATTTGGGGCTGGTCTGCCAAGTCAGTTAGGCTGATGGGTTATGGTTAGTTACAGGGGCATGGATCACGAATATCCTAGGACTTGTCAGAAATCAGTTCTTATGGTCAGCAATGATGCATGTAGCTCAAGTCTGCAGATTAGCCTCATTATATTGGTTCACTGAGGATGTTAATCTGGAAATCAAACTTGTTCACACAATCTAATTCAGACCTGCACTTGTGAGGATGCTGAGGGGTTTTGATGGCAAGGCAATACTATGGCAACAGTCCCACTGCAGCAGATGTTAGATTTTCTATTTTTATAAATATGGAATTAAAAATCTAACCTTGATTAAAAATCAATTGTTTCCTCTTATATGAACCTGTTGGATGTCTTTTAGGAAAAGAAACCTGCTTTCCTTACCTGTTCTGGTCTACATGTGACTCCAGTTCCACACCAATGTGATTGACTCTAAAGAAACTCTGAAATGGTCCTGCAGGAACTCAATCTATTTTACTCCTTGTGGAGAAAAAGACCTGCTGTCACATGAAGGATACCTGTGTTGGTGTATGGCATGATCATTTTGCTGAAAAAGATAGATTTCAAACAGATCTAGCAACTCAAACATTGGTGAGGTGCTGAACAGCAGTAGAGAAGTGCTTGACTACAATTTGCAACCTTGTAGTCTAGTATATCCACCAGTCCACCATTACCGCCAAGCTGGGGGATCAACCCAAGTTAAAGAAAAAGTGCGGAGGACAGGCTTGGAACAGTATCTTGACTCAAAATGAACTGTCAACCTGATGAAGGACTACTTGGATACCTAATGCTGCAGCAGCAAATGATAAACAAATCTAAGCAATTCTGCAACCATCAGCTCAGATCTAATTAGAAAGTGCTGGAGAAACTCATCTGCTTGACTTTCAATTTTGTAGAGTCATAACTTGTTAACTGTTTCTCTTTCCACAGATGTTTCAGACTGACTGAGTCCCTCCAAACATTTTCTATTTGTATTTCCCATTTCCAGCATCTGCAATATTTTGCTTTCATACAGATCAGAGTGAAGCTCTGCAGTGCTACCCAATCTAGTCATGAAATACCACAATCAATTAAACAATTCATTGATGGAGGAGGATCCATAAATCTCCCCATTCTCAAGGTGTGAGAGCTTAGTACATGAATACAAAAGCAAGATGGAAGCATTGGCAACGTTTGTGGAAATGCAGAATGTGACAATACATCTAGGTTTTTGAGGTCTTCAGCATCACAGATGCCAGTCAGTAGAATATTTGATGCTCATCACATGATGTCAAGAAATGGCTGAATATACTGGACACTGCAAAGGCTATAGCTCTTGACAACATTCCAGCGAAACTACTGAAGACCTGTGTTCCTGTACTCTGCTACATTCCCAGTATAGCTACAACACCAGCATCTACTCAAAAACATGGTAAATTACTGAGAGAAGTCCTATCCATAAAATCCAAAGCAAATCCAATCTGGCCAATTGCTACCCTATTAGACTTACACTCTTTCACCAGCAAAGTGATGGAAATCACTTGACTTCACCTGACAATGGAGCAGTAAAATAAACCTGTTGGACTATAGCCTAGTGTCATTTGACTTCTGACCTTGTCCACCCCAGTCCAACACTGGCACCCCTACAACATAGCAATTGATTTGGAAGTATTTAATTTGTACAGTCAAACTAAGGATCTAAATTTGTCTGACAGCTGTTGGAAACTCTTACTATTTCTGCTCATACATTCTTAGAATTTGGGTGTCACTGGGATTACAAAGGGCAGCACAGTGGTTAACACTGCTGCTTCACAGTGCCAGAGGTCTGGGTTTGAATTTACCCTTGGATGACTGTCAGAGTGGAGTTTGCACATTCTCCCCATGTCAGTGTGGGTTTCCTCCGGGCACTCTAGTTTCTTCACACAGTCCAAACGTGTGCAGGTTAGGTGGATCGCCATGTTAAATTGTCCACAGTATCCAGGGACGTGTAGATCGGGTGGATTAGCCACAGGAAATGCAGGGTATGGGTGGATTGCTTTTCGGAAGGTCATGTGGACTCAAAGGGACAAATGGTCTGATTCCATGCTGTCGGGATTCTACAATTCTAAGAAGCTCCCTTCAGAAAATGGTTGTGTTTTAGGAAGGCTAGATTTGTTGATGCGCCATTGCATAGGCCAGTTGAGAGTCAACAATGAAGCTGTGGTACTCAAAGCAACTTCAGGCTATACTGGAAAAGGATGCCAGCTTTCCTTTCTGAAAGAACATTACTTAAACAGTTCTGAAGAGGGGTCATTGCATTTGAAATGTTCATGCTGTTTACTCATCAAAAATACTGCCAGATCTGCTGGGTTTCTCCAGCAAGTTCTATTTTTGTTTGCTACAGATCTCTAGCACCCACAGTTCTTTGTTTCATTTCAACATTTTCATGACAACCAACTATCATTTCATTTACTTGAACCAACTTTATTATTTTGAAATTTAATATTATCCCTCCTAAAGACTAAGATAGATATAATGGTAAATTTAACATTGGGAATATATTTGAGTGGCTTGAACATTGGCTAACTGGTAAAAGTAAGAGTGATTCTATGAGATATCCCTTGTTAATGAATTCATATGAACATCTAATGGGAAAATGGTGTTTACAATGGTGCATGCTTTAGTCTGAAATTCAATTATATGAAACTGATGGTTTGATTGTTCACCTTTTCGAGAAGAAAACTTATGTTGCGCAGCCCTTGCTGGAAGCCATTTATCCAGTAGACTAAAAAATATTTTTTGAACAGTCCTTTATTTCTTTGAACTCTATACAATCATCTGAGAATAACTAGGAGAAAGTGAAGACTGCAGATGCTGAAGACCAGAGTTGAAAAATATGGTGCTGGAAAAACACAGCAGGCCAGGCAGCATCCGAGGAGCAGGAGAATCGATGTTTCGGGCATAAGCCCTTCTTCAGGAATTCCTGAAGAAGGGGTCATGCCCGAAACATCGATTCTCCTGCTCCTCGGATGCTGCCTGGCCTGCTGTGTTTTTCCAGCACCACATTTTTCAGCATACAATCATCTGAACCAATTAATCTACTTCTTATTAGGAGACTGTATGGACTAAAATGTACCTAGCTTGCCAATTGGGTGATCAGCCAATTCAGCAGTGCAAATGGGGATTTGTTTCTGAACCCATCTCCCTTTTGGTGGCTGCTTAGGAGACTTGAGAATGAAGCCTGTCGCCCATTTTATCCAAGTGTGGAGTCTAACCAGTCTACCTTAGTACCTAATTCTGCTGAGTTTGAGGGATTTAGATGTTGCATCTTTAATTAAATGTATACGATGCAATTTATCTATCTGATCTTAGCTGTGCTGTTGTAATCTTAACTTTTTGAGATTTATTTTTAACTTAAATGTCACATTTTCCATTCAATTATTCTGCAATCCTCCTGTAAAATGAAACCAGAAAGCCCATAATTTGGTTATGAAAGGTCAGACCTGATCATTAATTCTGTTTTCCTTTTATTTTCACTGGGGCTGACTGACCTGCAGTTTATTCTGTTTTAATTGCAGATTTCCAGCATCTGCATCACTTTACTATTATTTTATTACATTATCTACTTTGACAGTTTATGTAATTTATTTTTATTTATGACTGTATGAGGACTCACTGCTCACGCAGATTTGGAAAACATCTGTCTTTGATTGTGATATTTTCCATTGTCTCTTCTCATTCTTAGATGCTGTCACCACTGGTGTCATGCCAACAGGTTGAGATACATTAGGATTTTCTTACTGTGTGATATGCTGCAATTTCATTTAAGTCCTCACATTTGATAGCACAGTGGTTAAGAAGCATCATAATTCTTAATCGATAGTTTATTATTTGGAAACATAAGGCTAAGTTAACTAAGTGACTTTTTTTGAAATGTACTTCATGTAACTTTTCACTTGAGATGTTCTTAATTTCATTAAAAAGCACATTTTGCAGTATTTTTAACATAAAATTAAGCCCCAAGACCCTTAATAGGAGTATTCCTACATAAAATATAATACTAAGCCATATTAAGATAAATTAGGTCTGATTACTAAAATCCCCAAGTTATATTTTAAATAAGGAAAACGGGGATGCAACTTGTAGGCGGTCATTCCAGAGCTTAGTCTTTTGACAATTGAAGACAAAGCCACCAAAGTGAGCAATTGAAATTGGGGATGTTCAGAAGGCCAAAATTAAAGGAGCACAGTATCTCAGAATTTTGTGGGAGTTGAACTTATAAAGATATGTTAGGGAAAGGCAATGGAGTGATTTGAAAATAAGGATGAGAATTTTAAAATCAGAACCTGTGCTCTCATCAAACGAAGTAGATCAATGTGCACAGGAATGATTTATATATGGGATTTGATGCAAGAAATGAACCAGGAATATTTTGGATGGCCTTACAGGTTTGCAGAAAATTGATCAGCTGGGAGTACATTGGAATGGGCAAGTCTAGAAGTAAACAAGGTATGAATAAATATTTCTGCAGCAGATTAGCTGATGCAAGGTCAGCCAGTTTTATGGAGGTGAAAGCCGGTGGCAGTGTTATGGTGCCAACATGAGGTCAGAAACTCCTCTTGGCAACACATGTGACAATATGGCTGTGAACAGATTGGTTTAGTTTCAAAGTGTGGCCATGGAGAGGGATCAAAGAACAACAATAAGAATGTAGAAGAAGTTTAATTGTCTACCACACTAAAAACAAAATCACAGGAATAAATTGTAGTATTGCTATTTGCAATACAAGTTACAATGTATGTTTAGTATACCATGATTTAATGTTTGGTTCTCTGTGTTAACTTCCAATCCTAATAGTCGACAGTGTATTACATTTATTGATTCTTGAAAATACACCGTGTAGTGTGTTGTGTTATAAAACACCTTACAATGTTAATTTATTGTGCAATGGCAAATTGTTTATGAAGAAGAGGAGATTGGTACTCACCAAATTGATTAGTTACAGAATAGCAGATAAATACATTTGAGAATTTAGTGACTGCAGCTATCCATTTAAAAAAAAACTATGCCTGCACAGTAAATTGATTAATTTAACAAAATGCTTTTGGTTTCTGTATTTTCAGCATCAGTTCCACACTGCACGTCAGTTTTCCAGCATTATAATTCATTCAAACCTAATGATTTACATTTGTATTGACAATAATCTGCAACATGTAACTTCGTTCTTTTAATGGACATTAATAACATCATTTTATAATAAAGTACTTCTGAAAAAAAATCACAGTCAGCTTCACATGCTTCATATTTCTCATATTTTCCACATTTTAACTTGTTCCAATATGAAATCTGGATGATTCTTTGTGTTGTTCTACTTAGTACATAAAGAAGACAAATTAATTGGATTTTCACATTCTTTTTTTTCTCTACTTATATTGGAATGCTCAAGTGGTGTATGTGTTGCTTAACGTAACAGATTATTTAGTTTTGTAGATATTTCCTACTCTACTCATCTAACTTACTAAATACAGGAAACCTTTATAATTTTATTGGTAGATGTATCCTCCTCAATATAATTGACTGATCAAGTGACCACAGAAAGAGAGAAACACGTGCTTTAGCCAAATAAGGCTAACTCAAGTATCCTTAAAAAAATGACGAAAGGACCTGATTCCAAGATTCCTGCCCTAATTCCTATTTCTGGCACTTTTTGCTAGTGCAGGATAAGGTGGGAGTGGGGAAGTATTGTCCATTCCAGATTCTTTGGAGGGGGGTGGACAGTTCAAATGCGATGTACAATATTTATGAAGCTTAAACCATTCAATAAATTAACATGGTTCGTGACAACTCTGAGGAATTTGGATCACAGGAAATTCACTCAGAGGGGAACTGAAAAAACAGCCACTTGTTCCTGAAATTCATTTATTGACAGACATTTGCTTTGAAACACAACAGAAAGTATCCATTCCATCAGTTGTTAATTATCTCAAGTTGAATTTAGACAATATGTTTTGAGCCTAAAGCGAATACGTGGTGTAGTTTTAAAAACTCCTGTAATATTCATCTTGAAAGAATGCTGTGTACACAGTTTATCAATTTTGCAAGGATATTAAAGGATTATATGTCTTTGACATGGTTATTAAGTCAATGTTTGTTCAACTTTACAACTCAATGCCGACTTGGAAGATTGATTTTTTTTTCCCTTTGATCTGGACGTATTTTTGTCAGTGTGAAGTGTACTTGACTGACAGTTCAATTAGACTAGAATTTTAAATTTTTATGTAAATTTCAAAGCTTCCCATTACTATCACATGGTTTGGTCGTGTCTATAGTGGGCACTGAATAAATATATATGGAGTGTATATGGGGGTTAGCAGAATGCATAAGGAATAAGGAGTGGGAATGTGAGCAAGTTGGGTGTTAAGGTGAGTAGACAGCAAAGAGTTGAGAGTCTGACATTCAACATTATAAGTAGGACAATATCCCAATAAATGCAGGCAGATCTTCTGTCTTACTGTCCTCACTACCAACCTGATTAAAGAGGTAGCTGGAGTGTCTTAAAGAAGGAAATTAGGGTAATAAAGACAACAGGAGGAGTAAAAACAATTCCAGAGCTTGCAGCTAAGATGACTGAAGGCATGTGCACTTATTAAAATTAGGAATGTTCAAAAGTTCAAAAGTAGATAAGTGCAGATATTTCAGGGAGCTGTCAGGCTGAAGATGGTTACAGAGATATGATGGTATGAGGTCATGAAGAAGGATAAAAGCAAGGAAGAGAATTTCAAATGAGTCTGAGGGTTGGGACTGAGAAAAGGTGGGGGAAGGGGAAATGAGGAAGCTGGAAAAATCTGCATTCATCCCTTGTGGTTGGACGGTTCCTAGCCGGATTATGAGGCACTCTTCCTCCAGGCGTCGTGTTGCCATGGTCTGGCGATGGAGGAGGCCAAGGACCTGCATGTCATTGGCGGAGTGAGAGGGGGAGTTAAAGTGTTCAGCCACGGGGTGGTTGGGTTGGTTGGTGTGGGTGTCCCAGTGGTGTTCTCTGAAACGTTCCGCAAGTAGGCGGCCTGTCTCCCCAATGTATAGGAGGCCACATCGGGTGCAGCAGATGCAGTAAATGATGTGTGTGGAGGTGCAGGTGAATTTCTGATGGATATTGAAGGATCCCTTGGGGCTTTGGAGGGAAATGAGGGGGGAGGTGTGGGCGCAAGTTTTGCATTTCTTGCAGTTGCAGAGGAAGGTGCCGGGAGTGGAGGTTGGGTTTGTGGGAGGTGTGGATCTGACAAGGGAGTCGTGGAGACCACTGGCCTCCTCCATTGCCAGACCATGGCAACACGACGCCTGGAGGAAGAGCGACTCATCTTCTGCTTAGGAACCCTCCAACCACAAGGGATGATTGCAGATTTCTCCAGCTTCCTCATTTCCCCTCCCCCCCACCTTTTCTCAGTCCCAACCCTCTGACTCAGCACCACCTTCTTGACCTGCAATCTTCTTCCCGACCTCTCCGCCCCACCCCCTCTCCAGCCTATCACCCTCACCTTAACCTCCTTCCACCTATTGCATTCCCAACGCTCCTCCCCCAAGTCCCTCCTCCCGATCTTTTATCTTAACCTGCTTAGCACACTTTCCTCATTCCTGAAGAAGGGCTTATGCCCGAAACGTCGATTCTCCTTCTCCTTTGATGCTGCCTGACCTGCTGCGCTTTTCCAGCAACACATTTTTAAGCTCTGATCCCCAGCATCTGCAGTCCTCACTTTCTCCAAGAGAATTTCAAAGTCATGTATTGCTTGACTGGGGTGAATATACATTAGTAAGCATAGAGGCGATAAGTGTAAGTTAAGACTTGAACAGAACAGTTTTGGATGAGCTTTAGTTTACAGAGGGTGGAATGGAAAACCAGTCAAGAGCACACCGGAATTACTGAGTCTGAAGGTAACAAAGACATGAATGAGGGTTTTAGCAGCAGAGAGATAGAGTGAAGCGGATTCTGGTTATTTAGGTGGAAATGGATGGTCTTGGTGATGAAACAAATGTCTGGTCATAAATTCATCTTAGGAGAAAAATACCATAAAGATTGTGAAACAGTTTGGTTTAGTCTCAGACTGTTGCCAGCAGGAGATGAAGCTGATTGCTAGGAAGTGGAATTTGTTGCAGTAACTGAGAACAATCACTTCACTCCTCCCAATATTAAAGGAGTAAAATGGCCCAAAACTATATCTTCCTGGTGCCAGGTGGAGCCTGAAGAAATTGCCAGGAAAAAGCTATTTCATTGGCAGCATGTGTACACTGGAGTCATTCCCTCCAGGATTGTCTCTGCCAGGCTTCAACTGTCAGTTGGTTCCACACAGCAGTTATTGATTTGCTGACATCTCTAACCAGCACAGTGCTCTGTATCATGAGATCAGACTACAAAGTTACTTGCAAGTGAGTCTCAAAGTGACTTAATGGATGAGCAGCGGATTCAGTCTGCTTGCTGACCATTATTGTGTGTCAAACGTTAAAATTGGCCTCACTCTATATTCTTTTCTTACTGGTTTGCTTTTCTTTACTATAGTTGCATTCATCCTGATTTAATTAGCGCATGGACGCTCCTGGTTAATTAAATCCAGCACCCTGTCAAACAGAGGTATAAATAGCTTGCAGTTGTCTTTACTACTGTCAGTGTTTCAGGTTCTTGCATTCCACAAAGCAGTTTATCAAATTTGTTGATGATGTGACAGTGAGACAACTATTGGCAAAGCAGCTGCTGTTAATGTGCTGGAAAGAATCCGGGCTGTTATGAAATTCACAAAGTGAAAATTGAATTCAGTGTTCTGCAAAGTTATGATAATTATTTAAATAATCAAGCTCTCAAGATAAATTCGATAAAACAAAAGCTATTTGGCCAGATTTATGGCCAAATTTACAGCCAGATTCTTTCTGTTATTAATATGCAAATTAGCCAATAAAATATGTGGAAGCAATACTCCATAAATTGTGAATCAGAATATGCCACTGGACGATTTGTGCCATTTTATATAAACTGAATTTTATCTTTAACCTCTCTCTGACTTTCTTGATTTTTCTGCATTTGCAGATTAATTGCCCATTACACTTGCCTGCAAAAGGTTAAATACATTAATTGTCAGCATAAGCACAGTTTTAACAAAAAGATAACTATAAATGAAAAGCAATCTTGTCCAGCAAGTAAACAAAAATAAATGTGAAGTCTTGTTCCTTCAAGTAATGAATTATTTTTAAAGATATTAATTTTTAAATTAGATATTTACTCTTGCTTTTCTTTTCTTTTGGACTTTCTATTAATTCAATATTTATTTGCCATTCCATCAACATCCACTGCAAGCCCATTGATTTCCAAAGTTATCTTGACTACACGTCCTCACTCTCTGCTTCCTGCAAAGATTCCATTCCATTTTCCTAGTTTCTCCATCTCCTTTCACTGGTCCATTTCTGTCATGTTCTCCTTTTTCCTTAATCAAGAATTCCTTCTACTGTGGTTGACAGGATCTTCAATCATGTCTGACCTATCTCTCGCATGTCTGCCCTCACCCTAGAACAATTCCATGGTTCCCCACCTGGCTTTCCACCCCACCAGCCTCCACATGCAAAGGATCATCTTCTGCCAGTTCTGCGGCCTCAAGCAGGATACCATGCCTAAACACATTACCCCACACCCCCACCCCACCCTTGCTCCACTGTCAGGATTCATAGGGGCTGTTCCCACACTGATACACTGCTCCATGCATCCACCACTCTGAATACATTCTCTCTCCCCCATGGCACCTTCCCAGATATAGAAGGTATAACACTTACCCATTCACCTTCTCCCTCCTCATTGTTCAAGGTTCAAAACACACATTGAATCTGAAGCAGCATTTTAGTTGTTTTTCTTTCAGTCTAGTTAACTGTATTTGCTGCACACCATGTGGTTTCCTTTACATGGGTGAAATTAAATGCAAATTAAGAGACTGCTTTGTGGAAAATGTGCACTTTATTGTAAGAAGGCTCCTGATTTTCCAGTGACTTGCCACTTCAACAAACCATCTGGCTTCCATGCTAATGTTTCCATCCTTGGCCTGTTGCAATGTTCCAGCGCAGCTCATTGCAAGTTGAAGGAGCAACATTTCATTTTCCACATAGGAACTTTATAGCCTCAATAGGCTTTGAGTTCCAATACTTCAGAGAATTACTTGTGTACTCTATTTTACTTATAATCTCAAACCCCTGTAGAAGTATCCCATTAAACAATGAATATCTACTTATAGTTTACCTTTGCAATGTTTGAGCCTCCTCTGATTCTGTTGATTTTCAAAACTATTGCTTTAAAACTATTTCCAACTTTTCCATGTATTATGATTACCATTATCCATTGATGAAGGGCTTATGCCCGGACCATTGATTCTCCTGCTCCTCAGATGCTGCCTGACCTGCTGTGCTTTTCCAGCACCACACTCCTGACTACCATCATCCATTCCCTGTGTATCAGAGTTGAGCTGAGTATGCTTACAGAATTAGCCTTATTTATGCACTGGAATAATGTCACTGGGAATGGCAACATTGAAATTGCATGATAGTACATACTTCAATCTTTTTCCCAAAAATATAATTTATCCAGCCATCAACGTTATAAGAGATATTGTACAACTGTCCATAATTGTCATTACGTAAAGTGCAAGGCTAATCAGTTTCTTCCAATTCTCTATGTTACTTATTTCATTTACAATTGTAGTTAATATTTACAAGATGAATTTCTTACCAGAATAATAGACCCAGGGATTTCACCAGTTTCCAGCCCATTAGTATGCCAGGACTGAAAGGCATTAGAGAGCAGCTTTTCCTCATTGCACCCTTGCAGAAGCTGCGTCAAACTTTATTGCATTCTTCAGTGTGTAATTCCGGACATTGGAATGTGCCAGTTGGTGATATTTATTCATGGTTGACGAACAGGACCAGAAAAACCAAAACACGTCTTCGACCAAGCTGATGGTTCTGTAGCCAAACAAATGAATGGCTAGTTTTCTAAAAATTCCTAGCTGGCACAATAAAAAGATGATGCGACATTGGAAAAACACAGCTGGTCAGGCAGCATCTGAGGAGCAGGAGAGTTGGCGTTTCGAGCACAAGCTTTTCCTCAGGAATAAGCTCTTCATTCCTGATGAAGAGCTTATTCTTGAAACATGGACTCTCCTACTTCTCAGATGCTACTTGACCTGCTGTGCTTTTCCAGCGCCACACTTTTTGGCTCTGATCTCCAGCATTTGCAGTCCTCACTTTCTCCACAATTAAAATATAGGCTAAATGGCCTCTAACTGTGCTGCATCTTTCTATGGTTCTTTATTTGATATTTATCTTGATGTGTGTGTCAAGAACAGTCCTCGGTACACAGCACCCTATTTCACAGAGTTGTTTGAGATGAACCATAACAAAAAAAATTGTATTTTTTTTCCCAGACTTTCTTTGCAATGTGTTTAAGTGACATTGCATTTTCCCTGGCCAATGAAAGAGCAACTTGCACGAATGTCCCTTTTTTCAAAATATATTCTTTCACGGAATGGGTTATGTGTGCTAGTATTTGTTGCCAATCCCTAATTACCCTTTAACTGAGGATCTTGACTCTGTGGGTCTGGAGTCACAAACAGACCAATCCAGTTAAAGATAATAGATTTCCTCCCTAAAAGAACAACCATAAAACAGATACTGTCATCTCCGAATCAAATCAATGTGGTTTCATGCTCTCTATTTTTGAGGCCAGCTTTCTTTTGCAGACCTATTAATTCCAATTTATCACCATGCAACGTGAACCCACATCCATCAAGCATTAGTCTGAATTACTAGTCCAGTGACACTACCACAATGCTAGTGCATATTGAAGGAGTAACATGGACCTCATTTTTTTTTGGACAGGGTATAGGTAATTTCAGTGGCTGAAACTCAGCAAGGAGGAATATTCTGCCCCTTCAGTTAAATACTTTGTCTTAAAGAAAATTGCATAGACATTGCAAGAGATCACCAACTATATTACCAGCAGCTGCACTGACTGTAGTGCACTGTGGTAGGCTGAAAAATCTCACTCATCTTTCTCATTCAAAAAGTGGTGACTGAGAAGAATAAGTTAATAGTCTGCTGCAGTGCTGTAGGATGCCATTTTTAAATGTTTATGTTCATCCTGTAGGGCTTGGTCTTAGTTGCATAGAACTTGCTCCACACTACCCTTTAGTTACCAAGGAAGACTTCAAATTCTATCCAGTTTTCCTCACAATCCTTCTTCATAACTCCTATTTGGTTTTAATAACACGATTATAGTTTTTGATTAGTGGACTAAAATATGTTAAATCCTTGTGTTTTTATTAGTTCAGGGGATATAAGCATTGCTGGTAAAACTAATATTCATTGTTTAGCTTGAATTACCCTTAAGTAGATTGAGGTGAGCCACCATTTGAGCTGCTGCAGTCTACAGTGCTGTAAGAAAGAGAATTCCAGGACCTTGACCCAGAGAGTGAAGCATATATTGTGGGTAGATTTGTAGTATATTGTTACCATTTAGGAAAGTAAATTTGTAAGTGATTTTTCAATTCTGTGCAAGTGTCTTTTTTAAAATAAAACATCAGGAACTCATTGTGCAATGACTTAATTTCCAAATAATAGAATCTTACTTAAATGCTAAATGTCTCGATCAACTACCTAAGGAATTAATTGCTGTATGGATAGTTTGCACTAATCTCAAGGTTCTGAGAACTGGAAAGATGTCCAGATTGTCAGAATGAGAAGGAAGTCTTTAGCCCGGCAGAGCCAGAAAAGAGTCAGTTAAGTTAGAAATAGTAAGGTTAAGCTTCACTGGAGTTGCGTGTATGTAAAGGATAATGCTGAAAATAAAGTTGAATGCTTCTTTTTCTTTTTGCTATTTAAGGTATTTCATCTTTTACATACATATTTAGATTTTTTTTGTTTTATTTTGTATGATAAACTGTTATTTTATTTTGTTAAAAGAACATTGGCAGACTCATGTGAATTTGTTCAGTGACTAACCACAACTGTAAACTGCAAAAGTAAAATTTCTGTTATAATCTTGTCCAATATTATCATCAGCTGGGATCATATTTCTATATCAAGATGTAAATGTGACTTTGTGTTTAGTGTTTCCATGCACTTGCTGTCTCTCTTCTAGGCAGTAGAGATCTTGTGTTTGGAAGGTGCTGATGAAACAGTTTTGCCGTGCAGTTGCAGTGTAGCTTATTGATCTTTAACATTACAGCCATTATGTGCAGATGGTGAAGGGATTGAGTGGTTAAGGTTGTAGATGTGGTATCAATCAAGGTGGTTGCCTTTTCCTGGACGCTGTTGAGTTTCTTGAAATTTCTGGAGTTCTACTCGTTCAAGCAAGTGGAAGATATACCATTATGCACCTGACATTGCCTAGTAGGTAATAGGGGAGTCTGGGACCAAAGCTAATTAATTACCCCTCTGCTCTCCTTGCAAGAGAATTCTGCCATAATAAAAAGAAATAGCACAAGAGAAAGCCGACCAAAATCTACTCATCCAGCATCGAAAAATCCTGGATAAGAAGAGGAGAAAATAGGACTTGGAGAAAGTGACAACCTTGACCACCCTCTCCACCAATATTTGCTCAAGTGACAGAAAGTATGTAGCAATTAAAAAAGTTCAGTTGATATATCTTAAGCTCTGACATCGTCTCTTGAATCTTTGATATTGATACAACTAACATATTCTCCAAGTAAAAGAAGACTGCTGTGCAAAATTTGCAGCGTAAATATTAAAGCATTGCAGCAAGGCACCAAGACCAAATAATCTAATATACTCATCAAAACAAAAGCAAAGCAGTAATGTTAGTTCTTAAATGAAGGTGATACTTTCTTGGTATGTTGTTTGAATTTCTTTTTAACAATTCTATAATTGTTTCTCATAATTTTCTCATATTCCTTCATTTAGTTCATGTCATATTCATCTTAGACCTGATTTTATAAATTGTATTCCAGGGGAATATTTAGCTTCTCCATAGCTCTAACCCTCCAACCCTGGCAACATCCTTGCAATTCTTTTCTGAACCCTTTCAAGCTTCACAACATTCTTCCTATAGGAATGGAGACCAGAACTGAGGGCAGTATTCCAATAATGGCCTAACTCCGATAATCAATGCACTGACCAATAAAGGCAAGCATGTCAAATGCTTTCTTCACTACCCTGTCTATCTGTGATTTCACTTTCAAGAAACTATGAACCTGCTTTCCACTGTCTCTTTGTTTAGAAACACTCCCCACGACATTACTACTGCATGTAGAAGAAGAAAATGAGGACTGCAGATGCTGGAGATCAGAGCTGAAAACGTGTTGCTGGAAAAGCGCAGCAGGTCAAGCAGCATCCAAGGAGCAGGAGAATCGACATTTCGGGCATGAGCTCTTCATCAGGAATGAGGAAAGTGTGCCAAGCAGGCTAAGATAAAAGGTAGGGAGGAGGGACTGGGGGAGGTGGCGTTGGAAATGCAATAGACGGAAGGAGGTTAAGGTGAGAGTGATAGGCCGGAGTGGGGATGGGGGCCGAGAGGTTAGGAAGAAGATTGCAGGTTAGGAAGATGGTGCTGAGTTCGAGGGTTGGGACTGAGACAAGGTGCGGGGAGGGGAAATGAAGAAACTGGAGAAATCTGAGTTCATCCCTTGTGGTTGGAGGGTTCCTAGACAGAAGATGAGGCGCTCTTCCTCCAGCTGTCGTGTTGCTATGGTCTGGCGATGGAAGAGTCAAGGACCTGCATGCCCTTGGTGGAGTGGGAGGGGGAATTGAAGTGTTGAGCCACGGGGTGGTTGGGTGGGTTGGTCCGGGTGTCCCAGAGGTGTTCTCTGAAATGTTCCGCAAGTAGGCGGCCTGTCTCCCCAGTGTAGAGGAGGCCACATCGGATGCAGTGGATGCAGTAAATGATGTGTGTGGAGGTGCAGGTGAATTTGTGGTGGATATGGAAGGATCCCTTGGGGCCTTGGAGGGAAGTAAGAGGGGAGGTGTGGGCACAAGTTTTGCATTTCTTGCGGTTGCAGGGGAAGGTGCTGGGAGTGGAGGTTGGGTTGGTGGGGGGTGTGGACCTGACGAGGGAGTCACGGAGGGAGTAGTCTTTTTGGTACGCTGATAGGGGAGGGGAGGGAAATATATCCCTGTGGTGGGGTTCCGTTTGGAGCTGGCAGAAATGACGACGGATGATATGATATATATGGAGGTTGGTAGATTGGTAGGTGAGGACCAGTGGGGTTCTGTCCTGGTGGCAATTGGAGGGGTGGGGCTCAAGGACGAAGGAGCAGGAAGTGGAGTAGATGCAGTGGAGGGCATCGTCGATCACGTCTGGGTGGATATTGCGGTCCTTGAAGAAGAAGGCCATCTGAGTTGTTCGGTATTGAAACTGGTCCTCCTGGGAGCAGATGCGGCGGAGACGAAGGAATTGGGAATATGGGATGGCATTTTTACAGGGGGCAGGGTGGGAGTAGGTGTAGTCTAGGTAGCTGTGGGAGTCGGTCGGTTTATAGTAAATGTCCATGTTGATTCGGTCACCCGAGATAGAAATGGAGAGGTCTAGGATGGGGAGGGAGGAGTCTGAGACGGTCCAGGTAAATTTGAGGTCAGGGTGAAAGGTGTTGGTAAAGTGGATGAACTGTTCAACCTCCTCGTGGGAGCACGAGGCAGTGTCGATACAGCCATCAATGTAGCAGAGGAAAAGATGAGGGGTGGTGCCAGTGTAGCTGCGGAAGATGGACTGTTCCACATATCCTACGAAGAGGCAGGCATGGCTGGGGCCCATGCGGGTGCCCATGGCTACTCCTTTGGTTTGGAGGAAGTGGGAGGATTGGAAAGAGAAGTTGTTCAGAGTGAGGACGAGTTCAATCAGTCGAAGGAGGGTATCAGTGGAAGGGTACTGGTTGGTACGGCGGGAAAGGAAGAAGTGGAGGGCTTTGAGTCCTTCGTGATGGGGGATGGAGGTGTATAGGGACTGGATGTCCATGGTGAAGATAAGGCTAAATGCCAGCTTGCGGACACCTCCTCCTACTGCCCCCTTGACCATGACTCCACCTCACACCACCAAACCATCATCTCCCAGACCATCCATAATCTCATCACTTCAGGGGATCTCCCATCCACCGCTTCCAACCTCATAGTCCCACAACCCCGCACCGCCCGTCTCTACCTCCTGCCCAAAATCCACAAACTTGACTGCCCCAGCCAAACCATCGTCTCAGCCTGCTCCTGCCCCACCGAATTCATCTCTGCATACCTCAACACAGTCCTGTCCCCCTTAGTCCAATATCCTAAATAGCTCTAGACAATTTAATTATCCTTTTGAATATTTTCAAATCTCAACATCACAGATAATCCTATCTTTGTATCATTTGTTTAGTTGAGGTTCATCTCTGCCTGTGTCTATTCCCACCCCATAGTCATCTCCTCCTATATCAGCAGCTTATTCAATTTGGACAAGGACTCCTATCAGAACATTAGATCAGTCTAGGTCAGGCCAATGCCTTAGGCTAGCTTGAACCTATGCTTTCCCATTATTATATAATTGAGGCTCTAAGTCCTGAATGTAGAGCTCTTATTTTTAAAGATTATGTGAAGAAATTCTCTCATGCTTAAAGCATGCTCAGGAAGCTAGGAAGCCTATGATTCATTGTCACGTCTGTCTCAGAACCCATGGCTGCCTGGAGGCGGGCAGAGGATTAGTTAATTGAGGATATGATTACGGAACAATTTTAGTTGGGCAATTTCTAAGTAGTGTCAAGCAGGATATGAGTGAATCACTATCATCAAAAGGTCCTCAAAACTGTGTGTTGATTCAGAATCCTATGTAACATTAATGTGACTTTTCCTTTGTTAGGTGCTGATCAGCCCCTGGGATATTTCAAATATATTTCCTTTCAAAAGATGTGAAGAGATAAGCTAGATACTATTGCTGGTGATGGTAGTTAATGAGAGCATGACATAATTGTCCAACATTCTTCTATTCATTACTGTAATCGAGTATTACAACCAAGTGAGGATGGGGGCAAGATTAAATAAATCAACTACCTTCCAATCCTTCCATGATCATATCAGAGCTTGGAATTTAAAAAAAAAGTGAGGTACTGTTAATTCAGCATCATTTACATGTTTGCAGCCAAACCAAGTCAGAAGTTTTCTTGAGTGAAGCAAGTTAGGAATTAGATTTATTGTATTAAAATACACAGGTGAAGCTATTGTGAAACATGTTAATAAGTGTCATTAAAAAGTCACATATTCCACAAATGCTTTACAACCTGCACATTCAAACTCAAGAAAGCAAAGTATAAAGTTAATACTGGTTATGGTAAAATGTGAATAAAGATAATGGCAAAAATTATCAGTAAAGATACACTTTAGCTCTCAGCTGGGGCCGTTGTCCAAAAGTCTTGGATAATATTTCCCATTTCCTTTTAAAATGGTGCTATAAATAATCCAAGATTTTCTTTTGTAGTAGGTGTCTGTCTGCTTGTAGGATAGGACTCAATACTTAAATGGAAGGTTACAGAAAGAGAGAGGGAGACAGGGTGAGAGCCATCTCTTCACTTTCCCAGCCAGTGTGATCTCTGTCGAATCCCAGTTTCACCATTCAAACAAAGGGATGTATCACAGCTGCTCCCTCCATGTCAGACTTGTATTCTTGATAGCTCATCTCTGCAGCTTATCATTGGCGTTTTGTGCTTGAGCAAAGTGATGAAGTTTTGATGTCCTGTCTCCAACAGTTGAACTCTAGGCCCTTGTCTCTCCATGTAATAGCATATGGCAGAAATTGACCTCAGGTTGTGTGCAATTTTCTAAACATTGATGTTGGTGCTTCCAGGGCCTCTTGTGGTTCAGAGGTAATGTCCTTACCACTGGACTAGGAGGTCCCAGTTCAAGACCCACCTGCACCAGAGGTGTGTTGTAAAATCTCTGAAGAGGTTGTTTTGTTAAGTAGGTTAATTTTTTTAAAAAATGGTGTTTCTTTACTATTCCAGAAATACAGGGACAAAAGGAGTGGTATCCCTGTAGTTACACATCCCCCACCATCACCCCCCCTCCATTCCCCCCCCCACCTCCCCCCCCCCCACTCCCCCACCCCCTCCCCACCGCATGCTTTAATCATTTAAGCCCTAATATCATTCTGATTTATCGAAATGTAGCACCCTTACAAAATCAGTACACCTTCCCAGTTAATATGCATTGCATCTCAAAGTTTCAAGTGAACACGACAGCAATTGCTCAGAGTTAGGTTTCTCATATGTAATTGCATTTTGCTTTTGGCTGCTGCCTTCTCTAAATAATACATCTCACTGTAAACATGAATGACTCCAGCATTGATCTCTTCAGTTCTCTTAAAGTGGTACTTCCTACGTTGATACAGTTTAATTCGCAAGCACTTTTTTTACGCTTGTTATTTTACAGTCTTGAACAATAAAAGGAATCTTTAAGTTAATATAAATACTTCCTGAACAAACAGAAACTATAAATATATTTGATGTCATTACAGAGATCAGTCCCAAAACCTATTTTAACAAAAGGAACAGTCACATTAACTTATGTGCACTTATGATAATGAAATGTCCTGAAACATATTATAAGATCATGAACAACAACAAATGTCACTTAGCCACATTAGGGAGATACCAAAAGCGTGGGTTACAAAGAGTGTCTTAAAGGAGGAAAATAAGGCAGATAGGCAATGTGGTGTAGTGAGGTCATTCCAGAGTTCAGGTCCAAAACAAACATAAGCACTGTCAACAATGACAGAGAAAATAAAATATTGGTGTTTTATGAGGCTCGAATTAGACTATAAACAAAAGAGTGCCTTGGAAGGATTTCAAAACAAGGACGAGAGGTTTTTAATTGAGGAGTTGATTAACTTGGAGTCAATGCTTATCTGCTTGTTCATAGGTAATCTGTGAAGAGAACAGAGTGCAAATTAGGATGTAGCCAGCGGAGTTTTCAATGATGCCAAGGGTAGATGGGCTGCTGGTCAAGAGTGTATGAGAATAGTCAGGCCTGAAGGTAATTAAAGCATGTATGACAAGACACATGGATAAGCAGACATATGCATGGCCTTGGTGCATCACAATTACTTCAGCTTCTGAACTGTTGTACCTTAGCTGAGGGGTGGAGATGGGGGATGGGTAGTGGAAGATGCAGAAAGGATCTATCTCTTATCTGGGGGTAAGAGGCGGGTGCTGAGAAGAAGAAAGATGATGATCTATCACCAAGAGATTAACTGTTGAATCTTATGTTTGTTGGCTAAATGCAAGCTGCATTGAGGAATTTGGAGGGATATGAGACTTAGTTTTTTCTTGCCACATCTTACAAAATCTACCTCTGTAACTAACCACTCTTCCGCTCTGCAAGCCCATACATCTGAATTGATCTCCATTTAACCAGATGTCATTCTTGATATAACATTTAGTGGATGCCCACTAAAACACGACATCCTGCACAGTTCCTAACATTTTCACCAGACACGGCAGAAAAGGTGAAATTGACTCCCTTGTTTTGGGCAAGGATTTGGAATGCCTGGTGGATAGAATGGATCAGATGTATGATGTCTTCTTTTTTTCAGGAGCTGCAGTGGTGACTGTGATGCCAGTTCATGCCAGGCTGATCCAAGGTTGCCACCGGTAACAGGGCAGTCTCAGTATAGCCATATAAGAAGAAAGTCAATGATTTTCTCCACTTTGCCAATGTAGCTTTTCTCCAGTACCTGATATTCACTCTATCTCTGTAACTGTACCTACTTGCCACCAAAGCTCATGCTCTAGCCCTTTCACTATTGCCTGCAACATCTTCCCCGCTCACCATCAACATTAGTTTTGCTGTCTGCTCATCAACATGGAAGAGTTTTGGAGAAAGTGGCAAAGTGAAGTCATCAGGAAGCTGCTTTTTTTTCCATATTGAGAATTCTCAATGTCCAGCTTGGTTGGCGCGTTTAGTAAGATCGGAAGCTGAATAATTATGAAGTGAGATGGGCCATTCATAACGTGTCTAACAAGCAATAATACCCTTACTTGGCAACTCACAAAAGCCTAGTGAGAAACTTGACTGACTGCTTGTTAAATGCACAAAAGCTGCAGCAAGATGCTCCCAATGTCTAGATAGGCCATGTTAGACTTCTCACCCTATGCCACAAAATTCACCAGTGCCAACTCGATCATACCCGTAATAGGTTTAGCTCATGGTTCTAAATAAGAAACAAGTCATTTAGTAGTGAGATCTTGAGGAACTTTTTCATTTAAAGAGACGTGAAACTTAGGAATTTTCTGCTCCGGAGATTTGAAAGCTCAGTCATTTAGTATGTTCAAAGGAAACTTCAAAGAGCAGTAAACTGGGATTATCCAGATAGTTTTACCAAAGAGACAGCACTGGTATAATGGAGTGAATTACCTTTTCTTATGCTGCATTCTTCTATGATACTAGATGTTTGGTACTAATTACATCAAGAGATTTGGGGATAGCATAAGAAAATGGCGTTGATGTAGATGATCAGCCATGACCTAGAATGGCAGAGCCAGCTAGCTGGGCTAAATAGCCTGCTTCTGATCCCCTATTGGTCTGTACCTATGCTACAGTTGTAAAGTGGTAATTAGGAAACTTCCTTAAGATGTGTTCCCAGCTCCTGAAAGTCAGCTCATTCATGCAGATCTTTGTGGGAGGACTGGAATCATGGTTGCAGCTTTCCAGGTCATGTCCAAGTTGGGAATAGTGGTGGGTGGATGTTGAAGTTGGTCAGTTAGAAGGTGTGCCTCCATTTGCTGGAATATTATTCGAGTACTGTAACAGTTCTTAGGCCTCCTAGGCCTTTCTTATTGCCTCCTCAATCCATCAACCATGGTGCTTCCATGCTCCCATGCATCCTTCATATCCTCAACACGTGTTCTACATTATCCCCAAATGCCCTCTCCAAACCCTATGTATCCACCAAGGTCCCCATATCCCCTCTATATCCTTTGAATATGGACCCTATATATCCTCCATAATCAGTACTCTGTATGTGCAAGACTTATGATAGACTTTGCTAAAGTCAGAAAAATAAACTGGATACTGAGGAATGTGACTAATTGCATCCAAAATGGACCCAGGGTCAACAAACAAAGAGGAATGGCTGATGCATGCTTTTGCTCATGTGAATGGAAGGCAGTTACCAGTGGTAGCTCCTTTGCTGTATTGTGGCCATGTGAGTGATGGTTGAGAGGATGACTGTTAACTCCAGGATGAAATCAATGGTTGAATTGAGTAGATAGAGAGGTGGTAAATGGAATTCAGTCTCGAGAAGCATAAAGGTCTGGAGAGGGGAAACAAAGCAAGGGAATACATAACAACAGGGAGGATATTGAGAGGGGTACTGGAAGTGAGGGACCTTGAATTGCATGTTCATAGGTCCCGAATGTAGCTATGGTGTTAAAGAATGCTTATAGGATGCTGTTTTTCAACACAGGTCAAAATGATAACTAGGGAGAAAATAGAGCCCATTAAAGGCCACTTATGTGTGGAACCACAGGAGAAGGGGAGATACTTAATGAGTATTTTGCATCAGTGTTTACTGTGGAGAAGGACATGGAAGACATAGAATGTGGGGACATAGACAGCAACATATTGAAAAATGTCAGACTCTGGAGTAGAAGATGCTAGATGTCTTAAAATACATAACGGTGGATAAACTACCAGAATTTGGTCAGGTGTATACCTGGACTCTGTGGGAAGCTGAGGAAGTGATTGCTGGGCCCCTTGCTCAGATATTTGTATCATTGATAGCCTCAGATGAGGTGCCAGAAGACTGGAGGTTGGTGAATGTGGTGCCACTATTTAAGAAAGGTGTTAAGGAAAAGCCAGGGAAGTATAGACCATTATGCCTGACATCGGTGGTGGGCAAGTTGTTAGAGGGAATCCTGAGGGAAATGTATTTGAAAAGACAAGAGCTAATTAGGAATAAGGTTAAAAATCAGACAACACCAGGTTATAATCCAACAGGTTAATTTGGAAGTACAAGCTTTCAGAGCACAGCCCCTTCATCAGGTAGCTAGTGGACTAGGATCAAAGGACTCAGAATTTATTGTAAAAGGTCAAAGGGTCTTACAATTTTTGCAATGTATTGAACAAACCTAGATTGCTGTTAAGCCTTTAATATGTAAATCCCAGAACTTCTTTCAAGTCATATTCCCAAGATAATCACGTGCATGGCAGGTACTCATGTGACTTGGCCAACATTGTCTATTTTATGTACTGCAGGCAAGGATGCCCTGAGGCATGGTATGCTGACGAGACCAAGCAGAAACTACAACAACAGATGAATAGACACTACGCAACCAACTGGCGGACAGGGATGTTCCCTACTAGCCGGGGAACACTTCAGTGGTCAAAGACATTTGGCCTTGGTTCTTCGGGTGACCATCCTCCAAGGCGGACTTCAGGATATGCAACAACACAGAGTGTCTGATCAGAGGCTGACTGCCAAGTTCGGTATGCATGAGGATGATCTCAACCAGGACCTTGGGTTCATGTCACACTACAGGAGACCCCACTACATTATACACCCTCACACACACTCACTCACAAGCAAACATACACACACACCCTTACACATGATCACACTCACACAGACTGTCTCTCATATACACGCTCTCTCAGACACACACAACCCACACTCCACACTCATGTGCACACCCTCTCACAGGTATATACGCCGTTATACTCGTGCTCACGTTCTATCAAGCACACACACATGCACATACGCATACATTCACATGGATACACAAAAATTCACACTCTCTCTCTCACAAACACACACACACACGTCTATGAATTTGCATTTACAAATTTATATTTGCAGATACATTTTATTTTGTTCAAAAAGCACCCAATCTGTAGGCAGTCAGTCCATGTGACATTTTATAAATTCCTACATTGGAAATAAAACCAGTCTGACTCAAAGTTGGAATACTGACAAACTTTAACCTCACACCTTTAATGCATTGTCAGAGCTGAGATGGCATCTTTCTTTTAAAATCTTAAGTTGTCTTGGGGATGTGACTTGAAAGAAGTTCTGAGATTTAAACATTAATGAATCAGATCCTGTATCCCTATTCTAAGTGATTAAAGCTTAACAGCAATTTAGGTTTGTTCAATACATCGCATCAGTTATATGACACTTTGATCTTTTATTATAAATTCTATGATTCTGCCCCACTTGCTACTTGATGAAGGACTAGTGCTCCAAAAGCTTGTACTTCCAAATAAGCCTGTTGGACAATGAACTGGTATTGTGTGATTTTTAACTTTGTCTACCTCAGTCCAATATCAGCACCTCCACATCATGATTAGGGATGGTCAACATGGCTTTGTGCATGGGAAATCATGTTTCACTAACATGATTGAGTGTTTTGAAGAAGTAATGAAGAGGATTGTTGAGGGCAGAGCAGTGGATTTAATGTATATAGACTTCGTAAGATGTCCAACATGGTTCCTCATGGTAGACTGGTTAACATGTTTAGATTACAAGATTAAAGGTATTAGCATGTAGAACTGGTGGAGGGTTGCCTTTCAGACTGGAGGCCTGTGACCAGTGACATGTCACAATGATCAGTGCTGGATCCATTGCTTTTTGTTATTTATATAAATGATTTAGATGTGAGAATAGAAATGGTCAGTAAGTTTGCAGATAACACAAAAATTGGAGAGTTAGTGGACAGCAAAGGAAGTTACCTCAGAGTAAAATGCGATCTTGATCAGATGGGTCAATGGGCAGAGGAGTAGCACATGGAGTTTAATTTAGAGAAATGTGAGATGTTGCATATTGGAAAGGCAAATTAGAGTAGGTTTTAATGGTAAAGTTCTAGGGAGTGTTGTTGAACAAAGAGACTTTAGAGTGCACATTCATAGTTCCTTGAAAGTGGAGTCACATGTAGATAGGATAGTGAAGAAGGCATTTGGTATGCTTGCCTTAATTGAGTTTGGAGTTCAGAGGTCATGTTGTGGCTTTACAGTGCATTGGTTCAGCCACTTTGGAATACTACATGCAATTCTGGTCTCCCTGCTACTTGAAAGAAATCAGAAAAGATTTATAAGGATGTCGCCAGAGTTGGAAGGTTTGAGCTATAAGGAGAGACTGAATAGGGTGGGACTGTTTTTCCTGGAATATTGGAGGCTGAGGGGTGATCTTACAGAGATTATAAAATCATGTGGAGCAATGGATAGGTTAATAAACAGGGTCTTTTCCCCGGGGCGAGGGAGTCCAGGCATAGGTTTAGGGTAAGAGGGGAAAGATCTAAAAGGGACCTAAGGTGCAAGTTTTCTTGCAGAGAGTAATGCATGAATGGAATGAACTCCCAGAAAAAAGTGGTGGAGGCTGGTATAATTACAGCATTTAAAAGGCTTCTGGATGGGTATATGAATAGGTAGAGTTTAGAGCGATATAGGCCAAATGCTGGCAAATAGGACTAGATTTATCTAGGGTATTTGGTCAGCATGGATGAGTTGGACGAAAGAGTTTTTTTTCTGTGCTGTATATCTCTATGACCCTATGACTGTAAGTGAGATACTGAACACAACAGTAGGGATATATTGCTGGAATTATGTAAAACACTAGTTATGCCAAAGCTAGAGTTTTTATACAGCTCTGGTCACTACTTTATAGGAAGGACACAGTTGCTCTAGAGAGGGAAATGATTTACAAGAATTTTGCCAGAGTTTGAAAATTGCAGCTGTGGAATAAGAGGGATATAACAAGGTTGTTTTCCTTAGAACAGAGGAGACTGAGGAGTTACTTAATGAAGGTGTACAAAATAATGAAGTGTTTAGACTGAGTGGAGAGGAAATATGTGTTTCCTCTGAAGGAGAGATTAGTTACCAGATTAGTTTAAAGTGATTGGTGAAAGAATTAGAGGGACTGCAAGGTAAAACATGTTCATCCAGAAGGTCATGAGTGTTCGGAATGAGTGTTTGGCAGCTGAGGCAGATATAACAGAACCTAAACCTGTGTCTGTCACTCTGCAAACAGCAAGACTATGGACCAGTTGCAGGAAAGTTAAATTTGAGGCTGACCGTGTTCAACCGTGGAGATAAGCTACATGACCTTTCCCTGTGCTGTAATCCTTCAATACTTCTGTTTTGTTGCAACCCTAATTAAACTGTTAAACTGTCAACAAAACGCACAACCATTGAAATGTCCCTTAAACAATTATTTTCTTCTTTGAAGTGCTCATTGTTCTGTTAAGATATTGAAACATGTTTTCAAAATTCTCTTCAAACTATTGTATTTCATCTCATTCATAGGGCTATTAATCAAACAAAACATAAACTTTTTTTTCTAATTGTGTCGACAACCATTAATGGGCAAAACTAACACAGATTTTGGAACTCAGCCAGGCATTCCTAAAACAATCCCTAAAGAATGTAATGCAGCAAAGGTTTTGAAGTTAACTGACCATACGTTTAGATGTATGCTCCATTCTTTTCAAGGGCTCATGCATTGACATCAAAGCAGACTGACATCTATTCAGCTTTTTCAAAGGTTTTATTGATGTCATACACAAATCAATGATAAGGTCAAAGCATAGTATTCAGATGGCTCATTTCAATCAATTTCTCAATTTTCTTGAACAATAACTGCATTTTATCCACTAGATAAAGTACTCTAGTGCACATGAAACATATACACAATCCTCATGAATTGCATAGTTACTTATCTTTTAACCATAGATTCCAATGATCATTCATTGCTTTGAAAATGCATTTAAATCATGATTAAAAAATTCTCTGCAAACAACTTGAATTGGGCAAGACCTTTTAACCTACCTGACTCGGTTGCAGCCTTCCCCCAAGTTTCATATACTGATGTACCTGGCATGATTCTCACAGTCTTCAGAAATCCATTAGTCTGGTTGCACATGTCAAGGTTTGAGAAAGTATCACTTACAGACATTTAACTGTCAAACTTGATATTGTTTCATATGTATACAATGACAAAATGCTGCACTCTTTCTTCCTTGGTTGAAAACAGCATCCATCATGATCTGGTAGATACAAAATTGAGGCCTGGTATAACACAATTTTGGGCCTCCCAATGTAGGGTTTAATAAGCATCAAAGAGATAATTTCTGGTCTCAACTTTTTTATTTAATGAACTGCATTCTTATCTGATACGCATTGCCCAGACAAAAATGTGGAGGATGCATATACCTAAAACCAGGGAATAGAACAGTAAGTCAGTCAACACTTATAAAGAGAAAGTCAGTTTACTATTTCAAGATGAGATGTTCCATAAATACTTTACAATGTGTTTCTGAGAACTACCATACATGCTCGTATGAAAGTTGAATTTTTTAGATGATTTCTAAGGTTAAATTTATGGGGTTGACTATTATATGGAGGTTATTTTTAAGGGACTGAATTCATGCTACAGTCCAAAATACCGCATCATTAGTAGAAGCCCAATTGCTTTATAAACGAATAAAGAAAAAAAAACAAATTACGGTAATGACGACTACAGGGGAACTGAGCTCAGCTGAGCTGTACACAAATGGAGGTTGTCATCTGACTCTGACCTGACTAAACTTCACGCCAAATTCTTCCATTTCCCTCCATTTTCTCTTGTCTTCTGTTATTTTAGCTTTCAAACTAATATTTTAAGCTTTTATTTCAGATAAAATAAGTTATCATACATTTGATTCTCATATAATCAGAACGATCATTGTATCTATGAGAAATCATCAACAGTTGCATGATAATTATACTGAAGTAAATGCATATAGGCCTATCTTATAGAGGAAATGATAGTGTGGTAAACTTTGTATCACACTAATTGTACTAATTATAGTTCTTGTTCAATAATGAACTTAAGAAATCCATTGTCTAATGTTATGAATTGTGCATCAAAACACAGAATAGTATAGAAAAAACATAATTTTCTCATCATAATAACAACATACAGGATAACATGTTGACTCTGCAATATGGATCTGTTATCTGTGAGGAACTAGGGTTGGCTTTTACACAAGATACATGAAAAATTCCAGATTTTTTGACCAAAATTAGGGGGTTGATTTTTACATGAGATTGACTTTTACTGGAGTATATTCAGTAAATGGGAAATATTGGACCTTGCTTGAAATAGGGCTCAGCTACTATTCTAGAATATGGAAGCTTACAATGACAGGTCTTTTGTGGATGATTAAACTTTGTTTTTTCTGTCGCAAGTATCTCTAGCTGATTGACTGATGTACAAAGCAATGTCAGTGCAAAGTTACTGATGAAGGGCTTATGCCAGAAAAGTAGATTCCCTCGCTCCTCGGATGCTACCTGATCTGCTGTGCTTTTCCAGCACTACACTCTCGACACCAATTATATATGTACAATAACTGAGAAAATGTTCTGTCTGCCTGCTGTGTTTTAAAATAAGAGCTAATTATGAAAGTTGATCTGACAAGGTTGGAGACTCAAAACATGCTACCATCTATAGGGTTGCAATTCATTACTGATATCTCTGATAGATTCCATTAAAAATGGATAAATGTGACAGATACTGCTACATCTTGACCAAACTATATACTTTTTTCAATTCCCACCAACCAAGGAAACAATCCATTGAATTAATGATAAGAAAAGTTGCACCTAGCTAAAACATTAAGCGAAAAATATATTTATTTTTTCATATTTTCCACCATGCCTGCGGAGTTTATAGTGACACTGAACTGTCCTGTGTGAACCTTCTGATCCAGCCGGAATGTGCAACTTTATTTTTAGCTCAGCTTGCATGATAAACCATGTTTGTTACAAAGTCAAATGGAATACTGGTGAAAGTTAGCTAAAATAGAACAGTTTATAGGATACTAGATAAAAACAGGTCATATCATATATAACAGAACCCGTTTCACGCTACTGACAATGCATCAGTAAGTACCAAAAGAAAAAGTTTTACTTCTTTTTGCTTTAAATACTGGTTGACATACACCCAGCATAAACAAAATGTGAAACCATCTCATGTCAATAGATTCAGTTCTAAAGATCAAGGAACAACAGCATCAAAGCTATTCTCCAAGGCAATAGAAAAGAACACATGACACCAAGCCATTTTTAAACATTATAAAGGTAGGTTGTTCATAGTACAAAGAACAGTACGGCACAGGAACAGGCCCTCAGCCCACCAATCCCTTGCCAATAAGGACAATCAGTGATAAGGGCAATGTTCAGTACAACATGGTGAGTTCGGTCAGCTATGACAAGGACCATTAAAATTGTTCGTGATTCACAGTGGGGTTGAACAAGGTTGTGTTCTGCTACTGGCATGATTTGGTATGTCCCTCTCTCCTTTCACATGCGTTTGAGTAATCTACAGAGGGTGTCACTTTGATGCAAGAGTGAGTGAAAGTTCAATCTTGTTCACCTGAGATTCAAGACAAAGGTAATTCAAGTCCTAATCAGACTGTTGGTCTTCTCTGATAATATCACAGTAGGATTCCATACTGAGGAACAACTTCATTGACAAGTGAACAAACTGTCTTACACTGGTAAAGGGTTTGGTTCAACCATCAGCATCAGGCATGCCTAACCCTCTCACCTTTGGATTGTGGGAGGAAACCAGAGCACCACAGGAAACCTACACAGACACAGGGAGAACATGTAAACTCCACACAGACTATTGCTGAGGCTGGATTCAAATTTGGGTTCCTGGCACTGTGAGGTAGCAGTGCTAACCACTGAGCCACCATGCTACATACGTCCCAGACACCGGCATTTTATCAATTGATACAGAAACTGATGAAAACACAACAAAAGTAGCATCTGCAATATCCATGTTGTGTCAGAGTGTGTCAATAAACAGCAACCAGATTAAGAACCCCAAGATGTGATTCTAATAAGCACGTATCTTCAATAAAATTCTTTGCAGAGGTGAGAGCTAGACAGATATGCTAGGCAATGGAAAAGACTAAATATTTTCTACCTTTACTGTCCCTGGCATCTCCTGAAAGATCAAGATTATTAATTCAGAAGTCCTAGAGTATAGTTGTTTCATCAGCACACACTCATTGCTAAGCCAATGATAACTGCATTAGTTGAACATGTTCATCTTTTGGGTGACAGTGGTGTGTCCAAAGAGCATATGTATAGTAAATTGGGCATTGGGTCCTGGATTCTTAGGTCTCTAGTTCCATGCTACAAGAACACCTGCAAGCAAAAATATAAAGATAGTGGATGTTGCATTGACAACATCAAATTGGTAGCTGACAGCCATGACTTCGAGAGGCTGTCTCTTTAGAAAGGCATTGGAATGGGTGAGCTGGAATTAAAAATTCAATTGACTTAGAAGAAAGTCATGCGAAAATGAGAGGCTAATGAATGGTGCACTGCCCTCATCAGTAAGCAATATGTCAGACACCAACCCCTCAGAGTGGGGCTCCTGAGCTATAGGCAATGTTTAAGAATTAACCACCAGAGTGCAAACCCTTGATTTATAAACAGACAACTGCCACCATATAAAGAAGGAAAAAATTTAGAGATATGGATCGGACAGCAACCTCTCCACCATGGAGGTGCAATTTCTTTACACATTGATGCCCCATCAGGATGGCTTCAGGGCTCTCCACTTCTTCCTGGAAAGAAGATCTGTACCACCCCCATCCTCCACCACCCTCATCTGCCTGGCTGAGCTCATCCTTACTTTGAACAATTTCCCTTTAACTCCTCCTAATTTCTTCAGATCAAACGTGTGGTCACAGGTACCCACATGAGCCCCAGTTATACCTGTCTCTTTGGAGTGGAATATTCTTGTTCCAGTCCTACTCAGGCCCCTCCACACATCTCTTTCTCCAGTACGATGGTGACTTCATTGATACTGCTTCCCTCTCTCATTCAAAATTGGAACAAATGATCAATTTCACATCCAATTCCACTCTGCCCTCAACTTCGCATGGTCCATGTCTGATTCCTCTCTTCCATTCCTTGACATTTATGATTCCATTTCTGGGTATGAGCATGGCCACCAATATCCACTACAAACCTCCCGACTCTCACCAGTAAGGACTGCAGCTTATTCCTCCCAGTTTCTCCATCTCTGTCTTATCTGTTCTGACAAGGCCACCTTAAACAAGAGGGGCCTCAGAAATGTCCATCAGCTTCCTCAACTGAGGATTCCCTGCCATCTGGTTGACAGGTCCTCAGCTGTGTTTAACCCACCTCTGACATTTCTGCCCTCACCCCTTTCTCTTTCCTCCCAAATCAATGATAGGATCCCCCAGTCCTCATCTACCATCCCACCAGCTTACACATCTAAAGGGTTGTAAGCCACGATTTCTGTCACCTCCAACACTTTACTATGACCAGATAGATATTCCCTTCCCCTTACTTGCCCCCATTCTGCAAGAAGCATTCCCTCCACACACTCTGGTCAACACCTTCACCATTCGCAACACCTCACTACATCCCCATGATATCTTCCCATGCAATCGCAAAAGGTGTAAAACCTGTCCATTTACCTCCTTCCCCCTCATTATCCATGACCTCAGGCACATCTTCCTTGTGAAGCAGCAGATTATCTGTACTTCATTCAATTTAGAAATCTGTATTCGCTGTTCACAATGTGGACTCCTCTACTTTGGGGAGTCAAAATCAAACTGGGTGATGGCTTGGTAGGACACCTATGGTCTCTGCAAAAATGACACAAAGCTTCCAGTTGCCTGCAACTTCAACACACTACCCTGTTCGCACACCAACATTTCTGTCACAGGCATGCTGCAATGTTCCAGCAAGCCTCAGTGCAAGCTCAAAGAATAACATTGCATTTTCCACTTGGGAAACCTGCAGCCTCAAGGACTCAACATCGAGTTCAATAACTTTAAAGCCTGATTCATGGTCTCACCTTTCCTTGTTTTGTCTAGTCCACAACTCCCTGAGGAATATGTGCTGCTCTAATTCAGATCTCTTCAGCACCCCCCAGGTTATTGGCTCCACCATTTGTTATGATATTTTTGCAAGGTATGTGAAAGTTTGTAGCTCAGGTTGAGGTTTAGGGTGTAGGTTTGCTCACTGAGCTGTAGGTTTGATAACCAGACATTTCATTACCTGGCTAGGTAACATCAGTGGCGACCTCCAAGTGAAGCGAAGCTGTTGTCTCCTGCTTTCTATTTATAGCTTTCTCCTAGATAGGGTTCCTGGGGTTTGTGGTGATGTCATTTCCTGTTAATTTTCTGAGGGGTTGATAGATGGCATCTAGATCTATGTGTTTATTTATGGCATTGTGCTTGGAGTGCCAGGCCTTTAGGTTGATATGTTGGTGAAATCATCCACAGGTGACTTGCAGTTGAGGTAGAAACCTGGTACCAATCTATCTTTCTGGATATATCTAATCAACCTGTTATTTCACTCCTCTGCAATTGATAACACTTGAACATAGGCCTCCTGTCTTGGAGGTACCTTGTGGTATCATTGTACCACAAAGACCTGCTGCCACTTGAACCTTTCTGTACTTGGTCTGACAACCTATCCAATTAACATTGGGTAACGAGAAATCAAATCTTAAATCTTAATGATAAAAAGCACCATCATAACAACAAGGTTAATAAGAATGATAACATGACAACAGTTTCTGGTTTCCTTCCTATCGGGAGGAGATTGTGAAACTTGAAAGGGTTCAGAAAAGATTTTGCAAGATGTTGTCAGGTGTGGAGGATTTGAGCTATAGGGAGTGGCTGAATAGGCTGGGGCTGTTTTTCCTGGAACATCGGAGGCTGAGGGGTGACCTCATAGAGATTTATAAAATCATGAGAGGCATGGATAGGATAAATAGACAAAGTCTTTCCCTGGAGAGGGCAAGTCCAGAACTAGCCGGCATAGGTTTAGGTTGAACGGGGAAAGATAGAAATGGGACTAAGGGGCAACGTTTTCATGCAGAGGATGGTATGTGTATTGAATGAGCTGCCAAAGAAGTGGTGGAGGCTGATACAATTATAACATTTAAAAGGCATCTGGGTGAGTATATGAATAGGAAGGATTTAGAAGGATATGGGCCAACCGTTGTCAAATGGGACTAGATTAGGTTAGGATATCTGGTCGGCATGGAAGAGTTGGACTGAAAGGTCTGTTTCTGTGCTGTACATCTCTATGACTCAAAGTAGAAGTTACATTGGCTAGTTCATCATAATTACAAAGACAATCCAAAGTCAGAGATTATATGTCTGATCCCATTGGGATCTCGAGCTAGACTGGCTCTTCTCTAAACATAGACCGAGTAACATCATCAGATTGGATGGTATAGCTTCACTTATAACTATTTGAGGACCAGGATGTGTATGATATTCATGCTGAACCTTAGATTGTCTATGCCCTAAACATTGGGAGTTCCCTTTCTAAACCTTTCTCCTTTAAGACCCTCCTTAAAATCTCTACCTTTGACCAAAATTGCTGCTATATTTCAACATAAAAAAAGGCCCAGTTGTAGAAAGGATATTATCAAGCTGAAGAGGGTTCAGAAGAGATTTACCAGGATGTTGCTGGGTATGGAAGATTTCAGTAATAAAGAAGGGCTGGATAAACTGGGACTTTTTTCACTGGAGCATGGTAGGTTGAGAGGCGACCTAAGAGAAGTGTATAAAATAATGACAGGTGTGAATAGAGTTAATGGTAGTTGTCTTTTCCATAGAATGAGGACACACAGGAACAGACCCTTCAGTCTATCCAATCTGTATCTAACATACAATTCGTTTTTATTCTTGACTAGAACCTCAACATTTCTATGATCCATGCTCCATAATTCTACCACCCTTACCTTTCACTCTTACCAGAACATAATGATTCTGAACTCTTGTTACCACTATCTTGAAAGCCTCCCACTTATACCTTTACCTTTGAACAGTCTACTCCAATTAATTTTTAAACGTTATTGTCTCATACCATTACAATTTGCCTTACTCCAATAAAAAAAAAATAATTTTGATGGAACGCTTATCCTTTTCCACAGCTATTTTAAAACTAGGCCCAAAGTGTTTCCCCTACGATCGCTTCAGTCACATGACCTGTCTTACTACCCAAAAAAAAGGTCAAGTTTTGCACCTTCTCCAGTAGGAACATTTACATAATGATGAAGAAAATTTTCTTGAACACATTTAACCATCCAAACATTTAAGACTATGGTAGTTCTAGTCAATGTTGGTGAAAATTAAAATCAGTTAAAATTAAAATCACCTACTATTACAACCTTATTATTTACAATGCTATTAGTTCAGCAGAGAATTCAGAAGGATACCCAGTGGCTCTGTGCCAAACTCTCTGACCGAGAGTTGTCAAATGAAATTTTTTGTAGTGCATCTATAGTTATACTTTATTCAACTGCAGTGCCAAGTGTAGACCTCAAAGCAGTGCCAGCTATAGCTTTGAGCAGCTGACGTCGCTCTGTCCAAGTATGCAATTCACAGTGGTCTGTGTTGCTTCATTTTGGCAGCAAATTAGATGCGTTTTGCATGACCTCTTAATGAGATAGTGAATCAATTATGTTGCTAATTCTGGTCAAATTGTTATTTTTCCTGCACTGCATTGGTAATCTTAGAATTCAAAAATGGTCATTACAAGCTTTCAGCTATTTAGCTCTGCATCCCTTTTGTAATCTGAGATATTTTTTCGTGTGTGCCAAGCAGTCATGCACTTCTAGCCCTCATAGTAATATATCCAGTTCTGCTTCTCTGAAATTGGAAAGTCTTTTCTCTGAAGGACTTTTGGCGGTCACAATATTTCAGTTTCTCTTCATCGCATTATTTCTGTCACTTCATTGAGCAGTTACTGGCTTTTTAATTATCAGCTTCCACTTCCCTTCTCTCAGTATTTGCAATAGCGGTTCTCCAGCAGAAGACCATTGAGTTTTTAAAAAGTTGTCTACAGTAGAAGATATGCTAAGATCAGTGCATGAGTGCAAGTACACATCAACTGCCCTTTGATAAAAACAAGGTCTCATCAGGAAATCCAATTGCTGGCATCTTTGAGTATTCTAATTTCCCAGAACAGCTTGTTTTCAACTTTCTGCTTAAGGTTTGTGCTGCCGAAGTAAACACCAGTACGAAGACAATAAAGTGATTCACATGTTCGTAGCAGCTTTATTACTGAAATCATCAGCAATAAATGAAATATTTAAAAGTTAATTACAAATCATAATTAAATGTTTCACTTTAACTTACATTGGGTGGAAACCTGCTGGTCTGGCAGAGACAGGTTCGAAGATGGAACTGGGAGCAAAGTTGTAGAGTTAGGCCAGTAACAGAAATTGCTGGAAACAGAACTCAGCAGGTCTAGCTATGACTGAAGAAGGATGACTGGACTCAAAATGTTTATTCTGCTTTCTCTCCAAAGATGCTGCCAGACCTGCATACTTTCTCCAGCAATTTCTGTTTTAGTTTCAGATCTCTAGCATCCACAGTTCTTTGTTTAATATTATTCGAGAGTTAAGCTTTGAGTTGACACCTCCACACATTGTGTGCCTGCCTCCAAGGAATCTTGCCTTTCCTATATAATATTAAGTTTATTTTGCTAAATTTCCAGCTGGCAGAAAAGACTCCTACTGGCATCACTAAATACCGCTCATTGGAGTTGTCGGTACTTAATTAATTGAACTGAGCTGAGATCACAACCCACTCAGTTTAACTTCCAGATTTCACCTGTTCCAAAAAGGCTGTCATTACATTGTCTTGGTTTACAGTGTACCACTACATCAGAAAAGTAAACACACTAGAGGTAACTATGGAGCAAATGTGATGGTCTTCTCTCTAATTAGATGAATACATGAAATTTCTGGTTGTGGGATTTTCAATGGTGCTTAGGAACCATTAATTGCATCCACGAGGCTCTGCATATGTTGCATATTGATAGGAAAAGATACCGCAACTGTGACACTTTCCCTCTTTTATTGTGCAGTTGATGTGTGACCATACAGAGCACATCCTGTTGACAAACTCAAATGTTCTGGAAGTAGTCATAACATTTCCTGCCATAATCAAGCTAAAGGCTGGCGGTTTGGTGACAAAGGCTACCCACTCTGTATGTGACTGATGACTCCTTACAGGCCAACTGTGGTCAGATGGCTGCATATATAAGCAAAGAGAGTCATTGTACTATCAAGAATGTCACAGCTCAGGCTATTGAACCACCATGATAGGTAAAAGGAATCCACTAGTACTGAAGCATGGTTCCAAATTTGAGGTGATATTTGTCATTTTCTCCAATCTTGCTTTCATGACGAAAAAGCTATTGTTACAGCTAGACTTTCAGCGAGGACCTTGGAAGATGGAAAATGAGATACCTAGGTCTCCCTTGCTCCTGATATGCTGTCTTGATATTCCCTTAGTGGATTCCTCGCAGGTAACCTTCTCTAGCATTGTGCTTACAAACAATATTACCTAAATAGTTGCAGTATTTCATTAGAAGAGAGTGCAGATGGCCATGCAGGATAACATTTGAGCACTTCTGGGATTGGCTTCAAATAACTCTGGCTCAGCATGGATAGCAGCAGTCTGCATTGGTTGACCGACAGGAAGCAGTAAGGACACCAGCAACCCAACAATGTTGATGCTTCAATCCTGAGAGATAACAGTAGCTACATGCTCCATTGCTCCCACAGTAGGTATCAAGAATCTAAGAAATCCAATGGGGGACAGATTTCTGAACTGCTATATGAATTCACTTGACCCTTTGAGCTTTATATCCACATCCATAAAGGCAGCAGTCTGAGCCTGCATAGCAAAAAAACACATGTCCTCAGTTTGAACTTCTACTGCAAGGCTCAGCTTGTTGGGCATCTCCTGTTTTTGCTGTCCTGACAAGTGAGACATCAATCACCAGATGTTTCATAACATCTGGGTATTCCAATGTTCTCATGATGTTGACCACTACTTCCACAATGGAAAGGTAAAGGCCCATGCCAAGTTGGATATGTTAAACTTCCCGTTGCTTCATACCAAAGGTAGCTTGCAAGTCTGCCAGTGCAGAAAGCATCCATTTGTGCACACCCATCACTATTCTGTCCTGTCTATTCCCAAAAACCTTTGCCTGAGTTCTGTGCAGTGGAATCTATTGATTATCTTGCCATCTAGGGTACTGGCATCTACAAAATCTTTTTGCCCAATCAAGAACCGGTCAGCTTATGCCACATGACTCACCTTCTGTACATCCTGAACCTAAACCACCCCTGAAAGTACATACAATGCCAATTTCTGCACTGGTAGCTGCAACTGCTCTATTGTGCCATCATCCTCAAGTATTACTGTCTGTTCAGGTGACAGATCCTGAATACTTGGAAGCATTAATACAGCTAAGGAATGATGGGATGAGAGAATGAATTTGAAATGGAAAGCAAGAATTCCACGATTGTCCAGCAGCAGGTGAAAGCAAAATACCATCGAAGCTGAAAATTTGAAATAAAAACAAAAAGTGCTGGAGAAACTCAACAGGTCTGATAGCATCTGTGGAGAGTGAAACGGATACGCCTATCTTCTGCCAGTTCCCAGTTGCTTTCTTGCGATGACTGTCCCTGTTCTGCAAATTGAAGGGTGTAAATCTGTTGCAATGTGCTTGTGTGAACTATCTGTCAAAGCTGCATCGCTGAAGGAATGTGGAAGATGTCAAATGTGAAACTGAGGCTTGAAGCATTCATAAGTGTGTGAGTGCGCAGCTGAATGTGAGACATGCCTTGCAACCAAGATATTGCTGACATGTGAAATATATACTGCGTAGTAAGGATTTGGTGGTGTGATAGAACAAAGGACAGCACAGCACAGGATTAGAACCCTCTGCCTACCAAGACTGAAAATGTATTACCTCGCTTTTGTCTGGATCAAACTCAATCTGCTATGTTATCGCTCAAGAGTCTAGCCTATCTATATCCTGCCATATCCTCTGGCAGTCCTCCTCATAACCTGCAGCTCCCTCAATCTTTGTGTTGCCTGCAAACTTACTAATCAGACCACCTATATTCTCATCCAAGTCATTTACAGGTTGTTCAGGAATAACACACATTTCGGCAGCATTATTTGGCTATAATGTCGCTGAAGAATTAGGGAATAGTATTTTGGAGAATGCTTCCCTCCATTGGCAATAGTTCAATGCCAGCAGGGATTGGTTTGCGTGCTATGTGCTGCGTGTGAGCCAATGTTCCTGCCATTCTGCACATGTGCGATGTCCACACCAAGTCTCTGTGTCATTCTGCACATGAGTGAATGTCCGCTGCCAACAGAGCAGCTTTCTGTGAGAGACACCAGATACAAAGCAGCTTTCTTACTTTTTTTTTAAATTTACAGTGTTAAATTTACTTTTACTTCATTAATAAATATGACTTCAACCTTCATTCAGGCTGTGCTATACTTTGCGTTCGACTTTTGGGTGATTTTTGAGCAATCATGAGTGATATTCTAACCCCACTTTTCTCATAGGCTCCATTATTTCTATTAAGCGATTTTCCATTAAGCGAGGTTCGCTGGAATGCACCTACGGTGTTATAGGAGAACTATCTGTGTATTTACCACAAACACTGATCCCTGAGGAACATCACTGGTCTCAGATCTCCAGCCCAAAAAAACACCCTTCCACCACTACTGTCTTGCATGGCTAAACCAGTTCTATATCCATCTTATCAGCTCACCTCAGATCCCATGTCCCAGGTATGAAGATGATGTCTTTGAAAACTAAATGTGAAGCCAAAAACAGCAGCCTGACGTTCAGTGATGGGGGTATGATCCAGGGGGAGATGGGACGACATGTCTAAGAGTTGGTGCTCATCTTCTGCAAGGAAGAGAACTGTGCACTAGACACTAACAGCACTAGCCTTGTTGGCAAAATTGATAGCAACGGTGGGCTTAGACCTGAGAGAATGGCTCATAACTTCAGAGGAAGACAGGTTTGAGTGCATGAGAGGAACAGAGAAATTAAGGTGGCCAATGACAGTTTGACATTTCTTGATGAAGATATCAAGAACAGGTAAGAGGCCAGAAGGAGGAGTTTGGGTGAAGGTGGCATATCTGAGATGGGTGAAAGGGCCTGTGGGTCCAAAGAAGTGGGAATGGAGGCAAAAATAACACAAGTGTTCAACAAGTTCTGTCCAAAACTCATTGAGTTTGGGCATAAAGGGATAAAACTTTTCTGAGTGCAGATCATTCAGCATCAGAGAGTGCAAGGTCAGAAGGTATGGCGAATTTTTGATGAGGGGTAGAATGAAAAGAAGGGATTGAATCAGATGGAAGTCCATGATGAAATGGTATCGAGCCAAGTTGGTATGAGTTGTTGGATCTCATGTTGTTTAACACCTGGTTGGAAGAGAAAACGTTTCTTAGTAAGGCATTGAGTGAGATGAAGAATGAAAATTGAACGGGGTACCAAGACAGTTTAGAGACAGCACAAGGTGGTACTGATGGAGAGAAAGGTTGAAAATGTGTATGCGGTGGGGCATGAAACTGAATGTAGATCACAGGATGCAATGGGAGAAGCTGTCTGAAGAGAGTACTATGTCTCAGAAACACATGCAATTTTGGGAGGATTTAAATACAAAGGACTGAACTATAGTTGGAGACCATGTAGAGTAACTCAGGGCCAGAGACATTCACTGAGGCTGCAAAATCAACTTTTATTAAAATTTTATCACATACCAAGAGGTGAAAGGAAGCAATGAAGGTGAGCAAACTGAAAGATTACATTTACGTGATGATGTTAATGGATCATGGCAAATTATTTCCATGTGCCAGTTTCCCATAGTTACTGTTCTAAACTTGTTGCTCTATGTCAACAAATCAATCACAAATTTGAGAAACTGTGTCTCTGATTCCTTTGTGAGATAAAGGGGTTAGTTTTAGTCATGTATGATAGTGGGTGAGAGTGGAGGTAGTGAAATATGAGTTAGGACGTGATGCTGACCACTGACATTATTTTCCCACAGAAGCTTGAAATGTACAAATATCGTAGATATCCATCAGCTACAGCATGAAGGAGAAAAAAAATGTTCATTTGAAGATAATTCCAGTTTTAAAGCTTTTATCTTTTTTATTTGTATTTGTTTCAAAGAATAATGAAAGCTATGTTCTGATCATACTAAGAATTTGCAAGTCTTCAGGGAGTCGTTTGTCTTTGATTAATTGAGAGTGGGAATTATATGTAGAGTCAAATAGAACCATTAAACAGTGAGTCATGTGATGGCTCCGTCATTATTTTAGAGATTCTTGGACTACGCAGCAAAGTCAAATAAGCTTTTGCATTGTAAAATAAATATGGCAACAGAGTTTGACAATTATACTGCAAATACCTGCTAGAATATGCTCTGTTACCAAAGTTTTCCAGTAACACTGGTCAGTTGGTTTAGAGGAAAATAAGAAAGGGTTAACTAGACGCAATCCTTTCATGGAATTAGAGATCTGTTTATCCCTTTCATCCATGCACCAGCACAGCAAGGTAAAGTCACCAGGATCCTATTAGACGACATAGCTGCCCTCTCACATTAGAGAGAAACAGAAGCAGTTGGTGAGTCAGCATGTTTCAGGTGATGGGAGAGGTTGAGAAGGAAGCTCATTCATGGTAACCATAACCAGTGTGGGATCTGAACCCATAATATTAGTATCACTTTCACTTGGAAACTAGCTGTCCAGCCAACTGTGCTACCCAATAAATACAACAAATTACCTCAAATCTGCTCCTTGTAGGATGGCATGAGAAATCATGGATCCTAATGCTTTGTTTGTTTCTGAGCTCCTTATTTCTCTCCACCACTTACCTACCCTATTTTAACCCTAGCCCCTCATGTCCTTTATCCATCCAGAATTAGAATGTATAGGCACAGTGGGATCAAAATGTTTAATTGGCTCAGCAAAACTTCTGGGCTTTTCTGTTTTTTATTCCTTTGTTTATAAAATCCAAAAGCCAGGTGTCAGCATGACACACTACAACAACTGTTTTGGAAGATATTTGCACACACCTTACTGATTTTTATTGTGAAGCCACCTTTGCTTCATTGAACTCGAATGTTTGCAATTTCTGGACAGCAACATCCCAAAGATTTTGGTTTTGTTATTGGAGAATTTACATTTTACATGTCGTGATAAATATTTTATGTTTTTAAATTTAAACTAACCAATCTTACCCAGCATGGAGCAGATGAAATACTCGCAAAATACGGTGGATGGTGAAGATTTGAAATATAAAAAGCATATCCTGGAAAACCTCCATGGGCTAGACATTATCTGTGGAGAGAAAAACAGAGTCTGTATTAAAAGATGCACAATGTGTACTTGTGCTGACAACGGGTCACTGACCTCTGTCTCGCTCTACACAGACGCTGCTTGATTTGCTGAACATTTCCATTACTTCCCATTTCTTCTGGAGCAAAAATAACCCTCTTTGTCAGCCATCCAAAAAACAAATGAACAGGCTTCTTTTCAGCCTTCCATTTCATTTCGAAAAGAATCCTGACAGCAGCTGTCTGAGAGTTGTTTTGGCATAATATTAAAAGATCGATTTCAAAATTTAAAAAAACGTATAGAGAAAAAAAACAAAGCGCTGAGCAAAAAGAAATCAACATCAAAGCTATAAACCGATGATTCAAAATATTATTAATTTGTAAAAATGACCATTAACAAGTGCCAAGCAGCAGAGTTAATAAATAAGACCTTTGTTTTACCTTTTTCATTGAATCATAGAATCCATACATTATAGAGGTAGGCCATTTGGTCCACACACATCCTCCAAAGAGCATCCCACCTAGACCCACCCACCCTACCCTATCCCTGTGACCCCACATTTCCCATTGCTATTCCACCAAATCTACACATCTTCAGACTGTGGGAGGAAACTGGAGCAAATCCACACAGGCACGGCTAGAACATACAAAGTCCAGGCAGACAGTTGCTAGGAGGCTGGAATTTATACAGGTCTCTGCAGCAGTGCTAACCACTGAGCAAAAGAAACAGAGCTTGAAAGAAACAGAGTTGTCTCTGAGACATGGTCACCTGGGAAGCAGAGGCCAATGAAGCCAAGAGAAGGAATTGGGGTCTAACTTGCATTCATCTCTGGTGATGCATGTTCCGTTGTCTTTTGTTGAAATATTGCGTGTGTGTGTGCATGTATGTGTGCGCGTGCGTGTGTGTTTCCAGATCTCCACCAGTGGAGATCGTCTCCTGTGCAGTTTCTGGTGAATGGTATCCTATCCAATTTTCAGCATGGGAGTTTCAGTGAGGGCAATGCTATTGAATATCAGGAAGAATGGTTACGTTCTCTCTTGCTGAACATTTAACAATCATCTATGACCACGTACACTTCTACCCTTATGGTGGAGAGAAGGCCATAGTTGGAAAAAAGGTGTGGCTGTAAGAGCTGCTCCTTTTTTGATGTATTTTAGGTTTTTGAGATGATCTCCTCAAATGCTGGAGCAGCAATTACTGTTTTATATGCTGTTGCATTGATTTGGAACTTTGTGGGACAAAAGATCAAAACAATGGCACTTTAAAAAAGAGGAAGACAAACACATGGTCAGATAAAGAAACCTATACTGCAGTCTGACACAGCAGTGAATCCACACAGTTACTGTCTTTGCTGTTTGAGGTCAAGTACCTCTGGACATCGCAGCGCATCCAGAAAATATTAACAAACAATGAAATTCACAGCTGACCTTGGAGGAACTTGTGTGGGAAAGCTCACAACACAGGAACAAATAAATGTATAGTTTTTAAGTGTAACCTTGCTGTAAATTTACAATAATGAGTGGATTCTTTCTTGATTATATATTATATTGAGATCTGTTTGTTGATTAATTTTTTAAAAAATATAAACCATAAGCATTAAGTTAGCCTGGAGCAGAGTTTTTTATTTAGAACAATAAGATGGTGCTAATTTCTGGGTTTGTAGATTGTGAAGAAGCCAAGATGACCTTTAGTAGAGTAATGTGCTCTGGCTGTTGGATGTGGGAGTTTAGGGAGAGTTTCCATGTTACTGATGATTATGTCTACAGGAAGTATCTTTGTTTGCAAATCCTATCTGATCACATGGATTGGTTGGAGCAACAGTTAGAGGCAATAAGAAATTTATAAGAGCTAGGAAATGAGATACAGTCAGGTAGATGATTAAAGTCCAGACAAGGTAGGAGGAGTAGGCAGGTAGTGCAGGAGTGCTGTTGTGTAAGACGTTGGGGGGAGATGAACTCTCGGGGGAATGTAGCTGGCACAGAGAATGGCTCTAATGGAGTGAGGGGCACGTTGGGTTCCAAGAGATCAATTGGGATAGGGGAATTTCTTGTCAGAGGCACAATCTGATAGCCAGCTGCGAAAAATCAGAATGTTATGTTGCCTCCCTGGTGCCAGGATCAAGGATATCTCAGAGAGGGTGCAGAATGTTCTCAAAGGGAAGAGGGACTAGTAGGGGATCATTGTACACATTGGAACTAATAACATAGGAAAGAAAAGAATGAGATTCTGAAGGGAGATTACAGAGAGTTAGGCACAATTTAAAAGGGAGGTCCTCGACGGGAGTAATATCTGGATTACTCCTGGTGCTACAAGCTAGTGAGGGCAGGAATAGGAGGATAGAACAGATGAATGCATGGCTGAGGAGCTGGTGCAGGGGAGAAGGGTTCACATTTTTGGATCATTAGATTATTTTCTGGGGTAGAGGTGACCTGTACAAGAAGGATGGATTTCACCTGAATCGTAAGGGAGCTAATATACTGGTAGGGAGATTTGCAAGAGCTGTTCAGGAGGATTTACACTAGTAAGGAGAAGGGGGGTGGGATCCAGGGAGATAGTGAGGAAAGAGATCAATCTGAAACTGGTACAGTTGGGAAAAGGAGCAAATTAAACAGTCAGGGCAAGCAGGAACAAAGCATAGAACAAGGTAGGACTGATAAATTAAACTGCATTTATTTCAATGCAAGAGGCCTAACATGTAAGGCAGAAGAACTCAGGATATGGTGAGGAACATGGAACTGGGATATCAGAGCAATAACAGAGATGTGGCTCAGGATGGACAGGATTGGCAGCTTATTGTTCCAGGATACAAATGCTATAGGAAAGAGAGAAAAGTGGGGGTGGGGGTGGGGGTGTGGGGAAGGGGGGAAGGGGAGGTGGAGGGTGGAGGCAAGAGAGGAGGGGGACTATCATTTTTGACAAGGGATAGAATTACGGGTGTACTTAGGGAGAAGATTCTTGGGAATACATCCAGAAAAGATATTTGTGTGATACTGAGAAATAAGAAAGGGTGAATCACCTAATCGGGATTGTATTAGAGCAGGAAATTGGGAAACAATCTCAGTAAACTGTTAGAATAATAAAGCGGCTATGCTAGGGGATTTGAACTTTCCAAACATAGACTGGGACTGCCATAGTGTTAAGGGTTTAGACGGAGAGGAATTTGCCAAGTGTGCACAAGAAAATTTTCTGATTCAGTATGTGGAAGGGCCTACAAGAGAAGGTGCAAAACTTGACCTACTCTTGGGAAGTAAGGCAGGCAGGTGACTGAGGTGTCAGTCGAGGAGCACTTTGCCACTGACCATAATTCTATTAGTTTTAAAATAGTTATAGAAAAGGATAGACCGGATCTAAAAGTTGAAGTTCTAAATTGGAGGAAGGCACAATGGTTAGCGCTGCTGCCTCACAGCGCCAGAGACTTGGGTTCAATTCCCGCCTCAGGCGACTGTCTGTGTGGAGTTTGCACATTCTCCCGGTGTCTGAGTGGGTTTCCTCCAGGTGCTCCAGTTTCCTCCCACAGTCCAAAAATGTGCTTGATAGGTGAATTGCCTACGCTAAATTGCCCGTTGTATTATGTGTAGGGAAATGGATCTGGGTGGGTTGCGTTTTGATGGGTCGGTGTGGACTTGTTGGGCTGAAGGGCCTGTTTCCACACTGTAAGTAATCTAATAAGAAAAATTTTCAAAAGCTGATAGGGGACAGATATTTGCAGTTAAAGGGACAGCTGGAACATGGGAAACCTTCAAAAATGTGATAACACGAGTCCAGAGACAATATGTTCCTGTTAGGGTGAAAGGAAAGGCTGGTAGGTGTAGGGACTGCTGGATGAAGAGAGAAATTGAGGTTTCAGTTAAGAAAAAGAAGGAAGTATATGTAAGGTGTATACAGCAGATATCGAGTGAATCCTGAGAGTATAAAAGCAGTAGTATACTTAAGTCGGAAATCAGGATGACAAAATGGGGACATGAGACAGTTTTGGCAAATAGGGTTAAGGAGAATCCAAAGACAATTTATAAATATATTGAGGACAAAAGTGTAACTAGGAATACAATAGGACCCCTTAAATATCAGAAAGGTAGCCTCTGTGTGAAACCACAGGAGATGGGGAAGATATTAAATGAGTATTTTGCATTAGAGTTTACTGTGGAGAAGGACATGGAATATATAGAATTTAAGGAAATAGATGGCGGCATCTTGAAAAATGTCCATATTACAAAAGAGGAGGTATTGGATGGCTTAAAATGCGTAAAAGTGGATAAATCCCCAAACCCTGATCAGGAGTACCCTAGACCTCTATGGGAAGCTAGGGAAGTGATTCCTGGGCTCCTTGCCGAGATATTTGGATCAACGATAGTTACAGATGAAGTGCTGAAAGACTGGAGGTTGGCTAACATGGTGCCAGTATTTAAGCAAGGTGGTAAGGAAAAGCCAGGGAACTATAAACCAGTGAGCCTGACATTGGTCATGGGCAGATTGTTGGAGGGAATCCTGAGGGACAGCTTAAATGCATTTGGAAAGGTAAGGACTGATTAGGGATCATCAACATGGCTTTATACGTGGGAAATCATGTCTCATGAAATTGATTGAGTTTTTTTGAAAAAGTAATGAAGAGGATTGATGAGGGCAGAGTGGTGGACGTGATCTGTATGGACTTCAGTAAAGTGTTTGAAAATGTTCCCATGGGAGATTAATTAACAAGTTTGGATCTCATGGAATACAGCGAGAACTAGCCATTTGGATACAGAACTGGTTCGAAGGTAGAAGACAGAGGGTATTGGTGGATGGTTGCTTTTCAGACTGGAAGCCTGTGACCAGTGGTGTGCGACAAGGATCAGCGTTTGGTCTACTGCTATTTTTCATTTTTTTAAATGATTTGGATGTGAACATAGGAGGTATAATTAGTAAGTTTGCAGATGACACCAAAATTGGAGGTGTAGTGAACAGTGAAGAAGGTTACCTCAGAGTACGACAGGATCTTGATCAGATGGATCAATGGGCTGAGAAGTGGCAGATGGTGCTTAATTTAGATAAATGTGAGGTGCTACATTTTGGAAAGACAAATCAGAGCAGGACTTATATACTTAATGGTAAAGTCCTGGGAGTGTCTCTGAACAAAGAGACCTTGAAGTGCAAGTTCATAGTTCCTTCAAAGTGGAGTCGTAAGATAAATAGGATAGTGAAGAAGGCATTTGGTATGCTTTCCTTTATTGGACAGAGCTCTGAGTAGAGGAGTTGGGCGGTCATGTTGTGGCTGTACAGGACTTTGGTTAGGCCACTGATGGAATATTGTGTGCGATTCTGGCCTCCTCCTAATGGAAGGATGTTGTAAAACTTGAAAGGGTTCAGAAAAGATTTACAAGGATATTGCCAAGGTTGGAGGATTTGAGCTACAGGGTGAGGCTGAACAGGCTGGGGCTGTTTTCCCTGGAGGGTCGAAGGCTGATGGGTGACCTTACAGAGGTTTATGAAATCATGAAGGGCATGGATAGGGTAAATAGATAAGATCTTTTCCCTCGGGTGGGGCAGTCCAGAACTAGAGGGCATAGGATTTAGATGAGAGGGGAAAAATTAAAAGCAACCTGAGGGGCAAGTTTTTCACACTGAAGGTGGTGCATGTACAGAATGAGCTGCCAGAGGAAGTGGTGGAGGCTGGTACAACTACAACATTTAAAGGTATCTGGATGGGTATATGAATAAGAACGGTTCAGAGGGATATTTGCCAGGTGCTGGCAAATGGGGCTAGATTACAGGCGGCACGATCTGGCAACTGTCTGTGTGGAGTTTGCACATTCTCTCCGTGTCTCCACATTGCCTTTGGGTGCTCCGGTTTCCTTCCACAGTTCAAATATGTGCAGGTTAGTTGAATTGGCCGTGCAAAATTGCCCGTAGTGTTAGGTGAAAGGGTAAATGTAGGGGAATGGATCTGGGTGGGTTGATCTTTGGAGGGTCAGTGTGCACTTGCTGGGCCAAAGGGCCTGTTTCCACACTGTAAGTAATCTAATCTAATTAGGTCAGGATATCTGCTCGGCATGGATGAGTTGGACCGAAAAGTCTGTTTCCGTGCTGTATATCTCTATGACTCTATGACTCCATGATAGTTTGTCAGGACACTGCCCTGAGGAACTCTTACACTGATATCCCAAGACTCTCTTGAGAGTCCCCACCAACCACATCCATCTTCGTTTTTGCTGGATATGCCTCCAACCAGCTTAGATTTCCTCCAATTCCCATTGACACTGGTTTTGCAAGGGATCCTTGTTGCCACTTTTAGTCAAATGCTGTCTTGATGTCAAGGACAGTCATTCTCACCTTACCTCTGGAGTTTAGCTGTAAAGGCTGTATTAAGCTTGTGGGGCAAGAACAGAACAGAGTTCATTTTGAAAATTTGGTGATTACTTAGGTTTGATGAAAAGAACAGTGGAGCTATGTGTAATGATGTTACGTTTTTTCTTTTTTGTATGTAACTAGCTCAATGGTAATATTTGCATCTCCAGTTGGTATCTGTTTCAGTCAGTGACCTGAACATAATTGTGTCAAGTTGCTTATGTCATTCAAGGTTGAACTTACTGCATTTATATTAATTTTATTTTCATCATTATTGGATAATCATGTTCAGAGACATCCCTTACACAGCAACTACTTGGACTTTTGAAGCCTCACTAAATAAATAATGCAGTGTTCTTCCTAAAGTTTATCAAAAGTCTATCATAGTCTGAAAGGGAAGAACTAAAGGCACCATACAGGATTTCCATAATATGCAAAAACATATTCAACTGACTAGCATGACTGCTGAGGAAAAGTTTACTTCAATACCAAATGAAGCTATTATTCATTCAATTGTGTTATCTTTAAATTTATTTGGAAGTCTTTTCAATTTCATCCAGAATAATCACTAATGAGTGTAATAATTAATATGAAAGAAGGTGTACCTTTATCTTTTGTGGCTGACTGTCAGTCAAGTCTCAAAGTTAGCTGAATGCCTTGCTGTTTTACAGTTTGAAGCGATGCCACCTGTAGGATGAAAACCCAAGAACAACTTCAGGCAAATCTCTTCAGTTTTTTGCAGCTTTTTCACAGTTGTAAAAGGACATCGTGGTCAAGTCATGCTCAAATTTGCATGGGTTATATTTTAGTTTTCTAACCAAATAACTTTCTGCATGGAAGAAACAAATACAAGGGAGATTAAATAGGAGTTCAAAACTCGGAGGCATATTTTGAAGGAGAGGAGAAAGATTTAGAATGGAATGAGGACAACTTTTTTACATTGAGCTGTTTATGTGCAGAATGAACTGCCAGAGAAGGTGGTAGATGCTGGTACAGTTACAACATTTAAAAGACATTTTGATAAATTAATGAACAGGAAAGGTTTGGAAGGATATGGGCCATGCGATTGCAGTTTAGTTTAGGAACTTTGTCGGTGTGGCCTGGCTGGACTGAAGGTCTCTTTCTGTGCTGAGTGACTCTATGACTCTATGATTCTACATTTTCATCGCGGCACCCACACAATTTTCAAATGTGCTGTTTTTGGAAAGAGGTGACCCAAATGTCTCCGACATCCAGTGGGACAGCATCAGTAATGTTCAAAAGTCCACCCTCATCCACCTTCTTTCCTGATGCTGCAACAAACTTTGTAAATTCCAAGTCAAAGAATACAATGGAAAAGAAAAATGGGACATTTAACACTACTATGATATACAACAGTTGTGGAAATAATAGCAGTTCCTGCTTGTAATATTTTCGTGTTCCTGAGTGTGGAATTTGGAATTATACCTGTAAAGTGAGATGTACCTGCCCACAGGCATCTTGCAGCCACGAATAGTCTCATAAGTTCAGATATGCAAATATATATTGCTTGACATACGAAAAGATGGGATGAGTATGGAAGCTTGCCAAAGTATATTAGTTACCCCTAGTTTGAGAGTAATGTTGGTTGGGAATGAAACTTTGCTGATGTCTTGAAACATGTGACAACCAGCAAGACAGGCGAAGAATTATTTTTGTTGTTTGCTCAAAATATTTACTTACACCATGATTATGCTTTTCAAAGTATTATAATTACAATACTCCCACATTGCCATTAGGCTTTTAAATGTTAGCAAAGCATTTCCATACAAGTGTTAATTGAGCTCAGCTCAACCATATGTTTAGAAGTCACTCAAAGCACATGATGTGTGTTTTATTAAAGTGGCCACAAAATCACATAAAGTTTGACCAGTTCAACTAAAATTGAGAATTGAATTTTGTTTTAAGACTTAGTATTGTGATATGATTCTAATCCTGCATTTGTAGATGGAAGATAAAGAGGTAAACCTCGTAATATTTCAAATTTGAAACTCAACCTATGATTCTGATGACACAACATTCAGTTAGAAAGCATCTTTATCTTTCCAAAGCTTGAAGAAAAATTAAAACTAAGAAAAAGGGGATGCATGAAGAGAGATAACGGAATTTTTTTTTCAAAGAGGCTAATTTCAAGTTTGCTCTTAAGCTAAAAATAGAGACGTAGTGGACATTAGGTTGGAACTTACAGAGAATGAGAGGTAAGATGGGAGCCATGACTTGTAACTGATTGCAGATAGTTTTAACAATTCACTTGTAATGTCCAAGGCTGGATTTCCTATAGAAGAACTATATTGAGAAACAAGTATATCTCAAATAACAAAGAAGCAGGAGGCATTTAATCATAGCTCTGACAAACATATTCACAGTCAATTGGGGTGGGTATCTTCTCCTGGATTTATCTTGTCTCTCCAGTCTATCTCAAAGGGACAGAGATAGTACAACAACCAAGGGCATTTACAGTTTTCACAGAAAAATCAATTCACTCACAGAATTTAATGTTTTGACAAAAGATTTAAAATCTCATGTAATAAAACAGAATTTGACTACTCAGTCAGCTTAAGTCAGTTGCTATACTTATAGAACTGGAGATTTCCATTTTGTTTGAACCATTTTTAATGTTCCTGGAATATTGTGTACTGACGATGTAAGTCTATATTTATCCATCAAAAGTCACCATCTCTGACGATCACTTGCTTTCAGAGCACCGAAGTTTTGCATTCTAAATGTATGCTTATTTGTATTATTAATTGAATTGATGGTCAATAAAGTGTATTCAATTTTTTGTAAAAATTGATTAGTTGTAAAATTAAACTTTCAATCACATTGAAAGGTGGATTGAACTATAAAGGAGATTTTTTTTGACCAAAAGGTGGATATAGGTGATAAATGATGCTGTGCTAATAGAATTTATGGTCAATCTTGGTTCTAAGTGCTGATTACTACAAGTTGAATTTCCTTGAGTCACTAAGTGAGAAAAATGCAAGCGTAACACTTACATCTTAATTAAATCCCATGAGTACAATTTTATAGGAGTTTTCATGATGCACAATAGAGAGTTTTGTTACATCAACATATGGCAAATGCGGCGAGGCCCATCTTGATAATGAGATCATTTCATTCCAGCTTTTATGCTTTTCCTAAGTGACATGGCAAGAGTCTAGTAAGGCACCAGTAAAATGCCAATTGATGAGTATTAACACATGTTGAGCGCCTTGGCATGGCTTGCCTCATTAATATTCAGAGTCCTGTTGACCAAACTTACCAAACAAGCTAGATGTCTGGAAAACACGATGAGGAAACCAGACTGTGCAGCTGGTGAATTCAGCTTGCAGCTTGCACTGAATGACCTCAATATTAAAAGCCAACATCTCAAGCACAGTCCATGGCAATGACCACACACAACCTAAATCCACAGACAGTGGTATACAACAATTTGTATACCATGTATTCTAAATGTACTCTAAGAGTACATTTTGAGGTAGGTGAATGCAAATGAGTGAAGATATTGCATACAGCAATTATGGTAGAGATTGTAGAGCATGTCCCTTGATGGGAAAGTGGGTACAGGAGCGGAGGTAAAGTGAGTGTCAGATATTGAGAGAAGATGATGGCATTTACCCTGGTGAAGAGGAGGAGGAGATTTATTTTTCTTCTGCAGTGTTAGGCATTTCTCTAAACAACTGAAAGTGCTTCAACCCAAGTGGCAACGTTGGCCCAGATGGCATGGTCTGGTGTCATGGATTCTGCTACTGTTTCTGTGCAATGAGGAAGTGCCAGGCAACACCCCATCCATCAGTACTTCCACGTCCCTACTCACAAAGCAGAGAAACTACATCCCCCTCTCTGCTATGTCCAAGGCAAATGTCAAGATACATGCAAAGTAGCCCCAGTCAAAATGTCCAATGAGCATTCAGAGATGGTACAATCACAAAGTATGCGGTCTAAACATTGGCTAACTATTGAATGGTGAGTTGTTCTGGGACCAGCATGTCATAAGATGGGCTGAAAATTGAACATGAGAGATCTGATAGAGGTATGATAGATAATAAGGTGAGTTTGTTAAGATAAGGTGAGCAAAGCTGCTAGGCCTTGCTGTGATCAACAAACTAAAAGCCCACCATAACTTGGGTTTTGTCAAAAAAACAATAAGATTGAACTCCATGGAATATTACATGGGAGTCACTCTCAGTCATTTCCAATAATTGGGTGAAGCACTGTGACTAACACAGGGCAACACTTTTGAGGATAGATCAGGGCCAAAGGGAACAGGACATAGCTTTCTGAGGGTGAGAGAAGTTTTGGTGCAAATATCCAAAATCATGAGGGGTTTGGACTGAACAGATGCGAGAAAATATTGATATCAGCAAAAAAACGAACAAATTTAAGATAATTGGCTAAAGAAGCAATAAGGTTGTGGGAAAAGAACATTTTATCACCCAAAGATTTGTACAGTTTTGAACTGCACTGCCTGAGAGTGTGGTATAGTCAGTGAACCTTTCAAAAGGGCAACATCTGAAAAAGAAATATTTTCAGTCTTATGGGGAAAGTCAGGGGAGTGACACAAGATAAATTGTTCCTTCAGGGAAACAGTACAGACTCAACAAGCCAAATGGCCACATCCAGTTCTGTAACTGTACTTTGATTCCATGTTTCCATGATTTTAAACAAAGGATGACCCAGTGAAGCAATTTAAGATCTTACCCTGTCCAGCTTGGAGATTGTATTCAGCAAATATCACCCCTAAATCTGCAAATACATTAAATGGATTTTCTCAGTGTGTTGGTTTGTTTACATAACAAATCACCAAAAATATTATTATTGCAATTGTTGATGCCAATTCAGCTGAATGTTTGTACTCTTAAGCTGCCAACTAGGCTGGCTAGCTGTGAAAGTGCCACATTGCTTTATAAGCATGGTAGCTCAGTGGTTGGCACTGCTGCCTCACAATGCCAGGGACCTGGATTCAATTGCAACCTTGGGCAACTGAACGTGTGGAGTTTTCATGTTCTCCCCATGTCTGCGTCTGGATTCCTCCCACAGTCCAAAGATGTGCAGGTTAGGTGAATTGGCTGGGCTAAATTGCCCATAGTGTTAGGTGCATTAGTCAGAGGAAAATGTGGGAGAATGGGTGTGTGTGGGTTGCCCTTCGAAGGGTTGGTGTGGACTTGTTGGGCCAAAGGACCTGTTTCCACACTGTAGGGAATCTAATCTAATCTAATAATTCCTCACCCACTCATATCCGATTCCTCTTGTATTATGTACTACAGCAAATAAGCAATTTAACTGAAACATCGACCACAATGCTATGTTTCTTCTCCCGGCTTATGGGCAAAAGCTCAAGCAGGAGATCCCCCTCGTGGATACAGGTCCAGTGCTGGTTGGATGAGGCAGAGGATCAACTCCGGTGCTGTCTGGAATCAGCTGATAGGGACAGTCCGCAGGTACCTGGGATGAGTACACCACCATCGTCACAGACGTTATCAGCAAGTGTGTGTAGGACTGTATACCAAGGAAGTCAATCCGGGTGTTCCTCAACAGGAAACCCTGGATAAATCAGGACATATAGAGCCTGCTAAAAACCAGGCGTGAGGCCTTCAGATCAGGAGACCCACCCAAATATAAGGAATCCAAGTATTACCTTTGCAGAGTCATTAAGACAGCCAAGGACCAATAGCGATCCAAACTAGAGACCCAGACAGATATCCCCCGACTATGGCAAGAGCTGAATGACATCACAGTTCTAAAAAGAGACAGTGCAAGATAGCAGACGATGATACATCCCTCCTAGATTGTCTCAACGCTTTCTATGCTTGCTTTGAGCAGAATCTCAGCAGAGAGGTAACACCTACTCCGACAAGTACTGACGAACTTACCCCAACAGTCACTGCATCAGAGGTCAGATCAGTTTTCCTTCGCATGAATCCAAGGAAAGCGATGGGACAGACGGAGTAACAATCCGTGCACTCAGAGCACGCGCAGATCAACTGGCAGAGATCTTCTCGTACATCTTCAACCTCTCCCTGCAGCAGGCCACTGTCCCTGCCTGTTTCAAAAGGGCCAACATCATCACTGTGCCTAAGAAGGATCATGCAGCATGTCTTAATGACTTACTGCCCAGTGGCCCTAACTTCAGTGGTCATGAAGTGCTTTGAAAGGCTGGTCATGGCATTAATCAACTCCAGCATCTCCACTGCTCTTGATCCTCTCCAATTTGCCTATCGGACCAACAGATCCACATCAGATGTCATTTCACTGGCCCTTCACTCCTCCCCAGAACACTTGACACCAAAAACAGCTACGTAAGAATCCTACTTAGTGACTACAGTTCAGCCTTCAACACTATTATCCTCTCATGACTGATTACTACACTTAGTGATCTCAGACTAAGCCCCACTCTCTGCTGCTGAAACCTCAGTTTCCTGACCCACAGGCCACAATTAGTGAAGATTGGGGACAACATTTCATCTTCACTAACACTCAATACTGGAGCCCCCCAGGGGTGCATACTCAGACCCCTACTGTACTCACTGTATATCCATGACTGCGTTGCCAAATACCAGACTAATGCCATTTACATGTTTGCTGATGACACCAACATAGTTGGTCGAATCTCGGATGGCAACGAAACAGATTACAGACGTGAGGTGGAAGACCTGAAAAAATGGTGCACTGAGAACAACCTAGCTCTCAATGTCAGCAAAACCAAGGAACTCACTATTGACTTTCGGCCGGATGTTATTTATGCTCCCCTATACATTAACAGCACAGAGGTGGAATGAGTGGAGAGTGTCAAGCTTCTGGGAGTGGTCATCCATAACAAGCTTTCTTGGATGCTTCATGTGGACACACTGGCTAAAAAGGCCCAACAACGTCTCTTCTGCCTCAGGCAGCTGAGGAAATTTGGCATGATGGCAAATAGCCTTGCCAACTTTTACAGGTGTACCATCGAGAGCATTCTGTCTGGATGTATCGCTACCTGGTATGGCAACTGTACCATTCAAGATCAGAGACGGTTACAGAGATTAGTGAACTCGGCCCAGACAATCACAAAGGCCAACCTCCCAACTATAGAATCCATCTACCAGGCTCGCTGTCAAGGAAAAGCCACCAGCACTCTCAAAGAAGCATCCCACCTTGGCAATGTTTTTCTACAACCCCTACCATTGGGGAGAAGGTACAGAAGCCTGAATACATGCACCAGCTGGTTTTAAAACAGTTTCTACTCTACTGTTGTTAGAATACTGATGCATTCACAAACTCTTAACATTCTCCTGTACTTGTGGTTTTGTTTTTGCTGCTGTTTACCTATTATTTACTTATCTATGCTACTTGAATCTGATCTGCCTGTATTACAAGACAAAGCTTTTCACTGTGCCTCGGTATACGTGATAATAAATTCAACTCAATTCAATTCAATTCAAATAACTGCACAGAGGCCAATATCCCATCACTAAGTCACCCTTTATTCACATGTGCACAGTGCATGGGCCCTGACGAACCAACTGAAAGCCAGTACCTAAACTGAGGGGATGTTCTGAATCCTGTTTATATATTTTTTCTTTTTTTTAACAAGGAAAAAAGCATTAGAGTGGTCAGTGTCAAGCAGTGCCCCGTTTCTGAAGGGTAAAGCCTGCGTGAACGAAAAAGTGAAAGGGTGGGCAGGGGTTAAATCAATTTAGAGTTGGAGGGGGAAACAGGGCACTCCATGCCCCATAATGCCCACCTTTCCCTGAAGTGAATCCCGTTTATATTTGTCAACTGGGTTCCCTGATTGGCCCAGGTTAATAACACAAATCTAGGAACTCTTAGTCCAGAAGATCCACCTGACCCTCGTTCCAGTCACTACAATAACATTATGAGACATGCTAATGATATCATCTGTGAATCATAGTCTATGATTTAATGGTCTAGCTCTCAGCCTCCATCTTCCAGAGTTCTATATTCTTGCAGCTCAGCACACTGAGGGAAACTGAATTGCTTAACCTGAGCCCAGACAAAACTGTCAGTGACTACAGTGTACACATGCAGAGACAAGTTGCTGTAATAAAAGTTCATTGAAATCTTGAGTACTACAAGATCCTTGTCTCACATTTATTTACATAAATATCACTCTTGTAGAACATTATGTATTTCATCACTTTATGTTATGGTGGTAGCACAGTACTAACTACCATTAAATGCTTATGAATGAATCTCACTGAAGATTGGGTAGCCCTGGGTCATAAAGCATTTAAATGACCGACCATATCAAGTTTGTGTGAATAGAGATTTCTAATTTAAATAACCAGAAAGTAGGCTGATTTTCTCTCTACTTATACTTCAAGACCTGTCAAGTTGTATTCCCTGAATTGCTGTTACAATTAGCAAAGTTTCAGCCTGCATCTCAACATTAAAGGGAAGGCATAACTGTTAAAAGATGCCTTACTGGTTTAAAAATAAAATCCATAGCTAAAAGAATCCTTACAGGTTTAAACCTCACACCAATGGTCAAATGAAACCATCAGTTTCAGTATGACACCCCTGTTCAAAAAATGTATTTTAAACACTAAAACTTATTTTCTCACCCAGAGATGGTTACATCTGTACAGAAATCACTTGGTTCTGCAAGTTTGTTTGCTTTAATTTGGCACCAAAGCTGGTTTGAACTTCCCCTGGTGACACTTGCTACTACAGGCCTTTAACTCTTAAAGATATAGACCCACAGTCAGCAAGACTTGTTGAAGTGGCTGCATTTACCAAAAATAAAGTAAAATAGAAGCAAAAGTAAGAAAAATGAAATGGCAGAAGAGTGAAGGGCAGCACAGCCCTCTTGACCTGTCCATTTTCCTTCCTACCTATCTGCTTCACTCTCCTCTCTGACCTATCAGCTTCTACCTTCCCCCCACCCACCTTCATCTACCTATCACATTCTCAGCCACCTTCCCCACAGCCCTGCTCCCATTTGTCTCTCAGCCCCCCGGCCCATAAGCCTCATCCTTGATGAAGAGCTTATGGTCAAAACATCGATTCTCCTGATTCACGGATGCTGCCTGACCGGCTGTGCTTTTCCAACACCATACTCTCAGGCAGATTAGGGAACCAATTAAATTAAAATGATAAATAACATGCCCTCAACTCTACTTCAATAATATAAAATGCTGCAGAACTGAAACAAAAATTGAGAGGCAAACATTTTGAGTTAGATAGGAAGTGACATCTTCATTGAACTATTGTTATTTAAGCAAGAGGCACAACTTTATGTCACAGCTGAAAACATAGAGGATCCCAAGACAATACGTCTTAAACGGAAGTATTTGTATTATAAATACATCTTTTTCTGACGGCAATTAAAAATAATTCAGAAATGATCTGATGAGATTTTAAGGTCCAGCTCAAGGTGTGAAACAACTTTTGAATTAATCGTCTACACTTTATGCCATCCACCAGAAACCCCAATAGGCTTGCGGCTTTAGACAAGGGTAAGCTATTGATAACTTTATTGCCAGATGCCATAGCAAAGAACTCATCTGTGATTTCTTTGGAGGAGACCTCGCAGTGAGGCAAATCAAGTTGGTGTTGCCTCAGCTCTGACGAAAGCCTTCAGGAAAGAGCTTCTGGGCAAGAAACACTGCCTTATTCATTGATGCCTTGCTGGAAAACAGATGACAACATTAAGCCATATTGGCAGGCCTCCATAAATTGCATGCTTTGGATGCAGGGAGGAGAAAGTGAGGACTACAGATGCTGGAGATCAGAGCTGAAAATTGTGTTGCTGGACAAGCGCAGCAGGTCAGCAGCATCAAAGGAGCAGGAGATCGACATTTCGGGCATAAGCCCTTCTTCAGGGCTTTGGATGCAGGCCAACACTATTTCTGCAGACAACAAAATGCACCAAACCAGCAAGATCTGCCACAGAAACAGTTTGTTGCACCTACCCAGTAGGTTTCCAGCATTTTCTCACATTTACAAAGTATGTAAATAAGACAGGGCAGGTGACTGAGGTGTCATTAGGGGAGCACTTTGAGGTCAGTGACCATAATTCTATTACAGGCAGAAGATCCTTTATCTGAAATGCTCGGCACCAGCTGTTTTTCAGAATTTGGAACTTTTTGGTTTTCAGAATGTAACTGTTTAATAGTGAAATTTTAAAAATTCTTACCAGAGAAGCAGACTTCTAACTAAGAACGTGCTTGTCCTTGCCCCCCGCCCCCCATTGCATCTGAGTGACATGCATCGAGTGGGTGACAACTTGGGGGTGTTCACAGAGAAACCCCAGGCCTGACTGTGCTTGGCCACGCCCACCCATGTCGCATCTGAGTGACACACATCTAGTGGCTGTTGACTTAGGTTAACTGTTTGCTCACCAAACAGCCTTGTTAATGAGAAAAAAACTTCACGAGAAAACCTTCAGATTTCGGAGCTTTTCAGTTTTTGGATGTTTGGATAAGTGATCTTCTACCTGTAGTTTTAAAATAGTGATGGAAAAGAATAGATCAGCTCTAACAGTTAACATTCTAAATTGGAAGAAGGCTAATTTTGATAGTATTCGGCAAGAACTTTCAAAAGCTGATTGGGGTCAGATGTTCGCACGTAAAGAGATGGCTGGAAAATGGGAAGCCTTCAGAAATGAGATAATGAGAGTCCAGATATTTCTGTTAGGATGAAAGGAAAGGCTGGTAGGTATAGGAAATGCTGGATGACAAGAAAAAGTGAGCATTTGGCTAAGAAAAAGAAGGAAGCATATGTCAGGAATAGACAGGAGAGATTGAGTGAATCATTGAAAAGTATAAATGCAGTACGAGTATACTTAAGAGGGAAATCAGGAGGGCAAAACGGGGACATGAGATAGCTTTGGCAAATAGAGTTCAGGAGAATCCAATGGGTTTTTACAAATGCATTAATGACAAAATGATAACTAGGGAGCGAATAGGGCCTCTCAAAGGTAAGCAAGGCGGCCTTTGTGTGGAGATGCAGGAGATGGGGGAGACACTAAACAAGTATTTTGCATTATTGTTCACTGCGGAGAAGGACATGGAAGATATAGGATGTGGGGACATAGATGGTGACATCTTGAAAAATGTTCATATTACAGAGGAGGAAGTGCTGGATAACTTGAAATGCATATGGATAGATAAATCCCCAGGACCTGATCAGGTGTACTCTAGAGCTCTTTGGGAAGCTAGGGAAGTGTTTGTTGGGCCCTTCGCTGAGATATTTATATCATCGATAGTCACAGGTAAGGTGCCAGATGACTGGAGGTTGACTAACATGATACCATTATTTAAGAAAATATGGTGGTAAAGACAAGCCAGGGAACTATAGACCGGTGAGCCTGACATTGTTGGTGAGCAAGTTGGTGGAGGGAATCCTGAATGACAGGATTTACACATATTTGGAAAGGCAAGGACTGATTAGGAGTGCCTGCCTCTGTAACCAACTCATCCCATACAGACTCCGGACCACCTTTAACCCAGCAGAGTTTGGACCCGAACAGGACAAACAGTACAGACTGATTAGAAGTAGTCAACATGGCTTTGTGCATGAGAAATCATGTCTCATGAACATGATTGATTTTTTTGAAGAAGTAACAAAGAGGATTGGTGAGGGCATGCGTGGACGTGATCCATATGGACTTCAATAAGGCATTCAACAAGGTTTCCCAGGAGAGACTGGTTAGCAAGGTTAGATCTCATGGAATACAAGGAGGACTAGCCATTTGGATACAGAACATGGAAAGCCTTCCAAATGAACACAAACATATTAACAGAGTGAACAATCTGTCAAACCAAAAAATAATATTTGTAAGATGGCCAAGTTTTTTTTTGTTGTCAACATCGCATATAATGTTGATGGCATAAGATGAGCAGAAGCCTTTCTGACTATCAGCGTTTTCTGTTCTCAAAAGCAAGTTAACATTCACTAACACTGATACTGGAGCTGGTGCCAGCATGTCACCACCATGCATCCTAAAAGACATGCACCCTAACAAATAGCATTACAATGTACTACCTACAAAAATACATCTCTCAGCATATACTGTCTCTCAACTGTGTGCTATGGCAGAATCACACTACAGTGTCAATATGCCAGCAAACTTGTTGATAGCAATGATCCAACAGTGTTAAGATTACAAGCACACACAGACTTTAACAACTTAACACTGATGAGATTCAAACCACACCCAAGGTGGTAAGAATGAAAGAGCCGCAGGTCTTTCCTCTTCAAAGACAATGGTGATTGAAACAGATATACGATCAGCAAGCAGTTAGGGAAAGACCAGGGGAAATCCTTTACACAGACTGGGGATGATCCAGTAAATTCTGTGTCCTTAAAGGTGGTGGAGGCCAAGTCACAGAATATATATATAAAATGAAGAAATAACAGGTACTAGAAGCATCGGGAGATTGTGCAGGGCTATAGCACAGTGATAGAGGAATCAACCACTGTCATGTTGAGTAGCAGACCAGTGTTGACAGGATGAATGGCTTACTCTTGCACCTGTTTTCTATATTTCCATATTCAATGTCCATATAGTAACATCAACCACAACAATGTTCAGCTGTTTTTGGTAATTTAAGGTGATTACACTACAGAGTGCTCAAGTGTTTATGTTTTCTGCAGAATGGCACCAAGGGAGCAAATGTTTCTTCTTTTTTGCGCTCTGTCAGTTGTTGGAACGGTCTCTTTAAAGACGAAATGCAACTGTTTCTAATATGTTTTCTGATGAAACATGAATGTTTTACTTAATCTACATAATACATCATTCAGGAGAAAACATTGTTTCTTCCTGTAATAAATTTGCAAACAATACAATGTCGTTCATCAAAGTCTAAATTGAGTTTGCCTTTTGTTTATGTAGTTCATTATGTTCTTGACATAAGAACCTGTAGATAAGCTGTACTCAATTGCAAAACTTTCCGAGAGAAAAATGTGACTCTGCAAAAAGATGCTTGTTGATTAGTGCATAGATTGGGGACTAGATAAGGTTTTAATGTATTTTGTCCAGTACAGAGGCTGACTGCTCGAGCTTCTCACGACACATTCTAATACCAATTTATTTTCCAGGAAGGAATCCATTCAAATAAGGTTATGGATTTGTTCCCTAATTTTACTTTACCTCTCAAGTCTCCTGCAGCCCATTCCATTGCATGTACATTGTTGATGGTTTTCAAATGATTTTTTTTCTCGGTCTCATACTTCTTAAAAAACCAGAAGTGATTTTTGAGGCTTTCTGCCAAGCATGGGTTGGTCTTCCCTGAAACAGACAGGAAAAGTCTTGTCACCTTCTCTCAGTAATATTGCTGAGACCAAATTACTGGAAATAGCCTAGATAGGCAGCCTCCTTGTTCAGTTCAGGTGACGACTAAAGCACAATAATGGCAATTGTACATAACACAGGGTCCAATGTCACATATACAACACTAATGTCATTCTTGAGGAACAGGGCCACTCAGTAATGCTTGGCAGTAAAGGTTGGAATAGGCAATTAAAATTGATTTAAGGGAGGAACGCCTACAGCTAAACTTTTGTAAGCATTTCTGTTGAAATGTCTAATTAAGACATGTGGAAGTCTTTAAAATTTCAAAAACATCTTGCATTTATATAATACATTTAAATAATGGAACATCCCAAAGTTTTTCACAGCAACATCTTTAATCTAAATGATGCACTGTGCCATATAATGATATTGGGGCAGGAAGCCAAAAGCTTGGTTAAAGAAGTATAACATTACTTAGAAGTACACTGAAGTTTCTCAGAAAATCTTTGTACATTATATCCTTTGGCTTCATGGAAGTGAATGAGGAGAGAAGGATAGAAACAGTCACAGGAATTAATAGTGTTCAGAAGAGGAGAAGATGGAAGGTGGCAGCATGCTAGAGCTGCAGTTGGTATAATCAGAGCATAACATGGGACTGAGAGGTGTAATCCTGTGCAGGAGACCTTTCTATATATGTATATGTACCTAGAATTGCCCATTGGGTATATGGATCCAGGAAATACCTGTGAAGCGCAGGTAGCAGGTTCAATGTTTATTAAAACATGCCAGTATATCAAATTCCCCATGGAATTATCAATGTGGCAGAGCACCAACAGCAACCATTGGCTGCCAATGTTTCAGGCAACATCAATGCAGAGATTAAGGGATCACTACCCGAGTTATAAATTCTTATACGTTGGAAAGTTGCATATTGTTAATGTGCAACTGATATTCTAATAACAAGTCAGATGCATTGCTCAGGCATCTGACAAACATTTCTACATTTATTGAATAGCAGTGCCTTCTGAGGGATATAGCATTGCTGTAACAACCATAATTGCCAGCATCGTGGTCACTACTGGAACAGCAGAAATATACTGAAGCAAAACAGTTGTGCTGAACCAGCAATTTAGGTACCTGAACAAACCAGCAAGTTTTTTTTCAATACCAAAAATATTGTTACTTCAATGCCAATTTGACATTCTGAGCGTATTAAGTAAGAAACAATAAGAAAGGGAAAACTAATATGATGCTAAAAAATCCTTGCAATAGAACTCTTTTATTATGATAATGCACATTGCTGGCTAGGTCAGCATTATTACTCATCATCGCTGCCTCGTGCTCCCATGAGGAGGTTGAATAGTTCATCCACTTTACCAACACCTTCCACCCCGACCTCAAATTCACATGGACCGTCTCAAACTCCTCCCTCCCCTTCCTAGACCTTTCCATTTCTATCTCGGACGACCGAATCAACACCGACATTTACTATAAACCGACTGACTCCCACAGCTACCTAGATTACACCTCCTCCCACCCTGCCCCCTGTAAAAACGCCATCCCATATTCCCAATTCCTTCGTCTCTGCCGCATCTGCTCCCAGGAGGACCAGTTCCAATACCGTACAGCCCAGATGGCCTCCTTCTTCAAGGACCGCAGATTCCCCCCAGACGTGATCGACAATGCCCTCCACCGCATCTCCTCCACTTCCCGCTCCTCCACCCTTGAGCCCCGCCCCTCCAACCACCACCAGGACAGAACCCCACTGGTTCTCACCTACCACCCCACCAACCTCCGTATACAGTGTATCATCCGCCGTCGTTTCCGCCACCTCCAAACGGACCCCACCACCAGGGATATATTTCCCTCCCCTCCCCTATCAGCGTTCCAAAAAGACCACTCCCTCCGTGACTCCCTCGTCAGGTCCACACCCCCCACCAACCCAACCTCCACTCCTGGCACCTTCCCCTGCAACCGCAAGAAATGCAAAACTTGCGCCCACACCTCCTCCCTTACTTCTCTCCAAGGCCCCAAGAGATCCTTCCATATCCACCACAAATTCACCTGCATCTCCACACAGATCATCTATTGCATCTGCTGCACTCGATGTGGCCTCCTCTACATTGGGGAGACAGGCCGCCCTCCTGCGGAACATTTCAGGGAACACCTCTGGGACACCCGGACCAACCAACCCAACCACCCCGTGGCTCAACACTTTAACTCCCCCCCTCCCACTCCACCAAGGACATGCAGGTCCTTGGACTCCTCCCTCACCAGACCATAACAACACGACGGTTGGAGGAAGAACGCCTCATCTTCCGCCTGGGAACCCTCCAACCACAAGGGATGAACTCAGATTTCTCCAATTTCCTCATTTCCCCTCCTCCCACCTTGTCTTAGTCGAATTTCTCGAACTCAGCACCGCCCTCCTAACCTGCAATCTTCTTCCTGACCTCTCCGCCCCCACCCCACTCTGGCCTATCACCCTCACCTTGACCTCCTTCCATCTATCACATCTCCTCCAAGTCCCTCCTCCCTACCTTTTATCTTATCCTGCTGGACACACTTTCCTCATTCCTGATGAAGGGCTTATGCCCGAAACGTCGAATGTCCTGTTCCTTGGATGCTGCCTGACCTGCTGTGCTTTTCCAGCAACACATTTTCAGCTCTGATCTCCAGCATTTGCAGACCTCACTTTCTCCTCCATTATTACTCATATATCAGACAGCAATTAAATGTCAAATATGATTCTGGCATAACATGCAGACCAGACCAGGTAAGGATGGGAGTTTACCTTCCCTCGAGAAAATTATCAAAATGCCATGTTGTAGCTATGCTGCAACAGCTTGGGGAATGGTTGATTCTCGCACACCTGTCTTCTGCACTTTTACTGATGTTATCTAAGCCCAAAGTCTTATCAGTATCTGCAGCTTATTTTTTGTATGATGACATATAGAGTGAATCAAATTGGTTGAATCTCTGATGCTGGTGAGCTCTGGTGAAAGCCAGTATGGATCATCCATTGAAACACAGTCCACCGATTTCTCAGCAACAAACCCAAACAAGCAGACAAAACATGTCCAGAAACCATAGCCACTCTCTCCTACATCAAAGACATCTCAGAAATCACTGACAGACTACTCAGAACCCTTGGCGTCATGGTAGTGCATAAACTCACCAACACACTAAAACAGCAGCTAATGAACTTGGAAGATCCTATACAGACAGCAAGCAAAACTAATGCCATTTTCAAAATTCCTTGCAAGAACTGTAACAAACATGACATTGGGCAAACTGGCAGAAAACTGGCCACTGGAATAGATGAACATCAACTTGCCACAAAAGGGTATGACTCACTCTCACTAGTGTCATTACATATGGATGAGGAAGGACACCACTTCAACTGGGACAACACAACCATCCTAAGACAAGCCAAACAAAGACACACAGGGGAATTCCTATAAGCATGGCATTTCAAGCAGAACTCTATCATAAAAAATATTGACTTGGATCCCATTTACCACCAACTGAAAAAAGAACAGGAAATGACATCACCATAAGAAATGATGTCTTCAGAGGAAATGACATCCCCAACTCAAGAAAATCCAAGCATATACAGATGAACCTTGATTATCCGAACATCAATTATCTAAATTTCAGATTATCTAAAGGAGGTCTCGAGGTCCAAATAGATACACTACATTAAAGAGCTGTTTCAACCCTAATTGCGTCTTTTGTTTACGATGATTAAAAACAAACTTGGCTCGCTGAAATGCCAACAGTCCTGGACATCGATGGGAGCCCAGATGTTTCCAAATGACTGATCGCCCGCCCTCTCTCTCTCTGCCCACACTTTCCCTAGAGTTCTACATAGGGGTGAACCCTAAACCCTTCTTCCCTAGATAATCTCTCCAACATTGTCCTGTACAGGCTGCAGTAAAAGGTTGTGTGTGTGTGCACTATTTGGAGATTTAACCCATTAAAGGCAACAGCGGTCTTACTGTTGGTGTCCAGTCCAGCTGCCCGGGGGTTTGATGGGTTGGCCGAGGAGGTAGGGTGCAGGCAAGTCGACTGAAGTCTGTCAGTGAGTGGGGGTGGCTGGAGGTGTGAGGTTGGGGGTCAGGGGAGTGGCAAGGTGGGGTTGGACAGCTTGGGGGCAGGTGGGGGTGGGGGTGAATGGGTTTGGGGGGACGGCATAGGGGTGCAGGGTGGAGGTGGTGGGGGTAAGGGCGGGTAGGGTTTGGGGCAAGTTGAGGGCGGATAGAGTTGGGCGGAAGAGGGCTCGTGCGCAGTGTGCTGCTGCCTAGATTCCTGAATGGGGAGCAGACTCCAAGCCCCAGAGAAAATCAATTAAACAAATAATCAATTACCTGAACAAAATAGTGTCTGCTCATCTTGTTCAGATAATTGAGGTTCCTCTGTAAATAGAAAGCAGGCTACAACATCAGTGCTTCATTTGGAGGCTCACTGAAGATGTTACCTAGATTGATGACGAAACATCTGAAAATGAACCCTCCAGCTCAGCGAGCAAACCCACATCCAGAACCTCAATCTGAGCTACAAATCTTCTCAAAACTTGTCGACACTACCTATTGAAGATTGATGCAAATGTTTCAGCCTCACCTTTTGCACATTTGTAGATTTGATGGACTTCTCTGTTACTGAGGATGAGGAGAGTTGTGGAGCCTCCAAGTGCTGTTCGGTATTCACCACCTTTCATGACAGAATTTGATAGGACTGAAGAGCTTAGACCTGCTCTGTTAATTGAGGGATTACTTAGCCCTATCAATTGCATGCTGCTTCTGCTGTTTTTCATGCAAATAGTCTTGTATCATAGCTCAGCTGAGTTGACACATCATTTTTAAGTATGCCAGGAAATGTGTTCCTGGCATGCCTTCCTGCATGTTTCAATGAACTGTCATTAATCTTCTGGCTTGAGGTTAATGTTAGAATGGGGGAATACACTGAACCATGAGGCTATATAGTCTAGTGGACTATAATGGAAAAATGAGACATATATAAAAATGAGGAAGAACCATGGCTCACTCTTGCTATTCTTGTAAAATCATTAACCGCGTCTTGCATTGATCAAAGGCCCTCCCCTCTCACCCACTCCAACCTCTCACCCTCGGAACGTGCAGCCCTCCACTCCCTCCGTTCCAACCCCAACCTCACTATCAAATCGGCAGACAAGGGAGGCATGGTAGTGGTTTGGCGCACCAATCTTTGCACCGCAGAGACTAAACGCCAGCTCGCGGACACCTCCTCCTACTGCCCCCTTGACCATGACCCCACCTCCCACTACCAAACCATCATCTCCCAGACCATCCATAACCTCATCACCTCAGGGGATCTCCCATCCACCGTCTCCAACCTCATAGTCCCATAACCCTGCACCGCCCGTTTCTACCTTCTGCCCAAAATCCACAAACCTGAATGCCCCGGCCGACCCATTGTCTCGGCTTGCTCCTGCCCCACTGAACTCATCTCTGCATACCTCGACATGGTCCTGTCCCCCTTAGTCCAAAAACTCCCCACCTACGTTCGGGACACCACCCACGCCCATCACCCCTCCATGATTTTTGCTTCCCCGGTCCCCAACGCCTTATCTTCACCATGGACATCCAGTCCCTGTACACCTCCATCCCCCACCACGAAGGACTCAAAGCCCTCCGCTTCTTCCATTCCCGCTGTACCAACCAGTATCCTTCCACTGACACCCTCCTTCGACTGACTGAACTGGTCCTCACCCTGAACAACTTCTCTTTCCAATCCTCCCACTTCCTCCAAACCAAAGGAGTAGCCATGGGCACCCACATTGGCCCCAGTTATGCCTGCCTCTTCATAGGATATGTGTTGCTGGTCAAAGCACAGCAGGCCAGGCAGCATCTCAGGAATAGAGAATTCGACGTTTTGAGCATAAGCCCTTCATCAGGCTTATGCTCGAAACGTCGAATTCTCTATTCCTGAGATGCTGCCTGGCCTGCTGTGCTTTGACCAGCAACACATTTTCAGCTGTGATCTCCAGCATCTGCAGACCTCATTTTTTACTCTTCATAGGATATGTGGAACAGTCCATTTTCTGCAGCTATACTGGGACCACCCCCCACCTTTTCCTCCGTTACATCGATGACTGTATCGGCGTTGCCTCATGCTCCCACGAGGAGGTGGAACAGTTCATCAACTTTACCAACACCTTCCACCCCGACCTCAAATTCACATGGACCGTCTCAGACTCCTCCCTCCCCTTCCTAGACCTTTCCATTTCTATCTCGGGCGACCGAATCAACACCGACATTTACTATAAACCGACTGACTTCCACAGCTACCTAGAATACACCTCCTCCCACCCTGCCCCCTGTAAAAACGCCATCCCATATTCCCAATTCCTTCGTCTCTGCCGCATCTGCTCCCAGGAGGACCAGTTCCAATATGGTACAACCCAGATGGCCTCCTTCTTCAAAAACCGCAATTTCTCCCCAGACGTGATCAAAGATGCCCTCCACCGCATCTCCTCCACTTCCTGCTCCTCTGCCTTTGAGCCCCGAACCCTCCAATTGCCACCAGGACAGATCCCCACCGGTCTTCACCTACCACCCCACCAACCTCCATATACGTCGTATCATCCGTCGTCATTTCCGCCACCTCCAAACGGACCCCACCACCAAGGATATATTTCCCTCCCCTCCCCTATCAGTGTTCCAAAAAGACCACTCCCTCTGTGACTCCCTCGTCAGGTCCATGCCCCCCACCAACCCAACCTCCACTCCTGGCACCTTCCCCTGCAACCGCAAGAAATGCAAAACTTGTGCCCACACCTCCCCCCTTACATCCCTCCAAGGCCCCAAGGGATCCTTCCATATCCCCCACAAATTCACCTGCACCTCCACACACATCATTTACTGCATCCGCTGCACCCGATGTGGCCTCCTCTATATTGGGGAGACAGGCCGCCTTCTTGTGGAACATTTCTGAGAACACCTCTGGGACACTGCGGACCAACCAACACAACCACCCCGTGGCTCAACACTTCAACTCCCCCTCCCACTCCACCAAGGACATGCAGGTCCTTGGACTCCTCCATCGTCAGTCCATAGCAACACAACGGTTGGAGGAAGAGCACCTCATCTTCTGCCTAGGAACCCTCCAACCACAAGGGATGAACTCAGATTTCTCCAATTTCCTCATTTCCCCTCCCCCCACCTTGTCTCAGTCAAATCCCTCGAACTCAGCACCACCTTCCTAACCTGCAATCTTCTTCCTGACCTCTCCACCCTCACCCCCACTCCGGCCTATCACCCTCACCTTGACCTCCTTCCACCTATCGCATTTCCAATGCCCCTCCCCCAAGTCCCTCCTCCTTACCTTTTGTTTTAGCCTGCTGGACACACTTTCCTTATTCTTGAAGAAGGGCTCATGCCCGAAACGTTGATTCTCCTGCTCCTTGGATGCTGCCTGACCTGCTGCGCTTTTCCAGCAACACACTTTCAGCTCTGATCTCCAGCATCTGCAGTCCTCACTTTCTCCTTGAATGGTGTAGAAATGCTAATAGGAACGAAGTTGGGCCAAAGGACAGAAGCTGGCCCTAAATTTTTGAGGAATTGTGGAGTCTTTGTGAACTTTTAGAAATGATGTTTGGAACTTAGATCCAGGAGTTTAGATACCATTTTTGACAGATCCAATGTTTACCATTAGGCAAAAGGGGGAGAGGCATGACTTGCTCATGAGGATTATCCAAATTCAGCTCAGCCATTTCAATTCAGGATTGAGTTCAAACATCTTATGTTTTCATTATAGTAAGTGTCTAAATCTCCAATTGGAAATTGGGAATTTTAGTTATCACAAATGCTCTTGAAGAGTTACTGAGATGATAGAACTGTAAAGCTGTTTTTAAAAATTTAAAAAAATCCTTCCTTTATCAGTGAGAGATAAAAAAAAATCAAGCTGTGAAGTCAATTAACTCCCTAATTATCTTTTTAAAAAATGTGTACTGGTTATAAGAGGGTCAGCCATGTGGACTTTACAGAACATGAATTACCTGATTTGGGCTGTTCATCTGGTCCAATAAGGAGCCCTGGCTGACTGATAAGAACAGGAGTGTCAGACATCCCTCAATGCAATTATTTCAATACGTACATGTGCCAATGGAAGTTGAAAGTTGTAACATTGAAAATTGCTGTTTATTGGCATTGCAAAGTAGACTATCATTACCACCATTATTAATGCTTGCTTACATCTACAACCTACCGTTAACTCAGTAGGCAACACTGTTTTCACAATTTGATCATTCAAATAAATTATTAAAGGATGAGCTCATTTTTTGGGATTAAGAACATAATTCTTTTTCTTATATGGGATTATGTACTTGAGGGAATTAAAATGTTCCAAATGCCCTTTCCTTAATGAAAGTTTTCTTTAATCTAATTTAAAGGCTTTAATAGATATTTAAACCTGTATTTTGTTTCATTTCAACACTTCCTGAAATCCGCACAGGTGTAAGGCCAAAGGATGGAGTTGGTTGATATGAATTGGCATTAAGTTTGTATGGGGAGATAGAATGGATGGGGGTATGTGTTGGCATGAAAGATATGAGCGACAACTGGGGGTGGGTTGGCACAGGTTGTCAAGGGTTTGTATGGGTTGGGAAAGGGGATTGAGGGCCCACCTTGATAATTTGCTCCAATACATCATACTATCCCAGACCAGCCCCCAACGCAAGGATCCCACCATTCAAGTGAATTTCTCTGAAGGTAGTTGATGATCCGTGGCTTTTGGACTGAAAATTATGTGTACTCGCACTGTTTAGAATGTATAATTTGTAGAAAAAGAGTTGTACACCAAGAGTACACCAGGAGTAAGAAATATCAGGTGAGACTAGATTGAGTTGGGATATCTGGTTGGTCTGGACGAGTTGCACTGAAGGGTCTGTTTCCATGCTGTACTTCTATGTGACTCTATGACTCTATGACTCTATGTCCTGGATTTTCATTTAGTTCATTCTCTGCACATCATGCTTTTCCTTGACAGATCAAATTTCAATATAAATAAATGAGAGGAAGCGGAAGCTTTTCACGAGATACATATCAATCTCAGAGGAGCGGAGTGAACTTGGTTTATTGTCAAACTGCTTTCCTGCATGTTTGCATGAGTGGATTAATCTATTTCTTTTACTTCAAGTAGTACAAAAACATATCATTACGTCAGAAGGGGAACTCTGGGATGCCACACCGTTTTCATCCTTAACAGTAAAGATACATTTTTATGACACCAAAGGTGTCTTTTGCTGGAGAACTTAGACACACAATTTGTTATAAAACTCAGTCTAGCTGCCTGACATAACTCATTGGTGCTCTGTGGTAACCTAATACCTCGAATAACTCTCTCTGGCATGTGTTTTCCATGATCCTATGCTCTCCTGGAAATTAAACCTAATTTAGACTCATTATCAATCTGGAAGGTCACGTCAAAAATCATTAATACATAATAGAAGTAGTTTGGTCTTAAATTAAATTCAGTAATGTTATTGTTATCTTATGCACTAAAATGCAGTTACAGTATACATCATTATTAAATTACATTAAATATCAGTTGATAGCTCATAATGTGCAATGGAAACATTTAAAGCTATTTTGTCACTATCCTCAGAGGTGAATGTTATAATGTACAATTCTATCTTCATGATGCATAACCTTATAGGAATAAAACTTGATTAATCAGGACGCAGCCAATCAACTTTTTCTCCTTATATCGCTTTTCAATCTCTACTGTCATTCATACTTTGCTAAATTCCAAATGAAAATAAAACAATGTTAAGAGGGATTTTCACTATTTAAGGGGACCATGTTTCAAGGTTTGCTGAGGTAGTTTTGCATAGCAAGTGTACAATATGTTTCCTAAATTTGCATTAAGCGTTGTGTGCCTTGGTCTGACATTTTAGCACATTTCTAGCAAAAGTTGAGGAATTTAGTTAAATTTTTCATTAAGACAATATAATTTAACATTTTACCAAATATGTGTTGGCTTACTGAGTTGTATTTGCAGAAGCAGACTTGCTCTTATAAATAAAAATAGGAAACCTTCATAGTATAAGAAACCCTATAAAGTACCAACTACACACATGGCAAGTTTCTCATATGCTCTGGAAGATGTACATCATGTATCAATAAATCACAATCTTATCTGATTACTTTCATGGTAAACATTGCTTTTGCAATTTAAAATACATTTTTGTAACTTCTCAAGAGCCTAAAAGTCAATTTCTTGTATTTTATTACCAAACAGCCATGTTAAATCAAACACAGATGGCATGCCTCTTGCATGCTAAATGATAAACTATAATGAAATTTCTGCAGTTGGACAAAGAGATTTAAAGGCACTTTCACACAGGAATTTTTACTGCTGGTTTTGCTGTGTTCATCGTAACAATTTATTTTTTGATGGATGTGTGTTATAGAAATTTTACCTTGGTATCTATTTGGCAGATGGTATTAAAAATAAATCTGGAGTCAAGATATATTGTTTGTTAAGCACTAAAGTATCAGTCATGCTGGCTACCTAACCTGAATGATTTCTCCCTCTGCAGTCTGAAAAGGCTAGCTTTCATGCTAAAAGAGAAACGAGAGGCCAACATTTTCCTATGTGCTGTAATCATGACTGATCGCAAGCAAAAATATATTTGGCTGTATGTTAAATATATGCTTCAGAACTCATCTGGGTACAATGAAAATTAGAAAATCAACAGAACTTGCAGCATTTTCATTTCACTAACTTAATGAAATGTTGACTCGTACTTTCACAGTCATGTGATTGACACACATGATTTTCTAATATCCATTTGTTCCCTGGCGATCAAGTGCAAAACTCAAAAATGTTTCATCTACAGAGCTTGTCAAAGTGGTAGTTTTGAAGAATGGATCAACTTTTTGTTTTATTTAATTTCACCAAGCATTTCCATTGTAGATACACCACAAATTAAATGCACTAAAACTTCTTGCATTTAACCTTCAGAGATGGCCTAAGAGTACCAGATTACTCATTTTGCAGTTTTGTGCTAATAATAGTTCACCTGATTAACAATCTTGGGAAAATTTCAAAACAAATTTAATGTTAACAGCTAGTTTTAGAAATCTTGAAATGATCTCAACCTGAAATCCCTTCTATCTAGATCATGATATTATATAATAGTTTTAATATGAGTCTAACTGAGTCTGGTCTGGTCTAGTTACATGCATTCAACACCATGATAATTCCTTGAGCTTTATTCGTGCTGCCATTTTGGATTGCCTCCAATTAAAGTTCAGAAATAGAATACTCACTTAACATTTATCAGGAAGAGCAGACTTTCTGTCTGAGTTGGGTTTGAACTCAGGACCCAGAAGTGAAAAGACATAAACTGCACCACCCAATTCCTTGTCCTGATCTTTCTGACCCTTTTTTTTAAAATAGAGATTGAGTTCAGAATTAATGTGAATGAGAAGCAGTTTAAATAAACTCTTTCAGCTCCTGTGTAGGATTTTAACTCACTTGTTAGACATAGAAGTAATATTTAGTGCAAGTGTTTTCCATTTCCTTTATTTTATTTAAAGCACACAGACACACAAAAATTTCTCCCTGTGACGTGTTCATGTATTATTTCACAATGTATACATGACTACATATTATTTTCGATAGTCACATGAGTTCAATGGGAAAAAAACTTCCCTTTATATGGTTCTTTTTACAACATCAAAGTATCGCAAAAATTTTACAGCGACTTAAATAATTAAAAATATATACATACAGTGACATGCTGAATAGATACGAAGACATTACGCCCTTTAAGTAAGAAAAACTAGGTGTCTTCTTTTAAAAAGAACTCTTCTGATTTTTAAGATGGCTGCCACAGGCCAGCTGACATTTGGAACTCCAAGGTGACCAAACTTCTGGAAGTTCCTAAAAGCAGATGACAATGTATTTGCTTCAACAACACCCTCATGAACTTGTCACAATAATCCCTTAGCCCTCTAATTCCAAATGTGTTGAGTAAGAAAGGAGACTTAAGTAAACTGAATATACATAAGGAAATGCTTTGGATCTCCCTGTGCCTTTTGTCATATATAATTGGTTCCGGCCATGGAAGATAGAAGCTACTTCATTAAGTCAAACAGATTATAATTACTTTCCATTTTTTTATTAATAGACAGTAATCACATGATCAAAATTCTTTAGTTTTTAACCTCTTTCATAATAAACTCCTGTTCGATTTGTGACAATGCACAGATGTTAACAGGAAAAATATCAGTATAAATGAACCTATACCATCTGGCCAATGTAGATACACAAGGTTTAAAGTTTAAAACCTCCACAAAATTTGCTATAAATTTGCCTGGAATAGGAAACTGACCACAAGAACTACCAAGGCTGTCTGCACAACCTGCTGCAGAATACCTGATTTTGATGGAATCCTGCCGTCAGCTGGTTTAAACTTCAATCCAAAGGGAAGTTGGTCATGGGAATTCAGGGTTACAGGGATATTGGGGTGGGTCTGCGTGGAATATACTTTAGAAGTTTGGTGTGGAGTTTATTAGGCTGAATGGCCTGCTTCCACACCATAGGGTTTATATGACAGCCTAATTTCATGACGTTGGTTGAAGGATAAATGTTGGCGAAGGCAGCAGACAACTTCTCAGCTCTTCTTTGAATGGTGTCCTGAGTTCTAATTAATCCACCTTAGTTAGCTCAAAAGTAGCTGGACTATCAATAGTGCAGCACACCCTCCGCACTTAATTGAACATATATCCAAGTTACAGGCCCAAGTCTTTGGGTAAAGCTTGTACCCCTAGCCTTGTGTATTGTAGGATAGAGCCATTGAGGCGAGGCTGATACCCAATCGATGATTAAATTCTTAACTCTTGCAAATATAGAATTGACCATGGAATTACTATTCATTTTTAACATGCTTTTACTGTATTTGATGTGGTATCAAAGAGCGGATCAGTGGACAGGCAATTTATTATTTTTCTTACCAGCTGGGGGGCGTATTAAAGAAACCTAGCAATTCCTGGAATCAGGCAGCCGGGTTTGAGTTTTAAGTTGTATTGTAATGTTATGCGCCACGTTAAAATAACATTATTAGTGGCTCGATTGTAAGCTTTTTGTCCTGCTGAGCAGCTATTAAATTCCTTTCCTGGCATTTCTAATGCTGGATTATTGAATATTATATTGTTCTATGACACCTGTAGAATGCCAAACCACAAAATGTTATGATGGAAACTAAAACATAGTACATCTTTTGTGTAAGGTTAGCAGGGTATAAGCCAGGAATAGAATGCACAAATATATTCTAAGCATCGACAATTGATGATGCTGGATCTGCTAGTCTTGTCTAAATCAACGATGGGGTAGATTTTTGAGCGTAGAGTGAACAGCCAATGGGAAACTTCAAACCAGGGTCAACAGGAAAATAACACATACGGACCAAATATTGAACGACAGAAGCAATCATCCCAACATTCACAAATGAAGCTGCATTGGAACATTATTTCAATGAGTCACCACACACTGCAGCACAGATGAACTATGCAGAGCAGAGGAAAATCACCTGTACAGGATATTCAAAAAGAATGGGCACCCAATGAACACACCCCACCAATTTCTCAGCAACAAACCCAAACAAGCAGACAAAACACATCCAGAAACTCTAGCCACTCTCTCCTACATTAAAGACATCTTAAAAGTGACTGCCAGACTCCTCAGACCCCTTGGCATCATGGTAGCCTACAAACCCACCAACACATTAAAACAGCAGCTAATGAACTTGAAAGACCCTATACAGACAAAAAAACAAAACTAGTGTCATTTACAAAATACCTTACAAGAACTGTTACAAACACTACATTGGACAAACAGGGAGAAAACGGAGAAAACTAGCCACCAGGATATATGAACATCAGCTAGCTACAAAAAGACATGACCCACTCTTATTAGTGTACTTACATAAAGATGAGGAAGGACCCCACTTTGACCGGGACAACACATCCATCCTAGGACAAGCCAAACAGAGACACACACAAGAATTCCTAGAAGTACAGCATTCCAACCGGAACTCTATCAACAAACACATTGACTTGGATCCCATTTACCATATACTGAGAAAAAGAACAGGAAACAGGATCTTCCCACCTATTCGTTCCACCCTCCCCTCCGACCTATTACCATCAATCTCCCCCATCTTCATCTAACTATCACAGTCTTAGCTACCTTCCCTCCAGCTCCAACCCCCTCCCATTTATCTCTCAAACCCCTTGGGGCACCCCCTCATTCCTGATGAAAAGCTCATGCTCAAATCGTCAACTCTCCTGCTCCTCAGATGCTGCCTGACCGGCTGTGCCTTTCCAATGCCACACTTTTTGATTCTTTAGAAGACTGCTATGCACGCATTTTCATTTGGGACACAGCACCGAGCTATGCTGTTAGTTATGTCTAAGGTTGGGTCTCTTCAGGTGATGTCCTTTTGTGGTTACCTGAGAAAATGACTATCCAACTCTCCACCGATGCAGCTACCTTACCTATAGTTGGGAAGGGATTTTCAGGGTCAAGCTCTGCTGTCTGAGAGGTTGTGACGCACTTACTCATTTAGTAACTTTGGAGTGGTGTCCAGCTGAGGTTTAAATATTAGTGAGTTTTATGCAGATTTGTAACTCAGGTTGAGGTTCTGTATAAAAGTTTGCTTGCTGAGCTGGAAGGTTCATTTTCATTCCTCATTCCTAATGAAAAGCTCATGCTTGAAACATCAACTCTCCTGCTCCTCAGATGCTGCCTAACTGTGCTTTTCCAACACCGCACTTTTCGAATTCAATCTCCAACATCTGCAGTCCTCACTTTCTCCTAGTCTTGCAAGAATATCAATAATCTCCCACACTCCTCAATGTTAAGTATCTCTGTCATCCCTAAGCTACCTCAAACTCATATGACCAGCTCTTATTTTAACTCTGTCGCTGTAAGTGCACTCACCAAGGCCAATGGACCACAATCCTCTGCATTGTGTGCCATGACCAAAAAAGTGCTATCAACCACCTCATAATTTGTAACTACTAATCCTTTCTGCTGTCTGCCTTTTTTACTCACTCAATAGGGACACCTCAGAACCACACCTGTTAATGAATGGATACGAATTGCTTTTGCAAACTTTTCCATCCCCTTGTCTCATTGCAGGAAAATTGGCCCTTTCTCAGACTGATGTCTGAACAGCATCTAGGCTGATCTATCTATAATCCCTTTTCTGCTTGTCCTTGACCTGCCAAACTGACCATGACCAACCTCCTGAGGTGTAATCAGAGGAATCTCTTGCCTGATTGTAGCAGTACCCTCAACTGAATGTAGCTCCCTCTTCACCTAACATGGAGCACCTGCAATGAAGTTGTTATACAACTTGCCGCTACATACTGTAGCACTGATGTTGTGCAGAAGAAGCAGTAGCATGGTGGCCAGGACAGGCATTTGATGAACAGCAGCCACAAAGTAAAAAAAAACCAAAAGAACTGTGAATGTTGGAAATCAGAACCAAAAACAGAAATTGCTGGAAAATATCAGCAGGTCTGGCAGCATCTGTGGACAGAAAGCAGAGTTAAGTTTTGGGTACAGTGACTGTTCTTCAAAACTGATGATAGCTAAGAAAATGCTTTTTTTATGCAGAAGATAGGGTGGGAAGGCAGTGTGAGGAGCAAATGATAAATGGAGATAAAGCACAAAGAGAGAGAAGAATAGTTGGACTGACAAAGGAATGGATAATGGTCAGCATTGGAGAATGAATGGCTAACAAAGGGTTGTGTATAATAAGTTAAAATGATAACAATGTCTGGTTTTTGGGGTTTTGGATAAGGATGTGGGGGAAAGTGTTTCAAGCCCTAAAACTGGTGAACTCAATTTTGAGTCCAGAAGGCTGTAGACTTTCCAAGCAGAAAATGAAGTGCTGTGGTTTCAGCTTGCACTGAGCTTTGCTGGAACACTGTAGCAGGCCTGAGACAGAGGTGTTGGCCAGGGTAGGTGTGTTGAAGTGGCAGGCAACTGGAATCTCAGGGCTTTGTTTGCGGCAGAACGTAGATGCTCTGTGAAACAGTCACTCAGTCTACGCTTCATTTCTCCAGTATAGAGGAGACCAGATTGTGAGCAGTGAATGCAGTAGACTAGATTAAGTGAGGTGCAGGTAAAGTACTGCTTCATCTGGAAGGGCCCTTGGGATTCTGAGGAGGGAGGAAGTAAATGGGCACCTTTTGCAATTTGCAGGGGAAAGTGCCACGGCGCTGGGGAAGTTGTGGGGAATGAATTTGGGAGCACCTGCTCAGTTTTACTTGTTGAGAACCTGCGGCATTTAGTTCCAGTTTTGTTTTCCAAATATAATAATATGAAATTTATGTTGATTTTGATGTCCTTTATAAATCTCTTTCCATTCTTATTAACATTGGGCAGTTTATAAGATTTTGGACTGTAGCATTACTTGTAGGGTAAATGAAGAGTGTCATGTGACCTATTTTGCAGTCTGCCTGACAGTTTGGATTGTTTGAGTTTTAGAGATCAAAGGAAGATTTAGATTGTATTCTAGAGAAGAAGGCACATGCATTTTACACTTAATGACAATGACAGCAGTCTCTGACTTCACCATGAGTAGAGTGAATCTTCCAAAGCTCAGAAAGGGCCTGAAGGTACAAGATTGTAAACTCTTCAATTGCTTCTAAGATAAAAAAAAGTTGGACTTTTGAGAAGCGATTTTCTGACCTTGACACGAGGCTAATACAGCATACGTTACGTTATGGTCAGCACAGATAATTACTTGCAATTTTATATTTCTTTTGCCATAAGCCATTGTAATTACCATCAATATTATAGGAAGAAAACACATTTACTGCTTTAGTAAAAAGAAAAAAAACAAAAATCTCCTGAAGATCCCACCTATTACCAGAACTCCTTCTAGGTCACTTGCCAACTTATGCCATCTACAAACTTATTACAGAGGCTTCAAAAACTCTGCATCATTAAATCTTGTCAAAGTTGACATGAAAACATTAACAAACAAAATCAGAAAAAGTAACTTATAACCACTCAAAAATGTCAATCAAGTAAGCTCAACAATTCTGTCAAAACAGAACCCCCTACTCAGATAATCCACTTGACCCTCAGTTCTCAACCAAGAACACAAGTTAGAAGAGACTGAAGACAAGTTATCTCCAAAAAACCCTACTATTCCCATTATGACTTTTCTATCTTCATTTCCTGCATAATTTCAACAACATTCAGTCAGTTTATAGAAAGGTGTCTCCTTTCTGCTGAGCACCCTGTGGTCATCTAAACATTAATTTTAGCACATTTAGATGTTAGCTGTAATCTCTATGCTCTTTTCAATATAATGGTTAATCTTCCACAACCAGTCACAGGTGGCTCAAGTATGCAGACTAACTTCTCATTCATTCAGTCAACCTTAGCAAAAGAGTCTGTCATAAACTGGCTATACACAACTCTGTCTGCTACACTGTCTAGCTATGTCTCACCTTTCTCTGATACAAACAGAAAATCATCAATCTTTATCTCTCTATGATTACTTATGCATATATTACTTATGTTTCATTCTTGCGCAATAAACAGCAATCTGCTGTTCTATAGCTTTCTCTAATCCATCTACAGGAATCTGTTTATACTCTCTGATCTGTTCCCAAGGCTGATACAGGTCTTAGATGTATCAAGGTTCATGTCTGCTAAAATATACCTTACTGTATTAGCTTGCATGGAGTCATCATACTGTTGTTGTAAACCCTTTACATAAATTTAATACTGACTAAAATAACGTGAGCTTCATGTAACGTGAGGAAACTAGTTGACATTTAATACTCCAAGACCCTGATATGGGAATTCCTCATGGTAGTGTTGTGAGCCAAACTACCTTCAGCTGCATATTAATTATCTTCTCTCCAGCACGAAGAGGTTATCATTAAGAAAGTGATCTTAATTCTCTCACAGTTGAACACAAGTCAACATGACTGAGAGTTATACCAGGAGAAAGTGAGGTCTGCAGATGCTGGATTGATCAGAGTTGAGTCTGTGATGCTGGAAAAGCACAGCAAGTCAGGCAGCATCTGAGGAGCAGGAGAATCGATGTTTTGGGCAAAAGCTCTTCATCAGGAAGTGCTCCTTGGATGCTGCATAACTTGCTGTGCTTTTCCAGCACCCCACTCTCAACTGTGTGCTTCACAATTAATTTTGTAACCATGCAGCTGGGCAATCTCCACTTTTCATTCCCAATTGCAAGGGGTTCTACAGATCTCCATAGGTTCCTCCTCTGCAAGTTAGTGCTGGGATGTGGGAGGATTCACTTTTGGTTCTTATCATCCTTCTTGTGTGTTTATTCATTTCTGCACCTGGTAGTGCAGACCTATTAATGACTGCAAAGGCATGGGTAAAGTGCATAAAGTAATAGTGATGTCCAAATTATGAGAAACAATAACTTAAATTTGAGGGAGAGTGACACTGAATGGATGGAGGGAGAGTGATACTGAATGGATAGATAGATGAAGAAGTGAGGAATTGCATGCAGAGAGAATGATGGTGTGTCGCAAAGCAGTTGGGTGTGAGAAGTCATCAGCAGGAATAAGCTTGACAAGGGGGAGGAGGGTGAGAATAATTTACATAAAAGGTGACTCTGCAGTTGCGCTTACCTTTCTATCCTGGTTTAGTCATTTAATTATTTCCCGTACGTAATGGAACAATCCTGGGCTGCCATGTTTTTTTTATGACATTTTCTCCTTGTATTTTAATATTTGACTCCAGTTGCTCTCTGTTCACAGAAATAAATCAACATAGCTATCACACTGCCTTTGACATTCCTGTCAATATGCTTCCTCTCCAGCAACAAACTTCCAACTTTTTCAGATTGTGTCTTTGGATTGGCCGTTTAAATACTGGAATTGAGATTGACTCATGCGGATCCTCACTGTTACTCTTTTCTAGTGCCAAAGCCACAAAGAGAATGATGGTAAGGGTGCCTGAGTTAAAATGCCTTGGGTCAACCTTTTGAATGTATTTCTTGGTGGTATGCATAATGTGTGCCTCCTGTTACCCCACCTCCATTAGATTTATGATCAAGGTAGGTGAAATTTATTTATTTATTTGGCTCCAATCCATGAACACTACATATTGAACCTTTGTCTTTTACTCATTTATCAAATATAATGTAGGACAAGTACTGTATAGTTTGAAGTAGGTAAGTGCCAGCAAAAACAGAAGCATTGAATAATTGGCCACATGCGTTAAGAATAAGAGTAAGCATTTAGTGTGGTCATCCCAAGGATATCCTGTTTTGATCACAAGAGTCTGCAGATACCGATGGTTACTGCAAAGTATGCATTTTTTTACCGCAGAAGAAAATTGCACAATGTTTGCAAAGTGTTTCAAGATTTAATTGTTTGAATTCCTTTTACATTTTAATGAGTGCAAAGTATGCAGAAATAATATCAGCAATCATTTAAGTAAGACTCTCTTGCCAAAACAGCCTAAAATCATTATTACATCATTTGAAAATAGCTTGAAAGTGTGCTTCAAATTTCTGTACTTTGCAAATTTTATCTCACACAAAATGATAACCTTTCCAACCAGCTTCTTTGTCACTTACTTGCTGTTGCTGTGGTTTCTTTTTTTATTTGTAGACATTGTTTAGCTGCTATTTTTAATTTTGGTTTGAGGTTCTGCTGTATTTATTCACTTGGATTTTCCATTCAGCAGCAAAGAGCGAATTGCTGTTGGTTTTGAAGAAAACCGAACACAAAATGTTAGCAAGATCTGGAGTGTCAATTTTCCTGTTTTCATGCTTGTTTAATTCTGAAGCTCAAGAATGGTGAAATCATCCAATTGGATGAATGACCAATCAATTCGAAGAATACTCACAGTCAGCAAACATTGACAGTACTAACAGCGTTATAATTCACCTTATTATCATTTTGTATGAAATAACGATTGGATCAAGGTAAGCTAAATATCATCTAAACAATTTGTGGAATTTAAAATTATGGATTAGATGAAATTATTCTCAAGGGATGAAATTTAATCCAGGCAAAGGAAGCTCTGCCAGTCACTTGATAGCCAGTTTGAGAGAGTTTTACCTGGAAATTTGTTGAAACCATTCCTGAAAACTTTGCATTCATTAAAATGTAAAAGGAAATTAAACAATTCAACCTTGACGTAGTTTGTAGTTTTCTTTTTGCAGTAGAAAAAATTGTATACTTTGCTATCACCATGTTTTTTGGGAAAGCTGATTGTGTTAAGTGCTGGTCAGGTGCTGAAGTGGTTAAAGGCAAGGCATCCCTGTGATGAAGGAACCTGAGGGAAGAAAAATGCCCTTACAGTAACCAGATACTCTCCCTATAGTGAGCATTACCCGGGGAGGAGGAGTAGCCTTCAGACCAACACTCACCTGACATCCAGGATTGTTGCGGAACTCGGGCAACAGAAGTTGGCCAAAATGGAGGTCATGAAAAGGGAGTCACTTGTTATACTATGTCCCACAATTAGTATGCAGTATATCTTCAAGAGACATGCTCATGATATCATCAAGATTTATAACTTGGGACCTGAGGTTCTAAAGGTCTCTGGCTCCAACTTAATGAGGGCCAGTTGAAATATGACAGATAATGAAATTGTGCTTCTCTTTGTAACCAAATAAATTAATATTAACCCAGACACTGAAGAACCTGTGACTGTAATATTTGTATATATGAAATGTAATGAATTTTTTTTAATCTTTCAGGACCACGATCCCCTCATGAACTAATCTCAGCACTGCTGCATCATGCATAAGTGCCCTACTGAATGTGAAGTCCACATAATGGTGACAGTTCCCATGGACTAGGGGACGGTGGCAGGAGTGGGAAGAAACTGCCTCTGTGAAATCCCCCATGCCTTTCGCAGGACCCTTCCCTGTTAGACTTTTGCTTCCTAAATTCCTTATTTGATAACTGCCCTGTACTTAGGGATGTCAAATGTCATCAGGTACAAAGACCAATCCGGGGCCTTCCCATCCCAGATTTAATTGGGTTGATGGAGAATACATACTTCCATCGGTGTTAAATGCCCCCTACCTTTAATTCCACTGAGGAGAAGGAAGAAGGTTCTACCCCATATGTCTAAAATTAATTTTTCAAGCTAAAGAGCTTGTTGAGCAATAATTCTGACAGTATACTATTAAAATCAATTGCATCTCATTCAACAAAGCTGATGTTTTTTTACATTATTTTAACAGTGGGAATTGTGCATAAGAAGTTAAAGTTCACATCATAATTCTGGTTGATTGCATCAGCAAAATGTACAACAGGACATCCTGTGGAGGGATAAGCTGACAGTTTGTCCATCGATCCAAACGCAAATTCTAGTCCATAATGCACAGATGTTCAGTGCTATTATCCGTGAAGATCTGTAAAAGAAGGCGATTTCATTAGGTTCTTATTTTAATACATTAAAAATTTCATACATATCCTTTTGGAGAAAAAAATATTTTCCAAAATGAATTATGTAAACTTCTCAGATTTGATTATGGGATGCACAGGTAAACTGTAAATGACAAAAGCAGATCTTTAGATAAATCAATGAGAAAACAATTTCACAATACAGTCGGTTCTGATATAACACATTAGTTCCATTCTCAGGAAATCACGCTATAGCTATGCCACTCAAATTAATGGGGCTGGAATCATGTTATAGCCAGTACAGACAAGGAAAGTTTGCATTTTACAAATAACAGTCTAAATGCTTCAATCATGTTAAAGCCAACTGGCATTGAAGAAACATGCGTTATGGCAGAACTGATTATGATCATCTCCATGGGAGCATGACTTGACTCATTAATATTGTGCTGCAATTTCTTTCAGAATACTCCTTGGAAATAAGAAATAAAGGGAGAAGATGATGTGAAATCCCTATTATTTTTTCATGTACTTACAGTATTTTTTCATAGTCTTTTATCATGGGCCTTGAGGTCCAGTGTGTTTGGGGATAATGTGGTGTGAGAATGTTCATAAATAGTACTAGCATTTTATTTCACAAAGATTTTATGTCAAATGTGATGCAATGCTTCTCAGCAATTATTTTTCAGCAGTGATTTATCTTGGTAGGACCTCACTCACATTAACAATATATGGCAACTTAAGATAGCCCAAGATAAGATGGGATTATTCTTCCCAGGCCCTGATTGATAAGGGTTATGGTGTGAAACTTGGGAAAATCAGTTGAAATGCCCAGCAAGGACCTTCTCAAATCTGGATGTAGGTTTGTTCGCTGAGCTGGAAGGTTCATTTTCAGACATTTCATCACCATACTAGATAACATCTTCAGTGAACTTCAGGACGAAGCACTTCTGACAATTCCTGCTTGCTATTTATATATTTGGGTTTCTTTGAGTTTCCTGTGGTGATGTTATTTCTCATGGTGATGTCATTTCCTGTTCTTTTTTCAGGGTCTGGTAAATGGGGTCCAAGTCAATGTGTTTGTTGATGGCGTTCCAGTTGAAATGCCATGCTTCTAGGAATTCTCACATGCCTCTCTGCTTGGCTTGTCTTAGGATGGATGTGTTGCCCCAGTCGAAGTGATGTCTTTCCTTATCTGTATGTAAGGATACGAGTGAGATGGGGTCATGTCGTTTTGTGGCTAGTTGATGTTCATGTATCCTAGTGGCTAGTTTTCTGCCAGTTTGTCCAATGTAGTGTTTGTTACAGTTCTTGCACAGTATTTTATAAATGGCATTAGTTTTACTTGTTGTCTGTAAAGGGCCTTTCAAGTTTGTTAGTTGCTGTTTTAGTGTATTGGTGGGTTTGTGGGCTACCATGATGCCAAGGAGTCTGAGTAGTCTGGCAGTCATTTCCAAATGATGTTTGATGGCTAGGATTTCTGGATGCTTGTTTGGGTTTGTTGCTGAGAAACCGGTGGACTGTGTTCATTGGGTACCCATTCTTTTCTAGTACACTGCATAGGATATTTTCCTCTGCTCTGTGAAGTTCCTCTGTGCTGGCTCATTGAAATAATATTCCGATGCATTTTCATTTGTGGATGTTGGGATGATTGCTTCTGTAGTTCAATATTTGCTCCATATGTGCTGTTTTCCTGTAGATGCTGATTTAAAGTTCCCCATTGGCTGTTTGCTCGACTGTGATAGGTGTGAATGGCAGTCTGTTGTTGTTTTCCTACTCTTTAGTGAATGTTATACCAGTAAGGGTATTATTAATAGTATTGAAGGTTTCCTCTAATTTGTTTTGTTTAGTGATGACAAAGGTATCATCCATGTAGCGGACCCAAAGTTTGGGATGGATGGTTGGCAAAGTTGTTTGTTCAAGTCTCTACGTTGCTGAATCTGCTAAGAACCCTGTTATCGGGGATCCCATGGGTGTTCTGTTGGTTTGTTTGTAGGATTTGTTGTTGAAGGCAAAGTGGGTGGTAAGGCATAGGTCCACTAGCTTGACGATACTGTCCTTGCTGATGAAGTTGGTGGTGTTTGGGGTATGTGTCTTTGGGTCTTCTTATACTGTAGTCATTGTTTCTTTGGTCAGGTTAATGTTGATTGATGTGAACAGGGCTGTTACATCAAAGGAGACCATTAGTTCATCCTCTTCTATCTTAGTGTCTTTGATGGTCTTCAGGAATTCCTGGGTGGAGTGGATGGAGTGCCGTGAGTCTTCTACTAAGTGTTTTAGTCTTTGGTGTAGCTCCTTGGCAAATCTGTAAGTTGGTGTTCCAGGTACGGGACTGTGGGTCTGAGGGGGGCTCCTGGTTTGTGAATTGTTATGTTGGGTCCGTCTGGTTTCATTTTTTAAAAGTCGGTCTTATTTACTTCTCCAGATTTCTGAGGTTTTTTGAGTAGGGCTGTGATTCAGTTCTCTAAGTGTGGGATCATCCCCACTTGTTGGTAAGTGTTGGTATCTGCAAATAATGCATTTGCTTTCTCAATGTAGTCTCTTTGATTTAAAATGGCTGTCAAGCACCCTTTGTCTGCAGGTAGGATAACAATATTTTTATCTTTTTTAGTCATTCTAGTGCTTTCTTTTCTTGTGTATCGAGTGTGTTTCCTTCCTATTTTCTGCTGAATGTTGATGCGACTACCTGTCTGATAATTTACTGGGTTTCTTCGGTGAATTGGTTGTCATTCAGTGTTGTTTCTAATGCTGCTACGCAATTTCTCTTGTCCGCATCCTGGAAGTTGTAATTTAATCCTCTTACTAAGACAGCTGTTTCAGTGTCTGTTAAGGGTCAGTCCGATATGTTAAAAAGTGTTGTTACTTTGTGTAAGCTTGTCTATTTTTTTCTGCATCTCTTGTTTTTTTTATTTGCTGTGTTTGTCACTATCTAATATCTATGGCTTGTTGTACTGTGTCTATCCATTCATAATCTGTTGCATGAGTGAATAAAGAGATTTGGTGGAAAATTACCGTGTTGTATTTACATAGTCTATTGTGGGCATCATTAATCATTTCTCTAGCCACCAGGATACATGAACATCAATTAGCCACAAAACGACATGACCCTCTCTCACTAGTATCGTTTCATACAGATAAGGAAAGGCACCACTTTGGCTGGGACAACACATCCATCCTAAGACAAGCCAAACAGAGACACACGTGAGAATTCCTAGAAGCATGGCATTCCAACTGGAACTCTATCAACAAACACATTGATTTGGACTCCATTTACCTTACCCAGAGAAAGGAACAGGAAATGATGTTACCATAGGAAATGATGTCACCAACCCACAACCCAAATGTATAAATAGAAAGCAGGAATCATCAGCAGTGCTTCGCCTGCAGACAAACTGAAGATGTTACCTAGTATGGTGAGAAACGTCTGAAAAAGAACCTCCCAGCTCAGCAAACAAACCTACATCCAGAATCTCAACCTGAGCTACCAATCTTTTCAAAGCTCGCTACCTTCTCAAATGTTAAGGCCAAAAATTGCAATTTTCCATTCAAGTATCGAATGGCAAGATGAGATTTTTGCTAGTGAGCAGCGAGGAGCCTATAAACAAGAATAATTGCTCATTACCATCTTCATTATTATTTAATCTCCACTTGGAGATTTGCAGCCTCCCATTCTCTCAATTGCTAGATAGGAACGAGATGCCAAGAATTCCCTCCATGCAAATCTGATTGGGTACCTGGTGATTTGAGATCACTGCTGGCTCCTTGGACCTCTATCTTAGAATTGATCAACAACGTCAGTGATCACATGTGGCCTACATCGACAGATGTTTGCAACTGACATGTAGCAGCTTCTTCAAATGACACATCGCTGATCCATTGACAATACGATTCTACATTTCAATGCTGCACTTAGGAGCTTTCCAGCCCCTTTCATTCTACTCCTGCTGGAAGGACAATTGCGCATAGGGACGGGCACTGAGCTCACATACTGAACCAAGCTGCAGTTCAGGGCGCTCCTCACTTTCTTAGTGCTCACCTGCTTTGCACCTGTCTGATGCTCACATATTCCTGGACTTGCCTTACATTTCTTCGCCTTTTTGTGCTTTGTCTCTCAAACAAACTTTAAAGGCTCATAATACTTCAGTGTTGTGCAGTCACAAAGCCAGACAGCTTGTCAGTTGAAGGGGCAGACTTCCTGAAGTATGGCATAGTGATACATCAATCTTACTAAATGTGCATCGACCAAACAGCTGTGCCTTAAAGCTGAAGATGACTAAACCTCATGCAAGTCAAGAGTGACTCACATCAGCCACGGTGTCCTAATGCAGCCAGTCAAGGGTTGCATCTACTCATTATCTGGGCATAGGCAGATCAGTTGTCCACTTGGGTTGGTCAGAGTTTGAGAGTCAATCTCTCTTTTCAGAAGAAGAGAGTGGACTATGGCCAGACCTGTGAATCTGCTACAAGCAGTATCCACAAATCATCAATCGTGGAGCTCCATGGGCTGTGGTCAGCAACTTGTGGCAAGGGGAAGGTCAATGGAATGCTAACTACTCACATTAATAAAGACCTGTCCTGTTTCTTTTGTTTCACTCATAGCTCCATTGCAAGGATGGTTACTTGGGGACAAAGGCTATACATCACAAGCATAGTTGAAGACTGTTACACGACACAATGAATGAGGTGGTGTTCAGCTACAATGTGGGCCCATGTACCACCAGGGCCAATGTTAAACCTGGTGAACATAAAGTTTGACTAATTCAATCAGTTTGTGGGGATGGGGCTCACAGTACAATCTAGACAGAGTGTGCTGCATAATCTTAGATACTGTACTCTGCAAAACGAGGAGCAGGCAACGAGGGAATGAGATCAATGCTGACCAGTGCAGAGTGGGAGCAGTCCTCCAAGGAGGGAGATGAAGACATTGAGCAAGAGGAACATCAATTTCTACACAATGGAGGACCGCAATGTTGGACACTACAAACTCAGTAGGATTTAATTGACATTGGGTTCCAGTAGATATGAAGGAATGCAGTGATCATTCAGTGGCTGTAAAATTGTTGGTGCATGAGATGCGAGCAGTTCATTTCAATTCCAAGAGGTAAATGCAACTTCAGTTTGTTTAATATCTGTTCCCTTTTGGTGTTAGTGAATGCAAATGAATGTTTCAAAGTGACAGAAAAGTTTCCATAATAAAATGAGAAATAATGAGATGTTGGGCCACATTGGGGATTGGGAAAAGAGAGGGTTATAAAATGGGATGCGAATAAGGACAGGTGACGTGTTTGGCTTAGTGCTTAAACAGCAATTGGAATAAGAATGTGCAAGGAAGGATCAACAATGCCACCTGTGTGCCACGAGAAGCCCTAGTTTATGGCTGCTGTGCCACGACATTCATGTGAAGGGCGTCTTTCAATTGCCAACCCTTGACCAGGAGCACAGCTAGGGGTCCAAGATGGGGCTGGCGCAATTCCAACAGGAGTGAATACCTCTCCCTAGAGTGAGTGGAAGAACCAGGCTAATATTTGGTGAGAGAGATGTTATTGGACTTGGAATGTAGATTGAGGAAGGTGATGTGGACTAGCAATCCAGAGACTCAGGTAATGTCCTCTACACCCATTGCAGATGAATTCAATAAAAATATAGAATTAGAAGTGTAATGATGACTGTTAATTGCCATAAAACCCCATCTGGTTCACTTAAATCCTTTAAGGAAGGAAACTGCCATCATTATCTGGTCTGATGTACATTTGACTGCAGACCCAGAACAATGTAGCTGACTCTTATCAGTGCTGTGGGCAATTCAGGATGGGCAATAAATTCTGACCCAACTGGTTTTGTCCACATTCTGTGAGTGAATTAAAACATTCTGTGTTTCTATACCACAAAGACTGCAATAGTTCAAGAAGGCAGCTCACCACCACCATTTTGAAAACAACCAGCCCCCCCAGAAATGCTCACATCCCAAGGATGAATAAAAGAAAAATCACACAAGGCCTTAAGATTAGAATCCCTTCATGAAACTCAACTAAAATGACACTTAGAGAAATCAGGGTATGTTACAGTGACCATTCTAATGGATACTAGCAACAAGGAATGAAGTGTGGTGTCTTTATTCAATGTAATAGTCATCCACTTATATCTCGAATCTTTTACCAATTACCAGCCTTGGTAGGTCAGATCTGACTCTTCAGTCTCAATGGCCGGAGACATTTGAAATAGTACAGAAGCTAGTAACAAGATTGCACAATGCAAGATTCAGAGCCTTGATTATTGAATCAGATCTAGTCCATGTTAACTAATAGGAAATTAGTACAAAATTATGACACCGAATACATCCTGTTTCTCCGCAGTTCTTTATAAACAAGCAATGAAACAGCATATAATTGTATTCTGCAAATTTTCTACCTCTTGTAGCTTCTCAGAATGTTGTTTTCTTTGGTGGATTATGATCCTAAAGATTCTGGTGCTCCCTAAATGCATGTTAATTAGAAAATGAGCTAACAAAAGCTTACAAAAAGCTGACCTGTTATGAATGTTTATGAAACCAAACTACTGTTCCTCACTTAATGCATTAGTACATCCACTTACGGCAGGCATTCTGGGCATTGTATATTGAAGATGAAAATTTGTATTCTAATCTGCTGCATGCAATAATTGAGCAGTCCATTATCAATTAGATTCAATTGGAGGAGAATAGGTATTGGAGAGTGATGAAGCAACAAAGAGAGCAATCACAGTAGTTTGTTTTGATATTTTTCATTAAACTGACCCTGATTTTAAAATCTGAAATGTTAATAATTGGTTGGGTGCTGAAAAAGCTATGAGTCTGTCTGTTCAGAAGCCTACTTGACTAAACTCACCATACTCCAACCAGGCCGTAGGACTGCTTTCCGATTGTGAGTGGGGGGGGATAATAATGGGTAGTCTGAGGCCACCATGCTTCAAGTAAGGGGAGAGGTTGAGAAGGAGAGTCCTTCATGGTAACCTCAACTGGTGCTGTGAGACACGTGGCTAAAGTACTTGGTATGTAGAGAGGGGGTGTCAAGGCAAAAGGTGAGAAAGGATCAGGTAATCAGAATATTCAAGAAGATTTGTAGCGAGGTTGTGGGTAACTATTAACTGCAGTGGAAACACAGAATCCTCTGATTTAAACAGATACTTTCAGATGGTTCCTGGTGTAGGAAAATTGTCCAGTGAAATCTTATTTCACAGATGTTGGAATCTGCTACAATAGGGATTCAATAGGGTATTCCTTGACTTTGGAAAATCTCGATCATTGACTGGTTTTCCCACTTTGTGCTTCCCTGACAGGAGACAGAGAGTAGTAATTGAAGGGAGTTTCTCGAAATGGAGAAAGGTGACCAGTAGTGTTCCACAGGGGTCAGTATTGGGGACACTATTGTTTGTAATATACATAAATGATTTAGAAGGGGACATTGTTGGTCTGGTCAGTAGGTTTTCAGATGGCATGAAGATAGGGGAATAGTAGAAAGTATAGGGGACCATGTCAAAGAATACAAGAGAATATAGATAGACTGGAGAGTTGGGTGGAGAAGTGGCAGATGGAGTTCAGTCCAGGCAAATATGAGGTGATGCATTTTGGGAAGTCAAATATAGAGTCAACTATACTGTAAACGGGAGAGTTTTGGGAAAAGTTGATGAGCAGAGAGATCTGGGAGTTCAGGTCCATTGTACCCTGAAGGTTGCTGCTCAGGTGGATAGAGTGGATAAGAAGGCTTATGGTATGCTTGCCTTCATTGGATGGGATATTGAGTACAAGAGCTGTCAGGTCATGTTTAAATTGTACAAGACATTGGTTCGGCTGCATTTAGAATACTGTGTACAGTTCTGGTTGCCACATTACCAAAAGGATGTGGACGTTTTGGAGAGGGTACAGAGAAGATTTACAAGGATGGCGCCTGCTCTGGAGGGTGCTAACTATTAAGAGAGGTTGAGTAGGTTAGGATTGTTTTCATTAGAAAAAAAGGAGATGGTGTGACGGGAGGGGGAATGATTGAGGTCTACAACATCATGAAGGGTATAGACAGAGTAGATAGAGATAAGCTTTTTCCCAGGCAAGGGATTCAATAACAAGTGGTCGCGCATTCAAGGTGAGAGGTGAAAAGTTTAAGGGGGATTTACACGGCAAGTACTTTACACAGAGGTTGGTAGATGCCTGGAATACTTTGCCAGGAGAGGTAGTAGAGGCAGAGGTCGATTCATTTAAGGTGCGTCTGGACAGATGCATGAGTAGGTGGGGTGCAGAGGGATACAGCGAACCGGGAGAAATTTGGGCCATAGGTTTAGACAGTGGAATTGGGCGATAGGTTTAGACAGTGGATTTGGCTCGGCTCAGGCTTGGAGGGCCGAATGGCCTGCTTCTGGACTGTAAATTTTCTTTGTTCTTTGTTATCCCAAATATGATGAATCCCTTTCTGTTCCCTTTTTAGAAGAAGGTACGGTGTAAATCATTTAAAATAAATTAATACAGCTTCAGCGATATATTAAATATTAAATTCATGTATTTTCAGTGTGTTTTGTACTGTGATAACAGATTTTAAATAGATGGTTAAGCACAAATTTAACTGCAAAGGAGATGAAGAGAAGCTATTTATTTACATGAATAATTATGTTAATTTAAATAGGCTTTTCAGTGCACACTGTGATTAGCTGTGGCTGAATTTAACTTGAGAGCTGGAAAACTAGTATGTAAAACAGATTCTACTTTGGACTGGTGTTAAAATGATCTACTGTTTTTCATATCCCCAAATGAATTCAAATCCACCTGTAAATCTTTGACAAGATTCGGGCATGATTTTTAAAGTTTCAGTGGGATATATTAATCACTGAGTTCTGAAGTCTTCATAATCAACTTTGAATTTAGTTTTCTCTCAGTAGTATTAAAAACATTCTCTGTGTTTATAAGCATGTACATCAAATCTTACCAGGAGGACTTAAAATGGGTCCAATCTTGTCCTGCTCTGTCACCTATTTCCAGCTGAGATTATTGGTCATTGATCAGGAATGGAAACCTTGGATGTTAATTCTTAATCTCCCCTTTTTCACGCTGCTCTTGAGATCTCAGTCACACCTATACTGTCACCAACTGTCAGATTAGTCATAACAGACCAGATATTCTGTAAACATATTCACTAAATAGCTCTGTGCAATACTAAGTGGTAAAGTCACCAACTGAATCATTAGGGAGATTCAAAAACATCACTTTTGAAATAAGTAAATACATGTTTCTCTGCAAAATGTGGTAGTCAGCAATAGAACTGCAGCTTGTCTTCCAAGATGAAAGTGCTTGTCAGGGTCAAAGACGTTAAAAATGCTTAAGTGAAACAATGTGTTCTGCCTTTAATTTTTTTAAAGAGAAAATTTGAAAATCAGATCTAATGCACCTTCAGAACTCGAATCTACATAAAACTAAATAAATGAAAGGTGTGGTAACTATTACAAGTCTGAAGTGAATGTTTAGTGTAAATGTTAATTAATTTCCAGTCATTTCCATGCAGAATGATATTACAGAGTATGCAAATCTATCAGAAAATGCATTGTTATGAAGTTGTAGCAATTTTAACTTCTCAGGCAAGATAGATTGAACTCTTGACTGTATTTATTAGGCATTAAATTCTATCGAGTTTAAAACTAAAACAAATACCAAGAAAATAGAGTTGAATGTACTTGTGATATTTATTTGAATTTTAAGAGTTTCATCTGGCCTAACCACAGCTCAACTAGCTGATGACTTCAAACAAAGTATCTAACTTTGGCAAAAAAAATTAATAATTTTTCAACAAAGGCAAAAGTTATCAAAATACATATCTCATAACCTCCAACAGAGTTACCAATCAAATGTAAAATAAGGACTGCAACTTACTTGTATTTATTTACTTGTTCAGTGTCTGCTGTCAAAAGCCTGGTTTTTCTAATTGGTCATTGTGCTCCTAGAAATGAAGTATGGGGCTTCTACCATTTGCTGCGACAATGCCTTCCTGATTGCAAATGTATTTCTGCCTCAGGAAGTGGGCTCCAAAGTCTTTGTCAGGGAATCGTACTGTTGGTTCTTCAATGTGGCTGGGTCAAAATCCTCGACTTTCCTTCTTAACTGTATTGTCTCTGCATCTGCATCAAATGGACAGCTGTGGTTCACAAAAGTGGCTCATTATCACCTTATCAAGGATACTTAGGGATGGACAAAATTTACTGGCACCAACCACTGATGCTCACATCCTCTAAAAGCAAAGGTGATAACAAACAATCTTGGAGCAATGACCACTGTCTGGAAATCCTGGGAACTTGTCACAGAAACATAATTGGTCATTTTCCCAATCTTTTTGAAAATCCATGTCTTTAAATTTCTCCCAGTTCGCTTGCTTTTTTTCAGGCTCTGGCCTGTTACTATCAATGTTCACTGTTGAATACTGGTGCTAACATGTCACACAAAGTCCCTTTTTCCATTATTGGCATGTCTCAAGGGCATGTTTCTGCTATTGCAACCATGATACTGGAAGGCTAAAGTACAAAGGACTGGATTTCCCAGGTGAGTAACAATGCCAGCCTCGTTTTCTGTGTTAGGAACCTGGAGGTTGTCACTGTGGGGTGATAATTGAGATCTTATTCATAGGTCACCCATGGAGACCTGTGCAATTTTGAACAGTAGACTGACCAGAGATGTGTGAGGCACAATAGAAGACTTGCAGTGTTGTCATGCTGCCACTCCCACTGGGCTTTGCTGAAATATGAGGGTGCCATAGCATGGGGACAGCCTCATCTTCCTGTAAAGACATCATTAATTAAAGGAGCCTGAAGAGGAGATCCGTCCTCATGAGGATTGATGGACAGGTTTGGGGTCTTTCCCCTATCGTGGCTCCCATCATTGGGGCACAGAACCTTCAACACCAGGCCTGCCAGTAAATAGTTGACTCACTTAAGTTGGTGGCCTCCAACTTGACAAGGGGATTTCATTCACAGTAGAAAGAGTACTGGCACCATCTCATAATGGCTTCTAAGTATGGAATTAATTGACCAAAATGATTGCCTCCCTCATTAAGAGTGAGTAGCTCCAACCCAATTTCCAAACCAACCAAGGAAAATGTTCTGGATGTAGGAATGTGCTGGGAAGTTGACCCTACTCAACAACTCCCTCTTTTGTCCCAGACTCATCTGCGAGCCCCATCTCCACTAGGTCTGGCTATAATTCAGACCAATCAAAAAGATTCACAAATTTATATTTAGTTTTGGGATATTAGCATTGAAATCATCAGACCTCAAACTTATAAAGAAAGGGGCAGCACTTTCAGGAGCATATGAACAAAGAAGGTAGGTACCAAGGTAAGAGTCTTCAAGGAGATGGAACTGATCCTGTGCTTGAGCTGTTACTGATGAGACATAAATCTTGGGGTCAAAAGAATGCCACAGTTGCAATGTGATTCAGCCTCAGACAGTGACCAGGAAGTGGGATGGAGTTGGTGGTTAAGGTACTGAGTTTGCAGAAAGAACTGAAGAGGATAGCCTTGATCTTTCTAATAACTGGTTGGAAAAATGTTCTGCTGATCCAGTAGTTAATGTCAAATAAGTGGAAAATCACAAAAAGTAAAATTTTTGAGAGAAGTCTTGGTGATCGGTCTGGTAGTCCTCCATATATATGTGGAACCTGACGTGCTTTTGGATAATTTTGCTAAGAGACAGTACATAGATTAAAAAAACGTAGTAACTAGAATACAGCCTGAGAAAGATCTCAGAAACATTACAAATAGAATTTGCATTCAAGGTTGGGAGCGGCCAAATACGCAAAGATGTTTTATTTTTGGTGAACACTGTCAAAGCTCAGATAGCTATGTGGTATCTCTTGAAGTTCAATTGTTTACCAACATTTAATCATAGTCATAGTCATATAGTTATACAGCACGGAAACAGACCCTTCAGTCTAACTCATCCTGTACTGACCAAACATCCTCATCTGACCTTGCCCCATTTACCAGCTTTTGGCCCATATCCCTCTAAACTTTTACAATTCATATACCTATTCAGAGGGCTTTTAAGTGTTGTAATTGTACCCACTTCGCCCACTTCCTCTGCGTGAGAAAGTTACCCCTCGTGTCTTTTTAAAATCTTTCCTCTCTCACCTTTAACCTATGTCCTCGAGTTTTAGATACATTCTCCTTGTGGCTGCGTGGGTTTCCTCCGGGTTCTCCAGTTTCCTCCCACAGTCCAAAGATGTGCAGGTTAGGTGAATTGGCCATGCTAAATTGTTCGTAGTGTTAGGTGAAAGGGTAAATGTAGGGGAATGGGTCTGGGTGGGTTGCTCTTCAGAGGGTCGGTGTGGATTTGTTGGGTCGAAGGGCCTGTTTCCACACTGTAAGTAATCTAATCTAATCTAATACTCCCACTCTCAGAAAAAGAATTTGGCTGTTCACCCTATCCATGTCCCTCATGATTTTATAAACTTCTATAAGATCTTTTTAAACAAGATTTGCACTTAAATCAGATAATTACTGCATTACTAAAACAGTTAAGCACAGTAAAAGGCTGATGTAAGTATCTCAGTTAACTGTGTCTGTTATCACCTCAGCATAAAGATATATCACTCATTTACAGAAATAGAAGAATGAACAAGACCGTCTCAACAAAGTCAATCAAGTTTGTCCAATGACAATGAGCTCATTAAGGATGTGAATTAAAGCCAGTAGAATTTTATAAAATTTGGAAAAATCAGTAAAATACAAAAACAGCCTGAAATTAATCTAAAAATAATATAATGTGAAGGAGCCGGTGTTGGACTGGGGTGGACAAAGGTAGAAATCACATATCATCAGGTTATAGTCCAACAGATTTATTTGGAAGCACTAGCTTTCAGAGCACTGCTCCTTCATCAGGTGGATGTAGAGAAGGATCATAAGACACAGAATTTATAGCCAAAGATGACAGTGTCATGCAACTGAAATGACATTTTGAACAAACCTAGATTGCTGTTCAGGCTTTCATTTTTTAGAATGGGTTGCAGATTTCGATTCATTAATATGTAAATCTCAGAATTTCTTTTCAGTGACAATCTTGAGATAACTTAAGATTTTATAAAAAAAGGTGACATCTCAGCTCAGACAATGCATTAAAGGCGTGAGGTTAGAGGCCCGATGCGGTCTCTTCTACATTGGGGAGACTGAATGCCTCCTACCAGAGTGTTTTAGAGAACATCTGCAGGACACCCACACTAATCAACCCCACCGCCCTGTGGCCAAACATTTCAACAGCCCCTCCCACTCTGCCGAGGACATGCAGGTCCTGGGCCTCCTCCACCGCTGCTCCCTCACCTGGAGGAAGAAAGATTCATCTTTTTCATCGGAACACTACAACCCCATGGCATCAATGGAGATGTCACCAGTTTCATCATTTCCCTTTCCCCCACCTCAATCCAGCCCCAACCTTCCAGCTCAGCACCACCCTCATGACCTGTCCTACCTGTCGATCTTCTTCCCCATGTATCCATTTCAACCCTCCTCTCTGACCTATCACCTTCACCTCCACCCCCATTCACCCATTGTACTCTTTGCTAACTTCCCCCGCCTCCTCTCTGACCTATCACCTCCATCCCTACCCTCACCCATCTATTGCACTCTATGCTACTTTCTCCCCACCCCCACCCCCCTCACATTTATCTCTCCACTCTGCAGGCACCCTGCCTCAATGAAGGGCTTTTGCCCAAAATGTCGATTTTCCTGCTCCTCACTATGCTGCCTGATCTGCTGTGCTTTTCCAGCACCACTCTAATCTAGACTCTGGTTTCCAGCATCTGCAGTCCTTGTTTTTACCTGAGGTTAGAGTCTGTCTGTATCCCAATCTTGAGCCAGACTGGTTCTATTTTCAAAGTGAAATTTATGCAATTTCACATGGATTGACTACCTGCATTGACTGCCTGCAGATTGTGCACTTTTTGAGCAAAATAGAATGTAATAGCAAATATAAGTCTGCAAATGCAAATTCACCCCATAGACTTATATGTGTGCATGCATGCAGGAGAGAGAGTGTGAGTGTGTGCACTTAATGGTAAGGTCCTAGGGAGTATTGCTGAACAAAGAGACCTTGGAGTGCAGGTTCATAGCTCCTTGAAAGTGGAGTCGCAGGTAGATAGGATAGTGAATAAAGCGTTTGGTATGCTTTCCTTTATTGGTCAGAGTATTGAATACAGGAGTTGGGAGGTCATGTTGCGGCTGTACAGGACATTGCTTAGGCCACTGTTGGAATATTGTGTGCAATTCTGGTCTCCTTCTAATTGGAAAGATGTTGTGAAACTTGAAAGGATTCAGAAAAGATTTACAAGGATGTTGCTCGGGTTGAAGGATTTGAGCTATAGGGAGACGCTGAACAGGCTGGGGCTGTTTTCCCTGGAGCGTCGGAGGCTGAGGGGTGACCTTATAGAGGTTTACAAAATTATGAGGGGCATGGATAGGATAAATAGACAAAGTCTTTTCCCTGGGATTGGGGAGTCCAGAACTAGAGGGCATGGGTTTAGGGTGAGAGGGGAAAGATATAAAAGAGACCTAAGGGGCAACTTTTTCACACAGAGGCTGGTAAGTGTATGGAATGAGCTGCCAGAGGACGTGGTGGAGGTTGGTACAATTACACCATTTAAGAGACATTTGGATGGGTATATGAATAGGAAGGGTTTGGAGGAATATGGGCCAGGTGCTGGCAAGTGGGGCGAGATTGGGTTGAAATATCTGGTCAGTGAGGACAGGTTGGACTGAAGGGTCTGTTTCCATGCTGTACATCTCTATGACTCTATGTGCGTGTGAGTGCACGTGAGACAGTTTGTGGTTATGTGTGCATGCTTTGCAAAATATATTTGTGAATGTGATGGAGTCTAAACCTGTGAGAGGGTGTTCAAATCGGTGTGAGTATGGTGGTGTATGTGTGTGTGTGTGTGTATGAGGGGGAGCGTGTTAATTACAGAGGGTTGCATGACTGTGTGAATATGTATGAGTGTAGTGGGGTCACTTGTAGTGTGACGTGAACTCAAGGTCCCAGTCGAGGCCATCCTCATGGGTACTGAACATGGCTATCAGCTCGTCCACTCTGCGTTGTTCTGTATCCTGAAGTCTACCTTGGACAATTGTCATCCAAAGATCTGAGGCCAAATGTCCCTGACCACTGAGGTGTTCCCAGACTGGGAGGGAACACCCCTGTCTGGCAATTGTTGCACGGTGTCCATTCATCAATTGTCATAGCCTCTGCTTGGTCTCGCCAATGTACCATGTACCATATAACATAATGCAGGGTGGATGAACTCCATAGTATGTCCATTATGTTACTGATCGTTTCCTCAGGGAGGGATATTGGAGGCCTTGAGTGTTTGTCAGAGGTCAGTAAGAGGTAATGGGCAGTTCGAGGCCATCTGATCCCTGAAGGGGATGGGAATGGGATTTGGTACAGGCCATCATGGCTCAGTGGTTAGCGCTGCTGGCTCATAATGTCAGGGACTCGGGGGTGATTCCACCCTCAGGTGACTGTGTGGAGAAACTCATGTCTGCTTGGGTTTCCTTTGGGTGCTCCAGTTTCCTCCCACATCCAAAGCTGTGCAGATTAGGTGTATTTTGCCATGCCAAATTGTCCATAGTGTCCAAGGATGTGTGGGCTGGGTGAATTAGCCATGGGAAATGCAGGGTTACAAGAGTAGAGTCAGGTAGGGCAGTGGGTCTGAGTGGGATGCTGATTGGAGGATCAGTATGGACTTGATGGGCTGAATGGCCTGTTTCCATACTGTCGGGATTCTAAGATTCTATTTGTGTTTTAGAACTGGATACATCCTTAGACAAACTGCTGAACTAAAGCTTTATCTCTGTTATTCATTAAACAATGTAGACAATTGTTCCGATGTATTTCGAGCAGAAAAATCTGGATAATTCCAATTTGGTCAATTTATTACTCTACCAGCCCTTTCCCAATTTTCAGCAGTGATTGCATGAGTTGTCAACAGTACCATCTAATCACACTTAGTGCGTTCACATTTGTTCAACTTGAAGTCCATCCAGAACAGCCAGTCTCCAAATGTTGAATTCCAGTGGAGCTCTGAGAGCTTGCACCCTCGTCATTATGTCAGTATTTATCCAACTATAGTGGTATAGAGACCGATTAAAACTGAATTCAGTGAGGATCATAGCAAAATGCCTTCACTAGCTCGAGTCATAGCTAACACAAAGGATGGTTATTGTTGTGGTAGAAGGCCAGTCAGCTCACCCTTAAGATTTCATTGAGGGAATTGCCCATGTCATTATCTGAGGTCCAAACATTTTTAACAGCTTTGTCAGTTATCAGGGATGGATTAATCTGATACTTGGTGCCTTGTAAGCTTCGAAAAGTGAAATTGCAAGCTCATGTTATAGTCATAATCTTTTCATTTAGCAAGACAGGATTTGTCTCACAATGCAGTTTTATCCTCAGGCATCTATCTTCTTTAGGATTAGATAATGTTTGTCAAGCACAGATGTGATTTATCACGTAGGGAAAAAAGTTAGTATTTAACTGTTTACAATCTAACCAGATTCTGTGCATAGCTCAACTAAATTCCCATAGCTTGAGATGATATCTTAACAGTTGTACTGCAAGCTCTCATATTAAAAGGTTAGATTGATATATAAATATCTTAGGATAAAATTTCTACCACTGACCTCCAGATCATTCACCACAACTTTGGCAGGAGATCCATGGAAACTTCATAGAAACAATACAATTGGCTCTAACCCTATCTCTCTAGGATTAGTGCGATCCTTCTGCCAAAGCTACAAAGCTTGATCAAAATAATTCTTGTCAAAAATAATGGTATCTCTATACAATGAAAAAATGGGCATTTTGAAGAAAGTCTGAGATATCATAGAAAGATAATCTCCTGGGAGCTGTTGATCAAATAAATTAAACACCTCAACCATAAACATTGAACAGTGCAAATGCTAGAAATATAAAATGAAAATAGAATATGACCACAGGTCAGCTAACAGATATGGAAAGAAGTGACAAATTGATATTTTAGGCCCAAGCTTCTTCAAAACTAAAAAAGTGAAACTGGAAGAAGTGTTTTAATGCACTTATAACAAAGGAGGGAGTGATACTTTAAAAAAAAGTGTCATGGACTGTAAATGTCAATGAAATGTTCTGTTTCCTGCTTAACGAGAGTAAGACATTGTCAGACAACTGAAGTGACCTTTACAAGCTTTTACATATTTTTGCGTGTATGTTTACACAAGACTCAATGAAAGGAGAAGTATTATGAACTGATTTTAATGTATTAAATGTTGTAAAATGTTGTATTCACTGTAGTTATAACCCCAGGTGATGGAATACTGGAGAAGTCAAATCCCAGAGTAAGACCTGGTTTGTTTAATTTTTTGTTTAAGCTTTGATGTTTAGTGGGCGGCACGGTGGTACAGTGGTTAGCACTGCTGCCTCACAGCGCCTGAGACCCGGGTTCAATTCCCGACTCAGGCGACTGACTGTGTGGAGTTTGCACGTTCTCCCCGTGTCTGCGTGGGTTTCCTCCGGGTGCTCCGGTTTCCTCCCACAGTCCAAAGATGTGCGGGTCAGGTGAATTGGCCATGCTAAATTGCCCGTAGTGTTAGGTAAAGGGGTAAATGTAGGGGTATGGGTGGGTTGCGCTTCGGCGGGTCGGTGTGGACTTGTTGGGCCAAAGGGCCTGTTTCCACACTGTAAATAATCTAATCTAATAAATGTTGGTTAACATGGTGGTTAATCTTTGAATGATATTTACACAATCTGCAAATGTTCTTTAATAAAAGAAAACATTATTTTTATACCAAAGGGTAAATGAAAACAAATCAAGCTGCATTAACATATGTGACAGTTTAGAAAAATCTTTAACATAAACAGTAAAACAAAATTTCAACCCGTTTCCCAGCAATGTCTGTTATAGATACTCAAATCTCAGAAAAATATAATTCCGCTCTCAATACTTAAATATCTTACTTAACTGGCTCTGTCCACTTTCCTTCATGGACTGCTGACCCAGACCTCTTGTCAGTTCTGATAACTTCTATACAAACTCTCATTGCTTGGAGACTTCACAAACATTTAAAATCCAGCTTCCAAAAATACTAGGATATTATCGCACTTTCCCACACATAGGTTTTTATTTTCTTTGTTTTGAAATCCATGTCTAATGTTGTTCAGGTGTTATTGCGATAAGTTATATCAATTCTTTATGAAGTTTTAGAAAATTTATTAAAGAAAAAAATGAGCAGATGATAATGTCTTACTGAGATTTACTCCTAGCGGCTGCTTCACAAAATCTTCTCATTCTTTCCCTTGTTACATGTTAAGCAAAATTTGCATTTCCCACACTTTTTCTTTCTGGCACAGATCTTGTTATATCCATTTACAGCAGACAAAGTTACTTTCAGGATGACATAGAGTGGTTTAATGTCTAAACTAACTGGATTTCTCACCATATAGTAATAGCCAGACTTTTATTATTTATAAAAAAAATCAAGCATCAGCTATCATTAATCTATTGCACAATCATTGAATGAAGCATTTCACATTTTTCAATTGTTTTTGCTTAAGTCCTAGATTTTAATCAATTTGCAATACACATTTCTTGAAATATATTGCTTCCCATTTTTGTAAAATTTTCCATCAATCTATGTGATAAATAATTACATAATTACAAAGACTTTGATACTTAAATTTTTATTATGAAATTTGGATTGCTGTTGTTGAAGCATATCAACAATATACTTCCTCCATCTCTGTTTATGAACTTTAGAACACAATGCAAGGGAGCCAAAGCTGTAAAGGTGTTTGTTGTCAGATAAGTCAGGGATGATAGTTTGCAGAGCTGAGAAACAGAAAAAAGTAATTAATGATGGGGGGGAGGGGAATAAGGACATTGAAAAATTTGAAAACAAGGATGAGAACTTTGAGATTAACCTGCTTTATAACAGAGAAGCTGCATGCTGGAGGAATAATAAGTGAGTGATAGAGTATGGAAATTATTGTGAATGTGGAGTTGGACTATGAAGTTAACTTGATTACCATGCCAGCATTCATTGTCCATATCAACCTGCCCTTGAGAAGTAGGCTATGAGCTACAGTTCAACAAGGCTGTTTAAACCTATATTGCCAAGGGAGAGAGCTTCAAGAATTTAACAGAGCAACAGTGAAATACTAGCAGACTAAGAATTTGTCAGCAGAAGGAGAGAGATGGGACAGAGGGAGGTAATAAATATAGTGGAGGTAGCAGGGAATGGTTTTTGTTACCTGAATGCATTGAGAAAAGTAGAGCTCAGTTTATGTGGGATATCAAAGTTTTGCAAATTCTTGCACATCTTGAAATATCAGCTGAGAATTTGAGAGATTTCAGACCACTGAATGTGATAGAAGAACATAAGCCACCAAAAGAGGCAGCAGGGAATAGACCTCCATCATTAATGGGCGGCATGGTGGCACAGTGGTTAGCACTGCTGCCTCAGAGCGTGCCAGAGACCTGGGTTCAATTCCCGCCTCAGGTGACTGACTGTGTGGAGTTTGCATGTTCTCCCCGTGTCTGTGTGGGTTTGCTCCAGTTTCCTCCCACATTCCAAAGATGTGTGGGTCAGGTGAATTGGCCATGCTAAATTGCCCGTAGTGTTAGGGGAACACTGATAGGGGAGGGGAGGGAAATATATCCCTGGTGGTGGGGACTGTTTGGAGGTGGCGGAAACCTACCGCGAATCCTCTTGCAAAGATGCCTTCCTTGAAGAAGCTCTCTTCCTCCCTCTACATATAACCACAAGAAATGCAAAACTTGCTCCCTTACCTCCCCCCTTACTTCCCTCCAAGGCCACAAGGGATCCTTCCATATCCACCACAAATTCACCTGCACCTCCACACACATCATTTACTGCACCAGTTGCGGCCTCCTCTATATTGGGGAGACAGGCCGCCTACTTGCGGAACGTTTCAGAGAACACCTCTGGGACACCCGGACCAACCAACCCAAACACCCCATGGCTCAACACTTCAACTCCCCCTCCCACTCCACCAAGGACATGCAGGTCCTTGGACTCCTCCATTGCCAGACCATAGCAACATGATGGCTGGAGGAAGAGCACCTCATCTTCCGCCTAGGAACCCTCCAACTACAAGGGATGAACTCAGATTTCTCCAGTTTCTTCATTTCCCCTCCCCCATCTTGTCTCAGTCCCAACCCTCGAACTCAGCACCACCTTCCTAACCTGCAATCTTCTTCCTGACCTCTCCGCCCCCACCCCCACGCCGGCCTATCACCCTCACCTTAACCTCCTTCCATCTATTGCATTTCCAACGCCCCTCCTCCAAGTCCTTCCTCCCTACCTTTTATTTTAGCTCGCTTGGCATACTTTCCTCATTCCTGAAGAAGGGCATGTGCCCGAAATGTCGATTCTCTTTCTCCTTGGATGCTGCCTGACCTTCTGCGCTTTTCCAGCTACGCATTTTCAGCACTTTGGCATTACCAGGAGCTGTGCTCAATGGCCATCTGGTGAAGGCAATCCAAGACACAAAACAGAGGAAAATATGAGGGTCTTGCAGGATGTGAGCATTAGGTGAATTAGTTAGGTGAATTGGCCTGGCTAAATTGCTCGTAGTACTAGGTGTAGGGGTAAATGTAGGGGAATGGTCTGGGTGAGTTACGCTTCGGCGGGTCAGTGTGGACTTGTTGGGCCAAAGGGCCTGTTTCCGCACTGTAAGTAATCTAATCTAATCATTTTGGGCCGTGGAGGAAGTGGATTGGATGTCCTGATGGTAAGGCCAAATGGGGATGGAGCATCTGGAGCTGGAGAGTGAGGCAGAAGTTGGGGGCATGGTGACGGACATGGAACAAAAGCCAGTGAGGACTGCCACCTTATTTCAAACCCGAGGCCTAAGCCAGATGATGTGCCTGTCTTCCTCCCAGTCTGTGGTCTTCTCTTTCCGGTCTCAGAATTTAGGCCCGATGTAAAGTGGCCCTTAATGACCATTGATTGGTCACTTAAGGGTCTCATTGAGGTTAGGGCCACCATGCAACCATAGGCTTTATGCATTCACTCTGTAACATTTCTGGCAGTTTAGTGCAATGTTGGCTCAAGGGTGATATCACCCTCAGTAAATCTTCAACCTGCTGTCAATAATTCATTTTCAAAAGTGAATTACTCACAATTATTATCTATGATGTTCGCTGGCTCTGGTCTCAGTTGTCCATTGTTCTGCTGTATGATATTTCCCCAGAGCTGCTCATTAAATTTGCATAATTCACTTTGACACATCCCCTCAGACCTCAATGCCTGTACCACCAACCAGGAGCCCTGATTTGTTGAAAACGTGGCATTTTTCATCAACTGGCAGCACCCATGCCTTATGTTGACTGGACTGGGTGCTGGAAGTTCTGAGCTGGCAGGAGAGTGTTTGCATTCTCTTGGACAGAAAATCAGCAGAGAGTGCTCTGACAGCTAGTGCTTCCAAATAAACCTGTTAGACTATAACCTGGTGTTGTGTGATTTTTAACTTTGGATAAAGATTGCTGTATAGACAAGTGTTCCTGAGAAGGGAAGGGTCCAGTAAAATTAAATTACCTTCGACAATAGAGTTCGTGTTTGTCCTCGGTCAGAAATGTTTGGATAAAATGGCAAAAAGCCAGAGATGAGTTCATATAAGTACAGGTGCACAGGAGGAAGAAGCTTTGTGTTATTAAAGTCACAGCAGCTTAAACCTATTAAGGTGTTAGAAAATGGGACTCTGGTGTGAAGATTGTATGAATCATGTTGTAAGTACTGTATGAGGTATTTTTGCATACTGTACCAAAGTTGAGCTTTGTGTACTGTACATACTGTACTTTGTTCAATTAAAAAAACAATGAATTGGGATTATTAGGATTACACTTTCTGTTGAAATGTTTTGATTGTGTTACAAGTGGATTGTTTGGTTTCTGCTATTTTGGGTTCATTTGTTTATAAACTTCTATTTTATTGTTAATAACAAAATCTGCAGCATTCATGCTTATATTTCAGTACATAAGCATATTGTTTAAGCCAAAACAAAATCAAAATATGATCTATCAAGCCAGGTTTCAGTCTAGGATCTAAGTTGTCCAATGCAACCATAACCCAGAATTAAAATATCTAAATATATATATATGGCAGCTCAGGTAGATCAAGGCTGCAGCTTGTGGGCATTCCTGGATAACAATGTGTACCAGAGAAAACACAGCTGCATAAACATTTGCAGTCTGAGCAGCTTTTCCACATAGTTTGAGCTCAAGGCTGAACTATAGATACTGTGATGCATAAGGGAGGAGGAAATTACTTGAACATTTTGTGCCACATACATTATACACCACACAGTATAGATTCTTCTGATTTGATCAGAGAGGAGATAGTGACTGTGAGTGAGGCAGATAAGGGGCGTCAGAGGGTGGGATTATGGGAGTGTCAGCCTATGCAGTTGTCCAATACCTTTGTAATCTCTCAGCATGTTTGATGAGACCAGTGACTGTAGGGCAGATGTGCAAACTGAGCAAGGAACCAAGATATAGAAAGCCATTCATGTGGGGGAAGCAGTCGTAGTTGGTGATAGTGTAGTGAGGTGTTTGACACTGATCTCTGCAGCAAAGCGCAAGAATCCAGACAGCTGTGTAGTTTGTCCAGAGGCAGTGTTCTGGACATTTCCTCAGGGCTAGAAATGATGGGAATGGTCTATATACATAATAGCAGCATCGCTGGAATCAGGGTTATGGTTCTGCACAAAGTTTGTTGAGCTAAGCATTAAATTAAAAAGTACAATTTCAAAGGTTATTATCTTTAGATTATTATCTGAGCTAACTAAGCTCTCTGTCTTTACTTCTTCAATAACCTCAGCTGATGTATCAGCTTTCACCAAGTCCAACACCACAAGAAGGAAGTACTGAAAAACGCATATAATACACTCTCGATATGGAGGCATCAATGTTCATCAGTGTTCCTGATTGAGTCCTGAAAAATACAATTGTAAAACTGAGCTTGTGACAAATGATGAGATAACTGACAAGGGGGGAAAACTTATTTGACCTCATCTATATCAATCTACCTGTCATAGATCCATAATAATGTTGTTCAGATGGACTATCATGAAGGCCCTGTGGAGAAAAAAATGTCATCTTCAAAGTTGGACATTCATGAGACACTATGGGCTATTAATTACAGAACTTTATTTCTCCACATCTTTAACTTCATGACTAGTCTTTTCTTTGCTGCCACTGCAGTCAAGTCAGGTAAACAACATTAGTCCAATGAGGTTATGGAAGGGTGTGACAAATTCAACACCAAGCATTTATGAAGAAAATTATGTGTACTTCAAATTGAGATACCAACCTGATGAAAATACAAATTGGAGCTAAATGCACAATAAGAAGTGAAAACAGCATGTTTTAAACACAGCAAATCAATACTACAACCAACAGGGTAAAATAAACATCCAGGAGACAAATCGGTGGCTAAAAACTATTGAGTATCTTAAAGAATCAAGAGTTTACAAGGTAGCTAATTAGACTGTCTACACTGGGTGACTGCTGTCCTATCAATCAAATACTGGTAAGATCCAGATCCCACATTCAGCTTAGTTGTTCGGGCCCATGAATAAACATTATTGATCTATTTGGCTGAGCAAGATCAGCCCTTTGATGCCCAGAATAACTGTTGTATTGTTTTGAAGAAAATAATGATTCTTGAAATAAAGGGTTGTTATCTTTTCTATTCAAAACATTTGATGCTCTCTAGAGGCTCCTCAGAACTGTAAGTGTTTGAGAAGCAGTGTGTGAGGCCAGTGAACCAATTCCTCCTGCAAATGTTCTACATCATCGGGTCTACCTATTGTGGATTATCCATTGATCAAAGTTGATGACAGAGAAGCTGAGTTTCATGAATGTTGTGCTTCCACTCCAATTAAATTAGGCACTGCGAATTTTACTTCACGCTTGCAAATTAATGAGAAGCAATGGGAAGAATCTTATCCTAATGATCCTGTGCACACACAGGGAAATTGCTAGTGGATTGAAAACTTATTTGATTGAGAAGCAGCATTTTCTGTGAATCTTTAACACAGCCAGGGCATTAGCATCTTGCTTCTGCATTTGCTGATATATCAGAGGGAGGGTGGAAAGGCAAAGTGATGGACCGAATCTGTCAGATGAAGCTTTCCTCAGAAAACTCAGGCTTTCGTGGTAGTTCCTTGTTGGCAAAAGCAGCATCTGGGCAACACCTGACCCTGACAGGGGTTTAAAATATACAACAGTTCCTGAGGCTTCAGAAATAACAGGTATGGATAGGTAAAGCAGGAAGGCTACTTCTCAGGTCTCAGGCAGCTGGCTTGAGGTGCTGCTGGAGAATATGATGAAATTAAATGTTGTGATATTTGTCAAAAACAAGAGGAAAAGTCCAATGTCGTAGAGCAAGCAGGCACGCTTGGAAGTGGTTGAACATGCGAGCAGTCCTTTTGACCTGGATACAATGCCCCAAGGAATTCATAGGTTTTAGGGAAGCAGGAAATGTAGGTGACATCACTCATTCAGACACCACATTTCACACTGCATCCACAGAAGTCTTCCTTTCTTCATCTCCTTGCAATCTACTTCTCTCACTCTCAATTAGTGCCATAGAGTCATAGAGATGTATAGCATGGAAACAGACTCTTTGGTTCAACTCATCCATGCCAACCAGATATCCCAACCCAATCTAGTCCCACCTACCAGCACCCGGCCCATATCCCTCCAAACCCTTCCTATTCATATGTCCATCCAAATGTCTCCTAAATGTTGCAATTGTACCAGCCTCCTTCATTTATCCTTTATAGAAGAATTCAAATAAATTATTTATATGAGAATCCAGGAGGCATGATTAGTAAGTTTGCAGGTGACACCAACATTGGTGGTATAATGGATAGTGTAGAAGATTATTTAAGATTACAAAGAAATTTTGATCAAAGGACTGAGGAGCGGTAAATGGAGTTTAATTTAGATAAATGTGAGGTATTGCATTTTGGTAATGCAAACAAGGACAGGACTTATACAATTAATTGTAAGACCCTGGATACTGTTGTAGAACAGAGAGACCAAGATACATGATTATTTGAAATTTGTGTTGCAGGTAGACAGGGTAGTCAAGAAGGCATTTAGCATGCTTGCCTTCATGGCTGGAATGTAGGAAGTTGAAGGGTGACCTTCCTGAGGTTTATGAAATCATGAGGGGCATAGATAAGGTGAATGACAAGGGTCTTTTCCTGAAAGTGAAGGATTTCAAACCTAGGGGCATTTTTTAAGGAGGGGAGAGAAAGATTTAAGATGGACATGGACAGAGAGTTGTTAGTGTGTGAAATGAACTGCCAGAGAAAGTGATGGATGCAGGTGCAATTACAATGTTTAAAAAACATTTGAATAAGTTCATGAATAGAAAAGGTTTGGTGGGATATGGGCTAAACATATGTAGGTGGGACTAGTTTAGTTTTGGATGATGATCAATGTGGCCTGATTGGACTGAAGGATCTGTTTCCATGTTGTGTGACTCAATGACTCTAGGACTGTAAGAAGAGTGTAAGGCAGAGTGAGAGTCAGGGTGAGGCAGAAAACTATGGGGTGGCCTTCCAGTGTTATAAATTATGTTCACCATTAACAATGCATGTCTACCGAATCTACCAGGTCGAACGCCATTGCCTGTATGATATGGTCTAAGTGTTCATAGAATGAAAGCTTAAGCCTGCTGATTAAATTTCAATGTTTGGATCTTGTGCTCACAATTTGTGGTGAAAGAATGACTCTGCTTTTCGGCCCTGGTCTCCCCACAAGAGGACCTCATGTCCATTAGTTCTGCTGTGGCTGAAGGGAAGGCAGCAGCTGCTAATGCTGTTTTTTTTCTCTCTATTCTCGTCATCCTCAACAGATTTTCCCAAAGTGAAGCTGTCTAGGCTGCTCCTGTACTGTGGTGAATGCTGTAAGCAAGGAAGTGCAGCTCAAAGTGATTAATGGCCTAGAGAGGTAAACTGACGTCCAAGAAATTCAAACTGTCCACACAAAGAGTGCTGCTAGTCTTTAGTTGTCAGAGTGGCTGGAAGTGTTAGCATATACATTTTATCAACGAGGTTGCTGTAGTGATAGGCTCAAAAATGATATCTCCTAATCAAATCATTAACGGTTCATCAGATATGGCAAAAAGCAATTAAAGAAAATACATGAAAACAGACTTAGTCTAAAAATATTCGAGTAAAAAGTGAGGTTTGCAGATGCTGGAGATCACAGCTGAAAATGTGTTGCTGGTCAAAGCACAGCAGGTCAGGCAGCATCCAAGGTACAGGAAATTCGCGTTTCGGGCCAACGCGAATTTCCTGTTCCTTGTATGCTGCCTGACCTGCTGCGCTTTGACCAGCAACACATTTTCAGCTTAGCCTAAAAATAGCACATTTAGGCTGGAAGGTGACTCTTGACTTGCAAACAGGCTGTCTTGCAATGACACCTGGATTTGTCTGTGACCACAAAACACAAAGGAATGCTTGGGCAGTTATTCAGAACGGCAATACAGCATTTGATAACCGATTCAAAATTGCATTGATATTGGGAACTTTTCCCAGCTCTTGGCACCTTTCCCCATCAGACTGGGGTATGCAAGGTCAGTGCCATAGAGACCAAGATAGAGTGCCAAGTGCCAGCCATCACAGGGGATGGGCAGATTGCAGTGAGACTCATTCGTTGAAAATGTCTAAAGTAGTTTAAGTTGATAGATTCACTCATGCGTTTGCATATATCTAAAGTAGGTTCGACGAAGAAATATGCTTTATATTGAAGCAACATATCTTCTCGAATTCATTTTGATCAGACCTGAAAGAACTTGTTAGTTATTGTCAGCCTAACAATATACTTGACAATGTGTGCAAGATCTGAACAAAATGTTCAAGAAGCAAGAAAGAAAGGAGGAAGACCGAGGAACAAGTTCCTAACTTATTCTGGACAATTTATAACGCATTTGTTCCTTTTAAAACCTCCCTTGAAAGCCCATCAAGGACATAGTTACCATCACATATTCCTACAATTTCCAGTGTAGTTCATGATCTGAACATTTTCATTAAACATTTGCCAGAGAGCAGGGTGCTGCCCCCATCACTTTAACAAGACTGAAACATTTCATGCTAAAAGCTTGTTTGTCTGGTATCAGTGAATTGTCACAATATGGGTATACAAGGAAAACAAGAATTCTCATTCCAAATTTGGAGTTCAAATTGGATGTCTTCCAAAAATATTTGTCCCAAATTTTCACAGTTGTACATGTTCTTTGCCTGCCTAACTAATATATCACAGTTTAATTGGCATTCAGATTGAGAAGCTGTGAGAAGAAACAGTTTGTAATTAAAGCTGTCATGTCACGGCATATTCTAAAATGGGACTCGTAAATAGCTTAATGAAAAGGGTCAGACCATGAGCTGTAATGGAAATTGTAGAAATCCGTGATTGTAATGAGTGCGTCCTTGATAGACCTTCAAAATAGCTTATGAAAGGAACAACTGAGCTATAAACTGTCCAGAGTAAGTGAGCCTACTGCACTTATTTGTGTGCTTTACACTTGGATAAATACACTAGAAAGCTTTGTAAATTGGTTTTAAAACAATTGCAAAGTAAAGGAATGATTATTAACAGGAAAGTACTGTACCCATTATGTGTAATACAAAGAAAAGGCTGAGGGTAGATCCAACATTGCAACTGGACAAAGATATTGATGTTGAAATGGATTTTTGATACATCAAAAATCAAAACATGCCAGACAGAAATCTGTGAACAGCTGGGATTGCTAAACCTTGAGAAATCTTCCCCCAACTGGTCCATCCCTGCATAGTGAGACAAAGCCAGTGTGTTATGTCACCCAGGAGCCAGAAGAGGCAAACAAAGGATTAGGACACTTTGGCACAGTTGGGAAAGAAGTCAACAACTTCCTTTCCCCCAATGAAATCAAAGAAGCCCTCTGTGAAAATTGGATTGCATTCACAGGGAGTTCCCAAAATAGTTACAATGACAGCATCCCTTACATTCAACTGAGATCAGTATTAAAACAAAGAGGAGTCCAAAAACATCATAGGTTCAAGACTTTCAAATCTTATTTCATTGAAAAGTTCACAAAATTTTTTTTAAACTTCTGTGGAAAGATGTGTAAAAATGGTTTAGCTTGACTTCAAAACATAGATAAATATTTTTGGAAGATATCCAATTTGAACTTCAAATTTGGAATGAGAATTTTTGTTTTTCTTGTATACTCATATTGTTTCTTTTTGAAGGTGGTCTTGAAATAAAGTACTAGAAAAGTTTTCTTTAAGCCAAATAGAAATTTAGAATGCCAGTTTTTTTGGATTAGTTTAGATACCCTACAGAATGGGAACAGGCACTTTGGCCCAACAAGTCCATACCGACCCTTTGAAGAGCGACCCACCCAGACCCATTCCCCCACCCTATATTTACCCCGACTAACGCACCTAACACTATGGACAATTTAGCCTGGCCAATTCAACTGGCCTGCACATATTTGGACTGTGGGAGGAAACCTGAGCACCCGGAGGAAACCCACGCAGACACAGGGAGAACGTGCAAACTCCACACAGTCAGCCACCTGAGGCGGGAATTGAACCCAGGTCAGCAGTGCTATCCACTGTGCCACCATGGTGCCCATAAATTGTTGGAAGGTTTCTGCATTTTTTTGAGCAGTGTGCATGAAAATACAACATGATTACACCTGTTGACCTGGGTCCTATCCATTCTAAAACCAACAGAGCTAACACTTTCTGCTGACAGTTTTAAATCTTTTCTCACACTTCCTGTGTGGTGAAATATATGATTTTATTTTACATTGGGCTTCTTCAAGAGCACAGTGGTCTTTTTTTTGTTTTTGAACAGGTTTCAAGAGCACAACAAGGCAGTTGGATGCCTTGTTGAGACAAAGTCTTGAAAATTGGAGAACTCTGAACTGACAATAATCATTAGAGTCTCCAATATAAAAGCATTGTTTAATACCACCAAGCCTGGATGTAGTTGTTTCCAAACAGTGGTTAGCACTACTGCTTCACAGCACTAGGAATCCAAGTTTAATTCCAGCCTTAGGTGTGAAGTTTGCATGTTCTCCTTGTGTCTGCGTGGGTTTCCTCTGGGTGTATCGCTTTACTATCACAATCCAAAGATGTACAGGGTAGGTGAATTGCCCCTGCTAATTTGCTCTACAGTGCCCAGGAATATGCAGGCTAAGTAGATTAGCCATAGTAAATGCCAGGTTACAGATGTATGCTCTTCAGAGAGTCGGTGCAGAAAAGAGGGGCCAAATAGCCTCTTCCAGCACTGTAGGGATGTTATAATTTGGATTTGACAAAATTACTCAATAAAAGTTGCTAGTTCAAGCACACAATGGGAAATTCAATTGAATTTTGAAGGGCAAATGTATTTAAATCTTTAAATTTTCGTTTAAAACAAGAGCCAATGGAAACAGTTCTAGGTGGTTAATATGTATCAGGAAGAAATGTGTTGGAAAGAAAATAATTAACCCCTATTGATAGCTTTCTGTCTTGCAACACTGCTGTGGCTGAACACAAAATAAATCCTTAAGTCTATTGTTGTCTATTTTGAACTGTGAAAAATTTCAAATAAAGAAAAGTCAAGTATAATCTGGCATATTCCATTTGAGAAAATTGTATGTACTTTTTTTGTATGAAAGACTAAACAAGTGAAATTTGATAATGCTTAAAAGCACACAGTCATAATGTTTGTTTTATATTTTAAAGCTGTTGTGAAAACAGGCTTTTGTTTGAGACTGGACAGTAAAGTTTCTTCAGAGTTTGTGAATCAGTTATAGTGGTCATTAATGGGGGCCACACTAAGAATAAAAGAATGGTGACAGGGAAAAACTGACTCAGCATTAAATAGAAATGGAATGACTCACTTTATGTGTAGTTAAATGGAACATATCCAATGAAATCAAAGCATAGACAGATTTAAGTAATTTACAGTCTTCTGTTGGCATCTGGATGGGTATATGAATAGGATGGGTTTGGAGGGATATGGGCCAGGTGCTGGAAGGTGGGACTAGATTGGATTGGGATATCTGGTCGGCATGGACAAGTTGGACTGATGGGTCTGTTTCCATGCTGGACATCTCTATGACTATATGATTCTATGACTACAATATGTGTGTTCTCATTTGTGATGATTAAGCTACCACCTGGAACCAGGAGAAGAGGACACATTGATCCTCTGCACCAAATTTGATCTTTCGAAAAGGTCACCTAAAAGTCAAGAATATATGTCATTACCTTGGAGTAATGATATAGGTGTACAGAGGTGGTTTGTTTGTCATGTCTAAAGTACGCATGGACTAAAATAAAACAATAATGATAGGGAAAAAGTGACACATCATTAAATGGAAATGGGAATACTTGCCCTAGGTGTAGTTAAGTAGAAAGTATCCAATGAAATCAAAGTGTAGATAGAGATATCTCTGTTGGAGATATGCAGGAAGGTATGGCAATAATGCATTGAAGAACAGCTCTCAGACAAGCATGCCAACTTAACAAAATGGTCAGCATGGCCCAGAGAGCACAAATAGTTAGTGTGGCCTGGAGGGTTGAAACTAATTCAGCAGGGGGATGGGAACCTAAATTGTAGCTCCCGTATACAGGACGTCATAAATAAGGTTTCAAGGTTGAAAGAGTGTACAAGCAGGCAGGAAGGTGGTTTGAAGTGTGTCTACTTCAACACCAGGAGCATCCGGAATAAGGTAGGTGAATTTGAAGCATGGGTTGCTACCTAGGATTTTGGTGTTATGGCCATTTCGGAGATATGAATAGAGCAGGAACAGGAATGGTTGCGGCAGGTTCCAGGATTTAGACTTTTACCATCTTCCCTGTTCTTACTGAAAGAGGGGGAGGTGTGGCATTGTTAGTCAAGGATAGTATTAAAATAGCAGAAAGGATATTTAATGAGGACTCATCTACAGAAGTAGTGTGGGATGGGGTTAGAATTAGGAAACTAGAGGTCACTCTGTTGGGAGTTTTCTATAGGCCTCCGAAAAGTCCCAGTGATGTAGAGGAAAGGATAGCAAAGATGATTCTGGATAGGAGTGAGAATAATAGGGTAGTTGTTATGGGGTACTTTCATTTTCCAAAAGAGAAGTGGCAGATGGAGTTTAATTTAGATAAATGTGAGGTGCTGCATTTTAGGAAAACAAATCTTAGCAGGACTTACACATTTCATGGTAAGATCCTAGGAGTATTGCTGAACAAAGAGACCTTGGAGTGCAGGTTAATAGCTCCTTGAAAGTAGAGTCGCAGGTAGATAGGATAGTGAAGAAGGCATTTAGTATGCTTTCCTTTATTGGTCAGAGTATTGAGTACAGGAGTTGGGAGGTCATGTTGTGGCTGAACAGGACATTGGTTAGGCCACTGTTGGAATATTGTGTGCAATTCTGATCTCCTTCCTATCGGAAAGATGTTGTGAAACTTGAAATGGTTCAGAAAAGATTTACAAGCATATTGCTAGAGTTGGAGGATTTGAGCTACAGGGAGAAGTTGAATCGGCTGTGGCTGTTTTCCCTGGACCGTCAGAGGCTGAGGGGTGACCTTATAGAGGTTTACAAAATTATAAGGGGCATGGATAGAATAAATAGATAAAGTCTTTTTCCTGGGATCGGGGAAATCAGAACTAGAGGACATAAGTTTAAGTTGAGAGGGGAAAGATATAAAAGAGACCTAAGAGTCAACTTTTTCATGCAGAGGGTGGTACTTGTATGGAATGAGTTGTCAGAGGAAGTGGTAGAGGCTAGTACGATTGCAACATTTAAAAGACATCTAGATAGGTATAAGAATAGGAAGGGTTTGGAGGGATATGGGCCAGGTGCTGGCAGGTGGGATTAGATTGGGTTAGGATGGCTGGTCAGCATGGGCGGGTTGGACCCAAGGGTCTGTTTCCGTGTTGTACATCTCTATGACTCTATGTTGACTCGAAACACTGTATTTCGAGTACTTCAGATGGGTGAGTTTTTGTCTAATGTGTGCAGGAGGGTCTCCTGACACAGTATGTAAATAGGCCAACAAGAGGCGAGGCCATATTGGATTTGGTACAGGGTAATGAACCTGGCAAGGTGTTAGATTTAAAGGTAGGTGAGCACTTTGGTGATGGTGATCACATCTCTGTTACATTTAATTTAGCAATGGAAAGGAGTAGGTATGTACCGCAGGACAGGTGTTAGAGCTGGGGGCAAGGCAATTATGATGCCATTTGGCAACTTTAGGATGCATAGGATGGGGAAGGAAGTTGCAAGGGATGGGCACAATTGAAATAGTAAGATTCTTGGCAGTGTGGATGAGCAGAGAGATATCGGTGTCCATGTGCATAGATCCCTGAAAGTTGATATCCAGGTTGAAAGGGTTGATAAGAAGGCATATGTTGTGTTAGCTTTTATTGGTAGATGGATTGAGTTTTGGAGCCATGAGGTCATGTTGCAGCTGTACAAAACTCTGGTGCGACCGCACTTGGAGTATTGCGTACAGTTCTGGCCGCTGCATTAGAGGAAGGATTTGGAAAGAGTGCAGAGGAGATTTACCAGGATAGAACATAGAACATAGAACATAGAACAATACAGCACAGAACAGGCCCTTCGGCCCACGATGTTGTGCCGAACATCTATCCTAGATTAAGCACCCATCCATGTACCTATCCAATTGCCGCTTAAAGGTCGCCAATGATTCTGACTCTACCACTGCCACGGGCAGCGCATTCCATGCCCCCACCACTCTCTGGGTAAAGAACCCACCCATGACATCTCCCCTATACCTTCCACCCTTCATCTTAAATTTATGTCCCCTTGTAACACTCTGTTGTACCCGGGGAAAAAGTTTCTGACTGTCTACTCTATCTATTCCTCTGATCATCTTATGAACCTCTATCAAGTCACCCCTCATCCTTCGCCGTTCCAACGAGAAAAGGCCAAGAACTCTCAACCGATCCTCATACGACCTATTCTCCATTCCAGGCAACATCCTGGTAAATCTTCTCTGCATCCTCTCCAAAGCTTCCACATCTTTCCTAAAGTGAGGCGACCAGAACTGCTCACAGTACTCCAAATGTAGCCTAACCAAAGTCCTGTACAGCTGCAACATCTCTTCACGACTCTTGAATTCAATCCCTCTGCTAATGAACGCTAATACACCATAGGCCTTCTTACAATCTCTATCCACCTGAGTGGCAACTTTCAAAGATCTATGTACATAGACCTCAAGATCCCTCTGTTCCTCCACCTGACTAAGAACCCTACCGTTAACCCTGTATTCCGCATTCTTATTTGTTCTTCCAAAATGGACAACCTCACACTTGGCAGGGTTGAACTCCATCTGCCACTCCTCAGCTCAGCTCTGCATCATATCTAAGTCCCTATGCAGCCGACAACAGCCCTCCTCACTGTCCACAACTCCACCAATCTTCATATCATCTGCAAATTTACTGACCCACCCTTCGACTCCCTCATCCAAGTCATTAATAAAAATTACAAACAGCAGAGGACCCAGAACTGATCCCTGCGGAACTCCACTTGTAACTGGGCTCCAGGCTGAATATTTACCATCTACCACCACTCTCTGACTTCGACCGATTAGCCAGTTTTCTATCCAATTGGCCAAATTTCCCTCTATCCCATGCCTCCTGACTTTCCGCATAAGCCTACCATGGGGAACCTTATCAAATGCCTTACTAAAATCCATGTACACTACATCTACTGCTCTACCCTCATCCACATGCTTGGTCACCTCCTCAAAGAATTCAATAAGACTTGTAAGGCAAGACCTACCCTTCACAAATCCGTGCTGGCTGTCCCTAATCAAGCAGTGTCTTTCCAGATACTCATAAATCCTATCCCTCAGTACCCTTTCCATTACTTTGTCTACCACAGAAGTAAGACTAACTGGCCTGTAATTCCCAGGGTTATCCCTATTCCCTTTTTTGAACAGGGGCACAACATTCACTACTCTCCAGTCCCCTGGTACCACCCCCGTTGACAGTGAAGACGAAAAGATCATTGCCAACGGTACTGCAATTTCCTCTCTTGCTTCCCACATAATCCTAGGATATATCCCGTCAGGCCCGGGGGACTTGTCTATCCTCAAGTTGTTCAAAATGTCCAACACATCTTCCTTCCTAACAAGTATCTCTTCTAGCTTACCAGTCCATTTCACACTCTCCTCTTCAACAATACGGTCCCTTTCGTTCGTAAATACTGAAGAAATGTACTCATTCAAGACCTCTCCTATCTCTTCCGACTCAATACACAATCTCCCACTACTGTCCTTGATCGGACCTACCCTCGTTCTCGTCATTCTTATGTTTCTCACATACACATAAAATGCCTTGGGGTTATCCTTGATCCTATCCGCCAAGGATTTTTCATGCCCTCTCTTAGCTCTCCTAATCCCTTTCTTCAGGTCCCTTCTGGCTATCCTGTATCCCTCCACTGCTCTGTCTGAACCCTGTTTCCTCAACCTTATGTAAGCCTCCTTCTTCCTCTTTACTAGACATTCAACCTCCCTCGTCAACCAAGGCTCCCTCACACGACCATTTCTTTCCTGCCTGATAGGTACATACATATCAAGGACACGTCATATCTGTTCCTTGAAAAAGTTCCACATTTCCACCACATCCTTCCCTGACAGCCTGTGCTCCCAACTTATGCTCCTCAAATCCTGTCTTACAGCATCGTAATTTCCCTTCCCCCAAATGTAAAATCTACCTTGTTGTGCGCACCTATCTCTCTCCATAACCAAGGTGAAAGTCACAGAATTGTGGTCACCATCACCAAAATGTTCACCCACTAACAAGCCCATCACTTGTCCCGGTTCATTACCGAGTACCAAATCCAGTACGGCCTCCCCTCTGGTTGGACAATCTACATACTGAGTTAGAAAAGCTTCCTGGACACACTGCACAAACACCGCCCCATCCAATCTACTTGATCTAAAGAGCTTCCAATCAATATTTGGGAAGTTGAAGTCACCCATGACTACGACCCTGTGGCTTCTGCACCTTTCCAAAATCTGTTTCCCAATCTGTTTCTCCACATCTCTGCTGCTATTGGGGGCCCTATAGTAAACACCCAACAAGGTGACTGCACCTTTCCTATTTCTGACTTCAGCCCATACTACCTCCAAAGGCAGATCCCCCTCAAACTTCCTTTCTGCAGCCGTTGTACCATTTCTAATTAGCAATGCCACCCCCCCTCCTTTTATACCACCCTCCCTAATCTTACAGAAACATCTGTAACCAGGAACCTCCAACAACCATTCCTGCCCCTCATCTATCCACGTTTCCATGATGGCCACAACATCGTAGTCCCAGGTACCGATCCATGCCTTAAGTTCACCCACCTTATTTCTGATACTCCTTGCGTTGAAGTATACGCACTTGAGCCCATCTCTGTGTCCGCAAGTATTCCCTGTCAGTGCTACCTTCTCCACAGCCTCCCTACATTCTTGGACATCCTGACAAACAGCTAGCCTACTTGCTGGACTACAAGTCCGGATCCCTTCCCCCTGCCAAATTAGTTTAAACCCCCCCCGAAGAGTGCTAGCAAACCTACCCCCCAGGATATTGGTGCCCTTCTGGTTCAGGTGCAACCCGTGCTGTTTGTACAGGTCCCACCTTCCCCAGAATGCAGTCCAATTGTCCAAATACCTGAAGCCCTCCCTCCTACACCATCCTTGCAGCCACGTGTTCAACTGCACTCTCTCCCTATTCCTTGCCTCACTGTCACATGGCACTGGCAACAACCCAGAGATGACGACTCTGTCTGTCCTAGCTTTTAGCTTCCAGCCTAACTCCCTGAGCTCTTGAATGACCTCCCCACCCCTCTTCCTACCTATGTCGTTGGTGCCAATGTGTACCACGACTTCTGGCTGCACACCCTCCCCCTTAAGGATTCTGAAGACACGGTCCGAGACGTCTCGGTCCCTGGCACCCGGGAGGCAACAAACCATCCGAGAGTCTCGCCCATGTCCACAGAACCGCCTGTCCGTCCCTATAACTAGAGAGTCTCCTATAACTAGCGCTCTCCTCCTCTCCCCCTTTCCCTTCTGAGTCTCAGAGCCAGACCTCACGCCACAGACCCCGTAACTGCAGCTTACCCCTGCAAGGCTGTCCCCCCCAACAGTTTCCAAAGCTGTATACTTATTGTTTAGGGGAACGACCACTGGGGATCCCTGCACTGCCTGCTTCTTCCCCTTCCCACCTCTAACTGTTACCCAGCTACCTCTGTTCTCCGGCGTAACTATGTCCCTGTAGCTTCTATCAATCACCCTCTCAGCTTCTCGAATAATCCTCAGTTCATCCAACAATGGATGTTGCCTGATTTGGAGGAAAGGCTGAGGGACTTGAGGATGGGGTGGACAGTGAAAGCCTTTTTCCTCAGATGGTGATGGCTAGCATGAGGGGACATAACTTTAAATTGAGGGGTGATAGATATAGGAAAGAGCTCAGAGGTAGTTTCTTTACTCAGAGTAGTGATGGTGTAGAACAGGTCAGTGCAACATTTGAGGGCTGAATGCCTATACCATGCTTTAATGTTCTGTGTATAAAACACAGTTTAAATGATAAGGCACGGACAAATAATTGTTAAAGTAACTGACTTTAAAACAATGAAAGTGATAGTGATGAGAAGAAGGCAAAAATTACAATTGCAGTTTAATGGGAAATACTGAAGGAATGTCCACAAGGTGGGTAAAAGTGAAGCAAGAATCGGAGAATCTATCATACTTATCTCCAACAGAAGACTGTTAATTGCTTAACTCTACACTTTGATTTCAATGGATATACACCCTTTAACTACACCTAAGTTACATCATTCCATTTAACACTGTCACATTTCCGTCACTATTCTTTTATTTTAGTCCATGTATAATCCTGTCACCCGTTGTTTTTATGTATGATCTTGATCAACTGTTTTGAAGATAGATGGTGAAGAAGGTCTTCATTGAGTATAGGAGTTGAGATGTCATGTTGCGGCTGTATAAGACACGAGTGAGGCCACTTTTAGAATACTGCACATCCATCTGGTTACCCTGCTATAGGAAGCATGTTCTTAAACTTGAAAGGTGCAGAAAAAAATTTCAAGGAGGTTACTGGGCCTGGAGGGTTTGGGCTACAGGGACATGCTGGATATGCTAATCCTCCGTAGAGCATTGGAGGCTGAGTTTTATAGAGGTTCATAAAATCATGAGGGGCATGAATAGGACGCATAGACAAGGTCTTTTTCCCACAGTACAGCAAGCCAAAACTAGAGGCTACAGCTTTAATTGAGAGGAGAAAGATTTAAAGGGGATCTGAAGAGCATTTTTTTCACATAGAAGGTGGTGCGTGAATGGAACAAACTGCCAGAGGAAATGTTAGAGGTGAGCACAATGACAACATTTAGATGGCATCTGAAATATAAAACGTGAATAGGAAAGGCTTAGAGGTATATGGGCCAGATGTAGGCAAATGTGTCTAGTTGAGTTTAGGATACCTGGTCAACATGGATGAGTTGGACCAAAGGGTCTGTTTCCATGCTGTATGACTCTATGATACTATATTCAGGGCTGAAGTGTAGTGTCAGGCACAAAAATAATGTCTCCAAATAGATCATTAAAGATTCATTGTTAAGGGTTAATTAGACATAGCAATAAACAATTGAAGGAAAATACATGAAAACAGGCTTAGTGAAAATGCAGCCTGTATTGGCTTGAGGATGGCTGCAATGACTTTGCCCTGGATTGGGAACATGCTATCTTGCAATGATACCTGGATTTGTGTGTGACAACCAAGCACAGAGAAATGCTAGGGAAAGTATTCAGAATGGCAATATGTAACTTCAAAATCTGAATTGTAATAATACTGGGGACCTTTCCCAGTTTATGGCACCCTTCACCATGTGAACCTTATACTATCAAACCTAGATATGCAAAACTAGGACTGTGCGAACTGAGATAACATTCCAAGTGCCAACCAGGAGTCCACGATGATAGAGGGAAGTGAGTCTTGTTTTTTGAATATGTCTAAAGTAGTTTAAGCTGATGGATTCACTCATTAGTTTGCATATATCTAAAGTAGATTAATTTAGTGAGTTTGTTTTCTATTCATCTGTGTCTGTCGTCTTCTATTTATTTTGATCAGACCTCAAAGAAGCTGTTCGACACTTTCAGCCTAACAGTGCTGTCAGTACAATTCATCCCAGGGAAGTCTCATTAAGATATCAAATCACTTTCATTGACATTTCTTCAATGTATTAACTCTGAAAAGTATTCCCACATGTTTTGCTCTACCTGAGTGGCTTGTATTCATTGTTGACATTTAGAATAGCCCAAAACTCAGATTGTTGACAATTATATGAAAGGAGAGTGACAAAATAAATAAAACATGTCTTAAGGGCTAGGACGACAACACACAGCTGAAAAATGCTGATGAAAAATTCCTGATGAAGGGCTTTTGCCTGAAATGTTAATCCTCCTGCTCCTCAGGTGCTGCCTGACTTGCTGTGCTATTCCAGCACCACACTCTTGACCCTAAGCTCCAGCATCTGCAGTCCTCACTTTTGCCAAACTGAAAAATATTGTCTCGCCCCCAGAATTAACATGAATTTGTAATGATCAGTTTACAATGAAGCTGAACCTCATTCAGATATTCTGTTCCAAATCCAGGGAATTAAGCAAATACGACTGAAGACAAAGATGACGGAAGCCCTTGTGTAGGACTGACTCAAGCCCATTGATTAAATATTACCAAAGTGTGGCAGTCTGAACAGTAAATCTGCTGGAGATCTGATGGTGACCGCACTTTGGAGGAGTATGTGGAAAATGTTGTGGCTAGTATCAGATTATTCACAGACAATAATCTACCTAATCTAATTTTAGTAGAAGTAATTTGCACTTGAAATTTCTTGACCTCGAGGGCTGTTTTGGCCAATTTTTCACAAATTATACTGGAAGAAACTACAGTCTAGTAGCTGTGTTAAGTTTAACATAGTAGCAGTTTTGCATTCTGGTATTATTATTTCAGAAAATGAGAATTAATTGAGATCATTAGATTGGTGTTGCAACAGTACACAGTTGTGATAAAATTGAGAAAAGAATTGGTCGGAAGGGTCTGTTTCTATGCTGTACATCTCTCTGACTCTAAATAGCTGCTCCTGCAGTTAATAAACATAGAACCATGCAGTGTGGAAGCAGGCTCTTCAGCCCAACAAATCCACACCGACCCTCCAAAGAGTATGCCACCCAGACCCACTCCCCTACATGATGCACCAAACAACACATCCATGAACACCATGGGCAATTTAGCTCAGTCAATTCACCTAACTTGCAAATCTTTGGACTGTGGGAGGAAACCCACGCAGACGTGGGAGAATATGCAAACTTCACACAGATAGTCACCCAAGACTGGAATTGAACCGGGGTTCCTAGTACTGTGAGCCACCATGTCACCACAGGGGTTAGTGGGGATTGGATATTTATGACAATTTTACAAAAGTGATTTACTAACAAGTTATAAGAGAAATTTAATTTGGCTGCAAACACCATGATATCAATACACAATTATCTGTATATTTTCTAATATTTTACTTCTTAATTTACAAAGCCCATTTCTAAATTTGTTTCACAAAACATTTGATGGATTTATGTTTTGAGCATATTTTATGGCATTAACTGGGAAAAATTAAGATTCAAGTTATTCTAAAAGTGACCCCTGACTCAAAATCACTCACAGCAAAGTACTGCTGCACATGCTTGAACTGTACTTGATACAAACTTAACAGGTTAGAAAATGAGCAGTCTTTATAAAACACTTCCTCCTAACTACTGTAAAAGTAATAAATTCTGATATCCCATGCTTGACGATACTGTGATAACAAACCACATTACATACATCTTCTACAAAACAGATTTCTCATAAATTGCTAAGTCCTAGAAATTGCTTAGTGATTAGCTGTGATGCATAGTTTTCGGTATGTTCACTTTCACTTTCCTAGTGAACGAATTTTCACAGGGAGTAATGCTTGTGCATGTCTCAGTACTTACTCAGTGGCTGTGACATGTGGCATTTAATTCCTGTAGTATTTTACTGCATCTGTTTGACACTATAATGTTTCAGATTTGCTTGATTATGACTAGCTGATAGACACTGTATCACCTAATTTGGTTGTTCTCATATTGTACTTTGCATGAAATATTTGCAATAAAATCATTGTTGATCAGCTTTCTTTGACAATGGAAAGGTAAGAAGTATCAAACTGTGCATCAACCTTGAAACTTTTACTTACTGTGTGTGATTTACCTCAACAATTACCAATCTTTTCTTTGATTTTGTTCAGTTTTTTATTACATTTATTTTATGAAGGCATATATTCTCATATACATTTTAAGAAGCCAGTGCACATTTTTAAAATTGCATTACACTTGTAGAAAGAGAGTACTGAAATTCCAGATATCTTGGTAAAAACGGTGCTTAAACTGGGAATATTGCATAGCACGGGAGTGCAGCAGCTTTTTCAGCTTGGCATCTGGTAATTTAGTTAGTCTAAGTGTCAGGGATCTTCAAATTACTGATCATTAAGCATAGGATTGTCTTTCATCAGAGTCCAACTGAGCTGCTGAGAATAATGACATTCTTGATAATTTACTGAATAAAACTTTGAAAAAAAAAGGAGACTTGCATTTATGTAACACATTACAATAAAATATACCTGTAAAGAACACCTTACCGTGTCATATAATAAAGGCTGCATGCTTAAATACTTATTTGTGTGGTGTTACATCAACATTCAAATTCCTGCCCTGAAGGTAATGAAATATTTTGTTGTGATGTATTAGGAACAGGCGACTCCATACTGTTTCGAGGTGACTGCAGAGAGGCTTATAATATTCCTAGTTAGAAATTTAACCATTGCCCAGCTTATTACATTTCTTTTAAATTCTAAAAATGAGAAACATTAATGTTAGCTCAGTTTCAGCACGCTCATACAATGCATTCATTAACATTTCTCTGCTTCAGGTACCAGTACTTTGCATCTTGTGATAGCCAAGTCTGAATCCAAGTTATAGGAAGTGCTCGGAGTATGGTATGACACACTTCCAAAGTAGGTGGGACTTAATATTAGGTGTTCTAGCCCAGAGGTAGAAACATTACTACAGCATCATAAAAACCGCTTAACATTTTTGAAATAAGTGCTTTTTCATACCAAGAAGTAATCTTCCACACAACTGAATGCATGTTTTCCCTTCAGCAAATCACTCATGGTATTTTTTTTACATCTATCAACCACCAATAGTAAATCACCCATGTATTCCAATTTATTCACTTACATGTAAAACCGATTAAAGGCAATGCTCACCATCAAAGGTGGAGGAGAGGGAGAGAGCTATTCAAAATTGATTTTTGGAAAAAAGAAGATATTTGAAATACACCGCAAATCAAAATGCAGATCAGGTGTACATGTATTGCTTGATATCTAGACAAATTTGCAATGGTTAAGTGGTATTCTCTTTGGACTATTAATCCAGAGATTCAGATAATGTCCTGGGTGCTGGGTTAGCATCCCTCCATGGCAGGTAGTGGAATTTGAACACAATAAGAACTTGGAATTAAGAGACTAAGGATGACCATGAAAATCATTGTTAATCATCAGAAAGAATATCTGGTTCACTAATGTCCTTTGGGGAAGGAAGAAACCATCCTTATCTAGTCTGCTCTACATGTGATTCCACACTTACAACAATGTGGTTGATTCTTAATGTGTTCTCTGGACAATTAGGGATGATCAATAAATGCTGGTCTGGTCAGCGACACACATATTCGACAAATGAATAAAATAAGAAGCCCTTATATGTTATCGTTCGGGTTGAGCTTCTGTGTTTGGGCCACCTGAACAATGCACCATACACAAATCAGTCGGGACAGACATTTCCTTCCATGTTGGAACATGAAAGCAGGAATAAGCCATATGACCCTTGAAGTCTGCTCTTCCAGTCAAATTCCTATCTCGACATCATTATTTTCCCCAGTAGTCCTAGATTCTTTGATGTCATTAGTATTCAGAAATCTATCAATTTGCGTCTTGAATGTTGACAATAATGGAGATTTGACAGCCCTCTGGGCTTGACCATTCTAAAGTATCATCACAATCTGAATAAACAAACCCCTCCTCATCCCAATCTTAAATAGCTTACCTCTGGGTCTGAGACTGTCTCCTGATCGAGACTTTCTAACCAAAGAAACATCCTATCCACACTTACCCTGTCAAACTGGGTAAAAATTTATTAATTATCAATTTGTTGAAAGTCTGCAGAATATAGGAGACAGTGAGGTCTGCAGATGCTGGAGATCAGAGTTGAGAGTATGTTGCTGGAAAAGCACCAGGAAAATGAAATTCTCAGGTCAGAATCCTTCATCCGGCCTGAGGTTGGGAGCCTCAGGGGTGGAGAGGTAAATGAAAGGGGGGTGTGGCTGGGGGTAAAGGTAGCTGAGGGTGCAATAGGTGGATGGAGGTGGGGGCAAAGGTGATTGCTGGGAGAAGAGGGTGGAGCAGATAAGTGGAAAGGAAGATTGACAGATGAGACAGGTCATGAGGGCAGTGCTGAGCTGGAAGGTTGGAACTGGGGTAAGATGGGGGGCAGGAGAAATGAGGAAACTGGTGAAGTCCACATTGATGCCCTGGGGTTGAAGGGTCCCAAAGTAGAAGATGAGGTGTTCTTCCTCCAGGCATCGGGTGGTGAAGGACTAGCAATGGAGAAGGCCCAGGACCTGAGTGGCCTCGGCAGAGTGAGAGGGGGAGTTGAAATGTTCAGCAACGGGGCGGTGGGTTGGTTGGCACGGGTATCCTAGAGATGTTCTCTAAAGCGCTCTGTGAGAAGATGTCCAGTCTCCCCAGTGTAGGGAAGACCGCATTGGGAGCAAGGGATACAATAAATGATGTGTGGAAGTGGAGATAAAACTTTGATGGATGTGGAAGGCTCCTTTGGAACCTTGGATGGAGGTGGGGGGCGGGGGGGGGGGGTGGTGGAGGTGTGGGCGCAGGTTTTGCAATTCCTGCAGTGGCAGGGGAAGGTGCCAGGAGGGGTGGGTGGCTTGTGAGGGGGCGTGGACCTGACCAGGTAGTTACGGAGGGAGTGGTCTTTGCGGAAAGAAGATAAGGGTAGGGAGGGAAATATATCCCTGATGATGGGGTCCATTTGTAGGTGGCAGAAATGTCAGCAGATGATACAATTTATGCGGAGGTTGGTGGGGTGATGGTGGGGACCAGGGGAGTTCTGTCCTTATTGTGGTTGAAGGTTTGGGGTTCGAGAGCGAAGGTACGGGATGTGAATGAGGTGCATTGGATGGCATCTTCAACCACATTGGAGGGGAAATTGTGATCTTTAAAGAAGGAGACCATCTGGTGTGTTCTGTGGTGGAACTGGTCCTCCTGGGAGCAGATGCGGTGAAGGAGGAGGCATTGGGAATACAGGATAGCATTTTTGCAGGAGGTAGTTTGGGAAGAGGTATAATCCAGGTAGCTGTGGGAGTCGATGGGTTTGTAAAAAAAAATGTCAGCTTTGAGTCGGTCCTCGCGGATGGAGATGGAGAGGTCTAGGAAGGGAAGGGAAGGTCAGAGATGGTTCAGGTGAATTTAAGGTCGAGGTGGAATGTGTTAGTGAACTTGATGAACTGTTCAACCTGCTCGTGTGAGCATGAGGTGGCGCCAATGCAGTCATCAATGTAGCGGAGGAAAATGTGGGGAGTGGTGTCGGTATAACTCCGGAAGATGGACTGTCCTATGTAGCTGACAAAGAGACAGGCATAGCTGGGGCCCGTGCGGGTGCCCATGGCTACCCCTTTAGTCTGGAGGAAGTGGGAGAAATTGTTGAGGGTGAGGACCAATTCAGCCAAACGAATAACAGTGTTAGTGGAAAGGTACTGGTGAAGACGTCAGGAGAAGAAGAAACAGAGGGCTTTGAGGCCCTGGTCATGATGGATGGAGATGTATAGGGACTGGATGACCATGGTGAAGATGAGGCATTGGAGGCCAGAGACACAGAGGTCTTACAGGAGGTGGAGAGCGTAGGTGGTGTGGGGAGTTCCTGGACCAGAGGGGAAAGGACAGTATCGAGGTAGGTGGAGATGAGTTCAGTGGGACAGAAGCTGATAGGTTGGCAGGGGTAATCAGGTTTGGGGATCTTGGGAAAGAGGTAGAATTTGGTGGTGTGGGTTTCCCGGAATGTGAGGTTGAAAGCTGTGCGTGGGAGATCCCCTGAGTTGATGAAATTGTGTACAGTCTGGGAGTTGATGGTTTGGTGATGGGGGGTGAGGTCATGGTCGAGCGGGCGGTAGGAGGAGGTGTCTTTGAGTTGTCGCCTGGCTTCAGCGGTGTAGAGGTCAGTGCGCCAAACTACCACTGCACCCCTTTTGTCCACTGGTTTGATGATGAGGTTGGAGTTGGAGCGGAGAGAGTGGAGGACTGCGAGTTGTGAGGACGAGAGGTTGGAGTGGGGGAGAGGGGCGGACAGGTTGAGGCGGTTGATGTCATGGCGGCAGTTTCTGGTGGATGGGGTGTGTTGGAGTTGGGAGAAGGAGTCCTCAGTGGGAGGGCAGGTGTCTTTTCCAGGTGGAAGAGTGGTGGAGAATACAGGCCCAGTTTTATCAATCTCTCCTTGTCGCACATCTCCATCCAACAGATTTTAACTCACAGCATGGAAATACCTGACAGTGTGTTGTTTGCTTGTACCTATATGAAATCTTATTTGCTTTTTTTTCTATTTTAAATAAAAACATTGTTCAGTCAACTTCTTGAAATAGAAAGATATGATTCTGCTTGGTGGTTGAGTTACCGTGAATTATAAATTCATGTGTAGACCAGGGAAGCCCTTCTCCATGCTAATGTTGCTGCTAATGAAGGAACACTTTATTTTGTTTTAAAACATTTTAAAATCTTCTTGTGTATCCAAAAGGAGAAGAATATTTCTGAATCTAAAACACAACTAACAACTGTGGTGGACCACGATCAATTCTGAAATAATTCCATGAAGGCTGATATGCTGTCACCAGGTCACCCTTTATGTTCACCTGCACAATATGTGACCCTGACCTAGCTAGTACAGACCTGGCTCCTAGAGGGACCAGAACCTTTGACACTCATGTCAGCCAATGCTGCCTGATTGGACCAGGTCAACATCCCAAGTCAGATAACTCATATTCTATGAGATCCACTGCTAACTTCATTCCAATCTCTACAAGTTTCTATCTCACTGTCAGCTCCAAACCTCCTCCTCCAACAGATTCAAGCTTTTTCTCTTCATTACAATCTTTAAAATATTTCTCTCAAGGGTTAGACATAAGTTGTAGCCCTCCAGCAACCAGGGAGCCTAAATTGGTCTCACCAGTAATAAAGGGAGAAAGTGAATACTGCAGATGCTGGAGATCCGAGTCAAAAAGTGTGGTGCATCTGTACAGGACATTGGTTAAGCCACTGTTGGAATATTGCGTGCAATTCTGGTCTCCTTCCTATCGGAAAGATGTTGTGAAACTTGAAAGGGTTCAGAATAAAAATTACAAGGATGTTGCCAGGGTTGGAGGATTTGAGCTGTAGGGAGGGGCTATTTTCCCTGGAGTGTCGGAGGCTGAGGGGTGACCTTATAGAGGTTTACAAAATTAAGAGGGGCATGGATAGGATTAATAGGCAAAGGGAGTCCAGAACGAGAGGTTTAGGATGAGAGGGGAAAGATATAAAAGAAGACCTAAGGGGCAACCTTTTCACACAGACGTTGGTATGGGTATGGAATGAGCTACAAGGAAGTGGTGGAGGCTGGCACAATTGCAACATCTAAAAGATATCTGGATGGGTATATGAATAGGAGGGGTTTGGAGGCATATGGGCCGGGTGCTGACAGGTGGGACTAGATTGGGTTGGGATATCTGGTCGGCATGGACAGGTTGGACAGAAGGGTCTGTTTCTGTGCTGTACATCTCTAATGATTCTCTGTAAACAATTGTTCAAGCAAGCAGCAATTGTAGAGTTGCAGGTGATTTGGAGCCAAAGGGGTGTGCTTGTGCAGGTTTTGCTGGCAACAAAAAGTTTGTTAGTCTCTGGATTAGGGACAAGTTATCAATGATAGAGATCTTTTTGCTTGACAACAATTGTGTCATTGGTTCTCAGGTAGCTGAACACACTGGAGCTGGGAACAAGTTAGAAAGAGAGAAAGGGAGCGGTGTCCAGTTCTTCCCCAGCAAAGGAGCAGTCTCTCAATTTTCTGCCATAAACCTAAAGAAAATGATTGTATCTTCGCTGCAACAGTTGCTGTTTGGTCTGACTTTTAGTTGATAAGAGAGACTTTTTATAAGTGAACCAATCATATTGTATCTCTCATCACCCAGTGGAAGTATCTGGAGGAGATGGTCGAAGCAACGTGGTAACTAGAAGAAGTTATAAAGATCTTCACAACAGAAACTGAGAAGAAAGATGACTGAATTGCTTTTTCCAGTTTCTCCCCTCTGCTATTTGATACTGTTTGGCTTGTCTGTCTGCATATGGGTAAGGGAGAGTTTATAAGAACATTAGAGGTCAGTATTATATGCCAGCGGTGTATAACTGTTACCTGTAGCTCGAATCTGATTACCCATAATAAAGAATGCTTCTTGTTCAGTACAGAAACTTGGTCCATGTTTTCTATCAATATGGGCCTGAAAGTCAGGTAAATTGGGAAGCTGTGCAGGATTTCAGGAATAGTGGGATTCAATTTCCATTGTATTACCCCAACAAATCATAATGAAGGATTATCCTTTTCTGCAAAATCACCAACTCCACCCCACTTGCACTTCTTCTGATCCCTCCAGTGTCCCTAAACTGATGGACTGCTTTTCCAGCATTCAGCACTGGATGAGCAGAAATTTAATTCTTCTTCTTGAGTTCTCTGCCTGAAAGTACATGCCACCTGAGCACTGCAGTCTCCACCGCAGGTAAGGCAAGGAGGCAGATCCCAAATCCACCTCAGCTAGAAGGAGTATTGACCCCTATGGTGTTGGCACCAATCTAATTCACAGCAACTGAAAACCAAATGAACCAACGTGCCCTTCAAAGATTCTGAGTTGCTGCGGCCGCATACACTTTTATTTGCATGCTGTAGTCTGGAGCTCCTGAAATAGAAAAGGGTTCCAATTCCATCCCGTCACCTGGTTGACCAGGAACCTTTCCTGCTTTTACTACTTGCCATTGGTGTATGCTGGAAGGATTCACAAGTTATTACTTCATCTGTTTGACCACATCATTTCATGCCCATTAAAACCTAGAGTGGGATTTGAAGCTTCTGCACCAAACTTTCCTATCATTCCTTTAATTAAATAAAAGAAATATAAAAGAGTTTTGGTTCCTATCACAAATTTCATTCCCTAGCTATCAACTCCATCTCTCTCCTTGCAACTTTCTAAGGCTGAATGACATGTTTGCAGCTTTGGTGTTCTATTTGAGTCTGAGACAAGCTTCCGACTCCATCACCACTGAGAATCCCTAGTTCAAGTCTATAATATCCCATCACTGCTCTTGTCCAAACTTATCTGTCGCTGAAATACTCAGGCATGTATTACACCTAGACTTGCCTAATCAGCCAGCCTTCCTTGAGATAATTCTCAATGTTGTTGTCTGTATTTTAAATCATATCAAGTCCAGCTCATCTATCACCCCGTTTTCTGACTTTTATAAATGCCCAATTAAGAAAAGCTTCAATTTTAAAATTCACTTCTTTTTTCAATTTCTTCAAGTGCCTTGTCATCCCTCCATCTGAGAGCTCTTTCCATCTCACAGCCATCCAAGATATTTATACTTCTCAAAATCTGGAACTTTCCTGATTTTAATTCCTCCACCATTTGATGGCTATACCTTCAGATTCCAAAGACATTAATTGATGAATTATTTGAAAAGTCTCTCTACCAATGCTTCTCTTTTCTCCTTAAGATGTTACTTATCTCTTTGAGCTTTTAATCATTGAATCATAGAACTCCTACAATGTGGAAGCAGGCAGTTCAGCAATCGAGTCCACAATGACACTCCAAAGAACATCCCATCTAAATCTGCCTCCTTACCCTATCCCTGTAACCCTGCATCTCCCATGGCTAATCTAGCGTACACATCCCTGGACACTATGGGCAATTTAGCACAACCAATCCACCTAACCTGCCTATCTTTCAATCATCATGAATAATATTCCATTACAAGGTTTGATGTCAAGGTTGCTTAATAATATTTGAAATGTGCCTAGGATAATTTTTTAAAATGTTAAAGGTGCTGTATAATCATAATTTGCTACTGTTGTACTCTCCATGCATATTGACCCTCACCAATATGATGTCCAGGCAAAGTAAGTGTGCTGAAGACACACAGGAAAATGTACAAGCTGAATATTATGAAATTGAATTCAGGAATATTTTGCAATCAGTCATACTTTTGACTTTGTGTACATAAATGCATTTAATATTTTTGAAGTACAAATGTATTTGAAATATTCTCAACAGTTACTGCGAATCAGAAATCAGATAATTTTCTCTTCCCTTTGACAACTAGAACAGGATGCTGGTCTGCAAAGCTGCAAGTTTGTAATCTGACTTGCACAAATATAAAATCTGAGTTTATTTTTGTTCTTGACAACCTAACCTCTCACATTTGGTGACCTATCATGCTGAACAAGACTCCAATTTCTAACAAGATGCTGTAGCCAAGCATTATATTATGGTCACTTATAGAGTTATCATATTTTTATAAAATCTTACTCAAGTGAAATTTAGTGCTGTCAAGCCAAGCCCCAAGCATTAATTTTTCCATGACATGTTTCCTGAACTTCTGTCCTGATCAGAGCCAGACAAATGCAAAAACATAATGTTCACAGTTAACTTCCTGGCTATATTACACCATGTTCCTGTTAATAACGAAATATTAACTTCATATTGTTATAAGTCAATCATGTGCCATCTGAGCTTTTTTAAGCCCATACTTAATGATAAAGTAACCAAAACTCATTCAAAAAACTGTGGACTGAATCTTACCAAAAATCGGCAAAGTTTCAATTTTGACAACTTTTGTGAAGGGTTTCTGTCTGTGAGCCTTATTAAGTTTTCTTGCTCTATCTTCCCATACTCACATCATCAGCTTTGAAGAACAGTGCTTGGTGCCTACTGAGGGTATGCTCCCACTCGCCAGAGGCAGGTCTTTTGGACATTGCTGGGACCTGCCAGGATTCTGGATGCTAGCACTACCAATGCATGGAAATACTTATAAACAAGCCTTTTACTGCTCACTAGCAAGAATCTCTACTTGTTGTTCAGCGGTTTGTTGGAAAAATACGACATTTTGTTTTTGATGACAAGTAACTCTTCACTGCCAATCGCACAAAATTCTTCCAACTTTCTCATCAATGCCCGTGTCATTCAGAGCCACCATTGCTCACGTTTTAATAGTTCAGTTGGATGATTATTTCTGCTTTTTCACCAAGATTGATGCCCCATTTCTTTTATTTTCTGTAGATGTGGAAAACAGAGGATAACTGGCAGAGCCAGTAAAATATGGACAGACAGTATCAGAAGAGCAGGAAAGTCGATGTTCCAGGTCAGGACCCTTCACCAGTCCCAACGAAGGGTCTTGACCCGAACCGTCCTGCTCCTCTGATGCTGTCTGACCCGCTGTGATTTTCTAGCTCTACATTTTATCAATTCTGACTTCCATCATCTTCAGTCCTTACTTTCTCCAGAGGGTAACTGGTAGCCTCATTTGCCAATGAGGACTTGAAGCCTCTACTGGAAGGGGTCAGTGTATAATTCTTGCCAATGACATGTGCCCTATGAGTTTCATGCCCAGTTGAGGTCTGGAGGAATGAGCAGCAAACTGAAATCAGCAGGTTACTGCTCTGACCTTCATGTTGGGATTTGTCACCATTGCACTTCCCATCCAACTGTGGGAGAATGAAAAGTGCATGTCCCTGTGGTGAGACGATATAATAATGAGACATAAAATCATACCAATGCATGGAAATACTTATAAACAAGCTTTTTACTGCTCACTAGCAAGAATCTCTACTTGTTGTTCAGCGGTTTGTTGGAAAAATACGACGTTTTGTTTTTGATGACAAGTAACTCTTCACTGCCAATCGCACAAAATTCTTCCAACTTTCTCATCAATGCCCGTGTCATTCAGAGCCACCATTGCTCACGTTTTAATAGTTCAGTTGGATGATTATTTCTGGTCTTTCACCAAGATTGATGCTTGCTGATGATCACACAACAATCAATATCATTTGTGCGTACTCAATACTAAAGCAGTCCATGCCTAAATGCAGCTGACCTAGATAGTGTCCAGCTTTGGGCTGACAAGTGAGCACATCCACAACACACAAGTAGCAGGCAATGGGAATCTTCAACAACAGAGCATCTAATCATCACTTTGCGACATTCAATGAGCATTACTATAACTGAATCTCCCATTATCAACATCTTGGGGTTATCATTGACAATAAACTGAACTCAACCAGCCATGTGAGTACTCTGGCTACAACAGCAGATCACAGGCCAGGACTGCAGAAAGTAACTCACCTCCTGATTCCACAAGTTCTGTCCATCACCTATAAGGCACCAATCAGTACTGTTATGTAATACTCGCCGTTTACCTGAGGAGTGCAGCAGCACTCAAGAAGCTTGGTACCATCCAGGACAAAGTAGCCTGCTTGATCTGCACCACATTCACAAGCATTCTCTCCCTCCAATACCAACATTTGGTATTAACAATGTGTACCATCTACAAGATGTTCTGAAAAATTTACCAAGTTTTCTTAAACAGCACTTTTTTCAAACTCATATCCATCATCAGCTAAAATGACAATGGCAGCAGATACATAAGAACACCACCATTTGCAAGTTACTCACTAAACCTGACATGGAAATATAACGTTTCTTCAGTGTCACAGGGTCAACATCCTGGAACTCCCTCCATAATGGCATTGAAGATCGACCCACACCAAATAGGGAAGCAATGGCAAGTGATGGTATCATTAGACTTGTAATCCAGAGACCTAATAATATTCTGGTGTCCTGAATTATAATCCCACCATGGCAGAGGCAGAATTTGAATTCAACACAATAGCTGAAATTAAATGTCTAAGATTCTCAGCTGGTTCACTAATGTCCGATCAGGAATGACACTATCATTTCTACCTGGATTGGCTTACTTGTGACTCCAAACCAACAGAGAGTAATTGACCCTCAACTGCTCTCTGAAATGACGTAGAAAGCCTCTCAGTTGTATCCAAGCATAACTAGGGATGAGCAATAAATGCTGGCTTAGCTGGCAATGCCCACATCCCATGTGTGAATATAAAAAGACATAGACTGCAGTGGTTCCAGAAGCCAACTTGTCATTACCTTCTCAAGAGCATCCAGGGATGGGTAATAAATGTTGGCCCAGCCAGTGACAACCACATCCTATGAATGAGTAAAAACAACAAGCACACTGCTGCTGTTTCTTTAATTAGAAAAGTAGCATTCTGAACATATGCATTTACCACACATCCACCTCCAAAATAGAACTGTTGACCACAGATGGAAGGGCCTCATTGCAGAAATGTCCAATTTCCAACCACATATCATTTTCATGAGAAATATACAAATTACTTTCAGATTTTTAAAAATAAACTTGGATCTTTTATAACTGTTGGAAAGTGCAACATTTTCTCACTTCAAGCATGTTCAAATCAGCAGTTAGCCAGTAATGCATTGAAGCTCCAGTATAAAGGCATGCAGGGTATTGATCCAATTGTCTTCTGACAAATGCAAAGATGTGGAGTAGTTCATTTGACTCCATAATGTGGGAATGTCCCCTATATAGTGCTGTTCTCTTTATTATGGTCCAATAATGCAGAGAGGAGATGTTTCACATTGTTGATGGAAGGAGACTCTTAACCATTATGTTCACCTTTCTCATTATGTCCACAACTTAATAGTAACCTTTACTCACCAGCAGTTATAAAAAGGCTTTTCAAATTGATATCATTAAGAGATACATTTACCCAGATTGGCTACATAGCTATAAAATGGTGCACAAATTCATTGCACACCATTTATTTATATTTCATATTAAATGTCTCCTTTGCCCATTTTATTCAATTGAAAAATGGAGAGAGGCCAAGGGATCATTGAAACTGAATTAGGATATTCTACATAATCTAAATTTTTAGACTGATTGATAGACTTTTTTCCTGTGGTTTGATATTTTATAAGCTAAATGTTAAACATTAATAATCACTACTAGTGGAATCATGTGAAATGTATTACTCATAACAGTCATATTTCAGAGTAAACATTAACATTAGTATGAAGTACGCTGATCTGGAGGCAGTTTTATGGACTAGCTATGTGCAAACTAGGACTTTGTTTAAGGCATCAAAGCAGGAATCAAAGTGGTACAGGCAGGAGAAATATTCATTTCATTGATCAAGGCTGAACTCAAAATGGAATTTTAGAGGTGAAAGATCAATTTGCTCACTAACTGCCCCACCCTAAGTGAAAAAAAAAGACATGTCAAATGTGCAATGCAAGGAGCTCAATCTTTATAAAATAAGGTGCTCCTGGAGAAGTGTTGTGTGGCTGTATGAACTTTTGAATGTAAAGAATACAGAATAAAATATAATTATACATGCATATTAAAATACATTGTAGCTGGGAGGAACATGTGATGACTTTAAGCAAAGGAAGTAATATATGCTGAAGTATTTAATCATCAAATAAACAGACCTGTAATATTTCAGCATGCTGCTTCCTGTTTTAAGTCTCGGTTTTAGGTTTGTTATTCAAGTTCATTTCAGAAAGAGAACTTTCTGTTCATTGTTGCTGAGCGCCTTATCTTTCAGAGCAGAGGAACTTCACTGAACCAGAGCAACATTGGCCATTAATCACCTTCTATTACTCACAAAGATTCAGATAAAATATCATGAGGCCACTAAACACTCTTTCTCTGCCAGATCAAACACAGCAGACTGAACACAATACTGTGTTTGTTTCCTCTGTTCTTTTCCTATTCCAAATTGGCTAGATTTCAAAGTACTCTGATGTTTTAAAGATATCCTTTCCATATTAATTTATGCTGTGAATATTCAACTGTAATCTTCTATTACTGATTACAACATTGAGAAAATTTAGCTAATAATCCTAACATTCTCACATGGTTAAAATTAGATAAGTCCATTTCTTGGCTCAGGGCTTATAATGTGCAACTAGCCTACTTCCATTTGAAACTAAAGCAGAGAACATATAGGTTTGTGCTGCCTGGTCACTTGCAAGTCATATGTAACCCAGGACCAGCAGGCCCTGGTTCACAAAAGTCTAGCACCAATTAAAGTGAACCTTTACATTTGAAGGCTACCTAACACTTTTAAAGGGGTGTACTTTCTGGCTGTTCAATGTAGTTCAATAACGAATGAATGAATGAATGTGTCTTCAAATGTCATCTTCTGTCAATTGCATCATCAGCATCACACACTGTTCAAAATAGCACATTCCCAGCACTCACTCATTATAGTTTTAAATATCTAGGATTACTGCTAAACATTAAATGCACATCCTCACATGTAACACTGAGGAAATACACAAATCTTGTAATTTTTACATACGTTCAGCTGTGACATTGAAATCACTCAATCAAATTGCAAAACACTCCCTGACTCTCTCTCCTCTCTCTATTGCAGGACAATGGGGCCACAACAGGAGGCATCAGCAGTGAACCAGCACAGAACTGGCCTGGCTACATCTCTTCATCCCTTGGAGGAGATGATGCCTAGCATTTTTAGTCCAGCTCTCGTTGAGGCAAGAGTGCAGTGATGAAGCCACCAGCACGAAACAATGTTCCTCACTTATACACTGTCTGAAATCTCAGCTCAGGTTTATCCTGCAATTTGCTATGATATACAAGCTAGAGATCATGGAACCGTATACCTTGTAATTTTACTCTTCCTATATCTTCCTTCCAACTAGCTCCTTGCTATTTTTGGGCTTTCAGATACTTAAGATGTGCTGCTAGTTACCAGCCAGAGGAACAGCTCAGTCCACCATCACTCGGGGGCATTACCTCTCATATTGGCATTGCACATTCCATATACTGTAGATAGAGGCAGAATCCATACATAGAGTCATAAAGAGGTACAGCACAGAAACAGACCCTTCGGTCCAACTCGCCCATGCCAACTAGTTATCCTAACTTAATCTAGACCCATTTGCCAGCATTTGGTCCATATCCCTCTAAATCTTTCCTACTCATATACCCATCCAGACACCTTTTAAATGCTGTAATTGTATCAGCCTCCATCACTTCCTCTGGCAGCTCATTCCAATCATGCACTACCCACTGCATGAAAAAGTTGCCCCTTAGGTGCCTTTTATATCTTTCCCCACTCACTCTAAACCTATGCCCTCTAGTTCTGGACTCCCGCAACCCAGGGAAAAGATCTTGTCTATTTATCCTATCCATGCACCTCATGAACTTATAAACCTCTATAAGTGCACCCCTCAGTCTCCGACGCTCTAGGGAAGAGAGCCCTAGCCTATTCAGCCTCTCCCTATAGCTCAAATCTTATAACCCTGACAACATCCTTGTAAATCTTTTCTGAACCCTTTCAAGTTTCACAACATCCTTCCAATAGGAGGGAGATCAGAATTGCATGCAATATTCCAGAAGTTGCCTAACCTATGTCCTGTACAGCCGCAACATGACCTCCCAACTCCTGTACTCAATGCTGTGACCAATAAAGGAAAGCATACCAAACTCCGCCTTCATTATCCTATCTACTTGCAACTCTACTTTCAAGGAGCTATGAACCTGCATTCCAAGGTCTCTTTGTTCAGCAAGACTCCCTAGGACCTTACCATTAAGTGTATAAGTCCTGCTCTGATATGCAGCACGTCATAATTATCTAAATTAAACTCCATCGGGCAGAAGTGGCTTGCAACTGAATTAGAGGGAATGAAACTCATGTGCCAGCTCCAAGGCAAGCAAAGGGACAGATATGTTCTTCTGTAGGGATTTCTGATGGGAACTTCCCTGAGGCAACATTGAACAAAGAACTGATGGGCTTGCACAGTGAAATGCTTTGTGTATTAACAGACCTGCAAAGAACATCTTGTCACTATAAAGAAACATGAAAAAGAAGCTCCGACTGGATATACACTGAGCTGCTTGAGGACTTTGTGTAAGGCCATATCCTACAAAAATGATACAAATTAATCTGATCCATGTGAGTGACTCACCAGCTCCATATTCAGAATTAGATTAGATTACTTACAGTGTGGAAACAGGCCCTTCGGCCCAACAAGTCCACACTGACCCGCCGAAGCGCAACCCACCCATACCCCTACATTTACCCCTTAACTAACACTACGGGCAATTTAGCATGGCCAATTCACCTGACCTGCACATCTTTGGACTGTGGGAGGAAACGGACCACCCGGAGGAAACCCACGCAGACACAGGGAGAATGCGCAAACTCCACACAGTCAGTCGCCTGAGGAAACCCACGCAGACACGGGAGAATGCGCAAACTCCACACAGTCAGTCGCCTGAGTCGGGAATTGAACCCGGGTCTCTGGCGCTGTGAGGCAGCAGTGCTAACCACAGTGCCACCGTGCCGCCCAATGTAGTGTGATGTATCTTCCCATTTAGATGGGATGGCTGCAGAGCCATGTCTTTACACAGAGCTTTGCAAGGAGCTTCAAACCATAATTTTCAACATAGAAGTGGTGACCAATTCCATGAGGGCACTTGAAAACTCAGAAGTAATGAACAAATGTAAAGGTTGAAGTTTTGTTTTCCATTGAGACACAGGCAGAGATCTGAGTATTGAACTGGGAACTCGGATAGAGGCCCTGAAATCCATGTTTGTGCCATGCCAGCTCAGTCTGATGGAGATACCAGTGCTCAAAGAAGATTGAGTATTCTCAAAGCAGCCCAGTAATTTGTGTACGGCAGGTTACACAGGCTCCTGAGGAGAGTAGTAATCATGTTTTGGTGGTACAGGAATTTGTTGCCTTCTCTCAGAATGACAATATTTGTGTTCTCAATGTAGACACTTTATTAATAGCTCTGCAGTCCAGACATGCTCTAATCCATCCCAAGTTGATCAGAAACGTAATGAACTGAGCTGCTTAGGACACCTCGCAAGGCCATATGTTACCAAGATGATGCAAATTAATCTGATCTATATGAGTCACTCACCATCTACATATTCAGAATGTAGTGTGATGTATCCATCATTTCAGAGTTTGCAATTAATGGCTCCTTAAATCCTGGGAAAAACCACAATTCTGTTATAATCCTGTCTCTCCTTCTCTTGCTTCTCTTAGCTCAGAATGGAGATAATAATGTCCAAGATACAAAGATTAATGGAGAATATCTTGATGGTTACACAAACCTCACTGGATGTAGGAAGTCTCACTGGTGTAGAAATTGATGGTTTTGTTACTCTTGACAGCAGTGTTGCACTCACCCTGCTCGATAGCTGTGAAATTTTGAAATGATCCATTAACAACAAGCAATTAGTTCTGCTGTCATCATATCTATATCTATAAGTGCTTAACACAACATTCTGAACAAGTAGATGCTGTGCCACCCATACACATCAGCTTAAACCGCAGCATCCTTGGTGAAGCATAATCGCTTCGACACTGCTGTTGACTGAAGTGAAGATAGAATATTCTCTGGAAGACCATTTGAGCAAGGACTCCTGTACAGAGTCCCACCTCTTAACTCCCTACAAGCATCTCATCACTAGTGTCTTTGCTCCATATGTCCGTGTTGCTAAAGACAAAAAGGAACTGAAACTATAGTCACCAAGTTAATAATAGTAGATCAAATAACTGCATAAATGCCTAGTCTGCACACATTAACTATAACACAAGATGCCTGCACACAATCATGCTTCAAAACATAGTCATTCGTTGCGAGGCTGCGATAAAGATGAGATTAGATTGGATTCCCTACAGTATGGAAACAGGCCATTCAACCTAACAAGTCCTCGAAGAGCAATCCACCCAGACCCATTCCCACATTTACCCCTGACTAATGCACCTAACATTACGTGCAATTTAGCATGGCCAATTCACCTAACCTGCACATCTTTGTGACTGTGGGAGGAAGCCTGAGTGCCCAGAGGAAACCCGTGCAGACACAGGGAGAACATGCAAACTCCACACAGACAGCTGCCCGAGGCTGGAATCAAACTTGGGACCCTGGTGCTGTGAGGCAGCAGTGCTAACCACTGAGCCACCGTGCTGCCCCAATATAAAGGTCCTCAGTGGAGGACCAACGGTTTTTATCCTGATCTGTCCCTTACGGCACTATGACTACTGGTTCTATTGAGCATAGTTTTGTGGCCACAGAGTCTTAAGTTTGGTAATTATGCCAATGTTAGCAAAGAAGTAACACTATAGCTATTAGATCCTTTTGGTAGGAAGCCCAGAGTTCCCTCCTGATGCAGCTATCTGATCCATTGCTTACTGTTGTTGTTTCGATAGCTGATTAACCTTTATATATTTTCTTCTCAACAGTGTTCAATCATGTGTTTGCACCACATTAAAAATAAACAGTCTATTGGTATAGAGGATGCTGTAAGATGAGCATTTTTGACTTTGTATTCATGCTAATTTTGTTATTTTGCTTTTAAAATGAAAGCAACACATCCTACAGTAGTGTTAAGCTTTTTATAGCTACAGGTTTCATATTGATATGACTGCTTTTATCTTCTTTGTGATTACCGAAAAATATAGGATGCCAAAGTGGATGGTCTGATCTTATCATTTAGTGACTTCCTTTCTCTTGGTGAACAGTATAATCAGATATAAAAGATCTAAAGTTCGACTTCATAAAACTTCAAAGATTGCGGGTCTCAGATCAACTCAGCACAGCGGTCAGCAAAGCTAACCCACGCCAAAACAATAAATGCAAGTCAGAGGAAGTTACAAGCAAGCTTCATAGTGCTTCTCCCTGACCCCATTTAGTCCCAGTGCAGATATTCTAGACCAAATGGAAAAAAATTTGCAAGGCTAATTTGTTCACCCCGGTTTTAAGTGGGATTAAAGGTCTATCTACCTTTGCCTTAAAACATTCAATGAGGTTGCCTCAACTGCTTCACTGAGCAGAGAATTCACAACCCTTTGGGTGAAGAAGTTCCTCCTCAACTCAGTCCTAGCTCTGCACTCGCTTATTTTGAGGCTGTGCCCTCTAGTTCTAGATGGGTAGGATGGGGAAGGTTTAACTGTGAAGGAGTGTTGGGAACTCCCCAGCCATAGTTGAATCAAGGCCTGAAGAAACATTCCTGTTCACCCCAGCCCAAAAACATACCTAAATGATTTTAACGACATAACTGGCTGAGTGTCTTCTGTCCCACAATCCATTTCCTAACAGCTTGTGTCGTGCTGACAACATTGGGTCCTAATCTGCCTTTAAGTCAGATTCTGACAGCTAGGATGACCTTCCTCATATGTTTGAAAAAATTGGTAAATATTTGAAAAGAAAGAAAGCAACAAAAGCTGGGATAGGGTATGGGAGTAAATCGCCTCCTTCCTCTTAGCCCCACCACACTTCCCAACGATGTCTATTTTCAGCCAGAAGACAAACAAAAAGTCATGGTTACCATGTCAAGGCTGAAACATAAAGAGAGTCTGGTGCGATCTGAGCTTTCTAGAATGGAAACAGATGTTTGAGGAGTAACATTTTTAAGCTAGAATTGGTACAGGAATAGAAAGAGTTAATTCTGAATATTGCTGACATTAAATTAAGTTGTCAGATGCAGTCAAATGGGCACAGATTAAATCTCATGACAAGTAAATATAGGACTGACATAGTAAAGACTGATCAGCATTCAGAATATATTCCAGACAGAGTAATGAAGATTTTAACCCTCACATCTTTGAAGGAAGAATTAACTGTTGAAGTGGGACACTGGAGAGAAATGAATTATACCAGATCAAATGACCTCCATACAGTCGTTCTAAGTCTTAAGTTACTTGGATAAAATGTGTGCGTGGAATACAGGACAGAATCTTACAGAGGCCTGAACCAAGTGGGCCACAATGAGAAAAGGAGCAGAATTGCATGAGAAGTGCAATGATGCCTACCTCAACCTTCTTTCTCTTTGTGAACAGCATAATCAGATATTAAAGATCTGAAGTCGGATTTCATAAAACTTCAAAGATCCCATGTCTCAGAATAAACCAGAACAGTGGTCAGCTAAGCTAACCCAACACAGAACAATAAAATATTGTACAACTCACCACATCCTTTAACTATGTTTGGGGAATCGAAGTAACATTCTCACTCGGTAGTGGTGAATTACCTAGTTATGGCGGAACACTGTTTGTTAACTATTATTAACTGCAGATCTCACCTCATTAATATGCAGTTTCCTATTATAGTCCATAACACCAACAATCTAAAGGCTGAAATTACTTGATGAGCAAGTCTGAGTGGGTATCTGGTGATCTCAGCTTACTGTTTGCTCCAAAGATCCTCCACCAGATACCAACATCTCAAGGCACACTCTATGTGCACCAGCCACATGCACCCCACTTCCATTGGCATTTGCATCTGATGTGTACTAGCCTTGAACCCTCATGGCCCTCTCTTCTACACTTAATGCATACTTCTGCACTTCAATACTATACCTCGAAGTGGAAAAGCAACCATCATTGGAATGCTACAGCAAGGACACTTTTCAGTTAGAAACATACACCCAGCTCATTGACTGGATTAGGCTGTATCACCAAGTCAATTACTAAATAAATACCAAATTTCCACCCTGCTCTTACTTTCACTTGATCCATCTCTGACTTCACTTTTCCCTTCCCTGACATCTCTGTTTCAATTTGCGGGGATAGGCTGACCAGCGATATCCAATACAAACTCATTGACTTCCACAGTTACCTGGACTATACATCCTCACAGCCTTCTTCCTATGAAGACTATTTCATTCTCCTAGTTCCTCCATATCTGTCACATCTGTTCTGATGATGTCAACTTTGACAAGGGGGCCTCCGAAATGTTCACCATCTTCCTCAACAGAGGATTCACCAGCAGAGTAGTTGGTCGGGCCCTCAGCCGGGTCCAACACATCTCCCACACTTTAGCCCTCACACCCTGCCTTCCCTCCTACAATAGCAACAGAGTTGCCCTGGTCCTCATTCACCACTCCATCAGCATCTACATCCAAAGGATCATTAGCTGCTATTTCCACCATCTTCAGTGGGATGCCACCACCAGACACATATTCCCCTCCTATTCCCTGTCAAACTTCCACCAGGACTATTCCCACCAGGACACCATGATCCACTCCACCTCGACTCTCAACACCACCCCACAGCCCTATCACACTTCCCCTGCAACTACAGGTGTAGCACCTATCCATATACTTCCTTCCTCCTCAGTATCTAAGGTCCCAATTAACCCTCCAGATGAAGCAGCGCTTTACCTGCACTTCACTCAATCTAGCCTGCTGCATTCGCTGCTGACAGTGTGGTCTCCTCTATATTGGGGAAATGAAGTATAGACTAGGTGAACAAGGTTCTGTCCACAAGAAAAATCCTGAGTTTGCAATTGCCTGCCACTTCAACACACCACCATGTTCTGTATCCAACACCTCTGTGTCAGGTTTGCTGCAATGCTCCAGCACAGCTCAGCACAAGCTGGAAGAACAGCACCTCATTTTCCACTTGAGAACTCAAGAGCTTTCAGGATTCAAGATTAGGGCTTGAGGCACCTTCACATGTGCTTACCCCAATCCCCAGACACCAGGCCTTGTTATCGCATGCTCTGCTATTACTCACCACCCATGGTTAGCCACTAATTGTCCACTAATAGATATTAATGTTTCCAGACTCATCATTAACCTACTCCTTTGTCTGTCCACGTGTCCTTCTCTCTCTTTGAGCTCTCTCTCTACCTATTGTTCACTCCTTATCCCCTTCCTCCACCCTATCTTCTGCATAAAAAAATAACCTTTTCCTAGCTTCCATCAGTTCCAAGGAAGGTTACTGAATCCAAAGCATTAACTCTGATTTCTCTCCACAGATGCTGCCAGATCTGCAGAGCCTTTTCAGCAATTTGTTTTTGATTGTATCTCCAAGTTGTTTGCTTGCACTCTGAGCACTTACTCGCTTTGTGCTTATCTAAATGCTCATAGCATCCTTGCCTCATCTTGTCTGTCCATGACTATTTACAAGTTGACCCTCTGTCAAAGATGACAAATCACAGTCCAGCCATTTTTCGAGTTTCTTTGCTTCTTCAAACTAACTTTCCAATTGAGCTCAAAATATGCTGAGACACTAAATAAGAAAAAAATGGATTTAAATCTGAAGGAAGGGCTGAGAGACATGAAAATTCAAGCAAAAATGCTATATAGATTTCCATAAAGGTCAAGTTTCGGAGATTAAATGTTAGTGCTTGATCAATACACAAGTAATACTCTGAGGGTTGAAATGCATCCTCTCCCATCATTTCCCTTCCCAAGCTATTTAGATGGGCTTGTCAGCTGCTCATAGAATTATGTCAGTCACTGTTTATGGCAACCCAAGACTCAAAGTTAATGCAAAAGGAACTAAAAAGTATTTTTTATAATTGAATATTTATTTATAAAGTAGTAGCATTCATGGAGAACACATTGATCTGTGCAAATTACTTCCATTAAATTTATCAGATTTGTTGAATATAAAAGTCATGAACAACTTTCTATAATTACACTCAATTTGTTATCACAATATGTAAAAGAATGCCACCTAGCAACAGAACACGCACTAAACACATGTTGAAGTCCATTAAGATCAACATCTTCCTCATCTTCAAATGGAATAACTTGTCCCAATCTGCCTCTGGAATTCAATCATCTTCATTGACAATAATGTCATTAGCCAACATAGAATCCCTACAGTGTGGAATTCATCAATACATCAAGTCCACATTGACTCTCCGAACAGCATCCCACCCAAACCCACCCTTTTACCTTATCCTGAAAATGCTGCATTTCCGATGGCTATCTACCTAGCCTGCATTTCCCTGGACACTCTGGGCAATAAGCTTGGCCAATTAACCTAACCTAACATCTTTGGACTGTGGGAGGAAACTGCAGCATCCAGAGAAACCCCACACAGACAATGTGCAACTCCACACAGACAGTTCCTGAAGGTGGACTCAAACCCAGGACCCTGGCATTATAAAGCAGCAGTGCTAACCACTGCACCACTGTACCACCCACTTTCATATTCCAAAAGTAATCATCATCTGTCACAAATGTAATTTCAAATATCTTGAATCATTTGATGACAATGTCCACTCTGATTTCATCCCATATCTGTACAACCCATTCACAGAAGTCCGATGTTTGATCAATGCTGGTTAGACCCCAGTAATCATGGCAACATCACTGTTCTGGGATCTGCAGTAATTGTATAGTTAACAAGGTGTAATCTGAAAATGTCCATAATAAACAGACTTTTCTTTATGCAATCGTCCTGACTTGAAACCACCTTCATCATTCTTTATCATGAATGTGGATGACTATTCCTTTTTGGGAGTTGCTACTTTGGGATTTTATTTCTCTTTGAATATAACCTTTTAGATGAGCTTTGTCGCACCAGATACATACAGCAGCACAAGGCTGAATCTACACTTTTCAAGGTTAGTTTTCTGAATGATAGTTTTGCTTCAATATTGATTGCAGTTTGACTGACAAACATTTCTAAATTCATGAGTTGAAGGTGACGGTGTTGGACTGGGTGGACAAAGTTAAAATCATACGACACCAGGTTATAGACCAACAGGTCTATTTGGAAGCACTAGCTTTCAGAGCGCCAGGTGGTTCTCCGAAAGCTAGTGCTTCCAAATAAGCCTGTTGGACTATAAACTGGTGATGTGTGAGTTTTAACTAAATTCATGGAAATCACATTCAATTTTCCAATACAAGTCAATCTACATCCATAGTTTTATTGATGTCCTGATTCTAAACTGCAGACATGTAGTAGCCCTCTTATCAAGTTCTGCTTGAAGACTTCGTGTCCAGTCAACCTATAAAATTGTCTCAAAATGGCACATTGGCCTTTGAAGTCTGAAGTACCCTTTAGTTTCACTTGTTTCAAGGCAAAGATTTGGATAGGTCAGTGAGAAAGTGAAATCCCATTCTGATAATTTTCAGAAGGGCCTGTTTCCTTGCTACATGACTCTCTGGCTCTATTGACATAATTTGCAACTTCATTTTCCAGTCGTGGCTACATGCTGGGTTTTTTCTATTTGCACATTCACTCACATACTGACACATTCATTGGGCATTACTGGCTGAGTTAGCATTTACTGCCCATCACAAATTGCCCTTGTGGTGAGCTGTCTATTGAATTGCTGCAGGCTTCGTTGTATACAAACTCCCATAGTACTCACAGGTAGTAGTAAGTTCCAGGATTTTGACTCAGTGACAATGAAGGGGCAATGATACTGTTCCAATATGTGGCAGGGAGGGAAACTTGCATTTGTTTTCTATCTCCTTCCAGGTAGTAAAGATTATGTGTTTGGAAACTGCTGTCGGAGGAACATTGATCAGTTACTGCAGTGCATCTTGTAGATGTTATGCACAGCTGCCACTGTGCACTGGTGGCAAAATGAGTGAAGGGACATTAATCAAGTGGGCTACTTTGTGCTGAGTGGTGCTTCTTGGGTGCTGTTGCAGCTGTAGTAATCCAGGAAAGTGGAGAGTATTCCATCATAATCCGGACTTGTGCCTTTCAAATAGGAGCCCTGCAGAGAATCCTATCATCTGACCTGCTCTTGTAGCTGCAGCATTTATAAAGGTAAAGTCACCATAATCCCAGAGACTATATACAGAACATAGAAAGCTCAGCACATGAACAGACCTTAAGGCCCACCAGGTCTACAACAATCGTAATGCCATTCTGGACAAAGCCCATCTGCCTGCACATGATTTGGATTCCTCTATTCCCTGCCTGTTCATGTGTCTTTCTAAAAGCCTCTTAAACATTGCTGTCATATCTGTTATTACCACCTTCCCTGGCAGCACATTCCAGACATCTACCACCCTCTGTGGTAAAACAACGTGCCTCACACATTTCTTTAAACCTTCCCCCTTCACCTTAGGCCGATGCCCTCTATTTCCATCCAAGGAAAAAGTCTCCAACTATCCACTTTGTCCATGCTTCTCATAATCTTATACACTTCTCTCATGTCACCAACTTCCATATATATCGCATCATCCACCGATATTTCCACCACCTACAAATGGACTCCACCACCAGAGATATATTTCCCTCCCCACCCCATCTGTTTTCCGTAAAGACTGTTTCCTCCACGACTATCTGGTCACATCCACACCCCCTAACAGCCCCCCCTCCCCTCCCGGCACCTTCCCCTGCCACCACAGGATTTGTAAAACCTGCACACACACTACCCCCCTCACCTCCATCCAAGATCCCAAAGGAGCCTTCCACAACCATTGCACTTCTGCACATGTCATTTACTTTATCTGTTGTTCCCAATGTAGTCTCCTCTACACTCAGGAGACTAGATGCCTATTCACAGAGCACTTCAGAGAACATCTCCAGGAAACCCGTACCAATCAACCCTACTACCCTGTGGCTGAACATTTCAACTCCCCTCCCACTCTGCCGGGGACATGCAGGTCCTGGGTCTCGTCCATCGCCACTGTCTTATTACCTGAATCTGGAGGAAGAACGCCTCATCTTCCGCCTCAGAACCCTTCAACCCCATGGTGTCAATGTGGATTTCACCAGTTTCCTAATTTCCCCTTCCACCACCTTACCCCAGTCCCAACCTTCTAGCTCAACACTGTCCTCATGATCTGTCCCACCCTTCAATCTTCCTTCCCACCTATCCGCTCCTCCCTCCTCTCTGACCTATTACCTTATCCCCCACCTCCAGTCACCTATTGCACTCTCAGCTACCTTTTCCCCAGCCCTACCTCCCTCCCATTTATCTCTCCACCCTCGAGGCTCCCAGCCTCATTACTGATGAAGGGTTTTTCCCCAAAACATCGATTTTCCTGCTCCTCAGAAGTTGCCTGACCTGCTGTGCTTATCTAGCACTACTCTAATCTTGACTCAGTTTAATTTAATGATAACCCCCAGGATTTTGATAGCAGGAAATTCAGTTATCATAGTGACATTGACTGTCAGAAGGCATTGGTTAGATTTTCATTTGTTGGAGATGACTTTAGCTGGCATTTGTGTGATGTAAACGTTACCTGTTAGTTATTAGCCCAAGTCTCCATATTGTTCAAGTCTTGCTGCATCAGACCACGAGCTACTTTAGTAACTGAGGAATCACAAATGGTGATGAACGTTCTGCAAACATCAGAAAAGATATTCACTTCTGACCTTATGTTGGAGGAAAGGTTATTAATGAAGCAACTTGGTCTACAACTGCGTTAATATCAAAGCCATCACTCTCTGCTCACCTCTGGAGTTCAGCACTTTTGTCTACATTTAGACAGGGTTGTACTGAAGTCAGGAGCTAATTAGACCTGGGAGAACTCAAATTGAGCAAGTTATTGTTGAGCAAGTGCTGCTTGATAGCAATGTTGATAATCCCTGCCACCACTTTGCATATATCAAAGCTCGAGAGAGTTTTTTTTTCTCCAACCTCTAATATTCTTCTCTAGTATATTAAATTCTCTAACTGTTGTAAAATTATTCATCTGTTCTGCAATTTCAGCAATTTTATGTTTAAACTGGGTTCTGTATCTGCTATTCATTCCTAATTCCATATTGTCATATCAGAGGGCAGGTTTGATTGGATTTCTTCTTGCACTAGTGAGCTGGTAACCTTGACAGCAACACTGATGTGCTGGAGCTGAAGGAGTTGATTAGTCACATTCAAATGAGTAGACTTGCACACAAGGATGAGTTTGACTTCAGTCTTGAGTGGGTGGTAAATGAAAGAAATTGGTGTTCCAAACATTTAGAGTTGACATATCCTGAGATACATGAAAACATAAGATTATCTTGCCATAATTCACAGGCTGGCTTTTATAGGAAATTGGCTATTACCCAAATATATAAAATAATTCATTTATAACATTTTCCAGCAAAATTCTTGTAATTTAAAAAAAAGATGAAGCCGGAACCATGTCTTTGTAATTTCGTAAATATATTCACTTCGTACGTCTGAGCAAGTTTAAAAATAAATAACCATTAATGAGATCTTGACTAGACTTTCTCAGACAATTTTGAATAATTATCGATGAGCAACTCTGACTGGATGTCATTATTTTTATCAATACTTAAATAGATTACCCATAATATTTGCAATTTTTCATGTAGTAACAGACAAAGAAAGAAATTGATTTGATTTTTGATTCTGTCAGGTTTTGATCCTGCTACAAGCTGGGAGAAATGATAAGAATTTACATAATATTGGACTACTGAAAGATGTTGGAGTAGAAAGTCACCTTCTGCAGCATGTGCAGGATTATAGAATTATAGAATGTTACACTACAGGAGGAGGCCATTTGATCCATCATGTCTGCACTGGCTCTTGAATGAGCTATCCAGTTAGACCCATCCTCCAGTCCTATCTCTGTAGCCCTATAAATTCTTCACTTTCAAATATATATCCAGCTCTCCTCTGAACTTTCCAATGAAATCCATCTCCCCCAGATTGCACATTCCAAATGCTAACAACTTTCTGAGTGAAGATCGCATCTCCATATCCCACCCTCTCTTGTTTACACTCTTGGAATTATGATCCCTAGCTACCAACAACTGGCAGAAACAGAATATTCTTCTTTACCCTCAAAACTGTTCATAACTTTGAGCACCTTAAAAAGGCCAACACTGAACCTTCTCTGCTCCTAGGGGAATAAGCCGAATAATCTTTCCTCGTATCTAAAATCCTTCATTCCTGGTATCATTTTCCTAAATCTCTTTTTCATTCTCCATTCACTCTCTTCAGGGTTTTAACATGTTTACTTAAATAAGGTGCCTCGAACTGAACGCAATACTCCAGATGTGGTCTGACCAATGCTTTGTAGAGCTGTAGCATCACTCTCTTGTTTTTAAACTCAGCTTCTATTTATAAACTCAAGAATGCTATAAGCCTTCTTAACAACTGTTCCGACTTGCCTGACTATCTTCAGAGAATTGTATACTTGAACCCAGAGGTTCCTCTGCTCCTGTACTCCCTCAAAGTTGTGCCACTGACTGTGTATTGTCTCTACATGTTTCTTCTAACAAAATGCAATACCTCACATTTCTCTGCATTGAAATTATCTGCCATGTAGGTAAAAACAAGGACTGCAGATGCTGGAAACCAGAGTCTAGATTAGAGTGGTGCTGGAAAAACACAGCAGGTCAGGCAGCATCCAAGGAGCAGGAAAATCAACGTTTCGGGCAAAAGCCCTTCATCAGGAATAGATTCCTGTGTCTATTCCTGATGAAGGCCTTTTGCCTGAAACGTCAATTTTCCTGGTCCTCGAATGCTGCCTGACCTGCTGTGCTTTTCCAGCACCACTCTAATCATTATCTGCCATTTGCCTGCCCATTTGGCCAACCTGTCAGTGTCCCTCAGGAATCACTCAGTATCAGGAATCACTCAGCACAATTCACTGTACTCCCTAACTAAGTATCATCTGAAAATTTAGAGATTTTTCCCTTAACAAAAATCTCTGAATTGTTTATATAAATCAGAAAAAGTAAGGGTCCCAAAATGGATCCCTGGGGAAGTCCACTTCCAATTCATCTCGAGTCTGAGAAAAGCCCATCTTTACCTAATCTGTGTTTACTATCTTTTAGCCAAAGTCTATTCCATGCAGCCAAGGAACCATCAATCTCAAACATTTCTAATTTGCTAAGCAACTTGTCACGTAGCACTACATCAAAAGCTTTCTGAAAGTTACATTAAACAAAATCCACAGCATTACCCTCATCCGCTGATTGTGTCACTCACGAAATAACGTAATTTAATTTGTCAGACATGACCAGCCCTTGACAAAGCCATAATTACTGTGTATAGTATTTACTTATTGTTTTCTAAATGTATATTTCACTTATCCCTTGTTATGACCTCCATTCGTTTTGCCAGCTTGACAGGTCCATAGTTTCCTGAGTTGACCTTTGCCCCTTTCTTAAACAACGGCATCAGATTTGTAATCTTCCAGTCCCTCAGTATGAACCCTGTGGTCAAAGTTGCCTGGAAAGTTTCTGTCAATGGCTCCACAATCTGATCCCTTATCTCTCTCAAGAGGATGGGATATATCCTTGTGGGCGGCACGGTGGCACAGTGGTTAGCACTGCTGCCTCACAGCGCCTGAGACCCGGGTTCAATTCCCGACTCAGGCGACTGACTGTGTGGAGTTTGCACGTTCTCCCCGTGTCTGCGTGGGTTTCCTCCGGGTGCTCCGGTTTCCTCCCACACTCCAAAAATGTGCGGGTCAGGTGAATTGGCCATGCTAAATTGCCCGTAGTGGTAGGTAAGGGGTAAGTGTAGGGGTATGGGTGGGTTTCGCTTCGGCGGGTCGGTGTGGACTTGTTGGGCCGAAGGGCCTGTTTCCACACTGTAAGTCTAATCTATAAAAAATCCTATCTGGGCCTAGTGACTTCTCTGCATGAAATGCTTCCAACTTTGAAAACCTCTCTTCCTTATCGATAACCATAAATCTTAGTTGCTCACCACCCATATTTTCAACTGGGCCATTTTCACCATTTTCCAAATTGGTAAAGGCAGAAGCAAAGTACTCATTTAGTTCATGTGCCATACCCTTTGCTTTAGTGGACAGCTTACCCTGCTTGTTCCTTATGGGTTCCACTCTTCCTTTCACTAATATTTAACTATTAATATGTTTGAAGAAAATTTTACTATTTGTTTTAGTACAGTTTGCCATCCTTTCCTCATGCTTCTTCCTAACCTCCCTTAATCCACCTTACCCTCTTTCCTATGTTTAACATAGGATCTAGAGACCTAGAATCACACAGCATGGAAACAGAACCTTTGGTGCAACAAGTTCACACTGATCATGTCCCCAAACCAAAGTAGTCTCACTTATCTGTTTTTGGCCCATATCTATAAAAACCTTTCTCATCTGTGTACTTATACAAATGTATTTTAATGTTTTAACTGTACCTGCATCCTCTACTTCCTCTGGCAATTCACTCCACACATGAACCAACCTCTGTGTAAGAAAATTGCCCATTATGTTTAAATTTAATCTCCTCTCACCTTAAAAATATGCCCCTTAGTCTTGAACTCCCCCACCCTGGATGAAAGACCTTTGCTATTCACTTTAACTGTGCCCTCATGACTTTAGGAACCTTTGTAAGGTCACCCCCCAACCTCCTACAGCCCAGTGAAAGAAATTATAACTCAAACCCTCCATTCCCAGCAACATCCTGTTGAATCTTTTCTGAACTCTCCCCAATTTAATAAGTGACCACACTGTCACTTTAAGAAGGTTATTTTGTCCTTGGATTTTTTTAAAGAGTGGTCATAAAGGCAGAGGTGCTGAAAGGTCTACTTTAACTATGGCAAGGGAGTGGCCAATTCTCCCAGTTCAGGTTTATTCAAGTTTGGTTTAATTGCAACAGTGAGATGCTGCTGGTTGAGTGATAGCAGAGAAGCTGCTACAGTCCAGAGAAAGGTTTCAAGCTTCAGCGGATGATTCTTGACTGACGCTTCTCTCTGAAATCTCCCCAGCATATATGAACCTATTGAAATTATCTTTTACTAAAGGGTGTGTTTTTGGGATGTTAAGGTAATTGGAACAGCTCTTACGTTAAGTTTCTGTGATGGGTTTTCTAATAGTTAAATTATTCTAAATTCCATTTTCTTTTGTTCGTGTTTCAACTGTAGTGTTGAAGTAAAGTCTGTTTTGCTTAAAGCCGAGTAGTTTGACCAGTAGCACACACCTGAGATATCCACTTCACATCTGCCTTTAAAATAAGATAGGCTCTGGGCTACCTTCTTAAAATATTTTGAGGGGGTCTGGTCTGGTCCATAACAATAACATCCTTCCTATAGCATGGCAACCTGAACTGCATACAGTACTCCAAAAGAGGCCTCACCAATGTCCTGTGTAAACTCACATGACACCCCAACTCTACATTCAACTAGATCATCGCTGATCACTTAACTCAATGCTTTTGACCTACACCAAGTCCATGTCCCTCAATATCTTTAACATGTAGAAAACCAGTCAAAACCTGCCTTAAGCATTCTGAATGACCGAGCCTTCTGGGATTCACTACCCTCTGAATAAAGAAGTTTCTCCTCCTCTCACTCTGAAACAACCTACCATTCATTATTGCCTATCTTGCCGGCCTCTCTGTTCTTAAGATTCACCAGCTGCAGGCCACCCAGAGCACCAAGACTGTGTCTTTGCTCCTGTATCATTACCATCGAATTCATTCTATCTAGATCAGTTCAGAGAAAGGGTCACTGGACCTGACACGCTAACTCTGATTTCTCTTCACAGATGTTGCCAGACCTGCAGAGCTTTTCCAGCAACTCCTGTTTTTGTTTCTTATTTGTTTCATGTCCATTTGAAGGTGACCATTCCTTTGTCTACTGCCAATACTCAAGCTTTCTCCCACCTTCTCCCCATATTCTCGGATTTGGCCTCTTATTCACTTCCAAGACATAGCCCATTCGTCAACTCACCCACCTGCCTTAAATCAACCCTCCACAGCACCATCAGTCGGCCAGGAGATTGGATCCATTTCTACTCGAGTGAAGCCCATCTTTTCTGAACAGCTTTATCTTTTTCCCAGAAGTTATTCCAATATCCCAAAAATCCAAAACCCTCCCATCTGCACCACCTCTCATTCCACACATTTACCTCTCTGATCTGCCTTTGTCTAAATGGTGAAGCTCATGGCACAGGTAGTATTTCTGAGATTATTACTGTGGAGGTCTGCATTTCAACCTACGCCCTAACTCCTGAAACTGAGCCTGTAAGACTTTTAAAGTGTCCCTCCCTATGCTATTGGTTCACACATGAACCACAACCACTAGTTGTTTACACATCCTCTCCAGATATTTATCTCACCATTCTGTTACGTACTGAATCCCTGCACTCAGGAGACAACGGACCACAAGGCACTCAAAATATTTTTTAAAAATTAAGAAACTTTTGATAGATCATTAAAATTTAACAGCAAAGTAGCAGTCAGAAGAAAAACATTGGTAAGCTTGTCTTACTTGGCCCAAATGAGCAAATGTTTGACAGGGTAAATAACACAGTATTTGATTTTAGTGACATATTTCAAATCTTGTACCAATAGAAATGGATATTTAGTGCCCTCATCTGGTATGATCAGTTGAGTATCATCTTTGCCTTATAAATATTGTTAGTTCATTATCATAATGGCATTTTTATTATTTTCCTTTCTTTCATTTACATGAAATGACCATCACTGCAGATCCAATTTACACTTGCGGAGATATTGTAGGGCCACCAATTGGGACTACTGCAGTAACGAAATGCTGTCATTGCACAAGAAGATAGGAAGTTGTAGGATTTTGAGTCAGTGATGATGAAGAAGAGGAACAAATGTTCTAAGTCAGGACAACATTTGACTTAGAGAAGAACTTGGAGGTGGTGATGTTTCACTCATCTGTTGTCTTTGTCTTTCTAGGTATTAGAACTCAGAGTTTTGCAATGTGTTGTCAAAGAAGTCCTGGCAATTTCAAGTTGTGCATTTTATATGTCCACATACAGCTATCGAGGGATTATGGTGGAAGGACCAAATGTTTAACATGGTAAATGATGTACAAATCAAGAAGGTTGTTCTGTCCTGAATGACGTCAAGCTTCTTATATATTGTTGAAGCTGCATTCTTTCAGATAAATGCAGATTTTTCATTGCAATCCTAACCTATGCCTTATAAATGTTAGCGGTACAGGTTGTCCTGGTTGGGTCCAAATTTTGTTGGTTGGAATGTAGTTCGGAGTCCATGTGGGATCAGTCGGTTTCGTGATTTGTTGCAGGTACAGGTTGTCCTGGTTGGGTCCAAATTTTGTTGGTTGGAATGTAGTTCGGAGTCCGTGTGGGATCAGTCGGTTTCGTGGTCCAAATTTTGTTGGTTGGAATGTAGTTCGGAGTCCGTGTGGGATCAGTGGTCCAAATTTTGTTGGTTGGAATGAGCCCTTCATTCCTGATGAAGGGCTTATGCTCGAAACGTTGAATTCTCTATTCCTGAGATGCTGCCTGGCCTGCTGTGCTTTGACCAGCAACACATTTGCAGCTGTGATCTCCAGCATCTGCAGACCTAATTTTTTACTCGAAGATTTTAACCTACTGCGAATCCTCTTACAAGGATGCCTTCCTTGAAGAAGCTCTCTTCCTCCCTCTACAAGGATTTCAGTGAGTCCCTCTCTCACTGCACCCCCCAGGTCATCTCCTCTGCACAGAAACTCTTCAGCCACGTTCTCAAACAGACTCGTTACCACAGCCACATCTCCTTCCTCAGCACCTGTCTACGAAACCGACTGATCCCACACGGACTCCGAACTACATTCCAACCAACAAAATTTGGACTCAACCAGGACAACCTGTACCTACAACAAATCCGAAGCCTCCAGCATTCCTGATGAAGGGCTTATGCTCGAAACGTCGAATTCTCTATTCCTGAGATGCTGCCTGGCCTGCTGTGCTTTGACCAGCAACACATTTGCAGCTTATAAATGTTAGACTGACTTTGGGGAATCTGGAGCTGTATCACTTGCCACAGATTGCCCAGTGTCTGACCTACACCAGAAGCACAGTGTTTAGTGTGACTAATCCATTTTTTTTCATCAGTTGTGATATCAGGATGAGGGATTCACTGATAGCAATGCCATTTAATGTCAAAGTGAGACAGTTTGCCCTTTTATTGTCACTTCTTGATGTTAAAAAAAGTTATGGAAATGGTAGATGATTTGGACAGACATTTTGTACCTATCTTCACTGTAAAGGATACTAGAAACATCTCAGAAATAATTATGAACCAAGAGATAAAAGGAAGGAAGGATCTTAAAACAATTACAGTTACCAAGGATAGAGTACCTAGAAAATTTACAGAGAGTGGCATGGTGGCTCAGTGGTAAGGGTGGCATGATAGCTGAGTGGTTAGCACTGCTACTTCACAGTGCCAGAGACCCCGGTTCAATTCCATCTAAGGGCAACTGTCTGTGTGGTGTTTGTACATTCCCATTATGTCTGCATGGGTTTCCTCTGGATGCTCCAGTTTCCTCCCACAGTCCAAAGATATGCAGGTTAGGTGGATTGGCCATGGTAAATTGTCCATGAAAGTACAGGCCAGGTGGATCAGCCATGGGAAATGCAGGAATAGGGTAGCAGGGTGAGTCTGTGTTGGATACTCTTCAGAGGGTCAGTGTGGACTCAATAGGTCAAATTGCCTGCTTCCACACCATAGAGATTCTATAAAAACTGACAAGCAACCAGGCCCAGATGGGTTTCATTCTAAGGTTTTAAAAGAAGTGGCTTCTGAGATAAGAAATGCGCTGATTTTAATTTTACTGAATTCTTCTAATGCTGGGAAAGTCCCATACAACTGGAAACTAGTACAATCAGATTAAACATAGTTTCGTTAAAGGAAAATAGTTTTTGACTAATTCGTTAGAGCCCTTTGAGGAAGTAAGAAACATCATCAATAAAGGGATCAGTTGCTGTTGAGGCAGCAACTATTAAATGATTTAGATGAAGGAACTGAATGAGTATTTACATTTGATGATGACACAAAGGGAAGGAGGAGTGTAAGTTGTGAAGAAGTCAATGTGCAACGGAATGCAGGTAGATTAGGTGAGTGGGCAAAACATGACCAATTGAATATAATATAATAATATGCGAACTTGTCCATTTGACAGGAAGAAAAGAATAGCAGCGAGTAAACCAAAGAAAGAGAGCTGGTAGAATTCAGGGCATGGGAGATCTGAGTGTCTGGCACTTGAATAAAACAATAAGTAGGCAGATATAACAAGTTATTAATTAAACACAGTGATTGGAACAAGGTTGGCCAGATGGCTCTCATAAAATATGGGTTTCTGATTGGGGCTGGTCACATGGACCAACCAGGGAGTCCTGGCAGATATAAGCAGGAATCCCAGGGATTCTCCTCACATTAGGGACTGGCTCTGAGATTGCTGGTATACCAGCTTGTATGGAGTTACTTGAGAAAGCAAATTGAACGTTGCAAGGGCTATGAAATATTAAAGTAGGTATGTTTTGTGATCACTGTTTAGAGCATTGATGAGGCTATATTGAGAAGGCTTACTTAAGGTAGGACATAATTCCATGCAACTGATTTCTGGGATGCTGGAGTCTTCTTATAAGCACAATTTGAATAGATTGGACCTGTATTCATTGCAGTTGAGAAGAAGAGAGATTATATTGAAAAACATACAACCATAAAAGGATTTGGAAAAATGCTGAAACATGTTTTTTCTTAAGGGAAAGGTGAGAATTATGGAACACAATTTAAACATTCATGGTCTCTTATGCATGATAGAGATGGGCAGAAATGTTTTCTCTTGGAATATCATTCATTTGTGGAATTATTTTCCCCAGAGAGCAGTGGAAGCTGATTCATTAAATATTTTTTTTAAGCCAGAGGCACATAGTTTATTGATTAACAAAGCAATCAAGTATTGGAGTAGGTGACACGAAGTAGAGTTGTGGATAGTGTGGAGGGCTGTTGTAGGTTGCAACGGGACATCAACAGGATGCAGAGCTGAACTGATATGTAGCAAATGGAGTTCAACCTGGAAAACAGTGAAATGATTCACTTTGGAAGGTCAAATTTGAAGGCAGAGTACAGGGTTAAAACCAGGATTCTTGGCAGTGTGGAGGAACAGAGGGATCTTGGGTTCCACATTCATAGATCTCTCCAATTTGACACCCAAGTTAATAGGGTTGTCAAAGGGGCATATGGTGTATTGGCTTTCATTAGCAGGGAGATTGAGTCTAAGAGTCACAAGGTTATAACAGCAGCTCTATAGAGCCCTGGTTAGACCACATTTGGAATAGTGTGGTCAGCTCTGGTTGCCTCATTATAGGAAGGATGTGGAAGATTTAGAGAGGGTGTAGAGGAGATTTATCAGGATGCTGCCTGGACTGGAGGGCATGCCTTATGAAGAAAGATTGAGGGAGGTAGGGCATTTCTTTTTGCAGCAAAGAAGGATGAGAGGTGACTTGATAGAGGTGTGTAAGATGATGACAGGCATAGTTAGTGTGGATATCCAGAGACTTTTCCCCAGAGCGGAAATGGTTATCATGAGGGGGCATCATTTTCAGGTGATTGGAGGATGGTTTAGGGGAGATGACAAAGCTAGGTTCTTTATACATAGAGTGGTGGATGCATGGAATGTACTGCCAGCAGTTGGGTAGTAGAGTCAGATACATTAGGGACATTCTAGCGCCTCTTAGATAGGCACATGGAAGATAGTACAATGTAGGGTACATAGGTTAGTTAGACCTTAGAGTAGGATAAAAGGTCAGCACAACTTGAGGGCTGAAGGGCCTGTACTGTGCTGTACTATTCTGTGTTCTTTGTGAGAATGTAGGGAAAGGCCACAATCAGATCAGCCATTATTGAATGTCAGAGCAAGGTCATGAAGCTAAACGGTTTACTCCTGTTCCTAATTCATATAGTTTCTATGTTCACATGTATTTATGTTGCGTGAAGTTTCTCATCAGACTTGTTAGATACAGATGGAGGCTTCTTCATTGTTTGAAGACTCACAAATGAAATCCACGAAATGCAATGATTCACGAGCTTTCTGAGGGAGGGATCAAGGGCCCACACATGCTTGAGGAATTTGTACACGGTTATAGGGCTGAGATGATTGGTTTTCAATAACTACTCCTTTCTTCCTTTGTGTGGATTGACTGCGAGTAGAAACAATTCTAAATCACAATCTCTACAACACCACGTCAGGTTATTTGCACACAGCAATGGTCATGCTGCTTTTGCATGTAACCAACGTATTTGTCAAAGACTCAGTAAAACCTAATTGCATAATTAAGCTGAAACCACATTTGTTGTCAGATTAAAAATCATTTATATAGTTCTATGAGCAATACGAATACGTAGTTTATGAACAAGTTGTCACAAACGAATTGCGTATTTTCACAGCATGCATAATGGATAGCTGGAATATTTCAAATTGGTGAAGTAATTGGCAATTTTGTAACATGACACAGAATGTGTTTACTTCTGTTGTGCCCTTTGCACAAGGTATCGCATTAGCTGAAGTACTCAACAAAGTTTCTTAAAAATGTAAAAGTTTTGAGTAAACCGAACTTCTAGATAAGTAACTTGAAATGTTTAACATGATATGGTGACTTCAGTAAGAAAATAAAATCTAAATCTATGAAGGCGGGAAAGGATTGGACCAGATGTCATGACAGGCTTTAGATTACTTACAGAATGGAAACAGGCCCTTCAGCCCAACAAGTCCACACCCATTCCCCTACGCCTAACACTACAGGCAATTTAGCATGGCCAATTCACCTAACTTGCACATTTCTTGTGACAGTGGGAGGAAACCAGAGCACACCCATGCAGACAATGTACAAACTCCACACAGTCAGTCACCCGAGGTGGGAATTGAACCCGGGTCTCTGGCACTATAAGGCAGTAGTGCTAACCACTGTGCCACCATGCCACCAACTCACTTTACTACTTATTTTTCCATAAGTAATTTTTTAACCCTTCAACTGGTTGGAACAGTTGCAAATTGGACTGAGACAAGGAAAACTGATTAAGTGATGCAAAGGCATCTTAGGGCAGAGGTGAGTGAACAAACAAATCACCCAGTGATGAGCTGAATGTGAAAGGATAGACTCCCTACACTCCAGCCACACATTTATCACAGTCTCTGGAAGACATTGGCAAATGCAAAGCACTGGATGTATGCACTATAATTATAATAGTATTATCAAGTTTTGAGAAGATTAGTAGCTCAGGTTGAGGTTGGAAGGTTCACTTTCAGATGTTCCGTCACCATATCAGGTGATAATGTTGCCATTATCACCTGGTATGGCGATTATGCTTGAAAATGCACCTTTCAGCTCAGCAAGGAAACCTACATCCATAATAGCATTATATATTACAATGATAACTCATCAAATTAGCTTCTTGGAGATATACACTGGTACCAGAATTTCAAGGCAGGTTCAGGGAGCCTTTGTTAGATTACAGAAATATAAGACACTGTTTCCATTTTTCTCTACTTCTCTCTCTGAGAAACTTGACATCAAGTTCCCTGGCAGCAGCAGCCTCGAGGAAGAAGAATTAGGGTCGAATATATGAGTATAGGAGCAAAGAAGTATTATTTCAATTGCATAGAACACAAGCAAGACTGCACTTGGAGTATTATGCACAGTTCTGGTCTATGACACATGCTTGAGGAATTTGTTCACTGTCATAGGGCTGATATGATTGGCTTTCAATAGCTACTCCTTTCTTCCTTTGTGTGGATTGACTGCAAGCAGAAACAATTATTAATAGCAGCCTCTACAACATCATGTTAGGTTATTTGCACACAGCAACGGTCATGCTGCTTTTGCATGTAACCAATTTATTTGGCAAAGACTCATTGGAAAATGTTAGTTGCCATAGGAGTGCTATGGATGTCCACCAGACTAGTTCCTGGGTTGCTAGAATTGTTCTTTGAGGAGAGATTAGGAGACTGGGTCTTTATTCTGTGGAGTTTAGAAGAATGAGGGGCAACCTTAGAAAAACTTATGGTATGCTCTTCTCAGAGGGCCTTAGCACAGAAGAAATGATGATTTACTTTCTTCTGGGTTGTACTTTTGCATCTCCTTCCAGGCTTTGTTTGCAATGGTTTTTGCTAAGGTTCATCCTGAGTGATTCAGTAAAGCAGAACTCTGTGGTTTTGGGGCTATTCCTAAAAAAATGCACACAATAAAAGACATTAACTACAGCCGAGGACCAATATTTGATCTGCCTGAAACTTGGTCTTTCAGTGGAAAGAAATGGGCATATTCCAAGGTCCAGGACAATATCTGAGGGATATACTAAAGTATGAGGCAGCAACTGCAAAAGCTGAATGGTGAAAAGCAATGGTCAAAGGCCGTCTCTTCATAGTATCCTAAGAGGCGGCTGGAATCGAAGTTAAATCTCTCAGGATGTGTGCAGTACATAATGTTTGATGTGAAATGCAAATGTATATTGTAAATATGAAATTATAAATGTCATGAGATAGAGTGCAACTTAAACATAACGTGAACTATACTGCACTGCATGTAATGTCAAATTTGAACTGCTATTATAAACATGCTTTTATAAACTTTGTGAATAAAGTGTGTTTTTGAAAAATGATATTTTACTAAGTAGTCAGTGAATACTTTGAAGTACAGACTGAGAAGAGGTTCTGCATAAGATATCTGTTATAATGAAGCAAAACACTTCAGGTATTGAAAACCTGAAAAGAAAATAGAACATGTTAGAAATGCTTAAATCCGATATCATATGTGGAAAGAGAAACAGAGTTAATGTTTCAGGTCTGTAATTTTTCATCAAAAATGGAAGAAGTTCCTAAGTTTAAAAGATTTTGAGCAAATGAAAGAGGAGAGGTTGTGAAGCAGATGAAAAGGAAATATTTATGTTTGGGTGGAGAGCAAAAGAGACTGCATATTTAAAGCTTTCATGTTGCAATACTAATGGGCACAACCATGTCTGATGTGTTGTGAAAATAAAAATTAAATTGGGGTTATATTAATTTTTGAGAGCAGTATCAGTTGTTCTAAGGTAAACAATCTATTCGTGTACTTAATTTTGGTTAATGATTCACCTTCTGGTAAATGCAGCTGATTGAAGTATGGGATTAAACAGCACAATTATTCAAAATAAATACATAGTTAGTGCTAAAATTCAAGGCAAACTTACATAAAAGTCACTCAACATGCTGTTAGATCTGTCCTTAACAAAATCACTGCTGCAAATATGCAGAGCATTTTTGATGATTTCCATTGATGAAATAACTCAATAGCTCTACTTATTGTCATTTTTTATGTCCTTATCATATTTTGGCATCCAGGTCATCAGCAGAAAAGACATTTTCTGAATAATCAAACTACTTCAGCAAAAAAAAGAGCAGTCAGTCCTTACCTAGACTGTTTCTTTGTTAAGCAGTTATATTTTGATGCAATGCACTTTATATTCTGACCCAAGTAAATACTCTGAATAATTCTTCATTGAGTTAAAGACATTAAAAGAATGGGAGCTGTGGAATGTGAAAGAGACCAGAGCTTGAATGGAAGACACCTTTCTTTTTGTCTTTTTTCTGTAAAGTGCATGGTATTCTGCAATTTACTTTAGCAAAAAAAACTTCATGAACAGAGAACTCTGCCTATATTTGTTTACACTTATATTTTACACTCAATGTTTTCTTCAATGAAACATAGAATCATAGAGATGTACAGCATGGAAACAGACCCTTCGATCCAACCTATCCATGCCGACCAGATATCCCAACCCAATCTAGTCCCAACTGCCAGCACCCGGCCCATATCCCTCCAAACCCTTCCTATTCATTTAACCATCCAAATGCCTCTTATATGTTGCAATTGTACCAACCTCCACCACATCCTCTGGCAGCTCATTTCATACACGTACTACACTCTGCATGAAAAAGTTGCCCCTTTGGTCTCTTTCATATCTTTTCCCGCTCACCCTAAACGTATGCCCTCTAGTTCTGGACTCCCTGACCCCAGGGAAAAGACTTTGTTTATTTATCCTATCCATGTCGCTCATAATTTTGTAAACCTCTATAAGGTCACCCCTCAGCCTCCGACACTCCAGGGAAAACAGTCCCAACCTGTTCAACCTCTCCCTATTGCTCAAATCCTCCAACCCTGGCAACATCCTTGTAAATCCTTTCTGAACTCTTTCAAGTTTTACAACATCTTTCCGATAGGAAGGAGACCAGAATTGCAAGCAATATTCCAATAGTGGCATAACCAACGTCCTGTACAGCCGCAACATGACCTCCCAGCTCCTGTTGAGGAACATGACCTCCCAGCTCCTCAATATTCTGACCAATAAAGGAAAGCATACCATACACCTTCTTTACTATCTGATCTATCTGTGACTCCACTTTCAAGAAGCTGTGAACCTTCACTCCAAGGTCTCTTTGTTCAGCAACACTCCCTAGGACCTTAACATTAAGTGTATAAGTCCTGCTAAGATTTGCTTTCCCAAAATGCAGCACCTCGCATTTATCTGAATTAAACTCCATCTGCCACTTCTCAGCCTATTGGCCCATCTGGTCAAGATCCTGTTGTAATCTGAGGTAACCCTCTTTGCTGTCCACTACACCTCCAATTTTGATGTCATCTGCAAACTTACTAACTGTATCTCTTATGCTCTCATCCAAATCATTTATATAAATGACAAAAAGTAGAGGACCCAGCACCAATCCTTGTGGCACTCCACTGGTCAGAGGCCTCCACTCTGAAAAACAACCCTCCCCCCTACCCTCTGTCTTCTACCTTTGAGCCAGTTCTATATCCAAATGGCTCGTCCTCCCTGTATTCCGTGAGATCTAACCTTGCTAATCAGTCTCCCATGGGAAACCTTGTTGAATGCCTTACTGAAGTCCATATAGATCACATCTACTGCTCTGCCCTCATCAATTTTCTTTGTTACTTCTTCAAAAAACTCAATCAGGTTTGTGAGATATGATTTCCCACGCACAAATTCCATGTTGACTATTCATAATCAGTCCTTGCCTTTCTAAATACATTTACATCCTGTCCCTCAAGATTCCCTCCAACAACTTGCCCACCACTAAGGTCAGGCTCACCGGTCTACAGATCCCTGGCTTGTCTTTACTGCCCTTCTTAAACAGTGGCACCACGTTTGCCAACCTCCAGTCTTCCGCACCTCACCTGTGACTATCAATGGTACAGATATCTCAGCAAGAGGCCCAGCAATCACTTCTCTAGCTTTCCACAGAGTTCTCGGGTACACCTGATCAGATCCCGGGGAATAAAAAAATGATTGATTCGTAGAGAAGAAAATTTTGTTCAGGTCATCTTTAACATCTTTTCCGTCATTTTTGCACACGATGAAAAGAGTGATTAGATTAGACTTACAGTGTGGAAACAGGCCCTTCGGCCCAACAAGTCCACACCGACCCGCCGAAGCGCAACCCACCCATACCCCTACATTTACCCCTTACCTAACACTACGGGCAATTTAGCTTGGCCAATTCACCTGACCTGCACATCTTTGGACTGTGGGAGGAAACCAGAGCACCCGGAGGAAACCCACGCAGACACGGGGAGAATGTGCAAACTCCACACAGTCAGTCGCCTGAGTCGGGAATTGAACCCGGGTCTACAGGCGCTGTGAGGCAGCAGTGCTAACCACTGTGCCACCGTGCCGCCAGAGGGAGAGAAAAGAGAGAGAGAGAGTGCATCTATTAGATCTACATGCAATTCAAGAAAAATAATTTTAATTTTCAGACATTGTATGAGAAGTAGAGAGCTGTTAGGTTTCTCAGTTATGAAATATTTGCAATCTATAATTATTCTAGTTAGACTCATAGCCCCTGATATCTTTACTAAAAACAGAACAGCACACTAATTACAGGCCGAGAGATCTGATAGTTCACATTATTGTGGACAGCCATATGCATAAAATTAGCAAATCAGTTCTCACACATTTCTCATATGAAATATTTGTTTGTGTAAGAGACCAAATACTTTTCATTTTTGGGCCTATAAACTGAAATGGAAGTTGGATAGCATACAGCTGACAGACCAGGAGAGTTTGGCAACTCGAAAACCAAATGGTTGTGCTGAACAATGTTGCTTTTTAAAAAAAGTGAGGGAAAGAATTTGCGATTGAATGACACCAAGAGTCTTTTGAGGTCAGGAAAATCTGTCTGTGACACCCTCTGATTGTTTGAATTGCAGTGCAGGGAAACAGAGAACACTTCCTGAGTCCAGGAATTGAAAGCATCTCTCTCTCTCCTCTCCCTCTCTTGCTTTTTTCTGTTGTATGAGAAAAAGGCAGAAAAACCAAAAAAAGCTTAAAAGGAGGAATTCTAGAAAGAAAAGATTTAGTTTCGCTGGATCAGCTATCAAAGTGAAGGATGACCATCATTTGATAGAGCTGAGAGTGTGGTGCTGGAAAAGCATAGCAGGAATCCTGATGAAGGGTTATGCACAAAACATTGATTCTCCTGCTCCTCGGATGCTGCCTGACTTGCTGTGCTTTTCCAGCACCACACTCTCAACTCTGATTTCCAGCATCTGCAGTCCTCACTTTCTCCAATCATTTTATAGACTACAGCATGCTATCAGTAGTAAAATCAAAAGTAACTGTGTGAGACAATCTTATCCACAGCTGAATCTTGTTCATCCAGTCTCCATTCTTTATCAATCCACAGTATCTAAGTCTAACCATTTGTATGCTGTCTATCTAGTTGTGAATGAATGTGGGTGTATTTGATGCTTTTCAAGGGATATAGATTAATTGCTTTCGGATCCCAATGGACAGCTATCACCCGCCTCAAGCTGGGCAGCCCCCAGCCAGTAAGGTTCTGTCCCACCACAATCTGCTATCCTCACGGGCTGCATGGCGATTCGGAATTATCCGAACAGCAGATTGCAATCACCGCATCAAGCAACACAAGAAAACAACAAAAGAGACCAGCTCTAAAACTGGGAAATCTGGACAAGGATGACTGACCGCACAGAAAACCTCCAGGACATCAGCGACTCTAGGAAATCAGCTGTCATAAATAACAAGTTCAAGAGACTCAACGTGGACAAAGCTGCCCTCCAGGAAACAAGGCTGGCAGAGGCAAGCTCACTGAAAGAGAAGGACTATACATTTTCCTGGCTGGGGAAAGGCTCTGATGAGCCCAGAGTGTATAGACACAGCTTCACAGTAAAGAACAGCCTGAGGAACACAGAAGAACCGGCAGCAATGGCTTAGAGGGACTCATGACTCTTCATCTCAACACCACTGCAGGCCCGGCCACACTTGTCAGCATGTAAACCCTGATACTGACAGCCATGCCAGACACAAAGGACAAGTTCTATGACAATCTTGCACCCCTCATTAGCAGCATCCCTAGGAAGGAGCAACTTTTTCTTCTGGGCGATTTCAATGCCAGAGTGGGTGCAGACCATGACTCGTGGCTCTCCTGCCTTGGGCATTTTGGTGTGGACAAGATAAATGAGAATGGACAGTGACTGCTCAAGCTGTGCACTTACCATGATTTGTGCAACACCAACTCCTACTTCCAGACAAAGTCTCAGCACAAGGTTTCCTGGAAGCCCCCACGCTCAAAGCATTGGTACCAACTTGACCTGATCCTACTGAGGCGCACTGCCATCAAACACGTTCTCCACGCACGCTCTTACCACAGTGCGGACTGTGACACAGATCACTCCTTAGTGTGTTGCAAGATTACGCTGCAACCTAAGAGATTCCATCACACTAAGCAACAGGGGAACCCTCACATCAGCGTCAGCAAGATGCCCCAGCCAGACCTTATCCAACAGTTCTTAGAGGCTTTCAAGAGGGAATTCAGTGCCTCGCAACATGGAGACTCTACCACAGAGAGGTGGGAAACCTTGTGGATACCATGCACCGCACATCCCTGACACATAACTGGTTTGAAGCTAAGGCAACTGAGATGAACCCTGTCATTGAAGCCAAGCCCATCGCCCGAGCTGAGTACAAGCGGTCAGCTTGCAGAAAAACCCTGCTGATTCTCAGGGCTGCTAGTAGCAAACTGCCGGGTGTTGCAGTAATGAATACAGGACGCAACTAAGCGAGGAAAATCATACGGCCGCTTTAATGAGGAGGAGCATTAGGGAATGTACAAAGGCATCAAGAAGGCCCTAGGACCAGCTCAGAGCATGAAAGCCCCCCCAAAATCCTCTACTGGGGAAGTAATTACAGAGAAAGGGACCTGGGTTCAATTCCCACCTCAGGCAACTGTCTGTGTGGAGTTTGCACATTCTCCCCGTGTCTGTGTGGGTTTCCTCCGGGTCCTCCAGTTTCCTCCCACAGTCCAAAGATGTGCAGGTTAGGTGAAATGGCCATGCTAAATTGTCCATAGTGTTAGGTGAAGGGGCAAATGTAGGGGAATGAGTCTGGGTGGGTTGCTCTTCGGAGGGTCGGTGTGGACTTGTTGGGCCGAAGTAATCTAATCTAAAAAAAAGAAAGGTTGCAGATGGAGAGGTGGGTTGAACACCACACTGATCCCTACTCCAGAGAGTATACTGTGTCCGCTTCAGCACCTGATGCCATCACGTGTTTGTCGACCATAGATGAGCTAGATGCAGAGCCATCAGTCGAAGAGCTCAGCAAGGTCATTGACAGCCTGGCCTCAGGTAAGACCCCAGGTAGTGATAGGATTCCTCCTGATCTGATCAAGTGCTGCAAGACTAGCTTCCTGTTCCCATTGCATGAAGTCCTAGCAAGAAGGAGTAGTACCGCAGGCCATGAGGGATGCCGAGATCATTGCGCTCTACAAGAACAAGGCTGAGATGAAGCTTCTCGAAGCAACATCACTTATGACTGAAGAGACCAATGCTGGAGTGACAGTCCCGGTCACAGAGGTCACATCTGTATGTGGTCGTTGATCTGCTATAGCTCCTTCCTTCATGCCCGCTTGTCAGCTGCAGCGCTCATCAGCTTCTTTTCCCCTGTTTTGAGGTGTTGAGTCAGGGAGTTTCTCCATCTCATGCAGTCAGCTGCAATCCTTTCCCTGGACTCTGTAACAATATCAAATATCTTCATGTCCCTCATGCAGAAGTCCTTGTAGCAACTGGGAATGCCCAGTGGGTTTCTTCCCAGATCCAAGCTCTCCATAGAGGATATCTTTTGGAATGCGGCCGTCCTCTGTGCAGTGAACGTGGCCCAGCCAGTGCAGTCTCTGCTGCCTGAGCAGAGTGTACATGCTGGGAAGGCCAGCGCAAGATAGGACCACTGCGTTGGACACTTTATTTTGCCAGGATGTGCCCAGAATCCAGCGAATACATCTCAAGTGTTCAGTATTCTCTTCTGCGTGGCATATTGTAGTCCATGTTTCACAGCCATACAGCAGTGTGCATATGATGCAGGCATTGTAGATTGACATTTTTGCTTTCACTGTCAGCTTGGGATTTGTCCATACTCAAGTCATGTGGTGAGCAAGATGTGAGGCTGCTTTCCCGATCCTCTTATCAATCTGTGTCCAAGGAGAGGTTGTCAGTGATGGTAAAGATGAGATATATAAACTGATGGACGTCACTGAGTTTGTCATCATCGATGGTGATGAACAGTGGTGCCTCTGTGTCCTGACCCAGGACACTCATCTTCTTCAGACTGATAGTCATCCTGAAATCCTTGCAAGCATGGGAGAGGTGATCTATCAGAAACTGGAATTCCTGCTGGATGTGTGTTGCAACTGCAGCAACGATTGGCAAACAGCATGCCCCTGATGAGTGCCACCCATTCTTTTGTCTTGGCTCTGAGGTGGGCCACGTTGGAGAGCCTGCCATCTGATCTAGTGCGTAGGTAAATCCTTTCCATTGTGGTGCCAAAGGTATGTTTTAGGCGCACAGCAAAAAAATCTCAAAGAGAGTTGGAGCGAGGACACAGCCTTTTTTGACACTGCTGCAGATGTCGAAGGTCTCAGAAGAGCTGCCGTTGAATACCACTGTCCCCTTCATGTTACTGTGGAAGGATTCGATCATGCTCAGCAGTTTTGGTGAGCAGCCGATCTTCAGGAGATCCTTGAAAAGGCCATTTCTGCTGACCAGGTTGAATGCCTTGGTGAGGTCGATGAAGGTGACATACAGGAGAATATTCTGTTCTCTGCATTTCCCCTGCAGTTGGCAAAGGGAAAAGATTATGTCAACTTTTGATCTTTTAACTCGGAAGGTGCACTGTGACTCTGGGTGTACACCTTCTGCCAGTTTCGGCAGGCGAGTCAAGATGAACCGAGCAAAGGCTTTGCTGACAGTGTTGAGAACAACAAGGATGCAACCCATGGTCAGCCATGACCTAAAGAGGCTTCAGGTTCACATTGTTAATTGCATCGCATTAGATTAGAAATCTTTTCTTTTTCTGCTTTCTGTTTGAATTACAACACTTCAAGTTTTTTTTTGTTAATGACAAAATGTGGTGTGAATTGATTTCATCTTGAGTAACAATCCATCAAACAGATTGGTCAATTTGCTGGTTGTATTTGGGGTTTATACATTTTAGGATAACTCGTGAAACTGTGGTGCACCATTATCAGTGAACAATTTCCAGTTAAGTTGTAACACTAGGGCATTAAATTGTGGATTTAAAATAGCCTTCACCCATGGATATGCCAGAAAAAAATCATTGGGGATAGAACTGCATATTCGGTGTGCCAGTTTTACTCTTCAATATTTATAATTTATTATTAATATCAATTGCACATGCACTTTGTCTGTAGATTTAGCTGCTTAATATGGGCTTGCTTTCAGGTATTCAGAGATCAAATGAGTGTAAATTTACCAGGGCAGTTTGAGGTTGGGGACATTTTAGCTGCATGGTTAGGTTAGGGAGGTTAGGACTGTTCTTTCCGGATCTGAAAGGGAGATGTTATAAAATTATAACACGTCTTGACGGCATAGACAAGGAAAAACCATTCTCATTTGCTCATGGCACTAGGGTTAGAGCCACTGACAAGGATCTTGAGCAAGCGATGCAAGAGGGATTGAAGAAGAACATTCTGTGCAATGAGTGGTCGCAACTAGGAAATCCCTGCCTATGAGAGTGGTGGAAGCAGAGACCATCAATATTTTCAAACAAACTTGACCACTTGAAGAACAACAGGAATGGATAGAGGAAATGTGACTGATTGTAATCTCTACGGTAAGCCGCATGGACTCAAAGGGCCTTTTGTGCTGCAAATAAATTTAGTACTGTTTAGTAATCAGGAGAAACATCTAAATTAAATTCTCTACACGCTCTTTCCCTCGAATGCAAAAAGTTGCAAGGCTGAGATCATGGAGGATGTGGGTCTGTTTATGGAATTGGCAATTCACAATGAACTTGAGTTATAAGACTGGGTTAAAATGCTGTATTTTAACAGCTTTCTTGAACAACTTTAACACTTATATTGTTGCAGATTGAGGGAAGCTTCTTGCTTCTTGGTTCATTGATTGTGTTTGCTTTCAGCTCTTAATGAGCAATGCTCAAACACTAAGTATAGATGTCCAGCTGTCAACATCAAACAATGTATTGTGTCACACTTTTAGTTCTGAACCAAATAGCTGAGGTACTTGTTTGTCTACAAATAAAAACATGAATAAAGCATCAGCTGAATCAGTCAAATGGAGCACAGTAGAGGCTTAGGCAATGGATGAATGGACACCGCACAACAATCAACAGACAGGAATGTTCTCTCCCAGTCGGAGAACACTTCAGCAGTCCGGGACACTTGACTTTGGACCTTCAGGTGACCATTCTCCAAGGCGGACTTCGGGATCGGCAATAATGCAAAGTGGCCGAGAAGACGCTGATAGCTAAGTTCGGTATCCATGGGAATGGCTTCAACTGGAATCTTCGGTTCATGTGACACGACAGGTGACCCACTAAATACACACACACACACACACACACACACACACACACACACACACACACACACACACACACACACACACACACACACACACACACACACACACACACACCTACCGAACCATACACTCACGTAGACCCTGTCTTACACACAAGGTCTCTCTCATACGTTCGCACATACACACCCAAAATCATTCCCACACCCATACTCACACCCACACATGCAACCTCTCACAGATTTATACCCCTTTATACTCACACACATACACGTTCACACACTCTCTCACAGACACTCATAACCCCCACTCTTCCCTCCTACCACTACCCCCCACACACACCCGCATTCACACACACACACATATATAAGTTTACAGGGTGAATTTGTCCTTGCTGAATTACATTTTATTTTGCTCAAAAACTGCATGAATCCATGTAAGAGTCTGTAAATCTGTTTTTTTAGATTAGAATCAGTCTGAACATTGGGCACAGATAGTCTCACACAGGGTACCTCACACCTTCAATGCATTATCTGGGCCGACATGGCACCTATTGTTAAGGTTCACTTGAGAACGTAACTTTTCAAAAAAAGGTTCCGGGATTTGTATATGAAAGAACTGAAACCAACATGATCATTCCAAAAGATGAGAGACTTAACAAACAATCCAAGTCTTTTTAAATATATAATTTCAGTTGCATCTCACTGTAAACTTTTGCTATAAATCCTATGTCTTACATTCTTACACTCCACGACCACCTGATGAAGGATTACTGCTCCAAAGCTAGCACTTCCAGATAGACCTGTTGGACTTTCATATCCACCACAAATTCACCTGCACCTCCACACACATCATCTATTGCATCCGCTGCACCCGATGTGGCCTCCTCTATATTGGGGAGACAGGCTGCCTACTTGCGGAACATTTCAGAGAACACCTCTGGGACACCCAGACCAACCAACCCAACCGCCCCGTGGCTCAACACTTTAACTACCCCTCCCACTCCAACAAGGGCATGCAAGTCCTTGGACTCCTCCATCGCCAGACCATAACAACACGACGGTTGGAGGAAGAGCGCCTCATCTTCCGCCCAGGAACCCTCCAACCACAAGGGATGAACTCAGATTTCTTCAGTTTCCTCATTTCCCTCCCCCCACTTTGTCTCAGTCAAATCCCTCGAACTCAGCACTGCCTTCCTAACCTGCAATCTTCTTCCTGACCTCTCCGCCCCCACCCCACTCTGGCCTAACACCCTCACCTTGACCTCCTTCCACCTATCACATCTCCAATGCCCCTTCCCCAAGTCCCTCCTCCCTACCTTTTATCTTAGCCTGCTGGACATACTTTCCTCATTCCTGAAGAAGGGCTTATGCCCGAAACGTCAAATGTCCTGTTCCTTGGATGCTGCCTGACCTGCTGCGCTTTTCCAGCAACACATTTTCAGCTCTGGTCTCCAGCATCTGCAGACCTCACTTTCTCCTCGAAGATTTACGTAGGTTAACAGGAAGAGATGTGTAAATGGGATTTGGTGCCAGTAAAGACATGGACAGCAGAGTTTCATATGATTTGCCACTTACGGAGGATTGAACTTGAGTGGAATGCCAATAAAACAGTGAGGTCTTGAGATAACAAATGCATGAATGAAGATTTCAGCAACATATTAGCCAATGCAAGGCAGAGATAGGCAATCATATGCAAGTGAAATAGGTGGTTTCAGTGACAGCGTGAATATCCAATCGAAGCTTACCTTGAGATCAAATATGACATTTCAATTACAATTGTCTGGTTCAGCCTCAGACAGTTGCTGGGAGATGGATGAAGTCAGTAGCCAGGGAATGGAATAGTGACAGCCAAAATCAAATAGTTGCCACCTTAGGAATAATTAACTGGTGGAAATTTATGCTCATCCAGTCATTGGACAAACATCAGAAACTGTAATAACCTTGGAGGGTTGTGGTGGGTGATGCTGAGGTAGGGCTGGGCATCGGCAATATATGTGTGAGACTAGGTACAGTGGTTTCAGATGATCTCCTCAAGGGGTATTGCATTGGTGAGAAATAGGAAAGAGTCAGACATCAACATTTAGGGGACACCGTAGACAATAATGCAGCAGTATAGAATATGGCATTCTCAGGAGATAGTCGGATAGAGTACAAAAGTAAATTTGTGGGAACTATACAAACTACTTGTAAAAACTACTATGGTTCTGGATGTAGGTTTGCTCGCTGAGCTGGAAGATTCATTTTCAGACATTTCATCACCATACTAGGTAACATCATTAGTGAGCCTCTGGTGAAGCACTGGTGGTATAGCCCACTTTCTATTTATATGTTTGTGTTTCCTTGGGTTGGTGATGTCATTTCCTGTGGTGACATCATTTCCTATGGTAAAGTCATTTCCTACTCTTATTCTCAGTCAGTGGTAAATAGGATCCAAGTCATAGAGTTCCTAGTTGCTTCTAGGAATTATGTGCATGTCTCTGTTTGGCTCGTCCTAGGATGGATGTGTTGTCTCAGTCAAAGTGGTGTCCTTCCTCATCTGTATGTAAGGACACTAGTGAAAGTGAGTCATGTCTTTTTGTGGCTAGTTGATGTTAATGCATCCTGGTGGGTAGTTTTCTGCCTTTTTGTCCAATGTAGTGTTTGATAAAGTTCTTGCAAGGTATTTTGTAAACGATATTAGTTTTGCTTGTTATCTGTGTAGGGTCTTTCAAGTTCATTAGCCTGTTGTTTTAGTGCGTTGGTGGGTTTGTGGGCTGCCATGATGCCAAGGGGTCTGGGTAATCTGGAAGCCATTTCTGAGATGTCTTTGATGTAGCAGAGAGGGACTAGGGCTTTTAGACATGTTTTGTCTGCTTGTTTGGGTTTGTTGCTGAGAAATCAGCGGACTCTGTTCATTGGGTGCAGAGTCTTTTTGAATTCCTCTGTTCTGCGTTGTTCCTCCATGCTGCAGTGTGTGGTGGCTCGTTGAAATGATATTTTAATGCAGCTTTGTTTGTGGATATTGGGATGATTGCTTCTGTAGTTCAATGTTTGGTCCATATGTATTGTTTTCCTGCGGACGCTGGTTTGAAGTTCCCCATTGGCTGTTCGCTCTACTGCGGCATCTAGGAATGGCAGTTTGTTGTTGTTTTCCTCCTCTTCATTGAATTGTATGCCAGTAAGGCAGCAGCTAATGAACTTGAAAGATCCTGTACAGTCAACAAGCAAAACTAATGTGACTTACAAAATACCTTGCAAGTACTGTAACAAACAGTACATTGGACAAACAGGCAAAAAACTAGCTAGAATTCAGGCTTTGCAGTTTATTTTAAGAAAACTCATTATCATCGATGGGATAACCCTGTCTGTAGAATTCAGTCTTGCTTTCCAGCAAGATAATGAAATAAAATTATCCTGGAATTCGGAACATAAGAATCTGAACTAGGATTACACCTCTTAAGCTTGTTCTACTACTGAATATGGTCAAGATAGATCTTGTATCACTGAACTTTTTTTAACACTATTACCAGATCCTTTGATTTTAATAATACATAGAGATCTAATGATCCTTGTCTTGAGTATACTTAATAATTGATATTCACAGTCCTCTGGGGTTGTTAATTGCAAAGATTTACTATTCTCTGAGTGAAGAGATTCCTCCTCATCTCAGCCTTGAATGGATAGCCTCTTATCCTAAGACTGTGTTCCATAGCACTAGACATCCCAAGCCTGGGAAAACATTATTCCTGCATCTATCTTTCCTAGCTATGTGAGAATTTGGCATGTTCCAATGAGATCATCTTTCATACATCTAAACTCAAGAGAGTATGATCTCCTCAATCTCACTTCAAAGGCCAATCCCATCATTCCAGGAATCAGTCTAATGGACCCTTGATCATATTCATTCTATGACAAGCATATCATTTGTTAGGTAAGGAAATGAAAACACCAAGGCCTAACTGTTTGAATTATTGAACAATTGATTCTCATGTCGAAACGTGATCCTCAGGGAAGCAGGTTCGGAATTGCAATCTTACATATGCACTTCCACTAAATATTAACAGTACAAAACATTGAGGCAGGACTTCAATTGAATTTATTACATCTTTACTTGTATTCTCATTTTATATTTCAAACTGATTTATTTTCGCTGCTTTGAACATTCTGGAATAAATACCATTCATAAAGCAAAATGATTTAGTTGTGTTAGTGCTTGTACTTGGTATATGAATTGCAGACCAAATTCAATTTACTCAAGCCCCTCTTTTGATGAAAAGTAATAATGTTAATTATGTTTATATACTCATTGTGTTACATGAATGTCATTGTTGCTTCTTTGACCATTCCTTTGTCTTTATTAACAACTGTGAATAAGTTCGCCTGATTCAATTACAATCTAAAACACCAACTCATAGCAATAACAAATGGAAATATGAGGATGCTTCTATTTATCATGAGCACTTGCAAAACCAAAGCTTGCCTTGTTCAGGATAATAATAGAAAAATGTCAGCTTCCTTTCATCTCTAAAAGCAATAGCAAAAATGGTAAAAACATTGGGTTTTTTGCTGTATTATGTAATGCACTGGATGCAGGTATATGCTGACAATAAATAGGTGTGATGTTGGCGCAATAGTGAAATGAACAACCTACAGGCTCTGATTATTACCCTGGGGATGTGGATTCCAGTCCCACTATGACAGCTGATGGAGTTTATATTCTGGAATGGCAAGGAATAATAGTAACTTCAACTAGCATCAATTGTCATAAAAAGATTGTTTCATTTTGTCCTGTAGGGAAGAAAATCTGCCATGCTTTTCTAGTCTAACATGCACTTGATTCTAAACAAAAATCAACATGACTGACTCTTAATTGCTTTCAAAGGGCAATAATGGATGGACAATACTGTTGGCCTTGAAAGTGATGTCCAGATCCTATGAATGAATAAAAAAGGAACGATCACCAGTACTCAAACATGCATGAATATACTAACAATACATAAATGCTGGAATCTCAGCTGGAGGTAGACTGTTCTAAATCTCACAAATTGTTCATGATGCCAGAAATGATTGTCATCAAGTTCATTAATCATCCTAGCAACACAATGAGGCTGATATTTATGCCTGCAGATGATTAATCAACTTATGGATGTTGCTATTGTAATCACCTCTTAATCTTTTCTTAATGGGTTATTTATATGCAATTATCCACAGTCTCTTTTTGCGAGTGAGTCTTGCTCCATGTAACGTACTGAGGTTACACTGGAACATTTAAAACATGGGAGAAGGCCATTCAGTCCTCTGAGCATGCTTTGGCATTGAGGAAGGTGAGGGTTGATCGCATTGTGATCTCAATTACACTTGGTTGTCTACCAGTAGCCCTTTACTCCCTTGGCTGTCAAAACTTTCTAAGTTGGCCTTAGAAAAATTCACTAACACAGCTTTGACTGTTTTCTGGGACTTAACAAAGAAGATGTGGCCCCAAACACCCATTGTATTGAAGTCAGGGCAACCTGCTTCCATCAGCCTGAGACTATTTTGCATAATTCTGTGCATCAGTTCCATGAGTGACAGCTTCTGCAACATACCCACCCCACAACAGCCTCATCAAGGTAGGATGTCTTGCCTCTAAACTAATCATTCATCAGACCCACTGGGAAGAGTGACCATTGCGAGGACAGTTTCTGGCTAGGAGCAGTGATGGAGGCTGCAGAAATAGGAAAGCAGATAGACTCATTAGGACCAGTAAAGAAGGGCATTCCTGAAGAAAGGCTTATGCCCAAAACGTCGATTCTCCTGCTCCTCAGATGCTGCCTGGCCTGCTGTGTTTTTCCAGCACCACATTTTTTAACTCTAGTCTCCAACATCTGCAGTCCTCACTTTCTCCCAGTAAAGAATGCCGCAATTGCTGGCTTGGGGATGAGTGAGCAGCAAATGTGACGGGGTCATTCACAGGGCATGAGATGCCCAAACTTTAGAGACTTGACCAAGCTCACAGGCATGATATTCTAACCATAAAGCAAGTCCATTGTAAATGTATTAAATTCCAGTCAATGGCTCTGTAACATATCAGTGCACTCTCACTTTTAAAACCAGGGTGCCAATTCCATCAGAAATAAGAAACATTATTTGATGACAGTTCAGAATAAATACATCACTGTATTGGTTTCAAACATGCAGGGCATAGTTGATGAACTTGCCATGGCACAGAGCTGAGGGAGTTGCCTCACGTCTAACCCACTGCTGATTAAATTCCATCAAAAACAGTTAAGTGTAATAGATCCATAGAAATGATACAACTCAGAAAGGTGCCATTTGGCCCATCTCACCTATGCTAACACAATGATCGGCACTGTGCATGCCTGCCAACATGCTACCTAATTTTATGCCTTCCCCACTTTCATTTTTATCAAGTTAATTACATTTAAATGTAGTGTGATTACTGAGTGCTAACAAAAGAAATAAAACCATTTGTTGCAACCCATTGAAAGGGTCCAATCCTCACTTGGTCATAGCAAAGACATATGTGAGCGTCCGGTGTTAGAAGTAGTCTGCTACAGCTATCTGCTGGAACATGGGAAAGGACTTCTGCATTGTCATTATCTTTAATTAAAATTCATTATAATGAGTTGGTGTAGCTGCTCTATGCTCATGAGGTACACTGTGATGGAAGATTACTGACATTTGTTGTGGATAATTGTAGCAATTAGATTAGATTACTTACAGTGTGGAAACAGGCCCTTCTGCCCAACAAGTCCAAACCAACCCGCCAAAGCGCAACCCACCCATACCCCTAACCTAACACTACGGGCAATTTAGCATGGCCAATTCACCTGGCCCGCGCAACTTTGGACTGTGGGAGGAAACCGGAGCAAACCCACGTGGACACGGGGAGAATGTGCAAACTCCACACAGTTGGAGTTCGGAATTGAACCCGGGTCTCTGGTGGTGTGAGGCAGCAGTGCTAACCACTGTGCCACCGTGCTGCAACTTTCAGGATCTTGTTAAATTTTGTCTAAAAGTATATGCATAACCTCATTATTAAAGAGAAACTTGCTACCGTGAGCAAGAGAGAAACTGAAGCCACTTTTAGTACACACATTTCAACTTTATCTTAATATAATAAATAATTCATAATTTGTGAGCAAAGTTGTAGATGTACAGATGAATATTTTCCTTTTAAAGAAGGAAATAATGATTATGTAATGGCAAACAAACTCCCCCCCACAAAGTAAAAACCAAAAGAATTGTGGATGCTGTAAATCAGAAACACAAACAGACATTGCTGAAAAAGCTGAGCAGGTCTGGCAGTATCCTCAGTTCTCAGGAAAGGTCACTCAACCCAAAACATTAACTCTGTTTTCTCTTCGCAGACACTGCCAGACCTACTCAGCTTTTTCAGTAATTTCTGTTTTCATCTCCGCATAAAGGATTTGTTGTGTACAGGTTTAGTTTGGTAGCTTTCAAGAAAATAAATAATATATTGCAAATGAATGAGAAGGATGGTGTTAGAATTTGAAGAATGCCAGCGATTTGATAGCATCAGCAGAGTGCCAGAACTGCATGTCAAAGTATTCTGGGCAGTCAGTGGGAGTGTTGATGCTTAGGTTATCAAAACAGTTCTAGATTTCATTCTGCATTCTAATACTCCATTAGTGGAATCCGTGACCACTTGTGTTTGGCAATGATCTTGCGTTTTCTTCTTCGTCCTTGTTGCCAACTACTGAAATGCAGTAACAGCTGCCAAAAAGTATCTTGTAACAGTACCTTACCATAATGAAATTATTCTCCTCACACATATGTACAGAGCCTAATCAGATACAGCTCAGATCTCTTCTGTAAAGTTACATTTGTTAAGAATATGCCCCTCAGCTGAAACAAGGAATACTTATCAAAATGTAAGAGCAAATTACTGCAGATGCTGGAATCAGTACTGAAAATAAACAAATGCTGGAGATCACAGCTGTGATCTCCAGCATTTGCTATTTTGAAAATACATCAAACACTGTTTAGTAGAGACACCAATGCAATCATTTCAATTTTAGATTTTGTGTGGAGATGTACAATCTAAAATATTAACAATTGCGTATTTTTTCTGTCTTATTATCTGGTGATTTATTTCTTCATTTTCAGCCTTCAGTCGCAATTCCAGCAAATGGTCTGCTGTTTATCATGCATTGAAGATAGTTATCCATTTTTGTATAATCCTTCAAAAGAGTAATGACAAAAATAACAAGAGAGACAGCAGCAAGCAATATTCGGATGATACCTTATTGCTGAATTAATACCTCAGGAAAATTGAATACCGATAGGTAAAATGAAATGAGAAAAAAAACCATGTGAATCATATATACAGTCATTGAAATAAAGAATGATGTTGATACTTCATTCCTGATTGTCTAAAAATAGGCAATTTGACATTTATGATGGACTGAATAGAGGCCCAGGCAATCTATTAATTAGATTATGCACAGACGCTGGGCTCAGTGGGTTCTAGCCAAAATGTCAGGGACAAGGCCACCTCTGTTTAACTGGCTCATTTCTCTTCAATTTTTTAAGCAGAAGCTCTTTCATCAGTATGAAGGGGGACCACTGTCCATCTCCAGGTGGAGGACATGCCACACAGGAGGCTTACAGCTCTGCATACTGGCAGCACCATCAGGATTCTAACAGAAATAATGACATCTTTTCATGAACATAAATTCAAAAACTCAAACTGTGGAAGCTAAATTTAAACTTAACCAGACCCTGCAATTTGCAAACTGCAGCCACTGGAGCAGGTATGTGTTCATGCAGCCAGTCCTTGGACAATCGATCTTCCTTCAAAACCAGACAGAGCTGAAACTGCGTGGCCAGATTCTAACAGAGATGTTATTTCAGAACAAGCCGTTGTTTGCACCTTCAGTGATCTTGTTTTGTTAGGGCATGTTACCCAGCTCAGTTGGAGGCCAGAGGCATAGTGTGAAGATTCAAAACCATATTCTGTGACTTCCAAATATGGAAAGTAGTCAACTCATTGGATGTTCCTATTCTAGCCTGATGCTAGTATTGGCCCCAGGCTGCAGAATCTTCAAGAAGACTTTAAAGAAGTGGACAAAAGGGGCAACCTGAGCTGCAGCTCTGTCTGCTTTTACCCCTTCTTCAATAGCATCTCCAGAGAGCCTTTTCGACTGGCAGCCAAACTGCTTTGCATCTCCAGCTCCTTGTATCTTGTGTTGAGCATCTTTAAACTGACCAAACCCAGAGAGACTACTTTGGTGAAATGACTTGAAGACCAGAACCAGTCCTAGTCAGATGACAAATACAAATCGAAGACTGAAGATCCTGAAAAACCAACGAGGCAAAAACAATGACTGCAGATGCTGGAAACCAGATTCTGGATTAGTGGTGCTGGAAGAGCACAGCAGTTCAGGCAGCATCCAAAGTGCAGCGAAATCGACGTTTCGGGCAAAAGCCCTTCATCAGGAATCTATTCAATAATCAAGATTCTGAAAAATCAGGCAACTCTCAACAACCAGGGAACAATTGACCCAGCCTTATAGTATGGATATTACCAGCCTTTTCAGAAAAATTGTTCAAGTACAACAGTGAGGACATGTGGATATATTGTAGCAAATCTTTGGAAGTGTGTATCAGATGTAGTTAACTAGTGTAGATTTCAAACTGACTACTTAGCCATTGAAGACTGTTTACTGAAGAGTCCTGTGAACAGGTTGATAGTGTTTGATGGATTATAATTAAAATAAGATGGTAAAGTCTGATAAATAATGCTTTACTTTCACAAAATGTTCAGTAAAATTGCGTTGGACCTTCCCCTTTCCCTATCACATTACGTGACATGCCCGAGTTAAAAAAGCATTACTGCAAATGGGTCAAGGTTAGTTGGGGTACATTCCTTTTATAACAGATGGAACTCACAATCTGGGAATTTCAACTTTGTAGTTTCACTGAATGTATTTTACTTGGGAGGGCCATGGCTAGTAGCTGCATCTTGCTTGGCCTGTTTGGCAAACCCTCTTGAGCAATGCATCTCTCCAGCACTTTTTGGAAGTATTGGAATGATTGCTCTCCTAATATTACACAGCTCAACTGTGACAAAAGGTGATATAATTTGAACCATGCAGCTTTAGGCCATCTACCTGCATCCTTTTGCAAACAACAAGTGTTACTTTGCAAGAGAAGGCCATAACAGCATTCCATAAAGGGCAGGACACTCAAGTTGCAGGAAGGGTAATTTTCAATAATGTTGTTGAAAATTGTCTAAAAGTACTCTGGTGTAACTATGGAGATGTTGCTGAAAGATAGGCCAAACAAATTACATCAACCCCACCATCCTATGGTCCAACATTTCGACTCGCCCTCCCACTCTTGAGGATATGCAGGTCCTAGGCCTCCTCCACCGCCGCTCCCTCACCACCTGATGCCTGGAGGAAGAACGCCTCATCTTCCGCCTCAGAACACTTCAACCCCAAGGCATCAATGTGGATTTCACCAGTTTCTTCATTTCCCCTCCCCCCACCTTACCTCAGTTCCAACCTTCCAGCTCAGCACTGTCCTCATGACCTGTCTTACCTGCCAATTTCCCTTCCCACATATCTGCTCCCCCCTCCCTCTGACCTATCACCTCCATCCCCACCCCCATTCACCTATTGTACTCTCTGCTACCTTCCCTCACCCCCGTCTCTGACCTATTACCTCCATCCCCACCCCCATTCACCTATTATACTCTTTGCTACTTTCTCCCCAGCGCACCCCACCATTTTTCTCTCCACCCTGGAGGCTTTGTGCCTCTATTCCTGATGAAGGGCTTTTGCCCGAAACATCGATTTTCCTGTTCCTCGGATGCTGCCTGACCTGCTGTGCTTTTCAAGCACCACTCTGATCGAAATAAATAAATTACATTACAAAGTTCCACTTGAGTGCCTCTACAACTTCCAACATATTGAATGCCTTTCAGAAAATATTGCATGATACGTAGATAGGAATTATTCTTGATATGATCATATATTGCAACCACAATGTCATATTTTCAATGTCATTACAGAGCAGAGTCTAACCAAATGGAAACAATACAAGGAATAGAAATTCAATTGTTGCACCATGTACCTTACGAATAAAACAATTTTGCCCTTAAAGATAGATTATTGGTATTCAAAATCACATTATAATTGATCTGTTTTATGGCAATCAAGTCATTCTTTGCAAAGTCTCTTCTAATTAATTGAAATAATTTACAATGCAATTCAGCAAATCAACACCAAATTTCATTTAATACAATTCAGGTTTTCTGATGCCCCAAAAAAATGCAGGATCATAGGAGACTTAAAGTGAAAGATTTCTTGGAGAGAAAATATTTTTATGACTACAGCTCTGAGGAGGGAATAAAAAGCTGTTGGTGGAAAATAAAATAAGAGTCAGCAAGTAAATAAGTGACTTGTCTCAAAATACTTTGAGGATAGTTCCTGAGGTTGCTTAAGGCTTTGTATTGCTATTATATATTAAACAAATGAAATTTCTGCTAAACTTCATGATTTATAATTTTGCATCATCATTGATGCTCTAAAACCTTCCATTGGGTAAACACACAAGCAACTTAATTGTAGGTATTTCAAAAAAATGCATTGGTTGTATGACTTGATCTGTTTCCTGATGAAGGGCTTATGCTCGAAACGTCGAATTCTCTATTCCTGAGATGCTGCCTGGCCTGCTGTGCTTTGACCAGCAACACATTTGCAGCTCAAAATTAACAGATCATGTAAGAAAATTGTGATGAAGTCTGGATTTTAAAAAGTTAATGTTTGTAGATGCCACTCATCAGAAGTATCATCATCGGCAGTCCCTTGCAGATGAGAAAAACTCTCTTTCACTCTCAGGGCAAGTCTGTAGGTGACAGTACAGATCAATGTGGCTACTGCAGGCTCTGTTACACTTGGGGCAGAAGGTGGTTGTGGGAAGGAGTGGTTGGGGCATTGGTGTGGCAATGCATTCCTTCCACTGTTTTCGCCTGGTTTCCACATTTTCCTGATGGCAAATCTCGAGGTGCTCAATGCCTTCCCGGAAGATCCTCCTCCACTTTGGGAGGCCAGTGATTCCCAGTATGTGGGAATGCCACACTTCACCAGTGAGATCTTGAGGGTACCGCTGAAGCGCTTCCTCTGTCCACCTGGGGTTTGCCTGCTGCCTCGAAGCTGAGAGTAGAGCAGCAGTTTAGGGAGTCTTGTGTTGCTCATATGGATGAAATGCCCAGATCATCATAGCCAATCAAAGGTGGTCAGTGTCTCAGTGCTGGAGATATTAGCCTGGTCAAGAACTCTGGTGTTTTTCTTCCCAGTGGATTCGCAGGATCTTGCACAGCCAGTGTTAGTGGTATTGCTCCAGCATCTTGAATGAAGTATATCAAATATTGAGTGGAGGTGTGTCACATGAATTCTGCTGAGAGCCTACAAGAGACTGTGATGCTTCTTTTCATGAAGGTCCACTGAACAGCATTCCAATCAGACAGTAGTGAGACCTGAGGCTGGCTTTCCCTTTAAAATTAAAAGTCTCATTTACAGAGAGCTGCCAGCCAATCAGAAGTGGGCAGCATCTAAGATCAATAGTTCCACAGTGGAGCAGTGGCTGTTGCTGGAAGGATAGGTCTCAGAGTACCTAACATCACAGGATAAGCCAGACCACAGGAAAGTTAAAGTGGATGCACGATTTGTGGGGTGAGGGTTACAGAGGTGCGTAAGGGTTTGGTAGGAAGGACAGGGTGCCAGTTTATCATTCCCAGAGCTGGCAGGTTAGCTGCATAACTTTAACTGCAGTGCAGGCTTATGTGAGCAGAGATGTTGCAGTAGGTGGGGCTCAAGTCCACCACCACCACTTACTAAATGACCTTCCTGCCATCAAACGTATGACCAGAGAGCAGAAGATTCTGCCCTTAGGATTATGATCAATAAGAGACATTTTAAATGATGCAGGACTGTATGATTCTGACACTGGCTACCAAAATAGTAAATAGTTTAATTCCCATCATTGAATTTGAATTTCATCAATACATGAATATTATACTCTAGAATTTTTTTTGAAAATGTCAAATCATCCATTGAATTTATTTGTAGTCAAAACCATTAATCTAATTTTGATATATAGCACAACATTGACCTATCTTTAAATTACTTATTTTATAAGTTTTTGAAATACAATCAGGCAGGTCAATCATGGCCTGTGACTAACTCGAACCTAAATAGCAAACCATTATCTGAAATATTTATTGTCAAGAAGTAAATTAACTCAGTCGCCCTCTTACATCCGAATCAGGAAATTCGAAGGTTCAAGCCCACCTGAGGGTTGGTCAAGTGGGCAAAAAACATCTTACTGCAATATTTAAAAAACAAAGTTCACCTAATATTCCAGCAAGTATTCATCTTTAATTAATTCCACAAAAACAGAACTGCTGTTTATTAAATACAGTTTTTTTTGTGGGATTTTGTTATTTGTTAATTGCTTGTTTATTTACCCACAAAGAAAAAATAACACCACTTTAAAATTACTGCATTGACTGTGAGGGTTTTGAGAATGTACAAGAAGCTGCATAATTCTTTCTTTCTGCTAAAAGAAATGTCTCTGGATCACAACTTTTAGGATGCAGAATCAAATTGAACACACTAATTATTAAAATAATCACTTGGAATTATAAATCAATTTTTAATTTCACTGCTAACTCCATTGAAAGGTCGAATTTTTTTTTGGTTGGACTTCAAAAATGCACAAAGCACTACATAGGACAAACAGAAAGACAGCTTAACGATCCGTATCCACGAACACCAACTAGCCACGAAACGACACGACCAGCTATCCTTAATAACCACACACGCAGATGCCAAGCAACATGAGTTCGGCTTGGACAACACTATTATTATAGGACAAGCCAAACAGAGAACAGCCAAGGAATTCCGAGAGGCATGGCACTCATCCACAGATTCTAGCAACAAACACATCGACCTGGACCCAATATACCGGCCACTGCAGCGGACAGCTGGAATTGACAACCGGAAGCGGCAGAGACAAACCACTATAAATGCCGGAGGAAACAACACAGAAGCGCTTCACAGGAGGCTCCCAAGCACTGGGGATGTCACCTAGACAGGGGACGAAACGTCTGCAACACAAATTCTCAGCTCGGCGAACAGAACCACAACAACGAGCACCTGAGCTACAAATCTTCTCACAAACCTCTCATTAGTAAGGGAAGTGCTCACATGTTTTGATCAGTTTGTCAATAATAGCAGCCTGAAAATCCAACATAGAGTCCAGCCATCACAGATGGCGGAAGAGGTGGGAAGGTGATCCCAGGGAGTGTCATGGAGGAGGGTTGATTATTGTGAGGTGAGTGAAAGCACTCGTGTGACTTGAGTCTATTGATAAAAAGTTCCTAAATTTAATGTCAAGCTTAACTTTTCATGAATGCGCTGCTTAAGGATTGGTTTTGAGGTGACTCCACTGGCTATAGATGAAATGAGAATTCTGCTGTTATGGACCAGACCAAAACCCCTCAAAATATATTAAGAACTTTAAAGATAAGAATGAGGTGTGACGTTGCAGATGCAATTCGATTGGTCAAACTACTCGACTTTAAGCAAAACACACTTTATTTTAATACCACAATTAAAATGTGGGCAAAATAAAGAGGCAGGAACTGACTTAACAATAACTCTATCAAAATGCTTAACGAAGTATTTTATTTATATTGACTACTATTAATTAACTGATTTAATATAATAATATCCCATAAACGCACTCTTGGCAAAGGCAAGTTCAGTAAAATAGATTGCCTCACATGCAATTCTAGCTGCAGGAAGAGAACCCCAGCTTTTCTCTGTAACAGAGAGAGAAATAAAGTCTTCCACATCCAGCTTCAAGACCGCAGCAACTGCTGAAAGCTAAAAATAAAACCCTGGTTCTGTGGGAGCTTGACCCAAACCATTCAGGCTGCTTCTATTGTTCTAATTTTAATAGAAATACCAAGGCCGCACAAGCTGCTTACTCTATTGGCTTTAAGCAGACTGCTCGGCACATCTGTTTCAATGTTTCTTTATAAAAAATGAACAAAATACACCTTTTAAAAACCTAATATTGTCACACTACATACTTGATTTTGTGTATTATTATTGCTTATTAAGATCCACTGAAAAATCGTGTTTTGCATGCTATACAGGCAAAAGTCTGATAACAGTGATAACTTCAAGGAAGAAGCTATTCTTCAATCTGTTCACACATGTATTCAAATGTCACATCTTCTGCCCAATGGAAGAGAGTGGAAGAGAGTATAACCAGGAAAGGAGGAGTCTTTGATTATGTTGGTTGCTTTCCCAAGGCAGTGAGAAGTATAGATGAGTCAATGAATGGAAGGCTGATTTACATGATAGTCTGGGCTATGTTCATGACTGTTGGTAGTTTTATATGGTTTTAGGAAGAGCAATTGCCATACCACATTATGATGCATTCAAATTGGATGCTTTCCTTGGTGCAACTCTGAAAATTGGTAAGTGTCTTTGTGGACATGCCAAATATCTGGAGCCTCCAGAGGAATTAGAGGTTTTCTTGTGCTTTCTTGACCATCACGCCAATGTGGGTGCACCAGGACAGATTGTTGATGATCATCACTCCCAGGTATTTGACGCTTTTGACCATCTCTGCTTCAACACCATTAATGCAGATAAGGGCCTGTTCGTACTTCACTATTTCAGCCAGGTCCAATTGACTACATAGGATTTGGATTTGTATGTTTCTGTCAGCCTCAGGCAATTTACTCCAACCTCTGCACAACAACTCATTACATTACACCACCATCTTGTTGAATCTGGGGACTTTTTTTTAACCCACTAAATTGTTTTATTACTAACATCATGAATCTGCATCATAAAAACTTTGGGAATGTTACTCTAGCCACATAATATCAGAGAAATAACATTTACCTGACATGTTATTCAATTCTATGCCATGTATTAGCCCAGATAATGAAAGAATTTACTTAATGCACCACTGAGTAAATTGGAATTGGACTTCTTAGCACCACTGGTAGATGGAAGACCCAAGCTCAAAAATGTTGACTGGTCTTGTCCAACACAGCCTGAAAGGTCCATCTTCCTTTGGCAGAGAGGTAGTGTGGGGACACTGTATCTGCATTTTAACCTTACAAAGTGGGATGATAATAATTTTAAATAGTCTCTAAAGTTGCCGCACGAACTGCCATTTGAACCTAGTTAATGGGTCATCTTAACCTTTCCTCAACAAATGTGTGTTCAGCTGCAGAAGGGACTGGCAAATAGCATTGTTTAAATGGCAAGCCATTTCTAGAGTGAAGTGCTTTTGAATTACTGTTGCTTGTGCAAAGTTAGTGGATGTGACGTATTGTGTAAACATCAGAGAAATTTTGAAAACTTGAGTTTTAATAAGAATGATAGCCGAGTTGATTTGTCTGTCAGGAGGAACTTGCTTGCAGTAATAGGAGCTATAGTTGTTGGTTGGCTTCAGCTGTAGAATGATTTGGATAGGGCACATGGACAACAGGAACAGAAAGCAGTGCATCGCGGGAAGAGAAGAAGGCATCTGGGAGCTCTTTATTCTAGCTGACATTCAAGTTAGGCATTTGTTCTAATTGTTCTGGGGTTGATATCCACATTTCAGGCCCATGGCCCTGCAATGTGAAAGTGTATGCTTTTAAATAAGCAGGCCATCAGTGGCTAAGAAATGCATTAAAGATCAAATAAAGATCAATGGAGACAGAGAGGAGGTGCTTCAGTGACACTGACCTGCACTTGTGTGTGAGCAGCTGCTCAAGCCCATGCCAGATCGTTTCTTTCATCTGCGATCAATAGCAGAAATCTGTCTAATAATTTTTATTTAGCCAGTATGTGGCATCTTCATTATTTGCATTCACAATTAAGCATGAAAGTAATATTCTTATACTCTTATAATATTCATCTGATTCAGCTTTGACTTACTTATTTCACCTCTCGCTGTATAAATTTAAAAATTAGAGTCTTATGAAAAATTTTACCAGGATGCTACCTGGATCAGAAGGATTGAGTTATAAGGATCAATTAGGTAGGCTGGAGCATTGGAGATTAAAGGGTGACCTTATAGATGTCTATAAAATCATGAGAATCATAGATAAGGTAGATAATGGTCTGCTTTTCCCCAGGGTAGGGGAGTCTAAAACTAAAGGGAATAGTGTTAAGGTGAAAGGGGACGGATGAAAAAGGGTCTAGAGGGAGAATTTTCTCACACAGAAGGTGATTAGTGTTTGGAGTGGGCTGCCAGAGGTAGCGGTGGAAGTGAGAACTATTTTGTAATTTAAGAAACATTTAGGAAGGTTCATAGATGGGATAGGTATGGAGGGATTTGAACCAAATACAAGCAAATGGGACTTAATTGTGAAAACTGGGTGGCATGAGCAAGTTGGGCTGAAGGGCCTGTTTCTATGCTGTTGACCTCTATGACTCTACATAATGTAACAACCTCCATTTGCCAATTATGATCAAGATTCCTTCCTAATTTGGATGAAAAAGCGGCAGGCTCACAATGCACATGTGATCCATTTTTTAAGAAATGACAACGCATTCATATCAAAAACTATACTCTCCATTTAAAGTGCAGAATTTCAATGCCTAGTTCATGATAAAACCAAATTAACCTTACTTTATCAAGTGAGATTTTACCCTGGTATCTGGCCAATCCAATATTACCATCAACTGAGATTATAACTAAGTAGTGGTTCAGGGCAGGATTGAAGTTCTTTGAATTTAAGAGGCATCTGATTCACTGTCAAAGACATGGCTCATGGATGCACTAGGCATTTAAGAGGAGTGATAGAGCTTTCGAAATGACATTGACTGTTGCTAAGACTTCTCTGGAAATTAAAGACATAACAGAGGATAATGTAAACTATTTTACTAAAATTAAACTAAAGGTAGAAATAAAAGCAGTATCTCATAAAAATAAAATGCTTAGACTAGTTACTCAGCACTTAGGAATAAAATCTACGTATAAGAGGTCTGAACTAAATAGGCCATAATTACAATTAGCTGATGTCCAGCTAGAAATGAAAAGCAACGACTCAGAGACAGAAAGAGAACTGAAATGATTTGAATTAGAAGAAAAATGAAAGAAGAAATAGTTAGAATGGAAGGGGAAAGGAAATGAAAGAAGATTCAGAATGAGAAAGTTTGAATTAGAGAGTAAGGAGGGAAAAAAGGGAAATAGAAAGAGAAGAGGAACAGAAACAGAGAGAAATGGACAGGGAAAAAGAATTATAAAAACTTCAACTCAAGAGAGGTAACAAAATGTGATAACATGGCTTGGCCAGAGAAACAGGCCTGATGAAGGGCTTATGCCCGAAACGTCGAATTTCCTGTTCTTTGGATGCTGCCTGACCTGCTGCGCTTTTCCAGCAACACATTTTCAGCTCTTGGCCAGAGAAAGCCTTGAACTAAAGTAAGAAAAAAAAAGCTCAGATAATGATTCTAATGAGGGATTTGATTAACTAGAAATTGATGTTTATTGCCTAATTTTACATGGGATGGAAATATATTTGTGACAATGTTGTCACTTTAAAAGGGTCACTTTGTCCTGGGTTTTTGAAGGTAACTTGTAAAGGCAGAGGTGCTGAACTAACTACTGAAAACAGCTGAAGTAAAGAAGATGTCAGACCTTTAGTACTTTTTTTAAAGTTGGAACAGTGGAAGCAGCTTGAATGGAAGTGGCCAGCTCTCACAGACCAGAGTTTCTAGTCTTTTTGTTAGCTTTAGCAGTCAGAAGCTGTTTGGCGTCTCAGAAGAGTTGGAAGCATCAATGAATGATTCTTTGCTATTACCTTCTGTGAAATCTCATGATGTTTTTTCCCCCTGGATTGGAGAACTGCATGCAAGATTCTGTATCTGAATTTGCCTTTTTGCCAAGGGTGTACTTATGGGATGTTGCAGTGTTGAAACAATTAATTATTAACAGTTACTGTATCTATTATCCAGGTAAGTTTTCCAATAGTTAAGTTATTCTAAATTCCTCTTTATTTTTGTCTATATTTTAACTATCGAATTTTATAGAATCTATAATTTTTATAGAATCCCTACAGTGTGGAAACAGGCAATTCAGCCCATCAAGTCCACGTAGACTCTCCAAAGAGTATCCCACCCTGACTTATCCCCCTACCCTATCCCTGTAACCTTGCATTTCCCATGATTAATCCACCTAACCTTCACATCCCTGGACACTGTGGGCAATTTAGCATGGCCAATCCATCTAACATGCATATCTTTGGACTGTAAGAGGAAATCAGAGCAACCAGAGAAAACCCACACAGACACAGGGAGAATGTGCAAACTCTACACCCAAGGCTGGAATTGAGTCCAGGTCCCTGGCAATGTGTCGAAATAAATGGTGTTTTGCTTAACATCAAATAGTTTGACCAGTCACATCACATCTGTAACAGGTACATCACATCTACTTTTAATATAGTAGGGTCTACGCTACTTTCTTAAAATATTTTGAGAGGATCTGGTCTATGACATAACTTATGAAGATATGAAGATGTGAAGAAAATTTGAAGTGGCAAAAAGATGCTTGCACCTTAATTGATAGATTGTTATGAAAGGTGGAACCATTAATATGTATACCAGTTTGTCAGAAGAACAATATACAGACTGTGAAGGTGAAGTACTCTCTTGTCATAGGGAGTTAAAAGTCTGATTTCCCAAACCCCTCCACACACCCCACGTTCCCTCCCCCACCTTCAATTCTGCATCTCAATCAGTTATGGGCCAGTTTTTTCTTGCAATGAGATGAATAGTGGGATTGAGTATGATGGGCGTGGTTGCAATGGTCATGCGTGAGTAAGAGAGATGATACGGTGTCCTAGTGAATGATTAAGAAATACAGTTGGCAGAGATAACGGTTTGGGAGGATGAAGTGTTTGAAAGCACTTGAGAAGGTATGATACATATAACACAGAGCATTTTGGCCAATTAAGTTTTGTAAGATATATGAGTAATGGCAGAGCAGCATTTATACTTCCAGAGCACAGGAGATCATTAACCTTCTTTTGGCATTTTTAGGTTGGATATAATACTGATCTGCATTGCTGTATGTTTCCAGGCAGGCTGGGTCTATTGGTGTGTTCTCCTTAGGCAGTTAGCTGGGAAAGTTCCTGTGTTGCTCTCAACAACCCATCATTCAGCAGCACCTCCTGTCCCTGTCGTGGAATCAAGAAGCTAGCTCACTTTTCCTCTGCAACAACTTCAGGATCAAGCACCATAGTTTGAGGGGCCTTTCCTGGCTTGCAACATCTACAACTGAGTTTCAAATGTGGCACCAAAGTCACAAAAGGTCTCCCCTCTCGCAATGTGATTCCTCAAAAATTGAATGCAACAGCTTAGTCACACAATAAATGAGATATAAAGCAAAGTCTGCATGAGGAAATTTTTCCCAGCTGATGGTGGATCAGGTGCCATTAAACTCACTATCACACATTAATATTCAGTACTTAAAAGGGTTAGTACTTGATAGCTGAAAAGGCTTGATATGCTAAAAAGTTGTTATATTTCCAATTGTACAACTCAGTGCTGCAGCCAGTTTTTTTTTTGAAAAGAACATCTTGCACTCTCAAAGATGTGCTTGATACCCAGCTGCAGAATATTACTTTTTCTCATCAACCAATTAAAAATAATGTGCAAGGAATTAGTTGCCAGTGTGATTGATGCACTGAATATTGCTGTAATTCTATGCCATAGCTGTTAGCTGATTTTGTTTCTTCTGTTGTTTGGTGTGATCATTCCATCTTGATTCAGATTTTCTATAATATAGGATCATCTTTTTTTAAAATTTTCTTCACCTGTCTACAACCATAAAGTCAGATAGTTAAATGAGCCAGTTAAATGCCAACTATGATCCTGACTCCTCTATGCTGTTTTTCATGTTAACTTGAATTATTATAATTGCATGTAAATAATTATTTTACGGACATCAGTGAGATTTTAAACAGAGCAACACTACAGACATCAAATAAGTTGTGCTGGACCTTCGTAAGCCTTCACTTTCAGACTGCCAAAAGTAAGTCTAAAACTTTCCATTGTGAGACCAGGTTGAGATGGGATCAGATCTATGTGAGCTGTGCAAGGAATATTAGTCTCTCTTAGTTCCCTAGTTGTTGCCAAGCCTTCCACTTTAATGCCAGACAAAGGCTTCCAACAATGTAACATTCCTCTTCTGCTTGCTATCTAGTTGTTGCCATGTTCCCCTTCAGGTGGCTTATCAGCACCACATGGATGAGGAACAGAAATTCAACTGTTATGGGCCTCAAACCAGATAGTGTTTTTGCAGGCAACTTGCAAATGAAACTTTTTTAGGTTAAGGTCATTCCTGTAATTTCATCCTCTGTCAAATGTTGTGAAATGATTTTGGTTCATTGGTTCATTAGGGAGAAATTCAGCTTTCAATGTTCCTACTTAATCTGAACGAACTTATTTTTATATAGGATATGCAGGCACAGCCTCTAGTTTGCTCATAGGCAGGCACATCATATTGATGATTTATATTTACTTAACTAAACAGATAAATGGTCAAATAGTGATATACTTCACTGAAATAAGTATAGTTGCCTTATAAATTGTTTTGCAGTTACATTTTCTTTCATAATGTGTTTGAGCAGCAGTTTAAAAGTTAGGGTACTTATGATAATGATTCAATTTAAATAAAAATAATAAAACCAGAAATAGCCATTACTTCTGTGCCAGAGGATTGAGATCTGGAAAGACAAGAGAATGTTAATTCAGAGACATCTCATCAGGTACTTTTAACTGTTTTATATTTGACATCCCTTCTATTGTTGCTGACTTAGAATGTAATAGTACTTTTGTTAAGAGTAGCTAATGATCTATTACTAACCAACAGCTGAATGCTTAAATCAATCACCAGGCATTTAGAAGGTTCCTAAATGGGTAGGCAATGGCCTAGTGGTGTTATCACTAGACTATTAATCCAAAAATCCTGGTACAATGTTCAGGCGATCTGGTTCAAATCCTGCCATTTGGATTTAAATTAAATAATTTATTTGGAATTAAGAGTCTGATAACTATGAATTCATTGCTGATTATCAGAAAGTCCCATCTGGTTCGCTAATGTCTGCCATTCTTCTTTGGTCTCTCTTATGTGTGATGTGATTGACACTTAATTGCTCTTTGGGCAAGTAGAGAGATGGAATAAATGCTGGCCTAACTAGTGATGCCCACATCCCATAAATGAATTGAGAAAAAAATGTAATGTGCTTAAACTTCCTTTGCCTCTATGCTATAAATGTGTCTTGCTCAATGCTGTTCTCTCTTCTTTCAGTGCACTCTTATGGTGTCCAGTAAAGTACCACAAGTAAGTGTTATCTCTTCACTATTAAAGCTTCTGAAGCTGCTATGATCAATTCAATCATAAAAAGTGATATTAATCCAGGATTATGCCCAAATTAACCGGTGCTACTTAGATGTAACTTCCTGAGCATGAATTACAGAGAAATATAATATTTTCCCTATTATTAATTCAGAAATGTTATGTTCATAGTGTTGATTTATTTTCATTTTATGTCCACAATATTTGAGGCAAGTGTGTGGACTGAGACCATTCTTGTTTAATTAGCAAGAGCATGATCCATACTTTTGTCTAGCATAAGTTTCTGCAAACTTGAATTATCAGAACATTGTGAATAAACAAACTAATCACTTATACAAAATGGTTTAAAACCATGCTAAAATAACTCTTTGAATTATCGTACAGTCTCATGACCTATTTTACTTAATGTTACAATTCCATTTAATGCAGAGATATCAAGTTTTGCAAAAGTTATCATGATGCAATTTCTCTACATTAGCCTAGAATTGCTGTTTAACATGTTCTTTTGCTTTAGAACAGAAGTGTCTTGAATTTTCGAAGATGATAAATCAACAGAAATCCCGGAGAAGTAATCAGATAGGCATTTTCTCCTGGCATAATTACAAACATCTGCTATAGTTATGATTGGAGAAAACCACAAAAGCTTCTCTCCAAATCAGCAGCCTTACCACTTTTTAAAAGTTTTACAAATAAGACTAGATTTTGTTTTTACATAAGATACAACAATTTCAGTTGGGAAAAGTCCAGGTACAGTCTACAAATCATAATTTTCTTCTGTTTTCAAGTTTTGGGCCCAGATGTTCTGGTGGTCAGATAGTTGTTTCTGCAGCATAGATTGGACCTGTATATCTGGACTGTGTGGAAATCCTGATTCGGTTGATTGTAAATGAATTGTCCAGGCAATTGAAAATCATGATTGGCAAATCCCCTGCTTCCAGAATCTTCTGAAAACCTTTCTCAAAGTCAGAGAATTCAGAGGGTTTCAACCTGCTGAACAGTAGCCGAGGAACAGTTACAGGATTACAAACACGCTACAGCTCCTGGATAAGTCTTAAACTGACCCTCTGACTCCTCACTCACCCCATCAATGATACCAGCAAATTCCCCAGTCCTGGCATCATCATTCTTCCTGAAGTAATGTGGCATGGTAGCTCAGTGGTTAACACTGCTGCCTCAAAATGCCAGGGACCTGGGTTTGATTCCAGGAGACTGTGTGTGGAGTTGGCATGTTCTTCCCGTGTCTGCATGGGTTGCCTCTGGGTACTCCAGTTTCCTATCACAGTCCAAAGATGTACAGGTAAAGTGGACTAGCCATGCTTATTTGCTCCATTGTGTCCTGGGCTGTGCAGACTAGGTGGATTAACCATAGGAATTGCAGGATCTGGTCAGGTGTTAGGTCTGGGTGGGATGCTATTTGAAGGGTTAATGTAGACTCAATGGGCCGAATGATCTCGTCATTTGGAATTTTTGAATATAGAAATAGGGTTTCCAACTCTAAATGGCTAATTAGTAATCTTGTTTAAGGTGAGTGAAATCTCTACTCCCTATGGCACCGAAGCTCTCCCATCTCTCTGGTGCATCAGTAGGACTGCCGTGTGCAAAGTGAAAAATAGAACAGAACCTAGATGCACTCAAACACACATTTCAAATCAGAATTTTTAATTGCTTTGCTGGGGTCAAATTCTCCCACCCACTTGAAATAAAGTCATTGATATGATGTGTTCAGAAGTGCCCTTGTTAGCAGCTGCTATTCCAACATTTCAAGCATATCAGCCTCTTTAATGGTGGAAAAATGGATTGGAGCCTGCAGGACCACTTTTAAAAGGAGAGTTCCCTGAAAGCTTGCCAATGGTGTTCCATTTTGGAAACTAATGAAGGTAACTGTTCCTGGCGGATATGCAGCCAGTGACAAATCCATGCTTTCAAGGGCATTTACAGAGGAGGACGGGGAAATAGAATGAATGGAAGGGCAATGTTATAGGAGGATTTCACAGTCAGTACATCAGATAGGCACGTCTGTGGTATTAAATGTGACTTGTGGATGGTGTGTTACTGCAGAACCACCTTCGAAAGGAAGTCAGCCAGAAATCATGGTCCAAATTGTTAGCAATGACATTGGTAGGAAAACAGACAAGGTCTTGCAAGCAGAATTCAAGGAATTGTAAAGGAAATTAAAAAGCAGAGTCTCAAATGCAGTAATCTCAGGATCACTTCTTGTGCCACATGCTGGTGAGCATGAGAACAGGAGGATGGATGCATTAGCTGGAGAACTGATGACGGGAGGGAGGGCATTAGATTTTGAAGGTATTAGGACCAATTTTAGGCAGATGGGATGGGTTACACCTTAACATGACTCAGACTAATATCCTCCCAAGGAGATTTGTAAGTGCTGTTGGGATTGGTTTAAACTAGCTTGTTAAGGGGATGAACTTAAGAGATATTTGAAATCAAAAGAAGGTTAAGCTAGTAGCAGGAAGTCAAAAAATCATTGGGGACATCTTTGAAATTGTGTTGAATTCCAAAGATTAAGTTTGGGGCACTCTACCAGAATGCACGCAACATTCACAACAAAATTGATGATCTATGTGACAAAAATGTTAATAGTTACAATATATATGATGATTGGCAACCAGGACTGGAACTGTATTTTTGAGGATAATCGACATTGAGGGAGGACAAATGGGGAAAAAAGGAGGTAGAGTTGTACTGATAATAGGAAATAGGATCAGTACATTAGCAAGGAGGAATCTCAGATTGGAACATCAATGTGTGTGATCATTTTGGGTAGAACTAACAAAAGGTAGCAGACATTGGTGGAACTATGTTTCGGTCACCAAGTAGTAATGATAGTGTGAGATATGGTTTAAATCAGGGGATGGGAGAAACTTGTAGTATATGCAACACAGCAATCATCGGTAAACTCAATCTACATTTATTGTTTGCGCATTAAAGCTGTGAGGGATGTGTTTCTGGGGTATGTCAGAGATAGTCTTCAAGAGCAGCATGTTTAAGAGCAAACTAAAGGATAGGCTCTTTTGGTTCTAATATTATAAAATGAAAAGGGCTAATTAATAAACTTGCTGTAAAATCAATCAGAATGAATTATCACAATAGAATTTTCATTGTGTTTGCAAGTGAGGAAGTTTAATCTGAAGCAAGGATGTCAAATTTAAATAAAGAACATGATGAAACCAAGATGCACAAGTTGGCTGAGCTGGATTGGAAAATACATTAAAAGGCATGACTGTACATAGGCAATGGATATTTAGGTTTACATGGCTTATAATAACTATACATTTCTTTAAAGTGCAAGAATTCAAAAAATATCAGCAAACCATGGCTCCAAAAGGAGGTTAAGGATTGTATAAGGTACAGTTGGATTTTCAAAAGGTAATAAGACTCCCAAGAGGAGGTTGGGTAGCAAAATTAAAGCACATGGTGAAGGAAGCAATGTACTAGCATGGAATACAAATTGGCAAAAAATCCGTAACTGGAAATAAATGGGCCATTCTCACATCGGTGGACTGTGACTGATGGAGTATGGTTAAGGTTCAGTAATTGGGCTCCAGCTGTTCTATATATATATATATATATAATATATCAATGATTTAGAGCTGAGGAACTAATATTTCCAAATTTGCAGATGATAAAGAGCTAAGTTGGCAAGTGTGTTGTGAGGGCAATGTAAAATGTTTTCAGGAGGATTTAGTCAGATTAGTGATTGAAAGGAAATGGCAGATGGAATATAATATGAAACAAGTGTGAGATTATCCACTTTGGTTGGAAAAAAAAGATGTGCAGTGTACTTTGAAACCTCAGGTATGCAAAACATTTGGGTGCCTTTGTAAATAAGTCACTGAAGCCTATGATGCTGGTGCAGCAAGGTATTAAAAAGGCTAATGAAATGTTTTGCCTTTGTGGCAAACTGATTTGTGTACAAAAATAATGAAGTCTGGATTCAAATGTACAGGTAAAAAATGAGGTCTGCAGATGCTGGAGATCACAGCTGCAAATGTGTTGCTGGTCAAAGCACAGCAGGTTAGGCAGCATCTCAGGAATAGAGAATTCGACGTTTCGAGCATAAGCCCTTCATCAGGAATAATGATTCAGGATTATTCAGGAATGAATCAGGATTATTCCTGATGAAGGGCTTATGCTCGAAACGTCGAATTCTCTATTCCTGAGATGCTGCCTAACCTGCTGTGCTTTGACCAGCAACACATTTGCAGTTCAAATGTACAGGGACTTATTTAGATTGGAGTAGTGTGTGCAATTTTGGTCTCTTATCTCAGGAAGGATATTATTGATATACAGTTCTGTCAGTAAATGATAGACAGAACTAAGTGGTTCCAGAACTAATGAATTAAATCTAAGCTCTGCAGTCCTCCACATCCAGTTGTGAATAGTGGTGGACAATTAAACAACTCACGGGAGGAGGAGACTTCACAAATTCCCCATCCTCAACGATGGAGGACCCAGCACATTAGTGCAAAAAATAAGGTTGAAGCATTCCCACATATCTTCAGACAAAAGTCCCAAGTTAATGGTCCATCTCAACCTTCTTCAGAGATCTCCAGCATCACAAAAACCAGTCTTCAGATATTCACTCCATGTGAACCAAGAAACGATTAGAGGGACTAGACAATGGTAAGGTTTTGTGCCATGACAACATTCCAGCAAAGGTATTTAAAACATGTCCTAGAGATTGCTGCACTTCCAGCCAGTGCAACTACAAATTGGCATCTACCTGACAATGTGGAAAATTGCTCAGTACACAAAAAGCAGGACATTCCCCAGCCTCAACATTTTGATAGTTACCATTGATAGGAAACTCAACTGAATACTGTGGGTACAAAAGCAGGCCAGATGTTAAGATTCTCCTGACCTCACCTCCTGACTATCCAAAGTTAGCCTATCATTTATATTGGGAGAAAGTGAGGACTGCAGATGCTGAAGATCAGACCATCATTTATAGTGTCAGGAATGTCATTGAATACTGTCCACTTGACTGAATAAATATAACTCCAAAACACCCAAGAAGTCTGACACCATCCACAAAAAAGCAGCCCACTTGATTGGCACCACATCCTTAAACATCAACTCCTTCCAGCACCAATGCTCAGTAGCAGCAGTGTGTACTATCTACAAGATGCATTGCACAAATTCACCAAAGATCCTTAGGCAGCACCTTCCAGTCCTATGGCCTCTTCCATCTGGAAGGACAGGGCAGCAGATACATGGAATGACACCTGCTGCAAATTCCCCTCCCAACTCATTCCCCATCCCATCTTAGAAATATATCATCATCACTTTATTTCACTGTCGCTGGGTCAAAGTCCCGGAATTCCCTCCCTAATAACATTGTTAATCTAGCTTCAGCAGATGGTTACAGTGGTTCAAGAAAATAGCTCACCAACACCTCCTCAAGGGAAACTAGGGATCAGTTTACATTCTGGCCAGGCAGTGACATCCATATTGTATGCATGAATTCAGAGGCGATCTTACACCTTTTGTGTCCTCTCTGACTTCTGCCAGGTGAGCGCTGCACATTCATCTCAGTGATATTGGAATACCTATTTTCTTCAAAGCATTATTTGAGCAATCTTTACATAAAGCACTTTGCCATTACAATTTACAAATAGCAATACAACATAGATGGAGCTTTGTGATTACTAATCTGGTCATAAAGGCGTCCTTCAACCAAGTAGATTTTAGAGACACTGATTTAGGACCTCACAGCAATATTTAAAAAAAAATACTTTTTGAATTCCTCTGGAGTGCAGTGACTGGTTGCAATTTACTGTGAATATTGTATTGTAGATAAGTTAAGCTTAGTTTTAATGAAGGAAAATTCCAGATTGTATCTGGGGCTATTTTGTTTTGTACCAAGTCAACATTCTATAGTGTCAGCAGTTGTTTGAAAAAAAAGCAAGGTAAAAACAATGACTGCAGATGCTGGAAACCAGATCCTGGATCTGTGGTGTTGGAAGAGCATTGCAGTTCAGGCAGCATCCAAAGTGCAGCAAAATCGACGTTTCGGGCAAAAGCCCTTCACAAAGCAATTCCGACAGCAACATTTAAAATTGCCTTTGTATGGTCATATTAGGGAAACTAGAACAGATGAACAATTACTTCAAATTCGTGAATTAACTGCAGTAATAATAGAAACACTGGATATGTAATACCTGAACAGAATTCTCCTAAAAATATCCAGTGTATAGACTGTTTCATTTTATTTTCTGTATTTTTGATTATAGAATAAAATAGAAAAAAGAACTGAAGAAGAAATTGCTGCACTTTTAAAAACAATTTAATGAACGTTATGTAAACTAAAATACTATGGATCCATAAATTTTAAATTGAAACAGAAAATGCTAGAAAAACTCACCAATACCTTCTAGAAAGAAGCAGAGATTTATTGGATATCAGACTCAAAATATTATCTCTGTTTCTCTCTACACAGATGCAGCCAGACCGGCTGAGTTTCTCCAGCATTTTCCGTTTTTGGTACTGAACCTCATTATAACGTGGTATTTTGTTACTGTTGGTTTTGTTCAAGCTGTAGAGGAGACGTTTGTAAATGGCTCAGCACTTCATGTGCAGAGCGAGATTTGACTGGTAACACTTAGCTAATTGGTTGTGCAATTGTGGCCAATTGTGGATGCCAAAGTCATCACAATTTGGAGGTGCTGGTGTTGGACTGGGGTGTACAAAGTTAAAAATCACACAACACCTAATGAAGGAGCAGCATTCCAAAGGCTAGTGCTTCCAAATAAACCTGTTGGACTATAACATGGTATTGTGTGATTATTAACAAAAGTCATCAATTTGGCAATAACTCTCTAACTGGTTTCTGGGTAGCTGAAATGCTTATGCATCTGACAACTTTGGGAAGCTTTAGAACTACTGCAAGGGGAAACTATCTGAGTATGTATCCATGGCATCCCTATTGTGGAAGCAGGCCATCTGAAGGGCATCCCACCCATACCCACCACCCCTAGATTATCCCGATAACATTGTGTTTCCCATGCCTACCCAACTAGCCTGGACACTATGGGGCAATTTAGCATGGCCAATCCACCTAACCTGCACACCTTGCCCTGTGGGAGGAAATCAGAGCATCCAGAGGAAACCCACGCAGACACAGGGAGAATTTGCAAACTCCACACAGTCACCAAAGAGTCAAATCAAACCCGTCTTTCTGGTTATGTGAGGCACCAGTGCTAACCACTGAGCCAATGTGCCTTTCCTGTAATCAACAAACATAATGCTTGAATGAAGCCAGTTATTTTCTCCTACCAGTTCCTATAAGCTGTTGTCTTTAACTAGTAACTACGTGACTTTGGAGTTAGTGCATCAAATGTCCTGTGCCTCCTGTGATGAAGTGAAGAAACCGGGAGAAAAGGGATTGAAAAACAGAAAATCCTGGCCAGCCAAAAACAGTCAGTGAACCCTAATGATTGTAGCCACTGAACTGTGTTTCCCACATTCCTTCATTCCACCAATAAAAACACTTTTTTTGTTTGCCTGCATCAGTCTCAATATGTATATAGGGGTTTTGAAAGGGGGTTGCAGTTTTAATTCGTAGAGCCATAAGTTGATATCGGACAGCTATTTACTTGTGGTTAAAATGAACTTATTTGTAATAAACTGTTGCTCTTGTTAAGTGAGGGAATCTCATCAGTGTTTTCTATTAACTCGATTCCAACAAACAGACAAATTAGGGACTTTGCGTGCTTTGATTAAATCATTAACTTCCATAAAGACCCTGGGGTGTGAGAGTCCAAATATTTTCTCAAATGGATCATGACACCAGAAGTTCTGGAAAACAATAAAAAGGGTCATATTGCCTCTGAAGGTTTCCTAACAGAATCAGCCATCTGCTAATGTCAGAGGAAAAATTAAATTGCCTTCATCTGTTATGATTGTAGTGCTTCAATCAACATTGAAGTCACTCACTGACTTATTAATACAGATTTTTGAAATGATTGGGACTGAATCCAAATAAGTACATAGAAACAGCTCACTGTAATTTACTCGCCAATTTCCCTTTTCCTTGTTGCTGTGCATTATCTCACTGGTAAAAAAATGTGCTTAGATCCTATAAGAGGATGACGGAGTTAATGGTGTGCTTTGTTGAGCTCGGATGTCAGTGAGCAAATGTCCTGCACTTCACAGTTGTTGAATTCAACAATTTTATTACTCACACACAGCTGTTGATGTCAAGACAGTGTTAGTAAGGATGCTAAATGTTTTCCCACAGAATATGATTTTAGAGGACAGATTGTTCCATAAGTATGAATAACATCCTCCATCCTTGCTCCCAGCAAGCATAAATAAGGTGACTTAGATTTGAAGTTTGTACCATTTTCCCAATGCTCCCAGTATTTTATCTGAAATTAGATACAGAAAGACCATTAGCTCCAAGTATGCCCCACAATAAGCTGTATTTTAAAAGGAATCATGCCAGTCAACTTCCAGATCGAAAGCAGGTCCTGAACTTGCATGGACTGATGGTGAGGGGAGGGGGGAATGCCAATTATGAGACCATCATCAAGTTCTCCATCCAATTGAAGATTGCTGTTCACCTCTCAAAATAGTCAATCCAATCAGAGGGACTGGGTTATGTGTAGCCTCAGATATTCTGCATTCTGTTGTATAGGAAAAAGTGAGGTCTGCAGATGCTGGAAATCAGAGCTGAAAATGTGTTGCTGGTTAAAGCGCAGCAGGTCAGGCAGCATCCAAGGAACAGGAAATTTGACGTTTCGGGCATAAGCCCTTCATCAGGATGAAGGACTTATGCCCGAAACGTCGAATTTCCTGTTCCTTGGATGCTGCCTGACCTGTTGCGCTTTAACCAGCAACACATTTTCATTCTGTTGTATAACCCTGATGTACTTATGTATGTTCCAGCCTCAGGCGACTGTCTGTGTGGAGTTTGTACATTCTCCCCGTGTCTGTGTGTGTTAAAGGAAGAAGGGCTTATGCCCGAAATGTCGAATTTCCTGTTCCTTGGATGCAGCCTGACCTGCTGCGCTTTTCCAGCAACACATTTTCAGTACTTATGTTTGGCATGATTTTCCTGAATAGCACATAAAACAATATGTTTCACTGTATTTCCATACATGTAACAAGAATAAATCAAATCAAATCAATTCCAAGAAATGGCTGCTGTTTCAGGACAAATGAGACAGTACCTCAATGATGAGGCATCCCTGATGTTGGAAGGGCGGTGGGGGTGGTATGGAATTTAGTTTTGAGCATACTGTGGCTGGATAGGTATGTCCAGGTGATCAGAGGATTGGAGATGCTGGAACTGTGGGGCTAGATATTACCACCTGTGGTGGGGGTACTTCTTCTATATAATATGGGAGGCCATTAAGGAAGACAAGATCACAGAGGAAATTGCTGGGAGCCGATAACTGTTAACATGGCTGCCTTCAGGGTCAATGTTAATGCTGCTAAATATTATTGTAAAAAATGTCATTAACAGATCAGTTAATTGGAGTAGTTGACCAGCCACGTCTGACTAGGAGAAGCCCAAGCAAGTGCTGCTTCCCTCCTTTGCACCTTTCGTTGCCATTTGTTATGGATTAAACCAGACCACTCAATACATTCTTAAGCAGGCAGCGCAGACCATAACTTTGCAATTTGTTTTGGTAGGTATACAGTGAAAATTACCTGGAGTAAGATAGCTAGGTTGACTACTAGATTTTGAAACAGACAAAAATGTATTCACAAAATTACACAATAAAACACACAGGACAGAATAAAGAATCCCTGCTGAACTCAGCCTATCCAACTTGACTTACATATGCTGTTCTGAATATACACAATAGTCCAAATCAGCAAAATCTCTTTAAAACCCAGTATAAAAGGAACACATGCTTACAGGTTGACATTGAAGGTCAGAAAGAGAGAGAGAGAGCCTCCACACAGTTCCCTGTTGAACTCCTCTCCAGTTCAAGACTGAACTAAAACTGGTCAGTTCAGCTCAGCTAGAGAGCTGACCACTCCCCCTTCCCTATACAGGTCACTTCTAAAACATGACAGTTTTGGCCTGAAGTTGCAGCTCTTTACATATAAATAAAAGGCCTCTCAAAATCCATTTCGTCTCTGTACCAAGCCAGACTGATTGGAGCCCAGCCGGTGTTTTGCCCCTCTGAAAAAAAATCAAGGACAGTCTCCTTGAGCCAAGGAACAGCTTTTAGAAAAAAAAGGACTAGCTTTGTGACACATTTAACAAAACTTCCCCAACCACCTTCAGAGAATTGATGAAATTCACTACAGAAAGTTGTTATATTACTTTTTAAAAAGATATTTTGCAGGTTTCATGCTGCCGAAAAACTTGCCAGTTGCTGACACTAAAGGAATGTTAGTAACGTATTGGTCTCTATTTTGGGATTCATTTCCTAGAAATTATCCTAGTTGTTCTGTAAGCATTTAAAATAGCATGCCTTTTGTAAGTACAAAGCTACAGAATATGCAACTTTTTTTTTAATTTGATAAAGGTACATGCAACTTGTGGTGTCATAATCAACTCCACAGGCACTTGTAAAACCAAAGAAGCAAATAACCTCCAACTGAGGATTTTACATTTATTTTAACACTCACCAGAATCAAAATAGATGAATAGCAAATCAAGTTTGTTCAAACTTTAAATTATACTAGGAATAGGAGATACCTGATATTTCACAAGTTTCTAAAGTAACCCACACCACCTGTATGGCACCAATTTTCTTCCATATTTGGTCCTTGGTTGGGCAGAGTGCAAGGCCCTTTCCACTAAGGACTGTGTAGGTTATGGACTGAGCAGCAGCATCTATCTGGACGAGGTTCCACCTGTGCAAACGTCCACACAATAACACTGTTGTTCCCAGAGTATTCTCAGTTCTCTGTTCCCATTAGCGACAGTGTGGATCTATCAGAACCATCTTTCCCTTTTCATTGGATGGCATGCAACCACTCACAAGCAAAGCAACTAGTGGCAGCAGCCCTAAAGCCATTCAGGAAGCCAGCATTCTGACCTACATACTTGAACATCTTTGTCTTCCAGCTCTTCCCTGTATTCTTTTCTGTGTGCCAAATTTTATTTTAATTTACTTCCTTTCCGACTCCACCCAATTTACCCTATCATAGGGACAAATATTATCCAAAAATTATACAAATAGTTAACATTCCATTTTATACATTCTTCTTTGAACACCTTTACAGGTTCTCCAAACATTTTAAAGTAATTACAATCTTCTGCACTGTTTCTGACTCAAAGGCTGTCACCATGAAAAATAAATTTCTTAAAAATACAGAGTCAAAGTACAAGAAGCAAGGTATTAAAAATAACATTTGACTTGAACATAAAAGGAAAAAGCATAAACTGGTTACCTCAACTATAAATGTCTATGGTAAAAAATAAAAGCAAGTTACTGCAGATGCTGGAATCTGAAACCAAAAGAGAAAATGCTGGAAAATCTCAGCAGGTCTGGCAGCATCTGTAAGGAGAGAAAAGAGCTGACGTTTCGAGTCTAACTGACGCTTTCTCAAAGCTGTAAGAAATATATGATTTGAAGTTTCACTCTTGATTAAGATGCCCATCATTTTTCTGAGCTGGGTGACTTAATTTATTACATTTTTTTTCTTCCTTCAGAGTTTATGAAGAAAAGATAAAGTGAAATTCCAAGTTAATTACTGCATATGTTGCACTCCAACTAACTAAAATTCTAAATGATTCAAGTTAGTCTGTTGACTTCCCAGCTCAGAATCATATTTCAGAGCCTTACAGTAAGCGATAGGTTCATTTATTCCTGAAGGCAGGTGAGATTGCATTTCTGCACTCAGTCTTATTGGTTTCTTGTCATGAGATAAAAATGATTGGTATAAAATGAAACTTGAAACTGCACAGCTTGAATTTTGGCTCAAGTTTCAGATACATAGATAATGACCAATTTTTTTCACAACTAACTTTAGGATTGGGTTGCAACTGTGTCTGGAAGAAAAACACTAAGCAAACATGTCAAATCATATTAGTAATTGAGTTCACAAATTATATGTGTTATGGTTGCCTCTGCTGGATCACTCCAACTTTTTATAGATCTATCTTTTTGTAGTATGGCACAGGTCTTATTAAGGCACTTTATCTTTAAGACAGTTTGATGAGTATAAACTAGTACAAAAAACAACCATCATACTTTCAGTACTCAGTTGTTCTAACCGGTCTGATCAGTCAGTACAGTGCAGTGGAGTTCGTCATCTAGTCAACTATGTGTATCATGTAAAAAATACCTAAAAAGGTATGCTGTATATGTAAGTCTGAGATATATCAATATACTCAGTTAATATTGTTATTAAACTTCAAAACATCTGTCTCAGCAAGAATCCAGTTGATGTGCTCTGCATGGATTAACATATAGAAAACAACACCACACTATTCCCTCCTATGACTTCATTCCCTTTATAGGTACGATATTTCCCTCTTGTACTGGATATAGTATTGTCCCCTGATGTCATCACCCACAGTTAACTTATCTACCTGTTCTATTCTGATCTTTATTGTTTGACCCTGCAATGCAATTCCCCTTTTAGGTATATAGCTTGAGGAAGGAATACTGAACAGTTTTAGAAATTCTGTTCACTGTTTTGTAGTTTTTCTGTCCTGCTATAATCACAAAACAGGTTGTTAAAGCCTTTTAGAGCACTTATTTTGATATTTCCTCTTCCTGCTGTTTATATAGATTTCTTTCTTTTATCCAGCCACAATGACTGCTATATCACTCTACTAATGTAACAGCATTTTCTTCCCACTGACAAGATTATTATATTGGCTGTTTAAACTTTTTGTTTCCCTTTTTTTATGCACTCTCCAGAATGTATTCCTTTCTTCACCATATTGTCACTTCTCTTTGTCTCTTTTCTCTGTGTTCTGAAAGTGTTATAAGCCAATACATTTATCTTTCATTCACGCTTACTGTTAAAGTGTCATTAAGTTTATATCTTTCGGTGGCCTCAATTTAGCTATTCAAGTAACCACATTCTTTTCTCACTTTGTTGTCAAGTTCTAACGTAATGAGTTTTCCATTTGGAATTGCAAGCTTTGGCCCTCTGACCACTGCAAGTTTTCTGGAAGCTGTTAAGTAGCAAAATCAGGAGCAATTCCTCTATTTCGGTTTTCAGAGTGAAAGCCTCTCAATGTGGTTCCATTTACATAACAGAACAGAAATTAGGCAAAAGAGAGGACTGTAGATGCTGGAGATTAGAGTTGAGAGTGTGGTGCTGGAAAAGCACAGCTGGTCAGGCAGCATCCGAGGGAGCAGGACAATTGGCGTTTCAGGCAAAAGCCCTTCATCAGGAATGAGGCTGGGAGCCAAGGGGATGGAGAGATAAATGGGAGGGGGGGGGGGGGGGGGGGTGGGGGGAAGGTAGCTGAGAGTGCGATAGGTAGATGGATGTGCGGGTAAAGGTGTTCGATCAGAGGGGAGGATGGAGTGGATAGGTGGGAAGAAAGATGCACAGGCAGGAGAGGTCATTAGGGTGGTGTCGCATTAAAAGGTTGGAACTGGGATAATGTGGGGGGAGGGGGAATGAGGGAACTGGTGAAATCCATATTGATGCCATGTGGTGGGAGGGTCCCAAGGCAGAAAATGAGAAGCACTTCCTGCAGGTGGTTAGAGGGTGGCAATGGAGGAGGCCCAGCACCCGCATATCTTTGGCAGAGTGAGAGGGGGAGTTGAAGTGCTCAGCCATGGGGCAGTGGGGGTTGGTTGGTGTGGGTGTCCTGGAGATATTCTCTGAAGTGCTTTAAAAGTAGGCATCATGTCTCCCCAATGTAGAGGAGTCTCATTCAGGAGCAATGGATACAGTAAATGACATGAGTGGAAGGGCAGGTGAAATTCTGATGGATGTGGAAGGCTCCTCTGGGACCTTGGACAGAGTTGTGGGGGGAGGTGTGGGCACAGGTTTTGCAATTCTTGCTGTGGTATGGGGAAGGTGACTGGGGAGGGGGGGTGTGCAGTGTGGGTTGGTGGAGGATGTGGACCTGACAAGGGCATCGCAGAGGGAACGATCTTTATGGAAAGTGGATAGGGGTGGAGAGAGAAATATATCTCTGGTAGTGGGGTCTATTTGTAGGTGGCAGAAATGGTGGAAGATGATATGATGTATATGGTGGTTGGTGGGATGGAAGGTGAGGACCAGGAGGATTCTGTACTTGTTGTGGTTGGAGGGATGGGGTTTGAGGATAGAGGTGTGGGAAGTGGATGAGATGCTCTGGAGGGCATCATCAACCATGTGGGAGAGGAAATTACAGTCTTCAAAGAAGGAGACCATCTGGTGTGTTCTTTGTTGGAACTGGTCTTCCTGGGAGCAGATGTGGTGAAGGCAGAAGGTTTGAGAATAAGGGATAGCATTTTTACAGGAGGTAGAGTAGGGTACGTGTAGTCCAGGTAGCTGTGGAAATCGGTGGGTTTGTAGAAGATGTCCGTGTTGAGCCGGTCACCGTTGATAAAGATAGAGAGATCCAGGCAGGGGAGGGCGGTGTTGGGGATGGTCCAGGTGAACATAAGGTTTGTGTGGAATGTATTGATGAAGTTGTTGAACTGTTCAATCTCCTCATTGGGAGCACAAGAACAAGGTGGGGAATGGTGTCGGTATAGCTGTGGAAGACGGTCTGTTCCACGTAACCGACAAAGAGACAGGCGTTTCTGGGGCCCATGCGGGTGCCCATGGCTACCCCTTTCATCTGGAGGAAGTGGGAGGACACAAAGGAGAAATTATTGAGCGTGGGGACCAGTTCAGCCAAACGAATGAGAGTGTCAGTGGAAGGATACATCAGGAGACATCTGGTTAGGAAGAAATGAAGAGCTTAGAGGCCGTTGTCATGGCAGATAGTGGTGTACAGGGACTGGATGTCCATGGTGAAGGTGAGGCATTGGGGGCCAGGGAAACAAAAATCGTGGAGGAGATGGAGGGCATGAGTCCTGAAAGTATGTGGGGAGTTCCTGGACCAGGGGGATTGGATAGTATCGAGGTATGTGGAGATGATTTCGATGGGACATGTGCAGGCGGGGACTATGGGTCGGCCGGGGCAGTCAGGCTTGTGGATCATGGGTAGGAGGTAGAATTGGGCGGTAAAAGGTCCCCAAACTATGAGGTTGGAAGCTGTGGGTGGGGGATCCCTGAGGTGATGAGGTTGTGTTGGGGTTGGTCTGGGAGTTGATGGTTTGGTGATGGGAGATGAAGTCGTGGTCAAGGGAGCAGGAAGAGGAGGTGTCTTCAAATTGACGCCTGGCTTCAGCGGTGTAGAAGTCAGTGCGCCAAACACCACTGTCCCGCCCTCCGCCTGCTGGTTTGATGGTGAGGTAGGGGTTGGAGCGGAGGGGGTGAACACAAATTAGTCAGCGTTGTAATTACTGAATTGTTTCTCTGCGCATATTTACTTGAGATATTTGACTGAAGTGTGTGATGTAATGAAGACTTATTGTTGTGGTTGTTAGCTTTCTAAACAGCTCTTTCATCTCTCACCCTTGTATTTTGTGTTACCTCCTTTCTCAGTTATAGTTCCCTCAGCATCCCAGTACGCTCCTTCCAATCCCCACAATAAATTTCCTGAACTTGTCCACCAAAGCCGTACTCCTGATAACATCATTGACATTTAGAGAACAGACCCCATAGGGTGACTGTGCCAAATTCCCTCAACACCATGACTAATTTGAAAGAACAATCCTTACTAATGAGTGACCAAACCCCTGACTGATCTCTATGCCCTTCCCCAGCTGACCTACCATGAATCTCCTAACTGGTTGTACTGGTCTTGCAAGACTGACCACGGCCCATTCTCCGAGATTGTAGTGATACAAACTCCTGATCCTGAATGCTGCTAGAGGCCAAGCCCTTGTGGTCAGATTAGATAGTATCCTTGACTGACTGGTTGGACCCCTGACTGATGACAGTTCCCCTTTACTTGACTAAGGACTACTCCCCTGAGACTTTGAGACATGGTCATTTGACTGAAGCATGTTTGGCAGGTTTACCACAATTTCATGCGACTGCACATAGAAAAAGTTACTTGTGCATTGTGTACTCAACAATTGTAATTTATCATTGCCAATTTGGAGATGTTAAAAAGAGGCAAAGTTGAATATTACAAACTTTCGAATTACTGTAATTGCCTGTTGAGCTTTGACTCTCATACTTTTAAAGATTGCACTGTGTGAATATTATAATATTGTAATTCCCAGTGAGATTGTACATTGTGTGTAGCGTGTAAAAAAGGGCAACATATTTGCTGAGTGCTGTGTTTATAGTATTGTCAAGTAAAGTTCTGAAGTAACTTAAATAACCTGGATTGTAGCCAAGCTCTAATCAGAGTCCATGCAGCTACTACTCAGACTGTTTACTTCTCCCCCCACCCCCTTTGGCTTCAAACTGTTATTTGATGACAAAGACTAACAAAACTACCACCACCATCTTACAAAATATGTGTACTTGGCTAACGAAAACATTCACCAACCCATACTCAGATTGAAGAATGTTTATTCACATTTCAGTCATTCATGGGAGCTGAGAAGTTTCCCAAGAGTTTCATAAAACAAATCCTTTTGGGGGGTGTTGGGGGTCTTTTGGTTTAATTTGCTCATTTGTCATTTGGCTGACTGCCTGTTCAATACTTGCTAACTATTTTTGATATCAGCAACTTACCGTCTTGAAGGCTCTGGCTCTTTTCCTCTGAAAACAACATCAAACATTTTGACCAAAATGTTGCTTGAAGAAGAAGGTAAAAATCACACAACACCAGGTTATAGTCCAACAGGTTTAATTGGAAGCACACTAGCTTTTAATTAAACCTGTTGGACTATAACCTGGTGTTGTGTGATTTTTTAACTTTGTACACCCCAGTCCAACACCGGCATCTCCAAATTTTGAAGAAAATAGTTTACTTTCTTAAATCTGAATGTACAAAAGTCAGTGAAGTTTTAGGAAATTTGATTCTGGCAAAAGGTAAATTTAGTTGCAATTTGGAAATAATGCCTTCACTTAACATAAAATGTTTCGTCAGTTTCATTAAACATTATGGCAAACCATTGGTTGATGATAAATTTGATTAATGTTGAATGTGAATGGACTTTGAAGAAAGGTTGAGACAGTAAAGAAACATTGAAAAAGAAGGAAGAGAACTAAATATGTTACATAAAACATAAGTGCCAAGTGCTTGTGATTATGGAAGGGGACAATGTCAGTTAATTCCAATCAAGAGCTAACCAATAAGTCAGGCCCGGAAGAGATTACCCAATCTATGGGTCCTTGAATTGTGGACTGGACTTTAGAGGACCCAGGTTGAGTACTTGGGCAGACTTCAGCAGTGCCTTTTAAAGATCCCTTCAAAGCAACACAAGTATAATTTGTTGTTGAAAACTGAGTACGAGAGCAAGTGTAGAATACTGCTTTTTTTTTATGTAAGCTCTAGCCTATTTCATGCAGGAATATTATTTGTCCTCTTACCTTTGTTCTGATAAAAACTTTACAAGGACTGAAAATTTTCAACATACTATTCAGAAGCAAAAGAAGCTCTTGATAGATAAAGTGCAGATGCCATATCAAGAAATGAAGCAGTCACCAGTTTATTATCAAGTAATTGAACTAAAAAGACAAAACCACCTAGCATTTAATGACAAATGAAATAGGAATGCTGCTTCTTGAGATTAATGTGAAGAGACTACAGAAATGAAATGATGGGATAAATCCTTCTCTTTCAATAGGTGGTGCCTCTATTGCTTTGACTTAAAAAAGGTTGCTTTCTATGACGTAGCTGATCACTATCAGTCTGTAGTCTCTGGTTCATATATGAATAAGCAACATCCAGCTGGCAATGTCACCCTCACTAACATCTAGTGACTTGTCATAAAATTGTGAGACTAATCTACATTACAGGCAATTAACAGCCTAATACAGTCATTAAAGAATCATTCCTTTCCACCAACATTCCTACTGTTCTACCACAGTTGCTGGAACTGTCCTGTCCCATTAGAATACAAGTGTTTCAACTGTGATGGCACAATGATATACAGTCAAGAGGGATTGGCCCTAACAATTCAACAACACTGACTTCAGACCTCAGGTCTCATGGCCAAGAATTAAACATGGAAAATAAGAATTGTTATTGATTAGTACCTATATCCCTTCCTTAGCTGATTGCTCTGTACTGCATGATGAGCCCCAACTGTAAAAAGCACTGGGGTTAGCAAGGAGATGGAAGTAGTCTGGGTGAGTAAGTTTAATGCCCGTCACTAAGAATGACTTTGTAGTTATTTTTAATTCATTCATAGGATGTGAGCATTGCTGCCTGGGCCAGCATGTACTGTCAAAGCCTAGATGCTCTTGAGTAGGTGGTAACTTAATTGTCAGACTCAGTTTGTAGTAACAGAAAGATGAGGGAAAGAAAGCTAATTGATCCTGTCCTTAAGAATCTACCTGCGTTAGACGCATGATTCCGTTGGCAGGAGTGACCACCACAGTGTTTTTGTTGAGACAAAATCTCATGATACTCAATAGTGTTATGTGGCACTACCACTATACTAAATGAGATAGATTCAGAGCTCATTGAAACTGGCCATCCATGAGGTGCTGTAGCCTATCAGCATAGCTTTTGTTTAATTTAAAACAGAAAAGTCAATTCCCATCAGTCAAGACATTGACACGGAGATGGTCTGCAAAAAGGTTGTCCTCTTGAGTGATTGTTCAGTTGAAAAGGAGAAATATATGGATAAGTTATTTCTGTTGCAAGCAATAGGGCCCTGCATGTGAATTTGTGTAGTTTCTAGTTTGTATAAGTGAATCAGACTATCAACTCATTTGTTAATCTTAAATTCAGGATTATCTAGCAAACACTGTCGAACGACATTTAATGTTGGAGTTTATATTCTGAACTTTGTAGGCACGGGCTGATTGGGTACAGTTGGCACCTAGTCTGTCACAAACAGCTGAAGGTATGTATAATTTTATATGATCCATCAGTCATTGGACTGTACAGCTTACATATGTGGAATCCCACTGGCACTGAAATTCATTTACCATTTTTCTCATTTATGTGGTAGGCAGGATTTCTTTTTGGCTCGACAGCAGCATCCTTTTCAGATAGAAAACCACACATGCTGCCATTAGATAGCAGCATCATAAATTGGTTGAAATCTAAACAACAAGTAAAGCTAGCTATTTAATTCTGATATTATGCAATTGAAGTTTACTTCCTGGAATACAATTTATTTGAAGTGAACATGTCTATAGTGCAGGCTTAGAACAATTTAATGAATTTCTATCAAGGAATATACAAAACTCAGAACATTAAAACTATTAAGTAGATTTTTAAAAAACACATTCATTTGTTATGAATTAAACTGAGGAGATTTTAAAATGCACCAAAAATTAGGCATCTACTGAAAGTGGGAAAACAGGATAGAATGTACTTGCTGTAATGATTAACCACTGGTTTGTGCATTTCAGTTTTATTGATGAGGAAATGTATTTTTGAAAGCATTTTGAATGACTGGATAGGACTAATGGAATTCATTAAAAGGAACAAGTATACTAGATGGCAATACATGTCATTTTCTTTTCAATAACTGCCAATAGATGTCATCAAGTGATGTTACCACCTATTGTGAAGCCCAAACAATCTCTTACTTAAACGCATTCCCTAAGTAAGTGAGTGCAATGTGTAAATGTTGTTAGTGACAGAAAACTTTAGCTTTGCAAAACTGGGAAATATGTTTTGTTGCTTTATTTTATTTAAGTTACATCTGTGCATGTTACTGTGTAGTAATAACAATTTTTAAGATTGCTTACAATGTGGAAACAGGCCCTTCGGCCTAACAAGTCCACACTAGCCCTTCGAAGAGCAACCCACCCAGATGCATTTCCCTTCACCTAACACTACAGGCAATTTAGCATAGCTATGCTAAATTGCTCAAATATTTGAGTATTAGGTTCTGATAATGTTTAAAACTAATACATTAAAATTAAGCTGTGTTATAGATTGGGGGGCTTACAACTGAATATGTAACGTTAGCACAGTGATGTTGTTACATAAGACAGTAATTGGCTTCTGGCCCTCAAATGCAATGTCAACACAGTGAAAAACAAATTTATATACAGTTCTATTCTCTCATGGATCATGGAACTACAGTCATTTCTTACATAGAGCAATGGTCGCAATTCAATGTGACCCTGCTCTGAATAAGAATCGTGCAATACGAATAACACTTAAAGTGGTGGTAATGTAATCATGTATTGCTGATTTGCACCTGACCTCGAACTGCGAACATACAATCACATGGTCTCTATTTCAATGAACATGACTTTACACAGTAGCTGGGTTCCTAGATGGAAAGCTACTTAAAATTTCATTTGTATAAGGCCAAATATTGTATTTAGCAATGCAGTATTCTTCAGAGTGAACTATGAGAATTATCAGCGTAGGAGTAATATATAGTATATGTCTCTCAGTCAGATGACAACTATTTTCAGCTGTGGAGTAGCTGGTGCTTGCCTCAGGTTCTGCAAATCAAAACTACGATTAGAATGGTTTCAAGGTGGCTAACCTATTTGAGATTATTGTCTGTGCATACGTTTAAAATTATTTTTGAGCAAGATCAGTCCGAAGGCAGTTGTGATTCATGAGACATAACATAGGCAACCTTTTAACTGACATCAGATGATTTTAGGCAAGTTGAAATCTCAAAGAGTACCATTGGATTGGGAATACACAATGGTTCCAGAAATTTCGTTGGTTTAACCAGGGCCATTTCGAAAGTGAACAGGAAGTTCCTTGAATATGTTGCTTGCAAGTAAACACAGAAACTAGGAGCCGGTGTAGGCCATTCACCAACTGAGCCTTCTCTGCCATTCAATGTGATCATGGCGGATCCTCTAGCTCAATGCCATGATCCCACTTTTTCTCCATAAGCTTAATATCAACAGATTGATTAATTTTTAAGTATACTGACCTCCGTTGCTTTTTGTGGTAGTGAAGTTCACTGGCTGACCAACCTCTGAGAGAAGAAATGTTTCTTTCATCTCAGTCCTAAATGGCCGACCCCATATTTTGAGACTATGACTTCTGGTTCTACATTCCACAACCAGAGGAAACAGCCGCCCTTAAGTAAATTAACATTTAAATATTGTGGAATGAACTCAGGATTATAAGCTATCGGCCAATGCACAGGTTTCCTGAACAGTGTAGAACTTGTCAATGTCAATGAGCAATGTTAAAAATCACACAAAACCAGGTTATAGTTCAACAAGTTTATTTGGAGGTGCTAGCTTTTAGAGAGCTGCTCCTTCACTACCTGTTGAAGGATCAGCGTTTCAAAGGTTAAGGCTTCCTTTGTCCACCCCAGTTCAACACTGACTCCTCCACATCAATCAGCAGTGTCAGAGCAGGGCACCATTGTTCAGTGGAACTGACAAAATTGGAAGCTTTTAATTGGTGGAACTGCACTGCTGCTGGTCACTGTTGTGAAATACTTGTATTCACAACACTTGTTCTGAAAGATATTACTGCTTTACAGATGGTTTCTAACTGTGAAAGTGATTTATCCAAACTTGACCTCAGCCAGACCTTCACCATCACTTCCCTGCTGTCAGACATGACTATAACATAGGAGCAATTTACACATATGAGGGTTGACTGAAACCATACCAGCAACTGCAACATTAACCTCAATTGACTTATTCATAGCCACAAACCACCCGGGATCACTCAAGGTGACCCATGACTTCCTTGTCAAGGCCGCTACCACTTATATTCACTATGCCATTCAGAAACAAAGGGAACTAACATTTGCTGCAGTGGCTGCTTTCCTAAGTCAGTAGGAAGTCATTAACTGCACACAAAGTGTAATCAATGGTGTTAGGTCATGTAGCAATTCTTATTAATCACAAGGGATTCAAACCTCATGTGGGCCCAATGCCTGCAGCTAGTCACCCAGCTGCTATTTAGGGCATAAGTCATTCAGCCAGTGCAATAAAACCCCCACTACTGCCTGTCCACTCAGATCTCTTTGGTACAATCAAGGAATTTCTTGACAAGACATTATGTTCTAGGGGATCTAAAAATAATTTAAGTCACTAGTGTTTGCAAAAGCAAATCATATTTGATTGTTACAGCACTGTTAACATAATAAAACCTCCCAAAATAATTGGAAATATCATTCAACCTCAAATTTGACACCGAGTCATGTGGGAAGGCATTAGGGTGGATATCCAAAAGCTTGGTAAAGAAACGGGCTTTGAAAGAATATCTAAGAATAGTGTTCATGGTAGGTGGGGTGGAGTGTAAAGCAATAGAAGGCATTAATGTCTTTTCATCTGAAGCCCTGGTTGCTAACATGGAATAATTGAAGTTGAGATTGCTCAAGATCCCTCAATGAAGAAGTAGTACCTCACGGGTGCAGAAAAGGGGAGGCAGTGTCAAAGTGCCACTGTTGGGTAATGTTACTGAGGTAGAATAAGCTGTCATGGTGATGGAATGTCTTTTATCATATAGTTTGATCACATAACTTGGGGCTCACGACAAATAGATGGAGGAGAAGGCAAAGTCAAGTCCTGCCATGAGGCTTAGATTCACAGTAGTATGACTTATGATATATTAATAATAAATTTTGTTATGCGTGGTAATTGTGGACATTTCAGAATCTACTTATGGTTATGTTATGGAAAGACTAATCTATCATCTTTGTGTGTTCATGCCCATGTGATATTCTGGTCTGGTACAGAGTCTTTTATTTTATCCTAATTCTACTCACACTGCTATTTATGTTCAATGATATGCAGCTCTGTGACATCATTGACAGATTACTCCAGCGTCCTGAAGCTCTTACATAACAGTATGTCCATAAGGATCCCACCAAACTTTACAGATGCACCATAGAAAACATTCTGTCTGGATGCATCATAGTTTGGTATGGCAACCACTTGTCCAGGACCATAAATGAGTGTTCAAGTCTCTCTTGTTCTCACTTTTCATCCCACCAGCCTGTATATTCAAAGAATCATTCTCCGCTATTTTAGACAACTCCAGCAGGATGCCATCACCAAACACATCTTCCCCTCACTTTGCCATCCTGATCACCATAACTTAACAATGTTTGTACATTTAGCATCCCTCCCTGCCATTCACCATAAACTTGTCAAAGGCCAATACACCAATTTCAAAACATAAATGGATTCCAATGTCATCTTTATTTTTGTTTCTTTTACTGATTCTTCACTTTTGTTCCCTCTCTCTGAAATTGAATGAAAGGTCTCTCTTTCAATTTCACATTTGATTCTATGTCTAATTCTAACTCTAATTTGCATTATTTCTCCTGTCATTCACTTTTGCTTACTTTTTATTTAATTGATTAACGAGTTAGATATGCATGACATCCGAAATGGGTATTGCTATCCCTTCATTATTTTGCACTATGATTAATTTGCAGCACAAACAGAATGAATCTGAAAACTGGTATAAAACATTCAGTTCACATTGCTCACCACAAAATGTGTTATTTCAAAACTTTCTGAGCCATTAACCCAACATGACAATGGCGCAGCTTTTAGAAGAATTTCACATTAAGTGTTTCAGCCAGAAATTTTGCTGAACTGTAAGTTGTGCCTCCAACAAGAAAAAGTAATGAGCTATGGTTTAGATATTAAAAATTGTAATGTGATTTTATTAGCAAATTAAAATGTAAATTCATTATTAATCTTTGTTCAAATGGAATATTTGAATTCAAAATAACCTTTCATCCCATCACAATCCAACCAGCCACTTTATTAAAATAAATAGTTCAGAAGGTACAGAAAAGTGCCGTGAAAGTTAAACATTTGAACAGAAATGCCTGTTTGTAGTAACTTTCATTTTTGTGCATGAAATGATAAAGAGAATCAGGACAGATAAGCAGAGGAAACAGATGCTGGATGATTAAGAGTGTTCAGCTGCTAGAATTAATCTCCAGCTGGACAGTAATTTTTTTTAACATTTATTCTTTCACAGAATGTGGGTGTCATTGACTGGGCCAGCATTTACTCCCAATCCCTCATGTCCTTGAAACATTTTTGCTGACTGCCCTCTTGAATTGCATTTAGTTTAGGTACGCCCACAATGTTGCGAGAAAGGGAGTTCCAAATGACAGTGAATGAACAGTGATGTAAGGCCGAATCTTCCCATAGTTTGGCTGTGGCATTTTCAGGGGGTTTCATGTAGAATTTCATTACTTGGGGCATGGCATCTTGCTGCCTGACCTGCTGCGCTTTTCCAGTAACACATTTTCAGCTCATGGCATCATTTCTAATGCAATGCTCCGCTGCTCACCTTATTAAATATGCATCTGGGCCCCATCCTGTTCAATTGTGTGGTCACAGAGGCGGAAGTGCAGCTAAGACGTTTCAGTATGATGCTGCAGGTGCCATGCTAAAACTCCAGCTGCACACCAATTTAAATTTTGCAAGACAGAATATAGTATTCATAATCTGTTGTGCAATAGTTATTTATAGAGAAGACTTCTGAGAAAGAAAAGTTGACACCTTCAGAGGTCCTCGTAGAGAGAGTGGTGGAAATGAGGACTGTTATCTTTCCTTTACACGCTAAAAGCAGTCCATAGCACCAAAAGCTTGAAGCGAGCTAACCATTCAGGTAGGAGCAATGTCCCCACTTGGAAGAAACACACAGCAATGTAAAAAACTGGTCAATGACCTTCTGCAGTCCACAAATATAAATATCACCATCTTCTCTCTGCAACATCACAGTTTGTCAAACTTTGCCACTACACACACCTCCCAGCAAGGCTGATGGTCCACCACTTCCACTATTAATGCAGAATTTCACTCAACAGTTCTCAATAAACCTCATCCTCTCACTCTACTAAGGCATCTGCCTTCTGTGCTTCCTGCTCACACACTGCAGACACCTCACTACCTTTCCTGTAGTACCATTAACAAATCTTTCCAGCCACTATTTTTTATTTTCATCAATCTCAATCCCTCCTTTTTCCAGGGTGGCAGGGACTTGCAGACAATATGCTCGCCTCCCCACCTCCCCCCACCCGCCACCCCCCCCCCCACCCCCAACCATAACATCCCATGACTTTCTGCGTATCAGATCCCATCCTTACATTTGAAGTTATCCCCTGCCCACCACATATTTACAGTCATTATTCCTTCAGCTTCCCAGTCAAATTCCCATACTTAAGTTTTCCACTTCCCTAAACACAGCATGGAATGCCACCTGATAATGCCCTGTTCATGCTTACTGCCCAAACCCCAGGACTAATCATTGTTAACCCTTAGACTGACATTGAATGATGCATGCATTAACTGATCTTAGTCCCCTGTACTCGACTAAGGATGACTCCTCTTAGACTTCCATTCGGCTGAGGCATTTGCAGTAATTTTGACGAGGAAGCTTCAACTGTTAGTATGACATTGATGCAGCACAGTACTATACATCCTCTTAGCTGTTCAATGCTGACAAACAGCCTAGCTTTCAGTCTACACTACGAAGCAAGGATGAACAGTGTATCTGAGTACAGTAAACCCAAAGTGAGTTAGCGCTAAGAAAGCAAGCTCAAAGCCCCGGAATGCATCCTGAGCGGATACATGTGATACGTGTGTGTCACTCTGCATAGAGTAACCTGGCAGGAACATTGCAATGCAGGGTGTCAATGTGCTCCTAAGCATTGTATTCAAGTGCTAAAGCATCTTCTCAGTTAGTCTGAGATCAGTCATGGTAACACGATGATGGTGTTTTGCTGATACCAGTTGCCATGGATGAAGGCTGAAGGTGATCACTGCTAATGGAGTGTGTCACAAGATGTCAGTGAATGAAAATAAACATAGAGGCTCTGAGAAACAACCAGTGAGCTTGTTCCACCAGGTAACTACACAGATATTCAAATCAGGAATTGGTGCCAACTAGTTTCTCACCATGCCTGGGAGCATGGTGAACTGCATATAAATGAGGTTGAATTAACAAATAATGAGAAGTTAGAGGGGTCTTGACAATAATAATAATAATAATAATTGTTGTTTCTGATTAAGTTTCTCATCGAGCTGTTGGAATCTCAGAAAAAAATTCAGAAGCATTCCATGCCACCTAAATGGTGGGAAATTCTGCTGGTAGTTCCACTTCAGAATGGGTGTGTGACTTAGAGTCATAGAGGTGTACAGCACAGAAGCAGACCCTTTGGTCCAACTCATCCATGGCAACCCGATATTCCAACCCAATCTAGTCCCACTTGCCAGCACCTGGCCCATTTCCCTCCAAACCATTCCTATTCATTACCCATCCAGATGTTGCAATTATACAAGCCTCCAAAACTTCCTCTGGCAGCTCATTCCATACACGTACCACCTTCTGCTGTTAGGTCCCTTTAATACCTTTCCCCTCTCACCCTAAACCTATGCCTTCTAATCCTGGACTCCCCCACCCCAAGGAAAAAAAATTATCTATTTATCCTAACCACGCCCCTCATGATTTCATAAATCTCTATAAGGTCATCCCTCAGCCTCCGATGCTCCAGGGAAAACAGTCCCAACCTCTCCCGACATCTCAAATCCTCCAACCCTGCAACATCCTTGTAAATCTTTTTTGAACCCTTTCAAGTTTCACAACATCCTTCCAATAGGAAGGACACTGCAATTGCATGCAATATTCCAACAGTGGCTTAACCAATGTCCTATATAGCCGCAACGTGACCTCCAAACTCCTGTACTCAATACGCTGACCAATAAAGGAAATACACCAAACACCTTCTTAGAGTCATAGAGTCATTGAGATGTACAGCATGGAAACAGACCCTTCAGTCCGACCTATTCATGCTGACCAGATATCCCAACCCAATCTAGTCCCACCGACCAGCACCCAGCCCATATCCCTCCAAACCCTTCCTATTCATATACCCATCCAAATGCCTCTTAAATGTTGCAATTGTACCAGCCTCCACCACATCCTCTGGCAGCTCATTCCATACACGTACCACCTTCTGCGTGAAAAAGTTGCCCCTTAGGTCTCTTTTATATCTTTCCCCTCTCATCCTAAACCTATGCCCTCTAGTTCTGGACTCCCCGACCCCAGGGAAAGGACTTTGTCTATTTATCCTATCCATGCCCCTCATAATTTTATAAACCTTTATAAGGTCATCCCTCAGCCTCTGATGCTCCAGGAAAAACAGCCCCAGCCAGTTCAGCCTCTCCCTATAGCTCAAATCCACCAACCTTGGCAACATCCTTGTAAATCTTTTCTGAACCCTTTCAAGTTTCACAACATCTTTCCGATAGGAAGGAGACCAGAATTGCATGCAATATTCCAACAGTGGCCTAACCAATGTCCTGTACAGCCGCAACATGACCCCCCAACTCCTGTACTCAATACTCTGACCAATAAAGGAAAGCATACCAAACGCCGTCTTCACTATCCTATCTACTTGCGACTCCACTTTCAAGGAGTTATGAACCTGCATTCCAAGGTCTCTTTGTTCAGCAACACTACCTAGGACCTTACCATTAAGTGTATAAGTCCTGCTAATATTTGCTTTCCCAAAATGCAGCACCTCATATTTATCTGAATTAAACTCCATCTCCCACTTCCAGCCCACTGGCCCATCTAGTCTAGATCCTGTTGTAAACTGAGGTAACCCTCTTCGCTGTCCACTACACCTCCAATTTTGGTGTCATCTGCAAACTTACTAACTGTACCTCAGTATGCTAGCATCAAATCATTTATGTAAATGACAAAAAGTAAAGGACCCAGCACCGATCCTTGTGGCACTCCACTGGTCAAAAGCCTCCACTCTGAATAACAACCCTCTACCACCACCCTCTGTTTTCTACCTTTGAGCCAGTTCTGTATCCAACTGGCTAGCTCTCTCTGCATTCCATAAGATCTAACCTTGCTAATCAGTCTCCCGTGGGGAACCTTGTCAAACGCCTTACTGAAGTCCAAATAGATCATATCTACTGCTTGCCCTCATCAATGTTCTTTGTTACTTCTTCAAAAAACTCAGTCAGGTTTCTGAGATATGATTTCCCACGCGCAAAGCCATGTTGACTATCCCTAATCTGTCCTTGCCTTTGCATATACATGTGCTTCCTGTCCCTCAGGATTCCCTCCAACAACTTGCCCATCACTGAGTCTATAGTTCCCTGGCTTGTCTTTACTGCCCTTCTTAAAAAGTGGCACCACGTTAGCCAACCTCCAGTCTTCCAGCACCTCACCTGTGACTATCGATGATACAAATATATCAGCAAGAGGCTCAGCAATCACTTCTCTAGCTTCCCACAGAGTTCTCGGGTACACCTGATCAGGCCCTGGGGATTTATTCATCTTTAGCCATTTCAAGACATCCAGCACTTCCTCCTCTGTAATCTGGACATTTTGCAAGATGTCACCATCAATTTCCCTACAGTCTATATCTTCCATATCCTTTTCCACAATAAATACTGATGCAAAATATTCATTTTCTGTGGCTCCACACAAAGGCTGATCTTTGAGGGGCCCTATTCTCTCCCTAGTTATCCTTTTGTTCTTAATATATTTGTAAAAACCCTTTGGATTCTCCTTAATTCTATTTGCCAAAGCTATCTCATGCCCCCTTTTTGCCTTCCTGATTCCCCTCTAAAGTATACTCCTACTTCCTTTATATTCTTCTAAGGATTCACTCGATCTATCCTGTCTATACCTGACATATGCTTCCTTCTTTTTCTTAACCAAACCCTCAATTCCTGAAGAAGGGCTTATGCCCGAAACGTCGAATTTCCTGTTCCTTGGATGCTGCCTGACCTGCTGCGCTTTTCCAGCAACACATTTTCACCTCAATTTCTTTACTCATCCAGTATTCCCTATACTTACCAGCCTTCCTTTTCACCCTGTAGTAAAAAGTGAGGTCTGCAGATGCTGGAGATCAGAGCTGAAAATGTGTTGCTGGTTAAAGCACAGCAGGTCAGGCAACGGAAGGGCTCTGGCCCGAAACGTCGAATTTCCTGTTCCTTGGATGCTTCCTGACCTGCTGTGCTTTAACCAGCAACACATTTTCAGCTTCCTTTTCACCCTGACAGGAATATACTTTCTCTGGATTCTTGTTATTTCATTTCTGAAGGCTTCCCATTTTCCAGCTGTCCCTTTACCTGAAAACATCTGCCTCCAATCAACTTTCAAAAGTTCTTGCCAAATACCATCAAGATTGGCCTTCCTCCAATTTAGAACTTCAACTTTTAGATCTGGTCTATCCTTTTCCATCACTGTTTTAAAATGAATAGAATTATGGTCGCTGGCCCCAAAATGCTCCCCCACTGACACCTCAATCACCTGACCTGCCTTATTTCCCAAGAGTCGGTCAAGTTTTGCACCTTCTCTAATAGGTACATCCACATACTGAATCAGAAAATTGTCTTGTACGCACTTAAGAAATTCCTCTCCATCTAAACCTCTAACATTATGGCAGTCCCAGTCGATGCTTGGAAAGTTAAAATCCCCTACCATAACTACCCTATTATTCTTACAGATAGCTGAGATCTCCTTACAAGTTTGTTTCTCAATTTCCCTCTGACTGTTAGGGGGTCTATAATTCAATCCCAGTAAGGTGATCATCCCTTTCTTATTTCTCCGTTCCACCCAAATAACTTCTCTGGATATATTTCCGGGAATATCCTCCCTCAGCACAGCTGTAATGCTATGCCTTATCAAAAATGCCACACACCCCCTCCCCCCACCTCCTCTCTTGCCCCCCTTTCTATCCTTCCTGTAACATTTGTATCCTGGAATATTAAGCTGCCAGTCCTGCCCATCCCTGAGCCATGTTTCTGTAATTGCTATGATATCCCAGTCCCATGTTGCTAACCATGCCCTGAGTTCATCTACCTTCCCTGTTAGGCCCCTTGCATTGGAATAAATGCAGGTTAATTTATTATTCCTACCTTGTCCCTGCCTGCCCTAACTGTTTGACTCACTTCTGTTCTCAACTGTACCAGTCTCAGATTGATCTCTTTCCTCACTATCTCCCTGGGTCCCCCCTCCCCACCTTCCTAGTTTAAATCCTCCCAAGCAGTTCTAGCAAATTTCCCTGCCAGTATATTAGTCCCCTTCCAACTTAGGCACAATCCGTCCTTCTTGTACAGGTCACTTCTACCCCAAAAGAGATTCCGATGATCCAAAAATATGAATCATTCTCCCATACACCAGCTCCTCAGCCATGCTCTATCTGCTCTATCCTCCTATTCCTGCCCTCACTAGCTCGTAGCACTGGGAGTAATCCAGATATTATTACCCTTGCGGACCTCCTTTTCAAATTTCTGCCTAACTCTCTGTAATCTCTCTTCAGAATCTCAACCTTTTCCCTTCCAATGTCGTTGGTTCCAATGTGGACAATGACCTCTTGCTGGCCCCTCTCCTCCGTGAGAACATTTTGCATCCTCTCTGAGACATCCTTGATCCTGGCACCAGGAAAACAACACACCATTCTGCTTTTTCTCTGCTGGCCACAGAAATGTATGTCTGTACCTCTGACTACAGAATTCCCTTCACACAATTGATTTCGTGAAAGCCAACGTACCCCTCGTTGCATTAGAGCCAGTCTCGATACCAGAAACTTGGCTTTCACTTTCCTATCTATCTGTGACTCTACTTTCAAGAGCTGTGAACTTGCACTCCAAGATCTCTTTGTTCATCTACATCCCTGGGATCTTACCATTAAGTGTGTAAGTCCTGCTAAGACTTGCATACCCAAAATGCAGCACCTCACATTTGTCTAAATTAATTCAATCTGCCACTCCGCAGCCCATTGGCCCATTTGACCAAGATCCTGTTGTAGTCTGAGGTAACTTACTTCGTTGTCCACTACACATTCAATTTTGGTGTCATTTGCAAACTTACTAACTATACTTCCTATGTTCACATCCAAATCATTTGAGATAAATGATGAAAAGTAGTGGACCCAGCACCGATCCTTGTGGCACTCCACTGGTCACAGGCCTCCAGTCTGAAAAACAACCCTCCACAACCACTCTCTGCTTCTAACTTCGAGCCAGTTCTGTATCCAAATGGTTAGTTCTCTCTGTATTCCATCTTGCTAACTAGTCTCCCATGGGGAACCTTGTCAAACACCTTACTGAAGTCCATATAGATCAAGTCTACCACTCTGCCCTCATCAATCCTCTTTGTTACTGCTTCAAAAAACTCATTCAAATTTGAAAGACACGATTTTTCATGCACAAAGCCATGTTGACTATCCCTAATCAATCTTTGCCTTTCCACCTACGTGTATATCCTGTCCCTTTGGACACCCTCCAACAACCTGCCCACCACCGAAGTCAGGCTTACTGGTCTAAAGTTCCCTGGCTAGTCATTACCACCTTTCTTAAATAGGGGCACCACATTAGCCAACCTTCAGTCTTTCATAACCTCACCTGTGACAATCAATGATACAAATATCTCAGCAAGGGTTGAAAGAAAATTTGAAAATAGATGGTCTTCCCATCTATTTTCTGCCCTTGTCCTTCTATCCCTCTTCGTGGTAGAGGTCATAGGTTTAAGAGGTGTGAAGAAACCTCAGTAAGTCACTGCAGTGCATCTTGTAGAAAGTGTACAATGCTGCCACCATGCCCCTCACTGCTGGAGAGAGTGAATATAGCAGGTTGTGAATGGGATGCCAACTCAAGCAGATTGCATTGTCTTGAGTGGTATCAAAATTCCTATTTGTTGTTCAACACTCCAGAAAAGGTGAGAGTTTAACTTCATACTCGTGATTTGTGCCCTGTAGATGGTAGAAGTTTTTGGGGAGTTAACTCAGTGCAGAATTCTCAGCTTTTGACCAGATCTTATTGTCGTATTATTTGTATGGCTTACCCAGTTCAGTTTTCGATCTACAGTAACTTCCCAGAAGTTAATGAGAGATTCAACATTGATAATGCCATTGAATGTCAAGAGGGAACAGTCAGATTCTGTCTTGTTGGGGGGTGGTCATTACCTGACACTTGCGTGATGCAGATTTTATTTGCCTCTGTTCAGCCCATGCCGAAATATTGTCAATGTTTGGTGAAGGTTCCCAACATGGGGGGCAAGTCATTCTTGCATTAAGTTCTATTGTACACTTATTCAACTACAGTTTCCTGTTATATGTGAAATGTAATGAATTGCATTGATTACTGGCTAAAATTTCATTGATTACACCTGCAAGCAATTTCTCAACGAATTTACAGTAATAATGATTAATGTATTCATTCTTCAGTGTGAATGTTTGTTTCAATCCTTTGGAACATGTTCACTGCTACATTTGTACCAACACCTGCTGCTACTTGAGAATCATATAGAGAACAAAACTCTCATGTAACATTTATTGATTTCAAGTTCATTACCTAATCTCCAGGCATGGATAGTATTTTGCTTTCTGAGTTGTTATTTTACTCAGTAGCTGTAATTATTTCAAGTAACTTTACACACTACCTACAAGTTATTATGTTGGACTGGGGTGTAAAAAGTTAAAAATCACACAACACCAGGTTATAGTCCAACAGGTTTAATTGGAAGCACACTAGCTTTCAGTATGACGCTCCTTCATCCACATACAGAATTTATAGCAAAAATTTACAGTGTGATGTAACTGAAATTATACATTAAAAAATTGATTGTCTGTTAAGCCTTTCATCTGTTAGAATACAGTGATAGTTTCACTTCTTTCATGTGTAAATCACAAAACCTTTTTTTTAAAAATGTTGCATTCTCGGATTAGCTGTTAACAATGGTGATAGCTAGACAATATGTTGAAGGTGTTGGCCCCCTGTGTTCTCTGTCTATGACCTGATGTTTAGATTGATTCTAATTTAAAAAGTGAGATAACGGAGTTTTACGTAAATTCATGCAGTTTTTGAGCTCAGAGTTCTACATGAATGCATGCAGTTTTTGAGCAAAGTACAATGTAACCCTACAATGTAACAAAGTACAAATTCACCCCACAAAATATATGTGTGCATGTGGGTCTTTGTGGGTGTGTGTGTGGGTGTGTGTGTGGGTGTGTGTGTGGTGAGTGCAGAGTGTCTTACGTCTGTGAGGGAATGCATGTGTGAGTGTGGGAGTGTGTGTGTCTGTAAGGGTGTGTGTGGGTGTCTGTGCGCGCGTCTGTGTTGCAGGTCGCGAAGAACATGGCGTAATTTTTCAGCTCCTGGGAAATACTGAACAATGATGGGTACCCTGTCGGTTGCAGCACGTGTCTGTCTCCTGAGGAGGTCATTACGGTTCCTTGCTGTGGCACGTCGGAACTGGTGGTCAGTGAGTTGGGCATCGTACCCCATTCTTGTGGGTGCATCCCTGAATACTTCCAGATGTCCGTCACGTTCCTCCTCATCTGAGCAGATCCGGTGTATGCGTGGGGCTTGTCCATAGGGGATGGCTGTTTTAATATGTTTTGGGTGGAAGCTGGAGAAGTGTAGCATTGTGAAGTTGTCTGTGGGTTTGCGGTAGAGTGTGGTGCTGAGGTGTCCATCCTTGATGGAGACACATGTGTCCAAGAATGAGACAGGTAGTCAAGAGTGGTCCATGGTGAGTTTGATGGTGGGATGAAACTTGTTGATGTCACTGTGTAGTTTTATCAGTGACTCCTCGCCAGGGGTCCAGAGGAAGAAAATGTCGTCAATGTACCTGGTGTACAATGTTGGCTGGAGATCCTGCATAGAGAAGAAGTCTTGTTCGAACCTGTGCATAAAAATGTTGACATATTGGGGTGCAAATTTGGTCCCTATGGCTGTTCCATGTGTCTGGATGAAGAACTGGTTGTCAAAGGTGAAGATGTTGTGATCGAGGATAAAACAGATGAGTTGTAGGATGGTGTTGGTGTTGAGTAATGAGGCTGTTGCCGTAATGCCATCCATGTGGAGGTTGCTGGTGTAGAGTGAGGAAACGTCCATTGTGATGGACGTCCAAGGTTCCCGATTCAACTGGTCCATGGGTGCTGAGTTTCTGTCAGAGGTCCATAGTGTCACGACAGAAGCTGGAGATTCCCTGTACAATGGGTTTCAAGATGCCTTCTACATAGCCGGAGAGATTCTCACATAGGGTCCCATTGCCCGACACAATGTGACATCTCAGTGTGTTGGCTTTGTGTATCTTTGGAAGGCAGTAGAAGTCGCCTACATGATAAGTTCATGGGATGAGGGCACGTAGGGAACTTGAAGGACTGGATCCAAAGTTCTGATCAGTGTGTTTAATTCGCGGGTTCTTTGGTGGGTCTGCTGGTAGTTGCCTGTAGTGTTCCTGGTTGTTCAGTTGTCGGAGCTGAAAAATTACGCCATGTTCTTCGTGACCTGCAACACATTATCAATGAGGATGAGCACCTCACCAAGACCTTCCCCACACCTCCACTACTTGCCTTAAACAACCGCCAAAGCTCAAACAGATCGTTGTTCGTAGCAAGCTGCCCGGCTCTCAGGACAATTCCATACAACCCCGTCACGGTAGGCGCTGCAAGACGTGTGGACTTAGATACCACCATTACGCGTGGGGACACCTCCTACCTTGTACATAGCAGGTACTCATGTGACTCAGCCAACGTTGTCTATCTTATACGTTGCAGACAAGGATGCCCAGAGGCACGGTACATTGGGGAAATGGAGCAAAGGCTATGACAACAGATGAATGGGCACCGCACAACAATCAACAGACAGGAGGATTCCCTTCAGTGGTCCAGGACATACAGCCTCAGACCTTCGGGTGACCATCCTCCAAGGCGGACTTCGGGACAGGCAACAGACAAAAGTGGTCGAGCAGAGGCTGATAGCTCAGTTCGGTACCCATAGGGAGAGCCTCAACCGGGAAGAGTACGATTCCTAAGCCTGTAGCTGAAACATTGGCAACTATGGTGATTGGAAATGATGGATAGAAGAGGGCTAGGGCATCCATAGATGTCAGCAAGTCCTCAATGCTCTATAAAGCATCCTCCTGATATGGGCTCTAAAATCAATCTTGCACCTTCTTCAGGTGATGTCTCAAAGGTTCTGTAATATTCAGCAAGTAAAGCAAAAAAGTGGTCAACTAGTTTACCATCCATAAAATCTTTGTACACAATGAACTGACTTTAGTGGGAAACTCTTTAATGACTTTGACTTTCTGCCATGATCCCATCACTGTTGACAATCTGTCCCTGGAAATGATTGGATTCCTTAGAGAATTCACATCTGTCATTAAGGATGAGCGTTAAGCAGTTTAACAGTGAATGCAATCTCTGCTCATGCTGTTCAACATTTCACCATGAACCAATACATCATCCATGTGGTATATGACTCCTTGATTGCCTTCAATATGCTGGACATAGCCTATTCAAAATTCTCTGTGGGCCAATGTGATCCCAAATGCAAATCTGTTGAAGCAAAACTTCCCAAATTGAGTTATAAATATGATACACAATCTGGACTGTTCATACAAAACAAAATCGACTATTTTCATGGAGGTTTGTTAGGAACTCTTCTTCTGGATAATTTTACCAAACTCACATCAACCATGGGATGGATCTTTCCAACCACTGCCTTGTTCAGCTGTGTGAGTTCAATAACGTATCACTTTGACTTATTTGATATGGATATAGGAATTATATCATAGCACCACTAGCTTTCTAACAAGGGAAATATCACTTATTCTGGTTAACTTTCATTTCTCAACTACTGGAGATGCTGGTGTTGGACTGGGGTGTACAAAGTTACAATACCAGGTTATAGTCCAACAGGCCTATTTGAAAGCATTAGCTTTTGGATCACTGCTCCTTCATCATATGTTTGTGGAGTATAAGATTGTAAGACATAGAATTTATAGCAAAAGTTTACAGTGTGATGTAACTGAAATGATATATTGTAAAAGACCTGGATTGTTTGTTAAGTCTCTTATCTTTTAGATTGAACATGTTGGTTTCAGTTTTTTCTTATATAAAGTGCAGAACATTTTTAAGGTTACATTCTCATGGTGTCATGTCAGCCCATATAATGCATTTAGAAGTGTAAGCTGCCCTGCTTGAGACAGTCTGTGCCACAATGGTCAGACTGATTCTAATGTAAAAAATGGATTTCCAGAACCTTACATGGATTCATGCAGTTTTTGAGCAAAATAAAATGTAATTCTGCAAGTACAAATTCACCCCACAGACTTGAGTGTGTGTGTGTGTGTGTGTGTGTGTGTGTGTGTGTGTGTGTGTGTGTGTGTGTGTGTGTGTGTGTGTGTGTGTGTGTGTGTGTGTGTGTGGTGGGGTGGGGTGAGGGGGGTGGTAGGGCGGGGGGAGGGAGTAGGGGTAGGGATTTAAGAGTGTCCATGAGAGTGTGTGTGTGTGTGTGTGGAATGGGGGTTTTATGAGAGAGAGAGAGAGAGAGAGTGTGTGTGTGTGTGGTGGGAATTAGTGAGTGTCTGTGAGAGTGTGTGTGAGTGTAAAGAGGTATAGATCTGTGAGAGGGTGTGTGTAAGTATGGGAGTATATGTGTGAGCATATGAGAGAAAGCTTGTGTATGAGAGAGGGTTTAGATGAGTGTGTGTGTATATAGGAATGTCTGTGCATCTGTCTGTCTGTGTTTGTGTGTTTGTGTAGTGCAGTGGAGTCACCTATAGTGTACATGAACCCAAAGTCCTGGTTGAGGTCATCCCCATGGGTACCAAACTTGGTTATCAGCCTTTGCTCGGCCATTTAGCATCGTTGTGTATCTCGAAGTCTGCCTTGGAGGACGGACACCCGAAGGTCCAAGGTCGAATGTCCCAGAAAACTGAAGTGTTCTCGGACTGGGAGGGAACACTCCTGTCTCTTGATTGTTGTGTGGTGTCCATTCATCTGTTGCCGTAGCCTCTGCTCGGGTGACCATCCTCCAACGCGGGCTTTGGGACAGGCAACAATGAAATGTAGTTGAGCAGATGCTGATAGCCAAGTTCGGTAACCTTGGGGATGGCCTCAACCGGGACCTTGTGTTCATGTCACAATACAGGTGACCTCACTGCACCACACACACACGCACAGACACACACACACACATGCACAGACACACTCCTACAGACTCATATACTCGTGCTGAGTCTCTCTCATACACAAGCTCTCTTTCATATGTTCACACATACACTCGCACACTCACATGCGCATGTGCACTCTGTCACAGACTTATACCCCTTTACACTCACACACACTCTCATGGACACTCATAACCCCCTCCTCCCCACACATACACACATATATTAGTTAATGGGGTGAATTTGTACTTGCAGAATTACATTTAATTTTGCTCAGAAACTACATAAATGCTGTAAATCCATTTTTTAGATTAGAATCAGTCTGACCATTGGGGCATAGACAGTCTCACACAGGGCAGCTCACACCTTAAGTGCATTATCTGGGCCGACATGACACCAATTGTTCAAGTTCACTTGAGAATGTAACTTTTAAAAACATTTTGTGATTTACATATGAAAAAACTGAAACCAACATGGTCATTCTAAATGATGAGAGACTTAACAAACAATCCAAGTCTTTTTCAATATATAATTTCAGTTACATCACACTGTAAACTTTTTGCTATGAGTTCTGTGTCTTACAATTTTACACTCCACAACCACCTGATGGAGGAGCAGTGCTCCGAAAGCTAGTGTTTCTCAACTTGTTTTATTAAAGGATGTCAAAACGTCCCAGCAACATAGAGACAAGGACTGGAATCTTATAGATACCTGAGCAACATGGGCTATGACAAAATTTGTGGATGAATCATGCAATAAACTTAACAAGGCCTAGCTCAGTTTTGGAAGCCATTTGCAGAACCTTTTATGCAATTGCTAAACAATGAGGTGCGTTTCTCACTAGGCATTGCTGAGTTGCTACAAATGGGATTATTGCTTGTTAACCATCATATGAATGATATTGTGCCACATTACTATGTTGCTTCCTAACTTACTAAATGTATCAAAAAGGAAGACACAGAATTTTCAACATGCATGATTAGTGCTCGCTCAGTTAGGGCCTACCTGCATGCTCACAGTGGACCATCACCATGGCCTCCACAGGGAGACTGCAAATGACCAGAGTGGGCATTATTAAGGTGCAATGTTGGAGCTCAGAACAGTGAAGTAGTTGGAGGCAAAGGTTGTTGTGGTTATTCTTCACACGGCAGAATGGGTAGAAATGTGCTGTCAGGTAGTGCATGGTAAAAAAGAAAATGGAGGCTTTGAGAGGGTATGTGGTGACCCGGTGGAGGCCAACGCTGACAGTGTCCACCATGAGCTTTGATCATTGCTGTTCTCCAGGACATTTCCGCAAGAGTCCTCAGGGTAATGTCCTAGGCTTAACCATCTTCAGGTGCCTTATCGTTGACCTTTCCTAAATTATCTGGTCAAAAATAAGAACAAATGCTGATGATTGTACAACATTCAGGACCATTTGTGACTCCTCAGATACAGAAGTAGTCCATGTCCAAATGCAACAAGGTATGAATAATATACAAATTTGGGCTGACAAATGGCAAGAGGCATTCACACCCATGCCTAGATTAGAGTGGTGCTGGAAAAGTACAGCAGGTCAGGCAGCATCCCAGGAGCAGGAAAATCGACATTTCGGGCAAAAGCCCTTCATCAGGATTCACATCCATGCAAATGCCAAATAATAACTATCTCCCATAAGATAGAAACTAACTGTTGCCCTTGACATTTAGTGGCATGACCGTCACTGAATCAGTCAGTATTAACATCCTGGGGTTATCATTGAACAAAAGTTGAACTTGACTTGTCATTTTTATATTATGGCTACAAGAACAGGTCAGAGGTTAGGAATCCTGCAATGAGCAATTCACGTCCTGACCCCTTAAAGCCTGTCCACCATCTACAGAGCATGAGTCACCAAGATGATGAAATAATCCCCACTTACCTGGATGAGTGCAGCTCCACAACACTCAAGGAACTTGACATCATCCAAAATAAAGTGACCCACTGGATTGGCACCATGTCAATAAATATTCACTCCTTCTACCACCAATACTCAGGAGAGGCATTCTATACTCTAAGATGAAACACTGCAGCTATTCACCAATTGTCCTTAGAAAGCAGCTTTCAAACCCATAGCACTTGCATTGAGAAGGACAAGAGCAGCAGATACTGGTGAAAAGCCCCACCAAATAATCCCCCTCTTATCCACTCATTATCTTTTCTTGGAAATACTTTGCCATTCCTTCCATGATGTTACGACAAAATCCAAGAACTCCTTTTCTAATGATATTGAGGGGATAGCCACCAAACAGACTGCAGCAGTTCAAGAAGGCAACTCTCCAACACACTCTCAAATGCAGCCAAGGATAGGTAATAAATACTGACCCATCCAGACATGCCACATCCTTGAAGTAACTAAAAAGATGAGAATTGCAACTGGAAATGGCTGAAACAAAATCCAGGTGGACAGAGTCATTGTCTATTTAATGGGCAAAAACTGTAAAATCCATATCTCCTGGATGCTGGGATATTGAAGTAACAAAACAATAATAGTCAAACATTTTGACTACTTTCTAAGGTTAAATTTATGAGGTCGACTATTATATAGATACTACTTTTGAGTGGCCGGAATTCATGTCTGCCAAAATTCATACCGTATCATTAGGAGAAACCCAAATGATCTCTAAACCAATAAAGAAAAAAAAAGCAAAGAATTATGTTCGTTCTGAAAACCCACAGTGGAGCATAACAACCAGCAGACTGGAGGACCCGGAGCAGAATGTGACAATTGGCACACTGACTTAAAAATGTTGATCTGTTATCTGTGAAGAACTAGAGTTGCGTTTTACATGAGATATATGGACAATTCTAGACTTTTTGGTCAGAAATAAGAGGTCGACGTTTATGTACAGTACATGAAGCATGCATTTGCTAACTGCAGCTACATTTAATTTCCAATCATTTTTTCCCTTATTTGAACTGGGTAAAGACTGAAGGCACTGAGTATTCAACTATTGGGCAAAGGTGATTTGTTGCTGTTGCAATTCTAGTCTTAGCATGCAAGTAAGATGATGTGCCCCACTGAATTCACTGATGAGTGGAATGGTTTAGATGGGTCTGGCATGGGAAGGGGGTCAGAGCACAGCAGGCACTCCCATACTGATCTAATGTGTTGGTCATTTTGCAAGTGTGGTATCTTCATATTGAAAGGTGCACCATAAATTGATGCACATGCTACAAACAGGGCCATGGAACAGAGTATAGGGCTGCTGGAGCTATGGTTTCACTGCTTGGACCCTTTAGGGTGACTTTAAAGTATAGTTCAGACAGAATGTGCCACATTATTCTGGAATACTGAGCTCTGCACATTTGGAACAGGCAATGAGACAAAGTGCTGGATGCTGATGAATTTTGATAATGGGAGAACAATTCCAAGGATGAGGTGGTGGATAGGGACATTGGGAAGAAGCAGCTCCCTTGTTCTTGACAGAGCTCATCATTTTGAGTGGTTCAACCAGACAAGAGCTGACTGAGAACAGTTCGGATGAAGATTCACTGAACTAAGAAAAATTAACATTGCTTTCTTCTCACAGATACTGCCAGACCTGCTAATTTACACCAGCGATAGGATTTAGATTTGGATCTATTCCTGATGAAGGGCTTTTACCCAAAACATCGATTTTCCTGCTCCTCGGATGCTGCCTGAACTGCTGTCCTTTTCCAGCACCACTCTAATCTAGAATTTAAATTTGGATCTCAATCCACAGTTCTTTGCTTTATTACAGGCATCAGGATTGACACTGTTTTGGCAGGTATCCATTAAGTGATGAGTTATTCCAGGAATGGCACATGGCAAGATGCAGCTAGATCCAGTGAGAGGAACATTATGGGGCATAATAGGTATTTAATGAGGTGCAGAGTATACAATGAGAGAACTCACCGAGTCTCATGGCAAGAAATCCTCCAACTAGAAGGATGTGTACAAAAGTTTGCAAAACATAAGGATAGTTAAGTCCCCTGGGCCAGACGGGATATAGCGCTGAAAATGTGTTGCTGGAAAAGCGCGGCAGGTCAGGCAGCATCCAAAGAGCAGGAGAATCGATGTTTCGGACATGAGACCTTCTTCAGGAACCCCCTACACCAGGCGGGATATACCCAAGGTTCCTACAAAAGGCGAGGGAAGAGATTGCTGCGCCTTTGCCTCCTCACTGTCCACTGGAGTAGTGACAGATGATTGGAGGGTAGAAAATGTTATTCCCTTGTTCAAGAAAAGGAAAAGGGATAATTCTGGGAATTACAGACCAGTCAGTCTTATATCTGTGATGGGCAAATTATTGGAGAAAATTCTGAGGGACAGGATTTATGATTATTTGGAAAGTCATAGTTCAATTAGACATAGTCAGCATGGCTTTGTGAGGGGCAAGTCATGCCTCACAAGACTTATTGAATTTTTTGAGGATGTAACAAAACACTTTGATGAAGGTGAGGAACTGGTGGAGGCTGGTACAATTACAGCATTTAAGAGACATGTGGATGGGTATATGAATAGGAAGGGTTTGCAGAGATATGGGCTTGGTGCTGGCAGGTGGAACGAGATTGAGTCGGGATATCTGGTTGGCATAGACGGATTTGACAAGGGTCTGTTTCCATGCCATACATCTCTATGACTCTATGTATCCTGAAGCAACTGGCAATTAACTGGGGAGGTGATGGCCTTGTTGTTAGACTGTTAATCCAGAGATGAAATGTTCTGGGAACCTGGGTTTGAATCCTGCCATAGCAGATGGTGAATTTTAATTCAATACAAATATGAATTAAAAGTCTAATGATGACCAGGTTCACTAATGTTCTTTCGGGAAGGAGGCTGCCATTCTTACCTGGTCTGGTCCACATCTGACTCCAGACTCACAGCAATGTGGTTGACTTGCAACTACCATCTGGATGCTAGCCTAGCCAATAATGCCCTCATCCTGTAAATGAATCATAAATATTTGAGTTATTCCTGTTACCATGTCTTCCTAATTTGATTCTTAATTTTAAAACCACAAACAGTCCCTTCTGAAGAAGGGTCACTCGACCAGAAAAGTGAACTCTGATTTCTAGCCACAGGTGCTGCCTGACCTGCTGACCTGTTTCTGTTTCTGATTTCCAGTATTCACATTTTTAAAAAAAATTATTATTCATTTATTTCCTCACTTCAAAGGCTTTTAATTTTGTTGAAACAGCCCTGCTGCTCTGTGTCATTCTGTTTTCCCGTGTTTTTACAGCCAAAACAAGGAAACTAGCCCTCTGTGGTTAAAGTGAACATTTCTTGTCATCTGCAGGTATAATAGAGAATTGTTGTCTTTGTCACAGCTACTTTGGATGCATCCTGTTATTTGTGCCCTTAATAAAAGCTTCCTACCTCCTTAGTGTCTTTGCTGAATAAATCCTGCTGTCTGTGACCTTAATAATGATGTTCATTTTAATGACTTTCTTTCTGGATAATTCCTACTGTCTGTAGCTGTAATAATAATCCCTGTTTCTTTCAGAGTTACAGGCCTTATACATGCCTTTTATTATTTTAATCTGACATTGCAATACCTCCCAGTTGTCGACTTCAGTTTGAATTGATTCTGTGGCCCATAATTTCGCTTATGCCAACCATGCCAGTTGGCACTCTTTGGAATTACCTGTGAATATTTTTTTTAATTCCACATTTCCCAGACTGTAATTCAGTGTTTTTTTTTAATCTAACTTCCCATTTGTGAAAGAATTCCACAGAAGGCAATATCTCATCACCATATCTCCCTTTATTTACACATGAACGTTGAGAGATGAAATCTATAGGGGTCTCTGAATACAGCTGGTCAAGGAAAACCACTTGCTAGTCCAATGAAAGGTGGTTCTTGTCTTCAACAAGGTATAGTTTATCTCACATTGGCAAAAAAGTACAGGTCGTACTAGCTCAGTCTTTCAAGATCCTCAGCTGTTATCCCACCAGATCCAGTTAAATCTTAATACTGGGTTGTGCTTAAAGCAGTCCTCAACACTAATCCTTTCAAACCCCTGCACATGTATGCAACATATAACAGTCTCTATACAATTCATCATTCCAATCTCACCAACATTTTAAACAGAAAATGTTCTCTTGGAACTTTGGTATGTTCTGAATATAATACAAAAGCAAATGTGACTATCAAGGCACAATCTTTAGTTCATTCTTTGAATCTGTATTAAATTGTATAAAATATTCCAACCTGGTATCTTTAATTTACATTACCCAATTTAATTGGCAGAAAGTAGTGGCCAAAATCCTATTGTGTTAAGCAGGGCATTACTCTCATTATAATCACCCATTATGTTCGCTAACTAAACATTGGTAAAGACAGCCCCATGATTTGTTTTATTTCGAGATAAAGCGTACTTCCAATAATTACTTATTAAGATAATACTGTATGAAATGCAATTATCACAATGTCTTTATATAATTGTTTAAAAACCAAAGTATAAAATTGTTCCAAAAAGTTCAATCCATTCTTGATTCATACCCAGAACTATGCAGCGTATCATAACGAAACTCATATAATTCTAGGAATTAAGAACATATTTCACATCACTGTTAAAGTAGATGTATTTAATGAATCAGAGCAAACTGCAAATCTTTAGTTTCAAAGAAAGAAGTGAAGTAAGAAATGGGAGTCGATATAGATCACACCATTCATGAAGCCTGTTTTGTCATTCAGTATGACCAGTGTGATCTTCTACTTGAACGCCACTTTCCTGCCTAATCTCTATATCTCTTAGACCCCTGAGAGATCAACGTTCAGTCTACAATAGCTTTAAATACATTCAACTATGGAACATCCACATTTTTCTGAGACTAGAGAATTCCAGAGATTCACAATCCTTTTGAGTGAAGAAATGTTAGCCTTAAATGAGTAGCTCCTAATCCCAAGATCCCTGTACTCTGTGTTCTCTTCTCCCTAACAATCTTTCATATCCACTTTGCCCAGACCTTTTAATACACTGTATATTTCAGTGAGATCAAACTTTGATATTTTAAACTTCAGAGAGTGCAAGCCCAATGTAAGCATTTAAGACAATATGTCGTTCCAGGAGACAAAATAATAAATCTTTGTTACATCACTCCACTCCAAGGCAAATATATCCTTATGTAAATAAAAATATAAAACCACAAAGTATTCAGGGTGTGGTCTTACCAAAGCATTGAACAACTTTAGCAGACTCATTATTTTACTCCAATCTCTTGCAATAAAGTTAGATTAGATTAAATTAGATTCCCTACAGTGTGGAAACAGGCCCTTCAGTCCAACAAGTCCACACCGACCCTCTGAAGAGTAACCCACCCAGACTCATTTCCCTCTAACTAATGCACCTAACATTATGGGCAATTAAGCATGGCCAATTCATCTTACCTGAACATCTTTGGACTGTTCAGTCGACATTTTCCCCTAATTACTTATTGTATTTATATGCTAACTTTCTGTAATGGAATAAACAAATGTGGCTCTGGTGATCCAAAACAAAAATAGAATTGCTGGTAAAACTCAATAGGTCTGGCAGCCCCTGCGGTGAGAAAGTGGAGTTAATGTTTCAAGTCCAGTGACTCTTCAACAGGACTGAAGACAACAAATGCAAACAGACCAAGTCCTAAACTATGAAAGTAACCACCCCAACACACACAAACGAAGCTGCATCAGGACACTATTCAAAAGAGCTACAACACACTGCAGTACACCAGAACTGCGAAAAGAGGAAGAGGAACACCTATACAAGGTATTCGCCAAAAACGGATACCCACGCAACTTTATCAACAGATGCCTAAGAGATAGACCACGGAACGAGGACATGCCACAACCAAAAGGACTAGCCACACTACCATACATCAGGAGCGTTGCAGAACTGACAGCCAGACTACTGCGATCCTTAGGACTCATAACGGCACTCAAACCAACACCCACGCTCAGACAACAACTTACTAGAACAAAGGAGCCAATACCCAACATGAGTAAAACTAATGTAGTTTATAAAATACCATGCAAGGACTGCACAAAACACTATATAGGACAAACAGGAAGACAGCTAACAATCCGCATACATGAACACCAACTAGCCACGAAATGACACGACCAGCTATCCCTAGTAGCCACACACTCAGACAACAAGCAACATGAATTCGACTGGGAAAACACCACTATCATAGGGCAAGCCAGACAGAGAACAGCCAGGGAATTCCTAGAGGCATGGCATTCATCCACAAACTCCATCAACAAACACATCGACCTGGACCCAATATACCAACCACTACAGCGGACAGCTGAAACTGACACCCGGAAGCGGCAAGGACAGACCACTATAAATACCGGAAGAAACATCAAAAAAGCGCTTCGCAGGAGGCTCCAGAGCACTGATGATGTCTCCTAGCCAGGAGACAAAACGATTGCAACAAAAACTTCCAGCTCGGCGAACAGAACCACTACAACAAGCACCCGAGCTACAAATCTTCGCACAAACTTTGAACACTTATGTTCTCTCTCCCCTCCCCTCCATTCCAATGGGTACTGTCCTTTCAAGTCTGGCAGGAGACACACCATTGTTCTGCCATTCTTGCATTCTGATCACTTAATCTGAACTATCAACAGCTTTTCTCCAGCAACCATACTCCCACAACCCCCTCTCGCCACCTCCAAACTATAGCATAAATGCTGTCCCCTCCACACTTCACTTCACTTGTGGCGAAGAGTCATCTAGACTCAAAATGTTAACTTGTTCTCTCTCCATGGATGCTGTCTGACCTGTTGCGATCTCCAGCATTTGTTGTTTTCAGTGCAGATTCCAACATCTACAGTCATTTCTTCCTGCTCTTCCTCAATAATTCTGCTTTCTCCCCTCACATGCTATCGGACCTGCTGAGTTTCACCAGCAGCAACTCGTTTTTGCTAACTTTGTGTTCCTAGTACGAATACACCCAAGCCCACTGAAATTCAACATTTGCAAGTTTCACACTTTTAAAAGATTCTGCATTTATCATAGAGTCACATAGAGCCGAAACAGACTCTCTGGCCCAGCTCATCCATGCCAACCAAGTTTCTCAAACTAATCCAGCCCCACTTGCCTGCACTTGGCCCATATTCCTCGAAACCTTTTCTATTCATGTACCTATCCAAACGTCTTTTAAATGTTGCAACTGTACCTGCGCTTGATATATTTCCTCTGGCAGTTCATTTCACATACAAGCCATTCTGTATGAAAGAGTTGCCCCTCAGGTCCCTTTTAAATCTTTCTCCTCTCTGTTTAAAAATATGGCCCCTAGTTTTGAACTCACTTACTCAAGGGAAAACACCTCAGCTATTCACCTTATCTATGCCCTTCATAGGGTCCTGGATAGTTTTGTCAAACAGAGAGACCTAGGGGTTCAGGTACATAGTTCTTTGTGGACAGGGTTGTTGAGAAGACAGGTAAGACATTTGCCTTTATTGCATAGACCATTGAGTATAGGACTTGGGACACCATGTTGAGAATGCTCAGGACGTTGGTAAGGTCACTTTTGAAATATTGCGTACAATTCTCATTGCCCTGTTATAGGAAGGATGTAATTAAATTGGAGAGGATTCAGAACAGATTTACCAGATCATTGCATTTTATCAATTAAATTCTATCTGCAAACTTGTTTCTAACTCACTTAACCTATTGTTGCGACACAAGTAATCCCCTTTGCTAATCTAAATTCAACACACAGAGAAGTTCACCTCATGCCATAATCTATTAAATTTCAAGAGGCAAAGAATTATCCCAGATTTCACTATTTAAAGTAAAAATTAACAATTTTATTCTTTAAGACCAGCAGAGAACATTAAACCCACAATTATTTACAACTCCTTTCTCTTAAACCTATCTTTTACCTCCCACTCAACAATATTGGCCCAATAAAAAAAAACCCTGATGAAGATTTGCAAAACATTATCAAACCAGCCTGCTTTGTCAATTCTCCTTGGTAGATTCTCCTCTGTATTTTCCTGAGTCATCTTTTTCTTTGGTCTTCTGCTTCACAACTTTTCTTATGGACAGGTGCCTTTTGGAGAGTTATCTGGCTGGCTTTATGTTGATGCTTGCTCAGTTGCTCTTTGTGCTCTCCCTCTTTACAAAATATCTGGTTTTACATCGCAAACATTGGATCATTTCAATGGTTTGATGTCATCCCAAACAGTAAAATTCAAACTTGATTGGATTTTGGTCTCTGAGATATAACTTAAATTGATTGGTCGAATTTGAATGTGTTTTTGTACCATGGCAACATGTCACCAGCTACTTGTGTCAACAAAATGTTCCATTTTTAAATTGTTTAGCTTTCAGTCAGTCCTGGCCAGCTTCCTCCCTCTCTTAAAGGTACAGTACATACCTATTCCTTCATAACACTATCCATAACTGTTTGCAAGTATTTTTGTGGCATCCACACTGCTTACATTCCTACCCAATGTTTTGTGCTCAATAAATTTAGATACCTTATTCTTGACACTTTGCTGGCAATGATTTAAGTTTGTAAATAGCTGAGACCTTGATAATTATCCTTGTGGCACTCCACTGGTCACAGCATGATAACTTACAAATGACTCATTTATCCATCTTCTCTTATTCCCGTCCTTTAACTAGTCCTCCATTCATGCTATTAAAGCATTCCCAGTTCCATGTGCCCTTATTTTGCTTATTCACCATTTGTGCGGCACCTAATTGAAAGCCTTTTGAAACTTCAAGCTGCTATGTCTACGGGTTCCCCTTAACTTAGAACATAGAACATAGAGAAGTATAGCACAGAACAGGCCCTTTGGCCCACGATGTTGTGCCAAGATTTATTCCTAATGTAAAATTTAATAACTTAACCTATGCACCCCTCAACTCACTGCTATCCATGCGCATGCCCAGCAATCGCTTAAATGTCCCCAATGACTCTGTATTACCACCACAGCTGGCAACCCATTCCATGCATTCACAACTCTCTGCATAAAGAACCTACCTCTGATGTCTCCTTTATACCTTCCTCCTAATGCCTTCAAACTATGACTTTTCATACCAGTCAATCCTGCCCTGGGAAAAGGTCTCTGGCTATTGACTCTATCAATTTCTCTCATTATCTTGTACACCTCGATCAGGTCTCCTCTCTTCCTCCTTCCCTCCACAGAGAAAAGTCCAAGCTTATTCAACCTTTCTTCGTAAGGCAAGCCCTCCAGTCCAGGCAACAATCCTGGTAAACCTTCTTTGCACCCTCTCCAAAGCCTCTGTATCTTTCCGATAGTAGGGCGATCAGAACTCGACACAATATTCCAAGTGTGGTCTCACCAGGGACTTGTAGAGCTGCAGCAAAACCTCACAGCTCTTAAACTCGATCCTCCTGCTAATGAAAGCCAAAAACCCATATGCTTTTTAACAACCCTATCCACTTGGGGGCAATTTTGAGGGATCTATGCACACCCAGATCCCTTTGTTCCTCCACACTGCCAAGAATCCTGTCCTTAATCCTATATTCAGCATTCAAGTTCAACCTTCCAAAATGCATCACTTCACATTTATCCATGTTGAACTCCATCTGCCATTTCTTAGCCTAGCTCTGCATCCTGTCTGCTGTGCTGCAGCCTGCAGTAGCCGACTATACTATCGTCGACACCTCCAACCTTTGTGTCATCTGCAAATTTACTAACCAACCCCTCAACCTCCTCATCCAAGTCATTTATAAAAACTACAAAGAGCAGAGGCCCAAGAACAGAGCCCTGCGGGACTCCACTCAATGCTGTCCTCCAGACAGAATACTTTCCATCTACAACTACTCTCTGCCTTCTGTCAGCTAGCCAATTCTGAATCCAGACAGCCAAATCTCCCTGTATCCCATAATTCCTGACTTTATGAATGAGCCTATCATGGGGAACCCTATCAGATGCCTTGCTGAAGTCCATATACATAACATCCACTCGACCGTCGTCAACCTGTCATGACACCTCCTCGAAAAACTCAATAAGATTTGTGAGGCATGACCTCCTCCTCACAAAGCCATGCTGATTGCCTTTAATCACACTATTAGTCATAAATAGTCATGAATCCTATCCCTCAGAATTCTTTCCAAAATTTTGCTAACCACTATCCCTCAGACTTCTTTCCAAAACTTTGCTGACCACAATTTACCCAACTTATTAAACTCTCAAAAAAATTTAATATATTATTCAAACATTACTTCCTTTTCATAAAACCTTGCTGAACTTCATGCACTGTCATTACTCCCTTCATAATAAAGTTCTACATTTTAGTAATAACTGATGTCAGACTGCTTTTTTCTCGACCTCTTTTTTTAAATAGTAGTGTTACATTTACTAACTTCAAATCTGTTGTAATCATTTTGAAATCTAGGAAATTTTAAAAAACGTTAACCAACAATTTCACTAGTTCTTTTTGATCCCTCAGTTGTAGGCCAATAGGTCTTTAGAATTTATTGGATTTAAGTCCCTTAAATTTCTTTAATAGTTTTTTCTCTGCTAATATTAATTACCTTAAGTTCTTCGTGCATATTAACCCCTTTGTTCCCCTCTATTAGTTTTGTCATTATGTCAGCAAACATGAAGACAGACACAAAGAACTTGTTGGAAGTCTCTCTCCATTTCTCATTTCCCATGATATTTTACAAGTCAGTCAAAACAGAAATGTGCAAGAGACAAGAGTTGACAGATTGCTGACAGCTCAATGATTTAGAATAATAGAATGATTACAGCATAAAAGAAAGCTTTAAAGTCTGTCATGTCTGAGATGGCCTTTTGTACAAGTGATTCATCTAGTGCCATTCTTTTGTCTTTTCACCATAGCTCTGCAATTTATCCTTTCAAGAAAATGATCCAATATCTTTTTAAAAGCTGCAAATGACCCTATTCTACCATACTCACAGGCAATCCATTCTAGATCCAACCTAATCGTTGTATCAAAATATTTCATACAAATAAAGATATCTTCTGTTCCTTGATTTAAAGTATACTTTGCTCACAGAGATGATGTGAGTCAATACGGGCATTTAGTCTTTTGTTACAGTAAATGTCTTAAATCATAAAATCTTGTTTGGTCCTTTTATTATGATCCTGTCATAATGTAGATGCTGCACAACTCAGATCCCAAAGCAAAATTTAGCTGAATTGAACTTCATTTTTTTTTAACTGTGGAGGTCAGTTAATGAACGCATTCATAAGAGGCTGCCTTTGTTTTTATTCATTCATGGGATAAGGACATGGTTAGCTATTATTGCCCGTCACTAATTGTCAGAAGGAAGCTAAGAGTAATTGGTCTGGAGTGACATGTAGGCCAGATCAAGAAAGGATGGCAGCTTCCTTCCCTAAAGAACATGAGTGAACAAGACAGATCTTTCTGACAATAGTTTCATGATCATTGTTAGACACTTAATTCCAAATTTTAATGAATATGTCATGATGGGATTCAAATCCAGGTCCCTGGGCCATCACCTGGCTCTCTGGATCAACAGTCCAGTGAGAATACCACTCAAGCATTGCCTCCAATGTACTCCTAACACTCAAAACGGCTTGTTTATTAAATCAGAAAAGCATAAACTATCTTATACTAAGCAGACTTTCATTATAAATATCACAAAGGATTCAAACTCATATCATTCCTTTTCCAAGCAATATCCTTCCAAGCATCAAGCCCCAGTGAAGATTTATCACTTTCTCTACAATAAGGCTTCTTTCACAGGTTGGCACAGCTACAATTGATTTCCTTCAGGCAATTTCCTGCACATTCACAAGATGTTTATTTCTTCTGCTGGTATCTCCCACTGAAACATCTAAACAAGCTGCAAACTCACCATTACCTTAACTTCAGAGCAACCGCATAGGTTCAGCACTTCCACATGTACTCTCTGGCATTGTCACACACACACACACACACACACACACACACACACACACACACACACACACACACATATCCTTCTAAATTTTCTGTCTCTTTGTGTATCCCTGAATTCGTGTTCCTAGGCAACAGCAGAGTTTAGACACAAGCAATTCTGTTTTTGACAGCACTAAGGTACTAACCACTTGAACAATCCTCACTAAAAATGCATGTACGCAATTAGGCCTCTTGACACATTGGCATCAAAGCTGACAAGAACAACTCCACAAAATTAACCAAAACTATGGCCGAAACTTCCCAACCTCTAAATAATGTGTATATTGGCAAAAAAGTTGTAAAAATCTTGTGAGACAACTAGCGAAAAGCTTTTCAATATCAAGGGCAAAGTGTGCTATTTTCCAGTTAAGTATTGAAGGAAAAGATCAGATTCGTACTAGTGAGCAGTGTGAAGGATTTTAGCATATGAGGCATGGTGCTTAGCATTCACAGCGCCAGGGACCCAGGTTTGATTCCAGTCTTAGTGACTATCTATGTTGTGTTGCATGTTCTCTCCATGTCCGCATGGATTTCAATTAGTGCTCCAGTTTCCTTCTTGCAGTTCAAACATGTGTAGGTTAGGTGGATTGGCCATGCTAAAAATTGCCCATAGTGTCCAGGCAGGTGGATTAGCCCACAGTAAATGTGGGGTTACGGGGAAAAGGTGGAATGCTCTTCGGAGGGTTCGTGATTCAATGGGCCAAAATGGCTTCCGTTTACATTATAAGGATTTTATGATTCTATTTGTTAGCATGCATGAACATCTTATTATTAGATAACTTCATTTATATACAGTTTCCTATTCTCAAAAAGAAACTTGATGGCGACAATGCTGAAATGGAATCAGAGTGCTGGCTCCTCCAGACCTCCCTCTTGGATTCCAACATCTCAGGACACATTTCATGGACAGTGACCTCATGTATTACCCATCCTTAAATGTCGGCATCTGACATATTCCAATATTATTGCACTCCCCGGTACATCTTTTTTCCACTTACAGCCATAAAGATGTTTAACATGGAAACAGACCCTTCGATCCAACTCGTCCATGCTGATCAGGTATCCCAACCGAATCTAGTCCCACTTGCCAACACTTACTACAAGGTTCTGCACTTGCATGTTGAACTTTGGAGTGCACCAGCAATGTTGCTGCAAGAACACCTCGTATGCAGGGACAAGGCACCCAGATTATTGGGCCTTGATTACCAGGCTGACCCGATGACACACTGGGTCAAATGATGCCTGTGCAATCTCTGTGCCCATGCAACTTTTCAATGAGCACTGAAAATGGCAATAGCAATACTCAGAGTGGGGGAGTAGTCAGTGACTTCTTTTCTGTCTGAGTATGCATGCTTTTCTCGTGAGCAGTTTGAGACCCTTCAAGGGGCAATTGAATTAATCAGCCACTTTCACAATACAGGTTGAAATCAACTGTAATCATAGCATTGTGCTTGTGAAATGGATGCATTGTTGAATTGCGTGGAGTTCAAATGCTGGGCACAAGCAATCCTAACCATGTAATTGGTCATCACAGATTGAAGACAGCCATCTCTATGAAGCAGACGTGATCATGGCAACCTTACAAATGGCACCTGTCTGCTAAAATTCTCAAAGACAATCCAAGATCTCATAAGGTGTGGAACATCATGGAGTGTATTTGCTCTCACCTTGAACGTGAAGTACTGCAAACCTTGTTCGAACAAGCAATGTTATAAATTGGCAAAAATTATATTCCTCAAATATCACCAGGTTTACCATATTATTCTGTCTCTTAATTTGTTTTTAAAATTTATTTACCTCAATGTAAATATACTTGTTGTTCAGTCAAATTGCCACATGAAATATCAACAGTTGATTCAATTTTGAAACAATTTCTCTTCAAGTATTTGGTGACAGAGTAATCAGTTAAGGATGTGAGTGAGAAGGCTCTCTGCTAGTAAGTTTTATTTAAGGCAAAGTTGCATTATTATTTAAGTGATTTATGCTGTACATAAAGTTTAATAATGATATGTATACCCCCTGCATTATATTTGTATTAACTAAGTGCGTGTTTTTAGACTGATTCTGTGAACCTCTTGGTTATCTGGAATATTTGATCAATCGACACACTCCTGGTCCCATAGGTGCCAGTCAATAAAAAGTTGACTGTATTCAGCAATATGCTCTTCTGTGCAACGATGCCTTTCTTGCATGATCTGGGTTTGGTAAGACAATGGCACTGTACTCACACATTACTTACAATCTCCCATTGTCAAATTGCAACATGACTTGAGTTCTCTCTGTCAAAGCTCCATTTTACAGGCATGTCAACAGAGTTTTTCCATGCCCCACTGTATAGAGGAGTTGCAAAGCCATAATTTCTAATTGGTGTGACTGCTGGCTGTTCCCTTTATTAAAGACTGATTCTGTTTCTTATATTTCCCAAACAGGCTCATTGGATGTGTGACCAAATGATCCAGCCACAGCAGGCATTAACTCTGCTGTGGCCCAGAGAAATGGAGGAAAAACAAATGCTCCAGCAAGTGCAGGATCAGCAGAAACCTTCAGGGGGTGTCAAATTATCTCCACTTAAAGAGGTCGGTGCTGAAGGTGCTCTCAGGCAATGGAAGACGAAAAGAAGCTGAGAATCTTTCATAATCAAATACTCATGCAGCAAGTAACTCATTTACCATGACCCCCAAATATTCACTCTGCCACCAATGTACAGTGATAGCAGCATGCACCATGTAAAAGCTGAACTATAGTAAATTCCTGACAGCGCCATTCAAATTCCTGACCTCTACCACCAAGAAGGACAAAGGCATAAGAGCACCACAACCTGTAGGTTCCAGTCCAATCCGGTTTGTAACGATATTGTTACTGTACCTTCACTGCTGCTGGGTCAAAATGCGGAACTTGTTTCTTAACAGCATTGTGGTCATCCCGATACTCAAAGAATTGCCACAATTCAAGAAGGCAATTCATCATACCAGGGCAATTAAAGGCTGGGCAATGAATGCTGGACTAGTATGTGAAATCCAATTTTAATGAATAAATGTCAAAATATCTGTACAAAGGTAAACTTTTTTTGCAGCATTACAAGCTGCTTTGTATGATTGTGCCAAGTGGCACATTTGCTGCAAAACTAAACTGATATCTTTGGAAAGAATCCATTAGCATACAAATGACATAGAACTTTGCGATGAAACCTGCCTAATGAGTTCAAATTGAGAGAGTGCTCTACAGTCCAGGGATTTAAATAAGTTCTACTAATGTTGACCTCCTAAAATGGAGATTCAAATGGTTGTCAGAGATCCCAGAGTTGTATTTGTGAAGAAGAATGGAGGCATCCTAGTATCTTGGCCAACAAAGAAAGCTTTCACTGGTCATTTGTCTTATGTGATGTATATAGACCTAGCTATATGTAATATTGGTTGCTGCTTGTGTGTACATTGTTGACTGTTATGCATTGGAAGTGAAGCACTTTGGGATGTTCCGAAGATGTGAAAAGGAGCTTTACAATTACATTCTTCTTTCTGAAAAATCAAACATTGCAAGCAATATCAAGTCTATTTTATTTCTTATTATCTTCATAATATTTAAACCTGACATTTTGCAGGATAACCCTTTGGATATAATGTTAAGAATGCTCCTTGAGTGTAACTGAAATAAATCATTTATTTCAAATAATTTGCAAGGCCAGTAAATATACATCTCCATGAAGTAAATAATGTTCTGCTGAAACTGAAATTAATATTAGCTTTTGAAAAAACACTTGCAACTTCACTGATTCTGAGAGAAGTTGATCTTTTTTCAAGCTTTAGAGATACATTTCAGTTTTTGAGGCAATTTTCAGCAATTCATTTACTTTGTGAGAAAGACACTATAAGCTGATAAATAAGGAACTAAGAGGATTTATTTTATTAGATTCCAAATGGTCACTTCAAAATAGATTAAAAACATCTCTTGCAATAATGAATGACAAAATTTCAGATTCTTGTCATGTTCTTGAACGTGAGGTATTCTCAAAAGATTGTGAACTGTCATAATGAAGCCATTGCATTTATTGTGTAAACCATACAAAAGCCTCAGAAATAGTACTCTTAGATATTTTCCTGATGGTTGGGAAAGATGGTTTTTCAATTTTCCATTTTTTTGAACACTTCAATCTGTAGGCAGTAAAGTTGTTAAGGGAAACATTAACGAAATGCAAACACCCGAGTTGCTATTCTGCAATGCTTACTGATTTTTGTTGCTATGAGTTATGAAAGGGCCATTTCCAACATACAATTTGCACTAAGTAAAAACCAAAAGAACTGTGGATGTTGTAAAGCAGATCTGGCAGCATCTGCGGAGAAAAGTAAGAGTTAACATTTCTAATTGAGTGTCCCTTCCTCAGAAGCTCAGACCTTTCCTCGGGTCACTTGACCTGAAACGTTAACTCTGATTTTTCTCCACAGATGCTGCCAGACCTGCTGAGCTTTTTCAGCAATTTCTGTTTTGATTTTTGATTTACAACATCCACAGTTCTTTTGGTTTTTATTTAGTGCAAATTGTATGTTGGAAATGGCCCTTTTGGAACTCATAGCAACAAAAATCAGCAAGCATTGCAGAATAGCAATGGGGTGTTTGCATTTCATTAATATTTCCAGAGTTAAAGTTTCAGGTCAAGTGACCTGAGGAAGAATCTGAAGTTCTCAGGAAGGGTCACTCGACCAGAAACGTTAACCCTCATCTCTCTCCACAGATGCTACCAGACCTGTTGAGCTTTTCCAGCAATTTCTGTTTTGGATACAATTTGCACTTTTGGGTGCGATTTTGCACTGGCAGAGCTAAGAGAAAACTGGGCCATACTCTCATTAAAATGAAACAAATTGACTGCAGCTGTTTAATCTCAAGTTCTAAATGGCCTTTTGTTGAACAATCAATTGTCTCCTTAAGTTGGCTAGGCATACTACTTGTTGTGCATGACATGCTCTTGAAAATATCTGAGTGTAATAAACACCATCTACTGTGGTAATGTCTCGGGACCTTGATCAAAGAATGAAGTAGGAGGCAGACTTACACTAGAGAGCCCCTAACAGTGTCTGTAGTCATGTAAGCCACCACATACTTTGAGACATGATCTATTGGTCATATAGTGTATTTGAAAGCAGGCAGTTAGCACATTCTGTAGGCATAAGATTAATACATCATCGAGCTGCCTACACCCAAGACTGATTACCAATCACAAGGATGAAAGGAGCTTGACTCTGAGCAAGTCTACATATCAGTATTGTAGGCATTTAGGCTTTGGCTTAAGTGCCCTCACACTAAAGGGCTTGGCACTGCTTCACAAGGCAAGCTAGGGATGTTGCAAGCATCCAGATAGTGGCTATGTGAATGAGTGTTAAGACATCAAGTGACACACAGGTGTTTTCCTGGTGGCGAGAAAATAATATATATATATATATATATAAAATGGGTGACTTCATTTTTCTGTCTCACTGCATATATAAAAAAAGAGAGCAAGTGAGCTCCTATGAGCTGGTCCTACCGCACCGAGACAGCCTTTGGCCTAAACTGGTCCAAACCAACTAAAACGTCCATCCACACTAATTCCATTTCCCTGTACTTGGCCCATATCCTTCAGAATCCTTCCTATCCATGTATTTGTCCTAATGCCTTTTAATTGTTAACATACCCACCTCAACCACTTCTACTGGCAGCTCATTCCATATACATATGACCCTCTGTGGAAAAAAAATGCCCCTCAGGTTCCCTTTTATCTTTTCCCCTCTAACCTTAAACTCTGGTCCTCAATTCCCCAACCCTGTGAAAAAGACTGACTGCATTAATCCTATCCGTGCCTCTCATTATCTTCTACAAGATCTCCCCCTCAGTCTCCTATGTTCTGAAGAAAAAAAGTCCTACTTTGTCCAACCTCCCCCCATAACTCAGACCAGTGAGTCCAGGCAACATCCTGTAAGTTTCTTCCAATTAAATAACATCCTTCATATAGCAAGGAGACCAAAACTGAACAAAATACTCCAAGTGTGGTCTCACCAACATCCTGTAAAACTACAACATAACTTCCCAACTTCTATACTCAGTACCCTGACTGAGGAAAGACAGTGTACCTAAAGTCTTCTTCACTGCCCTGTCTCCCTCTGACTCCATTTTCAGAGAACCATGCACCTGAATCCAAGGCCCCCTATTCCACTACACTCCTTAAGGCCCTACCATTCACCATGAAACTCCAACCTTGATTTGACTTTCCAAAATCCAAGCCATCACACTTACCTATGTGAAACTCCATTTGCCATTTCTCAGCCAACTTCCTCAGTTGATCAAGGTCCTGCTACAATTTCTGATAACCTTCCTCACTATCCACAAGACCGTCTATTTTAATGTTATCTGCAAACTTACTAATCATGCCTTGTACATTCTCATTCAAATCATTGATATCATACAGTAATGGGCCCAGCACTGACCCGAGGCACTCCACTAGTCACAGTGAGTGTCCAGTCCGACAAGCATCCTTCCACTATTACCCTCTGCTTCCTACCATCAAGCCAGTTGTATATCCAATTTTCCATCTCCCTCTGGACTCCATACAATCTAACCTTCCAGAGCAGCCTACCATGTGGAACTTTATCAAAGGCCTTCCTGAAATCAATATAGACTATGTCTACCAGCCTGCCCTCATCAATCTTCCTGGTCATTTAATCAAAAAACTCTAATAAATTCGTGAGGTGTGACCTCCTACACATAACGCTACGCTGACTACTCCTAATCAAACCTTGTCTTTCCAAATGCATATACATCTTATCTCTTAGAATCATTTCAACTAACGTACCTACCACAGATACTTACTGATCTATAGTTCACAGGGTTTTCTTTGCAGCCCTTCTTAAAAAGGGCACAACATTCATTACCCTCCAGTTTTCCGGGACCTCACCAGTGGCTAGCAATGATGCAAAAATATCAGCCAGGGTCCCTGCAATTTCTTAGGTGAAAGTGAGGATTGCAGATGCTGGAGATCAGAGTCTGAATCAGAGTGGTGCTGGAAAAGCTCAGCAGGTCAGGCAGCAACCAAGGAGCAGAAAAATCAACATTTTGGGCAAAAGCCCTTCATCTCTAGCCTCTTGCAGTGTTCTTGGATATATCTGGTCAGGACCAGGGGATCTACCCACTTTCATACATTCTAATATGTCCCATTCCCTCCCCTACTGTCATATGGACTGTCTCCAAGACATGTCAAAGGGTGTGCTGCTGGAAAAGCACAACCAGTCAGGCAGCATCCAAAAAGCAGGAGTATTAATGTTTCAAGCCCTTCATAGGAATGTGACTTGTGGCCCAAGGTGGCTGAGAGATAAATGGGAGGGGGTGGGGCTGGGGACGAGGTAGCGGGGAATGTGATAGGTAAGTGAAGTTGGGGTGAAAGTGATATGTCGGAGAGGAAGGTGGAGCGGATAGATGGGTTGGAAGATGGACGGGTAGGACAGATCAAGGGTGCAGTGTTGTGTTGGAAGGTTGAATCTGGGATAAGGTGGGGGGAGGGGAAATTAAGTAACTGGTGAAAACCACATTGATCCCGTGTGGCTGAAAGGTCCCAAGGTGGAAGATGAGGTGTTCTTCCTCCAGGCATTGGGTGGCTGGGGTTTGGCAGTGGAGGAGGCCTAGGACTTGGCGGAGTAGAAGGGGGACCTAATGTGTTCGGCCACAGGGCGGTGAGGTCGTTTTGTGCTTACGTCCCCGAGATATTGCACGTTGGTGTCCTGCCTCCCCAATGTATAGGAGACCACACTGGGACCAACAGACACAGAAGATGACGTGTGTGGAAGTACTGTAAATCTGTCAGAAGTGAAAAGCTCCTTTGGGGTCTTGGATGGACGTGGGGGGATGCGGTGTGTGTGTGTGTGTGCAGGTTTTGCAATTCCTGCAGTGGCAGGGGAATGTGCCGGGAAGGGAGGGTGGGTTGGTAGGGGGTGTAGTAAAAACAATGACTGCAAATGCTGGAAACCAGATTCTGGATGAGTGGAGTTGGAAGAGTACAGCAGTTCAGGCAGCATCCGAGGAGCAGTAAAATTGACGTTTCGGGCAAAAGCCCTACATCAGGAATAAAGGCAGAGAGCCTGAAGCATGGAGAGATAAGCTAGAGGAGTTTATAAGCTCCTTAATGGGCTGAATAGCATCTGTTCCACAGTGTAGGGATTCTTTGAGTGTACCCGATCTAGGGATTACAGGTTTGTCTGTTGGGATGCTGAGAAGACATCTGTCCTGGCACTGCCCGCCCATATCAGTCTGGGGTTGGGCCATAGTCAGTTCTGGGGTTTTGGGTATTAATGCTCAGGGAGCTCTTTAGAGGCAGTTATTGGAATCCTGAAAAAATTCGCAAGTTCAAATCTGGGGTTGGGATTGACTGTAGGTCACTGACAGAAGGATAATTGTGAAAGGGTGTTGTTCCAAACAGAATGATAGGATCTCATGCAGCATAATATAGGAGAGAAGAAGCTACAGGAGGAACAGTTCACACAATTTACAATATGAGAAGAGTGAATGTCCAACAATGACACAGCAAATCATAAATTAGGTTTGGGGGAAAATGGGAAAGAATTAATTAAAGGTTTAAAATCTGATTGAAGATTTGTAGCTCGGGTATCCGTTGTTGTGGTTCTGCTCGCCGAGCTGGAAGTTTTTGCTGCAAACGTTTCGTTCCCTGGCTAGGGAACATCATCAGTGCTGTTGGAGCCTCGTGTGAAGCGCTGCTTTGATGTTTCTTCCGGTATTTATATTGGTTTGTTCTTGCCGCTTCCGGGTGTCAGTTTCAGCTGCAGTGATTTGTATGTGGGGTCCAGGTCGATGTGTCTGTTGATGGACGTTCTTGCCGTTTCCGGGTGTCAGTTTCAGCTGTAGTGGTTTGTATATGGTGTCCAGGTCAATGTGTCTGTTAATGGAGTTTGTGGATGAATGCCATGCCTCTAGGAATTCCCTGGCTGTTCCCTGTCTGGCTTGTCCTATGATAGTGGTGTTTTCCCAGTCAAATTCATGTTGCTGGTTGTCTGAGTGTATGGCTACTAGAGATAGCTGGTCGTGTCGTTTTGTGGCTAGCTGATGTTCATGGATGCGGATTGTTAGTTGTCTTCCTGTTTGTCCTATATAGTGTTTTGTGCAGTCCTTGCATGGTATTTTGTAAACTACGTTAGTTTGGCTCATGCTGGGTAACCACCCCAACACTCACAAACGAAGCTGCATCAGGACACTATTCAAAAGGGCCACAACACACTGCAGTACACCAGAACTGCGAAAAGAGGAAGAGGAACATCTATACAAGGTATTCGCCAAAAACGGATACCCACGCAACTTTATCACCAGATGCCTAAGAGATAGACCGAGGAACGAGGACATGCCACAGCCAAAAGGACTAGCCACTCTACCATACGTCAGGAGCGTCTCAGAACTGACAGCCAGACTACTGCGACCCTTAGGACTCATAACAGCACACAAGCCAACATCCACGCTCAGACAACAACTCAGTAGAACAAAGGACCCAATACCCAGCATGAGCCAAACTAACGTAGTTTACAAAATACCATGCAAGGACTGCACAAAACACTATATAGGACAAACAGGAAGACAGCTAACAATCCGCATCCATGAACATCAGCTAGCCACAAAACGACACGACCAGCTATCTCTAGTAGCCATACACTCAGACAACCAGCAACATGAATTTGACTGGGAAAACACCACTATCATAGGACAAGCCAGACAGAGAACAGCCAGAGAATTCCTAGAAGCATGGCATTCATCCACAAACTCCATTAACAGACACATTGACCTGGACACCATATACAAACCACTACAGCTGAAACTGACACCCGGAAACGGCAAGAACGTCCATCAACAGACACATCGACCTGGACCCCACATACAAATCACTGCAGCTGAAACTGACACCCGGAAGCGGCAAGAACAAACCAATATAAATACCGGAAGAAACATCAAAGCAGCGCTTCACACGAGGCTCCAACAGCACTGATGATGTTCCCTAGCCAGGGAACGAAACGTTTGCAGCAAAAACTTCCAGCTCGGCGAGCAGAACCACAACAATTAATTAAAGGTACTGAATGGAAATAGGGTGTGCAGAGGAAGCTAAAAAGCTCTTCAGGAATACAGTGACAATTGGATAAAAATGGAACATGAAGCGAAGAAGATATACATTAGTTTCAGGTGGAGCTTGCTACTTAGTCATGAGGACATGGAGCTAAAACTTTGCCATCTTCACACCAGCCCAACTGCATAAGCAAAAAGACAAATTGACAGCCACCACGTAAACAATAGGTTGGGTTAGCTACCGTTTCTCTTTGTTGGGTGGAATGCAATGATTTGAACATGAGATCCTGCTAGGAGTAGAAGTAATAATCATTCTCCCACTGTACATATAATGCCATCCCTCCATCATCAAATTGGATTTCATCAGTTCACCCCTACCCCCTCCACCACTCCTCCACCACCTCCCCCCACCCTCTTCCCCCCAGTATTGTTTACAAAAAGTTAAGTAGGCACATGCTTTAGGTCCCACTGCTTTTGACCATTTCTGCATTATTTCCCAGTGTCTCAATGAAAGACTATGCTTCAGAGCTGTTACATTCCACATCTAAGTATCCAATTACATGTTCTGTGATGTTCAAGTGCATCTTTTCTTGGGAGGGAGTTCTATCAAAGGGGAGAGTTGCTTGTATTTATCTCAACCAATCTAACATTAGTCCTTTGGTTCTGCAACTTACATCTACATAAGCTCTGGTTTCTTTCTCGAGGCATGACATTGTGAGAGTGGCTTCACATTCCCAAGGAGATTCATGTGTGAGGCATCCCATGTTGTTTCATTGTGATTAATGAGAGAGATCAGGAATACTGTTACTACTAGGTTGTTATTTTTCCAATATTCTCCACAGATGATCTGTTCACTCATCCAAAATAGAACCAATGCTCAGAGGATACTTGGTGGCACAACTGACCATGAGGCATTATCCTCAACAGAAACATTCAACTGTTGATGCAGAACATCCAAGAAGAGAAGTAGTGGCTGAAGATCCCTCAAACAAAAACTAACGAAGTTAAAAGACCCAGTACAACCCATGGACAAAAGCAACGTCATCTACAAAATTCCATGCAAGGACTGCTACAAACACTAGCAGTTGTTACCTAGCCAGGTAATGAAACATCTGGATATCAAACCTACAGCCCAGCGAGCCAACCTATCCCTCAAGGAGGCAGAGGAGTGTGACCAGAGGCTGAATATACCAGCCTTGCCACTCCTGTCTACAGATGTCAAAAACACAGTGCAGGTGCAACATTACTCAACTCTCATCTGTTAGGACAAGGCTTCTGTTTGGAGGGAATGGGTATCCTATAGACTGCTCTACAATGCATTGACAGCATCCAATCTCCAACCTGCAGAATTCAATCAAATAAACTGACATCCACAAAGAGCAGCTTCTCTGTGACCATCAATATCATATCCTGGGAGCTGCCATTACATGTACATATTGTCCTCCAATGTACCCTTCATTTTTGCTCTCTAAACTTTCCTGTTGAAGAATAAATTTTGTTTTCTATAGAGTTGTATGCTTGGTATCTTCAGCTGTACCTACCAAAGAAACTGCACCCTACAGACTTTCCTTATCATTTGGAGACAGCAGCAGTCAGATATGTCAAAAATATTTGCATGTTGATGAGGTTAAGTAGGGTTAAAGACTTCAGTCAGAAATTGAATCTGAGTATAGGACAATGCAGTGGCTCCTGGTGTTCACAACCGGCTGTCTAATCATTTGGCACCACCTCCTCGCCATGGATTGACCTTCAGCTTTTCAGAGTTTGCAAAGATTGGTAAGTTGTCCTGAACTGTTTGAGCATTCTACATGACTACATTTGAACAGAGAGACAACACTTGGTGTTGCTTCCATACCACTGAGCTATGAAGCAGAGTGGTGATGTGAACATCGTACACCTCCTGGCCTTGAATGGCTGTGCACTGCCTAAAAATCTGGAAAGTAGAATGCAACATTGCCTGCAGAGATGTGTCGAATCAACCCTAATTCCATCCTATCACTGATAGGGTGGGTGATCTATGCAGCGGAGGTCCTTACCATAATCCCAGCATATTGCTTTTCTTGTCTCAGTGGTATCTACATCCCCACCTTGGCTGCAGTCTCAACGTAACCGTGGACATCGAGAGCAAAGGAATTAGTTGCTTGTCAGATGAACATTGTTTGGAAGAATTATAATTTCTTTCATCCTTGGGATGTATGAAGAGGTTTCTCATTAATCAAATTATTGTGAGTTCACCTGATGGGACAGCAATTAAGAGCTCACATTTCAAAAAAGAGTGTCAGTGAATATATATTTGCAAAAGTGTGGATAATTAAATGTGCCCTCAAGTAGGATTCGCCCACGCTGCCAAACTGCCCCCCCACCCCGCCCCTCTCTCCCCACCCCACCTCCCAGCACTACTAAGTATAGTTGCAGAGTTTTGCTGCTGGACCAACAGGAACTTGCTCTGTAGTCAGTTCTGTTGTCCTGGTAGACTTGGCTGGTCATCTGCAGGCATGTAGGCATGTTTGGGTCTGGAGGGTACAGGCTTACTGAGAGCCTACTGACTAGATGAGGTCTCTCATCCCCTTCTTACCTTGCCATGGAGGCTAAGCACCAATAGCCACAATGATGGAGTGGAGGCATGTCCGCACATCCAACGGACACTGAGCATGCTCCACCTGAATCTCCATGGTAATATCCAATCTGCCCATGGAGGTAGTTAAATGCAAATCTGGCAGAACCAGTCGGGCACCTGCGGGGTAGTATCCTCTAACCTTTCATCCAATGTTGTCTCTGACAAATCAGTCTTGCTGTTGCTGAGCCTGTGAATTTTGACAAAGTCTTTAATAGAAGAGACAATGGGATTGTCTCCTGCCTGAGATTGAGCGGGTGCCTGGGACTCAGACAGGCGTCTGAGTACAGAGACCTGGAGCAATTCTTCCTTGATCAGCCATAAAGACATGTCAGTGAGGTGCCAATTAGAATGTGCTCCTGAATGTGAACTAGAAAAAGTTGCCAACAAGGTGAAGACTGAGCGGCAACAGGGTGCAGATGAAAGTCTTGCCAAAGTATTTTATGATGACTCAGTGGATTTCTCTTCAGATGTGATACTGGCAGTGGAGGCAAAAGTCTTTGACTTGACAGCCTTGACATTCAAGGCAATTCAGTCCCATCAGTACCTGTATATGAGAAAACAGATTATTTTGAAAGAAAGTTAGAAAGCCTCTTTAAGCTCAGAATGAGAGAGCACCATTATTAAAGGGAGAATAGCACAGCACAATCAAGCCCACACAGTTGATTGGACTTGGAGGTATCACTGTCCTTATGTAAGAGATCACTCTCTTCTCTAGAGAACTCTGGTATCTTTTCCTCAAAGAGCTGAGGAGCCTAATATCAGCTACTATGGCCTGGATGTGTGACTTTTTTTTCTGTAATGACACAAAGCCAGGGATTGGGTACAATGGGAAATGGATGAAAGGCATAAAGACACTGGAAGGTTGTGGTGTGCTAAGCTCAGTGAGTGAGTAGGAAATATAAAGGGTAGTAATGTTAGACATTTGAAAGGATGAGGTGGATGAGAGGCATTGAGTGACATGTTGAATACAAAAGTGAGAGTTGCAGTCCATGAGTCTTGGTGAAAGGAGTGTGCAGTGGCAGAGTTAGAGTGAGGGGCAGGCCTGTGAATATGAGGTAGCAAGGAGAAGATGGTAGCACTTATCCTTGCACAGAGGGATTGCCAGACATTTTTCACTCTGGAAATGGCATTGACCTGGATAGCTATCTCTGACCAGTCTGGTTACATCCAGTGACATAGCCTCATAGAATCATAGAATCCTGACAGTGCAGAATCATAGCCCTCCCACAATGTGGAAAGAAGCCATTCAGCCCATCACGTCTACACTGAAACTCTGAATAGCATCGCAAACAGACCAAACCCCTTATCCCGTTCCCGTAACCCTGCATTTACCATGGCTAATCCACCTAGTCTGCATATCCCTGGACACTACAGGGCAATTTAGATTGGCCAATACACCTAACCTGCACATCTTTGAACTGTGGGAGGAAGCCGGAGCACACAGCGGAAACACATGCAGTCTTCCAATGCTGAAATCAAACCTTGCCTGGCACTGTGAGCCTCCTTTGCTACTTTGGAAAAAAGAGCACTTCCCTTTTGTTGACACTCAAGACACCAGGACTACCAGGTTTCTGTTGGAGAATTGAGATGACAGCTTCCCTTCCATGACACTTGCTCTGATCTGATGATGTAGCAGCAGTGTAATGATTCCAGAGCTGGATTTAAAATACGGTGCAAGCAGCATTAACAAAATCCTCACAGCTGTAACCACGTCTGCCACCCATGCTGCAGAATTGCATGAGCCAGGCATGTAGAGATCACTAGTGTAACTAATTTTTCCGGCATTATCTGCTTTTGTTTCTGACTTCTAGCATCTGCAGTTCTTTGGGGGTTTTTTGCATAGTTCACTACTGAGCTGAAGAGCAGAAGAATATGTAAGAAAACTTTGATGTGGGTCATACCATGAATTGTCTTGAAAGAAATTGGAAAAGAAGGAGAAAATTCAACCAATAATGTCTGGGGTGTGCCACAAGGATTGGTGCTGGATCCACTGCTTTTCGTTATTTATATAAATGATGTGGACGTGAACATAGGAGGTATAGTTAGTAAGTTTGCAGATGACAGCAAAATTGGTGGTGTAGAGGACACCAAAGAAGGTTACTTCAGATTAAAACGGTGATCTTGATCAGGTGCGCCAAAGGGCTGAGGAGTTTAATTTAGATAAATGCAAGGTGCTGCATTTTGGTAAGGAAAATTAGAGCAGGACTCATACACTTAATGGTAAGGTCCTAGGGAGGTTGCTGAATAAAGAGACCTTGGAGTGCAGGTTTGTGGCTCCTTGAGGGTGGAGTCATAGATAGATGGGGTGCTGGGGAGGGTGTTTGGTATGCTTTTCGTTATTGGATAGAGCATTGAGTGTAGGAGCTGGGAGGTCATGTTGAGGCTGCAAAGGGCATTGGTTAGGCCACTTTTGGAATATTTTGTGCAATTCTGGTCTCCTTCCTATGAGAAGGGCATTGTGAAACTTGAAAAGGTTCAGAAAAGATTTACAAGGATGTTGCCAGGGTTGGAGGACTTGATTTACAGGGAGAGACTGAGTAGGCTGCGGCTGTTTTCCCTGGAGTGTCAGAGGCTGAGGGGTGACCTTACAGAGGTTTATAAAATTATGAGGGGCATGAATTGGATAAATAGGCAAGGTCTTTTCCCTGGGATGGGTCCAGAACTAGAGGGCATAGGTTTAGGGTGAGAGGGGAAAATTTTTTCACACAGAGGGTGGTGCGTATATGGAAAGAGCTGCCAGAGGAAGTGGTGGAGGCTGGTACAATTGCAACATTTAAAAGGCATCTGGATGGGTATACGAATAGGAAGGGTTTGGAGGGATATGGGCCAAGTGCTGGCAAATGGGACTAGACCAAGTTGGGATATCTAGTTGGTTAGGACGAGTTAGACCAAAGGGTCTGTTTCCATGCTGTATATATCTATGACTCTATGACACTACGTCTGATCATCTAAAAAATTCTGAGCATACTCATGTTTGTTATAATGTAGAATTTGTGTTCTATTGTGGTGACTACGTTTTACACAGTTTCGTAGACAGTCTGCAACATGTTACAAAGTAGCAACAGAAAGAAGTTTGCCATAAAATATGAGAGCTTGTCAGCAAGATGGAGCGGTGTTAATGTGTCATTACTATCACAACAGAAAAAGCCCATGCTGGGAGTTCATCAATATCATTTCCTTTTGAGAAGAAACTGGCAGGGCGCAGAAATGATTGGTTGAGAATTCAAACTGTGGGAATCTAAAAATAAACTGTAAACAAATCCATCCACTCGGATCAAAATTTATTTGCCCTCAGGGAAGTTAACCAACATTTGAAATAAATAATGTGGCATTTCAAAACTAGAACACTTGAGTACCATAAGGATCACCATAGCAATGGGGTAAAGGAGATTTATATTTAATTATCTGCCACTTGTATTTTGATTTAACCTCATCTTACTCAGTAGTTAGAGTACCCAGAGGGTCACAGAAATGCAATAGTTTCACACTAAATTCTGTACATTATGTTCATAATAGACCTGCTACTGAAATGATTTATTTTCTCTTTATATTTGATATTATTACAGTATCATTCATAATAACCCATTGGTTTTTATGTCTTTTTAAGGACTTCTTCTCTGGTGAGTCAAGAAAGGTTAATAAGCTAAATGTGGCGGCACACTGGATTAAAATAGAGTGATTTTTCTTTAAAGAAAAGTGAATGAATGCCTTGTCATGGAAGAATGCAGTTCATCAATCTAGTTTATTAAATAGTCAGTGAAATTCTGTTTTTGAAAGAAACCATTTATTTTTCACTCTCAGATTTGCCACTAGATGTGTTCTGTAAGCATCGGTATTAGAATGATGTACTTTCTTTATTTGTATGAGCAATCGTCATAACTTTCATAACTTGCATCATTGTCACGGCTCATTGTAGATAATTTAATGATTTATGCTGTCAATTAACAGAACTCTAAATATGGCATATCTCACATCAATGACATATGACAATTTGATGATGTATCCTGCTTTAAAGGTATTAGCTTGGTTTTATTTTAATGATATATCTGATAGTGCAAGCCTCTACTGGTTGCTTGATTCCATACAGAGCTGAATAAGGGAGATCTATAATAAGATATTACATCAAGCCTGTTTTTATATTTCACACCAATATTGATTGTCCTGAAAAGCACTCAAGATTCACAAATCCTGCAGAGCTTCCAACTTGTCACTTAGTTTGACACATTGATCACAAAGTAGTTTATTAGGTATTAGTCTTCACAAACAGAGATACTTTCTGAACAAGTCAATGAACTTTATCAATGAAGTAAGCTTGTAAGACTAAAAAATCTACATTACAAAAAAAACGATTCATTTGAGTCAGGGACCTGTATGTCATTTAAATCGGACATTTTATTTGGAATGAATTTTAATCAGAGACAATAGACTGAATTTTACCAGAAAAATCAGCATAGTCAGATTTGAAGAGTTTATTGGAGGGTTTCGTTCCATGAGCCCAAGTGAGATTTCTTGTGCGATTCTGAAACTCTACTATTGCCTATGTACCATGCCTCTGTAACACACCACTCATCCTATCTTCCTTCAGTATTCACCAATGCTCAGACCTGCTAGGTCTCCTGGCACTGTTACTATATTTAAAGTGATTGTGCACTAGGTCAAGTGCTGTCACCCAGTCCTGTATGGTTCTTATAACTCCCCACAGAGATGGTGGACAAAGACATATGCTCCATGCTTTACCAACAGGGACCTGAAGGTAAGGAGGAAGAACGTCTTCTCCTAATGGGATAGGTAGAGGAGACCACACTACCAGAACCTGCAATCATGGTTAGAGTTTGTAACCAGGGTCAGTGCAGTGCTGGCAGTCCTGAAGAGCATCAAGCAATGCAGCAAGAAGTTCAATGACTTTCTCTGCTCAGAGGACAAATGCCACCTTTTTTTGTCTGCTACCTTGCTCTGCCTCTGCTACCACACCCACCGAGGCCTAATGTCTATTTCTCTCTCTAACATATTCAGCATCTTCCCTCAATCACTCTCACTCACCCTGCACCCCCACAATACTAACCCTGCAGGCATTTTGATTTACCCGCTCACTCAAGACACTTCACCACCTTTCCCTCACCTACCCCAGCACCCAACAGCTGTGCAGGTCACTTTCATCTCTCTTAGATCCCTTATTCCAGGAGGCTTTGTGCTGTGGTTTCCTCTGACAGCCCTGGGGAAAGAGTTCAGCCCTATTGTCTGCTAAACCGTCCACTAGGTGCCTGTCAATTAAACAAGATAGTGATATGCTTCACTCAGACATGGCCTTTCCAAATGGTCAGCAACGCATTGGTAATTCCTGGGTTACAATGCACAGCTAGAGTTTAAATATTGCAACCCTGCTATGAATACAAGATGGCACATGGAGATGCATACCTTAAAGTGAGCAGTGTAGAACTGCATGTGAAATATCACCTGGGCTTGGAGGGAAAGCCTTCATGAAACTCCACATAATTGACACTTGGCCAAAAAGATTTTTGCTCCAGATCAGCACTGGGAGATGTTATGCTGTTGGAGATGCAATTTTTTAAATGGCATTTTTAAAATACATGGTGGACCTAAAATCCCATTTAAAGAGAGGCAGATGAATTCTCTACATATCTATCCAATAATTGTCCTTCTACCAGCATCACTGTGGAAAATCTTTGATTGCAGGATCATGTTACAACATTGTAACGGTTTCAAAAGTACTTTAGATTTTCTACTGTAAAAGGCACTATGACAATGCATTTTTTATCCTTTTTTGGTATCTATTCTGTTGATGGATATTCAGTTTTTGATGTTTGTGGAAAATGGGCAGTGATGGATTAACTGCTGTTTAAACACACTGCCCAATTCTGTATCACGATACAAACATGGGACATACTTTCTGATCCACGGTTGCACACTTCTGACCTCAATAAAACGTCATGAAGTTAATAGTAAGTTACTGTCAGTCCATATGTTATTAAACACAACATCCAAGCCACATGGGAGCATGTGGTCAACTTTAGCAGAGATGACGCAACGTAGTTGACAGATTTAACTTCCTTGCATATCAAACAAGGTTCATTGGTACAGGCTAATAACATTCAAATCCCTAGTGTTGCCATAATTTAATTGATTTGATTCTAGCAGATATAGATTAGCTAATCCCCTAATGTGACTGAGGCAACTATTGCTCATGAGGGATTTGGCTTTCTATGATACAGCTTTAATAGCCAGTATGTGATGTGGAGAGCTTAGCACTTTACTGCTGGCTATATGGAGAGAAAGATGACTTGAATTAATGTTAAATTCTGAACATTCATTACCAAAGAATTCTAGCCTGAAATTTCACTCCTGGTATGAAGTGCTGAGTTGGGAGTCTGCAAACCTAACCTGGGAGAAAGTGTCTGAGAAACTGGCATTTTTATTCCAATCTGTCCTTGTTCTCTGGGAGTCCAGCTAAGTGATTCTGGAAAGAGTGTAGTGGTTGTGAGGTTCACAGGCAGGGTGGGGAGGAAGCCCGGACTTATGCTCCAGTAATCCATTGAAATTTATTTTTAGGAAAAGGCAATGGGGCATCAAACAACCTTGCAGCCCCTCAGCCTCACGCCACAGAAAACTAGATATTCATCAAGCCACGTCCCTGCAACTGCATCCTGGCCCTTTACAGCTCCAATGCCTGCTTAGTGGTAACTCCTATCAACCCATGTCTCCTCACCACCACTCTTTTGACCTTACACCTAGCTGTTGATTTAATCGGAGCTGTTCCCCTTGCGAAATTCATAGGCATGAAGTGAGACCTGTTCCTGTTGTCACCCCAGCAAAAAAATGGTCAGTGTAGTGTTCAGAATTTCTTCTGGAGTTTGGTGGCCTTCCTGTTTGTACAAGGTGGGATGTGTGTGGGGTAGACGTCTCTCTGTTGTTGCAAACCTTCAGGCCAATTTGGATTAAGTAAAAATCAAACATTTCAGCAAATATTGACTTACATATGAATGTTATGCTCACACCAGGGTTAAACTTCTTTAATATTTTTCCAATTTTACAAACTTCAATTTCTCCAGATCTTGTATTCTGTCTTGCATATATCATCAATAGCATGTCATCTTTGTTTACAATAAGTTTTTGTTTCACTATTTTGCTGATCAATGTCTTCTTTGGAAGATGTGGGAAACACATTTGAGGACATCTATGAGAACAAAGTATCGTTTACAGTAAACAAAAAAAATGAGAGAACAGTACATGCTGGATATCAGAAATAAAGGCAGAAATCGCTGAAAAAGCTCAGCAGATCAGGCAGCATCTGTTGAGAGAAATCAGAGCTAAGGTTTCAGGTCCAGTGGCACCTCTTCCAAATGACGAAGGGTCTTTTACAGTAGGCAGTTTCAATTCTTCAACCCTTATGTTACGTTACTCCATTATGATTTTGGAATGATGTGGAGGTGCCAGTGTTGGAATGGGATGGACAAGATCAGAAGTCACATGACACAAGGTTATAGTCCAACAGGTTTGTTTGAAATCACAAGCTTTCGAAGCACTGCTCACTTTGCCTGAAGAAGGAGCAGCACTTCAAAAGCTTGTGATTTTAAAAATAAACCTGTTGGACTATAACTTGTTGTCATTTTTTTGTACAGCTGCATTTTTGGAAGTAGACAGAAACTCCTCAGCTGTAAGAAATGCTGAACACAAAATATATGGTGCAAAACTGAAATTTATAAATTTCCAGGAAGTAAACATATCAATGCAATAGCAAACTTCAAGGTTTCTGGTTTTCTTGAACAACTCATTTTCCAACATCAGTCAGTTTATTAAAAATGATATCCAGGCAGCATTCTGATCACTTGCCTGTGCTAAGTTATATCAAAGTAATTCCTTTTTTCCCTTTTTCAAGGATAAACAATTTTGCTGAACAGCACTGCAAAAAAAAGACTTCAGAAGCAATTAGTTGTGTTTCAGCTTTAAGTGTATCTTGTGATGACAATCCTAACATTATACTGTTTGGAATAATATAGATTACCAAATTCACTAATTCATTACGAATTGTTGAGACTAACAGCTTGTAAATTTACTTTTCTCCAAGAAACCCCCGATTGCAATTTTATCTTTTTTCTAGAAATCCAGAAACTGTCTGTAGAACAGTGCAGGCTCTGAAATCAGTTTAAAAATAATGATAATTAGGATTTTTTTTCAGTGATCTAATATTTTTAGTATTTATAAATTTTAGCTATCTCACAGAAATGGCACAGGAGTTAAGGTTTGAACATTTGCCTAGAACTTTCATTTCTGATTTCTTCCTAGTGATATTGACTATAAATTAATCTTCTCCTAAATCTGATATCCACTTTAACACAGAATTGTCTGTCTCCCAAGAGTTATAGATTCTGTTGAAATGTTTATTGATTGTACTTTGAACATAACTATTTAACAGTATTACAACCCAATGTTGAATAGAAAGCCCATGGCTCCTATTCCATACATTTTCTCCATCGTTAACTTCATCTTCAAGGTCAATGAAGACCCAAATCCATAATATTTAATGGGTAAACTAGCTTATTTGAATTTCACCATGGCTTGAAGCTATATATCAAAACAATTCTATTGTGATTTGCTATGCTATCAAAAATTCTGCTAAATGTGAAAATATTGAGTGTTTGAAGTGTCACATGAGGTACAACAACTGGTGTTAATTTTTTTAAGGATAGAAGTGTTAAATGGAAAATTTTGGTTCCGTAATAATTTGATTTTTTTTATGGTCTTCTGACTTAAGAATCTCCTTCTGAACACAGTTCCAACCTCCACTCCAACCAAAGCACAATTCCTTCCTGCCTGTTACAATTCCCAAAGAGATTGTTAATGTCTAAAACAAGGCAATTTTTCAAAAACAGTAACATAAAGAAGTTGAGAAGCAAGATTATACTGTTTGGACAACTTTTATTTTCTGAAATAAACTAACTCAAATCAGCATAAATCATCCATTAATCCACAGGCAATGGATACATGAATATCACATCTCACTGAAGTAGCACACTGGGAATCAAGCTGTGTTAATCCTGGAGTTGTAACAAAAGTAAAGCGTTTATTTAAATGTGTATAAAATTCTCTGAATTTACTTATAATTTTAGGCCCAGCCTGTCAGAAAGCTTGAGCCAAGTTTCTGCATTTAACAAAAAATCCTATTTATTACAAATGGATTCTAACTATAATTATGAACTGACATATAAATTTACTAGCTAAAATTCTAATCCCCTTGATAAAGAATTACCTACGCATTCTACATAATCACACGGATGGTCAAAAAAAATGTGAGGAAAGAAAATGTGAGAAGATAGTTCAATGATTCCTATCCAGAGTTTGCTGAGATGATTCCCTTGGCTTGCCAAGACTTGCTTATCCTCAATCACTTGACCAGGCACTTCCATTTGCTTCTAAGAGGCAAAGAGTCACTGGCTTATAACCAAATCTCTGACTTAATTGATAATTTACAGCAACTGATCAGCAGCAATAAATTGGCTTTCTCCAGGCTTTTAGGCTATGTTTACTTCACAACAGCCTCGCCCCTTTTTCAGAAGCCTAAAGCATTCTGGCTATCGTGTTTAAGTATACTATTTGGTTCCCTGAGGGCTGAACATATAGTTTTTGGCAGCCAGAAGGCTTTGGCCAGTGCAAGTGCAACTAAGCCCTGGTCCATGAAATGAACAAACAAGTGTTAAAAGCAATTAGAATAAGTATTGGGATTCTGCTTTTTAAAACACGTAGCAATTTCTTCCATCATCTTTAGTTTTTGAAATAATCTTTTCCCCATTTCAGTCCACAATCAAAAGTACAGAAAAATAACAAAACAATGTCTTACACGATGCAATTAAATAGATGCATTTTGCAAATGCCTTCATTCTACATCATGCTTTGAGTAGATAACAGCATTAAAAGAACAGTTGCAAAGTCATCCGCAGGTCTTGAGAAGGGATTTGTATCTGTGCTAAGCCCAGTGAAAACTTCCCGTGTCCTTTATCAATAATTCTACTCAGAATCTGATTATCACTGGAAAGGCCAACCTTGATGAATCCCATTCCCTGAGTGGCCCAATGTTTTTATTCTCATCCTATAAGCTAAAACAGAACCCTTTTATGTAAGCAATTTTCCTGTTTCTCCATAGGAGCAGCTTTATCACCTAAGTCTCACAGCATGTTTCTTCTATTCTGAACTCCTGTCTGAGGTGCTAAAACAGCCACTCATCATTAATGACTTTCTATTTGGGGATCTTCCTCAGTGCAACGTGAGATCACATGGACACTTCTTACAACTGCAGTGTTTACCAGAAATTTGCCAGCCTCCTTTTTATGGAGCTTTGTTTCAATTAAATTAAAATATACACTTTAAAACACAATCCTCTGTTTAAAGTTGTGTTTTTGACCTTGTATAGTGGTTTCTCATGCATCAGATGATAAGTTTCTTTAAAGTTTTAAATGCTTCCTGTCAGCAATATATTGAAGTTTAAATTTCCGAATGTGCTTTGATTCGTAACATCAGCAGCTTGTTTTTCTAAAGTACCATCAACATAAAAAATACACCATAGGAAGGTTATCAAGCAAAGCATGACAGCAGATATTTGGACAGATAGCCAAAAGTTTGTTAAAGAGATAACAATTTAATGTTGGAAAAGATTTGGGCTCTATTTTATGGGGCACTGTGTTTTCTCCCCACTTCTCCCTTGACCAGAAAATCAAGGAGAAGCCAATTCATTTGCCCAATGACTGACTTTTAATGATGAGTCCTGAAGAAGGGTTACACGCAAAATGATGACTTCTCCACCTCCTGATGCTGCCTGGCTTGCTGTGTTCTTACAGCCTCCTGCCTGTCTATTTTTAATGGTGGGAGCATTATTGTTGCTTCACAAAATCACAGAAATATGGGGCTGAGTTGATTCCTGCTGCACATTGTGTCTGCATTGCCTTTTAGAGTGATTAGATATAGTTATGGTAGAGTTGGTGTTTCACATAAAGTGCAGGTACTGGCAAATGTATTCTCTCATGGACAGTAGTGGATTGAGCAGAAGATGGGATCTTGATCCTATAGAAGAAGTGGTGTCTTGTTCTCCGGCAATAATTAACACATTATCAACTACTGAAGGCAGCAAAATTTGAGCAGCCAAAGTTTGACTAGGATTGCACAAACGTCAGACAACTCTGCCTGCAAGAGAGAATTTCTGTCACAGAAATGTTATACACAGAATTAGGCCATTCAGCCCATCTTGCCTGAAACAGTTCTATTACTTCATGCCAATCTCCTGCCTTTTCCACATATCCCTGTACAACTTTTTCTATTAAATTAAGAATCCAATATCTTCTTGACTGCCTCTATTGAACTTAGCTCGACCATATTTCTAGGCAACGCATTCCTGCACAACTACAAATTGTGTGAAAGATTTCCTTTCCCTTCTCACCATTGTTTCATTTATACACCACTTTAATTCTACGGCTCCTCATTCTTTTATGTTCTTTCACAAGCAGGACCTTTTTTTCCTACCTATTGTATCCAGCCTGCTCATGATTTTGAACAACTCTATCATATCTCCTCTAAACCTTGTTCTCTTCAAGAAGAGCAATCCCAACTTCTTCAGTATATCCTCAAAACTGAAGTGGTTTTAAGAATGGAACATTTTTGCAAATCATCTCTGCATTCTCTCTCATGCCTTCACAACTTTCCAATATGTGGTACCCACAACTGTACACAATAATCCAGATGGTCAAACAAAAATGGTTGTCTTGAAACACATAAAGGTGGATAAACCCCCAGGACTTGATCAGGTATACCCTAGAGCTCTGTGGGAGGCTAGGGAAGTGATTGATGGGCCTCTAACTGAGATATTCGGATCATCAATAGTCGCAGGTGAGGTGCCGGAAGACTGGAGGTTGGCTAATGATGCCACTGTTTAAGAAAGGTGGTAAGGACAAGCCAAGGAATTATAGGCCAGTGAGCTTGATGTTGGTGGTGGACAAGTTGTTGGAGGGAATCCTGAGGGACAGGATGTACATGTATTTGGAAAGGCAAGGACTGATTGGGATAGTCAACATGGCTTTGTGCGTGGGAAATCATGTCTCATAAACTTGATTAAGTTTTTTGAAGACATAACAAAGAGGATTGATGAGGGCAGAGCGGTAGACATTATCTATATGGACTATCAGTAAGGCAATCAACAAGGTTCCCCATGGGAGACGAGTTAGCAAGATTAGATCTCACAGAATACAGGGAGAATTAGCCATTTGGATACAGAACTGGCTCAAAGGTAGAAGACAGAGAGTGGTGGTGGAGGATTGTTTTTCAGTGGAGGCCTGTGACCAGTGGAGTGCCACAAGGATCGGTGCTGGGTCCACTTCTTTTCATCTTTTATAAAAATGTTTTGGATATGAGCATAAGAGGTACAGTTAGTAAGTTTGCAAATGACACCAAAATTGGAGGTGTTAGTGGACAGTGATGAAAGTTACCTCAAACTACAACAGGATCTTGATCAGATGTGCCAATGGGCTGAGAATTGGCAGATGGAGTTTAATTCAGATAAATATGAGGTCCTGCATTTTGGGAAAGCAAATCTTAGCAGGACTAATACACTTAATGGTAAGGTCCTAGGCAGTGTTGCTGAACAAAGAGACCTTGGAGTGCAGGTTCATAGCTTCTTGAAAGTGGAGTCACAGGTAGATAAGATAGTGAAAAAGGAGTTTGGTATGCTTTCTTTTATTGGTCAAAATATTGAGTACAGGAGTTGGGAGGTCATGTTGCAACTGTACATGACATTGGTTAGGCCACTGTTGGAATATTGCATGTAATTCTGGTCTCCTTCCTATCAGAAAGATGTTGTGAAACTTGAAAGGCTTTCAGAAAAGGTTTACAAGGATGGTGCCGGGGTTGGAGGATTTGAGCTACAGGGAGAGGCTGAAGAGACTGGGGATATTTTCTCTTTATTCATCGGAGGCTGAGGGGTGACCTTATAGAGGTTTATAAAATTATGAGGTGCATGAATAGGATAAATAGACAAAGTCTTTTTCCTGTGGTGGGGGAGTCCAGAACTAGAGGGCATAGTTTTAGGGTGAGGGGGCAAAGATATAAAAGAGACCTAAGGGGCAACGTTTTCATGCAGAGGGTGGTATGTGTATGGAATGAGCTGCCAGAGGATGTGGTGGAGGCTGGTACAATTGCAACATTTAAGAGGCATATGGATGGGTATGTGAATAGGAAAGGTTTGAAGGGATATGGGCCGGGTGCTGGCAGGTGAGACTAGATTGGGTTGGGATATCTGGTCGGCATGGACCGGTTGGACCGAAGGGTCTGTTTCCATGTTGTACATCTCTATGACTCTAAAGTCAATTTTGTAATGGTGTTGCTGCTGTCCGTCTTTTTTCAAATGCCATGACCTATAACTTCCCTCAATTCAGTTGTGTGCTGCTGTATGCAAACACCTCTGGAAATCCAAGTATGCCACATCAACAGGAATGCCCTCATTGATTTTTTTTCGGCTTCTTCTTCAGCACATTTGGTCAACACTATCTCTCATTTAGGAATCCATGCTGACTCATCCTAATTAACCCAGCTTTCAATGTGAGCCTTCTGCCCATATCTTGGGCAGAAATCCTGGCTGAGAGAACTGCTGGCCATTTGAATAGCCATGAATCTATAGACACAGGAATGCTAATTGGGACACTACTGGAACTGGCAGTAATCACAGTATACTGAGGAACTTGAGTAAGCTTGGATTCAGTGGTCTCTGGGAGGGATGAGGCTGTGAGTGGCTAAGTTCAAGAGGTTAGGAACAAGATCAAAGTTGGGAAGGATTCAGAAGGGGACGGGGCTGTGAAGCCAAAAAAATGAGGACTGTCCCCCTTATCTGAGAGCCTGAAGCAGTAAGGGTCTCTTTACTAGAGAAAAAAATACCAACTTGAACCAATATAGTTCAGCAAAAGATATTTTTTGCATCATATGTTGACATTGAAATTTGTATCTTTGAAAAACATACAGCTGCAAGCTCATTCTTTAGTTGCTACACAAATATGGTACCACATGTTATGTCATGGGCTGAAGCTTATTTTCTTTGGGCTAAATGCAAAGTTTGGCAGAGTGGTTCTTCCCATGAAGGCCAAAGTCATTTTCTTGCCAAACTCGCCGCGAGAATTGATGTTCCTGTCCTTAAGTGAGCATCAAATCTGATTTCCACCTTAATTTACCATGCTTCTGGAACTGTCTGGCACCCCATGTACTGGTGCAAAAAGCTCAGACAAACACTGAGTGTCTGCAGCTGCCCAGATATGGACTTTTACCTTGGACATAGTCAAGAGAGAGGAACCAGCATCCTGCTTTTTGGGCATGATCATGGAGGTCCTGCTGGGTATGATGGTGCTTAGTCTGATATTCCGTCCTCAAGGTCAGTAATAGAGATCATAATATCCATGCCAACTTCGTCCAAGGTTGCCATCCAGGTTAAAGCAGTCTGTCATCTGGATGAATGCTCAGCACTGTGGGAAAAAGGTCAATATCCTTTCTGTACTCCACCAGCATTAATACTACCATCGCTCCAATTCCTCACACTGTCTTGATGGATCCCCTCTCCAACAGTCTGAGTAGCACTCAAACTGGTATTTGAGATTAGTGTGCCTGAGATCCCCAAGCAAAAGACTACTGTTTTCCTTGACTGAGGCCTGCAGACAACTGACATTCTTACTCGCTTTATGCCCATGCGAAATCGCATTGAAAAGTAGTAATAATGAGCTTAGAATGTCTGGTTGAGATGGCGAGGCACAGAAACAAGACAACTCAAGGCACAGATTTTGTAAGTACTCAGATGGGCTCAAAGTGCTATGATAGCAAGTGAAGAACACAGAGCTGCAGCGTGGTTGAGTCCATGAGGTGGGTTTTGTTCCTGAGTGTACAGTGTCCTTGCTGCAACATTATAATGAGTTAGCATTATAACCCAAGCTTCAGTTTTGAGGTACAGAAGTGTCCTTTAAGTAGATTGGAGATGTGGCACAAGAATCCTTGGAAGGTGACACATGTTGAATGCCAGTATCTATGGGTATGGGATACATGTGCCTGAGATGTTGCTGACCAGTATCCAACAGGTTTTTGTAAGAAGCGAGTGGTGATTTTTAACCTGCCAAGTTTCCATGTCAAGTTTTCCAACAACTAGCTTGTGTGGCAAGTTTGGTTAGAGTGCAACTTGTGGTAAATACGGCTGGTAACAAGGCACTTAGCAAGAAATAATTAATGTCATTTGGGAACTTGCTGCTGTCTATTAAGAGGAGAGGGTAGATGATGATCTATTGGTATTATCATTAAACTATTACTCTGGAGACTCAGGTAATAGTTTGAGGATCTGGATTCAAATCCTGCCATGATAGATAGTAGAATTTGAATTCAATAATAATCTGGAATTAAGAGTCAAATGATAGCCATGAAACCATTGCCAATTGTCAGTAAAAAAAAGTCCATCTGGTTCACCAATGTCTTTTTTAGGGATTGAAATCTGCCATCCTTACCTGGTCTGGCCTATATATGACTCCAGACCCACAGCACTGTAACCTCTTGGCAATAGGGATGGGTAATAAATACTGGCCTCGCTGGTACACCTACAGTCCATAATAAATTTTGAAAGAACTATACTGCTTGAGAAAAGTACACACAAGGTGGAGAGATTAATTCAATATCAAGATGGCCCTTGCAAAACATCTCACCTTATTCTGCAACATATCTCACCATCGCCGACAGTGCTGGGAGCCTAGTAAGCTTTTGCCAGTGGAGACTTCGTTTGAAAGACTGTCATATAGCATCTTTCTTTTCCAACTCAATTGCTTCAGCTGTTGAGTTGTTGTGAGCAGCCTTATTTCATCTGAGGACCTTGGACACTTAAAAATGACAAAATAGATATCTACAAACCATCTCTCATTAAGGTCATTACTGTTTTGATGTCAGAGAACTCCACCAACTTCATTTTCCAATCTCTTTTTAGTGTGATCTGCTTGACCCTGAAAAAACTGATACAGAAGCATTGGATCATATCTAATCCAAAGTCCCTGCGTTCAGATTGCTTTCCTTTCCAGTAGCAGTTCCTGCTACAACAACAGAATCTTTTCTAAATTACATGCTAAAGGACAGGTTGCAACATAACACATTGCAATTAGCTTCCTTTTTTTTTGCTTTAACTCGCATCTCCATAGCAACCTCAGCTTGCTGGGCATTTCTTGGAAACTATTATGTCATAACGGAACACAATTGTTCCCACCTCAGAATCACTTTCATTTTAAAGGGGAATTTCCACAAAAGTATAATCTAGGCTCTTCCCAAAGCAGCTTCATTAGTCATCACACAATCGCAGTCAGCCATTTTATAAGAACCTGACTCACCGTTGTGATATTCTGGCACTAGAGTAAATTTGTATTTTGTACATGTTTGGTGATACATTTTGGATTAAAGTAGCTTGTGTCAATGTTTACTTGGCCTGTGTTTGATCTATTAAAACAACGCAGTCATTTTTACAAGTTGTTTATTTTCTGTCTACTGTCTAACTTTGTTTCAATTAAAGCATTGGAGACCTGGATTTAAGACCCACCTGCTCCAGAGATTTGTCATAACACCTCCACAAGATATTTAGAAAATATCTAAATTAAGTACCCTTTTTTGAGAGATTTCTGTATTTTATTTCAGCAGGTTTGGCTGTATAGAGAGAAGAAGCCATGAGGCAGACTCACTGAATCCGAGAGAATCCTATTGAAGAATATTTCTGCAAACATTGAGAGTCAATTTGTTGGTTTAAACATCTAGGAATACGCAAAATGTCAGTCAGACTGGAAAAGAAAACTAATGTTTCAACTAAGCTAGACTATTAAGCATTCTCTAGGAGAATTTTCTTGATTGCTGCTTGTCTCATCTCCTTGATGCTGAGAATAATAAAGAGTAAAGTTCACAAAACACAACTGGTTAATAGTGAATATAAAATAGAATTTATTTGACCCCTCTGCCTGAGATGGACTGTATTAATTTAACTGATAAACCAACCAAGAAGAAACTGACAAATCCAGTAGGTGCCAGTTTATAAGATACAGACGCAGAATGCTAGAGAAACTCACAGGTTGACAGCGTCTGTGGAGAGAGGGGCAGAGATAAGATTTTGAGTCTGGTATGACTTTTCTTCAGAGCGCGGCCTACAGGAAACCTCTGAGGTCCCTCCTTTGGCTTGGGACCTACTGGAACCACACTGTCTCCTCATGAGGAGAGAGGCAGCTGGTGTGAGGTCAAGGTCCTTGCCCTTCCACTTTGATGTTTTGAGACTTCCCCTGGTGCCTGAAAGAAATACAGAGTGAGTCACGAAATAGGGCAGAGGTTCGGGCATGTTAAGAATGCATTCCCAGGAGTGGTAATGAGTATACAACATTGCAATGGATGGTTTTTACTTGATTTCCAGGGCATGGATGTTTCATTATCACCATATGTACAGTCCCTGTCCAGATAGGGTAAGAATTCTCCCCTCGTAATGGGTGAGGAAATGAATTTTGGCCGCCCACCACTTGCCTTTGCTCTATCTGCACTATTGTGTGCCATTTTAACCCTACCAGCTTGGTTTGAATGCCATCCAGAATCCATAGTCCACAGGAACACTCAGTAATGTTGAAGGTTAATGACCTTCTGTGCTTCACAAAATTAAGTATCATCATCTTCTCTCTGCTACCTCACCATCATGCTATTGCTGCTACTGTACCCACCTTCCACCAAAACATATGATATACCACTCTCAATACCGCATGCAACATCTTGCTTTAATTGTATTCACCCACTCACCAAACTGGTAACTTTACATGCTCTGTGCTATGTACTCATTCAGAACACCTCACCGCTCATACACAATCTGTACTAATATTAAATAGCTGTGTCAGTCCTTTCCAGCTCAGTCAATGCCTCCCTTTGTCCCATTGCAGGAGAAAACAGCCAACAATAAGTTTGAAAGGCCAAAGACAGATGGCAGATATTCATCTCCTACAGTGGAGAGAATCCTTGGAATAAAGGCAGTGGATGGAGACCACCCAAATAGGGGATGCAGAGGCCTCATGCCATTGTAAACAAGTACAATTCATTGTGCTATTCTGTGCTACTCTCCTATTCCCACCACTGAATGTATTCTTAAAATGCTCAAGCTTCCATACATTGTGAAACTCATTTATTCTCATCTTAAGCAGATCCTACCAACATCCACATAGCCTCGGTTTACAAGAGACCACCCCTCTGGACATAAGTCCCTTTTCTACCCAAGGAAGCTGGTTGGGAAGAAATGTCTCAGGTTGCTAAAGCTTGGAGGATGGCCAGAGACCAGGCACCTGTTCTGCCCCAGGCAGAAGAGGACCCCATTGTTTTGAGCACACATTTCATCCTGAAAATGCACAAGACACTGAAATGGCAGTCACTCTGTAAACTGGAACAAAAGTTGGAGTCCATCAATATTATCTGCACTGTGCAGTTCTCACACAGTGGGTCTTCATAGACAAATGGCAACTGCCATAGAAAGCCAAATCCAGCAGCCCAAACAATCTGCAAGAGATGCACAAGACCTGCTTTCTATTGGTGCTCAATTTCATGATAGGGCACACATAAGGCACCCAGCTCCTTTAACACTACAGAGGAAGATGTATCTGCATTTGGACAAGAAATTAGCAGTGAGTCTGGGCTCCCAAACCCCAGTGGATACTAGAACTGCACCTAAGTGTAGTGGGAGAGTGAAGAAAAGTATCAAGGAGGTAATATTTGTAAATGTACTGGCACTTGACTAATGAATGGTGTTTTCTCCCAGCTCAGATCTAATGGAACCAACTGGATCTATTAAAATCAATTAAGTCCTGAAAGAAAGGCAGAAATTGGTGGAGCAACTCAGCAGATCTAGCAGCATCTGTGGGGAGAAAACAATTAATGTTGAGTACAGAAACTCTTTAGTTTAGGTTGAGATTAGATTCCCTCCAGTATGGAAGCAGGCCCTTCAGCCCAACAAATCCACACTTGACCCTCCGAAGAGTAACCCACCCAAACCAATACCCCTACCCTATATTTGCCCCTGACTAATGCCTCTAACACTATGGGCAATTTAGCATGGCCAATTCACCTGACCAGCACATCTTTGGACTATGGGAGGAAACCAGAGCAAATACAGGCAGACACGGGGAGAACATGCAAACTCCACCCAAGGTGGGAATCAAACCCAGACCCCTGGCACTGTATGGCAACAATGGTAACCACTGAATCGCCATGTTAACAGACTTGAAACATTAATTCTGCTTTCTCCTTGTGGATGCTGCCAGATCTAGGAGAAAGTGAGGACTGCAAATACTGGAGATCAGAGTCAAAGAGTGTGCTGCTGGAAAAGCACAGTAGGTCACGCAGCTTCCGAGGAGCAGGTGAATTGATGTTTCTTGATTCTTCATCATTCTTGATGAAGGGCTTATGCTTGAAATGTCGACATACATGCTCCTTGGGTACTGCCTGACTGGCTGTGCTTTTCTAGCATCACACTCTTTGACTGCTGCCAGATCTGCTGAGGTTCTCCACAGCAATTAGTGTTTATTCTTTTTCAGATTTCCAGCACCTACAATGTTCTGTTTTCATCAAAATCATCAAGTCAAGCTTGTTGTACTCAAACATGAAGGTGATGCTCCTCCTGAGCAATGTTTTCATCCTCTGCTGACTAATGTTACCTTCAACTCTTGAAAGTCCATCACAGTGGAGTAGACAGATTGTTAGTTATGCAGAGCACAACATGCAAAGATTATATGGGATATTGTCTGAAAAGTACTACGAGGAACACATCACCACCCAGCCCCAGATCAACTCAGGCATCAGAACCAGATGGCTTACATTCCAATCTGTTGTGTTGCATAATGGAATTGCCAGCTACATGTGAAAAAAGGTAGACCCATTCTCCCAGCAATGATGCTTGGAAGGCATCCGGCCCTTGGAATGAAAGTGAAACATGAATGTTAAAGCATGTAAGTACCATAGCTGTTTCCAGGGCATCTGGAACAGACTTCAAAGATGTGATTGCAATGATCACTGATGACTTAAGCAGTAGAAGAGTTACATTTTGGTAACAAATTTGACCTATGACACATACTCAATATTTCCATGTACTGCCCTCCGTTAGGTGATGAATCGGTACTCCATGTTAAGCAACATTTGGAGGAAGTAGGGAGGATATCAAGGGCAGAAAACATATTCTGAGTGGGAGAGACTTCAATGTCCATCATCAAAAGTGACTTGGCAGCAGGACTACTGATCAAGCTGGTCACATCCTAAAGGATATAGTTTCACTGGGGCTGTGGCAGGAGGTGATGGAACTGATAAGAGGGAGAAACAAATTTAGCCTCATGCTTACCAACCTGCTGGCTGCAGATGCATCTGTGCATGACAGTATCAGTAAGAGTGACCACTGCACAGTCCTTATAGAGATGAAATCCTGCCTTCGCACTGAGAATATCCTCCATCTTACTGTGTTAAATGGGACAGACTTTGAACAGATCGAGCAATTCAAGACTCGGGATCCATGAAGTGATGTGGGCCATCAACAGCAGTTGAATTGTACTCTCATACTAAATACAATGTCTAGGCCCAGCATATTCCCCCACTCAACCATTACAATCAAGCTGGCAATCAACCTTGGTTCAATGGAAAGTACAGGAGGGTATGCCAGGAGCAGCACCATACATATCTCAGAAAGGCTTCAACCTGAAGAAGCCACCAGATAGGACTACTTGTATAACAAAAGGCATAACCAACAAGTGATTGGCAGAGCTAAGCAATCCTATAACCAATGGATCAGATCTAAGCTCTGCTGTCTTGCCACATGTGGTTGTGAATGGTGGTTGGGCAAATAAACAAGTCACTGGAGGAGGAGGCTCCATAAGTATTCCCATCATCAATGATGGAAGACCCCAGGATGTCAATGCAAAAGATAAAGCTGAAGCATTTACAGTAATCTTAGCCAGAAGTGCCAAATGCTTGATCCATCCCAGTCTCCACCACTGGTGCCCAACATAACAGATACCAGTCTTCAGCCAATTCAATTCACTCCACATAATATCAAGGAACAGTTAGAGGCACTGTATACAGCAAAGACTACGGGCCCTGGCAACATTCCAGCAATAGTACTGAAGATTTGTGCTCCAGAACTTGATGCTGCCATAGCCAAGTTCTTCCAGTACAGTTACAACATTGGCATCTACCTGACAATGTGGAAAATCGTCCAACCATGTCCTAACCTAGCCAACTACTGACTCTGCTTATTTTTAATCAGAAAAGTGAAGGAAGATATCTTCAACAGTGCTATCAAGCAGCATCAGCTCAGCAATAATCTGCTTACAACATCCAGTTTGGGTTCTGCCAGGGCCACTCAGCTCCTGACCTCATTACAGACTTGGTTCAAAACTGGAGAGAAGAGTGGTACTCCAGAGGTGAGAGTGACAGCCCTCGAAATCAAGACCACATTCAACAGAATTTAGCGTAAAAAAGCCTTTGCAAAACTGGAATCAATGGGCATCCAGGAGCAAACTCTCTGCTGGTTGGAGTCATACTGGCACATAGGAAAATGGCTGCAGTTGTTGGAAGTCAGTCACCTCAGAGTATTGTCCTAGCCTCAAACATCTTCAGCTGCTATAAGGTTAGAAGTGGAGATGGTTGCCAATGATTGCACAATGTCTAGCACCATTTGTGACTCTTCAAATACTGAAGCAGCCCATGCTCAAATGCAACAAAATCTGGACAATAGAGGCTTGAGCCAAGACCACATTCAACAGATAATGACTATCTCATATAAGATACAATCTAACTACCACCTCTTGATATTCAAATGGTTTTAGCATCACTGAATGCCCCAAAATTAACATACTTGACCAGAAAATCAAATGGATTCACCATACAAATACTGTGGCAACAAGAACAAGTCAGAGGCTATGAATACTGTTCTGGGTAACTCACTTCCTGACTGTTCAAAGCCCATCCATCATCGACATGGCACATGTCAAAAGTGTGATGAAATATTCCCCACTCACCTGGATGGATGCTGATTCATTAATACTCAAGAAGCTTGACACCATCCAGTATAGAGCAGCCTAAGTGATTGGTATTACATCCATTCCCTCCCATCACTGATGCTCAGTGGCAACAGCGTGTATACTCTACATGTTTGCAGAAATTAATCAAAGGTCCTTAGACAGCACCTTCCAAACCTACAGCCACTTCCATCTAGATGGACAAGAACAACAGATACATGGAAACACCATCACCTTCAAGTTCCCCTCCAAGACACTCACCGTCCTGATGTGAAAATATATCGCCATTTCTTCACTGTTACTGGTTTAAAATTGTGGAATTCCCTCCCAATGGGCACCATGGGTCAATCTACTGCACATGGACTGCAGCAGTGCATGGACACAGCTCACCACTACATTCACAAGGGCAATGAGGCCGACCATCCAGCCAGGCTCATATCCCACACATGAATAAAAAAGCTGGCTTTATATTGAGACTGTTCAGTAACCACCAAAGGTTGCTGCTAGCCATGGGTTGCTGACATTTTTGTGTTTCCTCAAATTCTTTGTACCCTTGGTGGATAGCAGCCACAGCAATGGTAACATCTGCAGTGGCTCAGTCTACTGGGGACAGGTCAAATGATGCGATGGGAGATGGAACAAACCAAGCAGCTCCTTATTAACCAAGAGTCAGTAGTCATCACACTTAGAAATAGCAATTTAGCATAGCTCTCAACAGTAGGAGATGAGCTACCTCTAACATGGATTAAACATATTAAACTTTTTCCAATGGGTGCAGTGTAAGACATGTTGTGCAGATATAGCACATTGTAAATACACTAGGATTAAGACTTTAATCTCAGTCCACCATATTGCCCAAAAAAAGGCAAAATGGCACATGCAAATATATTCTAACATATTGTCCAATGTGAGTGGAAAACCGTTCTACATCATTATGGAATCTGTGACCATGGAATGTTTAAGTATTGCCACCCACTTTAAAGGTCATCTGTGATCATTTCTGCTTCACAGAGGGCACTAAAATTAATTGTAATTGTCAACGAAGTGATCAGGATTGCTTGTGGCCAGATGTTGTAATCTACATAATTAGTCAATGCATGAGGAATATGAGCAGCATTTTATGATTGCATATGTCTTTAATCCAGAATCTGCGAGTGCTTGATTAACACAGTTATCTCTTGAATTGTCTCACATTACCTAGAGATTGATGCCACTCCTGCCAACATGATAAAAAATAACTTGTATTAGGCTATTTATATTCCCAATTAACCCACTGAGCCCAGGTGTTAGCATCATGATCCATGGTCACCTTCACTATCCCATCAAAACCAGGTGGTAATGACTGTCGATGACCCAATCTTTCTGATTTATTCCATGCCCTCTCATAGTATATCAGCTCCAAACTTTATATCTGGAGTTGTGCCCTTCACAATGCTTGTCTTCTCTGAATCTCAGCATGCTGGCTCCAATCCCCATTATTGACTTGCCCAATTATCTCAATTACAGCATTGCCCCCTGATGAAATCCCATAATGTTTCATTTCTAAACAATCAGGATGACTGTGACCCACCTCCCTGAGAATCCTGGGAAGATATCCCATTGATGATGGACCGAACCCCTGACTTATTTGCTTATAATTCCCAAATGACTGTTAAATGCCACAATGGTCAGATTGGACCTGCAGGTCTGACCATTGTCCAACCTCTGGACTGGAAGGATATGGTTCCTGGGATCGTGATTGCACTAAATGTCCGACTGACTGTGGCAGTACCCCTGGACCAACCATAGTCCCTGTTGATTGAATGAAGAACTTTTCCTTTTAGACTTTCAAACATGGCCATTCAGTCGAAGCACATGCCGTGCATTTGCAGAGTAAGTTGCTGGCACATGCTGGAGCTGTGGCATTGATGTAGCATAGTTCCACAAAACAACATATCTGCCCCTTGACAGTTCAGTGCAGATAAACTGCCTGACTTTCTGTCTGCACCATAAGTTGAGCAAGTTAGAATCACTGTGAGCCTGTAGTTTTGAATGTAACTGCAATGCACTATGAGGCAAGGCAGAACTATTTATCAGTCCAAGTAGGCGCAAGGTGAACGAAGATCAAGACAGCAAACTGAGAGCCCTGAGATGCACCCTGGTCTGATGCACTGATGTGCACTTATCCCTGCACACTAAGAGGCCTGATGATACCACTGCAACTTAAGATGTTGATGGATTTCAAAATGCAGCATTGAAGTGTTGAACTGCATTATAAGTTAATCTGAAATATGCCATGATGATGTGTGGACTATGCCAACTTTCAAGGACTGAGAGTACACACAGTCATTACCCATGAAGTGTGCCCTGAGATACCTGGAAGTACTAGCCAGCATGAATGTCTGAAGTAGACACCAGTGAGTCGCAGCTACCCTCTCTGACTTCCAAGTGGGGAACTGGCAGAAAGTTGTTTTTCACCAGTATCTGAGAGAAGAGTAACCTACATGTAAATGAGGCAAGATTAGGTAATAACAAAATGTCAATACATGCAAATAGGACCCTCACTGTTTAATAGTATGTTTCCCATCTCACCATGGAAACCCTTAATGCCTTTTTTTATCATTATTGAGAATTTCATTTGCCATTCTCACTGTATTCTCCCAACATTCCCACCATTTCTCATGTGATTGAAATACCAGGTAAATTCCGCCTCTAGATTATCTCCTCAGATTATGGAGTTAGGCTTAACCTACTATTGGTTTAATTCTGTTTTAATTTCAGGGATGTTATTTTGGCTGATGAAGCCGAAATATATTGGTTGCTTAATTGGGCTAATTCAGAAAACATTTAAGAACCAATCATATTTACATGAAATAAAATCAGAAAGTGCTGAAATTAACAGGTCTGGCAGCATCTGTGGAAAGAGAAACAGAGGTAATGTTTTGAGTCCAGTATGATTCTTCTTCAGATCTCTACATTTATAAAATGTGTTTGCATCTCTAGCTAGACCACCTCTCATTACCTTGGAGAAAGTCGTGGTGAGCTGCCTTTTTGATCCACTGCAGGCCTTTGCTATGGGAACACCCACAATGCTGTTAAGATGGGAATTCTGTGATTTTGACTCAGTGATAGTAAAGGAATGGTGATATATTTCCAAGTCAAAATAGTGTGAGACTCAGAGGGAAACTTTCAGATGATGCTACACTGATTCATTTACTGTCATTGTCATTCTGGGCAGTAGAAGTTGTAGGTTTGAAAAGTACAGTCAAAGGAACCTTGGTGAGTTACTGCTAAGTGTCTCATATATGTTACATACTGCTGCCACTGTGCGTCATGGTGAAGTGAGTGAATGTTGTTGGGATACTGAGCAAGCACGCTGCTTTGTCCTAGAGGTTATCAAGCCTTTTGATTATTGTTGGACTTGCATTCATCTGGCAAGTTGAGATTATTCCAAGATAGACTTGTGCCTTGTAGATGGTGGACAGATCGTGGAGAAAGGAAGGAAGTTAGGTGCTGCAGAATTCCTTGTCTCTGATCCACCCTTGTGGCCCCAGTGGCTGACCTAGTTTGGTTTCTAATCAATAATAACCTCCTCCCAAGATGTTGAATCCAGTGATGGTAATGCAGTTGAACTCCAAGGGGTGATTATTACAGAGTTATAGATGTTCTCTTTTGTTGGAGATGATCATTGCCATGCATTTTATTTTACATAAATGATACTTGCTACATCTTAGCTGAAACGTAGGTATTATCCAGGTCTAAATAAAAATCAAAACAACTGTGGATGCTGTAAATCACAAACAAAAACAGATATTGCAAGAAAAACTCAGCCATTTTGGCAGCACCTGTGGAGAGAAATCAGAACTAACATTGTGGCTGGAGTGACCCTTCCTCATCTGCCAGATCTGTTCAGCTTTGCCAGCAATTTCTGTTTTTATTGTCCAGGTTTGTTGAATATAGACCTGAAAATGTGTTGCTGGTCAAAGCACAGCAGGCCAGGCAGCATCTCAGGAATAGAATTCTCTATTCCTGAGATGCTGCCTAGCCTGCTGTGCTTTGACCAGCAACACATTTTCAGCTGTGATCTCCAGCATCTGCAGACCTAATTTTTTACTTGAATATAGACCTGGGCTGCTTCAATATCTGATAAATCACAAATAGTGTGAAATATTGTGAAAATATCAGCAAATTATCCCCACATCTGCCTCAAGATGGATGGATGGTCATTGATTAATCAAATTGAGATGAGTGAATCTGGGACAGTACTCGACAAAGATGTCCTGGAGTTGAGATGACCGACCACAAATAACCACAACATCTTCCTTTGTGCCAGGTATGACTCCAACTTGTGGCAAGTTTCCCCTGAATCATATTGACTCCAGTTTTGCTAGGCTGCTTGATGCCACACTTGGCGAAATGTTGCCTTGATATTATCAAGGGCAGTCATTCTCCCCTCATCTCTGGACTTCAGCTCATTTGTCCGTGTCGGACTAAGGCTATTGTGAGGTCAGCAGCCAAGTGGTCCTAATTATCAGTGGGTAGGTTATTCCTTTGCGAGTGTCTCTTGAAAGCACCGTCAATTACCGTTTCCATCACTTTGCTGATGATGGAGGGAAGACTAATAGGGCAGTAATCAGCAGGCTGAACACACAGAATCTCAGAAGGGTTATAGTACAAAAGGAAGTTGTCTAGCCCATTAGGTCCTCATTGGCTTGTTAAATGGGTGTCATTACCTATTGACAATCTTCTGCTTACATCCCAAACCCTTCCATAATATTTTATCCAAATGATCATTCAATGCCGTCTTGATTGCTTCAATTGAACCTGCCTCCAACAAATTGCTGGACAGTGCGTTACATAAATTAACTATTCGCTGAATGTTAAGGTTTTTCCTCATTTCACTCTGCATTTTCTGCACAAGAAATACATGGGACATTTTCCATTTTGTTGGCTAATGCCAGTGTTATAACTACACTGGGTATGGTAGCAGCCAGTCTTGGAGAACAAGTCTTTAGTATTATTGCTGAAATATTGCCAGGGCCATGGCTTTTGCAAGTTCCAGCCATTTCTTGATATTGTGTGGAACAAATGAAATTGATTGAAAGTTAGCATCTGTGAAGCTGGGGACCTCAGGAAGAAGTTGAGATGGATCATCCACTTCTGGTTGAAGATAGACCCAAATACTCCAGTAGTACAACTAATGTGCTGGGCTCCCCCATCACCGAGGATTGGTCTATTTGTGTCAATCTACAGTTCCTGTTAGCTGTTCAATTATCCAGCACCATTCACAACTGTATGTGACAAGGTTAAAAATCACGCAACACCAGGATATAGTCCAACAGGTTTATTTGGAAGCCCTAGCTTTCAGAGCACTGCTCCTTCATCAAAGTTAAAAAATCATGCAATACCAGGTTATAGTCTATCAGGTTTATTTGGAAGCACTAGCTTCTGGAGCACTGCTCCTTCATCAGGTGTTTGTGGATAAGATCGTAAGATACTGAATTTATAGCAAAAGTTTACAGTGTGATGTAACTGAAATCATATTTGAAAAAAAACCTGGATTGTTTGTTAAGTCTCGCACTTTTTAGAATGACCATGTTGGTTTCAGTTCTTTAATATGTAAATCATAGATTTTTTAAAAAAGTTCAAGTGAACTTGAACAATTGGTGCCATGTCGGCCCAGATAATGCACTTAAGGTGTGAGCTGCCCTGTAAGATTGTCAGTGCCACGATGGTCAGACTGATTCTTATCTAAAAAAATGGATTTACAGAATCTTACTTGAGTTCATGCAGCTCAGCTTTTGAGCAAAATAAAATGTGATTCTGCAAGTACAAATTCACTCCACATACTTATATGCGTAGTGTGCATGTGGGTGTGTGTGTCTGTGTGGGTGGGGGGGGGGGGGGGCGGGGGGGCGGGATATGAGTGTCTGTGAGAGAGTGTGCATATGTGTATATGTGGAGTGTGAGAGTGAAGTGGTATAAGTCTGTGAGAGGGTACATGTGAGAGTTTGGGAGTGTATGTGTGAGCATATGAGAGAGGGTCTGTATGAGTGTATGGGTCTCTAAGTTTGTGAGAAGATTTGTAGCTCGGGTGCTCGTTGTTGTGGTTCTGTTTGCCGAGCTGGGAGTTTTTGTTGCAAACATTTCGTCCCCTTTCTAGGTGATATCTTCAGTGCTTGGGAACCTCCTGTGAAGCGCTTCTGTGCTGATTCCTCCGGCATTTATAGTGGTTTGAATCTGCCACTGTGCCTCACAACACACTTCACATTCAACAACCAGATATATGAACAAATCAACTGAACACCCATGGGCTCACCGATCTCCGGACTCATAGCAGAAGCAGTAATGCAAAGGTTAAAAAAAAGTTTTAATGCAATTACAACCCAAACTCTGGGTCAGATACGTGGACGACACCTTTGTAATCATTAAAAACACAGAAACAGACACTCTGACAGCTTTTGTAGCGTCTAGGTATGTGATGCGGCCACATTTGGAATATTGTGTACAATTCTGGTCACCCCATTACAGGAAGGATGTGGAAGCATTGGAAAAGGTGCAGAGGAGATTTACCAGGATGTTTCCAGGTCTGGAGGGAAGGCCTTATAAGGAAAAGCTGAGAGACTTGGGTCTGTTCTCAATGGAAAGAAGAAGGCTAAGGGGGGATTTGATAGAGACATACAAGATGATCAGAGGATTAGATAGGGTAGATAGTGAAATACCTTTTCCTAGGATGATGATGTCAGCTTGTACGAGAGGACATAACTACAAATTGAGGGGTGAAAGATTTAAGACAGATGTCAGAGGCAAGTTCTTTATGCAGAGAGTGGTAAGGGTGTGGAATGCCCTACCTGCTAATGTAGTCAACTCAGCCACATTAGAGAGATTTAAACAATCCTTAGATAAGCACATGGATAATTCTGGGATAGTGTGGGGGGTGGGGTGGGGGGTGGTGAGCTGAGAATAGTTCACAGATCAGTGCAACATCGAGGGCTGAAGGGCCTGTGCTGTTCTGTATTGATCTATGTTCTATGTTGTCCTGAAAGCAGGGCAGTTTGCTACGAACAATGATCTGTTTGGGGTTTGGTGGTTGTTTAAAGGTGAGAAGTGGAGATGTGAGGAAGGTCTTGGCGAGATGCTTATCCTCATTGATAATGTGTTGCAGGCTGCGAAGAACATAGCATAGTTTTTTGGCTCCTGGGAAGTACTGGATATCCCACCATCAAACTCACCATGGACGACTCTCTATGATCTGTCTCATTCTTGGGGTCATGCATCTCCATCAAGGATAGGCATCTCAGCACCTCACTACCACAAACCCACAGATAACCTCATGATACTACACTTCTCCAGCTTCCACCGGAAACATATTAAAACAGCCATCCCCTATGGATAAGCCCTATGCATACACAGGATCTGTTCAGATGAGGAAGAACATGATGGGCACCTGGAAGTACTCAAGATGCCCTCATAAGAATAGGGTACAATGCTCAATTCATCGACCGCCAGTTCTGATGTGCCACAGTGAGTAACCGTAATGACCTCCTCAGGAGACAGACATGACCTGCAACCAACAGGGTACCCTTCATTGTCCAGTACTTCCTAGGAGTCAAATAACTACACCATGTTCTTCGCAGCCTGTAACACATTATCAATGAGGATGAGCACCTCACCAAGACCTTCCCCACACCTCCATTTCTTGCCCTTAAACAGACCATTGTTCGTAGCAAACTGCCAGCTTTCAGAACAACACCATACAACCTTGTCACAGTAAACGCTGCAAGATGTGTCAGAATGTTAACACGGATACCACCATTACGCATGGGGACACCTCCCACCATGTACTTGGCAGGTACTTATGTGACTCAGCCAATCTTATCTTCTCATACGCTGTAGACAAGGATGCCCTGAGGCATGATACATTGGTGAGACCGAGCAGAGGCTACAGCAACGGATGAATGGACACCGCACAACAATCAACAGACAGGAGTATTCAGTTCTAGTCGGAGAACACTTCAGCAGTCTGGAGCATTCGACTTTGGACCTTCGGGTGACCATCCTCCAAGACGGATTTTGGGACTGGCAACAATGAAAGGTAGACGAGCAGAGGCTGATAGCCAGGTTCAGTCCTCTTGGAGATGGCCTCAATCTAGACCTGAGGTACATGTCACACTACAGGTGACCCTCATTGCACTACACACACACACACACACACACACACACACACACACACACACACACACACACACACACACACACACACACACACACACTCCAACATGCACACACACTCCTACAGACCCATACACTCACTCCTACAGACTCATACACTCACACAAACCCTCTCTCATACTCTCACACATACACTCCCATACTCACACATGCACCCTGTCAGAGACTTATACCCCTTTACACTCACACATATACACATGCACACATTCCCTCACAGACATTCATAACCACCCCACGCACCATCATCACTGCCCCCCCTTCCCCACAGACCCACATGCATATACACACATATACATTTGTGGGATGAATTTGTATTTGCAGAATTACATTTTAGTTTGCTCAAACACTGCATGATTCCATGTAAGATTCTGCAAATCCATTTTTTAGATTAGAATCAGTCTGACCATTATGGCACTGGCAGTCTCAAACAGGGCAGCTCTCACTTTAAGTGCATTATCTGGGCCAATATGACACCAATTGTTCAAGTTCACTTGAGAATGTAACTTTTACAAAAGCCCTGTGATTTACATATGTAAGTACTGAAACCAATATGTTCATTCTAAAAGATGAGAGACTTAACAAACAATCCAGGTCTTTTCAATATATAATTTCAGTTACATCACACTGTAAACTCTTGCTATAACTTCTGTGTCTTACAATCTTATCCTCCACAAGCTCCTGATGAAGGAGCAGTGCTCCGAAAGCTAGTGCTTCCAAATAAACCTGGTAGATTATAACCTGGTGTTGTGTGATTTTTAACTTTGTACACCCCAGTCCAGCACCAGCATCTTCAAATCATGCTCCTTCATCAGGTGGTGTGGAGTATAAAATTGTACAACACAGAATTTATAGCAAAAGTTTACAGTGGAATGTAACTGAAATTATATATCGAAAGAGACCTGGATTGTTTGTTAAATTTCTTATCTTTTAAAATGACCATGTTGATTTCAGTACTTTCATATGTAAATCACAGATTTTTTTAATGTTACATTCTCAAGTGAACTTTAACAATTGGTGTCATGTCACGCACACACACACACACACACACACACACACACACACACACACACACACACACACACACACACACACACACACCTACAGATACACATGCACTTCTAAGTGCATTTAAGGTGTGAGGTGCCCTGTGTGAGACTGTCTGTGCCACAATGTTCAGGCTGATTCTAATCTAAGAAACAGATTTTCAGAAACTTACATGGATTCATGCAGTTTTTGAGCAAAATAAAATGTAATTCTGCAAGTATAAATTCACCTCACAAACTTATAAGTTGGTTTATGAGTGTCTGTCAGAGTGTGTGTATGTGTGTGAGTTGAGTGTAAAAGGATATAAGTCTGTGAGAAGGTGTGTGTGTGGTGCAATGGGGCCACCTGTAGTGTGACATGAACCCAAGGTCCTGTTTGAGGCCACCATCATGGGTACCAAACTTAACTATCAGCCTCTACTCGGCCACTTTGTGTTGTTGCCTGACCCGAAGTACACCTTGGAGAACTGTCACCCAAAGGTCCGAGGTTGAATGTCCTGGACCGCTGAAGTGTTCTCTGACTGTAAGGGAACACTCCTGTCTGTGACAAGAGTTTAGATCTAATGCATTGTTTGACCGATTTCTGTCTATTGCATGCTCTTTCCTTTGTTAATCATGCAAGGGTAGCAGATATTTTGCTCTCTTTTGATATTTGCATGGGGACTGAAGGAATACATTGGCCAGATAAAGTCTGGCTGAAGGCAATAGCTTCCTTTTCCTAAATAACATAAGAGAACCAGTTGGCTTTTAGAATAATCTGACAGCTTCGTGGTTAGTTTTGCTGACAGTAGATTCAAATTTCAAGATTTTGTTAAAATGATTTCATAATTTTAATTTGCCATAGTTGGATTTTAACTCATTTTCTACAAAATTATCAGCTCAGGCTGGTAGCTTACTATTTCTGTAAATTATTTAGTAGGCAGCCTTACTCCTCACATAATAAGGATTTGTGCCACTGTGGTCATCTGTCTTTAGGCATTGCTAGGGCATTCTCTGTAGCAAGAGGTTAATATTGAAATGCAGCCATAAGCATTCAGCAGGCATTGGCACCAGGGTATACTTTGTTTTAGAACAGACAGGCAGGCGTCCAGTCTGTCTGCTCAGTGAATATAAAAGATCATATTACATGATTCATTTACAGAATAGGAGGTCTTCTGTTATTTAGGACATGTGCTTATCACTCACATAACAACGCCGGAAGGGTTCCTGGTCATTTAATTGCAGTGCTGCTTTTGAAATCATGTTGTATACAAATTTATAACAGTGACTATATGTGGTTCACAAGTAGTTTACTGGCTTTAAAGTATTTTGGATGTCCTGAAGCCATAAAAGAAGGATAAAAATGTATCATTTATTTCCTAAGTGGGTATAATTTAGTTGCTACAATTAATTTTCAGATTATTGCTTTTTCTGTTTATTATTTTTTCATGTTGTTAAATTTTAGCTTGTTTCAAGAGACAAGATTTTAGGCTCAGATGCCAAAGAATCCATTTGATGAACTTTATTTATTATTATTAACTTGCATCTAGAAAAAAATTTCCAACTGTTTATATCTTTTGGAACATGCTTATTTATTTTAAATGCTTTCATCCGTTTTCAACAGTCTGGAAACTGAAGAAAAGGGATTATTTCGGGACAGAAGCAGGCAAAATTTGACTTGCACCAAAAATGGCTGTGAAGTTAGACAATAAGTTGGACTGCTCCATTGCTGGAGTAAGGCCAGAACCAAATTTTATTTCAGACCCCAACAAGTGTTGCTTGATAAGTGGGGCAAAACTGATATTCTATTTCAGTTTTTTGGTGAAGGAGGGGAGAAACTCTTACCCTAAGTTATGCATGGAACTGCACAAATCAGATACAAAGCAATCTTAAAAGAATTGAAAATGTGTTGCTGGAAAAGCGCAGCAGGTCAGGCAGCATCCAAGGAACAGGAGATTCGACGTTTCGGACATAAGCCCTTCTTCAGGAATGGGCATATTCCTGAAGAAGAGCTTATGCCCAAAACGTCGAATCTCCTGTTCCTTGGATGCTGCCTGACCTGCTGCGCTTTTCCAGCAACACATTTTCAGCTCTGATCTCCAGCATCTGCAGAGCTCACTTTCTCCTCGAAAATTTTAAAAGAATCTCATGCACAGCAGGAGGAAATCTTTTTTTCTTAATTTTAGCAGATTCAAGAGGACCACTCCTGTCTCTCCTGGGCTTTCCACTCAATGTTGTACATCATGTCGAGCAGATTCCATTGGGTTCCTTTAATGTTCACTGGATAGAGCTTATGAGATCTGGAATGGTTTTGACAGAAGACATATGCACAAACTCCACTTATACATACCTGAATTTTACATTCAAGTTATACAACTGACATAGGATCCTAATGCAAATATTTAAGGAAGCATTTTTTATTATGACAAATATCTGGCTTGTTCAGTATTTTCTTAAGGACTAAAATACCTTTCCTTGTGCCTTCCTCAAATCCCTTTCAGGCTCCTCCTCCAGCTGAGCTCGATCAGCCGGAATGGAGGATCAAAGTTAAGAGTGCATAAGGTTAGGATTAAAGTGACAAAGAAAGAAAATGAAATGTTTATCCCTGTTAAGCACTCGAGCACAGTCTAGGTACTGAGTGCTCATCTGATGCTAAATCCTGCCAATGTTGCTATCTCCCAAAAGCAAGTGAAACTACGCGCCTACTAGCCATAGCAGCTCTCCTGAAAGGAAGTGAAAAATCTAAAACCTGGCATATCCTGTCCAGTGACCTGCCTGGTATCACATGGGTATCGTGTGAAAAATTGTCCTACAGAAAATAAAATGAATGAAGGTAAGGCCAGTAGTTATGTAATCATAAAATCATTGAGCACGACAACAGATTTGCATCATCAATAGTCACAGGTGAGGTGCCAGAAGACTGGAGGTTGGCTAATGTGGTGCCACTGTTCAAGAAGGGCAGTAAAGACAAGACAGGGAACTATAGACCGGTAAGCCTGACCTCAGTGGTGGGCAAGTTGTTGGAGGGAATCCTGAGGGACAAGTATTTGGAAAGGCAAGGACTGACTAGGGATAGTCAACATAGCTTTGTGTGTGGGAAATCATGTCTCACAAACTTGATTGAGTTTTTTGAAGAAGTAACTAAGAAGATTGATGAGGGCAGATTTGGATGCGAGCATAAGAGGTTCAGTTAATAGGTTTGTAGATGACACCAAGATTGCAGGTGTAGTAGACAGCGAAGAGGGTTACCTCAGATTACAACAGGATCTGGACCAGATGGGCCAATGGGCTGAGAAGTGTTAATGGAGTTTAATTCAGATAAATGCGAGTTGCTGCATTTTGGGAAAGCAAATCTTAGCAGGACTTATACACTTAATGGTAAGGTCCTAGGGAATGTTGCTGAACAAAGAGATCTTGGAGGGCAGGTTCATAGCTCCTTGAAAGTGGAGTCACAGGTAGATGGGATAGTAAAGAAGGTGTATGGTATGCTTTTCTTTATTGGTCAGAGTATTGAGATGGGAGGTCATGTTGCGGATGTACAGGACATTGGTTAGGCCACTGTTGGAATATTGCATGCATTTCTGGTCTCCTTCCTATTGGAAAGATGTTGTGAAACTTGAAAGGGTGCAGAAAAGGTTTACAGGATGTTGCCAGGGTTGGAGGATTTGAGCTACAGGGAGAGGCTGAGCAAGCTGGGACTGTTTTCCCTGGAGCGTCGGAGGCTGAGGGGTGACCTTATAGAGGTTTACAAAATTACGAGGGGCATGGATAGGATAAATAGACAAAGTCTTTTTCCTGGGATCGGGGAGTCCAGAACTAGAGGACATAGGTTTAGAGTGAGAGGGGAAAGATATAAAAGAGACCTAAGGGCAACCTTTTCACACAGAGGGTGGTATGTGTACGGAATGAGCTGCCATAGAATGTGTTGGAGGCTGGTACAATTGCAGCATTTAAGAGGCATTTGGATGGGTATATGAATAGGAAGGGTTTGGAGGGATATGGGCTGGGTGCTGGCAGGGACTAGATTGGGTTGGGATATCTGGTCGGCATGGATGGGTTGTGTATCTCTATGACTCTATGACATTATGACTTTGATCCAACTCATCCATGTCAATCAGGTTTCCCAAATGAAACTCGTCCCATTTACCTAAAAGTGCTGAGGAAGGTGTGAGATACAAGACTGTGTAAATGATGAAAGAGATGTTAGGAACAGAAGTAGGCCATTCCACCCCTACAGCCCATTCCATCACATTGCTAAACTATAGCCTAAATCCTTATGCCTGCCTTTGGCCCATATTCCTTCATACCTTTACTTAACAAAAATGAATCTATCTTAGTGTGAAAATTAACAACCAATCATGATCCACTGCCATTTTATGATTGTGCATGTAAGTAAGAACAGTGAGAAGAGCTTGGTAGCCACAGTGTAAGAGCTGAGTTTAAGCTTTCCTTTATTAGAATGCAGTGTGAAGTGTTTCTTTGAGATGTTATGCTACTTTGCAGCTGTGTAACGTAGAAATGTCTGTCCATTATCACATGTTCTGTTTAAATCATTGGAACTTTTTACAACATTGGGCTACAGACATGGAAGAGAGTGAGAGTAGATACTTGGTGTCTCATCACCTCCCCTTAAACAACATGAGATACATTCAGAGCAGACTTTGTAATATTCATATCTCAGAATCTGTTTCTTGTGTTCTTATTTTTATATAGAGTGCTTGGAGAGCAAAGCCAGTAAAACTTTGTGTTCTTCTTGATGGAGTCCTCCCACACTGCACATAGTTAAAAATCACACAAATCCAAGTGATAGTCCAACAGGTTTATTTGGAAGCACTAGCTTTCGGAGCACTGCTCCTTCATCAAGTGGTTGTGGAGGTTAAGATCATGCTCTCAGAATGTATAGCCAAAGGAGTCCAGTGTCATGGAGATGTGATACAGTAAACAATCTTAGATTAAAACTTTCCTCTTTTATAATGAGATATGCTGGTTTCTGTTCTTTGATATGTAAATCCCAAAACAAAACGTAATTTTGCAAAAGCAAATTCACCCCATAAGCTTACATGTGCATCTTTATGTACATTTTATTTTGCTCAAAACTGCATCAATCCATGTAAACCTTAATAAAACCATACAGAAGGTTTGTCAGTCTGACATAGCATTGAGACACAGACAGACTTCACACCTATTGTTTAAAAACTTGAGTTAACTTGAGAATGTAATTTAAAAGAAGTTCTGAGATTTACATATCGATGAACAGAAACCAGCATATCCCATTATAAAAGATGAAAGTTTTAATCTAAGATTATTTACTGTATAACATCTCCATGACACTGGAGTCCTTTGGTTACAAATACTGTGAACATGATCTTAACCTCCACAATCATCTGAGTGGCGTTCCAAAAGTTAGTGCTTCCAAATAAACTTATTGCACTATAACCTGGTGTTGTGTGATTTTTAACTTTGTCCACCCCAGTCCAACACCGGCACCTCCAAGATACTGCACATAGAAATAAGTAGAAATAGATTGCTCGAGAAATCATAATTAAAATTACAAATATTACTGAGACATGCAAAACAAAAATTTAAAAGTGAAATGAAGGAGACAAAAATTTGTCCCCTTAGCTGTTAGTTTTTGAGGTTAATGCTGAATATTGCCAACTGAACCATCTTTCTTAAGACTGCATCAATGCAAATAAGCTGGTCTAGGAAATGCACTTCTGAATGCCACTAGTGGGATCAAATCTCTTTTAAATGAACCCATTTTGAGGAAATTCTTTGCCAATGTTTAAATCTATACATTCTTCTACATTTAAAGACCCCTCTCAATGTAGCTGGTGTCTGTCTATCCATTTTTCCAATCATCTAATATGAACCAGGTTTCCTTTTTTTTTCAAATGATATTGGCTCATTTGCAACTGAGTATCTTTACCTTGAATTCTTGTTTTACCTAGGTCCAATGTGAACCTAAACAGATTTGCACAACTTCCAAAATACCAGTAAGTGATCAAGTTTTACTTTGGAATCTAATTACATTACATTGCTGTAAATGAATGGAAACTGCCACACTCTGCAACACATCAACTTGTTTCAAAAGAAGGCATGGGAATTGTTGTATTATGAACACAAGGTTAATAAGCAGGTTTAAATGGATGATGAACTCTTTTTGCAAAGCAGAAATAAACAGGATCATTGACAATTAGCAATCAGATTCAAAATCAAGAGAGTGAAGTAAAAGTAAATCATCAAACATAGAGCTTCCTGTTGCACAGAAACATTTGTTATTCAAGCAATAGAACCAACATTTAGAGTTGTTGCACTGGATATTCTGCATTGTTGTATTTCTCATGGAAAAGGACTAATTCTGTGATACAAAAAATTTAGTCAGGCCACAGCTGAGTATCATGTAGTTCTGGAGTCTGCACTATAACATGGATGTGATTGCCCTGAAGTGGGTTCAGCAGAGATTCGCTAGAATGTGGTCTGGAATGGAGCATTTCAGCCACAGGGACAGGCTGGATAACCTCAGGTTATTTTCTTTGCAGCAATGAAGGTTGAGGGAGGAACCTGACTGAGGTATATAACACTATGAGAAGGCATGAACAGGATGGATTGATAGCTGTTCTCCTTAGTTAAAGGTCTAAGAACAAGGGAGAAAACATTTAAAATGAAAGACAGGATGCTGAGAGGGGATTTGAGGAAAGGTTTTTTTTCACCCTTAACATGTAAAATCTGGAACTGACTGCCTGAAAGGAGATTGTTGAGATGGGTAACTTCACAATCTTTTTAAAATGTTTGGATGAACATTCGAAGTGATGTAACATTCAAGGCTATGGGCCTAGTGTGGGGAAATGTGATTACTATCGGTGGTAGTGTTTATCGTGGTGGTATAGACTCGACAGGCTGAAGGGCCTCTTCTGTTCTGGAAGATTCTATGATTCTATCCAAGCAGGCCTCCTGTTTTTGCATTATTATTTGCACCATCTATAGGTAGGACTGAGGGAAAATCCAATGTTGCTGAAGCTGTTGCAGTGTTTATGTTGATGTCACAGGAACAAAGGAAATAGAAGCAGAAGGATGCCATTTGGCTCTTAGAGCCTGCTGTACCCTGCAATTGGATCATGAGCCATTCTCCCACATAATCCCCATTTATCTTGATGCCTCTACTATCTAAAAATGTTTTGATCTCTGTCTTGAACATATTCAATGAATGAGCCTCCATAGCCCTCTAAATTTCCAAGGGTCACCACTTGCTTCAATGCCAAATAATCGATTCCTTTTTCTGAGACTGTGTCCCCTGTTCCAGACAGAAGAAGTAAGCTTTCTGCATCTGTCCTATTGGGCCTTATGAGTATTTTGCATATTGCAGTCAGAGTCATAGAGTAGTACAGCACAGAAACAGACCTTTCGGTCCAACTCATCCATACCGACCAGATATCCAAACCTAAACTAGTCCCATTTGCCAGCACTTGGCCCATATCTCTCTAAATCCTTCTTATTCATGTATCCATCCAGATACTTTTTAAATGCTGTAATTTGTACTAACCTCCACACTTCCTCTGGCAGCTCATTTCATACATGTATCACCCTCTGTGTGAAAAGGTTGCCCCTTAGGTTCCTTTTAAATTTCCCCCCTCTCACCCTAAACCGGTGCCCTCTAGTTCTGGACTCCCCAAACCAGGGAAATGACCTTGTCTATTTATCCTATCCATGCCCCTCATGATTTTATAAACCTCTAAAAGGTCACCCCTCAGCTTCCGATGCTTCAGGGAAAACTGCTTCAGCCTATTCAGTCTCTCTTTGCAGCTAGAATCCTTCAGCCCTGGTGACATCCTTGTAAATCTTTTCTGAACCCTTTCAGGATTCACAACACCTTTCTTATAGAAGGGAGACCATAACTGCACACAGTATTCCAACAGTAGTCAAACCATTACCCTTTACAGCCACAACATGACCTCCCAACTCTTGTACTCAATGTTCTGTCCAATAAAGGAAAACGTAACAAGTGCCTCCTTCACTAACCTAGCTACCTGTGACTCGACTTTCAAGGAGCTATGAACCTGCACTCCAAGATATCTTTGTTCAGCTACACTCCCCAGGACCTTACCATTAAGTGTAACAGTCCTGCTAAGATTTGCTTTCCCTAAATGCAGCACCTCACATTTACCTAAACTAAACTGCATCTGCCACTCCACAGCCATTGACCCATCTGATCAAAGTCCATTATACTCTGAGGTAACCTTCTTCACTGTCCACTATACCTCCAATTTTGATGTCATCTGCAAACTTACTAACTGCACCTCTTATGTTCTCATGCAAATCATTTATATAAATAACAAAAAACAGTGGATCCAGCACTGATCCTTGTGGCACACCACTGGTCACAAGCCTCCAGTCTGAAGAGCAACCCTCCACCACCACCCTCTGTCTTCTACCTTCAAGCCAGTTCTGTATCCAAATGGCTAGTTGTCCCTGTGATCCATGAGGTCTAACCTTGCTAACCAGTCTACCATGATGAAACTTTTCGAACGCCTTACAGCAGTTCATATACCGAAGTCCATATAGATCATGTCAATGGCACTGCTCTCATCAATCTTCTTCGTTACTTCTTTAAAAAACTCAATCAAATCCGTGAGACATGATTTCCCATGCACAAAGTCATGCTGACAATCCCTAATCAGTCCTTGCCTTTCCAAATACATGTAAATCCTGTCCCTCAGGATTCCCTCAAACAATTTGCCCACCACCGATGCCAGGCTCACTGGTCTATAGTTTTCTGGTTTTTCCTTACCACCTTTCTTAAACAGTGGCACCACATTAGCCAACCTCCAGTCTTCTGGCATCTCACCTATGGCTATTGATGATACAAATATCTCAGTAAGGAGCCCAGCAATCACTTCACTGGCTTCCCACAGAGTTCTAAGATACATCTGATCAACTCCTGGGGATTTATCTACTTTTATACATTTCAAGACATCCAGAGCCTCCTTCTCTGTAATATGGACATTTTTGAAAATGTCACCATCTACTTCCCTAAATTCTATATTTTCCATGTCCTTCTCCACAGTAAACACTGATGCAAAATACTTGTTTAATATCTCCCCCTTCTCCTGTGGTTCCACACATAGGTGGCCTTGCTGATCTTTGAGGAGCCCTATTCTCTCCCTGGTAACCCTCTTGTCCTTAACGTACTTATACAATCCTTTTGGATTCTCCTTAACTTGATTTGCCAAAGTTATCTCATGTCGCCTCCTGCCCTCTTGATTTCCCTCTTAAGTATACTCCTACAGCCTTTATACTCTTGTACGGATTCACTCGATCTCTCCTGTCTCTACCTAATATATACTTCAAGCTCAGTGAGCTAATTTACAGACTTATCATCAACCTGAGCTACAAATCTTCTCAAAAATCGCTAATATGCTTTCTTCTTTTTTTAACCAAAACCTCAATTTCTTTCGTCATCCAGCATTCCCTATATCTACCAGCCTTTCCTTTCACCCTAAAAGGCTTTCCTTTCACTCCCTCTGGGCTCTTGCTATCTCATTTCTGAAGGCTTCCCATTTTCCAGCCTTCTCTTTACCTGCGAACATTTACCCCGAGTCAGCTTTTGAAAGTTCTTGCCTAATACCGTCAAAATTAGCCTTCCTACAATTTAGAATTTCAACTTTTGGATCTGGTCTATCCTTTTCCATCAGTATTTTAACATTAATAGAATTATGGTCACTGGCCCCAAAGTGCTCCTCCACTGACACCTCAATCACTTGCCCTGCCTATTTCCCAAGGGTAGGTCAGTTTTACACCTTCTCCAGTACATATAACCACGGACTGAATCAGAAAATATTCTTGTACACACTTAACAAATTCCTCTCCAGGGGCAGCACGATGGTTTAGTGGTTAGCACGGCTACCTCGCAGTGCCAGGGACCTGGGTTCGAGTCCAAACATGGGCAACTGTCTGTGTGGAGTTTGCACATTCTCTCCGTGTCTGTATGGGTTTCTTCCCACAATGCAAAGATGTGCAGGTCATGTGAATTGCCCATAATGTTAGGTGCATTAGTCAGAGGGTAATGGGTCTGGATAGGTTACTCTTCGGAGGGTCTGTGTGGACTTGTTGGGCCAAATGGCCTGTTTCCATACTGTAGAGAATTTAATCTAAACCCTTAACACTATGGCAGTCCAAGTCTATATTTGAAAAGTTAAAATCCCCTACTGTAATCACCCTATTATCCCTGCAGATAACTGAATTCGCCTTACAGATTTGTTTCTCAATTTCCCACTGACTATTAGGCAGTTTATAATACAATCCCAGTAAGGTGATCATCCCCTTGTTATTTGTCAGTTCCACCCAAAAAACTTCTCTGGGGGTGTATTCCCAGGAATATCCTCCCTAAGTATAGCAGGAATGCTATCCCTTATTTCTAAACTCTAGGAAGTATAGGTCCTCACTTGTCCTCATTTTCTCCTGAAATAGTCCAGTTTTCTCAATTTTGTTCCTCATAGGATGATCCCATTGTCCAAGAAATTGGTTGGAGAAACAGTTTGATGCTCTTGGTCTGTGACAATTATATATCTGTCCTTAGGTAAAGAGACCGAAACTGTACACAATACTCTAGATGCAGTCTCCACAGGGGTCAATAGAATTGTAACAACCTTACACCTGCGCTCAAATCTAATTGCACAAAGATCAATGTACTGTTCACCTTCTAAATCTCTTGCTGCACTTACATGCTAACTTTCAGTGACTTGAGAATAAGAATATCCAGCTTTCGTTGGATATTAAAACTTCCCAAACTCCCATCATGTGAAAACCATACTCTACATCTCCATTTTTCTTATTGAAGTTGTTGCATCCCATGCTGGAGGCATGCTGGTAATCAAACCTTGCTAATCTTGAAATTGTCACAATAGTTAAAGATTTTTCAACTCACCTGTTAGTAAACAACCAGTCAGCCATCTAACAACTCCTATTAAAATAAGAAAGTCTAAGATTGAAAGGACACATAAGTGTAGTCACAAAGATCAAAAACTAAAATAAGGAAACGGCAGATGTACTGAACAGATATTTTGCAACTGATATTGCTGGACACAAAAAAATCCAAGATTATAATTATAAGTCAAAAGTAAAAGGAAGAGTGAACTACTGTTTTATATGCTGTTGCATTGTTTTGGAACTTTTGGGAAAAAAAATTAAAACAACAGCAGTTTTAAAAGGGAGGAGAACAGACAAAGGAAGTACATGGTGAGGACAGTGCAGGAGAGAGAGAGAGAGAGAGAGAGAACCTGCACAGTTTCTGCCTTTGCTGTTTTTGAATTCATGTGTCGCTGGACATCGGAGTGCATCTGGGAAAATTAACAAACAGTGAATTTCACAACTAATCTTGGAGGACCCGGCTTGGGCAAAGTTCACAACACAGAATCAGATAAGTTAGTTGTTGTTTTAATTCTGTCAAAGAGAAAGGGTGTACTAGTGAGTACAGTGAGTTCTTTCTTGTTTTTGGAGATAAGTCTCTTGATTAAACTTAAAATATAAGCCATAGCTATTAATTTAACCTGGTGCAGTGTTTTGTAGAGGAATAAGACGGTGTTACTTTCTGGGTCTGTAGATTGTGAAGGAACAAAAATGGCCTTTGCAGTGAGATGTACTTCGTGTCAGATGTGGTAGTTTAAAGAGAGTTTAAGGGTTACTGCGGATTATATCTGCCATTAATGCTGTTGGAAATGAATCTTATCAGATTGAGTGGATCAGTTGGAGAGATAGATAGAGCGATGAGGAATTTGCAACAGCAACAGTATGTGATGGATGGCAATTATAGGAAGGGGGGAAGTCTCAGATACAGTCACATAGATGGGTTAACTCCAGGAAGGGTAAGAGAGGTTGGCACCTAGGGCAGGAGTCTTTTGTGAATATACCCATTTCAAACAGGTATGCTGTTTGGAAAATATAGTGGGGTGATGGATTCTCAGGTGAACGTAGCATGAACAGCCAAATTTCTGACTCTAATGCAATGAGGGGTACGTCGGCTTCCAAGAGATCAATTGTGTTAGGGGATTCTGTAGTCCGAGGTAAAGAAAGACATTTCTGTAGCCGGCAGAAAAAAAAGCAGAATGGTGTGTTGTTTCCCTGGTGTCAGGATCAAGGATGTCTCAGAGAGGGTGCAGAATGTTTTCACGGGGGAGAGGGGCCAGCAGGAGTCATTGTCCACATTGGAACAACGATATAGGAAGGGAAAATGTTGAGATTCTGAAGGGAGATCACAGAGATTTGGGCAGAAATTTAAAAAGGAGGTCCTCAAGGGGAGTATAGCAGGGAAGTTTTGCTAGAACTGCTTGGGAGGATTTTAACTAGTAAGGTGGGGGGGGCGGGGGGGAATGTGGAGGGGGACACGCAGGAAAATAGTGAGGAAAGAGTTCAATCTGAGACGGATACAGCTGAGAACAGAAGTGAGTCAAACAGTCAGGGTAGGCAGGGATAAGGTAGGACTAATAAATTAAACTGCATTTATTTCAATACAAGGGGTCTAACAGGGAAGGTAGATGAACTCAGGGCATGGTTAGGAACATGGGACTGGGATATCATAGCAATTACAGAAACATGGCTCAAGGAAGGGCAGGACTGGCAGCTTAATGTTCCAGGATACAAATGCTACAGGAAGGATAGAAAGGGAGGCGAGAGAAGAAGGGAAGTGGCATTTTTGAGAAGGGATAGCATTACAGCTGTGCTGAGGGAGGATGTATTCCCCAGAAATACATCCAGGGATGTTATTTGGGTGGAACTGAGAAATAAGAAAGGATGATCACCTTATTGGGATTGTATTATAGACCGCCTAATAGTCAGAGGGACATTGAGAAACAAACTTGTAAGGAGATCTCAGCTATCTCTAAGAATAATAGGGTGGTTATGGTAGGGGATTTTAACTTTCCAAACATTGACTGGGACTAGCATAGTGTTAAAGGTTTAGATGGAGAGGAATTTGTGAGGTGCGTACAAGACAATTTTCTGATTCAGTATGTGGATGTACCTACTGGAGAAGGTGCAAAGCTTGGCCTACTCTTCGGAAATAAGATAGGGCAGGTGACTGAGGTGTCAGTGGGGGAGCATTTTGGGGCCAACAACCATAACTCTATTTGTTTTAAAATAGTGATGGAAAAGGATAGACCAGATCTAAAAGTTGAAGTTTTAAATTGGAGAAAGGCCAATTTTGATGGTATTAGGCAAGACTTTTCAAAAGCTGATTGGAGGCAGATGTTCTCAGGTAAAGGGGCGGCTGGAAAATGGGAAGCCTTCAGAAATGAGATAACAAGAATCAGGGTGAAAAGGAAGGCTGGTAGGTATAGGGAATGCTGGATGACTAAAGAAGTTGAGGATTTGGTTAAGTAAAAGAAGGAAGCATATGTCAGGTATAGACAGGATAGATCGAGTGAATCCTTTGAAGAGTATAAAGAAAGTAGGAGTATACTTAAGAGGGAAATCAGGAGGGCAAAAAAGGGACATGAGATAGCTTTGGCAAATAGAATTAAGGAGAATCCAAAGGGTTTTTACAAACATATTAAGGACAAAAGGATAACTAGGGAGAGAATAGGGCCCCTCAAAGATCAGCAAGACGACCTTTGTGTGGAACCACAGAAAATGGAGGAGATACTAAATGAATATTTTACATCAGTATTTATTGTGGAAAAGGATATGAAAGATATAAACTGTAGGGAAATAGATGGTGATATCTTGCAAAATGTACAGATTACAGAGGAGGAAGTTCTGGATGTCTTGAAACAGTTAAAGGTCGATAAATCCCTAGGATCTGATCAGGTGTACGTGAGAACTCTGTGGGAAGCTAGTGAAGTGATTGCTGGGCCTCTTGCTGAGATATTTGTATCATCGATAGTCACAGGTGAGGTGCCAGAAGACTGGAGTTTGACAAACGTGGTGCCACTGTTTAAGAAGGGCGGTAAAGACAAGCCAGGGAACTATAGACTCTTGAGTCTGACCTCAGTGGTGTGCAAGTTGTTGGAGGGAATCCTGAGGGACAGGATGTACATGTATTTGGAAAGGCAAGGACTGATTCGGAATAGTCAACATGGCTTTGTGCGTTGGAAGTCATGTCTCACAATCTTGATTGAGTTTTTTGAAGAAGTAACAAAGAAGATTGATGAGGGCAGAGCAGTAGATGTGATCTATATGGACTTCAGTAAGGCGTTCGACAAGATTCCCCATGGGAGACTGATTAGCAAGGTTAGATCTCACGGCATACAGGGAGAACTAGCCATTTGGATACAGAACTGGCTCAAAGGTAGAAGACAGAGGGTGGTGGTGGGGGGTTGTTTTTCAGATTGGAGGCCTGTGACCAGAGGAGTGCCACAAGGATCGGTGCTGGGTCCTCTACTTTTTGTCATTTGCATAAATAATTTAGTTGTGAGCATAAGAGGTACAGTTAGTAAGTTTGCAAATGACACCAAAATTGGAGGTGTAGTGGAAGCGAAGAAGGTTACCTCAGATTACAACAGGGTCTGGACCAAATGGGCCAATGGACTGAGAAGTGGCAGATAGAGTTTAATTCAGATAAATGCGAGGTGCTGCACTTTGGGAAAGCAAATCTTAGCAGGACTTATACACTTAATGATAAGGTCCGAGGGAATGTTTCTGAACAAAGAGACCTTGGACTGCAGGTTCATAACTCCTTGAAAGTGGGGTTGCAGGTAGATAGGATAGTGAAGAAGGCGTTTGGTATGCACTCCTTTATTGGTCAGAGTATTGAGTTCAGGAGCTGGGAGGTTATGTTGCAGCTGTACAGGACATTGGTTAGGCCATTGTTGGAATATTGTGTGCAAATCTGGTCTCCTTCCTATCGGAAAGATGTTGTGAAACTTGAAAGGGTTCAGAAAAGATTTACAAGGATGTTGCCAGGGTTGGAGGATTTGAGCTATAGGAAGAGGCTGAACAGGCTGTGGCTGTTTTCCCTGAAGCACCGGAGGCAGAGGGGTGACCTCTATAGAGGCTTACAAAATTATGAGGGGCATGGATAGGATAAATAGACAAGTCTTTTCTCTGGGGTCAGGGAGTCCAGAACTAGTGGGCTTAGGTTTAGGGTGAGAGGGGAAAGATATAAAAGAGACCTAAGGGGCAACTTTTTCATGCAGAGGGTGGTACGTGTATGGAATGAGCTGCCAGAGGATGTGGTGGAGGCTGGTACAATTGCAACATTTAAGAGGCATTTGGGTGGATATATGAATAGAAAGGATTTGTAGGGATATAGGCTGGGTGCTGGCAGGTGGGACGAGATTGGGTTGTGATATCTGATCAGCATGGACTGGTTGGATGGAAGGGTCTGTTTCCATGCTGTGTATCTCTATGACTCTATGAATTTAAAACAGTTCTGATCATCAAGGAATGAATCCTCAGAAACTTATCTGAACTGAATTCTGACAAGTCCCTCATGTTAAAAGAGCAGTCAAAGCAAACCTATATTGCTGCCTGCAATGTTGCATTGTCATACCAACTCACTGGGCTGTTTGATCTACTGCTCATGATGAAGATCGCTGCCTCCTTACGCCCTATTATTATAAGCTGCTTGGTTTATGTACAGAAAAACTACTTCCTAATCTAATAGGAAATGTCTCTTACAAGATCCCATTTGTTAACTTTGTTTCAGGTTACATTGATTTGATGGAATTGGTTACTGATACTTTGAGGAGGATCAGAAGTTAGGCCTCATTCTTCTGAGGTCCTAACTTGTTCTACCCACACGCCCACATGACAAGATCACAGTGGATGGAAATGTTCTCTCTCATTTTTGATGTTTCTGTGTGGAATCAGAAGGTCAGGGTGCTGAAGAAACTTCTGGAAGTGGAAAGCTATGCCTTGGTACACCCATCAGCTTCCTTTAAGTTACACAGCCGGATACTGGTGAATGATGCTTATGGTACTCCATAGTATTAGATCCTTTTCCTCTCATATGCAACATCTCCCCAAGCTATTATCTATATTTATGGTTAATATTATTAAAATACGTTTTTTGTATATAATTAAATTCATCAGTACCCCAACCCCACCATCCCCAAGTCTTTGATTTTATAAACTGGTGATCTGGAGGTTTCACTGTTCTCCCAGTTCATAATCTCTTCAGATTTGGAAGACTGTTAGTTTCCTGGGGTAAAGACCACTGACTTTGATTTTCTTCCTGACAGTCTGAGATGTTTTGGTCTCATGTGTTATCATATTCCCCACTGGGTTTGTCCCACATACTCACCATAAGCCAATTAATCAGGAGTAGAATAAGGTTCTAGCAGTTCCTTCATATTAGATTAGATTAGATTAGATTACTTACAGTGTGGAAACAGGCCCTTCGGCCCAACAAGTCCACACCGACCCGCCGAAGCGACAACCCACCCATACCCCTACATATACCCCTTACCTAACACTACGGGCAATTTAGCATGGCCAATTCACCTGACCCGCACATCTTTGGACTGTGGGAGGAAACCGGAGCACCCGGAGGAAACCCATGCAGACACGGGGAGAACGTGCAAACTCCACACATTCAGTCGCCTGAGGCGGGAATTGAACCCAGGTCCCTGGCGCTGTGAGGCTATGATCCCTTCATGGACAAATAAAGACCTCTTTATCCCTTGTATGGATGACATATGATCTTGGATGGTCTGCAACTCCTTGGGCCACTGTACCTTTTCTGTTCAGGTCCCTGATCCATACCTATTCCTCCTGTCCTATATATGGCAATTGAATTGCACAGTAATGAGCACTGTAACTTTTGCCCTGTTGTGCCTGATACTACTTTGCCTTATGAGATATGTCTCAATAGTCCTTAAGGCATAAACACGGACTCAACTTGTGTACAAAGGGGAACTGAGTCTTCAGCTTCATTCCCAACAATGACACTGATCACACTAGACCACATTGGGATAGAATTTACCAATATGGAAGTCAGTTTTCATTTTTAAACTGAATCAAACATCCTGATACTGTATCTTGTCTTCCCCTTTTCACAGTGAATATTTTGGTAAGTTTGTGGCATCTTCAAATCCAGAATTGCTGCAAATTGGCTGAAACACACATTAATGAACTGGGGCCTATCGCCCACAACAACAACAACATCAGAGGTGATATATGTTGTAACAACATAATATATTCTGGAATGATGACATCAACAGTTAACATATGCAATTTTGTAACAAAATCCATCAAGAGAAATACTAGAACATAGAACATAGAACAATACAGCACAGAACAGGCCCTTCAGCCCACGATGTTGTGCCGAACATTTGTCCTAGCTTAAGCACCTATCCATGTACCTATCCAATTGCCGCTTAAAGGTCACCAATGATTCTGACTCTGCCACTCCCACAGGCAGCGCATTCCATGCCTGTGACTAATGACGACGAAGTAAAACCTTCCTTCAAAACCAGGTTGTCCTCACGTTCCCACATTCTGCTTGGGAATGTAATGGGCATCGAAGCACAGAAATATAGAAAATCGGAGCAGAAGTACATTATTTGGTGCATTAAATCTATTCTGTATTTAACATGATCAAGGCTGATCCTCTCTTTCAATGGTACATTCACATTCTCTCCCTATCCTCATACGCTTAATTTCTGGAAATCTATCTAATTCTTTCTCAAACATATTCAGTGACGTTGCCTCTCTACCCTTCTGTGCTAGAGAATTCCCCTGGTTCACCATCCTCTGAGTGATGAATTTTCTCCTCATCTCAGTCCAAAATGGCCTATTACATTTCCTGAGACTGTGAACCCTTATTCTGGGCAACTTGACCAAGGGAAACATCATCCCTCCATCCAGTCTGTCTAGCCCTGTCACAATGTTACATGATTCCAGGAGATCCCCTCATATTCTTCCAAACTCCAATGAATATAGGTCGATTCAATCTAATCTCTCCTTACACGGCCAAAGTGCCTAGAAATGAGTCTGGTGAGCCTTTGCTCCACATTTCCAGTATCCTTCCTAAGATCAGGAAACCAGTACTCCACACAATACTCCAGGTGTGGTCTCACCAATGCCCTGCACAGCTATAATAAGACTTCCTGCCTCCTTCCAATATAGCCAAATATACTTTTACCTTTGTCAATGCTTTTCCAGTTGTGTTCTTTCAACCGAAACAAGTTAGAGATGTTGCAATACATGCCTTCATTCCTTAAATATTAACCATTGTCTATCTCCTGTTGTACTTTTTAAACAAGTCAACCTATGCATTGCAGCAAACTCATCCCTCAAACCTTCCTAGTTCCCTTTCTTTTAATTTTAGATAAGGGCACTTATTGCTCTGGTCTGTAGATGCCACAGGTTTTGCTATTGGTGATGGGATCCTAAGTATCCTTGAAGACCCCAGGCCACTGCACCACTGACTAAGTTTTTGCACTTGGTGATGCTCAAGTGTCCCTAGTATAACCTCCCTCAGATATTTCCAAAATGAAGCTGGAATGACCAAACATTCATCGTGAACAAGTACATCATCCACAATTGTAAAATGCTGTTGACATTCAACGAATGCTTTTATAATCAACCCAATGGGTCTTTGATGTGGCCAATCTTCAACAGGGGAAGCAATGGCCTAATGGTATTATTGCTGAACTATTAATCTGGAAACTTGGCTAATGTTCTGGGGACCTGTGTTCAAATCCTGTCATGGCGAATGCGAATTTAATAAAAATCTGGAATTAAGAATCTAATGATGACCATAAATCCATTGCCAATTGTTGAAAAACAACCTATCTGGTTCTGTAATGTCCTTCAGAGAAGAAAATCTTCCATCCTCACCTGGTCTGGCCTACATGTGACTCCAGACCCACAACAATGTGGTTGACTCTTAACTGCTCTCTGGCCAGCGAAGCCAGCATCTTGTACATTAAAAAAGACACAATCTAATGTGTGTTCCAATAACCCTGGTCCCTCAACTGCATTGTACCACTATGGACTGCATGAATGACTCAGTTTTGGGAATAAAGTCAATATCATGCCTGGTGAGGTTGTCAATGAGCACCCCTGACTTTGTTTACAATTCCTCACACATATACTGTTTCATAGGTGAACCTTATGAGACAAAGACAAAATCCATCTGTTATTGGAGGTATCCTTGCTAGTTCCTCCTCTTTCAGTAGAGAAAGTAATGACTTATTTTCCATTTCTATGACATTATCAGACCAAGATTAACCAAGATCTGATAATACTCCTGGCATTTAATAGACTGAGTGTAATAGCAATCCAGTTTGCTCCTGTAACTCCTAAGGTTGTAGTGGAAGCATCACCTGCCATAATGACTGGAAAGAAAGGATTATAGTGTGTTAAAGAATCCATGGACATGAACATGTTCTTGATCAACTGGAAAGCATTCTCTTGATGTTGTTTCTAACACCATACTTGTATCTTTATGAGGGGGTGCCTCAGGGGTTCTTGAGTAGTTGCCAAGTGAGGCAAATATTTCACTAATATTTACAATCATTAAAAATCTTTGAGGATCTAAGACTGACTTTGGAGTAGGGAATTCTCTTTCATTGTTCACAATATGTTCCAAGCACCAAATAGATTCCTTGGAAAATTCACATATCATTGAAGGTGAATCTTTTTCTCATCGGCAATTACAATACACAATCCTTTATCCGAAACCCTCAGGGCCAGCTGATTTTCAGAATTCAGAATATTTTGGATTTCGGACTAAGTGACAGTTTCTTGGTGAATTTTTTAAAAATTACCGACAGTAGACACACTTGTGAGTACTATGAGCACTGAGACAGAAGTGATACCTGCCAGTGCTGGGAGAGCTGCCCCATCACATCTGAGTGACGTGGGTTGAGTGGGTGTGGAGTTGAGTTAACTGTTTGCATGCCTAACAACTTTGTTATGGAGAAAAAGCTTCACGGAAAAAACTTCGGATTTCCGACCTTTGGGATTTTGAGATTTCGGGTAAACGATTGTGTACCTGTATTTTAAGACTGCTTACTTTCTCTGAACATGTTGTTCAACTGTTCACCGAATATCAATATGTCATCAATGTGGCATTTAACTCATCGAAGACTTTGTAATATTGGCTTCTTACCCAGCTTCACTGTACAACAGACCTAATTCTGCCTAATTACCAAGCCAACGTTTCCTTAGGCCCCAATGATCCCATTCCTGTAAGAATTGGTATTGCTGATACTTGTAAATGGTTGGAGTCCCATTGAATGTTGCTGCTTTCCTCATTGCTATCATTTCTTGGAAGTGTGAAAAAGGTTGTTTTATGCTCCAGGGCAGTCAGAAAAATATCCAACTGGAGGCAGAGGACTTTAAAACATCCCCTCCTTGTAAGCTATCTCAGTTGATTGGCCTGATTCCAATCTTCAACGCATTTCAGCTCCTTTAACTCCATTTACCTGATTGGGGGTAGCTTGACACCTTCCAGAACAAAACAGTCTGCTTGATTGGCAACATGTCCACAAACATTTATGGCATGGTGGCTCAGTGGTTAGCATTGCTCCCTCTCAGCACCAGGGACCTGAATTCGATTCCAGCCTCAGGCCCTGTGTGGAGTTTGCACATTCTGCCATTGTCTGCCTGGTTTTCCTCCAGGTGCTATGGTTTCCTCACACAATCCAAAGATGTGCAGGTTAGATGAATTGGCCATGCTAAATTGCCCATAGTGTTCAGGGATGTGCAGGTTAATTGCATTAGTTGGGGTAAATGTAGAGTAATAAAGTAGGGAAATGGGCCTGGGTGGGTTACTCTTCAGAGGGTCGGTGTGGATGTCTTGGGCCTAATGGCCAAATCCACACTCTAGGGATTCTCTCATTTTATGAATTGCAATGCTCAGTAGCAACAGTATATGCCATCTACAATGTGCAAAAATTCACTATGACTCCTTAGATAGCACTTTCCTAACACACAATCACTACTATCTAGAAAGACAAAGTCAGTAGGTATGTGGGAACAGCACCATCTGCAATCTCCACTCCAATCCACTCACTCAGCATCCTGACTTGGAAATATTGTCATCACTTCAGTATCACTGAGTCAAGATCCTAGTACTCCCTCCATAATAGCATTGTAAGTGTAAGTACACCATGTGGATTGCAGCAGTTCAAGAAGACATCCCCCCACCACCACCATTTTAAGGGCAACTAGACTTAGGCAATAAATGCTGGTCCAGCCAGTGGCACAAGCAAATAATGCCATGCTGGCTGTTTTTATCAATTGCCATTCCAAAATCACCTTTTTCAAAAGCCTTGCAAAAATACAAGTATGTCTCATTCTTGACCAAACCAGATCTTTAAGTGATCCATCAATAAATTCTGTTGAATCAGTCTGCTGTGACTTCCATGTTTTAAATTCATGCTGACTTTTGTCAAGTGGTCTTTAAATACCCAAGTATTCTATGGATTTATTATCATCAATCAATGCTAGAATTTTCCTGATGTCAACATGAGTTTAACTAGTCTACAGTTATCCAGATTCCCTCTTAGATCCCTCTTAAATAGGTAACTGCAATCCACAATTTTCTCTTGCTCAATTTGTTGGTGCCACATTTTACGTAAATAATTCTGTGAGCACATCTTTCAGTTCCTTTGGAATCCTAGAAGATTCTATTCAGATCCTTTATAGATCTGATCTTACTTAAATGTTCAGCCATCAACCCTGAGGTAACGTTACTTTAATTACTTCAATGCTTTCACATTATTGCAATAGCTTTAAATATCCCCTCTGTCATTCATCTGTTATTCTTCTTGCTATGCACTTCTCTATTTCCATCTGAATTCTTTTAGTTTGTTTTTTCCAATTACCATTTCCACTGCAGTCATTCCTTAATCATTTCTTACAAATGAGTGCACTCTTCTAAAATCTGTCTTTTCACACTAAATGCTTTAATACTGCAGTTGCTTTTATTCACTTCCTTTTCCTCATCCTAAACCTAATACTTATGACACTGTAGTTATTATTTTCCCACTGCTCCCCTGCTTCAATCTTGCTCTAATGTTGTCATCAGTGAGCTGCAAATTGGGAACAGGCTCTTTAACATGCCTTCCATTACATTTTGTTTGCTACCATTAAATTGCATTCTTCCTATTCCTAGCTTAGATGAATTTCCATTCAGTATCTGAGCAATTCATTAAAATCATTTTATTAAAACTGAATGTTTTGCAAACCAGCACATTAAAGTTGCTTTGAAATATAGCTAATCACTTTTCCTGGTATAGTTTGTGGGAAATTCCCATTAGTTTCTTTTTTATTTAGTTCTGCTTACAAAGATTAAACAAATGAATTGCATCTAATGAGCCTTGGCAGTATCCCTTTAATTGGCTTTCTATATTTTTAATATATTGGACAGAAAAAAATGTTGGAAGGTGACCCCTTAAAATAATGCAACTATTTTCCTAACAGTATGTAATTACTCAAAGTAGGTTTTGATTATAATGATTGCTTTGCACCTTTCATTTTTGACTGTAAGGTACAATACCTTATAATGTGTATATGGCCTCATTTCACTGAAATATTCACCTATCAAGAGTTCAAAAAATATATGAAGGGCATGACTTTCAGTTCCAATCTCAAAAGTGTACCAATGTTACACTTTGACCAATCTCCTGGTGCTATTCACCCTCTTCCTCGAACACCACCTTGTCAGCCAATAACCTATCATTCAGAGCTTGAGACACATATTCCAGAGAATAAGAAATGTGGAGCATTACTAATCAAAATCACGTGTCATTGAACCCAAGAGACAATCTAAGGCAAACATAAAAGTTTGTAGCAATTACTAATTTGATGTAAGAAATATTTTACAAAATTGAAGTAGTTTCAAAATAAATGTCAAATAAGCATAAGTAATTTGAAATATGTAAAATTATGTATAAAATATTTTATGCAGAATATGAACATTTGTTGTGTTGTTATAACAGGGGACAGAGAGTCAAATGTAATTTAGTATCTGGCTAGGAACCAGCAACTTTTGCTTCAGATCGGCAAGTTTAAGACCCCAGGAACTTTTTAAGAGAATAAAGTCATACAATTCCATGGTTTTGAACAAACAAGAAAAAATGAAATAGAACAACAATTCAATGTACTTCTGTACATATGCAACTTATCCAGTCATTGAATCATTGAGTCACACTGTGCAGAAACAGACCCTTCAGTCCAATTTGTTCATGGTGAGCAAGTTTCCCACACTAAATTAATCCAATTTGCTTGCATTTGGTCCATATCTCTCTAAACCTTTCCAATTCATGTACCTATCCAAACGCCTCTTAAATGTCATAATTGTACGTGCAACTAACACTTCATCTGGTAGCTCATTCCACATACAAACCACCATCTCTGCAAAAAGGTTGCCCATTAGGTGTCTTCCCACCTCAGGCGACCAACTGTGTGGAGTTTGCACGTTCTCCCCGTGTCTGCTTGGGTTTCCTCCGGGTGCTCCGGTTTCCCCCCTCAGTCCAAAGATGTGCAGGTCAGGTGAATTGGCCATGCTAAATTGCCCGTAGTGTTAGGTAAGGGGCAAATGTAGGGGTATGGGTGGGTTGCGCTTCGGTGGGTCGGTGTGGACTTGTTGGGCCGAAGGGCCTGTTTCCACACTGTAAGTAATCTAATCTAATCTAATCTAACCTAATCTAAATTTTTCTCCCCCTACCATAAAATTATGTTCTCCAGTTTGAACTCCCTGACCCTAGGGAAAAGACCCTTGCTCTTCACATTTTCCATGCCTCTCGTGATTTATGAACTTCTACACGGTCAGTCCTCAAACTCCTACATTCCAGTGAAAAAGTCTGGCTTATCTAGCCTCCCCTTATAAGTCAAACTCTCCAATCCCAGTAACATCCTTGCAAATTTTTTCTGCACCCACTCAAATTTAATAACAACAGAGTGACTAGAACTGTACACGGTACTCCAAATGTGGACTCCCCAAAGTGCTGTACGACCACAATATGATGTCCCAACTTCTGAACTAATGGACAGAGCAATGAAGGCACACAAAATTAATCTAAAACAGTAGGTACATTGTGGTCAAATACTGCATACAGGACATGAAATAGCAAAAGTTGAAAAGTATGGCACTGGAAACACCACAGCAGATCAGGCAGCATCAGAAGACTAGGAGAGTCTGGCATAAGCCAGGAATGTCTTTCAATCAAGAAAGATCCTATGAATTTCTCAATATCACCTCAGATGTTAGTGAAACTGCTGATAATCAAATTTCATTAAACTTTAAAAAAGGATTTCTTTTCTTTCAAAGACTTTATTTCAGAACTCCTTCAAAAGTTGTTCCATCACAATTTACTTGATTGCTCATGTTCTGGTGGTGCAACTTCCTTTCTTAAGACTAGGGATTAATGGAAACTGCATTCCAGCACTTACATTTAGTTGGGGCGGCATGGTGGCTCGGTGGTTAGCATTGTTGCCTCACAGCACGGGACCTAGGTTCAATTTCCTCCTGTCTGTGTGGAGTTTGCACATTCTCCCCATGTCTGCATGGGTTTCCTCCCACAATCCAAAGATGTGCAGGTCAGGTAAATTGGCCATACTAAATTGCCAATAGTGTTAGGTGCATTAGTCAGGGGTAAATATAGGGTAGGGGTTTGGGTGGGTTACTCTTCTGAGGGGCAGTGTCGACTTGTTGGGCCAAAGGGCCTGTTTGCTCACTGTAGAGAATCTAATCTAATCTAATCATATCGGCACAATTTCAGCTTTTCACAAACAGCCAGCTTCACCAAACTAATTTTGCCCCTGGATACTTTTTCCCTGAGCTTTATTCTGGTTCAGTTGCACCAAGTAATTATTGCTTATGGCCATTCAGTCATCAATACTGCCTCCCCTTCATTCTCTGCTGCACTGAACTATTTGTGGTACACAACTTCTTCTAAACCCCCACAGCTCAGAGGACATTTCTAGAACTCTAACTTTGCTAGTTTACTTGTGGAACTATTGCCTGAGTCTGAAAAGTAGAGATATTCAACCATTTATGACTTCTCCAGACATTGTGTAAGTTAGTTTCCAGCAGTCCAGCTGAAAAGTTCTTTCCTGTCTTCTGTATCTATATGTCTCCATCTCCAACTGCCTGTAACCTTTGAAGTACTCTCAGTGATCCTTGACATGTTTTTGAGTGATCTCTTGAAATCATTGCAAAAAATCCCATCACAGTTGCCAGGCAAAACCAAATATAGCATTGCCTTGGAACTGAGTGTGTCCTGAATGTTACTCTGTTCGCTTGCTTACAGAAGAAATTGCATGCAACATGAAATAATAGATTCCATTATAGTATGTTCGTGTAAATTGTTTTTTGACATTTTCAGAAATTTGTCCATTGCTGTATATCATTTCTGTAAACGTTAACTCCATCAGATAAAGTAATTAAAGCATTGTTACTCCAGTTTTGGAGAAATATAACCTTATAAAGAAGGTTACAGGAAAGTCACATTGTGCAGAGATTAGTGATTCAATCTGAAAGGAAAGACAGCTACTTGCTCTGAGAATGCAGAGTCAATGTTCAGATAAGGGAAGAGTTCCCAGAAGAAAGATAAGATATTGCTTCTAATGATTGCAGTGATATTGACCAGAACAGTACTTAAAGTCAAAGGCAGAGAGTTCAGATCTAAACTTTGAAGGGAAATTAAAGCGAGAAGCCATTAAAAACTAACATGGCTGTTATTCATATCCAATTAATAACATTTAGTGTGTACCTACACAGCACATGACTGTAGCAGAGGTTGGTTCCTTCTAAAGGGGAATTAGGAATGGGCAGTAAATGCTGACCTACTCTGTGGTGCTCATGGCCTGTGAAAGAATGAATTTTAAATATCACAGATTCCATAGATGAAGATTAAAAGAAGGTTTCATGTATAAATGTAAATACTAAAGTAATTTATCTTTATTATAATAGATTTTGCTGTTTGGATAAATAACCGTTATCAACTTGATTTTAAAACTTTCAATGCTTACTCAGTTGTATTGTATGATCACTTTTGCCACTGTTCTTTTAATAATTATAATCTAATTCTTATTCGATTGCCAGATTAAAAATTAAGGAATTTCTTACTGAAATTAATTATGAAGTTATGACTTTCATTCGATCTGCTACATAATGAAATCAATTAGTTCTCCCTCAGTGTAAACTGAAGAATTTTTTTTGGCAATGACTTGTGAAAGACGCAATGTTGTATTATGGTGACAATACTTTGGTTCTTGGAGAAAGTGACCACTTTTAAAAAGGGATTTTTTTTCAAATAACCGAATAAAGGACTGTATATTATAATAATAATGATATTTACTGTAACAAACTAACTAAAATCAACATTGATTAAGGCTACTTAGCAGGTGACTAATACACAAAACTACAAGAACTGAAGTCCCTACTACATTCTTAAACCAATCAAAATCATGACACCACACTGTTCCCTCAGCAGAAATTTAATATTACCTCTAAAATCTGCAAGCTTCTCCTGACCTGTCCACCAGGGTGAGTCATCTAGTGTATTTTTTTAAAAATGCCCTTCACTTTTTCAAGTATGCCTGAATAGAATTCCAGTAACAAGGCACTCATTGGTGAGACCTTAGTCATTAATGTTTCAGCACCTTTATTTATTTGAACTGTTCATCAGTTCTCACCAGCACTGAAAACCAGTGTTATGAAGTTGAAGTTGTGTATTATACCTTTAAGAGAGAGTGAATGCTTGTTCTGAACAAGCACCTGTGTGATATAACTAGATGGCAATCTCAGAGTATCCTGAAAATTTGAAAATATGTAACATTTGGCTGTGAAATTGATACTTGAGTTAATCGCTGTTTTGACAACAATTCGAATTTAACCATTCAGTTAAAATTATGCCCCAGGATACTAAAATCCAATCATGTTTGCATTTATTGTTTTGCCAACATCAAACTAATCAGACAATCCAATGTTGGGGATATAAAAATGCAGACATATTGAAAATTGGAGACAGAGCAACTGTCATCAACACTGATCCAAGAAATTAGGAAACACTCTCTATCAACGGTACCTTTTTATATGAAACATATTCACAGTAAAAGAAAGAAGACGACCCAAGGAACTCTTCAATTGGATTAAAAAGAACACTGAAGATGACAGTGGCTGGGTGGTCTTGAAAGTAAGTTGGTGTAATTTTAATAATGTTTTATTGGAACAACATATTGTTATAGAGTTGGAAGCAGGTAATAAGCACTTAAGAGAAAGGGAAGCTTAGAGTTGTGAATAGTTGTTGTTTAATGTTCACTTTTAGAGTTAAAGAATAAATTGATATTATTTTCTTTAAATAGTAGAATTTGGGAATCTTCTGTCACTCATATTTTGACAGGTTATGAGGCGAGATAAGCCTTTCTGGGTGTTTGGTTTAATCAACAGAAGGGTTCACTCCTGTATCATAACACCACTCTGTTTCCTGCTTGCCATGGCAGCACTGTTGTAGATCTACTCCCAAACCTCTCAGTCTGGCTGACTACAAGGGCATGAATTTCCTCACTTGAGGTGGTGAGAATAGTTAAGAGTGGAATGAGTTAATAGGACAGAGAGTCCAAAAACCAGATCCTTGGTATCAAATTAAATTTGTTCATTTAGGTCCACATTCCTGACTTTTGCCCAGTTGAGATACTTGACATTTCAGAAACACAGCTGCCAAATGAAGGGTGACCTTTGTCCTCTGCCTTTGGTCCGGGTGAGTACATAGCTTTTGCTCTCTATCAATACCTTTGCAATGCTCTTTCGCTGTAATCGCGATGACTGCAGTGAGACCCTCCATGTTGACTCTCTTGTATTATGTGTCCTTGGAGAAAATTGCTCCAAGTGTGTGCACTGATTGTCTCCTATTATTGTCAGTTAAGCAAATATAATCAAATAAAGACACTTAAAAATTCAAGAGCTCAGCTTTCTATATTCTACAATGGAATGTAGAAACATATTCCACAATCAGCACTGGAAGACAGCACTTTGTAAGTAACATGTTCGGACACTGAACTGTAAATATGCAAGATCCTGATCTGTAATGTGAAAGAGAACCTTTTTTTTGACAGGGGCTAGACGTATAACACTGGCTTACTGACAAAATTCTACAGCCTGATGTGCAGCCTGATACAATGTATCAATTCTACAGCCTGATACAATGTATATTAGGATAAGGTGACTTAAGACAAAACTCCACCGAGTCATTTAGATTAGATTACATACAGCGTGGAAACAGGCCCTTAGGCCCAACAAGTCCACACCGACCTGCCGAAGCGCAACCCACCCACACCCCCACACACACCCCTTACCTAACACTACGGGCAATCTAGCATGGCCAATTCACCTGACCCGCACATCTTTGGACTGTGGGAGGAAACCGGAGCACCCGGAGGAAACCCACGCAGACACGGGGAGAATGTGCAAACTCCACACAGTCTGTCGCCTGAGACAGGAATTGAACTCGGGTCTCAGGCGCTGTGAGGCAGCAGTGCTAACCACTGTGCCACCGTGCCGCCCGTAATCACCTGATGAAGGAGCGTCGCTCCGAAAGCTAGTGTGCTTCCAATTAAACCTGTTGGACTATAACCTGGTGTCGTGTGATTTTTAACTTTGTACACCCCAGTCCAACACCGGCATCTCTAAATCATGAATTTTTTTATGGAATCCCTTTTACACATGATATTGCATTCCTGGTAGCCTCCATTACCGAAAGTGCTGGCCCCACCATGCTGCACAATCAGCTTTCTTATTGGACATGCTGATGGATGACCCAAAATTTGATATACAGCCCATATCCCATGAATGGACAAAAGCAAATTGCTGGTTCAAAGCAGTGTTTGGCAGTTCCTGCGATGATATCTACAACCTGTTGCTACAACATGGAAACAAATATCCTAACCAAACTAGCCTTTCTACCTCTGTATTTGCAACATTGTAAAATGAAACTGTCAAAGACCTCCAGTAGTTACACAGTGAGACTTTTGAATAACCAATTCTAGGCTTTGCCATTAATTAATTCCAGGGTTTGGTTTTGTACCTTAAACTAAAGACTTTAAAATGTCTTAAATACACAATAATATCAGGAGAACAAGGTAGTCTAATTAATGTCTGTGCTTTAAACCCAAACCATTTGTTTGCAGTCCCCATTCACAATAAAGGTTGAGAGAAAAACAAATGCAATCAAGGGAATAAATTAAAAAATAACAAGACTGGTCAGATTACTTAAATCATTTTCACAATGCATTGTTTCCCAGGTGTTAATGTGGACTCATTTCATTACTTTGCTGGAAAGCTCAAGCAAGTCACCTTTTTAAGTTGATTAAAGCAAAGATAGTAATATTCCTAACACAATCTTGGGCTTCAGGAAGCTGGTATGGGAAATTAGGCAGGGTGCCTTCAAATCGCCATGGTGTGTCACCAGTAGCTAATCTCATCTCTGAGAAAAAACAGTTCAAAACATCAACCCTAGATTTGGTTCCACCCTGAGAGACTGATCATCTTTCCTCAAACCCTCTATTACCGTTCAACATCTGCCATCTGCTTGAATATAGGATCTCTCCTAGGCTTGCCAGAACCAATTCCCAGGTACTAACTTCAATAATGGCTGACTTCTGCTATCTGTTTAAGTAATATGTTCTTCCTGAAGTCACTGCGTCTGTAGGAATCCCTTTAATGCAGAATTAGCCTGCAAATCACCTCCAGCCTGGCCTCACAAACAAAAATTGTTTGATCTGTTCTTTTCCTTTACCACAAGCTCTATCACACAGTTCACAAGTCATCTTCAACACACAATTCCCAGTTCACAGTGACAAACTAAAATTGATAAAAGAATAAAAAGAAAATCAGTGACAACTGTAACACTGTCGAGGCCATAATGATTAGACTGATAAGAGGCAAAGAGCACTTGGATATTCCTTGTCTTAAGTTTGGTTGCTGGTGCTATATTTGGATATCTGCAACATCAAGAAACCTGAGATAGTTGTGTAAGAACTGTCAATATTCCACCATTCAAAAGATGAATTTCCATTATGAAGCTGAAAAGAAAATTACGATTTGGAATGACAACAAACAGCAGACCAGATATGATAACAGGGCTGAGGTATTCAGGGCTTGAGTTCTTACATGATTGAGTGATCGAGATAACTAGTTGCTGGTGATGTTTGGCACTTGGAAACAGCAGAACGTTTCTATAGAATATGTTGTGTGATCATATTGTAGAGACTTTATATTCATAGACTTTATAATGAGTTGTGCTGCTAAACATTTCTCAATTGAGGAACTCTTTATCCTCACTGTTCACCTTGGAAGGACCCAAATCCAGTTTGCCAATTGTCCAAAATTCCATAGAACTCATAATAAATGGGTCATGGATCAAGAATGGAATATTGAATACATAGTAAAATATAAATTTATGGGGAAAACCTGGCCTGAGTCAAAATTGGTGAATTTATTGAATTTGGTATCTAATACTGATAAATGTATAAGGTTTTGTGCATTTGATAGTATGTATATATAAATTCAACACTCTTAGCTAAAAAGGTACTGACATTGCTGTTTCTCGTTGGACTCTTGTTTGAGACAGTCTTTCAGATGTCATATGATACTTTTACATGTTGTGGGCCCAGATCAAACTTTCAAATGTTAAAACAATGAAGATTTTATTTGGCCTGAGAAAGACTGCTCACAACCATAGGGAAACAAATGGTTGACATTACTGCCCTATAAAGTAGTTGAAATGAAGTTTGGGCATTGGAGAACATGGCCTCCACCTGAACAAGGCGACATTCTCTCTTTCCTTATCCTTTTTGCATCCAGATATTTTATTACAGAACAATGGCATGCAATGCTTTTAAATGAAAGCACAGCTGACAGTCACATGTTCTCAATTTTTTGTTTATGTTGTGATACCTCTCCCATCGTGAAGTCAGTGATCCACTTTGGAAGCATTCACCATGATCACCGCTGTATTATAAACATTAGAATGAGTGCTGCTGGATGATGAGCAAGCATCATTGTTGACTCCATCCTTCATGAAGTTAAGAATTTAAGTATGAGGAGGAATGCCTGTCAGATGATTCTGCCATTGGCATTATGGTGTGTGAATTTTAAATGCCTCAATTCAAATATTCCATTTTTCTTTTTACAGAAATGTTTGCACTTCTACAAATTTTCGTCAGTGAAATACCAAAGGAATTCTTCCATCTAGTTAAATTTGAGTTAAATAACAGCTCTCAAAAGGGATTGTGTGGTAGACAATGAAGAAAATGCAAACAGCCCAAAAAATATGGAACAAAACTGTAAAAAGATATACAAAAAAAGCTAAAAACTTTGCATCCTATAGTAAAACAGACGAATGCCACAGAAGGATTTGCCTACGTCTCTGGATAATTAGTCCAGTAACATTAGCATTACACCTCCCTTCCATGTGTATTACAATTGCAATTTTATCTATTCTCAATGTATACTGTTAAATGTTGTTATGGACTAGGCCAGACCCCATCAAAACATTTTAAGAAAGTAGCCTGGACCCTAACTTTGCTGGTTATTTTGAGCAAGTGCATAAGGGATATTCCAGAAGAGATGCCAATTGTCAAAGCACTTAGCTTTATACAAAATAAAATCTACTTACAAAATTACCGAATGAAACATAAACAAAAGAGAACAGAATACCAAATAATTTAATCTATCCGAAAACCCAACAGATCATACCAACTTAATGAAGCTGTTTCAAGTACTTGCACCAATCCCCATAAACACGCTTTGGCACAAAAGGTAAAATCAAACACAGGGTCTTACAGGAGAGACATCAGAGAGAGATCAGCATGGAGCTGCTTCTTTGGGCCCGGCAGAATTTTCAACTCTACTTTGCTAAAACCAAACCAAACCAAACCAAACCAGAGTAAAGCTGAACTGGGAGAACTGGCTACTTCCCTTTCATTGTACAACCTTCTTTTTAAACTTGAAATGCTTTAGCCTGAGGCAGTATTTGTTAGCTATAATCAAAATTGGCCCTAAAGCCCTTCAACTTAGACTTATCAGAGTTTGTGTCTTTTACTACTTCTCTGAACAAAAAAAACCAAGGACAATATAAGCTTGTTAAGGGAGCAGCTTCATCACAGTATTAATAAATACAGATATTTGCCTTTGTACATTATTAATAGAATCCAATATAATGAAATATGAAATGCTATTCATGTCTGGCACAATTGCAACATTTAAAAAACATTTGGCTGGGTATATGGATACAAAGGGTTTAGAGAGATTTGGGCCAAATGTTGGCAAATGGGACGAGATCAGATTAGGATGTCAGGTCAGCATAGGACACTTGGACTGAAGGATCTGTTTTGATGCTGTAATACTCTATGACTCTATAACAGCTTTCCGAAAAGGAGCAGTAATTCTCAGAAATACGTTGATTTTTGAGTGATCAATTTTAAAATATTGAACATTACAGTACCTCAAGAATAGAAATAAAGATTTCAATGGCAAATTTAGCTCCTTGCAATCTGGGCACTTTGGCACATTCCTAGAATATTGGGATGACTCACAAAGTGCATCATTGCTGAAACAATTCTGTAATATATTTGCACATTATCTTTTCACAAGAATAGATATTGATAAGTTTAGATTTTCCCTCTGTCTGCATTTCAACATTACATTTACAGCTTCATCCAATCAAAACTTTAGAGGATTTTTCATGACGGAGGCTTTCTGTCTCCAACCCACACAGTGTGATATTACCCTTTGGCAAAGCTGATAAAGGTTATTTAAAATGTGCAAATTACTAGCAGATCTCATTATTTACATTGTGCTGGAAGCTTCTGGCTAAAATTCCAGCTTGCACATTGGACATAGTTTATAAACCTATAAATCTTGAGCAGCTTGGTTTTATTGCAAATAGATTCTTGTCAGACAATGACAGATGGTTTACAAATACAAATACTTCTGCCACAGACTCTCTTGTGGTCACCCTGTACCTGAAGCAAAAAGGTTTTTACTCAAGTCAACTGGCAATACTTATATTTCCCGCAGTGATATTAGTCCTTTTTTCATTGAATGGATTACTACAACACAAATATTTTGCATTAATTTTCACTGATCCATTAGATTAGATTACTTACAGTGTGGAAACAGGCCCTTCAGCCCAACAAGTCCACACCAACCCTCCGAAGAGCAACTCACCCAGACCCATTCCCCTACATTTACCCCTTCACCAATTCTACGGGCAATTTAGCATAGCCAATTCACCTAACCCACACATTTTTGGACTGTGAGAGGAAACCCAAGCAGGCATAGGGAGAATGTGCAAACTCCACACAGGCAGTTGCCTGAGGCAGGAATTGAACCCTGGTCTCTGGCACTGTGAGGCAGCAGTGCTTACCACTGTGCCACCATGCTGCCCAATTGTTGTCTATCCCTCCAGTTTAGTTTTTCTCTGTGTTAGGTAATTCCTTACTTTTGATATTGATGTTAATCCTTGTATCATTTAGTGTTTGTTTTGAATGTGTATTTTAAAAAGCACCAGTTTTTTTTCACTTATGAGGTAAAAGATTGTTGTTCTTTCCTGATTTTCAAAATATTCCTTAACTCAGTTCAGATAAAATAATAGAAGCATGGAGTTTGAGGTACTGATTTGGGCCATTCGAATCACTATGCTTTGCTTGTTCCTTATTCAACTCAAACATAATTCTACAGCATTGTGCTCAACCCACATTGGTTTGTATCGTTCTTTGCTCAAATAATAATCCACTCTTCCCACCATAAATCTCTGCTCAATGGTAGTTTGATGAATGAAATTTTCCTTACTCCACTTTTAATTACTATTTTAAAGTAATGACTCCTTATCATTGTCTCCAATAGGAACAGAAGTAGTCATTTCATGTTTCACCTAGCAACACATTTTATAATTTTCGAAAGATCTAGCCTTGTCTGTTTTAGTTGGGATAGTGCCAGCATTTCTAATTCTCCTCATAACCATCGTCTAGACTTGACAGCATGCTGGTCATTCCAAAATCTTTCATATTCTTTCTAACATGGTTGCCTAAAACTGGTTGAGAGTTTATACAGACTCTTCTCTGTGACAAAAGCAGTTCTCTCCAGAAATGATGGAGGCCTGCTGTCCCTTGAAGCCCCAGTTCAGGGATTTGCTAGAAACAAATAATTTCTCATGGAGTTCTGTTGATCCCCTGATATTAATATTCAGTTGAATTCCTCTGGGAAATGATTATTTGATTTTTTGATTATTTGATTTTTTTATGTGTTCCTGAATTGAAAGGGATTGGACTTTGATTTGACTCTAGTGAGGAAAATGATAGACTGGGAGCTGATTTAGAAAAGGGACTTCCTTAACCCAAAGATATTGCCCTATGATAGTAGTGTTTTCCCAGTCGAATTCATGTTGCTTGTTGTCTGAGTGTGTGGCTACTAGGGATAGCTGGTCGTGTCGTTTCGTGGCTAGTTGACTAGCCACGAAACGACACGACCAGCTATCCCTAGTAGCCACACACTCAGACAACAAGCAACATGAATTCGACTGGGAAAACACTACTATCATAGGGCAAGCCAGACAGAGAACAGCCAGGGAATTCCTAGAGGCATGGCATTCATCCACAAATTCCATCAACAGACACATCGACCTGGACCCAATATACCAATCACTACAGCGGACAGCTGAAACTGACACCCGGAAGCGGCAAGGACAGACCACTATAAATGCCGGAAGAAACATCAAAGAAGCGCTTCGCAGGAGGCTCCACAGCACTGATGATGTCTCCTAGCCAGGGGACGAAACGTTTGCAACAAAAACTTCCAGCTCGGCGAACAGAACCACTACAGTAGGTCACTTAATAAAAACAATACTGGACTGTGTCCTTTGGTGGTTGTTTGGAAAAGCTTTAAGATTCTAAAAGAAGCTTGGGCAACTCTCCACAGGGAAATACTTCAGCAACATGGAGCAGGGTGGTGGCACTGAAGTGCTTCTAATGACACCAGCACCTGTTTACCCTATACAAAAGAAGTTGCTTTTCACTGACTCCTGAAAAGTTTCCCAGCTTCACTGCCAGAGGGTACCACTGAAAACAATTTACTCTGAGATGCATGACCTAGAAAAGTGGGGATCAATGGCAGCCATTGATAAAAGGAGTATTCTGTGCAATAATGCAATGATAACATAAAAGTTTTTGCAAACACCAATGGACTCTGTCTGCTATTTACACTCATGACATTTCACAAACTTTGGATTTCGAAGGCATAGAATGTAATAATTCCAGAAATGAATTTGAACTCTGAATTTGTTGAAAAGCTATATCCTGATGAATTTTCTCAAGGTGACAGAAATCATTGCAGGGAGCTTGACACCTTTGTATTCAATGTCAACATCAATACCAGACATTGCATGAGTCAAACATGCATTAAATCTCTGAATATTCTGTAACGTACTAGTGCATCATTGTGCTATTTACTCCCTGCAGTGATTATCTGGTTAGAATTCATAAAGACAGATATTTAAATTATGCCAATACAATGAGGAATGTTCTTTGAATGAATTTCCAGATGCATATTTCCTACTTGGCATGATTTGCATACAGATTTGTGCTCAGACATTGGGATAGGAAGCAACCACTAAATTCCACAGAAGCAATCCAGTCTCACTGGAATCACATTGCCACAATGGATTTTCCAGTCATGCATCATAAACATTTGGATTGTTTTTGCAATCTTTTAATACATGAAAAAGACCTAAGTGCAACAACCACTTATATTTATGTACAACCATTAATAGAACGTTGGGCAGAATTTTACAGACATCTTATTGGCATGTTGTTGGCGGGGGTGCACACAAAATACAACAAATGGGTAGGCGAGCATCTCATTTGTGATGTGTATCCTGCAATAACAGCAGGTATCTGATGCGTGCTAGCCTTCCCACCAACAGACACGTTTGAGCCCTTAAGTGGTCAAATTGTGGTGAAATAGCAGGAAGGAAAGAGAAATACATCCTTTTGAAGGGGGACCCCAACCCATCCAGGTCAACCCGGTTAACAAATTCCATTTTAAAAATCATGATTAAATCTGCTTCCAGCAGCCATTCAGTCAGTGAAAGAATGTGCCTTGTCACTAAAAGAAATTCAATTTGACCTGCCAATCACCATATATTAGTGTTCTTTACCCTTCTGCTAAGAGAAACAGTTAATCTTTTATATGCTTTACTTATTCTTCTCATGATTTTGAACACTTGCAATTAATCTCCTCTGAACATTCTCTCCTCAATCTTTGCCAAGAAGGAAAGCCTCAGTTTTTCAATCTGTCTCCATAATTAAGGTTCTTCATCCATGGTGACATTCTTGTAAATATTTTTCTGCAAACACCTCCTATCACCCAACTTCACCACCAATGCCATCAAATCCTTCCTAAAGAATGGTGCCTAGAATTGGACACAAAACTCCATATGTGGCTGAACCACAAATGATTTTTAAAAATGTCGACCATAACTTCTTGTTGACCATAACTTCTACTTTTCATACTCATGCCATTATTTACGAAGACCGAGATATTCATAATATATTTTCAAACATACACACAATATCACATATTCATATCACATTCCATAATATGCATTGTGAAATGAGGTCAAGGGATTTGTAAAATAATCTAATTTATTTTAGAGTGTGGATTTGTAACGAGTGACATGTGGGTTTTGCTCTGAGTATGAAAGGCATTAATAATGAACTTGTCAGTATTTCTGGAGCCATGATATTTACACCAATATGTGTGAAAAAACAGCTGGAATAATAAAGAGGGTTTGTTTGTATTGTGGGGGTTTTATCAATTAGAGAGCAAAGCATTAGCTTTACTTTGATTTAGAAGAATCAAAAAGAGACTTTTGCTTCAGGAAAGAAAAAAAATACTCCATTACTAGGAAAGCTTTCTTTCACCGGAGACCTGGCTTGGATTAGACTTAAGAATAGTTTCTTCAAGAGAATGGAAATAGTTTAGAATGGTTAATAAATAGGTTCAAAGTTAAAAATTCCAGACCAGAAATTTTTGTTTAGAACGATGAGGATTATTTGAAGGTAAGAAAGTTCAAGTTCAGTTATGTGAATAATCAAGAAAAAGGCTACCAAGCTCTTCAGATGAGGAATTGAAAGAAACAGTTAAATCAAACCTAAAATTTGACAGATAAGGAAACTCTTTGTAGTATCTAAGTAGTGTACACTAATGACTTTGAGATAAATGGCATTTTGTTGCATTGTACATTTCAAAATCATTCAAATTATGTTTAATTTAAATATCATTGTCTGTTCTAAATGTATCATAATCCTGACTTTTTGTTAAGGTCAAATCTGCAGCAATACATGCTTATCTTTCAGTGAAAGACTACCGCATTAAATAAAAATTATAATCTACCAAGCCAGATTCTAGTCTAGGAGCTGTCCTGCAACATCAGTAGCAACATCAGCTAGGATCATAACAGTACACATCCACTCTAACATTAAGGGGAAATCACAAAGCCTTTAGTAGGTACATCAATAGTAAAACGTTTGTAAAAAGAGTAGGGCCAATTCAGGACCAAAACAAAGATTTAAACATGAAAGAAAGAGACATAATTGAGTTCTAAATGAATATCTTGCATCCGTCATTATGAGGGAGGTGGATACTACCTTATGGTAAAAGAGGAGGAAGCTCTGGCATTAGAAAGTTTCAACATTGATAGAAAAGTGTTTTGGATATGCTGCAAATAATTAGGTTAACAACACACTGGAATGAGACAACTCACATACAAGAATATTTAAGGATGTAAGAGTGAAATTTCACAGGAACAGGCCATAAGCCTTCAGGTTTCCCTTGACTCTAGAAAGGGATGACTGGACAATTACAAAGATTATACATTTGTTCAAAATGGTTTGTAAGACCAACAAATACAGAATACTCAATTTAACTTCAGTGGTGGGGAGGATTCAAAGAATAATTTCTTGTGTAGCATTAGCAGTCACATGGAAGAGGTGTATTGTTTGGGAAGAGGATGGATTTCTCAAGAGAAAATCATGTTTGATTAATTTGCTATAATTTTTTGAATAGATCATTGAAAATGTCAATGAGGGTAATGCTGTTATTATTTTTACATTGTCTTCAAATAAAGCATTAAATACAATGCCACACAACAGAATTTTGAGAAGAGTTATAGTTAATTTAACAGGAGCATCAAGGCTTAGTACTGAAAAATAAAGAAGAGATCAATGGATAGTTTCCAGCCTGGAGGAAGGTTTGGAGTGGAATTTCTCAGAGATCCATATTGAGACCTATAGTGATTAAGAATGAGGTCAGCAGTTGGATCTCATAAAACATAAGTTCCATGATTAGGGCTTTTAACTTGATCCAATCAGATACCATTGGTTGACATATAAAAAGGTAGAATGCCAGAGATACTGACTCTCTGGTGCTGACTCTATATGAGACAGTATTATAGTCAAGGACTGTTCATGTGTAAATAAAGGGTAACTTCAGGACAGGATATTTCAGTGGTGACAAGAGTAAAGCATGATCTGAAGAAACTCACTTCTAACAGTAGTCTTTGAGCTGGGTAAGCATTTCTTGCATCATGCCTTTGTTTGAGAAACTTGACTCATTTGACCCTGCCATCAAGGAGTGTGCTCAGTACGTGAAAAGAATATGTTTTTCTGCGCAAATGACATTGTGGCACTTGAAAAATAATGAGTAAGTCTTCTGACAGCCTGTGGAGCTCTGGCTTTTTATGTCATTACGACCCTATCTTTCCCTAAGGCACCAGAGACTAAAACTTTCAAGAATTAAATTACATAGTTAAAGAATATTATGACCCCTGGCCTCTTGTAATTTTCAGATGGTACCATTTTTACTTGACAATTTGAGAACCAGGGGAATCAGGGCTTTTGACTAGGTTAAGACAACTAGCAGAAGCCTATGAATTTGATTGAACCTTTGATGAGATGCATAGAGACTATCCGGTATATGGGGTTAATGATGTAGCTATGCCTGTAAGCTGAAGTTCAACTGGACTTCAAACCGGTGATACAACTGGCTTTATCATTAAAAAATGCAGCAAGTGGGGCAAATGAATTGCAGAATATTCCGACTGAGCTTCGGAAGCACCACTTGAATGAAGGCAATTGCATAGTCTTACTCAGGACATATCCTGAACAGGAAGACTCCATGTCAGCCCACAGCAAAACCCCAAAACAAAGCCAAGCCCCAGACAAAAGGTTAAAAGTCTTTTCAGTATCTGCGCTGGCAAGCCATTGTAGTTGTTGCCCATTTGTACTCGAGACAGCAAAAGGTACTACTATACCTAAATCAAGTAATATAGCTCATAGGTCAGTATTCAGGAGAGTATCCAGGAAAGTTCATAGCCTGCAAAGTGCACACACATCTGACTTAGAATGGATGAATTGCTTAGCAACATCAAAATCTGAACTGATCAAGATAAATATCTAGTTAAATGCACATCCAGTTCGAACAAAGGTCGTTACTGGTATGACCATGTCAGTGATCACAGAGTACCGTTATAAATTAAGGGTACAATTTTGTTCTATTCTCATATGAGAAGCAGCTAACTCAGTTACCATTGATTGTAGTGAAAGGTTTGGGCCCAAGCTTGATGGGGTGAAATTGGTCACAAGAGATTCAGTTAGCTTGGTTCATAATTTGGCAATTAGAAAATAGCTACCTGAGTGAAATCTGAATTAAATACCCGGAAGTCTTCCAGGAAGGTCAAGGGATCATCAAAAGGAACCAAAGCAATTTTGATGTTGACCACAAAGAAATTTCATGATTCTGCAAGGTCCGCCCAGTACCATTTACCTTAGAAGCAAAAGAAAAGGCAATCATCAGATGACTGGAAAGTGAAGAAACCAATTCAGTTTGCCAAATGTGCAACACCGTTCATATTAATTGAAAAGCCTGACGGGTTGGTTAGTTTTTGTGGGGATTTTAAACAAATGGTAAACCACTTTTCCCAACTGTATTTAGGATTTTGCACAAGGCTGGCAGGGTGCTGTCCTTCATGAAGCAGGACACTTGCAGGACACTTGCAATTGTGTTTAGACCAGGATACCCAGAAATATGCTTTATACCAATACATGAGACTGTAATTTTGGGATAACATCTGCCTTTTCACGTTTTCAGTGGATGATAGAGAACATTCTGCAGTGTCTACCTCAGGTCAACATTTACCAAGATGACATACTGAGAACAAGGGAAACTAATGAGGAGCACTTACAGAAGTTGAACATAGTCCAAAGGCATTTTTCCAAGATGGCTGCACCTAAGAAGTCAAAAACATGTGTTCCAGGACCCCAAATGACCGACATGGGCTACAAAGTTGATGAGACGAGTTGCACCCATTTGAAGTGAGGCCTATCTAAGATGTCCTGGCTCTCATGTCTGACCAGGAGCTTAGGTCTTTTTTGGGGCTAGTAAATTATTATGGAATGTTCATACATCACCTGACATCCATCCTGGCACCTTTGCCTCAACTCTTAAAAAAGGGTCAGCCTCGGAAATGGTCTCAGAGACAAACGTTAGCTTTCAATAAAGTAAAGAAATACATTATGATCCCAAGAAAGATCTGATATTGACATGCAATGCCTCCCATTTATAGCTTTGGGATAGTATTTGCTCATGTGGCCATTCAGCACATTGCGTCCACACCAACCCTCTGAAGAGTATTCCACGTAGACACACGCCTTTAACTTATCCCTATAACCCGGCATTTCCCATGGCCAATCCACCTACCCTGTGGGAGAAAATTGGTGTACCCAGAGAAAGCCTACACAGGCACAGGGAGAATGTGCAAACTCCCACAGACAGTTATCCAAGGGTGGAATCAAACCCGGGCTCTGGCACTGTGAGGCAGCAGTGCTAATCACTGAGCCAGGATAAACTGAGGACTGCAAATACTGGAGATCAGAACTGAAAATGTGTTGCTGGAAAAGCGCAGCAGGTCAGGCAGCATCCAAGGAGCAGGAGAATCGATGTTTTGGGCATGAGCCCTTCTTCAGGAATGAGGAAAGTGGGTCCAGCAGGCTAAGATAAAAAGTAGGGAGGAGGGACTTGGGGAAGGGGCGTTTGAAATGCGATCGGTGGAAGGAGGTCAAGGTGAGGTCACCTCACTCAGGCCTATCACCCTCATCTTGATCTCCTTCCACCTATCACATTTCCAACGCCCCTCCCCCAAGTCCCTCCTCCCTACCTTTTATCTTAGCCTGCTGGAAAAAAAACTTTCCTCATTCCTGAAGAAGGGCTCATACCCGAAACATCGATTCTCCTGCTCCTTGGATGCTGCCTGATCTGCTGCGCTTTTCCAGCAACACATTTTCAGCTAATCACTGAGCCACCTTGCCACCCATAGGTGGCTCAATGGATAGGAACACCAATAGCCTATCCATCCAGAACATTGGCTCATGCAGAGCATAAATATGTCCAGATAGATAAAGGAGGATTGGTGGTCGTATTTGCAGAAAGGAAATTTCACCATTACTTTAATGGATGGAAATTTGTCATTATCATGGATCCTTACTTGGTCGCTTAAAGCAGACAAAGAAATGCTGCCTGTAGCTTCAGGCTGCAGTCAACTGTGGACTCTAACACTAAGTGCTCACAATTACAAGTTAGAACACCGTCCGTGAGGCTGAGTAGCAAACGCTGATGCATTGAGCTTCTCCCATGACCAGATACACCATCGGTGGTACTCTCAGTGGAAAAGTCTGAAATGACAATACATCTTGTGGACATGGTCCCAGTTGCAGCCAACAATGTCAGATGTTGGACACAGAAAGATCCAATCCTTTCCAAACTGATACAACTGGTGTTAGTGGAGGAAACCAAACGGCCTTCACGAATAGAATTGAAACCTTTCTTGACCCAGAGACACCAGTTCACAATAGGGGACAGTACATTATTATGGGGAGTAAGAGTGATTGTTCTAAGAAAAGGTCGTGTCAAATGGTGGCTGAACTCCATCAAGGCCATTGAGCGGTGTCCAAAATGAATATGTTAGTGAAAGACAAAATTTGATACAGGGGATGAGGTTTGGTGTAAGGAACATGGAAATGGCCTCGTATGGGAAGGAGGCATTATCAATGTGAGGTCTGGATCAATGACGTATAAAGTTTGGGTAGGTGCGACAGCCTAATTAAGCATGTGGACCATATGAATGCCATAAATTCTCTCACAGAATGGGAGGAAAACTTTTCCTGTCCCTCAGAACATTTGGCAATGTTGATAGAACCTGTGGATTTACCTGTCATGTCAAGCAGTGTTAAGTCCTCTGAATCCCAGATAGACATGATGGATGTAGCTGCTTTGGTGCCTTTGCTGTTGGAAGAAAAGAGTGAAATTGTACCGATATAGTTCTGGCACAAGAGGCAAGCTCCTGTATTGGACACCCAGTCGGAGGATCCTGACCTGGTGATAAAATGCCCGAGGGGGCTCTCCATGTTAAAGGACTGGCCTATGTCCATGGACTCAGAGGTGAAGGGATGTAGTGATTGCAACAAGGTCACCTTGATGGCAACTTTTAATTTGGTCCAATCAGGGAGCCTTGGCTGACATATGAAGACCTCAGCCTCTGTGGAGCTATTTCAGGCCCCTTGTTTTTCTTTATATATCTAAATGATCTAGGTCTTGGTGTGCAGGGGACAATTTCAAAGTTTGATGATGATACAAAGCTTGGAAGCATGAGAGAGCACATAGATAAATGATAGAATCACAGAATCATTACAATGAGAGAAGAAGATCATTTGGGCCTTCATTGGCATGCTTGCCTTCATGAGTCAGAGAGCGAGTGTAGGAGCTGTACAAGACATTGGTAAGGTTACATTTGGAGTACTATTCTGGTTACCCTGCTATCGGAAGGATTTTATTAAACTGGAAATGGCACAAAAATGATTTATAAGGATGTTGCCGGGACTGGAAGGCTTGAGTAATAAGGAGAGGCTTAATAGGCTGGGACGTCCTTCACTGATGCATCGGAGGTTGAGAGGTAACCTTATCGAACTTTATAAAATCATGAGGGACATAGATAAAGTGAAAAGCCAAGGTATTTTCCCCAGGGTAGGGGATTGTAAAACTAGGGGCATAATTTAAAGGTGAGAGGGGTGAGATTTAAAAGGGATCTTAGAGGCAACTTTTTCAATTACTATTACAATTACATTTAAATGATATTTGGACAGGTACATAAATGGGAAGGGTTTGGGGGATATGGGCCAAATGCAGGCAAATGAGACTAGTTCAGTTTAGGAAACCTGGTCGTCTTGGATGAGTTTGCGCCGAAGGGCCTGTTTACTTACTTTATGACTCTATGCCTCTTGGCTGTCTGAACACTACAATGTTTGACTGGCCGATAACATTCAATGTGAAGAAGTGTGAGGTGATTCATTTTGGGAGGAAAACATGGACAGACTACACAAAATAGTGTATGCAATACTTAGAGTGCAGGTGCTGAGGAACACACAGATTACTGAAGTTAACAGGACAGGTAGAGAGATTTGTTAATAAAATATCCTGGACATTTTCTTTAATAAGCAGCATAGAGTACAAGAGCATGGAGGTTATCCTGAATTTATGCAAGATAGCTATTAGACCTCAGGCTGGAATACTGTGTACAGTTCTCGGCACACACTAGAGGAAAGATGTGAATGCATTGAGAAAGTGCAGAAAAAAATTTACAAATATTGTTTTGAGGATGGCAGAATTCAATTAAAGAGGATAGATTGAAGGGGTTGGGCTGCTCTCCTTGGAGAGAAAAAGGCTTAGAGGAGATCTGATAGAACGTTTCACAATACGATGTCTGGATAAAGTAGAGAGTGAAAATATTCCCACTTGTAACAGCTATGAGAACACGAAGGCACAAATTTTAAGTGATTTGCAAATGTAGCAAATGCAATGTGAGTTTTTTCTTACACAACCAGTGATTCAGGTCTGGAATGCGCAGCATGGAATTCTGGTGGAGGCAGGTTCAATTTAGGCATTCAAGAGGGAATTGGACAAAGATGTGGATAGAAATAATGTGCAAGTGCATGTGGAAAGGCAAGAGAATGACTCTAAGTTATATTGCTTTTTTAGGGAGCTGGTACAAGTACTGATGTGGACTGAGTAACCTCCTTCTTAACACAATAATTCTGTGATTCTGCCATGATCTTGGTTAATATTTAGCTTCCACCAGTTGATTTTAATACCCCAGACTTTCATGGACTTCAAAATATTTTTAAAAGTACACTCTGATCACCTGACAAGCCCAGACAACCCATTTGCAGGATATGAAACCAATTGCCTTGGAATTACCATTTTAATCAAGAGACATTGAAATTCAGTGAGGTGTGAAGAGCTTTTAATCTTTTGTTCTATTTACACAATCTTAATAATGGCACATACTGAGAGCTGAAAGATGTCTAGAAATATCTAATTTGAAATGAAACAATGACACATACACACGAATCTGCAATGGAATGGTAACAATAGAAATTTTAGGTAAATAAAAAGAGGGAAAGCAACATGAACTGATAATGGCAAGACATTGGAACCTCCTGCCTAGATTAGAGTGGTGCTGGAAAAGCATAGCAGTTCAGGCAGCATCCGAGGAGCAGTAAAATCGACGTTTCTTTTCCACCTACACACTCCACCCTCTCCCCTAACCTATCACCATCATCCCCTCCCCCACTCATCTATTGTACTCTATGCTACTTTCTCCCCACCCCCACCCTCCTCTCACTTATCTCCCCACCCTTCAACCGCTCTGCCTGTGTTCATCCCTTGTGGTTGGAGGGTTCCTAGGCGGAAGATGAGGCGTTCTTTCTCCAGCCGTCTTGTTGCTATGATCTGGCGATGGAGGAGTCCAAGAACCTGCATGTCCTCTGGGACACCCGGACCAACCAATCCAACCACCTCGTGGCTCAACACTTCAAGTCCCCCTCCCACTCTACCAAGGACATGCAGGTCCTTGGACTCCTCCATCGCCAGACCATAGCAACACGACGGTTGAAGGAACAGCGTCTCATCTTCCGCCTAGTAACCCTTCAACCACAAGGGATGAACTCAGATTTCTCCAGTTTCCTCATTTCCCCTCCCCCCCACCTTGTCTCAGTCAATTCCCTCTAACTCAGCACCGCCTTCCTAAGCTGCAATCTTCTTCCTGACCTCTCCGTCCCCACCCCCACTCCAGCCTATCACTCTCACCTTGACCTCCTTCCACCTATCGCATTTCAAACGCCCCTCCCCCAAGTCCCTCCTCCCTACCTTTTATCTTAGCCTGCTGGACACACTTTCCTCATTCCTGAAGAAGGGCTCATGCCTGAAACGTCAATTCTCCTGCTCTTTGGATACTGCCTGACCTGCTGCGCTTTTCCAGCAACATATTTTCAGCTCTCATACCGCAAAAGCCTGCATAAATCTTTGGGTGACTCTAGAGTAACAGTGGACAAAGAAAAGCCACAGCACCTGACACATTGGCTACAACTCAGTCCGAAATATTGAATTTTGCAGCACTAAAGGAGAGCATTTTGCCCATCATACCTGTTTTGGAACTTTATAAAAATGTCACCCTTGATGTGACCTTGTAAACCTTCACCTTGTTCAATTATCTGTCCCACTATTTTTAAAATGGTTTGTGGAAATAACTTGTGCCTTCTTTTCAAACAGATGATTCTGGTTACAGAGTCATAGAATCATAGATTCATACAGCATGGAAACAAACCCTTCCGTCCAATTTGTTTGCACCGAATAGTCATCCCAATGTGACCTAGTCCCATTTTGCAGCATTTAGCCCGTATCCCCTAAATCATTCCTATTCATATACCCATCTAGATGTCTTTTAAATGTTGCCTACATCTTCCACTTCCTCTGATAGCTCAATCCATATATGCACCAACCTCTGCATGAAAACGTTACCACCCAGGTCGTTTTTAAATCTTTTCCCACTCCCATTAGAATGATGCCTTTTAGTTTTGAACTCCCCATCCTAACAAAAAGACCTTGGCTATTCATCCTATTGATGCCACTTCTGATTTTATCAATCTCTGTAAGGTCACCCTTCAGTCTCCGACACATTAGGGAAAAGAGCCCCAGCCTATTCAGCCTCTCCCTATAACTCAAACACTCCAGTCCCAACAACATCCTTGTAAATATTTACTGCATCTTCTCATGTTTAACAACATCCTTCCTACAGAAGGACAACCGAAATTGTATGCAGTATTCTAAAAGTGGCCTCACCTATATCCTGTATTGCCCCTAACAATGATCACAATGAAAAGAAATAGTCTTCTTGTCTCCCCTTAGATTTTCTTTGCAATTAATTTAAATTTATAGGTTAAGCAGAAACCAGATGTTGAAAATGTACCTTATTAATTAAATTGTTTACAATCCACATTTTCCTTTCAACTTTCCTATTAGAAAAGGACATTAAATGCTGCCCTAGCCAGTGACACTACATCCTTTGAACAAATAAAAAAAAGGCATTCCACTCTCATTTGGCACTGCATGAGTGCTTCTGGAAAAGGAAAATAATCCACATTAAGAACAATGATCAAGTCAGCCCATTGTATCATACTTACAGAACTTTATATCTCTATGTCTCTCTCTCTCTCACTCAAATATCAATTGTTTTTATAAAGTGTCCCTTTCTTCAAAGATGTCTAAAATACAAAGAAGCCACAATTGTACTAATTTTATTCTGAGTCATTCAATGGGATTTGTTTTGTTTGCTTTTGTGCCCAGATTAACAAGAAACTGAGTTCCAAAAAGAAAATAGCCAGTTGTCTGGAATAAATATCACGGTATTCTTACTAAATGTTGATTAGCTTATACTTCAACATGGAGGTCAGGAATAGTCATTGCCATATTGCAGAAGTAACATTATTTAAAATAGTGTTACATATACATTAAAACAATGTACAAGAAAAGTCTATTTTTAATCAAATAACATGACTAAAGAATGTTGAAGAACATTACAACAAAGGCAACAATCACAGGGCTACACAAGTTAGAATGGAATATATATAACTGAATATCTTGCACATATGTTTATTAACAATACTCTGTGCAGTATACCACTTTTACTTTCAGTAGATCTTTCCATTTGAGGGTAGAAACTAGATTTCTTTATATTCCCTATCCTTTCCCCAATTAGTATCACTATTTGCAATATTAACAGTCATTTCTATCGGCAATGTGCCAATGACGTTCAAAGTAAGCAAATCATCTTTTGATTAAGTATTGAATTCAATAATTTCAAATCACAATCACAGCTCTCTCTTTTTTCAAGCAACACCTGCTCTTCATTTTCTCTTTCTCGAGACCCATCTTTTGTTTCTTTACATGTCTCACTATGATCACATTTTATCTTGCACTACTATCCCTTTGTTATTTATAACTCCTGCCTTGTGTTTTATTACAAAGCTTCCTTTTATTTTCCCTTTCTGCCTTCTGACTTTTTTTTACTTTGTATTTGTTGAAAATCTGCTGAATCTCCACCTCTTTCTAGTCTGTTGATAGGTCGGTAACCTGAAATATTAACTTTAGTTGTTTTTTTCAAAGTTTCTTGACACATTGAGTATTTTCATTTTTGTTTTCAATCTCTGCCATCTCTTCATTATTTTAAATATTTTTATAATTTCACCTCATGATGATACCACTCGCTTTATTAAAGTTGAAATCAAACAGTTTCCAGGAGAGCTTAATGTACAATGATCAAGGGAATTGTTGTTTGAGTTAACTTGTTCCTCAAGAGTCTGTATCGTCCCAATGTTTCACCATGAAATGCAATGTTCAAACAAACAGAACAGAGTGAAGTTGCTTACTTCCATGATAGAAATTCACCAAATAAAAGCTCAGTTGGCTAAACCAGGTGGTCTCTAATGCAAAGTGATGCTAACAGTGTGGGCTCAATTCCTGCACTGTAGTAAAAAGTGAGGTCTGCAGATGCTGGAGATCAGAGCTGAAAATGTGTTGCTGGTTAAAGCACAGCAGGTTAGGCAGCATCCAAGGAACAGGAAATTCGACGTTTCGGGCCAGAGCCCTTCATCAGGAATTCATTGCTGATGAAAGGCTCTGGCCCGAAACGTCGAATGTCCTGTTCCTTGGATGCTGCCTAACCTGCTGTGCTTTAACCAGCAACACATTTTCAGCTCAATTCCTGCACTGGCTTATATTACCATGAAAGATTCTGCTTCACAACCTTCCCCTTTGCCTGAGATGTAATAACTACTTAAACTACTACCAGTTATCTCTTTCTAATATGACAGCAGCATTACAGTGACTTTTCATTTTCATTGATGTGGAGTTTCATTCCTTCAGATTTTAAATATTGTTGTTTGAGACTTTTAAAAATCCTTTGTTGTTTATTTCTCTTTCTAAACTTTATTGACTTTGCCTCCTTTTTTAGTTTCTTTCTTTCCATAATTTGCTCTTTCATTAGGTAAAAATCCAGAAAGCCATAGAAATTCTATGGACAAATGTAAAGGTCATGAATGGGTACTGCTAGTCTTTCATTACACTCCACAAAATCAAACTAATGGCACAGATTTCATAACAAGTGACCTTTGCACACAGATTGCACTGGTAGGTGATGGAAGGTTGTTTAGGGAAGGTTGAGTGTTGATGGGAAATATCAGGTCCAGAGGAGAGGGATATTGCATCCTGGCAGAGGGTTTTATTGATTGGCACAGTGGTGTCAAGTATCAGGGATGCAGAGGAAGGGGGGCAGGAGGTCAGATCCAGATGGGGGAAGATCACATCTGATAGTAGGGAAGGTGAAACTGGGTCCTAAGTGGAAGGTTTTCAGTTCATAGCAGAAGGGAGGAATTGGGCAAAGAGGAATTTTTACTTGATTTCAGCAGAACCATTTGATTTCTCCACCACTTTCAGAGGGTTCCAGATACAGAGAAATTGGCCATTTGAATCATCCATTTCCTGGACAATTCCATCAGACTTCTGCTACAGTAGGAACTTGGCAGCCATATGCAGAACTCGCATCTATCTTTCAGAAACAACTTTCTGGTAATTGGAAAATCCAAATCTTAAATATAGGGCTGAATGTTTTGTTTCTTCAGCTAAGTATCGGTGTTGCCAAGTTTCAAGGAGGGTTTCCCTCTGCTAGACTTAGCAAGGTCTCTCGCCATATCTTCACACCCTTCCCCTTTGCCTGAGGTAATTAGTCACCTACCCAAACCCTATGGCATCTCTCTCTCTCCAGATTCTAACACCATCCATCCACTCAATGTTCCCAGAACAACTCACCACTGCCTGTATATCTTGGAATTGACTCCATCCGTGCACAAGTGTCAGTTTTAATAGTTAGTTATTAAAAGTGCCGCTGATCATAAGTTGCCTATACAACTCCAGATATTAGCCCTGGACATGGTAATTAAGGGAAGTTGCCACCCTGCTTTTTGGATAGAGACATTTTGGTGAATGGGGTAATTCTTAGCCATGATGACCTCTTCCTCCAGAAAGAGCAGAGGAGCTTACAACGCCAGACCATGCTATTCTGGTCAAAGGCTGCCAGTTGGACAGTGCAATTTCATCTGGAGGAATGCCCAGCATGCAGGAAGAAAGAGAATTACCTTTTCCACCGTGTCAGATTAAGCAGCACCATTTTCTCTCCATTACCTCACACTCCCTCTACCTGTGTAACAGTACCCACCTTCCACCAAACCCCACTCTCACTATCACTATTGTCTTCCTTCACTTACTGTCACTCATCCCAACTCCTGACAACACTAACATTTCAAGACCTCTGCGCTGCACTTGCTTGACAACCTTTTTACTAGAATTAAAAATACAGCTGTTTCACCCATTTTTATCTCCTTTATTACCCACCTCTCTCTCATTGCAGGAGAAAAATAGCTGTCAAGAAGAGTCAAGACAGGCAGTGGGCTGCCCAACATTTAACTTCTCACTCTTTATGAGGGAAGGATCCTGACTCTGACTCCATAACAAGCTGACTGAATGTGTCCAAGCCCCTGCACTGGTTTTAGAGACTGCCCTTAATTTATTGTATTGAGAATCTATGAGCAAAGGTTGTCAGCCTTAACAGACTGAAGACTGCTGACAACCATGATACATTTTGCGGCTTTATTTCTGCAAGAAACAGCATGTCAATCCAGCAGTATCATGAGCCTGGTACACCTGGCTAATGGGCAAGATAAATGCAAGGTGCTGCATTTTGGGAAAGCACATCTTAGCAGGACTTATATACTTAATGGTAACATCCTAGGGAGTGTTGCTGAACAAAGAGACCTTGGAGTGCAGGTTCATAACTCCTTGAAAGTGGAGTTGTAGGTAGACAGGATAATGAAGAAGGCATTTGGTATGCACTCCTTTATTGGTCAGAGTATTGAGTACAAGAGTTGGGAGATGCTGTTGTGGCTGTACAGGACATTAGCTAGGCCACTGTTGGAATATTGCGTGCAATTCTGGTCTCCTTCCTATCGGAAAGATGTTGTGAAACATGAAAGGGTTCAGTAAAGATTTACAAGGATGTTGCCAGGGTTGGAGGATTTCAGCTATAGGGAGAGGCTGAACAGGTTGGGGCTGTTTTCCCTGGAGCATCAGAGGCTGAGGGGTGACCTTTATAGAGGTTTACAAAATTGAGTGGCTTGGATAGGGTAAATAGACAAAGTCTTTCCCCTGGGATGGGGGAGTCCAGAACTAGAGGGCATAGGTTTAGGGTGAGAGGGAAAGATATAAAAGAGACCTACGGGGCAACCTTTTCACAGTGGTACATGTATGGAATGAGCTGCCAGAGGATGTGGTGGAGGCTGGTACAATTGCAACATTTTAAGAGGCATTTGGATGGGTATATGAATAGAAAGGGTTTGGCGGGATATGCGTCGGGTGCTGGCAGGTGGGACTAGATTGGGTTGAGCTACCTGGTCAGCATGGATGGGTTGGACCGAAGGGTCTGTTTCCATGCTGTGCATCTCTATGACTCCATGACTCTAAGACGCAAAAAAGGCTCAGCAATACACAAATTCTGTGAGCATCCAAGTAGTCTCAAAGTGAGGGAGAGCGCTAATATAGGAAGTGAACACGCTGGTCCAATCCATGAGCTGTGTGTATGCCAGTGAGTGTAAAATGTCCTTGTTGCAGCATTATTATGATAGTCACCACTGCACCAATGTGCACTGTATGTGGATTGGAGATAAGCCATGAGGGCTCGTAGAGGCTGGCACGTGTTTCATGCCATCATTTGTTGGCCAGTGACCATGGATTATGCTCTGAGACATTGGTAACTGGTGTCCAACATGGAGGTTGTTTAGAGAGAGCAGGGATCTGAATTTGTCAGGCATCCACATGACTTTCTTGTCGTAACTTCAAGCCATCTAGTTTTGCAGGATTGGTAAAATAGAAAATTACATATTAATGTGTCATGATGCACAGTTAATAAATCATTAACAAGTAATGATCCCGCTTAGGTGAGTTATGTTGAGATTGGCCTCACTGAATCTCTCACACAATTCTGCAATATTTCTTGCCATGGCTCATGTCATTCAGCTCCCTCAATAATTCTGTCCATGGTCTGAAATTCAATACTGCATGTAAGAACTAAACTTGAGATTTTATTAAGCATAGCATATACACTTTACCTTTTGACACTTTATATTCTATGTTTCTTGCCGTGAAATTCGGTGCCATTATTTTGAGTTGCAGCCTTTAAATCTTCAGTCATAATTTAAGCTAACTTTCTCGGGTTATACACAACAAGATATTTATTTGCATTCTGAACGCATTAACTGATATGAATTTTTTAACTAAAATACAATATGTCACACTTTCTGACACTGAATTCCATTTGCTTCTTTATAACCCATATTATTGATATTCTTTTCCACACCCATGGGTCTGCTGAAGAGATAGCTATAGTCCTATGTTAGCATCAACTGGAAATTACTGTCACATAATCAATTTTGATATTTTATCAGAGTTATATTCAGGTGATTAGACTTAACCTGCAATGTTGCTGTTTATTTCTTTTCACCGAATACAAATTGGATTCCACAGTTTGTAATCAAGAACTATTCAATGTAAGGATACTGAGAAATTAGGTTTAAAATTTATGATCTTTTACAAGTCTTATGAATAGTATAATGTTGTTGGCCTGGGGAGGAACTTGGAATGTGAGGAAAAGCATTGAGTTGTAGTCATCGATGTTGTCCCAATTACATTGATAGGATTAGAAAGGAGGTTCTGCAGAAAGAGTTTGGAGAGCTAGGAGCTAAACTAAAATGCAAAACCTCCACAGTAAGAATGTTAGGATTATTATGCATCATGGGGAAACTGGAATTGAATAGATAAAGTCTCAGAGTTAAATACATGTCTCAAAGATTGTTGTGGGAGCATTAGCACCAATACTAGGGTAGAAGTTGGATCAGGCGACACTTGAACCATAATGATATCAAAGTCCTGATGAATCAAATAAGTAGGACTATAGAAAGGGTTTTAAACTAAATAAAATGTTTGAGCGAAGGGAAACCGAGGTTTCCAAAATAAAAGGAGATGCCAGCATTGCATGGCAGCTATTTAGATAATGAGAAAAAGTGGGACAAGAAGGGGCAGAGTCTCTAAGTATGTTTTTTTTTCAAAAAAACAGCAAATGGAGTCAAAGGGGAAAAATTAGTCAAAAATAAAATTAATGGATTTTTATTTAATTAAGAATAGTATCCGAAACAAAATAAATAAATTAATGTCACCAATAGAAGTTAATGAATTAATGATATGCTGTGGATACAACCAGGGATCAAACTATTTTGGATCCGATAATGAGGCTGGTTTAATAAATTATCTCAGAGTAAAAGATTCCCTTAGGAACAGCGATCATAACATGGTAGAATTCAACGTTCAGTTTAAGAGCAAGAATTTTTGGTCAGAAACAGTCATGCAAAACTTAAATAAGGGTAATTACAAAGGGATGAAGGCAAAGTTGGCTGGAGGAAAGAGATTTAGCAGAGAGACTTTTTGAGAAACAGTGGCATACATATGAAAAAGGTCATGACTCTCAATAACAATATATTCCAGTGAGGTAGAAGGATTCCAGGAAGGGAATAAACCAAACATGGTTAACTGGGGAAGTTAAGGATAACATCAAATTGAAAGGAAAAAAAATGTGGCTAAGATCTGTGGAAAACCAAAAGACTCCAAAGACCAACAAAAAACAAACAATAATATAGTAAAAAGAGAGAAAATAAACTAATAAAGTAAACTAGCAAATCATGTGAAAATGGACAGCAACGACTTCGTTAAGTATAAAAAGGAAGCCAGTGCCTGTGGTGGACTTAAGTGCCTTAGAGAACGAGGCTGAAGAAATAATAAGAAAAAGCAGAGAAATTAAATAAATACTGATAGGGCTAAAGGCCAATAGGTCCCCTAGATCTGATGGGTTTCATCTTAGGATGTTAAAGAAAATAGGTTCATACAGAGTAGGTGCACTGATGATAACCTTTCAAATTAACACCCTCATTCAAAAAGGGAGGGGAGGCAAATATATGTAAGTAAAGGCCCATTAGTTCAACATCCAACAGTGGGAAAATGTTAGAGTTATTAAAAATGATGCAATAACAGAGTCTTTAGAAACATACAATATAACCAAGCAGGGTCAGAATTACTTTATGATGAGTAAATTAAATTTGACAAATTTATTAAAATTCTTTGGGAAGGTAACACGCAAGATAGATAAAGGGAAACTTGTAGTTATAATGTATTTGGATTTCTAAAACGTATTTGATAAGTTACCACATTTAATGCTACTTATTAAGAGACCAAGATGCTTTTAGTGTAATAGCATGGACAGAGGATTTACTAACTAATAGAAGAAAGAGAACTGAGATGGGGGGTGGTGGGGACATTTGCACAATGGCAACCTATAATTAGTGAAATGCCACAAGGATCAATACTGAACCACAATTATTTATACTATGTATTAATGACTTGGATAATAGAAGTGAAAGTACATTTGCTAAGTTGATACAAAAGTAAGCAAGTAATAGGATGATACATACAGTCTACAGAGGAACATGGACAGGTTAAGTGAGTGGGAAAAAAACTTGGCAAATGGAATCGAACATCAAAAAGTGTGAAGTTATATATTTTGGCAGGAAGAATCGAAGAGCTCTGTATTATTTAAATGGAGAGAGATGGCAGAGATTTGTAGCTCAGTGGGATTCGTAAGTAGATTTAATTTTATTATCTAATGTATATTTAAAAATACAGTGAAAATTGGTTATCATGTGTTACACATAAGTATTGCCATGCATCGGCACCATCTTGAAACACTGAATATAATTAAAGATCCTCATCTATGAATCCCAATAAGCTAGCATCCACGTCCAGTGGGTAATAGGGAAGGCAATGTTTACTTTTATGTGAAAAGGAATGGAGTACAAAAAAGGAAAGTTTTGCTCAATCTATATAAGACACTGATCAGACAACACCTGGAATATGGTGAATAGTTCTGTTCCCTTCATCTAAGGAAGATATACTGACATTGGAAGCAATCCAGAGAGGTTTCAACAGGGTTGATTGCAAACATGGAGGGATTTTCTTATGAGGAGCATTTGAGTAAGGTTGGGTTTGTACTTATTGAAGTTTAGAAGAATATAAGGAGAACCTATTGAAACATATGATACTTAGGAGGCTTGACAGGGAGAGTCTAGGACCAGAAAGCATAATCTCAGAATAAAGAGTTAAGGAGGAATTTTCTTTGTTAATATAAATCTGTGGAATTCTTTACCACAGAGGGTTTTCAAGGCTGGGTTATTAAGAATATTTAAGGCTGAGACACATGGATTTTTAATCAGATGTGATCTAACTGAATGGTCAATAAAGTCAATGGGTCAAATGCCTTACTGCTGTTCTATGTCTTATGCTTTTATTGCTTTTAATATGATATCATATAAGAAAAAATACATCACACATGATTAATAAAATTTTATTTCCAAATCTCTTAACTATCAAAATCTGAATGCCAAACTTGGTGAGAAGGTGATCGATATTTCACTCGTAAGCTAAACAGATGGAAACATAACTCAGACTCCCTTTACTTGTAAAATTATTGCAGAATGATGCTGCCAGTTTTAAATACCAATTAGTGCAGTTGGTTTGGAAAGTTGTCCTTTGATAGTTGTTAAGTAACCTAAGTGAAAATTAGTTTGTGCAACCTCAACCCAATTGATGTAAATCCTTCACTTTAAACTGCTTGTAATTCAGCTGTAATTGGATCTCATTTAGTAGGTTCAAGTAAGTGTGACGGAAGTGAGAATGGAATTACACTGATTTAGTTTTATGTGTGTTCTGGTTAAAAAATATTGAATTTAGTTTCTGTTTCTTCTTGTGGTTAGAATGTCACGGTTAGTGGAAAGTCCGAAGCCTTTCTACTGAATTTATGATATGGCACCACTTTGCAATTTTTCACCTTTAACTTGCATTAAATTGCTTTGAGACGCTAATTAACCTGTAAATATTCAATTCCTGTCTATATCACACCTGGAACATACATTAACAGACTATATTTGTTTTCCTAAAAGGAATACTTCAAATCAATTGAAAATGTAAGAGAACCATTTTGAATCAAGGTTTCTTTATCAGTCCTGAAAAATACTTCTAAATGCTCAAACGTATCAGCAAAAAAAACAAATATTTGGAAAGCTTACCATGTACCAGGTCTCAAGTGAAATTAAGAACTGCCACAAGAATGGCTATCATGGTCTACCAACACCCAACAGCCATCATCTGAGTTTTAACATTTCAAACCTCAGGCTAAAGAGGTTTTTAGAAAGAAGTACTGACGTTACATGGCTGTCATATTCACCTGGCCACAGACTGAGGCAAAATTTGTGAAATCAGTGTGAGATATACAAAACCTATCTGCACCGAAACAACAATTTCATGGAAAGAAAGTGAAACTAAATAAATAACTCAAAGTCAAGATGTTGAATCTTGTTTAATTCACACTTGCTAGAAAATTTACATATTGGGAGTTGAGAGATTGCCTGCAGTATTGAAAAAACAATGAAACTCAGGATTGCATAAATGGACCTATGTTGTTAGATTACCTACAGTGTGGAAACAGACCCTTTGGCCCAACAAGTCCACACTGACCCTCTGAAGAGCAACCCACCCAGACCCATTTCCCAATTTTGTCTTAAATGCCTCAGTTGAACCCATCCCCTCCACAGGTCAGCCAGTGCATTCCAGGTTTTAAGCACCCTCCATGCCAAGAGGTTTCTCCTCATTTCAGCTGCTTCTTTTGTCAATTACCTGAAAACTACGTGCCCTCAAACTTGCTCTCTTTTGTTAGAATATTGCAAGGTGAATTTGGCAAAAAAAAAACAGGTCACAACCCCAACAAAATTGAAATGTAGCTTTGGAAAAGCTACCTCCTTGATTTACCCAAATGAATGCGAAGTCTTGCGCTTGCTGGAAATCTGAAATAAAAAGAGAACATTCTACAAATACAGAGAAATAGTTAACAGTTACGTTTGATAACATTTCATCACACATCATGTCGCTTCCTTAGAATGGCAGTAAAGGTAGAGAAGGAATGTGTTTTAAATAGGACATCCTCTCATGGTACTTACACCACAAGCAGTCGAAATGAGTTCTTCCCTGCGATTAGACAGAAGAGCAAAAAGAAGCACAGTGAGAACATTTTCTCTGCATGTATGATAAAATTCATTATGTACAAGATTGAAATGCTTTTGAGAATTTCTGTTATTTTCTTGTCTTACCAATGGAAATTAATCTCCTAACCACTGAAGAATATTTACCTTTTCCTTCTTTTATTCCTTCTGGTATCATCTCAATCTAGACTTACATTGCATTCTCTGGATTCATTTTGTTAATCGGTCCTCATTCTCTTTTGATAAAAGAAATTTCAGTCTTTTCCTCACCAGGCCATTAAATTGTCATTCAAAATCCGATGAAGTGATTCAAATTTACACAAGCCGCTCGCAGCAACACTTGCTTCATTAAGTGCTTATTAAAGATAATATCGGCTTAATACAAAACCTTGTCTTTTAATGCAATCAGCTTTCTTTGTATGAATCAGATGAACATATGTCCATTAAGATCTACAAGTTAATAATCCCTAATTACATAGTTGTCATTTTAAAAGTCAAGTTAAGTGGATAGGGTAAATAGACAAGGTCTTTTCCCTGGGGTGGAGGAGTCCAGAACTAAAGGGCATAGGGTTAGGGTGAGAGGGGAAAGATTTAAAAGGGGCAAATCTTTCATGCAAAGGGTGGCACGTGTATGGAATGAGCTGCCAGAGGAAGTGATGAGGCTGATACAATTACAACATTTAAAAGGCATCTAGATTGGTATATGAATAGGAAATGTATAGAGGGATATGGGTCAAGTGCTGGTAAATGGGACTAGATTAATTTAGGATATCTGGTCGATATGGACGAGTTGGACCAAAGGGTCTGTTTCTGAGCTGTACATCTCTATGATTCCATGACTAATACACACAGTTAAACATGATATGTAAATAGGAAGATATTGGTTAAAGTAAAAAAAAATGTAAACATAAACCAATGGCCCATCAAGGTACTGATATCCAATTGCAGACATCATGGATGCAGTGATTCAGTAACAACACTCATCTGCCTCAATTTGTACTGATATAGGCCATTCATTGCCTAAGAATGAAGAATACACATTAAGAAATATGTCCTCAAGCATTGAACATTTGCATACAAATTTCCTCCTTGTCATTCAGCCAAGCAAATTTAATCTGACAAATATAGCTAGAAGTGTCATCTGAACTTGTATCAGAAACATGTTTGACAGCTTGGACTAGGAGACAATACTTTGCTTTTTGAACTCTAAATATGCAGGACATGATCTGATTGGTGAAGGTGCTGATCACGTCATCTTACTGGTAGGATTCTAATTTACCAGTGTATTATCAAAACTTTGGTTTTACAGCAAACATTTGGATATGGTAACATTCCTCAGTGCATCTTATGGAGGCACAAAATTGACCTCTCTGGAAAACCTCCATACCATGCAGTTCATGAAGTTTCATTTTGATGGGTGTGAGGGCTCAACATTTCCTTTATTAAAATCCCATTATTTTTATGACCTTTCCCACAGTTTAGCTGCTTACACATCAACATGGGCAACATTCTGGATGGAATCCTTGCGAACCTGCTTCAATTCCAAAGACAAACTGAAAGGAGACAGTAATTAGAACACTGTAAGGAAAAGAAGTAATCCCTAATAGCCACTCACAGCCTCCAGAGGGAGAAGGAACTGGTGAAGATCCACCAAGGAGGCAGAGGGGAATGAGGAACCATCACATCTACAGTTCTCATTATCATTCTTGCTCACTGTCTGAAACAGTGCAGATGCAGCATAAGGATATCTCATGCCACCATCACCAAACTGTGTCATCTGCTGGAGCACGACTTGTGTTCAGAAAGACTGTTAGCCATCCCATCTCTGTGGCAATTATGTTCTGGCTGCACTGAATGTATTTGTCAGTGGCTCATTTTAATTAGTAAACTGCAGCCATTGGTTGTTGGATGGCATAGTTGTCTACCACTTGCTGTTTATGCTGCTTGGCATGCAAGTAGTTCCATTTGGTAGCTTCACCAGGTTCCCACTTCATTTTCAAGTATTCCTGATGCTGCTTCTGGCATGGCCTCCTGCACTCTCCATTAAACCAAGGTTGATCCCCTGGCTTCAGGGTAATGATGGAGAGGGGATAATGCTGGCCCATGAGTTTATAAGTTGTGCTGGAGTGGAATTCAGCTACTGTTGATGTCCCACTGAGCTTCATGGATGCTCAGTCTTGAGTTGCTGGATCTGTTCAAAGTCTGTCCCATTTAGGACAGTGATAGTTCCACACAAACAAAGGAGAGGATTCTCACTGTGAAGGTGGAACTTTGTCTCTGCATGAACGGTGCAATTATCACTTGTACCAATTGTAGACAAAGGAATCTGCAGCCCTGATCAGTCATGATGCTGCTGAGCCACGCTGGGTAGTGTCCATTTAAATCTCTCACCCAGGGTACATTTTGTGCCCTTACCATCCTCAGTGCATCCTCCAAGTGTTATTTAACATGGAGGTGAATTGATTCATCAGCCGAAGGAGGATGGTATGTGATAAGAAGCAGAGGTTTCCTTGCCCACATTTAACCTGAAGCCATGAGACTTAATGGGATTTGGAGTCAATGTTGAGAAATCTCAGGGCAACTCCCTCCTGATTGTACACCACTATGCCACCATTTCAGCTGATCTGAGTGGGTCAGCACACATCCAGAGACGGTGATGGTGTTGTTTGGGACATTGTCTGTCAGGTATGATTCCTTGTGTATGGTTTTGTCAGACAGCTTTCACAATTTTGGCACTAGCTTCCAGATATTAATACGAAGGACTTTGCAGGGTCAACAGGATTATTTCTGCCCTTGTTGTTTCTGGTGCCTAGGTTGATGCCAGGTCTGCCCAGTTTCATTTCATTGTTGAGATTTCATAGTAATTGTTATAACTGTATGGCTTTCTCAGCCTCTTCAGAAGACAATGGAAAGTCAGCCATATTGCTGTAGGTCCAGAGTCACATCTAGGTCAGACCATGAGAGGATTGCAGATTTCTTCCCCAGAAGGCGCTTAGTGAGCTAAATTGTTTTTTTTTCTACAACCCAAATTTCAGATAATTTGCATTGATTTCAAATCCCACCATCTGCTGTGATCGGATTCAAACCTGGACTCCCAGAATATTAACTGAGTTTCAGGGTCAATGGTCTCATGATAAGTTAAATTTGTATGAAACATTGCTTTGACCTCAACTGAAGGACTGCATCTAATTCTGGGCACCACTGCTTTAGGAAGGAAATGAAGGCATTAGTGAAGGCATAGAAAATATTCATAGGAATTGTTCCCAAGATGAAAAATTTTAGTTACATAATGGGTTGGAGATTGCTTTCCTTGCGAAAGAGGTTATAATTGAAGGTAATTAGCAAAAGCAGTAATATAAAATGAGGAGAAACCTTTTCATGTATAGAATGGTTAGGTATGGTGGGCAAAGTGACAACTGAGGTTCTTAAAAGAATCATTTCCTGAAAAGAAATTAAAGAATTGGATGTAGGTTTGCTTGCTGAGCTGGAAGGTTCATTTTCAGATGTTTCATCACCATACTAGGTAACATCTGCAGTGAGCCTCCAGATGAAGCACTACTGATGATTCCTGCTTTCTATTTATATGTTTGGGTTTCTTCGGGTTGGTAATGTCATTTCCTGTAGTAATGTCATTTCCTATGGTGATGTCATTTCCTGTTCCTTTTCTCAGGAGGTGGTAAATGGGGTCCAAGTCAATGTGATTGCTGATCGAGTTCCGATTGGAATGCCATGCTTCTAGGAATTCTCATGTGTGTCTCTGTTTGGCTTTCCTAGGATGGATGTGTTGTCCCAGTCGAAATGGTGTCCTTCCTTATCTGTATGTAAGGATATTAGTGAGTAAGGGTCATGTCATTTTGTAGTTTGTTGGTGTTCATATATCATGGTGACTAGTTTTCTGCCTGTTTGTCCAATGTAGTGTTTGTTAAAGAGGAGGAAAACAGCAACAAACTGCCATTCCTAGCTATCACAGTAGAGCAAACAGCCAATAGGGAACTTTAAACCAGTGTCTACAGGAAAACAGCACATACGGACTAAGTATTGAACTACAGAAGCAATCATCTCAACATTCACAAACAAACCTGCATCAGAACATTATTTCAATGAGCCACCACACACTGCAGCACAGAGAAACTATGCAGAGCAGAGGAAAACCTATACAGTTTATTCAAAAGGAATGGGTATCCAACGAAAACAGTCCGCCGAGATCTCAGCAACAAACCTAAAGAAGCAGACAAAATGCATCCAGAAACCCTAGCCACTCTCCACTACATCAAAGACCTCTCAGAAATGACTGATAGGTTGCTCAGACCCCTTGGCATCATGGTAACCCACAAACCGACCAACACAGTAAAACAGCAGCTAATGAACTTAAAAGACCCGATACAGACAACAAGCAAAACTAATGTCATTTACAAAATACTGTGCAAGAAATGTAACAAACACTACATTGAACAAACAGGCAGAAAACTAGCCACCAGGATACATGGACATCAAATAGCCACAAAACAACATGACCCTCTCTCACTAGTATCCTTACATACAGATAAGGAAGGGCACTACTTTGACTGGGACAATACATCCATCCTAGAACAAGCCAAACAGAGACACACTTGAGAATTCCTAGAAGCATGGCATTCCAACCGGAATTCTATCAACAAACATAGCCACAGTGAAAAGGCAAGGGATTGGCTCTCTGTAAATAGTATGCAAACTGAATTGAAATTATCCTTCAGAGAGTTAGCACAATCCAACACGTGGACTGCTTGGCCTTGTTCTGTACTGTAACCATTTTATGATTCCCTAAAACCGAGGTATCTAGACATCAGCTTTCACTATTGTGAACTTCGTTTCCACTCATTGGGTTTCAGCTACCTTATCCTCCAAAATTATTAATGTCTTTATAATTGATAAAAACTCTCAAAAATACTTTTCAAACATTTCTGAAAACAATTACATATTTCTAAACCATTTTAGATTTATAATTTATTTTATAACCATTATAATTTTCACTATTATTATTCCTTCAAAGCTAAAGACATCATAATCACATTACCATTTTCTGTGCAAAGGCAAAATACGGCAGATGCTGGATATCTGAAACAAACACAGCAAAAGGTGGAGAAACTCAGCCAGTCTGGTAGCATCTGTGAAGAGAGAAACAGAGTTAATGATTCAAGTCCAGTATGACATTTGTTCTTCTGAATCATCAAATATTTCGGTTGACATAAATTCAATTTCCTGGAAAAATAATTGACTAACTGTTCAATTCCTATCTCGGTTTCTTGTATCACAGCACCCACACTTGTCAATGGTATCAACAGCCGGTCTGAATAGTTTCTTGTAATCTAGTGCAGTTGTCAGCACAGATTTCAAATTGTCAAAGGCAGTCTGACATGTTTACATCCTTTCAAATTTCTTCCCTTTCTGCATTAAAATTGTCAAAGGAGCCAACACAGCGGCATTTCTCTTATTCTTATATCGCACATATCATGTTGAAAATGAAGGCGGGAACCAGCAATATAACGTGAATTATCCTCGAGTACATAATTAGATTGAAGTGTAGTGTGATTATTTCTTTTTCTTTGTATGAGATTTGTGCCGTAGGAGCTAGCACTTATGAACATTGTAACATTAGGAAAAGATGAAGGACTGCTACATTTGACTGGCTCAAAATACATTCAATGCTGCCTACGCTAAAGGTTAAGGCATGCTCTAACATACTGAATAGGTTAGTCAAAACAGCTCATGGATCAGTAAAGAGCTGTTTCATGCCACAGTTTTTTGAAGAAGAATACAGATAAAGGCAAAGGTTAGATTAGGTTACTTACAGATTAGATTAGATTACTTAGAGTGTGGAAACAGGCCCTTCGGCCCAACAAGTCCACACCAACCCGCCGAAGCGCAACCCACCCATTCCCCAACATTTGCCCCTTTACCTAACACTACAGGCAATTTAGCATGACCAATTCACCTGACCTGCACATCTTTGGACTGTGGGAGGAAACTGGAGCACCCGGAGGAAACCCACGCAGACATGGGGACAATGCAATGGTTGGCACCATGCCGGAAATAACTTGTAAGCTGTAATGCTGAGCAGCAAATTGTGATCACTGGCTTGGTATATTCAGAACTCAGAAAGAGATTCTGGGAACTAGCAGAAACTTAGTGTTTGAGTTAGTGGTCAGGAAAATCTTGGGAGCTGAGGGGCTTGAAGGAAACACTGTACTATTAATCATTCAGCGCAGCAGGGAACGTGGGTTGAAAGCCCACAAGGAGTAAATGTTTTATGCAACTGAGCCAGATGAGAGCTCAGAAACAAACCCAACCTGCTCTCTATGAAAAAAATCTGGCATTGTGCCTATGAATAATTGCTGTAGTGACTCTCCAGGATCCAGAGGGGCATCATCCCAGAGTGGAAAAGTAAACAACCAAAAAAGGAGCAGTTATTGAGGGAGACCTTGACCAAAAGTGTGTGAGGGAATTTCAAGGCCAGTTTATCAGAAGTCAAGAATTGCAATCCCTTGTGGAATTTTAGTGAGATTTGGTGACTCACAGTATTAATGACATCTGTGGAAGGTATTGGAGAGGGAGGAGGAGCACTTATTGCTGCTCAGAAATCCAAAGAATCAGTCTTAATAACAGTCTCTATTTGATGTGTTCTTGGGGTATCGAACCATGATTTATCTGTTCCTCATTGTTGCCTCATATTAAATTTGGGATGTCAAAACCTAGATCATACCGATCTTTGTACACGTTAAACCTTTTTGTCAATAAACTTAGCATGTTTGTTTGAATAAAAGTAATTTCAGTAGACTAATTATTCTTTATCAACTAAATAAACTTGACTGAATTGCTTCCAATATTGTATAATTGGCCAAATTGCTATTTGGATGAATTTAAAATGTGTTGTGCGCAGTTACAAAGAGGGATGATAAAGAAATTGGTGCACCTCCCTTGCCTTGGTTATAATCGTGGTAAGGGAAAGTATTGAGATATAGTGGATGCTTCCCTAAGATGAAGTATGAATAGGGTCATGTACCGTAAAGAGAAATGAAATGTTATGACTTGTGAAAATGCATCCAAAAGAAGTAGCAATAAAAATGATTCTTGTGTAGAACAAAGTCAGTCAGGCATGAGTACAGAGGCCAAGTTATTTCACTAATTCTGTTGCTAGATTGTCACATTTTTCTATTTTGCCAGATTTAATGCTTTTCCCAATTCTATGATCTTGAAGGGGTTAGGGCTCTTGTTTTCTGCCCGTTGCTGGTATTTTTTTTAAAGTTCATTCCAAGTTATGCATTTAATTTTATTCTTCAACCGTGTCCTCATGACAAGCAGTCGATGACTAGCACTTGGGTCAAGGTGACTTGGTAAATTTAGTAAAGGCATTTTTGGGAATAATCGATGACAATAAATCAATCTCCAGCATGGCCACAATGACTGAAATTGAATCTTTCTGGTTTTTTTCTGATCTGGCACAGCATACAGCACTGAGAGACACACTGAGATGGTCTGTTATATCAGTGTAACCAAAAAATTGATATTCCTTTCAGAGTGCTAGTTCTGGGCTCTCTATTTCGAGGCATGGGACATATATGGGTTGTAGCCTCAGGGGAGGATGTGAAAGTAACCTTGTGAATTGTACAATATTAGCACTTATATAATTCTTGACATCGTATGTGACACTGTGTGTGTTTTAATAGTAACAATGTATAGTGTTATACTGTATCTTGTTTGCATGGTTTTGCATTCAGCAGCACTAACACATGTTCTGGTATTAACATCTGTTCTGGATCTATAATGATCTAAAATCCCTTTGCCTTAGATTCCCTAGTCTTGCCATCTATTCCAATTATTCCTCTCAGCCTTTTTCTAATCTATGAAATCCATTACCTTTATACTCCCTTGCCTGACCAACCCCGCACCCCCATCTCCCTACCCCAACCCACTCCACACTGCTTCACCTCCGAAGAAGTCATATTGGATTCAAGACGTAATCTCTGTTACTCTCTCCATGGAAGTTGTCAAATCTACTGTGTTTCACCAGCACAGTCTGTCCGGACTCAAGAGCATCCTGCGCCTATCAAAAGGAAATTTGAAAAATTGAGAAACTCAAGATCTCACATTAAGTAAACATATTTAAAGATGTCCTGTCTTTGTCAGTTTTCATTTCCCTCAGGCAAGTAATGAGTGCTTGATGAGACATGATGAACCTAATTTCCCTCAAAATGAATCTACAAATAAAACAATTGTACATGAACAAGTTATATGGTCTGAAATGCAATGTATAATTCCAATAGTGATGATGACATTTCAGTCTATTGAGCACCTAGTGCAGAAAAGATTGCTCAACCAATCACATGATATAATTGTATATCTGTCAAGAAGTCATTAGCAAATCCTTATGTTTTTGATGTCAATGAAGTACTTATTTGCCATTTTGAGAGACTTCTGTTCTACTATAATTACGGTTATTTTCCTCCCTGCATTAATAAATTCTAATGGTGCTTCAGAGAATCTTGTTATGGAACAGTGACCTGGTTGTTAGATCTCTGTAACTTGGCTGGAAGGCCAAAAGTCTAAATAATTACAGTTGCCACAGTATTCTAAAGGTGAAAACATTTGCACTTGAGCACACACAGATGATCGAGGAAATACTTGAATACTCACAATGTAAGGATTGCAAATATGATATGTTTTAAACGACTGTGCTATCAAAATTTGTTTAAAGAAGGAATCTCAGAATTGGTAAATGTGACGTTTTGTGCACCAATTATAGCCACTGTAATTATAAAATGGAGACAAGTCTAGGTCTTCATTTATCTCAACACCAAGCAGGTCCTGGAAATGAGTTGCTTCTCCTTCTGTGAGTAACCATAGTGATCGACCTTCACAAATTCTGCAATGGCAGAAGTGCAAACCATCATTCTCACCAGCTCTAGGAAAAATGTAAAGAGCTAAGTGAGAATTTCAAAGTGTGTTTGATAAAATGTCACACAGTAACCTGGTTAGCAAAATTGAAGGCTATTGAATTAAAGGGTCAGCAGCAATATGGATGCTAAATTGACTAAGTTAAGAAGCTGATGGTAAATTGATTTTTTTTTGTGTTGGAGGGTGTATAGAGCTTTCCTCATTGTTATTTAGAAGCTCTGTGTTTTTTTAATGTATACTAATGATTTTGAATTTAAGGGGCAAAATTCCTAAGCTAGCATATGATACAAAACTTAGAAATGTAGCAAGTTGTGTAACATCTGTGACATTATTCTTTTATATCTGGTGTTATCTTGCCCAATGTCCCTTTAATCTCTCCTTGAGTAAAATAAAGAAGTGAAAACATAAAAATATCAAAATTATCCAAAGAGCTTTCCTTGCTCCTGTTGCAAATGGATTCATAAGATGCAATTGAACTTAGTACAAATACAGAACTGCATTGGATATAAACATAATTTTGCAATAATTCTACAGTTTATATGAGGCTGATTTAAAAAGAAATGCGGGGAGGATCCAAGATGGTGGCAATCTAGGATGATCGTGTTGCAGAGCTCCTTACCGCATCAGAACAATGTCCTAGCCCGTCCTACCTGGACCACCGCTATATCCTGGGACTCTGGAAAGGTTGTGGAGTCCCAAATAACTGTCAGAGAGCAACTTACCTTATGTTTCGTTGTCCAGAGATGCCAAAGGAGGGAGGAGGTATGTCCAAGGCCGGGCCCACGGCTCAGCAGGCAGGATCCTAGGACTCGATCTCCTACCAGGACCTGGTGAAGGAGCTTGCAAACTCTCGCAAAATGTTGGGCAAGCAGATGGAGGAAAAGCTGCACCCAATCTCGATCATGCTGCAGAAGCATGACCAACAGCTGGGAGACCTGGAGAAAAGGACGGATGAGGTAGAACACAGAGTCGCAGTGGTGGAAGCTGATACTGATCCCTCCAAGGATAGAATCCAAACCCTGGAGACACAGGTCCGTAATTTACTTGGCCAAGTTGATGACCTCGAGAACAGGGGCAGGAGAAAAAATATTCAGATCATTGGTCTGCCAGAGGGAAAGAAGGTGAGTGACTGGTGGAAATCATTAGGAACTGGTTGCCAAAATTCCTTAACTTGGAGGCTGGAGTGAGAGGCTTGAGAAGTGAGAGGGCTCACCAGGTCACAGCACAGAGGTCAGGTCTGGACAACCTCCTCGTCCTGTCTTGGTGCTTGCAGTTTCATCACTATAGAGATAAGGAGAGAATCGTGGAAGCTTCCAGAAACCAGGGGAAGGATCTGAAGGCCCTAGTTTACAAGGGCTCTAAGATCATATTCTTCCAGGGCTTCTCAGCAGCAGTGATCCAAAAAAGAAAATCCTATGCTGGCGTCAAGAGAAGTCTGAGGGGGCCTGGGATCAAGTACTCTCTGAGGTATCCAGCAGTGCTTTGGAATGCCTTCGATAGATCTGTACATGTCTTTGACACATCAGAGAAGGCAAGAGACTTTGCGGACAAACTAACTTAATTTGAACAATTTAGTATGTACAAATAATAGTGTTGTTTGGGTCTGTCTCTGTTTTTCTTTAAAAAAAAGAGGAAGTCCGGTTGGGCCTTTCTTTTCCTTTTTTTATTGGTGGTAATTTGGTCCAACTATGCTCGGAAGTGTACTTTCAATTTCTACGTTGAGTTATATCAAATGGTGGGTGGGATACTTACCCTTTTATAAAATTTAATTATTTGTTCAAATTGTTATTTCATGGTGTCTTTTCTTTTTTTCTTTTCTGCTTGTGTTTGAGGTGTGGCTCTAGCTAGGAGGAGGGAAAATAGAGCTCCCCTATTCAGCACCATTGGCGCTTTATATGCTGGTTTGATTTTTGGTTTTTGTTGTATATAATCTTTGATAGCTTTGTAGGTTTGTCAACTGTAGTGTTTTAGTTCATGTAGTTTTTATGTTCAATGGATCTTGCTACACTAAGGCTCGGCGATTTATAATTCAAGCTCCTCCTCTCTGGAATCTAAATGTTACTGTATAAGGTTATGGCTAATGACTTGATTAAATGGTGTACCTGGAACATCAAAAGGAGTCATTCACCAATTAAGAGGAAGGAAGTACTTTTGAGTCTTAGAAAGGAAAAGGTAGATATTGCTTTAGTACAGGAGATACACTTGGATGACAGGGAGCATTTGAAATTACAGCAGAATGGCTTTGATCAGGTTTACTTTTCAGCTTTTAATACCAAAAGTAATGGAGTGGCTATATTGGTTAGGAGAAATCTCCTATTTAAGTTACTAGAGTGTGTAAAATACACACAAGGGAGATTTGTAATCCTCAAAGCACTGATAAACAGGGAAAAGTATGGTGTCTTAAATGTGCATTGCCCTCTGGCCCATCCCCTCAAATGTCTGATAGATGCATTCTCTAAATTGATCTGTCTCAAATCCTGGCATATCATTATAGGGGAAGATTTTAATTGTGTTATGGATCCCACGGTAGTCAGGTTGCCCAAAGGTCCCCTGATACCCTCTGTACAAACTAAACAATAAGTGGATGTGTGTGTGGAGTTAGGATTGGTGGATGCCTGGAGGTGTCTCCACCTAACAGGCAAAGATTTTATGTTTTTTTTCCCAATCCACACAGATGTCACACCAGGATTGATATTTTTCTGATGCCAATGGCAACACTGGACTTGGTGGCATCTCATACAATTGGTAATATTACTATCTCCAATCATGCTCCAGTGTACCTATTGGTTAAGATTAAGGACATTATAGTGGGCCTGAGGCACTGGAAAATGGATCCCTTTATCCTTAGGGATAATAAGTTTGTGGAATTCTTCTCTAAGGAATTTAGAGCATTTCTAGATATTAACTCAGGCTCAGTTAGTAGCCTGTCCTTTGGGAAACTGCCAAAGCCTATGCCAGACAGTTAGTTATTTCCTACTCTGCCAGAAGGAAGCGACAGAAGGGCAAGCAGCAAAGTCTCCTTGGAGCACAGTTGATGACAGCCAAGAAGACTTACTTTGACATGCCCTCGTTGGCCACGCTACAGAGGATGAAGATGCTGTGTTCTGCATTTAATTCCGTGCTCTCGCAGACAACAAAGAGCTTATTTTCACAAAACAAAGTTATATGAGCATAGTGACAAGCCAGGCAAGTACCTAGTATATCTCATCAAGAAAAGGAGTGCCCCTTAAGCCATTACAGCGACTAGGGAAGGTTTGAGAACCTAACATGGGATTCCAAAAAGATTAATGTGGCATTCTAGAGGTGTTATTCTGAATTATACCAATCTGAGGGTTGTGAGGAGGAGTGGGCCAAAATGGAATCCTTTTTCAAGGAACTAGAGCTCCCGGGTATGACCTCTGAAAAGAGTCTTTCCTCAATGCCCCCTTATCAGAACAAGAGGTGCAGGAGGCTGTGAAGCAGTTTCAGAATGGAAAGGCTCCCGGTCCTGATGGACTTCCCAGTGAATTCTATAAAGAATTTATAAACATATTGTCAGGCCCGACGCTCAACATGTTCAATGACTCGTCCAGTCATGATCGTCTCCTGCCATCTCTGAGAGAGGCCAATATTTTGCTTATTTTTAAAAAGAGAAGGTCCTGGAGGACTGTGCTTCTTACGGGCCCATTTCACTCTTAAATGTGAACTTCAAAATCCTCTCTAAGACTCTTGCATTAAGACTGGAAATGGTGTTACCTTCTATTGTTAAAGAACACCAGGCCTGCTTCATAAAGGGCCACAGATCCTCCCATAAAGTTAGGAGACTGCTTAATGTAAATCAAGCATGTCAACAACAGTCAATACAGGGATTGGTGATTTCTCTAGATGTAGGGAAGGCATTTGATCGAGTTGAGCAGCCATACCATTTTTATACTCTGGGGCGGTTTGGCTTAGGCAAAGCTTTTATAAGATGGATAAAACTTGTTTACAGTAACCGTCTCGCTGCGGTCACCACCACTTGGTTACGATCAAGCAATTTTAACACGTTTAGGGGCAGCCAACAGGGCGATCTCCTTTCGCCACTGCTTTTTACATTGTTCATTGAACCATTGGTGGAGGCCATTCATGGGGATCCTAATTGGCTCTAGAAGTGGGTCAAATATTTTGTTGTACTCAGCTGATGTCCTCATTTTTTTGTCAAATCCATCAGTTTCAGTGCCTCGCCTGTTAAATGCATCTGCGCGTTTGGTGCATTTTGGTGATTTTGCAAAATCAGAGGCTATGCCTATGGATGATGTTACGGAGGTGCTAGGTCTTGAGGGTGAATCTCAATTCCCATTTAAGTGATCAAAGGGGGATTTTATGTATTTCGGCATATTCATCACCCCAGTTCTTGATCGGTTTAGATTAGATTCCCTACAGTGTGAAAGCAGGCCCTTCGGCCCAACAAGTCCACACCGACCCTCTGAAGAGTAACCCACCCAGACCCATTTCCTTCTGACTAATGTACCTAACACTAGGGGCAATTTACCATGGCCAATTCACCCGACCTGCACATCTTTGGACTGTGGGAGGAAACCAGAGCACCTGGAGAAACCCCATGCAGACAGTCACCCGAGGCTGGAATTGAACCTGGGACCTTGGCGCTGTGAGGCAGCAATGCCAACCACTGAGCCACCCTGTTTAAAGCTAATTTTGTTCAATTATTCGACAAAATCAAATAAGACTTTCAAATATGGGAGGTGCTTCTGGTCTTATGGTTAGGTCGGATGGCAATTATTAAGATTAATATTCTCCCCTGTTTGTTGTTCCCTGTATGGATGCTGCCCGTGATTTTCGATAAGCAAACGATCAGGAGACTGAACAGTTGGTTCAGCTCTTTTATTTGGCATCGTAAGTGGCCCCTTATTAAATTAGCTAACCTGCAATTGCCTCACTGACTGGGAGGGATGGCAGGAGGGTGCTGGCGGGTGGGGAGTGGATCTCCCAGACATTAAAAACAATCAAATAAGCTCGCTTTTAACTTAATGAGTGATTGTGCTTGTGGGGACCCTCTTTCAATATGGTTACATATTGAAACCTCTCAGGCAACTTGCCCCCTTAGTAACTTGCTGTTTTTGGACAAAATGAGGACAGTTAAGGAATATTGCCATAACCCAATAGTTATCAATACTGTTGAAATATGGAGAGCAATTTGTCAGAGGGAAGGCAATATTGGCAAAACATCTTTTCTTACACCTGTAGTGGGTGTGCCAGGTTTTCAACAGGGGATGATGGATTCAGGGTTCAAACATTGGGCAGCTAGGGGTGTGTCTTGCATGGGTGATTTGTTTGAGGGAGACGCAATGATGTCCTTTGATCAGTTAACATGGAAATATGAGTTATCTATCAGGGACCTCTTTTGTTTTGTTCAAGTTAGGGATTTTATTTTTAAAAAATACACTTTTGACTGATCCTTCCAAATCCAGCATAGAGACTTTAGCTCAGTGTTAAAAGTACATTTTCTGTTAGCACTTTATATAATCAATTAGGGGGCAGTCCCTTCAGACGAGTTTGACCAACTCTGCAGGGCATGGGAGAGAGCTAGGAGTGAGGTCTCCTCAGAGGCATGGGAAGATATTTGGGAAAACGCAAGAAAGATATCAATTTGCAATAGGACCCATGCTTTACAGTTATAGATTCTCCACAGGGTCCTCTTGGCTCTGGATCATTTGTCGAAATTCAAACCAGGATAATCTTCAACAAGTACCAAGTGTAGAGTTAGTGCGGACACTCTTACCCTTTGTTTCTGGTCCTGTGGTAAGCTTCAAACATACTGGAGTGCTGAGGCAGGTGCATTGGAGGGGATTTTTGGTGTAAAGGTGGAGAAAGAACCAATCTCTCTTCTTCTTAGCCTGCCCAGTGTGTTCCCTGTAGATACGCATAAGAAAAAAACTTTTCAACATCTTCACTTTCTGCGCAAGAAAGAATATCTTGTTAATTTGGATATCTGAAAATCCCCTGGGACAGTCGGGTTGCCAGAAGACTGTTATGGAGCTTAACCCCTTGAATTTTCTCACAAGTATTGTACACCACAAAAAAAAATTCTACAGACCTGGTAGCCCTTTTTTGGAATACTTGGACACAGATTTGTCTGCTACACTAATAAGAGTTTTTATGTATCCATAACAATTATCCAGAGAGGGGGAACTGTGAACATATGAATAGGTGAAAATTAATGCTCTCAATACTCAAGAGCTAGTGTTTTGTTTTGAGCTGTATTATTATTTATTAGTTTGTTGTTAGTTATTATTTATTTAGTTAAATAGTCAGTTTTTTATGTTTTATATACATATTGATACATTTGTTCATGAGGGAAGTTTGTTTTTTTATTTTTTTGGTGTTCTTTCTTTGTTTTGTTTTAAAGTGTATTGTTTTGTATTGGTTGTAATATTTAAAAATCTATTTTTCAATTTAAATATATTTTTTTAAAATGTGAGCATTTCATCTCAACAAATATGTCAGATCACTACATTGTCAGCTAGTATGAAATCCATGCAAAATCCGCCCACCCTAGTACACTTGCTTCTCAGGACTCCTCTTTGTTGTGTATCTACTTTTGCAATTGAAAACATTCAGCGCTATGGAAATGGAAATGTTTTGTCAAATGCACAGACCAAAGGAATTTCTGAACAATGTGCATTGTTATATAATTCCTTCTCTTGAGAGCAACTTCGTGAATTCTTAGCTTAAATATTATTTGCATTGAATCCTTCAACCATAAGTTTTAAAAAAAAAAGATTTTGCCAGAAAAGCTGTCCCTGAATATTAAGATTTTATCCATAGGGAGAGTATTTAAATCATATCTACAGTACCTTTCTGATTTTCATCTCCTTTATTTTTTTCTTCAACATTATTTGCCTCATATCACCAAGCTGATCCTTCCCCTTGATTCTGTTCAAACATTATTGTGTGATATTACTCAAAGATGGTATTGAATATTTGCAGGGACATTTGAGAATGATTTAATGCAATTTTTAGTTGTATTATGTTATTGTCTGGCTGCAAACAATAGATGTAGGTTATGTTCTGAAAAACGTAGAGGAATAAGTTGAGAGTGAAAAATATTTAAATAAAATGACAAGCTGGCTGAATAGAATATCGGTGTTATACTTCACAAATTTTGATTGTGAGAAGATCCAGTTAACAAACCTGTATAAGAGTAAATATTTGTGTATTAAAAAGTCGTTTGCATATTATTTAATTGCTGACTGAAAATGGGAGAAAAATAATGTTTTGGTTTTACTGGACGTATCTTGTGTAAATTGGTTTCAACAATCTGATTTGTGGATTATTAGCGTGCTGAAATAATGCAGCATTTCACCACTTTAATTTTAATGAGGTGCCAACCAGCTATTGAGCTCATTAGCTTCATTATAAACTTGTTCCTGCATCAGCAATGTAACAGAATAAAAGGAATTGATTGTTGCACAATGTAATAAAGCTGAAAGAGTTCTATAGTGCCATTGCTCTTCTGAGAACTCTGATTGAGCCTTATCATAAGAATATATATAATCCTTTCTAATGAAAGTGAACTTACTTTCAATGTTATTCAGTCTTTTACTGCTACTGAGAAGCTTTCCAGCTGAGACTTTTCTGACTAATAATTTATTTTCTTTTTTTCACATTTTCTTCTAGGCAATTTGGCTCTTATGTTTCTCAGTTTGAGAATATGAATTTACAACTTAATATCTTTAACAGACTTTGGGTGAATTTGATACTCTCTGAGAGGTGAGGTTAGGACTTTATCGGTCAGATGGGAAGATATGGTTGGGGACCCAGTTGTCTTCCCACATCTGCCCACTCAAGTCCAGGGTGGGAAGGGATTGGTAGGTCATTCAAATCAAACCTTCTTCCTCCTTCATTGGGAGTTGCTTGCCTACAATTCTTGTTCTGCCCAAAACAACAGCTGAGTTCAGCCAGCAAATTGGTGACCTGCTGATGCAGCTTATGCACTATATCACAATCAGAGATCAAAAACAAACTGTGATAAATAACATTTACAAAAGAAATTGTGAAATGCAAAAAGTCAGAAGGAGTAGTGTATTAGAAAGCTCAAAACAAATTTGTGGAAGACAAGAACATCGAAGGGTTGGAAGAGTAACACACCTTTCAGAATCATAATGTAGGGAGATATACCAACAGGTTCACCCAAACTCAGGGTCAGAACCACCAGTGGGGTCACAAGCTAAAGATTTGGGATTGTGGGCTCTGAGGCATGTATCACCATTGTGGAGCTGTAGCTGAATCATGCCACTTGCATTCCTTCTCTAACAGGCACCTGCTCTCACAGCTCTATCTACCCACCAAAGCCCGAAATTTGATTGCTCTCAGAATTTCCACGAAGGGATCATGAGAAATTTCAACCTCCAAAATAGGGTCATAGTGTGAAATGGTTTGAGCAACACAGCCATAGACTATGGCATGCTGTTTTAGCTCAGAATAGGCACATTTTACCACCCAAGAGATTCCATGAATAATGCATTTTGAGGAAAGACAACAAGCTATAGAATACTCTTCAATTTAATTAGAAAGAAGTCAATGATTTAGAACAGTAATATTGATATATGGAAGATATTTTAATGAAGGAGCACAGTTAACTTGTTAAATTATTGCAATGTGATTGGGAGCAAATGCCCAGATCCTCCAGTCACTGGTAGAACAGGTGGTCCTGTCACTGACTACATTTCCATCTGTCTACTTACCATTTTACAGTGACACCTTTACACATTCTGGTTCCAGTTCCAGTGAGAATCCAGCAACTAACAGAGTCGAGAGACCAAGCAGCAAATATAATTACGATGAAACCATACTCATTTTTTTGTAATGAACTCAAGACATACTTCTTTAGTTCATTGCGTTGCAGAGATTTTAATTAGAACTACCATCCCTCAGAACTCTACTACCCACCAATGTTGAATCCATTCCCTCATCTTTGCCACATCACTCGCCCCTTTCTCAACCCTTACCTTCCTTTTTTAGTCAGGTTAGCTTCATTTTTTGAGATTTTGCACCTTGAAGGAACGAACAGTTACTGTGAGCAATGTAATAGTTCTTGAAAGAATGAGCATTGCCTATGGACAGTCATGACTTTTCATGTATTCTCCCAACCTAGCACAGCCAATGTGTGCCTCATGTTTTAGTTCTTAATTGGTTTACCCAATGTTTATCCAGTTTGAAGTCACCCATCTTTGCTGCATGGCACATGCTACAAGCTCTACCAATACTAGCTAGATGCTATAAATAACTCCAAGCACTGTCTGCTGTCTCTTGATGTTTCTTAGTTCTAACCAAACAAATTCTAAACATTGTTCTACTGATCTGAGATTTTCCTTGCTCAGGTATTGATTCTATCTTGTATTATAAATGCAATTCCACCTTCTTTTCCTTCCTGGCAGTCCTTTCTAAATGTTGAATTTTCCTGAATACTGAATTTGCACTCCTGGTCACCATGCAGCCATGTTTGAAATGGCAGTTATATCACAGTCATTTACCTCTCCGTATGCCTTTAGGTCATTGATTTTGTTGTGAATGCTGCATGAAATCATTCTGTATTCAAAACATGCTCCATGTTCAGCTTTGTTTCTTCTGACTTCTAGCCTCCACCATAACTTTTCTACTTCCCTGTTACTGTCTTAACTCCCTTCCGATGTCGGTTGTCTCTCAGGTTCCCACATTCCTGACACTTCAGTTTATATCCAGTAGGAAATTTCCCTGCACGGCTATCAGTCTTGTATGATCAACAACAGCTGTTTCTTTTTTCTCATTCTACACTATCACTTCTGAAGTCAGAGAAGAGATCCATAGGAGTATTCCTTCCTCACATTCAATTACCTTGAGATTCATTTTCTTCAAGGCATTGAACCTTTATTTTTATAGTGAACAACAGTGAACCTGAAGCTATGATGTCTTTAGCTGAGGCTTCTCATCTGCTCTGGTTCCTGCCTGTTAATTTTCTTTGTTCATTGTAGTTTTAAGCAGATTCAGTGACTCCAGTGCTTAGTAAACAGAAAGTGAATTTTTGTTTTTTTTTAAGAAAGTTTGAGACAATTGCAGCAACCACAGCACAACTATCCACATTTATTTACCTGACTTCATCATGTAATGGAAGTGCATTTATGATCTGTCACAAGTACAGGATATAAAAACTTAATTAAACCCCAATCTAATGTACTACTGGGCATGTTTAAAACTACTGAATTCATCGTTTTACAGATGATCAATATTAACAGAGGACTGAGATTAAATGCAATCGTTTCTGCTGATGCTAGATCTTAGTCCAATGTTATCGACCATTTCTCTAATCATTTCACCTTTTATTTGATAGCCTGTGGAGATAATATTTTTTATATAATTAATTATTTGGCTTGAACTTATGCATATATCCTAGCAGTAAGTAAATTGAGTTAGTCCATGACATTGTCTCATTTGGCCATTGTATACAGGAGTAGTCAAGCCTCATGGGGTCTTGATTTGGAGATGCCGGTGTTGGACTTGGGTGTACAAAATTAAAACTCAGACAACAACAGGTTATAGGCCAACAGATTTAATTGGAAGCACTAGCTTTCAGAGCACTGCTCCTTCATCAGGTGGTTGTGGAGGACACAATTGTAAGACACAGAGTTTATAGCAAAAGTTTACAGTGTGATGTAACTGAAATTATACATTGAAGAATACCTTGATTGTTTGTTAAGTCTCTCATCTGTTAGAATGACCATGTTAGTTTCACTTCTTTCATGCATAAATCACAAAACTTTTTTTATAAATTTACATTCTCAGCATAACTTTAACAATTGGTGTCAGCCCAGATAATGTATTGAAGGCGTTCACCCCCTGTGTGCTGTTGTCTGTGCCATAATTGTTTAGACTGTTTCTAATCTAAAAAATGAGTTAACAGAGTCTTACATGGATTCATGTGTTTTTTTAGCAAAGTACAATGTGACTCTGCAAGTACAAATTCACCCCACAAGCGTATATGTGTATGTGTGCATGTGTGTGCATGGGTTGTGTGTGTCTGGGGTGGGAATTTGTGAGTGTCTGTGAGAGAGAGTGTATGTGTGTGCGTGTGTGTGTGTGTGTGTGTGTAAAGGGGTCTAAGTCTGTGAGAGCGTGCATGTGTGAGCATGGGAGTGTGTGTCTGTAGGAGTGTGTGTGAGTGTCTGTGTGCATGCCTGTGTATAGGATAGTGTGTGTAGAGGTGTGTGTGTATGTATGTATATGTGTGTATGTGTGTGTTTTGTGTCTGTGTGTATATAGTGCAATGGTGGTCACCTGTAGTGTGACATGAACCCAAGGTCTCAGCTGAGGCCCTCCCTATGGGTACGAAACTTAGCTATCAGCCTCCGCTCGGCTACTTTTCACTGCTGCCTGTCCCAAAGTCCGCTTTGGAGGATGGTCACCCGAAGGTCCGAGGTCGAATGTCTTGAACTGCTAAAGTGTTCTCCGACTGGGAGGGAACACCCTTGACTGTTGATTGTTGTGCGGTGTCCATTCATCCGTTACTGTAGCTCCTCCTCGGTTTCATCAATGTACCATGCCTCAAGGGAACCTTGCCTACAGCATATGAGATAGACAACATTGGCTGCCATGTACATGGTGGGAGGTGTCCCCTCCATGTCCACACTCTGACACATCTTGCAGCGCCTACCATGACAGGATTGTATGGAGTTGTCCTGAAAGCTGGGTAGTTTGCTATGAGCAATAATCTGTTTGAGGTTTGGTGATTGTTTAAAGTCGAGCAGTGGAGGTGTGGGGAAGGTCTTGGCGAGTTGCTCATCCTCATTGATAATGTGTTGCAGACCGCAAAGAACATGGCATATTTTTCCGGCTCCTGGGAGGTTTTGTGATTTATGTAAGAAAGAATTGAAACTAACATGGTCATTCTAACAGATGGGAGACTTGACAAACAATCAAGCTATTTTCAATGTATAATTTCAGTTACATCATAGAGTAAACTTTTGCTATAGATTCTGTGTCTTCCAATTGTGTACTCCACAACCACCTGCTGAAGGAGCAGTGCACCGAAAGCTAGCGCTTCTAATTAAACTTGTTGGCCTATAACCTGGTGTTGTGTGATTTTTAACCTCATGAGGTCTGTATGTTTCAATGTTCTAATGGATAGCAATAAATCCTCACATTAACTTGTAGAAGTTCTAATAAAAATTGTAGTGTGTCCATATTCTGGTAGCAATGTTCAATCTAAGTTGACACATCCACTCAGCATATACTAAATTGGGCTAACCTTAAAAGTTTTCATATTCATCAATGTGGCAGCTGTGGCAATGCTGACTGTTTTCAAATCTGAGTGACCTTCTAAGTTTCAAGATATTTTACTTCCCTTCCTGATCAATGGGTAGATATGTATTTATTCCTTCTCCACTGGCATGGTATTCTAGGTTTATTTATTGGATATATTTTGTAGCTTTCAACCTCGCCTTAAAGGCAGAGTGAATAGTTTTTTGAAGAAGTGACTAAGAAGATAGATGAAGGCAGAACAGTAGACATTGTCTACATGGACATTAGCAAGGCCTCCAACAAGGTTCCACATGGTGGACTGCTTCAAAAGGCTAGGTCACATGGGTTCCAGGGAGAGCTAGCCAATTGAATACAAAATTGGCTTGATCATAAGAGATGGTAGAGGACTGTATTTCTGACTGGAGGCCTGTGACCAGCAGTGTGCCACAAAGATCAGTGTTGAGTCCATTGTTATTCATCATTTATAGAAACAATTTGGATGAGAATGTAGGAGGCATGGTTAATAAATTTGTTATGACACCAGACTTGGTGATATAGTGGACAGTGAAGAAGGTTGTCATAGAATAGAATGTACTAAGGAGTGCAGACAGAGTTGAATACAGATAAGTGCAAGAGCAGGACTTACACACTTAATGGTAGGGCACTGGGAAGTGTTGTTGTCGAACAGAGACCTCAGAATGGAGGTACATAATTCCTTGAAAGTGGCATTACATGGAGAGAGATTGGTGAAGAAGCCATATGGCACACACTTGCCCTCAGAGCATTGAGTACAGCAGTTGGGACATCATGTTACAGCTATACAAGACATTGGTAAGGTCTCATTTGGAGTATTATGTACAATTCTGGTTGCTCTGCTATAGGAAGGATGTTATCAAGCTGGACTGGGGTACAATAAAGATTTACAAAATGTAACTGAGACTGGAAGGTTTGAGTTATTAGAAGAAACTGGATATGCTGGAACCTTTTTCCCTGCACCATAAGAGGATATGGGGTGATCATATAAAGGTTTATAAAATTATGAGTGAATAGCCAAGGTCTTTTGCCCAGAGTAAGGGAATCCAAAACTAATGGGCACAGGTTTAAGGTGTGAGGGGTAACATTGAAAAGGGACCTGAGGGGCATCTTTTTCACACAGAGGGCAGTACATGTGTAGAATGAACTTGCAGAGGAAGTAGCAGATGCGGGTACAGTTACAACATTTAAAAGACATTTGGAGAGAACATAGATAGGAAAGGTTTAGAAGGATATGGGTCAAATGCAGTAAAATGGGACCAGTTCAGTTGAGGAAACCTGATTGGCAAGGTAAGTTGGGTCAAAGGGTCTGTTTCCATGCTGTATGATTCTATGATTTGTTTTTGGCTCATTTTTAGCTGAATCAAACTTCAAGAAGGAACAGCTGTCTGATCAAGCTGTAAAGTATTATATAGATACTTCAACTGCTTCCACTGGCTTGATCCCTAATGGGCCTTGAGGACAAACTCTGGTATTATTGCACTTTGTAAATATCACTCCCAGATGGTGAATCAGTCTTCCAATACCTCAGAAATTAATAGGGGTTTCTGGGGAGTGCATCAGTATTAGTGCCACATCATGTGACAAATAGGATGTTGACTTTGTCTTAGAGCAAATTAGGGGATCTGCATTTTAAAATAGCATTGCATCAGTGATGCAGATGTGACACAAGGTTAGAATCCAGAATCTGGGCATCAGTTCCCTGACTCCAGACAGAAAATCAAGTCCCAAATCTCCTTTCATTATGCTACCAATGTGTCATGCTTCAGTTTATAAGTTATAATGAGAACAGCAATGAAAATGCTTCAAAGAGTTTTTTTAAAAATCTGAGTTTCAAAAGTTATATTATCAAGCTTTATGATGCAGCTTACTTGGCAAGTATCATTGAGATGTCCCTACCATAATTTATATAGTTGAAGTTGAAGGGGGTGTAATGTAAGATGCCTTTACAAATCTGAAATAACATCACAGAGGCTGATATCCCTTCATCAAGTCACCCTATATATACATGTGGAAAGTTCTCGACACTGATCCAGCTACATCAGAGCCAGCTCCCTCAGAGTGAACAGAACCTCCGACATTCCTGTATACACCTGTCAGCCAGGAGTCCCCGATTGGATCAGATTAACAGCCCCAATCAGGGAACTCAGATTCTATGAGGTCCACCTGGCTGACCTCATTACAAAATCTTCCCAAACTTCATTTTCCCATACAAGTGAAATACAAAATAAAAAAAACGTAAGATTCAGCACTAAGATCAAGCTAAGTCGAGCTTTTTAAAAGTGCTTTCTCCTGAAGGCTCTAGTAAACGTCTTGTCTTATCTTATCAATCCTGCCTTATTAACTACTTACCTTGCTTCTGTGGCATCCCTCATGTCCAATTGCAACTACACTTTATAAAAAGACCTTCCAGGAACAACTCACCAATAGCAGGATATTCTTTGAGAGACTGGCCCCCTTTGCACCCATGGTATTTTTAAGGGTTGTTGTGGACCTGAGTGTGCATTGGCATTCTGAAACATTCACGTTAGCTCGACGACAACTTGTAAACCTGTTGGGAGATGGCACCACAATTTTCCAACAGGTACCTGAGAGTCCTGCTCGAGGAAGTGGTGCTGATGATGGCTGACCTCTTCCTGGAGGACTGGCAGAGGAGGTCACCTCCACCCAGACCCTACCAGCCTGCTACAGTGTTATACCTATTGCTGAGAGGAATGGTCAGCAGAGCCAGAAGACAGACACTGACTTTCTCTGTCAGGATGAGTTCCACACTTTTTTCTGCTACCTCACGTTCCTTATCATTGCTACTGCACCCACTCCCACCAATTCTCATGCTCTACCACTGTCAATATCTTCCTTAATCCCCTTGCCCTCATCCCAACCCAACCCCCACACTAGTACCCCTGCATGGTCTCAATGCTGCCTATTCACTCTCTCAGAACATCTCACCACCTTACACTCACCTGGACCTGTAGCAATATCTGTGACACTGACATTCAGCTCACTCAATGCCTCCCTTTCTCAAATTACAGAAGAAAACAGCCATAACAGAACTGAGAGAGTCTAGACTGATGAATACATATTAGGCTCCTCAGTCCATATTGAGAGAATCCTGAACTTCACAACAGAAGACAGGGAACATCATTGTGGAGATACCAAGACATTCATGCTTTGTTAATCAAGGAAGTGCAACTGTTCATGCATGGCCTCCCACTCTGCATCTCAGCTCCTGCTCCAGCATCTGGTACAGTCACTGGACCTATGGAGCATGCTTTGGCACTATGCCTCATATATCCCCAGGAAATGGAGTTGGAACCAAAAGCCTCAAAAACCTCTGATGTACCCCACATATCTTGAGGGGTCCTACAGTAGCAACATCTCCTTGAACTTGGAGGTCCTCATCTTCTTGTTATTACAGGGCTTGTCATTGTCTCTGATCCTCTTGTATCCATCCTCACTTTCTTCTGTAGGCTGTCACAATGACAAACATACTACCAGCAGCCTAATACTCTAGGTACAAATGGCCTACAATGGGAAACAGATGGAACTAATGTGTTTCCTGCATTGGTGGCATACCCTGCACATAGTGAACCCTGATAATGAGAGACATGATGGCATCATATATCAACATTCAGCTTCAGCCTGTGCAACAACATGGTGGATGTGCCATTCTAGCTGAGTGATCACCTAATGTCATCAAAAAAAAGGAGTCCCACACCCACATCAAGCACTCCACTCCTCACTGCATTCCATAGACCATTGTAACACTTATATAACAACTAAAGAAGTGATGTTTCTGTGACTCACACAGAACACTTGGAAGTTGCTGAAATACAAGTGAATGGTGCGCTTGGATCAAGCCTTCAGATGCACATTTTTTGGACACCACGTGAGGCTAATAAAAATCAAGTGAGGTGCAGAATCCATCAGGTACATGCTATGGTTTCCATGTTGAATTTTCTCAATGAAGACTGCAGATGCTGGAGATCAGAATTGAAAGGTGTGGTGCCTCAAAAGCACAGCAGGTCAGGCAACACTGAGTAGCAGCAGAAATGACATTTCATGGTGTAAGTCCTTCAGCAGGAATTTGGAGTGGGGGAAGGGACTGAGAGATAAATAGAAAGGGGAGGGGGACCGGGGAGAAGGTAGTTGGGAAGGTGAAAGGTAGATGGAGGTGGGGGCTGATGTGATTGGTCATAGCGGAGTCTCATTGTCTAGTTCTTTTAAAGAGTTTGGTAAGACAGGAAACTGAAAATTAATTAGAGGAGTTGGCACTGTCAATAAGGGATTTAATAAGCAATAACCCCATTAATTGAAAACTTGCCACGGACTAGCAACAATCTCACTTGTCACAAGTATAAAAGATGGGAAGAGATAATCCTGATATCAAGATTGATCTCACTGGGCATCTTGTCTGATTCTGCCACAAATACCACCATAGTCCACATTGCTTAGACCTCTATAAGATTCTGCCCAAAATCTTTTAAACAAACTAAAATGGAACTATTTGGTGAAAGCTACTTTTTCTATGTACGATTCAGATCCTCAATGCATGCAAGTTTAACCAGACTGGAAGACATAATTTCTAGCCTGCATTCTATTTTTTTTGAGACAATCCAGATACTATAATAGTTTATCTTTGTCCCAGAGTTCTGAACTTCCACTCTTCATTGTTAATATATGAAGGATAAACACAAAAGTTTATCAGAAGTGTACTTTGTACTATGTGTTTCATCTGCTTCAGTATTTATAATTCACAAGATCTTTAAATAGCTAGAAACCAGATATAAACAGAATAGTTTCTATTCTGTCTTTCTTCAATGTTTTAGAAGAAAAACTGATTTTCATCTTAAGACTTTCAAATGTGACAATATTCTGGAGAGACTGCAAGTTCGAGATAATAGATTTGCAATTAAAGTACAAGTTGGCTTTGCCAAACTGCCTCATACTCAAAATTACTCCTCTGCCAAATAAAAACTCCAGGGAGAGTAAGTTCATTTCCAGTGATCAAAGAAAAATGGAGCAAACCCTAAATGGCAGCTTCTTTTGAAGTTACTGCTGCTACTAATCTGGATCTGTTTTTCTCAGTAGTATTTCCTAAAACTCCAGAGTCTTTATTTCCCCAAGTTGCCATTACATCTATCCTTTGTTTCAGTTTATAGAAAGTACAAGTTCCAAGTCTGTAAAACAATAGTATTTCCAAATAAGACTGTTTTTTTTGCGCAGGTTAGGTCTACACAATTAAAACAGGACTTTGATGGTGCTGAATAACAGCTATGGATGATATGTAAAAACTGGACATGCTGCAACAGACAATCAACATGACAGGCCATTCTACTCAATCAGACCATGCCAACATTTATGCTCCATTGAAGATTCCTGCCATCCTTACTCATCTGATTTAGATTTAGATTTAGATTAGATTACAGTGTGGAAACAGGCCCTTCAGCCCAACATCTTTTTTCACATGCAAACACTCCCTCAAACACTCACATTCTGTCACCCACTCTCACACTCACTCTTTCTCTCACTTTTACTGGTTCATGCACACACACTCTACCAGCATAATCCTTCTTCCTATTCTCCCCAGTACACTTGCCTAGTCTTATCCTAAACATATTCATGCATTTCTAATACAGCTTTAATGACCTGTTTGTGAACTCTTGGATTTTTAATAGAGAGAATAAGATCACTCTTCTATTGCCCTAAAGGCTGCAATTAAAAAACAAGTAGAGAAATTGTTTTTTTTAATGCAATGTTGTTGAATTTTAGATCATCCCCTTTGTGATTGCACAAATATTATAGTAATCATGGAAACCTTAATCAAAGATTGTAGTTAAATGCCAGAATGCTGCATTCAAGCTGATAAGACATCTGGTAATACCAAACATTTTGGCTGATTATGTAATTTTATGGAGCTATTTCCCCATTTACTTTTGAAAATCAGAGCTGAGATACCACAGCTCCCTCTACAGTGAGGCTGTGACCTGCTCCCAAAGACTTCCCTCCTCAACCAATCAGAATAAGCAATCCTTCTAAACTTTGCGGAATTTAATCACAGAACGGCAAATTAGGATATTTAATTCAACGCACATCCTGTCCTGTCCTGTCCAGGCCAGTGCTACAATCCTGTCTTTTCACCACAGTCATAGTCATAGACCCATAAAGCCCAGAAAAAGACCCTTTGGTCCGACTGAAATTCCAATACAAACTAGTCCCACCACCCTGTGCTTGGCCTGTATCCCTCCAAATATTTCTTATTTGCGTACTTATCTAAATGTCTTTTAAATGTTGCAAATGTACTCACATCCACCAGTTCCTCCAGAAGTTCATTCCACACACAACCATTCTCTTTATATAAAAAAATGCCCCTCATATCTTACTCCTCACCTTAAAAACATAACCCCTAGTCTTGAAATCCTGCAGCCGAGGGAAAAGATATCTGTCATTCGTCATAGTTATACCCCTCATGATTTTATAAACCTCTGTTAGGGTGCCCCTCAACCAACCTATCCAGCCTGTTTTAAAAGCTCAAACCCTTCCATTTCTGACAACATCATGGTAAGTCTCTTCTGAACTATCTCAAGCTTAATAATATGCTTCCTATAACAGTGTGATCAGGACTGTGCACAGTACTCCAAAAACCCTACGAATGTTTACTTTTCAGCTAATTATTGAATTCTCTTTTGAAAACCAATGTTAAGTTGGTCCTCGAGATAATGTGAACCAGTATATGACTGCTTTAACCACTTGCTGCATGAAAAAGCTTTCTTCCTCATTTCACTGTTGTTCCTTTTGTCAATCACCTGAAATTGTTACTGTCTGGGTTTGGTTCCAGAAGCAGGCCACTCAGTCCCAATCCGACTCTATCATTCTATGGGGAGAGTGTGGGTAAGTGGCGTTGAAATGCCCATCAGCCATGATTGAATGGCAAAAAGGAATTGATGGGCCAAATGGCCTTACTTCCACTCCTATTTCTAATGGTCTTATTTAACAGGATCAATGTGTGGTGTTAGACAATTAGTTCCTGAAGGAATTAACTCACATCACAAGAAGACCTCGACTCATCGGGATATAAAAGGTGTAAAAGGAACTAATCAGTGTTTTGTGTATGTACAGTCAATAGCCAGTTCTGTGTTTGGTATTAAGTCAGTGTGGGAATGTTTCAGTAACAGCAATAAGTACCTACTCTTAAATTGTGCCTCATTTCTTGTAGTGTCATACAGATCTGCAGCACAGAAAAAGGCCCTGCGGCCCATCTCATCTGTGCCAATCAAAGACAACCAACTATCTATATTAATTCCAATCTCACAAAAGAATATCATGGACCTTCCAAGTACCATATAATAGACTGTTTGTGCTGAAGACTTTGAGTGGACATCCTTCTCCATTTGGATCAGTCAGTTAATGCTGAATTTTACCAAAAATCAGCAGTATCCATTTCAGGGCTTTCTCTCCATTAGTTTGATGAGTCATCTCACTCTATTTACTGCAGTATGCACCATTATGTATGCACCATGCTAACAGTTACAGGTCAGTGGCAGTCATACTCATCAATGTCTGGACATCCCAGGATTCTCAATTCCAGGGCCCTATATAAAATGTAGCTGTACACCAAGTGAAGTGCTGTCAGCCATTAGCTGTCCTTCACTGTTCGAGTGTGTGAAGAATTGCCCCAGAGTTGGCAATTTAGGATTATGCTTCAGATACAGGAATGTGGAAATTCTGATGGACAGCATAGTGGAGGAGAAGGCTGTCCTCTTTCCTTGGGCCCATTAGATGACACCACAGCACCAGACCCTGCCAGCATGATCTAAAGATGTCTCTCAGGTCAGTGCAGTGTCCACAATCTAGGAATGTCCAGCAGTGCAGGAAGATGGTTGATGGCAATGGTATCTTGATATTTTGCCACTTTGAGAAAGAGTAGGAATATTTCCAGCCCGCAAGATCTTGTTTCAAGTCCACATATAGAATTATCTCAGAATCACAGAAGAATTGTGGTACAGGAGGCCAATCAGCCCATCATGCCTGCACTGGCTTGTTAAATGAACATCATTATCTAGTGCCAATTTCCTACTTTATCCCCATACCCTAGCACATTATTTTTTATTCAAATTATTGTCCAAACATCCTCTTGAATACCACAATTGAACCTGCCTACCCCACTTTTTCAGGCAGTGCATGATATACGCTAACTACCCTGATATGAAAAAATTCTTCCACATTTTATAAGTTCATTTCACTTGAAAAATAAACAACAGCAAAAGGGCATAGATTTAAATTGAGTTTCCCACTTGCGTCTTTTGCAGGTCAACTTAAATCTATGCCCATTTGTTCTTATTCATTTTACAAGGCTTTCTATAGGTATGTCAAGAATAAAAGGATGACTAGGGTAGGTATCGGTCCAGTCAAGGATAGTAGTGGGAAGTTGTGTGTGGAGGTGGAGGAGATTGGAGAGACATTAAATCAGTACTTTTCATCAGTATTCACTCAGGAACAGGACACTGTTGCTGATGTGAATATGGAATCACAAATAATTAGAATGGATGCCCTGGAAATATGCAGGGAGGAGGTTTTGGGAATATTGGAAAGGATGAATATAGATAAGTCTCCTGGGCCTGATGGCATTTACCCCAGGATCCTATGGGAAGCTAGGGAGGAGATAGCAGAGCCATTGGCCTGGATTTTTATGTCGTCATTGTCAACGGGAATAGTACCAGAGGACTGGAGGATAGCGAATGTGGTCCCATTGTTCAAGAAAGGGAGTAGGGATAGCCCTAGTAACTATAGGCCAGTGAGTCTGACTTCAGTGGTGGGCAAAGTCTTAGAGAGAATGGTAAGGGATAAGATTTATGAACATCTGGGTAGGAATAACGTGATCAGGGATAGCCAGCATGGTTTTGTGAAGGGCAGGTCGTGCCTCACAAACCTTATTGAGTTCTTTGAGAAGGTGACTAAGGAAGTGGATGAGGGTAAAGCAGTAGATGTTGTGTATATGGATTTTAGTAAGGCGTTCGATAAGGTTCCCCATGGTAGGCTAATGCTAAAACTTCGGAGGTATGGCATTGAGGATACATTAGAGGTTTGGATTAGGAATTGGCTGGCTGGAAGGAGACAGAGGGTAGTAGTTGATGGATTATGTTCATCTTGGAGCGCAGTTACTAGCGGTGTACCACAAGGATCTGTTTTGGGACCATTGCTTTTTGTTATCTTTATAAATGATCTAGAGGAAGGACTTGAAAGCTGGGTAAGCAAGTTTGCGGATGACACAAAAGTCGGTGGAGTTGTGGATAGTGAGGAAGGAAGTGGTAGGTTACAGCGGGATATAGATAAGTTGCAGAGCTGGGCGGAAATGTGGCAAATGGAATTCAATGTAGCTAAGTGCGAAGTCGTTCACTTTGGTAGGAATAACAAGATGATGGATTACTGGGCTAATGGTAGGCTACTTGGTGGTGTGGATGAGCAGAGGGATCTTGGTGTCTATGTACACAGATCTCTGAAAGTTGCCACCCAGGTAAATAGTGCTGTGAGGAAGGCATATGGTGTACTGGGCTTTATTGGCAGAGGAATTGAGTTCCGGAGTCCTGAGGTCATGTTGCAGTTGTATAGGACTCTGGTGAGGCCTCATCTAGAGTATTGTGTGCAGTTTTGGTCGCCATACTATAGGAAGGATGTGGAAGCTTTAGAACGAGTGCAGAGGAGGTTTACCAGGATGTTGCCTGGAATGGTAGGAAAATCTTATGAGGAAAGGCTGAGGCACTTGGGGCTGTTCTCATTGGAGAAGAGAAGGTTTAGGGGAGATCTGATAGAAGTGTATAAGATGATTAGGGGTTTAGATAGGGTAGATACTAAGAACCTTTTACCGCTAATGGAGTCAGGTGTTACTAGGGGACATGGCTTTAAATTAAGGGGTGGTAGGTATAGGACAGATGTTAGGGGTAGATTCTTCACACAGCGGGTTGTGAGTTCATGGAATGCCCTGCCCGTATCAGTGGTGAACTCTCCTTCTTTATGGTCATTTAAGCGGGCATTGGATAGGCATTTGGAAGTTATTGGGCTAGTATAGGTTAGGTAGGATTCGGTCGGCGCAACATCGAGGGCCGAAGGGCCTGTACTGCGCTGTATCCTTCTATGTTCTATGTTCTATGTTCTAAGTGGAAACAGTTTCCTCCTGCTTAATTTATCAGGCCTCCTCATGAAATTGAAACTTTTATCAGAGCTCCTCTTTGCTGCCTTATCTCCAAGGAGAACAACCCAATCTTCTTCAATCTGTCCTTATAACTACAATCCCACATTCTTCCAACCGTTTTTTGTGAATTGCTTCTGTGCTCTCTCCAGTGCATTCACATCATTTCTGTATATGGTGCCCAGAACTGTACAGAATACTCCAGCTAAGGTGTAATAAGTGTCTTGTACATGTTCAACATCACCTCTTGTTCTTGTACTCGATGCCCCTTTTAATAAAACCGAGGAGCCTGATGTTTTACTTACTGCATTCTTTACCTGACCTGCCACTTTTTTTTATTTCAAAATATACTTTATTCATAGAAATAAGTCTTTGGTACCTGTACAATTTGTCATGTCATTCATAGATACATACATTGCATGTCTTAACATTACAAAGAGCAGATTGAATTAATCGAATTTACAGTTATCCTATTTACAGTTCCCTTTATTAACCATCCAGTCTCTTATTATTTAGCTGTGGCTTCAGCAGAACCTACCTAATGAGTGGGTACCCTGTTAAATGACAGCAAAGGAACCTTCTTTAATCCTCAGTTTATGGGGTTACCATTATCCATTTGACTGTCCTGTCTCTGGGGTAGTTGTTTGCATCCCCATGGTGAGCTCGAACTGCTGGACCTTCGCTGGGCTGAGGTAGCTATCCAGCTCCTCACTGGGGTCATTTACCCGCTCTGGTGTCATTGAGCCAAGGCCAGGGTCCGCACCGTCCAGTTCTGTGTCTGACAATGGGACTGTCAGAGGATCACAGTTTTCAGTTACCTGTAGATGTGGGGCAGTGGGTACCCCCTGGTTCTCACTGGATGGAGGGTGGACTTCGGGGGGTCCATTGTTTCCCTCCTCTTTATCTACGGCGCTTTGTCTCTTCTTCTAGTGGTGATGACCTTCTTTGCGCCCGTCTTCCCCATCCGAAGCGCTGACAGTCTCTCCTTCATGCAGCTGTCTTTTCCCCCTTTGCTGGGAGGCTTTGGGGGCCTGGCAGGATTTTCTCTTCCTGTTTTTAACAGGTATCCACTCCTCTGCCTTCTCGATTACCTCCTCCTCCATTGCTTCCATCTGCCCAGCTAGAGCTAGGATCAGCAGCTGTGTCTCTCTGCTGGCTGTTGCCTCCTCCACACCAGCCTGTTCTTCTTTCTGAGTGCCACCAGTCTCCGTTTCCCTGAAGTCTGGGTGGACCTCGCTGGTCTTTGGGGATCCACGGCTCACATTGCCACCTCCAGCCATCTGTGCGTAAGTGGGGCCCCCCGTCTTGGGCAGGTCTTGTACATGTGGCCTGCCTCTCCACACAGGTTGCAGCTCTTTGCTTCCTGACAGTCCTTAGTCAGGTGACCCTCCTGTTTGCAATTCCTGCAGATAGTCACCTTACAATCCGCCACCATGTGTCCCGCAGGTTCGGCACACTTTCGACTGCGCTGCATATGTCAGGTAGCCTCTGCTCCCTCCAATTACAAAGCTCGAGGGTGGGTGGAGAATTTTCCCATTATCATCGACCCTCAGAGTTACCCTGACCTGCCGTTTACTGGTCCAGATCCCAAAGAGGTCGATCACATCGATGGCTTCTCCCTCAACTTGGACATACCTTCCCAGGAAGGTCAGGATATCAGCCCCTGGAACATAGGGGTTGTACATATGGATTGTAACAACCCGACTCCTCTGTGCAGGAAGCACATACAATGGGATCACCGACAAGATAGAGAATAGTGGCTCCCCTTCCTTCTCCTTGAAGACCTTCAGGAGCTGCTCGCTCTGCTTCATACTTCTGAAGGTCACATCAAAGTAGCCTGCCCTAGGGAAATCCTGCAGGGAGTACACATCCTTTTTTTTATTTCAAAAATATACTTTATTCATAAAATAATCATAAAATAATTTGATACACTGTACATTAGGTAATGCCATACATATGTCAACATTTACATACACAGCTCAGAATTATCATTATTTTATACAGGTCTGTGCATTTCTCGCTCATATGCCCATATATTGAGCTGAGGCGTCAGCAGAGCCCAAATGACTGCATGAGCCCCCTGTTCTTCTTTAGACAGGCAGATGTTAAACGGTGGTCTTTCCCTACCGCGCCTTGGCGGCAGCTGCCCCAAGCTTCAGCGCGTCCCTCAACACGTAGTCCTGGACCTTGGAATGTGCCAGTCTGCAACACTCAGTCAGGGTCAACTCCTTCAGCTGGAAGATCAACAGGTTTCGGACCACCCATAGAGCGTCCTTCACCGAGTTGATGATCCTCCAGGCGCAGTTGATGTTCGTCTCGGTGAACAGGCCATAGAGCACGGACTCCCACATCACGGCGCTGCTCAGAATGAACCTCGACAAATACCACTGCATTCCTCTCCAGACTTCCTCTGAATAGGTACATTCCAGAAGGAGGTGTGTGACAGTCTCATCGCCCCTGCAGCCACTTCAAGGGCAGCGTGCAGAGAGTCCGGGCATGCATAAATGATCTCACAGGCAGAGCCCTTCTCACCACCAGCCAAGCCATGTCTTGGTGCTTGTTGGAAAGTTCTGGCAATGAGGTATTCTGCCAAATTGCTTTGACAGCCTGCTCAGGGAACCGCTCAACAGGATCCATGAACCCACAACATTCCCAACAGCACTTTCTTAATAAACAGGATGCGATTGACTGGTGTATGACCCTCTACCTTCTTCACAGTCACCCTGACTGTGTTTTGAACCCCCTGTCCAGGGCTGTGGGCAGCTGTGGAGACCATAGCTCTGAGGTTGGCTGGTTCCCTGAATTGGCGTTAGGCTGAAGCCAGCATGAAGATCCACCAAGAGCAGGTCAGCACAACCAAACAATCCTCCAAAGTCCAATCACGATCCAATGATGATCTCCACTAGCTCTGATGATTCGCAACTCGACACCTGTCCTGATAAGAAGATCAAGTGCCTGCAGACGGTACATGTCCGCTGCTTCAAACCTGCAGCACTCCAGCAAAATCTTCACTTCCAGTGATTTGTGCACATATACAAATGAACAGATGTACTTCATCTGTACTGTGCAGGTGTCTTGTTCAAAAGGCCTCACATCACATAGAAATGGACCCCCTCTTTCATAGAAGATAAAAACTTAATCTACCCACTCCAGGTGTGGTGACAGGCATTTTTATTTCCTTTTTAATTTTGATGAGGATAGAAGTTAATACAGGTTTCCCTTCAAAGTGAATCACAGACTCCACATCGCAAGTAGATGTAAATAGTGTAGTTTGGTGTTTGTTGATTGGTATGGAAATGATGGCTGCAAGGCCTGGTTAAATGCTTTATGACTGTCTGGCTCAGTTGAGGTGACCCCTCAAACTCTCATTTTTCTTTCTTCCTTGCCTTCCCTATTAAACACATTAAGCTTTGATCTTCCCATGTTTACACACAGCTTTTTCATTGAACTGCTCATCTTCCCACAGAACTTGGAGCGTCAGGCATATAGCTTAGCCATGTCAAATGTAGTTACGTACGTCTCCCCATCAAAACCATGGTAGGAGTGACCTCAATGACACCTCTCCCTCAGTACACCTTGCCTTCCCATTCTCTATCATTTCCCAGCTTTATATTTTGCATTGCCACCCCTCATAATTATTTTCCCCTCTGCATCCTGTTATTCCACCTCCAATCACCACAATTGGCTTCCCCAGTGTCCCCACCCGATCTTGCACACCCGATCTCTCTGCATATCAATACTCTAACAATCACTGTATAATTTCCACCCGTACTTGACATGAAATAAGTCTTTCCTCCATCCTGGAAAAGATTGAATTAGTTTTTTATTTTATTCTAATGCATTTCAATAATCTTTAAATGTTTGTTTTTTTCAGTACAAATAAGTAATTTTGAAACATTTAGAAGCTTCTCCACTCACAGAAATGACTGAAAAGTTCTGAAAAAGAAAACTGTCACATAAGAAATGAAGCTTCTTAATGATAAACCTTTTTTCAGCAAATAATGTTCAAAATAAAACAACTACCAAAAATTGCAAAGTTCAAAGGATAATATAACCTTATAATCTTGCTGAAGAGGACAGTATTGGACACCATTGAAGAGCTTGTACAATTTAAAACAATAAAAACAGCTACATTTAGAAATAATGAGAAAATTCTTGCAGAAGCTGTTAAGTAAATCATTTAAATAAGGGATTCAATATCAGTATAAAAAATGACTAAGGTGGGGACAAGCCTACAAGCAGATTTAAAATAACAAATAGTTTAAATAGAGAATTAAATAATTGACAATTCACGTGATGCAGAATTACATCATAAATACAGATTACAGGGCTACTAAAACCCAGAGAAGAATAGGTGAATTCATTTTTTTCTACAGATCGAAGAACAGATCATGTTTAAGATGATAGAATGTATGAAAATTGCATTAATTAACAATCACATAATGGAAAGAAGAAATTTACCAAATTCAGGAGAACCTATTGATGACCTTCTACTATAGTGATTTTTGCATTTGTCAGAATTTTCTAAAAATGAGAATTTGCAACCAGAATTACGTTGAGACAATTGTTGTCAGAATTTCTGATCCATCTCTTTTAGATATGTTACAAAGTCCCTCGTGAATATTGGTTTGATTTGTAGAACGTTTAGTTTCCTCACATCATGCCAGGGAGCAATCCTGTACACAGTATGGTAGATACAGCATCACCAATGCCCTGTACAGCTGAAGCATAACCTCCCTACTTTTGCATTCAATTCCCCTTCCAATAAACAATAGCATTGTACTAGCTTTCCTCATTACCAATGCATGAATGCTTTGTGATTCATATGCTTGGATACCAAGATCCCTTTGCATCTCTAATCTGTCACCATTGGTTTTTTTTTGGCATTTGTGAGAAATCTTTGTTATGTCTTCCATGCTCATTTGTTAAGTGTTTATATATATCTTGCTTAACAAATTCTACTTGATTAATACATACTGACTGATTGTGTCTTGCTAGGGCAAGCATGACGAAAGATCCCATTGTTATAAATTAAGAATTTAAAGTTAAAAAGTTTTATAGTTCCTAATTCCTAAAGTTTTCTGTTGGCTGGCCAAATCTCTATGCCTGGCAATATGTTATGTCTTCACTTGGTGCTCTTATTTTCTGCACTATCCTTAATCATGACATCTTATTGAATGTATTCTGGACATCTAATACAGTACATACACTCTGCACTTGTTTATTCTTCCAAAAACTCATATAAATCAATTAAGAATTTTTTTCCTTTTCACAAAACCTTATTTATTCTGACTGATTAACTTTTCTAAGTGCTCTGCCATGACAGCTTAATTGATAGCTTTTGACATCTTTTGTTTAATGAATCTTAAGATAGCTGGCCTGCAGTTTCCTATTTTCTGTCACTACTTCATTTTGACTAAAGGAGTTGCACTTCCTATTTTGCAAACTAATGGAACCTTCCCTGACAAAATCTAGCAAATTTTGTAAAATTGTTACAATCATTTCAATTATCTCACTATCCATATCTTTTAGGACCTAGAATTAACTCCAAGAGAATTAAGGGACTTCTGAGCCTGCAGTTGAGAAAATTTGCTCAACAGCACTTCATAATAATTTGTAATATCCTTAGGTTCTGTCCTCCTATTTCCTGATTCACAGTAATTTCTTGGATGACACTACATCCTCTACATTGAAGGCTAATACAAAATATGTTTTCTATTTATCCATCTTCTACTTATGTTCCATTATTAATTCCCCCAAACTATCTTTTTATCAGAGCAGCATTCAGATTAGATTAGATTCTCTACAGTGTGGAAACAAGCCCTTCGGTCCAACAAGTCTACACTGATCCTCCGAAGAGTAACCCACCAAGACCCATTTCCCTCTAATGCACCTAACACTATAGGCAATTTAGAAAGGCCAAATCACATGAACCGCACAACTTTGGACTGTGGGAAGAAACCGAAGCACCCAGAGGACACTCATGCAGACACAGGGAGAATGTGCAAACTCCACACAGACAGCTGCTCAAGGCTGGAATCGATTCTAGGTCGCTGACACTGTGAGGCAGCAGTGCTAACCACTGAACCACCCCTGTTATAATACTTATAACAATATCTCATACTATACTCACATCTTTATATTATGATTCTCATTCCACAGTGAAATCTTTAGCTTGTATTTGCTCAGTTTTGCACTCCTGCTACCATTGAAGCCTTCATACTGTGTATTAGCACTGATTATCCAATTTATATCACAATGTAAATATTTACAGAAACTCTTATCACCTCTTTTTAAAGTTTTGGATTTCATGGGTACATTGATTTTTCTCTCATCAGTCATATTGCCATTCTTTGCTATATTTTTATATTCTGTCCAATGTTCTGATCTGCCACTTTTCTTTGCAAAACTTTTAAAAATGGATGATGGGTCTCCCCTTTGAACTTTTTCTTTCTGACTGGAATTTGTCTAGGGTGTGTATTCTGAAAAATCCCCTTAAATAGCTGCACTGCATCACAGTTGATTTATACTTATCCTAACATGTCACTTTCACCAGCTCCATACAGTCATAGAGTTATACAGCACAGAAAAAGACCCTTTGGTCCAACTTGCCCATACCAACCAGATATCTTAAACTGATGTAGTTCCATTTGTCAGTATTTGGCCTATATCCCACCAAACCCCACATATTCATACAGCCGTCCAGATGCCTTTTAAATGTTGTAGTTGTACCCACCTGCACCACTTCCTCTGGCACTTTGTTCCATACACACTTGGCCCTTTGCATGAAAAGGTTGCCCCTTAGGTTCCTGTTAAACCTTTCCCCTCTCATCTTAAACCTATGTCTCCTAGTTTTGGATTCCCCTACCCTGAGGAAAGGACCTTAGTTATTCACCTTATCCATGCTCCTCATGATCTTATAAGCCTCTGTAAGGTCACCCCTTAACCTCCAACACTCCAGGGCAAAAAAACCACTGCCCTCATAATTGCCCTTCTGACACTCACCTTTTCTTAGATTCATTACTGGAATGGGAGTGATACTGACCCTCATTGATACTATTGTTGTTCTCTCGCCTCAGATGACTTTTCTATATCCCTGCTCCAGTCTCACTGCTGTTTTGTAGCCTTGTGTTCTTTATGGCCTGTCTCTGTACTTCCCTCGTCACTGCTGCAGCGTCTCATGTCACCATTCTTTATATCTGCAGCTGTGTTCCTGCTGCTGCTGTATTAGCTCCAATGTCTCTGATAAAACAAAATAAATTTGTTCACACTCTACTACCTTTTCAGCAAATTTTAAGATGTTATGTATTCAAGTTCTCTGATTACTGGATTTAGTATGAATTACTTTCACTGATGCTGGAACTTATACTGCTACATTTAAGTTTTATGTTCTTGAACTTTTTCAACTGTGACAAGAATTAATAGGAAATCCTTGTATTATTTTCTGAGACTTCAACTAACAATTCTCTACAGATTTCTCTCTGTGAGCTACTTTAGACAGGATGACGCATAAGTCAAAAGTATCACTTAGAAAATCCTAAACTTGAGTTGTAAGTTCCAATCCAGTTTCGTACAAATATCTTTTTAATTGATTGCAATGGAAAGGATGAGATGCCTTTTAACTGTAATGCTTTATCTAATTAATATTACTTGACAGTTGTTGATTAGAATGAATTAAATAAGAGGTTCCATGTCTCTTTTAGTGCAGTGGCAATGACCCTATCTCGTCAGGAGATCTAAGTTAAAGTCCCACCTGCTCTAAGATGTGTGCGATAACATCCCTGACCAGGCGGATTAGAAAATATCTAACAGCTCAGGACTTTTGTTCACTTGTCATCTGTCTTGCAGCTTCAGTGATTTGCACTTACTGTGGTATAACAGTTTTTCAACCTAATGTTTATTCTGCACGCTAAATATACTACCTGAGAGAACAGTCAGATGTCTAGTGCTATCTTTTCATCTAGTCTTTATACCTGCTTTTATTTTTATATGTTATTTTGGTTTTATTTTCAAAAAAAATGTTGAAGCCAAGTGCACATATTTGATTTCCATGTCTCTCTCAAACTTTTGGCAAAAACATTTTGTTTCAGTTGCATTTAACAGGAAGGCCAAAATCACAATTATGAAGTGGGCGGAATATTATTTTCATACTATTCTTACCATAATGTAAGATAATATCAGGAATGGCCAGTTAAATGTTAGCTAGCAGAGGAAATGTCCAGTGAGAAGAGGTAGATTGGGGAAATGTCCCAGAGCAAAAGTTAGAAGGTGACCTTCCAAGCCAAGTAGCAGAACAAAATAATGCAAGGGCTCTTGATGGAGCACTGAGAGGACACTACTAGCAGTGAACCTGGAACAAATCACTGAAGCTTTATCGAGGGGAACCCCAAGATTCAGTGATACCTCCCTGGGGTTACTCCTCTCGTATGTATTGGAAATGGAGGAATGTCTTGCTCTTCCAGGGTGACAGAAAGAGACCAGATTGGATCACTAAATAGCGGACGGAGATTGCAAAGTTGGTCAGCAGCCTTGAACTTGATTGCAGTGCCAAAAGAAGATCAATAACTTGATGTGATCTCGGAAGCTGAGTAAAGTACCTAACATTAAATGGACATAATTAATGGATCAGATAAGGAGTTAGGAGATACATATAATTGCCCGAGAAAAAACTGTGCAGGCAGAGATGACGCTACTGATTGGTTTCATGCAGGCTATTCCCTCTTGCACCCTATTGAGTAGACACCAATAGTGGAGTTTTGACCCTCTCTAACAGCTGACTAATAATGAGAAAGTATGATTTTGCAGTAGAAGAAAATCAATTGCATTCAGGAAATATCTAGATGCAAAGGCATCAAGTCCAATATCTCACTCTTAAGAAGGAATAGATGTTGACAGCTGTTCGTTATATGTCTAAAAGGATTAAAAGAAGTGACAAAAGCACCACCTGTGATGAAAATTTCACATGGACCTGTGGGCAGAACAGCTTGGGATCTCAAAGAAGTGGGACCTAACATTTAGTGTTCCTCAAAATCTCTGTAACAATGTCTATCATATCAATGTAACCTGTAATTAGCTGCAAACATGCAATAAACTATAGCTGGTTAATGACAAGAGCCTTTAACTTGTTAGACCACAAAATGGTTTCCCTCTTTCACTCTAGACCAAGTAGATCCTATAGTTTCCTACACTAATAGAGGATGACGGCAGCAAGCTTAATCATGAGTAGTCGTTCAGCGTAGTTAGCCGGTATACCAAAACAACATGACAAACAAAGGTGTAGATTTAATTTGACTGCCCATGTAGTAAGATAAGAAGTGATGTGAGATCTTCAGACTCAGTTTTAAGTATCATATACTTCTAATTAATTATAGAAGTGTATAGTATCAGCTTGTGATTTACTTTTTAACTTGTAAGTTCTTCCATATCTCAATATTCTTTTCTTGGAACTGTCGCATTCTGTACTCTATTTGGTGCATCATTGAAATTTAGACTTCCTGGCAATATCATTTTGGATGCTGAGTCATCTTCAGGTGATTGTATATTATTGTCAATGAGGTGGGAACCTATGACCATACAGGATTGACATAAATGTTTTCCATTGTTATCAACACTGAAGAGTGCTCAGACAACAGGAGGCAAAGCAATGTTTATGAAGAAAGACAAGCAAAGATGTAGACAATGAACAGCATATCCCACTGAGCCAAATAAGTATTCTAAAACTGATGTAATATGGAGTGCAGCTGCAAATGTGTTGCTGGTCAAAGCACAGCAGGCCAGGCAGCATCTCAGGAATAGAGAATTCGACGTTTCGAGCATAAGCCCTTCATCAGGAATAAGAGAGAGAGAGCCAAGCAGGCTAAGATAAAAGGTAGGGAGGAGGGACTAGGGGGAGGGGCGATGGAGGTGGGATAGGTGGAAGGAGGTCAAGGTGAGGGTGATAGGCCGGAGTGGGGTGGGGGCGGAGAGGTCAGGAAGAGGATTGCAGGTTAGGAGGGCGGTGCTGAGTTGAGGGAACCGACTGAGACAAGGTTGGGGGAGGGGAAATGAGGAAACTGGAGAAATCTGAATTCATACCTTGTGGTTGGAGGGTTCCCAGGCGGAAGATGAGGCGCTCCTCCTCCAGCCGTCGTGTAGTTGTGTTCTGCCGGTGGAGGAGTCCAAGGACCTGCATGTCCTCGGTGGAGTGGGAGGGAGAGTTAAAGTGTTGAGCCACGGGGTGATTGGGTTGGTTGGTTCGGGCGGCCCGGAGGTGTTCTCTGAAGCGTTCCGCAAGTAAGCGGCCTGTCTCACCAATATAGAGGAGGCCACATCGGGTGCAGCGGATGCAATAGATGATGTGTGTGGAGGTACAGGTGAACTTGTGGCGGATATGGAAGGATCCCTTGGGGCCTTGGAGGGAAGTGAGTGTGGAGGTGTGGGCGCAAGTTTTACATTTCCTGCGGTTGCAGGGGAAGGTGCCGGGGGTGGAGGTTGGGTTGGTGGGGGGTGTGGATCTGCGAAGGGAGTCACGAAGGGAGTGGTCCTTGCGGAACGCTGATAGGGGAGGGGAGGGAAATATATCCTTGGTGGTGGGGTCCGTTTGGAGGTGGCGGAAATGGCGGCGGATGATACGTTGTATGCGGAGGTTGGTGGGGTGGTAGGTGAGAACCAGTGGGGTTCTGTCTTGGTGGCGGTTGGAGGAGCGGGGCTCAAGGGCGGAGGAGCGGGAAGTGGAGGAGATGCGGTGGAGGGCATCGTCGATCACGTCTGGGGGGAATCTGCGGTCCTTGAAGAAGAAGGCCATCTGGGCTGTGCGGTGTTGGAATTGGTCCTCCTGGGAGCAGATGCGGCGGAGACGAAGGAATTGGGAATATGGGATGGCGTTTTTACAGGGGGCAGGGTGGGAGGGGGTGTAGTCCAGGTAGCTGTGGGAGTCAGTCGGTTTATAATAGATGTCTGTGTTGAGTCGGTCGCCCGAGATAGAAATGGAAAGGTCTAGGAAGGGGAGGGAGGAGTCTGAGACAGTCCAGGTGAATTTCAGGTCGGGATGGAAGGTGTTAGTAAAGTTGATGAACTGTTCTGGTCCTCACCCTGAATAACTTCTCTTTTCAATCCTCCCACTTTCTCCAAACTAAAGGAGTTGCCATGGGCACCCGCATGGGCCCCAGCTATGCCTGCCTCTTCGTAGGATATGTGGAACAGTCCATCTTCCGCAACTACACTGGCACCACCCCCCACCTTTTCCTCCGCTACATTGATGACTGTATCGGCGCTGCCTCGTGCTCCCACGAGGAGGTTGAACAGTTCATCAACTTTACTAACACCTTCCATCCCGACCTGAAATTCACCTGGACTGTCTCAGACTCCTCCCTCCCCTTCCTAGACCTTTCCATTTCTATCTCGGGCGACCGACTCAACACAGACATCTATTATAAACTGACTGACTCCCACAGCTACCTGGACTACACCTCCTCCCACCCTGCCCCCTGTAAAAACGCCATCCCATATTCCCAATTACTTCGTCTCCGCCGCATCTGCTCCCAGGAGGACCAATTCCAACACCGCACAGCCCAGATGGCCTTCTTCTTCAAGGACCGCAGATTCCCCCCAGACGTGATCGACGATGCCCTCCACCGCATCTCCTCCACTTCCCGCTCCTCCGCCCTTGAGCCCCGCTCCTCCAACCGCCACCAAGACAGAACCCCACTGGTTCTCACCTACCACCCCACCAACCTCCGCATACAACGTATCATCCGCCGCCATTTCCGCCACCTCCAAACGGACCCCACCACCAAGGATATATTTCCCTCCCCTCCCCTATCAGCGTTCCGCAAGGACCACTCCCTTCGTGACTCCCTCGTCAGATCCACACCCCCCACCAACCCAACCTCCACCCCCGGCACCTTCCCCTGCAACCGCAGGAAATGTAAAACTTGCGCCCACACCTCCACACTCACTTCCCTCCAAGGCCCCAAGGGATCCTTCCATATCCGCCACAAGTTCACCTGTACCTCCACACACATCATCTATTGCATCCGCTGCACCCGATGTGGCCTCCTCTATATTGGTGAGACAGGCCGCTTACTTGCGGAACGCTTCAGAGAACACCTCCGGGCCGCCCGAACCAACCAACCCAATCACCCCGTGGCTCAACACTTTAACTCTCCCTCCCACTCCACCGAGGACATGCAGGTCCTTGGACTCCTCCACCGGCAGAACACAACTACACGACGGCTGGAGGAGGAGCGCCTCATCTTCCGCCTGGGAACCCTCCAACCACAAGGTATGAATTCAGATTTCTCCAGTTTCCTCATTTCCCCTCCCCCAACCTTGTCTCAGTCGGTTCCCTCAACTCAGCACCGCCCTCCTAACCTGCAATCCTCTTCCTGACCTCTCCGCCCCCACCCCACTCCGGCCTATCACCCTCACCTTGACCTCCTTCCACCTATCCCACCTCCATCGCCCCTCCCCCTAGTCCCTCCTCCCTACCTTTTATCTTAAGCTGCTTGGCTCTCTCTCTCTTATTCCTGATGAAGGGCTTATGCTCGAAACGTCGAATTCTCTATTCCTGAGATGCTGCCTGGCCTGCTGTGCTTTGACCAGCAACACATTTGCAGCTGTGATCTCCAGCATCTGCAGACCTCATTTTTTACTCTAATATGGAGTGCAACACAGCTTGCCAAACAAATAGCTACAACAGATTCTAGACTGGTGTGAGATGTTGAGATGATTCAGGCATAACAAGTTTAAGGAGAACATTTGACTTCATTATCTTGCTCGGAAGAATCCTCAGTAACTGTCTCAGAGATCATTCCAAATCACCCTACAAGCCACAATATCAGAACTGAGAACATAACATAAAATAAAAAGTACTGAAGAAATTCAGTTTGTCTGACAGCATCTGAAGATAGCAAAACCGAGTTAATAAGACATAGAGTCCCTACAGTGTGGAAGTAGGCCATTTGGCACATCAAGTCCACACCAGCCCTCTGAAGAACATCATATCCCATTTCTGTGACACTGCATTTTCCATGGCTAAACCACCTAGCCTGCCTAACGCTGGACACTATGGGCAATTTATCATGTCTAAACTACCTAACCTAAGCACATTCAGACCACAGGAGGATACCAGAGCACCTAGAGGAAGCTCATACAGACACAGGGAGAATGTGCAAACTCCACAGAGTAACCTGAGGGTGGAATCGAACCTGAGTCCCTGGTGCTGTGAGGCAGCAGTGATGATCACTGAGACACCATGCTGTCATAATGCTTTGAGTTTAAAGACTGTTTTTCAGAATCCAAAGACATGACCTTGGTATGTTTGCTATGGTATGCTTCTCCATCAAGGGGTTGGCAATGGTAGATCCAACAGAACATCCAGTGGCAGCTTAATATACATAAAATCCTTCATACCATCATCACATCATGAGCTCTGAATAGCAATGGTGAGATAGGGAATAGACATCTGGAGCTTTTATGCAGTTCTTACACATTTCATGAGAGTAAGCTGGAGCAAGTGTGCCATAAAAGGGTGTTGCACATGGATCTTCTGGTATGGACAGCACCCCTTCAGCTTCTCTGACAGTGACACTGGCATCTCACAAATCCATGGTGCAAAAGTCATCATCTAGCTGCACTTGAGCTGCACATGGTTAGATCTCATCATCAAGTGTAATTGTCTGAAATTAACTGTGATTTTGTACACTGACTGTTATTAATTCACCAATTCCTGCAACAGGCATGATAGTAAGAAACACACCAAGTGAGGCCAGAATTTTGAGATTAATTCCTGTGTGAGTCTCATATGATGACAGCTTCCCAGAATTACTAAAGGCAATCATTCAGATAACTATAGGAGCGGATTAATTAGGAATGAATGTAAAATCCATGTGAAATATACTTGTATTAGCAAGGCAGAAGCCTCACTGATCTCTGGTCCACTCTTGTCTGCTCTTTCTTGTAAATTTTCTCCTATTGCGCATCTGTTTGCATCTGACTCTATAGCCTCATTGTCAGAAGAAGCGATGTGCTGCAGGATATCCTCATTATTCAAAGCTTTTCCCTTGTTGTGCTGAGCATAGCCCAACATTATGATACTCAGTACCTTCATTGGGATAGATTGAGTGGCTCCATTTGTTGCATCCAGGTCTGAGAACCATGTCACCAGAAAGGTAATGACATGTTCGATGGCCATTTATGTTGTGTCATGGCCGGTGTTGTATTTCTCCTTTGCACTGGGGACCCTCGCATGAACCAGCAGTCATCGCTTAAGGATGCAATTACACTTATCACAAAACAGTTGTCCACTAAGCCAGTGATACCCCTTCTTATTGATGTAGTCTGCGAGAGCCTTGATGGCCATATACATGCAGCCAATAATTTGTCGTCCCTATTCAAAATCCAACAATGGCCCCTGAGCCTACACCATTCTCAGACTGACTAAACAAGCCACTGGAAAACTATATACTTTAACTGGTCCTCTTCAATAGTGGCATTGATGACCATCTTGATGCAGAGTTGAGCTGTAAACTGGAACATTCCTCAGCTATGCCTTGAAAATTATTTGGAGGAAGAAACCTTAGGGACCTTCCGGACTGCAAGTGTTTGTCCTTCCCCATTGGACTCAATTCATCTGCCTTAGGTCCATGGAAAAGCAGTCCTTAGCAAAACTACTGTTGCAATATTTGTTGGAAGGGGGCTCTCAAATGGTGAGTTTTCTCTGAAGTGTGTTGTTATCTTCATGCAAGGAGCTACTTGTGTAGTCTTTAGCACTGTCCCTGCAGGCTTTCCACCTGTTGAATCTGGTGCCCCTCTAGTTGCTGATGCCCTACTACCTTTGACTTGAGCTCTTTTCCTCTCCTTCACCAGAGTTCATAAAACCTAATAGAACAAGGTATATGGCAAATAGGTACACTCAGATCTCTGAGTGTCCTATCCACATTACTCTGTAGAAATGGGTATCATTTCTGACAGAGCACTCAGGTGAGATGGCCCCATTGTGCTGGGCCAGTGAACCCCTCCTCTCGATTGCAATTTAGCTGTCCAAAGACTTCTTGGGCTCATTGCTGATGAAGGGCTTTTGCCCAAAATATTGATTTTCCTGCTTCTTGGATGCTGCCTGACCTGCTGTGCTTTTCCAGCACCACTCTAATCTTGACCCTAATCTCTGGCATCTGCAGTACCCACCTTCGCCCAGCTTCTGCCCATTGCCAGGTTCACATCAGCTGCAGTCAATATTAACACTCCACTAAACCTCCATTTGTTATAAAATAAAAACTTTTTCAGAGACTCAGCAAGTCTGGTAACATTTGTGGAGAAAGAAATTGTTTTCATTTCATGTCTAATGACTCTTCTTCAGAGCACACCATGTTACAGATAGCAAAGCTCTGAAGTGCCTTTGTTTCTCTGCACCATGGAAAATTTAGGAAGACATGTTAACATCACATTTAAATGCATTTGTTAATACAATCCACCTCATTCCTGTGCAACCTACTCCAATCAGCCCGACTGACTTTCATTGTATCTGGTTGTAACACAAAAGTATTTGGTTTTTGTCCTTATGTCATCAGCTTTAATGTCACCACTTTTCCCACCTCTCAGCAGACTCCAATAAGCTGCTGAAATTCAGCCCAAAATATTCCAATCCAGAACAGAATTAAAGCTTGCAAGCAACTTCCCCAATTTTTATTAAAAGTTGAATCATGCTTTTTAAATATTGAATGTTTAATGAATATTAGGCAATTCTTTATTGTATTATTACATTTTTACATAGGCATATAAAACTTACTAATGGAATTGCTCAAGGGTCATTTGATGCTTTAGAAATAAATCTGCTTTCTAATCCATGCATTTTTGTTCTATGTATAAGTCTAACACTTCACTTAATTGCACAAACTACCCACTTGCCTCACAAAGCTTCTTACAATGCAATCATTATCTTGTCAAAAATAATTGCAGCTGTGTTCTTAATTATGCCATTAGTGTAACATTAGGACGGCTTCTCTTTTGCAGTGGTACCTAACTTGATTATCAGGCTCATTCCAGCGGCAATCAAGAATAATTTGTTGATACCAGTGGACTTCAACAACATTCAGATGCCACTGAATGCCATTTGACTATCATAACAGTCACACCATTGTCAACATCTGGAAAAGAGTAAGATAGATGAAAACGGGGATCTGGCAGCAGGTATATTTTGTGTCCCAATTTATTTAATTTCTGAAGATTAAGATATAAATAAAGATTACATATAGTGGTACGTTCATTTGTTTCCACTTGAGAGGATGGTGGTTGAGGTATTGACTTGTAATGTTGTAGGTCGAATGCAGGGTGTTCCCATAGTACTATTGGGAAGTAAGATCTAGGAATTTTATCCAGCCAGAGAACTGTTTTAAGTCAGGATGGTGTGTGGCTTAAAGGGAGATTTTCAGTTGGTGGTGTTCCCATGTGTCTGTTGCTCTTTCCTTTCAGGTAGTCGAGAATGTGGATTTGCAAGGTGCAGTCAAAGCAGCATTTGTAGATTACTGCAGAACATCTATATAGTGCATACTGTTGTTAGCATGTACTAGCAGTAGAGGGTCTGAATGTTTAGGCAGATGAGGTGACAATCAAGAGGACATCTGTCTCCTGGATGAGGTAGAGCTTCTTTATTGTTTTTGGAGCTGCATTCATCAAATCTAGTGGAAAGTATTCCGTTACACTTCTTCTGACTTGCATTCTGGGGAATCAAGAGATGAATTAGTCAATTCAGAATTAGTCTATGAGCAGCTCTAATAGACATTAAATTTATATAGCTGGTCCAATTCAACCTTGGTAGTAAGTCCACAAGAGGTTGATAGTGGGGAAAGATTCAATTATGGTATACCATTGAATGTCAAGGGACATGGTTAACTTTGCATTTGTTGGAAATGGTCAGAGCCTGGCCTATTTGTGGTGTGAATCTTATTTGCTGCTAACCAACCCAAGCCTTGTTGTTCAGGTCTGGATGTGCACGTATGTGAGGAGTCATGACTACTGCTGAACATTATGCAATCCTTAACAAATGAACCCCTTTCTTATGATGAAAGAATACCCATTAATGAAGCAGCTGAAGCTGTTTAGGCTTTGAACACAAGTGGTTCTGGTGGAACCCAAACTGAGTGTCAGTAAATAGATCATTGTCAACTTAGCAATAACTAATTCAACATGTCAATGATACCTTCCATCAATTTGCTGAATCCATATTTACACTTCATATATCGTTTAATATAAAATTCACTTTCTACATATTTCCCATTGCAATCTTAAATTATGCATTACTCTTGTTCAACTGTATTTCACAAATTTTATTTAGTTCAATCAACTTAATTATAGTGTAAGCCTAAAAATAAATCTAAGTCCTGTTAATTAATTGTTTTTCTCTTCATCTATTGCTCAAGATTGCCATCTGATTAATGATTTGGTTGCATGTCATTATTGGAAAATGAAGCATTCATTATTTCACATATTTTATCAAATAAAACTGCAGAGTGTTACTTATTGATCCACTTATAACTTCAACAAAGCTCCATTGAATATTTGTTTCATGATAATACATTATTGTGTTTGGGTATACAGTTTAATTTGCTTGTTAATCAGGAGATTAAAGAGTCATATTAAAGATAAATTAATCAATATCCATTCCTTGCTCCAGCATAACAATTCTAACTGGTGGACAGGGCACTGGTGTTTCTGCAAGCAAGCAATAATGCTAGGCTTTGAAAAGACCTTTAAATCAGAAGTCGGTGTGTATGTAACAGCAGGCAATTAACACAGAATTTTGAATTGACACAGGATATTGAAGTGCAGCTGCATCAACTTTTATATTCCTGGCATAAACTTGGAGATCTGTCATAAATGGAGCAAAACTTCTAACTTTCCAGTCAAATGAAGAGATGATAAATCCTTTGTTTTTTATATATAACTACAGAAATGTTGCAGCACTGAGGCTATACAGCTAATTGATGCTAAGCCAACTAGGAAAAAAAGGGAAGTATCAGCTGTCAATTCTAATCTTGTCTTCCAGCCCCTGACCAATGTTTTTTTTAAATGAGTTGAGGTTGTCTGTCTCCACTAACTGGGATGTGAATTCTGTACTTTGCCACCCTCTGTGTGAAAATGATTTTCTTCATATCCACTCTATTCCTTTCATCAATCACCTCTAAATTGTTGTGTCCCTGATAAATGACCTCTCCAAGGGAACTAGGTCTTCCTTGTCAACTCTATTTTCAGCCCACTATTATTTAGTACACCTCCACTGGGTCATCCTTTAGCCTCCTTCTATTGGAAGCCTTCAATTGTCCCAACTTAAAATTTATTTACTTTAATTTTAACAGCCCTCACCAATAGCACTTTATTTTAAACAGTTAAACAATTTGTCTGAGCATTATGTCAGGTCCTTCATCATTAAAACTATTTTCCTGCTTTTCAGGTCACACTAACAATTTTGTCAAGGAAACGCACGTGTCTGAGACCAGTCCTTCAGTGAATTTTTCACTACACATTCCCTCACATTAATTACTTCAGATATAAAAGTCAAGTTCAGCTATTAGATGCTCTTGCTGCAGTTTTGTCCTGAATTGTAGCTACAGCAGATTGACTCCTCATGTTTAGCTATGCCATAGCTGGAGCTTCCCCTGAAACATGTCTCTCCTGAACTCTTTGAACAGTTTCATGCCTGTCTTAAAGAGCTCTAATTACATATGCAAGTTCAACTAACTGGGAAAATTATTCTGTCTCTCTTCTTATTTATCTGTCTAATATTTTTTTCTTACTCATTCACAGGATGTGGACATCACCAGCTAGGCCAGGACTAATTGCTCAGAGGGCAGTTGAGTGTCACCCACATTGTTCAGGGTCTAGAGTCACATTTGGCCAAATGATGTAAGAATGGCATTTTCCTTTTCTAAAGGATGTTAGTGAACTAGATTGCTCTGACAAAAAGAACTGAATGTTTCTGTAGCACTGTAATTGAGAAGGATTAGTTAATTATATTAATAACACTGGAGAATGATAGATCCATTCCACAGCCACCCTTGAAGTTCATGGCCTGGATTTTCTGTCGACCAGAACATTGCTAATGCAGCGTAGATGGTTGTGTGTAGGGACTCTATGGAATGCCCATCACTGTATATTATGAAGGAATTACCTGAGAAACTGAAGATTTATGTGGGCAATTCCCCTACAACCAGAACTCTTAAAGTCTCCATTTAAATCTGAATTCTGAAGGTTCTAATGAAATTAAACAAAATAGTTACTCAGAAAAACTTAATAGTCAAACTTCTGAGTAACTAGTGAACTGAGTCCATATGTTTGCTGCGCATACCCACAACTACAGCTCCACAGACCACTAAACAACCCAAACGCAGATGTGACACACTCCAGTGCACAACAAACCCTTTCCCATACAGGGATCTGGCCTCTACCCCCACCACTTTAGAACCATTTCACAGGTTCTGATCTGCTTTGCATGGTTTCACCAGTAGGGTAACTGTGGTGCACCATGTCTGGAATTGTTGTACCATTCTGTGTGCTGTTTGATGTAGCAGGTCTATGTTGACCCATATTCTGTGATAATCTTACTCAGTCTCAGTTCTTAACAAAAGTAAGACAATAGTCTTCCAGTTATGTCCCGTCAGGTGTTTGAACAACTTATGATCGCTGTTGACCTGCTGCTCTCTGACTTTCTGGCTTAATGAAGCTTTCTGACTTGGCACTACATTTGACGGAATTATTGTCTTGTGTCTAGAGTTGTATCACCTTTGTTGTATTTTGATGGTGTTTCCCCATTTATTTTATGTTCTCATGGTCTTGAGAGATAATATTTGGCTTGAGAATATGTTTTAAAATGATACATCTTTTTTTAATGAGCTACCTATTAACAATTCAGCAGGTGAGTGCCCATTATTCAATGGTGTGGATCCATAACTTAGTGCTTTAAGGATTGATTTTTTTTATTTTTGTGCTCTTGTTCAGTTGAAGACTGAAAAGAGAACAGTCCGAGTCTTTTTGAAAGGATTGCTCCATGTTTTGAAAAGTAGATAACCTGATATCCCATGACAGATATTGTAAAAAGCTATTAGTAAAGCTGTAATTAAAGTATCAAATACATGAGCAAGGAACAAGTGTAGGCCATTCAGTTCTTCAAGTTTAATCCATCGTTCAATAAGATCATAGTTTATTTGATTTTCATCTCAACTCTATGTTCCTGCTTATCCCTATTATTTCATCCCTTTGGTAATGAAGGATATATCCATGACTCTGAGAGAAAAAAATGTTTCCTCATCTATTTTAAACTGTGACCCCTTGCTCCAGATTCTGCTGCAAGAGGAATCATCCTTTCAACATCCACCTGGTCAGGTCCCCTGTTGAACTTGTATATTTCAATTAAATCATCTTTGGCTCCTCTAAAACTCCAGAAATATGACTGGCCTAGCCAATCTAGTCCTTCCTTTATAAGTTTAAAATCACACAACACCAGATTATGATCCAACAGGTTTAATGGGAAGCACTAGCTTTTGGAGCACTGCTCCTTCTTCCTGAACTTTATACACCCCAGTCCAGTTATTAATCTAGTAAACCTTCTCTGAATTGCCCCCATTGCATTAGCATCCTTCTGTAAGTATGGTGACCAGTACTATACACAGTATTCCAGACGCAGTCTCACCAATGCTTCACATAACTGAAGCATAAGCTCCACAGACTTGCATTCAATTCCCCTCACAATGAACCTTAACATACAATCAACTTTCCTGATTACTTGCTGTACTTGAGTCCTAGCCTTCTTTGATTCATCCAGATCTGTCTGCATCTCTGTTCTGGAACTTACCATTTAGATATGTTTGCTATATTTAAGGTAACTAAATTTTCATTTGACATGCAATATATTTGCTCATTTACAAAAAAGTCTTTGTTGCAGGGGATTAGAAAGAGAGGAGCCAATTCTTTTCACCTAATTTGGTTGTATCACCACAACATCCTACTTGGTGATATGATTATATTAAAAGGGTTTCTATTGATTGTCCCAAATACTGAGATTGCTGAATAAAAACCTGGAAAACTGGGGATTTTGTTAATTAGAAACAAAAACAGAAGTTGCTGGAAAAGCTGAGCAACTGTTCTGAGAAAGCGTCACCAGACTCAAAATGTTAACTTTGATTTCTCTTCACAGATGCTGCCAGACCCACTCAGCTTTTATTTTTTTTTGTTACTGAGATCACAGATCATTTTTTGTTTTGAAGCTATAGTACACATTGACTGCTTTAATCAGTGCATCACCACTCCTTCCTGAGATTACCATGAAGATTCTGCCATCTCAACCTCACCCTCACATAAGGTGAGATGACCCTCTCTTTAAAATCCTCATTAACTGTGTGTCTCTCATGGGAGATCAGCCAATAGTCATCTGGATCCATGGTGAATCTCACATTTCCCTCCACGTAAGCCTGAAACAGTTCATTTCCTGTGATCTGTGGACATTGATGTTGAACTGTAGATCCTGGCTATAGAGTGTTGGACATGGATCTGAAAGAATGAATATTTGAACACTATATGCACCATCTATTCTAATGGTGTTGTGAGGTACTTTGGCAGAGTATAGATGCCACTGGTAGAAGAAAGACCTGAGGCATGTGTACTCTAAAAATTCTCTGCAGTCATGTATATCTCATTCATTTAGTTTGTAAATAATTGATGTAATAAACTTCATACTCGTTACTCAGTAAGGCTCTTCCGGTTAAACCTGAAAGGAGGTTATTTGCCAAGTTAGACCATGTAGAGCTTGGAGGTATCTGCATATAACATGCAAGGTAATTTTTTTTTCTCTTAAGCCAACACTACTGCCTGCACATTCAAATACTGGTCTTGTGTACATTTGTGCTGTGGATATCTCTTGAGCCTTTTTGGCTTCATACTACTTTGCTTAACATAACGTTGTCCCCTTGTTCAAGTAGGGGAATAGAGACAACCCTGGTAATTATAAAGCAGTGAGCCTTGCTTCAGTTGTGGGTAAAGTGTTGGAAAAGTTTATAAGAGATAGGATTTATAATCATCTAGAGAAGATAAGTTGATTAGGGATAGTCAACATGGTTTTGTGAAGGGGAGGTCATGCCTCACAAACCTTATTGAGTTCTCTGAGATGGTGACCAAGCAGATGCATGAGAGTAAAGTGATTGCTCTGGTGTATATGGATTTCAATAAGGCATTTGATAAGGTGGCCCACGGTAGACTATGACTTAAAATATGGAAACATGGGATTGAGGGTGATTTAGCAGTTTGGATCAGAAATTGGCTAGCTGAAAGAAGACAGAGAGTAGTGGTTGTTGGGAAATGTTCATCCTGGAGTTCAATTACTAGTGGTGTACCGAAAGGATCTGTTTTGGAGCCATTGCTCTTTGTCATTTTTATAAATAACCTAGATGAGGACATAGAAGGATGGGTTAGTAAATTTGCGGATGACACTAAGGTTGATAGAGCTGTGGACAGTGCAGAAGGATTTTGCAAGCTACAGAGGGACATAGATAACTGCAGAGCTGGGCTGAGAGGTGGCGAATGGAGTTTAATGGGAAAAGTGTGAGGTGATTCACTTTGGAAGGAACAACAGGAATAAACAATACTGGGCTAATGGTAAGATTCTTGGCAGTGCAGATGAGCAGAGAGATCTCTGTGTCCATGTACATAGATCCTTCAAGGTTGCCACCCAGGTTGATAGGGTTGTTAAGAAGGTATACATTGAGTTAGCTTTTATTGGTAGAGGAGATTGAGTAGTGGAGCCATGAGGTCATGCTGCAGCTGTACAAAACTCTGGTGCTGCCGCACTTGGACTATTGCAAACAGTTCTGGTCACCGCATTATAGGAAGGATATGGAAGTTTTGGAAAGGGTACAGAGGAGATTTACTAAGATGTTGCCTTGTATGGAGGGAAGGTCTTACGAGGAAAGGCTGACAGACTTGAGGCTGTTTTCAGTGGAGAGAAGAAGCTTGAGAGGTGACTTAATTGAGGCATATCAAATAATCAAGGTAGAAGCCCATAGAGTGGAGAGTGAGAGCTGTTTTCCTCGGATGGTGATGGCTAGCATGAGGTGACATAGCTTTAAATTGAGGAGTGATAGATATGGGATGGATGTCAGAGATAGTTTCTTTCCTCAGAGAGTAGTAGGGGTGTGCAACAGCAATAGACTCGCCAACTTTAAGCGAATTTAAATGGTCATTGGATAAACATATGGATGAAAATGGAATAGTGTAGGATAGGTGGGCTTCAGGTTGGTTCCACAGGTCGGCGCAAAATCAAGGGCCGAAGGGCTTGTGCTGCACAGTAATGTTCGATGTTCTAAATACAATTCTCTAGAGTGGTGACTAAAATCTCTCTCTAGATATTTCTTCTTGTCTTGCATCACCTCTTGAGCCTCCTAACTAATTTTGAAGTTGCACTGAGTTAGACTACTTGTATTTTTATGACACTGCACACGTCACAATTAACACAACCTTTGTATAATGATTTTAGCGAAATAACTTTTTGTTCAATTTGTCTACATTTGTTAATGAAAATGAAAAATCTGAAATTATCCAGAAAATACTCAGTAGATATTCGTTTGGTTTCTTCAATGACTGAAATAATCTTTTTCTGAAAATCTTAAATGTAAGTTAAATGTGACATATTGCACAATTGTGTTATAAACTGTGAATAATAATTCTGATACAGCAATAAATAACTATATTGTGAAAAGGAAGAAAGAAATGGATCTGAAAAAGCCCAAACTGTAAATCTGCAGTGAAGCCTCTCAACATAAATGTAACAATTACATGCAACAACAAGTACAACTACAAATTCCATTCAAATGAAGCAAAAAATAGTCAGACACTACAGAGGAGTGTTTGCAAACAAAAGTTGACACACAGTCAACTAGGTGATCTAGGCATTTGACCAAAAGCTTAGTCAATGAGGCAGTTCCAATACCGTACAGCCCAGATGGCCTCCTTCTTCAAGGACTGCAGACTCCCCCCAGACGTGATCGACGATGCCCTCCACCGCATCTCCTCCACTTCCCGCTCTTCCGCCCTTGAGCCCCAACCCTCCAACCGCCACCAGGACAGAACCCCATTGGTTCTCACCTACCACCCCACCAACCTCCATATACAGCGTATCATCCGCTGTCATTTCCGCCACCTCCAAACGGACCCCACCACCAGGGATATATTTCCCTCCCCTCCCCTATCAGCGTTCCGAAAAGACCACTCCCTCCGTGACTCCCTCGTCCACACCCCCCACCAACCCAACCTCCACTCCCGGCACCTTCCCCTGCAACTGCAAGAAATGCAAAACTTGCGCCCACACCTCCTCCCTTACTTCTCTCCAAGGTCCCAAGGGATCCTTCCATATCCACCACAAATTCACCTGCACCTCCACACACATCATCTATTGCATCCGCTGCACCCGATGTGGCCTCCTCTATATTGGGGAGACGGGCCACCTACTTGCGGAACGCTTCAGAGAACACCTCTGGGATGCCCGGACCAACCAACCCAACCACCCCGTGGCTCAACACTTTAACTCCCCCTCCCACTCCACCAAGGACATGCAGGACTGAACTCCTCCATCGCCAGACCATAACAACACGACGGTTGGAGGAAGAGCGCCTCATCTTCCGCCTGGGAACCCTCCAATCACAAGGGATGAACTCAGATTTCTCCAGTTTCCTCATTTCCCCTCCCCCCACCTTGTCTCAGTCAAATCCCTCGAACTCAGCACCGCCTTTCTAACCTGCAATCTACTTCCTGATCTCTCCGCCCCCACCCCACTCCAGCCTAACACCCTCACTTTGACCTCCTTCCACCTATCGCATCTCCATCGCCCCTCTCCCAAGTCCCTCCTCCCTACCTTTTATCTTAGCCTGCTGGACACACTTTCCTCATTCCTGAAGAAGGGCTTATGCCCGAAACATTGAATCTCCTGTTCCTTGGATGCTGCCTGACCTGCTGCGCTTTTCCAGCAACACATTTTCAGCTCTGATCTCCAGCATCTGCAGAACTCACTTTCTCCTCAATGAGGTAGATATTAGGCATGATTTGGAGATGCCAGTGTTGGACTGGGGTGTACAAAGTTAAAAAGCACACAACACCAGGTTATAGTCCAACAGGTTTAATTGGAAGCACACTAGCTTTCGGAGCAACGCTCCTCACTATCACCTGATGAAGGAGCGTCACTCCGGAAGCTAGTGTGCTTCCAATTAAACCTGTTTGCCTATAACCTGATGTTGTGAGCTTTTTAACTTTGTAGATATTAGGGAATGGCTTAAAGGAAGAAAGAATGAAAATGGGAGAAAAGTTCAGTAATAATTTGCAAAACTATTCAAAAGTTAAAGCTAACGGCAGCAGGGATATATTTTTATTCTGCAAGAAAGATAGTGGAGTCAGCATGGTTTCGGCAGGGAATTTCAGAGTTAATAGGATGAATTTCCATATCCTTTCCATTTCTCTGTTCTTAGTGTGCTTGGAAATTATAATACTCATACTACAGCCAACCATATTATTAAACCACATGCTTGTAAAATAATAGTCTTTGAGCATGCTACTTAATTGTGTGCCATACAGCATAAGCAGAAAGTGAGAGACCAGGTTCAGCAATCTCATAACCAATAAATTGGTTCTTAGCTCTGCAGTCATGCCACATCCAGGCATGAATAGTGGAATAATCAGACAACTCACTAGAGGACAAGGCTCCACAATTTTGTCCTGGATGGTGTCAAGTGTCTTGAGTGTTGTTGGAGTTGCAGCATCTAGGTAAGTGGGGAGTATTCCATCACACTTGTGCCTTGTAGATGGGGAGCTTTGGGGAGCCATGAGGTGAATTACCGTGCCTCTGACCTGCCCATGTAGCCATTGTTTTTGTGGCAAGATCTGTTGAGTTTCTGGTCAATGATAAACCCCAGGTTGTTGATAGTGGGGGATTCAGCAATGGCAACAGCATTGACTATCAAGGCGTGGTAGTTAGACTATCTCTGAGTATGGTCATAGCCTGGCATTTGTGCTGTGCAAATGTACTTGCCACTTGTAAGCTCAAGCCTGGATATTCTCCAGATCTTGTTGCATTTGAACATGAACTGCTTCAGTACCTGAGGAGTCATGAATTGAGCTGAACATCATGCAATCATCGACAAACATCCCCACTTCTGCCCTTATGATGGAGGGAAGGTCATTGATGAATCAGCTGAAGATGGTTGGGCCTCGCACACTACCCTGAAGAACTGCAGCAGAGACTTCATGGAACTGAGATTATTGACCTCCAACAACCATGACCACTTTCCTATGAGTCAGGGATGACGCCAACAATGGAAGATTTTGCCCCCTGATACCCACTGACTCCAGTTTTGCCAGGGTTCCTTGATGCCATGCTCAGTTGAATGCAGCCTTCATGTCAAGGGTTGTCACTCTCACTTCACCTTTGTAATTCAACTTTTTTGTCCATGTTTGAACCAAGGTTGTAATAAGGTCAGGAGCTGAGTGGCCCTGGCAGATCCCAAACTGGGGCCACTGAACAGGTTGAACTTGTGCTGCTTGATAGCACTGTTGATGGCACCTTCCATCACTTTACTGTTGATCAGGTGGTTGTGGAGGACATAATTGTAAGGCACAGAATTTATAGCAAAAGTTTACAATGTGATGTAACTGAAATTATACATTGAAAAATACTTTGATGGTTTGTTGAGTCTTTCATCTGTTCGAATACTGTGATAGTTTCATTTCTTTCAAGTGTAAATCACAAAAAGTTTTTTAAAAAAAAGTTGCATTCTCAGATTAACTGTAACAATTGGTGTTAGCTAGACAATATGTTGAAGGTGTTAGCTCCCTGTGTTCTCTGTCTGTGCCATGATGTTTAGATTGATTCTAATCTAAAGAGTGAGATAACAGAGTTTTACATGAATTTATGCAGTTTTTGAGCAAAGTACAATGTAACTCTGCAAGTACAAATTCACCTCACAAACGTATATGTATATGTGTGCGTGTGTGTGCGTGTGTGTGTGTGTCTGTGTCTGTCTGTCTATCTGGGTTGGGGGTTGTGAGTGTAAGAGAGAGTGCATATGTGTGTGTATATGAGTGTACAGTGTCTTAAGTCTGTTAGGGGGTGCATGTCTGTGTGTGTCTGGGGTGGGGGATTGTGAGTGTCTGTGAGAGGGAGTAGAGTGGTGCTGGAAAAGCACAGCAGTTCAGGCAGCATCCAAGGAGCAGGAAAATCAAGGTTTCGGGCAAAAGCCCTTCATCAGGAATACAGGCAGAGTACCTGAAGGGTGGAGACATAAATGAGAGGAGGGTGGAGTGGATAGGTGGAAAGGAAGATAGACAGGTAGGACAAGTCATGGGGACAGTGCTGAGCTGGAAGTTTGGAACTGGGGTGAGGTGGGGGGAGGGGAAATGAGGAAACTGGTGAAGTCCACATTGATGCCCTGGGGTTGAAGTGTTCCAAGGCGGAAGATGAGGCGTTCTTCCTCCAGGCGTCAGGTGGTGAGGAAGCGGCGGTGAAGGAGGCCCAGGACCTCCATGTCCTCAGCTGAGTGGGAGAGAGAGTTGAAATGTTAGGCCACAGGGCGGTGTGGTTGATTGGTGAGGGTGTCCCAGAGATGTTCCGTAAAGCGCTCTGCTAGGAGGCGTCCAGTCTTCTCAATGTAGAGACCAGTTCCACCACAGAACACACCAGATGGCCTCCTTCTGGCAATAGTACTGAAGTCTTTTGGTCCAGTACTTGCTACTTCACTAGCCAAGGTCTTCCAGTACAGCTACAACGCTGGTATTGAGCTGTCAATGTGGAACATGACCTTGCATGCCCTGGATATAAAAAGCAGGACAAATCCAATCATGCCAATTACAGCCATATCAGTCTACTTTTAATCATCAGTAAAGTGATGGAAGTGTCATCAACAGTGCTATTAAGCAGCTCCTGCTCAGCAATAACCTGCTCAGTAATGCCCAGTTTGGGTTCCACCAGGGCCACTCAGCTCCTGACCTCATTCCAACCTTGGTTCAAACACGGACAAACGGAGTGAGGTGAGAGTGACAGATGTGGACTACAAGGCAACATTTGAAGGAATGTGGTAGCGAGGATCCCTATCAAAACTAAGGTCATGGAGAATTGGGGGATTGAGGGTATTTCTGATTATTTGGAGTCGTACCTGGCACACAGGAAGGTGGCTGTGGTTGTTGCAGGTCAATATTTCAGTTCTATGACATCTCTGCAGGTATTCCAAAGGATAGTAGCCTCGGCCCAACCACTTTCAACTGCTTCATTGATGACCTTCCGTCCACCATAAGACCAGAAACAAAGAAGTTTACCGATGATTGCACAATTTTCACTAACATCCATGACTCTTCAGATCCTGAAGAGTCCATGTCCAAACATAGCATGATCTGAACAATATCCAGGTTTTGGCTGAAAAGTAACAAGAAACATTCAGTCCATGCAAATGCAAGACAATATCTGTCTCTTAGTAGAGACAATGTAAGCACTGGTCTTTGATATTTAATGACATTTTAATCACTGAATCCTCCAATATTAACATCCTGGGAGTTACCATAAACCAGAAATTGAACTAGACTAACTGTGTAAATACAATGGCTACAACAACAAGTCAGAAGTGAGGAATACTGCAGCAGGTAATTCACCTCATGCCTCCCCAAAGACTTGGTGGGTGGCACAGTGGCACAGTGGTTAGCACTGCTGCCTCACAGCGCCAGAGGCCTGGGTTCAATTCCCACCTCAGGCGACTGACTGTGTGGAGTTTGCACGTTCTCCCTGTGTCAGCGTGGGTTTCCTCTGGGTGCTCCGGTTTCCTCCCACAGTCCAAAGATGTGCGGGTTAGGTGAATTGGCCGTGCTAAATTGCCCGTAGTGTTAGGTAAGGGGTAAATGTCGGGGCATGGGTGGGTTGCGCTTTGGTGGGTTGGTGTGGACTTGTTGGGCCGAAGGGCCTGTTTCCACACTGTAAGTAATCTAATCTAATCTACAAGGCACAAGTCAGGAATGTGATGAAATACTCTCCATTTGCCTGGATGGGGTTCAGCTCCAGCAACACTCAAGAAGCTTGACACCATCCAGGACAAAGCTGCCTGTTTGATTAGCATCACATCCACCAATATTTACTCCCTCCACCACCAATGCTCAACCACAGCAATGTGTATGATCTTCAAGATGCACTGCATAAATTCAACAAAAATATTTGGACAACATCTTCCAAGCCCATGTGCATTACCATCTAGGAGAATAAGGACATCAGATACATGGAATATACCACCTGCAAGTACCCCTCCAAGCCATTCACCATCCTGACTTGGAAATATATCATTGTTCCTTCAATAGTTGAGTTAAAGCCCTGAAATTCCCTCGCCAAAACCATTATGAGTTTGTCTATTTTATAGTGACTACAATGATTCAAGAAGACAGCTCACCGTCCCTTTCAAGGACAAATAGGGACAGGCAATAAGTATTGGCCAGTCAGCAACATCCACGTCACGTGCATGAATGGAGAGGAAGGGGTGAGAATTCTTAGCAATATTGTCGAGTTAAGTCCCAGAATTCTGAAGAATCCTGCTGTCAAAGTAAAATGTCACAAACGTCCAACAGAGCAAAGTTGTTTTGGAAAAACATCAGGACCAATGCATCGTTAATTTATCCAACAATCAATCTCAGAAGTTGAGATCTTTTCTCTTTGGAAATTTGTCAACAGATCAACAATAAAGTTCTGAAGAATGTATGAAAATGGGTAAGTGGTATTCTGTGATGAAATTATTATGGAATGCAAGAATATAAATGTGAACAAATGACTTTTTTGTAAGTTGTAAAACTCACCACACACCATTTCTGCCGTATAAGACCATAAGACATAGGAGTGGAAGTAAGGCCATTCGGCCCATCAAGTCCACTCTGCCATTCAATCATGGCTGATGGGCATTTCAACTCCACTTACCCGTGTTCTCCCCGTAGCCCTTAATTCCTTGTGACATTAAGAATTTATCAATCTCTGCCTTGAAGACATTTAGCGTCCCGGCCTCCACTGCACTCCGCGGCAATGTATTCCACAGACCCACCAATATCTGGCTGAAGAAATGTCTCCGCATTTCTGTTCTGAATTGACCCTCTCTAATTCTAAAGCTGTGTCCACGAGTCCTCGTCTCCTCGCCTAACGGAAACAATTTCCTAGCGTCCACCCTTTCCAAGCCATGTATTATCTTGTAAGTTTCTATTAGATCTCCCCTTAATCTTCTAAACTCCAATGAATACAATCCCAGGATCCTCAGCCGTTCCTAGTATGTTAGGCCTACCATTGCAGAGATCATCCGTGTGAATCTCCGCTGGAAACACTTCAGTGCCAGTATGTCCCTCCTGAGGTGTGGGGACCAAAACTGGGCACAGTACTCCAAATGGGGCCTAACCAGAGCTTTATAAAGTCTCAGTAGCACATCAGTGCTTTTATATTCCAACCCTCTTGAGATAAGTGACAACATTGCATTCGCTTTCTTAATCATGGACTCAACATGCATGTTTACCTTTAGAGAATCCTCGACTAGCACTCCCAGATCCCTTTGTACTTTGGCTTTGTGAATTTTCTCACCATTTAGAAAGTAGCCCATGCTTGTATTCTTTTTTCCAAAGTGCAAGACCTCGCATTTGCTCATTTTGAATTCCATCAGCCATTTCCTGGACAACTCTCCCAAACTGTCAAGATGCTTCTGTAGCCTCCCCACTTCCTCAGTACTACCTGCCTGTCCACCTAACTTCGTATCATCGGCAAACTTCGCTAGAATGCCCCCAGTCCCTTCATCCAGATCATTAATATATAACATGAACAGTTGCGTCCCCAAAACTGAACCCTGCAGGACACCGCTTGTCACCGGCTGCCATTCCGAGAAAGAACCTTTTATCCCAACTCTCTGCCTTCTGTCAGACAGCCAATCCTCAATCCATACCAGTAGCTCATCTCGAACACCATGGGCCCTCACCTTACTCAGCAGCTTCCTGTGTGGCACCTCATCAAAGGCCTTTTGGAAGTCTAGATAGACCACATCTACTGGGTTTCCCTGGTCTAACCTATCTATTGCAATGAATTAGTTTGTTGGAAGGAATTTCACAACCAATTTACTTACTCATCCGAATTTTTGCAAAATGAGAACCAATCTTTTCCCCTCTTGAACATCAAACACTCTGCCTGCCCTCTCGAGTTCAATTTAGTCAAAAAGCAAACCTCAGATCAGGTTAGCAGAAACAACAAAATTCAGGCAGTCAGTTTCAATTTTAGCTGGAAATTCAAAGAATAGAACAACAAACAAGTATCTTAAGAGTAGAGGCAGGCCACTTTGTTGCTTGAATTTGGCCTACCATTTGGTTAGTCCACAGCTGATATGATTTGTAACCTCAACTCCATTTTCCTGTCTACCCATGAGATTCCTGATTGACAAGGAGTCATTCTCTCTCAGCCTTCAACATATTCAATGACTCTGCCTTCACATTCTGCACACTAACAGCACATTCTCTGAAGGAGGAAGTATCTCCTTAACTCTGTTTTAAATGGAAGAACTTATTTTTAAATTGTGTCCTTTGTTCTTCCTCACCCACATGGAGAAGCATGCTTCTAGTGCACATCAGCGGGGAATATGTCACAAGGAATGAATAGCCTGTGCAAAAACAACATTCCCTTTTTAAGATGCAGATAAGCATAAGCACCGATCATTCTTAAAAGGACAGCACAGAGTAACAGGGCAGGCATACACATCAAATCATAAGCAGTAGGTAGAGGGAATGTTTGTTAAAATCTATCTATTTAGCAATCTTCTGGTGCAGTGTTTTAACACGTCAGCACAAGTCACTTTAACCCAAATATGGACTCAACAGAAACAGTTCCAAGAAAAAGGAGTCATTGAACTTGAAATATCAACTTGATCTTTTTCTGGGCATAGATGCTGACAGACCTCCTGAGTTTCTCAAAACAAATTCTGTTTTTTTTAATGTTAGTATGAACATGGCATTCATAACACTGAAAATATGCTCTCTGCAGAAACCAGTTTGGTAGTTTTTCTGTAAATGTATGAAATATTCAATGAATAATAATCAATTTAACCAGCGAACTTTATAATCATTTTATTAATTTTTTTTAATGCTGAGCTATTATCAGTGACTTCAGTTTGCTAGATGACTGGCTTGTGAAGCAGAGTGATGCCAAAGGTTAGGTTCAATTCCCACAATAGCTGAGATTAGCATGAATGTCCTGCCTTCTCAACCTCTCTCCTTGTCTGAGGTGTGGTGACCCTCAGGTTAAACCACTACCAGTCATCTCACTCTAATAAGAGCATAGCCCCATGGTCTTCTCAGACTATTGCAACTTTGCCTTTCACCATGCGTAAACATTTTTAATTAATCCATTTAATTTTAACAATCTATTTAGATCAAAAATTATGCTGAACATCTGCCGTTTTAGAAGTTATTTTCTTTGGCATGACAATGATATTGGAGTTGTCGAATTTTTATTTTTCTGCCTGCCAGTCTTGAAAATTCATGAAATTCCACTTCCAGCAAACATTTTTCAGATGGTGAATTGATTAAAGCACAGATGCATTGAAGTAAGCAACAAAATGACCTCGATCATAACTACAAGTCACCGTATTCCTTCCATACCTCTAATTCATCTTCCAAAGGAAATGATGAGTCATTTTAGAAAGCTCTCAAACTCTACTGAACTGCTAATGAGTACACAGCATGTAACAAAGCTTGTTGAGATTATCATAAAGTACATTGTGTTCCACAATAGCTGTGAAACATAATTTGGTCTAAGAGTGAAAACAGCAATACACTTCAGCAAGAATTGGTTCTCTAATATGATTTGTTACATTTCCCTTTGGTCCCTGACAAATACTGTGACTTTTGTTCTCCTGGAGGCCTGTAGTCAAGTATGGAAGTTGTTTTTCAGACGATGTTTCTTTCCATTCTCACCGCTTGCATCCTTGTTCACACATAGCTCTAAGGTTTATCTTGACCATTGTTGTTATTTTATTTCACCCTTCAAGACAGTGGAAAATTAAACTCATGAGTTAAAGAAACTCTGTCATCTCTGGCAATGTTACAATCTTGGCTATCAACTTTCAAGCCTCCTATGAAAGGTTTTCTAAGAACAATAAAATTCAGATATTTTCACTGAGAAAAGAAAATAAGCTAACAATGGGAAGAGGCCTGTGATCGGGCCACAGAACTTGAAATGGGAAAAGGAGATGGTTGCAAATGATAAGGGAAACAATCAGTTTAATTTCAGTAATGAAGAATGTTCTAGAAATTATTTGGGATAAAATTAGAAGTCATTTGGAAAAAGCTAGATTGATGAGGAAAATTCAGTACGGATTTCTAAAGGGGAGATTGTGTAACTAACTTGAGTTGTTTTTTGAGGTGACAGGTTCGATAAGGGTAACATTGTTGATGTTGATACATGGACTTCCAGAAGGCATTTAAGACAGTGACACATAACTGACTTGTGAGGCTGGTTTTATAGGGCATGGAATAAAAGAGAATAAAATGGCTGAATGAAAAGAAACAGAATAATGGTCAGTGGAGAATTTTCAAGTTGGAGGAATATTTGTGATGTTCTCCAGAGGGTGTAATAGGGACCCTTGCTTTTCTTGATATATAGTAATGATATAGATCTTACTGCACAGGGGATAACTTCATGTTTTACTTAACTTGAAAGAATTGTAAAGTGCAAAACTTTAAAAACGACATCAGCAAATTGGTGGAGAGTGATAGGTGGCAGAGAAGGTTCAAGGCAGAGAAGTGGGAGGTGATACACTTTGGTAAGAATTGAAAGCGAATATAAAATAGAGGAATTTGTTAAGTGTGTACAAGACAATTTTCTGATTCAGTATGTGGATGTACCTACTGGAGAAGGTGCAAACTTGACCTACTCTTTGGAAATAAGGCAGGGCAGATGACTGAGGTGTCAGTGGGGGAGCAATTTGGGGCCAACGGCCATAATTCTATTTGTATTAAATAGTGATGGAAAAGGATAGACCAGATGTAAAAGTTGAAGTTCTAAACTGGAGAAAGGCCAATTTTGACAGTAAGAATTAGACAAGAACTTTTGAAAGCTGATTGGGGACAGATGTTCACAGTTAAAGTGACAGCTAGAAAATGGCAAGCCTTCAGAAATGAGATAACGAGAATCCAGAGAAAGTATATTCCTGTCAGGGTGAAAGGGAAGACTGGCAGTTGTAGGGAATACTGGATGACTAAAGAAATCGAGGGTTTGGTTAAGAAAAAGGAAGTATATATCAGGTATAGACAGGATCGATTGAGTGAATCCATAGAAGAGTATAAAGGAAGTAGGAGTATAGTTAAGAGGGAAATCAGGAGGGCAAAAAGGAGACATGAGTTGGCTATGGCAAACAGAATTAAGGAGAATCCAAAGGGTTTTACAAATATATTAACGACAATAGGGTAACTGGGGAGGGAATAGGGCCCCTCAAAGATCAGCAAGGTGGCCTTTGTGTGGAGCCACAGAAAATGGAAGAAATACTAAATGAATATTTTGCATCAATATTTACTGTGAAAAAGGATACGGAAGATATAGACCGTAGGGAAATAGATAGTGACATCTCACAAAATGTCCAGATTACAGAGGAGGAAGTGCTGGATGTCTTGAATCAGTTAAAGGTGGATAAATCCCCAGGACCTGAGCAGGTGTACCCGAGAACTCTGTGGGAAGCCAGAGAAATGATTGCTGGGCCTCTTGCTGAGATATTTGTATCATCGATAGTCACAGGTGAGGTGCCGGAAGACTGGAGGTTGACAAACATGGTGCCACTGTCTAAGAAGGGCGGTACAGACAAGCCAGGGAACTATAGACCGATGAGTCTGACCTCGGTGGTGGGCAAGTTGTTGGAGGGAATCCTGAGGGACAGGATGTGCATGTCTTTGGAAAGGCTAGGACAGATTAGGGATACTCAACATGGCTTTGTGGGTGGGAAATCATGTGTCACAAACTTGATTGAGTTTTTTTAAAGAAGTAACAAAGAGGATTGATGAGGGCCAAACAGTCGATGTGATCTCTATGGACTTCAGTAAGGCGTTCGACAAGGTTCCTCATGGGAGACTGATTGATTAGCAAGGTCAGACCTCATGGAATACAGGGAGAACTTACCATTTGGATACAGAACTGGCTCAAAGGTAGAAGACTGAGGGTTACGGTGAACAGTTGTTTTTCGGACTAGAGGCCTGTGACCAGTGGAGTGCCACAAGGATTGGTGCTGGGTCCACTTCTTTTCGTCATTTATATAAGTGTTTTGGACGCGAGCATAAGAGGTACAGTTAGTAAGTTTGCAGATGACACCAAAATTGGAGATGTAGTGGACAGCGAAGATTACAACCGGATCTGGACCAGATGGGTCAACGGGCTGAGAAGTGGCAGATGGAGTTTAATTCCAATAAATGCGAGGAGTTGCATTTTGGGAAAGCAAATGTTAGCAGGACTTATACACTTAATGGTAAGGTCCTATGGAGTCTTGCTGAACAAAAAAGACCTTGGAATGCAGGTTCATAGCTCCTTGAATGTGGATTCTCAGGTAGATAGGATAGTGAAGATGGCATTTGGTCTGTTTTCCTTTAATGGCCAGAGTATTGAGTACAAGAGTTGGGAGATCATGTTGTGGCTATACAGGACATTAGTTAGGCCACTGTTGGAATATTGCATGCAATTCTGATCTCCTTCCTATCGGAAAGACGTTGTGAAACTTGAAAGGGTTCAGAAAAGATTTGCAAGGATGTTGCCAGGGTTGGAGGACTTGAGCTATAGGGAGAGGCTGAACAGGCTGGGGCTGTTTTCCCTGGAGCGTCAGAGGTTGAGGGGTGACCTTATAGGGGTTTACAAAACTTATGAGGGGCATGAATAGGATAAATAGGCAAAGTCTTTTCCCCGACATAGATTTAGCGGAAAGATCTAAAAGATACCTAAGGGGCAACTTTTTCATGCAGAGGGTGATACATGTATGGGATGAGCTGCCAGAGGAAGTGTTGGAGGCTGGTACAATTTGCAACGTTTATGAGGCATTTGGATCGGTATATGAAGAGGAGGAATTTGGAGGGATATGGGTCGGGTTCTGGCAGATGGGACTAGATTGGGTTGGGATATCTGGTCAGCATGGACGGGTTGGACCGAAGGGTCTGTTTCCATGCTGTACATCTCTATGACTCTATGACCAGGTAATATTTCTCATTTGAAGGGCCTTTGCTGACTCAATGGGATGAATGGCCTCCTTCTAAGAGTTTAGAACATTGAACATTACAGCACAATACAGGCCATTCGCCCTCGATGGTTTCACAGGTCAGCACAACAATCAGAAGTCCATCTAACCTACACTATTCTATTTTCATCCATATGTCTATCCAAGTTTATGATTCTGTGAACTGGCAGGGGAGACCCAACAGATTTCAGTGAGATCCAGGTGACAGGTTTAGTTGCAGAGCCAGAAACTCAAATGGCACTGTTGCCTTGGTACACAACATCAACCCAAATGCCTCCATTTCCAGTTAATCTGGTATGGCTTTCAGAAGGTCCATTGGATTCAGATGGCATAGCGGGAGCAACAAAGCTCCATGTCACAGCCATGCACCAAGTCAAGACAAAGTCAGAGCTAAAAGTCATTCAAGATCAGGAAATCCTTGAATCTGTATTTGATAGATATAGAAACAGAAGTTGATGTTAGTGAATAGACTTTCACAAGTAAGGAAAAACAGCACTTGGGAGTTGATAGCAAAGGGGTTTAAAATATAATTCCAATACTCTCAACAGAAATAAAAGAGATTCATCATTGCTATTGTGTCTTTTATCTTAGAAGGAGAGTAAAAGAAGTCACTAAGTCACCTTTCTCCACATACACTATTATCATGTTTCTCGTTATGTCTTTTTGTGCCTGTCTCGGTGTGTCTCGCTGTTCAAGTTGTTTTAACTTTTCCTCTTGTATGAGCTGCTTTATCCATAATCCAATACTAACTGATTCCAATGTTTCAATACCCAGAAAGTCTGATCTCTCTTGTATTTCTGCTAAACTTAAGTGTTGTGCGAGCACTTCAATTATTGCTGCCACCCTTTCTCTGTCAAATAATGTCACCTCCAGTTCATCAAACTAGGTGATGAAAGGTTACTTCAGACCATCAAGGACAACTCTGCCCACCTGCAGGAAGTCATTTGCAACTTTTGAATGCCATTTCTTATGTGCAGACTAGAATCAGTTGTTTTTCTCCACGTGTGTCATTTACTCATAACACATCCAAATCCTTATTGTCTCTGTTTCAAAATCAATCCAGGACAGGCTTCCAAACTTTGCCTCATCCCACGTGGGTATCACAGATGTAAGATCATTTATCATTGAACACAAAGTCCCCACTTTACCTGTCTGATTGACTTAGAACACAGACTTGGTTTCTGTACTTAACAAAACTACTATTTATTATATATAAATAGATTTGAACCACAAATAAACAACTATGAACTGTTGATATTTATTTTTACTTGTTAAAGCTCTGACCTCTCCCACCCCACATTCTCAGAGACGGGTATAAACAATGATGTTATCTGTGGAGGAGGGAAAAATAGAATATAGAATATGCAATCATACAGGAACATGCCTCTTGGTCCACAATGTCAGTGCTAACCGTGTTGTCAGTCCAAACTAATCCTATCTGCCTGCATATGATCAGGATCCCTCTATTCTCTGCCTGTTCATTTGTCTGTCCAAGTGCCTCCTTAAATGCTGTGGTATCTGCTTCGATCACCTACCCTAGCAGCACATTCCGGCACCTACCACACTCTGTGTCTTAAAAAAAACTGCCATAACACATCTGCTTGAAACTTTCCCCACTCACTTTAAATCTATCCCTCTGGTATTTGATATTTCTATTTGGGAAAAAAATGCTGTCTATTCACACTATTTATGCTTCTCACAAGTTTATATACTCAGGTTGCCCTTAAGCCTCTGATGCTCTAGTGAAAACCATCCAAGTTTATCCAACCTCTTCTTACATCTAATACACTCCAATTCAGAACCTTCCTGGTAAACTTCTGCTCCAATCCCAACCTCACCATCAAACCCGCAGACAAGGGAGGCGCGGTGGTAGTTTGGCGCACTGACCTGTATACCGCTGAAGCCAAACGCCAGCTCGCGGACGCCTCCTCTTATCGCCCCCTTGACCACGACCCCACCTCCCACCACCAAACCATCATCTCCCAGACCATCCAGGACCTCATCACCTCAGGGGATCTCCCATCCACCGCCTCCAACCTCATAGTCCCACAACCCCGCACCGCCCGTTTCTACCTCCTGCCCAAAATCCACAAACCTGCCTGCCCCGGCCGACCCATTGTCTCAGCCTGCTCCTGCCCCACCGAACTCATCTCCCAATACCTCGACACGGTCCTGTCCCCTTTAGTCCAAGAACTCCCCACCTACGTTCGGGACACCACCCACGCCCTCCACCTCCTCCAGGATTTTCGCTTCCCCGGTCCCCAACGCCTTATTTTCACTATGGACATCCAGTCCCTGTACACCTCCATCCCCCATCACGAAGGACTCAAAGCCCTCCGCTTCTTCCTTTCCCGCCGCACCAACCAGTACCCTTCCACTGACACCCTCCTTCGACTGACTGAACTGGTCCTCACCCTGAATAACTTCTCTTTTCAATCCTCCCACTTCCTCCAAACTAAAGGAGTTGCCATGGGCACCCGCATGGGCCCCAGCTATGCCTGCCTCTTCGTAGGATATGTGGAACAGTCCATCTTCCGCAACTACACTGGCACCACCCCCCACCTTTTCCTCCGCTACATCGATGACTGTATCGGCGCTGCCTCGTGCTCCCACGAGGAGGTTGAACAGTTCATCAACTTTACTAACACCTTCCATCCCGACCTGAAATTCACCTGGACTGTCTCAGACTCCTCCCTCCCCTTCCTAGACCTTTCCATTTCTATCTCGGGCGACCGACTCAACACAGACATCTATTATAAACCGACTGACTCCCACAGCTACCTGGACTACACCTCCTCCCACCCTGCCCCCTGTAAAAACACCATCCCATATTCCCAATTCCTTCGTCTCCGCCGCATCTGCTCCCAGGAGGACCAATTCCAACACCGCACAGCCCAGATGGCCTCCTTCTTCAAGGACCGCAGATTCCCCACAGACGTGATCGACGATGCCCTCCACCGCATCTCCTCCACTTCCCGCTCCTCCGCCCTTGAGCCCCGCTCCTCCAACCGCCACCAAGACAGAACCCCACTGGTTCTCACCTACCACCCCACCAACCTCCGCATACAACGTATCATCCGCCGCCATTTCCGCCACCTCCAAACGGACCCCACCACCAAGGATATATTTCCCTCCCCTCCCCTATCAGCGTTCCGCAAGGACCACTCCCTTCGTGACTCCCTCGTCAGATCCACACCCCCCACCAACCCAACCTCCACCGCCGGCACCTTCCCCTGCAACCGCAGGAAATGTAAAACTTGCGCCCACACCTCCACACTCACATCCCTCCAAGGCCCCAAGGGATCCTTCCATATCCGCCACAAGTTCACCTGTACCTCCACACACATCATCTATTGCATCCGCTGCACCCGATGTGGCCTCCTCTATATTGGGGAGACAGGCCGCTTACTTGCGGAACGCTTCAGAGAACACCTCCGGGCCGCCCGAACCAACCAACCCAATCACCCCGTGGCTCAACACTTTAACTCTCCCTCCCACTCCACCGAGGACATGCAGGTCCTTGGACTCCTCCACCGGCAGAACACAACTACACGACGGCTGGAGGAGGAGCGCCTCATCTTCCGCCTGGGAACCCTCCAACCACAAGGTATGAATTCAGATTTCTCCAGTTTCCTCATTTCCCCTCCCCCCACCTTGTCTCAGTCGGTTCCCTCAACTCAGCACCACCCTCCTAACCTGCAATCCTCTTCCTGACCTCTCCGTCCCCACCCCACTCCGGCCTATCACCCTCACCTTGACCTCCTTCCACCTATCCCACCTCCATCGCCCCTCCCCCTAGTCCCTCCTCCCTACCTTTTATCTTAGCCTGCTTGGCTCTCTCTCTCTTGTTCCTGATGAAGGGCTTATGCTCGAAACGTCGAATTCTCTATTCCTGAGATGCTGCCTGGCCTGCTGTGCTTTGACCAGCAACACATTTGCAGCTGTGATCTCCAGCATCTGCAGACCTCATTTTTTACTTCTTGTGGTAACCCCTCTCTAAAGCCTCCACATTCTTCCTATAGTGTCACAACTACAGCTGCATATAATACCCCAAATGTAGCCTCACTGAAGACTTGGACAACTGCAACATGTCTTGCCAACTTTTATATTTTTTTTGTCCGACTGATGAAGAAGAGCATGGCATCAGACCTCTTGACCACCTTATCCACTTGTGTTGCCACTTTCAGGGAGTAATGGACTTGGCCGCAGTGGACTCTGCACATCAATATTCCTAAAAGCTCTGCCATTTACTACATATTTTCCTCTTGCATTTGACCTCCCAAAATGCATCATCTCATACTTCTCCAGATTAAACTTCATCTGCCATTTCTCAAGCCAGCTTTCCAATTGATCTATATGCTTCTGAATTTTTTGACAACCTTCATCACAACTCCATCAGTCTTCATGTCATTTGCAAACTTATTATTCAGACTATCTACATTTTTATCTACATCATTTATTTAGGTATAGAGGTTCCACACTGATCCTTGTGGAACACCACTGGTCACAGTCTACCAGTCAGAAAAGTGCCAGCCACAACTACCATCCCTGTAGTCTATGACCAAGCTAATTTTGTGTCCAATTTACCAATACACCATGGATCCTATGTGACTTAATCTTCTGCATTAACCAGGACTGATCCTGTCAAATGTCAATAGACAACATTCAATGCCCTAGCTTTATCAATCTTCATTGTCACTTCCTCAAACTCAAGCAAATTTGTGAGACAAGACGTCCACACACAAAGAAACACTGACTATCCCAAATAAGTCTATTCTTCTCCAATTGTGTGTAAATCCTGTCCTTAAGAATCTTCGCTAATAATTTCCCCATCACTGATTGTAAGGCTTACCAGCCTGTAATTTCCTTGATTGTCCCTGTTGCTCTTCCTAGACAAAAGAACAACACTGACTATTCTCCAGTCTTCTTGGGATCTCATCTATGGGCTAAAGACACAGATCTCTGTAAAGGCCCAATCAATCTTCTTCCATGCCTCCTTCAATATCCTGAGGAAAGGTCCCATCAGCTTCCGTGGACTCACCAACATTAACATTTTTCGAGACACCCAACACCACCACCTCCTTAATATCAACATGTCCTAGGATATTAACATCCCTCCCCAATCTTATCATCATCTATGTCCTTATCCTTGGTGAATATGATGCAAATATTCATTAAGAACCTCACTCACTTCCTCTGGTTTGATGCATAAATTCCTTCCTTTGTCCTTGAGTGGACTTATGCTATCCCTAGTTGTCCTCTTGCTCCAAATATATGTATAAAATGCCCTGGGATTTTCCTTAATCCTATTTACAAAAAATATTTCATGGCCCCTTTTAGCCCTTTCAATTCCTTATTCCTTCTTCTTTTCAAGATCACTTTCTGCTTTTTATATTTGTCAAAGACCTTGTTTTATTTCAGTTTCATAAACCATATATATATTTCTAGGCTCCACTTTCAATATCAATCCTGGGAGAAAATCACAAAAATCCTTTTTGATGTCAAAATTCTGATTTTTCTTTCACTCTCTCCAAGGTGGACTTCAGGGTACGCAATAATGCAGAGTGGCTGAGCAGAGGCTGACAGCCAAGTTCGGTACCCATGAGAATGGCCTCAACTGGGACCTTAGGTTCATGTCACACTACAGGTGACAACACTACACTGTACACGTCCTCTCTCTCTCTCTCTCTCTCTCTCTCTCTCTCTCCTTCACATGCATGCACACACACATAAGAGTTTGGGATGAATTTGCATTTGCAGAATTGTATTTGTAGATATATTCTATTTTGTTCAAAAAGTACATAACCTGCAGGCAGTCAACACAAGCAATTAATCCAAGTTATATTTTACAAATTCCTACTTTGGAAATAGAACCAGCTGGACTCAAGCTAGGGATACAGACACATTCTAACCTCACACCTTTAATGCATTGTCTGAGTTGAGATGTCACCTTTTTTTAATAAAAGCTTGTTATCTCAAGAATCTGGCTTGAAACCCATTCTAAAAGATGAAAAACTTAACAGCAATCTAGGTTTGTTCTATATATTGTATCAGTTGCATGACACTTTGATCTATTGCTATAAATTCTGTGTCTTAAGATCCTGGTCCACAGCTTGTAGAGTCATAGAGATGTACAGCTTGGAAACAGACCCTTTGGTCCAACTTGTCCATGCCGACCAGATGTACCAACCCAATCTAGTCCCACCTGTCAGCACCCGGCCCATATCCCTCCAAACTCTTCCTATTCATATATCCTTCCAAATGCCTTTTACATGTTGCAATTGTACTTGTCTCCACCATTTCCTCTGGCAGCTCATTTCATACACGTACCACCCTTTGCGCAAAAAAGTTGCCCCTTAGGTCTCTTTTATACCTTTCTCCTCTCACCTTAAACCTATGCCCTCTAGTACTGGATTCCCTCATCCCAGAGAAGAGACTTTAACTATTTACTCTATCCATGCCCCTCATGTTTTAATAAATCTCTATATGGTCACCTCTCAGCCTCCAACGCTCCAGGAAAAACAGCCACAGCCAATTCAAACTCTCCCTATAGCTCATATCCTTCAACCCTGGATAAATCTTTTCTGAACCCTTTCAAGTTTCACAACATCTTTCTGATAGGAAGGAGACCAGAATTGCACGCAATATTCCAACAGTGGCCTAGCCATTGTCCTGTACAGCCGCAACATAACCTCCCAATCCCTGTACTCAATACTCTGACCAATAAAGGAAAGCATACCAAATGCTTTCTTCACTATCCTATCCATCTGTGACTCTACTTTCAAGGAGCTATGAACCTGCTCTCCAAGGTCTCCTTGTACAGCAACACTCCCTTGGGCCTTACCATTAAGTGTATAAGTCCTGCTAAGACTTGCTTTCCCAAAATGCAACACCTCACATTTATATAAACTAAACTCCATCTGCCACTTCTCAACCCATTGGCCCATCTGATCAAGATTCCATTGTAATCTGAGGTAATCTTCTTCGCTGTCCACTACACCTCCAATTTTGGTGTTGTCTGCAAACTTACTAACTGTACCACTTATGCTCACGTCCAAATCATTTATATAAATGATGAAAAGTAGTGGACCCAGCACCGATCCTTGTGGCCCTCCATTGGTCACAAGCTCCAGTCTGAAAAACAACCCTCCACCATGACCCTCTGTCTTCTACCATTGAGCCAGTTCTGTATCCAAATGCTGAGTTCTCTCTGTATTCCATGACATCTAACCTTGCTAATCAGTCTCCCATGGGGAACCTTGTCAAACGCCATGAAGTCCAAAGAGATCACGTCGCTTGCTCTGCCTTCATCAATCCTCTTTGTTACTTCTTCAAAAAACTCAATCAAGTTTGTGAGACATGATTTCCCATGCATAAAGCCATGTTGACTATCCCTAATCAGTCCTTGCCTTTCCAAATACATGTACATCCTGTCCCTCAGGATTCCCTCCAACAACTTGCCCACCACCGACGTCAGGCTCACTGGTCTATAGTTCCCTGGCTTGTCCTTACTACCTTTCCTAAACAGTGGCACGACATTAGACAACCTCCAGTCTTCTAGCACCTTGCCCGTGACTATCGATGATGCAAATATCTCAGGCAAGAGGCCCAGCAATCATTTCTCTAGCTTCCCACAGAGGGACACCTGATCAAGTCTTGGGGATTTATCCACTTTTATGCATTTTCAAGACATCCAGCACTTCCTCCTCTGTAATATAGATATTTTTCAAGATGTCACCATCTAATTCCCTACATTTCTATATCTTCCATGTCCTTTACCACAGTAAATACTAATGCAAAATACTCGTTTAGTATCTCCCCCATCTCCTGCTGCTCCACACAAAGGCCACCTTGCTGATCTTTGAGGGGTCCTATTCTCTCCCTAGTTACCCTTTTGTCCATAATATATTTATAAAATCTCTTTGGATTCTCCTTTAATCCCATTTGCCAAATCTATCTCAAGTCCCATTTTTGCCCTCCTAATTTCCTTCTTAAGTATACATCTACTGCCTTTATACTCTTGTAAGGATTCACTCAATCTCTCCTGTCTATACCTGACATATGCTTCCTTCTTTTTCTTAACGAAAATCTCAATTCACACCTACCAGCCTTTCCTTTCACCCTAACAGGAACATACTTTCTCTGGACTCTCATTAACTCATTTCTGAAGGCTTCCCATTTTCCAACCATTCCTTTACTGCGAACATCTGCCCCCCCAATCAACTTTTGAAAGTTCTTGCCTAATACTGTCAAAATTGGCCTTCCTCCAGTTTAGAACTTCAACTTTTCGATCCGGTCTATCCTTTTCCACCACGATTTTAAATCTAATAGAATTATGGTCGCTGGCCCCAAAGTGCTCCCCCATTGACACCTCAGTCACCTGACCTGCCTTATTTCCCAAGAGTAGGTCGTGTTTTGCGCCTTCTCTGGTAGGTACATCCACATACTGAATCAGAAAATTTTGTTGTACACACTTAACAAATTCCTCTGCATCTAAACCCTTAACACTATGGCAGCCCAGTCTATGTTTGGAAAGTTAAAATCCCCTACCATAACCACCCTATTATTCTTACAGATAACTGAGATCACCTTACAAATTTGTTTTTCAATTTCCCACTGACTATTAAGGCGTCCATAATACGATCCCAATAATGTGATCATCCCTTTCTTATTTCTCAGTTCCATCCAAATAACTTCCCTGCATGTATTTCCAGGAATATCCTCCCTCAGTACAGCTGTAATGCTATCCCTTATCAAAAACTCCACCCGCCCTCCTCTCTTGCCTCCCTTCCTATCCTTCCTGTAGCATTTGTATCCTGGAACATTAAGCTGCCAGTCCTGCCCATCCCTGAGCCATGTTTCTGTAAATCCTATGATATCCCAGTCCCATGTTCCTAACCATGCCCTGAGTTCATCTGCCTTCCCTGTTAGGCCTCTTGCATTGAAATCAATGCAGTTTAATTTATCAGTCCTATCTTATTTTCTGCTTTGTCCCTGTCTGCCCTGACTTTTTGACTGACGTTTGTTCTCTACTGTACCAGCCTCAGATTGAAATCTTACCTCACTATCTCCCTGGGTCCCACTCCCACACTTTATTAGTTTAAATCCTCCTGAGCAGTTCTAACAAATCTCCTTGCCAATATATTAGTCCCCTTCTAATTTAGGTGCAAACCGTCCTTGTACAGGTCACTTCCTCCCCCAAAAGAGCTTCCAATGATCCAAAAATGTGAATCCATCTCCCATACACCAGCTCCTCAGCCATGCATTTATCTGCTCTACCCTCCTATTCCTGCCCTCACTAGCTCGTAGCACTGGGAGTAATCCAGATATTACTACTCTCAAGGACCACCTTTTTAAATTCCTGCCTAACTATTTGTAATCTCCCATTAGAATCTCAACATTTTCCCTTCATATGTCATTGGTTCCAATGTGTACAATGACCTCCTGCTGGCCTCTCTCCCCTTGAGAACATTCTGCACCCTCTCTGAAACATCCTTGATCCTGGCACTAGCAAAGCAAGGCACCATTCTGATTTTTCACTGCTGGCCACAGAAACGTCTGTCTGTACCTCTGAATAGAGAATCCCCGAACACAATTGATCTCTTGGAACCCGTCATACCCCTCATTACATTAGACCCAGTCTCAATATCAGAAACTTGGCTGTTCGTGCTATGTTCCCCTGAGAATCCATCACCTCCTATATTTTCCAAAACAGCATACTTGATTGAAATAGGCACAGCCACAGAAGACCTCTGTACTATCTGCTTACCTCTCTTATCTTTCCTGGCGTTTACCCATCCACATGAATGTATCTGCAACTTTTCCCCCTTCCTATAACTGCTATCCATCACACCCCCTTGCTCTTGTAAATTCCTCATTGCCTCTAACTGTCTTTACAACCGATCCATTCGGTCTGATTGGATTAGCAACCAATGACATTTTTTGCAGACACAATCCTCAGTAACACATAAACTGTCCCTAAACTCCCACATCTGACAAAAAGAGCTTATCACTCTAATAAAGGACATTTTTACTTCTTTCAATCTACAGACCCAGAAAATAGTAATGAATTATTCCTTTACAAAATGTTGCTCCAGGTTAAATTAATACTTATGGCTTTATTTTTAAGTTTTATCAAGAGACATATCTCAATGTAACATATCATCAAGAAAGAACCTACTCTACTCACTAGTGCAGACTTACTGAAAGACCATGCTTAAAATATTCACTTTTCTGTTTCTATGCTGTGACCTCTCCTAAATAGGTTACTCCAAGATAAGTTGTGAACTTCACTGTTAATTTTCCCAGATGCACTCCAATGTCCAGCAATATATGAATTCAAACAGCAAAGGCAGTAATTGTGCAGGTTCACTGCTGTGTCAGTTAGCAGTGTGGGTCTCTCTCTCTCTCTCTCTCTCTCTCTCTCTCTCTCCTGCACTGACCTCATTATGTGCTTCCTTTGTCTGTTCCTCTCCCTTTTCAAAGTGCTGTTGCTTTGACTTTTTTTTTCTCCAAAGTTCCAAAGCAATGCAACAGCATATAAAACGATAATTGCTGCTCCTGGAATTCACCTCCAACTCCTAAAATACCTCTAAAAAGGAGCAGCCTGTTCCAGCCAGAAATTTTTCCCTTCCTCCATCTTGGATTACATTTCACAGCTACCTGATGAAGGAGCGGCACTCCGAAAGCTAGTACTTCCAAATAAACCTGTCAGGCTACAACCTGGTGTTGTGTGATTTTTAATTTTGTCCACCCCAGTCCAACACCAGCACCTCCTCATCATCTATATTTTAACAACTTTTTCGTAATTGCTCAGTCTACACCAGGGAGGTCATTGTCTTTCCACCCTCTAATTTCAATGACTTCGCATTGGGCTATCTGCTAACCTGGATTGCACTCAAGCTCCACTGAGGCAGGATTCATCTCAATTGCATTAAAAATGCTGACGTGGACAGACATGATCACAATCTGCATTTCTTTTTCTAAGTGTGACACAATGAAGTACTAGTATCCAACATGTCAGGCATCACACAACACCAGGTTATGGTCCAATAGGTTTATTTGCAAGTATAAGCTTTTGGAGCACTGATCCATCATCAGATAGTTAGTGAGGCAGGATCATGGGACATAGAATTTATAGTAAGAGATCAAAGTGTCATACAACTGATGCGATGTATTGAACAAACCTAGATTGCTATTAGATCTTTAATCACTTAGAATGGGGATGCAGATTTCAACTGAATAATAAGTAAATACCAGGATTTCTTTCAAGTCACAGCCCCAAGACAACTTAAGGTTTTATCAGTGTAAATAAAGGTGGCATCTCAGCTCAGACAATGCATTAAAGGTTATAGAGTCATAGAGTCCTACAGCATGGAGATGGACCCTTTAGCCCAAACTGGTCCATGCCAATCAAACTGTCCTTCCACGCTCACCCCATATCTCTGTACTTGGCCCATATCCTTCTAACTCTTTCCTCTCCATGTATTTGTCCAAATACCTTTTAACTGTTGCTAACATACCTGCCTCAACCATTTCCTCGGGCACCCCTTTCCTTATGCATACCACTCTCTGTGTAAAAACATTGCCCCTCAGATTCTCTTTTCTCCCCCCTCTAACTTTAAACTGGTGCCCTCTAGTCCTCGATTCCCCAACCCTGGGAAAAAGACAGAGTTCATTCACCTTATCCATGTCTCTCATGATCTTATATTCCTCTATAAGATCCCCTCTCAGTCTCCAATGCTCTAAAAAAGAAGTCTTAGCCAATCCAACCTCTCCCTATAACTCAGACCTTTGAGTCCAGGCCACATCCTTGTAAATTTCTCCTGCACTCTTTCCAGTTTAATAACATCCTTCCTATAACAAGGTGACCAAAACTGAACACAATACTCTAAATGTGGTCTCACCAACATCCTGTGTAATTGTAACATAACTTCCCAACTTCTAGCCCTGACTGATGAAGGCCAGTGTGCCAAAAGCTTTTTTCAGTGCCCTGTCTACCAGAGACTCCACTTTCAGAAAACTGTGAACCTGAACTCTCAGATCCCTCTGTTCCACTATACTCCTTAAGGCCCTACCTTTCACCATGAAATCTCTACATTGATTTGACTTTCCAAAATACAAGGCCTCACACAGATCTATGTTAAACTCCATTTGCTATTTCTTGGCCCACTCCCCCAGCTGATCAAAGTCCTACTGCAATTTCTGATAACCTTCCTCACCATCCACTATACCACTTAATTTAGTGGTGTCTGCAAACTTACTAATCATGTTCTCATCCAAGTCATTGATATAGATAACAAACAGTGATGGGCCCAGCACTGACAACTGAGGCACTCCAGTGGTCACAGGCCTCCAGTCCAACAAGCATCCTTCCACTATTACACTCTGCTTCCTACAATAGGAATGAGGTTAGAGTCTGTCTGTAACCAAACCTTGAGTCAGACTAGTTATATTCCCAAAGGTGGAATTCATAAAACTTCACTTGGACTGACTGCCTAGAGATTCTGTGGTTATTGAAAAAAACTATAATACATCTTCAAAAGCAAATTCACCCCACAGACTTGTGTGTGTAAGGGAGAGAGAGAGAAAGAGTGTGTGAAAGAGAGAGAGGGAGAGAGTGTGTGTGTGGATGTGAGTGTGTGTGCGTGCTTGCATGTGTGCATGCTTGATAGCGTGTGTGTGCGTGTGACAGAGTATATGCCTGTGTGAGTGTGTGTATGTGTGTGAGAGACAGAGACAGAGAATGTGTGTGTGTGTGTGTGTGTGTGTAAGAGAGAAACAGTGTGTGTATGGCAGGGGGGTCTGTTTGAGTGTGAGGAGTGTGACTGTGTGTGTGTGTGTGTGTGTGTGTGTGTGTGTGTGTGTGTGTGTGTGTGTGTGTGTGTGTGTGTGTGTGTGTATTGTGTAGTAGGGTCACCTATAGTGTGACATGTACCCAAGATCCCATTTGAGGCCATCCACATGGGTACCGAACTTATCTATCAGCCTCTGCTCAGTGACTCTACATTATTGTGCATCCTGAAGTCCACCTTGGAGGACGGTCACCCGAAGATCCGAGGCTGAATGTTCTTGACAGCTCGGATGTTTGGGATATACAACACTGCAGAGTCGCCAAGCAGAAGTTGATAAGCCAAGTTCAGTACCCATGAGGATGGCCTCAACCAAGATCTTGGGTTCATGTCACACTTTTGGCAACCTCACTACACTGTATATACACACACACACACACATCTATGTGATGAAAGTGCATTTACAGATTTGTATTTGCAGATACATTCTATTTTGTTCAAAAAACACACAGACTGTTTCAGTCAATCCATGTAACATGTTATAAATTCCTACTTTAAAAACAGAACCAGTCTGACTCAAGTTTGGGATACAGACAGACTCTAACCTCACACCTTTAATGCATTGTCTGAGCTGAGATGTCACTTTTTTTTCAATAAAATCTTACGTTATCTCGGAACTGTGACTTAAAAGAAGTTCTGGGATTTACATACTAATCAGTCGAAACCTGCATCCCTATTCTAAGTGACTAAGACTTAATAGCAATCTAGGTTTGTTCAATACATTGCATCGATTATATGATGCAAAACTTGACCAACTCTTGGGAAATAAGGCAGGGCAGGTGACTGAGGTGTGAGTGGGGAGCACTTTGGGGCCAGCAATCATAATTCTATTTGTTTTAAAACAGTGATGGAAAAGGATAGACCAGATCTAAAAGTTGAAGTTTTAAATTGGAGGAAGGCCAGTTTTGATGGTACAAGACAAGAACTTTCAAAAGTTGATTGGGCACAGATGTAAAGGGATGGTTGGAAAATGGGAAGCCTTCAGAAATGAGACAACAAGAGTCCAGAGATAGTATATCCTTGTTAGGGTGAAAGGAAAGGCTGGTAGGTATAGGGAATGCTGGATGACTAAAGAAATTGAGTATTTGGTTAAGAAAAAGAAGGAAGCATATGTCAGGTATAGACAGAAGAGATCGAGTGAATCCTTAGAAGAGTATAAAGGCAGTAGGAGTATATTTAAGAGGGAAATCAGGAGGGCAAAAAGGGGAAACAAGGTAAGGAGAATCCAAAGGGTTTTTACAAATACATTAAGGACAACAGAGTAACTCAGGAGAGAATAGAACCTCTCAAAGATCAGCAAGGCGGTCTTTGTGTGGAGCAGCAGGAGATGGGGGAATATACTAAATGAGTAGTTTGCATCAGTATTTACTGTGGAAAAGAAGATGGAAGGTATAGAATGTAAGGAAGTAGATGGTGACATCTTGAAAAATGTCCATATTACAGAGGAGGAAGTGCTGGATGTCTAGAAATGCATAAAAGTGGATAAATCCCCAGGGCTTGATCAGGTGTACTTAGAACTCAGTAGGAAGGGAGGGAAGTGATTGCAGGGCCTCTTACTGAGATATTTGTCTCATCGATAGTCGCAGATGAGGTGCCCGAAGACTCTCCTGCTCCTTGGATGCTGCCTGACCTGCTGCGCTTTTCCAGCAACACATTTTCAGCTCTGATCTCTAGCATCTGCAGTCCTCACTTTCTCCTAGAAGACTGGAGGTTGGCTAACATGGTGCAAATGTTTAAGAAAGGTGGTAAGAACAAGCCAGGGAACTATAGACCAGTGAGCCTGATGTTGGTGGTAGGCAAGTTCTTGGAGGGAATCCTGAGGGATAGGATGTACAATTATTTGGAAAAGCAAGGACTGATTAGGGATATTCAACATGGCTTTATGCATGGAAAATCATGTCTCACAAACTTGATTGAGTTCTTTGAAGAAGTAACAAAGAGGATTGATGAGGGCAGAGTGGTAGATGTGATCTATGTGGACTACAGTAAGGCGTTTGACAAGGTTTCCCATGGGAGATTGGTGAGCAAAATTAGATCTCGTGGAATACAGAGAGAACTCACCATTTGGATACAGAACTGGGTCAGAGGAGAGGACAGAGGATAGTGGTAGAGGACTGTTTTTCAGACTGGAGACTTGTGACCACAAGGATCAGTGCTAGATCCACTACTTTTCATAAATTATATAAATGATTTGGATGTGAACCTAAGAGGTATTGTTAGTAAGTTTCCTGATGACACCAAAATTGGAGGTGTAGTGGACAGCAAAGAAGGTTACCTCACATTACAACGGGATCTTGATCAGCTGGGGCAATGGGCTGAGAAGTGGCAGATGAGCTTAATTTTGATAAATGTGAGGTGCTGCATTTTGGGAAAGCAAATGCTAACAGGACTTATACACTTAAATGGTAAGGTCTGAGGGAGTGTTGTTGAACAAAGAGACCTTGGAGTGCAGGTTCATAGCTCCTTGAAAGTGGAGTCACAAGGTAGATAGGATAGTGAAGAAGGCGTTTGGTATGCTTTCCTTTATTGGTCAGAGTATTGAGTACAGGAGTTGGGAGGTCATGTTGCGGCTGTACAGGACATTCGTTGGGCCACTGTTGGAATATTGCATGCAATTCTGATCTTCATATCGGAAAGATGTTGTGAACCTTGCAAGTGTTCAGAAAAGATTTAAGAGAATGTTGACAGGGTTGGAGGATGTGAGCTATGGGGAGAGGTTGAATAGGCTAGGGCTGTTTTCCCTGGAGTGTCAGATGCTGAGGGGTGACCTTATAGAAGTTTATAAAATCGTAAGGGGCATGGATAGGATAAATAGACCAAGTATTTTCCCTGGGGTTGGGGAGTCCAGAACTAGAGGGCATAGGTTTAGGGTGAGAGGGGAAAGATATAAAAGAGACCTAAGGGACAACATTTTCACTCAGAGAGTGATACTTGTGTGGAATGAGCTGCCAGAGGAAGTGGTGCAGGCTGGTACAATTGCAACATTTAAAAGGCATCTGGATGGGTATACGAATAGGAAGGGTTTGGATGGATATGGACCAGGTGCTAGCAGGTGGGACTAGATTGGGTTGGGATATTTAGTCAGCATGGACGAGTTGGACCAAAGGGTCTGTTTCCGTGCTGTGCATCTCTATGACTCTATGAGATAACAACCCTAGATATGAAATCTCACAGCAAAAAGGCAAACCAATTGTATTTGCATCAAACGCTGTCAACAGCACAATCCACAAATATACTCAAACATTGAGTGGAAAATGCTAGCTGTAATTCTTAGCCATGCATTTTCATTCCTATCTATTCAATACAAGACTTGTAGTACACACTGATGACAAACCATTGGAAATTTTGGTGTCTCCCAATAAAGATTCAGAACTCTAACCTGTGAGACCAGGTGGAAACCAGGCAACCTGATGGTCATGTGGGAGCATGTCTGTTACTGAAGTTTGATGGGTTAAAATTGTAATCTCATTCGGCAGCAGTGACCATTGTTTTAGCTTACCTAATCACTTGTTTTTGTTCTTTTTCACAATGTGGTGTTCCTACATTTGTAAATTTGTAATTGCATCTTGTTTGTTCAGTTCTCGTAAATCTTGTTACTATTTTGTGACGACGTGTCACGTGCCTATCACTTGATCCAACTGCCAAATGGAAGGATTTGCATGTATCCAGATATGTATAAAAACTGTGTGTGTGTTATAACCTTTTGCTCTTCTCAGTCAGACAAGGTTTCAATACCTTGCTGCCAGTAGCAAAGCCAGTCCTTGTACATGTAAGTGTTATTGTTTGATTTACAAGAATATATCTGTGTGCTCCTCAAAAAACCTGGTTGAATAATCTTTGACAGTCACATCAAATACATTTAGCAGGCTAGCCAACCTGATAAAAGCAAAAGATATACCCTCGTTTCTTCAAGTTGACTTAATTGGCATTTCAACCTGTAGATATTCTCTTCATGGACTTTGTAATTTCTGTACATGTCCTTATCATGCCAATGCAAATCAAGCAGCAATAACAAAAATGTCTATTTTATAAAAGCAATGGAAAAACATTGTCAACTAGCCTGATTTAATTCAGCATGTTCATTAATACATGGAACCATATAAACATTTTCAACTGAGCAAGGTGTCTCTCTAAATGAGTTGCTTTCATAGGAAGGCAACATACCAGTATTCTTTCACAACATGATCATTCTCAAACAGACATAAATCTGATGAGGAGTCTTGCAAGGGAGTCCATATAATGGGTTGGCAGTACATTGAAACCTTTGACTGCTAGGCATGCCAAGAGCATAAACCAAGTGAGCACATAAAATAATTTATACCACATGATACTGCCCATTCTTGGTTTTAGAATGGATTAGTCTGAATTGGTTTTGGTAGATTGAAAGCTAACTGAGACTGTATTGTGTGTGCAAACAATGGTACCACACATCAATTTGCACTCCTGTCTCTGCCAAATAATGTGAAGAAACCTCAATGAGTGCAGCATTAACATTTATGTATTCTTTGAGGGAATAGTTGCCATGAATAACTCGAAGTGACAAAGCAAAATAAATGTCACTCAACACTTGGGTAATTAACGCTATGGCACTTCTTCTCCCCTTCCTCTAAAGATATTCAAATTTTAATTTAATCAATATATTTCACAAGAGATAGTAGCTCTGGGCCTGGCCATTAAACCTAATATAATAGGGAACTAATCAGACACTGATTGTATCTGGCAAGTTAAAAATGCTGCACTTAGAAACTAAAGCAGTGAAATGCAAAGTGCCAACATACAGCGGCCCAGATTTTACATTAAGAATAATTCTGTATTCACTGTTACTAAGGAGTAAGTTAAAAATCACACAACACCAAGTTATAGTCCAACAGGTTTATTTGGAAGTACTAGCTTTCGGAGCGCTACTCCTTCATCAGGTAGCTGTGGAGCAGGATCATAAGACTCAGAATTTATAGCAAAAGATCATCCTGTCATGCAACTGATATGATATATTGAACAAATTTAGATTGCTGTAATGTCTTTCGACTTTTAGAAAGAGTTGCAGGTTTTGGTTCATTAATATGTAAATCCCAGAACTTCTTTCAAGTCACATTTGCAAGATAACGTTAAATTGTATAAAAAAGGTGACACCTCCGCTCAGAGATGAAACCTGCACCCATTCTAAACGATGAAAGACTTAACAGTAATCTAGGTTTTTTTCAATATATCATATTGGTTGCATGACTCTGTGATCTTTTGCTATAAATTCTGTCTAATGACTCTGCTCCACAGCCACCTGCTGAAGAAGTAGCGCTCCAAAAGCTAGTGCTTCCAAATAAACCTGTTGGACTATAACCTGGTGTCGTGTGATTTTTAATTCTGACCATCCCAGTCCAACAACAGCACCTCCACAACATGACTAAGGAATAAGTCAGAGAAAAGCACTGACTCCTACACATAGCAGTTACACAAAAATGCAGAAAGTTGGTCTCTCAAATACCCTACTGTGACAAATGCTTTATCAGAGCAGAAAGGAGTCATTAGCAAGATACTACGTTAAACATATGCCTAATTCATTTCGGTTTCACCATTTTAGTGATGAGTGTTGCAATGCTTATATAGTGATTTCTGATAAGATGAATATCAAGTATCTTAACACTAATGTAAAATTTAATATGTTTACATTCCAGGGGATCATGCTCAAAGAAACATATTCTAAATGTATGGGGGTGAACGACACATTATAGTTGATGTGGAACAATAATAATGATGAACATTTTTAAAAGTTTAAAATGCAAGTAAATTTAGTTCAAAGTCATCCCTTTATTTTTTCCAGTGTGAAAGGTGGCAAATTTCAGATTTGTTGAGTCATTTAAAGCATTTAATTCGAAGGAACGCTGTGTTTTTTTTTAAAGGCCAGGAGTCATTTGATACAGAGTCATAGAGTCATACAGCATGGAAACAGGCCATTTGGCCCAACTCATTCATGCTAAGTAGGGTTACCAAAACTGGAAGGTTTGAGCTATAAAGAGAGGCTTGATAGGTTGGGACTTTTCTTCTCTGGAGCAGAGGAGGCTTAGGGGTGATCTTATAGAGGTTTATAAAATCATGAGGGGTTAGATAAGATGATTTGCAAAGGTCTTTTCACGAGGGTAGGGGAGTCTGAAAACCACAGGGCACAAGTGGGAGGGGAAAGGTATTAAGGGGCCATGAGGGGCAACTTTTTCACACAACGGATGGTGTATAAATGGAACGAGCTGGTAGAGGAAGTGGTAAAGGCGAGTACAATTACAATATTAAAAAGACATTTTGACAGGTGTATGGACAGGAAAGGTTTAGAGGGATATGGGTCAAACACAAATCGAAATGCAGGATCAATAAATTGCTCCATTTGTCTTGATGTTGCTATTAAACTAACACCAGGAAAAGAACAAGTTTGAATATTGTTGAGAGTTTTACACCTGTTCAAGTTAAAGCTTCAGCTCTTGCCTGAGATGACATGAAGTGCTATTAAACTGTCAAATTAAGTTCTTGAAGGCTGATTCTATTTTATAGAAATTGTACAAATTTGTGCAAAATCTACTGTTCAATCTTTTCAAGTGAATTCCAGCCATGAATCAGTTTGGGTTCTTGAATACTGGAAATAGTTTTTTTTTGACAATAGCAGTAGCAGCAGTGCAGGATATTCTTACAATTCAGTTTGTATTGGGAGAAGATGCAATTTAAATGATTCTTTCTCTTCAGGCATTATACGTCTTCCTTTCACAACTGCCAGTGGCATCATCCCCTTCCACAAAATCCATCTCAATCAGCACAAGTCAATCTCCTTGACCAAACTTCTTTTCTGCTCCAAAAATTTGAATCCGTATGTGGTCACCAAATGCCACATGCTTCCTTATTGCAACTCCATATTTGAATTGTTCGAAATTAAGATGGGGGGGGAGTGCTTTTTCTAAACTGATAAGTCTCAAGTCTCGGCACATCATTATAGGGGGAGATTTTAACTGCCTCATGGATCCCACAGTAGATAGGTTGCCTAAAGGTCCCTCGATACCCTCTGCATAAACTAAACAGTTATTGGGTTTGTGTGGGGAATTAGGATTGGTGGACATCTGGAGGTGTCTCCATCCTACAGGTAGGGATTTCACATTTTTCTCCAATCCACACAGATGTCACATGAGGATTGATTTTTTTTCTGACCCCTGCGGTAATCCTGGATCTGGTGGCATCCTGTACAATTGGTAATATTGCCATCTCTGATCATGCTCCAGTGCACCTCATGGGTAAAATTAAGCATGTTACAGTGGATTCAAGGTACTGGCAAATGGACCCCTTTATTCTCATTGACAGCAAGTTTGTGGAGTATTTCTCTAGGGAATTTCGGGCATTCCTAGACATCAACATAGGCTCGGTTGATAATTCATCTGTTCTCTGGGAAACTGCCCAAGCTTATGCCGGGGGTTAGTTATTTCATATTCCACCATTATGACGCGGCAGAATGGTGAGCAGCAATGTCTCCTTGAAGCACGGTTGAAGGCAGCCCAGAAGGCCTATTTTGACAGACCCTTGTTGGCCAAACTACAGAGGATTATGGCACCATGGTCTGCACTAAATTCCATACTCACGCATACGGCAAAGAAGGAGCTGGCTTTTGCAAAGCAAAGGTTATACGAGCATGGTGACAAACCAGGCAAATACTTAGCATACCTTGCCAGAAAGAGAAGTGCCCCACAAACCATTACAGCGATTAGGGAAGTGTCTGGGAACCTAACATGTGATTCTAAAAAGATTAATGTGGCATTCCAGAGATTCTACTCTAAGTTATATCAGTCTGAGGATTGTGAGGTGGGGCAGGCCAAAATGGAATCCTTTTTTAGAGATCTGAAGCTCCCGGGTGTGACTCCAGAACAACAGTCCTTTCTCAATGCCCCATTATCAGAGCAAGAAGTGCAGGAAGCTGTGAGGCAGCTTCAGAGTGGAAAGGGCCCAGTCCTGATGGAGTTCACAGTGAATTCTATAAGGAATTTATAAGTATACTGTCAGGCCTGATGCTGAATATGTTTAATAATTCATACAGTCATGTTCGTCTCCCACCATCTCTGAGAGAAGCCAAAATTTCACTTATCCTTAAAAAAGGGAAGGATCCAGAAGCCTGTGCTTCATACAGGCCCATCTCGCTCTTAAATGTGGATTTTAAGATCCTTTCTAAGGCTCTTGCGTTAAGGCTGGAGACTGTATTACCTTCTGTTATTAAAGAGGATCAGACGGGCTTCATAAAGAGTTGCAGATCCTCCAACTACGTTAAGAGGCTGCTTAACATAATTCAAGCATGCCAACAGCAGTCAATACAGGGATTGGTGATTTCTTTAGATGCAGAGAAGGCATTTGACCAACTTGAGTGGCCGTACCTTTTCTATACTCTAGACCGGTTTGGTCTGGGCGAAGTTTTCATAAGATGGGTAAAGGTTATCTACAGTGTACCTCTCACTGCAGTCATTACCAACAGGGTATGATCAAGCAATTTTACTATTTGCAGGGGCAGCCGGCAGGGCTGTCCCCTTTCACCATTACTTTTTACGTTGGTGATTGAACCGTTGGCAGAGACCATTTGTGGCGATCTCAATATATCAGCTCCAGAAGTGGGGTCAAAATTACATAAGATCTCGCTGTATGCAGATGATGTTCTAATTTTCTTGACAAATCCGTCAGTTTCAGTGCCTTGCCTGATACAATGCATTCATGCATTTGGTGCTTTTTCAGGGTCTAAGATTAATTTTGCTAAATCAGAGGCTATGCCTATGGGTGGTCTTACGAAAGAGTTGGCAATTGAGAGTGACTATAGATTCCCATTTAAGTGGTCACGGGGGGTTTTATGTATTTGGGCATATTCATTACTCCAGTTCTGTATTGACTGTTCAAAGCCAATTTTACTCAATTATTTGAAAACATTAAACAAGATCTCCAAAGATGGGAGGCACTTTCAGTCTCATGGTTGAGTCAGATAGCGCTTATTAAAATGAATATTCTCCCTCGTTTGCTATACCCTATACGGATGCTCCCCCTGATTTTCAATAAATAAACACTCAGGAGACTGAACAGTTGGTTCAGCTCCTTTATCTGGCACCATACACGGCCCTTCATTAAATTAGCCAAACTGCAGTGGCCTCACAGATTGGGGGGAGTAGACCTTCCAGACATTAAAAATTACCAATTAAGCTTGCTTTTGACCTACGTAAGTGATTGGGTTTGTGGGGACCCTCTTTCAATATGGCTAGATATCGAAGTCTCCCAGGCAAGGTGCCCCCTTACCAGTTTGCTGTTTTTGGACGAGGTGAGGACAGTTAAGGAATATTGCCATAACCCAATAGTCATCAATACTGTTAAAGCATGGTGGGCAATTCGGCAGAGGGAAGGTAATATTGGCAAAACATCTTTGTTTACACCTTTAGTGGGTATGCCGAGTTTTCAACCAGGTATGATAGATTCAGGATTTAAATGTTGGGCAGCTAGGGGTATATCTTGCACGGGTGATTTATTTGAGGTAGATATAATGATGTCCTTCGATCAGTTAGTGTGGAAGTATGAGTTACCCAATAGAGACCTCTTTCGTTTTTTTCAAGTTAGGGATTTTATTCAAAAAAGGACCACACTTTTGACTGATCCCTACAAATTTGACATAGAAGGAGGGGTACTAAGGACAAAGAGTACACTCTCTGTCAGTACTCTATATCATCAATTGGGGGGTGCCACCTCAGATGAGTCTGATCGACTCTGCAACATGTGGGAAAGAGAGCTGGGTGTTGAAGTTTCTTCAGAGGCATGGGAGGATATTTGGGAGAATGCATGGAAGACAGCAATTTACAATAGGACCCACACTTTACAGTTGAACATTTCCACAGGGTCCGCTTAGCCCCAGACCGTTTGTCAAAATTTAAACAAGGGGTATCTTCAGCATGCCCCAAGTGCAAGGTCTGTATGGGTACTCTTACCCATTGTCTTTGGTCTTGTGACAGGCTTCAAACAGATTGGAGCGCTGTAGTGGGTGCAATGGAGAGGATTTTAGGTGTCGGGGTGGAGAAGGACCCTATTTCGCTCCTTTTGGGCTTACCCATTATATTTCCTGCAGACTCGCATAAGGCAAAACTTTTCAATATTCTTACATTCTGTGCAAGGAAGAATATCTTGCTAGGTTCGATATCAGAAAACCCCCCCAGACCTGTCGGGTTGGCGGAAGATTGTTATGGAGCATATTCCCCTGTAATTTCTCACAAATATGGTACACCACAAAACTGAGAATTTTTATAAGACATGGCAACTCTTTTTGAAATACCTGGACACAGATTTATCTGCCACACTAACAAGGGCCTTTATATAGCCGTAACGATTGTGTTTCATGAGTCCAATATCCAGGGAGGAGGAGCTGTGAATGTATGAGTGTTTTGTTTGGCTGGGCTGAGTTATTACTATTTATTTGTTTGTTGTTAGGTATTTATTTAGTTAGTTAAATAGCTATTTTAAGTGTTTTTTAATTTTATACTTCTCTATATATGTTTATACATTCATATAGGAAGGTGGGTTGGGGAATTTTTGTTTATTATTTGGGTTAAGTTTTGTACTATTTTTGTACTGTTTTGAATTGCATTGTTTTGTAATTGGTGTAATCTTTAAAAATCTATTTTTTCTTAATAAAAATATATTATAAAAAAAGATGGGGAGGGGGAGGGTGCAATATATGAAGGAGGAGACAGACAACTGGTGGCAAGGGATTGGATTGGAGTGAAAGCAGTTTAAAATCTGTCAAGGAATACTCGGCTAACTAGGATCAGGAAAATTAAAAGGTAAACTAATTTCTTACAAATGCATATGGGATCTCTTGGTTAGGCTACATATTTCAGGATATGCCAAAAATGGGAAAAAGTAATGGATTCTACTATAATGAAAAATCTGAGATTGAGTAACTGCTTGATTAAAACTTTTCATCTTTGAACAAGTCAGATGGAAATACATTAGCTGTCATTGTAGTATCATCAGTCTGTAAAAGGTTAAGGTGATGGACTGGGTTTAAGTTTTGAAGTGTGATTTTGAGGAAACAAAACCATTGTTACTAACTTCTGTTTGATGTCTTATGCCAATTTAAATATTCATATAACTCAGAAATTAGTGTATTCCTTGTCTGTTGTGACTTGAAAGGTGGGCTGAAAATTAAGTATATTGATGGACTCCTTTCTAATTCTGCTTCCCTGAGTTCAATGTCAACAGAAATATTGAAAGTATTGTAACTGCATGACTGCGTCACCTAATAAGGAGTAAAAAATGAGGTCTGCAGATGCTGGAGATCACAGCTGCAAATGTGTTGCTGGTCAAAGCACAGCAGGTTGGGCAGCATCTCAGGAATAGAGAATTCGACGTTTCGAGCATAAGCCCTTCATCAGGAATAAGAGAGAGAGAGCCAAGCAGGCTGAGATAAAAGGTAGGGAGGAGGGACTAGGGGGAGGGGCGATGGAGGTGGGATAGGTGGAAGGAGGTCAAGGTGAGGGTGATAGGCCGGAGTGGGGTGGGGGCGGAGAGGTCAGGAAGAGGATTGCAGGTTAGGAGGGCGGTGCTGAGTTGAGGGAACCGACTGAGACAAGGTGGGGGGAGGGGAAATGAGGAAGCTGGAGAAATCTGAATTCATACCTTGTGGTTGGAGGGTTCCCAGGCGGAAGATGAGGCGCTCCTCCTCCAGCCGTCGTGTAGTTGTGTTCTGCCGGTGGAGGAGTCCAAGGACCTGCATGTCCTCGGTGGAGTGGGAGGGGGAGTTAAAGTGTTGAGCCACGGGGTGATTGGGTTGGTTGGTTCGGGCGGCCCAGAGGTGTTCTCTGAAGCGTTCCGCAAGTAAGCGGCCTGTCTCACCAATATAGAGGAGGCCACATCGGGTGCAGCGGATGCAATAGATGATGTGTGTGGAGGTACAGGTGAACTTGTGGGACAACTGTGTAACTCAAATTAAATCTTTAAGAAAATCACAAGAACTGCTCTTGAAAAAATAATATTTTGTGTGAATGCTGATGACATCAATTGTCTTCACCACCTATCTGAATCTCAACTGCTTCCATATCGCTACAGAATTTACTTCCTGCCATCTAGTCCAAGATGTTTTTTTCCTCAGTTAAAACTGGGAAGATCATTATCTTTCGCTCTTATGCTGTCAAATCCGTCATTCTACCCAGCAATTGTTTCAGGTTTAATTTGACTGTTAATAATCTTGGTATCCTAATTAAAACAAATTAAACCTCTGGCCCTCTTTTACACTCCATTATCAATACTAGCAACTTTCACTCTAACATAACACTTCTCTGTCTTTACTCCAGTCCAACTCACACTGAAATCCTAATCAATGTCTTTGTCCACTTCAAAATTAACTGTAAGAATTTTTGCCTCAGCAGGTTCCACCTTTCAAGCTTTACAAATTTCAGCTCATTCAAAATGCTGTTTTTTTTAAAAACAATATCTTACACCAGGTTCCATTCAACCATCTTGGCTCCAAAACTTCCCAGACTCCAAACATGACAAGGCAAGTGTGAGATCATGCACTGTGGTTAGAAGAATCAAAAGCAGGTATCATTTTAAATGGAGAGAGACTTCAAAGAACAGCAGCACAAATGATCTGGGCATGCTTATGCATGAAAAACAAAAGGCTAACATATCAGAGCAGCAAGTAATTAAGAAAGACAATGGAAGTTTGGCCGTTATTGCTCGGGAATTGGAGTTTTAAAAACAGGTAGTCTTGATACAATGGTATAGGTATTCGTGAGGCTCCACCTGGGAGTACTGTGTACAGTTTTGATCCCCATATTTATAAAAGCACACATTAACATTGGAGGTTACTCAAAAGATATTCACTGGACCGATTCCTGGAATGAATGTGAATCAGGAACAGTTAAACAGGTTAGGCCTTTATTCATTAGAGTTCAGAAAAATGAAGGCTGATCTTATTGAAACACACTGGGGGCTTGACAGGGTAAATGTTAAGATGTTTCCACTCTGAGGAATTTTAAAACAAGAGGACATAGTTACAGGATAAGGAGACACTCCTTTAAAACTGTGAAATAATTTCTTCACCCAGAGGGAAATGAATATCTGTAATTCCCTACTACAGAGAGTTGTTGTTGATGGTTATGCTGAACTGGCAAGAAAGAGGAGTTGAGGCAGATCAGCCATGATGTTACAGAATGGCAGAGCAGACTTGAGGGACTGAATAGTGTTCTGGGGAAAATCACCAGTCTCGGAGACCAAACTGGAATTCAATGACAGAGTTTATTGCACAAAGAAAGCGGCACTCCGAGGACAGAGACTTCCAGCAGCACGGCTGTCAGCTGTGAGCCTTCTCTCACCCTCAGATCACATGTCACGATATTTTATACATTTCATGGTATAATGGTCCAGATATAAAGTCTTTGTTTGTGCAGCATGGTTTGTTTACAGAAAACATCACAGAGTCATTGTCAGTTTCAGAGGAGCGGTACAGTCATTGTCAGTTTCAGCAGCTACAAAGAAGTCCATTGTTACAGTAATTGGTTTGTTCATTCTTCCTGAGAAGGAAGATTGTTTTCCATTACTGTACATATAAGGTATTAACACTGTATACAAACAGTCTCAGATAGTTAACATTTCTGTGGAAGGTGGAGGCTGGACTCAGACATTTTGATGGGCAGCAGACGTTACTGATGTGTATTCTGTCCCTCAGCCATCTTAAACTAATTATCAATGTTATGTGTCTTTTATGCTGGTATCCTGTTGGCCTCAGGCAGTATCTGTGCATGCTTTGCAGTACTTTTCCATGTACATGGCTCAGCGACCATCTTGTGCGCTTAGTGATCAACTATGGATTAGATTGCTTACAGTGTGGAAACAGGCCCTTCGGCCCAACAAGTCTACACCGACGCGCCGAAGCGTAACCCACCCATACCCCTACATATACCCCTTACCTAACACTACGGGCAATTTAGCATGGCCAATTCACCTGACCCGCACATCTTTGGACTGTGGGAGGAAACCAGAGCACCCGGAGGAAACCCACGCAGACACGGGGAGAACGTGCAAACTCCACACAGTCAGTCGCCTGAGGTGGGAATTGAACCCAGGTCCCTGGCGCTGTGAGGCAGCAGTGCTAACCACTGTGCCACCGTGCCGCCCCTTGTGTCATCTTGTGTCAGCAGCCATCTTGTGTCTGTGTGCCCCATGTCAACTCCCACTTCAATAGCCTATCCCTGCTCCTCTTCCTTATGTTAACTTTAAAATTTCCATTCATATCTTTAAAACTCTTCCTGGTGATGATGAGGGGCTTTTTATATCAAGTAATCGTTCTTTAAGGGTCACTTTGTAGGACTGAAATGAAGAGGAAATGGCTCGTCATTAAGTTATAATAGCACCTCCACTTCTCAGTGAATTGCTGTTGCTAGCCTGCTGAGTGCAGACCGTCAAACATATAACACAACAATTCAATTCACAGTACTAGAATATGAACTAAAACCCCACTGTCTGTTAATGGGAAATAAGGTATATCAGAAGGGCAAATGAAAATGTATGAAGGTCCTGTTGCACTGCAACAATACCTACTGAGCACAACAAGGACAATTGAAACTGTTAGCTGCCAATTCACTACCCTTCCAATTAAAGGACCCATTTGAGGTTAAAACAGAAAAGTAACAACAATTAGGAAATACAGGTAAAGTAAGTTGTTTGTTATGAGTACTTGACATTAATAAACTGATCAGAGGCACACAGAATTAGGAAATCTACTGATATATTTCAGGTTCACTACATCACGTTTATCTTTGACAGTACATACGTCATGCACAATGTTTACTTGATGAGAATTGAAAACAGCAAAAGAATTGGAGTCAATTCACACATCCTGCATTTTTACTTTAAGGAAGAACAGGTTGGCGATGGGACTGCAGTTCTCATGCTGAGAGTGTTGGATGGATCACATAAACCTTCAGTTTACAGAAGGATTTTTAAAAGTTATGAACAATGACTTGATTTCTTTAAAATAAACTCATTCTCCAGTCAGCAGGATATTTAAGAAAGAAACATTAATGCCTTGTACTGAGCTTCACTGGCATTGCCTGGAGTGAAACACTTCTGGTCCAGAATTTCATATCGGTACAAAATTCTTATCACACAGTACATTAATCGCAACACTTTATTTTCCTGACCTTTTTGAAGTATCTTAACTGTGCATCTGTCTGACATGCTTCTGAATTTCATCAGTAATAAATATCTTGTTACATCAAACAATCTAGTGATGAATCGGTTTCTTATTCTTATATGGAAGTTGCTGAAGAGTTGCAAGAGATATCTGCAACTTTTATTCCTTACTTTACAAAATTTACGTGATGTGACACAGTTTAAAATTTGATAAATTTGTCTTTTTCAACACATATTTAGGCAAATGTTTCTCTTTTATTATTTGGCTATGAAAAGTAGGCTTGAAATTGTGTCGAAAGTATTTTTTTTAAATTTTGAGATGTGTTGTTGGCAGGGCTTATATTTATTTTCCAACCCATATTTCTGTTATGCAGCCGATGGTGATTTGTCGACTTGAACTACTGCAGTTCATTTTGGTATGAAACACCCACAGTACTCACACGAAGTGAATTCCAGGACTTTATCCAACAGCAACAACAAAATAGTTACCTGTTAAGATGGTACATGACCTGGACAATACTTTCCCAAATGATGGTGTTTTCATGGATTTGTTGCCTGTGTTCTTCTAGCTGGAAGATTTGGAAAGTTCTGTCAAGGAGGTTTGATGATTTGATGTGGGGCATCTTGTAGATAATACACACTGCTGCCATTGTGCAATGGTGGTGATGAAGAAAATAAATGTTGGGGTTGGGAATGGAATGCTGATCATTTGGATGTTACTGTATTTCTTGACTGTAGTTTGTGTTACACTTACAAAAGCAATAGGAGAGAATTCCGTCAAACATCTTTCTACCTTTTTGATGGTGGGTAGGTTTTGGGAAACCAAGTAGTGATTTACTTGCAGGAGAATTCCTATCTTCTGACCTAGTTTTATAATTGTCAACTTTATATAGCTGGTCCAGTTAGCTTCTGAGTTGATAAAGTATGACACTGGAAAATCACAGTGGGCCAGACAACATCCAAGCAGCAGGAGAATTGATGTTTTGGGCAGGACCCTTCACCAGGACGTGATGAAGTCCTCATGAAGGGTCCTGCCCGAAATGTCAAATCTCCTGCTGCTTGGATGCTGCCTGACCTGCTGTACTTCTTCCAACGCAACACTTTATCAACTCTGACTCTTCCCGTCAATGGTGACTCCCAAGATATTGATTATGGAGAATTTAACAATGGTAATAACATTTGAATGTCATGGGGAGATGGTCAGATGCTCTGTTGTATAATATGATCATTGCCTTTTGCAAATATTATTATCCACTTATCAATGCAAACCTGAATGATTCCCTATTGCATGCATTGATGGTTTTCATCACTATCTGAGGAGTTACAAAAGCTACTCCTTTGTAGAAAATTGTGCAATAATTGATGAACATCCTAACCTTATGGTGGAGGCAAGATCATTGATGAAACAGCTAAACAGCATTAGGTTTATCCTGAAACACTCTGACAATGATGTCTAGTGATAGATGTTTGACCTCAGCAACCACATCATCTTCCTCTGTGCTGGATAATGATTCCTACCAATGGAGAATTTTTCCCTTAATTCATATTGTCTTCAATGTTGCCAGGCCTCCATACACCACATTCAGTCAATGCTGTCTTGATGTAGAGAATTGTTATACTGGTCTCCATCTTTGAGTTCAGCTCTTATGGTTGAACCTAGGCTCCAATGAGATCAGGATTGTGTGACCCTGGTGGAACCAAAAATGACCATTGGTTTGCTGGTCATTATTATGTAAGTACTAATTGATAGTTCTGTTAAATGACCTATTCCTTCAGTTTGCAATCAAAAGGAGATTGATGGGTCAGTAAGTGGCTGAATTGGATTCTTCCTGTTCATTTTGTTGACACGACACACCTGGGCAATATTCCACATTCAGGTAGCTGTTAGTTTTGCGGTTGTACTGGAATAGTTTGACGAAGGACATGACTGGTTTGGGAACACAAGTCTTCTGTTGTCATGGTGCATATTTCTTTCAGTATCCAGTGTCGTCATTCATTTCTTAATATTGCATGGACTGAACCAACATGAAGATGAAGATCTACATTCTGAGGAATATTAGGAGGAACCTGAGATGAGCCATTCACTTAGCTCATCTAACTGAAGATCATTGCAAATGCTTTAGCTTATTCTTTCCATTGAGCTGGGCTCCCTCATCATTGACAATGGAAGTATTTGTGCAACCTTTTCTTTCTGGCAGACCAGTGGAGGTTTAGATCTAATCTTAGGTTATGTAATTGTTTTGCTCTACTTATCATATTTTGCTTCTTCCCTTTTGCATGCAAGACATTCCATGTTGCAGTTCCATTAGTTGGACATCCAATTTTGATTTATATCTGGTGCTGCTCTTGGTATGTGCTTGCGTACTATTTCTGAGGCAAAGTTGATGCCGCCACCACCCCCCGCCCATTGCTTGATGGCAAAATGAAACAGTGAGAAAAATACCAAGTTATGAAGTCACAAATTGTGGACGGATCCGATTATGCTGCTGCTGATGATCCACAGCACCTTCGTGGATGCTCAGTTTTGAGTTGCCAGATCTGTTCAAAATCTATCCCATTTTAACAGTGCTGAGATAAAGGTGAGTTTGACCTTAGTCCCAGAGCTCTTTCATTAGAGACAGATGACTTGTGGTGAGTTTAAATTGAAGTAAGGTCACCACTAGGTGAGGGTTGAGAAGGAAGGGCTTTCACGGTAACCCTAGCCATTGCAGGAAATGAACCTGTGCCTTTGGTATCACACTGGATCACAAACAGTAATCCAGCAATTTCAATAATGGACATTAATGTCTCCATTCAGTGTATATTCCATGCCTCTGTCAGCCTCAGGACTTCCTCCAAATCATGTGGAACATGGAAAAGGGCAAAGTAATCAGTTGAGGGAGAGGTAAAGATGGTGATCAGTATGAAAAATGTATTGCTCATTTCTGACCTAATAGTGTGAGACTTCATATAATAAATACTCAACGTTGAGGACCTACGGGTAACTTGCTCCCACCAGTGCTGGATCAGTTCTGTTGGTGATATAAGATATATTGAGGGATAGTTATTGTGTTATCTGGAACATTAGTCTCAGTCATTGGCTGTTGTATTGATATCGTGAAATGCTTCTAATTTTGATAGTTTAAAAATTCTATACTTGATTTTAAAGCTTATTCCACAGAATTAGGTCTCTGCAACACAGTGGCTCAGTGGTTAGCATTGCTGCCTCACAGTGCCAGGGACCTGCATTTGATTCCATCCTTGGGCAACTGTCTGTGTGGAGTTTGCACATTCTTTATGTGTCTGCGTGGGTTTTGTCTGGGTGCTTTGGTTCCCTCTCACAGTCCAGAGATGTGCAGGTTAGGTGGATTGGTAATGCTAAAATGCCCATGATGTGCGGGTTAGTTGAATTAGCCATGGGAAATGTAGGGTTATAAGGATAGGGTAGGTGGTTGGGTCAGGTCAGGATGCTCTTCAAAGACGAGGTGTGGACTTGATGGGCCAAATGGCCTGCTTCCACACAGTTGGGATTCTATGCAGACTGAGTCTTTTCAAGATTGAAGAAAAGAAAATACTGTAAATAATGGAATATTAAAAACTAAAAGAAATTAAAAATTATTTTCTGAGAATTCAACAACATGGGCAGAATCTTACCAGACCCTGAATGAAGTGACCTATTGCAAGAGACTGGGGAGAATGGCAAGAGAATTTAAGCAAGGTTTTTTCCCCAATGTTGGAAACAACGAATCATAATTTCCAACAATGTTATAGAGGTCCAGGTGAGATATCTGTTAACAGGGAGTTCTGAGGAAGGGTCACTGGACCCAAAACTCTGATTTCTCACTACATCTATGTAGTTTCTTATCATACACTTTGCACCTAGCTAGAAGCTTACGGCATTCCTTCTTTGCCTTTTGCTCCTCCCTAGTTAGAGCTTAAAGGCAGTTGGCATTCAAGGGAGTGATTGCTTTGCTGTCAGGAACATTACTACATTAACCTCACATCTGCACCATGCACCAGCCATATATGTAGCAAATACTCTGCGTGTTCTTCAAACATGTGTCTATGTCTCAAAGGTTTAGAGGAGTAGTCCTCACTGACGTCCCAGGAAAGAACCGCCAATCAGAAGTCCCTGTATAATATGCCAAGGGCTAACCTCTGATATCAATCTGAACTACAGTCAGGCATCTGATTGGGGCAGTAGCAATCAGGATTCCATAACTCTACAGTCCAGTGAGTGGGTCACATCAACCTTGACAGCTCACTGCAGCCAGTCCAAAAAATCACAGGAACATAATTGGGGAGCTGTACAGACTGTCGTGATAGTTTAGTCATCCATCCTTAAGTTGGTGAAGGGATTAGGTCACTGTGAGTCTTAAGGGTGGAAAGTATATCAGTGGCCAGTGCAGTGGCAGAAACACTGGGGAATGTTAGAGTGGGATATGGGCCAAACACAGACAATTAGGCCTAGTTTAATTTGGAAACTTGGTCAGCACAATGAGTTGGGCCAACTGGTCTGTTTCCATGCTATGACTGGTGGCAGAATGCTGAGGCACAGGGGGGATTATAATAGTGAAAACAGACAACTCACCCTCCCATGTTCTTTCCTTCACCCCCTGCCTTTATAGGTGAAGGGTCATGTGGGAGTGGGGGTGTTGTCAATGATGAGCTACACCTTGGTTCTGGGGTGTGGGAACAGTGAGTGGGGGAAGTGAACTACAAAACCTGCCATGTTCACCTCAAATGGCTGGGTCTGAGGGTGAGGGGAGTTTGGAAAGGTGGGCAGATGCAGACTTATAGGTTGACTGGGTACTTGAGGAGTTGCAACATCCATGGGGTGTACAGGGAAGGCTATCAGAAAAGGACCAATAGACAATACAATTTGGCGTTGAATTCATCAACCGAGTTACTTCTGCTGTTACCTTCCATTGTACTATAAATAACCAGAGCACAATGGACATCATCTGGAGTGGGTGAGTAAGTGATGACATCTGTGAGGGAGGGGATCTGCAAATTATAATGACATGGGCAATCTCGTAAGAAACATTCTGATTGAGTGAAGGTGAAACACACACTTGTGAGCTCTGCATTCCTGATGGCCCTTTCTGAGATTAGTATCCTGTGTGCAGTCCAACCCAATGACCCAAACACTTCTGGTCATTTCATGCTGACCTTCTGGCAGCATTGCTGGGTATTTCACCTGATGGTCAAGACAGCACTGGCCTGGGTAAAAACATCAGCCCAGGCTGGTAGGGTCTGGTGTTGTGACCTTCTCTGGCTATCCTGGGGGAAGGGGATAACTCTGTTTTGCACCATCTCATCCACTAGGATGTCAAGGTCCCTATCAGGAGAAAAATGACACCAGTTTCCCTTATCTGCCATGTCCTCTGGGACAGCCATGCTGAGCAACCTCGGAATGCTAATTCTTGCCTTGGTGTACAATAGTCATTATATAAAGGCACCAGCACCAGGGATGCCAATCTATTCCAGGATATCTAGTCTGTGGCCTAGTTCTTCTGTGCAGGATGCAAACTGGAAACCAGCTGGCATCAGAAAGATGGGGTGTCATTGGGACAGGTAAGTACTTAACAAGGCAAGTTTGGATTGGATAGCGTGAGATAACCTATTGGGCCTCAGAGAGAAATTCTCCCATGAAATTCATGGGAAATAACACCACCAATATATGATAAAAATTAGCCTCATTTTTATTTATGGAAATAAAAATTAGTTTCAAACTTAAATTTCATGTCATAAAATATGGCCCAAAATACAAAGGAATTAATATTAAAAATTTATTTATTTTGAAATGCATAAGTGGAATAATAATCAGTCTATTCATATGACAAAGTATCTGCGCTATATAAATTTCCTTTTATATCAACCATGTATTACAGTTATAAAATCAAAATGCTGGAAAAACTCATCTATGAAAGGACATGCAGAAGTAATGGTTCATGTCCAGTATGGTTCTTCTTCCTGACAAGTAAAATGATAAACTTAAATACTGAGCAGCATTGATGAGCTTTGATTTGTACTTCCTGAACTGATGTTTATCCTTCCACTCTTATCTCTAGCTTCACTCATTCTTAACTTCTAATTACAGAAGCACAGTATTTATACTACTCTCATCAAGATGAATTTATCAAAAGTAATAGCTTGGAGATGTCCTTGAAAATAATGAGTTGTGTTTAATTATACAATTGATGGAATAATGGAATTGAGAAACTGCATTAAACTATATTGAATAGTCTAACCAATTGCAATACAGTGGTCCAAGTGTATTACCTCCTTATTAACTTTACCACAGAGTAATGGGAAGTCCAGACATTCATCCGTAATATCATACAGAATCAGGACATTAATTTTTCTCAATAGCTACAGATGTTTTCTACAATGGTTTTATCATTACTGAACATCAAACCACACTTTTCAAATGATCTAATACTTAAGACAGTAATCTTTTCAGGTTGAAAGTTGCAATGGTAAAAATAACAAGAATCGGCATTTTGTGAAGCAGGCACAAACAGACTAACCACATTAATTTCAGATTTCTTTAATGAGGGGAGCTACCGATGTTGGAACATAATGTTTGTTTAGAGTTCTGATATAATTGTTTGAAATAAAGTTCAATTAATCTATGATAATTCAGTTATCAGAAACAAAATAATAAAAATAAACAGCCATCCTTTATAGAAGTGACATAGATGTACTTGGTGAAAAAAGAACTTTAGGAATGTTATCACTGAAGATATAATTAATTCCATCTATTCACATACACTTATCCAGAACTAATGAGAAGGAGTGACTGGTGGAACCTATCATTTTAGGAAAAAAAATGATCTCCTGTACCATCTGCTTTTATGTAACAAATCCAGTTCTTTTAAAAAAAGGTCACTCAAATGTGCAAATATTATATTGTTTAGAAAAATAAATCATTTTGCCATTTCACAAAGAGCCATTTTGGCAACTGATGTACAATTGAGAGACAAATTGGACATCATCAAAAAGTGGAACCAATCTGCAACTCTAGTAATTTAATAATGATTAAATAACAATTGACAAGCAACTAAACAGATGCCACATTTCGTAGAGCCACGGGGAATGCTGCATTGAGCAGTTGCCACAACCTGATTCTTCGGTAACATTCAAAAGGAAACTGGATATGTCAATGTCAAAGGGGAAGAGAAAGTGATAAGAAACAAGAGAGTGGGGTGAAGTATGTGAAAGGGACAGTAAAAGCAAAAGGAGGAAATAGGATTGACAATGAAATACGTACCTTCATTTCCTTTCGAAAGTTATCATTGAATCAGCTTCAGCTATCCTTTACAGTGGTGAACTCCAAATTAATAAAACAAAATTTGTCTACATCATTCTGCTTTGTTCTGAAGTTATCAAAACCTAACATCTGTATTCATCCAATGTTGATCTGGTTAGTGTTATCTAAACCAGACATGATTTGCTGATATGATCATTATTTTGTATAAGCTTTGGTAGAAATGATGGAAGCTGCGAGATTTGAAGCACAACAACAATATATGAAAATTATTCTGTTACATTTACTGTTGAAGAGGAGTAAAGGTAATCTCTAATAAGCATAGACTCCATGAAAACAATTGAACAATTTGAACATTTATGTCAATATGTAGAAGGATAGCAGACTTCAGAATTGCACTCAGCAGGAAACTTTGCTAAACTAAGAATGCTGTAAACCATTTGTGGCAGGGGAATTGAAAAGTATGAGAAACATTAAGAGAATAAGTATGGTTTGTATGGCATTATATAAGTAATTGTAAAGGGGATTGAAAAACTATACAAAAGATTTAATATTGTTTTATTTAAGTTGTAAACATACCACTTGTGTCAATAATATGTCGCAGCTATTGATGCAATTATAATAAATTTTTCTATATGTCAGGACAATGTAGTTAAATTCAATTGATGAAATATTTTATTAGATCTCTCTGCTGACTGCAACACATCCCCTATTGTCAAGGTTCATTTTGATGATTTATAGTGACATGTGAGCTCCTTAGTTGTGTTACTGTCTCTCGCTTAGTCCTATCCATCCATTATTTTACACTGAATATAATTTTACAGGAAAAATTATTGCATTTACCTCAAGACCTGTTTTTAAAATAGCAATTTTTCTTTTAGAAAAGGTTGAATTAATTATTTTATGATGGTTGTATGTTTTCTTCTTACTAGCATTTCAAAACGTTTGAAGGTAGCAGTGAAAAGTTCTAAATTGAATCAGTTATAAAGCGTGGGGATGAAAAAGCTGGTATTTACTTCACATACTTAAATTACACTACATCAATTCAATATGAGCCTATCAAAGTTCGAAAGTCATACCACAACCAATGCAATTTTCTTTTGTGTCTTTGTAAAAATCACTTCACTTTGTTGCTGGATGAAAAAGAAGTCAGACCTCTTTAATTACCTTCAATTTCTATCCAAGTAAAAGCAGATTTTAGTTAAATCTGACACCGCTATTTTGCCAATGCACTTTCAGATAATTTACAACAAGGTTTCTTTGTTGTCTTTCTTTATCACCGATGTGGACAACTATTTTGCTAAGCTGTACAAATTGGCAAAAACTGAAAGTTTTCAAAATAGCCAGTTCTGGGACAATGGTCTGATGAACTTTCTTACAGATTGGCTGATTTGGTTTGGCTATCTACTTCTGTATTTGCAATATAATAAAATTAAGCCATTGAATGACCCATCAATAATTACTTCAATGGTTCCTAACCAGATTTTGAATAACTAATCTCAGACTTTGTGAATAATTAATTCCATACACCAATTTTGTATTGCAAATGAAAGGCTTAGTTATTTATTAAATACACAATAATTTTAACTGAGGTACAATTAACTAACTGTGAGCTGATGTCTATGCTTGAAACCATAACATTTGTTTTCAACCGCATTCATACAGAAAATGTTAGTGACAAATGAAAAAAAAACAATACTGGCCAGATTACATTAACAGATTTCACAATGCAATGTTTCATAGTGGACTTCTTGGTTATTTTTCTGAAATGTGGATCAATGTTAACTTCTCACATTGAGAAGTTCGTCCAAGCAAAAGGCAGCAATACTTCTAACTCGGCTTTCTATGTTTTGAGCTTCCAGAATCTGGTGCAGTACATTAGGCAGCAATCTTTCAAATCTTCATGCTGTCTTAGCAACAGCCTTCAGAAAATATAATTCAAGAAAATAACTCATTCCGGTTCTACCCTGAGAGATGGATCAACTCTTCCCAAGGTCTTAGTTGCCATTCAGCCACTGCCATCTGCTTGAACAAATGGTCTCTTCCAGACTTATCAGAACCAATTTCCAGGTACTGACCTTGCTAATACCCAACTTCTGCTATGTGTTTCAATACAATGCTCTTCCTGAGGTTGCTGTGTCTGTAGGAATCCTTTTAAGCAAGAATCAGCGTACAAAAAGGGCTCGAGTTGATTAGCATTTAATAGACCAGAAAATAATGCCAGAGAATATATTGTCAGGGGAAAAAAATGTTGTGAAAACAGAAAGTAGTGAGTAGGTGTTGTGTGATTAATTGAGTATTTCCTGCATTTACCGTTTTGGTTATACCCTACCCATCCCATTAACTTCCACCACCATCAGTTATCACTGCCAATGTTCCATCTGTGAAATGTTATCAACCTGTGTATCTAATTCACAAGCACCATTTAACTTACCTTCAAGCTTTTGCCATCTCAGGAATCAATGTCTCTCATTGTCTTGCCCCTACTAAATGCTTTCTGGGGCTCAAGATACTTTTTGCAATATGACTGTGATCAATGGTTCCATCAGGCTTGGTAATGCATCCACATTTACTTGTCATTTATGTAAATGATTTGGATGAGAATATAGGAAAGGCATGGTTAGTAAGTTTGTGGATGACACCAAAATTGCTGGTGTAGTGGACAATGAAGAAGGTTATCTAAGATTACAAAGAGAACTCGATCAACTGGGTCAAAGGGCTGAGGAGTAGCAGTTGGAGTTTAATTTGGATAAACGTGAGGTATTGCATTTTAGTAAAGCAAACAAGGGCAGGACATATACAATTAATGGTAGGGCCCTGGGTAGTGTTGTAGAACCAGGAGACCTAGAAATTCAGGTACATAATTCTTTGAAATTTATGTCACAAGCAGACAGGGTGGTTAAGAAAGCACTTAGCATGCTTGCCCACGTTGCTCAGACCTTTGAGTATAGAAGTTGGGAAGTTATGTTAAGATTGTACAGACATTGGTGAGGACTTTTCTAGAATACTGGTCACCCTGCTACAGGAAAGATATTATTAAATTGAAGCGGATTCAGATCAGATTTACTAGGATGTTGCTGGGAATGGAGGATTTGCATGTAGAAATAAGGTAGATAGACTGGGACATATTTTGTTAGAGCATAGGAGGTCAAGGGTGGCCTTATTGAGGTTTATAAAATCATGAAGATATAGATAAGGTGAATGGTAGGTGTTTTCAAAATGGGGGTTCAAAATTGGCGGGCATATTTTTAAGGTGAGAGGACAAGATTTTAAAAGGACATGAGGACCAACTTTTTTACACAGAGTGGTTCTTGTGTGGAATGAAGTGCCAGAGGAAGTTGTGGATGTGGGTATAGTTGCAACATTTTAAAGACATTTGGATAAGAAAATGAATTAGAAAAGTGTGGAAGAAAAAGGGCCAAACACAGGCAAGAGAGACCACTTTAGTTCAGTGTGGTCTAGTTAAACCCAAGGGTCTGTTTCCATGCTGTATGACTCTATGACTGTATAATTAGCTTCCAGACCTGACTTCATAAACAAATCTTGTTTGATCTGTTGTTTTCCTTTTACCATAAGCTGTCCCACAGTCCACAAGTCAGTTCCAGCTCACAAATCAAAATTGGTAAAAGCACAAAAATTGGTAGGGTTCTAACAGTTTAGACAGCCTCTCAGCAGTGGTAAAGTCAGTTATGATTATAACTCCATTAAATTCATCAGATTGTTGAGCAATTGCTTGTTTTTTGAGAAATCATTAGTTCCAAATTCAATCATTTTGGATAACTTCGCTTTGGAGGAATATTGAGGGAGATATTGTAAGGAGAACAAGAGAAGTTACTGGACAGTTCAAATGTTGGCAATTGGTCCAATAAATGGTTGGCAAAATATGTGGACAGAAAAGCGTGAAAGAGTGAAAACCAAGAAAAGATTCTGCACGTTCTCAAAGTGTGATTGGGAATGACACTAGAAAACAATTACATGCTAGCAATAGAGTCTCTGGTTGGGGTAGGGAGAGTTTGTGTAGTACGTCTCCAGGAAGACCAATATAGAAGCAAGCAAATTAAATGATAGATTAATTGAGGAGACAAACAAAAAAGTGGGATATTTGGAAGTAATTTATTCAAGTACCAATTAGAAGACAGCCAGTGTTGTCACTGACATAGACATGGAAAAAATTCAGACTGAATTTGCCAGACTAAAGCTAGAGTAGTGGCTCAGGGTTTTGAATATGATTTGGACTTCAAGATGTTAGGGTGAGGAAAAAATATCCTAAATATTCCTGGTCTTATGGCCAAACATGTGTGGAAATTTATATTGGTTGATACAAAAACCATACGTTTCCAGGGGAATGAATGCCAGAGAACAGTGCTTTTGAAACCAGCTAAAATGGCAAGAAATGAAAAAAAAACAACAGAATATGTGGAAATTAAACAAAAAAAATGTGATTGAATGATATCTGGAGTTTATAGCTTTTGTCAGTTACACCTGTCCTGCTGCAAGTAGAATGCATTCAAATTAAAGCTGATCTGATATAATTCTATTTGTGAAAAAAAGAGATGCATGCCAATAATGTTTCATCTGAAAAGTTCTGTGGAATGAGTTAATGGTTATAAATTAGAGTAAAGGAGAATTTAAGATTGGAAAGTGGTTTTCAGAGGCCTATCAATATTAAAATTGGAATGACATTATATAACAAGCTATTTAGAATTTGTTTCTACTATTTCAATTAATCACGGGGTTTTTTTGCAAAAAGATGAAACCACTTTATGATGAAATCAAGTAACAGAAATAAACTAAGAAGCGTGATTATTCAGTTGCATTTGCTATGCACTCAGTTTAGAGCATATATTATTTTTGATGGATTGGATCTGCGTATTATGATGAAATCAGGTTCAAGTCATGGATGTTTTAAGGGTATATAAATATTAAACAAATGTAAACAATGGAATATGTGGCCAGTCATCCACCCTTAGGACTGAAGAACAGGAAATTAGTCTTTCTCAGTGATGGTTCTTAGACTAATCTGGAAGATATGACAGCCTTTGATTCAGAAGCAGTAGAGCAAGAAAATACTACAATCCCTTTAAAATGTCTGTAGAATTTGTCATTGCTCCTAAGAATGTTTCAAAAGGAATGTTAAGAGATTGCATCAATAAATAAAGGGAACAATTGTACTTTTTTTTGGAAAATCAGCAATACTGACCTATATGACCCAGTGACCCCTTGGAAGCAGGACCTATAGAGGATGGTGATGATGAGAAACTCTGTGGGTGGCAAACAAAAAGGAGAACTGTAGATGCTAGAGCTTATTATTTAAACGGAAAAAAGCTACAGAATGCTGTAACACAAAGAGATTTGGCGTACTTATGTTTGAAACACAGAAAGCAGCACACAGGTGCAGCAGGTGATCAGGAAACCTAATGGAATGTTGGCCCTTATTCTAAGGGAGTTGGAGCATATGTGTAGGAAAGTCTTATTGAAACTATATAAGGTGCTGGTGAGACCAAATCTGAGGTACTGCGAGCAGTTTTTGTACCCTTATTGAAAATATAATTCATTGGAGGCAATTCAAGACAGTTTCACTAGGATGATCCCAATATGGGGAGTTGTCTTACAAGCAAAGGCTAAACAGGTTCGAGTTTGGAAGAATGAGAGGTGATCTCATTGAAACATATTGGATTCTTAAGGGGCTTGATGGGATCAATGCTGAGAGGATGTTTTTCCTTATGGGAAAGTCTAGGACCAGAGGGCATGATCTCAGGAAAAAGGGGTAACAATATAGAACTGAGATAAGGAGGAACTTCTTCTGAGTGTGAGAGTCTTTGGAACTCTTTGCCTCTGAGAGCTGTGAGGGCAGAGACCTGTGTATATTTAAGGCTGAGATAGTTTTTATTCAGCACGGGAATAAACAGTTACAGGAAAAGAAAAGCAGGAAACTGGTAGTGGGGAATGTCAGATTAGCCATGATCCTATTGAATGCTGGAACAGGCTCGAGAAGCAGACCAGCCTACTTCTGTTCCTCTTTCTTACAATCTTATGGACACAAAAGTGAATTACAAACTTGTAAGTTGTTGAGCGAAGATGATCAATACACAGATGGAGACACAAAGATGTAGTGGACAGAGACAGGAGCTGGTGGGCTTATTGCATGAGCTGTCTAAAATATCTAAGATATGGAGGTGACAATGTTGGACTGGAGTGTACAAAGTAAAAAATTACACAACATCGGGTTATAGTCCATCAGGTTTACTTGGAAGTCCAGACTTTCAGAGTGCTGCTCCATCATCAGTTATATCTAAAATATCTAATGCCCAGAAAGCTGTGCAATCGCTTCAAGATACTAAAGGGGTGAGCATTTATCCAAACCCTCACTCCGATGTTGCTAGCTGGGAGTAAATAAACTCTAGAAAGCTACAACATAGGGACTCTTGTGATCCACTGAAGAAAACGTTTGTAAAATTGTGCCTTGTTGATGCTAATAACCAAACCATGCACTATATTAGCATCATACTTCTGTGGAGAATGATGCAGGTGCTTGCTGTTCCGTAAGACATATCTTTACATCAACTGTTTCAAGTGAAATTTGCCTTTTAATCAAAGTGAAATATATATTATCTTTTGACTTGGGCTAAAGTAAAAGTTACAAAAAGTGACATTGTGTTCTGCCATCAGGAGACAATGGGTGTTCTGGCTGGAGCGCTCTCTGTGCTGAAATCCTCCATTTATTTATTAGGAATCTGGAAGATATTGTAGTCCCATGAAACTGTTAGTTAAGTTAATGCGTAGACTCCCAGTCTATAATTTCTGTAGCCTGGATGAGTCCTTGTTTCATATTTATATTGTGTGTTTGAAGCTGCAGCCCTTCTTCCATTACCTAAATGATCTGCTATTTAATTGCTTATTTGGACACTTGTACAAATGGAAAAACAACAGAACATTAATATAACTATCATTCTCAGTCTTTGAGACAAAAGATGATTATTTTCTGTGTTACCCTCTTGTCAAAATCAATTTAGTTTCTTCATTTCTTTCCACAATTGGCACCAATCAATTTGATGAATGCTAATTTGGAAAATGCAGCAGACCTATTTCCTATGTTGTTATATAATATTATTTTTCATGTTTTGAGGTATTAATGTGAATAAATTAGATTTTTTTCAGTGAAATTCAATCAGTTCAGTGATATATTTCGTATAAAATTAATTATTTTGTTAGTATATAATTAGTCTTGCTTCATTTCTGGTATATAAGAGGAATATGCATGCGGTATTTGCAAAAGAAATGTATTGAGCAGGAAATGTTTTTCAGGTAAGTCCACAAGCCATTCAGCCCTGTCACTAGATATTTAATTATTCCCAGGTTTGCTGAATTGTGCAGACAGGTGGACTTCATACAAGAGAAACAAAGGTTATGAATATGAGCATATCGAGTGAAAATGAGGTATTTACAACTTATGTTATCAATAATTACCAGTGCAGCTCATTGACTTGGTTCTAAGGTCATAAGACATAAGAGCAGAAGCAGACTATTCAGCTCATCTAGTTTCCTCCAACATTCAATTAGATCATAACTTCTTTTCTCAGAGGGTTTATTTCCAAGTAAACCTGATGGACGATAACCTGCTATTCATCAACTCCACTTTCCTACCTTTATTCTCATGACCCTTGATTCCCTTAAAAATCTGTCTCATCCTTGTGTATTTCTGATGACCCAACCTCAACAGCCCCCTGTGGTAAAGAATTTCACAACACCAGGTTATCGTCCATCAGGTTTACTTGGAAATAAACCCTCTGAGAAAAGAAGTTCCTCTCCATCTGCGTCTTAAACTTGCAACCCTTTATTCTGAAATAGACACTCCAACAAAGGGAAACAACATTTTTGCATCTGCCCTGTCAAGTCACCTGAGCATCTTATGTGTTTCAACAGGATTTGCTCCCTCTTCTATATTCCAATAAGTCTAGGCTCAAACTATGTTACCTGTCCTCATAAGACAGTCCCTTCATATCTGATATCAGTCTAGTGGACCTTCTCTGGACTGCCTCAATCCCAACATATCCTTCCTTAGATAAGGAGCCAAAAACTGTATACAGTATTCCAGCTCTGGTCTGATTACTGTATTGTATAGGTGTAGCAAAATCTCCCTGCATTTATTTTTCATTTCCTTTTAAATAACGGCCAACATTCCATTTACTTTCCCTATTATGCACTGGAGGCTGGATATTTGTGACTCATGGATGAGGACTCCCAAATTCCTTTGTTCCTTAGCTTTCTGTAGTGTTTCTTCTTGGAAACAATATTCAGTTCCTCTATTCTTCTCGCCACATTGCATAACCTCACATTTCCCTACATTTATATTAATGGGTTAGTTAGCTGGATGGCTGACATACGATGCAGGTTCAATTCCCACACCAGCTGAGGTTCCCATGGAATTCCTGGTTTCGTCAAAGCATGGTGACCCTTCAGTGAAACCCACCACCATCATCTCTCTCTAATGGGAGTATAGCCCTATCTCTCTGGAACCATGATAACTTCACCTTTTATTCTATCTGGACACTTTATGTTATCCTCACCACTTACCTTCTCACCCATTTTTGTCCATTCTGTAAACTTGTCTCTATTGTATATTCATTTTCTTCATTTAAGTCATTGACACATAATGTAAATAATTGCAGCACCAGCACCGATCCCTGTGGCACATAATGAGTTATAGTTTCTGATCCTAAAAAAGCCCCTTTATCTGAACCCTCTGCCTTTATTAGTTAGTCAGTCCGCTCACTGTACTAATATAATACCTCCAACATGATGAGGTCTTATATTAAGTAGCCTAATATGTGGTCATATCAAGCAACTTCTGAAATTCTAAATACATTACATTCACTGCTTCCCCTTTTACCTCTTCCTGCTTGTTACTTCTATGAAGAATACTAGTGAATACTAGTCAGGCATGAGTTCCCCTTCATGAAGCAGTGTTAGTATGGCTTCAACATGCTATGCATTTCCAGATGCTCTGCTATTGCATCCTTTATAATGCACTCTAATATTTTACCAATAAGTGGTGTAAAGCTAGCTGGCCTATACGTGCCTGTTTTATGTCTCTTATTCTTTTTAAAAGAAGGTTTTCTAATTTTGTGGGACTTTTCCAAAGTTCATGGATACCAGAAAGACTACTGCCAGTGCATCCCCATCTCTGCGGCTACTTTCTTTGAGATCCGAAGATGTACCCCATCAGCTCCAGGTGTCTTAACAGTCTTTAACCCTATTAGTTTCCTAAATAGTTTTTCTCTAGTGATAATTATTGTATTTATTTCATCTCCTCCTTTTTGTCCCTTGAATATTTAGTAATTTTGGAATGCCATTAGTGTTTTCATAAGAAAATCAGACACAGGAGCAGAAATTAGGCCATTCTACCCATCGAATCTGCTCCGCCATTCAATCATGGCGGATAAGTTTCTCAACCCCATTCTCCTACTTTCTCTCCAAACCCTTGATCCCCTCAATATTCAAGAACCTATCTATCTCAGTCTTAAATATACTCAATGATCTGGCCTCCACAGCCTTCTGTGGCAACGAACTCCATAGATTCACCACTCTCTGGCTAAAGAGGTTTCTTCCTATCTCCATTCCAAAAGGCCTTCCCTTTAATCTAAGTTTGTGCCCTCGGGTCCTAGTCTGTCCTACCAATGGAAACATCTTCCCAACATCCACTCTGTCCAGGCCATTCAGTATTCTGTATGTTTCAATTTGATCCTCCCTCATCCTTCTATACTTCGAATATAGACCCAGAGTCCTCAAAAGTTCCTCATACGTTAAACTTTTCATTCCTGGGACCATTTTTGTGAACTTCCTCTGAACATGCTCCAGGGCTAGTACATCCTTCTCAAGATATGGGGCTCAAAACTGTGAACAATACTGTAAATGTGGTCTGACCAGAGCCTTATAGAGCCTCAGAAGTATATTCCTAATTTTATATTCAAGTCCTTTCAAAATAAATGTCATCATTGCATTTACCTTCCTAACTACTGACTCAACCAGCAATTTTATTTTGAGAGAATTCTGGACAAGAACTCCCAAGTCTCTTTGCACTTCAGACTTCTGAATTTTCTTCCCAATTAGAAAATAGCCCATGCCTCTGTTCAACCTACCAAAGTACATGACTTCACACTTTCCAACGTTGTACTCCATCTGCTATTTCTTTGCCTACTCTCCTAACCTGTCTAAATCTTTCTGCAGCCTCTCCACCTCCTGAATGTGACCTGTCCCTCTACCTATCTTTGTATGATCTGCAAATTTAGCCAAAATGCTTTCAGTTCCTTCATCTAAATCATTAATGTATAAAGTGAAAAGTTGTCCCAACACTGAGCCTTGTGGAAAACCACTTGACACTGGCTGCTATTTTGAGAAGGACCTTTTTGTCCACACACTCTGCTTTCTGCCAGACAGCCAAGCATCAATCCATATTAGCAACTTGCCTCTGACACCATGGACTCTTATTTTATTTAGTAGCCTCCTGTGTGGCACCTTGTCAAGGTCCAGATAGATAACATCCATTGGTTCTCTTTGGTCTAACCTGTATGTTACTACTTCAAAGAATCCTAGTAGATTCTTCAGGCATGACCTCCCCTTGATGAAACCATGCTGACTTTGCCCTATTTTACTATACACTTCCAAGTACTCAGAAATCTCATCCTTCACAATGGATTCTAGGATCTTACCAACGACCGGTGTTAGGCTAATTTTCTGTCTTTTGCTTTACTCCCTTTTTTAACAGGGGGATCACATTATTGATTTTCCAATCATGTGGTACCTTCCCCAATTCTAGCAATTCCTAAAAGATCATCACTAACACCTCCATTTTCACTTCAGCTATCTCCCTTAGAACTCTGGCATGTAGTCCACCTGGTGTAGATTATTTATCTATCTTCAGGCCATTCAGTTTTTCTAGCACCTTCTCCATGGTGATGGTCACCAAACTCAACTCTGCCCTGTCACTCTCTTGAATTTTTGAGCTATTACTCATGTTTTCCACCATGAAGTTTGACAATAAGTAATTATTCAGTTCTTCAGCAACTTCCTTGTTCCCCACTACTATCTCTCCAGTATCATTTTCCAGCAGCCCAATATCTACTTTTGCCCTTTATATATCTAGAGAAATTTTTACAGTCTTCCTTTATATTACTGGTGAACTTACCCACATATTTAATCTTCTCCCTCCTTATTTCTGTTTTTGTTGCCTTCTATTGGTCTTTATAAGCTTCCCAAGCCCCTGGTTTCCCACAGTCATTTGCCACATTACAGTAGAACCTCCATTATCCGATCATTAATCATCTGAATTTTGAATTATTCAAACAAAATCCCAAGGTCCCATAAAAACAGCATTAGGCAATCAGCATTCGGTTATCAGTTAAACAGCATTATGGCGTGCATTGCAGGATAACCAAGAAAAGTTCGGTAACCAACACTCAAATTACCACTTGCTTACGATAGATCAGTTATTGGTTAAACAGCATTATTGCATACATTGCTGAATAACCGAGAAATATTCAGATAACTGGCAGTCATAAATTACCACTTGTTTCCGGTTCTCCGAACCATCAATTATCTGAACAAAATATTCCCTGCCCATCTTCTTTGGATAATCGAGGATCTACCATATATGCTTTCTCTTTTGCTTTTATGCTATACCTGAGTTCTCTCGTCAGCCATTGTTGGCTCATTCCCCCTATACCATGTTTCTTTTTCCTCCGGATGAATCTCTGTTGTGTATCCTGAATTACTTTAACTCCTGATATTGTTATTTCACTGTAAACAAACAGGAGGCTGGAAGAACACAACAACCAGGAGATGGAGAATTTGATGTTTCGTGTGTAATTTGATGCTGCCTGGCTTGCTGTGTTCTTCCAGCCTCTTGCTTGTCTACCTTGGATTCCAGCATATGCAGTTTCTTTTTATCTCTGTTGCCTTTCCACTGAATTTCCTGTTAGGCTCCTCTACCCAACTTCTCCCTCATGCCTCCAGTTGCCTTTATTCAGCTTTAATACCATTACTTCTGGTTCTATCTTCTCCCTCTCAAATTGCAAAGTAAATTCAATCATATTATGATCACTGCCTCCTCAGGGTTCCTTCACCTGAAACTCCCTTATTAAGTCTGTTTCATAGCCAACACTAAATACAGTTTTGCCTGTTTCGTAGTGGGCTCCACCACAAACTCCAAAAAGCCATCTTGTAGACATTCCACAAATTTATTTTCTTGCAATCCATTACCAACCTGATTTCCCAGTCCATCTGCGTATTGAAACCACCCACAATCACTGTAACTTTGCCTTCCCTACACATATTAGTATATCTTGCACCCCAGATCCTGACTACTATTTGGAGGCCTGTACATAACTCCAACTATGTTTTTTTTAATCTTTGCAGTTCCTCCATTCTACACCATCTGACCCCACTTCATTTCTTACCATTGATTTAGTTCCATTTCTTACTTACAAGGCAACCCCACCCCCTCTGCCCACCTGCCTATCTTTTCAATAGGATGTATACTCTTGAATATTCAGCTCCCAGTCCTGATCCCCTTGCAGCAACATCTCATGTAATTCTTGCCGATTTCGATCCACACCACAAACTCATTTACCTTATTCCTTCTACTGTGTGCATTCATATATAACACCTTCAGAACTGTGTTAACCGTTCCTTTTCTCATTGTCACCAGCATGTTTGAAGTTTGATTGTTAAACCTTTTTTTACACTCTGTCCTATTTTTGTCTGTACTGGAGATTTTAATAACCTCTCCTGAGTTCTGCACTCTTACCTCCTCCTTTAATTCGGGTTTTCTAATTTCTCCTATAACTGACCACTCCCCGCAGCATTTATTTTAAAGCCCTGTCTACTGAGACTCCTGCAACTCTAACTGCCTCACTTACAGCCACTTTCTCCCGACCCTTACCACTGGCCAAATTCAAGTTATTTAGACCAAGGAGTGTAACAGTCTCCTGAAACGTAGCATCCAGGTAACTCTCCCCCTCCCTGACATGTCACAATGTTTGAAGGTCAGATTACAGCTCATCAATTCAGAGCCAGAGTTCTTCCAGCAACCAACGTTTACTATAGACACGGTCACTGGGAACAACAATGGGGTCCACCAGCTCCCACATCACCTGACTCTCCATCATTATTTTTTAATTATGTTTTGTATTTTTGCTTATGCAAGTTGTAACCAATAAATTAACAAGATTTAATTTAACACAGATTCAAAAGTTAGCAGACCTCTTATTAGCCAATCAAATTACAGCCCCCCTATGACATCACTTTTCAGTTTCTCCTCAACTGAAACCATCCCCAGGCCGCTGTCTGTTTGCTCTTGCTCAGCTCAAGTCCTGAAATGAAGGCCACGAATCCCCAAGGTAAGTTTTTAATAATTACTTACCTTTCCAGACTGTTCTCCATTCATTCCCACTCAACTCTGGTCCTGAACGGCTTTTTTCTACTATGTCAAAAATATTCATAAAAATATTTTGATATCTATACAATTTGTGGTGCCATTCATACGTATACATTCCATCTCTTTACACACAGAGATCAGACCTAATCATTCGTATATACAAGTCTGTATGTTGACATCCAGACATTTAGCTCAGGCGTCAGCAGAGCCCAATTACTTAGTGGGCCCCCTATTCTTCTTTGGCGGGCAGACCGTACACGGTGGTCTTTCCCCACCATGCCTTGGCAGCAGCTGCCCCAAACTTCAGCACATCCCTCAGCACGTAGTCCTGCATCTCGGAATGTACCAGTCTGCAACACTCAGTCGGGGTCAACTCCTTCAGTTGGAAGATCAACAGGTTTCAGGCAGACCAAAGAGGATCTTTGACCAAGTTGATGATCCTGCAGGCACAGTTGATGTTCATCTCTAACAAACCATAGAGCACAGAGTCCCATGTCACCGGGCAGCTCGGGACGAGCCTTGACAAACACCACTGCATTTACTTCCTTTGCATAGGCAGATGCCCTTTCCATTTCTATCTCAGGCGATCGACTCAACACAGACATCTACTATAAACCGACTGACTCCCACAGCTATCTGGACTACACCTCCTCCCACCCTACTCCCTGTAAGAACTCCATCCCATATCCCCAATTCCTTCGTCTCCACCGCATCTGCTCCCAGGAGGACCAGTTCCAACACCACACAGCCCAGATGGCCTCCTTCTTCAAGGACCGCAGATTCCCCCCAAACGTGATCGACGATGCCCTCCACCGCATCTCCTCCACTTCCCGCTCCTCTGCGCTTGAGCCCCGCTCCTCCAACCGCCACCAATACAGAACCCCACTCGTTCTCACCTACCACCCCACCAACCTCCGTATACAACGTATCATCCACCATCATTTCCGCCACCTCCAAACGGACCACACCACCAGGGATATATTTCCCTCCCTTCCCCTATCAGCGTTCCGCAAAGACCTCTCCCTTCGTGACTCCCTCGTCAGGTCCACACCCCCCACCAACCCAACCTCCACTCCCGGCACCTTCCCCTGCAACCACAGGAAATGTAAAACTTGCGCCCACACCTCCTCCCTCACTTCCCTCCAAGGCCCCAAGGGATCCTTCCATATCTGCCACAAGTTCACCTGTACCTCCACACACATCATCTATTGCATCCGCTGCACCCGATGTGGCCTCCTCTATATTGGGGAGACGGGCCGCTTACTTGTGGAACGCTTCAGAGAACACCTCAGGGACGCCCAGACCAACCAACCCAACCACCCTGTGGCTCAACACTTTAACTCTCCCTCCCACTCCACCGAGGACATGCAGGTCCTTGGACTCCTCCACCGGCAAAACATAACAACACGACGGCTGGAGGAGGAGCGCCTTATCTTTCGCCTGGGAACCCTCCAACCACTAGGGATGAACTCAGATTTCTCCAGTTTCCTCATTTCCCCTCCCCCCACCTTGTCTCAGTCGGTTCCCTCAACTCAGCACCGCCCTCCTAACCTGCAATCTTCTTCCTGACCTCTCCGCCCCCACCCCACTCCGGCCTATCACCCTCACCTTGACCTCCTTCCACCTATCACATCTCCATCGCCCCTCCCCCAAGTCCCTCCTCCCTACCTTTTATCTTAGCCTGCTTGGCACACTCTCCTCATTCCTGATGAATGGCTTATGAAACGTCAAATTTCCTATTCCTTGGATGCTGCCTAACCTGCTGTGCTTTAACCAGCAACACATTTTCAACTGTGATCTCCAGCATCTGCAGACCTCATTTTTTACCAGAAGGAGGTGTGTGACAGCTTGTCCCCTCCACAGCCGCTTCAAGGGCAGCGGGCGGTGGGGCTGAGAGTCCGGGTGTGCATGAAGAGTCCTGAACTACCTTTTTATAAATTTCAAAATATACTTTGTTCATAAAATATTTTGATGATCTGTGCAATTGGTCATGCTAAACATACGTAAACATTCCATTTCTTGGCATACAGAGACAGCGTAATCATTCAGATATACAGGTCTGTCCGATTACTATCCACATATTTAGTACGGGGGGGTCAGCTGAGCCCCCTTACTGTGTCGGCCTCCTGTGCTTAGGCAGGCAGGTGTTACACTGTGGTCTTTCCCCACCGCGCCTTGGCAGCAGCTGCCCCAAGCTTCAGCGCGTCCCTCAACACGTAGTCCTGGACCTTGGAATGTGCCAGTCTGCAACACTCAGTCGGGGTCAACTCCTTCAGCTGGAAGACCAACAGTTTTCGGAACGGCCAGAAAGCGTCCTTCACCGAATTGATGATCCTCCAGGCACAGTTGATGTTCGTCTCAGTGTGCGTCCCAGGGAACAGACTGGAGTACACGGAGTCCCGCGACACGGCGCTGCTTGAGACGAACCTCGACAAACACCACTGCATTCCTCTCCAGACTTCCTTTGCATAGGCACATTCCAGAAGGAGGTGTGTAACAGTCTCATTCCCCCCCACCACCGCCGCCGCTTCAAGGGCAGTGTACGAAGCAGGAGAGAGTCCGGACGTGCATAAAGGATCACACAGGAAGAGCACTTCTCACCACCAGCCAAGCCATGTCTTGGTGCTTGTTGGAAAGTTCTGGCGATGAGGCATTCTGCCAAATGACAGTCTGCTCAGGGAAGGGTCTCAAGGACACTATGTGCTGACCACTTCCTGAGGGACCTGTGGTCAAAGGTGTTTTTCTTCATAAACTTCTCCATGAAGGACAGGTGATACGGAACAATCCAACTACTCGGAGCGTTCCGCGGCAGCGAGGCCAGGACCATCCTTCGCAAAACCGGGGACAGGTAGAACCTCAGTACGTAGTGACACTTGGCATTTGCGTACCGGGGATCCACATACAGCTTGATGCAGCCACACACAAAGGTGGCCATCATGGTGAGGGTGGCATTGGGTGTATTTTTTCCCCCATTGCCAGGATCTTCATACATCGAGTCCCTTTGGACCTGGTCCATCTTTGAACTCCATATAAATTGGAAGGTGGCCCAGGTGACTGCAGCGGCACAGGTTCAGGGAATAGGCCAGACCTGTGCCACATATAACAGCAATGACAGTGCCTCATACCTGATGACCAGGTTTTTTCCCGTGATGGAGAGTGACCGTAGCTTCCAGCTGCCCAGTTTCTGCCTCATTTTGCTGATACACCCCTCCCAAGACTTGGCGCACACCCCAGTCCCCCCGAACCAAATACCCAGCACCTTCAGGTGGTCGGTCCTGACGGTGAAGGGGATCGAGGTTTGGTCGGCCCAGTTCCCGAAGAGCATGGCCTCGCTCTTGCCTCAGTTTACCTTGGCCCCCGAGGCCCACTCGAACTGGTCACAAATGCACACGAGTCTGCGCACGGACAGAGGATCCGAGCAGAAAACGGTGACATCATCCATGTACAGGGAGGCCTTAACCTGCAGGCTCCTGCTGCCAGGAATAGTCACCCCTCTCAGGGTCGCATCCTTCCTGATGGACTCGGCAAATGGCTCTATGCAGTACATAGTCAAGGCAGGAGAGAGAGGGCAGCCCCGCCTGACTCCAGATCTGATTGGGAAGCTATCTGATTCCCACCCATTGATTGAGACTGCACTGACAATGTTGGTGTAGAGCAGTCTGATCCAATTGCAGATTCCCTCCCCAAAGCCCATTTTGCAGAGAACATCTCTCAAAGGCTTTCTCCTGGTCCAGGCTGATGAGGCAGGTGTCCAACCCTCTGTCCTGCACGTTGGCGATGGTATCCCTGAGGAGTGCGAGACTCTCAGCGATCTTCTTGCCCGGCACAGCACAGGTTTGGTCAGGGTGAAACACCGACCCCAGAGCAGACCTGACCCGGTTGGCAATAATCTTTGACAGAAGTTTGTAATCCGCATTCAATAGTGAGATTGGTCTCCAATTTCTGAGTTCCTCCCTCTCTCCCTTCCGCTTGTAGATGAGGGTGATGATGCCTTTCCTCATGGATTCACTCATGGTACCTGCCTGAAGCATACTGACATACCTCTCCAGCAGGTCCTGGCCAATCAAGTCCCAAAGAGCAGAATAGAGCTTGACCGGTAAGCCATCGCCTCCAGGAGTTTTATTCTTTTCGAAGGATTCGAGGACCTTGGTCAGCTCATCCAGCGATAGCGGCTGGTCCAGCCTCTCCAGTGTTCTGTTGTGTAAGACCACTGTGATAGAGGACAGGAACGACTGGGAGGCCACGCTGTCGGTCGGCTTCACGTCATACAGACTGGCATAGAAGGATTTACTAATCCTCATGACGTCAGCCTGAGATGATGTTATCGAGCCATCTTCTTCCTTCAGGCTGCTGAGCACAGAGCTCTCTTTGTGCACTTTCTGGAAGAAGAAACGTGAGCACATCTCGTCCTGCTCCACCGAGCGGACCCTGGACCGGAAGATTATCTTGGAGGCCTCCGAGGCAAAGAGTGAGCTTTGCTGGCCCTTTACGTCCTTGAGGTCATCAGTGACATCCCCCATCGTCTGCAGCAAGAGCAGTTTCTGCATACTTTCCTGGAGTTAGGACAGTTTTCCCCGCCTCTCCCTCACCTCCTGAACACCTTTGAGGATGAAGAACCTCTTGATATTCCCTTTTACTGTTTCCCACCAGTCTGCTGGGGACTCAGAGGGGCTTCACGGTTCTCCAACCTGCGTAGTCCCTCTTGAGCTCCTCAATATTTCCCGGGGTCAACAGCATTGTGTTCAGCTTCCACGTTCCCTTACCCACCCGCTGCTCATCCTGCAGTTGACAGTCGGCCAGCAGAAGAGAGTGATCAGAGAAGAATATCAGCTTGATGTCGGTGGATCTGACCGAGAGCGTTCGGGACATAAACAGGTAATCTATCCTTGAGTGGATAGAGCTGTCCGCCCGTGACCAGCTGTATCTACGCTGCGCTCCGTCTGCAGGGGTGCTGAAGACATCGTGCAGCTTGGCATCTTTTACCATGTCCATCAGGGCTCTGGACGTGGCGTCCAGTTTACTGTCCCCCCCGCCGGATCGTCCATCTGCATCAATGATACAGTTGAAGTCTCCGGCGAGAATGACTGGCCTGGATGTAGCTAGCAACAGTGGAAGCTGCTGCAGGACGGCCAGCCGTTCACTCTTACCCACTGGGGCGTACACATTAATCAGTCTCGGGGAGCATTCCTGCACATGACATCGGTGACGAGGAAGCGCCCACCCACCACCTCCTTAACCTCGGAGATGGTGAAGTTGCCTCCTCGCAACAGGATAGCCAGGCTGGAGGTGCAGTTATCGTTGCCCCCCCCGACCAAACTGATGGTCCGTGGGCCCACATGCTCGACCATCTCCTGTAGCTGCTGAGGTGCGGTATCCCACACTCCTGCAGAAACAGGGTGTCAGCTTTAACGTTGGCCAGGAAGGCTATCATAGAAACACATCGCGTAGCTGATTTGATGCTACGCACATTGATGCTGGCAATTTTTATCCCCATTTTAACAGTTTACGAGATTACCCGTGTCCATTTGCTGCTGGTCTTGCCTCCCTGGGGTAGCTGTGTGCATCCCTGTGGTGATGGCAAACTGCTGAACCCTCCCAGGACTGAGATAGCTGTCTGGCTCCACGCTGGGGCCATTTCCCCACTCTGGTGTCTTCAGGTCGGGCCCAGGGTCTGCACAGTCCAGTTCTCTGTCTGACAGCGGGGCTGTCACAGGATCGCTGTTCCCAATTACCTGGAGCTGTGGGGTGGCGGTTCTCACTGGGTGGGGGGAGGTCTTTACCTGTCCCTTCAGAGGGATCGTCTTTTCCTGTTTGGGTGGGGCTGCCCTCCTTTTTCCATGCAGCGCTCTGTCTCTTCCTCTGGTGACGTCCCTCCTTGCGACTGTTCTCACCGTCGGAAGAGCTGCCTGTATCTCATCATGTAGGTGTTGTTTCCACCTTTGCTGGGTGGCTTTGGGGACCTGGCGAGGTTTCCTCTTCCTGCTTTTGACAGTAATCCAACCCTCTGCCTCCTTTGTTCCTTCCTCTTCCATTTCCTCTGTCTGTCTTGAAGGAGCTTGGATCGGCTGCTGCACCTCCCCACTGCCTTCAGTCTGCTCCGCTCCAGCCTGCCCTTCCTTCTGGGTGCCCCCAGACACTGTTCCCGTGCTGTTTTGTGGTACCTTGCTGGACTTATGCAGTCCAAGGCTCGTGTTGCCACCTCCATCCATCTGTGCGTAGATGGCAGCCCCTTGTCTTGGGCAGGCCCTGTACATGTGTCCCGCCTCTCCGCACAGATTACAGTTCTTGGCCTCTTTACATTCCTTGGTCGGGTGGCCTTCCTGATTGCAGTTTCAACAGACAGTCACCTTACAATCTGCCGCCATGTGGCCTGACCTCCCGCAGGATCGGCACCCTTTCAGCTGCCCTGGGAATGTCAGGTAGCCTCTGCTTCCTCTGATTGCAAAGATGGAGGGTAGGTGGAGGATGTTCCCACTGGCATCGATCTTCAGGGTTACTCTGACCTGTCGTTTGCTCGTCCAGATCCCGAAAGGATCAACTACATCAGTGTTTTCTCCCTCGACTTGGACGTATCTTCTCAGGAAGGTCAGGACATCCGCTGCTGGGACGTGGGGGTTGTACATATGGATTGTAACAGCCCGACTCCTCTGCGCAGGAAGGACACACAACGGGACCGCTGACAAGATGGAGAACAGAGGTTCCCCTTCCTCCTCCTTGAAGACCTTCAGGAGCTGCTCGCAATTCTTCACGGTCCCGAATTAGTTATTCTTTGTTTTTATTTCAAAAATATACTTTATTCATAAAATAATCATAAAATAATTTGATGGTCTGTACATTTGGTCATACCATACATGTGTCAACATTTACAAACACAGATCAGAAATTATCATTGGTATATACAGGTCTGTGCATTTCTCACTCATATGCCCATACATTTAGCTGAGGCGTCAGCAGAGCCCAAACGACTGCATGGGCCCCCTGTTCTTCTCAAGGCAGGCAGATGTTAAACGATGGTCTTTCCCCACCGCGCCTTGGCGGCAGCTGCCCCAAGCTTCAGCGCGTCCCTCAACACGTAGTCCTGGACCTTGGAATGTGCCAGTCTGCAACACTCAGTCGGGGTCAACTCCTTCAGCTGGAAGATCAACAGGTTTCGGACCACCCAGAGAGCGTCCTTCACCGAGTTGATGATCCTCCAGGCACAGTTGATGTTCGTCTCAGCGTGTGTCCCGATGAACAGGCCGTAGAGCACGGGGTCCCGCGTCACAGCGCTGCTCGGGACAAACCTCGACAAACACCACTGCATTCCTCTCCAGACTTCCTTTGCATAGGCACATTCCAGAACGAGGTGTGTGACAGTCTCTTCCCCCCCGCAGCCGCTTCGAGGGCAGCGTGCGGTGCAGCTGAGAGTCCAGGCGTGCATAAAGGATCTCACAGGCAGAGCCCTTCTCACCACCAACCAAGCCATGTCTTGGTGCTTGTTGGACAGTTCTGGCGATGAGGCATTCTGCCAAATGGCTTTGACAGTCTGCTCAGGGAATCGCTCAATAGGATCCACCCTCTACTTTTCCCAAAGGGTCTCGAGGACGCTACGTGCTGACCACTTCCTGATGGACTTGTGGTCAAAGATGTTTTCCTTCATAAACTTCTCCACGAAGGACAGGTGATACGGAACGGTCCAACTACTCGGAGCGTTCCACGTCAGCGAGGCCAGGCCCATCCTTCGCAACACCGGGGACAGGTAGAACCTCAGTACGTAGTGACACTTGGTGTTTGCGTACCGGGGATCCATGCACAGCTTGATGCAGCCACACACAAAGGTGGCCATCATAGTGAGGGTGGCATTGGGTGTATTTTTTCCCCCGTTGCCCAGATCCTTGTATAACGAGTCCCTTCGGACCCAGTCCATCTTTGAACTCCATATAAACTGGAAGATGGCCCGGGTGACTGCAGCGGCGCAGGTTCTGGGAATAGGCCAGACGTGTGCCACATACAACAGCAATGACAGTGCCTCACACCTGATGACCAGGTTTTTTCCCGTGATGGAGAGCGACCGTAGCTTCCATCTGCCCAGTTTCTGTCTCACTTTATTGATACGCTCCTCCCAAGACTTGGCGCACGCCCCAGCCCCCCCGAACCAAATACCCAGCACCTTCAGGTGGTCGGTCCTGACGGTGAAGGGGATCGAGGATTGGTCGGCCCAGTTCCTGAAGAGCATGGCCTCGCTCTTGCCTCAGTTTACCTTGGCCCCCGAGGCCCGTTTGAACTGGTCACAAATGCACACGAGTCTGCGCACGGACAGCGGATCCGAGCAGAAAACGGCGACATCATCCATGTACAGGGAGGCCTTAACCTGCAGGCCCCCACTGCCAGGAATAGTCACCCCTCTCAGGGTCGCATCCTTCCTGATGGACTAGGCAAATGGCTCTATGCAGCACACAAACAAGGCAGGAGAAAGAGGGCAGCCCTGCCTGACTCCAGATCTGACTGGGAAGCTATCTGATTCCCACCCATTGATTGAGACTGCACTGACAATGTTGGTGTAGAGCAGTCTGATCCAATTGCAGATTCCCTCCCCAAAGCCCATTTTGGAGAGAACATCTCTCATATACCTGTGTGATATCCTGTCAAAGGCTTTCTCCTGGTCCAGGCTGATCAGGCAGGCATCCAACCCTCTGTCCTGCACGTAGGTGATTGTATCCCTGAGGAGTGCGAGACTCTCAGCGATCTTCCTGCCCGGCACAGCACAGGTTTGGTCAGGGTGAATCACGGGTCCCAGAGCAGACCTGACCCTGTTGGCGATTACCTTTGACAGGATTTTGTGATCGGCATTCAACAGTGAGATTGGTCTCCAATTTTTGAGTTCCTCCCTCTCCCCCTTCTGCTTGTAGATGAGGGTGATGATGCCGTTCCTCGTGGATTCACTCATGGTACCTGCCTGAAGCATACTGATATACACCTCCAGCAGGTCCTGGCCAATCAAGTCCCAAAGAGCAGAATAGAGCTCGACCGGTAAGCCGTCGCTTCCGGGAGTTTTATTCTTTTCGAAGGACTCAAGGGCCTTGGTCAGCTCGTCCAGAGATAGCGACTGGTCCAGCCTCTCGCGTGTTCTGTCGTCTGAGACCTCCGTGATAGATGACAGGAACGACTGGGAGGCCGCGCTGTCGGTCGGCTTCGCGTCATACAGACTGGCATAGAAGGATTTACTGATCCTCATGACGTCAGCCTGAGATGATGTTATCGAGCCGTCTTCTTCCTTCAGGCTGCTGAGCACAGAGCTCTCTTTGTGCACCTTCTGGAAGAAGAAACGTGAGCACATCTCGTCCTGCTCCACCGAGGGGACCCTGGACCGGAAGATTATCTTGGAAACCTCCGAGGCAAAGAGCGAGGCTTGCTGGCCCTTCACCTCCTTGAGGTCCTCCGTGACATCGACCCCCATCGTCTGCATCAGGAGCAGGGTCTGCATACTTTCCTGGAGCTGGGACAGTTTTCCCCGCCTCTCTCTTGCCTCCTGAACGCCTTTGAGGATGAAGAACCTCTTGAAGTTCCCTTTTACTGTTTCCCACCAGTCCGCTGGGGACTCAGAGGGGCTTCACGGTTCTCCAACCTGCGTAGTCCCTCTTGAGCTCCTCAATGTTTCCCGGGGTCAACAGCTTAGTGTTCAGCTTCCACGTTCCCTTACCCACCCGCTGCTCGTCCTGTAGGTGAGTCGGCCAGCAGGAGGCAGTGGTCAGAGAAGAACACCGGCTTGACGTAGGTGGATTTGACCGAGAGCGTTCTACCAACAAATTTTGTAGTAGCACATTTTTCTAGCTCTCTCTTTTGTTTTGATTAGAGGATGAGGAGGAGGAGATCCACTCTTCAGTGTAGGTGACTGCTTCCATTTGTAATATGTGCATTGTAGTGATGCCTCTCCCGCTTGGTTGTCCTCTGCTGGTGACTGCACTGATTATGAAAACTGATGCAAAGTATTTATTTGACTCCTCTTCCAATTCCTGGTTTCCCATTATTATTCTCTTACGGACCTATGTTAACTTTGGCTTCTCTCTTCTTTTTTCACATATTTAAAGAGGATCTTGCATTCTGCCTTGACATTACCCTCAAAGTTTATTTTCACCATCTTTATTATTTTTGGTCTTCCTTTGATAGTTGAAAAAGTATGGTCAACCCTCTTTTTTTTTCTGTTTAATCTTCTAATTTGAATTTATTTTTAACTTCCTAGGTTAACCAAGCTTGACATATTCCCCTTCTAGAATCCACCTTATGGGTGGCAGGGTGGCTCAGTAGTTAGCACTACTGCCTCACAGCACCAGGGCTCCACGTTGGAGCCATTTCCCCACTCTTGTGTCTTCAGGTCAAGTCCAGGGTCCGCACAGTCCAGTTCTCTGTCTGACAGCAGGGCTGTCACATCACCGCTGTTCCCAATTACCTGGAGCTATGGGGTGGTGGGTATCTCGTGGTTCTCACTGGGATGGGGGAGGTCTTTACCTGTCCCTTCAGAGGGATCATCTTTTCCTGTTTGGGTGATGCTGCCCTCCTTTTTCCATGCCCTCCTTTGACTCCTGCCTTGGGCCACTGTCTGTGTGGAGTTTGCACATTCTTTTTGTGTTTGCGTGAGTTTCCTCTGGGTGCTCCGGTTTCCTTCCACAATCCATAGATGTGCAGATCCAGCAAATTGGCTGTGCTAAATTGCCCATAGTATTAGATGTGTTAGTTAGGAGTAAACATAGGGGAATGGGTCTGGGTGTGTTACTCTTTGGAGGGTCAGTTTGGTTGTTGGGCCAAATGGCCTGTTTTTATAGTGTAAGAATCTAATCCGCACTGGAATATAGTTTTTCTGCGAGCTTTGAACTATTTTCTTAAATATCTATGAGATCTGAGATTTTAGCTGAGCTAAAAGGTGATCCAGAAGCTCCAGGTTCAACAGCACTGTTAGGTTTCAATCATGTTCTCCACAAATTAAATCCATTTATGTAAGAGGTTTTACTTATGACCTTGAATTGCTTGCATTTGAGTCTTTAAATTTAATGTAATCTATCATATCGAGAGGACAGAGGGTTGTGGTAGCGGGTTGTTTTTCAGACTAGAGGCCTGTGACCTGTGGAGTGCCACAAGATCGGTGCTAGGTCCACTACTTTTCGTCATTTATATAAATGATTTGGAGGTATGGTTAGTACGTTTGCAGATGACACCAAAATTGGAGGTATGGTGGACAGCAACGAAGGTTACATCAAATTACAACGGAATCTTGATCAGATGGCCAATGGGCTGAGGAGTGGCAGATGGAGTTTAATTTAGGTAGATGCGAGATGCTGCAATTTGGAAAAGCAAATCTTAGCAGGACTTATACACTTAATGGTAAGGTCCTAGGGAATGTTGCTGAACAAAAAGACCTTGGAGGGCAGGTTCTAGCTACTTGAAAATAGTGTTGCAGGTAGATAGAATAGTGAAGAAGGTGTTTGGGTTTGCTTTCCTTTATTGGTCAGAGTATTAAGTACAGGAGTTGGGAGGTCATGTTGTGGCTGTACAGGACATTGGTTAAGCCACTGTTAGAATACTGCATGCAATTCTGATCTTCTTCCTACCGGAAAGACGTTGTGAAACTTGAAAGGGTTCAGAAAAGATTTACAAGGATGTTGCCAGGGTTGGAGGATTTGAGCTATAGGAGGGGTTAAATAGGCTGGGGCTGTTTTCCCTACAGCGTCGGAGGCTGAGGGATGACCTTATAGAGGTTTATAAAATCATAAGGGACATTCATTAGATTAGATTTCATACAGTGTGGAAACAGGCCCTTCGGCCCAACAAGTCCACACCGACCCGCCGAAGCGCAACCCACCCATACCCCTACATTTACCCCTTACCCAACACTACGGGCAATTTAGCATGGCCAATTCACCTGACCTGCACATCTTTGGACTGTGGGAGGAAACCGGAGCACCCGAAGGAAACCCATGCAGACACGGGGAGAACATGCAAACTCCACACAGTCAGTCGCCTGAGGCGGGAATTGAACCCGGGTCTCTGGCGCTGTGAGGCAGCAGTGCTAACCACTGTGCCACTGTGCCACCCACATGGTTGGGATAAGTAGAGAAAATCTTTTCCCCGGGATGGGTAAGTCCAGAACTAGAGGGCATAGGTTTAGGGTGAGAGGAAAAAGATATAAAAGAGACTTAAGGGGCAACTTTTTCACGCAGAAGGTGGTACGTGCATAGAATGAGCTGACAGAGGAAGTGCTGGAGGCTAGTACAATTGCAATATTTAAAAGACATCTGGGTGGGTATATGAATAGGAAGGGATTAGAAGGATATGTGCTGGGTCCTGGCAAATGGGAGATTAGATTAAGTTGAAATATCTGATTGGCATGGACGAGTCGGACCGAAGGGTCTGTTTCCAGGCTGTATATCTCTATGATTCAAATATAAAAGATGGGATATATTGCTGTATAAGGCTCTGGTCAGACCGCTGGAGAAGCACAGCAGGTCAGGCAACATCTTCCAGCACCACTGTCTCGACTCTGATCTCCAGTATCTGCAGTCCTTACTTTCTCCTGGTCAGATCGCAGTTGGAATATTGTAAGCAGTTTTAAGCTGGTGAGAATGTGCTAGTGTTGGTGGAAGTCCAGAAAATGTTCACAAGAACGATTCCAGGAATGAATGGCAAGTCATATGAGGAGCGGTTAAGGACTCTGGATCTGTCCTGTGATGATATTATGGCGTTAAGAGGTGTATTATGTCCTTTTTTTAATGAAGAAAGGTTAAGACAGGGGTGCCAAGCATCCTGCTCAAACCTAATAAAGTAAACAGCTTGAGAGGCCTTAGGTTTTTTTTTAAAGTTGGAACAATAGCAGCTGCCTGAATGGATGGGGTCAAGCTCCCACTGAACCAAGAATTTTTACTTTTAGCTTTCAGCAGTTGATGGAGTCTTAAAGCTGAATGTGGAACTTCTTTACTCCTCTCTCTGTTACAGTTAAATCTGGGGTTGTCTTCCTGCTACTAGACTTGCATGTGAGACAATCTATTTTATTGAATTTGCCTTTGGCATGGTGTGTTTCTGGGGTGTTATTATATTGGAACAATATATATTATTTTGTTCAGTGTTTTGATAGAATTACAGTTAAGCCAATTCTTTGCTTTTATTTTTGTTTTATCTGTAGTGTAAAAATAAAGTGTGCTTTGCTTAAAGTCCAATCAAATTGCATCTAGAACACAACACTTTACTCTTCCTTTAAAATACGAAAACATTAGGATCTAGGCTATTTTCTTAATATATTTTGAGGGAGTATGGTCTGGTACATAACAGTACTCATTGAAGTTTAGAAGGAAGACAGGAGGTCTTATTGAAACGTATAGAATACTGAGAGGCTTGAATAGAGTGGATATGGAGAAGATATTTCCAGTTGGTGGAGAGAGCAGAGCATCCAAGTGAAAGGACAATCCTTTAGAACTGAGATGATGAGGAATTTCTTCAGCCAAAGGGTGGTAAATCTGTGGAACTCATGGCCACAGTGGGCTGAGGAGTTCAAGTCATTGAGTGTCTTTAAGGCAGAGATAGTTAGGTTCTTGATTAGAAAAGAGATTAAGGGTTATGGGAGAAGGCAAGAGAATACGGTTGAGATATATATTAGCCATGGTCAAATGGCAGAACAGACTTTATGAACAGAATGGCTAATTCCACTGCAATGGTCTTATCGTCTTAATCCCAAGTATCTTTGTAAACATTTATAGGTCATTCAGCTATAATGCATGTTTCATTAATGGAAATTCACAATAACAAGATTGATGAAGTGGGAACATTGTTTCTAAAATGCGCAGTTTTAAAACGTGTAATTGGTATAACGTGATTCCAGCCCCATTAGTTTAAATGGTGCTGCTATCATGCAATTTTCTTATAACACAGGGTTGCATAAGAACGGAACTACCATATTATAGTAGAACAGACTGTACACAGTTTGTACACAAACTGAAAGTGAACAACCTCCAATTAACATTAAATGGAAATCAAATTTTTAACATTACTCTCAATCGAGACATTTTTAATACCATATAAAAGTTTCTTATGAACGTAATTATTAATGTGTCTCAATTTTGGCAGTGTTTTATGTCTGAAATCTTGGTTACACATTTGATCTGAAATAAATTGTTCAAAGGCATTATGGAACATCCATTTTTATGAAATGACAGAAAAATAACCAACAAATGAAATTACATTTCACGACACCTCAGAAAATTTAATTAATATCAACAACTACCTCGACTCAAATATAAAGGAAGCTCCTCTTTAAACCTTTATTAAATAATATTGGGTATACTTAACTTTAAAAAGATATATTAACTTTGGCATCCAACAACTTTTATACGTTTCAATAACATTAGGTCATGTTTGATTTATTTCCATTCTTTTCCATTCTTTTCAGACTGGAAAGAAAAGTTGGCTGCTTTCCTTAACGTTCAAATTTCAACTTGTTACTGACACACATTTGACAGTGTGAAACAAAAGATGAAGGATTAATTTCTGACCCTTCTCAAGTTTTCTATGTCAAGGATTACTACAAACTAAAACTGTTTTAAATATAACTCCTTGTCCATATACCTCATAAAAATCTCCATCTCTTTTAATCACAGTGATGTGGACTATGGTGCGAGTCGTGGCATAATTGGATGGTGAATATATGTCAGGTCTGTGAGTAGCTCATACAATCTATCATGATTTTCTTAAGCAATGTTGTGAGTTTCTCACTGGACAGTGGATAGTTGCCAATTAAGGAAGATTATTGCTTGCTAAACACTTTTTTTGATGGCATGACTCCCCTCATTAAGATTCAGTTTTAATTTACTAAACTCAGCAAACATGTTTGACTTTGGAAAATCTCAACTTGAGAACCAGAGTAGGTACCTGGTGAATGTAGCTCACCTTCTGGTCTGAATGACCTCAACGTCAGACACAAGGCACATACACACTTCATGTCCACACAAACACATAAAACATGTGCTAATCTCTCACGATCCTCCAGCCAAACTTTTGAATAATACACAAAGAGATTGCTGATGATCAGCCGAGAGCAAGAGAGAAATGCTTTGTAGGGTGCTAATGAGAAATAATTGAGAATGGGTTGGCTGTGTTGGAAACACTCCATACAAAACAGGACCTGGGGGTGCGGGGCAAGGATAACAAACATAGAAGAGGATATTCACACTCTGAAATTGTTAAATTCATAGTTGAATCCTGGGGGCTGTAAAGTACCTAGACAGAAAAAGAAGTATTGTTCCTCCAGCTTATGCAGAGCCTCACTTGAGCACTACAGCAGCCCGAGACAGATGTGTTGGTGCAGAAACATGGCGATGTGTTGAAGTTGCAGGTAACTGGAAGTTCGGAGTCAATTAATGAATAGTGTAGGTTTTCCACAAAGTGGTTACACAGTCTGTGTTTTGTCTCTCAAGTACAGATGACAGCACACTGAGTGACAAATATAGTAGACTAGATAGAATGAAGGACAGCTAAGTTGCTGCTTCACATGGAAGGTTGTTTGGGTCCTTGGATGGTGAGGTGGAAGAAGAGAAATGGGCAAACGCTGCACCTTCTGCAATTGTACGGAGAGCTGTTCAGGGTGAAGGAGGCAAACCTGGGTGCCTCGGACAGAACAACCTCTGTGGAATGCTGACACGGCAGGGGAATATGAGGCTGGTGGTGGTATCGCTGAAAGTGACAGAAATGGTGGCTTATGGTTCGGTGAATGTGGAGGCTGGTGGTGTGGAAAGTGAGAACCAGGGATACTCTTGCTGTTGTGGGAGGGAAAGGATGAGAGCAGAATTGTGGGAAATGGGTGGGACTTGGTGGCGGGAATTGAAGAAAAGAGTGAATGTTTGTGGCTCCACACCACCCCCATCCCCCCAAACTCTGTAAGCTGGCATCATCAGAACAGATCCAAAGAAGTCAAAATAACTGGGAGAATGGAATTAAGTGTGGAGATATGGGGAAGGCAGCAGATTGGCACTAGGTAATAAAACCAATGTAGGCATAATGAGCCAAATGGGTTCCTGTGTCATAACAACTCTGTGATTGTAGGACAGGTTTTCACTCTGCATAGTGAAATTTGAGAAAAACAATCTGTTTAGTGTAGTAATGGGTGACTGGAAGAGGAAGTCCATGATTTGACTCCACTTGATCCTAATTTAGCTCATCTGAATAGCGTAACTTTGAGGATCTGCAACTGGACAAGGGAAGGGTTAAGGACAATGTCAAATCTTACTCCTGATTGCTACATGGTTACTGCTGTAAGACAGGATGCATGCATGTTGTTGCTTAATATATGGAGAAGCACATCTGTAAATTGTATACTTGTGGCTTGCCAGAGCCACATGACCACTGGTTGCAACTTATTTTAATTTTTTATTAAGTAGCCATGAAAAGATATTGCATAAAACATGTCAAAAGTGTATAGCTGTAATTTTCAAGACTGTAAGAGATCCAGCTACTGTAAGATCAGCAAGGAAGAATTAAACTAAAGTCTGCAACTTGGAAGTTTTGAGTTATAGAGGAGGGATGGATAGACTGGGAATTTTTTTCGCTGGAACATAGGAGGTAGAGATGCAACCAGATAGAAGGTAATAAAATAATAAGAAGTATAGATAGAGTTAATTATATTGTCTTTTCCTTAGATGGGGGAATTTCAAGACAAGCAGGCACACTTTTACGGTGAGAGGAGAGAGAATTTTAAAAAGACATGAGAAGTAAATTTTTACACGAGTGGTTTGTATGTGGAATGAACTTCCTAAGAAGTGGTGGATGTGGATACAATTATGCTTAAAAGACATTTGGATAGGTACATGAATAGGAAAGGTTTGGAGGGAAATGAGCCAGATGCACGTAGGTGAAACAAGTTTAGTTGGGATTATGTTCAGATGGACTGGTTGGACTGAAGGATTTGTTTCTGTACTGTATGACTCCATGTTGGGTGTGTCAGAACAATTGTGAATTATTCTGTCCATGATGTCATGGAAATGAGGTGAAACACGTGACTACAAGATTGCAACAAGGAGCTAGCCTAATGGCATCCGTATAACCACTATCAATGTCATATAAACCCTTTTGGATCACTAATGTCCATTTAGGGAAGGAAATCTGCCTCCTTTAATTGGTCTGACCTACATATAAAAGCAATTAGGAGTTAATTTTTAGAAGTTGGATTTCAAAATTGAGATGAATGAGTTTTGGTTAATTCTGAAAATAGGTTTTTTTCAAAACAAAAAAGCCATAGTTCTTCTGGAAACTTGCCAAAATCAGGTGTCTCAGACTCCAGCGGTGTTAATGGAATGATATTTATATTGTTGGGAGGGAGGATGCCCATGTCTGTTCTACTTCTGTTAATTGCATGAAAACATATCATATACAGAATAAAGCTCCCTTTGCATTGCCCCAAACAAATTTTCCATTGCCTGTTCTAAACCGATATTTGAGCCACTATGGGGTTTTCTTTAAGTTTAAAAGCAAGTTCAGATATTCAATTCTTAGTATTGCTGTACAGCACTTCTAGTGTGTTGTGCAATATTATTTTATAGACAGCATTGGGAGAGGAAGTTCAGTGCATGCATTCTTGTTTTTTTTTAGACTTACAGTGTGGAAACAGGCCCTTCGGCCCAACAAGTCCACACCGACCCGCCGAAGCGCAACCCACCCATACCCCTACATTTACCCCTTTACCTAACACTATGGGCAATTTAGCATGGCCAATTCACCTGACCCGCACATCTTTGTGACTGTGGGAGGAAACCGGAGCACCCGGAGGAAACCCACGCAGACACGGGGAGAACGTGCAAACTCCACACAGTCAGTCGCCTGAGTCGGGAATTGAACCCGGGTCTACAGGCACTGTGAGGCAGCAGTGCTAACCACTGTGCCACCGTGTTTTATTTAATAGTGGATGCTTTTGTATGCCATGTTCCCTCTAGTACTGTATAATTGAAGTCACAGACTGCAGGAGCCATTTTGTGATGTAACTATGAACAATGTCAATTTTGTGATGTAAATATGAACAGTTCACACAGAATTGGATGAATTCTTATCCCCAAGACTTCTATCAGTCACAATTTTAAAAAGTAGGCAAGCTCTTAGCACTTGAGAGCCTTTAGAAAGGAGAAAATGCATCGAGTGTACATTGTAAACTTAAGTGGCTGCAAATGGAGGCAAAATGGTGTTAACCTTCAAAAGGCTAAATATTTTAATACCTTCTCAAGTGCACTTTGCAACAAAGTGGCTGACACAATAAACACGGAGGCAATTAAGTATGTGGGCTCATAATGGAGTTCTTGAGTACTCTGTTCAGTGGCTGGCAGATTGGATGTGCTGTTGTAGAGATAATTGCAAAGTTACTCATTCTGCTGTGCAAATCTCAGAACAATTACGCAAGGAGATAATGTGGCAGCATTGCAGACCTAGTGCTGTGGACACTAACTGAAAGACTGAAGAACAGATACAGACGAGGATGGAGTATCTTTTGAAGACTGTCCAGAGACCTATAGCTCATAGGTCCTCACCTTAATATTACACCTTACAGCTCTCTCACCGCTGATTAGGTTTTTAATCATAGAACAAACAGAGCAATTATAACTTGCAAGGCATGCACACACACATTTTCAAAGGACATCGCTGAAAGAAAAATAACCCTAAATCTATCACACTGTAGTTACACAAAGCATAGTCCCTTATACCATTGGGCAAATTCTCTTCAAACACTGAATTTATGAAGGGCATTAGTTATGTCTGAATAATCTGAATTTTTTTCTTGAGGAAGTCACTGCCATTTTGTATAAAGATTGTCTATATGGACTTTCTAAATGCATTCAAAAATTCTCTGCACAGAACGGTTATCAACAAGAAATGTGTGGAATTAGTAAAAATCGAAAGCATTGTGGATTTTATAAATAAGAGACAAAAATTGCTGGAAAAGCTCAGTCACTCTGGCAGCATTTACGGAGAGAAATTAGGGTTTCAGGTCAAAGGTGACACTTCCTGCACTTCTGAGGAAGGGTCACTCAACCTGAAACATTAACTCTGATTTCTCCCCACAGACGCTGTCAGACATGCTGAACTTTTCCAGCAATTTCTGTTTTTGTTTGTGTGTGGAATTAGTATTGGATTTGTCATTATTTAAAGGAAGGTATAACAGGAATATTTTCTGATTGATAAAATATAGTATATTGAATTCAACATTCTGTACTGGGTCTTCAACTTTTCAACTTAAAGAAATAATATTATACCCCCAAGATTGCAATGACTAAGTTTCTGGGATATAAGTAACATGTTAAGGTGCAGTCCAAACAATCGTATAGTTTGTTTTGAAGGGAACTAAAAAGAGATCAATGCAGTGTACAAGTAGTACTTGAAATGTTTTTTTTTCCCTTTTATTATGTAAAATTCCTTTATAGAAATGAACCAGTCAATGATGACAAAGTCTCTAGTTGTCCCACATTAGATCACTCAATACCTTGTACAATTAAGCCTAGCTGACATAGTGCATTCTCTGCCTATTGTACATGATAATGACAAATTTGTCTGAGAACCCATGTGGGCCATGAATCTGCATATTTAAGCAGTAATCTGTGTTATTTATAACTTATCAAAAGGGCGTCTACATCCTTGGAGAAAGAAGTTGGCCTAGTCAGCTTTGCCTGTTATATGTATTCCTCGAGATAAAGAAGGAGAGCTATTGACACTGGTCGAGGAGTATTTGATAATTCAGACTATCACACTCACCTATTATGGATATTTTCAGGCAAGCATACATAAATTAAAATGCCAATATTTCATTGTTATTATCTTAGCTGATGCTATTATTGGACAAGTCAGAAGCCAGACTAAAATCTGGCTTGATAGATTTTTTTTTCAACTTTATACTGAAGCACACACATGCAATACTACAGATTTGGATCCTGTTACAGTTGCTGAAAGACATTTTCAGATAAAAATTCCATTTGTCTAGTTACTGTGGACGCATCAAGTGACACTTTCCGAATTGCAGCTTTATTTCTTTTTTTGTTTGTAAAGAATAAAGAACCAATGACCACACAGACATTGCTTCTTTAGTTACTTCACCATCTATGAATGATTTCTTCAATTTACCAGAAATGGCAAAAGCAAAGTTATGCTTCAGTGCAGACCCAACTTTTTTGCTGCTGGTTTAGGTAAAAAAAGGTGACTGTTGAGCTTTCAAAATAGCCTTCAGCTCATTAATGTTCTTTGTCTGATGCATGATGTTCAAGGGATGACAATCCTTGAATTTACTGAGTGTTGTTGTGTGGTTTAAAATTCCCCTTTTTACTTTGGTGACACATAAGGCAACCTCTCATACCCTTTACTGGTGTGAACATAAATTCATTTGCCTATTCATTTGGGAGTCATTCATCTTTAGATAGTCCAGGTTCATCACTTAATATTGACTCACCTTGTAAATTTCAACATCATACTGCAGGTCAGCCTCTGGATCTGCACCATTGGATCAAAAGCTAAGATGAGGTCAGGAGCTGTGTGGCCCTGGTGATACCCAACTAGGTGTCAGTGAGCAGGTCATTATGAGCAGGCACTGCTTGGGAGCACAGTAGATGATGCCTTCCTTAGTTTTACTGATGATTTAAGGGTAGATTGATGGGGTGATAATTAGCCAAATTGAAATTGTCCTGCTTTTTGTACATGGGAGAGGCCTGGGCAATTTTCCTTATTGTTGAGTAAGTGTCAATGTTCTAGCTGTACCAGAACAGCTTGGCTAGTGGAACAGCCCAAGTTCTGGAGCACACGTCTTCAGTACTATTGCTGAAACGTCAGGGTCCATTATGTTTATAGTATCCAGTTACTCCAACCATTCTTGATATCATATGGAGTGAATCCCATTGGCTAAAGATTGGCATCTGTGATGTTGAGAACCTCTGGAGGAGGCTGATAAAAATTGTCCACTAAGCACTTTTGGCTGAAGATTGTTGTGAATGCTTCAGCCAGCTGTGTTTCTGAATCCTACTGCTCTAGCTGCAGACCTGACCTTGGCATGGGGAAATGAAGTGAACCAGTGTGATCTTGCTCAGAAAGCATCAGTTATTACTTTGATGCATTTGTGGATGCACAACTGAGAGATCTTTCGTTACTCACTGGAAACAGCCATTCACACAGGATATCAATACAACTGTCACCTCACAGCCACAAAGAGAAGATAAGCCCCTGTTCCTTCAGGTCACAGCCCTCAATCCAGGAGCTGCCGTAGTTCAGTCACTGTCCTAGAGCATATGAAGACTGCATCAGCACCATATCTTGCTCATCCTGAGGAAGTGGCTTCAATTATGACAGATTCTGAACATCCTGTGCTCCTGACAAACCCTGAGGGACCCAGAAGCTGCAATATCTTCCATTGCAGGAAGTTCTTCGGCCTCTGGGCCAGCTTGTGGCTGGTCCTGGATTTGCTTGCTTAACAAGATAGCTGATGGGACAAGCAACATGTCTCCAAATAGATGGCAGTTATCCTGTGTTGGAAGCATAAGAAAAGAGAGCAGGTGTTTAGTTCTGAGAGGAATTCATGTTAGCATACACTGCAGATGATAGCTGCACACGTTCCTCCATACAAGGACACATACAGCCCCCTAACATGAGAAGCATATTTCGTGTTATCATGGCCCTCTGAGATTGGCAGTGGAGCTCCTTTACAAAGTAATATCTGAGTGATAAATACTGCAGCAGTATAGTAGGTGTGCTTCATGCATTTTTAACCCTTCCCATTCCATCCCATCCCAGTCCTATATCAAACATGAAAGGTATAATTATATACGATAGCATACATCATAATACTTACAGTGCAGGGGGACAGGAGTCCAGTTCCATGCACACAGCACTCACGCAAGAACCGTGTTTGTTGTGGCCCTCAACCTCTTATATAAAGGTGGTCACAATAAATTCTCCTTCACTGAAATGTTTACATGCAATTATCAAGTACAAATGGTTTGCTGGCTATCACTTGTGACTAGCATTTTCACTTCAAATACTTGTACCACTACAAGCATGTCATGGCCCCACTGATATGATTGCAAATGATAGTGTAATACTTGATGCAATTGCACATTCAGTTGTCACCCATTGTAGGATCAAGCAAAAATCTCCATCATCTGAAATACTGGACAAGACCCCAGACTTTTCCAATCATCTCAAATACTGGACACAAAATCTGGACTGAAGCTGCAGCAAACACACAACAGGTCCAACAGAATGGGCATTTCTGACTGGGACTATTCTTCAGCATGGAATGCCAACTTCCACCTCCACTCTAAAAGAACAATCAACCGGCGTGAGCAAGACTCGAGCCCAAGTCAGCTTTTACACCTCAGGCGACCCAGCATAGACAGTATGGCGCATACACAGATATCAGACACTCAAGTTCAATCAAAATCCATTCACCAAGGTACCAGAAATTCCATTTCAATTGAAATCTATTCTCACACACCCTTAACAATTGGAAACCCAATTAACTTTAGAAGGAACACCAGAAACACAATGGATGTTTTGAGATTTGAGAGGAGATAAATGGGGCACACAGTCAGTATAACTGCCAATCTGATCTCACCTGGGAGAGAGCCTTTTCTTTCAAAAATAAGCTCGTGCACAATAAGCTTCCAACCCCAATGAGTAAATTTGAAACAGACATGAAGGCCATATTTTTTTCTCATCAGACTGATACTGATTCTGTTCCCACCCACCCCCCCCCCCCAACCCCCTCCAAGAGCCTCCATATCCACCTTACCTTGCTGTTTCTGGTCAGTTCATTTCTATGGAATCACTCCAATATCCACCCCCACCATATTGAATTCCACCTCCAGCTTTTCTCCTTGCACCCTAGGCCCTGACATTGTAGTTTTATGCCCAATGGGTTTGCTTCCCCCTGGAGACTGCGGTGGTCACTGCACAAAACTCCCTCCTCTCAGTCTTCTGTGCCCTCCCATTCCTTACCAGCTTTCCTTATTATACCTTGAGATTCCTTCCACCATTCTGCCTCTTCCCCAGCCCCCCAGCATTGAATGCTCCCACCTGCTATTGACTGAGAGAACCCTTTTCCACTCAAATCTTCTTTGATTTCCGACCACCCACCCAACCTCTCAATACATGGGCTTTCAGGACAGATTGCTCACCAGCCCCCTGACCAGCTTCAACAGACAGATAATGACCAACCAGCACACAACAGAGGCATTTCAAAAGTTACACAGTTCTGGGTACTAATACTATGTTACAATTTCTTTGCTGCTTGCCCAACCCCTCGAATCGTAGTCAGATGGAATTTCTAACTATGATAGTCCCCAAGCGGACTATTGACCCAATGCCAAAACCCTGGACTGTGAGCTGACTCAGTCCTAACTGATAGTAGCCCCTTGACTTGACTGAGGACTACTCTCTACAGACTATCCCATAATGCCATTTAATTGAAATTGCATGCAGTGTGTTTGGCAAGATGTGTACCTGCTGGACTGTTCATGTATTGGTATATGTGAGAAGTGTTCTGGTGTCTGCACTAAGCAATGAATAAGACTGTGAGCATTTGGAACTGGTTGAGGTATCAGCATAATCAAAGGCATAACACAGCATGGCAAGTCAAGGCAGTGATGCAGTGCACATGCACAACAGTCAAAAAAATGAGAGGTGATTTGAGGGCACAAATTAAGTTGCTATTATCTAGAATAAAGATATGATAGTAGAGGCACACTCATGAGTAATTATTAAAGCAAATTTAAATGATTAATTTCCAAGAAAAGGATTCCACAGATGAAGGGAAAACAGTGGCTAATTGAATAGCTCCTTCAAAAACAGCTATTGATATTGTTGCAAGGTTCAAAGTAGTTTTCAATGCAACCCTAGTGGATAGGAAATATATTGATACTAGGGTAAAAACAAATCTTCAAGTTTGATTACTTGATTCCCACTAGAATAGTATTGCATCTTTAATAATAATTTTCAGCATTGTTTTAAATACAAGGGTTTTCAACAGCAGAAATAGAGTAGAAAAATTTTGTGAAACACCTTGCAATGTATTATCAGGTTGGATGTGTTATATAAATATAAGTTGTTGTTGTTTCAACATCAAACCATCGAAGAGGAATTAAAAATCAGTGTGCAGCATTCAATTTTTGAAAGGAATATAAAATGCCATCAGTAAATGATTTAAACTTGCAATATTTTTCAAAACTCATGCATTTGACCTTTCATCTTCCATCAGCTATTCTGGAAAGCTCGCAAATACATGAAGTTCTTATCTGCTCGAATTTAATTGCAGATTGTTTCCCCTTTTCTATCAGACCTCACTTAGTTGCCTAGCAATCATAAATGTGTGCTTGCTGATATAATTGCTAGCAGCCTGTCAGTCCAAGAATTGTACAGCCAAAGAGATGGTAAAATAATGTTCTCCATTTAAGCCTCCGTTAAAATAAATTGTCAACAATAACCCGATCATGTACATTCCAGTCAGATGAGCCAAAGGAAAACACAATAACAGAAGACCTGTGACAAATCTTCACTGACACAAAAGCTGCAGACTTGAATAATCAACCACATTTTCCTCTCCTTTTGGTTCTGGTGTTGACTTCTGGATTTAATAAGCATCCTTTTTGGTTTATCATTTTCTCTTCTTCTGTCCTTTCAAATAAAACAAACACCTAAAGGTGCACTTTTAAAAGGATTGAAATTATCTTTTCACTTAGAAATGCATAGATAGAGCAAGTTCATTCTCCCACCTTCTTCAATGAATTAAATATTCAATACCTTTTGTGTTCTGATGATTTAAACTAATATCAGTTCTGCTGGCATTATACACCGTTCATGAAAATAATTGGATTTTTTGCATACTTTGTTAACTCTTGCATGTAAAATGAGAAAATAAATGTAGTAAGAAACGTAGAAATAAAACTTGAGATTAAAAGAGAAATGTGCATGTTGTCTTATGATACCTAAGTTGGAAAAATTTATACCGAACAGTTTTCAAGCAAGTTAATAAACATTGAAGTAGATACCCAATGTATCTCTATTTTACATGGAGACATCGCAGTTAGATAAGAGACCCTTAACCATTAGTCCCCATATTCTATAGGCATTGACTAATTGCAACGGCCAGTATGCCGTTTGTGATTAACCAGCCTGTGTTTGCAAGCCTTAAAATAAAACGTCCACTATTGGATGTGATTCTTCTATTGTAAATAATTTATAAAATAATTACACTAGAAACCACAATGTGGCATATTTTGCCATGCCAGAAGCTGCAAAGGTTAATACATAGGACGCTTTACACAGCAAAATACTCTACACTTTCATTATACCTTTTTCATTGATATGAAGAGGCCAAGGAAACTACCAATCTCTTCTGAATTCCCATGGCAACACACTAAAAAATCAGTCTGCTTGCCTGATCTGAGAACTAAGATTGACAGTTAACTGTTATTGTTCCATCTCCATGTCAATGATGACTCAACCAATTAGCACCTCTTCTCGTGCTATTTAGCTTTCTTCCAAGTCTGTTTCGTGAATCCTAGTCCTGATGATTTCAACTCCGAAAGCTTTGACTTATCAATTTTTATATTCTGTATTAGCAAGCGAATAGTTTTTTTCAAGCATTTAGAGTCATCGAGTGATAGAGATATACAGCACAGAAACAGACCCTTCGGTCGGACTCATCCATGATGAACAGATATCCTAAATTAATCTAGTCCCATTTGTCAGCATCTGGCCCATATCCCTCTAAACCTTTCCTATACATAAACGCATCGAGATGCCTCTTAAATGCTGTGATTGTACCAGCTTCCACCACTTCTTCTGGTAGCTCATTCCATTCATGTATCACCCTCTACATGAAGAAGATGCTCTTTAAATCCCTTTTAAATCTTTCCCCTCTCGCTCTAAACCTATGCCCTCTAGTTCTGGACTCCCTCAAACCAGGAAAAAGACCTTGTCTATTTATCCTGTCCATGTCTCACATGATTTTATAAATCTCTATAAGGTCACCCCTCAGCTTCCTATGCTCCAGGGAAAATGACACAAGCCTATTCTGTCTCTCCTCAGCTCAAACCCTCCAACTCTAGTAACATCCTTGTGATTCTTTTCTGAACCATTTGAAGTTTCATAGTCTCCTTCCAATAGAAAGGAGACAAGAATTGCACACAATATTCCAAAAGTGGCCTAACCAATGTCCTGTAGAGCTGCAACAGGACGTCTCAAGTTCTATACTCAAAGCTCTGACCAATAAAGGAAAGAATTTAAATGCCTGCTTCACTAACCTCTCTACCTGCGACTCCACTTTCAAGGAACAATGAAGCTGCCCTCCAAGGTCTCTTTGTTCAGCAACACTCCCTAGGATCTTACCATTAAGTGTATAAGTCCTGCTCTGATTAGCTTTTCCAAAATACAGCACCTCGCATTTATCTAAATTAAATTTCATCTGCCACTCCACAGCCCATTGGCCCATCTGATCCCGCTGTAACCTGAGGAAACGAACTTCGCTGTCCACTACACCTTCAATTTTGGGGTCAGCTGCAAACTTACTAACAATACCTCCTGTGTTCACATTCAAATCACTTAATAAATGATGAAAAGCAGTGGAACTAGCACTGATCCTTGTGGCACATCACTGGTTACAGACCTCCAGTCTGAAAAGCAACCCTCCAATTGAAAACTTCAACTTTTAGATCTGGTCTATCCTTTTCTATCACTATTTTAAAACCGATAGAATTATGGTCGCTGGCCCCAAAGTGCTTCCCCACTGACACCTCATTCACCTGCCCTGACTTATTTCACAACAGTAGGTTAAGTTTTGCACCTTCTCTAGTAGGTACATCCACATACTGAAACAGAAAGATTTCTTGTACACACTTAACAAATTCCTCTCCATCTAAATTATAACACCATGGCAGTCCCAGTCTATGTTTGGAAGTTAAAATCCCCTACAATAATCACTTTATCATTTGTATAGATAGCTGAGATCTCCTTACAAATTTGTTTCTCAATTTCCCACTGACTACTGGAGGGTTTATAATATAATCCCAATTAGGTGATCATCCCTTTCTTATCAATCATCCTTTTCTTATTAATCATCCCTTTCTTATTTCTCAGTTCCACTCAAATAACTTCTCTGGACATATTCCCAGGAATATTCTCTCTAAGTGCAGCCGTAATGTTATCTCTTATCAAAAATGCCACTCTCCCTCCTCTCTTGCCTCCCTGTCTATCCTTCCCATACCATTTGCATCCTGGAACATTAAGCTGCCAGTCCTGCCCATCCCTGAGCCATGTTTCTGTAATTGCAATGATATCCCAGTCCCATGTTCCTAACCATGCCCTGAGTTCATCTGCCTTCCCTGTTAGGTCTCTTGCATTGAACTAAATGCAGTTTAATTTGTCATTCTTATCTTGTTCTCTGCTTTATTCCTGCCTGCCCTGATTATTTGACTTGCTCCTTTTCCCAACTGTACCAGTCTCAGATTGATTTATTTCCTCACTATCTCCCTGGGTCCCAACAACAACTCCCTTACCTTACTAACAAATCTCCCTGCCAGTATATAAGTCCCCTTCCAATTCAGGTACAATCTGCCTTCTTGTACAGGTCACTTCTACCCCAAAAGAGATTCCAATGATCCAAAAATGTGAACTCTTCTCCCCTGCACCAGCTTCTCAGCCATGCATTCATCTGCTCTATCCTCCTATTCCTGCCCTCACTAACTCACAGCACCAGGAGTAGTCCAGATATTACTACCCTTGAGGACCTCCTTTTTAAATTCTTGCCTAACTTCCTATATTCTCCCTTCAGAATCTCATCCTTTTTCCTTCTGATGTCATTAGTTCCAATCTGTACAATGACCACCTGCTAGTCCCACTCCCCTTTGAGAAAATTCTACACTTCTTCTGAGATATCCTTGATGCTGGCACCATTCTGATTTCTTGCTGTCGGTTGCAGAAATGCCTGTCTGTGCTTCTGACTAGAAAGTCGCCTATCACAATCAATCACTTGGAACCTAACATATGCCTCATTACATTAGAGCCAGTCTCAGTTCAAAGTTTGGGAGAAGATTTGTAACTCGGGTGCTTGTTGTTATGGTTCTGTTCGCAGAGCTGGGAGTTTTTGTTGCAAGCGTTTCATCCCCTTTCTAGGTGACATCCTCAGTGCTTGGGAGCCTCGTGTGAAGCGCTTCTGTGATGTTTCCTCCGGCATTTATAGTGGCTTGTCTCTGCCGCTTCCGGTTGTCAGTTGCTGTCTGCTGCAGTGGCCGGTATATTGGGTCCAAGTCGATGTGTTTGTTGATAGAATCTGTGGATGAGTGCCATGCCTCTAGGAATTCCCTGGCTGTTCTCTGTTTGGCTTGTCCTATAATAGTAGTGTTGTCCCAGTCAAATTCATGTTGTTTGCCATCTGCGTGTGTGGCTACTAAGGATAGCTGGTCGTGTCGTTTCGTGGCTAGTTGGTGTTCATGAATGCGGATCATTAGCTGTCTTCCTGTTTGTCCTATGTAGTGTTTTGTGTAGTGTACAAAATCCCATGCAAGGACATATAGTGTCCTGGTCTCCACTGGACTCCGCGGCAATGAATTCCACAGGCCCACCACTCTCTGGCTGAAGAAATGTCTCCGCATTTCTGTTTTGAAGTGACCCCTTCTAATTCTAAGGCTGTGTCCACGGGTCCTAGTCTCCTCGCCTAACGGAAACAATTTCCTAGCATCCACCCTTTCCAAGCCATGTATTATCTTGTAAGTTTCTATTAAATCTCCCCTTAATCTTCTGAACTCCAATGAATACAATCCCAGGATCCTCAGCCATTCCTTGTATGCTAGACCAACCATTCCAGGGATCATCCATGTGAATCTCTGCTGGACACACTCCAGTGCCAGTATGTCCTTCCTGAGGTGTGGGGACCAAAACTGGACACAGTACTCCAAATGGGGCCTAACCAGAGCTTTATAAAGTCTCAGTAGCACAACGGTGCTTTTATATTCCAACCCTCTTGAGATAAATGACAACATTGCATTCGCTTTCTTAATCACGGACTCAACCTGCATGTTTACCTTTAGAGAATCCTCAACTAGCACTCCAGATCCCTTGGTACTTTGGCTTTATGAATTTTCTCACCATTTAGAAAGTAGCCCATGCTTGTATTCTTTTTTCCAAAGGGCAAGACCTCGCATTTGCTCATGTTTAATTCCATCAGCCAATTCCTAGACAACTCTCCCAAACTGTCTAGATCCTTCTGCAGCCTCCCCACTTCCTCAGTACTACCTGCCTGTCCACCTAACTTCGTATCATCGGCAAACTTCACTAGAATGCCCACAGTCCTTCATCCAGATCATTAATATATAATGTGAACAGCTGCGGCCCCAACACAACCCTTGGGACACCGCTTGTCACCATCTGCCATTCCGAAAAAGAACCTTTTATCCCAACTCTCTGCCTTCTGTCAGACAGCCAATCCTCAATCCATACCAGTAGCTCACCTCGAACACCATTGGCCCTCACCTTGCTCAGCAGCCTCCCGTGTGGCACCTTATCAAAGGCCTTTTGGAAGTCTAGATAGACCACATCCACTGGGTTTCCCTGATCTAACCTACTTGTCACCTCTTCAAAGAATTCCAACTGGTTTGTAAGACACGATCTCCCCTTACTAAATCCATGTTGACTTTTTTAATCAGATTCTGCTCTTCCAAGAATTTAGAAACTTCATCCTTAATGATGGATTCTAGAATTTTACCAGCAACCAAGGTTGGGCTAATTGGCCTATAATTTTCCATCTTTTGTCTTGATCCTTTCTTGAACAAGGGGGTTACAACAGCGATCTTCCAATCATCCGGGACTTTCCCCGACTCCAGTGACTTTTGAAAGATCTCAACCAATGCTTCCGCTATTTCCTCAGCCACCTCTCTCAGAACTCTAGGATGTATCCCATCAGGGCCAGGAGATTTATCAATTTTAAGACCTTTTAGCTTTTCTAGCACTTTTTCTTTTGTAATGGCAACTATACTCAACTCAGCCCCCTGACTCCCTTTAAGTGTTGGGATATTACTCATGTCTTCCACTGACGCAAAGTACTTGTTAAGTTCTCCAGCTATTTCCTTATCTCCCATCACTAGCCTTCCAGTATCAGTTTGAAGTGGCCCAATGTCTACTTTTGCCTGTGGATTGTTTCTTATGTATTGAAAGAAACTTTTACTATCATTTCTAATATTACTGGCTAGCCTACCTTCATATTTGATCCTCTCCTTCCTTATTTCTCTCTTTGTTATCCTCTGTTTATTTTTGTAGCCTTCCCAATCTTCTGATTTCCCACTGCTCTTGGCCACTTTATAGGATCTCTCTTTTTCTTTAATACATTTTCTGACTTCCTTTGTCAGCCATGGCTGTCTAATCCCTCCCCATAAAATCTTTCTTTTCTTGGGGATGAATCTCTGTACAGTGTCCTCAATTATACCCACGAACTCCTGCCATTTTTGCTGTACTGTCTTCCCCGCTAGTCTCTGCTTCCAGTCTATTTTTGTCAGTTTCTCTCTCATGCCCTCATAATTACCTCTATTTAACTATAACACCATTACATCCGATTTTGCCTTCTCTCTTACATATAAATAAAAGTTTGCTCACTACAAATTTGATACATGGCCTAATCTTATGGAGGAATTGAGTTTCATGATGTAGGAGCTTATAAGATATGTGACTATAAATCTTTAACTTGCACATTAAAGAAACCACCATTAAATGAGTGAGGAGACTTTTCTTAATAATGGCTGTAGAGATCACTTGACCCAAAAGAAATGAAGGGCTGAATTATATATTTATTGGCTCTGTCAGTTTTGTTACGTTTTGTGAATGATTTCTTGCCACGCAGCTTGATGAGTTTTCTTGCCACATCTTACCAAATGTGCCTCATGAGATACCTACCCTCTCATCTGATTCAAGCCCCATTTTTCCACTTGCCATTCCTGGAACAATGTGCCACTGCTAGGATATCCTAGAATTGACTGGCATGCCTGGCGCCAGTGCCATCTTAAAAAGTACTCCTGGACAGGCACTGTTAGTCCAGACCTGCTATGCCTTACATGGCAGAGAAGAGAAAACAGGCATCCCACTTTGCAAGCAAGTACCTGGAGATTGTGCTGGACACGGTGGTGTTGAGGTGGGATGTCAGTTTTCCCATGGACCAGCAGAATGCCTGACTGTCTGACCGTCTAAGAACCTGGACTGGTATCAGAGGCTGTCCTTGACTTACTGTGCCAGGAAACCTTGACTGAAGACTAATGACGACAAGCTTCCTGACTTTGTATCTGTGAAAAACAGCACAGCAATACAACAGTAACATAAGCCTGATGACTCTGCTCAAGATGCAATATGCAAAAAGGCAAGGCAAAATAGGGATACTGTGAGCATGGACAGGTTAAATTGAGTGAGCACTTAAAGCAAGCAAACAGCCCTGAGATATAGCATTACCCAGTCATGAGCCTTTACATGTTCCTGAAAGTAAAGAGCCCTTGCTGCAGCAAAACAATGCAATTGCACCCTGAGATGGAAAGCAGCGAGGTCATTTTTCTGGCATTTAGGGCCAGTGGTAAAATCAGCGAAGACATTCTCCCAGTGTTTGAGGCCAGTGGCAACAAAGCTCCTCCAGCAATTGGTGACAGTGGACTCTTCAAGATGGCAGCGGAGCCAGTGACTCTTGGTTGTAGAGCAGGATTGGGTTCAGTGGCATTGCAAAGTGGGTCCAGTGGTGAAGAGATTGTGCCTAATGAGTGGCAACTCCTATGTTTGTGGCTTCAGTGCAGGTGGTAGCGAGGCAGTGGAGATCTCCTTTGAGGCTAGGTGCTGGCATGGACACGGCTGGAAAAATTAATATTCCGAACTTTTACTTTTTGAATTTATTCCTATGACCTAGAATGCTGGATGATTTATTTCTTTACTTTTCTATTGCCTTTTATTTCCTATGAATTTGATCTTAAGTATCTGTACCTCAGTACCTTTACACCTAAATGTTCGCTCTACTCATTTGAGTACATATGACAATAAAGCTAATTCAATTCGACAATGAAGTGCAAAAGTGTACTGTAAGTCAATTGGAAAGGTGCCATGAGGGATCTTAGAGGCAGGCACATGACAGATGCCAGCATTTGTGGATATGAGATGCATATGGCTGATGTTCATGTAATTTATCCTGAGATGATAAGATGCAAAGATAATGCCCAGAAATAGGGAGAAAAAAACTGTCCATGGAACTCACCAATTATGAAACTTAGCTGATTTCTGATAAGATTCAGCCCATTTTGTGTTTCCTCTCACAAAATTGTGGAAACATAATTTACAAATAATACATGGGCACCTTTAGAGAATGCAAATGTATGGCCATTTTTGTCATGAGCTTTTTTTTATTCCATCATGGGACATGGGCATCACTGGTTGGCCAGGTTTATTTGCCCATCCCTAGATGCCCTTGAGAAGGTGGTGATGAGCTGCTGTCTTGAACCAGGGCAGTCCATGTCCTGTCGGCAGACCCACAATGCTGCTATTAAGGGAGTTTTTGTATGAGTACATGAGCATTTTAAAATATTTCATCATTTATTACACATCATGTTGACGACCAGCAATTCTATTTTTTTTGACTTTCAGAATCACAGTATCATTACTGTTCCATCTGAGTTTGTTCCTGAAACAGAAATATTGGCAGGTAACTGCACTTTATTGGATAGACTTAAATGTGTAATCCATTTCAATTCAGTCTTGTAGGCAACTAAAATGTTCCCCTTTTGATGGGCCCATTTGTCATAATTATTTGTGGAAAAGTTGATGCACTCAGTTATGTTTAGTTTCAGATTAAATTCCAGAAGCAGTGCCAGTACTGCATCTTGAAAAATTCTGCTCTTTGTTCTCAGACTTCAGAGCGGTCTCTCTTTCAAATTAATCTGCCTTTGGGAATATCACAAGATCTATACATGGGATAAATCCAATTTAGTAAGGAGCTCTGCCATTTCTTGAACACTCATGCCAAGTAATGCAAAGATATAGGTGTAGCTCATTTTTGGCATAAATAGAGCAAATAAATCTTTTGTAGCAGAAATTGGACAGAAATTTTCCATAATAAAATAATATTTCCAATATGGAATTTGCCTGCCACCAAGTGCCATTGTGTATACATTATAAAGAGAATTAGTGTCACTTCACTAGTTTCGAAGATAATCATACTGGACTTGAAACATTAGCTCTGTTTTTCTTTTGCCAGACTGACAGAGCTGCTGGGTTTCCTAGCATCTTTTTTTTTAAGTATCAGATCTCCAGCATGCACAGCATGTTGCTTTTATTGGATTTGTTTCTCAAGGCTTTTGACAAAGCTAGACCACCAACATGTATCCCCAAACCTTCTATCAACAGTGGTGGCTTTTCAGGAATAGGTATTGCAAGTCAGTTCATTCCACTAGTCACATACAACATGGTAAAGGGTACTCTAACACTGAGAATAGTCATACACCATTATATTAGCTGAGCTAATAAATCATACTCAAAGGGCTTAAGTATTTCCTAAATAGTTTTAACCCAACAATTTATTCCAAGAAACTAAATAATGCAAACAGATTGTAAACAAAAAAAACCCGGCAATTGTTCAATAGTCTCTCATGTAATAATGAGCTATTGTTATTAAACAATGAGTTGTCACTATTCTACAATGATGTTCTTTAATCTATCTCTGGGAGCTTTGATTGCTAGAAGTATATCACTGAAGGTTTTGGGGATCACAAAAATGTTCCTGTTTATAAAAGGTGTGCAGGTATAGAGGGATCTTGGGCTACATATGCACAAATTGTTGAAGGTGCCAGGACAGATTGAGAAATTAGTTCAACATTCTTTTGGATTTTATAAATAAAGGTATAGATTATAAAAATGTATCTAACATATATAATCATGATTCAGGCTCAACTGAAGTATTGTGTTTATTTCTTTGCTACCACTATTTAGGATGTTTCTATGTATGATCTGTTGATTTGAAATATTCAAATTCTTGAAATAAATTGTGGATGAAAACACACAATTTATCACTTTGTTGGACCGCAAAAGCCCCCTCAGGTTCTGATCACTGTTACAATATGCTGAACTACCTCTGTAATTTTTCTCCTCCTGGTTTAAGACAACTCTATCAATGATTTGTTATTCAGCTCCTAGATAATGCAGATCACGTTTGTGCACGTGTATTCAGCTTGAGTGCAGCAAATTTAGCTTGCAGTTCTGTTTTGTAAGTTATCATATGATGCTAAAAACATATCTTGTAGTTGGACTTCGTTGATAATTTGCTAAGAAAGATTAATTCATTTGGTTAACAATTTGGCGATAACTGAAATGAAGGTTAACAAATTAAATTCAATTTGGTTTGAACTGGATTAAACACAAGGTGAGTTCGGGAAGCTAGTCAGGCAACATTTATCACTATAGGCACGCTGGAAGGTAAAACCCCACATGATTAGTTAATGAGGGATTATAAAAAGCATTCAGGATTTAGCTTGTTCCTTAGCATATACAGAGTATTTGACAGGATAACAAAACTAAGCTTTCTTGCTCAGTCTTAGCTGAAGAATTTAAATAAAGCTCTAAACTAATTAGCAGAGCATAAAAGACATGCATTGTTCAAAGGGGAAATCATTCTGTTGGGGTGTTAATCTAGTAGTGAGATGTTGCAATTCTGGAAAATTCACATTTGGAATACAGTTCATGGTTTGTGTAGGCTGGGCCAGCATTTATTGCCCATGCCTAGGTTACCTTTGAGAAGTTGGTGATGAGTTGTCTCCTTGAAGTGCTGCAATCCCTATGCTGTAGGCAGATGTGCAATACTTTTAAGAAGGGAGTTCCAGGATTTTGACCAAGAGATACTGAAGGAATGGTAATACATTTCCAAGTCAGAACGCTGAGTGACTTGAAGTGGAACTGGCAGGTTGTGGCCTTTCCATGTGGAATTAAAGTGAGATGAGATGTCAAAAGGCGGATATAATATATGCATTTCTTTAATGGTTACAACCCTGTTAGTTGTCCTGGCTTCTGCAATTAACATCCCAATAATGACCATCTTCTCTATGAAATTCAGAATATGTAGGCATACAAGACCATGCCAGAATAAGCTGCTTCCAGTTGTGTGCCACTTTGACTTAACAAGACAATGTGTTAGCGATGCAGTGTAATTTGCTGATGTAGTCATATTTGAATAGCCGCCACTGGGTGCAAGCTATGAGATGCAGATGTGAGGACTGCCATCATATTAGGTGTATGAAGACGTGTTGCAACATGTGAATGTCAGTTATGAATTCTGATTAATGACAGTAGTTGGTGGGTGAATGATGAGGCTGTGGTGCATTGAACAGTGACTAAGGCTAGGGTTGCAGTTGGTAGAATTAGACACTTGAAGATGTGTACAGTGACATGAACACTTGTGTAAGGTCATTCATCTTTCTATAGCGCTGCAGCCATACTCTTGCATCCACCACTATGACCTCACCTGCACATGTGCCTGGAAGACCCTCTGGTTTTGGCTAACATTTTCCTCCACCAAATTTTCAGTGCAGATTTTGAAAACCTTGGACACGACCCTTACCCATTATGTGCCTTGGTTTGTCTTCCTCGGGTCAGATTCACCCGTCACATGACTGTCTGCACCTGCTGTAAGCACCATGTAAATACTCTTAAATTAACAGTGGACAGTTTTAACTGCTGTATAGTTTCTCAGACTATTGGCCCTCATTCAGACCTCACACAGCAGCATAGTTATTACTGGCTGAACTCCAAAATCATTTCAAACATCAGGCATTTGGAAGTTCATGTGTTGCAGGAAATAGGTGAAAATTAATCACACATCAGGATCCCCAGACCAAGTTTTGGGGAAATTAAATTTAACTACTGTATACTTCCAATCCTTTTGCTTAGGATTCCATATATTTTAGCAGCTGCTTCAGCTTCATCTGTCACTTCGCAATTATGCGGATTTGGACTGCCAGTTTGTTCTTGACTCCCCATTTTAAATTTTATTTTCTACAGGCTCCTTGCCTCTCCTCATTCCTCTGCCTAAAATGCATCAACTCACATTTCTCTGTATTAAATCTGCAATATCCCAGTCTATGTCTTCTGAAGAATGGTATTATGCATTTCTCTCTTTACTGCAATTACAAATTCAGTATTATCTGCAGCTTTGAAAGTTTAAGAAGACATTGTTCTGGAATTTTTTAAAGTGCTGGTTACAAGCTGCAGTGCTCTGGCTGCTGTGGAAAGAAACTGATCCCTGGCTACCTCAAGCCCCAGCACTCAACCAAATGGGGAAACGGGACATGGCAGTTGTGAAAGTGAAGCCATCTGGAGAGAAAGTAACAGCCTCTGTGGTCTGTTCCAATCTTTCTTTTCTCCTGAAATTGCTGCTATTCTGTCTAATTATGGGAGCTGTAACCCCAAGATAACACTGTCAGGACACACAAGGGAGACTATTTTCTTCAGATCAATTCTGCTCTGAGACTATCTTTGGAGAAGTTGTTGGTCTTTATTGGAAAAGCTGCAGCTGAAATTGTGATCAAAATTTTGGAGCCTCCTTCCTAACAGCACTATGGTTGTACCTATACCACGATTAAGAACAATTGATGTTGGCCTATCCAGCAGCCCTCACATTCTGTGGAAGAACTGTTTCAACAGACATTAAAAACGTTGCAATTGATAGTGTCCTCATATCTATTTCCCCTTTTTGTGTTTTATCTCCTTCTGATTCCACACTTTCTTGGGGTGTATAAAGTGCAGATGGTGTAAGCACCCATCTCATAACTACCTCTCTCCACTGCAATTCACACAACAGAACTTTATCATTGTGCAGTTTTCCTTTTCGCATTGTGTTATGCAACCAGTTTAAACACCAAGAAGAGACAACTCTGTCACTAGATTTTACACTCCAAGTCACCATTTCAGACAATGATAATGTGCATGTGTTAAAGAATAGATTTTAGGTGCCTTGCAAGCAGGGTCAAGGCAAGGACGTATACCAAGCACAAATACATCAGACACCTTCTAACTTGCCTTCCATGTTTCCCTGCATGCTTGTGCTCCTCGGCTGCACACCCCACAGCTGATTCAAAGGCTCACCCCTCATTATTGTGAAGGGGCAATACTGTGATTCAGTGGGTAGCACTGTTGCCCCACAGACCAGAGACCCGGACTCAATGCACCACCAGACAACTGTCTGTGTGAAGATCCTACTGTGTGTGGATTTCCTCCAGGTACCTGGTTTCCACCCACAGTCCAAAGGTGTGCATGTTAGGTGGATAGGCTATGCTAAATTGCTCATAATGTTCAAGAATGTGCAGGTGAAGTAAATTAGCCAAAGGAAGCGCAAGGTTCCAGGGGCATGGGTCAGGGTGGGATGCTGTTTGGAGAGTCAATGTGGACTCAATGGGCTGAATGGCCTGCTTCCACACTAAGAATTTTATGATTCTATGTGTAGCATGCAGCAAATCACTATGAATCTTGACGTCAAGTCCAGAATGATCCAGCTGGTATCAATGGTCTGTTCTATTACATTTCATTTGGTAACATGATTTTCATTGCATGTTTGTGTGTAGGTTTCTTGCTGGAATATTCAACCATGTTGTCCGCAGATAGACCTTTTTGCCCAATAACCACCATTTAGTTTGTTGTAGTGGTTCAACAGATGGCATAGTACACTACTTCAGAATGATGGCACCATGGTTGATGCCAGGATACTGGGCACTGTCACCTGCATGGTCAATGTATGGTCATACATCATCTGGGTGTTGAGGGAGTGTGAAAAAGATGTTTGGTTGCAGGATAAAATAAAATTGATATGTACTTAAAATTATGTGCATCCAGTTAGTGGTGCCCTTTACCACGGGGAAGCATCCAATGCCTATGGATCTATGTGCTGGCTCTACATGCAATGCTGGTAATTGGGGTTAAATTGCATTTAGCTCCCCTTGAAGAGAGATCCACCATCCCTTCCATGCCAATAGACAGAAAAGTTGTTTAAAATATTCCCAGCTTCATCTGGAGGGAGATGAACAAATAAAAGTTAATTGACACAGTTGGTGTCAAAATAATTCACAATATAGTCCTTATGTTGCTCTAGCTGTTGCAGATGGCAGATATTGGTGAAGTTGTTCTTAATGTAACATTTCAGTGTTCCTGGCTGAGAATTGTTCCTTCCACATCCTCTGTGCGTGTATGTATTATATAAGCTCTTGCAGAAGGCACTTCTCCCCCTCCAGCAGCCTGCCTTGTCTGTTTGCCCTTGGATCATTCTATCCGATTTCATCTTGGGAACAGCTGGTGTGTGTAGAAGCCTTAAATCCACTTCAGAAAATGTCTTCAGTGTCTGCTGCATTGCCGTCCATGGACCATAGAAACTGGAAACAACTTTGGAAAGGACCAAACACAACAGCCAACCACCAACTATTAATCTGTAACTAGCATTTAGTTAACATTGATGAGATTTCTTCTTGTTGCTGAGCAGATGTTGAGCTCCAAAATGAAACCATTAGCATCAGTATTTTCAAGATTACTCAGAGTGCCATGTGATGTGAGCATAAGAACCGGAGGGTTGATTGATTGAAGACTGGGAAATTAGTAGGAGATTTCTGAACTGTGACCAGTTCTGGGAATGTCATATTCAGGGATCCTCAGTTTTAGACAGGATAGGTGAAAAGGAAAAGGAGGTGGAGTTGTGCTGATGATAAGGGATGGGGTTAGCACATCAGTAAGGGTGGATTGCAGATGGGAAGAACAATGTGTAGAATCCATTTGACAACAACTCACTACACTGACTATTGGAGCCTGATTGATTTTGAAATTATCCTGATATTCATACTTCCAGTGAACATTAACTGCAGACTCACTAATGCCTGGACCTAAATATCACCTGATGCAATTTAGCTTACAACAATGACTCAAATAATTTCAGAACTCTAAGGGCATTTGTAGAATCCAAATAAGGATGTTAATGTGTCTGATTTTTTGCTGGTAATTGTAGGAACTCGAGCTACTAATGTTGCCAAAAAGGGATTACAAATTTTATAAGTTGGGGAAAGGACATAGAAACAAGAGGCAATGATAAATGTACACAAATCAACCCAGTTGTCATCATAATATTAAGTCCTGTATTAAGTATTTGATTGGTGGAAGGATGTGAACATCACAAAGAGGGTGTTAAAAAAATACAGAGCAGGTAAAGGACATTCAGTCCTTCAAGCCCGGTCCATCATTTAATAAGATCATGGCTGATCTGATAGTAACCACATATTCCCCATTCCCACCTACCCACAACAATTTTTCATGTTCCTGCTTATCAAGAATGCCTCCACCTTTGCCTTAAAAATGTTGAAAGATTCTGCTTCTCCTACCTTTACAGAAAGAGATTTCCAAAGACGCATGGCCCTCTGGGAGGAAAAATAAAATTCTCATTTCTATATTGGACAAGCTTCTATTTTTAAATATTTGACTCTCATTTCTAGGATCCCGTAAGGTAAAATACCATCTCCACATCTACCATTCAAGTATCTTCAGAATCTTACAAGTTTCAGTCAAGGCTCCTTTTATTCTTCTAAACTCCAGTAAATACAAGGTTAGGCTGTCTAATCTTTCATAAAACAACCTGTTTACTCCAAGTATTGGTCCAGTAAACCTTCTATAAAATACTTCCAATGCCCTTATATCTTTTCTTAAAAAAGGTGACCAGAACTATGCAAGTACTCCAGATGTGGTCAAACCAGTGCCCTATATAACTGAACCATAACCTCCCTACTTATGTCCTCTTCACAACTTAATTTCCTACCTTTGTGTCAGCAGTAAATTTAACGACCATTTTTCCATCCTTTCTTCCAATCATTTATTTAAATTGTAAACAGTTGAAGTGCCAGCACTGATCCCTAACATTAACCAATTGTTATATCTCACACACAAGAAAAATGCCCATTAATACCTACTCTCTGCTTTTTATTAGCCAACCAACCTTTTATCCATATCAAAATGTTACATCTATACAATGAACTTATATTTTCCACAATAACCTTTGATGTGGCACTACCAAATACCTTCTGGAAATCTCAGTACAATACATTCACTGGTTCCCCACTACATGGTGCTTCCTCAAAAAACTCCAATAGATTAGCTTTGACCCAGCAACAGTGAAGGAACAGCGTTATATTTCCAAGTCATAATGGTGAGTGGTTTGAGTGGGACATGCAGATAATAGTGTTACTATGTATTTCTGTGCTAATCCTTCTAGATGGAAGTGGTCATCGGTTTGGAATTTGCCATCTAGGAATCTTTGGTGAATTTCTGTCATGCATCTTGTATACAGTACTCACTGCTGCTACAGAGCACTAGTGGTGGAGGGAGTGGATGCTTGTGCTTGAAGTGCCAATCAAGCAGGCTGCTTTGTCCTGGATGTTATCAAACTTCTTGAGTGTTTGTGGATCTGCACCCATTCAGGCAAATGGGCAATATTCCATCATACTCTTGGACACGTGTCTTGTAAATGATGGACAGGCTTTGTGAGTTAGGAGGTAAATTACTCATTTCCTCATCTCTGACCTGCTCCTTAGCCACTGTGTTTAAGTGGCAAGTCCAGTTGAGTTTCCGGTCAATGGTAACCCTAAGGATGTTGACAGTGGGGGATTCAGTGATGACAGCACCATTGAATGTCAAGGGTTGGTGGTTAGGTTGTCTCTTATTAGAGGAGACATTGCTTGTCATTGCTTTGCCTTGTGTGTCATTTACTTGCCCCGTGTCAAATGTTGGATCTTCGCCAAATGTTAAAGAGTTATGGTTGGTTCTGAACATTGCACAATCAAAGATAAACATCCTCACTTATGACCTGATGATGGAAGGAAGGTCATTTTGAAGCAACTGAATATATTTGGGTCTAGGATACTACCCTGATGATGAACTCCTGTGGAGACAGAGCTGAAATCTGTACCCTTCAAAAACTACAGTCCTAGGACTCCAATCAGAGGAGAGTTTGCCTCTGGATTCACATTGATTCCAGTTTTGCTAGGGCTCCTTGATGCCACACCTGGTTAAATACAGCCTTGATATCAAGGGCTGTCACCACAGAAATTCAGCTTTTTTGTCCATGTTTAAACCAACTATGTAATGAGGTCAGGAGCTGAGTGGCCCTGGCAAAAACCAAACTGGGCTGAAGTGCACAGGTTATTGCTGAGCAGGTGCTGCTTGATAGCACTATTGATGACACCTTCTATCACTTTACTGAAGATTAAGAGTAGACTGATGGGGCGGTATTTGGCAAGGTTGGATTTGTCCTGCTTTTTATATACAGGATATGCCAGAGCAAATTTCCACATTGTTGGGTGGATGCCAGTGTTGTAACTGTATTTGAAGAGATTGGCCAGGGGAACTGCAGGCTCTTGGACACAAGTTTTCAGTACTCTTGCAGGAATGTCTCGGGGCCCATAGACAGTGCCTTCAAATATCATGCGGAGTGAATCAAATCACTATTCATTAAACCAGGGTTGATTCCTGGGTTGATGGTAAGTTGAGTGGAGGATATACAGTGCCAAGGGATTGTAGATTGTGCTGTCATGGATAGATGCATCAAATATGTTTTTCCCTCATATTGGTTGCCTCACCATCTGCCATAGACCCAAGCTAGCAGCTATGTCATTTAAGATCTGACCAGCTCAATCAGTAGTGCTACTGCCAAGTCACTCTTGACAGTGGACATTAAAATATCCCACCCAGAGTACATTTTGCATACTTGCCACCTTCAGTGTTTCTTCAAAATGTTATTCAACATGGAGAGAAGTATTGATTCATCTGCAAAGGAAAGACACTATGTAGCAATCAGCAGAAGATTTTCTTGCCCACATTTAACCTGGAAGGTCTGTCATGCTGGAGGGTGGGGGCATATCCTGGGATGGTGAGGGTAGCTTATGGGATACAGTCATACTCTACAGAATCATTTCTTACAGACAATGTCAGACTTTAGTTTGACTAGTCTGTGAGATAGCTCTCCCAATTGTGACACTCTCCCCCACCGCATCTCATGCTAGTATGAAGGTCTCTGCAGGGTCAACAGGGTTTTTTTCTGCCATTGTCGTGTCCAGTACCTAGGTTGATGTCAGGTGTCTCATCTGGTTTTATGTCTTTGTTCAGACAACTGTTCAGAGGGTTGTGGATCTGGAGCTACATGTAGGCCAAACCAGGTGAGGATGACTGATTCCCCAAGGGGGCATTAGTGAACCCGATGGATTTTCCCAACAGTTAACAATGGCCATCAATTGATTCTTAATTCCAGACAATTTTTATTAAATTCAAAATGCATCAGGTGCTGTGGCAGGATTAAAACCTGTTTCACCAGGACATTGGCTGAACTTCTAGATTATTAGTCTCGTGATGATACCATTAAGCCATCGCCACCCTCCTTTGTGTTAATTGTAGTCTAGTAAATTTCATGAAAGAGAATACAAGAGTATAACCCATTTTTTAAGAGTGAATCATTGGAAATGCAAGAAATAATTTCATTGCATTCAATTATTTGTTTGACCTTTAGAAATATCCAGAAAGGTTGATGTATCTTTTGTATCATTGATAGATTTTTGCCAAATTGGCCTAATTTTTCTCACTGGCTTGAATGATGTTGGAGTTTCTGTAATTTTGCATTATATGAATTTTTATGCAACATACTGCATTCAATTAAATTGTTTTGCAATTGCTGTCAAGAAAGAGACAAAATTACAGATAATGAACTCAATATGTCAAAAGTTGCCAGAGTAAGTAGGGCAGGAAGTATCTCTGAGGCAGCATACCCAAACAATTAACATTTAACTTAATTACCCAAAAGTTCACAGTGTTGATTAGCAGATTAGTACTGGTGTTTTGAGAAAACGTTTGCTTGCATGATAATGCAACTGAATTTAATTCAATTGGGACATTTTTCATGCCAGTTTTAGAATTCATGGCATGAAATCTTGAATTTTGGCTTTCAGATCCTGCTTTCACATTTATAGCAAATTATAAATCATATAGCAAATCCCTATTAAAATCTCACTAAGTCAGTGCAACCCAGTGGGTCTTATACATCCCACTAACACTGCTTTATTTCTTTTGTAATTTTCTCCTGATTTTGCCTGCTGTCTCCTCACAATTCCTTCTTTTTCTGGAGGGTCATGTTCCAAACCGAAAACTTTTCCCTGATCTTTACCAAAGGTCAGCTCCTCTGCTTCCTTATTACTTTCTCCTAGCAGCATGTAGTAAACTATTGAAGAATCTTTTCCTCTCTTCTGTGACTAACGTATGTATCCTAATTTTTATTCAAAAATAGAGTCATAGTCATAGAGTCATAGGGATGTACAGCATGGAAACAGACCCTGCGGTCCAACCCGTCCATGCCGACCAGATATCCCAATCCAATCTAGTCCCACTTCTGTTTGAGTTGGATCCTTTGGCACATTGGGATAGATCAATGTCCCCGTATTCTCATGTAAGATAGTTAAGTGTCATTGAAAGTGTGTACATCAAACCTTGCATACACACAGATTAAACTCCACTCAAAATGACTAGCTTGGGCATAAGAACTGAACAATGTCATACAATCATTGAGATGGTACAACACAGAAACAGGTCTAACTCATTCATTCCAACCAGATATCCTAACTTAATCTAGTCCCATTTGCCAGGACTTGGCCCATATCCCTCCAAACCCTTCCTATTCACATACCCATCCGGATGCCTTTTAAATGTTGTAATTGTATTACCCTCCACCACTCCCTCTGGCAGCTCATTCCATACATGCACCACCCTCTGTGTGAAAAAGTTGCCTCTTAGGCCCCTTTTATATCTTTCCCCTCTCTCCCTAAACCTATACCCTCTAGTTCTGGACTCCCCAACCCCAGGGAAAAGGCCTTGGACAGGCTAAATAAAGACATCCATGGGAATTCCTAAAAGCCTGGCATTCAAACCAGAACTCCATCAATAAACACATTGATTTGGATCCCATTTACCAACCTCCCAGAAACAGAAATAGCAAGCGGACAGAACATCAGAGCTTCACCGGAGGCTGTCTGATGATGTTACCAGGCATGGTGATGAAACATCTGTGAACAAATCTACTAGGTGAGCAAGTGAACTTACAACCTAAACGTCATTAGTGAACCAGACGGGTTTTTCTGGCAAATGACAATGGATTCACGGTCATCATTAGATTCTAATTTTTTTAAAAATTTGAATTCAAATTCTACCATCAGCTGTGATAGGATTAAAACCTGGGTCCCCAGAACATCACCTGGGTCTCTGGATTAATTCTGAAAATGTGTTGCTGGAAAAGCGCAGCAGGTCAGGCAGCATCCAAGGACCAGGAGAGTTGACGTTTCGGGCATGAGCCCTTCTTCAGGAATGAAGAAGGGCTCATGCCTGAAACGTTGACTCTCCTGCTCCTTGGATGCTACCTGACCTGTTGCGCTTTTCCAGCAACACATTTTCAGCTCTGATCTCCAGCATCTGCAGTCCTCACTTCCTCTCTGGATTAATTGTCCAATGATAGGCCAGAGGCTCTCCCAGCTGCAGATTGATGAAAAGGAGAGCTCTTGATCTGTTGCCTTTGTGTCTCCTGAAAACGTTGACTGTGGAAAAGTCTTGGGATGGCGCTGGGATTAACAGAAAGAAATCACGTGAATTTACATAGCACCCTCACACAGCCATGGAGTGCCCAGAGCACTTCACAGCCAATCAAATACCCGTGGAACTAAACACTGGAGAAACTCAGCAGGTTGGGCAAAGGAACACAGAGCTCACATTTCAGCTTCAGAGAGGCAGCCCGATTTTTCAGCTCGTGACTTGTGGTACTATAGGAAAATTGCAACACCCAGTTTGTGCACAGCAACATCCCACAAAGCGAAATGAGGTAAATGGCCAGGTCCTGACTGAGGCAGACACTGGGAGAACTACCCTGCTGTATGACCCTCTAGGTCCAGGGCAGGCATTTTGTGGCTGTCAGACCCCAGGAGATTAACTTCCACAAAGCATCCCTCCCTTCCCATGCCTTTTTTGAAGGATCTGACTATGTATTCAATTTCTCGAATGTTGACTTGGATCCACAGCCCAGGGACTTACATCCACATCTTTGGTTACTAAAGGAAATGGCCTTGGAAATAGTGGATACCTTGGTTGACATCTTCCAAAATTCTGTCAATTCTGAAACAGTCCTGGCAGATTCGAGGGTGATTGAAATAGAACATGTGGGAGCTAAATACTCATCTGTGTATGGAGCAAAAACAAAAATTACTGGAAAAGCTCAGCAGGTCTGGCAGCAACCGGAGTTCTGATGAAGGGGTCACGGAAACGATCACTCTGATTTCTGTATGGATAATGATGAAGAATGTTATAGGTTACAGAGAGACTGTAGAGGTAGACTGTAGAGGTGGGCTGAGAGATGGCAAATGGAGTTTCATGCAGAAAAGTGTGAGATGATTCACATTGGAAAGAGCAACAGGAATAAAGAGTACTGGGCTAATGGTAAGATCCTTGGTAGTGTAGATGATCAGAGAGATCTTGGTATCCAGGTGCACAGATCCTTGAAAGTTGCCACCCAGGTTGATGGGGTTGTTAAGAAGGTATAAGGTGCATTAGCTTTTATTGGTAGAGGGACTGAGTTTCAGAACCATGAGATAATGCTACAGCTGTACAAAACTCTGGTGCGGCCACACTTGGAGTATTGCATACAATTCTGGTCACCGCATTATAGGATGTGGCAGCTTTGGAAAAGGTTCAGAGGTGATTTACCAGGATGTTACCTGGTATGGATGGAAGGTCTTACAAGGAAAGGCTGAGGGACTTGAGGCTGTTCTCGTTAGATAGAAGAAGGTTGAAAGGTGATTTAATTGAAACATATAAGATAATCAGAGGATTAGATAGGGTGGACAGTGAGAGACCTTTTTCTTGGATGGTGATGGCTAGCACGAGGGGACATATCTTTAAACTGAGGGGTGACAGATATAGGACATGTGTCAGAGGTAGTTTCTTTACTTGGAGAGTAGTAGGGGCATGCAATGTACTGCCTGTAACAGTAGTAGACTCACCAACTTTAAGAGCATTTAAATGGTCATTGGATAAACACATGGATGAAAATGGAATAGTGTAGTTCAGATGGGCTTCAGATTGTTGCACCAACCTGTGGAACCATCGAGGGCTGAAGGGCCTGTACTGTGCTGTAATGTTTTATGTCCCATTTCTGTCTCCACCGATACTGCCGGACCAGCTGAGGTTTTCCAGTAGTTTCTGTTTTTGTCTCCAACTCACAGCATCCACAGCTCTTTTGGTTTTTATTTTGTACTCATCTGTGTAGGAGTTACACAAGTCATACCACCACCTTCTCAAGGCCATCTCAGGATAGGTAATGAATGCTGACCCAGTCAGTGACGTCCACATTCTATGAATGAATAAAAGTAAACCTGATTGCTGACAATCCTAAATTTATAGTTAGTAATTCCTTGCATTATTTAGCAAGGAATTCCTCGGATTATTTAGCAAGGGCTGTCCAATCATGAGATCACATTTGTTGTTAGATACAATGCTTTAAGCTTTAAGGCATGGGCTGGTTTAGTACAGTCAACAGCCTGCCTGTGGATCTTGCTGGTTGGTATCATCTACTAGTCAATACAACATATGGTCCACCTGACATCACTCCAGAATAGAAACTCTGATGCCACATTACTCATCAAATTCAAACAAAAGCTTGACAGTTAACAGTTCGCTCATGTATTCACCATGTCAACAGCTCGAACCAGCCAATCAATCAGCAACCTCTTCTCATAGATTATAAATTGTCAGTCCTTTGAGATTGGCATTCTTGTGATTGTGTCCTGGTGAGAGCAAGAGAAACTGTTCTGAATTTTTGTCTTTTTTTTCAACAATATTTCAAAATTCTGAACATCCCAGTGATGTACCACCTTATCACAGCTAATATCAGTTCTGAGGAAGGATCACTGGACTTAAAACATTAACTCTCTCAGATTCTGCCAGACCTGCTGAATTTCTGTTATTGTTGCTGTTTTTCATTTCCATCAGAGTTAATTACCTCTCCTGATCTGGTATTTACTGAGTTAAAGGAGGGCCTAACCTTTGAACAATTAAATCATTTAGCATTTCTGTACAGAGATGCCTGTACCATGTGATTATCATTGCACTGTTAATGGGAGCACCTACTCAGACTTATTAATTTATTCAGACTTTGCACTTAATGAGTCCCCACCAGTACTATATCCCAGTGTTATACAGACAGGCCTGTCCCCACTAGTACTGTATCCCAGTATAATACAGAGACAGACCTGTCCCCACCAGTACTGTATCCCAGTGTAATAGAGACAGACCTGTCCCCACCAGTATTGTGCACCACGCTATACAGAGACAGACCTGCCCCCACCAGTACTTGCCCCAGCCTTATACAGAGACAGACCCGTCCCCGCCAGTACTGTGCCCCAGTGTTATACAGAGACAGACCTATCCCCACCAGTACAATACTCCAGTGTTATACAAAGAGAAAGTGAGGACTGCAGATGCTGGAGATCAGAGCTGAAAATGTGTTGCTGGAAAAGCGCAGCAGGTCAGGCAGCATCCAAGGAGCAGGAGAATCGACGCCTCGGGCTTCCTGATGAAGGGCTCATGCCCAAAACGTCGATTCTCCCGCTTCCCGGATGCCGCCCAACCCGCTGCACCTCTCCAGCAACACATTTTCAGCTTATACAGAGACAGACCTGTCCCCACCAGTACTGTACTCCAGTGTTATACAGAGACAAACCTTTTCCTCCCCAGTACTGTACCCCAGTGTTATACAGAGATAGACCTGAACCCACCAGTACTGTACCCCAGTGTTATACAGAGATAGACCTGAACCCACCAGTACTGTATCCCAGTGTTATACAGAGACAGACCTGTCCCCACCAGTACTGTACTCCAGTGTTATACAGAGATAGACCTGAACCCACCAGTACTGTACCCCAGCATGAAACAGATAGACCTGATCCCACCAGTATTGTACCAGAGTGTTATACAGAGACAGACCTGTCCCCACCAGTACAGTACCCCAGTGTTATACAGAGACAGATTGTCCCCACCAGTACTGTACCCCAGCATGAAACAGACCTGATCCCACCAGTACTGTACCCCAGTGTTATACAGAGGCAGACCTGTCCCCACCAGTACTGTACCCCAGTGTTATACAGAGACAGACCTGTCCCCACCAGTCCTGTGCCCCAGCGTTATACAGAGACAGACCTGTCCCCACCTGTACTGTTCCCCAATGAGGGGCGTATTACCATTCCCAGAGGTTCCCTTGTGCGACACACATATACATATTCACCTCCTAATCATCTTCGCAATCACGATGATAATGAGGGCATTTAAGGATCAAAATCATCCCTCCGGTGATAAACTCGCATTAGACAAATGCAAGTTACTTGCAACACCGCAGTCACTGACACACAAAAGGGATTGCATTTGGAAAAGATACAAATTGATCTTTGCAGAAACTATTTGCAGTAGTCAAATCTCTGAACCATCAGCAATAATACAGAGACATGGAAGGTTACTTAGTTTTGCTTATTGAAACTAATCACTGGCCAAGCATTGCAGACTGTCTCCTGTCATCTCAAGGGTACACCCTTGACTGTGACAACATCATCTGAATTTCTGCTGAGTACAGAATGATTTGCTCCTTAAACTTTCAGATAAATGTTTAGCATTCCAAATTCCAAACAGTTCTTTTCCTAAACTTTTATTGTTCTTCAGTGCAATCAAAATTCCTGGAATGTTAAACGTTAGTCTGTGCATGCCTCACATCGTGTTTTAAGTTTAGCAGTTGAATCTGAACAATGCCTTTTGTTCCTTAAGTATTTTACCTGAGGTAAGGAAACACAGCATACTGTCAGTCTATGAAATTTGGGATGTATTTTCCATTCAAATAATTGCAGTACTAATAATTCCAACTCAATAGTAAAGTTATTCCATTTTAGGGAGTCAAATAATTAGTAGAAGAGAGCATTTTACAGTGTAGTTTTCAGACTAACAAGGCTTCAACATTCTCTCTTCTGAAAGGTCGCTCTCCTATAGAAAGGATATTATTAAAACTAGAAAGAGTGTATAAAAGATTTACCAGGATGCTACCTGGGCTGGAAGGAGAGGCCGGATGGCTGTGAGTGTAGGAGACTGAGGAGTGACCTTATAGAGATCCATAAAATCATGAGAGGCATAGATAAGATAGATAGCCAACAGACCTTCCTAATGAAAGGAGAGTCTTAAGCTAGAAGGCATAGGTTTAAGGTGAGAGGGGAAAGATATGAAAGGATCCAGAAGAGCATTTTTCTTCCAGGCCAAATGCAGGCAAATGGGACTAGATTCATTGTGAAAACTAGACAGCATGGACAAGTTGGGCTGAAGGGCCTGTTTCCATGCTGTAAGCTACTGTGACTCTATAGGAGTCATTGGACTCAAAATAGTAACTCTGTTTCTTTCTCCGCAGATGCTGCCAGACCTGCTGAGTTTCTCCAGCAATTTCTGTTTTTGTTTGTTCACAATCTATTTGTTTCCTATCCTTATTCCTTTCTACCCAGGTCAACCCTCTGACCATACAGACCTTATGATAATAAGAATTACTCATTTTGACAATGATTGTGCAATTATTTTGTTCAGCTCTAACTAAACTTTGTGGCTGAACAGCATAGGAACAAGAGTAGGCCATTCAGTCCCTCAAGCCTGTTCCAACACTGAATGAGATCATAGCTGATCTGTGGTCTCACTCCATATACCTGCCTTTGGCCCATATTTCTTAATACCTTTGCCTTTGCCCAACAAAAAAATATCTCCCTCAGATTTAAAATTTAACATCTGATCCAACATCAACTGACATACGTGGAAGAGCGTTTCAAACCTCTACCACCTTGTGAGAGTAGAAGTGCTTCTTAACATCTCTCTCGGGAATGATCTGGCCCTAATTATTAGATGATGCTCCCGGTTCTATAATCCCCAAACAGTGGAAATAGTTTATCATTATTTATTCTGTCTTTTTATGTTAATATCTTGAAGCCTCAAATCAGATTACCCCTAAACCTTCTAAATTCCGAATATATAATCACTTTTCATAATTTAACTCCTGAAGCCTTGGTATCATTCTTGTAAACCTATACTGTACACCCTCCAAGGCCACAACGCCCTTCCTGAGGTATGGTGCCCAGATCTGCTCATAGTACTCCAAGTGGAGTCTAACTAGGGTTTGGTATCTCTGCAGAATAACATCTGCATCGTTGCACTAGTCGCTCTGTTATAAAGTGTATTTCGTTCATGCAAATTCACTGTAATGTGATTGATGAATTGAAGACATTGTTTCTACAGCGCAAACTTTTAAAACATGTGTTGGCTATAGTGTGGTTACATTGCCACCAGTTTAAGCACTGTTTCTACAGTGTGATATTTTCATAATAAAGAGTTGGAGAAAGTGAGGACTGCAGATGCTGGGGATCAGAGCTTAAAAATGTGTTGCTGGAAAAGCGCAGCAGGTCAGGCAGCATCAAAGGAGAAGGAGAATCGACGTTTCAGGCATAAGCTGTCCTGAAGAAGGGCTTATGCCTGAAACATCGATTCTCTTTCTCCTTTGATGCTGCCTGACCTGCAGCGCTTTTCCAGCCACACATTTTTAAACTATAATAAAGAGTTGCGCATGAACGCAACCACAGAAGAACTATCTATACACCAGTCCCTGGATATAAAAACTTGCATTCCATTAGACAATAGACAATAGGTGCAGGAGTAGGCCATTCAGCCCTTCGAGCCTGCACCGCCATTCAATATGATCATGGCTGATCATTCCCAATCAGTATCCGCTTCCTGCCTTACCTCCATAACCCTTGATTCCACTATCTTTGAGAGCTCTATCCAACTCTTTCTTAAATGAATCCAGAGACTGGGCCTCCACTGCCCTCTGGGGCAGAGCATTCCACACAGCCCCCACTCTCTGGGTGAAGAAGTTTCTCCTTTCTCAGCTTTATTTCTTGATGATTTTCTGCACCTGTGATATTTTAAAGATTTAAAAAAGAAGCATGATTCCAAATTCTCTGGGATTTGGAACATGTCAGCAAAGTTGAAACTTCAGCGCTGAGGATTTGCTGACTTGTCACAGGAGCTGTCCTTGGGACAAAAAAGGATTCACCAAACTTGTTTTTCCCTGTCCCATGGGATTAACCATCGCATGACCATTCTAACAGTAGTGAAAAGAGAATTATTACCAGGTCAGATGTCAGGTGTTTCAGTCTATAAAGCATTTGCCTATGTGACATCAATCGTCACTTTGAAACATCTAATTCAGGGCTTCCCCAAAAGTCGAGGTCATGAACTGAAATTTTGGAGTTTGTCAGCTCAAGAGGCCACTGTGGAGCTCCGAGTGAGTTATGAGCTGTGTGCCCACTGAAACACCCACACTCAGAGGGACCCTCACCAATCATCAGTCTCTCTCCTCCAACGCCACCCCACCCTTCCCCATGGTGGGTCTCTGCTATCGAGTCATACAGCACAGAAACAGACCCTTCGGTCAAATTAATCCATGTCGAACGTCATCGCAAACTAAACTAGTTCCACCTGCCTGCTCTTGGCCTATATCCCTCCAAACTTTTCCTGTGCATGTACTTATCCAAATGGCTTTTAGATGTTGTAACTGTGTCCACATCCACCAGTTCCTCAGAAAATTCATTCCACAAACAAACCACCCTGTGGGTAAAAAAATTTGCTCCTCATGTCTTTATAAAATCGCTCCTCTCACCTTAAAATGTGTCCCCCCAGTCTTGAAATCCGCCATCCTAGGGAAAAGACACTTGGCATTAACCCTATCAATGCCAGTCATGATTCCATGAACCTCTACAAGGTCACCTCCCAACTCCAGTGAAAAAACTCCCAGCCTCTCCTTATAACTCAAACCTTTCATTCCCAGCAACATCCTGGAAAATCTCCTCTGAACCCTGTCCAGCTCAATAACTTTCTTCCTATAAATCACTGAGAGCTCATAACAGCATTCAAGCCTCAAAACTAGATTGTAAATAAACTCTAGTATTCAAATCAATATTGAAAATTTAATTGATTAAATCTAATAAATATTACATTTCCTTGGTAGCAGCAAGTTAATCCACTCATCATAAACAGAACTTTAGAAATACCTTGAATATCTGGAGAAAAATAAATCATTTTATGACACACACTGCCTGGAACAATAATTCCATATTTTAGTTTTTCTTCATTTAAGGACAAGAGGTTTTTCTCAGTTTTCCATTCAATGCTGATATGTGTTTAGTGAAAGTGGACTAAATTTAAATTCAAATTCCATCACTTGATTTTAGTACTTGAGACATTCATTGAATTGAAATTGGATCTCTTGTTAAGTAAGTCATTTGAAGTGTGATAATTACTTGCTAATATTAAAATTGAAAATATTTGTTGTGACCAACTGAGATTTTAACCAAAAAGACAAGGGTTGATCACTGCTCTCATTTGGACATAATAATGTCCTTGTATGGTTGTCTAATCTGAGGCGCAAAATAATATTGGTCAAGAATGTAGTGCTGGAAAAGCACAGCAGGTCAGGCAGCATCTAAGGAGCAGGAGAATCGACGTTTCAGGCAGACGCCCTTCGTCAGGAATCTGGCTTTTGCCCGAAACATCGATTTTTCTGCTTCTTGGGATGCTGCCTGACCTGCTGTGCTTTTCCAGCATCACACTCTTGACTTTAATCTGCAGTACTCAGCTTCGCAAAATAATCTAGGTTCAACTTTGTGAGCAAGCAAAAAACAAACAGAAATAACAAACATCGACATTATTTTTGAAGTCAAATAATAGATATATTGACAATATATCCAACAGGTTATCCCATGAGTGTAATGACATAAAGGGTTCTGTGGATAATGTGGATAAAAGGCTAATTGGATAAGTGTTTGATCAGTCATGTTCTAATAAAGCTTGGGATAGACTTAACAAACTGGCATACTCTTGTTCAGCTTGTTCCTAAAGCATTCTCATTAGTTCCTAAGTGCTCATCTATGCCTCCTTGTGATGACAGACCAAAACTGGGTCCCTCACAGTCCCAGTGGAAGAGGAAGTGTGTCCCATGAATGCTGGGGGCAGGTCACTCAGCCTGTAAACAAGCCATATAATTAATGAACAAAACCCCCAGCAATGGGTCAATAGTTTCACTGCCTTGAGGATAGCTTGTGAAAGTTGAAATCTATTAAGTAAACCACAACCAAAACATTCTGGAATAAAACTGTACAAATCCCCAGGTCTGGATGACTTGTACCCCAAGCTTTTGAAGGAAACAAGGGAGGAAATTACAGAATCCCTGAACCAAGTTTTTCAATTGTTTATGGCCAGAGAGGAGTTCCCAGAGGACTGGAGGACAGCTAATGTGGTTCTACTTTGCAAGAAGGATAGTAAAGTTAGACCAGCGAATTATAGATCAGCAAGCCTAACATTAGTGATAGGGAAACTAGTGGTGAGAATAGTGAAGGAGAATTTTAATCTTTGCTTAGAGAGGTGAGGTTTGATCAGGGATAGTCACCATAGCTTTCTCAGAGGGAGGTCATGCTTAGCAAATCTGATGTCATTTTTTGAAGTGATGGCCTAGTTTTGGATGAAAGTAGGGCAATTGACACAGTTTATATAGATTTCAGCAATGCATTTGTCAAGTTCCCACATGGGAAACTGATCAAGAAAATAAAAGCTCATGGGATCCAGGATAACTTGGCAAGATAGATCTAAAATTGCCTCAGTGACAGGGGACAGAGGGTGATGGTCGAAGATTGTTTATTTGACTCAAGCCTATTGTGCAATGGAATGCCATAGGGTTCTGTGCTAGGTCCCCTGCTGTATGTCATATTCATAAATGTTGATGAGAATATGGGAGGGATGATAAATAAGGTTGCAGATGACACAAAGCTTGGCTAGCTGGTTGACAGTAAAGAGGAAGGTGTTAGGATATAGGAGGATATAAATGGACAGATGAAATTTAACTCTGATGAATGTGAGGTGGTGCACTTTGAAAGCAGGAATAGCATAAGAGAGCACTCAATGAATGGTAGGACACTATGAAGCAAAGAGGAACACGAGGATTTTGGGGTGCTTGTCCACTGATCTCTGAAAGTGGCAATACAGGTTAATAGGATAATTAAGAAAACATACAGGACACTTGCATTCATGGTACAGATTATAAGATTAGGAAGGTCCTGTTAGAGCTGTACAGAATTTTGGTCAGGCCAAATCTAGAGTACTGTGTGCAGTTCTGGTCACCACCTTTTACAGAGGGAAGAGGAGAGTCACCAGGATGTTGCCTGGGATGGAGCATTTCAGCTATGAAGAGAGAATGGATACGCTCAGGTTGTTTTCTTTGGAGCAAAGTAGGTTGAGGGAGGGCCCTGATAGATGTGTATGAAATTATGGGGGGCATGGACAGGATAATAAAAAGTAACTGTTCCCCTTAGTTGAATTGTTAATAATAAGCCAATGTAATGTGAAAAAGGGTGGCAGGAGGTTTAGATGGAATTTAGCAAAAAGATGTTTTGACCCAGAGGGTGGGGGAGGCTGGGTCAAAACATCCTTTTACTAAATTCCCTCTAAACCTCCTCCCTTGTACATTTTTATTCCAGAATGTTTGGGTTGTGGTTTACTTCATAGAATGCACTGCCTGGGAGGGGAGATGAGACAGGAAATCTCACAACCTTTATAAAATGCTTGGATGAGCATTTGAAGTGTCATACCATTCAAGACAATAAGACTAGTGTAGGAGAGTGGGACTAGTGTAGGTAATAGTATACTTTTGATGGTACAGACTTGATGAGCTGAAGGGCCTGTGTTATCCTGTATATTTCTAGAACCCAAAGGTGGGGTGAGACCTAAACATATCATTTCCCTGTAACTTCTGCAACCATTCTGGTACCAAATATAGAGATTTACATTCCTTTGGATGCAACTGATGGGGACAATGATACTGGGATAAACCAAGATTTCCTTAAATGTTGCACAGATATGTGCCCTGGATAGAACACTCCATTTTTGCTGCAGAGTGTTAAAATAGCACAAGAGCCAGTGACTACGACTGATAAGCCCAGTTGAATTATTGAAGAACGGGTATTATGGCCTATCTCCCCAACAGTGGAGGACAATCTGGTCACAATGGTCAGCTATTGCTCACTTCAATGTGGAAAGCCTATAACTAGTGAAGTGCTCACCCATCCTCCACAGTCCAACTGCTTCAATAGGTGCTTGGAGCTCAACAAGTAGATGAGATGTGTCTCATTAGACGTAAAATGAGCAAAATTGAAAGAAAGAAGATGCCAACTTATAGATTTACAAGCTGGAGCATCAGGATCATATGTACATAACTAGCAGTCAACTTGCATCTGGTTGATAATACACATAAAACAACAGAGATAGATGCAGAGTTTTGTAGGCTGAAAATTAATATAACCTCCCCATATGAGACTAGACTTGCAGAAAGCTGTTCACAAAGACAATTTTATACATTCAGCTGCCACAAACAGAATTTAACGGGAATATTTGAGCAAGTGGTAAACTTTGTTCGGAATTTACTACTGTCGATGATAGAACTCCCACAGATTGTTCAGAATTTATTCTCTCCACATCTGCCTCCAATTCAAATAGGGTTAATTAAGTTCACAGCTTTCCATGCTGTAAAGCCGTGCTGCAATGCAGAGGCAGAAGACTTCTGAGGAGTTTTAACATTGATCATTAGAATGTCTAAATCACAATGTGTTTACTTATTGGCAGGATTTCAGTGCAAGAGTGGACACAGACCTTGAGACTTGGTCCTCTTTCCCTGGGCATCATCACCTGGGAAAGATAAATGGAAACTTAACAGAAACTTGTTTATTTTTATTAGATTCCCTACAGTGTGGAAACAGGCCCTTCAACCCAACAAGTCCACACTAACCCTCCGAAGAGTAACCCACCTAGACCCATTTCCCTCTGACAAATGAACTTAACCTATGGGCAATTTTAGCATGGCCAATTCACCTGACCTGCACATCTTTAGACTATGGGTGGAAACCAGAGCACCCAGAGGAAATCCATGCAGACACGGGGAGAATGTGCAAATTCCACACTGACTGTTGCCCAAGGCTGAAATCGAACCTGGGACCTTGGTGCTGTGAGGCAGCAGTGCTAACCACTGAGCCACCATGCTGCCCATCATTTTGAATCCCTACAGTGTGGAAACAGGCAATTTGGCCCAACAGGTCCACACTGACCCTCCAAAGAGTATCCCAGCCAGACCTATTCTCCTACCCTATCACTCTACATTTTCCATGACTAATGCAGCTAAGCTACACATCCATGAACACAATGGGCAATTTAGCAAGGACAGTTCACTTGACCTGCACATCTTTGGACTATGGGAGGAAACCAGAGCATCCAAAGGAAACCCACGCAGAAGCGGGGAGAATGTGCAAACTCCACACAGACAGTAGCCTGAGGTTGGACTTTGTTGTTCTCACAAGATTTTTTATAACTAACACCTTCTTTCAGAATGAATCATGCCAGAAGGTGTTTGAGAGACATTCAAGATCAGAGCATTGGCATGAGTTGAACCTTTGAACATAATTTGCAAAATTCACAGTTTCTACAATGCTGACTGTAACAGATCACTCCCTGATGTGCATTCGGTGAGGGTGCGACACTTGACAATGTAGAAATTATGTTCTGTTATGAATTTCAGTTAAACTGACTACCCAGAAGTAAACAAACACTTCCTTTTTTCAACTGAATTGGCATTCTCCAGCATTCCTACACACAGTGCAAAAGCAAAGTGGAATACAATTTGGGACACCACCCACAATATTGTACTTTCAACATAAGGGAGGCAAGGGAAGAAAAATTCTTTGAAGGTAACATCACTGATGAAGCCTGTCCAAGCAATTGAATCCAAGTGCCCTGCTTTCATTAGTTCAAGAAATAATCTCAAAGAACAAAATTTGAATGCACTGACAGCTGATCGAAGTAAAATCCAACAGACTGTTGGGCAGTGTCCTAGTGACTACTAGTTACAAATATCCTTCAATACAAGGAATGCTAAGGTCATAAATGAAAGGATCAAAAGTTTAATTTAAATAAAAGTGAGGTGCTGCATTTTGGAAAGGCAAATCAGGGGAGGATTTATATGCTTAATGATAAGGTCAAGGGTGGTAGGGGGGTTGCAGAACAAAAAGACCTTCTTAGTTCATTGACAGTGGAGTCGCAGGTAGACAGGATAGTGAAGAAGGTATTTGGTATGCTTGCCTTTATTGGTCAGTGCATTGAGTATAGGAGTTGGCAGTCACGTTGTGGCTGTACAGGACATTGGTTAGGCCACTACTGGAATACTACATGGAAGTCTGGTCTCCCTGCTGCAGGAAGGATATTGTGAAACTTGAAAGGGTTCAGAAAAAGATTTACAAGGACGTTGCCAAGGCTGGAGCGTTTGAGCTATAGGGAGAGGCTGAACACATTGGGGCTATTTTCCCTGGAGTGTCTGAGGCTGAGGGATGACATTATAGAGGCTTATAAAATCCTGAGGGGCATGGATAGTCTTTCCCCAAGGGTGGAGTTGTCCAAAACTAGAGGATATAGGTTTAAGGTGAAAGGGGAAAGATTTAAAAGGGGTCGAAGAGGTAACTTTTTCATGGAGAGGGTGATAGAGGAAGTGGTGGAGCTAGTGCAATTGCAACATTTAAAAGGCATCTGGATGGATATAAGAATAGAAATGGTTTAGAATGATATGAGCCAAATGCTGGCAAATGGGACTAGATTTATTTGGGATGTCTGCTCAACATGGACGAGTTGGACAGAAAGGTCCCTTTCCATGTTGTATACCTCAATGACTCTAAAGGCAGTTTGCCAGCAAAGTAAGTAGTTCCACTTAAAACAAATGCAGAGAAGGGAGATTGCAGCACAGTGGTTAGCTCTGTTGCCTCACATCACCAGGGACCCAGGTTTGGCTCCATCCTTGAATTTGAAGTTTGCACACTCTCCCTATGTCAATGTCGGTTTCCTTTTGGATGCTCCAGTTTCCTCCCATCATTCAAAGTGTGCAAGGAGGTGGATTGGCCATGCTAAATCGTCCATAGTGTCCAGGGCTGTGTAGGGTAGGTGGGTTAGACCTGGGAAATGCAGGCTTACAGGGATAGTGTGGGTCTGGATGGGAAGACCTTCAGAGTGTCAGTGTGGATTTGATGGGCTGAATAGCCTGCTTCCATACTGTAGAGATTCTATGAAAACATTGCTGACTGCAATAAAGAGTTAGAAATATGGAACATTACCTTGAACTGTACTCCAGGAATAACACTGTCACTAAAGAAACTCTAGGCACAATAAAAAATCTGCCTGATATGGTAGAGTTGAACTCCAACTGACAACAGAAGAGAGTAGTAAAGCTATTGACTTATTTACTGGAAGAACCCCAGATACTAATGTATAATAATACGCCTTAACCAAGGAAAATCTGTACTCCTGCAGTACCTGCACAAACTGACACTACTGGACGGAGGAGACACTATTGGTTATGCATGATGCAATTGTTGGAACATTGCATACCAACTGGAGTGACTGCAGTAATTGCAACATTTGAGATATTTCCCCACCAAGAATTACAGGAAAACGGTTGGCTCATTCTGCACTTATCAGACTGCAGATCCTGACAGATTGTATCTACTCTGAATCCTAGTGTGGTTACAGAATTGGAAGATCTAACATCCAACGATAGTCTCAGTTCAGCAACAGCAAGAGAAATGTCATGAACAAAACTCACCATTACGTAACATTTAATGATCTTATAAAGACATTAGCCCATGTGAGAAGTGGGAGTTCAATCAAGTTGCTGGGAAAACGTCTGCCAGTCAAAATTGTTCAATGTGAGCTGCCCTTTTCATGACAACACAACAGAAAGGTCAACTATGACAGTACAACATTGGAAACCTTTGAGATCCACAGTTAGATCAATTCGAGTTCTGTTCTGGCATCAGCATTCTTTTGGCAACTTTTTCACATTACTGTTGTCATGTGCCATCAAGGTATATACAGAGAGTACCTACCTATGTGACTGAACTGACAAAAAAGGGGATACAAGGAAGAGAAAGTGAGGACTGCAGATTCTGGAGAGTCGAGAGTTGAAAAGTATGGCATTGCAAAAGCACAGCAGACCAGGCAACAGCCAAGGAGAGTCAATGTTTTGGGTATCAGGAACGTGGAGGGGAAAGGAGGCTGAGAGGTTAACTAGAGGGGTTGGGGTGGGACTGGGGGGTAGGTAAGTGGGAAGGTGCTAGTTGAATGCAGGTGGGAGGTAATTGTGATAGGTCGGTGGGGGAGGGTGGAGCAGATAGTTGGAAGAAAGATGGACAGGTATGACAGGTGAAGAGGGCAGTGATTTGGTAGGGTGCCGAGGTGGAAGATGAGGTGTTCTTTCTCCAGTTGGCAGTTGGCTTTGACTACACCCCCTCCTTCCACAACCACCCCCTCCCTCCCCCCCGCCCCAGCAAAAACACAATCCCTTACTCCCAAAACCTCCACCTCCTGTATCTGCTCCCAGGAGGAGTAGTTCCACAACAAGACATTCCAGATATCTTCCTAATTCAACGACAGCAATTTCCCCACCCAAAAGATTAACAATGTCCTCCAGCGTATCTCCTCCACTTCCCACAGCTCCACCATCAAAGCCCACCCCTCCAACAGCATGAAGGATAGAACCCACTGGTCCTCACCTTCCAGTCCACAAATCTCTGGATACAGCACATTATCCTCCGCCATTTCCACCATCTACAGTCAGACTCCATCACCAAAGATAAACTTCTCTCCCCACCCCTATATGCATTCCACAGAGACCATTCCCTCCATTACTCCCTTGTTAGGTCCATGTTCCCCATCAACCCACTCTCTACGCCCAGTACCTTCCCTTGCCGCCACAGGAGGTGTAAAACCTGTGCCCACATCTCTCCCCTTATCTCCATCCAAGACCTCAAAGGATCATTTCAAATCCAGCTGAGATTTTCCTGTACATCCATCCACCTCATCTACTGTATCCATTGTTCTGAATGTGGTCGCCTCGACATTGAAGAGGCAGAACACCAACCCGCAGAGAGATTCAGAGAACATATCTGGTCTGCACACATCAAACAACCCAACCATCCTGTGGCCAACCATTTCAACTCCCCCTTCCAAACCCCCCCACCCCCCAAGGACATGCAAGTCCTAGGCCTCCTCCACCGCCAAATCAAAGCCACCCGCCAACTAAAGGACGATCACTTCATCTTCCACCTCAGGACCCTCCAACCTCACAGCATCAACACTGATTTCACCAGTTTCCAAATTTCCCCACCCCCACCTCATCCCAGATCCAACCCTCCAACTCGGCATCACCCTCTTAACCTGTCCTACCTGCCCACCTTCACTCCCATCTATCTGCACCACCCTTTCCATTGACCAATCACAATTACCTGTCACCTGCATCAACCTATCACCTTCCCCCCCCCAAGACCCACCCCCACACCCCTAATTATCTCTCATCCCCCTGCCCCACTTTCCCCCTCCATCTTGCTAATGAAGGGTTTATGCCCAAAACATCGATTCTCCTGCTCCTTGGATGCTGCCTGACCTGCTGTGCTTTTCCAGCAACACATTTTTTTGACTCTCAACTGAGAGCCAAGACAAAGGTCCAGATCAAAATATTGCTGTATGCTGACAAAGTCATATTCACATTCCATTTTGAGGAATACCTTCAGCAGCAAATAGATTGACTGTGTCACCTTTGTAAAGAGTAGGGTCTGACCATTAACATCAGCAAGATATGTCATTGTCAAAAGTGTTGCCATACTTCCATATATCAGCATTGTTAATATGACACTGCGATTGTGTATCTGAGATATGTGAACCTACCAACAATCACCAACTATTTGTCACTTGATGCTGAAATCAATGCATGCATCATAAAAGCTGCATCTTTTATATCTAAATTCAATAAGACTTTAGTGGAACAACTGTAACATAACTGAGAACACCAAACTGTAAGCCTACTAAATGGACTTGCCTTGAATCCCCAGAGAAAAGCAGCACTGTGGGACATTACATCATCTGCATTGTTTTCTCCATTGATATCACTCATAAAAACGCTTTGTAGACTACAGGTATATCCAATGCAACCTACAGCATTGCTTGAGGTGGGGAAATCAAGGCTAGTTTGCACAACACATAAACAAATTGCTCACCCATAGATGAGAATGTCATCTTTAAAAAAAATAATATTAATTGTTTTTGTCTTTTAAGTGCAGAAATGAAGCAAACAGTAACAGGGATTACTTTCCAGCCTACATTCTCTCTCCCATCTTAGCTACTTCCTTTCCAACCTTTCCCAATGAACTATTTCCTGCCTTCAGCTCCAACTTCTTCCAGCTGAACAATTTCTTTGCCTTCCAGATTGGGAGTTGTTCCCTTTTGACTGTAATTGCCTTTAAAGATATTTGAAAGCCACACCATCTTGCCTTGACCATAGTAATATTAAGTTCTACCACTTTAGATACTGAGGGTACAAATGTCTCAGTTTTCTATCTCTCGCACTCAGGTGCAATGTGCAGTCCAACTAAGAAGGCACTAGAGCCATTTAGTTTTCTTAATATATATCAAGAAATATTTTGCCATTACTGGAATCTATTTTAATTTCACTAAGCTGATGTAATGACAGGAATCTTTTCATCGCATGAACTTCACTCTTAATGTACGTGCACAGAAAAAAAACTTCAGGCTTATTTATTCTACTGTTTGCCGAACATTGAAATGTATGGTTCACAAAGTTGTTTTCAATTATACATTCTTCAGCTATTTGTCTTATTTAAAGAAACTGCCTTTTGGTTTAGAATCCGGATCCAAGTCTGACAGCTTGTATATTCAGTCTCAATTTTAAATTGAGAAGAATTATGTGATGGCATAGTTGATAGTTGGCATATAAAAAGGTTTTGACCCATTTTTGTAAATGTGTCTAACATTTGCTAGTTATGCTGCAGAGAACGTTATACTCTAGGTTGCTGAAAAAGCAAGGGCTACTCATAAAGGGTGTATGATGTTAAACACAAGGAAATATCCAGCATAAAATACCAAAACAACCTGTGATAATTTTCATGTTGTATATTTATTCTCATTTTGTGTTGATACAAACTTTTATTTCCATATATTGCTTTCTTATAGGCAGATGACTCAAAATCAATGATTCTGTCATTTCGAGACATAGTTTGAACCGCTAGATTTCAATTTCACCACCATACCATTTTCGTCAAAGTTCATTTTCAGTGTTCAACAAATAAACATTTTGAAGTTTAAACACATCTTCCTGCTCAACCATTTACAACAGCCTCAAAAATGACCATTTCTCATTTTGAGGATAGGAGTGGAATTGTTCACTAATTCTACAGCAAATTGCAGTTCCATTTATAACTTCTCTGATAACAAACTGATGTAAACTGACTGACAGCAAACTTGAATAATATCCAGGTAGCATTTATTTTACGTTTAAACAAAAGATAATGACCATTTTCAACAATAGAAAACTCAAGAATATCTTTTATTTTAAACAACAAAACTGTTGCATCTCCTATCATTAACATTTAGGGAGAAGAAATTTAATTTCTCCTGCCATAACAGAATGTAGCTATCAGAGCAGGATACTCTGGAAGAATTACTTACGCCAACAAAGGAGAAAGGCTCCCATCACTTTCTCAGGTCAAAACCAATCCCTAAAAGTTTCATGGATATTGCTAACATAAAGAAGAGATAATTGTCCCTCACTAATACCAGTAAATCAAAAATTTTAATCAGTGAACTAGTCATTTGGCAGGAGTAAAGCTTTGAATAAACACAAATCTTTTCCAGTGCATAATCAGGAAGGCAAAAACAACTTTGTTCAACTCCCACTGGAAACTTTGAAACTCAGGCATCCAATGTCATTCCCCTTCCTGCTGAATCACTGAAGTTACATTCAATAGGACAAGTTGTGTCCTATTTATCTTTCATCTGAACTTCAAAACACTAGATAGTATCTTAGAATCCTTACAGTGCAGAAAGAGGCCTTTTGACCTATTGAGTCTGCACTGGCCTTCCAAAATGCATCCCACCCAGACCCATACCATTCCCCCTATCCAATCCTCATAACCCTGCATTTACTATGGCTTATGTACCTAGCTGGCGCAACCCTGACCACTATGGGGCAATGTAGCATGGCCAATTGACCTAACTAAATCATAATGTAAACCAGCCATTTCCAGCTATGTAACATCATCTTCCTACCTCTGTATTTTACCTCCATTGCCTTTCTTTAGATGTGTCTTTTTGTCTAGGGTCTTACTTGAAACGTTGTTCACCTCACCAGTATCCAGACTCCATGGCGCATATAAATCCTGCTCATTCGGACATGCATTTGTATCTGATCCAGATTAAGTCTTGCACATCTTTTCATCTACCAACACACTCACTTTCAAATGTGTGTAATATTGAAATCCCTGAGGACCTTACACCTATCTGCACTATTCTTCAGCTCTGCATCCTGTCTATCCTCTCATTATGGATGGTTGAATGCCCTTCTGAAAATGTTTCCCTTAACCTTTCCATCTCACTTCTATCCCCTGTCTTCAAAAGGCTAATCCCCCTTTCATTTAGCACACAAGATTCTCCAAGTTCTTGTAAAAGATGAATTTAAGAGTTGAATAAGGGAAACCCGAATAATCTCAAAAATATGCTGCGTGCTCTTTACAAATACAATGTATTAATTTTTTTTAAAAAGCTGTGTTGTCAAGTTGTAACTGGTGATTAGAATTGAATGATTGTATTCAATAAGTACTTCACTGATTTAAAAATTATTTTATGCTAAAAGTGTATTGAATGCAAATTCTCTTAATTGTTTACGGTCATTCTGGGATAAGTCTAGTCAAACCAGTTGTTGCTCCATCCCTACATAAAATGACTTTTGTATTTGATAGTTCAAATCCTATAAGAAAAACATGGATGTTTAATGATGTAAAGGTATAAATTGTGCCATCTAGTGAAACAAACTATTAGCTTCAGTAACTAAAAACATAGCAACATGGTGGAGTGTTTTGCACAATTTATATATCTGTGTCATGAAGTAATGCAGGATGTGAGTCACCTTTTTTGTATATGAAATTAGTTTAATTTTTGTGTTTAATTTTTCCTGAAATGAACTGAATGTGTACTAAGTCATAAAAATCATTGAAATATGAGCTTCTGTTAACTTTATTGAAAACAGTTCAAATAGACCCACCTACCTTCCTAATTCTTCAAGTTTCTCAAATAATTAAAGAGCCACTTAAGAATGTAAACTTTCTCCACTTCAACATCATACTTCAAGTGGCTGGTCCTTGAATAAGCTCCACATTTCAATTGTGCCCATTCCCTGCAGTTTCCTTCCCCATCCTAGGCATCCTAAATCTTGCGTAATTGCCTTTCCCCAAGCTATAACTCTTGCCATGCGGTATATACCTATCGCTTTCCATCACTAAAGTAAACCTAACCGAATTGTGGTCACTATCACCAAAGTGCTCAGCTACCTCCAAATCTAACATCTGGACAAGTTCATGACCCAGTACCACGATGTGGCCTCGTCCTTTGTTGACCTGTTTACATACTGTTTACGGGCGGCACAGTGGCACAGTGGTTAGCACTGCTGCTTCACAGCACCAGAGACCCGGGTTCAATTCCCGCCTCAGGCAACTGTCTGTGTGGAGTTTGCACATTCTCCCTGTGTCTGTGTGGGTTTCCTCCAGGTGCTCCGGTTTCCTCCCACAGTCCAAAGATGTGCAGGTTAGGTGAATTGGCTAAGCTAAATTGCCTCTAGTGTTAGGTGAAGGGGTAAATATAGGGGAATGGGTCTGGGTGGGTTGCTCTTTGGAAGGTCGGTGTGGACTTGTTGGGCCAAAGGGCCTGTTTCCACATTGTATGTACTCTAATCTAAAACCCTCCTGCACATAATGAACAAAAACTGACCTATCTAATGTACTTGAACTATTGTATTCCCAGTCAATAATTGGAAAGTTAAAGACTCCCATAACAACTACTTTATCACTCACGCTCCTATTGAGGATCATTTTTGCTATCCTATCCTTGGAACTATTTGGAGGCCTATAGAAAATTCCCAAAAGGGTAACCTCGCCTTTCCTGTTTCTAATCTCAGACATACTACCTCAGTAAATGAGTCATCAAACATCCTTTCTGCAACCGTAATACTGTCCTTGACTAACAGTGTCACACCACCCCCCCCCTCTTTTAACACTTTCTCTATTCTTACTGTAACATCTAAATCCTGGAAGCTGCAATAACCATTCCTGTCCCTGCTCTACCCATGTCTCTGAAATGGCCACATGCTGCAAGTTCATCCACCTTAATCCGGGTGCTCCTGGCGTTGAAGTAGACACACCTCGAACCAATTTCTTGCCTGACGATGCCGTCTTAAATCTTGAAATCTTATTTCTGACTTCACTACTCTCATCCTCCCATACACTCGAGCTACACTTGAGGTTCCCATCCCCCGGCTGAATTAGTTTAAACCCACCCAAGCAGCATTAGCAAATTTCCCACCCAGGATATTGGTACCCCTCTGGTTCAGGTGAAGACCATCCTGTTTGTAGAGGTCCCACCTACACCAGAAAGAGCCCCAATTATCCAGGAATCAAAACCCTCCCTCTTGCACCATTCCTGTAGCCATGTGTTCAACTCCTCCCTCTCTCTACTCCTCGCTTCACTAGCACATGTCATTGGGAACGAACCAGAGATAATAAATCTGTTTGTTCTAGCTCTAAGCTTCCACCCTAGCTCTCTGAATTTCTGCCATCTCACTTCCTAACTATGTCGTTGGTGGCTAAGTGGACCACGACCTGGGGCTGTTCTCCCTCCCCAGGAAGGATCCTGAAAACATGATCAGGGACATCACAAACCCTGGCACCTGGGAGGCAACACACCAAACGTGAGTCTCTCTCATTCTCACAGAACCTCCTATCTGTCCCTCTAACTATGGAGTCCTCAATGACTAATGCTATGCTCCTCTTCCCCCTTCCCTTGTGAGCAACAGGGACAGACTGTGTGCCAGGGACCTGTGCTCCAGTTCTTACCCCTGATAAGTCATGTCCCCAACAGTATCCAGAAAAGTGTGTGCATGTGGTTGGAGGGAAGGGTCACAAGGGATCCCTGCATTGCCTGCCGGTCCCCTTACTATCCCCTGACGGTAACCCATCTACTTTCTTCTTCTACCTGAGGTATGACAACTCCCTTGTAACTCCTCTGAATAAATCACTCTGCCTCCGAAATGATCTGAAGTTCATCCAGCTCCAGCTCCAGTTCCGTAACACGGTTTTCGGGGAGCCGGAGTTGAGTGCATTTCCCACAGATGCAGTCAGCAGGGACACTAGTGGTGACCCTTACCTCCAATGTTCTGCAGGAGGAACATTCAACTGCCCTAACCTCCATTCCCACTATTCTAAATTCCCAATGAGACTACTGAAAAACTTAGAGAAAAGAAACCAGTCATCTTACCAAATTGGTGCACAGAACCTGTTCTTTTTGTTAGAGGAGGTGGCCAGGTGGGAGACACTACCCAAGTAGTGTTTTGGGTAAAGCAACCACCCAAATATGAAGCCTCACTTACCCAACAGTTCCATGTCTGCTCCTGCTCAGTGTGCACTCCGTCTATACACAAAGTAAATTTTTATATCTTTTGAAATCGCTGTTGCTTCTCTCCCTTCAACTGCCACCGAAAAAGTAATGAAGAACTCTGAACTCCTGAAGTAAGCTTTTATATCTTTTAAAATGTACCTTCCTATCATGCCTCCAGTCCTCGCTGTCACTCCTCCCATTCCAACTGCCACCAAAATAAAGTCAATGTGGACTTTCTGTTATCACAAAGGCAACCGGTCCCTGTTTAGTCACAAAAGCAAATGCAACTTCTTTTGTTGCTTCTTGCTTCACTATTTCTTTTGTAATATGTTATTGTTAACAAATGTTTGAAAGCTTTACAAGAGGTGCTTGTCCCACATTCAACAATAACAACATTGTCTGCTCTGATAGGAGTTAAGAAAAGATTAATGCTCTTTCAGACAGGGTTCTAACTTTGAAAAAGTGAGGACTGTAGATGTTGGAGAAGGGCTTAGGCACAAAATGCCGACTCTCCTGCTCCTCGGATGCTGCCTGACCCACTGGGCTTTTCCAGCACCACACTTTTGACAGGGTTCTAACTTCACATGGCATGAAGCAAAGCTAGCTTCTGAAGTATCAGTCATAATTATGTACCAAAGAGCTGTGTACTGAGTTGTACAATGGCCATTATAGGGCATTCTGACCTGGATCTTTCTCATCCTTCAGCATCTATGATTTTGTGTACATTGTGAAATGAGTACACAATATTTAACTGGATGTAATGGTAACATTTGAAGTTAGAGCCATCACTGAAAAATTATTTTACCACCAGAACAACATGCTGTGAGGCAGAGTTGGCATGATTCATCTTAAGTGAGACTTAAGGAACTTTTATGCCCCAAAGGAGTGTACAATTGTGAATAATCATGTCAGCACACACACATCATGATCATCAGTGTGGAACACAATGGAGGCAAGGTCCTATTAGAAGGCTTCACATTGACTCAGCAGTCCAAAATCTCCTCATCAAAGTACGAAGTCATGAATGTAAGGGTCAAAGAGTATCTTAACTCTGTTGTTATGTGGGATGCACCTCAGAGATAAGCAATGCCTACCTATGTAACTTTTCACAGTGAGAATTATGAAGAGACTGGTTAACACTGACATGGTAGCCATTTAGAATGAAAAACTGAAGCGACTGGGCTTGTATACCCTTGAGTTCAGAAGACTGAGAGGGGATATGATTGAGACATATAAGATTATGAAAGGATTGGACACTCTGGCAGCAGGAAACATGTTTCCGCTGATGGGTGAGTGCCGAACCAAAGGACACAGCTTAAAAATACGGGGTAGACCATTTAGGACAGAGATGAGGAGAAACTTCTTCATCCAGAGAGTGGTAGCTGTGTGGAATGCTCTGCCCCAGAGGGCAGTGGAGGCGCAGTCTCTGGATTCATTTAAGAAAGAGTTGGATAGAGCTCTCAAAGATAGTGGAATCAAGGGTTATGGAGATAAGGCAGGAAGAGGATACTAATTAGGAATGATCAGCCATGATCATATTGAATGGTGGTGCAGGCTCGAAGGGCTGAATGGCCTACGCCTGCACCTATTGTCTATTGTCTATGGTCTATTGTCTAAGTCATAGAGTCATTTAAATGTACGGCACAGAAATAGACCCTTCAGTCCAACTCATCCATGCTGACCAGATATCCTAAATTAATTAACCTGGTCCCACAGCCAAATGAGAGTTGGTCAAACAGTTCTTTAACATGCCTACATGTTTACAGATGTGAGAATCTATTTAAAGCGAAGTGCAAGTGCCCTCAGAGGATTTGCTTTACCGTGGCCCTCACATGAAAATACTGGGGTGATGGAAATGGAGTGTGGTGAGACTCCTCTATTGACCTTCGTCTAGCAGTGGTCTGTTTTTCTTTTGATGATCGAAATGACAATGATTCAAGTGGTTATCACCATATCACTTCAGCCACAGTGGAAACAGTTGGTCCCATTGTCTTATCACCATGTCAATTCCCAGGTGGTCAGGAGAATACCAATGAGGTAGCTTCCAAGCTATGTGTTCAGAAGAGTCAGCCTACTAATTGATCACCTCCCAGAAAATGAAATCAGCAAATGAGCTGCTGAAACATACATAAACTTCAGATTTTGAAATGGTCCCCACAGCAGGTTCCTGATGCTCCTGGTAAAATTCAGCCCAATGGCACCACTGCAGCTAAAAGTTAATTGCAAAGTATCTTGTACTTGATTCCTGGAAAACACCTGAATATTCAGGGTTTTTAAAAATTTCTCTGGTTTCCTCAGTTGAAAGAGGTTACCCTTTCATTTAAAAGCCAACATATGACTACTGACATCAGACTTGGTAATGATATTTGACACAAGTGAAAATGTGAGTGAGGTATAACTTCAGTAGCAATGTGAAACAGGCAGGACCAGATCTCTGAGAAATCTGGGTAAGAGGCAGTTTGCCTCTTGGCTGTCCCTTAATTCACGAATGATGTCTTCTCAGGGTCATGAGTTTCTACCATAGATTTTCATGCGATTGAAAAGACCAGTTTTAGATTAGATTAGAGTATGTACAATGTGGAAACAGGCCCTTCGGCCCAACAAGTCCACACCAACCCTCCGAAGAGCAACCCACCTAGACCCGTTCCCCTACATTTACCCCTTCACCTAACACTAGGGGCTTGAATTGCAACTCTTGGGCACATGAGTTTACTTTTTATTTCAAACATATATTTTATTCATAAAATTATGTTTATATGCATTGTCACTGAACTAGTTCTTTTCTGTATAGTAGTATATGAAGAAATAAACAAACATTGGAGTTTAACTCTATCCAACCTTAAACCAAAGGTATTTCGTAACTGTACAAGTTTATATTTAAATATATTTGAGGCAGCGGGAGGATTTGAATGAACCCCTATTTAACTTTGACAGAAAGATCTTAGATGGTGGTCTTTCTCCACCGAATGTGAAACAGGCAGGACCAGATCTCTGAAAACTCTGGGTAAGAGGCAGTTTGCCTCTTGGCTGTCCCTTAATTCATGAATGATGTCTTCTCAGGGTCATGAGTTTCTACCATAGATTTTTATGCGATTGAACAAACCAGTTTTAGATTAGATTAGATTATTTACAGTGTGGAAACAGGCCCTTTGGCCCAACAAGTCCACCCTGACCCTCCAAAGAGCAACCCACCCAGACCCATTCCCCTATACTTACCCCTTCACCTAATACTATGAGCTTGAATTGCAACTCTTTGGGCACATGGAGTTTACTTTTTATTTCAAAAATATACTTTATTCATAAAATTATCTTTATATGCATTGTCACTGAAGCAGTTCTTTTCTGTATAGTAGCATATGTATAAACAAATATTGGAGTTTAACTCTATCCAACCTTAAACCAAAGGTATTTCGTACCTGTACAAGTTTATATTTACATACATTTGAGACAGCGGGAGGATTTGAATTAACCCCTATTTAACTTTGACAGAAAGATTTTAGATGTTGGTCTTTCTCCATTGAATCTTGGTGGCAGCAAGCCCAAGTTTTAGTGTGTCCCTTAACACGCAGTCCTGGACCTTAGAATGTGCCAGTCTGCAACAATCAGTTGAGGCCAACTCCTGGAAGATAATGGATTTTAGACAGTCCAAAGAGTGTCTTTCACTGAGATGATGGTCCTCCCAGTGCAGTTGATGTTTGTCTCGGTATGTGCCCTTCTCACCACCAGCCAAATGATGTCTTGGTGCTTGTTGGAAAGTTCTGGTGATGAAGCATCCTGCCAAATGACTTTGACAGTCTGCTCAGGAACAATGCAACAAGATCCATCCTCTCCTATTCCCGCAGGATTTCAAGGGTGCCATGTGCTGACCACTGTCTAATGAATTTTTGGTCAAAGGTAGTTCTCTCTATAAGTTTCTCCACAAAGGACAGGTGATATGGAATAGTCCAACTACTTGGAGCATTCTGCAGCAATGAGGCCAATTCCATCTTTCACAACATTGGGGGCAGATAGAACCTCACTACATAGTGACATTTAGTGATTGCATACCAAGGGTCTACGCACAGCTTGATTCAGCCACATGCAGAGGCAATCATCCAGATGAGGGCAATGTTCGGTACATTCCTGTCCCCACCCCTCCTCCTTATCCAGAGTTTTCTATATGATATCCCTTTGGACCCAATCCATCCCAGGGCTCCAGATGAAGTGGAAGATGGCTTGGGCGACTGCAATGGCACAGGTTCAAGGAATGGGCCAGACCTGTACCACATGCAACCACAGAGAGTGTGCCTCGCATCTTGTGACCCTCACAAAGGAGAGGGAGCAGTGCTCCCAGAAGTCCAGTTTCTATCTCACCTTGGTGATATGCTTTTCCAAGTTTTCGTATATGCCCCAGCCACTCCAAACCATATTCCCTGCACCTTCAGGTAAATCTGTCCTAATGGTGACGGGGATAAAGCATTGGTTGGCCCAGTTTCCAAAAAAGATGACCTTGCTCTTGCCTCAATTTACCTTGGCTCCTGAGGCCCAGTTTGAACAGGTCCTAGATGCTCATGAGTCTGTGCACAGCTGATCTGAGCAGAAAATGGTGACATCAGTCATTTACACCTCTCTCCCCTCCCTCTGACCAAATCGAAGCCCCATGGGCCCATAAGCTGGACCATTTCCTGTAGCTGCTTAGATGCAGTATCCTACACTCCTGCAGAAACAGGAGATCTACTTTGGTGTCGGCCAGATAAGCTAATGTGGAAACACATTGCGTAGTAGATTTAATGTTATGCACATTAGTACTGGCAATTTTAAAACCCATTTTGAGAGTTTATCGAATGACCTGTAATTCCAAAGTCTATTCACCCATAGTCTTCTCACTGGGGACTCCCGGTGTCTCCGTCGTGTGGGTGAGTTGTACGACACTCTCCTGCCCCTCCCTGAAGGATTGCCCTGATCTAGTGTCATTGGGTTGAGAACAAAGCCAAGATGGTCTGGTTTGGAGTCTGACAGAGGGACCGTTGTGCTCTGCTCCTGATTCAGAACATTGCTGCTCTCGTTGCACGTAGCTGTGGTGTAGTGGGTACACCTTGGTTCCCAAAGGTTGGAGGTTAGACTTCACTGGGCCCCTCTGGTATTTCTGGGATGGGGGAGCTCCTCTCCTTCACCCCAGTGCCCCTTTTTTGTTGTTAGCCATCCCTCTGAACGTCTTCATTGTCAGAGGAGCTGCTGGTGTGTCCATCTTGCAGTTGCCTCTTTCCATTTGGCTGCTAAACTGGGGGAAAGGGGAATGATGCAATTTCCTTTAGTGGTTGTTTCTTACCAGTATCCACTCCTCCGCCTCCCTCATTTCCTTCTCCTCTATTGACTTCATCTGTTCAGGTGGAAGTTAGGTCAGTTGCTGTGCCTCCACACTTGGCTACCTTTCCCTCCTTTCTGGCCTGTCACTCTTTCTGGGTGCCCCTTATTTCATTTACTTTGTTGGAGGCTGGTACCTTACTGTCCTTTGGGAGTCTTCTGACCATCGGAGCCTATTTGATGCCCATCTGTCTTGGGCAGGCCTTGGGCAAGTGGCCTGCTTCCACACACAGCTTGCAACACTTGGACTCCTTGCAGTCCTTAGTTAGCTGCCCCTTCTGCTTCAGTTCCTGTAGAGGGTCACTTTGCAATCTGCTGCCATGTGCCCTGATCTCCCGCAAATTTGGTACACTCTTACATTCTCTGCGTATATCAAGTATCACCCTCCAATTACAAAACTAGAGGGTGGATGGAGGATGTTCCCACTGATGCCCACCTTCAGACTCACCTTGACGTGCTGTATCAGATTCCAAAGGGGTCCACTATGTCAGAGCTGCATCCTTCAAGCTGTATGTAACTCCCTGGGAAGGTCAGGACATCTCCCACTGAAACATGAGATTTTGTACATATAATTGTAATAATCTGGTTCCTCTGTGCAAAGGAAAATGAACAGTAGTGCTGCAGACAGGATAGCAAGTGGATCCTCACCACCATTCTCTTCAATGACCTTCAGGAAGTGTTCACATTGCTTCACACTCCTGAAAGTCATGTCAAAGTAGCCCACACTGGGGAAGTCCTGCAGACAGAAAATATCTGCTGCATGGAACCCGCAGCAATCCAGGAGGATTCTCTTCACGAAGGTCCGGTCGACCAGCAATCCTTCCTTCACCTTCTTCACAGTCACCCTGACTGTATTGCAGATCTCCTGGTCTGTGAAGTGGGTTCTACCTGAGGCCATAGCTCTGGTTGGGTAGTCACCAAACCGGTGCTAGGCCAAAGCCAGCATAAAGATCCACTAATCACAGACCAGCTCAACCAACGATCCACCAACTTCGTAACTTTTCACAACCACAATCCAGTGATGATCTCAAGCACACATGGAGCCAGATATCTCACAACGTATAGGAATAAAATTGCAGAACTTGCTTCTTTTTCTTTCCTCCTCAGGTGTCACCAACCTGTCTCATTATGAAGATGCTGTCACCCAGTTTGATACAGCTTGATGGATACCTTGTTGCTATTCTGAACAGTTGATAGCATGCTCCTCCTAAGCATTCAAATTACGTCTTACTTCAAGAACAGTTTCAGAGTGTGTTTCAAACATTTTCTTTGTCCTCCCCTGGAATGTTGGTCAATTGAAAATTTAGAAACCATTACTTCCTTTCTGTGTTTCAGCTAAAGTTGCTTTTAATTGTGCTGGGTGTTGCTAGGGGAGTTCGCATTGCTGTAGCAACATACATTTTTATATCCACGTTTTAAACTGGAGATCTGGATAATGATGACAAACGCTCTAATATCCTTTCCATCACATGACTGACGAGGACTCACCCTCACTCTTACCACCTGCCTTTGACATGTATTGGAGTGATTCACAGGTTGATATTCAATCTCTTTGGCTGAATTGTGAACATATCTTTCTGAAAGGACTAGATTTTTCAGTGAACAAACAGATATGTTATAATTTCAGCATTATTGAAAGCACTGCCATCTGTGCGGCTCATTGTTGGCATACAAAATGAACCAATTGCAGAACTCTTTCAAGGACTCAGTATTGACAGGTTGAGACAGATGGTCTGTTTCTTTATTGAAAGATTCTATAGGGAAGAAAATGGGGTGAGAGGTTAAACTGATAGCTTATTGAAATTATAGTACAATGAAGTTAAGTACACTGTTGAGTGGCTGTTCATCTCATGAGGCTTGCGCCACCTAACACTAGCCAGGAATACATAATGTCAAATTGCACCTGTAAAGGGAAGATTCATTCTAGCTACAGAAGCTGCTAGAATAGGAAGAAAAGAAGAGCAAAAATGATGCAATGCTTCAATGTTCCCTGACGCATCATTTGAGGATAGTAATATTGGAAGTGGATGGGACAGGGAAGGGGTGCTGGAGGTCCTCCAGATAAACTCTGAAGGTTATTGACTTTGCACGACTTTATTGGCTTCATTGTGGTCAAGGTCGGTGAACTACCTTCACAAGTCATACCTTTTATGTGATAACTAATAGTTTTACATGCTTCTCCATTCAGCACTTTCCTTTTGCTCATCAACTACAATTCATAACTAATATTCATAACCCCATCATCCTTTAACTTAGCCATGCTGTAAACCTCAGGCTGAAACCTTACAGCTTTCATATATTAAAGCACAAAACCTCCAAACACTTGAGGTCAGCTTGTTGAATGAAATTAGGTTCTGTACCTATTGAACAAGTTAAAAAATATTCCTGCACTCTATGCTGCTGCAAATTAATACTGTACATAAATAGATCTGTTTAAAAATGAGAATGCTAATAAATATATGTTATTGCTATATACTAGGCGACAATAAAGTGGAGAACTGTCTAATCAATGATGTTATGTGCAATATCAAATGTGTACTTTACAGGTTCCATTAAAGGGATCTATGAAAAAAAAGACCTTATTTAAAAAATGGTATTTCTATAGTGGCTTCATGACCTCAGGATGTTCCAAAGCACTTTTTAGTTATTTAGAAATGTCGTAAGCATGACATCTAGTTTGCATATAGCCCGGTTCCAGAACCAGAAAAGTGATAAAAAACTGAACCATCACTTTCAGTGATGTTCATTGAAGAAACATGTCAGGTAGAGCACCCAGCTCTTCTTTGAAGTAATCTATTATTTTCACTTAAGAGAGTCAATGGAGTCTTAGGTTAACAATCCAAATGAAAGGCAATACCTCTAACAGTGCAATACTGCTTCAGACTCACACTGCAATAGCAGTTTAGCGTTTCCATGTATCTAGAGTAAGACTTAAAACCACGATCTCCTGAGTTAAAAGTGACAACACTAAGCCACAGTTGATACAATAGATGATAAATCTTGTCCTGAGAATGAAAAAAAAAAGTTCTGGAAATCGATTAAAATAATCACAGAATGCTTAGCAATATTCTCATTTTCTGTTGTCCTATTTCTTAAATGGGAGATCTTTTATATTGGTTTAACCTCGTCTGCAATAAATGATCACCATTTGACTGTGACTTGGTAGGGAGAGATTTGCCAGAAATTGATGCTAAGCACTTCGGCTAGGGATCACAAAATCTGACCTGACAGAAAAGTTATGTGATTATTTATCATGGGACAATGGAAATATAAGGGCAATGTCATTTCCTGTGATGCTGAAAAGTTAAGTCTTGCTGCAGCATATGAACAAAAAGGAAAATAGTCCTGTTTGGTACAAAAGCAATCCTCGAGTAAATGTACAGGGTATCAGTTGTCCGGAGAATGGTTAACACCCAAATCAATACAGCAATCCATGATCCTTATACCAGACTGAAAATTGAGATGTTTGTTAATATTGGATGAGATAACTACAATACTATTCTAATAACATTTCTTGAGGCATCATTATAACACAGCAAACTTCCTGTTTAATCTACCAAGGTTTGTTGTTAATTGTGACCCATTAATTCCAAGGGAATAAGTTAATTATTCACCCACAGTTTCACATGTTGATAAGGTAAATATGTTTGAATATGTAATTGTAAATTTAAATTTAGCAATACAACTCCTTCACAACCATATTTCTCTCAATACTAAAACTCTAGCAGAACAATGTCAGATATATTAAGGAGTAAGTGGTCATACAATCAACACCATCAGTTTCAGTTGATTGTAGAGTCCCTTCCTGATGACAGGTTGAGTTCCTTTTGGGACTTCGCACAGTCTGTCAAATTCTTATTTCCTTGACTGCAGCACTGAAATCACTGTCTGTTATATAGTTAAAGTCCATTCCAGAATTTTCTACTCTGCAAGTAAACATTTCATCAGTCTTTAACCGACATCAGTGTAGTTGACAAGCTTCCAGACATGAAACTCCAAAACTATTATTTTATCTGATTAGAAGTTGTTAGAATCATCAAATCTCTACATTGTGGAAAGAGGCCATTTGACACGTCAAGTGTGCACCAACACTCCAAACAGCATTCTACCCAGATTTAATTGTGGACAGTTTGACAACAAAAGGACTGAAAAATTAATTGCTCTACTTTTAAAAAGCAAATTACTTAAACCTATTGTTAGTTTTGTTTCTATCGTTACTTTGCAAACAGTGGGGACAGTGTAAGAGAAGACAACATAGCTCTGGGATGTGTATACAATGTGAGATCCAACAACCAACAAGTTGCTGATTATTACATTGACTTGCACCCAATTGTGGATACCAAAGGCCACCGGCCAGACTATCTGAATAGCTATCTGATTGGCTGCTGGATAACTGAACAGCTTGTGGGTATGAACAATGCTGGCTGAAACGTTTGACCTGCTGAAAGGACAGAGGGCTTGTCTCAGCAGTAAAATAGAGAAAGCCTGAAAGAAGCGGTTTATTTTTTCCTACCAGTTGTTGTAAGCTGTTTCTTCTAATAAATAAATCAAAAAATTTATAGTTTGTGAACGAGCCACTCTGCACCTCCTGTGAAGAAGTGAAAGAACATGAATGAAAAGATTAGGGAACTGAAAGCCTTGGGAAACAAAAGGAGCACTCCCACAACTCCTGAGGAATGGTGCCATTAGACCTTTTCTATATGTTTTTCCATCTACCCATAACCCCAATGCTGTTGTCTGTCTCTGCATATGTCTGTAGGGCTATTCCAGAGGGGGTTGAGTTTTAACAGTTAGAGATATATTTTTACCTGAATTTAGAATCTATTTATTTATAATAAATAGTGATCCTTCTTAAGTGCAAAATCTAGTCTGCTTTTTCTGTTAATCTGGGGCTCTGAAGGGGCAATTTGGGGACTTTGCATACTTTGATAGCAATTTTAACCTTTATGTAGACTCTGGAAATAGCCTGATTTCCAGCATGTTACCCCAGTGAAGTGACAATATCATGAAATATAGATTATACTTTAAAGTATTGACTTCAATATTGTTCAAGATCAAGATTTTTCTTGTTCAAAGATTAGAATGGTTAGGTAAATTTTCTCTATTTTAGATGATATACAGAAGGACAGAAAATATCTGATGGTAAAGAGATGTCTATAATATGGCCATAAATCAGTCAGAGCAGAGGAACGTAGGAGAAAAAGTGAGCTATTTAGTCCTTCAAACATATTCTGTCATTCCAGAACATGTCTGATCATGTTGCTCAATAGCATATTGCTGCATTATATCAATTTTCTTGATGTCATCAGTGACTACAAAATTTAGCAACCTCTCTCTTGAACAGACTTATGACTGAGGCTTCGATAGATTTCTACGCTTGCTGTAACAAGTAGCAGTAAGATCTGTATTATAATTATGCCACTGAATATCATCTAATTCTCTATTGAATGCCAGTTATGTTTATAAACTATGAGAAATTGTAAAGTCTCTATTGAGCATGGAATATTATGTTTAATTGGTAGCTTGAACATAAACATGCATAACCTCTCAGATAAGTTTAGCATAACCGTGTTTTTTTTTGTCAAGTACACAAAAAGATTAAAAAGTAACTTCACTCACTCACAAATTACAAACTGGACCAAACAAATTCAAATTGATACAATTGTTATAATAATTATCAAGTTCATCTGTGAGAAATGGAGCTAAGTTGGAAGAAGACAAACCATTAAATTCAAATCCAAGCATCTTCTAGGACCTGTTCAATTTGATTGTGAGGAACCTTTTTATCTTTAAACAGGTACTTTGAAATTCACTCGGTTCCAGATTGAAAGGTATTTATTAGTCTGTCCTTTTTTGTTTGATGAGTCTATCTAAATGCTTTTAGGAGATAAAAGTCAGGTTTTGTGTTGTTAAAAAAATGCCATTAATATTTTTGACAGTTTAAACAATAATCGAAAGCTATTCAGCATTTTAAATGTAAAAGCTACTATGAAGATATAGATTGTTTTGTTACACTTTTACTGTTGTCTTTACTCTTTAATGGCTTTTTTGTCAGTCAAAACCTCAGCCAAAATATAGTATTGTCTAGTTTCTTTTAAGTTTGGAGGCGATTACATGAGCAACCATGTTGAAACCAGTAGCTGAAATATAATAGCATTAACTCTTCTCAATGCTTAGGCACAATCAGGAAAGTTAAAGTCTTTTTTTATGAGAGTTTATGTAACATAAAAGCAAAAAATATCTAGAGTACAAGAAAGGGAATCATGTAAAATATTAGAAATAATCAATGTCCTTCATACCATAGAAAAATGCTTTAAAATTCAATCACGAAGAAATTATGCGAATAGTTTAAAAAGTAACAATGTAATTCGAATGTGTGTCTACTGCAACAACTAGAATTATTGCATCTTCTGGGTTTATAGGACCAATAAATGTCATTAAGAGAGAATGTGCACTTTTCCAAAATTGGAACAAAAGTGATTCTACCAACCAACCAAGTGCTAATTTCATAAGGCTTATGAAGTAATAAGCAGTTTATTCAAATACTTAGGGCTCAATTTTTAGTCCATGTCAGAATTGAATTCCATAGTAGTCGGACACAAAAATTAGCCCTGCTGGCAAGCATGCCAGTTGCCTGATTCCATTCACATCCAAGTCATAGTGAGTTTTGAGAAGATTTGTAGCTCAGGTTGAGGTTCTGGATGTAGGTTTGCTCGCTGAGCTAGAAGGTTCATTTCCAGACGTTTTGTCACCATACTAGGTAACATATTCAGTGGGCCTCAGGCGAAGCACTGCTGAGAATTCCTGTTTTCTATTTATATGTTTGGGTTTCTTTGTATTGGTGACGTCATAGAGTCATAGAGATGTACAGCATAGTAACAGACCCTTCGGTCCAACCCGTCCATGCCGACAAGATATCCCAACCCAATCTAGTCCCACCTGTCAGCACCCGGCCCATATCCCTCCAATCCCTTCCTATTCATATACCCATCCAAATGTCTCTTAAATGTTGCAATTGTACCAGCCTCCACCACTTCCTCTGGCAGCTCATTCCATTCACGACCACCCTCTGCGTGAAAAAGTTGCCCGTTAGGTCTCTTTTATATCTTTCCCTTCTCACCCTAAACCTATGGCCTTAGTTCAGGACTCCGCGACACCAGGGAAAAGACTTTGTCTATTTATCCCATCTATGCCCCTCATAATTTTGTAAACCTCTACAAGGTCACGCCTCAGCCTCCAACACTCCAGGGAAAATAGTCCCAGCATGTTCAGCCTCTCCCTGTAGCTCAGATCCTCCAACCCTGGCAAAATCCTTGTAAATCTTTTCTGAACCCTTTCAAGTTTCACCACATCTTTCCGATAGGAAGGAGACCAGAACTGCACACAATATTCCAACAGTGGCCTAACCAATATCCTGTACAGCCGCAACATGACCTCCCAACTCCTGTACTGAATACTCTGACCAATAAAGGAAAGCATACCAAACGCCTTATTCACTATGCTACCTGCAACTCCACTTTCAAGGAGCTATGAACCTGCACTCCAAGATCTCTTTGTTCAGCAACACTCCCTAGGGCCTTACCATTAAGTGTATAAGTCCTGCTAAGATTTGCTTTCCCAAAATGCAGCACCTCGCATTTATCTGAATTAAACTCCATCTGCCACTTCTCAGCCCATTGGCACATCTGGTCCAGATCCTGTTGTACTCTGAGGTAACCCTCTTCACTGTCCACTACACCTTCAATTTTGGTATCATCTGCAAACTTACTAACTGTACCTCTTATGCTCGCATCCAAATCATTTATGTAAATGACAAAACGTAGAGGGACCAACACTGATCCTTGTGTCACCCCACTGGTCACAGGCCTCCAGTCTGAAAAACAACCCTCCACCGCCACCCTCTGTCTTCTACCTTTGAGCCAGTTCTGTATCCAAATGGCTAGTAGTCCCTGTATTCCATGAGATCTAACCTTGCTAATCAGTCTCCCATGGGCAACCTTGTCGAACGCCTTACTGAAGTCCATATAGATCACATCTACTGCTCTGCCCTCAATCTTCTTTGTTACTTCTTCAAAAAACTCAATCAAGTTTGTGAGACATGATTTCCCACGCACAAAGCCATGTTGATTATCCTGAATCAGTCATTGCCTTTCCAAATACATGTACATCCTGTCCCTCAGGATTCCCTCCAACAACTTGCCCACCATCGACGTCAGGCTCACCGGTCTACAGTTCCCTGGCTTGTCTTTACTGCCCTTCTTAAACAGTGGCACCACATTTGCCAACCTCTAGTCTTCTGGTACCTCACCTGTGACTATCGATGATACAAATATCTCAGCAAGAGGCCCAGCAATCACTTCTCTAACTTCCCACAGAGTTCTCAGGTACACCTGATCAGGTCCTGGGGATTTATCTACCTTTAACCATTTCAAGGCATCCAGCACTTCCTCCTCTGTAATATGGACATTTTGCAAGATATCACCATCTATTTCCCTACAGTCTATATCATCCATATCCTTTTCCACAGTAAACACTGATGCAAAATATTAATTTAGTATCTCCCCCATTTTCTGCGGCTCCGCACAAAGTCCGCCTTGCTGATCTTTGAGGGACCCTATTCTCTCCCTAGTTACCCTTTTGTACTTAATATATTTGTAAAAACACTTTAGATTCTCCTTAATTCTATTTGCCAAAGCTATCTCATGTCCCCGTTTTGCCCTCCTGATTTCCCTCTTAAGTATACTCCTACTTTCTTTATACTCTTCTAAGGATTCACTCGATCTGTCTATACCTGACATATGCTTCCTTCTTTTTCTTAACCAAACTCTCAATTTCTTTAGTCATCCAGCATTCCCTATACATACCAGACTTCCTTTTCACCCTGACAGGAATATACTTTCTCTGGATTCTTGTTATCTCATTTCTGAAGGCTTCCCATTTTCCAGCCATCCCTTTACCTGCGAACATCTGCCTCCAATCAGCTTTCAAAAGTTCTTGCCTAATACCGACAAAATTGGCCTTTCTCCAATTTAGAACTTCAACTTTTAGATCTGGTCTATCCTTTTCCATCAATGTTTTAAAATTAATAGAATTATTGTCGCTGGTCCCAAAGTGCTCCCCCACTGACACTTCAGTCACCTGCCCTGCCTTATTTCCCAAGACTAGGTAAAGTTTTGCACCTTCTCAAGTAGGTACATCCGCATACTGAATCAGAAAATTGTCTTGTACACACTTAACAAATTCCTCTCCATCTAAACCTTTAATACTATGGCAGTCACAGTCGATGTTTGGAAAGTTAAAACCCCCTACCATAACTACCCTATTATCCTTACAGATAGCTGAGATCTCCTTACAAGTTTGTTTCTCAATTTCCCTCTGACTATTGGGGGGTCTATAATACAAGCTGAAAAATGTGTTGATGGAAAAGCGCAACAAGTCAGGCAGCATTCAAGGAGCAGGAGAATTGACATTTCAGGATTAGCCCTTCTTCAGGAAATGAATTCCTGAACACCAGAAACTTGGCTGTTCATGCTACGTTCCCCTGAGAATCCATCACCCCCTACATTTTCCAAAACAGTATACCTGTTTGAAATGGGTATATCCACAAAAGACTCCTGCACTAGCTGCCTACCTCTCTTACCCTTCCTGGAGTTAACCCATCTATGTGACTGTTTCTGAGACTTGCCCCCTTCCTATATCTGCCATCCATCACATACTGTTGCAGGTGCAAATTCCTCATTGCTTCTGTTTCTCCAACCGATACACTCGATGTCATTTCCTGTGGTGATGTCACTTCCTGTTCTTTTTCTCAGGGGGTGGTGGATGGGGTCTAAGTCGATGTGTTTGTTGATGGAGTTCCAGTTGGAATGCCATGCTTCTAGGAATTCTCAAGCGTGTCTTTGTTTGGCTTGTTCTAGGATGATGTGTTGTTCCAGTCGAAATGGTGTCCTTCTTTATCTGTACGTAAGGATACTAGTGAGAGAGGGTCATGTCATTTTGTGGCTAGTTGGTGTTCATGTATCCTGGTGGCTAGTTTTCTGCCTGTTTGTCCAATGTGGTGTTTGTTACAGCCCTTGTATGGTATTTTGTAAATGACATTAGTTTTGCTTGTTATCTGTATAGGGTCTTTCAAGTTCATTAGCTGCTGTTTTAGTGTGTTGGTGGGTTTGTGGGCTACCATGATGCCAAGGGGTCTGAGTAATCTGGCAGTCATTTCTGAGATGTCTTTAACGTAAGGGAGAATGGCTAGGGTTTCTGGACGTGTTTTATCTGCTTGTTTGGGTTTGCTGCTGAGAAATCGGTGGACTGTGTTCATTGGGTACCCATTCTTTTTGAATACATGGTATAGGTGATTTTCCTTTACTCTGCGTAGTTCTTCTATGCTGCAGTGTGTGTTGGCTCATTGAAATAATGTTCTGATGCAGCTGATCTGATACATACAGATAAGAAAGGACACCACTTTGACTGGGACAACACATTCACTCTAGGACAACATATAAATAGAAAGCAGGAATTATCAGCAGTGCTTCATCTGAGGCCCACTGAAGATGTTACCTAATATGGTGACGAAACATCTGGAAATGAATCTACCAGCTCATCAATAAACCTACATCCAGAACATCCAGGTCACTTTTGCAGAAGCACAATTGGCATCACCAAATCTATCTACCTCCATGCATTAAGCAGCTAACTGCGCTCACAATCTTGATAAATCCAATTAGAGGAGTCCAAATGGAATTATCCAGTAGTCAGGGCCTCATTTATGTATTGAGACAACCTAACAGTTGCCTGGCTGCAAAAGCCATTTTTCTAATTCAAATTTCAAAAGATGATGTCACCATGTTGAAGTACACTTACTTTGACGTTCCGTTACGTCCTCATGCTCTTCTTAAGCTGGAAGGCAACAGATTGGTTCTCAGCTTTGTGAACCCGCTCACCACCTTTATTTCAACAAATAACCTATTGTCACACCTTGCAAACCCTCCCCCCCAAATTATCTGTTTCCCTTACCCCTACTCAGCACTAATTTGGGACCAGGTAAAAGTCTAATTTCTGTTTCCCATGCACAAAGCACTTTAAAACCAGTGAGGCACTTTCAAGGTGTGGGAAAATAGTTAAGTGTAGCAGAGACCAATAAGTGACCATCTGTCTTAGGCAAACATTTCTAGTCTTCTTTGAATACTGCGAATTGATTCTTAATTCATCTCCCAACAGAGATCATTCTGAGCAAATAGGGAGCTGAATCTACCAGGTACATAATTCAGTTTTCCTTGTTGATTTTTCCTCACATCTAGCTTATTTAGGGAGTTTAGTAAGATAGGAGGCTGAATTTTACTGACGTGAGTTTTGGCATTACAAGACATTTAATAAGCAATAATTCCTGTCAATTGGCATCTCATCGCTGACTAGTAAGAATCTTATCATACTTGTGAAAAGCATAAAAGATGGTTTGAGATGATTTTATTGTAAAGATGGGTTTTGTTGCTCTTGTCACTCAATTCTACCATGTATTTCACATTACACATTGTCGCTCAGACCTCTATAAAGTCCCCCCATTGAGTTTTGAGGCAGCAAAAGAGGTTTTTCGGCCTATCACATCTGTGCCAATCCTTAAGCACCTACCATTGTAGTCCTATTTTCCAGCTTTAGTCCCTTGGCTTTGAATATTTTGGTGTTTCAACTGGTAACCCAAATTCTTCTTAAATGTTGTGATTGTTCCTGCCTCTACAGCCCTTTCAGCTGGAATGCCAGATACTTACCACCCCATGAGGGAAAGAAATTCTTCCTTAAATCTCCTCTAAACAACCTGCCTTTTTACTTTAAATCTATGCCCCAGAATATTGATCTCTCTTCTCAGAGAAAATGTTTCTTCTCATCTGCCCTATCTATGCCCCTCATAATCTTGTACACTACAATCAAGTCCACCCTCAGCCTTCTCTGTTCCAAGGAAAACAACCCCAGCCCATCTGATCTTTCATGAATTGAAGTGCTCCAGCCCAGACAACAATCTGGTAAATCCTCTCTGCATCATCTCTACTATAACCACATCCTTCCTATAATGTGGCAACCAGAACTGTACACTGTTTTCCAACTGTGGCCTAACCAGAAGCTAATGCACTCCACCATAACCTCCCTGCTTTTGTGTTCAATGCTTCACCTAATAAAGATAAGTATTATTATGCCTCCTTAAGCACCCTTTCTATCTGTTTTGTTGCCTTCAAGCATCTATAGACATGCAAATTTGTTGAAGGAAAAATGTTGATAGATATCAGTAAGAAAGTGATAAAATTAAATGAAAGTTATTTTAAGACCATATGAAATAAGAATGTGTGAAGTAATTCTGTGCTGCCTGTTATTGCCAATCATTGGACAGCACAATATCCCAAAAAAAATTGTCCAAAATGAGCAAGACACCCATGATTAAATAGTGAATCCATCCAGTATGCTCTTTAGATGTTTACAAAGGAGCTGACATCAATTTAAAAGGTATAGCCATCCCATTATTGAACAGGTCCCAGATCTTGTAGCTGATTTGTTCAGCTACAATTTAAAGTTGTTTGTTATGATGCTGCTTTAAAACAAACTGAATTCTGTACAGAACATGCACAATTTAATTCAAAACAATCTGGATTTATACAAAATAAAGTCATGGTACACGCAAGAACACATGAGAAAGGGAAACACTGGACAAGCACAATGGGAGCATTTCACGTTTGCAGTATTGCAACAGTTTTAGTTTGAGCACGTTCAGAATATTCCATTATGCGCTCAGATACTCTCCTTGAAAACTACTTGGAATTATCTTGGCAACACCTACACTGTAAAATCAGCAGTAGGGCTAATCCAATCTGTCAGCCACTACAAACATAAATCAGATCTTTTTAACATTTGCTTCTGTTCAATTTGTTTTGTATTCAATTTAAAAATAAGGTTAAGAGGCTGACAATAATGAGCAGCATAATAAGTAAATAGATGTACCTTCTTATGTCTCTAAGCAGCTTAAATTTAGAACTAGTGTAGTGCCAGCAGTTACTTTATTTTATTTAGATTCACATCACCCAGGTTGAACTTCTGCCTCAAAACAACTCACAACAGAAATTGTGCAAAAATCATAGCAGCTACAAAAAGCTGTCAGCAGTCACTTAAGTTCCTCATACCACTTCCACTTATGAAGTAATTCAAGCTTTAAATCTTAAAAGGATTTGGTATGTCATATTCCAATTATTGTATTGAGGCACGGTGTCACATATTAAAGCATTTTTATTGTGTGATTTTGGACTCGACAAGAGCGGCCTCAGTACTGTAACATTTAGAATGTTCCACCTTGGGTCACTGTTGTCAGTATTACTTATTTCATGCTTTCAGTATTTAATCAAGGGATTTGAGTGTCCCTTGCTAAACCAGCATTTATGATCAAACCATAATTGCTCTTGAGAAAGGCCAACTTCTTGAATTGCTATAGTCCAATTGGTGTAGATACACTCACAGTGTTGTTCGGAAGGGAGTTCCAGGTTTTTAATTAAGCAACCATGATAGAATGACAATAAATTTCACATTCAGGATAACATGTGGCTTGGATATGTTCTTAGAGGTGAAAGTGTTCCCATGCACCGTGCTGCCCCTTGTACTTCTCAGTTAGAGGCCACAAATTTGGGAGAGTTTGTCATAGAAGATTTCTGTCTGGTAAAGCACGGAACTATCACAATAAAACACAAAGTAAAACCCTCTTTTACAACGTAACAGCCATACAATTCATACAATCTCAGAAGAGAGGAGGAATAGAAAACATTCTATTTTAAACAGCTAATGTCAGTATGAAATAATGTTAGGTATAGCTCAACTAGATACAAAGCTGTTGATTAGATTACGACAGTGTGGAAACAGGCCCTTCAGGCCAACAAGTCCACACCGACTCATTGGAGAGTAACCCGCCCAAACCCACCTCCCTTTGACTAATGCAACTAACATTATGGGTAATTTAGAAGGCCAATTCATCTGACCTGCACAACTTTGGACTGTGGGAGGAGTCACAGAGAGAATGTGCAAACTCCAAACAGACAGTCATCTGAGGCTGGAATTGAATCTGGGACCTGGCTCGGTGAGGCAGCAGTGCTAACCATTGAGCCACTGTGCCTACCATGAGCCATCATGCAGCCCGATTGTACATGGTCTCCATGGGTCATGACTTGCGCTGCAGTTTGGAGGTAGCAACACGGAGCCTGTTCAGAGCAAGTGATTAGCTGAATCTACCAACTACCCTTTCCAATTTCTCCGTCAAGTTTTCTCCTTGTTTGGAGAGTTTGGTCAAATAGAAAGCTGAATATTAATGAGGCAAGTTGTACAGTCAACAAGATGTTTACCAAACAATACTCCCCATTAACTCGCAACTTACTGTTGTCAAGTGGAAAACTGGCCACACTGCCAGTCAAAAACATAAAATATGACAGGAGATACATTGTCATGGGCCTCACTCGATTTTTTGTCTGATTAGATCACACATTATGCCATAGCCCATGTTGCTCCAACTCCTTTAAGATACTGCCCACAATCTTTTTACATGGACTGTGTGCAAAATAAACTTTATTGCGCTGAAACATTTTGAAGAGTTGTCATGTATTGGAATTGAAAGTGTGGTGCAAGAAGAGCATAGCAGGTCAGGCACCATCCAAGGAACAGGAGAATTGACACTTGGGGCAAAAGTCCTTCATCAGGAATCCCATTCCAGATGAAGGGTTTTGCCAGAAACGTCAATTCTCCTGCTCCTTGAATGCTGCCTGACCTGTTGTGTTTTTCCAGCACCACACTCTCGACTCTGATCTCCTGCATCTGGAGTCCTCACTTTGTCCTTATATTGGAATTGTATTGGCACCTAAATCTAATTGGATTCAAATCACTGAAGATGCAATGCTTGGTTGCTGGGAACCACAAATTTTTTGATTCTGAACTTTTATAAAATTAAAATTTGTTTTATAGTGAAAAAATCCAAATCTCAAAACAACTGGCAAGAAAATCATTGGTACTGTTATTATTTGATACTGTACAATATTGAAAACATGAGGGTGGCAGTGGGAAATCTGTGAGTAAGCTGTTTTGCTGGCTACCAGCCAAACACTAATGTCTGAGAGATCTTTGCCAAGAGTGATATATTCTGCCTGCCTACTGGCCCAAATATGGTCAGAAAAGTCTACGTAAGCAGCTGTGCCCTATATTTCTCCTTCAGTCTGAAAGAGGAGAGTGAGAAACAAGGGAATCATAGAGCAATTAGCCTAACATCTGGTGTCAGAAAATTGCTACTGTCTATAATTAAGGATAGAGTGACTGAACATCATAAATTCTTTCAGCTGATCACAGAGAGCCACATTGATTTGTAAAGGGTTCATCATGCCTGACAAATCTCGTTAAAATTGTAGGAAGTGAACTGTGTGATAGACAAGCGAATATGTTTGATTTTTTTTAAATTCTAGAATTCAGAAGGCATGTGATAACATCCCCCATGAGAGATTGGGCTAAATTGAAAATTTATGGAGTCGAAGACAAGTTATTGACTTGGTTAGAAATTGGCTGAGCAACAGGAATCCAGAGAGTTGGGATAATGGGCAGGTACTCTAATTATCATGATACAGCCAGTAGTGTCCCTGATACAGACAAGGGTCTGTGTCAGGGTGTCAGCTATTCACCAAGTGTATTAATCACTCAGATGATGACATAGAGAATCAGATCTACATTTACTGACTGCAATTTATTGATAGGTGGAATTTTGAGTAGTGTAGATGGAAGAATAAAATTACAATATCTACAATTTCAAAAGAAAAGTATCCAAAGATATTCCCCTTCTGCTACTTTATTCATCCCTTAAAAATGTCACCAAATTCATCAGGCCTAGTCAGCATAGATTTGTGAATGGAAATTCATGTTTAGCAAACTTGTTGGAGTCTTTGGATAGTGTTATTCACAAAATTGATAAAGGAGAGCTGTGGACGTAGCGCACTTAAATTTTCAAAGGTTTTTGATTGTCACTTACAGGAGGCTGGTTAGAAAAATTAGGCCACATAGGATAGGAGGTAATGTACGAACATGGATTATGTTTGGCTATCAGGCAGCAAAAACAGAGTTAGAATAAATGAGTTTGAAATAACTCCATAGAGGCTATTACCCACTCACCTTTTATGTACGTGTGGAGAGTCCTTGAACAGATCTAGCTCTGTCAGAGCCAGCTCTCAGAGTGAACAGAGCCCCTGACAATCCCATGTGTCTCTGACAGCCAGGGCACCCTTATTGGACCAGATTAACAGCCCCAATTAGGGAACTCACACCTGGCTAACCTCGTTTCAATCATTACAGGGTCCATTGGCAGGCCATGACCAGCGGGCTACATTCCCTCTAATTTTCCTTCCGCTGTGTGGACATCAACGGTCAATAGACAAAACAATGGCAAATGATGTTCTGTATATGTACATTTTTATAGATGCTCCATAGGAAGCATCTTTTCTGGGTGCATTACGTCATAGCTTGACAAATGTTCTTCCCAAGACTGTAAGAAACTACAGACAGTCATGAACTCAGTTCAAGCCATCACCCAACCTATCCTTCCATCCATTGACTCCATCTGTACTTTCCGCTGCCTTGGGAAAGCAACCAAAATCATTAAAAACCCCACCTACCGTGGTTATACTCTCCTCCACTCTCGTCCGTCAGGCATGAACGAATACATTCAAGAACAGCTTCTTTCCCACTGTTATCAAACTTTTGAAAAGACTTCTCAGATGTTAATCCTGATTGCGCTCTCTCTCTCCCTCTCTCTCTCTCTCTGCACCTTCTCTGCGGCTGTAACACTGTATTCTGCACACTGTTCTGCTACCCTGATTCACTTTGGATGGTATTATCTGCCTGTATAGCACACAAAACAACACTTCATTGGATCTTGATACATGTGACAACAATGAACAAAGAACATAGAAAGTGTATAGCCCAGGAACAGGCCCTTCGGCCCTCCAAGCCTGAGCCACTCCAAATCCACTATCTAAACCTGTTGCCTAATTCCTAAGCACCTGTATCTCTCTGCTCCCCACATACTCATGCATCTGTCGAGATGCTTTTAAATGAACCTTACGTGCCTGCCTCTACTACCTCTGCTGGCAACGTGTTCCAGGCACCTACCACCCTCTGTGTAAAGTAATTGCTGCGTGTATCCCCCTTAAACTTTTCACGTCTCACCTTGAAAGCATGACCTCTCATTATTGAATCCCTCACCCTGGGAAAAACCTTATCTCTATCTACCCTGTTTATACGATTCAAGATTTTGTAGACCTCAATCAAGTCCCCCTCAATCTCCTTTTTTGTGATGAAAACAACTCTAACCTACTCAAACTCTCTTCATAGCTAACACCTTCCATACCAGGCAACATCCCCGTAAACCTTCTCTGCACCCTTTCCAAACTGTCCGCATCCTTTTGGTAATGTAGCAACCAGAACTGTACACAGTATTCTAAATGCAGTCAAACCAATGTCTTGTACAATTTTAACATGACCTGCCAGCTCTTATACGCATACCCCATCAGATGAAGACAAGCATACCATATGCCTTCCTGACCACTCTATCCACTAGTGCAGCAACCTTCAGGGTACAATGGACTTGCACTCCCAGATCTCTCTGCACATCAAATTTTCCCAAGGCTCTTCTGTTTACTGTATAATTTGCTCTAGAATTAGGCTTCCCAAAATACATCACCTCACATTTGCCTGGATTGAACTTCATCTGCCACTTCTCTGCCCAACTCTGCAGTCTATCTATATTCTCCTGTATTCTTTGACAGTCCCCTATGCTTTCTGCTCTCCACCAATCTTTGTGTCATCTGCAAACTTGCTGATCATACCAACAGTGCTCTCTTCCAGATTATTTATGTATATCACAAACAACAGTGGCCCCAGCACTGATCCCTGTGGAACACCACTGGTCACCTTTCTCCATTTTGAGAAACTCCCTTCAACTACTACTCTGCCTCCTGTTGCTCAACCAGTTCTTTATCTACCTAGCTAGAACACCCTGCACACCATGTGACTTCACCTTCTCCATTAGTTTACCATGGGGAATCATATTAAATGCCTAACTGAAGTCCATGTATATGACATCTATAGCCCTTCCTTCATCTCAGCTTGGTAACTTCCTCAAAGAACTCTATTAAGTTGGTAAGGCACGATCTCCCCTGCATAAAACCATGTTGCCTATCACTGATAAGCCCATTCTTTTTCAAATATAAACAAAATTTATCCTTCAGTACTTTCTCCAGAACTTTCCCACCACTCTCATCAGGCTCACTGGTCTGTAGCTACCAGGAATATCACTACTAACCTTCTTGTACAGGGGGACAACATCAGCAACCCTCCAGTCCTCTGGCACCTCACCTGTGTTTAAGGATGCCACAAAGATATCTGTCAGGTGCCCAGCTATTTCCTCTCTCACCTTCCTCTGCAACCTGGGGTAGATCACATCCAGTCCTGGGGATTTGTCCACCTTAAATACCTCCAGCCTACCCAACACATCTTCCCTACTTATATCAAGGTAATCCAGAGTTAACAAACTTCTCTCTCTAATCTCAACATTCATCATGTCCCTCACCTCAGTGAACACTGATGCAAAATAATCATTCAGCACACAGCCTTCCTTCATTATTCTTTCATCAACCAATCCTTTCTCTACTGGTTCTTTGTCAAGGAGCAGGCTTAAAATTGTTGCACAAATTGAGGGCCCAGACAGACACACACACACTCACACACATATACATATACGTTTGTGGGGTGAACTTGTACTTGCAGAATTACATTGTACTTTGCTCAAAAACTGCATGAATTCATGTAAGACTCTGTTATCTCACTTTTTAGATTAGAATCAGTCTAAACATTATGGTACAGACAGAGAACATGGGGGCTAACACCTTCAACGTATTATCTGGCTAACACCAATTGTTACAGTTAACCTGATAATGTAACTTTTTTTTAAAAAAGTGTTGTGATTTACTTATGAAAGAAGTGAAACTATCATGGTATTCGAACAAGAAGAAGTGAAACAGTTAAAGTATTATTCAATGTATAATTTCGTTTACATCACACTGTAAACTTTTGCTATAAATTCTGTGTCTACAATTGTGTCCTCCACAACCACCTGTTGAAGGAACGGTGCTCCGAAAATTCCTGCTGGACTATAACCTGGTGTTGTGTGATTTTTAACTTTGCTTTTGAAATCAGTTGATCTTGAGTGGCAACAGTGCTGCAGGGGGAGCAATGGAATGAGGGTGTGGAACAACATGAAAGGTTGATGAAGCAGAGGGTAGAAAATACTAGATGAACCTGCATTCATTGACCTTGACCACCTGTTTTTAAGGAGAGCATTAGACTAGTAGAGATGTCCTTGGATCCAAGACACCAGACGTTAGCTTAACTGGTACCTACTCTAATTCCCTTCTGACAGTGATCCTTGAGGAGCTCCTAGCAGCTGACAGAACTATGGCTTCACTCTTCCTGCTCCTTCCACCATTAAAGACTTCAGCATTAGATCAGTTACTTTAGAACTCTTTCTGCCTTAGTGTTTGATTTTCCATGTTTTAAACTGCAGAAACATTACTCTTTGCCTTTAAAATGAACAACCCACATTTAAGAGAAGCAGGCTGGCTGAATCAGGTGCTCTCAATGTTGACTGAGCTTTTCTGAGCATGCAGCCAGCCAGCAGCACGTAGCAGCAAGGCAACCATTTCAACCTATCATGGTAATTAAATAGAGTATAACTTTTTCATGGTGCCCCCTTCATTGGAATTGTCCCAAGCAAGTTATAAATTGAAATCCTTACCCAAAACACAAGGCTGACAAATTTTAGCTCTTAATCTGGGCAGGTACTTCAGTGGAGTACTGAGAGCTATGTGTTGGGAGATGTTAAGTAGAAGTCATGCCCATTTTCTCAAATGAAGAAAAGCAAATGAATGATTCTATGTGCCTGGTAACACTCCTCCCTCAGCCAACATCACAACAAATGGATTCATTCACCATCCATCGTACTGAATTATAGAATTAGTACAATGTGGAAAGAGTACATTCATCAAGTTTGCACTGACACACTTAAAAAAATTTCCAAGCAGATTCAGCCCCCACCCTGTGCCCCATTTCTCATGGCTAACCCAACTAGCCTGCACATCCCTGGACACTACAGAACAATTTAGCGTGTCCAATCCATCTAACCTGCACTTCTTTGGATTGTGGGAGGAAACCGGAGCACCCAAAGGAAACTCACTCAAACACGCTATGTGCAAACATCAAACAGACAGCCACCCAAGGCTGGAATAGAACCTGGCCCCCTGGTTCTGTGAGGCAGCAGCACTAACCACTGAGCAACATGTCACCCCACACATATTTCTGTCTGCAGAATGGCTGTCACATTTAAATATAAAGTAATAGCAGAGTGATTTTTTTTGTGCTGTTAGGGGTGGGCTTGGAGGTGGCAATAATGGACCAAGTTTAAATATAATTTCCCCCCAGACGTGATCGATGATGCCCTCCATCGCATCTCCTCCACTTCCCGCTCCTCTGTCCTTGATTCCCGTCCCTCCAATCACGACCAGGACAGATCCCCACTGGTCCTCACCTACCACCCCACTAACCTCCATATACATCGTATCATCCGTCGTCATTTATGCCACCTCCAAACGGACCCCACCAGCAGGGATATATTTCCCTTCCCTCCCCTATCAGCTTTCCGAAAAGACCACTCCCTCCGTGACTCCCTCGTCAGGTCCACACCCCCCACCAACCCAACCTCCACTCCCAGCACCTTCCCCTGCAACCGCAAGAAATGCAAAACTTGCGCCCACACCTCCCCTCTTACTTCCCTCCAAGGCCCCAAGGGATCCTTCCATATCCACCACAAATTCACCTGCACCTCCACACACATCATCTACTGCAACCCCTGCACCCGATGTGGCCTCCTCTATATTGGGGAGACAGGCCGCCTACTTGCGGAACATTTCAGAGAACACCTCTGGGACACCCGGACCAAACAACCCAACCACCCCGTGGCTCAACACTTCAACTTCCCCTCCCATTCCACCAAGGACATGCAGGTCCTTGGACTCCTCCATCGCCAAACCGTAGCAACACGACGGCTGGAGGAAGAGCGCCTCAGCTTCCGCCTAGGAACCCTCCAACCACAAGGGATGAACTCAGATTTCTCCAGTTTCCACATTTCCCCTCCCCCCACCTTGTCTCAGTCAAATCCCTCGAACTCAGCACCGCCTTCCTAACATGCAATCTTCTTCCTGACCTCTCCCCTCCCACCCTCCACTCCAGCCTATCACCCTCACCTTGACCTCCTTCCACCTATCGCATTTCCAACGCCTCTCCCCCAAGTCCCTCCTCCCTACCTTTTATCTTAGCCTGCTCATTCCTGATTCCTGAAGAAGGGCTCATGCCCAAAACGTCGATTCTCCTGCTCCTTGGATGCTGCCTGACCTGCTGCGCTTTTCCAGCAACACAATTTCAAGCTTAAATATACCATGGTACAGAAGTGGCAGTACAGCTGGATTCATAAACCCACTTCTCCCAGCCAGCACATCCCTTATTGAAAGTACAGGATAGTAGAATTTCCTAATCCTACTCATTCATTCCTAGGACATCTAGGGATTTGGGATTCTTGCTTTTGTCTCAATTAATTCAAAATGAAAACCTTTGGTAACAGTGACAATAGGAGAAATATACAAGGGTGTACACAGCTTGTCCCCTCTCTAGAAGAGAAATTGGTGAGCCCCCAACAGGCCCAGAAGAAACCTCCTCTACTTGATAGTATGCTGCGTGCAGGCTACATTGAGGAATACCCACCCTCTGGAGCTGTTCGTCGATCAGATTGTCCAACTGTTCCAGCACTCCCTTCCTGAATGAGCTCAATAATGAGCAGACAATCCCCAGATAAAGGGTCCAATGGATTCTATATCCAGTCAAGTAAAATCAGTCAGGGTTTTGTCTCCTTGGGATGCTAGGAAGCCTTATTTCCCAAGAGTAGGTAAAGTTTTGCACCTTATTTAGCAGATACACCCACACACTGAATCAGAAGATTTTCTTGTACACACTTAAGAAATTCCTCTCCATCTAAACCTTTAACACTATGGCAGTCCCAGTCTATGTTTAGAAAGTTAAAATCCCCTACCGTAACCACTCTATTATTCTTACAGATAGCTGAGATCTCCTTACAAGTTTGTTTCTCAATTTCCCTCTGACTATTAGAGAGTTCATAATACAATCCCAATAAGGTGATTATCCCTTTCTTATTTCTCAGTTCCACCCAAACAACTTCCCTGGATGTATTTCCAGGAATATCCTCCCTCAGCACAGCTGTAATGCTATCCTTTATCAAAAATGCCACTCCCCCTCCTTTCTTGCCTCCCTTTCTATCCTTCCTGTAGCATTTGTATCCTGGAACATTAAGCTGCCAGTCCTGCCCATCCCTGAGCCATGTTGCTGTAATTGCAATGATATCCCAGTCCCATGTTCCTAACCATGTCCTGAGTTCATCTGCCTTCCCTGTTAGGCCCCTTGCATTGAAATAAATGCAGTTTAATTTATCAGTCCTACCTTGTCTCTGCCCGCCCTGACTGTTTGACTCACTTCTGTTCTCAACTGCACCAGTCTCAGTTTGATTTCTTTCCTCACTATCTCCCTGGGTCCTACCCCACCCCCCCACCCCACTAATTTAAATCCTCCTGAGCAGCTCTAGCAATCCTTCCTGCCAGTAAATTAGTCCCCTTCCAATTCAGGTGCAATCCGTCCTTCTTGTACAGGTCACTTCTACCCCAAAAGAGATTCCAATGATCCAGAAATGTGAATCCTTCTCCATTACACCAGCTCCTCAGCCATGTATTTATCTGCTCTATCCTCCTATTCCTGCCTTCACTAGCCCGTAGCACTGGGAGTATTCCAGATATTACTACTTTCGAGGTATGACTCTATGACCTCCTTTTTAAATTCCTGCCTAACTCTCTGTAATCTCCCTTCAGAATCTCAATCTTTTCCCTTTCTATGCCATTGGTTCCAATGTGGACAATGACCTCTTGCTGGCCTCTCTCCCCCTTGAGAATATTCTGTACCCTCACTGAGACATCCTTGATCCTGGCACCAGGAAAGCAATATACCATTCAGATTTTCCACTGATGTCCGCAGAAACATCAGTCTGTACCACGGACTAGAGAATCCCCTAACATAATTGATCTCTTGGAACCCAACCTAGCCCTCATTGCATTAGAGCCAGTGTCAATACCAGAAACATTTGGCTGTTCATGCTACGTTCCCCTAAGAATCCATCAGCCCCTACATTTTCCAAAACAGCATACCAGTTTGAAATGGATACAGCCACAGAACACACCTGCACTAGGTGCTACCTCTCTTACCCTTTCTGGAGTGAACCCATTTTTGTGACTGTATCTGAGACTTTCCCCCCTTCCTATAACTGCTATCCATCACATACTGTTGCTGTTGCAAATTCCTCATTGCTTCTAACTGTCTCTCCAACTGATCTATTCAATCTGATAAGATTCACAACCAACAGCATTTATTGCAGACATAATCCGCAGTAACCCTTAAACCCTCTTTAAATTCCCACATCTGACAAGAAGTACATATCACTCTATTAAAGGCCAACTTTGCTCCTTCACAATCTACTAAGCCAGAAAATAACACCGTCTTATTCCTCTACAAAGCACTGCTCCAGGTTAGATTAATAGTTGTGGCTTATATTTTATGTTTAATCAAGAGACATATCTCAAAAAACATATAATCAAGGAAGAACCCACTCTACTCACTACTGCAGACTTTCTGTTGGCCACTCAAAACAATTAACTTATCTGATTCTGTGCTGTGCACTTTGGCCAAACAGTTCTTCCAAGATCAGTTGTTAATTTCACTGTTTGCTAATTTTCCCAGATGCACTCTGATGTCCAGCGATATATGAATTCAAACAGCAAAGGCAGTACTGGAGCCTGGGCTACTGTTTTGTCTTTACTATCTATTTTGCTGCTATTTTTACTATTATTTGCTGGGATTAACTCTATTTAAATCACAGAACTGTTTGTGATTGTGAGCAATTCTCTCTATGCTTTGTAAATTATCCACAGGTACCAATAATGTCCTCACTTGTTTATTCCGAGTACCATCTTGTAACTTTAAATAATTGGAAAGCTATTGTTAAAAAAAATATATTTTTCTGTTTAACACTTATTATTAAAATAATATTTAACACTGTTTATCCTATACAACAATCAAATAGTTCTAATGTCATATACTTCAGTGTCACTTTGAGTTAAATGTAATTCGGAAATGGCAAGTGTGTGACTTAATTATAAAGTGTTTGTTTCCTGGAAATGGCATTTGTTCTAAAGTTCCTTTGTGAACAAAAAAACTGATAGGATACCTGCAAAGTGCATTGGATCTGAAATTCTACAGGCCGTGATCCCGATAGTTATTCCAGAATCTTTGCTTCGATCAAAATTCTTTCTGAGAAGCTTCCATCATGCAAGACCAGCTCATCCAACATGCTGTCTGAATAGGACAATATTCTGTGAACCCCAAAAAGTCTGGTTTCACAACACAGCAATAACAATGAAAGCCTCCAAAAAGAAGAGCACTCTCAACTACAGTTCATGTTTGTGGTATTTACTCAAAAAGCTTTTAATTTGCTGAGATAGTACAACCAATGTATGTTCCTTGGTTACCACATTTGTGCATTGTTCCCTCCAACTCAAATGATTATTTACTTTGACATCAATCTTGACAGTGCACTCAACTGTTGACCCTGTTGAACTGGCCAAGTTAGTGGAAGCATACTACCACATCACTAGCAGGGGCCCAGCACCACTACTGGTGCAGCACAAATGGGCAGCATGGCGGCTCAGTGGTTGGTACTGAGTTCAATTCCAGCATCAAGCAACTGTCTGTGTGGAGTTTGCATTTTCCCACCCCACGTCTGCGTGAGTTTCCTCCAGGTGTTCCAGTTTCCTCCCAGGTTCGGTAGACTGGCCATGCTAAAATGCCCCACAGTGTTCAGGATTGTGCAGGTTAGGTGGATTTGCTATGGGAAATGCAGGGTTAGAGGGATGAGACAGGGGAATGGGACTGGGTGGGATGTTCTTCAGAGGGTCGGTGTGGACTCAATGAGCCAAATGGTCTGCTTCCACACTGTAGGAATTCTATGACAAATGTCTACCTACCCCATGATTTCAGTTAATTGCTTTACTACCAGCTAGTCATATTTTAGATTGATGACAAAACTGACTTTAAGATGTGCCTATAAACTGGCTAAAGATCAGACATGTATTTTTTCATGTCCCATCTATCCCTTGTAAATCATGCTTTACAATCTAATTTAAACTTATCGAAAAACTGAATGACTTTAATGTTAACCCTACTCTTCTATGTTTGATTGGTGATTTCCTTTACTTTTCATTATCCAGGTGAATGATTATTGGTCAGAGTATCGTGGCATAGTAATCTTGAAATATGTTAATGAGATCATACTTGTGGGTCTTGTCAGGAATAATGATGTGAACTACGAGGATGAGTTCATTAAACAGAAATTTACATACATTTGGAAAGGCAAGAGCCGATTAGGGATGGTCAACATGGCTTTGTGCATGGGAAATCATGTCTCACTAACTTGATCGAGTTTTTTGAAGAAGTGACAAAGAGGTTTGATTAAGGTAGTGAGGTGAACATTGTCTATATGGACTTCAGTAAAGCGTTTGACAAGGTTCCACGCGGTAGACTGGTTAATAAGGTTACAAGGAGAACTAACCATTTGGATACTAAATTGGCTAAAAGCTAAAAGCTAGGAGACAGGGGGTTGCTTTTTGGACAGGAGGATGGTGACCAGTGGTGAGCTGTAGGGATCGGTGCTGGATCCACTGCTTTTTGTAATTTATATAAATGATTTAGACGTGAATGTAGGAAGTATGGTTAGTAAATTTGTAGATGACACCAAACTTGGTGGCGTAGTGAACAGCAAAAATGGTTATCTCCAAGTACAGTGGGACCTTGATCGGACGGGCCAAGATAAATGTAAGTTGCTGCATTTTGACAGGGCAAATCATGACAGGTCTTATACACTTAAAGATAAGGTCCTGGGGAGTGTTGTTGAAAAAAGAGACCTCAGAGTCTAAGTTCATAATTCCATAAAATTAGAGGCGCAGATGGAGAGAAAAGTGAAGGCGGCATTTGGTATGCTTTCCTTTATTGGTCAGAGTATTGAGTATAGAAGTTAGGAGCTCATGTTGCAGTTGCATAGAATGTTGGTTAGGCCAGTTTTGGAATATTGCGTGCAATTCTGGACTCTCTGGTATAGGAAAGATCTTGTTAAACTTGAAAGAGTTCAGAAAAGATTTATAAGCATGTTGCCAGTTATCTAGACTGTTTGAGCTATCAGGAGAGGTTGAATAGGCTGGGGCTTTTCTGGAGAGCGTCAAAGGCTGAGGGGTGACCTTATAGAAGTTTATAAGATCATGAGGGGTATGGATAGGCTGAATAGACAAGACCTTTTTCCTAAGGGTAGGGAAGTCCAAAAGTAGAGGGCATAAGTTTAAGGTGAGAGGGGGAAGATTTAAAAAGGAACTAAGAGGTAAGTTTTTCATGCAGAGAGTGCTGTGTATAAAGAATGAACTGCCAGAGGAAGTGGAGGAGGCTGATATAATTACAACATTTAAAAGGCATCTGGATGGGTACGTGAATAGAAAGGGATTGGAGGGATATGGGCCAAATGCTGGCAAATGGGACCAAAGTAATTTCGGATATCTGTTGGGCATGGACAAGTTGGATCAAAGGTCTGTTTCCATGATGTACATCTCTATAATTCTATGACTCAATGTCATGGAATCCAGGAGAGCTAGCCAACTGGACACAAAATTAGGTTGACAGAAGGAGACAAGGTGGTGTTTTTCGGTGGAGACCTATAACCAGCAATGTTCTGCAACAACTGGTGCTGGGTTCACTATTATTTGTCATTTAAGTAAATAATTTGGATGAGAATATAGGAGGAATTGTTAGTAAGTTTGTAGATAACACCAAAATTGGTGGTATAGTGGACAGTGAAGAAGATTATCTAAGAGCACAATGGAACCTTGATCAGAAAACAAACTGGTGAAATCAAAGCGGGTCAGGAAACATTCATGGAGAGAGAGCAAGCTAATGTTTCAAATCTAGAAAATTCATCAAAGCTCTGATGAAGTGTCATCTAGACTCGAAATGTTCTCTCTCTCTCCATAGATGCTGCTTGACTGTCTGTGATTTCTAGCATTTTTTGTTGTTTTCAGTACAGATTTTGGCATCTGCAGTAATTTGCTCCTACATGGAATCTTGATTGGGTTATTGGGCTAAGGATGGAGTGACAAATGGAGTTTAATTTAGATAAATGCAAAGTGTTACATTTTAGTCAGACAAACCAGGACAGGACTTACAGAGTTAATAATAGGGCCTTGGAAAGTGTTGTCAAACAGAGAGAACTGGGGGTTCATAGTTCCTTGAAAGTGGCATCACAGGTAGACAAGGTGCTGAAGAAGGCAATGAAGAACACTTGCCTCCATTGATCACAGCATTGAGTATAGGAGCTGGGACATTGCACTTCACCGATACAGGGCATTGGCGAGGCCACTTTTGGAGTACCGTGTACATTTATGGTCACCCTACTACAAAAGGATGTTATTAAATTGGAAAGGGTGCAGAAAACATTTACTAGGTTGTTGCCAGGACTAAAAGTTTCAGTTATATGGAGAATCTGGAAAGGTTGAGACTTTTTTCCTCTGGAGCGTAGGGGTAACTTTATAGTGATTTATATAATCAATCATGAGGGGTATACAGAAAGTGAATAACAAAGGTCTTTTCTGAAAGGGTAGGAGAGTTCACAGAGGGCATAGGTTTAAGGTGAGAGGAAAGATTCAAAAGGGACCTGAGGGGCAAACATTTTTACACAGAGGATGGTGTGTGGATGCCAGAGGAAGTGGTAGATGTAGGTACAGTTACGACATTTAAAAGACATTTAGACAGTTGCATGAAGAGCAAAGGTTTGGAGGGATATGGGCCAAATGCAGGCAGGTAGGGCTAGTTTAGTTTGGAAAACCTGTTTGGTATTGATGAGTCTGATCAAAGGGTCTATTTCCATATTGTATGCCTCTGTAACTCTTTGAGTCATGAATCTATGAACAACATTCATCATCAAACAGGCCGAATAGCAGGCATAGGTGTATAAATTATCCTGGAGAGATTTCAAAGCAAAAATCTGGTTTTAGTTTTAAACTTGCTTCTGCAGCTTACTTAGTTAATCGAATGTCTAATATGTTAAAATCATGGAATACACTTAAACCAAATGATTGCCTTTTTAAACTGCATAATTTCACAGGTAAGGCAAGATCAAAATAATTACAATACAATAGGAAGAAACGCAACCCTTCTGAGCCCCCTACCATCTCCTGTTCCATTTAATGACTCACCGTAGGGCCACTCAATGTATTCCTTTTCTAGGCTGAATTGCCAGTCTAGTAAACATTTGTTACTGGAGTCACATTGCATGAATTACTTGCTATAATAGTGCCCTCTTGTGGCCATTCATGTGTTTAAGTGTGTAAGGCAAAACTGGATTAAACTTGTTCTCTGCTACTACTAGTAATGTAATAAGAGAGATTTTGGTTGCAAAGGTTTGATAAATTTGGCAATGATGTTGAGATTGTAGGTTCTCCAGCCAAACACATATGGGTAGCCGAATCTTCCAGCTAACCAATCAAGGAATGTGTTGTTGAATAAGGTCATGGTTCTGAAAGGTTTATTGTTGAAAATTGCACCTAATCTGATGAGATCATAAAGATTTGAGTGAGAAAAAGTCAGAACATTATAAAGGTCTCCAAACTGACTTTGTAACAATGTTTAACTTAATTGTAACTTGTATGGGCAGTATGGTGGTTCAGTAGTTAGCACTGCTGTCTCACAGCACCAGGGTCCCAGGTTCGATTCCAGCCTCGGGTCCCTATCTGTGTGGAGTTTGTACATTCTCCCCATGTCTGCGTGGGTTTCCTCCAGGTGCTCCGGTCTCCCCCCACAGTCCAAAAGGCAGGGTAGATAAATTGGCCTTGCGAAATTGCCAATAGTTAGTCAGAGGGAAATGCATCTGGGTGGGTTACTCTTCGGAGGGTCAGTGTGGACTTGTTGGGCCGAAGGCCTGTCCCCACACTGTGGGAAATCTAATCTAATCTTGTACCTATTGTTATTAGTTGGGGATTGGTTAGCTGTGCAGAGTAATGCCAATCGCATGGGTTCCATTCACAAACTGACTAAGGCTACCATGATGAATTCACCTTCTCAACTTCTCCCCTGACCCGAGTCTTGGTGAACCTTCAGGTTAAACCACTACTAGTTGTTCCTATCTATTGAGAAAGCAGCCCTATCTGGTTAGTCTCTGACGACTTTACCTTGTTTTATCAAGGAATAGATGCATCTTGCTTAAGATATAAATTACTTGGATGAGAATATAGTAAGATTAGTAAGTTTGTGAATGACACCAAAACTGTTGGCACAGTAGACATAGGAGAAGACTTTCTAGGACTACAAAGGGATCTTGACAAACAAGGTCAATGGGCTAACAAATGGCATATGGACTCCAATCTGGATAAATGCAAGGTATTGCATTTTCACAGAACAAACAGAGGCAGACATTATACAATTAATGGTAAGGCCTTGGGGAGTATTGTAGAACAGAGGGAGCTAAGGGTTCAGGTACTTAATTCTTTGAAATTTATAGACAGATTAGTTAAAAAGCTGTTTAGCATGTTTGCCTTCATTGCTCAGTCCTTTGAGCATAGGAGTTGGGAAATCATGTTGTACAGGAAATTGGTGAGGGCTCATCTGGAGTACCATGTCTAGTTCTGGTTGCCCAGTTATAGGAAGGATATTAGCAAGCTGGAGAGGGTTCGGAACAGATTTACCAGGATATTACCGGGTATGGAAGGTTTGAGTTATAAAGATTTTTTTTCACTAGAACATAAGAGGTTGACAGATGAGCCTATGGTCATATAAAATCATGAGGGTTGTGGATATGGTTAGTGGTAGTGTCTTTTCCCTAGCATGGAGGGTTTCAAGACTAGGGTTGAAAGGACAGAGACTTAAAAAGGACAAATTTTTTACACAAGAGGGTGGTTCACTTGTGGAATGATCTCCCTGAAGAAATGGTGTGTGTGTGGGCGCAATTGCAATGTTTAAAAGATATTTAGATAAGTACATTAATAAGAAAGGTTCAGAGGGATATATACTAGGAGCAGGCAGGTGGGACTGGTTTAATTTGGAATTATGTATGGCATGGACTGGTTGGACCAAAGAGTCCATTTCCATGCTCTTGACTCTACGACAAAAACCTCTCCCTCCACCACTGTAAATAAATTAAGCTCTTAGACCTAGTCAAGGAAAGGAAGTAGTGATAGGAACCTACCACAGCCATAACTTTACAGTGGTTGGCATTGCAATATATACAACAATTTCTGTTTAAAAAAAAGACTTACCATATTTACTGGAAAAAGACAGTTAGTACATGTGGAATGAATGGACCTTCAAGAATAGCCGCATCAACAGGTATTATTGGGTGTCAGACAATACACCTTCATGACCTACAGTTTTTTGGTGCACATGCAGAATAGCTAGGCATGCTTTCTCATCACCAAAAATATCCTCAATTATCTCAATAATCCAGCTATACACCTGGCACTGTGGGAAAGGAATCAGTCATACATTTGATTCAAATAAGTCCAGAGATAAGAGACTCACAAGAATTTGCTGACCCCAATGTACATTGTTGTTGGACAATTTGTTTAGGATCTAGCAGCAGTAAAACACCAATCTGTTGACGACAGTGAAAACAAAACTATTATTTAGGAATGAGGCATCAGTTGTCCAGAGAGGAGGAATGTAGAAACAAATAAAAATAATGGCACAGAAAGAGGATATTTTGGCTGTTGTGTCTGTGCTAGCCAAAGGAAAAAAATCTAACCATCTATTCCAATCCCACCTTCCAGCACCTGGATTGTAACCCTGCAGGTTAGTGTGTTTCAGGTGCAGATCCAAGTTCCTTTTAAATGAATTGAGAGTTTCTGCTTCAATCATCACACGAAGCAATGAATTGCAGGAACCCACAACTCCCAGGTGAATTTGTTTTCCCTAATGTCCCTCCAATCCTTCTAGCAATCTCCTTAAATCTGTACCTCCTGTAACTGACCTCTCTTTACTAAGGAAAACATGTCTTCCCTCCATATCTAGACCTCTTGTAATTTTGTACTTGAATTATTCACTCTAATTAAGTTACCCGCAGTATCCTGTTCTAAGAAAAACAACCTAGTCGATCTAATCTTGCTTCATGGATTCAATTTTCAAGCCCTGGCAACATTTTTTCTAAATCTCCTCTGTATTCTCTCCAGAGAATGTCCTTCCTGTAATCAGTGACCAGGATTGTACATAAATGTCCAGCTGTGGCCTAACTAGCATTTTATACATTTCCTGCATTGCATTCTAACTTTTGTCCGCTATATCTCATCCAGTAAAGGAAATTATTCCATATGCTTCCTTTTCTACCTTATCTACTACCTTCAAGGATCTGTGGACATGCAATTCAAGATTTCTCACTCCCTCTACCCCTCTTAATACTCTCTCATTTATGTATTGCTAAGATTTGTTTATTCTTCCCAAATGCATTACTCCAAGGTTCCCAACATTAAATTCCATTTACCATTTTTCCATTTATTTAAACTATTGGTATGATTCTCAAGTTGACAAAACCAATCTTCACGTTTAAATTCACAGCCAATATATGCATAATTTGCAAATTTACCAGTCTTGCTTCCTATATTTAAGTCCAATTTACTATTACATACCATAACCAGCAAGAACCTACCACTGACCCCTGTGGAATACCATTGTAAACCGCTATTTCACTGTGTAAGCATAAAACGATAATTATTCCTTGTTTTGTGTCACTGAGCCAATTTTGGATATAATTCACCACATTCCCCTGTATGCCATGGGCTTTTACATTTCTGACCAGTCTGTCATGTAGGACGTTGTCAAATGTCTTACTAAAATCATGTAGCCAACACTCACCACACTAACCTCATCAATCATCCTTGTTAATTCCATATAAAATTTGATTGTTGATAAGACTTGACCTTCCACTAACAAAATCAAGCTGACTATCCTGATTAATCTGTACCGAAATAACTGTATATCCTGTCTCTAAGAATTGATTTGCCCACCACTGAAGCCAGACTAATTGGCCCATAATTATTGGCGATTTCCTCACAATCTTTTTAAACAATGGTACCACAAATCTCCAGCCCGCTGATGCTTTGCCTTTCTCTCCTGAGAATTGGATGATGGCCTTTCCTGAATTCCTTAAACAGCCTAAGATACAATCCATCTGGCAGTCATGAATAATCCATCTTCTAGAAAATTATTCCCTACATTACTACTACTTACATTATGCTTGTTGCATCTAATATTTCATACTCCTAGAATGTCTGCATCATCCCTCTCCTGTGAGGGCAGAGTATTCATTAAGAACCCTGACCATATCTTCTGCATCCAAACACGATATAGATATTTTCTAATCAACCATTTTCTAATCAAAGATGTTATTACACATCTCTGGAGCAAAAAGGATTTAGCCTGGGCCTTCTGGCCCAGATATATTTCATATGCCTTATTCTTTCCTTATCAGCAGCGAAATCGACGTTTCGGGCAATTGCCCGAAATGTCGATTTCGCTGCTCGTTGAATGCTGCCTGAACTGCTGTGCTCTTCCAGCATCACTGATCCAGAATCTGATTTCCAGCATCTGCAGTCATTGTTTTTACCTTATTCTTTCCTTAGTTATCTTCTTGCTTTTAATGAACCAATAAAATATCTTTGGCTTTTCATTGATTTTACCTGCCAATATTTTTTTCATTTGCTGTCTTTACTTTCTTAATTTCCTTCTTTGTAAATTTCACTCCTGCACTTCTTATACTCCTTTAAGCCTTCTACAATATTAATTTTTTGTGGTTGTCATAAGGTTTCTTTTTCTGCTTTATCTTGCTCTTTGTAATTCTAGATAACTAGAGTTCTAGATTTGGCAGGTGATCACCAGATAACCCATCAGCCTTGCAAAATTAATTTACCCCAATTTACAACTGTTAATCTCGATTCAATACTTGCCCCTTTTTTCACACAGAAATGTTAAATCTAATTATATTATATTGCCAACTGCTACTTTGTCCACTTGCCCAGCTTAATTAGCAAAAAAAATCTAAAATTGTGTTCCCTCTCATTGGACTTAAGTACTGGCTACAAAATGTTCTTTTGTATATAGCTCAAGAAATGTATGCCTTCCGTACGTTTTGTGCTTTTCATATCTCAGATGCTATTAGGGTCCAGGTGGTATCTCCCTAATCCAGTACCCTCTGGCCTGGCAACTTCTCTGGTCTGGCACTTTCAGTTTTCTGAAGAACCCACAATTTTTCCAGTTTCCAAAGAAGAAGCATTTTACAGTGCAGATTTCCGGACGTTTAACTGTTGTAAAGGCAGTTTGAAGTGCAGCAGGCAGAATTTCCTTTTTAAACTGCTGTGAAAGCAGTTGCCAGCATTTAAGACCTGGTAGCTAATGAAACTTTCCATCCTTTAACACCTGTCATAGTTGCTGGATTTCACCATTTAGTAATTTGAAATGGCACAAGAGAAAGCATCACAGCACATACATGTGCCATTATCAATACAGCAAAAGGTTAAATTGAATTGAAAATAGGAAAGTAAAGACACCATTTGAAAACATATTGGACAGTAAAACCAAGGAAAAGCCAGAAGTGTTTTATTGGTTCATTAAAAGCAAAAAGGCAACTAAAGAAAGAGTAAAGCAAGTGAAGTACATCTGGACCAGGAGGTCCAGGTTAAGTCCTTCCTGCTCCAGAAATGCATAATAACATCTTTGATTAGAAAATGGTTGATTAGAAAATATCTATTTCACGTTTGGATGCAGAAGATGTCGTCAAGGTTCTTAATGAATACTTTGTCTTCACAAAGAAGATGGATGATGCAGACATTCCAGGAGTATGAAAGATTAGATGCAACAAGTATAATGTAAGTAGTAGTAATGTAGGAATGACATTCTTGAAGATGGGTTATTCATGACTGCCATACTTTGTGCATTGTAACGCTTCTATTATTATAACACAGTCTATGCAGTGTCCCTAATGAAAAAAGAAGTGCAGGTAATAAAATAAGCAGCAGCCAACGCTTTTAGCAAACATGTTCAGCTTGCCAAAGATTGAATATCTGGATTGAGCAAAGATGTTTTATTTCAGAGCAAGAGGTTACATCTGTTTACATAATACAAGAGACAATTGTCAAAGAAAAAAAGTGCATTAGACAAACCAAGCTGCAAAAAATAGTTCAAGAAGAAAGACCAGGAGAGAGATTAAAAGCCCTCTCATGCTTGTATAAGGTTGAAAACTCCACAGTTGAATAGTATGCAAGGGTCACCACCGAAGGTCTGCGCAAGGGAAGTGTCTTCATATGAATTTAAGAAAAGAGGCGGAGGTGGGAAATTAATTATTTAAGTCTCAGGTGTTAAACAAATGTTTTAAAAACTTCTGGACTGACCCTATCACACAACTTCCCATGGTCCTGCCAATCTTCTGGCCCAGGAAATTCACACTCCCAAAGCTGCCAACCTGAAGTTGCATTATAAAACATTACATCAACATGAGTTAATTCTTGAGTTATGCAGTTATGGAGGACTGAAAATTTCCTATTAGTGCAATGAAAGGTGAAAAACCAACCTGTTTGGAGGATACCAGGTAGCAACACTCAAATTAAATTGCAACAAGCTGTCCGTATGTTGGAGCAAAATTGACAAGGCAAGATGTCACGATTCAAAAATAGTGTAAAATTTTCAATGAAATTGGCAATCCAGTTTAAGAGTGAAAGGCTAACACAAGTTTAGAGGAACCCAAGACAAATTCATTGCAGGTTGCATTCAGTACCATGTGCTGTAAGAGAGAGAGAATGGAACAAGAACTTTAAAGATTTGTAACTGAGGACATTGGATAGGTTTATCAGAGATACAGAGCAGCTATTGGAAAATTTCCCAGTTTGATTATCCATTTCCTGACAAACTTGCCTCAAAAGGTGTGACTTTTGTTCTGGAGTTTGAGGGGTGTTGGTGGGCGTGGGAACTGGATTCACACGCCTCAGGAACAGTTCCAAGGTGACCGCAAAAGATGCTAAGTAGGGCAGTAGACAGTAAAAGGCCCATCCTTTTTGCAAAACATAATGAGAGAATGGAATATGGATCTGGGACTTCACAAATTGAGGCATTGGGTACATTGCATTTTTATAAAGCCCTGAATAGGCCACAACTAGAGTTGCATTCCATTGTGGTCACCATACTACTTTATGCTTACCACAACCTCAGTATTACATGTGCCCTATTTATGAATAAATATACTCAATTAATGGCCACCACAATTTCCTTCACCTTAAATAAAAATATCAACAAACTTACCAATGTGATCAACCAGACTTAAATGCAATGGCATCTCATATCCTTCATGTCAATTCATAGAACCTCCATATCTACTCACACAGTAGGCACTACATTCTTGTAGTTCTGCAAGCTTGTTTTCTTCAAGCGTACATCCAATTTTCTTTCAAAATCTTAAAGCAAATGATGCTTCCACAATCCTCAGGTTTGGAGATGCCAGTGTTGGACTGGGATGTACAAAGTTAAAAATCACACAACACTAGGTTATAGTCCAACAGGTTTAATTGGAAGCACACTAGCTTTCGGATCACTCCTTCATCAGATGGTAGTGGAGGGCTCAGTCCTAACACACAGAATTTATAGCAAAAATTTATAGTGTGATGTAACTGAAATTATACATTGAAAAATTGATTGTTAAGCATTTCATCTGTTAGAACACTGTGATAGTTTCACTTCTTTCATGTGTGAATCACAAAACCTTTCTTTTAAAAATTTGCATCCTCAGGTTACCTGTTAACAATGGTGATAGCTAGACAATATGTTGAAGGTGTTGGCCCCCTTTATTCTCTGTCTATGTCATGATGATTAAACATCATGGCATAGACAGAGAACACAGGGGGCCAACACCTTCAACATATTGTCTAGCTGTCACCACTGTCGACAGCTCACCTGGTTATGTGATTTACACATGAAAGAAGTGAAACTATCACTGTATTCTAACAGATGAAAGGCTTAACAGACAATCAATTTTTCAATGTATAATTTCAGTTACATCACACTGTAAATTTTTGCTATAAATTCTGTGTGTTAGGATTGAGCCCTCCACTACCACCTGATGAAGGAGCAATGCTTCAAAAGCTAGTGTGCTTCCAATTAAACCTGTTGGACTATAACCTGGTGTTGTGTGATTTTTAACGATCCACAGAGGAAGCGTATCGTAGATAATTACCACTCACTCTGTTAAAACGTCCTTCCTCAGAACCACCCTGCATCTTTTGCTCAAAACATTGCCCTTACTTGAGCCATCAGCTAATGGGAAAGGCTTTTCCTTGAATATCTTATTAATTCTGTCATAACCTTATACTATCTATTACATCTCCATATGTTTCCTATGTTTCAAGGAACATTACAAGCTTCTGCAACTGAATTTGGGAAAAAGAATTTCCCATCCCTAAAATCATTCTGCTAAATCTTCACCACACCCTTACAACCACTATCACATTTTTCATAGAGTCTGGTGACCAGAACCAAATGCAATTCCAGTGGCCAAAGTAGGGTTTTAACATGTACGCAGGCCCCAGATCCTATATGCTTTGCTAATCACTCACATAATATGTGCTGGCACTTTCAAAGATCTACTATTAATGTAATATTTGCAGAAATGTTATTTGTTAAAAATTTATTATAAGCAAGAAGGTTAATTTTATATTTAGACAGTCTAAATGCTTTAGTTGTTTTGTTTTGCAGTCAGAAGTAACATTGTTCACTATCAACCAATTATTTTGTTCAAATGTCTTCAGGTCAAGTAATGTGGCTTTTCTTGTATTGAGTTTCTTTCAATGATGATTTTCATATACCATTAAAACCTATCAGAAACATATTGCTTATTAGTAACATTATTGTAACAGTGCTATCATCCTTCAATTTACCTGTATTCATGGCCCAGAACTGAAACACATTGGGTTCAAAGAATTAGCATCATTTACATAATTGCCAATGTTTTCACTTCACAATGTATTGTATGAAACAGAAAATGAAGCACTTCAAAGTGACAGTTTTATAAACAGGTTGTTATCAGTTATGCAGGGATTTTGCAAGACACAGAAGTGATTTTTAAGAGGACTTAAAAGATTCTGCAGAAAAGTTCTGTTCATAACAATATCCTAAAAGTATGAATTTGTCCTTCTCAGTGAAATATGACTGAAAATGCCTGCCTAAAATTTACAATCACAATCCCTTGGAGATGTTTGTTCTGCAGTTGTCCTGATTTTTCAACTGAGGGGTAAGTGACAGGAAATGAAAAAGTACTCCTACCAGCTCCCCACTGATCACTGGGATTTATAATGCCAATAGTCATGTCAGACATTGAATAAATCCACTGAGATATAAGGAGGTCTATTCAAACTGAGTTGTAACAACAAGATGATTGTAATATTTTTCAGTATTTTTCATGCTGTAGTACTGCACAGTACACGTAAAACCTGTAAGTTGCTGGAAATTGAACATGGTAAAGATCAGGAAAAGACCATTTCAAGCTTAAATATTTCTTCCCTGGCCACAAAGGAGCCACTTGATTTTTGTAATTTTTGTTCACTGATAGTTCAGCTGCTATTTATTGCCTAACTGATATTTCATGATGCAAGTGATTAAAGACAGTTCTGCATCATTATTTCTTGATCAGCATTGCTTTTAAGGTTAGTTCACAGACAATGAATTTATCCTGATTCAAGGATGCAAGTGTGATCAATGTTACGAAGTTAGTGTGTATAAAATTGTAAAATGGAGGAAAGCATTGTGTGAGCCCTGTAAAAGATCATTTTTACGGTACATAGAATTACAATGAATGTCTGAACAGCAATTTAAAGTACGGGTGCACAGAGAGCACCAGAATTGAAACATTGTGTATCAAATAGTCAAGCAGCATTTTTACCAAGCCAAATCTTTTTTAAATTTAGCCAATCAATTTAAATCAGACCTTCGATATTAAAAACCAATTACATTTGGATGAGATTAGATTAGATTCTGATGGTTTTGACTACTTAGGACCAATCCAATTGTAAAGAAATTAATAGGTCATCAAGGGTATAAAAGATGAGGACATTTGTAAAATTTGTGAGAGCAAACTGCCATCTGAAGAGGTAATAGCTCTCAGAGAAAGTACCATCTAATCAATAATGGTATTGCAGCACTCCTGGCTAATACTCCAGAGAGCAGAATTCAGAGAGAGCACATTCCTGACACAAGAATTCGAAGAAGAGATGAGTTCCTGGGACAAGAATTCGAAAGAGGCGGTGTCCTTGACAGAATATCAGTGAAGAGTGAGAGGACCATTCCAGATGCTGTATCCTATTTGTAATTTTGTGACTAAATTCTATTGTTTTTGTTATATAAGTGGGACTTGCGTTTTATTAGAACAGCATACCATTAGGATTTTGTTTATTCAGGAATAGTTAGCAGTTAGAGGGGAATTGTTCAGTTTGTTAGTAGTTCTGTTCATTAGTTCACTGTTGGAGTTAGATAAATAAATTGTTACTTGGTGATTATAGAGGGAGTGAAAGGATTTCATTTCAGTTAATCACTCCTTTATAACAGATTGGAGGGTGGGGGTGAGAGATAGGCTATACCACTTTTCACCCTTCTATTACAGATTATAAGACAAGACAGGCATCTCTGGGTGTTTCAGTTTTAGTTATCGGATGGGGTACGTATGTGTGGTGGGGTGGGGGTGTGTGAGGGGGCAAGGGTGTAATGGGACGGGTCCGCTTTTATAACACCAATATCGCCAGGATCAAAACTATGAGACTGTGTATGAGAAACATTATTTTTTTCCATTGACCCCCATCTAAATATTTGGCCCTGCAGCCTTCACTCTTCCTCCTTCCCCCACGCACAAATAACCATAAAACATCACTAAACATTAAGTCATAGGTTGGCAAGGCCAATTAATAAAAAACAAACCATGTACTAGGCTTTATTTCTAGGGTGGAAAATGCTAAAACTGTAGCCAACTTTGGCTGGACCCCATCAGATGACTACATGCAGTTCTGGTTACCATGTTATGAAAAGGATATATAGAAGCACAGAAGAGGAACAAAGGTCATTCACAAAGATGAAACCAGAACTGCACAGGAATACATATCAGGAAAGGATTAACAGACTGGGTTTCTTCCTATGAAAAAAAAGACTGAGGGGCCTAACAGGAGACTTTAAAATAATGAAAGAATTTGATAGAGTGAACACAGAAAGAATACTTTCTCTTGTGGAGAAGATCTAGGTACATGCCTTAGATATAAGATAGTCAACAAGAAATACAGTGGACAATTCAGATGAAACCTCTTTAACCAGATTGGTGAGAATACAAAATTTTCTACCATAGGGAGTGATTGAAGCAGATAGCATAGATGTACTTTAAGAGAAGTTAGACAAAAAATTGGGGGAGAATGGAATGGAGGATTGGATTTGTTGATTAGGTGATCGGAAATAGGAGGATCTCAAATGAAGCATGAATGCTGAAATGGATAGCTTGAGATGAATGGCCTGCTTCTGTGCAGTGTATCCTATGTAATGCTATGTATACCTCTGTAGTGCCTATAATTAAGGCATTTTTCTTTCCCAAATAATCAAGATTGATAGAGACAGTGTGTCTGAAATTTCACTATTTCCTTGGGTCTGGACATTGAAGTAATTCAATTTTTACACATCAAGAGAAATGATAAATACTGGCTGTAGAAAAATAAGCTTGAAGACTTTTCAGGGAAGACAAAAGGCAGTGGTGAGGTAAATCAGAGTAGGAATAGCAATTCTCAACCTCCCACCAAAACACCAGTACTGTTCGATTCAAACTGAAGGAATGGGGTAGCACGGTGTCTCAGGGGTTAGCACTGCTGCCTTACTGCCTGGATACCGGGTTTGATTCCAGCCTCAAATGACTGTCTGTGTGGACTTTGCACATTCTCCCTGTGTCTGTTTTGGGTTTCCTTTGGGTGTTCCAGTTTCCTCCCACAGTCCAAGGATAAGCAGGTTAGGTGAATTGGCCATGCTAAATTGCCCCTAGTGTTCAGGGATATGTAGGTTACATGCATTAATCAGGGGAAACATCAAGTAATAGAGTAGGGGAATGGGTCTGGGTGGGATACTCTTCGCAGGGTCGATGTGGACTTGTTAGGCCAAATGGCCTGTTTCCACACTGGGATTCTATGAATGGAATTAACATGGTCGGCATGCTAAAAACTTTACAGATGAGAATTATAGAAAGCAACTGAGCAGGTGATTGCTACAACCATTCTTTCAGAATTCACGGGGAGAAAGTGAGGACAGCAGATGCTGGAGATCAGAACTGAAAATGTGTTGCTGGAAAAGCGCAGCAGGCCAGGCAGCATCCAAGGAGCAAGACAGTCAACATTTCGGGCATGAGCCCTTCTTCAGGAATGAGGAAAGTGTGTCCAGCAGGCTAAGATAAAAGGTAGGGAGGAGGGACTTGGGGGAGGGGCGTTGGAAATGCGATAGGTGGAAGGAGGTCAAGGTGAGGGTGATAGGCCAGAGTGGGAGTGGGGCCGGAGAGGTCAGGAAGAAAATTGCAGGTTAGGAAGGCGGTGCTGAATTCGAGGGATTTGACTGAGACAAGGTGGGGGGGAGGGGAAATGAGGAAACTGGAGAAATCTAGGTTCATCCCTTGTGTTTGGAGGGTTCCTAGGCAGAAGATGAGGCGCTCTTCCTCCAGCCGTTGTGTTGCTATGGTCTGGCGATGGAGGAGTCCAAGGACCTGCATGGCGTTGGTGGAGTGGGAGGGGGGGGGGTTGAAGTGTTGAGCCACGGGGTGGTTGGGTTGGTTGGCCCAACCACCCCGTGGCTCAACACTTCAACCCCCCCTCCAACTCCACCAAGGCCATGCAGGTGCTTGGACTCCTCCATCACCAGACCATAGCAACACAACGGCTGGAGGAAGAGCACCTCATCTTCCGCCTAGGAACGCTCCAACCACAAGGGATGAACCTAGATTTCTCCAGTTTCCTCATTTCCCCTCCTCCCACCTTATCTCAGTCAAATCTCTCGAACTCAGCACCGCCTTCCTAACATGCAATCTTCTTCCTGACCTCTCTGGCCCCACCCCCACTCTGGCCTATCACCCTGACCTTGACTTCCTTCCACCTATCGCATTTCCAACGCCCCTCCCCCAAGTCCCTCCTCCCTACCTTTTATCTTAGCCTGCTGGACACACTTTCCTCATTCCTGAAGATGGGCTCATGCCCGAAACATCGACTCTCCTGCTCCTTGGATGCTGCCTGACCTGCTGTGCTTTTCCAGCAACACATTTTCATTTCAGAATTCACAGACAACATGAGAGAGAGCAAATTGTGGAGGAATATTACAAATGATCATCTTGTTATTACCACTCAGTTAGAATACATCCACTTGTACTTTGATGAGCATTTCAATGTGCAACATAACTGTTGGCATCACATCTCAGTGATCACGGCAGAGCTGGTGGAATGATTTTGTCACTCCAACCTTTCCCCCTCAGTAGTATTGAAGAAAGAAAATGAGCAGAACTTGGTGAATGATCCTGCAATGTTTTTCTATCAAAAAAAACTTAGGAAAGTTGGGCACCATTTTTATACTGGAATTACATTAGAATTGTGGAACAGATTGCCATCTACAGAAGCAAAATGGGAAAACCCTTGCAGGTTTTAAAAATGAACAAGTGTGATTCATAGTAGAAAGGGAATACAGGGTTATCAGTCTCATGGGTGCTGAAAGGAAGCTCGCTGAAGTCTTGAAAGAGTTTTTTTAGTAGTCTTATGATCTTCTCATGCTTTAAATATTATTTTGTTATTACACAAGCTGCTATGTACAGTATACGTAACCCAAAAAAGGAGCTCACAGTTGTACAGAAATTGAAGAACATAATTATGTGATAGATGGAATTATACACTGAGTGAGTGCACTGAAATTAAATTGCATACATTTTTAAATAATTTTACAGACATTGTCCTGAATTTTGTCAGCCCTGAGGAATTCCCACTATTAAGACCAAATGTGGGAGCCAACCTTCTTCGATGGATGGCAAAATCCAGGGTAAAATACTGTGTATTGTACCAGCAGCAGAAACTCAAGACACTAATTGTGGGTGTAGTCAACCCAAGAGCCGCCAGCTCAATCAGAAGGCTAGCACCCTAAACACTCTCAGGCTGCATTTGATCAAAACATGGCTGGGTGTCAGTTTTGGGAAGTTTCATGGAAGGTTCCTATCTCTTATCTCTCTCAATATCTCGCAGCATGTCTCATTGTGTGCACTGCTTCTTCTACGACACTGCGCTCAAGCTGTTGCAGTGGAGTTTTTTGGCACTGCCAGAACCACCCAAATTCCTAGCACTGATATCATATTTAAAGCCTAGCCATGCATTACGTGAAGAAATGCCAGCCAGGAGCTAACCTTCCAGCACATATAGTGCAGTGCACTAAATAGTAAGGCAAGACATAAGTACTGTGTCATTTTCCTCTGTCAACTGTTTCATTTTGCTTATTCTTGCCATATTATTTTCAGGTGACTGGCTATTGCCCATTTGTGAAAGTCCATCAACAGAGGCCAGTGCTGAGGTTGTAATATTAGGGATAGACTCCTTCAATGTTGAGGCACCATCAAAGTTCAGGCAGGTATAGTGGATCGGAGAGGTGGGAAGGTCATAGAATACTCATGCTGCCATTACTAACAAGGTTGAAAATCATCATGGGTTATAGCCCAACGGATTTACTTGGAAGTACTAGCTTTCAGAGCACCATTCCTTCATCGGGTGATTGTGGAGGTTAAGATTATGCTCACAGACTTTATAGCCAAAGGAGTCCAGCTTTGTGGAGACATGATACAGTAAACAATGTTAGATTAAAACTTTTTTTGGAGATGTGATACAGTAAGCAATATTTAAAACTTGTTTTAATCTAAGATTGTTTACTGTATCACATCTCCATAACACTGGTCTCCTTTGGCTATAAACTCTGTGAGCATGACCTTAACTTCCACAACCACCTGATGAAGGAGCAGCGCTCTGAAAGCTAGTGTTTCCAAAGAAATCTATAACCTGATGTTATGTGATTTTTAATTTTGTCTACCCTAGTCCAACACCTGCACCTCCAAGTCATTATTAACAAGGGCACACTTCTGCAGCTACTCACCCCTCTGAAAGGCTGTCATGTTCTATCTGATGGTTTTCCCATTTGGCATAAGGCATTCCTGGGGTTGGGCAGTGGCCCTGAAATAGATTGTTAAGTGGCCTTGCCAGCAGGTGGCTACATTGCAGAGATTTTCACAACTGGTAATGTACAGAGGTAGTGGGGAAATAAAGTTTCACTCCCAATACCATTCTCTGTCATGTCCCCATCCAGACTCCCAGCTCATCTCACATAGGTTCAAAGAATTTAGCCCATTCATTTGAAATTCACTTAGGAGTTCATGAGGATCACTGAAGAGATGTGGAATAATTCTTATTAGTCTAATTTAGATTAGCATTAAAGCAGGTCACTATGGCTGCCATATATATAGCACTGCAGCAACTTGCCAAAGTTATTTCAATGGCAGACTTGCACATATCTTCCATCAACAAGATGGACAACAGCAGCATTATCATGGGAACATGATCACCTCGAAGCCATTTTCCATCCTGACTTGGGTGTATATCATCACTCCATTGATATTGCTGAATCACTGCCCTGGAATTCAGTAACACATGACCTTTGTGGATGTACAGTCATCAATAGAGCTGCAGGGGCTTACAGAGATGGTTCTCCATGACTTTGTTGGTAAATAAGGAATGGGCAATAAACACAGCCTTGCTACTCTTATATGCATACAGACTCAAGGGCAAATATCGCAGGTAACAAAATATGACAGAATAACAATTTTGGAATTATTTTAAAAGGAACTGGATACATCAGCTTCAGCAAATTGTAACATCCTTTGAATATATAAAATGGACTTTCTTTTTCCAAGTCTGAAGGATCGCAACAAGTACAAATTTTTGTAATTAAACGAAGTGAAGGCAAATTAAAGGCAATGCCAATGTTAAAATTTAAGGGTCAGTTATGCAGTAACTTGACTATTCCATCACAGAATGAAAAAACATATCTATCATTTCTTTCTTTATTATCCAAATAATCCTCATTTCTTTTATTTCCTCTAAAATATTCAAATAGGTCTAATTTCATGGCAATTAATCTGATTTTAATCATATGTACTGTGTTTTAATTTGTTGTCATATGACTAAATGTTTTATATTATGCCTTACTGTCACTGCTGTCTCTGATACTTAAACCAGAATCTTATTTTTTTTAAAAAAAACCTGATATTTTACAAATAACCTTTTTGGAGAGTCTGATTACCTCTTCTCCAAATCTCAAATGTGTACCAATTTTGAAAGCCAAAATTAGAATTTATAAAAATCTTGGCTGCAAAATTGATGTTAATAACCTTTGAAGGTTGCGCATAGCATAGTTCAAGTCTGAAGAATGAAAACATTCCCAGAAAAGATGTGTCAATCCAGGATAGAGAAGTAACAAAATTCAATGTCCTGAAATTACACCCTGAGATATTAATAGATTGACTGTAAGTCTATGCTAGTGGGTGGGTTTTGAATTAGTTAAAATCTTGCCCAATTTATTGTGTGAACATTTAAAGCTTTTATTTCAAACTTTTTCTTCAGTTACTTTAGCACACTTTTTTTAAAAATTGGGAATGTCTAATCCAAGATTGCAAACATTAGGGGCTGAAAAATCCCCCTTGCCATTCGTTTTGTGAAAAAAGGAAGCTCCGCATTTCTAAGGGGAGATCCCAATCAAGTATCCTTAAGAAATGTAGAGGTGTACTTCCATTATGACAGTTTACTCATAGCACAGAATTGTCAGGAGAATGCACACCATGCGCCCTGTCAGAACAGTCAGTGACCACATTCTGACATTTAAAGATTCAGGCAACCACTTAGACAGCTGTTGTCAAACTCTAAGTATTTAGGGCAACTGTGAGGTTACGGTGCCGGTGGCATATGGTATTAATGACTAATGTGCCAGGCTGCCCATTTGGTAGGGTGCCAGCTGGGTAGAGGTAGGATGCTGGATGGGAAGGGGTTAGGGTGCTACAAGCTGCAATCCCTGGGCAAGTGTACAATACAGTTGTGAAGTGGGGGGCAGCAGGATTTACAAGGAAGGGGGGCATATAGTAAAATGTGGTGGGAAGACTGTAGTGTGGAAGGTATGTTTATCTATAGTCAGACGTACCTTGGCCTTAAAAGGGGGCAAGGGCAGTGCATGACCACACCAGGTCTGGTTACCTCATATGCTAGTGGCTGGGCAGGAAAGGTAGGCATATCTAGATGGGTTTGTGGGCAGTTGGAGAAGTGTGAAGCCTGTAGGGTTAATAGTATGGACACTAGAAATGTGATGTGGATGTTCAGGCAAAGGCTGGAAATCACTAGCAAAGGGACACTCAATGCTACCTTTCATCGTGCCAGAAATTGGAAGTGCGCAATGGGAATGAAAATGGTTGTCAGCATATTCAGAGTAAGTTGGGTAAGTGACTTGACCTGTGAGAGATGAGACTGCAGCAAACATTGATCATGGGGCTTTTAAAGGAAAGAACATTAGTCCCAGGTTCATACGTTATACAGCACACAGGTTACCTGCTCCTTCGCCATCCTACAGCATTGCCTCTCTCTGTCTGTTGCACCTCCCTGGCATAGCCAATGCTAGACTACTGTGTGACAGCTATACCTTGGCACACAGAGGGAGCCCAATATTAAGGTTGTTGAAGAAGAAAAGTGTTATTGGCATGACGCAATGCCATGTGCACAAATCACTCCCCTGATTCCTCTTGGTGCAGAAAGCTCTCAGCTCTTAAGTTGAGCCTTGTCTGTAGCTATGAAATGCTGCCAGGTGGTGTAAAGATGCATTGAGCCCCTACATTGAGAGGTTCAAAAACACATGAAAGTTAACATTAGGAATGTTAATGCAGAAATCTAAGGTAGCATACTAGCCTTTTCTACCCATGCCGACATTACTTTTTCTTTTTCTTCTTTCTCCCATGTTTCGTGTAGTCCTTGATTCCATAACTGGGGTCAGAGGAATATGTTGGGCACTGAAGCCGGATGGCATAGTCGAGTGACATGCCAAGGGTCCTCTTTCCAGAGGCAGGTTGATCCTCCTCAACTTATAGTTCCAAATGTCAAAGGGGGTTAGGTAGGGTGGAGGTGGAAGGCCTGGCTGCTTCTGTCATTGAGAGAGACAGCAGAGATAATGTGACTCTTGCTGTGGAATGAAGAGTAGTATTCACTCATTTGGCCAGATATGGATATTTCTGTATTCTGACAGGAACAGTTTCAGGTATCTCCTGTGAGGGTCAGGATTTTCTGCTCTTAGCAGAGTGAGAAACCTGATACTGGGCGCATCTCCACTCACATGGGCTCCTTATGCCCTGTTGTGGCCTGTCATCTCCCATAATGAACAAAAGGGCGTCAGTGAGTCAAATTAGTGTTACAACACTGGTGTTAGTGCAGGTGAATGTCGGGGAAAGGTGGTGAGCTACCCTGAAGGACTGAGGAGGCATGCATACAGAGTCAGTGGAATGCTAGGGAGGGTAAACAAGACCAAGTGAGGCTAAGTGTTTCAGGAAGTAATGAGACTGACCGAGCAGAAGGCTTGGTGGGAGATGGTCGCAGACAATAGAGTTTGGCGCTTGTTCTGATGAAGCAGAGAAGCTCATTGACCTTTCTGCATTGCTGGCCATTTTGCCCCACCCACATGATGCTAACCAAGATGGCAACCGCAGACCAGACTGACAGGGCCACGGGTCTCAGCCTCCTCTGCTGGTCTTCCAAGAAGAGGATGCCTCTCCTGTGGACCTCTCTGTCCATCAAGAACTTCAGATCCTTGTTGGAGAAGGGGAAGTGGGCACCGTGACATGTTTAGATTGCTATCCTCAGCCAAGCAAGGAATCCGAGAAGTGCAAGTTCTCATCCAGTTGCAGAATAGGCTTTTAAAGATGACATGAGTAAAAGGAATACCAGTCTTTTAATGGCTATTTATTGAGCGGTGAATTGTTGCAAGATAGGACAGAAATCAGATGTGAGAATCCATGGGAATTGGGGAGGTAATTTATGAGACAAGTTTGGTCAAATAAAGTGAAAAAACCTGTTATGTCTCATGGTGAAAAGCCTTCCAAAAAGCTGAACACAACTCACTTTAAGCCAAAGAAAAACATAATGTTTAGCCCCAGAGGTTTCCCCACCACTAATGTTAAACTGACTGATTTAATGATGGGACAATCTTTATAAATCTTTTTAGAATAAGGGCATAATGTTTGCAATTCTCCAAACCTCTGATACCACCCTGAATCTTGGAGAAGATTTAAAGATTATTACCAGAGCAACTGCACTTCCATTTTCAATTATTTCAATTTCCTTGTATGCATCTCATCCAGCACAAGTGCCCTGTCAAATTTAATTACTGACAGTTTAAATAATACCTTGACCTTAACTACTTTAAATCCTTCTGATGAATGAGATTCTTCCTTTGTCGTTTAGGCCTGGACTGAACTTGCCCCTTAATTAAAGACCAATGCTAAATATTCATTTAACACCTCAGCCATTCTAAGCATAAAATCTCAAAAAGATCTAGGTTGGTGGAATGGAGTGGCAGTGATATGTGAAGTGATGATTTCGGCATGAAAAAGAGAGAGAGAGAATATAAAATACAGGGTGCCATTCTACATTTAATGCAGATGCAGGGGACCTGCAGAGTTTATATGCATGCATCATTGACAGTGGGAGGACGAGAGTCATGGAATCATACAGCACAGAAACAGACCTAACTAGTTGAGATATTTAATCAAGCAGACAGCATGGGGCTTTGTCAGCAAGTGAATAGAGTACAAAAGCAAGCAAGTTACATTAAACATTGGTTTTACCTCAACTGAATTGTTGAGTCCAAATTGCAGGCCCATTCTTCAGTAAAGCTGTGAAGAACTGAAAGAAAGTGCAAAAAGGATTGACGAGAATGCGTTAAAGGGATGAAGAATTTCAATTACATCAAAACATTGGAAAAGTTGGGACTGTTCACCTTTGAGAAGACAAGATTGAGAGAGATTTCATTCAGGTGTTCAAAATCATGAGCGGCCTTTATAAAATAAAGGGAGAGAACAGTCAAGAATCCAAGGACATAGATTGATGTTAATTGACAAAGAAGAAAGTGGGGCATGAGGAAAAATATTTAGGATTGTTTAAGATTAGAAATATTTGGTTTGAGAGCACAGTGGATGCAACATCAACTGATGTTTTTCAAATTGCTATTGGATGTTTATCTGCTAGCAGGCCTGTGGGGGAAGTCAAGGGCATGATAGGAGTTGAACTATTGCTTCTGAGATTCAGCGAGCCATCATAAACACAACAGACTGAACAGCTTCCTTCTGTTCTGAAATTATTCAATACAAGTTAACCCTTTCTTAATTAGAAATCTTGGAACTAAGTAATACTCCAAAATTAGCAAATTTATTTTTTGAAAAAGGGGCAAAATTATTTAATGTATTATAGAGGATGTTTAGTCGATCTGGGGTGGTGAATGTCAAAGCCTTATGGCCATTGTTTTCAAGTTGTTGCTCAAATTACCAAGATGTTCTGGACTCAAAACATTAACTTTGTTTTTCGTTCCATAGATACTGCCAAATCTACAGATTTGCTCCAGCATTCTCCATTTTTATTTCAATTCTGGAAGTGGGCTTGGATGAGAATATAGAACGCATGATTAGTTAGCTTGTGGATGACACCACAATTAGTGCATAGTTGAAGAAGGTTTTCTAAGATTACAATGGGATCTTGATCAAATGGGTTCATGGGCTGAAAAATGGGAGATGGAGTGCAATCTAGATAAATGTGAGGTATTGCATTTTGGTAGAACAAACAAGGATAGGGCTTATACAATTAATATTGGGGTCTTGGGTAGTTATGTAGAACAAAGGGGCCTAGGGGTCCAGATACAGAATTGGGTCTGTTTCCATGCTGTACATCTCAATGACTATATAGACAGGGTGGTTAAAAATGAGGTAAAAACTTGTTCTACCAAAATGTAATACCTCACATTTATCCAGATTGAACTCTATCTCCCATTTTTCAGCTTACAACCCATTTGATCAAGATCACATTGTAAGCTTAGAAAACCTTCTTCAACTATGCACTAATTGTGGTGTCATCCACAAGCTTACTAATCATGCTTTCTATATTCTCATCCAAGCCCATATGGGGTAGGAGGAGGCAGGTGAGACTATTTAGTTTGGGATTATGTTCGGCATGGACTGGTTGGAGCAAAGAGTCCCTTTCCGTGCTGTATGAATCTTACAATCTGTAGTATTTTTTATCTCTGTTACACTGCAACAGTAATCATTTTCCCACTAGAGGGAGCAGGTAACCTTCTTTGCTAAGATTATTAAATCAGAGTCGTAGAGTCATAGAGATGTACAGCAAACGTCCATCCTTTACTCAGGGAGAATTTTAGATCTGGGTCAGGAAGATGCATTCCTCGATCACCACAGGTACGAGGCATGAGGATTTTACATAAGCAGGCCAGTTAGTAACCAGACAGCAGATTGGATACCCAGTTAAAGATTGTGAAAGAGGAATTGGCATTGACAAGATGAGCTATATGCACTGCCACCTCCCTACGTTCCCCATCCCCTACTCCCCACCCCCAACGCCAAGCCCCCACCCCCCCCCCATCACTCCCTATGGCTTTACGGAATCGTCCAACTTCTAAGTGACTCAAAGACACTGGTTTGCACTTGCTTATGGATGGGCGAGGGAAACTGTAGCCACTTGCTGCATAAGCAGATGAGGAACAGCATAAGCTGACGAATCCAACCATCACCTACTCTCTGACCTTCTGCCTCAAGAAATCTATTTGTGGTGACATCGCAACCAGTCAGTAGAAGCCATTGAATAGACTTTTAAATTTAATATAGAACTATAACTGCTTCCTCAGCAATAAAAATCAAATCAAGGCCTCTGCGCTGCCTTTGCACATTTACAGTCACTGAATGCCTCTGCCTGCTGTATGAGCCATTGTCCTTTAATTCACTCCTTTAATAAATGGGCCCCATTAGACCGCTGTCTTCTTTTCAGGGATATGATTGTGACCCTTCCTGTTCACAATGCCTGAAAGCAAAAGTTAGTTTTGGCACTTCAAGTGACTGTTAATTACTTTATTTCCACACTTATGCACTGTCACCACATTCAGGTGGCTTGCCAGCAACCATGACCTGACATCGGATTATAAATTGACATGAAATGGAAATACGACAATCCCCTCATACACGTTCCTGATTTGCTGTTGTCCCTAATCGTATATCCTCTCAAACATTCAGCCACGATGTTCTGCCAGAGAAACATCTGCTGAAACATCTCATTTTCTACCTCTGTACTTGTTTGCCCTGAGGCAATAGAGTGGGCAGCATGCTATCAGGCCCCTGTATCATCTTTGCAGTTGGAAAATAATAATTTGTGTCAAATCAATCCCTCACATATCCCAAAGCTGTGGATGACCCATTATTAGTTTGTTACAGAATTTCTGCAATGATAGCAAACACAGGAATAACTAGAAAAGTAAAACCCTGGAGAAAGTGGACATAATAAACGATTTGTCAGTTTGCCTTATGGTAGTTCAGTGAGAAATGCTAATCACAACTCTGAGAAATAAGAGTAAAAAGGCAAGTTGGAAGGAGGATGTGGTCTAGCATACAGAATTTAGAGAGCTATGCAAAAAATTATCAAGCAGTGCATCTAAATTTATAACCTCCAGTTACTTCCAGTGCCACATGCAAGCAAGTACAGAAATAGATGAATGTATGGTTGAAAAGATAGTACAGGAGGGACAGCTTTAGATTCCTGAGATACTGAGGGAGAAGGTGCCTTTCCAAACTATACAAGTTACATTTGTAAAGATCCAGAATTGAGTTCTTTGCAAACCAGTTTCCTAATGCTTCTGTGAAGGGTTTAAATTAACCTAGCAATGGAATGGGTGCAAAAGAAGAGTAAATTAGAAACTAACAGACTGGTTAGTTAAGTATAACATTGCAGCATTAGAGAAAGAGGATGTTTCAATAGATTCAAGGTAGACAGGCAGGAAGCTGGAAGAACACCAAGCCAAGCAGCGTCAGGACGGCAGAGGTCAAAGTTTTGGGTGTAATCCTTCTTCAAGTTCAAGAACAGAACTCATTCAGCTACAGCTCAAGGGTAATGATGCCATAGTCATAACAGATTAGAGGGTTGATATCTCATAGAAAGAGATGACTGGTGGTGGTTTAACCTGATGGTCACCTCATCTCAGGTGAGGGGAAAAGTTGAGAAAGTTGACTCATTCATAATCTCAGCTGGTGCAGAAAATGAACCTTTGCTAACTGGCATCACTCTGCATTGCTAACCAGCTGTCCAGCTAACTGACTCCTCAATAAGAAAGGTGCAATTACATTGCGCGTCTAGTGGGAGAGATATAGAGGAACAAATCTGTAAGGAAATGAGAGATTTAAACATCATGGAGTAGTTATAATCAGGTCTATCAATTATCCATCCATAGACCGGGATACGGTAGTGTACAGAGCAGACATTCCTAGATTTGGTTCAGAAGGACTTCCCACAGTAAGTTATGTTCAGAAAACAAGAAGGGGGGCATTGCTTAGTCCTGATACTTGGGAATGAGGTTGCCCAAGCAGATCAAGTGTCTGTGGGGGAATAGTTGAGGGCATAGTGATTATTATATGCCAAGAGTTAGTATAACAATAGAAAATAGCATTGGTCAATCCAAAGTAGGGATAATTCAACAGGTGGACAGCTGTCTTCAATGGGGCCAGAACGAAGCTGGGCAAGATTGACCTCAAAGATTTAATGAGGAAAAGCTGTAGCTGAACAATGGGCCGACTTCAAAGAGGAGATGGTTCAGGCACACTCAAAATAAATTCTCTGAAAGGGGAAAGGTAGGATAGATAAATCAAAAGCTCCTTAGATGATAAAGGAGATAAAAGTCAAATAAAAAAGAAAATACGAGCTTATGACATGTGTCAGGCATTTCATACATTTGAGAACCAAGCTGAATACAGAAGATTCAGAAGGGCGGTTTGAAAAAAAGAATCAAAGAGGGTCATGTGAAAAACTGGTAGCTGACATGAAGAGAAAGTTCAAAGTCTTCAGTAAGCACATAGATAGTAAAAGAGTGTAAAAGAAGGAATAGAGATGGTTATGGACCAAAAAGGGACTTACACATGGAGACAGGAGGCTTGGCTGAGGTGCAACATGAGTTATTTTACCCTTCTTTAACTATAAGACTAGATACTGCCCAGGCCACAATGATAGAGGAGGAATCTCAGTCACCCAAAGCATTTAAAATTGACTAGGAAAAGGTATTGGAGAATTCTAAGTTCCTGAAGTTGATATGGCACTGTAGCCAGATGAGATGCTTCCAAGGGTATTTAAAGAAGTGAAAGTAGAAATTGCAGAAGCTCTGGTGATAACATTTCATTCTTCCCTGTGCAGTGCCAAACAACCGGAAGGTTGCAATTATTATGTCCTTGTTTGAGGAAGATTGTAAGAATAAACCTTGTAACTATAGATCAGTAAGTTTAACTTCACTCAAGACCAGAATCAACACAGGAACTAATGCAAACATCCTTCAAATCAGATTCCTGAAAGGTAAGTATTTACATAATTGGTAGGCAATGATGCCAGCTATGACAGCAAACATTACTGCATAAAATAGTACATCCATACCCTTAACTTTTACATTGATGATGAAGTGCAGCCATGGCAATTCTGCAAGAAAACCACAAGCATTTTACCCAGTGGATACAACTGCACCAGGAATAGCAGAATTACCAGCATGCACAGATCTTAGTGTTGTGACCATTCACAAATTCACCAAGCATAAGAGACCAATAAAAATCTAGTTGAGCCAGTCCATGACGTAAAACAATTCTATCCTGACAGATTTAATGTCATAGGAAACTTCAATAAGAATAAGTATTGCATTTCAGAGAAAATGCAATTCCATAAATTGACCTTCCCAGAAGGTGCAGTATTTACACACATGAGAAGCCTAAGAGTCAAATGATCTGGATGATATGGAATGTAATCGCACAATATGTTCTATTCATCAACACTCAGGATGGTGCCGTTCCATTCTACACGTACAGAAGAGAGATGTCATAATCAGGGTATGTTTGGATCCAAGACATTTAAACCTTTCTCTAAAGAGGTTCCAATAAAAAATTCCATTGTAAGAGGCATTGAACCACAAATTCCCAGGAGCCAAATGCTTCTCCAAGTTGGATGCCAAACACAAATATTGGTCAGTTCATGTAGCAAAGGAATCTCAAGTAATCACAACACTCAGAACACAGTTTGGAAGATATTGTTTCCAGATGCACTCTCAGCTTGTCTGCCAGGATCTGATCAAATAGCATCTGGACACAGTTACAGAAAATATTCCTGGATGTGCATGTATTGCCAATGACATTGTGGTGATGGGCAAAGCCAAAGAAGATCATCACCGAGATTTACACTCACTGATGGCAGCAGCTCATTGTGAAGAACTCATTTTCAACAACAGGTGCCAGGTGAATGTAAGTCAGAACAATTTATTTGGCTCTGTCTATTCAGGTTATGGTGCTCATCTCAACCCAGGCAAAGTTGAAGATGTTAAAAACATGCTGACTTCTCAAGATAACAAAAATTTGCAGGGATGTCTCAGATCTTTTAACTTTGCAGCACGATACATAGTAATCTATTCTGACAAAGCATCACATTAAAGAAATGTTTAAGGAAATATGTGAATTGTATGAGGATGAAGTGTTCAAAGCATTGTCAACACAAATTTGTATCCTGCAGTACTAGGACCTAAGGAAGATGACAATCTTGGAAATCAATTTTTCATAGAAAGAGCCAGAAGTGTGCATATAAAATGGCAAGCCAGTTTCACTTGGATTCAAAAGTCTATCACAAACTAATCCAATTATGCCAACAATAGAGTTGAAACGCTTCCTTAAGTATTCAGTATTACAAAATTTCCTAAGTGTCTGGTCTGTAAGCAATTTATTGTGGAAACTGATCGCAAGTCCTTGGATATGATTTGGCCTAAACTACGAAGAGGTGCAACACCTGCAAGATTATAAGATATGACTTTGATATCTGCTACAAACCTCGTACCAAAATGACAACAACTCTGGTTTACCATTACCAGGCAGAAATCGTGTTTGGAAGACAAGTTAGGTAAACTTGCCAAGCCAGCACCTCTCCAAGTTTTCAGTGATAGAAGACAACAAAACAATGAAACAGAAAAAAAAAGCTGAAAAACAATGGAGAATGAAACTGGTTCAAGACCAACATACAGGTGCAAATCTGTACAAAGGACAGAAGGTCAGAATCATACATTCAACACAGAGTGCGTGGTTACTCACAGAGTGATCCAAAGTGACAATGAACCTAGATTCTATAAAGGCACAACACCAAATGGAACAACATTGAGAAGGAAAATTAAACATTTCAGAGATAGGGCAGTACGGTGGCACAGTGGTTAATACTGCTGCCACACAGTACAGGGACCTGGGTTTGATTCTAGCCTTGAATGACTGTCTCTTTGGAGTTTGCACAATCTATCCTTGTCACCAGGTGCTGTGGTCTCCTCCACAGCCCAAAGATTTGCAGCTTATGTGGGTTGACCATGCTAAATTGCTTCGTAGTTTCTCGGAATGCATAGGCTAAGTGGATTAGCCATTAGGAATATTTGAATATGGTGGCTTTGTCTTCAAAGGATCAGTCCAGACTCAATGGGCCAAATAGACTCTATCTGCACTGTAGGGATTCTATGGACTGAATAGTACCTGAGTGTGCATAAAAATAAGCTCAGATGGTGGAGATATGGAAAACCAGCAGGACAACAATCAACATGCTTCATGCACATGAGGTTCTACATTTAGAAGTTGAGAAATTCCAGTCTGATGTCTAAATCTCCAGAAGGATATTCCACCAAAAAATCTGGAATGATGTCAAAGTATCTCAACAATATACGGACTCTTAGATTCCTAAATCCTTGTTTCATTGTTTTGATGGAATGTTGCTTTAAGTGTGGATATGCTGATAAGCTAAGGACCAAGAAGAAACACATGACCAACTGCAGTCTAGTAGGGGCAAGCTAGAGTCAGAATGTATCCAAAGTTATCTGTAACTGCAAATTTCAGCTGAGCTGTGAAATAAAGCTGTATAAGATTTGCAAATAAGCAGAACATATGTTACTCATCTTTGTTACTTACATGCAAGCAGTATGATAACTGGAATAAACAGATTTTTAGTGTTTTAGATAACCAAGGGATATGGGAAACACATGGCTGGGTAAGTGGAGTTGAAGTGGAAGATCAGCTGTGATCGTACTGAATGAGAGAACCGGCTTTAGGTCCCAATTGGTCAACTCCTCTTTGCATTTCGTATGTTCTCATATCACGTGATATCCTAAGGCTACTTGCTCTCCCTTTTATCACCCTAAGTATAACACAGTGGCCATTCTCCAGAGATACATTAACAGAATCTCTCAGTTTCAGAGAAATCTAAATTCAACCATTCAGTTCTGCAGCTCTTTGAAGCCAAACTTTGAGGCACAATTTTTTTAAATTAAATGAATTAGTAAATTGTTAGTTTTTAAAAAGAGAAAATGACATATTTATTTATATTTATATACACTTGATATTCACATTCTCAATTCCATGTATTAAGTAAAAAATTGGTGAATTATTTCTTAGTTTGATATTTACTCCTATTTGCAATTCCGTTTGTAGTTAGCATTCTTGTAACAATGTTCAATGCATTCCTAGATCAATTATTAAAGCTGAAAGAAATGTCACTGGAAAACAATGCAATTCTTTTACAAACCCACAGAATTTCTATACTGTGTGCTTTTTTTGAACAGAACTTGCAAAAAGGAACTCCCATATCTGCACTTTAATCATAATTGAGATAGAGTTTTAAAATTGAATAATAAAGCTTGTATTGCAGCAGAAGCAGTACCTGTTTCAGGGTTACTTTGCTATAATATTGTGCTGCTTCACATTTCAAAGCACATTTTTTTGAGAGATTGCTTAAAGAATTCAATTACTTCCTAAAACAGTCACATTGACTACTACTGTAATTGAATTTAAGACCGAGAGAGATATGTTCTTGATTGGTAAGGGAACCAAAGGTTACAGGGAGAAGGCAGAGGATTGGAAACATATTCACTGCGAGCGAATGGCAGAGAAAGTCCAATGGGCCATACGGCCTAATGCTGCTCTTGTATCATTTCGCCTTATGGTTTGCTTTCGACTTAATATCTTAGATAACCAGTTCAGTTCATACATGCACTTGTCCAGGAATACACACATACATTTAGTCTCTTAAGGCATATCTCAGATGGTGGAGATATGGAAAAGCAGCAGGACAACAATCAACATGCTTCATGCACATGAGGTTCTACATTTAGAAGTTGAGAAATTCCAGTGTGAAGTTATATTGCATATTGTGTTTTGCAGGGTTATCAAAAGTCGCTAAATGCACTTCACAATGATATTAATGAAAACTAGAAAAAAAAGTAGAGTTAGCAACATCTATCAGAACTAGGTGAATCACTGTCCTGTGATCCCTGTATACTGGCTTGAATTTAGTTCCACCTGATTTATTGATTTCTGTTTTATTTGTTCCTGAGATGTGGGTATTGCTCACTAGACCAGCATTTGTTGCCCATCCAAAGATGTCCTTCAGAAAGTGAGCCCTTCTTGAAAACTGCCCTTGTCCAAGTATGATGAGATAGAAAGTTCCAGATTTTTGACCAAACAACATTGAAGGAACGGGGATATAGTTCTAAATCAGAATAATGTGTTGTTTTGAGGGAAGATTCTCACTTCTGCTGGTAGAGTCATATGTATACATATATTTATGCTTAAATATGAGCGTGCTGTAAAAAAAAGCCTCCAGAGGGGCATGGGGTTTTGTTACTGGGGAAGGTGCAGAGGCAGAAATGAAATAACCAAGTATTTTAAATCACGAGTATAATCCTGTTTTATGTAGGTAAAAGGAATTTTCACATACATTGTACTTTATTCAAAATGCAAAGGAGTCATGGAAATAGCCAAAGTCTGCTATAATCCATGCCCTGATCAATCAAACTCTACCTACCTGGTCTGAGAATTAAGATTGACAGTAAACTGTTCTTGCTGCACTGCCATGCCGATTGTGTTTCCACTTTCAAGTCTGTTTCTTGCATGCTAGTCTGATGATTGCAAGATGAAAGGCTTCAACTTCTTGTCTTCTTTTAGCAATACTTAAAGTTATGGTTCTTTCCAAGCACGGAGAAATCTCTTATCAGTGGCATGATAATCTGAGTCAATTGATTTTCAACCTTTCTGTAATCACACTTTCCTTTTTAGTAATAGTGGCATCAAAAAGGGATATTAATTCACTTCATATTTCCATATTATAAAAGATATTTCTATAACATAGCAGTGAGTATATTTTGCAAAACAAATTGAAGAGGATATTAATGCATTCTTAGCTTCAGATTTCACAGTATTGATTTTCAAAATACACATTATCGAGGCATTTCCACAATAAATAACAGTGAGGCATCAACATTCATGGTATAATAATAGATCAGACAGCAACTTTCTGTGACTGCACAGACGCAGATAAATGCCAATCTTAGAGTTGTTCTCCAAATTATCCTGGTCCTCCTCAAACGTTTCTGTATTGGTATTTTAAGAGTAACTGAAGTTTCAAATACATGGAAGCACACAATGTTCTTGTATTTATCTAACTGATGTACATTTAAATCATCACAAGTTATCCATTGTAGTGCAAATGTTTTTTTTCTTAATGTAGTGAGAATACTAAACTACTACTAAAAGGCTCTTTACCATTCAAAGTTAATATTTACAAATACAGGGTGTCATTGCTATAGATTTTAATTTTTGTTTGAGACTTTAAAGTTAACAAACTTAACATATTTTTACTTTTTCTGCCTCTTTTGCCTATCCTTCTTAATCCCATATTTATTTCTGTAATTTGGTCGAGAAGTTATGCAATTGTGCACCCTAGTTACTCAGAAGGACTATGTAAAAATAGATTTCAAATCCCAGAAGTACAAAAGCCTACAGAAAATTGTGGGGAAGTTTAAGTGTAACAGTGTTTATTCACCACAAGATCCAGGTCAAATATAGGCACTTTTCAGTGCTTCCATGTTCTCCACAACTAGCTGTGCTTTAAAAGAATGGAGGCCAGCAATAGGATGAAGATAACTGTAACCCTGCTTATCTCTCCCTTGAGCTCATCAACAAACACATGACCATTGAAGTTATTCTCAGTTGTAAGCAATTATGTATTTCTGACCAAGCTGGCTAAGTCCTGAAGGACATAGCTGCTAGATTGGGTCTGCAGCAGATGGTAAGGAAACCAAGAGTGAAAATGCTTCTTTATCTTGTCCTCGCTGATTTAGCTTTTGCAATTGTATTTGGTGATAATAGGATGGGCAAGAAGGACCTCTGTATAGAAATAGTGAAGACAAGTCTGCATATTGAGAAATATCCTCCATTACATTGTTTGACACTACCATCGTGTCAAATGGGATATAGCAACTATGAACTGGGCACTCTCATGAGGTGCTATCAGCTATCAGTGGCAATAGAATTATATTCAAACACAACCTAAGACTTCATTGCCAGCCATACACCCACTCTATGATCACCATCAAGACATAGGAAACACACTGATTCAATGATGAGTGCAGAAGGGTACACCAGTTAGTTTAGCTCAGTTAGCTGAACAATTGGTTTATGAAGCAGTGTGAAGTCAACATCATGAGTTCAATCCCTGCACTGGCTGAGGTTACCACAAAAGACTCTCCTTCTCAATCTCCTCACCTGAGGTCTGATGGCCCTCAGGTTAAATCACCATCAGCTGTCTCCCTATAATGAGAGAGCACCCCTATGGTCTGATAAGATTATAGTGATTTGAGCCAGGAGCAGCAACAAGCACTTCTGAAAATATGGTCTTAATCAAGTGAAGCTATTGCACAGGACTACTTACAAGCCCAACAGCAGAAGCACCATATACAGAGCTAAGCAATTCCACAACCAATAGATCAGATCTTAGCTCTGAAGGCCTGTCAGATCAAGCCATGAATAGCAGTGGGCAATTAAACAAGTAGTGGGATGAGGAGGTGAAACAAATCATCCTCAATGATTGGGGTGCCCAGCCCATCACTGCAAAACAGAAAGGTGAACTATCTATAGCCTTAAGTGCTGAGTTAATAACCCATCTCAGGAAGCTTTTAAGAAGAGGTAGAAAGCCTATAAGGGGATATAGATAGATTTAATGAGTGAGAAAAGAATCAGCAGGGGGGTGTAATGTGGGAAAATGTGAATTCACCTGCTTTGGCAGAAAGAATAGATAAGCAGTATATTATTGAAATAGAAAGAGAGATTGTGTAGTATTTTAGCAAATGTAACTCCTCACTTGGAGCCATTGGCAGATTTTTCTCAACAAATTTCCCTCAGTTTCAGCCAGAGGGAGTTGTACTCCAGGGCACATACTTCGAGCGTGTAATGGTTTTTGGTGGTTACACAAAGATTATTAAGCATTTATTGCTTAACGTATGCCTGTTATCTTGAGGCAATTTTAAAACTGTAATATCCAGGAAATTAATGTTTTCCTGTGTCTTGTGGCTTTAAGTATTGTAGAATGGTGATGATTATTGAGGATAGTGATAAATTCTTCTAATTCTACTTCTGCATGAGATAAAATACCTTGTGTGTCAACATAAATAAATATGGTATTTTTACCACATTACTGCCACACTTAAAGAAGTTAGTGAGAATGATAAAGGAGGCACTAGTAACCAAAGGTATCCCCAAACCTTTAAGATATTTCCCTAAAGCAAATCAAGATGCTGTCAAAAAAAGAAAAATGCCTTCATCCCTGTGTGGTACATAAATCGCAAAAATGTCAGTTTACTGGTACAGGAAATAATTAGGTGACAGTGAGTTTTGCAGATCCTGGAGATCACAGTCAAGATTAGAGTGGTGCTGGAAAAGTACAGCAGGTCAGGCAGCATCCTAGGAGCAGGAAAATCCATGTTTCGGGCAAAAGCCCTTTATCAAGCCTGAAGAAGGGCTTTTGCCTGAAATGTTGATTTTCCTGCTCCTCGGATGCTGCCTGACCTTCTGTGCTTTTCCAGCACCACTCTAATCTTGACAGGAAATAATTAGGACCGCTTCACCACCAGCAACATTTCAATGCACCAGGAAAATGATCCTTAGTAGGAATTTTAACTATTTAACATGACAATGTTCCTCCATCTGGAGGGCAACAAATCCACGTCTGGTCTCACCACCAGGTAGATGCCCCAATGGCAGGACTGGTCAGAGAGTCACCCCAATGCAATTCCCAGCTGTTTTGCCAGGCATCCCCCAGCCAGTACCAAGCTTCCAGTATGAGCTTCAAGTACCATGGCAATCTCAGCTGTTGATTCAACAGGCAATTTCTATGTGACTTACATGATGAACGAGAAAGGAAATTCAAATGCTGGCTTATCTTCACATTTTATGTAACAGTTGCCTTTCAGAGCTGGGCCAGAGCAACACAGTGGTATCAATCAGCCAGCAGCATTCAAGATTTTTTCAGTCATGAGTACGTAATGATACTATCAAATCCTGACAGCAGAGAACCAAAGAAACATATTTTTTTCCCATAACTCATCATCCCCAAGATGTGGAGGTGCTGATGTTGGACTGAGGTGGACAAATTCAGAAGTCACACAACACCAGGGTATTGTCCAAAAGATTTATTTGAACTCTCAAGTTTTTGGAACATTGCTCCTTTGTCAAGTGAAGTGGAAGGAAGAGCAGGCACAAAATCATGTCTTCTGAGCCCATGCTTCACCTGACAAAGGAGCAGTGCTCCAAAAGCTTGTGATTTCAAATAAACCTGTTGGATTATGACCTGGTGTAGTGTGATTTCTGTCACCATCCCCAGGTGTACAGGGTCATCAGGCAATCCAGTTATGCTAAAAAAAAAACCCAAAAGGACTGTGAAAGCTGGAAATCTGAAACAAAAACAGAAATTATGAAAAATCTCAGCAGGTCTGGTAGCGTCTATTCAGATAAATCAGAGTTAACGTTTCGAGTCCAGTGAACCTTCTTCTCACCTATTTATGTAAATACTAAGAATATAGACAGCAGTACAAGAAGAAAGGCTTCTATTACTTAAGTAAGGAAATGATAATGCAGTATTATCTGAAATATCACTTTGAAGGATGCCAATTATTCTATCAATATCAATGGCATTTCAAGGTGATTCAGAAGGTTTCTGAAGGAGATTACATTTAGTTACCTGAAGCAATACTTGTTCTTTTATTGAGAAGATTCCTTTACTTTTTTTCTTGGATAAAAGTTCAGCTCCTCCAAATTTTTTTTCACTGTTATTCTTTCAATTGATGGTACAACCATTTTCTCTTTACCCAGCACAATTTTTCTTGGCAACAATTGTTTTATTCTTATGCATAATCCACCATTCTCCTAAGATAATTGTGCATTGTTATCACAGACTCACAGTCAATGCCTAGTTATACATAAATGTCAGGGTGCTTGTATGCACACGATCATTTTTAATATTGTCTGAGTTCAAGAGTTCACCATGGACATGTTACATGAAGCAAACTTTCCCAGAGAAAGTATACACACTGCAAATAAAAAGGACAGACTAAAGCTTTAAATGACAAATCTGAACACAATTCATATGAAATCCAAATTCATTATAACAGTAATAGTAGTTCATTGTATTTATTAAAAGGACTTCGAGAGTTAAGGGAAGAGATGTCAGCTGCCAGATTTCATTTATTCTTTGGTCTGAGTTCAGCCTACACACACTGGACTGAATTTTAGGAGACAGGTATATGTGGTGTGAAAGAGCACGGGGAATTTAAACTTAGGAAATTAACAAGATTAGAAAGATAGTTTCATCCCATCAATTTCTACAGTTAATTATGGTGTGTTAGACTTGGAAAGGTAGGTTTCCAATTTCAATGTGTTAATTAACTAATTACAGAACATTAAGAAGTCTTTGCAATGTAAGTGTGTGTCATGGTGTTATGTTCCAAGAAGCATCAGGAGGCCAAAGTATTAAAGGCTGTTATGGTGCAATGGTAGGATCTTTTCCTTTGAACCAGGAGGTTCAAATCCCACATGTTCCAGAGGTGTGCAATAACATTTCAGAACAGGTTTCTTTTAGAATCTTAGGTTTAAAAAAATACAAAGGAGGTCGAAGTGATTAACAACAGGAGCTTTGTTATAGTTCACTTTGCAAGCTGCAAGCTTAGACTAAACTGTTTCCAGCCCAAAATGACGAATGATGTTATCATATCACATGATTGTATTATTAAAGTGGCAGAGTGACATAGTTACTAAATACACAACATGCATTTCTCAGGAATCCTCGAACTTGGAACCAAAATAAATAATTTGGCAATTGAAAACCCTGAAGTCAAAGAGTAGTAAAATCTCACAGCTGTTTTCTCATCTGCTTATGTAAAAGGCATTGTTTCCAAGGCTTGTTCTGGAAGGTAACTTCGTCAACTTTTGAGGAGTGTATGTTTGATTTGCCCCTTGGGACTCATAGCAATCAAATTAGTACGAGCATTGCTTATCTTGTTTTAACTTGGATTTCAGATGCTGACCAGCCGCAGCAGTGGCAGGAGCAGTTAGAGCACTACTAACAGCATTAGTCTGTTCCTTATATACCACAGAACAGTGGGAGGGCAGCAGTGAAGCTGTGCAACTCTCAGGAGGTCACATCACAGTGCCTATGGATAGAGATAAATTTCCTCAGTAAGAGAGAACACCCAGTATGTGGAGGGATAAGAGTTTCACATCAGATGGTGGTAGACATTATAACCTATGAGAGCAAGGCATTCCGCCAGTACGACACTGTAGTCATGCATTACGTCATAGTTATCGAAGTCACCACTGTCTTCAACATGTTATATCTGGATCCTTCTGTAGGTTTGTTGAAGACATTTGGGGGTTCTAGCAATTGGTACTGGCTTGTTTGCTGAGCCAGAAAATATATCAACTTCACCTGTGATGACAGCAGTTAGAAGGGGTGGCTGGCAGCTCAGTTTTGCTGTTCTGGCTGGCATCCCAGGATGCCATCAGCTGTACACACATGGTAAATAAGTTACCCTTTAGTAGGTCAATCAGGACTGTTGATCATGGTCAGACTACCCAATCAATCAACTTGCATCTGGCACGCAACTGTAAAAAGGGTTTACACATGTACACAAGATTTCCAAGCAGCTCCTATCATGCTTTTGCCCTGCACCAGCTCACATTTCCATCATGTCACTTGACTTCATGGAGCAGAATTACCAACTGACTGCTCAAAACCAAGAGAAATTCCATGAGAAAATCAATCAATGATTCTAGTAAATTACAATGAACCCTTTATGACAGCTACTGAGCAAAAAAACTGATAATGTCCTTCAGGAGCCTGGAGAGAACTGGAGCTGTCCTATAAAATGCATAGACCATGATCTTCAGAATGGTCCTGGTCTGCTGAGTCCTTTGTAACTTCGCCAATCAGCAAGGTAACTGGTAACTACTGAAAGGTCACTGGGAACAATGCTGGCACCACAATTTTTTACAACATATTTCAACAATTTGAATGAAGAAAATGAATGTAACACTGCCAAGGTTGCAGATGACAACAATGGATGGGGATGCAAGTGGTGAGGATGATGCAGAGTTTATAGAGCGATATAGACAGGTTACATGGGTGGGCAATAGCTAAGCAGGAAAATATGCAATCATGCAAGTTATGAACTTTGTAAAGAAGTATAGAAGAGCTGAATATCATTTAAATGGAAAAAGACAGCAAAAATCTGCAGCACAGCTGAAAGGGGTCCTCATGTATTAATCACAAAAAAACCTAGCATCTAATTCAGTAGGTAAAAGGAAAGGCAAAAGGTATGTTGGCCTATATTTCAAAGGGAATGAAGTATAAAAATAGAAACGTGTTGTTAAAACTACACGAGACATTATTTAGATCAAATCTCGAACATTGTATAGTTTTTAGGCTCTTGTCTAAGGAAAGATATAGTAGCATTTGAGGCAATCCTGGCAAGATTCGCTCGGCTGATCCTGGGTATAAAGGAATTTTCTTTAGGAAATGTGAGGAGTATGAGGTAGGTTAGTGCTGTTTTTAGGATAATGACAGCCGACTTTATTGAAACATAAAGATTCTTAGGGGGCTTGACAGGATAGATGCTGAGATCTTGTTTCTACTTGTGGAAAATTCTAGAACAAGAGTACATTATCTAAGAATAAGAAGTCACCTATTTAAGACAGAAATGAGGAGGAATTTATTTTCTCAGTGGATAGTGAAGCTGTGGAATTCTTTACTTCAGAGCAGAGATAGATTTTTTTTTAACCGGTAAGGGAATCAAGAATTATGGGGCAAGGACAGTAAAGTGGAGTTGAAAATTATCAGATTAGCCATGATTTAATTGAATAGCAAATCAGACTTAGAAGCAATAGCCTACTTTTTCTTTTATAGTCTTATCATCACATATCCACAAATAAATGAACATCAATATGTTTTTGAAAAAAACTTTCAAAAGATGTAAACATCATTTAAATGACTGTTAATTGCTTATCCCTAGTTATCTTTGAGAAGGTAGTGGTGAGCTTTCTTGAATCACTGCAGTCTAAATGGTGCAGCACACTCACTATGCTGGAGTGCTGTAGTGCTGGAGGAAATTGCAAAGATAAAGTGGGGGTGGGGAGGGTTAAGGCTCTGGAGGAATTTAGAAACAGATGAGAATGTTAAAATCTATATGTTAAATAGTCAGGAGTCAATGTAAGTCAGTGAAAACAGAGGTGATGGGTCAACAAAAACCGAAAGAAGCGCTAATGCTGTAAATCATAGACAAAAACAGGAGTTGCTGGAAAATCTCAGCAGGTTTGGCAGCATCTGTGAAGAGAAATCAAAATTAACTGTTCGGGTCTGGTGACACTTTCTCAGTTCTAACCGTCACCAGACCCAAAACATTAACTTTGATTTCTCTTCACAGATGCTGCCAGACATGATGGGTCAATAGGATTTACTGTGATTTAGAACACAAATGTAGATTTGTGGATGACATCAAGTACATGCAAATTAGAAGCTGTGAGGTCAGTCAGAAGTGTTACATGTTAATATTAAGTGTTGGATTAGCAAATGCTCGAATGAAGATTTCAGTAATAACATAGCTAAGGGCCCTATTTCCTACACTTTGCTGCAGAACAGTAAAATGATGAACCAAGGTAACAATATCATTCATCCTACGTAAGCAGGCATTCATATTGTACAAACCATTGGTGCGAATCTGTTTGCATTTAACTGTTCCACTCAGGTGGTCACTCTTTCCATGGATGAAAACATCACAAAAAGGCCTGAGATATCATTCCGCTCATGCTTGGGATGATCCTGCATAGCCTCTTTCATTCAATGGCAGTATATGAATGGGAAAATCAGAAAATCAACAACCTTGCACAAATTACATCAAGGTACCTTCACTTCAACACTAAAATGTGACAATCCAAATCAAAATATGTTCAAATAGTTTATTCACATTTTGCCTAAAATTAGGCATGACTAATCAGAAACCTATTCTGTGTTTCTTAAAAAAAGTCAGAAATTGTTATCATGCATTGCATTCTGGAAAAAATACTTTTTCTTGTGTATATATACATTTTTCCAATTAGAGAAATGTTAAATATTGATTGATTTTTTTACTCGGGAGACTCTGGTATAGAATTAAGAATGTAAGTTGACGTAAACATTTTTAAGGTAGCAAATGATAACTATTAAAGAATTTCATTCATTATTCAGGCTATAACTGCAGCTCAGGGTGTTTTTGGATCAAATGCAAATGTTGTGCCTCAGTTTTACACTCCTTAAAAACAGAAAAAAATGATAACTTCATCAAATCAATGGTGGAGACCCTGTCCTAACATGTTAATCAGTTTGCACTACATTGATGCACACTGAACATTCATGACCAGAAGGGGAAATTTTCTGAATAAATCAATTCACTGTTTATTGTCATGCATTTCCTTAATTACTCAAGAACTTAATCATAGTGGCCTTTATTTGAACCATGCAATGGATAGATATCACATGCATTCTTTTCATTTTAAAGTTTGACATCTTATGGTGTTGTTATCTCCGATCAGATCAAACCTATTCCCAAGGAGCAAACAACTCTTTGACATTGATCCATCATGCACTTAGCACATGACGAGCGCATACATACAATGTAATTTCTTTGTGAGTTCTAGTTCGAAGAAGGCATAATGTCAAATAAAAATTTTCTTCTTCATCATCATTATTTTATTATATTTCTGAGCATCCTAAAAGCATTCTTAAAATTTTTGAGGTAACATAATTTTTGATTGCTTGACCTAACACCATAACAATCCATCTACACATAGTTAAAAATCTTTGCAATTTCTTTTCCATTAACCCATTGCAATCAGGATTTCTGATGGAGCTTTAAGGTTAACATTTAATATTTAAATGGCGAACAGTTAATACAGCATTTCCTGTATGGCTTTCCTTGTTGACAAATTAATTATTCAGAATTCTTTCTGAAACATATTCAGCAGCAAGATTTTTGTCAGTACTAAAATATCTAATAAATAAAATAGGTTTTTTGGGAGATCCAAGATGGCGGCGATCTAGGAGGATCACGTTGCAGAGCTCAGCACCGCAGCACAAGCAGGACGAATTTCTAACCCACCAAACCTGGACCATCGTAATATCCTGGGACTCCAGAATAGTTGTGGAGTCCCAAGAAAGTGTGAAAAATTGACTTACCTGCATTTTTGCCATCCAGAGATGCTGAAGAAGGGAGGAGGAGTGTCCAAAGCTGGCAGGATTCTCCAACTCGATTACCTACCTGACCCTGGTGAATGAGCTCGCGAAATCTCATGGGATGTTGCGTAAGCAGATAGAGGAGAAGCTGGACTAAATCTCTATCATGTTGCTGAAGCATGAATAGCAGCTGGGAGACCTGGAAAAAAGGACGGATGAGGTTGAGCACAGAGTCATAGTGGTGACAGCTGATGCCAGTTCCTCCAAGGATAGGATCCAAGCCCTGAAAACACCAGTCTGTAGTTTGCATGACCAAGTAGATGCTCTTGAGAACAGGGACAGGAGAAAGAATATTCAGATTGTCAGTCTGCCTGAGGGTAAGGAAGATAAGTGGCCAGCGGAATTTATTGAGGACTGGTTGCCAAAATTCCTTAACTTTGAGGCTGGCATGAGAGGCTTGAAGATTGAGGGCTCACCAAGTCATGGCGCGGAGATCAGGTCTGGGTCAAAGTCCTTGTTCTCTCCTGGTGAGGTTCCATCACTGCAGAGAATAGGAGAGAATCGTGGAAGTTTCCAGAATCCAGAGGAAGGATCCAAAGGCCCTAATTTATGAGGGCTAAAATCATGTTCTTCCAGGACTTCTCAGCAACGGTGATCGAGAAAAGAAAATCCTATGACGGTGTCAAGAGAAGACCGACGGAGCTTGGGATTCAGTACTGTCTGAGGTATCCAGCGGTGCTGCGTCTCACCTTAGATGGATCTGTACATCTCTTTGACACATCAGAGAAGGCAAGAGACTTTGTAGACAAATTAACCTAATCTGAACAATTAAAGTATGTATAAAGAGTAGCGTTGTTTGAGTATGTCTTTGCTTTTTCAAAAAAAGAGGGAGTCTGGTTGGAGCTTTCTTTTCATTTTTTTTCTATCGGTAATTATTTGGTTTAAACTATGTTTGCAGCAGTTGAGACGCATATTTTCAATTTCTAAGTTGAGTTATACCAGAGAATAGTGGAGTATTTACCCTTTTTCTCTTTAAAAAAAATTTCTTTATTCATATCGGTACTCCATGGCATATTTACTTTCTTTTCTGCTTGTGTTTGCAGTGTGGCTCTAGCTAGGAGGAGGGAAAATGGTTGGGATGGCTAAGTGCATACTTATGGGCAGTTTGAGATGGGTAGTTACCCCTGTTGGTCAGGGGATGAGTTTTCATATTCACCTCTGTTGGTGCTTTATAAATTTTTTTTTTGGTTTTTGTTGTTTTTTAATCTTTAGTAGTTTTGTAGGTTTGTTAAAAGTAGTAGCTTTAGTTTATGTAGTTTTTATGTTTGATGGATCATATGACTCTATGGCTCAGCAATTTGTGGTTCCAGTTCCTCCTCTCTGGAATTTAAATGTTACTGCAGAAGGTTATGGCTAATGACTTGATTAAGTGGTGTACCTGGAATATCAAGAGAAGTCACTCACCAATTAAGAGGAAGAACGTACTTTTGAGTGTTAGAAAGGGGAAGGTGGATATTGCTTTGTTACAGGGGAGACACTTGGATGATAGGAAGCATTTGAAACTACAGCAGAATGGCTTTGATCAGGTTTACATTCCATCATTTAATACCAGAAGTGGGGGACTGGCTATATGGTTAGGAAAAAATCTCCCATTTAAGTTACTAGAGTGTGTTACACACACATGGGAGCTTTGTAATTCTTAAAGCCTTGATAAATGGGGAAGTGTATGGTTTTTAAAATGTTTATTGCCCTCCAGCTCATCCCCTCAAATTTTTGGTAGAAGTATTTTCTAAACTGAGTCTTGAGTCTTGGCATATCATTATGGGGGAGATTTTAACTGTCTCATGGATCCCACAGTAGACAGATTGTCCAAAAGTCCCTCGATACCCTCTGTACAAACTAAACAATTACTGGATCTGTGTGGAGAGTTAGAGTTGGTGGATGTCTGGAGGCAGGGATTTTACGTGTTTTTCCAATCCGCACAGATGTCACACCAGCGTCTGTCCTTTGGGAAATTGCCAAAGTCTATGCCACGGGATTATTTCCAACTCTGCCAGTGGGAAGTGGCAGAAGGGTGAGCAGCAACATCTCCTCAAAGCACAGTTGAAGGCAGCTGAAAAGGCTACTTTGACAGGCCCTCGTTGGTCAATCTATTGAGGATTACAGTGCTGTGGTCTGCACTGAATTCTGTGCTCATGCAGACAACAAATAAGGAGGTTACTTTTGCAAAGCAAAGGTTATATGAGCATGGTGACAGACCAGGCCAATACTTGGCATATCTCGCCAGAAAAAGGAATGCCCCACAAGCCATTACGGGGATTAGGGAAAGGTCTGGGAACCTAACATGCAACTCCAAAAGTTTTAATGTTGCATTCCAGAGATTTTACTCTAAGTTATACCAATCTGAGGGTTGTAAGGAGGGGCAGGCCAAAATTGAATCACTTTTAAGGATCTGGAGCTCCCTGGTGTGACCCCTGAACAAGAGTCCTTTCTCAATGCCCCCTTATCAAAGCAAGAGGTGCAGGAAGCAGTGAAGCAACTCCAGAATGGAAAGGCGCCTGACAGACCTCCTAGCAAATTCTATAAGGAATTTATAAACATACAACCATGATTGTCTCCTGCCATCTCTGAGAGAAGCCAATATTTCACTTATTCTTAAAAAAGGGTAGGTCTGGGAGAACTGTGCTTCATGCAGGCCCATTTCATTCTTAAATGTGGACTTTAAAATCCTCTTTAAGATACTTGCATTAAGGCTGGAGACTGTGTTACCTTCTACTGTTAAAGAGGATCAGACGGGATTCATAAAGGGCCGCAGATCCTCCAATAATGTAATTCAAGCATGTCAACAACAGTTAATATAGGGGTTGGTGATTTCTCTGGATGCAAAGAAGGTATTTGACCAAGTTGAATGGCCATACGCTTTTTGTACTCAGGAGTGGTTTGGTTTGGGCAAAGTTTTATAAGATGGGTAAAGGTTCTCTACAGTGACTGTCTCGCTACAGTCATCAATAAGCAATCAAGCAATTTTAACATTTTTAGGGGCAGCCGGCAGGGCTGTCCCCTTTCACCATTGCTTTTTACGTTGGTGATTGAACCATTGGTGGAGGCCATTCATAGGGATCCTAATATATCAGCTCCAAAAGTGTTGTCAAAATTACATAAGATTTCATTGTATGCGGATAATGTCCTAATTCTTTTGTCAAATCCAGCAGTTTCGGTGCCTAGCCTGATACAATGCATCTGTGCGTTTGGTGCCTTTTCGGGGTACAAAGTTAATCTTGCAAAATCAGAGACTATGCCTATGGGTGGTCTTATGAAGGTGCTAGGTCTTGAGGGGGAATATCAATTCTCATTTAAGTGGTCACAGTGGGGTTTTGTGTATTTGGGCATATTCATTATTTCAGTTCTAGATCGGTTGTTCAAAGCCAATTTTGTTCAATTATTTGACAAAATCAAGTAAGACCTTCAAAGATGAGAAGCGCTTCTGTCTCGTGGTTGGGTTGGGTAGCACTTATTAAAATGAATATTTTCCCCCATTTGCTATACACTATATGGATGCTCCTCCTTATTTTCAATAAGCAAATATTCAGGAGATTGCATGGCTGGTTCAGCTCCTTTATTTAGCATCATAAGCGGCCCCTCATTAAGTTAGCTAAACTGCAACTGCCTCACAGACTGGGGAGAGGGGACCTTCCGGACATTGAAAGCTACCAGCCAAGCTTGCTTTTATCCAATGGGAGTGATTGGGTCTGTGGGGACTCTCTTTCAATTTGGTTAGATATCAAAGCCCCCCAGGCAAGGTGCCCCCTTATTAGCATGCTGTTTCTGGACAAAATGAGGACAGTTAGGGAATATTGCCATAACCCAATAATTATCAATTTAGTTAAAGCATGGAGGGCAATTCGGCAGAGAGAAGGCAATATTGGCAAAACATCCTTTACACCAATAGTGGGTATCAACCAGGGATGATAGATCCAGGATTCAAATGTTGGGCAGCTAGGCTGATGGCTGATTTATTTGAGGGAGACACAATGATGTCTTTCGATCAGTTAGCATGGAAATACGAGCTAACAGGAACCTCCTTCACTTTTTTCAAGTTAGGCATTTTATTCAAATAAAAACACTTTTGATTGATCCCTATTTGGAGAGGAGGGTGCTCAGTGCTTAGAGTACACTTTCTGTTGGCATTTTATATCATCAACTGGGGGGTGCCTTCTCAGATGAGTTCAATTGACTCAGCAGGGTGTGGGAGAGAGCTAGGTGTTGAAGTCTCTTCAGAGGCATGGGAAGTTATTTGGGAAAACGCAAAAAAGATATCAATTTTCAATAGGACCCATGCTTTACAATTGAAGATTCTCCATAGGGTCCACTTGGTTCCGGACCATTTGTCAAAATTTAAACCAGGGGTATCTTCAACATGTCCCCCAAGTGCAAGGTCTGTATGGGCACTCTTATCCATTGTCTCTGATCTTGTGGTAGGCTTCAAACACACTGGAGCATTGTGGCGAGTGCAATGGACAGGATTTTGAGTGTAATGGTGGAAAAGGACTCGATCTCTCTTCTTTTGGGCCTGCTCAGTGTGTTCCCTGCAGATGTACATTAAAAAAAACCTTTCAATATCCTCACTTTTTGTGCAAGAAAGAATATCTTGCTAGGTTGGGTATCCGAAACCTGCCGGGCATGTCGAGTTGGCGGAAGACTGTTATGGAGCGTATTCCCTTGGATTTTCTCACAAGTATGGTACATCACAAAACTGAGAATTTTTATAAGACATGGCACCCCTTTTTGGAATACCTGGACACAGATTTATCTACCACACTAACAAGGGCTATTATATAGCCATAACGATTGTGTTTTATGAGTCCAATATCCTGGGAGGAGGAACTGCGAACGTATGAGCGTCTTGTTTGGCTGGGTTGAGTTATTAGTACTTATTAGTTTGTTGTTGGTTATTATTTATTTGAATAGTTAGTTTTTTTTATGATATACTTTTCTATATATATTTATACATTTGTATATGAGGGCTGGTTGGTTTTTTTTCCTTGCGTTTTTTTTTGTACTGTTTTGCATTTGTTGTAATATTTTTAAAAATATTATTTCAGAAGAATATGTTTTAAGAAATAGGTTTTTAAATTATTAAATTGTTTTAAAATTATATATTTTTTAATAATTATATTTCTCCATTTTCTGTACCTTCTTCAAAGCTTTTACTTTTATTTGCTTCAAAAGTGGCAATGCCACTTTACACTGCCTTTGTAGACCTCACCAAGTCCATTGAGTGTATCGGTAGAGACAGACACTTACTATTACAGAAAGTAATTGTTAATTTATTACAGAAAATTGGCTTCCCCCAAAGAACATGTACAATTCCACTAGTTACATTGGAGTAATATCAGAAACTTTCACGATGAGCAGCAGAGAAAAATCGTTCCTGATGTCAACTTGCTTTAGCACATTTTCTATGCTTCTGGTAACTCATATGATTGTATCTACTTGCATGTCTGTAGATGACAAGAGATGGAAATAGACAGGATCAAGATATGCACTCTTGAGATTGCACTCTACCATCACAGCATATGAATCAAGGAGTTACATCAGGAAGCCTCAACACTGCAGAGATTTAGTCTCTACAAGGCTAAATTTATGTTCTCTTCTTGCATTCCCCACACTTACAGACTCTGACACAAAGAGATTCTCTCCTTCACTATCACTGGATTAAGATGTCCAGCCAAATTTTGAAGAAACACTGGCACACCTTTTACATGCACACTATCCATCTGTACAGTTACTCTCATGATACTCGATTCCCACACACATTTAGATAGGATGACATTGATTGAGTCATTAGGTACCCGTTTGTCCTGGGGAAAGCAGTGGAGGTGAGCAAAGCCATGTCTCCAAGGCTGTGTCTATCTTCAAATAGCACCAGCCAGCTCTGGCAAAAACAGCAGTAAAGGTCTGCGAGGTGCAGTGTACTTATCTATTTCTAAAATGCCATGCAGGTGCACAGCTTATATCCGGAAAGATTCAAAAGAAAAAACTTTCAAGTGATTTTAACCACCTCAGGAAGGATGTGGTGAACCTGTGAGGTATGAGTGGCAGGGTCTTCAAAAATGAAGATGCAAATGTCCAAGACCATCCCTGAGAAGGATCACATTCTGTTCTAGCACTGGATCATTGATCATCTCGAAGTAGATAGATCTTTGTCGATAGATTGTACGCTCAGGGGTTTGTGCAATCCTGCCCTTTGCCACGTTCTTCTGCCTTTCTGATACTTGGGAGTTCAGTCCTTCTTCTGGAGGGTGCTGCTCGCAGCCACTGGGCCCTGCATCCTCTTTGCCAAATGCAGCCCAATAACACTTGGCAGCTCTCCCCATTCTTATGCCCTCATGTCAAATGTAATAACCCTTGTACTGCCCAAGTGCTTATTGTCCACTCTCCTCAGAATATGTGCTGACCTGATATCTGTTTCCCAGTGGCCACATCCTCCACTGCACCAGTTTCTGTTTTAGTAGGGAGACACAATTAATTTCCTGGGGTAGCCATTACTAGCACCCCATTTGTGTGCACACTGTTATTTGGTTTGTTCCAGATAACAAGTGTAGTATGTACATGACTGCAAAATTCTGCCATTAATGAATGGTAAATGAGATCTTCAACCAGTCTAATCAGATGCAATCACAATATAGGCAGGATCACTGGACCATTCCCCAACTACCTGGAAAACTATTCAACACTGAGATACACCAGCATGTCAGCTGGCATGGTATTTTTGACCCCTGCCCACTGCCATTCCTATCCTGGTGGGACTCAAAAATTCAGCCCATCATCTCTCCTTTTTATTGTCTTTTGTTTACTTCTATGTGATCCAAGTAAATTGAATTGATTTAATTTTATAGAAAACTTACATAGACTTGATGGGCCAAATCCCTTTTCTTCACTAACGACACTATGTTTCACCTTTTGTAATCAAATTTGAACTTGAGTCTTCACTTGTTTACTTTTGTGAATATTTAATGTTTTCACCAGAAAATGAAGTCTGATTTCCTTTCAACTAATTGAATGCTAATGCCGAACTGTTGTTGTCAGCAAACGTTGACACATTTTTAATCAAAAAGATTAGAAGATCACAGGCTATTTTAAAAGTTTGAGATGTACAAAACTAAGTTGCATTTTTATGAAGAAAACAAATGTGTTTCACACGAAACAAGTGAAGCCTGACAGGCACATAAATCAGTTTGAACCTTTGCATTTGTTTTATGGTTAAGTAATCAGAGCATATTATTTTCTTTATAATTTTTTTTGTGACTCATTCTTTTAATAATAAAGAACTATCATACTTTAAAAAAAAAACAAATTTGTGTAGTGTAATCCACTTCAGCCAACACCTTACTGAATAGCAAAGCAGGTTAGTGGGGCCAAATGGCCTACTCCTATTTCTTATGGTTATTGGCCGGCCTGAGAAGCTTCTAAATTCTGCCTTCAGCATATGCTAAACACCCCTGGCAAATACAGCATTGCTAATTACTGACATCAGTCTGTTTTCACTATCTCCACTTTTAAGGTTCTTGATGGTCCAGTAAACATTGTACAGTCTCATTATGCATCTACCACGCTTATCATTAAGTTCATATATTGATCCAAATCAAATGTATTATTTACATATTGACTTTCTTTTTGTTATTTTAACTGGGACCATTTTATAAAGTTTAATCCACTTGCAATTAATTTAAATAAGGTAACTTTGATAAATAAATAAGAAATCTTTAAAGCAGAACCTGTAAAGGCAGTCTGTTAAATTTCCAAGTGCTACTGATTTTCCAGGCGTTGAAGACTGCTTGACTGTCAGTATTTTCAGACAGGACTGCTATTGTTACAATGTGTAACCTAAGTAACAAAAAATATCTTGCCAAGTTTCCATTGCAAGTCACTGATACAGCATTAAAGAAAATGTCTTTGTCAAAGAAACTGCTTACTCTACCTGCATTGATGCAAATCATTGTATTTAAATTCCTTTACAGCGTTACGGCTCCCCACTTCAGTAAAGATTCTATAACCCTAATCTCCACATTCTATAGTCAAACCCAGAGTATTCTATTACTCTGATCTCATCCATGCTCTTCACCCTTCAGCACACAATGGAGAGCCGCATCTTAATTATCTAAACTCCAATGTCAAACTCATTCTCTTTAAAGCTTACAAAATCTCTCTTTGACCAAGATTTCAGACCACATAACTATTTATATTTGTTCATTCCTTCACAGGACATGCACATTGCTTCCTGGGCCAGAATTTATTGCACATTCGTAAATGCCTTTGAATTGCCTACTTGAACTGCTGTAGGCCACATAATGTAGACCCACAATATTATTAGAGAGACAATTCCAAGATTTTGATCCAACAACAATGGTGGTTATAGTTTCAAGCAAGGATGGTGTGTAACTTGGAGGAACCTCCTATTGATGGTCATCCCATATATCTGATGTTCTTGTCCTTCCAGGTGGTAGAAGTCAGGGGTTTGGGAGATGCTGTCACTGGAACCTTTGGTGAGTTGTTGCATTGCACCTAATAGCCCACGTAAACTAGGTTGATGCCAACAGCATGGATTGCAGTCCTATTCTGGCTGGATTAAAGATTGCCTTCTTGAGATTAGAATGTTGTGGTTGTCACAGAGAACACTAGAAACAATAGGAAATGCTGGAAAAAAATCAATGTAAGGCAATATATGTGGGGAAGGAATAGAGAAGATATTTCAGGTCAAGGATGACTTTACATTTTTAACTAGTCCAAGTTTTAATTAAATAGCTTTTGAGCAAGGAAACGGTGAGGCAAAGACAGAGAAAGGTCTTTGATAGGATGAGATAGGAAAGATTCAATGACAGAAAAGATCTCCTTGGGTCAGAGGAAATGGTGAGAAACTGGAGGGATGTTGTCAGGTTAGTGTCTAGCAGGGATGGGAATGGAAGGAGTTATTGTCTGGCAGAGAATTGCCTTGAAGGAGAAGTAGTTGGATGCTGCCTGAACTGCTGTGCTCTTCCAGCACCACTGATCCAGAATCTGGTTTCCAGCATCCGCAGTCATTGTTTTTACCACCTTGAAGGAGTAGTATTTGTTTTAAATGGAAACATTTAAAGGGTTTTCAGTTTAAGGAAACAAATAACTGTCTGGCCAGCGGAAAGTCGGCGGATATGTCCCAAGATGGTCAGAGGAAGTTTAAAGAGAAAGTTTGGTGTCGTCACTTGAGCAGAGCACGTAGGGTTTAAAAAGCTGGATAACGACAATGTCGCCAAATCGTCTATAAATGGAGGTAAGCTGGGATGTGGGAGGCTGCAGTGTGTGATAAACCCACACTGGGCTGTGAAGGGCAGAGTGAAAACATGAAGGAGCCTACTCCGGCCTGAGTAAGGAGTCGGAGCTGAGGAGGCAAGTCAGGTGCAAAAATACTCCCCAGTACATCGCAAGGGAAAGGAATACAATCCCCTTCCTCCCGCCCAAAAATGAAGGAAAATAAAAGCCAGAAACCGTTAGAAACTAACGGAACAAAAACGTCTGATATTACCGAACGCCCACCAGCTGCAGCTCAACGTCTGACGTAAAGCGTTCGACTCACGAGGGAGGCGGGGCCTCACTGGCAAACGGGATGGGGCGCGCAGGAAAGGCGATTGGGGACGGGGAGGGAAGGAGGCGGGGTTAGCAGGGGCGGGATTTAGACAAGCGATGGGCGGGACGGCCGGGCACACGTGGAGGAAGGGGCGCGGCTAGTTGTTGGAGCCGGGAGAACTTGGACGGGGGTGGGGTTTGCACGCATCACGAATGTGGGCGTGGCGGCTCGGGCGAGAGGTGGATCCGGGGCTTGGTTATGGCGAGGCGTGAGGCTGTCCGTTTGTCTGTCTGAGCGAGTCCAGTGCCGGCCGGGGTCAGTCGGTCTGTTGTCAAAGTGACAGGAGCTCACCCATGGGAGGGTGTGTGGGCACTCAGCATGATTCCTCGGGCAGTTTAAACGAGAATTCAGACGGCACAGGGGGTAAGAGAATCCACTGTCGTTTGTTAGTAGATGTCTCTTTCTTCTGCCTCACGATTTTCAAGTTTTTTTAAAAAAAATGAGAATTAAATTATGTAATTGAGTTGGCTGATGTTTCTGTCTGGCGCGGAGTGTGGGCCTCACTCACTCTCGCTCCAAAGCCCCGAGTCGGGTGGCCGAGTAACCCGCTAGGTTGTGTGGGTTCACATCACGGTACCATTTGCTGGGACGGCAGTCAGTCTCCTCTCCCTCATTCCTGGCTCCCAGGTTCGGGTCGGAGCAGCAGCTGATGCTGGCACTCAGTCTGTCAGGGTGTGCTGCTGCCCCCCACCACCAACCCCGAGGATGGGATAGGGTTCTGTATCTGCAAGTGCAGGAGCTGCTGCCACCGCCTTTGTGTCTCATCGGTCAACATCTGAGCGCTACTTTTCATGACTTTATTTGACCTAAAACCAACATATTTTACAACGCGGTCGAGGCGTTGTCGCACTATTTTGGAAATTGAGTTATAGGTTTCGCAATTTTAGTGCCCAATCAGTCTGAGACGCCTCTTGATTTTTTTTTTAAATGGTATTCCCTTTGTTCTCCTTTGTTCTTTTCGATTAATTAGCCGTATCTTTGATGTTTGAAGTTATGGTTTTCCATTTTTTTATTTGCGGTAACTGTTTGTTTATTTTATGCTGCGTCTTTTTTATTAAGTGCATTGTAAACTCCAAAGCTGAGTCGTAGAGTCCCTGAGCAGTCCAAACACTGATGCTATTCTTACAACTCTAGTTTGACTTGATTATCTGGGTATTTTGTGAATTTTGTAATTCAGCAGTATTTGCACGTGTCTCGAACTTTGGAAGTAGCAGTAGTACTAATGAACTAGTATACAAAGCTATCAATTGCTGAAACAATTTCCGAAGTTTCTGTTTTATGTTTGGGTGTTGAAATGGCATTAGGATGACATTATATTTTTCACTTTTTAAAGAAAAATGTCTGTTTATTCTCGTTTGATAGCAAAATAATCTGGAAAATTAACCAGGAAATAGAAGCTCAACTTTTTTTGGGAGAGGCTGTTATACAGCTGTAGAATTCTTAGTATTTGGTTGTTTTCTAGGAAATATGCTGTAATACTCCTTTTGTCACTTTTTAGCACCTTTTATACCCACTGTTTCTCCCCACCCCCAGAAAAAATAACATGATCTGGAACTCTGCACTTTTGGGTGAAAGTGTGCAATGGCCTACTTTGTGTAAGGCCTGTTAATATCATTCAATGATGCACAGACTTGATCTAGGCTATTTTCCACTTCCAATAGGAATAGTTCTGCTCTGTAAAATGCTTTGTGTCACATCCTTGGTGAGAACTGGTAATGTTTGACATACATAGCAACGTACCTTAAATGATCAAAGTTGGAATCTAAATTCCATCTAGCTGTACATGAAAGCTCAGGCTAAGATTTTTGAATTGCATGCAAATCATTGTGTTTCCTCCCATGGGTGTACCTTAATGCTTGTGTAGCATTGTCCTGTCACAGATTTCCTTTTATTTAAAATCTGTCTTTTTTTTGTATGAAAGCATGTCAGCATTTGCAAGCCTCTCCCCTCTTCCTTCCCCCCCCCCCCCCACCAGAAGTCAGAATTTACTTCAAAGTAACATTGTTTCATTATACCACTAGCAATATTGTTATCGGGACATGCTTTTTTGAAAAAAAGCAGTTTGATTTTCTTCAATGTTGATCCTCCAAAATTATTCGCTTGGTGTTGTAACATTCTTTTGTCTGAATAAAAATTAATACTTTATTACTGTGCATTGAACAAATCAAGTGCTAACATTGAGATGAGCGGAAAAACTCAAGCAATTTAAAAAAAAAGCATTGTTACAAATCCTAAAACTTTTCAATGCAGAACTGAAAAAAAATTGTTATTCTAACTGGTTGTTTGGGCAAAAAAATCCCACATAACCGCCTTCCTACTAGTTAGCTGGACAAAAATGCATGTTCATAAAATGTGAATTATATTGTCTACAAAAGTGGGATAAATCTAATCCATTGAAGAGCTGCACATTCAAGAGTCGCAATCAGCTGCAAAGTGGTGAAAGGATTGTGCTTTCAAGCAACACTTGCTAGCAATCTGCACACACTGCGTCTCATTAAGTCTGGTGACTTATCAATTGTACATCCAGATAATCTTTCTAATACCTTCTGTTCATCATATTTAGTTCATTCATTTCTCAACAACCTCAGTAAAGACATGTCGTTGGTACCTCAGCCATGTACCTTCATGAGTAATTTCCCTTTTGACACCCTAATACCTGCTCCTTTCACTACCTTTTTAATATTATGCAAATAGAAGGCTTTAGGACTCCCCTTTGTATTAGCTGCCAGTCCTTTTCACTTCCCCTCTTGACTTGTATGTTTAGTCTTGCTTTCCATTATTTTTCCAACTTGATATATCATACGCAGCCTTTTTCTTCACCTTTCTCTCTCTTGCTCTTTGTTTACCCTGCCTTGCCTCTTCCCTTGTAGGGATATACTGAACCATCTCCTATTGAAAGGCATCCCATTTGTGCTGTTGCAATTTAGTCTGCCAATCTTTGATTCCAATTTATCTGGACCAGATCTGTTCTCTCCCCACTGCAATTGACTGTCCTGTAATTGGGTATTTTTACTCGAGATTGATCTTTGTCCTTTTCCATAGCTAACCTAAACCTTGTGATACTGTTATCACTGTTTCTTATTGACACTTGACCCTCTTGATCTATTGCATTCCCCAGCAGTGAATTTTCAGCAATTCCTTCCTCTCATTGGGTTGTAAAGATACAGATGGACCAAATTCTCAAAAGTTCACGGACTCTTCCTGGTCTTTACACTATTACTAAGCCAGTATGTCCTAGCATAAATGAAGTCTTAAAAGAATATAACTGTCTTATAGTTTTTATGCTGTATAGTTTCCTTGCAGACTTGTTCCATATCTTGTCCACTATTTGGCCCATTGAGTACCATCTAGTGTAATAAAACCACGGTGGCTTCCTAGCTCTCATCAAATAGATTCTGTCCTCAGCTCCAGTAGGAGCTCTTCCTCTCCCATATTTAATATTATCTTCAATCAGTCTTGGCGCTCCTTTTTTTTATTCATTATCTTTCCAAAATGCCTGTATCTGGCAATATGTAGTACTTGGGCCTACTCTTTTATGAGCCAGATCTCCATTACCATCACATTATCATATTCTCATTTCGCTATCTACAGTTACAGCTCACCAGCCTTCTTTTGTATCAGCTACACACATGCACTGTAAACATAATGTAAAGCTTACTGAATACCATCTTACTCTGCCCTCACCAGACTGTTTCTTACTCTGATGCTTTATATCTCTCAATTATTGGTGTGTGTTGTTTCCTCTCTGTTTAGCCTTTTTCCCACCCCTCCCTTGACCAACATTGATGTGGAGATTGACACAGTACACTGTGTATAGGGTTAAGTCATGCAGTACACTGGTACATTTTAACCATATGGATACATGATATTTGAAAGCTTGTCTGATTTAAATAATGAATTATGTACATGACCAATATTTGAAAGACAGATTATCACTGCAAAAATGTAGGTATTGTATCTGTCTTGTAACATTGGAATAGAATTAGGTCATTTAGATCCATAGTTTTGTTATATACCATTCTTTGAGGTTATGACTGATCTGCGACCCAACTCCATAAATCTGACTTTACCCCATTTCGCCATTTGTCTAACAAAAGTATAATAATCATAGTTTTTAAATTAACAGTTTTTTTTGTGCTAATTGCCATTGTGGAAGCAAGTTCCAAATTTTTAATGCTTCACATGTAGAAATGTTTAATTTCACTTCTGAAAAGTCTGGCTCTAAATTTTTTTTAACTCTATTGCCTTTATCCTAGATTTATCTTGAAAAGTTTTAATCTTTCCTCATTGCTTATCCCCCTATTTGTTAAACTCTCATATTTTTCAGTTTAAATTATGAAACCAGAATCATGTTTCATCTAAATAGAAAAGCAAGTATAAAATGAATCCATTTTTTTAATATAGTTGATTGATCATTCGTTTGCAGGTAAATGTTTTTGTTGAAAGTTCAGACTGGTGGTAACACTTCTTTCGTTGAATCATCATTCTTTCATCTTTCACGGAAACATACCCTTTTTGGTCTAACCAGTCCATACCTAACATGATCCCAAACTAAACTAATCCCATCTGCCTGCTCCTGGCCCACATACCTCCAAACCTTTCCTAATCATGTACCTATCCAAATCCTTTTTAAATGTTGTAATTGTGCTCACATCAGCCATTTCCTCAGGAAGTCCATTCAACATGTGAACCACCCTTTGTGTAAGAAGTATTTGCCCCTCACGTTTGATAAATTTCTCTCCTCTCACTGTAACAATGTAGGTGAAAGTGAGGACTGCAGATGCTGGAGATGAGTCGATAGTGTGGTGCTGGAAAAGCACAGCAGGTCAGGCAGCATCCGAGGAGTAGGAGAATCAACACTTTGGGCAAAAGCCCTTCAGCAGGAATGACGCTGTGAGCTGAGGGAGTGGTGAGATAAATGGGAGAGGTCTGGGCTGGTGGGGAAGATAGCTGAGAGTGCGATAGGTAGGTGGAGGTAGGAGTTATGATGATATGTTGGAGAGGGGCGTGGAGCAGGTAGGTGGGAAGACAGATGGACAGGTCATGAGGGCAGTGCTGAATTGGAAGGTTGGAACTGGGATAAGGTTTGGGTAGGGGGGGGAGAATGAAGAAACTGGTGAGATTACATTGATTCCGTGGGGTTGGAGGGATCCAAGGTGGAAGATGAAGCATTCTTCTTCCAGGTGTTAGGTGGTTAGGGAGTGGCGGTGGAGGAGGCTCAGGACTTCACTTTAAAAATGTTTCTGCTAGTCTTGAAATCCCCCACCATAGGGACACCATTAACCCTATCTATACCCCTTATTATTTTATAAATTTCTATAAAGTCACATCTCAAAATGCCTATGATCCAGGGAAAAAAAAAGTCTCTATTCAGCTTTTCTTTATAACTCAAATGTTCCATATCTGGCAACATCGTGGTAAATCTTTTCTAAACCCTCTCCAGCTTAATAACATCCTTCCAGTCACTGGGGACCAGACTGGATACACTACTCCAGAAAAGGCCTCATCAATGTCCTGTACAACCTCAGCATGATGTCTTAAACATAATTTATAAAAATATGTTGATCCTAAGTTGGGTATCCAAAAATTTAAGTTATTACGTTGGTATTGTTGCCTTGTCCTGGTTTTGCACAGTGACTAGTTTGAAGGAACTTCAGTCAAGATACATTTGCCTTAGCTATACAGAACTTCAGTACAGCATTGACTTGAGCTTTGTCATTTGATGCCAGATGACTTTTTATGATATCCCAAGAAATAACTATCGCCTTATTTAATCCTTTTAAAATGGTTTTGGTGTTATGTTTCGGTGGGCCTTTACAGCTTGTTTAAACTACACTTTTGCAATAATAACAATCTGGTTACTCAGCTACTCCTGATCAATTTGTTAACAGTGCTTTGATTGGTATCTGTACCAGGATTTTATTCAAGATCTGATCCAGACATTTGGGGAGCTTCTGAGATACTTTGAATTCAACAAAGATTAATGGATTTATTGTTCTGATACTTTTGGCGACTGGATTCCATGCTGTGTTTTGGTTGCCATTTCTTCTTGTACTTCTGGTGTTTAACTAGTGCTGACTTTTTGAGGAGAATGTAGTATTAATGCTCACAATTTCTTACAAGTTTAAGTTGCTTTTACATTGCTATTAGTCAAAGGTGACAATGCAAACCAGCCACCCTCCTATTTTACTGATAGTGTGGGCAGCCCATTGCAAATTAATTACATTGTGTGTTATTTTCTGCATATCAAGACTGGAGCAAATCAGGAATAGGAAAAAGCCATTAGGTTTATAACAGATGTCCTGAATTGCCATGATTCAACTTATACATGCCACAACCCTTTTACCCATCTTTCACTAATTAGCCACACAATCTCTCAAGCCAAATCCTCTCACCCTTGAAACAACTGAAACTTTCTTCCATCCACTGTAACTGGGAGATGTATCTACAATATTGTACCTATCTTCTCTATTCAGTAATGTCTCCCATGGCTACAACTTTTTCAAACACCTTTTTTAAATGTTTGCATTCACATTCTGCTGGTAACTTTTTCCATAAATCAAGGCCTAATCATCAGCAAGTCCATCATCCTTGTGTTCACTGACCTTAAGTGGCTTCTAGTGGCTTCATCAATAAAAACAACTTTATATCAGACCTTTTTAAACATGATTTAAAAAAAACACTTCAGAGGAGTCTTGTCAAACATTTTGACTCTTAATTACATGAGATGTTGGGGAGATGAGCCAACGTATGGTTAAAGAACTAATTTTTAAAGCCGTATCAAAAAGGAAAGAAAGATATGGAGTTTAGGGAGATAATTCCAGAGCTTAAATCTCTCTCCGATTTTTAAGAGGCTACTGAAAATGTACATCTAACACATTTTTGGTTACCTCTCCTAATGTTTCCACTGAATGAGGTGTCAAATGAGTTTTGCTAAGAAATCTGTAAAATGCTTTAAGATTGGAGTTTTTGTGACAGTTGCAGTGCTGCTATGTCTGGACCAGAAGCTCTGGGTGCAAGTGCTATTTAGTAGTCATTGAAGGTACACTTGTAAGGTGGCCAAAACCAGTATATTATTAGTTTGTAATCCTTCCAAAAAGCCTGATGAAAAGCAGAAAAAGCAGGAGACATTTTCTGGTCAGCCACATTGCAGAGGACAATAGCAAACCACTGCAGCTCTTTGCCATGTGTAATCATTGACTAATCCAGTGGAAGTTTGTAAATTTATGGTATCAGAAAGATGATGGACAAAGTGTCTGGAGATGCTTTCATTCATTAAAGATGAGATTTAAATGTAAATAATTGTTTAAAAAAATGATTTTGTCCAATACATGCTTCACTTCTTTCAAGCCTAAAAGGCTCTAGTTCTATTATGATTGTCACCATAGCTCAGTTGCCTCATTTATCATTCTTGCCCCTGAGGCTCAAGGCTCAAGCCCCTGCTCCAGGGTTTAAGGACAGAAATCAAGGCTGATCGTACTGCACAGTACTGAGGCAGAGCTGCATTGTCAGGTGCACCATCTTTCAGAAATCACATTAGAATCCTAACTGACTATTCAGGTGTATCTAAGAGCATGGGTTTTATTGTGTACAATATATATCCCTTTTGAAAACCACAAGATTTATGGCAACTCAGTGGATATCCCCACAGTGCCAGGGACCAAGATGTGATTCCAGCCTTGGGCAACAGTCTGTGTGGAGTTTACACATTCTCCCTGCGTCTGCGTGGGTTTCCTTCGGGTGCTCCGGCTTCTTCCTGTAGTCCAAAGATGTGCAAGTTAGGTGGATTGGCCATGCTGATTTGCTCTAGTGTCCAGTGATGTGCAGGCTAGGTGGATTAGCCATGGGTAATGCAGCGTTACAGGGATGGGGTAAAGGGGTGGGTCTGGATGAGATGCACTTAAGAGGGTATGTATAGACTTGATGGGCCAAATAGCCTGTCTTCACATTGTAGGGATTCTATTCTTTTCGTAACCTCATTATTGCTATATTGGAGTTTGCTGCATAAATTAGCTGTCCTGTTTTCTACATTACAACACTGACTACATTACAAATGTGTCTGTAAATGCTTCTAAAGGTCATGAAAAATGCTATATGAGTACATGTCTGTCTTGCCCTTTTTTCTATTTTCACAAAAGTCTTTGAATGATGTTTAAGTCTAATTTTCCTCCCTTGAATCTTTACCAAGACCTCCACCATCTACAGTCACAAGAGTTTGAAGTAGGACACAGTAGGCCAAATCTGCAATCCGGGTGCAATTTGTGGTTAGTTGTACATTATTTTTCTGAAGTTATGCTTTGAGGTTCATCTCACACTCATGTGCAATCATAATTGTAAAATATTTATTGACCGATGACATTAGATACATTTTAGAAAGGAATTTTGTTTTCATTGCAATATTCTATGAAATTTGCCATTTTAAACTGGTGCCGTTATATTAATACGTGAGTTTAGTAAATGACTTATACTGCCCCCCCCCCAAAAAAAAACTTACCTAGCTACCATCCTCATTTTACATAACTGAAACTTGCTTTTCAAAAATAGGCAAATATTTACCAATTTACTGGGGTGTACACTAGTCAGGGTCTTGGTAAATTAATATTTTCTTAATATATTAATTTTTTCAAAGGTGTCTGGTGCCCTTCATGCCTAAAATATAATTCTATTTGAAGGATTGCAAATTAGCATATTTAGCAAAATAGAATCAAAGACCTGAAGAAACCTAAATGGTATCTGTGAAGAAAGAAACAGAGATCCTATTTTGAATGCAATGACTCCTCTTTGGAACTAATGTAAACATGTCATGGGAATAACTTATATTTAACTGAGACTTATTTCCAGCACACACTCAAAGACTAAAGAAACTTGATTGGTTGTAGATCTACATTACACGTGAAATTCCATAATCCTTTGTGCTGAATTGACAATTTTGGATACTCTATCCTAGATTCAAAATTAAGTCGACTAAAGATTGCTACACAGACCAGATAGTTGCAGTTTTGTGTGGAGTTGTCCTTGTGATACTTCATAGCATTCTGGTTGTTTTAACAGTTGCCTTGCACCTAGTTCTCAGTCACTCATGTTCTATATACCCAAGGACTGTATTATTACCTCAAGTGCAGCCCTCGCTGATTGTGACAATTTAGCTAGTGCATTAGCTCAAACTGCTGAACTCATGACAATGCTTCACGGATCTCCGCTTCAGGCAGTAGATTAGCACATTTACAGGCTCGAGGAGACTGGCAGCTGTTGAGTATCACTATTTAATTTTAAAGAGCTTCTGGATTGCTTTTAAAAAGAAAAGTGAAATAGACAAGTTAATGTTGCCACCAATTGCGCAATCTGTGTATTCCCAAATCAATGACTGCAGAGTTATACAAAAGTAGTTATTACTTGGAGAACTTGTGTTATGAAACTCAGGAGGTTGAATCTTCCTTTATTTTGCCTAAGCTTTAGTTTTTTAGAGATTCATAGAGGATTTCTACCTGAGGGCCTAGCAAGTTGTCTGAACACATCTTACCAACTTCACCACTTTACCTGCCTATGGCTCCACCCCTGTATGATTCTAGCTCTGTTCTACCACTCATTGTATCTGGAAAAACTCTCACTGCTAGGAAATCCCTGACTGTGGTGGTGGAACTGTTTTTAAAAGGCCTTTATACACTGAGACAAGCACCTTCAGTCCAGAGCTGTTCTTCGTTCATGACATTTGCTCTGGACATGGCAACAAATTGAAAATTGGCACCCTGCTTTGCAAACAGGCACCTGGAGGTTGGGGTGATGCAGAAGCAGCACATCTTCATCCCCCAGGACTAGCAGAGGAGGCCACGATGCAAGATCATGTCAACCTGGTCTGAGGTTACCACCCAGTTTAGTGCACTTTCACCTATCTGAACGAATGTATAACAATTTAGGAAGAAGACCTTCTCCCTTCCACCAGCGTAAGTAACAACAACATCTCTCCAATAAATCACATTCCCTGTATCTTTGCACTGTACTCACCTCTCAACAAGCTTCATGCTGTATCACTCTACTATTATCTGCAGCATTTTCCCTCACTTACACTCATCCTTCACAGTCCTTGAAATCACTAACCCTTCATGCCCTCTGTGCAGTTTGTTCACACACTTGGACACCTCCCCATCTGCATTAAAAGTAACAGCTGTGCCATCTACTTTCATCTCCCTTGATACCTACCTCACTGATATTGCAGGAGGAGTGGCTGACTGTTTGTTCAACATTTAGCTGCCCAACCCTTATGAGGAGAGTATCCTGACCATCTCCAAGCCCCTAGGCCAGTATTGGAGCCAGTCCTTGACCTACTGTGCTGCAACCCCTTCTTTGAAAGTTCTCTCCCTTGACTGAGACCTGCTGAGAACCATGACAAGTTTCCTGACTTTGGGCTAAATGGCAAGGCATGCAGTACTACTTTGGTGTCTTTGGCTGTGTGGTAAGGCAGAGATGCTCTGGGCATCCACACAGACTCAGTGAGTGCCAAGAAAGCAAGCATGTCCGGCCCAGACCATGAGTTGGATGGGTGTCCCTGAGCACAAAGTCCCCTTGCTGCAGAATTAGAATGATAATTGGCATTGTCCCAAGGGGAAGGAATACAGAAATGTGTAAATGGATCGGATATGTGCCATGCGCATTTTTAGACCATGAAATCATAAGAACGAGGAATAAGAATATGCCATTTTGCCCCAAGCCGCCTCTGCCATTCAGTAGGATTGTGGCTGATCCAATGCTCCTCATGTCCACTTTGCAGTTTTCCCATAATCCTTGATTCCTTCACTGACCAAGAATCCATCTATCTTCGCCCTAAAGATATACACAGATTCTGCCCCCACAGCTTTCTGTAGCAATGAGTTCCAAAGACACCGAATCTTCAGAAAAAAATTCCTTTTCAACTCACACTCAAATTATTCTGAGATAATCTCTCGATCTTCTGAACTCCAGTGAGTAAAGTCGCAATATGTTTAGCCTTTGCTCATAAAATATTCCCTCCATGTCAGGGATTATTCTAGTGAACTTTCTCTGAACTGCCCCAAGTGAAATGATATCTTTCCATAAATAACTGCTTTCCATATTCCAGATATACTCTCATAAGTACCTTGTACAATTGTAACAAGATTTCTGTACTCACTCCTCTTGAACCTGTGTGCTAACGTTGTGTTTCATACATAAATACCCAAGTCCCTTTCATATTGCAGCTTTCTGCACTGTTTGTTTTCAATTTAAATAATCTTCTGTTCTTTTGTTCTCCTTTCCAAAATGAACAACTTCATATTTTTCTCACATTATTGCTCCATTTGCCAACATTTTATGCACTTAGCCTATCAATATTTCTCTGTCAGCTGTTCGTACCTCTCTCACAACTTGCCTTTTCACCTACTTTTGTGTTGTCTGCGAATTTGGCTATGGTACATTTGCTTCCTTCCTCCAAGTCATTGTTATATATTGTTAACAGTTGCAGTCCGAGCGCTGATTCCTGGTCACAAATTATCAACCTAAACAAGAACCCCTTAACTCCACTTGCTGTTTCCTCCCATTTGCCAATTCTCTATCCATGCCAGTATTTTATCTGTAACACTATGCGTTCTTATGAAAATCTTTTGTGAGGTACCTTGTTGAATGCTTTCAGGAAATCCAAAACAATGCATCTAATGGCTTCCCTCTGTCCACTCTGATTGAGACTTCCCCAAAAAAACTGGAATAAATTAGTCAAACACAATTTCACAAAGGAGAGAGTGAGGACTGCAGTTGCTGGAGAGTCAGAGTCGAAAAAGGTGGCACTGGAAAAGCACAGCAGGTTAGGCAGCATCCAAGGAGCAGGAGAGTGGGACTGAGGGAAAAAAGGAGGGAAGGCAATAGGTGGAGGCATGTAGGAGGTGATTGTGACATGTCAGTAGGGAGAGTGGAGTGGAATGGATCTGGGATGAGGGTGGGGAGAGGGGAAATTTGAAACTAATGAAGTTGATGTTAATGCTATGTGGTTGAAAGGTCCCAAGGCGGAAGATGAGGCATTCCTCTTTGGGTGGATTTGATGCGGTGGTGGTAGTGGTCCAGGACTTGCATGTCCTTGGGAGTGGGAAGGGGAGTTGAAATGTTTGGCCATAGGATGGTGAGGTTGTTTAGCACTTGTGTCCCAGAGATGTTCCCTGAAATGCTCCATGAGTTAGTATCCTGTCTCCCCAAAGTAGAGGAGTCCACATTGAGAGCATCGGATGCAGTAGATGAGGTGGGTGGATGTGCAGGAAAATCTCTTGTGAAAAGAACCTTCAGTGCCTTGGATGGAGGTGAAGAAGTGGTATGGGTGCATGTTTTACATCACCTTCAGTTGGTAGGGAGTGTGGGTGCAGCAAGGGAGTTGTGGTGGGAATAGTTTCTGGTGGTGGGGTCTGTCTGTAGGTGGTGATAATGGCAGAGAGTAATGTGCTGTCTCTGGAGATTAGTGGGGTGGAAGGTGAGGACCAGGGTGATTCTATCCTTGTTGCAGTTAGAGGGGTTTGAGGGCAGAGGTGCGGGAAGTGGAGGAGATGTACTGGAGGGCATTGTTGATCACAAGGGAGGGCAAATTGTGGTACCTGAAAAAGAAGGACATCTGGGATGTCTTGGAGTGGGATTGCTCCTCATGGGAGCAGATACGGTGGAGGTGGAGGCATTGGGAGTAAGGGATCCATGCTGACTACTCAGGTGACTGACTGTGTGGAGTTTGCACATTCTCCCCGTGTCTGCGTGGGTTTCCTCCGGGTGCTCCGGTTTCCTCCCACAGTCCAAAGATGTGCAGGTCAGGTGAATTGGCCATGCTAAATTGCCTGTAGTGTTAGGTAAGGGGTAAATATAGGGGTATGGGTGGGTTGCGCTTCGGCGGGTCGGTGTGGACTTGTTGGGCCGAAGGGCCTGTTTCCACACTGTAAGTAATCTAATCATCTAAAAAAAGACTTGATTTCTTCCTTACTTGATTTCAGTACTATTCCAACAATAGATATTAGGCTAATGCTTTTTGCCTCCCTCCCATTTTTAATAAAAGGTCTCACATTGGCATTTGTCCAGTCTGCTGATATTTCTCCAGAATCCCTGGATTTTTGTAAAACTACAACTGATGCATCCACTATCTCTGTAGCTACCTCCTGTCGTATTCTCGGATGCAAGCTATCAGGGCCCATGAATTTATCTGCCTTTATGTCCATTAGTTTGTCTAATAATACTTCAGTGATGGTGCATAATTCCTCCCCTGTATTCTTTAGTATTAGTGGGATTTTTAAAGTATCTTCCATCATAAAAACTCATGCAGAATCAGTTTAGTTCCTCTATTTCATTATTCCCTAAAACTGCCTTCCCGGAATCATTTTTGATGAGGGCTATGTTCACTTTGACCCTTCTCTTTCTTTTTATGGTTTTAGTTTTTATATTCCTCACTAGTTTGCCCTTATATTTTGTCTTTTGTTTTAGTCCTCCTTTGGATTCTGAACTTAGCCCAGTCTTTGGGGCTCTCACTGACTTTGATCTTTAGAGACAGGTCAAAAACGGGTATACATTCACATGGGGTGCTTGTGCCTCGTGCCCAAGGAGCATGCCTTGAGATGTTGGTTCCTGATGATGTTTTGAAGCAAATGATAAACTGAAGTCATATCAGGTACTCAATCTGATTTCCATGTGAAGAATTCCTGTGTTCAATTTCCTCGTGGTGGGTGGTAATGATAGAAAACTGCAGACTAATAAAGCAAGATCTGCAGTTGATAAGGTTGTTAACAGGTAATAATATCCATAGATAGGCATCTTGCCACTGCCAAGCAAGAATCTCAAATTGACACCTGGAATTTAGTTAAAAATCAGTGAGTTGTTCCTGATGTCAAGTTAGGCCTCACTAGATTTCTCATGGGATTGTCACATTTATAACCATAAACTACAAAATTCAGGCTACTATAAAATTCTGCTGAGTATTGCAATATGTATTTACAACTTGTTAATGTCCATTTTATATGCCTCCTTTTGAAAAGAAAATGTCATTATATTGGCTATTTGATCAAAACTGATAAGTTACAGAAAGTTTGTAAGAGGACAAACTGGAGGGTAGCAGGAATGGGTTGAGCTAGGTATGGTTTGATGACAGGTGTCAGAGTAATTGCAGACAAACTACAACGGATGTGAGAGGATGGCATAAAGCAGTTGAGCATAACATGTCATGATATCAGATCTCCTAGCAGGAGCATGTACAGTCTGCCGCAGTAGCTTGTAAATATTGCTGTTCTAAGTTAGTTTCAGTCTGCTTATCTATGAGATCAGTCGTATGAAATTAGAAGCCACAGTACTGGCCAGTTATTCTCCTCTTACTAAGATGTTCATCTTTTAAATCATATGCTAATCTGGGAGCACATATTCACTGCAATATGTTTGTTTATAAGGTCAGTCCCCTTAAAATCATGGCTTGGACATCTTTTTTTCAAACTCTGAATAGAAATTGCAATGTTCATAAATAGATCAAACCTCTTTTGAACTGGAAGCTATGACTTTATTCACTTACACAAATGGGTTCATGTTTAGTAGATCTGAATGATAGCATATAACTCATTTAAGAGTTATAAATTGTTTGCTACATTTGTCTCATTCTGTATATGATGTACAGGTAAAATTATATGCAGAAAAAAGACGGTATTAAAAAGTACCATAACTAATCTTGCACTGTATTTGGTCGCCTGTTTTTGATCCAGGAGACTGTCACTGGAAGAACTTATTAGCACTCCATATTATGACTACATAGGCAAGTGATATAACTTGCAAAAATTTGTGAACAAAAAGAAATATTTTCCATTATCAAATGATTTCATACCAGTTATTGATCAAAATGTTAATGGTTTTTAATGCTTTGGGGAAAATTATTGGTGGCTTCTAGGCACAGTAATGGTATATTGTTGGTACTTGTCAGCATTCAGAAACACAACCCTGTATTTGTGGTGTGAACTGAAATTCTGTTTGAGAAAATTCTGAAGTGCCTTGGAAGGTTTTACTTTAAGGCTACTATATAAATACAAGTTGTTGTGAATAATGCTCTGAATCTTTTTTAAATTCCCTCACTTTCTATATTTAATTTTTGTTTCCAACAAGCGCGCACACTACAGGTTCTGAACTTATTCAAACCTTAAGCTGGACTATATGTATATGAAAAGGTGTACACTGGTCTTTTTTATTTCCCCTCTGTCAGTCATCCTGTCTACCAAATCGCCCCTGTGGCTTAACCCTGGCTGTTTCCCCTGTTAACACCACGTAAAATTTTGATTTAGCACATTAAAAACTGGCAAACCTTTTGCTAAATTGTCAGATAGAAATTACATAAAGCTCTTGAATTATTTTCACTTAAAAGTTGAAATTATTATCACTACTTCAAGTTGTGTTTGTCTTTTTATTGTTAGAAACTATATATCTAATTTATACAAATTGAGTAACTAGTGAAGCTAGCAGTTTTTAACACAATTTGGAAAAGCATTTCTTTATTCCTTCTGAGATATTATATTCTTTTAATCAGGAGTCCAGTGTCAAGAGCTGGGTTCCAGTTTTTGTTTCCTGTTGACTCCATTTTCTGTATGTTGATAGGAGACTTGCTGAGTAAAAAATGAGGTCTGCAGATGCTGGAGATCACAGCTGCAAATGTGTTGCTGGTCAAAGCACAGCAGGCCAGGCAGCATCTCAGGAATAGAGAATTCGACGTTTCGAGCATAAGCCCTTCTGACCCAATTATACCTAGTCTATTAGTCTGCTGCCACCATGGAATACTAATTTAAGAGCATCAGTTAAAGAATCATATCCTAATGTCTGTACGTCTAATGTATATGCTGCTCTAATGCAGAGGTACTATGTTAGCATTCTGATGGCAAGAACAGTGAACTGCTATCATTTGCTTAGTTGCTTTCACAGTATCCATTAATAACTGAAGGAGGACCATCAGAAAGTAGCCATCATTATTTAATACTTTTCTATCTACATTTTAAGTACTCTTTCTGTCTGTTAGAAAGTTGTAAACATATTGACAGCCCTTGCAAACATTTTTCATATCTTCACAAATTTATTTATAGTGGGTATTGTTTACTGGTTGGATCAAGACTTTTACCGGCATAGCAATTGATTTTGATTCTCAGTACTGTCTCTTGAATTACCCAAGGGAGGTTGGCTTTGATTATGTGATCAATATATGGTTCATAAATGAGTCTTGCATTAGTGCTAAACAGATTTTCTTCTGAAACCTTAATCTGAGTTCAAATCCTTGAAGTAATAATTGTGTTTTGGTATTCTGGGAGAATTCTTTAATGATGATGTCACTTTCTTGAGTACCATAGGCACTGCATATCATGGCCACTGCTCCACTATTTGGCATAGTATTTGCATTTTCCTAACTTCCATATTTCTCATAGATCTAAAAGGAAAGCAGTGATATTGCATTTGAGATTCCTTTTCACATTTTCTCTTACACACTACTTCCAGCTTCTTACTTGACTAGGGTTGCACTGTGACCACACTGCTCAAATGGCAGCTACGTGAGCCTCCACAATTTCTTTTGACTTCATATATTTGATCATTTGACAATCAGCAACAGGACTATCTTTCATTATCTCCACCCCCTCCTCCCCCACCCTAATCTAAGTCCCCTATACAGAAGCATGCAACTAACTCTCAGGTGCCCTGATCAGGTAACTTGTCAGGTGTCATAAAACTACTTGAATTGTAAGCCACCGGAATTGAACCTGCTTAATTATTACTTCTGTTTTCTTTTCAAAGTAAAAGATTGATTGCTGTTGAATCTAGAGACCTCCTTTCAATCTCTTGCCTCACTGGAATAATGTAATTTGTTGTTAATTTTCCACTACTTAACACCTTTTATTAGTAACTTCAGTAAACAACTTTATTACCCACATAATAATGTTCAGTGTGATAGACGATATGTTAAAATGCCCACGTTATTCTTCAAAAGGGACAAATAAATAAACGAGTCGTGTTGTTCTGTTGCCCCTTTCTCTCTTTCACCCACCCCTTCACGTTCTCCTCCCCTTCCCCTCTCCCCTCCTCCCCTTCCCCTCTCCCCTCCTCCCCTTCCCCTCTCCCCTCCTCCCCTTCCCCTCTCCCCTCCTCCCCTTCCCCTCTCCCCTCCTCCCCTTCCCCTCTCCCCTCCTCCCCTTCCCCTCTCCCCCCCTCACCTTCCCTCTCCCCCCCCTCACCTTCCCTCTCCCCCCCCTCACCTTCCCTCTCCCCCCCTCACCTTCCCTCTCCCCCCCCCCCACCTTCCCTCTCCCCCCCCTCACCTTCCCTCTCCCCCCCCTCACCTTCCCTCTCCCCCCCCTCACCTTCCCTCTCCCCCCCCCCTCACCTTCCCTCTCCTCCTCCTCCCCCCCCGCCTTCCCTTCCCCCCCCACACTTTTCATTCCCCGCCCACCCCCCAACACTTCCTCAGTGCTACCTGCCTGTCCACCTATCTTCGTATCATCAGCAAACTTCGCTAGAATGCCCCCCAGTCCCTTCATCCAGATCATTAATATATAACGTGAACAGCTGCGGCCCCAACACTGAACCCTTTGGGACACCGCTTGTCACCAGCTGCCAGTCCGAAAAAGAACCTCTTATCCCAATTCTCTGCCTTCTGTCAGACACCCAATCCTCAATCCATGCCAGTAGCTCACCTCGAACACCACGGGCCCTCACCTTACTCAGCAGCCTCCCGTGTGGCACCTTATCAAAGGCCTTTTGGAAGTCTAGATAGACCACATCCACTGGGTTTTCCTGGTCTAACCTACTTGTCACCTCTTCAAAGAATTCTAACAGGTTTGTCAGGCACGGCTTCCCCGTAGTAAATCCATGTTGGCTTGTTCTAATCCAAGAATTTAGAAACCTCATCCTTAACGATGGATTCTACAATTTTACGAACAACAGAGGTTAGGCTAATTGGCCTATAATTTTCCAAATTTTGTCTTGATCCTTTCTTGAACAATGGAAAACCGCTGTTGTAACCTCAATCATCCGAGACTTTCCCTGACTCCAGTGACTTTTGAAAGATCTCAACCAACGCCTCCGCTATTTCCTCAGCCACCTCCCTCAGAACTCTAGGATGTAGCCCATCGGGGCTAGGAGACTTGTCAGTTTTAAGACCGTTTAGCTTTTCTAGCACTATCTCTTTTGTAATGGCAACCATACTCAACTCAGCCCCCTGATTCCCTTTAAGTGTTGGGATATTACTCATGTCTTCCACTGTGAAGACTGACGCAAAGTACTTAAGTTCTCCAGCTATTTCCTGATCTCCCATCACTAGCCTTCCAGCATCAGTTTGAAGTGGCCCAATATCTACTTTTGCCTGTCGGTTGTTTCTTATGTATTGAAAGAAACTTTTACTATCATTTCTAATATTACTGGCTAGCCTACCTTCATATTTGATCCTCTCCTTCCTTATTTCTCTCTTTGTTATCCTCATTGTTTTTGAAACTTTCCTAATCTTCTGATTTTTCCAGTGCTCTTGGCCACTTTATAGGATCTCTCTTTTTCTTTGATACGTTTCCTGACTTCCTTATTCAAATTTGCTTGATTTGTTATTGTATTTTCAGTAGATCTGCATTGCTTGCTGTGTCATTGTTATTGCACAGGAATAAAACTTCTGAACAGGAAGTCATGATATTCTCTATAAGTAGGAAGTCTTGCTATTCAGACATTTGGGGGGGAAAGCGTGCTTACTTTTTCATTGCCTTCCCTGAAAATGTTTTGCATTTCTCAAAAATAATTGCTGTAAGTCTGCCATGCTTGCAACATTAAAAGGCATTTTCTTTACAATTCCCACCACCATGTCACCTAGAATAATCCCATGAACAGCATTCTGAATTGTTGCCCACTGTATTGGTTGAGCTTCTTACTCAGGAAATGTTCAAGCATTGTGATGCTGTCTGTAGAAAATAAAGAAGAGTCTTGCCATTAAGGAGAAACTACCATGTGCAGGGAATGCTACTTCTATGGCTTGGTTGAGTTTGATGTTTCAAAAGGAGGTCTTGATCATTACATGAATAATTAAGCTTTTTCATGGTGTGCAATGAAGGGGAAAGGGAGAAAATAAATCGTGATTGCTGAAAAGAAAATCATGTACAATCAAATGTTTAATTTATTAGTTAGATTTTGGCGTTTTAACTTTGAAAAAGTATTGATGATCTTACCATTAATCAGATTACAACTAACATGGTGAATATCTTAAGACCATAAGAAATAGGAACAGGAGTAGGCTCACTCAAGCCTGCTCTACCATTCAGTAGGATCATGGTTGTTGTGACACTCCTGACATCTGCTTTCTGTCGTTGATTCCCCAAACCCATGATTCCCCTACTGACCACAAATCAATCTATCTCAGTCTAAAATATACACAAGGATTCTGCCCCACAGCTCTGTGGCAAGAAGTTCCAAAGACAGTTAACTCTGACAGAAGAAATTCCTCCTTCCCTCAGTCTGAAATTGGTGCCCCTTTATTCTGAGATTATGCCCTCTGATCTTACATGAAGGGAAACATCCTCTGAGCATTTACCTTGTCAAGCCTCTATAAAATCCAAAATGTTTCAATGCAATCACCTCCTCATTTTTATAAATTCCTATGAGTTTAGTCCTAACTTGCTTAACCTTTGCTTATAAGATAATCGCTCCATTCTGGGAATCATTCTAGTGAACCTTCTCTGAATTGTTTATGATAAAATAATATTGTTTCTTAAATAAGCGGGCCAAACAGCTGTCAGTACTCGCTGTTCTCACAAGCACCTTGTACAGTTGCAGTACACTTACCCAACTCTTATACTTCTAACGCGTTGAAATAAGGGCCAACATTCCTTGACATTGCCGCGACATTAACGCCTCAACCTCTCCACCCCTCTCACCCACTCCAACCTCTCACCCACGGAACGTGCAGCCCTCCACTCCCTCCATTCCAACCCCAACCTCGCTATCAAACCGGCAGACAAGGGAGACGCAGTGGTAGTTTGGCGCACCGATCTTTACACCGCTGAGGCTAAACGCCAGCTCGCGGACACCTCCTCCTACTGCTCCCTTGACCATGACCCCACCTCCCACCACCAAACCATCATCCCCCAGACCATCCATAACCTCATCTCCTCAGGGGATCTCCCACCCATCGCCCCCAACCTCATAGTCCCACAACCCTGCTCTGCCAGTTTCTACCTCCTGCCCTATATTTTATCTTTCCTCATTCCTGAAGAAGGGCTCCTGCCCGAAACGTCGATTCTCCTGCTCCTTCGATGCTGCCCTGACCTGCTGTGCTTTTCCAGTAACACATTTTCAGCTCTGATCTCCAGCATCTGCAGTCCTCACTTTCTCTTAGAAGTACACCAAAGGCTACTAACCATATTAGAACTAAAACACACACATCTTTGCTTCCAATATAAAGACAGGAAGGAGGTGAAGCAAATTTGGTCCGTTGTTATTGCATAGTATTCTTTCGGACCCCTTATGAATATAATCTGTTAAGTTGTGCATTTCCACAGCTCTAGGAAGTACCGTTAAAAACGTGTCACATAACACATCGGCGTTTTGCAAGGGTTCTGCAACACTTTCATCGTGTTAAAACAAATTGAGATACGGATGTGAAATAGCAGACAGTTGGCCATCCAGTTTTTGCAGAGTGGGGAGAGTGGCAGAGTTACTCTATGGGATCGGCAGATACCAACACTGGTAAAAACAATGACTGCAGATGCTGGAAACCAGATTCTGGATCCGTGGTGCTGGAAGTGCACAGCAGTTCAGGCAGCATCCAAAGTGCAGCGAAATCGACGTTTCGGGCAAAAGCCCTTCATCAGGAATAAAGGCAGTGAGCCTGAAGCGTGGAGAGATAAGCTAGAGGCTAAGACAAGACACTACATTTATTCCTGATGAAGGGCTTTTGTCCGAAACGTCGATTTCGCTGCACTTTGGATGCTGCCTGAACTGCTGCGCTCTTCCAGCACCACTAATCCAGAAGCTACTAACACTGACAATGCCTTCCAGAAATGAGTCCGATGGCCTGCCACATATGAGGGTTTCTGCCGGATAATATCCATTGACGTAGAATTGATTTTTTTTCTCTCTCTGAAAGCATCTGTCGATCACTGGAGTTAAAATATTTGTTTCAGACTGTTAGACGTATTAATAATCCTTCTGTAACACTGGGGTCTCTGTCGCCTAGTAAAACCTCAGGATCCATTACAATTGATGTTTTGCACAAGAAAATCCATGACTGGGGCGATGTGCAAGGAGAATTTGAGGCCAGGAGCATTTTAACGGCGGATCTAGTTCCGAACGTTGCAACAAAAACTTCCCGCCAGAGTGAGACTGGGATCCAGAGCAAAATGCTTCCCGGCAGCAAGGGAAGGCGTAATTACAGGGGAGGTACTCCAGGCAATTAATGACGAGGGAAGCCCAAGGCAGAGGAACCTCCGTGAATCTCTGTAGAGCAATTCTACTCACCCTTGACAAGTTTCAAAAAAATAAGTTGAGCTGCACACGTTTCTTGCCATGACCCTGTCTGCTCCAGTAGGCAGTAATGAACCGGACACTGTGGGCATCATGCTGCAACCGGCAATTAAAAAGCATGTTGAGCTTTGAATGATGTCATCAAATGTTAACTTCCAGGTAGTTGTGAGGCTCCCGTTTACCATGGGGGTGGGCTATGCTGCCGAAAAACTAGCAATTAAAATGTCGGTCGATGGAAACTCGGTCGGAAGAGCCTGACAGTCTTGTAGAAGTCATTGTACAGACAAGGTTAAAACATCTCTTTAAAGTTTGTCTTTTTAAAAATTGATATGCGGACTTCGTGTCATGTCTGTATTTTGTTAATGTTTACTTCTCCAGAACCATTTCAGGGCATTCGCTGGTGATTGGAGCAGACTAGTAGACTTCCGGGTGCTGTTCGACCTGTATTTATTGACCCTTCATGAACACACTACAAAAGTCCTGCAGCACATTCAAGAAAGAATTCCTATTTATCACCCCCCAAAAAAATTTGTTCAAAAGTTAAGCACGCTGATCCCTTTTCCCTTTTTTTAAAGCGTGTGTTGTGTAGTGTTAGGATCTGTATCAATGTTAGATATTTTCATTATTCTCAGACGAAAAATGTCATGAATGTTCTGATCAGATGGAATGATAAAACCACGTGCAGCTTTAATCTTCCACGTGAGGCAATATCATAACTAATTGGGTGGTTTAAGCCTTTGGTTTTTAAAAGGATGAGGCTATATGGCTGTATGTTGTGTAAGTTAGAAAGAGCAGTTATAGAAAATAGAGGGTTTTTTTTACCCTGGAGGCAGCCACATTTAATGTGTGTACATATATAAAAAATATAATATACATTTGATCTTACATATTCATAATTTCAAAACAAAATTGAGGACACTTATACTGAGCAGTTATTTATACTATTATTTTTAATGTTGGTGGAAATGTTGCATTTTTGTACCATAGTTAAACTTCGCAGCAAATCCTGACCTGACCCTGGAGTAAGCATTGTCACTATGATTTTATTTGACATCACACAGTGTATGAGTCAATTGCTGAACTGGATATGAAAAATACTCAGGAAGTCTTTCAAACACCTTTTAAAACCTGCCTGTAATTAAATGTTTGGACACACAGATGCTGCCTTCTCTGTCTAGGCATTCCTGATGGAGGGCTTATGCCCGAAACGTCGAATTTCCTGTTCCTTGGATGCTGCCTGACCTGCTGCGCTTGAACCAGCAATGCATTTTCAGCATTAAAATTTAACTGCTTAGAAAGGGGCCTCGGTGGTTAGCAGGATTAAAGTTTGTCAGTCAGTCCCAATGTCTGGCTGTATCCCAAACTCTACTTGCTGCATTCACTGATGGTGCTGCGAAGTTGCTAGTGCATTTGCACTATCAGTTTTCATTCTTTTTAATTGTATATTAGCGATTAAATTTATGTCAGACTGAAGGTGAAATGTTTGAATTTCTCCTTTGTTCACATGGCTCTTCTGGGTAATGGATGAACCTGATTCTATTATTTTAAATTGTCTGCCATTCTCGGTCTTAACTTAGTTGAGCTGCTATGATTCATATTTTGCCTCATTCATGTAGTTTAAGGAATTCATTTTAGAAATAAATGTGTACAATTTCCAGACATTGCTCTATTTCCTGCAGCCTGTGGGCATTATAGAATCTCAGAATCCCTACAGTGCAGGTAGTGGCTATTCAGTCTATCAAGTCTAAACCAACCCTCTGAAGAGCATCCTGCTCATTCTGTTCTACTACTAAATATAAATTATAATATGTACTTTTGTTCTCACATTTTAATGTTGCATATATATAGTAACATATACCACAACTCAAATCAACAGAAACTAGCAAGCATTCCAAGATGTTTCAGATGGCATCTTAGTGGACAATTAACCTTTTTTTGATATTCAGTAAGTGAAACTGCCAGTGGTAGTGCGTCTGGTTCTCATGGGAGGTCAAAATTTTCAAAAGCTGAAACAAGAATCAGTCCTGGAACCTGTCCTTTTCTGGTTCTGACAAAGATATGTTGAGCAGTGGGTGACTGGTCTTTTTTAAGAGGCAGTTTGGTCATTAAAACCTTATACTTTGTGCCTGAATTTTTTAAAGGTTGTTGTTTAGAATGACTATTGGGTGGTTTTCCCAAACTTCTGGAAACACAGCTTTTACAAGGAAACGAGAAGGCATCAGCCAAGTGCCCAAGCTAATCTTGATTGAAACTTGTCACACTTCTTTTATGTTAAGAATTTGCTTGCAATCAACTGAGGAGCACTTCAGTTTGTTTTGATTTTGAAATGAGCAGAGAAAAATGAAAAACAACTGACCTTTCAACTTGCCATAGTGTAAAGCTGATATACATACCAGAAAAACTAATTATTTTCATTTGTTGGTTTGTGGAAAATTCATGTACTGTATTATCAGTGAATATCCCATGATGTAATGGGGCCAAAAGAAACTGAAACCTGAAGCATCTGACTAGAGGGAGGTGTGTATAACCTAGAATATTTCACTCTAGACATGTGAAAACTTCAGGACTCGATGAAATTTAAGTATTGAAGATTCTCCATGGGAGGTTGGGGTGGGAAAGAAATAATTTGAATCCCAATAATACATTAGAGATTCACACATTCTGAACACCGCTTCCAGAGCATAAGAGAAAAGATGCTATGACGCGACATAGTTAATTATAATTTCTTGTTGCTAATATTGATGTCGAGCAGCAATTATAATTTGATATTACTGTTGCTAAGCCAGATAATGGTGTCATGGGTAGTGACATATGTTGCTATATTTTGAGGTAGGCTTTGTTATGTTTTCTGTGATCACTGTTTCCCATTGGAGGTTTATAGAATCATAGAGTCCCGACAGTGTGGAAGCAGGCCATTCAGCCCGTTCTGTCCATACCTACCCACTGAAGAGCATCCCCCACCCGATCCCTGGAACCCTGCATCTCCCATGGCTAATCTATGTAACTTGCACATCCCGAGACATGACTGATCCAACTAACCTGCATATCTTTGGACTGTGGGAGGAAGTTGGAGCACCCAGAGGAGACTCTCTCAGATACGGGGAGAACGTGCAAACTCTGCACAGATGTTGCCTGATGCCAGAATTGAACAGAGGTCCCTGGCACCACAAGGCTTCAGTGCTAACCACTGAGCCACCCTGTACTGCCGTTCATTTCATTTTCAATTTTTATTTTTTAGCCATGACAGAGAGAACTCAAATAATGAAAATATTTCATACAAATGTAAAGGCTGTGAGTTTGTCTGCCAATAAAGTAGACATTGGGCTATATGAAATGTTCTGGCAGGCCTCTACAATGTTGATAAATTAGTCACATTAAGTTTTAATCTAGTTTAAAGGAGATTTGAGCTATAGGGAGAGGCTGAACAGGCTGGGGCTATTTTCCCAGGAGAGTTGGAGGCTGAGGGGTGACCTTATTGAAGTTTATAAAGTCATGAGGGCATGGATAGGATAAATAAAGTCTATTCCCTGGGGTGGGGGGAGTCCAGAACTAGAGGGCATAGGTTTACAGTGAGAGGGGAAAGATTTAATAGGGATCTAAGGGGCAATTTTTTCACACAGAGGGTGGTATGCATTTGGAATGAGCTGCCAGAGGAAGTAGTGGAGCATTTAAATTGCATACAATTGCAGCATTTAAAAGGCATCTGGATGGGTATATGAATAGGAAGGGTTTGGAGGGATATGGGCCGGTGCTGACAAGTGGGACTAGATTAAATTGGGATATCTGGTTGGCATGGACAAGTTGGCCTGAAGGATCTGTTTCCGTGGTATAATTGCTGAAGAAAGAGAAGCTTACCATGTACTCAACCATTGAAAAGTAACAATACAAGAAGTAGCCATTCAATACATTGTTTGTTTGCACTGGCTGAAAAATAATTAAAATTAATGGCCCATTTTTATCCCAACTTACAGCATTTGGTCCAAAGCCTTATATTACAGCAGTTCAAGTGCATAACCAGGTTCTGCCTCAAAACCTGAAGATGCTCATAGCCCTCTGGTGGCAAAAGTTTTTCCTTATGTCCCCTCTAATTTTTCTATCAGGACAAGATCTCAAGAGTAACAATTTCAAAGAAATGAAGAACTTTTACTGCTGAAGATAAGGATGCTAACTGGTTGAAGCGTTGCTGTGAAAAGTACACTGAAAGGGCACAGTATCTCACATGTTCTTAGTACTTGTGGGTATATCTACTAAATCAGATAAGGACAGCAGCTTTTCTTCCTTTTAAAGGGTAATGCTTTGACCCAATACCAGATAGTTTCTATAACAGTCAACAATAGTTTCATGTCTACAACTACTCTGATGAGCTTTCAGTTCCAGATTTTTATTTTAAAACATTTTACATTACACCAGCTGCAGTGCTGGAATCTGAATCTATGTGCCCAGGAGATTAGCTTAGGCCTCTGACTTACCAGTCAAGTGACTTTACCACTATGTCACAGTTTGCCCTTGGGTTTGGGCAAATACATTGTAAGCAATAATCCAATTGGGATAATTATCACCCTACAGGATAGTTACTATGCACTTTATTTTAGTATCAAAGTTGCATGGTGAGCATATGGCCTTTAGAGAAGGACCCCTGCCATCCTTGTTTGCTGTGGTTTATAGGTGACTTCAGACCCACATGAATGTGGTTGCCTCTTAAATGCTATCTGGCCTAACAAGCCATCAGTCAACCACTACAAAGCTTTTTTTTTGAAAAATTTGTATCAGCCTTGGCTCTGGAAATGACAACAATGGGAATCTTTCTCCAGACTTGTGCAATATGTGTACTACAGAACCTTGCAATACCCTAGGCATCATCTTCACCATCCTTGGGTGTATCTTGTTGCATCAGAATATATCCATAAGAGATCACAGCACAGTGATCTATGGTAGGGATGGAATTGTCCTGGAAGTCTTCAGCATTGACTCTGTCCCCCATGATTTGTAATGGTATCTAATAGTAAATATGGGCAAAGAAACATCCTGCTTGTTCCAACTTACCACCCTTTAGCTGATGAATAAATACTTTGCTATGTTGAAAACCAATTGGAAGAACTAGTGAGGGTGACAAGGGCACAAAATATGCTCCAAGTGGGGACTCCACTTTCTATCGCCCATAGTGGTCCAGTAGCACAACTACTGACCAAATTGGCTAAGTTCTTATAAAGAGAAGAAACTGGTGAAATCGGCACGGGACCCGTATGGTTGGAGGGTCCCAAGGCAGAGAATGAAGCATTCTTCCTCTAGACGTCAGGTGGTTAGGGTTTGGCAGTAGAGGAGGCCCAGGACTTGCATGTCCTTGGTGGAGTGGGAGGGGGAGTTACAGTGAAAGTGGATTTCACCAGTTTCTTCATTTCCCCTCCCCCCACCTTATCCCAGATCCAACCTTCCAACTCGGCACCACTTTTTTGACTGTCCTACCTGTCCATCTTCCTTCCCGCCTATCTACTCCACCCTTTTCTCTGACCTATCACCTTCACCCACACTTTCATCTATCATAGCATTCCTAGGTATCGTTCCTCCTTTCTCCCCCCTCCCCCCACCTCATTTATCTTGTAGCCCCCTTGGGCCACAAGCCTCATTCCTGGTGAAGGGCATATGCTCAAAACATCAATTCTCTCGCTCCTTGGATGTAGCCTGACTAGCTGCACGTATGAAGAAACTGGCAAACATACTGGATGCTACAAAGGCTGTTGGCCCTGGCAACATTTTGGTGATCGTACTGATAATTTGTGCTCCAGAACTAGTCAAGCTGTTGTGGTACAGTTACAATAATGGCATCTACTCTGCAATGTGAAAAATTATCCATTCACATAAGGAGGACAAATTCATCTCGCACAATTAGTGCAGTAATTGCTCAGTCTAAACTCAATAAAGTGATGAAATGGTTGTTGACAATGTCATCCAGCAGTACTTATTCCCAATAACCCACTCACAGAAGCTCAGTTTAGTTTTCAGCAGAGTCACCTAGTTTCTGACCTCATTATATTCTTGATCTAACCATGAAAAAGAACTTGTATTCCAGAGTGAGGTGACTGTGACTGTCAAGGTATTGTCCAGAATAGAGCACATGGGATGCTTTATCTTCAGCATTCACTCCCTTTAAATTGACACACTGGTAACTGTGTGCACCATCTACAAAATGTACAGCATCAATTCACCTAAGCTCCTCCAATAGCACCGACCAAACCTGCACCCTCTACAATCTGTAGGGATAAGGGCAGTAGATGCGTGAGAATACCACCGTCTGCATATTCCTCTCCCAAGGCAACCATCATCCTGACTTGGAATATTATTGTTCCTTCATTGTCAAAGTCAAAATTTTGGAACTCTCTTCCAACCAGCAATTTGGATGTACCTATGCTCCAAGGACTATAATGGTTCAAGAAAGCAGGTCACCACTATTTTCTCAAGGCCAATTAGGACTGATCTAGCCATTAACACCTACATTCCATGAACAAATTTTATTGAAAGGATCCTTTCAATAATGGAGAAAGTGAGGACTGCAGGTACTGGAGATCAGAGACGAGAGTGTGGTGCTGGAAAAGCACAGTAGGTCAGGCAGTATTTGAGCAGCAGGAGAATCGACGTTTCGGACATTCCTGATGAAGGGCTTTTGCCCGAAACATTGATTTCCCCTGCTCCTCTGATGCTGCCTGACCTGCAGCATGACACTCTCTCAACTCCTTTTCAATAATGGTTTATTACTATGTATCTAGATCCAGAACTAGCATTCTTTCATCCCTTTTAGAAAGCCAGGTGGTTATTTGGACTCGTTTGATATAGTATACAGCGTGCTGCTCCCATACTAGTTTTTGAATGCTTTAAAATATTGTGAATTTGCTTGAGGCAAATGTTAATATTGCACTCGTGCTTTCTGGAAATCATTTAACAAACAAAATAAACAAATAATGGAAATGATTTGAAATTGCTGTCTTGTTTTAAGTTGCAGTTGGGGCAGCCTTTGACATTAGCATTAAATATAGAAACAAAAGCAGTAGGAGTATACTTGAGCGAAATCAGGAGGGCAAAAAGGGGATATGAGATAGCTTTAGTTAAGGAGAATCCAAAGGGATTTTACAAATACATTAAGGACAAAAGGGTAACCAGGGAGACAATAGGGCCCCTCAAAGGTCAGCAAGTCGGCCTCCATGTGGAACGGCAGGAGATAGGGGAGATACTAAATGAGTATTTTGCATCCGTATTTACTGTGGAAAAGGACATGGATGATGTGTAATGTAGGGACATCGATGGTGACATCTTGAAAAATGTCCATATTACAGAGGAGGAAATGCTGGATGTCTTGAAACGCATAAGTGGATAAATCCCCAGGATCTGATCAGGTGTATCCTAGAACTGTGGAAAGCAAAGGAAGGGATTGCTGGGCCTCTTATTGAGATGTTTGTATCATCAATAGTCACAGGTGAGGTGCTGGAAGACTGGAGGTTGGCTAACGTGGTGCCACTGTTTAAGAAAGGTGGTAAAGACGAGCCAGGAAACTATTGACCAGTAAACCTGACGTCGGTGGTGGGCAAGTTGTTAGAAGAATTCCTGAGGGACAGGATATACATGTGTTTGAAAAGGCAAGGACTGATTAGGGATAGTCAGCTTGGCTTTGTGCGTGGGAAATCATGTCTCTCAAACTTGATTGTGTTTTTTTTTGAAGAAGTAAGAGAGGGCAGAGCGGCAGATGTTATCTGTATGGACTTTAATAAGGTGTTCGACAAGGTTCCCCATGGCAGACTGGTAAGCAAGGTTAGATGTTGTGGAATAAAGGGGGAACTAGCCATTTACACACACAACTGACTCAAAGGTAGAAGTGGCGGTGGTGGAGGGTTGTTTTTCAGACTGGAGGCATGTTGCACTTCATTGGTCACAAGAATTGGTGCTGGATCCTCTACTTTTCATCATTAATATAAATGATTTGGATGTGAGCATAAGAGGTATAGTTGTTAAGTTTACAGATGACACCAAAATTGGAGGTGTACTGGACCATGAAGACGTTTACCTCAAATGGGCCAATGAGCTGAGAAGTGGCAGATGGAGTTTATTTTAGATAAATGTGAGGTGCTGCATTTTGGGAAAGCAAATCTTAGTAGGACTTGTACACTTAATGGTAAGGTCCTAGGGAGTGTTGCTGAACAGAGAGACCTTGGAGTGTAGGTTCATAGCTCCTTGAAAGTGGAGTCGCAGGTAGATAGGATAGTGAAGAAGGCATTTGGTGTGCTTTCCTTTATTGGTCACAGTATGAAGTACAGGAGTTGAGAGGTCATGTTGCAGCTGTATAGGCCACTGTTGGAATATTGCGTGCAATTCTGCTCTCTTTCCTATTGGAAAGATGTTGTGAAATTTGAAAGTGTTCAGACAAGATTTACAAGGGTGTTGCCAGGGTTAGATGAGTTGAGCTATATGGAGAGGTTAAATAGGCTGGGGCTGTTTTCCCTGGAGCATCTGAGGCTGAGGGGTGACCTTATAGAGGTTTATAAAATCGAGGGGCATGCATAGGATACATAGACAAAAATTTTTTCCTTGGGGTGTGGGAGTCCAGAATTAGAGGGCATAGGTTTAGGGTGAGTCGGGAAAGATATAAAAGAGACCTAAGGGGCAATGTTTTCATGCAGAGGGTGGTATGCGTATGGAATGAGCTGCCAGAGGAAGTGATGGAGGCTGGTACAATTGCAACATATTTAAAAGGCATTTGGATGGGTATATGAAGAGGAAGGGATATGGGCTGAGTGCTGGCAAGTAGGACTGGGTTAGATTAGGATATCTGGTTGGCATGGACAAATTGGACCAAAGGGTCTGTTCCTGTGCTGTGCATCTCTGACTTTGACTATAAAAGGTTTATAGTACAAAGGGATACTACTTGGCCGATTTATATCCGTGATGGCCAAAAATGCTATCTAGTTTAATCACACCTTCTAGCTCTTGATAACTAACTTTGTAGCTTACAGTACTGGTCATTTTGCTATAACGCGCATTTCAATAATGTGAGTTTGCTGTAACGTGATTGACGAACTGGGGACATGATTTTTAAAGTGCAAACCTTTAAAATGTGTGTTGGCTGTAACAAAATTACATCGCCAAGACTTGAACTGCTGTTTCTAGAGCTAGATTTTTCTAATAATGCAGGGTTGCACAAGAGTGCAACCACTCGTTAAAGAACTACCTGTACCTTACGTGCATAATCAAGTAATTTTGTTGTGGTGAGGATTTTGGTCTCTACTGTCTATTCAGGAACTAAGCTTTTAAAAGCCCACAGTCCTCTGGGTGGAAACAACATTCTCCTCAATTCTGCTCTCATTCTTCTCCCAGTGACTTTCAAACCATACTCTGGTTATCAACTCTCTGCTATCTGAAATAGACAATGGCTCTCTTATCCCTCTCAACTGTATATGCTCAATTAAAGTTCCCCTCATTATCATCTTCAAAGAAGACAGTCCCAGGCTATTCAGTTTCCCCCATAGAGGAAATATTCTGTTTTGACAACATCCTTGCAAATCATTTCTGCACTCTTTCTAGTGTGATCACTGGTCCTTTAACTGTTTTTTGTTGACTGTCCTTGAGTAATATGTCTGTCTAAACAATGATTTACATTGTCTCAGAATATTTTCAGTATTAATTCTAACACCATTTTTAAACCAACTTGCCTGTAAATTCTCAAAATATCCCTTTCTCTCTTTTTAATCAGTGATTCAATGCTAGCAGTTGTCTTGTTTTCCATCACCATGCCTCTAACCAAAAGAGCTTGGAAGATAATGGCCTCAGTTCTTTGATGTTAAATGCACAGGTTGATGTGAAATAGCTCATATCTCAAAAAGACCTCATCCTTAGTCTTCTTTTTAAATCTCATCTTCTATCTTGAGCTTTCCCTAAATAAGTAAAATATTGTTTAGGAACATTGATCACACAATGGTCTTACTGGCCATTTCAAAACCCTTTAAATTAGATTTGCTATTTGAGAAGAAGAACATTTTGCCTTAAATGTGGGCTGTTTAAAAGATCACACAAAATAGTAGACTGAAGCTGTTTTGGAATTGTTCCAAACTAAGACCTCAACTGAAATTTGTGCAGCTTCATGGCATAATTAAGCACGTGAAAATATGATCAATTGAAAAACTGTGCAAGTCAATATAACCTTTTACTTGTATACGATATTTCACATGATTCATCACTCTGTTTCAGAGAAATAAGTTGCTGCCTAAAAATCACAATTTTCAAAATCTATGTTTTGAGAAGGCTTTTGAGGATTGGGAGTTTGGTTAAGGAGTGGCAAAATAGCTTAAAAGTTGACTGCTGATAATGGAATAGAGAAAGGAAAGCAGAGGAGATTGAAATTGAAAGAACTGTGAACACTTTGGCATATTGGACTTGTAGTAATAAAGATGGGGTAAAGACAAGATGAGAAGCATCAAGACAGAGGCGTTTACAAAAAAATCGATGTGGGTATTGAATTCACCATGCTGAATACAGTAAACTGTTAAAGGAAAACAAACGTAATGTATAGGATACAATTTTAAATGATTGATAATTTTAAGTGATAGAATCTGGGAAGCTAGTAAAGGCTTGACAACGAAGCATGGAAACAAAAATGCTATGGAGGAGAATTTCAGTCACTATAAGCAAAGAGTGATGTAGACATAGAATCAGGTTCATTTGATGATAGATAATATTGCAGAATTGTTACAAACAGAAGAGGGTCATTCAAACCATTGAATCTATACCAGCTCTCCAAATAACCACTATGACTTAGTGGTATTCTGTTGTCTTTTCCCCATATTTTTGCAAACTGTTTCTGTTCAGAAAATCATGTACTGTCCTCTACCATACTTTTTGGGCAATGCAATTTCAAAACTAATATTGAGTAAGAAGTCTTTTTTTTCATCTCTCATGCTACATTTGCAAATAATTTTGAATCTACTGTTGTGTTCTCAACCCTTTTACCGTTGGGGACAGGTTCTCCTTGCATGTCTTAAGTTGTTGCAGAACCTCTCTTTGAACATGCTATCCATGTAACTCTCAGCCTAAAGATGTGCCATAGCATCTCCAGCCATCACTCGAGCTTTGTAACCCAGAACACAAACTTCAGCACCTAACAGCACTTCAAGCAAATATAGTCGTCCAGGATACTGGTAGTGTCCTTGACTTCCTACAAATTATGGGCCACACATCCCATATTCCCAATTCCTTCGTCTCTGCCGCATCTGCTCCCAGGAGGACCAGTTCCAATACCGTACAACCCAGATGGCCTCCTCCTTCAAAGACCGCAGTTTACCCCCAGATGTGATCGACGATGCCCTTCACCGCATTTCCTCCACTTCCTGCTCCTCTACCCTTGAGCCCCGCCCCTCCAATCGCCACCAGGACAGAACCCCACTGGTCCTCACCTACCACCCCACCAACCTCCATTATACATCGTATCATCCATCGTCATTCCCGCCACCTCCAAACGGACCCCACCACCAGAGATATATTTCCCTCCCCTCCCCTATCAGCGTTCCGAATAGACCACTCCCTCTGTGACTTCCTCGTCAGGTCCACACCCCCCACCAACCCAACCTCCACTTCTGGCACCTTCCCCTGCAACCGCAAGAAATGCAAAACTTGCGCCCACACGTCCCCCCCTTACTTCCCTCAAAGGCCCCAAGGGATCCTTCCATATCCACCACAAATTCACCTGCACCTCCACACACATCATTTACTGCATCCGCTGCACCCGATGTGGCCTCCTCTATATTGGGGAGACAGGCCGCCTACTTGCGGAACGTTTCAGAGAACACCTCTGGGACACCCGGACCAACCAACCCAACCACCCCGTGGCTCAACACTTCAACTCCCCCTCCCACTCCACCAAGGACATGCAGGTCCTTGGACTCCTCCATCACCAGACCATAGCAACACGATGGCTGGAGGAAGAGCGCCTCATCTTCCGCCTAGGAACCCTCCAACCACAAGGGATGAACTCAGATTTCTCCAGTTTCCTCATTTCCCCTCCCCCCACCTTGTCTCAGTCAAATCCCTCAAACTCAGCACCGCCTTCTTAACTGCAATCTTCTTCCTGACCTCTCTGCCCCCACCCCACTCCGGCCTATCACCCTCACCTTGACCTCCTTCCACCTATCGCATTTCCAACGCCCCTCCCCCAAGTCCCTCCTCCCTACCTTTTATCTTAGCCTGTTCATTCCTCATTCCTGAAGAAGAGCTCATGCCCAAAACGTCAACTCTCCTGCTCCTTGGATGCTGCCTGACCTGCTGTGCTTTTCCAGCAACATGTTTTCAGCTCTGATCTCCAGCATCTGCAGTCCTCACTTTCTCTACACATTATTCTACTTGACTGAGTAAAGCAGTCTTGTCTTAAAATTATTTTCTTCATGTTAACTACTTCAGATTACTTGTATTGCTTTATTATATTGGCCCTGTCTTTGCCTTATTCTTTGTTTCTCAGTTGAATTTCAATATTGCTGCTACTTTTAAAATAGTCATCTTTTCCAATTTGTAGCAAAATAAAGTAAGTCCCTAGTAGCCGTTTCTTACCAACTAGTGACTTCACAGATTTTCTGTGATGTTGCTGCTTTTTTCGTTTTTCTTTTTAATGCAGGGAGCCAGCTCTCTACTCCCCAGGTAAGTGATGTAGATCTTGTGACTCCCCTATGATTTATAGTCTCCCAGTCCTAACTGCGTTCTCACAGGTCTGATGTATTTCTGTCACAGATGTAAGATAGCTGACTGCATTCAGGTGTTCCTTTCGCGCATTAGTTTATAGCTGAGCAAAAAGTCACAAATGATTCTAGGGTGGTGTGTCATTGGGTTAACTTTGAGTGGGAAGCCATGGAGGACGATGCCAAAAGGGTTACATGTGCTTTGGAGGGGACCAAATATTAGGGCCATAGTCATACGAACATTTAACTTGACAAAGGTTTTGCTGATGCAATACTTGCTTCACAGTAAACCCAGTGTTCATGGTAGTGACAGTGAGGAAGAGTTGAATATCACTGATGTGTGTAGAGACTGTAAAAGGACCAGACACAGATGTTAGAATTTTGGGACATCTTACAAAGGATAAAGGGAAGAATGAGGCAAAGCCATGTCATGAGACACACTGTTAGAACAGGTAGCAGTGGAACTAAGCAAGGGTGACAAGCCAGATGTAGCAAATGGAGTATAATGGTGCGCTCATCCACATTGTCCTCCATCTCTTTGTAGGGTGTGCCTACTTTAATCATGGTTACAAACTATGTTGTTAGTGATTTCATTCTGAGTGACCTGGAAGCTTCTATGTGCAGTGAAACCAAACACAGAATTGAAATAGATTACTTAAGAGTGTTTGTTAGCTTTTCCTGAGGTTTCACACTGAATGCAATTCACACACACCAACTTCTGTAAACAGTTAAAGTTTATTAAAGCTGGTAGAAGCTAGGTGACCCCTTTGACCCTCTCCACAGGTGTGTAAAGTCAAGTCAAATAGGCCCCAAACAAAGAAAACAAATCCCCTTAATACAGGTCAGTTAATAATGCTTACATGTACTCTGGCCACTCCACTTCAACCACACCCCCTCAACCATAACCACATGTTACCCAGGTACAATGGTAGGATGGGTCCCTGTCAGAGATAATGTAAATGCCCTCACGCTGGGGAATTGTTATGCAAACGATTTCCTGACTCAGTGATTTCCCCAAGACAATGTAGGTGTGATATGTCCAAGCTTCATTCGATGGCCATGAAAGCATTTCTGAATGGATGGGACTGAATGAGAGTTTAACTTAACAATAGCAGCAGAAAGCAGTAAATGGTTGTCCAAATCAAATGTGAGTCATCCACATTCTTGCATGAATGCTATACATCTGTATGTATGAAAGTGAGATCAGTTAAATTTACCTTATTGCTACCATGTAATTGATTAATTTTGGAGTCTTCCCGACCCACCCCTCCTGACTCCCTCCAAGTAGCTGAGCTATGTCTTGAATGATTCAAGATGGCGCTGATGCCGGGCAACTCTTTGCGAGCTGTCTACAGCAGATCTTATTCTCTCATTTCTTATAACTATTCCATATTTTTAAACCTAAGGTCTAAGTCTAAAAATTATTCTTGCTTTGCATACTTCCTGTGCTGCTGTAACCTTGCATGCCTCATTCTGTCTAAGCATCATATGATCTGTATGTCCTTGTTTACTGTGATCTGCTTGCAAAGCAAAGCTTTTCACTGCACTTAGGTAAATCAAATCGCATATTGTATGACACAGAGCAGTACATATCATAAAGTTTCTACTATGATACATTGAGTCATAATTTGTTGTAATTTGGTTTAAATGTTAGGCTTGCCCTGAGAAGTTAAGTGGTTTTTTGCATGAAAATCATTGACCATGCAAGCTGATAATGTCATAGTGAGGAAATAGTATCAGAGACAGGACAGACATTTTCTAAACCAATGAGATTGAAGCATTATGGAATTGCCAATAAGGATGAAGAAGAAAGAGTGAGTGGAATCTTTGTTAAATCAGTGACAAGAAGGAAAAGAGTGGAAAGTATTTTTGTAAAAGTTTTAATGTAATGTTTATAGAATGTTTTGTTAATTCATTCATGGGATGAGGGTTTTGCTGGACAGGCCAGCATGTATTGCCTATCCCTAATTTCCCTGAGGGCAGTTTAAGAATCAACCACATTGCTGTGGGTCTGGAGTCACACGCAGGTCAAACCAGATAAGGATAGCAATTTCCTTCTCTCAAGGGCATAAGTGAACCGAATGGGTTTTCCCACCAATTGGCAATCTAATCTTAAAAGAGCAGCATTGGCCATTCTTCAGTCCTTTAGAACCTCTCCTGAGGCCAATGAAGATGCAAGAATATCTGCTAAGGCCCCAGCTCTTCCTGCAAGCAGTATCCTGGGATAGATTCCATCTGACCCTGGGGACTTAATGTATTTCAAGATACCCAACACTTCCTCCTTCGTTAGGTTGACCTGCCCAAGAGTATCCCTCCTTTTCCTCGCTCCAGTGAATACTGATAAGGTACTCATTAAGGATATCACCCATTTCATTTGGCTCCACACACAACCTCCCTCTTTTTTTCCTTGAGTGGGCCTACTCTTTCCCTAGCTACCCTCTTGTTCCTAATCTATTTATAAAATACACTGGGATTCTCCTTAACCCTGCTGGTCAAAGACATTTCATAGCCCTTTGTAGCCTTCCTAACTCCCCGTTTGACCACCTTCCTACTTTCTCTATACTCTTCAAGTACTTTGTCTGTTTTTATTTGCATAGACATTAGTTATGCTTCCTTTTCTTTGACTTGGGTGATAATTTCACCTATCATCCAAAGTTCCTAAAATCTGCCATTCTTGTCCTTCATTTTCACAGGAACATGTCTATCCTTCACTTTAATCAACCAACCCTTAAGAGAATCCCATGTGTCAGATATGAATTTACCCTCAAACAGCCGTTCCTGATCCACATTCTCCAGTTCTTGTCTGATTCATAGGCCTTCCCCCAACTTAACACCTCCATCTGAGGTCCACCCTTGCCCTTATCCATACGTACTTGAAAACCTATGGAATTATGGTCACTATACCCAAAATACCCCCTCACTGAAATTTTGATCACGTGGCCAGGCTCATTTCCCAAAACCAAGTCCAGTATTGCCTCCTCCCTTGTTGGTCTATCCACATACTGTTTTAAAAAAACCCTCGTGGACTCACCTAACACATTGCTCCCCATATGAACAGTCAAAATGTGGGAAGTTAAAATCAACCTCACAACAACCCTGTTATTTTTCACATTTTCCTAGAATCTGACTACATATCTCTCCCTCGATCTCCTAGCAGCTGAGAGATCTGTAATGCAACCTCAGCATTGTGTTTAGACCCTTCCTATTCCTGAGCTGCCTCCATAATGCCTTGCTGAAAGATTCCTCCACAGTGTCCTCCCTCAGCAAAGCTGTGAGATGCTGCTTAGCCAGTAATGCAACACCCCCTCTCTCCCCCCCCCCCCATGCCTCATCTAAACATCGATATCTCTTGATAGTTTAATAAATTTGAGAAGGAATTAAGTTTTAAATATGTTGGCTAGTGAACTGACACTTTAACATTTGCTGTTGTTCAATGAATCAGGTTTCTCAAGCCACAAGAAATCCTGCTGATCTGATTTCATTTTGCCTGGTATTTTGAAAATGGCTACCACAGGTACTCCTTCTAATGAAATGTGACGTGATACTCTGAGAGGTGTCTATTTTGCCTTAAGGTTAAATATATGCAGATTCCTTTTAATAAATTAGCAAGAGCATTTTTCAACACTGGTCAGTTCTCTGTAAGGCAAACTCTACATGTCTTCTCCATAGCCCCCTCACCATATTTAAACTTTACAGCATCCATCCTGCCGTCTGGCTTAATCATTTATTCTGCATGTTTGTCCTTGCAATGGTTTCTATAATTTTCCAGCAGAGAGAGAATTCCATTTATTTGTTGTGATTTTCCCTTACTGGTTCTAATCGGTTTATTTTCTTCGCTTTTATTATGGATAGTCACCTTTTAATTGAAGGAAGGGAAAACAAGAACTTCAGACCAAAGTGTTATAAACAGGCTGGCACTAAGTGTTATTTTAGGTCACAGGAACTAAAACCTAATTATAGTAACCAGTGGGATCCTTTCCCCTCCATTGAGAATACTCGATTCAGTGATTGTGTTGTTTTCCAAATTGATTTTGCAGCTTTTGAAAACTTTAAAGTAGCATTTAAACTTAGTAGTGAAATTGGCAATCTGTCACTTTTACACAATTAAGTCTATCCAAAGTGCATCGTTTGAGTTTCAAATGGAAAGTTCTAAATTAGGAGGAGCTGTCAGAGCTCATAATAGGTCTTTGCACACAGCTGCTACTGCCAGCGTAAAACTGTACACAAGTACTGTCATAAGATAGTTGGGTTCATATCAAATCCCAATGGCAATGAGCAGGCTTGGGGGTGGGTAAAGTGGACTGTAGTGACTGCTAAACTTAATTTTTTTGGCAGCCATCAAATCTGTTAATCGGGTGTTAACTTTGTTTCACAGATTGGTTGCATAGTTAAACATTTGATCATACTGAAAGGAGGGGTGACAAAATGTTGTATATTTTCTATGAAAAGGGAACTTGTATAATGGCAAGTAACAAACACCCGCAGAAACATTTGCTATTTTTATTTGTTTCCCGGTTGTGAACTAACAACTCAAGTAGTTAGTTTGCAAGTCACCAGGGAAAGTGTTATTTTGATTAATGTTTGCTTCAATGGCATTTCAAATATATTTATTTAATTACAAATCTAGGGCAACTAGAAGCATATGCCAGGGTCATTATCTTGAATTAAAATAAAGAAGTGATGGAAAGAAGTCAAGGTTTCATCAGAGCTTTGATGTCAAATGGAGTAATGTTTTGTGGTGGAATAACAGCATTGGATTATAGTAGAATGGTAGTGGTAACCCATAGGTCTGGAGTGATTATAATTTTTTCCTTCTACTTTTATGCCCCAAAATAAGCACATAATTTGTCGATAACTGTCATGGAAAGAGTAAAGTACATTTTATATTCAATAGCACCCTCTTATTTACAGTTAAACATATTAGGTTCTTTAACTTGCATAAGAAATGATGACTTAGTGCAGGTTGTAGTTTTCCAAAGTTTAAACAGATACTTATCACTGGCAGCTGGGTAGTGTTTTATTTATTTTAGTAGATTTTCAAAATTTATTCATGAGTAATAGAACAATGATTCCAATCATTTGTTTCCTTTCATTTTTAAAGCCATATAGGTTTTCCTAAAGATATTGCATTTTGACTGCAAAATCAAAAGATTTCTTAATGTTGTTATTGTACTTACTCACTTTGTTACAAATATGTCATGTTTCCTTCTATCGGATGGAGACCAGAAACTAAAGTTAAGCTTAGTGTAATATAAAACATTTTCTGATTGAAGCATCACACTGCAGAATGGGAAGTAGGTAGTGTTACTAGCTGGAGTTCAAGATAAATTTGTTATACATCCCCACACACTTTTGTGCTGGATTTTATGCTACCTTATTGGCTGTTTTGAAGTTGGTGAGGATGCTTGTTAAGATAATTGTAGGCAACCTACCTACTATTTTACCATGGGCGAAGTGGTTTCAGGCAGCCTACTGTCCAATGAGTCAATTGAGCCCCTTAGAGCCAATTAATTTCCATTTACAGACTTCCTCACTATCACCAGGATTTAACCAATGGTGGAATGTCTCTTGTGACACAGTTGTAGTGTGTCTCCCTCTGGGCCAAAGGGTTCAAGTCCCACCTGCCTCAGTATATGTCATAACATGTCTGAACAAGCTGAATGAAGATATATTTAACCATTGGTGGCAACAACAAACCTGGCAGGTTTCACTTTGCAAGACTGGGTGGAGGAGCTTTGCTTTTTAAAACAGATCTTATGAGCACATTCTTGTCTATCCTCAAGAATGTATTTCTCCTACTTAAAACGTCATGTCCTCTGTCCGATCCACCCCTCAAACCCCACCATATCCAAATCTTAATACATTGGCTCAAATTGCTGAAGAATTCCTAATAGAGATGAATGGCTGACCGCTCCCTGAGGTGGGACTAGCTGACCCAGAATACTGACAATTCCATGGACAATTGGCCATCACATATCCAGGTCTCCCCCAACATTTTAGCTGGAATTGACAGATATGTTGTCACGTATGCATTATACTAGTTAGTTGAAGAAAATAGTTAAGAATCACACAACACCAGGTTATAGTCCAACAGGTTTAACTGGAAGCACTAGCTTTCGGAGTGCCGCTCCTTCATCAGGTGGTTGTGGAGGGCACAATTGTCAGACACAGAATTTATATTCCATTGTTACAGTTAACCAGAGAATGCAACTTTTTTAAAAAAGTTTTTGGGAATTTACACATGAAAGAAGTGCACTATCATAGTATTCTAACAGATGAAAGTGTCAACAAACAATTAAGGTATTATTCAATGTATAATTTCAGTTACATCACACTGAAAATGTTTGCTATAAATTCTGTGCCTTACAATTGTGTCCTCCACAACCACCTGATGAAGGAACAGCACTCCGAAAGCTAATGCTTCCAGTTAAACCTGTTGGACGATAACCTGGTGTTGTGGTTTTTAACTTTGTGCACCCTAGTCCAACACCGGCATCTCCAAATCATGAAGAAAATAGTATTATGTTTTAGCTAGATTTGTGCTACCAGCTCATTGGAGGGGTGAGACCTACAGGAGGTTTTAGGGCAAGTTGTATCTTAGTGACACCAATGGTGGGAGGGCTATCTATTATACTTAACAATATGTCAAACTTTGTTAGAGAGACAAACCCATTATAAAATGCTGGGTGCTTCTGAGCTGTAGGCTGAAGCTAATCACATCTCAATTTAAAAGTTCTGTGACCAAGCAGCAATTTAAATTTTGATGAATAGTTATCCCTATTGATTTCTAAGCACCAGTATTATCTCTTTATTTGATGGTACTTTCTTTAAAATAATCCAGAAAAATTTGAGGCCTTAAGCAGAAACTTTGAGTAATATTTGACATTTAAGTTGCTTACAGATTACTTTCAGACCTAGGGGGTTTCTGCCAGTGCTGTTGTCATCCAGTCCACCTCAATCATCAAAACTTTATTCTTCCTGACTCCAATTCACTAATCAATGCCATTAGAGATCCATCAACATTTCTCTCTCTTGCTCTCTCCTTTTCCCTGCTATGTCACCCTAGACCTTTTTGCCCAGTTTTCATCACCACCCTGTCTTAAACACCTGTGATACTATTTAAAAATGATTCCATGTTGTTTATAATACTAATTACCACTCACACGTGCAAATAGATTGAGAGGTTTTGCACTAGATCTCACTGTGATTAGAAATTCAATTCAGAATGCACTAAAGGGAATTTGGGACTTCCATGAATAATAGAAGCAACTGTGTATCTTTTTAAGGAGACAGATTGAAGGATTCTTAAGTAGGTGCACAGAATCTGAACCAGGAAATGTAAATTATTCAATTTGATGAATAAAAGACTTGTTCCAGTACAGAAACCCATTAGGCCCATTCCAATGGCTATTCTATGGCCAGTCCCAATTCCTAGTTCTGTGATACCACTCCATGGGTAGGTTTATTTCCATAAGAGCATAAGACACAGAAGCAGAAATTAGGCCATTGAGGCTGTTCTGCCATTCAATCATGGCTGATCAGTTTTTCAACCCCTTTCTCCCCATAAACCTTGATCACCTTAATACTCAAGAATCTGTCTGTCTCAGTCTTAAATATACTCAATGACCTTGCCTCCACAGCCTTCTGTGGCAATGAATTCCATAGGTTCACCACTCTCTGGCTGAAGAAGCTTCTTCCTATCTCATTCTAAAAGGTCTTCCCTTAACTCTAAGGTTGTGCCCTCGGGTCCTAGTCTCTCCTACCAATGGAAACATCTTCCCAACATCTACTCTGTCCAGGCCATTCAATATTCTGTAAGTTTCAATTAGATCCCACCCAATCCTTCTAAACTCCATTGAGAATAGACCCAGCTTCATCAAATGTTTCTCCTATATTAAGCCTTTCATTCCTGGGACCAGTCTAATGAACTTCCTGTGAACATGCTCCAAGGTCAGTATATCCATCCTGAGCTATAGGGACCAAAACTGCACACAATATTCCAAATGTCTTTTGTCCTGAGCCTTATAGAGCCTCAGAAGTATATCCCTGCTTTAATATTCAAATCCCCTCAAAGTAAACGCCTTCATTGCATTTGCCACCTTAACTACTGATTCAACCTGCAAAATCCTTGAAAATCCAGGACGAGAAGTCCCAAGTTTTCTTGCACTGCTGACTTCTGAATTTTCTGCCCATTTAGAAAATAGTCCATGCTTCTATTGTTCCTATTAAAGTGTATGACCTCTCACTTTCCCATGTTGTACCTCATCTGTGACTTCCTCTCCTAACCCGTCCAAATCCTCCTGCATCCCCCGACACCTCAATGCTATCTATCCCTCCACCTACCTTTGTATCATCTACAAACGTAGCCAGAATGCCTTCAGTTCCTTCATCTGGATCGTTAATGTATAAAGTGAAAAGTTGTGGTCCCAACACTGAGCCTTGTGGAACACCAGTTGTCACCAGCTGCCATCCTGAGAAGAACCCTTTTTATCCCCACTCTATGCTTCGTTTCAGATGGCTAAACTTCTACCCATGCTAGCACCTTGTCTCTAACAGCATGGGCCCTTATCTTACTCAGTAGCGGTACCTATGAGGTACCTTGTCAAAGGCCTTCTTGAAGTTCAGGTGGATAACATCCATTGCCTCTCCTTGGTCTAACTTGCTCATTCCTTTCACAAAGAATTCTAGAAGATTTGTAAGACATAATCTCTTCTTGATGAAACTATACTGACTTTGCCCTCTTTTACTATATACTTCCAAATATTCAGAAATCTCATCCTTCACAGTGAATTCCAGGATGTTACCCAGGACCAGGGTTAAGCTAATCAGTGTGTAATTTTGTCTTTTGCCTTGCTTCCTTTTTAAATAGGTGTCAGGTTAGTGATTTGCCAGTTCTCTGGGATCCTTCCTGATTCTAGTAATTCTGAAAGATCACCAATGCCTCCACTATCTCTTCAGCTGTCTTTCTTAGAACTCTGGTGTGTAGTCCATCTGGTTCAGGTGATTTAGCCACTTTCAGAGCATTCAGTTTTACTGCACCTTCTCCTTGGTGATAGCCACCATGCTTAGCTCTGCCCCCTCAATCTCTTGAATTTTTGGGATATTACTTGTGTCTTCCACTATGAAGACTGACCTGAAATAATTGTGCAGTTCCTCAGCCATTTCCTTGCTCCCTACTACTATCTCTCCAGTGTCATTTTCCAGCAGCCCAATGTCTACTTTTGCCCCTCTTTTGCCCTTTATATATCTACAGAACTTTTATAGTCTTTGATATTACTGTTGACAGTGTGTTGCTGGAAAAACACAGCAGGCCAGGCAGCACCAGAGGAGCAGGAGAAATTACATTTCGCGGATAAGCCCTTCATCGGGGGAAGAGACTTTGTCGATTTACCCTATCCATTTCCCTCATGATTTAATAAACCTCTGTAAGGTTACCGTTCAGCCTCCGACACTCCTGGGAAAACAGCCCTAACATATTCAACCTCTCCATATAGCTCAAATCCTCCAACCCTGGCAGCATTCTTGCAAATCTTGTCTGAACCCTTTCAAATTTTACAACATCCTTCTGAGAGGAAGGAGACCAGAATTTCACACAATATTCCAACAGTGGCCTAGCCAATGTCCAGTCCAGCCACAGCATGACCTCCCAACTCCTGCTCAATGCTCTGTCCAATAAAGGAAAGCAAACCAAACGCCTTCTTCACTATCCTATCTATCCGTGACTCTACTTTCAAGGAGCTATGAACCTGCACTCCAAGGTCTCTTTATTCAGCAGCACTCCCTACGACCTTACCATCAAGTGTATAAGTCCTGCTAAGGTTTGCTTTCCCAAAATGCAGCATCTTGTATTTATCTAAATTAAACTCCATCTGCCACTTCTCAGCCCATTGGCCCATCTGATCAAGATCCCCTTGTAATCTGAGGTAACCTCCTTCCCTGTCCACTACACCTCCAATTTTGGTGTCATCTGCAAACTTGCTAACTATACCTCTGAAGCTCACATCCAAATCATTTATATCAATGAGGCACTCCACTGGTCACAAACCTCCAATCTGAAAAACAACCTTCCACCACCCTCTGCCTTCTACCTTTGAACCAGTTCTGTATCCAAATGGCTAGTTCTCCCTGTATTTCAAGAGATCAAACTTGTTGACCGGTCTCGGTGAATCCCAAGTATGTCTCTTCCTGTGTACTTTTTGACACATTCTTGTTTAGTTTTTGATTAACCTAAATCTTCCCTGTCCCCCAGTATCTACCACTAATTCTAAACTGGCCAGCCTTCAATTACTAGGCAGGTTCTTGCATTATTTTTTGACCCAAGGGTGTCTCATTTGCTGCTTGTTAGTCCTTTGACACCACACTGTTTCGAGGGGCAATGGAATCTTCAGATTTTACACTATAGTTTTTCCTGTCACTATTTGATTTTGGTATACCTAACTATGTTCTGTCACGTGAAAGAAATGAAGGTTTTTTTCTTATGTCTTTTTATGAAATATTTTTTCAAATATTCTCCTGAAGAAAATAAAGTGTAAAGGGATCAGACTTGCATAAGTTCATTTTCAGTGCTGGACAATTTGGTGATTAATATTTTGTTCGAAGATTGCTTACGCTGCATACACTCCTATAGTCCAACAGGTTTAATTGGAAGCACACTAGCTTTCGGAGCGATGCGCCTGATGAAGGCGCGTCGCTCCGAAAGCTAGTGTGCTTCCAATTAAACCTGTTGGACTATAACCTGGTGTTGTGATTTTTAACTTTGTACACCCCAGTCCAACACCGGCATCTCCAAATCATGACTACATTACTATAGGGCAGTCTGTAATCTTTTTGGGAGTACTTGGTGAGATTGATCATCTTTGTAGGGTAACTTCATGTAATTCAAAGCCAAGTCTCTTGACAAGGTATCTATTACTGCAAAGCTTCAAGATGAGTACGACAACACCAACTTGCAACTTTGTACATAATAAAGTTTTTGTATGCTATTTAGCCCCTTGAACCTGTTTGAGTCAGTCCTACAACATGGAGACAGACTCATTGGTCCAATCAGTCCATGGAGACTATCATCCCAAACTAAACTAGTCCCACCTGCCTGCGCTTGGCCCATATCCCTCCAAACCTTCCTTCTTCATGTACATATCCAAAATGAATCAAAATAAAAATCTTAATTACTGAAATGTAATAACTATAATAAAGTTAGAAGTAAGCTCAGAATCTCGAGCAGCTGCAGTATCCATGCTACACTTTGTCCACGTTTTTGTTCTGTATTCATTGGGATCATGATTGATCTATGACCTGATTCAACATGTCAGTCTTTGCCCCTCGTCTATTTACAATGTGAAAATCTGCCCATCAAAGATTTAAAATGTATAATTGTTTTAAAATGAACTATCCTTGGTTTAGCACACACGGTGATTATGTAAGATGGCATTGAATGATTCCGTTCAAAAAGGATCCAAGTTTTCCTCCTGTTGAGAGGCCTATGCTTGGTGAAGTTTCTGATTAAAACGCACAGAACCATTCGGGCAAGTGAAACGTGTGTGGAACAAAATTGAACATAATTGTGATGCTCTGACCCCTAATCTTCACCTGATCCCCATGATTGTAACTTGTCAAGATTCATTGTGCTTGAAGGCGAGTTGAATATGCTGTTCCATTTTTGCGGTCATATCTGGTTGTTTATACAATTTTTTTTCTGAAAGGGAAATCTTCACACTTACGCAAGTATTACATTCTACCAGAACTCTGTGCAACTCTCAAAAAGTCATTGACCTAAAGAAAGGTAGGTCAAAAGATATGCAGGTCGGGTGAATTGGCCGTGTGAAATTGTCCATAGTTGTTAGGTGCGTTAGTCAGAGGGAAAATGGGTCTGGGTGGGTTACTCTTCAGAGGGTTGGTGTGGACTTGTTGGGCCGAAGGGTCTATTTCCACACTGTAGGGAATCTAATCTAATCAAAAAGCAGTTAATTTTGCGGCTAATGGTGTAATAATCACCTGAGGCCCCCTTTGTCTTAAACATTCAAGTTTGAGTACGAGCTGCTGCTTTAAGAAGGAAGGACATAAAGATACAGTACTAGTACTTGTATAGATTTAAAATTGCTAAATTTTCTTGAAGTGTGATTAAATAATGAGCAATTTAGTTACAGACGAGCAACTGAATTGAATTTTAAAACTTAATTTAGAAAGTTTCAAATTCCTTACACCAGTTTACTTGACCACTCAGTTTGCACTGTGATTCATTGGCAACTGCAAATTTGAAAGTCTGATACTGCTTTCCTATAATTTCTGCAATACCAGTAAGGCTGGTAGGTAATGATTGAGTGAGGGCTTCTGATTTGTTTTTCTGACAGCAATCACCATGAAATTGCTGGTATTAAATGCAGCACCTCACCGGTCACCTCAGTTTAAAGCATTATAACTCAGCAGTGACTATAAATTCACAATTTTTCTGATCTTTATGCCCAATATCAGGCTCTGCTAAGTATTTTTCGAGTGAAGCCAGCCATATTGAATTTCTTCTTGACACCATTGGCTATCTGGCAATGCTTCTAGTTCAATTATGCAACTTGTGCAGCTTAATATATTTAAAAATTACAAGATCACTATGTCATTGCTTCTCAGCCAAAAGTTCTATTTTTGTAAAGGAATACCTTTATATTTGAAGTGGAGATACACTTAACCTTAAACCCATCTCCGCTGAAGAAAATGAAGATATTTGAAAGCCAATTAAATATTTAATACAATCACTGATGATTTGTAGGCAGCCAATTTACACACAGTATTTGCACAAGCAATAAAATGAATAAGGTGTTCTTCATATTTGTCATCCTAATACGGGGAATAATGGCCCCTTATTCTGAAGTTTTCTTGAAACTCCTGCCTTGATTTGCCTTATCTTTACCCTTCATAATCTTTGAATATTTGCTGTCAAATACTCCCTTAGTGTTTACAAGAGGCTAAAGTTGTTTATGGCTAACCTTTGCCTCTTAGTTGTACACTAACTGGTAATCCTGTATGACTTTCCTTCAAATATCTTCTTTCCTTTTTCAAAACGGGAATTAAAGCTTCACTCGTTTTTCCGTCACGCAGATACAATTTCTGCATATTCAAACTTTATTGTAAATTAAGGCTGATTCCTTAAATTGTTAAATTTTTAAATTACTAATTTCTTTAAGTTGCCTATAAATACTGTAAAAGTTTGTTCATTTAAGCCCTAAGATATTTTCCCATATTCTCTCCACTTCGTAATCTGTGTCCTTTTCTGTGCCAAATTACAGTAAACATTTGTTAAGTTGTAGCTGTCACGTCCCTGGAAATTGTACCTTGGCTCTTATCTTATTGAATTTGTTCCCACTGTTTGTTGATTTTTTACCACTCATTTTTGCACTACTTGCAAATTTCAATCTACTACTTAACAGCAAATATTAAAAATAATTGTGGTCGAAACTGTGTCTGACTCACTGTCATTTACCAAACAGCCGATTTCTAATACAATCCACTATATAGTCATATGCCCAAGAGACCAAACCCAGTAAAACCGTTTCATACAACAGTATGATCATGCAATGTGCACTATTTCTGGTCAAATCAGCATGAACATATCGCATTTTAGCATTTCTGATCAAGCTTCAGTTGAGAATGCAGTTACAAAATAGTTGTTTTATATGTCAATATCTTTCCTATTCTTAGGTTTCATCTTTGTGTTAATATTTCTGAGTAGCCTCATGCCTCTTTGTACGCTTCATTTACTTTCACTCTGAAGAAGTCTTCATTTTTATTTTGAGTTTATTTTGCTTGCATTTATTTTTGCAGTCTCTAATTTCTTAGTCAGTTCTTCCTAATGCTTGCCTCACCTTTAGTTGTCCACATTGATTTAACATTTTTCATTTATCCATGACTTGTTTCAAGAAAGAATTATTGTCTGCATCTTAAAAGATCCCATTGAAATTTTAAATATTATATTTTGATCTTTTTAATTTTGTACATAAGAATAAGTACAGAAATAATAATTCATTACACGGAAGAACTCAACATTTTTACCGCTTGACATTTCTCATTTCTTTTGAGTTGGTTGAAACTCCCCCACCAGTAATGCCATTGTTCTCTTTTTCTCATCCTTTTACTGTCTTATTAAATAATGAGTTGTCTGGCTTGGCACTTCACAGCAAACAATGAAACCTGTGATCTTTTTGTCTAATGTACAACAAAAAAGCAGCCAGGACATATACAAGCAAAGTGGTGTTTGGCAAAAGTGGATGAGGTGAATTTTGCACTGTAGAGCTGAAATAGACACCCTTTAACTGGAAATTAAAATCAGGGTACCAAGAACTTAACTTCAGTATTTTCCAGGTGCAGTCAAAGAGCCCACTTAATCAATCATCATCTTGGGTTTAAACCTTCCATCTCAAGGGCACTTAAAGAAGACTTAACCAAATATGCATTGAAACTAGACACTGCCACCCTTTAAGTTTGTACCTGTGTAAGTGAGGACTGTAAATAACTACACGAAGGTCATATGTATGACAATGTGTCAGTTATTTTTGTCAGAGGTAGTAGGAGTAGAAACTGCTCTTTGTTTAAGAAAACCTTGTGATTGGCTACATACTGAGGGGGTTGGTTAGCTTAGTTGCTTGAATGACTGTTTGCAATACAGTGTGATGCCAACAATATGGGTACAATTCTCATACGAGGTGAGATTACCATGAAGGACCCTTTCTTCTCAGCCTCTCCTCACCTCCTACAACATGACCCTCCGGTTAAACCACCACCAGGTGTCTCTCTTCAGTGAGAGAGCAGCTCTGTGGTTTGCTATGCTGGGATTATGGTGACTTTACTGCTATCGTTTGAAAAAAAGGTTAACTACATTTTACTTAGAAAATTGTGCTCAAAAATAACTTAAATCTTTGCTGTGGCCAAAAATGAAGTTTTAAGAGAAATTTTAGCTGAATCATCCTTCTTCGTTTGGTCAGTGCCAATGAAGAAAAGGGGAAAGCGAAGCCTCCAGGCCAAACCAGATTTGCATGAAGGTCTTCAAACAGGGCTTTTGTTTGCCTTTGCAACTTCTAAGTATAAAACAAGGGTTTAAATCTGAGCACTATAAAGATGAGAGAGACTAGGGAATTAGATTTAAAGATAGGTCAGTGAATAATAAATGCAAACATTTAGAAATATGGAGATGTACATTATGGAAATAGACCCTTTGCTCTAATTCCATGCCACCCAGATACCGTAAATAAATCTAGTCCCATTTGCCAGCATTCGGCCCATATCCTTCTAAATGTAATTATACCAGCCTCCACCACTTCCTTTGGCAGCTCATTCCATACACTCACTACCCTCTGCAAGAAGAAGTTACCCCTTAAGTCCCTTTTAAACATTTTCCCTGTCACCTTAAACATATGCCCTCTCTAGTTTTGGACTTCCCACACCAGGGAAAAGACCTTGTCTATTTGCCTTATCCATGCCCCTCATGATTTTATAGATCTCTGTAAGGTCACCTATCGGCCTCCAATGCTTCAGGGAATACAGCCCCAACCTATTCAGCTTCTCCCTATAGCTCAAATCCTCCAATCCTGGCAACATCCTTGTAAATGGTTTCTGAACCCTTCCAAGTTTCACAACATTAACCGGGTGTTGTGTGATTTTTATAGTCCAACAGGCTTATTTGGAAATACAAGGTTTTGGCGCACTGCTCCTTTGCCAGGTAGCTAGTGCGGCATGATCATATGATTTAAAGCAGAAGATCTATAGCCAGGCCAACACTAGCAACTCCACATCAAAGTTTCGCATCTTTCCTTCAGGGAGACCAGAATTGGACACAGTATTCCAAAAATGGCCTAACCAAGTCCAACTGCAACATGACCTTCCAACTCCTATACACAATGCAATAACCAGTAAAGCAAGCATACTAGATGCCTCATTCACTATCCTGTCTCCCTGCAACTCCGTTTTCAAGCAACTATGAAGCTTCATTCCAAGGTCTTTGTTCAGCAACACTCTCTCAGACCTTACCATTAAGTGTATGCATGAAAAGCCCTGATTTGCTTTTCCAAAATGCAGCACCTCTCGTTTATCTAAATTAAACTCCATCTGCCACACCATCGTCCATTGGCCCATCTGGTCAAGATCCTGTTGTAATCTGAGGTAACAATCTTCGCTGTCCACTGCACCTCCAATTTTGGTGTCATCTGCAAACTTAATAACCATACCTCCTATGTTCACATTCAAATTATTTAAACAAATGATGAAAAGCAGTGGACCCAGCACAGATCTTTGTGACATACCATTGGTCACAGGCCTCCAGTCAGAAAAGCAACTCTCCACCACCTGTTCTCAAACCAGTTCTTTGAAGAATTAATTCTTACTTTTCAAAAGATATACTTTTACTTGATGAATTGAAGATAAACAAAAATAGTAGTCCATTATTGCTAACTGAAAAGTCTGTATAATATGGAAAATAATGTGTGCATATAATTTGGGGAAAATGCGAGATCATGCATTTTGACAGGAAGAACAGATGAGCTTATTTAAATGGTGAAAGACTGCAGAAAGCTACAAAACATAAAAACTCAGCAAGCAAGTTCAGCTAAAATAGAAGGAAAATTGCATTTTTCCCTTTATTTCGAAAGAGAATATTAAAAACAGGGAAGTATCGCTAAAACTATAAAGTCCTTAGTTAGACCACTCCTGAAATACTGTGAACAATTTTTGGCTCCTTAGCCAAGAAACAGTATGCTGGAATTGGAGACAACCCAAGAAGGTTCACTAAGTTGATCCTAGGTTTGAAATCGTTGCCTTATGAGGAGAGACTGAGTACTTTGAGCTCATACATAACAGTGAAGAAGAATGAAAAACAGCCTTATTGAAACGTACAAGGTTCTTAGGAGACTCGACAGAGTAGATTTGGAGAGGGTATATGGACGGACCAGAGAGCATAATCTCAGAGTAAGTAATTACCCATTTAAGACCATGATGAGGAAGATATTTTTTCTGAGTATGATGAATCTGTAGAATTTCTAACCACAGTGGCTGTCAGGGCTTGGTCATTAAATATATTTAAGACAGTAGACAGACTTTAGGGAATTCAGTTATGGGGATAAGACAGGAAAGTGGAATTTAAATTTCTGAGATCACAGATTAGTGGGGGAAGAGTTCAAATGTGTGGAAAATTTAAAAAATAAACATTAATGGCGAATATAGGAATCTGTGAAGCATTCAGAATAAAATTGATTTACTAGCACAAATAAAGACAAACAAGTATGATTTTGTGGTGATTATTGAGACATGGTTGCAGGGAGGTCAGGTTTTGGAATTGACTATCCAAGGGTGGTATTGTTTTGGAAAGATAGGCAGAAAGTAAAACAAAGCAGTGGAGCCTTGCTAGTAAAAGAGATTAGTGCTGTAGTGAGAAATGAAATAGGCACTGGAGATCAAGACCCAGAATCAGCCTGGGCAAATATAAGAAATAGGAAAGGTGAAGAATTCCCTGGTGGGAGTAATCTGTAGGTGCCTAGACAATGATTCCTCAGTGGGGCTTAGTATAAAAGAGGAAATGCTGAGCGCGCGTAAGAAAGGTACATTATTAATTGTGTGATTTTTTTTTGTTTATATGCATATAGACTAATCAAATTGGCAAAGATAGCCTCGAGGGAGAGATCATTCAATGCATTAGAGGTCATTTTTGGACCAAAATATTGTGTAATCAATCAGAAAAAAACAGACTTTTCTGAATTTGGTATTATGGAGTGAAGTGAAATTAAAGGTATCATAGTAAATGACCTTTGAGGGAAGAATGATCATATCATGCTAGAATTTCAAATTCAGTTTGAGGGTGAGAAACTGGACCCCCACTGTAGCATTCTGGCATTGAACAAAGGTAATTACAGAGGTATGAGGACAAATTGAGCTCTAGTCGACTGAGCTGGAAGGTTGAAAAGTAGGACAGTTGATGAGCAGTAGCAGATGTTTTGCGTAGATATTTAATTCCTCCCAACTACAATATATTCCAGAGAGGAAGAAAGATTGTAAAAGTTGGAGGAAATGTTCATCAATAAACAAGAAAGTTAAAGATAACATAAGGACAAAAGCTAATGCATGCCAAATTGCAAAAGCCAAGTTAATATATACTGATTCATTTTCGAAGTGTCAGTTAATGGCCTGTCCCTTGACTCTCATGAGTCCTCATCATAAATTATACTCTGAGAATTTTTTTCTGCTCCACATTCAGCATTAAAATAGGGTCCAACTAGATTAATAGTGTGAGCAAATTCTTGATACTGCATAAAACATAATTTTCTGATCAATATATTAAAAATGTTAATACCTTGGAAGTTTTAACAGGAATGAGGTAATGGAGTTAATTATTTTATCACATGAATTTTAGTAGCTTTGATTTCAGAGTGCCTTTTAAACATTTAGACTACCTAGTATTAAAATAGTGTTAATATTACTGTAAGGGTTAATTACAATTTACCACAAATCTGTTTGGAATATTTTGGCTGATTTATATTGTCTTTGCCTTTCTTGTAGTGGCTTTGGGTCGCAATCAACCCCTGAAGAAAGAGAAGCCAAAATGGAAAAGTGATTATCCAATGACAGATGGGCAGTTACGCAGTAAGAGAGATGAGTTCTGGGACACAGCACCTGCTTTTGAAGGCCGAAAGGAGATTTGGGATGCCCTCAAAGCTGCAGCACATGCTTTTGAAAGTAATGATCATGAACTCGCCCAGGCAATCATTGATGGTGCAAATATAACATTGCCACACGGTAAGTTTCCTTGTATTCTATGTGTCCCACTTCAATCATTTAACTTGATTCTGCCTTGGAATTAGTTCCAGTCTGAGTTACTGTTCAGATTTGATGGTATTATATACATGGACCAGAAAATTGTATACTGAGTCTTGAATTTCCTTGGGAAAGTTTTGTATTTTTTGGTTTCATATATTTTCCATTTAGCTTGAAGACTTTACAAGTCTGAACTGTGTGAGTAAATTTCCAGTATTAATAACCAGTCAGTCAGCAAGTTTTGTTTTAATGAAATTATTTTATCTATTAAGAACAGATGCTCTAACATCTGTATTAAAATAACAGTAATGTAATCTTGCATTGCATTTGTTAATGTTGCTCTGTGAATCGTAATTCTGTTAAGACAGCATACCTTCAGTAAAATTAATATTCTGCAACTTTGTCAGATTTGAATCTATTACATTCTGGTCACATTTACTGTGCTTTGTACTGAAGTGTCATCTGGCTTCTCTGACAACTTTGCTGCATTTTGATGACTGCACCATATAACTCTTGCAGTTTGCTGAGAGTGTGAAATCTGTTCTTACAGGAAACAAAAATTTGATATGATTGGTACCAAAATGTAGACCTATTATTGTAGACTTCTTTGAATTAGAAAATTTTAGAAATCTGAATACTTTGCTGTTGTCTTTATGGTCAGAATTAAGTTTTCAAATTTAATAGTTAGAGCTGCCCAGAAGACTAAAACCACATTGTAACTTCCATATCTAATAATGATTAAAATGAACCCCACCATCCATGACCCATCCTCATACACTGCCAAATCTGTGATCCTTACCTCTTTGTTGGCAAGCAGAGTTTGGTGATGAGGATGGGGAAAATTGAAAGTTGTGCAGGAAAGAGGATGTTTCTAAGAATTTGTTCACACTACTTTTGCCAGGTCACCAATTTTATTTCCCCTGCTGTTTGCTGGAAAACCCTGAAGACTTAAACAGTTCGACAAATTTCTCATCTACATGCTACATGCTCCCTAACATCTTCTAAAAACAGTGTATTTTTCCACATGCTAACTGGCCACTCTCACTCCTCTCAACTCCTGCACTATCTCTAAATTGTCAGACTTCTTGTTAACAGCATACTAGATGATCAAAAATTCCCTTTAGTTGAACAGATGGGCCAGAAATAAAATTTCTGTACTTGAGGATGGCTGATTTTAATAAGACTAGTTATGGCCAGTGTGGACTGGAATCAGCTACTTAGAGAAAAACCACATCAAAGCAGTGGGAGACATTCAAAATGGGTAATAGTGAGAGTGCAGGGTCAACATGCTCCTGTAAGGATGAAGGGTGAAACCAAGAAATTCAGAAAACCCTGGATGTCAACGGATGTATAGAATTGGATAAGGAAAAACAGTGGATGCCCCAGGGGTGTACGTGGATGTCCCAGGGGAGTATAGAAAGTGTTTAAAGATGATTGGACATGAAAAAACATTGGTGGGTAACATTAAGGAAAATTCAAAGATGTTATTTTGTAAGTATATTAGGGGCAAGAGATAACCAGGAAAACTTAGGGCACATTAGCGATCAAAATGGTAATCTGTTTGTGAGGCCGGGTGATATGACTGAGGTGTTAAATGAGAACATTGCATCTATACTCACTATAGAAAAGGGTGATGGAGGTATTGAAATCAGGATAGGGTCTTTGATATTCTTGAAAGAATCCGCTTTGAGAGAGGAAGTATTAGTGGTTTTAGCAGGATTGAAAGTGGACAAATTTCCCCAGGCCAGGGAAGAAATTGTAGGGGCTCTGACATTAATTTTCAAATCCACTCTGGCCATGGAAGGGGTGCCAGAGGATTGGACCATTATTCATGAAGGGTGGCAGAAATAAACTAGAAATCTCCAGGCCATTGAGTAACATCTGTGGTAGGGAAGCTATTAGGAATAGAAATACATAGGACAGAATTGATTTCCAGTTGGAGAGGTAAGGGTTAATCAGTGGTAGATAGCATGGCTTTGTAAGAGGCGATCATGTCTCATGAACTTGGTTTAAAATTTTCAAGAAGTTAATCGGTATGTAGATGAGGGTAGTGCAGTTGATGTAGTCTACACGGACATCAGTAAGGCTTTTCACAAGATCTTGCCTGACTGACTGGGTAAGAAACTAACAGCTCATGGTTCCACAGTAATTAGGCAAATCAGATCTAAAGTTGTGTTAGTGACAATAAAAAGAGGAAGATGATCGAAGGCTGTTTTTGTTGACGGGAAGTCTGTCCAGTGGTGTATCTCTCACAATGGCAAAAGGAATTTTAGTCCTGAAAAGTTTGAAATGATGCATTTTGAGAGGACTAATAAGGCAAGAGAGTACACATTAGTAGAACCCTAGGCAGTATAGAGAATCAGAGGAGCCTTGGACTTTGTCCCTGTATTCTTAAGGATAGCATGATTGATAGATATGGTAAGGTGTATGGGATACTTTCCTTATCATGTGAGGAATTGAATACGAGATTAAGGAAATTATGATGGATCTCTATATAGAGTTAGTTAGGCTATGGCTGGAGTACTGTGTATATTCCTGGTCACCTCAGGCATAGGAAAGATGTGAATGCACTAGAAAGGGTTCAGTAGTAGAGGTTCACCAGGATAATTCTGGCCTGGAGTTTTCTAGCTATTCAGGTGTAGATAAGCTGGGGCTGTTTTTCTTGGAGCTGAGGGGGTGCCTGATTGAAGTGTACAGAATTGAGGGGTTGATGGAGAGACTTTGACTTTTTGTAGAAGGCCCAATAACCAGGGGTCACAGTTGTAAGTAAAGATCAGGAGGCTCAGGGGGGTTTTGACAATGACCTTTCCATAGAGGGTTATGAGTATCTGGACTCACTGCCAAAATGATGGTAGAGAAGGGAACCCTCAAGACATTTTTAAAAATGTTTAGATGAACACTTGAAACACAATGACATACTAGGCTATGGGATAACTGCTGGAAAATGGGATTAGAACATATGAATGGTTACTAGTGTGGACACAATGGGCTGAAGTACCTCTTTCTGTGCTGTAAAAACTTTCTGACCCTGACTCTGTGATCTTCTCAGGCCCACAATCCTCCAACCTCTCTCAACCCTTCCAGTGTATCTAAAAATCGCCAAGATACATGCTAATTCTAATTCTGGTCTTTAAGTATCCTTGTTTGTAATCTCTTCTCCATTGCTAATTGGAAATCCTTAAACCCCAGAATTCTGTCCCTAAATTCTTCCACCTTTCTACTTATTCTTTCTTTTAGGTGACGTTTAAAATCTACCTCTTTAGCCAAGTTTTGGTCATCTACCCTAGTAGCTCCTTAGATGGCTTGGTGTCAAAGTTCCTGTGGAGCTCTTTGGGATACTTCATTACATTAAAATTTTTAAAATTTGGGAGTAGTAGGTTGAGGAGGGATGGTCAGGTGGTGTGTAATGTTCATGATGGAACCAAGTCTGTCCTCATCACCCACTATGGCCAGATTTTTTTTCCCTCTAAGGTACTTGACTGAGAGACTGAATGTTAGTTTGTAAGCTATTCTAAATAGTTCTTTGTCTCACTTTGTCTCAGTTTTGTATTTAGTACACTGTATATTGAAAACTCAAGTTGTATCTATGCCTGTGAATATGCAGTGGTACATAATTTGGATTTAGACATGGTGCAGTCACTTGAACCTAAATAAGAGTAACATATTTAGGTAATATGAAAGACTTACTTTACCCAACTGGGTGAGGGCACATTCAGTCATGATCAAGGCCCAGGACTTTCAGAACAGTGTGGATTGTATTGATAGCCTAGTTTTGACTGAAACAAGGGTTATGATCAATGGCATCTGACCCTTGACTTAACCTCAAAGAACAATACAGCATAAGAACAGGTCGTCCAAGCCTGCACTGTTGCATTTTGCCCTTCCATACAAAAATTGTTTCCTCTTAGAGGATCCATATACCTCTATTCCCTTTCTATTTGTGAATTTGTCCAAGTGCGTCTTGAATGCTGCTATTGTGCCTGTTTCTACCACCATCTCGTGCACTCACCACCTTTTATGTGAAAAACTTGCCTTGTGCATCTCTCTTAAACATTCCGCCCTCCAAGCACCTTGAACCTGTTTCCCCAGTAAATGGCTCTTCCATCCTGGGAAATAAAACCTCATACTTTCCACTCCACACAATCATATAAACTTCATCCCTCAGCCTCCTGTGGAAACAAACCCAGTCTATCCAATCTTTCTTCATAGCTAAAATTCCCTGGACCAGGCAGCATCCTAACAAACCTTTCCTGTACCCTTTCGAAAGCATGCACACCCTTCTTGTCGTGTGGTGACCAGAACTCTGTGCAGTATTCCAAGTGTGACCTAACTAAAGATCTATAAAGCTGCAGTATAACCTGTCCATCCTTGTCCTCAGTTCCCCTTCCAATGAAGACAAGCATGTCATGGTTTTTTTTTACTATCTTACCTACCTGTGCTGCCACCTTCAATAATCAGTCGATCTGCCTACTCCTAAGGGTTCTGCCATTCACTGTATAATTTCCACCTGTATTTGACATTCCACTTGTGCCATGTTGGATGAGGGCTCAGGTGAAAAATATAATCACCGTAGTAACATGGATTTTAAACTAGAAAAATGAGGGCCTGGGATAGTTGAAATGGCCATAAGAAAATGTGTGGACAGAGGGCTCAGCTAAAGCAGGCAGTTTTAATAATAGTTACAAAAGAAAAACAAATTATTTGGAAGACAAGGCATGAGATTTACTAGAGTAGTACTCTATACTCAAATGGCAGATTTGTTGGGAAATATGGTGAGCTCCAAAAAGTGAGATAAAGGAAGTTAAAGTCCAATTCTGCAACAAAAATGAGATGAAAATCACACTAATGAGCGGCAAGAGGCCTCTTTGCACGCATTTGCAAGTAATTGATAGTAATCTTAACTCATTTAAAATTAGTTTCCTACTTTTCATATGCCAGAGAAAAAAAATTGGCAATGACCATTCCCAACAGGAGGTGGTACCTGATGGCTTAAGGTGTATATTAGGCTCCTGGTTTGCTGTTTTAGCGCTCACTCACTGTGTTTACTACTCAACTATGCTTTGCCTTGCCTTTTAGTTCTTAGTCATCTCTTTCAGAACCTAAAGGTTCACAGTATTTCTTTCTTGCCTTGCTGGTTAAGACAGACAGAAAGTCAGATAGTTTGTCATGGTTGTCATCAATGAATGTTCAAGGGTGTGGGCATGTTGCTGTTCAGTACTGTGCTGCATCAATGTCACACCTACGCACCATGTGCTAGCAACCATACAGCATATCATTCAGCCAACTCATAATGCCTCAAAGTCGAAGGAAAAGTGTATTCCAAGTACAGAAGAGCTGTCGTTAATAGGCTTCCAACTACAGCTATTCAATAGCAGAGTCTGATCTCAGTACAAGGGCTTGGACAAGGCCATCCAGCACTGTGTGGGGTCAGGGGTTCTAAATCACTGAACTGGGCTTTGATCAGTTCTGAACTTTCAATTCAACTAATGTGATGTCAGTTGGGTAGTTATACAGAGATCGGAGAGGTGCCCAGTCACTTATTAGTCAGGACTGCCTACCCAAATTAATCAGAGCAATGGGTCATGAGTATTTAGGTGTCTGCTCCCTGAAAGTCAAGGGAGTTTAATCAAGAGACAGTTCTGTGGTAAGAAAGCTGGGCAGATCAATTGTGGGATTTTGAGGCAGCATGCTGGGATGCAACGGGAAAATAATTTTGAAGAGAAGCAGTTCAACATATGTGTGAGAGACAATAGTGCAATGTAGGACATGGGTTACTATGGGAGGTGGGGGGTAGGGTGTCATCAAATGTTATAACCACCTTGGGTCAGTGAGGGGACAGTGCAGCATGATGGTTGACATGGCCATGTTGTATGGGTGGAGCTAATGTTGAGAAGCTCCACCCATACAGCACGGGAGAAGATGATATAAATTAAAGGATTGGGTTGAAATGTAGGAACGCTCAATAGTGATGGTGCCAACAGGGAATGTAAGGAGGAAAGAATGTAGATGGTTGCAGGGACACCATGGTTACCAGGCTGAGCCTGAGATTCATTATGCCAAGCATGACTTAATTTGCCTTCCATCCTCGTCTGACTTGTAAATGTATACTGGAAATAGAAAATGGCTGCAACAACACCCAGAAAGTGGAGTATCTTTTTCTAGCTGAGCATGCAGGACATACATGTGAGCGATGTGAGGCCCTCTAAGGAGTGATTATGTTAATAGTACACTTGCATGGGACATCTGTAATCATAGAACCTTGCACATGGTATGCCTTCAAAGTCGAACTGTGGGTGATAAAAATCCTGGTTATCAGCAATCTTGACCGCGTCTTTATTCATTCCAAATTTACCATAGTCATCTCTGAAGCAGAAGTAATTTCTGATGAATTTAAAAGTGGCACCTTTGGCCAACCCCGGCAACCTGCTGATGGCTCTATTTTGCAATCCACTGCCCTGGGGAGGTGATAGCCTAGTGATATTACTGTTAGACTGTTCATCCAGAGACCCAGGTAATGTTCTGAGGACCTGAATTCAAATCCTGCCATGGCAAGTTGTGTAATTTGAAATCTGGAATTAAGAGTCTAATGAAGACTGTGAAACCATTGCTTATTGTCAGGAAAAACTATCTGGTTCACTAATACCTTTTATGGAAGCAAACTGCCATCCTTAGCTGATCTGGCCGACATGTGACTCCAGAGCAACAATAATGTGGTTGACTCTTAATTGCCTTCTGGGCAATTAGGCATGCATAATAAATATTGGCCCAGCCAGAGATGCCCACAAAGGAATAAATTCTAAATTCCTCTAACTGAAGTTAGGCATTAATACAATGCAACCCATTTTTCAACCAGGACTGTCATGGATCAGATAAGGTCTGATGTTCAGATCAGTCTGGCTAGAACTTCAAGTACCAGGCAGACTGTTCCAAATAGTCCTAACAGGCTGTACTGTGCACATCTGGAGCTAGCAAGAAGGAATGTGATTGATGCTGGAGAGCTGGGAGAGCAGCAGCTTTCTTCTGAGGAAGATGATGAGGACAGTGAGCAGGAAGAATATTATCTTTTGCATGATAGGTAGTGCAGCAGCGGTTGTAACAAGCCAGACGGGATTTAATTGACAACCAGTTCCAGTAGGTGTGAGCTGGGTGAAGTGATCATTCACAGACTGTAAATTTGTTCAGAAGGCAAAGAAAGACCCTGTTTCTTTTCCCCAGAGCAAATGCAGTTTCTTTTGTTTTTTTTATTGAACGGCAGAAAGAAAAAGGAACATTTTTTCAAGCATTTTCAGAAGTTTCAACATATGCTCCCACATTTAACAATGAGAAAATGTTATATACGACTGGGCTTTAGGGAAATAATAGCACTCCATTGATACAAGGTTCTAAGATGATGTCGTGACAAGGATGATAGCCTATGTAGCTTGATTCTTGCAACTGCAATTACAATGACTGGTGATGATGTAAAATAGCATTACAATTCCAAGCGTGAGTTTGTATTTGCACTGAAGTATTGTCCGTGCCATCTGTATACCCTCAGGAATATTTCTTCATCAGTCATCTCCCACTACATGCATTTTGAAGGGCAGTTCCTGATTGGCAGTGCTTGTCTTGGTACATGGCTAAACTGTAAGCATGATGCTGGCACGGGGGATCCCAGAAGTCCCAACAGTAGTGAGTACATCTGCTGTGAGCATCATAGAGATCAGTAGCAGAGAAGTCACTAGTGTTCATGGAGTGTAACTCACCATGAAATTCTCCAGAATTGGCACTTCTGGGTAAAATTTAGCCCATATTTTCTGCAGTGTTGATGCATTATGATCCAATTATATGAAAAATGAATGTCAACAGGTCAAGTATTTTGAGCATTACCATAAATTAAATCTTAGAGGCTGTTGCAATAAGGTAATTTTTTCAAAAACTGAGGGAAATGCTTTATCATGAAAATGGTCTTGACTACTTTTTTAAAAATCAATCCTGTGAAATTATTAATGAATGTCGATAAGTGCTGACCAAACCTGGGGCACTCCAGGAAATTATATTATTTCATTTTTGTTGACACTGCCTGATTATGCAATTATGGGAGGAGCAGGGAATGATTTGTGCTATGAATTTTTGATGGTCTTTTAAATTCTTTCTCATAATGCACTTTTGTTAGCTTGGTAAATATGGCTGATGCAACCAACAATAAATCATCAAAAATTGAGAATACTACTGTGTTATTCTAAATATACTCTGAATTGTGTTGATACTCTGGTTCAGTAAGAATTCAAATATTTTAGACCTCCAAGTTTATATTCCTTCGAATGTTTTACCGAATGTGAAATCAGAATCTTTCATTTTCTTTATATTCTCTGCTCCCTCCTGTTTGTAAACATCTCTTTCAAAAGTGGAATGCTGTATAACCTTTTTTGCCGTGTGAAATGTTTCCTTCTGGTTACGCAATACAGTATTTTTTTCAGTGAAGAACTTCCCAATCCTGAGGAATGAATTTGATTTTTAGCTGATTAATGGCTATATTTTATAGTATTGCAAGAAATAATTCCAGTCTTAATATGATAAACATATCTAATTTGTTATATTTTTATCAGTCACTTTGCAAATCTTATTGATTCTATTGAGTTACTTTGTGAATACATCAAATAATAATGTGCTCCTGCTTAAATTGCTCTTCAGTATTTGTTCTAAACCTAACTTCAGCTACATCAAGGTGCTTCTTTCTGAAGATTGAGTAGATGATTTCCATTATACCTGATTTAGAGCATGCAACAACTAATTAAAGCAGTATTTAGTGCTATTGAGTCATTTAGGGTTGTAAACGTCAGTATTTTCTAAATTGAATTTTATTCAATATTATTAATGTTTGCTTTCTCTTGTTGTAACTGTTAGAATGATAAGTTTTGTTCTTTAGTACAGATGTGCACTAATGACATTCCATTCTGTGGCAGGATATATTTATTGTATGTAATTGAGTTATAACGAACACTTTTTTCATTCATACATAGGAGTGCTTACAGAATGTTATGATGAACTGGGAAATAGATACCAACTTCCAGTGTACTGCCTTGCACCTCCAATCAACATGATTGAAGAAAAAAGTGACTTAGAGACACTAGACATCCCAGAGCCACCACCTAATTCTGGACAGGAATGTCAGCTCCGGTTGCGTCTCTCCACAGGCAAAGACCTGAAGCTGCTTGTCCGTAGCACAGATACAGTTTATCACATGAAACGGCGTTTGCACACAACAGAGGGGGTAGAGCCCTCCAGCCAGAGATGGTTCTTTTCTGGCCGACCACTAACAGATAAAATGAAATTGGAAGAACTGAAAATCCCCAAAGACTATGTGGTGCAGGTCATCATCAGCCAACCTCTGCAGACACCTACCCCTGTGGAAAATTGACTGATCGTTTTTTGAATCCCTTTATTAGGCTATTACTCCTTTCTACACGAGAACATTTATCTAATGTCACCTATGTGGTCCCATCTGTGATGAGGACTTCTAGAATTTGTTCTTGTCGATCAATTTAAGTGTAGAGCACTTGGTAGAATTTCTACCAAGAAAGCAACTCAGGAGAGGATCCAGTTCAAATCAATCCTTCATGGATTGGTACTTTTACTGGTAGAATTAGTTTCATGCATATCTGGCCTAAACAGATTACTTTCAATAAAGGGGCAGTGTTATGTTCTACTAAAACGTTCAGTAGAATAAGAGTGGCCAGCATTTTATGCATTATCTTGTTGCAGTGCTGCAATTTTCTGTTTTAAATCATGTGGCTATTTTTAAATAGAAAGTACTTATTGTCAATATTATAAACTATCATGGCAATTGAAGGTTTTCCTTCAGGGATAATTTCAGTGAGACTGAATCGATAGAAGTTGTTCAGGGTGTTCAAATAGAGTTAGCAAGCTATTTTTTCTGTTACTACCATATGTAAATTTGGGAATCCTATTCCTGACCTAATGGCATATTAATTTATTGAAAAATTAGGAATATACAATAATGCATAAGTTTCTGCTCTACAAAAATAATCTAGCTTCTGTTTGCGTTGAATTACTTGATCTTGGATGGGGGTATCATTTTGGGCAATTAAAAATTTTCCATAATACCTCCATCTAAAGAGTGATTAAAACCATGATTTTCTTACTGTTCATTGTGGTTGACCGACACCTGCTAGCAGCTGCATGTGTGGATGCAGTTGAGACAGGATTGGATATGACCATGGTATCCCATAAGGTCAAATAGTTTACTGACTATCTTGTGGAAGAATCAGGTAAGGCATAAGATAGTTTCCTATGACTGTAAAACTACATTCCAGTGTAAATCAATATATTCAGGAAAATCAAGGAAGAAGATTGTGTTTTTAAAAAAAAAATCGCTTGAGATACATTAAAGAAAAAAATTCATTAGTTGTTTCCATTTGATCAGCTGATCACAGCCATGAAGCCAGTTAGCTAGTATTTTGTTTTGAAAGCTAGTTATTATTTAGGAGCATAACTCTTTAAACATCGCAATGACACCCGTGTATGAAAAAGCGTTAACTAATTTATGCAATAGTTTCATTCTATTTTACCAGGGCCACAATCTGAATGTTGCAAATCTTTACAGTGACAATGGTGTAAGAAAGAAGAATAAATTGAAAACCACGTTTTACTTTTTTTTGTATTTGATAGAAAACAAAACAATTCTATAACTTTCAACATGTAAAGTCAAATTAGCAAATTCCTCAAACATTATTTATCTCCAATTTAACTCTTTCCCTGCAGACTGATTTTAAGAGTATTGGATGACTGATATTTGAAAATTTAAAATTACAGGGCTAGTATTCTAAAAACTGTCTGCCTTTGTTGGGACGAGTATTCATTTTAAATTAGTGTTTAGTAATTGTGCAGTTATCTAATTTTAGAAAAAGAAATCTTACTTTTGAGCAGGCATTAACATTTGGAAAAGAGACTGATTGAGTGCATATGCCTTATGGCTGCTCTTGCTTATGGAAGTGATCCAGCAGTCGGATAGAAAGTTAGAGTGAAGTAAACTAAGTTACAAAGGGTGATCTTTTCCAGATATGTGCTTCTGTTATGGAGTATCATCCATCTGGTACACATATCAGGAAAACATCTGTTCAGTGAGCTCATTCTGAATTTGAAACCTCAACTGAGATAGTAAGGGACTGCCTATCTGTTTGCATCCAATTTGCTTGTGTATAAGAGAACTTGGTGAATAAATGTTCAATCCCTTTTGTGTCCATTTATCACTAGTCTTGAGTTCCATACTTTCAATCATGAATTTGGTGTCACATAAATTGTTGAAGGAAGTTTTATGCATTATAATAAAAAGTACTAACTGAACCGCAAAAATGTATTAAAATGATATAAAATCCATGTATAACTGTAGATTAATTTTCTGTGCACCAACCTAAATTATATTGGTACATATTTCGCTGTACCCATTTCCAAGGTTGCTGGCTCTCTCCATCATTAAACTGGATAGTGATTTCTGGTATCTGTACATAAATCATTTCATGTTGGAATCTGCTAGTTGCTGTAACTGATACTCTGCTGTTCTACAAACTGCAGGTTGTTGAAATATTTTGCTGATGGGATTTGGAGAGATCACTGTGAGCTATGGCTGATCACGTCTTCTCATAGCAATAACAGATGAAAAGTTGGAAGTTATACAATCGTGACTAACTCAGTTTTTTTTTTAAAGTTTAATAGGTGGTCATTGTCACTGCACAAACTTATTACAAATGCGAAGAAGTTTTATGTTGCAGAGTTTTTAACTTCATAAAAAATGTTTAGTTATTCTGTTTTATTCTTTATTACCTCTCCCATAATCACCAAATGTATTCTGAATCTTTATTTTGCTTCTCATACAATAACTCAAATGTAACTTCCTTCCTGCATCTTTAATTCTTGACTGTAGTTTGTGTATTTCTGAGGTTTCTTTGATCTTACTGGTTGAAGAATCTTTATATTGCTAGGTCACCTTACAGATGGCATTAGATCCCTTATTAGACTTAGTGTGGAAACAGGCCCTTCGGCCCAACAAGTCCACACCGACCCGCCGAAGCGAAACCCACCCATACCCCTACATTACCCCTTACCTAACACTACGGGCAATTTAGCATGGCCAATTCACCTGACCCGCACATCTTTGGACTGTGGGAGGAAACCGGAGCACCCGGAGGAAACCCACGCAGACACGGGGAGAACGTGCAAACTCCACACAGTCAGTCGCCTGAGTCGGGAATTGAACCCGGGTCTTCAGGCGCTGTGAGGCAGCAGTGCTAACCACTGTGCCACCGTGCGGCTCATTTTTTTTCATGAGCACAAAAATTACAAATCTCCACTGACAAGTCAATAAATCTCTACGCAAACATACAAAAGGAATATCATAGAATCCCTACAGTGTGAAGCAGGCCATTTGGCCCTTTGTGTCCACACCTACCCTCCAAAGAGCACCCCACCTAGGCACACCCCCTTATCCCTGTGGCTTTGCGTTTCCCGTAGCTAACTCACCTAGCCTGCACATCCCTGGACACTATAGGCAATTTAGCAGGGCCAGTCCAGATAACCTGCATATCTTTGGGCTGCGGAAGGAAACTGGAGCATCTGTGGGAAACCCGTACAGACTCGGACAGAATGTGCAAACTTCACACAGACAGTCACCTGGAATCAAACCTGGATCCCTGGTGCTGTGAAGCAACAGTGCTAACCACTGAGCCATCATGCACCTTAGTATTAGTTAAGCCATTCCATCACGGTCACAGTAAATTCTGGGCTCTTAACTGTTTTCTGTCTCCTTTCAGCAGTAAGCTCGGTTGATTGTTTCTCATAATTATTTGGATCTCCAGGTGTTAGTTTGAGACATTTTGATCAGATTACTTTGTAGTGATCTTCACATGCAGTCTGACTAACATGAAATTGTCTATTTGGAGAAATCATTTTTCTGCTTCAGTTATTAATTTTGTGAAAATCTGAATGTAAATGCAATTGTATTGAAAACCATAAGCAAAATAGAGTTAATTGTATTTTTGAGTTCCAAGTGCATTTCTTCATTTCCACAATGAATGTGGTTGAATTGAAAACTAATCTATCCACACAATCTTTCAGATTTGTGTCTACACACTGAAAACAGAAATGTGGAAAGCTTTTTTTTAACTAAGTGATCATCTGAAATGGTCTATGACAGATGTGCTTTAAGAACTGTTCAATCATGGCATCAGGAAAAAGCAAAGCTTTCCTTGTGTTCACAATGTAAATTTCAGGTTCATTTTATAACTTGTTACATTTCATGTCTGTTTCCTCAGTCTAAAAACTAAACAACCACTGAATTGCTTACATGGGAGCCTTAAGTACGATATTATCAGTAAGTGAATTACATAACTCCTGTGCAACATAAAAAGAATAATCGCTTGGGATCGCATTCAACTTGCATATGTGAATATGGGTCTGTATTGTGCCTGAAGCATGGAATACTGTTTTAATGTCGAAAGCTTTATATTTATTATGATTTTTTATAAGAAAGGACATAATTCTTTATGCATTACTGTCCAGCAGAAATAGACTTTTGTTTGTTATTCATCATTAGTCCTCATGTTAAACTTGACGTTTTTTAAAATTACTTGGTGATGATCTATAATTTATGTCACTCAATAGGAATGGTGTCCTACAAAAGGTTGAATATGGAATTGGATGTCATTCACCTTTTAGCCATTAGAAGCATTGATCATTGTGGATGAACTGTATTCTGTGCTAGAGAGTGCACTGAACAAAAGTAATCTCCAGTATCGTAGTATGGAGGCTTGATTGACATGCTATTAGTGGCAGGTCAGATGTTGGTTTTATCAGGTCAGTTAACTAAAAGATTCAGTCTCCCAAAAACTATTCCTAAGACTATTTATGACATCATCTAAAATTTTCTCTGCAGTATTTATTCCATTAATGTTACTACTATTTAGGGTTGTATATTTGTTGGAAGAACACAGCAATTACCCCTTAATATTAAAGCACAATATTTTACCATTGTATGTCAAAAGGCCATGATGTTTAAAATATGTCAATAGAGGGTCTTTTGAATTGATTTTTACTGTACTTTGCAGATTTGCAAACAAAAAAGTCTTAATAAACTGACTTTTCAATCAGCCATACTGCAGGCTAGTATTGTTCCTCTTTAAGGAACAATAGTTTTGTTTTGTAACTGTACATTTGACTTTTCATAGATGAAGTTGGGACAGTGTCCACTGATACTTTATACACTTTCCAATACAGTTTGTGCTCTTAATGTGCATTGCACTGTTGTAAAATCTATACATTGTAATAAATGATTATTTGTCATAAAAGACCAATGAATGTTTGGTAAATAATGCTTTATAATAGATGAATAAATAAACCAAATTGTTGTAATTACACCCCATCAATCATTTTCTGAGTTGCAGTTAAACTCCAGTCCCATTTAATTGTTTTGATTATGCTATGGAATGCTCTTTACATTTTAAAAAACAATTTCCTTCGGGAAAGGTCAAAAAAGAGGGTAATCCACGATAATAAACAGTAACATATCTTTCCACTGTTCTGTCTGTGTGTATTTTTAAACCATTCTTAGAATGACATTTTCTTCAACTTTACTTTCTAAACGTTCATTTACATTGTCTGTTCACTGTCTTTAAATGCACTGAAAAGTTCTACTGGGAGAAAATGAGACTGCAGATGCTGGAGGTCAGTCAAGAGTGTGATGCTGGCAAAGCACAGCCGGTCAGGCAGCATCCGAGGTTTAAAGCCTACTGCACCTGGTATTCCCAGGCAGTCTCCCATCCAGGTATTAACCAGGCTTGAGTCTGCTTAGCTTCCAAGATCAGGCATTATCAGACTAGTATGGTCGCATGGCCTCAGATGTTGCCTGACCAGCTGTGCTTTCCCAGCACCACTCTCTCGATTTAAAACCTCTACTACCTGTTCATGTTAATAATCAAAACAATCCGCAACCCATATATTTAATTTAACTGAACCTTTTATTGAGAATTTTATTGCAATTTCCATTAGTTTTAGTGGTAATTTGAAATGGATGAATAATAAAATCATTTTAGTATTTAATGATGTCTTCACAGAATGTAAAACATCTTTGAAATAAAATTATCTATACCATTCTGAAGTAATGCACAAGATGATAGTTATAAAAGAATTAATGGAAAGCTTTTTGGAGGTTTTATATCAACAGCAAGTTACCAAATCTGACCATGCCCTTCTACAATGTGCCATATTAAAGAAGGTGTTTGTTCTTTGAATTGTGGGAGAGAACTTCCTTTACCGACAATAGCTCCCTCATCAGAATTGTAGAAATGTGGATCCATAATTGTACACCATATAAACAGTCTTTAGCAGTACAGTTGTTCTGATATAACATGATGGTTCTATTCCCGTGCAATCCTGTTATAAAAAAATCGCGTAAAGCAGCACCATTTAAACCAAAGGGACTGGAATCCCGTTATAGCCAATACAGAGAAGGAAAGTTCACATTCTACAAATAATGGTCTAAATTCTTCAATTGCGTTGCAGCAAATTTGTGTTAAAGAAATGTGTGTTAGAGCAGAACCGACTGTATGAATCCAGGGGCCCAAGCTTAAGTAATACTCCTTCATAATTCAAAGTCAAATTTGAAGTCCCAGTGTTAAAATGCTTGAAATCTACACCAATGATAAAAATACATTTTGGTTATTTTTACTGTAGTGAACATACTCAATTTATTTTAAAAATAATCTGCAAAAGTAACGTTAATGTATTCTATGCATTTACCTTAAGCTTTTGATGGTCACTTGCTGAAGATTAATTGATTATCCTCCTGCTTAGTGTCAAGACTGAGTGATATACCACCTATTTTTACAGATGTACTTTAAGTATCTAGTTGAGGAGCTAAACACTTATGATTTGATTGCTGAAGGACAATGGAGTAAATAAGTTACCTTTCAAATGATTTACCCAACAAACATGTATTGTGCAACCTTTTTGCTATTGTGATCTAAACTTGCTTATCTTCTCATTTTAATACCTTTGGAAGATGATCATCGCGCAGATATTGGCAACAAACAATGTAACAGTCTTGCGAAAGTAGTATTAAAGCTCTCATAGTCTTTTAATGTCTCAAGCAAGACTTCTCTGGGACAAAGGAAAAGGGAGTTCTTAAGGTAAGGGAGAAAGGAAAATTGGATACTTATGTTTTGCAGGAAACACATTCAAAGAACATTTTTTTTGTACAAACAGACTGGTTGCATTTAATTTTGTTTATCTCTCCCCAATTCACAGTGAAATTTATTATTCAGTTTATTTTAATTATCATGAACAATCTAAAAGGGAAGTATTTACTGTCATATTAGTTTCATATTGCTATAATTGGGAAGATTGGTTATTCTAAGAGCCATGTTTTTAAATTGATCATGAATAATTTGGCTGAGGGGATGTAATCTTTAAATCCATTGGGAGCCATCACAGCTGATGTTACTCAGCGACTGATTGAATGTAAATAGAAAGTTCTTAATGATTATTCTTCAACAAAGGTTGGGTACTCTAGGATGAGATCTCTAAACATACCTGTCTTTGCAAAGATACAGACCAAATAGATCTGCAAGATGTAAGAGATTCCTCCTTTTTCTCATTGCCTAACTGAGTGAGTGGGGGAAGACAAAGAATGTGGCAAATGCATTTAAAAGAAAATTTAAAAATATTATCAAGGAATAAGGAAGGATTGTATAATTGCTATTCTTAGTAATTACAGGCAAAATATTAATCTTTCCTCTTACTGCACTGCTCATCTAGTAAAGTGCAGAATGTTGCCGAGACATTTTGAAAATTCCTGGCTATTCAATCTAGCGCAATCACAGGATGGTACAAGCCAGAACATCCTCAAAGTTGTTTCTTTTCTGTTAAAATTACGCCATATTGACTTTGCAAGATGGCAGCAATTCAGTAGAACTGCAGTGGATGGCTCTGCATAACAGCCAAGGCATATTGGTTTTTTTTTACCATCCCTGGCCAACTTTATATGGAGCAATTGTTAATTTAAAAACTTCAAGAACCCCAGAGGACCTGACAGAATTGGCAGTGACAATGGTGAGACTTACCGCAAATGTTGAGGCTGTGATCGAGGCGATCCGTGCCCAGGTCCAACCCCTCGCAGCCATTCTGCAGAAGCATGAATGAGAGCTCGACGGCCCAGGGGAGCAGATGGAAGAGGTGGAGGATTGAACCACGTCCTTGAAAATAGAGGTTGGAGGATAAATCTTCGGATTCTTGGGCTCCTGGAGGGTGACGAAGGTGGGTAGCCAGTCAGTTTCTTTGAACACTGGCTGCCGCAGTTCCTGGGCCTTCAAATTGAATGTGAACAGCTGCATGTTGAAAGGGCCTTTCGGATGGTGGTGCGCAGGTTTGGGCTGATGCAGCACCCCCACTGGTCCTAGTGCACTTCCTAATATCCAAGGACAAGCCAAGAGTGATCGAAGCCTCCAGATCACTGGGGAAAGATCCTCAGGCACTGCTGCACAACAGGTCAAAAATCATGTTTTTCCAGGAAGTCCTTCAATGAAATTTTAAAGAGGCTAAGGAATCTGGGTATCCAGTACTCCATGAGATACTCCACAGTGCTCCATTTCAGCCACAAAGACCCAGATTAGATGTTTGAGTTGGTGGGTAAAGTCAAGAACTTTGTAGACACTTTAACCATACTCTTCAGACCAATTGGTCTATCTTAATGTTTGTTCTCTTTTCCTTCTTTCCCTGTCTTTTCCCTTTTCCCTTTTTTTCTCTCTCCCTCATAATTTAAAAAAAAACAAGTCTTGGAATACATTACTATTATTTTTAAACTGGATTTATCATGGGAAATTTTGTGGGTGCCTTTTTGTTTCTCCTTTTTTCCGATCATTTTCCTTTTTAGTCACAAGTAGGGGTGACATGGAGCCAGGGATGGGTGGAGTGCATATCCTGACTTTGTCTAGGGCTGGGGCACAGTCTGGGCCTGAAGGAGCTGTGCAGGAGGGATGGGTAGGGTGAGTGCCCCCTATGGGTGGCAGGGGAAGAGTCTCTCATTCGAGGTTTTACAGTTGGTTTGTAGTAATGATAGGGTAGTTTTTGTATACACAGTTCTGCAACTGAGTCTCCATTTACTTGTGCTCAGTCCGTTGCAAGCTGGATTCTCCTTCCAGTGGGGTTCAAGGGTCTCTGAAAGGGGATATGGCTAAGTGTCTTGTTAAATGGTGCATCTGGAACATCAAGGGAAGTCCTTCGCCTGTTAAAAGGAAAGAAGTGCTTTCTAGATTTAAAGGAAAGGGTTGATTTCGTTCTGTTGCAGGAAACCCATATTGATGGTGGGGAACATCTGAAGTTAAAACGGGGGGTTATGACCAGGAATTCCCTTCATCCTTTACTGCTTAAAGTAGGGGAGTAGCTATACTTATCCAGAAAAATTTTCTGTTCGCTTTAGTGGCGCAGGTAAAAGATGAGCAGGGCAGTTTGTGATAAAGTCCTGATACATGGGGAGGAATATGGTATTTTAAATGTTTACTATCCTCTTAGCGCATCCACTTAAATTTTTGATTAGTGCCTTCTCTAAACTGAGTGCCTTTGGAACACAGCACATAATAATGGGGGGGGGGGGGGGTGCAGTGGGGAATTGCCTTTTGGATCCAACAGTAGACAGGATGCCTACTCAGCCCCCATCTATCTCTTCGCGAGCCAAGCAGGTGATGGCCTTATGCGAGGAGTTGGGGCTGGTGGACAGTTGGAAATGTCTTCACCCTACCGGCAGGGGCTTTACCTTTTCTTCAAACCCGCATACATGTCCCACGAGGATTGATCGTTTTCTGGTGCCTTCGACCCTTCTGGATCCGATTATGGATTGTAAAATTGGGAACATAGTATTTCTGATCACGTGGCAGTATATTTAGAGTTTAAGGCCAAGAGTGAGAGGCTAGGTTTGCAGCACTGGTGTCTGGATTCTTTTCGCCTCAAGGATTCCAAATTTATGGAATACTTTTTGAGGGAGTTTCAGATGTTCTTGACTATCAACTACGGCACAGCAACTAAAACTCTTTTGCTCGACAAAATCTGTTTGAGTTTGGAGATAGGCCAGGGAGGTATTTCACATATCTGACTAGGAAAGAGCATGCTTCCCAATCCATTACTGCAGTTTGAGACAAAGCCAGTGTCCTATATAAAACCAAAAGGATTAGTGAGGCTTTTCAGAGTTTTTACTCTGAATTGTATCAGTCTGAAGGTTGCGAGAGTAGGAGGACCAAGATTGAAACCTTAAGAGTCTGGACCTCTTAGGGGTAACCCTGGAACAGGCCTCTCTCCTTAATGCTAGCTACAGAGTGGGAAAGCGCCTGGTCCTGATGGTCTCCCAGGTGAGTTTGATAGGAATTCTGCTGAAAATGTGTTGCTGGAAAAGTGCAGCAGGTCAGGCAGCATCCAAGGAACAGGAGATTTGACGTTTTGGGCATAAGCCCTTCTTCAGGAATGAGGAAAGTGTGTCCAGCAGGCTAAGATAAAAGGTAGGGAGGAGGGACTTGGGGGAGGGGTGTTGGAGATGCGATAGTGGAAGGAGGTCAAGGTGAGGGTGATGGGACAGAGTGGGGTGGGGGCGGAGAGGTCAGGAAGAAGATTGCAGGTTAGGAGGGTGGTGCTGATTTCAAGGGATTTGATTGAGACAAGCTGGGGGGAGGGGAAATGAGGAAACTGAAGAAATGAGTTCATCCCTTGTGGTTGGAGGGTTCCTAGGTGGAAGATGAGGCGCTTTTCCTCCAACCGTCGTGTTGCTATGATCTGGCGATGGAGGAGTCCAAGGACCTGCATGTCCTTGATGGAGTAGGAGGGGGAGTTGAAGTGTTGAGCCACGGGGTGGTTGGGCTGGTTGGTCCGGGTGTCCCAGAGGTGTTCTCTGAAACGTTCTGCAAGTAGGCGGCCTGTCTTCCCAATATAGAGGAGGCCACATCGGGTGCAGCGGATGCAATAGATGTGTGTGGAGGTGCAGGTGAATTTGTGGCGGATATGGAAGGATCCCTTGGGGCCTTGGAGAGAAGTAAGGGAGGAGGTGGGGGCGCAAGTTTTGCATTTCTTGCGGTTGAGGGGGAAGGTGCCGGGAGTGGAGGTTGGGTTGGTGGAGGGTGTGGACCAGAGGTTAAAGGTGGTCCTAGGTTCCCCTTTTAAGTGATCACTTGTGGGTTTCCAATACCTAGGTATCTTGATTACCCCCATGTTTGATCGGTTATTTTGGACTAATTTTGCTCACCTCAACAATATTAGGCGGGATCTCCAGAGATGAGAGGCTCCTCCAATTTTGTGGTTGGGCCGAATAGCCCTTATTCGGATTAATCTCCACTGTCGTTTGCTTTATCCCATGTGTGTGCTCCCTATAATGATTCCATGATTCACCTCCATAGTTGGTATGCCAAGGTTCCGACCTCTCTGTATCGGGCTTATTGAGAAGCTATTTTAACTAGGATGTTTGTTTAACCAGATGGTTAGGTTTGCTGAGCCCTGGAGGAGTTAATACTGGTGTGTGTATATATACAAAGCTCCCATTTTATGTTTGGGAGCTTTGCACTGAGCATTGTTATTTTATGTTTGTGTGTTCTTTAGTTGTTTTTTGTTTTATTTGTCACATTTCTTGGTTTTGATTTGTACTACAGGATAGGTTAGTAGACATTAGTTATATTGTAATTTGTGTTTTTGATTATGCTGGTATTTGTTATATTTTCAAAACTTTTATATTTGTTAAGTCAAAAGTCTTTTTTGCTAATAAATATATTTGCAAAAAAAATTACTCCATGTCGATGAAGTTTTTCTGGTATGCAATGCCAGCTTTTTTTTAAAGCATCTCCCGGCCATAAAGTTTACAATATGAGCCAGAGACAGAAATGTAGACAAGCTGGAGGCTGGAAGAACACAGCAAACCAGGAAACATCAGTGAAGGAGGAATTGACAGTTTGGGTGTAATCCTTCTTCAGGACTGTGGGTGCATATGAGGAGAGCTGCAGATAAGGGAGTGGTGGGGGGGAGGGTGGTGAAGTGGGGATAGGTGAAGGGTATGACCTAGTTGGTCAATGGGAGGAATAAATCCGGTTGGTGGCAGTGAAGAGTGGAAGGGAGGGGTAGGGGCTGGGAAGAGAGTTGAGAGTTAAGAAGGGAGGTTATTTGAAATTGAGTTTTCCAATGTTGAGTCCTCGGTGCTGTCTCTGCCCAAGCAGATGAGTGGTTGTTCCTCCAATTTGCGGTTTGGTTCATTTGCGGCAATAGAGGAGGCCAAAGATGGTCATGTTAGAAAGGGAGTGGGAAGGGGAATTAAAATGGGCGGTGACTGGAAGGTCCCTGTGGGCCTGGCTGAGATGCTTGGCAAACCATTCATAAGTTTACTTTTGGTCTCCCCAATGTAGAGAAGACCACCTTGGGAGTACCTGATGCAGTAAACTAGGTTGGAAAAGAGGCTGCTGCGTCTCACTGGAAGGACTGTTTGAGGCCCTGGATGGAGGTGAGGGAGGTGGTGAACCAGCGGGTTCTGCATCTTTCTGATTGCAGGGGAAGGTACTCGGGAGTTTGGGGTGGGGAGAGTGGCTTGAACCAAGGACTTAATGGAGGAAATGGTCTTGCGAATGGCAGAGAGGGGTGGGGAGGGGGAAGATATTCTTGGTGATGGGGTCTCGTTGGAGTTGGCAGCAGTGTTTAAGGATGATGTGTTGGATACAGAGACTGGTGGGGTGGTAGGTGAAGACAGGGGGTCTCTATCTTTATTGCATTTAGGGTCGGGGGTAAGGTTTAAGAGCAGAGGAATGGGGAATTGAAGTGGTGCGTTGGAGGGCTGTTTGGATGACAGAGGGGTATAAAGCGCACTCAAACAATGTGAATATCTGGGATGCTTGGGAATTAAATGTCTCCACATTCCAGCAGATGCTGCAGAGGCAGAGGAATTGGGAGAATGGGATTGAGTTCTTGCAGGATACCAGGTAGGAGGTGGTGTAGTCCAAGTCGTTGTGACAGTCTATGGGTTTGTAGTGAACGTCTGTCTGGAGACTGTCACTGGAAATGCAAATGGAGAGGTCAAGAAAGAGGAGGGAGCTGTCAGATGGACCAAGTGCATTTGAGAGTGGGATGGAAGTTGTGGGCTAAGTAGATGAACTGTTCCCATACAGCCTGGGTGCAGGATGCTGTGCCGATTCAGTCATCAATAAAATGGCGGAAGAGTTGGGGCATGGTGCCTATGTAGATAGTGAAGAGGGCCTGTTTGACGTAGCCGACAGAGCAGCATGCATAGCTGGGGCCCATCCGATTGCCCATGGCCACACCCTGGATTTGGCGGAAATGGGAGGAGCATGTAGGCTGGGATGACATTGCTTTCTTCACCTCCAGATGCTGCCTGGTATGTTGTGTTCTTCCAGCCTCCTGCTGGTCTAACTTGGATTCCAGAAGCTGCAGTTTTTTTTGTCCCATAGACAGAAAGTTGGCATACATGTGCTGTGATAATGAATCTTGAGCAGAAACTGGGTATTCTATGGCGTGTAACTCCGCTCCAGACTCTCCCAACCCTTTCTTTCATCTACAAGGCACAATTATCATGTCATACTTAGCATATGTTTGGATGAGTGCAGCTCCAACAACATTCCAGAAGTTTGACACCATTCAGCAATGGTAGGCACCTTATCTAAACCAAAACATTTACTCCCTCTGTCGGTGTTGCAAAGTGGTAGCAGTACAATCTACAAGATAGCAACTCGCCAAACCTCACCAATTGCATCTCCCAAACCAGCAACACAAAGAAGAACTTAGCAAAAGCTTTAGAATGTGACACACAGTAAGTTTCCCTCCAAATCACTCGACATCCTGACTTGAAAATTGTTGTTGATTATTAGTTGTTGTTTGACCTGAATACTGGAATTTCTTCCCAAACAGCATTGTGGATGCACCTATGCTGCTTAATTTCTAACAGTTCAAGAGATGACATACCACAACCACCTTTAAGACAATTAGGGATGAGAAATAAATATTAATTTCATCACTAATGCCCTCAATCCCGTGAATGAGCTTGTAAAGAAAACAAGGTTAGGATTCATGTTTCTGGTTTTTACTTGTAATCCTGAACTACAGTAAATATTCGGGCATCAATGGCGAATGAGGTGGGAATTAATCAATTTGATTGTAATTTACTGGCTTCCTTGTGCGTGGGACCAAGGTCATTAGTGTGGGAGGAGGCCTGTTGGATTGAAAATGCTGGAATAAACTGGCTAGATTGAACAGCTTGCTTCAGTACTATAGATTGTGTAATTGTATAAACCAAATGATAAGGTTATTTCATTGTAATCACTATTAGGCATTATATATGGTGACTTTGTAAATAACGATTGTTGAAAGCTGCAGTAAACTTCAAAAGCCTGCAGTGGGTTACTGGGAAATAGCAATCCTAAAAATTCTCAGAATAAAGATTGAGTTCAGTTTAGAAGTAAGTCCATTATTGTTATCTATGATTGTCTTTTACTGGCATGAACATTTGGCATGTTTGGTTTCTCACATTCTACAGTTCAAACACAATGAGCAGCATTTCCTAAAACCAAAGAAACAATAACACAGATGAGGGCGAAGCTGTTAATAGTTCACCAGCTACCTATTTTCTCTTCTAACCTTTCCTGTATTATTTCATATTCTTTTCAGGCCCTTTTGGTAAATTTCTGTAATTGATATGTTCACAAATGCCATAGAACGAAAAGAGGGAAGGTTTTATTAGGCCTGATATGGGGCAAGTGTTCACAATGGATAACGACTGGACTCATCGTTACTATGAAAGATCAAATGAGGTTTTAAGATTCAGGTTGCCATATGCAAACCCAACTTGGGACAATTAGATTCTTTCAGCAGTCTCACCATCAGTCATTCAACAGACCTTTCAGAATGCTAAGGTATTGTCCTGCAAGAGTAGCATTGACCCCCATAGTGCACAGTCCTCCTGTTATGTCTCAGGATGGCCGTATTAGTCCTCCTATCACTGCCACTTGACCATTTCTTTTGCTGCTATCTTTCAGCCAACAGAGTACAGGCTGCCGAGGTTGAGCTGTCTGAAGATGGGCTTTTGAGACTGAGTTCCTCCAAGTCATCTGCCACTTCCTACAATGAAAGCAGTTTTTCATCAACCATGCTGCAGCCACTGTTTGGGAGTGCTTGATTAGGCAAAGTCACCTGCAAAACATACATTAAGGATTTATGCAAGAATGAGGTTTAAGTTTTTTTTGTGTGTGCAGGAAGTGTTGCAAATGTTAGTATGAAATGGACTTTTTTTTTGGTAGTGTCATTTACTGAGTATCATGCTTGATTGAAATGTAAGGAATTAATGAACAATTGTAATGTGACAATGAGTTATCAGGTGAACTGAAGTCAGATTATCCATTCACAAACCACCCATCCAAAGGAAAGGTGTTCTCATGAGAGAAAGGTGATGGATGATATGACTGTCTACGCCAAATGTGGAGTGACACTCCAGTGAGTAACAGAAGTGTTGGTTCCGGAAATCAGTGGTTTCTTCATGATATTTCTGCTGGCTGCATAGTTCTCATCAGACGTATGCTGTCTAACATGGGTAGCACAAGGCAACCATGAGCAAGGTTTAATGTGAGTGGGATTGAATGGTACAGGATGAATGTCTCGAGGCTGCTATCAGTAGCGATAGCATTCAATGAGAGGATGTTCTAGGCATGGTTGCACACCCTCTGCTTGTTCTTGGAGTAGAAGCCCTTGTGGTTGTCAGGCATCTGATCAATTTCCATGAGTAGTTGCAGTGCTACACATGCATCCAGTGCACCATGTACCATTAGAAATTTTGGTAGCTTCTGGTGTCTTCTCACTCATCTCCTGGCTGAAGCAGGGCATGTCAAATACTAGTTGAGATTCAGGTAGTGCTGCTCTTTGGTGGTTAGGAACCTAAGACTATAAGAAATAGGAACAGGAGCATTTGGCCCTCAAGCCTGTTTGGCCATTCAACAGGATCATGGCTGAGCTGATATTTCCCTTGTAACCCTTAATTCTCCTCCAAATAAAGAATCCATCTCAGCCTTAAACATCGGCAAAGATTCTGCTCCAACAGCTCTCTGTGACCAGGAGTTCCAAAGACACTCGAGCCTCAGAAGAAATTCCATCTCTTTTCCATCTTAAACTGGTGGCTCTTTATTCTGATATGAAGCCCTCTGGTCTGAGAGACATACATGAGAATCATCCTCTCAGCATTTACCCTATCAAGCCACATAATCCTATATGTTTCAATGAGAACACATCTCATTCTTCTATACTCCAGGGTTTAGTCTTTGCTTAGAAGACAATCCCTCCATACCAGTGACATCAGAGTGATTTTTTTTCCTGAATTACCCTTGAAATAATATCTTTCCTTAAATAAGGGGACCAACACTGCTCACAGTTTTCCAGATGTGGTCTCATAGGCATCATGTACAGTTGCAGTAAGTCTTACCTATTCTTATACGCCAACCCCCTTTAAATAAGAGCCAACGCTCAGTCTTCCTGATTACCTGATTTACCTGTGTGCTAGCAATGTTTCATGCACAATTACCCCCAAGTCCCTTTGTGTTGCAATGTTCTGCAGTTTTAGTCCATTGCAATAATAATCTGTTCTATTGATTTCCATTCCTAAATGAACAACTTTGCATTTTCTCACATAATATTCCAGTTGCAAAGTTTTTACCCACTTACGTAATCCCATCAATATCTCTCTAAATTTTTTGTATCCTTCTTGCAACTTGCCTTTCCACCTAATTTTGTGTTATCTGCAAATTCAGCTCCAGCACACTGACTTCCTTCCTCAAAATTGCATTAATGTATCTTGCAAATGGTTGCAGTCCCAGCACCGATCCCTGTAGAACCCCACTAGTTAAAGATTGCCAACCTGAAAAAGAGCCCCTTATCCCCGTTCGCAGTTTCCTGCCTATTAGCCAGTTCTCTGTCCATGCCTATACTATCACTGTGAGCTCTTATGACTTAACCTTTTGAGAGGTACCTTGGTGAGTGTTTTCTCGAAGTTGAAATAAAATACATCTGATCCCCTCTGATGAATAAATGATTTCCAAATGTGATGCTGTTACTTTCTATGATTTTATTCCAATTTTTTTCTAACCATAGATAGGACTTTTTGGTCAGACTTCTCCTCCTCTTCCCTCCTCTCTGCTGCATGTGCTGCATTTCCCAGCCATGTAGCATTCTAAGAAGGGCTGCAGGTATAATCTCCACTTCTGAAAGTATATTTTTGCCCGACAGGTCTTCCAACTCATCCTAATTTTCTTGTCATATTCTACCACCACTTTGGATATTCAAATAGTTATCAAAACTTATGTTGTGAATATCTAGTTTGTTTTCATATATATGGACGAATGCTTTTTTTGTTGTCACATATTATCTTGAACATAGTGAAAAGTGTTTTGTTATCACAATCCAGCACCATTTTGAGCCACCATAGGAATAGAAAGAAATTACATAAGTGAGAATTCATCTTCTGTTCAAAATGGAGTCTCAATCATAGTTTCAAGGCTTCTGCAAGCTGTCGACCGCTGCCACCGGGAGTCCAGGCATTGGGCCCACCGCTGACGCCGGGGGTCCAGGCTCCAGGCCTACCACTGCTGTAAGGGGTCCAGTCTTTGGGCCTATGCTGCCGTCGGGAGTCCAGGCTCCAGGCCTACCACTACCACTGGGGTTCCGGTCTCCGGGCCTACCACTGCCACCAGGAGTCGAGGCTCCCAGCCTACCACTGCTGCTGGGGGTCCGATCTCCAGACCTACCGCTGCCACAGCTACCACCCTGCCGACAATGTTATGGTCTTGAAGAACTTAATTTCTAAGAATTAAAATTCACTAGTAGAAAATAGAAGGGATGAATACAATTGAAGCATCTTGGAATTTATTGCATTTAAAGCAGTATGGTGCCAACCTGTTAAGAATTAACTAGAAAAGTAAAGTGGGCCCTACTTAGCTGGAGAACTGGAAATGTGAGATCTATATTGCCCATTTAAAATAGGGTCCACAGCGGATGCTGTTTCCCTTGCCCTACACTCATCCCAGGAACATCTGGATAATAAGGTCACCTATGTCGTTGACTACAGCTCCACCTTCAACACCATAGTCTCTACTTGTCCCTACCATCAAAATGTCGACTCCCCTGTTCTTCTGATGGTGCCTGACTGGCTGTGCTTTTCCTGTACCACACTTTTTGACTCTGCTGTCTAACATCTGGAGTCCTCATTTTTTTCCTCAATCATTTAGATGGTATGCTACTGTCAGTTTCTTTGTGCTGCAAGACCCAGTGCCATTTTGTCTGGTCTGTCCTTAGTATAATCTTAAGAATCACACAACACCAGGTTGTAGTCCAACAGGTTATTTTGGAAGTACAAGCTTTCTGAATGCTGCTCCTTCATCAGGTAGCTATAACCTGGTGTTGTGTGATTTTTAACTTTGTCCATTCAAGTCCAACCCCAACATCTCCACATCTTAATTTAGTGGATAAGTTGTTGGGGGTGTCTGTGTAGACCAACTGTTGCCTTTTACATTATGCTATGTCATTAGCACCTGTCTGGTGTGTGAGTTTTTGTGATTTCAGAGCTTCATTTGGCCAATATATCCAGCATCCTTTGCTGTTTGGTCAAGTTAGCAATCTATCTGTGTTTTAGCAGGCAGGAGGCTGCTACAAACCTTTCCCTCAACGTCAACAAAGCAAAAGAACTGATCATTGACTTCAGGAAGAAATGAGGACATGCCCCACCTACATCAATGGAGCTGAGCTGGGGACGGTTGAGAGCATGTGGTTCCTAGCAATGACAATAACCAACAATCTGTCCTGGACCCCTCATATAGATGTGACAGTCAAGAATACACAACAATGCCTCTTCTTCCTCAGGCGGCTGAGGAAATTTGGCATGTCCTGATGTGGAGGTGTCATGTTGGACAGGCATGAGAGAGAGAGAGGGGCTTTCGCGCTCTCTTTCTCTTGTTTGCTCTTTTTTTCTCTCTCCACGCTCATACACCGTTTCTCCTCGCGCACATGTTCATTCTCTCTCCCTTCATGTGTGCACACACACTCCCTCTCTCCTGTCACATACGCACACTCTCATGCCTCATGCGTGTTTCCCCCCTCCCCCCCCCCCACACACACACACTCTCCCTCGCATGTGTGCGCACATTCTCTCCCCCTCTGTCTCTCACGCACATGCATGCACACACACTCTCTCCTCTCCCATCCCCCCCTGCACACTTTCTCTTCTCCCTCTCACATGCTTCCCCACCTCTCTCTCACACACACACTCTCTCTCTCTTTCGCACATACGCTGTCTCTCTTGCTCTCTGTCTCTTTCCACACACACACACACACACTTTCTCTCCCCCTCTTATGTACATACACAGTCTCTCTCCTCCCCTCCTCCCCAACACATACACTCTCTCTTCCCCCTTACACTCTCACTCTCACACTGACACTTACGTATGTAGGGTGAATTTGCATTTGCAGATACGTCCTATTTTGTTCAAAATGCACACAATTTGTAGGCAGTCAATGTGGCATTTTACAAACTCCTACTTTGGAAATAACCTGGAGTCAGATTGGTTTTAAGACAGACAGACTCCAAAAAAGACCTCAAGCCTAAACTACATTGTCTGACTGGAGGTATCACCTCCTTTATATTGATAACACCTTAAGTTATCTCGGGCCTGTGCCTTGAAAGAAATTCTGAGATTTGCATACTAACCAATCGAAACCTGCACCTCCATTCTAACTAAGTAAAGATTTAAGAGCCATCTTATGTGTGCTCAATTTGCTCACATGACTTGTATGACCCTTTGATCTTTACCTTATCAATTCTGTGTGTAAGGTCTTCCTCTCTCACTAGCACCTGATGAATGTGCAGTGCTCTGAAAGCTAGTGTTTTCAAATAAACCCAGTGGACTGTAACCCCCCCTATATTGTGTGGACCCTTATCAACTTTTACAAATGCACCACAGAAAGCATTCTGTCTCAGTGCATAACAAAATGTTATGACAACCGCTGTGCCCAGAACTCTGAGAACCTACAGAAATTTGTGTACGTAGCTCAGACCCTCATGGAAGTCAACCTCCCATCCACAGACTCTATTTACATTCCTTGTAGCCACAGAAATTCATTCGACATCATCAAAGACCCCTCGCATCCTGATAACACTCTCTTCCAACAGGTTCAAGAACAGCTTCTTCCCTGCTGCTCTTAGACCATGGAATGGACCCACCTAATTTCAATCTAATGTTGATCTTGCTTTGTGCTTTTCCTGTGCAGTCATTACCTTGTATGCCTTGCTCTGTCTAAGCATCTTATGATCTCTCTCTACTGCTCACAAAGCAAAATTTTTCATTGTACTTAGGTACATGGGGCAGCAACAATAAATCAAATCAAATCAAAAACATCTGCATTTGGTTTTAGGACTAAGCATCCAGCTTACCTTTGAAGAAGCAATTAATCAACAGTCAATGAATGGTACCATTACTCAAATCTGACCTGTCAGGACTAAAATTTGAATTGCTGTAGAAACTCAGCAAATCTGGCAGCATCTGTGAAGAGAAAGCAGAGTTAACAGTTTGAGTCCAGTGACTCTTCATCAGGTTTTTAACGTTGCAGTTTTAGAGTGCATTCCTTTGGACCGTGGACACTGAACTGACCTGGATGGCTACTTTGGAGCAGGCTGTTAGCATCTGGTGCTGTAGTCTCCACTGTTTGTCCTGGTGAAAGAGGATAACCACCAGGACCTGATTTTCCTTGTTGGCAAAATTTGGTAACAATTTCCCTGACTCAGCTACCTCCTTTGGAATTGTGCAGCACATGTTGTGAAGAGCTTGCAATGTTTTAGAGTGGTGTGCAGCTTGGGTTTAGATATGGCACCATATGCAGTGTGATTGACAGAAGGTCCCAGCATTTCTGCCACTGCTGACCTCAACATTGTACAAGAGCAGTGCTGTGAACACCACATACATGAATAATTGAACAGAGAAGAACTGTGTGAGAAAAGTTGTTAGGTTCTTAGAGAGAAACCCTTCTTGGCACTTTCTGAAATTGATACTGAGCCAAAATACAGGAATGTTTGGCCTATTGTTTGCCAGAAACTTGTGACTTCTGTTAATTACCTGGTCAGATACCTGTGTTAGTGGATGAAATGTTTGTGCTGCTGAGTTCATGATAGACAGAGAGAGCAGATCAGGGTCACTTGGTAAGTTTTGACTTCAGCACTTCAAATGTATTCATTTTTAAAGCAATCTTTACAGCCATTTGTATACATGTCCAGTGACTAACACTATTATATCCAACAGCAGGCCAGGTTTCATTCTAGGATCTGACTTGTGCAGTATTGCAATCAGCTAGGATCATAACAAAGGGTGTGCCAGAAGCATTTCAGCCAATATTTTAGAATTTCAGATCTTCAGTCCTTAGCATTAGTGAAATTCATGGCCTGGGTTCTTTAGACATACAGCATTCAAAAGTCCCATCTTTTAAATCAGTCAAATGAGAAACGCAATTATTAAATATGATTGAGAACAGTGATATCCAGATTATTTCACTTTATGTGGATCTTTTGAGGGCAAGAAAATCTCATTAGGCACAAATAACTTGATTGGCCAGACCAATTTGGCAGAGAATTATTGAAGAATTGTGAACAATCTATTTTCCATTAAATACTGCTGAATTCCAAAAGCAACACACCCATTCACCAGAAGGTTTAAGAGTTAAAGCTCACTCTGCTCCTGAAAACAGTGCAGTATGATAAAACTTGCATGTGGATCATATTAAAAACGGTTACTTTCTAATCTGGATATGATTAATGTGGCTCATCTGGAAAGATAGGATAGGAAAAAAATGCTGGCAATATGCTTCCAGCCCATCAGCATCTGGAAGTAACACAAGGCTGGGATTGTGACTGGAAAACAAGAAACTAAAAAGACTTTTCTGTTTTCTGGTATATTTACAGCATTTTCTGTTTCTAATTTATGGTTTCAGTGCCAACAGTTTTTTCCATTGTGCTTTTGAAAAATTCAGAATATATCCCATCAAATAGCTGATAATTCACATTGAATATCTGTTGTATTCATTATACATTTGTAAAATAATTAATACATTGTACTGTCATGTGAAAACAGCTTTATTCCATACTATTGACATATATTAGTTCCTCCAAGTCTTTAATAATACAGTTTCAGGATTAGTTGATTGAACTTTCAACTGAAGCTTTGACACTATTATAGTTTACATACTCATGCCAATACCTCCAAGCAGGGAATTGTGAAATATCAAAGGCAAAGAGGACTTGCAAAATTTAGAAGTAATACCTCATCAGAATGTTATCTTAGACCATACGATATAGGAGCAAAATAAGGCCACTCAGCCCATCAAGTCTACTTTGCCATTCAATCATGACTGATATGTTTCTCAACTCCATTCTCCTGCCTTCTCCCTGGAACACTGGCGGCATGGTGGCTCAGTGGTTAGTACTGCTGCCTCACAGCGCTAGGGTCCCAGGTTCGATTCCAGCCTCGGGCGACTGTCTTTATGGAGTTTGCATCTTCTCCCTGTGTCTGCGTGGGTTTCATCCGGGTGCTCCGGTTTCCTCCCACAGTCCAAAGATGTGTAGGTCAGGTTAATTGGCCATGCTAAATTGCTCATAGTGTTAGGTATATTAGTCAGAGGGAAATGGGTCTGGGTGTGTTACTCTTCGGAGGGTCGGTGTGGACTGGTTGGGCCAAAGGGCCTGTTTCCACACTGTCGGGAATCTAATCTAATCTTATCAAGAATCTTTCTCTTATTAAATGCACTTGATGAACTCGCCTCCATATTCTTCTGCAGCAATGAATTCCACAGATTAGCCACCTTCTGGCTGAAGAAATTCTTCCTCATCTCAGTTCTAAAGGGGTTTCACTTTGAAGCTGTGCCCTCGGTCCCAGTCTCTCCTACTAGTGGAAGTATCTTCTCAAGGTCCAATCTATCCAGGCCTCTCAGTATTCTGTAGGTTCTAATGAGATCCCCCCTCATCCTTCTCAACTCCATCAAATACAGACTAGAGTCCTCAAATAGAGTCATAGAGATGTACAGCATAGAAACGGACCCTTCGGACCAATCCACGCCGACCAGATGTTCCAACCCAATCTAGTCCAATACTCTTCATGTGACAAGCACTTTATGCCCAAGATCAGCCAGTGCATCCTCCCTTAGATATTGGGTCCAAATTCACTCAATATTCCAAATGCAATCTGACCAGAGCATTAGCAGTGCATTTCTGCTCTTGTATTCTAGCCTTCTTAAAATGAATGCAAACATTGCATTTGATTTCCTCATGGCCAACTGAGCCTATGTGTTAACTTTAAGAGAATCCTGAACTAGGACTCCCAAGTCCCTTTGGGCTTCAGTTTTCCAAAGCCTTTCACCATTTAGCGAATAATCTGAGCCTTTACTCTTCCTCCCAAAGTGCATAACTTCACTCTTTCCCACACTTTCTTTGTCCACTCTTCTGGCCTGTCCAAGTTCTTCTGCAACCTCCCCACTTCCTCAATACTACTTTCCCTGTCACCAAGTTTTGTGCCGTCTACAAACTCAGCAACAATGCCCTCAGGTCTGTTGTCCAAATCATTAACATATAAAGTGAACAATGTGATCCCAACGCAGATCCCTGCAGAACTCCACCAGTCACTATTTCTGAAATTCTGGAAAAGACCCCTTTATCCCTACCATCTATCTTCTGCCAGTTAGCCAATCCTCTATCCATGCCAGTACGTTTTCATGACACTATGGGCTCTTCTTTAGCAGCCTCCTGTGCAGTATCTTTCCAGAGGCCTTTTAGAAATCCAAATAGATCATGTCCTTTGGCTCTCCTTTGTCTAACTTGTTCATTATGTCCTCAAAGAATTCTTATAGGTTTGTCGATCATGACCTCTTCTCAAAGCTGTGCTGACTCCACCCTATTTTACCACACACTTCCAAGTATACTGCAATCTCAAATTTTAATAATGGACTCTAAAATCTTACCAATGACCAATGTCAAGCTAACCAAACTATCATTTCCTGTCTTCTGCCCCCTCCATTAAGCAGAGTTGTTACATTAGCCATTAAGTGGTCCTCTGGGATCCTCCCTGACTCCAGTGATTCCAAAGATCATCGATGCGTCATCAATCTCCTCAGCTATCTTCTTCTTAACTCTGGAGTGTAGTTCATCTTGTCTGGGTGATTTATCTACCCTCAGGTATTTCAGGATCCCCGCATCTTTTCCTTAATGATGGCCACTAAACTCACCCTTGCCCCATGTCTCTTGAGAATATAGCTGGTACCTTCCACATGGAAAACTGATGCAAAATTCCTATTCAGTTCCTCCACCATTTCTTTGGTTCTCCGTTACTGCTTGTCTACCCTCCTTTTCTCACAGTCCAATGAACAATCTTGCCTCTCCCTTACCTTTCAGATATCCTAAAAACAAAGACTTGCAATGTTCTTACTAATCTAGCTTACTTTCATATTTTATGTTCTCCCCCAACTTATTACTTATTCAGTTATTCGTTGCTGGTTTTTAAAAAAAACTTCCCAATCCTCTAGCTTCCCAATAATCTTCACCACTTTTTCTTTTGCTTTTATGCGGTCTCTGATTTCCCTTGTCAGCCACAGTTGTCTGACCCTCTCCTTAATATGTTTCTTATTCATTGAGTTAGATTTCTGCAGGGCCTCCTGAATTACCCCCAGAAACTCCTGCCATTGCTGCTCCAGTGTCTTCCTTGCTCGGCTTCCCTTCCAATCAACTCTGGCCAGCCCCTCCCTCATGTCTTTACAATTGAGTAAAGGTAATTATAATGTCATCAAATCTGATTCACACTTCTTCCTCTCAAACTATAGGATGAATTCTATCATATATTAGGTTTACACCTGACCCCCTAATCCCACCCCAGGGATTCCTTCATCCAAAAGAAATCTCATAGGTAATCCACAAATTCCTTTTCTTGGGATCCGCTACCAACCTGATTTTCCCAGTCTACCTGTATATTGATGTCACCCATGAATGTAGTGCCTCTCTTACATGCTTTTATAATCTCCTGACTTATTTTCTTCACCACAACCTGATTACAGCCAGGAGGCCTATACACAACTTCCATGAGGGTCCTTTTTGCTTTGTGGTTCCTCAATTCGACCCACATAGATTCCAAACCTTCCAACTCTGTCATTTCTTTGTGGATTTAGTTTAATTTCTTACTAACAAGGAAACCCTATGCCCATCTGAATTTTTGATAGGATATGTATCCTTGGATATTTCATTTCCAGCCATGATCCCCTTGAAGCCATGTCATTTTGATGCCCACAACACCTTACTGCTATGTTCAATCTGCACTGCAAGCTCAATTACCTTGTTTTGCATACTGTGTGCATTTAAATATAACATTCTCAGTTCTGTGTTTACTTCCATCATTCTTATTCTTGTCCCCTTATCTGCTGTGAGTTCTGAGTCTTTCCACACTCTCTTTTATTACTTGTTCTGGAAACTTTATTAACCTCTGCTAAGCCATACCGACTTCACTCTTTGCATAATTTTACATGTAACTGAACCAACACCACCCCCCCAACCCCATTGTACATATACCCTCTACCCCCGCAAAAACCTATCCCCAGCCCTAATTACATTATTTATGTTTCTGATCCAAGTACAATTCAGGTGGGGCCTGTCCTATCAGAACAGCTACCTCCTTCTCACGTATTAGTTCCAATCTCTCATGAATTCAAACCCATCTGAGCCATGCATTTCCTACTTCTAATTGTGCTGATCCTGTGCCAAATTGCTCATGGCCCAGGTAGTAGTCAAGAGATTCTTACTGTTTTGAATTTCTGCTTTTCAATTTAGCCCCTAGCTGCTCATATTCCCTCAGCAGAATCTCTTTCCCATTTTTACCTTTGTCGTCGTTACCAACGTGAACAATGACTCCTTTTCATAGCCAGATTTGGACAGATTGAAGTTTTATATTGCATTATATAGGATAAATGACCCAATCTGTCCATGTACGTTTGTGCTCCACTCAAAGAAACTCCACAAGTTCATAAGATATAGGGTCAGAATTAGGCCATTCGACCCATTGACTCTGCTTCCATTTGATCATGGCTGACATGCTCCTCACCCCCATTTTCCTGCCTTCTCTCCATATCCCTTCAACCTATTACCAATTAAAAATCTGTCTAAATGTCACTGTCCCAGCATCCACCACCCTTTGGGATAGCGTATTCCATAGATTCACAACCCTTTGGGAGAAGTAGTTTCTCCTCAACTCTCTTTTAAATTTGCTACCTCTTTTCCTAAGACTATGACCTCTTGACCTTTTATCATCTTGAATACCTCAATTTGATCTCCCCTCTTCTAATCTTTTCACCTTTCCTCATTTAATCGATTATCATGTGGGTTTCCTCCTGGTGCTCCAGTTTCCTGCCACAGTTCAAAGATGTTGGCAAATGGGACGAGATTACATTAGGATATCTGGTCAGCATGAATGAGTAGGACTGAAGGGTCTGTTCTTGTGCTGTAAATCTCTATGGCTCTATGTGCAGGTTAGACAGATTGGCAATGCTAAATTACCTATAGTGTCCAGGGATGTGTAGGTTAAGTGCATTAGCCATGGGATATGCAAGGTTACAGAGATAAGGTAGGGGGAGTTGGTCTGAAGAGTCTTTGGAGAGTTGGTGTGCACTCACTGGGCCAAATCACAGGATTCTATGATTCTCTATTCACATTTCCCTCTATATTTGTCTATCGCCCTCTTAAATGCATTAACACAATTCATTCCAACCACTCACATTGGTTTTGAATTCCACATTCTCACCATCCTCTTGGTAAAGAAATTTCTTCTAAAATCACCATTTGATTGTGTGGTGGCTAACTTCAGTTGATAGCCTCTCATCATGTTCCTCCTCATGGAAGAAAATTCTCTCTGTATCCACTATGTCAAAAGATTCATAACTTTTTAAGACTTCCATTCAGTGTACTTGGTGGCATTTTCCATGAGAAACATAGATGTAGTGTGTTCATCAGTTTCTGATCTGTGTATTCGTGCATTTATGGCTAATGTGCTGCTAGAGACCATTAGCGACAGATGCCAGAAAATAAAAAAAAATCTGATGAGGCATCTCTGAGCACAGCAAAAAGGAGAAAGAGATTGTATGGAGGTTGGACTTGTGGGGAGGGAGAGATTTTGTCAGAAGCATTACCTAAGAGATAAATTAGAAGCATCCTGTTTTTGCTGGTCCAACATGCAGATCTGGGAACACTCACAGCTGCTGGATCTCTTCCTCCAGATCCCACTTCTGGTTTCTCCGTACTTGGTGTACATTATTCCAGTAGTTTACTTTTACTTAATTCCACAGTCTTTGTAATTATCACTATCAGTATTAAGATGAATTATTAATATGATCACTAAGTATGATGCCAAGGTGTACAAGACTAATGGTCCAAATGTTGAAAATTTGGATTAGAACAGAATGACTGACATGGCTGCGATGGGCCAAAGGGCCTTTTAATGTGCTGCAGGTCTCTACGACTCTATATTTCAGATTTGTGGCATTTACAGTTTCTTTTTGCTTTATTTTGATTTTATTGCTGCTATTATTGCTTCTTTTGACTCTGCTCAAGTCCAAATCTCTCAGGTCGAGACAAACCTGAGATGCTGACTGGGCATCCAAATTTGGTTCATTTAATTAAAGACACAGTGGTAATGGTGTTATACCATATCTGAGACTCTGAACATTATTTGACGTAATGAAAGTATGAATGTCCCTTTCATGTGATAATCATACTTAGTCTCATTCCTTGCTATGAGGAATATCAATGTCTTCATATTCTCTTTGAATGTAACTTCAGGTGTTCTGAACTTACTACATCTCAGTTATCTGTTTCCCTGCTGACCATGGCTTTTAACCTTCTTTCCCATGATGAAACTTTCTGCCTTGGCTTTAAAGTTGATTAATGTTTTCACCCTGTGCCTACAATGGTATGACAACCGTTATTCTGTCTGTGAATTTTATTTAGTTATTCAACCTTCTCATAGTCTTATGTGGTTATGGATGGTTTACAAACAACAAAGAAAATTTACAGCCAAGGAACAGATCCTACGGCCCCCCAAGCCTGAGCCGATCCTAACGTACTGCTTAAACCTGTCGGACAATTCCTAAGCATTTGTATCCCTCTGCTCCCCACCTACTCATGCATCTGTCCAGATGCATCTTTAATGAATCTACTGTGCCTGCCTCTACCACCTCTGCTGGCAACACGTTCCAAGCACCTACCACCCTCTGTGTGAAGTACTTGCCGCGTGTAACCCCCTTAAACTTTCCACCTCTCCCCTTGAAAGCATGTGGCTCTGTTCTAAAACTGGTATATTTAACCTCCTTCCCATTAGCAATTCCACTGAATAAATATGTACTCGACAATGGTGCTGCTCCATAACAAAGTTCACCTCTGATTCTCATGTATTAGCGACTTCACAATCCTGACTGCTGTTTCAGCTTCTGTTTTTGACTGAGGATGGAGTGGAGAGCTTGTCACCTAGTGATGCTGTGTCCAAAGTGAACTTCATGAAATCCTTCTTCACAAATTGAGGTCCATTGTCTGGGACTAACCCTTCAGGGAAACTATATGGCAGAGATTTTCTCAGTGCTCACTGAGTCTGCTGTAATTGAATTGATCCATCTTGAAAAATGGTTAACTCGAAATTAATATATCTTTCTTCTAAAACTGAACAGATCTGTTGTTAGTATTTTTCCATAGCCTTTATAGAATCCTCAGTGAAATTATTGGCTCTGTAGGCACTTAGTATCATGCCATGAGCTATATACACCTATGTAATCCTACATTTCTTTTCAAATCTTGGCCACCACACTAATACGCTCTTGCTCTGCACTTTGTGATACCTGAATGACCACTTGAGTTTTTGTAGGATTTCACATCACTTCACCTTTGTATTTATTCTCTGATCATGCATCAATAAATATTTCATTATCATCAAGTGTCTTTGCTGTATTGAGTAACTCTTCAGTACTTTGGCTGCTGGACTATATTTCTACCACATGTGCACTCCTTGTCAGATTCTTGAGCTGCATAAATTTGTCTGAGTTTTCCCTCCATTGCCAATAATATGTTGATCGCTGACATAAATTAGGATTCCACTTCTAGAAGAATACAATCTTTGCTCAATTCCCTGCTGCCTTCAAGAGTCCATCTTTACTTACTTGCAATCATGCCTGGAACATAGACTGTTCCGCAGTCATACCACATCAGCCTAAACCTGAAACCAAGCACCTGTTGAGGTATTTTTGTGATAGCTTTTGATCCCAATAATGTTTCTGAAGGTTTGTTGTGGTCCATCTCAACTTGGAATTCCAGAGCCATGAAGTGGCTATGAGCACTATTCTGTTGGTCCTGTCAAAGGTAATTTGATCCTGCTTTCTGTAAAGCTATTAACCGAGTTCTCACCAACATTCTCTTCCATCTTCATTCCAGAGTGTATTTGAACATTGTGTGCAAGCTAAGTGTGAGAAATAAATACACGGTATCCAAAGCTGGAGTACATTCAATAAAGAAGGATATTGATTTGAAAATAAGGAAGAGAAAGAAGGCATATGATGCATACCAGAATAACAATAGCAATAGAAATCAGGAGTGTATTGTATCCACTCTCTCTGAAAAACCTAGACAAAGACATACATTTCTGATCAAAACTAAGGTATTCTGATTCCTCAGTTTACATAGGTTTCACTTACTTTTAATCCTCTGTGACTGAGCTTTGTGGTGATTTGCTCATAACCTGTCAATCTATGCCTCCCAGGCTTGAGTTTTATTCAGTTGTTTGATTCTCACAGGTTTCCACTGTGGCAAGCTGACTGTTGCTATCCAAGCAAGCAGTTATGTCAAGTTATAATTCTGTTTAAAAACCTTGTACTTTCAGCCATCTAGAATATGTTTTCACTTTCTTTGACCTAGGAATGTTGTATTCATCTTTTCTTCCGTATCTTTAGCTTGTTAAACTTTTTACTTGTTACACGATTTCTCTGGAAATTTTATTTTAAAGGACATTCTCTTCATTTGTGAAAAAAAAGTTCTGAAGTCTCTCAACTAACCATACTTAAGAGCATTCAGCTCCCTCTGCTGGATATTTGTTGCACTTGCAAATCTGTTTGGTACCACTTCTTATATAAACTAAGATAGCTCATGACCTTTAATTCCTGTCTTTTTGGTATTTTGGCAGGCTTTCCAGAGGATGATAATACATTGGGGTCAGCCCTTCTAACCATGTCAGAATAAACCACAATATGTTGTTGCAGTGCTGACTGATTTTGGATCTGATTCCTGCCTAGATTGGAATGGTGCTGGAAAAGCACAGCAGTTCAGGCAGCATCCAAGGAGCAGTAAAATCAACGTTTCGGGCAAAAGCCCTAATTCCTGCCTGTATAGTAAGCTGGTGGAACCACGTTAAAACTTGCCTATTCTGTCACTGCACTTCATTTGGGGTTTAAGTATGTTATTGAAGGTTTCAATTGATAATCCCTATTACTTTGTTCTATATTTTCTCTTATTCAACTATCATCAGCTATTGAAGGCTTGAGTATTGACAATGAACAAAGGAATTTTAGCTTCCAGTGGGCAAGAAAGAGATAAGGGCAGGGTTACATTTTACAACATTAATGCACAGAGCATAGTGAACAAGTTTGGGAGACTGGAAGCAGAAATTGCTCTAGGGGAGAAAGACAGAGGAACATTGACAGAGATAGCTCAAGTCAAAACAAGATTGGAAACTTGGCATCCCGAGTGACAAGGTTTTTAGTAGAATCAGGGTACATAAAAAGGGAGGAGATGTAGCAGTCTTGGTCAAAGATGATTTTATAGCCCCTGAACGAGATGCACTTTCTGAATTAGAATCTATATGACTGGAAGTGAGAAACAGGAAGGGAGCTGTGACTTTAATGGGTTATTGTAATAGGACCTCTAAATAGTGAGAAGGAAGTTGAAGAGAGTACTTGTAAGTAGGTTTTGGAAATTTGCAGGACAATTAGACTTGTGATAGTTAGTGATTTCAGTTCCCTAGGGTAAAGTGTGGGGCACAGAAAAGGAGAAAGTCCTATAATGTGTACAGGAGAACTTTCTGGAATGGTACGTTTCCTGTCCTACCAGGGAGGGAGCTGTGCTGGATTTTGTCCCAGGAACTGAGGTAGACCAAGTGAAGGAACATTTGGGAAAGAGCGAACATAATGTAATAAGATTCAATATTAATTTGGAAAAAGATAGAAGTCAGTCAATGATTAAGATCCCAGAGCGGAGAAGGGTAGATTTTAGGGTCTAATAGTTGAACTGGAGGACGTTGATTGGAAATGCATTTTGGTGGATAGAACATCGAATGAAACTTGTGTGTAAGCTAAGTGTTGAAAATGTGTTGCTGGAAAAGCACAGCAGGTCAGGCAGCATCCAAGGAGCAGGAGAATCGACGTTTCGGGCATGAGCTCTTCTTCAGGAAGCTAAGTGTGTATGTATGAGAAATAAATACACGGTATCCAAAGCTGGAGTACACTGAATAAATAAGAATATTGATATGAAAATAAGGAAGAGGAGGCATATGATGCATTCCAGAATAACAATAGCAATAGAAATCAGGAAGAGTATCTCAAATGCAGGAGAGAGGCTAAGGCTGAAACAAGGAAGGCGAAGAGCAAGTATGTGAAAGGATGGTCGACTGTGCAAAAACAAGTAGCAAAATGTTTTTCAAACATATTAATCATAAAAGATTAACTAAGCATAGATTGAGGTCATAAAGAACAAGCAGAGTAAGCTGTTCATTGAAGTAAAGGGTATGACAGAGGTACAAAATGCCTCTGTCTTTATCAAGTTGGAAAATTGTAACAATGGCCCACTGAAAAATGTGGGTCTTGAGCAAATGAGCAGTTTAGTGATAGATAAAGAAGATGGGTCAAAAAGGCTGGCAGTATTCCTGGTAGAGAAGTCGCCAGGCTCAGATGGTATACATCCTGACGTCAGTGGTAGGGAAGTCACTGGAAAAGATACTGCGGGATAGGGTTTATTTACATTTGTAAGAAAATGGGCTTATCAGTGATAAGCAGCATAGTTCTGTACAGGGAAGATCATGTCTTACAAACCTAATAGAATTCTTTGAGAAAGTGACAAAGTTGATTGAGGAAAGGGAGCAAATTGTGAAACCAATTATATAAATTTTCCAGGTCTCTGTGAAAACAGGATTAGTACCAGAGGACTGGAGGATTGTAAATAGGATTCTGTTTAAGAAAGAGGCAAACGATAACCCAAGGAACTACAGAAACTTTGAGCTTGACATCAACAGTGGGAAAATGGATAGAAGCCATAACACTGGTTGAGAAATATACATTTAGGGAAAACTAAAGTTAGTAGTACACAGTCAACATGGCTTTGTCAAGGGTATGGCAGATATGTTTGCAGCATCCTTGAGCACCTGAACCATCCAGGTGAGGTCCTGGAGGACTGGAGAATTGCTAATGTCCATTTGTTTAAGAAAGGTAGCAAGGATAATTCAGGCAATTATAGACCAGTGAACCTGACATCAGTGGTAGGGAAGCTGCTGGAGAAGATACTAAAGGATAGCATTTATTTACATTTGGAAGAAAATGGGCTTATCAGTAATAGGCAACATGGTTCTGTGCAGGGAAGGTCATGTCCTACCAACTTAATAGAATTCTTTGAGGAAGTGACAAAGTTGATTGATGAGGGAAGGGCTGTAGATGTCATATACATGAACTTCATTAAGGCATTTGATAACGGTCCCCATGGTAGGCTAATGGTGAAAGTGAAGTCACGTGGTGTACAGGGTGTATGAGCTAGTTGGTTAGAGAACTGGCTGGGTAACAGGAGAAGGAGAATTGCTCAAAATGGAGAACTGTGACCAGTGGTGTTCCACAGGAATCCGTGCCGAGTCCATTGTTGTTTGCGATATACATAAATGCTCTGGAGGAAGGCATATGTGGTTTGATTAGAAAGTTTGCAGATGACTAAGATTGGTGAAGTAGCAGATAATGAAGGAGAGTATCAGAGAATGCAGTAGAATCTAGATAGATTGGAGAGTTGGGCAGACAAATGGCAGATAAAGTTCAATCTGAGCAAATGCAGGGTAATACATTTTGGAAGATCCAATTCTAGAGTGAACTATACAGTAAATGGAAAAACCCTGAGGAAAATTGATGTACAGGGTGATCTGGATGTTCAGGTCCATTGTACCCTGAAGGTGGCAACACATGTCAATAGAGTGGTCAAAAAAGCATATGGCATGCTTTTCTTCATCAAATGGGGTATTAGGTACAAGAGTTAGCAGGGTTTACTACAGTTGTATTGGACTTTGGTTCAGCCACATTTGGAATTCTGGTCTCCACATTACCAAAAGGATGTGGATGCTTTGGAGAGGGTACAGAGGGGGTTCACCAGGATGTTGCCTGGTCGGGAGGGTGCTAGCTATGAAGAGACACTGAGTAGCTTAGGATTATTTTCATTAGAAAAACAAAAGTCGAAGGGGGACCTAATTGAGATCTACTAAATCACGAGAGGTATAGATGGTGGATAGCAAGAAGCTTTTTCCCAGAGTTGGGGATTCAATTACCAGGGGTCACGAATTCAAGGTGGGAGGGGAAAAGTTTAAGGGAAGTATGTGTGGAACATTCTTTATCAGAGAATGGTGGGTGCCTAGAACAAGCGTCCAGTGGAGAGGTAGAGGCAGTCTCAACAGCATCATTTCAGATGTATCTAGATGGATACATGAATAGGCAGGGAGCAGAAGGACACAGATCCTTGGAAAATAGTGACAGGTTTAGATAGAGGGTCTGGATCAGTGCAGTCTTGGAGGGCTAAAGGGCCTGTTCCTGTGCTGTAATTTTCTTTGTTCTATGTCATCTCTGATAAATTTAATTGAGTTCTTTGATTAGATTCACAGTCAGTGGACGAGGGTAATTCTTTGGATATTATATATTTGGGCTTTCAAAAAACATTTGGTACAGTGCTACATGACAGGTTGTTTAATAAATTACAAACGTTTGGGATCGATGGGTCCTTGGCAACATGGGATTAGAAGTTGGCTAAAAGATAGGAACCAGAGGGTCGGTATGGATGGACATTTCTCAGATTGGAGACAAGTTGAAATTGGTGTTTGGCGGCGATTAGTGTTGGGACCCTTGCTTTTATTGATTTATATAAATGATTTGGTTCAAGGACAAAATCTCTAAATTTGTAGATCACTATTCTCCCAAGCTTAGAGTCAAGTGTGAGGATAACATTGAGTGACTTCAGAGGGACATTAACAAGTTGGCCAAATGGCAGACAAATCTCAATGCAGAGAAATGTGAGGTAATGCACTTCAGTAGAAGAAATGTGAAGAGAGAATCTAGGCTCAATGGTACAATTTTGAAAGGATAGAGGGACCTCAGTATTCAAGTGCATAATTCTCTGAAGGTAGCCAGGCATGCTGCATCAGTTATTAAGAAGGCTTATAGGATCCTTCAGTTTATAAATTGAAATCTAGAATATAAAAGCAAGGAAGTGATGCCACACCTCTATAAGTTATTGGTCAGACCAAATTTGGAATGCTGTGTTCAATCTGGATACCTTTATGAAGGTGTTAAAGTCCTGGAGACAGTGTGAAAGATATTTACCAGAATGATGCCAGGAATGAATGATTTTAGATACAATGAAAAATTAGAGAAATTGGGCTTGTTCACCTTGGAGCAAAGAGGTGTTCAATATTATGAACAACTTAACAGGGTAAAGAATGATATTCTGTTTTCACTTGGACATGTCAGTAAATAGGGGGTCAGAACTTCAAGATTGTCAGTGAGAGAACTAGAAGTGAGATGAGGAGAAGCTTCTTTACTCGGAGAGTTGTTAGAGTTTGGAATACACTGCCTGGGAGTGGCGGAGGCAGATTCCATTGGGAGTTTCAAAAGAGAGTTGGATATATAATTGAAAGTGATGAATTTTTTGAAGACCATGAAAATAGGGCTGGAGAATGGAGCTACCTGGGTAGTTATTTCAGGAGCCAATACAGACATGGTGGGTCAAATGCCCTCCTTCTGTACGTAGAAAAATGTGCTGACTTGATAGTGTTGCTACTTTGTTTGTAAGCCGTTCCATAAACATGCTGAAGCTGCCACTCCAGTAGCTCCCATTTCAGGCCTCGTGCCTTCCATATTATCAAATAGTTAAAGTCATGGCAAATTCTCTAGTGAGATTGTCATCCTATGGACTACTGTCTGACTGACCTGGATGAGTATTTGGTTTTTCTTCTTACTGTCAAAGTTTTTCAATCCTGAGTCTTTAATTGCCAAGTTCATAGCCAAGCTTTAAAGTCCCCTGACGTACTTGTTCTTATCCGTAATCTTCCAACTGTATACCCCTGTAATCAAAATCTTCCAAGACCTTTTCCCTTCCTTTTGAGTCTTTTCATTTTCGAGCATTTTTTTTTAAGTCTTCAAGCTCTTGGTCTCCTTCACAGCTATCCTTTTTTCACTCCTGCACTTTCTGAATTACATCTGTGAAATCTTCCAATGGCCTGTCCTGCCTTTGGTGTCTTTCCCTTACTGTTGACTCTTAGGCTCTGTTTTGACCTCAGACTCTGACTATGATGGTTTCATCCCACTGTTGCCACCTGGCTTTATTTTATACTTTTAAACCAATATGGTGAGCTGTACATTGAGATAGAAGTATCTTGGGATGTGGGTGTTTGTACGTACACAGTCTATGAGGCTGCTTGCTTCCTATCACAAAGCATTATCTTCAAACAGGTCATAAAATCTGAGGACAGATTTGAACGAATGAATCGTACTTCATTGAAATATTATAAATCACTGAGTCACCTCTCCAGAACTGTTGACTTAGCCGACCACAAACTCACCTGATTTAAACCAGAATGAAGTGCTGGCCTAATGGCAACACATAACAACTGTCAATTGTTGTAAAAAAAAATTCTTTTTTTTATATAAAAGCTTTCTAATCTTTTTCCTTCACACTAGTTTAAATACTTCCTTTATCACACTTTCCATAAAAGATGCATCATAGTGATCTGGTTGTACTTCTTATGAATCTTTGAGGATCCTTGAGGATTCACTGTTTGCCCAATTTTAATTTGGAATCAAGCCATGTGCACTGAAATTAGATTTAACAACGTATGAATGTTTTTCAAGAAATACTATTGAATCCTGCGCTGTGGACGTGGATGTAGGTTCACCTGTCTTACTGACACCTTGGTTGACAATGTCAATGAATTCTGAGATCGGGAATTAACTTTCCATGCAGTAAGTCTTGTTGGGCAGAGTAGATATTTCAACATGGATGCGAATGAGTACAGACCATGATTAAATATGTCACTACATTTAGTATACATTCTATATAAATTTAAAGTATTTATCCTCATTTTATCTTTGTCTAATTGTTCTCCCCGCCCCCCAACCTTTATTTGGATCATCCAGACAGCATATAATTCTGTGTTTAAAGTATAAGAGGTGAAACTTCTTCAAAGTCATGGTTGATGCACAGTACAGTCCATCATCACTAAGAGGTACATGGTATCACATTTTTTTTCTTTGTGACAATGCTATTTAAGACATGAATGTTGTTCTTTTCTAAAGAAAAGAAGTGGAGGCATAGGTGATGAATGATCTGCTCAAGGCCAATAAAGTTAACAACGTGTTAGATCTTGTATTTTTTTAATGTTGGAACAATAGAAGCAGCCTGACTGAGTGGGGTCAAGCTCCCACATAACCAGGAGTTTTAGATTAGCTTTCAGAAGCAGTTGCTGGGATCTTGAAGCTGAACGTGGAAGCTCTTTTTCCTCTCTCTGCTATACCTAATAGCTGAGGTTCTTTTTTAGAAGTTTTAAAATTGCATGTGAGATAAAATTGCCTTTGTCAAGGATGTGTTTATGGGACATTACTATATTGGAATAATTCATAAGTAGTTTATCATTTCACGTATTTCAATAGAGTTACAGTTAAGCCAGTTCTTTTCTTCTTATTTTTTTCTGTATTTTAACTATGAATAAAGTGTGTCTTGCTTCAAGCCTGGTATTTTGACCAGTCACATTGTATCTGGAACACAATGCCTAGCACTTGGGCTTTAAAATAAGAGAGAGTTGAGGTCTAGGATGGCTGTCTCCTGGACATGTTTTGAGGGAGTTTGGTCTGGCCCATAACAAACTGGGGGCTCCTGTTAGGATCAAATTCTCTAATTCCAGGTCGGGTTTAGGATTATTGGACTCAAAGGCAGTGAGTGGTGGGTGTTGATCCTTTTTCATTTTGAATGTTGCATTAGGTCGGTTTAAACAGGGTGTGCTTTGTGTACCAGCGGCTGTTTCAGTCACTAAGAGTTTCCTGGTGGTGGAAGAAATCACTTTGGGTGTTTTATAGAAAGTGAGCAAGGTAAAGCTTTCAGAATTGACAAACAAGCTGTGGTTGGAGTTGCCTCTGTCTGTGAGTAAAGGGAAATAATTATGGAAATCACTCTACATTTGCAATTACCAGGAAGACAATCAGAACAATTGGAGATTGGTTAAATTCAATTGCAAATGAAACAGCTTGGAGGCAATGGCAAGGGAAAAAGAAAGAATAATCCTGATAGAACAAAAAGAGAGAGAAAAAGAAATGAAGCAATTTGAATTATTAAAAGCAGAAGTAAAAGAAAACAATGGCCCTAGCAGAAGAAAGAAAGAATCAGAGTGTTTGAACTTCAAAGAGTGGAACTGAAAACTCAAAGTCAGCTTACAATGGCTGAGGTTGAGGCAACGGGTAGGAGTAGTGATGAGTACAGTGATGGAGAACAACCCCATCATAGCCAAAGGCCTGTTGGGGATCTGTTTATACATGTCCACGTGTTGGAAGAGAAGAGTTGAGAACAGAAAGTGACTAACCAAATGAAATGGTAGTGAACACATTGGGATTGTTGATCCAAACAAAGTTGGTGGGTGGAGCTAGTGAGGTATTTGCATCTCCATCAGAGGAGGTATCTAGGGAGTGGAATGAGGTGAAAAATGCCATCTTGAGTGCATATGAGCTAATGCCAGAAACCTGCAGACAACATTTTAGGAACCTAAGGAGGTCATCTAGTCAAACACACATAAAGTTTGAAATGATAAAACGAAATAATTTTGATAGGTGGATAAGGGCATTGAAAATAGATAAAACATTTGATGCTCTTAGAGAGGTGATTATTTTGGTGGAGTTCAATAAGTTACTTCCTGATGTAATAAGAAATCATGGAAGAGCAGAGATGTGGTTCTGTTCGCCGAGCTGGGAGTTTTTGTTGCAAACGTTCATCCCCTTTCTAGGTGACATCTTCAGTGCTTGGGAGCCTCCTGTGAAGCACTTCTGTGCTGATTCCTCCGGCATTTATACTGGTTTGAATCTGCCGCTTCCAGTTGTCAGTTGCTGTCCGCTGCAGTGGTCGGTATATAGGGTCTAGTTCGATGTGTCTGTCGATAGAATTCGTGGATGAGTGCCATGCCTCTAGGAATTCCCTGGCTGTTCTCTGTTTGGCCTGCCCTATAATAATGGTGTTGTCCCAATCGAATTCATGTTGTTTGTCATCTGAGTGTATGGCTACTAGGGATAGCTGGTCATGTCGTTTCGTGGCCAGTTGGTGTTCATGGATGTGGGTTGTTAGCTGTCTTCCTGTTTGTCCTATGTAGTGTTTTGTGCAGTCCTTGCATGGGATTTTGTACACTACGTTGGTTTTGCTCCTGCAGGGTATCGCGTCCTTTGTCCTGGTGAGTTGTTGTCTGAGAGTGGCTGTTGGTTTGTGTACACAACCCATGAGGGGGAGAAAGAAGTCAAAAAAAAACTCAGGTGTTTTAATAAAATAGACCACAAGAAGTAGAAATGTTGGTGGTTCAGGAAAAAAACTGGGAAAACAGATGTCGGAAAACAAGATAAGTCGATGAGCTTTGTTGAAGTGGTAAACGAAAGTACAGTGGAGAGAGCTAAAGAGCTGCAAAAGAATGTACAGTCTGGTCAGAGGTTGGTTAATAAGAAAATACCAGATGTCTTTAAAGAATTTATTTGCAAGGGTATGGTTTACTCACGTATGCCAGGAGGAGTAGGTAAGAAATTAAGGTTTTAAGAGATAAGGGAGCAAATTAATCCTTGATAGACAGAGAAGGTGATACATAATTTGGATTTCCTGAGATTTTCCCTGACTGTGGGGTAATAAAGGTATAAGGCCACGGGTTGAAATAGGGGAAGAAATCATGGCGTAAAGATAAGGAAGTTCAAGTTCAATGATCAGAACCCAAGTTTGATCAAATGTTTGAGAAAAAAAAACAAGAACAGGTAGAGGACAAAGTGGATATTTTTAGTTCAGAGAAATTCCAACAGAGTGATGAAAAACTAAAACAGTATATCACAAAAGTATTTCATAGTTCAAAGACTAACCAATAATGTCAATTCATGATTATCCAATTGCATGGTGTACATCGACAATCTGGTGATATTTAAGCACACATGGAAGGAACATTTGGAACATGCAACCGAATTGTTGGACTGACCTCGGGAGGTAGGCTTGCAATAAAGATTAGATTACCTACAGTGTGGAAACAGGCCCTTCAGCCCAACAAGTCCGCACCGACCCGCCGAAGTGCTACCCCCCCCATTCCCTTACATTTACCCCTTTATCTAACACTACGGATAATTTAGCATGGCCAATTCACCTGACCTGCATATCTTTGGACTGTGGGAGGAAACCAGAGCACCCTGAGGAAACGCATGCAGACACGGGGGAACCTGCAAACTTCACACAGACAGTCGGCCGAGTTGGGAATTGACCCGGGTCTCTGGCGCTGTGAGGCAGCAGTGCTAACTACTGTGCCACTGTGCTGCCTGGCAAAGAGTGAATTAACACGACCCCAAGTCAACTTACTCAGCCATTTTATTGGTCATGGACAAATGGCCCCACTGGATGTGAAAATAAAGTTTATTGGGGACTTTCCCATACCATTGACAAAGAGTGGTGTACTACAATTCCTGGGAATGAGTTGTTTTATTGGAAGTCTGTACCAACTTTTAGCAGCTGCAAATGTGTTGCTGGTCAAAGCACAGCAGGTTAGGCAGCATCTCAGGAATAGAGAATTCGACGTTTCGAGCATAAGCCCTTCATCAGGATGAAGGGCTTATGCTCGAAACGTCGAATTCTCTATTCCTGAGATGCTGCCTAACCTGCTGTGCTTTGACCAGCAACACATTTGCAGCTGTGATCTCCAGCATCTGCAGACCTCATTTTTTACACCAACTTTTAGCAGCCTGGTTGCTCCACTGACTGACTTCTTGAAGAAGTGCAGAAAATCTCAGTGGATGGAAGAATGCCAGAAGGCATTTGAGAGCCTGAAGCTGCATTAACCACTGCCCCAGTTTCAGCCACACCCACTTATGCAAAGCCATTCAAAGTGACTATCTATGTGAGTGATGTAGGTGTCGGTGCTGTATTCTTGCAAGAAGTTGACAAGAAGATAGAAAGACCAATTGGGTACTTTCCAGAAAATTGAATCATCATCAACAGAAATATTCCACAAGTGAGAAGGAGACTTTGTGCTTGGTGTTGGCATTGCAACATCTCAACAATTTTATTGTTGTCTGAGACAATTGCATATCCTGATCATATCCTTAAATGTTTCCAAATCTTCCAGCGTTTAAAAATATCCGGCTGTTTGGATGGATCTTATTGTTGCAGCCATTCAATTTGAAAATAATACATGTGGCTGGATGAGAGATAGCAATTGCTGATGCATTTTAGCAACTTTGATGAAGGAAGATGGAGGCATTCGGTGGTGGGTAAAATGGATTGAAATGGACTGTAGTAGCAAATGTTTGCATGCTTAGAGTATATACAATGTATGTATTTTGTAGTCTACGAATTGTGTAACCTGAAGGATTTTAAAAATGAAGCCATCTTTGTATTTTGATGGTTCATGTTTTATAAGGGGGCGACATGTGATGATAATATGACTTAAAGAAGTGTATTTTGTCCTGGTTCTTTTTTATGAAGAAAGGTTGAGACAGAGGTGCCAAGCAATCGGCTCAGTGCTAATCATGTAAACGGCTTGTGAGGCCTTGACTTCTTTTTAAAAGTTGGAACAGTAGAAATTGCCTGAATGGCTGGGGTCAACCTCTCACAGAACTAGGGTTTCTCATTCACCTTTCTGCAGTTACTGGGGTCTTGAAGCTGAAGGTGGAAGCTCTTACTCCTTTCTCCATTATTGCTAAAAGCTGGGGTTCTGTTCCTGCTGACAGAATTGTGTGTGAGGTACAGGACACTTAATTTACATGGAAAGGTATTTAATATCAAATTATCTTCAGAGTATGAATCAGGATACACAATGGCTACTGTCCTCTAGTTGTATATTACTGGTCTGGCAATTTAGAAACCTGATAATCCACGGAACAGAATTCATAAATTTCTCCTCTGACAATTTGGAAGTTGGCTGTTCAATCAATAGATTGATAACAATACTTCTCTCCCCCCACCACCTGCATTATTGCTGGGGTCTGGGACCTCTCAATGACACTGATCTTCTCTGATTGTTGGGGACCATCTCCAATAGGCCGTGGCTGTGGTGTTCTTCTGCAGGTTGCAATCCGATATGCATAAGCTTACAGTTCAGGAAATGATTAAAGACTGTCTTGTCTCTTCTTAAAACAAAAAGCTGAGGGATAAAACAATGGAAGTTTTTGATGAGAGTCAAGGTAGGAGAATGCATCATCTTGTGGGGAAGAGTCTACTTCAGGCCATCAACATAAGATAATCACTGAGAAATCCACGAGGAATTCAGAAAAAGTTTCCTTATCCCAAAGTGTCATCATCATTATCGGCAGTCCCTCACAGACAAGGATGCCTCTCTTCCACCTCGGGGTGAGCCCGTAGGTTGCTGTAGAGACTGATATGGTTACTCCAGGCTCTGTTACACTTGGGGGCAGGTGGCTGTAGAGACTGATTTGGTTACTCCAGGCACTGTTACACTCGGGGGCAGGTGGTGGTCACAGGAAGGGGTGGGTAGGGCACTGGTGTGACAGTGAGCTCCTTTTGCTATTTTCACTTGGCTTCCACATTTTCCTGATGGCAAATCTCGAAGTGTTTGACACCTTCCTAAATGCACCTTCTCCATTCTGAATGGTCTTGGGCTAGTGATTCCTAGGCATCTGTGGGAAAGCTGCACTACACCAGTGAGGCCTTGAGCTGAAGAGTAGTGACAATCTGAAACTCACGACTATAGGGAGAGGATAAAGCAAATAATACAGACGTATTTACAGGGATGATAGACAAACGTGAAGGCAAAATGAATAAAACACTACAATAATAGATTTAGATGATGGGAGGGGTATCCAGTGGGCTATAAATGCTGGCATGGACTGTTTAGGCACACTGCAAGCTTTGTCGATTCTCCAGGGGTAGCCAACTCTGTAGGCCATTACCCAGGTGACATTCTACATTGATTCAAAGCAAGAAGTCACATAGCAGTCTGTGTGCTGTCTGCCCTAGGAATGATATAGTGCTGCTTGAATAGGAACCTATGAACATAGGAATTAGGAGCTAGAACAGGCAACTCAGCCCTTTGAGCCAGCTGATCTTATCCTGGTCTCAGCTCCACTCTGCTGCTTGCTCCCCATAGACCTTTGTCCTGATTTTCATCAGAATAAAAGTTTTCTTTTCCTTGAATCTGTTGATTGATTCTACCTTCACTACACTCTAGAACAGTGGGTTCTAAAGATTCATAAGCCTCTAAGAGAAGTAATTTCTCCTCATCTCAGTTCTCCCTCCTCTCACCCCATACCTATTCCCTCTTCTTCAAGGCTGTTCCACAAAGGGGAACATCTGATCAACATCCTCTTTAACAATCCCCTTTAGCATTTTATACACCTCAATCAGATTCCCCTGTCATTCTTTTAAACTCCAGTACAAGCTCAAGGTATTCAGCTATTTCTCATATGACAGCCCTTTCATCCCTGAAGTCAATCTGGTGAATTTCTCTGAACTGCCTCCAGTGCCACCACATCCTTTCTCAAGTAAGGAGACCACAGCTAGACACAATATCCAGGGATGGTCTCACCAACACCTAATGTTATCTAACACTTCTTCACTTCTATAATCCAGTCCATTTGAAATAAATGTCAGGTACTGTGTGAATAAATCTTCACCTATTGTTTGCGTTTTTAACAATTTAGATCACCACTGCATTTTTTGAAAGGTAAACTGCCATCTGAACTCAAACTGACCTATATGTGAGACTTGCCTAACACCTGGTTGATAACTGCCCTTTGAAGGGGTTTAGTAAGTCACCAACTTCTATGAACCTCAAGGTAGTTAAGACAATGGATGGTAAATATCAGTGATACCTATGTTCTGAGATGGTTTACTCAATGTACTGCATGTAACACGAAAGCTTCTGGTATTGAATAACTTCTGAAAAGTGAGCAAACAACCTGAGCCAGTCTTAGCACACATACTTTGTTTTGCATAAATTAGATTTGTTGTGGCCTGCACCATTACACCATACAACAATGATGTTTGCCAATATTGCAAAGTAATCTGACTAATTTCCACAAATATTCTACCTGAGTAGTAGCATAATGCTGATCATCCAGAGGATCATTATTTTCATAGTCAGAGTTTTACTGATTCAGAGAAATAAAGCAATTGTGTTGCATAGATGCTAATGATGAAAAATGGTTATATTGGAATCAAATCCGCAAGCTTACAAGTTCTGATGAAAGACCTACACCTAACTTTTCTCCATTTGTCTCAGGTGGACAAAAATGTTATCATGGCATAATTCTGAAGAGAGTAAAAGCTATCCTGACCAATACTTAATCAATCAACTATCACAATAAAAACAGAAGGTCAGTCAACACATTGGTGGGTGTGGACTCCTGCTATTGTACACATTGCTGTATTTTCTAAATATTGTCAAAGGTATTTAATTGGTTGTAGACACATTGACATAGCCTGAGGTGTGAAAGTTGTCGTATAATTTATTATATTTCTTTACATAATGAGGTGATCAATTTTTTTTAATGACCTATGAAATTTGCAGCAAAATAGATTGGCATTACCTATTTAATCATTCAAACCAAAGAATTTTTCCAGAAGCACTGCTCATTAAAATGTATTTATTTTAAATATAATAAGTACAAATCCATGAAACAAATAAGATGGTTTGGTCAATATCAATTTGGTATTTTGAATTCTTCTTTGAAGAGTGCCAGTTTTGTTTCAATTGACGCAATTACAATGGTAGCAGAGAATTCCTTTCAGTAAATAATCCTATTATTGGTTGCTTCTGTTTCTTTTTCCTTTTATCTTCAAGAGCTTTTTCTTCCTTATCTAAGCAGGCCATGATAAACAATTTGAATTCATTGTACGTAAGGTTCTGGTTGAAATAAATAAACAATGTCAAATGAGTTTGACAAAACAAGATTTTTCTCATTTTATTTTGTTGACCTTCCTCTTTCTAATTTTAACAATTTTCAGATGGAAGTGAAATTGGCCATGATGAAATGAGCCCATACTTTACTTTTAGCACTAGTGATTTTATTATTATGGTCCTTTTAAAACATTTTTTTGTCATTTTATTCCTCTGTCGCCTTTCTCAGCTCAATGCGTCCTCATTTTAAGGGAAAGGAGGGCAAAAAAATGAACTTTAGCATTTTGGAGCATGTTAAACACTTCCAGATTGTTTGGGTGTCGTGTCAGTAATATTTCAAGCTGCTGTTCAACATGTGCCTGACTTTCCAACTCCCCTCTTGGCTATCGCAAACTGAATGTGATTATAGCTTACAACGGATAAGTATCAAGGTTGTGTGAGAATGTTTTCTTCCCAGGACAAATGGACTGTGTGAGATTTGTGTTCACACATACCAACCTTACTGATAAATATTGAAACAAATTTGAAATATAATCTGGAACAGCAAGAAATGAAGCAAATGACTTAACTCTTTCCTTGTGTGCAAGGGTTAGTATGCTTTCATAGTCTTCCTGATAAAGAAGGAAAAGAAGTAAGCATCCTTATAATTATTTCTGTCTTGGGCAAAATTATTCACCAAAATGTGGTTATGGTTCAGAGTTTGCCAACAAATGTTTTTATATAGTCAAGCTTCATTACAATTCCACTGGCAAACTACTCCCTCAGCACCACTCACTGAAAATCCACCAGCTCTGCTGTGGAAGCCAGCCAGTTTCTTCTTGAACTGACAGGAGGCAAGAGTGAAAGAGGGTTGGGTAACACATGGGTCAATTTGGGTTATCTCAGCTGGAGATTTAATGCTCCTCCTGACCTCCCAAAAAAAATGACAACCTTTTCGATAGTTTTTACTGTGTGGATGTAATAATTTATTTAATGACCATGATGTGTGTAGTGCATATTAGTACTTCAGAGCTAAAAAAAAATGTGTTGCTGGAAAGGCGCAGCCCGTCAGGCAACATCCAAGGAGCAGGAGAATCGACGTTTCGGGCATAAGCCCTTCTTCAGGAATGAGGGCACACCCTCCTCATTTCTGAAGAAGGGCTTATGCCGGAAACATCAATTCTCCTGCTCCTTGGATGCTGCTTGACCTTCTGCACCTTTCCAGCAACACATTTTTCAACTCTGATCTCCAGCATCTGCAGTCCTCACTTTCTCCATAGGGTACTTCAGACTCATACAATTTCAAGTTGAGTTGGAAGCAGACTGTGGTGTAATGCTGATATCAGTGATTCATTTGTGTTTCTTTGTCCTCATTGGAAAGGTTGTACAGAAAAGAATGAGAACCTTTTTGTATGTACTTACAGATGTTCTTCATGAATAATGTATATTTTTGCAATAAGGATGGGTGATAGCAATGATAATGTTTGTCACTTTCAAGAGGCTGCAGCTAATGCAACAATAACACTGGTGGAATTTAAATTCAATTAACTAACAACAAAATCTGGAATTGGAAGCTGTTGTCAGTAGTGACGGTGATAAAGTATCATTGATAGGTTTTCACAACAATCTGATTCATTAATATTCTTTAAGGAAGAGGATCTGCTATTGTTTACTGGCCTGGCTTACATGTGCATCTAGTCCCACTGCAATGTTGAGATCTCTTGCGGACTCTGAAATGGCTCTGGCAAGTGACTCAGTTGTGTCAAACAACAACAAATAAGGTTCAAGAGGATGTTAATTGAAATTCCTCAGTGACAGTTATGGATGGATTAGAAACACTGGCTTTGGCAGTGCTGGCCACATCCCAGGAACAAATAAGAAGAGCTCTTCTGGTGGAGTGCTAATGCCCCTACCTGTGAACCAGGAGGCCTAGGTTCACGTCCCACCTCCTCCAGAGGTGTGTAATAACATCCCTGAACAGGTTGATTCAAAAATATTTTTTATAAGAAAAAAGTAACATTGACAGAATTATGTTTTTTACTCAGGGGTTTGGAGCAACCATTTCATGGCTATTTTGAGATGGTGGAAGTAGAGAAGCTAGTGGAACAGGCATAAGTGGGTTATTTTAAAATGCTGCCACAAATTTCACTTCCAGAAAAGGGAGTTAAATTTAATGTTAGGCGTATAACTTTTGTCTTCATTTGCTTCTTCCTGCAGACTTAGCAAAACACTCATATTTGAAGTGTCCTTGCTTTTTTTATTCATTTTTTTCATTAAGGAGAAAATAAACGTATTTGGTTGCTTACTTAGTCATTTTATTGGTTCACATGCATAAGTGGGAAAAATACTACACAGGAGTGGAAATTTTACTCCAGCTCTATGCATGCATAATGTTTAAAATTTCACTCCATTAACCATATTCTCAATGTGACTCACTGCTGTTACCTTAACAACTAGGCTACAGCCAAAAGGCTACCATTCACAAAACCTGTTGAAATGATTTCTTTCCTCAAAATATTCCAGCACAAAAGTAGTAACATTGTATTGATTTTAAGTGAAGAGTGTTCTCAAAGCTCACAAGAAAGATCACGCATCTTGAAACATAGCAGAAACAGTGGTGATATTGACCAGTTAAATGCAGTGCAAAGAATCTGGGAAAATGGAACAATGTCCTCACAGGAAGCAGGTTACTTGCAAATGTGGTCACAGTTATCATGGAATTGTACTGAAGATTGGTCCCTATCTATAGAATATGGAACAGAATTCCAGGAAGGGAAGAATTAAAGATGAGCCGTGTGATTTTAAGGGAAAAGCAGCATTTGAAAAACCATCCCTTTTCTTCTGCTTTGTTCCATTACTTCACTTCCTCATGCACCTTCCATCCCTCCTGCTCCACCCCTCCCCAAATCAGCACCACAATGTCTGTGCTTAAAATCTGTTCTGTGGTCACCTTTTCCTACTGTGCTGAAATAACATTACCCTGAGCCATTAACACTGTTCATTCTCTACCCATGTTGCCTGGCCTGCTGAGGTGGCACCTAGAGCATGAACATGCAAAGAGACCCACTGCATAGGTCTGGAGTGATGGAAGAGGTAGAGGCAATTTCCAAGATCACACTGATACAAATGATCCAGGCCAAAGAGGAGCAGAGGTTTACATTTCAAAATCAAAGCCTTCAATCTGCTGTGCTGCCCTTTTGCATTGACCTCCTGACTTGGTGATTTTGCATCAGTCACCATTGGCTTCCTGACTCCAGGAAAAGCAGCTGGAAAAGGCCGAGCAGGATGGTTGCTGCAGGTGAACGCAGCAAAGGAGAAACAGCGCAGTGGCTCAGTGGTTAACATTGTTGCCTCACAGCATCAGGAACATGAGTTCAATTCTAGCCTCGAATGACTGTTTGTATTGAGTTTGTACGCTTTCCCAGTATCTGTCAGAGTTTCGGCTGAGTGCTCAGTTTCCTTCCCCAGTCCAAAGATGTGCAGGTTCGATGGATTGGCCATGCTAAATACAGGGATAGGTTAGGGGGTTGAGTTGGAGGGTCAGTGCAGACTCGAAGGGCCAAATGGCATCTTTCCAGACTATACCCCAAGCCACCATCACATTCTCAGCACTCACCCCCTACCCCACTCCCTTGACCCAACTCTGACCATTCTTGGCCTTTGTGTCACTCCCGCTGGGGTCCCAGCCTCTGCCTCAACTCTCTGACACTGTGCATGCATGGATAACAACATGCCTGTCACTTTCTCTGGCCTGTAATGTCATGAGCCAGGTGACATCATCGATCACATCTGTCCACAATTGTAATGTGGATCATGACCTCGAGATCCAGCACATCTGTTTTTTATTTGAGATGTCTAGCATTTGGAGTGCCATTGTTTTCATAACAGATGTAAATTGGCAGTTTACTGCCACAATTTCAACATCTTACCTCACCACCACTTCCACTATAATCACGAAACATCTGCAAATAAGCACGTCCTTTGATGTTGAAGAGAAATCCTGCGGCATAAAATTCTGCTGGAGTGATGGTATGGCCCCCATCTAAGTCAATTAGGTCAAAGATAGCACGAGAGTGACGATAAAGAAATTGCTGCTCCATTTTATCCTGGAAAGTTTAAACAAATAGTAATTGAGTGTAAACAAATGTAAGTTACCAGAAACCTGTAGTAATGGCATTAAACCCTGCTTTTAATCTTGCAGAACAGCTTTACAGTAAACCAAAAGCAACTCTACGGACTAGAATTACATTTTGTTGAACTAATGATTTGCTATATTAAGAACAACTTTGTGAGGATTAGTCTAAGGTACAGATAATAGGACAGCAATTCTTGCCTTGACAGCTGGTTGGTTTTATTGTTGTTCAGTGAGTTTTTTAAAAAATCAATGCAGCCCAGACATTTTATGATTGAAAAGTGATTGCAAAACAGGAGACAAATGTCAAATATCAGTAATCCACTACTTTTTCAGGGGATTATAGATTTTGTCTAAATTGGGTTGATGACTGCCTACAAAGTCCTGCCTTGCAGTGAAATAATAATGGGCAGAACATTCCCCCCTCTGGTGTTCTGAGGAAGGTTTACTTAACCTGAAACGTTAACTCTGATTTGTCTGTGTATATGCTGCCTGAACTGCTAAGCTTTTCCAGCAATTTCTGTTTGTGCCTCTCTCTGGTATGTTGTGAGCAATGACAAGAAAACAAGTAAATGAAAGCAGAATGATAAAAGTCAGAATCTGGATGTCAAGAAAAAGTTTTGCAATTTTTCACTTAAGTGATTAACTGGTGTCTTCAGATTTCACAATTATGCAGTGACTACCTTAATTATATACACTTCCATCTGATTACTGCTCCAACTTGCCTTAATTACAACATAGAACATAGAACAACACAGCACAGAACAGGCTCTTTGGCCCTCGGTGTTACGCTGACCTGTGAACTATTCTCAGCTCATCCCCCTACACTATCCCATCAACATCCATGTGCTTATCTAAGGATTGTTTAAATCTCCCTCATGTGGCTGAGTTGACTACATTAGCAGGAGGGCATTCCGCGCTCTTACCACTCTCGGAGTAAAGAACTTGCCTCTGACATCTGTCTTAAATCTATCACACCTCAATTTGTAGTTATGCCCCTTCGTACAACCTGACATCATCATCCTAGGAAAAAGTTTTTCTCTGTCTATCCTATCTAATCCTCTGATCATCTTGTATGTCTCCATCAAATCCCTCCCTTAGTCGCCTTATTTCCAATGAGAACAGACCCAAGTATCTCACCAACCGTGAGTCTCGTTCGTTCCCAACAAACCTTCTATCTGAGCCTCTAAATATTGAGTCCCCAATGACTAACACTCTCCTCCTTTCCCTCCTTCCCTTCTGTGCAACAGAGACAGGCTCTGTGCCAGAGACCTCAGCCCCACTGCTTGTATCCCTCAATTGTATCCAAAACAGTATACAAGTTTTTCAGGGAAACGACCACAGGGATCCCTCCACTGACTGTTTTTTCCCCTTTCGAATAGTCACCCAGCTTTCTTCTTGCCTGGGAGTAACTACTTCCCTGTAACTCCTATCTATCACAGCCTCTGTCTCCTGAGTGATCCGAAGTTCATCCAGCTCCCACTCCAGTTCCCTAATACCGTCTTGGAGGAGCAAAAGTTGGGTGCACTTCCTGCAGATGTACTTGGATGGGACATTAATGATGTCCCTGACCTCAAACATCATGCAGGAGGAACATTGCTCTCCCTGCACGTCCCCTAGTCACAAAGTAAAGAAGAGACGCTTACCTAATATGTCCCTGGCCTTCAAGGTTAGAGGAGGTGGTTCGGTTGAGAAGACACTGACTTAAATAGCAGGATGAAAATAAAAATAAGAAGTCCCTCCTTTCCCAGAAACCTCTGCTCTCTGACTTCAACTATAAAAGCACGAATCAGTGACTCGCCGCTCCCAGCAGGCCCCTGGTACAAGCTCCTGCCCTTTGAGTTGCTGCTGCCGCTGAAAAACAGACATGTCCGATTCTTTCCTTCTCCGAGAAGCTAGACGCATAAATTGCCAAATGTAAGTTGTACTGGTTGACTACAGCTCATTGATTGCTTCTCCCAACCATAATCCTACCGATTCATCACAAGGTCACTACATGACCCATGGACTACAACACCTTTCATCAGAACTGTGATGGTACAGATTTAATCCATTCCACACATCATTGTCTACACTTTGTCCAAGTGAGTCAGCATCCACAAACTTCTAATCTTGTCATGTCATCTTGCCTACGATCAGGCAAGAGACTTTCTTCCTCACTTCTTCAGCCTTTCGGCACTTTGGAGCTCAGGGACACATAGGCCTTGCATGTTTCTGCCAGGCAATTTTACACCTGGAGACACACACCCATGACATAAATCTGCATAGGATGTATCTTATTGTTTTTTGTTTCATTTCTTAGTGCTCACTCACTTCGCACTAGAAATGATAGAAATCAATGTTCATAGCTCAGCAGAACATTGAACAGACATTTGAGCAGTAAAGTCTAATATCCTCCTGCATATACCATGGTCATTGTGGTGGTCTGCTATGCATTCTGCAATGTTGCCCCCCAGAGAACATTGGGCCTTAAGGATGATGACGTCCTGTTAGTCCATTGTTCATCAGGGAAGAAGCAAGAGAAGGAGGAAAGAAAGGAGATGGAATTGGAGGCAGAGATGATGCTGAACAAAAGTAATGCTCACGGCACAAGGAGGTGGTTATCTCATAACATCCTCTAAAAAGAGGGCATCCCTTGTATGCGCCCTAAGGCGTTTTGCTCAAAACTGCACACTATATTACAAGTGAGACTAAGCAGAATTTTGAATAGCACAATTCTACCTGTTTTTCGTCTATAATTCTAGATATTGAAGCCAGCATTCAATCTGCCTTTTTGATTAATTTCAGGATCTGTTCATAACAGTTTAAAATCTATGTTCATTGAATCTCCATGCCTTCAGAATTCCAGTGCTTCTAGGTTTAAAGCATTTAGAAAGTATCTTATCTGTATCTTTTATATCCAAACTAGGTGATTTCCAAGATGGTGTGACTCCCATCAAACTTGTGTTTTAGTCCCCAAACTCCCTTCCCCTGTCCATGCACCTTCATTTGATAGCATTAGCAACAAAGTAATTACTGTCTAAAAGAAAGCCATTTGCTCACCTTCATAGATCGTTTAATCTGAAGGTGCTATCTTGTAACCTTAAATATTCAGTTTTCATGGATAATATAGAGAGAATCCTTGCCACAGAATACAACAACATATCAGTCTCATTTATTTGTAATTGATTTAGAATTCTCTCGTCTTCACAATAAAACTGTGAGCTACAGCTGGCTCCCCCTCATTCCCTCAAAGTTGTCTTCACCACTGCAGTGTCAAGATAATAGACCATTTAAGTTCATACCTTATTAGCAATTATGATGCAAATCAACATGTAAAACTCGTCAAAACTAATCTCCCCAGAGGCTTTCCAATCGAACATAGTGAAGGTTGTATTTATCTGTACTTTGCTCATGTCCGTGACACAGTGAAGGAAATGAAAAAATTGGACATCTGTAAGATAATTGGAAAGATTAATAAAATATAGTGACACAGGCTAAAAATATTTCTGGTTTGCAAATCTTTTATTTATATATATAAGTTTCAATTATCTACCACAACCCTCCTTCCGGCTCAAAAAGAAAACTAGTAGGAACTGGCAGGTAAACTTCAACCTTGTTCTTACCCATGTTCTCTAACAATATTTTGAATGAGGAATGAAGGCAAAAAAAATCAAAGCAACCTCAATTTATATTACATATGCTGAATATAATCTCTGGTTCATCGATAGTTTGATTTATATAGGGAGCAGTAATGTTAATGGATAGCACAAGGAAGATGCTGCTTTATCCCATGAAGGTTCTCACAGATCTATAGAAATCAATTTATTGCACTGATTTTTCCCAGTGTTGGTACTTTAGAAATGAACAATGAAGATATAATCTGAATATTGAATTCATGCATTCACAATCACATTATAGCTGAGCTATGGTAGGCTCCCTCTTGGTGAAAATCCTACTGACAGCTAATGTAAATATGGAAAGGTACCTAACACAGTTAAAGGAGCAGAAGTAAGTTCTATCCTGCCAATTCACTGTACTTAGGCAAATAATCCCAATTTGTACCTTGGATAGTGCAACACTCCCTCAGTACTGTCTTAAAGCGTTCATTTCGACAATGTGCTTCAATCCATAAAGTGACTTGCTCCATACCCTCTGACTCAGCGGAGCAATAGTGCTGTCAACTGAGTCAAGCTTAAGTGGGTTTAAAAATAATCTGTCAGAAAATCACTAATTTATTCTTCTACTGATAAACTTAGTCAACACTGGAGTTATTTTTTTTCCCAGAAATCTCTGCCTTACCATTTAAGCTATTGCTCTCATGAACATCCAAGAGTTTAAAATACTCCAAAAGCACTGTTGTATTTCTGACTGACATTAAATTATGAACATTGTCAAGATATAAAAAATTGAAAATATATCCAGGCTTCAGTTTCATTTTTAAGTAGCTCTGAAAAGATGAATTCCAAGAATACCAATTATAATTTCACTATTGTTAAGGTTAGTAATGTCGATAAGTCTGTAACAATCAGAAATAAACACTGCTGTTATAAACAACAAGTAATACATCATTCTGATGTCATGCTTTGTGATGTATTAAATTAAGTTAAGTGAATTCTATTTTGTCACAAAGCGTATCTTTAGAATGGGACAATGCGTTCTAATCCAACTCCAACCTTCTAAAATGATCTCATACTTACGGAAAACGAGGCTGCTCATTTAGTGAGGTGTATGGAGAGTAGAGAAGTGAGAGAAGAAAATCAGGGTTGCATTTATTTGATATAAACTTATACTTAAATTATCCTTATCCATAAAATTATTGGAAGTCCTGCCAATTCTATCAATCCACCGTTGGTTAAAGTAATGAAAGACCAAATGCTTCAGAGCAGAAAATAATCTTCAGGCTCATCAACTCATTGTTAATAGCTGCTGAAGACTAGTAGAGGATCAACTTTTTAAAAACATAGTTCTGATTGCATCTTTTTATAATCATTGTGCATATGTCAGAATATATCAGTTGAGTTTGGTGTTGAATCTCCATTGTTATGACTCTGTCTTGCCAATACATCACATTTGGTGCCAAGGTGGGCTTACAGAATTCCATGATCAAATAAATTTAGTTTGGATAAGCTTCCTGCAACCCATAATTGCTGAGAATTTATTTTCAAAATTTGGTCTGTGTGGAAAAACTGTTTGTACACATGGGTGGACTGACCTTCAATGCTGGTGACGGCAACATTTATTATTGGGAGAGTCGACGTGATCAAGCCTTTCAGTTTGCATGTGGAGCAGTTCATAGTTTAAGACACATCACTGTCAGACATCTTGTATATAATTGAACAGCACTACATCCCAAACTACTGGAGATTACTGAAAGTTATTGGCTTGGAACAAATAGTCAGATACCCACTGAGTTTATCATGGCTTTAAAAAGCTGTCCATCCACCGTAATTTTGGAGATTATTGAGAGAGAGCATTATGAGGCCGGTTCATGTGTGGTTTGTAAAGCAAGGGCATTCACAGTAAGTTGCCTACGTTGCCAAATTTAGTCTTAGACATAGCTTGCCACAGCATTAGTTGTCAGAATGTAACTCAAGCGAAATCAGGATTGACAATCACTAATTTATCTGCTGAAGTAAATAAGTTGCAATTTAGGATGCTAAAACCCAAACAATTGTAGTTACAAAATACTACTCTATAAACCTAGGTCAACTTTGCAACAAGATTGTCCATTTGTGAACATAGAGCAGTGCAATGCAAGAAGAAAGGTCATCTCAGCAAAGTAGGTCAATAAAACATACACCAAGAAAACATTAGCAAAAGGAAACGGCAGTCACTGCAAATGGTTGTGGAACTGCAGCAGATTTAATGAGGAGTCAGGTGAGATCCAAACAATAGGAAACACAAAGCTATTCAATGAACATTCATGGGGCATCATGGTCTATGTAACATTGAATGGAGCTCCAATGAACATGGAATCCAACATTGGACTGCAGTTGGCATGACTCCTGAATCCAGTTGGAGAAATCGCATATAGAATTAAGGAGTTGTGGAAGAGAGAAAACCACCATAAAGTGAAGGATTCCACTCAGCTATAAAGCACAATGAGCAAAACTACCCCCGTCATGTTGAAAGATCAAAAATTAGCTTCGCTGAAAAGCATCTCGTTAAAATCATTGATATTAAACTGGAATGAAACATTTTGCACAGAATGAAAATGTCTAATGCAAGAGTAGGTGATCACCAAGTAGCCTTGAGTGTTCAGTGAAACTGTTCATCCAATTCAAGTATGAAATGCTAACAAATAGGTTCAAAGGAATGCCAAACCAGTTTACTGAGACCTTGCCCAGTTTCCTAGACTTCCTGGGAGAAAATAGAGCAAAATCTGAAAATACTGGTGAAGGAGAACATTTTTGCAAAAGCTGAACAGTGTAATTGGACTACCCTCACTTTCTCTTACTCCCAATGTGGTATTACCAAAGGAAAATAGTAGTGTCAGATGATGTGTAGATTATGAAGCAACTGTAAATCAAGTGTTAGAATGTAATATATTTGGTAATTGACCAAATACCGAGGATCTGTTCACTATGGCATCGGGAGATTACATCTTTCCAAATTTATATCAAACGAATGCTTAGTTACAACTTGAATTAGACGATGAATCATGAATACCCACATGGGACTAATCCATTTTCATAGGCTACCATTTGATGTTTCTTGAACCCCATGAATTTTTCAAGGATTAATGAACAAGTTTTTGAAGGAATTCACGAAGTCATTGTTAGTTGGATGACAAACTTGTTTCCACTCCAAATAAGCAGATCCATGACAGCCTGGAGAAGGGACTCCAACATTCAACAAAGTATAGAATTCAGATGAAGGTAGTCAATTATGAAATGTTTCAAATTTTGAGATAGACAAAGATTATTCACACCCTGTCCAGCATAAAAGAAAGGCACATACTCAGACTAAATATGAGCTCATTGTTCTTGGGTCTAGTGAATTCATACGACAGTAAATTCATACAAAAATTGACAATTTATTGCATCTATTAAATGAACTCTGAATGGAAGGTATGCCATGGTTTTGGACAAATGAGTATGGCAAAGCGTTATAGTTGTGTAAAAGTAAATTGGAAGATGGTACAATGCTTGTACATCACAAGTGTCCAAAAGATTAAGTAGCATGTCATGCCTCTATATATGGAGTAGGTGCAGTGATCTCTCATGAGTTGTAAAGTTGCCACAGTCCCAGAGGACCCTAGCACTGCTTTCTCATTAGAGAGAGATGTCTGATGATGGTTTAGCCTGAGGATCACTATGCTTGAGGCAACAGAAAGATTGAGAAGGGTGGACCTTCAATGTATTCAGGAGAGATAAAATACATTTGTCTCACGGAATCTCAAAATTAGTGAGCAAAACTGTGCTCAGATATAACATGAAACAATGTCTTTGGTTTTTAAGAGTAGAATGATTTCATAAGTACTTGTGTGATTGTATTGTCACAATCAAACCTGATCAGAAGACTCTGCTGGCTATTTTTGAATACAGAGGCTCCAGTACCAATTTTAGCTGTGGCCCAAATGCAGAGATGAGTTTTGATTTATACACTTATCCAAATGACATTAAGTACAAATAATTGTAATGCTGATGTGGTATCGAGATAATCATCCCCATCTGATGTCGAACCCGTCTGGATGGACGTAATTTTTCTTTTCACATGCAGTTGAGTTGCCAGTTACAACAGTTGATACTGGTAACACAATTGACGAAGATTCTGCTTTGCGAAGGTATACAACTACATCAGCCAGGAATAGCCAACCCAGGCACTAAATTTACAAATAATGCCTTTTTTTAATTCATAAAAATGGTGTCATGTAAAAGACCAGAGTTGAAACTCAGGAAAGAAATTGCAGTTGCTTCATGATATTCATCATAGGGATGAGTTTGACAAAGAGTCTAGAGAGAAAGTATTTTTGATTGGTCAGGATTATATAAGATATAGGAGACACAGTGAAACATTGTAAGGAATGCCAAGTTGTAAAAAAGAAGCCTACGACTGATAGGAAGCCAACAGAAGTGATTCATGAAAGAAATAAGGTTTGCATTGCCGAATCCACATTTAGAAATTGTTGTGTAGGATGTACTCATAATTCCCAATTCCATTCCAGTTGATTTAGTGCCCTTATATTATATCATTTAAGTCAATTGTCCAAGAACAGTTAATTTTACTTGTTAACATATTTACTTTTCAGTATGATCTAGAGGTCTCCTGAGGTAATTGAAAATTTTGCCATTTTGTCCCATTCATTCTCATGACATGAGTATCAGTGGCAAAAGCAGTCCATCTTTTTGTGATGAAGGATTGCTTATGATTTGGAGTGAACTGGATTGTGAAGTAGGAGTAAATGGATTTGTGTTTTTGGATTTGTGAAGGTGGCTTTATTCTTTAAGGGTCAGGAAATCTTTGGGTAATGGGTGAAAACAGTACTTCCAAGCAATAAGGTGACTTCAGCTAAATGATAAGAAAATCTACCTTGCAAATAACACATCTGTTGAATGTTCTTGTTAGGAACGAATGCATAGCCCTCATAGATATCAAAAAGACAGTAGATTTCTTGGGTAATGAATAGCTTCTCATTAGCAACAAAGCATGGAAGAACTCTAAGATGTCCAGACATTTTTAGTTAAGTACTTGGAAGTTCTCAACAATTTGAAATGAAGTTCTTGGGGAGGTTTTCTATCATATCATTGGAAGCCACAAAGGTGTCAATTGCAATCAAATGTGATCAGTAACGTATGCATTGGAAAGGTGAAAAGAAAGGCACAGATTGGAAATCAGTGCAAGTAACTGAATTTATTTTTTTTCTATAGTGCCGAATATTGACATGGCATAAAACCTATAAGATCATAAAAGTTATGCAAACATCACATATAGCAACAATAAATAATCTTTAAACTCTACAGACACGAGAACTACAAAAACAATAAAAAGTTAAATCAAAACAGAAAACTAGAAGTACAAACAACTATGAAAGTGGAAACATACAAAGCTACTGAATCCCAAACACACTCAGCTGTAAGTGAAATCAGATTGCTGCTTTGTTTGGTGGTCATTTTAACATTGTGTTACAATTACTGATGGTGTAGTAGAACTCTGATTCATCCATCACTGACACTCCATTTTTCTGGACTGCGGTGTCATAAAACCTAGAAAGATAACGTGTGTTATTATTTGGTCAACATACAAATGATTGCAGTTCATCTGTGATGCATATTGAAGGGATATGAAGGATTTCAGTATATATTCCAGGCTGATTATATTTTATGCAGAATAAGGCAATTCTAGGAAATAAGTAGTCTGATAAGATGAGCTGCTCTGAAAATGTAAGATTTTGTTAAAGGAACACATCATCATGACTTATGACAGGTTAACTCCACAGATTCTTGAAATTGTGGCAAATACCTGCCTCTCTCTGTATTTTTTAATGAGCAATGATTGAAATATCTCGGTCTTTTATGAGGTTATTCGGATCACAGCTATTACACGTCTTTCCTGAGAATACTTCCCATGCAATATATGTACAGTTTTTGTATGGCTCCTGAATGGTATACTCACTGTCAAGAGATTAAACAGTCTGGAGAGTAAACATGCCTCCCAGCTGCTGCTGCAGTGTCTGCGGGCCAGCTACATGTGCGTGGATTTCCTGTTGTAAAGAGTAGAAGCTGCCTTGCACATTCCAGTGATGGTTCTGTTCTTCAGATAACTGTCCTGCTGGACATGAATGTCTTGGACACAGGTACTCATAAAACTTACATTTCTGGCCTGCCATCAGTGCTAACCTTGTCCTCCAGGACCACAACACTCATGCACAAAAGGTTACACCTTTGCAACAGTTACAATGGGAAGAGAAAAATAGATGTTACTTCCTTTGACCAGCATGAGGAAGATCAGGACTGTGGAAACCAGTTGAGTATAGCATTCAACAAAATTCCTTACCTAATTTCTCATTCAATGAATCTGTTTTCATCTTGCTGCAAGTTTGGCCTATAGACATTAATCTTCCGGCCACAGTTTTTCTAAATCGTTATGTGAATCTGGCAAGGCCAGGTACTATTGCCCAAGAACTTGGTGTATTATCTCCTGTCCCAGTGGGATAACTGAGCTCCAATATTTATGGGGAGGTGGCCGGGTTCCATGGTAAATTAGCCTGGGAGTGGGGGTGTGATGATGCTGCTCCTTTAACAAGGTTACACTGTCCTTGGCTTTCTTTTTCAGAGAGATCATAAAAGTAGCGATTCTGAAAAGCCTGGGTTTAACTACTTGAGAATAATTTCAAGTTTTGAAAAGAAATACATGTACAATGAAAGGGGTGTGGCCAGTTCTCTCAGCTCAGCTTTTCTCTGTTTTGTTTTGGTTTGGTTGGTTTTTAGCAGTCTGGCTGTTCACTGAAATTAGCCAGTCAGTTTTGAGGCTACTGGTCCAAGAAACAGTGACATGGAAGAAGGTATTCCATGCTGAAGCTCTCTGCCTTCTTTTTCTCTCTCTCTCTCGTAAGACCCTGTGATTGATGTTTCTCCTTTCTTTGCCAAGAGGATTATTGCAAGTAGTTGGAACAGCATCATGAAGTTGGGATAATCAGTTGGGTTTTCAGATAGGTTAAGTTATTCTATATTCAGTTCTCTTCTGTTTGTGTTTCAATCAGTAATCTTGCAAATAAATTCTGTTTTGTTTAAAACTAAGTGGTTAGGCCAGCTGCATCCCTCCTGGAATATGCACATTACATCTGCTCAAAACACTAGCAAAGTTAGGGTCTGGGTTACTTTCTTGAAATGTTTTAAGGAAGGTCTGGCCTGGTCCATAACAGTGGGCATTACTGCTCTGCTTTGCCCATGAGCCACCCATGAAGGTCTAGCTGTAAGTGCATCACTGTGAGGCCTCAATTCAGGACGTTGCTGGTTGCTGCATCATTTCAATTGATGTGGTTGAGGTTATAAATGATTAAATATGGAGGAGCTACAGCACAGCAAATGCTTCAAAGTCTTCAGATGAGTACACCGTACTTTGGGTCTGGTCTTGGTATATCCCAGCACTCTGAGGGATTTGAGAGCAGCCCTTCAAAGAGAACAAAGGGGCGGTGAGTTTCTCCCTCCACCGATTCAGAAAAGATGTAAGGTGCTGTGAAAAACATTGAAAGAACATAATTTTGCAGTTCCTAGGTAAATTACACTTGAAATTAGTACTTTGTAAGGTAGTGTTTCCTATATTTAAATGGTCCAGGTATGCTTAAAGGCAGGCCATTGTAGATGCTGATGGTATGCGGACTTGAGAGAGCAAAACAGTCCCATTCGACCTGAATTGAGGAAGAGAACTCGTAGGCCAGTATCCAGAAGAGTGCAACTCTAGAAAGTCCACCTACAGCTGGTCTGGAACACTCAAATTGCTTAACATCATCTGAATCAAAACCAATCAAAATAAATGTCCAGTTAAATTGTCACCCAGTTCTAATGGAGGTCGATATCACTGTATCAGTGATTATAGAACCAGTCTTAAGTTTGCATAAGACGTTGGCCAGGCTGAGAACCTATATTGGGGAATCCCTACAGATTAAGGGTACAACTTTGGTTCCGGTCTCATATGAGAAGCAGCTGCTTCGGTTACCATAGATTGTAGCAAAAGGCTCGGACCCAAGCCTGATAGTGCAAAACTGATTAGGAAAGATCTAACTTGATTGGCTCAATTTTTTTTATTATTAAAAAACACTGTCTGTGTGAAATCCTAACTTTCACGGACATCTCGAGAACATCAAAGGGACCAAGGTCACCTTGCATGTTGACCAATTCCATGATTCTGCAAGGCCCACCTAGTGCCATTTGCCTTACATGCACATGTAGAGGCAGAAATCAGGAGGCTAGAAAGCCAAGGAATCATCAAACCAGAACAGTTCATGAAAAGGACAGCAGTGATTGTACTGATTGTGAAGTATGATGTGTTGGTTCACCTTCATGGGAATTTTAAACAAATGGTGAGCTGCTTTTCACAGCTGGATATATACTCAATCCCTCGCATTGAGAACTTACACCCAAAACTGGCAACGGGCTGTCCTTCACAAAGCTGGGCATGAGCCATGCCTACCTGCAATTGCAATTAGATGAGGATCCTGAAGTATGCGACAATTAATACCCATAAAGGTTTTATTAATATACAAGACTGCCATGTAGAGTATCATCAGCTTGTGTATGTTCCAGGCATCCTTGTGCTACAGAGTCAACAGGATCGGGTTATACCCATTAGAAGATAAAGTGAAGGAGATCAAACATGCCCTGGCTCCTACTTGTGTACCAGAGCCTAGGTCTTTCCTTGGGCTGGTGAATCATAATGGAAAGGTCACATATAACCTGGCCTTCATCCCAGTAGCTTTGCATCAACTCTTAAGAAAGGGTCAGCCTTGGAAATGGTCATATAGACAAGCCATAGTTTTCAGGAAAGTGAAGAAGTAGCTATCTTCACTATGATCCCACGCAAATCTAGTACTGACATGCGATGCCTCCCTCCATTACTCATAGGTGGCCCAATGGAGAGGAATGACCAATAGCGTATGCATTCCTGATGAAGAGCTTTTGCCCGAAATGTTGATTTTCCTGCTCCTCGAATGCTGCTTGACCTGCTGTGCTTTTCCAGCACCACACTTTCGACTCTAATCTCCAGCATCTGCAGTACTCACTTTTGCCCAATAGCATTTGCAACCAGGGTGATGGCAAATGCAGAGCGAAAGTATGCCCGGATAGAGAAGGAAGGTCTGGCAGTCATATTTGGAGTCAGGAGTTCCACCAATACCTTTTACAGAGGTAAGATTTTAGTAATAATGGACTAACAGCCTCTGCTAGGTACACTTAAAGATGATAAGGCAGTACTGCCCATAGTTTCAGGTTGAGTTCAGTGTTAGGTTTTAATTCAAAGTTTACAAGTGGAACACTGTCCAGGAGGTCAACTAGCAAATGTTAATGTATTGAGCCACCTCCTGCTGGCAGATACACCACTAGTGGTGCCACTAATGGAAGAGTCCACAACGATTTTACATTTTTTGGACACACTTCCAGTTGCAGCTGTTAATATCAAACGTTGGAGGCAGAAAGATCTGGCCCTGTCAAAACTGGTGGAGACATGGGAAATCAAATGGCTGTCACAAACAGAATTCCTGAAGAAGGGCTTTTGCCCGAAACATCGATTTTGCAGCTCCTTGGATGCTGCCTGAACTACTGTGCTCTTCCAGCACCACTAATCCACAAACACAATTGAAACCGTTTTGGACTTGGAGGGACCAGATCACCGTAGAAGATGGCATATCATTATGAGGTGCAAGAGTGATTGTCGCGAGCAAAGATCGCCACCAGATACTGGCTGAATTCCACAGGGTCATTTGGGGGTTTCCAAAATGAAGATATTGGTGAGAAGTCATGTCTGGTGGCCAGGAGTGGATGCAGACACTGCCGCATTTGTGGGATAGTGCCCAGAATCCCGCAACGACAGGATTTACTGCCAGTAGCTTTCCCACATTCATGGGAATGGCCGGGTAAACCCTGGAATTGATTACATTCAAGTCCTTTCATGGGCTCAATGTTCTTAATCTTTGTGGAACTTCACTCAATGTGGCTCAACATGCATTCAGTTCATTTGTCAAACATAGGGGTGACAATAGAAAAACTCTGAGCATCTTTTATAATACACTGACTCCCGGATGTGCTGGTCACAGATAACGGGCTATAATTTATCAACATTGAATTTGAGTATTTCCTAAAGTCCAATGGTGTTCAACATATAAGGACAGCTCCATACCAAACTGTCCCAGTTCCTTTTTGATTAAAGAACTGAACCTCAAGCAACTACAGGGATAGCTCCAGCAGAGTTGCTAATGGGGAGAACATTCTACACCAGGTTAAATCTGATCTTCCTGAATCCTGGTGGGAGGGGAGGGAGGGGGGTGGTGTGGTGGTGGTGGTGGGGGGGGGTGGGGGAGGTGGTGCTGGTGGTGGTGGTGGTGGTGGCGGGAGGGTAGGTTGATATGGACACAAGACTTCATTAAGTGAGAAAAACATTTTAGTTCAGGTGATAAAGAGTGGTGTAGAAACCACTGGAATGGCCCTGCTCGGGTAAGAGACATGAATGATGTGAGGTCAGGTCCAGTGACATATAACGTTGTGGTCGGTGCGGTGGTCCTGATCAAGTATGTTTACCATGTGAAAGTCGCTGACTTGTAACCAGTGTGAGAGCAAAATGTGCCCAGCTCCCCGACAGCTTCAACTGTTCCAGAATCTGTGGGTTCTCACTCTGTGTTAAGCATTGAAGATACCTCAGATCCTGACGTGGACATAGTGGATGTTGCTGTCTCGGTGCCTTTGCTGCCTGAACAAGAGAATGAAGTTCATCTGAGACACTCTGGGCACAAGAGGCAAGCGACTGCACATTATCCACCACCTGTATCAGAGGTAGAGTAGGAGATACCTGACCCGGTGCTAAAAAGCCCTAGAAGGAGATACAAAAAAGATTCAGCCTATGTTCTCAGATTCAGAGGTAGAGGGATGTAATGATTGTAACGAGGTCAGACAGGTGGACCTCATAGAATCTGAGTTTCCAGTTTGGAGCTGTTAATCTGGTTTAAATCAGGGAGCCCTAGCTGACAGATAAGAACAGGAGTGTCAGAGGTTCTGTTCACTCTCAAAGCTGGCTCTGAGGGAGCTGGATCAGTGGCAAGAATTCTCCACATGTAAATAAAGGGTGACTTGGTAATGGGATGGCGGCTTCTGTGGAGTTATTTCAATATGGTGTAGGTCAAACTCTAGTGGACCTTAGTCAACTTTCCCAATTCAGGGACTTAATTTCTGCAGTAGGAAAAGTAAACTTGATCAAACTTTCTCTTCATTTTGGTCAGCTAAATGCAATGAAGGAAATCAAATGATGGCTAACCTGCAAATGCTTGAGTGCTGTAGTATTACATTTGATGGCAATTAACGACATAGATGCCAGCTGATAAACATTTGGGATGTCAATTGATAGCTCTTCGTGCATTTAGTATCAACTGATAGTTTAGAAATTGCATTTCAGTGCTAATGGAATCAGGTGATGCCTGGAAGATTGCCTTCTAGAGCGCATGAATGCAATCAAAAGTGAATGATGTTGAAAAATGTCAAAAATCTCTGGTAGAGTTTGATCATATCCTGCATTAAGATTAACTGCTGAACTGGAGGTAGTTAAATCTGCTTATCGACTGGATTTAGAGCATTACAGCAACTCTGAAAGCTCAATAAGTGTTAACATATGTAGTGGAAAGATTCTGGTATGCATAATTTTAAAGGTTCTTTTGATAAAGAAGTAATCAGAATTAATTTATCCAAAAACTTGAAAGTAGGTTAAATATTTAATGGACTTTGATGCTTTTATTGGTAAATCGATATGTGATTTTCTTTGATGTCCAAAGCAGTCGATCGACTGAAGTTTTTTTATTTATAACGAAACAGATCCAAATTCTGATGTATCTATAGACAATTTTTTAATTTTTAATTCTAAAAGGTAATTTTTTAAAGCAAGTTACAGAGAAAATAAAACTGTAGAAATAAATTCAGTGACTGTTCAGCAAAGTCTTCTGTGAAGACCATGGAATATCACACTAATAAAGTGATAAGGAAATTTCAAACAGAGAGGAAATTAACAAGAAAATGTAACAAAGGGGTGGACTATGCAGATACTTCTTGTCACTTCTTGCAGATATTTCTGTTTTGCCACCAGGAATATACAACAAAAATTTGTAAAAAAACTGATTGAAAACACTCACCTCTATTGGCCAGTCAAACATCCCAGCATATTGATTAGAGTGCTGTGAGCATTATGGTTGTGAGGAGAGCCATTTTAAACATGCCTGCACAGCAGGCTAAAAAAAATGAAAATGCTCCCACACTAACTGCTGAGATATCAGCCACTGTTAAAAGGAATCAAGTTAACAGAATTTCTGCCACATTGCTAAACCAGGAATCTCAAAAGCAACTACACAACTGTCAATGTCAACAGTGAGTGTCATCTAAAAATGGCTGCAACATTGTCTTATCTGCTTTGGACGAATAATTCAGAGACTTTCATGTTTACTTACATCTGTTTGGACGTACTCTTATTTTCTATACTGTGTATTGCATTATTATTTCTTTTTGCATTTTGTGATTAATGAACTCGATCCTTTTGATAATTCTAGAAAATTGTGAAGAAAAAGTTTCACCTAAAACAGTAAACCTAAAGGGCAGGAACCCTGCCACGTTCCTAAAGGCACTGCTGGCTCAGACTTAATGGTGGATGCCACTTCATTTGCTTATTTATATCTTAAATTTGAGGAGGCAGAAAATGAACTTTCTTTATTTCCTTCAAGTCAGCGACACAACAGTTAAAGTGACCAGTCCAATATTATTTGTCATTGCTGATGAGGAATCACAAGGTTTACTCCCTTCTATCTGATGAAGAGAGGCCACTGATCAAGAGGCAATTAAAAATGGTTATCTTAATTGTGTACCAGTTACTGCTAGGAGTGTCAAATTATAAATGCTGTGGCCTCAGGAAAAGGCCAAACCAAGCATACCTGAAATTGAAAAGGCTTAAACAGCTTGCTTTTGACCAGTAAGTATGGATAGGTGAGATATAATTTACTTGTGAAATCCTTTGTAAACTAATTCTTCTGGAGGGAGTCAGTCAGTCAGTCAGAGACCATAAAAGACCAGGACAAAGTTCTAATTGGCTGCAAATCCATGTAAAGGCACAACTAAGAGTACAGGTGAAGTTAAATAAATTCCCTGTGAGTTACCAGGATTTTGTATCTGGGTTACATTTCCCCAGGATGAGGCTAGTAAGCTTGTGGTAGCACTTACGGACACACTGGTCCATCAAAATTAACTGGCCCCACACCCCAGGAAAAACAAGCAGACACTCATCCAACAGGTGGTGGCACCACTGAGCTGCAGTAAGGGAATATAATGGCTAACTCATCAGATTCCAGTGATGGGGCATGTCGGTAAATGCAAAACCCAAGCCTGCATCTGCCAGCAGTCTTCGTGGCTGCAGCCCCACGGGGTAGCAGGAAGGTTCTGCAGTTTCTATCATTCCTGCCAGGATTTGGAGAAATCCCAAATTGGAAAAATCTGCACCTATATTTTCTCTGCTGGCTTCAGGGAACCTTTCAGCAAGGAGTTAATGGACTGTGTGGCAATTTTGTCCAAAACAAAAGGAGGCTACCAGTATAGCTTTAGCACCATGGACATGGTTAGCCACTTCCCGGAGTCTGTTCCCCAGAAATCATATCTGCCAAAACAGTGGTGAGGAAATGGATTCAATTTTTCACTCTAGGTAAAAACAAGGACTGCAGATGCTGGAAACCAGAGTCAACATCAGAGTGGTGCTGGAAAAGCACAGCAGGTCAGGCAGCATCCGAGGAGCAGGAAAATCAACGTTTTGGGCAGTTCTACCACAGAACACACCAGATGGCCTCCTTCTTTAGAGACCGCAATTTTCCTTCCCACGTGGTTAAGGATGCCCTCCAATGCATCTCGTCCACATCCCGCACCTCCGTCCTCAGATCCCACCCCTCCAACCGTAACAAGGACAGAACGCCCCTGGTGCTCACCTTCGACCCTACCAACCTTCGCATAAACCAAATGATCTGCCGGCATTTCCGCCACCTCCAAACGGACCCCAACACCAGGGATATATTTCCCTCCCCACCCCTTTTCGCCTTCCACAATGACTGTTCCCTACGTGACTACCTGGTTAGGTCCACGCCCCCCCAACAACCCATCCTCTCATCCTGGCACCTTCCCCTGCCACCACAGGAATTGCAAAACCTGAGTCCACACCTCCTCCCTCACCTCCATCCAAGGCCCCAAAGGAACTTTCCACATCCATCAAAGTTTTACTTGCGTATCCACCAGTATCATTTATTGTATCCGTTGCTCCTGATGCCGTCTCCTCTACATTGGGGAGACTGGACACCTCCTAGCAGAGTGCTTTAGGGAACATCTCCAGGACACCCACACCAATCAACCCCACCGCCCTATGACCCAACATTTCAACTCCCCCTCCCACTCTGCTGAGGATATGCAGATCCTGGGCCTCCTTCATTGCCGCTCCCTCACACCCCCCGACGCCTGGAGGAAGAACGCCTCATCTTCCGCCTCAAAGCACTTCAACCCCAGGACATCAATGTGGACTTCACCAGTTTCCTCATTTCCCCTTCCCCCACCTCACCCCAGTTCCAAACTTCCAGCTCAGCACTGTCTCCATGACCTGTCTTACCTGCCTATCTTCCTTTCCACCTATCCACTCCACCCTCCTTTCTGACCTATCACCTTCATCCTCACCCCCATTCACCCATTGTACTCTTTGCTACCTTTCCCCACCCTCCTCTCTGACCTATCACCTCCATCCCGACTCCCATTCATCTATTGTACTCTGTGCTACTTTTTCCCCACGCCCACCTCCTCTCATTTATCTCTCCACTCTGCCGGCACCCTACCTCTATTCCTGATGAAGAGCTTTTGCCCAAAACATCAATTTTCCTGATTCTCGGATACTGCCTGACCTGCTGTGCTTTTCCAGCACCACTCTGATCTAGACTCAATTTTTCACTCTGCCTGTTGAGATCCAGTCAGATCAAGGCTCAAATTTCATGTCCACAGTATTCCAGGATGTTATGGATAACTTGGGCAATGTCCAACAGAAATGTTCAGCATATCAGCCCCAGTCACAGGGGTTGCTAGAATAATATTACCAGACCCTAAAAGTAATGGTCACTATCTATTATCATAAGTACCCTCATGACTGGGATAAAGGACTAGATTTTCTTTTGTTTGCACCAGGGTTTCACCCAATGGGTCCATTGGTTTTACTCCATTCGGATTAGTTTATCGGCACCAAGCATGAGGGTCTCTGAAAGTAAGGAGTAGATTTTAGAACAGAAGGAAGTCTTCATGTGAGACTATGTAGCCAAGATCCAACAGGGATTGTCACGAGCCTATGAAGTGGCACAAGAACACTTGAAAATCTCCTAAACAGTGATGAACAAAAGGCAGCTGAATATTCAAAACTTTCAGCCAGGAGGCTATATATAAATGCTCTTGCCAATATCAGGTGAACCCTGAAAGGCCAAGTTTAGTAGTCCCTATAGAATCACAAAGAAGCTCGGGAAATTGGATTTTCTGATTCAGTCCCTAGATCCAGAAAAGAAACCAAGGCAATGTTATCCCAACACAATAAAGCACAAGCCATCATCAAGCAGATTATGATCTGACCAATGCCACCAACCGAGAGGAGAAGGGTCGCAGCCAGAGTCAATTGGAGGGTAATAACAAATGAGGTCCCCTTCTACTCAGCTAACCAATACGGAAATACCAGTATATTTTGATTTCTTATATGTTCACCTCGGTGCAGAACCATGAGCAGGTTTAACAAGGCTGCTCACTATTTTGGAGGTTTATGTAAAAGCAAGTTACATTGCACCACCTTCGATCTACACAATGAGGACATGGCAGACGCCCTTTTCATAAAGCAACATCCCTATTGGCTAAGACCAGAAAAGTTGGCCCAGTTTTGGGAGGAGATTAACTACATGCTGCAGCAGCAATCAAGTTGGGTCCATACTCAAGCTGAACAGCTCCACAAGGATCTGCTTTGGCTAGTCTACAGAGCAGAGCTGACTCCTGTCTAGTCACCCACCTGGAAGATTGCAAAGATAGCATAGATAAAGCGTTACCAAAGTAGATTTACTCAAAAGGCATTGGTAGGTTATGTGACTGCCAGCTCAAAAAAATTTTCCTTTTCATTTCTCCAGACATTTTATTCCAGTGTTGAGCAGTGTTAAATACATTCTGACTGCAACATGCTGCAGCTTCCTTTTCAAAGGCTGTTGAACCAGATAGTATCAGACTTACCTAATTGTGTAGTAGAAAGTGAGGAGTGCAAATGCTGGAGAACAGCCAAGAGTGTTATGCCCGAAACGTCGATTCTCTTGCTCCTCAGATGCTACCTGACCTGCTGTGCTTTTCCAGCACCACACTCTTATCTAATTGTGTAGTATATATCCAGATGACCTCTTAGTGGACAGTAAGGGTGAGAAATGCACTTAGAGCAACTGTAAGCACTATTCCCAAAGAAACAGCCAGCTAACCTAGTGGTCAATCTTGCAAAGAGCAAGTTGACCAAGACCAAATAACCTATCTGGGTGCATAGTGGGTCATGGGCAAGTGCTACCCTGGGCTGCAGGATAGAAACAGCAGCACAAATCTGCAATCTCACAACAAGACAGGCAACCAAGGGGTTCTTGGGAACTTGCAGATTCTGCTGCAAGTCCATCATCAACATCAGCCGAGTTGACATGTCTCTGGCAACTGTAGACAAAAGCAGACATAATATGAACTGAGAAATGAAAACTGCTTTGGACAAGCTGAAGGCTATGTTAGTAAGCAACAATGTACTAGCATCTCCAAATTTTAACCAATCATTTAAAGTATAATCAAAGTGGAGGAGGGGTTGTCCTCCTTCAGGATGATGAACAAAAATAAGGAACTAATCAGCTACTTCTCTAAGATTCGTTTATTTTCTTCATATTACTGTTATCTTTTTTGATTCAGCTGTTTTGTTAATCCACGTGTGTGTGTTGCGTTAGTATTTCTTCTCATATGTAGTAATAAATAAATTCTCTCTTTGTGTTAATTCATGAAAACCTAATTAAAATGGTTTATTTCACCCTGAACGAAAGATATCCAAAAGGGAAGGAATCCTTTTAAAATGAGTCAAATTGTGATCAGCTGACTGGGGAGTTGGGTGGGTTGGATGAATAAAGAATGTGAGCTAGTTCATTCCTCCTCATTATCACACCCTGCCTTCATATCGCCCTCCTCCCCTCCTGTCTCAATCTGTTAATTTGAGACTTAGTCATACAGAGTAATGATATAATGTATTGAAAGTCTGCCCCTTTCAAAAGGAGAAGTATCATAACATGATCAATAATAATTTTACAAATAAATAAGTTGGGAACGGGTTTTCTCAGTTTGTCTCTGACATTTCCGAATCATTAGAAAGGAACATTAAAATCTTTGACTACAATGATTTGACCAGCGATATTCAGCAACGAAGCAACTAGAATATACTTTTCTGAAGCTGCTAAGGTATCTCTGAATGGTAGAAGAGCTGTTGGGACTGGGATTAATGTATTCAATCAATGCATAGTTTCTTTTGGACTGCAAAAACAAATGACAGTTAATAGTAAGAAAAAGAATTCCAGGAATGTTAACCATAAGGAACAAAATAGTTCAGGGAGACAATGTAAAATATGTATAAAATAGTCTGAAATGTTTTCATACTTACTTTGGATTAAAGTAATACTTGAGATATATAGTTGAACATATCGCTACTGAAATATTTGACCAAAATACAAATTTGAATAGCAAATATCCAAATTCTGAGGTCATAAAAAACACTTATGATTTATGAGAAAAACAAACTTCAACTCAAGCAATCTTCACTTCAAATGTAAATTGGAGTGAACCAGACAGCAAAATCAGTGAACTGGAGAATGAGTCAAAGATTACAAAATAACTTACAAAAGTAGGCATTAATGGAAAGGGGGATGAGTTTGAGTTAGAGAAGCCATATGTTATGGATCCTGGAGAGCTGTACCTCTGCAGTGAAGTTAGTCAAAATCCAGAACTTTGTTCTCAATTACTGAAGAAGAATGCAAGAGAGATTTTTAGATTAGATTACTTACAGTGTGGAAACAGACCCTTCAGCCCAACAAGTCCACACGGACCCGCCGAAGCACAATCCACCCATACCCATTCCCCTACATTTACCCCTTCACCTAATGCTACAGGCAATTTAGCATGGGCAGTTCACCTAAACTGCACACTTTTTTTGGATCGTGGAAGGAAACCGGAGCACCCAGAGGAAACCCATGCAGACACGGGGAGAATGTGCAAACTCCACACAGAGAGTCGCCTGAGGCGGGAATTGAACCTAGGTCTCTGGCACTGTGAGTTTTATTGGTATTTTCTAAGACAGAGTCATACAGCATAAAAATCATCATATCCATGCTGACCAGTAATATCAAATTACTAATCTCATTTACTGCACTTGGTCCATAGCCTACTATGCCCTGGCATTTTAAGTGCTTATCCAGATGCCTTTTAAATGTTGCCGGAATACCTGCCTCTAGCATTCTCTCAGACAGTGCATTCCATATTTCTACAACACTCTGGGTAAAAAGATTTTTCCTTCAGATCTCCTCCAAACCATTTGCACCTCATTTCAAATTTGTTCTTATGGGGTTAGACACGTCTGCCATGGGGAAAAGATCTCATGATTGACTGTCTATTCCTTTCATAATTTTGTTTATCTTAATTAGATCCCCCGTCAGCTTTCTTTGTTCTAAGGAAAACAAACCCAGACTATCCCATCTCTCCTTATAATGGAGAATTCTCACCTTAGGTCAATTTCCTCTGCACCCCAACTCATATAATCATGCCTTCCGATTGGAAGGTGACCAGAACCAAACACAATATTACATCTATGGCCTAACCATGGTTTATAAAGTAGCATCAAGACTTCCTTGCTCCTATATTCTACACAAAGCTGATGAAGGCAAGCATCTCGTATGTCTTCTTCACCACCTTATCTGTCTATGCTGACGCTGTCAGAGATCTATGAACTTGTACACCAAGGTCTGCGTAGGTTTCCTCTGGGTGCTCTGGTTTCCTCCCACAGTTCAAAAATGTGCAATAGGTAAATTGGCCATGCTAAATTGTCCATTGTGTTAGGTGAAGGAGTGAATGTAGGGGAATGGGTCTGGGTGGGTTGCCCTTAGGCAGGTCGGTGTGGACTTGTTGGGCCGAAGGGCCTGTTTCCACACTAAGTAATCTAATCTAAGATCAATTTGTTCCTATTACGTGCACTTCCAAGTCGCTTAGGTACACAACAAACAACAAGGATCTCAGAATCAGTCCCTGTGGTAGACTATTGGTCACAAGCTTCCAATCACAAAAACAACCTTCCACCATTACCCTCTACATCCTATTTTCAAGCCAATTTTGGATCTGGTTTTCCAACTTGCCTTGGATTCTATAGACTCCTATCTTTTTTGCCAGCCTTCGATGTGGGACCTGATCAAAGGCCTTACTCAAGTCTATGTAAGTCACATCAACTACAGTACCTTCAACAATATATTTCATTACATTTTCAAAAAAAGTATTAGTCAGACAGGATCTCCCTCTTTCAAGTCCGAGCTGACTATCCCGAATTAATCCATGCATTTCCAAGTATTGATTAATGCTGTCCGATGGAATTTTTTCAAATAAATTTCTTAATGTATGATTAAACGCTGGTATTCAAATTGCACTTGCATTGATTTGAATTCATGCATGTGGTATGACAGGATTTGGAACGGGATCAAATGCTTAGGAGGGGACATAGTTGCGATTCTCAAAAACTAAGGTTTGTCCAATCAGTTTGGATACACAGTTTGATTTAAGAATGATCTGACAAGAAGGAATACAGATGAAATAAAAAGAATCTTAATCAGTTGCAAGTTATAGAGGGTAACATTCTTGTTGATCTGAAGATTTCCCTGAACTGTGTTTTTTCTTGTTTTTGCTGTTCTCCAAGGAAATTACATGTTTATGAATAAGTCAACCATATGTATGGTTGCACTATGTTTAAGCAGTGCAGGTTTGAGGAGCCTTATGATGTTTTCACACTTTTTATATATTAGGAGTTAATATATAAGGACTGAAAAGATGCATCCATCCAGAAAACATTTTTTGAATCACAGCATCCAAATAATGCTTTAAACTTCCACAATAATGCCAAATTTGCTTTTCATCTCTCAAGCATGAATTTTATTGCTCATGAGATGAAAGTCGTCTTTTTCTTTTAGCTACAGTACTTTTTTTTACTGGAGCTGAGAATTTTGTGAAGCTTGTCTAAACTTAATTTTAAAATTGGCATCTGAAAGAAAAGGAGAAGGTCCAAAGTTAAAGTGATTGGGCTATTTCAATCCAATCGAAATAAGTTTCAATTTTTTTTTCCCTTTCTGCTGGACATCAAGAGCAATATTGGGATGACAAAATTGGTATAACACTTCCCTCACTTCAACAAATCATCCAGGTTGATATCTATAACTTGAGTTCTAGCTCCAAATAGCATTTTAAAAAATGCACATCATTTGAGAGAGATTGTCATTCACTCAAGATGATTAGAATAATTGCAACTGGAACTAATACATAGGTACAGTAAAAGGTAACTGGAAGATTATTTTCGCTGGTTTAAACAACCCTCACCTGGATATAATTCATGATGAAATTATTTGCAAATGCTGTTTTTCATCTTGAGAAGTCTAAGAGATAAAATATAACACTTTAAATAAATAACACAGCGTTTCTAAATTCGAAGCACAAAACCTGCTTTGAAGCAGCAATTTGAATACAGTTTGTTTTGTCCTCAGAATTATACACCTAAATGTGGGTGTATCAGCAACCATGAAACTTAAAGTCATTTTTAGAGTATATTATATGCATGGTTATAGTTTGATGTTAAGGTTAACAATCCACTCAATGGCCTCAGCTGTTGCAGTGCAAATGGTAGTGACTTCACCAAGGATGGATCTCTCAGGGAAGAAGTTCAGTCTGTGGGTGATTTTCTGATTTGGATAGTTACTGTTGTAATTTGAGTTGTTCCATATGTTCTACTTTTGAAGCAAATGACCACATCTTTTCGAGCCTGTCCTCGAGCATTAAGATTGTCCACATTTTCCATCAAATGTTTCATGGAACTGACACACTCAGATCAATCACAAGATTGCCATTGATGATATTTCCAGTCAACTAGGAGACACACAAGCCACTGCAAATTATGAGTGTCAATAACAGTTTGAATGTTTTCCAGAAGACACCACAGAATTTCAACCATTTGTGGGTGTTTCACTTTTGAGGCTCTATATTAATAATATAATGCAGGTATCAAATAGAAATTGAAGTTATCTATGTCAACAACCCTGGGTAATTCCAGGTAGACTAACTTACTCCCTTACTTGGCTCCAAAGAGACCTAATTAGTTGTTTTTTTTAGTGAACTAACAAAACCATTGGGTGGGTCAATGCTGCTTTTTTCACATTAATGTAAAAGATTTTAGTATGTACACTGCAAGTACCAATGTAGTGTAGGGGGTATTCAGATAATCTGATTGATCTAAAGAGGGAGATTCAATGTAGTGTTAAGTGGGTAGATTGTACTACCTGTACACAGCATGAACAACAGTTTAATTTCATCCAGTGCCCAGTCCTCAAATAGTCACTAGCCTCCTTGAGCAATTTGGACAAATTTATTTTTCTATCCTTTGTATAATATGACAATATAGATGTATGTTTATAGATGAATGTAGGCTAATTATATTAAAAATTAACCATTTGGAGATGTTCACTGAGAGATCAAGTCAGTAATATGACCAAACATTAGAAGCAATATTAAAACCTAAATCTGAGAGAATTTTCAAGATTCATAGTGTAACATTTTTCAAACAAGAATTGAAAAGTGTACTTTTTTTGTTTTATACTGTAAGTTTTTGTGCAGTCTATGGTACATGTCTTAAGGACAATTTGTTCAACTACTGGTATGTTGATTATATACTTTCTACCAGTATTAGTTGAAGCAAGTAAAGGAGCAGATGCTCACAACTTGAAATTATTTGATGCATTTTACAACAAAATCTGCTCACTTTGGATTGCTTTTATATTACTTTGTGAAGAAAATAAAAATGGGAATGTTAATCAAAGGTGGTTGCAAAATATAATTGGTGCAATAAACAATCAGAAATCCCCTGTAGAGGAAGAAATAAGGGAGAACAAGGAGTGCTAAAATTGTTGACATAAACATATATGAGTTGTGTTTGAATCACAAAAGTGTATTCTTCGCAGTCAGTAGAAAACATCTTTTACTACAGAAACCAATTGTACTTGTATTTCATGAGCATGTCTGGATCTTCTGAAATATTGCATAAGTTATAGAACTCTATTTTCATTTGGACTTGCTGCACAGATCATGAGAGCAAACAACAACCTACTTGCCTTGTAAACTGAACTGTGACAATGCTATTAATATTAGAGAGTGGATAATTGCAGATTACAGGTCTGGATAGTGTCATAGAGAATGAAGCATTTTTAAAATAAAAATGAAAATATCTAGTAACTCTTTAGATATAGTTAAATACTTGCAAATAGGGTTGTCTAACAATGCACTTTGCCAAACACTAAAAGGGCTGATTGAAACAAAATTAGCTGATAAAGTGCTTGATTTTCTGAGGTTGTTTTTATATGTTGTAAGCATAAATACAGACAGCTTTCTAACATTATATGACTAATTAGTGTCTCTATCCTGAAGAATAATCTTAAGCTGTTTTACAGTAAAGTCTGATAGAGAAATGGATACTGGAGAAAGAATAGGAAAAGTAAAGCATGTATAATTGAGAAATGGACTTTGAGTAGATTTTGAAAAGTGGAGAGAGAAATTGAAAAGGTTTCAAAAACCTCCAGAAATAGACCAGTAGCAAAATCAGATGTCTTTAGGATGTTGAAAGGTATTAAGAGTAAATTAATTTAGGAAGTTTGAAGCGAAGTGGAAATATCTACTTTTTCCTTCTTGTGAACAGATGAAGCTGTATGAAAGTAAGGGAATTTGAGTAAAAGGGAAAACAAAAGTGATTAAAGGTGATGTTGATTGTGACTAAGCCCTCATGATCATGGACACTGATAGAGAAGGTAAGTCAGAATATTAATTGGATTGAATGAAGTAAGGAGGAAGGGGCATTTGGAGGTGAGGGGGTTAGAGGAGATTAAAGCTGCATAAAGGCTATGGATGAAGGCAAGGAGAACTTGGTGAGCAAGCTTGTCTGGGTTTGAAGACAGTAGAGGAAAAGATATAGAGGGGATGGAAGGATATGAGATGCTAAGAGGAGAAAGAGTAATAGCAAGAGAGGTCAAGTTGGAAAATGCCATTGGATTACACCACCACAATGCAATTAGGGACAACAAATGTTTTATGAGCAATCCTCATCATGGAAAACCTTATTGTATAAGGTTGTTTGCAGTAATGGTCATCATGGAGTAGGTTTGCTGCCACCATCCACTTTAGGGCAAGGATCTACAGGGCCCACTTGGTCTGGTGTGGTATAGGAAATCCACTTCCTAGTCTTAAATGGGGAGTCTCTTATCTTAAACAAGTTGTGACTTAAACCTTTCATCTCATATTTCCTTTACAGGCCAACTGTCCTGTTGAAAAAGGTTATATCATTTTGACATTACCCTGGATCTCTGAACCAAGCAATTTTTTTCTTGGCTTTATAGGCCATCCCTGGACATTGACCATCCATACTCAGTGCAGACTGCTGTTGTATGTGCCACATCTTTGGTCTGTATCAGCAGATTCTATCCTCAATCTGCCAGTAAATCTGGGTTGAAGTGTACACTTCAAAATACTTTAACTTGTTATTTAGCCTGGAGTCTTCAATTTGCCCTCAGGGATTGCTACATTCATGTTCATATTCTGTGCCTTATTTTAACATTTTCCCTTGCCCACTAAGGATTTTAACTTTGCTCATGGAGTCACTGATGTTATTTGCTTTCTGGCAGAACCTTGTTTCAGAATTGTTCCGACAGATCAACAGCACACACATTACCTGGGTCTCTGGATTAACAGTCCAGTGATAATATCACTAGGCCTTTGCCTCCCCACCTTTTTTTTGGAAGGTTGTTGCAGATTCAATGGGCCAAATAGCCTCTTTCTACACTGTAGGGATTCTATGAAAACCATTTGCTAGTCCAGTGAAAAGAGGCACTTGTTAAGACAACAACGTGTGCTTTATTACACATCAGCAACTAAATACAAGATACACTAATATGATAAACATCTTACAGAGACTGTGAGGAGAACCTGAAAAATTAATCTTACTTCTGGATCCAAGGGTGTTTCGCTACCAATTTTGTAGAATTACTTTATTGTTGTTGATGCTTAAGGCGGTCTTCAGTATTAGCCATTTTAGCTCCTTATACACTTATACAACAGGGAACTTATAAAATTTGTATGCAGGTAGGTAGCTTTCAGTGAGCAGAAAGAACTTGTTCTAGTAAGGTAAATTTTTGCCAGTATCAGATTGCCAAATGGTTCATTTACAATAATCTCATTGAAAGTAAGGATTGTTTTTGTGAGACAGTGAACATTGGAGGGCAATATAGAACAAGTTGAGAAGGATGAATCAGCAGATGTTGAGCAGGTCTAATAGTATGGGGATAATGTTAGAAATGTTAGTGCTAAAATACCTGTAGTATTTCCCAGGTGACCACCACTACCAGTACATGGTATTGGGTAAGGATTGTTTGTAGTCCATTGCCACCAATCCTTTCTTGTCTTTAAATGATTCTGTTCCAGAAGGAAGAATTATTTAAATCTGTAAATGATGCATATCTGTCTGAATTGTCCACTATATCTCAGAACAGTATGACCAGTACATTCATTTCCAAACATTACTGTTTTGTTTTGTACTGTTTTTTTTCCCTCTGGGGTGGGTGGGTCTAGTGATTAGTGATTGACAATACACCACTATAATGTACCTACATAAGAGGCTTGGGGTCAAGACAGTTTATTGCAATATACTAGCTTGGTCAGGCATAATTTCTAGAACCTTAGGAAAGTGGTACAGACACTGATCCTGCCAAAGGAGTAGAATTCATTGTTTCTACCGACAGACTGTGTGTGACATATATAGAATACATGGAGCTAATGTAACATGAACAGTAAAATTTTCAGAACCATTACCTTACACAACAATATCGAAGTGTTCGATGACAATAAATCCACATGTAGGAGGTTTCTGCTGTCTTGTATGTTTACACTTATCATATGATATAATATTCCAGAATATTTGTGTTTTAACTCCAGTTGAAACAGTGGACAAAAGAATGTTGTGAATCTATCAAGCATTCATTTACTAATGGTGCCCACAACAATTTTACAGGATTACATGCATGAAATGGAGTGTTAATATTGTTATCGAATGGTTGTCCACTGATCATCTTACAATCAGAGTACTGAGTACAGGAGTTGGGGGATCATGTTGCGGCTGTACAGGACATTGGTTAGGCCATTTTTGGAATATTGCATGCAATTCTTTTCTCCTTCCTATCAGAAGGATGTTGTGAAACTTGAAAGGTTCAGAAAACATTTACAAAGATGTTGGCAGGGTTGGAGGATTTGAGCAATAGGAATACGTTGAATAGGCTGGGGCTGTTTTTCCTGGAGCATCGGAGGCTGAGGGGTAACCTTATAGAAGTTTATAAAATCATGAGGGGCATGGACAGGATAAATAGACAAAGTCTCTTCCCTGTGGTGGGGAGTGCAGAACTAGAGGGCATATATTTAGGGTGAGAGGGGAAAGATATAAAAGAAACCTATGGGGCAACTTTTTCACTCAGAGGGTGGTACATGTATGGAATGAACTTCCAGAGGAAGTGGTGGAGGCTGGTACAATTGCAACATTTAAAAGGCATCTGGATGTGTATATGAATAGGTAGGGTTTGGAGGGATATGATCCAGGTGCTGGCAAGTGGGACTAGATTAGGTTAGGATATCTGGTTGGCATAGACAAGTTGGACCGAAGGGTCTCTTTCCCTGCTGTACAACTCTGTGACTCTAATATGACTCTAATACTGGACTGAATTAGCAAGGCAACTTCTCTTGAAAGGAAATTATAATAACATTCATACATATGAGAGACTAGCTGAAATGTAAATGAAATAAGTTTACATTCAGGCCATTCAAGTCCTCATGAGCTAAGCAGCCAGGAGAAGGAGGGAAAGTTGATTACTGTACAAGGAGCACCAGTTGAATTTTAGTCCTATTTCTGGCATGGCTTTCAGGAACACAATCAAACATTCCTCTAAGAGATATCCATTGAACCGAAAAATAATTCTTACGGAGAAAAGGAGTATCTATATTCATGGTCCAAAAGGACAATCAAAGTGTATGGCTCACTGGACAAAAGAAGAAACCTCTTGAATTTTTTTTACCTTCCCTTACATAGAAGTATGTCTGTGCACCATATTTAACATGAGACTATTTTTAATCGGACAATCTTTTTAACAACTGCATTGACAATTGGGCAGCATAATGATTCAGTGGTTAGCATCAGAGCACTAGGGACCTGGGTTCAATTACAGCCGCAGGCATCTATGTGCGAACTCCGCGCAGATTCTCCCCATGACTGCATGGGTTTCCTCCAGGTGCTCCAGTTTCCTCCTACCTTCCAGAGATGTGCAGGTTAAGTGGACTGGCCATGCTAAATTGCCCATAGTGTTTGGGGAGATGCAGTCTAGGTGGATTGGCCATGGGAAATGCAGGGTTACAAGGATGGAGTGGAGGTGGATGCTCTTTGGGGGGGTCAGTGTGGACTCAATGAGTGAAATGGACTGCTTCCATTCTGTAGGGATTCTGTGAATTTTTTATGCTCAGGTTCCAATTTGACAGCAGAACAGCTGTGCCCTACACTTGTTTGTCATACAAACGGAGCAGATTCAGTGTGTCAGCATGCTTGCATCATAGTGTTAAATAGCAGCACTTGAACAATCTGATGCACACAACCAGTTTAGCCTTAAAATATGTAGTCTTCCCACATTTTCTGTCTCATAAATTGTTCCCTGTAGTCTCTGTAGAAATGAAAATAAAACAGCATTATAAATTGAAGACAGTTGTTCATCAAACAACATGTTTTGAGTTTTGTCTGGGGATAAATTTAATTCCAGACAATCTTTGCTTATATTGAAAGATGGGTGGATTAAGTAAAGACAAAGACAAAGACAAAACATTTCCAGAACATAAACAAAAAAGTATAAAACATCTTATGAGAGACAACTACCTCTGTTTTGAGTTTTATAAAATTAAATTAAAGAATTATTTTGGGTGGAGATTTTATTCCTTCTGGATAGAGAAAAATGAAAATTTTAATTTTGAGGCATTTTATGTGGATTTCGGTATTACTAACATCCAGTGCTGGCTCCAAAAACATTAGGACCAGAGTTTTGTCCTCCAGTCTTTGAAATAGGTTTAAGTTCAGAATTTTGTTGAGTTCAGAATTAGAAGTGTATCTCACTGAGCAGTCTTTCTTTATAAGTTTTTTAATACACCATGTTTGTACATTTTATGATACAAAATAAAAACAAAAAACGCTGGAGAAACTCAGCAGGTCTTGCAGCATCTAAAATTCCATTGGAAGATGCCAACAGAGAGTGAGGAATTGTTAGGAGTGACGGAGGAGTAGTCCAGCATATCATGGATGGAACAGCCTTGTGACTGATTTAAAAGGTCATCCAAGTGAAAACTTTAAAATGATTCAGGGTTTGATAGTTATAGAGAGAATCTATTTGCTCTCACAGAAAAAAAATCTGGAATTAAAAATTGTCTCATGGTGACTATGTATTGCTGTTGAGTGTAGAGAAAAATCTGCTTCCAGTTTTAATCAATTCGATTCATTCCACAACAAACAGCTAAAGATGCTAGATACTACAGAAGGAAAGAAATCTGTCATCCTTACCACGTCTGGCTGATGTGTGACTGAAGAACCACAGCTACGTGGTTAACAATAATCTTCCCAATCAGCAAGGCACTGTAACAAAACAGCAGCAAAGTCTACAGAAAGGAATGAAGCTAAATGGACCACCCACCATCAACCTCGACACCAGAAAAGAGAACAGTTAACACAGCTCCATTGATCCTTGAAGTCCTTCTTCCTAACATCCTGGGACTTGTTTTAAAATCAGGGGAGTTGTCCTGCATGCTAATCAAACAATGGCCTGACATTGTGAAATTTCCAGAAACGTACCTTAAGGACATTACTCCAGTCGCAATCATCACCATACCTTATATATCTCTTGTGCTAACAGCCCAGAGATATACAGTCAGAACAGAGGTGCCCTCGATGACTTCAACTGACTCTGAATCTCAAGAAGTCTCATTGCAACCAGTTAAACATGAGGAAGGAAACCTCCTGCTGATTGCCCTTTAAGTGTTGAGTCTGTGCTTCTTCAATTGAACATCAGTTGGAGATGGCAAGGGTACAGAATGTACTTTGAATGGGTCTTCAATGTCTATCACCTAGAATGGCTCAGGCACACCACTGCTGTCTGAGCAGACAGAGTCCTAAAGAAACAAGACATCTGAATATGAGAAACAAAAAAACTGTGAATTCTGAAAATCTGAAATAAAAACAGGAATTGTGGGAAACAGTCAACAGCTAAAACAGCATCTGTAGACACAGATAATGAGATAATGGGTAACATTGTCCAAGATGGAATGCGTGGATGATGAATTGAAGTTATCAACTTGGTGTATTAGATCTGTATCTCTCTGTCTAAGCACCTAGGAGTTTAATCATTCTTTATTAATGTATATGGCTTCATGATGGAAGTTTGTGGCGGAAATTTAATATATTCAAACACAATTAGTTCATAATGCTAAAGTTGCAACAAACACTAGCATTGCCACATTGAGAAGGACAAGATTTAGTAGAAGGCACACCTCTGAATTATACAAACTGCTTTGACTTGTTCATTTATTCTCACCTTGTGAGCAGGCCTGCACTAGTCTTTCACATCCTGTATCAAGAAAGAAAATAGTGTTCTGTGAAAAAGAAATCAGACAATCAAATGGTATCACCAGTGATCAAATTCTAAGTCATGTCAAAAGTATAAACACGCATGACATCAATAACATCTCCTTACTTCCTCTAGGTATGGTCATTGTCTCCACTATCAGTACTGGTTTAACCAAGAAACCAAGACGAAATATGTACAGATTTAACCATATCTTTAGAGTATTGGTAAGCCAGCAGAATGTTGAAAATATGTGGTTACTAAACTAAACAGACATTCTTTCCATTTACCTCATTAAGATCTATTAGGTTTTACCTTTACAAATTCAAACTTGCAATCGGAAAATTTTTCTGAGTACAAATCATCAACTAGTTTTAAAAATGTCTTTCAGTGGCAAAAATTTTGGTCATTTTCGAAAAGATGCCCAATAATTCAAGGAATTATCTTAAGGAATTGTAGTGCTATATAAAAAGGCATGAAAACAATTAATAATCATTTCAAGTGATCAAATTCTCATCTTGGATCCAGGAGAGAGATCTGTCATTATTTGATCTCTGTTTCCAAATACCATTTGAATGGATAAAATATCTAGAGGGCTTCATGTCCATTTGCAAGGATGTTAAAACAATATCTCAAATTCAGGCATTGTGTTAATACAGCTCATTTTGGCCTGCGTAGCCAGTAACTAGTGCAAATAACGAATGTCGCTAGATTGTAGAGAGTGGAGGAAACACTCTCTGCTTTCTCATACCTGATTACAGTTCAGCAATCTATGCTAGCAGTGTTTGTGGAAGTGAAGCAAGGAAAGACAGAGTTGCTTAGTTTTAGTTATCACCTAAAATTGAAGACACAGTCCACAGTTTCTATTGTTGACAACATGAAAAATGGTCACTTGGGAAATGTAATGGAGGAAGTCCCATGTGTATGAAACCACAACCTCGCTAAAAGGTCAATGTTTTTGAGACAAAATTGGGGAAATTTGGCAAGGAAAAGCAGGACCAACATTACCATCCAGGACCTAGATTTGGGTCTAGCTCAGACTTAGGGGAGGGCTCTTTTCTCTGATAACAGTGGAGTGCTGATCTTTTACCCAAAATGTTCCAATTTTACTGCCAAATAAATTCAAAAGAATATGTTTAAATCCACCTCTGGAATTGCTAGCCAGTTAGGGACACTAGCAGACTGTGATGGCTGAAAGGCTTTAGCATTCTGAGAGCCTGCAAGGTTGGTCTGTAGCTTTCCATAAATGGAATGAATGGGCTAAACAAAATTGAGGAATGAAAAGGCGAGAGACGAAAGCCACCACTTCCTCACCATTAGCATTTTTCCTTATTATTATTCTGTGAAGAATCCCAGAAGTCGGAAGAATGTTGTCACCTTCTCCCTGGCCCATTTGTAACTTAAAGCAATATATTTAAATTAAATGACACGGTACTCTAATCTTTCACTCTGAATGCGCCTTATATTACCTGATCTATGATCTTATCATTCTTTGTGATTTATCTACTCCATCTCCAAATGTGCCTCTAATCCCTGGATACATTTCCCCGTAAGTGTCTAATTAGTGTAAAAAGTGGAGATACAGATAGATGTACCACTAAATTAGAATTTATTGTCAAATGTACTCAAGTGCAGGAATACAGTGAAAAGTGTAGAAAGTTATCATTCTCTGGAGCCATCTTGGTTAAAAATCCTTTAAGAAAACAGATTTTTAAAAAAAAAATGTGTCTAAGAAAACACTCAGATCTTAAAGTCTAAAGTCTGAAATCTTATCTCCCTAAAGCTGTTTTGAATGTTCAGCCACTAATGCGGGCACCCCGGCCTAGCCACAGCCTGGCGTAGTGATGCCGATTAAGAAGACCAAATAAGAATGGGAAACCGGGCATTAGGGCTCATTTTTTTAAAGCACAGAATTTGAAGACTGAGAGGTTATGTTAAAACTTGTCTGAAACATTTGATTTGACCATATTTGGAGCACTGTGACCAGTTTGAAGTCAAATGGTGGAAATTGAATATTATCCATTTTCACTATTATAATAACTGTATCCAGAGAATAATTATTCTATTGTATTAATTTTCTAGACATAACGTAGACAAGCAATGCAATAAAACACTGAGTAACTTTTGTCTACAAAAGGAGCCGGGGGTGGGGAGGCAGGGTTGAATATCAGTATGAGCATATGTATGTGTTTCAGCTGTAGTCAGTGAAATGACATACCTTTTCACTGTAGCCAGTGAGATGTAACTGATAATGACAGTAGGAGCAGTGATACATTTGCCTAACAAATGCTGTGTTGTTAGAAGTGCCTTTGATTGCCTCTGGCATTTATATTGCATTCTTTTAAAAGATTATAGAGGCATAGGCAGAGTGATCCTTTCATGACCATTAATATGTTACTGCAACGAATAACATTGTATGAGCTTGACTCATAGCCCTGTAAAGATAATAAAGGTTTAGCATTTAGTGTGTACAAATATTCCAAGCCAGTCAAAACCTGCTCCACAGGAAAACTCAACAATGTAGCATCCTTTCCTGTGCTAGATTGCTTGGTTCAGTATGAATCTGTGGTATCTTAACTTGAAAATTGCTGCTCCTTTCTATTCATGTAAAATAGCACAACAATAACTAATATAAGGCATCAGAAATGTGTGGCTGATCTGTATGGATGTTTGGGTCACTGCTTTGCTGAAATAAGAGCTCATGCATAATTTTGAAACCAGAACACTTAAACTGATTTACCAAGTCAAAGCACAGACTGTATTTATTATCGAGTTATCTAACCAGCAGTCCTATTTTCTTGTTACAACTGAACCTTTCCCTCTGGCTTTTTTTACCTTCTCTTGATCTTTTCATTGGAAACAGCTTGTGGCATCATCCATCTCAAATTCTCTGTACCTTTCATACTTTGTAGTCCTTCAGAACTTGTTTTCCAGATGCTGTTTGATGTGTGTTTATGTTATTTATCTCCAGAAAGAGACTGTGGGATGCCATTCAAATAATTGGCTCAAAAGAAATTTTTTCGGGAATGCAAAAAAGTCAGCACTTGATTCTACAAAATTAAGGCAGGATAAATTGACTGATCTTGACTCTTTTTTTTTCAAGAAACTTCCCCTCCCAACTTATTGACTCACCTGTGGGCCACAGCAGCAGTTAAAATTAATTAAGTTTGGATAAGCGAGTTGTAACAAGTTCTAAGTGACTTCCACAGTTGAATGGAATTATGATGATGAGGTTCAAGGGAGAATTTAATTTGAATTTTTGGGTCTTTGCTATGATTCTGTGCACTGCCATCTGTTTAGAGCACAAACAAACTTGGACACTGTCCTTCACTCAAATTGTGTGTTCCAGAAGAGTTGTTACTTGCGGAGTGGTACACTGATTTGGTTTGATGTGATTTATTATTGTCATATGTACCTTGGTACCGGGGAAAAGTTTTATTTTGCATATAGTACAGGCAGATCATATCATACAAAGTGAATTAGGGGTTGGAACAGAGCCAAGCATACAATGTTACAGTTGCAAGAAGGTACTTGGGGAGCGAGATCAACATTACATTTAAATTTGAGAGGTCCATTCAGAAATCTAACAACAACAGAGAAGATGCTGTTCTTGAATGTATTTGTCAGTGTATACCAACTTTTATGTCTTCTGCCTGACGGAAGAAGGTGGAAGAGAGGGAGGGGTGGGAGGGGTGTTTGAATGTGTTGGTTGCTTTCCCGAGGCAGTGGGAAGTGTAGATGCAATCCATGGATGGAAGGCTGGTTTGTGTGATGGACTGAACTGTGTTCATGACTGTCTGTAATTTCTTGCAGTCTTAGGAAGAGCAGTTGCCAAACCACACTGTGATGCATTCAGATAGATGCACCATAGAAAGCATTCTATAAAAATTGGCAAGAGTCCTTGTGAACATGCTGAATTTCCCAAGTCTACTGAGGAAGTAGAGACATTGTTGTGCTTTCTCGACCAGTGCGTTAACCTGGATGGACCAGGACATATTGTTGGTGATCATCACTCCTGGGAATTTGATGCTTTCTATCATCACCATCTCAGCACCATTGATGTTAACAGGGATGTGCCCTCCATCCCGCTTCCTGATGTTAATGACCAGCTCCGTCAATTTGCTGACATCGAGAGATTGTTGTGTTTATATCATGCCACAAAGCACTCAATCTTTTTCCTGTATTCTGTCTCTTCGTTGTTTAAGATCCATTGTATAACAGTGATGTCATCGGCAAACATATAAATGGAGTTGGGGCAGAATTTGGTCACAGAGTCATGAGTGTATAAGGAGAACAGCAGCGATCTGCATACGCAGTCTTGCAAGGCACTAGTGTTAGGGTTATGATGAAGGAGGTATTCTTGCATTTCTGACTGATTGCGATCTATGAGTCAGGAAGTTGAAGATCCAGTTACAGAGGGGGGAGCTGAGACCATGGGCTTGGAGTTTAGAGATGAGTTTGTTTGGAATTATGGCAGAACCTTAGTAAGTAAGTAGGAGCCTGAGGCAGGTATCCTTGTTAACCAATGTTTCAGGGATGAGTAGAAGACCAGGGAAATGGCATCTACTGTGGACTTGAGGCACCAGTGGGCGAATTACTAAGGATCAATGTAACTTGCTAGGCTGGAGTTAATATGAAGGGGAAAGTGAGGATTACAAATGCTGAAGATCAGAGTCGAAAAGTGTGGCACTGAAAAAGCACAGGTCAGGTAGAATCGGAGGAGCAGAAGAATTAATATTTTGGACAGAAACCCGATGAAGGGCTTATGTATGAAATGTCAATTCTCTGCTCCTCGGATGCTGCCTGAACTGCTGTGCTTTTCCAGCGCAACACTTTTTGACTCTGGAGTTGATATGACCCATGACTAACCTCTTGAAGTACTTCATAACTACAGAGGTTAGAGCCACCAGATGGAAGTTTTGAGGCATGTTGCATGATTTTTCTTTGGCACTACCATATTGTTGGTCTTCATGAAGCAGGTGAGGGCTTCATTTTTAATATGGAGAGGTGAAAAATGTCTGCGAACATTCCTGCCAACTGGTCTGCACAGGATCTGAGTGCACAGTCGGAGACTCCATCCAGGCCAGTCATGTTCCGTGGGTTCATTCTCGAGAAAGCCAACGTAACATCTACACTAGAGACCGTGAGTGAATCCGATGTTGTTGGGATAGGTGACATCTTTTCATTGATCTTCTGTTCAAAGTGAACATAGAAAGCATTGTTAGGTAGGGATGTAATGTTGCCCACGATTCTGTTTGACTTCATTTTATACCCTGCTATGTCATGTAAGCCTTGCTACAAATGATAGGTGTCTTTGTGGTTGGTCTGGGTCACAATCTTAGTATTGCCTCTTGGCATCTCTGATAGCCTTACATAGATTGCACCTGGATTTCCTGCATAGATTAGGGTTGTAGCAAGACCTGGACCATGGCTACGCTTAGGACTCCTGCAGTGAGGACTCACTCCTTGTTTTCCCAAAGCCATCAAAGGCACAAGTCAGAAATATTATCCACTTGCCGGGGTGAGTGCAGCCCCAACACCATGCAAAAAGCTTTATACCATCCAGAATAACGCAACCGCTTGATTGGCATTCATCTGCAACTTTCAACATTCACTCCCTTTACCACCAAAACACACTGGCAGCAGTATTTATCATCTACAAATGCAGTGCAGTAACACACCAAGGATCCATCAACAGCACCTTTTAAATCCATAATCTCTAACAACTAGAAAGATAATGGCAGCAGTTGCATGGGAACACCAACACCTACAATTTCCTCACCAAGCTACGCATCATCCTGGTTTGAAATTATATTATTGTTCCTTCACTGTCACCATATTAAAATTACGGAACTGCCATCAAACAATATTGTGGGTGTCCCTACACATTAAGAACTGCAATAGTTGAAGAAAGTATAAGCTAGCAAGCCTGTGATACCCACATCCCATAAAGAATAATTAATAGTTGAGGAAAAAGTACTTAATTTTAAAATTACTGCATTTAGTACAGCAGAATCAATTAGTCAATGATTTACAGACAATGGCGACTCTTCAACAATTAGACCTTCATCAAGGGATTATAATGTAACATTGACATTTTTACACCAATTTCTTAACAGATATATCAGCTTACTACAGTACATTATTCCTATAATTATGTTGGACTAATAACTGCAGTGCTGCTATTTTCACTGCAGCAAGTTGGAAATTATAATTCTAGCATACATTTACTATGGTAAGATCTTATTGAAGATATTTACAGTGCATTTTGTCAGCCTAGCCATGCAGGAAATTCTGGACTTTTTTTTACTGTTCTGTACACATTATAGTAAGTGTATTTAGGCTTCAGTGTTGTGACTTAGCTATTGAAACCCCATTTGCAGGTTAATCTTTACCTTCAGTTCATCAGGAATCTATCTTTGTCTTTACCCTTCGCAATTTCATATTTATAATCCTGCATTTAATCAATATTTATTTTGATCTCTCTTGACTTAAATGAGCGATTAAACAGTTAAGGTGCCAGATAAAACTTGATGCAAGTGAATTGCAAGTCATGACAGGAAAAGCAATATTAGTCACAGTCTAAGATGGGTAGGTGGGAACTGGGGTTGATTTGTCAGTTTAGAAATTGTGTTCCTGTGTATAAGGACTTTGGCATCCTTGCTGCATACAACTATGTAAGGAAAACTGATATGGGAAGGAAGTTCTGCAAACATCCACTCCCATGGGCTTTCCAGTAAGCAGGCTCTTAACAACCTTTGATTTCATGTTGAGAATGCTGTTGGCCTTTCTAATTATTTTAGAGCTTTGGAATAACAAAAACTGAGGAAGTCGATGTAAAACATGAAACATAAGAAACAAGATATAAAACAGTTGCATTTATGTGGCACCTCTCATGACCCCAGAACATTGCGACGTACTTTGAATTTTTGAGCACTTTTTAACAGCAGTTGCTGTTGCAATGTAGGGAAATGTGGCCACCAATATACACACTACAAGAAAAAAGGAAGTCAATGAACAATACAGAACAATAATTACATGCAGAGAGATACTGGGGTTCTGAAGAAATACAGACAGGCAACACACAAAAACATTAACTTGGAGTCCATTGCATTAATGAAGTAAGGGTAATTATACAAGATTTGTATCTCCAGTAAGACATTTCAATTATTTTCTGATGTAACAGGTCATACAGAAATACAGTATTGACAAGAGTGTTCATTGTTGCTTTCAAAACACTAATGTTAGATAAGACAGGAACAGGCCCTTCCCCCCACCCCCCACCCCACCAAGACAGCGCTGATACGTGATGCCTTTCAAAAATTGAAAATCTTTTGCCTCTACATTGTCCATTCATACATGCCTACTTATACATCGGTCAAGATGTCTCTTAAATATTGCTGTTGTTTCCACCTACACCACCACCTGTGGCAGAACATTCCAAACACTTATACCTTCTGTGCAAAAGACTTTCCTCTCTCATCTTTTTTAAACTTAACTCTTTTAACCTTAAACTTATGTTCCCTAGTAATTACCTTTTCTACTCTAAGAAAAAGGCACTATCCATTCTATCCATGCCTCTAATAATTTTGTAAACTTCTATAATGTTGCCCCTCACCTTTTGATGTTCAAGTGACAATAAACTAAGTTTGTCCAATCTCTCCTCATAGCTAATTCCCTCCAAATCAGGCAACATCCTAGTAAACTGCATAGATCTGCGTTGTATTTTGTACAACTGTAAATTTAAGTAAAACTGATTTACAATGTGTGTGAATAATTTAAAGACTTTATCCAGATATTTCCATCCTTTTGATATTTCTTGTAGTTACTTATTGAATTCTGTCTGTCTTATTAGTCACTTGTTAGGCAGGAAACCTGGTGGATATGTGTTCCTGGTTTTAAGGCCCCTCCACACATCACCACCACCAGCACATTGCACACCAGTGAATGGTGCAGCCCAACTAGAGGCGGAGGGTTTTAAATTGTGAATGTCTGTCTGAGGGGAAGGCAGGATTTGTCTTTTGAAGACACTGACCTTAATCTTCCTGGCTGATGCACATGGCTGTGGAGACACCATTGCCTGGGGCCATGACACAAGCAGATCTGTTATTTGAAACCTCCAATGTCTCACCTGAGCTGAGAGAAGATGAAATCACATCAGGAAACAATTGCTGCCTGAAAATGACAGATATTCAAATCAATAAAGGAGCAAAACAGGAAGGCTCAGAGCAGGGTTCATGAATCAACCGATCAATCAGGACAGGATAAGAAGGAAGAATAGCGTGAACTAATATAAACGTTGTATGGAGAATGGCTAAAGAATTCACTGGTACAAAGACAGAACATACAAAAACACAATAAGAGGATAAGCAAATGGTCAAAGAATAACCCATAGAAACTATGAGGAGTTATAATATTTAAAGTTCAAGACAAACTAAATTAATCTTTTGTAAATAGGTTACTTCTCCATGACCAGTGAGAGAGTCAAAGGAGCAGATATGTGAAGTACTAATGGAAGAATGTGCATTTTAACACAATCAATCATACTGAATTGAATTGAATCAGCTTTTTTGTCACATACATTCAATGAGTACAGTGAAAGATTTATATGTCGCCACTTAGGTATAAAAGTACCTCGGTACAACTTCTTTAGTAATAAGATTTTAGAAACTAGAGAAATAGAAGGACCAGCATTGCAGAAATAAAAGTCCACAGCAGGGTCTTCCAATCCATTCCATGCTGGCGCCTAGCCTCCATTTTGCCCCAGGCCCTGGCTCCAGACAGCATCGGGCGTCACCTTGCGGATCATGGGGCTGGGTGATTGCTCCAGACTGCACACTGGTCTAAGGACGCCATGCCAGGGGCTGCACCGCCATACCTGGAGGCAGTCATGGGAGATTGCCCAGCCATGCCAGGAGGCTGCCACGGAAGACTGCTATGCCAGGTTGGGAGGTTGCCATGCCATACTAGGATCACTGCTGAAAATGTGTTGCTGGTTAAAGCACAGCAGGTCAGGCAGCATCCAAGGAACAGGAAATTCGACGTTTCAGGCAAAAGCCCTTGATCAGGAATGAGGAAAATGTGTCCAGCAGGCTAAGATAAAAGGTAGGGAGGAGGGACTTGGGAGAGGGGTGATTGGAGGTGTGATAGGTGGAAGGAGGTCAAGGTGAGGGTGATAGGCCGGAGTGGGGTGGGGGGGCGGAGAGGTCAGGAAGAAAATTGCAGGTTAGGAGGGCGATGCTGAGTTCGAAGGAATCGACTGAGACAAGGTGGGGGGAGGGGAAATAAGGAAACTGGAGAAATCTGAGTTCATCCCTTGTGGTTGGAGGGTTCCCAGGCGGAAGATGAGGCGCTCTTCCTCCAACCGTCGTGTTGTTATGTTCTGGCGATGGAGGAGTCCAAGGACCTGCGTGTCCTTGGTGGAGTGGGAGGGAGAGTTAAAGTGTTGAGCCATGGGGTGGTTGGGTTGGTTGGTCCGGGCGTCCCAGAGGTGTTCCCTGAAGCGTTCCGCAAGTAGGCAGCCCGTCTCCCCGATATAGGGGAGGCCACATCGGGTGCACCGAATGCAATAGATGATGTGTGTGGAGGTGCAGGTGAATTTGTGGCGGATATGGAAGGATCCCTTGGGGCCTTGGAGAGAGGTAAGGGAGGAGGTGTGGGCGCAAGTTTTGCATTTCCTGCGGTTGCAGGGGAAAGTGCCGGGAGTGGAGGTTGGGTTGGTGGGGGGTGTGGACCTGACGAGGGAGTCACGAAGGGAGTGGTCTTTGCGGAACGCTGATAGGGGAGGGGAGGGAAATATATCCCTCACTTTTTACATACTAGGATCACTGCTTTGGATGTAAGGGGTGCATTAAACAAGCCCTTTTAAATATAGAGATCTTCACTGTGCTAATAATTTGATCTCCTGCCCGTAAACCTAATTAGATGGCAAATACAAAGGATGGTCTGTTAATTGTCCACTCCCTGTAACATTTCCTGTATTGTGTTGACACAAACACATTAGGGACTCAGAAATGGGTCCGACATCTGAGATTTATAAACCCAAAAGCTTTTGGCCATTGAATTTAGCCTTTTTTTTTCCAAAACCTGGTCATTGCACTGAAACTTGTACCATCCTGAGTGGACTTAGCATGTTGATCGCTGAAGGGATATTTCCCATTGTAGGACAGAATTTCAAAACAAGGTATTTTTAAGACTCAGGGGAATAGAATTTGGTTTCTTTCTTTAAATCTTAAGTATTGGAATTCTTTTCACCAGAGCACTATGGAGACAAGGTCAACGAATACTTTTACAATCAAACTTATGACATAGGAACAGAAGGAGACTATTTGGCCCTTTGAGCCTATTCTGTCATTTAATAAGGTCTATTTGTGTTTTGAATTCCATATTCCAATCTTTGCCCTATGACGTTTGATTCCTTTGCCTAACAAGTATCTACCTAATTCTGCCTTAAAAATATTGAATCACCCTGTCTCCCCTGTCTTCTGAGGCAGAGAATTCCTAAGTTGCATAAGCTTCTGAGAGAAATATATTCTCCTCGGCTCTGTCCTTAAAAGGCAACTCCTGATGTTAAATCAGTGCCTACTAGTTCTGGATTCACTGACAAGAGGAAACATCCTTTCACATCCACCTTGTCTAGATATCCTCAGGACCTTGTAGACTTCAAGCAAATCATTCCTCACTCTTCTGAACCACAGTTGAAAAAAGCCCAGCTGTACAACCTAAAGCTCATTGGAAAACACACTGATTTTGGGCACCAACGCATCAACCCCTTCTAGATTACTTCCTATGCATATCTATTGTTCCTTAAATAAAATGACCAAAGCTGCACAATGTATTTGAGACGTGGTTTAACCAAAGCATCGTACAACTGAATCATATTTTGAGGCAAATTTGGATGGATTTGTGGTTAACAAGGGTATCAAAGGGTGAGACTATGCTGCCCCTTTGACAAGGTTATGTTGTCCTTGGATTTTTTTCCAGAGGGGCCGTAAAGGCAAAAGATCCGATATGTCTGGAAAGATCAATTTGAAAATGCTTTTAAGTTTTATTTTTGAACACTTGTACAATGAAAGGGGTGTAGCCAGTTCTCCCATTTCAGGTTTTGGCTCAGTTTTAATAAGTTGTTTTGTTTACAGCTGCTGGTCAACTTTTAGCTGGGAACCCAAAGAAGTATTTCCATGCTGATCCTCCCTCTCTGTGTGATAAATCTCCTGTAAGAACCTGTGTTTGATTTTACCTTTTTTTGCCAAAGGGGTGTTTACGGGGATGTTGCAATTATTTGGAACTGTATCATTCAGCTGTGATAGAGTCGACTGGATTTTCAGATGGGTTGCTATTCTAAATTCAGTTCTCTTTTGTTTGTGTTTCATTCAGTAGTCTGCAATTAAATTGTTTCATTTAAAACTGAGTGGTTGGGCACTGCATCATTCCTGGAACATCTACCCTGCACCTGCTTAAAACAACTAAAAAAGTTAGGGTCAGGGCTACCTTCTTGAAATGTTTCGAGGGGGTCTACCCTGGTCTATAATAAAGAATATCAGGGTGAGTACGAATATGGAGTTGAGGCCACAATCAGATTTATTGTGATCTTATTGATGGTTGGAGCAGGCTAGAAGGTCTGCATAGCCTATTCCCATTCTTTATTTGGATATTGTGTGCCATTTTCATTTGCAAACGTAAATAAATGAGGTTAAGGCTAGCTTAAATTGAGTTGAACATGTGTCCGGTGACATAGAAATGGTGGAAGAAGTTTTCTAATTTTATCTTTGATTCATATCACAGTACAAAGTATTTTAAGACAGTCATAATGCATTTCACAGGAGTATCGTTAATCAAAGTTCATGAACAAAGTTGAAGAAATAAACAAGTTTTGAAAGAAAAGGAAGGAAGCAACAGCCTTGCTGACATGAACTTTAATTTCTGGAGAGTGCAGGAGAAATGTGAAGATTGCAAGATGTCCCAAATTGGTTTTGGAAATGGACATATTGCAGTGAACAATAGGGATATTCTTTCCCTTTGCACACTCACTTCACTGCAGGCTGTGAGCTGGCCCTGCAGGAGAGAGGGTGGAGCTGGCTGTGATCTCCAGTGAATCTGATAATCAGGAGTCATAGAATCATGGAGTCATACACATTGAATCACATCCTTCAGTCCAACTCATCCATGCCAATCAAGTTTCCCAAACTAAACTCGTCCCACTTGCTTGCATTTGGCCCATATCCCTCTAAACCTTTCTTATTCATGCACCTATCCAAATGTCTCTTAAATGTTGTAACTGCACCTGCATCCACCACTTCCTCTGGTAGTTTACTCCACACAAAAACCATCCTCTGAGTGAAGAAGTTGCTCCTCGGGTTCCTTTTAAATGTTTCCCCCCTAAACTCCAACTCCCTCGGGAGAAGACCTTTGCTATTCACCTCATGTATGCCCCAGCTAATTTTATAAACCTCTATAAAGTCACCCCTCAACAAGCTCAACATAGCATTCCAACTGCTATACAGCCGGTTCTGATTTAACACATTAATTCCATTCTCGTGCGATCTTGCATTTTAAGAAAATCACACAATAGCCACGCCAGTTAAACTAATGGCGCCGAAATTGCATTATAACCAATACAGATAAGGAAAGTTTGTGTTCTACAAATAAGTCTAAATTTTTGAATCACGTTAACGCCAATTCGCGTTAGAACCAACTATACTCAATGACTTGATCAGTGAAGACAGTATCTTAAATGCTTTCTTAACCACTCCAGCTATATGTGTTGCAACTTTCAAAGAATTATGTACCTGAACTTCTATGTCTCTCTGTTTGACAATATTTCGCAGGGCCCTACCATTAATTGTATATGTCCTGCCCTTGTTTGTTTTACCAAAATGTAATACTTCACATTTATCCAAATTAAATTTCATGTGCAACTTTATTTGTAATCTTAGATAACGTTATGACTGGGAGATGCGGGTGTTGGACTGAGGTGTACAAGGTTAAAAATCACACAACACCAGGTTATAATCCAACAGGTTTAATTGGAAGCACTAGGTTTTGGAGCGCTGCTCCTTCATCAGGTGGTTGTAGAGTAAAAGACTGTAAGACACAGAATTTATAGCAAAAGTTTACGGTGTGATATTATATAATTATATATTGAAAAAGACCTGGATTGTTTATTAAGTCTCTCATCTTTTAGAATGACCATGTTGGTTTCAGTTCTTCCATATGTAAATCACAAAACTTTTTAAAAGTTACATTCACAAGTTAACTTTAACAATTGATGTCAAGTCAGCCCAGATAATGCATTTAAGGTGTGAGCAGTCCTGTGTGAGACTGTCTGTGCCTCAGTGGTCAGACTGTTTCTAATCTAAAAAAATGGATTTACAGTATCTTACATGGATTCATGCAGTTTTTGAGCAAAGTAAAATGTAATTCTGCAAATACAAATTCACCCCACAAACTTATATGTATATGCGTGCATGCGGGTCTGTGTGTGTGGAGGACGGGGGGGGAGAGGGTGCAGGGGTTATGAGTGTCTGTGAGAGAGTGTGTGTATGTGGGTGAATGTAAAGGGGTATAGGACTGTGAGACGGTATGTGTGTGAGTGTGGGAGAGTATGTGTAAGTGTATGACAGAGGGTCTGCGTGACTATATGGGGGTGTGTGTAGTGCAATCGGGTCACCTGTAGTGTGACATGAACCCAAGGTCCCAGTTGAGGCCATCCTCATGGCTACCATACTCAGCTATCAGCCTCTGCTCAGCCACTTTTCATTGTTGCCCGTCCCGAAGTAAACCTTGGAGGATGGTCACACGAAGGTCTGAGGTTGAAGTCCCGGGCCGCTGAAATGTTCTCCGACTGGGAGGGAACACTTCTGTCTGTTGATTGTTATATGGTGTCCGTTTATCCATTGACATAGCCTTGGCTTGGTCTTGCTAATGTACCGTGCCTCAGGGCATTCTTGCCTGCAGTGTATGAGATAGACAACATTGGTTGAGTCGCATGAGTACCTGCCACGTGCATAGTGGAAGGTGTCCCCATGCGTAATAGTGGTATCTGTGTCGACATTCTGACATATCTCGCAGAGTCAACCGTGACAACGTTGTACCATACAACACCATACAATGGATAAATGGACACCGCACAACAATCAACAGTGAGCCCTCCCAGTCAGAGAACACTTCAGCAATCCAGGACATTGGACTCTGGACCTTCAGGTGACCGTCTTCCAAGGCAGACTTTGGGACAGGCAACAACGAAAAGTGGCCGAGCAGAGGCTGATAGCCAGGTTTGGTACCCATGAGAATGGCCTTGGGTTCTTGTCACCCTACAAGTGACCCATTGCACTATACACACACACACAGACAGACGACACGCACAGACTGACACACACACACAGATACACAGACACTCCTCCACAGACACACTCCTACAGACACACACACACACACACACATCCTACAGACCCATATACTCACGCAGAACCTTTCTCATACACAAGCTCTCTCTCATACACTCCCACACTCTCACACACACCTTCTCACAAACTTCTACCCCTCGACACTCACACACATACACAGACTCTCACAGACACTCATAACCCCTGTCATCACCAACCCCACCCAACCCCACCACACACACCCACCAACATGCACACATACACATATAAGTTTGTGGGGTGAATTTGTACTTGCAAAATTACATTTTATTTTGCTCAAAAACTGCATGAGTCCATATAAGATTCTGTGAATCAATTTTTTAGATTGGAATCGGTCTGACCATTGCAGCACAGATAGTCTCACACAGGGCAGCTCACACCTTACATGCATTATCTGGGTCGACATGACACCAATTGTTAAAGTTCACTTGAGAATGTAACTTTTAAAAAAAAGTTTACGACTTGCATATGGAAGAACTGAAACCAACATGGTCATTCTAAATGATGAGAGACTTAACAAACAATCCAGGTCTTTTTCAATATATAATTTCAGTTACATCACATTGTAAACTTTTGCTATAAATTCTGTGTCTTAACGATCTTATTCTCCACAACCTGCTGCTGCAGGAGCGTCGCTCTGAAAGCCAGTGCTTCCTAATAAACCTGCTGGACTATAACCTAGTGTTGTGAGATTTTTAACTAAATAACATTAATCACTGTCCACTCCACCATCTCCTTGATTTCAATCACAAACTGACTTAATCACTCCTCCTAAATCCTCATCCAAAACACTTACCCACTCTTATATAAATTATAAACAAAATTACAGAGCTGCACAGGGGAAATCACCAATGAGCGCAGGCAGGGGCGGGGCAAGTGGACACGGACCAATGAGAGTGGACTATTGGGCGGACACGTTGAGTGTTAACCAATGGGATGCTGAGAGGGCTGGGACTCTAGTGATGGAACAATAAAAGTGAAGAAGGGGCAGAGACAGACCAATGGGAACGGGTCTAGGACAGTGAATGGGGCGGGACAATGCCAGGACGGGTCGATGGGAGCGGGATTGAGCAGGGCCGGCCAATGAGGCGGGTGCACGGATGGGGCTTGCCAATGGGAGTGGCAATAAGGCATAGACTCGCCGTTGGGGCGGGGATAGGGTGAGTCTGGCCAATGGCGACAGGGATAGGGCCGGGGCTGGCCGATGGGGCGGGGATAGAATAAGGTTTGGCCAATAGGGGCTGGATTGGGGCTGGGCCAGGCCGATAGGGCGGGGATAGGATAAGTTCTGGCCAATGGGGGCGGAGATAGGGCAGAGATGGGACATTGGGGGCGGGGATAGAATAAGTTCTGGCCAATGGGGGCGGTGATAGGGCAGAGATGGGACATTGGGGGCGGGGATAGAATAAGTTCTGGCCAATGGGGGCGGTGATAGGGCAGAGATGGGACATTGGGGGCGGAGACGGGCTAATGGGTTGCGGCTGTGAGCGGGAGGCGGCAGGTGGACGCTGGACCGAGCTGGAGTTTGAGGCTCTGGCAGAGTTGCTGTGTGTGTGACCGGGACCTGGGAGAAGCGGAGTCCGGAGTGATGCGCTGTTCTAAGTGACTGGGGAAGAGGAGCCAGCCGCCTCCGGGGGAGCTGTAGCCGGGCTCGGGAGGAGCAGCGGGCGCATTACTTGCCGGCTTCCCGTCCATTCCACAGCCCGCTACCCCCGCCCAGACACCGAGCCGGCCGGCGGGCGGGTCCCGCTACCCCCGCCCAGACACCGAGCCGGCCGGCGGGCGGGTCCCCCCCCCCCCCCCCCCCGCTACCCCCGCCCAGACACCGAGCCGGCCGGCGGGCGGGCGGGTCCTCCCCGCTCCGCAGACATGGCATTCGCCAACTTCAAGAAGATCCTGAGGCTCTCCACTTTCGAGAAGAAGAAGAACAAACAGTACGAGCACGTCCGGCGGGACTGCAACCCGGAGGAGAGCTGGCAAGTGGTCGGGGAGCTGGGCGACGGCGCCTTCGGCAAGGTTTACAAGGTGAGGGCTGGAGGGCGGGCGGGCGGGCTGCCTCCCTGCCGGCTCGGGGGCGCTCTCTCGGTCACCGCTTCCCCCTCCTGTCCCCTGCCCCGCTGTGGAGTTGGACCGAGCGGAGCCACCCCGAGGTGTTTCTACACGTGTTTCTTTTCCGCGAAATGGCTCGGCTGTTAGTTTGGAAATGAGGGCGTGCTCGGGTTTTGATATTTTTTTAGGAAGAACAAAACTGTAGAACGGAACTGTTGATTTATTTCTCCCCTCCCCTTTGCCTGACCGTTCCCTGGCGGAAATAAAAAGGAGACCTTTCTTTGTTCGTCCAGCGGCTTTTCACAGGGAGACCGGGGCATGTGCAAGAAGTTTTTGTTTTGGTCGCAGTGAGCACAGTGCAGCAGCGTTTTGCTGCTGATTTGCAGTTTGAGGTGTGGGGGAACTCCGGGCTTACACACACTGTTATAAGCCCCGGAGTGGCTGAAATTCACCACATCTTAACGTAGCGAGCAATTTCTGCAACATTTTAACAAAAACTGTAGCAATGAGTTCCAAAGTCCCAGGCCATTTTTTTGATGTAGAACTGAAAGTCTTGAGCTGTCATTTCAGGTTCATATCATATGCCTTGATCAATCCTATCAGTAACCAAATAGACCATCTGTTTTAATGTTTTGTTCTTGTCTTAAAAGAGTGACCTGGAGAGTGTCTTGTTCTCTTTCTATTTATTGTCTGCACTTAGTCTTTAGATTTCTACCGTCCAGCAGTTGTCTTCACTACATTGGACCAGCTGGCCATGTTTAAATTGATGAGCAATAAATGATAGGTTGCACTTTTTCAAAAGCTAGAGACCTATGCCATGTTTTCGATTCTCAACAACGTTAAATGAAAACCAGCATTGAATCCTCAAGCTCCTTTGACTGCAGTGCATGTTTTACTGCAGTATTGTTCAAGGTGCAATCTTTCAGATGCATTGTTGAGGCCCACTTTTCACGGTGATTCAGATGATGTAAAGCCTCTCAAAACGCTATTCTTCCCTCGAAAGAGCCCCACAAATGGATCATTGCTTCTTTGTTTGCTGTGTAAACTAGCCACTCAGCTTTCCTACGTGAGTGACTGAGTTTCAGAAGTTGTTAATTTTGTTTGAAGTACCTCCGACTATCCTGGCAACTTCATTCTTTACTTAAGTCTAAGTGACACTGGGTACTGGTGAATCCGTGGCTCCAGTACTCGTGTTAAACTGTTTTCTCAAGAATTTCAAGGCTTCATCTAAGTTGCAATGAAACTGCAGAGTCTAAGGTTGACCTTTCTCTCTGTCCCCTTCATTTGTAAGATGACCCTATGGGTTGGGCAGCTGAGGATAGGATGTGGCTTTGCATCTCTCACTTCCCCTTACAGTATTGTGAATTCATGGTCTATCATGTCATTAGCAAAAGAGCTGAGTTAATGTGGTTAAGCAGATACCAATACCAATGCAAAAGCTATCAACATTTTGACAGAGATTTTGCCATGGTGTATTTAAACATGAGCACATAATGCATTTTTGGATTCTTTTTGCCCATTTGTTTTTGATCTGTGTATTTTAACAAAGAAACTTATTTTAAAATAAATGTAGAAGGGATTTGAGATGATTATCTTGGGTGGAGTAGTTCTCCTGACCTGTGTATGGAGTCAAAAGTGTGTAGATTTTTTTGAACAAGAAATATGTAAAGGTATTGCGCGCACTATACAAAATTGTATTTTAAGCTGTGGACTCAGCGGAGCATATGTCGTAGGTTTTGTGTAAGCAACTAATTTGATTATGGGCTTTAGCATGTGTATTGCTGCATGTAATTGAACCTGCAATAAAGATTTCTTCCATTGACATTGGGGAAATTTTGACTTTTCATTGGAACTAAGAGTAGAGTTATTTAAAAACTGCATGTTGCATAACCATTTGAGAATGGAATGACTTTATCAATTTACGATATACTTAAGCGTAATAGGTTAAAAACTGCTCTGTATGGTTTTTATAGATCCACTGTTTCAAAAGGATTGGTCTGTCAAGCACCTTTCTCATCCTTGGTCAGAGTCAAAAATCCACGACACCAGGTTACAGTCCAACTGGTTTATTTGAAACCGCAAGCTTTTGGAGTCCCTGCTCCTTCTTGAGGTTGCGTTGTTGTGATTTTTGACTTTGTCCACTCCAGTCCAACACTGGCACTGCCACACTCTTGATCAGAGAAGGAGAAGTGTAGAGTGCTTTTGGGTTTGGGATGTTTTTGTCATCCTGATCTGATTTCTATACACCTGCAGAGTGACTAGTGAAGATTGACAGGTCCCTGATGGTGCCCCTTTACTTTGGGGAAAGTTGCTGTGTGCCACAGCGTGTGCTCTCTGAAGGATTGGTGCTGTTGTATGGGAACTGTTGCTCGGGGGCGGCTTCATCCGACAGCAAAGCTGCACTGGCTGACGCAGGAGTGTGCTGGGTAATGCCAGAGGAATTGGCAGGGAGGATGCCAATTAATATTTAGAATGTGATCTAAATCATATTGGTCCTGACTCCAAATGAAAGCTTAGTGGTTCAAGCATGTAGTGGGCTTACAGGGGAACTGACCCACTCCATCTGAAACTTGGTATTGCATAATGAGGGAGGCTCTGGTGTAAAGTACCAGAATCTAAGGTATCTTAGGGAAATTTCCTTGTGCCCTTCAAATGGTGAAGGGGCTTTTGTTCCCAATGTGGATAATGTCTGACAGTGTAGGACCCCTGAGTAGGGGATCTTTCCCTCTCTCCTTTTTGACAGAGAGGGGTGGCCTGGGAAGGTGAGTGTGCATACTGTAGTATTATGAAACCGGTTAAGTAGGTTCACTGGGTGCCAAACCGCATACAGGTTTTGTGGCTTGGATGAAACTGTTTCACAATTATTTGGTGTTCAACTGGGCAGCCCCTGTCTAGTTTTTCTTTTGAAGGGGTGCTTTTAAAGTTTTGGTTTGCAATTCAACCACATGCTCTTGATCTATGGGCAGTCCGTGCAGAGAAGGACGGATAGGTGAAAGGGCTTCCTTCTAGGATTGCTCCCATGCCTTGATAAACTGACCACCAAGAGGTGAAAGCAGCAGGCCTTGGAAAAGGGGTCATAGTGCACAGCTCTTTCTGTGGTTGTATGTGTACTTGTGTGCCCACCAAAAAGGGGCAAGTGATGTTCATTACCTTGGTGTGTCATTACCCTGGATAATAACTCAAATGTGATTTTGCTACCTTTCTGCTCAGGTTCTTGTAAATTTGTGGTTCTTTTTCACAGTACACACCAGGGGTGGTCTAACTTGATTCCTTTTTTGCTTAAGAGAATGAAAACACAGGATCGGGCCCGATGTGGCCCAGTGGTAGTGTCCCTACTTCAGGCTAGAGTCCTGAGTTCAATTCCCATCTCCTCCAGAGAGTTGTCATAGCATGTCTGAGCAGCTTGAAAATAGCTGTAAAACACCTGGTGGTTAGAAATGAGCTGTTGGCTGTGCTTCTGCTTGGAATGGCGTGTTGAATTCAGGTGAACTCAACATGTTCGCTCAGAAGGCAGCAAACGATTGAACTGATGTTTCATTCAAATTGCAGTTTGGTTCACTATCGCATGTTTATTTTACTGAAGAGTGCTTGTAGCATGGAAAAGACAGTGGATGGGGCTAAGTATATGGGACAATAGGTGTGAACATAAAAGCTTTAAATAATTGAGCTATATTTACCTATTCATAGTGAAGTCTGCTATTCCAGCAAGCCTTTGTTTTATCCAGATATACTGCTAAGATTAGTAATGAACTCTGCTTTCTTCAGTTGATCGCAATGTAACTATCAATTAGTAATTTTGATATTAAGATTATCTTCATTATCTTGCTTCACTGTTTATATGTTTGAGTGTCACCAATCACAAAATGTCATATTTCTCAGTATCCCTTAACCAAGCAGGTCAGTTTTCATTTTAGTGTCGGCTAATATATGGAGTCAGTGAGGGTAAGGGTGAATACAGCACAGAAACTGTTGATCTTCCAATACTGATGCATGGATCACTCCTGCAGGTTACTGGAAGAGCAGAAGTGGAAGTGCTGATAGTTTTTGTGTTCAGTCCAGGGTGGACTAAAGCAATGCATGTCTGCCTCATTGTTGCATTGGCTGAGATTATTTAACTTGGCATAATGGTCTGTTTGAGTTTGTTATTGAATTGGATTGTATGGACAGAGAATACGTGGCGCATGTTATCTACAGGTCGACCGTGGAGGCCTAGCGAGCAGAGAATTATTTTTGTAACCTATACTTTTGGACTTGAGTCTGATTTTGAAATGGGTTGAAAATGGACGAAGACAAGCAGTTGTGGTACACTTGTTCTTCAACAGGACCAGAACATGCAGAGATATGATAATTGTACTTTGAGCATTATTGTCAAAACAGTAGAATACAGATTAAAGGATGCAATGATCAAATTTTATAGGAATTTGGTCTGGCCACGCCTTTAAATAATGCTAAGAAATGAGAGCTATGGTAGTGCAGATTTATATTCAGTGCCAAAGATTGATCTGGCCTGGAAACGATGGATGGACTTGAACTGTTCAGTTTCTGAAAACAAAAGTCAGCTGACAGAGGTCAAAGAAGTATGAGCCCAGAATATCACTTGGGTTTAAATTGTGCGTATGTGCGCGTAGAACTGGAGACACAAGTTCAAATGTGTAATGGAAAATTCTAGGACTGATTCATGAAAGTTCTTCAGCGTGTGCCTCCTGAGGGGGCAATGGAAGCAATATGTTGGGATTATGTAAAAGAAAAGTGGATGCTAAATGGATGACGATATGCTAGATGGTCTTTCTCCTTTGTAAAAACCTAGAGATATTGAAGTGTTATTAAGTACAACTTTCCCACCAAAAGCATTAATGCAGTGATTGTAGCAATCCATATGACATTCTGATTCCTGATGAAGGGCTTATGCTCGAAACGTCGAATTCTCTATTCCTGAGATGCTGCCTGGCCTGCTGTGCTTTGACCAGCAACACATTTGCAGCTGTGATCTCCAGCATCTGCAGACCTCATTTTTTACTCATATGACATTCTAGCTGAGTGTACAGTGCAGGTTATTCTGGACTATTTTCAAACTTGTGGACTCTCATTCCCACTATTGAGAGTTTAAATTTTGTATTAATATTTTTAAAATATAGCAATACTTGCCTAAAGTTCCTCTGCTGGAGTGCTGTGTGCAGTTTTAGGGTCCACGCTAGAGAGAAGGTACAGTAGAAATTCAGTTAAAACATTGCTTTGTCCAAAGAGATACAAAATATGAAGAACAATTTGGAAAATTGGTGCTTTTTGGTATGGTATAGATTAAAGACAATTTAATGGAGGCATTTAAAATGAAATGATGTGACAGGTGAGGGGGAAGTCTGTGTTGACTTGTAGGCACAGGATTGAATGAAAATTTAGAGCAGAAACCTAGACAGAAGCTGTTATGCAGAAGCTACGAAATTATAAAATGAACTTCTGCAGCAAGTGATAAACCTTTCAGACCACCATTTCATTTGTGGCTGAAGTAATACAGTGCATTTCAGTGCTTAGATGCTAGTGTTCCGGCTGAGGTGGACATAATAGAAAACTGTCATTTTTGAAAGTTTGACAGTAACCTAATAACTTTGAATGAGGGAGGTTGTTTGTTTTGAGGTGGATTGCAAATATAGTTCCGTTGAAGTTGATTGAGTCCAATACAAAACAATAGTTCCCATTTGAATAGTTAGACTATTGTCTGTCATGTTCTTTTATCCTAATGTCCTCTGATCTACTCTTCTGCATTGCCTACAATGCTGATTTGAAGATTCAGGTTTGAACCTTGTGTTGCATCATATGAACTCCTACACTAAATTGAACTTTGACTAACTTTAAATAGATCCAAATAGGATTCTTAAACTAAATCTTAAAATTATTAAATTTATCATACCATCATGGTTAGCAAACGTTGACATTGCACTTTACCAGAATGTTTCTAGAGATGAGTTTCAGTTGGTGGATAGGCTGGTGAGGACAGGATTGCACTTTCTAGAGAGAATCAAAAGCTGTGGAGAGATTTGACAAGCCTTTCTTTAGTCCCTGAAATGTTCCTTATTTTGGAGTAATCATGAACGTATGTGAATTTAAAGTAATTATTTTTTAAAAACAGGCAATTTGTAGAGAGAAGTCTTTTTTAAAAAACTCATGAGTGGTCAGAAGTTGTGGAGAAGAGTTATTCGTCACATTTTGGAATACATTACCTGATGGGATTGTGGATACGGATTTAAAGTAACCTTCAACCTTAAAAAAAAGTGCATGAGATAAATGGGGAAAAAAGTGAGTCTAACTGGTTTGATTTTGGAAAATACCAGCACAAAATCAGTGGATTGAATAGCCTTCATCTATTGTGTCTTTCTAGTGTATGTGGCTTAATTCTCATATTGACAGTAAGGTCAATACAAAGTAATTTTTACAAAAAAAGAGTTCTTTCATTTTGTGCCAAACATCTGTTTATTGAAAGTATGGTGAAGAGAAACAATTCTGTTTGCAGTACGAGTTGTTCTGTGTGGTGGGTTTGAATTGAATCTGCACCACAGATTATCCATTCACAACTAGTCCTCTGTTTCCATCTGGAGTTTATAACAGTGTTGAAGTTGTAATTAACACTTATCGAAGAGACTATCAGTATTAAGCATCTTGCCAGTGCCTTCAATGAAGCAAACACAATCCGAACAGTAGCTATTTAAATGTGTTTAGTGAAAAGACTTTTATAGGTTATTTGATAAACCAGAGTGTCAAATAACTTGGATCCAATTACTGCTTTGTGCATGTCACTCAGTGTTGAATTAACTGGGGATCAATGTAAGTAGACTAAATTCTTCAATTCCTGTTGTTAACTAGTAGCTATAAATTGAAAGTGCTTTCAAATTTAAAATCTTCAGACAGTTTGCTTTAGTTTGTTTCAAAACTGAATTAAAACAGATTGATCCAACAGGGGGTGTCCAGCAGCATTTAAATCATCCGCACAATCAATGTGAAATAGGTCGTGAGTAGTTGTTCCTGTCATTTCGCAAGTGAGTGAGCTATCCAAGGTTGGATTTTCTTCAGCTAACGGCCTTCCCAGGACTGTGAATTGTGGGGGTGGTAACTTGGGTAATTTGAACTGCATAGTATGTGGACTGTTTTAGCATCCAGCAATGGATTGGTATGTAAAGAAGTCCCAGTCAGTTGCTTGGTGGAATGTTTGCTGGTGTTCATTCTCTTGGTTCACCGATGAAAGAGTTCCCATTAAACTGGATGTCATGTCTTCTAAAAAAAGTCAAACTCCTGTAATTGCCAGTCAGACATGACCCACACTGGACAGATGATGATACCCCACTTCATGATGATGCACCTGCCAGGTTGACTGCAAAAATTGCAAAGCACACCTGTTAACTCACCAAATGGTGTACTCCTCTATTTCAACTCTCTATGGACCTTCAACTGCTGGAGGATGGGCCAGGGAAGATGTGCTGTCTTGCTCCATTAGTGGAACATAAGGAACAGCTCAAATCTGATTCTGACTGTCCAGCCAGAACATTGCTAAAAGCTGAACTCCTGCCCTGATAGATCATTCCTGGTGACATCACAACTGGTAAAGTTTCCATTTTCCCAGAGGACCACAGTGTTGTTCTCTCATTAGATAGAGCTATCTGTTGGTGAGTTTAACCAGAGTGTCACGACGCTTCAGGCAAATGGTGACAATGAGAAGGTGTGGGGCTTTCATGGTGATTTGTCAGTACAAGAATTGAATGCACACTGTTGGCAGAGCTCTGCATTACAAACCAGCCATCCAGCCAACTTGGCTAGCCAACCTCCTGACATCTCCATCATTCACATAGTCAGAGATTTACAGCATTGAAACAGACCATCCAGTCAACTCATCCGTGCTAGTCGGATATCCTAAAGTAATCTAGCCCTATTTACCTGCATTTGGTCCATTTTACTCAACTTTTCCTATTCATATACCTATCCAGATGTCTTTTAAATGTTTTAATTGTACCAGCCTTCTCCACTTCCCCTGGCAGTTCATTCTATTCACACCCCAGCTTCTGCAGGGAAAAGTTGCCCCTTGGAACCCGTTCAAATCCACCCCCGCCCCGCCCCCCCCCCCCCCCCCCCCCCCCAATCATAAACCTATGCCATCTAGTTTTGGACTCTCCCTGGGGAAAAGGCTATGGCTACTCACCTTTACATATGCCCTTAATGATTTTTTTAAGCCTCTAAGATCACCACTAAGCCTCCTATGCTATATGGAAATAGGTCCCAGTATTTTCAGCCTTTCCTTATAACTCAAAGCCTCCAGTCCCAGTGACCTCCTGGTAAACCTTTTTTGCACCCTTTTCGGTTCAATAATATCCTTCCTATACCAGTCCAGTCTCTCTTCATGCCAGTCCAGAAAGGAAATGTAAGTGATGTAAATTGCAGTTTATCCAACAGTGCATGTCAATCCAGCATTTTGACAAGAGAGGCAGTGGAAAGGTAAAGCTGGGTGGTAACGATGTAAATATGGAAGTTTACTTTTAATTGTTTGCAGCTAATGGTGCCAAAGAACAGCGGATAGATGTGGCCAAAGGTTTTTGGGGAGTTCCAGAAATAAGAGAGAAAAGAAACTTCCTGAAGATTGTCCAGATAATTGAACAGTGGAGTAGCCGCATTGGAGAAAGTCCTAGAGAATGGCACTTGTGACTCAGTGTTTTCAGTGTGGAAACATGATTGGAAAGGTTCAAACGTGGAACTGCAGAGGGAAAAACAATCAAGATTTGATAAAGATTGGAAACATTAGAGATTGGAGGTGGGGCTGTAGTTTTGGGCTTTTTTATATACAAAGGAAGAAGAGGATGACAGCTATTTTGAAAGATATAGGCTTGTTCCTGAAGATAGAGTATCATTTATCACATCAAGTAGTATACAGGCCAAGAATGGAGTGAGTGGTCAGCAGTTCAGTGGCACAGGGTCAGAGAGGCAAGGAATGACACTTATGGACAAGGTAAGCTCAGCGATATAAAACTAAAGGGTTTGCTCGATGTACAAGCAAACTCACTTCAGAAAACATTGGCAAAACAGCTGATCAACACTTTGCTAATTTAGATAATGCTCTCTAAGAATATCTCTGAGCATAACGCAAGTACATTCCCCCAAGGCAGACTCACTGTTAACAACTGCTTCCCATTACCTTATAAGCACATGCACTCCATCAGCTAATGACTCATAACATGAGAACTTGACTGTTTTATGGGTTCATAATCAAAATGCACTGAAACACGGCATCTCAGAATAACTTTGTCACCAACTGCTAATACAGAACAAAGACTTCTCGTGCTCAGATTAAAGCATTGCAATTTGTGGCAGTCTGCAGCAACTAATACAATGATCTGAAGGATGTGGAAGCTTTGGAGAGGGTATAGAAAGAGTTTACCAGGATGTTGGTGTGGTTTGGAGTGTATTAGCGATGAGATTGGACAAACTTGGCCAGTTTTCACTTGAATGAAGGATGAGGAGTGACTGGACAGAAATTTACAAAACCGAGAGGCATGGATAAAATGGATAGCCAAAATCTTTTTTTTCCCAGATTAGAAATGTCACTTATTAAGGGCATTTGGGATAAAGTTTAAAAGCGATGTGGGAGGCAGTTTCTTTTTTACACAAAGGGTGGCGGGTACCTGGAATACGTTGCCAGAGGTGCAGATGGCAGATACAATAGCAACGTTTAAGAGGCATCTTAACAGATGCATGGACCTGCCGTAATGTGGACGTGCTGGTGTTGGACTGGGTTGGATAAGTCAGAAGTCACATGACCCTAGGTTATGGTCCAAGTGGTTTATTTGAAATCACAAACTTCGAGTGCTGCTCCTTTTTCAGGTGAATTGCCATGGTGGGATATTGAGTGATATTGACTTTGAACAAATATCAAGTTAGAAATAACTACTTGATGAAAAAGGGTTCACCGGAATAAAATAAAGGGGTGCAATTCTAATTGTACACACAATCATCAGTATAACTGGTTCCCAACCACACCATTTAGAGAAATGGGAATATGAAGTTTGGTGTTGGCCCTGAGGGAATGACAAGTAAGCACAAAATGAGAGGGGTCATTGAACCAACAAAACTAATGCCATATTATGTCAATACATAAATAGCAAATTTAAAACAAAATGACAAAGGTGCCAAGGTCCCCTGAGAAACATTGTAAAGTAAAAATGAGCTACAAATCATTGAAAGATGATGTTAACACAGATGACCAAAAGCTTAGTCAAGCAAGAGATATTGAAAAGCATCTTGAAGGCAGATGCACAGACAGGAATTCCAGGGCCTTTATGATCAATGTTACAGCCATCAATTCTGCAGCAATAAACTTGGGAATACTCAACAGTCCAGAATAGGAAGAAACCTCTGGTTCTGTGGGAATTTGAAGACAGGAAGGGGCGAGGTGATGAAGCGTTTGAAGACAAGGATGAGAATTTTAAATCAAGGCATGCTTATTCAGGAGTCAATATTGACTGCAGCCACAGTGATAGGTAACTGATGTTAATAAAGACCACAGACAAATTTTGCATGACCAAGTGTACAGATATTAGAATGCAGTATGGCATGTAGGACTTACAAGACCAGCATACTATATGCAACAATAAGGTGCGAACATTAATTCCACATATTCAGATCTGAAAATGTTACAAACTTCAAATAATCAAGAATGATGTGAACTACTTGTGGGTCTCAAGATAAATACAATGTCAGAAAAACATTTTCTTTCCAAATGAAAAAGTTAAAAGTAGGAACATTATTTATCATTTCAAACCTGCAATATATACTAATTGTCAAATTAAGAAAATCACTTTTTGAGCCGATTCAACATACACCCGAGAGCTTCACTCGTGTGCACAACACAGAGCAAACTATTTTTAAAAAACTTTGCAATATTTTCCAAACCTGCAGCTCCAATAATCTATTATGATTAGTTAAGGAAGAATTTTGGAGCAAGCATTCTGGGAGTAAATTCAATTAGACTAGGTAGGTTTTTTGTTTGATACCTTGGCTGGGAATTAAGAAAGCTCCTGGAAGCCTGTCACTTTAAAATGTGTTGAATACTTGCTTAGGACTAATTCTATAAGACTCAGTTGCTCTTTTGCATCATAGTGAAATGGCTCTTTTGTTTCAATTACATAACTAAGCAAACAGTTATTGTTGAATGATGAAGGTAAACTGGTCAACAGCTTCAAGTGACACTATGACCTTAGAGGTTACAAAATCATGAGGGGCATGGATAGGGTGAATAGACCAGCTCCTTTCCCCAGGGTAGGGGAGTAAAAAACTAGAGGGCATAGGTATAGGGTGAGAGGAGAAAGATTTAAAAGGGACCTGAGGGGCCATCTTTTCTCTCATGGAGTGGTGTGTGGATGGAACTAGCTGCCAGAGGAAGTGATAGTTCCTGGTAATATGACCACATGTAAAAGGCATTTGGCCAAGAACATGGATAGAAAGAGTTAGAGGGATATATAGGCAAATAGGGCTAGTTCAGTTTAAGACACTTGGTTGGTAAGGGTGAGTTGGACTGAAGGGCCTGTTTTTGTGCTGTCTGACCTGAGGTCTAAAGTCACGAGTTAAGAAGAATGAGGGGGATAATCTTGTAGAACTCTATGCAGAAAGGATGTTCCCAAAGACTCTGGAATCCTGAACCAGGGGACTAAGGATATGGGATTAAGAATGTGTATAGGGTATAAGCAGATAGGAAAAGAGTTAAGCTCTGAGTTTTGTGAAACAAGTGGTTCAGCTGAGCATGACTCCAATCAGATAAAACGTATAGCTAACAATGGGGTGCTGGAGGCAAGGGTAATGGATTAACAAGATGGAAAAGTGTTCATTATGTTGGGCCATTGGAAGCATTCAGTATGTACGGTCAATTTAACAAGGTGAGAAGTGTTCTGTGAAGCCAGTTAAGGTGAGGAATATTCATTGTGTAACAGCAGATGGCTTAATCTTTACTGTTAAGGCTCACTGGGTGACCATTACAATCAATATATATGTTGCCTTATCTGGATGCTCCTCCCTGTAAATGACTATATAATTCATTAAGAAACTGCTGTTTGAGAGAGAAGATGTGAACTCATGTCCCTGTGCACATGGGCAATTGTTCTGTCTCCCTCCAGGGGCCTGGAATAAAGATGGGGGGGGAGGGGAATGGTGATTAGGTAGGGTAGGAATGGGATGACAGGGTCCCCTGTTAGGACTGAGATGAAGAGAAATTTCTTCACCCAGACTGCGATGAACCTGTGGAAATTCTCTGCCACAGAAAAGCGGTTCAGACCAAAACATTTTTTTTAAAGTAGAGTTAATATAGTTCTTGGGGCTAAAGAGATTAAAGAGTATAAGGCAAAGCAGGAATATATGAATTGAATAGTGTACTCCTCTTTTCTGTGTTTAAAATTCAGAAAGAATTAAACCACCTTTAGCCCTTAGTTCCAAAAATAACAAGTTTGTGCTGATTCCATTCCTGTTATGGTCACGTTGGGAACTGCATTGTAACCACTTTCCTATTTGCAGATCCTCTTACACTTATGAAGAACGCCTACCTTCCCTATCATTATATCTACATATTCTGCTCATTAAGACTATTAATCCAGAAGTGCAGGCAATGTTCTGGGAATCCTGGTTCAAATCCTGCCATGGCAAATGTTGGAATCTGAATTCAGCGATCATCTGGAATGATGACCATGAAACTGTTGTTGGTTGTCAGGAAAATCCCATCTGGTTCACTAATGTCCTTCAGGGAAGGAAATCTGACGTCCTTGCCTGGTCTGGCCTATACGTGACTGTAGACCCGCAGCATTACGGTTGACTCTCAACTACTCTCTGGGCAAATTAGGGATTGGCATTAAATACTGGCCTGGCCAGTGATGTCCACATCCTGTGAATGAACAGCAAAGAAAAACTAGAAACGCTAGTAAACCAAATTTTTTTTCAACAGTTTCATAGTCACCATTATTTATACAGAGAAGTAGCTGTTTTCAATCTAGCCGTCTGTTCTTTTATTGAAACTGTACACAACTTCCACTTCAGTTATTCCAGTGCCCCCTTGTTCTCCAGAAATTCCAGTTCATGAAAAGCTCTTGACGACATTCCATCCCCTCTGCACCAACTCCCCCACCCCACCACCCCACCCCCCCCCCCCCCCCCCCCCCCACCCCCCACCAAAACCCAAAAATGGGTCTTGTTTGTGTGGGTTTGTTTTCAAAACAGCTGACCTATTTTCTATTATTAACACCTATCCTTCATTTATATGTTGCCTCCGCTATTTGCTTTGTTCATTGTCACATCTATTCCACTTTCTCCTCTCCCTAGTTTGTCAACAGTTTTGACTACCCAAAGAAGGGTCATATCTGACTTGAAACGCTAACTCTGTGTACCTCCCCAGATGTTATCAGAGCTGCAGAGTTCCTCCAGCATTTTTATTTCCGATCACAAACCTTCATGGTACATTGCTTTAATGGTAGTTAGCCAGTTATTTTTGTATGTTGTTCAGAACCTGGTTTCAATAAGCTCTGAGTATTTAGATGTAGAAACATCTATGGTAAGAACTGTTTGGGGCAATATTTATTCAAATTATGCAGGACTTTTATTGGTTCTTGACTCTAACTCTTCTAAACAGGTGCTGCTTCATTACAAACAAATCTTTCTAAATTTAGCTGGTTTGCTGTGACTGTGACAAGTCAATGATCCCACTATATAGAGGCCTGTTCACACTTAGATTTGAAAAGGAAATTAAAAATCAAACTTTACTGCCAAACAGTAATAAATCTTTCAAAGCAGTTTGAACTTGTGTTGATATGAAGCTTCTCCCAAATGGGATTTATTACAGTTCAGTGCTAATATAAAATGTAGCCTATCCATTTTCTACCTCCAATTTTTAAACCAGTTTTTATAGATCTTGGCTCTGTTGTATTACCTTGTTTAGTTGATATTTGACTGGAATGTCTGTCTTTTCGTTCATTGTAATTGGTGACAAAAAAGATAGGGCAGGAAGAATTGTGAAAAACCGAAAATGTAACTAAATGCAAGCTGAAGTTTGCGTGTTAAATATAGTCATGATAAATTAGTAGCTGTTCAGCATATTAAGCTGCTAAAGTTCAAATATCTGACTGAAATGTTGATGCAGCAACTTTTGTTTTAAACTTTATTTTTGAGAAGTTGGCCTTGGTGGGTAGGCGAATATTTATTGCTCATTTTAATTTGTCCTTAGCGGTAAGCTACTATGTTAAATTCAACTAAAGGGTTGCTAGGTCACTTCAGAGGGTGGTGAGCAAGTCATTTAAATTGCTCTGGACTGGAGTGGCATAAAGAACATCAGTAAACCAGAGTTTTTTTTTAAAGAAGATTCAGCAGTTTCATAGTCACCATTATTTCTATAGAGAACTAGCTGTTCTCAAAATTCCACATTTATTTCATGAAACTTAACTTTGTCAGATGTGGTAGTGGAATGAGCCAGAATTTATTGGAACTGGTGTTTGTTCAGAGTTCCTGGGTCAGAAAAGCACTGATGGAGGATAAAGCGAATCACATCCGAAGACTTAGTCAGATGATCGCAAATGCATTTCAGTAATCTGACCTGGTCAAAAAGGATTGCAGGGCAACCTCGATTATCCAAATGACATAGGCGGGGAGTATTTTGTTTGAATAATGGAATGTTTGGATAACACAGTTTACCCAAGCATCGGGACCCTGAGATCTTGTTCAGTTAATCCGAAGTTCGTATAATTGAGGTTGCCCTGTATTGCAGCTGTCCAATATGGGTGTGTCATCTTGAAAGTGCAGCTGCATTTCTGGTTACAAATATTCTAATAGACTGTCTTATTATCATCTAGTAAAGTGTGCATGACCACAGTATTTGTTTGAGTACACTGGTTTTAAAACCTAATCCCTCTTTCAGTTTCGAGGTCCGTGTTGTAAGGCTGGTGAATGAATTCTGTCAGGGGTGTGTTAACTTCAAATTTGATGTGTAATTGAAAAAAGGAACTGTTTGATGAAAGCCAAGCAGTCCACTTTCCACAGAGATGTTATGTGAATGTTTTTCAAACAACAGCACTGAGTCTGGTGACAACTAGGCAAAAATCACAAACTCATTTGATTTGGAGTTGTGTAGGCATTTTGGGGGGTTTTCACCACCTCAATTTATTTGTTTCCTGTTGCTTTAGAAACTGAAACTGTTGCGTGAACTGGATTCTATTTTAATATGTAAGGGATCAGCTTTAACAGGGAATCTGGTTGCATTCAGATAATACCACAGATGCACAAGGCTAAGTTGGCATTTAAGGAATTGAAATTATGGGTGGAGTTGGAATTATGGTGTTGGGGGGGCGGTGTGTGACATAGCTTGAACGGTACTGTAGCAATGACATTGGCAAGTAACTTTTGTGCATCAAATAAAGCAAACAAGCTTTGGTGTGGTGCTTGTCAGGAAATTGCAACACTTTTCAAACCACAGCATACTTCAGACAAAATTAGTCTGTATACACAAAAGTGATGAAGTAAAAGCTGTCCCATTTGACTGAATTTCAACATTTTGGGCTTCAGAGGTATGCATGAACTAATGATAAAGAACAAAAGGAAATCACAGCACAGGTGCTTTGGCCCACCAAGCCTGCATCAGTACATGATGCCATTCTAAAGTAAAAGCCTTTTGCTTTATTCCTCTAATCCTTGCTTATTCGAGTATCTGTCAAGATAGTGTGAAAATGCCCTGCATTGATTCATGGGACATATGAATTTAAATAGTTTGGGGACTGGAAGTATAAATGTGTGATAATGAAATCTCCCAATTGAGAAGTTGGTAAACAGGCCTGAATTAATTGGCTATTCTTTCAATTGCACTGTTGATATTAATAGAATCAAAGTTAGAATGAGGAAAACAAATCATTGTCTTAACTTCGCAATGGAATTAGTGAATCTGGCAAGATTGTAATTGTCTTCCTTGGAAGCTTTAATTATTCAGGTGGGTCCCAGAATCAGGAACACATTGGAATTATTATTAAATGTTGAGTTTCAGTTGCTCTCTCAATCTGGAATATCATGGGTGGAATGAAGGGAGTTTTGGCTCTGTGTAATTTCACAAACAGTTGGAGTTTGGGCCAGCTGGGAGCAGCTTTGAGAAGCAGAGAGAAGTTTTCCAGCCACTGTAGAAAGTGGGGGTGCTTTTGGTTTTAGAGTAACTCAGCAAGATAGCAGAGAGACCTATGCTTGAGCTGGAATCTTCACAAGCATGATGTGCTTCAGAAGGGTTGTCTATCCACATTCTAATGGGAGGAACCCATGTAATCCTGTACTTTGGAGACTTAAAATGCATCCTTGATCTGTGGCATATTTTGGCTTTGTCCTAAGGAAAGTGGGGAGGGGGGAGAATTGTGAAATGCAGTTTTGTAGTCAGTTGGCTCCTGGCCATTTAAATCCTAATTTCTTCTTTGCAAAATTTGTGACGGAAACAACTTCATGAGGCATGTCTTTGTAGCTGTGAAGAATGTGTCCTTATATGCTGTTTGAAAGTATTCAGTTTGCTCCTAACGTTTTCCATTCCCCACCCTGTGTTGTTACAGGTGTCCCCGATCCCTGCTGTCCCCAATTATGCTCATACTCTTAGTTCTCTCATTTGAAGAGTCATAATTTTTCAGACTTGTAATGTGGTTCCAGTTAGACAATGTTTTGGAACCACTGCTACAAAGTGTAAGGGAACTCTTGGGTGGAAATGCGAGTCGCATTAAGTTAATTGTACTCCAGTTATTTCTTGTACAGTATTAAAAATGTGACACGTGCTTTAATTATTCCATTCATAACTGAGTCCAAATTAGATTTGAAAACTACTCTACTCCCTCAATCATAACAATACAATCACAGAAGTTTGCAACGCAGGAAGAGCATATTTGACCCATCCCACCTTGAAAGAGCTGTTGTACGTTTTGTTCTATCCCTGGAATGTCTTTTTAGATTAGATTCCCTACAGTGTGGAAACGGGCCCTTTGGCCCAACAAGTCCACACTGCCCCTCTGAAGAGCAACCCACCCAGACCCATTCCCCAACATTTACTCCTAACTAATCCACCTAACACAATGGCCAATTCACTTGACCTGCACATCTTTGGACTGTGGGAGGAAACCATAGCACCCGGAAACCCACGCAGACACTGAGAGAATGTGTAAACTCCGCACACGAGGTGGGAATTGAACCCGAGTCCCTGGCGCTGTGAGGCAGCCGTGCTAACCACTGAGCCACCGTACCTATCCAATTCTCTTTCCAAACTTATTCAAGGAGTCAGCTTCAGCCATCCTGACACACAATATTTTCCAGATGCCTTTCCCCCTCATCTCACTTTTAGATCATTTGCAGTTGACTTTAAATCTCTGACCTCTGGTTATTGACCCACCTTCCAGGGGAAATATTTCTCCCAATCTGCTCTATCAAAACTTATCTGTCGTTAAACTGTCAATTAATCTTCTTGGTTCCAAGGAGTTCTGTTCTAGCTTTTCCAGTCTCTCCTCATAACTGAAGGTCCTTATCCTGTGATAGGCTTGTAGGTTTTCTCTTCACAAGACTATATTGTTCCAAAAGACTTTTTAAAAAAATATATATTCCTGGCATAAGGGTGGTGCTGACTAGGCTAACATTTATTGCCCATTCCTGATTATGCGGAGGAGTCAATCACATTGTTATGGGTCTGCAGTCATGTGTGCCAGATCAGAGAAGGATGGCAGATGAGGGGTTTTTCAAATAATTGACTCACAGTCATCATTTGACTCTTTAATTTCAGATTTTTTTCTTTTATTTAATTCACGTGTCACCATCTATTGTGATGAGGTTTGAACCTGGAATCCCAGAACATTACTTAGGCCTCTGGACTAACAGTCTAGTGATATCATTTGGTTGTCACCTACATTTAAATTCTAGTGCACAGAATTTTCCACAGTACTCCAACTGAGGCCTTATAAATGGCAGAAAGCTCTAGTGGGATAATTTTATATTCAGTGCCTCAACATTAAAGGATTTTAAATCTTTCTTTATATCACAGATTATGATTGCTATCTTTAAGAGTTTATGTCAACAGGCACTAAAGTATCTACACATCTACAGTTTCCAAAATCATATGATTTGTATGAAAGTGCCTTTCCACATTAGTCCTCCCAGCATACACATGTCACAACAGGCAGACTTTTGTCCATTTTGCCATCCTATTTGTTATCTGGCTGCCATAACAATCCTCATTATTAATTACCATATTGTCAAATTTTGAATGATTTGCAAAGTAAGTCTTTGTCGATTACAAAAAAATGATCAGTAAGTGGCGCAAAACTGGTCCTTGAGAAACAAGAGCACATTACCTCCCAGACTTTAAACACCTGTCGTGACATTCTGCTTCCTGTTACTGAACCAGTTTTTAAAATTCACTTATGGGATGTGGATGTTACTGTTTAAGCCATCATTCATTGCCCTTATCCACTTTGCCACTTTTCTCTCAATTCTTTGTACTTTGATGTTATTAATAAGATTCCTGTGTGACACTTTGGCACTATCTGGACGTCTGGAAGCCAATCTTCATTTCATTGTGTTGATCAGCTATTATCTAATCAAATAATTAAAGCAAGTTGGGCTTAAAATTGGACTCGATTTGTCTTTGGCTTTCTTTGATCCATGTTGCTCAAAGTAAACAATTTTGTCCATGATAAGCAATACCGTAGCACCACTGGTGTAAGGCTCACTGGTCTACTGTTTCCTGGTTTTCCCTCTATCTTTACATAGTAGTCTTCAGTTTGAGCACTACAGCTGCATCTGACAAAGATTGCAAGATTTATGACCAATGTCTATGCTATCTTTCTTTGCATTTTTCAGCAAACTAGAATGTGTGACATCTGGGTTCAGTGATGTACCAACTCCCAGCAATGTGAATTTTTGTATTCATGTTCTCAACACAGCTGTTCTTTCTCTACATGAGATATTCTCGTATTTTAGGCTAACTTAAAAACTTTTGGGTTAAAGTGAAAAATTGCTATTTTGAATATGTCATGGATGCTAGTTTAAATTACAATTGTCGGTTTGGCTTGTGTACTCGTCTTAATTTCACAGAATTTCAATTTGTTTCTAAAAATGAGTGAATTGTAGAACATTGAGTGGCATCAATGTCCTGGCTGCAGTCTGCCTACCTGCAGCCTCCGATTGGTCCAAGCATTTACTCTGAAGAGGGGTTTTATCTGCATTTATTTATTTATAAGCAAAATGATTACATCTTCTCCCCCAACACTTTTGTTTAGTGGGAAAAACAGAAAATAATCCTTCTGTTAGTTCTGCTTTAGTAACTTGAGGGACAAAACTCCAACTGTTCTGGAGCCCCTTCCCATGTTCTAACAATTCTGTGAACCCACTGCATCACAATGTATATATAAAAAAAATTAGTTGTATAATTATGTCTATAATTTTGTTTTTCTTAATGAAAGACAAGACATTTATGCTGAGTAATAATTCTGGGACAAACGCATGCAAGTCATTGTCATTTTTCATCCTAGCTGCTACTTTGTTTTCATTGCTGTTATTGGTGAAAAATCTAGCTGTGTGTAAGTAAATTGTACAAAGTTGGATCAACAATTTCAATACTCCAGTACTCATCAGAACATTTTGACCAAAATTAATCCAGTTGCTTTCCCTTGCCTGATAAAATGGCCATGAGCTCTTCTAATAGCTTTGGAACAAAAGATGGTAGTTTGATATTCTGCACTAGCAGAGTATGTAGTTCTATTGAACTCCAGAAAATGTTAAGTTACTTGTGTCGACCAGAATGGTGCACTGCCAGATTTGGTTGATCTCATTCTAGTCAACTTTTTTTTTCTGAAAGAGAAAGTTTAGGAACTTGGACATGTCCGTAATTTCTACCATCCCATCCTCTAAGTTTCCACGTTTGTAGTTTCTTTTTGAATGCATCAATTCTATCACTTGAATTCTGCACAAAAAATGTGTTCTCACCTTGATTAGTTTTCTTTAACATAATACTTTCACAGAACATCTCTGCCAGGTAGTCCAATTTAGCCAGGCACATGTTATCATTGAGCAACTTGGCACGTCACGTTCCTTACTTTTTCATTGAGATTTGACAAACAGGAAATCATTCTTTTTGGAGTGCATCGTGTTTCGTCTGTCATGAGCATGGAATTGCATTCTGCATCCATTACCTCGAATTGTAGTAAAATACCTGGAGTTTCTCTCCCTGGATTTAATAAAGTTATTATATTGCTACAGACTTGAGAACACCTCATGCAGACCGATGAAGGGCTTATGCCCAAAACATCGAATCTCCTTTTCCCTGGATGCTGCCTGACCTGCTGCGCTTTTCCAGGAACACATTTTCAGACCTGATACAGTACCAAACAACACGTCCAAAAAGCATGAAGCAGCGGCCATTGCCATCTGCTCATTGCTGCAGCTTCTTTAGTGCCGATTCCAACTTCTGCTGAATTTATGAAATAATCTAACAATTCAAAAATTACTGTCTGACGTTATCTTGCTATTTGCAAAACAAAACAGTGCCTTGTTCTGTCAGTACGGAACATGTGCAAGTAAATGGGCTATTTTAGAAATATCCATGGATCTATCAAATAGTATAGTATTGTCATTGTTTTGTAGCCATTCAATGCACTGAAAGGCTACGCCTTTGACATTAAAGCACTGTCAGAAGAACCATGAAACCACAGAAGATAACCAATTAGTCTACTGAGTCTATACTAATTGTCTGGATAGCAATCTAGTTCATCTCTTTTCCCTGCTCTATCCCTGTAATGTTGCAATTTTATTTCTTCATGCCCATCCAGTTTCCTTTTGTATCATTCACATCCTCTACCTGGTGTTTCAAGTCCTTACCTTTCATTGTATGTAAGTTCTTGGTCATATCCTCTGCACTGTCACTCCATATCATTTGTCCAAAATCTTAGATCTATCTTTTCCTCAGGCATTTTTCCATGGGGGCAAGGAGATTATTTTTGTCTGCTTCATCTGAAACTGAATTGTGTAACATTGCAATCAATTCTCCCCTCGAGTTACTTTCTCCAATGCGAATAACCCCAACTTCTCCAATCTTAGCTTATGGCTAATTTCTGATGCTGTTCTAGTAAATCCTCTGTGCACTCCCTCAAAAATCCTCACTTCCTTGTGGAATACAGTACTCTAGTTGTAACTTAACCAGGATATTACAGAATTTCATATCTCCCTGCTTTTGTACTTAGTACCTTTATCTATGAAGCCCAAGATTCCAAAGCTTAACTTCAATATCTTTTGCCACCTTACCAGGCCTTTCTGTCCCTATGTGCTCTAACTATTTAATGTATGTTGCCCCTCTTAGCCATTCTGCTAAAATTAATCACTTTATACTTCTATTAAATTCTACTTATTCAGCAGTATTTGTATTATCCTCATCAGCCTCACCTCTATTTTGAAATGTTACTCTCTATTCCGAAATGGTCTTTGTCCTGATCTTTGGGTAATGCTGCTATTCACCATCCATTAGCTGAAAAGCAATGAGCTGATCATCGGGCATGAGCCTCAAATTGGTTCACCAGAGTTTTATTTGGTACATTGTCAAGAGCTTTCTTAAAATCCATATGGTCAGCATCTATTGCATTCCCTTCTTGAATCATCTTTATTACTTCCTCAAAAATACTCTATTGGTTAAATGTGATCTGCCATTTATAATCCATGCTGACTCTCATTTTCCTAAGTTCCTGTTGATTTTTGTTTTCCCCTAGGATAATTTTCTCTGAAACTTCAGTTATACTGACAAAGTTGTTACTAGGAGTGTTCTTGCACCCTTTCTTGACTAATAGTGCCAGCTTTCCTACAGTCAAATCCTTTAGCACATCCTTCAAGGAAGGTTGTAAATTGAAGACTAGTCCTTGTGTATCCTGCCATTCAGATCAGCTAATTTATCCATTCAAATCAGTCAGATTTCCCAGTATCCTCCTCCGATTTTCAACTCCTGAGTCATGCATTCCATTTTATTTTTTATTATAACTTTCTGTACTTCCCTCTTCATCCCAGGAGCCCTGGCTTTGATTTCTCTACCTTTCCCACTTGTTGGAATCTAAAATCTATTGTTTGATTGGTCTAACCTTTTGATGCTTTTTTTCTTTCCTTGTTGGTTAGCTTTCTCCTCTCCAAACATTTTTCTTAAAGTTTCAGTGGCAGATACTGCTGTTGACTCCATTGATCCACAGCTACCTCATGAAAGAGCAGCGCTCCAAAACTTAGTGCTTCCAAACAAACCTCCTGGACTATAACCTGGTGTTGTGATTTTTTAACTTTGTCCACCCCGGTCCAACACTGGCACCTCCACATCCTGGCTTGATTGTGGTTTGTTTTTGTTTAACACTTCTCTGTACTTGCAGATTTCATGATGACTTCAGACTTACCAATTTCTTAATTTTTCACCCAAAAAGCACTTGCCCTTTGCATGTTTCAAGTTTGATAACTAAATGTCCCTATAATGTAAAGGATCCAAAAAAAATTTTAGATTACTTGTGCACTGTCTCAACGTCTAAGACAGTACAAATAAAAACTTGTTTGTTTTAATTTTTTCAGGCTAATGGTGGCTTAATTTTCCATGCCCAGGCCTTCATCTCCTCACTGTTTAGTCATTATGGTGGAACTTGAAGGCAGTTCTAAATCATCATTCAATGTGATTTGTTGTTTTGAAGCTGATGTATTAAAAATGTATCTGTACCTGTTAATTGCGTAATGAGTATTCCTGTTCTTGGAAATTATTCTTACTCCCCTCGAAAGCAGTACTGTCCTTACATACAATAGGATTTATTAAACCCTACATTTACTGTATATGCCCATCTGCTGCCAAAGAACTTCATCCTGTCTTCAGTTTGAATCAGGAACAAGCGCCATACTCATTACAGGCCCATTGAAAATCTTTCCTTGAGCCATTTCCTTGCCTTCAAGCCCTTTGTGTTGCATTCTGTCTGTTGATGATGACCATCCGTGTTCAACAGTCTCCTCAAACACTTAGCATATTAAATTGGGCTATTCTAAAATTCCAAGTCCACATCCTTTTTAGAGATGAAAAGCCTGTTTACTACAATAACAAATCACAACATAGTGAAAACCAGTGACTTGAGTTAACAGCACTGGGAAAGGCAGAAGTGAATGGCACGAAAGAGAAGTAAATGTACAGGAATAAATAGGGTTGAGTGACTTAACCGGTAAGCTAATCTGTAAAAACCTTTTTAATAATAGTGACAGCAGCCTGCCATGTCTAAACTATCTTGCTTCTCAACTCCTTCGCATACAGTCAGCAGGATTGACTCAAAAGGCATGACGTTCAGACAAGATGTCAGAGAATATAAGCCCATGAATGTGAAGCTAAGTCTGATGTACAATGCAAATGCTAATTTCCTAAAATTAATGGTAGAAGTCATATCAGATGCGGATTGATTCTAGAAACTGGAAAATCCCTTCCTTTAGTGCACTCTTCTCCTTCAAGGCCATGTGTTGCATGCACACTCTCTGTTGATAATGGCCACCCCTAAGTTAAACAGTTTCTTCAAACAAATGTGTGCTTTCCAAACAACACACAAAGCCGCACTGGATAGAAATGAGGAAATAATTGAAAGCCAGGCTTGTGATACTCTGGCACACTCAGTGCTAGTTTAATCTGTGCATTTCACGTCTTGTTTCTCATGCTCTCGTACTTTCTCGCTTGCTCTCCCTGTCTCGCGCTCGCACTCTCTTCCAGCCCCCCCTCCATCTCAAACTTGATTTAAATATTGCTATAAAAGTCAACAACGTACAAAAAAATACTACTTCAACCAGTTGCAAATAATATCCAACACAAACTCCTTTTTTCCCCAAATTGAGTTTGAGATTTCCCAATTGAGCTAGACTTTCTCATCTCAGGTACATGCTTGTGAAACCCTGGTGAAATTATGATGGCTATTCTGTTTGTTTTTTAGTAAAACGGTCGTGAGTGAATACCACTGTCTGTAATGAAGAAGGAATTCTGCTATTTATACCCATATGGGCCTCCAAGTGCAGTTTCCAGGTGGAGCTTTAAACAGGAAATGAGTCCTGAGCAACAAAGTGTTCTGAACAGGCTAATCTTGGTGCGCTCAAGCACATTTTCAAACAGGAAGATATTTAATGAGAAATTGCTGTATCAAATTATGTTTCTAATTGTACAATTAAATTTGCTTTCAGTGGTGCAAAAGACAAAACTCAGTTGCATTCTCTACAAAGTAATAAAGGATTAATTGTCTGGCTGATCAATCTAGCGGACTCTGTTCTGCTCCTTCCTATAGCAACTTTCAAAGTCTGAGTTTTGTTGACTTTGCCTTTGATCAGCTCATGCACTCAAAATAAATCTGCTATATAGATCATGTCTTCCTAGCATTGGAAAATCTATTGACCCATTACGTATTTATTTCATGCCTATGTAATAAGTAAAGGGATATAACCAAAGACTTGTTACCTTTAAAGTCCAAGTCATTGGAAATGTGGAACAGTCCATCTTCCGCAGTTACACTGGCACAACCCCCCCACCTGTTCCTCCATGATATCGATGATTGTAACAGCACCGCTTTGTGCACCCACAAGGAGTGAACAGTTCATTAACTTTACTAACATCTTCCACCTTGACCTCAAATTCACCGGCGCCATCTCGGAAACCTCCCTCTCCTTCCTGGACCTCTCCATCATTGTGTCTGGCAACCGATTAACCACAGACTTATGCTACAATCCCACCGACTCCCACAGCTATCCAGACTGCACCGCCTCCTACTTTATTTAGTGTAAAAACTCCATCCCTTATTCCCAATTCCTCCATCTCCGCCACATCTGTTCCCAGGATGACTAACTCCACCTCAAAGTCCCAGATGGCCGCCTCCTTCCACGATTGCAATTTCCCTTCCCTCCAGCACATCTCCTCCACTTCACGCACCACCACCCTTGAATCTCACCCCTCCCAACGCAACTAGGACTGAACTCTCCAGTCTTCACCTTCCACCCCACCAACCTCCTCATCCAGCGCATCATCCTTTGCCACCTCCAAATGGACCCCACCACCAGAGATATATTTCCCTCCCCATCCCTATCAGTGTTCCGAAAATACCATTCCCTCTGTGACTCCCTCATCAGGTCCGCACCCCTCACCATCCTACAACCCACTCCTAGGAGAAAGTGAGGAGTGCAGATGCTGAAGTATCAAGTTGAAAAATGTGGTGCTGGAAAAACACAGCAGGCCAGGCAGCATCTGAGGAGTAGGAGAATCGACGTTTCGGGCATAAGCCCTTCTTCCTGAAAAAGGGCTTATGCCCGAAACGTCGATGCTCCTTCTCCTCGGATGCTGCCTGGCCTGCTGCGTTTCTCACTACAACCCACTCCTGGACACTTTCCCTGCCACCGCAGGAAGTGCAAAGCCTGCACCCACACCACACCCCTCCTCTCCATCCAAAGCCCCAAGGGTTCCTTCCACATTTGTCAAATGTTTACCTGTACCTCTACCAATGTCATCTACTGCATTCGTTGCACCCGATGTGGTCCTCTCTACATTGGGGAGACAGGATGCCTTCTTGCGGATCGTCTCAGAACACCCTCACCCACCAAACCCACCGCCCCATGGCTGAACACTTCAACTGCCCCTCACACTCGGTCAAGAACATGCAGGTCTGGGGCCACCTCGACCACCAGAGGAGGAATGCCTCATATTCCGCCTTGGGATCTTGCAACCTCACTGGATAAATGTGGATTTCAATAGCTTCCTCGTTTCCCGTACCTCCCACATTATCCCGGTCCCAAGCCTCCGTCTCAGCACCACCCTCCCGATCAGTCCATCACTCCCCCCTCTGACCTATCACCTTCTCCCTCACCTTCAAGCACCTATCGCTTTCCCAGCTACCTCCCCCTCCCTCCATCCCCACGCCTATCCCATTTATCTCTCAGTCCAGGCCCACAAGCCTCATTTCTGATGAAGGGCTTATGCCCAAAATGTTGTTTCTCCTGCTCTTCAGATGCTGCCTGACCTGCTGTGCTTCTCCATCACTACACTCACGACTCTAAGCTCCAGCATCTGTAGTCCTCACTTTCTCCTGCTTTTAATGAGAGTCCAGTACTTGCATATCTCTACAAATGCTGGTAATTCATTCTAACAGAGAAGTCCTGTAAAGGAGCAAGTTTTTCACTATATGGTAAAGGCTTTAATTTTGTAGTCATAAGATTCTCTGAAGCATTTTCAAAAAGTAAACTGAGCTTATTCACATGATCTGAGTTATTCTGTTAACAGCTTTGATTGTTGGACTTGTAATTTAATACTTGCTAATAATTGCAGCTTCACTTCAAGCAGCGTGTCTCAGTAAGGAGCTTGCATGTTTATAACTTTTTATATTGTTAAAATGTCCAAAAGCTGCTTACAGGCAACAAATTCACTGCCTTTGTTATGTGTGCAAATACATTAGTCAATTTACAGTAAAGACCAACAATGATTCATTTGTTGACATTGTGGTATTTGAAAGAAGAGTAAGACAGTGTCGGGAGTGGGTATGGTCAGTTAACAGCACCTTGGTTTAATATTTCACAAAAGGTTGCACTTCTGACAATACAATATTGTTATGGTACTGCCTTGAAATGTTAACTTTTGGTTTTATTTGTTAAATGAATCATATCCATTACTTTAGAGCTGGTGGAAGGGTAGGGTTGAGATAAATGGGATCAAACACTGAGCTACTGAAACACTAGAGAAGGTAGCTAAATGCATTAAATTGGTAAATGGGCATTAGTATCTTACAGTTAACTCTCTTTACACAGTTGCTTTTAGGTTTCAATGTTTGGCTTTAGTTTCTGACCAATGGATGTTCATCAGCTGGGACAGGTCTGCAATGGTGATTGCAAACTGAGGTTGCTGACTTTTGCGCTTGAACTGTACTCTGTGCCTTCTGGTGAGCTAAAACAAATTGCAGTCTGTCCATCTGATCATGAACCACAGATTGCCACTACCTGTGATGGGTGCTGACCAAGATTGTAGAATAGAATATAAAGGAATTTACTATTAAAGTAAATGACAATGACACTCCTCTTTGCTTTTCAGGAAATTGTAATACTGCAGAAAAGGAGGCCATTTGTCCCATTTTTGTCTCTGAGCTCCCAATTAATCATGCATGTCCCCTCCTGCTGTTGAGAAATGTTTAATTTTCAAATGGTCATCCATTCCACTGAGGCAGTTGTTATTGAATCTGATTACAGTGCATCATCCAGGCACTGTTTCGGATCAAATCTAGTCACATTTTAAAAATATATTTCTTTCTCTCATCTCTGGTTCTCTTGCTGAATGGTAAGCAATTTTTTTTTACATTTTGAGGCAGGAAGCTTGAGCTGAGAAGTATGCTGACTCAAAGATGTTTTTATAAAATTGAACTCTGAATATCCTCACTCTGGTGAGGAAAGCAGGATTGATTAGATTACTTAGTGTGGAAACAGGCCCTTCGGCCCAACAAGTCCACACCGACCCGCCGAAGCGCAACCCACCCATACCCCTACATTTACCCCTTACCTAACACTACGGACAATTTAGCATGGCCAATTCACCTGACCCGCACATCTTTGGACTCCGGGAGGAAACCGGAGCACCCGGAGGAAACCCACGCAGACACGGGGAGAACGTGCAAACTCCACACAGTCGGTCGCCTGAGTCCGGAATTGAACCCGGGTCTCAGGCGCTGTGAGGCAGCAGTGCTAACCACTGTGCCACCGTACCGCCCACGGTGAGTTGGGCTTGTGGGTCCGTTTCCATTGTCTGGAGTTCTGACTCAGTTGTGCTAAAGGCTTCTAGGCCTGTCCAACCCTCACCCACAATCCATGCCGTCTCCACGCTGCTTGCATCCTTCATGACCGTGCTGTATACAATATGGAATCAATGAGTCATACGATATTGGGGAAAAATAGAGAATTAAAAGGTGTTTGGCATTTATTGACGGGAGAAAATAGTGTAGCCATAATCCAAAATCCTAGGCTAATGCTGTGGAGACAGTGATTTGAATTCTATCATGACTGGTGAAAATTGAATTCCATAATAAAAAATTTGGAATTAAAAAGCTAGTTTAATGGTGATTTTTGTAGCCACTGTCTATTGTCGTTGAAACCTGTCTGATTCAATAATGATCTTTATGGAAGGAAATCTACTGGCCTCACCTGATCTGGCCTACATGTGACTCTAGATCAATGTAGTTGACTCAACCTGCCCTTTAGGTAATTAGGGATGGGTAATAAATTGTGGCGCAGCCAACAAAGTCTGCCCCGAAACAAATTTTCTTCTATACTTTTATTGAAGTCCTTCACAGTTTTACGCACTTGTATTAAATATTCCTCCTCACCATATCTGCTTTAAGGGATGCTAGTCTCATTTTTCCTATCTATCTTCCATTTTGTTTCCAATGCTGTACATGTAAAAGGTGCAGGTGATAAATACAAGACCTTGTGACAGTCAGAGTTGGTAAAATTTTACAGCTGAGGCTGAACCAGTGTTTCATGAAGTTTTTGCAAATTGGTTAGCAAATTTCAGTAAAGACAGACGAGCAGTTTCACGTGACACTGAGATGTTGCTGGCTGTGATCTGCTTCCCTAGCAGTTTTGCAAAAATGGCATCTTGCTTTCTGGCTCCCAATTCAAATGCATTGAATGATATGAATTCTCTGACCTTGGTGAGTTGGAATCCTCGAATCCCTGCAATGCAGAAATAGGCTGGTCAGCCCATCAAGTCTGCACCAATCCTCTGAAGAGCATCCTATCCAAGCCCAGCCCCCTTCCCTATTCCTGTAACACAGCATTTCCTCTGGCTAATCCACGGACAGTGCAATTTAACATGAAAATCCGTATAACCTGCACACCTTTGGACAGTGGGAAGAAACTGGAGCACCCAGCGCAAACCTATGCAGATACAAAGAAGTTGCAAACTCCACACAGCCTGTCACCAAAGGCTGGAATCAAACCTGGGTCCCTGGTGCTGAGAGGCAGCAGTGCTTAATCTAGTTCATGTAATAATAAACTAGATTTGATGCAAAGTTAGGATTTACACTTTTCAGTCACAAGATGCTTTTTTTTAATGGAACATTGTCTTATTTACAGCCAAACAATCTCGCTGCCATTGAAAATGAACTATTACACTTGTGGAATCTAATAACTTTGTAAAAATTTGCAATTTAAAACCAATTTTTTTTGTCTTTTTTTCATTCCAATTTATCTTTCCCTTGCTTTTGGCTCTGGGCTTTTCAGTACCTGATTTGGCATTGTGTTCACTTCTCTAACTGGCACTTCCTATTGCAGGCAGTGTGTTATTCATTAATGAACCTTCAAGGTGGTACACGTTCCTTGCATTATTCATTCAAGACCCAAATGGTACAGCACTGTTTTGAACTGTAACTCGTAGCAACGTCAAGTACAGAATGTCACAAAATGTGTGGTCAAGATGGGTGTTCTTTGTTCACCAGCTACAACAAATTTTGGCCTAGTTTTTCCACACAATACCATTGCTGCTTTGGAAACTGTGCAATAAAATTGCAGGCATACAGTGTCACTATGTAGATGTTAAAATCTTATACAGATTCAACTTAGCAATGTGAACTGGTGTTGAGTGAATTTTGTATTTATCATCTTTTCATTACGTAGTTACCATGGATGAAAATAAGTTTTATTTCTCTTCCAGGCCATAAACAAAGAGACTGGAGAGTTGGCGGCTGCAAAGGTTATTGAGGTGAAGAGTGAAGAAGAGCTTGAAGATTACATGGTAGAAATCGAGATCCTGGCCTCATGCAACCATATTTACATTGTTAAACAGTTGGATGCCTTCTTTTATGAGAATAAGTTATGGGTAAGATATAGGATTTTTTTTTTTGAAGAGGTTATTATTTATTGTGGTGTAGATAGAGATCATGCTGTCAGTCCCTGATAATATGCTGATGAAGGCTGCAGAAAGATGAGTGTGTGTTATCTTAAATTGTTCATATTTTATCTTCCTGAATTATTTTCCACAGAAATGTGGTCATGTTTTGAGTAAATTATTATTATCAATTGAACGTGGTACAGCAGAACACTGGTGATTTTTGAGCTACCTGAACTCGTACCGAATTAAAACTGAACAAATAGTTCACTCGTTGTTCAAGCTTTTCCATTGCTTCACACATCCATTTCAACATCCATATCTCATTAATATCTAGGAGTTGGTTCTCTTTCCTCAATGTTATATTGTGCAGATACTTGGATGTTAGCACCAGATTTTTCTACATCTTGTAGTTTCTTTTCAGTTTCACCAAACTTTCCTATCACTTAACACTCCACAGCACTTATTCCAATTACTGCAGCCAGTGTTTATCCATCAGCCAGCATTTATTGCCTATTCCTAGTTCTGCTTGATAAATTGATAGTGAATGCTTTCTGGAACTGCTGCAGTTCATGAGGTGTAGATACTTTGTTAGATTAGATTACTTAGTGTGGAAACAGGCCTTTCGGCCCAACAAGTCCACACCGACCCGCTGAAGCGCAACCCGCCAATACCCCTACATTTACCCCTTACCTAACACTACGGGCAATTTAGCATGGCCAATTCACCTGACCCGCACATCTTTGGACAGTGAGAGGAAACCCACGCAGACACGGGGAGATCGTGCAAACTCCACACAGTCAGTCGCCTGAGGCGGGAAAGGAGCTCAAGAATTTTAACTTGATAATAAAGAAATATCAAACGTGGATATTTCTCTCCTGACTTGGAACAAATAGGAAGTTAAGGTCCTTTGTGTAAGTTGCCCTTGTCTGTTCTATGTGGGAAAGATGGTTTTTTGAAAGGAGCTTTTGGAGACAAGTTAATCGAGTGCAGCTTGTAGATCGTACCTACTATTAGGATTTTGCATAATTAATGAAAGGTGCAAATGTTTAAGCTGGTAGAAGGCCTACCAATCAAATGTTTCAGTGTTAGAGCTAGTATTTATCTCTCAATCAATATTTTGAATAAATTGTTTGTTGGTGGGAGGTTTCTGTGTGTAAATGACCTGTTTTCTCTGTTAGAATCATGACTACTTTCAATAGTACTTTAACCGTAGGAAAGCACTTTGGTTGCCTGATGGTTGTGAAAAACATTCTTTTCTCTGTCTGAGTTGTGCTCTCAAATCCTCTACAAGTTGTATTCGAAAGTTTGCAGTTTTAAAGTGCACATACATGTGTATGCCCTTTACACTGGATTTTTAAAATTGTTGTAACACGGATATCCCGTTGCTCCCGACTCAGGCGACTGACTGTGTGGAGTTTGCACGTTCTCCCCGTGTCTGCGTGGGTTTCCTCCGGGTGCTCCGGTTTCCTCCCACAGTCACAAAGATGTGCGGGTCAGGTGAATTGGCCAAGCTAAATTGCCCATAGTGTTAGGTAAGGGGTAAATGTAGGGGTATGGGTGGGTTGCGCTTCGGCGGGTCGGTGTGGACTTGTTGGGCCGAAGGGCCTGTTTCCACACTGTAAGTCTAATCAAATCAACACTCAATCTGGACTATGCAGGCACAAATGTGGAAGAAATTCACTTTCAAGCATATCGGAGTTTTTCAAATTAATGACAAAACATTTTGTGACAAAATGTACAGACCACAAGACAGACATATAAAATGAATACTTAAAGATTTAATTTGTGTTTTCCTAAATTAATTTCATGTTTTTTGACGATTCAAACCAAGTCCAAGACCGATGTTTTCTTGTTGATGGTGGTAAATCTTTATGACAGCTGAATAAAGGTAACTCGGTTCCATATCTTATTCCATGGCCATGAGCAAAAAAAAAGTGGCAAATTTGAAATTAGTAACAGAGTGTAGTAATGAACTTTAGTTTTGTGAGCAATAAATATTGTGTAAATCATCTTGGTGGATGAAATGACTAAATAGGATATCTGAGGTTTGAGTCATGCTGATGACTCTGGTCACTCAGGCTGAATTAGACCATTTACATTCTGTGACTTTGACCTGAGCCTCTAACCTTAATCCAACACCTGCTTCTTACATATGTCCATAATTCTATTCTTCCCTTACCCCTGTCTTAGCTCAGTTGGACATGCTCATCCAGTCCATTGTTTTCTCTAGGAATGACTTTCTAATGTTCTTCTTGCTATCAGTCCACTGTCTGTCCTGTAAATTATCTCACATTGAGCCCTGTTCGTGCATCAGCCCTTTGCTAATCTACATTCAAACAGTGATGTTTGATTTTAAAAGAATCAACCTTATTTTAAATTTCTTCTGTGGCCCCAGCTCTCTCAAAACATCTCTAATGTAAGACCGTACTAAAACCATTGCAATATCTGAACCCACCCCCAGTACTGATCTGTTCTAAATCCTGGTTTTAAATACTTGACCTTACTACCATATATTTAGCTGCACCAACCAGTGCTTTCCAAATCTTTGTATTGTGATTCCTTTGAGACCATTATTAATGCTTCCGTGAAGGGGTTTGGGCCATTTATCTGTAATAACACTTTTTCTAATACAGTAAAACATTCTAACACCGTTCAGAGGAGCTTTATCAGACAGAATCTGATGGAGACTGCATAAAAAGACATTGCAATAGGTGATGAATGTCTTGCTACATTGTATTGCTTTAAAGGGAGAGTGCAAGGTAGAGAGAGTTAGAGAGAAGATTCCAGAGCATGGAGGCTAAACAGCTAAAAGTACAGTTATCAGAGATTGAAAGGGAGTAGCGAACAGTGAATAGAAGATCAAAGTAGACAATTCTTCATGGCAGAAATCCATCCACCACTGATGCTCAGTAGCAGCAGGGTGTACTACCTACAAGATACACTGCAGAAATTCACCCAGGATCCTCAGACACTTTCCAAACAGATGACTGCTTCCATCCAACAGGACAAGGGCAGTAGATACATGGGACCGTCACCACCTCCAAGTCACTTAGTATCCTGACTTAAATATGTCTCCATTGCTTCACGGTTAGTAGGTGAAAATCCTGGAATCCCTCCCTAAAGACATAGTGGATCAACTCACAGCAAGTGGATTGCAGCAGTTCAAGAAAACAGCTCACCACTATCTTCCCACGGGCAACTAGGAATGGGCAATGGATGTTGGCCAGCCAGTGACGTCAGATCCCACAAATGAATAAAAAATAGTAGATACTGACATGTTGCCTATCAGAGTCAGAGATGTACAGCACAGAAACAGACCCTTCAGTCCAACTCGTCCTTGCCAACCAGATATCCCAAATAAATCTCTAGTCCCATTTGTTAGCATTGGGCACACATCCCGATTGCCTTCTGATTCTCATGCAAGTAACCATTTGGAATTCTCAATATATTGCCCATGACCTCTACTTGTCAGATAAATATTGTAATTACACCAGGTCAGAGGTTAGGAATCTTCTGAGTAAGTCACCTCCTGACTTCCCAAAGCCGAACCACCATCTACAAAGTAGAAATCAAGAGTACTCCCCGATTAACTGTATGACAGCATCAAATAGAATTAAGGAGAATCCAAAAAGCTTTTACAAATATATTAAGGACAAAAGGGTAACTAGGGAGAGAATAGGGCCCCTCAAAGATCAGCAAGGTGGCCTTTGTGTGGAGCTGCAGAAAATGGGGGAGATACTAAATTAGTATTTTGCATCAATATTTACTGTGGAAAAGGATATGAAGGATATAGGCTGGTGGGAAATAGATGGTGACAACTTGCAAAATGTCCATATTACAAAGAAGGAAGTGCTGGATGTCATGAAATGGGTAAAGGTGGATAAATCCCCAGGACCTGATCAGGTGTACCCGAGAACTCTGGTAAACTAGAAAACAGATTGTTGGCCTCTTGCTGAGATATTTGGATCATCAATAGTCACAGGTGAGGTGCTGGAAGACTGGAGGTTGGCTAATGTGATGCCACTGTTTTAGAAAGGTGGTAAGGACAAGCCAGGGAACTATAGACCAGTGAGCCTGACCTCGGTGGTAGGCGAGTTGTTGGAGGGAATCCTAGGGGACAAGATGTGCATGTATTTGAAAAGGCAAGGACCGATGAGGGATAGTCAACATGACTTTGTGCATGGGAAATCATGTCTTTATTTGGTAAAAGAAATAAAGAGGATTTATGAGGGCAGAGTGGTGGACATGATGTATATGGATTTTAGTAAGGCATGCGACAGCATTCCCCATAGGAGACTGATTCGTAAGGTTAGTTCTCACGGAATACAAGGAGAACTAGCTCTTTGGATACTGAACTGGCTCAAAGGTAGAAGACAGAAGGTGGTGGAGGGTTGTTTTTCAGACTGGAGACCTGTGACCAGTGCAGTGCCACTAGGATTGGTGCTGGGTCCTCTACTTTTTGTCATTTACATAAATGATTTGGATGTGAACATAGGTTTGCAGATGATAAAATTGGAGGTGTAGTGGACAGCGAAGAAGGTTACCTCTGATTACAATGGGATCTTGATCAGATAGGTCAGTGCGCTGAGGAGTGGCAGATGGAGTTTAATTTAGATAAATGCGAGGTGTTGCAATTTGGGAAAGCAAATCTTAGCTGGATTTATGCACTTAATGGTAAGATCCGAGGGAGTGTTGCTGAACAAAGAGATCTTTGAGTGCAGGTTCATAGCTGCTTGAAAGTGGAGTCACAGGTAGATAGGATAGTGAAGGCGGCGTTTGGTATGCTTTCCTTTATTGGTCAGAGTACTGAGTGCAAGAGTTGGGAGGTCATGTTGCGGCTGTACAGGACATTGGTTAGGCCGCTGTTGGAATATTGCTTGCAGTTCTGGTCTCCTTCCTATCAGAAAGATGTTGTGAAACTTGAAAGGGTTCAGAAAAAATTTACAAAGATGTTGCCAGGGTTGGAGGATTTGAGCTTTAGGGAGAGGCTGAACAGACTGGGGCTGTTTTCCCTGGAGCGTTGGAGGCTGAGGGGTGACCTCATCAAGGTTTGCAAAATTGAGGGACGTGGATAGGGTAAATAGGTAAAGTTGTTTCCCTGGGATTGAGGAGTCCAGAACTTAGAGGGCATATGTTTAGGGTGAGAGGGGAAAGATATAAAGTCATAGAAATGTACAGCATGGAAACAGACCCTTCAGTCCACCCCATCCATGCCTACCAGATATCCCAACCCAATCTAGTCCCACCTGCCAGCACCTGGCCCATATCCCTCCAAACCCTTCCTATTCATATGTCCATCCAGATGCCTTTTACATGTTGTAATTGTACCAGCCTCCACCACTTCCTCTGGCAGTGCATTCCATACGCACACCACCCTTTGAGTGAAAAGGTTGCCCCTTAGGTCCCTTTTTAAATCTTTCCCCTCTCACCTTAAACCTACACCCCCAAATCTGGGCTCCCTCACCTCCGGGAAAGGACCTTGTCTATTCACCCTATCCATGTCCCTCATAACCTTATAAACCTCTGGAAGGTCACCTCTCAGCCTCTGATCCTCCAGGGAAAACAGTCCCAGCCTATTTAGCCTCACCCTGTAGCTAGACCCTCAAGTTTCACAACATTCTCCTGATAGGAGGGACCCAGAGAGACACTGAGGAAAGAGATCGATCTGAGAACAGAAGTGAGTCAGTCAGGACAGGCAGGGACAAGGTAGCACTAATAAATTCAAATTGCATTTATTTCAATGCAAGGGGTTTAACCGGGAAGGCAGATGAACTCAGGGCATGGTTAGGAACATGGGACTGGGATATCATAGCAATTACGGAAATATGGCTCAGGGATGGGCAGGACTGGCAGTTGAATGTTCCAGGATACAAATGCTACAGGAAGGATAGAAAGGGAGGCAAGAGAGGAGGGGGAGTGTTATTTTTGATCAGGGATAGCATTACAGCTATGCTAAGGGAGGATATTCCTGGAAATACATCCAGGGAAGTTATTTGGGTGGAACTGAGAAATAAGAAAGATATGATCACCTTATTGGGATTGTATTATAGACCCCCCCCGCCCCCCAAAAATAGTCAGAAATTGAGAAACAAACTTGTAAGGAGATCTCAGCTATCTGTAAGAATAATAGGGTGGTTATGGTAGGGGATTTTAACTTTCCAAACATCAACTGGAACTGCCATAGTGTTAAAGGTTTAGATGGAGAGGAATTTGTTCGGTGTGTACAAGACAATTTTCTGATTCAGTATGTGGATGTACCTACTAAAGAAGGTGCAAAACTTGACCAACTCTTGGGTAATAAGGCAGGGCAGGTGACTGAGGTGTCAGTGGGGGAACACTTTGGGGCCAGTGATCATAATTCTAGTTGTTTTAAAATAGTGATGGAAAAGGATAGACTAGATCTAAAAGTTGAAGTTCTAAACTGGAGAAAGGCCAACTTTGACGGCATTAGGTGAGAACGTTCAAAAGCTGATGGGAGGCAGATGTTCACAGGTAAAGGGACAGCTGGAAAATGGGAAGCCTTCAGAAATGAGAAAACAAGAATCCTGAGAAAGTATATTCCTGTCAGGGTGAAAGGGAAGGCTGGTAACTATAGGGAATGCTGGATGGCTAAAGAAATTGAGGATTTGGTTCAGAAAAAGAAGGAAGCATATGTCAGGTACAGACAGGATAGATCGAGTGAATCCTTGGAGTATAAACAAAGTAGGAATATACTTACCAGGGAAATCAGGAGGGCAAAAAGGGGACGTGATAGCTTTGGCAAATAGAATTAAGGAGAATCCAAAGGGGTTTTACAAATATATTAAGGACAAAAGGGTAACTAGGGAGAGAATAGGGTCCTTCAAAGATCAGCAAGGCAGCCTTTGTGTGGAGCCACAAAATGGGGGAGATACTAAATGAATATTTTGCATCAGTATTTACTGTGGAAAAGGTTATGGAAGATATAGACTGTAGGGAAATAGATGGTGACATCTTGCAAAATGTCCAGATTACCAGAGGAGGAAGTGCTGGATGTCTTGAAATGGGTAAAGGTGGATAAATCCCCAGGATCTGATCAGGTGTACCCGAGAACTCTGGGAAGCCAGAGAAGTGATTGCTGGGCCTCTTGCTGAGATATTTGTATCATCAATAGTCACAGGTGAGGTGCCGGAAGACTGGAGGTAGGCAAACATGGTGCCACTGTTTAAGAAGGGTGGTAAGGACAAGCCAGGGAATTATAGACCGGTTAGCCTGACCTCGGTGGTGGGCAAGTTGTTGGAGGGAATCCTGTGGGACAGGATGTACATGTATTTGAAAAGGCAAGGACCGATGAGGGATAGTCAACATGGCTTTGTGCATGGAAATTGTGTCTCACAAACTTGATTGAGTTTTTTAATGAAGTAACAAAGAAGATTGATGAGGGCAGAGCAGTAAATGTGATTTTAAATGGACTTCAGTAAGGTGTTCGACAAGGTTCCCCATGGGAGACTGATTAGCAAGTTAGATCTCCCAGAATACAGGGACAACTAGCCACTTGGATACAGAACTGGCTCAAAGGTAGAAGACAGAGGGTGGTGGTGGAGGGTTGTTTTTGAGTGGAGGCCTGTGACCAGTGGAGTGCCACCAGGATTGGTGCTGGGTCCCCCATTTTTTGTCATTTACATAAATGATTTGGATGCGAGCATAAGAGGTACAGTTAGTAAGTTTGTTGATGACACCAAAATTGGAGGTGTAGTGGACAGCGAAGAGGTTTACCTCCGATTACAGCAGGATCTGGAGCAGATGGGCCAATGGGCTGAGAAGTGGCAGATGGAGTTTAATTCAGATAAATGTGAGGTGTTGCATTTTGGGAAAGCAAATCTTAGCAGGACTTTTACACTTAATGGTAATTTGCTAGGGAGTGTTGCTGAACAAAGAGACCTTGGAGTGCAGGTTCATAGCTCCTTGAAAGTGGAGTCGCAGGTAGATAGGATAGTGAAGAAGGCGTTTGGTATGCATTCCTTTGTTGGTCAGAGTATTGACTACAGGAGTTGGGAGGTCATGTTGCAGCTGTACAGGACATTGGTTAGGCCACTGTTGGAATATTGCGAGCAGTTCTGGTCTCCTTCCTATCGGAAAGATGTTGTGAAACCTGAAAGGGTTCAGAAAAGATTTACAAGGATGTTGCGAGGGTTGGAGGATCTGAGCTACAGGGAGAGGCTGAACAGGCTGGGGCTCTTTTTCTGGAACGTCGGAGGCTGAGGGGTGACTTTATCGAGGTTTACAAAATTATGAGGGACATGGATAGGATAATTAGGCAAAGTCTTTTCCCTGGGGTCGGGGAGTCCAGAACCCGAGGGCATAGATTTAGGGTGAGAGGGGAAAGATATAGAAGAGACCTAAGGGGCAACGCTTTCATGCAAGGGGTGGTACGTGTATGGAATGAGCTGCCAGAGGATGTGGTGGAGGCTGGTACAATTGCAACATTTAAGAGGCATATGGATGGGGATATGAATAGGAAGGGTTTGGAGGGATATGGGCCGGGTGCTGGCAGGTGGGACGAGATTGGTTGGCATGGACGTGTTGGACCGAAGGGTCTGTTTCCATGCTGTACATCTCTATGACTCTGTATGTCTTACGTTCACATCCAAATCATTTATATAAATGACGAAAAGTAGTGAACCTAGCACCAATTCTCGTTGCATGCCACTGGTCACAGGCCTCCATCAGAAAAACAGCCCTCCACCACCACCCTCTGTCTTCTACCTTTGAGCCAGTTCTGTATCCAAATGGCTTGTTGTCCCTATATTGCATGTGATCTAACCAGACTGCCATGAAGAAACTTGACAAACACCTTGCTGAATTCCATATAGATCATGTCCACTGCTCTGCCCTCGTCAGTCCTCTTTGTTACTTATTCAAAAAACTCAATCAAGTTAGTGAGACGTGAATTCCCATGAACAAAGTCATGTTGACTATCCCTAATTGTACTTGTCTTACCAAATACATGTAAATCCTGTCCCTTGGGGATTCCCTGCAACACCTTGCCCATCATCGATGTCCGGCTCACTAATCTATAGTTCCCTGACTTTTCCTTACACCTTTCTTAAATAGCGGCACTACATTAGCCAATCTCTAGTCTTCTGCCATCTCAATCAGGTGTGACTATCGCTGAGAATTATCACTGATCTTTACACAGGTTTTAAGGATTTTTATTGCAGCATCATCTCTAATTATAAATAACTTGATGGAAAACTTTGAATTGTCAATAAAATTTGTAAAATTTCAAGTTGGAGCCTTGGTATTTACAATTTCTTATCACTAACCCCTTCTCACTCCTGGCTTAAGTAAAGCAGTTTCTTTATGCTAACTTGGCGACCTGTCAAGTTTTCACCTCTGGAAGAACAAAGTTGAAGATGAAATTCAGGCATGCTGTATAGGATGTATCCATCAATGCTTTCTTGCCACGCTTCAGTTTTTAGCTGGACTCATTCAGATTGGAATTGATGAAGGGCTGTTTAATTAGTGCTTTATATGAAAGTGCATGGTTTCTCCCACAACCTGCTTTGTTTTAATCTTGGTATACGTTGACATTTTCTCGCAAAGGCATCGGGAGTGGTCTGTCTCTTCCCGAAAGAAGAAATAAACTATAAACTGTGTGTAAGCTTTTTGGTTGCTGACTGCAAGTTTTCTTTTATGCACTGGGATGAAATGATAAAATGGTTTGATAAAATGGTTTTAAAAAAAGCTGGCCGAAGGCATTTCATACTTTTTGAGGAAGATATTTGTGAATAAAAGTTTGTGTTGTTTCTGTTTACATTCCCCTGCCACTTCCTTTTTATATATTGATGTAAGTTTCGAATATGAAGATTAATTTTAGTTTTTTGGGTTTTTGGTTGGAAATGGTATCTGAGGGATGAGATGTGAAAGTTACAGCTTTCAGGGAAGAAGGGATTAGGGAGTAAAATAATGCATGTAATGGTAGCAAGTAAGTGAGATTGTGAACCTTCCTTTCTCATGTGCTGCTTCCTGATTAGTTAAGAGCCTGAGGAGGAAATAAATGCCGATTTCTGCAGGGGCCACTCACTGGGTGAGCATGCAGCTGCTTCAGGCCACCATTTGCGAGGATGACTTGCATTCTTTCTACTGTATTTTCTCTGACAGCTGAATCTAAGTTTTGGAAGGTACAGCAGCTCAGTTTCTCCATAGATGTAATTTTAGTTCTATTTTAATGTTATTTTTGCAAGTTTTTTTTAAATGATCAGGTACTATTAAATCTATGTCATGGAGTAAAAAATGAGGTCTGCAGATGCTGGAGATCACAGCTGCAAATGTGTTGCTGGTCAAAGCACAGCAGGCCAGGCAGCACCTCAGGAATAGAGAATTCGATGTTTCGAGCATAAGCCCTCCATCAGGAATGAGAGAGAGAGAGAGCCAAGCAGGCTAAGATAAAAGGTAGGGAGGAGGGACTAGGGGGAGGGGCGATTGGAGGTGGGATAGGTGGAAGGAGGTCAAGGTGAGGGTGATAGGCCGGAGTGGGGTGGGGGCGGAGAGGTCAGGAAGAGGATTGCAGGTTAGGAGGGCGGTGCTGAGTTGAGGGAACCGACTGAGACAAGGTGGGGGGAGGGGAAATGAGGAAACTGGAGAAATCTGAATTCATACCTTGTGGTTGGAGGGTTCCCAGGCGGAAGATGAGGCGCTCCTCCTCCAGCCGTCGTGTTGTTGTGTTCTGCCGGTGGAGGAGTCCAAGGACCTGCATGTCCTCAGTGGAGTGGGAGGGAGAGTTAAAGTGTTGAGCCACGGGGTGATTGGGTTGGTTGGTCCGGGCGGCCCGGAGGTGTTCTCTGAAGCGTTCCGCAAGTAAGCGGCCTGTCTCCCCAATATAGAGGAGGCCACATCGGGTGCAGCGGATGCAATAGATGATGTGTGTGGAGGTACAGGTGAACTTGTGGCGGATATGGAAGGATCCCTTGGGGCCTTGGAGGGAAGTGAGTGTGGAGGTGTGGGCGCAAGTTTTACATTTCCTGCGGTTGCAGGGGAAGGTGCCGGGGGTGGAGGTTGGGTTGGTGGGGGGTGTGGATCTGACGAGGGAGTCACGAAGGGAGTGGTCCTTGCGGAACGCTGATAGGGGAGGGGAGGGAAATATATCCTTGGTGGTGGGTCCGTTTGGAGCTGGCGGAAATGGTGGCGGATGATACGTTGTATGCGGAGGTTGGTGGGGGGGTAGGTGAGAACCAGTGGGGTTCTGTCTTGGTGGCGGTTGGAGGAGCCACCAACCTCCGCATACAACGTATCATCCGCCGCCATTTCCGCCAGCTCCAAACGGACCCCACCACCAAGGATATATTTCCCTCCCCTCCCCTATCAGCGTTCCGCAAGGACCACTCCCTTCGTGACTCCCTCGTCAGATCCACACCCCCCACCAACCCAACCTCCACTCCCGGCACCTTCCCCTGCAACCGCAGGAAATGTAAAACTTGCGCCCACACCTCCACACTCACTTCCCTCCAAGGCCCCAAGGGATCCTTCCATATCCGCCACAAGTTCACCTGTACCTCCACACACATCATCTATTGCATCCGCTGCACCCGATGTGGCCTCCTCTATATTGGGAGACAGGCCGCTTACTTGCGGAACGCTTCAGAGAACACCTCCGGGCCGCCCGGACCAACCAACACAATCACTCCGTGGCTCAACACTTTAACTCTCCCTCCCACTCCACTGAGGACATGCAGGTCCTTGGACTCCTCCACCGGCAGAACACAACAACACGACGGCTGGAGGAGGAGCGCCTCATCTTCCGCCTGGGAACCCTCCAACCACAAGGTATGAATTCAGATTTCTCCAGTTTCCTCATTTCCCCTCCCCCCACCTTGTCTCAGTCGGTTCCCTCAACTCAGCACCGCCCTCCTAACCTGCAATCCTCTTCCTGACCTCTCCGCCCCCACCCCACTCCGGCCTATCACCCTCACCTTGACCTCCTTCCACCTATCCCACCACCATCGCCCCTCCCCCTAGTCCCTCCTCCCTACCTTTTATCTTAGCCTGCTTGGCTCTCTCTCTCTTATTCCTGATGAAGGGCTTATGCTCAACGTCGAATTCTCTATTCCTGAGATGCTGCCTGGCCTGCTGTGCTTTGACCAGCAACACATTTGCAGCTATGTCATGGAGCACAAGATGAGCTCATTTATGTGAAAGTCAAGTCCTTGAGTTTTCAGGTCACTTGCAGTTTGTATATATGACTCGCATTGCTTTGCAACCTTTAACGTTGCTCTGTTTAATTACAATAGAATTATGTTACAATTCATTTCCAGCAGAAGGAAGTTTGGTTTCCAGAAAGATGAGCTGCTTTTTGCTGCACTGACATTGTATTACTAAGCATCATCAGATAGCAACTACCAGCTGGATTGCATTTATAAACTTGGGTGTATGATACCTTGGACAGTTGTGCTGTTGCTTATGTCGGAGATTCCAGTACTTGTACCTACACTGTATTCATGTCCAAGGACTCAGTTGATTCTCTTTCTTCGCCAGTAGCTTTTCTGGAAAATTGCTTGAGGGTACAGACTGGAACTCTTTTTCTCTCTGTTGTGATTCCACTTAGTGTCAATAACGAAAGGATCAAGTTCTCATCATTATCTGCTCTCTGCAGTGCCTCGGTTGGAGTACAGTTTTTTTTTATTGAGATGCTCAAATGATGAACTAATTTGAAGATGCTTTGGTCTTTTCAATTTCTCAAGTATGAACCTTGCAGCATTGTGAAATGAGTTTTCTGCATTGATATACCATTGGCTAATCTGCAAATGTAAGAAGTCTAAAGTCACTATTCACATTGGCCATGACAGAGATGGAAGAAATGAAAGTTTCTCTTTCAACAGGTATAGCTATGCTTCCTTCTCATTGCAGCTTTGGCAAATGTGAAGCAAATTCATGTTTTGATGACCCATGCACTAATTCTGACCACCATTCATTGTTGCAGGATACAAACACCATGTGGGTGGATTACCTACATAAGCTTTTTGATACAGTCACTTACAGTTTGATATGCGGTGAAGTCATGTCTGTGTGTAGTCAAATGATGTTTATATTGCTTTGATTGTCCCACTGACCCAGTCGTAGATTTGCAGATTCCTATCTGAATGGTTCTATTGTTATGGAAAGGGTGCTGCTTTTTAGCAATGCAATTGCAGGAAGCCAATCCACCGATCCCAGTCTTCTGCATCCCAACTAATTGATTTGGAAGTGTATCTTATTGCATGTGTTTCACTTGATTGAAATATGATTTCTACCACACCCTCTGTAGTTATGACTATGATGAATGCACCTCACTTGTTTATAAATTGAAAGCTTTATTCATCTGGGTTAAGATGCTAATTAGAACAGTAGCTGTTAGTTCCAGAGAGCTTGGTTACACATGTGTAGACTTGGTCTCATAAGTGCTCATTTATATCAAATATTCTTGTTTCAAATAAAATTAAAAACCATAATTCTAGCAGCATCTTTGATTTGGTTGTGGTTGGAAGCTGAGTGATGTTTGGAACAGTGCATCTGGCGAATGCGTCAAGTGAAGAATAAATTGGGTTACTTGGGGCTTCTAGTTGTATTAAACAGTGCTGTAAAAATTCTAATTAAGCAGATGCAGTTGGCAGCCAGCCTAGATACTTTGTCATTAATTCTTTTTCTCCCTCTATTTTACTAAGACATCCCCAGTAAATTCAGTGTGTGCTTTGATTTTGAGCCACATATATGTTGAGACTTGCTATACTGCCATACTAGATATAAACTAGGTAGGAGCATGTTTGCTGGAACAAGCCTTTAATTACCTTTGTCTGTAGGCAGCAGGCCAAGCTTTTTGTGGTGACATGTCAAGATGTCAATTGTCTAAACTCTGATTATGGGGTCCTGATAATTTATGCTGTATTTAATTGGCTCTGTGCAAAGGCTCGTGAAAAGTGTTCTGCATTTCATAGTTATTGTGGACACTTAAAAGTTAAGGTTTTCATGAAAAAATTGTGATTTTTAGACAGCAGTATGTTGTTTTCATTTTTAGCCAGTATGGCAGCTGGTGTACACTTACAAAACAGGATGTTTGGCTTGTCCTGTTAACACTAATAAGGGAAAATAGTCTTTTCGTCAGCAAAACCACTGTTCTTGACTGTTGCTCGAGCGGGGGCAGGGCACACTCTTTGATACGAGGAAGTACCCTTGATCATGGGAAATGAGTGTTTTTGAACCAATTTACGTTTTCTTTTTCAGGCAGTCGGCCACTGAACACAGCCCAGACTGAAGTTGATATAAATAGTCATAGAGATGTACAGCACGGAAACGGACCCTTCGGTCCAACTCATCCATGCTGACCAGATATCCCAACCCAATCTAATCCCACCTGCCAGCACCCAGCCCATATTCCTCCAACCCCTTCATATTCATATACTCCCCCGATCCCTTTTAAATGTTGCAATTGTACCAGCCTCCTCCACTTCCTCTGCCAGCTCATTTTCCACATGCACCAGAAATCTGAACACCAAACATATCAGCCACCAACAGTAGAAAGAGCTGCTGGTTCCCTCTTATCTGTGTATATACTACCTAACACAGGGCATCCCAAACTGGATTATATCCCCAGTTGTCACCAGCTGCAAGTTTTAGTGCAGTGGACTCCAAGATTTCAAAGGCTGATATCAACTCTAAATAGGGCTTCAGCTTTGCAACAGTTATTAATTCCTGATAGTGAGCTGCTGTTCCTAGCCTCCATGTCCTCTCCACATAGTTTCGCTAGCCTCTAGGCTTCAGTAATTCTACAGTCTGACTCCTCATCCAGCATTTTGAAATACAGCTTGTATCTCCAAATGTTACTGGTTCCGCATGTTCCAATAAATCAATTCAAAATTAAAATTGTTATCAACCAAAGTGCTGTTTCACTCAGCAGCAACTCACTTCTAGTATTAAGTTTAAAAAAATCACAACACCAGGTTATAGTCCAACAGGTTTATTTGGAAGCACTAGCTTTCGGAGCGCTGCTCCTTCATCAGGTGGTTGTGAAGTATAAGATTGTAAGACACAGAATTTATAGCAAAGGTGTGATGTAACTGAAATTACATATTTCAACATACCTGGATTGTTTGTTAAATCTCTCATCTTTTAGAATGACATGTTGGTTTCCGTTGTTGCATATGTAACTCGCAAAACTTTTTTAAAAGTTAGATTTTCAAGTGAACTTTAACAATTGGTGCCAGGTCAGCCCAGATAATGCATTTAAGGTGTGAGGTGCTCTGCGTGAGACTGTGTTACAGTGGTCAGACTGATTCTAATCTTAAAAAAACAGATTTACAGAATCTTACATGGATTAATGCAGTTTTTGGGCAAAGTAAAATGTAATTCTGCAATTACAAATTCCCCCCACAAACTTAGATGTGTATGTGGGGGCGGGGGAGGGGGGGGAGGTGGAAGCAGTTATGAGTGTCTGTGCGAGAGAATGTGTATGTATGAGTATAAAGGGATTTAAGTCTGTGAGTGTGTGTGTATGTATAGTGCAGTGGGGTCACCCATAGTGTGACATGAACCCAAGGTCCCGGTTGAGGCCATCCCCATGGGTACTGAACTTGGCTATTATCCTCTGTTCGGCCACTTTTCGTTGTTGCCTATCCTGAAGTCCACCTTGGAGGACGGTCACCCAAAGGTCTGAGGTCAAATGTCCTGGACTGCTGAAGTGTTCTCGGTTGCGGGGATACTGTTATCAATGTATCAAGTATGGAGTGTGTTTTATTAGGGGCCATGGGTTTTTGGAGAGCCTGATAATTTTCAGGCATCCTGTGACAATAGGAATGATTAATTAGCTGTATTACTGTGCCTGCAGACACCAGGAGGTTCTAAATGTATTGGATCAGGAAACTGCTCTGTTTATTTTGTTTCTGAAATTCCAGAGGACTTTTGAGTTGGTTAAGTTTGTGTGACTGCTTCTGATCTAGGTTGAAGTAGTGGTTACATGGCTGCTGGCTGAATAAACTAGTGTGAAATGTGTTGGCTGTGCTGACCGAAGAGATATCCATCAGTTACTGGTACAAGGTAAACAGTCTTCGGCCGCACGCTTCCACTGTGAGGCTCTACCCTGAACTGCGGTTGATAATTGGGCAGGTTCTCTCACCGGCTGCAAGTGTTCAGAGCCTATTGAGGCCGGTTCCCTGAAGGGTCTGAAGATGGCTATCCTGATCTGGAATGTTACAGGGGGCTATGCTGCTGAAACTTCCCAAAATTCTTTGCTGTTTGAAAAACTCTAAGCTGCATAATCAACAGCCAGCTGTTGTGTGTCCCTTGGAGATCAAAGTAGTTGTCCATATCCAACCAACAAAGAGTACTTACAGGGATCAGTCCTCCAACTGGCCGGTTTCGGTCAGTGACCTGCATCCCACAGAGTAGCAGCTACTTGCATATGCTCTAGATATTGTGTGACTGTCCACAAATGATGGGTGGTCATTTTACTGTTGCAGTTGTCTTGCCAGCTGATTAGGAATTTTTTAATCACTTGATGCTTCATGGTCTCTAATGTTAACTTTCCTGTGCCTTCTCCTGTTGTTGAGAGAGGGTTCTTTCTATTGTGGCACAAACTAACTTGCACCAGTTCACTCAGATGGAGATGTAAGGTCATACTGCATCATATATATGACCATTAGATGGCTCCGCATGATCAGAAAGTTGATGCTTTAAAACCACAATATCTTTACTATGTAGGTGATTGGGGAGAGTTTGTTGGAGATGCATTGATGAGAATGTACAGTATACATTTTTCGGTGAAAATTTTCTGTAAAATATCTTTGGAAACTTCACCTTGACCTGATTTGTTTGTTTTCTCTTTTCTCCTTTTAAAGATTATGATAGAGTTCTGTCCTGGTGGTGCAGTGGATGCTACAATGTTAGGTAAGCTCCCTTGTCATATGATTTAAGCAGCAAGCTGCTATTTTATACAATCGATATTTGGAAGATTGTTAACTTGGATAGTTATGTACTTCCATTCGGGGAAAAAAAACATTATCAGAATTGTCAAAGAAACTTGGAGGAATAACAAGGCCCTGCAAAAGTGTTCAGGAGCTTTCCAAGGAGCTCTCCAAGGCTAACCTTTCTCTCCCTGCCAGTGTTGGCATGAGTTCCCAAATCCTACATAATGCAATTTTATTTTGGAAACTGTTCCCAACTAAGCCAACAGTTCAACATAGGCACCAGGGTTGTATTTTATTGGTTGTTTTGTACCGTTTTCTGGTGGTCTTTGCTAGAATCATAGCATCCCTACAGTGCAGAGAGAGGCTGTTTGACCCATTTGAGTCTGCACTGACCCTTCAAAGAGCATCTCACCTTCTTCTCCTCCCCCCCCCCCCCCCCCCCGCATTGGTATTTATGACTTTGTTCAACGTTGGTCCAACCATCATAGCCACACAATATCAAAACCCCGCTGCTGTTGTGCAAGACCCCTTATGCAGCCTTTTCCAGAAAAGCTCTGTGCTTCTAAAGCTTTGGCAAATATTCCCACTGACGTGAAAGCTTTTCAGCAACTCCTTGAGGTATGTTGTGATAGAATCTGAACATTGCTACACCTCTGTTTTGTTCCCTGCCTGATTTTCAGATTCTCTTGGAAGGAATCATCCCTAAGAGCCAAATGTAGCATCCCTGTTTTTTCCCAAATCCATTTTTGCTTGTTTGTTCTTAGCCAAACCATGACCTCCATGCCGCCCCCCCCCCCCCCCCCCCCCCCCCCCCCCCCACTCCTCACCACCCCACTTTAATTATGAGCACTCATTCGTGCATTTAATTTAGATTTTTGTTGTGTGCAATTTCCTCCCACAGAATTGGACCGTGGACTGACTGAACCACAAATTCGTGTTGTTGCACGTCAGATGCTGGAAGCTGTAGATTACCTTCACAGCCAGAAAATCATCCATCGGGATTTAAAGGCAGGGAATGTCCTACTCACTCAGGATGGCAATATCAAACTTGGTAAGGTGGTTACTTGGCTCAAATGCTTTTTCATGAAAGATTAATCTGTACATTTGTAAGGTCTGACGGAATGAAATCATTTTCCTTTTTAAACCAGATGAATCCTACAGTAAACTATTCACATTTGAGATAACGTGGGCGTAAAACTATGTAATGATCATTCATGGACCTTTCGCTGCCAAGTTCCTGTGAAAGAGGTGTACACATTTTCAGAGCATCAAGAACCAGTATCTACATCTTGTATGTAACCCTTGAAAGGGGAAGTTTGTGGTTGCAGATTTGTGTATGCAGCAGCAGCACTTGAAGGGATGGGCCATTGAAATGTCCCAATGTACAAACACAGCCTTTCTTCAAAATACCATGTTTAAAATTTTTCTTTTTTATTCGCCTGGCTTGAGATTCTAATCTGGTTGTATGTTTTCCTTTCTTAAACCCTACACTACTGCTAAACAGTTTATTTTCCCCAGCACGCATGTCATGTGTGTGCAGGTATAGGACACAGTGAACAACAGTGAGTGCATAAATCATTTTTCATATTCTACCACCAGGAAGGAAACATCTGAGTGGCCAGTGACAAACAGTGCCCTGCTCAACAAGGGCAATGCTAAGTGATCAAAAAATTGAAAAGGCAGGGATTAAATCAAAATAAAGTCAGAGGGATAAATACCTAGGTTTATCACTTGTTTGCTTTTTTAAATTTCAACTGCACAACCGTTGTGAAGAGAAATTCCTCTTTAACAGAATGTGAACCACGTTTAAAATACTTTGAAACAGTCTACCCACCCCGTCACAGATTGGGAAATGTAAAGTTTGGTTCCCTTTTTGTGAAAAGCACTTAATCTTTCAGTTTTAGAATTCTGAGTGATGCAATACAGGAGGGAGTGGCATTAGTCTTGCCATTGCACTTTTAACAAGTAGCTATACATAGGAAAGCAGTTTGTTTGCTGGGTGTTTTGAATATTCTTCTCCACCTAATTTCTGATATGTCCTTTTATATGTAATAGAACAAGGCGTTGTTAAAGTTTTTCAGCCACTTCCTCCAAGTGTTGACCATAGCTCAGTACCACACACAAACAAATTTATGCTGATATGACAATACAGCACTAACTGCCTCACTGTGGAAGGTTTTCCATCTTGGAAACAACCAAAAAGCTGTTGCAGATTGTTGAAATTAAAAATCCATTTAATGTATTCACCTGATCTAGTGTGAGTGGTTGTAATTGCAGTGGACCCCTCGGCAGCAATTTAAATGTATGTATGATGGCCTGATTAGAATGGTCACAGTTACAATTAAACTGTTCCTCATATTCCATTTGAATTTTTCCTAGAACAATCTTAATTGGTTGATAGTTGCCTGGATTTTCCTTGGAAAGTTGGTTTTTTACCAGGTTGCCATTGATGGTGATTGCAGTCAGCTTTGCGGTGGAGATGGGTTTGGAGTGGGTTCCAGCATGATTAGTGGAATTTCAACCAAGCATGTGAGGTTTTTTGGGGGGTGTTCCTTTAGTTATCAGCCTGTGCAGTTCTTTGGTGAAGACGTTTTGACTACAGCAGTCAGGAAATTCAATAGCTGTTGGCACAGGATGCCACTCGAGCTGGTCTTTCTCCCATTAGTAATTCCCTGGATTCGACGAGCTTGATAACTTCCAGGTGACTTTCCAGGTTAGACATTGATCAAGTTTTTTCTGGCTGCTCTGAGCCAGTTTGAACAGCAGCACAATGCTGTTGGATAGACTATAGTAAGTAAAGCAGTGTGTTGACCAGGTGGCATATTTCTCTCTCTCTGATTTATTCTTGATCTGTACTCCAATGTTCTAGGGCTGTTGCCCTGTTGACCAATGCCTGGTCAAGATTGATACCAAGTATTTTGGCACTCATCTATGGGTGAATGGCTGTTGCCAAGCCAGGGAAACCACCCAATGACTTTACAACTGTCACACTATGCTCTATTTTTAATAACAAAGTCCTGGAGCACCACTTGCTGAACTGAGTGAAGCCCACCAAGAGGTGGACTAAAATGATTTGAAAGACCAGAGTGGTCACATGATCAGGTTGAACCAAGCTCAGGAAGCCAATGCTAGGTAAGTAAGACAGTCTGAGTTTAAAAACTTAGCTTTTATCAAATGGCACTGAAACTCAATCAGGCATGGAGAAACCCATATTTCCTATCATTTTGATTTATTCCTCTGAAAGTTTCACTGTATATTACCAGATTGATAAAACAATGACACCCCAGCCATAAAGTACACAAGTGAATTCCTTTTCCAGAAAATGGCTCTTGCTTCCTGTTTCTTATTTTTCGCCCCCACCACTCTTTCCTCTCAAACCTCACTTGTGCTCATCCACACTTCCCCACCCCAGCAGCACTCTTTCCCTGCTCCCTCCAGTCTTGGTCTTTGCAGTTCTGGTTTAATCCAGAGCCCTTTTTTGGCCTTTTGACTGCCCTGACTATTGCTACATAGCAAACTGCATCTTATACAACCTAAAACCTGTATATTTACTCAATATTTGTGAACTTAACAACTAACCTTTATTTAAGAAACACATTTGCACATACAGTATGCTAGAATCTGGAACTTTCCTCTCCTGAAAGGTGGCTGTCTTGACTGTGGGTCAGAACCACTCAAGTGTTGTGGGCATGCATCCTTTGTAATTTCAAAATTGTATTTTTTTTTCACAAGAATTGATATAGACAAATGTCTTGATGTACCTTAATTGGATATTTGGAAAGAGAGACCCATGCAATGCCACCCCTTTGGCTGCAAAGGGAATTTCAAATAACGGTCTTTCAAAGGAGACAAGCTACAATCAAAATACACTGGACTGTGATTTCTTATGATTAAAAAATGAGTGGCTGACCATTCGTGCTCAGCAGCAAGCCCGACCCTACCAGTTATATCCAAAACTAGATTTATTTTGTGTTTTCCCTTTTGAAGAATTCAAAAGAACAGAGAGGTTTGAAAAGCAAGTTTCGACTTGCCTGGAGTGTGCTAGTGGGACTAAACATTTTTGTGTGTATATTTGCCTGGATTCAAGTGCTACCATGCTGTGGAGCTCATTGTTGAAGAACTATGCCCTAGTCACCCCAGTGTTTGAGGGGGAACAAGGCTGTCTCCTTAACTGCATTTTTTTTAACAAGTTGTAATATATGTACAAATTTCTTTTTGCCTCCATAAAACAGAGCCCTGAGTGTTCATGTAGCTTTTAGCATGCAAGTATTCATCACTCAATAGGTCCAGCAGATGAACTTAAATTGGTTTCGAGCATAGTCCAGATTATTTAATCAATGATTTCCAATAGCACAGTCAGATCAGTGGTACTTGTATGAAGATCTCAGGAACAGGATGGTTCAGCATGGTCAACAAGTTGTCCACTCTGGTCAATGAGTTGTTTGATGTGGTCTGTTGGCCTTTGGGATATATAACAACCTATATAGCTGATGTCACACCAGAACTGAAACTCTTATCACATGACCAATTTGTGGGCTAGGCCAAGTATCTTTTTGGCTTGATAGCAGTATCCTGTCATGGAGAAAACCATTTCTGGATTTATTGAATGGCAGCGTGAGGCAGCTAGCTTCTGTTAAAATGTTTGAGACATGTTCTTCTTCCAGAGAAATCGATGGTGAGCTGGGTACTGCTCAAAGCCAAAAGTGGTGAACTCTGTTTTTTTTTCATTCATTCACTGGATGAGGGTGTTGCTGGCTAGGTAGCATTTATTGCCCATCCCTAATTGCCCAGAGGACAGTTGGGAGTCAATAACATGTAAGCCAGACCAGGTGAGGGTGGCAGTTTCCTTCCTAAAGGGCATTAGTGAACGAGATAGGTTACATAGGCCCTTTCATGAGTTTTCATGATATGAGTGATGATTTGATCAGGGAAACCGTTACCAGACGTGATAGTTTAGATATCTGCTACTTCAGCTTATATGGTGAGCGGATGGCTTGAATCCAATTCGTGAGATTGCTAATCAGATTGATCTTGTAGCATGCAAGACCGTAGGAATTGCAATATGTATATGACCAGTGAATGTATGTCTAAGAACGTAGTTAAGAATTCATTGTCTGACTTGGCGAATTAACATATCAAGAGGTGCACTTGGTTACTGCATTTCAGTGCAGCATGGAGTTTATTAAGAGGTGTAAAGAAATGCTTTGTAGCTATGGGTTAAAATAGTGCAAATGTACATCTGCATTTCAACTATGCTCACTGTTGGTCTGTGGCCTTTACATTGAAAATGCACTTCTCATGGTCAGCAACAAAGATGCTAGCAAAAGCTGGACCTTTGGAGGTGTGGGAAAATGTTTAGAGAGGATTTAGCTAGCTGTCTCCTCCTTAGAGAGGATTTAGCAATAAATCCAAAAGTGCTTCAGTCTATGTGATGCATTTGCACACGTTAAAAGCTGAGGGACACACACATACTTAAGACCTTATTTTCTGGAAGCAAAGGGAATTTGTATGTGCATTGCATTTTTTTTCAAAAAAAGGGGTCATCGTGACAGCCAAACTTGGCATCCCCGTGGCAACACTCTGACCCATCACAATCTCTTGGTCAGAGATTTAAGGTTGACAGTTAAGTGTCTTGCTGCATCCCCTCCACAAATACTGGCACAATCAATCCGTATCCTCTTCTCATGCAGTTTAAAACAGTGCTTTTTTTTCCAAGTCTGTTTCTGCTATCGTAGGTTCTGATAAGAGCAGGATAAAAAAACTTCAACTTCTTAGAGTCATAGAGATGCACAATACGGAAGCAGACCCTTCAGTCCATGCCGGTAAGATATCCCAACCCAAGCTAGTCTCACCTGCTAGCACCCAGCCCATATCCCTCCAAACCCATCCTATTCATATAGCCATCCAGATGCCTTTTAAATATTGCAATCATGCTAGCCTCCACCACTTCCTCTGGCAGCTCATTCCATACACTCTCCACCCTCTTCGTGAATAAGTTGCCCTTTAGGTGTCTCTCATATCTTTTTCCCACCCCACCCCACCCCTAAACCTACGCCCTCTAGTTCTGGACTCCCCCGCCCCAGGAAAAAGACTTTGTCTATTTATTCTATGCATGCCCTTCCTGATTTTATAAACCTTAAGAAGGTCACCCCTGTGCCTGTGACATTCCAGGGGAAACAGCCCCAGCCTGTTCAGCCTCTCCCTACAGCTCAAATCCTCCAAACCTGGCAACATTCCTTGTAAATCTTTTCTGACCACTTTCAAGTTTCGCAACATCCTTCTGGTAGGAAGGAGATTAGAATTGCACACAGTATTGTACAGTGTCCTGTACAGCTGCAACATGACCTCCCAACTCCTGTACTCAATACTCTGACCAATAAAGGAAGGCATACCAAACGCCGCCTTCGCTGTCCTTTCTTCCTGCGACTCCACTTTGAAGGAGCTATGAACCTGCTCTCCAAGGTCTCTTTGCTCAACAACACTCCCTAGGACCTTACCATTAAGTGTATAAGTCCTGCTAAGATTTGCTTTCCCAAAATGCAGCACCTCACTTTTATCTAAATTAAACTCCATTTGCCACTTCGCAGCCCATTGGACCTATCTGATCAAGATCCCGTTGTAATCTGAGGTAACCATTTTAGTTGTTCACAACGTCTCCAATTTTGTTGTCATCTGCAAACCTACTAACTATACCTCCTATTTTCACATCCAAATCACTTCTATGAAAGATGAAAAGTAGTGGGCCCAGCACCGATCCTTTTGGCACTCCACTGGTCACAGGCCTTCAGTCTGAAAAACAACCCTCCACCACCACCATCTGTCCTCTACTTTTGAGCCAATTCTGTATCCAAATGGCTAGTTCTCCCTGTGTATTCTGTGAAATCTAACCTTGCTAACTAGTCTCCCATGGGAAACCTTGTCGAATGTGTTACTGAAAGTCGATATAGATCACATCTACTGCTCTGCCCTCATTAGTCCTCTTTGTTACTACTTCAAAAAACTCAATCAAGTTTGAGACATGATTTCCCATGTTGACTATCCCTCATTGGTCCTTGCCTTTCCAAATGCATGTACGTCCTGTCCCTCATGATTCCCTCCAACAACTTGCCTACCATTACGTCAAGCTCACTGGTCTATAGTTTCCTGCCTTCTCCTTGCCACCCTTCTTAAACATTGGCACTACGTTGGCCAACCTCAAGTCTTCCAGCACCTCACCTGGGACTATTGATACAAATATCTCTCCATCTAATTCCTCTCCATCTAAACCCTTAACACTAAGGCAGCCCCAGTTTGTTTGGAAAGTTCTTGTTTCCTTTAATAATGTTTTGCAATTTAGCACAGATTTATCAATTCTAGACTTATTAATAGAATTTTGTTGCTTCTGCTTGAACTGATAACATATGGGTGTTTTGCATGCACCAGAAGTGTAAAATAACACCACCCAAGCTTTCTGGCCCTGCTATGAACTCTGCAGCTAAGCCTTCCAAAGCACATGACCAGCAATGTTCTGATACACTTGGGACACAATCAACAGATTTGTATTAAAAATATAAACTAGGATCCATGTCATTTGAAGATTTTTGTCTCAAATTTCTGTTCTGACTTACTTGTTGGCAAAACAGTATTGTTTAAAAACTAATTGCTGAAACTAAGTGTGAAAATACAGGGGTAGGTCTAATATATATCCGTCTAATAGGTTCAAGGTTTGTGCGAAGATTTGTAGCTCGGGTGCTCGTTGTTGTGGTTCTGTTCGCCGAGCTGGAAGTTTTTGTTGCAAACGTTTCGTCCCCTGGCTAGGTGACGACATCAGTGCTCTGGAGCCTCCTGCGAAGCGCTTCTTTGATGTTTCTTCCGGTATTTATAGTGGTCTGTCCTTGCCGCACAAAACACTATATAGGAGAAACAGGAAGACAGCTAACAATCCGCATACATGAACATCCACTAGCCACGAAACGACACGACCAGCTATCCCTAGTAGCCCCACACGCAGACAACAAGCAACATGAATTCAACTGGGAAAACACTACTATCACAGGGCAAGCCAGACAGAACAGCCAGGGAATTCCTAGAGGCATGGCATTCATCCACAAACTCCATCAACAAACATATCGACCTGAACCCAATATACCAACCACTACAGTGGACAGCTGAAACTGACACCCGGAAGCGGCAAGGACAGACCACTATAAATACCGGAAGAAGCATCAAAGAAGCGCTTCGCAGGAGGCTCCAGAGCACTGATGATGTCGCCTAGCCAGGGGACGAAACGTTTGCAACAAAAACTTCCAGCTCGGCCTTATTTTAGTTACTAAACATGAAACTAAGCAGTCACTTATCTGTTCCCTTGTCTGCTCTGTGCTCCTCCCTGTTCTTCTTCCCCTCTTGTCCTTTTCTCTTTATCTATCTTTCTCGCTCACCATGCTTCTCATTCCCTTCCCTTTATAAAGGTGACTGCTAGAACTGCTTACTCCTTAACTATTGTGTTTCTTGATTTTAAAATTAACTTTCTTTTCAAATCCTTCCCTGGCACCTCCCCTCTGAATTTTTGCAATGCTTTTCAATTGCACAGATCTCCATAATAGCTGTCAGCCCCTTGTTCTGGCTTCTGAGCATTCCCAAGTTTAGTCCCTCTCCCATTGGTGGCTACCCTTCAGTTGTTTTGGCCCCAAGTTCTGAAGTCCCACCATACCCCTAGCCCCATAATAGTTTACATTTCTTTCCTCCAAGATACTCCTTAAAGTTTGATTAAAAAATATATTTTTCAAGTAATTTGATATAATACTTCCTTCTATGGATACAGCATCACATTCTGTTCTGTAATGCTACAGTTAAGTACCTTTATGGTATTTACTGCATGACAATAAATTTCTGTTGCAAGGTTCTTTGATGTATGGATCTTTTTAGTTTTCAATTCAACAGATGAAAGTTCTAAAACGAATTTGATTTTAGAATGAATTGTATATCTTGGAGATATGTTGAAGCACTTCAAAATGTTACACAAATATTTACTAGTGAAGCACTCTTGAAAAGTATGATACCCAACTAAATGCAACAAAATCCCACAATTTACAACGCTGAAGCATCAGGGGAAGATCATGTAGAATCAGAGTCACAAAGATGTACAGCATGGAAACAGATCATTTGGTCCAACCCATCCATGCCGACCAGATATCCCAACCCAATCTAGTCCCACTTGCCAGCATCCGGCCCATATCCCTCCAAACCCTTCCTATTCATATACCCATCCAAATGCCTCTTAAATGTTGCAATTGTACCAGCCTCCACCACTTGCTCTGGCAGCTCATTCCATACACAAACCACTCTCTGTGTAAAAAGTTGCCTCTGAGGTCTCTCTTATATCTTTCCTCTCTCCCCCTAAACCGATGCCCTCTAGTTCTGGGCTCCCTGACCCCAGGCAAAATACTTTGCCTACTTACTCTATCCATGCCCCTCATAATTTTGTAAACCTCTATAAGGTCACCTCTCTGCATCCGACACTCCAGGGAAAACAGCCTCAGCCTGTTCAGCGTCTCCTCCAACTGTGGCAACATCCTTGTATGTGTTTTCTGAACCCTTTCAAGTTTCACATGTACTTTAGGCAATAGGAAATTTGCATCTATGGCCTGTGACTCAAACTGCAGTGTTATCAACCATATGAAGGTGACAGATCCTTGAGCGAAGAGATATAGAAACTGAAGTTGCAAATGTCAATGTTATCTGTGAGGGAGTTAAACAAATATTCATAGTTATTGAGTATGGAAACAGACCCTTCGATACATTTGAGGCAAGGTCACTTGACCCAAAACATTAACTCTGTTATCTCTCCACAGATGCTGCCAGATCTGCTGAGCTTTTCGAGCAATTTCTGGTTTTGTTTCTGATATGCTGCATGGATAGTTCTTTCCATTAACATTTTGAGGAAGTGTTTTTAAAGGAGGCAATTTCAACATAGGACCCAAGATGTAAAGCCACAATCATAAATGTTGGATGAAGGAAGAGGGAGGAGCTGTGATTTTGGTTTGGTGTAGTATAAAGCTGCTGAAGGTTAAAAGTGGGTAAGAAAGCAGATAGAAGGTAATCCAATGGATGGGAAATTTAAATTGGAAGCATTGTGTTGGAAAATTACATAGGTGATGGATTTGGAAAATGGTCCTTGAATAAATTGTGGCTGTCGCTGAATATCAGACAAGAGGTCTGATGGCAAAAATAGCGAAAGGACTGAGTGATGATGTGGATGTTGTCTCCATGCATGTGGAAGCAGTACCCAATATATTCTGTTTTCAGTTTAAATCACTTCCTAAATACATTATCCAATTACATGTTCCTTGTATTTGTTTTGAATTGCATTAATTTTGCTCAATATTCTGTGCTTTACATTTCCATTCAACCATTCAGTATACTGCTAGCTTATAGTTCGTATGCAGTGTGCGCTTGTGGAGTGCAGTTTTGTTCCATTGCAATTCATGACATTATAATTCCTAGTTGAGCCATTTGTACAGGAATTCTGAAGTCCAGATTATTAGTTTAAACACAGGGCAGTGGTATCGTAGAGACCATTAGCTACTTGTAAAGTTCTGCACTGAAACTGGAAGTTGTGCAAGAGATTAAAACTGCGCATCAAGTTATAGCAGGAAATTGCATTACTTTTTAAGTGCAACCACTTGTTTGGCTGATTTGTATTAGATCTGTCGAAGTGTTGGGGAGGGTGGTTGATTCTTTGATTTTTTTTTTGATAACTTTGGTATAATTTAGAATTTTGGATCATTCATTTTTGTTGCTTTATTTTGGGAAAAAAAAGAATGTTGTAACATTTCCTGGGTGGTCCCTGTTTCAGAGGAGTTACAGCATCATGAGATACAAAACATAAATGTGTCATGTCTTCAGAGATTTTAAAAATATCCTTCATGTTTGACAAGCATTACAATTTGACATTATCACATTTTCTAATTTAATGTAGCGTAAAAATTATTTTTTTTCCCCATCACCTGATTTAAACTGCAACTTCAATATTGATAGAACTGACATTCTGTATTTGCTGCCTCTGAGCTTTTTTAGGTTTTGCTGAATCCGTTCCACTTTCATACTCAGCCCATCAATAGTTATGATTTGGTATCTATATTTTCCAAGATATCTTCCTTTTATCTGATGTCCATTAATATAAATACTTAAGGAGAAACAACGGTAATGAATTTTAACTTTCATTCTTCTTTTGTCTTCAGCTTTTGCTCTTCCTGAGTCAGAAGAATTAATCAGATCAAGTTCCACTGCAGGACTTGAGTGCAAAATTTAGATAGGCACTAAAGGGTAGTCCAAAGGCAGTGATGCATTGTCATAGGTGCTACCTTTTGTTCAATGGGTTACAATTAAGGTCTGATCTGCTTTCTCAGGTTAATGTAAAAAATCGCCGCCACCTATTTCAAACAAGTGTTGGAAAGTTCTCTGTGAGCTCTGACCAGTGCTATCCCTCCATTAACATCACAAAAACAGATTATCTGATCATTATCATATGACTATTTAGAGATTTACTGATACGTAATGCATATTTCTTGCATCACAGTAATGGTGAGATTTCAAAACTACTATCAATGACCCCTTTAACACTTGGCTGATGGTTGACATTGGACTGATGCATTTTTGTCCAGGTTCAATTAGTTGTTTTTGTGGACAGGACATACCTAAGCAATTTACCACATCAACAGGTAGATGCCACTGTTACATCTGTAGTTGAGCAGCTTGGCAAGGACATGGCTAGTATTACAGTTCTACTCTTCAGTACTATTGCTTAATCGTTGTCACGGCCTTTGCGGTATCTAGAGCATTTGGCTAATTCGATTCACTCCACATGGCATCAAGAAGTGACTGAAGACTAATATGTCAATATTGGGGACCTCCAGAGATGGCCAAGGTGAATCATTCAGTCAGTACTTTAGCTTTGCCTTTTGCACCAATGTATTTAGGATGGGGTTATTTGTGGAGTCGCCTTTTCCTGTTAGTTATTTAGTTGTCCTCCTCCATTCACGAATAAATGTAATGGGACTGCGGAGCTTGGTTGTTGTTGATTGGTTGTAGAATTGTTTGGTCTGTTAGTCTCTTGTTGCTTCAGATAGCTGTTCAGCATGAATTTGTTCATGAATGTGTTCATCAGATTTTAACTTTGCTTTGTGTCATGCCCTCCTGTATTTGTTGAATCAGGGTTAATTCCCCGGCTTGATGGTAATGGCATAGTCTTGGGTATGCTGGACCATGAAGCTAAAGTTCTGCTTCTGCCAATGGCCTACAGAACATCGTGAATGCCCAGATTTAAGTTGCTAGATCTGTATGAAAGCTACTCCATTTAGCCTGGTGTTAGACCATGTAACATAGAGGATATTCTCATTGTGAAGATAGCTGTTGTCTCCACAGGAACTGTGGTGTTGTCACTTCTGATACTGTCATGGACAGATGCTTCTGAGACGGTTAGATCAGGGTGAGGATATGTAGGTGTTTTCCTTGGTTTCTGGCATAACCCACAACAAACCAGGAACGTTATCCTTTGGGGCTGTTTTCCCTGGAGCATCAGAGGCTGAGGGGTGACCTTATAGAGGTTTACAAAACTAGAAGGGGCATGGATAGGGTAAGTAGACAAAGTCTGGGGTTGGGGAGTCCAGAACTATAGGGCATAGGTTTAGGGTGAGAGGGGAAAGATATAAAAGAGACCTAAGGGGCAACTTTTTCATGCAAAGGGTGGTGTGTGTATCTAATGAGCTGCCAGAGGAAGTGATGGAGGCTGGTACAATTGCAACATTTTAAGAGGCATTTGGATGGGTATATGAATAGGAAGGGTTTGGAGGGATGTGGGCCGGGTGCTGACAGGTGGGACTAGATTGGGCTGGGATATCTAGTCGGCATGGATGGGTTGGACCGAAGGGTCTGTTTCCATGCTGTACATCTGATTTGTTGAATAGTGATGTTATTGAGCCACTTAAGGTGATGGGCATTGAAGCCCCCATTTTGAATTCATTGCTTACCCTTACCGCGCTCTGTGCTGCTTCCAGTTAGTGCTTGACATGGCATACTGTTTCATCTGATATCAGTGGGAGGTGGGGGTACTGTTGTCGTTGGTAATGGGTGGTTTTCTGTTTGGCCTGATCTAATGAGGGTTAATTGACTTCAGCCCTTATGTTGAGGGCTCCGAAGTGAACTCCAAACTATTGTGTACCATTATGCTATCACCTCTGGAGGACTTGTCTTGCCAGTGGGATAGGATGTACCCAGAGATGGCAAGCATGATGTCTAGAACATTGTCATGATACGATTTGGTAAGTATGACTGTCAGGCTTTTGCTTGGCTAGTCTGTGAGACAGCTCTCCTGATTTCTCCACAAGCGCCCACAGATGTCAGTAAGGAGGACTTGGCAGGGACTTTAAACTGCGTGCTTTGTCATTTCAGGTCTCTAGGTTGATCCAGGGTGGACGGTTTGGTTTCATTTCCTTCCTGACTTTTTTGGTGGTTTGAAACAATTGGTTTGCTTGGTCAGGTTAAGAGACAATGGCATTGCTGTGTGTCTGAAGAGTAAAGAGTCAAACAAGGAGCATGAGAAGGGTCACTCAGTCCTTCAAGTCTTCCCTGCTGTTCAAGAAAACATTTGCTGATCTGATTTTGATCTCCACTCTACATTCCTACATAATCCCCCAATAATCAATAGACAATAGGTGTAGGAGTAGGCTACTCTGCCCTTCGTGGCTGCATCACCATTCATTATGATCATGGCTGATCATCCTCAATCAGTTTCCTGTTCCTGCCTTATCTCCATAACCCTTGATTCCACTATCCTTGAGAGCTCTACCCAACTCTTAAATGAATCCAGAGACTGGGCCTTCACTGCCTTCTGGGGCAGAGCATTCCACACACCCACCACTCTGGGTGAAGAAGTTTCTCCTCATCTCTGTCCTAAATGGCCTACCCCTTATTTTTAAGCTGTGCCCTCTGGTTCGGGACTCACCCATCAGCGGAAACATGCTTCCTGCCTCCAGAGTGTCCAATCCTTTAATAATCTTATGTCTCAGTCAAATCCCCTCTGTCTTCTAAACTCAAGAGTATACAAGCCCAGTCGCTCCAATCTTTCAATATAAGATAGTCCCGCCATTCCAGGAATTGACCTCATGAACCTACGCTGCACTCCCTCAATAGCCAAAATGTCTTTCCTCAAATTAGGAGACCAGAACTGCACACAGTATTCCAGGTGCGGTCTCACCAGGGCCCTGTACAGCTGCAGAAGAACCTCTTTGCTTCTATATTCAATTCCTCTTGTTATGAAGGCCAGCATGCTTGTCTTCATTGGTGCATAAGAACACCCGATCTCTTTGTACGACCCCTTTACCTAAATTGATTCCATTTAGGTAGTAATCTGCCTTCCTGTTCTTGCCACCAAAGTGGATAACCATACATTTATCCACATTAAACTGCATCTGCCATGCATCTGTCCACTCACCTAACCTGTCCAGGTCATCCTGTAATCTCCTAACATCCTCCTCACACTTCACCCTGCCACCCAGCTTTGTATCATCAACAAATTTGCTAATATTACTATTAATACCATCTTCTATATATTGTAAAAAGCTGTGGTCCCAGCACTGATCCCTGCGGTACCCCACTGGTCACCGCCTGCCATTCCGAAAGGGAACCGTTTGTCAATTTTTCCTGTCAGCCAACCAATTTTCAATCCAAGTCAGTACTTTGCCCCCAATACCATGCGCCCTAATTTTGCTCATTAACCTCCTATGTGGGACTTTATCAAAGGCTTTCTGAAAGTCTAGGTATACTACATCCACTGGATCTCGCTTGACTAATCTGGAATTTTTTTTTTCAGGATGTAACTGAAGATGGTCAAGGATGATTTCCCCTTCATAAATCCATGCTGACTCTGACCTATCCTGTTACTACTATCCAGATGTGTCATAATTTCATCCTTTATAATTGACTCCAGCATCTTTCCCACCACTGAGGTCAGACTAACTGGTCTATAATTTCCTGATTTCTCTCTCGCTCCTTTCTTAAAAAGTGGTACAACATTAGCCACCCTCCAATCCGCAGGAACTGATCCTGAATCTATCGAACTCTGGAAAATAATCACCAACGCATCCACGATATCTAGAGCCACCTCCTTCAGTACCCTGGGATGTAGATCATCAGGCCCCGGGGACTTATCAGCCTTCAGACCTTACAGTATCTCCAACACCAATTCCTAGCAAATATAAATTCCCTTCAGTTCAGGTCCTTCAGCCACTGTTACCTCTGGGAGGTTGTTTGTGTCTTCCCCAGTGAACACAGATCTGAAGTACCAATTCAACTCTTCTGCCATTTTTTTTGTTCCCCGTAATATATTTCCCTGTTTCTGTCTTCAAGGGCCCAAGTTTAGTCTTAACCATTTTTTTCCCTTTCACATACCTAAAAAAGCTTTTACTATCCTCCTTTACATTTTTGGCCATCCCTTTGATAATAATCTTGCTCTGCTTTAAAAAATTAAGATTTTGCATTCACTGCCTTTTCGTAGAATCCCTACAATGCAGAAGCAGGCCATTTGGCCCATCGAGTTCACATCAACCCTCCAAAGAGCAGCCTACCCAGACCCATCCTCTATCCCATCACTCTGTATCTTCTATGGCTAATCCACCGGGCCTGCACGTCCCTGGATATTTTGGGCAATTCAGCATGACCAACCCGCCAAAACATTTAAGGAAGGGAATTCTGAAGGCATTCAATCCTCCGAGGGGGGAGAAATGTTTTGTTATCTGTTCTGAATGTCCACCTCTTTTGTTTTTTTTTAAAACTATGACTTTAGTTCTTGATTTTCCCACAAAAGGAAACATCCTTTCAACATCCATCCATCAGCACCCTCAGGGTCTTTTATATTTCCATTAAGTCTGCCATGATTCTTTAGAACTCCAAATGATACAGACCTAGTGTTCTTAGCAATGTTTCTTCACAAAGCAATCTGTTGATTCCAGGTATTAGTCTAGTTAATCTCCTGGCAAAATCCTTTCTGTAAAGATCATGAGTGAATCATGGTTTTTTGTGACAGTCAACAATGGGTTTTTTAATCAGTATTACTGGGACTAACTTTTAATTCCAGATTTGTTAATTTAAGTTAAACTCCACCAGCTGCCATCATTGGATTTGGACTCTGGTCCATAGAGCTTAAGCGTAGGCCACTGTATTACGAGAGTCGATAAAGCACTGGAAAAGGCACAGCCGGTCAGGCAGCATCTGAGGAGCGAGACAGTCGATGTTTTGGGCATAACTCAGTGACATCTCCACCACCTGCCCATAATACCTCTTGGAAGATCTGTTTGAGGATTCTGTAGTTGCTTATGTGGGAGACCAATCCTACCCTTCTGAACTGAAACTTTTGGAGGGCAGTCGCCATGCCATTGAGTGTCATGATGAAGCCCTCGTTGTGACTATTCTCTCACCATTGAATGAATTACTTTTAACATGCTTTCCAATGTTCAATGGCCATGAATGCTGCTAGACAATCTACTGCATGGCTTTTTGTTGAGGATGGCTCAGTTGAATAGAAACTGTTGAAGGTTATTTATAGATTGTTACAGGATTGGTTACGGCTCTGCTGCTAATCAGAAAATATGTTAGAATACTTTCTATTCTGAACCCACATGGTGTTGAATTAAAACACAGGAATCAGAGTTCCCTGTGCACAATTAATAAATGTAATTTTATACATTCCTTTACAGCTGATTTTGGTGTTTCAGCAAAAAACACAAAAACAATGCAAAAGAGAGAAACATTCATAGGAACACCCTATTGGTGAGTGCAAATGGAAATATCCTTATCTGAATACAAATATTAGACTAACTATTGTACGGTTGGAAATAGGAACTTTATGGTTAACTTAGCTTCACGTATAACTTTTAATTTCTCCCTGAGAATTAGTTTACAATTCACTGTTCACAGTGGAGGGATTCGTTTATATATTTTAAAAAAAAGTAAACTCTGCTTCTGCTTTGAATGCTTTCTTGGTTTTTCCAAAACACATTTGGAGCATTCTGGTAAAGTAAGTTGAAATTATGTTCTTGGTTTCAGGAGAAGGTTATCCTGCACATTGCATATGTACTAATTTTCACTTGCTCTCCTTCTCTGGAGGGTACTCTGCTTTAAAAGCAACAACTGCTGGGTCATGATTCTTATCAACAGTAAACTTTGAAAATCACATTCCTGAGAATCATGAAACACTGAGTCTTTGGCAACTCTTCCAAATGCTGTGTTCCTTGGTCAAAATCTTGAAAATGAAGTGGCTCAATGTTATTCATTAGGGGAAGTGGTGGCACAGCAGTGATGCCACTAGACCAGTGATCCAGATTAATGTTCTGGAGATGTGGGCTCAAAGCCCATTGTGGCAGTTGGTGAAATTTGAATTCATTAAAGAAAATCTGGAAAATCTAACCTAATGGTCTTGTAACTGCTGCCAATTGTCATTAAAAGCCCATATGACTCAATAGTATCCTTTTGGGAATGAAACCTGTCAAGCTTACCTGGTCTGGCCTAAATTTGACTTCAGACTGACAGCAAAGTGACTGACTCTTTACTGCCCTTTGGGCAAGTAGTGATGGACCTCAAAGGGACTTGTTTCTTTGTCACTTTGTCAGTAAGTTGTGGAAAGATAAAACAGGTGATTTGTATGGGGATCAAAGGTTACGGGGAGAAGGCAGGAGAATGGGGCTGAGGAACGTATCAGCCATAATCAAAGAGCAGAGCAAATTCAATCGGATGAATGGCCTAACTTTTGTTCCTAGAACTTAGGGTCTGCATCTTATAGACAACGAATGATGGCTTACTGCTGACGGCCACATTCTGAACAAATAATAAAACAAAATTAGGACCATTAAAAATGCAAGTCATTGTAAGTCACCTGTTAAATAACTTTAGTTTACACTAATTTTAGTTTTAAGTATGATTATGAAAAATAAATTAGTTTACTTATCCACAAGCTGTTATGACCATAAGCTCCAGCAGACGGGCCCTGGATTTTATGCTCCTACAACTGTGTTGAAGGCAGGGGTTGCTTGTTTAAAATCCAGTGGGTAGCTGTGTACCTGCCTCCAATCTGCCCAAAATATCTCTGGGCTGGGCAGATGGATTGCCAGTTGGCATGCCTGCTGTGATTTTATTAAAGCCATGCATGCCCAAATAGTAAGAGCATCATCCTTGCCACTGTCAGTATTTGATGTGTGGCAGTTGTAGGCCCACACCATGCAGGAAGCCTGGCAGCTTCACTGTGAGGACTCGTGTCAGGTATGGGGTGTTGTATGTCCTGTAGCCCCTTAAAAGTAACTTACCCCTTTCCTCCTTTAACCCGATCTTTCCCCTGCTCACTCCTCACTGAGATCCCCAATCACAGGCTTAATTAGGTTATTCAGTGATGGCACTGCCTGTAATACCAACATTGGCCACACTGGATGAACTACAGAGTTTCAACCATCTGAGTGACCAACAGCGCTCTAAAGTGGAACTGCTTTGAAGAAGGGCATAGATTTCTTAGAGCAATTAGTATTGCACATGTCGTTTTTAGACTTTAGACTGGGAAGTGAGGAATCCCAAAACACAATAGGAATGAGATATGGCTGTAATTCTTTACGCTATATCCTGTGTTCTGTCTGTAGCAACACTTAAAATATATGAACAAGAATTAAATGGCTGTTTTGATTTTTTTTTAATACACATTGTATATGCAAACACTTTACATAGTGCAAGTTGGGAATATTCGTGGAAAGGACAATCTGTCAAAACCTTTCATTTGCATTCATCAGGACATATTGCAAGAACATAAATTCAAGAGAAAACCAGCATTCACTGTTGACTATACTTCATGTCCAGCCCTTTTGTTTCTGTGACCCTCATGCATAATGTATTTCACTAATAGATATGATTGCCCTCTTCTCCCTCCTTGCTACTTCTATCAAGAGACCTCCATGTTTAAAACCTTATCTTAAGCTTTTCAAGGCACATTTTCGTTTTAATTGCCATGACTAGTAGCGTATCATAGAGATCAAGACTTGGTTTGAAACATTTTATGACATACATAAATCGTTTGGAGTTAGGGACTAAATGTAATATTTCCAAATTTGCTGATAATAAAAATCTAACTGGAAATGTATTGAGAAGATGTGAGACAGCTTCAGGGGTATTTACACAGGCTTGGTTAATGGGCAAAGACCTTGCTATTGAAAATTATTTTTTCTGAAGAATTAGAGTCTGAGATGTACACCACGAAAACAGACCCTTTGGACCAACTTGGCCATGCTGACCAGATATCCTAACCATTTGCCAGTACTTAGCCCATATCCCCCTCAACCCTTCCAGATGCCTTTTAAAAGTTGTAATTGTACCAGCCTTCACTTCCTGTGGCAGCATATTCCATACATGCACCATCCTCTGTGAAAAGGTTGCCCCTTAGATCCCTTTTTATTTCTTTCCCCTCTCACCCTAAATCTTTGCCCCCTAGATCTGGACAACCCCACCACAGGAAAAAGACTTTGTCTATTTATCCTATCCATGCCCCTCACTATTTTATAAACCTCTATAAGATCACCCCATCGCCTCCAATGCTCCAGTGAAAACACTACCTGTGACTCTACTCTAACGGAGCTATGAACCTGCACTCCAAGGTCTCTTTGTTCAGCAATACTCCCTTGGACCTTACCGTTAAGTATACAAGTCCTGCTAAGATTTGCTTTCCCAAAATGCAGCACCTTGCTCTTATCTGAATTAAACTGCATCTGCCACTGCTCAGTCCATTGGCCTATCTGAGCAAGATCCTGTTGTAATCAGAGGTAACCTTCTTTGCTGTCCACTACACCTTCAATTTTGGTGTCATCTGCAAACTTACTAACTATATCTCCTATGTTCACATTCATATCGTTTATATAAATGATGAAAAGGAGTGGACCCAGCACCAATTCTTGTGGCATTCCACTGGTCACAGGCCCCCAGTCTGAAAAGCAACCCTCCACCACTACCCTCTGTCTTCTACCTTTGAGCCAGTTCTATATCCAAATGGCTGGTTCTTCCTGTATTCCATCTTGCTAACCAGTCTCCCATGGGTAATCTTGATGAACGTCTTACTGAAGTCCATATATATCTTGTCCACTGCTCTGCCTCATTAATCCTCTTAGTTACATTTCAAAAAACTTGATTACGTTTTAGAGATCCTCTAAGGCAGGAGCTGTGGAGGTTTCGTCTTTGAGTCGATGTTGAAAGATTTCTGATTACTGGTGGCTTACATTACGGAGTGGGGAGAGTAAAAGGCATTAAAGCATTTAATCAATCATTAAATTAAATGGTGGAGAGGCTCAATGGGCTGATGGCCTATTTCTGTTCCTATGGTTTTGTTCCTAACATACATCAAACTTTTCATTGAATGATTATGGACATTCATACTTTACCAAGGCATCTAGATATGGGTTTGTTGTTCAGTGATTTTGCACGTTCAATTCTAACCTCGTTAAGTAATCTTTTAGACCTGGGATGATCGGAGTTTGGTTTATCTGTTAACTTTCCACTTGAATTTAAAAATCTGATTCCTCAAGTTAATATATTGTCACCTTTAAAACGGACAGTTTGCATCACACTTGTCTTAAATAAGCCATCTGTTTTAACTTGGCTACATACTAAACTGCATGCTTAACTGTTAGTTGCCAAAGATCCCTCTGGGTGGCCGTGCACACTGCTCCAATGTTCCTTGCACAATGTGGTGTCAGCATGCTGATCATGGCATTGATTTCTGGGACTGCTGCTGTGTGTAAGCCTCTGGCCCACAAATCTCTAAAGAAAGTTAGAGGGAATGTTGTTGTTGCACTTCTTTACACTAACCTAATGATACCAAATTGCCTCCCATTAATTGGACGAATGCCCTAAATCTCTCTTGTTAATTTGATTCTGCTTTTTATTTTCAAATATGCAATATATACTTGGATTGGATCTATGACACTGTATACAATGGATTTATTTAGGATTACTTTTAAGCAGGAGAAAGTGAGGTCTGCAGATGCTGGAGATCAGAGCTGAAAATGTGTTGCTGGAAAAGCACAGCAGGTCAGGCAACATCCAAGGAGCAGGAGAATCGACGTTTCGGGCATAAGCCCTTCATCAGAATGGAGGGCTTATGAATTCCTGATGAAGGGCTTATGCCCGAAACGTTGATTCTCCTGCTCCTTGGATGCTGCCTGACCTGCTGCGCTTTTCCAGCAACACATTACTTTTAAGCATGCAAGTACTTTACCATGGAAAACTTCCTAATTAATAGAATTCTATAAGCTTACCACACTTTGTTTTCTCCACCATTGTCTTCTTTCAGGATGGCCCCAGAAGTGGTGATGTGTGAGACTATGAAAGATACCCCATATGATTATAAAGCTGATATCTGGTCCTTGGGTATAACATTGATTGAAATGGCTCAAATCGAGCCCCCTCATCATGAATTAAATCCAATGAGAGTTTTGTTGAAAATTGCCAAGAGTGATCCTCCGACGCTGGAAAATCCATCAAAATGGTAATAACTAGAAAATGGCGAACGTAGCTCTGTAATTCAGGAGAAGGAGACAGAAGGCAGGAAGTGACTGGCCAGTTAGTTTAACATTTGTTATATAAAAAGTGCTGGAATGTATTAACGAGGAGGGATATAACAAAAGTATTTAGAAAATGTCATTGTAATTCTTGTTCAGTTAGTTTTCTAAAAAGGAAATAATGGTTACCTAATTCATTGCTTTTCATTTCCTCAAAGAACTCCAATGTAGATAAAGGGAGACCTATTGATATGTGCTGTGCTTGGATTTCCAGGATGCATTTGACAAGGTGCCCCATCAGTCACTGACATCCCACAGTGGCTAAACTCAAACAATGTTCATTAAATCCAGGAAGAAAAATATGGCACTAATAAAATTAGACAGCACAGTTTTTTGTGCATGTGGACTTGGCCGGTTCAAAATTTTTGGCCATTAGGTTAATCATTATGACTTATCGCTCTAGTTCCACAATGTCACTAATTGGAATTGGAAAAGTTGGGTCACTCTTTGAACACAGTAACTCTTGCAGGTGGGATAAATGCTAGAGAGTTTAATTTAGATTCCCATTTGTATTGACACAAAGTTTGGCTTTGATAGTTCCTTTGTTCTTCAGATTTGCAAATACATGGTTTTACTTGCCAAACTGATAAGAACAAGAGTCATGAAGTGTTGAGGAAAGCGTTAATGACTAGTATGAATCTTCAGATTATAATCAACCCTCTGAAGAATCCCAACTCTGTATAAATTGTCACAACAAAATGGTTCCATGCTTTTTGCTGTTGTGTAATCAGTTTCATGTTACAGGTCTGAAAGATCATGCCATTGACAGTAACTGCAAAGCTCCTGTTAAAAAGGATGGCAGAATTTTCCCAGCCCATTGAAGTGGGTTAAGAGTTAACAGTGGGCAAGTCACAAAGTAATTTTTGCGAAATATCACCAAATTTGAACCTTTCAAAGTAAAACTCAACATTTAGTGTCACACATGCTTCTGTAATGCAGTCAAATTTGGGCAGGTGATATTTTCAAATTTGGTCTGTGTTCTTGGGAATGTTGGTGATACCAACAAAGCTTCCTTTTTGTAACCGAAGAGAATGCATTTGGGATTAACCCTTAAAACAGTGTAGTCCGCATTGAGTTGCTGCAAAGCATTCCATAGTTTCCTGCACACTTGTCCCAGAGTGACACCAGAGTGTGTGGCAGTTGTATCCAGTGGCAGGAGTCGTGACCAGATAAAGCTGTTTTCTTTAGGTGTCCAACTATTTATAAAATCATGAGGGGCATGGATAGGGTGAATAGAGAAAGTCTTTTCCCTGGGGTGGGGGAGTCCAGAACTAGAGGGCGTAGGTTTAGGGTGAGAGGAAAAATTCAAAAGAGACCTGAGGGGCTCTAATCAGGTGAGGGTTTGGTTATGCAGATATGATGTGAAACAATGTGAGGCTATGCATAATAGTAGGAAGAATCAAGGAGCTGAATATTAAGTGGAGAAAGACTGAAGGAAGCGGTGGGTGGGGTGGAAAAGGTTGCCTTTTTAATGCAAAGCATGTTGCATTTAAAACTGAGCAACGTTTTCAGTGCTTCGAATGAAAAATGATTTGAACAAGACTGAGTTAAAATTGGAACTGTCATCTCTGTAGGTCCCAAGATTTTAAAGATTTCCTCAAGAAAGCACTAGATAAGAATCCGGATACCCGTTTAAGTGCTGCTCAGCTATTACAGGTGAGAGCATGTGGAATCTGTTCTTGACTCTTGGATTGTTCATTATTGTACCTTGTCAAGTTTCCCTGCCATTGTTTCATACTAGCTAGCACACAGTATATTTTTTGAAATGTCATAGAGTTTATTTAAATTAATTTTTTTAAAAATATAAACACTGCTGTAGTTCCATACTACCTATGGAAATGAGATAATGGAACTTGAGACGCTTTATTGACTCTTATTAAATGCAGTAGCCATGATGTCTTAATGTTGGATGGAGGTTAAAATTCAACCTGGATCCACCTACAGCACATGCACTGCAGTGGTTCAAAGCAACTTACCACCAAGGGCAAGTAAGAATAGATGATAAATGCTTGCCTAGCTAGTGAGGCCCACATCCCATGAATGAATTTAAAAATGTGACCAAACTGTTTAGAGGACAAATAAAATTTGAAAGTTACAAAATAAGTTTTCCCCAATTTTCTTGTCCATTAAAGTTTCCCCAGGATTTCCTGCCTATGATAATGATGGACAAATAAGTCAGAGTCTACTTGGAGGACTGAGAGCAGATCTTGGCACCAAACCTTTAGAAGGATATATTGGCCTTGGAGGAAGTAGTGTAGGTTTACAAGTATGAAACTTGGACTTCAGGAGTTATGAGAATAGATTAAACACATTAAATCTGTTTTCTCTATAATTTACTAGGTTATGGGGCAATTTGATCAAAACCATTTAAGATATTAACAAGAAAAGACAGATTTGATAAAGATAAAATATTTCCATTGATTGAGGATCCTACAACTGGGGTGCATAGTCTGAGTATTAGGAGCAGACCATTCAGGAGAGATGTTAGGAAGCACTTCTATACACACAGGGTGCTAAATGTTTGGAGCTCTGTTCCACAAATGATGGTGGCTGCTGGGTCAGTTTTTAATTTTAAATGATTTTTTTTAAGCAAAGGTATTAAGTGATATGGACCAAAAACAGGTATAGTATTTGGAGTTAGGCCATTCATCAGCCATAATATCATTGAATGATGGAAGAAGCTGAAGGATCTGAATGGCCTATTCCTGCTCCTATGTAAGTGGACATAGGTTGTGGAAGAGGCCGTGATTTTTAGGAAAAATATCCACAAATTTCAAAATGATTATTCTACACCAAGAAACTTGTTAATGATTCTACTTCCTTTGTGGTTCATCCACTTTCCAAATGACAGCACTTCTGTGAGAACATGATAGCAAGAATTGCACATGGACAGATTTGTACTTGCAGGCAGTGTTTTAGATTAGACTTAGTGTGGAAACAGGCCCTTCGGCCCAACAAGTCCACACCGACCCGCCGAAGCGCAACCCACCCATACCCCTACATTTACCCCTTACCTAACACTACGGGCAATTTAGCTTGGCCAATTCACCTGACCCGCACATCTTTGGACTGTGGGAGGAAACCCACGCAGACACGGGGAGAACGTGCAAACTCCACACAGTCAGTCGCCTGAGTCGGGAATTGAACCCGGGTCTACAGGCGCTGTGAGGCAGCAGTGCTAACCACTGTGCCACCGTGCCGCCCACGTTATAGAGTCATAGAGATGTACAGCACAGAAACAGACCCTTCGGTCCAACCCGTCCTTGCCGACCAGCCATCCCAACCCAATCTAGTTCCACCTGCCAGCACCTGGCCCATATCCCTCCAAACCCTTCCTATTCATATACCCATCCGTGTGCCTTTCAAATGTTGCAATTGTGCTTGCCTCCACCACCACCACAGGCAGTTCATTCCATACACGCACCACCCTCTGTGGAAAAGTTGCCCCTCAGGTCTCTTTTAAATCTTTTCCCCCCTCACTCTAAACGTATGCCCTCTAGTTCTGGACTCCACCACCCCAAGGAAGAGACTTTCTCTCTTCACCCTATCCATGCCCCTCATGACCTTATAAACCTCTATAAGGTCACCCCTCAGCCTCCAATGCTCCAGGGAATACGGCCCCAGCCTATTCAATTTCTTCCCATAGCTCAAATCCTCCAGTCCTGGAAACATCCTTGTAAATCTTTTCTGAACCCTTTCAGGTTTCCCAATATCTTTCCGATAGGAAGGAGACCAGAATTACAAGCAATATTCCAACAGTGGCCTAATCAATGTCCTGCAACATGACCTCCCAACTCCTGTACTCAGTACCCTGACCAATACAGGAAAACATACCAAATGCCGTCTTCACTATCCTGTATACATGCAACTCCATATTCAAAGAACTAAGAACCTGCACGCTAAGGTCTTTTTGTTCAGCAACACTCCCTAGGATCTTGCCATTAAGTGTCTATGTCCTGCTAAGATTTGTTTTCCCAAAATGTAGCACCTCACTTTTATCTAAGTTAAACTCCATCTGCCACTTCTCAGCCTATTTGGCCCATCTGATCAAGATCCTGTTGTAATCTGAGGTAACCTTCTTCACTGACCACTACACCTCCAATTTAGGTGTCATCTGCAAACTTACTAACTGTACCTTTTATGCTTGCATCCAAATCATTTATGTAAATGATGAAAAGTAGTGGACCCAGCACCGATCCTTGTAGCACTCCACTGGTCACAGGCCTCCAGTCTAAAAAACACAACCCTCCACCACCACTCTCTGTCTTCTACCTTTGAGCCAGTTCTGTATCCAAATGGCAAATTCTCCCTGTATTCAATGAGATCTAACCTTGCTTACCAGTCTCCCATGGGGAACCTTGTCACCTTACTGAAGTCCATATGGATCACATCTACTGCTCTGCCCTGCTGAATCCTCTTTGTTACTTCAAAAAACTCAATCAAGTTTGTGAGACATGATTTCCCATGTACAAAGCCATGTTGACTATTCCTAATCAGTTCTTCCCTTTCCAAATACATGTACATCCTGTCCCACAGGATTCCCTCCAACAACTTGCCCACCACCGACGTCTGGCTCACTAGTCTATAGTTCCCTTGTCCTTACCACGTTAGCTAACCGAGAGTCTTCCAGCACCTCACCTGCGACTATCGATGATACAAATATCTCAGTCAGAGGCCCCGCAATCACTTCCCTAGCTTTCCAGAGTTCTAGGGTGCACCTGATCAGGTGTTGGGGATTTATCCCTTTTTTTATGCGTTTCAAGACATCCAGCACTTCCTCCTTTGTAATCTGGACATTTTTCAAGATGTCACCATCTATTTCCCTAAATTCTATATCTTCCATATCCTTTTGCATAGTAGGTACTGAAGCAAAATACTCATTTACTATCTGCCCCATCTCCTGTGGCTCCACGCAAAGGCTGCCTTGCTGATCTTTCAGTCCCTATTCTCTCCCTTGTTACCCTTTTGTCCTTAATGTATTTGTAAAAACTCTTTGGATTCTCCTTAACTATATTTGTCAAATCTATCCCATGTCTCCTTTTTGCCCTCCGATTTCTCTCTCAACTATACTCTTGCTGCCTTTATACTCTTCAAAGGATTCACTAGATCTACCTGTCTATACCTTCCTCCTTTTTCTTAACCAAACCCTCAATTTCTCAATGAGCTTTTCCAATGAACACAGATATATTTTCCTGTCAGTGTTTAAATATGGTTGTTAGCAAATGAAACAATTCTTGGCGTTCCCATGCAGGAAGACAGGTTAGTTAAGTTCTGGCAGATGATGTTTAACTTATTTTTGCTTTCAGGAGTCCATTTTAGAGAATGCTTTACAATTAATTTATCTGTTTAAAAAATATAGCAGTATTCAGTCCCACGAGTCCCTATGAATAGTTTATTGTTATTAGTACACATGCTCTTATTTGTGATGGATGCTGCCTTTATAAAGTTGCAGTGATGTACAGACACCATTTTATCCCTATCTTAGAGTCAGAGAGTCACACAGCATGGAAACAGGCCTAAAAAGAGAAATTGCTGGAAAGGCTCAGCAGGTCTGGCAGCATCTGTGGAGAGAAATCAGTTAGTGTTTTGGGTTGAGAACTCGAGTAGAAACAGGTCCTTCAGGCCACTGTCTGTGCCAACTTGCCCACCCTTCCAACTGCTCCAGCTAACTGCTGCCTTACAAGTGTGCTGCATTACATAGTCTGAGATATGTTTCCATCGTTATTATTTGGGATATTGGCTTTGCTGGCAAGACCAACACTTGTTCACCTTCACTAACTGCCCATGAGCAGAGTGTTGTAGGCTTTCTAGGCTATTTCAAAGTGCATTTGTGTCACACATTGCTGGGGGGTCTGCAATCACATGTAGGCCAGACCAGGTAAAGAGGGCTGATTTCCCTCTCAAATACATTTGTGAGCTAGGCAGGTAGTCACTGAGTTTTAAATTCCATGACTAAATCTGGAATGTAAATTCCGCCAATTGTTAAGGTGGGATTTGAATCCCTGCTCCTAGAACGTTGGGCTACAGCTCTAGCTTACTAGTCCAGTGACATTTTCACTTTGCCACCACCTTCCCTGAAGTAATTATGTGGACATAATATTTACATGTGCACATTTTCATCCAAATGACCCTTTCCTCTTAACCTATTTTGGTTGATAACTTTACTTGATATTGGCACTCCCACATACAACAGCACATGATCAGAGATAATTGTCCCTTTTATATGCTTTTTTAGAAAAATGCCAATCCAACTTTGGCTAAGCAGTACAATGGATAATCTGTTAACTAAACCTCCATGTTAACCTTGTATGTCACCTATTATACAGAAATGATTAATTTGGCAGGAGTTTCACCCTCTCCCTTCCCTTACTAATAGCTTGTTTCAAAGTTTCCGCATGACTCATTTTAATAAATAAATAGACTCTTATATTTTTGGGAGTTGTGCTGAAAGTTTTGTTGGTATAAACCATTTTGCAGATTACTAAAGTGTATACAGCCAAGCAGCATTTGTCTGAGTTGTGTACCTCTGGCTTCAAAGTGGCTGAACTTGACCATCAGCCAGAGTTCAAAACTTTAACGTTGAGAAACAATGCACAAACAGTCAAAGTAGAATTTTATATGTGCATAAATTTGAGAAGCCAATATCAAGGTTATGTCCATGTTAATTAAGTTATAAATAGTTGCCTTTTCATATCTAAATTTTGCACATTTATTTAATAGCATAGTAACATATGAAACCTTGAGGGATAGTTTATTTTAAAACATAGAACACGACAACACTGGAATGGGCCCTTTGGCCAATGATGGTGTCCTGAACATGACACCAAATTAAACTAATCCCTTCTGCCCACTTGATCCATATCCCTTCATTCCTTGCATATTCGTGTTATGGGCGGCACGGTGGCACAGTGGTTAGCACTGCTGCCTCACAGCGCCAGAGACCCGGGTTCAATTCCCACCTTAGGTGACTGACTGACTGTGTATGGAGTTAGCACATTCTCCCCGTGTCTATGTGGGTTTCCTCCAGGTTCTCTGGTTTCCTCCCACAGTCCAAAAATGTGCAGGTTAGGTGAATTGGCCATGCTAAATTGCCCGTGGTGTTAGGTGAAGGGGTAAATGTAGGGGAATGGGTCTGGGTGGGTTGCGCTTCAGCGGGTTGGTGTGGACTTGTTGGGCCGAAGGGCCTGTTTCCACACTAAGTAATCTAATCTAATCGTGTTTATCTAAAAGTAGCTTAAACACCCACTGCATTCCAGACACTGATCATTCTGTGCTTTTAAAACAAAACCTTTCCCCTCCCATTTCCTTTGAAATTCCCACTTGCATCTTGAATGCATGCCCCCTAGTATTAGACTTTTCAACTCTATAATGGATTCTGAAAGTCAATCCTGTCTGTGCATCTCATAATTTTATTGACTTCTATCAAGTCTCCCCTCAGCCAGTGCTGTTCCAGAGAAAACAATCCGAGTCATTCTGTTTGTGACTCATACCCTCCAGTCCAGGCAGCATGCTGGTAAACCTCTTCTGCACCCCCTCCAAAGTCTCCAAATCCTCCCAAAAATGTGGTGACCCGAATTGAATGTATGGCCTCACCAAAGTCTTAAGAAGCTGCAACATGTCATCCTACTCTTGTACGCTGTTCCCTGACCAATAAAGGCAAGCTTGCCATTAACCACCTTTTACCACCTGATCTACTTGTGTGGCCACTTCCAGGGAGCTATGGACTTGACTCCCAAGAGTTCTAATTTTTTTTAAGATTAAAATTCCTTGGTTAGGGTTAATTAGCATTTATTACTTTTGTCGAATGAGAACACTATGAAAACCTTTTAGTAACTGTCTCTCTGATAAATGTCTGGATTTTAAAATAAGTTTTTGGCTTTATATGAAACATTTTTAACAAATTATTACATTTCTAGTTGCTGAAACTACTTTGAGGGAGGGAAAGGTTTCTTGGTCCCTTTTTTCTTAGCAAACTGTGATCCAGAATTAAGTGATAATCGGGGTCCAACTGTTGGAAAATTAGGGTTAGAATAGTTAGATGGATTTTTGGCCGGCATGATACGCTGCAGGGCCTGCTGTAATGCTGTAGATTTCTATGACTCTATCTTTGACGTTATTAATTCTGGAGAAGTAACAGCTAGACTAAATATAGTCAATTTAATCTCTTTTTTTAACAGCACCCTTTTGTGAGCAGTGTCAGTAGTAATAAACCACTCCGGGAATTGGTGGCAGAAGCAAAAGCTGAAGTGATGGAGGAAATCGAAGACAACAGAGAGGAAGTAGAAGATGATGACTCATCAGAACCATTATCAGTGAGTGCAGATTGAAATAGTGTTTACTTTTTCAAATTGGCTTCTAAATTGTGGCCAGACTGAAACATGGCTGCACTGATTTGCACTTGGGTTTAGAATCTCTCATACATACTAACATGGGAATATGTTTGAAAAGATTCTTTACTAATTCAAAATTGAATTGATTTATTTTTGCTTTATATCTGAGAGACACCATTTATACCACACCCCTCTCTCACACTGTGCCTTGGTTGAAAAGTAAGCAATTAACCGACAGCCTGGTGAGATGCCTATCCTACAGCCAAAGTTGATGCAGACCAGAAGATGCACTCCGTTGGTGATCAGATGTCCCATCTTGAGCTGCGGACCAATCTGATAGCTCTGATGCTGCCAGCCTCAACTGGATGCTGCAGAACTGCAGGCATGGTTAGGGTGAAAACACCCAGTAAATGCCCTGATCTAGGTATGTTAGGGGCTTGGAACAAGAAAGGTTTGAGCATTTTGGGAGGGACGCTAAGAGGAGTGAATTTTAAAGTTTGAGTAGTGGAGGAGGAAGTTTGTACAGTCTTCTGGGGAGGTGTCCTGATGGGTGCTCCATAGACAGTACCCCCACCTTGCTTCATCCCCTTTTTAAAAAGAAAAAATGAAAGCAGAATTCCCACTCCACCTACTTGCTCACTCCCAACGATATTTTAACTGTAACCATTTAAATTGGGAACACGCCGTAAAGCATTCCTAGTGAGGGTATTGCAAAACTCGGTCCTATTGCCCACATTGAAAATTGCTGGGGTAATGATGCAGTGGTTGGGGAGAAACAGCGTAGACAATGAGTGGCAAAGATAGTAAAGAAAAGAACCAGAGGAGATCAGATCTCTCTTGATGTAAAGTTTTTATCATCTGGAATGTTCTGCCTTAACAAATAAGATCACTTCAGAGAGTCAATATCAAAAGGGAATTTTGGCCTTTTTTAAAAAAGTAAGACAAGTATTGCTGTACTGAGGAGAGGACAAGAATCAAGACACAGTTTACCATGGTGGCTTGTCCAATTATGTAAATGAGTTAGGGACAAACCGTTTTCAGCCTGTTGGCATTCCTTGAGTGCTGTCCCTACAAGGACAAAAGTGTGGCTCTGGAAAAGCACAGCGGGTCAGACAATAGGAGAGTTGGCGTTTCAGTATAAGCCCTTCCTCAGGACTGCCTGCTGTGCTTTTCCAGCGCCACACTTTTGACTCTGATTTCTAGCATTTGCAGTCCTCACTTTCTCCAAGTAAGGAGGACGTTGTCCTTGGGTGGTCTTGAACCACCAACCTTCCAGTTAACAGCCAAATGCACTAGTCAGTTGTGCCAAGGATCCTTGTGTGACTACGGAGGAACCTTGATTATTTGGCATTCGATTATCCGGCAAGATCGCAAAGTCCTTTATGCTTGGTTAAACTGTTATCCGACATTCAATTATCCGGAATTCGATTAACCGAACGAAATACTCCCCACCTGTGTCCTTTGGATAATTGAAGTTTCTCTGTACTAAATTTAGTGTTATCATTCATCGCACCTGATATACCTTTAACTTGAGAAGTTAATTGATTTAATCAATCACTTTAGCATTAATGTCTAAGCGATTAACTAGAAATACCTGCGCATCCACTTTGTTTAAGAGTAGAAATGCCTGCAGCATCTCCAGTCCAACACCTGCATTCTGTTTTCTCCCACTCAATTGCATAAACCTCTTGCTGAAAGAGCACTTTCACTAATTCCTTATAAATGTTAGGTAAAGATTTTGGACACCATGATGGTAAGTGAATATGCAAGAAATTCAGAATAGCTGGTACCAATTCTTTACCTGTACTTGGCGTCATTATCCCTCCTCTCTGTCCTTATTTTCCTACAGGTCACTTTGTCAGTGTAAATGGACTTGACTTCCAAGTTACAACTGCACCAAAAACTAATGCGTGAATTTGTGGGAGGAGGCATCTCCCAATACTATCATTCTGAACATATCAGTGTTTGGTTATTTCTAGAATAATACATAATAATCATATTAACCAGTACACACACTGTTGAATTTTGCTGATACCCAGTCCAATTTGTAGAATTCCGCCTCTCTGACCATGGGGGTAAAATATCACGACCCCTAAGGAGCCCCAGAGCGGCTCATGGTTGCATTGAACACAGTGTCCACTTCCACTCATCCTTGCTCCTGACTCATTTGTGAAAGCCAGCAATACAATTCCAATAATCAGCTTCATAGTTTATCTAAAGCTCAAAAACAAAATATCAGGGTACTTTTGTTCTTGTTTAGAGTTTCAGTTTACGCAGATCCTTAATCTGAATTTTGTTCTTGCAGAAGTTGTACCCATCAGGCATGTTGCCTGTAAAATATTCTACAGAGACATTTCAACCAATCTGTTACTCCAAAAATGCACGTTTACCCAGGTGCTCTTACTTTAGCAGACAAATTAAACACTGGTGTTATATTTGTCTTTGCTCTCTCTGTTGGAGTCATCACAGGGATATGGGAATTGTTTGGGGTTGGCTTCTGATTTTGCTAAATTTTGTTTCTTCTTAGGCCAATTACAGATGGAGAAATTCTTGTGTTGAAAGGGTTATACTTAGGGTTTTACTCATATGACATGAAATATTGACGCAAAAATGATGTATATTATGAAACATTACTTGTCCAGACTTTTGTTTTTAAATTTAGCTGAAATCCTGCATAAAAGTGTTGTTCTTTAGCCCCTTCAAGGTCACACACGTGGTCCCTCTGAACTGAGCCAAATCAGTCTAGAAGCAGAAAAACTTCCCAAGATCCGAGAATCATTGGAAATCAACAGTGGTTCTGAAGTTACAAAAGATCAAGCTGACAAGTCCAGTGAAGGTCTGTTGGATGAAGGTATATGCAGCGGTGACAGTGACAAGGCTGAGAGTGAGAACTCAGCTCAGACTGTGAGCTCAGATTCTGGAACTGATGATAATAAAGTGAGCCCATGTACCAAACTCGAGCCAGAAGTGGACTTGCAGACTAACAACACAAAATCAAATGAGGGCATGAATGCTTCAGCACAAATTTCAGAACAGAATTCCATTAAACAACAACCAAGTTTGATGGACACTTCTGGGACTGTCCAGCCGACAGACATACAGATTTCTGTTGACAGTGCTGATTTGAAAAATGAGAAAGTGCTAACTGAAAATGAAAAAGGAAGTCAATCTGATAAAGAAGTTACTCTGGTTCCAGACTCATTGACTGTCAATGGCGCAATAGATTCTACCACCACACAATCAAGGAGACATTCTGATTCAGGTAGCATATCTGCTTCTGACAGCATTGATTTGAATATCTCCCTTTCAAATGATCTTTCCTTAAACAAGGAAAGTGGCTCTCTGTCAATACGGGTAAGTGTTTTTTTTGTACTGACAAATTGTTTAGTTTCATTAAGAAATTCCCTTTCTTAGTGCCTTTGGTATAAATGTATATTTGTAAGCTTTACGGTTTTAAAAAGTAATTTTCTTCTAATAGGCCAAATACTCCACACACATTATATTTGCCAGAGGCTTCAAAATAAATACTCTAAATGATGATTTAGTTTTTACATATTGTCAATGATTGTAGTAGATTCCCTTCAAGTAAATGAGACTTGAGTGTTGCATCATTAGTGTTTCCTAGCCATGGCCAATATAATCGTATTTAGCCTAATATTGTACATTGGTATCAATTTAATTTTGTTATTGTATTTTTCATAAATACAGAAGACAAAGCATTAAATATCAGAATTTATCCTGTAGCTATAGCAAGCAACCAAATTTATTTCCTCTTCAGCCCATGTAGATATGAATGTTCTATCTCTTGCAGCTTCTGTCACCTTGTCAGTTTAAACTTGTACAGCTCAGAAATAGATGCTTCGGTCCAACTCGTCCACGCCAACCAGATATCCAGAATTAATCTAGTTCCATTTGCCAGCCCTTGGCTCATATCCCTCTTAAACTTTTCCTATGCATATACCCTTCCAAATGCCTTTTAAATGTTGTAATTGTACTAGTCTTCTCCATTTCCTCTGGTAGCTCCTTCCATACACGCACTACACTCTGCGTGAAAACGTTGCCCCTTAGGTCCCTTTCAAATCTTTCCCCTCTCACCTTTAAGCCTGTGTCCTCTGGTTCTGGACTCCCCCATTCCAGGGAAAACACCTTGTCTGTTTACCCTATCTACACCCCTTATGATTTTATAAACCTCTAAGGTCACCTGTCAATCTCTGATCCTCCAGGGAAAACAGCCCCAGTCTATTTAGCCCCTCCCTATAGCTCAAACCCTCTGACAATGACAACATCATTGTCAATCTTTTCTGGATCCTTGAACATTTCAACATTCTCCTGATAGGAAGATCAAAATTGCACACACTATTCCAAAAGTGGTCTAACCAATGTCCTGGGGGGAAATGGATACTGCAGGTGCTGTTGAGGTTAGAGTGATGCTGGAAAAGCACAGTGGGTTAGGCAGCATCAAGGAGCAGGAAAATCAACATTTCGGGCAAAAGCCCTTCATCAGGAACATCGAAACATCGATCTTTGGATGCTCTTGGATGCTGCTTGACCTGTGCTTTTCCACCACCACTCTAATCTTATCCAATGTCCTGTACAGCCGCAATATCTTTTTCCAGTTGTAAGTGTTCTGTCTAAATGACCATGAATAGTGAAGCAAAACTTCTGCCAGAGTTTCTTTTAATTTCCCTGAAATGACACAATTGTTTCATTAAATTGGAAAAAGTTTTCTTGTATGTAGTGAACAGAATCCAATCTAATAGTGTTCTATTTGGAAACACTGCCCAAACTGTTTGTGTAGTTCTAATCATTTGACCATAATGGTTGAAGACAGACTTTAAGTTTGTTTTTATAATTTGTGGATAAATATCCGTCATTAAAGCTCAGTGGAATAATGGCACAGTTAAAATAATAAATTATTCTGAAAAATAAGCTACATATAAAAAAAATTGCCCTCAATTGAAGAACCCAAAATTGTATATGACCGCAACTCCCTATCATATACAAAAGAAACTAACTCATAACTGGATCAGAGATTCTATGCTCCAAGGCAAACTAAATGTCTCTCGCTATTTTCAGTATTTAATAGTAATGAAGATTGCCATCAGTTTAAATGATAAATATAAAATGCACAAACTGGTCAAAAATGTTTCTACAAGTTGCTTCCTAAGCAGTGCAATCACAATGTCATAAAACATCTGACCAAAGGAGTTTGCTAATGCATAGCACAAAGAACATCTTGATGTCTTGCCTATGGAAGGTTTTTTTTTGTTGTAGGCATATCAGTAGTTGTAAGCCTTGGGTTAAGAAATTTTGCAATGATTTGTTGACCGTGCATGTTGGAGATTAAGATATTTGCTGTCGGTTTCTGACTTTGCAAAGTGAATAATGGCTGTGTTCAGTTGTACAGGAATTTGAGTCAGTAGCTTTAGGTAAGCAAGACCATCTTGACCATAAAATTGAGAACCGTCCATGGACATTAAAGTATAAAAACTCACTGATTTCTGGCATTGGTATTTAATGGGCAGTGCCAGAGAAATTAAATCATAAATAAATACCTCTCACCATAACATAGGAAAACCCAGGATTCTGTTGTGTTTAGCAAATTGTCAAAATGTGAAAAGTTGAAGTGACACAAACCTAGACTTTCCATGTTTGAGAGAATGCAATCAACCATGCTTTACATTGTACAATTTTTTTTAAAATTCCTGTAGGGTAACAAGGCAAATAACAAAACTCTGAAACGAACAAGAAAATTTGTTGTAGATGGCGTTGAAGTGAGTGTCACTACATCAAAGATTATTGGTGAGGATGAGAAGAAAGCTGAAGAAATGCGTTTCCTAAGGTATGTGAAAACCTTGTATATAATTTCTGAAGTTATTTGAATCAGTTGAACAAATAGCTCAGAATAACTACAGTCTGCTTTGAATATTTTATTTCTTTCTGGAGGTTTGCCTTTGATCTGCTTGAGCAAATCTGTAATTTTTCCATAACACGTGTCTACGAACAGTCAATGGCCATGTTTTGTGAGCTGAAGTGGAGTAGAAAAATTATTATATAGTTTTACTTCCATACATGATAGCTTTAGTTTTTAAAAAATACCAAACAATGTTTTTGTGGCAAGGGAGAGCTGTGTAACTTGGGGGAAATAAGGTTCATGCCAAAATTATCTGTAATGTACATCATGTGAAAGCTTTGCCTGATCTTTGATTTTGTTCTTCAATTGACAGGCGACAAGAGTTGCGAGAGTTACGGTTGCTTCAGAAGGAAGAACATCGGGCTCAAACTCAACTCAATATCAAATCACAACAGCAATTGGAACAAATGCTTCGTCGGTTTGAACAGGAGACTAATGTATGATTTGTCTTCTGCTTTTAAACATTTGCTTTTTGTCATTTGTGTAATGAGGCTCAAAATTGTTATAGCTATTGAGTAATTGTCTTCATGGATAAATCCAACTTCCCCACAAGGACAGTTAGCCACCTGATGACAGTGATCATTTTTATGTATAGAAGGCCATACATTACAGGTGTACGATTAGACCGTTCAGCCCATCATGTCTGCCCTTCAATTGTTGCTGATACATTTCCCTAGCCCATTCTCCTGCCATTGAGAAGAACCTATGTATCTCTGTCTTAAATACTCAATGACTTGACCTCCATAACAGTAGTGTTTTGTGGTAGAGTTCCACAGATTAACCACTATCTAGCTGAAGAGATTCCATGTGAAAATATAGAGGCCCACATCTATGTTTACAGCATCCTCAGATTCTTGTCAGTATGAATTGAGAGTTGGGGATGAGAAGCACTGGTGGTTTTTGATGTTTGTTTAAGGCAACAGTCTGAAATGTAGCAAAAAGCAATTAGAGTGCATTCTTGTTTTAAAGAAATTAATTTCATATAATCCCTCCAGTGTGGAAACAGGCCATTCAAAGTCTGGTTGAAGATTTGTAGCTCGGGTGTCCGTTGTTGTGGTTCTGTTCGCCGAGCTGGAAGTTTTTGCTGCAAACGTTTCGTTCCCTGGCTAGGGAACATCATCAGTGCTATTGGAGCCTCCTGTGAAGCACTGCTTTGATGTTTCTTCCGGTATTTATAGTGGTTTGTTCTTGCCGCTTCCGGGTGTCAGTTTCAGCTGTAGTAGTTTGTATGTGGGGTCCAGGTCGATGTGTCTGTGTCTCAGACCCATAGTATCACTACCAGGGACACCAGCATACAAACTGGCCAAAGAACTACAACAAAAACTGAAGCACCTAGTCAGCGGATCCAAACACTCCATACAATCAACACAGGAATTCTTGGACATCATCAGGAATACACACATAGACAAAGAAGAAACCATGGTATCATTCGACGTGACGGCACTGTTCACATCAATTGACAAAACCCTAGCCAGAGAAACAATAGCCAACCTACTGGACATACATAACAGAACACAGGAGGCCGAACCTATCAACAAGGACGGCATACTTAAACTACTGGACCTGTGCCTCACCACACACTTTACATTCAACAATCAGATATACGAACAAATCAACGGAACACCCATGGGATCACCAATGTCAGGACTCATAGCAGAGGCAGTTATGCAAAGGTTAGAACATACAGCCCTACCACAAATCCAACCCAAACTCTGGATCAGATACGTCGATGACACCTTTGTAATCATCAAAAACACAAATAGAAAAAACACACCGAATCATCAACGCCACACTCGAATACGATTCACGAGAGAAGAGGAAAAGGATAGCCAACTCCCATTCCTAGACGTGTTAGTAGAGAGAACACCCAACGGAGAATTCACCACAAGGGTACACAGGAAACCAACACACACGGACCAAGTCCTAAACTATGAAAGTAACCACCCCAACACACAAACGAAGCTGCATCAGGACACTATTCAAAAGAGCCACAACACACTGCAGTACACCAGAACTGCGAAAAGAGGAAGAGGAACACCTATACAAGGTATTCGCCAAAAACGGATACCCACGCAACTTTATCACCAGATGCCTAAGAGATAGACCACGGAACGAGGACATGCCACAACCAAAAGGACTAGCCACACTACCATATGTCAGGAGCGTCTCAGAACTGACAGCCAGACTACTGCGACCCTTGGGACTCATAACAGCACACAAGCCAACTTCCACACTCAGACAACAACTCACTAGAACAAAGGACCCAATAGCCAGCACGAGCCAAACTAACGCAGTTTACAAAATACCATGCAAGGACTGCACAAAACACTATATAGGACAAACAGGAAGACAGCTAACAATCCGCATCCATGAACATCAGCTAGCCACAAAACGACACGACCAGCTATCCCTAGTAGCCATACACTCAGACAACCAGGAACATGAATTTGACTGGGAAAACACTACCATCATAGGACAAGCCAGACAGAGAACAGCCAGGGAATTCCTAGAGGCATGGCATTCATCCACAAACTCCATTAACAGACACATAGACCTGGACCCCATATACAAACCACTACAGCTGAAACTGACACACGGAAGCGGCAAGAACATCCATCAACAGACACATCGACCTGGACCCCACATACAAACTACTACAGCTGAAACTGACACCCGGAAGCGGCAAGAACAAACCACTATAAATACCGGAAGAAAAATCAAAGCAGCGCTTCACAGGAGGTTCCAATAGCACTGATGATGTTCCCTAGCCAGGGAACGAAACGTTTGCAGCAAAAACTTCCAGCTCGGCGAACAGAACCAGGCCATTCAGCCCAACAGGTCCACACCAACCCTTCGAAGAGTAACTCACCCAGAGCCATTCCCTAACTCATTTACTCTACATTTTACCCCTGACTACGCTACGGGGCAATTTAGCATGACTAATTTACCTAACCTTCTGAAAAATTGAGAAGAATTAATTCAAGTATGATTTGTTCTAATTTTTTTGAATGGATACTTCTTTAGAAATGAGTTGAGTATTAATCTTTTGGTAATTTGTGTTTCTTTTTATATAGTTGGTTTTTCCAATTATGAATTTCTAACAGTGAATGGAATATGAACATATAACTGCTTTTTGTCCGCAGGCAAAGAAGAAATTCTTTGATACAGAGTTAGAGAATCTAGAAAAACAGCAAAAGCAACAGATTGAAAAAATGGAACAGGATCACACAAACCGTCTACGTGATGAGGCCAAGCGCATTAAAACTGAACAAGAGAGGGAATATGCAAAATTTATTGATCATTTAAAAATCAAGAAGAAAGAGGTAAGGAATAATGTGATAAAGTACCTTTTTCAAGTTTAAAGCTTCCTAGCAAGTCTGTATGGAAAGTTTATTAAAACTTGACATGCAATCTGTGCTAGCTGCGCCTATCATGTTTGTTCAAGATGATATATTTGTAGTAATTATTTAAAATGGGGTTTCTGATCTATGAAGCTCTCTTTTCCTTCAAATTGCAAGTAATTTAATGTCAAATACAGACTGCATGCATAACCCATAAACATTGTACTTTGGGTTTGCATTCTTGTTTGAATGGATTGAAAATTGGATACAATCATGTACCAAAACTCCCCTCTTGGTTATTTTGATTTTTTTTTTGTAACTTTGCTGATTTTTTTCACTGTTCCAACTTCCTCATGAAAAAAATTGAAGATTTTAAATGCATAGGATGTGAAGTTTCCTCTCAAGATCTTAATATCTGTTTGGTTATCTATATCTGATCTTTATACCTGAAAAATGCTATAATTTCCTTTTTTTCTTAACCCAGTGACTCAAATTCTTAGTTCGGCAAAATTATACTCGAGTTGGAGATCACACCACAACCTTTTAGGGACTTGAGTTGGTCACTTGTCATCTATCTGTAATTCTTGTATATTTCTCTTTACTCGGTACCTTATACCAAAAACATGTGGGAAACTCAAATGTTTGCCTTGTGTCTCTGGTGGTGTCTGGCTTTGGCTCTTTTAAAGTGTGCAAGAGTAGCCAGTGTGATAGTGGATGGGAGGTGGTTGGATACGAAGAGTGTAACATTTTCAACGATTTTTCCCTCATTCCCTAGTTATCCTTTGTATCATAAGATGCCTAAACATGTAGGTTCTGGGACATGAATGAGGTATCTCATAGTCCCACACAAATAATCCTCCTGCATGTGCATTATGTTCAACTATTTATATCTTTATGGAAGAGAATAGGAATTGAGAGCAGGAGTTAGCCATCTGACTCCTCAAGCTTGCCCCACTATTTAATAAACTAATGACTAATCTGCCCCAGGCCTCAACTCCTCTTTTACGCTAACACCTCACCATCCTCAACTCCTCAATATTTCAAAACATCGTCGTTTACCTCCTTAAATACTTCGCTGCGAAGTGACCTCCATCTCTCTGGAGTGGAGAATTCCAGGCATTCACTATGCTCTGAGAAGATGTTCCTTTGTACCTCAAGTCTAAGTGACCCTTTTTCTCCAACAATATCCCCAATTTGAGATTTTCCCTCCCACTAGAAACATCATCTCAATATTGACCTTATCAAGCCTCCTTAGAATCTTATGTTTTAATAAGATCAGTCCTCATTTTCCTAAACTCTAATGTATAAAGGCTTAACCTCTTTATCCATTATTGATAAATTAATCCCTTGTTCCCATGAATCAACTGCGTGAAACTCATTTGATCTGCCTCCAACGCTAGTGCATCCTTTTTTAGAAGGAATCAAAACTCTGTGCACTTCACCAGGTGCAGCTTTGCCAACTCTGGACTGTTGTAACAAGACTTCCCTGTTTTTAAACTCGACTTTCTAGCTAGAAAGACCAAAATTTTAATTGCTTCTAAACCTGTACACAAACGTGTTGTGTTTAGTGCACAAGAATACTCTGATCCCTCGGTTCTGGACTTCATTGGACTTTCTCCATTTAACTAAGTCTGTCTTTTGATCCTTTCGACAAAAGTGAATAACTGCACTTCCCTACATTACCATCCATCTTCCAAAGTTTTGCCTGTTCTCTAAACCTACCATTACCTCCTTGCAGATTCCTGTCTCCTGTATCACATAGCCTTATGTTCTTTCTATCACTACATACCCTCTTTTTCACATCAGCCAGTTTGGATACATTACAATCTGTCCCATGCTCCACTTCATAGTTTAGTTTGTAAATAGAGATCCTAGGACTGATTCTAGTGGTACTCCACTTGGTTTGTTGTTTCAACCTGCAAAAGACTCATTAATCCCACCTCTGGTTTATGTGTTAACTAATGCATCATCCAGGCTAATGCAAAGTCATTTAATTCCCTCAGTATAATGAGGTTGATCTTGTGCTACACAAACGCTATTAACCTTAGCGACTGCCTTCTGAAAATCCAAATACACCGCTTCCAGTTTCCTTTTATTGACTATGCTTGTTGTATCCTCAAATCTCGTAAATTTGTCAAATGTGATCCTTCTTTCACAAAGCCGTGTTAACTCTTTTCTACGTTCAGCCTTTCTCAATGAAGTGCATTTGGATAGAGCTTTAGGCTTTGACGTCTTATCATTATTACTACTTATGGGTCTGATTTCTGCACACTTTTGTGTACATTGTCTGCTCCTTACTGTCAGACTTTGATTACTGTTCAATATATAGCACCTCTCCTCTTGTTTCTTTTTTTTAATATACTTGCCTTCACTTGAACCCTTAACCCTCTTGCTGTACTTCAGTTTAAAATCTTATCTGCAACCTTAGTGGTACAATTTACCAGGATATTAGTCCTGGTGTGGTTCAAATGAACTCCATTAAAGCTGAACAGCTTTCTTTCTGCAGTTCTGATTCCAGTGTCCCATGAATTGAAATCCCTCTCGCATCAATCTTTGAACTACGCATTTACCTCTCTTCTACCTCTTGCATTTACCTTGATTCCTGATGAAGGGCTTATGCCCGAAACGTCGAATTTCCTATTCCTTGGATGCTGCCTGACCTGCGCTTTTCCAGCAACACATTTTCGGCTATTTACCTCTCTTCACCCATACAAATTTGCGTGTGGCTCAGATGATAATCTTCTGTGGTTCTGCTTTTTAATTTGGCCCTAAGCTACTTATCCCTCAGCAGCAACATTTTCCCAGTCCTGTCTGTCTCATTGACAAATACTATTGATATTGACAACTGAATCTTTCACCTCCCACTTCAAGTTCCTGTCCAAAGAGATGGCCTGAACCTATGCTATCCCTATTGTTATTACAGTTCTCTGTTCTCCCCTCACCTATATGGCACTCTGGACAATGGTACTGTTGTCACTATGCTTGTCTTCTCCTACGTTGGGAGCAAGGAGCTTATACTTATTGGACAAGGGTACTGACTAAGGTTCCTCCAAACCTAAATTCTGGATCGCCATACTTGCCTCACCCACAGTTACATCCCACTGTCTCTGACCATGGACCTAGGTTTAATATAATTAGTCTAAGGGCTGTAATGCCCTTTGCAAATGGGGTACCCCTTCCCTCCCTGATATGTTGAAGTGACTGCAGTTTGTAAACTCTGAACTCAAATTCCTCAAGTAGCCAACACTTGTTGCAAATGTCGTAACTGTGCATCATGCTGACATTCATCAGCTCCTACGTACCAGAGCTGCAGCACATCACTTGGCCAACCATCTCAGTTCTTCAACTAACTTCTAACTGAATTTTTCAGTGATTTTCTTTTTAACTGTACCCTTCTGCTTCACATCCCCTGATTTCCGCTACTTGGCCCATCAAAAGAGAGACAGAAGAAAAACCCACCAGTTAGTTCCCAGGTTTTCTGTGATGGCACTTTGTCTATGACAGGTATAAACAGGTGAAAAGGGCTCTTTGACACAGATTTTAATTTTCCACTGCCTTTCTCGTGGAGTTTTGTGCTTCATGAAGCTTCTGTGTCTCTGTCTCTCTCTCTCTCCATCCCCGCTCTTTGTGTTCTTTGTGTAGCTGCTGTTCCGGAAGTTGCTGTCCCTGCTCGCTCCCACTCTTTAAAAAGATGCAGCTCCTAGTGCTCATGTGCTATTTCAGAATTGACAAACTTTGTAGGAAAATTTAAGAATTATGTACACAATAATAATGTCTTTGAAACTATTCTGATCAATATTTTGATACTTGTTTCTGTGAGCATCATTTTAACCAATAAAAGAATGCAAGAATTTTTGAGACTCTCAAAAAATTAGTGCTGATAAAACAGTACTATGGCTATGAGAGGTAGAAGCAGACATAGGCTATTCAATCTGATCGGATAGTGCCCAACTCATTTTCTTGTTGTATCCCCTTGTTTCCCTTTCTGTTTAAATGTTTGTCTACCTCAGCCATGAATATACTTTAACTAGCCAGCACCTACAGCTCTGTCAAAGAATTCCACAGATTCACTACCCTCTGAGAGGAGTTCCTCCTCACCTGTCTTAAATAGGCATGATGTGAAGGTGTTGGTCTGGGGTGGGCAAAGTTTAAAAAGCACAGCACCAGGTTATAATCCAACAGTTTTATTTAGAAGTGTTGTTCCTTCATCACTAGCTACCTGAAAGCTTGGATTTCCAAATAAACCTGGTGTTGTGATCTTTAACTTTGCCTTAAATAGGTGATTCCTTGCTTTTGAGATTATTCCCCATGGTCTTCGACTCCCACATGCAGGAAGCAATGATTATATTGCACAGTGCAAAAGAATGGTATCCGAATCTGCACTTTGTATTATTACCTGCATAGAGATCAGCCTCTGTTATGATACAAAGGTACGAGGCTCTTTGGTTGTAAACTGTACCAAAGAATTAATTAATTTATTCAGACTGTGCAAAATTTGGAAGAAAGCTATCTTTGAAATGTTTTGCTTTTGAGTTTCTTCAGTCTAAAAGCTATAAATAGAATGGAATGTATGGCACTGGAACAGATAGTTTGACGCAATTTGATTATGGTACTCCACGTGAATCTACTTGCGCTCTGATTTGTGTTTTACTGGGGCCTTTTTTTCTGTTCCCTTCTTCCTTGTGTTCATGAAAATGTTCTGACAGAATTAAAATCTATCTCCATCTGACCACTCTTGGAATAAAGTAGTAGTGCTGGCAGAGGAGTTTCTTTGCCCTGAAGAGGTTGTCTTACACCCATTTAACTTTTGGATTATATGAAAAGGAAGGCTGATTTGTTCTGAAATCATTTACCCCCTTCTTGCCTCCAGCATTTCTCATTTTTCTATTGCTTTGACTACTGGCTATATGTGACTGTTTTACATGTTTCTATGGAACTGCAAATGTGCTGTACTGCATACTCTTTCCTCCTTCCTCTGCTCTCTCTATAATTATGTGGAGGTGGAGACTTGATGCAATATCTCTCACTTTATTCATTTCAACAAGTTCAAAACTGTTAATTTCATTATATTTCAGTCCATTGTTTTAACAACTTGGAAATCAACTTTGACTGTGTTTTTACTAGTTTAAACTCTGTTCTCTCAAACTGCATCAAATCTCTTCAATCAGGATGCACTGTGGGCTTTGTCTATCCATTTTGGTTTCTGATTTTGTTTTTGGAAAAATTTCCAAATATCAACTTTTGCATATCATTAGACTGCTTTTCAAAAGCACTATTATTGGGAAGTTTTTCAGTCCCTAATAACATTCAGCGCCTTTTCTGTAATTGACTGAAACATGTAATTACACTGTTCTTTAAAACTAATTGCAGTTGAACACATGAAGAAAAGCACAATTGATGCAGCCATCACTTTCTCCTAATTATTGATTATATCTTGTCAGGGAACTGTGGGGTTATAAAATACTTACTTTCTAGGAGAGTTCCAAATTTTTGAAGCATTCTTTTCTCTGCAGGACCTAGGTCCAATTATATAAGAAACATCTGTGTGATCAGGGTTCCATTTTACTGCTATTTATGCCTCATAAGTTTAGCTTTGATGCAACTCAGAAACTTGATTGCTCTTGGAGGGGTGAGTTGCCACCATGCATTGACCTAATTTTGCAGCAGGAGAAGTGTTAGTCTATTGAGAGATTGGACAAGGTTTAGGAAACTTCCTTTTTTTTTGGATTTTGAGTTATTATCTTCTTTTTCTTTCGGGTGCAATTCTATTCAGGTGCTCTAATTCCATTGTTGACTGACCAGAATCTGAAATACATAGACTATCATCTACAAAGCAATGGAAAATCAAAATAAATTTTGCAACTTATTTTACTTAACCACAAGTAAATAACATTCATGCATAGCTTGGGCATTCTTGTTCATGATCCTGAAATCTCTGCATTTAATGCAGATTATTAGATTAACTGTTTAAATATGTACTTTCTTGTTGTACATTAGGTAAAGAGTGAAGTTGAAAAACTTCCCAGAAACCAACGCAGAGACAGCATGAAACAAAAAATGGGAGAATTTGCACAGAAGAAACAAACACAGGTAGCAGCAGTAAATAGTAACATTGGATTAGAAAGGCCTAAAATTGAATAAGTAAGCTGCTTCCGGTCATTCTCGAGTTGAATTGGCCAAAACCCATTGGACTCTTCCACTGCCTTGTCCTTGCTGCTGTTCAAAACTCTTGATTTGCTTTCCTTAATTTTTCTTTAATAAATGGAATAATCTGGCAATTAAATCTGCAGTTCTAACTATATGCTACAGACTTGGATGTTCTTTCCCAAATTACTCTTCCTTCGGTACAAAAACAAATTGTCTTGTTGTCGCAAACATGAAAGAATGATCTCTCTCTCCCTGTTTCAAATAGCCTGGGATTGTTTTTCTGAAGGAACCAAAATTACCCTTCCATAGGTTAAGTTTGGTTCTTACCCAACTTTCATTGTTGAAGTTTGGATAGGTTTGAAATTGTGATTCAATTCTTGATCTAGTGAATCGTCCTATGAAGACATCTCCCTTTTACTTTCTTCAAATAGAAGACCTGGACTTCGTACAAATTTTAGATAGATCAGAACCAATCCTTAATGGGAACACTGGAATATTGGATTCTTGGCTTAAAGAACCGAACTGAATTATGCTCTTTTATAATCCACTAGTTTACGCTTTGTGTGTGATTCGCGTTTTGTTGCATTAACAGCAATATTGGCATCTGCAGGCAGGGTGTTTGACTGCTGTGCCAATTATACAGCTGATAAAACAATTAGCTTTGGAGAAATTGTCCTGTACAAGTCTGCTTTGAGGATCATTTATTTGTGTACACTTGAATGTTTAATTGTATTTGTAGAACTGATGTATTGCAGATGCATTTCTACAATGGACAACCTTCTGTTTGGAGGTATGTTTAAAAATTATCCAGTAATCTTTAAATGGGTAAACAATCATTTATCCAATTAATTTCATTATCTTGGAGTGGGACTGGAATTTCAAGTCATTTAATAGAGCAGACAAGTATATTTCTGTGTAGTTAAACACATCTCACAATAAGAATCCATATATGATCTGAAAAGGTTTGAAATGTCATATGTATTCTGAAGGCAGTGAACATCGCATTTTCAAAAGTTTTGGAGGAATGAGTGATGAAAATGATTATGGATGCTGTACACTAAGGTTAGATGAAACATCCTATTTCCTTGAAAATGTGTTAATTGTTTGGGAGGTATAACTTGTAGATATTAGGATCCTGTCCCTAATTTACTGATCGTTTCTGTATTTTTCAATGATTTTTCATTTTCTGAGAAAGAACATTAGCTTTTGTTTTGAAAGGGTGTTTTTCTATGGAGGGATAATGGTGTTGAAATACTAACTCCAGACACAAATTCAGAATCTACTTATAAACTGTGAAGTTAAGTTCAAGAAAACTGATCATTTGAACTGTCAACTGAGAAAAAGACCAAAAGGTCCCAGATTGTCATTTTAAAAACTTTTCTCCTGCACTAATGTCTTGGAGAGCAGGGAATTTGTTTCCCAATTCACTCCAATGCTGTTATGGTTGGCTATTAATGCCTTGTGTTTTTATATTTCATGAATTCAATTAAGGAAGGAAGCTACCAAAACAACATTATCCATATGCCAACAGCAGATACCAGTTGTTTCATTTCAACACTTTCTTGCCAACGTTTATAACTTTACATTCATTAAAATTTTAAAGCAAACTCCATTACCCTGTGAGATATTAAATGTTTCAAGATTATTTCAGAGCTAGCAATAGTCTCTGACTGAGCTAGTGTGGGAGCCAGCTTTCTTTCCAAGGAGCATGGTTAATCTTAAATCTGCTGTCTTCAGATAATCATCAGTGGCTTCCAAGCATATTACAAGACTGCACAGTCTCTGTTGTCAAATCTTGCTGTTTCTTCATTTCCAGGTTTAAGTTTATCTTCTTGAATAGGCCTTAAGGGTTTCCATAACTATATTCAGATTTTTTTTTCTATCTCTGTTCTTGATAATGTGGTTATGGTTCATCTTGTTTTTGCATGACGGGAACAAACTCTACATATTCATACTGGAAGGTAATTGATACATGGGTGGATGCTACTCTCTCTAATTTGGGTGTGCTAAGTGGAGCTTCACATCAAGGCTTGTACCTTTTTGCTTTCTTTGGGTGAAGGTGTTGATAAAACTAAAGTTATATATTTCTTCTTTGTATTTTCAACCAGTTTTCTTTTCAAAATGAACTATTTGAATGCAGAGGCAGTGTTTTTTGATGAGTGTCATGTAAAATGTGTGATGTCCAATACCTTTTACCTGGAGCTTGCCCTCCTAACATAGGTGTATGCTGAAATTGGCAATCTGCCCCATATTTAAATAAGCAATCTCTATTGAGATTGTTAATAAGCAAATTTATCCCAATAATACACCCTATATGTCACAGTAGCCCACTTAAGGTCTTTAAAGGGCTACTGTCTGTTATGGGCATAATCTTTGTTCATAAGAGATACCAACACTTCACCACCACCCTGCAAGGTGTATCCATCTTCCTTCCATTCTTATCTACCTGCTTCCCAAACACTCCTTCCTCGCGTTGCCCATTTTTTGCTGATTTAATTCACTGCCCCCACCTGGACGTTCTCCCAATTGGCTGAAATATTATCCTGAAAATCCCTAGACTTATGAACATACTTAGAAGATGAGTACATGCCTGTGCCGCTTTTGATCAAGGAGATTCACCCATAACTGATTCCAAGATGCATCTGCAGAAAGTCTCCGCCAATCATTTACCTAACTTCCTCATCACCCACCTGACAATTCTCATGAGTACTTGCCTGTACACCAATGACGTGCTGGTCTAGATTTACCCATCAAAATCTAAGTGTAGCAAGACTTAATCACTATATCAGCACGACTGCCAAATTAGCCCCATTGTCAGATATGAGGCTTATTTCCTCTTTCTTTGCAAAGTTTCATAATTATCAAATATTTTTATTTCTAAAGAAGCTTATTTGGTGAATAGAATTTTTTTTTTGCTCTGTTTAAAAACTGGTCCAATTCAGCAGTAAATTGTAATGATTGTGTGGAACCACACAATTAGCAGGTACTATTTAAAAAATGTTTTCTGAAAATTCACATCTGGAATTCCTGAGTTAGTTATACTTACGGAGAATCAACAAAAGGAAGTTTTTTTATCACTTTTTTATAAAATTACTAATTTAGCCATTACTGGTTGTTCTGCTACAACACGTGTTTCGTTACCACAAATTCTCTGTAACACAATTGACGAATTGGGGACGCTGCTTCTAAAGCACAAAATTTTAAATCATGTGGCTGTAAAGCGATTACATTGCCAACGTTTTAACTGCTGCTTCTAAAGAGAGATTTTTCTATTACACAAGAATGCAACCATCGCATTATTGAAGAACTACCTGTGCTTTAAGCCTCTGTTCAGTTGTCCAAATCGAAAATTTAACCAGCAAGGTAGTATTCCTAAATACATGCTCATTTTATGCCAGTTTTTTTTATATTTGGGGCATAGGTAAATAAGTTCTGTAAGAAATTTTGAACATCATTTTCTATCGGGAGAGATTGGAGCAGAAATAAGATGACATTTTGCGATAAATTCTTAAAACAATTGTGACCATTGAGTTAATTATTACGTGACTATTTCCTTAATTATTGAACTTGATGAATTACCATGTTATGACCCACTGAAGTCTTGCTGTGTTTTGTGGTGTGTTTATATCCTGTGTAGCAATAATATTTTGGCTGCCAAGTAATATTTTTGCAAATTTAGTGCCTTTAGATCACCTATAAGGTAAGATATTGAATGGCTGCTGTCCACGGAGCTCATCAAACTCATTTCCTCTGAATACCATGTACTGTTTATCCTTGTGGACCATGTCCAACCAACCAAACAAATTGGTAGAGCAATGGGTAAATATCCCAAGTTGTTAAACTTTCAACTCTGAAGTGTAATGAACAAAAATCTTCAAAGGGTTTGTTTTGGCGAGTGCCATCACTAAATGAATTATGTTCTTTGCAAAATTTGATTAATTGCCTCAATCTTGTCCTTCAATTCCATTCTTAAAAGAAATTCCGGGCAAATTAATTTGAGTTGACAGTACTTAGTTATTTTAAAAACCTGAATCATCCTTGGTTATTTTCTGTTTTCACTCCCCTATTTAATTTTTTGATGTGCCAACGTCATAATAACCCTTGCTGTGAATAAATCTAATGTTCACCAGATCCATTCCTCCATTGTACATTGGGGAAAAAAAAGTATTATGTGAATTGTTTAACATTAAATTTGAATATTGACCTCATTTAGCTATTGTTTGCGTTTAATGACTGGGGATCCAAAACCAAAAGCTTTCAGGCTCTTGCTAATGCCCATGTTTATTTATCCTTCTACTGTCTAATATTTACAAATGAATATTTCAGTCCAATTTTTGTTTTCTTGTCTTTCGCTGCTGTTGCTTTATTTAAGCAACATTTCATATAATTTGCTCTGATTTAGTTTAAATATGCAAAAATTCCATTTGTTAAACGTTTGTGCAGTTCTTGGAAAAGAGTGATGATACAATGTCTTGGGTCTTCAGCACAAGTGATGGTGGAGTTTTTCATGATTCCTTTTTAATAACCATAAATATCTACCCTGCTTGTTCAAAGTAACTATTCACATCAGCTGCCATTTGCTGTTTTTGCTCCAGGATGTTGATATGTCGTTACTAGGAAGTTGATGGCAATAATAAAAGTAGACCTTGAAGATTTAAGGCACAGAAACTTCAACTGGTGCAATGTTAATTACTTTGCAAAACAATGAGATGAGATAAAGACTACTTAATGTAATTACCAGTGGCTCATTTAGATGGCTATTTAACTCCACTAAAACATTTGTACAACTGTCTAGGAGCATGAGTTTCAATCAAAACAGCACCAAGAGCTGGATATGGCACTGAAAAAAATAATCTCACAGAACAAAAAGGAAATTTCTGACCAGGAAAGGGTGTGCCTTACAAAGAAGCAGCAGCTAATGAGAGGTATGAGACTTTCTTGGAATCATGATTTGAACTTGATGTTGTGGAATTTGTGAAAGAAAATATGGTTGGTGAGAATACTAAATATACTACAATAAATGCCTCAAATGTCCATACAGAGCAATATATGTGTAAAGATTAGTCATGCTGGACTTCTTTTTGAAATATACTGGGTCTACAGATATTAGCATGAAAATTTACAACTCAGCTGCTGTTAATGACTTAATAAAGTTATCAATTGAGTGACTAAAGCAATTCAGACCAGAACCATCTCTGGTTCAATCTCCAAACTCTATGTATCGTTCATGTTTTGATTGCACTGCCCCTTTGTGACATCAAAAATGCAGTTACACTACTGCTGAATTCATATTGCAACACAGGTTGTGAAATTGAATTCAGGATATTGGGTTAACATAAGAACTTGCTGGATTATTATAAAACCTTCACACAAGAGAATTTGCTATCAGTCAAGCCTGTAAATGTCTCAGTCCCACATGAGACCCCCAATTTTAATCCTCTGTATTTTACCAAAATACAACTTCCAAGGTCTTTAAAATATTGGTAGTATGGTACTCGTCCACTCTTCAGTCACTCGCACCTCAGTTCAATGAGTACATTTTGGTTAGTGTGTGCAACATTTACTATAGGCAGACAAATGCTTTTTGTCTGATAATGATTTTTATTTAGACTCCAACTTTGTTAACTTTAGCATGTATTACTTGTGAATCTCCTCTGAATACACCGCACTCATGCCAATTCCTCTGGCAGTCAGGACCACACTGTTGATTGCTAATGTATTTGGACCCCAGTATCACTCTGGCAATAGTGGTCAAACCAGGCGTTTGCGTTATTGGCACTCTGCCTACCTGATCCACACAATGTTAAAACTGATGCACTAAAGTAGTTTGGAAAGTCAGGTGAATTAGGGATATGTAATAAATGTAGCTTTGTTCGTGCTTCCAAATGTCAAGATATATTTTAAACATCAAGTTCATTGTCCATGCTACTTCATGAATATTGATCAGTTTTGGTTTTCAGCAAAATTTTGGAAGATTCCTACTGCCTGTTGAACTGCCACAGGGATGAATCAACCTGCATAAACATGTTCTTGTACCACCTTAATTTCATTAGAACCAGAATATAATGTGTTACTGATATCAGTCGGAAAGAAAATATACGAGTAAAAAGTGAGGTGTGCAGATGCTGGAGATCAGAGCTGAAAATGTGTTACTGGTTAAAGCACAGCAGGTTAGGCAGCATCCAAGCCCTGATGAAGGGCTCTGGCCCGAAATGTCGAATTTCCTGTTCCTTGGATGCTGCCTAACCTGCTGTGCTTTAACCAGCAACACATTTTCAGTGCTGAAAGAAAATATATACTACACTGGATTCATTGAGTTCAGCTTCTGAACCTGTTTATTTCACTGTGCAGATAGGGAGGCTGCTCTCTGGGAGATGGAAGAGCACCATCTGCAGGAGAAACATCAGTTCCTCAAGCAGCAGTTAAAGGATCAATACTTCCTGCAAAGGCAACAGTTGCTGAAGAAACATGAAAAGGTAAAAGAAAAGGAGCTGGCACAATATCGAGAAAGCATGTCAGACCCAAAAGGACTGAATTAATTCCTGTAATCAATGAATTTTTACTAGTCTTCAGCCTATATGGAAGAGTCTTTGTTTAATCATCTTTTCCTTTCTAAAAACGTTCCATTGAATCTATGACAAAATGAGGCCATTTAGCCCATGCCAGTTTTTATACTCCATTGAAGCTATCTTCAGTCTTTTTCTTCCAAGTCTACCCATAGCAACCATCTATTCTACTCTTCCTCAAGAGCTTATCTACCTTCCCTTCAGATGCTTTTATGCTGTTCACATCAGCAAATGTGTTGCTGGTCAAAGCACAGCAGGTTAGGCAGCATCTCAGGAATAGAGAATTCGACGTTTCGAGCATAAGCCCTGTTCACATCATCCAGTCTTTGTCATGGGAGGTTCAATTTTTGTCACGCTTCGGGTAAAGTGTTTTTCTTAGTGAATCCTTGCTGATAATTTTATATTGATGGCCTCTTGTTACATTCTTTCTCGCGGGAGAGAACGTTTACTTTCGAACCACTCTGTAAAACCCAATCTTCAGCTGTTTCCTGATGTGTATACCCATAAATGTCAATAATAATGAAGAAATTTTCAGGAAAGGAACTGGTGCTGAACTGACTGTATAATAATCTGGCATTAATTGGGTATTTTTTTTAAACTAAAAGAAAGCTGATAGTGGAGCAAATGAACATGGACTGAATTCCAATTTGAGCAGTTGGTTGTAGCACCAGATTAGTAAAAGCTATTTCTTTGATCTGATTTAACCCCACTTAATAAAATCATTGCTAGCTCCTGACTTGAAAATGGCATGCATTTAGTTCCTGAAATTAGCATTTCCAGTTCCTGAATACCACTTAGAAAAGGAAATCTACAGTATAATTCACTTGTGAATGGGAGGAGTTTTTGCATGAAAGTATGAATTCTAGCTGGATTACTTTGTTCAGAGATTCCAAATCATAAAGTAGCATTTTTTCTGTATATTTCAAATTAATATTTATAATATTCAATAGCACTAATTTATAGAAAGGATTGCCATGTAAGAGAACACCTTCCAACTATCGAAAAATATGTTCAAAATATCCCTAAGAGACACCATTTCTACATTTCTAGAGAATTAGTGGACTTAGCTTAGTCATTCTGTTTTTGAATTTGTTTTGTACTATTATGACAAATTGTCCTTTTTTATAGTACCCAGTTTTGTAACCATCAATCCATTTTCAATAGATGTAATGTTTGTGTAATACTTAATTAGATGTAAATATTATTTACAGTTACACAAATTAGTGTGTCTATTTTACCAATTCTACAATGATGTTAGAAATGAATACATTGGTCTTGTTATTAATAGGATTTTATGTTTACAGGATGTCATTTAAATCAAAATGACTTTCAGTACGTTCATTGGTATACCTGCCACCAGCATGTATAATCAGAGAACTTTTAATTGGCTAAATGATGTAGTGTTGTATCCCTCTGCTTATTTATCTATCCTAGTTTCTGGATCAGAACAGGCAATAGATCAGAGTCATAGTCACAACTGAAGGCTTACTTGGATATGAGTCCTACAAGGAACACTATCAGGGCGAGAAACACTTCGGTTTACACTATAATAAAATGGATACACTATAATAAAATGCAAAACAATGGAGCTCCAAATGGCCTTACTGGTCCAAGGTCTAGAAGCAAAAAAGCATTATCCAACTCAGTGTAACTAGCTGTAACGCTCGCTGGAAGATTCTGCAGTAAAGACATGATCAATTTTAGCTGTGAAGCTGTTTTTTGGTTGGTTAATTTACTGCAGATTTGAGTTTGAACTCGCTGGTGAAGAGGAGTCATTGAATGAAATACAGCAATCTCAGTATAGAGTAATGCGTTAGGATGGATTTGGCATCTGGAGAACGAAAGGGAGAATATACAGTTGGTGTGGTTCTGCTCGCCGAGCTGGAAGTTTTTGCTGCAAACGTTTCGTTTCCTGGCTAGGGAACATCATCAGTGCTGTTGGAGCCTCGTGTGAAGCGCTGCTTTGATGTTTCTTCCGGTATTTATAGTGGTTTGTTCTTGCCGCTTCCGGGTGTCAGTTTCAGCTGCAGTGATTTGTATGTGGGTTTCAGGTCGATGTGTCTGTTGATGGATGTTCTTGCCATTTCCGGGTGTTGGTTTCAGCTGTAGTGGTTTGTATATGGTGTCCAGGTCAATGTGTCTGTTGAGGGAGTTTGGGGATGAATGCCATCCTTCTAGGAATTCTCTGGCTGTTCTGTCTGGCTTGTCCTATGATAGTGGTGTTTTCCCAGTCAAATTTATGTTGTTGGTTGTCTGAGTGTATGGCTACTCAGCTAGCCACAAAACGACACGACCAGCTATCTCTAGTAGCCATACACTCAGACAACCAGCAACATGAATTTGACTGGGAAAACACCACTATCATAGGACAAGCCAGACAGAGAACAGCCAGGGAATTCCTAGAAGCATGGCATTCATCCCCAAACTCCCTCAACAGACACATTGACCTGGACACCATATACAAACCACTACAGCTGAAACTGACACCCGGAAACGGCAAGAACATCCATCAACAGACACATCGACCTGGACCCCACATACAAATCACTGCAGCTGAAACTGACACCCGGAAGCGGCAAGAACAAACCACTATAAATACCGGAAGAAACATCAAAGCAGCGCTTCACACGAGGCTCCAACAGCACTGATGATGTTCCCTAGCCAGGGAACGAAACGTTTGCAGTAAAAACTTCCAGCTCGGCGAGCAGAACCACAACAACGGATACCCGAGCTACAAATCTTCAATCAGATTTTAAATACAGTTGGTGATGCAGGGCAGGTGAACAGACTTGGGAGGAAATGGATTTATCTTTAATCATACAATCAGTGGTGTATTCGACATGCTGCAGTGAATTTTAGCAAACTTGCATGTTACCTACATGCTCTCTCCTTTTGTTTATTTTATATGGCCAAAGGAGTTAGAGCAAATGCAGCGTTACAATCAGCGAATGATTGAGCAGCTGAAAATCAGACAGCAGCAGGAAAAGAACAGACTTCCCAAGATCCAAAGAAGCGAAGGGAAGACCAGAATGGTTATGTACAAGAAGAGTCTGCGCATTAACTCTACTGGGAGTCACACAGAAGACAGAGAAAAAATAAAGCAGGTATAACCTAATCTCCATTATTGCAATAGGTGCTGCTTTCTGGCTTTCGACAAGCTATCAATACAGACACCCACAAGACAAAGAATAGCAAAAACGTGCATTACTTTCCAAAACAGAGAGATTCTTTTTTAAAAAATGGAAAATTTGATAGGCAGCTTGCTGGCAGGGGAGTGTGGTTTCAAATGGCAGAATGCTCAGCTATGACAGATGCCCTAGCAGGATGTCATCTCAATTGATCCTGGATTGGTTTGGAGTCTACTGGGGAACTCCAGATGAGGCCACAAGATCAAGTATATCTGATTCTGAGTGAGGAGGAAGCCATAAATTCTTGAGGCTGGAAGCCTTTCATTATGGCAAGCATGGGGGGGGAGGGGGCAGGAGGAACTATTTCTGTTCCACCTGGCCATCAGTCAGGGTCTTTTGCCCTCAATTTTCTCACTCTGCTGCAGTTACCAACTTTCCAGAGCCTGGATCATGTGACCAATCACTTCAAAACCTGTCAAGCTCTTTGCTTTGGAGGCATGCACAAATGTTTTCTAGTGTCATTGCTGTCCCACTTCACTAGTGTTTACAGTCTGGTCTGTAATTTATAGACAAGACCTAGATACCTCAAACTTTTTAAAAATCTCTTTGCTGGTTTCCTTTAATATCTTGAAAGCTTGGAAATATCTTGTAACATTCCAGGTACTCTTGCTGGCTGAGTCTGATCAGCTAAAAGTGTTGGCTTTATTATTTGAAAACTATTTATTTGAAAGGGAAACAATTGATCAGACGTCATTGTGAATGTAATAAGAGACACTGATAAAGGGAGCTGGTGGATTTATTGTATTTAGATTTCCAGAAGGCAATTTACAACCTATCACGACAAAATTAAATACATAAGAATTCATGGTTTGGGGGGAACTCATTAGCAAGGATTGTGAATTCGGAAGAAGGTGGCAGTCATAAATTAGTTATTTTCAGGTTGGTGTAATGTAACAAGTGGTGCGCCACAGAATTGGTGTTGGGACCTCAGTTATTTACAGTCCACATTCATGATTACATAAATAATTAAGTTGAAAGAACTAAATGTACAATTGTTAAATTTGCAGCTGATACAAAGATTGGCCATAAAGTAAGTTATGAAGAGGACTTGAAGTGTTACAAAGGGATAAAGAGGTTAAATGAGAGGACCAAGGGCTTTGGGGGAAAGATAGGAAAGTGGGTCTGAGGATTATTGAATCAGCCATGATCTCATTGAATAGTGAAGCAGACTTAATTGGCCAAATGGCCTACTTCTGCTACTGTGTTCTTTGGATGATGGTAAGTTGGACAAGATAAGCAAATATCCATGACAGAGTGAGTGCAAAAAATGACACTTTTATGCAGGGAGAGACTAAAATTAGGGAATACAAATTTAAAAATTAGGAGTCTCCCATTTAAGATGCAGATAGGGATATTTTTCGAAATGATGTCAGTCTTTAGGACTCTCCTCTCTGGAGAGCATTGGTCACAGATTCACTAAATATTTTTAAGGCAGAGGTAGGTATATTTCTTGACTAAAAAGGGAGTCAGAAGGTAAAGGAGATGGGTAGGAAAGTGGATTTGATGCCAGTAAGAGTTTTGGAATGCACTTGCATTGCAAGACCTATGTCACTTACAATTGAAGATTAAGTTGGAGTGCCAACCTAAAGTTTAACTAGTTCCTGACAAGACCCATGACACCATTTATTAAGTTTATCAGAACAAATATAAAAGAAATTATACTTAATAAAAAGAGTAGTTTTCAACCTATTCAGGTTGGAGTGCCAGTTTGGAACACTGTTAAGTTGGGCACACATCCCTTGTTCTGTTCATTTGAGTATCTCCTATGTTTGGTGTTTCATGTGCACTAAAACCTGAGGCCACCACCTAGCCATCGCTTTCTGTCTCTGCTCAGAACGATCCTGAGTTCCAACAGGCTTATTACAATTAATGGTCATCTTGGATTTGCTCAACAATATATCCCAATTCTTGATTTCTTTAATATTCATTTTAGCGATTTCATTCCTACTGTCTTCCTGGTTTATTCTTTGATATGACAATCACTTTTGTAAGATTATCCCTTTTATGATAGCTTATCCTTAGTTTACAGCTATGAAGAGAGGCTGATATGCTAAGGGTGTTTTCTTCAGAATGGCAAAAGTCTAGGAGGATAGAGGTATATAAGGTTGAGGGGCATGGTCAGGGTGAATAGAAATTAGCTGTTCATCATAGTCAAAGGATCAAGAACAATTGGGCAGAATTTTAAAATGAAAACTAGATTTAGAGAGGAATTGAAGAAAAATGCTTTCACCCGAGAATGGTAGGCGTCTGGAATGAACTGTCTGGGACAGTTGTTGAGGTGGGAGCCCTCAATCTTAAAAAGTACTTGGATGAGCACTTGAGATTTCATAACATTAAAAGTTATGGGTCTGGTCTGGGTAAGTGGGACATGTAGGTATATTTTTGGCGATATAGATTTGATGGGCATAAATGCCTCTTCTACACTGTATGATTCTACAATTTACCAATTCCTTAAATTTTTACCAAGATAACATGGCCTTAGAGGTAATGCATTAATCTGTCTAGGGCATGTTATGTCACCACCTCGTGATGAGCTATCTTCCCACATATCCCAGTAAAGTTTTTTAAAACAACAAAGAGTCAGTATAGAACCTAAATCCAAAGTAATGTATACATTTGCACAGATACAGCCATAAACCTGTTATGAAGTTACAAAACTCAACTTTTTAAAACATAGTGCTTTACTTGAGTAAAAGCTGTCCACTTCAAAAAGTCATTTTTTAGCCCAAGTTTACATTTAGCCTGAGCTATTCAACAGCAAAAAACTATAAACCTTGTTTTTGACCAAACAATATGGTGTTCTTATCACAAAATATTTACGACTAACTACGCAAACAATATAATTTAGTTCCTCACTTGCTTACTCTATTAAAAGTTAACAGTTGATAAAAATTACTTAATCCTACCCCACAATTTGATCAGCTGCGGTTTTAGTGAATGGCAGAACAGACTTGAAGGACTGAAGGGTCTGCTCCAAATTTTTGTTCCTATGAATGAGTGAATACTTAACCAAAATAAATTCCCAGATTGATTTTTTTTTTATTTTTGTTCGAGGAACAGGAATAGGCCATTCAGTCTGTCCAGTCTGCTGCTCCATTTGGCTGATCCTGTATGTTAGTGCCACTCTCTCTCTCGCTCTCCATAGTTCTTGATGCCTTTAAAATCTGAAAAATTATTGATCTTTTTCTTGAAAATATTCTGACCTGACCTCCACAACCTTCTCTTGTAGTGAAGTTCACAGGTTGACCACCCTCCAAGTGAACAAATGGTTCTTCACCTTAGGCCTAAATGGACTACTCTATTTCATGAGACTGATTCCTAGTTCTAGACTCCGAAACCAGAGAAAACATCTTCCAGCATCCAGTCTGTGTAGACAGTCCTGTTAGATGTTTGTACTTTTCAATCAAATACCGGCCCTGTTAACCTCCCCTTCTCCTCCCCCCCAAAACACCACCCAACAGCACCATACAACTGTTAGGCAGTTCCATGGTATCAGCCTGGTGAACATTCACTGCACTTTCTCTGTGGCAAGTATATTTTCTCTTGCATAGAGACACCAAAAACTGCATGCAGAACTCCAGGTGTGGTCTTACTACAACTGCAATAAGATGTCCCAGCCTCTGAACTGAAACTTACATTTGCAGGTCCAGCTGTGAAAGTGTAAACCAGCTTGTCAGAAGAGCAATCTACAGACTGTGAAACTACTTTTTTAAAAAACAAACTATGCTCCATTCTTTTGAGCTTGCATCTGAAACTTATTAATTAAAATGTAGGACTACAAGAAAGAAAACTGATCAGACATTTGTAGAATTTTACGAGAGAATTACAATGTTGTAGGATTAGAGGTTTTGGTCACTGAAGTTAGAAAAATTCAAGAATTTTCTTTGTTTGTTTCTGGGTGGATGGAAGGGTAAAAGATTCCAGGTTACTCATGACTTATGCTTGACAATCTAACATATTGACATAGGTCAGCAAGTGCAACTCTTCCATATTCTCCATACACCATAGCAGTCTACCTCTCTTTATTTCTTAATTTAGTAATGAATGGTGTTCACATTCCAGAAGTGCCTGTGGTGTATGGAAAATGCAAGGAATTGAGGTGTCCCAACAAAGCTAAGTAATCACCTGGTACTTCCATTTTCTGGACATTATGCTATGCCAGTAGCTCATATCCAGCCTGTCAAGTCTGCTCCATCATTTGTCTGACCCTCTATTTTAGTGCCATAGTATGTTTCTGTAACTTGTTTTTTTGTTTTATGCCATACTGTTATTTACCAAAACAGTTTGGACTGCAAGAAGAGAAGAGGCAAAAGATGGAAAAGCAAAATCAACAAATAAAGCATGAAACCCAAATGAAAGACATGCTACATACATGTGACAATAATATCCAGGAACTCCAGCAGCTGCAGGTAATGGAAATAGCATTTGTTGCATGACTTTTGGTACAATTATCAGTTTTCTGTATAAAGAACGTTGTAACATGAAGTAAACAAAATTCTAGAAATACCTAGCAGGTCTGGTAGCATTTGAGAGAGAATCAATCTCCTGGTTTTGATTTTGCGGTTTCAGGAGAAAGTAGAATGTTCAGTTTCTGCAGTGACTATAAGCTGCTCGTTCATCCTGATAACACGCTAACTACATCATTTTTGTACAGAAATTAGTTCTAATGTCTATCATTGTCTGTAGTCAAAACTGAACCTGCTGTAGTTTCTATTTAATAATTCATGCAGGTGTAAAGATTTTATCTGAATCACAAATTAAACACACACCTAATGTAAACATTTGAGATTTGTGTTGTGTTCCTAATTTTTAGGGCGACCATGTACAGATCTCAGTAGGACTTGGCAGTAACTCCCCCACCAAATATTCTTACTAGAATTAACACGATCTAATTCTAAACAAATATGGCTAACATTATGATATTAATGAACAGTTTTTCCTTGAATTAATCATTTTGTCTTTGCCTTTGTATCCTTTGAATTAAACAACTTAGCCCTGGAGATGCTAAATGGAATGGTGTGTGCTGCATACATTTGTTTTACTTTCAACTATCAGTAGTAAACTGTCAATAGCTGAGAGTGGAATCACATGTAAAACTATTTAATGTTATTTCAGTAATGTAAATAGCTATGTGACAAATCAACTGCAGAAATTTAATTATCATTAATTCTTCAGAATGAGAAGTGCCATCTTTTGATTGAACACGAAACTGAAAAGTTAAAAGCACTTGATGAAAACCATAACCAGCAACTCAAGGAATGGCAAGAGAAGCTCAGGCCAAGGAAGAAAGTAAGAGATAAGATGAAAATATGTTTCCTCATGGCTAAACCTTGCGTATTTCTTATGATTTTTTTAAAAGTGAAAGTTGGTAACCATTCCTATATCCAACAATTCATCTGTATGTGCTGTTGTAATCAAAACAAGCTTATGTCAAGTGACTTTCATTCATTTAAGCAACACATCGTTTTGGGGAAAAAGTGATATTATGTCTGATTTCTGATGTGCAGTAGGACAGATGTGTGAGGGGTGGATATAAAAGCCAACGTTAGCCTTTCCACCATCCCTGACCTTATCTAAAATTTTATGGAAGTGGCAGAAGATGATGGACCTCTTTCTTGAGGTCTGTGAGTGGCCAATTAAGGCCTCACCTGCTGCCAGCAGTACATTATTCACCAGGAATTTTCCTTTGCTCCTTGGTTTATTGGGACTGTTCATGTACCTCACGGAGGCTGTCTAAGACTGGTCTTATAAACACGAGAGGGAATTATACCTTAAAGCAATTAATGCTTCTCCCAACGTTAAGTTGCTGCAGGCCAGCCATTGGGATCAAAGCTTTGAATTTTATCTGCGGTGAAAGTTTTGATGTGCTGCATCCATCAATTCAGCACAATTTGTACTCCAATTATTCCAACTTATTTTAATAGGATCAAGAATGCCATCACACTATGATAATGATAAAAAGAACTTTAATTTACAGAACAAATTTCATGAATAACCTAGATCACATCAAATCCAAAGACTTTCGTTGTGCAGTGAATTCTCACGAGCACGAGTGTAAGCAACAAACAGTCAAGCTGTTTTGCTTTGTGATAGTAGAAAGATAAATGTCAGTACATCAGGAGAACTCCTTTACCCTTCTCCAAAATAAATAATCTTATCTGCATTTACAGTATTCCATTTCAAGTGGGTAGTATTATGTAAATGCCCCACAGTCTGGAAGCTGCATTTTAACTGGTCTAACAGCTGTTCTTGAAACAGCTATAGTGAAGTGCTTCTTCCACTTCCCATTTATGACCTCATTTCGAAACCTGAAAATTGGCATGACCCTTGCAGGCTGCATTTACTTGTATGGGCATCTCGTAGCCCTGGGTTATGAATTGTGAAGCTTCCAGGTTATTTCCAAAATGTGGTTGATGAGGAATCCTTGTCCCCTTGTGACTGCCTGTCATCGGTGCATATTGGAGGATTTTGATACTTGATAGTCGACCCTGTTTAGCTTTGTTATGAGCACACTTGCTTCGGCCATCAAATCCAGCACTGAAGCTGCTTGCTCTTTAAGGTAGGGTTTCTCCCTTGTACCACAATACCTCTTCCTTAAAAAGTATTCCCAGTAATTTTGTTTTGTTTTACTCCAGAATGTATTTAGGACTTCAATTTGCTGTTAGTCATTGAGGCATATGACTTAGAAGGAACAACAGGGCATAAATATTTTTTGAAATACAGTCCTTAATTTAAATGTGGAATTATCTGCCACTGGAAGTGATTGAGACCAAGACACTGAATATTTGCAAAAATATCTGTTGTTTGGCAAGTTTTGAGAAGATTTTGTAGCTCAGGTTGAGGTTTTGGATGTAGGTTTACTTGCTGAGCTGGATGGTTCCTTTCCAGGTGTTTCTTTACCCTACTAGGTAACATCTTCAGTGGGCCTCAGGCAAAGCAGTGCTGAAAATGCCAGCTTTCTATTTATATGTTTGGGTTTCTTTGGGTTGGTGATGTCATTTCCTGTGGTGGTCACTTCCTGTTCCTTTTCTTAGTGGATGGTAGATGGGGTCTAACTCGATGTGTTTATCGATAGTTAAACAAAGGCTCTCACTGTCCACCCTATCTAATTCTCTAATCTTGTATGTCTCTGTTAGGTAACCTCTAAATCTTTTCTGTCTAACAAAAACAGCCTCCAGTCACTCAGCTTTTTCTCATAAGACTTTCCCTCCATATCAGGCAACATCCTGGTAAATCTCCTCTGCATCCTTTTCAATGCTTCCACATCCTTCCTATAATGCAGCGACCAGAACTGTACACAGTACACCAAATGCAGCCGCACCAGACTTTTGTAGAGCTGCAAAATGACCTCGTGGCTCCAAAGCTCAATCCCACTACCAATAAAAGCTAACACACTGTATGCCGCCTTAACAACCCTGTCAACCTGGGTGGCAACTTTCAGGGATCTATGTTCGTGGAGACAGAGATCTCTCTGCTTATCCACACTACCATGAATCTTACCATTAACCCAATACTCTATATTCTTATTACTCCTTGCAAAGTGAATCACCTCACACTTATCCGCATTAAACTCCATTTGCCATCTCTCAGTCCAGCCCTGCAGTTTATCTACATCCCTCTGTAGATAGTGCGGAAGGATGTTGCAGGTTACAATTTTACCAACTTTCGTGTCATCTGCAAATTTACTAACCCATCCTTCTATCCCCTCATCCAGGTCATTTGTAAAAAAATGACTAACAGCAGTGGTCCCAAAACAGATCTTTGCGATCCTTGATGGGCTGAATGGTCTGCTCCTACTTTCTATGTTTCTGTACATGATTTATTTTTTGCACCAGACTATGGTTTATTTTTCATATTTGTATTTACGTAGCTCCTTTATTTAGATTTAAAATGTACCAAAGTATCACATGCTAACAAGTTTGATTTTAAAGTTAAGAATTTGTAATGACAGAGCAGTGGATGAATAAACAAATTTTAATTTCATAGAATAATAGTGATATTGTAAAATATTACTTATGGTCAGTATTCAGAACTTGATTCTTCAAGGTCTTTTTAAATGTTGGTGCTTGAATGCTTAGGCCAGTTTTCATAGTGATCTGTTTGCTGCAGGCTTTGGAAGAAGAGCTGACCCAGAAAAAGAAAGACCAGGAGATCTTCTTTAAAATCAGTGAAGAAGCAGAGTGTCAGAGTCCAAGTTCTCCAAACAAGGTTGCCAAATTTTTCCCTTTTACTTCAGAATTACCGTAAAGAAGATCAGGACTATACTTCTAAAGGAACTCAGGACTACAGAGATGTGATCAAGTTGTTTATTTATATTTTCTGAACTGAAATTGTATTACTGTTTTCTGATTTGGGAGGGAAAGAAATACTGTATTTACTACTGATATCTTTAAAAAAAAACCCTTTTTGATGTTAACTGGGGTGCTTTGCGATGGATAAACTGCATACACATAGTTGTACCAAAGTATTCTTTAGTTGAAGGACTTCTAAATTCTTGTTTTTCAGAGCTTCCTTGTCTGTAAATGACTAGCTAACTAAGATAATGCATAATTATAAAGCAAGTTTTTTAAAAAGATGTCATTTAGTTCCTATTATTGAAAATAAGTTTTTACTAAATATTCTTAATGGCTTAATGAAAAACTGGATTCAACAAAAAAAAACTGTCCTCTTCAAGCAAACCACTGTATTAAGACAAAACCTGCCAATAAAAGTTATAATCTACAGCATGGTTGCTGTTTGTTTGACTTCACTATTTGTCCAGAAGCCCCCATCAACAATTTGATGCCAGTCACTCAGCTTGAGTATTATCCTGCTGGCTGCAGATCTCCCAGTTTCAATCTTTACCATAATTGTTGCTTTCAGAGAATCGCTTAGGGATACCTTTTCAGCAATTGTAAGTGGAGTTCATTCACTTAGGAGAAAGAATGACACCATCAACAAATGAAAACAATTCAGCAGAAAGGAAATGTAGCGAATGTTTGTTTTTATATAAAACCAGTGTATTGATTTTTCCCTTCCATCCATTGTCTTACTGAGCAGTGTTCAGGAGTTGGATCCTTACCCAATTTTTATAAATCCATATCTTCGATTGGAATAGCTTCAGGAGAGTTGAAAGCTCTTTGAATGGAGTTCAAAGTGATAGAAGGATCCAAGTAAATTTTGTCACTTGGATGTAAAGGATCAATCGGTTAAGCCCTAGCAAATTTCCTGGCATGGAGACGATTGAGGTGTACGTATAGGCAACTGTGGCATACACAAAACAAATAGTTTTTGAGCAGCTATGGGGCTGTTGTCAACTTTCATAGTGAGTACTGCATCTAGTTGTGGTTGCCAAAATATAAAAGATAAAAATAGAAATCCTCGATATGATGCAGAAAAATGCTGAGGCTGAGCCCTAGGACAGGCCTGTGAAGGTGGCTCTGGAGGATTGTCCAGGAAAAAGCTAGCCAAGTTCCTGACACGAGCTGACCTCCCGTGCATTCTTGCTGGAAGCAGGTTCACCTTGGTCATGGGAGCTTGCCAACAGTACCGTTAATCCAATTAAGGCACTGAGGGACAGTTTCTAGGACTCACCCCATGGGGGTTGCCTAATGAGGACAAACTATCAAAATGGGTGCCAACTTTTCCAACCTGAGATTTAAGCAGTGTCGCTTTCCAGACATTAGCCTGCTTTCGAGGTCCTGCCAGTCTCAGGACCAATAATAACACACTTAAAGATAACAATTGCAGCAAGGGAGTGCAGGCTAACCGAGCCTTCACCCATCCCACGAGGGAAATTGTGGACAGGCTGTTTGGTAGGTGGCGTTAACACCAACTCCAAGAACTGAATGGGTTCCTCTGCTTGCAGACCCACCAGCAGGATATGTCTTTCAGCTTCCTTTTCTACTTGTTCTGTTTGCTACTTCCACTTTGTATCTTTTAAACTCACCAGCATTTTACATAATTTATTTTTAATTGGTCTCCAGCAAATGACTCGAGTAGGCCAATTGGCCCCTCAACCCTTCTCCATCATTCTGGATCATCTATATCAATGCCATTTTTCTCTGCTATTCCATTGTCATTTGTCATTAGTATCTAGAAATCTAGCCATCTGTTTTGACATGCTTCACCACTGAACTTCTGGTCCTTTGGGAATACAGTATTCCAAACATTACCAGCCTCTAAATTACCAGCTTCTGCAGCTGTACAGGGCCCTGGTGAGACTGCACTTGGAATATTGTGCACAGTTTTGGTCTTCAAATTTGAGGAAAGACATTCTGGCTATCGAGGGAGTGTAGCATGGGTTCACGAAGTCAATTTCCAGAATGACGGGATTATCTTGCACTGAAAGATTGGAGCGACTGGGCTTGTATATGCTTGAGTTTAGAAGGCTGAGAGGGGATTTGCTTGAGACATATAAGATTATTAAAGGATTGGACACTCTGGAAGCAGGAAGCATGTTTCTGCTGATGGGCGAGTCCTGAACCAGAGGACACAGTTTAAAAATAAGGGATAAGCCACTTAGAACAAAGTTGAGGAGAAACTTCTTCACCCAGAGAGTGGTGGGTGTATGGAATGCTCTGCCTCAGAAGGCTGTGGAGGTCAAGTCTCTGGATACTTTCAAGAAAGAGTTGGATAGAGCTCTTAAGGATAGTGGAATCAAGGGTTATGGGGATAAGGCAGGAACAGGATACTGATTGAGGATGTTCAGCCATGATCATAATGAAAGGTGGTGCTGGCTCGAAGGGCAGAATGGCCTACTCCCGCACCTATTGTCTATTGTGTAAATGAATAAATTCTTCCTCATATTCAGTCCTAAGTGGCTTGCGCGTGCCCCCCCCCTTTCTGCATCTGGCCATGTTAATTTTGTAAGTTTCAATGAGATTTCTAAACTCAAGGGAATCTCTCCTCAGGGTATCCCAAGAATTTGTCTTTTGAATTAATGTGGTGAACATCTGCTGCATGTCCTCTTTGGCTCAGATATCCTCATGAATGAGGACAAAATGCACATAATACTCCCGGTCTGCTCTTTTCAAAGTTTAATGCCATTAACATAAGGTATTATTACTCCTGTACACAAATTCTCTTGTGATAAAAGCCTATACACAACTTGTTTTCTCAATCCACCTGAAGTACCTAAATCACTTTTAGTGACTAATGATCCAGGGTAACTTGCAGTTAAGTAATGGGTTGAAAGTTTACTGGAGTAGAGAGGATTGCACATTTCTGACTAAGGCTGTAGCTGATCTGATCATAAGGAGCAGAGCCAGGCTTGAGGGGCCAAACAGTCTACTCTTATTGCTTATAGGTAAAAACAATGACTGCAGATGCTGGAAACCAGATTTTGGATTAGTGGTGCTGGAAGAGCACAGCAGTTCAAGCAGCATCTGAGGAGCAGCAAAATCGACGTTTCGGGCAAAAGCCCAGGGCTTTTGCCCAAAACGTCAATTTTGCTGCTCCTCAGATGCTGCCTGAACTGTTGTGCTCTTCCAGCACCACTAATCCAAAATCTTATTGTTTATATACTCATGAACCAGGACACTGACTAAGGTCCCTTTGGAATTCAATACTTCCCAACCCTTCGATGTTTAAGAAATACTCTGCATGTGCATTCCTACAACAAAGTGGATACCTGGACACTTATTCACATTATATTCTGTCGTATTCTTGCTCACTTAATCTGTCTAATTCCACTTTAAAGCTCTTCGTTGCCAGAACATTTCCATGTAAATTTGAGGCACATTCAAATTTTGAAATAGTAGACTTGATGTTCCAGGATGTTGTGGTCTCATGTAGATTGCCATTCCAGTCCTTTTTTTATTTTAACAAAGAAGGGAGCTCTGTGTTTGAGAGGAGAACCTACTTTGGACTTTGTCAGAAATGCTGAGGCATACTTCCATTCTGATTGTTCCTTTGAAGCTCAGAATTGGTGGGAAAGGCAAACTGTCCCTTTTTCACAGCAGACTGCTGCCGCATTCAGATATTGAAAGATCCTGATAGTCACTGTGTCAACTGTGGTCAAACTGTAAGTATCTATCATATTAGGGTGCTGAGATGATGGGATTTCAGGTAAGTAAGGTGCTATGTTATCAGGATCTAACTGGACAGAGTGCCAGGAAAGCTGTCAGATAGGTAGAGGCTCTCGTGTCAAGTGGGTATGGTGCCATTTGGTAAAGAGGCCAGGTAGGTGATGTGGTATTTATGGTAGATTGTGGTGCACTGGGAATTTGGGGGAGTGGGGGAACGGAGGGATGCAGAGAGTGTGGGTATCTAGTCCAAGGGGATTGGAATGGGTCAGATTGGATCCAGTGTGGGGTGGGTTGGGGGAAGAGTTCTTGGCCTGGAGGTGTGGTTAGAAGTGTATGTATGGGGTCTGTTCAACACTTAGGAGTTAAATTTTTTATTTCATTGTAAGCTTTGTTGAATAAGTGTTTTCCTTAATTTCATCAGAATCCCTCTATCTGATTTTCATGGAGAATTTTGGAGGGTTTCAGATATAAAGGAATTGTCCAGTGGAAAACTCAATTTCCTAGTAATTGCTTCATTGTGTGCTATGGAGAGGATTCGTTTGGCCCCCACATGCAACTCCTTTCTATGCTAGATTAATAACTGCGGCCAGTGGAAAATTTGGGCCATTATATTTGGTCCTTGCATACAAATTGATAACTTGTGCATAATTGGGATCCAAGCGCTAACCGTTGCAGCATCCCACTAATTATAGCCTGGTGTCCTTAGAATGACTCTTTTTTTATTCCTACAATTTCCTTTCCATTCATCAATCCTCTTGGTACATTACTCTGTATTCCATGACGGTTATTTTGTTTACTATTTGCTGTGTTGTATCATAATCTTGGAGTACTTAACTTTGTGGAAATCAGTTTAGCTGCCTAAAATTTCCAAATTTATTATCTTTCCTTTTTTGTCCAAAGCTCTTTGTCTTTCAGGAGTGGCCTTGAGATTTCAATGACTGATTTACTGAGATGAACTGCAAAACTTCAAAACTGCTCAATACCAGGGTAGCAAGATTACACTTGTTTCAATAACATACAGTCATAGAGATATACAGCACAGAAACAGACCCTTCAGTCCAACTCGTCAATGCTGACCAGATATCCCAATCCAATCTAGTCCTACCTGCCAGCGCCTGGCCCATATCCCTCAACCCTTCCTATTCATATACCCATCCAGATGCTTTTCAAATATTGCAATTGTACGAGCCTCCACCACTTCCTCTGGCAGCTCAGTCCATCCATTAACACACTCTGCATGAAATAGTTGCCCCTCAGGTCTGTCTTATATCTTTTCCCCCCTCACCCTAAACCTATGCCCTCTAGTTCTGAACTCCGCCAACCCAGGGAAAATACTTTGTCTATTTATCCTATCCATGCCCCTCATGATTTTATAAATCTCTATAAGGTCACCTCTCAGTCTCCGATGCTCCAGGGAAACAGCCCTACCTTATTCAGTCTCTCCCTATAGCTCAAATCCTCCAATCCTGGCAACATCCTTGTACATCTTTTCTGAACCTTTTCAAGTTTCATAACATTTTTCTGATGGGAAGGAGACCAGAATTGCATGCAATATTCCAACAGTGGCCTAATCAGTGTCCTGTACAGCTGCAACATTACCTCCCAACTCCTGTACTCAATACTCTGACCAATAAAGGAAAGCATACCAAACGCTGCCTTCACTATCCTATCTACCTACAACTCCACTTTCAAGGAGCTATGAACCTGCACTCCAAGGTCTGTTTGTTCAGCAACACTCCCTCAGACATTACCATTAAGTGTATAAGTCCTGCTGAGATTTGCTTTCCCAAAGTGCAGCACCTCACATTTATCTAAATTAAACTGCATCTGCCACTTCTCAGCCCATTGGCCTATCTGATCAAGATCACCTTGTAATCCGAGGTAATCTTCTTCGCTGTCCACTACACTTCCAATTTTAGTGTAATCTGCAAACTTACTAAGTGCACCTCTTATGCTCACATCCAAATCATTTATGTAAATCACAAGAAGTAGAGGACCCAGCACCGATCCTTGTGGCACTCCACTGGTCACAGGCCTCCAGTCTGAAAAACAACTCTCCACCACCATCCTCTGCCTTCTACCTTTCAGCCAGTTCTGTATCCAAATGGCTAGTTCTCTCTTTATTCCATGAGATTGAACCTTGCTATCCCTATGGACTATCCCTAATCAGTCTCCCACGGGGAACCTTGTCAAATGCCTTACTGAAGTCCATATAGATCACATCTACTGCTCTGTCCTCATCAATCCCCCTTGTTACTTCTTCAAAAAGCTCAATCAAGTTTGTGAGACATGATTTCCCACGCACAAAGCCATGTTGACTATCCCTAATCAGTCCTTCCCTTTTCAAATACATGAATGTCCTGTCTCTCAGGACTCCTTCCAACAACTTGCCCACCAACAACGTCAGGCTAATAGGTCTATAGTTCCCTGGCTTGTCCTTACCATTTTCTTAAACAGTGACACCACTTTAGCCAACCTCGAGTCTTCCAGCACCTCACCTGTGACTATCAATGATACAAATATCTTAAGAGGTCCAGCAGTCATTTCCCTAGTTCTCGTGTATACCTGATCAGGTCCTTGGGATTTATCCACTTTTTATACATTTCATGACATCCTGCACTTCCTCCTCTGTAATATGGACATTTTTCAAGATGTCACCATCTATTTCCCTACATTCTATATCTTCCATGTTCTTTTCCACAGTAAATACTAATGCAAAAAATAAGTATCTTCCCCCATCTCTTGCGGTTCCACACAAAGGCCACCTTGCTGATCTTTGAGGGACCCTATTCCCTCCCTAGTTACCCTTTTGTCCTTAATGTATTTGCAAAAATCCCTTTGGATTCTCCTTACATCCTTGATCCTGGCACCAGGGAAGCAACACACCAATCTGATTTCTCGCTGCTGGCCACAGAAACGTTTGTCTGCACCTCGGACAATTGTTCTCTTGGATTAGAGCCAGTCTCAGTACCAGAAACTTGGCTGTTTGTGCTACCTTCTCCTGAGAATCCATCACCCCATACATTTCCAAAACAGCATACCTGTTTGAAATGGGGATAGCTACAGGAGACTCCTGCATTAACTGCCCACCTGTCTTACCTTTCCTGAAGTTAACCCGTCTATGTGACTGTATCTCCGACTTTCCCCTCTTTCTATAACTGCCATCCATCACATCTCCTTGCTCTTGTAAATTCCTCATTGCCTCTAAGTGTCTCTCCAACTGATCCATGCGATGAGATAGGATTCTCAACCAATGGCATTTATTGCAGATATATTCCTCAGTAACATGTAAACTTTCCCTAACCTCCCACATCCAACAAGAAGAGCATATCACTCGACTAAAGGCCATTTTTGCTCCTTTCAATCTACAGACCCAGAAAATAGCACTGTTTTATTCCTCTACAAAATACTGCTCCAGGTTAAATTAATACTTATGGCTTATGTTTTAAGTTTAATCAAGAGACGTATCTCAACAAAACAAATAAGAAAGAACCCACTCTACTCACTGCTGCAGACTTACTGTAAAGCCATGCTTAAAATATCCACTTATCGGTTTCTGTGCTGTGACCTCTCCCAAACAGGTATCTCCAAGATTAGTTGTGAATTTCACTGTTTGTTAATTTTTCCAGACGCACTCCGATGTGCAGTGATACATGAATTCAAACAGCAAAGGCAGTAACTGCGCAGGTTCACTGCTGCGTTAGTTAACAATGTGGGTTTCTTTCTCCCTCCCTCTCTCTCTCGCCTGCACTGATCTCACCATCTGCTTCCTTTGTCTGTTCCTCTCCCTTTTAAAACTGCTGTTGTTTTAACTTTTTCTCCAAAGTTCTAAAACAGTGCAACAGCATATAAAATAGTAATTGCTGATCTTGGACTTTGAGGAAATCACCTCCAACACCTAAAATACCTCAAATAAGGAGTAGCTGTTACAGCCACAAACTTTTCCTGTTCTCCATCTTGGATTACCCAGAATCCTTTTTTTCTACCCAGAATCACAGTTAATGTCTCTTCCCTTTTTGTATCCCTCTAATTTGATGTGTTTTAACTGTCAAGTCATTTTTTTCTCTAAATGGTTGCTGTTTCAGAGCAACTTGCCTTTAGCAATCAATTTCTTGCAAAGTTTCTGGCAAGGTCTTCTGACATAGTCTAAGTGGAATGATGTTACTCTATGCCTGAACATCAGTCTTTAGATTTATGATTCTGAGCTTTTATCTCACCTATCAGATCTGAATGGTTTTGTGTAATTTTCTCTAGAATTTGTGATATTCAGTCATTTCATGCATTGTATGATTCCAGTGCCTGTTACACATTTACCTTCTTGGTATTGATATTTTGGTTTCTTTTCCTTATTTTCTCCTTTGCTGTACTTCTGATAATTCCTTTTATAATCTTTCTTTGTCCTATATGTTTCCCCCAGCGATTGGTATTCTCAGTTTGTACATGTGGGACATTTATTTCTGTCTGGAGTCATGGTCGTCCATAGCACTTTCTCATCTTTCTCTTAGTTTGGTGTGGATTTCTTGCTTTTCATACAACTGCTTTTTTATACAAATGCTTTCTAACCTGAATATTAGCCTTTTGGGTAACCACGTCTTCATTCATCATCTTGTGGCTTTATGGTGTAATATTTTGAGCTTGTCTTGAATTAGTTTTATATTTCAGGTTGTGAAGAGCTTCAATCAGTTGATCTATGATTCTGTCATATGTTTTTTTCAATATTAATTTTCTGGCTGCATTCTTCAATCTTGTAAAAGAAATTTTCAACAGGCTCCCCTAGTCCCTGTCTCAGGTTTTGAAACTCAATTTGGTCAATACAATGATCCTTCACTGGCTAGAGATATGTGCTGAATTTTCAAACAAGCTTTATCTGGATTTTAACTGTCATCCACATTCATCTCCCAGTTACTGATCAAATATAACCCTTTCTCTCAACCACAAATGCATGTAGCTGATCCTTCCCTCTTAGAAAATGTGTTCAATGACCTATTGAAAGTCAGTTTGTGTTTTACTGCATAGATGACATCATCATCTTCCCAAATCAATACTGGCTTTAGCTATGCATTCATTGTTATGGTGGTGGCCACTATATTGTTTTAGCATATCTTTTCTCATGTTAATTTGAGTTTTTTTCTCAATCCATTTCAACATTAAATCTACTTTAAACATTTGAGTCTTACAGATGCACACTGGCACCATGTTATCTGTTCCCATAGGTTCAAAACAATCAGATTCTAATGCTGGAGCTTCTTTTTTATTCACTCATAGGACATACCTGTTACTGGCTGGGCCACCATTTGTCATTCAACTATAGTTGCCCTTCAGATGAAGTGATCAGCTACCACCTCAAACCACGCAGTCCATGTGTGGTAGTAGACTCTCAATTGCATTCAGAAGGGAATTCCAAGATTCTGACCCAGCAACAGTGAGGGAATGGGCAATATGTTTCCAAGTCAGAATAGTGAATGGTTTGGAGGAAAACTTGTAGGTGGTGGTGGTCCCGTGTATTGCTGCCCTTGTTCTTTGAGATGGAAGGGGCGGTTGGTTTGGAAGGTGCTGTGAGAGGATCTTTAGTGAATTTCTGAGTGCATCTTGTAGATACTTCCCACTGCTGCAATTAGCTTTATAATGGAGGGAATAGATGCTTGTGGATGTAGTGCCAGTCAAATAGCTGCTTTCTCCTGAATGGTGTCAAGCTTTTTGAATGTTGTTGGAGCTACCATCATTCAGGCAAGTGGGGAATATTCCATCACAGTCCTGACTTGTGCCTTATAGATGGCAGACAGACTTTGGGAAGTCAGAGGGTGAGTTAGTTGCTGCAGTATTCATCATCTCTGCTGATCCTGTAGGCACTGTGTTCGTGTGATGGGTCCAGTTGACTTTCTGGTCAATGGTAAACCCCAGGATTCGGATTGTGGGGGATTCAGTGATAGTAACACAATTGAATGTAAAGGGAGGGGTAGTGATTAGATTGTCTTATTGGAGATGGTCAATGCCTGCCATTTGTGTGCGACTTGCATTTTTTTAGCCCAAATCTGGATGGTGTTTAGATCTCACTGCATTTGGAGATGCAAGTAAGTTGTGCTAAAACAGTATGATGGCCATGACAGCAATAATGAATACATTGCTATAGCTCATAATGAACTGAAGAGGTGAAGATGTCAATGAATGTATTTCATGATGTTGCCCATATGGCTATCAGACTGATACATTGTTGCTCACAACCTGCCAGCAAGAGAAAATATGAAACCTTGGATGTGCATGTGGACACTGATGAGTTCCTGGTTCTTTTCAAATAATATATAACACAACCTCCATCTCATTTCTGCAACTCTTCATGTTTGGTCCTCAACAGTTCTTTCATTGGGACACCTGCTGGCCACCCGAACAATTAATGAGTTTTGAAGAGATTTGTAGCTCGTTGCAAGGCTCCAAAACAAAAAAAAAAGGGAGCATTATATATATATCCCTGTATTAACTCAGGAGTCCCCCTCCCAGGGCCCAGGGCTCAGCAAGCTTAACCATTCCAGTTAAATTAACACTCTAGTTAAGACAGCAGACAAATCTTCGTCCAAATAACTCAAAATGTGTTATTAAAAAAAAAGTCTGTTGTGTGGTGTACCATATTTGTGAAAAAATCCAAGGGAATGTGCTCCATAATTAATTTCCGCCATCCCAACAAGCCCAGTGGGTTCTCAGACACCCAATTCATCAGAATATTCTTCCATGCGCAGTAAGTAAGGATATTAAATAGTTTCTTCCCACACCCGCCTAAAGATAAATTTGGTAGACCTAGGAGGAGAGATATCGGGTCTACTTTAACTTCGGTCCTCAATACCCTCCTTTTCTCTCCTGTGCTGTATCTTCCAGTGCTCCAATAAGGATGAGCCTATGGCATGTCCAGAAGCAATGGGTAAGAATACCTATGCTTATTTTACACTTGGGGCACATTGGAGATGCCCCCTTTTTTAAACTTCGCCAGACAGCCTGGTGCCAAATGGACCCTGTGCAGAACTTTTAACTGCATAGCGCATGTCCTATTGCAAATTGAGATCTGTTGCACGTTCTCCCATATGTCCTCCATGTTTCAGAAGAGATCTCCACTCCTCGCTCTTGCTCCCAAACCTCTCAAACGGTTAATATCCTGCCAGTCCCTACCACCCAGCAGGCGATAGAGGGCACTAACTGAAAGAGTGCTTATGGCATGTAGCAACAACCTCTCTGTATCAGGCTTATAGGGCTTAGTGAGAAGGGTAGTCTTCTTCTGGATGAAATCCCTAACCTGAAAAAAAATGGATAAGATCCCAACTGGACAGCAAGTATTTGTAGCTCAATTGCTCGAAGGACATCATAACCTCCCCCACAAACAAATCTCCCAAACTGGAAACTCCTCTCGTTGCCCATAGTTTGAACCCTGAGTCCACCATCCCTGGTTGGAACCTTAGCATACCAACAATGGTCGTAAGTGGCGAAGTCTTGGAGAAGCAACCCTTACTCTGACGCATTGCCGTTCATGCCTTAACCGTACTAATAACAATGGTGTTCCGGCAGTGGTTCATAACTGTCCTCATCTTCACCATGAATAACAGGTTAATGAGAGGGCACTTTGCCTGGGAGGCCTTGATATCCAGTCATATTGAGACCAATCACACACAAAGGACAGCATGGCAATCAACCGAACCTCCTGATGTCTGAGAAATCAACTCCTCCCCATCCTTGAGGCAACTGCAATTTAGTAAGTTTGATGAGGGGCCACGCACAGCGCCAAATGAAAGAACTAAACCAACCCATAAGTTTCCACAATGTTGACATAGGAAACATTATAGGGAGCATACGCATGGGATAATGCAAACAAGGAAGGACATACATCTTAATAAGGGCTACACGGCCCAACTACGAATTTGGAAGAGCCTCCCATCTCTGGAGATCGCGCCCAATATTGTCAAGCAGGTGAACAAAATTAACCTGAAATAACCGATCAAACATGGGAGTAATAAAGATACCTAGGTATTGGAAACCCACCCGTGACCACTTAAAGGAGAACCTAGGGCCACCTTCAACCTCTGGCACTTTCTTAAGGTCCCCAAAAGGCAGAGAGTCCAACTTTGCAAAGTTGATCTGATATCCTGAAATAGCCCCAAATGTATTAAGACATTGTATCAGAGGGGGTACGGAGGTCATCGGGTCGGATAAAAACAGAAGGATGTCATCCGCATGCCGTGTAATCTTGTGTACCCTCAATTCCACTTTCGGAGCGGTTATATGGATGTTCTGATGAATGGCTTCTGCCAATGGCTCTATCACCAATGTAAACAACAATGGTGAGAGGGGACAGTCTTATCGACTACCTCTGCCAATCCTAAAATTCCCAGACTTTACCCTGTTGGTGTTGACTGTGGCCAGAGTCAACACCCACCTAGCATAGACTCCATGCAGCCCAAACCACTCTAAGACATAAAAGAGATGCAGCCATTCCACCCGGTCAAATGCTTTTTTTGCATCTAAGGAAATCAACAACCCCTGGATCGATCGTTGCTGACATGCTTGGATCATATTCAACAACCTTCTAATATTATTAGAGGACCTATGACCCCTTACAAAACCTGTCTGGTCCACTTTGATAATCGAGGGCAACAGCTTCTCCAATCTCAGTGCCAAAATCTTAGACAGAATCTTAAAATCTGAATTTAAAATCTCCATCACAGTACCATCAAACCTTCCACCATGATATTGGTTCAACTGAGGTATTACCCGATTGTATCATGTAGATTTCATCTCCCCATCTCATCTCCATCATGGCCAGGAATCTTGAGCTCTACTTCCAGTATACATTCCTCTGCGTTATTACAGCAATAATCTGGAGATTACTATTTCTGAGGCGGTAAATTTTCCTAGCTTCCTAACGGTGCTCACAGGACCTCAACCTACCTATATAACTGATAATGATAGGAACTAATACCTGTCTCAGTTCACTCACCCCTCCCTGTCTCATCACTCTCTCGTTGATCAGTGTCACCCTTGACTCTGGCACCAGACAGGCAACAAACCATCCTAGAGTATCCTAGAACAATGACTAGCTGGTCCCCAACTATGGATTCACTTATTATAATTGCTTTCACGTTTGGAATCTGAACATTGCATTCTAAGCTTTGGCTCCAGTTGTATCAGTGTGTGGCGAATCTTTGGGACAGGATCAAAAGATGATGATCTTCCAGTATTTAATGGTGACTTACCAGCTGCTGGTAAGCAACACCCAGGCAAGTTGGCGGGATGGGGGAAGTGTCAGGAAAGATGGTGAGCTGGGTGTCAGTGTACACATTGAAGTTGAGTCCTTGACTGAATATGGTACATACTATCCAGATTGTTTTGCTGTAATGATGATAAATTCATGTTACAGAATTAATTTATATTCATTTATTTATCCTCAAATCAATTGTCCATCCAGATTATATTTTTCTAGTGTCAGCATTATCTTTGTTAAGCATGCTATAATGCTGTTAAAAATGTTAAAACTATCAATATGGACAGCACAGTGGATCAGTGTTTAACACAGATGTCTCACAGTGTCCAGCCCCAGGGTTTGATTCCACTTTTGGGGAACTGACTGTGTGGAGTTTGCACATTCTCCCTGTGTCTGCATGGATTCCCTCTGGGTGCTCTGGTTTCCTCCAACAGTCCAAAGATGTGCAGGTTAGGTGGACTGGCTATGCCAAAATGCCTATAGTATCCAGGGATGTGCAGACGACAAGGGAACTTTGGTTATCCGAATATCAATTGTCCGAATTTTAGATTATTCGAAGATCTTAAAAACTTTACATCAAAGAGGTAAGTGTATTTGGATTACCTGTACTGAAGAACATGCGAAAACGCTGGCAAAAACAAAGAAACACAGGCAGCTCAAGCATCAGCAACTGGATATTTTTAGGTAAGGGTTAGTTACATAACCCTTTGCAAAAGTAAGTGCTTTACAGGGTATTCCCATCACTTTACTGGGCTTTTGTGAAAAAGTGGCTGAGAAAGTAAACGCATGCGCGAGGCGGTGCTTCTGTCTTTCTGAGATGGAGGAGCACAAGTTAGTTGCATGTCAACTTCCTCTGTTCTTTTATAAGTTCTCTGTGAACATCAGCCTGAAGATGTTTCACAACTTTTTAAAAAATACATGAAAAAATGGCCAAGAAAGTAAGCGCATGCATGAGGCGGTGCTTCTGTCCTTCTATTGCAACCCTGAGTTCACGGAAGCTGGCAAATGCTCCTGTGATCATTGAAGCTGTTCGGGACCTTGCTTCATGCTAGGATTTCATATATTTTTCAGATAGTAAGGGTTTAGTTTTTCTCAGTTTAACCTGCAATTTGCAGAATGCAAAGATTGGTCTGTTTAAATAGCAGACTCATCAAAATAATAGATCTAAACAGACTCTCTGGTCGAGTACAGCGTTAGGCCAGCATGCCTTCCCTTTGTTTAAGGTAAAATTGATTCTCCAAATAATCTGTTATCTGAACGAAATAGGGCCCACCCATCCTGTTCAGATAATCAAGGTTCCTCTGTAGTTGGATTAGCCATGGAAAATGCAGGGTTACAGGAAGAAAGTAAGGGGATGGGTCTAGATAAGATGCTCTTCAGAAGGCTGGTGTGGGCTGAATGGCCTGCTTCCACATGGTAGGGATTCTATGATTCTAATGCGTAGAACACTTATGAGTAGTGCTAATTAAAAACAAATCACTCCCAGATTACTTATCCATAGAGGTGAGTGGGAAAAAAAGAATGATCAGACTACCATCTAGTGGCCAAATAGATTAATGCACATTTGTCACATTTTAAAGAAGGTCACTTACCTATGATTAAGGTAACTTCCATTTCAAGTTATTTTTTAACATCTGCACAATAAATCTAGCCTTTGTGTGGTAGTAATTTGTTTTATGCACCAGGTAGACATATTTACTCAGTATAATACACTCCTTTAGTGTACTGTCAAGTAGTAGCCAAGAAAACTCTAGTTTTTAAATGAAATCATTAGTAAATCTGAAATTATCCATTCATTTCATGCATTGATTGTTATTATGAATTTATCTATGTCATTGTCAAACTTACTTTTCTACAAACTGGCACCTTTACTCTTTGCTTTCAGATTAAAGGAGTAATCTGTATTTTATCATTTCCATTCTCTTAAATATTGGAAGCTTCCAACATATTTTGCCAGAGAAAATATGGTGCTGATTACAGACCAAATTAAGACCATAAGACATAGGAGTGGAAATAAGGCCATTCGGCCCATTGAATCCACTCTGCCATTTAATCATAGCTAATGGACATTTCAACTCCATTTATGCACACTCTCCCCGTAGGCCTTAATTCCTTGCGAGATCAAGAATTTATCAATCTCTGCCTTGAAGATATTTAATGTCCTGGCCTTCACTGCACTCCGTGACAATGAATTCCACAGGCCCACCACTCTCTGGCTAAAGAAATGTCTCCTCATTCCCGCTCTAATTCTAAGGCTGTGCTCATGGGTCTTCGTCTCCCCACCTAACAGAAGCAAATTCCCAGTGTTCACCCTTTCTAAGCCATGCATTATCTTTTAAGTTCTTATGAGATCTCCCCTCAACCTTCTAAACTGTAATGAATACAATCCCAGGATCCTCAGCCATTCATTGTATGTTAGGCTAACCATTTCACGGATCATCCATGTGAATCTCTGCTGGACAATGCTAGTATGTCCTTCCGGGGCCAGATGATTGATCAATTTTTAGACCTTTTAGCTTTTCTTGCACTTTCTCTTTCGTAATGGCTACCATACTCAACTCTGCCCTCTGACTCTTCTTAATTGTTGGGGTATTACTCATGTTTTCCACTGTGAAGGCTGACTCAAAATACTTATTAAGTTCTTCAGCTATTTCCTTATCTCCCAGCATTAGCCTTCCTGCATCAATTTGGAGCGGCCCAATTTCTACTTTTGCCTCATGTTTGTTTCTTATGTATTAAAAGAAACTTTTATTATCATTTCTAATTTACTGGCTAGCCGACCTTCATATTTGATCCTCTCCTTCCTTATTTCTCTCTTTGTTATCTTCTGTTGTTTTTGTAGTCTTCCCAATCTTCTGATTTCCCAGGGCTCGTGGCCACTTTATAGGCTCTCTCTTTTTCTTTGATACATTTCCTGACTTCTTTTGTCAGCCATGAGTGTCTAATTTCCCTCCCCACCACCGATAATCTTTCTTTTCTTTGGGATGAACCTCTGTACTGTGTCCTCAATTACACCCAGAAACTCCTGCCATTGTTGCTCTACTGTCTTCCCCACTAGCTCTGCTTCCAGTAGATTGTCGCCAGTTCCTCTGTCATGCCCCTGTAATTACCTTTATTTAACTGTAACACCATTACATCCAATTTTGCCTTCTCTCTTTCAAACTGCAGACTGAACTCTACCATATTATGATCGCTGCCTCCTAGGTGTTCCCTTACTTTAAGATCTTTTATAAAGTGTGGCTCAATATATAGCACTAAGTCCAATATATCCTAAGTTATCCTTCCTTATTGCTTCATTCCTAGTCTGCCTTGAACTTAAACCCTGCACGCATGCTAACCTGCTGCTTATCTTTCTACTTGAGTCCATACCCCCTGTTGTTTTCCCTTTCCCTTCCCCCGACTCATATGTTTAAAGTGCTAGTGACCACCCCATTTATCCTTTTTGCCAGAAGACAGGTTCCAGATCGGTTCAGGTGGAGACCGTCCCATTGGTACAGATCTTCCTGTTTCCAAAACTGATACCAGTGTCCCATGAAATAGAATCTCTCTTTCCCATACCAATCTCTTAGCCACGTGTTTACTTGTCTAATTTTCTTATCCCTATGCCAATTAGCACGTGGCTCGGCCAGTAATCCAGAGATTATTACTGAATTGAAGATCTATTGTTGGAGGTTGAAGACATGTTTAAGTAACTGAATGATAATTGAATGTTTATCACAGGCGAGGAGCTTGCTAGGATACTGGATGAGGAAAAGAAGGCAAAGGATAAGAGAGAGACTGGCAATACATTAAGTAGAACTTAGTCCAGATGGGATTATATTCTCAGTTACCCCCTCGACCATGACTCCACCCCCCCATCACCAAACCATCATCTCCTAGACCATACAGAACCTCATCACCTCAGGATACTGTCCCCTCGACCATGACCCCACCCCCCCCCATCACCAAACCATCATCTCCCAGACCATACAGAACCTCATCACCTCGGGAGATCTCCCACCTACTGCCCCCTCGACCATGACCCCACCCCCCATCACCAAACCATCACTTCCCAGACCATACAGAACCTCATCACCGCAGGAGATCTCCCACCCACAGCTTCCAATCTCATAGTCTGGGAACCCCGCACTGCCCGGTTCTACCTCCATCCCAAGATCCACAAGCCTGACCACCCTGGCCGACCCATTGTCTCAGCATGCTCCTGCCCCACTGAATTCATCTCTACCTACCTCAACACTGTCCTATCCCCCTAGTCCAGGAACTCCCCACATACATTCGAGACACCACCCACGCCCTCCACCTCCTCCAAGACTTCAATTTTCCCGGTCCCCAATGCCTCATCTTCACCATGGATATCCAATCCCTCTACATCCCCATCCGCCATGTCCAGGGCCTCCAAGCCCTCCGTTTTTTCCTCTCCAGATGTCCCCAACAGTACCCTTCCACCGACACTCTCATTCGTTTGGCCGAACTGGTCCTCACCCTTAACAATTTCTCCTTTGAATCCTCTCACTTCCTCCAGACCAAAGGAGTAGCCATGAGCACACGTATGCGCCCCAGCTATGCCTGCTTCTTTGTTGGCTACATAGAACAGTTGATCTTCGGTAATTACACCGGCACCACTCCCCATCTCTTCCTCCGCTACATCGATGACTGCATTGGCGCCACCTCGTGCTCCCGCGAGGAGGTTGAGCAATTCATCAACTTCACCAACACATTCCACCCTGACCTTAAATTTACTTGGACCATCTCTGACACCTCCCTCCCCTTCCTGGACCTCTCCATCTCCATTAATGACGACCGACTTGACACTGACATTTTTTTTACAAACCCACCGACTCCCACAGGTACCTGGATTACACCTCTTCCCACCCTACCTCTTGCAAAAATGCCATCCCGTATTCTCAATTCCTCTGCCTCCGCCGTATCTGCTCCCAGGAGGACCAGTTCCACCACAGAATACACCAGATGGCCTCCTTCTTTAGAGACTGCAATTTCCCTTCCCACGTGATTAAAGACGCCCTCCAACACATCTTCCACATCCCGCACCTCCACCCTCAGACCCCATCTCTCCAACCGTAACAAAGACAGAACGCCCCTGGTGCTCACCTTCCACCCTACAAACCTTCGCATAAACTAAATCATCCCCCAACATTTCTGCCAACTCCAAAAAGACCCCACCACCAGGGATATATTTCCCTCCCCACCTCTTTCCACCTTCCGCAAAGACCGTTCCCTCCGTGACTACATGGTCAGGTCCACGCCCCCTACAACCCACCCTCCCATCCTGGCAGTTTCCCCTGCCACCGCAGGAACTATAAAACCTGTGCCCACACCTCCTCCCTCACCTCCATCCAAGGCTCTAAAGGAGCCTTCCACATCCATCAAAGTTTTACCTGCACATCCACTAATATCATTTATTGTATCCATTGCTCCCGTTGTGGTCTCCTCTACATTGGGGAGACTGGGCGCCTCGTAGCACAGCGCTTTAGGGAACATCTTCGGGACACCCGTATCAATCAACCACACTGCCCCGTGGCCCAACATTTCAACTCCCCCTCCCACTCTGCCGAGGACATGGAGGTCCTGGGTCTCCTTCACCGCCGCTCCTTCACCACCATACGCCTGGAGGAAGAACACCTCATCTTCTGCCTCGGAACACTTCAACTCCAGGGCATCAATGTGGACTTCAACAGTTTCCTCATTTCCCCTTCCTCCACCTCACCCTAGTTCCAAACTTCCTGCTCAGCACTGTCCCCATGACTTGTCCGGACTTGTCCTACCTGTCTATGTCCTTTTCCACCTATCCACTCTGCCCTCTCCTCCCTGACCTATCACCTTCATCCCCTCCCCCACTCACCCATTGTACTCTATGCTACTTACTCCCCACCCCCAACCCTCCTCTAGCTTATCTCTCCACGCTTCAGGCTCACTGCCTTTATTCCTGATGAAGGGCTTTTGCCCGAAATGTTGATTTTGCTTCTCCTTGGATGCTGCCTGAACTGCTGTGCTCTTCCAGCACCACTAATCCAGAATTATATTCTCAGTTACTGAGTGAAAGGGTAAATTTGCAGAAATGCTGGTCACATACTTCCTTAGATTTATGTGCTAGACTAAAGAACTGCAAATGTTACATATTTTTGTTCATAAAAAATGGGCAAGATGACAAACTTAGTAAATACAGGCCAGTCCATTTAATGTACATTGTGAATAAACTTTCAGAATCATTAATACAGGAGAAAATTAACAATTTGGACAGGCATGAATGAAGAATCAGAACAGATTTGTTCAAGGAAAATTGTGATTGACTAACAAGTTTTAGAATTTTTTGATGATGTAGCAGAAGAGATGAATGAGGACAATACAGTTGATGTTGTATAACTGTCCAAAGGCATTTGATATAATCATACCATTTACAGTGCTGCAGGAAGCCATTGGCCCATCAAGTCCATCCTCACTTTCCATTCCAGTTCTACTCCCCACTCTCTGTAGCCATATATATTTAATTCTTTAAAGTGCCCACCCAATTTTCTTTTAAAAGTAATAAATTATTTAATAGTAATAATCGATATTAATAATACAGGCGTGTTGTGGATGGTATAACTGGTACTGCAGTATTCACTTCACTAATTGGTTATTTTACACTTGTTCTTCACGTGCAGAGATTCCTCAACCCAGGCAATATTTAGAAATGATTGGAATGGAATGGGACAAAGATAAGCCATCAAAAGGTTAATGGCTTAATTAGTTTTGTTTTTTTTTACTGTGGTAGTGCTTATTTTTCCCCAGCACTATATTCTCAATTAGTTTTATCTTGGTAGCAAAATTGAAATGCATGGAATAAAGGTAACAAAGGAACATGAATGTAATGTTGACTAAGAGTTAGAAAGTAGGGAGTTGTGAAGAATGCGTGTTCAAATTGGAGCCATGTACACAATAGAGTTTCTTAGGGTTCAGTACCAGGACCACCATTATTTTGATTTCAACTCAACAAAATGGAGCAATTTCAAAATTTGGTGACGACAAATCTGGACATGTGTCAGACAAGTTAGTCATAAATTTCAAAAAGACATAGGCAGGCTGATCGATGAAATCATGGCAGATTAAATTCAATACACGCAAGGTGATATGACTTGATAGGAAGATGAGGAGGCGGTGTAAGCTAAATTATGAATTTAAAAATGTTGCAAGGAGAAAGAGGCTTGGTAAAGTTGTGTGCAAATATCTGGAAGTTGATTAAGCACACCTTTCTCAGTTTCATTTTTGGAGGTATATTCTACAACAAAACCCAATATGTTGTGCTAAAGTTAGACAAAAATCTAGGTTGGCTAATGCATCCAATTCTGGATTTCACACTTTGGGAAGGATGCGTAGTCTTTGCCGAAGTACAAGAATGAGGGATTATAACTATGCATTGAATGAAGGCGGTGTTGTTTTTTCCTAAGGAGAAAAGGCAAAAAAGAGATTTGACTGAAGATATTTAAAATCAGAGTAAGCAGAGAGACTGTTTTCAATGGCTAAAGAGTTGACAACTAAGTGAGCACACAGGATGATTGGCAAACAAAAAGTGGCAATAAGAAAACATTTTGTGGGGTTTCGGCAAGATGGCGGTGATTCAGTCGAACTGCAGTGGACTGCTCTGCCTAACAACCAAGGCATATTGGTGTTTTTTTGCCATCCCTGGCTAATTTCTATGAGAGAATTGTTAATTTAAAACGTTGAGAACACATATTTGTTCACATTTTGGAGTGGGAAGAATGCCAAAAGGAAAGGGAGTGAGCAAACAGTAGTAGGGAGGACACTCCCCTGCATCGCTGGGCATGCCAGAGGCCGCAATAGTTGCCTTGCCCGAACCCCCGAGGGACTTCACAGACCCGCAGGAACTGGCATTGGCGATGACAAGACTTACTCCGAAGGTAGAGGCTGCGATCGAGGAGATTCAGCCCATCGCGTCCATGCTGCAATAGCATGAATGGGAGCTCCAGGGCCTCGGGGCACGGATGGAAGAGGTGGAGAGACAAATCATGACCTTGGAAGTGGCGATTGAGTCCTCATCCAGATGGATCCAGGCCCTGGATCAGCAAGTGTGGGTCTTGTGAGATCAGGTTGATGACCTCAAAAATCGAGGTCAGAGGACAAATCTGCGGACTGTTGTGCTCCAGGAGGATGAAGAAGATGGGCAGCCAGTCAGCTTCTTTGAGTAGAATCCAGATGGCTGAACATTGAAAGAGTCTATCGGGTGGCAGTGTGCAGGTCTGGGACAGTACAACGCCCCCACCCGGTCCTAGTGCACTTCCTCAAATCCAGGAACAAGCAAAGAAGGATAGAAGCCTCCAGATTACTGGGGAAAGATCCACAGCACTGTTGCACGACAGTTCAAAAGTTATGTTCTTCTAAGGTTTCTTGGCAGCTGTAATCCGAAAGAGGAAATCCTTCGATGAAATTAACAAGAGGCTGAGGAACCTGGACATCCAGTACCACGTGAGGTTCCCAGCGGTGCTCCATTTCAACCACAAGGATTTGGTTTATACGTTTGACTTGGCGGATAAAGCCAAGAACTTTGTGGACACTTTAAAATAGACCGACTGATCTGAAGAATATGGTTAATGTTTGTCCTCTTCTCTTCTTTCCCTGTGCTTATCCTTTTCTCTTTTTTTCCTCTCTCCCTAATAATATTTTAAAGAAAAAAGTCTCGGAATATGTTCTTCCTATTATATTTTTATAAACTGGATTTTATCATGGGAAATTTTATGGGTGCTCTTTGTCCTTTTACCTTTTTCTTTGTTCTTTTTCTCTTTTAGTCATAATTGGGGTTGACATGGAGCTGGGGGTGGGTGGAGTGCTTATTTCTGACTTTGTCTTCTTTTGTTGATTTAAGGATCATCACTTTGTTTACATATTCATTTTTGTCTAACACTGGGGCACAGTCCAGGCCTGAAGGAAATGTGCAGGAGGGGATGGGAAGGGTGAATGCCCCCTATGGGCAGGGGGGAGATTCTTCTGTTCAAAGTTTTTGCAGTTGGTTTTCTTTGTAGTTTTTTGGTAGCAATACAGGGGAACCTGTATGAGATGGGCGGGCACTATTTTGTTCAGATAATCGATTATTCGGTAATCAATTAAATGCCTTTCCTCCGGGGCTCTGTGTTTTTAAAGTCTGCTTTCCGTTCAGGAGACTGCAGAAGCACACAGTGCATGAGCCCCACCCACGTCCAACACTACCCCCCTCCCGCCCCCTGACACTGCCCCCGACACCGCCCCCTGTCTGACACTCCCCCCCGACACCTCCCCCTGACCCCATCCCCTTTCAACACTACCCCCCACCCCAGTAAAAACTGCCCTCATCCCATCTCCAGGGAAGCTGGACTGGACACCAACAGTAAGACTGCTGCTGCTGCTGCTGCCATTGTGGGGTAAGTCTCCATATAGTGCTCGCACACACAAGTTTTTACTGCAACTTTCTGACAGGTTCCACCTCTGCCCTGTACAGGACAATATTGGTCAGATTATCTGGGGTAGGGTGGCGGGTGGAGGTGGTTAGGGTACACCCCTCTCTAGAACTCCAGTGAAAGTGTGGGGAGAGGGAGGGAGGTTAATCATTTGGAGATGGTGCCTGTTTAATCACTGTAAACAAAAGATGCGATCGCTGTTGGAAACACGTCTTTGATGTAATGTTTCTATCGGGACCTCGAGACCTCCTTCGGATAATCCAATTTTCGGATAATTGGTATTCGGATAATCGAGGTTCCTCTGTAGTTGTTTGTATTTATGATAGAGTAGTTTCTGTATACACAATTCTGTGACTCTTATGAGTCTCCATTTACTTATGCTCGGCTCATTGCAAGCAGGGTTCTCCCAGGGCTTCAAGGGTCTCTGAAAGGGGATATGGCTAAGTGTTTTGTTAAATGGTGCACCTGGTACATCAAGGGATCTCATTCACCCGTTAAAAGGAAAAAAAAAGTGCTTTCTAGCCTTAAGACGGAAAGGATTGATATCGCTCTGTTGCAGGAAACCCATCTTGATGATGGGGAACACCTGAAGTTAAAACAGGGGAGTTATGACCAGGTATTCTTTTCATCCTTTACTGCTAAAAATAGGGGAGTGGCTGTACTTATCCAGAAGAATCTTTGGTTCATTTTATTAGAGCAGGTGAAAGATGAGCAAGGGCAGTTTGTGATTCTTAAGGCCCTGATACATGGGGAGGAATATGGCATTTTAAATGTCTACTATCCTCCTGCGCATCCCCTCAAATGTTTGAATAGTGCCTTCTCTAAGCTGTTCCAACTGTGGACGGGATGCCTAGTGGGCCCCCAACTATCTCTTCACAGGCCATGCAGGTGACTTGTGCAAGTAGTTGGGGTAAGTGGACGTTTGGAGATATCTTCACCCTACCAGCAGGGACTTCATCTCTTTTTCAAACCCGCATAAATGTCACACAAAGGCATTTATAGGGATTTAGTTAGGGCCGAGGCTAGAAATGTACAATTAGTCCAATATGCATGAATGCCTATCACCATCTTTGAGAGAAGATAATATTTCTCTCATTCTTAAGAAGGGGAAAGTTCCTGAGGATTGTGCTTCATACAGGTCCTGAACATAGGTTCAGAGGGGAGGACAACAATGCAAGAAAAAGGAGGAAAATAACTAGCTGGTATTAAAGCACAAAAAGTCAAGGCTTGAAAATGAACAATAGAGGAGTTGTTCAGTAATTGATGAGCTATAGTACAATGCAAGACATCTAGCGGAGAAGACAGATGAGCTTAGAGCAGACTTGGAAGTCTGATACCCTTGCTATTGCATAAATATGGCTTGAAGAACAGCAAGGAAGAAGCTCAATACTACTGGTACAAAATTATGACGATAGTAAAGGAGAGCATAACATTGATTTAAGAAAGAATCACAGCTTTATGAAGGAATAATACCATAGAATTATTTAATGATCAAGGCACAGGAGGAGCTGATTCAGATCATTGAGACCATTCCAGCTCTGCAAGAGCAATTCAGCTACATTCACTCCCTTCCCTTTCCCCATTAGCCCACAAATTATTTCTCTTCAGCTGCTTATCCAATATGTTGGAGAAATAACCAAGCAAGGCCATTTGGGGAACAAAAGAGACAATTGCATCACTTGAAATGTACCTTGGACCCCCACAAAGACTTACTGGTGTTCAGGTTGTAAACCTGCTAGCTGAGCTGGAACATTTGTTCTCAGACATTTCATCACCATGATAGGTAACATCATCAGTGAGCCTCCGATGAAGCTCTGGTGTACTGTCCCACTTTCTATTTATGTGTCTTGGTCTGTTGTGGTGAATGATATCACCTCTGGTTCTTTTTCTGAGAGGTTGGTAAATGGAGTCCAAATTAATGTGTTTATTGATGGAGTTCTGGTTTGAATGCCAGGCCTCTAGGAAGTCCTGTTCGTGTCTGTGTTTAGCTTGTCTCAGGATGGATGCATTGTCCTAGTTTAACTGGTGTCCTTCATTGTCAATGTGAAAGGATACTTGTAATTGTTGGTTGTGTCTTTTGGTGGCTCGTTGGTGCTCGTGTATCCTGGTGGCTACTTTCCTTCCAGTCTGTCAGATGTAATGTTTGTTGCAGACTATGCAGGGTATTTTGTATATTATGTTTGTCCTGCTGGTTGTTGGTACGGGGTCCTTTAGATTCATCAAGAGCTTTTTCAGTGTGATGGTGGGTTTGTGGGCTACAAGGATGCCAAAACATCTGTAATGTATAGTAATAAGGCTAGAGTCTCTGGGCGTGTTGTGTCTTCTTGTTGAGGTTTGTTGCGTAAGAATCGGTGGACTGTGCTTATCGGGTACCTGTTGTTCTTGAATACATTGTATAGGTGTTTTTCTTTGGCAACTCATAGTTCCTGGGTGCTGCAGTGTTGTGGTTCATTTAAATAATGTCCAGATGCAGCTCCATTTGTGGGTGTTGGGATGATTGCTCCTGTAGTTGAGTATCTGGTCTATGTATGTCGCTTTTCTGTAGATGCCCGTCTGCAGCTCTCCATTAGATTTTCACTCTCCTGTGACATCTAGGAAGAGGAGTCTGTTGTTGTTCTCTTCCTCTTTGGTGAACTTTATACCAGAAAGGATGTTGTATATGTGTTTGTGGGTTTCTTCTCATTTGTTCTGTTTCATGATGACAAAGATGTCATCCTCATTGTGGACCCAAAGCTTGGGCTGGATCGTGGGGAGGGCTGCTTGTTCCAACCCGCTCCGAGTTACCCAATGAACTGTCCCTCTTCATCGGCAGGAAACTAGCCACCAGGCTACATGAGCATCAACTAGCCACCAAAAGACATGACCAACTAGTACCCATACACACAGAGGAAGAGTGACACCAACTGGGACAGGCTAAACAAAGACACACATGGGAATTCCTTGAGGCCTGGCATTCAAACCGGAACTCCATTAAAAAAAAATATCGATTTGGACCCCATTTACCAATCTCTCAGTAAAAGAACCGGAAATGATATCACCCACCACAACAGACCAAGACAGATAAATATTAAATGGGACAGAACACCAGAGTTTCATTGGAGGCTCACTGATGATGTTACCTAACATGGTGATGAAACATCTGAGAACAAATCTTCCAGCTCAGCGAGCAAACTTACAACCTGAACCACAACCTGAGCTACAAATCTTCACAAAAATCGCAAACTTACTGGTGTACAAATGGTAATGCAATATCAGTACAGGAGATTTTAACTGTTGAATTAATTGTGTTAGAGTCAGGATGACAGATTTAGTGAGTGCAAAATTCTTCTTGTTATCACTTTGGCAACACATACATTAAAATTGGAATAATACAGAGAGAGTTAGCACGGTCTCTGCGAAAGCATGACACGCAAATTCATGAAGCATTCCATATTTTTAAGGGGCCCTTTTGTGATGCAGTCCAGAGATGTGTAATAACATCTCTGAATTGGTTGAATAGAAAAAATATAAATACTTATAATTCTTTTCAACCAGTATGTAGCAACCCCAATGACAGGTGATAGTTTTGCACTCTGTTATAGGGAATGAAGTTTGACAAACAGGGACAGGGAAATCTAGTGGAAGAACATTTTGATATTAATTATGATTATAATCTTGTTAGATTTTGTGTATTTTGGAAAAGGACAAAGATAGACTCAGCAAGGATGTTTAAATTGAGAAAAAAAACAATTTTACTAAGTTAAGATGAGTGTCACTGATAAGGTCAGTATTTATTACTGATCCTGAACTGTCCTTAAAAAAAAAAGCTGGTGTGAACTACTTTCTTTAGTCACTGCACTACATGTAGTGCACATAACATAGGAGGATGTTCCAAGATTTTGACCTGGATGGTAACTTACAGAAAGTGGAATCTGCTGCTCCCTTTCCTCTAGTGGTTGAGGTCATAAGTTTGGAAAGTGTCATTGAAAAAACCTTGACAAGTTGCTGCAATGTACCTTATAAATGGCACACTCTGCTGCCACTATTCATTGGTGGAGGAGGGAAAGCATTTTTAAGGTGGTAGCTGAAATACTGATCAATAGAACATTCGTTTTCAAGATGGTGTTGGAATGTCTTGAGAGCATCTTTGGAGCTGCACTCATTCAGGCAAGTGGAATATTCCAATACACCCCTGAATACAAGGATGGTAATAATAGAATTGATAAAAGGGAATAATGGATGCTGTATATTTGGATTTTCAGAAGGCTTTTGATGAAGTCCTCCCTTAAGAGCTTGGTTAGAAAATCAAGTCACATGGGATAGGAGGTAATATTCAATGTTTACAAATAGGCAGAAAATAGAGAATAGGAATAAATGCATCATCCTTGCACAGGCAGGTTATGATTAGTGAGAACTACAAGGATCAGTACTTGAGCCCCAGCTTTTCACACTATGCATCAATGATTTGGAAAAAATGTAATATTTTAAAGTTCACAGATAACACAAAACTATCTAGGAACTGTACTGTGAGCAAAATGCAAAGTAGCTTTAAGCAAATTTAACAGACAGTGAGTGGGTGAGGTAAGCAGATGGGATGTTATGTAAAAGTATGGGGTTATCACTTTGGTAGGAAGGACAAGTATATAGAATATTTCTGAAGTAATGAGAAAGTAGTCTTCGTAGATTTACAAAAAGAACTGGATACTTTTGTTAATAAGTCACTGAAAGGTAACATGCAGGAAGCAATTAGGAATACAAACAGTATTTTATCACTACTGGTTTTGTGTATGGGAGTATTGAAATCTTGCTTCAAGATTGTAGAACCTTAGTTAGACCACACCTGGAATACAGTGTGCAATTGTCATCTCTCCAGGAAAGATATTATTGCTTAGAAGGAGTGCAACCATTCACTAGACTGGTTTCTGGGATGTTAGGATTGTACAGTAAAGATAGTTTGGACAAACTGGGCCTATATTCTCTAGAGTTTTGAAGAACAGGAGGTGATTTCATTAAAACATAAAATACTTAAAGGGACGGATAAGGTAGATGCTGGTAAGATGTTTCTGCTCGTTGGGGGAGTCTAGAGCCAGGGATCCAAGGATTTGGACAATGAGAACATATTCAAGCACGTGGAAGAGGATAGGGAGGTTGGAGATGGAGTAGCAGTTTGCAAGAATACAAGTTTCACAATATGAATTAGGAGCACAGTAGGCCACTCAGCCCCTCGAGTCTGCTCCTCCATCCAATAAGATCATGGCTGATTGGATTACTCGAAATTCTCATCTACTCTGATTTCATCTTCTTGCATATCAAGAATCCATCAATCTCTACCTTCAGAATATTCAAAGACTCTGCTTCCACTGCTGTTTAATGAAAAGAGTTTTGAAGTCACTCAACACTCTGAGAAAATAAATTCTTCACATTCTTGTCTTGTTGTCCTCTTATGTTTAAACAATGATCCTTAGTTCTATATTCACATCCACTCAAGATCTTATCTAGCTCAATCAAAGTCACCTCTAACATTTTTGAGCTCTAGCAGATACAGGCCTAACTTGTCTAACATTTCCATACAAGACATTACACCCATTCCAGATACAGTGTATTAGTTAATTTAGTAAACGTTCTCCAAACTGATTCCAATGCATTTACATCCTGAAGGAGACCAGTCATACCCTGTACTCCAGATATGGTCTCACCAATGTCCCATATAACTCAAGCATAACCTCCCTACTTTTGTATTCAGTTCTGTTGCAAAAAAAATTTATTATTCCTAATTAATCCCTCTAACTGAACCTACTTATATACCTTTCAAACATCCCTTCGTTTGTGTCAAACTTATTTTCCTACTTATCCTTGTGTTCTCAACAAATTTAGCAATATTATTTTCTGTCCCTTCATCCAAGTTAATTATATAATATGTGAAAATTTGAAGCCCGAAGATTGACTGTGGTGGCACAGCACTCTTTAGATCTTGCCATTCTTAAAAAAAATCCATTTTTCCCTACGAGATGTTTCCCGTAAGCCAGCCATTTCTCTATCCATGCCAATATACCACCCACTGCAATATCAGCATTTGATGCCAACAATAACCTTCAACATGGCAGCTAACAAATGCTTTCTGAAAATCCAAGTCCAGTATATCCACTAGTTTCCTTTTATCCAAGGCACATTACTTCCCAAAAGAATTCCAATAAATTGGTTAAACATGACTTCTCTTTCACAAAACCAAATTAATTCTGCCTGATTTCATTTAACCTTTGGAGTGCCCTATAATAACATTCTTAGTAACAAATGCCATCATATTCTCCCTGATGGATGTTAAGCTAACTGGCCTGTTGTTTTCTGCTTTCAGACTCTTTTCTGTTTTGAATAAAGGAGTTACGTTTGCTACTTGCAATTATAATGAAATATTCCCCAGAAATAAAGAAAATAAGAATAGACTGTTCGAGCCTACTCTGCTATTCAATATGATTATGGCTAATTATTTAATTCATTAACCTGTTCCCACTTTCTCCACATACCTTAAGCTAAAAGAACTACATCAAACACCATCTTCAAAACATTCAATGTTTTGGCCTCAGCTACTTTGTATCAGCTACGTTCACAGATTTATCACTCTCTGGGTGATGAAATTTCTCCTCAATCCTAAATGGCCTACCCTGCATCTTTAGACGATCACCCTTAGTTCTCTGGTCTTCAGTTACCCTATCTAGTCTTGTAACAATTTTACAACTTTCTATGAGATGTCCCTCTCATTCATCTCAACTCCAACGAATATCATCTTAACCGATTGAGTCTCTCTCCATGCATCAGTCTTACCATCCCATCAATCGGACTGATAAATTTAATTACACTCCCTCTGTTGCCAGAACATCAATTGCCAGATGAGGAGACTAGAACTTTATCTGCTGACTATCTGCCCTCTTCTCCAACATGTTACTGTCCTATTGAAGTTTCATGCTGTCCTCCTCACATTTTACAAATCTCTCAGGTTTTACTTTTATCTATCCCCTGCTCATCAAGGTCAAGATTATTTATATTAATTAGGAAAAGGAAGAGTCCCAATACCAACCCCTGGGGAACTCCACTACAAACCTTCTTTCAGCCTGAAAAATAATCACTTTTATTTTCTATCTTTAAAGTCAATGTTGTATCCATGTTGCTACTATCCCTTTTATTCCAATGATCTATAATTTTCCTCAAGTCTGCTGTGTGACACATTATTGGAAATCTATGTACACCACATCAACAGCCCCAACCCCATCAACAGCCATCCCACCCACCCCCTTTTACATCTTCAAAACACTCCACAACTTTCTCTGAGCAAATCCATGCTTACTCTTCGAAATCAACCCACACTTGACTATTAAGTCTATTCCGAATGACTGTTTCAGAAGTTTCCCCATCACTGAAGTTAAACTGGGCTAATCTCCCCTCCCACTCCTCCCACCCCCCACACACACACACCAAAAGTTGTGATGTTTGCAATTCTCCGGTCTTCTGGCATCACTCGAGTCTAAGGTAGATTGAATGATAATTGCCATGCCTCTGCAATTCCCACTTTCACTTCTGTCAACATTCTTCTGTGCATTTCTTCTTCCCAATGTCCAAGTACTAACATCTTATCCAATATCCTTATTAATTTTAAAACTCCTTTGTATTGAGTTTATTCCTTCGTCACCACAGTCTGGCAGCATCTGCCTCGTAGGTAAAGATAGTTAGGAACTGTTCATTGAATCCCTCAGTTTCTTGCCTCCAGTATTAATCCCCATTTTGGTATCTAATTAGCGCAGAGATATTTTATTCAAGCATTTTTTTTCCATAAAAGGTATTAAAATACACACGCTTCTAATTTAGCAATCTTAAATGGTGTGCTTTTGTTATTAACACTGATTCGATGTGTTGTATTAATATTTGGGCTGTGGTCAGAATGTAGAAGGTTTGGATCACTTGATGCACAGCCTTCTCAAAGTGTACACTCGATTTTATTGCCTTCTGTGTGTCACGCTAATTGGTTCCATTTGATATCGAAGTAGCATCCAGCGAGAACATAATTCTACCCCACACGATTTTTGTAAACAATGTTTACCACAGTAGCAGAGCTGGGCTGCATTTAAACTGGAGTCTTCATCTACCAAGCAGTGCGAATAATCTCAGTTAAAAATCACACAACACCAGGTTATAGTCCAACAGGTTTATTTGGAAGCACACTAGCTTTCGGAGCAACGCTCGTTCATCAGGTGATAATGAGCGTCGCTCCGAAAGCTAGTGTGTTTCTAAATAAGCCTGTTGGACTGTAACCTGGTGTTGTGTGATTTTTAACTTTTGTGCACCCCACTCCAACACCGGCATCTCCAAATCACGATTAATCTCAGATACTGGCTCTGGTAATGGGTCAATCCTTATTCGAGAGCGGGGCGGCCTTCCCTAAATAGGAGCAAATTACAATTCGCCGTTCTGTCAACTTGAAATATGTTTAAAAGTCGGGTGGGACCTTTCCCGAACTATTAAACATCGCCTTACTTCTGGCTCCTCCTTTTGCCACGATGTGCAGAAGGCCAACTGACTCCTTTCCCTGGGTGTTCAAAAAAAAACCCCGAGTTGCTTTTCCTGCCGAGTACTTTATCTTCAGAACTGCGTCCTCTTATTCATAATCAAAACAGCTTAATTGCTTGCACTTCCGATCTCTAATCGAGTAAAGTACTGAGCCTGGTTCTGTACCGGACACAGGCTGTATATTTATAGCATTTTCTGTTTTATTTTACATCGCAAGCGTTCGTAAACAAAAATTCTGAATTTTACTTGATTTAGACATACTGCAAAGAATAAATATGATTAGAATGTGTAACCAATAAGGTTATGAGTAAAACTTCACTGATATAAGTAATTAATCAACATGCTTATCTGTGTTTGACATTTCTAACGCACCAGGGTTTAAAGTAATTAGAAACAGAAATTGCTGGAAAAGTTCAGCAGGTCTGCAAATCTCATCGAGTCATAGAGATGTACAGCATGGAAACATACCCTTCAGTCCAACCTGTACATGCCGACCAGACATCCCAACCCAATCTAGCCCCACCTGCCAGCACCCTGCCCATATCCCTCCAAACCCTTCCTATTCATATACCCATCCAAATGCCTCTTAAATGTTGCAATTGAACGAGCCTCCACCTCTTCCTCTGGCAGCTCATTCCATACAGGTACCACCCTCTGCGTGAAAAAGTTGCACCTTAGGTCTCTTTTATATCTTTCCCCTCTCACCGTAAACCTATGCCCTCTAGTTCTGGACTCCCCGGTCCCAGGGAAAAGACTTTGACTTTTTATCCTATCCATGCCCCTCATTATTCTGTAAACCTCTATAAGGTCACCCTGAAGCTCCAGGGAAAACTGCCCCAGCCTGTTCAGCCTCTCCCTATAGCTCAAATCCTCCAACCCTGGCAACATCCTTGGAAATCTTTTCTGAACCCTTTCAAGTTTCACAACATCTTTCTGACAGGAAGGAGACCAGAATTGCACGCAATATTCCAACATTGGCCGAACTAATGTCCTGTACAGCCGCAACATGACATCCCAACTCCTGCACTCAATACTTTGACCAATAAAGGAATGCATACCAAATGCTTTCTTCACTATCCTATCTACCTGCGACTCCACTGTCAAGGAGCTATGAACCTGCACTCCAAGGTCTCTTTGTTCAGCAACACTTCCTAGGACCTTACCATTAAGTGTATAAGTCCTGCTAAGATTTGCTTTCCCAAAATGCAGCACCTCGCATTTATCTGAATTAAACTCCATCTGCCACTTCTCAGCCCATTGGCCTATCTGATCAAGACCCTGTTGTAATCTGAGGTAACCCTCTTCACTGTCCACTATACCTCCAATTTTGGTGTCATCTGCAAACTTACTAACTGTACCTCTTATGCTTGCATCCAAATCATTTACGTAAATGACAAAACGTAGAGGGCCAAGCACCGATCCATATGGCTCTCCACTGGTCACAGGCCTCCAGTCTGAAAAACAACCCTCCAACACCATCCTCTGTCTTCTACCTTTGAGCCAGTTCTATATCCAAATGGCTAGTTCTCCCTGTATTCCATGAGATCTAACCTTGCTAATCAGTCTCCCATGGGGAACCTTGTTGAACGCCTTACTGAAGTCCACATAGGTCACATCTACTGCTCTGCCCTCATCAATCCTCTTTGATACTTCATCAAAAAACTCAATTAACTTTGTGAGGCATGATTTCCCACGCACAAAGCTATGATGACTATCCCTAATTGTCCTTGCCTTTCCAAATACATATATATCCCTCAGGAATCCCCCCAACAACCTGCCCACCACCGAGGTCAGGCTAACTGGTCTTTTGTTCCCTGGCTTGTCCTTATCACCCTTCTTAAACATTGGCACCACATTAGCCAACCTCCAGTCTTCTGGCACCTCACCTGTGTGACGATCAATGATACAAATATCTCAGTAAGAGGCCCAGCAATCACTTCCCAAGCTTCCCACAGAGTTCTAGGGTACACCTGATCAAGTCCTGGGGATTTATCCACTTTTACGCTTTTCAAGGCATCCAGCACTTCCTCCTCTGTTATATGGACATTTTGTAAGATGTTACCGTCTATTTGTCTACAGTCTATACCTTCCATATCCTTTTCCACAGTAAACACTGATGCAAAATACTAATTTAGTATCTCCCCCATTTTCTGCAGCTCCACACAAAGGCCGCCTTGAGGGGCCCTATTCTCTCCCTAGTTATCCTTTTGTTCTTAATGTATTTGTAAAAACTCTTTGGATTCTCCTTAATTCTATTTGCCAAAGCTATCTCATGACCCCCTTTTGCCCTTCTGATTTCCCTCTTAAGTATACTCCTACTTTCTTTATATTCTTCTAAGGATTCACTCAATATATCCTGTCTATACCTTACATATGGTTCTTTCTTTTTCTTAAACAAACACTCAATTTCTTTAGTCATCCAGCATTCCCTATACCTACCAGCCTTCCCTTTCACCCTGACAGGAATATACTTTCTCTGGATTCTCGTTATCTCATTTCTGAAGGCTTCCCATTTTCTAGCCGTCCCTTTACCTGCGAACATCTGCCTCCAATCAGCTTTCAAAAGTTCTTGCCTGATATCGTCCAAATTGGCCTTCCTCCAATTTAGAACTTCAACTTTTAGATCTGGTCTATCCTTTTCTATCATTATTTTAAATCTAATGGAATTATGGTCGCTGGCCCCAAAGTGCTACCCCACTGACACCTCAGTCTCCTGCCTTGCCTTATTTCCTAAGAGTAAGTCAAGTTTGCACCTTCTCAAGTAGGTACATCCACTATTGAATCAGAAAGTTGTCTTGTACACACTTAACAAATTCGTCTCCATCTAAACCCTTAATACTATGGCAGTCCCAGTCTATGTTTGGAAAGTTAAAATCCCATACCATAACCACCCTATTTTTCTTACAGATAGCTGAGATCTCCTTACAAGTTTGTTTTTCAATCTGACTATTAGAGGGTCTATAATACAATCCCAATAAGGTTATCATCCCTTTCTTATTTCTCAGTTCCACCAAATAACTTCCCTGGATGTTTTCCCCGGAATATCCTCCCTCAGCACAGCTGCAATGCTATCCCTTATCAAACATGCCACCACCACCTCCCCCTCCCCACCTCCCCCCCCTCCACGCCCCACCTCCTTTTCTATCCTTCCTGTAACATTTGTATGCTGGAACATTAAGCTGCCAGTCCTGCCCATCCCTGAGCCATGTTTCTGTAATTGCTATGATATCCCAGTCCCATGTTCCTAACCATGCCCTGAGTTCATCGCCTTCCCTGTTAGGCCCCTTGCATTGAAATAAATGCAGTTTAATGTATCAGTCCTACCTTGTCCCTGCCTGTCCTGACTGTTTGACTCACTTCTGTTCTCAACTGTACCAGTCTCAGATTGATCTCTTTCCTCACGATCTCCCTGGGTCCCCTCCCCCCCACACCTACTTTACTAGTATATATCCTCCCAAGCAGTTCTAGCAAATCTCCCTGCCAGTGTATTAGTCCCCTTCCAATTTAGGTGCAATCCGTCCTTCTTGTACAGGTCACTTCTATCCCAAAAGAGCTTCCAATGATCCAAAAATGTGAATCCTTTGCCCATACACCAGCTCCTCAGCCATGCATTCATCTGCTCTATCCTCCTATTCCTGCCCACACTAGCTCATAGCACTAGGAGTAATCCAGATATTACTATTCTCGAGGACCTCCTTTTTAAATTTCTGCCTAACTCTCTGTAATCTCCCTTCAGAATCTCAATCTTTTCCCTTCCTATGTTGTTGGTTCCAATGTGGACAATGACCTCTTGCTGGCCCCTCTCCCTCATGAGAACATTCTGTATCCTCCTGAGACATCCTTGATCTTGGCACCAAGGAAGCAACACACCACTCTGATATTTTTGCTGCTAGTCACAGAAACGTCTGTCTGTACCTCGAACTAGAGAATCGCCTAACACAATTGATCTCTTGAAACCCGACGTACCCCTCGTTACATTAGAGGCAGTCTTAATACCAGAAACTTGGCTATTCGTGCTATGTTCCCCTGAGAATCCATCACCCCTTACATTTTCCAAACCAGCATGCTTGTTTGAAATGGCTATATCCACAAAAGACTCCTGCACTAGCTGCCTACCTCTCTTACCTTTCCTGGAGTTAACCCATCTATGTGACTGTATTTGAGACATTTCCCCACTTCCTGTAACTGCCATCCATCACATACTGTTGTTGTTGCAAATTCCTCATTGCTTCTAACTGTCTCTCCAAGCTATCTGTGAAGAGAAATTAGAGTTAACATTTCAATCTTAGAAATAATCAGAGAATCACTACAGTGTAGAAACAGGCCCCTCAGCCCAACAAGTACACACCAACCCTACAAAGAATAACCCACCCAAACCCATTCCCCTACCCTAATACTCTACATTTACCCCTGACTAATGCACCTAACCTACACATCTCTGAACACTAAGGGTAATTTAGCATAGCCAATTCACCTAATCTCCACATCTTTGGATTGTGAGAGGAAACCAGAGCACCCAGAAGAAACCCACACAGGCATGGGGAGAATGTGCAAACTCCACACAGACAGTCTCCCGAGGCTGGAATCAAACGAGCCCCGGTTGCTGTGAGGCAGCTACTGTTAATCAAGCAAAGAATACTTCAATGGCTTGGGCAAGAGTGCAAGATTGCTGATGGCCACTGAGCCTGGGTCCGGTGACCCTTCCTCAGAAGCTTACCTCGGTGTAAGTGATAAGATCATGTTTTAGTGTAGACAATTCCCTATCGCAGTTTTGCAGCACACAGCTTGTGTCTTTTTTAATTTAACCTTTTATTTTCTGATCAACCTGTTCAGAAATTTATTACACACTTCAGCAACAGGTGAGACTTGAACCCATGACTCAGCTTGATGTTTAATGAAATGACCATTATGGTTACAAGCTGTTCTGTCTTCATCAGCCTTGATACTTATAGGGATAAGTCAGCAAATTCTCCTAACTTGGATCTACAGAGACAGACAACCTGTGCATTGTTGGAATAGCAGTTGCCAGCTGACAACATGGCCATGTTAAAATGGCAAGCTGTCAACAACAAAAAGATACTTATCAACAAGGCCTGCGTTGCTGTGTTCAGATTTTCAGCATGCACCATATTTTATCTTTATCACTGCATTGCTGTGTTGCTGTGAAGCTGGGACAACTTTTAGTGTCTACGAAGATGCTTGGTATCACATAGAATGGTAGAGTCACCATTCGAGTTGTCCTTTGGAGAGCAAACATTTCAGGCATGCTTGTGTTAATCAAGCAAAGAAGACTTCACTGGCTAAGGCAAGGGCGCAGGATTGCTGATGTCCATATCTTGAAAAATGTGCTATATCGAAGGTAGCTTGTGTTTGGCACCCAAAGCTCCAGTTCGAGGATGCTGTCAAAGAAAACTTAAAAGCTCTTGATATCAATTTCTGTAAATTTAAAAGACGATGATTGATGCAAATAGTGACACAAGCTTTAGACAACGATTTGCCACCCGAATGACATGTTGTTTTGGAAGCTCAAAAGCTGACATAATTCTGCAAACAAGGCAGAGATCATCACACACCACTGGCAAGATAATCTGGCACTTGAAAGCAGGCTTTACGTTTCCAGAATCGATTTGTTCAGCCATCAAAAAGAGGTGGCACAGTGGCTAGCACTGCTGCCTCACAGTACCAGGGACCCAGGTTTGATTCCAGCCTCGGGTGACTCTCTGTGTGGAGTTTGCACGTTCTTCCCATGTCTACGTGGGTTTCCTCTGGATGCAGGCCAGGTGAATTGGCTATGCTAAATTGCCCGTAGTGTTAGGTGCATTAGTCGGGGTAAATATAGGATATGGGTGTGGGTGGGTTGCTCTTTGGAGAGTCGGTGTGGACTTGTTAGGCTGAAGGGCCTGTTTCCATACTGTAGGGAATCTAATCTAAAGTACAACAGATAATCTCATCTGACCTCCCTAAAGCCCCGAGGCTGCATTTGCATCATTTCTGCAGATGGGCGGATGCCAATCAGTCATTGTGCCTGTAGATGGCGATCACTAATGATATATTTACTTCTTCAATAAGGAGAATTTGTGATCTGAAGATTACACACAAGGTAGTATGTATATGTAAATGCAGTATTTCAGCATGAATTACCTACACCTTTGTTTTGTTTTTTGCATCACTTTGTATGTCTCGGAGGGTTCCTGGTTAATGCTAGTTCAGTTTTCAAAAATCTTCTACAACAATGTATTGTATTACAGTTTACAACTTTGACTTGCTTGAGAAATCAGTATTCACATCAGGCATGAACCAAATTTCGAAGGTTATCACATGAAAGAACATTTAGCCCATTGTACATGCGACACTTTGTTAGATACATCTTGATGGATTTGCTACCATAACACCTCAAATTTAAAGTTTTTCGTGTCAAAGTCTTTTCAAGACATCATTCTCCCCCTGTCCCCTCTTCACCACCATCTTAGCAATCTGTTTCAGGTCTCCAACTCAACAACAGCTTAGCACTCACTGATACTGCTGAATCTTGTATATTCCCATTCACTTCACTTTGTAATGAGGATGCCTTTACCTGCCTTGTTCCTATCTTCTGCTTTGCCTACCCAAAATCTTTCTGTTTATCTTCCATCATCTACATAATATTTTCCTTAAAACATAGCTCTTTGCCCAAGCTTCCGATAACCCTTTTCTTAAAATTACTCTTTTTATTGTTCTGCCTCTGTGAAGTGCTTGTGATATTTTCTACATTAAATGTCCTGTATGAATGCATATGGCTAACCTTATCTTTACTTCCACACACCAAAAACTGTCTTGAACGTAATGACTCATTGCAGAGTGGGCATTGTTGGGGAACTGGTGTACTGCACTGCCCAGCTGATTCCTTCTTGTCGGTTACTTTTAAACCAGGTACTGATCAAAAGAGGCTTTGGTACCAATTCCAGAACACAATCTCGGAATTAAATGTAAATGTAGTGATCAGTTACTGTGGTTCTGTTTGCCGAGCTGGGAATTTGTGTTGCAGACGTTTCGTCCCCTGTCTAGGTGACATTCTCAGTGCTTGGGAGCCTCCTGTGAAGCGCTTCTGTGATCTTTCCTCTGGCATTTGTAGTGGTTTGAATCTGCCGCTTCCGGTTGTCAGTTCCAGCTGTCCGTTGCAGTGGTTGGTATATTGGGTCCAGGTCGATGTGCTTATTGATTGAATCAGTACATATACAATACAGATTCAATCAATAAGCACATCGACCTGGACCCAATATACCGACCACTGCAGCAGATAGATGGGACTGATGACCAGAAGTGGCAGATTCAAACCACTACAAATGCCGGAGGAAAGATCACAGAAGCGCTTCACAGGAGGCTCCCAAGCACTGAGGATGTCACCTAGACAGGGGACGAAACGTCTGCAACACAAATTCCCAGCTCAGCGAACAGAACCACAACAATGAGCACACGAGCTACAAATCTTCTCCCAAACAGTGATCAGTTACCTTAATCTTGATGAATTTATGGATCTGTAACTCCAGTGGTCCTTTGAATACATTTGTTACTAGACTCTGGATATTTGTAATATGGAACACAGCCTAAACCAGCCAGCTATGCATTTCCTGTTTATTACTGCGCTGCAAATAAAAGTATCCATATGTATCTGCTGCTGCTTGGGAGGGAAATAAAGTACAAATTCTTATTTGTAGTGTCTGCACACTATTATCAAAAAGGTTTATTGTTTGTGATTCATGTCCTCAAGACCTATGAAAGTCAGCTAATGGGAGATAAAGACCTGAGCTCATCTACATTTTTATTATAGTGCCATGTTCTAGCCATGTATGCTTACAATAATTACTATGTTATCCAAATGATCTTTCTTCAAATGTGATTCTAGACAATGAGTATTGCCAGATTAACCAAGAATGGGAGAGTTTGTGTCATGCTACCTAATCCTATCTCTGATATTTACATTTACTTGGAAATGGGGCCATTGAATTTGCAATCAAAAGTAATAACATGACTTGATTCACTGCAGTGCACCTTGGTAATGCTTTATTTAGTGTAGAGTTAAGAATCACACATATATCCCAATAGGTTTATTTGGAAGCACTAGCTTTTGGAGCGCTGCTCTCTCATCAGGTGGTTGAGGAGTATAAGATTGTAAAACACAGAATTCATAACGAAAGTTTACAGTGTGATGTAACTGAAATTATATATTGAAAAAGACCTGGATTGTTTGTTAAATCTCTCACCTTTTAGAATGACCATGTTGGTTTCAGTTCTTTCATATGTAAATCGTAAAACTTTTTTAGAAGTTACATTCTCAAGTGAGCTTTAACAATTAGTGTCATGTCAGCCCAGATAATGCATGTAAGGTGTGAGCTACCTGGTGTGAGACTGTCTGTGCCACGATGGTCAGACTGATTCTAATTAAAAAAAACGGATTTACAGAATCTCACATGGATTCATGCAGTTTTTGAATTACAATGTAAAATTAAAATGTAATTTTGCAAGTACAAATTCATCCCACAAGCTTATGTGTATGTGTGCATGTGGGTGTGGGTGTGTGTGGGGGAAGGAGGGAGGTGTGGTGACAGGGTTATGAATGTCTGTGAGAGACTGTGTGTATGTGTGTGTGTGTGTGTGTGAGTGAGTGTAAAGGGGTATAAGTTTGCGAGAAGGTGCATGTGGGAGTGTATGTGTGAGTGCATGGGTCTGTAGTATGGGTGTCTGTTAGTATAGATAACCTTATGGCTGATGATATTTTGGTTCCTTTAAATTAGATACTGTTATATGGAGTAATGAAAAAGTGTGTTTTTTGACTGTATTTATTCTGTGTCCAGAACTCTAACATTGCTGTCAGTTTTTGCTTTTTATTATGACAGAGATGAAATATAAAAGTAGGAAAGTCTTGCAACAACTGTACAGAGTATCTGTGAGGGTAATAGATAGTGTGCACAGTTTTGGTCTCCTTATTTCAGGAAAAATATTCTTGCATTGGAGACAGATGAGAGAAGATGTATTAAGGTAATTCATTGCAATAAGTGGTTATCCTATGAGGAAAGATTGAACAAATTAGACCTGTTCTCATTGGCATTTAGAAAAATGAGACCATATGATTGGAACATAGACCCCTGAGGGACCTTGGCAGTGCAAATACCGACAAGAATATTTGCCCACATGATGGTCTAGACCTAAGGAACCCAGACTTACAAAATAAGGGTCTCCCATTTAATGCAGAGATGAGGAGGGATTTCTCCTCTGAGGTGTATTAGTGTTAAGGAATGACTTTTTTTGAAAATTCATTCATTGGATTGGGGCATTGCTGGCTAGGTCAGCATTCATGGTCTATCCCAAGTTGCCCAGAGGTCAGTTAAGAATCAACCAATTGTTGCAGTTCTAGAGTCACATGTAGGCTAGACCAGGCATGAACAACAATAACCCTCCCTAAAGAACATTAGTGAACCTATTTTTTTTTCCCTGACAATCTCATTAGACTCTTGCCAGAGCTATACAATTGGCCTCAGCTATCCAACAATCTGGAAACACTGGTCAGGGGCGATTTACAAATGAGGACAGCACTGACTAACTCACAGTGAAGTATCCATCAACTAACTCTCAATAACTGGGCTCATAAAAGAATGAATTACCTGAAAGCTATCGATGATGGTGGAATGACTAATTATGCCGTCAGCACAAAAAAGAACATCAGGGAACACAAACTACATGGTTTAGTGTAGGTGGTTCATTCCCAAATGTGATTCATCTGTGAAGACATACTGTGGATTCTACAAAAGGTCTCTTCTATATGCATCTTTATTTTGTTTTAGCATTGAAAATTTGATGTGACATTAAAAACTCATTTGGAAATGTAACTAGTTGACTTGATTACCGGTTCTTGTAATGTTAAAAATCACAGAACACCAGGTTATGTAGTCCAACAGGTCTATTTGGAAGCACTAGCTTTTGGAACAGTGCTTCATCAGGTAGCTGTGGACCAGAATCATAGGACAGAATTTATAGCAAAAAGTTATTGCAATAACACTAACTGTGCAGATGGCTCAGGGAAGGGAGCATTTCAGGGAGTGAAATTAAATAGTGGATCCACCTGGGATCTTAATTAAAACCAAGTCCCTGTTTTACACTGGGTCATACTTATCTACATGCCTCCATCTCAGTATCACTAAATAAAATAAACTGCCAAGCGGCAAACTTCCTTTCCATGCTGAAAGGCTGAATCTGTTACAAGCCTCCTGTCCTCATCCAGCCACAGTTAACAGTTCGGAATTTAACAAATCTGCAACTTAAACTGCTTTGGCCTGTAAAATCACCTGGCTCAAATTCAATTTTTGACTCTGTTCACACAGCTCGGGACTGAACAGAAAGTTAATCAAATGGTTATTATAATTACAAAAATCCCAAAACCTATCTTTTCTTTAATTGAAATTGAAATGTAACTATTTGACTTGACTAGTTGTCAATAATGATTTGTCATTAGACTCTTGATTCCTTTTTTAAAACTGATGTCAAATTCCACCATTTACCATGATAGATTCAAACCCACGTCCTCGGGATGTTCCTGTATTAATAGGTTAGCAATAATATGGCCCTCAACTCTCCTGAGTATGTTCGAGTCTGATTTAGAGATTTTTGATGTACAAAGGCGCCAAGGGTTATGCTGGGGTAAAGTAGCCGTGAAGGTAACCAAACTGCTGAAGAAAGCTCACTGAACTCTAAACGTTAAATCTGTTTTCTCCCCATAGGTATAACCAGAGTTTCTCCAGCAATTTATGGTTTTGTGACACAGTAGGCTCGATGGCCTATTGCGGATCATATTTCAAGTTTACTTAATTGGTTGACTCTGCAGTAATTTTGTTTTTGCATTGTTGGGAAGTATGAGATCCCAGTAACACATTTACAACTTGACTCTATGAAGGTGTGCTTTATTCCTGTGGCTAATGCCGCCGCCCATACCAATAGAAAAAAGCTCACCGCGTTGTTTTTCTCAAATCCAGCAAAGTTATTTTCCAACAAAAGCAAGAGACCGTTAATACTGACGATCTGAAACATAAACTGGAAGGACAGCATTTGCGGAGAGAGAGAGAGAAAAACAGAATAAACGTCTAAAGTCAGTGACGTTTTTGCTTTGTTGAAATGTAATCAGATTGAAGCAAGCCGCAGTGGAACGGATTCCTTTAATGAAATGGGCTGGACTAGTGACGTGAATTTGGGCGGATTCTGTCCCTGTTACTCTTTTCGTCTGCTACTCTGGGAAAGCTTATAGTCGGACTGAGTGAAAACAAAACCGGGAGTGTGATGGTACTGCAGAGTTAAGAGTGCAGGAGGACTAGGGAGCAGTCAGTGAGGTCGGCGGATGAGGAATCGCCGAAGTACGGTAGAGATTGCAGGCGGCTGTGGAGCTGGCTTTTCAGTGCGGGGTTTTGTGCGGTCGGATCATGCCTCGATCATCTATTGTAGACGTGAAGGTGCAGGACGTGCAGAAAAGACGGATCCCGAATAAACATTATGTACGTGAGGCAATAATTTCTAGACTTAGTGAATTTCTCGGGTGCTTTTAACAGCAAAGAGAACGTTGCTGTTGAGTATTGTGGTTAGTGTTTGGGCAATGCAACTTACTGAGTTTAAAGATTTAATCTTATGGATAGTTTTCAGCATCAGACTGCCTTCTGGTTCCGTTGCACCTATTGCACTGCTAATAATTCAGAATTAGCTTTCAATTAAAATATAGGTTTTTGTAATTATAATAACCATCTGATTAACTTTCTGTCTAGCTCCGAGCTATGTGAACAGAGTCAAAACTCGAAGTTGAGCCAGGTGATTTTACAGGCCAGAGCACTTTAAATTGCAGATTTGATCAACTCCGAACTGTTAACTGTGGCTGGATGAGGAGGGGAGGCTTGGAATAGATGAAGCTTTTCAGACATGAAATGCTTCCTTTGAGCGGCATGGGAAGGAAGTGTGCCACTTGGCAGTTTTTCATTTAGTTACCGCAAATTTCGGTGATACTGAGATAGAGGCACATAGATACGTACGACCCAGCGTAAAATAGGGACTTGATTTTAATTAAGATCCCGGGTGGGTCCACTGTTTAATTTCACTCTCTGAAATGCACCCTTCCCTGAGCCATCTGCTCACTCCGAGTGTCATTGCAAGAACCGTTTTTAAAGTCACACCAGGTTTCCACCGCTAAAACAAAATAAAGCTGCCTAAAATATGTTGTGATGCGTATAGGACTCATCTTTTTGTCGAATCCACGGTATGACCTCGCCAATAAATCACATTTGGGAATGAACCGTATACATTAAAATGTGTAGTTAGCGTTCCCTGACTTTTTCTTTTGTGCTGACGGCAGCATGTTATGGTAATTAATCATTCCACAATCATCGGTAACTTTTAGATAATTCATTCTTTTTATGAGCCCGGTTATTGGGAGTTAGTTGATGGATACTTCACTGTGTGAGTTAGCCAGTGCTGTCCTCAATTGTGAACCGCCCGGTTTTGTAAACTGGCCGGTCTTTCCAGAATGTTGGATAGCTGAGGCCAACTGTATGCCTCCAGCAACGTGAGGGACTTCAGCACAGACTAACAATTCAACCTGGGAATAAATGGTTAAGATTTGTTATTTAGAAGCTTCTTATAAAATTAAGATGTTTTGGAAGTAACACTGTTAATATTTATGTTTTACCCAATAATTGAGCTCACCCTCCGTTAAAGCACTTGTTTTGGAACATTGCGTTGATTAATTTATACTAAATTAAGTTTTACTGGGGGCTCCAAGTAAGTATTTTCCCTACCTCTTGCTGGTGAAATTCCCAGATTTTTTTTTTGATCAAGCATGCCAGTAGAAACTTGGCAGACACTCAGTGAAGCAATATGTATAGAAAAGTTCACTTTATTGGGGATTTGGAGCTTGACAATGTTCTGATGAGCTGCTGGCTTGGATTGAGAGAATGATTAACTATGTGGAAAATAGCTCATGGTTCTTCAAGTATTGGAAGAGTTTTCTCCATTTGAAGATGTCAATGTAAATCTTATCCATCTTTGTTACATTTCAAATTGAACAATCTGAGCTCTGGTTGCAGCAATCACCTATTTTTTCCAATAATTGACAATTGATATCGTGGCCCTCTTCACCTGACACGAGTGAAGAAAACTTACAAGATACCTTTCACAATTCTTTAAGGCAAGCAAGCCATTCAAAAAAAAACCAAATCTATCCATTTGATTTAATAGAGGAAGAGGATTTTGTAGGTTCCTGAACACTGTATTCCTTCAACCTGTTTTTCTAATCACCATGTTCAGAGATGTTACGACACACCTCTGGAGCAGGTGGGACTTGAAATCAGGTTCAGGGGCAAGGACATTACATCTGTGCCTTAAGAGGGCTCTCACTGCACTCATTCAAAGCAATTAGTTTAATGTTGAACTGAGGTCAAAATTATGTCCTTACTTTCCTGGATTTAACTGATTGCCTTCTGTCGATGTTTAGTTTCAGCGAGTCAGTCTCTGAGGACGTTGCTCTCCTGCAGTTAAAATGAAAGCTTGGATTTTCCTTGGTTAAAATTGCTTTGAAGAAGGCTTGCAAAAAAAAATAGGCTGGTATGGGGTAGCATGGTTACAGTTCAAGTGAAGGTTTGATATCTACTGTTGTTTTACTATCTCATATTATTTTTTATTTTCCCTGACTCGGAGTCTGTTGCAGCATTTGAATAGATGCAGATCTTTCATCATACATGTTTTTGTTTGACATTCACATGATATTAGTGTTGCAGTCAAGGCTAGCATTCGTTCCTCATCCCTTATTGCCCCTGAGAATGTGATGAGCCCCTTTTTTAAACTCCAGTCCATCTGGTGTTGGGGTTCTTGCATTGCTGTCAGGGATCAAATTCTAGATTAATGACCCAGCCCATGGAAGGAGCAAGCCATGAAGTTGTCATTATTCCGAGCTGGATTAAAAGTTCCAAGTTAGTTATGTGAGCAGCTTGGAGGGGAGCTTGTAGTTGATGCTGTTCCTGTGTGCCCTTTGTCCTTTTAGGTGGTGGTCCTTTTTTGGTTTGGGAGCTGCTATCAAAGGAGGTTTAGCAAGTTGTTGCGGTGCATCTTGCAATTGCTACACACTGCCACTGTGTGCAGGTTGTGGAAGGAGTACATGTTGAAGGTACTAGATGGGATGCAAGTCGACAGCCAGATGCCTGTGATTATGTTGAGTTTGTTGGAACTACACCTGTCTAAGCTAATGGCAGGCATCCATCTCACTCCTGACTTAAATCTTTCAAATTGTGGACAGGCTTTGAGCACTCAGAAGGTGAGTTGCTCATTGGACAATTTCAATCTCTGGCCTGCTTTTGTATCCACGATAGAAGCATAGAATCCATACAGTGTGGAAGCAAGCCATTCAGCCCATTGAGTCAACCAAAGAACATCCCATCCAGACCCACTTCAATACCCAGTAGATGTAGCCCTGCATATGCCATGGCCAATCCACCTAACTTGCACATCTTTAGACTGTGGGAGGAAACTCAAGCACCTGGAGGAAACCCACATATACAGGGAGAATGTGCTTACTGAGCCACCATGCTGTCTGTGTATTTCTGATAATTTCTGGGGTTGCCTGGTCAAAGATGTTGGGTGGGCTGCGGAGGTGAATTCATTAGAATGAAGATGATATTTGTATCCTGCACTAGTCAATTTTGTCTACTGTTGAGGCAATAAATATGGTGTTGTCTTAGACTTTTTAATAACTGAACATTGACCATGTTTGTATCAAACAAATGTTAACTATAAGACTGAGGTTTATTTGCAGGAAATGAAATGAGTCTTTGCTCATTCTCCAAACATTTTGGGCATTTTTGATGTCTAGTGCTTTGGTTCCTGCATTGTAAGTATGGAGAGAGGACAAGTGAATGTGGAATATCGCCTGTAGAGTTTGTAGGTCTGCTGCTGCTTTGGGAAAAAAAATATTGAAAAAGAGAAATGTATAGTTTGTGCCTATACAATTTCTTAAAATTTGAATGTTCATTGATGAATTCTCTTCACATTTTGTCTAGATATTATTAAAATATTGTAAATATTTCCAAATTTATACCATCAATACGAGAACCTATATCCGCGCTTCTAACTTTATTGCTCTCTTGACTTATCAGCTGCTAAAACCCTCATTTGTATCTTTTAGGTTCTAAACTTGATTGATTCCAAAGTACTGCTGGCTGGGCTCTAGCATTGTACTGTGTATTCTGGAAGCCATCCAAAACTTTTGCTGCCCTGGTCTAAACTCTCAGCAAGCCCAGTTTCTCTATCAAATCTAAATATATTCACCTACGTGGGTTTCTGGTCCAGTAGTGTATTGATTTCACAAATCTTATCTTTGTTTTGAAATCCCACCGTGGCAATGCTGTTATTTCTATAATCCCTTCAGCTCCACAACCTTCTGAGATACTGTACTGTAATTCTGACCTGTAAATCTCTGATTTTAATTGTGGTGTGTTTAGTTGTCTAGGCCTCAGGCTTTGAACCCTTCCCACTCCTTTCCACCTCATAATTTCAATTTCTCTTTTCATATACTGATTTGAACAATGTCTTTAATGAAGCTTTTGGTCAGTTGACCTCATTGTGCTTGTATGGGTCAGTGCCATATTTTATCCTCCAACAGAACATCAGAGTGGTTCATTATGTTAAAGGACCTGTATAAGTTGTTTGAAATATCTGGAAACTTAATGGCCCACATTTTGCTGCAGTAGGACATCTGACACCATCTGTCATCAGTTAGATTTGTCTATTCATGTTCAAACTCTGAATGATTTTGCTGAAAGAGCAATTAAATAATAGTGCAGTAGGAAAACAGGGCATGTGGAATTTGAGTGAACCATGATAAGCACTGAATTTCCATAAGCAATCTGATTGAAAGGTTTTGAAATATAAAGCGCAACAATTGCAAAGGAAGTATAAGTTAGACTGGATGAATTCAGTGTCAAAACCTATGCAGAGGACAAGAAAGATTGGCTAAAGAGGCAAAGAAAAATACTTATTTAACAAAATTGACTTTTTAAAAATTTCCAACAGTTGATACCTGAAGGCTTCGCACTTGTAATAGCATAATGATTAGTTTTCAGTGCCAGAGAGGTCGACTTGGAGAAAGGAACAATTATCAAGTTGTTTAAAAAGGTACTTCTACATGTAGTTACAAGACTTCACTTTTGGAGTTTAGTTTCTGTCTATTGCACAATGCAGCATTTCGCATCATTAATGCGTGTCAGTAGTAAGGCTGTTTTCATGTAGTTAATGACAGTGCAGAACAATTCATTTGAAAAGAACAGCATCATTTGGAAGTTTGCAGTTAACAATCAATGTTTGGTCTCTAACTGAAGTTGCTAAATCATTTTCTGTAAAGAAATATTCAATTTTGTGCTCAGCCTTTAGGCAGTAAAGTAACCTTTTTTTAAGAAGTCAAGTTGCTATGAGATATGGGTGCTAGATTGTTTTGGAGAATGGTATTTTGAGTGCTGTGAATCCACTATCTTTTAAAACGATTTTTTGCGTTCCGATGGTACCTGCAGAATAATGTCAAGGACTTGGAGTAAAGGTTACATACACCAATTTGAAATAATTGTGTGAAAAAAATTTAAAATGGAGAAGGAGAGAGCCATTTTCACAGCTTGAATTCCAAACGTAGCAACTTAGTATGAGTGACCATGTTTGCTGGGATCCTTTCGTCCCATGGCTACCTGAGATTCAAACTAAAACTGCATAATATGCAATGTATTTGAACTCATGAGTGAATATTGATTGTTTGCTGCAGGGTGTCCTTTGAATTCCAAATCAGAAGTTAATCTGACTAATACCGTTTGATAGGGTTCCTGGGTCAAATGAGGTTGACTTGATTAAGCTCTTATATTAATAGGTGTGGCTATTTTAATCTAGCTAGGATATGTCTGAAGTGGGATAATTACAAATTCATGATATTTTTGTAGGGTACTTTTCACAACTAGGTTCAAGGAACATTTTTATGACACTGATAGAGAGAAGTTTAGTTTGAATTTTAATGTCCTTGAAAGTGCTTGATGCTTCAGAGAGTAAATCTGGTATCCTTGTCTTCGAGATATATTGAATCCTGACAGAGTATTGACCCTGCTCCCTTGGAATTTTAAATAAAAAGCATTTGCATTTATATAGTACTGTTCACAATATTAGGCTGTTTAAAGCAATTTACAGCCAATGAAACACTTTTTTACAGTGCACTTACTGTTGTAATTTAGGCATTGCTGCAGCTAATTTACATACAACTTTCAAACACAGCAGTATATTTCAGATTTTTTTTTAGTGACGTTGACTTGAGAGAGGAATATTGGCCAGACACTGGTAGAAATCTTCCCCAAATGCAACATGGAACATTTCACGTCCACCTGTGGGAACTGAGGGGGTTTCTGTGAAATGTTGCCTCTGACCAGTACTGAAGTATTGGTACTGATTTTTGTATCCAAGTCCTTTAACTGGGTCTTGAATCCACAACCTTTTACCTCAGAACACTACCAAAGATCATACACCTAATCTTATGCCACAAATCCGAAGCTGAAAATATCCTAGTTTCCAGTGGTAGCATCCATCACTTTCAGTGAGACTACAGGGTGGACCTGATTTCCTGTCTACACAGATTCCTGAATAATCAAAAGGTTTTGTACCTTGCCAACAGTCTTTGTATGTGACAAAATGATGTTTTGTGTGGCAGTCTTTTTTTTCAAAATTATACTACCTTCCCCCCACTCTCTGGCCCTTTTAAAATGATTATCTGGTCACTGAGTGGAGAGTTGATTACTAGCCAGGAGACGCTTCCCATTACTCAGTGAGAGCTATTGATAGAATCTGTCAGGGTTTTTTTTCTCCCAACCATCTAATTCTAACACAGGGGTCATTATTACATTTTACTGGAAGCTGAAAGGATGTGGCTTTCAAACTCCTTCATATTTTCTGGTTTTAGTGAATACTGCCATCTTTTAGCTGAGTCAGTCCTGTTTTGCCAGTCCCATTGAGATTGATAAAATCGCAACACACTGGATAACCATTATTCTTTATTGAGTTTGATTTGTGATTAAAGCTAATCATTCACTAATTTAGACAGCTGATTATTTATGAACGTTTTAACTCTTTAAATTACTCATAAAGCTTCAGCAGTGAAATTCTCAACCTGGTCTGCCTTGTAATAGTGTGCTTTAATTCTCAATGTTTCCCGCTGAGGTTTATTTCAAAGTATTCAATCATCTGCAATTCACTACATGTGTGACACAGATGTTTTAGGGCACCTAATAAGAATAATGGAAACATGACCAATTCCAGATACTTGTAAATGCACCAGAACTGGTTGTCGATCAGGAGCAGGATGTTCGTCGTCCATCTCGGGGACTATGTATGTCACTAAACCCACTTACTGCGTTCCAGCTGAGTGAGCAAACCTACATCCAGGATTTTCTGCTGTATTTGCTTCCATTTATAGTTAGCGGGATCCTTTTGCCATATTGCTTGGTTGAAGGATAAATGTATTCAAGGGTAAATAATTCAATGCAGAAGCAGACGTTTTTTTAAACTTGTCAATTATCTACATGGCAGAGGTAATGTTAGGCTGCTTTCATCAGGATAAAAGTAATTAATGCATAAATAACTTGCACATTTATGTTGATGTTTCCTTTAATTTTATTAAGAATAAATTATTGTGATGATCATTAAACTTAATCTGGTCTGTCATTAAATAAGATGTTGAATTTTTTGATATCAACTGTACTAGTTGCAGTGCAGAATAAATAGAGGATGTATCCATCTTTTTTCCCCCTTGCCATCACCATGCACTGCACCCCTACTCCCTCACCCGAGCCCAGAACTTTTGCATGTAATCTAAACCTTTAGCCGTTGCTGTCTAACAGTCCGCAGGTCTTATGTCACAGGCTTGAGATTTAGTATTAGATTATCATCTTTGGTTTGCATCCCATGTTTATCCATCAGGAGAAAGTGAAGTCTGCAGATGCTGGAGATCAGAGCTGAAAATGTGTTGTTGGAAAAGCACAGCAGGTCAAGCAGCATCCAACGAACAGGAGATTCAACGTTTCGGGCATAAGCCCTTCTTCAATCTCCTGTTCCTTGGATGCTGCCTGACCTGCTGCGCTTTTCCAGCAACACATTTTCAGCTCATTCTGTATATCAACCTGCATTGAGATATTGGAAGCAACGGAACTAGTAGACTTCAAATTTAATTGAGTCTTTGGTGTTGAGAGTCCTGCAAGGAATGGGCAAAGGTTGCAAAGCAAAGTTAGAGCTTAATAGTTATGAAAGCTTGTTGAAAGTGAGGAACTGGTGTATTCCAAAGGATTCTGCTAGCCTCCTACAGATATCCTGGGCACAGATTTGAGGATTCTCAGTGCCATTCTGATTTCCAGATCTTGGCCCACCAAGGAGAGAGATGCTGTGAAGATCATGCTGTTCGAACCTCGAGGTTTGGGGGCCAGAGGTCCCAAGCATCCAGCAAATATCATTTATAAATGGTCTAGAGCAGGTAAACTAGTCACTCCGGCTGCAGGGAATGAACTTGAATATTTGCAGTTCCATTTGTAAAAAAGTTAGAATGTGGCTCAATGAAATGATGCTGTGTATTAACATTGCATGATCTTAAGTTGATATCATTATCTCCTGATGATAAGTTTCTTTTACTTTCAGGTTTACATTATTCAAGTCACATGGTCCAATGGTTCCACAGAGGTTATCTACAGGCGCTACAGCAGATTCTTCAATCTTCAGGTAGATTTTTAATCTGAAGCACTGAATAATGATGAAAGAAAGAAGATGGAAGTCAATGTTCTGAGTTTTGATGTGAACATAATTATTAAAATTCCATCTTCTGTCCAGTACTTTATTTTGATTAACTTTCTACACAAAAGTTGGTCTCCACAGTGAAGGCTGTGCTGCTTCTGAACTGAAACTGAAAATTGACTTTATGCATGTAGTACACAAGTGATATTGCCACAGTATCACTAAAAATTAAAACAGGATAAAAATCACAGACACGGGCCATTCAGCTCAACTAGTCCATGCCAGCGATTGTGTTCCACTCAAGCTTCCTATTGCCTTTTTAAAAATCCAAATCCAAATCTCAATTCCCTTATGCCTTTTAAAGTTTGTTACCTTCCTCCTCAAATGTATCTGTACTATTTACTTTAACTATTATTTGTGATAGTGTGTTCCATGCTGTCACCACTATTTGGATAATGAAGTTCCTTCTAACTATCATGTTAGATTCTTTGTGACTGGTTAAATTGACAGCCTCTAGTTACACTGTTCCCCACAAGAGGAAACAATATCTCTGCATCCACTGTGTCAAAGCCTTCCAGAATCTCAAAGACTTCTGCTATGTCACCCCTTGGCCTATTATCAAGTGAAAACAGGTCTAGGCTATTGACTTTTTTGCTAATATGTAAACTCATGCATTTTTAGTGTCACCGTTTCACGTTTTTCAGCACCCTCTCCACTAGCTGTATATCCTTTTCATGATATGATGACTTGAACTGTATGTAGGTTTCTACATGTGTTCTAACAATAGTTTGGTGTCGGTTTTGCATGACTGCCCTTCTTTTTAATGCTGTCTCTCTAGAAATAGAGTCTGGTGCTTGCTTTGCTACTTTTTTTTATTGCCTTGCTAACCTGTGGCACAATGTCCATGACGAAATAATGCAGCTTTGTTTGCTGTCTGCTGCAGATCTCTTCCCCAACTGATGGAGAACACAACACAGCCAAGTACAAAACTCTGTTCAGATTTGAAAAATTGATTTATTAAAAAGAAAACAATGATTGGATTAATATGTTTAAATTACCATATTAATGAACTTTGAATATTGCTTTAAAAGTGTTTCTTCTAGGACTAAAATAGGGCTGGAGTTATGGATATGGCGTTTTGATAATGACTGAAGAGACCAATCCATGCATTTAATATAGTTGTCCTTTGAGTCTTGTCTCACTGTAGTGAGTCATGCAGTGCAACTGTTGAAACTGAAATCAAGAATTGGGGTAGGAAGAAAAGTCTTGAAGGTTATATTTTAGGCTCCCAGGGCAACTCAGTGCTCAAATTAGAAAGCATGAAATACTTTGAATGGCTGGTGTTTTTAATGTAGGAAGAAAAGTTTTGTTATTTAATCAGAGTTGGGTGAGTCCTACACTAATCCATCAAACTAATCTATGGAATGGATAGCATTGGCAAAGCCATATTTATAGTCTGCCACTACCTTCCCCTGAGATAGTGGTGAACTTGTGTTTTCAGCTACTCAGTCCTTATAGTAATGGTGCTTTCACACCTGAATTCCAGAATATTGGTCCAGTGAAGGACAGTGGAAGCAAGTGATTTATGTGATGTTTGGCAATGTTACCTGGTTTCTGCTTTAACTAGGGGATCTTATTCCAATATTGTATACATGACTTGTTTGATGCTTTTTGGTCATTGATTAGCAAGGAAATAAATTTTCTATTTGTTAATAAATTACAATTCTGAGGTGTCTGTCCAACAAATGTGAATCTGACCAAATGACAAAGACATAAATAAAAGACAAAGTTAAGAATCACACAACACCAGGTTATAGTTTATTTGGAACCACTAGCTTTCGAAGCACTGCATCTTCATCTGTGGTTGTGGAGTATAAGATCATAAGACACAGAATTTATAGCAAAAGGATTAAAGTGTCATAGAGCTGTAATGATATACTAAACAAATTTAGCTTAAGTCTTTCATCTTTTAGAATGGGATATGCTAGTTTTGGTTCTTTAATATGCAAATCCCAGAACTCCTTTAAAGTTACATTCTCAAGATACCTTTAGCTTTTCAAATAATAAGTGCCATCTCGACTCAGACAATGCATTAAAGGTGTGAAGTTAGTCCATCTGTGTTCCAGTGTTGAGTGAGATTGGTTCTATTTCTAAAGTGGGACTTAATGAATCTTACATGGAATTATGCAGTTTTTGAGCAAAATAAAATGTAATTCTACAGAATTCTGCCATCTCACTCAACACCGGGACACAAACAGACTTTAACCTCACACCTTGTCTGAGTTGAGATGGCCCCTATTGTTAGAAAAGCTAAAGCTATTTTGAGAATGTAACATTAAAGTAGTTATGGGATTTACATATTCAAGAACTGAAACTAGCATATCCCATTCTAAAAGATGAAAGACTTAATCTAAATATGTTTAATATATCATTACAGTTCCATGACACTATAGTCCTTTTGCTATAAATTTTGTGTCTTATGATCTTATACTCTACAACCACCTGATAAAGAAGCAGTGCTTCCAACTAAACCTGTTGGACTATAACCTGGTGTTGTATGATTTTTAACTTTGTCCACCCCTGTCCAACACCAGCACATCCAAATCATAAATATAGGAGACAGTCGTCTTTATCCATTCTTCCTTCCTCTTACCTTCATCCATCAAATCCAGAATTGTTCACAACAGCAACAGGTATTTCTCTCTCAAAATGGTCACAAGTGTTTTTTTTAAAAAATAAACAAACAGGTTGTTTATTATGTATAAATTCTTATGATCTGAAATAGGTTAGATGGTTGTTTGTCATTGCCTTTGTCATGATAAGATAACTTGTTGACTTCACTCAGAAACATATCCCATGTGGATATGCTTAATAGCTTTCAGGACTGTAAAATTAACATAAATCCACCAGGATCCATCTCTTCCATCACTGAAGCACTATGCTTGAATTTTTATAATCCACAGGATTCACTGTAGCAATTCACCAAGCAGTTCAGCAACATTTTCCTCCAAGACCAAGCAAAAATACAAGACCAGAAAAGTAATTTGAAGACCTTAACCTCCTCATTCCTTGCCAATACAACGTTCTTAATCTGTAACATGTATCATGTTTCTTTATCATCATTTCGCCAACATTCTGAAATTCAGTACCTAAGACAAGTATGAAAGCAAAAATACTAAGGACTGGGTAATTGAAAGTAAAAGCCCATTACCTTCTTGAGGCAGAGTATGGTCTTGGCAGCACTACACATATCCCTGGAACAAATAGAGTTACATTAATAGAATTATTGTAAACATCTGGTAGGTAACTTGGAGCAATGCTGCAAATTTTCCCCAGATGGTATCCTGGTTGCACGTAACAGCTTCTCTGTTATATTTGTTAGCTGCCTTCCATGAATGACTTGCTGCGGTGTTTTTTTTGCTATGCTCAGAATTAGGGCAACAGCTCCTCTGCCTGTGGACGATTGTGCACAATGCTGTTAGCATTGTCCACATTGTTCTTCAGATCAACATGAGCTTATGGAAAGCACCATGTGGCCAGATACTGCTCAGGTAAAAACAACTTTTACAAAGAAGTAAAATTGAAGGGAAAAGGTACCTCTCTTTGTTTAACTTAAGTTCTACTACATATGATTTTCTTTTGAAAAAAAATACTTTTTCTGTTGCTTCCCTCCTCTCCTGCTGAAAATTGCTGCTCAGATGCTCTGATTTAAAACAAGAACATCGTTGAGATATTAGAGGAAAGTTGGTGCCTTCAGATGACCAAGACAATTGAGGGATGGGGTGGGAGGTGAACTAAATGAAAGGAAGGCAATACATTTTTCTTTCAGCATTTTACCCTGTTTGAAAGTAGTGGGTTAGATTGTGCCCTTTATAAGGAGGTGTAAGTTGGCATTAGCAAATTGGCAGTCTGCTTTTCGTGATAATGGAAATATATATTGGGAAATATGTAAGATGGATTGCTGATTCAGTATTGTCCGTTTTACATTTTCTCTGAAAGACACACTATAATTCACGATGACATAAAATAATTACATTATTGAATGTAGCAATTATCAATATATTTGTTTGAGCATGTTCAACAATAACTAATGCATGACAAACATTCTATTCATTCTGAAGGTACAGGTAAACAAAAATATGGGTTTGGCAAACCTCCATCTGTACTCATGGCACCAAAGTGTGTATTTAAAGGTTTGGGTGGATACAAGCACTGAAAGGGGCAAGGCATGATTATTTTTTTGTTAGAAATTGGTTTAGAATTCTGTGGGCCCTGTTTTTCAGCTTTGTGTTGAGACTTCTCCATCCTTTTAAAACATTGCTACTGATGAAGAAAATGTATTTGTCTGGCCATTGTTTGCCTTGTCTCTTTCTGTTGTCCAAATTGCTTTTCTTCACAATCCATCCAGTTTTAATCCCAGGGAAATGTTTTACTTCTGATTTATGTTAAATCCTTGAGCCAGTGGTTTTGATTTTAAACACTTGTAATATTTTTTGGGATAGGATGTCAATTTTGGGTATTAGGGTATCAGATCAGTGATTTCTTTCCAATCTGAGAGAAAGCTGGTTAAGTTTGGAGGGTGTGATTTTTTTTTTTCCCTTTTTTCATTTTAAGTGCGGATATTTTACGTGGATGATTAAGACATCCATATCACTGAGAGAGGTCACCTGATTGCCCACTGATCAGCTCATTAGGTTGACTGGCAGAGTGAAGATGAGTATCCCGTTCTGTCACAGGCCTCTGAAGACATCCTGGATCGGTAGAATTTGCTAGCCAACTAGAGGCTCCATTGAGTAACTAGCCTCAATGCATGCCTGCAGGGAAGGTAGATGATCAGAGATGTGGTGAGTTGAAGCCCTTTAGATGTTTATTAATTGGCAAGATGGGCAAATGCCTGATGGGCATTCTCACCCATTACTTAATTGGTGAAAGAAGGAGAAGACAGGCAGTTTCATTTGAAGGCCAACCAGCCCCATTGTTTCCCCTTCTTGCCTTCTCTCACCACTCCCAAGGTAGGGGAAATTTCCGCCAAGGTTTGACACAGCTCTTATTGATATTGTTACAAATGATCTTGGCAAACTCCGCATTCAAACTGAAGGTTCTTTTTACATTCCGAAATGAATTAGGCATTTTGCAGCTGTTTTTAAAATTTGAGTGGATCATGTATCTGTTATTAGTCAAAGAAATTGGTCTGGATGATTCAGGAGCTCTTTCAAACTGATGGACAAGTCCAGATTCTGGAATTCCAAATGCCATTCCTATTCTCCAGTTTTCATTAGGTTTTTTTTTTATTGAAATGTTTGGGTCCCAAGGTTGCAACTTGTAGTTCTGACCTTTTGCTGGTAAATTGCAAAGATAGGCATATTTCAGTCATCTGCAACTTCCATGGAGTGATGCCAGTGTTTCAAAGAGTCATAGTTCATGGCACCTTAGCAGTAACATGGATCATACACTGCATAATGGAACCTTTTGAAATGGTAAGTTCAAACTTTCCTCCTCGTGTCAGCTATGTCCCTCCCAACAGCCCTTCCCAATGTATAGAACAATACATCAGTAAGATGACAATAAGATGTTTTAAAGAGAATTTTATAAAAATGATAATTCATTTATAACTTGTACTTTTTTAAAAAAAGAAAAGTCTCTTAACTACGGAGGAATGTAAATGTGAATTCCCCATACTTTTTCTTTATCAATAGCAGAAACTGCAAACATTTGAAACCTCTTACCTTTGTGTAAATGAATATTGTGCAATTAAGAGCAGAGATCAAATAGCTAAATTCAAGCAATATTTTTCCTGGGTGTCTATTGTATCGACAGATTCATGAACTTCTGTCCTTGAGGCAAGTTTCATTATGCATTCTTAGTCATTGTGGGGTTTTGATTTGGCTGAAGATAAGGCGTTAACAGAACATAGAACATTACAGCGCAGTATAGGACCTTCGGCCCTCGATGTTGCGCCAACCTGTCATACCAATCTGAAGCCCATCTAACTTACGCTATTTCATGTACGTCCATATGCTTGTCCAATGAAGACTTAAATGTACTTAAAGTTGGTGAATCTACTACCGTTGCAGGCAAAGCATTCCATACCCTTACTACTCTCTGAGTAAAGAAACTACCACTGACATCTGTCCTATATCTGTCGCACATCTCATGGGCAGCTAGGGATGGACAATAAATGTTAAACAATTACTCAGGAATTAGATATGGCTTTAATCCAATATTGCCTGTATAGTTATCCAAATAAGTCTGACCTCATCCAAGTCTTCTACTCTGCCTCCAACATGGAGTTTGGAAAAGGTCTTTTAGAACTGAGGAATAGCCAGTCAAACTGTTCGGGAAACTCCTACAAATCCAGTTTAATAAGATATCCAAGGAAACTCCATGCATGAGTTTTAAAAGTATATCTGCTCTTATTGTCTGGAGATCAGAAGATCTGAAACATATATATTACCGTTTTATTTTTGCTTTGTGCAGTCTTGAGCCTATTTTATGATTTATTGATGCAGTATTTCATTTATATAAAAAGTTGCATAACTCATTTGAATGCACTTCGAAAGGTTGTGAAATAAGCAAGAGTAATCAACCAATGTGCTATGAATTACAAATTTTGCTTAATTTATCATGTACAGATAAATATGAATCATAAATTTAAGGTGAATCTAAGAAATCTTGAAAGCCTATCTTTACACACAGTTATTGGTAGGTCACTTGACTTTTCTGTGCTATTCTGTGCAATTATTAGCAAATATTATAAAGCTTAGGTGACTTTCAGGTTTAATGTTTTAAAAAAATTCACTCATGGGATGTGGGCATTGCTAGCTAGCCAGCATTTATTGCCCATCCCTAGCTGCCCGTGAACTGAGTGCCTTCTAGACCATTTTCAGAGGGCGTTTCAGACTCAATTACATTGTGGGTCTGGAGTCACATGTAGGCCAGACCAGGTGAGACTAGATTTCCTTCCCTGAAGAACATTAGTGAGCTGCATAGTTTTTTTTCTGATAATTGATATCTTTGTTTCTTATCAGGAGATTCTTAATTCCAGATTTTGTTTTTACTGAATTTAAATTCCACCATCTGCCATGGTGGGATTCGAACCTGGGTACCCAGACTGTTAGTTGAGATTTTGGATTAATAGTCCAGTGATAATACTATTAGGCTGTTGCCTTCATAAACAAAATGTCTGCTTGGCAGAGTTGTAATACTAGTAACTGCACGTGTGTCATGATAGCTTTTGGTAATTACTACCAGATTAAAGTAACAGTTTGTAAGTATTGTAAATTTTTAAAAATCAGTACAATCACTTAAAATGCTTAAATATTTCCTCTGGAAAAACTGACAAGTTGGCAGCAGTAAAATGATAGATGCTTGTTTCACCATTAGGTCAGACTGCAAAACAATAAAAAAACTTAATGACTTAAATAAAAGGTTATCTGTTATTGGAGAAAGTTTTGGTTGGCTTCCAGTAGTATGTTGTTCCAGAGAGAATCCAAGTAATTAACTTGAATGAGTTTTGAACAGCAGTAGTCTTACAGTGAATACCACGTTGCTGATGCCAAGTGATATACTTGAAATTTGGACTTTTGACAAGGTTACTTTTTTTAGTTGAAACCTTTACTAAGATATCCAGTACTTGGATTGGATGTCTAACACATAGCTAACTTAGAATATTCTGCGACATCTCATAATTATTGAAAAATTGTACTACTTGGAACTTTTCAACATGTCATAAAGTTAGCCAGTTAAAATACTTTTGTACAGTTGTTGATTGATTTCAAATCTAATGCATATGTGTATTTTTAAAAGTTTTATTTTTACCACTCACATAGTCGTGGTTCTGTGTTCTGCTGTTGTAATTCAGGTCATTTCACTGGAAAACCTTGTATTCAGAAGAACACTTAAAATTTATAATGTTTGACAGTTCCTGGGTCAAGTGTATGGTGCTGGAAAAGCACTTCAGGTCAGGCAGCATCCAAGGAGCAAGAAAACCAGCGTTTCGGGCATAAGCCCTTCATCTGGATTGAGGCTTGTGGGCCGGGGGAGCTGAGAGATAAATGTGAGGGGGTGGGGCTGCGTGGAAGGTAGCTGAGAATGCAATTGGTAGATGAAGGTGGGAGAAAAGGTGATAGGGCAGTGTGGATAGATGGGAAAGATGATGGACAGGTCAAGAGGGTGCCAAGTTGGAGGTTTGGGACTGGGATAGGGTGGAGGGAGAGGAAATGAGGAAAGTAGTGAAATCCACATAATCTCAAGGTGGAAGATGAGGTGACTTCCTCCAGACTACTTGTGGTTAGGGTTTGGTGATGGAGGCCCAACACCTGCATGTCCTCGGTGGAGTGGGAGGGGGAGTTGAAGTGTTCAGCCATGAGGTGGGGAGGGGAGGTTGGTTGGTTGGTTGGAACATCTCTGGGAAGAATGCCTCATCTTCTGCCTTGGGACCCTGCAATCATACAGGATTAATGTGAATTTCAACAGGTTCCTCATTTTCCCTCCGCGCGCACGCACACACACACACACACACACACACACACACACACACACACACACACACACACACCTTATTCCCAGTCCTAAACCTACAACTTGGCACCGCCCTCTTGACCTGTCTGTCGCCTTTCTGATCTGCGGGCTCCACCCTCCTCTCCGACCTATCATTTACCTATTGCATTCTTAGCTACCTCCCACCGCCGACACATTCCCTCCCATTTATCTCTCTCAACCCTCCCCCGGCCCATAAGCCTCATTCCTAATGTCGATTTTCCTGCTGCTCTAATGCTGCCTGACCTGCTGTGCTTTTCTAGCGCCACACTCTTGACTCTGATTTTCAGCATCTACAGTCCTCACTTTCTCCTCGTTCAACATCCTGATTGTAGACTTTAGTTGAATTCCCAATTTTGAATTCATTTTCCCAATTCTCATTTCAATGCCCCAGTAATATCATTTGTAAATCAGACCCTGATTTAACTTTTATGTATTTTCTAAATGGGGAGAAGATTCAGAAGTCTGAAGTGCAAAGAGACTTGAGAGTTCTGCACCAGGATTCTTTTGAGGTAATCTTGCAAGTTGAGTCAATAGTTAGAAAGGCAAATGCTTAGGTAGGATTTATTTTGAGGGAACTTCAATATAAGAGCAGAGATATATTTCTGAAGTGCTACAAGGCTCTAGTCAGACCACATTTGGAGTAATGTGTGCAGTTTTGGGCCCTATATCTCAGGACAGATGTTGGGAAGATGTTTTCATTGGTAGGTGCGACAAGACCCTGACAGCACAGCCTTAGAGTAAAGGGAAACCTTTTTAAAATGAGAGACTTCTTCAGCCAGAGTGTGGGCAATCTACGGAAGTCATTGCCATAGAAGACTGTGGAGGCCAGGTCATTGAGTATAAGACCTGAGATAGACAGGTTCCTGAATATTCCCGGTGAACAAGGGCTACAGGGAGAAAGCAGGACAGTGGGGTTGAGAAACTTATCAGCAGACTCCTGGGCTGAATGGCCTCATTTCTGCTCCTTGTCATATATTCCTGATTTTTTTTTATTAGTTTATTATATCATCCAGCAGAGTTTGGTTATTACATTAATGTGTGGATAATTCCTGGATTCATGAGTCTAAAGTTTTCAACAGCCTTCATAATTAAAGTGCATAGGTTGATAATTTTACCTCAATTCATGTTTGCTGTTTTTTCTTATAACAAGGGATAGGCTTCGATATTAGTAACAAAGCACCAGCATGTAAAACTTGTTGAGGTGAAATTAAAAAGTAGCTAGTGGCCCAGGAAATTTGTTCCAAGTTGTAAATTTTGAACTGTAAGTCCTTGGAAGAATAAGCATTTTTTTCATGAATGAACTTGCCTAGTTCTAATGCATAGAGTGAAATTGTATGCAGTGAACTTTGAATATCTATCTTGGATTCATTAATTATTTGAATTCAGATCTAGCCATATCTTGGTTGATCTGAAGTTGCATTTTTTAAAAAAATCTGAAACTTTCTCCAACAGGAATTTCCATGAGATATGTTCAGACGTGAGTTTGTGAGCCAGCTCTGGTAGCCTCTGACCTTTTAGTTTTCTGTGACTTTTAATATATGCATCTTAGAATATCTATAGCAGTTTGTACAATTTAGATGTTATAACACAACAATGCAGTTTTTTTTAGGTTATTTGAGTGTAGCAGCAACACCAGCCTAAAATTTTAATGCAAGCCAAATACATGCTGGCCTGCTCCTAATTGCCCTTCTTTCAAGTGAAGGTTTAAGTATGTGTTTTGGGTTTAATCTAAAAGCCAAAGCCTGCCATCATTGTTATTTCTTTTCCTGTTCCTTGCCCAGTACAATTTCTGTCTAGTTAACTCCAGTTGAAACATAATATATGTCAGGATCTGTGAATTCAGTTAATAATTTAAACAATTTCTAGACTAGGCTCCCATGAAAGATCAGGGAGTGTACATGTTGGATGGCTGAAACGTACATACAGATCAGAAAGTTAACAAGTGGGATATTGATAAAGCAGCAGCAATACCAAATGGTCTCAGTGTCTGTTGCAATCTGCATCCTCACCCTTAAGAGCTATCTAATGATTTGATTGATGTGTATTTTTGTGGATATTGTGTGCCAACAAAAATGATCTCTTCTGTGATGGTTTCTTAAATTGCTTTGCCTCTTAAAAGTTGTTGTTCAAGCTTTTGCATGAATAATAGCCACTATAACAAGGTACAAGAAAGACCACAGCATGGAGTGGGGTACCACAGTATGAACTTGTTCAGGAGTGACAGAAACAGTAAAATAAATGGATAGCAATGAAATTGCTATTATTTAAAAGGAAATGGCAGAAAACAGTATGTAAAATAATGACACAAACATGTTCTGTGCCATGCACATGTTTATTGCACATGTCAGTGCTTGCCTCTTAACCCTGAGAGCAAACATTTTAAGATGAATATCTTCTTTCTTCCCCAGTTCTGCCGAGTGAAATGGAGTTAATCATTCACATCACATTCTATTAGGCACAGATGCACAATGCAAATTGTCCATAAATCAGAATGATGTTGACGTACATTCATAATATTAATGTAAATTCTAAGGCAAAGATTATGGTGAGTTGAAAGATGCAATTTGAAACCTGAGCAAGAAGTGGAAAGTAGTTAAACTGTTGCTTGATTCCCAAGGAATTTTTCATTTGTGTACATTTGGCAATTTTTGTTATGCTGCCGACTCTGCCTTACATAGCCTTGAGAGTAATTGATGTGACCAAATGTGAATGGTATTGGATCAATAACATTAACATGGTTAGAACAAGGAACTGTACAGCACAAGAACAGGCTATTCAGCCCAACAAGCCTGTGCTATTAGATGATGCCTTTTTTAAACTAAAAATTCTTTAGCCTCCATATTCCTCTATTCCCTGCCTGTTCATGTAGTCGTCATGATACCTCTTAAACATTGCTATTGTATCTGTTTCTATCACCTCCTCTGACAACACGTTCTCAGCATTTACCACACTGCTCAAAAAACGAACTTTTCTCACATTTCCTTTAAACGCACACTTTCTACCTTTAAACCTGTGTCCCCCAGTAAGTGACATTTCTACCCTGGATTAAAGACTTCTTTCCTTGTAAGTTTGTAAACCTCTATCAGGTCACCCTTCAGTAATAAAATACAGTTGTATGATTTCATATGCACTATTTAAAGACAATAAGTTATTGCTGGTGTTAAGGTAACAGGTAGAACATTATCACATAGACATTTCAAATTTTCATCTGATAGACCTGATTACCATGCTTTGCTCTTTTTTATTCCTTTGTTTGGATGTTTAAGATTGAGGCAAGCCTGCTTGTAGATCTGATCAAAGTGGTCATCAACAGACATCATCACAGGCAGCAGGCCATGGAAGGTGTTATAGTCTGCAACTCTTTTGTGGTTATGTCAATGCTCAGATGTCCATTGAAAGGAGCATGTGATGCCCACTGGTACAATAGAGATCTTTAGGGACTGATGGGCACTGCAGGGACTGAGGTGTATCATCACCCACAGTAATGATATTCTGATTTAAATTTAGTTTTCATTGCAATTCTTTAAGTTTGCATTGACCGTTTGACTTTTATTTTTTGCATTGCCCCACCAGAAACTGTATAACTTATTTAAGGTTATATTTGTCAGGTAGAGACTTCAAGATGCTACATTGTTACACGGTTTGGAATGCTAAAAAGTTGTGACCACAGTGTGATGCTTTTAAGGTCTAATTATGTTGAGTGCTATGAAATCTTGGCATCTCAGGTACTTGTCTCCGAAGAGCTGGCCTTTTTTGAAAATTCGTTTTCTACAACAGCAGGATTTGTCTGGCAAATGTTTTAATGCAAGTAACTAGAACTGGGATTTGCATCTCCGGGCTTCCTGGAAAGCTAGACATAAAATAATAAAAATTCTGAAAGGTTGTGAAGATTGACATGGTCTGGAAATTACATCACTGAACAAATTCTATTTGAAAAATTTGGCAAGAGTTTGATGGAGAAAAATAGAACAGTAAAGACAAAAAAAGTATGTTTCTTATGCGCGGATGTGAACCATCCCACCAATCAGAAATTTGCAGTTAATCAGTTTTACATTTGTCATTGTTCATTTTTTTTAAACTGTGATAATAAATGGTGCCGATATCTGGGTGCCATAGCCATGGTCTCAAATAGATAAAATTGAATTTGAGCCGTACTGCAAAGGAATGGACAATTAAAACAATTAAATTGAAGAAAATTTACTTTAAATTTGCCTTATTTTCATGATGCTGCAACATAAATTTAATGTCCGATAAACTTGTTGGATGCTTTAAGAAACCATCTCCATAAGGATGGGATATCCTGTGTTGCAGTACCAATCACTGGCAGCTTGTGGTTAGAGTTGAGTCCTGTCCATCTCTTTTGTGTACTAAGTCTAAGTACCTATTAATTATTAGTGGTTGAGAATAAACCACTATCGAGTCTTATTGAGCAGAGGAACTTGTCTTAACAACAAGATGTTGTCTATTGCATATTGGCAGTTGCATTAACTAATTAGGCATAATTGCAAAGAACTATCGGAAGGCAGAGATGACACATTTGTCTCCATTGGAATCTCGTGCTGACTGCTTCTTTTACTCCCAAAGATTTTGTCATTATCAAGTTTGGTGGAGCTCATTGCACCTTCAACTTTATCTCTTCCATAACCATTACTTTTTAACATGGAATATTTATGTGTTTTAGTCATATGGAGAGCCAAGTTAAGAATAGGATGAAAGCTTTGGAAAACAAAACCTACAAAAGCAAAGCTTATGTTTTTAACAAAAAGTTTTATTTTCTGATTAATTTCAGCAGAGGGATCTTTGCTTTAATTTTGTCCAACTTAGTGCAAGTTGATACTTGCATTAAAAGTCTTAATAAGCCAGAAATCTTTGATACACCCCTAACCAGCAGGCAAATGCTAGTTACTATCTATCTGAAAGAATGACTAGCATTACATAGTGCCTTGCGTGACTACAGAGAATCAACAATCTTTAACAGAAAATTAAATATTTTTGAGTTGCAATTATTGTTATAAATAAGCCAACAGCACAGACTGCAAACTCCCAGAAACTGCCCTGTGAAGTTACCAAATAATCTGTTTCTACAATGATAAATATTGTTGAGGATACTGGATGTTCATTGAAGTAGTACCAGGGGATTATTTGTATTCACAATTATTTCAAAAGTGTTCCAAGATGGTGGTGGAATAGCGCTCCTGAGGCCAGGGCTCATCCACGCTGTCCACTTTTTTCTTTTCGTTTTTTTTTTCTCTCTTTCTCTCTTACCTTTGGTCTTTGAAGAGCTCGGATGGCATCAGCAGAGGAGAGGGAACACAGTGTGGACTGGAGTTAGTTTGCTTGCTTTTCTGGGCGAGTGCAGGACCCTGAATTGGCGGCTGCTGCGTTGAGGTGGTTGTAACAGTGAAAGATGCTGCCTGATATCACGTCTTTGTCATTAGTTGGGTCTGCACAGTTAGCAGTGAAGCGATGGTGGAAGAGACTCCATTGGAGGGTCTGGCACAGGCAGCGGCAGAGGAGAATCAGAGGTGATTCTATACTGCCCAGATTTGATAGTGGACACAGGTTGGGGCCCTTAGCTGCTACTTAATTAGACAGGTAACTTTCTCAGGTCTACCAATGGGCAGCCTAGTGGGCATCGACCACTTCCAACCTATATTAATGGGATTGAATCAGCAGTGGGCAGGAAGAGTTGAATGGTTTGACTTCCTGAAATATTTTGCAGCAGAGACTTTAAACCCCTGCCTAGAATCAACAAGACTGACACATCCATGTTTTATTGTGGACAGTTGGTACTCTTAGCATTTGTAGTATAGAATTGTTCATTCTTACACGCACACCAGTAAGAAAAATATGTTTGTATGTTAATGCATGCCACTTATGGTTACGTGAAGAAAATTGGTACTTGTGCACACATGCATGTTTGTATTTGTTTAACTATGAAAGAGTAACACTTCAATGCACATTATCCATCCACTCTTGTAGGATTCTTGTCTGTGCAAGTATAATAAATTAAATGGAATTTGAAAACTGAGAAGTAACATTTTCATAGCACCAATTAAAAAAAAATTATATACTCTGATTTATGTAATTTGAATTATAAAACAGTTGCTGAAATAATTTTGCCTCAACAGTCATAGATTAAACCACTGTAAAGTGTGGAAATTTTATGATTCTGGTAATTGATGTGAGTGCTAAGGAAGATTGATACAACAAGTTGGTTTTGGATGGAAAATTAGAATGAATTAGATTGAGAAGCATACTGTGGTGCAGGTCTTCTCAGGCTTAGAAACCCTACTTCCAATCCTGACAAACAAATAGAACATTCTTGTCTTAGTTCTGTAGCTTTCCAAAAGAAACTTTGAAACATAGCTATAGTACAGCAGCTAGTGCCATATAAAGGGGCCATGATTCTGCCTGTTGACCCATCATTTCTGAAGAATACTTCATCAAAAGATCAGGAAATTTGGAAGAAGATTAAGTGTGTAACTGGTTTAGTTAAAGAAAATGTTAGGGTGGCTAGTATGACAAGTGGATTGAGTGAGTGAGGAGTGTCGAGGCAACCGGTTTGGGTTGAAGGATGTGTGGAATTGGGTCAGAGGCTGTAGCTGGTTGGTAAAGGAGGGTCATTGACTCTGTGGTTAGGGTCACTCTGTGAAAGATAAGTGGTGTCAATTGGGTAATTATCCATAAATTGGGTTTCTTCTTGGATAATATTTTGTGGATAACTGTGTTGGAACTGTTCCAGGGAACAGGGGGACAGTTTGAATTTCCTGGTCACTTTCCATGGAGACGTCGTGTTGGAACTTGCGTGAGGTTCCTTTTTTCCATCAGCTGGATGAAACATAATTTACCAAACACAAGACTGCATTTTAACCTGCCAACTAAAGCTTTCTAAATCTAACAGATGGACTGACCACCATCCAGTGGGTCAGTTGAAACATTTAAGTAGGCAGTTAAGGCCCACAGGATGGTTTCTTCGCACTGCAATGGGACACAGCAGTAGGAAAGACATATGTCAAACAGTCAGTTGGGCAAATGTTGCTATATGTACTGATTATCGAGTAGGGGGCTGGCAGTTTCTCTGTTTTAATGCACCTTTGAGCCTGCTAAAGGTTTGAATCCTCTGAATTCCCTCTGTCCCCTCAACCACCCCAGACTCTTGAAAACCTAAACCCTGCCCAGAACCTTAAACAAATCTTAATCAAATGTTAAATGCCTTTGCTGCAAAGTGCAGTAGAGCGACTGGGCTCTAATCGGGCCATCATTCAGAGGCAGAATATCCTAATTCTGCAAAAATCAAAAGAACTCTGAATGCTGTAAATCAGGAAATAAAAACAAAAGTTGTGGGAAAAGCTCAGGAGGTCTGGCAGCATCTGTGCAGAGAAATCAAAGTTAATGTTTTGGGTCCGGTCATCCTTCCTCAGAATTGATGGCAACGAGGAAAATTCGGTTTGTATGCAGAAGTTAGGGTGGGGAGGGGGTAACGAGTAAATGATTGGTGGGTATAGAACCCAAAGAGAGAAAAGGACAGTTGGACAGACAAAGGAATCGTAATGATCTGGTTGGGAGGGGGAATAACTGTTCATAGAAACTGTTAGTGGATAACAATAGGTAGTGTGTAGCGGCAGATTGTGAGATAACAAGACTTGGTGTGTGTTGTAGGAGGCGAGGACATAGGGGAGTTCAGGTTATTCAAATTGAGTCTGGAAGGCTGCAGAAAATGAGGTGTTATTTTTCCAGCTTGCACTGAGCTGTGCTAGAGCATTCCACAAGCCTGAGACAGATAGCAGCCAGGGACCAGGGTGTTATTAAAGTGGCAGACAACGTACAGAACATTTTGCATCAGAGAACGGAAACGTACGAGAGATGGTGAATAGCTAACAGGAGGTGAGGTTGGGGGAGGAGATGAAGTCAGAGGGGAGGGGAGGGGAGGAAGTTTCCAGAAGACCATTGGTATCCCAGAGTTGTTGCATCTTGTGGGCTTTGATGCCTGAAAAGAAAATAAAAACCTGTCACCATCCCTCCTAACCTTCCGCTCTCCGATGCTGAACATTCTGTACTCCGCAAAGGTCTTTGTTTTATTCCTCTGCATCCCCACCTTAATGAATTTTGGGTACACTATGATGGGTTGAACTGTTCCATCGTCTTTACCTCTGTTTCTCTTTTGTTGGACAAGAGTCCTCTCTGTGTCCCACGGAACCCTTTGCCCAGCTTAAATACCCTCCCTCCACCTGGGCCCCTCCCTCTGGCCTTTTACCTGTACTTCCTGCTCATTTGAGAACAGGTCAATTTCTCTGCTTCCCCCCCCCCCCCCCCCGCACTCCCTCCGAACTGACTGCACTCCGTGTGCTTAGATCCACCCCTGACTTTGTAATTAAGCTTGCCGATAAGGTTGGTGCTAGTTTGGCGTACTGACCTCTACATTGCCAGCTCTCACGTACCACCACCTATCTTTCCCTGGGCCATGACACCACCATGGCACATCAGGTCATTGTATCAATGATAGTCACTAACCTCATTCCATCTGGAGATCTTTCTTCTCCCCCACCCCTCCTGCCTCCAAGCATGAAAGTCCCACAGCCCTGCACAGCTTGCTTCTACCTCCTTTACTTCCTTTTGAAAAAACTACAAACAGAACTACCCAGGCAGACCCATTGCTCCTGCCCCACAGAACTCATCTCTTCCCACCTGGACTCGTTCTTTTCTCCTCTGGTCCAGTCTGTGCCCACGTACATCCGTGATTCCTCTGACATTTTACGCCATTTTCGGAATTTCCAATTTGCAGGCTCCAGCTGCTGGAGTCATGGACGTACAATCCCTTTTTTATGTCCATTCCCCAACCAGCATGGTCTTCAAGCTCTCTGCTTCTTCCTGAAGCAAAGCCCTCAACTGTCCCCATCACCACCATCCTCCTCTGCTTGGTCGAGCTTATCCTCAATCTCAACAACTTCTCTTTTAATTCCTCTCATTTTCTTCAGGTCAGAGGAGTGGCCATGGCTGCTACTCATAGGCCCCAGTTATGCTTGTCTCTTTATGGAGTTTCCTTGTTCCAGTCCTATTCTGACCCCCATCCACAATTCCTTCTCTGATAAATTGATATCATCGGTTCTACTTCCCTCTCTTGTCCGGAATTGGAAAAGTTAATTGATTTCACTTCCAATTTCCATCCCACCCTCACTTTTGCCAGGTCTATCTCGGTCTCCTGCCTTCCCTTCCCTGACATCTGTTTCCATTTCTGGGAATAGACTGGCCACTAATATCCTCTATAAATCCACTGCCTCCCATAGCTACCTGGACTGTGCATCCTGACACCCTGTTTCCTGTAAAGATTCCATTCCATTCACCCAGTTGCATGTGTTGCAATGTGGCCAACTTTGACAAGGGAACCTCCGAAATATCTGTCTCCAAAATGTCTACCTCCTTCCTCCATTGTTAATAGGGCCTCAGCTGGTTCCAACCCATCTCCTGCACTTCCGCCCTCACTCCCTGTCTTCCCTCACACAATTATGATAGGGTTCCCCTTGTCCTTGCCTACCATCCCACAAGTATTCACATCCGGAAGATCATCAGCCACCATTTTCACCACCTCCAGTGAGATGCCACCAAACACACATTCACTTCCCCTCCTTTGTCCACCTTCCACAGGGACTATTTCCTAAAGGACACACTGGTCCACTTTTCCTTCACTCCCAACACCCCACCCCCTCCCCATAGCACCTACATTGCACTTGCAGAAGGTGTAGCACCTGCCCATTTATCTCATCGCTCCTCAGTATCCATGGGCCTAAGATACCTTGTAGGTGAAGCAGCACTTGCACTTCTCACAATCTAGTCTACTGTATTTGCTGCTGACAATGTGGTCTTCTCTACATTGCGGAAACAAAGTGTAAACTGGGAGACCACTTCGCAGATGTCTATGTTCTGCCTGCACAAAAAGACCCTGAGCTTCTAATTGCCTGCTACTTCAACAGACCACCCTGTTCTCTGGCCAACGTCTCTGCATCAGGCTTGCTGCAGTGTTCCAGCAAAGCTCAGCACAAGCTGGAAGAACAACACCTCATTTTCTGAGAACCCTGAAGCCCTCTGGACGTAGTATCAAGTTCAATAATTTTAGGACCTGAAGACCATAAGACATAGGAGTGGAAGTAAGGCCATTTGGCCCATCGAGTCCACTCTGCCATTCAATCATGGCTGATGGGCATTTCAACTCCACTTACCCGCATTCTCCCCGTAGCCCTTAATTCCTTGTGGCATCAAGAATTTATCAATCTCTGCCTTGAAGACATTTAGCGTCCCGGCCTCCACTGCATTCTGTGGCAATGAATTTCACAGGCCCACCACTCTCTGGCTAAAGAAATGTCTCCACATTTCTGTTCTGAATTTACCCCCTCTAATTCTCGGGCTGTGTCCACGGGTCCTAGTCTCCTCGCCTAATGGAAACAATTTCCTAGCGTCCACCCTTTCCAAGCCATGATGAGAATAAGTTGCACTGCCATGTCCTAACCCCTACCCCACACACCAGGCTTTATTATCATACAGTCTGCCATTACACATTAATAGTCTCCTTTAGCAGCTATTCACCCTCCCAACCAGGTTGTTATTGACTTCTTTGTCTGTTCAACTATCTTTTTTTCTCTTTGGGCTCTATCCCTGCCTATTGCTTACTCCTCACCCTCTTCCCCTACTCTATCTTCTGTTCATAACTGACATTTCCTAGCTACCATCAGTCCTGTGGAAGGATCACTGGATCCAAAATATTAACTTTGATTTCTCTGCATAGATTCTGCCAGACCTGCTGAGCTTTTCAAACAAATTCTATTTTTGTTATCCTACTTCAACCCCCACTTAAATCTGTTCCCTAATGGTGGTGAGGGTGAGTGAATGGAAAGGAGGGGTCTGGGAGGGTTAGAACATAGAAGGATACAGCGCAGTACAGGCCCTTCGGCCCTCGATGTTGCGCCGACCGAGTCCTACCTAACCTATACTAGCCCAATAACTTCCAAATGCCTATCCAATGCCCGCTTAAATGAACATAAAGAAGGAGAGTTCACCACTGATATGGGCAGGGCATTCCATGAACTCACAACCCGCTGTGTGAAGAATCTACCCCTAACATCTGTCCTATACCTACCACCCCTTAATTTAAAGCTATGTTCCCTAGTAACACCTGACTCCATTAGCGGTAAAAGGTTCTTAGTATCTACCCTATCTAAACCCCTAATCATCTTATACACTTCTATCAGATCTCCCCTAAACCTTCTCTTCTCCAATGAGAACAGCCCCAAGTGCCTCAGCCTTTCCTCATAAGATTTTCCTACCATTCCAGGCAACATCCTGGTAAACCTCCTCTGCACTCGTTCTAAAGCTTCCACATCCTTCCTATAGTATGGCGACCAAAACTGCACACAATACTCCAGATGAGGCCTCACCAGAGTCTTATACAACTGCAACATGACCTCAGGACTCCGGAACTCAATTCCTCTGCCAATAAAGCCCAGTACACCATATGCCTTCCTCACAGCACTATTTACCTGGGTGGCAACTTTCAGAGATCTGTGTACATAGACACCAAGATCCCTCTGCTCATCCACACTACCAAGTAGCCTACCATTAGCCCAGTAATCCATCATCTTGTTATTCCTACCAAAGTGAACGACTTCGCACTTAGCTACATTGAATTCCATTTGCCACATTTCCGCCCAGCTCTGCAACTTATCTATATCCCGCTGTAACCTACCACTTCCTTCCTCACTATCCACAACTCCACCGACATTCGTGTCATCCGCAAACTTGCTTACCCAGCTTTCAAGTCCTTCCTCTAGATCATTTATAAAGATAACAAAAAGCAATGGTCCCAAAACAGATCCTTGTGGTACACCGCTAGTAACTGCGCTCCAAGATGAACATAATCCATCAACTACTACCCTCTGTCTCCTTCCAGCCAGCCAATTCCTAATCTAAACCTCTAATGTATCCTCAATGCCATACCTCCGAAGTTTTAGCATTAGCCTACCATGGGGAACCTTATCGAACGCCTTACTAAAATCCATATACACAACATCTACTGCTTTACCCTCATCCACTTCCTTAGTCACCTTCTCAAAGAACTCAATAAGGTTTGTGAGGCACGACCTGCCCTTCACAAAACCATGCTGGCTATCCCTGATCACGTTATTCCTACCCAGATGTTCATAAATCTTATCCCTTACCATTCTCTCTAAGACTTTGCCCACCACTGAAGTCAGACTCACTGGCCTATAGTTACTAGGGCTATCCCTACTCCCTTTCTTGAACAATGGGACCACATTCGCTATCCTCCAGTCCTCTGGTACTATTCCCGTTGACAATGTGGGAGCATGTGTAGAATCTGGCATCTTGCATGATTCCCCTTAAGAACTTACTTTGAGTGGCATCAAATGAGCTAAAACAAATTTTTCATAATAATCTTACATTTTCATGACCATGACAAGGAGTGTTGCTTTTTTATTTCAAAAGATATGTTTTAAATCAAGAGTTTATGTGTAATAAGTTATAGAATCATAGAGATGTATAGCATAGAAACAGACCCTTCGGTCCAACTTGTCCATGCTGACCAGACATCCCAACCCAATCTAGTCCCACTTGCCAGCACCTGGCCCATATCCCTCCAAACCCTTGCTATTCGTATACCCATCCAAATGTCTCTTAAATGTTGCAATTGTACCAGCCTCCACCGCATCCTCTGGCAGCTCATCCCATACACGTACCACCCTCTGCGCGAAAAAGTTGCCCCTTAGGTCTCTTTTCTACCTTCCCCTCTCACCCTAAACCTATGCCCTCTAGTTCTGGACTCCCTGACCCCAGGAAAAAGACTGTCTATTTATCCTATCCATGCCCCTCATAATTTTGTAAACCTCTATTTTACCCTCCGCCTCCGTTCCAGGGAAAACAGCCCCAGCCTGTTCAGCCTCTCCCTGTAGCTCAGATCCTCCAACCTTGGCAATGTCCTCGTAAATCTTTTTTGATCCCTTTCAAGTTTCACAACATCTTTCCGATAGGAAGGAGACCAGAATTGCACACAATATTCCAACAGTGGCCTGAGCAATGTCCTGTACAGCCGCAACATGACCTTCCATCTCCTGTACTCAATACTCTGACCAATAAAGGAAAACATACCAAATGCCTTCTTCACTATCCTATCTACCTACAACTCCACTTTCAAGGAGCTATGAACCTGCACTCCCAGGTCTCTTTGTTCAGCAACACTTTCAGGCCTCCAGTCTGAAAAACAACCCTCCACCACCACCCTCTGTCTTCTACCTTTGAGCCAGTTCTGTATCTAAATGGCTAGTTCTCCCTGTATTCCGTGAGATCTAACCTTGCTAATCAGTCTCCCATGGGGAACCTTGTCAAACGCCTTACTGAAGTCCATATAGATCACATCTACTGCTTTGCCCTCATCAATCTTCTTTGTTACTTCTTCAAAAAACTCAATCAAACTTGTGAGACATGATTTCCCACGCACAAAACCATGTTGACTCTCCCGAATCAGTCCTTGCCTTTCCAAATACATGTACATCCTGTCCCTCCGGATTCCCCTCAACAACTTGCCCACCACCGAGGTCAGACTCACCGATCTATAGTTCCCTGGCTTGTCTTTACCGCCCTTCTTAAACAGTGGCACTACGTTTTCCCACGCCAGTCTTCCGGCACTTCACCTGTGACTATCGATGATACAAATATCTCAGCAAGATGCCTAGCAATCACTTCTCTAACTTCCCACAGGTTCTCGGGCACACCTGATCAGGTCCTGGGGATTTATCTACTTTTAACCGTTTCAAGACATCCAGCACTTCCTCCTCTGTAATCTGGACATTTTGCAAGATGTCACCATTTATTTCCCTTCAGTCTATATCCTCCATATCCTTTTTCGACAGTAAATACTGATGCAAAATATTCATTTAGTATCTCCCCCCCCCCCCCCCCCCCCCCCCCCCCCCCCCCAATTTTCTGTGGCTCCACACAAAGGCTGCCTTGCTGATCTTCGAGAGGCCCTATTTTCTCCCTATTACCCTTTTGTCCTTTAATATATTTGTAAAAACCCTTTGGATTCTCCTTAATTCTATTTGCCAAAGCTATCTCATGTCCCCATTTTGCCCTCCCAATTTCCCTCGTAAGTATACTCCTATTTCCTTTATACTCTTCTAAGGATTCACTTGTTCTATCCTGTCTGTACCTGACATATGCTTCCTTCTTTTTCTGAATCAAACCCTCAATTTCTTTAGTCATCCAGCATTCCCTATTTATACCAGCCTTCCCGTTCATCCTGACAGGAACATATTTTCTCTGGATTCTTGTTATCTCATTTCTGAAGGCTTCCCATTTTCCAGCTGTCCCTTTACCTGCGAACATCTGCCTCCAAACATCTTTCAAAAGTTCTTGCCTAATACCGTCAAAGTTGGCCTTTCTCCAATTTAGAACTTCAACTTTTAGATCTGGTCTATCCTTTTCCATCACTATTTTAAAACGAATAGAATTATGGTCGCTGGCCCCTAAGTGCTCCCCCACTGACACCTCAGTCACCTGCCCTGCCTTATTACCCAAGAGTAGGTCAAGTTTTGCACCTTCTCAAGTAGGTATATCCACATTCTGAATCAGAAAATTGTCTTGTACACACTTAAGAAATTCCTCTCCATCTAAACCCTTAACACTATGGCAGTCCCAGTCTATGTTTGGAAAGTTAAAATCCCCTACCATAACCACTCTATTATTCTTACAGATAGCTGAGATCTCCTTACAAGTTTGTTTCTCAATTTTCCTCTGACTATTAGGGGAGTCTATAGTACAATCCCAATAAGGTGATCATCCCTTTCTTATTTCTCAGTTCCACCCAAATAACTTTCCTGGATGTATTTCCGGGAATATCTTCCCTCAGCACAGCTGTAATGGTATCCCTTATCAAAAATGCCACCCTGCCTCCCTTTCTATCCTTCCTGTCACATTTGTATCCTGGAACATTCAGCTGCCAGTCCTGCCCCCATCCCTGAGTCCTGTTTCCATAATTGCTATGATATCCCAGTCCCATGTTCCTAACCATGCCCTGTGTTCATCTGCCTTCCCTGTTAGGCCCCTTGCATTGAAATAAATGCAGTTTATTAGTCCTACCTTGTCCCTGCCTGCCTTGACTGTTTGACTCACTTCTGTTCTCAGCTGTACCTGTCTCCGATCGATGTCTTTCCTCACTATCTCCCTGGGTCCCACCTCCCCCCACTTTACTAGTTTAAATCCTCCCAAGTTGTTCTTGTAAATTTCCCTGCGGGTATATTAGTCCCCTTCCAATTTAGGTGCAATCCATCCATCTTGATCCAAAAATGTGAATCTTTCTCCCATACACCAGCTCCTCAGCCATGCATTCATCTGCTCTATCCTCCTATTCCTGCCCTCATTAGCTCATTGCACTGGGAGTAATCCAGATATTACTACCCATGAGGGCCTCCTCTTTTAAATTTCTGCCTAACTGTCTGTAATCTCCTTTCAAAATCTCAACCTTTTCCCTTCCTATATCGTTGGTTCCAATGTGGACAATGAACTCTTGCTGGCCCCTCTCCCCATTGAGAACATTCTGCACCCTCTGTGAGACATCCTTGATCCTGGCACCAGGGAAACAACACACCATTCTGCTTTTTGTCTGCTTTGTCATAATGATGCATTCCTGATGAAGGGCTTTTGCCCAAAACGTCGATTTTCCTGCTCCTTGGATGCTGCCTGAACTGAGGTGCTTTTCCAGCACCACTCTAGTCTAGAATCTGGTTTCCAGCATCTGCAACCCTTGTTTTTACCATAATTTTGCAGCATACTCATACAGTACAGTGATTCAGGAAGGTATTTAGAGGGTCTAATTTTTGTTTTCAAGTATGCTTGCATCGCTGGCAAGGCCAGTATTGATTAACCATTCCTGATTCCCCTTAAGATGATGGTGATTTACCTCTTGAAATTTCAGAATGCTTAGTGAGTAGTTAGTTGAATTTCATTTCTGTTGAACTATATATATTATTGAAAGTATGCTGTGTTTTGTTCAAATGGTACTAAAACATTTTGGGGAAAAACAATTATGTCTAATTTAGCTTACAATATCAATTTGTTACTGAATGTTTAAAGCTTAGAATTCTTAAAATAGAGATTTTCTCCATCCTAAACAGAATAAAATGACTCCAAACACGGGATTGTATCTTTAGTAGCTTATAGCTTATTAAACTTCTCAAATCGTCCCAACTGTTCCAGTTTAAGGCTAGAACTTGGCTTGTGCTTTTTGAGCTATGTTTCTGTCTACTTAGCAAAATACCAATTGCAATACAGTCTGTTGCTGGTTCTCCTTGCAGCCCAGTAAGATAATCGCATAAAGCTGTCGGGGAACAAAAGATGCTTATTTCCAGAAAATGTCACCATCGTAGCAGAACACAAACGTCCAGAAATGCTGCTGCTTTGAGGAAGAATCTGGGTCCTGGTTGAGTAGAGACAAAGTTACAAGAAGGTGGATGCTGTTTCAGACTTTGAGTAAAAGAAGGCAGGTGATCTGCATACCTAGGTGCCCAAAATACTGTGCTATTGAAAGGCTCCAGTTTATCTAAAACCACAAAGAATGTGTAAATATAACTCTTGTATATATTAGAGATCCACATCACAACAGTGGATTCATACAAGAGCACTAGTGACCATTTTATTAAGATGCATGACATCTGGGTAAGAAGGGTATCTGCTCTTTCACCTGGCATTTTGTGCTCTCTATTTTAACATAGGCTGTCATGTCCACGTTTTACTTCCATGATTGAGTGGGGATGCTGCTTGTACTGGTGTACTATCTGCTCCTGGTATGGTTGTGACATTATTTGCAGGATGTGAAACAGGATGATGGCAGAGGTTCTGTCCTTGTTTCTTTGGAATTTCTCTCATCCTAAGAGAGGGGGCTACATGTTTCTTCATAAATTGCTTTGGAACAGATTCTTCACAACACCAATACCATGCAAAGCACAGAGAGAATTCTGACTTAATCTGCCTATTAAAATTGGCAGAATTTGAGTGGGCATCCAGACCAACCTATCGGTTTTGACCATTTGAAGCAGCGTCGTACCGGACTTGAAGTGTTATCTCTGTTTCTCTCTTCACAGACACTGCCACTGAGTTTCTCCAGCACTTTCTGGTTTATGCTGAGTGGATGAGGTTAAAATTATCCTTTTGATGTAGTTAACATGGAAGAATTATTTTCACAGTTCATACCTACTTAAACATTTCCAACAATTCAAATAATGTATTTTAATATTCTGCAATAAAATGCATAGTTCCTCCTGAAGCTGAATGGAATCAAATTATTTTGATTTTGTTTTTAAAACAGGATTATTGATTGTAAAGATTGTAGATTAGATCTCTTTGAATCATTACATTCTAGAATGCAAGCTGAAGAACAGTAAAGTTCTAGATTTCCATTAAATGAAAAAAAAGCAAAACCTGGAGGCTCTGATATGATATTTAAAAAATCTCGTACTATAAAAACAGGGTACTTCCCAACTCACTGTCACCAAGGGAAATACACTAATCTGCAAATGTCCAACTGTTGACTGTGAAATTAAAGCCAATTACATCAAAAAAATCACACTGAAATGACAGAAAACCATAGAAATCAAGCTACAAGCAGGGCTATAAATCATTAACAATGAATTTTTCTCTTTTCTTCAATTATCGATTTTTAAAAAATAGGCTGACAGTAATGCATAAATCTTATATTTAAAAGAAGTGGTACATCAGATGACTTAATTTTTTGAGGGGGCATTATATTGGCTTGCCTACTAAACCAAATACTGGGAGAAATGTCTATAACATAAAAATATCATTTTTATTAAAATAATTAGTCCTTTTACATGGCATTTTCTGTATTAATTCCTTCAAACAACTTTCCATCAACAACCTGTAACTAATATAATAAGCCAGAGTTCTGGATTTATACAGATTTTCTGAAAAAGATTCAGCTAGCAAAGTAGCAGGCTTTGTCTTGTACCACAGAAAGAAGGAGCAAATTTGCCCAATGAGAGAACACTTTTCAATATGTCAGAATTTTCTAAAGTCTTTCAACTATGTCTATTACTCTTGTAAATCTTTGGTTGCTGTTAAAACAGATCATTGAAGACTACCATGAATTGCTGTGAGAACTTCATAAAACGCTAACATTTAGAAATTGTAAGCAAAGTCTGCTGACTGGTGTTATACACTTTCAAGAGAAACTGGTGAGGAAATTATAAAAATGTAGAGGACAGGATCAAGTCATTTATATGTTCTAGGCAGGTCCATAGATTGCATCTCTTTTTGATTTATGTTTGTTAATATTTGACTTTGCATTCTGATTAGTATTTTATGGAAGAGCTTCATCAAGTAAAAAAAAACAGCTGTTACCTCACATAGGTAAAGTTTTTGATTGAGTGAATATGGTATCTATCTCATCTGCAATTGAAGAGAATGCTAGTTATATACTTAAATTCCAACAAGTAATTCTGTAAAACAATTACACTTTACCTGCAGATCCACAGCCATCTAGAAAATTAAGACATGTTCCTCTAGATCCATAGACAGCCAGAAAATTAAAACACATTTATACAATTAATGTGGTTTACTTTCAGATTGTGTTACATGTCTGTCATGAGATGAGAGGAACTGATTCTTCTCTATCTTTCTTTCCTGTGACCTTGAGGAGGAACTGAGAGTTTACAAATACATGCTGCTTCCCTATGAATTGGTCAAAAGAAAAACAGTGAAAGCCAAATTCTTAATCACCCTTCTTTTTGTTGAGCTGTTTTCAAATATTAAGAGCATTTATTAATGTTGGTCTAATCAAATTTGTAATAGTCACAGAGAAGGTCTGCCTATGAGGTAACAGCCATTTTTTTTAACTTGGTGAATCTCTTCCATAAAATACTAATCAGAATGCAAAGTCAAGTATTAACAAACATAAGAAGAGATGCAGCTATGAACCTATTATAGTCATGACTATAATAATTGATTTAAAAAATTGGAAGATTATTCAAATTTCCTTTTAGTAAATCTGCCCTGTGGATTTAGTTCCATTATTTTGGCAGGTTATGTTGTTGTGCTCCTCTAAGCCATTTTGTTGCAACATGCACTTGGTTAACAAGCATGAGAAATAGAAGTAGGAGTAGGTCATATGGCCCCTTTCAGCTTGTTCTTCTGTTCTTTTACCTCAAATTGAGTTGCTTGTCTTGTTTCTATCTCCCTTTATTTGTTTGGTATTAGATTAGATTAGATTCCCTACAGTATGGATACAGGCCATTTGACCCAATAAGTCTCACCGACCCTCTGAAGAGTAACCCACCCAGACCCATTCCCCTACCCTATATTTACCCCTGACTAATGCACATAACACTATGGGCAATTTAGTATGGCCAATTCACCTGGCCTGCATGTCTTGGATTTACAAAGTTAAAAACCACACAACACCAGGTTATAGTCCAACAGGTTTAATTGGAAGCACTAGCTTTTGGAGCACCGCTTCTTCATCACCACCTGATGGAGGAGCAGCGCTCTGAAAGCTAGTGCTTCCAACTAAACCTGTTGGACGATAACCTGTTGTTTGTGTGATTTTGTAACTTTATACACCCCAGTCCAACACCGGCATCTCCAAATCTCATCTTTGGATTGAGGGAGGAAATGCGTGCAGACACAGGGAGAATGTGTAAATTCCAGACAGTTACCCTAGGCGGGAATAGAAACCAGGTCCCTAGTGCTATGAGTAAAAAGTGAGGTCTGCAGATGCTGGAGATCAGAGCTGAAAATGTGTTGCTGGTTAAAGCACAGCAGGTTAGGCAGCATCCAAGGAACAGGAAATTCGACGTTTCGGGCTAGAGCCCTATATTCTTTCATCCCTAGTGCTATGAGGCAGCAGAGCTAACCACTGAGCCACCGTGCTGCCAATGGTATCTGTATACCATTGAAAATGTACGAAGGTACCAAAAACATTTTGCTATTTCAAACCACAGAAAACCAAAAAGCCACTGATTTTAAAAAAAAGTAAGTGCAATGTACTTTTTAATGAAATAATAATAAAATTTAGTTCCACACTCAAATCCCAATTGGAGCCAAACTCCCCTTGTGTCGGGTGCATTGGCTGAAATTTTGAAATGAAAGCAGCCTGCCAGAGGTTTGACTAAATCAAGTCAATACTTATAGTTTTATTTTTTCTCTTTTGTTGTGTGTTGGACAAGGCTGGTGCAGGCTTTGGTATATGATTAGTAACATTTGCTTGACCTTCTGCAAAGCTATCATTTATCATGTTTTAATATTCCTAAATCTGTGGAATACATCTGACAGGAAAGCTTAAAAAGCTTGCTGTAATGGAAATCTAACATGAATCTACAGAAAATGGTGTAATGAGGTAAAAAGCTTGTGAGTTGGGTCGGTTTTAACCCTTAGCTATAGGTTTAGTCAGGGTTTTTCTGTAAATTCAACTTCAGATATTTATGTGCAAAGTTTCCAATTTTCAAGTCTCTTAAAATTTGTCACTAAAATATATGCCTACTTCAGTCAAAGAGTATATGATCATTCAGCTATGTAATCACCATATTTTTAAGCAATCTGGTTTGGCAAAAGTTGCTTAAAAATCACAGTCAAGGTCTTTTTCTGGAATAAATATTTTAAAAGCAAATACTACTTCTAAAACCTGACTTTATTGCATCAACAAATAGACCACGCCAAAGAATTTATTGATGTTAAGATGAAGTTGTTTTGGACCTGGACATTATTCTGACACTGTCTAGACATTTTAGTAATTAGAAATTTTCATGATTTGCAATAACTACATTAGTATTTTGAAATAAATTCCCATTGTATGCTCATCCCTTCAGTGTAGTTTCACGCCGTTAACACTGTCTAGACACTTGTGACTAGTTCATTGTATTAAACCAATTAGATGATGAATAAACAGATCAAATCACAGCGAAAATGGGGCTTGAGACCTGGATGATCATCAGCAGCAATCCAATGTTTTGTTTCTAATTTTTAGTCTCCTAACCGCAATACTAAGAACTTAAAGAACGTTGTAAATTGAATCATAAACTACTAAATTATCTTTGTCACAAAATCACAAGCATTGTTTTGACTTGGTCATTCCATCACCATTTGATGATTGGATTTTGTTTAGCCCTAGTGCTGACCTATCGCTAACATGAATCAGGAATACCTAGGAGCAAGTGATAGGAATATAAATTACTTAAATGTGCTTCTACCATACGTACAGTCAGGGAGCTCCAGCTTCCCACCACCCTCTCAATTGGGGAAAAAGAAATGTTTCCTCACATCCCCTCTAAATCTTGTACCTTTTACTTTAAATCTATGCCCTCTGGTCACTGATTTATCCACGAAGGAGAAAAGTTTATCTATGCCCCTCATACTGTTAAAAATGATGTGGAGGTGACGGTGATCGACTGGGGTGGACAAAGTTAAAAATCTCACAACACCAGATTGTAGTCCAACAGGTTTATTTCGAAGTAAAAGCTTTCAGGTAGCTAATGTGGGAGGCTCATAGGACACAAAATGTATCGTAAAAGATCAACAAGTCGTACAACTAATGGGATGTATTGAACAAACCTAGATTGCTGTTAAGCCTTAATCACTTAGAATGGAGATGCAGGTTTCAATTTGATTAAAATGTAAATCCCAGAACTATCAAGTCACAGTCCTGAGATCACTTTTTTTCTACAAAAAAAGGTTACATCTCCGCTCAGGCATTGCATTCAAAATGGGAGGTTAGAGTCCTAACCTTAAGTCAGACTGTTCTGTTTCCAAAGTAGGAATTTATAAATTGTCACATGGACTGACTGCCTACAGAATGTGCACTTTTGAACAAAATTGAATGTATCTGCAAATGAAAATTCATTCCACAGACTTGTATTTTGTGTGTGTGTGTGTTTTGTGTGTGTTGGGGCGGCGGGGGGGGGGGGGGGGGGGGGGGGTCGGTGAGATCGAGTTGTGTTGGACAGAGGGAGACAATATCTGTGGTGGTGTGTGCTTGCTTGATAGAGTGTGCGCAAGTGTAACTGAATATATACCTGTGAGAGAGTGTGCGCAAGAGTGGGGTATGTGTGTGTCTGAGAGACCATGTATATGAGAGAGGGTCTGTGTGAGTGTGTACAGTATGGATCACCTGTAGTGTGACATGAATCCAAGATCCCGTTTGATGCCATCCTCATGGGTATTGAACTTGGCTATCAGCCTCTACTTGGTGACTTTGCATCATTGTGTATCCCGAAGCCCGCCTTAGAAGACGGTCACCTGAAGATCCGAGGCTGAATGTCCTTGACCGTTGGAAGTTCCCTGACTGGGAGGCCTCATAATGTTATATACTTCAATCCTGTCCCCTTTAAATCTCCTGTGCTCCAAGGAAAACAAGTCCAGTCTATCCAAAATTGCTTCATAACTGAAGCTCTTCTGGTAAATCACCTCTCCACCGTCTCCAGTGCTACCACATCCCTCCAATAATTTAGATTCCAGAACTGCACACAACACTTTATTAGTAGCGTAACCAATGTTTTGCATCATTTCAGCATAAGTTCGCTGCTATTAAACTCCATGTCTCGACTAATAAAAGCAACTGTCCCATATGCCTCCTTAACCATATGCCTCCTTTATCTACCTGTCCTGATACCTTAAGAGAGCAGAGTACATGCATGCCTAGGTCCCTGTGATTCTCCAGTCCCCAGAATTCCGTTCTTTTTCATAATTATCTTGACATGTTTATCCTGCCCAAGTGTATCACCTCACATTTATCTGGGTTGAATTCCATTTGTCAATGATCTGCCCATCTGACCCATCTAAAAGGTCATGAAATCTCCCAATTCTGTTGGCTACTTCCATGTCTTTCATATCCTTGCAGACTCATTCACGCAGACTGTTTGTGCCCACTTGATGTGCATAGGGCAATGCTGTACAGGTCATTCTGTTATAACACGTATTTCAACAATGCAAATTCACTGTAATGTGATTGACAAACTGGGGACGCTGTGTCTACAGCACAAACTTTTCAAATATGTTGGCTGTAACAGTACCAACACTATAAGCATGTTTCGAAAGCGCAATTTTTCTATAATGTAGGGTTGCACAAGAACACAATTGTGTTATAGAAAAACTGACACTATACAGATTATTTCATGTACTGGGAACAAAAGGTGCTGACTAGAACTGGTTAGTGGAGCTCCAGTCCTAGCAAACTCAGTCAAGCTATTCCTCATAGTTGATCTGTACTCTAAAATGTTCATCTTTACCTTTTGGAATCAAAAATATGGGTCTTATTATAGCTGTATGATTCCATTGCAAATTTGATACATAAGATTTTTTGATACATTGCTACTTGTTTTAAAGTGTGTGGAAAAATTGACCAGTATTATTTTTTATTTTTTAAAAATATGTTGTACTGCAGGTGCTGGAAGTCCTCTTTGCTAAGTATATTTGAGTCTGGGATCTTTTACATCGTCCTTAACCAATGCCCAATGCCTTCTGTTGTTTAGGCTACATGTGTTGGAATTCTTCTCATAAACTCTTCCATCTCTGCAGTTCCTTCTTCTTTTAAGATGACTGTTAAAAGTCAGTTTGTTGACCAACCTTATAGTCATCCTCCTTTTAATAATTATTGCTTCGGCTTTGTATTCATTTTTGGCTGACTGTGCCTCTGAGCCTTGGAATGTGGTAAAAGCAGCATAAAATGGAAATTATGCCGTCTGGCATTTACTTTAATGAGTAAATACTAATCCTTAACCTAAAATGTACTATTGTTTCTCTGATCTCATGCTCAATAGTAGAGTAAGAATGGTCAGAAACTTGGCGATTAGTCTTGGCTTAAGTACTGACCTTTTTCTCTCCAGTGATTTTCTGGGTCTTAACGTAGCCATTCACCCCATTGGAGATAGATTTCCTTATTCCTTGGGAATTGGTGTGTCAACCAGTAAGTGGTGAAACTTGGACAGCTGAGGGGTTTAGAGGAATATGGGCCAAGTGCTGGCAAGTGGGACTCCTTTAATTTATCCGATCTAGTCGACTTGGATGAGTTTGACTGAAGGGTCTGTTTCTGTGCTGTAAACTCTGACTCTCTGACTTCGAGTATCATTGGTGATGTAAGTTAAACTAATTTATATTGAAATCATCTTGCCAGCAGAGTAAACTAATAACTGTGTGAAAATTACGCTATTTTGAGCCACAGCTGTTTCATTTTATTACATGGTGAGGAATTGAAAAGAAATTATTAGGAAATCTTGCAAACATATTGACAAATGAAAAGAAAGTGAACATCTCAGAATTAGTAGATTAAAGCATGTCATTTAACCGAATTGGTCCATGCTGTGGTTTATGCTTCTAGCAAGAGATTTATGGCAACACAGCCACTCTGAGCATTTGTCTAAACCAATCAATGTGCTAATTCTGTTCCCAGCATTGACTTCCTCACTGCCTTACAGACCTTTTGAGGTCTGCACAGAAGGAAAAAATAATCAGAGGGAACATAGCGCATGAGTATTCTCCCACCCAACTTCATTTCATTCTATCAGTGTTTCCTTCTGACCGTTTCTCCATTTGTCTTTATCGAGATTACCCTTAAGTACCCTTCATATGTATTTTGTTTCAACGATCTCCACTGGACTTACTACCAGTGCTTCACCGGAGACTCTCACTGATGATATTACCTGGTATGGTGACAAAATATGTGGAAAACAAATCTTCAAGCTCAGCGAACTAACTTCGATACTTATCATCAACCTGAGCTACAAACAGTCTCAAAAATTTACAAAAAAGAGCATGATTACACTTAAACTATGCTCTTAGCTGCTACCGTGTTGTGAGCTCCCCCACAAGGGCAACACGGTGGCACAGTGGTTAGCACTACTGCCTCACAGCGCCAGAGACCTGGGTTCAACTCCCGCCTCAGGCAACTGACTGTGTGGAGTTTGCACGTTCTCCCCGTGTCTGCGTGGGTTTCCTCCGGGTGCTCCGGTTTCCTCCCACAGTCCAAAGATGTGCGGGTCAGGTGAATTGGCCATGCTAAATTGCCCATAGTGTTAGGTAAAGGGTAAATGTAGGGGCATGGGTGGGTTGCGCTTCGGCGGGTCGGTATGGACTTGTTGGGCCGAAGGGCCTGTTTCCACACTGTAAAGTAATCTAATCTAATCTAATTTCCACTTGCACATAGATTCCTGCAAGGTCAGCTGCGAATTTTGCTGTTTGTTAATTTTTCTTTGCACTCTGAAGTTCAGAAATATTTGAACTCGTACAGCAAATGCAGTAGCTGTGCTGATTTAATGCTGTCTGACAGCAGTTTAGGTTTTCTTACTCTTTTCATTCACTGACTATGTGGTCACTGCCTTTGTCTGTCTTCCTTCTTTTTCAAGTGCTATTGTTTGGTCCTTTTTATTCTCCAAAGATCCAAAACAATGTAACAGCTTATAAAACAGAAGTTACTGTTCCTGGGATTTGAGGAAATTCACTCCAACACTGAAAATACCTCTTAATAAGGAGCAACTCCTACAGTCACAATTCTTTTCCCATCCACCATCTTAGATTATCCAGAATCCTTTTTCAAGGTAGCATTTGATGAAGCATGGCATCAAGTAGCGCTAGTAAAACTGCAGTCATTGGAAATCTGGGATAATCTTGGATGACTAACATAAAGATAGAAGATGGGATTTGTTAGAGGTGAATCATCTTGAGTCCCAGCACATCATTGTGAGAGTTTCTTGGAGAAGTATCTTAGGCCCAACCATCTTTAACTGCTTCATCAGTGACCATTTCCACAATGGCAATACTGCTGCTAAATCCTGCACAGTCAACATCCTGGAGTTACTGCTGACCAAAACCAAACTGGACCAACTATATAAATACTGTGGCCGATCTGAAGCTGAGAATTCTTCAGCAACATACCACCTGATTCCTCACCATCTATGGAGTACATTACCAGGAGTGTGATAAGATATTCTTCTTTTTCCTAAACGCAACAGCTTCAGCAACCCAGCTCTACACCTTCCGAGACAAATCTGTTTTCATGATAGATATCCCATTGAATAGCTTGAACATTTACACCCACTACCACTGGTACACAGTCTCAGCAATATGTACACAATGCACTGCAACAACTCGAAGAGCCTAAGACAGTACTTTCCAAACTGATGATCACTACCATCTAGAAAGACCAGGGCAGCGAACGTATGGGAACTCTACAAGTTTTCCTTCAAGCCACACATCAACCTAACTTGGAAATCTGTCATAATTCCTTCACTTGCTGTCAATATCCTGGAATGCATTTCCTACCAACACTTGGGGAAATTTTATGCGTGGACTTCATTTCCACAAGGCAGCTTACCAACCTTTCACAGACAATGAGGGATGGGCAATAAACTTTAGCTTAACCAGCAATATTTACATCGTGTAAATGAATAATATATCTCATGAAAATGTTTGGCAAGAGAGTGCCTTCATCTCTGGGTACTCTGTCTCTCATCTTCAAGGGCTAACTTCTGCTTCAGTATTAGCAGGTCTCCTATAAGCTTTCCATCTTTGAAATACCCTGAAAGATGGTGAGCCCAAGCCCCTCTCTGGTTATTAATTGACCAATTCAGAGAAAATCACTTTCTTATGCAGTGTCAAACCCCTCCCTTTGAGCGTGGTGATAAGGTTTGAAACCCCCAGGTTATCATAGAGTTATTGAGGTCATACAGTTTGGAAACAGACCTTTTCGGTCCAAACAATCCACACCAAACATAATCCCAAACTAACCTAGATCCCCCTGCTTGCTTCTGGTCCGTCTCCCTTGAATCCTTTCCTATTCATGTATTTACCCGAACGTCTTTTAAAAGTTGTATTTGTGCCCATGTTCACCACTTCCTAAGGACATTTATTCCACTCGTGAACCACCTTCTGAGTAAAAACTTTGCCCCTCATGACTTTATTAAATCTCTCTCCTCTCAGCTTAAGAATGTACCCCTTAATCTTGAAATCCCCAAACTTTGGGAATAGATAACTACCATTAACTCTATCTATGCCCCTCATTATTTTATAAACTTGGAGAAAGTCACCTCTTGACCTCCTATGCTGCAGTGAAAAAGCTACCAGCCTTTCTTTATAACTCGAATCTTCCAAACCCGGCAACATCCTGGTAAATCTCTTCTGAATCCTCTCCAGCTTAATAACATCCTTCCTATAACTGGACAACCAGAACTGGATACAGTGCTCCAGAACTGGCCTCAACAATATCCTGTACAACCTCAACATGATTTCCCAACTCATAGACTTCAAAGCACTGAGCAATGAAGAAAAGCATGCCAAACACCCCAGGACCCTTCAACACAATGGCAACAATTTGGGTTTCACCAGTTTCCTCATTTCTTTCCAACCTTCCAGCTCGGCACTGTCCTCATGACCTGACCCACTTGTCAATCTTCCTTCCCACTTATCTGCTCCACCCTCCTCTCCGACTTATCACCTTTACCCACACCTCCATCCACCTATTACACTCTCAGCTACTTTCTCTCCAGCCTCACCCCCCCCGCCCCTCCCATTTACCTTTCCACCCCCGAGCACCCCAGCCTCATTCCTGCTGAAGGGCTCTTGTCCCGAAACGTTGATTTTCCTGCTCCTCGGAGGCTGCTTGACCTGCTGTGCTTTTCCAGCACCGCTCTAATCTTGACTCTAATCTCCAGCATCTGCAGTACCTACTTCCGCCTTTTTAACCATCCTGCCTACATATGACGAGCTTCAAAGAATTATGTACCTTAACTCCTCTGTCCCTCTATTCTACAACACCATCCAATGTTCTACCTCTAATCGTATAAGTCCTACTCCTGTTTATTGTACCAGAATGAAATACCTCGCATTCATCCAAATTGAACTCCTTCTGCCATTTTTGGCACATTGTCCCATTTAGTCAGGAACCCCCTATAATCTAAGAAAAGCTTCTTCACTGTTTACCTTGCCACCAATTTTGGTATCATTGCAATCTTGCTAATCATATCATTTATATTCTCAAATCAATATAAATGACAAACAAAAGAGGACCCAGAACTGATCCATGTGACAGGTGGTGACAGGCCTCCAGTCTGAGAAACAACCCTCCACCACGCTGTCTCCTGCTGCTAAGCCATTTATGTATCCAATTGGCAAGCTCACTGAATCCCATGAGACCTAATTTTACTAATTAGTCTACCATGCAGAACCTTGTTCTTGATGTTTGGTTGATAGATATATAATGGATTGTGTAAAACCTGACATGGCATGCAAAAGTATATGTCTTTTATGCAGGAGTTATATGCTGGATAAAGGCAATGTAGAAGATTACTGTGATGAGAAACTAAAATCATCACTAAGTCATCTTTCGTAGCCTGTTCCCTTAGATAATGACTTCTGTCACATCACGTGGACATTGGAAGGGGCTGTAAAACATCTGACATTTGCTTGAACAAGAAGTGTCAGAAATGAGTAATGTACACAATTCATTGAGTGCCAATGCTGTTGTAGTTTGTATGTAATCCACGATGAAAGGAATAATTTCAAGTGCACCATTCTTAAGTGATTTGCTGCTTCACTTTCGATGAGTATACACATATAGCAAATGTTAAGTTCTTATCACTTCTGTTTAAAATAACATTTTAATACCGTTTCACCTTACAAACTGTTCATCATAAATATAGCACATTAAAGTATACACTTAATCAAAATATTTGTCAAGGGCAGGTGAGCTATGGTTCCTTAGAAAATATAGCATACTTGAGTCAAACTTATGTTGAATTTAACTTCTTTAGAAACTCAGTAGAGACAAGAAGGCTTTAGAATCCCTGCAAGCCATTGATCGAAAAGTACTAAGTTTGAGGCTGGTCAAGGAAATGTGGACCAGAATCTTCTTTAACATATCTAGCTGATCTCTTATTGTAGAAAACAGCAAATTAGTCTTTGTTCTTGCCTTATGTAGAGATGCTTTAAAACACTTTCCACAATGGATTTATATTGAATATTGTGGTGATTTTGTAGTTCTGCTTATCAAATTTCTCATACCAATTGTATAATCTTATGGACATGCATTTTTTTGTGCAATCTGAACAATCCAGTCTATATAAAGGTAGGGCTAGTGTACAGTACAATTATACTGAGGTTCAACCAGAGAATCATAAGTAAAATGTTGTAATTTTTCCAAAGAACAAACACCAGTAAATTTCATCACTTTTGTTTTTGACTTGAATTGCTGGTGGGGGGAAAGAAATTATAGACTGATTGCTGTAAAGTATCTCTGATTTAATTTGATGCATATGGAACAGCATTGTAGCGGATTTGACAAGATGTGAAATGTCACAATAGGAATGTAAGCTGTAGAAGGAAATAAAAATCAGATATTTTCAGCACTTCATCTTTTGTCGAAAATGTGAGCTTTAAGATTGACAATGGTAGTCTTGGATTATGGTGGCCAGTACTGTGAAGCTGCTTCTAATATTAATTTACTTCAATAAACATATATTGTAATTAGCCTCATCAGTTACAGCTATTCTGTTGGAGCTAAGGATTAGTGATTCTTTTGATAGCTTGTTCAAATTTCTGCTCCCTTTCAAACTCTGGCAACAAGCCACCTTGTAATTCCAATCATCAGTTCTGCTTTTTGAATGTACATTATAAATTGTATAATATTGAGACATAGCACATGACCTTCATGATGCTTTTAGCAGAGATTGAACTTTGTGTCACCCTTAGTTTACTGCAGAGTAAGAGTTTTTTTTGTGAAATGCAGTTCTTTCATCTGTCCATCGTGACACTTGGACAGTAGTGGTGAACATGCTGTTTAGGAATGTCTATTTGTAGTATAGAGTTGAGAAGTTTTCGATGTAGACTGCACAACATACATCAGCAGAATGTTTACTGTTCAAGTTGCACTATCAAGTTTTCTGTGGAGGGTGAAAATTTTGGAAGGAAATGCTGTTCAAGTTTTTTGCAATTCAGACATTATTTTTGAAGCCATTGTGAAGTCCTAGCTTCAATCCGGTAAGTTTGTCATTTCAGGATAATTTACTTAATGTCAGACAGAATGATTATTGCAAATATTTCGTACTACTTCTCAAAATTTCTGCACCAGCCAAATTTTCTATTTCATGTATACCAGATCTACCAGCCAAATAGGTAAGTGCAGTGTGCTTGTGGAACTGAGATGTATGGACCTTTTATAATCCTTGGTTTGAACTGCAGTGGTTCTTTGTTATTGCTAATTAATCTCATTGAACAACAAAATCTGATCAAGTCTTCCTATGCTGCAGAGGGTCAAAGAAGAATGATCACCAGACTTGAACATTAACTCTGCATTATTTCTACAGATACAGACCTCTTGAATTTTTGTAGCAATTTTTGTTTTTAAAGTGGAACTTGTACTTTTCATTTACATTTATGCGAATTTATCAGGCTTGACTGAAATTCTTCACTGTACAGGCATACACACTACTACTTCATTTGGTAAGAAGAATGTAATAGTGAGCCAAGACTTAGAATAGAATAGAACAGCCTTTATTGTCACGTGCATTCATATGAGTGCACTTAATGCTAACATCCTGGGAAGTGTTGCTGAACAAAGTTTGTAAATGTTGCCTCTCGGCGCCATCTTAGGTACTGGATACTTGGGTACAGATACTTCATGTCTTGTCACAGAATTGAAATAGTAAAAAAAAAATTGGCATGGGAATACAGAGTATAAAAGTCCAGAATGAGAATATCAAATGTCTTTAAAATAGTCCAGTTATATTCCTTTTCGAACATTAGTCGGTGCCCACTGGGCTTCAGAAGCCAAGGCCACGCTGCCTCCACGTGCTGGCCTTTGTCCAGGTCTCACTCCTCTTCTCCAGCTTCAGGACTCGGCCCACAATTCATCTCCCTTAGTCTCGCCTCCATTCTACAGGAAGGGTAGGATAGACTAAGAGGTTAAAAGTTCAGACTTTAGACTTGTGTGTTGCATGTAACTCTTCTATGACATGCGCATACATCTGTGTACCTGGAGATCTGCACATCGGTGCAGATTTGACTAAGAGGTAAATTGTGCAAAAGTCCATATGTACAGATATGAAAATATGATTTTTAAACTTATTTTTGTCAGGACCTAAGGTGTCATATTTATGCTGTTATATTATTCATAAAGAGGTAGGAACAAATTGTAATTGTGTTTTATTGTAAGGGAATAGAGCATAAAAAAGATGCAAGTGGTGCTTCAGCTATGTAGATTCCTAAGTTAGCATCTGGAATACTGTGTACAGTTTTGGTTTTCTACTAAATCTGATTATGTTAAAGACCGTTTATAGAAGGTTTGTTCGATTCATCCTGGGATAAAAGGTTATCTTATTAGGGAATCTTGAACATGTTAGGCCTACATGTGGGAGATTAGAATAAAGGTGATCCTTTCGATATTTAATATCCTAAGATGACTTAGAGTTATAGAGATGTACAGTACGGAAACAGATCTTTCGGTCCAACATGTCCGTGCCAGCCAGATACCCTAACCTAATCTAGCCCGATTTGCCAATATTTGCTCCATATCCCTTCAAACCTTCCCTATTCATGTACCATACAGATGCCTTTTAAATGTTGTAATTGTACCAGCTTTCCCCATTTCCTCTGGCAGCTCATTCCAGACATATACCACTCTCTGCATGAAAAACTTGCCCCTTAGGTCCTTTTTAATCCTTTCCCCTCTTACTGTAAAGTTATACCATCTACTTCTGGACTCTTCCACCCCAGGAGAAGGACCTTGTCAATATACCTATCCATGCCCCTCATGATTTTGTAAACCTCTATAATGTCACCCCTCAACCTCCAATACTCCAGGAAAAACAGCCTCCGTCTGTTCAGCCTCTCCCATAACTCAAACCCCTAAATCTTGGCAACATCCTTGTAAATCTTTTCTCGACCCTTTCAAATCTCACAACATCCTTCCGATAAGAGGGAGACCAGAATTGCACACAATATTCCAATTGTGGCCTAACCAATATCCTGTACAGCTGCAACATGACCTCTCAACTTCTATACTCCGTGTTCTGACGAATAACAGAAGGCATACTAAACGCCGCCTTCACTATCATATCTACCTGAGACTCCACTTTCAAGGAACTATGAACCTGCACTCCAAGGTGTCTCTGTTCAGCAACACTTCCCAGGATCCTGCCCTGATTTGCCTTTCCAAAAAGCAACACCTCCAATTTATCTAAATTAAACTCCGTCTGCCACTCCTCAGTCCATTGGTCGATTGGATCAACATCCCATTGTAGTCTGAGGTAATTTTAGTATCATCTGCAAACTTACGAACTATAACTGCTATGTTCACATCTAAATTATTCATACAAATGATGAAAGGCAGTAGATCCAGCACTGATCCTTGTGGCACAGCACCTGTCACAGACCTCCAGTCTGAAAAACAACCCTCCACCATCCTGTTTCTTCTACGTTTGAGCCAGTTTCGTATTCAAATGGAAAGTTCTCCCTGTACTCCATAATGAGAATCCAGAGTTTAACCTTGCTAACCAAGCACACATGAGAACCTTGTCGAACACCTTACTGAATTCCATATTGATCATGTACCCCATTCTGCCTTCATCAAACCTCTTTGCTGCTACTTCAAAAACTCAATCAAGTTAGTAAGACATGATTTCCCATGCATGAAGCCACGTTAACTAAACATTATCCATCCTTGCCTTTCCAAATTCATGTAAATCCACATTCCTTCTGAAAAGCTTCTGCTCAAAATGGCAATTGTCCTTCTCCAATACAGCTTGACCGGCTATGCTTTTCCAGCACCACATCCTCTAATCTGCAGTTCTCATTTTCTTCCTGTAAATTCTGTCCCTGAGGATACCTTTCCCCCCCCCCCCCCCCCCCCGCCCTGCCAAACAACAAATTTCCCCTCACTAATGTCCGGCTCACCAGTCTCCAGTTCCCTGGCTTTTCCTTACCATCTTTCTAAAATGATTTCCCTCTTAAGTATGTTCATACTTCCTTGATACTCTTCTAAGGATTCACTCGATCTCTACCGTCTGTATGTGACATATGTTTTCTTTTTCTTTACCAAAACCCCTCTTTCTCTAGTCATTCAGCATTCCCTACACCTACCAGTCTTGCCTTTCATTCTAACAAGAACATACTATCTCTGGACTCTCGTTATCTCATTTTTGAAGGCTTCCTATTTTCCAGCTGTCCCTTTACCTGCAAACATCTACCCCCAATCAATTTTTGAAAGGTCTTGCCAAATACCATCAAAATTAGCCATTCTCCAGTTTGGAACTTCAACTTTTAGATCCAGTCTATCCTTTTCCATCACTATTTTAAAACTAATAGAATTATGGTCGCTGGCACCCAAGTGCTCCCCCACTTACACCTCAGTCACTTCCTTTGCCTTATTTCCCAAGAGTAGGTCAAGTTTTACACCTTCTCCAGTAGGTACATCTACATACTGAATCAGAAAATTTTCTTGTACACGCTTAACTAATTCTACTCCATTTAAACCCTTAATACTTTTGCTGTCCCAGTCTATGTTTGGAATTTAAAATCCCCTACCATATCCACCCTATTATTCTTACAGTTATCTGAAATCTCCTTACAAATTTGTTTCTTGCTGGCTACTAGAGGATCTATAGTACCATCCCAATAAGATGATCATCCTTTCTTCTTTCTCAATTCCACCCAAATAACTTCCCTCGATGTATTCTGATGAATATCCCTCCGAGGTACGGCCATAATGTTATCTCTTATCACAAGGGATCTTTTGATAAGGGCTAACTTATCCACTCCCCCTCCTCTCTTGCGCCACTTTTTCTCTCCTTCCTATAGCAGTTGTATCCTGGAACATTAAGCTGCCAGTCTGGTCCATCCCTGAGCCATGTATTTGTAATTGCAATGATATCCCAGTCCTATGTTCCTAACCATGCCCTGAGTTCATCTACCTTCCCTGTTAGGCCTTTTGCATTGAACTAAATGCAGTTTAATGTACCTTGGTCTCTGCTTTGTTCCTGCCTGCCCTGACTGTTTGACTTGCTCCTTTTCCCAACTGTACCAGTCTCAGACTAATTTGTTTTCTCACTATCTCCCTGGGACCTCTTCCCCACATCTTACTAGTTTAAATCTTCCTGAGCAGCTCTAGCAAATCACACTACCCGTATATTGGTCCCCTTCTAGTTGAGTTCCAATCCATCCTCCTTATACAGGCCACTTCTACCCCAGAAGAGATTCCAATGATCCAAAAATGGGAAACTTTCTCCCGAGCACCAGCTTATCTGCTTTATCCTCCTACTCCTACCGTCACTAGTTCGCAGCACTGGAAGTAATCCAAATATTACTACCCTCAAGGAACTCCTTTTAAAATTCCTGTCTAACTGCCTATATTCTCCCTTCAAAATTACATCCTTTTTTCTTCCTATATTGTTAGTTCCAATGTGCACAATGACCTCCTGCTGGTCCCATATCCCTGTGAAAATATTCTGCACTCTGTCCGAGATATCCTTGATCCTGGCACCTGGGAAACAATGCACCATTCTGATTTCTCGCTGTCGGCCACGGAAATGCCTATGTGTGCCTCTGACTAGAGAGTCTCCTAACACAGTCGATCACTTGGAACCTGACGTACGCTTCATTACGTTAGAGCTAGTCATGGTACCAGAAACTTTGCTGTTCGTGCTACATTGTCCTGAGGATTCATTACCCCCTACAATTTCCAGAACAGCATACTTGTTTGAGATGGGGATAGCCATAAGAGACTCCTGCACTACCTCCTTCCTCCTCCCAACTTGCCTGGAGGTAACCCATCTACCTGACTATACCTGCGATTTTTTTTTTTCTCTCTCCCTATAACTGCTGTCACATCCCCTAGCTCCTGTAAATTCCCCATTTCCTCTAACTGCTGCTCCAACCAATCCATGTGATCTGATAGGATTCGCAACCAAACACACTTCCTGCAGATATAATTATCAATAACATGGAAATTCTCTCCCATCTCCCACATCTGACAGGAAGAGCACATCACTCTACTAGGACCACTTTGCACCTTTAGCAATCTTCAGACCAAGAAAATAGTACAGTCTTACAGCTCCAGTTTAACTTAGTACCTATGTTTTATATTTTAAAATTTTAATCAAATGACCGATCTAAATAAAACATATAACCAAAAATAACCTACTCTACTCACTAATGCCACAGGCGAGTGAGGTTGGGAACAGAGAGCGAGTGCAGATAAACATGTGTCTGCAGGGTTGGTGTAGGAGGGAGGGCTTCAGATATGTGGATCATAGGTCACACCTTCCCCAGAAGGTATCCCAATGCAAGAAGTTCGGGTTGCACCTGAACTGGAGGGGCACCAATATTCTGGGAGGGAGGTTTGCTAGAGCTCTTTGGGAGGGTTTAAACTGGTTTGGCAGGGGGTGGGAACAGGGGCTGTGGCATTAACTGTAGCTAATGAACAGCCAGTTATAGTGTGCAGAATGTCTTTGAGGAAGGATAGACAGTTGTTAGGGCAAAGTTCCAGTTGGTGCAATGGGTTCAAGTGTGTCTATTTTAACACAAGAAGTATCAGGAATAAGGATGATGAACTTAGAGCATGGATCAGCACTTAGAACTATGATGTTGTGACCATTCCTGAGACTTGGATATCACAGGGGCAGGAATAGTTGAATGTTCCAGGGTTAGATGTTTCAAAAGGAATCGGGGGGAGCAGTGTGGTGGTAAAAGAGGTGGAGGAGTGGCATTTGCTAGTATCACAGGATAGTATCACAGCTGCAGAGAGATGTTGTCCAGGGGGGTTTGTCCACAGAGTCAATATGGGTGGAAGTCAGAAACAGGAAAGGAGCAGTCACTTTATTCAGAGTTTTCTACAGGCCTCCTAGTAACAACAGAGACATTGAGGAGCAGATTAGGAGGCAGATTTTGGAAAGGTGAAAAGTAACAAGATTGTTGTCATGGAGAATTTAACTTCCCTAATATTGCTCGGAACCTCTTTAGTTCAAATAGTTTGGATGGAACAGTTTTTGTCAGGTGTGTCCAAAAAGAATTCCTGACTCTGTGTGATAGGCCGACCAGAGAAGAGGCCATATTGGATTTCTTGCTTGGCGACAAACTAGGCCAGGTGTCAGATCGCTCGATTGGAGAGCATTTCAGTGATAATAAAGGTCAGGAAGTTGTGATTACTATCATCATGGGGAGAGATAGGAGCAGATGGTATGAGAAACTACTTAATTGGGGGAGAGGGAATTATAATACTATTAGGTAGGAACTGGTGATACCTAAATTGGCAACAGGTGTTCTTGGAAATGCATGCCAGATATGCGGAGGTTGTTTAGGGAGCGCTTGCTGATAGTGCTGTATAGGTTTGTTCCACTGAGGCAAGGAAGGCATGATGGGGTGAAAGAACCTTGGGTGACCAGAGATGTGGAACATCTAGTCAAGAGGAAGAAGGAAGCTCACTTAAGTTCGAGGAGGCAAGGATCAGACAGGGCTTGAAGGGTAACTGTCTAGCCCGGAAGGTATGAAGGGGGCATGAAAAAGCTTTAACAGGTAGGATTAAGGAAAACAGTAAGGCATTCTACACTTATGTGAGGAACAAGAGGATGGCCAGAGTGAGGGCAGGACCAATCGGGGTTAGTGGAGGGAACTTGTGCCTAGAGTTGGAAGAGATAAAGGAGGTCCTTAATGAATACTTTGCTTCAATATTCACGACTGAAATGGACTTTGTCATTTGTGAGGACAGAGTGATATGCTCGAACAGGTTGATGTTCGGAAGGCAGATGTGCTTAAAAAGTTTGAAAAACACAAGGACTGATAAGTCCCCTGGACCAGATGGGATATACCCAAGTTTTGACTCTAAGTGAGGGAAGAAATTGCTACGCCTTCGGCGATAATATTTGCATCCTCACTGTCCACTGGAGTAGTGCCAGATGATTGGAGGGTTACAAATGTTGTTCTCTTATTCAAGAAAGGGAATAGGGATAATCCTGAATTCATTTTTGGAAGGTCGGATTTGAATGCAGAATACAATGTTAAAGGCAGGATTCTTGGCAGTGCAGAGGGATCTTGGGGACCATGTCCATAGTTCCCTCAAAGTTGCCATCCAAGTTAATAGGGTTGTTAAGAAGGTGTTTGGTGTGTTGGCTTTCATTAGTACGGGAATTGATTTTAAAAGTTGCAAGGTTATGCTGCAGTTTTGTGGAGCCCTGGTTAGACCACGCTTGGAATATTGTGTTCAGTTCTGGTAGCCTCATTACAGGAAGGATGTGGAAGCTTTGGAGAGGGTGCAGAGGAGATTTACCAGGATGCTGCCCAGACTGGAGGGGTAAGGCTTTTCTTATTGGAATGAGGAACGATGAGAGGCGACTTGATAGAGGTGTACAAGAGGCATACATATAGAGTCAACAGCCAGAGACTTTTTCCCAGGGCAGAAAGGGCTATCGCAAGGGGGCTTAATTTTAACATGATTGGAGGAAGGTTCGGGGAGATGTCAGAAGTCGGTTCTTTACACAGACAGTGGTGGGTATATGGAAAACACTGCCAGTGGGTGGTGGTAGAGTTATTTACATTAGGGACATTTAAGTGACTCTTGGATCAGCACAAGCATGATAGAAAAATGAAGGGTATGTGGGTTAGTTTCTCCTTTTCAGAGTAGGATAACAGGTTGGCACAACATCCAGGGCCGAAGGCTCTGAACTGTTCTATGTTCTGTGTTTGGAGGGATGTAGGCCAGGAGCAGGCAAGAGGGACTAATTTTGTTTGGGATTGTTTGCCATGAAGGGTCTGTTACCATGCTATATGCTTGTATGACTTTAAGATATTTTTCTGAGGGTCATAAGCCTATGCAATTCCATTGCCCAGCAAACAGTAGAGGCTGGGCCACTAAATTTATTCAAGATAGGTTTTTGATTGACAAAGGGAGTCCAGGGTTATGGAAAGTAGAGGCTACTGTTAGATTGGCCATTATCCTATTCAACGCTGGATCAGGCTCGAGGAATTGATTGTCCCACTCGTACTAATTCTTATTTTAGAATATTATATCCTGAGGTGTCACATTGTGTTTGACAGTCTGTCTATTCAGTCTGCCAGCCACATGGTGAATAGAAATAAATACACTCTAAGTTCTGGCGTTTTGAACTGGAAGTAAGATTTTTTGTAACATATGGTCACCTCAACACAAACATAAGGTCTAAGTGGTTTTAATTCTGATCGCTCTTTGTATTATTATGCAGACCTTTTGGAGTATAACCAGTTAAGTAGAAGCAATTCCATCATGAGTCTTAGAGTCATACAGCACAGAAATGGCTCTTCAGTCCATTAACCTAATTACCACTAAAGGTGCACGAGTCCCAATTTCCTGCACTTGCCCAATATCAGATAAGTGCTCTACTCTGTTTAAAAAGAAGGCAGTTACTGGGGTAAAGTTGTCTTTTGGCTCAAAACAGATGATTAAATTCCTAACTAGCTAAGCTTAGTGTAGCATACATTCATTGTCTTTCATTATCAGCTTCTGTTGCTAATAGCCTGAGAATGCTGTGGCATGTTAATATTTATAAAGTGCCGCAGTTTTCCTACATGGTATACAGCATCTGAAAAAAATGAGTATACTTTTAGTGACCGTTATGAATCGTCTTTAACAGCAAATCCATTTTTAATAATTTAAGTGGAGGAATGCACTGAACATGAAAACTAAGATAACAATGAGTCAAAACAACATATTAACTAAAATTTCAACATGCTTTGTTAATGGGAGAAGTGTTTTCATGACCTGTTTTGAGACAAAAAGTGCAAACACTGGGTTAACTCAGGAGAATCCAAATATCAATAACTACTTTCGGAATTTAGTTTTTCCAGTTTTCTTCTGTCATCCAGTTGTATGTTGCAGAATCACCCCAGGTTGATAATGGTTGATAGATGGCTGCTTCCAACCTCCTTTTCTGTACTGCATTTCTGGTCCTGTGGTTGACTACTTCAACTCTCCCTCCCACTCCCTAAGGACATGCAAGTCCTGGGCTTCCTCCACCGTCAAATCCAAGCAACCTGACAACTGGAGGAAGAACGTCTTATCTTCCACCTTAGGACCCTTTAACAACATGGTATCAACATTGAATTTACCAGTTCCCAAATCTCCTCCCCCCCCACCTTATTCCAGATCCAACCTTCAACTCGACAATGGTGTCTTGACCTGCCCTACCTGCCGATTTTCCTTCCCACCTATCCACTCTACTCTCCCCACTGACCTATCACTATTACCCCCCCCACCTGCATCTACCTATTGCCTCCCCAGCTTTACCCCACTCCCCGATTTATCTCTCCACCTCCTTCCCCCGCCATATTCCTGGTGAAAGGCTTATGCCCAAAACGTCAACTCTCCTGCTCCTCAGATGCTGCCTGACCTGCTGTGCTTTTGAAGCACCACACTTTTTGACTCTGACCCTCCAGCATCTGCAGTCCTCACTTTCTGCATTTTTAGTTCTGTTTGGTTAACTTTGAAGAGGATGAATCACCAGTGACCCTCAACAAGTAGAGACACTTGTCTTAACAACAAGATGTAGCTTATTGCATGATGACAATTGCATATTCTTAATAATTACTGCCCACCATCTAATCAGGAGATCAGATGAGACCGTTGGGATTGGGTGCTAGGCTTCCTGATTTTCCACTAAAAACTTCAAAACATCATCAGATTGAATGGAGCCTAATACAATCCCCAAATTTAACCATTTCATAACCATTAGTTATACACATCCAGACAAGCTGGTCAGTGATGATCAATGACAAATGGAATTCAATCTGAAATAAGGTCAAAAGTCACACGACACCCAATTATAGTCCAACAGATTTATTTGAAATCATAGGTTTTTGGAGCGCTGCCCTTTTGTCAGGTGAAGTGGAGAGAGCACACAGGCACAGACTTTATAATCAGAGAGATCAAAAGGCTGTACAAATGGTGTGAGTGGAGTGTCAACACACCAAATAATAGGTCTGTTCAGGTGATCAAGCGTGCCAGACGGTGTGAATAAAGTGACAACAGCCCAGTAATTCATGAAGGGATGACCGAGAATTGGATTAATTGAGGCAGAGAGATAATTACAAAACAGAAAAATAAGGTGGTGGTGGAGACAAACCAGATGACTTTAATAACACGCTAGGTATAAGTGTCGCATGCTGAGGGTCTAACCAAAGTAACAAGTTTTCTAACACTGTACAAACTAATTAAGGTAAAAAAATCATAAGTTATCAAGGTGATGGTGTCAAAACAGGACGGGAAAGAAAATTTTACTGGACAGTATAGTGGGGTCACATGTTGCATGACGTAAACCTAAGATCATGATTGAACTGTTTTCATGGGTACGGAACTTGGCTATCAGTTTCTACTTGGTGATTCTTTGTTCAAGTTTGCCTTGGAGGATGCTTATCTGAATATTGGAGGCTGACTGTCCTTGACTGCTGAGGTGTTTCTTGACTGTGAGGGAACGTTTCTGTCTGGTGATTGTTGCACACGGTCCATTCATCCATTGTCATAGTGTCTGCATGGCTTTGCCAATACACCATGCCTCAGGGCATCCTTGCCTGCAGCGTATGACTTGGCTAATTTTGTGTACCTTATATGAGTGGAGAAAGTGAGGTCTGCAGATGCTGGAGATCAGATCAAAAATGTGTTGCTGAAAAGCGCAGCAGGTCAGGCAGCATCCAAGGAACAGGAAATTCGACGTTTCGGGCATAAGCCCTTCTTCAGGAATGAGGAAAGTGTGACATATGAGTATCTGACGTGTACGTGCTGGTGGTGTTACCATGTGTGATGGTAGTATCCATGTCGATGATCTGGCATGTCTTGCAGAGGTTGCTGTGGCAGGGTTGTGTGGTGTTGTGGTTGATGTTGTCCTGAAAGCTGGATAGTTTTCTGAGAATGATGGTCTGTTTAAAGTTTGGCAGTTGTTTGATGGTGAGAAATGGATGATCTTGGCAAGATGTTTGTCGCCACTGATGACATGTTGCAGACTGTGAAGAGCTACTCTAGGAAAGTGCTGGACAATGTAAGGTTCTCTATTGGTCATATCCTGTGTCTGTCTTTTGAGGAGGTTATTGCAGTTTTTATCACTGTGTGGCAATCAGAATTGGTGATTAATGAGTTGAGCATCTCATCCCTTTCTTATGAGGGCATCTTTTAGTATTTTTGGTGTCCATCACATTCCTCCTCAACCGAACAGATCCTGTGTGTATGCAGGGCCTGTCCATAGGGGATAGCTTCTTTAGCATGTTTAGGGTGAAAGCAAGAAAGATGCCTGGGTGTCTCTTCACTTCACTGAATAAGGGAATAGCGCTTCAAAAGCTTGTGATTTAAAAGAAACCTGTTGGGCTATAATCTAGTGTCATGTGACTTTTATCCACCCCCCCCCCCCCCCCCCCCCCCACCACCACCACCAATTCGATAACTGGCACTTCCACATCACGGCTACCATTGGCACTACAATCTGAATAAGTGAGAGGCAGTGCACTTGGGTGGGTTAAAGAAAGCAAGGAAATACCTGATGAACAATAGGACATTGGGAAGCAGCGAGGATCAGAGGAACCTTGGTGTGCACGTCCACCAGCTCCTTGAAGTAGTGGGACTGACAGATAAAGTTGTTAAGAAACCATATGTGATACTTGCCTTTATTTGCTGAAGCAGGGAGTTTATGCTGCAAGAGCATAAAAAGTTCGTCAGGCCATAGCTAGAATGTTGTGTGCAGTTCTGGAATCCACATTATAGGAGGGATGTGACTGCACTCGTGAGGATGCCGAAAAGATTTATCAGAATGTTGACTGGGCTGAAGAGTTTTAGTTTTGAAGAGAGTTATAGACTGGGGTTATTTTCCTTTCCTGAGTGGGGAGGGGGTGAAACATAATTGAGTGACATAAACAGGATTGATGGCAAGAAACATTTCCTCTTGGCGGGATCAATGAACAATCAGCATAGATTTAAAGTAAAGGACAGAAGGATTAGAGAGGATGTGAGGAAAATATTTTTCTCTTGGAGGGTGATGGGAATCTGGAACTCACTGCCTGTAAGGGTGGAAAGGCAGAAACTTTCATAACATGTACATTAAAATAATGCTTACATTTGCGATGCCAAAGGTAAACAAGGGGATATCGGCCAAGTGCTGGAAAATGGGCTTAGAAACGCTAGGGGTTTGTTTTTGACCATTGCAGACTGATGGGCAAAATAGTCTGTTCCTGTACTATTGACTCTGATTCTAAATAGTTCCTCCCTGAGATATGTTTCCTTCAACTCCAACAGCTGACTTCCTGATGAGCATCATTTTGCTCAATTTTTAAGAATCATTAAAGTTGAACTCCATCCAACGTTAACTAATGAAAATTTCCATCAGGTCGCTGCTTAGCAATTAAGGGCAGGGACATGAAATGACTAGGCTGCAGATACTTGTCACCAGCCCTTGGTTGTAGCTCATCTGCAAGCCCTCTATTACTCTTGAACAAACAGCTGTGTACATTGTGCCTACATTGATTGTCAGGTCACTCATTTTCAAAAAAACTGCAGTAATCCTTCAGCAATACTTGTTTTTCAAAGTTACTTTCCTATATCTGTCTGTAATCAAAATACTGAAAAATAAGATGCAATGTTGTACAATATAAGACAAGTAGCATTTTCTATGTCACTTAATTTCCAAAAGGAAGGGGGTCAGTGCTGATCCTCTAACTCTAGCTTCAAAAACCTCATTCCCCCTCAAGCTCCTTCTTACTCTTGCCCTTACATGTCCTGTAATAGTTGTGTGTACTACTTGGGGACTCCACATATTCTCACATGTTTCCAAACTTCCATCTGGCTACATGTCTTCCCTGGATTGATGAATACAATTTTTCTAACATTTCTCCATTATATGTCTCAAGACAAATGTCACCAGTGGTGCTTCTTCAGATCTTGAATCTGAACTGACCTCATAACCAGGACATTCTCCCTCATTTTGAAAGTAGTAGTGATAGGAGTTTAATTCCTTGACCATTGTTGAAATCTTGTATGTCTCCCTTTCCTTTGAGTATTGGTACCAAAATATTTTGGGATCTTATTTATTTGTTACTATAACATACTTGAGTTGTGCTGGCTTGTGGCCAAATATTCAATTCATCAGGTCAAGTACTTCCTAGTATTTCATTCAGTTATACATCTTTGTCTTTTTGTTTGGTGTTCTGATTTCTTTTGAGATTGTTGTTAGTTGTCAATTTTTAATTTGTAGCTATGCCTTCTGAATTTGTTCTTGGGGCTTTCTTCATTCCTAAAATAGTTAAATTATTGGTCCAACCTTTCTTTTGATTTCAACCTCTCACTAAGTTCACAGCAGCTAGAATCTGAATGTATCTTTGTGACCTTTTTCCTAGCAGCTGTTATTCTGTAGATAACTTGTCCCTCTTTCGTGTTCAGACTTGCCTACATTTCTTCCCTGACCAGCACACTCTCTGTAGCTACCACTTTTTGCCACTGTTCTAAGCTCTACTGTTTTTGTCTTCTTGAATAGTTTGTTTCTTTTTATTTTAAAGTACTTAGCATTTTCATTTCGCTACTAAGTTTATTTACTAGCCTTTCTCTTGATCATCTTTCACATATTTTTCCTTCATGACTTTTCCAAATTATGTCTGCCAGTGAGGTTCTGCAGTGTTACTCAGAAAGATGTGACATTTGATAGGTCAAATAATGTATTCTGGTTACCTGCATCCCCTATGAATTAACCTTCCCTTTTGCTTCTGGCAGAATACTTTGGAAGCTGGAAGGGGGCTTCTCATGAATTTTCCAGCTATTTAGGAGTAATTCTAGTGAATTTGCTTCAGCGTTGTTGCTTGTTTTAAGGTTTTATTTGAATTCTTGAGATGTGGAACCACTGATCCAGTGAGTGCTTATTTTAATAAGTGAAAAATGCAGATCGACTGTGGGGAAAGAAAATAATGCTGTACAGTCACTAGCGCACACATTTCCACAACTCCTCAGTTCCTGTATTGAGATTAACTGCAATGTCCACTTACCAAAGAGGTCAAGTTTTCAATCTGGGAAACTCTCAATATATCAGCAGTCAGGTAATTCTGAAGTGCAAAAATTGCATTCCTGCATGCAAGTGGAATCAACTGCTTTGCAGGAACCTCTAGGTATGTAAGTTGAAATTGCCTACTCTATGCATTTAACATTCTGATATGATTTTAGCAGTATTTGCCACATGTAATTTTGTTTTCAAACCTTGGTTAACATTTTATGCCTCTCCAGTTATGCCAGAAAGAAACTTAATTTATAGTGCCTTTCACAAGCTCTGAGCATCCCACATGCTTTACAAAGTTAAAAATCACGCACCAACAGGTTTATTAGGAAGCTAGTACTTCCAAATAAACCTGTGGGACTCTTACCTGGTGTTAAATTTGTACACCCCAGTCCAACACTGACATCTCCAAATCATGTGCTTTACAGTTAATGATGTACTTGCTATGGGGTAAAAAAGAAAACGTGGCATTTATTTTATGCACAGCAAAGTGCCTATATGATGCTATATGATAATGACCAGATAGTCATCTGTTTTAGTAATTGTGCTTATGGGATAAACATTGATTGGGACACAGGGGTGTCATTTAAGTATATATTTCTGAAATGTACTGAGCTTGGTGTCTATCAGTGGTGGGATTTGGGTTTAGCCATTGCATATTGTTGAGCATGATTCTTGGAATGAGGGACTTCAGTTACATGGATAAATTGGAAAGTTGGAGTTCTTGCTGGAAAAGCAAAGGTTGATGAGAGATTTGATAAAATTGTACAAAAGTGAGAGCTCTAGACAAAGTAGATAGAGAGGAAAATTGCTTCCATTATTACAAGGCATGGCAACCAGATCTCACCAATTTAAAGTGATTAGCAAAAGAATCAAGGGCAACACAAGATAAAACCATTTTATGAAGTACGTTGTTAGGATCTGGAAGGTACTGCCCAAGAATGTGCTGGAGGCAGATTCAGTCATATCTTTCTAAAGGAATCAGACAAGTACCCAAAGAGCAGAAGTGCAGAATGATGGGGAAAGGGCATTTATATTTATTGGTTATTGATCAGGTACAGTAGGATCAGATTTAAAGAGAAATTTTACATTTGTGGACATTTTACATTCCACTTTTACATTCCAATTTTGCATTGCACTTGGATGAATGAATGACTTCCTTGAAGTACTGCAAAACTGCAAACCGTTTGAGTAGAGAAAAATACCATAAACACACATCAATTAAATGTTGTCCTGATGTTTTGGAGTTGAGATGAGTTATTCTTGACCAGCAAACACAATTGTCATGTCAAAGAATGCCATTTGACCCATTGTGTCTGCACTGACTCCCCAAGTGAGACTTAGTGCCATTCTCCCACTCTTTCCCTTAATTTTGAACATTTTTTTTCTATTTAAATAGCCATCTCCTACTCTGTTGAATACCTGGATTGAACCTGCCTCTATCTCACTTGCAGGTAGCCTATTCCAGACACAAACCATTCCTTGTGTGGAAAATGTTGTTCTTGTACATCGCACATCCTTGTTCATGATCCCTTTTACAAGTGGAAACAGTTTCACCCTGCCTACTTTGTTCAGACCTCTTTTGTGATTGTAAAGACTTAAATTAGACCTCATCGTAGCTTTTCTCTATAAACCTGAGCACGCAATCTCAACTGGAACTTCTGCATTGTCCTGGGGGAAACTGTCTGTCATCCTGCCCTTCTGATGAGAAGTTCAATACAGACTTTTAATTGAAAAGGACAAAGATGAGAAGGTGATATTTCAGACATAACCAGGGGTATGTCCTGACTGATGTTTATTCCCCAACCAATACCTAAATAAATGAGACAACTTTTCTGTTCAAAATTGTCTGCTGGATATCCTTTTTATCGCAACAGTGAATACATATATAAACATGTATTTCACTATAAACTGCTTTGAGTTGTTCTGATAAAAAAATACATTATATAAATGCATTCTTTACTTTTCTCAATAAGTTTCTCTGTGAAACGAATAGCTGATGGCCAATCAGATATTGTCTGTTTTCCATCAGAAGTTTAAATCATGCCCTTTTGATTTTTCAGGGATGACTAGTTTAATATCATGTTCTGTAGCTGTGAGTGTTTCATGAAATTGTCAATAGTGATATGGAATTGTAGAGGTGTACAGCACAGCAAACAGCCATTCAACCCATCACTTTCATACTGGTTGAAAGCAACCACCTAGCTATTCTAATCCCTTTTGCCAGCACTTGGCCCATTGCCCTCTTAGAGACAAAAAAAAACTTCAAATGCTGGAATTCAAAGTAGACAAACAGGAGGCTAGAAGAACACAGCAAGCCAGGCAGCATCTGGAGATGGTGAAGTCAACCTTTCGAGTATTAATCCTTCTCCGGACAAGACATGGGGATAGGGGGAGCTACAGATAAAGAGGAGTGGGGTGGAGAGTGTAGAGAAATAGTGAGGTAGTGATAGGTGGGTATGACCTAGTTGGCTGATGGGAGAGATGAATCCAGTTGGTAGCTGGGAGAAAGGGTTGGTAGGTGGAATGGATTGGAAGTGAGGAGGTGGGGCTGGAAAGGAAGCCAGGGGATGGTTGGGTAGATTTTCTGAGGAAGGATCACTGGGCCTGAAACATTAACTCTGATTTCTCTCCACAGATGTGAGCTATAGGGAGAGGTTGAATAGGCTAGGGTTGTTTTCCCTGGAGCGTTGGAGGCTGAGGGGTGACCTTTAGAGGTTTATAAAATCATGCGGGGCATGGGTATGATAAATAGGCAAAGTCTTTTCCATGGGGTGGGAGAGTCCAGAACTAGATGGTATAGGTATAGGTTGAGAGGGGAAAGATATAAAGGAGACCTAAGGGGCAACATTTTCATACAAAGGATGGTATGTGTATGGAGTGAGCTGCCAGAGGAAGTGGTGGAGGCTGGTACAATTGCAACATTTAAAAGGCAACTGGATGTGTGTATGAATAGGAAGGGTTTGGAGGGATATGGACTAGATGTTGGCAGGTGGGATTAGATTGGGTTGGGTTATCTGGTCGGCATGGATAAGTTAGACCAAAGGGTCTGTTTCCGTGCTATACAGCTCTATGACTCTATGTTGCAGCTCTGCTGAGCTTTTCCAGCAATTTCTGTTTTTGTCCACAATATTTGCAGCAATGTTTTAATAAATGTAAACTGTGACACCCCAGTTGATGGATGAAGTACTTTCTGAGAATTCTGTGTACGCTTTATACTTGGATTTCACCTTAACATCCACGGCAATAGTAAAATGACTGATAGAAATGACTTCCTTAGCTATTTCTTGCCAACTTTAAATAGTGCTGAATAAATTCCAACCTTTCCACTGAGAAGCAAGATAAAGACTTTGGCTGTAAATGCAAAGATTCAATTGACTTTTTTTCTGCATATGGTTTTTTATCATAATCCTTAATTACGTAAGGAGTTACCTTATGGATACTTGATATTCTCGCTGTCTGTTTCTGTGCAGATTGAAGTGCTAATTTGTTAGTTTTCCATGGTATGTTTAATTCAAGCTGCTCCTATTGTGAATGACAATGTGATCGGAAAACCACTGCTAACTATATTTTAGTTAAAAATCACACAACACCAGCTTATAATCCAACAAGTTTATTTGGAAGCACTAGCTTTCAGAGTGCTGCTCCTTCATCAGGTAGCTCCGAAAGCTAGTTCTTCCAAATAAACCTGTTGGACTATAACCTGATGTTGCGTGATTTTTAACTTGGTCCACCCCAGTCCAACACTGGCTCCTCCACATCATAACTATATTTTATTTGCTGTTCACTAGCTTTGTTTCTGTTTTGTTTCTCCTTTTATTCTGGAGGTGCTGAGTAATATTGGGGTAAAGCTGCAAAGGTGACAGCAGCACATATACTGTGTTCAAGTGATCATTATTATATTGAGAGCTTGAACATTGAACACCATAAGCTGTTTGACTTTTTAAGGCTTTGATCAGCGCTTATCCTACACTCAACCAAAAATCATGCATGCCTGTGCCTAATCAATTTAGAATGAATTTTGGCTGTTTTCTTTTGACCCCATTACCATCTCAGTCCTGTGACAATGAGGCTTTTTTGTGTATCTGCATCATGATCTTGCCTGAGTTTGGTTAATTTAGTAGCTGAGACCTTTTTATTCAGCATGGTTCACCACATAGCACTGTAATCAACTAAGCCACTGAGATATCTCTTGAGTTATATCTAAATCAATATTTGTGTTAAAACTGCTTTAACACAAGTCTTAACTTTGTGGATTCAGGGTGATGTAAATTGGGAGCAAACTATGTCCAAATACAACATTCCACAAACCACAACTGTTATAGTCCTAGCCTCCTCTGCTTGCAGTCTACCCGTTTTCTTGTGAAGCAGGTTTTCAGTTGACGTATAATAAAAACAGATTAGAATGGTGCTGGAAAAGCACAGAAGGTCAGGCAGGATCTGAAGAGCAGGAAAATCAACATTTCGGGCAAAAGCCCTTCATCAAGAATGAGTTTGAAGGGCTTTTGCCCAAAACGTCGATTTTCCTGCTTCTCGGTTGCTGCCTGACCTACTGTGCTTTTCCAACACCACTCTAATTTTGACTCTAATCTCCAGCATCTGCAGTACTCACTTCTACTTTAGAATAAAAATAGTAAATGCTAGAGAAACACAGCAGATCTGGCAGCATCTGTGGAGGGAGAGTTAATGTTTTGGGTCCAAAAACTCTTCCTCAGAACTGAGTAAATACATGACAAGAGATGGATTTAGAAGAAAGGGATGGAGTCAGAGAGAATTGGAGCAAGAATCCAGAAACTTGTCTGTACTAGTGTTTTTGGAGTTTGCATTCCTTAATGTGTGAAAGAAAGAGAAATGTTCAGGCATCAAATGAGATGAAGAATAAAGCAGAACTGGTGACCAGGACAGCTTTGAGATAGTCTGCCGCAGTGCTGATGGGCTGAGAGGTCTCTGAGTATTATGTCTCAGAGGCACTGGTAATTGGGTAGATTCACAACAAGGATGAAACTTCAGGAGGAATCCATGCTGAGCAAAGCAGAACTGAAGATAGTCATTGAGGACAGTGATATCGCTGTGAAAGTGAGTTTGGGCAAACACTTTGTTTAAAAACTAGGAGGGAAATAGAAAATAATGAAGGTGAACAGGCCAAAAGATTAAAACAGAAATCCCATTAGAGAAGCACAGGACTTTTAATGTGGACATAACTGGAAGAGAAATGGCAGTGAATTAAACACTCCAATAAAGGCAAATTACTGCAGATGCTAGAAATCTGAAATAAAAACAGAAAAAAGTTGGAGGCAACTCAGCAGGTCTGGCAATAAAAGAGAGAAAGTGTTAATGTTTCAAGTCCAAAGAAAACTTTGGAACTGGACTATTTCAGTTAACTTATGTTTGCCCTTCAGCTTAAGGATAATTGAAACAATGTAAGTTTTTCCTTGAATTGTGCCCAGAAATTCAATTCTTTTTGATTTATGAAGCCAGTCCATCATATAGCTGAGATACTCCAGTGGTTGAAAGGAAGTTAATTAGATGACTCAGTAGACAATGTCTTTAGGTGTCAGAGCAAATTAAACGTGAAACACGTACAGCCCAGTTTATATTCTGAGGGGGTATCAGCGTTGCGTATTAGAAGGTTTTCTAAGATTACAAAAAGATATTGATCAAATGGATCAATGGGCTGAAGAATGGCAGATGGAGTTCCGTATGGATACACATTTTGGTACAACAAACAAGAGTAGGGCTTATACAATTATTGGTAGAGCCATGGGTCGTGTCACAAAACAGAGGGACCATGGAATGTAGGTACATGAGTTTTTTGAAGCTTTTGTCACATATTGACAGGATGGTTAAAAAGGCATTTGGCACGCTTGCCTTCATTGCTCAATCCTTTGAGTATAGGAGTTAGGAAGTCATGTTGAGGTTGTACAGGATATTGGTGAGACCTCTTCTGGGATTCTGTGTCCAATTCTCATCACCCAGTTATAGGAAGACTATCATCAAGCTGGCGAGGCTTCAGAAGAGATTTATTGGGATGTTGCTGGGTATGAAAGGTTTCAGTTATAAAGAAAGGCTGGATAAGCTGGGACTTTTTTTTACTGTAGCATAGGAGGTTGAGAGGTGACCCAATAGAAGTTTATAAAATAATGAAAGGTATAGATAGAGTTAATGTTGATTGTCTTTTCCCTAGGATGGAGGATTTCAAGTTAGGGGGTTTAATTTTTAAGGTGAGAAGAGAAATCTTAAAAAAGACACGAGAGGCAAACTTTTTACATAAGGTGGTTACCATGTGAAATTAAACTACTGAGGGAGTAATGGATGCGTGTATAATTACAACATTTAAAGGACATTTGGATAGATACATGAATATGAAAGGTTTGGAGGGATATGTGCCAGGAGCAGGTGGTTGCGACTAGTTTAATTTGGGATTATGTTTGGCATGGATTGTTGAACCAAAGGGTCTGTTTCCATGCTATATGATTCATTTATAACACTATGACTCTTATCATTGACTAAAGTATGTATGTTTTGCAATGTGAATGAATTGCTAATTTTCTTGCTCTTGAGTTAAGTGATAATGACAGAAAGAACTGAATTAACTCTGCATTCAAATGCTGGTCAGTAAATAGCCTTGCAGGTATTACTTCCAGATTCTCTCATCCTGCGTCTTTCCCAAGTCAGAATGATTCAGGACTTCTTTTAAATTAGTAGGTGGGTCTGACTCTGGGTTTGCAGACCCCATTCCTGGATTCTCCAACCGTCAGGAGTGCCTTTTCAGGGTGTAGCCTGGTTTGTGCTGTGAGCTCACAACTGGTGCTCCTGCCCGAGATAGATCAATTCTTGACATAGGGATGAAAACCTTTTCACGGTTTTCATAGAGGCGTGCTAGGTTTTTAAAGAACCATGGTTCGTGGCAACTCCTCTTTATTTCAATGCAACAAAGGGATTTTAGTACTGTGCAAAGTTATGAATTACCCTTTTTTTAAAAAAAACTATTGTCACTGTATGAATGTACCAACTTCATACAAACAGTGGGGCGCTGGGAATGAAAGTGCATAACTTAGTATGGGAACATGGATGGAGGGGCATGGCCTGATATGTGGTATGAATTCCGTGCATTTCACAACTCTCTGCGGAAAGAACTTTCCTCTGATGTCCCCTCTATACCTTTCTCCTGATATGACCCCTCGTGCCAGTCAATCCTGCCCTGGGGAAAAGGCTCTGGCTATTGACTCTATCCATTCCTCTCATTATTTGGTACAACTCGATCAGGTCACCTCTCTTCCTCCTCCTCACGAGAGAAAAGTCTGAGCTTAGTTAACCTCTCTCTTCATAAGGCAAGTCCTCCAGTCTAGGCAGCATTCTGGTAAACCTTCTTTGCACCCTCTCTAAAGCCTCTATCTTTCTGAAAGTAGGGTGACCAGAATTGGACACAATATTCCAAGTGTGGTCTCACCAGGGACTTATAAAGCTGTAGCAAAACCTCGCAACTCTTAAACTCAATCCCCCTGTTAATGAAAGCCAAAACATGATATGCTTTCTTAACAACCCTATCCACTTGGGTGTCAACTTTGAGGGATCTATGTACTTGAACATCAAGATCCCTCTGTTGCTCTACACTGCCAAGAATCCTGCCTTTAATCCTGTATTCAGCATTTGAGTTTAGCCTTCCAAAATGCATCACTCCGCGTTTATTCAGGTTGAACTCCATTTGCCATTTCTCAGCCCAGCTCTGCATCCTGTCTATGTTGTGCTACAGCTTGCAATAGCCCTCGATACCATCAACAACACCTCCAACCTTTGTGTTATCTGCAAATTTACTAACCCACCCCTCCACCACCTCATCCAAGTCCTTTGTAAAAACTACAAAGAGCAGAAGCCCAAGAACAGAGCCCAGCGGGACCCCACTCAACACTCCCCTCCAGGCAGAATACTTTCCATCTTCAACTACTCTCTGCCTTCTGTCAGCCAGCCAATTCTGAATCCAGATAGCCAAATCTGCCTCTACGTTGAAATAGAAGCAAAACTTTGTTTTTATTTCAGAATTCCATTTCAAACTGCAAAGTGCTGGAAATGTCCAGTCGGTCTGACAGCATCCGATCAGTGTAGTAACTTCTGAAACATCAACTGATCCAGCTGCCCTTAAGTTAGATGGTGAAGTGCGTATTTTTCTTGTCAATTTATGGACAGTTAGAAGCAATTTATTTTTTTCAGATTAAATTGTTAAATCCAATAGCAGTCTATCATTTCCAGCGGGACAGGAATTAGCAAAGGACATGGCGTCATTTTCGAAATTATAACTTTAATCAAAATTATCAACAAACCGATAACTGACAGAACAACCAGTGGGGAGGTGAGAAGTTTTGCCACAATGAATTGCTATGATCCAGAATGCACAGCCTGTGAAGTTCAATGAAGAAACTTAAGGGTGGATGTGTATGTAAATTAGACTTTGTGCTAAAGCTTAGTTCTTTCTGTAATGATACTGTGCCTTTTTAATAGGGATTTGTTCTATGCTATCTCTCTTTCAGAGACGTGTTATCAGTCATATGGGAATGTCTGCTGCAGAAGTAGAGGGTAAACAGCTTTAAGCTTCCTAAGTTTTTTTTTAATTAAATAAAATAAGCATGACTGGGTGGAATTAAGCTCACTCACACAGACCCAGGGTTGTAAGTTTTTTGTTTTCAGTTGCAGATGGGGTTGAAGCTGCTAACTGCATTTCCTTGTGCTGAAGCTGAAAGTTGAGTTTTTTTGCTACTGCTGAATTTGTTTATTTTGGAAGCTAGAGAAGTGATTGCTGGGCCTCTTGCTGAGATATTTGTATCATCGATCGTCACAGGCGAGGTGCTGGAAGACTGGAAGTTGGCAAACGTGGTGCCATTGTTTAAGAAGGGCAGTAAAGACAAGCCAGGGAACTATAGTCTGGTGAGCCTGACCTCGGTGGTGGGCAAGTTGTTGGAGGGAATCCTGAGGGACAGGATGTACATGTATTTGGAAAGGCAAGGACTGAATCGAGATAATCAGCATGGCTTTGTGCATGGTAAATCATGTCTCGCAAACTTGATTAAGTTTTTTGAAGAAGTAACAAAGAAGATTGATGAGGGCAGAGCAGTAGATGTGATGTATATGGACTTCAGTAAGGCGTTCGACAAGGTTCATGATGGGAGATTAATTAGCAAGGTTAGATCTCATGGAATACAAGGAGAATTAGCCATTTGGATACAGAACTGGCTGAAAGGTAGAAGACAGAGGGTGGTGGTGGAGGGTTGTTTTTCAGACTGGAGGCCTGTGACCAGTGCAGTGCCACATGGATCGGTGCTGGGCCCTCTACTTTTTGTCATTTACATAAATGATTTGGATGCGAGCATAAGAGATACAGTTAGTAAGTTTGCAGATGACACCAAAATTGGAGGTGTAGTGGACAGCGAAGAGGGTTACCTCAGATTACAACAGGATCTGGACCAGATGGGCCAAAGGGCTGAGAAGTGGCAGATGGAGCTTAATTCAGATAAATGCGAGGTGCTGCATTTTGGGAAAGCAAATCTTAGCAGGACTTATACACTTAATGGTAAGGTCTGAGGGAGTGTTGCTGAACAAAGAGACCTTGGAGTGCAGGTTCATAGTTCCTTGAAAGTGGAGTCACAGGTAGATAGGATAGTGAAGAAGGCATTTGGTATGCTTTCCTTTATTGGTCAGAGTATTGAGTACAGGAGTTGGGAGGTCATGTTGCGGCTGTACAGGACATTGGTTAGGCCACTGTTGGAATGATGCATGCAATTCTGGTCTCCTTCCCATTGGAAAGATGGTGTGAAACTTGAAAGGGTTCAGAAAAGATTTACAAGGATGTTGCCAGGGTTGGAGGATCTGAACTACAGCTGGGGCTGTTTTCCCTGGAGTTTCGGAGGCTGAGGGGTGACCTTACAGAGTTTACAAAATTATGAAGGGCATGGATAGGATAAATAGGCAAAGTGTTTTCCCTGGGGTCGGGGAGTGCAGAACTAGAGGGCATATGTTTAGGGTGAGAGGGGAAAGATATAGAAGAGACCAAAGGGGCAACTTTTTCATGCAGAGGGTGGTACTTGTATGGAATGAGCTGCCAGAGGATGTGGTGAAGGCTGATACAACTGCAACATTTAAGAGGCATTTGGATGAATATATGAAAAGGAAGGGTTTGGAGGGATATGGGCCGGGTTCTGGCAGGTGGGACTAGATTGGGTTGGGATATCTGGTCAGCATGGACAGGTTGGACCGAAGGGTCTGTTTCCATGCTGTATGACTCTATGGTGTTCCTTTCTCCTGGATTGAAGATAGTACGGGAGCAAATCTGTTTTGCTCTACCTGCCTTTACCAAAGTTGTGTTTATGGGATACTGCTATATTAGAACACGTGATAATTAGTAGTTAAATAGTATTTAATTACAGGTACACAATTCTTTATCCGAAACCCTGGGAATCAGCTAGTTTTTGGAACTTGAAATTTTTCAAATTTTGGAATAAGGGACAATTGAAATTTTTAAAAATCGTACCAAACAGCAGACGCACCTGGGAGTACTACGAGCCCGGAGACAGAATTGATGCCTGCCAGTGCTGGGCCTCGGCCCTACATCACATCTGAGTGACATGAGTCGAATAGATGTAGAGTTGGGTTAACTGTTGGCATGCCAAACAACCTTGTTATGAAGAAAAAAACTTCACAACAGAAACTTCTGATTTTGGATAAAGGATTGTGTACCTATACTCAATGGAGTTAAAGTTGTGCCAATTCCTTTTACTTCTGTGTAGTATAAGAATAAAGTGTATTTTGCTTAAATCTGAGTAGTTTGACCAATAGAATCACATTTGGAACATAGCGCCTTACACTTGCCTCTTAACATGATAAAAGTTAGGGTCTAGACCATGAGACATAGGAGCAAAAATTAGGCCACTTAGCCCATAGAGTCTCCTCTGCCATTCAATCATGGATGATATGTTTCTCAACCCCATTCTCCAGTTTTCTCCTTGAAATCTTGATCCCCTCAATCCTCAAGAACCTATCTCTTTCAGTCTTGAATATTCTCAATGACCTGGCCTCCACACCTTCTGTGGCAACGAATTCTGTAGATTCACCACTTCCTGATTGAAGAGGTTTCTTCTTATCTCTGTTCTAAAAGGCTTTCTCTAAGGCTGTGCTCTTGAGTCCTAGTCCCTCCAACCAATGGAAACACCTTCCCAACATTACTTTATCCAGGCCATTCAGTATTCGGTATGTTTCAATTCGATTCCCACCACACCCCATCCTTCTAAACTCAATTGAGTTTAGACCTAGAGACCTCAAACATTCCTCGTACATTAAGCTTTTCATTCCTGGGATCTGTCACAATGTTGGTCATTTACAAGGTTACTATACTCTTGAATTTTTTTCCAGAGAGAGGGGTAATTCGACAGACTCCAACTAGACTGGGTTTGAAAGGTTCATTGGGGCCCTTTTTCTTTACCCCTAACAGAAAATGCCTCTGGCCTAAGTCTTTCATGCCTTAAAAAAAAATGGATGTAATCAATGGGGAGCGCCCAACCAATTGTGTGCTAGCCTTTGTTTAGATTAGAATTTTTGATTCCGTTCAGCAGCAGTGTGTGTGAAGAAAGGCTGCTGGTTCTGTCCTTCCTTCTGACTTCGTAACCTGTAAGCCCGGTTTGATTGATTTTACACTTTGTTTATTGGACTGTTGCAAGTATTTTCGGAAGAGCATCATTAAGTTGGGATAGTCTGTTGGGTTTGGATAGGATAAGTTATCCAATAATTTCTGTATTTCATTCCATAACTTTGTAAATAAATTCTGTTTGTTTAAAACCTGATAGTCGAGTCGGTTAATTCACTCTGGGAATATCCACTATTTACTTAACTAAAACCAATGGAAAATTACAGTCTGCACTACCTGCTTAAAAATGTTTTGAGGGATGGGGCCTGGTCTATAACTGACAATTCTTGTGAACGTCTTCTGAACACTTCCATTGCCAATACATCCTTCCTGAGATATGGGGCCCAAAACTGCGCAGAATACTCTACATGTGGTCTGACCATAGCCTTATAGAGCCTCAGAAGTACATCCCTGCTTTTATATTCATGATCTGTCAAAATAAATGCCATCATTGCATTTGCCTTTCTAACTATTGACTCAACCTGCAAGTTTATCTTCAGAGACTTCTGGACTAGAACTCCCAAATCTCTTTGCACTTCAGACTTCTGAATTTTCTCCCTATTTAGGAAATAGTCCATGCCCTTATTCTTCCTACCGAAGTACATGACCTCACGCTTTCCCATGTTGTACTCCATCTGCTACTTCTTTGTCCACTCTCCTAACCTAGTTTAAAAACGAGGACTGCAGATGCTGGAAACCAGAGTCTAGATTAGAGTGGTGCTGGAAACGCACAGCAGGTCAGGCAGCATCAGAGGAGCAGGAAAATCGACTGCAGGAATACTGATGAAGGCCTTTTGCCCAAAACGTCGATTTTCCAGTTCCTCGGTTGCTGCCTGACCTGCTGTGATTTTCCAGCACCACTCAAATCTACACTCTCCAAACCTGTCCAGATTCATCTGCAGCCTCTGCGCCTCCTCAATGATACCTGTCCTTCAACCTATCTTTATATCGTCTACAGAATTTATTAGTCAGAATGCTTTCAGTTACTTCATCTAGATTGTTAATGTGTAATGTGTGGTCCCAATACTGAGCCTTGCAGAACACCACTTGTCACCAGCTGCCATCCTGAGAAGGACCCACTCTCTGCTTTCTGCCAGACAACCAAGCTTCTATCCATGCTAGCATCTTTCCTCTAGCACCATGAGACCTTATCTTACTCAATAAGCCTCCTGTGCAGCACCTTGTCAAAGGCCTTTTTGAAGTCCAGGTAGATAACATCCATTGACTCTCATTGATCTAACCTGCTTGTTCCTTCCTCAAAGAATTCTAGAAAATTTGTCAGGTGTGACTTTTTCTCTTGATGAAATCATGCTGACTTCGCCCTATTTTACCATACATTCGAAATATTCAGAAATCTCATCCGTCACAATGGATTCCATGATCTTGCCCACGACCGAGGTTAGGCTAATAAGTCTGTAATTTTCCATTTATTTGCTTTACTCCCTTTTTAAACATGGGTGTCATGTTAATGATTTTTCAGTCTTCTGAGACCCTCCCTGATTCTAGTGATTCCTGAGAAATCACCACTAACTCCTCCACTATTTCTTCAGCTATCTCCATTAGAACTCTAGGGTGTAGTCCATCTGGTCCAGGGAAATTTATCCACCTTCAGGCCATGCTGTTTTTCTAGCATCTTCTTCTTGGTGATGGTCATGATACTCAGCTCTGCCACTTCATTCTCTCGAATCTTTGGAATGTCACTCGTGTCTTCCATTGAGAAGACTGACACAAAGTAATTATTCAGTTCCTCAGCCATTTCCTTGTTCCACACTACTATCTCTCCAGCATCATCTTTTAGCTAACCAAAGTCTACTTTTGCCTCTCTTTATATAACAAAAGAAACTATTACAGTCTTCCTTTATATTATAGCTGAGCTTACTCTCCTATTTAATGTTCTCCCTCCTTATTTCTTTTTTTTTATTGCCCTCTGTTGACCTTTTATAAGCTTCCCAATCCTCTGATTTCCCACTGCCCTTTGCCCCATTATATGCTTTCTCTTTTCCTTTTAGGCTATCCTAGCCAGTCATGGTTGCCTCATCCTTCCTGTACCATGCCTCTTTTCCCTCTGGATGAAACACTGCTGTATCTCCTGAATTATTCTCAGAAACTCCTGCCATTGCTGTTCCACTGTCTTTCCTGTTAGGCTCCTCTCCCAAATAATCCCACCTAGCTCCTCTCTCTCTTGCCTCTGTCATTGCCTTTATTCAGCTGTAATACCGTTACCTCTGATTCTATCTTCTCCCTCTCAAGTTGCAGAGTAAATTTCATGATGTTATAATCACTACCTCCTTAAGGTTCCTTCACCCTAAGGTCCTGTATCAAGTCTGCCTCATTGCACAGCACTAAATCCAGTATAACCCATTCCCTAGTGGGCTCCACCACAAGCTACTGCAAAAAGCCACCATGTAGACATCCCACAAATTCCCTTTCTTGTATCCACCACCAACCTGATTTTGCCATCTGCCTGCGTATTGAAATCCCCATGATTGCTGTAACTTTGCCTTTCCTACGTATCTTTTCTATCTCCTGGTGTATCTTGTGCCCCAGCTCCTGACGACTGTTTGGAGGCCTGTACATAACAACAGCAGCTTTACCTTTGCAGTTCCTCAATTCTACCTACACAGATTCTACACCATCTGATCGTACTTTGTTTTTTTTACTATTGATTTAATTTCATTTCGTACTAATAAGGATTTCTCCTTAATGTTTTAAGGGGGTTTGGTTTAGATGCCTAATAACATGGTTCTGAATGTACCTGTGAATTGTGACACAAACAGTTAATATGATGACACTTCTGTTTCCATCGATCTATAAGGATTATATGAGTTCATATTGTGAAAGAAAAGAAGGGATTAGTCATATATTTAATTACTTCACAGATTCTTGGCTTACTGCAAGTGTGGAAGGTGCTTTGATTTTCTCTTAACATTATGGAAACTCTGACCAATAAAATAATTGCCAAATGCATAATTTTTTTCCAATGTTGTGTCGTCCTATATTCAGACATCACTGTTCCCCTATTTTGTGCCAAACTCCTTTAACAAAAGCATGTAAAAGAATTAAGTAACTTAATATCAAAATATTGTGATAGAATCACAGACTGGTATCGCACAGAAGAAGGCATTTCAATCTGTTGAGCCTTTGTATTATTTTCAACAATCAGAATAATTATTTAGGGCCAACCCAAGGGTATTTACTCCCATTACACACATTCTGCTTACCCCTGCCTTCCACCTTTGATGGACATATTATCATAGAAAACTGATAGTGAGGTACTAATGGATTTGAAGGGGCACTGTTTTCCAGGAGCCAAGGGTTGGGTGAGGAAATAAGTAAAAGTAGAGATCTCCTACTATCAGGTGAGACCGGGCAGTGGATTCACGTTGTAAGCAGTCGAAATTTACCTTCAAATTTGCAGATTTTGCACATCTTTCAGAACGTTGAAATAAAATTAAAATGATACCAAGTAATTTGCATGTTGAAAAATCAGATGTTAGATAGGATGATAGTGCATGCATTGGTAAGTGCCACATTGCTTTTATTTATACATTGCGTCAACAAACCTTAGAATCTCATGTGCTACATAATGTTTATGAATGATATTGGAATCATGGCAGACATGATACTCACTGCTTGCAATAGGTTATCTAAACATATCCATGAAATGTTTAGTTATGGTTATTGCACATATACTAAATATCCACACATTTTATTGAACTACATTTGTATAAATATCCACGTGTAAGAAAGCAGCCGTTGAGACAAATACATTTTATATAGAGTAGTTGGAAAAATTCATTTTTTGGCTTGGACAAATATTACAGCTGTGTAATTAAACACAGCTTCTACACTGACTTCCATCAAAATAGATGTTTTGTTTCTGAAAACCTACCAAGAGTTTTTGAATCTTTCATTACGAAGTAAAACATGGAACAAATAATCTTCATAATGGAGAAATGCCAACTTTTAACAGTTGGGAAAAGTGAAGTGAATTTGTACCTCAGTGGAATTTAAATGATTAAATAAGTAAGAGACAGTTTTCTCACTGGGAATTCAGACACTCAAGTAATGGTTTGGCTGCAGGTCAAAGCTATGCTGTTTAAATTCTCTACACTGTCATTAATAGGCTAAGGTCCAGAAGACCTAAAAGACATCATTGATTGCTTTAGAAGCTACATTTTATTGTTTAACTTTTTTAAAATGGACTATAATTTTGCTGTTGCTAGACACAATTAAAAGTTGAAAGCAGTTTCGTTAACTTCCAACAGCATTTACTAGGACAAAGCTTAACCATAATTCTTCTCTCTCAACTGGTTCAAAGTTAAATGGCGCTGTTTCAAAGACCTATTGTGAATATTGCAGTCAACAAAAGAAGAGTTGACAATATTGCTTGAGGTGACAAGGGATCCTCTAGACAGAGAGAATCCAATTTATAAATTGAAACAGACACAGGAGTAACTCAGGTCTGATAGCATCTGTGGAGAGCAAAACAGAGTTAATGTCTTGATTCTTCAAAAGAAATGTTTAATTATCATGTTCTAAAGAAAAGTCTTACTAACTTGAAATGTTAACTTTTGCTTCTCTCTACAGATGCTGCCAGACCTGCAGAGTTTCTCCAGCATTCTGTATTTGTTTTCAGATTTCCAGCATCTGTAACATTTTTCCTTTTTAAGTGATTAATTGAAATTGACTCCTTCATGAACCCCTCACATGATCAAACTTCCTCTGGTCTCTGCAAATATTTTAAGTATACATTTCTCAACACTTGGTCTGCTATTAACATAGGCTGCTAAGCTCTTGAGGTCAACAGCAAGTCAGAGTTTGCCTTCAACATTGGAACAGCTGAATGGCAAAGAACTAAGCTTCAGATTAATGGCTAAGCTTGCTTCAAGTCCAAGTAAACCACCTTGAAGTTTTTCTGAAAAAAAAACTCCTTATGCTTGCCTTGAAAGCAGGCTACTTCTCTATTTAAGAACAACATTGTGTTGCAACATCACGAACCTCAAAAAAATTCTACAACCCCTTGCCTTCAGCCAACTGGACACTAACTTTCTGGCTGTGGAATAAAAGTGTCACCATCTGTTTCAAAATACAGGAAAAGTTAAACACCTCTGTTTCTGGATGGAAAGTGGGGAGAAATAAGAACTCAGTTCTCATCTCGACTGATTAATACATAGAAATAATGCAAGAACAATTACAGTAAACCTTCAAAGCAAATCATTGGCCCAGTCAGAAGTAAAGTTCACCACCTTGTTTGTGTCCAATGCAATTGCACTAATTCTTGCTTCCCATGCTCAGTTCTTCAATGAAATTCAAAACCCACCAATTCCATCATTGCTCACCAAAATCTCAGATAGTTGAAGTAGCTGGCTTTCCTTCATTTAAAGGAGGTTTCAATATAGTTGGGCGGCATTGCCATTGACATTACATTCAATACAATGTTTTGTAATGGTGGGGTTGTTGATGGTCAATTGTGGGATTGATTTGTTTAACATGTGGGGTTTGTATTCTTTTTCTTTCCTAGAAAAGTTGGCAAGTTTTTTTGCTTCCTATCATTCTCCCCCCCCCCCCCAAAAAAAAACTAATTTCGCTGCTTGTTCACATTGTACTGTAGTTCCATCAACTCTGCAGTTAATCTCCTTGATTCTTTTTTCATGTCTCGACAATATTTTGCCTTCAACTATTTATCCAATTCCATTTTGAAAGTTACTGTTAACTCCATCCATCAGGTAGGGCATTCCAAATTTTGATTTATTATTGCCACATGTACCAAGATACAGTGAAAAGTATTATTTTATGTGCTACCAGCCATATAATACCTTACAGAAGTATATCAGGATAATTGAACAAATGCATAATTATAGTCTTACAATTCAGAGGAGGTGCAGAGTAAGATCAACTCTAATATATGAGAGGCCCATTCATAACTCTAAGTGGGGAGGAAGCTGTTCTTGAATCTGTTGGAACATGATTTCAAATTTTTATATCTTCTGCCCTATGGGGTGGGAAGGGTCTTCGATTATGTCGCTTGCTTTGTGGGCAGCACGGTGGCACAATGGTTAGCACTGCTGCCTCACAGCGCCTGAGACCCGGGTTCAATTCCCGACTCAGGCGACTGACTGACTGTGTGGAGTTTGCACGTTCTCCCCGTGTCTGCGTGGGTTTCCTCCGGGTGCTCCGGTTTCCTCCCACAATCCAAAGATGTGCGGGTCAGGTGAATTGGCCATGCTAAATTGCCCGTAGTGTTAGGTAAGGGGTAAATATAGGGGTATGGGTGGGTTGCGCTTCGGCGGGTCGGTGTGGACTTGTTGGGCCGAAGGGCCTGTTTCCACACTGTAAGTAATCTAATCTAAAAGGCAGTGGCAAGTATAGTTGGAGTCCATGGAAGGAAGGCTGGTTTACATGATGGACTGTTGCCTAACGTTTTTCTTGAGCTGGTTTGATTATTTTGCTAATTGGCAAAATATTATGCCCTATTATTACCACCCATTCAAACATTGCTACAGTTTCTTCTTTATTGCTGTACGCAAAACATTAAAATTTTTGAACACCTGTCAGAGATCTTTAATTCTTTATTGACAGGAGAACTCAAGTTACTTCATTCAATTCACACAACTAATTCCTCATTTCTGAAATGATTAAAGTAATCCCTTCTGTATCCTCTTCAAAACCTTCATGTCCTTACTAAAGTATGATGACTAGAATTGGTCACTGTACACCAGCTCTATCTTTAATATAGATTTATGCTTTTGTGCTCTCTGCCTTTATTTAGACTCCAAGGTTCTATATGCTTCATGATCTCCTTTGAACCGTCTTCAAAGATTTGTGCAAGAGAATCTTCAGATCTCTCTCCATACATCTACTTTGAATTTTATACCATTTAGCTTGTGTTATCTTTCCTCATTCTTCCGACCAAAACGTATCATCTAATGCTTACGTTTTATCTACCAAGTATCTGTCAATTTCATTGCATGCTTCTGTGCTTCATTACTGTCTTTCTGATTATTGTAATTCCAAGATGTGAATCAACAAAAGTTTTGAAATTATGCCCTGTTATCACCATGTCCAATTCATTAATGTAAATGAGAACATCAGTACAGAACTGTGGGGATATCGCCACATATTTCTCTCCAGTTCAATTTAAAAAGCCACTAATCTCAATTATTTTCCGTGTTTTGGTCAATTTTGCATCTGTGCTGTCACTGCCTGTTTTATCCCACGAGCTTCAATTTTACTGACAAATTTATTTGTGGTCCTTTTTAACAAATGGCATTTCATAATTTGTTAACAGCTCCATTAATTCACATAAAATGTAAGATTTGGCATATCAATTAAAATTATTTTTCTGTGTTATTTATATTCTGTTTTAATGATTACTATGTGGGTGAGTACCAAGACTAAAAATACATCTGGTAAGGAGAAAACAACTTATGTTGCCCACTTAATCCAAAATTCTGAATCATAGGCATGATTTTTATGGACTTTTCGATGGTTGATGGATAGTTATGTAAGCTCAAGTTACTTAACTGCATTGGAGATACCAGGAGCTAGCAGTTCCAACTTATCCTGCTCAGCTGAGCAGAGTACAGATTCCAATACAAAGCAAGTGACTTCTCTTTCATATATGCATGGATGTTACAGAGTCTGTAATGCAATTTGAATTTGACAGCAATGTTAAAATCAGCCTTCATGTCTGATACAACATTAGGTAACCATGACGTGGAAGTGCCAGTGTTGAACTGGGATGGACAAAGTCCAACATGTTTATTTGAAAGTGAAAGCTTTCGGAGCATTGCTCCTTGGTCAAGTAGCTCGTGGGGTAGGATACAGAATTTATAAGTAAAAGACCAAAGTGTCATGCAACTGATGCAATGTATTAGACAAACCTAGATGGCTTTTAAGTCTTTAATCACTTAGAATGGGGATGCAGATTTCAATTAATCAATAAGTAAATCTCAGAATTTCTTTCAAGTCATTGCCTTGAGATAACTTTTTTGTAAACTGATAAAACGTTAACATTTCAGCCCAAACAATGCATTAAAGGTGTGAGGTTAGAGTCTGCCTGTATCCCAAACTTGAGTCAGACTGGTTTTATTTCCAAGGTAAGAATTTATAAAATGTCACATTGATGGCCTGCAGATTGTGTGCTTTTTGAACAAATACATTGTATCTGCAAATACAAATCTACAAATGCAAATTTAGCCCATAGATTTATATGTGTGCGTACGTGAGGGAGACAAAAGTGCATGCGGGTGCACATGTATGTGAGTGCGTGTGAGGGAGAAGGAAAGTGTGTGTGTGGGGGGTGAAAGGGGGTGGGATGAGAGGGAACATATCTGTGTGTATGTGGGGGTGGAGTAGCGGGAAGAGAGAGAAAGTATGTTTGTGAGGGAGAGAAAAATTGGGCGTGTGTATGCATGAGGGAGAGGGAAAGTAGATGTTTGTGTATGGGGGTGGGGAGGGAAAGTGTGTATATGTGGGAGAGTGAAAGAGAGAGCATGTGTGTGTGTTTGTGAGAATGTCTGTCTATGTGTATGCACCTGTGTACGTATAGTGTGGTAGAGTCACCTGTAGTCTGATATGAACCAAAGATCCTGGTTGAGGCCTTCCTCCATCATGCATACGCATACACACAGACACACACAAACACAGACACCTTCTCATGCACATGCTCTCTTCCTCACACACACTGTCCCTCTCCCTCATGCACGTAGCTCACAGATATACGTTTCCCCCACCCTCTCTCTGTCTCTCGTGCGCGCAAACACACGCAGTTTCCCTCTCCCTTACACACAGTTTCCCTCTCTTCCCCCCCCCACCCCCTGCACACAAACACAAACCCATTTTTCCTCTTTTATCCCCCACACACTCACACTCTCTCTCTCTCTCTCTCTCTCTCTCTCTCTCTCTCTCTCTCCCCCCCCCCCGGGACACAAACGATTTCCCTCTCTTTCAGATTCACACGCACGAATGCACACACTTTTTCCCTCTCCCTCACACACAAGCACATTCACTTTCCTTTACCCCCATCACGCAAACACTTTCCCTCTCCTTCGCATGCGTGCGCGCACACCCACCATACACACATTCCCTCTTCCCCACCCACAAACTTCCCCTGTCCCTCATGTGCACAAGTGCAGACACACACATCATTTCCCTCTCCCTCACACACATGCACACACATTTCCCACCTCCCAACACACACAATCCCTCTCTTCCCCCACATGTGCACACTCCCTCTCTCTCCCACAAACATTTTCTGTCTCTCATGCGCACAGATATGCACCTGAACGTGTGCACACTTACTCTCTCACTCATGCGTGCACACACATACCTGCGCACACACTTTCCCTCTTGCTCATGCACAATGCGCACACACTTGCACGCATTGTCTTTCACTCCCACACACACACTCCCCACTCTGACACACGCACAGACACACCTGCACATGTGCACACCTTCCCCCTCATGTGTACATGCACTCTCACACACACGTTCCCTCTAGCTCATACACAATGTGCGCGCACACACAGACACACTTTCCATTTCCTCCCCCCACACAAACATATTCACACTTTCAATCGCTCCCACACACACTTTCCTTCTCTCCCCACCCACTCATGCACTTTCCCTCTTCTCCCCTTCCCCCCCCCCCCCACACACACACAGACACACACATTCTCCCCATCCCTCACGTGCAAACATGCAGTTGCACATACATGCACACTTTGCCTCTCTCCCCCCAGACGCCCATGCTCCCTCATGTACGCATACACACAGACACAAACTCTCCTTCTCCCCCACACACACTTTCCTTCTACACTCCCAAACACTGGTGCAGGCACACACAATTACTCTCTCCTTCCCCACCCCCCACACACGTGTGTACAAAACACACCTTCCCTCTCCCCCACACATGCACAGTTTCCCTCTCTCCCACACACCAGCACACTGACACTTTCCCTCTTCCCCCTCACACATACATGTGCGCACACAATTTTCTTCTCCCAAACATACACACGTGTATGTAATTTCCCTCTTCCCCACGCACGCACACACACTCATGCATGCACACACAAACTTTGCCTCTTCCTTACATCCACACACCCTCTAAGGTACATGCTCTCTCCACACACCCACTGTCCGCATCCCTCACGCGTGCACACACGTACATGCACATATTCATACTTTCTCTTTCCCACAAATACTTTCCTGCTTTTACACCCTTACCACATACATGCATGCACACGCAGACACACACACCCACAAACACACACACTGACACACATTCGGACACTTTCTCCACACACCCCGCCACACTGTGGAAACCGGCCCTTCAGCCCAACAAGTCCACACTGACCCTCCAAAGAGCAACCCACTCCCCTCTGACTAATTCACGTAACACTATGGACAATTTAACATGGTCAGTTCACCTGACCTGCATATCTTTGGACTGTGGGAGGAAACCGGAGCACCCAAAGGAAATGCACACAGACACTGGGAGAATGTGCAAGCTCCACACGGATAATCGCCCCAGGCTGAAATTGAATCTGGGATCCTGTGCTATGAGGCAGCAGTGCTAACCGCTGAGCCACCATGCCGCCCACACTTTCCCTGTCCCATATGCATGCATGTATAAGTTCATGGGGTGAATTTGCATTTGCAGATACGTTCTATTTTGTTCAAAAAGCACACAATCTATAGGCAGTGAATCAGTGTGATATTTTATAAACTCCTGTTTTGGAAAGAAAACCAACCTGACTCCAGGTTGGGATACAGACAAACTGTATGGACTTTAGTAAGGCATTCGACAAGGTTCCTCATGGTAGACTGGGTAACAAGGTTAGGTCACATGTAATACATAGAATTATTTGGATACAGAACTGGCTTGAAGGTAGAGACAGGGGTAAGGGTGGAGGTTTGTTTCTCAGACTGTGACCAGTGGTGTGCCACAAGGATTGGTGCTGGGTCCATTGCTTATCATGATTTGGATGTGAACATAGGAGGTATAGTTAGCAAGTTTGCAGATGACACCAAAATTGGAGGTATAGTGGACAGTGAAGAAGGTTACCTCAGAGTATGTTGGGATCATGATCAAATAGGCCAGTGGGCAGAGGAGTGGCAGATGGAGTTCATTTTAGATAAATGTGAGGTGTTGTCATTTTGGAAAGGCAAATCAGGGCAGGGTTTATACATTTAATGGTAAGATCCTGTGGAGTGTAACTTTACAAAGAGACCTTGAGGTGCAAGTTCATAGTTCCGTAAAAGTAGAATCTCAGGTAGGTAGGATTGTGAAGCAGGTGTTTGGTATGCTTTCCTGTATTGGTCAGGACAGTGAGCATGGGAGTTGGAAGGTCATGTTGCGGCTGTACAGGATATAGGTTAAGCCACTTTTGGAACATGGTGTGCAATTCTGGTCGCCTTCCTATCAAAAGAATGTTGTGAACCTTGAAAGGGTTCAGAAAAGATTTACAAGGATGTTGCCAGGGTTGGAGAGTTTGAGTTTGAGGAAGAGGTTGAATAGACTGGGGCTATTTACCTGGAGTGTCGGAGGCTGTGGGATGACTTTAGAGGTTTATAATATCATGAAGGGCAGAGCTAGGGTAAATAGACAAGGTCGATACCTGGGATAATGGGGTCCAGAACTAGAGGGCAGAGGTGTAGTGTGAGAGGGGAAAGATTTTAAAAGGGACCTTGGGCACAACATTTTCACGCAGAGGGTGGTGCATGTATGGAATGAGCTGCCAGAGGGGGTGGTGGAGGCTAGTACAATTACAACAATTAAAAAGCATCTGGATGGATATGAGTAGGAAAGGTTTAGAGGAACATGAGTCAAGTGCTGGCAAATGGGACTAGATTAATTTAGAATATCTGGTCGGTCTGGCCGAAGGGTCTGTTTCCATGCTGTATATCTCTATGAATCTATGACTTTAACCTCTCACCTTTCATGTATTGTCTGAGCTGGGATGTTAGCTTTTAATGTACTGATAAAACCTTAAGTTATCTCAGGTCAGTGAGTTGACAGAAATTCTTGGATTTACATATTAATCAATTGAAATCTGCATCCCCATACTAAGTATTTGAAGAATGATCTGCCATCTAGATTTGTCTAGTCCATCACATCAATTGTATGATACTTTGGTCTTTTAATCATAAATTCTATATGTTATGTATCCTGCCCCACTAGCTACCTGATGAAGGAGCAGTGCTCCGAAAGCCTGTACTTTCAGATAAACCTGTTCGACTATAATCTGGTGTTGTGATTTTTAACATTAGGTAAAATGCCTTTCTCCCCATTGCGTACAAATTCATTTTTCTTGGCAAAGTTTATTTTGTGTTTAAAATTTAGAAAGACGTTGATAGTTTTTCCAAGCCCACCCATCTTCTTCCAAATGAGACAGCAGCTTACTCCTGCTCAGACAGTCTCTGCTGGTAGTAATTTGACCAAGCCAGACATGAAAACACTGACTACTGAAAATTAATAACACTATTGTTTATTCTGTCTAGTGAAACGTTTGACATTGTCTGTGCTGCAGTACTTTTATTGCCATTTCTGTGGTCACTTGAAACATCACATATTGAATTTTCTATTTACTGCAGTTTTTAAAAAAGTTGTTCTTTTACCCTGATGATTTTTTTTTGCTGGCAGCAGTTTTAGTCTGATAATGTATCCCATGCAAGCTTATTATTTCCTCATGATTGTATTCCTTTATTTTGAAATGCTCTGATGTCAGTCCTATCATTCGATGGATACAGAATGAATCTCTAATTATTAACAAAGATTAATTCAATTATAGAAAATTGTAGTCCATGTCACCTTTCAAAATGGACACAAATGCATGTTCTTCAATGATAAAAGCTTGACTTCGTTTTCAGGTCAGTAATCATGGACTATAATGCAAAGCGTACAATGCATCTAACAGGTAATTGGCTTAGTGTGGAATATTCTGAGATGTACAATTATAGAAGTTGATTTTTCCCCTTGTTTGACATTCTGTTTTATTAGATAATTTTTACAATTCAGTTGATTCAATTTAGACTATGGCACATGCTATAAATCATATGTCTCTAAGTTCAAAATAATTAATTAACCTGGTTTATTTAATGGCACAACACAATGTTGCATTGTACTGCACTATATCTTCAACTGTGAAATGAAAAGAATATGTCTACCTCAAATATTGCTATATATCAGTGCAACAGTGTCAGTTCACTCTTTGCCCCAACAGATTTTCATAGCTATAGAATGCTTACAAATGTATATTAAGAACTACTAAAATATGATGTGAATATCTTATGTTTAAATTGTAACTATTTGTTTTCCAATGAAATGCACACCATCCTATTAATAGCAATGTCAACTTAATGAAATACAACTGCCAATTTATGTGCTTGTTTCAAAAGGGTAAAATAAATTATAAGAACAGTTTAATTAAAAGTTCCATTGAGTAGACATGGTTTGTAGTTAACACTCCTTCACATAAAAACAGCAAAATTTAAATTGCATGTACTTGATCCCAGCTCTCTGAACCTTACATTGCATGCTGATTAGATTTTGTTGTGGGTTAATTAAGTATAATTCCTGGTGACTGACTGGATTTTGCACAAGCTATTGACAGCAACTGTAAGGAATTCATTGTTATGGCATTCTATTAAGCATTGAGAAGACTTTTCATCAGACAGCAGATAAAGAATAATGTACCATTTGGTGACTTCCATCTGCAATTGACCTTTACTGGCCAGGAAGATCACTGGCTGGATGGCATGAACTGCTAAAACCAACTTGTGCATCTTCAGTTGGGGGGAAAAAAAAATCACATCATTTTAATCCTGGTTATCTTTACTGGAACATACGTTTTTACTTTTTGTGATCATTTGATGGGATCAGTGCTAAACTGATCACCTCGCAGTTAGAAACACTGATTATTCTATGTTAAATGAAATTGATCACAATTACCCATAAAACAGTGCTATAATCTTCTGCCTCCCACTAAAGAATAGGAAAAAAGATTTTTAGTGTAACTTAATTATTACAATTCTTGTTATAGGCAAAATTTTAACTTTGTGTAGAGAGTAGACAGATTTACTTCCAAAGGAACAGGGATGTAATGTTCTTTTGTGTACTGTTGTTGCTTTGACCTGGCTTTGTCCTGCCCTACAAAATAAGAAAAATAATTTTCTTTCTTTAGTAAACTGATTTCATGAGGCATGCTCACACTCCTTAGACAAATAGTGTGTCAATCTGTCCAGCTTTAATCTGCAGAATGCATAATAATATAGTAGCTGATATTAATTGACACAGCGTTATGCCATTCATTAAAGCTTCTGAGCAGCCAATATCATTGAAGCAAGGAAAGTATCAGAGTTTATGTTTCATTTGTCTTTGGATTCATTACAGTTGATTGCGTAATATTGTAATGTACCCCTTGGGAGAGTGGAATGTTTTGCCTGAGACAATATACTTAAGCAAAATATCATGGTCCTATGTTAATTTCCATTCCTTTCTCACAACAAAAGTATAACAAGAAATTAGATTCTAAAACAAAAGGTAATTTAAGAATAAATTGCATTGTATTCAAAATGTGATTGTCGTATTAAATGTGATCTTGTCATCAACCATGAAGTTTGGTTTGATCTCCACAAAAGTAAATGTTCCTTTTACTTTTTGGGATGCTGTTCTTCACTTAAAAAATAAGCGAATATTCTTTGTGCCCTCCCACTAGAGTGTACTTTGGTGTGATTTCTGGTATATTTGAGTTATCTAGCAATTGGCCTCCGAACCTCTGAGCTAAATAATTTAAAATGCTCAAAGTGCTTAAAGGGTGCATTACTGCTATTTCTTCTGCACTACATAATACCCTCTAATTATTAATAATTCAGTGCTATAATATTCTTAGAAGATGGAGATTCATATTCCACAGTGCGTTTTTGAGGGCAATGCAGCTGATTATTTACATAAAGTTCAAAGAGGCAAACCTGCTTTGCAACACACTGGGGAAGAAAGAAAATCAGCCTCTTAGTAGCTACCTGGTAAAGCTGTTTCAGAACTTTACATATTCTAATGCAATCACATTTCATTCATCTAATCAGTAGGCCAAGGACCAAGTCTACACAGTTTCTTGAAGGATTAACCTTTCATCCCAGAAGCAATATCGTGTAACTTAATTGCACTAACTGCATTATAGTAACATATTTTCTCTTAGATATAGAAATCAAAACTCCACACAGTATCCTAGCCTTGTATTACTAGTAAACTTGGGTATGTTACATTTTGTAATCTCTTTGAATATTAATAGAAAGATATTCAGACCCTAGAAGTGATCCTTGCAGAACTATGGTAGTAATGTTTTACAGTGTGAAAATTACCCATTTATTCCTGCTATTTTCTGTTGTTTTAATCAATTCGCTAACATGCTTTATACCATCCCCATTCACCTGCCCTCAAATGCCTGAGCCTTCACCTGTGTGAAAGTCTTTCATATTGTACCTTTTTTCAAATTTATTTTTGAAAATTAAAATATAATGTATCTACTAGTTCCTCTTTTATCTACTTGGCTAGTTATATCTTCAAAGCCTCAAATTGTCTAATTCTATTTATGGTGATTTTTTTTTTGAAATCATACTATGATTTGCAAAGTGTCTACTTATTATTTCTTTAATGGATTTCAGCAATTTTCCAATTACTGATGCTATTCAGGATAAGCCTTGTGTCTCCCTCCCTTAAATAGCAATTATACTGTTATTGCCTTCCAATCCCTTGTGTCATTCCAGAAGCTAGGAAATGTTGGAAGAATACATCCACTAGCACTGCAGTCACCTTTTTTCAAACCATAGGTGTTTGCTATTAGATTTAGGAAATATCAGCTTTTAGCTGCATTAATTCCACCATTTGTTTTTCATTTTTATGAATTATATTATGTTCTTAATTATCGGTAGGTCCCTTTTAGTTCTCCACTATTCCTAGTTTATTTTGTCTCCAACATTGAATAAAAGTACAAAGTAGTTGTTTAATAACTCCTTTGTTCCCCATTTCCCATTATCATTTCACTTGTATCCACTCCTGAGGTAAACCCACATTTACTTCATTTCTTCATTCATTTAATTATACTGTATTATTGACTACTTGTGCTCTACGTTTTAGAGATACAATGAAACCAACAGATTGTTCTCATTAGGAACTGAAAACACTCAAACAAAAAAAATTGTTGCTTTCTGGTGGTCCATATTTTAAGTAATATAACACTAATATAAACTGATGAGCCTGACTTAATAACAAACTGAAAGCAAACATGTACAATACGTTTTGCACAGCTGTTAAAGTTTTTTTTGTTCATTTCTGATTTTAACAGGAAAAAAAGGCATCCATTATGTTTGATCAAATAACCATTCAATTGAGCCTCTTGATTCGATGCTTAATTGATGCTCACTATCTGATTGTCATTTGACAGCAGCAGCTTTAAAAATGTGATCTGAAATTGTACATTGGTCTTTTCATAAAAAGCAATGAAAATGTAATCCGATGTAATTCCTTTAAATGTGCTGATTTAGTTAGATTTAAATGCATTAAACAAGCCCACTGAGTGACAGTAATGCACAAGATTCCCAAGCTGCCAAAGTGGCTGATTTTGACAGAAATCTATTTTCCAGCCCCGGCACCAACTCAATTCCATCCTTCCAGCACACTGTGGTTATGTATTTCTTCTGATAATGCACTTAGTCGAGTACTTTGCTCTGAATCTTAACTTATACCAATTTCCTCCCTCCCTCTCTTTCCCGCTGCGACTAGTTTATTTCTCTTCTACTTGCTGATGCAAATAAAGCAAATTTTGTGTATTAGCTATTGTTATATGAACATGTGTAAACTGAGACAGTTACACATTCTTGATTCTGACGTAAAGGCAAATTTGGCTTGGATTTTCAGAGACAGACCAATTTTTTAGATTAGATTACTTAGTGTGGAAACAGGCCCTTCGGCCCAACAAGTCCACACCGACCCGCCGAAGCGCAACCCACCCATACCCCTACATTATCCCTTACACCTTACCCCTTACCACTATGGGCAATTTAGAGTGGCCAATTCACCTGACCCGCACATCTTTGGACTGTGGGAGGAAACCGGAGCACCCGGAGGAAACCCACGCAGACACGGGGAGAACGTGCAAACTCCACACAGTCAGTCGCCTGAGTCGGGAATTGAACCCGGGTCTCCAGGCGCTGTGAGGCAGCAGTGCTAACCACTGTGCCACCGTGCCGCCCCTTTCTTGAGGTATTTAAAAATGATAGGTGGGGCTTATGCTTGCTGCAGCATAAAGGTGAGGGGAGTGAGACTGTGCCTTGGAGCCGTGATCTGCTGGTTCTGATTTATTTCTGGGATGGGTGTGCCAACGTAATCCTGCACCCCCCACCCCCAGGAAAGGGTGGGGTGGGTTGCAGGAAAGGTCACCATACTGCTGTTGCAAGATTGGAGGAGGCTATTATAGTGTGCTTAATTCATGTCCACTTTTTTATTTGTAATGATTGCATTGATATGCTTTGTTATGCATTTTAGTTAAATTATTCCAATATATTCTATTAATGGTACATGAGTAATGCTTGTTTTTAATGGTATTATTCATAACACACCCAAGTGTTTCATTTGAGGGAATCTTACATCTGAAATCTCTTCATTGAGATTACACCAGCACTCATGTTTGCTTATCCTAATTTTCTACTTTGAATAACCATTTGATCTCAAGCATTTAGCTAAAGACTTGATAGTAGAAGTCAGCAGCACGTAATGTTTGGGAAATGAAAGAGTGCATGAGAACATATTGACACATGCCTTTATATTGAATGCAAAATCTGCATTTAATCTATATTGCATATATTTTTTTATATATATATATAAAATAAAAACTTAATCTTATGAATGTAAAGAAATTGCAAAAACAGGATTTAGTTCAACAAGCTCAAACTATACTGAGCCATGTTGGAACAGTTTGGGGGGAAAAAAAGAATTCAACTAGTTTGCCAGTTTGAGAAATTCCTGTCTGGTTTTCTCAGATAACACCCGTCCATTTCTACCTACCCCATGATCTGATTCCATTGTATGAACTGAAATCTTCAGTTGAGAGCCTCTATCACATCTACCTTATCTGGAGTTGTGAGCGGTTTATTCTCCTACTTAAAGCTAGTATATAGGTTGACGCAGGTGCCCACTACATTGGGGGTTAATGAGGTGAAGGACCATCACTGGATTGAACCTGAAAAATGTATGCAAATTATTAGGACTGAAACATTCTATCTTCACCACTTCAACTGCACACTGCTCTCTCCCTCCCCCCAAACTAACACCTTGCCAATCTCTCACAAGAGAACTGACATCTTGTGTGAAAATGTTGTCAATTTCTTCAGAGTCCAGACTGGTTCCCACGCTTTAAATTGTAGTGAATACTTCTGTATGGCATGCATGTGTCTATGCTTTCATTGGCCCAATATGTAACATTGCAATTATTTATATCAAAGGACATATATAATGTACATGGGCTTAAATTGCACCTTTATCTAAATATACTTAAGTCATATTCATTTGCATTGATTGATTCCTAAATTCTGTATATAACTTTGTCATCTTCAAACTGTGTACGAGCCTAGTAATCAATGTTCTTCATTTCAATAAATTACAACAATGATCCCAACATCCAGCTCTTTGCGGTCTACTTAACATTTGGCTTTTTGCAAATACTGTAACAACTTCTGGTTGAAGTTGTTGTTCCATTTAAGATTATAATCTATCTTCTACCTGGAATACTAACTGATCTCTGAAACCACGTGATGAGTTCTTAGCCAGTAATATGTCATTCACCACTTTAACTTGAAAAAATCCTTCAGCAAACAACATCTGAAACATTACCATTACTTAGTACTTTAAGTGCTTTGAGGAAGTGACCAAGCATGTTAGGGAGGCTTTTTAGTCAATGGTTGTTAGTGATGAATGTACCAGTGTGTACGTTGCTGACTTGGAAGATTTGTTAGCATGTGTGCAGAATACTTTGAAGTGTATAGGATGTATAGATATGTCTACTTATTTGTGAGCTGATTATATTAGTTCAGGAGTAAGACCTTAGCAATGAATGGACTATAGATATCAACTGTCTTGACAAAGGCCCTGAAATAAACAGATCCTTCTGCTGCCCAAACTGCAAGCATTTAAATCAGCACAGAACAGCAATTAAACTTGTACAATACAGGAGTTGTCATTGAATACTTGTCATTTGTCATTTGCGTAAGATGAAACCATAATGCAAGTATTAGGACATTAATATTTGCAGATGTCATTTGATAACATATTGTCACATGTTCCTCTTTTTTTTTTAAAAACAAATATTTTGAGAAATTGGAGCTTTTAAATTGATTGATCCTTGAAATGTGTTTGGAATGAGAGAATCTTAAGTCAGATTAATATCAAAAGCAAAGAGAGATACAGCAAAAGTCATATTATCCCACCAGTTTGTATTTTAGCTTGTTGCTGCGGGCTGTCAAGCACTGTAACTCTGTTCTCCCAGTCACAACTAAAATTAATAAAAAAGATAACATATTTTTAAAAATGCAAGAAAGCCAAAAGAATGTTGCAATGAGTGAGGCCAATTCATCTTTGAATTCTTTTGTGACTAATTCTCAAGAGCAAGTCTGAGTTTGAAAATTACTTAATATACTGCTCATAGAACAGGAAGTAGAAATCATTTTATGCAGCAGGTTCATTTCTGCAACATTTTGAAAAGGACCATAAAGTGAAAATGAACAATGCCACTCATACCCTCATTGTGAGTTTTTGCAAACGTTTCCCACTTCCCAAGTACTTTGACCAACAATGGAAAAGGAGATCTGTACAATTCTCCTCCTGTTTTAGTGGAAACTATTGGTGCTGTTAAAAAGTAGCATTCAGATCTAATGATTCATTTAAATCTTAAGATACTGCAGCGTATTTTGGAACTGCTGTGAACAGTCATGAGCTTATTCTTAGTCCACATGAAGACAGCTATTGTTACTCATGCATATCAGTGTGCACAGCTTATGATGCCTGGATTCCAACACCCCTTTTTTTTTGAAAGGAGTTCTCACGATTTTTATAAATCTAAATTCACTTAATTGTTTTATCAGAAAACTGCTTGACTGTGCCTATAGTGTAGTTTATGTTAATCTACAGGGTACTATTTGAAGAGTCACATCAAATGGATTAAGTATGAAGCTAAGAGTATAAATTGGTAGTGGTCAAATTTTAATCTTCCTTCATTTTCTTGTACTCGCTAAGGATTTTAGAATTACTCTGTTCAAATAATCCATGAGAGTTTATTGGAGTTGCAAATATTTTATTTATGGGAAGTCACTACGCTCAGGAATAAATACAAACATTAGTTCTTTAGATTAGACTACTTAGTGTGGAAACATGCCCTTCGACCCAACAACAAGTCCACACCGACCTGCCGAAGCGCAACCCACCCATACCCCTACATTTACCCCTTACCTAACACTACGGGCAATTTAGCATAGCCTATTCACCTGACCCGCACATCTTTGGACTGTGGGAGGAAACCGGAGCACCCGGAGGAAACCCACGTAGACAGGGGTAGAACGTGCAAACTCCACACAGTCAGTCGCCTGAGGCGGGAATTGAACCCGGGTCTCTGGCGCTGTGAGGCAGCAGTACTAACCACTGTGCCACCGTGCCGCCCATCTGTATGAACAAATCCAGGAGGTGGAGACTGCACACTTTTCATGTCACCAATTAACATCACCTCTTCAATATTTTTCCTTTTGTCTCACTTGTCAGTTTTTAATTAATTTGCCTTTCAAGATGTCTTCTTTTCTTAAGTCCATCATGCTTTCTTTATATGTTTAAAAAAAAAATTAACTGCCTCAGCCAGTGGAATCACAGCCAACCACCCAGGACTTACTGGCAAGCCAAGCTGATGTTAACCGGATGGCTTCATTTGCAGCTATTTGGCTGGTAGCTGGCTGACTGCCAGTTGAAATCACGTGCTCTGAGCTGATATTTTGTAAGTTTTATGGCTGGGACCTACGAGAGTAGCAGGCCAGACTTTCAGGTGAGTCCAAAAGGGGTCTCCTTTTCTTCAAGATCCCAGATGGATGGTTAACACTTAGCCTTTCATATCACTGTTTCACTCTTCACAGATCCAACTGAATGGGATACTCATGGCCGACCCCCCCCCCCCCTCCAACCCTCTGTGGAAAATTCCATCCAGTTTGTGTTATCTTTCAGGATTCGTGATTCATGGATGCCAATGAAACTCTTTTCTGAATAACATGGACAATTCAGCTGCTGGCAAAGAAACAGATTTAAGTAAACCAGATGTTGGGCAGGAATTGAATGGCAAAAAAAAAACCCTTTAGTTTGAGTCTCATCAGTCTAGTTTCCATTTATGTCCCTTCATTGATTCATTTTTTAGCTACCCCCACTGCTTCTGAATGATATTTCTGCTGTAACTTTCATCCTTGTAACCCTTGGTGTGCATCAGATTTATGTAGCAAAATGTTGTTATTTCTATGCACCGCCAAGCATATAGTTCTATTCATTTTTAAAAGCAAATCACATATAATCTGTGTCTGTTATTTTGGCTGAGTGAGAGATTGATGTAGCAATGTGCAACATATGCAGGATAAATGATATTAAAGCTAGATCCATTGAAAATTCTAGTTACAGCAAAGCAAATTAATTAAACAACACATTTGTTCATGTTTGCATTTCAGTAGTATTAATGTGTGGTGTTTGTGGAGAACTACCAGTCTTCAAAGATTATTTAAAAAAAAGTTCCCATTTATTGAAAATGTTTTCAGACTTGAATGTATTTGCAAGTGCTTTCTCTAATTCCATTCATTGTGTCTCTCAGATGCAGCTGTTGGATACCTTCCCAGTGGAAGGAGGCCAGAAGGACCCGAAGCAGCGCTATATTCCTTTCCTGCCAGGTACAGTAACACATGTGATCAGTTTTCTTTCTTGGTCTCACCCTGAAAAATTCTCCTTTTTTTTAGGCCCTAAAGGCAGCACAAATAGATTTTGTTTGTCTATACTTTACTTTGTGATATTAATGACGGAGGTTGATTGGTCTTTTTGTTTCATTCATTAGATAGGAGTGTCACTGACAAAGTCAGCATTTATTGCCTCTCCATAATTGTCCTTGAGATGGTGGTGGTGAGCTGCAGTATGTTTGCTGAAGGTACTCCCAAAGCATTGTTAGAATGGGAATTCAAAGTTTTTTTCTAGCGACAACGAAGGAACAGGAACACAGTTTCATGTCATGGCAATGTCTGATTTAGAGGGAAACTTGCAAGTGCTTGTATTCTTGTGTGCCTGCTGCCCTTGGTCTTAGGTCAAGAGATGTCAGAATATTGATGAAGCAGTTGAAGATGGTTGGGATTAGAATACGATCCTGAGGAATTCTTAGAGATGCCTGGAGCTGGGATGATTGGCCAGTACCACAACATCCATCTTTCTTGTTGCTAGCTATGAGAGCAGCCCATGGAGAGTTTGCTTTCAGCTCCCATTATCTTCAGTTTTACTCAATAGAAAGATTTGCAATTGTTAGAGTAGGCGATGTTGCTGGAGGGATAAAAATGGGTCTGGATTCCATGGATAACTTCAGTGCTTCTCTTCAGAAAGTCTCAGGATATTTTTTAACAAACAACAAAACAGAAAGATGGGTTTAAAATCTCCTCTGAAAGATGGCACACTTGACAATGTACTGAAAACGTGTTGCTGGAAAAACGCAGCAGGTCAGGCAGCATCCAAAGACCAGAAGGGCTCATGCCCGAAACGTCGATTCTCCTGCTCTTTGGATGCAGCCTGACCTGCGCTTTTACAGCAACACATTTTCAGCTCTGATCTCCAGCATCTGCAGTCCTCAGTTTCTCCACATTTAACAATGTACCCAGGACGTTGATGCTCAGAGGTGAATGTGCTACTTGGGCCCCTTGATTGTGCACACTCTGTCAAATATTGACTTGATAACAAGGGCCATCCCTCTCAGCTGATATAGAGAATTCAGCTGTTTTGTTTTCATTTAGACCAAGGCTTCGATGAGTTCTGAAGCTAATTGGCTCTTGTAAAACCCAATGTGAACATCAATGAACAGGTTATTTATAAAGTATTGCATTATATGGCATGTATAGACCAGACCTCTTCATTTGCTAATCATGTGAAAGTAAATCGATATGGGGAGACTTACCCAGAATGGATTTGTTCTTCCTTCTGTGGTTTGGATATGCCTAGATAATTTCCACTTTAGTTGGATACGTGCAAGTATTGGGGCTGCATTAGTGTAGCTTGGTTAGCTGTGCATCTAGTTCTTGAGCACAGATCTTCTGTACTACTACTATCATGTTATCAGAACCTATAGCCTTTGCTATATTCAGTGTTCTCAGCCATTTCTAATATCACATGGATTGGATTGAATTAAATTGGCTGAACATAATGAAGGGAATCTTAATCCATTTGGCACTTTTCAATGAAGATGGTTGCAGTTGCTTCAGCCTTTCCTTATGCATTGATGAACTGGACGCCCATGTCATTGAAAATTGGATACTTATGGAGTCTCCTCCTTCAATAAGTTATTTAATTATTCACCATCATTCTTGATTTGGACATGGCAGGTCTTCAGAGCTTCTATTTATTCCATTAGTCATGGGATCATTTATAGAGTCATAGAGCATGGAAACAGACCCTTCCATCCAACCAATCCATGCTGACTATAATCCCACACTAAACTCGTCTTAGCTGGCTGTGCTTGGCCAATATCACTTCAAACATTTCTTATTCATGTAATTCTCTAAATGTCCTTTACACGTTATAAATGTACCCACATCCATCAGGTCCTCTGTAATTTTATTCCACATACTAAACCACTCTGTGTGTAAAAAAAAAAACTGCCCCTCATTCTTTTTAAAATCTTTCTCCTCTGACCTTAAAAATATACATAGTCTTGAAATCTCCCACCCCTGGGAAAAGACACCTGTCATTCACCTTATCTATACCCCTCATTATTGTATAAACCTCTACAAGGTAATTCTTCATCGTCTGCTTTCCAGTGAAAAAGGTCCCAGCCTATCCACCCTCTCTTTATTACTTAAACCCTCCATCCCTGGCACATCCAGGTAAATCTCTTCTGAATCTTCTCCAGCTTAACAATATCTTTTCTATAACAAGGCAACAAGAACTGGACACCATATTCCAGAAGATACCTCACCACCATCCTGTACAACTTCAACATGAGGTCTCAACTTCCATCCTCACTAGTCTGAGCAATGAAGGCAAACGTGCTAAACGCCTTGAACCCCTAGATTTCTCTGTTCTATAACACTACCCTAGGCCCTACTTTTAGTTGTAGAAGTCCTGCCCTTGTTTTACCAAAATACCTTGCATTCATCCAAATTAAACTCCATCTGCCACTCCTCAGCCTGTTGACCCAATTGATTAAGATCTCTTTGTAACCTTAGATAACCTTCTCACTATCCACTATATCACAAATTTTGGTGTAAATGCACACTTATGAACCATGCCTTCTATATTCTCATCTAAATAATTTACATAAATGACAAACAAAAACAGACCCAGCACCAATCATAACTTCATCTATCATATTCTGCTTTTGCTGTCTTTTTTTAATCCAACGATCAGCTTCACCAGGTTGGCACCTAATTTTCTTTGCACATGATGCAGTCACTAGCATGCTGTCTTACGCTCTTCATTGAAACAAGGCTGGTCCTCTGGCTTCAAGGTTCTTGTAGAAGGATATTGACATGCTATCTGTCTCTCTGTATTATGCTTTACTATTTATCTTGGGGTTAGTAGGTAATAAAATTCCTCTTCTTCACTCCAAAAAAAACCTTTCAATAGGTTCCTTAATACTGATCTGGTGACTGTATTTTAATTGAAGTATGATATAGCCCTGTGCTAAAAGGAAATAAACATCTTGTGTGGTCAACTGAGAGGTTAAAAAGAAGGGAGGTAATTCATTCATCCTGACATGGTTGTAACAATATTGTTCTGGAAAAATATCCTGAACACACTCCTTGATGAAGTGATTTTGTATAAATCAATGGGAAGTATTTTACAGCCTCTAGCTGGTGCACTTGCACATTGCCCACCATCTGCCTGTCCCTCATATTATGGCAGGCAGGCATGATGTCATCCATCCCACTCAACTAATGACCAGTTAAGGACATCCGGTTGTCCCTGCTGCAATAGCCATCACAACCTAAAGAGCAAGATGCTTTGAGGAATGGAAGCCCTTGTTAACAAGTTAAAGCCAACGCAGTCTATCTTTTTTAATCAACATGTTCAGACATGTTATGACGCACATTGCTGCAGCAGTTGGAATTTGAATCCAGGTTTGTTGGCCCAGGAGTAGGGACCCTACCATTGCACTATAAGAGCCCTCCACTACCAGTATATGATTTCTATGTGATGGCCTCTCCTTTTAATGTTGGCGTCAAGACTAACTTTCCTTCTGGGGAGTGGATCATATACCTGTCCCACTTTAAAATTCATCCCCGATTTGAGTTAAAATGTTGCATTTAAATCACCACCCTTACAACATACTTATTTAAACCAATCCATGTTTTGTCACTTCACAGCTGGAATCTGCCTATGCATGATTCCTATGACAGTCTTCAAACTTTTTATTAATAGCACCCAATGATTCTTTACTAATTGCTTACCTCTTGGTGTATAATCTCTTATTATAGAAATAATTTCCTTTTTAAATCTCAAATGCTGCTACTTCCTTTTCAGATTCCCTAAACGTCCAGTGCACACAATAATCTTTGTTTTCTAGCATAGCCAATAGATCAATGTTTGACAAGTGTACTAATATTTTACTTTGAGCATTGAGCAGTAATCAATCAGAGAGTACTTCCCTGATTGTTGAGTTTGACTTCAATGTTATAATTACTGGTAGCATAAATAATGTGTGTGTAAGGAGGTTTTATGTTTTCTGAATTGGCAGCTGTTTGATTGCCACAGATGAAATTTCCCTGCTGATTCTGTAAAAATGTGGTTATGAAATAGAGTTAGCAGCATGGCAGTTATGTAATGGGTTTCTGAGTCAGGGATATCATTTGATACAGTCCATGTGGAGGAATTCTAGTCATGCAATCATGTGGCCAAGTAGCCTGAGATCTGTGCAATGCCTTGACTGTGTGAGATCAGCTTGGACTGAAATTAATTGATATATCAATCTCGTAGTCATTGTCTAGTTCTGTTTAGAACTAAGATTGTGATGAGGCTGAAATGGAGTAAAGCTATGTATTATTAATTCTGTCAAGTTCAGCGTTCAAACTTGTCCCACTTACCAAGTTGTTACCTGTACCATTTTCAGCTCCACACAAATTAATCTTGTTTTGTTTTGAATTCTGCTGTCAATTTCATCTGCTGCCATCTCATCTTGTGCCTATCAACATAAAGGGATATTCTGAAAGTTAGAGAAGGTTTTATTTGATCTGCTTTTATAGCTAAACGTATGACACACTGGGTGTAATTTTCCCCTCTGAGGAGGTAGTGGGAAGGGGTAGCAATTAGATTAGGTAGGTAAAAATAATGACTGCAGATGCTGGAAACCACATTCTGGATTCGTGGTGCTGGAAAAGCACAACAGTTCAGGCAAACCTGCACCCACACCTCCTCTCTCACCTCTATCCAAGGCCCTAAAGGAACCTTCCACATCCATCAAAGTTTTACCTGCACACACACTAATATCACTTATTGTATCCGTTGCTCCCAATGCGGTCTCCTCTATATTGGGGAGACTGGGTGCCTCCTAGCAGAGCACTTTAGGGAACATCTCCGGGACACCAACACCAATCAACCACACCGCCCCGTGGCCCCAACCTTTCAACTCCCCCTCCCACTCTGCCAAGGACATGGAGGTTCTGGGCCTCCTTCGCCGCCACTCCCTCACTAGCAGACGCCTGGAGGAAGAACACCTCATCTTCTGCCTCGGAACACTTCAACAGTTTCCTCATTTCCCCTTCCCCCACCTCACCCTAGTTCCAAACTTCCAGCTCAGCACTGTCCCCATGACTTGTCCGGACTTGTCCTACCTGCCTATCTCCTTTTCCACCTATCCAGTCCACCCTCTCATCCCTGACCTATCACCTTCATCCCCTCCCCCACTCACCCATTGTACTCTATGCTACTTTCTCCCCATCCCCACCCTCCTCTAGCTTATCTCTCCATGGTTCAGGCTCACTGCCTTTATTCCTGATGAAGGGCTTTTGCCCAGAACGTCGATTTTGCTGCTGCTTGGATGCTGCCTGTGCTCTTCCAGCACCACTAATCCAGAAAATAGCAATTAGATTGGTTGACCCTGAAGAAATACTCTTCCCTCTTTTCACATCACACTTTGTGCTGGCTGAGAAAGTCTGTGGGAGTCTTCTGAACACTCCACCAATTAAGATCTTTTAAATAGTCAATTAATGGTAATGACTTGACACCTGTCTGATTGCCTTCATTCTCAGTTTCCTAACTAGGAAACCATTGGACTATGCCTGTTGACATAATGGAGGGTCTTCATTAGCTCCAATCTGAGACAAAGTGGAAGCATGGATTGTGGAGTGGGGAGTAAGATGGTAGCCTCTGAAAGCCACCCTACTGCCCATATCTCTGAATACCTTGCCATACTCTTCCCATTCATCCTACAAGAAGCAAAACACAAAGATCGACCTATTCACGATTGAATGCCCTGAAGGCCTCCACCGATGGTGAATTAAATCATGTTAGTTCTCAACAAGCTGATAGGCCCAGATTCCAACATGCTTTCTGGGGTGAGGGGATTATGGAGGTGGTGACTTGGTCAACATCTAACACACCCTCGCCACAGTCTTCAAAAGGCAAACCTTGACCACTGATTGTATTGACCTCTATTCAAACGTACAGTTTCTGAAGAAAATTGTTATGGTGCAGAAGGAGGCCATTTAGTCCATTGTGTCAACATCAGCTCGTTAAATGAGCATTGTTACCAAGTATCAATCCCTGCTTTTTTCCAATTCTTGCACACTAGTATTAGCCAAATATTTTGGCAAATCTGGCTCATCCAAAACTTAGTTCCATAGAAGGTGCAGTACATTCATTTTGTAGAATTCAATGTACTAGACCATGAGGAATGTAAATATCTCTGTTATAGTGATTTTAGGTTGTCAAAAGAAGGAACAAAGAAGATTGATGAGAGCAGAGCATTAGGTGGACTTCAGTAAGGCATTCAACAAGGTTCATGGGAAACTGCTTAGCAAGGTTAGATCTCATGGAATACAGGGAGAACTAGCCATTTGGATACAGAACTGGCTTAAAGGTTAAAGACAGGGGGTGGTGGTGGAGGGTTGTTTTTCGGAATGGAGGCCTGTGACCAGTGGAGTGCCACAAGGATCTGTGCTGGGTCCTCTACTTGTCATTTACATTAAATGATTTGGTTGCAAGCAGAAGAGCTACAGTTAGTAAGTTTGCAGATGACACCAAAATTGGAGGTGTAGTGGACAGTGAAGAGGGTTACCTCCGATTACAACAGGATCTGGACCAGATGGGCCAATGGGCTGAGAAGTGGCAGATGGAGTTTAATTCCGATAAATGCGAGGTGCTGCATTTTGGGAAAGCAAATATAGCAGGACTTATACACTTAATGGTAAGGTCCGAGGGAGTGCTGAACAAAGAGAACTTGGAGTGCAGATTCATAGCTCCTTGAAAGTGGAGTCGCAGGTAGATAGGATAGTGAAGATGTCATTTGGTCTGTTTTCCTTTATTGGTCAGAGTGATCAGTATAGGAGTTGGGAGGTCATGTTGCAGCTGTAGAGGATATTGGTTAGGCCTCTGTTGAAATATTGTGTGTAACTCTGGTCTCCTTCCTATCGGAAAGATATTGTGAAACTTGAAAAGGTTCAGAAATGATTCTCAATGATGTTGCCAGGGTTGGAAGGTTTGAGCTGTTGGGAGGGGCTGAACAGGCTGGGGCAGTTTTCCCTGGAGCGTCGGAGGCTGAGGGGTGACTTTCTTGAGGTTTACAAAATTGAGGGGCATGGATGGGATAAATAGACAAAGTCTTTTCCACTGGGTTCAGGGAGTCCAGAACCAGAGGGCATAGGTTTATGATGAGAGGGGAAAGAGTAAAAGAGACCTAAGGGGCAACTTTTTCACGCAGAGGGTGGTACATGTATGGAATGAGCTGCCAGAGAATGTGGTGGAGGCTGGTACAATTGTAACATTTAAGAGGCATTTGGATGGGTATATGAATAGGAAGGGTTTGGAGAGATATGGGCCGGGTGCTGGCAGGTGGGACTAGATTGGGTTGGGATATTTGGTCGGTATGGACAGGTTGGACCGAAGGGTCTGTTTCCATGCTGTATATCTTTGTGACTCTAAATGCTAATTTAGCTTTTATTTTGCCTTCGGTTATTTGACTGGCTGTTAATTGTAGAAGTGAAAATATGCAATAGAACAGTGCACTCTGCTGCAGAATTTGTATCGGAAATTTCTGCATGGTGATTTCTCAGGTGAAAATCTGGATGTGATTTTTTTTATCTCCCAATCCTCCGGGCATTATGCAACTGCAGAATGCACGCAACTGAAGGTCATACTAAAATTCATTGAATGCAACCACTAGCCACGTTTAAGATGTGTGTTCCTGTGGCTGGGTAAGTGGTTACAGTTCACTGTTGGAGTTAATCCATTTAATGGCTCATGCTGATGCAGTATAAAGAGTGTAATACCATTGGGAATCACCAGTTCAGTATGTTGGTGATGGTCTGACTTGAATGTCCCACAGCCACAATTTGAGGTATTTCCCATTTTCTACTTGTGGGTAAAGTGACAACATCTTTGAGGTGGGATGTCATGTAGTGGCTGTATAGGACATTGATTTGGCCACATTTGGAAAACTGCATTGATTTCTGGTCTCCCTGCAATAAGAAAAATGTTGGTAAACTTAAAAGCATTCAGAAAAGGTTTACAAGGATGTTGCAAGGATTAGAGGGTTTGAGCTGGAGGGAGAGGGTGAATAGGCTGGGGCTTTTGTTCCCTGAAGCAACAGACTCTGAGTGACGACCTTACAGAGGTTTATGAAATCATGAGGGGCATGGATAGGATGATTGGACCAGATTTATTTTTCCCTGAGGGTAGGGAAGTTCAAAACTAGAGTGGATAGGTTTAAGGTGAAAAGGGAAAGATTTAAAAGAGACCTGAGGGGCAATGTTTTCATGCACAGAGTGGTGCACGTGTGGAATGAGCTGCTAGAGGAAGCATTGAAGGCTGGTACAATTACAACATTTTAAATGGCATCTGGATGGGTAAGTAAATAGGAACGGTTTAGAGGGATGTGGAACAAATGCTGGCAAATGGGACTAGGTCAGTTTAGGACATTTGGTCAGCGTGGACAAGGTGGACCAAAGGGTCTCTTTCCAGATTTTCCATGGACAGTTGAAACCTGGAACATCTCCACTCTGGTCAGATGCCAGTTCAAGGTTAGTGACATTTTCAATCCAGCAGCAGCTGCGTTCTGGCTGTTTGTTTGTTGGGCATGGATTGTATGAGTATGGTCTACGAGATTTCACTCTGGTGTTTGGGTTTCCTTTTATCGATGAGAGACCTGTGATAATAGGAATGCTTCATTAGCTAGCAGCAGATTCTTTGTGGATGACTTCCCTGGAGACATCATGAAGCTCAATGAATGAGAGCAGTGAGAGTACCATCGAGCTGGGTTGGTCTCTAGAAACACTCTCTTCTGGACATCCACCACATTTGTTTGACAATTTCTGAACCAGGTCGAACAGTGGTACTTTGCTTTAGTCACCTAATGCTGCACAATAACAGTGTTTTCATGTGAAATTCACTGTCATGACCATGAACCAAATCCCAGCCCTGATCAAAACTACAACCACTTCACTTGGCCTCAAATACTGACAGCCACCAGATTTGTTTTCCAGAGATTTAGAAAGATGTTTGTACCCTGCTGGACACGAAGAAGTGAACAGCTCCTTGATGAATTCAGAGAAAAAGAAGGTGCTTGTGTGCTAATAGCTCTTATCAAGTCTCTTGATGAAGGATGCTTCATTATCTGGTGGGAAACAGCAGTCAGTATTAACTTCACACTTCCAAGCTTAAAGACATGGACACTCCAATGCACCTGAAAGCGACTAATCAGCCACCAGGACAGCGGTCTGGAATTTGTACTGATGCCATTGTTTCACAATTCCTTAGAAACATTTAAGTGCTAGACAGTAACCCAGAGATGCAGATCTTAAACCAAACATGATCCAGGCCAATTTCCAACAAGGCCTGAGCACAAAATTTGCCTTTGTTGACTAACTCTGACAATGCTTTTTTTACTTTATTCGTTTATGGACTATGGGCATTACTGGCTAGGCCAGAGTGTCAACCACATTGCTGTAGGTCTGGAGTCACATGCAGGCCAGACCAAGTAAGGATGGCAAATTTCCTTCTGTAAAAGGCGTTAGTGAATCAGTGGATTCTTACCATGATTGGCAGTGGTTACATTGTTGCAATTAGACTAGCAATTTGGTCTGCTACCTTTTTTTTTAAAAATTTAATTCAAATTTCACCATTTGCCATGGTGGGATTCAAACCAATCTCCCCAGAACATTGGCCAAGCGTTCTGGATTACCAGTCAAGTCTCATTCCCATGACAACCCCCACCCCCTTCTTTGTACATACATGTTAATATTTATTTAGATTGTTATTTATTATCAAATGTAATTGTGTTTGCATTAAAGCTTGTGAATTGGCTTATATTCAAACCTTGAATGTTCATACAAGTGTTTATAAAGCATGATAGCTGTTATCAGTGAAACTCTCAACATGTTTCTGCAATTGATTATATCAACAGTGAGGACAGTTCAACTTTCTTCAGAGGTCTGTTTTCACAATTTGCCTAATTGGTATCAGTATTGATTTAACAAAATTTGGCTTGCTAACAGTTTGGAAATCTAGAATTCCACTGATACCAGTACATATTTAACCATTAACGAAACATGTGGATTAGCAATGTGTAAGTTAGCAGGAATGTAAAACCAGTCTTCTATACCAGTCTGTAAGATGCAGCTTCCATTTTGTTCAACCATTTCATGCACCTTCATTAACTCATGAACTGATGAGTCTTTTAATTTAATTGGTAATACAATATAGCAGTGGCCAAGAATTGTTGAGATGCTATGGCTTGGCCCCCTGAAAGAAAAATTGATGGTTAGGATAGTACCCCTCTGCGCTCCTCAAAACTGCTTAAACAAGTCAACTTATTATATGACAGATTAACATCTTGATTATTTACTTGCATATGATGGATGGGCTGCTGATTGTGCCCCTGTGAGTTCAAGCATGTGGGTTAAGACGATGGGCTTGTCTACTTTGCATGTCCACCTTCACAGCCCATGTAGCTTAATTAGATAGCAGAGTCTAATCCTACAAAATATACACTTGTTTTTGAAAAAAAAATTAAAATATTTTTAAAAAATATTACAATCAATTCTCAATAGGTTGACTTCATTGTAAGTCTCATTTATTGAAATTACCTAATTATATTATCCCATCATTCAATTAATGATCAGAGCATATTTTAGAGAGCAGTTGATTAAATGATGAGTAAAGTGTAAGTAAGAACTTGCAATCAGTTAAGGACTGCAGAGTATGGTTACCCTGGGTGAAACCACTTTTAATTGTCAGCTGACAATCTGATTCTTGCACTGCAAATGACATTGCACATGTGCAAGAGATGCTTCCTTTTGTTTCAAAGTCAGTAATACACGATTGTACTTATTTGCATGGTGCACAATAGTTAGCACTGCTGCCTCACAGCACCAGGGCCTCAGGTTTGATTCCAGCCTCAGGTGACTGTGTGGAGTTTGCACGTTCTCCCCATGTCTGCGAGGGTTTTCTACCACACTCAAAAGATGTGCAGGTTAGGTGAGTTGGCATTCTAAATTGCCCATAGTGTTAAGTGCATTAGTCAGAAGGAAATGGGTCTGAGTGGGTTACTCTTTGGAAGGTCGGTGTGGACTTGTTGGGCCAATGGCCTGTTTCCGCACCGTAGGGAATCTAATCTAATCTAATCTAATGTTAACCAAAAGAATAAAGCCACAAGATTCCAGAACTTAAAGCAGAAGAGTGAATAGAGCAAACACTAAATAATGCCTTCATTGATCATCAATATTTCAAATCCAAAAGTCAACATTAGCTAAATATGAATCAATAGCAAGTTGTAGTTGATTGTAAATTACACATTAAATCACATACAGTCAAGAGATACCCTGCAAATTGGCTCAGCAGTCTACTTGGCATTTTGGCCAAAGTTTTTGAAGATGCTGTATTTTTAACAAAAAAATTTCACATCCTTCTAGGATGTAGCCTGACTCCCAGGCTGATGATGGGGCATAAAGCAGCAGATGGATACAATCCATAACAAAAATGGCACATGTCTGCAAAATCTCCTCCACTCTTTCTGGATGTGGCACTTCAATTATTGACAGCCTCTGGATCTTGTCACTTTTGTTTCAGCCTGTGTTTACTCTACCATCAGAATTTTTATCTGCTGTTGAGATTGGAGGGCTCTGTGTTGCTTGTAGAAACGGTGAGGGTCAGTTGCCTTTCTTGGTTTCCCTTTTTAGTTTCTCCTTTCAGTAAGGGTTTGTCTCATTAATGACAGACTTTGGAATCATAGATTACACCACACAATTCGTGATGGAGAGGTTTTCTTTAGAACTAACCGCTGATAGGAGGAAGGTAGCCAATTAATTGATTGGCCAAGGAAATACTATTCCCTATACTCACTGGCATTTTACTCCCACCAGGACAGGCTCCTGGTATCTGGAGAGATCTCAGCTTAAACTCTGGTGAGCTTCTGTCAGGAAATTCTGGAGTTTGGGGAATGGGGCATTATTTGTGGTTGTTCCTTGGCTCAGAGGTGCCCCCCACCACCAAAAAAAGCAACTTTTGACTTTGTCCTGTCACTGGAGAGCCACCTCTCTGAATATGTTTGGGCTTGCTCACCTGGCCCCATCATAGTAAGAGAAAGCGTATCTGGTCTTCTGGTCATGACCCTTTCCCTTTTCTTAAACCTCAGCAGAGGCCACCTCTGTTGTTGTTGCTGCTCATGCCCGAAACGTCGATTCTCCTGCTCCTTGGATGCTGCCTGACCTGCTGCACTTTTCCAGCAACTGAACCATCTGCCATTTGATGCTGGGCACTCTTCAAACCAGGTCACTATCCTTAATTGGATGGCAGCACTTGCAGCGACCAAAGCTGTAAAATGTTGCATACTGCTCCTCTGTTCATCTGTGTGTGGTTGGTCCCCACTTTTTGTTCCAGTGTTGTAACTCCCTAGCTTTTGCAAAATCAAATCCATAGTTTTGGGCACCATATTTCTCTTTCAAAGCAAGTTGCATTTTCTTCTGTCTGTAGGTGTGGAGTGTGTGGATGTTGTAGCTTGAAATAACTGCTTCGTGTCATTTTCTCTGGCTCCATTTTTATTTCTATCTCTTTGGAAATAATAATACTAGGGAAACACTAGTCTAGTCGCATCATTTTTCTTTGTGAGTTCCAGTTAATTAGAATTTATTTTATGCCTTTTGGATTCCTTATTTTGCTGCTGATTTAGTGGGTTTTTTCTGGTCCCTTCTCTCTCCTCTGCTTGGGTCATTTTTGGCATATTTGTGCTGACTGTATATAGTTACTGTACTATGCTCATTGTTTTCAGCTGTTGGTGCTTTTTCTGTGTTTCACCACATTAGGCTGAGGGGGAGTTCAAACAAGGTTGTTTTTGGATGAGACATTAAACTAAAGACTTGTCTTCAATTCAGAATGACAAAGACCTGGAATCTATTTGGATGTCCTCCCAACATTTCTTCCCCCTCAAACAATCAAAAAGCAGGTTAAGTCTTCATTCATAAAACTGAGATTTATGGCACTTTGTTGGCACTGAATGACTGCTGCATATACATCTGTTGCTGTATTCCAATAGGAGAGCAGAATTTCTATTCTGGAAGAAGCAAACGTGAAAGCAAAGAATGGTTCCGAAATTGTGGACTCTTAGGCAGAGATTAGAGCATTGTTTCCATGTTTTTTATGTGTAAATGAAGATATTCCTGACAGAAACTGACAGAGGTGGAGTTACGGGATGAACAAAAAATTCAAGCCCTCACTCCAGGGCTAACAGGTCTCCTCTTTTTGGGAACTTTATTGTTCAATCGAAGTTCACGGAAAAATTTAGAAATATTGGCATTGAGCACGCTTTAAGATGTCCTCAATGCAAAAAGCCCCAAACCCTGGACTAGCTACTCTTTTGGTCAGTTTCTGTGTTTCTTTCGAGTTCATCAATGCTGCTTCTAATTTAGGTAGTCATAGAGATGTACAGCATGGAAACAGACCCTTCAGTCCAACCCGTCCATGCCGACCAGATATCACAACCCAATCTAGTACCCGGCCTATATCCCTTCAAACCCTTCCTATTCATATACCCATCCAAATGCCTCTTAACTGTTGCAATTGTACTAGCCTCCACCACATCCTCTGGCAGCTTATTCCATACACGTACCACCCTTTGTGTGAAAAAGTTTCCCCTTAGGTCTCTTTTATATCTTTCCCCTCTCACCCTAAACCTATGCCCTCTAGTTCTGGATTTCCTGACCCCAGGGAAAAGACTTTGTCTATTTATCCTATCCATGCCCCTCATAATTTTGTAAACCTCTATAAGGTCACGCCTTAGCCTCCAACGCTCCAGGGAAATCAGCCCCTGCCTGTTCAGCCTCTCCCTGTAGCTCAGATCCTCCAACCCTGGCAACATCCTTGTAAATCTTTTCTGAACCCTTTCAAGTTTCACAACATCTTTCCGATAGGAAGGAGACCAGAATTGCACGCAATATTCCAACAATGGCCTGACCAAAATCCTGTACAGCCGCAACATGACCTCCCAACTCCTATACTCAATACTCTGACCAATAAAGGAAAGCATACCAAACGCCGCCTTCACTATCCTACCTACCTGCGACTCCACCTTCAAGGAGCTATGAACCTGCACTCCAAGGTCTCTTTGTTCAGCAACACTCCCTAGGACCTTACCATTAAGTATATAAGTCCTACTAAGGTTTGCTTTCCCAAAATGCAGCACCTCCATTAGCAGAGTTTTCCTAACTGCAACTCCTAAGGTACTGGAGTGACGATGACAACAGCAACAGTGTAAATGCAGAACTCATTATGTGCCAGCAAAGTCCCACAATTCAATGTTTTACAAATGATTATTTAACATGCTTTTTGATTGTTTGTATGAGGGGGGAGAAAATGTTGGCCAGGTGATCTGGAGATATTTCAGCTCTTGGTTATTCTGAATAGGAAGATTTACTACTAAAAGGCAAAATTGAGGACTGCAGATGCTGGAAATCTGAGTCTAGATTAGAGTGGCGTTGGAAAAGCACAGCAATCAGGCAGCATCCAAGGACCAGCAAAGTCAACGTTTCGGGTAAAAGCCCTTCGTCAGGAATTTACTAGTAGTACACCTAATCCCAATCTTTCTCCCCTTGCACAAACTTCAGTTCAAGGAGAAAGGGAGAGGGATTAGGTTCACGGGTAGAAACGTTGACTGAGGTCACTTATCAAACCTTGTGCAGTGCAGGAGACTCTCTATAATTTCAATATAAAAATGGAAAGAGTTTTAGCTTTATGATCCATTCCAGGCACAATGTTGGGGCATTACTGCTATTGTCAGATAGATGCATAGATTTATTTATTTGTACCAGATATATGCCTTTTCCCATTGCCTCAAGTGTTCAGCAAGGAGGCCAGTTGTTCACACTCTTAGTTGGTATCATCTCATCAATGTCAAACTAAATCTTGATTTGCTGATCCAATCATAAATATTGCGAATGAGTTAGAGGTAGATGAAGACACTCTGTTTGCAGCATGCTTACATTTCCTTTAGGGACTTGACTCTGCTCAAATCTTGAATTTGTTTGATGATAGAAACTTCTCCATTTGGATCTGTACAGGGTTGTCTTTCCTTATTAGAGGGTAAAACTTACAAACTGAGACTAGATTTCAGAATGACTTTGGTAGTATTCATCCCAATTCAGATATATTATTGTTATTAGTTTTCAGTGCAATTTCATCAAGTTACTCTGGGTGTTCTCTGTGAATTTCATTGCCATCTCTGGTTACCCCTGTTGCCCATCCTTGGCTTTACTTCTCCACCTGCCCATGGCGTCCTGATTCTTTGACATTCTTGCGTGATGGCTGTTACGTGAAACAAGCAAATGACAGTCCAAAGATGTGCAGGTTGGGTGGATTGACATGCTAAATTGCCCATAGTGTCCAGGGATTTGCAGGCTAGATGGGAATTAGCAATGGGAAATAGAGGGTGAGGTGGGTGGGCCTGGGTGGAATGTTCTTCAGAGTTGGTGGCACTTATTGAGCCTAATGGACTGCTTCCACACTATAGGGATTCTACGATTCTTTGATTCTATGACAAGGGTCCCAAATGCATTCTAAGGAAATAGTCAAATATTAATTTGCATGCCATGTCATCGAGCCAACTGGAGTTGGCATCCCTGCTTCTAAAGCAAAACATCTTAAACATTAAGTAGGCACAGGATTTGTCTTACATGTCTGATATTGAGCAAACTGGCCATCTTGAATACTTCTCCATTGTTGTTTTATCTTTTTATCATTTTGTTTAAAAATAAAGACAGTTCACTCGAAGGATAAGCAATCAGGTGACCACTCTACAAACAGGGTTTGTGGTGCTTTTTACATGCTGTTTATGCATTTTAGTTTGAGGAAGCATTACACATACTTTCCATCTCACCATGTGCTCTGGTTCCTGTCTGCTGCTGAGCCACAGAAAATAAAAGGAAAACTAAAGAAGCTTAGCCAATCTGTACAATCTGACATGTTTACATTAGTGTGGCTGCTGATTTGAATAAGACACACCATTGCAGAATAGTTTAAAAACAGATCAAGGTAGCACAAAGTTTACTTTAAAAGTTAGGGTGTTAAACTTTTCCACATTTCCAATATCCAAGCATCTGGCTTTTCTGATCATTACTCCCCACAAAGGTGTCGTGTAGGTTAGCAAATAGGAGTTATTACGCTCGCTGAAGGGACAAATGGTGTTCAGTTTTTACCAAGGACATGTTCTAATCTAATCCTTACAATTTCTTCTCCTATTTTATGATTGTTTTAATTTCTTACAGCCTGGTTACCTGAGCCAGTGAAAATATATCATCCCGATGCTGGTGTGCTTTTTAAACAGAAGGCATCAAATTTAAGTCTGGTTCCTGTCTTGTCAGATCTCTGCTGTACTTTGCTATAGATGTTGTATAATCTTGATCAGGATTGAGAATCCTGAGTTGGCCTTATTCCCTTCCCTCAATATTCCTTGACTAGTGTGAATGGTGGTGGTCTTGAGGCCAGCAAACATGGTATTATGATTCTATAATACTTGGCTTTTCAGCCATGGGGGAACCAATGAGGGTACTTAATATATTTTTTAAAAATGCAGCATGTTCCTGGCCAGCTGATCTTTACCCTAACCAGATTATTTCAGCAACAGGCATAAGTAACTGCATTTTTTGACTTGCAGCAAACTAGTGTGGCAGTGACAAGTCTAATGAGAGTCCTATCTTTAGCCAGGTGTATTGAGTGCGCTACATTGAGACTCTTTACAGTGATAACTGATGGCCTCTGGGATGCAGATAGTGCATGCAGAATCATGGAACAGAGACCATTCAACTTATCAAGTCTGCACTGATTCCTTTAAAAAGCAGTTTGTTAGTTAATCCCACTCAACTCTTCTTTTCCCATATCCCTCCCTGCAGTTTTATTTTCTCCATTTTTCTATCCAATTTCCTTTCTTCGTGGCCACCACCTTATCAAGTAGTCAGTTCCAAATCTGAGCCACTCGGGGGAAAGAAGTTTTTTTCCTCATGTTGTGACCAATTCTTTTCCCAAACAAATTTTACCAATCCTTCAGCCATTGGAAAAATGAATCACTTTATTTTGTCTACCTCCAATCTTTATAATTTTGAGAAATTCTATTCAAACTCCTTTTAGCCATCTTTGCTCTCAGTAGAACAATCCCAGCTTCTTTGTTTTATCCAGATGCCTGTAATCCCTGACTCCTCAAACAACTTGAATAAATCTGTTCTGTACCATTTGTTACGCCTGCGCATCCTTCCTAAAGTGAGCTGTCCAGATTTGGCCAGCTGTGGTGAAACTAGTCTTCATAAGTTTAGAATAACTTCTTGGCTTTTGGTCTGTAACATGTATCTCCTATTTATAAAATGCAGTATTCGATTCGTTTTACTAAATGCTCCGTTATTCCTTTCTCTCACCTTCAAAGATTTGTACACAAATACTTATGGGTCCCTGTGGCCTTGCATTCCTTTGAAATTGTACTATTTAGTATTGGTCGTTCCTCCTCATTCTTACTATCAAAATGGATCATTTTGCAACTGCCCATTTCACCAGTCCTCCCATTCCATCTTGCATCATTAATGTCTTCCTCATCAAATAAATTTCCAACTTTTATATAAACTGAAAATTTCAAAATTGTGTTCTGAATCCTTAAGACCAATTTAAATTTGTAGTAGCTCCAATACCGAACTTGATAAAATGGTACTGTTTACCTCTCCACTGACCTAACAGTGCTTCACCACAGCCATTTGTTTTCTAGACAATTTTGTATCCATTATGGTACTGTCCCTGTGTTTTCTTCTTGGACTTCAATTTTGTTAACAAGCCTGCACTGTGATACTTTTTCTGTCACATTTTGGAAATTTGTTATGCAACGTTCACCCTTTTTTATTAACTCCTAATAATGCAATTAAGTTAGTCGAACATATTTTGCCCTGAAAGAAAGTGTGCTAGCTGTACATTATTTGTGCATGTTTGTCCAAGTGTCTGAATTTTTTTTAAAAAGCATTGTTACTGTTGGTATTATTGAACAACATTGTAATATTTGCAAAGCCTACAGTCATCTGATGACAAACCTGTATCTTGAGGCTTCCAAAATTGTGCTCAGCACTTCTACAAGTTATTAGATATAAGGAGAGGTTGGACAAACTTGGATTGTTTTCACCAGAATAGCAGAGGTTGAGTGTGGGACCTGATAGAAGCATATAAAATTAGGAGAGGCATGGACATGGTGGATAGTTGAAGACTTTTATCTAGGGTAGAAATATCAAATACTAGGGTTCATAAGTTGAATGTGAAAGGAGAAAAGTTTAAAGGGTGTGTAAGGGGTGATTTTCTTTTACACCGAAGATGTAAATAGTAACATTTAAGAAGCACTTAGACACCCGAATGGGCATGGAATACAGGGGTATGGACCATGGTGCAGTCAGATAAGATTAGTTTAGAATGGCTTTGGGGTCGGCGCAGACATGGTGGGCCAGAGGGCTTGTCCCTGTGCTGTACTGTTCTATGTTTTGTATTCTTCCCCTTGCTTTAGTCAGCATCCCACCTCGACTGAATGACTTATCCACTTAGTGACACTTGGTTTTCTAGCACCTCCCTTATTTTTACCTCCTGCTGTCTCCCAACAACCTCAAGATTGTGTTCAAGTCTCACTCCAGGGCTGAAACCCCCCAAAATAAATCAAGGCTGACATAGTGTGGGACTGCAGCACCATTGAAGCTGTGGTCTTTCAGATAATAGATTCTACCAAGGCTGCTACTTCACTCTGAGGTGGTTGTAAAATATCCCATGGAAATATTTGATCAAATCTTACAAAAAACTGGTTAATATCTTGCCCTCAATCTATAAAAACAGATTATCTAGTCTATAACATTTCTGTTTGTAGGGGTTTATTATGTGCATTTTATCTGCTATGATATGTGAAATGTGGAAAAAAAATCTGCAAATGTGAAAAAAAATTTCGAGAAAATGTAGATATTTTTTTAAAGTGCTTTGAGATATTCAGTGATCATGCAATGCAAGTCATTTATATAACTAATCCAAATCTAATAGTACTATCAACTGTTCTTCAAGATGCTCTCAGACGTGACACTTTTCATATCATTCATATCATTCATATCATTTCATCAGATAGAATCCAGTATATGCTACCTTCCTTGTTAGTCAGGAAATTTCTGAAGATATTTTCAAATTTCATTCCTTGCTCTGCACTTAACACAATCTTTTATCTTCTTCACTGTTGGTATTAAATATTCCCTTTGTCACTTCTACATAGTTCGGTGTCTATCAGGAATTTCTTTATATTTGTGTCCTCCCCCTTCCAATTTAGTTTAAATCCCACCCTGCACTCCAGGTTAACCTCTTTGTGTGCATATCAATCACAACTTTGTTCAGGGACAACATTTTAAACATAAACCCACACCACAGACAGGTTCCAAAATCCAAGGATTTCAGAAGCTTTAACTTGAACCATATCTATAGCTATTCTAACTTTCTGTTTGTAGTCTCACTTGCATGTAGCATTGCGAGTAATCCACGGATTGCAATCTTTGCCAGTTTGCTTTTTAACTTCCTTCATAACTTCTTAAACTCTGACTACAGAACATCAACCTTCATCTTCTCTGTTCTTCATTCTGATTTGGATCATGATGTCTGGCACAAAAGAGAGCCAGAGAAAATTTTGCATCCTCTCCATGATGTCCCTTACTCTGACTTGAGGAAGCCATTAGACACGTGGGTCTGAAACTGGTCACAGAACTGCCATTCACTCCCATTCATTGTTGAATCCAAAAATACAACTCCATTCCTGCATTTGGGTGAGAATATCTAGAATGTATGTATACCCCTCAAGAAAGGATGCAGAGATTGGCCAGGTAAAAGCAGACCAGCTTGTCTAACATCAGTGGTAGGGAAATTATTGGAAAAACTTCTGAAGGAAGGATAAGACTTGAAAAGGCAGAGATTGATCAGGGGTAGTCAGCATGGATTTATTAGAGGGTGATCCTGTCTGACTAATTTAATTGAGTTTTTTTGAAAAGATATTGATGAGGGCGGCATGGTGGCTTCATGGTTAGCACTGCTGCCTCACAGCGCCAGGGACCCAGGTTCAATTCCAGCCTTGGGTGACTGTCTCTGTGGAGTTTGCAGATTCTCCCTGTGTCTGTAAGAGTTTTATTCCAGGTGCTCAGTTTTTCCTCCCACAATCCATCAATGTGTAGGTTAGGTGAATTGGCCATTCTAAATTGCCCATAGTGTTCAGCGGAATGTAGGTTAGGTGCATTAATTAGGGATAATGTGGAGTAATAGGGTAGGGGAATTGGTCTACATGGATTACTCTTCGGAGGGTCTGTGGGGAATTGTTGGGTCGAATGGCCTGCTTCCATACTGAAGGGATTCTATGACCCTATGAGGGTAGTATAATTGGTATGGTATACATCAACTTAAGATAGGCATTTGATAAGGTCCCACATGGAAGGCTGGTTCAAAAGGTAAGAGCCAAGGCAAATTGGCAAACTGGATCCAAGATTGGCTTCCAAATAGGCAAAGAGTAGTGGTGGGGGGTTGTTTTTAAAGTGGAAGCCTGAGACCAGTGGCTTACCACTGGGATTGGTGCTGGAACCTTTGCTGCTTATTATGTACATTAACGACTTGGATGTGGATGTAGAAGGTATAATTAGCAAGCTTGTAGATGACACTAAGGTTGGTGGTGTTGATAGTGAGAAGGATTATCTCAAAATACAGTGTGATATTGACCAGCTCCTAAATGGAGCTGAGCGATGACTGATGGAATTTAATCCCATATGTGTGAAGTAATGCATTTTGGGAGGTCTACTAAGAGAAGGACGTACACAACAAATGGTAGGTCTTTAGGGAGAACTGAGGAACAAAGGGACCATGGTGAATAAGCTCCCTGAAGGTGTCAGCACAGGTAGATAGGGTGGTGAAGAAGGCATACAGGAGGTTTGCTTTCATTAATTGGGACTTAGAATATAGGAGCAAGGAAGACTTGTTACAATTTCATAAAACATTGGTTAGGCTACAGATGGAATATTGTGTGCAGTTCTGGTTGCCACACTATCAAATGATATGATTGCATTGGAGAGGTGATTTCCTAGGGATGTTTCCTGGGATGAAAAGCTTCTGTTTATGAGGAGAGACCTTTAGGCTGAGTTTGCTTTCCTTGGAGCAGAGGAGGCGTATTTTAGATTAGATTACTTAGTGTGGAAACAGGCCTTTCGGCCCAACAAGTCCATGCCAACCCGCCAAAGCTCAACCCATCCAGACCCATTCCCCTACATCTAATACCACGGGCAATGTAGCATGGCCAATTCGCCTAACCTGCACATTTTTGGACTGTGGGAGGAAACCGGAGCACCTGGAGGAAACCCATGCAGACACTGGGAGAATGTATAAACTCCACACAGTCAGTCACCTGAGGCGGGAATTGAACCCGGGTCTCTGACGCTGTGAGACAGCAGTGCTAACCACTGTGCCATCACGAGGTATACAAAATCAAGAGGCATTGTCATGAGAATCTCTTCCCCATTGCAAACACATCTAAGAGACCAGACGGCTTAAGTTTAAGGTGAGGAGCAAATTGTTTAGAGGAGATAAGAGCAAACAAGTACTCTTGCATCATTTTAGCATCTGGTTGCTTAAAATGCCAGGGCATAATAAGCAATGGACCACATGTAGGTAAATCAGATTAGTGTGATTTGGTGTTTGTTGGTCAACATTGACAGGTAGGCCAAAGGGCCTAATTCTATCCTGTATGACTGCCTATATAAAATATCCATTTGAATATATCACGCCTACTATATTACCAAAGAATAATTGGTTGGGTAGAAGAAAAACACATTCTATTCTCCTCACACACTGTTAAGTTGAATTCGTAAAAATGTTAAATGACATTCCAATCTTAACTTTATAGTATGGCAGTTAATTTAAAAATCTACCACTTACTTTTCCATAATAGCAGGGGAATCATCTGACCTTCCTTCTCTTGTGTTTTGGTTCCTCTGTACCTGGGAAACTGTCACATGTCAAGATACTTATTCACTTCTTTCTAGTAAAACACAACTTATAGCATCAATCTAATCCTTGTTCTAAGCTAAATCATCTATGACTGTATGCATGTTCCTAATTTCTAACCACAGGTGACCAAACTGAAATGTCTTCAGGATGTCCCAAAAGTATGAGAAGGAGATGTTTAGGGAGGGAATTTCCGAACTGTCGGCCGATGCTTCATGTCTAACAACAGAAGGATTTGGGGTTATGCAAGAGGTTAGATAAATGTGCATTTCAGATTGGTGGGAGTTGCAGATATAGGTTTAAGTGAAGCCATGTAGCAATTTGAACACTTACAGTGAGAATTCATAAACAGCTATTTCATTTTTTGTTTTAAATGGATGTGATTAAATTGAATACTGAGTCTTAGCAGGAATGAAGCTATCCATTATCTTTCCTCCTTTATTGTTTATGTATGGAACATTCCTACAGTTCTACATTAGTAATAGAACACTGAACCGCTCCAACAGACAAAGAAATGACTCTTTGTGATATTGATGGAAATACACCAAGTCCTTGAATGATAAGGTTGAAGCTGCTGTCCACCAGTGTTTTCAGTCATAATTCACAATTGTGGATGTTAATCAACAAATGGGCATATTATATACAATAAAATATGACAGCGTTGATTGTGACCAGCATTTCATCAGATTCTTGTCACTCCATAGCAGCTGTAACAGAAGTTTAAAATCCTTGAAATTGTGAGAAGCAATACAGTACAGTAAACTGTGTGCAGTATCAAGGTACTGAAATAGAGTACATTTCTGTACATAATTGGATTTTATGGTGTATTTGATCATTTTTATTTCTCCCCAAGTGGATAGTTTTCTGTACCCTACTAAATGCTATTGAGTTACAATTCAAAAAAACATCTTGGTAAAGCAGATAGACGTTTTGAACCACCAACTAATGGAAAATCTGGAAACAATTGAGCTGATTCAGATACAAGTTTTTTTTTAACATTTTCCTCTAGGATCTCAACTGCGTTTTCATAGACAATTTTGAGCACACTTTCTTTGTCCTGCACTGCTTTTCTTCATTTTGTCATTTTTAGTAAATTTGCTACACTGAATTTTGGAACATTTTATATTGCAGTAGCTTCAAGTGATTTTTTTTAAAAAATTGAGGTTTCTGTCAACCTTAACTAAATGATAACATGTCACACTCTGAGACAGAGTGCTAGATATTCCATACTCTGGCTGGATGTGTTTTGGCTAGGAGAGTCATGTAATCTAGGGTGGTACACCTTCCAAACTCACCCTCTGTCACCCCCAGAATATGAACCGCTGTAATCGATAGCCCACCTCCAATAAGCAAATAATCAAGGGTTAATTGAGTTTGTTAAAGGATCTATTGATTTCAATATTATCTTGCCATGCCATAACTTGGTTGATCTAGGCAGCTATTTTGGAGCAGGCAGCACATTTATTTCAAGGTTTGTAAAATTCTTCGAAGGATGGGGGTACTGTCTTTGGAAGATGCCATGACTTGCAACAGAGGCAAACCCCAAAGATAGTATACCTCTTCCTTCCTCCCCACATAAATGTTAAACACTACCTCTGCACTCCCTTCAGCCCTGTTCTAAAATCACCAAGACTGCTGTGCCCAATGTCCCCTACTTACCTGGTTCTAGGCATCCTTGGAGCTCAATTTGCATCGAGACGTTTTGTGTCTTTTATTTACTTCACTTTTTCCATGGTTTGAATGCTTCTGTTTTGTATTTCCAAAGCATTTATAGTGGTTACTCAGTTTTCTAATGAACCTTAATTTCATAAATAATAGGTACATGCTGTGAAATTCAGTTATGTCATTACCTAAATTAATTTACATAGTTACCTTGCTTTCCCAGGGGCAGGCAGTGCTGCGTATGATATGGCATTCTGCATTGATGTGTGTGCATACAGCTGTCTTTAGAGGAAAGTCAAGATAGTGCCTTTGGGTCTGTATGACATCAGGAAGCTGGGGCAGAGGCTGTGTGGTAGGAAAACTCTGCATGATCCTTCTTGCCAAGCTGGAACCAGAGTGTTCCCATGTTCTTTGCTCGTGATAGAAAGATGGTCACCTGCTCTCTCCCTTGTGGGGGTCGTTCCTTGAGGGTCTCCCTACCTTCCTGAGAGATTGTGGCATCTCTTCTACCCATCGGTGCTTCCATTGCCACATACGTTGGCTTGGATCCTTGTGTATTTGGCTGTTCAGTTAGTAAGAATTTCCACTGTAATCTTTTCTCCATTTTTCCTTTTAAATGCCAAATTGACTTTAAATAAAAAGCAAGTTTTCTGTGCTACATGGCATCAAGTAAAGTTGCCAACTCTTCTCACTTGTATGCTAACAGAGCTCACAGGCAACATTCAAAAAAGGAGATTAGTACTGAAGGCACAGAAACCTGTGCCATGGTCAGACAGTTGACGTGATAGAGAAATTTTGCAACTTGATCCTCCTTTCATCTAACAGGTATAGATAGACCATGGATAACAGCCCCTAAGCCCAAATTTCTTGGGATCAAATCTTCCCAGCCCCAGGACAAATTGGGCTATGGTGAGAAATTTGGGGAAGTTGGGTGAGATGTTGAATAAAGCACTTCTAAATGTTGAGACGAGAAAGTTGCATTTTCCAACCAAGTCCCAGATGTCAAGATGAGATTCTCACGAGCGAACAGTGAGATGCCTATCAATGGGGTTATTACTTATTTTTACCCTCATTACTACATCATCTTGCTTGATTAATATAGGCTCCTATTCCCCCATCTGCTGAATAGAAACTGGTGCTGAGAATTCCTGACGTGAAAATCTGAATGGGTACTTGGCAGCACCAACACAGTGCTTACTGCACTCAAAATCCATCTTGGACACCTGACACCAGGAACACCGGGCATGCTCTATAAGCAGCATCTGCATGCAACCATGCCCATAGTATTTGGCATATGATATACCAGCTTTACTTCATCATGGCACATTTCTCGATTCATCTATTGTGCTTCTTCACTTTAATGCTGTGCTTGGTAATGTTCTGGCACCTTTCATTGCAATGCAGAAGCAAAGCTTCTTTCATGCGGGCAAAGGCACCAAATCTCAGACTGGACCAGGGAGCAGAGCTGTTCACTTACTCTTTAATGTGTATTCACTGCGCACCTTCCTCAATACTCTATGCATCTCTGCCTTGCCATGTCATTTTGCGTTTTGCATCTCCTCCCAACCAGAGTTCAAAGGCTCACAGTCTTTCCGTCTTATCTTTCAGTGCAGATACAAAGCTTAACGTGGTAGCAGTTATCAGTGAAGGGGATGGAGTGTTTGCTGTACAACACAGTCCTATCTCAGTATCACCCCTGTGGTATGTGCCAGCAGCAGCAAATAATGTGCATCAACTAACTGGCCTAAGTTAAATTTGGGGTTGTTAAGGATTCCCAGTAAAGTTAGGCTTTTGTTCATTATCTACACAGGAATGTGGCCACAGTCAGCTGTTGGTTGCTTGGGATGGTGACAGTCAGGATTCTTTTCTTGTATAAGGAGATATTGATACACAGCTTTGAGGATAGCAACCTGGAGGTCCTGGTCAGCACAGCGTGCAGAGGTAGGATGCCCTCTTCTCCTTGGACTGTTAGAAGAGGCCACAAAACCAGAACCTCCAAACTGCTCCAGGGTTTCCACTCTGGTCAGTACTGTGTCCACGTTCGAGAGTGATAATACAAGGAGACCAATGACTTTCTGCAATCAGCCAGAGTAAAAACCTGACGTTTGGCTCTTAGAAAAACTCAAAAATTGTATATTTTGTGCACTTTACTTCCTTTTGGTGGAGAGCACATTTGTTGTTATCAGAATAGATATTCTGAAGATGCCATAAATATCACAACTTTCTCTGAATCACTTGACCATTGGATGTTGGCTCAGGCTGAATCCTTATAAATATCCTGAGATATGCTACACAATTTTATTTTCATACATGCAACATTTACAAAAATGCTTCATTTGCTATTTTTTCCTTTTCATATAATTCAACAATGAATAAATAGAATATATCAAGGCAAAGGAAATGAAACTAAGAAAGCTTAATTTTTTTGAAAATGTATTATTGTTTGTTTATCCATAAATGAATATTTTATCTTATTGCACAATGTATTACCTTAGCAGAATGTAACAGTCCCATTTGCTCAATTTTCAGTTGCATAAAAGCATAGGTGCATAAAAGCCCAACTTCATTCCAGTTGATTTGTTATTGGACAGATTAAAGAGGGAGAATTAAGAAAAAAATTTCATTTGTCAATGTTGTTCCCACCCAATCACCAACTACTTTCTAAGAAAAATGAGAAACAAAATGCATTTTAAACTTGGAAAATAAACTCTGTTAGCTACCAGGTTTAAAAAAAATGAAAATTTGGAACAAAACACAACCCTTTACTTTATCGGACATGAAAGGATTTTACACTTTGATTGCAACGTTATGCCTCATCATTAGTTTATTCAGATTTTAGTATGTTTGACAGTCCAGCATAACAGAACATAGTTAGTGTGCAGCTATTAGATACTGAGTGAAGCTGTGAAATTCTCCTTTTGATGTTGAATTGGTTTATATGTTCCATAAGGTTTGCAATTCTGATCGAGATCAGGTCTATTAGATATGATTATGAATGCTTCGTCATACTTTTTAGATAGGAACGCTTTAAAGATTTAGAGGTAATGTTTTCTTAACTCTAGGCAATATTAGCAGAAGTTAAAATATTTAACTCGTTGCAATGATTTAATCCTTAAAGTTTTGTGGGCCTGAAATTATTACTCCATGCATAGAATCATAGAGATATACAGCATGGAACAGGCTCTTCGGGCCAACCTGCCTATGCCGACCAGATATGCCAACCCAATCTAGTCCCACCTGCCAGCACCCGGCCCATATCCCTTCAAACCCTTCCTATTCATATACCCATACAAATGCCTCTTAAATGTTGCAATTGTACCAGCCTCCACCACATCCTCTGGCAGCTCATTCCATACACAAACCACCCTCTGCGTGAAAAGGTTGCCCCTTAGGTCTCTTTTGTATCTTTCCCCTCTCACCATAAACCTATGCCCTCTAGTTCTGGACTCCCCGACCCCAGGGAAAAGACTTTGTCTATTTATCCTATCCATGTCCCTCATAATCATGTAAACCTCTATACGGTCACCCCTCAGCCTCCGACACTCCAAAGAAAACAGCCCCAGCCTGTTCAGCCTCTCCCTGTAGCTCAAATCCTCCCAACCCTGGCAACATCCTTGTAAATCTTTTCTGAACCCTTTCAAGTTTCACAACACCTTTCCGATAGGAAGGAGACCAGAATTGCATGCAATATTCCAACGTAGCCTAACCAATGTCCTATACAGCCACAACATGACCTCAACATGACCGCAACATACTATCTACCTGTAACTCCGCTTTCAAGGAGCTATGAACCTGCACTCCAAGGTCTCTTTGTTCAGCAACACTCCCTAGGACCTTACCATTAAGTGTATAAGTCCTGCTAAGATTTCCTTTCCCAAAATGCAGCACCTCGCATTTATCTGAATTAAGCTCCATCTGCCACTTCTCAGCCCATTGGCCCATCTGATCAAGGGCGGCACGGTGGCACAGTGGTTAGGGCGGCACGGTGGCACAGTGGTTAGCACTGCTGCCTCACAGCGCCTGTAGACCTGGTTTCAATTCCTGACTCAGGCGACTGACTGTGTGGAGTTTGCACGTTCTCCCCGTGTCTGCGTGGGTTTCCTCCGGGTGCTCCGGTTTCCTCCCACAGTCACAAAGATGTGCGGGTCAGGTGAATTGGCCAAGCTAAATTGCCCGTAGTGTTAGGTAAGGGGTAAATGTAGGGGTATGGGTGGGTTGCGCTTTGGCGGGTCGGTGTGGACTTGTTGGGCCGAATGGCCTGTTTCCACACTGTAAGTCTAATCTAATCCTGTTGTAATTTGAGCTATCCTTCTTCGCTGTCCACGACATCTCCAATTTTGGTGTCATCTGCAAACTTACTAACTGTACCTCTTATGTTCACATCCAAATCATTTATATAAATGACAAAAAGTAGAGGACCCAGCACCGATCCTTGTGGCACTCCACTGGTCACAGGCCTCCAGTCTGAAAAACAACCCTCCACCACCACCCTCTGTCTTCTACCTTATGAGCCAGTTCTGTATCCAAATGACTAGTTCTCCCTGTATTGCATGAGATCTAACGTTGTTAATCAGACTCCCATGGGGAAACCTTGTCGAACGCCTTACTGAAGTCTATATAAATCCCATCTACTGCTTTGCCCTCATCAATCTTCTTTGTTACTTCTTCAAAAAACTCAATCAAGTTTGTGAGACATGATTTCCCACTCAAAAAGCCATGTTAACTATCCCTAATCAGTCCTTGCCTTTCCAAATACATGTACACCCTGTCCCTCAGAATTCCCTCCAACAACTTGCCCACCACTGAGGTCCGGCTCACCGGTCTATAGTTTCCTGGCTTGTTTTTACCGCCCTTCTTAAACAGTGGCACCAAGTTAGTCACCCTCCAGTCTTCCGGCACCTCACCTGTGACGATCAATGATACAAATATCTCAGCAAGATGCCCAGCAATCACCTCTCTGGCTTCCCACAGTGTTCCAGGGCACACCTGATCAGGTCCTGGGGATTTATCCACCTTTAACCGTTTCAAGACATCCAGCACTTCCTCCTCTGTAATCTGGACATTTTGCAAGATGTCACCATCTATTTCCCTACAGTTTATATCTTCCATCTCCTTTTCCACAGTAAATATTGATGCAAAATACTCATTTCGTATCTCCCCCATTTTCTGTGGCTCCACACAAAGGCCGCCTTGCTGATCTTTGAGGGGTCCTATTCTCTCCCTGGTTACCCTTTTGTCCTTAATATATTTGTAAGAACCCTTTGGATTCTCCTTAATTTGATTTGCCAAAGCTATCACATGTCCCCTTTTTGCCCTCCTGATTTCCCTCTTAAGTATACTCCCACTTCCTTTATACTCTTCTAAGGATTTTCTCGATCTATCCTGTCTATACCTTACATATGCTTTCTTCGTTTTCTTAACCAAACCCTCAATTTCTTTAGTCATCCAGCAATCTACTAGCCTTCCCTTTCACCCTGACAAGAATATTCTTTCACTGGATTCTTGTTATCTAATTTCTGAAGGCTTCCCATTTTCCAACCGTCCCTTTACCTGCGAACATCTGCCTCCAAATCATCTTTCGAAAGTTCTTGCCTAATACCGTCAAAATTGGCCTTTTAGATCTGGTCTATCCTTTTCCATCACTATTTTAAAACTAATAGAATTATGGTCGCTGGCCCCAAAGTGCTCCTCCCCTGACACCTGTTACCTGCCCTGCCTTATTTCCCAAGAGTAGGTCAAGTTTTGCACCTTCTTTAGTAGGTACATCCACATACTGAATCAGAAAATTGTCTTGTACACACCGAACAAATTCCTCTCCATCTTAACCTTTAACACTATGGCAGTCCCAGTCGATGTTTGGAAAGTTAAAATCTCCTACCATAATCACCCTATTATTCTTACAGATAGCTGAGATCTCTTTTACAAGTTTCTCTTTCAATTTCCCTCCAACTATTAGATGGTCTATAATCCAATCCCAATAAGGTGATCATCCTTTTCTTATTTCTCAGTTCCACCCAAATAGCTTCGCTGGATGTATTTCCAGGAATATCCTCCCTCAGCACAGCTGTAATGCTATCCCTTATCAAAAATGCCACTCCCCCTCCTCTCTTGCCCCCCTTTCTATCCTTCCTGTAGCATTTGTATCCTGGAACATTAAGCTGTCAGTCCTGCCCATCCTGAGCCATGTTTCTGTAATTGCTATGATTTCCCAGTCCCATGTTCCTAACCATGCCCTGAGTTCATCTGCCTTCCCTGTTAGGCCTCTTGCATTGAAATAAATGCAGTTTAATTTATTAGTCCTACCTTGTCCCTGCCTGCCTTGACTATTTGACTCACTTCTGTTCTCAACTGTACCAGTCTCAGATTGATCTCTTTCCTCACTATCTCCCTGGGTCCCTCCCCAACTCCCCACCCCACACACCTTACTAGTTTAAATCCTCCCGAGCAGTTCGAACAACTTTCCCTGCCAGTATATTAGTCCCCTTCCAATTTAGGTGCAATCCATCCCTCTTGTACAGGTCCCTTCTACCCCAAAGGAGATTCAATTGATCCAACAATGTGAATCCTTTTCCCATACACCAGCTCCTCAGCCATGCATTCATCTGCTGTATCCTCCTATTCCTGCCCTCACTAGCTCGTAGCACTAGGAGTAATCCAGATATTACTACTTTTGATGATCTTTTTAAAATTTCTGCCTAACTCTCTGAAATCTCCCTTCAGAATCTCAACCTTTTTTCCCTTCTAATATCATTGGTACCAATGTGGACAATGATCTCTTGCTTGCCCCTCTCCCCCGTAAGAACATTCTGCACGCTCTCTGAGACATCCTTGATCCTGGCACCAGGGAAACAACACACCATTCTGCTTTTTCTCTGCTGGCCACAGAAACGTCTGTCTGTACCTCCGGACTACAGAATCCCCTAACACAATTGATCTCTTGGTACCCGATGTACCCCTCGTTGCATTAGAGCCAGTCTCGATACCGGAAACTTGGCTGTTCGTGCTACGTTCTCCTGAGAATCCGTCACCCCCTACATTTTCCAAAACAGCATACCTGTTTGAAATGGGTGTATCCACAAAATACTCCTGCCCTACGTGCCTACTTCTCTTACCTTTCCTGGAGTTAACCCATCTATGTGACTGTATCTGAGACTGTCTCCTCTTCCTATACCTGCCATCCATCACATACTGGTGCTGTTGCAAATTCCTCATCACTTCTATCTGTCTCTCCAACCGATCCACTCGTTCTGATAAAATTCACATCCAACAGCATTTATGGCAAATATAATCCACAGAAACCCTTAAACTCTCTTTAAACTCCCACATCTGACAAGAAGTACATAACACTGCAAAGGCCATTTTTGCTCCTTCACAATCTACAGACTCAGAAAATAACACCATCTTATTCCTCTGCAAAACACTACACCAAGTTAAATTAATAGTTATGGCTTATATTTTAAGTTTAATCAAGAGACTTATCTCCAAAAACATATAATCAGGAAAGGAGGCCCTGCCTCCTAGAACTGCCAACCAATTAAATTATCAGCAGCAGTCTGGTCCCAACAGTACAACTGGGAGCAGTGGCCACTAATGTGACTGTAGCAACTCCCAACATGCTGGAGCCACAAGATATTCAGGAACTGAAGAGCGAGAATTCAAAGTTGCATCACCAGTGCAAAGTGGCTGGTCATGGCTGGGGTTCATAGAGGGGTTGGGGCATACATGTGGAGAATCAAAGGGCAGGATGGAAGGAGTTGCTGTGGGAGGTGTGGGCAGGGAGGTGGAAGTAGGGGCCAATAAAGGGGGCCTGACCCTTCACACTTCCTATCATGTGTCCAAGTTATTATTTTTTTTTACTCATTAGATTAGATTAGACTTAGATTAGACTTAGTGTGGAAACAGGTCCTTCGGCCCAACAAGTCCACACCGACCCGCCGAAGCGAAACCCACCCATACCCCTACATTTACCCCTTACCTACCACTACGGGCAATTTAGCACGGCCAATTCACCTGACCCGCACATCTTTGGACTGTGGGAGGAAACCGGAGCACCCGGAGGAAACCCACGCAGACACGGGGAGAACGTGCAAACTCCACACAGTCAGTCGCCTGAGTCGGGAATTGAACCCGGGTCTCAGGCGCTGTGAGGCAGCAGTGCTAACCACTGTGCCACCGTGCCGCCCACATGATCTGTCTCAACCCATTGTCTGTGTTAGTGGTGGAGTTAATAATTTAAGGACTTCAGAAAGGAGGGCACATATGGACTTCCCATCATGTATCCGGGCTGCATCATGAAGGCTCTGAGATTTTTTGCAGGTGAGGTGTACAGAGGTGTGGGTATTTCTAGTTCTGTGAATCTGACCTTCAGCAATGGCCATCACATTTTTGGCCTGAGAATGGGCCTGGATTGAGAGTTGGGCTGGGCGACTGGGAAAAGCTAAGGTGACTACCAGGTACCAAGGTGAACTAGGCAGAAATCTGGTCTGGCAGCTAGAGCACCGCAAGAATAGAAATGAAAGAATAAAATATCATATGTTTCTCTAGTCTTTTATTCCCTCAGCCCAACCATACCAACACACCGCCCTTCACCCTCATGGTAACTCATACTTCCATGTGAACTTAGTGCAAGCTAGAGTTCTGCACTTTATACATCACCTACTGAGTCAGTATCCCTTATTACCCATATGCTCAGGATTCAAATTAATTTGGTAAATTGTTGAGAAAAGTACATATACTTGTGAAAAATTGCATTTTGACAACTGTGGACAAGCTTAATGCTTGCTTGTTAATTCTTGTCATTTCTTGGTATGTTTGACATTTCTTGACATGTTTGGCATTTATTATGTAGGTTTATAGTTCTGAAGGGTTTATGTACCTTTCAGCCACAATCTTTTCTACTCTTACTGATCTGAACCACGACTCCCCATCATCTTTAAGGATACCTTACCATAAACCTTTCCCCACTGATACCTGACTTCCCAAAGGGGTTCCAAGGTCATATCCATAGAGGTACCTTATTTCTCCAAAGAAGTACCTTGGTTATCAAGATGAATTCACAAAATTTGTGCCTACTTTCAGTGGATCTAATGTGTATGCTCCGGTTCTGCACGGTAAAGCTGCCAAATGCAGCTTCCAGTGGAATTGGCTGCTAAGCTAAATGGCCTGCTGTCTCTGCAGAACATGCATTAACAAAACCTCACCTGATTTCTCACTTGCTGCTTCAGAAAAAAGGAAAGTGCTGTTTTCGAAGTTGTAGGGTTTGCAATTTTGGTCTATTCCATTGTGCTGAAAATTTGGGCACGAGTTCACTAACATATAAGTTTAAATTGTGAAATTTGATTCATGTACCGTTTTTTAAATATCTAAAGCAGCACCTGTTTCAAAAATCTTCCATCTTCTTTCAGCAGTACTTGTATTAATTAACCTGATTTAAGTAATTGCTTTTGGATTGATGTGAACTGTGATTGACTAACGATTGAACAGATTCATCTTGAATCAGATCAATATGTGGTTATTTCATTAAAGTCCATTTGAACAAACATCAGAATGAATTGGAGCATCCTACTCGAGAAGAATGGAATCTCCCTGGATTTACTAGCATTTTGGGGTTAAAATTTGAACCAGTTGGAATGACTGGCACTGGGAACTAATTCCAGATTGCAGTGGATTTGGAAAGAATGTTCCATTTCAGATGAAGTGGAATTTCCCCCTCTAATTACTTTGCAAACAGCTTTTGTGGAATGGTTAAATTACTGTACTGTAAGAGGGAATACTTTTACATTGTTCATCAATTCTGAAGAAAGTGAACATTATCTTAATATTATCAGATGTTATGTAATATGGCAGTGCTAAAAGGCTTTTGCCAAAAGAAATAAAATGATGTGATATGTTTTATTACTTTGCATTGAAGTACTTTAAGGGAATAGAGCAAAATATACTGACTGGAAGTATGCACAGACACCCTAACCTAATGGATTTTGATGATTCCATCGAGTGGTTTCAAACAGATGTTGTGCATCATGAAACATGGCAGCGATTCAAGCCAAAATAATGTGTTGCTATGCAACAATATTGCACAGTTGACTGCTATGTTGTAACAGACATACACATTTTCATCCCTGCACTTTTCATGCTAGACTTTAATAGTTGTTCATCTGCTTCCTGTCATGTCTGCTTAATCTGTGCCCAATTCTTCAAATTCTAAGCTGTAAAAATTTAGCCCCCCTGCTCTGACACGTTTTGGCCATTGGGCCCTTTGCTGTACTACAGAAGCATTGATTGATTGTCCCCTTGGATTTTCCACATTGTTCTGTAAAATTGAACTGGTCTTTGGCCTAATGAATGGGTTTTATTAATTGTGCTTTCCATATTTTGCGATTTATATTTCATCCACATGTAAGCCAAAACCAATAAAAGCAAACCCCATCAAGTGTCTTATAATAACACAATGTTTTAATTTAATTTTTGCACACTTATTTATGTTCCAAAGCAAAGTAATGAAATATCTGAATAACACATCCACAGTCTTACATAACCTAGAAAGATTTATGTAAACCCCTACATCTGCATTTACTTTGTACTGGTAACTTTTCTTTTAAATAAGTTAACTCCAATGTATGGGGGTAAATCAAAGTGTAGTTTGAAAGTTACTGTTGCCAATTGGGAATGGGGTTTCAAATAAATGCAGCAACTCAAGATGTACCACTGAAAACTGATTGTACAAAAATAATGTGCAGAAGGCCAGATCATGAAACTGCAAGAATATAGTGGATAGATAGCTGGATAAAATTGTAGAAATAGGCCGGGGGGGCCAGGATCTATAACACAGATCAGCTATTTAAATTTAGAACAATCATGTAGTAGACTTTAGATAGCAAATTTTGAACATATTGGAATTTATGGAGTTATTGAACCTTGGATGATGACCACAAGGGTCTTGATAGGGTAGTGTAAGTGAATATTGTGTTTTGAAAGAGAATGAGAATATACAGACAACAGTTAGAGTGAGGAACAGCAGTTGAGCATTGAAAGTTTTTTTTCTGGAAGAGATGAAGTTGGAGAGAACAAGGAGAGGAGACAGGAGAAAAGCCAACTTTACTTGGGATTAGAGTGAATGAGAGACTGAGAGGAGTAAGCAGTGAAAGGGAAAGTTGTAGCTGAGCAACCTTGTTGAGATAGTCTCTGCCTCTGAAACAAAAGAATCTGTGGTTTCCTCACAGTCTGTGTGAGAGGTGACTGTGGACTTGGCAAGGACTGGTGAGGGGGGAGGGGTGTTGAGGAGACACTCTTAAGAGAGAAAGAAGAATCTGAAGTAGATCAAGAAATCAAGCCTGGGATTTTTTTTTCACCTTTGCTTGTTACTCACTGCATCAACTCTTAGGTGTTGAGAGCCTTAACATTTTGTTTTAATCAGTAAAACTGAAGATTATGGCCAGCGTGGAACCACAAAAGTTGTTAGTGCTCAAGCCAGATGTCCAGATTTATCCCAGTAATATGAGCTGCTGCAGCTGTGCTCAAGCATTTTGTATTAATCCAAAAGGTCCATATGGAGTTGTCACTTCTCCAGCCTGTGGAAACCTTCCCAGTCGACATCATCACTTGGAATCCTGTTACTTGTTCAGAGTAGAACAAAGATGGAATCGGTGAGCCTGGCTCACCAGAGTACATGCATAGAACCTGAAATCTGCAACAGCCACACTTCTGTTGTGTTTTCATTTGAGCCTCCATTAACAACTAAGATGATATTCATGGTATTGTTGTCTTGGCTGAAATCTGTTGACCAGGAATTGCTGCTGCACTGAGCATCATGGTACAATTTAAAACTCTAAGCTGTAAGTAGAGAACAGTCTTCAAATAGAAGCAGCAACTCCTCAAAAGTAAAATTTTCTGAAGAACATTAAGTCCACTGATATTTCAACATCAATTATTTTTGATAAAATGGTTGAATAGTAAATTTCAAGGGCAATCTATATAGGGAGAAGATGGAATCGGATGTCACGTTATTACAGTTGAGTAAAGAGCTAGAGTTGATTGCAACAGAAAAGATGGTGAAGCAGGAAAGATGGTGAAGCAGCAATGGCCAGGCTTTCTGGGGGTAATTTGTAAGGCACAGCAGAAAGTCTTTCCAAGGAAAAAGCATTTCATTGAGGGGAGGATGAGGCAACCATGGCTGACAAGGGATGTCAGGGACAGTATCAAAACAGAAGAAAAAGTATGCAGTATGGTGAAGGTTAGTGGGAAGCCTTGAAAAACCAGCAGAGGGGAACAAAAAAAAAATAAGGAGGGAGAAAATGAAATGTAAAGGTAAGCTAGCAAATAATAGACGATTGTAAGTGTTGTTAGATATAGAGTCATAGAACTGTAAAGCATGGAAACAGTCCCTTGAGTCCAAATCATTCAGGCCAACCAGATATGCTAAATTAATCTAGTCCCACTTGCCAGCATTTGGCCCATATCCCTACAAACCCTTCCTATTAATGTATCCATACAGGTGCCTTTTAAATATTGTAATTATACCAGCCTCCACCACTTCCTGTGGCAGCTCATTTGATACATGCACTATGTGTGAAAAAGTTGCTCCTTTGATCCCTTTTAAATATTTCCCCTCTCACCTTAAACCTATCCCCTCTGGTTTTGGACTCCTGGGGAAAAGACCGTGGCTATTCACCCTATCCATGCCCCTCATGATTTTCTAAACCCCTATAATGTTACCCCCCCAGCTTCTGATGCTCTAGGCAAACTGCCCAGCCTATTCAGCCTCTCCCTTTAGCTCAAACCCTCCATCCCTGGCAATAATCCTTGTAAATCTTTTCTGAACCCTTTCAAGTTTCACAGCATCATTCCTGTAGCAGAGAGACCAGAATTGCATGCAGTATTCCAAAAGTGGCCTAACTAATGTACTGTGTAGCTGCAACATGATCTACCAACTCCTATACTCAATGCACTGACCAATAAAGACAAAGTTTAGTTTGAGAAACTTGATCGGCCTGTAGGAGTTGGATCAAAGGGTGTGTTTTCATGGTCTATAACTCTATCACAATTCACAAGAATAGCAAACGTCACCTTCACTATCCTGTCTACCTGCGACTTCACTTTCATTGAGCTATGAACCTGCCCTATAAAAAGTAATAGGTCAGAGTGATTATGTGGAAAATTAGGTTGATGAAGTAGCAATGGGGAACAAGAAAATAACGGAGAGACTGAATAGGTACTTTGCATGGATCTTCATGATGGAAGACATCAGCAGCATACCAAGAACTTCAAGGGGCAGCGGTGAGTGTAGTAGGAGAAGGTTCTGGGGAAGTGGAAAGGTCTAAAGGTGGATAAATCACCTGGACCTGATGGACTACTTCCCACAGCTGTGAAGGAGATAGCTGAGGAGCTTCTAGAGGCATTGGTGGTTATATTTAAGGAATTACTGGAGTCATGGAGGGTCCCAAAGGACTGGAAAATGGCTCGTGTAACACCCTGTTTAAGAAGAGAGGGATGCAGAAGATGGGTATCCATGGGCTAGTTGGTCTAACCTCAGTCATTGGTAAGATTTAGAGTCCATTACTAGGGATGAGATTGCAGAGTACTTAGAAGTGCACAGTAAAATAGGGTTGAGTCAACATGCAAAAAACTAACAACAGGCTTCCTCAAAAACTTAGCATTAGCACAGTCCTACTGCTTCAAAATTATTGGTAAGGGGATCCTGGATTGCAGGAAAAAGGTAGAAGAAAGTCAATGAACAACATGCCTTGGTCCTCACCTTGCACCCCACCAACCTCTGTGTACATCATATTATCCTCTGCCATTTCTACCACCTACAAATGGAAAAAGACTACTAGTGAAATATTTCCTTCTCCACCCCTACCTACATTCTGTAAAGACCATTCCTTCTGCAACTTGTCAGATCCACACTCCACCCCAACCCACCCTCCCCTCCTGGCACCTTCCCCTGCCACTATATGAATTGCAAAACCTGCCTCCAGACACCCCCATCACCTCCATCTCAGACCCCAAAAGAGCCTCCTACATCCATCATAGATTTACCTACAGTTCCACACATATCATTTACTGTATCCATTGCTTCCGCTGCAGTCTCCTCTACACCAGGGAGACAGGACGCCTACTTGCAGAACGCTTCAGAGAACATTTCCGGCACGCACGTGAAGCAACCCCTCTGCCCTGTGGCCAAACACTTTAACTCTCTCTCCCACTCCGCCAAGAACATGCAGATGCTGGGCCTGCTCCTTCACCAAACCCTAACCACCCAACGCCTGAAGGATTAATGTGGATTTCACTAGTTTCCTCATTTCTCCTCTCCCTACCTATCCCAGATCCAACTGTCTAACTCAGCACTGCACTTATGATCTGTCCTACCTGTCCATCTTTCTTCCCACCTATCACCATGACCCCCACCTTCATCTACCAAACACACTCTCAGATACCTTCACCCCAAACCCACCCCCTCCCATTTATCTCTCTACCCCCTTGACTCACAAGCCTCATTCCTGATGAAAGACTTATGCCTGAAATATTGATTCTCCTGTTCCTCAGATGCTGTCTGACCTGCTGTGCTTTTCCAGCACCACACACTCGACTGAATAACTTATCAGCCATGAGCAAATAATGGAGCACATTTAATGGGCCAAATGGCCTAATTCTGCTCCCACAGAATGGTCTTACAAAACCTCAATGCCATTGTTTCTTGACATGATTGTGGCTGAGGCCTTACTTGGGTACTACTGTTGAATCACTGTCACCCAAGACTCATTGCATAAGTGCATTTATGAAACATTATCAAACGTTTCTTTGTGAACTTATCACTATGCAAAAATTTCCAAACATGATAAAGTTTCTCTATCTTTAAGAAATGAAATTAATTTGGCAACTGGAGTGATTAAGTAATTTGCCATCAATAGTCAGTTACCCTCTAGGTTCTCTACAGAACAGTCACACAGGATGCCACTCATGAAATGTCTTTAATGTTGACTTCTCACTTTTATTTTCCTATTCGGGCGGCACGGTGGCACAGTGGTTAGCACTGCTGCCTCACAGCGCCAGGAACCTGGGTTCAATTCCCGCCTCAGGCGACTGACTGTGTGGAGTTTGCACGTTCTCCCCGTGTCTGCATGGGTTTCCTCCGGGTGCTCCGGTTTCCTCCCACAGTCCAAAGATGTGCGGGTCAGGTGAATTGGCCATGCTAAATTGACCGTAGTGTTAGGTAAGGGGTATATGTAGGGGTATGGGTGGGTTGCGCTTCGGCGGGTCGGTGTGGACTTGTTGGGCCGAAGGGCCTGTTTCCACACTGTATGTAAGTAATCTAATTCCTGAAATTCCCCACTTCCCCAGTTGTCCACATGCCATAATTCTTGCTCCTTGGTTTACAATGAGATGTGCATGGTTTGGATTCATTAGGGATGGAGCCCCTAAAGTGTCCAGATCATATTTCCGTTTGTCATCTGTCGATCCTTTAGAGAAAGCTGGAGTCTGTGGATGCTGTTTCTCAGGACTTGGAGCTGAGCGATGAGCAAAGTTACACTTTGTGTAAAAGATGGCAGAAAGGTGATTAAACAACATCACTTTGAAATTATGAGGTCTGAGGTGAACAAATTTACCTGTACTGATGTCTTTTGGTTCTAATTAGTGCAGTTGTCTTGCATTTGCAGTAAGTTAACATTTTACCTGGTAACATGGCAGCCACAGAAGCAGCTTAAGGGCTGTGCTCATCCCATTGCTGTTTGAATTAAATCTTTCTATGAGAGCCGCAAAATTGATTCAGAGAAAAAAAACATATTTTATATTTGCCAGTTATGTAATATATGTCTGGAATTACACTCTTGTATTTTGCTTTAATTAAAATAATCCAACATCCTGGTTGGAATATTCCTGTAGGAATGTCAATTCCCCTTCGATTTTGAGTGCTGTCAGAGTAGTTAAATACTTGCATTAGCGTTCACTATAAGTATCAATTCAGCTGTAGAATGGGAGTATTTCTGGGGGAGTTGGGGTGCGGGCGGGGAGTCGGGTGAGGGGAAGGTGAACAGCAGATTTCTATTAACTGAATTAAATTGTTGTAGTTTGCTGCCAGGAAATCTGTAAGGTATTCCAATGGTCTTTCCAAAGTAACACCCAGTAAATCTTTAAGTCACACTTTGCGAAAGTGGTGTTCTTTTGTTTTCTAATACTTTCTCCTGTTTAACCAATGTTCCTGTCTTGAACCATTTCCAGATTCATCTTAGTAATACAAGTTTGTTTTCAGTAACAGCTGTACAGCAGAATACTGCATTAATTCAAAAAATACACTCAAAGCCAGTGGCAAACCTCCATATTACACTTCAACCTGTGGAAATCTTCCCAGACAGTATCATCACTTGGAATTCTATTACTTGTACAGAGAAATTTAAATATTAAGTTGCAAAAGTAGATTTGCTGTTCTAAAGTTCCACAAATGCCAATTTCCATCAGATAATTGACTAGTTTTGTGTAGTTTTAGAATAGACAGGTGGTGATTTGACCACAAAAGATGTCCTCAGGCTGTATAGTCCTCACTTACGCTCATGCCCAGTAATATTTATTAAACAGTGATTTGAAATGTCATAATCATTGCTAATTGCTACTTTTCCTCAGTTCATTGCAAATCAATGCAGATACTCTCCCAACTCTTTCAGCTTCTGCTAGATTAGTTCAGTCCGTATTGGCCAAGGATTCAACAAGAGACCTTCAGTCTATCTCATAGAATCTCTACAGTGTGGAAGTAGGCCCTTTAGCCCAACAAAGGATCCTCCGAAGAGTATTCCCCCCAGACTCGTTCCCCTACCCTATTCCTCTACATTTCCCCTGACTAATGCACCTACCCTTTACACCCCTGAACACTATGGGCAATTTAGCGTGGCCAATTCACCTAACCTGCACATCTTTGGATTGTGGGAAGAAACAGGAGCGCCTGGAAGAAACCCAAGCAGACATATGGAGAATGTGCAAACTCCACACAGACAGTTGCCCAAGGCTGGAATGGAGCCTAGGTCCTTGGCGCTCTTTACTAATGGAGCCATGTTGGATGATGAAGTCATTAAAAATACAGGAATGACACTTGAGCAATTACGGGGTAGAAACACTAGAACAAAACTGAATATCAAGCACTGTGTGGACAATCCAACAAGTCTGACTTCCCTTTCCCTATGAATGAATTTCTGCATCTATATTTTCATATTTTTAGGTAAGTAATCATATGTGAGATATGTGTGCTATGCTGTTAAACGAGTGGTTGAGCACACATTGTTTTTATTTCTTTTTAATACCCCATCCGCTTCAACTGATTTTTTTTGTTCTTCTTTTCCCAGTCCAGGATTCTGACTTTCCTTTCATTAGTAGAACCTTAAAATATTAGACTTGAATATTGGTATGTTTAACTGCAGATGTCAATCCACCAAAGGGAGATGACAAAAATGATTGAATAAGAGATAAATATCCCAGTGAACCGAGGTCGCCAAACATCCTGAAAGCACATGAGATTGTTCCCTCCTTAAATTTCACCCTTCCACTGAAGTAACATGGTCTAAATTAACTTTTACTGAGACATGCTGGGCCCAAGTGAAATGCCTGTAAAATCTGAATTTGAATTCATTTCAGTGATTTAATACAAATTCCCAAGGATCTAATTATTGTTGTGAGAAATTTTTTATCTGTGATGCAGACCTTTGGCAAAATTCCCAATGTCAGTTTCTTTTGGATGTGAATCATGTCTTGGGTATGGAACTTGTAGGCAATGACACAATCCAAAGAAGCAAGGAATTCTATAATTCTATAATCTTATTCAAACCGTTAACACAGCACTGGAAATCAAAATGGCAAGAGGTGGAACGCCGATTGTGAACGATTGAGTCAGTGGTAGTGAAAATATTTAACTGATATTTCCCTGTATGGGGTGGCTAGTTGAATTAGAAATGTTGCGTTTATTCTGCAAAGAATATGCAAAATGACAAGGCTAGTGAAAAACATTTTTTCATATTATTCAGGCTGTCCAGAAGGAGGTGACATAGCTGTGATAAGCGTATTTCAGTACCTTTATACAAAGAAACATAACCCCTGGTTTTCTGCAAGAAACCTATCTTACACCATGGACTGGAATTTGTATTGATTTCTGCATTACATGTGGTAACATTACTGAGGGGCTTATTTTTCTGCACTGATATAAAATCAGCACCATCCGTTAGAACCTAGAACGCAGAATAGTTCAGCACAGGAACAGATCCTTTGGCCCATGGTGCCAACCATGATGCTATTCTAAACCAAACACATCTGCCTGCACATGGTCCGCATTCCCTTTATTCCCTGCCTATTCATGTCTGTCTAAATACCTCTCAGATATTGCTATCATATTTTCTACCACTTACCAACAGCAGCATGTTCCAGGCACCACCTACCTTCTGTAAAAACCAGCCTACCTTGTCAATTGCTTTAGTAAATTCTATGTGGAGAACATCCACTGCCCTGCCTCTTCAATCATCTTCATCACTTCCTCAAATTTGTGAGACGAGATGTCCCCCACATAAAGCCATGCTGATTACCCCTAGTAAGTCCATTATTTTTAAAAATGCAAGTAAATCCTATCCCTAAGAATCTTCTCCAATGATTTCCCTACCACTGATGGAAGGCATACTTGTCTATACTTTCTTGGATTATCTCTGATACCCTTCTTAAACAAAGGAATAACATTGGCTATTTTCCGGTATTCTGGGAGCTTGCCTGTGGTTAAAGAGGATACAAAGGTCTCTGTCCAGACCTCCAGCAATCTCCTCCCTTGCCTCACTCTATCTGGGATAGATCCTATCAGGCCCTGGGGACTTATCCACTTGAATATTTTTCTTTACACACAGCACCTTCTCTTTATTAATATCGACATGTCCTCGTACATCAACATACATCTCCCTTATCTCATTGTCATCCAAGTCTTCCTCCTTAGTGAATTCTGATGCGAAGTACACGTTAATGACCTCACCCACTTTCTCTGGCTCCACGCAAAAATTCCCTCCTTTTTCCCTTGAGTGGACCTACCCTTTCCCTAGCTTCCCTTATTCTGCTAATATGCATATAAAATGCCTTGAAAGTCTCCTTAATCGTACTTGCCAAGAACATTTCATGGCCCCTTTTAGCACTCCTAACCCCTTGTTTAAATTTTTTCCTGCTTCCTTTATCTTTCTCAATGGATATGCTTTCAGTTTCCTATGCCTCATATTTTTCCTTCTTCTTTTTGATTAAACTTACAATATCGCTTACCATCTCTATCTTTCATCCTCACAAGGACTTGCTGGAGCTGAACTATCAACAACTGTTTCAGTTAAGCCTCAAACGCTGCCCCCAATCATAATTAGCCTTCTCTCAATTTAGCATTTTCATCCAAGGGCCAGTCTTATCGTTATCCGTAATGATTTTAAAACTTAAGGAATTATGATCACTGTTCTCAAAATGAAACTTCAATCACCTGGCCAGGCTCATTTCCAATACTTATATATCCCCTTTCCGAAATGAACTGTGTAAATATTGTTTCAAGAAATCATCCTAACATTCTGCACCATCCAAACATCTGGCATTAAGGGAATCCCATTCAATATTGGGTGAATTAAAATCATCCACTGTAAATCTCTTCTGTTTTTACATCTTTCCATGCCCTCCCTACATGTCCGTATCATGTTAAAAATCACACAACACCAAGTTATAGTCTAACAAGTTTAATTGGAAGCACACTAGCTTTCGGAGCAACGCTCCTTCATCAGGTGATAGTGGAGGGCTCGATCATAACACAGAATTTATAGCAAAAAATTTGCAGTGTGATGTAACTGAAATTATACATTGAAAAACTGATTGTCTGTTAAGCCTTTCATCTGTTAGAATACAGTGATAGTTATATCAGTGTATTATCCAAATCATATCTGTATCATTGTCTCCTGCTGGCTATTGGGAGGTCTGTAGTATAACCCCATCATAGTGGTTGCAACTTTCTTATTCCTGTCCTCTGTCCATATGGCCTCGATGGATCAGCCTTCCAAGATGTCCTCTCTTTGCACAGTTGTGACATTCTCCTTTAAGCAGTAATGCAAATCTCCCATCTGTCACAGAACCATAGAGCTGTATAGCATGGAAACAGACTCTTCGGTCCAACTTGTCCATGCCGACCAGAAATCCCAACCTAATCTAGTCACGTTTGTCAACGCTTAGCCCGTATCCCTGCAAACCCTTCCTATTCATAAATATATCAAGATGCCTTTTAAATGTTGCAATTTGCCAGCCTCTTCCACTTCCTCTGACAGCTCATTCCATACACGCACCATTCTCTGCGTGAAAAGGTTGTCCCTTAGGTCCCTTTTTTACCTTTCCCCTCGCACCCTAAACCTCTAGTTCTGGACTCCCCCAGTCCAGAGAAAAGACTTTGTTTATTTATACTGTCCATGCCCCTCATGATTTTATAACTCTCTATAAGGTCACCACTCATCCTCCAATGCTCCAGGGAAGACAGCCCCAGCCTGTTCAGCCTCTCCCTATAGCTCAAATCCTCCAACCCTGGCAACATCCTTGTAATTCGTTACTAAACCCTTTCAGGTTTCACAACGTCCTCCCGATAGGAAGGAGACTAGAATTGCATACAATATTCCAAAAGTGGCCTAACCAAAGCTCAGTTCTCTGACCAATAAAGGAAAGCATACCAAACGCCGCCTTCACTGTCCTAACTACGTGCGACTCTACTTTCAAGGAGCTTCTCTTTGTTCAGCAACACTCCCTAGGACCATATCATTAAGTGTATAAATCCTGCTAAGATTTGCTTTCCCAAAATGCAGCACCTCGCATTTATCTAAAATAAACTCTGCTACTCCTCATCCCATTGGCCCATCGATCAAGATCCCACTGTAATCTGATGTAACCTTTTTTGATGTCCACTACACCTCCAGTTTTGGTGTCATCTGCAAACCTACTAACTATACCTCCTATGTTCACATCCAAATCATTTATATAAATGACGAAAAGTAGTGGACCCAGCACTGATCCTTGTGGCACTCCACTGGTCACAGGCCTCCAGTCTGAAAAACAACCCTCCACCACTACCCTCTGTCTTCTACCTTTGAGCTAGTTCTGTATCTAAATGGCTAGTTCTATGTATTCCCTGAGATCTAATCTTGCTAACCAGTCTCCCATCAGGAACCTTGTTGAACGCCTTACTGAAGTCCATATAGATCATGTCCATGGCTCTGCCCATCAATCCTCTATGTTACTTTTCCAAAAACTCAAATCAAGTTCGTGAGGCATGATTTCCCATGCACAAAGCCATGTTGACTATCTCTAATCAGTCTTGCCTTACCAAATATGTGTAGATCCTGCCCCTCAGGATTACTTCCAACAACTTGCCCACTATTGGTGTCAGGCTCACCAGCCTGGATTGTCCTTATCATCTTAAACAGTGGCACCATGTTAGCCAATCTCCAGTCTTCTGCCACCTCATCTGCGACTATCAATGATGCAAATATCTCAGGAAGGGGCCCAGTAATCACTTCCCTAGCTTCCCACAGAGTTCTAGGGTACATCCTGGGGATTTATCCACATTTATGCATTTCAAATATCCAGCACTTCCTCCTCTGTAATATGGACATTTTTCAAGATGTCACCATCTATGTCCCTACATTCTATATCTTCCATATCCTTTTCCACTGTAAACGCTGTAGCAAAATAATTATTTAGTATCTTCCCCCATCTCCTGCAGCTCCACACAAAGACTGTCCTGCTGATCTTTGAGGCACCCTATTCTCTCCCTCATAAACCTTTTGTCCTTAATGTATTTGTAAAAACCCTTTTGCCAAAGCTATCTCATGTCCCCTTTTTGCCCTCTTGATTTCCCTCTTAAGTATACCCATACTGCGTTTATACTCTTCAAAGGATTCACTCGATCTCTCCTGTCTATACCTGACATATGCCTTCTTCTTTTTCATAACCAGACCCTCAATTTCTCTGGTCATCCAGCATTCCCCACACCTATTAGCCTTTCCTTTCACCTGAACAGGAAAGTACTGTCTCTGGATTCTCATCTCATTTCTGAAGGCTTCCCATTTTCCATCCATCCCTTTACCTGCGAACATCCACCCCCACTCAGCTTTTGAAAGTTCTTGCCTGATACTGTCAGAATTAGCCTTCATCCAATGTAGAACTTCAACTTTTAGATCTGGTCGTCTTTTTCCATCACTATTTTAAAACTAATCATTTGTAATAAAAGTGTAATGCACTTTAATAAGTTGTTTAAAAATGACGCATTTCCCTCTAGAAAGTAGATGCAGAGCCTGTACGCCAAATCCTTGTAATCCAAAGGGGATAGGAGCATGGACTTCCTGCAGGTAATAGGAAAAGCCGATACCACTCCTATGTAATTGCACTTTCTACTGCAAAGGACTGTGCGATCAAACTGAACAAGTCTGAGGGCAAAGCACATGGGGTCTGGAGCTGATCTTGTGAGTGCACAGATGTGTTGGTAGAAAATCAGCAGATAGTGAGGAGTGATTATATTATGGTTCAGTAGATTTATTTTTGTAAAAATAGCAGATTTGATTGATTAAGCGAAAGTAGAGCACAGATGCTTCCCAGCAGCATTGCTTATCATTTCGTGGCCTGGGAAGACAATCAAAATTTGCAATGACAAGAAATGTGAATCATATTTCAATCTGGGTTTAGCCCAGTTGAGATTTCTAACATTTGCTATCAGTGGAAAGCCACTGATTTCTGGTTTAAACTCTAATTTCGAGATGCACAGATTTGACTGGAGATCCACTGCAATGTATATGAGTAAAGATTCATTTGCAAACTTTCACTAGAACGTCAAATTTGTTTTGGCAGCATCCATCACTAGTACTGGGGGAAAAAGAACTTTTTAAAATTCTGATTAATCACTTATCTGATGTAAATTCCCTCAATAAAATTAAAATCAGTGTCTGTCACTCTTAAACCATTGCTACACTTAGACTTTGCAAGGATGTCTGTCTCTTACACAGAAATGGCCAGAATTTCTTTAGCCATCTAGACTGTTGCACCTTTGTTCTTAAAAGAAACATGACATCTACCGTTGACTCCAGTCAGTGCTCATGCAAGTTCCCTGTATATGTTTATTTAGAAATGCATTGGTTCAATAATTTATGTAAAACTTGCAATGGAGTACAAGCAGGAAAAAAATACTGTGCAAGGTCTTTTTTTAAAAAAAGTGCTATTTGGCCTATTTCTCTTGACTTAATTAATTGTTGTTAATTAAGTGCCAAAAGAAAGCAAGGCATAGCAACAAGCTCTGACACAATCTCTGAACCTAAGTTGTCCTGAAGGAAAGGAGGGGAGAGGCATTGAAAACAGAAGGAGTGAATTTCACTTTCTGTGCAGCGTTCAAAAAATCCTGAATTGTGTCAGGTTTTTGTAGACCTTTCAATGATTTCGGTCTTCGGAACATTCGGAATCTGAAAAGAAATATCCTAGTATGCACGCCAGCTGGGCAGTTTTACATTAATATTAGGGCGCTCAATTATATTCCAAACTCCCAGATAAAATTGGTTGTTTTTAGCATACTGTGATGATTGAATACCTTGTCAGGCTACAGTGTCTGTTGTCCCAAAGAATGAAAAACTTGAATCTTGGTACATTGAACTATCATGTGAATTTAAAAAATATCTCCAACTTTGTTTTTTGCATATTAACAGATTACACCATATAATAGTTAAAAAGCCAATCCATATTTTAAAAGTAGTAAAGGTAAGCCATTTGCAAGATAATTATTGCAGAGAACTATTTTTTCAATCCCTTTGAGTGGGAGTGTTTACATTTGGGACTAACCTATGGATGAATTGTTTGTTTTTAGAGGAAGGCTGCTGTCACTGTAATGCTGAGAAGAACCAGGGGAAGCTGAGGAAATCAAAAATGTGTTTTTTTGACGCAGGAAAAGGAAATCCGTCAGGATTTTCTTTTGAATGGAACATTGCCTTGTGTGGTCTTGACTGCCTTATGACACAGCATGTTAGCATCTCAAACTGAAATTGTTTAGAGCTTTTTATCATAGCAACAGGATGCCTGGTTTCTATAAAGTATCTTTCAGATTCTATGACTGCCTCTAGAATAATGTTCTTTTGGTTGCTAATCATTAGGACAGTTTGGCCACATAAAAGGATGTAGGATGTGAATCAGGTTTTACAAATAATGCGCGTCTCATCTATTCCTGTGTCTAAATATCTACAGTTGCGAATGGCTAGTCATTTGAATTTTGTTTTGGTATTTGGTAAAAGTCTTTACTTAAGTTGCTCCGGCCTTGAGTCTAAGGGTGCTAACATCCAAGTGTGCTTTTATTTTGTTAATTGTTATGATTGTTTTTGTATAATGTCGTAACTATCTCATGTACAGTCAGCACTGGTGGCTTAGAATTGGGGTAGAGTGCTGGTGCCAATCCTCCCTTCCTTGTCACTTTTTTTTTGATTAATTTGCTAATTTATTTTCAGTAATCTGTCAAGTTTAGGTGATGCAGTTCATACAGTGAAGTTGCAAATGTCATAGTTATTGTAAAATATGAAACAATCTCTGAATATTTATTGTACGTTGTGAAGTATGTCTAAATAAACCTGTCTTGTAAAGTTTCTACATGATTTTTTGAAACAAAGAGAAGGTTATTTTAAATAGACCAGCTTCATCAGCTCTGACTTAAACATGGTGGCAAAATCTATTTATTTATTGGCAATAACTGCAGCTCACTGTAACTTTTAATCTCCACTAAGTAAAAATAGATTTCCTCCTTCCAGTTGTTCATCAACTAAACTAGGGTACCATGCGAATCAAGAGGTTACTAGTGGATTAGTTCACAGAATTCTGGATTTACTTAGCTCTGAGCGACTTGTTCATGCAAATTTTTCACAACTGAAGTTCAAAATTTCTTTCATTTGGTGCATTTGGAACCATTCCAAGTTTTTCCATAGAATCCCTACAGTGCGGAAGCAGGCCATTCAGCCAAAAAGTCCAATCTAACCCTCTGAAAAGCATTCCACCCAGATCCATCTCCTGTCCTTTTACCTCTAACCTTGAATTTGCCGATGGCTCACACACCTAAGCGAAACATCTCTGAACTCAGTGGGCGGTTTAACATGGCCAATCCACCTAACATGCACATCTTTGAACTTTGGAAGGAAACTGGAGCACCACGCAGACACTGAGTGTGTGTGCACAACTCCACACAGACAATTGTCTGAGGGTGGAATCAAACCTGGGTCTGTGATGCTGTGAGGTAGCTGTGCTAACCTTTCTGCCCCAAACAATAATTGGCTTTTTTGTTTTTTGGGATGGATTTCACTTCTGTAACTTTATGGTTTTGTTTTGTTGAGGCTCAGAAATACCTTTGCAACTTGCAAAAGTCAAACATGATGTAGTCAGTGACAATACCATCTTTTTAAAAATATTTTTTAATTAAGAAAAAATTGATTTTTAAATATTACAACAAATACAACACAATGCAATTCAAAACAGTACAAAAATGGTACAAAACTAAATCCAAATAATAAACAACATTCCCCAACCCACCCTCCTATACAAATGTATAAACATATATAGAGAAGTATAAAACTTAAAAAAACCCTAAACTAGCTATTTAACTAAATAAATAAATACCTAACAACAAACAAATAAATAGCAATAACTCAGCCCAGCCAAACAAAACACTCATACATTCACAGCTCCTCCTCCCTGGATATTGGACTCGTGAAACACAACCGTTACGCCTATATTAGTGTGGCAGATAAATCTGTGTCCAGGTATTTCAAAAAGGGTTGCCATGTCTTGTAAAAATTCTCAGTTTTGTGGTGTACCATATTTGTGAGAAAATCCAGGGGAATATGCTCCATAACAATCTTCCGCCAACCCGACAGGCCTGGGGGGGGGGTTTTCTGATATCGAACCTAGCAAGATATTCTTCCTTGCACAGAATGTAAGAATATTGAAACGTTTTTTCTTATGCGCGTCTGCAGGAAATATAATGGGTAAGCCCAAAAGGAGCGAAATAGGGTCCTTCTCCACCCCCACACCTAAAATCCTCTCCATTGCACCCACCACAACGCTCCAATCTGTTTGAAGCCTGTCACAAGACCAAAGACAATGGGTAAGAGTACCCATACAGACCTTGCACTTGGGACATGCTGAAGATACCCCTTGTTTAAATTTTGAAAATGGTCTGGGGCTAAGTGGACCCAGTGGAGAATCTTCAACTGTAAAGTATGGGTCCTATTGCAAATTGATATCTTCCTTGCATTCTCCCAAATATCCTCCCATGCCTCTGAAGAAACTTCAACACCCAGCTCTCTTTCCCACATCGGTTAGTGTCCTCGATTGCCTGCTGGGTGGTAGAGCCTGGCAGGATATTGACCAGTTATGTGAGGTTTGGGAGCAAGAGCTAGGAGTGGAGATCTCTTCTGAAACGTGGGAGGTCACATGGCACAATGTGCGAAAGATCTCAATTTGTAATAGGACATGCACTATGCAGTTAAAAGTTCTGCACAGGGTTCATTTGGCTCCGGACCTTCTGGCGAAGATTTTTAAAAAGGGCATCTATAATGTGCCCCAAATATAAAATAAGTGTAAGTACTCTTACCCATTTCTTCTGGACATACCACAGGCTCTGTCTTTATTGGAGCACTAAGCATTGCCAATCCACCTAACCTGTATATGTTTGGACTGTGGGAGGAAATTGGAGCACCCAGAGAAAACCCTAAAAGACATAAAAGAGACCTAAGGGACAATGTTTTCATGCAAGTGGGAGGTACGTTTGTGGAATGAGCTGCCAGAGGAAGTGGTGGAGGCTAGTACAGTTGCAACATTTAAAAAGCATTTGGATGGGTAGATGAATAGGAAGGGTTTGGAGCGATATTGACCGGGTGCTGGCAGGTTGGACTATATTGGGTTGGAATATCTGGTCGGCACGGACAAGTTGGATCAAAGGGCGTGTTTCCGTGCTATGCATCTCTATGACTCAGGAAAAATGTGCAAACACCACACAATTGGCTGATGGTGGGATTGAACCTGGGTCCCTGGTGTTGAGAGGCAGCAGTGTGAACCACTGAGCCACCATGCCATTCCTCTTGTTTGAGAACAATTTCAAACTGGTCTGTCTTGAGTATCTCACCAAGTGGCAATCTAGATATTGCAAACCTAGACCTACTGAGTGTTGGTGAGCTGTTCAATAATGGCAGACAACTGATTTGAGCATAGAGTTGTGTTCTTCTCTGACATCTATTTGTGTCTGTTCCAGCAGGGATTTCTGGAAATGTAATTGAAAACACAATCCGAGCTGGTAATCATGCGATCAATGATAGGGTACCATGTGCTGATCAGAGGATTACATTGTTTTGATCTTGTTGGCTGAAGTTTCAGAGTGCAGAGAAAAAGTGGCATTGGTTTGTTTGTTCTATTTGAATGTTCTCATTGGTGCAAGTGTATTGTCATCCTGACACTAAACCAGAAAATGCTGCAAGTACTCAATAGGCCAGTCAACATCAACAGAGAACCCGATTGGTTAATGTTTAAGGTATAACTATTCTTCTGAATTGATGAAACAAAGAAGCAGGTTTTCATCAGAATCTCCAGATTGCAGTCGAGTCTCTGGTCTACACCATTCTTTGCAAGATTCATCAGAAAATGATCCCTAAGCATCTGTTCATTTAACAGGTATAAGAGCATTCTGTCATGGTGCAAGTTGAACTTCAGGTATCCTCTCACATACAAGGAATGTGGAGCAGATGTAATTCGGAACATGAGAACTTATACTGCTCTGATTTCACCTGCAACTAATTGCCACCATTATTGCCCTCATCCCAACTATTGGAAGGAACAGATTCTGCCATCTTGGCCCCTGCTAAGGAAGTTACTGTCTAAACCACTTGTCTCTATGGATCTCTAACATCCTTAAGATCCATCTCTTCATGATTTATTTTCATCATGGTGAAAAACATTAGGAGTGTATTTTTTGCTTCAAAGCTCTGTATGAATGGAAAGTTGTATTGATCATACATAATTACAAAAATATCACCTCCCCTTCCTCTTTATCGCTCCTCCAATTTTTCTCTGTTAATCTTATGTCCATCCTAAGTATGGTACCTAAGTGCCAAGAGCACCTATAGTACTTTATCTGAACGATGTTCTCAGAAGTTCATGATACTAAACTGTTCCTTATCACAGGCCACCTCAGTGGATCTGTGTTGCTGCTGCTAGCCACAGTACTTTTGGTTCTGAACCTGAGTATTGATCAGCAAAAGGCTAATCACAATGTATCAGTTAAGTTATACAAATGCCAAAAGTTATTGACACAAGCATTTAGAAGTTGATTGTCATTCTCTCCACATAGTCTCATACAATCTGAATGGTATTGATTTCAATTTGGGGGCCTATTTATCAGTTGGAACATCTGAAGATGATCCATCATTTGCGTCTTTTTGCATAATGGTGCTAAATCCTTCTCTGATATTGCCGTTGTGGATGATATTTTACTTTGATATAATCTTTGCCATCTATGTCAGATCCACTGAGACAGGCCTCTGACCACATGCAAGTGTTTTGCCGTCACTCTCTCCTGGTCAATATTTCTGTATAATTGAATGAGAGGGAGGAAGAGTATGAATGATGGGGTGAATAAGTACTTGTTTTATAGCACTGAAGGTGAAGGTAGTTGTCCCTTTCTTCTTCTTACAGTTCAGTGGCATCCTAATTCTGTTAGTTAGCTAAAATGATTGTTTCTATAGCTTTTGCATGTCCCAAATCTGATTACTTGCTAACCAATCTGTGTAAGTGTAGTGCATCGACCTCCCCATTTTAAAAGATTGAAAAAGCAGGTTCTCATCATGAGCTGTGTTCAGTGGCAAGCATTCTCCTCATTTTATGAACTTTAGGTGGTCCAGATATTTATATGCAGTCCCAACGATGCACAAAAAAATGTAGAACACCACCACACCCCCCCCCCCCAACTATTTCAGAAACAAATTATTTAAATGTCATTTTCTGTGCAGTAGCAATTCTCTTGTGAATGTTGATCACCGAAGATCAGTGCAAACTGAAAAGGTATATTTTAAAATTTCCTTTGCTGCCTATTCCTGTGGCCTCATTGTATGGTTGTCAAAGGATTGAGGGTAGGGCAGGAAACTGGAGTTGAGGTAGAAGACCAGCCACATCTTTACTGCACAGAGGGGGAAGCTCAGAAATTTGGGTAAAAGGTGACCGCATAATAAAGCTTGATGCTGTGATTCCAATTACTCACCACACAAATCAATCTTGGTGGCAGCAGGCGAGGGACAGTATGGTCTGATGTGTAATAATACAAGTGAAGCAGCATTTAATCCAGAAAATTCAATTAATTTAATCCTTTATAATTGTCAAAGGCCAATAAAAGATATTGGTCAGCTTGTACTCTGGGCAGAGAAGGCATTGTTTCCAGCCAAGTAATAATAGTGTTTTGAGTCTGATTAGTTGAAGGTGTGAGACATCAAGGAACAACTGGCTTGCCTGTAGTGAAAATCCTTAGAGATTAACCAAAATGGTACCAACCTAGTGAAGTTGCAACACAGGATTACATGCATGCACACACCATGAAATGATGATTATAGGCCGAGATGAGCAGACTTAGCCCAGCAGAGAGAGCAAACCTCTCTTGCTCAAACAGAAAATAGGTTTACCAGAAGTAAAATGCACGTCCCAATCCTCAACCATGGGTGAAAGAGCTAAGTTTGAAGTATTTGCATGCCTCTTAAGGCAGATATGGTGAGTGAATTGTTGTTATTTTATGCTGAAAGATACACTCTGTCATGCATACTGGTTATCCAGCTAATTCAATTTGCAATCAGATATATCAGAAACAAGAAAACAGACAATATCCCATTTTGACTACAGCAGACCTGCCCACTCTAGCTGGCTATGCCCTAGCTTAAGTATTCCAGTGCAACAATAATGCTGGAAACAACCTGGAGAATACTTGGCAATAATTATTTTTATTCAACCTATTTGGGCATGGTGTAACTCATCTCCAGGACAGCTGGGATTACCTACTAGCACAGGGCTAGGGGCACAATCCAATATACCACAAGATCTACAATAATACTTACGTATATTCTATCCAAAAAATATAGGATAATCTAACCTGACCAATTTGCCATTATATCAGCACCCTCCCAATTGTCAGTAAAATGATGGAAGACGCCATCAAGAGCCACCTACAAATCAATAATCTGCTCACCATTGCCCAATTTAGTTTCCCACCAGAAGCTCAGCTCCTGAACTCATCAGTGTTGAGCTAAAGGTGATGGTAGAAATGAGTGGCATGGAACAGAAATGATTAACTTTTCTTGATATCAATGATCAGAAAGCTTGATCGGTCTTAATGGAGAAACTACCAGTTTCTAGTTCTTTACAATTAATCCAGAAAGGACGAATGATTATGCCAGATTTGATGCAAAGCACAATGAGTTATTCTTTTAAAGAAGCCATCTGGCTGCATGTGCAAAGCAAATGGGATAAAATGTCTTCAGCAACATTACTTTTTGTTGTGGTCTATTAAATTCTGCATAATGATACCGAGCAAAAGATACAAAAATATTCAAATCAATAATATAAAATTAATTTATTGCTTGGTTATTAGTTAATTAATTAGTTTGATCTCACTATTTTTGCACAGTGATGTCCACTGGTTTTAGTGTTATGTTGAACGAGTTTACCACCCCAGGTTCTTAAATGTAAAATCTTTTGCCGCAAAGTACTTTTGATTCTGTATTGGGATTTTAGTCATTTTGAGCAACTTTATCATACAACCATTCAGTCTAATAAAATACTTGTTGCAAATTATTTTGAGAGTTGTTACATAAAGATTTCAAAATATTTTAAGCAGTTATCAACTTCCAAACATTTTCAATGTACACCTGCAATGATTGGAAGATTCGACTTCTTCCTAGGTTAACAAAGTTAATGTAGATTAGGTATTATTGCTCCTGACTTCAACAGTGAAGGAGGACTTAATGGATATGTTGTTTTCTAAGAGGATGTTATTTATTTGCTTTGCAGGTAAAATTCTCTTCAGACGAAGTCACATCAGGGATGTAGCCGTCAAGAGGCTGAAACCAATTGATGAATACTGCAGGGTAAGTTCAGGGGGGCAGAGCTGATAATCTTGAGCTCACATCTGCCATATAATCTTTGAGAAATCTGATTGAGACAAATGTTTGCTTATGTAGTCCGTCCACTTAAAGCATAAGAGATGGCAGACAGGAAAACCTAACAGTAGACTACTGTCTAAAATCATGGAAGCACCATGTCTATGCCAAAAATACACCAACAATTACACTTCTGTAGTCAGATGTTTCCACTGAGTACTCTATTGCTTCCCCAAATATCAAAAGACTTTTCATTCGTATTACAGGATATTACATTTGCTCAGCTGAGAAAGAGAAAATAAATGCAATCTAACACTAAAAAGCTTATCTTCAGTTCATGAAATTTATTTCTCTATCTCACAGAGGAAATACTTCTTTCTAGAATGTAAATAACAGTTCAGCCTTGTACACCAATACATGTTGCCCTATATGTCCAGGAAGCAGCCAAGGCATTTTGTTTGTGAGAGTAACTGTGATGGGTTGGATAGTTATATACCAACCGCAGTTGTTTTAGTTTTTGTTAGTATTTATCAAATAATTTCTGTGCTGTGGAATGCTCATTCACTGAGAACCAAAGCATTTCTTCTTGTGTCACAAATAATACATTATGTGACATTAATGGTAAATTATCTTTGCTCATACTTTTTGAACTGTCCACAGACTTTCACATGATTGACCATATTGCCCTCTTTCAGTTTCTCTCCACTATTTGCAAGTTGGTTGGACAGCGGTCAGCTGGTTGCTATTCCATCAGCCCAACTGAAGGCAGTCACTTCCAATGACCATTCTTGATTGACTCGACCACCCCTGCTTCACCATTCCCAAAGATCTATCATTGTCTCCACCCCACTTCTGTCTCATGTCTGTGTGTTGTCAGTCACTGGCATTATCTACAAACACCATTCTGCGTAACCACTGATGACACACAGCTCTAACTCACCAGCAAACTGTCACTTTTTCTTGAAGTTCTCAGTTTGCTTGTCTGACATTCAGAGTTGGATGAGTAAAAATTTCTTCTGACTGTTTGTTAGGAAGACTGAGGCATTGTCTTCACTCCCAGCCTTTAAATTGTGTTCCATAGCCAAAGACTCCATCCCTCTCCCTGCAAACAGTTTGAAATAGACTGTTCACAAAGTTTGTGACTTTCTGATCCTGAGCCATTAGTCATGTACTTGCTCCATCACCAAGTAACATCACTAGTCCCTGAAAACTGCCTTCATTCTTCTGCTGAAACCTTCACAATGCCTTTGTAATGTCTAGGCTTGACTATGCCAGTGTCCTTTTGACAACCTCTCACATTCTGCTGTCTGTAAACTCATGTGCATCCAAAACTCAGCTGTTCATTTCCTTTTCACTCATCCAGTCCTAGTCATCCATCATTGTGCTCATTGACTCGCATCATCTCCTAGTCTGTGAACACTTCGATTTTGAACATTTTCATCCTTGTTTTTAAATTGCTTCATGGTTTTGCCTCTCCCTACTGTGGTGGTCCATACCAGCCTCACTGATCTGAGATACCTGTGTTCCTCCAATCCCAGTGTCTTATGGATTCCGATTTTAATCACTTCTTCTTCTGCAGTCCTCTGTTCAATTGCCTAAGCTCTAAGCTCTCGAATTCTATTCATAACCTCTCTGCTTTGTCTCTCCTCTTCTAAGTTGCTTCTTACAGTCTATCTCTTTGTTATCTTATGTGGCTAAGTCTTAAGGTATATGTAATGCTCTTGAGAAGTACCTTCATGTTTTGCTACTTTCAAAATGTTACGTAAATACAAATTGTTGTAAAAGAATATTTCAAGAAGTTAATGCAGAATATTTAATCAATGTTGATGTATTGAGTAGTAATATTTGTCTGATGACAAGAGGAAAGAAGATGACAAAATATAGCATGTTTTTAAAATGTTTTGCATGGCCTTAATGAAAACATCAGCAAGATTCAGTAAAAAGTGAAATTTTCCTGTATTAAACAATATTTTTACTGTTATCAGTTACTTTCTGACAGCACGTGCCAATATTTACAGTTCTCTGAGGTGAAAGCAGTTAATATGATGGTATTACATTCTGTAGTTAATATATTTTTTTCCATGCAATCTAGTTTTTTTAACAATTTAAATATTTTGACAGAAATTATTCCATTGTTGTTCCAAAACATGACAGTTCTGTTTCCCTTAGATGTCCAATCAAATATTATGCTTTCCGTGCCAGAGACTGGCCTCTGACACAGGGTTTTACATCATGGCCTAATAACTGGGTTTCAGTGCTCGGGTAGGAGATGGGCCCAGGTTTCTGGGCCAGTAGCAGCAGTGTGTCCCCTGATTTCTGGCCCTGCCATAGACTTTCAATGAGTGTCAACTCGCCTGTTGAAATCAGGATTTCTATAGCTGAATGCAATCTAATGTTTCCCTGATGCTCAAAGATGCATATTATTGGAGGTGGGATGTTCCTTTATCGTGACAAATGTTCATTGAAATGTGTAAAATGGGGACCACCCTCAAAACATTGTTTCCAAATCACAACATCCAAGATAATACCAGTATGGAAAGCTACAGCATCAAAAGATATTTATTCAAGTATCCCCATTTTCATTAAAGGAAACTCGCTTGCATCGCTCATAAAAATATAATTTGCAAACAAACTGTTTCTTTCTAGTCTGTTACAATTTTGTCACTCCTTGCATGCACATTGTACAGAATCTGTTAAGAGTCAGTTTCTTCATGCAAAGCATGCATTTTGTTGGCTATTCATCTGGTTTCTGCTGATTCCTGAATTGATATTGCTTCTCTGGGGAGGTTGTCGTCATGGTGATTGTTGCTGATGATCTCTTGCTTTTGTTAGACAATTACTGAGGTCTGAGACTGAGGTTTGGTGAAATCTGATCTGCGTATCAGCTATCTGCTATTGAGGAGTAATTTGTTTAGTTGTATGTATATTGTCACAACATCAGACATCTATCTGATATTTCATGATCACCATAAAATATCAGGATAATGACTTCTATGCATGGATCCTAAGTTGCAACATAAGCTGACATCAAGTGCATTGAATATTTACCCTTTGACTTGGTATCCAATTGTCAGTTTGGGCAATTATTTCACAGCATGTCAAAATGAAATTTGGCTTTGTTGTTTCACTTTGATCTTAGCAGCCATGCCTGTTACTACTTCTGGCTCAAGTATATTTTAACTACTGGCACAGTCATCTGGTTGTGATGTGATATTAGTTACTGCACTGGACTACTTTTCATGTCTTGAGTAAGAATGTTTCTTCCCATAAATGCTGCCAGACCTGTCATCAGCAATTTCTGTTTTCATTCCTTTTCTCGGTTATCTGCAGTTCTTTATTTTATTTCTTCATTTTAAGATGGCCTTACATGCATTTGTGCTGGATCTAGTCAATCTTTTGATGATCCCTTTGGAAATTTTCACTGCAGCCTCAATTTCCTTGGGAATATGGTGAAGATGTTTCTTAGAATTTCCCAATCATTCCTGAATTGTCTGAATTCTTCACTTGTGAGCTGAGAACCATTGTAGTTCATCGCAATGCCATTGCCACTGAAATGCCTCTTAGGCATTTTCTGACCTCACTGCTTTAACTCTCAGTACTCTGAATAGTAGTCAACCATGATAAGAAAATCAGTTCCTGCGATAGTGAAGAGGTCTGTTCCAAAGATCATTCATTGTCTGCCTGGGATGTTGGGAATCGTGAGTGGCTCTTTAGTTTGATGTTCATTGCAAGTATGGAACTGGTTGATGGAGAACTTAAACTCATCGCTCAATTTTGACCAGTAGGAAGCTTCTCGTGCTTTCTCAGACTGGACTTGATTCCTTGAAGACTTTTCTTGTGTCTTCATAGAAAATGTAGGTATGGTCCTTTTGTCCAGGGAGCCATTTCGGTGGCCTTTTTGTCCAAGGGACCAAGATATTATTTAACACAGAGATAAAAATGGAATCATTCTGAAGGTGACTTTGTCTGTGTATACACTCTTCCTGGCTTTATCATGGTAACTTTGCACCCAATGTATTTTTACATCTGCATATTAAATGGAATTCATTTTAAGATTGTAGTTGGAGATCAAAAGAGATTTTTTTTCTTACATCATCTTTCAAGATTCTAGCTGACAGCTGCATTTGCTTCGGTGTAAGCAACCAGGGTTAACTTGACGTGTAATGTTTTAGTGTGGTGCAAGTAATGTTTCCAGCTGGTCTGGGGAGCTCATTGTGCAATAAAACAAATTATGCTCTTAGACTAAGTCTGGCTTCTGATCATGTATGAAAGGAGCTATGTCATAGTGATATCAGTTCACATGGGAATGGGGCCTGGGTCTATGGGGTTCCACGTAAAACACCCTATTTCACTATCCTCACTCGGCCTATCACTGTCCCCTGGGAGAAAGTGAGGACTGCAGATGTTGGAGATCAGAGTCAAAATGTGTGACACGAGAAAAGCACAGCAAGTCAGGCAGCATCTGAAGAGCAGGTGAGTCGATGTTTCAGGCATAATCCCTTCATCAGGAATATGGTAGGGGGGGAGAAGGAACCGAAAGGGGCTAAGAGATAAATAGGAGGGGAGTGGGGCTGGGATTAGGGAAGTTAGCTTGGAAGATGATAGGTGGGTGTAGATGGGAGGTGGGAGGGGCAGCGATGATAGATCAGAGTGGAGGGAGGAGTGGGTAGGCAGGAAGGAAGATTGTCAGGTGGGAGAAGTACTAGGGTGGTGCCAAGTTGGAGGTTTGGATCTGGGATAATGTGGAGGGATGGGTGTTGGGAAAACTAGTGAAGTTAATGTTGATGCAGAGTGGTTGGAGAATCCCTAGGCAGAAGATGTGGCATTCTTCCTCCAGTTGCATGGCTAGGATTTGGTGGTGGAGGAGGCCCAGGACTTCCATGTCCTTGGTGGAGTGGGAGGGGGAGTTGAAGTTAATGGCCAAAGGGCAGTGGGGTTGTTTGATGCGCGTGTCTCGGAGAGGTTCTCTGAAACATTCCGCAGGTTGGCATCCTGTCTCCCCAATGTGGAGAAGACCACATCGAGAGCAATGGATATAACAGATTAGGTGTTTGGATGTGCAGGAAAATCTCTGCCAGATATGGAAGGACCAGGTCCCAAAAGATTGAATACTTTTGAGAAAGTGGAACAATGGTGCCCGTTGAGTATAGCAGAAAATCCCTAAGTGGCCTTCCCCTCTCTATCCATAATCTCTTCGATTCTTGAAATATCTGTAGTCCTCTAATTCTGGCTACTTGAATATCTCCAATCATAATTGCCCTACTATTGAATACCTTGCCTTTAGTTGTCCAGATCCCAACTCTTGAATTTTGTTCCTTTTCCATACCCAATTTTTGCTCGACCCCACCTTCTTCTGTTTAACCTCACCCTTTCCTCAGATACAACCTTGTTGTTGATGCATGGCGGCACGGTGGCTCAGTGGTTAGCACTGCTGCCTCATGTGCTAGGGACCCGGATTCGAATCGCACTTCGGGCGACTGTGTGGAGTTTGCACATTCTCCCCATGTCTGCATGGGTTTCCTGTGGGTGCTCCGGTTTCCTCCCACAATCCAAAGAGGTGCAGGTCAGGTGAATTGGCCATGCTAAATTCACCGTAATGTTAGATGTATTAGTCAGGGGTAATATAGGGTAGGGAAATGGGTCTGGGTGGGTTACACATTGGAAGGTCGGTGTGGAATTGGGCCAAATGGCTTGTTTCCATACTGTAGGGAATCTAATCTAATCTATTCCACTTTCTTTAAGACACTCCTTACAACCCATCTCTACAAACATTTGGTGTTCTGTGATGCTATTGCTATACAGGTGTACTTTGTTTTGCAACGCTCCATCAGAGCAGTTTGGGCTGTTTCATTACAAAAGAGGCACGATGTAAATATAGCTTGTTGACACAAAGTAGTGCATTAGATGGGCTGAGACTGATTTGATTCTTTTGAGCGTTTGCTTCACATAGCTAAAATTCCTTAAGTAATAGTATCCTGTACAATGTTTGTGTGATTTGTATCCAGATTTGTTAGGGGCTGTATTGAAGTGGTTTGATTCAATGTCACATCCTTATGATCACTTAATTAGCATTTGCCCACCCATATTTGAAGAAATGGCATCACTTCCTGGCATCAAAATTCAGATGTGCAAAATTAACTGGACTACAGTAATCCACTATTTACTCTGGAACTCATTGGAAAGATAGCAGAAAGTCCAGTCAAGATTTTGAAATGGGGAAGCTTTAAAGCAAAAGAAATTTCAAATTTTTATTTATCAACAACATCATAAGACAAGTTGTATTGGAGCACATCAGGCTGAAAATACTCTAACACTTCATTATTTTCTCTTTTGGAAGTAAGACTATAAAGTAGATTTTCAAAGTTAATATCTCTATTCATTGTGAATGCCTGATAATGTCACCATTTGTTCACTGTTGTTTCTTCACTTATGAGATAAGATTCTGCTGAGCGGTCCCTAAACAGTAGAACTTTTATCTCAATGTCTAGTTTATTTGTGAAAAAACATTTTCACTTAATTTATAAGACAACTTCCTGGAGTGTGAACTGGTGCAAGTTGCAATTAATGCTGCTGAACAGAATACTGTTGTATGTTAATGGATATTTTTAATACTGTTGCTTAGTTGTCAGTTACACGTTACGTTGGATCAATATCTTCATGCTGAAACTCCGTAATATTTGATTTGATTTATTATTGTCCCATGTACCAAGATACAGTGAAAAGTGTTATATTGCATGCTAACCAGACAAATCATACCTTGCATCAACCTAATAGAAAAGAATGCAGAATATACAGGTCGTTCTGCTATAACGCACGTTTGGAGTCATAGAGGTGTACAGCACGGAAACAGACCCTTCAGTCAAATTCATCCATGTCGACCAGATATTTCAACCTAATCTAGTCTCATTTACCAGCACTTGGCCCATATCCCTCAAACTCTTCCTATTCATATATCCATCCAGATGCCTTTTAAATGCTGTAATTGTACCAGCCTCCACCACTTCCTTTGGCAGTTCATTCCATACACACACCACCCTCTGCGTGAAAAGGTTGTCCCTTAGGTCCCTCCTATATCTTTACCTTCTCACTCTAAACCTATGCCCTCTAGTTCTGGACTCCCCCACCGCAGAAAAAAAGACCTTGCCTATTTATCCCATCCATGCCCGTCATGAATTTATAAACCTCTATAAGGTCACCCCTCAGTCTCTGATACTCCAGGGAAAACAGCCCCAGCCTATTCAGCCTCTCTCTATAGCTCAAATTCTCCAACCCTGGCAGCGTTCATGTAAATCTTTTCTGAACCCTTTCGAGTTTGACAACATCCTTTCGATAGGGAGGAGACCAGAATTGTATGCAGTATTCCAAATGTGACCTAATCACTTTTCTGGTAAAAAATGAGGTCTGCAGATGCTGGAGATCACAGTTGAAAATGTGTTGCTGGTTAAAGCACAGCAGGTTAGGCAGCATCCAAGGAATAGGAAATTCGACGTTTCGGGCATAAGCCTGATGAAGGGCTTATGCCTGAAACGTCGAATTTCCTATTCCTTGGATGCTGCCTAACCTGCTGTGCTTTAACCAGCAACACATTTTCAACACTAATCACTTTTCTGTACAACTGCAACATAACCTCCCAACTCCTATACTCAATGCTCTGACCAATGAAGGAAAGCATACTAAATATCTTCTTCACTTTCCTATCTATCTGCGACTCTATTTTCAAGGAACTATGAACCTGCACTCCAAGGTCTCTTTGTTCAGCAACGCTCCCTAAGAGCTTATCATTAAGTATATAAGTCCTGTGAAGTGTTGCTTTCCTAAAATACAGTACCTCACATTTATCTAAATTAAACTCCATCTGCCACTCCTCAGTCCATTGGACCATCTGATCAAGATCTCATTGTAATCTGAAGTAACCATCTTTGCTGTCCACTACACCTCAAATTTGGTGTAATCTGCAGACTTAATAACTATACCTCCTATGTTCATATCCAAATCATTTGTATAAATGACAAAAAGTAGCGGACCAAGCACCAATCCTTGTAGTACTCCAGTGGTCACAGGCCTCCAGTCTAAAAAACAATCCTCCACCACCACCATCTGCCTTCTACCTTCAAGCCAGTTGTGTGTCTAAATGGCTAGTTCTCCCTGTATTCCATGAGCTCTATACTTGCTAACCAGTCTCCCACGGGAATCTTGTCGAACGCCTTACTGAAGTCCAAATAGATCACATCCACTGCTCTGCCCTCATCAATCCTCTTTTTCAAAAATCTCAGTCAAGTTCGTGAGACATGATTTCCTAAGCACAAAGCCATGTTGACTATCCCTAGTCAGTCCTTGTCTTTCCAAATACATGTATATCCTGTCCCTCAGGATTCCCTCCAACAACTTGCCTACCACCGACATCAGGCTCACCAGTCTATAGTTCACTAGCTTGTCCTCACCACCTTTCTTAAATAATGGTACCACATTAGCCAACCTCCAGTCTTCTGGCACCTCACCTGTAATTATCGATGATACAAATATCTCAGCAAGGGCCCAGCAATCACTTCCATAGCTTCCCATAGTGTTCTAGGGTACGCCTGTTAAGGTCCTGGGGATTTATCCACCTTGATGCCTTTCAAGACATCCAGCACTTCCTCCACTGTAATATGGACATTTTGCAAGATGTCACCATCTATTTCCCTATATTCTATCTTCCATGTCCTCCATAGTAAACAGTGATGCAAAATATTCATTTAATATTTCTGCCATCTCCTGCAGCTCCACACAAAGGCTGCCTTGCTGATCTTTGAGAGGGTCTACTCGCTCCCTAGTTACCCTTTTGTCCTTAATGTATTTGTAAAAACCCTTTGGATTCTCCTTAACTCTATTTGCCAAAGCCATCTCATGTCCCCTTTTTGCCCTCCTGATTTCCCTTTTAAGTATATTCCAACTGCCTTTATCCTCTTCTAAGGATTCACTCGGATCTTTCCTGTCCAGACCTGACATAAGCTTCCTTCTTTTCCTTAGCCAAACGCTCAATTTCTCTAGTCATCCAGCATTCTCTCCAGCTACCAGCCTTTCCTTTCACCCTAACAGAAATATACGGCCTCTGGACTCTCATTGTCTCATTTCTGAAGGCTTCCTATTTTCCAGCCGTTCCTTTTATCTGTGAACATCTGCGCAGCTTTTGAAAGTTCTTGCCAGTATTGTCAAAATTAGCCTTCTTTCTATTTAGAACTTCAACTGTTAGATTTGGTCTATCCTTTTCCATCACTATTTTAAAACTAATAGAAGTGTGGTTGCTAGCCCCAAAGTGCTCCCCAACTGACACTTCAGGGTCCTGCCCTGCCTTATTTCCCTAGAATAGGATACTTTTTGCACCTTCTCTAATAGGTACATCCACATACTGACTCAGAAAAGTTTCTTGTGCACTTGTAACAAATTCCTCTCCATCTAAACCCTTAGCACTATGGCAGTCCCAGTCTATGTTTAGAAAGTTAAAATCCCCTACCATAATCACCCTACTATTCTTACAGATTACTGAAATCTCCTTACAAATTTGTTTCTCAATTTCCTGCTGACTGTTCGGGGGTCTATAATACAATCCCAATAAAGTGATCATCTTATTTCTCAGTTCCACCCAAATAACTTCCCTGGATATGTTTCCAGGAATATCCTCCCTTAGTACAGCTGTTATGCTATCCCTTATCAAAATGCCACTCCCCCCTTCTCTCTTGCCTCCCTTTCTATCCTTTCTATAGTGTTTGTGTAGTATTTGGAACATTAAGCTGCCAGTCCTGCCCATCCCTGAGCCACATAATTGCTAAGATATTCCAGTCCCATGTTCCTAACCATGCCCTGAGTTCATCTGCCTTACCTGTTAGGCCTCTTGCACTGAATTAAATGCAGTTTAATTTGTTAGTCCTACATTGGTCTCTGCTTTGTTCCTGCCTGCCCTGACTGTTTGACTTGCTTCTTTTCTGAACTGTACCAGTCTCAGATTGATCTTTTTCCTCAGTATCTCCAACCCCTTCCTCCTTCCTAGTTTAAATCCTCCCAAGTAGGTCTAGCAAATTTCCCTGACAGTATATTAGTCTCCTTCCAATTCAGGTGCAATCCATCCTTCTTGTATTGGTCACGTCTACCCCAGAAGCGATTCCAAAGATTCAAAACTGTGAATCCTTCTCTCATACACCAGCTCTTCAGCCACACATTCATCTGCTCAATCCTCCTATTCCTACCCTCACTAGCTCATAGCACTGGGAGTAATCCATGTATTATTACCCTCAAGGACCTCCTTTTTAAATTCCTACCTAGTTTTCTATATTCTCCCTTCTGAATCTCATCCTTCCTATGTCATTGGTTCCAATGTGTACGATGACCTCCTACTGGTCCCTCTCCCCTTTGAGAATGTTTTGCACCCTCTCTGAGACATCCTTGATCCTGGACCAGGGAGGCAACTCACCATTCTGATTTTTCACTGCTGGCCGCAGAAACTTAACTCTGCCCCTGACTAGAGAGAACACATCGCTTAGAAGCTGATGTAACCCTCATTACATTAGAGCCAGTTTTAATACCAGAAACTTGGCTGTTCATGCTACATTCACCTAAAGTCCATTGCCGTCTACATGTTCCAAAACAGCATACTTGTTTGAAATGGGGATAGCCACCAAAGGCTCTGTATTACTCGCCTACCTCTCCTACCTTTCTTTGAGTTAACCCATCTACCTGGCTGTATCTGCAGGTTTCCTCCCTTCCATCCATCACACCCCCCTACCTCTGGTAAATTCCTCATTGTCTTTAACTGTCGCTGCAATCGATCCATTCAATCTGACAGTATTCACAACCAACGTCATTCATTGGTTGCAGCATATGTAATATATTTGCCATGTAGGTTGTTGATACATGCTGTTGGTATGACACTGGCATGGCACAGATATAATCCTCAGTAGCTCTTAAACTCTCCCAAAGCCCCAGGTCCAACAAGAAGAGCATATCACTCTACTAAAGGCCATTTGCTCCTTCCAATCGACAGACTCAGAAAATATCACCATCTTATTCCTCGACAAAACACTGCTCCAGGCGAACTTAATAGTTATGGCTTATATTTTTAAAATTTAATCAAGAGACAGATCCCAATAAAAACATATAATCAAGAAAGAACCCAGTCTACTCACTATTTCGTCAGCATGAATTGGCTAGAACATGATTGATGAATTGTGGACATTATTTGGTAACACAAACTTCCTACTGAGCTGGTATTGTGATTTTCTGTAAGTGACCTTCAACGACATGATTTTCTTTGGTGGTTTTCCATGGTGCAATTTTCTATAGAGCGTGTTTGCAAAGGAACACAACTGTTGTGTTACAGCAGAGCAACCTGGAGTGTTACAGCTATGTAGAGGGTGCAGAGAAAGACCAACTCTAATAGATCAGAGGACCACTTTTAAGTCTGATAACAGGGGGAAAGAAGCTGTTCTTAAGTCTCTTGGTATGTGCTTTCAAACTGTCATATTTTCTACCCAGTGGAAGAGAGTGTAACCGGGGTGGGAGGAGTCTTTGATTATGTTGGCTGCTTTCCCAAGGCAGCTGTAGACAAAGATGATGGAAGGAAGGCTGATTTTCGTTATTGACCCGGCTGTGTTCACAACTGTCTGTAATTTCTTGTGGTTTTGGGCAGAACAGTTGCCATACCAAACTGTGATGCAGTTGGACAGGATGCTTTCTATGATCCCTCCAGAGTACTTCTTTATCTAAAATGTTTCAAATTAGAATATTGGTGAAAGCAAAGAGAGAGAGATAGAAAACAGTACAAAGAAGGTGGGTTATTTAGTTATAATGTGCTGCTGTTGAAATAATATTGCTTTGACAATCTATCACATTGAAGTTGAATGGCAAGTCCTGGCAGAAGAACTGATTTCTATTTTTAAAAAAAGTAAATTCCAGTGTAACTAAGCACTGTTATGCTTCCATGTCAATAAAGCCTTGTCAATGTAATATTTGGCATTCAATCCAATAGTAACAGTTGAAACTTGCCACAACGATCTTTGATTTCGTAGTATGCAGTTTAATATTACTGTTGTGTACAAGGATATGCATTAGCCTCACCATGTGATCATGGTATATCTTCAACTTACTTAGAATGCAGACCTTCAATTTCAATATTGCAATTTGGATTATACCAGCATTTTTCCAGTGTAATGCTGCTGCCAGGCTGCTCTGCCTTTCCCTGCCTTTTTGTGGATTACAGAGCAAACACAGAGCTTGGCTGCTTATAGTTGTTGCCAACAATGATTGGGGTTAACATCTTACTGCATGGCACTGTACCATGCCAGTGTCACACCAACAGCATGTATCAGCAACCTACGTGGCAAATACATTATATATGCTGCAAACAAATGGTCAAAGTCAAAGGGGAGCAGCTCTCCATCAAGGTCAGGAGTTACAGTCAGGCATATGCATTACCCAGTATTGGTCCAAGGTTTAGACACAGTCCATTGGGTACTTGGGATACTCTGGGTTTGGGTTCCACATCAGTATATTCCCAGGTCAACCCTGCAGGTCCCGTGCAACCAGTTAGAAGATTAGCAGTAAGTCAGCTGGCGATGCACAGATATCAATTAAAGGTCTGTCCTTCCAAGTCTGTCTCTGTGTGTGTCTGTGTCAGTATGGGTGGGGATGGAGTTAGTTGTAAAGATGTCAAGATATTAAGCTATGCTTGGCATTAGGAAAAGAGTAGCACTTGCTTAGACAAGATTTTAACATGGTATGGCACTAGGAGCAGTAAAGTAACAATACATTTATGAATGAGAGATTCTGTTTCCAATGTAGTGGCTACATATATACTCTCAGAGCCTTCCTTTCTAATTGCCCTCCTACTCTGTCTACTGTAAAGGGCTATTCATAGCTGGATCTCCAGCATTTGTTGTTTTCAGTACAGATTCCAGCATCTGCAGAAACTTGCTTCCACAATTGACCTGAAGCCCAGCTGTGTTTCAAAATATGTAGCAGGAAATCCTAGCAGTTGCAAGTATTTATGCTCATGAGCACAAGGTAGTGGAGGAGTTTATACGATTGAACACAAGTAGACATTGCTGGAGAAACTCAGCAGGTCTGGCAGCATATGTGGGAAGAAAGCAGAATTAATGTTTTGAGTCTGGTGACTCTTCAGATCAGATTCTAAATGTTGTCTGCTTTGCCCCCAACCGTTGCAGCCAGATCTGCTGAGTTTCTCCAATTTCTGTTTTAGTTTCAGATCACCAGTATCTGCAGTTCTTTGTTTTATTTTATATGTAATGAGCTGAGCAGCAGAGAATTGCATGAGATAACTCGCTAGAGCTCACAGAGAAAAATCCTCCATGAAATTCCCTGGAACTGATATTTTGATGCATTTTATTTTGGCACAATTCAGCCCATTGTATCAATTCTGGAGACAGATTTCTATACCAGGAAAATGGAACAAGAGTCATTCTGCCCCTGGAGTCAATTCTGCTGTTACATTAGATCCTAACTAATATGTACCTTAATTCCATTTTATTTTGTCTCCATTTGCTTTAATACTGCTAACTATAAAATCTATCAACTTCTTTGGCCTAGAGTGATAGATAAATCAGATTTAAGTAGAGTAAATGCTACCAACAACTTGAGATATTTGAGAGGATTAAGAGAAGTTTAAATTTATTGTTTTGGATATTTTCCATTTTGAAATATTTTAAAATGTGAAACCAATTAAAAATGGAAATTCATGTCAGCAATTGTTTTGAAGATGCATTGCTCATGGGTAGTGTAAAATAACAACAGCGTAGTGAGTTATTTAGGAGAAACATGTAAACTTCACACTGCCAACTTGCTGCTCTTAAATGCGGTTGAAACATTTTCCATGGTACTGCTGCTCTTTCAATTCTTTACTGAAAACTCTTTGATTGTAGAGATCAAAGAGACATGGTGAAGCACTGTTTATAAGTTAGCAAATCAGAAACTTTTTTGACTTTGCAAGTCAGTGTCTAAAGCAACTAAAGTGCCAGATGTGTATGGCGTGTGTAAAAGGGTTTCCTTGCTCTTTTTATGAGATTACCCCTTTTACAGCTTCAATCTGTTACATGATACCTGTGGGCAGTTTACATAAGACTTTGTATCACAATAAATAATACAGGGCTCCCACAGGAACAATGGGTCACAAACTGCTAAAGAATATCTGTTATTAATGTTTCTTTCTATGGATGAAGCTTTTCCACAATTTGGTGGAGAACTAGATAAATAATTATTGAAATTCTCTGGTGTTGGACATTGACACATTGTTGAAACAGACATCTGTTTAGAAACAAATTGGTAGCATAGGAGCAAAATGGATTGATGATTGAAGATACTACTTTGGAATGCAGGGCAATTTCCTCTATGCCCTTGTGTGCAATGAAATTGCAAGCATCTTAAAAAGACATGTATTTACTTAGCGCCTTTCCCAGTCAGGTTGTCAAAAGCACAGTCAGCCAATGAAGTATTTTTTAATGACAATCCACTGTTTTTTTAATATTGGAAATACAGTTGGTAATTCATGCATAGCCGCAAATAGCAATTAAATAAGTGCACAGATCAACATAGAGTCTAGAAATATACAGCACGGAACCCTTCAGTCCAGCTCATTCATGCCAAATAGATATCCCAACCTAAACTAGTCCCACTTGCCAGCGCCTGGCCCATATCCCACCAAACCTTTCCTATTCATATACCTATCCAGATGCCTTTTAAATGCTAAAATTGCCTCCACTATTTCCTTTGGCAGCTCATTCCATACGTGGACCACCCTCTGCGTGAAAAAGTAAATACTTTCATTTAGTGATCAGAGTATGGAGTATAGGAATCGAATTTATATTGCAGCTGTACAGGACACTTTGAAATATTGTGTGCAAGTCTGGTCTCATTCCTATCGGAAGGACGTTCTGAAATTTGAAAAGGTTCAGAACAGATTTATAAGGATGTTGCCAAGGTTGGAACGTTTGAACTCTACAGAGAGGCTGACTAGGTTGAGGCTGTTTTCCCTGAAATGTCGAAGGATGAGGGGTGACCTTATAGAGGTTTATAAAATAATATTTAACTCATTCCTGCCCTTCATTCAACCACATGTCGCACCTGGAGTAACACAGTAGAAATCAAATTCCAGAGTTGTTACGTAAGTTTTGAGATTTTAAGAAGTACATAAAAATGCTCAATTTACCTTAAATAAAAACCAAAATTGCTGGTGAAATTCAGCAGGTCTGCCAGAAGCAATGGGAAGAAAATGGAGTTAAAATTTCAAGTGCAGCAACACTTCACCAAAACTGATAGCAGCTTACATTGAAGTGATATCTGCACAGGCAGCTACTAGAGGCAATAAAATCCATTATGTCTAATACTGTTGGTCATTTTTTCAGCTGTTTGTTCCTGGCCAGTTCTACTTGCTTTCCACATTCTCTTCTCATCAATCTGCATTCAAATTGCAGAGTTGTGCTTTTCTAATATAAGACCGTTGCCTCCTGAGAGTGGTACTTTTTCCAAGCAAAATGAAATGGGTTTGTTTACAGCTGCAGTTAAATCCTCTTAAAAAGATGTCGTCAGGATTTTGACATTATCCTTTAAGCCTGGTTTTCATTGGGGCAAGATTGAAGACAGACATGAAATCCTTTGGTGTAATTAATAAGTAAACAAAATTAGCAAATACACTACTTAACCACCAATTCTGGATTTAATGTGACCCATCGATGACTTATCAATGACTGGTAAGCTGGATAGACTTTGATTAGATAAACTGAAGAGCTCCAATCCTGGCCAGCTGAGACACTATAGTTCATATCACTGATTCTCTTGGAGAGTGCTTTTACTGCTTGATGGGTGATTGCCATCTCCTTGGAAGTGACTTCACTTTTGTAGCACTCACCTTCAACTGATACTTCCACAGCATGGGAGCAACTTATGTAATTTTACCTTACATCTCTGAGAGAGAAGAAGAAAGGAACATCTCCAGCAGCAGAAACTGCACAAGTAACAAATTTGATCTCCTCAGCTGCTTAACTTTCCACAGGGTACGGAGAAGGACACCAAGATCCACTCAGAAGAAGAGCCAACCCCAAGTCTTTAGGCAACTCTTTCAACTTTTCTTAGGACTCTCAGGCTGTTGCAGCAAGTTACTGATGCTTGCAGTGTCCTGGAAGAAGGCGATCTCCTCAGTGGATCAGGCAGACACACATTGCTAGTGCCTAACAAGGTACCTGTCATTGGAGAATCTCCATCTGCACCAGGCCTCTTGTTCCAAGCAGAGAGGTGAGTGGTCCAACAACTGTTGAGATAAGAAAACATTTGTGGAGGCTGACTGTGGGGCAAGGGTTTGAAGGAGCAATAGGCTGAAGGCAAATGTAGGTATTATCTGCTAAGGTGGGTGGTGCTGTGTGAGAAATGAATGGAACTGGAAGGCATTCTGTGGAGTGCTGTGGAGGTGAATCTGGCAAAGTGAATGTCCGATTTGGCACCTGGTAGTGTAAAGCCAAGTATTGGTCAAGCATTCCTGAGATTTTAAATATCTTACTCTACTATTTCTAAGTTGGAGAGTCCTGCTGCTGATTTCCTCAGTCATTTCCATCTTCCTCCACCCATCTTTGCTAGATCTCCCCTTGCTGGAGGCTCTCACCTCTCACAGCAGAGCCTCCAGTTAAGTTGGTGCTGCTTGAGAATGGGAGTTGGACAGCTTCACAAGTCTCTTCTTCATTCCTATGGTTGCTGTAGCTTCAGTAACTCATGTTCAGTTTGAGGTCAATCTGGTTCATGCTCTGATCCGTTTTAATTAGAAGTTGTTCCATTGACAGGATCCAATATATAATACCACAACTGGACCCACCATTTGTCCAATCACTAAATTCAGAAGTTATCACCATCTGCAGCATTTGGGTGCTTTGGTTGCTTGTAATTGCAAATTGACATCAATACTGAATGATCTGGTTGTTACTTTTAATTGTTGTTGCTTACAGATCAAACCACAGACAAACAAGTGTTATGCCATAATTTAAGATATTCTCTCAGATTATATGGATACTCAGAATTCCAGCAGCATCCAGAGCCCTGCACTGATACAGGAAAATGTCTTATCTTTGTTCCTGGAATTGATGTTTTCTTCCAGCCTCCTGCTTGTCTACATTGGATTCCATTGCAATTTTGTGTCCCTGTTTAAATTGTGTGGTTGACCATTGTTTCTCTTTGCAGCCTTCTGCTTTGTCTTTCTAACCTTATTATCTTAACCTTCGTTTGTTTGAAGTCAATGAAGACTTCTCAATAAAAGGTCTGAGATATTTACTAATTGTGGAGGTGGGTTAATAATAATTTGCTTCTTATTTATGATCAATACCCAATAAATGATGTTTTGCTCATAATATTTTATCGACATAATGTGTTGGTGCGTGTTTGAATACACTTTCGTTTACAAAGCCAGTGTTTAAGTTAGTACTTTTTCCACAAATCCTTTCCTGGATAAGTAATAAGTAGATTACTAAAACTTCCTGATTCCCTCACCACAGATGGATCTCTTGAGTGTGAGCCTAATGACATGTTCTGAAATAGTATATACTGCCATCAGATGATCTGTTGTGATAGCCTGTACTCCTGAACCCCACCAGCCCACAAAATTGAGTGAAAACCTGCCAAAGAACTGTGCAGCCTAAATGCTGAGGTCTTTGCCAATAATGAAAAGTGATTAAGATGAAAATAGTTACCCCTGTATAAAATGTCACATAATTTATGTGCAATTGAAATAAGGGATCTGTGTCAGCATTATATCTTAGGTTTTTCTGAAACACCACTCATGACTAATCTATGATAATATGAAATCAGTATACAGAAGCTTGAGAAATAAATAAAATATTATAGCCCAAGGGTAATGTCAAGACTATAATTTAAAGTCAGGTTGAGTCATCTGGTAAATCCTGGAATCTCTCAGTTTGAGAGTTGTGCTTTCAGAGCCAGCTTCACTTCTTAAATTTACAAAGTCATGGAGTTGTACAGCACAAAAACACACCCTTCAGTCCAACTTGTCCATATCAACTAGATATTCTAAATTTATATAGTCCCATTTGCCAGCACTTGGCCCAAATCCCTCGAAACCCTCTCTATTCAAGTTCCCATCCAGATGTCTCTTAAATGTTGTGATTGTACCAGCCTCCATCATCACATCTGGCAGCTCATTTCATGAACTCACTATCCTCTGCTTGAAAACGTTGCTTCTTAGGTCCCTTTTAAGTCTTTCCCCTCTCATACTAATTCTATGCCCTCTTGCTTTGGACACCCCTATCCTGGGGAAAAGATCTGGGCTGTTCACTTTATCCATGCACCTCGTGATATTAAGGACCTCTATAAGATCATCCCTTATAATTTAGACTGACTGAGTGCACTGCTGTTGGAAGTAATCTGCCTCTGATAAAATACTTATTTTTGCTTATTTGGATAGCTTAGAAACTCAAAGGAGAGCAAAAGGGCATTGTGTTGTTTTGGGCAATATTGTTCTGTCAAACTAATACCATCAAAGTAATACAAATTGATCGGTTATTCAAGTTATTTGGGGTTATGATGTGTATAAAATGGCTGGTGTATTTGCATACCTGACCACCGTGAACTATGCTTTAAAGTAATTTATTGGAACACCTTTAAATTACTGTGGGGATGATTTTCCCCGTATGTTTCTGGCACTAACAAGCAAAGATCCCAGATTGATACCAGTTGTGATGCTGATTTAATGCAAAGTGCTATTTTGGTAAAGGAGTCAACATTAGCACTATGAAGATTAATCTGGAGAATCATTAAGCAACTTAATTTACCGTGTAATACTTATTAAGAACACTGCATGGCATTTCGGTGGATAAGGAGAAAGTGAGGACTGCAGATGCTAGAGATCAGAATTGAAAAACCTGGAACTGGAAAAACAGCAGGTCAGGCAGCAGCTAAGGAGCGGGAGAGTCAATGTTTCAGGCATAAGCCCGACCTGCTGTGCTTTTCCAGTGCCACACTTATCTCAATTTTGATGGATAATACTTGATCAAACACCCTCACTTAACAGCAACCAGTGACTGAGAGTAAGTCAAATTGCAGAATATTCAGAATACTATTTAAGGGTACATTTCCTTTTACTGCTCATTTGCTGTTGGAGATTTGCAGGGTATTTTTAAAATTCACAAATAGGATCTGTAAAAAATTCACCAGCATTTAAATAGCACTTATTCTGAAAATGCTGTGAAGACTTTGCCTAAAAGAAGAGTAAATACCAATGTACCTTAGTAGACATCGGATGGAGCCTCCTGGATAATGGGAATTCTTCCACATAGATATCGTGTTAAGTGTCCTTCATGATATGGAAGAGTCCAGACAGAACAGCATCTGTTATAGGAGGGGTGAGAGCCTACTTCAGGTATTTGGCAACATGCAGCATGCTCCACAGTCTGTGATTGTGAGCTGGTCAAGGGAAGCAGGGGACAGGAGGGGCAAGGTGGACCCTTTTGCCCATGCCACACCCCCATCCCCTTAAAAAAAACCCTGGCAGATGTGTGAGAAGTACTTTGGTGGCAACAGAGCTATTTTTGTCCTGTTTGCAAAGTTAATTCATAGTCATGGGAGCGTGAAACAAAGTAGACAATGGGACATAACCTGCAGAATGTAGCATATCATTTATCCTGTTTCAGCATAAGAACTCAGTTTGCTTGAGCCACCCATGGGTACTGACCTCCTCAGCCACCTCAGACCAGGCTGCTTTCATTAATCAGGATAGCCTCTTGTCCATGGTGCATGGGAGTGATGAGCAGAGCTTGACTGATGCTCCTGAGTTGCAGGGAATGAAATGCTGCATAGATGCACTTTAAATATGGCAGACGAATGTTAGAATTTAGAAGGCCCCAACAGGGGACTCAGTTTGCAGCTAATATTGTTTTGCATACAAAAAAATAAGTTGCGAAGAACATAATTGTACAGGAAAACACAATCTGCCCCCAGCGGAAGTCCCTTCCACTTTCATGCTAGTCTCCTTACTCAAAGAAAAAAGGAAAGTTTCACTCATTGTGTCTCATTCTGGGTCCTATACTTCTTTAATAAGAATGTGACACTATCAGAAAAGATTCACACAAATGATTCCAGTGATCAGGAACTTGTATGAAGTTTGGAGAAGTTGGGATTGTTCTCCTTGGAGAAGAAAAAGTGGAGAGGAGATTTTGTTTGAGCTATTCATAATCATGATGTCTTTAGACAGATTAGAGATTGGAGAGAGAGGGTAACAGTTCCCATTATTGGGGGCATTGATTTCAGGTAAATGGCAAAAGAAGCAATGTAAATGTGAGGAAAACCTTTCTCATTTTTTTTAGTTCATGGGATGAGGGCATTACTGGCTAAGCCATCATTTATTGCTCATCCCAGAGGACAGCTAAGAGTCAACCATTTTGCTGTATGTCTGGAGTCGCATATAGGACAGACCAGGTAAGGACAACAGCTTTCTTCCCTAAAGAACTTTAGTGAACTAAATGGGTTTTTCTAACAATCAACGATGGATTCATGGCTATTAGACTCTTAATTCTAGCGTTTTCTTATTGAATTTCAAATTCCACCATCTATCATGGCAGGATTTGAATCTGGGTCCCCAGAACTTTATCTGGGTCTCTAAATGAATAGGAGAAAGTGAGTACTGCAGATGCTGGAGATCAGAGCTGAAAATGTGTTGCTGGAAAAGCGCAGTAGGTCAGGCAGCGTCCAAGGAGCAGGAGAATCGACGGTTCGGGCATGAGCCCTTCTTCAGGAATCCTGAAGAAGGGCTCATGCCCGAAACATCGATTCTCCTGCTCCTTGGATGCTGCCTGACCTGCTGCGCTTTTCCAGCAACACATTTTCAGCTCTCTAAATGAATAGTCCAGTGATGATACCACTAGGCTATTGCCTCCCATTGAAGATGGTTAGGATTTGGAATGTTTGAAAGTGTGATGGAGTCAGGGTCAACTGAAGATTTCAAAAATAATTTAAATTATTGTGGAAAGGAGAAGAAAATGCAGGGCCTGGGGGGTAAAGACAGAGGAATGGTCTTATTGTTCTTTCAGAAGTCCAGCATAAACATGATTGACTAAATGACCTCCTGTCCTATAACCATTCTCTGATACTGTAATTCTCCATGCTGGGCTCTGGTTGAGGAGAATTATTTTTAAAACTGACTACTTATGAGCAAAAATTGGGACTTTTTACAAAAACTTATCCAAATGGACTGAAATGTTTCAAACAATACACATGCTTATTATTTTAACGAGGCAGAAATGCTGAATAGATTACATAGAGGGTGGTGCACGTATGGAATGAGCTGCCAGAGGACGGGTACAAATACAACATTTAAAAGTCATCTGCCTGAGTACATAAATAGGAAGTGTTTGGAGGGATATAGGCCAAATGCTGGCAAATGGGACTAGATCAGTTTCGGCTACTGGTCAATTTGGATGATCTGGACCAACGGGTCAGTTTTGTGCTGTACGATGTATGACTCTATCTTACTTTGTTCCATTGCTTTGTCTGAGCTCAGTTTCTCTGCCAGTTTTCTAGGTTGGTCACAAGTGTTCCAGTTTGTTAAACTCTTTGGACAATAGTAATTTTTTTCAGCTTGATTGATCAAACAAAGCCGAAATGAATAACCATTTTAAATCTTTATAAAAAATGAGGTGACCAACATTGTCTTAACAATATTAAAAAGGCTAATTTAATAGCACAGAATTGTTCCTTAATTCAGAAATCCCAAATATAACCATTTGACCAATTCTCAAATGTTCACAAATATTTATTGAAACATGTATTGAGATGCACCATCACTTATAAAAATTCAGTCCTTCATCCATTGAAAATAACTTTAAAAATATTTCCAGTCAGCACAATAGTTTGTTTTTTGTAGTATTGCTATTTAGAACAGGATTATCTACTATTCCTAACTACAGTGCAGTAAATATTACCATTCTATCGAGCTGCAAAATGAACTGACATGCATCCATCCGTCTCTAACACACACAAAATGTGAATATTTTTATTTGAATATCTTGTCAAAATTCTATACCCAGAGCAGCACAAGAGCTAACACTTAACTATAGGGACAGCTGCTTTTGTGGTGGAGGAGCCAAGATTTCATTATATGAGTCATACAACACAGAAACAGACCTTTCGGTCCAACCAGTCCATGCCAAACATAATCCCAAACTAAACTAGTCTAACCTGCCTGCTCCTGGCCCATATTCCTTCAAACTTTTCCTATTCATGTACTCATCCAAATGTCTTTTAAACATTGTAATTGTACCAACATCCACCATTTCCTCAGGAAGTTCATTTCACAAACACCTTGTAAAAAAAGCCCCTCATGTCTTTAAAATCTCTCTTCTCACCTTAAAAATATGACCCGAATCTTGAAATCCCCCATCCCAGGGAAAAGGCAACTACCATTAACCCTACCTGTAGCCCTTATGATTTTATCAACTTCTATAAGGTCACCTCACAGCCTCCTACACTCCAGTGAAAAGCATTCCAACCTTTCTTTATAACGCAAACCTTCCATACCCAGCAAATCTTAGTAAATCTCTTCTGAATCCTCTCCAACTTAACAGTCTTTTTCCTATAACTGGCCCACCAGTACTGGACACATTATTCCAGAAGAGGCCTCGCCAATGTCCTATGTGTGCCTTCCCAACTCCTATACTCACAGGACTGAGCAGTGAAGGCAAGTGTATTAAACGCCTTTATATTGTTCAAATAATGTACACCACCTACAGATAAAATGTGCACCAGTGTCACTGCAGTGTTCCATTGTTTTTACATATCTATTCCAGATGTTTCCTTTCGCATTTTATAATATTAAATGTAATAGAATGGGTGCTTTCAACTAGTTGAGAAGTAGTCCCACAAGATGTTTGCAAGTCGCTAATTCAGTCACTACAGTGCAGATTTCATTCCATAATTACTTTTGAGTGTGCTGTTATCTCATTGTCATCATCTTTAGTCCCTTGAAGTTAAGATGACATCTGTCAAGCTTCATGATTTATGTGCTCAGGGGATTTAACAAGAACTCTTCTCAGTGTGAATACTGGAGCTTGTTCACGTGTCATCCACCTTGATGTTGTGTATCCTGAGGGGGTGCTGCTGGTGGAAAGTCTCCAATGCTCAAGACCCAAGTATCACTACCATATGCTCTGTACGTTAAATCTTTTGTTCTGTTAAAGAGGCTTCTGTTGTCGAAGATCCACCTTTGCAGTTTATTTAAGACTAGCTGGGAAAGTTGATTCTATGCTGGATTCCCTTTTGAGAAAGGCAGGTATGGAAAGATATGGAAAGTGTTCAATGACTCCTAGACTCCTCAAAAATAACAAATTTCAGATATTTGTCCCGTGAAGGACTGGTGAAGGATGTTGGTCTTGTTGTTGTCAAGCGAAAGACCAACCCTTTTTGTTTCTTGAGTTAAAGAGATTCAAGTTGCCCTGAATGCCTCTAGTAGTAGTGAGGCACAACTGCATTGATGTTGGCATGTTGTAATTTTTCAATATGCTAGAGGGTGAGGTTAGTCTTGGCATCCAGCCTTTTGAGATTGGGCAGAGCTATCTATCGAGTTGAAGCTCAATCCCGACTCCTTGTAGATATTGGTCAGAAGCAAGATCCACACAGTCTGCGGTGGCTGATGAAGAAATTTGACCAAGTCACAAAACCTTGCTCAAAATTCTTTGGGCTATGTTACGGATTACTGTTTAGCCCATTGCAAACAAACATTCTTCTCAAACCATCACACAGGAGTTGGAGGATAACATAAAAATGTATTGAACGTCCAAGTCTGTGAAGGACTTTCAAAAATGGATTTGATGTTGCTGTGGTCAGAAGTCTTTGACAAGCATTAGCATCATTCTACATCTCTTTTGAATCTGTCAAGAACAATCCCTGCACAGGTTTGCAAGGTCACTCAACATTCTCAAAAAAGTCCAGGAGAAGATTTAACATCCCAAATTCTCCAGGATTAAAAACAACATCAAAATTCCAGATACAACTTCCTTCCCATCTTGCTCTTACTGTGATAATGATGCCAATGTAGAGGGGTTTGGGACAAGTTCAGGTCTTAGTCCAAGAGACATGCACCAATATCATCAGCTTTGACTCTCGCAGGCACCAAGACCAGTTCAAAGAGAAAATAAAGGAATTCCTCATCAATTGGAAAGGCAAAATCACCATACATTAGGACAGAAATAAGTAGGTTATTCATTGCTGGAATCCAAAGCTCAAAAACTGAAGCATGTCATCAAGAATAAATGGTGGTTGAATAAGTCAATGAAATTTAACATTATGCAGAGCTGCATAACATGCACAGTTTTTTTCAGTCTACCACAATGAAACGCAAGTGGTCCCTTCCACTGCGCAATGAAGACAGTGGTACCTTTCTCAGCAATGATGCAGCCATCTGAGAAATTGGAATGGGCACTTTTTCAATAAGGAGTAAAGAGTGACTTCCATAATACCATGTTTATTTTATTTGTTTAGAAGGGTGATACATTAATATATAGGGATATTAGAAGCACATCCCTTTTTTATTACTGGAGGAAAAATTCTCTTTCAAATCTTCCTGAACGGCTTCCTGCCCAGATTGACATTTTTCATCCTCTCAATAATACAGGCCTCTGTCAAAATCACCTTTGGGCATCTCCATTTCTCCGGTCTTTCCTGCCAACTGACCTTGGGATCATTATTTATGTGAATCTAATCTGTAATTGTATGCCTTTCCTCAAGACGTCTTCCCAGACATCTAATGTGGTTTCTGGCCATTCAAGGAAACCACAGACCTGGCTTGTGTTCACAGTGATATCAAATATAAATGATCAGTTAGTTTTCTGATACCTCAGCTGATGAACTCCAGAAGGTGTGAAACCCTAACAAGTTATGCTGAGTAAAGTATGTTTACTTAATAATTCAGTGACATAACCACTGGCAAATTAGAACATGAAATACAGTATGGAATTGTTTCAAAATTGTTTCAGTTAAATCAATCCACTGGACACAGGATTGACAGTCGAAACCACATCTGTGATGCCTGGTCAGCAATAGCACAATGCGAATCCAATTAATTCTGATGGCTCTTTACTTTGATTGTACATTCCCTCAATTTTGTCAGCTTCACAGAATTACAGTGCAAATACGCATGCAAGATACTCTACCTCTCAGTTGTACTGATGAAAGCAAATAGACCTTCTGTAGGTGTGTAGAGATTGATGACCAGATCCTGATGCAATCAGCACTTGCTGATTGGTATGGAGAGTGAAATTTCAACTGTGGAGATGGAAGTGGCAATGTTCACAAGAGTAGGTGCAGGCTAGTGCTTCCTACTCTCCAGTAGATGATTTTGCATTCGGTTTCTGAAAATGAGCATGATCCATAAGCAATTGGCAATTTGCTGTGTTGTGGCAGTATAGGTGCAGACATATTCCCTGATGAATCTGTTATGGCAATCATTTCTGCATGTGGTTTGAAATGGGTGAGGGTTGGCAGTGATGAAATCTTTGTGTTTATCATTACAAATGTTGTTGCCTATTCCTTTTTTGTATCTTTGAACACTAGCTTTTGAAGAGACTCCATGATCTCTACGCACCTAGGAATGAATTTGTGATAAACACATCAATTTTGGGTACTGCAAATGTACATTTGTGCTTGAGCGTCAAATTGTGCTGTGTGAGTTGACTGAGCACGATTAACATTACTCCTTTTGTGGACAACAATATTGTTAAGTAGCTTGAACATCTCCTCAATGTCTGGCCGGACTGAAAAAAATCATCTTCTGGAAATGTACAAGGTGCCAAATGTAATTCATAAGGGTTTCTGCAGAACAGAAATTCACCTTTGGGAGTAACAAAAACTGGAGCATTGGCATTGCTTTGCTAATGGTATTTCAAGATAACTACACATGGAACATAGTGAATTCTGTGAACTCATGAAATAATACCTAAAGTTTTTGGTAAAGTTAAGAATCACACAACACCAGGTTATAGTACAACAGGTTTATTCGGAAGCACTAGCTTTCGGACCTATGGATGCAGGAGCGCTGCTGTGAAAGCTCGTGCTTCCAAATAAACCTGTTGGACTATAACCTGGTATGTGTGATTTTTAACTTTGTCCACCCCAGTCCAACACCTGCACCTCCAAGTCATAAAGTTTCTGAATTATAGCAAGTGGGTATTCATCTGGAATAGTTGTTTTTGTTAACTGCCTTAAGGTCAGCATGAGAGGTTTGCCATTTTTTGCAGTGCACAATGACGAGTTTTGATATCCCAGTCCATGACGTGATCCACTGAATAATAGCAGATGCTTGAAACTATTTCAGCTCCTGTGACACATTTTGGTACTGACTCGTGAAAATGGCAGAGTTGGTGTATTGATACAAGAGGTTTGACAACGCCCCTTAGTCTCCTCAAATCTAATAAATAAGGAAGGTTATCACTGTGTGTAGGCTGTGCTGTGGTCTTCAAGGTTCAAGCCAAGCTCGTGGAAAAGTTTTATCTGGGTAATGTTTCTACCTATTGGCTGTTAGAATATAAATCTATTGAAATATTTTTTGAAGCACACTGGAACAGCGATCATTTATAAATCTGGAATAATGAGTCGCCATAAACTTGAGTGAGAAAAAGTGGTGATAAGTGTCAACGCTGGAATTTGTCACTCAATACAGATATTTTTGCATCCACATTGATTAGAAGCAAAACTGGATGCCTGCCATCTTGACTGAACAGTATTTAAAATGATTTGGTGCTTCATCATCCATGATGGTGTGCACATGCTGTATTTCAGTCTCAGGAAGATACTTCTCTACTTATCAAACCAATGAAATCCTCCTCTTCACCCTGAATACCTGTGCAAATTGATTATACTTTAATCAGCAGTTCAACTTTTTCTCTCGAGCTGGACATTGTATTGGAAATCAATTGGCACCATACTAATTCAGACACATTTTTGAGAGTATCTAACCTTGATGGGCTCTGTGGTATCTCTAAAATAGATTTTTATGATCATCACATCCTCACTTTTGCCCAACTTTTATTTTAAGCGCACTTACCACTACATAGACAAGCCTTTTGTGACTCACTGGAATAGTTGTTGATCTTCTGCTTGGCTCAGAGAAAATGGATTATCATTTCCTCCTTAAGTCTGGATTGTCTATGCCTGCACCAAGCAAGTAGTACAAGAGCTGTGAAATCCATTGATCCCCACAACATGGGCAAGTCACTGGTGAATTAAGTAAAGGTGTGGTAAATTTCAATTATTCACTGTTCCTTTACTAATTTTTATCTCTCATGCCTCAGAAATATGCAAGAGTGTCATCAGCTTCTATGTCTAAACACGAGTCATTTCAAGGTCTTTTAAAATATCTGCTCTCGCATGCTTCCAGCTAATTGCTTCTTCTTTGAATCCGCCAGGCTTGATTAGCAGCACACAGAAAAGTTAACTGAAAGGCAAGGACTGATTCGGGATAGTCAACCTGGCTGTGTGGGTGGGAAATCATGTCTCACAAACTTGATTGAGTTTTTTGATGAAGTAACAAAGAAGATTGATGAGGGTAGAGCAGTAGATGTGATCTATATGAACTTCAGTAAGGCATGCGACAAGGTTCCCCATGAGAGACTGATTAGCAAGGTTAGATCTCATGGAATACAGGGAGAACTAGCCATTTGGATACAGAACTGGCTCAAAGGTAGAAGACAGAGGGTGGTGGTGGAGGGTTGTTTTTCAGACTGGAGGCCTGTGACCAGTGGAATGCCACAGGGATCGGTGCTGGGCCCTCTACTTTTTGTCATTTACATAAATGATTTGAATGCGAGCATAAGAGATACAGTTAGTAAGTTTGCAGATGACACCAAAATTGGAGGTGTAGTGGACAGTGAAGAGGGTTACCTCAGATTACAACAGGATATTGACCAGATGGGTCAATGGGCTGAGAAGTGGCACATGGAGTTTAATTCAAATAAATGCGAGGTGCTGCATATTGGGAAAGCAAATCTTCGCAGGACTTATACACTTAATGGTAAGGTCCGAGGGAGTGTTGCTGAACAAAGAGACCTTGGAGTGCAGGTTCATTGCTCCTTGAAAGTGGAGTCGCAGGATAGTGAAGAAGGCGTTTGGTATGCTTTCCTTTATTGGTCAGAGTATTGAGTACAGGAGTTGGGAGGTCATGTTGCGGCTGTACAGGACATTGGTTAGGCCACTGTTGGAATAGTGCATGCAATTCTGGTCTCCTTCCTATCGGAAAGATGTTGTGAAACTTGAAAGGGTTCAGAAAAGATTTACAAAGATGTTGCCAGGGTTGAAGGATCTGAGCTGCAGGGAGAGGCTGAACAGACTGGGGCTGTTTTCCCTGGAGCGTCGGAGACTGAGGGGTGACCTTATAGAGGTTTTCAAAATTATGAGGGGCATGGATAGGATAAATAGGCAAAGTCTTTTCCCTGGGGTCGGGGAGCCCAGAACTAGAGGGCGTAGGTTTAGGGTGAGAGGGGAAAGATATAAAAGAGACCTAAGGGGCAACCTTTTCACGCAGAGGGTGGTACGTATATGGAATGAGCTGCCAGAGGATGTGGTGGAGGCTGGTACAATTGCAACATTTAAGAGGCATTTGTATGCGTATATGAATAGGAAGGGTTTGGAGGGATATGGACCGGGTGCTGGCAGGTGGGACTAGATTGGGTTGGAATATCTGGTCGGCATGGACAGGTTGGACCGAAGGGTCTGTTTCCATGCTGTACATCTCTATGACTCTGTGACTCTATGAACTGACGTATATCAAATCAAACATTGAACAGTTGAAATCTAGGCATTTGGAATACCAAGCAGATTGGATGACCAAATTTTGATAGACCTCTATTCAGTCTGCAACATGACCACAACCCTGAGTGATCAATCATCTATCATATTCATTCTCCACCTTGTTCTCATGCTGGTCCCACTGCTCTCTATCTTGTGCTAAGGGAACAGTACCTCTCTTTTCAATATACGCCTTTACAATCTTCTGGACTGAACATTGAGTTCAGCAATTTCAGACTGTAACCTCTGCCCCCATTGTGTTGTCTTTGCAGATTTTGATTTTAGTCTTCAAAAAAGTAAAACTCGTGGATGCTCGAAATCTGAAACAAGAATAGAAAATGCTAGAGACTGTCAGCATGTTTGGCAGTGTCTGTGGAGAGAGAAACGGTGTTAACATTTCGGGAATGATACGTTCAACCTTAACTCTCTTTCTCTCTCCACTGATACTGCCAGACCTCCAAGCATTTTCTCTTTGTTTTGGTTTTAATCTGGTTTTCATCTTGTTTTTGCTTTTGATAGCAGCTGTTCATCCTCTAACCAGTTCTAGATACATTGTCTTGGCCCTCCATCGCCAATTCTTCCAACATTTATTCTTTGCTAATGCAGAGCTCCTGTTCTTATTTTCTTCTTCCCATATCCCCACTTGCTTACAACTATTCCAATTCTTTTTACTAGTTCTAATAAAAAGTCATCAACTTGAAAAATTAGTTCTCTATGTACACAACAGTCTGACTTGTACAGAATTTTCAGTATTTTCTGTTTTGAATTCAGGAAAAGCAGTGGAATTAATTTCTTGTCATTGTGTTTAACAGATCAGACTGAGAGCTTCAAATTTATAAGAACTCAGTATTTTACCATGGCTGAATCTTGTCATTGAAAGAGGATTTAATCACCTACCATTCTTCACGAAAACGAAGAGATAAGCATGCTAAATGTATCAATGGGACAGTTCTAATGGCTGATGGTTTTCAAGGGTATAAGAACACGAAATACTTAGTTGTACACTTTTCTCATAAAAGATAATACACTGAGTAAAAATGATGGACTTGCAAACTTTAAGGATTTATTACCTATCTTTTGCAAGTATAAAAATGTTCTGTCATAATTCTTGTCCACCATAGGTCTGTAACAAGAAATTAATATTGCTAATTTATGGAAAAACTGTTCAGCAAAATTACTTAGTTTCTTAGAGAGAAATAGCTCACGTGTTGTTGTCAGAATGATGTCATGTCAGTGTTATGTTATTCATATAATTTTGGCATTAGAATGGGTTTGATGAATATTTAAATCAACTCTTTTACATCACTGTGACAGGCTTATCCTGTGACAAATTTGGCCATTTTCTCACCTCTGCAATATTTAAAATTGATACTCTGCTCAAAAGCCACATACCCTGAGATCACAACTGGATGTTGAATGTCATTGATGGAGTCACCATTTATTCCAGTTCAGTTTTCTAGCAAAGCACATTTGATAAATCATAAATTCATCACAAGAATAAAAATAGTGCATGGAGTATCCTTATTTAGGATACTTAGTCAATTCACTCAAAACTGTTGAGGACTAACACAAGAAAATTAGAACTAGAAATGAACTAAAGTTTTTAATGTAATTGAAACATATGTGCAATTTGTTTGGTAGAATTTGCATCATGATCTTTGATGCCAGTGGTATCATCTTTGGAAATAGGAAGAAGGTTCTTTTTCTTCGACAAAAGTAAAACACAATTCTCTTGATGTAGAATGTTATTCTCATGATTGTATCGCATCAATGTTTCCTTGCTACATAAGGTGCACCAATTCAACTGTCCTACTGAATTACTGAAAGCTGGCAAAAGATGATTTCTCAACAGTAGAGAGTTTAATGATCAATTGTTCTTATTCTTTTAAGATAATGTGATTTCTAATTATTAAAGTAGCATGGAGTAGAATGTTACTCTTATTTTCATTAACCATCGATTTGTAAAATGGGACCCAAGCCATTCAGGGGGACTTGCGTACTTAACGAAAATGTCTTACTTACAATTCACGTTTAGTATTTATTTTCCATCAATACAATAATTCCTGCTTTAAGTTATATTTCTCTTCAGGCTGTCTTGACAAATGTTAATAAAGCATAATATGTATGTTCTGTATTTTGTTTGCAGTGACTGTATGAAGTTTGCAATAATTAACACAATGTACAACAAACCACAGTCCAAGGACAAATGCTTGGAAGTGAGGCAATAGGATTCCAAATATGCAGGAAGAATGTGTCAGAACTGACTGACTTTGAGAGAATGTCCTTTAGAATGGACTAGATTTGTATGCAATACACTTTTCCTCTGCCCTCTGAGTAGACAATTAATGTAATGCACTGTCATGTTTTTGGTTCAAATACATCAGTAAAAGCCTTTTGTCATTTTGTGCTTCCTCTGTCTGCCACATCTCAGCAGTTTCCTAATGGTTGAGGTCACAAAGTGTAAGGACGCATATATATCAAGAGCTTGTCTGAAAAGCGATGTAAATTAACATTGTCTTACAGGATGTCCAAGATCTTGCTAAAAATTCGTACATTAGCTTTATGTGCACTGTTTAATAATTGTACAGCTAATCTCTATCACTTGAAGCACAGCTTTACTACCAGCCCTGAAAATCAGTGTTTGGGAGAGACAGAATTTAAGCTGTAGAGAGGATGGTGTTTTGGGGTTGGTTCAGGGGTTGATTTCTGAGCAGGATTGTAGCTTGTACAGGAGGGAAAAATGTTCTGGTAGGTTTGGAGACCACAATGCATCCACTGCCTTCTGTATTCAGTGAGTGTGAATGAAACGCTAATGTGGGCGGCACGGTGGCACAGTGGTTAGCACTGCTGCCTCACAGTGCCTGAGACCCGGGTTCAATTCCTGACTCAGGCGACTGACTGTGTGGAGTTTGCACGTTCTCCGCGTGTCTGCATGGGTTTCCTCCGGGTGCTCCGGTTTCCTCCCACAGTCCAAAGATGTGCGGGTCAGGTGAATTGGCCATGCTAAATTGCCCGTAGTGTTAGGTAAGGGGTAAATGTAGGGGTATGGGTGGGTTGCGCTTCGGCGGGTCGGTGTGGACTTGTTGGGCCGAAGGGCCTGTTTCCGCACTAAGTAATCTAATCTAATCTAAAATTATTGGGGGGGTTCAGCAAATAACTAACCATCCTGGCTATAACTGCCTGTGCATGTGTACAGACAGGCTGGAAAACTCTTAGATAAACAGGGCATATGTTTCTTTCCTGATGTTCACACACAGGACTTGTCCTTAGAATGCTTTATAATGGCTTTGGAGGTGATTTCCAAAACTTTGGAGATCATTTCTTTCCGCACCTTTGGGTTGTTTGACTTTATCTGCTTCATCACAACAAAGCAACAGTTTGTATAGCTCTAGCTTGGCCCTCTGAAGAAGAAAGAAGAAAATTGCAATGACAATACTTCCGTTGACAGAAGCAGCAACTGCAGAATTTGCAATTTCTTTCCCCTCAGTCTGGTGCTCTATGGATGGAAGGAATGGGTGCCGAACTGGACATGACTAAGCTGTAGTGTCTCAGCAGGTTCAAGAGGTTTGGGGCTTTATGGGGGACGACCTTCCACAAGATGAATCAGGTGGGCATGCATTGCCAAGGGCAGTCAAAATCACCCAATCACCCAAATTTCTTCACCAAGAGCTTGCTTTTGATGTCTTCAGGATTTCATCATCTGAAGCTATGCTTACCAGGGCTATCACTTAAGTTCAATTGGCACTGATGAGGTCAGTCAGAATTGGAGAGACTTTGTATTGCTGTAATCCTCCTGGTTCAAGGAACGTGAGATTTCAGATCCACATCAGTCAAGATGCCCTCAAAGTGTCCATGAATATTTGTTTATCAAAATAGATTCAATTCTATAATTAAAAAAAACTGAAAGAACTGCGGATGCTGGAAATCAGAAATAAAAACAGAAATTGATGGAAAAACTCAGGTCTGGCTGCCTCTGTGCAGAGAAGGCAGAGTCAGTGTTTCAGATCCAGTGACCTTCAGTTTTTCAGTAATTTCTGTTGTTTCCTTTCTGTGTATGTTCAGCACCTGAATAATATTATACATAGGCTCTCAAGATATCTGGAAAGCTGCCATGATGTCCTCATTATGCAGCAGTCATTTCAATCGCAGTTCTTCCAAGCTCTAAGCAGATGTAGTGAATGGCTCTTTTGCAAGAAGGGAACTCTCGATAAAGACATGTCTCATGACTCCTCGGAGAAGTCCTACCAAAGGTATAAAGGAAAAATAACAACTGAATTGAATTAGAGACCGTCTCAGACTCCTCCCTCCCCTCCTTAGACCTTTCCATTTCTATCTCGGGCGACCGAATCAACACGGACATTTACTACAAACCGACCGACTCCCACAGCTACATAGACTACACCTCCTCCCACCCTGCCCCCTGTAAAAACGCCATCCCATATTCCCAATTCCTTTGTCTCTGCCGCATCTGCTCCCAGGAGGACCAGTTCCAATATCATACAACCCAGATGGCCTCCTCCTTCAAAGGCCGCAATTTCTCCCCAGACGTGATCGTTGCCCTACACCGCATCTCCTCCACTTCCTGTTCCTCCGCCCTTGAGCCCCACCCCTCCAATCGCCAACAGGACAGAACCCCACTGGTCCTCACCTACCACCACACCAACCTCCACATACATCGTATCATCCGTCGTCATTTCCGCCACCTCCAAACGGACTCCTCCACCAGAGATATATTTCCCTGCCCTCCCCTATCAGCGTTCTGAAAAGACCACTCCCTCCGTGACTCCCTCGTCAGGTCCACACCCCGACCAACCAACCTCCACTCCTGGCACCTTCCCCTGCAAGCGCAAGAAATGCAAAACTTGCGCCCACACTCCCCCCTTACTTCCCTCCAAGGCCCCAAGGGATCATTCCATATCCGCCACAAATTCACCTGCACCTCCACACACATCATTTACTGCATCCGCTGCACCTGATGTGGCCTCCTTTATATTGGGAAGACAGGCCGCCTACTTGCGGAACATTTCTGGGACACCTGGACCAACCAACCAACCCAACCACCCCGTAGCTCAACACTTCAACTCCCCTTCCCACTCCACCAAGGACATGCAGGTCCTTGGACTCCTCCATCGCCAGACCATAGCAACACGACGGCTGGAGGAAGAGCGCCTCATCTTCCACCTAGGAACCCTCCAACCACAAGGCATGAACCTAGATTTCTCCAGTTTCCTCATTTCCCCTCCCCCCCACCTTGTCTCAGTCAAATCCCTCGAACTCAGCACCACCTTCCTAACCTGCAACCTTCTTCCTGACCTCTCCGCCCCCACCCCGACTCTGGCCTATCACCCTCACCTTGACCTCCTTCCACCCACTGCATTTCCAACGCCCCTCCCCTAAGTCCTTCCTCCCTACCTTTTATCTTAGCCTGCTGGACACACTTTCCTCATTCCTGAAGAAGGGCTCATACCCAAAACATCGACTCGCCTGTTCCTTGGATGCTGCTTGACCTGCTGCGCTTTTCCAGCAACACATTTTCAGTTTCAATTAGAGATGAAAGACATGCCAATTTAAGTGTGCCATGTAGTTGTGGATTGTGGGCATTAAATTGTCATCGGATATCTGACAGATCCCGATTCCTCCTTCACAATGGCCATGCACTCCCACAGAATTCTCATTTCTTGTGCCTTATCTTTCATGTGGTCAAGGTGGTGATTACTGAAGGACCCCTTTGGTTCTGTGACTGTCTGTGGAGTTCCTCTGTAAGGACAAAAACAAATGGATCTTGAATACCAGAACTGGACTGTGAGGTATGAGTATAAGAGGAGTGTGGGTGTCAGTCAGATGGGATTACGAGGAGATGCTGAGAGAAAGAGCAATGGATGAAGCATGAAATTATTTCACACTGAGTAGTACAGTGGAGGAAAAGGCTGGCAAAATCAGTGTGAAGGACTTGGCACTTAAATGTGGTATGTTGCTCACCTTTGCTCCTTGAATGGCTTGTTGTGCCTGTATCAGCTTTCCAATCATGGGCCAAGGAAAGACTGAAAAATCTAATAGATCCCATTGCAACGTCCAATTTGTAAATCTGTGCTTGATACGAGTAAGCAATAATCACATAGTGAAACAGACCACACTTGTGGGCTGCTTTGCAGGTGGAAGGGGTTTAGGCTACACTTAAACTAGCAGTTGGGCTTAACAGCTATGAGTTTAGTGATGTCTTTAACAGATGAGTGAACTCTGCCTGACACCACAGAAGTTGGATAAAATGTGAATAATGAATTAGCTATAGCTCACTTCATGAAGTCCAAGTTCAATGGTGAGATTTCTTTCCCTTTAACTTTTGGGAAGATGTAATCTGTGTTTTTTTATGTGGAATGGTGTGGACATTTGTCTGTATTAAAACCATCATGTATACTGTTTCAGGTTTATTTCAGCAAGCAATTTGTGATGCTTTTAGTACATCTGATGGGCAGAGACATCACTCAAGTTTTCTTTGATCCCTGTTGCTTTTCGGGTGTACATTTCCACTGCTGTGTGCCAGTACTTGCTCATAGTGTTCCTGAATCCAACTAAGTATGTTATTACAATCCACATAAAAACCAATAATCTTTAAAATGTATTTGAATTTCCATTAACTGACTGAAAGGATCACACAGCAAGATGTCAAATTTGAAGACTTTTACTACAACAACTTCAAAAATAACATTGACTAAGCATTATTTTTGTAGTCAACTTATACTCCGAACTACCAAAACTTATACTGAAACTGTTGCCCTTATTTAACTTTTAAAAGAAACAAAAATTCCCACTGCAGTTAAATGTTACTTTGTCCCTTGAAGTCGACAAATTGTTCTCAAGAAATCAGTCAAAGGATATCTTCAGTTCTCAATAGACTACTTCCTTTCTGTTTTCCAGCTGGATAAATTCTAGTTTCTGAATTGATTTTTTACAGTGAAGGCTTTCTTAAGCCAGTTGTCTCTTGCCCCCACTGCACCCCACGCCCTCTTGCTAAATCTAGGCAAATGTTCGCCCCTCATTAAATCCTTAGACTCTTTAAGCATAAATGCAGGGATCTATTTGCAGTCTGTGGTGAGCAAGACAGATGGTCTACCTTCTTCTCTATGCTATTTGTCTTTCTTAGATACTAACAGACTGATCTATCACAAGGGTTTCAGGAAAAAATAAGAAAACCTTGTAAATCCTTATATTATGACATTCTATGATTTGTTCCCTCTTAGTGTTCATCTTCATGGCAACATGAATCACCTGAGCCATGTATTTAGGTCAAAATGCCAATTATCTTCTAAACATTCAACTTTATCCTATTCTGGAATTGAGCATAAATCTCGATAAAGCCTGACTTTGCAACCACTTCCCTGTGAGCTATGGAGAAGTCTCTCTTAAGTGGTCTTCCCATTATCGAGAGGTATGAACAGCTTGCACCTTCTCAGTAAAACAACTTGGGCCTCATTGTTTTCATACCAACTAAACAAACCAGTTTTGTTGTTTATTAGGATTTGAAGCAGGCCATGTCATCTGTTTACTACTCTGTATTAATGTAAACTAAATTGATCTAAAAATAACAAAATTTTAAACTTTATATTTTTAAAAAATGTACACAAATAATCATGCTGACTAAATTGCTGTGTCACATGCTTATTACACATGCCCTACAAACTAGGAGCAGAAGATAGGCCAGTTGTCTGTTTCTCCCACTGCATCCCCACGCCCTCTTGACAATGTCTAAATATTCTGCTTGCCCAGCCTTAGGAGGAAGAGAGTTCAATAGACTGATTACTGTCTGAGTGGGACATGATATGTCTCAAAAGGTGGACTTTGAGTTCTAGATTTTCCCAAAAGAGGAAATATCTTTTCCTCAGTCACAATTTCAAGACCACTCAAGATCTTTATGTATTTTAATCAAGTCACCTCTTACTCTTCTAAACTCCATCAGAGGACTAAAGGAAAACGTGATGATTGCAGATGCTGAAGTTCCGAAAAGTGTGGTGCTGGAAAAGCATAGCAGGTCAGGCAGCATCCGAGGAGCAGAACAACTGACATTTTGGGCATAAGCCTTTCACCTGGAATGGGATCATTCCCGATGAAAGGCTTATGCCCGAAACGTCGATTGTCCTGCTCCTTGGAGGCTCCCTGACCTACTGTGCTTTTCCAGTGCCACACTTTTCGACACTAAACTCCAATAAATGCAACTTTTCCTCATAAGGTGACCTGCTCTTCCCAGGTATTAATCTTGTAAACCTTCTCTGAACTGTTTCCAACACATTTACATTGTTTCTTCAATTAGGAGCATTGGAAAAGGAGGCAATCATTCAGCCCCTTGAGCCTTTTTCACCATTTAATGAGATCATGCTTGATCTGTGGCCTAACTATGTATTTCTTAATACCCTTCTTTGACAAGAATATACCTGTTACCAATTCAAAAACGACAACTGATCACGCATTAAGGTCATTTTTGAGACTGAGTTCCAAACCTCAAATACTCTGTTTGTAGAAGTGCTTCCTGACATTTCACCTGAACAGTCTATCCGTCGTTTACCAATTTGTCTTTTCCTATTAAAATTTTAACATAGAACATTACAGGGCAGTACAGACCCTTCAGCCATCAATGTTGCGCCAACCTGTGGAACCAATCTGAAGCTCATCTAACTTACACTATTCCATTTTCATATGTATGTTTATCCAATAATCATATAAATGCTCTTAAAGTCAGTGATGGATTAGTGGTACTGGAAGAGCACAGCAGTTCAGGCAGCATCTGAGGAGCAGTAAAATCGACGTTTCGGGCAAAAGCCCTTCATCAGGAATACAGGAATCCTGTATTCCTGATGAAGGGCTTTTGCCCGAAACATTGATTTTACTGCTCCTTGGATGCTGCCTGAACTGCTGTGCTCTTTCAGCACCACTAATCCAGAATCTGGTTTCCAGCATCTGCAGTCATTGTTTTTACCTTAAAAATCAGTGAGTCTACTGTTGAAGACTTTGATCAGATCACTGCCTAACATTCTACATTCTAGAGAAAACAGGCCTAATTTGTATAACTCTGAAGTCCAGATATCATTTTTGTACTGACTCCAAGGCCAGTACATTTTTGTTAAGTTGTGGTGTCCAGATCCACTCGCCGTACTCCAAGTTGAGTCTAACCAATGTTTATTTTATAACTTTTACAACTATAGCATAGCTTCTGCATCCTTATACTCCAGTCCACTAGCATTCCATGAGCCTCCTTAATTATTTTCTGTACCTGTTCATGGCATTTTCAAGAGCTATGCTTGTGAAGCTCCAAGTCTCTTTGGAGCATATACTGTATTTAACTTCAAAGATTATATTAAAGTATATATTGGCCTTGGAGTCAGTACAAGAGTAATACCTCGCCTTCAGAGTTGTACACATTGGGCCTGTTTTAGGAATGTTGGATGTTAAGTGGTGATCTGATCAAAGTCTTTGTATTTAACAGAGAAAGCATATAATGAGGTGAAGGGCAGTGGAAAACCAGTGGATTGGGAAGCTTACAAACATTAATAGAGAGCTATAGAAACAGAAATAAGAAGGGAGAAAATTAAATATGAGGGTAAACTAGCCAGTAATATAAAGGAGGACTGTAAGAGTTTCTTTCAATATATAAACGGCAAAAGAGAGGCAAAAGTAGACATTGGGTTGCTAGAAAATGATGCTGGAGAGGTAGTCGTGGGCAGCAAGGAAATGGCGAAGGAACTGAATAATTACTTCATGTCAGTCTTCACAATGGAAGACACAAGTAATATTCAAAAGATTCAAAAGAGTGAGAGGATAGAGCTGAGTATGGTGGCCAACACCAAGGAGAAGGTGCTAGAAGAACTGAACGGCCTGAAGGTGAATAAATCACCTGGACCAGGTGGACTACACCCCAGAGTTCTAAGAGAATTAGCTGAAGGAATAATGGAGGCATTAGCAATTAAATTTCAGGAATCGCTAGAATCAAGGAGGGTCCCAGAGGACTGGAAAATCACTAACATGACACCCCTGTTTAAAAAGGGAGTAAGGCCAAAAGATGGAAAATTGTAGACTTATGAGCCTAACCTCGGTTGTGGGTAAGATCCTGGAATCCATTGTGAGGGATGAGATTTCTGAATACGTGGAAGTATTTGTTAAAATAGGACAAAGTCAACATGGTTTCATCAAGAGGAGATCATGCGTGACAAATTTTCTAGAATTCTTTGAGGAAATAACGAGCAGGTTAGACCAAGGAAAGCCAATGGATGTTATCTACCTGAACTTCAAGAAGGCCTTTGACAAGGTGTCGCAGCGGAGGTACTGAGTAAGCTAAGGGTCCATGGTGTCAGAGGCTAAGTGGCGGCATAGATAGAAGATTCGCTGTCTGGCAGAAAGTGCAGAGTGGGGATAAAAGGGTCCTTCTCAAAGTGGCAGCCAGTAAAAGGCTCAGTGTTGGGACAACAACTTTTCACTTTATGCATTAGCGATCTAGATGAAGCACCTGAGGGCATTCTGGCTAGGTCTGTAGATGATGCAAAGATAGGTAGAAGGACAGGTAGTATTGAGGAGGCAGGGAAGCTGCAGAAGAATTTGGACAGGTCAGGAGAAGTGGCAGATGGAGTACAGTGTGGGAAAGTATGAGGTCATGTGCTTTGTTCGGAAGAATAGAAGCATGGACTATTTTCTAAATGGGGGGAAAGTTCCAAAATCTGAAGTGCAAAGAAACTTGGGAGTTCTACTCCAGGGTTCTCTCAAAGTAAACAAAGTAAGGTTGAGTCAGTAGTGAGGAAGGCATTTATCTTGGGAGGACTTGAGAGGACTTGAATATAAAAGCAGGAATGTACTTCTGAGGCTCTATAAAGCTCTGGTCAGAACATATTTACTGTATCGTATGCAGTTTTAGGTCCCATGTATCAGGAAGGATGTATTGGCCGTGGAGGGATCAAGAGGAGGTTCACAAGAATGTTCCCAGGGATGAAAAGCTTAACATATGAGGAACATTTGATGCCTCTGGGTATATACTTGATGGAGTTTAGAAGGATGATGGATGTTATTGAAACATACAGAATACTGAATCGCCTGGACAGAGTACATGTTGAGAAGACGTTTTCATTGGTAGGAGAGACTAGGACTTGAGGACATAGCCTTTGAGTAAAACGAAGAATGGATATAAGGAGCAAAATCTTCAGCCGGAGAATGGTGAATCTATGGAATTGATTGCCACAGAAGTTTTTGGAAGCCAGGTTATTGAATATATTTAAGACTGAGATAGATACATTCTTGAGTATCAAAGGTTACAGAAAGAAAGTGGGAGAATGAGTTTGAGAAACGTATCAGTCATGATTGAATGACGGAGCAGACTCAATGGGCTGAATGTCTGAATTTCTCCTCCTCTGTTTTATAGTCTTAAATCATTTGGAATTTGCCCCTTTTTTAAACTGGTTCACATTGGATAACCCAAGCTTGCATTAAACCCCATCTGTCTCCGTTTTATTCATTCACCAAGTCTATCAATATCACTTTTTACTTCTATGCTGTCAACTACACTGTTCACAATGCTGCCTAACTTTGGAAATATGACTTTCTATGCCATTATCCAAATAGTTAATAAAGGGACCAATACTGTACAAATCCTGGGGTCTCAGGATTTTATATAACTGAAGGATGATGTCCCTACCTTTGTACTTAATTCTCCTCACTAAAAAAAAACAGTCTTATCTGTGAGGTTTCCCAGTTATTACTACTGCCTATGTGCTAACGTTATGCAATTCATGCATGGGGACATATAGATCCCTCTGAACCTCAAAGCTCTGCAATCTCTCACCGTTTGCAAAGTACTTTTTATTCACTTGTTCCTGCCAAAACAGACATCTTCCATTTCCCGCATTATATTCTCCCAGATATTTGTCTTATTCACTTAACCTAGTCATATCCCTTCGAGCTTCCATATGTCCTTTTCATAACTTACTTTCTTATCTATCTTTGCATCATCAGCAGCTATACATTCTGTCCTTTCATCAGTTATTTCTATAAATTTTAAAACATTGAGGCCCCAACACTGATCCCTGTGGCACTCCACTTGATCCACCACTACTGTTTCCTGTTAGCTAACCAAACCCCTATGAATGGCAATATGCCACTCCTCCAAAATTCGGATTTTTTTTTCTTTTGCAGTAACCATTGCATTGTCCCGCTATTATGTGCCTTTTGGAAATCCATGAACAATGAATGCACTGGTTCCCCTTTATCCTTACCAGATTTGACTTCCCCAAAGAACTCCAATTAATGAGTAAACATGATTTGCTTTTCACAAAACATTGTTGACTTTGCCTGCTTACCTTAAACATTTCCAAGTGTCCTGCCATAACAGGTTTAATTCTAAACCTTCACAATGAGAAATTGCAGTTTCCTGCTTTCTGTCTCTTCTCTTCACCTCCATTTTTCATTAAATGAGTTAGATTTGCTATTTCCCATTTTAAATGGGACCTTTCCCAAGTCTGGAGAAAGTTGAAAAATTAAACCAATGCCTCGACTATTCCAGTGGCCAGTACTTTGAAGACCATAGGATCAACTCCATCAGGACCTAGAGACCTGCCTCCTATAGCTGCAGCAATATGCTCAGTATCACTTCCCAAGTGATTTGCAGTTATTGAGTTTCTTCCCTTCTACCATTTCATGCAAATGACATGAAAATTGGTGGTGTTCAAAGTTTGGGAGAAGATTTGTAGCTCGAGTGCTCGTTGTTGTGGTTCTGTTCGCCGAGCTGGGAGTTTTTGTTGCAAACGTTTCGTCCCCTTTCTAGGTGACATCCTCAGTGCTTGGGAGCCTCCTGTGAAGCACTTCTATCATGTTTCCTGGACCTGGACCCAATATACCGGCCACTGCAGCGGACAGCAACTGACAACCGGAAGCAGCAGAGACAAGCCACTATAAATGCCTAAGGAAACATGACAGAAGCGCTTCACAGGAGGCTCCCTAGCACTGAGGATGTCACCTAGACAGGGGACGAAACGTTTGCAACAAAAGCTCCCAGCTTGGTGAACAGAATTGGTGGTGTGGAAGAAAGTCTTGGACAATATTACAGAATACAGCTGTAGATGGATTCAACAGTGGGAAATTGAATTTAATTCTGAAAAGTGTGAGGTGATGCATTTTGTGAGAACTAATGAGGCAAATGGGAGTAACAATTGAATGGTGCAACGTCAGGAAGCACAGAACATCAGAGTGACCTTGGTGTGCTGGTCCATAGATTCTTGAAGGCAGTAGGGAGGTAGATGACATATGACATATAAAATGGCATGCAAAACTTGCGTTTTTTTTACTCAAGATGGAGGTACTGTGTTGAACTGAAGTGGAGAGAGTCAGAAATCACATGATATCAGGTTATAATCTAACAGGTTTATTTAAAATCACGAGCTTTCAGTGTGCTGCTCTTTCATGAGCTGAAGTCAAGAGAAACACACAGCCACAGAAATTATAGGCAGAGACACCAAAAGAGCATACAAATTTTGTGAATGGAGTGTCGACAAGCTGAATAATAAGTTTGTGCAGGTGATCAAAAGTGTCAGATGGTGTGATTGAAGTGTCAACAGCTGAATAGCAAGTTAAGGGATGACCTTAACTGAGGCAGAGAGATAATTATGAAAAATTAAAAATGAGGTGGTGCTAGAGACAAACCAAATGACTGGAATAACATGATAGCTCATGACGCTGCACTTCTCTAGTTAAACCCTAAACATGTTAAAGAAGCCATCCCCTATGGTCAAGCCCTGCATATACATATGATCTGCTCAGATGAGGAGGAACCTGACAGACACTTAAAAATGCTGTAAGATGCCCTCATGAGAATGGGATAAAATGCTCAACTCATCAATTGACAGTTCCAATATGACACTGCGAAAAATTGCAATGAATTGTAGGTCATTCCTTCACCTGCTATTCAGCCTATTAACAATCCACTCACACCATTTTTATGATCTTTTGATATCCCTACCTATAAATTCTGTGCCTGTGTGCTTCTCTTCACCTGACAAAGGAGCGCACTCTGAAAGCTTGTGATTTCAAATACATTTGTTGGATTATAACCTGGTGTCATGTGACTTCTGAATTTTTTTTACTCAACGTATTGAATGCAAGAGCAAGGAGCATAAGACCTTGGACCAGAAGATATCGGAGCAAAATTACACTATTCAGCCTATTGCATGTTCTCCACCATTTGATCCTGGCTGAAATGTTTCTCAACCTCATTCTCCTACCTTCTCCTCATAACTTTTGATCCCTTTTCCAATCAAGGTGGAAAAGGTGCAGAGGAGATTCACCTGGATGTTGCCAATTTGGAGCAGTTCAGATATGAAGAGAGACTAAGTAGCCTGGCCTTGTCTCAGAGCAGAGAATGTTGAGGAAAGGTAAGATGAAGGAGTCTAAAGTTCTGATGGTCATTGATAGGGTAGATAGAGAGAAATGTTTTCCTGTAGTGGGTGTCAGTAGCAGGGGACATAGTGTTAAGGCTAGGAGTTTTAGAAGAAATTTGAGTAAAACATTTTTTCATCCAGATAATGCTGGGCATCTGGAATTTTATTGTTTAAAAAGGTGGTAGAGGCAGAGACCTCAAGACATTTATGAGCTGTTCAGATGAGTGCTTATTGCTTACACTCAGATGAGTGCTTACACCATAGCATTTGGTTACAGACCAAGTGCTAGAAAATGGGAATATTTGACTGGAGTGGACACGATAGATTGAAGGATCTCATTTCATGCTGTCATAAGTCAAATTATTTTCTAATTACACAGACTGATTTGCCATAGAACCACCAATAACTTTAACTCTTTTCCTTTTTAAATATCTACAGAAACTTTTTGTTTTTGCTTTTATATATCTGGCTAGCTTTCTCTCATACTCAAAATTCGTCCCCCATCCCTGTCCTCAATCTTTTAGTCAATGTTCTTTTTATAATCCATTCAATCTTCTGACTTGCCACTTGTTTTTGTGCGGTTGTTTTTTTCCCCAAGTTTGATACCATCTTTTTGTGTCTAGTTCATGAAAGACGGGTCTGTCCCTTGGATTTACTTTTTTGCTTATGGAATGCATCTATTCTATGTGTCTTGAAATATTCCTCTAAATGTCTCCAACCGCATCTCTATGTGCAATCCCTTCATTTGCCAATTCTCTTTAGCTAACTCAGTATTCATCCCTGCATAATTGCCACTATTTAAATTTAAAATACTTGTCTTTAGACACGCTGCTGAAATACGTGAGATTTTTAAAATTCATTCATAGGATGTAGGTATTACTGGCTATTCCGTTTATTGCCCATCCCTAATCTCTGATGGCAATTAAGAGTCAACCATAATTCTGTGGGTCTGGAGTCATAGATGGACGGTACTTGGTAAGGATGGCAATTTTCTTTCTTAAAGCGCATTAGTGAACCCAGGGATGTTTCAGATGATCACTAATGGTTTCATGGTTATCATGAATCTCTTAATTGCTGAATTTTATTAAATTTAAATTCCACCATCTGCCACAGTGGGATTCATCCTGAGTCCCCAGAACATTACCTGAGTCTCTGGATTAGTAATCTATCGATAATACCAGTGCATGTATTTTTTTTTCCCTGAATTTTAAATTAATGGCAAATGAATGTTTTTCTTTTCTGAAGGATTTAATAAGTAATTAAGTCAATCTTTTTGGAACCATGAGTTTAAAACAGTATGTGTCAGAGCAGATAACTGATGCCTCCTGGAGTTTTAATGGAAGGTTGTTTATATGATGATAATATGTTCAGGAAAGATGTAGAAAACTAGAAAACAGGAGCAGGAGTAGGCCATTTGACTGTTTGAATCTGCTCTGCCATTGATTATGATTATTGCTAATCATCCAACTCAGTAGCTTGTTCCCAGGTTTCCCCCATATGCATTGATCCCTTTACCCTAAGTGCTATATCCAACTCCTTCTTGAAAACATGCAATGTTTTGATCAGGGCTGCTTTCTGTGTTAGCACATTTCATAAGCTCACCAATTTGCAGGTGAAGAAATTTCTTGTCTCAGCCTTAAGTCACTTACTCCATATCCTTAGATTGTGACCACTGATGCTACACTCCCCTTCCCTTGGATACATTCTTCCTGCATTTACTCTATCATGTCATGAAACTATTATTTTAAAAGAAACTAGGGTGAGCAAGGTTTCGAAAAATGTATATATATAGTTCAAGCTTTTGAATTCAACTTGAAGGAAACCTGACTGAAGTTAAATTTCTTTTTTACTCATTCATGGGATGTGGGACCAGCATTTATTGCCCATCCTTAATTGGCTGGAGGGCATTTAAGAATCAATCACATTGCTGTGTGACTGGAGTCACATGTAGGGTAGTCCAGCTAAGGACAGCAGTTTCCTTCCCTAGAAAACATAACTGGGCGGCATTTTTTAAGGTGGTAGAAGAAAGATTTAAAAGCAACCTTTTAAAACAGAGGGTGGTTCGTATGTGGAAATGAACTGCCAGAGTAAATGGTAGAAGCAGTGGGAGATACAGTTACAACATTTACAGGACAGGCACATGAATAGAAAAGGTTTGGAGGGCTATGGGCCAAATGAGGCAAGTGGGACTAGTTTGTTTGGATAACTTGTTTGGCATGGACGAGTTGGACCAAAGGGTCTGTTTCCATGCTGTATGACTCAATGAAATTACTCAGTCAGATGGACAATTGACAACAGTTTCAAGGTAATCATTGGATTAGATTCCCTACAGTGTGGAAACAGGCCCATCGGCCCATCAAGTCCACACCGACCCTCTGAAGAGTAACCCACCCAGGCCCATTTCCCTCTGACTAACGCACCTAACCTATGGGCAATTTAGCATGACCAATTCACCTGACCTGCACATCTTTGGACTGTGGGAGGAAACCAGAGCACCCAGAGGAAATCCATGCAGAGACTGGGAGAATGTGCAAATTCCACACAGTCACCCTGGTGCTGTTAGGCAGCAGTGCTAACCACTTAGCCAGCGTGCCGCCCCAGATTTGAATTGAGTTCAAATTCCACCATTTGTCACCATCTGAGTGAAAAAGTTCTCATTCGTGCTACCACCAATATCAGTGTTGGTGATTTTTGGTTATCTTTTAAATACTTCTTTTGTACTTACATGAATGTGGTATGATGCATGTATTTAATATTAGTTGAGAAAATAATTGTTCTGTAGTGATTGAAACAATGTGCATTTATACGTCATTCTTAAATTGTATTGCTATACATGTTGGTATATATTGATTAGAAATTTATGGCAGGTCATTATTTTCACGATGGGAAACCAGAAATGAAACTGAAAATCTATTTCTTGAATGATTTTGTTTTGTGATGAAGGGGAGAGAAAAGGGATACTTAATTTTATATACATAAGATAAACCTCTATTTTAATAGATTAGGCTCAGGTCCTCCATTTGGAAAGAACAGGGTTTCTTTTAAACAAATAATCCAAATGTTATCATCTCATTGTGTGCTAATTATGTGCAGGCTCTCATCCGACTACCAGCTCATATCTCACAGTGTGACGAAGTTCTCCAATTCTTTGAAACAAGACCAGAGGACTTAAACCCACCTAAAGAGTGAGTATTTGTACTAAATTACATCTGACTTGAGAACCAAGATTAGGTTCTGATTTTGGAAAACAATACAATGTTTGTCTTAGAGAACAGATTAAGATCTATTGACATGTAGTGTATTTATTTGCCAAAAAACTGCTTTCACATGTTCTGCTCTGCTTTGATCATTTGCAATTGTAATTTTAAAATAAATGTAAGTTTCACTTAGATGAAGAAAATTAGCCAAAGCTTTTTGCCTCCTGATCACGTATAATAGATTCCTGCTGTAACTGGACATTTAAGAGCACCAGGTGAAACTTATTGGTTCAGCTCTGACATCCAGGGTTAAATAACCTCTAGATAAACATGATCAAATTGTAAGCTCACGTGAAGATGTACTTTGGATTACCCAGCACAATAAAACCCAGCAGGAGTTTTACAATTTTTCAAGAAGGGAATTGGCAAAAAAAAAGTTCAAAGTTCTACAGTTATTCTTTACAGCACATCTACTTCCTAATTTATTACAACTGTTTCTACCTTACCCTGTTGACTGTGGAGATTTAGGCTGGGTCTTAGCAATGTTGTGACAACTCTGGGGCCATTTAAAAATGGCAGGTAAGTTCAATGACTGACTGCCTGTTTGAAGCGCCTTCACTTTTCGCTGGCATGGAATTAGCATGTGCAGTAGCAAACTCACTCCTGAACTACTGGCCTGACGGGCACCATTGTTGGGGTAGGTATCTTGTAGCTGTGCAATTTTTGTGGAGTGTAATTTGAGTATCTGTTAACCCGTGGATTCTGGAAACACTTGGAAGATAACATCAAGTGGCCTTGCCCATGCTCATTCCATACCTTATCTGTTCCAATTCAGTGCCAGTTATGACCTGCTACTCACTCATGGCGTCGTATAACCCCCTTAATGTCTTATGGATATTCATGTATATCAATCCGCTTTACAATAGGTACAGAACTAATAAGCCATATTGTAACAACAGCATGTGTGGAACAGAGAAAAATAAATCACCCACTATAAACAAAATCTCTGAAAATCTACTGTTCCTACAATCCTACCAAAGTGTCAATCAATCAGACAGACAGTTAAAATATCAATAATAGACTCCAAACACATCATGTCTGTTTTCTAGAACCCAGGTGAATTGCTCCAAATAGGACTCAGTTTGATAGCTGGAGAGAACTGTTGACTTTAAGTTGTTATATCAGGTTTTTTTTGCTGTGAAATCTTTCGACAATATTTATTTTGAAGAACCATGAGTTGGCATGGTGATTCCCGGGTTGTAGGAATTCATGGCAGATTTGAGGTGGCATGGAAAATAGGTATGAGGGACAAGGGCTACAGAGTCAAAAATGTCACCATTCATCTGGCGCAACCTATCTTGACTCTCCACAGGGCTCCTGGCCACTTCTACTCTGCCTCTGTGCCAGTGTTGGACTGGGGTGGACAAAGTTAAAAGTCTCACAACACCAGGTTATAGTCCAACAAGTTTATTTGGATGTACTAGCATTCAGAGCATTGCTTCTTCACTTAATTTTGTGGCAGTAGGCATGGCTGTGTATTGCACATCACTGCCACAAAATAATTGTGTACCATTTAGCGACTAGTTGATTTTGGTGTAAATTTCCTGCTTTAAGTGACCCTATTTAATAGCAAATGTGAGAAACAATGACAGCAATGTCATGCACCAGGCATTCTTAACTCTTAGCGAGTTTTGAGAAGATTTGTAGCTCAGGTTGAGGTTCTGGATGTTGGTCAAAAACGCGTCCAGCTACTCTCCCCTACATCAAAGACATCTCGGAAATGACTGCCAGACTACTCGGACACCTTGACATCATGGTAGCCCACAAACCCCCCAACACACTAAAACAGCAGCTAATGAATTTGAAAGACTCTATACAGACAACAAGCAAAACTAATTTTATTTACAAAATACTTTGCAAGAACTGAAACAAACAAACAGACAGAAAACTAGCCACCAGGATACATAAACATCAACGAGTCATAAAAAGACATGACCCACTCTCACTAGTATCCTTACATATGGATGAGGAAGGACACCATTGTAACTGGGACAACACATCTATCTCGGAAAAACCAGGTAGAGACATGCACAAGAATTCTGAGAAGCATGACATTCCAACCAGAACTCTATCAACAAACATATAAACATATTGAATTGGATCCCATTTACCATCCGCTCAGACAAAGGACTGGAAATGATATCACCGTAGGAAATGATGCCACCATGGGAAATGGCATCACCAACACCCAAAATATAAATAGAAAGTGGGCTACACCACCAGTGCTTCATCCAGAGGCTCATTGACAATGTTACCTAGTATGGTGATGGAACATCTGAAAACGAACCTTCCAGCTCAGTGAGCAAAAGCTGATGGGGGACAGAAGTTCACAGGTAAAGACACAGCTGGAAAATGGGAAGCCTTCAGAAATGAGATAACGAGAATCCAGAGACAGTGTATTCTTGTCTCTGGTGAAAGGAAAGGCTGGTCGGTATAGGGAATGCTGAATGACTAAAGAAATTGAGGGTTTTGTTAAGAAAAAGAAGGAAGCATATGTCTGGTATAGACAGGATAGATCGAGTGAATTCTTAAAAGAGTATGAAGGCAATAGGAGTATACTTAAGACAGAAATCAGGAGGGAAAAAAGGGGTCATGAGATAGCTTTGGCAAATAGAGTTAAGGAGAATCCAAAGGGTTTTTACAAATACATTAAGGACAAAAGGGTACCTAGGAAGAGAATAGGGCCCCTCAAAGATCAGCAAGGCAGCCTTTGTGTGGAGCCGCTGGAGATGGGGGGCATACTGAGCAAGTATTTTCCATCAGTAAATACTGTGGGAAAGGACATGGAAGATATAGAATGTAGGAAAATAGATGGTGACATCTTGAAAAATGTCCATATTACAGAGGAGGAAGTGCTGGATGACTTGAAATGCATAAAAGTGGATAAATCCCCAGGACTTGATCAGGTGTACCCGAGAACTCTGTGGGAAGCTAGTGAAGTGATTGTTAGGCCACTTACTGAGATATTTGTATCATCGATAGTCACAGGTGAGGTGCCGGAAGATTGGAGGTTGGCTAACGTGGTGACCCTGTTTAAGAAAGATGGTAAGGACAAGCCAGGGAACTATAGACCAGTGAGCCTAATGTTGGTGGGCAAGTTGTTGGAAGGTATCCTGAGGGACAGAGCTGAAAATGTGTTGCTGGTTAAAGCACAGCAGATTAGGCAGCATCCAAGGAACAGGAAATTCGACGTTTCGGGCCAGAGGCCTTCATCAGGAATGGCCCGAAACGTCGAATTTCCTGTACCTTGGATGCTGCCTAACCTGCTGTGCTTTAACCAGCAACACATTTTCAGCTCTGATCTCCAGCATCTGCAGACCTCACTTTTTACTCCTGAGGGACAGAGTGTGCAAGAAAGGCAAGGACTGATTAAGGATGGTCAACATGGCTTTGTGCGTGGGAGATCATGTCTCACAAACTTGACTGAGTTTTTTTAAGAAGTAAGAAAGAGGATTGATGAGGGCAGAGCAGTAGATGTGATCTATATGTTCTTCAGTAAGGCATGCGACAAGGTTCCCCATGGGAGACTGGTTAGCAAGGTTGGATCTCTCAGTATACAGGGAGAACTAGCCATTTGGACACAGAACTGACTCAAAGGTAGAAGACAGAGGGTGGTTGTGGAGGGTTGTTTTTTCAGATTGGAGGCCTGTGACCAGTGGCGTGCCACAAGGATCAGTGCTGGTTCCGCTACTTTTCATCATTTATATAAATGACTTGGATGTGAGCATAAGAAGTGTAGTCCGTAAGTTTGCAGATGACACCAAAATTGGAGGTGTAGTGGACAGTGAAGAAGGTTATCTCAGATTACAACAGGATCTTGATGAGATGAGCCAATGAGCTGAGAAGTGGCAGATGGAGTTTAATTGAGATAAATGCGAGGTGCTGCATTTTGGGAAAGCAAATCTTAGCAGGACTTATACGCTTAACGGTAAGGTCCTAGGGAATGTTGCTGAACAAAGAGACCTTGGAATCACAGGTAGATGGGATAGTGAAGAAGGTGTTTGGTAAGCTTTCCTTTGTTTATCAAAGTATTGAGTACAGGAATTGGGAGGTCATGGTTGCGGCTGTACAGGACATTGGTTAGGCCACTTTGGAACATTGCATATAATCCTGGTCTCCTTCCTATCAGACAGATGTTGTGAAACTTGAAAGGGTTTAGAAAATATTTACAAGAATGTTGCCAGGGTTGGAGGATTTGAGCTATAGGGAGAGGTTGATTAGGCTGGGGCTGTTTTCCCTGGTGCGTCGGAGGCTGAGGGGTGACCTTATAGGGGTTTAAAAATCATGAGGGGCATGGATAGGATAAATAGACAAAATCTCTTCACTGGAGTGGGGGAAGAGAGGTCATAGATTTAGGGTGAGAGGGGAAAGATATAAAAAAGACCTAAGGGGCAACTTTTCCACGCAGACGGTGGTGTGTGAAATGGTGGAGGCGAGTACAATTGCAACATTTAAAAGGCATCTGGATGGTATTTGAATAAGAAAGGTTTGGAGAGATATGGGTCAGATGTGGCAGGTGGGACTAGGTTGGGTTGGGATATCTGGTCGGCATGGACAAGTGGACTGAAGGGTCTGTTTTCTTGCTATACATCTCTATGACTCTATATCCAGTTCTTACCTCTGTTTTTGTATCATATGTGAGGGCGCTGGGAAAGCACCAGCCTCCAAATTCATCCATACTTCCAAACTGCATTTCACTGGGGACAGCTAACATTTAGGAATTGCCTGCCTCACACCAGCTGAAGGCAGACAAGCACCATCGTGGCAAGCTGTCATGGAGGAAAGAAATGTTTTGAAAGGTAAGACACATATTTATCATAATTAAATGGGTTTGCACCTTCAAATCAAGGTCATTGGAGATGAGGAGCAGCGGTCTTCATAAGGAGGGAAGAGCACAGGGCATCAGAATGCCAGAGGAGAGAGAGAAATGGGAAACAGATACAAAGCCTTGAGCACTGGATGAACAGGCAAGATCTGAAGAGACCTGGAAAAAATCTTAGAACCAGTGTCAAAGGAGACAGCTGCTCTCTCAGCTACTACTGACAGCCATCTGTGTCCTGTTCAGTGGGAACTTCTGTAATATCTCGCAGGTGGCTGTGCACTGGCACATTACCAAGGTGGCAAGTGCCTTCTTCTCCAAGGCTGGACAGCACATCAGACTCACAACTGATGGGGCATCACAAACTCTGAGGGCCCTGGATCTGTACTTCAAACAGTCAAGTTCAGTCTTACAACATCCACCTTCAAAGGTCTCTGCCATTATGGTGGTCTGCTGTGTGCTCCATAATTGAGCCATCCAGACAGGTCTGGGCATAGAGTATGGTAAGACCCTCAAAGAAGGTAGTTGATTAAGGGAAAAACCTGAGGTATGAGAAATGAAAAAGACAGGCAGAGGAAGATGATGCTAAACAGAGAGTTTGTCCCTGCTACATGGCATGGTCGATTCCTCTTGTTAACCAAAGGAAGACGACTTTCCTTCTCTCCCTTCTCAGTGGTTCCAGGCCTCCCTGTGAATCTCACTTACAGGGTATGCTATTCTATTGACCCTTGGGACATCTATATCACAAAATCTTCAACAAAACATAGGTCCAAATTGTAAAGTTTTCAAAATATAATGGTCAAAGCCGATTTACTGCAAATATTTGTTGGTGAACATTATCTGTTTAATTCATTTAAATCACAGGTTAATAATTGCAAGGTGCTTTGACAATCCCTCAAAGATGTTTTGGGTGATGATTAACATCAGTATTTATGAACACCACAATTTATGGCCCAAACTGTGAGGCTGAAATGATTGCATGTTTCATGATCTGAAGCTTTGTTGTATGAAAAGTCTCAAAATGCCTACTATCGAGGTGTTGGTGCCCTGTGAATTGTGAAGCATCACAAAGTGCTGGCTAAGTTCCTTTTCTCAGATTGTTCTTCAGGATTGAAAATGTCTTACTTCCACTCCAGTTGGATGTGTTCCGAGACCATTTCATTTCAAAATCTGCAAACTCTGCCATATGTAGGGCAGGTGGTGCTTGGAGAGTTGCGCACTCTCTCTGACACTTCGACAATTTTTTGGCTCGTTCCTGACCAAATCTCTTGATGTTTTGGTATCTTTTGAATGAATGTTGGTTGGTCAGGGGTCAGAGACTTGCTTTTATCACAGTGATGTTGAATCTGGTCAAGGACGTTTTGAGGACATCCTGAAAGCTTTTCCACTGTTTTCCTGAAAATATCCTGTCTTGACCAAGCTCTAAGTAGTATAATCATTTTTTAAATGTCAGACATTCAAGTGAAATGTCGCCTTTCCGCCAAGTGGATTTTCAGTAATTAAAGCATTGGGAAAAGAAGACATTGCTGGGCTTCTTTTTTTGCCACTGGATTTTGTAGAATGCTATTTAGGAACCACTGCTTATTTCTATTTATTTGAATTTTTTACATTGGTTTGTCCAAATCTCTGCAGTGTATAGGAAAGGGGGACCACTGCTGCCCAGTAAACAATTAACGTTGTCTCAGATTTGAAATCCTCTTCCTCAAATACTCATCTTCATTTAACTGAATGCTGAGCTGGCATATTCAAGAGGAGCCCTTCTACGATACAGGAAATGGTCACATTTTTACTGCTCCATAGTTAGATTTAGATTCAGATTTAGGTTTTTTTGTCATGTTTTACTCAATACTCTGTACAAGAGTACAGTTAAAAGTGTACAATGTAGCCACACATGGGAGTATCTTAGGTACGCATGAGTACCTAGATACAAAATCTGAATTACAAATATAGAAAAATAAAGAAATAAAGTTAAAATGTCAAACATTACAGTCCTTTCTTGAGGCATGGGCATATGGATGGTCCAAGCTGGGCTTCCCCTAGGGAACACAAGCATGCCTTTGACAAACACTTATATCCAAGTAAGTTTCATGAAGATACTGCACTTGACATTCAATGCCAATTAAACTCCCTGTAGAAAGTTAGGATTACAGCTTATCAATGCAAAAATCTTTTTGAGAATTTGGTTTCTGCTGAGTATTTTCTGGTTCCAAAAGAGAATTTACACTACTGTTTCAATTCTAATGTTCACCTTAGTGATTGTAAAATATAGATTTAAGAGAAGCACTGATTTTTCTCTTTGTCCCTCCCATTAATCCAAAATTTTGTTCTCTTCCTTTACCAATTTGACTGTACACCAAATCCTTCTCTTCCGCAGTGTGTTCAGGTCATGGACTTCTGCAGGTAAAACAAAATTTTGAAAGTGCAATAATAAAAGTCTCCTATCTATGGCAAAGGATCATACAATCTGTAAGTTAAAGGAATAAACAATTACAGTCTGGAGCTGACCTTGCAAGATCATAGGGAGAGAATCTAGATAGATTCTCTCTTCTGCCATTCACTTTTCTTCTCAATCCTTAAATCTCTGTTATTACCAAAGCTATTTGCCCCACCATTTTCCAACATCCCACACGGCCTATAGCACAAGCCACATTACTTTCAGCTTGTTCTTCCAATAACTTTTAGTTCAAAATATTTACGAATTGAAGGGTAAAAAAATAAATTGTACCAGACAGAGCATGCTGTGAGATACCCAACCATAGCAACTCTGAGCCAATAAGTTGTTCAGTAGATAATTTTATATTTTGGAAATAAAGATAACTAAAGAAACCTGCTTGTTTATTGAACTCATTAATCAATGTGATAGGTGACATTTAATCTCATTTGAAACACTGTTCTGGAATATTCATTTAAAACATCAGCATCGTTCACTTTTTGCATGAGGTCACAGGAAGGTTACCTTCACCCACACATAGTTTCTTAACTACATTTAAATCATGTCTATCCTGTTTGAATCAGCTTGGGATTATCTAAAGATGCTCTCATCCAGATGTGAAATCATTTATACGGTCTTTCTGAAAGCATTCATTTTAAGGATGGAATGGCAACAACATTCCTACATACAGACTGTTAAAATCCTACACTGGGGCTGGTCTGGAATAATCTTTTTCTCATTCTTGTGTTTTTATATGTATAACGTTCAATTATAGAAAGTGATTTATTTGAAGTCATGTGTTGCATCAGAAGGGGAAATTGGGAAATGGAACTATTCCTGCTGTTGTGATTTCATCTCTAACTTGACTGCAGGCAGGCAGGACCCTCTGAGGGGTCCAGTCCCCAAGAGGTCTGGATGTTGGCAGGAGGCCTGAGGTAGGAGTGGAGGCAGTCTGAGGCCAAAGTGGATTGTTGGAAAGGTCTGTCAAAATCTTGACTTGGTGTTCCTGATGTCATCAGTGACTCATTAGCGTATAGCTACACACTCTGGTGACCTTTTGAATTTTACCACTCCACCCCTCATACTAACACATCACCCTCACCTACACCATTCTCACCTCTCACTCTCCTTTCATCACTCCCCTTTATTTCCCTACTTTCTCATTCCACTTCTTCTACACCCTTGCTCTCATCCCTCTCATTTCCTCACCCTTGTTTTCAACCTCTAACCTAATTTCCCTAACCCTTGCCCCTACCACCTCACTGTCCTCATTCATGATCTATTTTATGGACAGAACTCCCAAATCCTTGAATGCAGTTGAATAGCCCATAAAATTTCCTATTTAGATTTTTAAAAAAACATGAAAAACCAACAATGTGAACTAAGTCAAATGCTTGTAAAATGATTAGGTAATTAAGTTGCGACTAAAAGCCCATAGATTTCCTTATGTAGACAAACAGACACAATTCTGGACTTAGGGCCCAGATTTTGTCCTGACTTTGGATTTCTCAAGCCAGTTGGCTCCATAATTACCCAATTTGACCTAATTATAATTTGAAAACTATCTATTTGCCTCAAAGTCTTCATTTTACTAAAGCCCTATTCAATTTTGTCCAATGGTTATAATCATATGGTACTGCTACCATCCTTGTAAATCATTTTTACATTTTCTCCAATGCCTCTATGCCTGTTTTTATTCTAGATATTTTAGTCAATCTGTTCAGACATATTAGGTTGCACCTTTAGAGAATATGTGACTTGAACCTGGATCTTCTGGCCGTGAATCTCAGTTTTTGTTAAATGATGACCTGAACTGTTCACAATATTTCAGGTATGGTCTGTCAAGTGTTCCATACTCATTCACTACTTTTGAAATCATTACCACTAAAATGACATTGCAATTTTAAATGCTTACAGGCAAATTGATAGTTTTAATGATTTGACCTACTAAGGTGCATTAAGGTTACAGCTATTGAGCAAGTTTGAACATTTTGAAGCCTTTTTTTAATACAATAAACACTTGGAGGTGAACAGAGAGGTATTTGTGATTGGGTTGGGATGAATATGGAGATAATGGGCAAGGTTTTATCTCAATAATATAATAAAACAAAGAATTGCAGATGCCTGAATCTGAAACAAAAATAGAAATTGTTTGAAAATTTTAGCAAGTCTGGCAGCATTTGCGCAGAGGAAACACAGATGCTCTAAAGATGCTGCCATCTAAGCTGAATTTCTCCAACAAGATTTTACTACAGCTTCACTCAGATTAATGCCAAGTACACAACTGACAGCATGGAGATTGGCTTAGCTGTTTACAGAGTTCTTATAACACATACCCTCACAGATCCAATGTTTTTCTCACTCCTTGTGGACAGAAATTTTAACATAGTTTCTGTCTTGGAATGAGCAGTACTGTAATATTTGGCTGAACACTTTTTTTGCTAAGTGCGAGTTGCATTGATTCTTTTGGAGATTTTCACCAAAGCTGAATAAGATTTCTGCACAATATCTTCTTAGGCATGCCTCGTTAACTCACCTTATGATTCCGGATGTAAATTTCCTTGCTGATCTGGAAAGTTAGGACCTAAATACATAAATAAAAGTGGGCCTTAACACCGGTGCTTCACCGGAGGCTCACTGATGACGTTACCTAGTATGTGACGAAACATCTGAAAACAAACCTTCTGGCTCAGCAAGCAAACTTACATCCAGAACCCCAACCTGAGCTACAAATCTTCTCACAGCTCACTTTCACCTTATGGTGTCTATGTCTAGTTCCAACTCCAACTGAGGTTTCTCCAGAACAAATCACTATACAGCAGATATCCACTGAAAGACCAATATTCCTTGTGGCTGCACCGTCTTTGAAAGGCCACAGTGCACCCAGGCAAGCATTAACATTTCACATTACCCCTCTCCAGAAGTATAATGGCACATTAGCCACAAAGCCATGCTGCCCATGACTCAAAGGCTGATTCTCCCTCACATATACAAAATGGCACACTCTGCCCATTGTTTAACCTCCGCAGCACATACTTTACCTGTCCATAGCTGCATTTATCTAAATACCCTCTCTTAGGTCACTGCTATTCTTTCCTCAGTGCCCTTTGGTGCACTGCATCTTGTCATTGTTTATTTGTAGAACATGCGGGTAAGCAGTCAAAAAAGTGTTTTTCATTACAGGTGACAAAAGAGAATACAAAGGAAACAAATGGAGGCTGCAGGTCACCCAACAGTGCAAACCAAATGCTGACATTATGATATTAACAGTTGATCATCTTTGCACCCACTTGGAAACTACTGGGGGCAATTGTCAATCAGGTCCTGCATGCCTTGTAGCACCCAGTGGAACTGAGTTCTGTCATCTACAAGGAGAGCTTCCCACTGCTCAATGTCCTTCCCCACCCATTCTCCCAGCTCCTCAGCATCTATTAAATCATGCCTATTTCAATAGTGCAAAGCACAGCACCCAGGATGGTGGAGCACCTTCTGATGGGATTATACTGGACATCCCTCCCAGACTGCTCCAAGTTGTGGAGATGTTTGGTCAGGTGGGGAGCTGCAAATTAATGAAGTGAATTGGGCTGTTAATGAGATATTTAACCAGCTATAATCTCCTTAATTGACAAATCACCACTGCCAAGTGAGAAACGTGTCTTACCGCTCGGCAAAAGCATAAAAGATGGAGCAAAATGTTGCTGATGTCAGTATGGGCCTTGGCAGACTTCCCATTCTATTCTGCCAGGAATCTTGCCATAGCCCATGCTGCTCAGATCCCTATTAAAATTCTATCCATAGTATTTGTATTAATTTAAATCACATTCTCGTATCGCGTGTTCCAAAGCTGGTTTTGTTAACAAGTTGCAAATTGTGAAGAAGAACACATGTTCCCATTTATTTTGTTATAAAAGATTTTTTTTCTCCCCCGTACATCAAGACATACCCCTGCCTGCATTATTGGAAACATTTGACAGCAGAAATGAAGAACAGAACAATGCACTTATATATTTAAATCTTAATATGCTAATAACTTATCTATAAAATGGTTGTTACCTTTTTTTAAATTATGTGCACCAATGGCAGAAATCATGCATCAATTGAACTAGATTGACAAAATATTCTTTAAAATGGGCAAAAGCAACAGCTACCACTTCAGTCCTTTTTTGAGTTCAAGCTGTTTTTCTTTACAAGTTATTTTCTTCACATTTCACTGTTTATTCACTCCCCTATTAGTTATTCTCAGTTATTTATTATTTTTTGTGGATTTGGGTTCTGACTGACATTTTTATCAGTTACATATTAGATAATGAACAAAATACAAATGTATAATTGAATGCTATCTGGAAATAATTCAGGAAGTTGAGTAGCAGTAAATGTTGTCTTCTTTCACAACAAAGACCATTCTATTTTGTTTGCATTCAGAAATTCTCCAATCCCATCCCCTACTGACATTAGCTGCATCTTTAATCTGCAACTAAACATCACAAATTTTTTCCTTCCTCTTAAAAAAAGTGTATATTTTCATTCACACTTTGTTCTCTCTTTCAATCTATACGCTGAAAATTCCTTTAAATAAATTTGTACTGATGTTATTATATTCATTCTCAACTCTTTTAAAAAGTATAAAAAAAGAAAGTACACAAATGCTTTGACACAGCATTAGAGATTCTGTTAAAAGAAATCCAGAGGAGGAGGAATGTCTTATACCTATGTTTCTCTCCCTCTCACTTGTAGCAACTGATGCTGCTCTGTCTGGACTAATGTCTATCTCACATTTTCTATTCAAACCTAGTGGGAACCCTAGCACAATGCTAATGATGCTAAACATTTATTCTACAACCTCGTGGAATACTTCAACTGAAAATGAGAAACTGCAGGACTACGTTAACTTGTTAGCCCCTTTTCTTTTTGATTTCTGTCAGGGGCTAACAAGTTAACGTAGTACTGCAGTTTCTCATTTTCAGTTGAAGTATTCCACGAGGTTGTAGAATAAATGTTTGAATTGCTGATGTCTTGACAATGTACCTCAATGTGTTTGAGGTTTCCTTCACAGTTCCAGTTCCGTGACTAACGCTTTAAGTCTTGCTTGAAAGCTTCACTAAGAGTTTGTGTAGTCCCAAATATCTGTTTGCTATTGGGGAAAAGGCAATAAGGTGAGTGTTAATCACCAAAATGACATGCAGCATCCTTACAAGCACAAGCTGACATTGTATTTGCCAATCAAACCCTACATTAGGGGTGATGCTTCCTAGAATACATTTCTACTCCTTTGTCAGTTACTAAATATAGCCTAAACTGATGTTTCAGTCCAAAACTCCATCTTTGTCAACTTGTGTATGTTTTTTAGCACCTGAATACACTGCTGAAATTCTCCTTTAAAGCTGTGCATTTAATTTATCTCAATTACTTTGAGATTGCTGTACCTTTGGCAATGATCTTTGCATCCTCTCTGTCCACTGGAGTAGTGCCAGATGATTGAAGGCTGGCAGATGTGATTCCCTTGTCTTCAATAAAGATAACCTTGGGAATTACAGATTAGTCTTACATCTGTGGTGAGTGAAGTATTGGAGAGGAATCTGAGAGACAGAATTTGTGATTAGTTAGAAAACCATGATTTGATTAAAGACAGTCAGCATGGTTTTTTGGGGGGCAATTCATGCCTTACAAACTTTATTGAATTATTTGAGGATGTGACAAAATATATTGATGAAAGTAGAGCAGTGGATGTGGTGACATGGATTTTAGCAAGGTGTTTGTTAAGGTTCCCCATGTTAGGCTCATTCAGAAAGTAAGGAGGCATGGGATACAGGGATATTTGGCTATCTGGATACAGAATTGGCTGACCGTAGAAGACAGAGGGTCATTGTAAATGGAAATTATTCAGCCTGGAGCTTGGTGACCAGTGGTGTTCCTCTGGGAAAAGTTCTGGGACCTCTGCTCTTTGTGATATTTATAAATGACTTGGATGAGGAAGTAGAAGGGTGGGTGAGTGAATTTGCCACTGACATGAAGGTTGGTGGAGTGGTGGATAGTGTAGAGGGCTGTTGTAGGTTGCAACAGGACATTGACAGAATGCAGAACTGAGCTGATAAATGGTAGATGGATTCAACCTGGAAAAGTGTGAAGTGATTCACTTTAGAAGGTCGAATTTGAATGCAGAATTGAAGGCAGGACTATGGCACTATGAAGGAACAGAGGGCTCTTGGGATCTATATCAAAGATCCCTCAAAGTTGCCACCCAAGTTGATAGGATTGTTAAGAAGGCATATGGTGTGTTCACTTTCATTTGCAGGAGGATTGAGTTTAAAAGCTGAGAGGTTATGCTGCAGCTCGATAGAATCCTGGTTAGGCCGCACTTGGAATATTGTGTTCAGTTCTGGTCATCTCATTTTAGGAAAAATATGGAAGCTTTAGAAAGGATGCAGAGGACATTTACCAGGGCACTGCCTGGAAAAGAGGGCATGTCTTACAATGAAAGGTGAGGGAGCAAGGGCTTTTCTCATTGGAGTGAAGAAGGATGAGACGTGTCTTGGTACAGGTGTACAAGATGATGAGAGGCATAGATAGAGTGAATAGCCAGAGATATTTTCCCCAGGGCAGAAAAGGCTATCACAAGGGTGTATAATTTTAAGGTGATTGGAGGAAGGTTTAGGAGATATGTCAGAGGTAGGTTCTTTACATAGAGAGTGGGTGTATGGAATACACTGCCAGTGGTGGTGGTGAAGTCATATACATTCGGGACATATAAGCAGCTTTGGATAGGCATGTGGAGGATAGTACGATGAAGGGTATGTAGGTTGTTTTAGATCTTATAGTAGGATGAAAGGCCAGCACAACATTGAGAGCCAAAGGGCCTGTACTATTATGTCGTATTCAATGTTCAATTGCTTTTCATGTTTTCCAATTTATGTAGCTTTAGACTGTTAATAACTGTCATTAGGGTTTTTATTGAGATCATGATTTCTTATTCAAGAGGTGAAAGTAATAAAACCTCTCTCTGGAGAGCAGAACTACTAAAAAGCAGAATGACTAAAATGCTATAGCTGGTCAACATTACTATATTGATGGAGCAGGAGAGTCGAGTTTCGGGCATGAGCCCTTCATGCTCGAAACGTCGATTCTCCTGCTCCTTGGATGCTGCCTGACCTGCTGCGCTTTTCCAGCAACACATTTTCAGCTCTGATCTCCAGCATCTGCAGTCCTAACTTTCTCCTATTACTATATCAATGCCAACATTGGAACATAAGAAAGACAGTGGAAGATAATTAAAGGCAATGGAGAAGTGAATTCTGAAATATGTTAATGGCATTAATTGGACAACACAACTGATGAGGTTTTAAGGAAAGCAGGCACACAAGAAGAACTTTGCAGATGGTCACCAAAACACAGCTACAATTTATAGGGCTGGCTTTTTGGAGATAGAAACTAGAACATCTGGTCGTGTCTGATAAAATTGAGTAGCAGAACCTGAAGAAACAAAGGAGGAACTATGCAGGCAGCTTAAAAAGCAGAATGGGTAGGGGATTGCAAAAGATAGAGAGGCACAATTTCTGACATTGTAAAACCTGGTACTCGAATTAGAAGAAATAAACATGGATTTTAGTTGATCCCCATCAGATTTTACTGTCAGTGGCATGCAGAGCCAAGCAATACTTGTAGCTAAGTTGCTGTCTTAAAAATGAACGACATAATTGTATGTCTTCTGACAGTGCTAATCTTTTGCAAAACAGAAGAGAGTAAAGTCACCTTTAAGGACTGTCAATGACTCAACAGGAGGTCAATCCAAATAGGCAAAACTTCTCAAATTTTAACATTCAACTTCATGGTCGGGTGATGACATAGTGAAGTAGATCGCTCATCCATTGTATAATCTATTTCATTCTTTATCTGTTTGAAATCAATGGGATGATAAGCTAAAAAGGAATCTGAAACGCATTTACTCCATCAGGTCACTATTTGTCTGGCACAGAGAAAGGGATCTACCACTGCACTACAACACCCTGATATCACAGTTCTGTACCTTTCCAGTGTAGATCTATTAATTCTCACTGTATCAAAGCCTCACTTTATCAAATGCTGTGTGAAAGTCAAGGACAGTCACTCTTGACATGCCTCTGAAATTCAGTTGAATGTTTGGGCCATAGCTGAAATGAGGCCAAAAGCTGATTTGGCTCTGCCAGAACTCAAACTGAGCAGTGTTGATTGATAGCATTCAACGATATCTTTGATCATTTGAGTGATAGGGAGCTGGGGAAATGGGTGTATTGGTGGTGAGTTGGGGGAATGGGGAGCTTATGCAAAAGAGAACAGATTTCATGGTGAGTCTGGGTGCAATGTTGAAAGAAGGCTGTTGATAGAGGCCCACCCCAGCCAAACCGCCCACCCGAAACCCAAACAGGGTCAAGACTTGGGCTTTCCCTTTGCTGCTGAACTCCTGTCATCAAGTGGAATTGATGTTGGGTGGGAATTGGATCTCAAGTGGTCATTAATTGAGTCCCAGGTTAACAGGATTCTGGGTAATCTAAAATGGAGGATAGAATTTCTCGATGTAAGAGTTGCTCCTTTTTTTGAGGTATTTTAGGTGCTGGAGGTGACTTCCTCAAATTCCAGGAGCAGCAATTAATGTTTTATATGTTGTTTTGAAACTTTGGAAAAAATGTTAAAACAACAGCAGTTTTAAAAGGGAGAAGAACAGATAAAGGAAGCACATGATGAGGTCAGTGCGGGAGAGAGAGAGAGAGAAAACCTGCACAATTACTGCCTTTGCTGTTTTTGAATTCATGTGCTGCTGGACATTGGAGTGCATCTGGGAAAATTAACAAACAGTGAATTTCGCAACTAATCTTGGAGGAACCGGTTTGGGCGAAGTTCACAACACAGAATCCGTTAAGTTAATTGTTGTTTTAAGTCTGTCCAAGAGAAAGGCTGTATTAGTGAGTACAGTGGGTTCTTTCTTGATTATATGTTTTTGGAGATAAGTCTCTTGATTAAACTTAAAATATAAGCCATAGCTATTAATTTAACCTGGTGCAGTGTTTTGTAGAGGAAAAAGACGGTGTTATTTTCTGGATCTGTAGATTGTGAAGGAGCAAAAATGGCCTTTGCAGTGATATGTACTTCTTGTCAGATGTGGGAGTTTAAAGAGAGTTTAAGGATTACTGTGGATTATATCTGCCATAAATACTGTTGGACGCGAATCTGATCAGATCGAGTAGATCGGTTGGAGAGACAGATAGAACTGATGAGGAATTTGCAAAGCAACAGTATGTGATGGATGGCAGTTAAAGGAAGGGGGGAAATGTCTCAGATACAGTCACATAGATGGGTTAACTCCAAGAAGGGTAAGAGAGGTAGGCAGCTAGGGCAGGAGTCTTTTGTGGATATACCCATTTCAAACAGGTATGCTGTTTTCGGCAGAAATTTAAAAAGGAGGTCCTCAAGTGTAGTAATATCTGGATTACTCTCAGTGCAATGAGCTAGTGAGGAATGGGAGGACAGAGCAGATGAATGCATGGCTGAGGAGCTGGTGTATTGGAGAAGGATTCACATTTTTGGATCATTGAACTCTGTAGACGTGACCTGTACAAGGAGGATGGATTGCACATAATTTGGAAGGGGACTAATATACTGGCAGGGAAATTTGCGAGAACTGCTTGGGAGGATTTAAACTAGTAAAGTGGGGTGGGGGAGCTGGGACCCAGGGAGATAGTGAGGAAAGAGATCAATCTGAGACTGGTACAGTTGAGAACAGAAGTGAGTCAAACAGTCAGAGCAGGCAGGGACAAGGTAGGACTAATAAATTATACTACATTTATTTCAATGCAAGGGGCCTAACAGGGAAGGCAGATGAACTCAGGGCATGGTTAGGAACATGTCACTGGGATATCATAGCAATTACAGAAACATGGCTCAGGGATGGGCAGAACTGGCAGCTTAGTGTTCCAGGATACAAATGCTACAGAAAGGATAGAAAGGGAGGCAAGAGAGGAGGGGGAGTGGCATTTTTGATAAGGGATAGCATTACAGCTGTGCTGAGGGAGGATATTCCCAGAAATACATCCAGGAAAGTTATTTGAGTGGAACTGAGAAATAAGAAAGGGATAATCACCTTATTGGGATTGTATTATAGACCCCCTAATTGTCAGAGGGAAATTGAGAAACAAACTCATAAGGAGATCTCAGCGATCTATAAGAATAATAGGGTGGTTATGATAGGGAATATTAACTTTCCAAACATCGACTGGGACTGCCATAGTGTTAAAGGTTTAGATGAAGAGGAATTTGTTAAGTGCGTACAAGACAATTTTCTGATTCAGTATGTGGATGTACCTACTGGAGAAGGTGCAAAACTTGACCTACTCTTGGGAAATAAGACACGACTGGTGACTGAGGTGTCAATGGGGGAGCACTTTGGGGCCAGCGACTATAATTCTATTCATTTTAAAATAGTGATGGAAAAGGATGGACCAGATCTAAAAGTTGAAGTTCTAAATTGGAGAAAGGCCAATTTTGACGGTATTAGGCAAGAACTTTCAAAAGCTGATTGGAGCAGATGTTCGCAGGTACAGGGACGGCTGGAAAATGGGAAGCCTTCAGAAATGAGATAACAAGAATCCGGAGAAAGTATATTCCTGTCAGGGTGAAAGGGAAGGCTGGTAGATAGGTATAAGAAATGCTGGATGACTAACAAAATTGAGTGTTTGGTTAAGAAAAAGAAGGAAGCATATGTAAGGTATAGACAGGATAGATCGAGTGAATCCTTGAAGAGTATAAAGAGAGTAGGAGTATACTTAAGAGGGAAATCAGGAGTGCAAAACGGGGACATGAGATAGCTTTGGCAAATAGAATTAAGGAGAATCCAAAGGGTTTTTACAAATATATTAAGGACAAAAGGGTAACTAGGGACAGAATTAGAGCACCTCAAAGATCAGCAATGTGGCCTTTATGTGGAGCCACAGAAAATGGGAGTGATACTAAGTGAATATTTTGCATCAGTATTTACTGTGGAAAAGGATATGGAAGATATAGACTGTAGGGAAATAGATGGTGACATCTTGCAAAATGTCCAGTTTACAGAGGAGGAAGTGCTGGATGTCTTGAAATGGTTAAAGGTGGATAAATCCCCAGGACCTGATCAGGTGTACTTGAGAACTTTGTGGGAAGCTAGAGAAGTGATTGCTGGGCTTCTTGCTGAGATATTTCCGTGCTGTACATCTCTACGACTCTATGAATTCAAGTCATTGATTTTAATAAGCATTGGCAGAATGGACTAAGCATCATCCTCATACCACAAAATTGCAGCGGGTTCTGTGAAAGTGGAGCCTGGAAGAAAGGTTTTCTGGGAATTTAAATTCTCCTCTCTTTTCCCAAAACAAACTTGTGCCCGATGGTGTCATTACATATGATACTCCAAAAGCATTGCATCTTTATTCTTATCTATCCATTAGCCTCTGTTTTTCAACTGAATTTTCAGAGAATTGATCAACATCAGAGATAACAAAATAAAATCAGACTTGGAATGGAAAATGGATTATTGAACCAAGCAGTGGAAGTGGAAGCATTTTAAAATGTTTGTGAATAGATTATTGATGTTCTGATCATTACCACCGATAGCTACATTTTGTGAAACTACACTCCAGTGTCAAATTTGTCTAAATTTGTCAGCTTGAAGAGCATACACAGGATTGAAACTCATTAAAATGCTATTCTTATGTATTCCATCGATTGAGAAAGACCTTGCATGCCTTCGGATACAGCGTACAGTTGTTTTATTAAATAACTACAGATCTCCTGTCCCCAGTTCTTTTTCCAGAGTAACATATTGATCACTTTTTGTGTGAAATGTTTCACATCAGCCCTCATTTTTTTATTAGTTTTAACCTGTATCACCTTATTCTTTTTGTAAGTTTAGTTGGAGTGGTGTGGTAGGAGTGGTGTCCCTGATCATCATACACTTGATTGTTTCAATACCACCCATAAAATCATCCTATCAGTTGTCAAAGTTTAAGATCGAAGTGCCCAAATTTCTCCAGCCTTTCTTTGTAAGCAAACTTCTGACAGTAGTTATCTATCTTCTGCTTACCACGAGTCATTCACTGAGCGTGAATATCTTCAGGAGAAAGTGAGGACTTCACATTCCGGAGATCAGAATCAAAAGTGTGGAGCTGGAAAAGCACAACCGGTCAGGCAACATCCGAGGAGCAGGAGAATCGACATTTGGATCATAAGCTCTTCATCATATTGTGAATATCTTCATTTAATTGTCATGATTAGAGCTGAAGACGGTATCTACCATGTGACCATAGATATGACCTAATTATACAATATAGTTAGAAAATGATTTCCAACATATTTCAAGTGAGAGTGTTGAAGGGTTGACAAGATTAGAGTGGCGCTGGAAAAGCATAGCATTTGAGGAGCAGGAAAATCGACATTTCGGGCAGGAGCCCTTCATCAGGAATGAGGTTAGAAGCCTCGGGGGTGGAGAGATAAATGGGAGGGGGGGGGGTTGGGGAGAGGGTGGTTGAGAGTGCAATAGGTGGATGGAGGAAGGGATAAAGGTGATAGGTCAGAGAGAGGGGTGGAGCAGATAGGTCAGAAGGAAGATTGACAGGTGAGACAGATCATGAGGACGGTGCTGAGCTGGAAGTTTGGAACTGGGGTAAGGTGGGGGGAGGAGAAATGAGGAAACTGGTGAAGCCCACATTGATGCCCTGGGGTTGAAGGGTTCCAAGGCAGAAGATGAGGCGGAAGGCAAAAGAGCCTTCCATATCTATCAAGGTTTCACCTGCGCTTCTGCAAATGTCGTTTATTGCATCCGTTGCTCCCGATGTTGTCTCCTTTACATTGGGGAGACTGGATGCCTTCTCGCAGAGCATTTCAGGGAACATCTCCAGGACACCCGCACCAATCAACCTCAACACCCCGCCAGGAGTTGGGTGATGAGGGAGTGGTGGTGGAGGAGGCCCAGGACCTTCATGTGCTCAGCAGAGTGGGAGGGGGAATTGAAATGTTCGGCCACGGGGTGTTGAGGTTGATTGGTGCGGGTGTCCTGGAGATGTTCCCTGAAGTGCTTTGCGAGAAGGCATCCAGTCTCCCCAATGTAAAGGAGACCGCATCGGGAGCAACGGATGCAATAAACGACATTTGCAGAAGCGCAGGTGTGGAAGGCTCTTTTGGGGCCTTGAATGGAGGTGAGGGGGCAAGTGTGGGCCCTGGTTTTGCAATTCCTGCGGTGGCAGGGGAAGCTGCCAGGAGGGGAGGGTAGATTGTTGGGGGGGAGTGTGTGGACCTGACCAGGTAGTCAAGGAGGGAATGGTCTTTGCGGAAAGCAGATAGAGGTAAGGAAGGACATATATCCCTGGTGGTGGGGTCCATTTGTAGGTGACAGAAATGTTGGTGGATGAAGCAGTTTATGCAGAAGTTGGTGGAGTGGAAGGTAGGGGCTGGGGGGGTTCTGTCCTTGTTGGTGTTGGAGGGATGGAGTTTGAGGGCGGAGTCGTGGGACGTGGATGAGATACGTTGGAGGGCATCTTCAACCATGTGGGAGGGGAAATTGCGGTCTTGAAAGGAGGCCATCTGGTGTGTTCTGTGGTGGAACTGGTCCTCCTGGGAGCAGATACAGCAGAGGTGGAGGAATTGGGAATACAGGATAGCATTTTTGCAGGAGGTAGGATGGGAGGAGGTGTAATCCGGGTAGCTGTGGGAGTCGGGTTTGTAAAAAATGTCGGTGTTGAATCGGTTGTCATTGATGGAGATGGAGATGTCCAGGAATGGAAGGGAGGTATCAGAGATGGTCCATGTGAATTTAAAGTCAGAGTGAAATGTATTGGTGAAATTGATGCACTGCTCAACCTCCTCGTGCGAGCACGAGATGGTGCCGATGCAGTCGTCAATGTAGCGGAGGAAAAGTTGGGGAGTGGTGCCGGTGTAATTACGGAAGATGGATTGTTCTACGTAGCTGACAAAGAGACAGGCATAGCTGGGGCCCATGCGGGTGCCAATGGCTACCCTTTTTGTCTGGAGGAAGTGAGGATTCGAAGGAGAAATTGTTGAGGGTGAGGACCAGTTCAACCAAACAAATGAGTGTCAGTGGAAGAGTACTGGTGGCGATGTCGGGAGAGGAAGAAATGGAGTGCTTGAAGGCCCTGCTCTTGGCGGATGGAGGTGTAGAGGTCTTGCAAGGATGCCAACCTTGAAGAAGTTCTCCTTCTCTCTCTACAAAGATCCTAGTGAGTTTCTCTCCCACTGCAACCCCCAGGTCATCTCCTCTGCCCTGAAGCTCTTCAACCAAGTCCTTGAAACAGACTCACTACCACAGCCACCTCTCTTTCCTCAGTGCTTGCCTCTGCAACCAACTGATCCCACATGGACTCCAGACTACATTCAGACCAGCACAGTTTGGATCCGAACAGGACAACCAGTACAGACTACAAATTCAAAACCACTAGCAACGGTTCTCCTTCAGGATCCTCCGCTCCACACTCGCAGCCATGTGCCGCCATCTAACTTCTCTACCGTCAGCTATGCCTCAACTGAGGGCCACACATTCTCAGAACTGCAAAGGACCCTTTCTGTACTATATCCTAAGAATAATTCATATTCTCAACAAACAGTATTTCTATACCATTTCAAGCATCAAAAACTGTAAGTACAACAACTTTATGTACCCCCACCTCAATAACCAGCACTCCTCGAACATTGGGGAGACTGGACACCTTCTCACAGAGCGCTTTAGAGAACATCTCCAAGATACCCAGACCAATCAACCCCACTGCCCTGTGACTGATCATTTCAACTCCCCCTCCTCCGATGCTGACTGACCTGCTGTGCTTTTTCAGCACCACTCTAATCTTGACTCTAATCTGCAGTCCTCACTTTCGCCCTGAAGGGTTGACAGCTGAGTTGATGAAAATAGTAACATTGGTTCAAATTCAGGAAAAGCTATCTCAACACTGCCATTGGTGTGTGTCTGTTACCTAATTGTCTCTGCGGCATAATACTTAACACTCATCTATACTAAATAATTACTATCACAATTCTGGCCACATATGTATAAATTGTCAAACATTTTATGTTACCAAAGCAGATCCTCAGATGGCTTGTAGTTTTGCCAAATCTTCCAGTTTGATAGTTTGCATTTAAATTTTGATCTCCAATTGCTGATATAAACCTCAAAGTCAATACTTGTGGCAAACAATGGGTCACTTCATCCCCAACTCCAGCACAACTGCTCAAATAAGTTTCACTGATTCCTACACTTTAACCAATGTTTTTTTCATCCACTCTCAAGTTAGCTTCTAAATTCCCATGGTTTCATATTTAAATAGTAACCCATTGTGTGGCACTTCAGAAAAATGTTATCAAAAAGAACACAATATAAAGCTCATTGCTGGAATTTTCACAGTCTACTGGGGCATTTTTCAAAAAAAGTAGAAGTTAGGTAGAATGTATGCTGGCAGCAGTCTATGAAGCAATTCTGAAAGCTGTTTCTGATGACCTGTCCCATTTAATTTGAAGGAATTAAACATAGGATTGATGAGGATTGATGATGAGTTCTGACAATGGTACCAGAATTTCGATGGACCTGATTTTCTTTCCCGCATTTCCATAGTTCAATATTAATTTGATATGAAAATATTAAATTTGATACTCAACCAAAAAAGGATTGTTTTTTCCATTTAACATTGGAAAAACAGAATCTGCACTCACAGCTTAACTTCTTGGAATGCTGTTTTCATTGTGTGCTGTCGTTGTGGTCTGCAATGATGATGATTGATAAGTGCCTTGGTCAAATTAGAGAGAAATGAGATCAGACAAATGGAGAGCTTTACATCTAGGATTAAAAACAGCTTGTTTTAAAGTAAAATTGAAACTTCCTGACTATATAAGTGGCACTGACCAGAAGCTTACTGCCCAATAATATGATAGAAGTGGAAGCGATCAGTGATTTCAAAAGGAATTTGAATAAGGCCACGAACTTTGCAAGGCCAGAGGAACTGAGTAGAGGAATGAGGAGTCTTCTGTGCTGTAACTGGCTCTGTGACTCTATAAGAACAGCACCATGCAAGTTTATTGAATGAATTCTGAAGTCCAAGCAAGATTATTTTAAGAAGTTCCTATTTTATCCTTAATTTTTCACAGTTTCAGATCTCAACATATTCTTCGTGAATAAGTTTGGCAACTTAAAGTAAACCTTTCTGAAGATTTTAATAGGAAGGTTTCCTCTTGTACAGTTGACTGTAAGTAACACCAAATGATTTAGTGATTTGAAGATTGTATGAAATAGATCCATGTGATGGTGTTCTGATGATTTCTTTAATATTTCCTCTTCTTCCTGTTGAGTGGCAGAATTCCCCTTCCACCAATTTGGCTTGTCTTCTGTTTTGCATGTATTGATTTTCATTGCATCACATAGAACTTTAATCCAGCAGTTCTCTGATTTCACCCATACAGATATTGTCTACTTGGGAAATAAAACCATGTAAGAGACTTAGCTGGCAGGAAGTGATCAGATTAAAGGTACTTCTCTCAAAATATGTCTAGCTGATTGCATTTCCAGCAGGTTTGATTTCTCTTAAGTTCATAAACTGGAAGATTTGACTGCAAAAAAGTTACAGCACTGGGAACTATGCTTCTCTAATTTTTGTTGTTTTAAATTGGAATAAATGTGTTAGCCATGACTCAGTTAGTGGTACGTTTGCCTCTGGATCAGAAACTTGTGAGTTCAAGTTCAGCTCTAAGTTTTGAGCTATCCTTTAGTTTACCAAGGCCCACATGATAATTTTAAAAATGACACTTATTATAAGTTTGTGGCCTGAAAAGTAATTATAGTCAAAACTTAGTCAGATGTAGTATTTTAGCTTAAGCTTTAGGCATTTGCATCAGTCTGACATTCTTATGTGCTTCAAATAAGTCGAAGTTTATGAAATAATTCAAGTGTTGAAAGTAAGGATTTTAATTTCTGGAGTGCCAGAGGATATATTTCCTTCTCCAGAACAATTTTGAGTTTGACTTTTTATTGGCATGCTTTTCATAATTTTAGAACCTATGGGAGAAAGAATATTTTCTCATTTTTTTCTCAAACAACATCGGAAAATTAGTATCTTTCTTCATATTTTAACTTTTTTCCCAGTAGCAGGGGATATTGTATAATTAAGGGAAAACATTTGAAATATTTTCCTTTTTGGGGAAAAAAATGTCAAGGATAGTATTACAGCGGTGGAAAGGACGATGGATGAAGACTCGCCATTTGATGTAGCTTGGGCTGAGGTTAGAAATAGGAAAGGTGAGGTCACCGTGTTAGGAGTTTTCTGTGGCCTCCTAATAGTCCTAGAGATGTAGAGGAAAGGATTGTGAGGATGATTCAGGAGAAGAGTGAAAGTAATAGGGTAGTTGTTATGGGGGACTTTAACTTTCCAGATATTGAGTGGGAAAGCTATAGCTCGAGTACGTTAGATGGGTCGGTGCTTCTTCAATGTGTGCAGGAGAGTTTCCTGACACAATATGTAGACAGGCCAACAAGAGGTGAGGCCATACTGGATTGGGTTCTGGGTAACGAACCAGGCCAGGTGTTAGAATTGGAGGTAGGTGAGCACTTTGGGGACAGTGACCACAATTCAGTGACTTTTACTCTAGTGATGGAGAGGGATAAGTGTGCACTGCAGGGCAAGAGTAATAGCTGGGGGCAGGGAAATTATGATGCGGTGAGGCATGACTTAGGTTGCGTGGCTTGGAAAAGTAGGCTTCAAGGGAAGGGCACAATCGATATGTGGAGCTTGTTCAAGGAGCAACTATTGAGTGTCCTTGATAAGTATGAACCTGTCAGGCAGGGAGGAAAGGGTCGTGTGAGGGAGCCGTGGTTTAATAATGAATTGGAATCCTTTGTTAAAGGGAAGAGGGCGGCCTATGTACAGATGAGGGATATAGATAAGCTGCAGTGCTGGGCAGAAAGGTGGCAAATGGAGTTCAGTGTAGGTAAGTGTGAAGTGATTCACTTTGGTAAGAGTAACAAGAAGATGGGGTACTGGGCTAATGGTCGGATACTTGGTAGTGTGGATGAACAGAGGGATCTTGGTGTCCATGTACACAGATCTCTGAAAGTTGCCACCCAGGTAAATAGTGCTGTGAAGAAGGCATATGGTGTACTGGCTTTTATTGGTAGAGGAATTGAGTTCCGGAGTCCTGAGGTCATGTTGCAGTTGTATAAGACTCTAGTGCGGCCGCATCTGGAGTATTGTGTGCAGTTTTGGTCGCCATACTATAGGAAGGATGTGGAGGCACTGGAACGGGTGCAGAGGAGATTTACCAGGATGTTGCCTGGTATGGTAGGAAGATCGTATGAGGAAAGGCTGAGGCATTTGGGGCTGTTTTCAATGGAGAAAAGAAGGTTTAGGGGTGACTTGATAGAGGTGTACAAGATGATTAGGGGTTTAGATAGAGTTGACAATGAGAACCTTTTTCCACATATGGAGTCAGCTATTACGAGGGGGCATAACTTTAAATTAAGGGGAAGTAGGTATAGGACAGATGTTAGGGGTAGATTCTTTACTCAGCGAGTCGTGAGTTCATGGAATGCCCTGCCAGTAGCAGTGGTGGACTCTCCCTCTTTATTGGCATTTAAACGGGCATTGGATAGGCATATGGAGGATAGTGGGCTAGTGTAGGTTAGGTGGGCTTGGATCGGTGAAACATCGAGGGCCAAAGGGCCTATACTGTGCTGTATTTTTCTATGTTCTAATAGTGATGCCTCCTAACAAGTAGGGAATTATACACACTGTTCGAATTCTGCCGATGTCAGTCGATTTTAATTTGAGAGCGTTCTTGACATCTCCCTAAGTGAATTGAAAGATGTGCAGGTCAGGTAAATTGGCCATGCTAAATTGCCCATAGTGTTAGGTGCATTAGTCAGAGGAAAATGGGTCTAGGTGGGTTACTCTTTGGAGGGTCGGTGTGGACTGGTTGGGCCAAGGGCCTGTTGCCACACTGTAGGGAATCTAATGTAATCTAATGATACTTACAAATAGACAAATGTGATCAGGTAAATTTAAAATTTTCAATTTTGTTTTTCACAAATTTAGATTTGTAGAGCTGAACATTCACTCCTCAAAATGTGAATATTAAGGTTGTGTCCAGAATTCAAATGTCAAAAAAGTTAGACAAGGAACCAGTCCTGCCTCCAATCCTCTCACTTCTGTTTAAATGATGGCAGATGCAGTTTATTCTATTTTCATCATTCTATTTTCAATCGCAGGCTGCCAAGTTTCCCAGATCTCAGGGAAACTCATCAGCTTAAAAGAGACAAGGAGAACAATACTGGAGGTAAGTGCCTTCCCAGCACGGCTTATGGGTCAAGAGGAGCAGGAGTGCTTCCTCAATCCCTAATAAGCAACCAAGTGAACCCTCTGCCCTCCCTTGTGGTCTGTCTGCTATGCAGGCACAAGGTTCAGCTAGGCTGTAAAAAAAAATAGTGTCAGTATGCAAGAGTGCTGTTACAAAGTTGGTTCCAAGATTTTGATCCAACAACATGAAGAAATAACGATGCAAGTCAAAATGGTATATGGCTAGGAGGGGAGTTCTCTGGTGGTGGTATTCCCATGTAACTATGTCACAAAGCATAAATGCTGTTTTGCCTCTCCATTGCTATTCTTGCAAATAGTCCTGATTAATATAAGACGTAACAAAATGTGACCTTTCTCAGCAATTTGTTTTGCTGATTGCTTCTATCAAATTTATAAATAAATTTATAAAATTCATTTGTGGGTCATGGGTTCTGCTGACTTGGTCCGCATTTATTACCTACACCTGTTGCCCTTAAGAAGGTGATCGTGAGCTGTCTTCTCAGAAGATCCACTGTGTTAGCTGGAATGTTGACCCAGTGACACAGAAGTAATGGTGATACCATTTCAAGTTGTGATGTGAGTGGCTTGGAGAACTTGCAGGTGGTGACGTTCCCACCATGTATTTGCTGTCCTTATGTATGGACATGGGTTTGGAAGGTGTTGTCTGAGGATCTTGCGTGAATTTCTGTAGTGCATCTTGGAGATGGTATACACTGCTGCTACTGAGCATTTGTGATGGAGGGACAGAACGTTTGTGGATGTGCTGTCAAGCTTCTTAATTTGGAGCAGCACTGATCCTGGTAAGTGGTGAGTATTCTTTCACATCCCTGACATGTGGCTTACAGATAGTGGACTGGCTCTGACAAATCAGGAAGTTAGTTACTCACTGCTGGATTCCTCACCTCTGACTTGCTCTTGCTGCTACAGTGTTTATATGGTCAGTACAGTTTCTGCTCACTGTCAACCCAGGTTGTTGTCAGTGAAACATTCAGTGATAGCAACTCCCATTAAATGTCAAGGGGTGCTATTTTAGATCATTGATTATTTTTGTGAGTATATGTTCAGTTTATAATCCATCTACAGGACATCCACAAAAGGAGTATTTATTGTGGCTGGGTGGAAGGGGCAATCATAATGAACAATGAATCTAATATTACCAACATAAACCTGAAAATTACTTTCCAATGTTCACTATAAGGAAACAAAGACTTGGGGTTTCTTCATACTGTCAATGGGTCTCAAAATGCTTTATTATTCCTGAACTACATTTGAAGGCCTCTCAGAAATCTTTGAAAACAAAAAAAAAATTTTGGACTGATTTGAATGTGAAATAATGGATGGTGTTGAGCTGTCAAAAAGCTGTTAATGTTATGAACAAAACATTTTCCACATTAATTAAACCAAATACCCAAGTTTTCTTTTCTACATTAATAATATTGTTTGAACAATTGATTACCAATCAATAACACATTAAAAAAATTTGATCTGTCAAGTACCCTTTATGTGAATAGCTTGTGCAAAACCCATGATAGATTGCATTCTCTTGCAGTGTTAATTAAATTTCAATTTAAAACAAAGAATCTTCTTTCATGTAAGAGAGTTTAAAAGATTATCTGTTTACTATAATTAATCTAGTGCATTATTACACATGTATTTGTTTATTGAAATGTATAACTGTCTTTACGTATCATAAAATAAAATGTATAATGTCATGCAATTTCTGATAGTTATTGAATATATTAAAATAAAACTGTTTGATACCTTTACTGCAGTCATTGATCAGAATTCAGTGAAGAGTAATATAAGGTTTAGACAGGGCAGTTGATCTCAGCTACAATACAAGGGTAATTACTGCTGTCTTCTTCCTTACCTGTCAGAGAATACCAGGAGCCCAGAGACTGGGTCCACAATAAATATTTCTTTTCATCCATCTCACCTCCTGAATCTACCATGGCAAGGAATGGTAGGACCAAATTACTGCAGATGCTGGAATCTGAACTGAAACCAAAAATGCCAGAGATCACAATGGGTCAGACAGCATCCATAGAGAGAAAGCAAGCTGACATTTCGAGTTTAGATGATTCTTCATCAGAGCTGAAGTGAAGTGTGGAAGGGACAGCATTTGTGCTATAGTTTTAGGGTGGGGAGGGCAGTGGTGGGGTGCAGATGTGGGGCTGATGGGTGTAGGGTGCTGGTCAAAAACATGTTGATAGTTTAGATTTTAAGTGATCAGAATTTGAGGATGTCAGAACAATGGTGTGTCTAACTGCCGGACATGAAAGGACAGATGGTTCCTCTGGGATGGGGGGGCGGGGCGGGGGGGGTGGGGGGGGGGGAGGGTGAGGGGACGTGATAACAGAATGAAAGAAACTCAAAGAAAAGGAAGAAATGGGAGTTGGTTCACAATTTGAAGGTGTTGAACTCAATATTAAGTCCAGAAGGCTGTAAAGTGCCTAGTCTGAAAATGAGATGTTGTTCCCCCAGTTTGCACTGTAACTCACTGGAGCACTGCAGCATACCATGGGTGAACATTTGGGCATGCGAGTGGGATGCTGTGTTAAAATAACACAACAGGAAGGTCGGTGTCATGCTTTAGCACAGATCAGAGGTGTTCTGCAAAGCCATCACCCAATTTGAGTTTAGTTTCTCCAATGTAGAGTAGGCAAGGAATAGTAATAACTTGCCTTTAAACAATGAGCAAGGACTGTTAACAACCCCTTCTTCCCCATCTTCCAGTCCACAAATTATCTCTTTGTAGTAATCTCTGCCTGGTGTTTTTTGTGATCCAATTTTAGTACTTTGAGTGTTTCATTGGTTTCATTGACTGCCTGAGGATTTTAATGGAGTTTTTACAGGGGGCAGGGTGGGAGGAGGTGTAGTACAGGGGGCAGGGTGGGAGGAAACTCCATCCCATATTCCCAATTCCTTCGTCTCCGCCGCATCTGCTCCCAGGAGGACCAGTTCCAACACCGCACAGCCCAGATGGCCTCCTTCTTCAAGGACCGCAGATTCCCCCCAAACGTGGTCGACGATGCCCTCCACCGCATCTCCTCCACTTCTCGCTCCTCCGCCCTTGAGCCCCGCCCCTCCAACCGCCACCAAGACAGAACCCCACTGGTTCTCACCTACCATCCCACCAACCTCCGTATACAGCGTATCATCCGCCGTCATTTCCGCCACCTCCAAACGGACCCCACCACCAGGGATATATTTCCCTCCCCTCCCCTATCAGCGTTCCGCAAAGACCACTCCCTTCGTGACTCCCTCGTCAGGTCCACACCCCCCACCAACCCAACCTCCACTCCCGGCACCTTCCCCTGCAACCGCAGGAAATGTAAAACTTGCGCCCACACCTCCTCCCTCACATCCCTCCAAGGCCCCAAGGGATCCTTCCATATCCGCCACAAGTTCACCTGTACCTCCACACACATCATCTATTGCATCCGCTGCACCCGATGTGGCCTCCTCTACATTGGGGAGATGGGCCGCTTACTTGCGGAACGCTTCAGAGAACACCTCAGGAACCCCCGGACCAACCAACCCAACCACCCCGTGGCTCAACACTTTAACTCTCCCTCCCACTCCACCGAGGACATGCAGGTCCTTGGACTCCTCCACCGGCAAAACATAACAACACGACGGTTGGAGGAAGAACGCCTCATCTTCCGCCTGGGAACCCTCCAACCACAAGGGATGAACTCGGATTTCTCCAGTTTCCTCATTTCCCCTCCCCCCACCTTGTCGCAGTCGGTTCCCTCAACTCAGCACCACCCTCCTAACCTGCAATCTTCTTCCTAACCTCTCCGCCCCCACCCCACTCCGGCCTATCACCCTCACCCTTGACCTCCTTCCACCTATCACATCTCCATCGCCCCTCCCCCAAGTCCCTCCTCCCTATCTTTTATCTTAACCTGCCTGCCACCCTCTCCTCATTCCTGATGAAGGGCTTATGCCCGAAACGTCGAATTTCCTATTCCTTGGATGCTGCCTGACCTGCTGTGCTTTAACCAGCAACGCATTTTCAACTGTGATCTCCAGCATCTACAGACCTCATTTTTTACCTGTAAGCATTCATAGACAGTTCAATGTAGCTACCCTTACCACCAGCTAGTTAGTTGTTTCTGACCTTAGTAGCAGCTGCTTTGACTGTACAGCTGGCACTATGACATTGGTACTTGAGTTGTTAGACTCTGAAATTGTTAGCCTCAGTATATATGCAGTCCAAGGACATTGTTATTTCCTTCAGTTTCAGAACTAGCCAGTATTTTCTTTATTGCTACAAAACCATAACTTACTGAAGACCTTGTTTATCCTTCAATAGAAATGAAGTATGCTTTACTGTATTTGGTATATTTCTGAAAAGCTGCCAAATGAAATGACCATATTTAAGACTGAAAAGCTACCTCCAATAAATCTGTCATGTCTGGAATTATACCTCCTCAACTAGATTATAGACTGGTGTTTAAAAATGAGCTGACAAGAAGCCAGTCTGTTCCAGAGAGTATAAAAATTACTGTGTGAAGAAGTGGATATGAGGACGTGTACTTCATCTCAGATCCCATTACAGTAACAACATTCAAATTTATGATAATTTTCTTGTCTGGATTGTTCTTTATGTCATGTTTGCTTTATGTTCCTCACCATGGCCTGAATGAATATGCACATCTTGGATTGCTTTATAGATGCAGATCAGTCCCCTCTCTGATTTTGAATACTTTTCCCAGTATCTAAGGGGTCTTTCTGCAGTGTGCGTTGCTGCATTATTGTTATCCCTCTGTGGTTTCCTTGTTCATTCAGCAGATGTTTCAATGGTCAGCACATAATCCTCGAACTTTGGTGAGTGCCTGTCATTTGAATATTGGATGGGACTCTAAATATGCACTATAACAGTCAGTAATTTATTATTACTTAAATTCCACCTCTATATTAAATGTGGCATCTGTGTTGGAACACATGCCAAAAGCATTTAAAATACTGAATATCGTATTTAAATTATGAGCCCGCAATTTTTTCAAGGTTTATTTTCTCAGCTTGATATGCTGCAACTATTAGCTTGCTACATGCTGAATCTCGTCAGCAATACATGGTGTAATCCATAAAGAACCTGTTATCAGAACTGTTTAAAGCAATTATACAACTTACAGGTCCTCTGTAATTTCAGATTGCTGGTTAATTTCTTGGGTATTTCTCTGTGTTTTATCATTGTGAAAAGCTCAGTTACTCTGGAAACAAGAATCTGTTATTCTATCCTTTCTGGGTCCCTCTCAAGTAATTGGATGCCTGATGAAGGGCTTATGCCCGAAACGTCATATTCCTGCTACTCGGATACTGCCTGACCTGCTGTGCTGTTCCAGTGCCACACTTTTCGACATTGAACTCCAGCAGCTACGGTCCTCACTTTTTCAAGTAATTAGACTAGTTATTAGTTGTCTTATGGAGCTTTCTATAATGTTGGAGAACAAAAGAGAGCAACATTGAGAAAAGGGAGCAACTGCTTTGAGAGTGATGAGGGAAGCCATGTTCGTAGTAATTATTCAGAGAGCGCTTCTTTATTAACGTAACTGAAAAGCAATATTTGAGTGGCCTTTAATTTCGCAAAGAACGCTGTCATTGAGCGATATCACCAACTGCACCCAAAATGCCATTCTCACCAGTGAATTCACAGTGTACAGCGGCTCTTTATTTCATGCTGTGTGCTCCTATCAAATTAAAGTAATGACATCCTTCGCTTCCCAGTACTGGGAGGCCACTAACGTGCTCCTCTAAAGATCTACATATCTACTTCTCATTCCTCATTGATAAAGAAAAGTAGATTGAGATGGAAGAGCTCCCTAGAGAGGAAGGTGCCATAAAATCATAGTTATAGAGATGTACAGCACAGAAACAGATCCTTCGGTCCAACTCGTCCATGCCAACCAGCTATCCTAAACTAATCTAGTCCCATTTGCCAGCTGTAGACCCCATCCCTCAAAATCCTTCCTATGCATATACCCACCAAGATGCCTTTTAAATGTTGTAATTATACCAGCCTCCACCACTTTCTCTGGCAGCTCATCCAAGATGGAGGACAGGAAAAATTTCTGGCTGTAACAGCTGCTCCTTTTTTGAGGATTTTTTTGATGTTGGAGGTGATTTCCTCGAATTCCAGGAGCAGCAATTACTGTTTTATATGCTGTTGCATTGTTTTGAAACTTTGGAAAAAAAATGTCAAAACAACAGCAGTTTTCAAAGAGAGAAGAACAGTCAAAGGAAGCACGTGGTGAGCTCAGTGCAGGAGAGAAAGAGAGAAAGAAACTGACACCACAGTGTACCTGCACAATTACTGCCTTTGCTGTTTGAATTCATGTATTGCTGGACATTGGAGTGCATCTGGGAAAATTAGCAAACAGTAAAATTCACAACTAATTTTGGAGGAACTGTTTGGACGAAGTTCACATCACAGAGTCAGATAACTTAATTGTTTTAAGTGGTCTACAGAAAGTATGCAGCAGTGAGTAGAGTGGGTTCTTTTCTGATTGTGTTTTTTTGTATATGTCTCTTGATTAAACTTAATATATAAGCCATAACTATTAATCTTACCTGGGGCAGTGTTTTGTAGAGGAATAAGATGGTGTTATTTTCTGGGTCTGTAAATTGTGAAGGAGCAAAAATGGCCTTGAATAGAGTGATATGTACTTCTTGTCAGATGTGAGAGTTTAAAGAGAGATTAAGGGTTACTGTGGATTATATCTGCAATAAATGCTGTTGGTTGCGAATCTTATCAGATTGAATGGATCAGTTGGAGAGACAGTTAGAAGCACTGAGGAATTTGCAACAGTATGTGATGAATGGCAGTTATAGAAAGAGGAGAAAGTCTCAGATACAGTCACACCGATGAGTTAACTCCAGGAAAGGTAAGAGAAGTAAGCAGCTAGTGAAGGAGCCTTCTGTGGCTATACCCATTTCAAACAAGTATGCTGTTTTGGAAAATGTAGGGCGTGATGGATTCTCAGGGGAATGTAGCATGAACATCCAAGTTTCTGGCATTGAGACTGGCTCCAATGCAACAGGGGTACGTCGGGTTCCAAGAGATCAATCATGTTAGGGAATTCTCTAGTCTGAGGTACAGACAGATGTTTCTGTTTCTGTGGCCATCAGTGAAAAATCAGAATGATGTGTTGCTTCCCTGGTGCCAAGATCAAGGATGTCTCAGAGAGGGTGCAGAATGTCCTCACGGGAGAGAAGGGCCAGTAAGAGGTCAATGTCCACATTGGAACCAATGACATAGAAAGGGAAAAAGTTGAGATTCTGAACGGTGATTACAGAGTTAGGCAGGAATTTAAAAAGGAGGTCCTCGAGAGTTGTAATATCTGGAAAACTCCCGGTGCTACAAGTTATTCCTGAGGGCAGGAATAGGAGGATAGAGCAGATGAATGCATGGCTGAGAAGGTGGTGTATGGGAGAAGGATTCACATTTTTGGATCATTGGAATCTCTTTTGGGGTAGGGAAATATGCTAGACCTGCTTGGGAGGATTTAAGCTAGTAAGTTGGGAGGGGAGGTGAGGTGGTACCCAGGGAGATAGTGAGGAAAGAGATCAATCTGAGACTGGTACAGTTGAGAACAGAAGCGACTCAAACAGGCAGGAACAAGGTAGGAATCATAAATTTAACTTCATTTATTTCAATGCAAAGGGCCTAACAAAGGGCAGATGAACTCAGGGCATGGTTAGGAACATGGGACTGAGATATCATAGGAATTATAGAAACATGGCTCAGAGCTGGGCAGGATTGGCAGCTTAGTGTTCCAGGATACAAATGCTACAGGAAGGATAGAAAGGGAGGCAAGAAAGGAGGGGGAGTGGCGTTTTTGATAAGGGATAGCATTACAGCTATGCTGAGGGAAGATATTCCTGGAAACACATCCAGGGAACTTATTTGGGTGGAACTGAGAAATAAGAAAAGGATGATCACCCTATTGGGATTGTATTATAGACCCCCTAATAGTCAGAGGGAAACTGAGAAACAAACTTGTAAGGAGATCTCAGCTATCTGTAAGAGTAATAGGGTGGTTATGGTAGGGGATTTTAACTTTCCAAATATAGACTGGGACTGCCATAGTGTTAAGGGTTTAGATGGACAGGAATTGTTAAGTGTGTGCAAGTTAATTTTCTGATTCAGTACGTGGATGTACCTACCAGAAAGAGTGCAAAGCCTGACCTATTCTTGGGAAATAAGGCAGGGCAGGTAACTGACATGTCAGTGGGGGAGCACTTTGGGGCCAGCGACCATAATTCGATTAGATTTAAAATAGTGATAGAAAAGGATAGACCAGATCTAAAAGCTGAAGTTTTAAATTTGAGAAAGGCCAATTTGGACGGTATTAGGCAAGAACTTTCAAAAGCTGATAGGGGGCAAATGTTTGCAGGTAAAGGGACGGCTGGCAAATGGGAAAATACCACAGATTATAACAGGATCTTGACCAGTTGGGCCAATGGTCTGAGAAGTTTCGGATGGAGTTTAATTCAGATAAATGCAAGGTGCCACATTTTGGGAAAGCAAATCTTAGCAGGACTTATACATTTAATGTTAAGGTCCGAGGGAGTGTTGCTGAACAAAGAGACCTTGGAGTTCAGGTTCATAGCTCCTTTAAAGCGGAGTTACAGGTAGGTAGAATAGTGAAGAAGGCATTTGGTATGCTTTTTTTATTGGTCAGAGTATTGAGTACAGGAGTAGAGAGGTCATGTTGCAGCTGTACAGGACACTGTTGGAATATTGCATGCAATTCTAGTCTTCCTATCGGAAAGATGTTGTGAAACTTAAATGGGTTCAGAAAGATTTACAAGGATGTTGCCAGGGTTGGAGGATGTGAGCTATAGGGAGAGGCTGAACAGGCTGGGGCTGTTTTCCCTGGAGTGTCGAAGGTTGAGGGGTGGCCTTATAGAGGTCTACAAAATCATGAGGGACATGAATAGGATAAATAGACAAAGTATCTTCCCTGGGGTCGGTGAATCCAGAACTAGAGGGCATGGGTTTAGGGTGAGAGGAGAAAGATATAAAAGAGACCTATGAGGCAATGTTTTCACACTGAGGGTGGTACGGGTATGGAATGATCTGCCAGAGGAAATGGTGGAGGCTGGTATAATTGCAACATTTAAAAGGCATTTGGATGGGTTTGTGAATAGGAAGTGAAAAATGTGTTGCTGGAAAAGCGCAGCAGGTCAGGCAGCATCCAAGGAGCAGGAGAATCGACGTTTCGGGCATAAGCCCTTCTTCCTGAAATGTCGATTCTCCTGCTCTTTGGATGCTGCCTGACCTGCTGCGCTTTTCCAGCAACATATTTTTCAGCTCTGATGTCCAGCATCTGTAGTCCTCACTTTCTCCATGTAAGGGAAGTGTTTGGAGGGATATGGGCTGGTTGCTGGCAGTTGGGACTAGATTAGATTGGGATATCTGGTCGGCATGGATGAGTTGGACCAAAGGGTCTGTTTCCATGCTGTATATCTCTATGACTCATCCCATACACACACACAACTCTCTGCATGAAGACATTGCCCCTTAGCTCCCTTTTAAGTCTTTCCCCTCCCACCTTAAACCCATACCTTTTAGTTTTGGGCTCCCCCACCCGAGGGAAAGACCTTGTCTTTTTCACCTATCCATGCCCCTCATGATTTTATAAACCTTTATAAGGTCACCCCTCAGCTTCTGATGCTCCAGGGAAATCAGTCCCAGCCTATTCAGCCTCTCCTTAAAGCTCAAACCCTCCAACCCTGGCAACTTCCTTGTAAATCTTTTCTGGACCCTTTCAACAACATCGTTTCAGAACATCATTCCGATAGGAGGGAGACCAGAATTGCACACACCCTTATTTTTGTGCTCCTTGTCACCAGCCTGACATAACCAACAGCCATATGAGATTCAACTCTCTCCAAGTGACTGCATTTACATCATAGATTGTAATAAAATTTACGTCGTCCTGCTTAATATTTCTGGAAATATGTTGAATGCTGACGGAGGGCATTCTAAGACCTTTTATTTTCCAATGGATTAATTTTCAAGTCAGTGGTTGGAACAAAATCATTTGCTTGTCTAATCAGCAAATCAGTGGTATCAGAATATTATTGACAACAATACTGGAATTTCACTTGGCCTTGGGTTTGACCATTATGTTCAGAAAGGGAGTAGGTTGTTTGTTCTCTTCTTGCTTGGTAAATTTTATGGCAGTAAGGATGTTGTTTCTGAGTTGATGGATTTCCTCTAGTTGTGTGTGTTTAATAATGAACACTGACATACAGAGTAGCTAAATAACTGCATTCAAAGACTAAAAGGAGTGGACAACTTAACCCACTCCGTCCACTCTGCCCAAGAATTCCTCAACATTATCAAGAACACCAAAATACACGAGGATGAGATTATGGGATCCTTCAATGCGACAGTACTGTTCACCTCCATAGATATTCACCCATCCAAAGATACACTACCCTTGCTACTTGAAGGACCAAGAATGCAGGCAACCTACAACACCAATGCTATCAGCAAAGACAGCACCCTCAAACTACTAGATCTGTGCCTCACGACCCACTTCATCTTCAACACCAGGTATACAAACAAATTAATGGAACGCCCATGGAATTATTAATATCAGACTAGTAGCAGAGGTTGTCATGCAAAGACTAGAACGGACAGCACTGCCCACTATCCAGTCTAAACTACCGATCTGCTATGTAGATGACACCTTTGTCATTACCAAATGCGCACAGCTGGAGTAAGCCCATCAACTCATAAACAACATCCTTACTACCATAAAATTCATGAAGGAAGAAGACTCTCCTTCCTGGACATAATTCTCTAACGCAAGGCTAATTGGGACCGCCAGACAAGTGTACACAAGAAGGCCACCCACACAGACCAAGTACTCAACTACACCAGAAACCATCCCAACATCCACATCCACAGCCGGAGCTGCATTAGAACATGGTTCAAGCGAGCCCTAACACACTGCAGCACCCCGGAGCTGTGCAAAGCAGAAGACGAACACCTGCACAACGTCTTCAGAAGCAACTTGTACTGAACAGGTAGTCCGCTGTAACTGACATAACAGAGCACAACAGGAAGACATAACATGTCCAGACTCACTGGCCACACTGCTGTACACCAAGAAATTATCACCCGACTACTCTGACCCCTGGTATCATGGTAGCACACAAACCAATTACTACACTAAGACAATTACTAACAAATATAAAGGATCCCATACCCACAACCAACAGGACCAATGTTATTTACATAATATAATGTAAAAACTGCCAAAAGCACTACATAGGGCAAACAGGAAGGAAGTTAGCCACCAGAGTGCATAAACACCAACTCGCCACCAAGAGATTTGACTAGCTATCACTTGTATCCATACACAACATCCTTACTGGCATAAAATTCATGAAGACAGAAGAGAACAACAACAGACTCCCTTCCTGGACATAATGGTCTCATGCAAGGCCAACGGGGAACTCCAGACCAGCGTATACAAGAAGGCTACCTACACAGACCAAGTACTCCACTACAATACCCACAAACGGACAAGAACACGTTCAACTGGGACAACATTATCAATCCTAGGATAAGCCAAACAGAGACATGCATAGGAATTCCTGGAAACCTGACACTCAAGCCGGAACTCCATTAACAAACATATAAAGTTGGACCCCATATACCAACCACTAAGAAACAGAACCAGCAACAAAACCGAAAATGACACCAACCCCAGCAGACCCAGACACAGAATAGCAAGCAGGTCAGAACACCAACGCTTCACCAGAAACGCACTGATGATGTTACCTAGAATGGCGGCAAAACGTCTGTGAACCAATTTACCAGGTTGTTTTGGTTTTATATATAGAATGTTTCTATTCAAGTTTTTGTACCTAACATGGCACCAGAAAATGGTGACTCTGTACACTTTTCACTGTATTTCTGTATTTGAGTACACGTGCCAACGCAGCCTAATTCTAATTCTACCCTTCATATTTCTTATTTAACATTTTCATCCTCTTGCACAAATCCATGGTTGGACTAAAATTTTAAACATTGCAGAAATATACTGGATTTCTTTTCAATATCATTTTTCTTGCTCCTACTATATTCCTGTAGGCAAAGAAATAAATTCTAAGACCATAGTTTAAGACTCAGAGCAGATTTGATATTGACACTACATAAAAGCCAGTAGTGATCAATGTGTTAGCTTGTCACTGTTATCTTGACTCTGAAATCAACTATTGCCACTTCCATTATTCTAAGGATTTTAATAATTTCTGACTTTCTGCAGCAAATATATAAAACAGAATAACTTGTTGGAAATGGTGTAACTTAAAGACAGTAAGCCAAACCAAAACAAATATGTTGAGAGAGAAAGAAGTTGGATATTAAGTTAACCAAGTTGGACAACTAAGGTTAGAATAGTACATTTGTTATTTTTAGATCACTGTGTATATTTAAGTCAAAGTTGATCTCATGTAAAAGTCAACCCTGTATTTTTGGCCAAAAAATCTGGAATTTTCCAAATGTCTCGTTCAAACGTCAGTCCTAGTTCTTCACATAATTCACACTGACATTAGGCTTGGCTTTTCTTAAGTTCATTATTGAGTGAGCACTATAATTAGTATAATTAGTATTCACTTTTTGTACGGCCATCCTGCTCCGCTCTGGGCCTCCCTTCTGCCGGCCATCCCACTCTGTTCTGGGACTCTGTTCTGCCGGCCATCCTGCTCTGCTCTGGGACTCTGTTCTGCCGGCCATCCTGCTCTGCTCTGGGACTCTGTTCTGCCGGCCATCCCACTCTGTTCTGGGACTCTGTTCTGCCGGCCATCCTGCTCTGCTCTGGGACTCTGTTCTGCCGGCCATCCCGCTCTGTTCTGGGACTCTGTTCTGCCGGCCATCCTGCTCTGCTCTGGGACTCTGTTCTGCCGGCCATCCTGCTCTGTTCTGGGACTCTGTTCTGCCAGCCATCCTGCTCTGCTCTGCTGGCCATCCTGCTCCGTTCCGCGATTCCAGTCTATTGGCTGGCCTGCTTCGTTCTGGGACTCCGGTCTGTCGGCCTTCCCTCTCCGTTCTGCCAATCATCCCACTCTGGACTGCCAGCCCTCCTGCTCCGTTCTGTCTGTCCCACTCCAGTCCGAGATTCCAGTCTAGCTCTCAGCTGCACCAATGATATCAGTGCCGCTCCAGGGTACTTTTTATAATAAAAGAGACAATAACGAGAAGAAAAAAAGAAAAGACGGACGGAATAATTACTAACTCACTTAATTTTCTATTCTCTTTATTCAGTAAAGTGTAATTCATTGTGTCTTTTTCTTTCTTCGTTTAAGGATCAACTGGGCTTCTAATGATACAGTATGAATTTTAACAGTCATGAATTTCAGCCCCTCAAAAGCAGAATCCATGTAATAGTCCACCTCATAAATTTAAACTAAAATAAGAGTAAACTCTCTGTCAGTACTCAATATCATCAACTGGGGGGTGCCGCCTCAGATGAGTCTGATCAACTCTGTGGGAAAGAGAGCTGGGTGTTGAAGTTTCTTCAGAGGCATGGGAGGATATTTGGGAGAATGCAAGGAAGATATCTATTTACAATAGGACCCATACTTTACAGTTGAACATTTCCACAGGGTCCACTTAGCCCCAGACGGTTTGTCAAAATTTAAACAAGGGGTATCTTCAGCATGCCCCAAGTACAAGGTCTGTATGGGTACTCTTACCCATTGTCTTTGGTCTTGTGACAGACTTCAAACAGATTGGAGCGCTGTAGTGGGTGCAATGGAGAGGATTTTAGGTGTAGGGGTGGAGAAGGACCCTATTTCGCTCCTTTTGGGCTTACCCATTATATTTCCTACAGACTCGCATAAGGCAAAACTTTTCAATATTCTTACATTCTGTGCAAGGAAGAATATCTTGCTAGGTTCGATATCAGAAAAACCCCCCAGGCCTGTCGGGTTGGCGGAAGATTGTTATGGAGCATATTCCCCTGGATTTTCTCACAAACATTGTACACCACAAAACTGAGAATTTTTACAAGACATGGCAACCCTTTTTGAAATACCTGGACACAGATTTATCTGCCACACTAATATATCCAATATCCAGGGAGGAGGAGCTGTGAATGTATCAGTGTTTTGTTTGGCTGGGCTGAGTTATTACTATTTATTTGTTTGTTGTTAGGTATTTATTTATTTAGTTATATAGCTAGTTTAGGTTTTTTTTAATTTTATACTTCTCTATATATGTTTATACATTCGTAAAGGAGGGTGGGTTGGGGAATTTTTTTTATTATTTGGATTTAGTTTTTTACTATTTTTGTACTGTTTTGAGTTGCATTGTTTTGTATTTGTAATATTTGAAAATCTATTTTTTCTTAAATAGTCTCAAAAATTCGACTCTTACGTGAGTATATATTGTACTACTAATAGAGAGGTTATGTGGATGGAAAAAGTGAGCCTGATTGTAACTGTTGGCCTGTTTGTTGATCTGATAGAAAATAAAGCAGCTTACAATCATGCATGAAGCTTCAGCATTCCAAGCATTTTCTTCCTCATGTCTTTGGAGAGGTTGAAGAAATGCTCATAAAAGCACGCATATTCAGTCTTAAAGACAACGGCTGCTATTGTTATTTCCCTGCATAAGCAGATTATAGGGCAAAACAAACTGGCCTACATAGAAATGAGACATTCAAATCTCTGAAAAGAGCAACTATTGCCTCTAAATTCAAGAAGGTAACTACAGTGGACCTGAGCTACATAAGCCCATTTATGTCCCACAAGATTGCTGTTTCAATTTTTCTTACAAATACGTCAGAATTATATTATAAGACTGGGTTACCTAATTGTTGGATGCTGAAGTGTGATTAATGTGACTGGTTTAAGTACAAAAGGGTTCAAGGTCACCTCAGACTGCAGTACAGCAAAGACAAAGGATCTCTTGTCCATTAAATGAACAGTCCATTATCAAGAATGCACTACCATAGAAATTAACACGGCTGTTGAGTTATGTCATAGACAAGGCCACTGTTTTCAGGTTTTTTATTTGGAAAAATGGTTAAATTGTGAAAAATGTTGCTAAAAATCATGGAAATTCATAATGCACTGCAATAAACAGACTGTTGAAGACCTTGAGCAGAATCTGCTCAGCCCCTGAATGATATGGGCATTAAGCAAGAAAGTTGGGAAAATTAAATGAGATTCTTGCATTCAAGAGCACCAAGTCCTACTCTCCAATCAACTGTACCGATGAGAATCTCATCAGCAAGTGAGCAGCGAATGGCATGTTTGCATGCATTAACATCTCACTATTAGTTAATCTTGCCTTTGTTTATATGCATTTTGTCATTCTTCTATCCGCTGAGTTAGAAACTAGACAGCAACAGTTTCTGACCTGAAAGTCAGAATGGGTACCTGGTGACTCCAGCTCACCACTTGCTTCTCTAACTCTCTATCTTGGAAGTAGTCACCAACATCTCAGGGCACGCTCCATTGGCAGTCATCGCACACACACTCACACCCCTGTCCTTGGGTTTTGGCATCAAACCACATAACAGCTGGATCGTACGTCTCTACTCCAGTTTCAATAGTGTTTAGTGCTGTACCTAACAGTGCACTGGTCCTTGTCTTTGGAATGTTGCTGCCAGCACACATTGCCTGTGAGGACAGGCATCAATCCCTGATTGCATCAGGGTGATCTCAAGTCTCCTTGTTCTTAGCACTTACTACTTTGTGCCAGTTGAATGCTGGCAGCATCTCTGCCTTTGGCTTTTTGTGCTTTGCCCTATGAGCCAGCGCCTTAAAAACTCTTAAAAACTTAAAAACTATTGTAATGACTTCCCTCTTAACACAGCTTCAAAGCCAGGCAACCTGTCATGGTTGGTAGCAGTTATCAGTCCAGGCATGGATGCGTTGTATCATTTCCTTGCTACATCAATCTCCAGTACCAGCCACATAAGCAGCAAACCCATGACTATTTGGCTGAAGCCCTTGCAATGTTTTAAAGTCTAAGGGTCCTTATTCATGTCAGTGGAGATGCATTTAATCAAGAGCTACCAAGGCAGTCTCTGAAATCAGTCCAGTGCAGCCATTCTGGGGAGCTGCACACTCATCTGTCAGGATTCTAATCAATAGTCAGTTGGGGCTGTCCATCCAAGTTGGTCAATGGAGGGAGTCATGGTCAGTCCTGGGGCTTCAGGAGGGGTTATCAGGGGCCACTGCTGGGAGAGAGCAGCTGGAGATCTCAATTGTGGAGATTGGAAATCCAGCATACTGGGATGTAGAGGGGAATAACAGTTGTCAATGATGGAGGGGACAATACAACATAAAAGAAGGTGAGGGAAAGGCATAATGCAGGAGAAGGAGGTTGTTGATGGCCGACACCACCTTGGCTTTAGTTGACATGCACTGATATCCAAATGTTGGGCATTACTATGCAATATACCTCAAACTCAGGGGATAAAGTGCGGAGATGAACAGTTAAATAACCATGTTGGGTAATAACATGGTGAAGATCAAAAGTGATAGTGTTGACTTGGAGGACAACCAAGGAGCACATATGAAGGTGTAGGGCATCACTCATACTGAGAGACTGACAATGTGACTCACTCTGTAAAGCACGGCTGTCATATCTTTCTATCACAGTCCAAACTACAAGTGCACAGTGAAAATTAAAATAGTTGTGACCACACCCAGAGTGAGTGGGGTAAGCATGTCATTTTAGGAGGGAGAGGGCTGCATTTTTAGACAATGTGAGGACCTTCATTGGGCAACAGCATTAAACAGATACCCACATAATGCAGGAGAAAGAAACTTGTGATCACATCACAATGTTGAATTTCAATTTTAAGCATTGACCTACTGTGGGAAATATAAATCTTGGACCCAACCACTCTTGGCATATCATACAGGATCAAGAATCAATGGCAGTGATGGCTGGGAAACTCTTGCAAGTATTGTGTCCTTGAAAGGTTCCAGTAATTGCCAGAGTAGCAAGCACTTTCCAAGTTCACATAGCCTGCACAGGGTTCAGGAACTGCTCGCTTCACACCTTGGCTATAAAGCTGGAAAGGCTAGGCCTGTATTCGCTAGAGTTTAGAAGAGACCGAGATGACATTATTGAAACATAAAAGATCCTGAGGGGACTTGATTGGTGCGGGATGAGATGTGGGAGAATGCTGGAAGGAAACTTCCTCTTGTAGGAGAGTCTAGAACTAAAGGTCATAGCTAATAATTAAGAGGGTGCCCATTTAAAACACAGTTGAGCAAACATGTTTTCCTTTTGGAGGGTTGAGAGTCTTTGGAATTCCCTTCCTTAAAAGGTTGTGGATACACAATCTTTAAATATTTTCAGATTTTGATTAACAAGCATTATACATTACTACTTCCTCTGTTTTTTGCTGTTCCCTCAGTTTTGCATTAACTGAAGTTACTTATTGTGTGTACTTGATTTCCTGATAAACTCTGTCCCATGGAGTTTGGGAAGTGAAATTGTGCCGAAGCTGTTGTGTGTTATTCACTGTTCTAATGTTGAAAAATGACTTCAATCAGCAAGAAATGATTATAACAGTTAATAGCATGGATGCAGGTGTCAAAAGGTGTTCTCTTAATGTATGACAGTAATTGCACAAACTTAAAGTACAGATTCTTTTGTTAAACTGCACATTTAATGGGAATTATAGTCATCAATCTCCCATGATATTGTGAACAGTGTTGAAAGCAAACTTAATGTTCAGAAGAGCCTAGAAATTGTCAAGAGTCTGTTTGTTAATGATGGCATTAGCATAATAGAGAGGTGACCAAAGTCCAGAAAACCGTTGTGGGAGCAGTGTTCGGCTTCCTAATAGTAACCACAAGGTATGGTGAAGCATAAATGAAAAAAAGTGGGAGTTTGTCAGAAATAATCATGAGAGATTTTAACCAATATATTACCTGGAAAAGTCAGATGGGCAAAGATAGTTGAGAAGAAGAACTCATAGAATGTTTTTGGGATAGTTTCTCAGAACTGCATATTCTGGGCCAATCAGATGGCAGATTGTTCTAGATGTGTTATTGTACAGCGAGATCAGATTTGTTAACGATCTCATCATGAAAGTGCTCCTGGATGGGCAGAAATATGTATGAATTTTACATATGGTTTCACGAAGAGAGGAGGGAGTCTGAAACTATTCTTTTAAAACTTAAGGGCAATTATGAGGGCATGAAAGCAGAGCCTCCTAAAATGAATTGGCAAATTAGGTTAAATAATGGGTCAATAGAAATGCAGCAGCAGTCATTTAAGGCGATATCTCAAAATACACAAAATAGATGATTGTTAGAAGAAAATCCAAGGTTAAAGATAATATCAAACATTGGATGGAAATATTTCTGGCTGTAACAGCTGCTCCTTTTTTTGAGGTATTTTAGGTGCTGGAGGTGATTTCCTCAATTTCCAGGAGCAGCAATTACTGTTTAATATGCGGTTGCATTGTTTTGGAACTTGGGGGAAAAAAAAGTCAAACAACAACAGTTTTAAAAGGGAGAAGAGCAGACAAAGGAAGCACGTGGTGAGGTTGGTGCAGGAGAGTGAGGGCGAGAGAGAGGGGGTGGGGGTGGGGGGACCTGCACAGTTACCGCCTTTGCTATTTGAGTTCATGTATCGTTGGACATCAGAGTGCATCTGGGAAAATTAACAAACGGTGAAATTCACAACTGATCTTGGATAACCGTTGGGCGAAGTTCACAAAACAAAATCCGATAAGTTCATCGTTGTTTTTAAATGTGGCCTACAGAGAATCTGCAGGAGTGAGTAGAGTGGATTCTTTCTTGATTATATGTTTTTGGAGATATGTCTCTTGATTAAACTTAATATATAAGCCATAATTATTCATTTAACCCGGGACAGTATTTGTAGAGGAATAAGATGGTGTTATTTTCTGGGTCTGTAGATTATGAAGGAGCAAAAGTGGCCTTTAATAGAGTGATGTGTACTTCTTGTCAGATGTGGGAGTTTAAAGAGAGTTTAAGGGTTACTGCAGATTATATCTGCCATAAATACTGTTGGTTGCGATTCTTATCAGATGGAATAGATCGGTTGGAGAGACAGTTAGAAACAATAAGGAATTTGCAACAGCCACAGTATGTGATGGATGGCAGTTAGAGGAAGGGGGGGGGGGGAGTCTCAGATACAGTCACATAGATGGATTAACTCCAAGAAAGGTAAGAGAGGTAGGCAGCTAGAGCAGGAATCTTTTGTGGATATTCCCATTTCAAACAAGTATGCTGTTTTGGAAAATGTAGGGGGTGATGGATTCTCAGGGGAACGTAGCACGAACAACCAAGTTTCTGGTATTGAGACTGGCTCTAATGCAACGAGGGGTATGTCGGGTTCCAAGAGATCAATTGTGTTAGGGGATTCTCTAGTCCGAGGTATAGACAGATGTTTCTGTTTCTGTGGCCATCAGCGAAAATTCAGAATGGTGTGTTGCTTCCCTGGTGCCAAGATCAAGGATGTCTCAGAGAGGGTGCAGAATGTTCTCACAGGGGAGAGGTACCAGCAAGAAGTCATTGTCCACATTGGAACCAACGACATAAGAATGGAAAAGATTAAGATTCTGAAGGGAGATTACAGAGAGTTAGGCAGAAATTTAAAAAAGGTTCTCGAGAGTAGTAATATCTGGATTACTCCAGGTGCTACGAGCTAGTGAGGGCAGGAATAGGAGGATAGAGCAGATGAATGCATGGCTGAGGAGCTGGTGTATGGGCGAAGGATTCACATTTCTGGATCATTGGAATCTCTTTGGGGTAGAAGTGACCTGTACAAGAAGGATGGATTGCACCTAAATTGGAAGGGGACTAATATACTGGCAGGGAAATTTGCTGGTGCTGCTAGGGAGGATTTAAACTAGTAAGGTGGCGGGGTGCAACCCAGGGAGATAGTGAGGAAAGAGATCAATTTGAGACTGTTACAGTTGAGAACAGAAGCGAGTCAAACAGTCAGGGCAGGCAGGGACAAGGTAGGACTGCTTTTATTTCAATGCAAGGGGCCTAACAGGGAAGGCAGATTAACTCAGGGCATGGTTAGGAACATGGGACTGGGATAACATAGCGATTACAGAAACATGACTCAGGGATGAGGAGGACTGGCAGCTTAATGGTCCAGGATCCAAATGCTACAGGAAGGATAGAAAGGGAGGCAAGAGAGGGGTGGGGGGGAGGGGTTGACATTTTTGATAAAGGATAGCATTACAGCTGTGCTGAGGGAGGATATTCCCAGGAATACATCCAGGGAAGTTATTTGGGTGGAACTGAGAAATAAGAAAGGGATGATCACTTTATTGGGATTGTATTATAGACCCCCTTACAGTCAGAGGGAAATTGAGAAACAAACTTGTAAGGAGAACTCAGCTATCTGTAAGAATAATAGGGTGGTTATGGTAGGGGATTTTAACTTTCCAAACATAGACTGGGACTGCCATAGTGTTAAGGGTTTAGATGGAGAGGAATTTGTTAAGTGCGTACAAGACAATTTTCTGATTCAGTATGTGGATATACCTACTAGAGAAGGTGCAAAACTTGACATATTTTAGGAAGATAAGACAGGGAAGGTGACTGAGTTGTCAGTGGGGGAGCACTTTGGGGCCAGCAACCATACTTCTACTAGATTTAAAATAATGTTGGAAAAGGATAAACCAGATTGAAAAGTCGAAGTTCTAAATTGGAGAAAGGCCAATTCTGACAGTATTAGGCAAGAACTTCTGAAAACTGATCGGGGGCAGATGTTCGCATGTAAAGGGACGGCTGGAAAATGGGAAGCCTTCAGAAGTGAGATAACAAGAATCCAGAGAAAGTATATTCCTGTTAGGGTGAAAGGAAAAGCTGGTAGGTATAGGGAATGCTGGATGACAAAAGAAACTGAGTGTTTGGTTAAGAAAAAGAAGGTAGCGTATGTAAGATATAGACAGGATAGATTGAGTGAATCCTTAGAAGAGTATAAAGGAAGTAGGAGTATACTTAAGAGGGAAATCAGGAGGGCAAAAAGGGGACCTGAGATAGCTTTGGCAAATAGAATTAAGGAGAATCGAAAGAGTTTTTACAACTACATTAAGGACAAAAGGGTAAGTAGGGAGAGAATAGGGCCTCTCAGAGATTAGCAATGTGGCCTTTTTGTTCAGCCACGGAAAATGGGGGAGATACTAAATGAGTATCAGCTTTTACTGTGGAAAATGATAGAGAAATAGATGGTGACATCTTGCAAAATATCCATGTTACAGCGGAGGAAGTGCTGTATGTCTTGAAAAGGGTAAAGTTGGATAAATCCCCAGGACCTGATCAGGTGTACCTGAGAACTCTGTGGGAAGCTAGAGAAGTGATTGCTGGGCCTCTTGCTGAGATATTTGTATCATCGGTAGTCACAGGTGAGGTGCCGGAAGACTGGACGTTGGCTAACGTGGTGCCACTGTTTGAGAAGGGTGGTAAGGACAAACCAGGGAACTATAGACCAGTGAGCCTGACGTCGCTGGTGGGCAAGTTGTTGGAGGGAATCCTGAGGGACAGGATGTACATGTATTTGGAAAGGCAAAGACTGATTAGGGATAGTCAACATGGCTTTGTGCGTGGGAAATCATGTCTCACAAATACGATTGAGTTTTTTGAGGAAGTAACAAAGAGGATTGATGAGGGCAGAGCAGTAGATGTGATCTCTATGGACTTCAGTAAGGCGTTTGACAAGGTTTCCCAAGGGAGATTGGTTATCATGGTTAGATCTCCTGGAAGGATACAGAACTGGCTCAAAGGTAGAAGACAGAGGGTGGTGGTGGAGGGTTGTTTTTCAGACTGGAGGCCTGTGACCAGTGGAGTGCCACAAGGATCGCTGCTGAGTCCTCTACTTTTTGTCATTTATATAAATGATTTGGATGTAAGTTTGCAGATGACACCAAAAATTGGAGGTGTACTGGACAGCAAAGAAGGTTACCACTGATTACAACAGAATCTTGACCAGTTGGGCCAATAGGCTGAGAAGTGGCAGATGAAGTTTAATTCAGATAAATGTGAGGTGCTGCATTTTGGGAAAGCAAATCTCAGCAGGACTTATACACTTAATGTTAAGGTGCTAGGGAGTGTTGCTAAACAAAGAGAACTTGGAGTGCAGGTTCATAGCTCCTTGAAAGTGGAGTCACAGGTAGATAGGATAGTGAAGAAGGTATTTGGTATGCTTTCCTTTAATGATCAGAGTATTGAGTACAGGAGTTTAGGAGGTCATGCTGCGGCTGTAGAGGACATTGGTTAGGCCACTGTTGGAATATTGAATACAATTTTGGTCTCCTTCCTATCGGAAAGATGTTGTGAAACTTGAAAAGCTTCAGAAAAGATTTACAAGGATGTTGCCAGCGTAGGAGGATTTGAACTATAGGGAGAGGCTGAACAGGCTGGGGCTGTTTTCCCTAGAGCATCAGAGGCTGAGGGGTGACCTTATAGAGGTTTACAAAATTATGAGGTGCATGGATAGGGTAAATAGGCAAAGTCTTTTCCCTGGGGTCAGGGAGTCCAGAACTAGAGGGCATGGGTTTAGGGTGAGATGGGAAAGTTATAAAAGAGACCGATGGGGCAACCTTTTCACACAGAGAGTGGTCAGTGTTTGGAATGATCTGCCAGTGGAAGTGGTAGAGGCTGGTACAATTGCAACGTTTAAAAGGCATTTGGGTGGGTATATGAATAGGAAGGGTTTGGAGGGATATAGGCCAAGTGCTGGCAGGTGGGACCAGATTGGGTTGGGGTATCTGGTCGGCATGGATGGGTTGGACCGAAGGAGCTTGTTCAGCCTCTCCCTATAGCTCAAATCCTCCTACTCTGGCAACATCCTTGTAAAACTTTTTGGAACCCTTTCAAGTTTCACAACATCTTTTTGATAGGAAGAAGACCAGAATTGCACGCAATATTCCAACAAAGGCCTAACCAATACAGCCGCAATACAGTCCTGTACAGCCGCAACATGACCACCCAACTCCTGTAATTGTATACCACTGTGTTGCTACCTTTGTCACTCTTAGGTAAGGTACAAGAGATTGTGATGGTGATGTCTGTAAGATATGAATCTCTTAGGTCGTTGCTTGACTTACCAGTTTGACTGCTCTTTCAGCTCTGATACGTGCCCCCTGATGTTCGTTGGGAGAACTTCACAAGGTTGATGGGGCGGGTGTATTGTAGTTTTTTCAAGTGTCTTGATCGTTTTGGAAATGGTGGAGAGGTGCTTTGTCCATATTTATTCCTTTTTAACTTTTCTGTAATTGTTTGGTACAAGTGAATGGTTCGCGAAGCTATTCCAAGGGCAGTTAATAATCCAGTGCATTCGTAGAGAGCTGAATTCAGATGTAGACCAGACCAGATCGTAAAAGCAGATTTCCCTTCTGAAAGGATATTCATGAACCTATCAGCTTTTAATGCAAATTTATGACATGTTTATGTTTGCCAATTTCAGATTTATTAATTGATTGATTTTTTAAAAATTTTAAATTCCACCAGTTGCTATGCAGAGATTTGAACTGTGTCTCAAAACACAGCCTGGGACACTGGATTAGGAATCCAATGACAATAACCATTATGCCACCATTTTGCACTACAGAGTACGCAAACATCTTTCCAAAAGGTTTGAGACACCAGAAATATGCAATATGAGCCTGGATTTTTGAAGTATCTAGCTTAGAAAGATGAATTATATATGTTAAAAGTTTTGTAGTTGGTTTGAACTGAAGTTTCAGTTTGTGATATCAATTATCTCCACTCACCAACATTTGTACCTCCACAGGGTTTGGTATAATAATCAGAAATGCTTTTATCAATGATCTATGATGTAACTATTTTGAATACTCTACATTGATTAAAGTTCTAACCTTTCCCATTTTTTAAAAATCTCCCATTGCTAGATCAAATAATACTAGTGGAGCAGAAATATGTGATGAGTATATTTTTTTAAAAAAGCAAGAGGTTCAAATTAAATTGAAATTAGTTTGAATTAAAAAGCTTCACATTTTTTTGCTGTTTTGTGCTGAAATAGTCTAAACCCATGTCACCTCTAAACTCACCAATAAAGTTAGAATGAGCACATAGAATTTCTCCACGTAAGACTCTCCTAAGTATATTAGAACTGTTTTGAATTTGCCTTGCTTCCTGTCTGGCTCAGGCAGATTGCAAAGTATCTTGTCTGGCTCGAGCAGATTGTAGTGTATTTTGATATGTACCATGGGGCTTGTTTTGGACAGACTGAGCTTAACTTTGGACAGAATTTTGGCAATTATTTTTTGCAGTATATATAAACCATGCTTTTAAAAATGAGAAAAATAAAGAGTGAATGCTGGCTAATGATGTACTCAAAACAACGGGAAATAAAATGTAGTGTGTCTGTCAGAGAGAGATTGTATTTTTAATCCATTTTTCCTCTTTCCTACCATTGGTAGTGTTTGTAGAGTCAGGCACCACTGAATCATCGTGGGGTAAGGATTGAGACTGAACAATGTTTTAAAAATGAATATTTCATCCAGGGAATGTATACTTTATATTAGAAAAAAAAATTAGGCTATTCATTTTGCAGGAAGTGTCTCCTCACCTTTTCTCTTCCAATATTTTTCAATCACTTTTGTGTAACGTTATTATTGCTCTTCCAGCTTAACCTGTGTTTGAGATACCTTCAGATGAATACTTGTTAGAATATCAAATGTATCTACATGTCACTTCTGTCTATTGAAAGTAACATGATTAGTGGAATAACAATTCCTTTGGTTGACAGCCCTGGCAAAGCAGCAGAAATTCTTTCAACTGCACTTTTTAATGAAAATTTGATCATTTTAAAAGATTGAGCGTTGATATGTGTAGAAAAATAATATTCGTATTTGTACAATTAGAAAAAAAACTATATTGTACTTTAATCTTTCCTACAGTCCTTTTTGTAAAATAACTCAAGATTTAAGTTCATCTTTTAAACCAGTAACACTGATGTAACAATAAACTCATCAATCACTCATTAATAACTTCACTTTTCTTATTATAGGGAACCAATTGGAAAGAAGAAATCTGGTAAGGAGCATTGAATTGTTTGTACTAGTTGTCTATTGCTAAAGCTATTTTAAATTATTGTGGCCAGTAGGAATCTTAGAACACTTCAGAGATTAAATATGTTTGATTAAATGCAATTTACCATGAGTTTTTGTGAATTGGAAAAATGTTTTACTTACTAACTTGACAACAAATGGATGCAAAGTGAATTTTTAATTTTAAAAATCTGCAGACAATATCCTTTGAGAGGTATAAATATGGTAGGATGGTGAGAAATTCTAAAGACCAGTCCAAAGAACTGCTAATGGGATAATTTATCTGATAAAATGGTAACAACATCAGCAAGAAGTTTCCACACTCAAAAAACAGACCTAATAGAAACAATATGTAGGCACGGTAGGTGGAGATTTAGACAGCATCCTATGTTCGGGACTCATCAATTGAATATTGCTGAACAAAAATCAGAAATGTTATAAAGCTATTAACTGTAGGCTGAAGTGCTAAACTATGGATCACTGTTAATAATGGCTTGAGTTGTGGAAGGGTTAATAGCAGCTTGTAAAATTAAAGGGACCTTTTTTTATCTAAACAGAGAGCACTGTCACAAATGTTGTGTGATTTGTCTCTCAAAACTGCATTTGGACCTTTCAGGAAAAAAAGAAAGGCCCAACAGCAAAATAATTCTCAATTTTGGAACAGATTTTGAGAAGAGATTGGTAATAGTGATCTATCGTAATATACAAAAGGAAACTGTAGATTGTGCTTTTTCAAACAATGCAGAGAGTAATTGTTTTAATAAGGGATTTGAAATATGCCATAATTTTACTACTGAAATGGCAGCCATTCCTGCAAGTTGAAGGCAAATTATGATAGTGTAATTAAATTAAAGGAAGGAATAGATTATGTAACGCATCATCAATACATCTAGATCCAGGATCCCTTATCCATCCCTAGCAACATAAATAAAACTGATCTGATAAGTCATATATGTACATTTAAAAGCTACAGTGGAGGAAAGACAAAACAATTACAAATGGGTATCAGGGATATGTTTTGTGTTCCATTATACAGCTGCTGGGTTTCAAATGATTCATTTGTATTCATGAGGTTGGCTGTCTGTACATTTATGTAAAAATTGTGGTCTCACTGCCAATCAGTTTTGAAGTTTCCTATTGAATATTTGGATTAAGTACATGATTGAACAGGAGTGAAGCAGAGTAATACTTCCTGGTCAGTTCTCTCCTCTGAATTAAGCACTAAGCTAAGCTCTAGGTTAATACAAACCTGTTCAAAACGATGTTACCATTACAGTGTAAATGTCCCACTGAATCTGCTTTTGGACTAAGTACTGATTCAGCTGTCTTTTTTTTAATAAGACAATATAATAACAATGTTTTGGCAAGTATTTCTGCAGAAGTTCCAAAGATACCATCAAACAAACATTTGAAATTATATAATCCACTAAAGAGGAGGGTTGGGTAGCTGCCCAAATAAGAACAAATGTTATAACATCTGAACCAAAAGTTGTTAACAGCCCTCCATGTGAGTTTAATACTGAATGACAAAATATTATGGTTGGAAATGAGAAATTGAAGTCAGTGAGGAACTCGTCCATATGAACTCCTCAAATCTGAAGGGTCAGGCTGGGTACTTTCCAATGAGGAACTATGTTTATTTTCTTTGGGTGTAATCTAGAAGAGCAAATTAACCTCCTATTCTAGAGCCGCCTTGGGCCTCACCCTGTTGAAATAATTGGGATGGAAACTAAGTTGACTTTAGCTGTCTGATTAATCTAGTTTCTCTGGAGGTTGAAGTTGAATGGATGACTTAATAGGAGTGTAATCTATCTGCAGCTTTTAAAACACAAGAATATATTGGTTCATTATCTTAGATGATGTAGTTTGGAAAAAAAAGTCATCTTCTCATGTTTTAGAAATAAGGTGATCAACAATGTAATTTATGCCAATGAAAGCAATAAGCAATAGAAAAAAGTCGTAAAGCAGAAGAACAGACAGCTTTACATGGAGCTCCATTTCCACTGCCAGAAACTGTTCGAACATAGCTAAAAATTGATCTGGTAGCAAAAGAAAATAATACTGACATTTTATAAGTGATAGTATAAGTGTACCATACACTAGATGCATGCAAACATGCTCCCATGCTTGGTTCTTCCGACTGGTCCTTTGAAATTCAGCCCTGATGTGTTTAGAGCTCACATAGGTCAATGACATAAATTAAAATGCCCAATACCTTGAGAACAGTGTTTCATCATGCCATTGTTTGAAAAAATGTTAACACGGTTTCTGCTTTTCTGATCAATATACAATAACATAAACATTTTATGTATCATTTGTGTAGATCAACAAAACAGGCTGTGACTTTTTGCATTCCCATATTCAGTAAATTATACACAGGGTAAATTTGCCGACATTGCATATAGTTCACTTTCTCAACATCTCAGTTCAAAGCCTTTGTAAAAATGATTTCATTTTTCCTCATGTGTACTTTCATTCATTTTCCTCATTAGGGCTTGCAATAATCCAGAGAACGGCTTCGTTTCTAAAGAGAGGTATTAGAGATACTTGCTTGGCCATTACTGAAATGATCCTTAACATTGCTGGATGGTCTTAAACTGTAATGATTTTGGACCATGCAGCCAGCTGATTGGCAGTGGATGGGGCCAGCTTAATGCTAAATGTGGTGTGGTTCATGCATGCTGAATAACTTTGCATTATTGATTACAAATCGATTAATTGGGATGAAAAATGTTCTCTCACTGCATTCAACTTTCTTCTTGGTAAGGTTCACTCAAGCTGTTGCATACAAAAGAAGGAGTTTTATTTATAAACTTTATATAGGTGCACTATTTTTCAAGTAATTACTAACCCTTTCACGGGCACAAAACAACTTGGATGGTAAATTTCAAAGTTCAGAATTTTTTTTGAAAAAGGCATATGTCGAATTTTAAATGTTTCCCAGTCTCATGTTTAACTTGCCTTTCTAAAAGTTGAAATAGCAAACAAAAAGAAATCTCGTACACAATATTGTGGTACCTCATTCTGATGAGAGAAAACAAGTGGCCTGTAAGAGGGTTATTTAGCAATGATAGATTTAAAACTACACTTAATCCAAGAAGTTACTTGGAGCTTTCTGTCTCACTTGTTATCACTGAATCCACAATTTTCTTTTCACACCACTTTCCACAGAATTTTTTGGATGTGAACCACTGAATTATGTTTTGAAGCTATACTTCAAACTGGATTGGAAACACAGAATATGTTTATGCAGAAGTTTTATACATATGGTGTATGATGTAAGACCAAGGAAATGGGCAGAAACAGGAAGTTGTGGTAGAGCAGGGATGCAATTACTTGTCCCGTTTTGATTGTTCATAGGTTTAAATATTAAATTTCACACAGACTCTGCCTATTTTATTAAAGTTTCATTTATATCTTATTTTAAAGTGATTTTGCAAAAAAAAAAGATTTACACCAATTTAAGCTACTGAGTCATTGTTTATGCTTGATTGTTACTTTAGAAGCTTTAAAGGGAAATGATAACTTTTGGAAAAATGTCTCTTCTTACTCAATGCATATTGTTTAAAATCCTGACAAAACTCAGCAGTTCACCACTGGAACACGAGGTATCAAGTTCACTTACACATTGTGGTCAGTGTTGATTCAGAACTGTGATATGCCGCCTCTTCATATCACTCTTCTTCCGAATATACAATTGTAACTGTTAAGTAGAACTTCTACAAAGTTGTACGATACTGAGTTATTATAAATATTAACTTTCACAATTTCATCAGGTAAATGGATTGATGCATTTTTCCATGTTTTTCTGTTGTTCTTGAAAACTGTTGTAGCAGTATGAGTTACATAGACATTAGATGTCTACATCTTCTAAAAATAACTTTCCTTTGAGTGAAGATCAATGTGTGAAGGCAAATATATGAATATTAGCTGATAACATCTACTTCAGTTCATTGTTACATCGCTCCTGCAGGTCCAAAGTGAACTCAAATACATCAAATCAAATCAGGAACTGTCCTAATCTCTGGCTCAGTATCACATTACTGATAAACAAATTTACCTTTGAACTGTTGGAGAGTGGATCCCTAGGTTGGAGAGTGGATCCCTAGGTTGGATAGAGATTTGCAGCTGCAGTTTAAAATTTGCCACAAATCTTGAAATCAATCAGAGAGGCCTTCAAGGTAATTGATGTATGAAATGAAAAATTTAAAAAATGCTTTGAATAAGTAGGGAATGCTTTTTTTTAAGCTAGAATTGAGATGGAGAAGAGATATTATTTTCAGGCTGGGCTATGTTACCCAACCCGGGGAATAGTTAAATGAGACCAAGCTTTTGGTCACCTCTCCTACCATCCCCTTTGGCTGATCGAACATATTTAAATTAAACCTCTGATGATTTATCGTGTTGGGGACCCAACACAAATACAAATTATTGATATAAAGTGCACAAAGTGTTAAATTAGCCAGGAATACATGCCTGATTTGACGCAAATGTAAACAATTAAGGATCAAAAGCTACAGATGTGTTTCTCACAAAATACAAAACAAGCTTAAAATGACAGAATCCTAATTCTAAAAGCATTTCAAGGCTAGATGTACACCCAGCAATTGGGGTATTGTCTGGCATTTTTTGACTTCTGAGTGTTTAGGAATTAAATTTAGTTATTAAAATGCTTTTGGTTTTTTAGAAACATATTTTGAAATTTAAAAGACAGACAACTAATCCCTGCTGTATGTATTTTTCAATACTTCCTTTTGATTGTGATATGTGTATTAGCATTACAAGACAGAGCATTGTACTTGGTGTACTGCTCTTCACAAATTTGATTTTCCACAAGCAAGTGAGATTTCACAGAGTGCAAGAATGCTTGTGTGTGAACAACACAATCAAAGAGCCACTGCAGGCATAATGGAGACATGGTTTCCTCCAGTATCCTTCGAGTAGTGAGAGTTGTGTTAAACTGACTGTCATTTAACCCAAACATCTCGAGAGATAAATCCCTAATAGGATCTCATCATTGGCCACAAACTTTGCAGAATGTAGTTTGATGAAGTGGATGACCAGGGATGTACAGAAACATGACAAGCTAATCACTTCTTGGCCAATATTCCTGCAGAGAAGGATAGAATCTGAAATGTATGCTGGTTTTGATACATTTGGTATTGCTTGAATTTGCTCTCATGCGTTCTATTAAAATGACACAATTCTTAAGAAAACCCCATCATTTCCTCTGTCTACTATCAAGTTTCCTCCTTACGAATTGCCTTTTGTAAAGTGCAGTTCCAAATATAGTGGCAGCCTCACAAATCCTTGTCATTCGTTTGTATTTTCATGTGGAGAAGGAGCTTCAACAAGGTATTTTATCAAGCAATATGTTTTAACTGAACGCAAATCCATTCTCACTCAGTTCATTTGCATAACTGGTTCACAGGAAATCCAACAATTATGGTTCATTCCTAATTGATTTTGAAAAGGTATTGGTAAACCCTCTTCAGGAACCACTGCAGTCCAAGTTCTATAGAAGCATCCACAATGCTACCAGGAAAGGAATTCCAGGATTTTAACTCAACAGAAGTGATATAATAGCAAAACAAGTCAGGATGGTGTGTGACCCATAGGGGAACCTGCAGGTCATGGTGTCATATGTGCCTTTTGCCTTTGGCTTTCTTGGTTGTAGTTGGATTTTTAAGATGCCGTTGAAGGAGGCTCTGCAAGCTGCTGCAGTGCCTCATATATTTGGTGCACACTTATGCTAATCTAAATGGTGGTGCAGGAGTGAATTTTTAAGGGGATGGGGAGCCATCAATTGGATGGCTTTGGTCCTGGGGGATGTTGAACTTGAATGTTGTTGAAGCTGCATCAAGTAGAGAGATTTTAATGTCACTCCTGACTTGTATGTTCTAATGATGGACAGAATCTGCAGATGCAGAAGTTGAGTTACTTTCAGCAGAATCCCCAACTTCTGACCTAATTTTCAAATATTTTTGGTGCTGCTTTTGGCATAAGAATACAGTTATAACACCAAAGGAAGCCCCTCATGTCCTTTGTGACTCTTTGTAACAGCAACACTTTGTCACTTTCTTGATAAAGCTAACATAATTTATTTTTTTTAAGTTATCTTCCAGTTTCCTTTTGAGAACCTCTGCCTTCAGTACACGCTTGGCACTTTCCAGATCCAAACTGCAAAGAAACACAAAGGTTTTTCTCATCCAAAAAGCAGAAATTGCTGAACAAACTCAGCAGATCTGGCAGCATCTGTGGGGGAGTAAAAAGTTAACATTTGAGTCCAATGGTATCTATCACTGGACTCAAAATGTTGACTCTGCTTTCTCTACATAGATGTATCGAGACACGCTGAGTTTCTCCAGCAATTTCTGTTTTTGTTTCAGATCTTCAGCATCCACAGTTCTTTATTTTAAGGTTTTTCATCCTGTTGCCTTTGGTTATTTTGTCTTCATTCACTCTAAATTTGTTCTTCTGATTCCCAATGTTACTGCAAATATGTTTCAATGTACTCTGTCCAAACCCCTAATGATTACAAACACCTTTATCAATTGTTTTCACTACCATTTTTCTGGCAAGGAAAGTCCCATTTTCTCTAAGCTAGCCACGTAATTGAAGATTTTCTTACTTTGGACTGTTTTCTGCACTTTCTGTAAAGCGACCACATGTCTGCCTAAGTTATTGAGCCCAGATTAAGACAAAATGTTTGTGTTAAGGACCAACCAATGTGTTTTAAAAATATTTACTATAACTTCCGTGCTTTTATACTTCTGTTCTTCATGCCTCTCTTTTTAAAGCCTAGAATACCTATGTCTTATTAATCTCATTCATCTCACTGGAATTAAAAAACATGGCTGACACCAGTTCCTGCAGTCCATCTATTCTACTGTTTTGTAGGAATGAGATAATTGTAACGTTGTTAACTTTTCCCTTAAATGAAATAAATTAGCTCAAAATAATTACAGTATACCATAAAACAAGTCCTGTGGAAGCAAAATATTATGGTTGTTTACTGAGCATTTTTATTTTCATGCACCTTAGATCTGCTTATAAAAAGCATGTGTGTCAGTTGATCCTTCTGTATCTTCAGTACAAATACGTTAGCAGAGATAAGCTGAGAGGATTAAACTTCCCTTGTATTGCCGCTGGATATTGTCGCACATGTTTTCATTTAAAATTTAATGCAGGCATTGAACATTTGGTTCTCAGTCAGATTCTTGATTGAGAGCAGACATACATTTTTCCACAGAAAATATGGTATCTGCCTCGTGATATATTCTGGTAACTTTCGGATCGCAATTTCTTTTGTTATCACTTGCATCTCGATTTTCCTTTTCCATAGTATTTTGCAGTCTTGAAATATACTCATGTATCTTTTTTTTCGAAAATATTTAACATTTGTCAAAGATGGAATTAAGATTGTTTTAATTATGTGCTAAATGTACACATAGAACAGATTCATTAGTGTCTATTTTCCCTTCAGACTAATATGAAGGATTGCCCATTTCCATATAATGCTAACTGAATCCAAAACCAGTAGAAAGACACATGCAATTATCTTCTATTTCTGCGAGATGGTGACTCTTTACATGTGCCAGCACCCATGATATGTGATCAGTAATGTCTGGTCATATCATGTGTGTGATGAGGTAGGTTTTTGATGCCAAAGTACACCAAAATTGCAAAGCGTATACTTGTGATTCATAGGGATGGGTGGTGCCTGAACAAATGAAAGATTATGTGTAGTTTGTCCTGATTGTAATTTAATTGGGGAAATTATATGAGTGATGGAAAGTCTCATTTTGTTTTCTTTTGATGTATTTTTATTCACTCATGGGATGTGGGCATTTCTGGCTGGGCCAGGATTTATTGCCTAACCCTAGTTGCCCTTGAGAAGGTGGTTGTGAGTTGTGGCCTTGAACTACTGCAATCTGTATGCTATAGCTAGATCTTTTTAAAGTTTTGATCTTCCAATTTTTACTGGCTTTCTTGGCTGTCAGCTGCACATGAAAATGCAACAACCTCAGCTGACCTAATTTTGATTTTATTTGGTATGTAATTATCATTAAGTGATATTTTCATTGCGATGGTAGCCAGCATTACAAAATACCTGCAGAATAGGAAATGCCTATTTAGAATTTTTCAATATTTATTCCATAATTATTTTTTAATGTATCCTCTAGTTTGTGAATGGTATCCTTTTTTGATTTAAAAGTACTTGTGTTTTAAAACCCATGGTACTCCACTTAAAGGATAATACATTATTCACGATGTTTCTAAATACTTTCCAATGCCAATCTTGCAATTGTCAGTGATTTTTTTGGATCAAGATATAATGTCCTAGAGAGCACAGAAAAGTGAGGAATTCTTTTATTTGAGAAAACATATAATCAGAAAAGCTGAGTTTAAAAAAAAATTCCTTTCTTAAAATGTCCCCTGCCTGATGATTTGCAACTACTGCAAATATATTGTATAAGAAACAGTAGGTTAATAAAAATTTGCATTGAATGTTGTATTTTAAAGAGCTATCATTAGAATGGAGTCTTAACATCTATATTTAATAATCAATATTTCATATTCAAGGTTATTCATTTGATACATTTTGAGAATCTATTTCAATATCAATGCATTTAACATTTGTTAATTCAAATTATTTACTGTTTCTTCATGTCCTGTTTACTCAGATGTTTTACTGCTCTTTTTAGCATAGTGCTCTTTTCCAGTAATATCACTGTTAATTTAGAGTTACTTTGAGCAATATACAGTTATTTTCATGCTATCTAACGTTTATAATTGTCTTATTTACACTTTTGTATGATTAGATTTGAGTCTTTCGTAACCGAACAAAATAAGCTTTGCAAGAGAGCGGGCTAAGATATTGTTCTTACCCATTCAATTTTGTTCTGGCTAATAAATTTAATTGGTTTTAGAGATATTTTTCTACTGTTCTTTGTGGTTAAGAATTAATCATGTGATTTTTATCCTAAGCATGTTGCATGAACTCCACTTATGCTCAGATTTGGTTAGAGCATTTGAAACTGCTGTTGTTCACTATATTAGGGGAGAATATAATTTTGGCATCAAAAACATGACTCCTGGCTGCAGTTCAGATCTTCTAGCAGTTGGGTGAGTGAGTTATAGGAGAATTCCTGGCAACCTAACTGAGTGCCAGGAAATAGCAGCAGTTCCCCTCTGAAACTCCTATTGCTTTTCAACTCAGTTTCACAGTCATTTTCACGGTTTAATAGTAATGAGTTCTTGTTCAATTCTACCTGGTTTGTGTACAGATGGTATTGCTTTGTTTAGCACATGCCCATACAACATGCACGTAGTTGCATTTATGGGAGTAGTTTCCAAATCTTTAGCTGCTTTGTTGTTAAAGCTCGTGTATACAGCATTCAATATCGATCTTTTTTTTGGGGAAGCATAAGAATGTTTAATGAAATGCTGGAGAGTTACCATCCCAGGTAATGGTAATACTGGCTAAGTCAATTTCCAGAATGAAACCTCACTTGTTAGACAATGAGTTGTATTTCTTGGAATTTGATTGCTATGAGGCTGCCAATGTACAAGTAACAAACGTTTATTAAACAAAAGGGGTAAAAAAGCAATGGTTCTGTCATAAAGAGCAAAAAAAATTCATCCTTTTCCCCCAGAAATAGCATTAGCAAACATTGATCCAGTCAAGTATGACTTTAAAGTTTCTTAATGAACTGCTGAAGATACAACATTGCTTTTGACAAAATTCTGCACATTCACTAGAAATAGTTATCTCTCCCAGATGGGCTAATGCACTGATGTTTTCTGTCTATCACTATTTTGAAGCTGCTGAAACAGTTTAATTCTTCTTTCCAGCTCCGGCTCTGGTTTCCACAAACTAAACAGCCCTTCTTCTGGAATGCAACTGCTTTTGAATCAAACCAGTGGTCCCTAGCCATCTGTCTTGCTGTAGGTCGTGAAAACCCAAGTCAACAATAATCATGATTATCTCACTCGTTGAGTCATTTTTCAAATTATTATTGTTCAGTCAGGAAATGTGGGTTTCACTGTCTGAGTCGGTACTTATTGCTTCTTTTTAACTGACCTTGAGAAAATATTGCTGAGCTGGTTTTTTTTTGAATCCGAGCAGTCATTTTGTTATTGATACATCCAAAATATTTTTAGGGAGGAAAGTTCAACCATTTTTACTCAGTGATGCTGAAGGAACAGCTATGTATTTCTAAGTAACTATGGAGAGTGGTTTGGAGAGGAATGTGCAGTTGGTGGGGTTCCTATCTATCTGCTGCCCTTATTCTTTGAGCAGTACTGCTCATAGGTTTGGAATGTGTTGTCTAAAGATATTGGAGAGTATCCAGTTCATCTTGTAGATGGCACGTACTGCTGCTACTGAGCCCCAGTGGTAAAGGGGCTGGATGTTTATAAATGTGGTGCCAGTCAAAGGAAGTTGCTTTATCCTGGATGGTGTGAAGCGCTTTGAGTATTGTTGGAGCTGCACTCATCCAGGCAAGAGTATTTATTCACCCTCCAGACTGTGCCTTTGTAGATGGTGAACAAACTTTAAAGATTGAGGACATGAGTTATTCACTACAGGAGTCCTAGTCGATGACCTGTTCTTGCAGCTGCAGTATTTTATTATCTAGTCCAGTTCATTTTCAGGTAACATGCAGGACGTTGATAGCGAGGGATTCAGGGATGGTAATGCCATGGAAGATTAAGGAGAGATGGTTAGATACACTCTTGTTGGAGATGGTCATTAGAACTTAAGAACTACGAGCAGGAGTATGCTGTTCGGCCCTTCGAGCTTGCTCCACCACTCAATAAGATCATGGCCAACCTTTTCGTGGACTCGGTTCCACTTACCTGCACTTTTCAAAAAAGTATGAACCTTAGATTTAAAAGCAATTACTGAAGTAGTATCAACTACTTCCCTGGGCAAGGAATTCCACAGATTAACAACCCTCTGGGTGAAGAAGTTCCTTCTCAGTTCAGTTCTAAACCTGCTTCCTGTAATCTTGAGGCCATGCCCTCTTGACCTAGTCTCACCCCCCTGTGGAAACATCCTATCTATTTCTATTTTATCGATTCCCTTCATAATTTCATATGTTTCTATAAGATCCCCCCTCATTCTTCTGAATTCTAATGAATATAATCCCAATCTACTCAGCTTCTCCTCATAAGCCAACCCCCTCAACTCTGGGATCAACCCAGTGAACCTCCTCTACACCCCTTCCAGTGCCAGTACATCCTTTCTTAAGAAAGGAGACCAAATCTGCACACAGTACTCTAGGTGTGGCCTCACCAATACCTTGTACAGCTGTAACATTACCTCGCTGCTTTTAAACTCAGCCCCTTTAGCAATGAAGGACAAAATTCCATTTGCGTTCCTAATTACTTATTGTACCTGTAGACCAACCTTCTGTGATTCATGCACAAGGACACCCAGGTCCCTCTGCAAATCAGCATGCTGCAACTTTCTATCATTTAAGTAATAATCTATTTTGTTATTCCGACCAAAATGTATGACTTCTCATTTACTAACATTGCATTCCATTTGCCAGACCTTTGCCCACTCACTCAATGTATCTATGTTCCTCTGCAAAGTTTCACAGTCCTCTGCACACTTTGCTATGCCACTCATCTCACTGTTATCGCCAAATTTTGATACCGAACAGGGGGTCCACAACTCCAAATCATCTATACAAATTGTAAATAATTGTGATCCCAACACTGATCCCTGAGGCACACCACTAGTCATTCCCTGACACTTTTATCTGAAACCTGGATGTTGCTCAGGTCATGCTGGATTTGGGCATGGAACAGCTTCAGGATTACTAGAGAAATTGAGGCTTTGGTCAAGAAAAAGAATGAAGAATATGTCAGGTATGGTCAGCAGGGATCAAGTGAATCCTTAAAAGAGTATAAAGGCAGGAGGAATATACTTTAGAGGGAGTTCAGTAAGGCAAAAGAGGGGCATAAGATAGCTTTGGTGGATAGGGTCAAGGAGAATCCAAAAAGGTTTTACAGATACATTAATGAGAAAAGAGTAACTAAGGAGAGAATAGGGCCCCTTAAAGATGGGCAAGGCAACCAATGTGTGGGACTGCAGGAGATGGATGAGATGCTAAATCAGTATTTCGCGTCAGTGTTGACTGTGGAGAAGGATATGGAAGCTAGAGAACTTTAGGAAATAATAGTGATATTTTGAAAAGTATTCATATTACAGAGCAGGTGTTAGACCTCATAAAATGCAAAAAGGTGAATAAATCCCCGGGATCTGCTCAGATGTACCCTAGAGCCTTATGCGAAGTTAGGAAAGTGATTGCTGTGTCTCTTGCGGAGGTATTTATCATCGATAGCCATGGGTGAGGTGCAGGAAAACTGGAGGTTGGCTACATGGTGCCATTATTTAAGAAGGGTGAAAAGGAAAAGCCAGGGAACAACAGACAGGTGAGCCTGATGTCAGTGGTGGGTGAGTTGTTGGAGGGAATTCTGAGGAACAGAATTTACATGCATTTGGAAAGGCAGGGACTGATTAGAGATAGTCAACATAGATCTGTGTGGGAAATTGTGTCTCACTAACTTGAATGAGTTTTTTGAAGAAGTGATGAAGAAGATTGATGAAAAAGATTGATGAAGGCAGATTTGTGAACTTTGTCCATATGGACTTCAGTAAAGCATGGTAAACTCGTGAGCAAGGTTAAATCAAATGGAATACAGAGAGAACTAGCCATTTGGATCCAAAATTGACTCGAAGGTAGGAGACAGAAGGTGGTGGTGGAGGTTTGTTTTTCAGACTGGAGGAGTGTGACCAGTTGTGTCACAAGGATCGGTGCTGGATCCATGCTTTTTGTAATTTATGGAAATGATTTGAATGTGAATATTGGAGGTATGGTTGGTAAATTTGCAAATGATACCAAAATTCATAGTGGACAGGAAAGAGGGTTTGAGAGTGGGATGCTGGAAAAGTACAGCAGGTGAGGTAGCATCTGAGGAGCAGAAGAATCGATGTTTCATGAAGGGCTTATGCCCGAAACCGCACTCCCAACTCTGATCGCCAGCATCTGTAGACTTCACCTTCTCCTAATTGATTTCAACCCTACTGTGAAGCCCTCGTTCCTGATGAAGGGCTTGTGCCCGAAACACTGATTCTCCTGCTCCTCGGATGCTACCTGACTGCTGTGCTTTTCCAGTACCTCACTGTCAACTCTGATCTCCAGCATCTGCAGTCCTCACTTTCTCCCAGCAAAGAGGGTTTCCTCAGAATACACGGAGACCTTGATCAGATGGATCAATGGGCGGAGGACTGGTAGATGGAGTTTAATCTAGATAAATGTGAGGTACCCATTTTGGTAGAGCAAACCATGGCAGGATTTATACACTTAATAGTAGGGTCCTGGGGATTGTTGCCAAACAAAGAGATCTTGGAGTGCAGGGTCACAGTTGCTTGAAAGTGGAGTTGCAGGTGGACAGGGTAGTGAAGAAGGCATTTGGTACTCTTGTCTTTATTGGTCATTGCATTGAGTATAGGAGTTGGGAGGTCCTGCTGTAGTTGTACAGGATATTAGTTAGGCCAATTTTGGAATACGGCATGCAATTCTGGTCTTTCTGCTATCGGAAAAATGCTGTGAAACTTGAAAGGATTTAGATAAGATTTGCAAGGATGTTGCCAGGGTTGGAGAGTTTGATCTATAGGGAAAGGCTGAATAGGCTGAAGCTATTTTCCCTGGAGCATCAGAAGCTGAGGAGTGACCTTATGGAAATTTATAAAATCATGAGGCACATGGATAGGGTGAATAGCCAAGATGTTTTCTCCAGGGTAAGGGAACCCAGAACTACTGGGAATAAGGTTTGCGGTGAGAGGGGAAAGCTTTAAAAGGGATCCAAGGGGCAAAGTCTTCACGTAGAGGGTTGTATGTGTGTAATGAGCTATCAGAGGAAGTGGTGGAGGTTAGAACAATTACAAAATTTAAAAGGTATATGAATAGAAAGGGTTTAGAGGGATATGGGGCATATGCTGGCAAATGGGACTAGATTAATTTAAAATATCTGTTTGGCATGTACAAGTTGGACCAAAGGGTCTGTTTCGGTGCTGTACATCTCCATGACTTTAGCTGACAAATGGTGCTGAACATGATACAGTCCTTGGCAAATACTCCCACTTCTGGCCTTATGATGGAGAGAAGGTTAATGAAGCAACTGATGGTTAGGTCTGGGACACTACCCTGAGAAACACTTGCTGTGAAGCCCCCAGATGGCTGACCTCGGACAGCTGCAAAAATATTCCTTTCTGCCTGATTGCAACCACTGAGTGTTTTCCTTGTGATTCCCATTGACTGTAGTTTTGCTAAGGCTTCTTGACACCCCACCTTGAAATGTGGCCTTGTTATCAAGTGCAGTCACTCTCTTTATCTTAAGTCACATGATTTATTGGAATAGCAGTCATTACCTCTCATTGTTCCAAAAGACTTCCTTAACTCTTCTTGAGTACACTGCAGATCAAATACCTTCAGAGAACTGAAAAACAAAACCCCATTTAACTCTACTTTCTAATCCAAATTCCCAAAGTAATAATAAAAATGTCATCACAAAAAGGCCCTTCTGCGCTAAATGAGATCAGCTTCCATCCAACTACTTGATTCTGTCAGAGAGAACTGTTTTTGCATAGTAAAGGTAATCAGAAATGCGATAAGGCACCGATAGACATTCTATGATCATGACCACTGCTGCTCGTTGTGGCCAACTTTCATCGTCTTGCCCTCATGTCATTTCAAGATATCACAGGAGGACACAGACTTTAGAACAGTTTGTTGATGTTTGCTTTACCAGGAGAATCAGTTTAATCTCTTAGGGAGATATTTATCCAAATTTCCTGGAGTATGGCCCATGTAAAAATCCAAGCACCTTAGAACAATATGGTGTTATTAATGAATTGCAAGAACTTTACTGCTTTAGTACGTATGTATTGAATGGTCAGACACATGGGATTATGTAAGCTAATTTTCAATTCCCATGTAATGGAATCATTTTTAAGAAAAAAGACATTTTTGTGCATTGATTATATAAAGACTTTGAGAGACAAAATGAGGGATCTTAACCAAGAAGAAAATGGGTGAGTTTGAATCAGGCGGAGACTTATTGTTTGAGAAATCTATTTCTCAACACAAATCTCCCTCTGGCTTTGCCACTTTTTTCTAAACTAGGGTTAAAGATGGATAAGAGATCACCCCCTCCAAGGAATTGAAGTGGTACTTTAGGTGTATTGAGGATGATATTTATCTGACATTGAGCCTGGTTTCTGAGTGCCCCAATTCTGACAGTTCCATGGAGGTGAGGTCACAGTAAATCTAGAAAGTCAGTGCTTTTATCTCCATGAACAAGGAACTGCCATGATCTGACACATTACCCGTCTCAATGTTTTAAAAAAAGCCCTCAAATTTAAATGTCAAGCTTTTGAACTTACACCACCAAGAGATTCTCAATCAATCCCTCTCACCATAACTAGCTTGGAAATCTGGTTGGCATCTGGGCATTGCATCAATTTTGTCATGCTGTGGATGTGGTGTGAAGTTAAAACACAGCAGAGGTTTGGAGAATTCTGAATTGTGCATTCCCCACATCTTTCTGACAGTGCTGCTTTGCAAATGTGTACTCGTCTTCCCAAAAGCTTTCCTCTGCAACTCCAACAATGAAACCTTATTAGATTTCACAGCCAGAAAATGAAATGTAAATACTAAATTGTCTGGCAAATAGTCATGGAACAGACTTTTGACATCTTGAAATAACAGTTCCTGTTTTGAACTGATTTGCAGGTGTCTTAGATTATATTGGCCATCATTCCTTCCAAAGTTTCCTTCAAGAGGAAGTCTACAGCATCGTTCCATGCTTCCTTCAACAAGACCAGATGCAATAGTCTCTTGCAGTTGGTTAGGTAAAAACAAGCAGATGCTGGAAACCAGATTCTAGATTAGAGTGGTGCTCGAAAAGCACAGCAGTTCAGGAAACATCCGAGGAGCAGGAAAATCGACAGTTCGGGCAAAAGCCCTTCATCAGGAATAGAGGTAGAGTGCCTGCAGGGTCGAGCGAGAAATGAGAGGATGGTGGGGGTGGGGAGAAAGTAGCATAGAGTACAATAGGTGAATGGGGGTGGGGATGGAGGTGATAGGTCAGAGAGGAGAGTGGAGTGGATAGGTGAAAAGGAAGATAGGCAGATAGAACAAGTTATGGGGACAGTGCTGAGCTGGAAGTTTGGAACTGGGGTGAGGTGGGGGGAGGGGAAATGAGGAAACTGGTGAAGTCCACATTGATGCCCTGGGGTTGAAGTGTTCCGGGGCAGAAGATGAGGCCTTCTTCCTCTAGACGTCGGGTGGTGAAGGAGCAGTGGTGAAGGAGGCCCAGGACCTCCATGTCCTCGGCTGAGTAGGAGGGGGAATTGAAATGTTGGGCCACAGGGTGGTGTAGTTGACTGGTGCGTGTGTCCCAGAGATGTTCCCTAAAGCGCTCTGCTAGGAGGCGTCCAGTCTCCCCAATGTAGAGGTGACCACATTGGGAGCAACGGATACAATAAATGATATTGGTGGATGTGCAAGTAAAACTTTGATTGATGTGGAAGAATCCTTGGGGCCTTGGATGGAGGTGAGGTGTAGGCGCAGGTTTTGCAATTCCTGCGGTAGCAGGGGAAGGGACCAGGACGGGAGGATGGGTTGTCGTGGGTGTGGGCCTGACCAGGTAGTCACGGAGGGAATGGTGTTTGCGGAAGGCGGAAAGGGGTGGGGGGGGACGAATATATCCCTGGTGGTGGGGTCCGTTTGTAGTAGCACGAAGGGAATGGTCTTGTAATTGGTTGTCAAGGAAGTTACCTATTGGAATAGAAGGTCGAAAGTTGTTTTTCAATTTTAGCTGCATGATACCTCTTCAGATATATGTCTGTACATACTCAGACAAGAAAGGACATGCATAATGGAATTTGCAATTATATATAGTGCTTAATCACAACAGCAAGGAATCCTAAAAGGCTTTGCAGCAATTTCATTACTTTGACATACATAAATGAGACTGGAATGACTGACTCAAAGTTAATGTGGGAAGAATGAATCTCAATTCCTGGAGCAGTAGAACTAGTACTGTGGAAATTGGGAGCTATACTGCTGGCCTGGTCTTCATCAGAGCCATACTGGGACTAAGTTAAAAATCACACAATACCAGGTTATAGTCCAACAGATTTAATTGGAAGCACACTAGCTTTCGGAGCGACGCTCCTTCATCTGGTGATAGTGGAGGGCTCGATTGTAACACAGAATTTATAGCAAAAATTTGCAGTGTAATGTAACTGAAATTATACATTGAAAAATTGATTGTCTGTTAAGCCTTTCATCTGTTAGAATACAGTGATAGTTTCACTTCTTTCATGTGTAAATCACAAAACCTTTTTTTTAAAGTTGCATTCTCGGGTTAGGTACACACAGACGCACACACAGACACCCACACACACCCTTATAGACACACACACTCCCACACTCTCACATGCAACCCTTCACAGACTTAAGACACTCTGCACTCACTATACAAACACACACACACTCTCTTTCTCACACTCACAACCCCCACCCCAGACAGACAGACACACAGACAAAGACCCACATGCACACATATATTTTGTGGGGTGAATTTGTACTTTCAGAGTTACATTGCACTTTCCTCAAAAAACTGCATACATTCATGTAGAACTCTGAGCTCAAAAACTGCATGAATTTATGTAAAACTCTGTTCTCTCACTTTTTAGATTAGAATCAATCTAAACATCAGGCCATAGACAGAGAACACAGGAGGCTAATACCTTCAACATATTGTCTAACTATCACCATTGTTAACAGCTAACCCGAGAATGCAACTTTAAAAAAAAGGTTTTGTGATTTATACATGAAAGAAGTGAAACTACCACTGTATTCTAACAGATGAAAGGCTTAACAGACAATCATTTTTTCAATGTATAATTTCAGTTACAGCACACTACAAATTTTTGCTATAAATTCTGTGTTACAATCGTGCCCTCCACTATCACCTGATGAAATAGCGTTGCTCCGAAAGCTAGTGTGCTTCCAATTAAACCTGTTGGACTATAACCTGGTGTTGTGTGATTTTTAATTTTGTCCACCCCAGTCCAACACCGGCATCTCCAAATCACAAATACTGGTACTAGGTATTCTGGTGAATGATATAGCTTGGGTATTTGAGGAAGCTTTCAACTTTAGTTTCATGTTGGTGAGAGATCACATGGGGGAAGAGATGATTAATTAAAGGTGTGGGGCAGGGTAACAGGATATAATTGCAATAAAGCTGAAAAATGTGTTGCTGGAAAAATGCAGCAGGTCAGGCAGCATCCAAGGAGCAGGAGAATCGATGTTTTGGGCATTCCTGAAGAAGGGTTTATGCCTGAAACGTCGATTCTCCTGCTCCTTGGATGCTGCCTGACCTGCTGCGCTTTTCCAGCAACACATTTCTCAGCTCTGATCTCCAACATCTGCAGTCCTCACTTTCTCCTATAACTGCAATAAAGACAATCAGAGTGTGTTAGATAGCATACAAAATTAATGGTCCATCAACAGATAAGGCTAGAGGTTGCAGATGTAGAAGAGACACAATTAAGGGTTCTATATCTAAATCTACATTTGTCATAAGAAATGGATTATATGATGGCTGTTACAATGTTTTGAAGAGCAGGAAGTTAGCTGGTAGGCTAGCTCTGTTATGGATGATGTTGGTGGAATAGTGAAGTAGAATTATAATAGTAAGACCAATTTGGATAAATATTAAAAATTGCAAAGGTAAGAAGTCGCTTGTGTGAGTTGTTTGTAGTTAACAGTAACTATACTGTAGGATGATGTATTATGGAAGAAATAAAAGAGTTTGTTAGAAAGGCAACAATCATGGGTGATTTTAATCTACTTAAAGATTGGATTAATCAGGTTGGTAAAGAAATGCTGAAATGAGTTCCTAGCGTATTTGCAATACTGTTTCCTACTTTGGCATGTTATATAGCTATCCAGAGAACTGATAATTCTAGATCTAGAAATATATAATAAGGCAAGATTAATTAGTGACCTCTTCATAACGAAGTCCCTAGGTAACAGTGATCATAACATAATACAATTTTGCATTCAGTCAGTGGGAGAAGAAAGCAGACTCGTGTTTAAACACAAATAAAATAATTACATGGGTATGAGGCTTAGAACTAGCTAAACTAAACTGGCAAGTTAGGTTATTGTGTAAGTCAGTTGAAAAACATTGATGGATATTTAAGAAAATATTCAATAACATTTAGTAAAATACACATTCCAGTGAAAAGGTAAGACTATAGGAAAACACTGCATCATTCATGTCTAGCTAAAGAAGTTAAAAAAATTGCAAATTGAAAGAAATGGGTATACTTCTACAAAGATTGATGACAGGTCAAAGACAGGATAGAATATAAAACCAACAAAGAATGGATTTGTTAAAATGAGGGAGCAATCGAAAGTATGAACGAACGCCAGCAAGATATATATATTTTTTAAAAGGTAGATGTACTTACTATAGGTATATTAAAGGGAAGGAATAATTAAAGTGAATGTTCGTCCTTTGGAAAGAGAGCCCAGTTAATTAATAAGAGGAGATAAGGAAATGGCAGATGCATTGAACAAGTTTTTTTTAAACTATCTTCATTGTAGAACACATCCCAAATAACATCCTAGAAATAGTTGTAAATCAAGAGGTGAAAGAGTGGAGAATTTAAAATAATTACAATTGTTGGGATCAGAGTATAAGAAAATTATTAGAACTAAAAGTTGCGACGTTCCCAAGACCTGATGGATGTCATCGTAATATGTTGAAAAACATACTTTCCCAGATAGCAGATGCTTTGATTTTAATTGGCCAAAATATGCTAGATTCTTCATTAAAGAACGAGGTCAGACAGAAAAGGGGACAGAACAAACTAGTCAATCAAAATCTGTCACAGTGAAAATGTTGCAATCTATTATTAAGGAGGTCCTGCAGGGCACATTGTATAAAGGTATTCTATCAAGCAGAATCAATATAGTTTTCTGAAAGGGAAATCATATTTGACTAATTTATTAGTTCTCTGGACAAGAAACAGGCAATATAGATAAGGCAAGAAGCTACAGATATGGTGTGCTTGGATTTCCAAAAAGCATTTGATGCAACATCAAAGGCTACTAACAAAATAATTCTCCTGATGGAGGAAACAACATATTAGTATGGGTGGACAATTGATCGATAAGAGGAAGTCGAAGATAGGGATAAATTTATCAACCCGAAAATGAACAGAAGTAATGAGTGAAATGCACAGAAATCAAAGCTGGAACCTTAACTATTTGCAATGTGTATCAATGAATGGACAGAATGTATGGTAGCTACATTTCCTCCTGACACAGTTAGGAGAATAAGTCTTTAAGATGACGTAAGCAGTCTGCAAAGGTATAAAGGTAATTTACATAAGTGGGCAAGAAATTGATGTGAGAAATAATGTGAGAAACATGACCTTGTTCACTTTAGTAAAAAAAATAGAAAATGAGTTTGAGAAGTTCCAGGACTTGGTGGACTTCATCCTAAGATCTTAAAAGTGGTTGCTGAAATAGTAGATGCATTGATTTTAATTATTCAAAAATATCCAAGTATCATAAAATGTTAGGATGCTAGTACTGCAAGTAATCAAGATGACAAATGAGATATTATTTATTGCAAGGGAAAGGGATTATAAAAGTAGAGAATTTTGTGACAGTTAACACCATATCCACAGATATTCACTCTCTGTATTAGCAGAATATGCAGTCTATAAGATGCAGCACAGACATTTATCAAGTTTCCTTAGCTAGCACCTCCAAACCCATGACTGCTGCCATCAAGAACAGCAGATACATAGGAACATCAATCACCTGCAAATTCCCCTTCAAGCCAATCATCATCCTGATTTGGAAATATATTGTTGTTCCTTCAGTGTCAAAATCATGGAAGTCCATCCCTAACAGTATTTTGGAGATACCTATACTAAATGGACTGCAGCAGTTCAAAAAGGCAGCTTGCGACCACCTTCTCAAGCACAACTAGGGTTAGGCAGCAAATGCCTGTCCAGCCAGCAATGCCCATATTCCATGAATGAATGAAATAAAAATATAGGAAAAACAGCATCCAATTTGTATACAACAAGCTTTCATTGATAGATAAGAAAATAACTAGGTAATCTATTGTAGATCATGCAAGTTGAAGGAATGTTGACCATGCCAACACTCTCTCCTTTCATGAAATAGCGATATCTTTATCAAACATGCAGTTGTGGTAGAATAATTCTTCAGTTGAACTTAAAGAATGTTGGTAGGTTCTCCCCAGTGACCTCACTCATATTTCCAAGGTGATTTCTCCAAAGGAACGTAAACTTCCAGTGGTTTCACCATTCTTCAATTCAGGTCCATTTCCTATGAGTGAAGCTGTACTACATAGAGCCAGGCTAATGCTGAAGCCAAGAGTAATAGGAAGCAAAGAGATTTAGCGATAGATTATATCCATAATTTGTGTTACAAAATAGACAAGCAAGTATTTTGCACTGGAAAAACTCAATCTGTAATTTACTAAAGAGAAAATATCCATCTTGTAAAAGATAAACTGATATAAAAATAAAGTATCTGGCAAAGAAAGAGGGAGGTTTGTAAAATATGTTCAGCACTGCTTTCTATGTTTTCTTTAGTCCAACAAGGAAAGAAAAGTGCTGAATTTAATTTTAGGTAATTTAGTTGAACAAATTGGTATTTAACAACATTGAACGTCTTAGAACAACATTAATAATTAAATCAGGTTTATATAAAAATTGTTGAGAAGAGTAAACCATCAATGATGTAGGCACATTTGACTGAATAAAAGCCAGTTTTTATGAGACAATATGTCAACTAATCCAGATTGGAAAAAAAAGGTTCTAACAACATAAAATGTTCAAACAAAAAACATTAAGGATACAATCTATACATAATTCCCACAAAAAAAAAGTAACACAGCTATTGTGCAAGGTCCTTGGAAGAGTAGAGAAGTTAAAATGGCATTTTAAGAAAAAGCATTTGATAAACTGAGGCTCAGTACAAATGTTATAGGAATACAATAGAGCAAAATGAAAGAGGGCTAAAGAGAAAATGAAAAAAGACTGAAAACTTAAAGCACTCTATGATCGCATACAAGATAGAGAAACTGTTACAAAAAACATTTGGAGATTAAAAGGAAATCATTTTATGAGATGAAGAAATGGTGGTGATACTAAATAAATATTTTGTATCAGTTTTCACTAGAGTATTATGGTGGAATTGACATGATATAAGTAGAGGAGATGGAACAATTAGGTTGGATAACTAGATTAGGAAGTAACACAGGAAAACCAAGTGGAAATCAGTGAGAATGCCTGATGGCATAGATCCTAAAATGCTGAGGGTCAAATCACAATTTTTCTAAAATATTCTTGTACGTAGACATTGTTTCACAAGACAAGACATTTGTAAAGATAGCACCGTGCATCAAAAAGAGCAAAAGTAATAAATCAGGTAATCGTTAAACTGACTACTTACATTGTCAATTTAGCCTTTTCATGGTTTAATTATTGCCTATCAGCTGAAAAGAGACAGTTGGTTAAGGATGGACAATACAGATCTGTATAATTAAAGTTGTGACACATGTATCCAAAAACATTTTTTGAGTGGCAATGCAATTTATTATATTAATTTCAGTTTTCAAAAAACATTTGAAACACACAAAGCTTATTAATCAAATTAAGGTGTGCAGTATTAAGAGGCACATGACAATGTGAACTGGAAGTTCACTGACTACAGACAACAAAGAGCAGTCAACAACATTTGATCTTGGAATTAAAGGGACATGTACAGTGATATCTTCCAGGGGTTTGTGTTGGGACCATTTCTCCTCTTAGTATGAAAATAGGAATGGGCCTCAATATTCAGTATTTTAAACAGTTGGTTACTGTTGATTGAGAAAAGTAACTTTGACATAGTTGGTGGAGCTTGAATGTATTGTCTGAAAGGTTAATGGGAGTAAATTTAATGGTAACTATGCAATTGGAATTGGACAATTACTTATGGTAGAATCTTGCAGGGGACTAAACAACTCAGGCTATGTGAAATTTGTGGCAGATTTGGGGCGAGAATGCTAAGGTCCATCTGGAAATTATGAGCAACTTCCTTATGTATATTTAAGGCTGATTTATTCTTGGTCAGTAGAGGAAGAGGGTCGTGGTGATAATGGAGCAAAGTAAGGAATGTTGGATCAGCCATGATCCTACTGAATGACAGAACAGGCTCAAGGGGCTGAACCACCTACTCCTGTTCCTTATAGTTTCATAGCACTTGTTATGCATTGCCAGGTATTTTTGTAGGCAGTAGGACTTTTTCTAGGCAGTAGCAAGTTGCCTATTAATTAAGATTATTACAGGCACATCTCACCTCATTAGCAAGTTGTTCCCTATGTTATCAAAGACGCCACCTATCAAACATGAGATGCTGAGAAGTCTTGACATAGAAGTCAGAGGAGATACTTGGTGTCTTCAGTTCACCATGTGCTGCAAAGGGCTTTTGTGCTGAACATCTGGAGCCATCACCTCCGGGCAAGCTTATTATGCACAGGCCAGATGCAAACCACGGAAATTGAAATCTGACAATGTGCCAGCCTCAATCCATTTACAGTGCACTTCTGCACTTCAGTGCTGCACCTCTGAGAGCACTGGCAACTGTTATGGTAATGCTGCTGTGCACTCAGGGACACACACCCAGCTCTAGGGGACCAGGCTGCATTTGCAGCCCAGTTGCTTGCTCTCTTAGCACTTGCTCTCACTGAGCCTAACTGGATCATATCGTATTTTTGTCTTGTCTTTCCTTTTAAGGCTTTGCCATCTTAGCCAGAGATACCAGGTTCACAGTACTACTGTCTTGTTATGACATCTATGCAGATACAAAGCCAGGAAGCTTGTCATGATTATCAACAGGCTGTTTACAAGTTGATGGAAATAGCTTTAAGTCAGGAGGAACTGGGCATAGTAAATCAAGAGTAGCTGCAAAAACCAGTCCAGAGGCTTGGACACACTCAGCCACTCAGGGCAGTCAGGATGCTTTCCATATAAAGGATGATGAGAAAATAAGACCATAAGACGTAAGGTCAGAAATTAGGCCATTTGGCCCATTGAGTCTGCTCGCCATTCAATCATGGCTGATAATTTTCTCAACCCCCATTCTCCTGCTTTCTCTTTGTAACCATTGATATTCAAGAACCTATCTATCTCGGTCTTAAATATACTCAATGACTTGGTCTCCACAGCTTTCTATGGCAATGAATTCCATAGATTCACCACTCTCTGGCTGAAGAAGTTTCTCTTATCTCTGTTTGAAAAGGTCTTCCCTTTACTCTAAGGCTGTGCCCTCGGATCCTAGTCTTTCTTCCAAATGGAAAAATCTTCCCAACATCTACTCTGTCTACGCCATTCGGTATTCTGTATGTTTCAATTAGATTACCCCCCACCAATTCCTTCGTCAAACTTTTCTCAGATGTTAAGCTTCTCATTCCTGAGACCATTCTTGTGAACCTCCTCTGAAAACACTCCAGGACCAGTACAGGTAGAAAATCCTTTATCCGAAATGTTCACTAGCAGCTGTTTTTCGAAATTTGGAATTAGTTGGTTTTCAGAATGAGAGGTTAATGGTGAAATTTTAAAAAGTTTTACGAGAGCAGCAGACTTCTAACTAAGAACGTGCTTGGCCACGCTCCCCCCACGTTACATCTCAGTGGCACATATCGAGTGGGTATCGACTTGGCGGCGTTCACAGAGAAACCCCAGGCATGTCGGTACTTGGCCACGCCCCCCCCCCCATGTCGCATCTGAGTGACACATCGAGTGGGTGTCGACTTGGGGTCATTCACAGAGAAACCTCAGGCTTGTCTGTGCTTGGCCACGCCCCCCCATGTTGCATCAAAGTGACACACATCGAGTGGGTGTCGACTTGGGTTAACTGTTTGTTCGGCAAACAACCTTGTTAATGAGAAAAAACCTTCACCAAAAAACCTTCTGATTTTAGAACTTTTCGGTTTTTGGATGTTCAGATAAAGGATCTTGTACCTGTACATCTTTCCTGAGATATAGAGTCATAGAAATGCACAGCACGGAAACAAACCTTTCAGTCCAACACATCCATGCTGACTAGATAACCTAATCTAATCTAGTCGTATTTGCCAGCACTTGGCCAATATCCCTCTTAACCCTACGTATTCATATACCCATCCAGATGGCTGTTCAAGGGGACTTGTAATTGTACCAGCTTCCACCACTTGCTCTGGCAGCTCACTCCATGCACACACCACCTCTGCATGAAAACATTGTCCCTTAAGTTCCTTTTAAAGTTTCCACCTCTCGCCCTAAACCTATGCCCTCTAGTTCTCCACCACCCCAAGGAAAAGACAGTGTCTACTTATCCTATCCGTGCCCCTCATGATTTTATAAACCTCAATAAGGTCATTCTTCAGCCTCCAATGCACCAGGGAAAACTTACCCAGCCTATTCAGCTTCTCCCTGTAGCTCAAATCCACCAACTCTGGCAACATGCTTGTAAATCTTTCAAGTTTTGCAACATCCTTATGATAGGAGGGAGGCCAAAATTGCACTCAATATTCCAACAGTGGCCTAACAATGTCCTGTACAACCGCAACGTGACCTCCTAACTTCTGTACTCAATGCTCTGTCCAATAAAGGAAAGCATACCATACGCCTTCTTCACTATCCTATCTACCTGCGACTCCACTTTCAAGGAACTATGAACCTGCACTCCAAATATGGGGCCGAAAACTCTGCCCAATGCCCCAAACGTGGTCTGACCAGAAAATGGCAGGTATCCAGCCATCATTCTTTCTGCCCTGTTTTGGGCTGGTTTCCTCCTCGGAAAAGATAGAGTCAGGTATTAAGGGTGATGAATGTGCATTTCACAGCTGTTAGTTTGCAGTACAATTGGGGAAATCTCTCGAGCAAGTAACTAGGCGGTGCAGAGGGAATGTGGCATTAATGGTGTCAGGGGTTGATGAGAGTGAATGGGGAAGAGTTGAATGTAATACTGAGAGCAGTAGAGCGTGAGCCTTAATGAGCAGTGGGTGTAGTAGCAGAGAGAGAGTAAATGCAACATATCAGAGAAGATAGTGGTACTGATACATGTAGTCCTTCCCCACCTTAGTGCAGTGTATTCCTCCTGATGGCGGAGAGGGTATAGGTCCAGGTGGTAACTTCACACAAGGCCGACATGGTCTAGTGTTGTGGCCTCCACCACTGATTCTGGGCATTGATAATGCCTCGCATCTGCTCTGCAAATTCTTTAAAAGCAGTTTCCCCCAGGTCCCTGTCTGCAAAGAGGAGCATCCAATTTCACATGTCTGCCATGTCCAGGGCAAATGTCAGGAACCATTCAGGGCAGCTTTGGACTGACAGTGCTTATCTGAATATACAACATTATTTTTGAGAAGGTGCCATTACCACCAAGAATTCCAATCAATTTTAGGTTATTCTGACACTGGCCCCTTTCTCGAGGTACAGAGCATGGTAAACTGAGGCAGGAGTTGGGCAAGATCCATTGTAAAGGGGTATATAGTTAATGAGACGAATTTGATATGATACCATGAGATATCTTGCAATTCCTGTTCTAATGGAAAAGTCTACTTTTATGTCATACTTGGAAATCTTGTTGGCACATTCAGTTGTGCTGTTTCAATTCTTATTCTTATCTTTGCATATAATAATTTTTTATACACTCTGGGTGCATTAGCCCTCAATATGTAGACAGGAAACATTGGCAAGATCCTTCCACCATATTCAATATGTCCAAAAGAAAGCTGTCCAGAACTTGCACTTGAAACAGTTTAGGCTGTCTCAGCATGTACAAATAAAAAGCCTAATGCCTTTTCTCTGTGTACAGACAGCGCTGGATCATCTATAAACAGGAAAACCTGGCTTCCAGGCAACCTGAAAGAAAACTGCAGGCCACCATCTCAAATATAAACATCTACCAAACTTTAGTTGAATTTTCAGCGAGATGGTGTTGAGTGAATAAATGAGGAGCAGGAGAGGACTATCTGACCCATTTTGCCCACTCTGCCATACGATATGTTCGTGGTTGATCTGCCTCAACTCTAATTTCTCTGTTTCTGGGTTAGTGGTGCTGGAAGAGCACAGCAGTTCAGGCAGCATCCAAGGAGCAGTAAAATCGATGTTTCGGGCAAAAGCCCTTAATCAGGAATAAAGGTAGAGAGCCTGAAGCGTGGAGAGATAAGCTAGAGGATGGTGGGACTGGGGAGAAAGTAGCATAGAGTACAATAGATGAGTAGGGGAGGGGATGATGGTGATAGCTCGGGGGTGGGGGGAAGGTGGAGTGGATAGGTGGAAAAGAAAATAGGCAGGTAGGACAAGTCATAGGGACAGTGCTGAGCTGGAAGTTTGGAACTAGGGTGAGGTGGGGGAAGGGGAAATGAGGAAACTGTTGATGTCCACATTGATGCCCTGGGGTTGAAGTGTTCCGAGGCGGAAGATGAGTACAGAGTGGGTTCTTTGCAATTCTGAGAGAGTGTGTCCTCAGCTGGGGCAGAGTTGACTGTAGAGAGGTTAGGTGCCGGCGCATTGCTGCAAGCATGGAGCGGAGGATCTTGAAGGAGAACTGCTGCTGGTGTTTTTGAATCTGTAATCTGTGCTGTTTGTCCTGTTCGGGTCCGAACTCTGCTGGTTTAAAGGTGGTACGGAGTCTGTGTGGATTGTGTTGGTTACGGAGGCAGGCACTGAGGAAGCAAATGTGGCTGTGGTAGCGAGTTTGTTTCAGGACATGGTTGAAGAGCTTCAGGGCAGAGGAAATGACCTGGGAGTCGCAGTGGGAGAGGGACTCTCTGAGATTCTTGTAGAGAGAGGAGGAAAATTTCTTCAAGGCAGGCATCCTTGCAAGAGGATTCGCAGTAGGGTTAAAATCAACGAGGTAAAAACAATGACTGCAGATGCTGGAAACCAGATTCTGGATTAGTGTTGCCTTCTCCGTGTTGAGATGCTGGAATTATTCTGCTGCTCACAGTCAGAATAAAACCTTTTAGGTTGTTTCCTTAAGATTGAGATTGTTTCTAGAGGACAGAAGTAGGATTCTAAGGTTGAAGATGAGGCTATTAAAATTGCCCCTCTAATGCAACCATCAATTTGCAACAACAAAGATTTTAGAATGGTTAAAACACTAATTATGAGTGCACTTCTTTGAAATGGGGTTCAACATATTGAGTGCCTCACTGATGGATGTTGAATTTTAACAAGTTTACAGTACTGTACCTTATTTCAAAATGCAAGGTTTAACCACAAAAGTCAAGTAACACTTTCAGATTTCTGATTGCTGAAGTACTAACCTTGTGGTTTCAGCAATGTATTTCTAGGCTAGTTGAATATAGAGGTTACTTGCACAGAATGCAACAACTTGCAAGCGTTTTGATTGTGACCTGTACCATATCTTAAATGATTCCCTTAAGGCTGATTCTTTGATTTCAGGTGGAGATGGGACATCTGCTGACCAGTTTTTCCTGGATCAGTATGTGGCAGTAACCAATTATGACAAACAGGAAAGTACAGAGATCAGCTTACATCAAGGACAAGTAGTAGAAGTTATTGAGAAAAATGAATCTGGTAAGTTACTTTCAGAAAAACCCAAACTTAGCTTAATGTTAAAGAGGAACACTTATGTAATGGTTTCTATTCAAATGTCTCAATCGAAATGACAGAGAAATGTAATAACACCATATGTCAGTTCCCACTCTGAACTGAATATTGAGTGTTTACGTGGTTCTAAACCTAAAAGTTGTAAACTATAACACATCTGTGCTCCTTGTGGCCTGTGAATTTCTGAAATGGTAATGGTGTTGCTTGGTTGAGGTTTAACTACTAATAATTCTCTTGATACTGCCAAATGTCAGACTGAATGATTTTGCAGGGTGATGTAATTAAATCTCCTTTGACCAACTGTCCTATAGATTTTTGTATTTATTGTTCAAAATATGTATCATTAAACCCCTATTGGCTTTAATGGTGAAGAATACAAGTTAAAGAATGCAAAAGATAAGGCAGAAGTATTTGCAACAATCTTCAGCCAGAAGTGCCAAGTGGATAATCCATCTCGGCCTCCTCAACTGCTACCCAGATACCAGTCTTCAGAAAATTTGATTCACTTCATTTAATATCAAAAAATGATTGGAGGCACTGGGTGTGGCAAGGGCTATGTGCCCTGATAACATTCCAGCAATCGTAGTGAAGACTTGTTCTCGAGAAATTGCCCTTTCCCAAGCCAAACTATTCCAATGCAGTTACAACAGTGCCATATACCCAACAATGTGGAAAATTGCCCCATTATATCCTGTACACAAAAAGCAGACAGATCCGTCTCACCAATTACTGTCCTGTCAGTCTACTCTTAATAGTCAGTAATGATGGAAGCTGTCATACACAGTGTTGTCAAGCAGCACTTGCTCAGCAATAACCTGTGTGCACAGTTTGGGTTCTCAGCTCCTGTCGATTTTACAGCTTTGGTTCAAACATGGATAAAACAGTTAAATTCCAGAGGTGAGGTGAGAGTGACAGCCCTTGATATCAAGACCACATTTGACTGAGTGTGGCATCAAGGAGGCTCGGCAAAATTGGAATCAATGGGAATCGGGGCAAGGTCACTGCTGGTTAGAGCCATCCCTGGTACATAGAAAGATGGTAGTGGTTGTTGGAGTTATGTCTTCTCAGCTCCAGTACATCTTTGCAGGAGTTTCTCAGGCTAGGGTCCTAGGCCTAACCACCTTCAGCTGCTTCATTAATGATCTTTCTTCCATCATCAGGTCAGAATTGGGAATGTTTGCAGATGATTACACAATGTTCAGTACGATTAATGACTCCTCAGGTACTGAAGCAGTTCATGTTCAAATGCAACAAGAATATTTGGGCTTGGGCTGTCAAATGGCAAATAGCATTCATGCCACAAAAACATCAGGACGTGACCGTCTCCAATAAGAGATGAACTAATCACTGCTCCTTGACATTGAATGGTATTACCATCACTAAATGCCAATTCTAAACATCCTGAGGGTTACTGTTGACCAGAAGCTCAACTGGACTCACTATATAAATAGAGTGGCTACATAAACAGATCAGAAGCTTGGAGTGCAGTGGCAAGTTAATACATCTCTTGACTCAACAAAGTGTGTCCACCATCCACAAGGTACAAGTCAGGAGAGTGATGGAATACTCCCCACTTGCCTGGTTGGTTGTAGCTCCAACAACACTCAAGAAGCTTGACACAATCCAAGGGAAAGCAGCCCACTTGATTAGTGCCATGTCCACAAGCATCCACTCCCACCACTATTGATGCTGAATAACAGCAGTGTTTACTATTTATAAGATGCACTGAATCTTTCAAATGCATGAGCACTTCCATTTAGGAGGGCAAGAGCAGCAGATAGGACACCACCACCTGTAAGTTCCCCTCAAACCCATTCTGACTTGGAAGTATATTGCTGTCTTGGAAGTATATTGCTGTCCATTCACTGTCATGGAAACACCCTTCCTAATGACATTATGAAATTACCTACAGCTGGACTGCAGTGATACAAGAAGGAAGTTTACCTTCACTAGGGCAACTAGATATGGGCAATAAATACTGGCCAGCCAGGTATGTCCATGTCCCACAAGCGAATAACAACCAAATAAATTTCAAGTGGTAAATACCATAGATAAGTGTATAGTTAAGTACTTGTCTTAGAGTCAGAGAGACGTGCAGCATGGAAACAGACCCTTTGGTCCAACTCGTCCATGCCAACCATATATCCTAACCTAATCTAGTCACACTTGCCTGCACTTGGACCATTATCCCTCTTAACTCTTCCTATTCATATACTCATCCAGATACCTTTTAAATGTTGTAATTATACCAGCCTCCACCACTTCCTATGGCAGCTCATTTCATACATGCACGACCTTCAGCAGAAAAGGTTGCCCATAGGTCCCTTTTCAATTTCTCCCCCCTCACCCTTAACCTATGCCCTCTTGGTCTGAACTCCCCAACCCAGGGAAACCCAGGACCTTGTCTATATTCCCTATCCTTGCCCCTCATGATTTTATAAACGTCAATAAGTTCACCCTTCAGCCTCCAACGCTCCAGCGAAAACAGCCCCTGCAGGTTCAGCCTCTCCCTGTAGCTCAAATCCTCCAACCCTGGAAACATCCTTGAAAATCTTTTCTGAAACCTTTCAAGTTTCACAATATCCTTCTGATAGGAGGAAGACCAGAATTGTGCACAATGTTCCAAAAGTGGCCTAAACAATGCCCAGTACCGCCGCAACATGGCCTCCCAACTCTTATACTCAATGCTCTGTCCAATAAAGGAAAACATACAAACACCTCCTTTACTATCCTATTTACCTGCGACTTCACTTTCAACGAACTATGAGCCTCTACTCCAAGGTCTCTTTGTTCAGCAACACTTCCCAGGACCATACCTTTATGTGAATCAGTCGTACACTGTTTTGCTTTTCCAAAGTGTAGCCCCTCACATTTATCTAAATTAAACTCCATCTGCCACAACTCAGCCCATTGGCCCATCTGATCAGAATCCCGTTGTACTCTGAGGTAACCTTCTTTGCTGTCCACTATACCTCCAATTTTTGAGTCATTTGCAAATTTACCAACTATACCTCCTATCTTCACATCCAAGTCATTTATATAAATGACAAAAAGCAGTGGACCCAGCTCCAATCCATGCGACACACTACTGGTCACAGGCCTCCAATCTGAAAAGCAACCGTCCACCACCACCCTCTGTCTTCTATCTTCAAGCTAGTTCTGTATCCAAATGGCTAGTTCGCCCTGCATTCCAACTCCGCCCCTACTTCGATACCACGTCTAACTCCGCCCCTACTTCGATACCACGTCTAACTCCGCCCTTACTTTGATCTCTGTCCCCGCCCCTGACCCCGCCCCCAGCCCCAGCTCCAGTCCCACACCAGGTCCTAGCTCCCAGCCTTGCCGGATTTTCACCATCCCTCCAGATCTCCCCCCTCTCTGAGGATGAAAGATCAGTCCTCAGCAGGGGCCTCACCTTCATTCCCCTACGCCCTCGGATTAATGAGTTCAACACGCGCCGAGATATTGAACAATTCTTCCGCCGCCTTCGCCTCAGTGCCTACTTTCACAACCAAGACTCCCACCCACCCTCTGACGACCCCTTCTCCCGCCTCCAACACACCCCATCCACCTGGACACCCCGTGCTGGCCTGTTACCCGCCCTCGACCTCTTTATAGCCAACTGCCGCCGTGACATTAACCGACTCAACCTGTCCGCCCCTCTCACCCACTCCAACCTCTCACCCTCAGAACGTGCAGCCCTCCACTCCCTCCGCTCCAATCCCAACCTCACCATCAAACCCACAGACAAGGGAGGCACGGTGGTAGTTTGGCGCACTGACCTTTATACCTCTGAGGCCAAATGCCAGCTCGCGGACGCCTCCTCTTATCGCCCCCTTGACCACGACCCCACCTCCCACCACCAAACCATCATCTCCCAGACCATCCAGGACCTCATCACCTCAGGGGATCTCCCATCCACCGCCTCCAACCTCATAGTCCCACAACCCCGCACCGCCCGTTTCTACCTCCTGCCCAAAATCCACAAACCTGCCTGCCCAGGCTGACCCATTGTCTCAGCCTGCTCCTGCCCCACCGAACTCATCTCCCAATACCTTGACACGGTCCTGTCCCCTTTAGTCCAAGAACTCCCCACCTACGTTCGGGACACCACCCACGCCCTCCACCTCCTCCAGGATTTTCACTTCCCCGGTCCCCAATGCCTTATTTTCACTATGGACATCCAGTCCCTGTACACCTCCATCCCCCATCACGAAGGACCCTCCGCTTCTTCCTTTCCCGCCGCACCAACCAGTACCCTTCCACTGACACCCTCCTTCGACTGACTGAACTGGTCCTCACCCTGAATAACTTCTCTTTTCAATCCTCCCACTTCCTCCAAACTAAAGGAGTTGCCATGGGCACCCGATGTGGCCTCCTCTATATTGGGGAGACAGGCCGCTTACTTGCGGAACGCTTCAGAGAACACCTCTGGGCCGCCCGGACCAACCAACCCAACCACCCCGTGGCTCAACACTTTAACTCTCCCTCCCACTCCACCGAGGACATGCAGGTCCTTGGACTCCTCCACCGGCAGAACATAACAACACGACGGCTGGAGGAGGAGCGCCTCATCTTCCGCCTGGGAACCCTCCAACCACAAGGTATGAATTCAGACTTCTCCAGTTTCCTCATTTCCCCTCCCCTCACCTTGTCTCAGTCGGTTCCCTCAACTCAGCACCGCCCTCCTAACCTGCAATCTCCTTCCTGACCTCTCCGCCCCCACCCCACTCCGGCCTATCACCCTCACCTTGACCTCCTTCCACCTATCCCACCTCTATCGCCCCTCCCCCAAGTCCCTCCTCCCTACCTTTTATCTTAGCCTGCTTGGCTACTCTCTCTCATTCCTGATGAAGGGCTTATGCTCGAAACGTCGAATTCCCTATTCCTGAGATGCTGCCTGGCCTGCTGTGCTTTGACCAGCAATACATTTTCAGCTTTTTATTCCATGAGATCTAACCTTGCTGATCAGTCTACCATGAGGAACCTTGTCAATTGCCTTTCTGAAGTCAATATAGATCACATCCACCACACTGCCTCATCAATCCTCTTTGTTATTTTTCAAAAACCTTAATAAGTTAGTGAGACATAATTTCCCATGCACAAAGCCATGTTGGCTATCCCTGATCAGTCCTTGCCTTTCCAAGTACATGTTAATCCTGTCCCTCAGGATTCCCTTCAACAACCTGCCCACCATCAATGTCAGGCTCACTGGTCTATAGTTCCCTGGCGTTTCCTTATCATCTTTCTTAAATAGTGGCACCACGTTAGCAACCTCCAGTCTTCCGACACCTCACCTGTGATCTAATGATGATGCAGATATCTCAGCAAGGGGCCCAGCAATCACTTCCCTAGTTTCTCATAAAGTTCTAGGTACACCTGATCAGGTGCTGGGAATTATCCACTTTCATGTGTTTTAAGACAACCAAGCACCACCACCTCTGTAATGTGGACATTTTTCAAGATGTCACTATCTATTTCCTCATATTCTATATCTTCCATGTCCTTCTCAACATTAAACACTGATTCAAAATACTCATTTAGTATTTCTCCCATTCCTTGTGGTCCCACACATAGGCTGCCTTGCTGATCTTTGAGAAGCCCTATTCTCTCCCTGGTTACCCTTTTGTCCTTAATATATTTATAAAATCCCTATGGATTCTCCTTAATCCCATTTGCCAAAGCTATCTCATGTCCCCTTTTTGCCCTCCTGATTTCCCTGTTAAATATACTCCTACTGCCTTTATACTCTTCTAAGGATTCACTCGATCTCTCCTGTCTATATGTGACATACTCTTCCTTTTTTTGACCAAAACCTCAATTTCTCCAGTCATGGAGCATTGCCTGCACCTACCAGCTTTGCCTTTCACCCTAACAGGAATATACTGTTTCTGGACATTCATTATCTCTTTTTTAAAGCCTTCCCATTTTCCAGCCATCTCTCTACCTGCGAACATCTGCCCCCAGTCAACTTTTGAAAGTCCCTGCTTAATACCGTTAAAATTGACCTTCCTCCAATTTCGAACATCAACTTTTAGGTCCAGTCTATCCTTTTGTGTCACTGGTCACTGGCCTCAAAGTGCTCCCCCACTGACACCTCAGTAACCTGCCCTGCCTTATTTCCCAAATGTAGGTCAAGTTTTGCAGCTTCTCTAGTAAATCCATCCACGTCATGAATCTGAATTTTCACACTTAACAAATTCCTCTCAATCCAAAATCATAACACAGTGGCAGTCCCAATCTATGTTTTGAAAGTTAAAATTCCCTACCATAACCACCCTATTATTCTTACAGATAACTCAGATCTCCTTACAAATTTGTTTCTTAATTTCCCACTGACTATTAGGGGGTCTATAATACAATCCCAACAATGTGATCATCCCTTTCTCATTTCTCAGTTCCACCCAAAAAGTTTCCCTGAATGTATTCCAAGGAATATCCTCCCTAAGTACAGCCATAATGCTATCCCTTAACAAAAACACTACGTCCCCTTTTCTCATGCCCCCGACCTTTCTATCTTTCCTATAGCATTTGTATCCTGGAATATCATGCTGCCAGTCCTGTACATCCCTGAGCCACATCTCTGTAATTGCTATGATATCCCAGTCCCATGTTCCTAATGATGCCTTGAGTTCATCTGCCTTGCATGTTAGGCCTCTTACATTGAAATAAATGCAGTTTAATTTATCAGTCCTACCTTGTTCTCTGCTTTGTTCCTGCCCTGCCCTGACTGCTTGACTAGCTCTATATCCCAACAGTGCCGGTCTCACCAACTCCTCAGCCACACTCTGTCCTCCTATTCCTACCCTCACTAGCTCATAGCACTGGGAGTAATCCAGGTATTACTACCCTCATGACCTCCTTTTTAAATTCTTGCCTAACATTCATATATTCTCCCTTCAGAATCTCATCCTTTTCCCTTGCTATGTCATTGGTTCCAATTTGAACAATGACCTCCTGTTGGTTGTTCTCCCCTTTGAGATATCCTTGATCCTGGAATCAGGAAGGCAACACGTCATTCTGAGTTTTTGCTGCTGGCCGCAGAAGCATCAGTCTGTGGCCCTGACTAGAGATTCACCTATCACAATCAATTGCTTACAACCCAACGTACCCTCATTGCATTAGAGCCATTCTCGGTACCAGAACCTTGGCTGTGCGTACTGCATTCCCCTGAATTATTTGTAGGCATCAGCTCAACAACTAAATAAATAGATTATCAAATGACTTAAATTTATCTCATATTATTTCAGTGGAGGTCAGTGTGAATCCCTTTTAATGTTCAACTCTATAACGTGATATTATTTTCATGACCTAAATTGGTTTGAGAGGCCACAGTTGGCTTTTAGTTTTTTTTTCGTGATTTTATGGAGTTCATCGAATGTCTTGTGTTTTCTTTCGGTTGCACTCCATACTGTCAAGTGTGTTTGCATATTCAGGACTTCCCTGTGTCCTCATGCTTCCTCTCAGTGTTCCTTCTGTGCTGCTGCTAAGCTGACTTCCTGCTGATACTCAAATGGTCCAGGGGTCGCTTACCCCAAATATGTCCAACATCCCAAGGGAAAAGATGTTGTAATTGCAAGTATCTTCCCACAGAACTATGATTTTAATTCAGTAGACCTGCACCAATCGTCTTGGTGCATTGCTATCCATTATAAAGTTTGCTTTAGGGTTTACTAAATAAGAGAGATGTCCTCCCTTATCTGCATTGTACAAACCTTAAGACCCATTCATTGGGGATAGACTTTGTGGTAACTGAAATGTTCTTCATTAGGTTACATTCAGCTCTGTTACACATTTGATTTTTTTCAACAGTATTACAGTATTTCTATTGAGCTGGCATAGTCAATACTGACCAAACTACAGAATCCCACCAAATTTATACTGGAATATCTCAAAATGGAGTTCCTTCTGCACTTAGCTCTTCAGGAATAAATATACATTCAAGTCACTGCAGGGTAAAATTCTTCGTGAAATTAGATTTGTATGTCCATGATTTAAAAATTCAGCACAGTTTATTTATTGGCTGCATCAATATCAGGGGATTAACAGCCTGCATTCAAACAGAGAGGCCAAGGAATATGGGTTTGAGCCTTCAACTTCATTATTACTTTGAAGGTATGGCAGTAGGAGTCCTGACAAACTTATACTGATGTTCTGACAAGTACCCAACAAGATTGGGTAAATCTGTGGAGGACTCTATGACTCGAGCAGAAGTACCTGGGCCTTGAGTGCAAACAGATAGAGATAGTTGGGAAGTCAGGAAAGAATATTGCAGGGGTCTGCAGTATTTTGTCTGGGTCTCAAGTGCCATTTGAAATTGGAGGGGGACTGATGATAGGTTGAAGCAGGAGTCAGTAGGAGTTTGTGTGAGGAGAGGGTTGCCTGAATACTCGAGTTTGGAATAGTTGCAGATTTTGGAACTGGGGAAGTGATGATTAAAGTGAGGATTGACCTTTCTGTTTCTGTGCTAAAGGGCTAGCTTAGACTTGATAAAAAATTACAGGAAAGAGCAGAAGCAGGGGATTGAGTCTTTTATTTGCTGAAGTTAATGGCCTAACATCTGCTTCTGAATGCTTCCGGTTGTGCTTTGCCAAAATGGACCCTCAACAAGTCTGCACCTCAGTTTTGTCCCTGTAACTGAGATGCCGTTTTGGCCAAAAGAATGGCACCCAGTGCTCAAGACCCAAACATGGCAGTGCAGAATTTCCAACCCTACGTCATTATGCAGAAAGCTTGTTCGATACTGTGAGAGAAAAATAATTATTTTCTACATTAGTTTGAAGTGAACGTTTATTCCTGGTAACACTCCCAATAAATTTGATATTGTTTCCTATTGAAATCAAATGTTCACTGAAGAAAGGTACTTTCTTTGAGAAGATAATATAAATATATTTTCATATAGTCTAAAAATCTATTTCTAGTTCTGTAAATTTACACATTTAGAAAGCCATTTTAGTGCTCTCTTCTGGTCATGTAAATGGAGAGAAAGAAAAGTAACTGTCTTAGAAAAGGTCTACCTAAAGAACCTGGAACACTGTTAATAATTGCACCACTTAATATTGGAATCTCTTTATCCAATGGTAATGAATACTGCCAAGTTGATTCTATTGCTTAGGTTGGCCTTGATGGACAGAAGCAGCAGATGTATGAAAGCTACAACTAGATATCTGCTGATTGCACTGGAAGCCAGGAGAATTGAGATAAGTGCTGCTTATTGCAGTTGCCAACTGTTTGCCCTACACTGGAATGGTGATGAAGGTCGCGAGAATGTAAAGAACTCTCCATGCCCTGCCAGCAATAGTTCAAAGTTGAAAATCTCAAATATAGAGGACTGCTCAGTCTTCTCTTTCAAGAATAATTAGCAAGAATAATTCTGACATCTATATATCCATGCATATTGAGAATAAATTCAGTCTGCAAACTTTTAAAAATTGCAGACTGTGGCTCTGATCAGGAAGACATAGCCCCTTTACTGACTTGACCCCATTTTCCCTGGATAGGGGAAAGGAGATGAGTGTGACTCTTGTATGTAAAAAGCTTGAGCTCAGCTGAGCCTTTTGAACTCAGTGCTTCCACAGGAAACGGGAGCACTCAGAGATGTGCAGGTGAGGTGGGTTGGCCATGGTAAATTGCCCATAGTTCCCAGGGATATGCAGGCTACGTGAATTAGCCAAGGAGAATGCAGTGTTACACGGTTACAGGGGGGTGGGCTGCTCTTCGGAGGGTCTGTGTGGATTCGATGGGTCGAATGGCCTATTTTCACAGTGTAGGGATTCTAAATTAATACTTATTAAGGATGTTTTTTTTATCACACACACATACACACTCACATATCAGTTTGTTTCATTAAGGATGAAGAATTTGAGGGGCTTTGACAGTTTTGAGTATGCTTTCATGAATGGGAATGTTTTTTTTTAAAGATTTAAATATCTATTAAAACTTTCACTTTATCTAACATGGGGTCCCACCCATTGTGGATGCAGGGCTAATTGGCATGTGAAGACAAATGGCGGATTGGTGAGTATAGGGTACGATTTTGCGTAGATTGGTACATTAGGTTCCATTAGAGAGGCAATAGTGTGTCAGGGATAAGTAATAGAGAGCTTAATATTGTTTAAAAAATGCTTCAGGGAACAAATTTCAGAAAACCAAGATGGCTTTTCCTGTGCTACTCCGTGTTTGTGTGGGGGCAATGGCCAGAATCCTCCTTGTAATCACGCGCCCACCCAACTCCTCCTGGAGCAGAATGATGTCAGCCATCACACAATTTCTTGAAATGCATGAACCAAGTCAGAAACTTCCTGACTCTGGCTACCTGCCTCAAAAGTGGAAATTGGCCTGTCAGAAATCCTGACATCATTGTTTCTTAGTTTCCTGAATTTTGCTGCACAACCTAATACTCTCCTGGTTCTTAGTTCCTGAAACTTACTGAAAGCTTAATAGTAACACAAAATTGCAATCAAGAAATTGTTTGCTATAAGACGGTATTTGTGATTTATGCATAAAATTAAACTGGGTACATGATTGTTCAGCCCATTCTTCAGCCTCCATAACCTTGAGAAAAAAAATTGACTCTATAGGCTTAGAATTGAGTCCCATTTACCAACTTTAAAAATCCTCTCTCTAACTTCAGCCCTAAATCAATGTGAAAAGTACAGCACAGAATTCATTTGACATGTTAATATCTGATCCTTAATTATATTTGAATGCTTAAGACCTCTTTTTCCACTTGTCATATTTTGATCATTTCATGGTCTCATTCTTCTCCATCTCAGTAGCTACCTCCAGCTCTAGATTTCCTTCCTTATAACTCTTGGCAGTTTGCTCTCTTTTGACCTATTTGAAAAGCACCTCTTTGAGTTGGCTTTAAGCACACATCATAATACCTACTTCTTTCGAGTAGCAACCACCTTCGTCTGAAGAGACATCCCAGAAACACCTTGGAATATTATCACATTAAAAAAAGTATGTAGACATAAATTGTTGCTGTAATGCTTAACAACTTTTGCCAAGCAATTCGTTGTCCCTAATTTCTATTCAATGTCAGCTTGAAAAAAACAAAATATTATGATGGATTGAGAATAGGTAATAGTTTTTGCTTTTTAACATTTATGTATTATGCTTCTTTAACAGCTTGACATTTTTTTGAATTAGTTTTCACTTGTTCCTTTTCTCCTTCATCGTTTGCATTTGTCCATTTATAATTTATTCAGCAGTTAAGCAGAATCTGGCTACTCTATGATTAAGTGCCTGTGCCGGAGAGTGTCTTGAGCCAAACTGCCCTCTAATAGTTTCCTATCTTGCTGAGATTTTGAACTGACGATTTGGGGAGCTGCAATATGAAGTCAGCAGTGTGTTGCATCGTCAGCAATTTTTCCTTCATTAAAATTTATGTGATAGCTTTTGTTTATAAAAAAAAGCTGTTTTGTACTTGTGATAAACCATTATAGTGCTTGCAAAAAACATTTTAGAAGAAATTATATAAATAATGTGTTATTTCTCAGCTCAGAAAGAAATTAAAGATTGCCATGAGATTTGATGGTTAATATACAATGTAACAAAATATGATCAAATATGGGCATCTTGCCCATTAATTTCATCTTTATTTCAGTTATAAAATCAAATGGTTATCTATTATCTGAATTTATGATGATCATTATATATTATTTGACTATGGAGAGGCTGTGGTACTACATTGCCATTTAAAGATGTATGGAAAAGTCAGACTGTAAAACAATAACACTGCAAACAGAAGGAAATAATATGGGTCAGTCCACAGTGAAAATCCACTGACACAACATGGAATGGATTCAAGGCAATCTGGATAGTAAGGAAATAAGTCTAGACTGTTGGCAATGTTCCATCTTCATTAGTTCATGCTATAGCTCTGTTCTGTTATAACTCTTATTACGTTGTGTTGATGAATTGTGGTTTATAATAATCATTTAAATAAATGTAATTTAACTGCCAGGTTCTCTCACTGTTACAGAATATAATTTTTAATGTGTATCTGTGAAACATAATATAAGATAATCAAGATTTCTTTCCCTTTCTACAATTTTACTTATGTATTTTTCGGTCTTCTTCCTAGAGATCACCATTTTCCAAAGACCATTTATTCATAATGTAATTTAACCTGGCTTCAGTAATTAAGTAATAGGATACCACACATGCCTGCATTGACAGGAACTTGGCGCAAACCATGCAGATTTCACACCTTTGCACATGTAATCCAATTTCCAAGCGAATAGATCAAGTGGGCCAGTAATCTGCTCATCACCAAAAAATTGCATCTTGAGCCAAATGCTTTTACCTGCAGCAAATCTTAGCCTTTGCAGTGAGCAGCTGTTTCTTGGATGCATCACTTATGTGTGTGTGGGGGGCGGGGGGGGTTGGTATGGGGGACCGAGAAGAAAAGTAACCACCTCCAAAATGCCTCCATTCAAATGACCACTTCCCAAACCTCTGGATGAGAGATATTGATTACAGCAATGAGAGTATTTTTTAGGTCTAGATCATTCTAAGTAGCTAAACAAACTAGCATGGTGGCAGGAAGCTGGTGAGTGCAAAGAAATGAACCCTTAAAGTAACACTGGGATATCAAGGCATGAAAGAAATCATCTGCTGGAGAGGTTTTACAGCAGTAACAGTAAAATATCAAATTCTTTCAGCATACACAAAAGAAATAGATGTATTTGGTGAAATGGCATTTTTGTGCTTTCAGGCTGGTGGTTTGTGAGCACAGCTGATGAGCAGGGTTGGGTCCCTGCCACGTGCCTGGAGGCTCAGGATGAAGCTCAAGATGACCTTTCAATTGTTAGTGCCAAGCCAGGGGAAGGTAAGCAGCCAAAACTAACAAGGAGTTTTAGTCAGATAATACTTGTTGTGTTACAAATTAAAAGGCTTATTTTAGCCACTTTTGTAACTGAATAAATATATTGTTATTTTTAAAGCTCAAATATTATGAACTCATTGTGAATGAGCATATACTTTTTGCTGAACACAATAAAACTGATGGTGCCAAAAATGCAGCAGTCTTCCATACGAATGCTCTAAAATGTTTTGGAATCAAACATCTTTTTTTTAAAAGGAAAATTTTAAACAGTTTTCCTTGAATACTTGGAAATTTGAGTTTGCCATAAGAGTAGAATTTTGTTTTCACCCAAGTTTGAATTTAATCTAAAGAGATTTCGAAACGATATGAGGGGCAAACATTTTACTCAGAGAGTGGTTCACATGTGGAAATGAACTTCCTGAGGAAGTGGTGGATGTGGGCAAAATTATAATGTTTAAAAGACATTTGGATGAGTACATGAATAGGAAAGGTTTGGAGGGATGTGGGCCAGGGCAGGCAGGTGGGAGTTGTTTAGTGTCGAGACTGTGTTGCTGGGAAAGCCCAGTAGGTCAGGCAACATCCGAGGAGCAGAAGAATTGATGTTCTGGGCATAAGCCCTTCATCAGGCATCCTGTTCCACCCTTGGTCAATTGTCTGTGTGGAGTTTGCACATTCTCCCCATGTCTGTGTGGATTTCCTCTAGATGCTCCAGTTTTCTCCCACAGACCAAAGATGTGCTGGTTAGGTGGATTGACCATGCTAAATTGCCCACTATATGTAGTCTAGGTGGATTACCCAAGAGAAATACAGGGATAGGGGAGGGGTGGATTTGGGTGAGATTCTCTTCAGAGGTCAGTGCAGACTTGATGAGCCAAATGGCCTGCTTTCATAATATAGGGATTTTATGATATCAATATTAAGTTGATGACCATACTGTTACCTGTAACTTAAACAATCATGGCATCTAACTCCACTCAACATTTCCCCTTCAACTAATGTTACTGAATAAAAAAGCTGTTTTGTCAGTGCTTTCATTTCTGTTTGTGTAAAAATCAGTTGCTGTACTTCCCACATTACAACAGTGACAAAACTTCAAAAAGTTGAAGAAGTATTCCGTGATGTCCAGAGGTTATGAAAGATCATGGACAAGTTAATTTATTTCATTGCTATTAATTCTCTCTCTTGGTTGCTGGAAAAGATTGCAGCTAAATTCAGAGTAGAATTTTAGGTGCAACTCCTCATAAATAAGTACTGATGGACTGAAGCACATTTGCAAGTCAATCACAAGTTACTGCTCAGTTATAAATATGGGTATGGTGTATAATTTTATGAATATAACACTGAGCCTTGAGTTGGTTGGCAATGGGCAGAGAAAAACTGCAACTTGATGAGGAACAATACAAAACAGAAGAGGCCTTGATGTACCTGAACCAGAAACTAAGAATCATCCAATTGTAAATGGTTCATACAACGTAAATAGGAAGGTGTGTCCAGCATCCTTTCCTGTTTGAATAGGCTTTTGTTTACATTCTTGGTGTTTGCATGATCATGAGAAGTCCAAGTACAATCTTCAGGTTAGTGGATAGGGAATAATTGGACTACTGTGCTGAGATAGATTTGAATGTTAATTTTAAATCTGTACATTCTGCCTTTATCGTCACGTCCATTCTGAATTCCTATTTCACATTTATGGATAATGCCATGCAAAATACATTATGCTACAACTTGAGTCTCCTATTAGTGTTTTCAGTTAGTAGCTACAGATCAATTCACAAGATAAAGCACTGAAATTAAGCATAGTTACTTCAAAACACTGACATTCCATTGCCTGATATTTTGCTCCTTAATTTAATTAGTTTTCCCAGAGACTTGAGAATTGGTTATTTTCTACTCAAAATGTTTAATTACTTTTTTTCTAATAAAGAAACTATTCTGTGTCTTAATGCTTGACAGATGTAACAACGGATATTGTTTTATTTTAAGATGTCTTCCTGTCTCCATTTAGTTTGTCATTTTATGTTTTCATACACATAGATTTTTAATATATGTCCATAGCAGAGATTCGTTAGAGATTAAAACAATGTGATTCATGATTTATCCGGTATTTCCTATTCATCTTGCAAGAATGGTTATATTAATGTTAATCCATGGTAAATAGTTTTGACCACCCTTCATAATGATTTTAAGAATAACACTTTCATCACAGTGACATTTTGAATCATTAATGACCACTTTATACTCTGATCACTTCCTATCTCCACATGCTATCAGTTACTAAGACATTCTGGTCTCTGCCAAGACATATGGGCCGTCGAAGGACTTTAGGAGACTTGTACATCAGTGTCTGGGGCCAAGGTGGATGGAGATGAGCTTGCTGTTACTGTAATCTGTGTCTGTTGCTGCTTCCTGTATATGTGTCTTGCTTACATGTTTTGCATGAACATGCTTTGCAGAATTTGCTCTTTTAATGTAATTTTATTTCAATATTAAAACTGGAACCTTTACTTCTCTGAATCAAGCCTCTAATCCATTATCCTACAGCTGCAACTGTGCAATTTGATTTGAAATGTTGCTTTTCCATAATATGATTATGTAATGTAAGCCTAACAATATCATAATACTTCCAATCTGTAAGATGTATTTGAGCTGCTTATAGAAGAAAGCTATTTTGTAGCTTTCTAATCTGTGTAAATGATCCAGACCCCATGCATTATCCTGTACAAATGCTCTCACAAGCTTGTAAATTCAGATGAAGAATACCCTCACCTATTTTAGATCTAACCCATCCAGAATATCACATCTACCATTTTTAAAATCATTGCCTGAAATAATCAGTTGGCCTTCACTGTTCATGATACCCTGACCCAGCTGTTTGTCCCTATCTCTCCGGCTCCTTTCCTAAATTTGCTATTCATAATCCTGATTTTGTGTCTTTCGTTCTGCTGATTAACATCTGATTTAAAAGAAAACTGTTTCAGGCTTATATTCCCAACTCCATCCACTATTATTTGCCTAAATGTTCACTGAAACACCTCGTTGGCACTCCACGATTGTTGGTTTGTTCATTATAGCCCTTCCCTAGGATCAACCACCTCATTCTCCTACGCATGTTTTAAGGTTTGGATGGCGAGGTTCATGAAAATTGAGAAATACAAGCTCAACTACTATGGCCTATTAACTCAGCATGTGTTATTATTTTTTACTTCAATCAGACCACACTAATGTCGGTTGTCTCTTTTGGACACCTCCCCAACAAATCCCTCAACAAGTCTTGTTCCACTTACAGAAAAAAAATGGTTCCCATTTGTAATTCCAAAATACAAAAAAACTTAGACTTTATGTAGATTAAAATTCACCAGCTCACCACCCTGCAAATAACCTTTTAACTTGAAAGTTATTTGTGTCACCTTTAGTCCACAGTTTTGTCCTAGTTTGGTGTTATCAATGTTGCATGCTTACAGTCTTTAATGTCATAGTCCTGTCTTATTCCAGCCACACTGACGCAATGCCAAAGTCAAGACATAATTGTTTGGATTGATGCTTTTACACAGGGAATAGCAAAAATAAAATTTTGTACACCTGCAAGAAAGCATGAGTATTATAAATGCCACTCACATTTAATGAATATTTATTACCCTTGTGGTGTAATGTAAATTCTATCATTCATAGGACATAATCTCTGAATGCTAACCAGTATAAATGTTCACAAGGTCAGATTCAGCAACTGCACTAAATAAGTTAAGAATTAAGCCAGTTAAGTAAAACTTCAATACAAGGTTGTATCTTGTAATGGCAGTGAGCTGTTTCTCCATTATTGCCAAAATTCTCTCCCATGCTCTGGCAAATGTGAAATGCTGACATTACTTCCTGTACAGTATTTCCAAAATTGCTTTCCTTAACAAATTCAAAAGGTTTAAAGGAGGAGACTGGAGTGCAATAATTATTAATTTCTCTGATGAAATTTACCACAACATCTGGATAGAGGAAATATAATTAAAAACTTGTATGGTGTTCATATTTCCTGTAGTTAGAATGTACTCGTCATCCTGACCATTTGGTTTCTCGTACTCAACCACCCCTTCCTTCTATCCTGTCTCTTGCCCCAGCATGAAGTGTTAATTTTTTTTTAAATTGTGCTGAATCAGCACAAACACTCTTTGTGGAACACTCTTTTGATGTACTTATTGGTCCCATGTATTGAGCTTTTAGTGCAAACTAATTTTACATAGCTTCAAGCTTCATTATTAATCATTTTTGCCAAGCTCCATAAATGCTCATTTCTGGCATGACTTGTGCTTTTTGGTTGTAAATGAAATATAAATTTGTTTTTCCAGAGGAGAATTTTGTTGTCATTTATCCCTACTCAGCAAGAGATAGTGATGAGATTGACTTGGAGAGAGGTGCTGTGGTGGAGGTTATACAGAAAAACCTGGAAGGCTGGTGGAAAATCAGGTAATTCAAATATCCTAATAAGGCTCTTAATGGTATAAGGAAAAGTTGTGGCATAGGATATCATTACACTGACTTATCCTTACTTCGGTATATTTGGATAAATTGAGTTTATTTTCTCAAATGTCATTTTCTTTTAAAGCCCAATTTTGATTAACTCAGTCATAACTTAAGCCATAAGCTTCCATTAAGCCAATATGCCTGCTACCATTTGAAAAGCCTGTCCAAAAGGTGAAATTGCCAGGTTATGGGACCATAAATTTCAAAAGAAGTGTCAGCGTTTACAGGGCTCCAGTTTTGCTTTACTGTGCAGCACAGAGGGTTGCAGACTGGTGCATTAATTGCTTACAAAATCACAGTGGAGGTATGTAGGGAACAGTAATCCTGTTAAAGCTATAAAGACTGCTAATGAAGGAGGTGCAACAAAAGAAAGTTAGCCCTATGTAGAGCCAAAGGTAAATTCTGCAAATTGAGGTGTGCCATAGATATCACCTTGGGCTTGAGAGTGTTAGTTATTCCAAGGTATAGTCTGAGCATATTAAAAAGAGAACAAAGAACAAAGAAAATTTACAGCCCCGGAACAGGCTCTTCGGCCTTCCAAGCCTGAGCCAATCCAAATCCACCGTCTAAACCTGTCGCCCAATTCCTAAGCATCTGTTTCCCTCTGCTCCCCACCTACTCATACATCTGATAAATGCATCTTAAATGAATCTACTGTGCCTGCCTCTACTACCTCTGCTGGCAACAAGTTCCAGGCACCTACCATCCTCTGTGTAAAGTACTTGCTGCGTGTATCCCCCTTAAACCTTTCACCTCTCACCTTGAAAGTGTGACTCCTCGTTATTAAATCCTTCACCCTGGGAAAAAGCTTATCTCTATCTATCCTGTCTATACCCTTCATGATTTTGTAGACCTCAATCAGGACCCCCCTCAATCTCCTTTTTTCTAATGTAAACAAACCTAACCTACTCAATCACTCTTCATAGCTCGCACGTTCCATACCAGGCAACATCCTAGTAAACTTTCTCTGCACCCTCTCCAAAGCATCCACATCCTTTTGGTAATGTGGCGACCAGAACTGTACACAGTATTCTAAATGCGGCCGAACCAATGTTGTGTATAATTTTAACATGACCTGCCAGCTCTTATTCTCAATACCCCATCTGATGAAGGCAAGCATTCCATATGCCTTCTTGACCACTCTATCCACCAGTGCAGCAACCTTCAGGGTACAATGGACCTGAACTCCCAGATATTTCTGCTCATCAACTTTTCCCAAGTCTCTTCTGTTTACTGTATAATTCACTCTAGAATTAGACTTCCTAAAATGCATCACCTCACATCTATCTGCCAATTCTCCACCCAACTTTCCAGTCTACCTATATTCGCCTGTATTCTCTGACAGTCCCTTATGCTTTCTGCTACTCCAATCTCCGTGTCGTCTGCAAACTTGCTGATCACACCAACAGTGCCCCTTTCCAGATCAGTTATGTGTATCTCAAACAACAGTGGCCCCAGCAGTGACCCCTGTGGAACACCACTTTTCTCCATTTCGAGAAACTCCCTTCAATTACTACTCTCTGTCTCCTTTAGCTCAACCGGTTCTTTATCCACCTAGCTAGAACACCCTGCACACCATATGACTTCACTTTCTCCATTAGTTTACCATGGGGAACCTTATCAAATGCCTTACTAAAGTTCATGTATATGATATCTACAGCCCTTCCTTCATCTATCAACTTGATCACTTCCTCAAAGAACTCTATTAAGTTGTTATGGCACGATCTCCCCTACACAAAACTATGTTGCCTATCACTGATAAGTCCATTCTTTTCCAAATATAAATAGATTTTATCCCTTCTCCAGCAACTTTCCCACCACTAATGTCAGGCTCAGTGGTGTGTAGTTACCCAGAATACCCCCTACTACCGTCCTTGTACAGGGGTACAACATGAGCAACCCTCCAGTCCTCGGGCATCTCAGTTGTGTTTAAGGATGCTACAAAGATATCTGTCAGGGCCCCAGCTGATTCCTTTCTCATTTCCCTCAGCAACCTGGGGTAGACCACATCTGGTCCTGTGGACTTGTCCACCTTAATAACCTCTAGCCTACCCAATATGTCTTCTCTACTTATGTCAACATGGTCCAGAGTTATCAAACTTTTATCTCTAATCTCAACATTCATCATGTCCCTCTCCTCAGTGAACACTGATGCAAAGGAATCATTCAGAATCTCGCCCGTTCTCTCAGGTTTAACACACAGCCTTCCTTCAGTGGACCAATCCTTTTCTAGTTACCGCTTGCTTGTTATATAAGATTAAAAGGCTTTGGGATTCTCCTTAATTCTGCTCACCAAGGCTATTTCATGACCCCTTTTAGCCTGCTTAATTCCTCGTTTAGGACTGGTCGTACTCTTCCGATATTCCTCCAGGGCCCGTTCTGTTCTTAGTTGCCTGGACCTTATGTACGCTTCCCTTTTCCTCTTGGCTAGTCGTACGCTTCCTCCTGTCATTCATGGTTCACAAATCTTGCCTTTCCTATTCTTTGATTTCAATGGGACAAGCCTATCCTTCACTATCTTTAACGTATCTTTGAAAGCCTCCCACATATCAAATATGAACTTCCCTTCAAATAGCAGTGTCCAATCTACATTTTCCAGCTCCTGCCTAATTTTGAGAAAATTGGCCTTGGTCCATTTAGTACTCTTCCCTTAGAACCACTCTAATCTTTGTCAATAAGTATTCTAAATTTTACAGAATTGTGGTCACTGTTCCCAAAGAAATCCCCAACTGCAACTTCTACCACCTAGCCTGGCTCATTCCCCAACACCAGGTCCAATATGGCCCCTTCCCTCATCGGACAATTAAAATGCTGCTCTAGAAAACTCTCCTGAACATTCTTTTACAAATTCTGTCCTATCCAGACCTCTGACACTAAGTGTATCCCAGTCAATGTTGGGAAAATTAAAATCTCCATTACCACCACCCTGTTGCATCTACCATCCTTCCATAATCTGTTTACCTATTTGTTCTTCTACCTCACGCTCACTGTTGGGAGGCCTGTAATATGGCCATTACAATGTAACTGCACCCTTCTTATTTCTCAGCTCCACCCATAATGCCTCACTACTCAAGCCCTCCATCGTGTTCTCCTTTAGCACAGCCATGATATCATCCCTGACCAACAATGCAACTCCTCCCCACACTTTTGCTTCCCTCCCTGTCCTGTCTGAAGCTTCTATATCCTGGAACATTTAGTTGCCAATCATGCCCTTTCTTCAATCAAGTCTGTGTGATTTCAATAACGTCATACTCCCAAGTACCAATCCACGCCCTTCGTTCATCTGCCTTACCGTTATACTCCTTGAGTTAAAATATATGCACTCAGGCCACCAGTTCTTTTGCGTTCATCTGCTCTCTGTCTATTCTTCCCCTTATTAATGCTATCTTGATGATTCTTATAGTCTCCACTTTCCATCTCGCTGGTTCAGATGTAGACCATCCAATTTGTAATAGTCCCACCTTCCCCAGAACCAGTCCCAATATCCAACAAATCTGAACCCCTCCCTCCTACACCATCCCTCAAGCCGTGTGTTTATCCTGCCTATTTTTTTTTTTCATTTCTATACTGGCTAGCACGTGGCGCTGGTAGTAATGCCAAGGTCACTACTTTTGAGGTCCTCCTTTTTAACTTCTCTCCTAGCTCCCTGAATTCTGCTGTCAGGACCTCATTTCATTTTTTTTACTTATCTTGTTGATGCCTATATGCACCAAGACAACTGGTTGCTCACCCTCCCCTTTTAGAATGCTCTGCAACTGATCAGTGACATCCCTGACCGGAGCACCTGGGAGGCAAGATACCATCTGGGAGTCCCGTTTTTGGCCACAGAACTGCCTATCTACTTCCCTTACAATAGAATCCCCTATGACTATGGCCCTACGAGTCTTTTTCCCACCCTTCTGAACAGCAGTGCCTGTCACAGTGCCATGATCTTGGCAACTGCTGGCCTCCCCTGGTGAGCCATCTCCCCCAACAGTATCCAAAACGGTATACCTATTTTAGAGGGAGATGACTGCAGGGGACACCTGCAGTGCCTTCTAATCTCTTTCTGCCTTTTGGTCACCCATTCACTGTCTCCCTCAGCAATTCTAACCTGCGGTGTCACCAGTTCACTAAAAGTGCTATCCACGATCTCCTCAGTATCACTGATGCTCCACAGTGAGTCCATCCACAGCTCCAGAGCTGTCATGTGGTCAAACAAGAGCTGCAGCTGGACACACTTCTTGCAAATGTAAGAGTCAGGGATGTCAGCCACGTTCCGGAGCTCCCACATCAAGCAAGGCACATGCCATGGGTCTGAGATGCCCTGTCATTGTAAACCTTAGCTTTATATCAACAAACTAAAACCAAACAATGCACGTAAACGTATGAAAGAAAAGAAAGAGAAAATAAAACCTTACCTTACAAACTCTTTTTTTTCTTCTGGTTAGAGGTGGGGCAGGAGCGGGAGGGAGATACTACACATGTAGTATTTCGGGTTTAGCCACTGCCCAAAATATATACTAAGTCCTTACCTTCCGGGCACCCACCTAGTCTCCACATCACCTACACTCTGTCTTCTGCTGCCCCCGGACAGGGAAGCTGAATGGGAGCTGACTTGAACGTTTTATATATACCTGTGTAATAACATGGTATATAACAATAAAAACCCATCGTGACCTGAAGTAAAGACTTCTCTTTTCCTGCGCATGTATTCCACTTCATTCTCTCCAAAAGCCTATAATTCCTGTACTTAACATTAGTTTAGGTACTTGGTGAAAGCTTTACGCCTTTTCGAATCGATGCCTCATTTATCAAAGTGGTATTACTAATGGGGTTGTGCCTGCAAACACAGAATTAATTACTTGATACCAGCAGACGGCTGCTGCCAGATGTCCTCTGGATGAGTTTGAAAGAAATCCTGCCACATGGTAGATAATCTACATTAATGTGAAGCAGGGTTACCTGTTACAACTAAAATTATTTACCAAATGCTTAAATTTAATGATTGCCTCTTTTCAGAAATCCAAGTGGCAAAAAATGCTCTACTCTGATGAAAACATAATTTAAATTGTCATCTTTTTATGAAGGCTGCAGGCGACATCCCAGAATTCTTTGCGACAAATATCATGAGATTTGGCCTGGAGCCAATGATAAAGATTTTTTCCATTGCATTTAGGTTTGTGCCTGTATGTTTTATTAATTTATTCATTCATGGAATGTTGGAGTTGATATCTCAGCTAGGATTTATTGTCTCTGTCTAAGCACCCAGGAGAAGCTGATGTTGAACCATCTTTTGAACAACTTCAGTCCTTAGAGTGATGATACTGAAAGGAAGGGAGTTCCAGGATTTGAACTAGCAATAATGAACAAATAGCAAAATAGTTCCAACTTAAGATGGTGAGTGGTTTAGAGAGGAACTGCAGATGGTAATGTTCCCAAGTATCTGCTGTCCTTGTTCTTCTAGGAGCTGGAGGTCAGGGATTCTCAAGTAAGGCTTAGTGAGATTCTCGAGTGTTGGAGCTTATAGACATTGAGGCAAATGGGGAGTATGTCATCATACTTATGACTTGTCTTCTAGATGGTGAAAGGCAATAGGAAAACAAGAAACAAGTTACTCACTGGAGTCCTAGACAACATCTGGGTTTAGGCTGACAAGAATCATAGAATCCTGCAGTGTAGAAACAGGCCATTTGGCCCAACAAGTCCACACCGACCTACCAAAGAGTAACCCATCCAGAGCCATTTCCCTACCCTATTACCCTACATTTACCCCTGACTAATGCACCTAACCTACACATCCTTGAACATTATGGGCAATTTTAGCATTGCCAATTCACTTAATCTGCACATCTTTGGATTGTGGGAGGAAGCCCACGCGGACATGGGGAGAATGTGCAAACTCCACACAGACAGTCGCCCGAGGCTTGAATTGAACCCAGGTTCCTAGCGCTGTGAGGCAGCAGTGCTAACTACTGAGCCACCGTGCCAACAAGTGGCAAAAAACATTCATGCCACACAAGTACCAGGCAATGATCACCTTCAACAGAAGAGAATTTAACTAAACCTGTTGCCATTCAATAACATTACTATCACTGAATCCCCTGCCATCAACATCCTTGGGTTTACCATTGACTAGCAACTGAACTTGAACAGCTATATAAATACAATGGCTCCAAGAGCAAACTAAATCTACAACATATCAAGTGCTTAACTGGTTAAAGTCTATCTAGATAAATATAGGAAGTCATGATTGTAGGCTTTTTATACAACAACAACCATCTTAGTAAACCTTTCATTGCTTGAAGTGGTTTAGTCCCATGGTACCACTTCCTTTTCCGGCTTCTTTCCCAGTATAAAGCTTATAATTGTGCACTGAGCAAATGAGGAGCCTGTGGCTGATGAGTCACTGCAGTTAGGACAAACAGATGTAAAGTGTGCCTGAGGTCCTGCAATTAATTGAAATGTATCTGTTTTTATGCACACATACATGCATAACTACATAAAAATTCAAGGTATATACGAGGTCTGCCATGGAATCTCCAGATTTAGTCACTGGGACAAAAACAGTAATTTTATGTGTTTCACGTCCAAACCTCAGTGTAGCATTCACTCCAAGCTCTGCAGGTGTGCAGCAGTCAGGAATGCATTGCAGAGTAGATGTGCAGGCCATACACAGCAGGGTTCCATTTGACGTAGGCATGTGCAAGGTAATCTTAAAAGGAGCAAGCGTTTCACAACAAAATCTTCTGTGCTTTCCCACTCTCCTGACCAGGTTTCTCCTTCTGGACTTCTGTATCCACGTAAATATCTGGTGGGAATGTTCCTCTGCTTTACCTGAAGTGGTATTTTCTCAGTCTACTCCTCCACCCCAAAATGTTCAAAAATGTTTGAAGTAACAGCAAAAGTGAAGGTCATAAGCAAATTGAGGTTAAATTTCATACCACTTTTTGACTTATGATGATGTATCCCATAAATAATAGCCTTATTGATGAAAATAACAAAACAATTTGGACTAGAAAGAAAGGCAAAAGATCTACAATAGCGCCACCTATACTCTTATCAAGAGGAGATTGTAATTGTGTTTTGATCAATATTCTCCCATATTAATGTACGTGAACAGAAATGTGAGATTGCAGTTGTTCTCTTGCCACCTTTGCCCATGAACACAAAATATAAAATAACCTGGTTGTAAAAATTCACCTTATAACAGATCTAAAGCTTTGAATCTTCATTTGAGAATCAATTGTTCTGAAATGGATTGGAAAAATTGGCAAATTCACAACATTAACATTTAGTTTGTTTAAAATAAGGAACAGCAATATGCGAAAAATAGGGAAGTCTTGAGCTCAGAGTTTCCACAAATTGCTGAATAGCTTGAACTATTGCTGCCTATGTAGAGATGTGTGATCTAGAGCTGGTCCTTTTAGGCCCAAGGCTGCTTAAACTATCTACAGTCTCCCACAGTTGAAGCTGGCAACTTCCACTAACTGCACTGTAGCTACTGGAGTCAGCCCTGTAAATTCAGTAAACAAAGGTATACACACACATCACTCACTAAGAGAATACACAGGGTGATTAGTTGACTTGCCTCTGCTATGTTTCATTTATACAAATGGTTTAGAATGTTTATGTTTCGTAGCAATATGCCAATTACTGTGTCCAAATGGATGTTGCAATAGTTAGTGTCACTGGGTAAAAATCCTGGAGCTCCTTTCCTGACATCAGTGTGAATATTCCTACATCACATGAACTGCACCTTCTTCAGGTGAAATAGTAATGGGCAGTTATTATGGCTGGGACAGTAATACCCATAACCTATGCAAGAGTACAAAAATGGATCAGATGTTCCTGTTGGTAAATTAGGAATTGGGATTACATTCTTGAGTAACAACCAGGTGAATTGAGCACAGATTCCACAGCCAAAAAGGTGGTATGTCAGTTGCCTGCTCACTTCCTATACCTTTCTCCTCTTCAGCTAGTTAGTCAACTGAGAGTTGTTGCAATTATTGCCTGCACTTGCCTGATAGGAGTTAGACACATGAAAGTTTGTGGTCATGATCACCTTCACAACTGCTCAGCCATGCAGTCGCATCCCACTGAGGTTCCAAAATGGGCTAGATCAGGTGACTGATATTTAGTAAATGGTAGATGTCCAATGCCATGTTCCTCGATGAGGTTTAGGAAGAGAAATCACTCCTGTACCTGGGGGTCTTGGTCCCCCTTCTTTTCCTCCCTATTCTTAGAGCTCATTGTTACTGTTGCTTTCCCTGTTGTGCCCTAGGCAAGGGGGATGCAAATTACTACCCTGATTGATGGAGAAAGTAGCTTGTGCAGAATTGTGCAAAATCTTGCTGTCCTTGACAATGTTCAACCAATTATGTCATCCAGGAGCCTTAGCAAAAATGGAGTCAGTGGGAATTAGGGAGGGAGGGATCTCTCCAGTAATCAGAATCTTGCCTGATGCAAAGGAAGCTGGCTGTGGTTGTTGGAGGTCAGTCTTCTCATTTCCAGGAGATCTCTATAGGAGTTCCTCAGGGTCGTGTCCTAGGCCCAATCATCTTCAGCTGCTTCATTAATGACTGACCCTCCACCATAAGGTCACAAGTGGGATGCCTGCTGTAATTGCATGATGTTCAGCATCTTTCCAGACTCCTTGGATACTGAAGCAGTCCATATCCAAGATCTGAACAAAATCCACTCTTGTGCTGATAATTTGTAAATAACATTCACAGCACACAAGTGCCAGACTGTGACCATAACTATTGTCTCTTGAAATTCAGTGAAATATCACCATTGAATTTCCCCACTAACAAAACCCTATGAATACTGTTTCTCAGAAACTGAACAGGACAGCCAAATAAGTGCTGTGGTTACAAGGAGTAGACAGAGTTTAGGAATTTGGCAGCAGATAACTTAGCCCCTGTCTCTTCAAAGCCCATCCACCATTTACAAGGTGCAAGTCAGGAATGTGGTGCTACACTCTACACTTACCTAGACGGTTGCAGCTCCGAAAACACTCAAGAAACATCCACAAGAAAAGCAGCCTGCTTGATTTGCACCACATCAACAAATATCCGGTGCTCACAGGCCGTGGTGTGTAACATCTACAAGATATAATGCAGCAATTTACCAAAGCTCCTTTAACTGCACCCTCAAAATTGGTGACCTCTACTACCTGAGTACACATATGTGAGAGCACCAACATCTGCAAGCTCCTTTTCAAGCTTCCCTCCATCTTGACTTAACGTACGAACAAAGAGTAGGAGCCTGCTTCGCTATTTGTATGATCATGGCTGATCGCATCTCCGCCTCAACTGCACTTCCCTGCCCACTCTCCATCATCCTTCAACACCATTACTAATTAAAAATCTGTCTATCTGCTCAATTTCCCAACATCAGTTGCACTCTGGGATTATAAATTCCACAGATTTATAACTCTTTGAGAGAAGTAATTTCTCCTTCTCTCTCTTTTAAATCTCCTACCCCTTGTGCTAAAACTATGACTCCTCATTCTAGATTGCCCCATAAAAAGAAATATCCTCTCTACTTCTACTTATCAATCCCCTTCAGCATCTAATTGAGGTATACAAGATCTGCTCTCATTCTTCTACATTTCAGAGAGTGTAGGCCTGAACTGCTCATATCTCCCTTCATAAGACAACCCCCTCACCTCTAGAATTAATCTAGTGAATTTCCTCTGAACTACCTTCAATACAAATGCATCCCTCCTGAAGGGGACCAAAATTGCACATAGTACTCCAGGACTTGGAACTAGTTTTCTATTCATTGTCGCTGGGTCAAAACCCCAGAACTCCCTTCATAATAGCACTGTGGGTGTTCCTATACCTTAAATGGTTCAAGGAGGCAGCTCACCAGTGGACCACACTCTTTGATTAAGTTTTTAAAAAGTCTATACTTCAACAGTTTTAAACACTCCAAAACCACCAAAAACATTTGACAATTGCAAGAGAGCAAAAAGAAATCAATCTGCAAAGAACCTGTCAATAGTAACTGCTCCCTAAAAATAGCGTTGGCTAGGGGACCCTTCATGTTACTGAACATATGTTCAGCTGCGCCAGTTTGAAAGGATATTAGCCTGGGATGGGAGTGAAGATCCAGAATAGCATTGTTGGCATCAGAACAGCTTTACACAATGATTGACGTCACAATCACATACGTCTTGCCCACACTTCCTGCATGCAAGGACACTTTGTCACCAAAATAAAGCATCCACAAACTGTATTTGAGATGCAAAATAACTTGTAACACCCGGAATAGCCAGCACTGTGCACCCATATTTTGTGGCTTCAGTCTAATTTTGAAGTTTCCTCTTTCTCCTGAATTTCACTAGAGAAAGGGAGGGCATTGATTGGAGTTGCCTTTCTGTAACTTTCTGGCAAATATCCCGATGGAAGATATAACTATTTCTTGTGGGCAGTACAGATAGGAAATCAAACTGTTCTCACCTCCCAAAAAAGGGTAGAATAGATGCAGGCAAAATGTAAAGATGGCTTTACAAAAAATAAAATCTTGAAATACACCAATATTTTGTGATCATTTTGTTAATATCTTACAATGACACTGGTATCTAGCTGATATTGTCACAGAAAGATCAGAAACTGTAACATAATTGAATGTATTTGACCTCAGACCCACCAGATTTTGATGATTTCCTTTTTGTCAATGAATTGTCTTTCACTATTTTACAGGATATGATTAATTTATTGAGATATGTGTTACGTTTGACCACTTGAGAAAGGATTAGTATCTATTATCTCCCAACTAGAAACAAAAGCAGAGTTCTAATACATATAAAAAGATTCCTCAGAGAAACTGTCATTTTTTGAATAAAATCCCAACACTGCTGGCTCAGCATATATTGTCCATCCTAGAAAGCAGTAAGGAGTCACATACATTGCTGTGGGTATGGATTCAGATGTGGATCAGACTAGATAAGGATGGCAGTCTCCTTTCCGAAAGGACGTTCGTGAGCTAATTATTTTTCCCAACAATCACCAATGGATTTATGGTCATCCTTAGATTCTTAATTTCAGATTTTTATTCAATTCAAATTCCACCATCTACTGTGTGGGATCCGAACCAGGTCCCCACAACATTACCTTGGGTCTCTGGTTTAACAATCCAACAATAATGTCATTAGGCTGTCACCTCCTCAATGTTCTCAAAAGGATGCTCCTACTAGCTGCTCCTGACTTAGGATTATCATGCACCCAGCAGCAATCCCAATGTAATTCTGAAGATTGCCTGCCTGAATGACCTTACAGGAACCAGATATTTTCACTAGATGATGTAAATGAATTTCTTAAGCTCACATAAGTATTGCTATTGGATGAGTCGGATTCATGTTGGCAGTCGCATCATGAGCAACTCTCTAAGGCCAGTAAGAAAAGCGACTAGATAGGACTGCTGTGGTACTATGGCAATGACCCTTCTCTGGGCCAGAAGGTCAGGATTCTAGTCCCACCTGCTCCAGAGATATGCCATAACATGTCAGAACAAATTGATCAAAAAAAATGTAAAATCATCTTGTGCTGTTGTCAGTGATTATGTATGAATTTTTTTTTGGATAGTCAATTCAGCAGCCTAAGAATTAATAATAGATTCCGGAAAAATGGACCTATTAACTTCCTGCTAAAACACATATACTTTTGTTATGTTTTTGCTACTCTATAATGTTCATTAAATCTCATTAGTTTGCTAATAAAGATGGGATCAAGAGAATTTTGTGTTGATCTCATAAAACATTTTTTTTTGAACAGATATAAAAATCAGGAGGGCTGGGCCCCTGCCTCATACCTGAAAAAAGCTACCAGTGATATCTCAGGTCAGAAAATTACTTCAGGGCAATCTATCCATTCAAGTGCGATGGACCTTGATGGGATTGGAAAACAGCCAGCCTCTGTGAAAGAGATCAGAGAAAAGGGATTGTTGTTTGACCAAAAAGATGAAAGAAATGAGATCCGCGGGGCAGCAGGTGCTGATGTGAAAGGCAGTAAGTACGTTTTTGGCACTATACAGCCCACAGAGAATACCTTCATTAAATGTGACAAGATACAGATGGCAGTCACTTATAGGAGACATATGTGTTCTCACTTTAGTGATTCCATTTCAAAGCAACATTCATGATAGAACAGAAAACAAGGGTGGGTATTAAAAAGAAGCAAAATACTGTGGCTGCTGTAAATCTGAAACAAAAATAAAATGCTGGAGAAACTGAACAGATCCAGCAGCATTGGTGAGGAAAGAAACAGAGTTAACGTTTGAGTCCAGTTTAACACTTCAGAATTGTCTGGGGTTGGAAAATAGTTTTTTTTTAATGCTATAGACAGAGGGAAAGAGGAACAGATTGTAAGGGTGTTCTGAACCAAAGCTAAAGGGACTGCTAACAGTCGAGAAGGGATGATGTAGAAAGAGTATAATTAAAGATGTGGACAGGGGAAAAAAAAGTCTGTTCCACTGAGAGAGCATTACTTTCTCATTGAAAAGGTAAAGCAAATGTTGAGTCTTCTGGATTATTCAGCACTTTTGAAACAGCTGAAAATGTAACAGCGTGTTGTGTGGAGATGATGCCTGACAAAATGATTGACAGTCATAATGTGTTACATTCCTAATTCTTCTAATTAATATTGTGGCTACAAACCTGAAGTATTAAATGGTGGGAGTGTCATTTTACTGTATACTTAAAGAAAATCCCACAATAAGTATTGCTAACTTCCCTGAGACTCCCTGGCTACTTCAGCAATTTGGCATCACACAGATGATTTGACTTTCTCCAGTGGAGTGATGACTTCAGTGTGCTCAGAAGTTATAAGGGGCCTGTTACACAAGTTGCTTTGCATTAGCACAGGAGCTCTAGGGATCTGAGAATCCAAATTGCTTGTTTTCATTTTAGATCAATTGCCACAGTCATTCTCAGGAGGCTGTTATTGGCTACCTTCAGGTACTTTTTCAATTTTCTTCTGGATCCTTTCAGATTCGCATGAGCCAGATATAAAGGCCAAAAGCTGAAGGCTCATTGCGGTTTAGCTGGTTTTTGGAATGCAAGTTTGCTAAGGATCAAATTTAACTGCATTATCTGAAGAAAGATGGGTGTGCCTCATCACCTATTGGTTAAAATTTTTAATGAAAAGGAATCTTGGCTATCTATACAACAAACATGAATTGCTTTTCTGTTAAACAATCTAGAGTTACCAAATGCAAGACAAAGGCCCCCCCCACGAAGAGATCTTACTGTGGTGAGTATCAGATGATTACTTTGAATTCATGTACAGCCTTTAACACAAAAAGTCCCAATCACTTCACAGAAATTAGCACAGCTGGAAAGGAACAATTAAAACTAGCAACCAAACGTTTAGTCAAAATTGGATTTTGAGAGATTTTCTTTGAAGTGGCCAAAACAATTACAAAGACTGAGTGGTGAAGGAAATTTTCGGACAAAGCCAGAGTAAAATTTTGTGATAATTAGGGAGCAGGTAAAGTTGTGAAGATGATTGCTGAGTTAATGTGGGGGTGAAAGCCTCATCTTCAGGACAACAACTTAAAATTTTAACATCTGGAGAGAGCAAGCCACTGGACCAGAACTTACTGTCAAAATAACAGTGGTGTTCATGGTCCTTATGTTATGTCTGCACAAATTACCATCAACGTCAGGCAAGAATCAGATACATGATTAAATGTAAAATACCATAAATGATGCCTGAGGTGCACTGCTTAGCTTTTAGCTTCCCAAAATTACTATTTTATTGTATGATTCACTAATCAAATTTGGTGTCTTGAAGTTACTGTGTTGGTACTGTAAACGCAAAAACTGCATTTGCTACAAAAAGTTGAGGCTTGCACATTTCTGTCTGAGTGCCCTTTAGAGTGTGTGATGGTTAATTATTGCCACCAACCTCTCTGACTGTTAAAAGGGTAGAGTCTTTTGCTCCAGCTTTGAATTATTAGCTTATTTTTAAAGTGCATATTCATTCCTTTTGATTTATTTTTCTCTTCATCCAATTATTGTCTCCTCTATTTTACTCTATAGCTGATCTGACATTGGTATTTACTATGCCAAGTAACATTTCTTGGTTCAGACCCTTCTCTCTTCATTAACAGTTTGTTAATATTGTTCTTCAATGATTCACTTAGTTGTTTGCCTTGTTCATAGAGGTTCCATATACCTTACTATGAAAAGGCTAATGAAAATTAGATAGACAAAAAGGTCTAATGAGTGTTTGTTGATTGCAGTAAATTTGATAAATTCTAGCCCAAAATAATTAATTCAAAATAAAGGTAGTAGAATCTTAACAGCTCAACTTTGATCAAATTGGAACTGAGGTTAGGTTGAAGGATGTCAGGAAGAATGTTTGACAAGGTTTTAGGAGTGGAGGTGCAAAGGCAAATTTAGAAGTCTAACTGCTTAATAAAATATGGCTTTTATAACTTAGCTGAATGGCAAGCAGGTTTTGTGATTTGTGCACGTTCTGTCCTGACCTAAAACAGTGAAAGGAGAGGAATTTGACCTCTTCACTATATTAGGGAAGGTTTTAAATTAATTAACTCTGCCACTGACTTCCTAACCAGAAAACTCAACATCAACCTATTCACCTCGTCAAAAATCATCAAAATTTTAAGAGCTCTTATTTAATTGATTTTTAAATTAAAAGTCTGTAACATAGGACGCCAACGAAATAGTCTCATATTCTTATCTTTAAAGCGTTCTAAGAATGTAAGCAGATTGTGGTCAGTATACACAATCATCTCCGATACATTGTTTGTGATGTACTCATTAAAATGTTGTAAGGCCAGTACCAAACTCAATAGTTATTTTTCAATTGTAGAGTATTTCCTCTGGTGGGTGTTGACCTTCTTTGAAAAGTAACCAACTGGCAGTTCAATCCCATCCTCATTTTCCTGTAGGAGTACAGCTTCAATTCCAGTGTCACTAGCATCGATGACGACTTTAAAAGGTCTTGAAAAGTTTGGTGTAGCTAAAACTGGTTTGGTGGTTAATATCGATTTCAAATAGTCGAATGCCTCCTGGCATAGTTCTGTCCACCATGACTTTGTGTTCTTCTTCAGCAAATTGGTTAACAGTGCACTGCTGAGGTTTGGAGCAAACTTCCAATAGAATCTGCTGAGTCCTAAGAATCAAAGCACCTCTTTCTTTAAAATTGGTTGTAGAAATTCCTCGATAGCCTTCATCTTTGCATTTCATGGGGTCAACCTTCCATGACTGATGTTATGTCCCAAGAATGTCATCACTGCTTTTGCATTACCCCTTGGGAAAACATCGGAGTCTCAGAGTTTTTATCTGCCACCTGCTTCATTCTACACTGTGCCCTCTTTAGGTGCTATTGAGCTAACTCACCTACTCAATTTAATCTCTCCCTCACCTTCAATACATAATCTAAGTGTGAGATCTCTGACTTTGGTCCTGTCAATTTTTCTTTAATTAATTTCAAAGGGCCTCTCACTTCATGACCAAATATTAAATTGAAGGGAGTGAACCGAGTAGATTCATTTGGGGCATCTCTAATGGCAAACAATACAAATGAGATACCTTTGTCCCAATTGTTCGGGTAATCCTGACAGTATGTTTTTAACATGGTCTTCAAGGTCTGATGCCACCTTTCTAAAGCTCCCTGGGATTCAGGATGATACACACTGGATTTAAAATGCTGTATACCTAAGCTATCCATAACCTCCTCAAACTGCCTAGCAATAAAATTTGACCCTGTATCTGACTGAATCTCTCTGGGTTGCCCATACCATGTGAAGAAAGCTACTAACTCCTCTACCACCTTTTTTGCCTTGATACTCTGTAATGGAATTGTTTCCAAAAATCTGGTAGACACATCCAGTATGGTTAACAAGTACTGGTTCCCACTTTTAGTTCTCGAAAGAGGACCTACACAATCAATTATAACCCGTGTGAAAGGTTTGTCAAATGCGGGAATTGGCAAAAGGTGCTGGTGATTTACCTACCATTTGGCATGTATGACACGTACTGCAAAAGTTAACCACATCCTTAAGCATTCCAGGCCAATAAAAATATTTTTGTATCTTAGCCTGAGTTTTTTGTAACCCTAGGTGATCTCCTATGAATAATTCATGTGCTACCTGTCTGTATGCTTTCGGCAACACAATCTGGTGCACTTCGGCCCATTTTGCCTCAGCACTAACCTACCATGGTTTCCATTTCTGTCTGAGGATTCTGTCTTTCAGGTAATAACCCTCCGGAATATTCTCTGCCTCCTTTTCAGAGTACGCATCCACATATATATCTTTTATCACCTTGTCTTGCTGTTGCAAGTCTCTTAGCCTTTCAGGACCAAACACTTCTTAGCTGACCCTCTGTCTGTTTTCCTGCACCATTGCATCAAATAGGGTATCTGCTAACTGAGTCTCAACACCTTCATCTTTCTCTTTACTTTTCGCTTTGTAAAGTGACTTATGATAGTGGGATCTGGTTACTATACAGTCTAGGAAAATACCAGGATATTTCTGTTTTAACTCCTCAGTTTCATGGTCTTCCTTTGGCTCCTTCACAATAAGGGGTAATACTCCCACTTTGGATCCTGCCAAATCATTCCCAAGAACGAACTGAATTCCTGGAACTGACACACTTGTCAATCACTCCAACTGTAACTTCCCTGGTCTTAAGTTGGCACTCCAACCTGATCTTACATAGGGAAATGCTAAATTTCTGTTCATTTATCCCACAAATTACTACATTTTCTGGTAACAGATCGGAAAGAGTGCACATTTGCTCATCTCCTACTGTCAGCGACTTGTTAGAGGCTTAAAAATCACACAGCACCAGGTTATAGTCCAACAGGTTTAATTGGAAGCACTAGCTTTCGGAGCATTGCTCCTTCATCAGGTGGTTGAGGGCACCACAACCACCTGATGAAGGAGCAGCGCTCCAAAAGCTAGTGCTTCTAATTAAACCTGTTGGACTATAACCTAGTGTTGTGTGATTTCTAACTTTGTACATCCCAGGCCAACACCGGCACCTCCAAATCATGGTTAGATCCTGTATCTCTCAAAATTATTAACTTTTTGTTCTTCACCCCTATTCATTCTGAGTAAACATTACTCACAGAGATGAATTCTTTATACAGATCAGTTACTAACTCTATACCCAGCCCCTGACTAGGCTGTGCACTCTCTTGCAGCTCCTCTGCTCTTCTTGGGGTCTCCTTTATTACCTTCACTAATGCCACCGGCTTAGCTTCCTTTACCACATCTTTTCCCACAATGCCTTTCTTCAATGACCAGCACTATATCTTTACGTGTCCCACCTTCCGGCAATGGAAACACCTTTTCCCAGTGCCCTTCTGAGACCACCGGCCACTGTAATTTTCTGTGTCCCACTCCATTACAGTGAAAACACCTGAGGCCTTTCACCTCTTGTCTACCCTATCGGGTTTCTTTAACCTGTGGTAAAATCTTACCAGTGCGCTCGACTCTTGGTTTACTAGTGTAGGATCTCCCATTTTCCCAACTTCTATCCCTCACAGAATGAAATTCTGGCTGGAAGCTTGTTCACCAGCATGTACTCATCTGCTAATTCTGCTGCCCTTCTCACTTCCTGAACTTTCAATTCCTCCAGGTGAATTCTTACCATCTCTGGAAGTGAGTTTATAAACTCCTCCAGCAGAATAATGTCGCTTACAGCCTCAAATGTCCCATCTATTTCAAAGCACGCAACCATCGATCAAAATGACTGTTTAATTCTTTCGAACTCAACATAAATCTGACCTGGTTCCTTCCTTGTGTTTCTGAACCGCTGTCCAAATGCTTCTGTACCAGTTCATAAGCACTTAATGTAGTCTGTTTAACCTCTTCATAATGTCTTGACACCTCATCCCTGACAATGCGGCAAATACATCACTAGCTCTGCCTACCAATTTAGTCTGAAATAGCATTACCCATAAATCCTTGGACCACTCCATCTGCCTAGACAATTCTTCAAATAAAATAAAGAAAGTTTCAATATCTTTCTCATCAAAATGTGGCAGAGTTTTTACACATTTATATACAGAGGAACCTTGATTATCCGAATGAGATGGGTGGGCACTATTTTGTTCAGATAATGGATTATTTGGTTAACTGGTTCAATGCCTCTCCTCTGGGGCTCGGAGTTTTCTGTTAAGACTGCTCCCAGTTCAGGAGACGAGGCAGTAGCATACCGCGCGCAAGCCCCTACACAACATTGCCCCCCAACCCCGTCCTCCCCCAACACTGTCCAAAACTGTCTCCCTGCCCGCCGCTCCCGGTTCCCAATTCTGCCCGCCCCCCCCCCCCCCCCCCCCAACCCTGTCCAATACCGCTCCCCGCCCACTTCCCAATCCCGTCCAACACCACCCGTCTCCCCACCCGCCCCCAACTCCGTCCAACACCACCCCCAACCCCATCCAACATTGCCCCCACCCACCCCAACCCCTGTCCAACACCATTGCCCTCAACCCCGTCCAACCGCACCCTGTCCCCACCCATCCCGCAAGTTCCCAAACCCCGTCCAACATCACCCCCCCAACCCCATCTACAACTGCCCCCCGCCCGTCCTCCAACCCCATCTAACACTGCCCCCTCGCCACCAAACTCATCCAACACTGTCCCCCTTACAACCCAAACCCATCCACCACCGCCCCTTCCCCTCCAGCCCTATCCTGTACTGCCCCCCTTCCCCCATCTACCCCTGTCCCTTCTCTGAGCCAGCCGGACTGGACGCCAACAAGACTGCCTCTGCCTTTGGGGGATGAATCTCCAAATAGCGCATACACACATTACTGCAACTTTTTGACAGGTTCCAGCATTGTGGAAGTGTAGAAGACCAGGGAAAGTGTTGGGGGAGAGAGAGAGCAGGAGGTCAGTCACTTGGAGACTGTACCTGGGCTCCCATCGATTTCCAGGACTGTTCTCAGCAGCATTTTAGTAGGCCGAGTTCACTTTTAATCACTTTAAACAAAGAACGTGATCAGTGTTGGAAACACATCTTTGATGTAATGTTTCTATCAGGACTTCGAGTTCTCCTTCAGCTAATCCGATATTCGGATAATTGATACTCGGATATTCGAGGTTCCTTTGTATATCACTACTTTCTCTTTTACTCTCCATCCTGTTAACTTGACTTTGCTGACTAAGGCACAACTTCTCATGTTCTAAATTCTCTCTCTTTTTCTCTTTCCCTTTCTTCTCTCTCTCTTTGCTCAGCCAAGAACTTTCCCTCTCTCTCTCTCTCTCTCTCTCTCTCTCTCTCTCTCTCTCTCTCTCTCTCTCTCTCTTTCCTCTCTCTTTTTCCCTTTCTCTCTCCCTCTCTTCTCTCCCCCTTTCTTCTCTCTCTCTCTCTTCCCTTTCTCTCTCTTTCTTCTCTTTTCCCCTTTCTCCTCTTGTTTATCTTCTAACTCCATTTTCCTCAATTGTAATTTAAGTTTTTCTACCATTACTGCATTTGTCTGTTTCTCTGACTCCTTTACAATTTCAGCTTTGCGTTTGTCCTTGGTTAAACCCAAATCTAACTTCTTTGCTAATTCTAAGAGTATGGCCTTTTTCTTTCTTTCTAAACTTTCTTCGCAAATGTGAGAATCATTTTCAAATCCTAGAACCTCTTTTGCAATTTTAAGAGCCATTACTCTCACTTTTAATTTAATCAACCACAAGTCATCAAAATTAAACAAATTGTCTCACCTGCATGTTATTTGAAGATCTAGGACACTAACCTGCAAGTGTTTAAATCAACTGGGATCTTTCATACACCTAAATCTATTCAAATCTGTCTAACCTAGTTCAAATCACAGACCCGAACCCCCAAACTGTTATGGCACTGGGTAAACTCTCCTGCTTAATTTAAAACCAACAACACAGAAAAGATTTATCCTATGCGTAATCTGTAAACATTTTGAGTGGCCAAGAACTATGTAAAGTAAAAATTAACAAAATGTATTTCTTAAAGTTTAACAGAGAATAATTAACAAACTACTATTTATAATTTCTTTCTCTAACCTATCTTTTACCTTGTCTATAATACTAGTCTGATAGAACTCCCAATTAAGATTCTAATCTCAAAACCAGGCAACGTTAGGTCCTTGTCTTCAGATCTTCCTGTGCCTTCTTTTCATCTTGTTAGGAACTTCTGCGTTACAGGTTACTGATCGAAAAGGTACTTTTAAGAGAGATTTTTTTTCAAGCAGTCTGTTACAGCTAGGACTTGGCAATTCTCCTCTCAACTGTTCAATTTTCTCCCGGTCTTATACCCCAGAGCATCGGATTGTATCATTGGCTTTTATGATTGACAATATACTCAATTCAAACTTGATTAAAAATTGGTATTTTTTTTCAGGGTATAATTTAAACTGATTGGCCAAATTTGAATTTGTTTTTGTCTCCAGGCAATAGCTAATCAAGTTGTTCGACCAATTGTTACATACATTGTTGCCTTATTGAGAACACTTGGTGCTGTATCCCGTAGTTTTGCTGCTTTTAACTTTCTTAAAGTACACCCACATTTTCATAACACATTTGAGCAGAAACTGAATGGACAAACCATTTGAAGACTGTGGCTACAAAAGCAGAGGCTAGGAACTCTGTGGCAAGTATCTCAACTCTCGACTCACCAAAGCCTCTCCACCATCTATAACGCACAAGTCAAGACTGTGGTGAATACTGTCCACTTGCTTGGTTGAATACATCTGTATCAACACTCAAGAAGCTCATCATCAAACAGGAAAAGCAGGCTAGAACAGCATCTAACTTGGCCCATTTTCGCTACCTTTTCCCAGTGCAGAGTGGCAGTGGTGCGTACCATCCACAAGATGAACTGCAACTGTTTAACAGCATCCTTTAACAGAATCTTCCAAACCTTTGGTTTCAACCACCTAGATGGACAAGGGCAGTGGACTCATAGGAATACAATCATCTTCATGTTCCCCTCCAAGCCACACATCACTCTGACTTGGAACTATATCTCCATTCCTTCACCAGCACTGGGGCAAAATAATTGAATGCCCTCCCGAACAGCATTGTGGGTGTACCTTTAGCAAGTGGACTACTGCAAATCAAGAAGGAAGCCTATTACTATTCAAATGGCAAGCAGGGTTGGAAATAAAATCTTGGCCTAGCTAGTGAAGGCCAACCCCATTTATGAGTTTTTTTAAAAAAAATCAATACTCAAATTTGTTACAAAATTAACTAAGCCTCTTTAAAATAAACATAAGCAGCCTTCCCAGCCTTTGACCTCAGTACTCCTGCTGTGTTGACATTATACAACGCAACGGTGGACTGTAGCCAACACTGTCCAGTTATATCATGGGACAGAATGGAAATGTCCTAGTGTTCTTTATTAGGTCTTGAAAGTTTTAAATTAACCACAAGGGGGGATCCAAGATGGCCATGATCTGATAGGTCTGCAGCGCTGGGCTCTGCACCATAACCAAGTAAAGTGGTACTTTTAGCACACACACCCCCCCCCCCCATAAGAAAACTTGGGAAAACAAAACCCCTAGAACCCCTAACATTTTGGGAAGCAGATGAAGACGAGTAAAGGAAAGGGAGCGCATGGATCGCAGCAAGCAGAGCACTCCCCTACAGTGCTGGGCACACCCGCGGCCACAGCCCCAACTCCCATGGTTGTGCCTTTGATCCAACTGGAGCAACAGAACTTAGTCTCAGAGTTTGTTAAAGTATGAGAAAAAATTGAGTCGGGCTGGATCTGATCTCTGCCATGCTGCAAAAGCATAAGCAGGAGATCCAAATGCTTGATCGATGCATCAAGGCAGGCGAACAAAGGACTGTGGCATCATAGACTGTGCCGGAGAATTCAGAGAGAAGGATCTGAACTAGAAAGCCAGGTTCAGACCCTGCTAGACCAGGTCAATGACCTCGAGAATTGAGTTCAATGGAAGAACTCATGGATAATCAGGCTCCCAGAATGTTAAGAAGGCGAGAACCTAGTTGTCTTCCTGGAACAGTGGCTCCTGCAGTTCCTGGGTCTGGGAGTTGAGTCGGGCCAGGTGTGTGTGGAGTGGGCCCACTGGATTACCAAGAACAAATCTGGGTTGGATCAGCGTCCCCACCCAATCCAAGCATGACTCCAGTGTTACAAGGCGAAGCAAATAATAATGGAGGCCTCCAGAAGGCTGGGAAAAGACTTGTTGGCCCTGGTGTATAAGGGGTCAAAAATTATGTTTTTCAAGACTTCTTTGTGGCTGTAATCAAAAAGAGGAAATCTTTTGATGAAGTCAGCAAGAGGTTGAGAGACCTGAATATCCAATGCTCTGTGAGGGACCTGGCTATACTGCGTTTCAGCCATGGAGGGTCTGTTTACAACTTTGACTCAGCAGAGAAAGCAAGGGATTTCCTAGACTCTTTGAAATAGATGGTCTGGGTCAGAAAAAAAATGGACAATGGTATATCCTTTGCTCTCTTGGTTGTTGGTTATATATTTTTGACATTGCTTTGACGTAAAATTCCCCCTTTTTTTTAACTAATGCCTGTTATTCATTTGTTTCCTCCGGGTGTGGGGTGGTTATTTCTTTTATTAAAGACAAATGGAGTTGATGTATCAAGGGAATGTTTTGGGTGTTCACTTTAATTTTCATGTGTGTAAATAATCAGTTTTCTTTGTCTCTGTACTGCTTGTGTTTGGGACGCAGCTTTCGCTGATGGTCGTAGTGTTGGGATGAGTGCCCCCTGTGGATGAGAGGGGAAATCTCCAGTTATTTGTTGCTTGCATGCATGTTTATTTGTTTAATTAAAGAATAGTGGTTAGTTTTTTAGATTTTGCAATATCTGCAGTGGTAGTTTTTAGATTTTATAAGTCCTGGTTTTTTTCTCCACTCAGCACAATATGAGTAAGCCTCCCCCCCTTGGGGGGCTGCGTGCCACTTTGGACGGTTATGGCCAGTGGTTTGTTTAGATGGTGCACCTGGAACATAAAAGGAAGTCATTCCCTAATCAAAAGAAAGAATGTGCTCTCAACCTCAGAAAGGAGAGGGTTGACATTGCCTTGCTACAAGAAATATACTTGAATGACAAGGAACATTTGAAATTACAGCAGGGACAGTTTGGTAGGGTATTCTTTTTCTCTTTAAATTCTGAAAGCAGAAGAGTGGCCATACAAGTACAGAGGAACCTCCCATTTCAGATAATGGACCAAACTGAGGATGAACATGAGCGGTTCATCATCCTGAAGGCCTTAATACACAGGGAAGAGTATGGCATCCTGAATGTCCTCGGCACACCCCCTTAAGTTCTTAATCAAAATATTCTCCAAATTGATGGCTCTTGGGGTGCACCATACAATCAAAGGAGAAGACCTCAAGTGTCTCATAGATCCTGAGGTGGATAGGATGCTAAGGGGTCTCTCAGGTACCTCCCTGCAATCCAGACAGTTGGTGGACTTATGTGGGGAGTTGGGGTTGGTGGATGTGTGGAGGTGTCTCTACCCTAGTGGTAGAGGTTTTACCTTTTACTACAACCGGCACAAGTGCCACATGAGAATTGGTATGTTCTTTGTTCCATTGATCTGTTTGGATTCAGTGTTATCCTACAGGATTGGGAATATAGCCCATTTTGGCTATGCGGCAGTGTACTTGGATGTCAAGATCAGATATAGTGGAATAGATACATGGCTTTGGCGCATGGATCCATTTGTTTTGAAGGATAGCAAATTTATAGAGTATTTCACAAGGGAGTTTAGGGTCTTTTGGGCCATTAACACAGGTACAGCCAGTAACCCATTGATGCTTTGGGAGACCACCAAGGCTTATTTAAGGGGCTTAATTATGTCATTCTGAGCAACCAAGAAGAGGCAGAGAGGAGAACAGCAACATATGCTTGAGGCCCGGCTGAAGGCAGCCAAATAGCATATTGTGATAGACTGTCTGTGGCTAAGCTACAGGGTCACAGTTCTCCGAGCTGCTCTGAATTCAGTAATTACCCAGGCAGTGAAGAGAGAGGTCTCCTTTGCCAATCAAAGGAGAATATGGTGATAAGCCAGGTAGACACCTGGCATATTTGGCCAGGAAGAAAAGTGCCCCACAGTCCATTGTGTCCATTAGGGAGAGAACTTATACTCACGAGTCTAAAAAGATTAATGCAATATTCAGGAAGTTTTACACAGAGTTATACTGGTCAGAGGGTCAAGAGGATAGAGTAGCAAGGATGGAATCCTTTTTTGAGAATCTGAACTTCCCGGGTATAAATGCAGACCAATCTTCCCTTTTGAATGCACCCTTAACAATACAAGAGATACAAGAGGTGGTAAGGCACTTCCAAAGTGGCAAAGCATCTGGTCTGGATGGGTTTCCAAGCAAATTCTACAAGGAGTTCATAAATATGTTGGCTGAGGCAATATTGGGTTTGTACAATCATTCATACAGCCAGGACTGCCTTCCCCCTCTCTTAGGAAGGCCAATATCACCCTTATCCTAAAGGGAGGGAAAAATCCTGAGGACTGTGCCTCGTATACATCTACCTCACTGTTCAATGTAGATTTTAAAATCCTGTCCAAAAAGCTAGCTTTGAGATTTGAGAAGATACTGCCCACTACCATAAAGGAAGACCAGACAGGTTTTATTAAGCGTCGTAGCTTTCCAGTAATATTAGGAGAGTGTTGAATTTAGTAAAGTTATGTCAGCAGAGGCCAATTCCAGGCTTGGTAGTCTCCTTGAATGTGGAAAAGGCGCTTGGTGTTCTGGAACATTTTGGCCTTGGGTGGGGGCTTTCGCTAGGTAGGTGGCAGTGCTGTATTATGATCCTACAGTGGTGGTCTTTACAAGCTGCATAAAATCAGATAATTTTAGCATTGGAAGAGGCAGCGAACAGGGATGTCCTCTCTTGCCGCTGCTGTTCACCTTAGTAACCAAACTGTTTGCAGAAGCTATTCGGAAGGACTCAAATAATTGCCCCAAAGGTAGGAATGGGAGAGCAGAAAATCACTCTCTACACTGATGATGTTCTTTTCTTCCTGGCTAACTTGGAAAAGTATGTACTCCGGTTAATACAAAAGATTAATTTATTTGGCATATTTTTGCAGTATAAAATTAATTTTACAAAATCAGAAGCCATGCCCATGAGGGACTTGGTTGGAGTGCCTGACCTGGAGGATGGAACATAATTTCCTTTTGGATGATCAAAAAAGGCTTTCTTTACTCGGATACTTTTTATTACCCCCCGCTTTCCACCAGTTGTATAGAGCTAACTTTGTGCAATTGTTTGAAAGGATAAAACAAGATCTTCAGCATTGGGAGACCTATATCATGGTTAGGCTGAAAGGCCTTGATTAAAATAAATGTTGGTCCTTGACTATATCCCATGAAAATGCTCCCATTCTTGTTGCCTAGACAATTGCTGCGAAGGCTCAGTCGCTGACTTGGATCCTCTATTTGGTGTCTTAGGGGGCCCTCTTGTTAAATTCACCAAGTTGCAACTCCCACAGGGTATGGGGGGGGTAGATCTCCCAGATTTTAAGCGATTTAAGTGCCTTATTGTCCTATGAGAGTGACTTGGTGTGAAAGGATTCGCGGTCTATATGGCTTGATATCAAAACCTGCCAGGCAAGGTGTCCCCTCCTTAATTTATGGGTAGGATGAAATCTGTTGCTGAGCATTATAGAAGCCCGATTATTATAAACATGGTCAAAGCATGGAGGATGATGTGCCAGGGCGAGAGTAACCCGTGTAAGACCTCATCGTTTATCCTCTTAGTGGGATTACATTGACCCCAGGATTCAGGCTGGATCCCGGATCCCGGCTTTAAAGCGTGGGAGGTCAAGAGAGACCTATTTGAGGGAGAGATCCTGACGTCTTTCGACCAGCTAAGTTACAAATATGGACTACCTAAGTAAGGACTTCTTTCATTATTTTCAGATTAGGGATTATATACAGAGGAGAACCATGCTTTTAGCTGAACCCTAAAAGTCCAACATGGAGAAAATGGTGCTCTGATGCATGGGCACTCTCTGCCAGTACTCTATACCATTTACAGAGAAGGGGCATCTGGAATCTGGAGTCAGGAGCTAGGGGTAGAAATTTCACCTGAAACATGGAAGACATATGGGAGAATGTGAAAAGATCTCGGTATGCAATAAAGCGCAGGTTATGCAATTGAAGATTCTCCGCGCAGCCCAAATGGCGATTAGCAAAATTCAAGAAAGGAGCATCTCCAAGGTGCCCTAAATATAAAACAAGCACCGGGACCCTTACACATTGTCTGTGGTCACGCTATAAGATCCGTAAGTACTGGGGTGCCATCGTGAATGTGATGGAGGAGATCCTGGGAATTAAGTTAAGGCGGATCCAGTATCCCTTCTTTTGGAACTACCAAATCTGCCTCCATTAGATGAGTACGGAAAGGGATTATTAATATTCTCATGGATTGTACAATGAAGAATATTTTAATGAACTGAACCTCAGAAAAACCCCCATGTTTCATGGTTGGTGTAGATTAGTGACGTAGCATGTTTCTCTGGATTTTCTTATGAAAATAGTGCACCAGAAATCGGAACTATTCTATTTTAAATTTTTTAATTACCTAGACACCTGTCAGCCATATTGACCAGGGCCTTTATAAAAGTCATGAAAGCCGGATTTGGCAGTCTGGGGCCTTGGATGGAGGAAGCTTGAATAAATATGGGTATAATAACTGATGCTCCCGTGGATGGGAGCCTCAGTGGGGGGGGGGGGGGGTGTTGGATGGTGTAATTTAACTTAATTTAAGTTGATTTTGCATAATTTCACCTAATCTAAGTTAAGTTAGGTTAGTCTAGTATAATTTAAGATAATTTAAACTAATTTGCTAAGTTCAGTCATTTATTGAATTTTAACATGGAAAGACTGTTCCATACCTTTATGATAGTTTTGGTTTGGTTTGTAGAGTAGTAGGTGTTGTTAATGTTTTTGTAACGTAAGATTGTTGCACTACCTTCCGTACTTTTATAATTTTGTAAAAAATAACCTTTTTCAATAAAAAATTAACCACATGATCCTCTTCACACAAAGTTGTTATATCATTTTGAAGATGTTATACATGCTGTTTCTTCCCTTCCCCAAACCTCCATTTCTCTTGATTCTTCAGGAAGTTTTTTGTTTCAAATTATCATTTTTGTTGAATTATTTTGGGATATGTGTCAGTCCTGCTGCTTTCAATGCTGACTCATTTCTACAAGAGTTCTTTCACAGGTATAAGATTTTGTGACATTTGAAAACACCAAAACTCTGTTTTATGTGTCATCTCAGGATATCTTGTTAATATGCACAAAGAATTAAACAATGAATACAATGCCTGCCTGGAGGAGGCAGAGGCTATATCATTGCTAAATTAGTATGTTTGACTCCTTTTTCACAATTGGGTTTGGGGAGTGTGGGGGTGGATGAGAGACAGAGTCATACACATACAGTCATTCACTCACCCCTAACTTTAATAAAATAATCTGATTATACGCACCCAGTTTATGACTAATTTGTCCATCGGCTATTTGCATTTTTATGGCTTTACGATTTCAGAAATACTTTAGGTTGATTATAACATATATATTTATCAATAATAACTTCATTAAAATTTCTTAACTGTGGACTTACAAACTATATTCTATTTTATTAATTTATTCATAAAATGTAGAGAATATGAAAACATGAAGGCTAAAGCATCTGAAAGGACTAAGTCAATGATTTTAGTGCTTTCTAATTTTATAAAGCATCCCTGCTGTAGGAAGGATGTTGTGAAACTTGAGAGGGTTTAGAAAAGATGTATAAGGGTGTAGCCAGTGTTTGAGGGTTTGAGTTATATGGAGAGGCTGAATAAGCTATTTTTCCTGGAATGTTGGTGGCTAATGGGTGACCTTATAGAGGTGTATCAAATCATGAGGGGCATGGATAGGGTAGGTTGGCAAAGTGTTTTCCCCAGAGTCAGAGAGTCCAAAATCAGAGGGCATAGGTTTAAGGTGAGAGGGGAAAGACTTAAAAGGGACCTAAGGGACAATGTTTTCACACAGAAGGTGGTGTGTGTATATGGAATTCCAGAGGAAGTGGTGGAGGCTGGTACAATTACAACATTTAAAACGCAAGCTGAGAGTGTATATGAATAGAAAGGGTTGAGAGGGAGATAGGTCAAATTCTGGCAAATGGGACTAGATTAATTTAGGATATCTGGTCGGCATGGACAATTTGGACCAAAGGCTCTGTTTCCATGCTGTACATCTCTATGACTGTACCTGCAAAGACTAAGTCAATAATTTTAGTTCTTCCTAATTTCATAAACAGCCACGTGGATTGAACCTCCCCAAACCACCAACTCCTCCTGAAGTAGAAGAAGAGTTTTACACGATAGCTGCTTTCCAGACAACCATTCCTGATGGCATCAGTTTTCAGGCAGGGCAAAAGGTTGAGGTAAGCAAATGAAAATGCTGTATAAATATTACTTATGTAAGGGTCATTGAGAGCTCATTCTAATGATAGTCTAAAAGATATTTTGTGGGGAAATGTACTTTTAACTTCAGGACATAAAGTTCAAATCTAGTATGGATTGGTATAGATTGATGGTGGAAATTTCTCTGAGCCTTTTGAGAATCCAGTTTGACAATCTCAACTCCATTCCAAACACGCTTAGTCCTAATGCTTGGTACTTTTTACTGAGAAACAGGTACATTTACTGAGGATCTCTTTTGCTCTACCTCAAAGTTGGCACTGAAGTTATGATGTTGGACCAGAAATATTTCTGAAGAAGTTCTCCCTCTGATACAAGGTGAAAGATAGTATAGGAAATGAAATCAGGAACTGAGGGACTTTTACAGTCTAATTATGCTTAACCTGCTCATACCCGGGTGTCTGAAATAGAAAGTATTCCTCTTCTTAAAGAAAATGCTTGATGTGAATAAATGAGAGAAAGGAGTAGACCATTTGGCTCCTTGAGTCTACTATTATTGAATAATCACCTTAATTATTTCTGGATCTACCTAATTTTTTTGAGATTCCTGTAGAACACCCAGATCTGTTAACCAGACCATTCTGTATTCTCTCTTCATTTAAATAATATTTTGTTTTACGATTCCTACATCTGTAAATTTTGTCCACTCACCCACTCTTTGCAACTCTATCCTCCCCACATTCTTTTTATGCCATCAAGTTTGACTACTTTATACACTGTCCCTTCATTTAGCTAAAAAGTCTGGAATTTTCCAAATATCTCATGTAAAGGTCAACCCTAGTTCATGGGTAACCGATCAATATTTGAGAGTCATGGTATTATCTTGTACATAAATTGTGTTTTTTTTATTCATTTAGAGATCAGAGGCTTCTGCTCTCTACGGTATTTTGGAATGTAGCATGAATTCCAGCCCCTCAAAAATAGTCTCTACGTAGTTGTTGATACTGTAAATTTAACCATAAGAAAGTCTAAAAATTCAACTTTTACTCAAGTATGTACAGTAAAACAACAACAAAATTCAGGCTATGCAATCCACTTCAAAATAGTTATTCTTCATAAGCTGAAATCCTGAGGATGCCCAAATCTGCAATCAAAATAATTGCAACAATTGTTTATAGGCAGCACCAAGTTTAATAAGTTCAGTTTAAAGTTGTTTGCAGCTGTGAGCTTAAGCAGCAATAAATCAATTCACCCAGTAAAAAACTTAATAATCTCCACACCTTTCACTTTTTTGGTTAAGCAATAGAAAATTAAATCCTCCGTTTCCTACACATTTTCTTTTCCTTTCTTGAAAGCAACAGTGAGCTATCACTGGTTACCTCTTAGAACTTTATCTCAAATAAATTCAATCATAAGTAAGCCTAGGCAATATTCATTTTTTGACTGCCACCAGATAGACATCAGTAAAGTTTGTCGTTTGTCCTTGGGACGGTGTGCTGTATTATCCGAAACACTTCCGCACAAAATTGGATCCAGTAGCGATAAATTACTATATACAAAAGGTATAAAAGCAAATGGTTCTTTCCCACAAAAGTTAGAATCTTCTTTATATTGGTTTGTGATCTTGCAATGCTCTTTAGACATCAGTTTTCATTTGATTCAGTCAAATTGCTCGAAGACTTTCCTGAGCGGGAAAATCATTAGTGCCGTCAGTCTATTGTGTTGTTAAATTATGCTCTCACTGAGAATAAATATCTTTTTATTCCTTTTTAGGTAATAGAAAAGAATTTAAGTGGTTGGTGGTACATTCAGATAGATGATGAGGAAGGATGGGCTCCAGCCTCTTTCATTGACAAGTACAAAAAATCAAGTAATGCTTCAAGGCCAAATTTCCTTCCGCCATTAGCACAAGAATTGGCAAAACTTAAACTGGATGGAACTACTGGAAGTAGTAGTAATGGAGATAGTGCCTTTATTGCTAGACCTCTTCCCAAAGAACCGGAACCAAATGATGCTGACAATGACGCCATAGTTCAACACAAACTAAAAGAGCGGCGAGGAAGGGATACAAGTAAGAGCCCATCTTCTGACAATAAATTCAATTCTCAGATAAATGTAGAATCTCAATCCAAGTCATGTTCTCCTTCAAATGTTATCAATAATGACACTTCCAGATTTAATAAAGAGAAGCCTGTTCTTCCATTCAAGAAAGAACAGATTAACAATAAGTTTGAGGGGGAAGTGGTAGATAAGCATTCAAAAGGACTTCCACCCAAGCCAAGTGTACCAGGAGGCATTTTACCCCTGCTGCCACCAAAAATGTCATCTAAAGGAGACAAGAAAGTGACTGCTGAAGCAAGTAAACTTTCACATTCGAAAGGACTTGAATCTGGGCCCAAGATGTTAGCAGGTGAAATTGCAAGGTCTAATCTAAAGCCTGTAGGGAGACAAGCAAAGTCAAAGCCTGATACAGAAGAAAAGTCAGTGGACTCTTCCCCAAATCAGCCACTAAAACCAAGACCTCTTTTGAGGCCTAAGCCACTTCCTGCCTTGAAAGGAGAAAGTCAATCCGAATCTGAAGTTGACATCTCCAACCTAAGAAGTAAGTTGAGAAGAGCAAAGTTGCCAGACAAAATGGTGGAGCAGGACTCCTCCCAAAATGTTACTGGCAATCAAAACTACTCAAATAATCAAACCTCTCTAGATTTCTGTAGCAGCTCTCCTGGAAATGTAGAAAACTTGCCTCAATTGAAACAAGATTTAGGAATTAGCTCTAAGATAAGTGATGTGAAAGTTATGCAGAGAGAACAAAATGGTCTTGAAAGTGAACAGAATGATAGGGATGATCCGAATATCACTGAAGAGAAAGCAGCAAAGAGTTTAAAGCCAAGTGAGAAGAAAGGGGACGACCCTCAACCAAAAGGCCCAACTGCAGCAAACAAAGAAGGTCCTCCCCGACCAGTTGTGCCACCAAGAAGACCCCCACTGCCAAAGAAAACCTCCGTAGAATCTGCAGACGTGAAAGGCCATCCAAAAGATACAGCTGAGAACAAACCCACGTGGGGACAAAATAAACCTTTCATTCCTCCACCAAGATTTAAATCAAGTTCATCTCATGAACAAAGCAAAGATGATATTAAGGCAAGAGGAGCTTCGAAGGAGTCCCTCCCAACAAAAGGATCTGTTCCATCCAAAGTTCATGAACACAGAAAAGAACCGATCTTTCCTTCAAAGCTAACGGACAGACAGGCAGAACTATTGGACACGGGAAAAGAGAAGAATAATGCTGCATCAATCAACATAAACCTGTCCAAAGATGAAGAATCTTCAAAAGAATGCCTTTATGTAGCTCTTGCAGATTTTGCGGGAGATGAGGAAACCGCTGGATTTAAGGAAGGAACTGTATTTGAAGTATTTGAAAAAAATGCCAATGGATGGTGGTATTGTAAAATCCTGAATAGTGAACCAACATGGGAGGGCTGGGCCCCTTCTAATTATCTAATCAAAAAATAAGTATCATCGTATAGTTTTTTTTTTACACTGCAAGATGCTTTTTTCATAATTAATATTTAATTAGCTCATTAATTTATAGGTTTCCGCTTTCTAAAAGCAATTTAATACATTCCTTGTGTAGCTTTAACCTAAGTTGGAACAACATAAACTGCATGGTCAGAAAGTAGAAGATTTCAGTAATTATTGCATATTTTACACTTCTGTTTACTCATTTAGTCCCTGATGATCTGCCAGTCATCAACCAAGATTAAACAAATGTTCTTGTTGTTTTGAGCACATGATAGTGTTTAAGGTACTGAACCAGCAGCTGAGATTCGATCATGGCACCCTGTAAAGACTGTTTTTAAAAAAAAAACAACCAGTTTATTCACATGTTGAAGTAGAGACATAATCCAACCTGACTTAATCTGTCCTCCTTGACCATATTCCATGGATTATTTATAATGCTTTCTGAGATGGCCATTCAATTTTCCATAAAGTTACTATGGAGGAGTAAGAAATTCAGCTAGCATCACCCAATAAGAAAAAAAAAACGAAAGCTCTCAGTCTGCGATTCTTACTTATCCATATATCAAAAATGAGTTTTTCTAATTGACAAGAAAATTAGAGCTTATTGCTTTTTTGCCAGTTAAAGTTGCTGTTGAATACATAAACAAATTATTGGGATTTGGAAATTCCAACAGTGTAATGGTTCATACCAGTTGCAGGCATCATGTAATGTAAATCTGGTACGAGTAAATACTGCCCACAAAACTCTGTTGTTCCTTCTTAAAGAATTACTCTGCATCAATTGTTTATATTATTTTTCTTTTATATTGTAGAATTCTGCATAAGTAGATAACATAGAAACCTTAATATACAGCTCTGTCAAAACGGACACAATAGTTTAGTGGATATAATGCACGTAAAGATTAAGAAAATCAGTTATACACGCAAGTAGCATATGGAGTCTGCTGATGAATTTCCATGCAATGACAGAGCACATAGATTTCTATAATCAATACATATTGTGAACCTAACTATATGCAGTTATGTCATTGGTATACATCAGATACCTCTGAGACAAGAGACTTATGAGAGTGGGTGGATGATCCTTAAGACCAGTTGGTGATATTCTTTAATGATAAAGAGAGTTTGTTAATAGGATATATTGAAACAATTCACTATTAACAAAGAAAAAGTGTACTGAGAACAATGATGAACAGAATTTAAATTGAGTAATGCTCCTTTATTCATCCTTGTTCCTCAAATTATTTGTTTGGTTAATCTCCCATGAATGTAAACTACATGGGGTCTTTAAAAGATGCTAACTAAAACATATTAGTTATAATGTAGTGTAGACTTCATCAAACATTTATTAGGAATGATTGCTTTAAGAGGGCTTGACTGGTATCAAGCATAAACTTTGACGCAAGAGACTTGAAATGTGAAACATGCTTTTAAAATTGTTAACGTAATTTCTCTTAATAAAATTGAAATGCATTTGAAAGTAGCAAAAAGTAAAATACCTCACGTTTGAACCAGGGAACATTAATATTCTCCTGTCGTGCAACACCAAGTAAAAAATGCTTAAACAAACGCAATGTGAAAGTAATTGCTTCAATTTGGTTATGATAACAAAAATATTTTAAAATTACATATACAATATTCAAGCAGCATTTGAGATTACACTGGTCCCACACCCATTCCTTAGCTTTTCTCTTGCCTTATAGTGGCAATCATCTGAAGCATTCAAAAAGATTGCCACCTAGCATTGTAGAATAAATTTTGATTTCAAATGCTTCACCAACAGTTGTGACAATATTTTATCTATGCACTTCACAAGTACACTGGTTTGATGCTGTCAACATAACAGACAATATTGCCAAATGCTACTGGAATGGAAGCTTGACCAGGGAAATTTCTAAATCTGGTTTTGAGAGTTTGCAAAAGATAAAGAAGACAATAATCAAATAATACATTTTGATATCTAAAAACTGACATTAAGTGCCAAAACATTTGTGAGTAATAAATTTATATTATATTGCTAAAATTCCATCTTGCATTGAGTACTTAACACAATTTTCTGCAATATACTAAAGCAAAAGAAAAGCCCACTCCTTATTCATATTCCAACTAAGATTTGGCCTGTGATAAATTAAATAATGTGAGATCTTGCAAATTTCTCTCCATAATCTTTCAGGTCTTTTTTAATTGCATTGTGTAACTGGTTTTGGAGAAAAAAGAATTGTTAATATTATTTACCTTGACAAAAGGTATTAGATAATTTCCCAAAATTTTCTCTCACTCAATACAAATCTGAGCGACTAATGAAATTCAGCGTAGAAAGGTTTTGATGTGGAATTAATGGTTATTCTATCAGAATGTTCAGCCAATTAAAGAGAAAAAATAAAATTGCAGTTTTACCGTTGCCGTACAACGTTAGTATTTCATAATATGCTTACAAAATTTTGTTACATTACCTGTCCTCAGTAATATACATGACTACTCCTCTGCACATAGGTTACTAAAGTCAATCATTAATTTGAATTGAGTAATGCTTCTCTTTGAATTCTTGTTACACAGATGATACTTAAAAGTGGAAGAAATTCTTGAGTCAAATGTTGTAAATGATAGGAGCTTGCTCCCAGCTTGATCACTTAGTAGTTAGACATATATATTTACAGTTACCCTATGTGCAGTGTTTCACTGTTGGAGGTTTAGGGCACTTCACGATGAACATACTTCCCATTAGATATAGTAAGTCACTGATGCATTGCACAGTGCTAGATATAAGGGCTAACCAAAGGAAAGTGGGGAGAAATGTGAATAAGGAAGGAATTAAAATCTTTAGGCAGTGATCTTGCAGAATACTCCACAACTTCAAATTATTTTTCAAGCAGTTTAAAATTAACATTCTGCGAGGATCAGAATGAATAGTTGATAGTGTGAAGCCCAGAGGGTGTTTTCCAGTATTTAAGATACAATGTAAAAGCAAATTGAGAAGGCAGGAGTGAAAGTTGGTAATGGTGTTGAGAGTGGTTATGAAGTTTGAATTTGGGCTCTGTCAGAGATTCGCATTACACCTAACCTAGATCATGCATGAAGAACGTCATGGCACAGAGCACACAGTGGTAATCTTGCATTTTGTAACACTGACACACTTCATCCTGATAAGTATGTTTACACAAATAAGAAATAATGATAAAACAGGGTTTTATGTTTTAACATGAATTACCTCTCAAAGTCCACTGAACAACAGTGACATCCTGACCATTGAGTAAATAGCAATGGATTATGCTGATCTTTGAAGTTGACAGGAAATATCTTACATGGGAAGTACAACAATGTAATTCCTGATTTAAGTATTAAGGGAATTTGGCCTTGATGTCACATGTGGCCTATGTTCAGTTGTCTGTAATTTAGCCATCATTACTGTAGAAAACATTACTAATGATAAACTGTCAATTTGAATTTTGGAGAAGCACTCTCTCAAACTGCAATGTTTTTTTGTTACAAAGGTTTATTTTGTTGAACTTTAATAAACATTTGCAGCTTTTGTTTTAAATGTACCTTGTGCACTGTATTTGTGGGAGATATGGTAGGAATTATGCCCTGAAGCTTGCATCTCATTTCATTTCACCAACAGACATGGCACAGGCTGTGGCTCCAAACGGGTATTTGTCTGTGCTGTGGTTAGCTCCTCTGACATAAGAAAGAAACGTGTATAACATGGTACCGAACAATTCACCAAGCATTTATTACAACTCATACTATACACGTTACAGTCACAGACACTTCAGCTATTTAATTAAAAACAATACACTACCATCAGCATGTCATGCTTCAAGAGGCCTCAGTTAAGACGTATCCTGAAACCTTTAATTTAAATTTTGATGTGATACTTAGCAGTTTGACAACTTTGAACTGATCTCGTGATTTTATTCCTATCTGGGGAGGTATGTGTTGTGCTCGCTTCCTCTTGGTTGACAATTTGGCTATCATGCTGCTGGATGCTGTTATTCAACATTATTACACACAATAATCAACATTCTCTATCTTGTAGTCTTTGTATATGATTGACATTGGACATTTTTCTGCCTGGCTTCTGTTCCATCTAATGTAGCACCATTATCAGTAATGAGTTTATATATTCTGGGCTGGTTGTATTCTTTAGAAAACCTCACTTCATCCGGAGGCTCATTGATGATGTGAGCTAGTATGGTGACAAAACGTCTGAAAACAAACCTTCCAGCTCAGCAAGCAAACCTACATGCAAAACCTTGCTGGTATCAAAGTATTTGTATTACTGACTTATACTCTCTAGTGTGCTGTTCTGGTAGTTCTTTATCTGTTCACCAGTCATGTAACTTGTTCATTCTTCTATCTTTAAAGCCAGTCCTCCATTTCAAGAAGGTTAGATAATTGTTTGCTAGCCTGGTACTTGCTTCCAAAGCGCAAGTTGTGGTGAGGATGGTCACCATTTTTTCATTGGTGTTGTATAAAAATGCAGCATGGAAATTTTGTTTTGTTGCTTGAGCCTTGACATGATAGGCGATATCATTCATTTTTGCTAGAAGGAGGATGCAAGGTGATTTGATATGTCAATTTCAAGGCATACACATCTTGAAACAATTTTCCAGTGAACTAAAGATGATTGTCGCATACACTGTTCTGGGACACTAAGTAAACAGAAAATAATATTTTTCATACCTGTAATTTGAGTGTAAATGTGACAGGATATCCCACACAATCCAAAGATGTGCAGGTCAGGTTAATTGGTCATGCTAAATTACCCATAGTGTTAGGCTCATTACTCAGAGGGAAATGGGCCTAGGTGAGTTACTCTTCAGAGGGTCGGTATGGACTTGCTGGGCTGAAGGGCTTGTTTCCACACTGTAGGAAATCTAATCTAGTCTCTTCACTGACTGTATTATCAAGATCTTGACTAGTGCTGGTTTTCTAGTAGTGTTCGCTCCATCCTAACATTTGGTAAAATTTCCATTTCAAAAGTGAACTTCTGGAAGTGGACTGGTAGAAAGTAAGGATTGCAGATGCTGGAGATCAGAGTTGAAGACTGTGGCGCTGGAAAAGCACAGCATGTCAGGCAGCATCAGAGGAGCAGGGGAATCGATGTTTCGGGCATAAGCCCTTCATCAGGAATGTGTGGATGGGGAAGGGGACTGAGAGATAAATGGAGTGGCGTGGGGCTGGGGGGAAGGTATCTGGGAAGGCGATAGATAGATGCAGGCAGGGGTGTTGGTGATAGGTCAGAGCGGAGGATGGAATGGATAGGTGGGAAGGAAGATGGATAGGTGGGACAGTTCAATATGGACATCGACCTCAAACCCACCATCCCACAGCTACCTGGACTACACCTCCTCCCACCCCTTTCCCGTAAAAACAGTATCCCTTACTCCCAATTCCTCCGTGGTATCTGCTCACATAATATCCCAGATGGCCTCCTACTTCAAGGACTGCATTTTCTCCTCCCATATGGTAAACAATGCCCTCCCGTGCATCCCCTACACTTCTCACACCTCCTCCCTTGAACTCCACCCCTCCAATCGCAACAAGGATAGACCCTCTGTGGTCTACACCTTCCACCCCACCAATCTCCAGATACAGCGCATTATCCTCCACCATTTCCACCACCCATAGTCAGACCCCACCGCCAGAGATACATTTCCCTCCCAACTCCTATCAGCTGTGTGCTGAGACAAGTCGCCCCACGACTTCCTCGTTAGGTCACGCCCCCCATCAACCCACCCTCCACTCCCAGCACTTTCTCTTGCCACCGCAAGAAGTGTAAAACTTGCACCCACACCGCCCCCTCATGTCCGTTCAAAGCCCCAAAGGATCCTTACACATCCAGTAGAGAGTTTTCTGCACATTGAAACACCTCATCTACTGTGTCCACTGCTTTTGATGTGGTCTCCTGTACATTGGGGAGACAGGACGCTAATTTGCAGAATGTTTCAGAGAATATCTCTGGGACACGCCCCAAACAACCCCACTGCCCTTAGCTGACCACTTCAACACCCTCTCCCACACCACCAAGGACATGTAACTCCTTCACTACCAAATCCTAGCCACCCAATGCCTGGAGGATGAAAGCGGCACGGTGGCACAGTGGTTAGCACTGTTGTCTCACAGCGCCTGAGACCCGGGTTCATTTCCCGACTCAGGCGACTGACTGTGTGGAGTTTGCACGTTTTCCCCATGTCTGCGTGGGTTTCCTCCGGGTGCTCCGGTTTCCTCCCACAGTCCAAAGATGTGCGGGTCAGGTGAATTGGCCATGCTAAATTTCCCGTAGTGTTAGGTAAGGGGTAAATGTAGGGGTATGGGTGGGTTGTGCTTCGGCGGGTCGGTGTGGACTTGTTGGGCTGAAGGGCCTGTTTCCACACTGTAAGTAATCTAATCTAATCTCTTCTCCCACCTGCTGATCCTCCAACCACACAGCATCAACACAATTTCACCAGTTTCCTTATCTCCCTCCTCCCACTTCATCACAGATCCAACTGTCCAACTTGGCAATGCCATCTTGAACAGTCCCATCTGTCCATCCATCTTCCTCTCCACCTATCCACTCCAGCCTATCACTATCACCCCTCACCTGCATCTGCCTATCACCATGCAGCTACCTTGACCCCCAACAGCCCCCCCCCATTTATCTCTCAGCCCCTTTCCCCACCCCCATGTTCTTGATGAAGGGCTTATGCCTGAAACATTGATTCTTCTGTCCTGCTGTGCTTTTCCAGTGCCACACCTTGCAATTTTTAGAAATGGGTAGAACCTGAACACAAGTCCTTCCTCCACTTTCAACAGATTGATTGATCGATTTATTCATTCCCAGGAAAGGACAAGAAGTAATCCACACTAGTGGAAAAAGTGAAGGAAGTCCATTTTGGTGGGTCCAAGGACATTAACTCATCATTGGTGGCATGGTGGCTGTGTAGATAGCACTTGCCTCACAGCATCAGGGACCCAGGTTCAATTCCAGCCTTCGATGACTGTGTGGAGTTTGCATGTTCTCCATGGTTCTCCTTGAGGTGCTCCAATCTCCTCCCATTGTCCAACGGTTAGGTGGATTAGCCATGTTAAATTGCGTATAGTTCCAGGGATGTGTATGTTAAGTGAATTAGCCATTGGAAATGCAGGCTTATGGAGATAGGGTAGCGGAGTGGGTCTGAATGGGATGCTCTTCTAAGGGTCAGTGCAGCTGCACTTTTTATAATGAGAATCCAGACAAAGGTATAAATATTATAACATTAAAAATACTTTCATCGTGTCATAATGAACATCACTATCATGGTCTTGCTCATGTGGTAGCTACAGCGTGTGAAATTCAGGTGGCCTGTCTTATATGCACATTGTCATCTGTGTTGCACACTGTGCATTTTGTGGTAAGTGTTATGGGGAAGGGACAGGTGCAAGATTGGGAGAGAAGTACGAGGTAGGCTGAAGAGAAGTAGAGAGGTAGAATTTGGATGAGAATCATAGAATCCCGATAGTGTGGAAACAGGCCATTTAGCCCATCAAGTCCACTCTGACTCCCTGAAGAGCATCCCACTCAGACCACCCCCCAAATCTCAGTGACATTGCATTTCCCATGACCAATCCACCTAACCTGCACATCATAGGAAGGAAACCCACACAAACACGGGAAAATGTCTATGTGGAGTTTTCACAGTTACCCGAGAGAGTGGAATCGAACCTGGGTTTCTGGTGCTATGAGGTAGCAGTGCTAACTACTGAGCCATAATGCCTCCCTGGTTACAAGACATATGGAATAGGACAATGGAGAAAAGAGAATGCTTGCACAACATTGGAAACAATGTTTTAACAATAAATTGAGCTCTTATAGTGTGACTGCCATAACGTATCCAGAGTTGTTGACAGCAAAATACATGTTTGCAAATGAGTGTCTGCATCTTTTATGTTAATCTATATTGACTGAGTGTTTTGCATGGCTGCTTCTTAGTGAAACAATTCAGCTGGCTGCAAGCGGAGAATCTTGCTACGTACACCGACCAAAGCTCTTGGTCAAAGGCATTGATCAGTCTGACAGTTATAGAAATCAGTGTCCTATTCTTGGCATTTCTCTTGAAACTACTTGAGTGCAAACACAAAATCTTGGTTCCTTGACTTTTTTCTAGAATTGCTTTCATCCTTTTGTCACAAACCCTCTTCAAACAGTTCAGTCTGGTGAAGATTTTGCTTGAGCTGGAAAGGAGTAAGATTCCTCTATGATTGCCCAAGTTTAATGAAAGTAGCCACAGCTGCCTGAGCAACACTCTTGTCTTTATTGATTGTGTGATGCATGCAAGAATTGCAGCAGTAAGTGCAGCCTTCAACAGACTTCAGACAAGAAACTGAGAATGAAATGAAGGTCTATATAGTAATTGTCTTGTCCACTCTGCTGTACAGATGCAAGATTATACCGTGCATCATCATCATATGAAGCTGAATCATTTCTAAACATCAGATGGCAATACAAAATATAAAACACCGGAGGTGTTCACTTGTGCTAACATGCCCACCATTTTGAAACCATTACAACCAAGCTGGGATAGTCATGTAGCCAAAATGGCTGACACTCACCAAAGTGTCTATTCAATAGCATACTGTTCTCATGGCACTCAAAAAAAGTCAGAAAACTCCAAAAAAAATTTAAAACCAACTACATATTTGGGGAAAAGCTGTTCCTTAATTGTAGTATTTGGCTGTGCTAAGATGTCAACTTCAAAAGAAAATACCTATCAAAGCAGAGAGTAAAATTAAGTAGAGGAAAGTTCAAACCTGTAACATGTCCAAAACTCAATAAATCTGTCGTATTCTATCCCATGTGCAGCAGAACATTCTGGACTCTCATCAGTAGTTATCCAGCAGAATGTTACTAAACACTGCAGGCCTTAAAATGATGAGTAAAAAGAAGGTGCATGAAACAGCATGTTTGCACATGAGATGATGGTGTCAGATATATCACTATTTGGGCAATTTATTAATAAGGAGTCAGAGACCCAATTCCACATTCAGGTGATGTTGTGTATACAAGTACCAAGCTAGGCCTCAACATTCACAGGTCCCAAGGGCGAAGTAAGCAGATGAAGCATGGATTGGTCATATTTGTCCATTGCTCATTGAAGACATAACATCTGTACCAAAATCTTCATTCCAGAAAATAATGAAATTATGAAAAACAACAAACTCATCACAGACATTTGCAGAACCACCTATATCAAAGCTGAAATGTTAAATAGTCACCCAATGGCCAAATTGTAACAAACCAAGAAAGAGAAATGTTCAGCAGGAGGTGAGAGGGGTAAGATTTAAAAGGGACCTAAGGGGTAACTTCTACATGTAGAGGATGGTGCGTGTATGGAATGAGCTGCCAGAAATAGTAGTGGAGGCTGGTACAATTACAACATTTCAAAGGCATCTGGATGGGTATATGAATAGGAAGGGTTTAGAGGGATATGGGCTATGTTCTAGCAAATGGGACTAGATTAGTTTAGGATATCTGATCAGCATGGATGAGTTGGACTGAAAGGTTTGTCTTGATCCTGTACAGCTCTATGACTCTGATGATGACATCTCGCAACACCTTGAAATGGAAAACCTGTACTGGAATGCCACTTAAGGACATCTGGAGGAATATAATGCTCTGATACTAACTACACAAAAACTATATTTTCGTTTTGTATAGCTCATAAGTTGCCTCTTAACAGAGCTCAACAGCGTACATACAGCAGGCTGGGTTGTGCAGAACCAGGGGACTGAGTCTTAGAATAGGAGAGGTAATTAAGGCCGGAGAAAAGTAAGCATTTATTCATCAGCTTCTTATTGAATCTTTGGAATTTTCTACCCTATAAAGGTTGGTAGATTTCTAGACATGAAAGAAATCAAGGGAAATGGGGTTAGTGCAAGAAATGGTTTATAAGTAAATGATCAGCCATTACCTATTTGCAGAGAGGAGCAGGTTCAATCGGTCAAATGATCCACTTGCGTTCACACGTTCTGACCGTGTTCTAAGTAAAGAACACATTAATATTTTTATGCAGCTGAAGGAACCCTAAGACCAACTGTATATATGAAAATGAGTCAAAATGGAAACTTAATCCAGACTGTCGGGCACAGTTATAATGCATTTTTCTTTTCATGGCATGTGTTCATCATTGGCAAAGCCTAGCTCTATCGCTCCTTCTGTGTTGTTGGAGACACACTCACCCAGGGAAGTGAGAAAAATTCCACAAACCTGCCTGTATATGGTTGACAGGATTTGGTGAGCCAGGAGACAAGTTGCTCACTTCAGGTTTCTCGCTTCTGACCTGTGTTGTAGCCACTGCATTTATGTGGCTCATCCACTTCTGTTTCTGGTCAATTATGATGCCCTAGGATGTTGATAGTCAGGGTTACTGCCACTGAATGTCAAGCTCAAAAATCACAAGACAGCAACATATTGTCCAATGTGTTTATTTGAAAACTCTAGCTTTTGGAGCGTTGCTCCTTCATCAGGTGCACCCTGATGTAGGAGCAGCGCTCCAAAAGGTAGTGTTTTCAAATAAACCCGTTGGACAATAACCTGGTGTCGTGTGATTTTTGACCCTGTCCAACCCAGTCCAACACCAGCACCTCCACATCAACGAACTTCAAAAGTTATTTATTAACTTGCCTGTCTTAGCGGAGATGGTCATTGCTTGGCATGTGAGACAGAAAAGTTCCTTTGACTTCATAAAGAGATTTAAGTCACAAGAAAACTAGTATAGTGCATCTTGCTTCATATGAAGAACATTCAGAAAGAAACATTACTGTGTTTTCTGTAATTCACTTTATTTCCACATGTAATGAAGATGATGGAAAAACTGAATATGTTGTACAGTTTCTTAAAATACTGATGAAAAAGTGTCTCAGAAGTAACTGCAACAAATAACTGTCCCATCTATAGCATGTAAGACTATAGTGTGTATCCTTCAGATTTACTTGACCACATGAGCAAACTTACGATGATGTCTTGTAAAATGTCTTTTAAAAATGTCAAGATTATATCCCATTACATATTCCATGAACTCATAACAATTTCACTGCAGCAACTCTTGAGTAATAATTTAAGTCATAAATAATTTTCCATCATCTTGCCATTCTCTTTTGGTTAAATGACCTACCATTATTAACATAGTTAATGACATGGTTACTGGACAGTTCAGACTTGAATTTCCAAGAATTTTACAAACTGAATCACTTGAGTGTCGATCTTCCGAAAGCAATTGTCTACAAGTTTGAATTTAGTGATACATTGCTATCTGAGCAAGAGCTCAACACAAAACAAAAGCACACTTAACAGTTGAGACTTGTGCATATGTATCATTTGTATGCAAAAATAATATTCTTATTACTCCATGATAACCACGTGGCATAAACAAATTCCCATTAAAATGGCAAGTTAGAGATTACACCATCTTAACAGCTGTTCATTCAAACTGCTTTTTATTTTGTTCTTTATAATCAAGAATTGCATGATAATTAAACACCAATATTAGGGGCACTTATCTTTTTTTTAGATTAAAAACAGTGTGGAAACAGGCCCTTCAACCCAACAAGTCCACACCGACCCACCGAAGCGCAACCCACCCATACCCCTACATTTATCCCTTATCTAACACTACGGGCAATTTAGCATGGCCAATTCACCTGACGCACACATCTTTGTGACTGTGGGAGGAAACCGGAGCACCCAGAGGAAACCCACGCAGACACGGGGAGAACATGCACACTCCACACAGTCAGTCGCCTGAGGCAGGAATTGAACCTGGGTCTCTGGCGCTGTGAGTCAGCACTGCTAACCACTGTGCCGCCCACCTAATGTGGTTGCATTAGAGCTAAATTTGCACTTGTAATGCTGAGTCAGTTCATTGCAATAACATGGCTAAATTTAACTCTACTTTAATTTTAGTGAAGCAGCAGCAGTCCCAAACTATTCCTGGCTAATGTAAGCAGCAAGTACTGTCTTGGCTCTCGAGTAATAAGAGTGAAATGTATTTAAAAGCAGATGTAGGCAGAATACAGAGACTGCTGTGCCATCCAAGCAGATTATGGTTGATCTGATAATCCTCAACTCTACTTTCCCGTCTCATCCCCCAACCTTTGGTGCTCTTATCAATTTGTAATCTATCTCAGCCTTGAAATATACTTAACAACTCAACCTCAACAGCACTCTGCAGTAAAGGATTCCACAGATTCACTACCACTAAAAAACCCACCACCACTACCACTACCACCAAAAAAGAACAAATTCCATCACATCTGTATTGAATGGGCAACCCAATACTCTGGAGGTTACATCTTCTAAGTCCTAGACTCCCCCCCCTCAAGGGGAAACAACCTCTCCACATCTACTCTGTCAAGCCCCTGAAGAATCTTGTGTATTTCATTCTCCTAAACTCCAGTGGGGTACAGGCCCAATCTATTCAATCTCTACTCATAGGAAAATCCCTCTGTACCCAGAATCAACTTAGCGAACTCTCTCTGGATTGCCTCCAATGCCCGTATAATTTCTCTTTAGAAATCATGTGCATGTATAGTTTTAGCAAAATTTTCCTACTGTTCCTATTGAAACATAGGTCATCATTCCAATTGTCTTCCCAATTCCTTGCTGAACTTGTATACTAGCATTGTGATTTATGCATGAGGACCTTCTGTGCTGCTGTTTTCTATAGTCCTTCCCCATTTAAAATCAAATTCAGCTATTCTTCCTACCAAAATACATATTCTCACATGTTCCCACTTTATATTCCATCTGGCAATTTTTTTGCCCACTTATTTAGCTTATCTAATATCCCTCAATAGAGTATTTTCCCATCCATTTTTGTGTCATTTGGCAACAATACATCCATATCATGAATATTTCAATTAGTTTATCCAAAACAATGATCCTCATGGTACTCCAATAGTTACAGGTTTCTATCCTGAAAATAGAACTAGATCATTACAGTGCAGTACAGACCCTTTGATCCTCTATGTTGCGCCGACCTGTGAAACCAATCTGGAGCACATCTAACATATACTATTACATTTTCATCCATATGACTATCCAATGACCATTTAAATGCGCTTAAAAGTTGGCATGTCTACTACTGTTGCAGGCAGTGCATTCCACGCCCCTACTATTCTGAGTAAAGAAACTACCTCTGACATCTGTCCTATATCTATCACCCCTCAATTTAAATCTATACTCCCTTGTGCTAGCCACTACCATCCAATGAAAAAGGCTCTCATTATCCACCCTATCTAATCTTCGGATTATCTTATATGCCTCAATTAAGTCATCTGTCAACCTTCTTCTCTCAAAGATAGAAAGCTGAAGTCCCTCAGCCTTTCCTCATAAGACCTTCCCTCCATACCAGGCAGCACCCTAGGAAATCTCCTCTTTCCAAAGCTTCCACATCCTTCCTATAATGCAGTGACCAGGACTGTATGCAATACTTCTAGTGTGGCTGCACCAGAGTTTTGTATTGCTGCAGCATGACCTCATGGTTCCGAAACTCAATCCATCTACTAATAAAAACTAACACACCGTATGCCTTCTTAACAACCTGAATGAACCTTGTTGGCAACTTTCAGGAATCTATGTACATGAACACAGAGATCTCTCTGCTCATCTAAACAATCAAGAATCTCACCATTAGCTTAGTACTCTGCATTCATGTTACTCCTTCCAAAGTGAATCACCTCACACTTTTCCCCATTAAACTCCATATGCCACCTCTCAGCCCAGCTCTGCAGCTTATCTATGTCCCTCTGTAATCTACAACATCCTTCTTCACTATCCACAACACCACCGACCTTAGTATCATCTGCAAATTTACTTACCCATCATTCTATGCCCTCGTCCAAGTAGTTTATAAAAGACCCAAAACAGATCCTTGTGGTACACCACTAGTAACTGAACTCCAGGATGAACATTACCCATCAACCACCACCCTCTGTCTTCTTTCAGCTAGCCAATTTCTAACCAAAAACTCTTAAATCACTCTCAATTCCATGCCTCTGTATTTTGTGCAATAGCCTACCATGGGGAACCTTATCAAATGCCTTATTGAAATCCACATGCACCACATCAACCGCTTTACCCTCATCCACCTATTTGGTCACCTTCTCAAAGAACTCGAAGGTTTGAGAGACATGACTTACCCTTAATAAAATTGTGTTGACTATCCCTAATCAACCTATTCCTTTCTGGATGATTATAAGTCGTATCTCTTATAACCTTTTCCAACACTTCACCAGCAACTGATCTATAATAACCAGGGTTGTCTCTACTCCCCTTCATAGAACATAGAACATAGAAAAATACAGCGCAGTACAGGCCCTTTGGCCCTCGATGTTGCGCCGATCCAAGCCCACCTAACCTACACTAGCCCACTATCCTCCATATGCCTATCTAATGCCCGTTTAAATGCGCATAAAGAGGGAGAGTCCACCACTGCTACTGGCAGGGCATTCCATGAACTCACGACTCGCTGAGCAAAGAATCTACCCCTAACATCTGTCCTATACCTACCACCCCTTAATTTAAAGTTATGCCCCCTCGTAATAGTTGACTCCATACATGGAAAAAGGTTCTCATTGTCAACCCTATCTAAACCCCTAGTCATCTTGTACACCTCTATCAAGTCACCCCTAAACCTTCTTTTCTCCAATGAAAACAGCCCCAAGCGCCTCAGCCTTTCCTCATACAATCTTCCTACCATACAGGCAACATCCTGGTAAACCTCCTCTGCACCCGTTCCAGTGCCTCCACATCCTTCCTATAGTATGGCGACCAAAACTGCACACAATACTCCAGATGCGGCCACACTAGAGTCTTATACAACCGCAACAGGACCTCAGGACTCCAGAGCTCAATTCCTCTACCAATAAAAACCAGTACGCCATATACCTTCTTCACAGCACTATTTACCTGGGTGGCAACTTTCAGAGATCTGTGTACATGGACACCAAGATCTCTCTGTTCATCCATACTACCAAGTATCCGACCATAAGCCCAGTACCCCATCTTCTTGTTACTCTTACCAAAGTGAATCACTTCACACTTACCTACATTGAACTCCATTTGCTACCTTTCTGCCCAGCTCTGCAGCTTATCTATATCCCGCTGTAATCTGCCACATCCTTCTTCACTGTCAACAACTCCACCGACTTTCGTATCATCCGCAAACTTGCTCACCCAACTTTCTAGCCCCTACTCCAGGTCATTTATAAAAATGACAAACAGCAATGGTCCCAAAACAGATCCTTGCGGAACACCGCTAGTAACTGTACTCCAAGATGAACCTTTACCATCAACTACTATCCTCTGATTTCTTCCAGCCAGCCAATTCCTAATCCAAACCTCCAACTCACCCTCAATGCCATTCCTCCATATTTTTTGCAGTAGCCTACCATGGGGAACCTTATCAAATGCCTTACTAAAATCCAAATGCACCACATCTACCGCTTTACCCTCGTCCACCTCCTTAGTCACCTTCTCAAAGAATTCAATAAGGTTTGCGAGGCACGACCTGCCCTTCACAAACCATGCTGACTATCCTTGATCACATAATTCCTATCCAGATGTTCATAAATCCTATCCCTTACAATTCTCTCTAAGACTTTGCCCACAGCAGAAATGAGACTCACCGGCCTATAGTTACTAGGGTTATCCCTACTCCCCTTCTTGAACAAGGGAACCACATTTGCTATCCTCCAGTCTTCTGGCACTATTCCTGTAGATAACGAGGACATAAAAGTCAAGGCCAATGGCTCTGCAATCTCCTCCTTTGCTTTCCAGAGAATCCTAGGATAAATGCCATCAGGCCCAGGGGACTTATCTATTTTCACCCTTTCCAGAATTTCCAACACCTCTTCCCTACATACCTCAAAGCCATCCATTGTATTTAATTGTGACTCAATCTTCACATCGGCAACAATGTCCTGTTCCTGAGTGAATACTGACGAAAAGGCCCAATCTCTTCAGCCTCCACACGCAACTTCCCACTACTATCCTTGACTGGACCTATTCCTACCCTAGTCATTCTTTTATTCCTGACATACCTATAGAAAGCCTTTGGGTTTTCCCTAATCCTACCAACCAAGGACCTTTCATGTCCCCTCCTTGCTGCTCCTAGCTCTCTCTTTAGATCCTTCCTGGCTACCTTATAACTCTCAATCACCCCAATTGAACCTCCACGCCTCACCTTTACATAGGCCGCCCTTTTCCCTTTAACAAGGGATTCCAATTCCTTATTAAACCACGGCTCCCTCACACGACTCTTTCCTCCCTGCCTGACAGGTACATACTTATCAAGGACACTCAATAGTTGCTCCTTGAACAAGCTCCACATATCGATTGCACCCTTCCCTTGAAGCCTACTTTTCCAAGCCACGCATCCTAAGTCATGCCTCACTGCATCATAATTTCCCTGCCCCCAGCTATAACTCTTGCCCTGCAGTGCACACTTATCCCTCTCCATCACTCGAGTAAAAGTCACTGAATTGTGGTCACTGTCCCCAAAGTGCTCACCTACCTCCAATTCTAACACCTGGCCTGGTTCGTTAACCAGAACCAAATCCAGTATTGCCTCACCTCTTGTTGACCTGTCTACATATTGTGTCAGGAAACCCTCCTGCACACATTGGACAAACACCGACCCATCTAACGTACTCGAGCTATAGCTTTCCCAGTCAATATCTGGAAAGTTAAAGTCCTCCATAACAACCACCCTATTACTTTCACTCTTCTCCTGAATCATCCTCGCAATCCTTTCTTCTACATCTCTAGGACTATTTGGAGGCCGATAGAAAACTCCTAACAGGGTGACCTCACCTTTCTTATTTCTAAGCTCAGCCCAAACTACCTCAGATGGCGAGTCTTCATCCATCGTCCTTTCCACCGCTGTAATACTATCTTTGACAAGCAATGCCACACCTCCCCCTCTTTTACCCCCACCTCAGACCCTACTAAAACATTTAAACCCTGGAACTTGCAACAGCCAATCCTGTCCCTGTTCTACCCATGTCTCCGTAAGAGCCACAACATTGAAATCCTAGGTACCAACCCATGCTGCAAGTTCACCTACCTTATTTCGTATACTTCTTGCATTGAAGTATACACACTTCAAGCCACCTTCCTGTTTACAGGCACCCTCCTTCGAGATTGATGCCATATTCCTAACCTGCCTACACTCAAGGTCCTGCACCCTAAAGCTACAGTCTAGGTTCCCATGCCCCTGCAGAGTTAGTTTAAACCCCCCTCCAAAGAGTACTAGCAAACCTCTCCCCAAGGATACTGGTGCCCCTCAGGTTCAGGTGTAAACCATCCTGTTTATAGAGGTTCCACCTTCCTCAGAAAGAACCCCAGTTATCCAGATACCGGAATCCCTCCCTCCTGCATCACCCCTGTAGCCACGCATTTAATTGCTCTCTCTCCCTATTCCTCCACTCTCTATCATGTGGCACGGGTAACAAACCAGAGACAACAACTCTGTTTGTTCTAACTCTGAGCTTCCAACCTAGCTCCCTGAAAGCCTGCCAAACATCCTCATCCCTATTCCTACCTATGTCGTTGGTGCCAATGTGGACCACGACCTCGGACTGCTCTCCCTTCCCCTTAAGTACCTGGAAAACATGATCAGAGACATCACATACCCTTGCACCTGGGAGGCAACATACCAAACGTGAGTCTCTCTCGACCCCACAAAACCGCCTATCTGTGCCCCGAACTATCGAGTCCCCAATAACTATTGCTCTGCTCTTTTCCACCCATCCCTTCTGAGCAACAGGGACAGGCTCCGTGCCAGAGGCCTGAACCCCATTGCTTACCCCTGGTAAGTTGTCCCCCCCACAAGTATCCAAAATGGTATACTTGTTCTTGAGGGGAACAGCCGCAGGGGGTCCCTGCACTGGCTGCTTCCTCCCAGTCCCCCTCACTGTCACCCATCTGTCTGCAATCTTTGGAGTTACTACTTCCCTAAAGCTCCGATCTATGACCCCCTCTGCCTCCTGAATGATCCGAAGTTCATCCAACTCCAGCTCCAGTTCCCTAACATGGTCGTGGAGGAGCTGGAGATGGGTGCACCTCCTGCAAGAGTAATCAGCAGGGACGACCATGGCATCCCTCACCTCAAACATGTTGCAAGAGGAACATTGCACTGTCTTCACTGCCATTCCTCTAAAAGTAACCTTTAAAAAAAACTAGGTCTAAACAATAGAACAAGCAAAATGCAGCACTTACCTGCTTACCACAACGGGTCTTATTATTAGGTTAGAGCAGGAGGGCGGGTAGCCTGTAGTGCCTCGGGTTCCTCTCCTGCGCGCCTTTATAGGAAAAAACTTACCCAGGTAAGCTTGCGCTACACCAGCTTCCGGGTTCGCTCCACGCTTTTTTTAAAAAAACTTTCAAATTTAAACCGTTCTTGAACAAGGGAACAATATTTGCTATCCTTCAGTCTTCTGGCACTATTCCTGTAGACAATAACAACATAAATCCAAAGGCTCTGCAATCTCCTCCCGAGCTTCCCAGAAAGTTCGACATTAAATCCCATCCAGCCCAGAGGAACTATCTATTTTTACACCTTCCAAAATTGCTAACACCTCCTCCTTGTGAACCTCAATCCTAAGTAGTCTAGTAGCACGCATCTCAGTATTCTTCTCGACAACATTATCTTTCTCTAGTGTGACTACTGATAAAAAATATTCATTTAGCGCTTCTCTTATCTCCTCTGACTCCACGCACAACTTCCCACTACTATCCGTGATTGGACCTAATCTTACTCTAGTCATTCTTTTATTCCTGATACAACTGTAGAAAACCTTAGGGTTTTCCTTGATCCTATCCACTAACAACTTCTCATGTTCCTTCCTGGCTCTTCTTAACTCTCTCTTTAGGTCTTTCCTGGCTAACCTGTAACTCTCAAGTGCCCTGAGTGTTCACATCTCATCCTAACATAAGCCTCCTTCTTCCTCTTGACAAGAGATTCAACTTCCTTAGTAAACCGCGCTTGACAACTTCCTCCAAGCCTGACAAGTACATACTTAAAGGACCCACAGTAGCTGTTCCTTGAATAAGCTCCACATTTCAATTGTGCCCATCCTCTGCAGTTATGGTCACTACCACCAAAGTGTTCACCTACCTCCAAATCTAACACCCAGCCGTGTTCATTATCCAGTACCAAATCTAATGTGGCCTTGCCCCTTGTTGGCCTGTCTACATACTGTGTCAGGAAACCCTCCTGTGCACATTGGACCAACATTCCTTTAGACCAAGCCTGTCTTTTGTTAGTCAATCTTCTAATCATACTAAGATGTTACCACCAACACCATGATTTATGAGAGGTACCTTATCAAATGCCTTTTAAAAATCCAAATGCATCACATCTGCTGGCTCCCTTTTATCTATCCTACATATTACATCCTCAAAGAACTTGTCTAAATTTTTCAGGTATGATTTTCCCTTTATGAAGCTATGCTGACTCTGCTTGATTATATCAAGTATTTCTAAATGCTTTGCTCTTTCAAATAGATTCCAAAATGTTCTCAATGGCAGATTAAGCTATAACTGCATTATAATTGTCTGTATATTTTGTCTCCCTTGCTTTTTGAATATGGATGCTACATTGACAATTTACCTAAATAATCTCCATAATTATTTCCTTTAAGATTCTCAGATGCAACCAAACAGGTCCAGGGGATATGCTTGTCTTTAGCCCCATTAGTTTCCCTTGCAATTTTTCCCTAGATTTAGTTAATGTGCTGAATCTTATGTTTCTTTGGCTAAGTTTGTGGCAGAATAATTTGGAGGAATTCTCACAATGATGCCCACCAAGATATTACACCATATCTTAAATGCACCTCATTGGCTACAACCCTGCCTCTATGGTGTCCCTCACATTTGATTCTGTCCCCATGGAACAACTTGCCATTTTTTGATATCTGTGGAAAGACCAGAATGCCTGACACCTGTACCATTTTTAAAAAGGCCACCATGACCTGGACAAGCACTGGCATTCTGAAGCTACCCTTCTCAGTCCAGGATGGAATCGGAACATGTTAGATAAGGACAGAGTGCTAAAGGTGGAAAGTTGGAAAGGAGGAGCATCCTCTTCCTGGAATACAGGTACAGAACACTATGATACCAGACTAGCTATGACAGCCACATCTCATTCTTCAGTACCTCTCCTCTGACCAGACCATGTCAGCCTATCAGTGTCTCCTAGGTCATTGACATCTCAGCAAAGTGGTGGAATGGGCAAGAAGGCCAATGACCTTGTCTGCTTCATAAAAGATAGTGCCACAACTCTTCTGTCTGCTACCTTGAACTCACTATCTTGTCTGCTGCCCACCAAGGCTCGTGATTTAGCAGTTTTCCCTCCTTCACTCCCATACCACTAACTCTACGCTGGTTTCTGTGCTGCTTACTTATTTGTCTGGGACACCTCATCACCTTTTGACTACCTGCACCAGCAATGACAACCATATCAGCACTTGCAGTTCGCTCAACTCCTCACTCTTTCTGTCATCCTTGAAGACAACACACAATAGGGCAGAAAGGGCCCAGAAAATGAAGGGTACCCAACATACTTCTTTTCAAGAGAACCCAGGACCTCGCAAGAGAGAATTTGACTACTCCAACGAGATAGATAGGTTTGTCCTGCCAATGGAGTCGGTGCCACTTTTCAGTCCACAACACCACTGCTGACAGTGTCATTCATTGCAAACCACTTCTAAAGATTGCATGTGATGCCTTCTTTGTCTTCTCTTGCAGGTAGTAATGTCCAGCACCTCCATGGAGAAATGACCAGCTTTTACCAAATTGTTCATTTTCTTCAAGTTAATATTGTACTTATTGTCACTAGTTAACCAGAGTTGGTTTATCCTCTTCCTAGAATCCTTCCTCATCACTAAGATACAACTTTGTGATTCACAACTATGTTCCTATACTCTGTCAATATAATCAACCATCTTTTCCATAAACTCCTTTCCCAGATTGCTCCAGCTGACATTCCTTTATTATTACCCTTTTTAAGCTTAGCATGACTGTTTCTCACTGTCAAGCTGAATACTCAATTCTACAAGTATTGTCATTGTTTCCAAGGAGATCTTTTACTCCCAGCTCGTTATTAAACCTGCTTTGTTACCAGATCAAAAATAACCTGATATCTGGTTTGATCCACAACATATGTTTCCAGGAAGCTGTCTCAAATGAATTCATATTCATGGTTACATCAGCCAATTTGACTTTTCCAGTCTACATAAGATTAAAGGCACCCGAGATTAACGTGCTATCTTCTTTTCAGACATGCCCTCAATATCTCCTGATTCATACTTGTCCTTGAGGGCCTAATGAATTAGAGGGCAGTGTTGTCTTCCTCATGTTATTTTGACCCATATGGATTCTATATCTTCAAATCCAAGACCATTTTACATTATTGTAGTTAGTGCATTTCATAGTTGTAGTTAGCCCATCACCCTTTCCTTCTCACTGTCCTTCTAAAAAGTTGCATATGTTGAATATTTAATTTCCAGCTTTGATTTGCATATATCATGTTCCTATGTAATGTCCCGCCTTAATTTTTAAGTCCAATTAGTAATTTATTTTCCATGTGATGTAGCATATGTATAGAACAGATTCGCAGGAGTAGGAAACATTGCAAATTGCGAAACAATAACCCCATAAAATGCCAGATTTTCATCTTCACCCTAGAAGAATGGGGCAGGGACCCATAAAGCCAGATTGCTATCAAAACAATTTTACTGTGCAGCTGGATTAAATTGAATACATGTACACGATTGAGCAATCTATCACTTCTGTCAATGCAGAAGAATTCCATATGCTCAATACTTCATTCATTTTAGAAGGCAAGTGGTATGAGATATTGAACATAAAAGCTCCAGTTATACTGACTGCAACCACATCTTGAATACTGTAGAATTTTCTCATTTCAGAAAGGATGTAAAGGCATTGGAGGTGATTCAGAGGAGATTTACTAGATTGATACCTGGAATTAATAGGTTGATTTATGATAAAAGATTGGATTGACCAGGGCTTGTTTCTATTAGAGCAGAGAAGAGCAAAGGGTGGGTTGACTGAAGTGAATAAGATCCTGAACAGAATTTACAATGTGGATGTTGAAATGCTTCCTCTTCTGGGTGTGTCCAGCATGAGAAACACAGTGATAAAATTATGATCCTCCTTTTAGGATATAAATGAAGAGTGTCTTTTTCTGACCACTGGTTGATTTAGAGCTCTGCCTTAAAAAGCAGAGATATGGTCATTGAGTAGGTTTAGGTTAGAGGTAGGTAGAGTTTTGTTAGGCAACAGAATCAAAGTTATGGTAAGTTGATAAGAATGTAGAATTCTAAAGCTCTCACAGACAAACCAAGATCTTATGCAAAGGTGGAGCAAACTTGAAAAGTAGGCCAAACACCCCCTTATAATCTGGTTATATAAATCTGTGACATTTACAAATATTTTCATATCATTTATTTTATTTTCAATTTTGCACTCCTGACATATGGGTTTTGATCTGTGTAAGAGGCTGTTTAATAATTAACTTGTTATTATTTCTGAAGCCATGAACAAGTAAACATTGAAAAGCATTAGATTGTTTTTAGTTTAGAAGAATGAGGTTTTTGTTTCTTTGGGGAAAATGCATAGCTTGGAAAGTTAGGGTTTCAAGACTCCTGATGAAAATTAAATGCATGAAAATGTGTTTTCCTGAGAAATGAGACAGTTTAGAACAGTTAGAATTAGGTTGCTTCATTGTAGGGTTTAAGTTAAAAGTACCAGACCTGAAGAGTTTGTGTAGATCCCTAAGGAAGGATTATTTGAAGCAAAGAAAGTTAAAGCTCAGTTGTGTGACTAAACAGTTAAAAAGGCTTAAACTTTCAAGACCAGGAATTTAAAGAAACAGCTAAGTCCAACCTACAGATGTGATAGAAAAGTGAACTCTCTGGGTGTTTGAGTACCATAAAATGATGATGTTGGGATTTTACTATATACTTCTAAAATCTTTCAAATTTTGTTCTGTAAATAGTTTGACATAATAAATTATTTTCATTTTTATATTAAGCGTATATTCTATTGTTGAAATTAAATTTGCTGCATGATGTCCTTGTGAATATAATTGATCAAGTTAGATTTTGATCTGGGGTGTGATTTTTCCAGTAATAACAGTCAGAATCATAGTTTATATCTTTCACTTATGACTGGCAGCATCATACAAATTATTCTTTTTATTGATAGGTGTCACAATGCTTCATTGTTCCATGTCTTTCCTGCTAGGCTCCTCTCCCAGTCAATTCTACCTAGCTCCTTTCTCATGCCTCTATAGTTGCCTTTATTCAGCTGTAATACCGTTACCTCTGATTCTATCTTCTCCCTCTCAAATTGCAGAGTAAATTCAATCATATTATGATCACTGCCTCCTAAGGGTTCCTTCACCTCCATCTAATATTCTACGCTGCCTTGGTCTCTTTACCCATGCAATGTAAGGCGAGTGATTGAGGGAGTGAAACAAAAGGTTCACAAAACTATTTCTTGGCATAGAGATACTGTCCGATGAGGAAAGATTAAACACACTTCCAGTTGTTTCTCGGAGAATTGGAAGGATGTAACCATTAGGTGGGGTGTTGATGAAGAATTGCGAGCATTAGCTGTCATTATCCCTCTGAAACTGACCACAGCTGTAGAATACATGGTTAATATGGCAATTCCAAAATTGCAATCTATAATTTAATTCTCCTACATTTAACTGCACTTTATACCCACACACCATAACCTTCAAGCTAGAGTGATTGCAGTGAGAATTTCAACTTTCCCACTCTAACATCATTCTTAGAAATGCTATAAAAATTTACTCAGGTGTAGTTGGATTTTTAAGTTTGATGTGATGTCATATATTTCATAAATAACAGAATGGCTGTGAAAAATGATTTTATTGTTGGGGAGTGTGGAGTATTAAATGACTGATTAATCAGATAATTTGAAAGTAACCTGAAACAAAATGTTAACTTTTCTTCTATGTTCCAATCTTTACTTTCTCTATGTAAAATAAAGTTATTCTATTTGATTTCTGTTTGTATAAGCGTGATTCTTTAATGGTGGCCTGCTGATGTCATTCCAGCTCTGTCGAAAATGCTCAGGAATTGACACTGCACTCTATTTCAAGACCATTACATGGCATGAGAGCTGAAATTCTCACCAGAGAGAGAGAGAGAGAGAGAGAGAGAGAGATTATTAGATTTTGCAGTCAGCAGAATAGGTAAGATGTTCACCATGGGCAATGAAAACCAGATTTATGTTGAGCATAAGAAATGGGAGCAGGAGTGAGCCATTTGATCTTTTGAGCCCACACCAACATTTAATGGAATCTATGGCTAATCTTATAACTTAACACTTGGTTGATCATTTTTAGCATGGAAAAATGTATCAGTCTTTTACATCCTCAGTGAGAGAGCCGACATAGCCCTCAGGAGTGTAGAACTCCAAAGATTCACCATAGTCAGAAGAGATTCCTCCCAATCTCAGTCCAAAATGGTATGCCCATTTGAGATAGTCTCCTGATTTTAGATGCCCCAGACAGATAAAACATTCTTTGCGTATTTTACACTGGCAATCCTATAAGAATTTAGTATGTTTGTTTGAATGAGATCTACTCTTCTGAACTCCAGAAAAGATAGATCCTGTCTGTTTAGTCTTTTCTCATGAGACAGTGTCTCTGTGCCTAGAATTAGTTCAGTGAACCTTTGTTTCACTCCCTCAATCACTCGCCTTACATTACTTGGGAAAAGAGACCAAGACCGCGTGGAATATTAGATGGAGGTGAAGGAACCCTGAGGAGGCAGTGATCATAGTATGATTGAATTTACTCTGCAATTTGAGAGGGAGAAGGAAGAGTCAGAGGTAATGGTATTACAGCTGAATAAAGGCAACTGCAGAGACATGAGGGAGGAGCTGGGCAGAATTGACTGGGAGAGGAGCCTAGCAGGAAAGACAATAGAACAGCAATAGCAGGGGTTTCTAGGAGTTACTCAGGGGACAGTAAAAATTCATCCCTAGGAAAAACAAGCATGGTATGGGGAGATGGGCCAACCATGGCTGACTAGGGAAGTCAGGCATAGCATAAAATCAAAAGAGAAAGCATATAATGTGGTGAAGGGCAGTGGGAAACCAGACGATTGGGAAGCTTACTAAGACTGACAGAGGGCAACAAAAACAAAAATAAGGAGGGAGAAGATTAAATAAGAGGGTAAGCTAGCCATTAATATAAAGGAAGACTGTAAGAGTTTTTTTTAGATGTATAAAGGGCAAAAGAGAGGCAAAAGTGGACTTGGGCACTGTAAAATGACGCTGGAGAGATAATGGTGTGGAACAAGGATATGACTGAGGAGCTGAGTAATTATGTCATGTCAGTCTTCACAGTGGAAGACATGAATAATACCCCAAAGATTCAAGAGAGTGAGGGGGCAGAGCTAAGTATGGTGGCCATCAAACAGAATGTGCTAGAAAAACTGAATGGCCTGAAAGTGGATAAATCTCCTGGAGGTGTTTGTGGTGATCTTTCAGGAATCGCTAGAATCAGGGAGGGTCCCAGAGAATTGGAAAATCACTAACGTGACACCCCTGTTTAAAAAGGGAGTAAGGCAAAAGATGGAATTTACAGGCCAATTAGCCCAAACTCAGTCGTGGATAAGATCCTGTAATCCATTGTGAAGGATGAGATTTCTGAATAGTTAGAAGTATTTGGTAAAATAGGGCTTCATCAAGGGAGGTCATGCCTGAGAAATCTTATAGAATTCTTTGAGGAAGTAACGAACAGGAAAGACCAAGGAGAGCTCATGGATGTTATCTACCCGGACTTGAAGAAGGCCTTTGACAAGGTTCTGCACTGGAGGCTATGGAGTATGATGTCAGAGGCAAGGTGCTAGCATGGATAGAAGCTTGGCTGTCTGGCAGAAAGCAGAGAGTGGGCATAAAAGGCTCCTTCTCAGGATGGCAGCCGGTGACAAGTGGTCTTCCATAACGCTCAGTGTTAGGACAACTTTTCACTTTATATATTAATGATCTAGATGAAGAAACTGAAGGCATTCTGGCTAAGGTAGCATTGAGGAGGTGGAGGGGCTGCAAAAGGATTTGGGCAGGTTACGAAAGTGAGGAAAGAAATGGGCAAAGAAGTGGCAGATGGAACGCAAAATGGGAAAGTGTGAGATCATGCACTTTTTCTAAATGGGCAGAAATTTTGGAAGTCTGAAGTGCAAAGAGCCTTGGGAGTTCTAGTCCTGGATTCTCTCAAGGTAAACTTTCAGGTTGAGTCAGTAGTTAAGAATACAAATACAAGGATGGCATTTATTTTGAGAGGTGTTGAATACAAAAGCAGGGATGTACTTTGGAGGCTCTGGTCAGAACCACATTTGGAGTATTGTGTGCAGTTTTGGACCCCATATCTCAGGAAGGATGTACTGGCCCTGGAGCATGTTCAGAGGAGGTTCACGGAAATGGTCCCACAAATGAAAAGCTTAACTTATAAGGAATATTTGATGACTGTGAAGTTTAGAAGGATGACGGGGGTTTGTAATTGAAACAAAATGTACTAAATGGCCAGGACAGAGTAGATGTTGGGAGATGTTTCCATTGGTAAGAGAGAATAGGACCTGAGGGCACAACCTTAGAGTAAAGGGAAGAGCTTTTAGAACAGAGATAAGGAGAAACTGCTTCAGCCAGAGAGTGGTAAATCTATGGAATTCACTGCCACAGAAGGCTGTGGAAGCCAGGTCATTGAGTACATTTAAGACTGAGATAGATAGGTTCTTGAGTATCATGGGGATCAAGGGTTATGGGGAGAAAGTGGGAGAATGGGGTTGAGAAACTTATCAGCCACGATTGAATGGTGGAGCAGGCTAGATAGGCTGAATGGCCTAATTTCTGCTCCTAAGTCTTATGGTGTAATATTGAAGGTGTAGTCACACCAAGGCTCAATACATTGTAGTAAGTTATTTTCAATTCTCTTGTAATAAAAAGCTACCATACTCTTTACTTTCTGAATTGCTTGCTATACCTATATGTTAATTTTGAGTGACTCAAACAAGGACACTAAGTCCTTTTAAACTTAAGCACTTCCCAGCTTCCCTCCTGTTATATTCCAACCAAATACCACCTCACAGGTACCAGACTGCCTACTCACCACAGAGACCCAGTTGACACCACTCCCAACTCAACCCTGAACCTAACCAAAACCCCAAACACTTAACCTCCCCACCTCTTCTCACCTGCAAGCCTTGGCCACCCACTTGGCACCCCTCCAACTGGGCACCCTACCTGCTTCACACACCTACCTCTTACCTCTACCCCCTTAACAATTCATTTGTCTTCCATTCCATTACCTACTGACACAATACTGCTCTAGCTACTTATTTTACACAATTACCTTCTCTCAGTAGCTAAAGGAAGTGACATTGGGATCTTTCAAACATGTTACCAATATTTAGCAACTTTTGTTATATAAGGGAGGTGTAGTGTATGCAATGAGCCACTGCAATACTGGACTACTTCTGTGGTAATGGATGCTGCATCCCTCATCTGGTTGGAAATGAGGATTCTTACCCTGGTTGAAAGATTGAGTTCAAAGTATCAGATTTCATGCCCACTTATGAGTGTCATTACTTCAATGCTGACTGTAAAATCCACATCACTATTGCCCTATTGATCTCTGCCTTGCTCATGTGAAATGCTAAATTCTATTCAAACTTGGCCTACTCACATTTGCCATGGTTTAAACCCATGAATGATACAATTCCAACTCCCACAGCCCCAGGAAACCAGGACCTCCTTGCAAATTGGAATAGAAAAGATTTTTACAAAGTTCAAAATAATACTTTGGACCTGTGAATAACACCTTTTGCAGCTATTGTTCTTTATCAGGTCAAAGTAGGTCTTTGAAAGAATTGATTCCTTCTTTATTCATAATGATTTTCCAGTTCCCACACAATGGATGTTAAATAAAATGCAAACAAAGCTTTCCAAATATTTGGGTGCAGAAGGTTGCCACCTAGTGGATATAATATGGAATAATTCAAATACTCATTTACTCAAATAAGTAACAATTACTTCCACCTCCCAAGATGGTTATTACTCAGCAGCATTTGGATACAGAAGTAATATTCACAAGTTTATTTTTGGCAAAGCTATTTTCATCTATAGTCCCTAATGCTTTCAATTCATTACTATATCCTTCAATTATAAATTTTTTTTATTCTACCCTTCAGTAAGATTTCCCATTACTTTCCTATCACCGATGTCCAACAGTCTAGTCTATAAAGCTCTGGATGAAACTTATGAAGGAAGAATTGGCTATACAATCCCTTGAGCTTGCTTCGCTATCCAATGAGATCATGGATAACCTCAAATCTAGCTGGTACCTCCAAATCTCAGCAATCTCTCACAATTGTCTTCATTCTTTTAACAGGAAGAATAATGAAGAAACATGATTAAATGGTGAGAGACTGCAGAGGTTAGATGCAGAGAGATCTGGGTAACTTTGTGCATGTATCACAAAAGATTAATATGTAGGCACTGAGAGTAATTAGGAGAGCAAAGATTATCACTTATTGGAAGGTACATTTAATACAAACATAGATGGTTATGCTTTAGATCTACAGGGCATTGGCTATTCTTCAGTCTTCTGGGATCTCACCTATGGCTAAAAAGAATGCAAAAGATCTTTAAGACCCAACAATCTTCTCCCTTGCCTCCCTCCGTATCCTGGGATCGATCCCATCAGGTCCAGAGGACTTATCAACCTTAATGTTTCTCAAGAAATCCAACACCACTTTTTCCTTCATACCAGCATGCACTGAAATATCAAAATACTCTTCCCTAATCTTACTATCATCCACATTGCCTTCCTCCTTGGTGAATATAAATGCAAAGTACTCATTAAAAGACTTCACCCACTTCCTCTGGCTTCACATACAAATTCCTTCCTCTATCCTTGAGTGGACCCATTCATTCCCTAGCCATCCTCTTGTTCCTAGAATATACAAAATGCATTGAAATTCTCCTTAATTCTATTTGCTAAATGCCTTTTATGGCCCCTTTTAGCCTTCCTCGTTTCTTGTTTAAGTTCTTTTATTGCTTCCTTTATATTCCTCCAGGGCCTTGTCAATTTCAGTTTCTTAAAACATGCATTTGCTTCCTCTTTTCTTAGGTTATATTTAAATTTTCTTTAAACTTTACTATCTGCCATCATCCTGGTTCCCATCCTTACCTTTCATGCTCATAAGAACATGCTGGTTCTGAACTCTGATCAACTAGCCTTTGAAAGACTCCCACATGTGGATTTACTCTCAAACAGCTGCTGCCAATCTAATTTCTCTAGTTCTTGCCTAATACTGTTGTAATTAACCTGCCCCTGATTTAGCACTTTCACCCAAGGACCATCATTATTTGAAAACTTACAGAATTATGATTAGTATTCCCAAAATGCTCTCTCACTGAAATGTCAATCACTTGGCCAGACTTATTTCCCTTTACAAGTTCTAGTAGAGCCCCTTTTCTAATTGAACTATGTATTATCTCCACAAACCCTCCTGGACGCTCATGACAAATTAAAACCCATCTAAGCCTATGGCTCGAAGTGAGTCCCACTTAATAGTGGGGAAGTTAAAATTACCCACTACAACAACCTTGTAGTTTTGACGTCTTTCTATGACCTGCTTATATATCTGTTTCTCAATCTCCAGCTAGCTTTTGAGAGGCCTACATTACAACCCCAACATAGTGATTGCATCTTTCTTATTTCGGAGTTTATCCATATGGCCTCACTGGATGAGCCCTCCAAGATATCCTCTCTTAGTACAGTTTTCGCATTACCCAGTAATGCAACTCCCCTGCTCCTTTTACATCCCTCTCTATCATGCCTGAAACATCTAAATGCTGGAATGTTTAACTGCCAGTCCTGCGCTTCTCTCAACTAAGTTTCTGTAATGGCTACAACTTTATAGTTCCGTGTACTCATATAGGCTCTAAGCGGTAAGCCTTACCCATTATAATCCTTACGTTGAAATAAATAGAATTCAGACCTTCAAACCTGCCATGTTTATTAACGTAGCCCTGGCTGTTCATCCAATTAGATTTCCTTGACTAAACTTCTCCCTTCTCTTCAATCACACCACATGCTGCCTTACTGCTGATTCCCACCCCTGACACACTAGTTTAAACCATCCCAAATGGTACTAGCAAACCTCCCTGTAGAGATATTGGCAGCCCTCCAGTTTATTTGCAACTCTTGCTTCTTGTACAGTTCCCACCAACCCTGGAAGAGATCCCATTGGTTGAGATATCTGAAGCCCTCCTGCCTACATCAGCTGATTTGTTAAATGTATTATTTTCCCTTTTCTGGTTTCACTAGCGCCTGACACAGCAAGTAATCCTGAGATTACAATACCAGGAATTTCCTAAATCACCTTTTCAGGACCTAATTTCTCTTCCTATCTACATCCAACCTCTAGCTGCTCACCATCCCCTATAAGAATGTACTGTATCTACTCAGAGACATCACAAAATCCTGGGGTCTTGCTCACAGCCACAAATATCCCTTTGCCCCTGACTTAGAGTCCTCCATCACTTTGACCCTCCTTGCCATACTACAGCCAACTATGCTGCCACAAATCTGGTTGTTGCTATGGCTTTCCCCAGGAGTATCTAAAATGGTATACTTGTTTGAGGGTGGAATAGCGACAGGGGACTCCTGCACTGCCTGTCTGACCCTCCTAGCGGTTCCTCCTGTCTGGCTGAACTTAGAGGTTTCAGGGATGTGGTCACACAAGTCTATAAAACGTTCTGCTTCCCCTGTGCTCCTCTGAGTTTAATTGCCACTCCATTTGATCCATGCAGTCCAAGAGGAGCTGCAGGTGGACACTTCCTGCAGTCACAGTTGGCACATTTCACTTCTCCCTGATCTCCCACAATTCACAGGAGGAGCATACCACTAAGTGCCATTACTGGCCTCCAGAACTTTTCAATTAAAAGAGGAAAATCCTCACTATGCCTTGCCTTAATGCTCCTCAAAGATGGCACTTTGACCTCAATTACAGCACTTGCACCGCTCAGACCCTCTCCAATGTGTTGAGTTGTCATAGATCTAGCAATTCCAAACAGGACATCCATGAGGCACGATAGGTCATCAACAGCAGTGGGACTGTACTCAAGCAATCTGTACACTCATGCCATCCCATGGAGAGCACGTTTATGCAGCGCGTGGGAGAGTGAGTCCACTGTTGCAGCAAGAGAGCATGCAGCACCAAGTCTCTCAGCATCTGTTACTGGCAGCGAACGCGGGGGAGATAGAACTTACCTTCTGGAGAGAGCTCATTGCAGCAGCAGGGGGCCTGGATCGGGAGCTTGACGGTTGGAGATAGAACCCAATGCAGGAAGAACAAGCCCGATGTGGTAATGAGGGAGGGCCCCTGGCATCTGTGGCAACGGCAGAGAGCAAAAGCTTGAGGTGTCCCAGGGAGCAGGCCGAAGCAAAGGAAATTGAGCCCTTGTGTGCTAAGCATATAAGGACAACGATTCAACTTTTAGCTTTAATTTTCTACTTTATACTACAAGGGACTATAATGTGTTTGTTTCTTTATCTTTCTACTTTGAACCTAAGATTGTCTACCTTGGTACAAGATGGCACTGGGAGGGGTAACATTGTACACTTTTCACTGTACTCATGTATTTTTGTACTTGAGTACATGTGACCATAAAATGTTATTCTAATTCTAACCATCACTGTAACATCATCATTAAGCTGGATCACTAACTGGGACTAAAGAGCAGAGGAAGGCATGCCAGGAGCAGCATCAAGCACACCTAAAAATGGTTTTCAAGAATAGTGACCCAGGTTCACGTGTAAAGCATCCCACTTTCTCCAGTATTGGAGACAATTGTCCCAAAACCAAAACTCACTTATCCCACACTGATCTTTCTGCCACATACTCAACTTTGTGGCATCATGTTGCCACAGTCAGTTTATGCATCTATTCTGCATCCCAAATCTCTCATCCAAACAAGCTAAGAGAATCTCAAATCTATTGGACAGTACTTTCCATTAGTTGGAGTCATACCTAACAGAATGGAAGTTGGTTGTGGTTATTGGGTGTCAGTCATCTCAGCTCTGCAAGAGTTTCTCAGGGCAATGGCCTGGGCCCAACCATCTTCAGCTGCTTCATCAATGACCTTCCCTGTTCAACACCATTTGCAACTCACCAGATACTGAAGCAGTCCATGTCCAAAATGCAGTAAGAGTTGAATAATTGTGGTTTAGATTTGCAAGTGACAAGTAACATTCATGCCACACAAGTGCCAGGCAATGATGATTTCCAGTATGACAGAATCTAACTACTGCCCACATTACAAATGCAGTTCAGTTAACACTCAAAAATCTCAACATTATCCAGGCCAAAGCATCCTACTTGACTGGCACCCCATCCACCACCTCCAACATTCCCTCATCGCTGATAGTGATAGCTCGTGGGCAGTATAGTGGCTCAGTGGTTAGCACTGCTGCCTCATAAAGCCAGGGACCAGGTTCGATTCCCACTTCGGGCGACTGTCTGTGTGAAGTTTGCAGGTTCCCCTGTGTCTGCATGAGTTTCCTCCGGGTGCTTCGGTTTCCTCCCACAATCCAAAGATGTGCAGGTCAGGTGAATTGGCCCTGCTAAATTGCCCAGAAGGTTAGATGCATTAGCCAGGGCTAAATATAGGGTAGTGGAATGGGTCTGGGTAGGTTAATCTTCGGAGGATTGGTGTGGACTTGTTTGGTCAAAGGGCCTGTTTCCATACTGTAGGGAATCTCAGCGAACAGAACCACAACGAGCACCTGAGCTACAAATCTTCTCACAAACTTTGAACACCTACGGGCGAGAGACACTGTAGGGAATCTTATCTACAGAATAAGATACAGGAATCTATTCAGTCCCCTCTGGTACCTTCCAAACCCACAATCTCTACCTTCTCAAAAAGGAGGACAAGGGCAGCAAATGCATGCATATACCACCAGCTACAACTTCCCGTCAAAATCACACATTAAGTTAAAAGTCTGGAACTCACTTCCTAACAGCTCTTTGGGTTTACTTATACTCTCCAGATCTAGAGGTTCAAGAAGGCAATGTGCCATCATCTTCTCAAGGGCAATAAATGTTGTGTCACCTTTCAAAGAAAGAAAGGCCACATTGCGAGCAGATGATCATAGGTGTTGTATAATGAGTATTGTGTAATTTGTCATGATTGTATCTGACGTTGGTAAGAGAGGAGACACCAGTCTAGAACAAGCATGTGAAGAGAGAAGTCTGAGACACAAGACATTCCTGATGAAGGGCTTATGCTCGAAACGTCGAATTCTCTATTCCTGAGATGCTGCCTAACCTGCTGTGCTTTGACCAGCAACACATTTGCAGCTGAGACACAACACAACATAATTGGTATTTGAGAATCCCATATGCACAGATGAGAATTAGGCTTATTACAATATAAAAGTAAAAAGTGAGGTCTGCAGATGCTGGAGATCAAAGCTGAAAATGTGTTGCTGGTTAAAGCGCAGCAGGTCAGGCAGCATCCAAGGAACAGGAAAATCGATGTTTCGGGCCAGACCCTTTCATCAGGAATTAAGTGATTCCTGATGAAGGGCTCTGGCCCGAAACGTCGAATTTCCTGTTCCTTGGATGCTGCCTGACCTGCTGTGCTTTAACCAGCAACACATTTTCAGCTTATTACAATATAAAGCTGAGTTGAAGAGCCTTACTTACTGATTGGGTATAAATAATGTCAGGCATGGAGTATGTGCTGACACCCAGAGCTCAGAGATACCCTAGACTGGTATCTCTATGCAGAGGTAGAAGTATTGGCTTAAAGCACAAGATAATGTACCTTGGCAACTAAGGAAATAAACCTCCAAATCCAAGATTTGAAGTTAAGAGTTCATGGGTTACAGCTGAAAAGGGAAGATCCCAAAGGTAGGACAGGACCTTGGCAGACATCAATCGGTGCAGGTGGGGAGAAAATGGAATGATTCTAGGCTAAAACCTCAGAAGACTTTAATTATAAAGGACTACAGAGTAGGAGGACTGTGAATAGCAGGAGAAAAGAACCTTGGAAACGTCAAAGCCTGGCCATGAACTGTACAGAGACTCAAAACATTTTGATAGTAAGAAAGTATTCAACTAGGTCATTCAGGCCTGAGTCTGGAGGGATGGAGCTCCAGAAGTGAATGTCGTTACCTCAACCTTTTGATAATGAGGAAGGTCCATAATGAGGACAGAAGTGGGTGCTCTGGAAGTGACAGATCTGGCTTACACATCAGTGCTATGAAGTTAACAAAATTTATATCTTGTAAATCCAATTGCTGATATTGCATGGAGGAGAGCAATATGAAGTATGATTCATTAGTTAATGTATTCGGTGCATACTGGCTTTAAAATAAATTTAATGATAAAACAAGCACGATTTGGAACAATAACCTATTTACTTTACCAAATGTGAAGACAGCTTTTGAACAGATTTATATAATCTCCCACAGGATGATGCTGAAAGAGCTTTGAAGAACAAATGTACTTGGAACCTTATAGTTGCTGGTATGAGGGAGACAAAGTTATCAGATTTTCTTTAAAAGGAGAATTTAACAATCTAATTTGCCGTTATGTCATTTACTGACATGGCAAGATTAATGGATAGGGAGGGGACCAGACAGTCTCAAAGTGAACTGTCGGGGGTGGGGTTTGAAAATTTCAGGAAAATCCTGGTCTTTCTGGCCTTGAGGGGAGTAGAACGCAGGACCAATAAGTGCATCAGGACTTCAGTGATTAGGGGCTCGAGCCAAAAACTGGGACATTGAAGGTTACATAAAATCAAACTCAGGGTGAGAAGCCATTGAAGAAGCAGGTGTCAGAATACAGCAGTGGTGGAGAACATGGGGACAGTATTGAGAATCATAGATAGAATTTGAACCTCCTTGCAGTGAAATCAAAATCTGAAGCTCACCATACACTCATAAGCTTTAATACTGACAAAGTGGGACGAGTAACTGTTTGAAAGGGGGCAGAAACGGCAAGGAGAGTACCGAAAAGCTATTCTCATAATCAAGGGGCCGGTGAGTAATCAGTGCTGACCATTTGCCTTCAATTCTGATTGAATCAGTATGCCAACATTTCTCATAACATCCAGGGGGCCCTTGGTCCAGGTTTAAGTCCCATTTGCAATAGAAATATATCTGGACATGTTCTAAGAGTTTGGTATAAAAAACAACTTCTCAAAGGATCTTGTGGCTCTCTAGCATTGTCCTTAGACTAGTGTTAAAAAGGAAGATTAGCGGGAGCATATGTACCCAAAAGAGATCTTAGCAGAATCAGGTGCCAACTGCAGGCATCCCTTAGAAGATACCATAGTTTACTTTTGATTTAAAATTGGAGGTGACAGCCAGGATGGCTATTGAGAAGGATGATGATAAATTTAATAATGATTTATGGATAGATAAACTTCTGACAGAATTGGACTATCTGGAGTTAACATCAACCTTCATGAAAATTCAGTTTTTGACAGATCATACGAACACATAAATGAAAAGGTGAGAAAAAGCTCTCGGGCCCATCAATATTCACCCTCACCACTAGATGGTGCACATTCTCTCCCAACTGCTCATACTGCAGTGTTCTCCAGTGGTAATTGTGCAGAGGCAGCTTCTTCATTGGAAAAGTTAAATGTTGTCTTATTTGATGACAGGAAATACAACAGACATGCTGAGGAAGCCTGATGGTGACATATTCACTTTAGACAAATGTGATCTTGCTAGTCATTGTGATCATAGTAAGTGGCAGTGCTACGCTAATTTAATCGATATTTTATCTTCTGTTGAAGACGTTACATGTTTGTGAAATTAATTTGCAGTCTGTATGGGCTGGGTTCAAACCTCCTGGGAAACAACCTTTATTTATACTTAGAATTTGATTTCTTTGTGAGTGGTGATCCAAAATGGGAGGGCAAGGGTGCTGTCTGGGATTCTCTTTTTTGGAGGGATATTGGTTTTTATTTTGTGGCTCACCTCAGAAGTTTTATCTTAAATAGTCCCAGATTACTTTTTTTCAAACTGTTACAAAGTTCCAAGGGGATTACAGAATGGGTCTATTTTATTTATTCACAAGATGTAGGCACTTTTGGCAAGGCCAGCACTTACCTCTTATATGTAATTGCTCTTGCCAATTGGTGAACTGTGAGAGGCAACCATTTTGGGGGTTGCCATTGTTTGACCAATTAGGAGAGCAGCACAGTAGAATGGCAAGAGAATCAAGAGTGAAGGCAACCAGAGCACTGACATACCAGAGATATTTCAATACAGTTTGGGCAATGGGGTGTATTTCCTGTCCACCCATTCCCTTTCTAACTATAACATTCGATTCCATGGAATTCATGGAGAACTTGTCAATTGCATACAAAATTAGCTTCACAGTAGGAGACAAAATGGTAATAGCGGAGGTCTGTTTTTCAGACTGGAGGCCTGTGACCACTTGTATTTGAAGGGATCAGTGCTGGGTCCACTTCGTTCATTTATATAAACAATTTGGACAAGAATTTAGGAAGCATGGTTAGTAAGTTTGTGGATGATATCAAAAGTGGACAGTGAAGAAGGTAATCTCAGATTACAAAGGGATCTTGATCAACTGGGCTAATGGGCTGAGGAGTGGCATATAGAGTTTAATTTGAATAAATGTGAGGGGTTGCATTTTGTTAGGTAAATCTGGGCAGGACTTACACAGCTAATGGTAGGGCCCTGGGGTGTGTTGTTGAATAAAGAGACCTAAGGGTTTAGGTACATAGTTTTTTGAAAGTTGCATCACAGATGGACCAGGTAGTGAAGGAGACTTTTAGCACACTTGCCTTCATAGCTCGGATCTTTGAGTTTAGGAGTTGGGACATCACTTTGTGTTGTACAGAATGATGGTAAGGCTACGTTTAGACACTGTATAGTTCTGGTTGTCCTACTATATGAAAAGTTACTAAATTAGAGTGCAGCACAGATTTACAAGGATGTCACTGGGGCTGGAGGGTTTGAGTCATAAAGGAGAGGCTACAGGAGCATAGGAGGTTGAGGGGTGACTTTTACAGAGGTTTATAAAATTCTAAGGGGCATAGATAAGGTGAATAGCAAAAGATCTTTTCCCTAGGATAGGGGAGTTCAAAACAAGTGGGCATATTTTTAAAGGTGAGAGGAGAAAGATTTAAAAAGGGACCTGAGGGGCAACTTTTCCCCACACAGAAGGTGGTTCTTATGTGGAATGAACTATCAGAGGAAGTGGTGAATGCAGGTACAGTAACAATATTTAAAAGACATTTGAACAGGTATGTGACTAGGAATGATTTCGAGGGGTATGGGCCAAATGCAGGCAAATAGAACTAATTTAGTTTGAGAAACTTAGTCAGCATGGAGGAGTTGGACGAAGGGGTCTATTTCTGTGCTGTATGACTGAGTTCAAACTGGCTTATTATAAAACTACTAAAGATGTCAGGGGTGTCAAGGTCCTGAGAACCCCTTAGGAAATGATTTCAAATTCTGTCCTGATTGATTCCAACCCCATGGCACTTTGAAAATAATGGCCCTTGGTGCACAAGAACAACTAGCAAGTTGAATGGTGACTTTACAGAGGTTCGACTCTAAACAGTTAGACTTGAGGTTAATACTTTTTAAAAAGCAAAGTGTGGGAGTGGAAATCTACAAATATTAGTGGCATAACAGATGAGCAATACAAAATAAATTGTGTCAGCAGTTATAAATGTTCAAGCACAAGATGATGAGGGTAAAACATTGATGTGCTCTGCGAAGCATAAGATGGGAATATCAAATAAATGGACTTCTGTGATTAGAGAAACTAAACTGCAAAATAAAAAGGGCAATATGCAAGGTATAGAATTTCACAGTACAGGAGGCCATTCAACCCATTATGTCTGTGCCAGCTCTGGACAGAGTCCAATTCTCTCAATAACTCTTCAATAATTCAACACTTTCAAATATATATCCAGCTTTCTTTGAATCCTAATATGGAACAACTCCATCACTCTCTCAGGCAGTGCACGACAAATCAGAGTACAGCAGCTGCTCATCTCACTTCCAGCTGTCAGGTTGACACTTGAAATTTTGAGCCCCAGGTTTGAATGGCCTCCTTCTGTACAGGGAGGTATTTCTCATCACTAGTTTAGTTCAGTTTCTGGTCAGTAGTAATCTCCAGGATTTTGATAGTATGGCAATCAGCATGATTGTTAAGGGATGAAGTTTAGATTCTGTTTTGTTGGAGAGTCACTGCCTGGCATTCAAGAGGCACGGATGTTATTTTTGTCACCAAGCCCAAAACCTAGATGTTATCCAGTTCTTGTTGCGTTTGGACATGGGACTGCTTCAGTACCTAGAGGAGTCATAATTTTTGTTTTAAACTCACTTGTGGGATGTGGCTTGTCAGCATTCATTGCCCATCCCTCATTTCTCTTGAGTAGATTATGGTGAGCTGTTTTCTTCAAATGCTGTAATCAGTGCCTGACCTACAATGCCCTTAATGAGAGAATTCCAGGAGTTTGACCCAGTCACAATGAAGGAATGGCAAGATGGTGAGTGGTTTGGAAGGGAACTTATAGATGGTGTTCCCATGTATTGAGCATGGTGCAGTGAACATCTACACTTCTGACCTTATGATGGAAAGAAGGCTGTTGATAATGCTTCTGAAACAGCTGGGCCCAGGATACTCTCCTGAGAAACTTCTGCGGTGATGTCCTGGAACCTCAGATGACCAATATCCAACAACTACAACCATGTTCCTTTGTGCTAGGTATGATTTCAACCAGTAGAGGGTTTTCCTCCCAATTCCATTGACTCCATTTTCACTAGGATTCCTTATTGCAACACTCAGTCAAATGCTGACTTCTTGTCAAGGGCAGTTACTCTCACTTTATCTCTGAAACTCCTTAGAAAAAAATGCACAGTGCAGGATCAGATCTTTCGGTCCACCAAGTCTAAGCTGACGCATGACACTTTTCAAAACTAAAAGCCTCTAGTCTGTAGACCTCCATACCCTGTTATTCAGTATCTGTCAAGATGGCCCTTAAACATTGCTAGGAGACAGTGAGTTCTGCAGATGCTGGAGATCAGAGTTGAGAGTGTGTTGCTGGAAAAGAATAGTAGATCAGGCAGCATCCGAGGAGCAGGAAAATCGATGTTCTGAGCCCTGAGGGGCTCCAGCCCAAAACGTCGATTTTGCTACTCTTTGGATGCTACCTGTGCTTTTTCAGCAACACACTCTCAACCCCTGAACATTGCTACTGTAACTGCTTCTACCACCTACATTGGCAGTGCATTCAAGGCAGCTACCACCCTCTGTGTAAAATAAAATTTGCCTCTCATCTCCTTTTAACTTCCCCCCTTTTACCTTAAACTGATGTCCCTTAGTAATTGACATTTCTACCTCCTCAGACAAAGGCCAAGTATAAAGTCGCCATCAGGTTATTTAAAAAAAAATTATAATGCTTCCACAAATACATTTAGTGAATATTTAAACAGTGGTAGAACCACTTAAAGTTAGAGAAGTGTGTTTTTTAAAAAATCTTCAATCACTCAGGCTGATGTTGTTCAAATACCAGCATTTCTCATTTGGGAATCTAGAGAAGCCACAGAAAATATTTTGTAATAAATATTTCGGTCATGTTGTTCCATATTCTCATTTAGTACATCTGTGTACAGTTTGATAAGTGATACTGTAAAACTTAAGATTTGGTTTTATAATAATTAAAAAAAGTCAGGAACCAAATTTTCATCTGGACTTTAGAAAACCCAAACTGTATACTAATATAGCTCACAAAATGCACGCCATGTGACTTACAAGAGATGTGTGTGTTGTGACACAGGAATGTGATTTGCAGTACATTTTCTGAGAAATGGTTGAGTGAGTGAAGATTGTTCTTGCAGTGGGGGAGTGGTTGGAAGGCGCATCTCAGTTCTCTGACGGAGCAACCCAGTTTAAAATGTCACTTAAAGGCTTTTAAGCCCTCACCATTCATCACCTCGCACCTGCCTATGCTATGCTATGCTATATTGACATTCCCCCATGCTATCCTATGCATCCTCACATTCCCAATTTGCACCTGTGCTCCCTTTGATATCCCCTATGGATTGCCACTTTACTCGATGCCACCTCTGCCTCTCCCCCAATAGATACTTCCCAACTTCACTCAGTACACATGCACAATTGTCAGGAATGATGAAATCAAAATGGGAACTACAGTATTTTAAAATAATTTTAAAATATTTGAATGGTGAACAATCTAAGAAAACCATTCATTTATACTCATTACTGTTGAAACTGTTGCAAATCCAATAGGTGAACACACAAAGAACTACACCAAAGGCATAATTTGCTGTTATATGCTGATAAAGTAGAGTTCTTGGATCAATCAGGCCACTTGCTGATAGCCAACCCAGCATTCAAAATGAAACTCACCTCATGATAAATGCTTCCATTTTTCATTTCAAAGCAGGCAGCATATCAATGAATGGAGGAGAACATTTTCTCTACCTTCAGAATCTATTTGCTTTTGTAAACACCACCAAATCTTTTATTCTGATTAAAATCAGAGCAAGAAAATGCTAAGAAAGGACCTTTTGTTTATAGATGTCATTCACACTGGGATTTTCCCCATTGGAAAAGTGAATGACTATCATTGTATGGTCAGTGTAAGGGTCAATCTACGTTTCCAGGTTAGATCCCCATGATAAATGTGTTTTTACTGGGGATGTTTATATTATGATGTGCCACCTAATAGTGATATATGATGGCATGAAAAATATTACACGTAGCTTTCAGAATTTTCTCAATTCCCCAGCAGGCTTTCCATTTCCTTCACAAACTCCCAACTCTGATATCCTTTCAATGAGCTTCTGATGCCTTACACCAAAATGGTGGACAGGAAGAAGTCCTACTTCTTTGCCATTTAAAAAAAAGAGAAACCTGAGTTCAGAAGGAGGAAGGTGTTGGCATTCCTGAACCACAATGAGACTAGAAGTAAAGTGGGGGATGCTAGATCTCGAATGCAGTGCAGATAAGATTTCCCTCCAAAAATTCAAAATGTGGCCACTCATGTACTGGAATACGCCTCCACATGCAGATGAAACATGTCCCCAGAACAGAAGATTAGCTGATCAAAAACAAATCTGAAGCAACTGCTCAAATTTTATCTACTGCCGAATGAGAATTGGCCTAGCAGTCCACTTGCAGACAGAAAGTATAATTTAGCAGTGTAAATTATGATCCTCAACATCACATCAAGAGAGAATATAGCAGGGATTTTGACAGTTTCTCATGTACCACCATCTGGTCTGGCAAATGCCTTGGAAGAGTTAAATATCTGCATTGCTTTCAACTACTACAAATGTTTTACTTGGAGATAACTTATCAGATTTAGTGGTTGTGCCTTATCTCATCAATCTCTGCAATACCCTCCAGGGCTGGTGACTTTTAAATTTTCTGGTTTTTGGCAGTAGCTCTACTGTTTTGGTTAGAAGAAATTTTCATTCTTATTGTCAGATGTGATCTTCAACTAGTATGAAAAAAGCTCTTGAATTTTTTATTTCCCAACCACATCATTTGGAAGCAAAATGTTTATAAAAGGACACAAATCTGTATTTTCTTACAATGCAGGTTGGCATGATTGTACCAACACTGAAATTTAATTCCATTATATTAATATGCTCTTCATCAATACAATTAGATTATCAGGGCCAACCTTTATAGCAGCTCGAGTTATAATGGGGCAGTAGAGTGCAATCAACTTCAACCCCTACTCAATAAACCTAGATTCCTTAATTTAACTACATTTTCCCACTTATTTCTTTATCAGAGTCAATGAGCTGATTTTCTATATATTGTGGTGTTTAATAGTGATTAGCTCCCTATTCACTGGACAGTTTACCTGATACTGATCTAAAATGGCTTTGAGGTGAACATGAAATTGAAGCAGCTTGGTTGTAACACATGTTCATGTTTAAAAAACATCTCAGTGCTTTAACATGAAGAACAACAGTCATGACTTAAAACATTTGGTCCACCTGTCTCTTTTAGCTGCTGATAAATCTATTGAATACCGACAATATTCTCTTTTAAAAATACTGCAAAGTTAAATAAAAGGCTGTATTTGCAGTATATTGAAAGCTGCTCTCCATAATTTCCCTTTTCAGAAAATGAAGCATTACTTGATTTGGATTCTCTATCACTCCAGAAATGAGGACAAAGTTGACATGGTTGCTTGACATTCACCTAATATGAACATCTCATCCAGCTGTCAATCCTGTGACATTGCAGGAAATTATGTCAGGTCATGTGACTCTCTATAAGGACACAACCTGCAGGGATTTTTCTCTGCACTCTACAAAATGCACATAGTTCATTAAATGATTCTGCTTACCAAGACCTGCTCCACACTTACAACAATTATGGGGTCAAACTGGGCTGCTTATTCGTGACAAAGTAGGGATTTTCAACAATGCTTGAACTGAAAGTTCTGTTCATTTATGATTATGTTTTTTTCTCATATACCAATTTAATTACAATTCACAGGTCATTGCATTTAGAAAATAAAATACTGCGATAGCACCTGATCTTAAAAAAAGCCGGTGGAAATAAGATTTTCCAAGGGCATAGGTTGGAGGTAAAAAGACCCTTTCACATGCAGGTATTATTCAATAAGTGAGCTGTCTTTGTCAGCTGTGTTCTCGGTGTCATTACACAGAATTCAAATTGGATGAAAACCGAATTTCTTACCACAAGGAGATTTTTATAATGTCTGTCATGATAAGTCAAACAGACTAGTTTTAACCTTTAAAGGGACTGTAAAATCTAGTGAGAACCTCCAATAGGTAGAAAGCAGCAATTTATTATAAGTTGATTTAAGATTTAACACACAAACTAAACGCCACAGAATAGGTCTTAAAAAGACTTTATAAGCCTGGTCATGTGATCAACATGGTCACAGAACAAAGGAATGTTACAATTATGCAACTGTTTACAACAGCATTAAAACTGCATTTTCATCTGAAAAAACTCCAGTATACAGTGAAGCAGTCTACCATGAAGCTTTACAGTATGTATTTATTCAGAACCAGAATCAACAGTGTTTTGAAGCAAATAATTTACAAAAAGCAGCAAAAACATAATTTGTTTGCAGTGTTTTCAGAAAATTAACCTCTAAAGAACAAGGATGAGGGAAATAACTTGTTTCTGATCTTCTTCCTACAGAATATTACAATTTCAATTCATTCTTTAAGTATTTAAATTTCAAAAGAAACTTCATTTTTAATTAATCAAAAATGTTTTTATGTTGGCATTTGCTTGATTTTGATTTAGATCTTTGTGAATGGAAATAACACTACATCTAGTTGGATTCAGTTTGGTAAACAAAATTAGATTTAAAGACTCATTACTTCTTTTAATGGGAATGACCATCTATTTTACTCTTTCATCGTTAACAACTGCATTCTTACATGCTTTACCAGAAACAATGTGTTTCCCTTAGTTCCTATATAAACAGTATGCTTAGATATTGGACACCATTTTAACCTTTACTTGGTGCAATGACAATGCAAAGATGTGGATCAATCAAGTTAACTTGTGATCAATTGAGAGTTTAAGGTGCTCATAAACTGTGTGTAAATTATTGCTCTGCATGGTCCAACCTCCTGCACACAAACAAAATTAGCCACGGGTACTGCTAGACAGGGTAAAGAATGTCTCCATACAATCATTCATCTAATTTATTTTCACTGGACACCCATCCAGCTTTTTGTTTTACAGTATTTCTCTTTAAACATATTTTAAGAAGTGGTAACTATTCTTAATGTATTTACTAATGCTAACTGCCCTTTAGGAAATTAATACAACTTTTCTCCAGATGATAATGCCAAATGTCACTGCATGAGGCAAAACCTTCATTGCACCACCAGGAGGAGGTTAAAATTAGGACCATCATCTTTTAAGCCTACATAAAATAGATGCTAAAACTGCTTACAAATTAAACTAATGCCAGTGATTGATTTATTTTAATAGTTTACAAAGTTTCCAAAAACAGACACAACCCAAGAAAGAGTGATGCACACAGTGGAAATGCAGTGCAACTGCTTAAAACCTTATGAGGGTTAAGAACATAAATGCAGGTTAGATAGGCTTAAAAACAGTCCAATGAACCCCACAATCAATTCCTTTGCACTTTAGTGGAGCTTACAATGTTGCACCATACATAAAGTGCACCTTGTTAACAGATGACAGCAGAAATATAAAAGTGAAAAACTGTCATCTTTAGTTGTCAGCCTGTGCAAGGTTTCACTGCAGCACTTTTACAGAACTTAACATGGAACACTGATTTTTTTTTCCCAGAGGAACACATTAATCTGAGGAAAGATGAACAAGCATGATCTGAAAGCATATTTACCTTGAAGTAAAACTAATCGTTTAATTCTTAACAAACCAGTGAGGTGTGGTCTAGAACTATTGCCCAACACTGTTAGCATGACTAAGGTGGCATGGTTAATTCCTCTTTGGTTGTTTCTAAAATCAGTTGCAAGGTGTTGAGTGTAATACTTGTGTACTAACATGACAATTACTTAATGTAACAATAATTAATTAGGGATGACCTGTTTGCTGCCCTCCCCCACAAATCCCCCCTACCGACCAAGAGAAAGGCACTACCTCATTACATGTGATTTCTGACCATATCACATTAAGTCTAGTTCATCAGTTAGCCCAAGGAAGAGTTTTAAGTAAAAAGTTACAAACCAGGTTTGCCTCAATATTTTTTAAACCAGGTGTATTAAAAAGGCGAGGAATTAAAATTTTAGATTTTCTACATATTAATTGATTGAGGGGGAAAAGGTTTCTAGTAATAGTAAGCTCTACAGACAGGGACAATTAGTGGAGTAGCAGGTAGATAAGATAGTGAAGATGATGTTTGGTATGTTTTCCTTTTATTGGGTAAAAAAATTAGGTCTGCAGATGCTGGAGATCACAGCTGAAAATGTGTTGCTGGTTCCTGTTGGTCAGAGTATTGAGTACAGGAGTTGGGAGGTCATGTTGTGGCTATACAGGACATTGGTTAGGCCATTGTTGGAATACTGTGTGCGATTCTGATCTCCTTCCTATCAGAAAGATGTTGTGAAACTTGAAAGAGTTCAGAAAAGATTTACAAGGATGTTGCCAGGATTGGAGGATTTGAGCTACAGGGAGAGGCTGAACAGGCTAGGGCTGTTTTCCCTGGAGTGTTGGAGGCTGACCTTATAGAGGTTTGCAAAGTTATGAGGGGCATGGATTGGATAAATAGGCAAAGTCAGGGAGTCCAGAACTAGAGGGCATAGGTTTAGGGTGAGAGGGGAAAGATATAAAAGAGAACTAAGGGACAACTTTTTCACACAGAGGGTGGTATGGGTATGGAATGAGCTGCCAGAGGAAATGGTGGAGGCTGGTACAATTGCAACATTTAAGAGGCATTTGGATGGATGTATGAATAGGAAGGGTTTGGAGGGATATGGGCCGGGTGCTGGCAGGTGGGACTAGATTGGGTTGGGATATCTTGTCGGCATGGACGGGTTAGACCAAAGGGTCTGTTTCCATGCTGTACATCTCTATGACTCTCTGATGCTTGATATGTACTGACAGGGCAGCAGCAGCGATCCTCAGATTAATTTCAGTATTCAGAGTAAGGAGTTGAAGTGGAGACCTGATGCCCAAATCTAATTGCTTTCTGGAACACACACAAGTATAGATTTGGAGAGAAATCGGAATTGAGATAGTTGTATTATTTCCATGGATCAGATAGCCTGGCACTCACTGGACTTGTAGTCCATGAGACTACTTTTGAGTGATGGTGTTAATCATGGAACAGTAAACTAGCACAAGTCAATAAGTTCACTATGAAAATAAATTGCAGTGAAGGACAAGGGGCTTTACAGGTGAAATTCACAGGAAAGCAGATGTTAAATGCAAAAGGCTTCAACACATAGGCTAGCATTTTACTACTCTCTGCAGACAGAATGCCATTTGGGAGATGCGTGCAAATTTGGAAGTCATTCCTGGCCCCTACTCACAGAGAAATCCTACAGTGATAGAAGAAGACCATTCAGCCCAATGAGTCCACACTGTCTCTCTGAAGAGTGTCGCACCCAGACCTACCCTATCCCTGTAACCCTCCATTTCCCTTGGCCAAGTCACCTAACCTGCACATCTGTGGACTGTAGGAGGAAACTGGAGCACCAAGAGGAAACCCATGGAGACATGTTAGAATGTGCAAACTCCACAAAACATCTCAGGGCAGAATCGAACCCGTGTCCCTGGTGCTATGAGGTTGAAGTGCTAACCACTGAGCTGCCGTGCTACCCTAATAGTATGGATACAGAATTGGCTGGCTAGCAGAAGGCAGAGAGTGGGGATAAAGGGGTCTTTTTCTGGACAGCAGTCAGTGACTAGTGGAGTTCCTCAGAGATCAATGTGGGTATCACAACTATTGATGTTATACATTAACTATCTGGAAAGGAACTGAAGAGTATTGTTGTTAAGTTTGCTGATGACACAAAGATAGGAGGAGGGTCATGTATTGCTGACGAAGTAGGGAGGCTGCAGGAGGACTTGAACAAGCTAGAAGAGTGGGCAAAGAAGTGGCATATGGAATATAATGTGAGAGGTTATGCACTCTGGTTCAAGAAAAGAGGTATAGACTATTTTCTAAGCGGGGAAAGGCTTTCAGAAATCTGAAGGGTCTAAGGAGTCCTAGTTCAGGATTCCCTTGGTTTAACATGCAGTTTCAGTTGGCAGTCAGGAAGGCAAATGCAAGTTGGCGTTTATTTCAAGAGGGCTGGAATACAAAAGCAGAGAAATACTGCTGAGGCTGTATAACACTCTGCTCAGACTGGTCTGAAATATTATAAACAGTGTTGGGCCCAAGGAAGAAGGTGCTGCTCTTGGAGAGGGTCGAGAGGAGGGTTACAAAAATGGTGCAGGGGCTGAAAGGCTGGGCATATGAGGCACAGTTGAAGATTCTGGGTCTGCACTCGATGGAGTTTAGAAGGTTGGGCGGGGGCAGTTGTCAATACAACGCATAAAATACTGAGAGACCTGGATAGAACAGACATGGAGATGTTTCTACTTGCAGGAGAGATGAGGATCTGATTGCACAGTATCAGAGTGAAGGAACAATCCTTTAGAACTGACATGAGGATGATTTCTTCAGCCAGAGAGTGGTGAATCTGTGTAATTAATTGCCACAGAAGAGTGTGGAAGTCAAGCCATTGAGTGTACTTAAGACTGTGATAGATTCTTGTTTAGTAAGGGGATCAAAGGCTACAGGGAGGAGGCAGGTGAATGGGATTGAGAAATTAACAATCATGATCAAATGGCAGAGAGGCTTAATAGGCCAAAAGGCCTAATTCTGCTCCTATATCTTATGGTCACACCTACTGCAATTTTGTCAAGGCAGAGTCAAGCAATAAATTTGCCCACGGGTCACTAAGAGTTCTCCTGCTGACACTGGGATTTTATCTGCGCAATGCCTTACAGCAGGCTTACAGGTAAACCTGATAACATTTGTTGCGGGGCTGATGGGTGGATCGGAGGAGTTGGTGCCTTTGATGGATATCCAGTGACAGGTGGAGGGCACACCTTAAGGTGCGGCCACTCTTTTCCAATGACACATGCCTCCTCAAACCTCTCACTGGGCTCTCATCCAACCTCCGACACTACATGCCTTCCTCTCATTCTTCTGTTGTTGCAGCTGTGTCCACCAATAATGCAACATGAAATCTGCCATCCCTCCAATTAGCTGGCAGCTCTCTGAGACAGGACCTGGTTTTGGTGAAGAACGAACTTTCAATGGCAATAAGATGAGCTCAGCCAGTGCAGGGAGTCTCATCGCTGACATTTATGTTAATGGGTGTAACACCACCAGAGTTAAATTCTGCCTATAATCTAGACCAACTTTTCAGTACAGTAATGTTGGAGTGCAGCTTTTCAGATGACTTATTAAGCCAATGTCCAGTCTTTCCTCTCAGATGAGTGAAAAACATCTTAGGACACTATTGGAAGAAGAACGAGGGTTTTCTTCTGGCCCCCAGGGTCAATATTTATTCCTTAACCAATACCATCAAAGACATGGTAATTTGTTTTATCTCACTGATGGCAAAACCTTGCACTACAAAAATTAACACGTTTCCTACAATACAACTATTACTCCATTTCAAAAGGCTTCTTAGGATGTCCCAAGTGATTCACAGCTTGAAATTATGGTAGGGCTATACAAAAAACACTTTCTGTCCTTAATTCTTTAAAATCTGGGAAAAACAATGAACACGTTCTTCATATGGTACTGATTCACTGTAATATTCCCTGTTTCTTTGCTAAACCCAAAATACTGGGGCAAGGTTTTACTGTTTTCCTCAGAGTGCCAACACCCCAAAGTGATATGTCTCATTATCTACCACTTTGGTACATGCTTTTAGACAGAAATGTTCTTCACACTCTTTATAGACTTTCCCATGCATTGGGTAAGATAACTATCATTTGATCTAACTCATCATCCCTTTGGCAGCATCTTCCAAACCTGTAACCTCTACCACCTAGAAGAACAAGGTTGTCACCATCACTTGCATGTTCCCCTCTATATCACATATTTTCTTGATTTGGAACTGTATTGCTGTTCCTTTACTGTCATTCGATCACAAACCTGAAACTCCCTTCCTAACTGGTTGCATACAAACACATAATGGACCGCAATGGTTCAAGAAGGCAGTTCACCACGACCTCTCCATGGCACTTACTGGGAACGCTCATAACCTGTGAACATCCTATGTTAAAGAAAAGTCTCCTTTGTTTGTTTCCCAGGAATGACAAGCTAAAATCATGAAAATATGGGACAGGACTTTGTGCCCTCTCATATGACGGGTTTGGTAGCAATGGATAATTTCATTCTATCCTCTTAGGTCCACTCTAGTTAAATCCATTGTCATTTATCTGCACCATGCTGGTATTAACTGAGCAGCTGGTGGGGGTGGTGTGAGGGAGTGGGGGATAGGATTGTAGTGTTAGGAGTATGATAAACACAGGCATGTTTCTTTGACTGTAAACTCACCATTATTCACCTCATCCAAAGGTGCTCAATGGCTGATTGAGAGATGTGACATGAGGAAGTAGGGAGCCACCTTCTTGCATTTGATGCTGACTCCCCTAACCCCTAACCATCCCTTGCAAGCCCATCTCTTGCCATCACTCACCTCTGCCCAGGGACCAAGGACAATCCTCGGGTGGCTGTTGTACTGAACAGCAGTCACCATCTTTCTGGTGCTATTAGAGTTCAATAGGATTGCTAGAATCTATTGGCCAGCAGGTCTTGGAAAGTAGGCCATCCACCACCATGGTCTTTGATCTTAGGGAAAGGCCTGTCCTTGGTCTGTCAGAATAGACGGCCTTCCTAAAAAGAGGAGATGGACCTATTCTTCAGCCAGCAGATGAAAACCTCATTGCTTCCACAAGATTCTGTCCACGGAAATTTTTAACAGGTCAAAGGCAGAATTAGTAGTTCTACAACCTGAATAGTCTATGGACACATATAAATAAGAGCCTATAATGGAAAGATATATTGAATTTGAAATGTCAAAAAGATAATTACAAAGTTGAAAGTAGTAATGGATGGACAAAAAGTGTTAGGATGGAACTGAGGAATTATAAATTGACTGGAAAACAAAAGCAAATGAAGAATAAAAGACAATTAAATTACATAGTTAAATCTTAATTTGAGTTTGATGAATTATTCAAAGATCTATTGGACACTTGTTCATATTTCCTTAAAAGAATGTGCTTTTAAATGCTGTTATGAACTATATAAAGAGGAGTTCTGTCAGTTCTAATTGCCAATCCTGTCAGGCCTTCGTGAAAGATACGCTCAAACTTTTAATTTCAAATTTCAGTCTCATTTCCTCTTTTGTAACTGATGCAGTAATCTTTTCATTCACAGTGCAAGCACACGCGCACACAGAAACTCAAACCTCGGACAACAAAAAACATTTAAATTAAGTGCAAAAGAATTTATAATGTTTACACTATATATTGCGAGCAAAGTTTATACAAAGTGTCTGTTGACGTTTGTAGTATGAGCCATCATCTTCAATATTGAAACAATACTCTAACGAAACTAGATACTATTTTTGTACAAAGTCAGCAAATTAGGCAAGATATTAAATATATTTGTGTTAGATACCATTTTCACTCCATTATCAAAAGGAAAATATTTTTGTGGTTGTCACGTGAGTCCTATAAAACTACTTTGCCATTAGTCAGTGAATCTATAATAGTGGCAGTCAAAGTTCACGGGGAATCAGAAAAAAGTGCATCACCTTCCTATGTAAGGCACCTGTAGCTTTGAATCACCACAGAAAAAAATCCAGCATAAAACTTCTACTTGTTAAAGCCATATTAAAAGTTGCAATATCTCTTTGCTGGCATGTTAGCCAAGATTCTGAAACTTATGAATCAATTGAAAATTTGGTTAATGGAGCCTCTTCAGGCTTCCTCTCCTCACCCTGAATCATTTCTGTTTCTTCCACTTCATGGAATGGCCTCTCCATGTCCTGAACCATGGGATTACAGGGAAGCAGATCTCAATCAGATACGGCATCGAGTTGTTGTTGTTTTTACAGAGGGGTACAAGTGAAACAGCTGTTAATGAACCAAAAACCTGTGAGATGACCTGATCAGCAGATACAACAAGAAAAGGACCAATTTTAAACAAATAATAAAACAAGATTTCTTTGAATAAAAGGTCCTGTTTGTGGTCACTGTTATGCATTTATTTTTTATTGTTTTTGAATTTGCGCCCAAAAGGGATACTACAACTTCCAGTCATTATATTGAAGCCATCAAGCTCCCCAATTCCTTCTGCAAAGTCACTGCTTGATGTTTTAGAAAACTTAAACAAAATAGCTCTCAATTTGGGGGTACTTCACCACAGGTGAGCTATCAATTTTGGCATGCATGTCGCATCCACAACACAACAGCAATTAGACATGAACTAATCTGTTAGAAATATGTACATTATCTCCAGATTAAATTTAATATGTACTTTAAAGGCAACTATGATGTCTTAATTGAATATGGCAACTGAGATCTCTCTAAATAACTTTGCAGGCTGTTGTGCATGAAGCAGATGCAATAATATCAATCTTTGTGGAGAATATGTGGAGAGAATTCATTACTGATCCCTGTAGACCAATAGATAACTGCCTGTGGAAAATAACTGCTTATAGTTAGTCATTAGGAATATTGTGGTAGATGTGATCATGAGACATCCTTACAGAATATCTTTCTTTCTCAGATTATTTGGTCTTTCTTGATGATTAGTATTTTTCCTGGAGCAATGACAGAATAGCAAAATAAATCAGAAGAATATTGCTCTTCAATTGAACAGCTTAATTTTAGCTAGAATAATTAACCTGTATTCAGCCTGGCTATGAGATGGTGTCCAAATTTCTCTGCTTGAGATATACTGATTAGTTATCAAGTGGCTCTGTTTCTACAGGTGGAAATGTGTGCAGCCATCCCAATTTCCTGCCAGCGAGTATCTGCAGACAGCAGATACAGGGACAGAAAGGGGGAAGACAAATAAAGAGATAGAGAAATTAAGTGAATGACAAAGAATACAGCCACACTTTGTGCATATAACTGAAATTAAAGTGAGCAATAGAAGCTTTACATATCCATAAAAACGCTACATTTTTTAAAAAAAACGACAGTGTGGATTGAGAAACAGTCCAAATAGGAGCCAATTATCTCATGGACGGTATATCTTAATGACATCCTTTATAACTCGCCTGCAGATGGGACAGCAGGCATTGATCTGCTTCTTCAGCTTAAGACCACAGTCGTAGCAGAGACACATATGTCCACAAGTGTAAATAACAGTGTCAACTTCACTGTCGAAGCAGACGGCACATTCTCCATTTTTGCTACTCGGTGGTTCAGGCGGAGAGAAACTTGGGGAGAACTGAGGGCTCAGGGGAGAGCTGGGTGCAGTCACTGTGGGAAACAGGAAAAACATTAATTGACATCCCAAAACAGACACCAAAATAACACTGAATCGCATATAGCCTTAGTACATGGTGTACAATGCAGATGAAAAAGGCAGTTTGCAGAGGGTTAGCGCACAAACGAAATTACATTCTTATTGGTATTACAAATAGACATTAGGATTGAACTTGAAAGTCTTCTATTTTATAAATTGTAGCATATATAACATTTCCAATTGTGAATTAAAATAGTGCAAACAAATTGTCATGTTGGTCACACTATTTCAAACCTGTGTAATTTCTTAATATAAAAAAACATGTTTATGTGACTATTATGTGAGTTAAACTTTTAATTCAGTTGAGTTTAAATGTCTTTAAATTCTGAAATGTGCAGCTGACTTAAGACATTTTGTGACTGTCACCTCATCTGTAGTTATTCTCTGTGGTTGTGCATGGTTCCCTTTTGAGAAAGCTCGTGCACATTGTTTGACAACACTGTGTTGTGTTGCCAAATATCATTCCTTCTCTGAGAACGGTGCAAATATTTATGAATAATAATGTACACTATTGGCTACTAACAATTAAAGGAGGAAATCAACAAAAGCCAGTTAGTGCAATTTCCTACCTTGTATGTTTAAGTCAAAATACAGCACCCTATGAAATAATTCTTTTAGTTGCTTGTAACTAATTATTGTGAACTAACATCTAGCAGAATCCAGTTAGCGGGGTTAATGGAATGAAGGCATTAAGAAGATTGAAAAAGAAAATGGTCAGACTGAATAATTTGTAACTTATCACAGAATGGTTACAGCATAGAAAGTGGCCATTCACTGCATAATTTCTGTGCTAGCTTTCTGAAGGAGCAATTTACCCTGGTTTACTTCCCTGTACATTCTTATTTTTTACTTCAGATAATATTTCAATTTCCTCTTAGGCACCTTGGTTTAACTTGCCTCCTCTAAACTCCTCTAAATTCCAGATCCCAATCACATTTTTCTCATGTCACGATGGTTTCTGTTATCAGTTACCTGAAATCTGTTCTCTCTGATTTTTGATCTTTTCACCAATAGGAATGTTTTTTTCAAATACTGTCTTCAGACCTCTCATGACTTTGTAGATATCCATCAAGTCTGTCTAAATCTTCACCTTCCAAGGAAAACAATCCCACCTCACCATGTAGAACTGATGCTAACTGAAACATGCTGAACATCTGCTTATTTTAATCTATATATGAGATTGTTAAAAGTTGTCCTAAAATGTTCTGTAACTACGACATAAGGTAATCTTCTTTGAGGATGTAAATTGTAAAAGTGTAGTAAGAAAAGATTGGGATTGTTTAGCAACCGATAAAGAGACTCCTGTATGGCAGCGGTTGGTATGGCTGAGTTACCGACTGAGTATTTTATACTCACATTTACCTAGTAGGAAACACACTGGTGGAAGTTTTGGTTCAGATAATGAATGGTCTACAAATTGATAAAGAGGACATATTCGAAAGGCTAATTACTTGATATTTGATAAAATGCCATACACAAGGCTTTCAACATTAAAATTATTAGAATAAAAAGATACAAATTTGAAATGATTGTTTCTTTGTTGTAGGAAGCGACAGACCACACTGCTATTCCCCCAGCAAGTGTCTGTACTATGTCCAAAACATTTTCCTTATATATATGTATATTAATTGCCTAGATATATATGCGTGTGTGTGCGTGCACGTGCACGCAGGGCACAATTTCAAAGGTTGCAGATGAAAACAGCTTGGAAGTACAGTGAACCATGAAGTGAATATTGATATTCTTCAAAAGGGAGATGCAAAATACTGCAAATCACAGTAGGGATTACAACCTTCTAAAAATAGAGTCATAGAGATGTACAGCACAGAAACAGATCCTTCGATCCAACCCGTCCATGCTATCCAGATATCCCATCACAACCTAGTGCCACCTACCAGCACCCGGCCCATATTCCTCTAAACCCTTCCTATTCATATATCCATCCAAATGCTTTTTAAATGTTGCAACTGTACTAGCATCTACCACTTCCTCTGGCAGCTCATTCCATACACGTACCATCCTCTGCGTGAAAAAGTTGCCCCTTAGGTCTCTTTTATAACTTTCCCCTCTCACCCTAAAACTATGCCCTCTGTTCTGGAATCCCCCATCCCAGGGGAGACGTTGTCTATTTATCCTATCTATCCTCCTCCAAATACACAATATGTATGTCTTAATTCAGTAAAAGAGACAACTCTTAAAATAACTAGGAGTAAAAGTTGAGATTACAAAAAAGAAAACTCATTGCAGACTGTCCTACAGATGGCGCTCATGCATCTCCCTTTCATCATTGAATGAACTCCTTTTAACCTGCTATCATTCAGGAAATTCACTTTGGCGTTATTATAATCTGTTATAAAATTCCCATGACATCGAGTTTGTCCTTTGGCCTGGGTGTCTATTTCTGTCCAAATAACGAATCATCAATGACCCTTTTACATGACACAGTAACATTCAGCAGGATTCTCTCGTAATACAAATATAGGTTTCCTTTCTTTGTTTAATCAAGACAGAAGAATCATGCTACTACTCCATTTTAATTTTGTTGGCAATGTCAATTGCTGATAATAAATGTTGTGAAACTCAACAGCTGCTTTTTAAGTATTTTCAGTTACAAATGGGAGATATCCTATGACTTGTGGTTCCTTTTCTGCTAACCTGCACTTTATCTACTTTTGTTATAGTACATTTACAGCAAACAGACATGTGTAAGATGTATTTACAATTTAGGTTATGGTTTTACCAGATCAAACATACAGGTCGTTGTTCAGAAACATCAGATTTTGTTGGCTGAATGTTTTGCAATGTGCTTATTAGGCATATAAAAAGAGATGTAGTAGAATGTAACAAGTATTGTACTACCAATTTGTTATTTAGATTCTGAAATTGGGTGACTTAAGTGTCATGGACAGACGTTGTTTCTTTATTGTCCATTATCAAAGTGTTTTGTATAAGGGTCTACACTTTCTTCACCTCAGAGTGATTTATCCCAATTTAAACAAATTGAAGAAGGCATTTCTATCAGTTTAAAAAATAATGAAGGTTATTATTATCCAACAATTTCCCTAGATGTTTAAAAATGCAATGTTTCACTCTGTTGACTGTCAAACACACAACCACACAAACAGCTTACATATGCACAAAGGAAAAAAGTAATACAATTACACCTTAAGATTATTTGTCTCTCTTTCAAAGCAGGCCTGTGTTTTTTAGATGAGCTAATAGTTTGGCTGGAGGGCAGGATTTGAAGAGCAGGAAATTCTCAGTAAGCTGTGAGACATTTTGTAGTTGAATTGTCACGAAGATATTTTCCACAGGAGAAGTTGAGGTTGAAACAATTTGGGCAAATCCTACTCTTGAGTTCATGGTATAGCTCTTTATTACCGAGGCAGCTCTAGTTGACTGCAGCTGTTCAATGGCTTTCAGATTGTGAATTTGCCTCTACAACAGCTTCTTTCCACCTTAAAACAAGGCCACAAATGTGGCTTTCGTCACATGACTGACTGCCATGCATTTGGTATAGGTAGGCGCACAATGCTTGTTAGGTAGCGGGGTCTAGGATTTTGACTGAATGGGACTGAAGGAGAGGCAGTATGTTTCCAAGTCAGGATGATGGAGTAGTTTGGACGCGAACTGCTGGTGAAGGCTGTTCTTGTCCTTCTAAATGGTAGTGATTGTGGGATTGGAAGGTGATGTCTAAGGAGCCTTGGTAAATTTAGTGTACCTTGTAGATGATACACACTTCTGCAACTGCGCATTGGTGATGCAGAGGTGGGAAGTGTGGATGTGGTGTCAATCAGTTGGGCCACTCATATGATGTCAAACAATTCCTATTGACTCCAGTTTTCCTAAGGCTTCTTGATACCACACTCTGTCATATGTGGCCTTGATGGCAAAAGCAGTCACTCTCACTTTACTGCTGGATTTCAGCTCTTTTGTCCAGGTTTGAACTAAGGCAGTCATAAGGTCAGTGGCTCTGGTATATCCCAAAAGTGAGCTTCAAAGAGCAGCTTATTGCTAAGCATGTGCTGCCTGATAACACTGTTGATGACACTTTCTATTATTTTCCAGATGATCCAGAGTAGACTACTGGGGCAATTCTTATTTGAATTGGGTTTGTCCAGCTTTTTGTACATAGTGTATAACTGGGCAATTTTCCACATTGTTGGGTAAAGCCAGTCTTGTAGCTATACTGGAACCACTGGCATGGTGGCTCAGTGTTTAGCACTGCTGCCTCACAGCACCAGGGTCCCAGGTTCAATTCCAGCCTCGGGCGACTGTCTGTGTGGAGTTTGCACATTCTCGCTGTGTCTGTGTGGGTTTCCTCCGGGTGCTCTGGTTTTCTCCCACAGTCTAAAGATGTGCAGGTTAGGTGAATTGGCCATGCTAAATTGCCCATAGTGCTAGGTGCATTAGTCAGAGGGAAATGGGACTGGATGGGTTACTTTTCGGAGGGTCGGTGTGGACTTGTTGGGCCAGAAGGCGTGTTTCCACACTGTATGGAACCTAATCTAACTTAGCTAAGCGTGCAGCAATTTCTGAAACTAAAGTCTTCAGGACTGTTGCTGAAATGTTGTCAGACTCATGGTCTTTGTAATACCCAATGCCTCTGGTTGTTTCTTCATATTACATGCAGTGCATTGAATTGGCTGAAGACTAGCATTTGTGATGCTCAGCTTTGCCAGAAGATGGGGGGAGGGGGGTTCATGAGAGTCATCACAGTATCTTGAAAGGTCAAAGGAATTTATTTCACATCTAGCTCATAACAATTGACATTCAATGTATCTTTGTCAATTCTGAAGCAGAAAGTCAAGTTGCTCTGAATGTTATACTTCCTTTTTGTTGCTGATCATTCCTTTAAACAATAGGAAATGTGCAATTTAAAGGTATCCGAAAGGTTCTTTCACTCAGGTCCATGTTTAACAGGTAAAAGCAACAGAATCTACTGTCCACTGTTTAAATGCAAAAAATAAAAGTGTATCCACCTTGAGACTTTTGTGTTTACATTTCAAAATAAAGAGTAAAAATTTGTAATATCTTCATATCTTTAATGGGGATGATATCCATTATATAATAAGGTGCATAGGAATCAATCCCATTTGGTCAATTAATGGAAGACCTGAAAACATTTTTATACTGCTTTGGCTAAAATCAATTTTTGCAGGCAATATAAAGGAGTGAACCTCAGTTTGGGTCAGATATCCCACTCCACAAGTTAACTGCAGCCAATTATGAGATGAAACTGAATTGTATGTGCTGATTCAAAGTCATATAGCACATACATCAATCATGTGCAATGACGTTCTGAGTTATATGCTTGGTGTGAATAAATATCAGGTGTATAAATGCTCCTGTGTTGAGGCTCATTCTGATTATCATAAGAGCAGAAGCATTTGTCAATATGAACCTTCCAATGAAGTAAGAATATTACAGTACAGTTGGAGGTCAGCTTGACAGGGACCTCTTGTGTCCAATTTTCAAGTGTTGGCTATCCTTCTCAATATCAATATGGAACAGTAATATAAGTTACTGCTTTTCCGTTAGTATTTAACAGTATTTCATACACATGTACAGGTTGTGATGTGCTTAGCGAACGACATTTAATCAAATTGAAACATTTGAGAGGCAATAGATTTTAAGCAAGTGAAAGAGGAAGTGTGAAAAGGAGAAAAGAAATCAGTGATAGGGCAGAGGTCAAGAGGGATTATAAGACAAAATGTGCACAGTGCAAGGTCAAAGGGAATGCTAAATAGTGGCTTCAGTCTTGGGACATCCATAGATTGGGGCCAGCACAGCTGGAGGGGATACAAAATTACTATCCCATTTTTAAAAAATGGTGTTTAAGTTTTGGGCCGGGGGCCAAGATCACAGTGACCCTATTCCCATTTTACCACTCTCTTTTCTGCAGGAATGTTGATGTGGCTTTGTTATAAAGTTTCTATGAGAAAAACCATATCCAGAATGTTGGATGCAAGTCCATGGTGCCTCATTAATACGTTTCTTGTGGAAGGATGAAGGATTCACGTGGATGCAGCTACCTGCTGCCAGCAGTGAGAATCATGCTAGCCTGTACATATCAGGAAAACACCTCTGGAAAACAGGCATGTAATTCCGTCTACCTTTGCAAATATACAATTTTTTTCCTTGTTTATGTTCCCTCATTACTGATTCACCAACCAGTGGAAATAACCTCTTAGTTACCTTATCATCCTGAACATCTCTAATAGATCACCACTTAAAATTGTTAAATGATAAGAACACGAACTTCTCATGAATGGAGATGCTAGTGTCGCAAGTCACTTCACCTGACGAAGAAACAGCACTCTGAAAGCTTGTGATTTTAAATAAACCTGTTGATGCAAGGTTTGTGAAGGTTTGTAGCTCAGATTGAGGTTTAGAGTGTAGGTTTGCTCGCTGAGCTGTTGATATCAAACCTACACCATAAACCTGTTGAACTATAAGCTGGTGTTGTGAGACTTCTGACATGAACTTCTCAATGTAATTTAGATGATAAACCCCTGCTCCTGAGCCAGGTATTATATTCTCAGTTACTGCTGTGAAGTAGCCATCAGCTTCACTCTGACACTGGAAAAGCATAGTAGGTCATGCAGCATCCAAGGAGCAGAAAAATCGGTGTTTTGGGCAAAGGCCCTTCATCAGGAATGAGCTATGGAATTGTGCTTATTAGAAACTGAATTGAGACCAATCAAAGTTATTTTGAGTAGGACCTTAGAACCGGTGCATAATAGGTTTTCTTCCATTTGTCAGGGCTGAAATTGAAACCTGTCCGAGTATGAAATAATATACATGCTCTCTGTTCCCAATGCCACATAATTCATTCAAACAGCGACACCAAAAGCTCTTATTTCTCAATCACACAGAAAAGTTGGCTTAAATAAAATAAAGATGATGAAGAATCACTGGAGCTGAAATGTTAATTCCGCTTTCTGCCCACAGATGCTGCCAGACCTGCTGGCTTTCTCCAGCAATTTTAGTTTTTGCTTTCGAAAACTTGGCTTAGTGTTTTCATGCAAACAGTCGAATGTATTTCCTTACCAAGTGATGATTCAGATGCAGATGAGGATCTATTAACGCTGAATGCCATGTCAGAGTCACTGTCATAATGGGAACCACCTGGAGAACCTGAAGGAGATACATCTGCAGGACTGGACTGAGACGTACCTGCAGGGGGAATATTAAAGCCTGTTAACCCCACAAAGCACACTCCATTTCAGTGAACATTATTGTTGCTGTATGCAACATGCACAGGAACATTGGCATAATATAAATTCCAGCGCTAATGCACATAATAAGTGTATATTTTCCTGTTTTGTTACATAATTGTAACATCATTTTATATAGCAGGGGTAAACAGAAATTCATATTGATCCTAAAGCAATTCAAACTATATTTACTCATTGGTAACACAAACTGAGGGTATGAAACATACATCCATTCAATTTATCTGTTGTTATTGATAATAAATGTATCAGAAGTAAAGGTTTATTTTGAAAATAGGTGGAAGGTAAATGGTGATAATGACAGAGAGTCTGCAGTGGGATATAAACAGTTTGAATGGCCAAAAACTTGGCAAATGCAATGTAATGTGGGAAAATTTGGGGTTCCACACTTTGGCAGGAAAAATAGATGAGCTGACTATTATTTAAATGAAGAAAGACTTCAAACAACTATGAAACAGAGAGATTTGGGAGTTCTCATCCAATGAAATACACTAAACTATCATCCAAGATCAGCAAATAATAGGGGAGGCAAAAGTAATGTTGGTCTTTATTTGAAAGAGAGTAGTAAGGGTATGGAATGCTTTGCCTGCAACGGTAGTAGATTAGCCAATTCATGGGCGGCACGGTGGCACAGTGGTTAGCACTGCTGCCTCACAGCGCCTGAGACCCGGGTTCAATTCCCGACTCAGGCGACTGACTGTGTGGAGTTTGCACGTTCTCCCCGTGTCTGCGAGGGTTTCCTCCGGGTGCTCCGGTTTCCTCCCACAGTCCAAAGATGTGCGGGTCAGGTGAATTGGCCATGCTAAATTTCCCGTAGTGTTAGGTAAGGGGTAAATGTACGGGTATGGGTGGGTTGCGCTTCGGCGGGTCGGTGTGGACTTGTTGGGCCGAAGGGCCTGTTTCCACACTGTAAGTAATCCAATCTAATCTAAAGTACACTTAAGTCATCATTGGACAAGCATATGGACGTAGATGGAATAGTGTAGATGAGATGGGCTTCAGATTGATATGACAGGTCGGCGCAACATCGAGGGCTGAAGGGCCTGTACTGCGTTGTAATTTTCTATGTTCTATAAATGTAGGAAGGTCTTGTTAAATATAAGGTACTCATCAGATCACAGCAGGAACAGTTTTGGTTCTCTTATCTATGGAAAGATATACTGGCATTGGAGGCTGTCACTAGGCTGACATTAAATATGGAGGGATTGTCTTATGAAGAGTGATTAAGTAGATTGGGCCTATACTCATTGGAATAAGGAAGAATGAGAAGAAATCTTATAAAACATGTAAGATTCTTCAGGGATTTCACAGGGTTAATGCAGAAATGTCATTTCCTCCTGTGGGAGAGTCTGAGGCCAGCAGGCATATTCTAATAATAAGGTGTCACACATTTAAGATGAGTAGGAACTTCTTCTCCCAGCTGGTGATGAATCTGCAGTATTCGATATGGCAGAGGAATGTTGAGGCTGGGTAATTAAGTGTATTCAAGATGACATGGCCAGACTTTTAAGCAGTAAGAGAATAAAGGCTTCTGGGGAAATGACAGTAGATTTGAGGATTATCTGATAACTTATCATGTCATTTATGGCAGCACAAACTTGGGCTGATTGGGTTTTGATTCTGTATCTTATGGACACTAATCCAAGGTCAAATACAGAATGGCCGAATGAAGACTGAGATGCTCTTTACTCTGTCGTAATGAATATGTCTTGACATTTACCTCAGGAAGGACCACAATGTATCAGTTAACATCTCTCCTATACCCCCTCAAAACATATTTGTTTTTATCATGAACCAGGAGTGAGGTCTATGATAGCACCAAAAGGCAAACTATATCCCGCTTTATTCCTTTTGTTTGTCCCATGTGTATTTGGTTTTAGCATTTACTATTTAATTAACATGATCAACAGGACTTTCATTGTACAAACTGATTTAATTTTTTTCAACAAAATAACTCTTCAGTTCCACAAAGTCTGGCAATGTTGGAGGCCCCCTTGTTATGATTACATTAAAATTGATGTCCTGTCTCTCTGTTTCCTCATGGGAGGATATTGAGCCTATTTATAAAAACTATTTACAAGAAACATTTGTGGCCTCAAGTGTGGAATCTGTTTAATCTGTCATAAGTATCAGCTATGGTTTTATGATCGCACAACCACTTCTGAATCAGAAGGTTATGAGTTTAAGTTACAGTTCAGTGACTTTAGCATAGAAGTTAGGCTGTAACTCCACTGCAATACTGAAGGAGTACAGCACTGTTGGAGTGAGGTATTTTGGATGAGATATTAATCTGAGGTCCCTCGTACCCTCTCAGGTGGACTAGAAAGACCTCATTACACAGTACGGCAGATCTCCTCAGTATCCTGGTCAGTATTTGTTCTTCAATGAACACTGAACACATGCATAAAAAATTGCAGCTTAGATCTTCAATTAATTTTAAAATACATTTCACAAATTGTTGGATTGCAAAACCCTGAGGTTTATAGTTTGACTATGTTTTTTTCTAAGTCTTGTCAAATAAGATTGATACTTGAAATGACATTGGTTAATATTGAAATGCAGTGATTGCTCTTGTGTATAAATCAGATAACTTATTGGACATTCACCACCAAAATGTCTTTAGTGATTTGTACTGGATGCTGAGAATTTCTTCAATATCAATTGACTTTACAATAATGGACAAAAAAAAAGCGTGTGTTCTTCAAGATAATTTACAGCAAAATTTCAAGTTTCAAAGGACTGTCTCAAGTATTTAAAGCTTAACAAGTTGCCTAATCACAATTTCCAATGTTCCTCTATTTGTTGAAAGAGCAGATAGGTAAATAAAATGGTCTGCACACAACGCAACAGAAGGCAGATAGAGAGAAAACTTCAAGGTGACCAAACTGCTATGTTCAAGAACATGAAGGGAATATGGTTATAGTCAGAGTGGTGAGCAGCTTATAGTTTGAAAAACTGATCATCAAAATAGAGAAATTGTATTTTATGTAAAGCATAATATTCATGAAATAAGTTATCAAGCAAAGCTCTTGAAGGAAATATCGTAAAAAACATCAAGGAACAATTATGTACTTTTCTACAGAGAAAAAAAACAGAATTTGCATGTATTGAGATCAACCTGGATTTAATTAGTTATTCCTGTTCTTGAAACCTCTAGGGATAGAAGATGAAATGTAAGTGGTAAGGTAGAGGTAATGTGCTAAAATCATGAAGATAAAAAAAATTCTGTAGAAATACTGTAATAAGAGTAAGAAGATCCACAAGGCGGGAGTAGACCCAACAAGAGTTTGTAGCAAAGTATGAAGCTTGTAGTTGAGTGTGAGATAATGACAGAGATTGAATAGGTAGTCTGCCTCAGTGACGATTATTCAAAGAGATTGTCATAAAAAGTTATTAGTTATCACAGTAATTAAATTACGAGGATCTATTGGTTTACATTGAAACACTCTGAGGGAAATTCAGGGTGAAATAGATACAGCTGATCATAATTTTTCAAAGTTCTTATGAAAAATTGTGTCGGAGGACTGAAAGATAACCAAAGCCTGCGAGCTTTACTTCGTTTGTTAGTAAATTAGTTAAGTTCAGCTCAAAATTACTAAATTTCTCAAAGATAGGTAATGCTTGAATTCCTGTAATGAATAGCAGAGGACACTTAAGAGTAATGGATGTGATCAATGAAGACTGCAAAAACAAAAATCGATTCAGTCCAATAAGAAATTTATGGAAAAAAATAATGGCACATTAAATGAGTAAGGAATGTGACTAACAAGATAGAAAGACGATTGAACGGCAGAAAATAAACCTGCTCTAACATTCATTATGATCAAATTGCTTATTTACCTCAACTCCAATTTCCCTTTGTATCCTCATATCCCTTGGGTCTCTTACATTCCAAAAATATCTCAATCTCAGTCTTGAATATCCCCAATGAATGAGCGTCCAACAAATCTCCACGGCTGAAATTCTAATAAACCCTTTAAGTGAAGAAATTTCTCCTCATCTCAGTCCTAAATGGTGAGGCCATTTGCTAAAATGTCAGCATCAAGTGCTGAGCAAACCTGATGAGGAGGACCAAATCAGAGGCACGTGGAGCTGAAATTTCATCCCCTCTGATTCCTGCCAACTGCCTTGGGATCGGAACAGGCAGGTAGTGACCCAGCATACTCTTACAGTGCAAATGGATTTGCTATTTGAACTCCTTCTCCAAATACAACTTTTCCTTTGGTCGGTATTTTGTCAAGGTGGGTAGGTTTCTGAAAGTTGTGGTAAATGTGTCTGTAATGTAGGAAGCATGCTGTTGTATCAGGATTCCTTTGACAAGAAAGATTAACAACTTTTGCCAATTTCAACTGTGACAATTAAATGTAGTTATTCAGGTCAGAAGTCACATGACACCAGGTTATAGTCCAACAAGTTTATTTGAAATCACAAGCTTTTGGAGCGCTGCTCATTCATCAGGTGAACTTCGCCTGACATAGGAGCAACTTTCCGAAAGCTTGAGATTTCAAATAAACCTGGTTTATTGGACTATAACCTGGTGTCATGTGATTTCTGATCTTGTCTACCCCAATCCATAACCAGCACCTCCACATCGCTGTAGGTATACTATTATTGTAGGGATTGATCTTAGGACTCTCTCATTATTAGATTGATGTAAAAGATTCAGATACACTAATTTCTCCAATGAATAAAGTCATCTTCTGCATGTTACAGTTTGGAAAACCAGTTAAGGGACTTTTACGTTGACTTTATCATTTGATATTTGTTGAGCCTTTGAAACACTCTTACAGTATCCAAATGAATAGAATCAACGTACCACATAATCACAGTGCCAATTCTTTCAAATCCTCATGAAATAAAAAAGCCATTTAAAATTTCCTTTGAAAACAAATTTCCAATCAAACATAGCCAATAGGAAAAATGAACAAACTGTATTTTGAACAAAATGAACAAAATACAGTGCTGCCCAAATAAACTAAAGTGATTTTTAAAAAGAAAGATCATAAGCTTATCAAACTGTCAATGAAACAAAACCAGCAGTCTGCTTTGCAGCTGTACAAACAACAACCTGCAGGACTGAATCCATTAGGTGAGTTCAGCTAAGCATTAGCAATGATATGCTGTGAACAACACAGAACAGGAGAGGTTCCCTGACTTACACAAAGTATCCCTGGACTACCCTACTCCCAACTTACTTTTCCCTGGCAACACCTGTAATGACCTTGAATTTTCCTCTCCAGCAATAGCTGTATGCAACTGGACTATTCCTTTGGGCCCCCAGCTTCCACTAGCTTCAAATTCAATGATCAATCACACTTTAATCTTTTGGCATTTCTCCCATAAACTGATTAGGTACCAACCATCAATTATTTTAAAATGGAACAAATGAGCTGCCTGAAGAAACAAGCCTACTAAAGGATATAGGGAGTGGGACAAAGCTCATAGGTAACTCATATACAGAACAGAAGCAACACAAACCTAAAAAGTCAATTTGTCAGTTCCTTTGCTAGAATATTTGATAATTAATCTAGTGATTCAGCAATCCTAATATTAAAACTGTCTGTTCATTCCACTGTTGCCACAGACTCAAACTTGCTGCATTTTGTTAATTTCCCAAATGATTTGATGATGCAAGTCACAGCTATTACAATATCTGAGAAAAAAACACTAATACACACAAATTATATACTTTACAAAACAAACTATTTTGGTTTGCTTATTGAAATTTTTATGTAGGTTCCAGTAAGAGTTGATTAAAGAGCCTTTAAGAACAGTAATTCCAAATAAGGGGTTATTATTGCAACTCATTTCAATATGCCCAGAGTTTGATTAGGACAGTACTTAGGGATGTTTCTATTTTCTTATCTTGAAGGTATTGATTCATGCAGTAACTGCTCAGGAGGAAGATGTGTATCTGTGGTGTGGTATATGTATAATCCATTAATCATTGAGCTGAACAGCATTATTTCCTTGTCGAACAATCACGTAAGGGTACATCCAAAAAAGGATCACAGACTAATAAACAGTAGAAGTCCAGGCAAAGTTTCCTATTCTTATCTATTAGGTTTTTCTTGCCTTTTATGGTTTGTAAATTCAACATATGGTTTATTCACCATTTTATAACTGGAATTTCAATAAGCTTGATATATAAAATGAAGAAGCAAGTACCAGTCTCCTTACCCAGTATCCTGAGCTGATTGACCACTCCATGTAAGCTGAAGAATACCCACAGTGACTGGGTGGTATCCACAAAGACCAGCATCCCTACATTAATTCCGTTAACACGATGATGGAGCTCACCATTTGGCAGAATAGTGAAACTGAAAATATCACCGCTGTTGGGCACTGAGAAACCTCTGTACACCACCCAATACTCCTTACGATCAAGCAGGAAGTCTGGATCTGCTGGGAGCTCATTTGTTCGCAGAGTACTGGGGTCGCATGATGTCACACCAAAGAGCAGAGCACCATAATATGGTAACCCTAAATGCCCCACCTCCACATACAAGGTCTCCCCAATATGTAAAGGTCGGTCAGAGAACACCAGGGTCCTAGTACTCTCCTTCCAGTTTGTGCACGCGCCCATCCTGTCCTGAGAAAGAGTGATGTCAGGCCCTCGTATGTGGTGAAAGTGAAGGTCAGTGTCGAGGAAGGATGGTAGGCCTCGTGAGCGAAGCCTTCTGTTGGTACAACATGGTAAATTGTGATTGTCTGCTGCAAGGCTTTGAACTTCACCTACATTTAGGTTTGTGATTTTTGCCACCACAACACTATTCTCCAGTTCATTATTATTGAAGTTGGCATTGTCATGACTTGTCTGAGGAAGGCAACTATTCAGTCGTGCTGTGTTGAGTCGTGCTGAAGTTATGGTTTCTGCAAACATACTCTCTGTAATAGAAATAGAGGGAAAATATTACTGCTGTTACATCTTTGGTGAGAAAACATTTCTTACAACAAATATTATAATACCAGACTTGCGCGATACTCATAAATATTAAGAAGTGGTGAATTTGACCAGAATTCACTAACTCTAATCACAATTACTAATTAATACTTGGGTATTGTAACTGTGTGAACCTGTTTTTCTATATTTCATTCTGTCTGATTACTTTCCTGTTTCCTCTCAAATTGAAATTAATTTAGAACTATGTTCGTCAATACTTCGGTATCATTAGCTCAGAATCTATTCACTCCACGGAAAATGTTGTTAACATTTTTTTTCCTGTTTTGATGGTATTTTTCCAAATTGAAATTTCTCTTCCCTGTTTTAAAATCAATATGTAGGACTTGAAACAGCTGGAAGCCTATACAAATCTGCAGAACAACAACCGGGCACTGTGTTGTTGCCTTTTGTACACCTGCTTGCCGTCACACAGCTATATTGTTTGTTAATCAAGGTGAACAATGAAATGGGAAATCAAGGAGTTTGTGCTGTGCATTTTTCGGAAACCAAACATAATACACAGCTCCTTCAACTGATCCTCCCATCTCACAATATTGAAAGCAAACCACCAACGTTCATCTGAAGGAAACTTCCAATTATTACATGAGATTGCTGCCAAGCTTTCTACAGCAATTGTGTAGAAGCTGAGAGTACTTTACATTGTAGGTCTTGCCTACTGAGAATTGGATAAAAATGCATTAATTCATGACCTTCAATAACTGACACATAAGAATCTATCAAGCTACTTTATAATCAAATTCAGAGGTTAAAGTCTGATATTCATGTCATATTAGAACCACATAGAGTCAGAGAGTCATAGAGCACGGAAACAGACTCTTCGGTCCAACTCATCCATGCTGACCAAATTGTCCAAACTAAACCACACTCTTCTGAGTGTGTTTGGTCCATATCCCTCTAAACCTTTCCTAGTCATGTCTTTTACATGTTATAACTGTACCACTTCCTCTGGCAGTTCATTCCACATATGAATTACGTTCTGTGTGAAAAGGTTGTTCTCCCTGGGTCCCTTTTAAATCTTTCTCCTCTCACCTTAAAATTATGCCCCCTAGTTTTGAACTCCCCAAGCCCAGGGAAATTATCTTTGCTATTCACTTCACCTATGCCCCTCATGATTTTATAAACCTGTATAAGGTCACCCCTCAACCTCCTACGCTCCAGTGAAAGTAGTCCTAGTTTACCCAGCCTCTCTTTATAACTCAAAACCTCCAGTCCAAGATTTACAGCGTGGTAAATCTTTTCTGTGCCCTCTCAAATTTAATAATACCCTTCCTATAAAACACGAGTAGTCCTGTTTGGTAGCTTCAACAGGTTGTACACATTTTTAGGTATGCCTGGTGCTGCTCTTCAAGATTAAGGAGAAAGTGACAAATATGAAGGAGTACAGACTGGGTTCAAAACTTCAATAGGACACAAGACATGGATAATACTTGGCATTGTTGTCATTAGAGGTGGATGGAGAAAACTGCATGATTTATGTACCATCAATGTTGTTGGAAGTATGTTGTTCAGTGACATACTGAAAATCAGCCAGTGATAAACTCTGTTTTTACATGTAGGAGCTTTACTAGCAAGTGACACTAAAACAGATCATTAACTTAAACAGAAACTTGGCCCTACAATTATTCCAATGATTCTGTGAGGATCTTTGAGCAAAATGTTTAGATTAGACTTACAGTGTGGAAACAGGCCCTTCGGCCCAACAAGTCCACACCGACCCGCCGAAGCGCAACCCACCCATACCGCTACATTTACCCCTTACCTAACACTACGGGCAATTTAGCATGGCCAATTCACCTGACACGCACATCTTTGTGACTGTGGGAGGAAACCGGAGCACCCGGAGGAAACCCATGCAGACACGGGGAGAACATGCAAACTCCACACAGTCAGTCGCCTGAGTCGGGAATTGAATCCGGGTCTACAGGCGCTGTGAGGCAGCAGTGCTAACTATGTTATTCCTACATCCTTGATTATTGAGGTTTTTCTTTGATTAGTGCTGCAGCCACGTTACTGAGTTACCAGCACTAATAATCAATTGTAGGGTGGTGTTCGTGAAAGGCTATTTAAGAACAGTAATTGAACTAAGAGTTTTTATGAAGAAACAGTAATTGGTTTCACCATTACCATAATTTTACTTGTCCATGAAAGCTGACTTGACAGGTGTGGGTGGACTACAAAATCATGGTGTTTTTGGAGCTCTGTACTGACTAAAATGTTGAAGATTTGTTGCAGCAACCATACAGAATATACATTTGTTCTTAGAATTGAAATTTGCGGCCCCAGTTGAGCTTCATCAACCCAAACTGAGTTGCGTTGAGGAAGCTGCCGAACGAGCACACTACATCATTGGTAGACTTTCAATCACTTAGTATACAAGGGCCATCACAGTTCTTCATCTACTGAGTGATTCAGAGTGAAATGCTATTTATGGCATTCTAGCAGGCACTAAATCCATGGGGATTAAGCTCAACCCTTCATCCGTTTTTGTTAACTAGAAACATCAGGTGCTAAATTTGATAGGTCCTGAAAACAGATGGGGAGATCATGATGCACAAACCTATGCTCATTCAAAATGATACAGGCAACATGCCAACTTCATATTGCCTGCTGTGAGCCGACAATACTAGCAAGACTATGCAGATTTGCCTGCCTCAACAGGCCCCAAAATTCCAACAGGTTAATATGAAATAAGGCTAGCCAGCACCAGTTCATGCCTGAACCTCTTAAAGGCGGGGGGGGGGGGGGGGGGGGTGTTGTGTTGTGACTGGACCAGGTGCTGGGAGTGTTGTACAACTGCTTCTGACTTAACACAACACAGGACAGAATAGGTCCAAGGTTTTTAGAATGGTGAAGGGAAAGAGAGATCCTGTATCCATATGGGTAATATAAAAGTATGCAGACACACAAACAGAAGGTAGCAGGACCAAATAGCCATGCTAGGAGTCCAATCCTGAGGATCTCAAAGCAGAAATGCAAAAAGTTTAGATTAGATTAGGTTCCCTACAATGTGGAAACAGGTCCTTCAGCCCAACAAGTCCACGCTGATCCTCCGAACAGTAACCCACCCAGACCCATTTCCCTCTGACTGATGCATCTAACACTATGAGCAAGTTAGCATGGCCAATTCACCTGACCTGCATATCTTTGGACAGTGGAAGGAAACGCAAGCACCCAGAGTAAACCCATGCAGACACAGGGAGAATGTGAAAACTGCAAACAGACAGTCATCTGAGGCTGGAACCGAACCTGGGTCCCTGGCTCAGTGAGGCAGCAGTGCTAACCACTGAGCCACCGTGCTGCCCCAATGAGCTTAGCCAGGTTCAATGAGCTCAGACAGGTTGTCAAGGTCCATAGGACCATACGACTATAAGACATAGGAGCAGAAATTAGGCCATTTGGCCCACTGTGCCTGCTCCACCATTCAATTATGGCTTATCATGAGATAAGTTTCTAAACCATATTGTCCTGCTTTCTCCCCTTAACCCTTAATCCCCTCGATATTCAAGAACATATCTATCTCAGTCTTAAATATACTCAATGACCTGGCCTCCACAGCCTTCTGTGGCAATGAACTCCATAGATTCACCACTCTCTGGCTGAACAAGTTTCTTCCTATCTCCATTCTAAAAGGTCTTCCCTTTCCTCTAAGGCTGTTCCCTCGGGTCCTAGTCTCTCCTACCAAGGGAAACATCTTCAATGTTTAAATTACATTCCCCCTCATCATTATAAACTCCATCGAGTATTGACATTTTTCATATGTTAAGCTTTTCATTCCTGGGACCATTTTCAGGAACCTCCTCTGAGCCTGCTCCAGGGTCAGTATATCCTTCCTGAGATGTGGAGCCCAAAACTGTGCACAATACTCCAAATGTGGTCTGACCAGAGCCTGATAGAGTCTCAGATGTACATCCTTGCTTTTATATTCAAGTCCTCTCAAAATAAATGCCTTCATTGCATTTGCCTTCCTAACTACTGACTCAACCTGCAAGTTGACCTTGAAGAGAATCCTGGACTAGAACTCACAAGGCTCTTTGCACTTCAGACTTCTGAATTTTCTCCCCATTTAGAAAATAGTCCATGCTTTTATGCCTCCTATCAAAGTGCATGACCTCACACAATTTCCCATGCTGTACTTCATCTGTCACTTCTACAAACCTGTCCACATCCTTAAGCAGCTTCCTGCATCCTCAGTGCTACCTGTCCCTTTGCCTACCTTTATCATCTGAAAACCTAGCCAGAATGCCCTCCATTCCTTCATCGAGATCATTAATCTATAATGTGAAAAGTTATGGTCCCAACACTGAGCCTTGTGGAAGACCACTTGTCACCGGCTGCCATTCTGAGAAGGAGCCTGTTATGCCCACGTCTGCTTTCTGCCAGACAGCCAAGCTTCTATCCATGCTAGCACCTTGCCTCCAACACCACAGACCCTTATGTTGCTCAGTAGGCTCCTGTGCGGCATCTTGTCAAAGCTTTCTTGAAGTCCACGTAGTTAAAATCCATTGGCTCTCCTTGGTCTAAATTGCTCAATACTTTTTAAAAAAATTCTAGCAGATTTGCTGATGAAACGATGCTGACTTTGCCCTCTTTTACCATACTTCATGTATTCAGAACAATGGATTCCAGGATCTTACTTATGTTTGAGATTAGGCTAACCAGTCTGTAATTTTTCATCTTTTGCTTTACTCACTTTTTAAATGGGGTGTCACGTTAGTGATTTTCCAATCCTCTGGTACCCTACCTGATTCTAGTGATTTCTGAAAGATAGCACTGATGCCTCCACTGTCTCTTCAGCTATCTCCCTGCAAACTCTGGGGTGTAGTCCATCTGGTCCAGGTGATTTATCCACTTTCAGGCCATTCAGTTTTTCTGGCAACTTCTCCTCGGCGATGCCTACCATACTCAGCTCTGGTCCCTCACACGCTTGGATCTTTGGGAAATTACTCAGCTTACCCTCAGATTTAATCTTCTCCCTTCTTATTTCTGTTTTTGTTGCCTTCTGTTGGTCTAAGTAAGCTTCCCAATTCTCTGGTTTCTCACAGCCCTTCGCCACATTATATGCTTTCTCTTTTGCTTTTGTGCTATCCCTGACTTCCCTAGTCAGCCATGGTTGCCTCATCTTCCTCGTACTATGCTTTTTTCTTGGGATGAATCTCTGCTGTGCCTCCTGAATTACTCCCAGAAACTTTGCCATTGCTGTTCCACTGTCTTTCCTGCTAGGCTCCTCTCCCAGTCAATTCTACCCAACTCCTCCCTCATGCCTCTGTAGTTGTCTTTATTCAGCTGTAATGCTGTTACCTCTGACTTTATTTTCTTCCTCTCAAATTGCAGATTAAATTCAATCATATTATGATCACTGCTCCCTAAGGGTTCCTTCACCTTAGCTCCCTTATCAAGTTTGCCTCATTGCACAACATTAAATCTAGTATTGTCTGTTCCCTAGTGGGCTCCACCACAAACTGCTCCAAAAAGCCATCTCATAGACATTCCACAAATTCCTTTTCTTGCAATCCAATACCAACCTGATTTTTCTAGTCCACCTGCATATTGAAATCCCCCACGATCACTGTAACTTTGCCTTTCCTATTCATCTTTTCTATCTCCTGGTATATTTTGCACCCTAGCTCCTCTCTCCTGTTTGGAGGCCTGTACATAACTCCAACTAATTTTTTTTTACCTTTGCGCTTCCTCAAGTCTACCCATACAGATTCTAAACTACCTGACCCTAATTTGTTTCTTACAATTGATTTAATTTCATTTCTTACTAATAAGACAGTCCCACCCCCTCTGCCCACCCGCCTATCTTTTCAATAGGATGTATATCCCTGAATATTCAGTTCCCAGTCTTGATCCCCTTGCAGCCATGTCTCTGTGATGCCCACCACATCATACCTGCCAATTTCAATCTACGCCACAAGCCCATTCTCCTTATTCCTTCTTCTGCATTCATTCAGATATAACACCTTCAGTCCTGTATTAACTGTCGCTTTTCTCATCGTCATTCATTCATCCAGCATGCTCCATACACTTTCCCATACACTCTGTCCTATTCATTCTGTGCTGGAGATTTTAATAATTTCTCCGGATGTCTTCAGTATTCTTATCACCATCTTTAATTTGGGTGTGCTAATTTCCCTTGGAACTGAACCTCCCCTAATCCCCCATTTACTTTAAAGTCCTGTCTCCAGCCCAAGTTATGTGATTTGCTAGGACTCTGGTCCTAGCACGGTTCAGATGAAGACTGTCTCATTGGAACAGGTCCCTTCTTCCCCAGTACTGGTGCCAATCCAGAGATTGTTACCTTTTTGGTTTTGTTTTTTAAATTAGTTCCTAGCTGTCTGTACTTCCTTAGCAGAAGCTCTGCTCTAGTTTTGTCTGTCATTGGTACCTACGTGGACCACGACTACTGGATCTTTACACTTCCACTCCAGGTTCCTCTGCACCCAGATGAAGTATCCTGAATCCGAGCACCAGGCAGGCATCTCGACCTTCGGGACTCTTGATTCTGGACACAGAGAACAGTGTCTATGCCTCTAACTATCCTATCCCCGATTACAACAAAGGGGGTTATATAAAGCCAGAATACACAGACTGAATTTTTGCTCCAGAATTGGGAGTGAAAAGTTGGGAACTGTTCTAATTGCTAACCTGACTTGGCAGGAGTGGCAGGAGGTGCACAAGATTGAGTTGGGCCTGTCACACCTCCAGAAAGAATGCAGAGATAGACACAGGGACTGCATAAAAGGCCCAATCCATCTGCAATATATAAAAAAAAGGAAACAGTCCTGTAAGGCCCTATTCTTATTATTCCCTCTCCTTGTCCCATCCATGCTGTCTCATACTCCCCTAACTGCCTCACATGATGATGTATAATCCCTATGCCAACTTAGGTCTAATAGATGTCAATTCATAACATCTATCCTTAACACCTAAACTCATAACACTTTGCCCTTATACCTACTGTGCCAAATCCTCCAGTACCTAACATGGGCAAACTTCAGGAGACATGCTGAGGTGAAATAAAGTCCTAAGCATCTATCAATGGCATCACTGTTTATAAAAAAAATCTCCTTGATAAACTCCACTCAATGACATTTAAATTCCTTCAATACTTAATTCCACTATGAAAAAAAAATTGTTTCATAGCCACACATCATGAACTCTATAATCACTTGGGGCTGTCAATTGAATTGTGAACTTACAGCTCTTCCCTAAAGTGATAATGATAAATGGTGGAATTAGTCATGTAGCACCAATTAGATGATGGGGAGGCAATGGCCTAATAGTTTTATGGCTGGACTGTTAATCCAGAGACCCAGGTAATGTTTTGGGGACCTGGTATTACAGATGGTGGGATTTGAATTCAAAACAAGTCTGGAATTAACAGTCTAATGATGACCATGAAGCTATTGCTGATGGTCAGAAGAAACCATCTGGGTCAATAATATCTTTTTGGAAAGGAAAATGCCATCCTTACCTGGTCTGGCTTACATGTGAGTCCAGACCCACAGCAATGTGGTTGACTGTTACCTGCCCTCTGGACAATAAATACTGGCCCAGCCAGGGAGACCCACATCCAGTGAATGAATTTTAAAAACTATATCGATAGCCCTCGTATTATTTCAACAACCATTCACTGATATTATAAGCAATAGGCTGGTGCCTTTCTCCAATTTAAAGAGCTTGGGGATTTAAACACCTTGGCAGCTTACAGCTCCAGTGAGTTTATCCCATTTTTACACACATTTGTGCCTACCTTTAACAATCTCAAAGGCCACCTGAGGTCTGCTGAAGGACAAATGACCTCAGGAGGCCTAAGAGACCTACACCCTCACCTCACAGAAAGGAAATCCAACTCCCCAAATGCCTCTGGCAACTTTAGATGTTTTGCTCAAATGCCTAAAGCTCCTTCGTTATGGTTTCACATCTCACTACTGAAGAATTCACCTGTTTGGACACGTGCAGCTCTACATCTGTGGTTCACAGAGGCAAACTACAACTTGGCCTCGCTTGCACCCCCAGCAAAAATGGTGTGTGCTGAGTTTGTGATATACAAGAGAGAGTTATGAGTTATTGGATAAAACCAGGAAAATGGAGCTCAGACCATCACCAGATCAGCCATGCTCTTACTGAATGGTGAAGCAGACTTCAAAGGCCAAATAACCTACTCTTAGATCCTACATTCCTATGAATCAGGGGTCCAGTATCATTTTGGCTAAGTCAGAAGCCCTTTCAACTTCCATGAAAATCCAACCATATCTCTTTAAATGTTATACAGAACCAACAACACCGGACTCAGCCACTGTGAAGTTAACCAGCCCACAACTTTGAATAATTTCTATCAATCAGATTTGAAGCTGACATTTATATGCTCCATTACGTTCTTGTATAATTAGCATTGCTGCCAGTCACATACCCACTGCTTGTACACATTGCTAATTATTCAACAATGACAGCCAACTCATCCAAATAGATTCACTTGCATACTTCTTTCTTTCCCACAGGGCAGGGTTGCACATGGCTGGAGGCAGGGGGAGCAAACAGGAGAGCCAGGCATGCCTTCAGCTGCTGATGCATTAAGAAATAAATGATGTCCACTCCTGAAGCATCTAGTGGGGAGAGTAGGAAGAGCACAGATGCTATAATTGACCCAATCCTTATATTCAATTTTCCATTCCACAATATCCCTCCCCTTTATTCCACAAAAACTTAGAATTTTCAAGCTGCAGATGGTGAAGTCATGATCTTCTCAGTCTACACACTTCCCCACATCACAAGAACGCTTAAGAAGGGCAATCAGACACAGCAGTGCAAGAACACTAAGCATTCGCTCATGGGATGGGTCAGTAACAATTGTATATCCCTAGATACCCTTCAGAAGATGGTGGTGAGCTTCATTCTTGAACTGTTACAGTCCCTGAACTGTAAGGAGACATACCATGTCATTGGGGAGAGAAATTCAAGGATCTTGACTCAGTAATAAAGAAGGAACAGCAATATAGTTCCAAGTCAGGATGTTGAGTAGTTTGAAGGAAAGTTCACAGATGGTGATGTTCCCATGTATTTGCTACCCTTGACCTTCCAGATGGAAGTGCTTGTGGGTTTGGAAAGAACTTTGGTGAATTTCTGCACCAGTCAAAGAGGGATGGTGTCAAGCATTTTCAGTGCTGATGGAGGTGCGCTCATCCAGGCAAGAGGGGAATATTCCATTAACCTCCTGACTTATGACTTGTAGATGGTGGACAAGCTTTGAGGAGTCAAGGTGAGTTATTCGCTGTAGTATTCCTAGCCTTTGACCTGCTCTTGAAGTCACTGCATTTATATGGCTGGTCCAATTCAGTTTCTTGTCAATTGTAACCTCAAATCTTGGGAGTGAAGGATTCAGTGATAGTAACACCATTGAATATCAAAGGGCAATTGTTAGATTATCTCTTATATGGTCACTCTCTGGCATTTGTGAATGTTAGTTTCCAATTATTCAGCCAAAACTTGGATGTTGTCCAGATCTTACTGTTTTTGGACATGTTCTGTTTTGGTAGCTGGGGAGTCACAAATTGCCCTGAACATTGTACAATCATTGGCGAACGTCACCACTTCTGACCTTATGATGGAAGGAAGGTCAGTGGCATCCTGCACAGATGTCCTGGATCTGAGATGATTGACTTCCAAGAACTGGAAACTGCATCCATCCAAGCTAGATATTACTTGTCCTGTAAGCTGTATCCTGCAGTTTCCTGTGCTGACAAATAAGGGAGGTATCATAGTGGTCTGCTAAACATATTAGCACTGCTGCAAATGTGTTGCTGGTCAAAGCACAGCAGGTTAGGCAGCATCTCAGGAATAGAGAATTCGACGTTTCGAGCATAAGCCCTTCATGATGAAGGGCTTATGCTCGAAACGTCGAATTCTCTATTCCTGAGATGCTGCCTAACCTGCTGTGCTTTGACCAGCAACACATTTGCAGCTGTGATCTCCAGCATCTGCAGACCTCATTTTTTACTCAAACATATTAGCACCACAATTACCTCATATGGAGCATGGTATGTAACTGCAACTTGGTTTAAATATTTGGGATTTGTTTACAGTAAACTCTATTCGCTATGATCGAACATTGTGATCAGGTTTGGTCAATTCACTGGCTGACTGCCATAGAAGTTTTTGGAAGAATGAGCACAGTTTAGGATAAAAGCCAAAAGTTCAAAGGATTTTACGAAGCAACTACTGCATTTGGACTGGGGTGATATTTGTTTCAAGTCAAACTTGTAGAAGTAGAGTTAGAATTAAAGTTAGATGTATTTTGGTTTATTTTTGTTTTGTTTAATTTATTTATTTATTGTCATGTGTATTTTGTTACAGCATCATCTTAAACACAGAAAAGTAAACCAAAATGTTGAATATAAAGGCAAAAAAAAGAAATAAAGAGAACGTGTTCAACTTTACAAATGTTCTTGTGAAGTGCTCCACTGTAGGCCATGGGTCTGGTGATTAAACAGGAGTCTCCTTCACCATGCCATCTCGTTTGCATCGATGCCCTCATCACTATGAGTCCTCGCTGGCCCTTGCCAATGCTGACGCCACTGATACTGCACTTGCCCAAACTCGACTCTGCTGCCATTAGTCCACTTTGGGTGCAACTTGCTGATGTAGCCACTGTCGTGCTGCTGTATCCCTCATACTAAGCCCAAACTCACCTCTTCTGCCGCCTCCATGAATCTGCGCTGGACACAAGCACCACTGGGAGCCCAAACCCGTCCCCGCTACAGCAGCCCTGAGTCAGCATTAAGATCGCCTCATCAGTACAGAAGCTGCCAGGAAACCAGACACGCCAAGCTGCCACCACGAGTCCACGCTAGGCTCAGTCAAAGCTGTGCTGGGATAACTCACCATGACCAAGCTCTTCATTTTATTAGAGACCAAACTCCCACCTCCCTCGACACTCTGGGATAGAGAATTACAAAAACACAATTGCTTCTATGAAGAAATTTCTCCTCACCGCAGTCCTAAATGATTGTCCTTTTTAATGGCGAGACTAGTCATTAATATAGCCAAGCTCCATTTGTGTTCATGATATCATACCAGTCAAAGCCTGCTAATCTGAAAATGAGTCTCCTATTCCTATTGTTTCCTATCCTTTAATCATGTCTCTGCCCATTGTCATACATAATCCCCAACACCAAGAGCTCTTATGTCGCACACCAAACTTATCGAATGTCTTTTACAAATCTATACATGCTACATCCACTAGTTCCCATACCTGTTTCTTCCAACCGCAAATAGATCTGTGAAATATAATTTCCCCTCTTATTAATTCATGTTAAATCTGCCTAATCATATCATTGTTTTAGTCTGCTGTTACCACTTCCTTACTAAAATATTGCAGTAGTTTACAGATGATTGTTTTCAGGCTGATTTCCCTTTTTTGTTTTTCCTATTTTCTATGATAGTGGAGTTATATTTACTCTCTTTAATCCACCGGGACCGTTCCAGAATTCAATTAATATTAGAAACTCATAACCAGCAATCCTCATGAAATTGCATGCTCACTCCGCCTCTTCTCTACAAAAATGCATTTAGCTCAAAAAAAGGGTCAGCATTCTTTCTTACACAACTATGAAAGGCAAACTGCAACATTTCCAAATCTACCCATCTCTAACCAGGACAGAGCTGGGTGCATAAAAGTGCATCATTATGATCACCTTCACAACTATTCATAATGGGGCCCTCTCCCTGTTTACAAATTGCAGTGTGGTTGCAATAAGTGACAGATTTCAGTCAGGACATCCTTGCTGAAGCAAGCATGTTGCCCCTCTTGTTCCATGCTGAGATCTGGGTGCAGGAAGTGTTTCCTGAACATTCCTCCTGATGAGAGCCCTTCTCATCAAAAACCACCAAACACTTGAAGAATCATAATATCAATCAGAAGAGACCAGCCAGCACTAATATGAAGCTGGCTGGGTGATCTTTTTAAATAGCATTAGAATTGAATTCCTCTGCTGCTGAATACATGGTCAGCCAAACATTATTAACAGACAAAGTAAAAACTAAAATAAATGCAGATGCTGGGAATCAGAAACAAAAGCAGAAATTGCTGAAGAAGTTCAGCAGGTCTATCAGCAACTGGAGAGAGGAATCAGAGTTAAAGGTCCAGTGATTTTTCCTCAGAATGCTGAGACCCGAAATGTTAACTCTGATTTCTCTCCACAGATGCTGTCAGACTTGGGGAACTTTTCCAGCAATTGCTGTTTTAGTTATTAAGAGACAACATCAGCTTTAGTCTAGAGTTTCAAAGTGACAGCATTTCTCTTCAAACTGTGCACAATCTGTCAACTCTGCATACTTGCAGCAGGTATTTACTATGTGCTTGAGACTGGTATCAATACGGTCATGTAGGCCTTTAGATTTCAAATGGCATTAAAATGCACTTCTACATGAGTCCTCTGCCAAAGGCAGGTACTACCCACGGTGCTAGGACTTCCAACATGAGAAATGAAAGCAGCCCAACACTAATTTCACTCCAACTGAATTGAAGATTGACTCCATGCTTTTGGTAGCAATTTGATCTGAACTGGGAGTCTAACCAAAGCAGCCAAGTAGGTCCTCACGGGGTCTGAGTTACTGTGGCAACATACATTTCAACATGCATGTTGCAGCTTGGACAATGTTGGTAGATTTCTTTCTATTACATGATTGATCAGGAATCTCTCCCACTCTTACTGCCTACCACAAGTGTGTATTGGAAGGATTTACAATTGATAGTCAAGTTATTTGATTACATTATGAACACACCATTCTCATCATTCAGTCTTGGATTGGGACTTGAATCTGCAACTCTAGATCTGAGGCAGGGACACTACTAACTACACTATGGGTACCCATCCTTATTACACTTCTGAGTTGATGGTGTCTGAAAGTTACTACTCAGTTTATTAAATCATCAGTGCTGTGCTTGAAACTTCAATTTTAATTTCTTACTTATTTCTCTGATTATGTTTTATAAAATATGGATAGTCATAGATGCATTCAGCTACTGGTGGAAAGCCCCTTCCATTAACACATAGAGTCACATATGCCATAGCCAATTATCATTCTAATTTGTCCCCAAGGAGATTATGTGCTGATGTCCGGATGTGCAAATACATTGGGAATGATGTGCTATTTTAATTCCAGATGTTTCCTCCGCATCATGAGGTGGGAAAAGGGAGGACTTTTTCCTGTATTCCTTAACTGCAGTGTTTTTCCTCTTGTTTTGAACAGTGCAAAATATTTCAAGGTCATATGGATTTATCAAGAGATATTTTTTGCATTAAATAAGGCATCCACCCCTTGCCAAATCTGTCAACCTATATTGTGGCAGACAATGTTTCATTGAAGAATTAAGAAGCACATTGTGTCAACAGATAAAGTCTTTACAATATTTGTGTTGTTATCTATAATACTACCAGACACCATCTAACACTGCATTTTTAAATGATTTGAAAAAGATTTATAAAGTTATTCAAACACAGGACTTCTGACATTTCAGCAGAGCCAGGCAGTACTTGTTTATTTCAACTTTAGGTCCTGTTTTTCACATGGCAACGGACAGTGAATGGAGTGGAATGTGAGAAGCAGTGAGTGGTTTTTGTTAGATCCAAGACTCAGCAGCTTCTGAATTTAATCACTGATCAGGCCTGAATCGGGGAATTTGTCAGGTCAAGGATGCTGTGATTAAGGCACAAAGGTTGCAGGCTGTTTTGGACACACTTTGAGTCCAAATGCCCTAATGATGGTGCAGAGTGGTGGCAGAGAAAGAAAGAAAAGAAAAAGCAGATACCATACTCCACATCTTTGGGATTTCCTTCCTCATGTGCCCAAGATCTGTAGGTTGAGAATCAGCCTGTTAAGTCACAAAGATTCACAGCAGAAGTCTGCAACTGTGAGTTGGCGACATCCTCAATTTGAAGAATAGCCTACAACAGTGACAGGTTGTAGTAGCCAGTTAAACATGTATCTTTCCTAATGCATTTTTCCTTTACTTTTTCTCCTATTAATTATGTTACGTAAGTGTGTTACCTACTGTGTCTAATATTCACACAGCAAATACACGTAATAAGTGGAATTTAATCCCTTTTTTTAAAATTATACACTTGAAACTAAGGGTAATTTTTCTAAAACTGGCTCTTCTTGAAATATTCTTGGAAGAATGGTGTTTCAAAAAGTCATCACCACCAGGATGTTCCAAAATGTTAAATATCCCTTAGTTTTCAGGCATACTATTCATATGATTGTAATTATTGCAAACTACTTTAAATTTAAATACTGAAATCATTCCATTTATAGATTACAACATGTACATAGGTTTAAGAGGAAATCTAAGATGAACTGTAAAATGGCTGGTGTGGGGTGAGCACTGAGCTCAGTCTCAATTTTGATGACTATATCTATTAATGCTCCAATTGCAAGTGAGAAGGTGAAATAAAAAAAAGATTTTTGGGTAAAGGGAAACAAGCCACAACAGTTAAACTGTTGTAATATATTATCTTCCACATCTTTCATAACTACCGCAAAATAATTACCACCTAGTTTGTTGTTAGCTAACAAAGTATATTTTCACACAACAATTATACAAGTGATGTCCTTTGTTATGAGTACATTTAAAATATGTTTTACTTTCAGCAATCAATCTTTTGGTAAATGACGAATGCGGATCAATATTTTGGGAAAGGCTTCATTTTCTTGACGTAAGCCTTCCTTATAAATTAAATTAAATTAAATTCAGATTCAGTTTAGCACAAAGGGTGCCTTCATTGTTTCACAGCCATCAGCAATAGTTCCAGTTGCTGTTTTTTTTTGGCAGGCTCAAACTCTTCCATGACTATACCACACACATTATCCATTAAGCAGTTTTTCTGGGGAAGGACAGATAAATTTGGATACAGATTTCAGCAGAGGCATTGAGGCGTAATGAAATATGCTATCTGTCTAACATCCTAGGTGTGATAGTAAATCACAACTTATTCCAGATAAATGTCATTAGCTAGCTTACAAATGGGGACAATGCTTTAAAGTCGCCTCCAATCACCAATATAAACAAGGTCAATTAAGTACAAGGGCACAGTAATTGGGAAGCAAAGTCAGTTGACTTGCTACACATTGAAGTTATTATAGAGTAAATTCAAAGTGGCAAGGAGACATGGAGGCATGCCAACCATAAGGTTCTTGTGATACAGTGTAATGTTCCTACTTCTGGGCCAGAAAGTCTTGTCTTCAGGTCCCAGCTGCTCCAGAGGTGTGTCAGAACATGTCCAAACTGGTTGACAAGAAATATCATTAAGAGTTCACCTATTTACTAATGTGTTTGTAGTTCACAGGAAATGTCAGCTTTGGTCACGGGCATCAAAGATATTACTAGAAACTTCTTGTTGCTTGGGACTGAAGCAATGGTACCTCAATATGTGTTGCTAGGAACTGTAACATTGAGGAGTTGCTATGGAGCTGTCCAGTTCTGTTAAAACATGGAAAAGACCCCAGTTCCTGAGTTCCCATCAGAGAGTCAGACAATCGAAACTTCTCTGTTTGCTAGTTCAAAAGGGAGTAAGATCCTACTCAAATTTCTGTGCCAGTGGGAATAACTTATATGACAAAATTTTATTTCTCTAGACTTCCCTTCTTTCAAAATACATTACTGGGACGGAATTCAAGTAATGCTGCTGTATATCTCCTTGTGTTTATTTGATAAAGAATGATTGGCAATTGGTGACAGGACTGGGACATTTCTGCTGGTTGATAAGTTACAATTTGATTTAGCTAAAGTCCTTCAATTTAAAATATATAATTTTATGACACTTTTATTAACACTGTGCAGACCAAATTGTATGCAAATAAGTTGGTAGACAACAACTTTATGCTCCCACCATAGCTTAAAACAAAATTAACATTTATGTACTGTGCTCAGTGCAAACATCCTGATTCTTTACTCAAACTTTCATAAAAAGACAATAAAAAAGTTCATAATGTACAGACATTTTAGTCACTATCCCCCACAATTGATATCCTTAATATTATGAACACAACATTTCTGAAAAAAATATGCAAATTAAAGCGATGTGAAATTTGATATACAACAGGGATATAAATCAGGGAATAAAGATTTTTTTTTCCTCAAGTACTTGCATATCATTCAAAAAACAAAGAACTGAGGATGCTGGGAATCCAGACACCCTCCCTCAACACTCCATCACAACCAAAACAGAAATTCCTGGAGAAATCAGCAACTCTGGCAGCCTCTGTGGAGAGAAACTGGAGTCAATGTTTCTGATCAGTTCTGGAGAAAGGTCACTGGACCCAAAACATTGACTCTGCTTTCTCTCCACAGAGGCTGCCAGATGTGCTGATTTTTTCCTTGCGTATGGTTCATGATTTTTGCTTGTTAGAAAATGTACAGCATTTTAGAAAAAGAATTATGTCGACATTCTACTGTTTAAATTGAAGTGTGTTTTAGGAGTATATTTTTTGTGGCTGCTTTATCAGCAAGTAGAAGGTTACTTCATGCACTGATGAAATTGGTATAGAAGACATTCATTACATTTTAAGAAATGAATTTGACCTCACATTAACCTTTGTTTTCTCGTTATGTGCTGGTAGGATTGGAATTTAATCTTAATGAGTTTAACAACTAAAAGATAAGCAGGCACAGAAAGAAGAATTATTATCCCACTAATCAAGGGGTTACACATTATTAGGGAATAGAAAAGTTATCAGTTAAATTTAAAGCTGCTGTATCAGGATACCTAACAAAACTATTCTTAAGTATCTAGCTGTAATGAAGGGCAGCGTATTCTTTCATTTTGCAATGTGTTCCAATAACTGTTTTATATTGCAATTATTTTGAAACCATTGAAAAACAGAACTGATCAGATCCATAGCTGCATCTTTTGCAGGATGATGCTGAAATTGGAAGAATATTTTTCTCAGCAATACACCTCAAAAAATGATGTTGCCTTTTGGGTCATTTTTGGGTGGTTTAGATTCAAACATTTCACCTTACCATTGCTGTATTGGTATCTCAAAAAAATCCATGCTGCATAAAATGTGATAATTGATGCCATCGTGATATCACTGCACACTTCAATTTACAGAACTTTTATGGGAAGGATATTGATTATTTAAGCTTGCACTGCTAATGGCTGAATTGGCGGAAGTGGCTGGATTTTCCAGTGGCCAGATAGTTATTGCTGCAGCATTGATGACAGTTATATGTTGGAACCCTGAAGAGTCCGCGACAGAGCAGACTCAGAGGAAATTGTCAGGGAAACTGAAATTGGAACCTTCCAAAAGCATCAATTTAAAGCAGAGTTAACAGTTGCTCAGGGCAAGTTAGAAGATTAAAAACTTAGTCTTACTTCTGGATTGCTATTAAACAGACACCCCAACTCAGCATTCACACTCCAACTGCAAATTCTCACAAACTCCCTTCTATTCCTCAGCCCGTGATCCAACTGCTATTTTCCCCATCTATTGCTGGATCTGTCACCTTGACATCGGTTGCAAATTTCCAGTTCGCTTGGCTCCAGCTGCTTCCTCTTGACCGTGGATGTGCGATCCCTTTACACATCCTTCTCCCAGTCAGGATAGCCTCAGGGCAAATGTCTGAACCATCCTCATCCACCACCACCCCTCTCTGCCTGGCCAATGGGTCCTCAGTTTGAATAATTTCTCCTTCAACTCCTCTCACTTTCTTCAGGTCAAAGGGGTGGCCATGGGTACCCTAATGCTGCCTAGTTATGCCTGTCTCTTTATGGTGTAAACGGAACATTTCTTGTTCCAGTCCTAATGCGGCTCTCACCCACAACTCATCCTCTGGTACACTGATTACATCATTGATGCTGCTTCTCTCTCTTATCCAGAACTGGAAGAATTTATCAATTTCACTTCCAATTTCCAAATGGTCCATCTCAGACATCACTGTTTCTTCCCTTCCTCAACATCCCTGTTTCCAATTCTGGGATAGGTTGGCCACTGATATCCACTACAAAGTTCACAGCTCCCAGGGTTCCCTTGAATATACTTCCTCATACCCTGCTTCCTGTAAAGACTGTATTCCATTTCCCCAGCTCCCCTACCTCTACCACATCTGTTCTGAAGATCCACCTTTCGGGGAGGCCTCAGAAAAATCAATTTTCCTGGACAAAGGATTCCTGCTTTCATGGTCAACTGGGCCCTTAGCCATGTTGGACACATCTCTCAACCCCCCCCCTACCCTCATCCCTTCCCTTCTCTCCCATAATAATGATAGGGTTCACTTGGTCCACACTTATCATCCCAACAGCCTCCACTTCCAAAGGATTGTAAGCACCATTTCTGTCATTTCCAACAGGATGCCACAACAAGACACATATTCCCCTCCCTCCCCTTGGCAACATTCCACAGGGTCTACTTGCTGTGAGACACTTGGGTACACTCCTCGAAGAACAACATCTAATTTTCCTCTTGGGGAACCTGCAGCCTCTAGGATTCAAAATTGAGTTCAACAACTTTAGAGCCTGATTCCATCTTCCCAGTTTTTTACCCACCCCATATCTGGTCTTGTTATGACGTGGATTGCTTTTAGCACAGTCACCCAGTCCTACACAGTCTTATGCCCATTATCATATTATACTAGGTTGCAATCAGTACCGCTGACCCATTTTCTCGCACCTAGCTCTTATTACGTCTTATTCAGCTTTTCTTCTCTGCTGGCCTGCTATCCATAATCTTCTTGTTTACTTAAAACTTTCACATACCTTTCCCCCCGGATTCCATCGCCTCCTATCCACTCACTTCTCCCCTTCCCCCTCCACTACTTCAACTTCAGCATAAATGTCAATTTGTCATAGCTTCTAACAGTTCTGATGAAGGGTCACTGGACTCAACTCTGTTTATATTCCACAGATGCTGCCAGATGTTCCGAGTTTCTCCAGCAATTTCTGCTTTTGTCCTCATTCCCCCTGGCTTACCTTACATACTTGCCCATTGACAGGACTTGGAAAAATTTCTGTCTGTGCTGCTGGATAAGTAAGTTATAGAATACAGCAATTACTAACATAATAAAGGAACTGCAGTCTGACTATACCCCACCAACACCTGATTCTTTTGCACATCGAGGGCCCTGTTAAACTTAAAGTATGCTCCAAATTTCTGAAGGACCCATGATCAGAATTTCTGGCCAGAAGAGAAGAGTCTTAAAACTAAAAAATGGGAGTGGAGTGGCACTCTGACTGTCAATCTGCTACTCCTTGGAAAATCCAGTCCACTGTGACTTGTAAAAGTCCTTCAACTAAATACATAATCTTAAATCACTTACAGTAATGTCTCACAGACTAAATCACATGAAAATCAGTTGGGCAGACAACAACTTGATGTTCCAATACCAGTTTCACCTTAGATTATCACTTCGGAATTGTGCTGAAAACATTTATGCTCCCAACACAGTTTAATTTTAATTTAACATTTATGTGCTGTGCTCAAAGCAAAACATGCAGCTTCTTTTTGCAAGCTTTTACATGCTAGCAATAGGAAAGTACATAATACATGGAAATTCTAGACTACTTCCCCACTCATCGGGAAAAAGGCAAGGCTACTAACTTGAAACTTATAAAAATCTAAAAATAATTGTTTCAACTAGTATGTGCTCAATGGCTGAACTAAAGCATGACAGAGATTGCAAATGTGGAGATGTGCTTTGAAATTCAAGCCAAAGGAAAAGAAAACCTCAAAATGCTGTTCTAACTCTCAAAATGTTTTACTGAATAAAACATCTAGTCTGATGCCTATGAGCTGAGACACCAAATGATCTCAGATCCTTACAGAGATTCCAGACAAAAGTTCAAATAAAAGTCTCAAACTTTGATCAGCTATTGCTGACTTTCCCAAAACCATATTCAATTGGATGACTGTGAATGTTAAACCATCATTGGCAATGAACTCTTTGATGCTGTAGAAAAGCAGACAACTAAAAGAATAAAGGACAGGAGTTGGAAATACACATTGTTACTCCACAGAATTCTTACATTGATGTTGTGCACTTGCAAGCAAGCTGCAACAACATTTCTTTCTCTTCTAGATTGTGGGTTATGACTTATAAGTTACAAACCTTGATCTCAGCTGTGGGAGGGCAAAAGTAGGTGGGCTTAAGTAATCATCGTGTAATATAGGCATGTTGGGTACAGGCACTTATTACTTTAGATAACTCAAATACCTTATCTTTGCAATTATTGGGATGTTATTTTTATTGTTAGAATACTTACCAAGCATTTGGACCTCTTGTGTAATTCCATAAATGTCAATCAATGCCCAGAGTGGTCCTGAAACATTAATACCACACTGGAAAAGAACAGGGTCTTCATCGTTCACATTGTAAAATACTCGTCCATGTCTGTCCACCCAAAAAGCAAGGACATTGTCTTTCAGAGCAAATCTTTCAGGCAAAGCTTTGGCCCAGAAACCAGGCCTGGTTACCAAATCAGGGCAGGCATACTTTGGGATATCTGCAGAGCTCATCTGAGAGGGATCATGACTTGTAAAACCAAACCGTAAAGCACCACTCCATCCATGAAGTACCACTGATAACCGTAATCGCACTTTTTCATAAAGGTGAACTGGACGGTTGCTGAACGTTACACCATTACAGAAACTGTTTTTCCGAGTGGCTTTTCTGAAATGCGAGTCCAGACGAACATTTTTCCCTTTGGCCTGCGAGTGAAATCTCGGAGGTTCAGCGATGTTTAAATGTGCTCTCCGTTCATGACCGCTGGTTGGAACTGTGTAATACTGACGAGCAGATCCAGAACGGGTCTGGTGAGCTGCATCTGTAAGGTTAAAATTGAATAGTGTTAAAAAGGCTGTCAAATCTTAGTTCAATATAATGAACACGGTCCTTCAATGACAGTAAGTTATTTATCAATAGGAGCTTCTATAAAACTGAACACCGAATCTAGTTTAATATGAGTTAATCTATTTTCTATTTGTTTCATCACTGCTGATTCTGAAATATTTGCTAGCTGGTCTTTGATTCCTTCACAAATCCTCTCCCAGCAGAAGTGTAGGATGATAAATGTCTCCAGGTCTTAACTGAATATTGATGTTGTTCTATAACTACACTGTATGTACTACAATTCAAACTTGAAATAGTTAGTAGCATCAGTTACCATAAAAAATTATATAAACTGGTATGTGTCATAATTAAAAATTGTTTGGCCAATACAGACAGAGAGTTCCTCTGAATATTTAACAGCTCTGGCGCTCAAGCCCAGAAGCTTGAGATTAATAGCCCAACACTGGATCGTTCAGCTCATCTTACTGAATGGCTCATTTCGAAAGAACTACATTGCTTGTCAAATGTCTCAGGTAAATTGCTCTTGGCTCAGAATGAAGAGATTTCTATCTATTGCAACAACTGCAGTGGACAAGTTAATAATATCAACAGATCAAACCTGTGTTTAGAATTGTCAAAGGTATCAATCACCTGAATAAAACTTGGTACTGAATGTTAAATGTTGAAATATTTTTGCATCTTATTTTTTAAGGATAAAGTGATAATCATTTTGTTTTACTTAGTTGACTGTTGCAATAAAAATCGCAACAAATTGTTTAATATTTGTGCTTTCCACCTTATCTGTAAAGAACATAAGAAAGAGGAGCAGGAGTGGGCCATGTGGTCCTTCGAGCCTGCTCTGCCTATCAATACGATCATGGCTGATCTTTTTGTGGACTCAGATCCACCTACCTGCGCTCTGACCATATCCCTTAATTTCTTTATTATTCAAAAAAAAATTATCTTAGTTTTAAAAATGTTTACTGAATTAGTGTCAACTACTTCACTGGGCAAGGAATTCCACAGATTTACAACCTTCTGGGTGAAGAAGTTCCTTCTGAATTTAGTCCTAAATCTGCTCCCACTAATCCTGAGGCTCTTGTCTTAGTTGCACCTGCCAGTGGAAACATCCTGTCTATGTCAATCTTATCTATTTCCTTCATAATTTAATATGTTTCTATAGGGTATCCCCTCATTTTTCTAATTTCAATGAATAAAATCCCAGCCTACTTAGCTTCTCCTCATAAGCCAACCCTCTCAACTCCGGAATCAACCTATTGAACCTCCTCTGCATCCCCTCCAATGCCAGTACACCCTTGCTTAAGTAAGGAGACCAAAACTGCACATAGTACTATCAGAGGTCAAACAACAGAGGAGGGATTTAAAAGTGTTACATATTTAAGAAATTGAATAACAAGATTAGGATTTCTCACAAAGCACATGCTCAAACCTAGTTCAATTTGAAAAACACTGAATGGGAGACAAACTTCATTTTGTTACACATTCTCAAACATCTCGAACTTGTACACTAAACAGACTGCTTACTGGAGAATCTCCACAATTTTTTAGATTACTTACTTACAGTATGGAAACAGGCCCTTCGGCCCGACAAGTCCACACCGACACGCCAAAGCACAACCCACCCAGACCCATTCCCCTACGTTTTACCCCTTCACCTAACACTACCGGCAATTTAGCATGGCCAATTCACCTGACCTGCACGTTTTTGGACTGTGGGAGGAAACCCACGCAGACATGGGGAGAATGTGCAAACTCCACACAGTCAGTCGCCTGAGGCGGGAATTGAACCTGGGTCTCTGGTGCTGTGAGGCAACGGTGCTAACCACTGTGCCGCCGTACCGCCCACTAAATTGCTAAAGTACAATTTATAATAATCTTTCCAAAATAGGCTACCATCATAACATCCTCAGTGCTGATTTATTGCTATGCTTCAGAGTATATTGGAAGTTCTTGGCCTTTTTATGGATTACTACAGACATTCAGAGTAAAGAATCACCCTGAAAAACGATGTTTGAGACAGTCAGAAGGGATGGATTTCACTGTAAAGGAATCACTATTTGGGTGATTTGAAGAGGCAGCAGATAAAGGTACTTCAGATGTAAAATTAAATTTGAAATCAGTACAAAATGAGGAAGTCCGATTTGGGATGTGGAACAGAATGGCTAATCCTAATCTGAACAGATTTTATCATCATCCTGTCATATACCTGGTACAAAAATAAGTACACCTTGTTTGCATAAGTGAGTTCCGTGGTTAAAAAAAATGTATGAATTCATCAGCCAGACACATGTTGTAAAATAATTAATGTATCACTCTTTATAGAAATGTCTTAACATTTTCAATCTGCCTTCTTCTAGTTTCCAAATATAGTGAATGTTTGGAATCCTCTGCCCCCAAAGGGCTGAGAGGTTTAGACTAAGATTGATAAATACTTTTGAAGGAGAAATATCATGGAATTTGGAGATTGTGCAGGAAAATAGTGTTGAAGTGGAAAATCCACCATGATCCACTTGAATCGCAGAGTGCACTCAAGGGCCTGACTAGCCCACGCTGCTCCTCTTTCTTATGTTCTTACATATGTTCCATAAGTCAGAATAATGGCACGTAACATTAAAATAATTCTATATGCACTTTTCAGGAATCAAATTTTAGTGGACTGTTAAATGAAAATCTAACTAGCACAGATTTATAAATCTGAGAGCAAAAGTAAACAAAAATAAGTCAGCTTTTAGTCAACATTAAAGGTCTAATACCCTTACACAGGACTGGTCAGAAACTTCAGCGAGTGACCAATTTCATGACTAATAATTCATGGGATTCCTTTCAGGTACAGACTGAATCACGAATAGTGTTATTTAAAGGGACATTCAGACATAGGTGCTGAAATCTTCAGAGTGTGTGCACCAAATGGATTTGCTTGTGAGGAGTGAACTGCCAAAGAGGAATTTCCAACTTTAAGCACCTCACATCCTATGAAGGAGAAGGCATGCAGCCTGGGGGAAGCGTTCTGTAACATATTGAGGTCAATATCATATTGCTCGCACTTTTAGTCTTCTTTCCTGCAGATTCCCGATTAAGGGAATGACAATGAAGATGAAGATGAAGGTAGGAGAGCTGAAACCACAGTGGCATCAGTGCAAACAGATGAATATAGTTATGAGTCATCATGGATTAGATGATAAGGCTGATTCATTGTATCTTTGATGAAACAAATACACCATTTCACAAAACTCCTCCGTAATAGCCTCATTTAATCTGTTTGGCTGTACAGTCAATGGTAGAAGGTGGGGTATCTAGTGACGTGCATCCTCTTTAAATGCTCCCTTCTTTGCCCTTTTCTGTGCTTCTCCTGTTCCATGCTATGGCCCACGTGTGTAGTCCCAAACGGAATGCCATACTTCCTCAGGAGAAGCTCTTACCTGGGGTAGGAGGGTGGGTGAAATTCAACAAATAGAAACCGAAATTGCTGGAAAAACTCAGAACTGTCTGAGGAAGGGTCACCAGGCCAAAACATTAACATTGATTTCTTTTCATAGATGGCTGCCAAACCTGCTGAGGTTTTCCTGCAATTTTTGTTTCTGTTTATGATTTACAGCACCTGCAGTTCTTTCCAATTTTATTGAGTAAAACTGCCAGTTTGTTTTCATCTTTTCAGAAGCAGTAAGAAGGTCCAGGTGTGTTTGGGTAGATCCAATTCAAAAAGAAAATTCAACCTCAGGAATCACTAACGAAACTCTTTAAGCTTAGATGCTCCTCATTTCTATCTGTATCAGGAAATTATGATCAGACCTGTGTTTTATAAATCTGAGTTTAACTTACAACTAATGCATTATAAAAATAATGCAGACAAGATGGAAATGTAACACTATTGACTATTTTTTTAAATGAACATATTCAGGACAAATGTTCAACTTCCATTTGCTGTACTTTAAGATTATGAACAAATGGAGCTTATTGAGCCATTCATTGCCTCGCGGCATTCAATAAGACCATGACTGATCTGATTGTGGCCCAACCTCATCTCCTGTCCAAATCCCATATCCCTCAACACCCTTCTATATTTAAAAAAAAACTGTCTAAGTGTGATCCAGCCCAGTGCACTCTGAATGAATATGTTGCACTGCATAATTCCTGTAAGACTGCCACATGTCTGTGCATGCACACATCTTAAAAGGAATATTTTTTTGCATAGGCTATTTGTTTCTGATGCAACCATTTCCCAATTACTGCACATCCACGCAAATTAGAAGGAAAATCTCAGGTCTCAACTGGTGATATGGTAAGGACAAATAAATACAAGTGATTTAAAGTTGAATAACTGGCAGAAACCACTTTTCAATTTTGCTGCTACAAATAAGTATAAAATCATATAATACCAGGTTATAGTTCAACTGATTTACAGTATTTAGAAGCACTAGCTTTTGGAGCGCTGCTCCTTCATTTACCTAATGAAGGAGCAGCATTCTGAAAGCTAGTGCTTCCAAATAAACCTGCTGGACTATAACCTGGTGTTGTGTGACTTTTAATTTTGTTCACTCCAATCCAACACCAGCTCCTCCACAAATAAGTATGGGGACCAAAAGGTGGAAGACTTCATTTTAAGAAAGGATCACGGGATCTGAAAGATTATCTTTGATTTGTCTTTGCAGGTGCTAGCAGAGCTGCTGAGCTTTTGCAGCAACTTCTGTTTTTGTTTCTGATTTACACTGTCCACAGTTCATTAGGTATTCATTTGGAAGAATTCACCTTTCCTACATTCATTTTTGGAAGAAAGGTTATTTTGCCATTCAACTTCAGGTGGTACTGCACCCATGTATGACATAATAACAAGTAAATAGAGCAAAGAAAAAAATGACCCATTTATGGTGTCATCTGCATTATGTTAGAAAACTTTTGAAGGAAGCGTACATCTCCCTGAAACCTGTATCATTTTTCACTGCTGGAAAGTTTATGAAGCATTATAACTTATTCCCACCTGCAAGATTTACAGACAGTGGAGCTGTCACGTTGGTTAAAAGGTCACACCTCACTGTCCTGGCCAGAGATTCTGTAGAATCAATTGTCCATTTATTGCATGTGGTACATTAGTTTATTGTATATTGATAAACTGTTACTGTTCTGATGTAAATTAGACCGAGGTAATTGCAGGTAACAAGCATCTGTTTGGAGTGCGCAGTTGCTTGCAACAGCTTCTTTGATATTCATGAAGAAGCTCATCTGGTTTCTAAAACTCCATATAAAGAAGCTTGTACAAAAACTGAGAATTTTTAAGACAACACAACCTTGTTCATCTATTTTGCTAAAAATACGTTCTTTGTAAATTGACAAAACGCACACATTCTGATGTCATAGAAAATAAAGTGAGGAGAAATAAGATTTAATGCAATATTTTTTAAAAGGTCCTGGCACAAGTCCAGGGTACCTTTTGACTTGGAAAGCAATCATTAATTGGGATTAAGTGCATAAAATATGAAAAGGATGTTAATATTATATTCAAGGTTATCATTATCCTGTAATTTAACTGCACTACATCAGTGCATAATTTTCTAGAACTGATCTTTTTCTAAGCAAGTTTTAGGATCTCCTCAAAGTTACTCACATTTATTAGTTTAACAATGAAGCAGCTGACAAATATATAAAATTATTTATGCAATTGCAAGGAATTTATGCACCTATTCATAAATAAGTGGCCCTGTGAAATGGACACTTGACCATTTATTTGGTACTAAAAGCTATATAATATTAATTTACTAGTTTTCTATTAGAAATAAATTAGAACTACTTTTCCTAAAAGCATAAAACCAAACCAATCACCACTAAAGAAAATGTTATTACGTCTACTCAATAAATGACAACAAGTGCCATAAGAATTTGTTCAGTATTTGCCATCTGAAAAAAAATCTTTGACAACCATTTGCTTCCTTTGTAAACTACTGATATATTTATCAAGGTCATTGCATACAAGTTATTCAGTTCAATGATAAAATCCATTTCGAACAGCTTTTGAAGGCTTTTTGAGCATGGTATCTCTGGAAACCTACGGGTCAACATGGCTGTATTAACTCAAACAGTGAGCCATGTTGTTCTGAACAGTTAACAGCATGACAGCAAACAATGTGCATTCACAGACTCCAGCTGCAAATCTACAACATTTGACCAGAATTATCTCAGACCGATTAAAAAAAAGTTCAATTCAAGTGGTAAGCCATTGTATAGAACAGAAATGCTTTGTAATTAGGTTGGGACGCTAACAGTATCACAATCAGACTCTTTACTCAAAGCAACTGTTCTTTATTTTGACTATTGAAAGTTCCATGTAAAAAAACAGATGGTGGCCCAGATGGCTGCTTTTCCTAAGAAAGTTACAATTTAATGGACATAAGTGATTGTTAGTTTTTATTTGTTCATGTTCCTCTGCACATTAAAAAAAACACTCACAATATTCTTATGGGATGAACAGAGTGGAAGGGGAGATAATTACTCTTGGTAATTATGCACTCATAATCCAAAGAGATTTAAGAGTTTTCACAATCTATTAACAAGAATCCTTTTGGGATTTTTTTTGAAATGGAAAACATTTCTCAAATTCTTTCTAAAAATAACCTTCCATTTTTCATCCACAGTGAGTACAAATGTGATTCAACATTCAAGGCTCACCACAACTGAAACCTTTCGATAATACTCAATTCTACTGCTCTTTTATAATTCAGTAAACAAAATCACTTTGTATTGCATAGTTTATCTTCATAATTTCTATATTAAGCAGGTAAACTTAAACAACTACAGTAAAAGAGCAAACTCCTTTAAAGCACTAGATAACCACATTCATTTGAGTGCAGTATTTTTAAAAATGATAATGTGTAAAACCAATAATTGATATAGATTCTCCTGGAAAATAAGGACATAAAATGTGGTAGTTAGGCCTAGATATCTTGGAACTGCATCACTGCAGAAAGCATCAGAGCTGCACCTTCCTATTCACAGTTTCATTCGTTTCCTTGACAGCACATGGTATAATGACATATGTGCTATATTAAAACATCTGTCACTGTACCAGATGAAAGGCAATCTCTTCCTCAAAACTGACATAAATGTTAAAAAACAAAATAACTGTTTGGTTAAAGGTTACATAAATCTTTTACAAATTAACACCTAAATGTTCTGCTCAGCACTCCTAACATAGTGGGAGAGTAATTGAAAATTTAATATCCCCAGCATATGATTTTCACAATTGTTAGATTAGATTCCCTGCACAATGGAAACAGGCCTTCAGCCCAACAAGTCCATGCTAAACCTCCAAAAATTAACCTACCCATACCCTATATTTACCCCTGACTAATGCACCTACCACTATGGGCAATTGAGCATGGCCAATTCACCCAACCTGCAAATCTTTGGACTGTGGGAGGAAACCCATGCAGACACGGGGAGAATGTGCAAACTCCACGGAGACAGTCGCCTGAGACAGGAATCAAACCCAGTCCCTGGCACCATGAGGCAGCAGCACTAACCACTGAGCTACCATGCCAATCCACAATTTCCAACAATTAAAATAGCTGGTTTGAAAAGCAATGACTGTGGTTGCACATATTTTCAGTATGAAGTCTGATAGTAGCATGGTGGTGAAAATGAAAATTACCAATTATAACTTAACAATACTGTTCTGTGAGAATAGATAGGAGCTGTTTTTCCTGCTAGGGGCCTGCCATCCTGGAGCTGTATTGTTAGAGAACTAGTTTGTAGATTACAGTATATAAAAACATTGGTAATTTCCACTTAATCAGAAGAGAAGTTGGTAGCTTCACTTTGGTTTATTGGAAAATGTGATTAAATTCAATAAAAGATCTGTGGTTTACCACAGAAAAAAAATCTAAATTCTAAACTGTTGACAGCAATCTTTGGATTATATAATTATACATGATATAGAACATTTAGAAACAATTTTCTTTTGCATCACAAATATTTATACAAAGATTAACATTTATGTCAATGTAGAATGGTAAAAATGAACAAAATTGAACAATTTATAGCACATGCATCATTTGAATGCAAAGATGCTGTTGATTGGTGAGTTGCTGTATGTGAAATACATTGGAAGGATTTTTATTTGTAGTTGTTGGGGTTTCTGCTTATTTTAGGGCTCCTTTTGAATTGTATACATCACTCTCTTTTGAGCAGGTTCCAAAATGGGAAACAGTAGTCAGCCAGTCTGCTAGTAATAAACTAATACCTTTTCTTTAGAAATCAATTTTACAAGTTACTTTGCTGGTTGGAATGACATGAGTAAAATATTAATATTTGTAGCTTGATAGCCACTAGAAACTTCTGGTTGTTGTGTTACTTGTGATCAGTTGTAAAACCCAAATATAAGGAAACTATGTAGAGTACTAACACTTCTTTGTCTAATAAGGTTCAAACAATATTCATTCTTGGCTTGTTAATCTGCTTCAAACAATAACTTGATACATGTGGTATTTCTTGGATAAAATTGCAGTGTGGCTTATAGATTTAGTTTTGGTTTCTCCAGGAGCATATGGGTGATATGACGTTGTAAAAGATCACAGAAAAGTAAACAGGAACGCATCCATTTTACTAGCTTGTACAAGAGTTACAAGAATACAGTACTTTGTTGAAAGCAATTCCTTGTGAACTTGGACTAATTCTCTCCAACTATTGGATTAAATTGTTGACAGTGAGAAAATATGAACAATTTCATCTGCAAATTAACTTTGAACAAATGGTTTGAGTTTGCACACAGTGGTCTATAGTGTGGTTATCATGCCTTTTGAGGCAATAGGAAAAGGTTGTAACATTCTAGCAAGAGACTGAATACAATTTCAGCTAATTGTTAGAAGTGGGCTTTGCCCATGACTGATGTTACAGTTCAGATAATACTATTGTTTAGGATGACTATAAGCTAGGCATGTACAGACAGAAGGGAAAAGCTCAAAATGAAACAAGGTATCATTATGGTTTTGGTTAGAGTACAAGTTCATCAAACGCCTGAGCAACTTTTACTCAAATAGCAAATCGTTCGGTGATCATTTTTGGGTCACATTGATGCCCTCAAACTGTACCATAATCAAACTCTCATTCAGTCCCTTTTCAATAATTAAGGAGGAAGCCAGATTGTCAGGTCCCAGGATTTTTCAGGAAATGCTCTGTTATCTGAATTATAGAAAGTGCACATGGATGCCCCAAATGAATTCTCTTTCTCGTGAAGTAGCACCGCTTAAAACAGGCTAGAAAGGTTAGAACTGTCAATAGCAAGCCCTCATGTAATAAAACATTCCAAGGCTCTTCATAAAAGCATTAGAAAATAAAGTATGACAAGGACACATTCAGACAAAAGGTAGGCTTTAAGGAGCTCTGAAAGGAGGCAAGAGAAATTTAAAGGTTTGGGATGGAATTCCAGAGGTTAGGGCCAGGCGGCTGAAGCAACGCATGATGGAATGATTAAAACCCAATAATCTGAAGAGATTGGAATTATAAGAGTGTCAAGATCACAGAGTGTTATAAGGCTGGACGAGATCACGGAAATAGGAAGGGGCAAGCTTTTGGGAGGGGGATTTGGGTTTGAAAATGAAATTGAGAGTTTTAAAACTGACGAGCTACTTATCTAGTATAGATAAACAGGCACATGGGTGATGGGTAAGCAGCATTCAGTGTAAATTAGGACACAGGCAGTGGAGTTTTGGATGACATCTAGTATATACTGAATGCGAGAGGTCAGCAGAAGTGTGTTAAATTTGCCAAGTCTAGATGTAACAGAAACATTGAGTCTTCATTTACAACTAGCTTTCCCTTGGGCCAAGAGGGATGTGTCAAAAGTTCACATTGGTACTGTGGTCTATGTGCTCAAGTTTTTTTGGTGCCTGCCATTTGACCATTCAGTTCTGGTAGCTCTTTTGAGAATTGTAGAGGATTCTGAACTGTTTGCTTTGTATGGTGGAATGAAGAAACATGAAGGAATTAAGCAATGAAGGAGAATGAGAGAACATCAAACAAAATTAAACCAAAGTGCATTAGGTCTAGTGATAGCATTGGAAGCTCAACAGTGGTGGGCTCAACCTGTGTTCACAGATACAAGTTTCTATGTTTATGGATACCAAATATCATGGAAATGTCAGTTTTAATTCTCAGATGAAGTTCTGTTAATATAGTCTCTTTTCACTTGTTGACATTAACACTTTTTTAGATGTTATGTTCAGCATACTCTAAATACTGTTGCTGCACACATCTAATGTAAACCTATCTTAATATGCTTTCTCTTTTAATCCCCACCACATCTTTCCTAAGTACAGGCCTAATTTATAGCCTTCCCCAAAGCTAATAACTAGTATTTCTCAAAATAAAACCACAGGTGGCAACATTCCAGGAGCATATTTAAATTCCTTAGCAGTTTGAAAATCAGCACCTTAATCTACCTACAAAAGTGAAGGAATGGAGTCACCTCTGAGTTATTAGAAATGCCCCGGTCACAGGAAATAACTCAGCTGGAAAGATAGAAAAGATAGAAAACAAATATCTTATTCAGTACCAACTTTTTGATAACAATTTAATGCATCAGTGCATTTACCTCAGATTGAATATTCAATATCTTGCTTACTGGTTCAATTACTCTGTAGACATTTTAAAATAAAGTTTAAAATAGTCAGAGAAAGCATAGTGAACAAATGTTTCAGTTCTACCTGTTAAGAGCTTTTGGCTAACAAAATGCTGAGGAAAGATTTAATATTCCAAAGAAAGCAGAACTTCATTAAGCCGATAATTACCAATTATATTAAAAAACTTATTTTTTAAAAAAACCTTGTTTTCTTGTGAGTGTGAAATCCATGATTGTGTTAATATTGGATTAGTGATCAGTTGAAAATGATAATGTAATAAATCATGTTAAAATCCGATGTTAATTAACTTGAGAATGAAGACAATTCTTTGACTTGTTCACTTTGTCATTCTTGATTTTTAAAATAGCTTTTGAAGAACAAGGGAATTCATCCCACTATAATATTCAATATGCTGTCTGACTCCCCCTGTACTGGCTCCCCATATATAAACAACCAGTTACATACCAAAAAAACTATTTTATTGCTTGATTTTAAAAGAAAATTAGGGATGCTATGATCAATTAAGCATTGAAACTAACATTCAGCAGAATATCAATGTTTTAAGTTCTATCCATACATAATGGATTAAGTCAATTTCGCTACTGAAATGGGAGTTTTCAACCTCCAAATAGGTGCTGGCCTTGATCCGTCAAAGAATGGCAGAAGCCCAGGAATTGCTGGGAATTACTTTTTGGACTGAGACTAAATCGTTGCTCGAAGCAGCAGGCTCCTTTTGTTCTTCACCAAGAAACATGACAGATCGACAAATTGGATTTTGAAGATTCAGACTATCCCACGAATGCAATTGCCAACAGGTCTCAGGATTTGGGATAACAGAAGTTCTATGAAACCAAGAGAAGCACTCCTGTTTCTTTTGGACCCACCTCAAACTCTTAAAAATAATGGATCTGATTACAGTCCATGGACCAGGCAGCACAATTACAAAACCCTGTACAGAACACGTCTGGTACTTTCCCAAATCAAGGAAAGCCAGTTTCTCATGACATAGGCCACTGGCCTAAAGTACATTTTAGGTGATCTCTCTGGTTGTGTGAATAACAGGAGAAAGTAAGGACTGCAGATGCTGGAAATCTGAGTTAAAAATTGTGGCGCTGAAGGGCTTATGCACGAAACATTGATTCTCCTGCTCCTCGGACGCTGCCTGGCCTGCTGTGCTTTTCGACTCTGTATGAAAAACACTCTAACACCCATCTTAGATCAAAAGTACTTTAGGTACCAGTAGTTTGAAACACCGAAACTGAATGTATCTAGAATAACTACAAAGGAAACTCCAAAATGTAACAATGTTTGTCCAGCAGAAAGCAGTACTTCAACAAGTGACAATACCTACCATGTACCACTGACCATATAGATAACATTTTGGTTCATACAATGTGTTTGGTTTCTGTGTTTCAGACTACTCTTATATTGTTTGAGAGTTCTGTCTGCTCTGTCCCAAAGTGTTGCCATTTGTCCAGATACTTGTATTAATTTCCATGTTCAGAAAACAGAGAACTCTCTTCATGTTATTTCTTTTATTGATCTTATCCTAGTTATTCATAAGATTTACTATCTTCCGAAAGCAGTACAGTAATCTACAGAAGACTAGTGGAAGTGGTTTAGGGTGAAATTAATGATACCCTACCATCTTAACTAATGACAATGATATAAAATAAATAAAGAAGCAGGTTTTAAATGTCAATAAATGTCATTTTTAAAAAAATACAATTGAAGGAAAATAAACTACTAAAATGCAATTATCTTTATAGAAAATGACAACATTGCATCAATTAGGATTTTCTTCACCCTGTGGTTATATTAATTTTTATAAATTTGAGTTGAATTACCACCAATCAAAAGCAGTAAATTACCATAGATAATTGTTTCAAATAGGGTTTTTTTAAAATATAAATTTTAAATTTGTTTTCGATAATTGTTTGATTTATGGGCATTGGTCAATCTAGGTAGCAAATTTTACCTTTGCTTACATGCAATGTTTTACTTGTACAGCCTGGTAGTTAGACAGTCTGAGTAATATGGGACCTTCTTATTATCATGAATATTACCATATCCATTGCAAGTGGCATAACAAGCAATTCTCCAATTAAAGGCAGATTGATTAACACTTTAATGAAACTAGGCCAGATTCTTATCTTACTTAAGCTGCTTTAAAGGTAACAAATAAGCCGCAGACAGAGTTGAAATAGGTCTCACTTACTGCAACTGTACTATCTGAGTTTTCTATTCAGATTAGGAAAAGATGTTATCCTAGGTAGATAGGTTAGGAAAAGATGTTATCTCATCAATGGGCAAAGTATTCTTGCTTTTAGTCAGTGTCAGCATCGATTGAGACACAGACATTTATTGCGCTTGGTCAGCTCAACTTTAGATAAACTGTTTGAGCCCCACTTGATTCTGTCTCTCAAGCTGGCCCTGAACACATGGCGTTGTTCTTTTATTTCTTCTGTTCAGTAATTGAAATTAGATCCCATCAGCTGTTTGAATTTGAACCTGTGATCCTCAGGACTGTAATTTAGGTCTCTACTTCAGTGACATTATGACATTAGCACTCCTACCCTATTCCTTGTGTTCATAGAAAACAGAGGGAGAAGTTTCACATCTCTTCTCATCTAGGGTCTGTGAACAAGGCTGTTCTTTTAACTTGCCATAACCCTCTTGAAAGTGGATTCTTATCAGGCACCCAAGCTGTGAATGCAAGAATACCATTTGTGAACAGCATACCAGAATTCTAAAGGAAATTATATTGTATTGGAAATTGTTATAGACAGTAGCTTCGACAGTTATTTCATTAACATTAAAGATTTCTTCATTGTCTCATTTGTTCTACTATCGGTTAGTTCAGTTGGCTGGATAGCTGGCTTGCAATGCAGAATGATGCCAACATTATGCGTTTAATTTCCACACAGGCTGAGGTTACCAGCAAGGATCTCCTTCTCAGTCTCTCCCTCATCTGAAGTGTGGTGACCTTCATGTTAAACATTTCTCATCATTCCTCTCACTAATGAGAGAGCTGTTCTCTGTGACTATGGTGATCTTACCGTTGCCTTTAGATCCAGTACAGGACATACACCTTCTGTTAAAGACAAGAATTGACTGTATCTTTGACTCTAGATCTTGACTTAAAGTTGAAATATTTTGTAACTTAAAACAAAAAATCCCTCCAGGGTAAAAGAGCTGTAATAATTAATTCCAAATTACTGGAAACATTGTACCTAATAATTTTCAAAAGACTGTGATTTTGTAAAAAGAAACTAAAATTGCAAACATTAAGATCAAAATTGCCCGGTGGGCAGTTCTTTGATATAAATGCTCTCACCAAACTCAGTGAAAGTACTGTAAAATTACTTTGTGTTGTTCAACATTTTCCAAATTTGTTGGCAAATGACATTGTTCTTTAAAGTAATTCACACTTTTCTGCAAGCAAGGGCATGTTTCTGCTTATGAATACGAGGTATTGTTGAGCTGTCCCAGCAAAAACAGCAAGCAAAGGATCTCAGCAAGAAATTATTGTGTGATATTGTGGTCAAGAGAGTTAATGTCAAAGGAAGAAGACAAAACAAAAGGGTATAACAGTGTTGCATGGGCACCAGAATATAAAACATAACTTTATCACTATTAAAAAATAATTGGTGTCAATCAATAAGCCATCCATTATACAATACAGTGTAGGTATAAACAATACATTCAGTGTTACAATTTCATATAAATCAAAAGTCTACAGCTGTAATATTGCAACTTCCACAAACTGCAACCGCAAATGCTCCAGGTTACCACTTACATATAGCAATGGAAACTAGTGTGTTATGTTCATGTAACAACTGTATTAGTTACTTTGAAATGATTCTTGGATGTTTTTATAATTCTTTTGATTTTTTTTTATTTCAATGTGTACACTTAGTAAATGTTGCAAATTATATTTAAAAATGCATAAATATATCACTTTGTAACATGGACTTGTTATTCCTTCACACCAATTTCAAAACTTCAATGTTTAGTGAATCCATTTGCAGTTCAAGCTTGAATGTAATGCCTCTTAGAAGATTCATGGAACATGGTTTGCCATTTCAGTCAGTAGTTGAGTCATTCTTATCATGCTTTTTGATTCAATAGCAAGTGTTAGCTGACCACAGTTATAAAAGCTAAAAGAAGGTTACGAATTAGCTCATTACTTTTGACTACAATGTATTTTACCCCACACTTGATCTCCTTGATATTCAAGAACCTATCTATCTCAGTCTTAAATATACTCATTGACCTGAGGCTCCATAAGGCTCTGGTGTCACCACAGTTGGAGTATTATGCACAGTTTGGGTCCCATATCTCAGGAAAGATGTACTGGCCCTGGTGCGTGTTCAGAGGAAGTTCATGAGAATGGTCCGAGGAATGAAATGCTTAACATATAAGGAACATTTGAGGACTCTGGGTTTATACCTGAAGGTGCTTAGAAGAATGAAGGGTGATTTAATCGAAACATACAGAATACTGAATGTCCTGGACAGAGTAGATATGGGAAAGATGTTTTCATTGGTAGGAGAGACTAGGACCCAAGGGCATGGCCTTAGAGTAAAGGGAAGACCTTTTAGAACAGCGATAAAAAGAAACTACTTCTGCCAGAGAGTGGTGAATCTATGGAATTCATTGTTACAGAAGGCTGTGGAGGTCAGGATATTGAGTATATTTAAGACTGAGATAGATAGGTTCTTGAGTATTAAGAAGACCAAGGGTTAGGGGGAGAAAGCATGACAATAGGGTTGAAAAACTTATCAACTTTGATTGAATGGCACAACAGAGTTGATGGGATGAATGGCCTAATTTCTGCTCCAATGTCTTATGATCTTTGCATGCTTCTACTGACCTTCCTGCCACTCCATTTCCAGGCAGTGCATTCTATACCCTAATTACCCACAGTGTGAAAATGTTTTTTTTCACACAGCACCCTTTCTTTGTTTGCACAACACTATAAATCTATGTCTTCTCACTTTTTTTTTCTTTTATGAACAGGAACAACTTCTTCCTGTCTATTCTACCCAGCATGCTCATATTTTTGAAAACTAATGTCATAATTTTAAAGATCTCTACTCAGTCTTCTTTCATTCACGTAACAATACATGTTAAGTGCATCCGCATTGATACAATTAACCAGTGGTTCTGTCTTAAAAATATATACCATAAGATTTGAGCCTGATATTCTAATGGGCTTTCAGGCCTCCAATTTGTGACTTCAAATAATACATTTAACCTATTGTATTTACCTTGATTAGCTTGCAATTAAAATCATCAATGAAATTAGTCATATGATGATTTCATGAGAATCTATTCAGAGTCAAATTTGAGAATCAAAACCTAGCTGAAATGTGCAGGAAAATTAAAGCTGCATACAATAATAATTGTTGAAAATGACATAGTTTATATAAAATGTAATGTGCAAGATTTGTAATACTGTTGTTAGAGTATAAAGCCTTACTTTAGAAAGGATGTCAAAACCATGAGAAGCTTGCACAAGAGATACTAAAATGAGTTGAGAGGCTAATAAAAGTAACTGGAAACCCTGGGACCCTTGCCTTTAGAAGAAAGAGGGTGCTTAGGGATCTTACTGGTGTGTTCAACATGATGAGTGGGGCAATATCTACAGGACAAAAATTAGTAATCAAATGAACAAGGAGGTAATATTAACCTCCTTATCATCATTTATACAACTGGAATAAGACAGAAGGAGTAAAATCAATTGAATAGGTCCTGCTTTATTCCCACATGTCACCTACTGCTGCTATTTTCTAGTTCAAACAGGCAGGATCCTTATTAGCCTATGCAAATTGAGGTTCTACAGCAGCTGGCAACAGGAGAAAATACCGGAAACAACAACAATCTGTAAAGAAATGTGATAACCAATTCACATGCAACACTTGAGGCAGAACCTGCTTCTCACAGATAAGACTCTTCAGCCATAAGTTAAATTATAATGTATAAAACTGGCCCAGTCTCAAGGATTTGACTTGTTGCATGTCTATCACTGAATGCAAATGGATTCATGCTGATGTAGATTGGACACGGACACATTTTAGATGTAGGTCCTGTCCAAAGTCTGATTGAAAAGCAGTCACAACATTATCCTTTAAAAGAATCATGAAAGGCTGCAGTGAAAAGAGAAAGCGATTGTTTTGGGGAGATTTTATTGACTTGTGGAGTGTAAATTCCAGCCCAATATTCCACCAAGTTGGACTGGCCCCTCTCTTTAAATGGCTTTTGGCAGTTCAGTTCAGTCCTGTGGTTGGGCCATTGGATTTCTGACCTGACTGTAGATTATTTCACCTCCAATAATACCAACTATGACAAGTTTCAAGGCCTCTCACCTACCAAAGGTTTGTGCATCTCAAAATTCCTCCCAACCACACTGTCCCTGCATCTCCTGTTCAATCACTACCAAAATGTGAAGATTGCTCAGAAGGATTAATTTTTATATATAGAATGTGCATGGAATACCTGATCAAAACAAAATCTAAAAATGCAATTTTTTTTAGAAAAGAACAAATATTTGATAGAAAAATGGGAAAGGGTGGTGGGGGGAATAATTAATCAAATGCTGTGTGCATGAAAATCTACTCAGTATTAGATTTAAGAGTTAGAGACTCGTCAAAATAATTTTAATTTTTAATTAAAAAGAATGATTCTGTTCCTGTAGAAAGCTCTGGAGGCCAGGTGATTAAATTTACTTAGCGTAGAGTTAGATTTTTGATGAATAAATTACTCAAAAGGTTTTGTTTGTCAGATAAGAATATGGAGTTGAAACCACAAGCAGTCATTAACGTACTGAATCATTGAGCAGGCTCAAAGGGATGTTCTTAAAATGTAAAAAGATGTCAAATCTTGTGTACCATCTCTTAAAATCACAATTTCTGAGAACTCATTTAATGTAAAATATTCCATATAAGTTTTATAACACTATAATAACAATCTTGCATCCACTTGCAATACAATAATTTAGGGAGAATGTCAAAGCCATGAAAAGCATACAGACGGGTTTCACAATGATGTTTCAGAGTGAAGAGAAAAAATGGAGTGCTTTGTGGAGTGACTATATCTTTCCCAGTTAGAGACAAAAAAAAACTGCAGCTGCTGGAATCCAAAGTAGACAAACAGGAGGCTGAACATAGCAAGCCATGCAGCACCAAGAGGTGGAGAAATAACATTTCAGGTGGAGCACTGACATAGGCATAATAGACTGAATGGCCCATCTGTGCTGAGATATTCTGTGGTGATAGCTTACATAATTCAGATACATACAATGAGGTTCTCAAGTGCTTAGTATTGTGATGTTCACTTAAACTATAAAAGCCATATTACCAACAGACAGAAAACATGGAGGTAGAAGTGATCACTTCCTAACAGGTTATGCTGAAAATTTAAACAATCCCTCATGCTTTGGTCCCCTCATTTTATATACAATTAATTAAACTTATTTTTTGTGATGGAAATAATTTTTATTCGTCTGCCACAATTACGACCTGAGCGCAATTTTTCCGGATGTGCCAGAATTTCAGACAGAACACATGTTGACACCACCATCCCCTTAAATAGAAACAAAATTAAACATCCTTCACTGCACACCCGCATCTTTTCGGAAGCAAATCCCAAAAGCTGCCTTAATGAAAACATAGAGGACACGTTCGTTCTTTATTTATGTAACAATAAAACTGCAGTGCTAATTTTTCCAAATATTATGAAAACATGGTGTGGTTTAGTTGCAACCTTAAGACTGCTCTGCACTCAATGAAATGTGAACATGACAATGTCGGGCAATATTGCTTCTTAGAGAACACTAGCACTTTTTTTTGTCATTAATTAGTTCGACTGCGAACCGTACTTTTGTGGACATAGAGACTCACTCCATTGACTGCTGTTTTAACCAGTGGCCCTTATTCAGGAGCAACTGTCACATTGTCTCACCACCTGTTCGGAACTTTTGGAAGCTGAAAGCAATGAGGTGCTTTCCAACTGAAACACACACCTCCCCTCGACAGCTGAAGACTGGAACCCCCACCCCCACCCCTGATACAGCAGTTAGTTGTGACTAAAGATAGCAGGGTTTTTTAAACAGTCACACGGACCTCAGTCCACATCCAGCCCAAAAGCTATTTTCTCTCTCTCTCTCTCGAAGGCACTTGACAGCTATAGGGATTTGGTTCCCTGGCATCCTATTTCTTAGAGCGGCCTCCGCTTTTTACACAAAAAACCGACCCGAATAAGCTCCTATACCTCTATATTTAAAACTGCTCGTCACGAAGGGCTTTGCAGATCTATTTATAATTCCTTGAAGTGACTTGAGATCAGAGGTGATTGCCATAAAAAGAACTGCGTTGTTAATCTAACCTTAATTAATGAGTTCTGGTTGACGGGGATTTTTTTGAAAACAAAAACAGCGAGATCATATTCTGGGCGGTTGGGGGCCACCCTTTCTCGTTGACAGCAAGTTATATATTTTTCCCTGGTCTAGTTCCCTCTTCTCTCTTTGTGTATTATGATGACAATTGACTGGTCTTTTTTTTTAATAACCCATTTTTTTTTCTTAAATCAACCTGTTCAGAGATGCTGTAACACACCTCTGGGAGCAGGTAAGACGTGAATTTGGGTCTCTGGGTCAGGGAACGACCACTGCACTCCCCCGGTGCAAAGGGAGAGAGAAAAGGCGAGCCTGCCTGTTTGGAGAAGCGGAGGTCAGGAGCCCACAGAGGCTGGGACTGAGGGGCGCTGTCACCAGCGGCTGCAGAGGCGGAGGGTTCGGCGCACAGAGTGCGGGCGGGGCGGGGGCACTAATCACCCAGGAAAACCGCTTTGGCAACAAAAAAAACCCACCGCAGCCACCAGCCCAGAGAGAGAGAAAAAAACAACGATAAAAAGCATCATCGGAGGGCCTGGGCTTGTGTAACATGTGCCTCTCTCTCTCGAGCGCGCATAACGAAAGGATTTGCCTGTGGTTACAATAATCGAAGATGGATCACACAACCAAGAGTCGGGCGGTCTGCCCACGAGGAAACCCTGCTCACACCGTGCTTTTCAAGGCTGTCGGAAGCTGGAAAATACAGGTTTGTGGCTCCCGGAGCAGGAGATCGCGGCAGAGGGTGTGTGTGTGTAGGGGGGAGAGGAAGCTCCCTACCTGCATGGGTTTTCTGAGCACTGTTTCCCATCCCTTCCTTTCATTTAAAGCGAGACAGAGCCGCCTGCGGTTGGTTTCATGTGGATCACAGCAGCGCTGTAATTTCTGCCCCGGGCTTCGAAAGGTCCATCGACTCGCGGGAGCAGGTCGTTTCAATGAACACACCGAGAGGGAGGTCTTCAGGTTCCAACTGATCTCAGTCCTGCCTTCGACACAAAGAAAGCCCCTGCCGCTGTTCCCCGGGGAGGGGGGGGGGGGGGGGGTGGTGGTTGATTCAAGCCCCTTCCTTATCTGGGGAATCACGCAGGGATTGCAATTGGCCAGGCTACCACACACACACACACACGAGTCGGCGCGGGGAACGACCCCACCGGTTCCCCCGGACTTAAGAAAAGTCAACTACTTCCTTCTGCGATCTCTATTGATCCTGGCAACGGCGCTGCCCATCTCTCGTCACTGCATCCCACCGCTCACTCCCTCCGGGCGAACCCAGAGTCCAACTCATTGAATCTCACAGCTTTTGGCAGTTCTGCCTCTGGATCACGCCGCTGATCATCTGCGCCGGCAGTACTAACATTTCTGTTATTTTTTCTCTCTCTCTGACAGCCCGACTCCCCCCGCCCCGTAGCTCCCACCTCCCCCCCCCAATACACACACAGTCCTCCAGCAATCAGAAAACTGATTCTTAATATGTGACTGGCATAGCGTGAGAACGACATCACGCCTTAGGAATGTTTTATAGAAGCTAATGCACAGAATATCAAGCCGGATTAAAGAATCTCTATGTTGGTGTATCATTTCATCGAGAACTTCTTACAATTCACCAGTCAAATGAATTGAATTTCTACAGGTTTTCTCCCTTTCGCCACGAAAGCAGAATTTTCTCAGATCTCCATCCTTTTTTTCTGATTTGAATATCATAAACTGGGCAAATACAACTTGCTTGAAAGACAATCTAACCAACTACCTCATGATAACTGATTCTGCATCCAAGTTCCATTTTATGATGAAAGTGAGTTGAGGTTCTAACTGAATAAGACCAATCCTTAGCCACACAACTTGAACCAATCATGTATTGAGCATCAGAACCTCAAGAAGTCTTCTTGTCTCTGATGCAAGGCCAGCACTCTGTTTTGTTTACATCTTATGATTCACGTTAAACATAATGAGCAGTGCAAAATCTGGTTGAATAGAACAATAATATCAAAACAGGAATCAAAGCCACATATTTTAGATGGTTGTTAGCATAAAATCGTAAATTTTAATCACAATAATAAAGGCATCTTATCCGAAGGCATCGACAATCTTCACAATTGTCCTCAACTTCATTGAACTCCAGGTGTTTCCATGTAAAATACATAGCCCTGCATATGACCCACAGATAAACTACACCAGTCCAGCACAAATGCTTTCATTGAATGTCAGTAACGCAAATATTCCATTTCAAAAACAAAATCAAAAAGAAAATCTAAGTAAATTCCAGCACACTATGAAGACAACCTGTAGCAGACCGGGAATTATTACTAGTTAAGAATGTATTTAGCATACAAATTATGTTACTATAACTTATTCAGATTGGTTGGGGGAAAAGAAGTATGAACGTCCATTTGCACAGTTATGATATTAACTTTTTTTTATTCAGTAGTGTTAGCACTCTTGCTTAGAAACTTGGAATTCATATAGACTCATCCCAAGGTCGATTTTAACTCTGAGCACGGCTGAAAAGTAGAAGATAGCAGGTCGGTAAATAAAAATTGAGATGTGTATAACAAATTGTTGACTTGTTGTCTCTTATTTTGCACTATTATCCAATGATCCCCCATCCCCCACCAAGACTTTAGAACTTCATTAACGTTAACTCAAGTTTAAGTTTTGCTTTCTAAAATATGACGTCCTTCGGATTAGATATTTATCTAAAATCTTATTCCAATACTTAAATTGTTCATAAAATTTGAACCCTGCAGTCAACATCATGAGAAACATATTTTGCTGTTCATTCATCTTCTTGCTGTCCATACAATTTGGTTGTGTACAAAATGGTTGCTGAACTTGCCTACAGTTTAGTTCAATGTGAAGCATTCAAAGATATAACAAGGAGTTCTTTACATATAACTCTTTACAAACTGATAACAAAAAAATCTTATTTGTTTAATCCAGCATTCCAAAAAAATCTTTATCTGGGCCAAGTGATTTTGTGTTTTCAATGCCTGTATTGTAACACTATAACAAGCAGTAGCAATACAATAATAGTTATTCAAACATTAGGGTCACTAAAATTAACTATAAATCACTCAAAGACTGACATAAAATACATTTAATGTAAAATAACATTTTAAAAACTGCACTCTGCTGCTTTATTCTTCTTATTGCATCACTGTTCCCTTCTGAACTTGGTCTCCTTGACCCTATTTTCATTTTAACCTTATTTAACCAATTTATCAATTTATGTTTGGCTAATATTAAAGCCTGTTCCTAACTATACATTTTGGAATCTTGATTATCGTAATCTGAAAGCTAGTTTTAGGATTTGAATTTTCAGCTAATCAAAAATTGCAAGAGCAGAATAGTTAAATTGGTGACTAGTCCCGTTCACTTGTCCTGGTCACTGTATCACATGGCTTTGACATTATGGAGCCTGCTAACTCCATGGCAATGGGGCAATGATGCTATCATCCTGTTCCTCGATATGCTTGGCTGTCCCTATTGTCCAAAGAGTGCAATGCTGGGTGACAGCAGTGCCTGGCTTAAGTCAGACAGTAGTCCTTTCTCATTTGTTAGGGACACCTATTGATATAGATAGAATTCAGTTTGGCTTTTGAGGAGAGCACTGAGTGGAGTGATACCAAGCATACTTTGCACAATACTGAATGGGGATCCAGCTGAAGAAGAGTCCGGAAAATAAGTTTTCATTTATTTTTGTGGATATTGGAGAATCAACAGAGCTTAGTTCTCTTTGTCTTGTTTTGAGAGCCGATCTCCTCTGTGGTGATATATCAATGCTCATTATGTTTACAATATATATCTGAATAACATGCAACATTTTATTTTCTTACGTGTAAGTTACACAGAAAATTAATTACTCTAGCTTGTGGGAGGAGATTTGAAATTAGCTACTTAGTGTGTATTACTGTAGTCAGGATGTAGAACCCTTTCTGAATGAAGTGGAGTTTTATGCTCACATGCCAGAGGATGAAGATTTTCTTATTTGAATCATCATACACCATTATCTTCAAAGCACTAAGTTGTGGAACACTTTTGGCTGTATTTCCTTTCTTTCAGGATGGGAATCACGTTCGTGATTCCTAACACACATGACCTGACACAGTTTCCTGAGATGGGGCTGTTCTCTTTGTAGTAAAGTACAGGCTTTTGTTGAGATCCTTGGATCAAAAGGAAGCCTGGCCAGTATCAAAGAGCAAAAGGAAGTTGGGGCTGCAGCAGGACATTCAATGGAATAGAATCGTGACAGAGTGGCCAGCAGTGTTCCTTAAGTAGCATGGGTTCATCTTCTACTGTTGAGATTCATTCTGCTTGGTTTTTGCTATACTGTTATTTCTGATTTTATAAGGAATAATTTAAAAAAAAAACTTGGATGTATTGCTAAAAATAGATCCAAAACATCTAATCTAGAACTTTTATTTCATTCAATACGTTGATACATTAGCAATTGAATGAGTAAGATTCAATGAACTTGTTGTTAATCTTGGAGTTTTTAAATTCATCAATGTTACCATCTCATCTCTGAAATTGCAAATTTGTTCAAACTCAAAAAATGCCTACAGATATTGAGTCTGTTATAGTTTGTTTGTTTTCTCAAGGTTATAAGAGACTAAGTTATGCAAAAATACAAATTCTGTACACAATGCTGTGACATATATCTCCATGTGCTGATGGAAAATACTGAGGTTTAAATTTTCACTCCTGGGTCAGGGTTGCAGAGTGTTGAAAATTTCCTGCTCCGCTAACCTGACCTATGAGAAAATGTCCTGGATTTCCTGATTTTGGTTCTGGAGTGGTTGAATATAAATGGGAGTTGGGCTACTGCCTCCAGACAGTAGAAGCAATTGGAGGTAGCCATGGTCTGCCAGATGTGGGCTGTGGGGAAGGCCCACCTCTCAGATCAAGGAATTTGTTGCAGCTTTAAAGAAGGCATGAAAATTAAAACCAATCCTACAGCCCTCACACCTCATTCTTGTCAATCCATGCTACCTCAAACTGTTCACATGCCATAGTCATAGTCCTTCATGCTCTCCACGCAAAACTATCCTACTCTATCTATCAGCATGACCCTTCATATTCCTAGCTTAAGGCTAACACACACTTCATAACTCACCCAGTGTTCACCAGAGAGAGATCTCAAGACTTATGCTGAGATGAAATAACATTCTAAATGTAAATTGGTGAATTCATTTCATTAAAAAACTCTGATTGATTTAAAAACACACCAAAGATTTTATGAACACTTTGGGAAAAGAGTGTCACAGTGGAGGAAGAGATGGTATAACTGGGAGGGGGTGGTGTACTGGTAACATCACTGGATCAGTAATTCAGAGCCTAAGGCTAATGTTCTGGGAACATGGTTTGAATCCCACTGTAGCGACCATAGCATTGTTTACAGTCATAGGGGTCTTGGGGGCCTTTAAACAATGTTGGGTTAAGGCCTCCCTGTACATGGATGACGTCGCCGTTTTCTGCTCGGATCCGCTGTCCGTGCACAGACTCCTGTGCATCTGCGACCAGTTCGAATGGGCCTCGGGGGCCAAGGTAAACCGAGGGAAGAGCGAGGCCATGCTCTTCGGGAACTGGACCGACCAATCCTATATCCCCTTCACCGTCAGGACTGACCACCTGAAGGTGCTGGGTATTCAGTTCGGGGGGGCTGGGGCGTGTGCCAAGACCTGGGAGGAGCGGATCAGGAAGATGAGACAGAAACTAGGCAGATGGGAGCAACGGTCGCTCTCCATCGCGGGAAAAAACCTGGTCATCAGGTGCGAGGTACTCTCAGTATTGTTATATGTGGCACAGGTCTGGCCTATCCCCAGAACCTGTGCTGCCGCAGTCACCCGGGCCATCTTCCACTTCATGTGGAGATCAAAGATGGACCGGGTCCGAAGAGACACCATGTACAAAGACCGGTGCAATGGGGGAAAAAGCACTCCCAATGCCACTCTCACCCTGATGGCCACCTTCGCGTGTGGCTGCATCAAGCTGTGCATGAATCCCCGGTATGCAAACACCAAGTGTCACTACGTACTGAGGTTCTACCTGTCCCCGGTGTTGCGAAGGACGGGCCTGGCCTCGCTGCTGCGGAACGTTCCGAGTAGTTGGACTGTTCCATATCACCTGTCCTTCGTGGAGAAATTTCTGAAGAAAAACACTTTTGACCACAAGTCCATCAGGAAGTGGTCAGCATGTAGCGTCCTTGAGACTCTTCGGGAAAAGGAGAGGCCAGATCCTGTTGAGCGGTTCCCTGAGCAGACTGTCAAAGCAATTTGGCAGAATGCCTCATCGCCAGAACTTTCCAACAAGCACCAAGACATGGCTTGGCTGGTGGTGAGAAGGGGTCTACCTGTGAGATCATTTATGCACGCCCGGACTCTCTGCCGCGCCGCACGCTGCCCTTGAAGCGGCTGCGGGGGGGACGAGACTGTCACACACCTCCTTCTGGAATGTGCCTATGCAGAAGAAGTCTGGAGGGGAATGCAGTGGTATTTGTTGAAGTTCATCCCGAGCAGCGCCATGACGCGGGACTCCGTGCTCTACGGCCTGTTCTCCGGGACGCACACCGAGACGAATATCAACTGCACCTGGAGGATCATCAACTCAGTGAAGGACGCTCTCTGGGTGGTCCGAAACCTGTTGATCTTCCAGCTGAAGGAGTTGACCCCGACTGAGTGTTGCAGACTGGCACATTCCAAGGTCCAGGACTATGTGTTGAGGGATGTGCTGAAGCTTGGGGCAGCTGCCGCCAAGGCGCGGTGGGGAAAGACCACCGTTTAACATCTGCTTGCCTAAAGAAGATCAGGGGGCCCATGCAGTCATTCGGGCTCTGCTGACGCTTCAGCTCAATATATGGGCATATGAGCGAGAAATGCACAGACCTGTATATAATAATGATAATTCTCAGCTGTGTATGTAAATGTTGACATATGTATGGCATTACCTAATGTACAGTGTATCAAATTATTTTATGAATATTTTACAAATAAAGTATATTTTTGAAATAAAAAAAATGTTGGGGAGCTGGGATTCTGAGTCAGAAAACTGAAACTTGCCTCCTAAAGAGCTCTAATTTGTAGCCACACTGCTCATGAACTCCATCATGGCCCCTAATTTACATTGTGACCTAATCTCTGTGTGAAAAGACTGAAATCTCAGGCAGAGTCACAAATGGCTTGATGTGTATTTCAAAAGGGACAAAAGTGCACACGTCAAGTTTTCCTAAGCCCACAGGAAACTCCAACCTGATAAGTCTGAATTAATATACTGCTACTATGAATGAATGATCAAATTACAAATGTGCTTGATTTCCTGTTTCAGTTCTGAGGAGCTACAGGAAATCACAAAAGGATAACATTAGTGCTTGCACTAGCAGAACGAAGATGTTTCATACACAAAGGTTATTTGCAGCACTTAGTGCACTTTTGCAGTTCTAATAAATCAACAAATGTTCTGGTTCATTACACTGTTCATAATGATTATAATAAATAATTGTGCTATTTTAATCTCCTAACGGCCTCAGTGAATACTAGCCCTCCCTATTTATTTTGCAAACAACTTGCTGTAAACCTAACTTTCATAAGCCATACAAACTATTGCTATCATCAGCAGTTTAATTGTTTTAGTAGCATTTTGTGCACATTAATTAGAATGTTTTGCAGGAAATCTGATTAATTAACTCAGGAAAACCTGATCCAACATCGGTTTCAAAAAGATTGAATGCCATACAACATTTTAATATATGATAATCACAAAATGAATTATTCTTGTTGACAGGAGGAGATGTGTATCTTACTATCTGACTGGTGTGCTGAGAAAGTGTTTTTGGTTATGAAAAAAACATGTAAAATGTTTTGGTTATCACATTGTAATGTATTTTTAAAGAACAGCTTTTATTCTACTGTGAAAGCTGTAATAACCACAGCAACAACATGTTAATATTTTAAACATTCTTCCTCAAAAGGATCCATTAGCCTCATGATATTATAATGCAACATCTTTTACCTCATTAAGTAAATATCTATGTTCTCATTTTTAAAAATTGTTTTTGTTTGTGGGTCTTCTCGTAAGGCCAGCATTGATTGCAATTCAATAATCTATTTTGGTCTATTTAAATGATCAAAAATGAAAATTTTCACAGTGATGAAAATTCAACAGTACAATGGTTTTCAAAAACAATGGCAGAGTCAACATCTGATGATACATATTGATGATAAAAGTAGATAATTTAAGAAATATATTCAGGCAGTATGACTCAGATCATTTATGTCATATGGTAGGTCAGTGACGACTGACCTACATTTATTTTTACTGGGTTGAATCTGATTTGGGTGTATTAAACTGGATAATACATCATATAGTCTTGCAACCTCCTCCAGTATATATTAATATCCTTTTTATTTCAGTTGCTTCACACACATATCTATTGCACTAAGTTGCTATTCCATTAGCATCACTCAGGATAAAATCCACTTTAAAGCTTTACAGGATGTATGTTTCTCCATAATTAGGCAGAGTTAAAAATAAAGTTGCTTCACTGACTCAAATTAATTTAAAAGCTGAATAAAGGTTTTGCAGTAAAACTACCACCATCTTTGACTAAAGGCACCTGAATTTCTCAAAAATTTCTTTATTTTATTCACTGGAGTTGAACAGCTGAAATGGATAACTGAATTGGCAGAGCTGCAATATAGGCAAAAGTGAGGACTGCAGATGCTGGATATCAGAGTTTAGATCAGAGTGGTGCTGGAAAAGCACAGCAGGTCAGGCAGCATCTGAGGAGCAAGAAAATCAGGATTTTATCCTGAGTGATGCTAATGGAATAGCAACTTAGTGCAATAGATATGTTTGTGAAGCAACTGAAACAAAAAGGATATTAATATATACTGGAGGAGGTTGCAAGACTATATGATGTATTATCCAGTTTAATACACCCAAATCAGATTCAATCCAGTAAAAATAAATGTAGGTCAGTTTTGGGCAAAAGCCCTTCATCGGGAATAGTTGAGTAATAGGGAAGAAGGTGTGATGATGATGATATCAGATCCAACTAGCATAAATGATAAACATGAGAGCACAATGTTGTAATGATTTTAGCCACTGAATTATCCTCATTACTAAATCTCATTACAACAAGGGAAAGTATGTTTAATATTGTAATATTGTGATAGGTAATAAAGATGGTTCAGTGCTAAAATCATATTTTTTCAGTTATATGCAGAACATTACAAACAAATAAAAATCACTAAAACAATAAAATAACTTCAATAACTTCGGTGCTTGTTTTTTTTCTTTAAAGGGTTTCTTTTTCAAGGTTTGTTTGACTAATTTGAATGATCCAACTTCTAAATTAATTTGCAATGAGTTGGCTTCTTTCTAATGCCCAAAAGAATGTGACCATATGTATCAGGCATTTTGTAAAACACAAGTTCTGCTGCACAGAAAATTGGTAGTTAAATGTGGTCTAAAGTTGAACAAGTGAACTGGGTTATTTTGAAAATAACTATATGCAGAAGATGCTAAGAAAGGACATCTTATCTGGAGCCTTACAAACCCAGCTCCCTACTCGTGTGATCTGATCTCACTCTGACAATAATTCCTTTTGCACATATTTTGTTGCTATCCTCAGACTAAAGTGTAATTCCCTTTACTCAACAGAAATGTCCATGATGTACTGCAGAGTTCTGACCAGTGATCATGTGAAACAGTTAAAATGCTTGCTGAACCCTACTCCTAAATGTGTTGAAAATACTCACCCAAAAAATACAATGGAACAAATAATTAAAATATAAAGAAAGCTTTTCTAATCCTCCACTTAATGTTGAGTCTTATGTAGGAAATCCTCATCAAGTCAAACTTACCATCAGATGGTCTGACAATTCCACAAAAGTAAACAAACTCAACCTATCTGGACCTGCAGTAGGTGCATGTTCTGTCTGATGAGTATTGGGTATGTAATGTTGACAGTGAAGTAATTCAGAAGATGTAGACTTGTGTGTAGTTTCAAATTTTCTCATGGAGTCTCTGAGTTCAAATGACAGCTCCAAGTTGCATTCAGAACTTGACTCCCACGATGTGCCAGTTTTATCAGTTCTTAATTCAACCACCAGATGGGGTGCTTTGCAGCAGAGTGATGGACCACCCTATCGAGGACCAACTGGTGGCACTTGACTCACTATTTTGAATCTCACCTCTGGTTAGATATTCTTAAAACATCCTCTTGGAGGGATCATGACATCAAAAAAAAATTTAATGACCAATGAGGAAGTGTAATATGTGCCATGGTTTTAAAATATTCACAACCCATCCATTCAGTTTCTCACCCAAATTTAACAATTCACCTTAAAAGGTTCATCAGACTTCCTCCAAACCCCATCTCAGAAATATTTCCCAATTACAAATATTGACTGCCAAAAGAGAAAAGGCATAGAATATATGAAGGTAAAATATGTTGCATCTTAAATTTATAGAATATGGTTCAAGAGAATGGCAGAGTAGTAGGGATTCACGAGTCCCCCTACACCTAACCATTTGGAAAATGACCAACAAACACCATTTGGATGGAAATTGCACTAATGTGCTTTCTGGCTTGCCATAGTAATGTGATGTCTGCTGTGAAGCACTTCCTGCAGGAAGCCATCTTACCATCAGTTCAATAAAGACATAATACAAACAAGACTGCTATCTCGTGAGCTCGTAACAAATACTTCCCTGGACGTTAGTCCAGGAAACTTGTCCACTGACCATTGTCATTCACAAAAGGCCTAATTCTCATTCTAGTTTAGTTGTCATTCCCAATTTGATAATATGCTTGTCAAGTCAACCACAGCTACAGTGTAACCCTCCAGAGAGTCAACCAGGTACTGCAACTATCAGGGGTTAGATCTTACAGTTGGATAGGGTTAGTGCTACTGAAATGAATCATTTGTTCTCCACTTGACAGTAGCACCAAGAATAGGGTTTTAGCAAATTTTCCAGTTTGGCATTTCCTACTAAATGGCAGCATCCCCACGGGCCTATTACTGGACCTTAGGGAAGGAAGCTTATTAGATTGCTGTAAATTTGCTAAGTCTTATTTCTTTGATACCAATTCTATTGTCAACAGATTAAGACTGATTATAATATTCTTCTCTCAGAGCTATCATTACCAAATACACATGGTGTCTGTGTTAGAGGATGGGTGTTCATATTTATAAGTTACTGCTTAAATTACTAGAGTTCACAACATTGCAGGACAATGTTTGTAGTTATTATCCTTCACAAAATAAATGTATTATCAGCAATAATTGAGCATACACTTAACAGAAGCACTTATAGAAAAATTGTGAATTCACCAGATAATTGACATACTAGGTTCTCAAAGTTTACAAGCTGCTCGGGCCTCGTTGAATTCTGCAATATTTCCAGCATCACTATCTCTACAGGGCAGATTCCAATAGGGGTCTCAGCATTGTAAGCTACAGTGAGAAATGTGGCAAGATGTCCAGCGAGGCATATCTCAATGGAAGAAACAAGTCACTACAGCTTTTAAATAAATTTCAAATGTTAAGGTGAGATTCCTATACACCAGGCACCAATGTCTCAGAGCCACACTCCATGCACTCCAATCCAAAGAAGTTAGCAAAGGATATGTGACAGCTATTATGAAGATGTGGGTGTACTGTACCTTTAAGAGAGTTAAAAGTTAGCAGAACTACCTGACACAGCACCAAGTATTCAGAATAAGGTAATAATGTAATACTTGGTTGAAAGCTAGATTAGCTGGTCGCCTGGAGACAACAAAACAAATTTGAATTAGGCCAATCAGTTTCAGATTAGATGGTTTGGAGTACAGGCGATTTGGCCCAACAAGTCCGCACCAACCCTCCGAAGAGTAACCCACCCAGATACAATTCCCTCTGAATATTGCATATAACACTAAAGGCAATTTAGCATGGCCAATCGACCTGACCTACACACCTTTGGATTGTGGGAGGAAACCCATGCAGCCAACTCCACACAGACAGCCACCCGAGGCTGGAATCGAACTTGGGTCCCTGGCACTGTGAGGCAGCAGTGCTAACCACTGAGCCACCATGCCGCCCCATTAAATTATACTCCGAAAAATACCAAACTCCGATCAAGTTTGAATTTAGGATATTGACAATCTTAAAAGCCAATGACATAATCCAATGCTTTGGCGGTATAAGACTGGGAAAACCTGAACAGTTAAGGGAGAACTGCCAAGCCACCAGCATCTGCAGACTGCCAAGAGAATAGCTCTCTTAAAGGTACCTTTATCAATCAGTGACCTGTGAAACAGAAATCCATAAGAAGAAGAGAAGAAGACAGAGGAAGAGAAGAATCGACATCTGGCTGGTTTTGAAAACTTGAATTTTTGGTAAATCTTAATTGGGGGGTTTTATCGGACTTGTATTGTAGAACAGGGAGGTAAAAGATAAGTCGGAAGAAGGAGTTGTAAATAGTTGTTAACTATTCTCTGTTATACCTTAAGAAATAAAGTTGTTAATCTTTACTTTAAATAGTTATTGGCCTCTCGAATTTTCCTTCACAAAATTAATGTATTATCAGCAATAATAGAACATACAATTAACAGAAGCACTTATGGAAAAATTGTGAATTCACCAGATAATTCACATACTAGGTTCTCAAAGTTTACAAGCTGCTCAGGCCTCGTTGAATTCTGAAATATTTCCAGCATCACTACCTCTACAGGGCAGATTGCATGTGATAAATCTTTTCTATGTTACTGGTTTAAATTAAGCAGGAGGGTTTACCCCGCGTCGTAACACTGCCTCTAAGGCCCCTCATAGCACATCTTCAATCCATTTACTGCATGCTTCTGAATTTCAATACTGCACCTAAATGAGCAATGACAACTATAATTATAATGCTTCAGTGAGAACACCTAATGCTCAGGGACATACACCCAACTTGTGGACTGGACTGTACTGTTTGCTTGCTGTCTTAGTGCTCACTCATTTGAACATACATGGATGCTCACAATATTCTGACTTTGTTTTGCCTTGCCTTAAACCTTTGCGACTTGCCCCCCCAAGCCAGAAGTACCAGGCTTACAGTGTTGCTGTGTCATTTCACACCGACATAAAGTCAGGAAGGTTTTCATAGTTGTCAGTAGTCTGACAACCCTGTAGTCCAGGGCTTGGACACAGTCAGTCAACTGTTTAAGGTGCTCAGACACAGAATCCTTTGCTTATAACTGGTGAGGATTCAAATGTCAGGCAGCACACTCTTTCTCACTTTCTTTGTACACTCTCACTTTTTCTCCTCCATGTTTTCCTCCCGGAATAGGGAGATGGAAGTGAAAGAAGATGCTATTGGCAATAGTTAGAGTGGTACAGCATTGACCTTGGTGTGAGGTGGATATAGTAGCAGAGATAGAGTGAGTGTGAGGTTTCAGACAGAAGATGGTGACACATGTTAAAGTCAATCACATTTTTTACCAGGCAGCTGAGCATACCTCCAGATATCTAAGATTGACCCAAATGGCAGCATTAAACCAGAGTGGCATTATCTGGTGTTCACAAGAGGACAATCATCTCTCTCGTATCTTATCCAGAAGGACTACCAGATCTCTGGCTACAAAGTCGAGTGTGAATCTTCCCAAATCTTTCGTGCTCAGGGTAAATGTAAGGAACATGTACTGCAGCTCCAGGCATACAGTGTGTGCCCCAGTGCACAATAGTCCTTTAAAGATATTGCCAGTGTTAGGGATGCCAGTCCATGAAAGGATATTCCAGTAGTGGTGAGTTGCCCATGTATGGCGAATGATAGAATGGAGCTCATATCAGAGATGCGAAAGGAGTAGGATAGGTATTTAATGAGGTGAGTTTGGAAAGATGTGGTGAGAAAATTCACTAGGTTTCAAAGAGAGAAACCCTTCATGAAGCCTGATGAAACTGACAGTCAAAAAAACTAAGATTCCACTTTTTTTTTCCAATTCTGTTTGCATTAGCATTATCTAAACTTGCTTCCCTGACCTTATCAAAATCTTCAGTTTTAGAGCTGTAATAATCTGATAATCAAGTTTTTGGACTGAAGAAAGTTACAGGAATTTGTGACTCATTAATATCTTGTTAACCAAGGGTGTTCCTTTTCTATCTTTGACACATGTATAACTTTCAAGGTTTTCTGTGCATGAAGCCATTAATATATTAATACAACACTTTCCTACTACTTCTATCAAATCATCATTAAAAATGCCACATCTCTTCTATATCCCTGTGATATTGAAAGATTACGCCATGTTATTTATTCAGCCAGCCCTTTCTGGTACATCATAACATGCTGCATTGAGTCCAAAAAGACATACTGCAACATAATGCATGATTTCAGTGATAGTTTGATTCCAACTATGTAGGTTGCTCATCTCAGAAATTGGCTGATGGAATCATTAGTCAATTCTTTTGGTTGCTTGCAACAGGCAGAGCACAGACCATACTCAGCCAGTCTGCACTTGCAAAATCCAAACCAAAACATCAACTATTTGATGATTTTGTGAGTACATTTGCTGTAAATTCTTGAGTGCACTAATAACTACATAAACTGCCAATTGAAGATAATTAGTGTCTGGATTAGAGTGGTGCTGGAACAGCATAGCAGGTCAGGCAGCATTCAAGGAGCAGGAAAATCGACGTTTCGGGCAAAAGCCCTTCATCAGGAATAGGTGAAGGGCTTTTGCCCGAAATGTTGATTTTCCTGCTCCTCGGATGCTGCCTGACCTGCTGCGCTTTTCCAGCACCACTCTAATCTAGACTCGGATTTCCAGCAACTGCAGTCCTCGTTTTTACCTAATCAAAGATAATTAGCTGAGCTTGTAACATGGCTCATTTAAACTTGCAAAAAGTGACATTCATTCATACATGGGGCCCATTTTCTGCAAATAAAAGCATTTGTTAAAACTTAGCACCTTATTTTTGAATGACTTGAGAATTTGGGGAGCCTATAGTTTCTCATTGCTTTCTCCATGCTAATGTACCGTGGGCGGCACGGTGGTACAGTGGTTAGCACTGCTGCCTCACAGCGCCTGAGACCCGGGTTCAATTCCCGACTCAGGCGACTGACTGTGTGGAGTTTGCACGTTCTCTCCGTGTCTGCGTGGGTTTCCTCCGGGTGCTCCGGTTTCCTCCCACAGTCCAAAGATGTGTGCGGGTCAGGTGAATTGGCCATGCTAAATTGCCCGTAGTGTTAGGTAAAGGGGTAATGTAGGGGTATGGGTGGGTTGCGCTTCAGCGGGTCGGTGTAGACTTGTTGGGCCCAAGGGCCTGCACCCACACTGTAAGTAATCTAAAAAAACTCAATTAATCAAAGATGACTTGCAAAACTAATCAAAACTTGTTTCTCTGTAGTTTAAGGCCATACATAAGAACATAAGAAATAGGAGCAGGAGTAGTTCACTCGGCCCTTCGAGCCTGGTCTGCCATTCAGTACCATCAAGGCTGATCTTTTCGTGACTTCAGCTCCACTTACCTGCCCTCTCACTATCACCCTTAATTTCTTTACTGTTCAAAAAAATTATCTATCTTAGCTTGGAAAGCACTTACTGAGGAAGCCTCAATTGCTTCACTGGGCAGTAAATTCCATAGCTTCACAACCCTCTGGGTGAAGAAGTTCCTCCTCAATTCTATCCGAAAACAGCTGCCCCTAATTTTGAGGCTATGCCCTCTTGTCTTAGTTTCACCTGTCAGTTGAAACATTCTGTCTACTTCTATCTTATCTATCCCCTTCATAACTTTATATGTTTCAAAAGATTCCCCCTCAATCTTCTAAATTCCAGTGAACATAGTATAAGTTTACTCAGTCTCTCGTCATAAGCCAACCCCCTAAACTCTGGAATCAAATTAGTGAACCTCCTCTGCGCCCCTTCTAGTGAAAGTACATCTTTTCTCAAGTGTGGAGACCAAAACTCCAGGAGTGGCCTCACTCCAGGTGTGGCTGAAACATAACCTCCCTGCTTTTAAACTCAATGCCTTTAGCAATGAAAGTCAAAATTCCATTTGCCTTCAAAACTGCCTGTTACACCTGCAGACCAATCTCCTGTGATTCGTGAATGAGGACACCCCGGTCCCTCTGCACAGCAGCACACTGCAATTTTTTTTTAATCATTCAAGTCCGAGTTCTGTTTATTGTTATTCCTACTGAAATGGATGACTTCACATTTATTAAAATTGTATTCCATCTGCCAGATCTTTGCCCACTCACTTGAAATATCAATATTGCTTTATAAAGTTTCACAGTCCTCTTTGTTCTACCATTCAGCTTAGTGTCATTCACAAACCTTGACACGCTATATGTGCTCTCCAATTCCAAATCATTGTGAATAATTGCAGTCCCAACACTGATCCCTGAGGCACACCATTAGTCACTGATTGCCAACCAGAAAAGCTCTCATTTTTCCCCACTCTTTGCTTCTTATTAGTTAAGCAATCCTGCATACATATTAATCCATTGACTGTAACACCTTGAATCTTTCACTTATGTAGCAGCCTTTTACACAGCATCCGATCGAATGTAGTTTGGAAATCTAGATACACACGTCTACTGGGTCCCCATCTTCATAGAATTTGAGTACATTAGTTATGCGTGACCTACCTTTCATGGATCCATGCTGTATCTGCACAACAGGACAATTTCTATTTCGATGTCTTGTATTTCTTCCTTGATAATAGACTCAAGCATTTTTCCCACTACAGCAGTTAAGCTAATTGATCTATAATTCCCCATTTTTTGTCTACCTCCTTTTTTAAACAGTGGAATCACATTTGCTGTTTTCCAATCTGCTGGTACTGCCCCAGACTCCAGATAATTTTGGAAAATTACTACAAATGCATTAGCCGTTTTTTCCACCATCTCTTTTAGTACCTTAGAATACATTCCATCAGGGTCAGGAGACCTGTCCACCCTCAGCTCCATTAATTTGCCCAAAACTACCTCTTTGGTGATAACAACTGTTTTTAAGTCCTCACCTATCTCCATCTCTTTGTCAATTACTGGCATGTTATTCGTTTTCTCCACTGTGAAGACTGACACAAAATACGTGTTCAATGCCTCGGCCATTTCCTCACATCCCATTACGAAGTTGTTATGATCATTCAGAATTTGGCATTCTTGCATTTGTCCCAATGTAGGAAAGCCAGAAAGCTGTGGCAAGTGTCTTTCTTTACAGCAATATTCAAATTCTGTACTCCCAAGTGACCATTGGAATGAGAGCAGATGATTGTGTTGTTTCTAGTCTGGCACTCATGCACTGACCCATAGAAGATGTCGAGGACAGTACTATTCCTCTAAACTACTCTTTAACAAAACTGAGTGTTTGAAACGTAGGACAAAATGGAATGGAATTTGAAATCAGTCATATTTTGCATGATTTACTGGATTATATCTATATACTGAGTCACTATGGTACTCACCATGTAAATCTCCAAAGGTTAAAACAAAGATTTTTTTTTCTCCCATTCTTCTCTATTGAGAACACAAAAACCTTTCAGACCTCAGGCAATTGACTAATTTTTTTTATTGACTGTCAATATAGTGTTTTATTATGGTGACATTACAGTGAATTTACATGGTATTAATGTGTTCACATTTACAGACACTTACTCACTTACTGGTGTTCAGAAGCAGCCCTTTTATTTGATCTTTCATTTCTTAGTTCAATAGAACTTATGGCTATTTTATCACTGATCTTGACTAAGGAAAGCTATATTGATTTTTAAAAATATCAGCATAACACTTATAATAGAAAAACATTGCCTTATAAAAAGGTAATTTTTAAAAGAATTAGCTAAAAATGTACTTAGAACCAGAGTTTTCAATAGCTAATACTGGTTTATGTTATTGATACAAACAATTTGAACTCAGATTTCTCCAGTTTCCTCATTTCCCCTCCCCCCACCTTGTCTCAGTCAAATCCCTCGAACTCAGCACCGCCTTCCTAACCTGCAATCTTCTTCCTGACCTCTCCGCCCCCACCCCACTCCGGCCTATCACCCTCACCTTGACCTCCTTCCACCAATCACATCTCCGTCACCCCTCCCCTAAGTCCCTCCTCCCTACCTTTTATCTTAGCCTGCTGGACACACTTTCCTCATTCCTGAAGAAGGGCTTATACCCGAAACGTTGAATCTCCTGTTCCTTGGATGCTGCCTGACCTGCTGCGGTTTTCCAGCAACACATTTTCAGCTCTGATCTCCAGCATCTGCAGACCTCACTTTCTCCTCCTAAAAGACCAACTGTGTAACACTTTGAAATCAGTTGTATTTACTTTATAGTTATTGCCTTAGGTCACAAGATATAATATTAAGATTGTCATTTCTTTTTAAAAATTGACATCCTTTAACCACAAATATGACATGGGTGCCACAATTCTTCATAACAAGAATAAGATTATTTTTAAAAGTTTAAAAAAAAGGTCATATACATTAATCTGGTTTCCAGTTCTAAAAGATCATTCAGTTGATCTTACTTAAGCAAGGTTATGAAATTAACGAGTTGAATCTACTAAAGGTGATGTCTGATAGCCTGAATTCAAACTTACATGTTACTCTGTGGAAAACATGCCTTTGGCAGGTTTACCTCTTTTTAATAATGCAATACCCCCAGTGCAGCCAGTACCTTGAAGTACAGCCTAATGGACTGTCATTCTTTATTCAGCAAGATCCAGAAAACAAGTGGTGACTTGTACAGGGAATGACGTGAGTAATTATAATTTATTGTCATCATGTACAAGCAATTGCTTGAAGTGCTGCAGCTGGAAATGGCCTTCTACTGGAATATTACTCGAATGTTCTGGATTCTGTTATTCCAATTTCTAAAGACAATCGTATTTGAAATAAAACTAAAACCCCAATTCAGAAATTCTTACATACAGATTGGAATTTGAGCATCAATTTCAATATAAACGTATGCCAGACTGAATAAAATCCTCAAGACAGCATTTTGGCATTGTTAATAATGACAGGATGATGAATAACTTTTAGCTTACAATTATACTAAAAAAAGCATTTGTGATTGGGGATACAAGGCATTTATGAATAAAATGTTTTCATTATACATGATGTGAGAAGGAATCAGATGACAATGTTGAGTGTTTTTTTTTATATTTTAAACACTAGTATAAGTTGCATTAAGGTCACTGTGAATGCATCTTCAGCTGTGTAAGGTTAAAGTTAATAGTTGAAAATGTGTTGCTGGTTAAAGCACAGCAGGTTAGGCAGCATCCAAGGAACAGGAAATTCGACGTTTTGGGCCAGAGCCCTTCATCAGGAATCAGAAAAGTTAATAGTTATAATTTTGTAATAGATAGTCACTCAGAAGCAGTAAAGAGCAAACAATAATGCTTGAATCAATCCAGAAGAGTTTAATATTTATTTCAGGATTTATTTCTCATATGATGTAAAAATCTGCAAAATTCTTTGATGGTATGGGCAGAGTTGACTTCCTGGTTGCAGTATTTGTACATGGGTGAGGGGCAAAGTACAGAGTATTGACAGATGATTATAGAAACTGAAATGATAATTTAATGAAATGTTATGTTGAATTCTGAACTGGAACACTACTGAGGAGATTACTATTTCTATATTTATACAAAACAAGCTTTTGAGGTTCATGGTGTTAGAATCAGAGGGCAATACCTACATTGAGGTAACGGGCAGTGGCATATTCAAAATTAATCCACAGAAGTAACAGTACAGTCCGATAGAGATCAATTGATAGAGCAAGCTCAATACACTGTATTATGGTGGTCAAAGCAGTTGGAATGAGCTCATTTACTGCAGATAAGACCCATGTCTTTCAGAAATAGCATTAATGGGCAGAGTAAATGGGCAATAGTCTAAAGGCAAACATTTGTTAACTGTCTTTGTAGTTAGCACTGTTGCCTCATAGCGCCAGGGACCTGGGTTCCTACCTCAGCTTGGGCAACTGTGTGGAGTTTGCACATTCTCCCAACGTCTGCATGGGTTTCCTCCAGGTGCTTCAGTTTCATCCCACAATCCAAAGAAGTGCAGGACAGGTTAATTGGCCATGCTAAATTGCCCATAGTGTTAGGTGCATTAGTCAGAGGTAAATAAAGGGTAGGGGAATGGCTCTGGGTTGGTTACTCTTTGGAGGGCTGGTGTGGACTTGTTGGGCCAAATGGCCTGTTTCCATACTGTAGGGAAGCTAATCTAATGTCTTTTAGGAACGAAATATGCCATTCTTACTTTGGATAGCAAATATGTGACTCCAAACCCCCAGCAATGTGGTTTGCTCTGCCATGCCCTCTGAAATGGGCTAGTAAGTTGCTCAGTTCAAAGGCAACAAATGCTGGCCTTGTCAGTGATAAATACAGCCTGTGCAAGGATAAAGCAGTCAAGTACATTTTATTTGGAGAAAAGCATAATATTGTTTGAAAAGGAAGGTTGTAGCCATCTAGAACATTGTAAAAGGAAACCAATTTACTTCTCCTTACATGGTTGCAATAAGCCAGATCACAATATTGTTAAGAAAAATCATTATCCTGAACCAACTCATTTAAATATGGCTGCATCAGGAGAATGTTGTGTCTTAGCTACTCTTCTGAATCAAAGATTTCAGGCAACCTTTTTATTAATGCAGTTAACAATAGTAATTCTCATTCACAGTACTCTGTCTAAAGTTCATATAAAATTGTATGATGAATATTTTATTTTTACAGTTTATTTTCATTATTTACTAAGACAATTGCAAGCTCTCATCTTAGAAATAACATTGTTCCACAGATTGGGGTATGACAACTGTTAAAATGACACAATTGTCTACTTGTGGTAGTTGTATTCACAAACAATGTTGGAATTGGCCACACCATTGAGGAACAAGCTCGGGACATGGAACTCATTTGGGTTTTGCGTCTGTAATGTCACTTTGATTAGACTTACAGTGTGGAAACAGGCCCTTCGGCCCAACAAGTCCACACCGACCCGCTGAAGCGCAACCCACCCATACCCCTACATTTACCCCTTACCTAACACTACGGGCAATTTAGCGTGGCCAATTCACCCGATCTGCACATCTTTGGACTGTGGGAGGAAACCGGAGCACCCGGAGGAAACCCACGCAGACACGGGGAGAACGTGCAAACTCCACACAGTCAGTCGCCCGAGTTCGGAATTGAACCCAGGTCTACAGGTGCTGTGAGGCAGCAGTGCTAACCACTGTGCCACCGTGCCGCCCGCACTTTGAATATGTGACACATAATGAACATTCAACCATGAGCATAAGGGTTACCCAGGATGCAAATATGCACAAGCCTCTTCTATGTGTCCACTGTGACACTGATGGAAGAAGCACAGAAATTGTAGAGAGATAACATAAACACCACCTCAGCATCATCTAGGAACAGTGAATGAGAACAAGACCCTCTAAAAGTCAATCTCCCTCGTCCCAAGAGTTAGAAAGAAGATTGGCAAAACTGGTTTCGTTGATTTTGAAAGGAATTAATTGGCAATATACATTCCAGAGGTGTATAAGAAATGCAACAATATAGTAAAGGTAATTGAGAAAACAGTTTTGACAGCAGAACAAAAGAAAACATCAAAGCAGTCACTTCAGTGGTGGGTTAGTGTGACAATAGATCGACTCATTTGGCTGAACCTTTGCTCCCAAGTCATGTGTATGAGTTTTTGTATGAGTTACTGCCGCTTTATTTCTGGGCATAAACGAATAACAGGGTGCTCCAGTATCCTTGACCATATGTTTACCTGAAATTTGCACCAGCATAAAAGCACAGCAATAGCGTCCATTGCAAAACCAGTCGAACTGTCATAACCAGTTCCATGACAGACAGATAAACCCTTTGATACAACTCCTTAAATTTCATAATACATTGACAAGTAACATTTTCTGGATTAGAGGTGCTGGAAAAGCACAGCAGTTCAGGCAGCATTCAAGGAGCAGTAAAATCGATGTTTCAGGCAAAAGCCCTTCATCAGATTCCAGCACCACTAATCCAGAATCTGCTTTCCAGCATCTGCAGTCAGTGTTTTTAACAAGTAACATTTAACTAACAAAACGTTCTGCAGTGTGTCCCTTATAAGGAACTCCACCATGGTGCCTTGCCGGGCATGCTTCAGTTGTTTCAGGTTATGCATGTTCGCCCTTGTCTGATTTCAATGAACTCCAAATTCAAGTCTGATAAGCATGAAAGGAAACATATGATGCAAAAATATTGGAGAATTGTTTTGTTAGGGTATGAAAACATTTTTTTCATCTCCGAATCTCTGAAAGCTATTTCTGTTTTACACTTAAGTTTGTAACCCAACTGTGGCCCCTGCAGTGTATTAAGAAATGCCAGTAGAGAATTCCAAGGTCAGGGACTTTGCTGGAAATATGTGGTAGAGCAAGTTGGTCAGGCCCAGAATGCACACAGTCATAGAGATGTACAGCATGGAAACAGACCCTTCAGTCCTACTTGTCCATGCCAACCAGATATCCTAACCGAATCTAATCCCATTTGCCAGCACTTGGCCCATTCCCCTCTAAACCCTTCTTATTCATATACCCATACAGATGCCTTTTAAATGCTGTAATTGGACCAGCCTCCACCACTTTCTCTGGCAGCTCATTCCATACACACACCACCCTCTGTTTGAAAAAGTTGCCCATTAGGTCCCTTTTATATCTTTCCCCTCTCACACTAAACCTATGCCCTCAAGTTCTGGACTCTCCCACCCCAGGGAAAAGACCTTGTCTATTTATCCTATTCATGCTCCTCATGATTTTATAAACCTCTTTAAGGTCACCCCTCAAACTCTGACACTCCAGGGAAAATAGCCCTAGCCTATTCAGCCTCTCCCTATATCTCAAATCATCCAACTGTGGCAACATCTTTGTAAATCTTTTCTGAACCCTTTCAAGTTTCACAACATCCTTCTGATAGGAAGGAGACTAGAATTGCATGCAATATTCCATGCGACCATGTTTTACAATCATCTTTATTATTCGCCGCTAAATAAAGGATAAAGTTAGAGACAAAAAAACAATTGTAGATGCTAGAATCCAAGGTAGACAAGCAGGAGGCTGGAAAAACACAACAAGCCAGGCAACATCAGGAGGTGGAGAAGTCAATGTTCAAGTAAGAAACAAAATCAGAGCAAAGGCTTAAACCTGTTGGACTATAACTTGGTGTTGAGTGATTTTAAACTTTGCCCACCCAAGTCCAACACTGGCACCTCCACATCATTAGCTCATTCAGCATTAACATGATGTAGAACAGTTAACATCAGAGCATCAGTTAAGGTGAGGTAGGGGGACTGCAATTAAAATTATGGGGAACAAATGAGAAATGAAGTTTAAAATTTAATTATTATATTACAGTACTATGTTAACTGTGTTTCAATCTGCTAGAATGCAAGGACCTTTAAACTATAGTTCTGGTGGAAAATGACAAAGCGCCAGAAACAAAGATTTTGACTTTTTTAAATTTTGCTTTAGAAATTTAGATTTCTGTTAGAAGTGTATAAATAATGCTACAAATAGCTGTTATTTAGAGCAAGGGGCGAAACCAGAAGGCGGCTACAAGGTTACCACAACTGGATTTACACTTGCTTGTCCTTTGCTTACTGAACTTGCTTAATTCCTCAATTGGGAGATTATTCATCATTAATTCTGTTTGAAAACAACTAGGTTTAACAGTTACAAATTGTAATGTAGAATCTGAAAAATTAATTGTCAATAATATAAAAATGTGCTAACTTGTTGCTTATATTTGAGGAAAATAAAGTATCTTTAGCCAATTTATGATTTGGAGAAGCCAGTGTTGGACTGGGGTGTACAAAGATAAAAATCATGAAAGAGCGGCACTCCGAAAGCTGGTGTGCTTCCAATTAAACCTGCTGGACTACAACCTAGTGTTGTGTGATTTTTTAACCCAGTCAATTTAGTTTATGATAAGCAACTGAACTTTATAAAAGGGAGATTTCTCACAAACTTTAAAAGCTGCAATCGTTTCAAATTTATTCAGTTGTTCCAATGTGAACTGTTCTAAATTAGTGCTGCATAAATGAGTTTTAATGTTGTATAAAGAAAACCTCTTCCATTGAATTTACGAAGCTTCTCTTTACAGTTAATTCAATAGAATGTGGCAAACTAGCATTCAATTCAATAATCCTCAACCGACATATTCTTTCTGTAAAAAAAAATCAGAATATATTGAAATTCATGGAAAAGAACAAAGGACTGCTGCTTCTGTGCAGGGGAAAAGAAAATGAGGGATTTCCTTTCACACTGAAAACAGAAATTCAGTGGTGTGTCAAACTATTTGCCGATTCGGTGTTTGTCTCTTTCAAATTCATCGACTCAGAGAACCTTCCATGGGTTACAGTCATGTCTCACACAATGGAAGATGGTTGGCGTTGTTTGAGACTACAGTTCCTCAATGTCCTCGGCCCAAAACCCATCAGTTGCTTAACCTATGAAATTCTATACATCATGAAGGCTGACGTGGGAATGTTTACTGAGGATTGCACAAATTGCAGGACCATTCACAACACCTCAGATACTGAAGAGCCATTGCCCCTTTAGGACTGCAAAAACAATGGTCTTAAAGGGACTTGTCAGGGAGTTGAGCACAATTCCACCCAGCAGCTAATCAACAGAACTGTGCCCCAAAGCTGAAGCTTTCTATGTAATAACAAAATATGTTGACCTCTACAGAAAATACAAGGCAGAGCTCTGTTACATAAAAAATTAGGAACAAGAATTGGCTATTTAGTCCATTAAACCCATTTCAGCGTTCAATCAGATCATGGATGACCTTCTACCTCAATGGTATATCCCTTTACGTAACTAATCTACAGAAATCTATCCATTTCTGTCTTCCTCAATTGTTGTCTCCACAGCCTTTTGAGGTAAAGAATTCCAAAATTTCATCACCTACTAAGTAAAGGAATTCCTTCTCATCTCAGTCTCAAATGATCTACCCCTTATTGTCAGATTATGTCCCCTGGTTTTATATTCACCAACTAGGGAAAATATCTAGTCTACATCCACCATGTCTGTAGGATTTTGATGAAGTCATCTTTCTTTCTTTAAAATTTTAGGGAATAGAGACTCAATCTCTCTTTGTAAAACAACACCACCATCCCTGGAATTAATCTGGTGAACCATTGTTTTATTTCTCCTATGGAAAGTATATCACCCCCTTTATACGGGACTAACATTGCACACAATACTTCACGTTAGGTTTCAGCTAAAGTCCATATTATTACAGCAAAATATCTTTACTCCTGTCCTCAAAAACTCTTATGGTGAAGGCCTTCCTAATTCCTTGCTGTTACTGCATGCTATCTTTTAGTCACACATGTACAACGATACCCAGGTCTCTTTAGTCATGTACGCTACTAAATCTCTTCCTTTTTAAGAAATATTCTGCCTTTCTGTGTTTTTCAACCAACACACATAACTTATTCACATTACATTCCATCTGCAATGTTCTCACTAACTAAATTAGCTGTCCAAGTCCTTTTAAAGCCTACTTGCATCTTTGTCACAAGTTACAATGCATCCAGTTTGGTCACATAAGCAAATGTGGTAATATTACAGTTTCCCCACATTCCAAACACTTATCAATATTGTAAACCGCTATGGACCTAGCACTGATTCTTCTAGTAGCCAGTAGTCACAGCCTGCCATCCTGAAAATGATGTATTTATTCATAACCCTCAAATTCCTGCCTGTTAACCAATTCACAATCAATATTAGATTATTTTCTCAATGTTCTCTTAATTTTATTTATTAACCTGCTGTGATAGCCTTATCAAAAGTCTTTTGAAAATCCAAATTTGTCATATCCACTCATTATCCTTTATTGATGCTGCAAGCAATATCCTCAAAAAACGCAAACAAATTTGTCAAACATTATTTCCCTTTTATAAATCTATGTTGGCTCTGCCAATTTTGCCATTCTTTCACAAATGCCCAATTATCACAATCATTAAAAAGTTTATAACATTTTCCCAGCTACTGAAGTCAAACTAACTGGTTGTTAGTTCTCCATCTTCCGTGTTCCACTCTTCTTAAATAGTGTAATTACATTTGCCACATTCTAGTCCGCAGGAATCTTTCCTGAAGAATATAATTTTGAAAAGTAACCACCAATGTATTCATTATATCTTTAGTCACTTCATTCACCATTCTGAGATGAAATTCATTGTCCAGCGGACACATCAACATTTAACCCAGTTAACTTTTAAAGTACTATGTCTTTATTAATTTCTTTTATTCCTCGATTTCACAAGTTCCTTGGTCATCTAGTATTTCAGGGAGATTTTCTATGGATGGAATGATATAGTTTATTTGACAAAGTGTCATTATATTGAGTTCAGTGGTGTGAATTCTTGCCTTGAAGCCAAGAGAGTTGTTTTGGTGTATTAATTGTTATTTGAGTCCTTGTGATGTGCATGACATCTGATTTTCACCCCATAACACGACATACTTTTCTCAGAGCAATTTGCTACAGAATTGACTGGTACCATTGGTAACCCAAGACATTTTAAAAGTACACACAATAAAGCAATCTCAATCTGGAGCTGTCTTGCATGGTTCCTGACATTTGTCCCAGAATGGTAGATGGGGGAGATCGTCACCCTGTCTTATGGGTGTTGTCCTAAAGCTCCTGGGTTCATGTTGCCAGTTACTACTGAGTGGTCTGAGATGTCATTGCCCAGTGACCAATAATGAGGTCTTCTGGGGCAAGCAGTGAGTTGAGCCCACCAGGAACCCACGCTAGTTTCCATATTAAATTTTCCCCGTGTCTTTTTTAACTGTGTGTTTCGTATGATCACAACCCGTGATGAGCTGGACTGTTAACAAGACATTTAACAAACAACAATGATTGTTTCTTGGGAACTCACTGCTCCCTTATGAAAATCTCCCAATGACGCTTCAGCAATGTAGGGAATTTGCAGTGACATCAGATCACTGTCTCCCTTGATTCTCTGCCATTTCCTTATTCTCCATTATAAATTCTCCTCTCTCTAGCGGTAATTGGCCCATGCTTATTTTAACAATTTTTTTTCATATATCTAAAGAAAATTTTATATCTTTATGTTCTTTGGTAGTTTAAATTCATAGTAATTTTTCTATTTTGTTAATCAGTTTCTTGGTCTTCCTTTGCTGAGTTCTAGATTACTCGCAATCCTTAGGCTCACTCTGTTTGCTTCTTTTTTTGGTTTCAGATAACTACTGTCATCACTACCATGAAGTATAGTCCAAGAAAAATTTGAGATTCCATTTGACAATTAGGGTATTCAAATGGAAAGAGACTCATTTGCTGATTCTGTTTGATATGGCTGGTATTTTATAAGCTCCTGGAATAATTTGATAGAATTATGATATTTGAAGCACATTCCAAAAGAAGGAATTAATTAGAGGATAATTTTTGATCAAAGATCTAACTCATACTCTGATTTGAGTAGTTGAGATTGTTCCAGAATAAGTAAACACGATAACAGCAATTGATCAAATCTGTGGACTCTCAAAAATCCAACTCAAGCAGGAACATAGTAGTTTAAATAAATTGGTCTGGCACGTAAAATGACTCAATTTCCTTTGGCCTGAAAATTCATGCTTTTTCATAAACTCTGAATATAAACTGATCCCCTTTTCAGTCTGACATACTAGATTCATATTACAATTCAGCCTCAGTTTCTCATCTCAAAAATGCATGTTTTACTTACCAGCAACTTATAACTGTGTATAAGGCATTAAACAAGCAAGATGCCTATGTTGCAAAGATGCATCAGAGCAAACTCTGCATCATAAAGAACAAAGATGGCATACACCCACTCACATGCTGACAGTTCACTTTTACACTTAATGTATAAATTGACCCGGTTGTTTGGTATGGTTTACTGAGGCTTCAAACATTCTATTATACACCTACATCAATGGTATTTCACCACATCTCAAGTCCATTTGTGGGTTAATAGACAACTTGAATGCTTCAGAAAATCATAAAAGGTATGGCAAAATTCCTCCTTCTAATGAAAATTAATTTCAAAGAAAAACATTGATTGACACCTTATTTCCATCATACTGTTGAAGATGTATTAGTTTCATGAAATCGTGAGTGCTAAAGGTAGCATTGTCAACCAGTTATGGGCTATTTCTTCCCTCAGAAGATTGTAAATTCACATCCTGCTCCACTGACCTGAGCACAAAAAAGCATCTATATGGAAACTCATTAAGTGCTGCCTTTCAGATGTGAATGTAAACTCAGGCCTTGTCTGCTTCCTCAGGAGAATGCAAAAGATTGTATAGTACTATTTTTAAAAAGAAATTAATCTTGGTGTCCTGATTAATGTTATTTCTTAATAAATATCTTTGAAATAAAACACTTATCTGGCCATTATCATATTGCTGTTTGTGGGAATTTGAGTTCTGCAAATTAGCTGCCATTTTACATGATAACAACAGTAAATACATTTCAAAAATTCTTAAATAATTGTAAAGTACTTTGGGATATTCTGAGGTTTTGAAATGCATTCAGTCAATGTGATTTTTCTTCTTTTCAAAGTGGAGAACCTACATGAAGTGTTAGGAGGGATGATTTTATCTCTTGCATGTCAGAAGCCACCAGTAGTTCAAGTCAAGCAGGAGATTTAATCTCTGAAGTATAAGCTGTTCCATTGTTTCTTAGTTAAGGCCCTGTTCAAAGCAGGCAGAAAGATTACCAGCCCTCTATCAGCAGGTTACTTCTTTAATACATCGACTGGGATCCACCGACACTTCTGATTTCAGTCTCGCCTGGTCACCTAGTGCAGGTAAGCATAACAGAAAGTGGAGCCAAAGCCAAAATCAAAGCAGTGTCAAAAAGGTTCTTTAGTAAAAAAAAACATTAGCTTTGCCTTAGGGTCAGAAGAAGAAGGAATTCTCTTCTTACCACCATACTGAAAGTTTAGGGATTTTCCTAATCTCCAACTTCCTGACCATGAGATCATCCTAAAGTCTCCCCTGTACTTGCATACTGAATGCTTAGTTCTTTGCGAGTGTTTCAGTTTTGAAAAAAACCTAAAACAGTCATCATTCTTGACCTTCTAAGAACTGAGTCTGTTCAGTTGTTATGACTATATCAGTTATTTAAGTTTCAAATAAATCAAGATCAAAACTAATATTTTAAGGATTATAGGCAGCTTTTAATTACAGAGATTCCAAATACATATTAATTAAAGTAGTATTTAACGTTAGTCCCCAGGTGTCTTCAAATGCTGCCACTGGACCATCCTTAGTGTATGAGTCTGACTTTAAGACAATAATTCCTTATACTTGGGAAATTTCAGTTTTCAATTTTTATAGATTTACAATTGTCTCTCCTTATTCTATACACAATAAACCCCACATCTGAAAGGCTAAGATTTTAATGTTTATATGGATTGTTAGATAATGTCAAGTTGTTTTGCAATGTAGTAAATTATTATTGACAATGATTTGATATAATCCAAGTGTGGGTGTACAACAGATTTATTATTTCATCATTATTAAATTAGTGCTTTCATTAAAACATATCCAAGAGTGAGATATGTAAGGGGGCTGCAGTGTGAGTTAACTCTATACTGAAGGTCATCAGAGCTCTTGGAATCTCAACAAGGTTTCATTATGCACAGAAGCCCCTGTTGAATCTCGGTCTTCAAAACTTTTGTACTTAATTTTCTATTCTGATAAATAATGCTATATCGATAACCATTTCAATATTGATAAAAATTGCAGGATTTGTCCATAACTGAATTAAATACAATGGTTACAGGCTAAATATGACACTAATGAATCAGCTCATCATCTCCATGACAGAAGGCCAGAATCCTCATCACAACATGAATTGTCATTGATAATGGGTCAAATGTTTTAGGAAAAGCTGCAAGATTCCCTATCACAAACTGAGTGAAAGAGGAGAGTGGGAGAAAGTGCAGAGAGGAGGGTGAGCAGAAAAATAGTCGAACCTTCTTAGTCATGCCACTTAGAGGACTGACAAGCAAGCAATGATTGACGACGACCATGGTGATAATGTCTGCTGGTTGGACTGGCATGCACCTTCACCCTAGATATGCAGAGTTTGGAATGAAATGCTCCATTATTGGCAGTTACATTTAAAACAGAACAACTAAAAACCACAGTGTGGCACAGCCAACTCAAACCAAAATAGACTAAAAAAACACACACATGTCCAGTCAAAAGCTTATTTATTTTCAGTTTGAATAAGAAATGAGGAGTAATTTTCTACAGCAAGTGAAGAAATGCTCACTGAATAATGATTGCATTCTGCACCCTGCAACCTGTTTTCAATACTCCTACCACTGTGCCATTATGCCAACACTGCCTCCAGCAGCTCCCAGAGCTCCCCTGCCATTCATTTCAAAGGAAATCAGTGTGCTCTTTTTATATAAAAAACTGTCTTATTAGATGGCATTAATGCCATTTGTATTTTTGTTCAGAATTTGGGACAACAAACATGAAATGATGTAAACAATCATTGGTGTGCTTTTAAAGCTACTCCACTTTTCACTGATATAAATGTCAAGTGATATCTTCTTGAACCCAATTTGAACTTCGGGCCATAAAAACCATAATCAGTTTGGGATGGCATGACCTGACTTGAAAATAGTCCACTTGTACATTTGCCACAAGTCAGTTAATGCACTGTAGCATGAAACAATCACAAAACATTGATTATTGATGATTATATCAATATAATTATATATTGATAATTAATATGATATTTACAACTGCACCCGTTTCATACAATCCATTGTTGCCTGAAACTATCACAAAATGTTGATATTGTGGACACTTAATGGGATATTTCCAGTTGTATTCTGTAGGAGTTTCATACTAATAAACTCAGAATCACACCAATGTCTGGTGTCACACAGTACCTTTTCCATCAAGCTTTCCATTATCTCTCCTGAATGAGCTGCCTCATCCTGGAAGATGTCTATTATCCTAAACTTCACTTAAGTAGTCTTTTGGAATATATGAGTCCTTACTTGTATATAGAATAGTGGGAGTCAGGCAGGGATGACTATTACTCACAAATCTGGGAATACACTAATTGAAATATACTACTTACAAAAAAAGCGACATTTTTGTGCTGGAGAAAATACAATAATTGACAGAGATAGTGAGTGGGTCATTCAATAAATGTATTGAGTTACAAAGATTTCAGAAAATATAAGGCACATAAATTACAGGCAAAATCCATCTACAACGAGAGATTATCAAGCCACTTCCCTTGACAATTAATGGCATTATCATCATTGTATTCCCTGTTACCCACATCCCAATGGTTACCATTGACTGGAAACTTTACTGAATAACTTTGTAATTGTTGTGGGTTCAGGAATTGAGTAGATTAGATTACTTAGTGTGGAAACAGGACCTTCGGCCCAGCAAGTCCACGCCGATCCTCTGAAGAGCAACCTACCCAGCCTCATTCCCCTACATTTATCCCTTCACCTAACACTACAGGCAATTTAACATGGCCAATTCACCTAACCTGCACATCTTTGGACTGTGGGAGGAAACCCATGCAGACACAGGGAGAATGTTCAAACTCCACACACACAGATGTCTGAGGCGGGAATTGAACCTGGGTCTCTGGCGCTGTGAGGCAGCAGTGCTAACACTGTGCTACCGTGCCGCCCATTATTGGCCAGAATCTCAGAATTCTGTGATGAGCAAATCATCTCCTGACTCCCAAATTTTGTCCACCTTCAGAAGGCACAAGTAAGATTGTAGTGTTAGATTTCTCCCAAGTAGGCACATGCAGTAACTTGGATAAAGGTGAGAGATATGATCATGAAGGTTTTAAATATTTATTCAATATAAATGGGACCTCGACATAAATTCCATTCTTGGTTTGCATTACAACCAAGTTTGGTTTGAGACCTTTGCCAATACGAAGGGAAGTGGTTATGCTTCACTCATGCCCTCTCCCTCCAAATGAAGAGATAAATTACAACCAGTTCAACAGAAATACAATGAATGAGTAACAGCAGTCATGAAAATTCTGCGTGTAAAATGCTGAAAAACATGATCTGACAGACAGAAGAGCCAGTGGACAAAGGGAAGGTTGGATACAAGCTGAGAACAGGAACTTGATAAAGCTGGAAATGCTCATCACAAATGCAACTTTCCTAACTTTCTCAAAACTTCTAACATTTTATATTACCTTTCTGCAACCGCTTCTTCAAGCAGAAATTTTATTTAACAAAGCTAAACAGGAACTCCAGTGTTTGATTTTATGCATGATATTTTACAGGAAAAGGTTAGAGATGGTGATGGTAGCCAGGTGTTTGCAGTCAGGAAGCTGCTACCAGCAGTTCAGGGTATCCTATGTAATAGAGAAACCAGTGCATGAAGATATCCACTTGAGGAAAAGTAGACTGTGAGTCAAAAAGAGAGGTATCTTACAGCATCAGTGCGCATAAGGATCTGGTAGTGGAAGAGAGGGACAGTGCCACTCTCCTACAGGTGGAAGGTGCAGAAACTATTTCCATTTCTTAACTCACTCAGCTAGGGCTGACAGTTGATCACTAGCCCCTTTAATGTTGTACCAGCATCAGAGGGTTGCAAGGAATGGGCATTGATGTCATTGTTTCTTTCAAGAGTGGTATTAAATAGAGTGGATAAATAGTCACCAAGAAACAGGGAAAAGCTTCCCTGCTCTTCTTTGCAATGATGCAATGCAATAATTTACAGTCACCCAAGGAGGAGGTGGAATCTAGATTTAACATCTCCCCTGATGAATAAACTGAAGTTTCAATCTGGATCACGTAATCAAATTCTTGGACATTCTGAACTGATTTAGAGGCAGGAATACTGCCAATAAGCCAAAAGTGACTCCTGAAGATAGTACCTTCAAACCTGTATTAACACCTGAGGGTTACAAGATATGGACATGACATCATCGTGTTCTTCAAGAGTGATCATGAACGGCTCTATGGGGAAACAAATAGGCTGGGAATTCTTTGAAAATGCAAGAAAAAATAACTGTTGGAAGATAATCACTGACCACAATGAAATTTGAGCCATCTAGTGGTTGTGAAAAGTGCTATATAAATGCAAGCCTTTCCTTCCTTGCTTTCCCTTCCATGGGAACTTAGCCAGCCTGTAAAATGCCATAGTTCTGTCTCTCTTGCTTGTTAGCTTCCATTATAAAGGATATGAATTAAACCGTGTTTTTAAATAAATCTCCAGTGACATTTTTGATTCTGTAGTGAACAGCTGCCTCATGCGGAAAAGGTCATAAGTCGTCACTGGTAAAAACACAGTCACCAAGAAACAGAGGTTAGGAGTGACATTGGTTATTGTAGAAAAGTTTGTTTTCTTGGTGGAAGTGGGTTGCAGTTCTTCACAGAATTTGACATCTTTCTCCAATAGCCTTGTTAGGGGAAAGTACAGCGTTCTGAGATACTCAAAGCATGGTCAGTGAGAATGCACAAACAAGAAAATAAGGTTTTCTGTGAGGTTTTAAGTGACTGCCCCTTTTCCTGCCATTGTCCCAACCTGACGTGCAGACCGTACTCCCCTGACCCATTATCCAAACCACAACCACAAAATCATTTATCTGGTTAAAAAGGTTTGGCACTCTTTGTCAAGGAGTGATTCTGTTCCAGTTTTCTAACAGCTAGTTTGATGTGGTAGCTGGAAGCTGCTAAGTACCAATTAAGAATTTACTATTTGCAACTTTGTCATCGCAGTAAAAAAAATCTAGGTCATTTTGTCACATGGAATATTTTAAATACTTTTCTAAACCAGCATTTATCAAAAGCTGAATGAAACCTTTTTTCCTCTTTCACTTTCTTTGATATGCATGTTAATCAGCAAACAAAATGACATTTTCAGTTGGTTGACTAGTCAAATGTACTCAGTAGATTAAAACAAGCACCTCTTATTGGCCTCTAGCCTGTACAGGGTGGGTGTGTTTTCCTAAACAAAAGCATTCTATGAGAATGGTTGACCTTTTAGGTACAAAATCATTAGTTTAGCTAATTTTAGAAGCTGACAGGATGAAAAACAGTTATTTCTATTCTACCACTTCAGAAATATCACACAGCCAAGTATTAAAACAATGCATTCTCCAAATGGCGTGAAAACAGAGCTGTTCTTCAGTTGTCTCAAATCTCGAACTTCTATTCTTAGTAAGGGTGTGTGTCTGCCTGCTTTTGTAGCCAGATAGTTGAACGTTATTGATCAATTGGTCACCAATGTATCAAATTTTGGACAAATGCTCATATTTCAGTAAAACACAAAGTCAAACAATTCAGTCGTAAAATTTAAAAGTTCTCATCAGTTATTTTAAAAAAAGAATTATTTTCTAATCTGAACAAGCAGATTGCACAATATAGATAATGCAGATTATTAATAAAAATGGCCATTGAAAATAGAAAATACTGCACTTGTGCTGCCATAGTCTCATGGTATAATATTATTTAATAAAGTGGAGCACTGACTGATTAGTTTAATGACATTTCATGCTCAAGAAGTCAGTCATGGGACAGCCTTTGAGTTTAACAAGCAAACCAGTCCACACTGGAAGAAGCTTTCAATAACAAGCATCATAAAATGAAATTAAGAAAGTGAACAAAGCTGCTTAGCTCAAATAAACTGAAAAACAAAGTCATTATTTGATTTTGTGAACAAATGCAAGGGCAGATAATAAAAATCGGATGACTTTCTGTCAAGGTTTGCTCACAGTAATTTTGTTGGAAGTGTGGCAGAAACATAGAAAATATGTTTTCTTGAGATCTTGGCAAAACAGCAGCAGAAGTCCCAAGCACATGGGGAAAAGGATGGGGTGGTTGACACTTTCCATGACCACAGAAAAAGATGTGACGAACACGACGTGGACTAGACCCATGTGGAACATAAGCCATAGGATAGACCTGGTGAATGGAATGACCTGCTTTGTGTTGTACATTATGTAAGAGAAAAGTGGATGCTGATGTTATGAAAAGTGAAGTCCTGTGAATGTTGGAAATCTGAAATAAAAACAGAAAATGCTGGAAACACTCAGCAGGTCAAAGAATGTGAGGGTAGGGAGAGTTGGTAAGCCCGATATTTGCTTGGAGTTATGAGGAGAAGGTAAAAACAGATGCTGGAAACCATATGCTGGAAGAGCACAGCAGCTCAGGCAGCATCCAAAGTGCAGCGAAATCGACGTTTCGGGCAAAAGCCCTTCATCAGGAGAAGTAGAGTGTGGAGCATGCGAGTTGGTGTGTGTGTGTGTGTGGCTGGATGTGTATGCAGATGCGGGGGGGGGGGGGGGGGGGGGAGGTGGTTGTTACATCTGGAATGGAAAATCCAGAATCTCAAGCTGGACTCCTTTTAATCTATTTCAGCACTTTGTTTCCCTACAGCCATTCAGTGAAGGAGAATGGTGTGAGAGTCAATGATTGCAGCCTTTGGGGAGCATTAGGGTTTGTGGGGGAAGGTGGGTAAAGTCTGAGATCACAAGGAAGTAGAAGAGTTGGAGGTCATCGGATGAGGTGGAGGAAGTTTGTGATTTCATGGGATTGGAAGGAATAGGAAATGATGGAATGGAGATTTCTAACTTGCATCCACATTTTTGCTAAAAATAATGGATGATGGAAAATACCCAAGCCAATGCATTATAGGGGAATTGCTGATCGTTTCAAAGGAATAGCTAACTATGATAACTGTGATAAAGCTAAAACAAATATCTAACCGAGTTTAATTCATGCTTATTAAACTTCTCACCTACCACAATCTCATTATAAAAGAAACAAAACATCATATTGCACATGCGATTGTACCAAACATCTCCAATTCGTTTAGATAATAGTCTCATGCTTTTATAATTAGATCTCTGTATTTTATCCTGATACGAAGGAAGAGTGAATATCCCAAGAAATCAATTATATGTGCATAAGTATAGACTGAAAAGGCAAAGTGGGGTACAGCACTGTGAAATCTGATCCTTTTACCGTAGCAGCATTTGTTTCCAGTATAGAGCCGTTAGCCTTGGTGGGAGACTTACATTCCAATGACAGTGCCATTTCATCTTAATTTATGATCCATAGCTAATAACAGTTTTGACCAAGAAGGGATTTTTTTTAAGCAACAAGTTACACATTGATCACTAAATCATTAAATGCTCAGCATTTTAGTCCTGATAGTTCCTTCTTCAAATCTTTCGTGAAACCCCTGTAGACAAAGTGGGAACCAGGAGCTCATCTAACATTCTGAAAGACATAACTAAGCCTGTCATTCTTGCAAATATTTACATTCTTTGGCATGTAATCAGTGGAATCTTGACTCCCTTCCTTCCCTCAACATATAAAGTTGAAGTAACATGGGTATGATTATTTGCATAGACACATCAGGCTGCCATAGTAAATGTTTAAAAGCCACAGAGTTTAGCAAACTTAGAAATAAATGAGGGCATTTCATTAGCAGTTACAATTACGGACAGTGGAAAAATCACTTCTGTTAATCATGCTTGTACTTACAAAATGTATTTGTAATTGTTTTTATTTGTTGTTCATTTAATTCTATTCATAGATAGTAGCAAATGCTATTTGGTGGCAATAGTGGGCCATGACTGTGTATAATCAATCCTGAAAGCCATTCAAATATAGACATACAAAGGAGGAGTAGCTGGCTACTAGTTATGCCTGTGGAGAGAAGCTGTTGCTGGAAACACTATGGGTTGTTGGAGGGATTGGAGGGAAGAGGAGCTAAGCCACTAAATGAGGTGGAAAAGAGAATTTTCAGATTGTATTTTTGGGGAAATCATTTCTTCCTTTACTTGTATTTATATAACAAACTGAACTGCGTATAAAAGCCATACTTGGAGAATTGTACTGCATGTCAAAGTGTGTTGTCTTGGGTGGTGCAAAAGCAAATAATATTATGGTGCTTCCAAATCCTCATGCAACTTTAAAATTGTGAAACAATTAAGGAAATTCTTCATAATCAGGGGCAGTTCATTGTCATCCATGCAGATGGGGTAGCAATCAGGATTTTATTTTAGTTAAGACTCTCCGTAGGAGCCGTTCAGTTTCCAGAATCAATAACCTGCAAAAAGCATTGGTATCATAGCAACTGTGCACACTAACAAAAGCAAACCTTAATGTAATCAAAATGTTAATAAATTACTGTATTGAGTGCAAAATATTTATTTGCATGCTTAATCCAAGATCCTTGGCAAGCAGATTTTTACTCCTATCATGTAGGATTGAATACTGCATATGAACGATGGGCCTTAATCAACTAAGGTGTTGTTTTGGAGCTTTCTAGCCAGGAACCATGACTAATGAAACAGATAACTGAATGAAGAAAACAGTTTTATCTTTGCAGTTTCCTATAGTAAAGGGCTGCTAAGGTATTAGTTCATTACTTTATCTATGTTTGATCATATCACACCATACACCAATTTTATGACTTGTTATACTTTGCTATATCTTCTGCAACAACTGCATTTATATAACACTGTTAATGATTCAATAACCTTATCCTAAGCATATGCATCAGCCAATGGTAGCAGCGGTATGAGTGATCATGACACAGTCCTGTGTGAGCACAGGATTCCATCCTTGCAATCTTTTCATTGTATTGTGTGGCACTACCACTGTGCCAAATATGATAGATTCAAACAACTTGAACTCATCTTAATACTTGACATTAATAAGGCATTGTTGGCTTACCTGGTTGAATAGGATTCCATACAGTCTGAAAATGTGTGTCAGCATATACATCATCCTGCAAGGAACCAACTTTGATTCACTCACAATGGTGGGTGAGCATCCTGGTGCCAGCACAGGACAATGTGCATGCTAAACATCATATCAAAGCATTTCAATTCTGTTACAACCATTTGTGAAACATTATTGAACAATTAAAGAATTAATGGAAAACATAGATTTCATAAACATGTCCAACATCAACAATGACAGCTGAGTGCTGGGTGCAAATGACAAGGCTGATGAGCATGAAACTAGTTTTAGCCAGAAGTGTCAAGTAGATAATCAATCTAAGCTTTCTCCTGAGCTCCCCAGCATCAGAGTTTATTGTGTATTAGAGATTATTTATTTTATGTTTGGACAGTGTTCCTTTAAGAGATAAGTCATGTGAGCACAGGTGAGTCACACTGGTCATCATACAGTCAACCGGCATGTTCAGATTTGTTTTGATCTCTGACAGAGTCCACAGCTACAGAGAAAAAAAATTAAAACCTTCCGTTGGCTTGCAGTAAATGATGAGTTTGTATGTTCTTTAGTTCTGACTGGAGCATGGTATCTGTCCAATACGGAATATAGATGACTGTCTTCTGCCATTCAATTCTTTCAAAATGATCTTAAATAACAGTTGATGACATTGGACATAGTAAAGGTTATAGGCCCTGACAACATCTTGACTGTAGTGCTGAAGACTTACTCTTCAGAAATAGCTATACCCCTAGCCAAGCTGTTCTCATACAACTTAAACTGAAATCTAGGAGAACGTGAGGACTGCAGATGCTGAAGATCAGAGTAAAAAAGTGTGGTGCTGGAAAAACACAGCTGGTCAGGCAGCATCCGAGGAGCAGGAGAGTCGACATTTCGAGCATAAACTCTTCATCAGGAATGAGTCACGAAGAGCTTACAACTCTTCTGATCCTCGGATGCTGTCTGACTGGCTGTGCTTTTCCAGCACCACACTTTTTGACTTTAAACTGGAATCTACCTGACAATGTTGAATTCTATGGAGTGTAACTCAACACCTGACAACTCAAAACTTGTCAAAACCTGAAGCGGTAGTATAGTGACATTGCCACTGGATTTGGAATTCAGAAGCCTGAGCTATATCTCTTGTGATATGGATTTGGATCTCATACAGCAGATGGTGAAACTTGAATTTAACTAATGAATCTGGAATTAAAAGCCAGTCTTGTGGTAATCTTAATTGTCATGAAACCTGAGCTAATGTTCTTTAGGGAAGTAGAATCTGTTACCCTATCATGGGAAGATAATTGATTCTTAACTGTCCTCTGAAATGGCTTAGCAAGCATGCTGTATCTAGCCAATACAGGGCCTAATAAAGGGAATGGACAAACAGACCACCTGACATTGTTGTTTCGGGTGCCTTGCTCAATGTCACAAGTAATTCTGTTGACCCTGCAAAATCCTCCTCACTAACTTCTCCAGTTTGCACAAAAATTGGGAGAGCTGTATCATAGACTAGTTAAGCAACAGTTAACATAGATTCCCACAGATTCAGATTTTACAGACAATGTACCAGACATATCCATCACTATTGCCAGAGGTGGTTACATAATGGTATGCATTTGCGAGGCAGTTTTCCTTGGAGTCCTCAACATTGATTTGGGTCCTGTGAAATCTCATATCACCATGTCAAACATTAGCAAGAAAAGATCCTGCAGATGATCACTTATTACTCTCTGCTCAACTGTTGACACGGTTGACCTCATGATGAATAAAACTCAAGAATGCAATATGAGTTGCAAGGCAATGGATGTGCTCTGGAGAGGGCACTTCAATATCCATCACAAAGAGTGACCCAGCAGCACCATTACATACCAAGTTAGTGGATTTCTCAAGGGCATAACTGCCAACTTGGATCTTATGCAGGTGTGAAGGAGCCAACAGGACCGAAAAACCTAGCTGACTTCATCCTCACCATGACAGTATCAGTTAGAAATGTCCACGTGAAATCATTATTGAGATATAGTCCTGCCTTCACATTAAGAATACCCTCCATTGTGTTGCCTGGCAGTGCCACCATGCTGGATGGGATGTGGATTGAACAGATATAGCAACTCAAGACTGGATGTCAATGAAGCACTGCGGGTATCATTAGCAGAACTATAACCTCTTGCCCAGCAGATATCAAACTCTAACATTATCCCCAAGCTGGGGGATCAATGCTAGCTCAATGAAGAGTGTAGGAAGGCATAACAGGAGCTGCATCAAGCAGACATAAAAATAAGCATCAACTGGGTGAAGTTACAACACAGGTCTACTTGTATGCAGAACAGAGTAAGCAGCATGCAACAGACAGAGCTAAGTGATGCCACATGCAACAGTTCAGCTTTACACTCTGGAGTCTTGCCACATCCAGTTATGATTGATGGAAACTATAAAATATTCTCATCCTCAACAATTAGGGAGCCAAAGCACAGTGGAAAAAAAAGGCTGAAGCATTTTCAACAATCCTCAGTCAGAGCTACTGAATGGAGATTCATCTTGGCCTTTCTGGTAGTTGGCAACATCACAGTTACCAGTGTTTAGCCAATATGATTTGCTCCATGCGATATGACGCTTGGTACTATAAAGCTTAATGGCTGTGACAATGTTCCCACAATATTATTGAAGACTTGTGCTCCAGAACTTGCCATGCCACTAGCCAAGCTGTTCCAGTATTGTAATCAATTAATACAGCAAACTACAGACAAGGCATTAATTATAGGTATTTTCCCATACTACAGCAGCTGAACTTGATCATTTCTGTTTACTGTGGCACAGACGCAAGACCGACTGAGCCATTGAGTGGGAAAAGATGAGTAACTGAGAGGAGAGGAGAAGAAAAATAAAACAAGGTTAATAAAGGAAAATGCAGATCAGGGCCTTTTCTGTTTTATCACATATTTATATAGTGCAGTGCACTCTCTGTAGAGTGCATTCTTCACAAGAAGCAGCCCAAAGTTACTCCCAGGTTCCAAAAGACTGCTTTTCTCTGCTTTGCTAAGTTCTGAGAGTTATTGTCAAAGGCCTTTTCACTCAATCTTAGTGAAATCTGAAACAGTCTTCAGTAGCATGGTTCACTCGAGTGATTCTGTGACTCAAGTAAAGCTGTCAGCGTCTTTAAATTTCCACAGGTTCTATTTCTTCAACTGGAGAACATCTTCTCACCATGTTTTGTGGCAGCTAAACAAAAGTCTTTTTTCCTTTGTTGACTCAAACATGCATTCCTTCTCTCACTCTCTCTTTGTCCAAAGTTTCTGAGATAGCCCCAAGTCAGTCCAACAACTTCTATCTTTGTGTTCAAGTGTGAAAATTAACATTAGGTTTCAACAGAAGTAACCGTGAGTGCCCAGAGCCCAATATAATCAGGTTTGCAGATAGAACAAGCAGGAAAGTTATGTAATCCCCTTTTACCATGAATTAAAAGAGACAGTTTAATACGTAGAGTCTTTACATAGAAACATGAAACAAAAACAGAACTTGCTGGAAAATCTCAACAGGACTGGCAGCATCTGTGGAGAGAAATCAGAGTTACCGTTTTCTGTTCAGTGACCCTTCTTCAGAATGCCATTTTTGTTTCAGATTTTCAACATCCCTAGTTCTTTTGATATTGCATTGAAGCATTTTCAACATTTTTGACAATATAGTATAGTCTTGAGTCATTCCTAGCAATATTGCCTTCCTGTGCAGGGTGTTTATTCACATTTTCAGAATCAAGGTAACAACCCATTAATGTAGCTATTTTAGGAAATAATTCCCACTATTCTAGTTGTTGAAGTGAGTCATTGCATCTCTTTAGTCCCATGACATTCAAGTTGATGATCCTGCTGGGAGAACACAAGTGCCAATCTTCTTTAAATCTTATTCATTTCGACCAAAAGACTTTAATTTTCTTCTTTTTTACTTCTTTCCTCTCTGAAGCGCCTGACTCATGCTTATGAGCTTTTCCATTAGAGATGGATACCAACTGGTACTCGTACAAAATGTTCACTCCCCATGCATGAAAATTGCAGAACTACTGTTTCCTTTCAGCAGTCAGTTTGTGAATCACTGTGTGAAGGGTCACAGGACAGTGATCAGAAATGGAAACCCTGGCTAATAATTCTCATCTATAACCTAGGGCATTTTTCCTTTGGTAACAGTCATATCATTAAACTAATTGACATCATCTAAATGATAAATGCTAGCATTTCAAAAAAAAAATTAGTGGTATTTGGCAGATGGTTGAATCAGAATTTTAATCATTTTACAACCAGTGCAGAAAGCATTATGTACGTTATGCAGTCTTCCTTTTGATATTACAGTAAAAAACATGAATGGAAACTTTTTTTAAACAGTTCAACACCACATGTTTCATCAAAAAGAACATGCCTATAAACATTTTAATTCGTGATCATGTGTTCTTCAATTTTGGAATAGAGGGAGTTATTTTAAAAATTAAGAAAAATAAATGCAAATCTAACCTTAAAAATGAACCGAAATTCTTTGCAATAAGCTTTGTCACGAGCTTATTTTTCTGGACACTTCTGTTTAAGTAGGCATTATGGTTTCCTGTATATTTGCTTGCTTTGGCCCTCTCTTTAATATTGCATGCCAGCAATATTTCAATGGATTCTGCTTTTACTTTCTTATTTATTCACAGAACATGGAAACTGTTGCCCATATAGAATTACCCTTGAGCAATGGTGATGAGGCTGCCTTCTTGAACTACTGAACTTCCTATGGCGTTGGTACATCCATAGTACTGTTTGGAAGGGAGTTCCTGATTTTGAACCAAGTTGTGAGTTACTCGTCACAGAATTTTCAGCTTCTTGTTGTTCATGTTCTTTATATTAGCTTCCTCATGTAGGTTTCTGATTAGTGATGACTCCCAGGCGGTCGATAGGTAATTCAGGGATACTAATTCCGTTGAAAATCATAGATAAATGATTAGATGATCTTTGCAGGGCACTTGTATGGCATGAAAGAAATCTATCAGACCAAGCATGATATTGTCTACATTGCAGTATTGGAGGAACTGCATATGGTACTGAATACTATATAATCACCAATAAATAGCTCCATTATGACCCCAATGGTGGAGCAAATTAAAATGGGCAGGACCTATGAAACTACCTTAAGGAACTCTGGCAACAATGTCCTGTGGCTGAGATGATTAACTCCTAACAGCCACAACAATCATCCTTTATAGTAGTATGACTCCAACCAGTGGAGAGTTTTCCTGATTTCAATCGACTTCATTTTCACGTAGGCTTCCTGATGCTATACTTAGTCAAATTTGCCTGGATGTCAAGTTCATCGCTCCAATCTCATCTCTGAAATTCAGCTGCTTTGTCCTTGCATGAACTAAGGCTGTAGTGGGGTTTGCTGCCAAATAATCATGCCAGGATTCAAACTGAACAGATTATTGGTAAGTATCTTTTGATGTCATGGTTGATGATGCCTTTCATCTCTGTTAATGACAAGAAATAGATAGATGGGCCAATATGTGGCTGGGTTGGAGCTGTCTTGCTTTTTGTGGCAATGACCTGCCTGGGCAATTTTCAACATTGCTCGGTAGTTTCAAGGGCAGTTCTGGAAGAGATTGGCTCGGAGTATAGCCATTTCTGATCTTCAGATCTATAACACTGAAGCCAAGATGTTGTCCAAACCCATGGCATCAACTGTAGCCAGCTGTTTAATATGATGTGGATTAAATCTAACTTGCTGAAGACTGGCATTTATGATGCTGGGAACTTCAGAAGGAGGTTAAAAATATAATCCACCCAGCATTTCTGGCTGACTATGGGTTGGCAATCAGACTCTAGGTGTTGACAGTGAGGCTGCAGGGATCAGAAATTTGGGGGGGTGTATAGATATTGAGCAATTAGTGGTCCTGGAAATGTTTGAAGGTTGGGAATGATGGTGTAGCTAACATAAAGGAAGAATCATACGAATTTAGCACTGCAAATGGGAAAGGGAAGAAATATATCAATATTGTGTGTTTTCCTATTGTGGAGTAATAGCAATAATTGGAAAATGTGTCAGTTGTCATTATTGTAGGTGGGTAAGGTTAGGGTGGTTATTATGACTGTCATCTTTCAAATGTAGGTTTCATATTAAATTAAGTAAATTTTAACAACTTTCCTTTTAGGTGCCAGGCAGTTTTTATTGACCACAGTTGGGGTCAATCTTTTGGGATAATTTCAACTTGAAAAACAGTGATTGAAAAGGGTGTTAGTCTCCTAGCACCCTTGGCATTAACCCGAACAACTATTCTTCTTTCTTTTCCAAATCTGATATGGGTACATTTCCTTTTAGAAATATCTGCTCCCATCTTGCTGGTGGGCTGGTTAAAGCCTAAAAATTACAAAGATTGATGCACTCAGATCTTTCAACTAGAATTTACATATAAGTTTCATATCTGATCATTATGTTGCCAGTTGTTAATGGAAATTTAGTTACTTCAGAGACTATAACAGGAGTTCTTGACAGATAACTGATCCATACATTAAAAAAAAATCAGTCAATCAAAAAATTAAAATATGCACCCAAACATATGTCCTAAAATGCAATAATATACAGGATACTTTTGCAAGTCAGACCATTTTAAAGTGTATCCTGGCCCTTTAGATTCTCCCTGCAATGTTTGTACTTTTGAAATTAGGCTTTTATTTGGACTATAACTATACTTTAATATACTTCAGACTCATTGGTTTTAAGTATGTATATGCAGTTAATCTTGTGCTGTTCAAGGACACACTGACCTCATGTCATTTTGAAAATGTGTAAACATGATTAAACTTATCAATGACGCACAAACTGATATTCCCATCAGTAAATGTACCTGCAATGTTGCTCTTCAAACAGTTTTCAAATTCCAAGATTATTCTATGTTGGCTAGAATCAAATAGGAAGGGGAAAGTATCTCAACAAGTATGCATGAAGGGATCCTATCTCCTCAATGGGATCTCAACACCACCTTGAGTGATGTTCCTGTACAGCAGATGGTAAGGATCCGAAATGGGCACTTTCAGTGAAAAAGATGCATAGTTCTAAATGTATGCTGATAATTGGTATCTATCTGAACAGCTGGAGAAGCTGCTTTGTGATTTTTATTTGCCTGACATTTTGCTTTTGGTTTTGTGTTGCTTTGCATTTTAGCCAGAGATTTTCTTCTTTTACTTAGTAATGCAAATGACGTTGGTCACTGTTTATTGGTATTAAAAACAAAAACTGAACAAGCCTCAGGAAACAATACGTGTTTCAAAGGAGTCAGCAAAGAAGGAGATCTACTTATGGATGGCTTCAGATTATTTATCAACTTAGATAGAGATCGCTGAACTTTAGTAAAAATCAGTGTCAAAAAAAAAGTGGACTTATCAGATGAGGCAATATTAGAAACCTGGAGAATGATACTGTAGGAGTAAAGGTTTCTATCAGAGGGAGCATGACATTACTTCTGGCAGATAAGGCCCTGAATGCAAACCATTATGTCAAAGATTACTTCTGTATTAAACGGTACCTCACTTTAACTGTGCAAACTTGCTTTGAACGGGTGTTGTCCTGCCCGTAGCCCACCTTCCAAAGCAGTGAGATATTAATCAATGCAGGCAAGCCACAACTGAAACTTGAAACAATCAAAATAGTTCAGACCTCCACTGTTGACATTAGGTTAGTGCCCCTTAGCTTCAGACACTAATCCTCCCATGCACACTCTAACACTTCAAATCTAAGTTTGGTCAAATTTGGAAATTTCACTTTTCACAGATCACCATGAATCAGCACAGTTCTGCTCTCCAGTCATTCATGAATACAGAAACTGACCACAACAATGACTAAAATAGATTGAATCACATACTGAATAAAATTATAACAGAAAAAAGCTTATGCAAAAGACATGCGATAAAAGATGTGGAACATATGCTCAGGGAGAATAGAGATAATTAGCCATGTGGACTGGCTTGAAGGTACGAAAAAAGACAATGGTAGTGGAGGGTTGCTTTTCAGACTGGAGGCCTATGACCAGTGGAGTACCACAAGGATCAGTGCTGGGTCCACTGCTTTTCATCATTTATATAAATGATTTGGATGGAAACATAGGAGGTATAGTTAGTAAGTTTGCAGATGAAACAAAAATTGGAGGTGTAGTGGACAGCAAAGAAGGTTACCTCAGAGTTCAATGGGATCTTGATCAGATGGGCCAAAGCGCTGTTGAGTGGAAGATGGAAGTTAATTTAGATAAATGTGAGGTGCTGCATTTGGAAAGGTAAATCAGGACAAGACTTATACACTTAATGGTAAGGTCCAGGGGAGTATTGCTGAACAAAGAGACCTTGGAATGAAGGTTCATAGTTCTTTGAAAGTGGAGTCACAGGTAGATTGGATAGTGAAGAAGGCATTTGGTATGCTATCTTTTATTGAGTATAGGAGTTGGGAGGTCATGTTGCAGCTGTACACGACATTGGCTATGCCACGTTTGGAATATTGTGTGTAATTCTGGTCTCCCTCCTATTAATAAGATGTTGTGAAACTTGAAAGGGTTCAGAAAATATTTACAAGAATGTTGTCAGCGTTGGAGGGTTTGAGCTATCGGGAGAGGCTGAATATCCTGGGACTGTTTTCCCTGGAGCGTTGGAAGCTGAGGGGTAATCTTATAGAGGTTTATAAAATCATAATGGGCATGATAGGGTAAATAGACAAGGTCTTTTCCCTAAGGTGGGGGACTCCTGAACTAGAGGGCGTAGGTTTAAGGGGAGAGGGAAAAGATTTAAAAGGGACATAAGGGACCACCTTTTCACACAAAGGATGGTGTGTGTATGGAATGAGCTGCCAGAGGAAGTGGTGGAGGCTGGTACAATTACAACATTTAAAAGGCATCTGGATGGGAACATGAATAGGAGGGTTTTAGCGAATATGGGCCAAATGGGACTGGATCAATTTCGTATATCTGATCAGTATGGACCTGTTGGACCGAAGGGTCTGTTTCCATGCTGTACCTCTCTTTGATCCAACACTGAGGTCCATATACAGCACATTACACGTTCTGCTTAAACTACAAACAAGCCAACAAGTGAATGACTAAGATCTCAGTCATCACCATATTAACTATATCAGAAAGCTGGTAACGGGTTACTCATGTGAAAGGAGTTGGAATAATTTCTTTCATTGACGATTGCTCAATTTATTAAAAGATATCTGCAATATATATTATAACTTAGTAACATGCTGCTAAATTGCAAATAATTCATCTCAAATAGATATGGGTTAACAACTGAAGTTTTCTCTAACAGTAACCAATTTACCAGGAAATGGGATTATATCCACACAAAGGTATGTCTAAATGCTCAAAATATATGCTTCTGGGCAGTGGTCACACAGACACACACATACACACACACACACACACACACACACACACACACACACACACACACACACACACACACACACACACCCAACCGCACTGCATCGTCATGGCATATTTCTGACCCACATACAATTTGGTTTTGTATTTCACTGCTGCACTTTGGAGTGGGCACCGCCCTTCAATCTAATGCTGCTGACAAGATAATTTGTGCTCAGTGCAAACTACCAAACCTGGGCAAATCTATCTCATGAATTCGACCCAGAGGGCATTTTAGGGTTCCTCTCTTATTCTCTAAGCACATACTTACTTTGCGCTGACTTTGATGCTCAGAACATCCTTGCCTTGCCTTGCCTTGCCTTTTGTGCTTTGCTCCTCAGCTGGAGCTTAAAGTCTCACAGTATTTTACCTTGATTTGCCTTTTTGTGTGGACAGGTTGCTGTATGTGACTGTGTTACATCAATCTCACATCTGCATCATGTGCCATGGCAAAAACTCTGCACGTGCTTCAATGAAATGGCCATGTCTCAAAGTCAACATGAGTAGTCCTGACTTAATTCTAAGACAGGAGGATACTGGCACTGTTGGTCAAAGACTCTAACATCTGCTCAGCAACAGTGACACCCAACTTGAATCTAAAAAAATGCTGACTGTTGGAGGGTGTGGGAGGCATCAGTGCCTTCTCCTTCAGAGGTCAAAAAGGGCATGTCTTGCTGGGTCAGTTTCTAGACTGCTGAGACTGCATTGTTGCCACTCGTACATGCAGGAGACAAAAGACAAAATGCATTATGGACAATGGGTAAATGTTATGACATATTAAGAAAACATTCACAGAGGTGGCAATGGGAGAGTAGTGCAGAGTGGGACAATGCTTTTTATTTGCTTGCAGTGACATGGAGTCTTTGGTTTTCATTATCGCTGGCAAGCATCGGGGTCCTGTCCTCATTGGGGGTGAGAAGCTGAATAATTATGAAAACCTCTATTTGTATTTGTGCTGTTGTTATTATTGTAGGAGTGGACAGCTTGAACCACCCCTGAAAGAAATTCAAAACTGAAGCAAACAACAATGCATGCTAATACAGGAAAATTAATCTAGTGGCACACCTCCAAGGTACACCAGAAGAAAGAAACTGCATTCATATTGTGTCTTCAAACCATTAAGATCTCCCAAACAGCTTTATAGTTAATGAATTACTTCAATATTAAATTCTTCCCTTTGATGTAAATGTACATGTTACAGAACAAAGACTGGTGAAACAATAATATGTGTTGTTTATTTGAAGATAAGAATATTTAGCCATATGGTTAACTGAGAGATCAAGTATCGATATAGCTTATCACAATGTAGGAAAGGCAAACAGCTCATTTGTACGCAGCAAGTTCTAACAAACAGAAATTTGATAATGACTCGGTAATCTGTTTTGTTGGCTGGTAGACCAGCAAGAAGATCATTGAATGTTGCACAAGTATTCCAGCACTGTATGAGAATTAAGGGACCTGATGTGGTGATGCACAGGTGGACATGAGGTTAAGTAGTGTACAATATTTAAGTTAACCTTTGTGATTGTAGATGATATTCTTGAGGCACAGAATGTAACTAAGAAAGAGAAAGAGTTGAAGGATAGATGAGTTGATAATTATTTTGAGAAAGCTTATGGCAACTGTAGTTATTGAGGAGAGAGGGATGGTACCTAGTAATGGGTATCCTAAATTATAGCAGCTAATATGGGTATGAAGGAGAGGAACTGAGTGATTAAGAGCCGTATGGGGCAGATATTAAATGGCCAGTCTTTAGAATTTAAAGGTAAGACATGGTTGAGAGGTGGGAGGGAGATGGTGCACTATCATGAGAGCTTCAGGATAGAGGAATTAGAGGGTGATTTGGGGCTGCCAAGCAATTAGTAACTAACATAATCAGCTACATTTCAGCTACACTTCAATTTCTATTCCTTTATCTTTAGAGAAGGAAATATGGGCTGTACCCTTGGAGTGACAGGCGTGGGAAAGTGCATTCAATTTTGTGAGAACTGGAGCATCGAAGGTACAGAAAGGAAATGATTGAGTAGGTTAGCGATAACAGATAAATGTAATGGACAGAAACTCAAACATGACGAAGCTGGGAATCTGCATTTAAATTTGTGAAGAATAGAAGACTGTTTATTTCTCCCCATAGCCAAAATAAACTATTTCAGGAGGAAGCATATGCAGTGAGGCGGATCATGTGTGTTTTGCAAAGTGGTGCATAGGTAAGTTTTAAAGGGTGGTGTGATGGACAGAAGAGGGTAAAGTGCTCAAATTGGAAATTGTTGGAGAAGTACTGGCTGGAGGAGCACTGAGAGCATACGTGAAAATTTATGGCAAAGTGGTCATGTTGCTAGCACTGTAGTTATTGGGGGCGGAGGATGGGGTTATGGTGCAGAAAGTTTTAACTCTGCAGTATGCACGGTTAATCTTTCAAACAGCCAGATTAATATCCTGGGGTCTATCAACTATATAAATTGAGATTAAATGCCCACAGGTGAGGGAATTATATTGGATAATAATTTGTGCTTACATAAAGAGAGGAGGCATACAGTGCTCATAGAGTTATAGTTATAGAGATGTACAGCATGGAAACAGACCCTTCGTCCAATCAGTCCATGCCAACCAAACATCCCAACCCAATCTAGTCCCACCTGCCAGCACTTGGCCCATATCCCTCCAAACCCTTCCTATTCATATACCCATCCAGATGCCTTTGAAATGTTGCAATTGTACCAGCCTCCACCGCTTCTTCTGGCAGCTCATTCCATACACGTACCACCCTCTGTGTGAAAAAGTTGCTCCTTCGGTCTCTTTTGTATCTTTTCCCTCTCACCCTAAACCTATGCCCTCTAGTTCTGGACTCCCCGACCCCAGGGAAAAGACTTTGTCTATTCACCCTATCTATGCCCTTTAAAATTTTGTAAACCTCTATAAGGTCACCCACCTTGTGTGACCAGTAGGCATCACAAGGGCGACAGTGTATCATATTACCACTTTAAAGGGACACTATAGCTCATTCTGAAAAATTTTCTTTATTTTTGTCTTATCTGCAATAATGGAAATTATTTTTTCCCAAATCACCACCACTCCCCTCCCCTGCCACCCGACCTTAGGGGGGCTGGTAATTTATTATTACTCCTATGAGTATTCAAAAAAAAAGATTTCTTGACACAGAGGTGCATAAGAAATAAGAGCAGGAGTATGATATTCAGTCTGTTAAGCTGACTCTACAACTTAATAAGATCGTAGCTGGTCCAATTGCAGCATTAATTACAGTTTTCTGCCTCTTCCCCCTTCATCAATGATTAAGTTTGTGATCATAAATTATGACTGTGAATATATTCAATGACACAACCTCCGCTGTGCTTTGCAGAAAAGAATTCAAAGACTGATGACCCTCTGAAAAAAATAACTTTAACCTCATTGTAAATATTTTAAAATTCTGCCCCATAATTCAAGCTCCTACCCCAAAAAGATCAACATCTAGCCAATCAAACCTCCTTAGAATTTTATACATTCAATAATCTTCTGAATGCCAATGAGTGAAGGCCCAACCTGCTCAATATTTCCTCAGCCAACATCTTCACCCTGGGAATTAGTCATGGGTGTTTTGTCTGAATTATTTCTAATGCAGGTATATCCTTCTTCAGGTATGGACAATAGAACCGTACAGAGAACACAAGGCATTCTTTCACCAATGTGTGGATTTAGCAAGAAACCTCTTCTTTATATTCCATCCCACTTGCAATAAAGTCCAACATTCCATTTGTCTGCCCAATTAGTTGCTCTAATTGCATGTTAACATTTTGTGATTCAGATAAAAGGACAACCAGATCCCTCTGTACTGCAGCATTCTGCAATCTCACTCAAGTTAAATAATGTTCTGCATTTCTTCTTTTTCCAAAGTGGACAATCCACTTCTTGCCCACATCCACATTATTTCCCAGTTTTTGGCCAATCACTTAATCAAGCATATCCTTTAGTCCAAATTTTTATCAGGATAGAGAACCTCTAAATTGTGGCAAAAATAGTAGAACTAGCTATTTTTGAGTCCCGTCCACAAACAAAGCACCTATCATTTTTTTCTGGATAAGAAGGGACTTGACTCAGGATTAGAGTATGCACGATTTATGAAGATAGTTGTGCATTAAAATCATCAGTTTCCTCCCCACACCATGGTTTTGTTTAGATGGGCCTCTGAAATCATAAGTGTGCAGATGCGACTAGGTAAGAGCAGGTCTGAAGCTTATGGATTTGTTCAGATAACCAAGGTTCTTCCCTTTAAGAGAGGTAAAGCATATGTTTGGATCTGATCCTGGTCCATTTTTGAAGGAAGCAAGCTGCCCTTTGGTGGAGGTAAGGCGCCTTTCGAGAGAGATGAGGCACCTTTTGCAAGTGATCACGTATCCCTTTGAGAGAAGTCTTTTTTGGGGATTGTCAAAATAAATGTGTGTGTATACTAAATGTTTAAATCCTGGGATTGTCAAACTGGCAAAGACAATACTGTCAAAGAATTGTCAAAAACTGTCAAAGGACTGGCAGACTTATTAAAGAACTGGCAAGTTATCAAAGGACTGGAAGAGCTTTCAAAGGGACTAGTCAAGGCATTTAAAATTTCAGGCGTTTGTTTGGATATGGTTTTAAGGAGATTTAGGAATTTAAATGTAGTAAATATGTTTTTGTGAATTAGTGGTTTTCTCAATATAATGAAATCTGATATACACTTAGTTCATTTAATGGATTCCACACTTGATCAGATGAATCCAGACAGTAAGTAGGCTATTGGCCTTTCAAGCTTGCTCTAACATTCAAGAAGATGAGACTCATCTGCCGGTGTTCTGAATTACACATTCTCATCTATCCTCCGTAACCATTAGATTCCTGTTAGTCAAGGGAACCATCTGCCTCCACCTTAAAAATATTCAATGACCCCACCTTTATAATTTTCTGAGGGCAAGTTCCTAGTCAAACAATCCTCTGAGTGAAGGACCACTAACTTGTTGCAGGTATCAATCTCATAAATCTCTCCAATGCGTTTTATCCTTTCTCAAATAAGGACACAGAAACTGCACACAGCAATCAAGATGTGCTCCCATCAATGCTCTATGTAGGTGAAACATAACATCCTTTCTTTCATAAAAACAAAGTAGTTTGGATGCTGGAGATACAATCAGAAAGTGCTAGAGGAACTCAGCAGCTCTGGCTATATCTGTGAAGAGAGAAACAGTGTTACCATTTGGGTCTAATAAGACTCTTCTTCAGAAATCTTTACTTGCATATTTAATTACACTTATACTAAATGACAGCATTCCATTAGCCTTCTTAATCACTTGTTGTATCTGCATCCTAACGTTTTTTTGTGATTCATGCACTAAAACACCTAAATCACTTTGTTTCTCAGAATTCTGGAGTCATTCTCTATTGAACTAACACACTTTATTTGTCCTGTCAAAATGAATAACTTTGCGTTTTCCCTTATTATAGTAACAGATTTTTTGTCCACTCACTTAATCTATATATGGGCATACATTCTTGTTGTGACATCTTCATAATATACTTTCTTATCTTTAGGTCATCTGCATATTTCATGATAATGCCTTTGGTCCTCTCATTTGAGCAATTATTATAAAGTTTGAAAGGTTGAAGGCCCAACACAGACATCTGAGGGACCTCACTCATCAGATCTGGTCAATATGAAAAAAAGACATACTTATCCATATACAGAGAAACCTCATTTATCCAAATGACACAGACGGGGAGTATTTTGTTCAAATAATCGAATGCCGGACAACACAGTTAAGCCAAGCATCAGGACCTTGCGATGTTATCCAGATAATCCAAAATTTGGATAATTGAATTTCCTCTGTACTCTGTTTTCTGCCAGCTAGCCAATCTTCGATCCATTCTGACATGTTAGGCTCTACTCCTACTTTATGCAAAGAGCTTTTGCATGAAACCTTGTCAAATGCTTGCTGGATGTCCAAGTACACAGCATCACCAGGCTCCCTGTTATCCACAGGACACGTTACTCCTTCAAGGAATTGAAATGAATTTCTCTTCCAAAAAATTCATTCTGACACTTTCCTACCACCTTGCAATTTTCCAAATGTCTAGCTACAACTTCTTAATGATCCATTCTAATACTTTCCCCATGACAGACATCAAGCTAAATGGCTTAGTATTTCTTTCTTTCTGCCTCCCTCTCTTGGGACCATAAGACCATAAGACATAGGAGCAGAAATTAGATCATTCACCCCATCCAGTCTGCTCCACCATCCAGTCATGGCTGATAAACCTCTCAACCCTATTCTCCCGCTTTCTCCCCATAACCCTTGACCTCTTTTGCAACCAAGAACCTATCTATCTTCATCTTAAATATACTCAATGACCTTGCCTCCACAGCCTTATGTGGCACGGAATTCCATTGATTCACCATACTTTGGCTGAAGAAGTTTCTCCTTGTCTCTACTTTAAAAGGTTTTTCCTTTACTGTGGAGCGGCACTACTGCCTCACAGCAACAGGGACCTGGGGTCGATTCCAGCCTCAGGCAACTGTCTGTGTAGAGTTTGCACATTCCCTCTGTGTCTATGTGGGTTTTCTCTGGGTGCTCTGGTTTCCTCCCACAATGTAAAGATGTCAAGGTTAGGTGAATTAGCCATGTTAAATTGTCCATGGTGTTCAGGGATGTGTAGGTTAGGTGCATTAGTCAGGGGTAAATGTAGGATAACAGGGTAGGGGAATGAGTCTGGATAGGTTACTCTTTGGAGGGTTGGTGTAAACTTGTTGGCCTGTTTCCACACTGTAGGGATTCTATGAATTTCTCTAAGGCTGTTCCCTTAGATCTTAGTCTCTCCTACCAATTAAAACACCTTCCCAAAATCAATTCTGTCCAGGCCATTCAGAATTCTGTAAGTTTCAATTAGAGCCCCACTCATCCTTCTAAATGCCATCGAGTATAGATGCAGATTCTACAAACTTTCCCCATATGGTAAGCTCTTCATTTCTGGGACCATTCTCATGAATTTCCTCTGAACATGCTCCAGGGCCAGTATATCCTTCCTGAGATATGGGGCCCAAAACTGCACATAATACTCTAAATGTGGTCTGGCCAGAGCCTTGTAGAGCCTCAGAGGTACGTGCCTGCTTTCATATTCGAGACCTCTTGAAATAAATGCCATCATTGCATTTGCCTTCCTAATTAAAGGAATCTTCTTGAATCGAGTGGTATATTTGCTACTTTCCAATCTGATAGAACCTATCTAATGGATTTTGGAAAATTAACATCAACACATCTACTACCTCCTTAGCCACCTTTTTCTAAGACCCTAAGATTAAGTCTATCAGGCTTATCAATCTACACGTCCACCAATTTGCTGATTACACTACCCCACTGATTTTAATTTTACCAAGATCTTCCCTTATTCAGTCATGATCTGCAGGAATTATGAGAATTTTTTTGTATCCTCTATAAATAACCAACAATTATGATGCAGGATTTTGATCTATGTGTAGAGTGGAAACATCAGATGGGAAAATGTCATCTAAATGAAGAATTCATTGAAAGCTTTGGAGCAATTTCTTAACCAACATGCTATGGCATTAACCAGTCAGGAGGCTGCATGAGACCTGGTTTTGAGTTATTAATGAATTACTGACCTCATAGTGAAAGGGCCTCTGGGTAACAGCCATCAGAATCAATGTTCCCTTGAATTTCCTTACCAGCTGCATTGGCCTCCAAGGCCCATACACAGCAGTGATTTCTGGAAATGGAAGTAAATGCCACAATTGTCATAAAACATGCATAGCCACACAGCTTTAGGGAAATATGACTGAATTTTATACAGTTTGAGGGACAGAAGTGTAGGTCCACGAATATTATTTTTAATTTAAAACAAGGGCAATAGAGAACCGGTGGCAAGCATCTAAGGGGAAATTCCAGAAATTGCAGAATAGTTATAGTCTAACAAATAGGAAAATCTCTAAGGGATGGAATTACCATCTGTAGTTAAGTAAAAAAGTCAAGATTGTATCAAACTCAAAGAAAAGACATATAACTGTGCAAGAATAGATGGCAGGTTAGAAGGTTGGACAGAATGTTTTAAAACAAATTATCAGAAGATTAAAAAGGAAGGAATATTTGGAGTAAAAGAGAAAGGCAAGAATAGAAAAAAAAAGAGATTTTGAAAGTTCCTTTAGGTATTTAAACAAGAGTAAGTGTTGATCCTGTGGAAAACTAATTTGGGGAATTAGAAATGAAGAATAAAGAGATAGCAGATAAGTTGAACAGATATTTTGTGTCAGTCTCCACAAGAGAGAATATGCGTAGCATTCTGGAAATAGCAGTATATCAGAAATTGAAAGGGAGGGGGGAAACTCGTGAAAATTACAATTACCAGGGAAGTAGTACCGAATAATTGTTGAAGCTCTGAGTTGACAAGTCTCTATAGTAAGAACGTTTTGAAAACAGGTCACTGGACTTGAAACATTAACTCTGTTTTCTCTTCACAGATGCTTCCAGACCTGTTGAGGTTTTGTTTCAGATTTCCAGAATCCTCTGTTCTTTGTTTTATTTTGGAATGGATAGAATATTGACTGACTAACAAGACACAGTGAATAGAATAGAAGAGATAGCCAAAAGTAATTATATGAAGACAAAGAATGCGTTAACAACAAGAAAACTCAAGTTTTTAACGGGGAAAACTCATAAGATGTGATATCCTACCCACTTTCCTGTAGGTCGCAAAAATTTGGTCAATAAGTAAAGACCTTGTAAAAGGCCTTCAAAATGTGGATGCTATAACATATGTTCCATATTGTATGTAGAGATCAGAAGATAAATATTGTATATAGAGACCAAAGATAAATGAAAAGGTGCTTGATATTTCACAGCCAAAACTGCTAAAAAGTGATATCCAGAGAAGAAAATTTCTTTTTCAGTTTTACAGTCATTTGATCAGAACTTAAAGCTACTGCAATGTTTTCCAGAAGAAAAAGTGAAGGACAGCAGAAAGAGGAGTGAACTCAAGCATATCTGGAAAATTGGGTCATATAGTGGTTGCAGATGACCTACAATAGATGAATGAGGATGGCACGATACAGAATGGCATACCATGACAGTAGATCTCCTTGCAAGAGCAGCTATAAGCACAACAGCAGCAAAGGTTAACTTCTGGCTTTCTCTGTAACCAACTGGATATGGAGTTAAACAAGCTATGTTGCATGAGAGGCTAAAGCCCTGAAGTAGTTAGGTGACGAGTAGAAATACTCTACAGAATAGCTGTAGAAATTATAGTGTGAGGGCAGTGGGCTGGTAGATATACCTTAATTGGGAGGGTTGCAAAAGTTAATATTGTGATGCTTAGAGAAAGATTTTATGGTTTATAGTGGTGGGGGTTGGTTCTTAGTGATCTCATGGGTCGATGACGACAATTGGAAACTGTAATCACATGGCAGTGGTCCAATCACAGGAAGGAAAACAGGTTTGCTGAAAGCATCAAGGAGGGAACACTACTGCTTCTGTTGGCCTACAGCTGATGCTGGAAAAGCACTTCCTTTTCCACACAGCAAATCTCATCTCTCTTAAAATGCTTTCTTTTTCAGAGATCTAGAAAACCAAGCTGGACCATGTTAAAGTTGAAAGAGAGATAAAATCTGGGACATGTAGTTTCATTAAAATATTTAAATTAATATTCTATCTACTAGCAGTGGGCTTGTCATATGCTTCATGCCTTCCTTTTGATAAACTAATAAGCTGGACTCATTGGAGTCACACTGTGTTTGGGTTTGAGATTTTGAAAATTTAATGTCACATTTTGGGGACTGGTTCAAATTAACCTATCACTCTTCAAATCGACAACAGTATTCGAAGATTGTGAAGTGCCTGTTGCTGTTTTTTAACTTTTATTCAGGCTGCGGGGGGGGGGAGTGAGGGGGTTGGTGCGCGGGCGCACACACCCAAACACACACACACACGAAAAGAACACTGGAACAGTTCTAAATTTCTATAACTATTTCTTCCAGATCGTTTGCTCACAATAATTGCTTGAAGTTTATTACATCAATGCGGTTGCGTTCATGCCCTTAAATGGGGAACATTTTGCTTCATGGGAGGAAAACGATTATGTAAGCATGTCACTTTGTTCAGTTCAGTTGGTCCTCCAATCCTCTGACTGTGATGTATTGATTGCTGTTAAAATTGCTGAAGTATGTATGTTACAATATTTCTTTTGCAAGAGCTGATTTCTAAAGGCATAGTTTTAATTCCCAGCTGAGGTCCCTTCCTCACTCTCTTTTATCTAGGAACCCATTTATGTCCTCATTAAACTGACTTTAAGTAGATAATCAACTCTCTGGGAAAGTGTCAATTCATGGATGATAACAAGCAGCCAAAATGAATTATAGATTTGTACAGAGTCCAGCATTAGATTTGGCAAGGCACCCATGAAATTCAAGTATGAAACCACTGTAAACATCATTGTAATTTATCCCTGACCAGTTGTAAGGTTACAAAATAGCAGATACCTTGGTGAAGTGAGATGACTATAGTGGCAAGGAAATCACCAAGAATTCTCAAAAAACATGTAGTAGAACATGCATTAGAAGATAATGAGCAGTTAATTCCAAAGATATAAAGCACAAGGAAACATTGCATTATTTCAATGTGTCAGTTTGAGCTTTACAGAGTTTTTTTGTGTATTTGGAATAGAGGTGTGTATTAGGTATAGTTTCCTGCATGCAAAATAGGATAGCAACTAGCACAAACAACTACATCAAAGTGTTTTAAAAATATTTGTTTGCAACAGAAACAGTAAATGTTTTAATAAATTTTATATCTTGTTTCGTTTATTTATTTATTTTTCCCTTGAACAAACATGTCACACAGCTCCTTTGAACTTAGGAGAGATTTAGTATTTTATCAGTGGAAATGTCTGACATTATTAGTTTGCCATAACTTTTTAAAAAAAAATAAAGTTGGGACGAGCCTCAACAAGCCTTGTTTGTGAGGTGAATTCCTGCACATGTCATTTAAGTATTTTTATTATTACTGTAATCTGCTTGAAACTCATTAAATAGTTACATTGAACTGAATTTTGAAAAACTGCTGAAAGCAGGAACTGCTGTGTGTAACCCAAAAATTGATTGGTGCCAGACAGTGTACTAGTCTGCTGGTATTATCCTACATCCAATGAGATTTTCTTGCTTTGATGTAAAATTCCAACCATGAATTTTGGCCTTATCCTGCATCAGTACATGCTCATTTTTTAACAACACTAACTGTACTCCAGCTGTAGTTGCTGAATAATGATCATTCACAAACTGGCTGATTTTTCCTTTTGAATTCAGGAGTGAACAAGGCAAACTGAACAGCACGTTATCTATATGCCTAGCTGTGATGACTTCAGATCACACTAACAATCTCTTCATCTCTAGGACACAATTACATATAGCGTGGCACCTTTAAACACTTCCCCAAGGGAAAACTCTCCTTGATACTAATAAAATTGTACATCATTGTTTTCAATGTCTGTAACTGTTTAACACTGCCATTTCAGATTGTGATCTATTTTCTGATGCTACATTGCAAGTGATCTAGGAATACCATTAATATATTCGTAGCTGTGACTCCAGAGATCCATATGGGGTTCACGTCCTGCTCACAGTATGGAGATTTATTTATTGGGATTCTCCTTTATGGATACCTTTTTTGGTAACTTTTTGTGATGGTGGGAGCTTGACATTACAACGGCTGACAGCTTTCCCACTGTGGATGCATCCTGGCAGATGTTACCTGTTTATGAAAGTGAGGGGGTGAGTATATCAGCTCCACAGGAGAGAATTACTTTCCTTTGTAAAGCATATTTTATACTTTAATATATTATTTTTTAATATTTTATAAGGTTTAGGGATTGGAATCATGCCACAATCCCAAGTAAAGCTCTAAAATGAGTTCTACATCTGCTGTTTTATTAGTACAATCGTTCTGAGAGACAGGAGAGTTTGAATTCAAATCATATGGGGGTCACTCCCTCTGTCCCTTTCTGTGCCTCTGATAAAAATATATGGGAATGTACTGGCATGTTTGGATTCCAGCTGAAATTCCATTTCCAGCAAAATTTACCAGGGTGACTATACTTGAAAAGTCATAACAGTTCAGGGTCTGTATCTGCCAGGTTAGCTGCTGTAATCGCATTAAAAGATTGTGACAGAAATACATTGCCCTATATTGCCTGAGGGAGCATAAGCTATCATTCTGATATGTGGACCAGGTTTTGAAACTTGCAGATGCCATTGCCATGAAGTAATTCCCATGACACATGTCAATGAGGAATGCTGTTTCCTTGGAGGTAGAAGATAAGCTTAAAAGTCTTTCACCATTGCCATATCCTGTTAATGCCTTAATCTAACTTATATTGCTGCTAATCTATGACACGATGAAAACTGGACTGCCCAGTTCTTTGCTCACAAGCCATTATTTCCTCCATCAAGCTGGATTCATTAGCTCAACTAGATCAAATTCGGGCCAAATACAACACAAAAGACAATATTACATTTTGTGCAGTGCAGATATTTCCTCCCCATGATCTTTAAGCTTTTTTTTTGCCAAAGGCCATTAATACAGCTTGAATGAAAGCATCTGGTGATGTCTCATTTTATCTTCTGGTGTAATAAAGCAGACTGTAGAATTCATGGTCTGTTTATCAGTAAAACAGTAAAAAATTCTCACAGGAAACAGACTGCTTTTCCTGTCTCTTGTAGGACTTCACAGCTGAGACATATTTACTACCTCTCCCACATTCTACATTCTTCCTGCCACGTGGGTTCATTAACTTAACATTTAAAAGAAATTAACTTTATCCACCAAAAGTCTTAAAATTTTCTTTCTGCATAGTGCTGAAACATACTTATTCAAATATCATAGTTTGGCACCAAACAAAGATAGAAACAAGAGTGTACCATTTCTGCTTTCCCTTGGCACGAGGCTGGAAGCCTTGTAACAATTTGATTGTCTATTCAATCTGTACCAGCTATAGAAAAGGACTGGTCTCCAATGATGTGGTGTGTCAAATAGGGATCGAGAGTGTGGTGCTGGAAAAGCACAGCAGGTCAGGCAGCATCCGAGGAGTAGGAGAGTCGTTGTTTTGGGCAAACGCCCTTCATCAGGAATGAGGCTGACAGCCAAGGGGGTGGTGAGATAAATGGGACGGGGGTGTGGGGGGAAGATAGCTGAGAGTGCGATAGGTAGGTGGAGATGGGGGATAGGTAAGAGGGGAGGGTGGAGCAGATAGGTGGGAAGGACAGATTGAAGATAGCATACTTGCAGAATGCTTCAGACAACATTTCCGGGACTCTCACCAACCAACCCCACCGTCCTGTGGCTGAACACTTCAACTCCCTCTCCCACTCCACCAAGGACATGCAGGTCCTGGGTCTCCTCCATCGCTACTCACTAACCATCCGACACCTGGAGGACGAACACCTCATCTTCCACCTCCATACCCTCTGATCCCATGGCATCAACTGGATTTCACCAGTTTCCTCATTTCCCCTCCCCCCACGTTAACCTAGAACCAACCTCCCAACTTGGCATCACCCTCATGACCTGTCCTTCGTGTTCATCTTCCTTCTCACCTATCCACTCCACCCTCCCCTCTGACCGATCACCATTACCCACACCTCCATCTACCTATCGCACTCTTAGCTACCTTCCCCCAAGCCCTACCCCTGCGGGATACCAATGTGGCTCATTATTAAGCCACTTAAAGCATGAGCTTACTGCAAATTTTGTGTTGGCTCAAGGATTTAATGTGTCTTGTACAAGTCTAGGGCAGCTCTGTGAGCACTTAATCAAATGTTGGCATGTTTGTCAGCAGCCTTATGGAACTTGATGGAGGAACCTCATATTGGGAAGTTTCAAAAGTTTTCTGAGGAAAATTTACCTGGGCTAGGTTAAGTAAAAACTATGCCAGCTGGTACACCGTTTATACAACCTGTTGGACTTCTATAATATTCCTAGATGACAGAAATTTCCTGATGCCTGCTTTCTGTGGATGTGGCATCTATTTTCTGTTCCTAGCTGTCCTTGGGAAGGTGGTAGTGAGCTGCTTTCGTGAACAACTTCAGACCACTTGCTGTGGGTTGACCCACAGTGCCATTAGGGACGGAATTTCAGGATTTTGACCCAACGACAGAGAAGGAACGACGATATATTTCCAAGTCAGAATGATGAGTGGCTTGGAGAGGAACTTGAAGGTGATGGTATTCCCATAGATCTATCTTTATCCTTCAAGATGGAAGTGGTTGTGGGTTTTGAAGGTGCTGTCTAAAGATCTTTATTGTTCTGCAGTGCATCTTGTAGATAGTACACATTGCTGCTACTGAATGTCAATCGTGGAGGTAGTGGATGTAATGCCAATCAAGCGGCTGCTTTGTCCTGGATAGTGTCAAGCTTCTTGAGTGTTGTTGGGCCTGCACTCATCCAGGCAAGTGGGGAATATTCCATCACACTCCTGACTTGTGCCTTGTAGATGGTGGACAGGTTTTGGGGAGTCAGGAGATGAGTTACTTACCACAGTATTCCTAGCCTTTGACCTGCTCTTGTAGCCACTGCATTTATGTGGTGAGCCCAGTTGAGTTTTGGATCAATGATTATCCCCAAGCTGGTAATACCATTGAATGTCAAGGGGTGGTGGTTAGATGTTCTCTTGTTGGGGATGGTAATAGCCTGGCATTTGTATGGTGCAAATGTCATTCGCAACTCATCAGCCAAGCCTGGATATTGTGCAGATATTGTTACATTTGAACAAGGACTGCTTCAGTATCTGAGGAGTCGAGAATGATGCTGAACATTGTGCAATCATTGGTGAACATCCCCACTTCTGACCTTATGATGGAGGGACAGTCATTGATGAGGCAGCTGAAGATGGATTTGGCCTAGGACACTACTCTGACAAACTCCTATGGAAATGTCCTGAGATGACTGACCTCCACCAACCACAACCACCTTCCCATGTGCGAAGTATGATCCCAGAGATTTTGCCCCTGGATTTCCATTAACTGCAATTTTGCTAGGGGTCCTAGATGCTACATTTGATCAAATGCAAGTCTTGATATCAAGAGCTGTCACTCTAACCTCATCTCTGGAATTTAGCTCTTTGTCCATTTTTGAATGAAAGCTGTAACAAGCTGAGGAGCTGATGGCCCTGGTAGAACCAAACTGGGTATCACTGAGCAGGTTATTGCTGAGTAGGTGCTGCTAGATAGCGCCGTTGATGACACCTTCCATCACTTTACTGATGATCGACAATAGACTGATGGGGCGGTAAGTGGCTGGGCTGGATTTGTCCTGCTTTTTATGTAGACATGCTCAGGCAATTTTGCACATCAGGGGGTAGATGCCAGTGTTGTAACTGTATTGGAACAGTTTGGCGAGGGAGTGGTAAGTTCTGGGGCACAAGTGTTCATTACTATTGCTGGAATATTGTCAGGGTCAGTAACATTTGCAGCATTCAGTGCCTCCAACCATTTTTTTTTAAATCAAGTGGAGTAATCAAATTGACTGAAGACTGGTATCTGTAATGCTGAGAACCACGGATGGAGACTGAGATGGCACTTCTAGCTAAAGATCGCTGCAAAAGTTTCAGCTTTGTCTTTTGCACTGATATGCTGGGTCCTTCTATCATTGAGGATGGGGATATTTGTACAGTCTCCTCCTCCAGTGAGTTGTTTCATCATCCACTACCATTCACAATTGAATGTAGCAGGACTGCAGAGCTTAGGTCTGATCCATTAGTTGTGGGATTGCTTAGCTCTGTCTATCACTTTCTGCTTATGTTGTGTGGTGTGCAAGTAGTCCTGTTTGTGGCTTCACCAAGTTGACATCTCATCTTCAGGTAAGACTGTTACTGTTCCTGGCATGCCCTCCTGCACTCTCCATTGAACCACTGTTGATCCCGTGGCATGGGGAATAATGGTTGAGTGGGGGATATGCCAGGCCATTAGGTTACAGATTGTGCTGGAGTACAATTCTGCTGCTGTTGATGGTCCACAGTGCCTCATGGATGCCCAGTCTTGAGTTGCTAGATCTGTTCAAAGTCTGTCACACTTAGCATGGTCATAGTGCCACACAACATGATGGAAGTTATTATCAATGTGAAGGTGGGACTTCATCTCCACAAGGACTGTTAGGTGGTTGCTCTTACCAATACTGTCATGTACAGATGCAGATTGGTAAGGAGGAGACCAAGTATGTTTCTTCCCCTTGTTGATTCCCTCACCATCTGTGCAGACCCAGCCCAGCAACTATGTCTTGGAGTGGAAGTTGAAGGTGGCATGTGTCCCCATATATCTGCTGTCCTTGTCTTTCCACTTGGAAGTGGTTGTGTTTAAAAGGTGCACCTGAGAATCTTTGGTGAATTCCTGCAGTGTATCTTATAGATAATACACACTGCTGCTACTGAGTGTGGATGGTGGAGGGAGTGGATGCTTGTGAATGTAGTGCCAGTCAAGTGGGCTGCTTTGTTCTGGATAGTGTCAAGCTTCTTGAAAGTTGTTGTTCCAGACAAGTGGGGAATATTCCATCACACTCCTGAGTTTGCCTTGTAGATGGTAGACAGGCTTTGTGGAGTTAGGAGGTGAGTTAGTCGCTGAAATATTCCTAGCCTCTGACCTGCTCTTGTAGCTATTACGTTTATATGGTGTGTCCAGTTGAGTTTCTGGTCAATGATAACCACAAGGATGTTGATAGTGGGGATTCACCACTGAATGTTGGTTGGTGGTTAGATTGTTGGTGATGCTCATAGCATGATATTTGTGTGGTGCAAATGTTACTTGTCACTTTTCAGCCCAAGCTTGGATATTGTCCATATCTTTTTGCATTTAAACATGGACTGCTTCAATATCTGAGGAGTTACAAATGGTGCAAAACATTTGTGCAATCTTAGGCGAACATCCCTACTTCTGACCTTATGATGGAAGGAAGTTCACTAATGATGTTTGGGCCTAAGACACTACCCTGAGGCACTCCTGCAGAGATGTTCTGGAGCTGAGAAGACTGACGTCTAACAACCATGACCATATTCCTGTGAGCCAGGTATGACCCCAACCACCAGACAGTTTGCCCCTGATACCCATTGATTCCAGTTTTGCTGGGGTTCTGTGATGCCAAACTCAGTGAAATGTGGTATTAACATGAAGGGCTGTCACTCTCACCTTACATCTGGAATTCAGCTCTTTCATCCATGTTTGAACCATGTTCAGGAGTTGATTGTCCCTGGCGGAACCTAAACGGAGCATCACTGATCAGGTTATTGCTGAGCAGGTGTTGCTTGATAGCACTGTTGGTGGCACCTTCCATCACTTTACTGACGATTGTGAGCAGACTAATGGGGTGGTAATTGGTCAGGTTGGAGTTGTCCTGTTGTTTGGATTTGCTACAAAAATAAAAGTACAACTTACGTTCAGGAGAAGGGTCACTGGAGTCAAAATATTAACTCTGCTTTCTCTCCATAGATGTTCCAGACCTGAGTTTCTCCAGCAGTTTCTGTTTTTGTACCACAGTTTTGCTGTTTTTGATATTTAGTAGCCTCAGAATATTAATCAGAGCTTGCATAACATGAATGCAGACTAGTCTTAACAAGTATAGGAGTTGGGTTTGTATCGGGTTCAGCAGTCTTGTTTCAATATTGAAATGGAGCCAACATTTATTTTAAACAGTCATCAGGTTCATTTAACAAAAAAGGTTTCCTTTATTAATTTGGTGGAGGTCCAAATCCCCTTGTAGATTGGGTGTGAGCTTCTGCACTGCTGAATCTGTCATTGTGAGGGTTGAACTTAGGCTCCACCAAATCTAAACATTGTAGTCAAGATCCCAAACCTTGAGATGGGGGGGGGGGTGGGGGGGGGGCGGTGCTGATATGATAAAGACAGCAGGCTTTAGGAAACAGACCATAAAATAAACCTCTACAGTCAATACAGGAGAAATTATTCTCAGTATCTTTCTTACAAATGAAGTTAGAAGGTGCATTGCAACAACTTGCTGAGTCTTCTTCAATCAAGATTCTCCACCCACAACCTCTCTTAGCTGAAAGAATAATGGCAGCAGGTAGATGAGAATTCGAACACTTCCAAGTGCCCCTCTACGTCACGTACCATCCTGATGGACTGGACATTGACAACAGTAGTTCAAGAGGTTGACTTCACACCACCATCTTCTCGAGATTATGGATGGGCGATAAATGCCAATCTTGCCAATGATGCCCACGTTTCATGAACAAATTTTTAAAAAGCTTTTTAATGAATAGATTTCTTGGAATCTAATACCAGATATATGTAATTCTATACAATTAGTCATTTGAATGCAAGATTCAAACAACTATGTAATTATACTTTGCACAGGCATGGCTGAAGTTTAAGGAAGCACCAAATGTCCTAATTGAATACAAGATCCCTACAGTGTGGAAAGAGGCTATTTGGATCATCTGGTCTGCACCAACCTCTAATCCAACCCAGTTTCCCCACCATCTTCATGAAGTCCACATTTTACCACGGCTAATTTACCTAGCCTGCACATCCCTGGACTAAACAAGGCAATTTAGTATCGCCAATTCACCTAACCTTTTGACTGTGTGAGAAAATCAGAGCAATAACTGGAAATCCATACAGACATGGGGAGAATGTCTGTGTGGAGACTGCTCAATCATTCAAGGTTGGGATTGAACCAGGGTCCCTGACGCTGTGAGACAGTGGTGCTCACCACTGAACCACCATGTTGTGCTAACATTTTGAATATTATGGATGAGCTTTTATATTTTATTCCATAACAATAATGAAGAAGTACATGCCATTATAGTGTACAGACAAGCAGCACATGGAACATTAAGGAATACAATACACAAAGGAATACAATACCCATACAATACACAAAGTTTTATGTGGGATAGTTTCAGAATACTCATCAAAATTACAGTTATATATTATCTCTAATTACCATTTAAATACAAGTTTATCTGGTGTTAAAAATAATTCAAACTAAATTACAGACTTAGGGTGTTGTATTCAATGGAATTGAACATTCCTAATAGTCGTTTTCTGCCCTTTCCCCATAACTATTGATTCCCTGACTGATCAAGAAACTGCCTAGCTCAGCCTTAAACAATTATAAGGACTCTGTCCGACAGCTATCTATGGCAAGGAGTTCCAGAGACTCATAACCCTCTGAGAGAAGAAATTCCACCTCATCTCAGTCTTAACTGGTGCTCCTTTATTCTGAGAGTATGCCATTTCACCTAGACTCTGATGGGGGGAAACATCCTCACAGCACTTACCCTGTCAAGCCCCTTAGGATTATTGTATGATTCAATCAGATCACCTCCCATTCTTCTAAATTTCAATGAGTAGAGTCCCAATCTGTTTAATATTTGCTCATAAGATAAGCCCTCCATACTGGGGATCATCCCAATGAACCTTCCCTGAGCTGCTTCCAATGAAATAATAGCTTACCTTAGAAAAGGGGACCAAAACTGCTTATAGTAATCCAGATGTGGTCTCACCAGCATCTTGTACAGCTATGGGAAATGTTGGAAAATCAGCTTTAAGTAAAAATAAATTTTAGAATTTACTGTCTAGAGCTAATGTTTTCCAGAAAACAGCTCCATGAATCAATTGATTAATTTGTCAGTAAGTGCCATGACAAAGGCAATAACATGCAATTTTTCAGAGGCTGGGCTTTCTGAGCAGAAAATGTTCTGAGCAGTTTGGACTGGACTCAAAACATGAGCTGCTTCTCTCTCCACAGATGCTTTCAGACCTGCTGAGTTTTTTTTCCCACATTTGCTATATGTGTTAGGCAAATAATGGAGCTGGTTATAGCTGCAATGTCTATTGAAGCTGTCCAAAAAATATGTCTTAGAGAAAAACAGAATAGTGATTTCGATACACTGCTTAAAGATAGCAGAAAATATGAAGCAATTGGAGCCAGAGAACAACATCTGCAAGAATGAAGTGCATTTACCAGTGGTGGTTCGGTAGCCAGAATGCTGAAAACAAGAAAGCTGTGTGTGATGTGTAGTCTGTTATTTCCATTGTGGATCTGTCCTTCTTACCAAGGTCTTTGCAAGTCAGTGGCACACATGGACACACAGCTTGTCTTAGCAAAAAGTCTCACTTCAAAGATCCAACCAGAGGTTACAAAACAAAAGCACAAGTTGTATGCTGGCAGCAACTGCAGAATTGTACCAGAGAACAACAGAAATACAAGCACATACATGAGGTTAACAGAAAGGCTGATCAGGGCACAGATTCAGAGTAAAAGAAGCTTCAATTTAAATGTAAACAAATCTTCCACATTATGAATGTGACTCATTGTATGGATGAAGTCCAACAGTTAGAAACTTTGCCACTATGAACGTCATATGCCTGAGGAAATTTGGCACATATTCAAGACCAAAGTTAACTTGGGAACTTATGAACACATCCTACTCGTCAGAATCCTGAAAGATAGGAACCTGGATCACTGAGTCAACAGCATAGTTACTTGTAAATAATGCAACATTTATTCTGTGCATTGACACATCGACAAAAAAATGTACCTATGGAAATTTTACATGGAAATTACAAGATTTTCACTTACATGTGGACCAACAATAGCAGAATAGCCAGCTTGCATACATCTAAATAACATGACCATTCACAAGATCACCAAGATAGCAAGTGCAGAAGATATCAAGAAGTCTTGCATTGAGTCAGTTATGGTCTTAGAACAATTATACCTCGATAGATTCGATGCAAGGGCAAGCTTCAAAGATGAATTGTACCTCGGAGAAGATGCAATTCCATCAACTGACCCTTTCTGAAAGAGTACAGTTATATAGAAGAGAAGCCTAAGAAAGCTTTAGATGAAATGGAATGTCATGGCATAATCCATCATATACATTCGCACACAGACTGGTGCCAAACTATTACATGTATGCTGAAGAACGACGGTACAATCAAAGTATATTTGGATCCAAGACATCTAACCCTTTCTTTAAAGAGATACGAAATTCCACACAAAACTTCAAAATTGGAGGAACTAATCTCAAATTCACAGGAGCTATATTCTTCCTCAAGCTGGATGCTAAACACCGATACTGGTCAGTTCTCTTTGCAAAAGAATCTCAAGAAATCACAACTTCTAGAACATAATTTGGAAGATATTACTCCCTGAGACTTGCAGTCTATCTGTCAATCAGGATCTGTTCCAGCATCATATGGAGAGAATTACAGAAAATACTTCTGGATATGTGTGCATTGCTGATGATATTGAGCAGATGGACAAAATTTTTAAAAAATCACAACCCAGATCTACGCTCACTAAAGTGTTCTGAAAATTGTGATGCCAGTTCTCATTAAAAAAAAAGACACTGTGCAAAGTGAAAATAAACCTTATGAAACAGTGAACCGCGCAATGTCCAATACAGGCCAACAATTTATTTCAGATCTATAATTCTATCTGCTTTAAATTGGATTTACAAGCAGGATCCTATAACTGCCCCTCCCTTTTGTCCTCTAACACCATTGTTATAAACACAATGATGGTGCATTCCTTAGATAACTCTATTGAATATTCTGCAGAATGGAATTGTGCCAAAGGACACTAATACTTAAGGAAGAAAATGATCATTGTATTTGAGTTTTTTAATTGTATTGTTCACTGCCAGAAAACTTGCACTTAGAAAACAGATAAAGTCTTGAAAAATATTATGGTGTCTGATCTTCAAAGAGATAGATTTTGAAATACTAACTGATAAAGGACTCAAGAAGATGACTAATAACATCAAAACATATGTGTCCAGTGTTAAAATAACAGTTAGTAGCACTTGCAATGTCATCTGCAAGTCATTTAAAGGGTGGTGGTGATACATTGAGCATTTTATGGTCAGACTCGGTTCATAGAGAACAGCTGTTTGTTAAAACACACATGCAAGTTCACCACAAAAAAGACTGAAGGAAATTCAACAACATCCAATGGTTCAGGGGGAGTTATGTCACTCTTTAGGTACAGCGAAGAGGAAATAGGGCTGGAGCCCCTTTAGTCCATTTCAATGTTCCCACGGATTATTGCAGAATTCTTGAAGAAACCTGGCACAAATTCGGCTCAGCCACAGAGCTCATTGAGAGGCAGGAACTACACCCGGGTTCCTGGCGTTGTAAGGCAGCAGCGCTAACTAATGAGCCACTGTGCCACCCTTAATTCAAAACCTTTAACTTCAGTGAGGTCTATTTTGACATCTTGTAGGCTTTTCTCATGTGAAGTGACGAGTTCCTAATTATTGATTGTTAAACATCTCATTAACGTTCCAACTCGCAATGAGTAGCAATCTTAATCAAACTCGCTGTACAAACTGACAAACTGTGAGAAAAGTGCAAATGGCAGACCACAGCAGCTTCTTGGCGGGTTCAACTTGCCACTTGCTCCAAAAGACCTATATGTTGGACAGTGTACACTCAGGGATACACACCCAGCTTGTGGACTGGACTAGGCTGCACCTCCAGGGTTCTTTATTCACTGTCATTGTGTTTACTCAATCTGACCATAGTTGGATGCTCCCAACACTCCCACCTTGCATTACCTTGCCTTTTCATGCTTTACCCCAGCCTGAGATTCGAGGATCATACCACTACTAATCCTCGATACTACTTTGTGCCAAAAAGAAAACCAGGAAGCTTGCCATGTGTGTCAGCAGGCCTCAGTTCAGTCACCAAAACAGAAAATGCTGTACAGTCTCAGCAGGTCTGGCAGCATCTGTAAGGAGAGAATAGAGCTGACGTTTCAAGTCTAATTGACCCTTTGTCAAAACTAAAAAAAGGGGAAATAAGGAGGTATTTATACAAGGCTGAGAGAAGGAGAGTCATGGCTCCAGAAGCAAAGGTACCAAGAAAGAGGTGAAATTGATTGTATGGAGAGATTATAGGGAGAGGAGCTGTGAATGACCAAGACTGAAGCCAGTGCTATGTGACAAAATATGTGGGAGATGTCAAGGAGCTCAGCCTTCTGTAAGGGAATCCCAACACACTAAGTAATGACTTCCCCTGATACCATTGCAGTTCTTGCTCAAAACAGTCAGAGTCAGGATGCTCTGATTGTAAGGGTTGAGGTACCAAATGATGACAATACCCCACTTACCTTGACTTTTTCTGCTCTAGTGTGGTCTGTTTTTCTCTTGGAATGAAAGAAAGACAGATACTATAGAAGGTGAAAGTGATTGACATAGCAATTACTGTTAGTGCAGGTGGGGAGTTTTCCTGAGTGAGTGGGCAGCACAGAGGGCATGTAGAGTTAGGGTGTTACCCTTTAGAGTGGATGAGGGCAAGTGGAGTAAATGCTGCAGTAAGAGCATGAGCCTTGGTGGGAGGTGGGTGCAGTAGCAGAGATAAAGTAAGTGAGAGGTCATAGAGTCATAGAGATGTACAGCATGGAAACAGACCCTTCGGTCCAACCCATCCATGCCGACCAGATATCCCAATCCAGTCTAGTCCCATCTGCCAGAACCCGGCCCATATCTCTCCAAACCCTTCCTATTCAAATACCCATCCAAATGCCTCTTAAATGTTGCAATTGTACCAGCCTTCACCACATCCTCTGGCAGCTCATTCCATACACGTATCACCCTCGGCATAAAAAAATTGCCCCTTAGGTCTCTTTTATATCTTGCCCCTCTCACCCTAAACCTTTGTCCTCTTGTTCTGGACTCCCCGACCCTAGGGAAAAGACTTTGCCTATTTATCCTATCCATGCCCATCATAATTTTGCAAACCTCTACAAGGTCAGCACTCAGCCTCCGACACTCGACGGAAAACAGCCCCAGCCTGTTCAGCCTCTCCCTTTAGCTCAGATCCTCCAACCCTGGCAACATCCTTGTAAATCTTTTCTGAACCCTTTCAAGTTTCACATCTTTCCAATAGGAAGGAGACCAGAATTGCATGCAATATTCCAACAGTGGCCTAACCAATGTCCTGTACAGCCGCATCATGACCTCCCAACTCCTGTACTCAATACTCTGACCAATAAAGGAAAGTATACCAAACACCCTCTTCACTATCCTATCTACCTGCGACTCCACTTTCAAGGAGCTATGAACCTGCACTACAAGATCTCTTTGTTCAGCAACATTCCCTAGGACATTACCATTAAGTGTATAAGTCCTGCTAAAATTTACTTTCCCAAAGTGCAGCACCTCGCATTTATCTGAATTAAACTCCATCTGTCACTTCTCAGCCCATTGGCACATCTGGTCCAGATCCTGTTGTAATCGAAGGTAACCCTCTTCGCTGTCCACTACACTTCCAATTTTGGTGTCATATGCAAACATACTAACTGTACCTCTTATGCTCGCATCCAAATCATTTATGTAAATGACAAAAAATAGAGGATCCAGCACCGATCCTTGTAGCACTCCACTGGTCACAGGCCTCCAGTCTGAAAAACAACCCTCCACCACCACCCTCTGTCTTCTACCTTTGAGCCAGTTCTGTATCCAAATGGCTAGTTCTCCCTGTATTCCATGAGATCTAACCTTGCTAATCAGTCTCCCATGGGGAAACCTGTCGAACGCCTTACTGAAGTCCATATAGATCACATCTACTGCTCTGCCCTCATCAATCTTCTTTGTTACTTCTTCAAAAAAACTCAATCAAAGTTATGAGACACGATTTCCCATGCACAAAGCCATGTTGACTATCCCGAATCAGTCCTTGCCTTTCCAAATACATGTACTTCCTGTCCCTCAGGATTCCCTCCAACAACTTGCCCACCACCGAGGTCAGGCTCACTGGTCTATAGTTCCCTGGCTTGTCTTTACCGCCCTTCTTAAACAGTGGCACCACGTTTGCCAACCTCCAGTCTTCCGGCACCTCACCTGTGACTTTCGATAATACAAATATCTCAGCAAGAGGCCCAGCAATCACTTCTTTAGCTTCCCAGAGAGTTCTCGGGTACACCTGGTCAGATCCGGGGGATTTATCGAGAAGATGGTGGCACTCACGCTGGTAGAATGGAGAAAGTCATTGATCTTCTTCCTATAGTATTAGGCATTTCTCCAGGCATTAATACTGTTTCAACATGGGTGGGAACCTCTGGTGTTGTGGCCTCCACTGCCATTCTGAATTGACAATACTTATTAGGGTGCACACTGGCTTTTTAAGTATAGCACAAGTGCCAGGGATGTTGGTCAACTCCAGGATCTCCAGTGAGTAGTGAGTTGTTCGGGAGCATGTGTGATAAGATGAGACAGAAATCAGATATGATGTTCACCTTTAGGGTGGCAATTACAATTAATGTTGCAAGTTCAGTCAGATACTGCAGGAAAATTCGCTCAGCCTCACAGTGAGTAGAATTCCATGAAATGTAACACAATGCACACTTAGCCAAAACTGTAAGATTTAGCCCATACTTCTGTTGCATGTCATAAGAATATAAAATATATTTGGCAGATGTTCTCAACTGGGGCTTCAAACAAGACCAGTTATAATATGAAAAAGTAAGAAGTTTTCTATCCAATTGTCATTTAGTTCATGTCATAATAGGAGCATTGGCAGCACTAGTGGATAAATTTACTTAAATACTTTACAAACAGCTGGTATGCTGAATGGAGCTTTAACTATATTTAAAAGACATTGTACAACCTTGTAGCTTCAAAAATCCTAAAGGGTCGAGTTTTCCTTAGTCATCAATTCATGTTTATAATCCTGCATGTACCACGTATAACATTGTTGTGTACACAGTGCAATTCATTTTCTTCCAAAGATAAAAGCAAAGGATACGCTGGATCGTTAAAGGTACAGAATAGGCAATTATTCCTCATTGTGAAGACAACTTAAATTCTATTCATCTTGGTGCATGCTCATTAAGTGAGAAGCAAAAAGCCTATGAATTAAGACAGGAAGCCCCTGAAACACAAAGACTAAGTGACCAATTCTGAATCATCTGCTGCTGCCTTTATTCCCATGAAATATAATCTTCTATATCAGAAAAGATCTAGCCATGGGGAAGGGATTTACCAGGTTTGACATTTCCCTATCTTAGCCCAGGTAGCCAGGATACAGGGGAAAGTAGAAATACTGCGCTCCTGATCTGTTTCTTGGCCTGGAATGTCAATAAAATCATAATATTCCTGTCAAAAAATAGGTATTGTGAAGACCAGATTTCTGAAGTAAAAACAGAAACAACATTGTCTGAGTGATGGGAAACAGACAGTAATGGTGAATGGATCCTTTTGGGCTGAAGGAAGGTTTGTAGTGGAACTCTTCTGGTATTGACATTGGGAGCCTTGCTTTTCCTGATATATATTAATGATATAGATCTTGGTGACTGGGGACAATTTTAAATGTTTGCACATGACACAGAACTTGGAAGCACTATAAACAGCAAGGAGGATAGTATGGAACTCAGGCTTTTGTCCGAAACGTCGATTTTCCTGCTGCTCGGATGCTGCCTGACCTGCTGTGCTTTTCCAGCACCATTCTGATCTAAACTCTGGTTTCCAGCATCTGCAGTCCTCACTTTGCCTTGGAGCCAGATGAAGCTCAATGTAGAGAAGTGTGAGGTAATGCACTCTGGTTGGAAGAACATTGAAAGACAATATAAGATAGGGAGAATAATTCTGACCTGGTGTATACATACAGAAACCATTGGAGGTGGCAGAAAAGGTGGACAAATCAGTCAATGAAGCTTACAGTGTTCTCTGCTTTATTGATAGGGGCAGTGAACACAAGAGTAAGGAGGTATTGTTGAATTTGTACAGGACACTCGTTAGTCCTCAGCTGGAGTACTGTGTACAGTTGGTGGTGCAACATTATAGGAAGGATGTGAAGGCATTTGAGAGAGTGCAGAAGTGATTGTAAGAATGGTTCCAGGAATGAAAAATGTTAGTTAAGGGGATATATCAAAGAGGTTGGGATTGTTCTCCTTGGAGAGAAGGTGACTGAGAGGAGATTTGATAGAGATTTCCTAAATTATGAGCAGGCTGATTAAAATAGATAGAGGTATCCTGCTCCCACTTATAAAAGAACAAAAAAGGAGAGGGCATAAATTTAAACAAAGCAAAGGTGATGTGAGAAAAAAACTTAATCCCACAGCGGGCAGTTAGGGTATGGAATACATTGCCTGGAACTGTGGTGGAGGCAGATTAAATTGGGGCATTCTAGAAGATTATTCAGACAGAAATGGGGTATGGAGAAACGTGGAAAGGGCAGGAAATTGACGCTAGGTAACAGAAGCAGGGCAGGCAAATGGGTGGAATAGCCTCCTTCTGCACTGTAATGATCTGTAGGAGTGAAACAGAATTAATGTTTCAGATCAATGACCTTTGGTCAGTATTGTTCTGATGACAGATCATGCACTTGAAGCAGCAACTCTAACTGATTAGAAATTGTCATTGGCTTGAGGCTGCTGAGGTACTCATCCCAGCACGTGGCCTTACCTGCACAGTTCCGCAGATACTGGCATAGTTTCCCATCTTTATTATTTAAACAAAAGAACTCTGTCCAAACCTTGGTGCTGTCATTAGATCAGTGGTTAAGATTCCTGCCACTTACATCAAAAGCATAAGTTTCGAAGGCTCATGGAAGACAATTGTCTCATGGACCCAGTATAGAAAAAGATTTCTGCCATGCCATAAGGTGTCTAAATAAGGTCAGATGAGGTATAAAGGACTTTTTTCAGACACTAAGTTCTAAATGTACAATGGTTTAAAACAAATTTGATAGCAAATTATTTTAAAGAATGATTGTTAATGTTGCTTCCTTCTTATCCAAGAGTGCACTTGTCAGAGATGTTACATGCTGTCAGCTATTAGCACTTGAAGAATGGCTGAATTTATGGTAACTAGAGCAAATAAGGCTTGAGGAAGGATATATGAACATCTGAAACTGAAGTTGTATCGACAGAAGGAATATTTAGTTAGGAAATACAATGAACTGCAGTAGTGTGAGAAAGGTAAACAGAGAAGATATTAAACATTTACTTAAAAACAATTGAGGCGACTGGTTGTACAGACTGTGGAATGAAATTGGTTTAAAAAGAAATTAATTGACCTGTTCAGACATGTTATAACATATCCCCTGGGCAGGTGTGACTTGAATCTAGACCTGCTTGGTGCAAAAATAAGAACACTACCAACGTATCACTAGACCCCCTGTGAAGTTAGGCTGTGCTAGCTGCACAAAAACAGGCTCACGGTGTTAAAACAGTCAATTTTTCATTGTGTTAGTTTTAATTTTCCATTAACTTTGAAAATAATGGCAAGAATTTTAGTTCCGATCGAAATGAAAGTGACAGTGATATTGTGGCTAAATCTTCAAAAACAGTTTAAGCTATTGTTCTGCAAGCTTCAGTTGAAAGATCAAATTTTGCTTCTTATTCATGACAAGCTGTTTCGTGATCATGGTGTAGATCTCTGAAGTGTGCTTTAAGATATCATGATTCTGAGACATTAAGCTGAGCTTGAGCTGCACAGGCTTGAAAAGACAAAATTATTTCCAAGAATGCATCATCACAGTAATTCCAAACTGAGTTATCAATTGCTCAAAGCTATCAGATCCAACATTCAATTATTTTCCTTAGATGAGGGAAATACTTTTGACACTGATTTTATGGCAACAAATAGTTGTTCTTTCACTCTTTTAATAGATTTGCTCAAGCAAGAAAATGTAATCTTCATTTACAGGATGTAGCCAATATTTATTGTCCACCTCAAATACCCAAGTGTCAAGCATGTTGCTGTGGATCTGGACTTACATATCAGGTAAGGATGATAGTTTCCTTACACAAGTGAACCAGACATGTCTGTCCCCCAGCAATCAGCAACAGTTTCATTGCCATTGCTAAACTCTTAGTTCCAGTGTTTTATTAAATTATCGAATTCAAATCTCAACATCTGCCGTGGCAGAATTTGAACCAACATCCCCAGAACATTACCTGGGTCTCTGAAATGATAAATCTAACAATAATATCACTAAGTCATTACCTCACCATAACATGCACTGAAATATCATTGTACATTATCTAAAATTCAGAATAACGATAGGTTCTCAAATATATGGCAATGTTTGGGATCAAAAGATGGTAAGTACTGAAAAGATTAGATTACTTACAGTGTGGAAACAGGCCCTTCAGCCCAACAAGTCCACACTGACCCGCCGAAATGCAACCCACCCAGACCGATTCACCCACATTTACTCCTTCACCTAACACTACGGGCAATTTAGCATGGCCAATTCACCTAACCTGCACATTTTTGGGCCGTAGGACGAAACCGGAGAACCTGGAGGAAACCCACGCAGACACGGCGAGAATGTGCAAACTCCTCACAGTCAGTCGTCTGAGGTGGGAATTGAACCCGGGTCTCTGGTGCTGTGAGGCAGCAGTGCTAACCACTGTGCCACCCATAAGGCTGTTCTTTTGATTTTTTTGATCCTGAATCAAAATCTCAGATATTTCAAAGTGTTTTACAAAATGATGGATTTGTTTGGTTCATTGTGTTGCCCCTTTCTGAAATACACTCATCAATGTTCGGTGTATAAATGCTATTTAACTGCTGACAGCCAGTAGCTGAAGGAGGAGAATGGAAATTGATCTCTACCTAGTTTTGGATTTAAATGTATTCACGAAAACTAAAATGTTACAAATGTTACAAATGTACAGCTCCTAGCTTAGATTCCCTACAGTATGGAAACAGGCCATTTGGCCCAACAAGGCCACACTGACCCTCCGAAGAGTAACCCACCCAGAGCATCATGTCAATAATGTTACTTTATAAACATTGTTAATTAACTTGCTTGGACATGGATAGCACGGTGGCTAACACAGTTGACTCACAGTGCCAGGGCCTTTGGGTGACCGTCTGTGTGGGTTTCCTCTGAATGCTCTGGTTTCCTCCCACAGTCCAAAGACTTGCAGGTTCGAATACTTGGCCATGCGAAATTGCCCATAATGTCCAGGGATGTATAATTAGTTGGATTAGCTAGGGGGAATGCAGCGTTACAGGGATAGGGTAGGAGGATGGGTCTGGGTAGGATGCTGTTTGGAGGATCGGTGTGGACTCGATGGGTTGAATGGCCTGCTTCCACACTGTAGGGATTCTAAGTTTCCATGAAATTCCAAGGTGGTACTTGAGCAGTAGTAGGAATATTACCATAGTGTTACTAGAAACATGCTGAAACAAAGGTGATCCTTCATGAATCAGTGTATCATCCTTGGATGGTGGCCATGCTAATTTTCCATGTACTCTTCCTTTTTCTATATATGTGCTACTAAAACAAGCGTTTTTCTATTTAACATTCGCAATTCCAGCAATAGGCAACTGTCTATGTGAAGTTTGCACATTCTCCCCATGTCTGCGTGGGTTTCCTCCCACAGTCCAAAGATGTGCAGGTCAGGTGAATTGGCCATGTTAAATTGCCCATAGTGTTATGTGCATTAGTCAGGGGTAAATATAGGATAGGGGAATGGCTCAGTCCTGCCTTAATTTGCATTTCCAAAATGCAACACCTCACAATTAATCTAAAATAAACTCCATCTCTCACTCCTTGGCTCATTCGCCCATCTGATCAAGGTTCTGAAATAACTTTCTTCACTATATGCTACATCTCTAATGTTAGTGTCATCTGCAAACTTACTAACCATGCTTCCTACGTTCATATCCAAGTCATTTATACAAATGGCGAAATGCAGTGGACCAAGCACCAATCCTTGTGGCACACCTTTGGTCACAGACCTCCAATCTCATAAGCAACTGTCCACCACCTGTCTTCTACCTTTGAGCCAGTTCTGTATCCAAATGGCTTGTTCTCCCTGTATTTCATGTGATCAAACCTTGCTAACTAGTCAATCATAATCTTGATGACTAAGATTGTCTGCTTCTGTCACTGTAACACCACCTGAACCTATAAGTGTCAGAGTTCAGCTGCTATCAAAACCCTTAGCGATGCATTTGATATTGAAATGTTTGACTATTCTAAAGGACTCCTGGATGAATTACGTTCCCCAATCTCCATAAATCTAAGTTTATCCAAAACTGTCTTGCTTGTAGGTCAACTCTCAGCATGTACCACTCACCTTTGATCAATATGTTCACTAACCTACATGGAGTCCTGGTTTAGCAACATCTTTAAATTCTTAATTTTATTTCCAAATTCTCCCATGATGTTACGTTCCCCCCACCCCCCAGCTGTGTAACCACATCCAGTTCTACAACATTCCAAAAAAATTACTGCACTCCTCCAATTCTGACCTCTTGTCTATCCCTAATTTTAATCACTTCACAACTGGTGGCTGTGCTTTCAGCTGCCAAGACCATAAGCTCTGGAATTCCTGTACTAAATATCACAGCCTTTCTTTAAGAGGCTTATTAAAGCCTATCTAATTGATCAAGCTTTTGGTCATCTGCCCTCATATCTCTTCATGGGCTCAATGTCAGATTTTGTTTGACGATGTTTCTGAGAAGTGCCTTAGGATATTTTGGTATGTTAATGGTGTTTTATAAATGTAAGTTGCTGTTTTGGTCTTGATCCTAATCATAATTTCTACGGTACTACAGCTTTCCTAATCTTTTGTGGAAGAACACATTTGCTTTTATTTGCAAAGCGCAGCAAATGGTGAGACATGAGACAAGCAGCATTGGAAGAATCTGAGGAAAAACAGGAAATGAGTGCAATGTGAATTTTATATTCAGCTGCATCACTGGGTGAGAGGGGAAAAGGACTGAAAAAGACTTATAACCTTTTCAGTGTTGACAGAGGCATTAACATCCCCTTTTTTGAAGCCCTGCTGTTTAAAAGCACCAACTTGTTCTGTGTATGATGACCAATTTTGGTTTTCACTCACTTAAGCCATGAATGAAAGTTATATTTTGATTTTCTGTTTTCCATGCTGTCTTTGTTCTTCTTCAGAAGGTGGCCATGGAACTAAATCTTTCCAGATTTTAGCTAAACATCCATTCTTGGAAGTTTGTTGTTTGTCCAAGTGATCTTTCTCATGCATTTATCTCCTGCTCACCTCATCAAGTACATATCCTGCCTCTACGTTCACTGTTGCAATGCAGTATTATGTTCAGCAGAGTTGAAGTAGTCACTGTGGCTGGGTCTTCCCAGATTTCGATAAGTGGTTGTCATATTTAAACCTCACTGCACCTTTCCATTCACTGTAGTCCTGGAACCACTTTCAGTGATTTGCTGTGCAATTTCATACAACATAGATGGAGAGGCAAGTTGACAAACCACTTTGCAAACAGGAGGTGGAAGTTAGGTTGGATTGGAAAGGAGGATTATCCTACATCCCCAGGTTTGACAGAGGAGGCTGTCAGTCTGGTCTGAAATAACCATTCATGTCAATTCAGTGTCCATACTCTGGAGGAACATGCAACAATGCCATGCAAAGGTCATTGGTCTTCTGCATTTCATCAGAGTAAGTGTCACCACCTTCGCTCTCCTACCTCATACCCATTCTATTTCTTGCCAATACAGCACCTTTCGACTAAGACGCATGGTCTGTCACACCCGTGATTGCAATGCAGTGTCTTCCCTCAATGGCTCTCACCAATACCATCCTCCCAATCTATCACAATCTGCACTTCATACTTACTCGGGAAACCTTAGCAACTTTCCTGACTGAGGATGGACAAGCTTCTGATAGCTGCACGGCTGCTCCAATGACTTGCCAGCAACACATACAAACAGATTCAAGAACAGCTACTTTCCTGGTGTTATCAGACTGCTGATTGAACATCTCAAAATTTAAGTTTAAATGTTGATCTTCCTCTTTGTGCACCTTCTCCCCAGCCATCAAATTGTATTCTTTGAACAAAGAACAAAAGAACAAAGGAAATTTACAGTTCAGGAACAGGCCCTTCGGCCCTCCAAGCCTGAGCTGATCCAAATCCACTGTCTAAACCTTTGCTCTGTTCTGTTACCCTAATGCACTTTGTATGGTATAATCTACCTGCACTGCACACGAAACAAAACTTTTCACTCTATCTAGGGAGGTATGGCAATAATAAATCAATTTTTTTTAAAAAAATCAGTCTTTAGACTGCAGGATGACTGTATCCAAACCACAGAACGAGAGGACAGGAATTCTGATTGCACCAAGTGCCCGACTTACCACGGCCAAACCTTGCCCTTCACCACTGAGATCGTACATTGCCCTTGATTGATTCTGGCAGCACCTCATACTGGACTGAGGACTTCTTCCCTTAGACTTCCCTGGCTACTTGGTTGAAGCACATGCAGTATGTTTGCCGCATAAGCTGCTGGCACATGCTGTGGGTTTGACACTGAAGTAGCATCGTGTCATATAGCAATATTTCTGCCCTGTAGACAAATCATTGCTGGCAAACATGACAAGCTGCTTGGCTTTCTGCCTGGGATAAAATGCAATGCAAGGCAGAGCTGCTGTGAGCATCTAAGTATGTACAAAGGTAGTGAGCAATGAGAAAGCAATTTAAGAACCCTGAAATGCACCTTGTTCCAATGCAGTGACATGGGTGCTCATTTTTCCACCAAAGTAGCCTGGAAGAAGCATTACAATGTAAGTTGTCAGTGGTGAAGTGATGTATTACAAATTAATTCAAGATGTATTAAAATGATGTGTTGAAATTGGTGCTTTACCATTTCAAGATCTATAGACAAAGGACGGATATAGTTGCTACCCATGGAGCATGCCCAGAGTTGTTGAGGAATGCTGGAAAACAACTGCCAAATATTCTGATTTTCAAATCAGGAATTGGTACTGTTCTCTGGTACACAGGAGAATAACAGCTTGAATTTAAATGAGTCAGGATGAGGTAATAATGAGGTACAAGCAATTGTATCTCAATTAGACAAGCAATTAGGGCCCTCACTGCTTACCGGTGAGTTACTTTTCTAGCCATTGAAGCCTTAAGGGGAATATAGAACATTTTTTTCTTGATGTCGAGAATCTAATTTTTCCATTCTTGCTGTATGCTATGAATTTCTTGCTATTGCCAATGTTGTTTATATGCTGGGAAAATTCTGTCCATAACTTTCGTCATTTTTTATATGGACGCCTGGTGGGATCTGACAACTGGCATCCTGCATCTGTTATGAAAATGTAGCTGCTGTAGTGGGGCATTACCCCTTCTATACTGGGCTAGAAATACAGCAAGCAGACACCCTGATGTAGCTCATCAGAGTGTGACTGGAATAATAGGCTGTCCCAGCTGCCAGCCTTCAGTGTAAGTGCAGCAATGTGGGGCGAATCCAAGACCTGACATGGTCCAAATGATTTTTTGGAGATAGCGAGAACTGCACATGCTGGAGATCAGAGTGGATAAAGAATGGAGGTGGAAAAAAGCACAGCAGTTCAAGCAGCATCAGAGGAGGAGGGGAGTCGACGTTTCAGGTCAGAAGCTTTCATCAAGATTAGGGGAGGGGAACGGGCTGGGGGAAAGGTGGGTAGGATGGTGATGAATGGACACAGGTAGGAAGTAGTTGAGATTTATCAGTGGGAAGGGTGGAGCAGTTGGGTAGGTAGGAAGATGGACAGGTAGGGTCAGGTTAACGGGTTTGGGTGGAGAGGTAGGATTGGGCCTGAGATGAGGTGGGGGAGATTTGGAATTTGGTGAATTCTATGTTAAGGCCGTATGGTTACAAGCTGCTGACACAAGTAATGGTTTGTTCTTCCTCCAGTTTACATATGGCCTTGTGTTGGCAATGGAGGAGGCCCAGGATGGACATGTTATCGGGGGAGTTGAAATAGATGATGACAGGAAGATGGGGTTGTTTGGAGCGTACAGATCATAAATGTTCCCTGAACTGTTCTGCAAGTTTGTGCTCAGCCTCTCCGATATAGAGGAGACCAGATTGGGAGCAACGGATGCAATAAATCAGGTTATACAAAATGCATGTGAATAGCACAGTGTTGTGCCCCCACAGTTGATATGTATCTTTAAAAGAAATGCTCATGATATCATCACTTTACCATAGCACGTAACACAAGGATCTCAGAGTCTATCTTAAATTGGGCAACTAGAAACATGATAGATTGATGAAAGTCAATAGCTATTGTTAGTTGAGACACAGATGTGCCTATGAATGTGATACCTGGAGACATTGGTGAAGTGCAACGAACAAAATAAAGTACAATAATATGAAACAAAGAACTGCGGATTCAGGAGATCAGAAACAAAAAAAAACAGAAATTGCTGGTGAAACTCAACAGGTCAGAGAGTCATAGAAATGTACAGTATGGAAACAGACTCTTTGGTCTAACTCATCCATGCCGACCAGATATCCTAATCTAATCTAGTCCCATTTCCCAACACTTGGCCCATATCCCTCTAAACTCTTCCTATTCATACAGCCATCAGATATCTTTTCATTGCTGCAATTGTACCAGCCTCCACCACTTCCTCCGACAGCTCATTCCATACATACACCACCCTCTGCATGAAAACATTGTCCCTTAGGTTCCTTTTAAATCTTTCCCCTCTCACCCCAAACCTATGCCCTCTAGTTTTGGACTGCTGTCCCCCCCCCCACTCCAGGGAAAAGACTGTGTCTATTTATCCTATCCATGCCCCTCATGATTTTATAAAGATACAAAGATATAATAAAACTTTATTATTAGCATATTAAACATAAGCCAACAAATAATACATTATTTTCATTGCAAAATTTGATTAGAAAATGTTGATATCATCGTACAATATACCCACCATAATTAATTTCACTAAACAAAGCTAAATAGACCATAAGGTTTAAAATGGATTCTGATGTGGACTTTTCACATAATTTTTGGAATGAATGCAAATACTAATTTTACAACTGATAATCTAATAAGTTCTTTCCCATTGCAGCCTTCTGGGATTTAGAACCTTCAGCAAGTATTGGAGATTTGCATATTAATTACTTTTAAATAACCGTAGGGTTTAGAAAATGATATATTTGATGGAAAATCATGAGGACTGTGGCCTAGAGTTATGGAGGGCTCCTCCATTGGTTTCAAAGCTTTGAGTCAGATTAGTACCTGTCATTGTCCCAAAATGAGGGCCCTGTCCTAAATGACAGGCTTGGGGGTCATATAAATGTCTGGCTCTGCAACTTGGTGCTAGCCCCGAAGTGTTCTGCTGAATAGTGCATGATCCACAAACATTCTTCTATGAGTAGTTTCAACCCCAGTCTAGGACTGAGGAAAGAAATAGATACATACATCTGGAGCTGCAAAAGAAACTATGCTTTATTCAATAGAGGTGAACTTTTTTTTGATTTTCAAAGTTCAGTCCTGAGAGTTCAGTGGTACTCACACTGTCAGCTGAAGTAAATTCCACAGAAGTCTGAAGTGGACATAAAGGAATGGATTTTCCAGGGAATGTCTGTGAGACCACGCACATCCCTTAATGGAAGAGGACAGCACAAAAATATCTTGGCCTCAAGCATTTGTGTAATTATTAGACAAGATCATTTAAATCATACATCACTCTTATAAGCCTTATTATAATATAAAAGACATGTTATTTACAAACTCAGAAAAACACCCTGTTTGTGATCTCATTGGTGAAATATGCAACAATAAAAAATGATTTACAGCTTTTTAACTTCCATAAAAATTAAACATTTACCACCTTTAAAATTTATGATTCCTATTTGTTCGATGCAAACAATTAAACTGAAGTCTGTTAAAAGTAAATGATTTTATTTTAAAAAATGATGGACATACTATTGAGATGAAAATGCTAACTGATCAATTAAATAAAATAGAACGCTTCCAATTTTTGTTTATAGATTTAATTGATTATCGAATTTTTTTTACCATTCATAGCCTGACTGGTTAGAATGAATTACCCAATAATTAAATTCGATACACAGCTGCACATCTTCACATGATAACACAGTGACGTGAAATGTCTGTTTTTTTTAAAAAACAATATTGTAACAGTAATTTGTTTAAGATCTGCAGTATGGTTGAATACACTGGGAAATTGAACAAAGTTGAACTGTGATAAATTAGTCTGAATCCTGGTCGATACAGTTGTAAATGTTTAATGCTTCAGGTAACTGATCAACAGGATGAGATTTCAGGATAATGTAAATTGATTTCTAAGTACTTAATCAAATCTGACCTTCAAGTGCTTTTAACTATTTTTCCATTGTAAAGTGACAATCTTTGTATTGCTGCCTTTATGTCTGAATTTCCAACATGTATATCCACACTTTGCTGACATTTAAACCATAGTGTATGTAATTTTCTTTGTACCTTAGCTTTCAGACCAAGCATGGCTGTGATTCAGAAGTTATGAGTAATCTTAACATGTTACATTCTCAGCTTCCAGAGGCAAGTTGGCACATCAATTATTTGATTCACAAGTAGCTAATGAAATTTGACATTATAGTGGTGCTGATGTGTTTCAATGTATGGCATGTGCTGTATAGCAAAAGCCACAATTCTATATTACAGGGTTTAGGTGAAGTTAATATTGACCAGAACTGACTTTATTGTCTTGTTTCAAATTCTGAATTATCATATTCTTCAATTCTGTGATTATGTTCCCGATCAGTTAATACTGACAACACATACCTATGGTATATGATACCTCAGAATACAGTTTCAGAAATATCTGCAAGGCTTGCATTACTTTGAACCTGCAAAAGGCCAGTTACTTATAAACCATAAACAGGAGGCTGGCTAGGAGTAAAACTCCCAAATCTCTGGGTGATTTTGATAAGGCTTTTTTGCAAAAATGTGAAAGTGTGAATATACTCCTAAAGTAACAGCAAATTAAAAGTTATTGAGCATTTTCCTTACCTCTTTGAATTAATTTTATATAAAAATAAGAACTACTTTAATTTATTGGCCCCAGCATTTTAGGTTGACAGACTCCTTTTTAGGGAAGACTGAGGATATTGCATTAACATTTTGTCACTAATCTACAGCAGTTCTACATGCAGCATGTGGCACAAAGATAAAAATAATGGGCAGAATACTGTCATCTTAGAGTGCATTCCAACGACAGACTGCGAGTGGGTGGTGCTTCTGCTCCTGATGGAAATGGCTGGACAATCACAGGCTGTTGGCCAATAAACATAGTGGAGGTGCCAGATCTGGTTGTGTGATGGGAATGGGAAGCTGCATGATCAGTTTGAGTGGTAGCCAGAGATATCTGCATTGTTTATTAGTCAACAACATAAATTTTTCAGAGTCTACTAAAGAATCCCTGGAGCAGACCTTGACTTTGAGACCAAGTATCCTCTCCAACACTGCTCAGACCAGACCAGACCAGACCTAACCTTCCAGACACATGGCTCAGAGTTGACAAAGTAAGGCCCCATGGTTCAATGATACCTCTCTGCACGTCCTGCTGAAGACTGCCAGTCAGTGGTGGGATTCCCACTGATGGCAGAAGGAGATCCTCCTGCCTTACGAAGAAAGTTGAGCAGGAGATTGTAGCAGAGGCTAGAACCTGTTACATCCACAGTTGCACTTGGTTCCATTGCAGAAAGTGGGTCAATGAGCTTTACCAATTGTTTTCTTGTTCATGGAAAGTGAGCTTAGCTGGCTAGGACAGCATTTATAGCTCATCCCTAAATGCCCAGAAGACAGTTGAGGGCATGAGTTTTTTTTATGACATTTAAATCCAGATTTTCATTGGAACTCAAATTCTGTCGTCTGGGATTTGAACACAATTCTCCAGAATGATACTAAATCTGTGGTGTATTAATCCAGTGGCAACACCACTATGCCATTGTTTCCCTCACTTCCCCCATCCCGAGGATCAATAGAACAGAGGCTTTAGGTCAATGTTACTCGAATGAAGTTAGCAGGCAATGTGTCTTAGTGAGGGAATGAAGCAGGCAGGTAAGCAAATGAGGTGCAAGACATAGCTACAGCTGTATCATGAGGCTTAGATAGTTCTGGTCCAAAATTTCAGGCTCATACTTCATTGTATCTGAAGTACTGTATGAGTAGGAGTGTGGACAGGTAACCCGGAAGGCCAAATCATCAGGCAGAGGAATTTACGTCGATAAGCTTATTGGGTGCCAGTAGAGTTAAAACTCATTCTCCTCCTCTGAACACAAGAGAAAATAGTACATGCAAAGAAGAACATGCAAAAAAGATGAAGACGTGCTTGACATAAGGCCGATTACACCTGCAGAAGTGATACTAGCCTGTGCTGACAGCTACACAAAACTCATTAGGTTAGACCTAGTGAAGTCGAGCAACATTGAGGAACATCAGGGACTCTTCAAATGGGGGACTGAGCAGAGGAGGAGAAACAACAAAAAACAACTCTTCATTGAGGGCAGCTGATTGAAGAAGGGAAGTTGGTGCAAAGCAAGGGAAACCAGGAAAAGAACTCTAAGCAAAGCCAAAAGGATGATGGGAAGTACGAAAGCCTGAATAAAGCCATAAAGAGGACAAATGAAGGTGGACAGAATTGAAAGACAGGGAGGTATAAGTGTCCACAAATTGGAATGACTCCAAAACTCTGCACAGAATGGGACAGGAAATGACTAGTACATGAAGCAAGACCACTGTACTATTCAAGGGTAAGGATAGTAGGACATTATTGACAGACAAGGAGTGGGAAACAAAGTGAACAGAACACCTTTAAGAGATCCTTAACTCAGCTCAAGTCTAGCAACGTGTTTGAGTTTGTTGACTGCACATCAGCAGCTGAATGCCAAATTGCAGGAACTTGCCAGATGAGAGGTCCAAAGAGCTATCAAGAGCTCGAGGAAAAAGAGAGGACCTAGGATTGGTGACATAACAGCAGGACAATTATAACTTGGTAAGAACCCCATCACTGTAGAATTCATAGATTTGTTTAATAAGACTTGGACTGCAGAAGACATTCTGGATGACTGCAGAAAAGGAGTAATCATCAAGCTGCTGAAAAAAGGGTGCCTGACTGACCACAACAACTGAAGGGGCATAACACTGCTGTCAGTCATGTTTTCACCACAATGCTCCTCAACAGATTTCAAGTAGAACTAGGATGTACCCTTTGTGAAGAACAGCTATCTTTCCACGATGGCAGATTATGATGCAAGCTGATCTTCACCTTGGAACATAGGAGGAGGAGTAGGCCATTCAGCACCTTGAGCCAGGTTTGTCATTCTAGATCATGGCTAATCATCTAGCTCAATACCATTTTCCCATGCAATGCTCATATCCTTTGGTGTTAATTATATCTCGAATTCTACCAATATCTATCCTGAATATGCTCAATGACTGAGCTTCCACAGTCCTCTGGAGTACAGGATTCCAAAGATTCACTATCTTTTGATTAAAGAAATTCCTCCCCATCTCAGTCATAAATGGCTTTCCCTTTATTCTGAGATTATCTCCAGTTCTAGATTCAGCAACCAGGGGAAGCAATCTTTCTACATCCAACTTGTCAGTCCCCCGTGAGAACCTTGTAACTTTCAATAAGATCACATCTCATTGAAAATTGGGAGAATTCAGACCTATTCCTCCTCATAGGACAACTCTACCATCCAGGAATTACTGATATTCTGCTGTACATGCTCTTTGGAAAGTAATCAAAATTGCATATCATACTCCAGCTGTGGTCTTACCCAAGTTCTATATAATTGAAGCAAAGCATCTCTACTCCTGTACTCAAATAGTCTTGATATAAAGACCAACATACCACTTGCCTTCCTAATATCTTGCTGTGCCTAGACATTAGTTTTCAATTGCTTAAGTATAAGGACATCCAGGATACTTTGGAAATCAACATTTCCCAATCTCTCACCATTACAATGCAGCTCCTTAACAACTTTATGCTTACAAGCCTCTTTGCAGAATCTTCACAAAACACAGACCACCTAGATTTGTGCCATCTGCAAATTTGGAAATATTACATTTAGTCCTCACATCCAAATCATTGCTATAGATTTTGAACAGCTGGGTCTCAAGCAGAGAACAATGTGGTACCTTACTGGTCTCAGCTGCCATCCTGAGAATGACCCATTTATTCCTACTTGTTCTTTGCATGCACCAATCTCCAGTCCAGGCTAGTGTATTACCCCCTCATATATTAACCCCTATCACATGTTATCTGAATTTATTTACTAACCTCTTGAATGAGGCCTTATTCCAAATCTACTTCTATGAACAATTAAAACTCCCCAGTAAAGTAGTAGAGTCATTAATGTACCCAAACTGTTAATTTAGTTTATTCTGAATACATTTTTGTGCCTTTATTCTTCAAAACTGGTTGCTTTCTCCCACACATCAGAAAACTAGCTGAATTCTGCCTGCCTCTTTATATTAGATGATGATATTGCAGCAAAACAGAACAATTTACATTTATAACCATGAACTAAGACTAAACAGGGGTTTGCAGGTTCCCAGGGATATGACAATCTGCTACTACAGTGTATAATTAAAGAGACCAAGATGAGGTCAAATCTAGTTATGATTACAGAAAAATAATTAATGTAATACCAAATATTCTAGATTTAAAATATGCAAATTGCTAGAGAGTTGCCCTTGTTGAATCAAGCAATGACCTAAAAAGTAATTAAGATGAGAAATCCCCAGGCTTTAAGCTTGTAACTATTTTTCCAGGCTTGAGTTAAAGAAACAAAATTTATTGCATGCTTTTTATGCTTCATTTTGGGAACTAAAGAAAATTAAATGTTCTTATTCAATTCATTTTTTTCATATTTGCATAACTAATTTATTGTATTGAAATGAAAAAAACCCACACACTTTTCCCAAAGATACTATAAAAAGCTTCCAGCATTCCCTACTTCAGAATTTTTATCACTGCATAAACAGCATTACTGTACAGAGAATATTGTAGCTGTTATTACAAGGAATGTTTTCTAAAATTTATTTATTTGATTTTTAGAAGTGTTTGAGTTTACTATCCATTCAAAACATTCTTCAGAAAAATATATTACCAATGTTAAAACATTAAGTTTAATTACATAAACTGCAATTAATAATCAGAAAACCCTAGAAGCATGGCACTGCAACCAGAACTCTATCAACAAACACATTAACTTGGATCCCATTTACCACCCCTTGAGAAAGAAAAAGGAAATTGCATCACCACAGGAAATGACATCACCAAGCCAAGGAAGCCTAAACACATAAATAGAAAGTGGGCCGTGCCACCAGTGCTTCATCGGGAGGTTTACTGATGATGAGCTTTCCAGCTCAGTGAGCAAACCTACATCCAGTAAAGCTAGTACTTCAAATGCACATAAGTTGTATATATTTATTCCTGACTTATTTTTTGTAAATTTGTAATATCCACCTCCTCCTTTAAGCCCTGTGATTATATACATCATGCTGCATTGTGTAATAATTAGAATGAGGTCAGCCAAGTGGACCTCATAGCATTTGAGTTCCCTGAATGGGGCTGTTAATTTGGCCCAGTTAGGGAGCTCTGCCTGGCAAATATAAACAGGAATATCAATAAAATAAAAATTAAATTAAAAAAAAGTGAACAGGAGTGCCACAGGTTCTACTCACTCAGAGAGCTGGCTTTGAGATTTGAGTCATCATTGTCTACAGGTTTAGTACCAGAAGACTGGAGGATTGCAAATGTCGTGCCCTTGTTCAAGAAGGGCAATAGAGATGACCCAGGTAATTATAGACCAGTGAGCCTTAATTCTGTTGTAGGAAAGGTTTTGGAAAGGATTATAAGAGATGAGATTTATAATTATCTAGCAAGCAACAATTTGATTTCAGATAGTCAACATGATTTCATCAAAGACAGGTCGTGTCTCACAAACCTCATTGAGGTTTTTGACAAGGTGGCCAAGCATGTCGATGAAGGTAGGGCAGTTGACGTGGTATACATGGACTTCAGTAAAGCCTTTGATAAGGTTCCATATGGTAGGCTGTTGGAGAAAATGCAGAGGCATGGGTTTGAGGGTAATTTAGCAATTTGAATTAGAAACTGGTTTTCTGAAAGAAAGCAGCGAGTGGTGGTTGATGGAAAATATTCAGCCTGGAGTCCAGTTACTAGTGATGTGGCACAAGAATCTGTTTTGGGATCACTACTACTTTTATAAATGGGTTAGACGCAGGCATAGGTGGATGGATTAGTAAACTTGCAGGTGACACTAAAGTCAGTGGAGTAGTGCACAGTTTAGAAGAATGTTACAGATTGCAGGGGGACTTAGATAAACTGCAGGATTGGGCTGAGAGGTGGCAAATGGAGTTCAATACAGCTAAATGTGAAGTGATGCACTTTTGGAAAGAATAACAGGAAGGCAGAGTACTAGGTCAATCGAAAGATTCTTGGTAGTGTGGATGTGCAGAGGGCTCTTGGAGTCCATGTACATAGATCCCTGAAAGTTGCCACCCAGGTGGACAGTGCTGTTAAGAAGGCATACAGTGTGTTAGGTTTGATTTGTAAAGGAATTGAGCTCCGGAACTGCAATATTATGCTGCAACTATACAAAACTTGGAATATTGTGTACAGTTTTGGTCACCATATTTTGGGACGGATGTGGAAGCATTGGAAAAGGTGCAGAGGATGTTGCCTGGTCTGGAGGGAAGGTCTAATGAGGAAAGGCTGAGAGACTTGGGTCTGTTCTCATTGGAAAGAAGAAGGCTAAGAGGGGATTTGATAGAGACATACAAGATGATCAGAGGATTAGATAGGGTAGACAGAGAAAGACTTTTTCCTAGGATGATGACGTCAGCTTGTAAGAGGGGGCATAACTACAAATTGAGAGTTGATAGATTTAAGACAAATGTCAGAGGCAGGTTCTTTACTCAGAGAGTGGTAAGGGTATGGGATGCCCTGCCTGCCAATGTAGTTAACTCAGCCACATTAGGGAGATTTAAACAATCCTTGGATAAGCACATGGATGATGAGGGGATAGTGTAGGGGACGAGCTGAGAATAGTTCACGGGTCGGCGCAACATCGAGGGCCAAAGAGCCTGTTCTGCACTATATTATTCTATGTTCAAAGCTGGATCAGTGTCAAGGATTCAGCATGTGTATATAAAGGGTGATTTGTTGACAGGATACCAGCCTCTGTGGAGTTATTTCACATTGAGCAGGGCTGGGTAAACAAAATATGACTGTTGTACTCTGATGTGCTCCTGCACTGGATTAAACTGGCTTTGAGTAGTAAGGATTGATATGACTTCATATGTCTTTTTCTACATCCGTTCTTCAAACTGGCTCTGTACCAGCCCAAATTAAGACTATGGTGGACTTCGTTGGAAAAGCTTCTTTCTTTCAATGACAATGTACAATGCTACAATTAGTGTGGATGTATTGTCTAGGCCTGGCCACCTGGAAGTTTAATCAATTGTTAAATTAATTGCAATCATGAATACTTTAAACCTGTGATCTTTTTTAAAAAGCAACAATTCTATCAAAGTCAATCTAGTGTTTTCAGATTTTCCTGATTCTAATTATCATGGCCTGTTTCTCAGTCTCATCCTCGTTTAGAATACTGAATTTTATTTTCTTGAAAGATTAACAAGTCAGGTAACTCATGGACAACATGCACTAATGCAAATATCTGACTAACAGATTAGGTACTGTAGGAATAATTGCTGATTTCTTGAAATCATGATATTATTCAAAAAGATATTTATCTTGTTGTTGTCTTTGCACCCTGTGAAATTAAGTCTTTGATAAATTGATATCTTAATGCATTCTTTGTATATGATGTGAACAGTAAATTCCCTTACTTCTTAAATATGTTATCTAGTATTTAAAGAAAATAAGTCAACTGCTAAAGAATAATTTGTCCTGGGAAGAAAACTCCCTCACTGGGGAAGATTAGTTTGTGGTGAATACAGTACAACAGCATTTAATTATGCTTTAGTTCTAATGTTTCTGAGTCAACTGAGAAACTTTCATGAAGGGCATGCCCTTAGCATTTCTGGAGACAATGGTACTCAAGGGATTCAAAGATACTTCACAACACAGAAAGAAATAAAGCTTTCCACATGAACTGTCCATCACATCACATCAATCATTGTAATCATTATATTTGAGGACATCATGCTGCTGTACTGCAGTATTAATAGATATTCTAATAAGCAGTAATGAGCAGGACGAGAGGTGTCATTCAGTTACTTATATTGAATACATTACTGTTGGTGGCAAGTGGGGAGTGATTATTAAATCATTAATTGTTATCTCTTAATTTGCCACATTTGGATCTTGTTTGATGATATGCAAATTAAATCCAACTTCAGCTCTTCCACATTATGACGGTGAGTCGAACAATAATACACACAGATAATATGTAGCTTAAATGAGATACAAGACAGTAATTTGATGGAACAATGCTGGGGAGAAAGGTAAAAATTCTACAAGATAACAGTGAGGCAGGTGAATTGAGGAAGAAGTGAAAATAGTTCCTCAAACCCATAGTTTTCTTCAAGTACTCATTCAAAAAATCAGGAGGCAGTATGGTGGCACAGTGGTTAGTCCTGCCGCCTCACAGTGCCGGGGACCCAGGTTCGATTCCAGCCTTGGGCAACTGTCTGTCTGGATTTTGCACATTCTCCCTGTGTCTGTGTGGATTTCCTCTAGGTGCTCTGGTTTCCTCCCGCAATCCAAAAATGTGCAGGTTAGGTGAATTGGCCATGCACTGTACTGTAGATTATTAGTTAGGGGTAAATATAGTGTAGGGGAATGGGTCTGGGTGGGTTACTCTTTGGAGGGTCAGTGTGGACTTGTTGAGCCAAAGGGCCTACTTCCACACTAAGATTCTTCTATATCCAATGGTCACTTGCACTCAATACCAACACTCGTGGACTGATGTTTATGAAAAATTGGATAAATGTCAATTTTGGGAGTTTCATATTTTCATATGCGGTCTAGCATTTTATTTTACTACTCACCTTACTGAATACATGTTGTGCCTCTACAGTACTGCTCTCATGCTATCATGCACTCAGCAGGAGCAGGAGTACTGTGCTGACAGGACCTTCCAAGAAAGCTGTCATTGGTGCCAAATTTAAACCCTGGTACAATCAAGATCTACTGTTCCAAATGGCAGTGTGTGAAGAATTACCTGGATATAGCTCCAAAAACGTAGGAACGATTGTTTTTTCCTTTAATATGTCAAACTCTATCTCTGCTACTGCACCCACCTCCCATCAAGTCTACCAGACTCAAATCTGCATGCAGCATATGCCCTCACTTACTTTCACCTACCTATTCCTCCAGATCACTAAATCTGCATGGAGAAAGTGAGTTCTGCAGATGCTGGAGATCAGAGCTGAAAATGTGTTGCTGGAAAAGCGCAGCAGGTCAGGCAGCATCCAAGGAACAGGAGATTCGACATTTCGGGCATAAGCCCTTCTTCAGGAATGAGCCCTTCTTCCTCATTCCTGAAGAAGGGCTTATGTCCGAAACGTCGAATCTCCTGTTCCTTGGATGTTGCCTGACCTGCTGCGCTTTTCCAGCAACACACTAAATCTGCATGGCCTCACTCACCTACTCACTCACTTGGGGCATCTCACAGCCTTTTCCCCAACTGCACCAGCCACTTTCATCTCACTCAATCTCTTCCTTTGTCTCAGTTGAAGAGAAAACATATCACAAGAGGGTGGGGAAAGCAAGATGTGGGTTGCCTGGCTTCCATCTCCTCACCTCTGAGGAGAAGATCCTTGTTTTAGTAACGGATGATATTGATCACTTATGTCTTGATGTTGAGACCTTCATGTCCTAGCAACCAAGCAAGGTTCATTGTCAAATGCTGCACTGCTCTCTCATTTCTCTCACGATGTGTATTCTTAGTATGTCCAAACCTCTATCCTCAATTTTCAAATCATTCTCTTGCATCTCCTGCAGACATCAGTAGCATCTAAGCAGCCACTGCCCTAAAGACGATAGCACTTCAAGATATAATCTCCTCTCCATCTCTGAAGAAGCAGCACAGAACCCTCAGAGGAAGCACCATCAAGGCTATATCCAACATCCTCCACCAGCCCAGGTAATGAGACCTCAGTAGCTAGTGTACAATGAGGAGCAGTATCTGGTCAGCACATCACTGCCACACCTCTGCAGTTATTCAAGGGAAATCACCCCAGGTCATTGTCTTTCAGAGGACAGGCCCTGGCTTAGTGCCAGGCAAGAATGCAACCCATGGCGTCAGCCATTAATAACTTCAGCACAAGCAGATACAAGAGCAATGGGCAGTTTTGGGAAACTTGGGAAACTCATTTGAAGGATGAGGAATCCATCAATGCTATCAGTACATGCTGCCTTCATGGACAAGTTGGAGAGAAAGAGAGAGTCATACAGCATAGAATCAGACCCTCCAGCCTACCATATCAACATGCTCATACAGATGCTTGTTAAATGTTGCAGGAATACCTACCTCCACCACCCATCAGGCAGCGTGTTCCATATTTCTATCAAATACTGGGTGAAAATTATTTTTCTTTTCTCTCCTCTGAACCACTTGCTCCTCATCCAAGAGTGACACGGTGGCAAGGTTAGCACAGTGGTTAGCCTCAATGCACCAAGGACCCAAGTTTGATTCCCTACTTGGGCTACTGAATGTGTGGAGTTTCCATGTTCTCCCCGTGTCTGCATGGGTTATATCCAGATGCCACAGTTTCTCCCACAATCCAAAGATGTTCATGTTAAGTGGTTTGGCCATCCTCAATTGTCCACAGTGTCCAGTGAATGCAGGCTAGATGGATTAATTATGGTAAATGTGCGGTTTTGGGAATAAAGTGGGATGCTTTTTGGAGGGTTGGTGCAGACTGGGTGGGCTGAATGGCCTCTGTCTGCATATGGGGATTCTATGATTAAACGTGTGCCCTATGGTTTTAGACATGTATGCCATAGAAGAGATTCTCATGATCTACACTGGCTGTGTCTCTCATAATTTTGCAGACCTTAATCAGATCCCCTTTCAGCCTCCTCTGCTCCAGCGAAAACAGGCTCAGCCTGACATGACACATTCTGATCAGCTCCTCTGAACAGAATGCAATGACAATGTCCTTATTTTACCTACATAGCACTCCATGGATAATAAGTGATTGTTGTTCCCCTGAATCTTCTCCCTACCGTAAGACTGGGAAGCTCCACAACAGGGGGTGACTCCACATCCACTGGAATGATGTGGTACTGATTCTGGTCTTGGGATTCCAGATTGATCGGCCCTTGGTCCAGCAGCCCTCAAGGATGACAACAGCTTCTACTAAGAAGGTTCCAATGAGCCTATGAGGGCAATATCTGAAACAAAGCAGCTCCTCAGTCATGTGATTATTCAGCAGTCACAGCACACACAAATGTTATCTGAACAGCATCTTCCAAACACTGGGACGTGAATTAGATATTAGATATCCTACAGTGCAGGATATCTACAGTGTGGAAATAGGCCCTTCGGCCCAACAAGTCGACACTGACCTGCAACCCACCCATACCCCTACACCTAACACTACGGGCAATTTAGCATGGCCAATTCACCTGACCTGTACATCTTTGGGCTGTGGGAAGAAACCGGAGCACCCAGGGGAAACCCACGCAGACACGGGGTGAATGTGCAAACTCCACACAGTCAGTCGCCTGAGACGGGAATTGAACCCAGGTCTCTGGCGCTGTGAGGCAGCAGTGCTAACCACTGTGCCACCGTGCCGCCCACAAATGCTTTGACAAGTTCTCCAGTGGCATATCTCTGCATTCATGTTGCACATTGTTACCCTGATTTAAACAATTGCCACTCAAGTACTGTGGCACCCATTTTGTCCTTTTGGCAGATTGTACTTATGGCAGCAATAATGAGGACATTCTCACCCCACTTATAATCTCCATATGATCCAAGAAAGGCACCGTTGTAAACAGGATAATCGTATAGAGGTTTTATGGTCCAAGGTGTGAAGCAGCTCCTGCACCTTGTGCAGGCTGTGAAATGATGTAAAGTGGATGTGACTTTGGAAACAAAGATAAATATTTCCAGCCCAGAAGACACTGCTTGTACCGTATAGCCATTGGTAGGATTGCTTTGCAATGTTGTATGATGTGATCAAGTGTGCTGTGGTCAGGATTGTTTCAGTCAACCCAGTATTACGATGCATGAGGTCCACACTCAATATTATGTGATAACACGTCCTTCACTTGTCCTATGTGGACATCTGTTTAATAGTCTTGACCTTTGAATGATCTCACACTGCACTGAGATGCAGTCCCCTCCCTCAGAAAATAACACACTTATTCAGCCCTCTCCAGATATGCTGACAGCCACCTTCAATACAACCGTGCACTTGCGATTTGGATAAGGATGGAAGACAACACAGAAAACGCTTCATTGAGTGAGACATAGACTCAGCCTGTGACCCCTCCAAACGTTCACATTCAGTCTTGACTCACTTTCCTGGTCAATTCCATTGGATTTGATATTCCTCACATTCCCATCCAACCTGGTTATTTAACAATTCGTTTCTGCACTTAATCCCCTGAACACTAGGCACACATAGTCACTCACTCTCCTTTCATCAAAGCTAGGGTGGTGGTGACAGTCAATGACCATCTCTCCTTTAGTATCCCTTGCCACAGAGTCAGAAACATAGAGTCCTACAGCACGGAGACAGGCTCTTTAGCCCAAACTGGTCCATGCCGACCAAAATGTCCATCCATGTTAATCCCATTTCCCTGCACCTGGCCCATATCCTTCTAATCCTTTTCTATCCATGTATTTGTCCAAATCTGTTTTAAATGTTGTTAATGTATCTGCATCAACTACTTCTGCTGGCAACTCATTCCATATACATACCACCCTCTGTGTAAAAACAATGCCCCTCAAGTTCCCTTTTATTTTTTCACCTCTAGCCAAAAACTTCTTCACTGCTCTATCTACCTGTGATTCCACTTTCAGAGAACTGTGCACCTGAACTCCAAGGTCCCTTTGTTCTGCTACACTCCTTAAGGCCCTACTAATCACCATGAAACTTCGACCTTGACTATCCAAAGTGTAAGACCTCACACTTATCTATATTAAACTCCATTTGCCATTTCTCAGCCCACTTCCTCAACTAATCAAGGTCCTGCTGAAATTTCTGATAACCTTCCTCACCATCCACGGTACCACCCATTTTAGTGTCATCTGCAAACTTATTAATCATGCCTTGTACACTCTCATCCAAATCATTGCTATAGATAACAATGGACCCCTGAGGCACTCCACTAGTCACAGGTCTCCAGTCCGACAAGTATCCTTCCACTATTAGTCTCTGCTTCGTACTGCTCTGCCAATTGTGTATCCAATTTGCCAGCTCCCTCTAAATTCCACGCCTCCTCATACTTTAATGTCTTCCCCAATTCAAAAATTGTTCCCTCTGCATCACAGCATGTTGCATCTAAGCCCCACAACTGTCCTCTCCAGCTTCCCCTACCACTACAATGGCTCCTGACATGACACTCCCTACCCTTGACTATTAGTAAATGGACTCCATGGACTGACCATAACCCACCCCCGACCAAGTCAGAAGGAAAACCCTGACTGATGATTGAACGGACCACTAACTCTTCCCTGTACAGCTCTCCAACTAACTTCCTGTTAATCCACATAGTGGTTGGGCTGCCTGTGCAGGATTGACTTCCAGAAGTCCAGATCCACTTCCAGAACTGTGGAGATACAAACCCTCTGATCCCAGATGTCCCAAGTGGTTGACTACAGTATCAAAACTCCTGGATCAATGTCCTTGACTTCCTATGTCAGCAGCCCCTGCTTGAATGCAGTCTCCGTAGACTTGACTGAACACTACTCCTGTTATACTTTGAAACATGACCATTTGTTTTAAGGACAAGCAGTGTGTTTGCTGTGTAAGCACCTGGCATATGGTGCAAGTGTGAATCTAACTAGCACTGTGCCACGCAGCAACATGTGGCTTGACTGACATCCATGACAAACTGCCTGGCTTTATGTCTGTGCTAATAAACAAAACAAGACAGAAGTACCATGTGCCAGTCAGATGTAAATGAGGCCGCAAGGTATGACAAATATGCTGTGAGCATCCAAGTAGGTGCAAAGTGAGTGAACACTAAGAAAGGAAGCAAGGAGCCCTGAGATGCACCCTGGTCCAAATCATAAGATGGGTGCTTTTCCCTGTATGCAGAGTGGCTTGACAACAGCATTGCAATCAAAGGTCCTGGTGCACTCCAAAGTGCAGAAGTGAAGTGGAAAACTGTTGACAGTATTGACTAGTGGTGGAAGAAATTAAAGTTTAATTGATATGATGTCGGCCAATGAAGCAGGCTGCTTTATCCTGGATGGTGTTGAGCTTTTTGAGTTTTGTTGGAGTTATACCTCCAGGCAAGTGGAGAGTTTTCCATCAAATTGCTAACTCGACACTGGAGGCAGCACGGATTCAAGCCATTACCTGTGTTCTGACAGGACATGTTTGGTGACTTGGCCCTCTGTGGTGTCTGTGTGGTACATATCCAGAAACGAGAGTGCTAGATTTCCATTCCTTGGCAATGTTTGCTTTCCCAAAGTGGACAGCGTGTGAGTTAGTTCCTGGCTTGTAGCATCTGTAGTGCTGTGCAGCTGGGCTTTGGATAAAACACCAGAGGTTTGCACATTAGAAGGTCCTGGTAGTGGCAGGGATTTCACCTCTTCTCTGGCATGATTGCACAAGAAGGATTCGCAAACAGAAAGCATGACTAATAAGGTAGGGAACAGAAAACAGTGTGAGAAAAATCACTGTGGGCCACTATAGGGCACCTACCATCCAATTCTCTAAAAATAATGCTTAGGTTAAAACTGGGAATACCAGACCATAGCTGCTACAAATCTTTTATGCACTAAAAAACCTTCACTCAATAATACATCTAATTGCCCAATATAGTTAAATAAATAGAATATTTTTCAAACTGTACATAAATCACTGAAAAATGCCTGTTTCCCCTAAATGCTTTTGTACTTTGAAGAACACTCATTCTTAAATCCCATCCACAGAATGTAAATCATTGCTTTATTGTTGCAATGTAGTCAATGAGTGACCCATTGGCCAAAACTCCAGCTATTTAATGGAATCCAATTCAGTCTAGCATTTCAGGCCCATATGATGGGTTTGATCTCAAGTCATTGATATTTTACAATGTATTAGACCTGCATTATAGTGGAAGTCTGGCAGGGATATAATAAAAATAATTTTGAAATGACCTGGGATAGTTTATTAAAACCCATTTCTCTGTTATTCTAAACCTCCCCAACACCAATTCTTTGAAGTCTTCTGTTTTTTTTAATTTTCATTTTTCTTCCTATTTAAAGCATTTAATAAGAGGTTCTTTTTAATGTATATTTAAAAATATACTACATAAATCCTGTTATCCTTTCATATGGGAGTCATGCCCAGGTTTGTACTATGAGATTTAAACTTCTTCCTGCTCACAAGGTTAAACAATTCTTTTAACCTTCATTCTTGCTTGTCCTTAATTCTCCTCTCTCTAAGGAAGCCTCTGTCAACTAATATCCAGTTCTTTCCCAAACCAGCTGGATTGAATACAGTTTTGAATACAGTGCTTTGACTACAGATTCTGGTTCTCCTCCACCCACTTCTGCCACATTTTTTGATTTGTTCAATTCCCTGGGCAGAAATTCTATTTAGTTTTATGATAGACCTATGAATCAAAAGTTAAAAGCAATGTGAGATAATTTGCTTTTAAATGTGTTTTTTCCATTTTTGATTAACTTTCTCAAATTAGAAATCTGCATTGTTGGGAGTGCTGTTTTTCAGATAATATGCTAAACAGAGGCCTTGCCTGCCATCTCAGATGGCACTATTTCCAAGAACAGCAGTATTGTTTTCCCTCGTGTCCAGACCAATATTTATCTTTCAACTAACATCAGAAAAACAGATCATCAGCTTGTTATCATATTGCTGCCTATGGCACCTTGCTGTGTCCATGCTGCTGCCGAGTTTCCTATTTTATAGCTACCCTTCAAAAAAAATCTAACACTCCTATTTGTAAAGTACTTTAGGATGTCCTGGTGCACTGAAAGTAGCAGCATAAATTGAAGTCTTTGTTTTCAGTAAAATACAAAAGGGCCTTACATTTATAAAGCACCTTCCACGTTATCAGAATATCACAAAGTGCTCCCTGGCCATTCAATTGCTCGACTGAAGTACAATCACTGTTGTCATGGTGGGTAAACACAGCAACCAATTTTCACAGAGCAAGGTGCTACAGTCTGGAATGAGAGGAGTATCCAGATGTTGTACTCTCGAGATGCTGTTTGTGGGATTAATGTTGTATAGCACACTGAAAAAAACTCCCCTTGCTCTTCTTCAAATGGTTAAATTGGATCTTTTACATCCATCTGAGAGGGCAAACAAGTCTTTCATTGTATTGAGGCACTCCTTTAGTCAGTTCTGAAGTGTCAGTTTAAATTATATATTTCTGGAATGGATTTGAACTCAAGTTTCTGACTTGGAGAAAAGAGCACTACCACTGAGTGTGGTACTTAGCTCTTTGCACATATATAGGTGATGTTTCCATTTTAACTAAATTACTTGACCTGAAAATAAATATCTCAGCATGTTTTTAAAAAATGGTTTGGCTGTGAAAAACACAGAATTGGTTTGTAGGCAGATAGATAGAAATTTGTTACTTGCATTTGTGAAAACATAGTCAAATGTGTATAAGTTGCCACTAAACAGCATTTAATTTCATAAATTATATATGTATAAGAAAGAAACAAAGTTAAGACAGATACCTTTTTTTGTCAAATCTATGGTCTCTTGGTTTCATGAACCAGTCATTGCCAAAGACTGGGGTCTGCCCAATTGCTGATGACGAAGAGCCTTTTGAAACAGCGATTGTACACAATCTTAATTGATTTAAAATTTGCTGAGTTTTATTTTTCAATTGTAAATATGAGATTATTTTCAAAGATTATGTCTCCTTTTAGCAATATCCTGTTCTTTACAAAAGATACTTTCTTTAAAAAAAAATGTCAAGAAACATTGTACAGCAGACATGGTGGCACAGTGGTTAGCACCATTGCCTCACAACACCAGAGATCCAGGTTCAATTCCCGCCTCAGGCAACTGTTCTGTGAGGAGTTTGCACATTCTCCCCGAGTCTGCTTGGGTTTCCTCCCACAATCCAAAAATGTGCAGGTTAGGTGAATTGGCCATGCTAAGTTGCCTGTAGTGTTAGGTGCATTAGTCAGAGGGAAATGAGTCTGGGTGGGTTGCCCTTCGGAGGGTCGGTGTGGACTTGTTGAGCCGAAGGGCCTGTTTCCACACTGTAAGTAATCTAATTTAACCTAAAAAAAATGTAGTGAGAGTAAAATTAATGAAGCACAAAATCTAATCATTTGCATTAATCTGTAAAAATCGTAATGGAAAACACAAATGATATAAGAATGTGTAACAAAAGAAAATGTAAAAATGCATTCTTGCAAGCAACTACCTTTTCATTTTGCTCCTTATGTTGTATCATTTGACAATTAATTGCCCAAGTTTCTATACCTGTCCAAGCATTGGTACCAGTCTGAAGTTTGAATATCATCAGTAAACTATTCTAAATTCCTGATTTCAGTTTTAGAATTAAGCTATTGCTTGACCCTATTATCATCAATTAAACCTTGGCTAGAAGGGCATTATACTGCTATTAGATTTATATGGTGCAACAGAGACAAAAAAAATCTGGAGAAGATATTTTCCTGTTTTAAAATGAAGAAATATTCTATTGAAAAACAAGCATATGGAAACCATGCTCTATCTAAACAAACCAGCTAATTATTGTGCCATTTCTTAAATTTTCATAATGGTACTAATCCATTTGATTTAGCAGATGTGTTGTAAACATTTGTAGATATTCATAGAATAACAGAGTCCAGAGATTTTTTAACATCATTTTCATGATAGTTAAACATTTTTCACATTTTATGTGAGGCTGTAGATTCAAGAGTAATTTGGCAGCTGCCATTTTAAGTATTTGTACCTGTAAATAATATAAAATGTACAACACCCAGATGGGTCACATCCAACTTGATTTTTTAAAAAGACCATGTTCCACTTAAAACACTGAGCTAATTCTTCAATGTCCAACCATGAGTTCTTTGCTGAAAACACTGACAACTTAAACTGTATGGTGTGCCAAACAAAATATAAAATACTTTTCTTCTTATGTGTTGAATGATTCGCTATTAAGTGTGATGTCAACTGGTCAAGTTCAATGAACTTCTATTTCTGACTGTCAGACTTCAATTCAATTAACAATGTCTCTGTCGACTGCTGTTCTACATATGTTTACAAATTCTTTCATAGCTGCTACATGACTCTACAAGGTTATAATTCTGCAAACATTTTACTGAACTTCATAATTTTTAAAAGGATTATGAATAAATATTTGAAAAAGACAAATTAAAGCATAAGTGGAAAGAAAGGGCATGCAATCAAGTGGATAGTTTTTTCAAAGGATTAGCACAAGGAAAAATGGCTTAAAGTCCTCTTGGCTGTTAATTTCTTTTAAGTTATGAACTTGATGCACAATTCAGTAAGATGGCTCCTTAGGAATTTCTGGGGTGGTGATCACTCAGGACATATAACTCAGGATATATAAATAAGCAGCAGATGTCTTTATCAGTAAGCAATACTTATAACCAATGAGGAACATAAATCCAACCTAGCATTTGCAAACCTGTTGATTAAAAACTGACCTGAAAACAAAAAGGAACAGTGTTCTAAAAGTCAAGCATGATATTGACTGAACCTGAAAGGACAAAAAGTTTGCAGTTGCATTATCATACTCAAAGGATCAAGTGATAATAATTTAGTAATAATTTGGAAGACCCATACTTTTGACATTGCTGAAGTGGGGAAAACTGTAAGGCATTTCTTTCATTTAGAGGAAGATGCTAAGTTTACATATGTGCTGATAAATCTTTAACTGATAGATGTACATCACTGAATATTAGCAGCCACAAGTAAATAGTTAGAGCAAAGTCTTCACTTGTGCACCAAATGGTTCTCCTGAATGGAAAAGATTCGCATGAGTTGCTGAATGATAGAACAAACTACTCACCAGCCAAATTGATGCAATGAAGGGTGGCAGTCTAATGTTAAGTTTCAGTGGGAGAACTTTACATTTCTAATGTAGATGCATAGAGGACTAAACATCTTAATCATGAGAATTCATCTTTTTAGCTCAAGTAGCTGAGAAACATATCATTCAAAATAATAATACCATATAAGTTATAAAGAATTAAATAGTAAACCGCAAGTATATCAATAGTAACTAGGCTCTTCATTATTGCTCAATAAAGCTACCTGTAATTTATTTCTCCAATTCCTCTCTATTAGCTGTCTCTGAAGTAGCCAGATGCTGTGAACAGTTACATAAAAGTTGATTAATTTTCATAACAGTGATTCTTATACAACATGAGGGAAGGAAAAAGAGTGGTTGGAAAATGATGTTCAAACCTGCTAAACTCACAAACCTCCCAAATCCTAGACAAAACAAAACCTTCCACATTCATTGAATACCCCATTGTAATTATTAAACAGACTATTTGATTTTGCTTGCACTGCTTCAGATCTTCTCGCTATCTATCCTAAGCATCAGCATTCTGCAACACAGCCACATCAGAAATAATTGACTAGGAACAATTTGCAAGGCACTCATGGACATAGCAGGTTTTAGAATGCTTTTACTACAAATTAAGTAATTAACTTTCAATTAAGTTAAAATATGAATTAGCTCATTAAAATAATCCTGTTATACATATGGTCAGATCAAACATTATCCAGATTTCATAAGAAACAAGATCCAATTTATAAGATTAAACATAATTCAGGTGTAAGTGTTCAAAGGTACCTGGAGTTAGGATCATTAACAATGAATGAACCTTTTTTTGAAAAACATCACGCTTTATCAGTGGACTGCTCAACAAATAGGAATTACACAGAAACATGCAAAACAAACTTTTTTACCACATTGTTGGTCCAACACCTTCAAAACAAAAGATTTGTCAATTTTTGGTGCATATTTACACGTCCAAAATTTAAACATGAAACAGATAATTGAGTTATTTATGCCAAGTTTATCCAGCAAATAAGGATGAAGTCATGAAGAACTTGAAGTTGTAAATGTTTAAATAAATTTAATACTTAAACACAGAAATTTGCATCATTATACTGATGTATCACAGGAAGTCCAAGTTGCTGTTTCAACATACTTTTATGTGAAATGAGTATTTTGAACTATGGATGGTGGTGATTGAGCTCCAACTTTCTTTCTACCAAATGACTGACTAGTAATTTCTCCTGCTAACACCACATGCATTTTGGAAGGATTTACAGATTGTTCCTGGTCATGTTATGAATTCAACTTTCTTGGCCAGTCAGTCATAGAGTGGGATTGAAGACATTTGGGATAGGGTGGATCCTGTGGCATGATTTCCTGAGCTGACGGCCAAAGTCATTTGGAAGTCTGCCTAATCACTAGAACTTTCCAACAAGCAGTAAGATATCACTTGGCTGGTAGTAAGAAGGCACTACCTGTGAGATCCTTCGTGTATGCCAGGAATCTCTGAGCCTCTCCATGCTGCCCTCAAAACAACTGAAGGGAGTAGAGAATGTCCTACATCTGGTGTGCCTTTGCAAAGAAAGTCTGGAGAAAGATACAATGGTTTTTGTCAAGGTTCATCTTAGGCAGCTCTGTGATGCAGGACTGTGTTCTACAGTCTATTGCCCAGGACACACATTGAGACAAACATCAACTGCGCCTGAATTATCATCAACTGGGTGAAAGATGCTCTTTGGTCTGCCCAAAACTTGTTTGTCTTCCAGAACAAGGAGTTGACCCCAACTGAGTGTTGCAGACTGGCACAGTCCAAAAAGCAGGACTATGTGCTGAGGGACACACTAAAGTTTGGGGCAGCTGCTGAAAAGGCACAGTGGGGAAAGACCACTGTCTGAAGTCTTCCTGTTGAAGTTAAATAGGTCTCTGTTCAGTTATCGGACCATCTGGATGCCTCAGATGCATGTAAATATAGTCTGGTACAAGTATGAGATGCCTTTGGTTTGTTTTGATAGGGTCAAACTTCAATGTTTGTTTGTTTTCTCAATATGTTACTTTACAGAATTGAACTGTATTATATATAAAGTTTATTTTGAAATAAAAAACAATTGAAGACATGTTTTATACAACAAATTGTACAGGGATTTATCACCACATGCCAAAAGAGCTAGAAATATTTGTGACCTTGGAAGTAGTTTGGAGCTGCTCAAACATATTTCACTGGAGACTCAACATACTAATTTAGAAATATTTAAAAAGTTAAGGACTGTACGCCCAACAAGTGAGAGATCAGTAATAAATATTAGTAACAATTGCAGAAATGGTTATGACTTTATTAGACCCCATGCACTCAACTCTAAAAAAATGTTCTTTGGAAGATTTGAGTTTAGAAACAACTTAACAGAAAATATAAATTCTCAGCAATGATCCTCCTTTCACCAGACACTTAGGTCTGAATTTCTTTTTTGCTGAAGCCCAAAGTTGCATTCAGCTTCTTGGAGGGTTTGTCACTGCAAGGTCTAACAAGTTCTCTTGCTGAATCTTACAAAACTCACCTCATTAACTACATTCCACAGCCCGATTGATCTCTCATGTCCAATTTCTACCGCATCTTAGGGTCAGTCTCAGGACAAATTGCCACTTAGGGATAACTGTCGAAGGACCAGATAAAAACCCTTTATGCACCCAGAGAAGCACAGTCAGTCTAGTGCAGCCCTGCAGGGTTGCTGGTATTTGCCCCATAAATGACTGACAGTGTGAAATGAATGCTCTGTTTTGTGGGAAGGGACCTGGAGATCCTGTTTGATGGGGTAGTAGCAAGGCAGTACTTTCTCCTCTGACAGGATCACCAGTGGATGTTAACGGTGCCTGCCAATGCCAATTGGCCTGAGATTCCACCTGGACGAAAGAAGTCTCAGACATCTAGAGGAATATTCGGCACTGTTGGAAGAATGACCTCCTTAAATCACCAGAGTAAGCGTCACCATCTTCTCTCCAATACTTCAAATTCACTCTGTCTCTGCAAATGCACCCATTTCCCAGCAAGGCTCATGCTCTACCATTCTCACTATCGCCTCCTACAGTTTCCCCACTTGCTGTCACCCACTTCAATCTGCAACATCAATTACCGCATAAATGCTCTGCGCTGCCTACTCACTCACTTGGGACACCTCTGTGCCTGCATGAAACATAACAGCTGTGCCACCCACTTTCATCTCACTTAATACCTGCCTCTCTCTCATTCTGGAAGGAAAACAGTCCACAATAAGGCAGAAAAATTCAAGACAGATAATGGGCTGCCCATAATTCAGTTCTTTCACTTAAAAGATGAAAGTACACTGACTCTGACCCCCTAAACAGGTATTCGAGGCTGCCCTTATTGTGACAGGAAATCTTGAGCAAAGACTATTCTCTCTGATTTGATTGAGGCTTACTGAAAAATATGGCACATTTTCCTGGCTTTGATTCTGCTCTACAGGAGGGCTGTGAGCCTCGTATCTCTGGCTGAGGGGGAGAAGTACAAAAAGGCGAGGCTGTGAGCAGTCAGATAGGCTCAGAGTAAGGGAGTAAGCCCAGAGATGCAGCTTGGTCCAGTCCATGGGCTGGGTGCATATCCCTGAGCATGCAGTGTCCTTGCTGGAAAATTACAATGATAGTTTGTATTTCAGCCCCAGGTGCAGCTGAGCATCTTATAAGTTATTCGGTGTTTTGACAGAAGGCTTCTTAGATGCTGGTATATGGTGGAGACACATGACCTGGACATGGGGTACATGTGACTAATTCCCATGGAGTGTGCCATATGCTATTTGACCCAGATTCAAACATGAAGGAACTTCAAGCTCAAGCGGTATCCGCCCAGTTCTTGCTTTGGTTTTCTTGTTGAGTTTTCCCTATTTCAAATTTGTTTGTTGAGTTTGGTAAGATGAGATACTGAATATTCATGAGGTGGGTTGTGCTATTAACAAGGCAGAAACCAAGTAATAATCATCATTAACTGACAACTCGCTGCTGCTTAGAACATAGAATCATATAGCACAGTACAGGCTCTTCAGCCATCGATGTTGTGCCGACCTTTTATCCTACTTTAAGATCAAACTAATGTACATACCCTTCATTTTACTACGATCCATGTGCATATCCAAGAGTCACTTAAATGTCCCTAATGTGTCTGACTTTACTACCACTGCTGACATGGAACCCACCATCCCTGACATCTCCTCTAAACCATCCTCCAATCACCTTAAAATTATGCCCCCTCGTGATAGACATTTCCGCTCTGGGAAAAGGTCATGGGCTATCCAATCTATCTATGCCTCTCATCATCTTGTACACCTCTATAAAGTCACCCCTCATCCTCCTTCATGCTAATGAGAAAAGCCCTAGCTCCCTCAGCATTTCTTCATAAGGCATACCCTTCAGTCCTGGCAGCATCCTTGTAAATCTCCTTTGCATCCTCTCTCAAACTTCCACATCCTTCCTATAATGAGGCAACAAAACTGAACACGATATTCCAAGTGTGGTTTTAGTGAGAATCTTATGCATTAACGATCTGGACGAAGGAACTGAGGACATTGTTGCTAAGTTTGTAGATGACACAAAGGTAGATGATGGGGCAGGTAATGTTAAGGAAGTGGGGAGGCTGCAGAAGGACTTGAACCAGCTGGGAGAGTGTGCAAAGAAGTGGTAAACGGAGTGCAATGTGGGAAAATGTGAGGTTTTCCAATTTGGTAGGAGGAATAGAGGTGTAGCCTATTTTCTAAACAGGTAAAGGCTTTGGAAATCTGAAGCACAAAAGAACTTAGGAGTCCTAGTTCAGGATATTCTTAAGGTTAATATGCAGGTTCATGTAGCAGTTAGGAAGGCAAAAGCAATATTAGCAGAGAATTCAAGAGGGCTAGAATAAAACAGCAGAGACATAGTGCTGAGGCTATATAACAATCTGGTCAGACCACTTTAGAATATAATGAGTAGTTTTGAGCCCCATATCTTAGGAAGGATTTGCTGGCATTGGAGAGTATCCAGAGGAGGTTTACGTGAATGATCCCAGGAATGAAGGGCTTTTCAAATGAGAAATGTTTGAAGACTCTGGGTCTGTATTTGATGAGTTTAGAAGGATAGGGAATCAGATTCTCACTGAAATTTGCAGAATAGAGACACCTGGGTAGAGTGTGTGTGAAGAAGATGTTTTCACTTGGAGGAGAGACTAAGTTGTGAGGGCACAGCCTCAGATTGAAGATCTTTTAAACCTGAGATAAGGAGGAATCTCTTCAGTCAGATGGTGTCGATTCTGTGGAACTCATTGCTGCCAAATCACTAAGTGTATTTAAGACAGAGATTGATAGGTGTTTGCTTAGTAAGGAGACCAACGGTTCCAGGGAGAAGGCAGGAGAATGGCGTTGAGAAACGTATCAGCCAAGTTTGAATACTGGACAAGTCAATGAGTCAAACGGCCTAATTCCTATATCTTCTAGTCTTGCCAGACCACTTATGAAAGCTATAAAAGATGGTGTGAGTTTCTCCTGGTTTTGAGATAAGCCTCACCACACATCACCATTCCTAATGTTGCTCAGACCCCTATAAAATTGCTTAGATTATTTGAAAAAAACTTTGCAGCCTCCTTGAGGAGGATCGAATGCTGAAATTGCAATGACATAAGATAACCTTTCTTTTAAGCCTGCTTTTGAAAGTTGCTGAGGTTAGAACAATGTCAATTGTATAAGTATGCTGCATTAGGAGATGACTGTCAGGTGTTAACAGGCAAACAATAAACACTGTGTACTGTTTATTAGCTTTATTACAAGAGACTGCCAAATTCCAAACATTTTCTGCAAATACAGCCAATATAAGGAAGTGTGAAATGATGGTTACTCTGTTCAGACAGAATTCTTCAACACTTCTTTTTTTTGGCATCTGAGCCTTTCTTCAATTTCCTTCACTGTTTGGAATGATAATCTTGGATTTATACAATGCAATTTAATGAGGATTAACTATTTGTCAACTGGAACTAAAAGCAGAAGCTGATAGGCTTTATATTGTGTAATTAGACAAATTGTAAAATCTATTACAGACGTGACAGTTATGTATTTAAAATACCCAGAAAAATGTATGAATTTGAGATTTGAACAAAAAAAAGTAGCCAGTAATTTGTTTTGCCAACAACCTTTTAGACAAATTGCATCAAAACTTATCTTAAGCAATTGAAGTATAGACAATAACGTAATTTCTCTTGGTAATTTCATCATCATTCCAGATGCATCCATTCAGATTTTAATGCTTTAAATGGTTCCAAATCTTTTAGCATCTGATCTTTATCTATTTTTATTCTGCTGAATATCTGAAATGCCACTTTTTATTATGCATTAAAGAAATTCCAATTTCCCACAGCTGACTGGAAGTTTCACATGATGAAATTTCAAAACATTTACTGTAACACAGAGTTATAGTCAGAGTCATACAGCACAGAAACAGACCTTTTGTTCCATCCAGTCCAAGCCAATTGTAATCCCAAAATAAGCCAGTCTCACCTGCCTGAACTTGGTCCATTACCTCAAACATTTCTTATTCATGCACTTATCCAAATGTCTTTTAAACATTGCAACTGTACCCACATCTACTACTTCCTTAGGAAGCTCATTCCACACACGAACCACACTCTTGTAAAAAAAAATGCCCCTTGTGTCTTTTTAAAATCTTTCTCTCGCCTTAAAAATCTGCTTCTTAGTTCTGAAATCCCCACCCGAGGGAAAGACATCTGCCATTTACCTATCCATGCCCCTCATGATTTTATAAAACTCTGTAAGATCACCCTTTAACTTCCTACGTTCCAGTGAACAAAGTCCCAGCCTTTCCAAATCTCCTTATAACTCAAACTGTCCATTTCCAGCAACATCCTGGTAAACCTTTCCTGAACCCTCTCCAGATGAATAATATCCTTCCCAATACAGGGCAACCAGAACTGGAGACAGTACTCTCGAAGAGGCCTCACCAACATCCTGTACAACCTCAGCATGATGTCCCAACTCCTATACTCAATGGTCTAAACAATAATAACAAGCATGCTAAACACTTTCTTAACCACCAAGTCGACCTGTGATGCAAACTTGAAGTTTGCATAGGTCCCTCTGTTCTATAACACTACCCAAAGCCCTCATGTTAATTGTATAAGTCTTGCCCTTGTTTGTTTTACCAAAATGCAATACCTTACATTTATCCAAGTTAAATTGCCATTCCTCAGTCCATTGACCTAATTGATCAAAATTTCTTTTGTAATTTTAGACAACTTTCAACAAGCCAAAAGCAGTATTGTCTAAATGTTATTCAGAAGGCATTTGAAACACTCAACTATTGACATGATTTTCTAATTTGACCATTATTGGCTATTTGGCCCATCAAGTCAGGTCCACGATTTGATCATGACTAATATGTTTCTAAATACCATTTTACTGAGTTCCCCCGTAACCCTCATGAAGTCATTGTGTTTGTGTGGTTAGTCCAGTTGAGTTTCTGGACAATGGAACCCACAAAATGTTGATGGTGGGGATTTAGTGATGGTGAACATACCCACTTCTGACCTGATGATGGAGGGAAGTAAATGATGAAACAGCTGCAGATGATTCAGCCATCATTTATATAAACGATTTGGATATGAACATAGGAGGTATAGTTAGTAAGTTTGCAGATGTCACCAAAAATGGAGGTGTAGTGGATAGCGAAGAAGATTACCTCAGATTACAATGGGATCTTGATCAGATGGGCCAGTGGGCTGAGGAGTGGTAGATGGAGTTTAATTTAGATAAATGCAAGGTGCTGCATTTTGGAAAAGCAAATCTTAGCAGGACTTAACCACTTAATGGTCGGGTCCTAGGGAGTGTTGCTGAACAAACAGACCTTGGAGTGCAGGTTCACAGCTCCTTGAAAGTAGAGTAGCAGATAGATAGGAAGGCATTTGGTATGCTTCCTTTTATTGGTCAGAGCATAGGAGTTGTGAGGTCATGTTGTGGCTGTGCAGGACATTGGTTAGGCTACTTTTGGAATATTGCATGCAATTCTGGTCTCCTTCTTATCAGAAAGATGTGTGAAACTTGAAAGGGTTCAGAAAAGATTTACAAGGACGTTGCCAGGGTTGGAGGATTTGAGCTATAGGGAGAGGTTGAACAGGCTGGGGCTGCTTTCCCTGGAGCTTCAGAGGCTGAGGGGTGACCTTACAGGGGTTTATAATATCATGGGGGACATGGCTGGGATAAATAGACAAAGTCTTTTCCCTTGGGTGGGAGAGTCCAGACCTAGAAGGCATAGGTTTAGGGTGAGAGGGGAAAGATATAAAAGGGACCTTAGGGGCAACTTTTCCACACAGATAGTGGTATGTGTATGGAATGAGCTGCCAGAGGAAGTGGTGGAGGCTAATACAATTGCAATATTTAAAAGGCATCTGGATGAATATATGAATAGGAAGGGTATAGAGGGATGTATGCCAGCAAATGGGACTAGATTAGGTTGGGATATCTGGTCAGCATGGACGAGTTGGACAGAAGGGTCTGTTTCCATGGTGTACATGTCTATGACTGTAGGACACTATCCTGAGAAACTCCTGCAGAGATGTCCTGGTCTGAAGATGACCAACCTCTAACAACCAAATCATGGTTAGGCTGAATGCATTCAGTTCTTTTTCCCAGGGTTGGGAAATCGAGGACTAGAGGGCATCAGTTTAAGATTAGAAGGGAAAGAATAAAAGGGAAGCTAAGACAGCAACCTTTTTACACAGAGGGTGATACGCATATGGAATGAGCTGCCAGCGAAAGTGGTTGAGGTGGGTACATTAAGAACATTTAAAAGGTATTTGGACAAACACATGGATAAGAAAGGACTAGAAGGATACAGGCCAAATGCAGGGAATTGGGGTTAGCGGGGATGGTCATTTTGGTCAGACTGGATTATTTTGGGGCGAAGGGCCTGTCTCTATGCCATAGGACTCTGACTCTATCCTCCTATTTACCAGGCATGACTCCAACCAGAGGAATTTTTCCCTGATTCTCATTGATTACAAATGTTTGACAAAGTGCTTTCATTCTCTGAGGAGGAAATAAACAAGATAGTTCTGAAAATAAAATATTTTGAATTCTGAAAAGGATCACTGGACTCAAAATGTTACGTCTGCTATTACTCCACAGATGCTGCCAGACGTGCCGCGTTTCTCCAGCAATTCCTGTTTTTGTTTTAATCTTTTAACCTTTCTATTTTAGGTAATCATTAAGCTTAAGTCAGTTAGAACTCTCTGACTTGAAGTCAAGAGGGAATGTTTTGGAGGGTTGAGGAGGCAGTGTAATTGCCCCAAGGGTATTTAACCTTCCCAGGCAATTCCTGCACAGTTGGCTGCATCAAGACCTCTGCATGGCCATGACATGCAACTCCATGACATGTTGAAGCAACAACTGTTTCCCTAGCAGAACATTATCCAAAATCAGGAAAGCTGCTTTGGTCATTGATAGCACCGAGGATCTTCTTCACAGTAAAACAACCTTGATATACCGTGGCTCAATGGTGAGCACTGCTACCTCAGTGCCAAGGACCTGGGCTCGATTCCACCTTTGGGTGACTGTCTAGGTAGAGTTTGCATATTCTCCCTGTGTCCATGTTGGCTTCCTTCGGGTGCTCCAGCTTTCTCCTAAACATGTGCAGGCTAGGTAGATTGGGAATGCTGAATTGCTCATTGTGTCCAGCAATGTTCAGGCTAGATGGATTAGCCATGGGAAATGCAGGGTTACAGGCATGGGGGAGGTGGGATGCTCTTCAGAGGGTTGGTGTGGACTCAATGGGCCAAATGCCCTGTGGAACACTGTTGGAATTCTACAACCAAGTATCCCAGGCTTGGAGTCAGTAAAACTCAGAGTCGATCAAATCATCCTCTTCCTTCCTCCAGACTGTTCCAAATTAAAGACATAGTCTCCAAACATAATCTTACAAATGAAATATTGTAATGCATAACGTTGTCAGCTATCTCCTCTTTAGCAAAATTAGAGGCAATGCCTCATTTAATATTTTTGCCTTAAAAAGATCATCTCTTTTTTGACTCCTAATTGGTCCTGCTTTTTCCTTGATTAATCTTTTACTATTTAAATATTTAGGTTCATAAAAGAATTTCAGGTTCCTTTTATAATATCCATTAATCTATTCTCCTACTCTCCTAGCAGGTCCAGAAATGTAAGCATAGGAGCAAAGGTGGTTTATTGAAATGATAAGTAACTGGAAGGGATATCAGAGCAGAGGCGTATCGTAAAGCTGTCACCTAGTCTGTTTTTTGGTCTCGGTGATGTAAAGGAGACCGCATTGTAAGCAGTGAAATCAGCAGGATAGATTGAAAGAGATACAAATAAAATGCTGCTCCACCTGGAAGATATGCATGAATCTTGGACAGTGAGGAGGGAGGAGGTGATTGCATGGGAAGGTACCATGGTGGAAGGGGATAGTGAGGAAGTGTTAGGAGTTAAGAAGGAGTGAACATGATGTCATGAAGAGAACGATCCCTGCAGAATGCTGATGGTGGATGGGAGTGGAGGAGACAATGCATTTGGTGCTGTTAGCCTGCTGGCAGTGACAGAAATGGTGAAGAATGATCCTTTGAATGTAGAGACTTGTGGACGCAAATTGAGGATAAGGGAACACTATTGTTCTGGAAGAGAAGGGGTGAGGTAGAAGTGTGGGAGATGGATTGGACACAGATGGAGGGCCCTATCAAACTTGCTGAGGTGAATCTTTAGATGAAGAAAAATGACAACAAATAGAGTCACAGAAGTTTACAGCTCAGAAAAAGGCCCTTCACAGCCAATTGACTCTGCTCGAGTCAAAAACAAATACCTAATAAATTCTAATCCCATTTTCAACATTTGACCCATAGTCCTGTATGCTTGACATCACAAGTGCACATTTAAATAAATGTTTGATCGTTTTTGCCTCACTACCCTTACACGTCAGTGTGTCCATTTCTATTCTAAATATAAATATACTTAGCCTGTTTCCCAAACATTCTCGACTTCACTTCCCAGAACTAGATCCAGTACTTCTGCATTCTTCCTTGGATTGGGAACATATGGGTACAGAAATGTGAGAAATTCTTCACCCTTTTTGTCTTTAACTCTGTGATTTATCAATCTATGATTGGAAAATTGAAATCCTCAGCATCACCGTTCATATACATTTCTCCCATTTATCACAGATTACAACCTCAACCTCCTTTCTACTATTCTACAGCATGATAAGTGCTCCTCTGTTGCTCCTTAATCTCACCAAACAGATTCTGTGGAGGTGGCTGCAGAGCATGCTTTCACCCAACACACTAGCAGCTGGTTAACAGTCCAGAAGTTACTCTGATGATGTCAAGATCTCAAATGGAAAGCAAACATCACATGCCTGATATTTCTTCATAGATCAATACTTCCATGTCAGATGTTTGAGTTCTGAAACCAAAACTTTTTTTGGGGTTGCTAAAGAAGGAGAGAAGATGAATTGCCCATCACCAACGGAACCAGAGACATGAAGCTCAGATCACTACAGTTATGGACAAACAGCAGCATCTGAAACAAGGAACCATGATCTTGAGCACCATTAAGCAGTGTAATGAGAGAGGGCCTACAGCTATCTGCAGATGGGGAAAAAAACAATTCTGGGGCAGTCTTTACATGACTACAGACATTGTCACCTACATTTCATGCCTCCTGCAGGCAGATGTGCAGTCATGCAGCTGGAAGGTAGTGTTTCATGGGTAAACCTGAAGATCATAGAGGCACTGAACTTCCTCGCCACATGCTCCTCTGAAACTTCAACTTGAAACATGAGTGGCATCTCTCATTCACCAGCCCACAGTGCCTTTATGAGTTCAGCCTATTTGTCCTTTGTAAGAAAGTCATAGAATCATAAAATTGTACAATATGGAAACAGTCCCTTTGATCCAACTTGTCCATGCCGACCAGATATCCTAAATAAATTTAGTCCCATTTGCAGTATTTGGCCCATATTCCTCTAAAGCCTTCCTATTTATGTACCCATTCATGTTTTAAATGTTGTAATTGTGCCAGTCACCACCACTTCAGTTCTGAGGAAGGGTCACTGGATCTGAAAAGTTAACTGATTTCTCTTCACAGATGCTGCCAGACTTGATGAGCATTTCCAGCAATTTCTGATTTTGTTCTACCACTTCCTCTGGCAGTTTATTCCATCCATACATCACCCTCTGCATGAAAAGGTTGCCCCTGAGTTCCCTTTTAAATCTTTCCCCTCTCACCTTAAACCTTTGCCCTCCAAGTTTGAAATCCCCTACCCTGAGGAAAAGAGTGTATGGTGGATGTCAAATCAGTGTGCAAACATCTTCACCAAAATGGCATTCAGTGTCACCCGTACTACAAGTGTGCACATGTGGCACGGATGTCATTTTGTTCCTCTGATACCATTTGTGGTACCCACCAAATTGGGTTCATGCAGCTCATTTGCTCTGATATGTATTAGTGCGTAGTAGTTTGGTTAAGGTAGTGTGCTTATTGCAACCTCTAATATTGGTTTAAGTCTGGATTGGGGCTTTAGTTCATAACCTTGTGACTCAAAGTCCAAAATTTGCCACAGTCACCAACTGAGTTTTTAATTGACAGAGATTGTGCACAGATACTGGGTTTTTATTAATTCAAAGTTTGTACTCTTCACTGATGTGTACCTCATATTCTGACAGACCAGTTACTATTGGATTAATTGATCTTTTGCAAATGTATATAGTCATCAGGAGTAAATATGAGTTAACTGTTCACTGAAGCATGCACAAATATATCCATCTTTCAGTCTCAAATGATGCATAACAGAAATCAATGCAACAAAAAAGATTACACACTAGTACTATTGGATTAAGGTTCCTAGCTATGCACCACTATAATGTAAAAACGTAGAATTAATTTATTGACTACAAAAGGTCAAAATGAACACAGTGGTTCTCTGAATAGAACTATACATTAGCAATTTGACAATTTATTTGAATAGCAAGTTTCATTAATGTGAGTTTGTTCATTAAATTGTAATGAGGTGACCTGTACTTTATAAATGAGGTTTGTGTGAACAACCAACAAAAAAATGCATTTAAACTGGTGAGATGTGAAACTAGGCTTTGTGTAAATATTTAAGAAGAATGCTAAACAAACACTGGTTCGCTTGTGTATATTAACATGGTCTGTTTGACAAAAATATGCAGTTAAATTACTGTAGTGAATGGCACATACCCACCCATGGAATGCAAAGTTCAGAGCTAAGCAAAACTGACAAGCGGTTTATGGAAACTCTAGGTTACAGTGTCAAGTAGCTGTTCAATTTGTTTCAAATATTCTTAGTACTTGGCTTTCTTTAAGACATAATGGTATGGATATTCCAAGGAGTGGTAATACATAGTCAGTTTGCCACTTTGCTCCCACTTTCTTTTGCAGAATTGAGTTCTGCATTTCTCGCAAGGAATTCCGATCTCGATTCCTTTAGAAATGAAGAGCATACCTGAACACAAACTGCTCCCTTGTAGTGCAGGATACTCAGGGAAAGTCAAAACCCACTCCAGCCTGCCATAGTTAGTTGCTGCTGTAGTGACTGGAACGAGATTAGCCAGCTAGCGTTCATAGAATGAGATCCCTGATTGGGACAGTTAATCTGGACCAACCAGGGGGCCTTGGCTGACATTTACAAAGGGGAGTGTTTTGATTTAATCCCTGCCCTCCCCTTCACTGTTTGATCACACAGCATTGCCTGTTGATGTGAAGGGCACTGCTTATCACTGGCCACTCGGGTGTTTCCTTTCTTCCTGGTGGTGGAAACTGAATAAAGATTCGTGCACCTTGTGTCTTTCACTGTGTCTCACACCTGCACAAAAAAAAGAAAATAAAGAAACAAAGAGGGGTGTTCGAGTTACTGATAATTTGGAGCTGACTCTGAATTAGGCAGTACTAAAGTCAAGGACTGTTCATGTGTAATGGATACCGGCCTCTGTGATGTTCAGTCATGTTCTGAGATTTAAATGTCCAACAGCACAGCCAGACACTTCAACAGCCATTATGAAAGGGTAAGTGTAGGGTTAGGAGGGCAGCTGATTGAGAGGTTACTGTGCTGGATGGTAGGGTAGAGTGCAAGGGGGTAGAGTGCCACCAAAGGTTCAGAGGGCAAGGATGAGTCACGTCTGGTGCAGTGCTGTTCGAGTCATTGACAGGAGCTGTGGGTTGTGGATGGGATGTAATTGTATTGGGTTGAGGCTCTTTGACTGGGGTTGGGAGTGGTTGAGTGTCAAGGATGCAGATGATGTGTGATGATTTGGACAGCAGGCTTAAAGGTTATCCAGGCGTTAGACTAGCTTTTAATTACCTAACATTTCCTGGGTAACTATTGGCTGAAGCAGAGCTCACTGAATTCTCAAATAAAAGGGGGCTTTTTGGAGGTTTCCAAATTCTCAGGAATCGCAGTTTTGAATTTCCTAGCTAATTCCCACAGAGTCTGCTGCGTTTGGCATTCCACATGATCCTGAAGTGTAACTCCAGTCAGTATTGCTCCAATGATATCGAGCCATCAGAATATCTGGGATGTGATGAAGAATTCTATGAAATTGATCAGTAAGGAGAGGGTTCCTTTCTTTAAAAAAAACTTACTTGCACTTTGAAAATGCCTCTTTTGGAAAACAATACTCAATAGTGTGTTAAACTCTGATTTTTTTAATTGTGAAGTGCCAATTACAAAGAACAACCCATAATATGAAATTGCAACTCAAATTGTTGTATCATCAAAACTATTTTCATCAGGATCCTGTAAACAAGGCAGTTCTTGAATTTTAAACTTTTGCAAAGTAACAGATTGCTTTCACATGTATGCTGCAGAACAAATGCTGAGCTTGGGAGAACACTGCAAGTCCTGAATATACTTGAAACTGGGTCTGCTCAGTTAGGTTGAGGAGCAGATGTTCTTTATCATTAGTTCTCATTATAGTAACGTGGAGGAAGAGAGGTTGGTCATCATTTCACTGAACTGTCTAATTTTCTTCTTTGAATGCGATGCAACCTACTACGAATAGAACTAGCTGACAGCTGAAATTAGAGTCTAGTTTTACATGTCATTATAATCTCCAGCAAGAGGTTATTATTCATATTCAAGATTTACTTACCACTGACATCAATATGGTGCATCATCAAAATACACGTTTGTTATATCTGACCCATCAGGATAAAGTTTAGTGTAGGTATGTGGGAGAATAGGGAGATGGGAAGGGGTTGAAATAGATTGGAAATTCAAACTTGTTTTGGGAGTCTCAAGGTGAAACAAACAATTACATTTTCTTCAGTGATAGTACTGTACAGATATCAGTGAAGTAGAAATTTGAGCCATTAAATTCTGAGTGTAAAACTAGTTCATTTATCTGGAAGCCACTTCAACTTGCCAAAATATTGTCCCTCCCTAACTTTGCTCCACTACAGCAAAATTCCTGATTTTTGTAAAATAATGTCCCTTCTTCAGATTTATATCCAGAATCTACATCATTTAGAACAGACATTGGCACTGTACAAGGGGTACATATGAACCATGAATGTATTTTTATGCTAAATGGTAAAATTATATGTTTTATTTTTGCACACATCACTGATTAGCAAGATTAGATATCATGGAATAGATCTAGCCATTTGGATACAGAACTGGCTCAAAAGTGGAAGACACAGGGTGGTAGTGGAGGGTTGTTTTTCAGACTGGAGGCCTGTGACCAGTGGAGTGCCACAAGGATCGGTGCTGGGCCCTCTACTTTTTGTCATTTACATAAATGATTTGCATGCGAGCATAAGAGGTACAGTTCGTAAGTTTGCAGATGACACCAAAATTGGAGGTGGAGTGAACAGCGAAGAGGGTTACCTCAGATTTCAACAGGATCTGGACCAGATGGGCCAATGGGCTGAGATGTGGCAGTTGGAGTTTAATTCAGATAAATGCGAGGTGCTGCATTTTGGGAAAGCAAATTTTAGCAGGACTTATACACTTAATGGTAAGGTCCTAGGGAGTGTTGCTGAACAAAGAGACCTGGGAGTGCAGGTTCATAGCTCCTTGAAAGTGGGGTCGCAGGTAGATAGGATAGTGAAGAAGGCGTTTGGTATACTTTCCTTTATCGGTCAGAATATTGAGTACAGGAGTTGGGAGGTCATGTTGCGGTTGTACAGGACATTGGTTAGGCCACTGTTGGAATATTGCTTGCAATTCTGGTCTCCTTCCTATTGGAAAGCTGTTGTGAAACTTGAAAGGGTTCAGAAAAGATTTACAAGGATGTTGCCAGGGTTGGTGGATCTGAGCTACAGGGAGAGGCTGAACAGGCTGGGGCTGTTTTCCCTGGAGCATTGGAGGCTGAGGGGCGACCTTATAGAGGTTTACAAAATTATGATGGGCATGGATAGGATAAATAGGCAAAATCTTTTCCCTGGGGTCGGGGAGTCCAGATCTAGAGGGCATAGGTTTAGAGTGAGAGGGGAAAGATATAAAAGAAACCTAAGGGGCAACTTTTTCACACAGAGGGCGGTACGTTTATGGAATGAGCTGCTAGAGGATGTGGTGGAGGCTGGTACAATTGCAACATTTAAGAGGCATTTGGATGGCTATATGAATGGGAAGGGTTTGGAGGGATATGGGCCGCGTGCTGGCAGGTGGGACTAGATTGGGTTGGGATATCTGGTCGGCATGGACGGGTTGGACCGAAGGGTCTGTTTCTATGCTGTACATCTCTATGACTATATTCAGATCTCCTCCCAATGATTTATTAAATAGATATTTAAAATTGAGACTGTGAAGCAAGAGAAAACAGAAGTACTGATTTGAGGAGGATGCCGATTCAATATAATATCAAAATTAATTTGTGCATATTAAGTATCTGTATTTAATGTCACAAGAAAAATTATTTCAATTTATTGTCATCACAGAAAATATGTCCACCATCAGAAAACTTGCTTATTAACACAGATTTTGTTTCATTCATTCGGTCTAAATTATGAAGTTTTCAAAAGCAGAAAGAGCGATCATAAACATGACTTCTCGATTAAGCTGTGCCTATTATGCAAATTTTATTCACATTTTCAAATTACTCCAAAGTTTACCACCAAATTACTCTGCAGCTTTCTCTTGTCTTATATTCCCTCAAATATTCTTCTGTTTTAAGACTCTAGTACCTTGTCCAGCATGTCCTTTCCTCACTGCTGCGCTGTTGCTTTGGTCCCATTCTCTGGTGCTCCCTCCTGAAACCTTACTGCCTCACCAATTGTAAAGAAATCTTCTCCATACTCATCATTTTCATCAATATTTTGATCAGTTCTCCTGACTTACACAATGGCTTGCTATTAATTTCATTATTTGCTCCTTTATTATCTTCATTTTATCACATATTCATAAAAGACCTTGTAATATTTTCTACATTAAATTCCAGAATCATCAACAAGTTGCAGCTCTTGAAAAAAAACTTCATTGTCAATACAATCACGCTGCCCCAATGTTCAAAAATCCCTGAGTAGTTCAAAAATTTGTTCATGTAAGCAAGGAGTGTATTGTTAAAAACAGTTAGATTCAGCAATAACCAACAAATACCAAATTAGAAATTAAATAAATCACTGAACATTATAGTGGAATATCAATATGCCTCAAAGTTCCATCCTCAGTATTATCCCAAATTCTCTTCCCACACACAACATATTGTTTCATTAGACATTCAGTAGGCAAGAAATATTATTTCTTCTGATCAATATTATTTCATTTGCTTGATTACAGGAATTCTTTATCCACTGTTTAACTGGTCCAACTTCAGGTCAGCATTTCTGCTGAGCTACCTCTTGCTTGTTCCTGATGTTAATAACTGATCATGGTTTTCAAAAAAGACAAGATAGAAATGTCTTGTAATAGATCCATGAAATTACTTGAAGCTTGCTCAAACAACATTTGGTCATACCTCAAAATGTTATACTGAGAGTCGTAGAGTCATAGAGATGTACAGCGCAGAAACAGGCCCTTCGGTCCAACTTGTCCAATCTAGCCCCACCTGCCAGCACCTGGTCCATACCACTCTAAACCCTTCCTATTCATATACCTATCTAGATGCCTTTTAAATGTTGCAATTGTACTAGCCTCCACCACTTCCTCTGGCAGCTCATTCCATACACTGTGTGAAAAAGTTGCCTCTTAGATCTCCTTTGTATCTTTCCCCTCTCAGCCTAAACCTATGCTTCTAGTTCTGAAATTGATGCTAAGGAATTCTGGAATAGCAAATCTGACCAAATGTTTGAAAATAGAAGAGATTTGAATACAATTTTATAAGTAAACTCTGAAATGGAAAGCCAAAGGGGTTTCAGAAAATAATTTGAAAGTGTATGGGTAATGTATTAAAACCTCGAATACTAACAATGGATTAAACGTGGAAGAGGGAAAATACACAAATGTGTCAGAATGAGAGGACTGAATAATGTTGGAGGACATATAAAATTATTAAAGGGACAAGATGCCAATTAACAACTGGCAGGAATAGTATGTGACTATAGAGGAAAGCAGTTGTCAGACTTACCAAGCAATTGGTGCTCAGTAATAAGATAGTTTATCAACTTTAAGAAAACATTAAATTGAATTAAATTGGGTAAAAAAAATTGGAATGGAATGTCTGAACTTATTTGATAAAAATGTCGAACAAGCACATACCTCACTGGATGGATCATACTTAAAAGCTAAAAAAAAACTCAAAACACTTCTTATATTGGTAAGGCTGACAAGAGGTATCCTGTGCAGTGGGGCTGGATTGTGAATATTTGTCCAAAAAGTATTTAATTTTGAAACAAATTATCTTTCAGGTGTAAAAGCAATCAATATAAAACATACATAAAGTCTTCACATAAAATATGACAAAACTTTTGAAATAATCTCCGAGGTAATATAATAATGTCAACATCATGAAAAGGCGACATGAATAGGCACAATGAATTAAGTGTCAAATGACAATTTCTCATTGTTGATTCTCTTTCCTTTGTTCTTCACATGCAAGAGGAAATTACTGGGGCAACTGTGCAAAAGCACTGACTAACTCTTATCCAAAGAAACCAAAATGTTAGTTACAGAAAAGACATAGGGCTCAATTTTATCAGAAAGCAGCTAAGTGCTAATTTTGGTGAGTTCCACACAGGGTTTCTCATCGTGATACCAAATGAGAGTACTCAAATTATTTTCTAAAACCCATCTCATTATCTCTACACATTGCCCCACTTGTGTGTTCCTTCTCACCGCAAGCAGAGATTTCAAGCACTGGAGCCACATTTAAACCACAGTTGTGCACTGCTTCAAGCATTGACTGTCCCAGGCTGTCCCGCATAGATTATGTAAATTGTCTCTGAAATGTTGGACAGAGGGAAATTGAAATCCCACTTTGCAGACTGGGATCTGGAAGTCTGAGTAGATGGGATAGTGCAAAGCAGAAACCGTCCTTTTCCTCCAGGACTATCACTTGAAACTTCTGGTTATTACTGACTTCAACAGTTTTTAACAACCCACTTCTTGTTTACATGAATAGATTTTTAAACTATTTGGAGTATATTTGAACCTTAGGGCAGAAGGGAGTTTAACAAGTACATATTGCATTTTTCAACTACAATGTGTAGTTGAAGCTGGAATTTAATATAGAAAACATTGCAATTTGTTTTATGAAGAAGTGATAAAATGAATTCCTCTTAGAATTTTTCTTTCTTGTTGGAATATATCTGATTTTTGCATTCTGAAATATTTCCAAAAATGTCTCATTGACCTATCCCTTAATCTAATTTCCTAATTTGCCATCTGTTTCCATACACTAATAATTGTCCTTATTTAAGTATAAAATATTAGTTTCAGACTCTGCTCTCTCTGTCATCTCTTATGACATTAGATTTGATTCCCTACAGTATGGAAACAGACCCTTCAGCCCAACAAGTCCACACCGACCCTCCGAAGAGCAATCCACCCAGACCTATTCCCCTACCATACCACTGACTTCTGTGTGGAGTTTGCACATTCTCTCCATGTCTGCATGGGTTTCTTCCGGGTGCTCCGGTTTCCTCCCACAATCCAAAGATGTGCAGGTTAGGTGAATTGGCCATGCTAAATTGCCTGTAGTGTTAAGTAAAGGGGTAAATGTTGAGGAATGGGACTGGGTGTGTTGCCCTTGTCGGGCCGAAGGGCCTGTTTCCACACAGTAAGTAATCTAAAAAAAAATCTAATGCACCTAACACCATGGGCAATTTAGCATGGCCAATTCACCTAATCTGCACATCTTTTGGATTGTGAGAAAACTGGAGCACCCAGAGGAAACCCACGCAGACAAGGGAGAATGTGCAAACTCCACACAGTTGCCCGAGGTGGGAACTGAACGCAGGTGTCTGACGCTGTGAGGCAGCAGTGCTAACCACTGAGCCACCATACCGCTCCAATATGTAAAATACAATCATATTATGATCAGTGCTACCTAGGGTGCACCTTCACTACCAGGTCATTGATAATTCTTGTTTCATTGGCTATTACCAAGTCTAGTATAGCCTGTTCTCCAGGGCTCTTGTGGTGCAGAGGCAGTGTCCAAGAAGATCTGAGTTCAAGTCCCACCTACTCCAGAGAAATGTAACAACGTCTCTGAACAAGATGATTAAAAATATCTAGCCTGCTCTTTCATTGCTACAAGAACATGCCATTCTAAAACCTAACCTGAAAATATTCAATGAATTCTTCATCTAGACTACCTCTGTCCATCTGGTTTTTCAGTCGACATGTGGAATAAAATATCCCATTAGAATTGCCTTACCCTTCGGAAATCAATTATTTTTTGTTTATTATTCCATCCTGCTTTGGTTTATTTTTAGGGGGCATGTACACCACTCCCACTTCTTGCCCTTATCATTCCCAAACCATATTCACATCCTGGTTTCTTGAATTTAGATAATCCCTCTCTAGTGTACTAATATAATCTTGAATGAACAGAGCTGTCTCTCCACTTTTCCTAGCTTCCTGTCATTCTCAAATGTCACAAACCTGTCATTCTCATTAACTGCATAGGATGCATTTTATAGTTCTCAGCCTGCCTCCTTAGCACTCACTCACTCTACCACTTAGTTGGAGGCTCCTAGTTGAAAGAGACCTCACATTGTTTTCTGAAGAGAGATTGAGCAGTTTAGGCCAATACTCTCTGGAGTTTAAACCAATGAGAAGAGATCTAATTGAGGGATATAAAATGCTAATTGAGATTAATAAAGTAGACATAGAAAGGATGTTTCCTCATATGGGGCAATTTTGAATGAAAAGTCACAGATTTAGGATTATGGCTGGCAGATTTAAAACAGAGAGGAGGAGAAATTACTTCTGTCAAAATGTCATAAATCTGTGGAATTCACTACTGCAGAGTGCATTGGATGCTGGGACACTGAGTAAATTTAAGAGCAGTTTTGAGGGACTGGACTGCCTATCAGCTCCTTGTTCTTACGTTTTCTTAGTTTACACTCACTGACTTCATCACTGACATGCAGACCATCAGCTTTTTGTGGTTTGTATTGTTTTCTTATCACACAGGATCTTTAGTTTGCAGTCAAAGGCTGCCTGTGGGGCTTGCAATGCTTTTTAGCACAGAGAGACAAGTCAGGAGTCCAGTGGAATACTTCTCACTTTCATGGTTGGATGGAGCTCCAACAACGCTCAAGAAGCTTGACACCATCCAGGACAAAGCAACACCCCCCCTTGATTGGCACTACATCTGCAAGCATCCACTCCCTCCGCCAGCAAAACTCAGTAGCAGCAGTGTGTATTATCTACAAGATGCATTGCAGAAATTTCACCAAAGATCCTCAGACAGCACCTTCCAAAGCAGGACCACTTCCATCTAGCAAAACAAGGGCAGCAGGTGCATGGGAACACTACCACCTTCAAGTTCCCCTCCAAGCCAGTCTCCTCCTGATATAGAAATATATCACCATTCCTTCAGTGTCTTTGGAACAAAATCCTGGAATTCCCACCCTAATGGCATTGTGGGTCAACCCACAGCAGGTAGACTGCAGCAGTTCAAAAAGACAGCTCACCACCATCTTCTCAAGGGCAACTAGGGACACGTACTAAATGTTCGTGAGCCAGTGACACCTGTATTCCACAAATATATAAAAAAGGGTGCTATACAATGTAGCATCAGACTTGCAGCACCTAGCAGCACACTGCAGGTATTTCAAGCAAATGGTTATATGTGAAAGTCAAACAGAAGCAGTCCATATTGAGATGTAGGAAGGCTACAGTCAATCAGGAGTCTCATTTAATTACACTACGGAAGGTTGTCCACAGGCAGTTAGGCATTTGGTCCTTTCAGACTCAAAGAAATTGTATCACTGCATTTCAAAGATTAGATCATCATCAGTCCGAGCATTAAAGTGCAAGAACTCCAGCAATTACATGTTGGTTCATCTGTATGCTGTTGACACATTGTCTCTGGGACAATGTGGCATTTTTTCTTGCAATGAGACAAGAGGAGGAATAGAGTGTGATGGAAGTGAATGAAAGAGGAGTTAGTGATGATGCAGAGACAGGAGAGGGAGTGACATTACCTCAGTGAGTGAGTAAGGAGCATAGAGAACGGAAGGACAGAGGTCATGTAGGGTTAGTTGTTTCGGAGGATGAGAAAGATGAGAGCTTTTGAGTGGACATGATGCATGCAATATTGAGAGTTGTTTTCCATGAGTCTAGGTGAGACATGTGTGCTATGATGGAATTAGAGTAAGTGGTGGCCCTATGAGGAAGCACTAGCAGATAGAAGATGGTGGCACTTATTCCTGCAGAACCTGAAGATCATTGACCTTCTGTCAACAGGACTGGACATTCCTTTTCCTCTTGGAGAGAGCATTGTCCCAGGCTAAAATCTGTCTGCCGGCTCATTGTGACTACTCCTCTGGCCTCCTGTGGTAGTCAGCTGGAAAAAGGACAGCCCTGCTTTCTACTAACCCATCTGCAAAACAGAGAGTGAACTTTCCTTTTATTTGGGCTACTTATGCAGTAATAACAGTTGAGCACCACCATTTGTGGGTCAGCTCCTTGCTTGTAGTAACAAGTGATGTGCACCTCGGTTTGAAATATGGCATGAGAGGTGTGAAAATTCGAAGAGAACAACGAAAGTGTCCACTCTTCGGTCACATGATTCCAGTGGAAGACGCCCAAAAGCTCTATTGCAAAATTAGTGAGGTGAAGGAGAGTAGATTGCATGAGAAAAGATGTTCAGAGACATGGCGCACTGGGCAACATAAAATTCACTTCGCAAAACAAGTGGGAAAATTCTGTCCATAGTGGCAAAATGAAAATGAAGAATCATCAGGCAAGGTAATACAGGTGACTGCATTCTTCAAAGGCTAACTAAGAAATAAGAAATAAATCTATATGAAGTAAAATTTTAAACTATTATAGTTCAAGTGGATGATGTCATGATACCACTGTGAAATATTCTCATTGGAGTGCATTGCAAGCATTATTTCCTGTTTTGGTCATAAAGACATAAGACAAATTTTCAAACTTGAGTCAGTTCAGTGAACAATGATGAGGGTGATCTGCAGCACGAGAAAGCTGAGAGACTCAAGTTAGAATCTTCAGTTCCATAAGTGACAATCATCAAATCTCAAAAGAGCAAAAGTTAATAAATGATACAGGGAAAAGTAAATGCTGAGTTATAATTTAAACCATAACAGTAGGGATTTAAACTGGAGCAAAACAGATTAAGAGTGCTACTGGGCTGTTTTTCTCCACATAAAGCATTATCGGCACACGTCATACACTATGAATAAAGGAATGAATGCAAAACATTTAAGTATATTAGAGAGAAGAGCAATCCAAAAACAAAATCAGTGTTTTCCCAACGGTCTTTGTATCAATGATCACTAATTGGGTAAATTAAAAGTTGAGATTGAAACCTATCATGACTCTCTCTCACACTTGCCTGTGCACAAACATAAGCAGAAAAACTATAAATAAGCTGACGAATTTTAACTGCTACTATTGTGGGTGTACTTACCTCATCTTTATGGCCAGAGAAGGTGTATATAAAAGTAAAACGCAGAGCTCTTTTTCACACCAAAATTGAACCTTTTGGAACATACCTGAATGTTGTTAAACCAAAATAGTATTTTCTTTGAGGCTGAATTTGAACATTATTTGATAGCGTGAATGATCAATGGAGCAAATGAATTTGCCGAATTTATTGGAGTTTTCTTGTTATTGTACTTGCATAATTCCACTGAGCTTTAAATAATTTCCCCAAAACAAATTTTATATATATATAATATATATATTTGTAAAGGAAAAATTTACAAGGTGATGGGGTAAGCATGGGAAGCGGGGAACTAACAGCTAGTTAAGGAGTCCATGCAGTCACAAACCTATATCACAGAATGGCCTCCTGTGCTATTAGTGAAATAACTCCACAGAAGCTGGTATCCCACCACCAAGTAACCCTTCATTTACATGTTGACAGTCCTTGACACTGATCCAGCTCTCTCAGAATCAGCTCTCAGAGTAAACAGGATGTTTGACACTCCTGTTTATATCTGTTAGCCAGGGCTTCCTGATTGTACGGATTAACAACCCCAACCTGGGAACTCATATTCCACAGCATCCACCTGGCTGACCTTGTTACAATCCCTTCCCCCTCTGAGCCCAAGGATATAGGCTGGTGTCTTTGTTTTGTAGCTTGTCCTGGGGCATTTTAGCACCAGGTCAGATTCCTCCACCTCTGCCCCTCCGATATGGGTGGTGTGTAATGCACAGTAACTCGCCTCTTGTGCTCGGAGCATTGCAGAAGGAATACATTCTCTTCATCAGGTGGCAAAGGCATCGAGGTGGTGACAGGCTATCACAGATTCTGAGGGATCTTCAACACTTGACGGAGAGGGAGAACCCAGGGCTCCAGAACAGTCAGAAAGGCTGTCGAGAAGCCTGGCACATTTTACTCCCTCATCATTTGCAAGTTTGCAATTTTCATATTTTCCACATACTTGTTCAGGACTACCTGAACTTTAAACATCACTGGACATGATCTCGTGTCAATCATGCTTCTTACTCACACAAGTCATAGAGTCATACCATCCTCCAGGTTCCTACATGAAACTTGGTCCCCTGAACTAAACTGTCTCTCTTGCTTAACAGAGTCTGTGTCCGGAGTTGGTACTCCTGATACCGTTTCACTCCCACCCCCAGGTCCAGGACAATCAGATTGAAACCTGGTATGGAATCTTCTCCCATGAGCAAAGCTGTTGAAGCTATCCCTGTAGTTGCATGAGGGGTGGTCTGTAATCAAATTGGAACTGAGATAGATTGGTATTGAGTGGAGCTGTAGGCTGCCTTCAAAGTTTGGACTGCTCTTTCTACCAGACTATTGAATGATGGATGGTATGGAGTTGTCCTTATACGACGAATATTATTAGAGGAAATACTCAAATTCCTTACTCATAAATGACGGTCTGTTATCAGTGACCAACACTTCTCAGAGTCTGTATATTGCAAAAGATGCACACAATTTTTCTGTTGTCACCACCATGGTTGATGAATGAATGCTATGCACATCCAGCCACTTTCAGTGGGCATCCACAGTGGGTAAGAACATCGAACCTATGGAAGGACCTGTATGATTGACATGTAACTGAATCCAGAGTGGGGGAGCAGCTGGCAGTAATTTTTGTTCTTTGTGGCGGTCTGGGCACTTCTCCATCGACACATCTACGTCTGCATCCAATCTTAGCCACCAGACATAACCTCCCACCAAGACCTTCATTTTGGAAACCCCTGGTTGACCCTGGTGGAATTCAGCCAATATCTGATGGTGACATTTGCTCGGGACAATCACTCTTGCTCCCCATAATAATGTGCCACTCTATACAGTGATCTGGTCTCTGTGGGTCCACAACAGTTTCAATTCTGGTTCTGATGGCCTTTTGGGTTCTCCCATCACCACCAGCTGTTTCAGTTTTGTTAGGACCAGATCTTTCTGCATCCAAAGTCTGATATTGATAGCTGTGACAATAAATGTCTCCAAAAAATTTAAAACTACTCTAGACTCTTCGAGTGCCAGTATCACTCATGGTGTACCTGTCAGCAGGAGGTAGCTCAATGCTTCAGGATTTGTTACTTAGCCTCCTGGACAGTATTTCAATTTGTAATTACATGCACTTAATATTACAGCCCACTGCTGATTTTGGCCTGAAACTAGGCATGGCACTACCTTATCCTTTTTAAGTAGATCCAGCAAGGGTTTGTAGTCTGTTATTGTTACAAATTTATGGTTGTAAAGGTATTGGTGGAATGTACTGATTCAAAATATGACCTTCCTTCCTTCTCTATCTGGGCATATTTATGCTCTGCATTAAGTGCTGAATGCATACGCTATTGGGCTTTCCATTCCATTGGGCCACCCATGATCTAAATCTATCCTGATGCTGTACGGGAGACATCGCATGTCAATAGCAGATCCGACTTGGAATCTTAAGTGTGCCAACACATTAGAGGATGTTTGCTGTTTACTTCCCTATACGACCATTTCCAAGGCTGACCCTTTAAGTGTTGATGCAAATATACCAGAATGGAGGCCAGATTATGTATGAACTTTTCATACTAATTCGCCAGCCTAGGCAAGGCCTAAGCTCTGATACAGATGTGGGAACCAGAGCACCTATGATCTCCCTCACCTCCCTTTTCAACAGGTGTAATCTTGTCAACTCTATTGCCCAAGTAGGTCATTTGGAGTGCCTGGAACACATACTCTTCCCTTCCAAAGTGTACACCTGCCTGGAAGAAACATCTAAGGACGATGTCCAAGTTCTCTAACTACTCCGTAGTAGTCTTTCCTATTATTAGCACATCATCTAGATAAATGACAACCTGGTGTAGGCCCTGTAAAATATTTTCGATCTTCTGCTGAAAAATTACACAGGCTGATAATACTCCAAATTTATTGGTACAAATCCTAATGGGTTATAATTGTAGGTTACGCCTGGGAATCTTCATCTAATGGCAATTGCAAGTACGCATGGCTCATGTCCACGTTAATGAAGAATAGCCCACTTGCGAGCTTTGCATATAATTTATTTATGAGAGAGACTGGGGATTTATTCCACTGCAAAAAGTGGTTTACCATTTGTTTAATATCCCCACGAAGGCGAACTGACTCGTCAGGCTTCATAATCATTACCACTGGTGCTGCCCATTCTGCAAACTGGACTGATTTAATGATTCCTTCGCTTTGTAGCCTTCGGATTCTGCCTCTACTTTTGCTCAAAAGGCAAGTGGCACTGAGGACTGCTTGCAGAATTGCTTCCTTGTCAACATGTAAAGTGGCCTTGGACCCTTTGACAGACTCTTGGCCATTACTTGAAAAACTTCCAGGTATTTACTTAGGACTTCACTTAGGCAACCATGTTCTAATTGAAAAACACTGAGCCAATCTAAATGGATCGTTTTCAACCAATTTCACCCCATTAGGCTTGGGTCTAAGTCTTTTATTACAATCAGTGCTAACTGAATCAGCTACTTCTCATAAGAAACCAGAACCAAAGTTGTACACTTAAATTTTAAAAGTTCCCCGGTATATGTTCTCAGTCTAACCAAGGTCTTACGCAAACTTAAGGGTTGGATTCTGGAGTGAATTTTGTTAAAGACTGACACTGCAATCACTGAAATTTAGTGCCCATTTAACCAGATGCTTATTTTGATTTGTTCAAGACTTGGATGTTGCTAATCAATGGAACTGTTCCAAGGCAGTAGGTGGTCTTCCACAGAGTGCACTCTCCTGGATACCAGCCATTGAGTTCGCTTACTCAGTTTAGGCCTAGTGGGACTCTTTGCTGTCTTGAGTCTGCATACTGGCAGCAACTACAATGTTTGCCAGCCATGATTTTGAAGAAAGTTTTAACCATTTGGCCGAGGCTTGCTTTTGGTTTTGGGGTTTTGCTGTGGGCTGACGTGGAATCCCTCTGTTCAAAATATATCCTGAGTGAGGCCCTGCAATTGCATTCACTCAAGTGGTGTTCCCAAAGCTCAGTCTGACTGGCAAGGCTGTCCATCTGAATACCCTGCAACGTATATGCTCCACTTGCTGCATTTTCCAATGACAGTCAGTTGTAGTGCTTGTTTAAAGTCCAGATGTACTTCAGCTAGTAGATGCTTTTGTATGGCTACATCATTAATCCCAGAAACCAAACAGTCTCTCAGCATCTCATTAAAGTTTATACATGCCTCTGCCAGTTGTCTTAACCTAATCAAAAGGACTATTATGATTCCCCGGTTCTTGAATTGTCGAGTAAAACCGATAGCATCTCAGAATTAGAGGAGGTTTGGGGTTGTAATACTCCTCAACCAAGTCCATCAACTCTTGAAACTTTTTAGTATCTGGTGCTTCAGGGAATGTAAGTCTCCTAATAACCAAGAAAGCTGCAGGTCTACATGCTCTCATGACATTTACTCATTGCTTTTCATCTGCCCCAATGACATTTGCCTGGAAAGAATAAGGCATTCTTTCCACATACTGGTCCACCTGACTGACTACAATCACTATAAATAGGCTTCATGATTTATATGACAAATCATAGTAAGCATTAAAACATTAGACAACATCAAGTTATAGGCCTTAATCATTACAATATTTTATACGGACATACTATACTGTCAACCAACGGCATTAATCTGATGCCTTTAACAATCAGCAGACATTTATGTTTTTCTGACACTTGAGGCACCATTATAATCTCATGGTTTAGACCTTATGTATAACTAATCAGAGACCTGTTTATATAACCAAATATTTATGGTATGTGTTTACGGCAATTTAACAAGAAAGAGGGACTATGTTTGAAAGCTGTGTTCTATGATTATAAATTAGAAATTGTAATTCTAATTGAAGATAAGAAAAGTTCAATCATGAATCTGGCAGTAATGATATCAGAAGAATACAACAATAGATAAAAGATTGTAACAGTTGAAGTATATTTATTGCAAGCCTTAGTGCCATATGTTGAAATACACTTACTGCAAGTCAGAATGCTATCCTGCTCCATTCAGCACATATCTGAATAGAGAAAATGATGGAGAAAAATACAGATATGTGAATCTAGAACAAATGGTAACAGCCTTCTTTCGTGCTTCTGCCTTTGGAAACATAGTTAGACAACTTGCTGACCATTTGTTGTTTCCAAAGCAGTGACTTGGTATCAACCATTATTAGTGGGAGAATAGTTTTGCAATGGCTGATAGGGTACACACACAAGCATGCTGAAGCAAATTGGATAAAACCTTACTGTGGATAGAAAACAAGCAGTAGTCTCTACAAGCTAGTGGAAATACATGTAACATCTTCAACCTTCAGATACACAGTACCAATTTATTTATTGTTCCAGAATCTGAAACTAATATAAAATGCAGTCCACAGAGAAACATGATCCTTAGCTCCAAAAGTCTAAATTACATTTCAGTGCATGCTATTCCAAAAACATGGTAAATATTTCATGGGAAGAATGCCTGCATTTTTATCTATATCTTAATATAGTATATTTTCAATAAACCATTGTAAGTACCACACATTTGTAGTGAGGTTCCCAATATCAGTACAAATCATTATGTAAAGATCTCTTTTCTGATTGGTTGAGACTGATTGAGATAATCCCTTAAGAAATACTTCTTTGTGCAATTGGAAATCACCATCATTTTGTACCTTAATTATAAAAGTGCAACAAAAACAATGAAATTGAGATCCACAATGTTCTTGTTTCTCTACCACAATAGAAACTAAACATTCTTAGACAATAGCAACTATTTTTCCCAACTTAAACCAACATTACCTGCTGCAGTGTTGGATCTCTTGCTTTTCTTTTTGTTCCCAAATGTCAGATAAACATTGGCTCCTGTACATTTTCCAGGGTCTTTAATCCTCAAGCCCCCTTCCATTATTAGGTAAATTCCACTCAGACTGTAAAGTTTTGAGTATGGAAATAAAGTCAAAATACAGAAGACTTTTTCTACAACTTAATTCAATATGTATTTGTAAAGCTGTCGCAGTGTATTTTCACAACCAGTATGACTTGGTAACATATGCAATGGATCATGTGACAACTGTACACAGGGTATCTTGCCCCCTGGGAAATTAACCACAGACAAAGCCACGGCTCAAACTCCCAAGAGAATACTGGAATATACATACGCCATCTGGGCTGAGGATCTCGGATGAATAGATTGGATTTCATAAGTTATTATTAATATAATGCTACAGCATTGTTTGAAATACTCTATCAATATAATGTTAAATTGAAATTACAAATTAAACTTCACATCATTATGATAATTTATTTCAGATATTTACAGGCAACGCCTTAGCCATTTGTGAAATAAATCTGCCTCAAAACATTCAATAATGCACAATCTTTTAATAATATAGTAAACTAACATAAAAACTGTAAATTTTCAATTCGGTACATTGCAAAAGTAACATTACTAAACAAGCAAGTGGTTTGATGACAAACTTTAAGTTCTTCACTGATGCAAAGCATCCCACAGGGCTCAATTCTCAGAGGCTTGCCAATCCCTTTATCAGGTCTTGTGAATTCATAGTAGAATTAAGTACGAGACTCAAAGGTGGGTAAAAGCAGGGGATGGGGAGGGGGATGCTGGAACTTGGATGGTGACAATGCTGGTTAGTCAACCGATCATTGGGAGTTGGGCAGGGAACCACCACCAGTCATTAAAATTATTGCAACCAATGATGTTGAAGTCTCTACTGACCTTTAAAATGGCAGATGATAAACCCCATTTCTGACAGGTCCAGTAGAAAAGGGGCAAAAAACACAATTGACTGAAGAGGGAAAGCCAAAGTCAGCAGAATTACACAACCTTAGTGCTGATGTTCAACAGGCCAGATTTTGCTGCACCAATTGTGAGAATCTTGGATAAATGGAGACGATACAAATAATCTGGAAGAACAAGTAAGTTTGTTTATGATAGGGATCTGACGACTTTTAAAAACTTCCCCACTCTTTCCAGATGAAAACTAAAACAGACTGAAGCTGTCAATGAGAGTCAAAAAAGACCCTCCACTTTGATTAACAAACTTGATGTAAGTTCGAAATCAAATTACCATCTGTTTGTGCAAACTCAATCAGTCAATTGCAGTTATTTCCTCCAAGGGTGATTATTACACGATTGTAAATGTTTAGTTGAGTTTCAAAAGCCAGAATTATCTCACAGGAGGTTCTGAATTCACTGCTTAATTGACAGTTTAGTAAGTTACTAAAGGATGAGTTGTTTTTTATATGAATCAGAACAGAAGTTTGTTTGTTGCTATAAGGGATTAAAAACTCAAAAGGATCTAAAAGTTTGATATGGATTTCTTGGATGGGAATAAATTTTCACTATCACATGCATATCAGTGAGAGCTATATTAGATTGTCAAAAGTTTTTTTAGTCCCCACATAGCTTTTGAGGTAAGCCTGTGGTGAATACTGACTAACTGGTCTCCGTTTGGCCAGTAGCCCTCAGGACAAGATGTCCAATACTACAGCATTTCAATGTCTCCAGAGATAGAAGCCCAGAGGTAGTATTTCCAAAGCCAATTAAAGACTTTATTCCACTGGGTCTCCTAGAGTTCAGATCAGGAGGATGCCATTAGATTTTGTTACGGAGGATTATTGACTGGTTCATTAATAGGATCGAACAAAGCTAGCATGGGTTTATGAAAGGCATATCATATTTAACAAACTTTCTGGAGTTTTTCGGGGATGCAACTGGTAGAACAGAAGAGGGAGAGTCAGGGACGTAGTGTATTTGCATTTTCAGACAGCTTTCATATGGTCCTACTGAAGAGGTTATACAGCAAAATTAAAGGACATGGGATGGGGAGAATATATTGGCATGGATTGAGAATTGGTTGAAAGGAAAGAGAGAATGGGAATAAATCGTTTTTTTCTGGATGGCAGGTAGTAACTACTGAGGTATCGCAAGGATTAATGCTTGGGTCCACGCTATTCACAATATCTGTAAATGATATTGGTGAAGAAACCAAATGCATCTTTTCTAGGTTTGCCGATGACACAAAACTGGGCAAGATTGTAAATTATAAGGAGGACACAAAGAGGCATTAATGTGATTTGGACAAGTTGAGTTAGTGGGAGAAAATGAGGACTGCAGACGCTAGAGAGCAGAGTCAAGAATGTGGTGCTGGAAAAGCACAGCAGGTCAGGCAGCATCCGAGGAGCAGGAGAATCAACTTTTCGGACATAAGCCCTTCATCAGGAATCTGTTGAGTGAGTGGGCAAACGCATGGCAGGTACCGTACAACCTGGCCAAATGTGAAATTCTGTGTGAAAAAAGCAGAAAGACTGAATACTGTCTAAATGGTGACATGTTGAGAAATGTGAATATAGAAAGGGATCTGGAGGAGCTCAAAAGAAGAGAAGGCTTGCTGCAGTTATATAGAGCCTTGAAGAGACTACGACTGAGTATTGTACGTCATTTTGGTTTCCCTATCTAAGAAAAGATGTATTTCCAAAGAGGAGAGCAGTGGAAGTTCACTAGGCTGATACTAGGGTTAGCAGGACTGTGCCAAGTGGGGAGATTGGTTCAGCTAGGGCTGTATTCACCAGAATTCAGAAGGATGCAAGGGAATCTGATTGAAATGTATAAAATTACATAGGAACAGGAGTAGGGTATTCAATCCCACAAGCCTGCTCTGCCACTCAGTGAGATCATGGATGACCTGTGGCCTAACTCCATATATCTGCCTTTGGCACATATTTTTTCATACCATTACTGAGCAAAAGATTATCTATCTCAATTTTAAAGTGACCAACTGATCCAAAATCCAATGCTGTTTGTGGAAGAGAGTTCCAGACATGTACCACCCTTGATGTGTAGAAGTGCTTTCTAATATTGCTCCTGAACAGTTTGGCCCAAATTCTCAGACTATTCCCCGACTTCTAGCACAGGACTGGACAAGAAGGTTTCTACTCAGATTGGGGTAGCTATAACCAGGAGTCACAGGGTAAACCATTTAAAGAAGTTGTTCACTCATATGGTAGAGATGTTATGGAATTCTCTATTACAGAAGACTAGGAAGGCCAAGTCTCTGAATACATTGAACAAAGAGTTGGATTATTTTTTAGATTTTAAAGACATAGGGGAATAGGAAGGAAATGGAATATAACATTAAGATGGAGAATTGGCCATGATCATACTGAATATCAGAGCAGGGTCAATGAGCCAAATGGTCTGCTACTGCTCCTAGATTCTATTTCTCTATGATGGGCTCTAACTGACCACGTTAAAGTTCATCTCATGAGTGATACCAATTTGAGTGGTAGGAGAGCTCAGTAATTCAGGAGAAAGTTGATAAGAGGCCCTTGCCATCATTTCCAGGGAAGACGTCTCTAAGCCACAAACCCATCAAGTGAGTGCCTGGGGCTAGAAGTATTGCCTAATTAGAACTGCCAGTCAAACAGAGGCTGTCACTGCTTCTGGATGCCCAACCTTGGAGTCTCGGGATAGAGAAGGACCCAGGACAAAAATAAGTGCTGCCAGGTTTCTCAGGTTAGGGGTCAGAGATGGCCAGATCAGTCAAAGCCAGGTTAGAGGTTTACCACCTGGTGAGTACTGCATAGTGATAATCTCTAGTCCCCCCAATACGGTGTTGACTGTCTTTGATTGGGGAAACCCCTCACCATCTTCCTAAGGTGACAAGCTGTTTCCAGAGTAGGGGGCATCATATATGCTGCATGGTGATATGCCTAGAACTGGTTTCATCTCATTGGTAGCTGGATAAGGTGCTCAAACAGTTTTAATTTGATCATTACTAAGACATGTCTGCAGGATGACATGAATTGGGTCCTAAATCTTGAAGGTACCGTGCATTCAAGAAGGACAGGGAACTAGAAAATGTGGACAGGTGGCTGTTAGTGAACGATGATATCAATTTAAATGAGAGTGACTTAAGTTTTGGAATCCTAGATACAGATTTGAGTTGGTATAAGTGTGAAATGATAAAGGCAAGAAATCATTTGAGGGAAGTGAGGTACAGGCTCCCTAATGTAATAGAAGACATAATGAGACTTTGTTAGAAAGGCAAGGTAATAATCCTGGGAGAAATTTAAACTGCATTTTAGCTGAAAAAGTCAGATATGCAAAGGTAGCCTATCGTAGAATGTTTTTGGGCTAGTTCCCTACAGCATCATGTTCTGAAGTTCACCAGAGATCAGGCTATACCAGACCTTGTTTTATGCAATGAGACAGCATTAATGGTCTCATATTTAAGGCACTCCTAGGTAGCAGTGACCAAAACATGGTTGAATCTTACTTTCAGTTTGAAGGAGAGAGGAGTGTGTCTGAGAACACTTTTTTAAAAAATTTAAATCAAGGCACTTCAGAAGCATAAAAGCAGAGATTGCTAAATGATTTGGCAAGCTTGGACAAAGGATAGCTCAAAAGAATCACAACATCACAGAAGGAAGCCATTCATTGTAACATATGTACATCTCTGAATATATTAACCTAATGTCTTTTCTTTATAACCCTGAATATTGTTTGCATTTAAATAAATATCCAGTGCCCTCTTGACTGCCTCAGTTGAATCTGCCTCCACTACACTGCCAGAACTCAATGACTTGCTGTTTGACAACGATTTTCTCAGCGTGCATTTGCTTCGTTTGTAAAACACTGTGTTCTTTAGTTCTGAATTCATTTATGAGTTGGTGAAGTTACACTGTCTCCACTCTTTCAAGACGTCTCATGATTTTGAAAACTTAGCTTTCTCCGCTCCAAAACAAGTCCCAATTGTCCAACCTTTCCTCATTACTGATGTGTCTCATTCCAAAAACATTCTCATAAACCTCTTCTACACTCTCTCCAATGTATTCACGCCCTTCCTATGGTTTAGTGCCTAGAACTGTACACAATAGTCCAACTAAGTTCTAACCAGTCACCCATTTAGAACAGGCATTAAGTGAAACCTTTTCCTTGCAGGGTTTTTCGAACACCTATTCCAGAAAAGTATATGGAAGCAGTGCCCTTAATTACTGTTAAGGCAAAAGTAGATAAAGTATTGATAATTAAGGCAGTGAAAGGTAAGTTGGAACAGGAATTCGAGGTTACAATTAGCCTATCATTATATGATTGAATGGTAGAACAGGTTTGAGGGGCTGAATGGCTTACTCCTTTTTGTTTGTATGTTGTATGTCTAAAGAAGAAAACAGATGGTTTTCACCAACTGAATTGCAAAGCTTTTGTCTTTTAAGGATTTAGATGCAGCATTTCTTTACGCAGTCAAAAACAGCTGTGCTTTTTGTGTTGTATGGAAGTATTTCCAAATATATACAATAATGAAACTTTTACATACTAACACCATCGTGCACTGGACATAGATCAAATAAAGTAATTAATATTTACATTTGGCATTCCTCCATATCGCATAAAGTAAGTAAGTTTTTCAATGCAATGATACATCTGGATCATTAGCTTGGTTACTGATAAAACAAAAAGAGAAATACAAATTTGGGTCAGATTAGGGTAGGAATTTATTTCATTGCTATCATGGTTTCATACATGAGTTTGTCCAGATTTCTCCAGTGTGGTATTTCAAGCCAAAAAAAAGAAAGATTTTTTTCTGAGGATACTTCAATTTTTGCTTTAGATTATTATGAAAGGAAATTTTCCCAACATTTTTATGATTTTGCTAACTCAGCGGCCAATAGGACATTTTCTCTGATTGTGATCAATACACGGCAGTTTTTAAAAAAAATGTTATCCATGTCAAAATCCTACATAAAATATTAAACGAGATGCCACTCGTTTTTAGAAAGAAGTGTTCTCTACTGCTTTAGCTCACTTCGTTGTGCCGAACGTTTCATGGAGTTCCAGACCGTGCAAGTACATAAAAGGAAAGGAGTTTCCATTCTCTAACTAACTATTTTCACCAGACACTGAAGCAATGATGAATACAGGATAGATCAGAAAACAATGTCTTTAGGATACTACAAACCACTTTGTCCCAAAATGGCATTTCAGCAATAGAAGTATGGAAATAATATTTCTTAATCCAGATTTTCCACTAGCCAAAAAGTTTTATTTTAGCATCAAGAGAAGTTGCTCAAGGGGACCTTGTAGAATCTCCATCATAGTACACTCCAAAGAAAGTGCCCGGGAAATTGAAGATTCCACTGGACAATCCCCAGGCTCCTGGAACTCTCGGAAAATCTACATTTAAATTCAAGAACTCGGAGGGTCCAATGAAATAAAGTAAATATTTCCTCCCAGTCCAACACTAGCACCTCCACATCATGGCTACCATTGACACCACAAACTGCTGCATCAAAGTGAAGAAAATATCCAAGATGATCACACATACCGACACAGACGTCCAATTTCTCCGGAGATGCAAGAAAGCAGAGATGATCCTGAAGGGACTACAGATCACAAACCCACTCAAGTTGACCTACAACACAGATTATGCTGAGAGATTCTGCCATCGCACCTCTCACACACCCCTCAATCATCTCGTACACTAGCTCTGCAGAAGACATTGCGATTTTGAAATCAAGATAGAGTCCACATTCTGGACTAGAGTAGTGCTGTAAAAGCACAGCAGTTCAGGCAGCATCTGAGGAGCAGGAAAATCAATGTTTCGGGCAAAAGCCCTTCATCAGGATTACAGGCAGAGTGCCTGAAGGGTGGCGAGATAAATGAGAGGAGAGTGGGGGTGGGAATAAAGTAGCACAGAGTACAATAGGTGAATGGGGGGGGGGGGGGGGGGGGGACGAAGTGATAGGTCGGGGAGGAAGGTGGGGGAAGGTAGCAATGTGTACAATGGGTGGATGGGGGTGGGATGAAGGTGATAGGTCAGAGAGGAGAGTGGAGTGGATAGGTGGAATGGAAGATAGGCAGGTAGGATGAGTCATGGGGACAGTGTTGAGCTGGAAGGTTGGAACTGGGGTGAGGTGGGGGAAGGGGAAATGAGGAAACTGGTGAAGTCCACATTGATGCCCTGGGGTTAAAGTCTTCCGAGGCAGAAGATGAGCCGTTCTTCCTCCAGGCGTCGGGTTTTTACCTAGAGTCCACATTCTCAGCTTGCACTCAGGAGACAGTGGACCAGCTACGAGACACTGCCAAACAGGCAAGGCAGCAGAACTATACAACGTACTTGCACACCAAGAATAGGAAACTCGGGATGACCACCAACAGTAAACTAGACCCCTCACCAGTACCATGGTTGGAACTGGTACCACACTGGGAAATCCATCATCAACTTGTCTGCCCATACCCCTTCAACCAGACAAAATCGAAGTTCTCAGCTGAGGGCTCAACTTCTGCCTCACTACCAATATGGACCCTATTGGTTTTGCAGAGGAATTCATCAGGCGATTGAGGGTCCAGGAATACTTCCACAAACCCCCAAGGTGTCAGCAGTGAGCCCAATGAGACAGCCAATGAACCAGAACATTTGACAGAGAGGTCTGCAGTGCAGCAACCAAAGAAAGAAGAGTCGAATTGGACCACTCCGGAAAAAAGTTGCCCGAGATTTGACATGTATGCTCAAGCCGTCAGGAGATGGGTTAATGCCAGATTCACCAACTGGGCTTACAAGATAGCAGAGAATGTCACTCAAGCACAACGCAACATCATGCATGCCCTCAAGACCAATTGCAGCATTTTCATCAAGCTAGCAGACAATGGAGGAGCTATCGTCATACAGAATAGAATGGACTACTGCAAAGAAGCATACCGACAACTGAACAGCCAGGAACACTACAGTCAACTCCCTGCCAATTTGACCAAAGAACATACCTGTCAACTCAACAGGCTGATTGAGAGCTTTGACCCAGATCTTCATAGTATCCTATGCATTCTCATCCCGTGTCTTTCTCACATCAGAGACTTCTACTGCCTTCCAAAGATACAGAAAGCCAACACACCTTGTTGTCCTATCATAGCCTCAGTATGTAACACTAACAATTGCCAATTTCCAGATGTCATCCTACAACTTATCCATTTCATCCTCACCGCAATGCCTTCACCTTTGACAACTAGTTCTTCATCCAGACACACAGAATAGCTATGAGGACCAAATGTGTACCCCAATATGCCAACATTTTCATGCATACGTTTAAGCAAGACTTATTTGCTGCACAGGACCCTCCAACCAATGCTGTATACCAGGTACATTAGTGAAATTTTCTTCCTTTGGACTGCACAAATGATATCAACAAGTTTCAACCCACCATCAGACTTACCATGGAGTACTCTTTAAAATCAGACTCATTCTTGGAAACACACACATCTCCATCAAGGACGGATACCTCAGTACCTCACTCTACTGCAAGCCCACAGATAACCCCATAATGCTTCACTTCTCCAGCTTCCATGTTAAACATGTTAAAGAAGCCATCCCCTACAGGCAAGTCCTTTGTATACACAGGATCTGTTCAGAGGAAGAGGAATGCAACAGACACTAAAGATGCTGAAAAATGCCCTCATAAGAACGTGATATGATACTCAACTCATTGATCACCAGTTTCAATGTATCACCGTGAAAAACCTCAAGGATCTCCTCAGAAGACAGACACAGGACACAACTGATAGGGTATCCGTTGTTGTTCAGTACTTCCCTGGAGCAAAGAAACTATGCCATGTTCTTCGCAGCTTCAACATGTCATCAATGATGACGAATATTTTGCCAAGATCATCCTGACGCCTCCACCTCTCGCCTTCAAACAACTGGGAAACCTTAAACAGACCAATGTTCACAGTAAACTACCCAGTCTTCAGGACAATAATCAACCACAACACCATACAACCCTGTCATGGCAGCATCTGCAAGACATGTCAGATCATCGACATGGATACTACCATCACACATAGATATGGATACTACCCAATATGTACACAGCAGATACTCATGTGACTCATATGCTACAGGCAAGAATGCCCCAAGGCAAAGTGTATTGGTGAGACCATGCAGATGCTATGACAATTGATGAATGGACACTGTGCAACAATCGCCAGACAGGAATGTTCCCTCCCAGTCAGGAACACTTCAATAGTCAAGGACATTCAGCCTCTGATCTTCAGGTAAGCATCCTCCAAGGTGGCCTTCAAGATACACAACAACACAGAATCGCCAAGCAGAAACTGATAGCCAAGTTCCACACTCATGAAGATGGCCTCAACCAAGACCTTGGGTTGATGTCATGCAACATGTGACCCTATCACACTTCTGTATTTGTAAAATCTTCCTTACTGTCCTGTTTTGACACTGTCACCTTGATAACTTGGTATGATCTTTCTACCTTAATTAATGGATTGCTTGTTACTTTGTTGGGCCTTCGGCATGCGACTCTTAAACCTATCATGTTATTCCAGTTATTTGTCTTTTTTTTTGTCATTAACTTTCAGAGAAATTAATCAGATTACAGATCATCCCTTCACTTGTTATTCAGCTGTTAACACTTTATTCACACTGCCTGACACTCTTGATCACCTGAAAAGACTCCACTCACACCATTTCTATCATCTTTTGATCACTCCGATTATAGATTCTGTGCCTCTAAGTCTTCTCTTCACTTCACTTGATGAAGGAGCAGCGCATAGAAAGTTTGTGATTTCAAATAAACCTGTTGGACGATAACCTGATGTTATGTGACTTCTGACTTTACTCAGAAAATGTTAGACTATTTGTGCATGGTCTAATTCCTGAGCAAATACTTAAATGGAGATATTCAACTGACCCTATACTTAACTTAGCACCCCAACTATACCTTCCTTACATGTCTTACACCATGAACGTCCTCCCAGGACCCAATGTCACCAGCTTCAACACCCACTCCAATCCTGAACACCCTTCCCCATCCCAAACCAGGGAGGATTCAAACACCCTTCACCAAATTGGAAATTGACCCTTTCACTCCCCAGGTGTCAAACACACTTCACCCTACTCCCACCTCGTCTGCTCCTTCTTCCCTTTCCCTTGCTCCACACCTGATCTGCCTCTAGCTCCTAGCCCAAGGTGCCAATAGCCCCATTGCCCCTCTGCTGGACACAAACAACACCACACAATGCAACAGCTACCCAACCCTGTACCTGAAATCTCCCACACACCCCGATCACAACATCTCTTAGCTTGCAAGCTACCAAGCTATAACTCAGCTTAACTGGCACCCAGATACCCCACCAAGTTGGCACCCTCATTATCTGGCACGCTGACACCCTCCACAGTCATTTCCCTACTTACTTGGCAGTCTTCCCAGTTGACACTCTAATTACCTTTAAACCTGGTGCCCTTCCCAGTTGGCACCTACTCTCCTGGCACCCTACCCACACAATTTTGTAGTTCCCCCTTAACAGTGGTTGTCTGTGATGCTGGACCTTTCAATCCCAGACAGCGGCAGCTGACTGCTGTGGAAAAGGGGTGAGGTTTGCCCCCTCCCCTCCCCTCCCGATAGTTTCGGACTACAGAAGAGCTGTCAGAATGGAAATGTGACTCTGCATTTCTGAAGGACACCTTTTCAGGATTTCCTGCCAGAAATACCGAGCTCTCTCCTGTCATAAAAATGAAGGGCAGGATGGGAATCTGGGTGAGATTGCTATCTGTTGGAAAATCCAATGTTTACTCTGGGGGAAGGGTGGGAGACATCTTCACAAAGAGGATGCTAAACCTCCTACATTCTATATTGTCTGAGCTAATAAGGCATGAACAAAATCTGCAACAAGCTGAAATAGATCGAACACCCAGAGATCATTTAGACATGTAGCTTAGAGCTCATAGTTCACCCATGTGTCTTTACTTGACAAATCGGTCAAACAAGAACGAGGTACAATTCACCCATTGGGAGGCAGGTGATCAGAGAAGTGGAGAGTAGAAGCCATTAACTGATTATTAATTGACCACACCAAGGGCTTTAACACAGGTGAGTCAAGAAGATCCCCCACTTGATTCATTTTGACTTATTATTGTCACACGTACCTTGGTGCAGGAAGAAGCTGTTCTTGAATCTATTGATACAAGCATGTAAATTTCTTTTTAATGTCCTGCCCGACAGAAGAGATTATAACTGGGTGGGAGGGGTTTTTGATGATATACCATGGAAAATTGACAAAGAAGGTAAATGCACAAGGGATTCAGGATATCTTGGCAAGTTGTATCCAAAATTTGGGCTTAGAGGTATGAGACAGAGGTGGTAGTACCACAGGGATTAGTGTTGCATTCCTAATTGTTTGCGATACATATAAATGATACAGGAGAAAATATGAGGATGCTCACAAGTAAGTTTGAAGATAATGTTAAGATTGGCCAGACGGTCAACAGTGAGGAAGAACTCTTAGGCTACAGGAGAGTACAGATAGATTGGTCAGAAAGGGGAAGGTCAGTGTCAGATGGAATTTAACCCTCATAATTGTGAGTTGAAGCACTTTCGAAGAAATAAAAGGCAAGAGGGTACTCAATGAATAGCAAGACATCAGAGTGCTCAGAGAAACAGAGGGATCTTAGAATGCTTGTCCACAGATCTTTGAAGGCAGCAGGAGAGGTTAATAGGATCGTTAAGATGACATATGGGACACTTGCCTTTATCATAGACTATAAGAGTAGGGAGGTTATATGTTTACTTCTGTTCGTCACACCATAAAGAAGGATGTGACTGCACTAGAGGGAGTGCAGAGGAGATTCACCAGGATGTCATCTGGGATGGAGCCGTTTAGCTTTGAAGAGCAGCTGGAAAGGTATGGGTTGTCTTCTTTAGTCAGCTGAATTGGCTGAGCAGCTGGTTTGTAATGCTGTCTAATGGGTTCAATTCCCACATGGGTTGATGTTACCACGAGGGATTCTCCTTCTCAATCTCTCTCCTCGCTTGAGGTGTGGTTACCCTCAGGTTGAACAACAGCTGTCTCTCTCTAATGGTGTACTGTGGCAACTTTAACTATTTCAATGCATTCTAAAATAGTAATGTGTGTTTTAATTACTAATTTTAAAATAGTCTTTTTTCGTTTCTAGACTGCCCATAATCAAGAGCCATCAGAATTTTGCACATGCCTGTTTTGAGGTTCTGGGAAAGAGAAATTGGCATCATCATCTTTATCTTTAAAATTATAGTAATGGCTGACAAGAGGTTACATATTGTAGATTCTTCAAATATTTTAGAGACTCGATGGAACCCACAGTAAAGTTTGCTAAATTATGGACTGATCGTTGTTCTGAGAAATGTTTTCCCAGGACTGTAACCAGGAAGGTGATGATTGTGAACACAATCAGGTGGCTAACCATATAATGGTTGGATGAGATGGGAATGTAAAAGTCTAGATTATTTTGTACTCAATAAATAGTGATATTAATGTATTAAAATGTACTGTTCATGAGAACAAGCCCAGTAATTCTAATACTTTCTCTTACTCCTTTTGAAAGAGGCCTGCATCATTTTCATATTTTCATTATTCAGAAATGGCCTGTAATGTGTTTAGATGTTATTTCTTCACAAAATATGTTTAGCAGAAACTTTTGTCAGAGATATCACCTGCCTTTAATAATGCAATCGACAAAAGTTCCTCACCATAGAATTTTCTAGAAATTAACTGAGAGTTATTTCTTTGTATGTTTCCAGCAATTACACTAAAATTATTTATTTGCCAGCAGCCAGCAGTTGCAATCGGCCTGACAGCCATTAATGATACAAAATAAAAGATTTAAACTGACACTGATGCACATAAACTTAAAAAAAAATACTGCAGAAGAGAAAGCTGGATGCGTTAATTGGGCTTTGAAAGGTTTTCATATGTTCTCATAAAACATAGTGAACCCTCTGGACTGACTTAAGTTAGTAACCTAACACTCATTTCAGCTGATGGTTATAAACCACTGGGAACCTAATGTCTGTGGTTAACAAAATCTTGATTTGTTTACTACCCTGTACTGTAATCAAGCGTAGTATTTTTTGACTTGCAAGTGATTGTTACCATACTTATAAGCTTGTCTAATTATATATGTATGTTATGCCTTCAGATATATGTATAAAGATCATATTCTGAGCAGACACATTACTGAGACAAACAAATAACTGCCAAGTAAAATCTCAAAAAACTGTGATTCTGACCTACAGTTCCAGGAATATGAAAACTGTCAACTACCAACATGGATTCAAAATCTCTATGCTTGAAATGTGCTCTTGATTTACTGAAAGGGAATTAAACAAAACACATACTACATATGTACAATCAAGATTATAGGCAAGATCAGAACAGTTACTCTCTAACTCTGACTCTGTATTGGACACAAACCTGACCAGATCAAGTTGTAATACCATCATTACAGCCCAAGCCTGATCTAAAGCATGATTTCTATGCCCCAATAACTGTTCACCCTATGTAGAATTAGATGGCAGGAGTCTGTTGGCCACCACAGTGGATATCATTCTCTTGCTCAATAGTGTTTTCATTCAATGAAAAGACACCTTAGGAAAGAAATTACTGATACCAACCAGGATCAGGATCTGTTAAAAAGTGCAGAAATCTAAACACAGGCCCCAAGTTGTAGCCATGACTTTCCATGCTTATTCAGGTTAATTAATTCTTTTTTCAAATAGAATATCACAAGTTTCTTTTCGCTCCAACTTATGAACCTCTACCTTATAATGCACCATTTTCTTTTGTACAATTGTAAATGGAGGAAATCATCCAAAATATTACCAAAGACTAGGCAATTACATTTTGGTGCATTTTACAGTATGAGCTGAAAAGCCCTTCTTCAGGAATGAGGAAAGTGTGTCCAGCAGACTAAGCCTTCCTGAAGAAGGGCTTATGCCCGAAACGTCGAATCTCCTGTTCCTTGGATGCTGCCTGACCTGCTGCGCTTTTCCAGCAACACATTTTCAGCTCTGATCTCCAGCATCTGCAGTCCTCACTTTCTCCTCACATTTTACAGTATCTCTGGATATTACATTCTCTAGATAAGACATTCTAGTGACATTAACTTTTGATCAAGCAACAGGCTTGAAAGATCACCACGATTGATTTACTTAAAGTGGTTATGACTTTGGAATAATTTTAATTTTAATTTTGTGATGAAGACTTATTGTTAGTCTGAAATTATAAGGGTTATTTCAAACACTGCTCTTGCCACTGCTTGGAATGTGGGTGCTTATTGCAAATATATGTAATTATTCTGGTGGTCTGTTACCAACATAAAACTGAAAGTGTGAGAGAAACCTAGCAAGTCTGGCAGAATCAGTAGGTACTGAAACAGAGATAACAGTATGACTTCTTCAGAATTGATGAGAGAGGTGGAAAAGTGATGGACTTTATATTGTGGAGAAAAGTAGGAAGGTACAAGTGGAATAGAAGGGAAGGCCAAGGGATGTTTAGAGGGTGTGGGAGATTAGATATCATAGCTATTATCGAACAAAAGATAAAGAGCATGATGATGATTGTAGAGAAGGAAAGCCGGGTGTTAATAGAAGGCAATAATGGCAGAACATAAATCGGACCTGCTTGAAACAAATCCAGGGAAACCAGACTCTAGAGAGATAGCAGGAGAAATAAAATGGATGATATGGTCTGAAGTTATTAAACTCAGTGTTGAGGCCACATGGCAGTAATGTGCCTAAATAGAAGATGAGGTACTTTCCTCCAGCCTACATTTAACTTCACTGGAACACAGCAACAGGCCTGGCACTAAAACATAAGTGTTAGAACACAGGTGAATTAAAATGGTAAGCAATCAGAAAGTCGAACTCATTCTGCAGAATGTGCTGAGATGGTTCACACTGCTGCCTCACAGTGCCAGGGACCTGGGATCAATTCCAGCCTTGGGTGACTGTCTATGTGGAGTTAGTATGTTCTCCCTGTGTTTGTGTGAGTTTTTGCTGGGTGATCCAGTTTCCTCCCACGGCCCAAAGTTGGGCATGTTAGGTGGATAGGCCAAGCGAAATTGCCCCATAGTGTTCAGGGATGCGCAGGTTAGGTGGGTTAGCCATGGTAAATGCAGGGTTATGGGGATGGGGTGGGAGGTGGGTCTAGTTGGGATGCTCTTCAGAGGGTCAGTGTAGACTCATTGGGCTGAATGGCCTTTCTCTGCACTGTAAGGATTTTATGATTCCATATGGTCACCTATCCAGAATAGAGGAAACTACATTGTGAGCATTGAATACAAGGAATTCCACCGTTTCATCTGGAATGAGTGATTGGGGAAATGGAAGAGTGAAGAGATAAAAAGTAAAGTATCACACCTGCTGCAATTGCAGTGGTGTGGGGTGTATTAGTAGAGTGAACCAGAATGTCACAGAAGGAACAGACCCTTTGCAAAGTTAACAGGAAAAAAGAGGGGATGATATATTTGGTGGTGGCATCATGCTAAATGTAACAGAAATAATGGAAGATGATCCTTTCAATAGGGAGGCTAGTAGGGTGGAAAGTGAAGACACAGGCAACCCTATTTTTGAAATGAAGGAAAGGGGTGAGGCAAGAGAATGAGAAATGAATTAGACATAAATATGGGCCTTATTTATCACAATGGGAGGAATGCTCGGTTGAAGAAAAGAAAAACCATTCTGGAAAATACCATCATCAGAACAAATGCCACGGAGATGAAGAAACTGGGAGAAGATAATGGAATCCTTATAAGAAGCAGGGTGGGAGGTAATGTAGTCATAGTAGCTGTGGGAGTTGCTGGGTTTGTAATAAGTATTAGTTGGCCTTTCCCCAGAAATTAAAAATGTGTTGCTGGAAAAGGGCAGCAGGCCAGGAATGAGGAGGGTGTGCCAAGCAGGCTAAGATAAAAGGTAGGGAGGAGGGACTTGGGGAAGGGGCATTGGGAATACGATAGGTGGAAGGAGGTTAAGGTGAGGGTGATAGGCTGGAGAGGGGGTGGAGTCGGAGAGGTTGGGAACAAGATTGCAGGAGAAAGTGAGGATTGCAGATGCTGGAGATCAGAGCTGAAAATGTGTTGCTGGAAAAGCGCAGCAGGTCAGGCAGCATCCAAGGAACAGGAGATTCGATGTTTCGGGCATAAGCCATTCTTCAGGAATGAGGAAAGTGTGTCCAGCAGGCTAAGATAAAAGGTAGGGAGGAGGGACTTGGGGGAGGGGTGTTGGAAATACGATAGGTGGAAGGAGGTCAAGGTGAGGGTGATAGGCCGGAGTGGGGTGGGGACGGAGAGGTCAGGAAGAAGATTGCAGGTTAGGAAGGCGGTGCTGAGTTCGAGGGATTTGACTGAGACAAGGTGGGGGGAGGGCAAGTGAGGAAACTGGAGAAATCTGAGTTCATCCCTTGTGGTTGGAGGGTTCCTAGGCAGAAAATGAGGCGCTCTTCCTCCAACCGTCGTGTTGTTATGGTCTGGTGATGGAGGAGTCCAAGGACCTGCATGTCCTTGGTGGAGTGGGAGGGGGAGTTGAAGTGTTGAGCCACGGGGTGGTTGGGTTGGTTGGTCCGGGTGTCCCAGAGGTGTTCTCTGAAACATTCTGCAAGTAGGCGGCCTGTCTCCCCAATATAGAGGAGGCCACATCGGGTGCAGCGGATGCAAAGATGATGTGTGTGGAGGTGCAGGTGAATTTGTGGCGGATATGGAAGGATCCCTTGGGGCCTTGGAGAGAAGTAAGGGAGGAGGTGTGGGCGCAAGTTTTGCATTTCTTGCGGTTGCAGGGGAAGGTAGCGGGAGTGGAGGTTGGGTTGGTGGGGGGTGTGGACCTGATGTGGGAATCACGGAGGGAGTGGTCTTTCCGGAACGCTGATAGGGGAGGGGAGGGAAATATATCCCTGGTGGTGGGGTCTGTTTGGAGGTGGCGGAAATGGCGGTGGATGATACGCTGTATATGGAGGTTGATGGGGTGGTAGGTGAGAACCAGTGGGGTTCTGTCCTGGTGGCAGTTGGAGGGGCAGGGCTCAAGGGCGGAGGAGCGGGAAGTGGAGGAGATGCGGTGGAGGGCATCGTCGATCACGTCTGGGAGGAAATTGCGGTCTTTGAAGAAGGAGGCCATCTGGGCTGTACGGTATTGGAACTGGTCCTCCTGGGAGCAGATGTGGCGGAGACGAAGGAATTAGGAATATGGGATGGCATTTTTACAGGGGGCAGGGTGGGAGGAGATGTAGTCTAGGTAGCTGTGGGAGTCAGTCGGTTTATAGTAAATGTTGCCATGGTCTGGCGATGGAGGAGGCCAAGGACCTGCATGTCCTTGGCGGAGTGGGAGGGGGAGTTAAAGTGTTCAGCCACAGGGCAGCTGGATTAGTTGGTGCGGGTGTCCCAGAGGTGTTCTCTGAAATGTTCCGCAAGTAGGCAGCCTGTCTCCCCAATGTATAGGAGGCCACATCAGGTGCAGCGGATGCAGTAATTAATGTGTGTGGAAGTGCAGGTGAATTTCTGATGGATATGGAAGGATCCCTTGGGGCCTTGGAGGGAAGTGAGCGGGGAGGTGTGGGCGCAAGTTTTGCATTTCTTGCGGTTACAGGGGAAGGTGCTGGGAGTGGAGGTTGGGTTGGTGGGGGGTGTGGACCTGACGAGGGAGTTGCGGAGGGAGTGGTCTTTCCGGAACACTGATAGGGGTGGGGAGGAAAATATATCCCTGGTGGTGGGGTCTGTTTGGTGGTGGCAGAAATGACGAAGGATGATATGATGTATCTGGAGATTGGTGGGGTGGTAAATGAGGACCAGTGGGGATCTGTCCTGGTGGTGATTGGAGGGGCGGGTTCAAGGGCGGAGGAGCAGGAAGTGGAGGAGATGCGGTGGAGAGCATCGTCAGTCACGTCTGAGGGGAAATTGTGGTCTTTGAAGAAGGAGGCCATTTGGGTTGTACGGTATTGGAACTGGTCCTCCTGGGAGCAGATGCGGCAAAGGTGAAGGAATTGGGAATATGGGATGCCATTTTTACAGGGGGCAGGGTGGGAGGAGGTGTATTCTAGGTAGCTGTGTGAGTCAGTCGGTTTATAGTAAACGTCCATGTTGAGTCGGTCATCCGAGATAGAAATGGTGAGGTCTAGGAAGGGGAGGGAGGAGTCTGACACGGTCCAGGTAAATTTGAGGTCAGGGTGGATGGTGTTAGTAAAGTGGATGAACTGTTCAACCTCCTCGTGGGAGCACAAGGTAGCGCCGATACAGTCATCGATGTAGCGGAGGAAAAGGTGGGGGGTGGTGCCAGTGTAGCTGCGGAAGATGGACTGTTCCACATATCCAACGAAGAGGCAGGCATAGCTGGGGCCCATGCGGATGCCCATGCCCACTCCTTTGGTTTGGAGGAAGTGGGAGGATTGGAAAGAGAAGTTGTTCAGAGTGAGGACCAGTTCAGTCAGTCGAAGGAGGGTGTCAGTGGAAGGGTACTGGTTCGTTCGGTGGGAAAGGAAGAAGCGGAGGGCTTTGAGGCCTCCATGATGGGGGATGGAGGTGTATAGGGACTGAATGTCCATGGTGAAGATAAAGTGTTGGGGGTCGGGGAAGCGAAAATCATGGAGGAGGTGGAGGGCATGGGTGGTGTCCCGAACATAGGCGGGGAGTTCTTGGACTAAGGGGGACAGGACCGTGTCAAGGTATGCAGAAACGAGTTCGGTGGGGCAGGAGCAGGCTGAGACAATGGGTCGGCCGGGGCAGTCGGGTTTGTGGATTTTGGGCAGGAGGTAGAAACGGGCGGTGCGGGGTTGTGGGACTATGAGGTTGGAGGCGGTGGATGGGAGATCCCCTGAGGTGATGAGATTATGGATGGTCTGGGGGATGATAGTTTGGTGGTGGGAGGTGGAGTCATGGTCAAGGGGGCAGTAGGAGGAGGTGAAATACAGACAATGAAGTCAAGGAATGGAAGGGGAATGTTACAGGTGGAGCAGGTAAAAGTCTGGAAGGCTGGAATGATTGACTTTTTCCAGTTCTAGAATGAGTTCTAGAAGTGGCAATTGTACAGTCAACAATGTACTGGAGAAACAGATTTACATGGAAGAACAGGTACAACTTGGGCCCCTGTGGGACCCAAGGCAAAGCTATGATTTGAACAAAGTACAACAAGTTAAAGAAGAAATTGTTTAATGTTTAGAGGTGAACAAAGGTACTGGTGGATGGTGAATATTCAGACTTCAGTTCAACGAAGAAGTGGAGAGCCCTTAGACCAACCTAAATGCCATTTCATAGAAATCATAAAATTCCTACAGAGCAAAAGCAGGCCATTCAGCCCATTAAGTCCACACTAACCCTCTGAATAGCATCCCACCCAGACCCACACCTCTACCTTATGCTTGTATTCCATCATTTCCCATGGTAAATCCACTTAGCCTACATATCCTTAGACACTATGGGCAATTTAGCACGGTCAATTCACTTCACCTGCACAACCTTGTATTGTGGTAGGAAACTGGGGTACCCAGAGGAAAACCATGCAGACATGGGGAGAATGTGCAAACTCCATGTACACAGTCCCCCAAGGGTGGAATCGAACCAGGATCCCTGGTGCCGTGAAGCAGTCGTGCTAACCACTGAGCCGCCATGCTGCCCTACATCTTCTTGGTCAGAATAAGGAGTGAATCAGTATCTGGAAAATTGAAAAAGCAGAAAGTGCTGGAGAAACTCAGTAGGTCCGGCAGCACCTGTGGAGAGAACACCAGAGTTAATGTTTCAAGATTAGTATAACTTCCTCAGAATGGAAGGAGGCTGAGAAATGGTGTTTTCTATGAAGTTAGAGGGGAAGAAAGAGTGGGTCAAACAGATAGTAAGTATGCCCAGACCAGAAAACAAAGTGGGTAATTAATGATAGTAAAGAAGTGATAGAGATGTAAACTAGATATAAATAAAGCTGTAAAAGAGAAAATGGATATACTCTGCTGAGAGTGAAGTCACCAAGACATAATCAAGACATGTCCAAGACAGGGGGTGGGGATGTAAGAAAATGGAGGTCAGGGATCATGCTCTGAACTTGTGGATCTAAATATTGAGTCCTAAAGGCTGTGAAAGGCCTCCATGGAAAATGAGATGTTGTCCCTCCAGCTTGCATTGTGCTTCACTGGAGCACCGCAGCAGACCCAGGACAGAAATATAAATCATGGAAAAAAGATGACAGAGCCCTCAACTGTTTCAAACCCATCTCCTGCACTCTTGTCTCACCCCTTCCCCAGAAATAGAGTCATAAAGTCATAATGATTAGATAAAGGCCGAAATATTTTAAATAAACTTCAAGAAGGTAAAAAGATGATTTGGTTTTATTACCATAATAAACAACAGTGACAATCCATAAACACAATTTAGCTTTTCAGAATAAGGTTGGCTGATCAGCAATTATTCTGAAGTTAGTACATTATCTGAAGAGTCAATTTACTCCTCATTCAACAAAGTGCAAGTTTTTCAAATGCTTTTATAGTGAGACTAAAGTAAGACTGCAAATCCTCGTTGATTCAATTGACTTCTATGATTCCAATCTGACAGTGGGGGGACGTTATGTGGCGAATGGGAGATGCTGAAAGGGCCAGTGCTATAACTGTACACCTTCTGGGGCCATCATTTGTTTCTTCTGGAATATCATTTTTAACTGCAAATGTGTTGAAATCTGAAGTCAGCTGTCAGCTGCAGAGGAACAATAACAGAGAATGCTGACAGTTCTACTGCACTAAATTTGGGTCATTAAATACAAGACACAAATGAAAACATTCAACGGATCAAAGGTCATTAGCAGAACTAGCTTCAAACTGAAATTAAAATACAAATTCTAATTCATCTCAGTTTTGGCAAAGTAAAATGGAAAATTATCATAATTACTTTTCTGTGATTGGAATGTGTGAAACATATTTGTTTCAGATAAACTGTACTACTTATTGTTGTTTCTGTCAAGCATTGACTTGTGTCAAATATGGGACTGGATTAATTTGTTACTTATTCCGGGCACCTTTGCAAAACAGAAATAAATTTCATGGTGGCTCAGTGGTCGCACTGCTGCCTCACAGCGCCAGGGACTCGGGTTGGATTCCAGCCCCAGACGACTGTCTATATGGAGTTTGCACATTCTCCCAGTGTCTGCGTGGGTTTCCTCTGGGTATTCCAGTTTCCTATCATAAAGATGTGCAGGTTAGGTGGATTGGCCAAGCTAAATTGTATCCAAGGACGTGCAGGCTAGGTGAATTAGACATGGGAAGTGCAGAGTTACAGGAATAGGTTAGGGGAATGGTCTGGATAGGATAATCTTTGGAGGTTCAGTGTGGATTTGATGGACTGAATGGCCTGCTTCCACACTGTAGGGATTCTACGATTCTACAAAGATCATGTTACAGTGAATGTTGTTTAACTACCTATTTATAATTATGTGACCCTTTGGACATTACACTGAAAGCTTTGCTTAAGGGAAAGATTTTGAGGTGTAATTGTTTATATTACACTGTTTCCATCCACATACTGTGTGTAAAATCAGTAAAATGGGTGGGATCAAAGTTCTTCTCCAACTTTTAGAGGGAGAAGATGTATCTGTACCAGCTCTCTAAGTGCTAGGAATTATGCCTGGCCAATTTTAATTGTACTTATCTCTACCATGTGGTAAACTGCTTGTTATTTAAGAACAGTGCATTTTCTGTAGCTACGCTATGGTGACATATTCTGTTACGACACTGCAGTGAACTCTTCTGCAAATGAAACCAAACACCCAGAAAAACTCACCTCCCCTCATAATCTGTTAAATTATGGGTGACAGAGTACTCCCAAGTTCCACTATTTAAAGCAAATAATATCAATTTATTCCTTAACTCTAAAAGTGAACATTAAACAACTATTCACAACTTTAAGCTCCCCTTTCTCTTAATTGCTTATTATCTACCTCTAACGCTATAACAGCATACTGTTCTAATTTTAAAAAAATTATTAAAATGACATCAACTTAATTTCAAAACCATATAGCAGCAGTCATCGTCAGTGTCTGTCTTCTTTCAAATGAAGATCTCCCTGGGTCATCTTCTTTCTTTTACTATGAAGATGTTTCATATAAAAAATGTACTTCTGATAAGACATTTTTTTAAATGGCAGTTTTTCTCCATTGCAGTTACTCTGTTGATTGCAGTTGCTCTGTCTGACTTTCAAAATACCTGTTTGTTTTTATACCCCCAACATCGCTTCGTCTCATTATTTCAATGTGCCAAAAACAATTAATTCAAACTCAATTGGGTTTTATTATCCTGCCGCATAATTTAAACTGAATGGTTATATTAAAATTGTTGTCAAAACAGTAACCAACTCAGGTATCTATTTCACAGCCAAATGTTACATATTTTCAATTTTCCAGTATTATCGGAGACTGCTAGCTAGTCACCACAGGTGCTTGTCAACAGTTCAGAACAGCATTCACTCTCACTTATAGGTACAGTACACACCTACAACTTCATAATGATTCTGTACTGCTAATCAGTAGATAAAACTACCAAGACAAGGGAGGATTGGTGGTAGTGAAGTACCAGTTGAACAATCCTTATCTCGTACCACATATTAGTAGAGGTGGCAAGTAATAGAAAGGGCCAATGGTGGTCATCAGGGAAAATTACCATGAAAAGCAAATGGCATTGTTTTCTCCCACTTCTACATTTTCAATGAGAGAGGAGGTACACAATCAAATGAGCATCAAGCTAACTCCACATGAACATAATTTACTGAGGAATATGGTGCCTGAGCAAAGTAAAGCAAATCAGATAAAAGAAATGAACTGAAAGCAAATCCCCAAGAGAGTAAAATTCAGATTTTCTACTGCACGTTATACATTTTATTCACTTTCTTAACAAAAATGTTAAACTTATATCATTGTTAGGCACTGCTGAAATTATTAAGAATTGATGGCTATATTAGAACATTCTCCTTCTTAACAATGGAATTTTGGAGCTCATTTCTGTTTGGGTTAGTGACGTTGCATTCATTCAACATGAAAGAAAATATTCCTAGCAATAAGGTAAAATTAACACTTGTCAAACACTAACCTTTTTGTTCTAAGCTACTGCACACAAACATATGGGGACAAATTAACCAATCACACAATGAGTTATATAGTCATAGAGTTGTACAGCATGGAAACAGACCACAGACTCATCCATGCCAACTAGATATCCTAAATTAATCTAGTTCCACTTCCCAGCATTTGGCCCATATCTCTCTAAACCCTTCCTATACATGTACCCATCCAGATGCCTTTTAAATGTTGGAATTGTACTCCCCTCCACCAATGAGAGAGGAGGGTACACAATTAAATAAGCATCAAGCTAACTCCACATGAACATCATTTACTGAGGAACACGGTGCCTGAGCAAAGTAAAGCAAATCAGATAAAAGAAATGAACTGAAAGCAAATCCCCAAGATGGCTGCTCATTCCACATACGCACCATCCTCTGCGTGAAAAGTGGCCCCTTCAGTCCCTTTTAAATCTTTCCCCTCTCATCTTAAATCTATGCCTTCTAGTTTTGGACTCCCCCATCCCAGGGAAAAGACTTTGTCTATTCAACCTATCCATGCCTCTCATGATTTTATAAACCTCTATAAGGTCACCCCCACCAGCCTCTGACACTCAGAGAAAACAGCACCAGCCTACTCCGCTTCTCCCTTTAGCCCAAACCCTCCAACCCTGGCAACATCCTTTTAAATCTTTTCTGAACTCTTTCAAGTTTCACAACGTCTTTCCGAAAGCAAGGAGACCAGAATTGCATTCAGTATTCCAAAAGTGACCTAACCAATGTCCTGTTCAGCTGCCACATGACACCTTCTTCACAAGCTTGGATTCCACTTTCATGGAACTATGAATCTGCACTCTGAGGTCTCTTGGTTCAACAACACTCCCAAAGACCTTACCATTAAGTGTTTAAGTCCTGGCTGATTTGCCTTTCCAAAACGCAGCACCTCACGTTTATCAGAACTAAACTCCATTTGCTACTTTTCGGCCCATTAGCCTACCTGATCAAGTTTCCTTTGTAGTCTGAGGTCACCTTCTTCACTACCCACTGTCATCTGCAAACCTAACCATACCTCCTATGTTCACACTCGTCATTTATGTAAATGATGAAAATCACTCGACCCAGCACCAATCCTTGTGGTACATTGGTCACAGGCATCCAGTCTGAAATGATATGAGATAAGTTTTTATATATATACAGATTTTTTAAATGTTCCTTGTGTGGCCACGAAGAGGAAGGATGCTTGACTATGCCTCACAGGAAATGTTCAGGCATGAGTGCTAGACCCATGCTTTCAGTCCCTGCCAACAGCCTTCTCTTGCCAGACAATCTGCTCCCATCCTCTAATGCTACTACTTTCCATCTTTGGGCAATAACTGGTCGAGTGGTTGGGCTAATACTGTCAAAAACAGTCAATTCAAATTTTCTCAATCCCCATCTGCCTGATTCTTACCCAAATTAAATTGTGACTCAATTTTTTGGAGAAAATATTTCACTTACAATAGATAACAAATTCTGTCCCTGCTGCAGATATAAGGTTTCTCAAATTCTGTGCATTTATCTGATAAGAAGGGATGATGTCATCTTCTTTGCCAGGCAAGCATAAGAGATGAGCAAAACACACAATATATTACTATCTCATTCTTGATATATGTAAGTCTCTGTCACTTGATTGGAGACTGGTAATTCAGGCAATTCATGGAAAATAGATAACAATATGACACCAATGCAATTTTGAAGTATTAAAAGACACATTACCTTCCAGTTCCAGAAAGAAAAATCTCCTTCCAACTACTAATGTCTATCTTTACATGGATTTTGTCCTGTACAACCGTTTCTTGCTATTGGTTTTGGCTGGATTCCAAAGCTGTTCAATATTTGCCTGTTTTGCTGCTCCAAACACACGAAAAACATGATGGAATTCTAGTCACTGTTCGGCCATTCAGTTACATCATGGTTTATCTGTACCGTATACACCTGTATTCATTGTCTCTTTGCAGTCCTGCCTGCAAACATCAATCATTCACAGACTTGAAAATGTCAATGCACTTAGCATTGCCAGTAATTGGTCATGAGTTACACCGTCTCTTCTAAGAAAAAACTACTGCTTGATTTCATTTCTAATTAACTTAACTCTATTTTTAAGATTATGTTTGGGATATTTCAAAGAAGAGAAAATCGTTCCTCTGCATCTATCAAACCAGACCCGTTTCTCATTGCTTAATTACTTCAATTAGAACATTCATGGGAATACAAACCATGCTTATGCAACTTGTGATCCTAATTTAAGCCTTTGAATCCAGTTACCATTCTGGTGATTCTGCTATCAGACCATGATACAGTTTTAAAGTTCTCCAGTCATGTGGTATTGCATATTGCAGTCCAGATGGAGTCTGATCAAGTAACTGTGCAATTGAAGCATCACTTCCTTGCTTTTCAATTCCAATCTCTTTGAGATAAAACACAACTTTCCAATAGCCATTTTGATTTGTTTTTGTATCTGTGCATCAGTTTTATGTGATTTGTACACAAGGACAACTAAACAGCAAATTTAATTGGAAGGAACTTTATTGAAAAACAACATCCTTCTGAAAAAATATCTTTAAAACAACATGCCTGAATTGGCATGATGCTTGTTGCTTGTGCAAAATCCCCAAAGAACTGGGGGAGTAATGCAAATGACTCTAGTAGCTTCATGTAGAATTATGACTCTATTTTCTTTCCAAAAACATATACACCACATAATCCACCATATAACTTAAAAGTGAAGGTCGGTAATTTTAAAAACAAATAATAAACACCATATGTTTTCCTTGATAGAATTAACTAAATCCTCATTGAAAAATGCAAACCAAATAAAATATTGGGCATGAAACAGTAAAGTGAAAGATTTGAATGTTTGCCTTATATGTTTTGCATTTACAGTTGGACTGACCATTGATCCAAAATCATTTGATTGATTTGGCTGATCAAGAAGACAAATGTTATCATCAGCTGTGCACTAAGAATCAAACAATTACAGACAGAAACCATTAGTGATAAATTCACACTGTGAAGCAGCACTCTAAGTGTGACAGCAGATCAGCTTCTTGCTTAAAAATGCATCTGATGGTGGAATGTTTGGTAGTCTCTTGATAGGGCATGACTACTTTACAAGCCAAGTCAAACGTTAATCCCTCAACTCTTGATGGAGTGGAATCTTAAAGTGGTCTGAACAATGTGGGCTATGACAAGAGGTACAGTACAGGCAGTGTGGCAAGTTTCTACAAGGCAGCAATGAATTGCAATTAACGATCATTGTTGATTTTTAAGCATCTTGTTAGCAGCACAACTTGCCTCATTAATGTTCAGTCTCCAATCTTATAAAACTTGCCAACAAGTCATAAAACATAAGGAAAACCAGAGCAAGCACCCTGCCGACTCAGTGCGCCTCTTGCTCTGAATAATGCCCATGTTGGAAACTGGATACCAACATCAACACTTCACAGACACTGGACCCGTACACAATCCATTTCCATGGCCAGTGTCATCTAACGTGTCAGCTTCTAAGAACCTTCGTGGCACATCTCCAATCTACTTCCAGTCATTCTACACTTGAACGCTGCATCATAGGCTATTCTGGCAACCATCATTGCATTGCTGATGTTAGAACACTGCATGCTCAGGAACATGCACCCAGATCATGAATTGGACCAGGTTGTATCTTCAGAATCTTCACTCATTTTTACAGTGTTCACTCACTCTGGATCTACCTGCATGTTCACAGCACCCTTGCTAACACCTTTCCTTTTTTGCACTTTATCCCTCAGCTAGAAATGACAGGGCATACAGCGTTTCAGCTATTCAGCACAGACACAAAGCCATGAATTGTCAGCAGACAGCAATCGAGTCAACAGAAAATAGACTTCACTCAGGGTTTCTAAGGGCAGAAGAAAATCTCATGTTGACACCACTTTGTCCAACAGGACCTCCAGGATCCCGTACACAAAGTGGAATAATGACTTTTCCTTGTCTGCCATATCTGGGGCAGATGTCAGGAACTGCGTGGGCTGCTCCAGACCGACAGCCTTGTCTACAAGCACAATAATCTTGGAAAGTCGGCTCAGGTGCAACAGATGTCTATGAAGTCTGGATATCCACTGCACAGCCGAGTTGTTCCAGGAATAGTGCTTGCAGTATGGTTTTAAAGGTTTGTTCAGCTAGTGCTTGCCTTCGCTTGTGTTATGAGTTGAAAAGGTAATTTTGAAATATGAGATTGTAATAAAATAAGAATATTAATATATAACTAGAGATATACTGACTATTCCTCAAACAGCCTGCTGGACTTGAGGGGGTCTTTTATTTATTCCACTCTGAAAATGCTTCATGTTAAAATCTTATTTTACAATGCTATTTGCATTTATACAAACTTCAGGGTATACAAGTTTTAAAATATTAGTTGAAGCATATATGGAATGAGCTGCCAAAGGAAGTGGGAGTGGCTAAAACAATTACAGGATTTAGAGACATTTGGACAGGTACATGGTTAGGAAAGGTTTAGGGGGGTAGGGGCCAAATGCAGGCAAATGGGACTACTTTGGAATTAGGAAATCCAGTCAGCATAGACAAGTTGGACCAAATGGTCTGTTCCCATGTGATTCTGAGTCGACAACACCAAAATCTGCAAGTAACCTATTGGAGTTTTCGCCAGACACTTTTCTAACAATGTTTACAATTTAGCTATGTTTTTCTATTTAGTACAGCTGGACAAAAAAATGAGAAAGACATTTGGTTTTGCAAAGCATGGTGTGTGTCCAAACTTCTCAAAGGCTGTGGTATTGCCTCTGAATGCTTTTTAATTCTGTGAATGCAAACTAAATACTGCAGCATGTCTTCTGATCACTAATCTGGTCTATGGCCATACTGCAAAAGGTTTTAATTTGTTGCCCATCTCAATGGCTACATTTTAAAGATTTACTAAAACACGTTTATTCCTGCTACTTTATGCAATAACCTGATCTTCTCCAGAAAGAAAATCTTTTTCTCCTCTACTGGTGATTCACTGCTCTCGATTTCATTGTCACACTGAACCATTGCAACTTGCATTTACAGCTCAGTCCTAGCAAATCAAGCAACAACCTTTCATTATATCTTATAACCTCCATCTGAAAAGGATCAAAACCATTACAATCAATTCAGGCTGCGAAGGAAATGATTGTGAAATAAGTGGAGAAAAAGCATGCAGTAGCCCTCTGAATAACAGAGCTTCTAAACAGCTAATTCTTGTTCCTCCATAACACAGGCAAATGCAGACAATCATGTCTTATTTTGCCCTTATTGACATTCATTAAAAATGAATTATACGTTATTTTATTCTGACTGGTAGTTCAGTGCAAAGAAGGAATTTTTTTGTCACTGTTACTGCAATAATCTACTCTAAGTACAGGTTTGTTCATAATCAGAAGTTTACATGGAAAGAAATGTAATGACTTCATAATTAAAGAAAAGTTGCTTATTTTAATACTTAGGTTTCAATATCTAGGAATTTTGGGAATTAACAGAAGGGAAGAAGACTTTCATGGTTATATGGTAGATTTGTGTTGTCAGTAGAATTTGGAAAATCAGGAAAGTGAGTTTATATTTCAAGAGAAGATGAAGAGTAAAATGACTGATTTAAATTAACAAGCAAGGAAAGTGAGGATTACTGAAAATAATGAATGCATATTGATGAGGTACAAAGGTTATGTGGCAATAACGTTGCGAGAAATGGGTAAGTTCAATAAATGAATAGAATCAAAGATGAAAAAGACGCATCAAAATCGGAACTAGACTGTGGTGCAAGGTTGTGTTTTTTCTAAAGGTTGTAGATTTTCACTTTCACAAGCAACATATTGTTGCGATAAATTCATTCACCTACCTTTCACAGAACCTGGCTAATTTCCATTCAATTGATTTGAATGGTGTGGGAAATAGAACCCATTGGTGTGAGTTCATTTACCTTGCATAAGCAATTATGGTTGAAGAAGGAACACTGCTTCACCTATATCCCACAAATGGAATGAAATTTCAATAAATTCTTTAATTTGTTTCATTAGATTACATTATAAGGTGAAGATGGAAATCTGATACAATGGTAATTCATTCATTTTCTTAGAAGTGATTAAGGTAAGATTTTGTGGAATTTCTAAGGTCTAGTAATTGAAGTAAAATAAAATTTAAAATTAACTATCAGTGCTGGGCAGGAATTTAAACATTCAATTTAGAAACAAAAGGCTGGATTTTCTTTTGGCTAATTGCCAGTTACACTGTTTTTTGGAAGTGTTTTTACTGTGAAACCTAGTGAGATTTCTCACTGTACCTCCTCAAACTCATCTCATTAGCAATGCCTTTATTCCATCCTTCTTGTCTGATTCGAGCCCAACCTTGCTATGTGCTGCTCCTGGAACAATTCGTAACTCAGTGGATAGCTGCTAAAAGTGCAGAATCTTTGGCACTCGTGCCATATTTAAAAGACTGCTCTGTGTCTAGATGAGCAGTATCATTCCAAATTTGTCTCGCTTGTTGTGCATCTCTATCATGGAGGAGGGACAGTCTGCAGTGCTGCAAGAAGGTCACCTGCTGCCTCACTCTATCTCTACGATTGGTGCCACATCCCTTCGAGACTCATTTTCGACCTCCTGCATTATTGCCCACAACATCTTACGTCGCTTGGTCTTACTCTCCCAATCTTCCATACTACTAACCATGCCTAGCCTTACTGAGCTCTAAACTGCCTATCCATTCCCTCAGATCCCCTTACCACCTGCAACAGCACAAAGAGCCATGCCACCCACTTCCATCATTCTGAATTCCTCTCTCTCTCTCATTTCAAAGGACAGCCAAAAATAGCTGGAGACATGCCCAGCATCAGCCTTACTACCTTCGATGAAAAGAGAATCCTGACCTCCACAGGAGATCAATCAAGGGAAGATGCCAAGACATCCATGCCCTGCCAAGTGATTAAGTACCATTTTTCATTCCTCTGCAACAATCACAGTAACCCCGCTGTCTGTCTCATTCATTGCACACCGCTTCTAACTATTGGCTGTGACAGCTTTTCTCTTGTGTCCTATAGGTGGGAGCAGGATGCCCATGACCTTGGCAAAGAAAAGGGCCTGCTCTGCCAGAATGATGGATGACCTCTGAAGATGGGAGTATCAAAGCCTCAGAGAAAGGATCGGTGCATTCCCTCACCCCCACCTCAACTCAGATACTGACACCTCGATGAAAATGTCAAGTCTTAAAATATTTGGGAGCACAAGCTGGAGAGCACCTCAGTGTGACAGCTCCTCAGTTGGCTGAGGAAGAAATGCCCCAGGCCACTAGCTCTGGGAGGACCGTGGAAGACCACGCTGCTGCTCAGTCCCAGGCAGGAGGGGACCATATGGTGTCAGTATTCGGGACCTCATCCGCGCAGGAACAGGGAGGAGCAGCAGCAACAGACAGGTATGTGGGGCACATTGTACTCCATCCATTTGTTTGAGTCTCTGTGTTAGCCCTGAATGTGACAATGCCACTATGATGTCTAATTTCCTGTCCATACATAATGTACCAAGGATCGATGTCTTAATTGGCAGCTTTTGCAGTCTGTGGAAGGAAGAAGTCCCTCATGCTAGAAGATCCATACTCTTTCCTGGTCTTTCTGTTCAAAAGTGTTGGTGCAAATGAGGTGGTCTGTGATGTCTGGGGCAGGGAATTGAGCAGCACATAGAGATGCAATGCCTTCAGGTTGCCAGGATTTAACAACCTTGCATGTCTGTGTTCTGTAGAGTGCATAGATCTGCTATTTCACTTTAAACAGCCTCACATTGGTGGGAGTTGCAAGCGATCTCTCACAGATCAAAGTGCGGTCATAGCCATTTTCTTCCTCATAGCGTACTTGCAAATTACAGAATAATGAAAAGCCATTGGCTTCAAGTCTCTGTCTGTAGGTGTTTAAGAGGTCCTGAATATCTAGATCCCCTTGCCGGTAGTCCTGACTAAAATCACCCCAACTCGACACCTGACTATGGTCAATTCCCTGCACAGGCATTGTTGGCTGTCCTTGACTTAATCTCTGAAACTTTAATCATGGCTGTGTGTTTGCCACACATGTAGTGTGTTTGCAGAGTTACCTGCTGGCACATGGTGCAGATGTGAGATTGACAGAGCACACTGCCATACAGCAAGATGTATGCCCTCCTAACTGAGGACTGCTGCCAGCAAGGCAGGTTGCTGGTTGTCTGAGTGCGCTATTGGCATGGTAAGGCATGCCAGGGATGCTGTGATCATCGGGTAGGCGTTAAGTGAGTGAGCTTTAAGGGATCAAGTGACCACCCCTGAGATGGGGTCTGGTCCAATCTGTGAGTTGGGTGTCTGCCCATGTGTGCAAAGTGTCCTTGCAGCAGCCTTTCAATGCCAGATGCTGATATGCCATGTATGCAAATTTGTGCTTTGTAAGTATTCTGGAAGCAGATCAGAAAGGTGCTATGAGGATCATGAAGGTTGGCAAATATGAAATATCTGTGGATAAGGAATGTATGTGGCCCATACCCACTCTGATTTTAATTCTGAAGATTCTCAACATCTAGCTTGTTTGGTAAGATAGGAAGCTGTATATTAATGAGGTGACTTACATCATTAATAACACAAAAACAAAAATTGCTGGAAAATCTCAGCAGGTCTGGCAGCACCAACGGAGAGAAATCAGAGTTAATGTTTCAGATCCAGTGATCTTTCTTCAGAACTACATCATTAATAAGGTGTTTAACAAGCTATAATCCCTGTTAGTTGGCAACTTGTCTCTGCCTCATCAGAAACTGGCCTTGGAAAATGCATATCAGATATAATGAGTTTATTCCAAAGTCGAGATTGGCCTTTCCAAATGCCTTGAATGATTCTGTAACAAATCTTGCTGTAGCCCATGTTCCACAGACCCCTCTAAGTATTCACCCACATTTTTTTTCCAAAAGAATGTAATGTAAATCAAAATTAAAAAGGAACTATTGTTCAGTTTCAGCTACTGAGACAAATGGGACCAGGGAAGTCACAAACAGGAGTATCAAATGAGTGCATGATAATACATAGACATAACTTTCCATATCCACCTCTATTATGCTGAATGATATAAAATCGTCCTAGGGGTTGTGAAGGAACATGCTACTTACGCAAACCTTGATTAATTAACATTTATTGCTATGAAATTATTTCTAAAGGTACATGACCATTGAGTATGCATTTTTAAAAAGCAGTGTAAAAGAATTTAATTCAACCCTCTTTTAAATTGGCAATGTGGGTAATAAAACATGACAATGCACTCATATAAACAGAAAGTTCTGGAGAAAGCCCTCCAGTATCTGTGGAGACAGGCACTGAGTTAATATTTCAAGACCAATATGACTTTTCTTTTGAATCAACGTTAAATGGAACAAAATGTTGGCAATAAAATGTGAGTTCACTGTCATAGGTCTGCTACAGTTCTCCAGTAAAGCCCAATACAAGGTTAGGGAGAGACAACGGTCTAGTGCTATTATCACTGCACTGTTAATCTAGAGACCCAGATCATGTTCTGGGCACCTGGATTTGAGTCCTGCCATAGCAGATGAAGGAATTTGAATTCAACTCAAGGAAAATCTGGAACTAAAAGTCTAATGACGGCCATGTATCCATTGTTTATTGTTGAAAACCCCCATCTGGCTCACTAATGTCCTTTAGGGAAAGAAACTGCCAGCTGAAAATGTGTTGCTGGTTAAAGCACAGCAGGTTAGGCAGCATCCAAGGAACAGGAAATTCGACGTTTCGGGCATAAGCCCTTCATCAGGTTCAAAAGAAACTGCCATCCTTACCTGGTCTGGCCTACATGTGACTCCAGACTCACAGCAATGTGATTGACTCTTAACTGCCCTCTGGCAATAGGGGATGGGAATAAATGCTGGTCTATACAACGACACCCACATCTACTGAATAAATAAATAATAGAAAAATAAATAATAAAGCAACAACATTTCATTTCACCTTCAGAAGTTTACAGCCACATGGAGTCAACACTGAGTTCAACATTAGCTCTGTCCTTCAGTTGATTACTGCTCACCTCACTGTCTGGTTGCCCCATATTTTACAAATAACATCTGCTTTTAGACAAGAGACAATAGGTGCAGGAGTAGGCCATTCTGCCCTTCGAGCCTGCACCACCATTCAATATGACGTGGCTGATCATCCTTAATCAATATCCTGATCCTGCTTTATCTCCATAACCCTTGATTCTACTATCCTTGAGAGCTCTATCCAACTCTTTCTTAAACGAATCCACTGCCTTCTGGGGCAGAGCATTCCACACAGCCACCACTCTCTGGGTGAACAAGTTTCTCCTCATCTCTGTCCTAAATGGTCTACCCCATATTTTTAAGCTGTGCCCTCTGGTTCGGCACTCACCCGTCAGCGGAAACATGTTGCCTGCCTCCACAGTGTCCAATCCTTTAATAATCTTATATGTCTCAATCAGATCCCCTCTCAGTCTTCTAAACTCAAGTGTATACAAGCCCAGTCGCTCCAGTCTTTCAGCGTAAGGTAGTCCCGCCATTCCAGGAATTGACCTCGTGAACCTATGCTGCATTCCCTCAATAGCCAGAATGTCTTTCCTCAAATCTGGAGATCAGAACTGCACACAATATTCCGGTGTGGTCTCACCAGGGCCCTGTACAGCTGCAGAAGAGCCTCTTTGCTTCTATACTCAATCCCTCTTGTTATAAAGGCCAGCATGCTATTAGCTTTCTTCACTACCTGCTGTACCTGCATGCTTACCTTCATTGACTGGTGTACAAGAACACCCAGATCTCTTTGTACTGTCCCTTTACCTAAATTGATTCCATTTTAAGTAGTAATCTGCCTTCCTGTTCTTGCCACCAAAGTGGATAACCTTACATTTATCCACATTAAACTGCATCTGCTATGCATCTGATCACTCACCTAACCTGACCAGGTCATCCTGTAGTCTCCTAACATCCTCCTCACATTTCACCTTGCCACCTAGCTTAGTATCATCAGCAAATTTGCTAATGTTATTACTAATACATCTTCTATATCATTAATATATATATATATATTGTAAAAAGCTGCGGTCCCAGCACTGATCCCTACGGTACCTCACTGGTCACTGCCTGCCATTCTGAAATGGAGCCGTTTATCACTACTCTTTGTTTCCTGTCAGCCAACCAACTTTCAATCCAAGTTAGTACTTTGCCCCAATACCATGCGCCCTAATTTTGCTCACTAACCTCCTATCTGGGACTTTATCAAAAGCTTTCTGAAAGTCCAGGTACACTACATCTACTGGATCTCCCTCATCCATCTTCAGAGTTACATCCTCAAAGAATTCCAGAAGATTAGTCAAGCATGATTTCCCCTTCATAAATCCATGCTGACTCTGATCTATCTGTTACTACTATCCAGATCTGTCGTAATTTCATCCTTTATAATAGACTCCAGCATCTTTCCCACCACTGAGGTCAGACTTTTAACAAATACTCACAAACTCCACCAATCCCTTTGTATTTTGCTCTGTGACATCTCTGATCTTGCCTTCTGCTCCATTTTCTTCTCCTCATGTTTTCTAACATAAAATCCATCCCTTTTCCAGACCCAGTTTTGAAGAAAGGTCACTGGACTTGAAACATTAACTATGCTTTCTCTGCCAGATCTGCCAAGTTTCTCCAGCAATGTCTGGTTTTGTTTGAGCTTTCTACACCCTTTCAGTTCTATAGATGAGTTATAGTGGACCTATGTTCTTCCTTCCATAACTGTTGCCAGATCTGCTTAATTTCTCCAGCTCTTTGTTTCAATTTTAGATCTCCAGTATTCACAATATTCCCTTTTTGCTTTAGATATTAATACTGTCGAGAGTATTAATATTGCTGTGCAGAGTACTGAAACATGAGCTGAAATCTACAACCTCCATGCTGTATGTTCAATCGGGGCATGTGAAAAATGAGGCAGGGGAAAGGGGTGGGGGTGGTCAGGAAACCATCCAAAAGGAAAAGAAAAAACTGAGGCTGACTTAGCCTCATCCTCAAATCCTTCTCAGTGCCTTGCAATACAGCAGCATTCAAAAATACTTGGCTGCAGTTTGGGTTACAATCTTCTCAGCCTCAGAATGGCATGTATAGATGATGAAAATTGGAAGAAAATAAATCAAGTTGCCAGGAAAAAATATATAATCAAAGTTTTGATATAACAGTGGAATAAACATCTATTGTGAACATTGATGCCTTTATTTCATTTTATCTTAAAAGTAAAGATGGCTGCAAAAATATATGATCAAAAGTATGTGTTGTCTCTTCTGCAATTTTATAAGGAGCACATACATATATGTATAAGGCTTAAGCAGCTGCAAGAACAATTGCAGTACAAAGAGCTCAAAGGAGTATCAGCTCATACCATGGATTAGACTGTTGTTACTGTCAATCTTATTCTGCTTTCAAGATATAATGAGATGGTGATCCAGTGTTCACTTACAAAGACGCTGTCCATCTGTTGACATGGTTCTGTGTGGTTAGCTCATTATCACACAACTGCATGTCATGACGAGGTCACTTTTTTTTATCTGTGTTTATACTTGTACACACACGCACACAGACCTAATGCATCATCATCTATGCTGACAGAGACTTAAGTTGAATGTCCAAACATGGTGAATTTCCTGAATAATCTTCAGTACTTCCATTCTTAAATTCAAAATGGATTGCAGCAGGGTGGGAGGTGAAGCTATACAGAGGAGGAAGGGAAGTTGAAAAAAATCCAACCCTCACTTAACATTCATGCTCCAACAGTCTGCAATAAGTTGCCCGTCGGTAGGCACTAAGACATTAGCTCATCTTCTCATTCCTAACTCCAAAGGCACATAGATCTTGTGGAAATCTCTGATTGATGGATCAATCTTTATAGAGGAACTAGGTTGCTGTTCTGAAGCATTTATAAAATCACTGCTTATCTACACTTTGGAGCTATGTCTCAATCCATTTCAAAATAAGGACTGTGAATGTTGGGATGAAGTTAGAAGCAGATGTAATTACCTTCCATGAATCATCAAATATCTGTGAGAAAATTAGTTTTGCATTGATCTTAAATTTCTATTTCTGATGATTATATGACAAGGGTTTAGAGTAACAGAGGAGGTGATCTTCCACTGGCTGTTTAACCTGATTCTCTTCATTTATAGACACATTTCCGCCATTGGATTAACACTACCAGAAAGGGCTCTGACTAATTTCGGTGGTACTAGGGTTGAAACACTTAATATACTCATGTGGAAATCTTGTTGCTATCATCATGGCAGAGGTGTTAAAATTTATTAACAGCCCTGCTGAATGACAATTTGACCAATTAAAATGAACTCTGGATGCTGAAAATCAGTAACAAAAACAGAAATTGCTGGAAAATCTCTGGCAGCATCTGTAGAGAGAAAGCAGAGTTAACTTTTCAGGGTTTTTCCTGCAATTTCTGTTTTTCTACACCATTTGAACATTCTTAATTTTCATACTTATTATGGATTATGTCATTGCAATACACATTAGTTTCTTAACAGTTCTTTGATTCTTGCCTCCACTATTTGAGTTCAAAGTTCAGTCCACCAGCTAAACGCTTCTCATGTGAAAAATAGTAACCTTGTATCTGGCTGAAAAATACTTTTCTCTTCATCAAATCAGTATCCACTTATTCCAAGAAAAAACAAAATAGTGCAGGTGCTGGAAATCTGAAACAGCATTAAATTTCAAGTTGATGACTTTTCATCAGGGTTAACTCTATTCCCTGGGTGTTGTCAGCCCTACTGCTTATCTCCAACATAGTTTTTTATTTTAAATTTAGACCACCAGCATCCACAATAATTTTTAGTTTGTTAGTGATTAATTCGCTGCAACTTCTCTTTTGGGTATGCCCTTTGTAAAGAGGCTCTGCTGTTCTTTTTCTGAAAGAACTTCCATTTGTTTCCTTCAACATTTCACTGAATAAAAAGCCATCAAAACCAGAAATTGATTTTTGCCAGGAATCCTGATTTTTGGGTAAAGTAAGCCTCTGAGAGGTGAATAAAAATGATTTCAAAATTCACAGGCCTAAGGCGCATGTCCTTCTGGGAAAATCGTTGAGTTATGATTTTGCCTTCCCCGCCCACAGCCCTTTCCTTGGTCTGTGAAGCTTTGATAACCCCCATTAAACCTCAGCAAGGACGCTACCTCCAGACTGCCAGCAACCTCACCATGTAGCAGAAGGTCACCCGCAGTCAACAAAATACTGACAGCAACACTTAATGATTTCTGATTCAACCTTTAATTTTACAAAGCGATTGCTCATCTCCTTTTGGGTGGGCATGATCTCCAAATCCAGTCCTCCATTGATAAAATAGCCCCACTGTGCTGCTTCATTAGGCAACTATGAAGATATTAGATCTCCTTTCCAGCTTTATAAATCCTTGTCTTCCACTGGAATTTCCAGACTTATTAAATTCATTGGTATTGTGGTCATTGATCCTGCCATATCAGCAGTCAGTCCAACTGTGTAATTTTACAGAAAGGGACACTGCAGGCCATTGTTGTGTTTGCTGTCTAAGTTAGGACACAGATTAGCAAAGGCCATTCACAGGGCTTGCTGTGAGGACCAGCTGAGAGCCCCTCTGGGAGAAGACAGCACTGCTGACAAAACGAAGACACAAGTGGTAGACTCAAAATAGGGGCACTCACAAAAATATCCAGAGGTGGTAATAAAAAACAAGGTCCCAAATCATGTACACAGATATTCAACATCGTAAGTTCATGGCCATACCTTATTTGCCGTCCAGTGCTAAAATATGTTGTTGTAGTTTGATGTTCAGTAACATCAAAAATATTCTGAAGACCACTTTTATAGATTCATGTTTTGTTTTTGTCAAACTCAATCAAATTCAATGTCTGATCGTTATCCAGGTAGCTGTACCTTTTTACTCTGCTGTGCAGTAAAATGTTTTTCAAACTATTAGCCATGTAACTTCATATCCACTGAAGGGCAGGAACACTATCATGCTTTCGAAGCTAAAAAAAACCATTTCCTCAACAGCATTATCTCTGCACTTGTGATAAAATCATTCACTTAACAATTAGCTGCCACTGTCAATGGTTTCCAGGCACCACGTTCTATCAGTGGGTTGCTGATTATGGCATACTGCTGTTATAAGAATGCTTTCATGGCTTTTAAGAAAGGTTGGCCACTTATACAAAACATTTCAGTTTCTTTTGCTCATCCCCATTCACCTTCCTCCCCTAAAACTAGAGACATATTTCAGCTAGCTTTGCTTTGGTTGGATTATATTTGAGTTTCTTTATGGGTCAAACAAAATATTACTGTGAGACAAACTTGAGACAAACTTCAATCATGAGACCAACATTTTATCCAACAATTCACTCATACTCAAGAACTATGGATATAATACTTATTATATTAGTAACTATTGTGATACATCTCTCACCTTTCAAAGGCAAAGTTCCAAAATACTGAGGGTTGACATAAATTGCAAAAACCTTCGCCCGAAGAGACGTTTGGGCAGATTTTTCTAAACTGTAACTTTTCATGCAACTTTGAAGCATCTCGCACGCAATGGAAAAATTCAAATCACTGTTGAAAAAACTAAAAGCCCACAGGCATAAGACAAAACCAGTCAGATAAACAAACTATCCTCTCATTGCAGGAGTTCTAGAAATACAGTAGTCCCCCCGTACCCACGGCAGAAGCCCAAAACCGCAGATAGGAGTGAACTCATTCATTTCAATGGAAAATTTACCTCCCTGGCAGCCCCCGGTCCCTGGTTCCGGAAGGTGGGTGGGGTGGGCCCTGTATCTTTTCATACCAGTTGTTGTCACTGGCCTTGCTAGCATATGTTGCTTATTCTAATTGCCCTGGAGAAGGTAGTGGTAAGCTGTCTTTGTGAACTGCTGCAGTCCATCTGGTTTAGGAATAGCCACAGTACTAATTGGAAGGTAATTCCAGGATTTTGGATCAGACCAGCGGCAGTGAAGGAACAATGGTATTTTTCCAAGGCAGCATGTGTGTGACATGCCAGGGAATTGCAGGGGTGACATGCATCAATGATAAGATGCGGTGAATACTTAAGGTGTTAGATGGAGTGTTGACCATGCGGAATGCTTTGTCCTGGATGATGTTGCGCTTATTGAGTGTTATTGAAGCTCATCCATCCAGGCGAGTAGAGAGTATTTCACCACTGTCCTAGCTGTGTTCTTCCAAATGGTAGACTGATTTAGGAGACAGAAGATAAGTCACTTGCTTAAGAAATTCTCAACCTCTGGCTGTCTTCTAGCCAGTGTATTGCAAGTGTTACAAATCTGGAAGGAAACAACAGGAATACCTTCGATAATTTTTTGCACCAAGGACAAGTAACCATGTCATTTATGGTGAAATGGGACAGTGTAATAAACATTGTCATAGCAGAAGATTTACACTGTATGTGCAAACTGAAAATAATCTGTTGTACCGATAGTAGAATACACTAAGTGGCACAACCCATATATCTTACACTGAAAACACGAACTCCCTGAGGGCTTCCCTTGATCAGAAAGATACATAAGATATACAATTGTTGAAAGATCAAATGGAAAACCTAAGAAAACAATAGGATTTTGACCAAAAAATAAACAATCGGGAGAAGCCCAGAGTTGGTCCTTAGCAGCTGTTTAGAAGAAAAATCAGACTAATATTTATATATTTAGTTTCCAACAACATTGTTTAGACAAAGCAATGTAGTAACAATTGTTTGGTATGCTCCTTCAGCTACTACTCTTACAGGTTTGGTCACATAGTGGGCACATTAACTAGAAAAGAAAACAATATTTTTGCTCCCATTTAACCTTTACTGCCTGGTACAATTTATCTCCAGTTACTGCTGCTGCACAAAAATAAGGAAAGTGTAAAAATGATATGCATATTCTCACATGCATATTTATAAAGGAGAAAAATATCATAGAATTTTTCAAGACAGAACTATTTTATAGCAGAAGTTTAGCCATAAGAACAATAACTTCCATTCATATTGCACCTTTACTCTCCAAGCACCATCCCTGATGTCACAGAGCGGCACAATCAGAAATAAACACCTGCCAAGCCAATGAAGGGTTTACTGGGGGAACAATGGTTTGATCAGGTACTAAGAGAAGAAAAAGATGGGATGAAGATAGAGGAGGTTAAGCAGGCAATTCGTGAGCAAATGGCTTTCGGAGCTGAAGGCACTGTCAACAATAATAGAATAACGACAGGAGATGATACCAGATGGACTGCAGCAGTTCAAAAGGCAGTTCGCCTTCTCCAGGACAAGAGGCCAGGTTCAGATTTAGAGTTCTGAGGGTAACTGTTGGGTTAAAGGTATTCAGAGGTACAGTAGAATCAGTTAGTACATAATATAGCATAAAGGAACTACATAACATTGCCTTAACGTAGTGAATAATCAGAATTTGAAGACTTCTATCACTTAAGAATTTCATCAGCAAAAGATGGGCAAGAATTTTAGTGTACATATTGAAAATGAATATAGCTTAACTTCTTGCTTTTTAAGTAGTTTGTTCTTATATAACCATAAGATAAGAAAAGCTTTGCAATAAGCCTCAACTACATTATAACTGGACTAATAGACTCCAGTTCTCTAGAGACTTGAAAGCCCCTTTCCACTAATGACTGTTATTTGCTGTTCCTAGCGTGGATGTGCATTAAAGTCTTGAGAGATGAATGCCACCATTTATAATCATTTTTGGCCTCTAACACACCACATGCAATTAATTTTAAACTCGTTGTTAGGTTTACTGGAAAAGCTATAAAAATATACAAAACACTTTGCATGCCAAGTTTTTTAAAATTCATCATAAGCACGAAAGAATAGAATCAACATTTACATAGGTATTAAACAATCTCTCAGTTTTTTTTCTGAAAACCAATGCCAGATCCTCCATGTTCATTGGTCTTAGGCTATTGAAAGCATTAGGTTTATTTCAATACTCCATTGTGCCATTCCTGCAGATTTTCAAAGATTACAGTGTTGGCTTTGTACGATAATGTACATCATGTAATAGCGACTAGGTTAAAAACAATGACTGCAGATGCTGGAAACCAGAGTTTAGATTAGAATGGTGCTGGAAATCACAGCAGTTCAGGCAGCATCCAAGGAGCAGTAAAATCGACATTTTGGGCAAAAGCCCTTCATCAGGAATACAGGCAGAGAGCCTGACGGTGGAGAGATAAATGAGAGGAGGGTGGGGATGGGGAGAAAGTAGCATAGAGTACAATAGGTGAGTGCGGGAGGGGATGAAGGTGATAGGTCAGGGGGGAGGGGCGGTGGAGTGGATAGGTGGAACACTTCAACCCCAGGGCATCAATGTGGACTTCGACAGTTTCCTCATTTTCCCTTCCCCCACCTCACCCCAGTTCCAAACTTCCAGCTCAGCACTGTCCCCATGACTTGTCCTACCTGCCTATCTTCTTTTCCACCTATCCACTCCACCCCCCTCCCCCCTGACCTAACACCTTCATCCCCTCCCCCACTCACCTATTGTACTAATGTAATAGCGCCTGTAAAACCAATCTGCTTTGCATCTTTCACAACTTCTCCTACTATTTAAAGTCAAATTGACCCCCATCATACCCTATTAAAACATTATAAACTTCAGGAAATTAGAACAATCTGCATAATATACTCACTTCTAATAAAAGAATTTAATTTTTAAAGGAGTTTTTTTTGTTATTTGACCAAAGAGAAGAATTAATTATTTACAGAAGATTACTGAATTAATGGCAAAGCCTCTATCACAATTTTATTCAAATTGACCAATTTCAGTGAAATAATTGGTCTAAGCATAAAGCATAGGTATGAGCATTACTCTCTTATTATTTGTTTTGCTAGATTAAGAAAATAGAGTGAAAAACATCTAAATGCATATTAATTTAACCTGGTTATAGACTTGTGTGAATTCATCTAACAAATGGATTTTAATTTTTCTGTAATTTACATATGCGGACTTTGAAATGACGTCATGAGAGACTAAGAAATGAAACATGTACACAGACCTAAAATTCCTCCTTCAATTTTAGTGGGTATGTTAACCCATTTAAAATAAATTGGTGAACACCTCCACTTAAACAATAGGAGGAGGAAATCTCAGACAAGATGCATCTGTGGAATTATTTCAGTGCAGTAACATATTAAATAGATTGTCAAAATGGAAACATGCATTGCATTTTGTGCTCAAGAGGATGGCATTGATTCACCTTTTGTTACCTAGCAACAACACTGAGCACAAGTCAGGTAGAACAATTTGCAGAATGTAGCTCCTTCTACAGCATCCAAAAATATTAAGTAAATCCAGTCTCAGAGGAACACCATGTATGTACTGATTTTTCCATGTTTGCACTTCTGCCACTCTGCTAGCTGTTCTGAATTTAATTGCTAAATTTGTATTAAATGTTAACAATTTGGAGCATCACTGAAGGACACAATTGAGGCACCCAAATGTATTTCATGAAACAATGACTCTTCTACATATTTCAGATTTCTTGCTCCATGAATCTAGATTGAATACAAAACAAGGTCTGAGGTAACAGAGCAGTTGTTAACCCACTCCAAAAACTCAGGGGACTTCCTCGTTTTAAGAAGAATTCTGAACATCTTTCCCAATTGTCCATCAAAAATTTCTTTTAGCGAAGTTTTTTCAAGAACTTTCCCTTTTGATCATTGCAGGTTATTTTCTTCAAATATGGAGGCCACAATTACAATCTTGTTCTGGTTCAGCATTCCTGGTTTGAGATCTGACCTGCTGGCAGTGCACATTGCAAAGCCATGGCTGACATCAAAACGATGTTCAATATGGATGGAAAAGGATTGTCTGCACCTGCTCGATTGCCCCGTAATGGGCAAAATTCCAATCAGGAATGCAAAAGTGAGCATCACCCTAACATCTTCCTGTCGTCATTGTATAAACAAGAGAAATTATTGGAGCATGCTAAATAATGGTAACATGTGAAAAAAGCAAAATATCAAGTGGTTCAAACGTGGACTTGAATTCACAGGGTACACGACAAGAGTGGCCCATTTGACAGTGGCTCCCTCTTTTAGTTTCAAAAGCCATATTTGCCTAACTCCATGATATTGCTCAAGGCTTGAAAGAATACGTTGGGTGGAATGTTCCCATTTTCAGCTAAAGTGTCTTGTCAAGTAAGATTAATGCTGTTCTGTCCACCATAGCTTGGAGCAAATGTTCTCGCGTAATGTTCCGCTCTTTACCACTTCAATTATTTACCTGGGCTCTACGCCAACCCCCTCAAGTAACTGTGTGGCAAGAAAGTGGAAACACTAACCATTGCCAGGATCTTGTGGTATTCACACAGCTGGCATCATATTTAAAACCCACTCACAAACCACTTCAGATGTTGCAAGCTAGCAATTGCTCTCACACTGTGATGCTGTGCTGTTATCACTAAGAGCACAGACCTGAAGGGTAAGTCAGCTCTTCATTTTATAGATGGAGACGTGGTAGGTATTTGCTCACACGTGGTGGAAAGGAGAATAAGGTCCATCCAGCTGAGGACATCAGGGCAAGTGGGCCAGAGTCCAGGTAGGGGCATGGATCCATACTATGTCCCAGTTTAATTGAAATGTAATGTTATCTGCACTGCGTAGAGATAAGTGCTACCATTTCCTCTCACCTTCTGCACAATTGCAGGGCACACTCTAACCTCTATGACTGCATTTGCATCTCACCAATACTCATGGACTACAACTCTGAGTATTATAGGTGTCACATACACAAAACGGTTCTCACCCATTTCATCCTTCCATTGCTGGAAGATAATCACCTATAACTGGGCCAGGAAGGCAAAGAGGATGGTTGCAGATATCAGGTTTCTCATTTCTATTTCCCAAAGAGAAAACATTCTATCTTGCTGAAGAGAAGGTGGACTTCTCACGTGTTGATATACGGAGTTGGTCGTGAATAGTTAACCTACCCAGTAAGTTTCATCATGCTGGGCGCTGAGCCCATTAACACCGATGCTCACTCTTAATTTGCATGGGCTTTCAAACAAGCTTACACAACCAATTCCTAGGATTCTTGTGGCACACTGGTTGTGTCCCTACCTCTGAGCAAAGAGACTCGGCTTAAAGTCACACCTGTTTCCATGGCATGCAAGAATATTTCTGAACAGGTTGATTAAAGAAATCGACACAAGCTATTCCTTCAACTTCTCTGATGAAGGCATAACCATCAGACAGTGAAGAGTTCAGCTCCAGAGACCCTCAGCTCCACCTGCACCTCTAAGGAGGAAACCACTGAACCATCAGAGGATGCATCGGTCAGGTTTTCACTTCCACCAGCTCAGAAACTTTCACCCCATTTGGCACTCTATCTAAATTGGACTAGGGAGCAGAATCTGGGGAGCAGGTCACTGACATTGCACATCTCAGTCTCAGAAAGAAGGCTAATGTTCTCGGCCATTAATGACCTTATCAAAATGATAGACATGGATGTGAACAGCAGGCAGGTTTATTAGAGATAGTTAGTAAACAGGATCAAAGGATGGAGAAGTCCATCAATTTTATCATACTGGCTTCGGTATGTGTGCATCTAGTTGCCTCCACGAAGGCAGTGCCATGGCGATCCAGGTGATTATTTGATCAATTACAATTGCCACAATGATGTGGCAATGAGGGATTTAATGGGCAGAATGTGATGCTCCTGTTTTCTTTCAGGCTAAGATTTATACTTGGACAATGATGACCTGCCAATGAAATGCAAATTGAACCCAGAGGGTGGTATTAATGAATAGGTGGATAAATTATTATTACAATTACCTTTGTCTGACATCCAATTTGAAATATTTTACTCTGCCCACATACACATACACACACACACACACACACACACACACACACACACACACACACACACACACACACACACACACACACCAATCCCACAAAAAAAGAAATGCATTACCTTACTCTACAGACCTTGCGTGCCAATATTGGGCAGTTAACTCTCAATCCAGCATGACAAGATTCCAACTTCCTATTCTGGTCAGTAAGCTGCATTCAGCCGGAGATACAATGTTTCCATTCCTCCCCTACCCCTACGTTTCCCTTTTGTGTTACTGCCCCGTGTCCCCGATGATATTTCAGTCTCCTACCATTTTGATTGAACACGTTTATTGTGCTGTTAACTTGCCAACTTTACCCACAGAGGCCATTGGCTTTGCAAATTTCTATGTCTTTTTCAGCCCTATACTTGGCCCATTTAGAGGCCAGTGTGATTACGACCATTCCATCTCTTCAAATCTCCCAGTTCTCACCTATTCTCTATGAGATCCCACTTTTCTATCTACAATAACACCCTAGCACATATCACTCCCTCAGCAACCCACTATAATAAATCCCAATCCCGGAAGTGAATTGCACAGTTTCTCTAACACTCCATTGACTGATCACTGAATCATCCCTGACTAATATTACCCAAACTCCAAAGGAATAAATGTGACCCACCCCTGTGGACTGATTTGGCACAATACCCCTGACTGAATACAGCTCACATCCCTAGACTGATGATCTCCTTAACACCTCTAACTGATTTAGCAGCAATCCATAGACTACTTGGACTTGGTCTGACTGTAACTCATTCCTCTGGACGGGAGACAAACAAGTCCCTTGACTGACTGAGGCAATACCCCTGACTGGCTGTAGTCACCCTTCACTCAACTGAGGACTCTCACTTATCACCATTTGTTTGAACCACATACAATGTTTTTGCTGTGTAAGTGAATGACAGATGCTGCAGATATTATGTTGACATAATATGGTACCATACAGCAACACTTTCATCCCTTTGACTGTTACTGCTCCTCAGCCTGACGAGCTGCCTGCCTTTCCCTTTCTGTTGAAAAGCAATGCAGGCCACAACACTGGCAGTCTATACCTTAGCTCTGAAGATTTTTAGTGTCAAGAAAGCAATGTGACCCACATAGAGACTGACAGCCTGTAAATCAATGCTAAAGTGAATAAACACTAAGAACTAAAGCTAGGAGCCATAAGAAGCATCCGATGCAATTGTATGATGAATGTGTGTTCCAACATGCAAAGCGACCTAGAATTGTTCAAGTAATAGATGCCCCTGAGGTTTAATGTAAAGTGCAATGCTGAAGGGCTGAAGTGGTGTGTACTGGGCCGAAGATTACTTGGTGAGAGTTCCCAGATACCAGCCTGGGTGGTTAAAGAGAATGGCCATCAGGGGCATGGGACACTGTGTTGCAGACATAGCTGGATGATGAATGGGCCAAGCATTTGGCAAGTTACAACTGCCAAAACCCGCTCTGTGTTTCATGTCAGCATGTGCATCATATAATTTCTCAGGGAAAGAGAGGAAAAATTAAAGTGGCATAAAAGTAAGGTATGATGGGCTACGCAGGAAGTGCAAATGCATGGAAATAAAGTAGCAGCTGCTCAGCGGAGAGATTCTGAAGTCACCATTTAAGGATTGAAGCAAAAATCACAAAAGCCTTTTGTTGACAATGAGAGTGCTTTTTTTTCTCATTTTCACCATATTTTCTCAATCTTCTTGCCATTTCCAAAGCCACGTGAGGGAAGGTGAAGAAACAAAAATGAACTTTAAAGTCACCCTCTGTAACCACACTGCAGCTTCATGAGGCTCTCCTTCTGAATCATTTTATTAAAAAAATTATCATTCTTCACTTTCAAAGCTTCACTCTAATGGATAGGTTTTACTAGAACCTTGAGTTATATGAAACTATTATGAAGCATGATACTGTAATTAAGAGTTCAAGTACTACCATTGATTATATAAATAACTAATTGTAAATAAATATGCATTGATTTCTGGAATCTTGTTATATTTATCAGGATTATTGATATTGACAAATATGTTCTGTTCTACAGATATTGGTATTCCAATATAGCTCTGATTTACATTCTTGACTTGTTACAATTTTGTAGACTGAACAACTTCACTTAATTGAGCAAGTTTTAAATAATTTTCTAAACTAAATACTGCGGTCAACAACTGGATAAACCGAACTGGAATTTCAAATGGAAGTCAGGAGTTTGCTTTTAAAATCAAGGTGTTAACAACTGAGAAATTAACCAAAGAAACGCACCTCATGGTTAATGTACAGAAATATGAGATCAAAGACTTGACATGTGAGTCAGTTATGAAATAAGATTATAGAAGTTTTACCTTAAAAGCTTAAATAACTAAAAATAATGTATGTGGCTGTTTAAAACAGCACAATTTATTTTGTTAGGTGATATGACCATAGTGTGCTTGCATTTTTTTAAATGTATGAGTGCACATGGATTGAGCAAGAGTTGGGTTTGTACTGAGTCATATATTTTTAGATTTATAAACAACTAACTGTTGTTACAACGCAAAGGAAGACCACCTCCCCCACCGAGAGGTAAAACTGAAACGCCCAAAGAGGAGCATCTGGCTCTATAATCTGTTAAAAAGAATCTGTTAAAATGTAACCCATTTACAGCAACTTCTAATGTTAACTAAAATAAATCCCTAACATTCATTTTAAAATCAACAAGTAACAATTTATTTGTCTAACTCTAACAGTGAATACATTAACTAAACTGTTAACAAACCAAAAAAATCCCTTCTAACTACAAACCATTCCTGAATAAAACAAAATTCTAATGGTATGCGGTTCAAATAAATATAAGACCCACTCATGCATAAAAAATGTAGAAGTTAGTCTCGCGAAATTACAGCCAGGTTACGTGCTTTCCGGAATGCTCTCGGTCTCCTCGGTCGAGTCTTCTCTTAGGAACACCTCCTCTGATTCTTCTGTCAGGGATGTTTCCTCCAATTCTTCTGTCAGGAACGCCTTTTCCTCAGAGTCTTCATCATTGTTACTGTTATTATTTGGATGGTGCTTTCTCTAATACATAGATGACTGTGAAAACCCATTTTTTCTCTCGAGAGCTAACAGCTGATAGCTCGAGCAGGATGGCAGTTAACTCTGTGGATTTTTCAATTGCCCCCTTCTTTTATATCCTTGATAGCCTATCAATATTTTTATAATTGGATTGGTCCTACATTGTCAAAACTAGCAGGCCAAGTGCTGCTTGGCCTGCTAACTGTATTGCCTTTTGATATAAATATTTCAGTTTGGATTCTCTGGGTACTGGCAAATTCAAGCTGCTGCCATACATCATTTTAACTCTAAGCTCAGGAAAAGAACACTATCTTTTAAAGGGACCATGCAATACTTTCCCCCTTTCACAATTTCACAAACAGCAACTTCGCAATACTATGCTCACAAATATGACATCTCAAGCTTAAATATAGACATTGGGCTATATGCTTATTTAGAGTGCCATTATTTTACATACATAGTTGAGCGGTTGATGACTGCCTACAGGTTAACATGATTTGGAGATGCCAGTGTTGGACTGGGGTATACAAAAGTTAAAAATCACACAACACCAGGTTATAGTCCAACAGGTTTAATTGGAAGCATACTAGCTTTCGGAGCGACGCTCCTTCATCAGGTGATAGTGGAGGCCTCGATCATAACAGAATTTATAGCAAAAATTTAGAGTGTAATGTAACTGAAATTACATTGAAAAATTGATTGTCTGTTAAGCCTTTCATCTGTTAGAATACAGTGATAGTTTCACTTCTTTCATGTGGAAATCACAAAACCTTTTTTTAAAGTTGCATTCTCGGGTTAGCTGTGATAGCTAGACAATATGTTGAAGGTGTTGGCCCCCTGTGTTCTCTGTCTATGCCATGATGTTTAGATTGATTCTAATCTAAAAAGTGAGATAACAGAGTTTTACATAAATTCATACAGTTTTTGAGCTCAGAGTTCTACATGAATGCTTGCAGTTTTTGACCAAAGTGAAATGTAACTCTGCAAGTACAAATTCACCCCACAAAATATATGTCCGCTTGTGGGTCTTTGTCTGTCTATGTGTGTGTGTTTGTCTGGGGTGGGGGTTGTGTGTGTGTGTAGTGAGTGCAGAGTGTCTTAAGTCTGTGAGGGGGTGCGTGTGCCTGTGCGCGCGTCTGTGTGTACCTGTGTCCGTGTATATGTGCGAGAGTGTGTGTGTGTGTGTGTGTGTGTAGGAATATCTGTGTATGTGTGTAGTGCAATGGTGATGACCCTGTAATGTGACATGAACCCAAGGTCCCAGCTGAGGCCCTCCCTATGGGTACTGAACTTAGCTATCACCACTTTTCTCTGCTGCCTGTCCCGAAGTTCACCTTGGAGGATGGTCACACAAAGGTCTGAGGCTGAATGTCCTGGACCAGGACTCACTACACACACACACACACACACACACACACACACACACACACACACACACACACACACACACACACACACACACACATTCTCACACTCACAACCACCATCCCAGACAGACACACACACAAAGACAGACAAAGACCCACATGCACACATATATTTTGTGGGGTGAATTTGTACTTGCAGAGTTACATTGTACTTTGCTCAAAAACTGCATGCATTCATGTAGAACTCTAAGCTCAAAAACTGCATGAATTTATGTAAAACTCTGTTATCTCACTTTTTAAATTAGAATCAATCTAAACATCAGGTCATAGACAGAGAACACAGGGGGCCAACACCTTCAACATATTGTCTAGTTAGCACCATTGTTAACAGCTAACCCGAGAATGCAATTTTAAAAAAAAGGTTTTGTGATTTACACATGAAAGAAGTGAAACTATCACTGTATTCTAACAGATGAAAGGCTTAACAGACAATCATTTTTTCAATGTATAATTTCAGTTACATTACACTCTAAATTTTTGCTATAAATTCTGTTATGATCGAACCCCCCACTATCATCTGATGAGAGAATATCGCTCCAAAAGCTAGTGTGCTTCCAATTAAACCTGTTGGACTATAACCTGGTGTAGTGTGATTTTTAACTTTGCAGGTTAACAGATTGGGTGCTGACTGAATCAATGACTGAATGTTCAGAAAGCAAGATTGAGAGCTATTGTGCTACTTGCTTAAAGCTATAGTATCTTTCTAAGATCTGTACAATATGACGACATTAGCTTGTTAGTTGGTACTATAATTAGAGTCTCAAATTTAGTTAAGTTTATGCACAACATGACAGAAATTAACAGCTTATTACAGTAATATCTACTGTAATATGTTTAGGTATAGTTCTTACAAGTGAACACTGAGGGAAGGACTCAGATTTTACAATAAAACAAGAAACTATGCCATTTGATGGATGGCACAAATATTTCAAGGTCTATCAATTAGCCTGCTTAGTTCAAATCTCATGACACAGCTAATTTATTAGTGTTAATGGAAAAGAGGTTAGGATATTATAATCTAATTGATGCGTTAACTGTCATCAGGCTCGACATTTTTCTTTTTGGGGCAAAAGTTTAATTGCATGCAACCTAAGTTCTGAATATCCAAATTATTTGTCAAGGTATACAACTAGAAAAGGGAAAATGTGGTCTTGGTTTGCCTAGTGAGAGATCAGCAAAGGATGCAACCAGATCAATACATTGGGGTAAAAACAATGACTGCAGATGCTGGAAACCAGATTCTGGATTAGTGGTGCTGGAAGAGCACAGCAGTTCAGGCAGCATCCGAGGAGCAGCAGAATCAACGTTTCGGGCAAAAGCCAGGGCTTTTGCTGCACCTCGGATGCTGCCTGACCTGTTGCGCTCTTCCAGCACCACTAATCCAGATCAATGCATTGCCAACTGAAATTATAGTATAAGTACCTTAAGTCTGGATTAGTTCCTTTGGCACAGCACATCATATAACCCACAGTACTCAGTAATAACACAGATTCCTAACTCAATTAAATATTCAACTAATAGTACAAAGCAATGCACTGGATCACAATGATTAAATAAAACAATTTGTCTATCATTAGCCCAAAATTTGGTTAATAATATTACTAAACAATAATAGAATTCTGCTGCATGATATAAGTTAATGAATCATACCATAATTCTTAAGCTCTTATTGAATGATAAAATTCAAATTAAATGAGCTTTAAATTGTAGTAGATGCCAGTATGAAGTTCAGTGAAATAGAATATGCCTATAATACTAAATCAAAGGTTGTTCAGAATATTCACATAATATTATATCATGGTTAAACACAGAACGTTACACTTTATCTGAGATATATGAATGAGACTGTGGCAAACAAAATTGGAAAGAACTGTGGATGCTGTAAATCAGAAACAAGAACAGAGATTGCTGGAAAAGCTCAGCAGGTCTGGCAGCATCTGTGAAGAGAATTCAGAGTTAACATTTTAGGTGAAGTAACCCTTCCTCAGAACGGAGTTCTCCTGCCAGGCCTGTTGAGCTTTTCCAACAATTTCTGTTTTTGTTTCTGAACTACAGCATCCACAGTTCTTTCAGAGACTATGGTAACGTTTGTCACCAGTAAGTGTAATGCAAATTACAGTTTTGCTTAAATACCATCAATCGGCATTTCACATGCCAATATCAGCATCTCGGGAATAAAAACAGAAAACGTTGGAAAGACTCAGCAAACTATGCATTACCTGTGAGAAGCAAAGGATTGGATTATTCGCTGCATCACTTGTGCAAAGCCACTTAAAATCCAATGGCTAGTCAAGTGAGAGTTCCCCGTGTAATGGGAAGAAACCCTGCACATCCCCTTTGTCCCTCCCCTTCCCTTGTCCCAACACCCACAAGTCTGAATTTACCTCAAAGTCTTCACTCTCCAGTGTGTCCCCTTTGGGCTGCTTGAAGTCTCAGCAATGGTCGCCACTACCAGTGGCACTGCTAGATCTAGAGTGTGGCTGCACTATTGATGGATCAGTGGAGCTGGACATCTTGCCTGATGGGTGGTGGGAGAAGTGGTTGTGGTGGAATCCTGCCTCAAGTAAAGTAAAGGCCTGATGGCTGTTACTTGACTGCAGGGCTAGATGACCAAGAACAGGAATGATAGAAAGACCTCTCCTGCCTATAATTCAGTTGCTCGTGTCTCCACACAGATATTGCCTAATCAGTTAATTATTACAGCATTTCTAATTTAATTCAAATTTCCAGCATTCGTAGTATTGCATTTCTGTATATCATGACCTGTTCCCATTGTTGAAACTTGACAACAATTGTCATGAAATGGGTTTCTTTCTCTTCATTAGCACCCCAAGAGCTTTGCTATTAAACGTATCATTTCAGCCTCTGCACAGTACATGTTAGGTTTGGAGGTACTGAAATAGAGTTGAGAAAGATTGCTGATTAGCAAAAACAGAAGATGCAAACAGATCACAATGAAAGGAAGGGAACTAAAAGGAAGCGGATAGAAGTTAACATGGTGCGGAAAGGTTCAAAACTGGCTGGGTTGAGGAGAAAAGAGGCAAAGTTGACCAATGCAAATTAGGAAAAAGGAAAATGTACTAGACTAAGTCAGGAGGTGGAAAGTACAGTATCATTAATTTATGATGTGTAAAGAATGTGAGAAGAGCAAAAAATAAAACTGTATTAGTAAGATAGCATGCGTAAGGATATAAAATTACCAGGTCAAATCGAAAAGAAGAAAGAGGGCCGAAGGGCCTGTTTCCACACTGTAAGTAATCTAATCTAATCTAATCTAATCTAATAGGAAAAACTTCCATAGAGAAAGAAGCTGCAGATCATTGGATGAGTGAATTGAGAAGATTGGAGGAGACTGTCATTGTGAAAGAGAAGAGTTTGATGAGTACAGCATGTTGGTGATCTGGCCCAGAAAGAGCAGACTGCTTCTTTGAGTTGGGGGAAAGGAAAAAGTAAGTTATCAATAGAGCTATCAAGTGACACAAATTGCACAATATTTTGTTCTCTATTGCTCAGTTTGTGTTCTATCAGGGCCACTCACCTCCTGGTCTCATGTTAGATTAGATTAGATTACTTACAGTGTGGAAACAGGCCCTTTGGCCCAACAAGTCCACACCGACCCGTCACCCACCCATTCCCCTACAGACCCACCCATTCCCCTACAAGGAAGTGGATAGAAATTAACATGGTGCGGAAAGGTTAAAAACTGGCTGTTTGGGCAAATTCCCAAACAATTCCAGAGGTGAGGTGAGCATGACTGCCCTTGTGAATGAGGCAGTATTTGACCAAGTTTAGAATCAAATTTGAAAATTTGGAGTCAATGGGAATCAGGGAAAAAACTTTCCTCGAGTTACAATCATACTAACACAAGGGAAGGTGGTCAAGGTCAATGGAGGTCAGTTTTCTCAATCACAGGATATCAATGCAGGAGTTACTCGGAGTAATTACCTGACTCTAATCATCTTTAACTGCTTCATCAATGATCTTCTTTCCTTCATAAGGTCAGAAGTGAGGATGTTTATCAATGTTTACACAATGTTCAGCACCATTCATGACTCCTCAGACACTAAAGTAGTCTGTGTTCATACATGGCAAAATTGGAACAACATTCAGGCTTAGGTTGGTAAGTGAAAAGTAACATTTGCACTACACAAGTTCCACACAATGACCATCTTTAACAAGCAAAATTATAATCACCTCTCCTTAATATTCAATGAACTTACCATTGCTGAATCCCCCACCATCATTTGGAAAATTACCATTAACCCAAAACTGAACTGAACTAGTCACATAAATACTAAGGCTCCAAAGAAGGCTACGAAATTCTGTGAGGACTGCAGATACTGGACAGTCAGAGTCAAAACGTGTGGTGCTTGAAACGCACAGCAGATCAGATAGCATCCGAGGAGCAGTAGAATTAATGTTTTGGGCATAAGCCCTTCATCAGGAATGTTCTTCATCAGAAGGCTAGGAAATTCTGAGATGAGTAACTGACTTCCTAAGGGATGAGGCTACTATTTAGTAAACCTATAAATGGTTTTCACCACTAAAAGGGTGCTGCCATTAAGTCAAAACGACTTTTTCACTGTCACACAAAAGAGTTTCATTGCTCGAGTCATGCCAGATATGTCAGCTCTACATCACAAAAACTGGCAAACCTCTTAACAGTGGAAAGCTTGGTGATCGTAGTCAATCAACCTGTGTTTACTAGCCTCAGAAAAGCATATCCACCATTAGATATGATTCTGCTATTGGAAATTATTTTTTTAAATAATCTAGACTATGCTAAGAGTTATTAATGGTCATCAGTCAGGCTCACAGTGTGATACATTTGCACAAGCTGGAAGTTTCATATATGAATACACAGGGCCCTGGTTTATGGAGGCAAAAGGAATTTGTATATAGTAACTTTTATTTAATAAAATCTCTGCCAATCTGTACTCAATGGCAATCAGAATCTACATTTGGCCTGAGAATTAAAATTGACAGGTAACTGTTCTTGCTGCACCTCCATGCCATGCACACTCGTCTCAATCTGCATAAAATATGTCCCTTTGTTGAAGTATTTTTCCTGCATCCTAGTCCCATGAGTGTAAGGCGAAAAGCTTCAAATTCTTGTCTCCTTTTAGCAATGTTTAAACTCTGTACTGGAAAACAATTATTTATTTTAAAATATCAATGATAAAGTATGGAAGGCCTAGGAATGCACCAGAAAACACCATACTTTGAGTAAAAATATAAAAGAGTAAAACTATTTCCGGACACCTACTCCCTTAGTAATCTACTAACATTTGGATTTCCTCCCAAAGTACTGAAATACCTTCATGTTTTTCCCCAAACACAAATGAACAATCATTGTATAAAACCACAGTTTCAGTTACAAACCCACATAATTACCTGTTTTCACAAATCTTAGGCTTATAATCCTACATTGGTAAGAATGTTGACACTTAGCAATAAAACAACTGAAAAGTATAATCAAATCAAGTTTTCTTCTTGTAAAATAAATCTCCTCTTCCTCTTTTCCCTGCCTCTTTATTTGGCCTGGAGCTATGCTTCATGCCGGCTGTAGGAAGCAGAGGTTCACTTCCTGCTCATATGAGGCATATTGAGAAGTTGACTCATACTCACCTTAGGCCAGCCAGATTATCTGTACGTATTATTTTGTTTTAACTTTTTGCTCTTGTTTTGTCAGAATCTAATAATACCTTTAAATACAATTTAAGTGTTCAAGTTGTGAAGTATCCAAACAAACATTATGAGTTTGGTCATTGTCATAACCTTTTGAATCATAAAATGTGTAATGCTCAGTCGGATGCATTGCCATCCTTTCTCCTTTTCTAACTTACAACACCATCCAATTTTCACTGCCGGATTGTGTTCTATCATGTAGAGCATGTTGAATTGACACAAGTATTGTTTTCAAACATTCAAAGGCATTTGTAAGCAAGTTTAAAAATAAAGATCACATTTAATTACATGTTACATGATCTTTTGTCAAAGGCTTTTTCGTTAACCTTTTACAAAAAATAAAGGGGAAATTTATCCTCAAGGATAGGTGGGAAGGTAAAAATGTTAAGATTCTCAAACTGGTTCCCAAAGCAGTTTTAACACATGCATCAGGAGTGGACCAATCCCTTCTCAGGAAGCAAGTCGGACAATGAATTTTTTTCTGAAGGACATACATCTACATTTTAACATTTTAAAAATATTTTAGTACAGGGATGTCAAGATTCCTCGTCTCAGGAATTGTGGCAGGTAAGTGTAGTGGTGGGGTTGAGAAGGCTTGGATCGATGAACCAGGTGCCTTTATTGCCCTGTTTGTGGGCCAGGAGGAGTGTGAGGGTTTACTTCAGATCACACAAGCTTCCTGGGCATAGTTGGATCCCCTCAGTCAACCACAAAACATCATCTTTGTCTGATCCCTGCATTATGCAATGGGTGACCAACCTCAAATTTCCTGCATCCTGTGCCCTGTGATTCCAGACAATTTCCCTGTTCCTTCCCTGTCCGAAAGGCAGCCAGCCAATCAGCTAGTCTGTCTGATTGAAAACCCATTCAAAAAGTTTCAAAGATACCCTGTGACTAAATCTACAATATTGTGAGAAACTCATATCTGTCTTCCCATTTGAAAACCAACTCCTTGACCACTCTCTGTTCTTTAATTCCAGCCACAAGGAAATATCTAGGCCAAAGATTCTAGGAATTCATAGTAATGCGGGAAAGACTGACCAGTCTTCTGAGAGGGTGTTGATTAATTATACATTCATTCTTTGAATATGATAGTCTGTTCACAGCTGGTCTGATGATGAAAAGTTTTTCAAGTTAAAATAAAATGACTCATATAGTTTTGTCAAATTTCAAAGAAGCAATGGAATCATCAGAGACTACAAACAGCAATTAATACTTAGGTTGACAAATTATGCTCTCTGATTTCCAACATCTGCAGTCCTCACTTGCTACTAGTTGATTTCAACCTTACTGCTAAACCTCTTCCAAGGATGCCCTACCTTGAAGTTCTCCTCTTCTCTCTGAAGGGCTTATTCCATAAAACGTCAATTCTCCTGCTCCTCAGATGCTGCCTGACCTGCTGCGCTTTTCTAGCATCACACTCTTGACTCTGATCTCCAGCATCTGCAGTCCTCACTTTCTACTACTGACAAATTATGCCTGCCTAGTTATTGCTTAACTATGAGTTGCATAGTAACTATTAAGCTGTGTCAATCTGTGGCAGATATTTATCTCTATCACAAACAGACAGCACCAACTTCTGCAGTTCTGTTCTCACCTCAGAAACACTGCATTATCTACTGCCTATGTTCATCTGGTAGCACATTAAGGGCACTTTCGATTGCAGATTTCAGAGCTCTCAAATCACATTGATTTCAAGTTAAAAATCCACCTAATCTCCAAAATTAAATTCTGTTGTAAAGCCACTCACTTAAATTGACAGCTTTGTTGCCCTCTCCAAAGATGCTGGATGACTTGCTTAATACCGAGCATTTTCTGCTTTATTTTACTCTGAAGGAAGCCATTTTATGACAATTACAAATCAACACGAAGTAATAGAAAGGTATAGCACAATAGGAGGCTATTCAGTATATCTAGTCTACAGTGTGTACATTCTGAATAAGTCATATTGGACTCAAACTCTGCTCTCTTTCTAAAGGAGCAGCCAGACCTGCTGAGTTTATCCATCAGTTTCCTTGTTTGATTCAGAGTTTCAGCATCTGCAGTATTGTGCTTTCATCTGAGTAACTTTTAGCCAACCAGTGTAAACTTCTCAACATAAGTTTCCTGAAGATTCTTGATGAAGGACCGTCGCTCCGAAAGCTAGTGCTTCCCAATAAACCAGTTGGACTATAACCTGGTGTTGTAAAGTGATTTTTAACTTTGTACAGCCCAGTCCAACACCGGCATCTCCAAATCATAAGTTACTTACAGCACAGTGTTACCTATGGGATCTTTAACTCAATCTTTCGCATTAAGTAGGCTGAAAAAAACCCCTCAAATTAAGGAACATGTGCATATCCTACAAACACAATATATAAATTACAAGCCATCTCAAGGGCAGCAAAGGAAAACAAATTTTCAACAGTATCTTTTAAATTATTAATTTTTTTCTTTTTTAAAAGCTGCAAAGAATTGTGGCTGGCAGGTAGCTTTCAGGCAACAAAACCGATGTGACAGTTTTAGGTTTACTTCTTGCAAATGCTTGCAACAAACAAGTACCAGCTTTCTGCTGAATTACAATAATGTTATCACTGCAGTGAGCCCTCCACTGCACAGATAAAAGCATCATCATTTCTCATTAGTGATGGATCAGTGGGACTATATTGTCACTGGAAGTTCTGTGAAATCATAATTCATCAGCATTTACTTACTGTATACTAATGGTTCTATTAATCTCATCTATTTTGCTTTCTAATGCTCTAAAACACTACAACAATAAAAAAAATTAAAGGAATTTATAGCCTGTTTCATTTTCATATGGTACTGTGAAGAGTAGAAATGCTGAATGAAGTCTGTTACTGATCATTTTGATTATATTAAATCCATACTGACAAGTTAAATATCAAAAATGATTCATACAGTTTTAGTAAATGCTGTTTGTTCACTATTATCTGCATTTTGTGCAAATAGTGTTTTTTGTGCAGAGTGCTTTGCATTATTTAACAGTTTTTCTCATCTCCATGTGTATTTATTATCCTTATTTCTTGCTATTTGAGCTTTATCAGCTATAAGGGGAATCCATTGTTGCTAAGCTCCCTTCATCTTCAGTAACAACATGGAAAATTAGGACTTTGAGGTTCTATGAAGTCGATCCACAGTTTTGACAGCATAGTATCAATATCGGATGTCAGCTGTGTCAGTTAATCCCATGCCAGAGTCTTGAAAAGTAAAAAAACTATCATGGCACTCCAGTACAATACCGTGATACAGCACTGGTGGACATGTGCCTTTCTGAAGAGAACTTAAACTGAGATCCAGTCTGCTCTTTCAGGTCAATGTACATATCACATGAAACCATCTCAAAGAAAAGCAGGATGCTATTTCTGGTTTAAAGACTAATAGTCACCTCTCAATCAGCTTTCACTAAAATAGATTACCATAACATCTCCACAATGTGGAAGCAGGCCATTCAGCCCATCAAGTCCACACTGATCTTCCGAACAGCATTCCAACCATTCCAACTCCCTCCACTCTATCCTTGTAACCCTACATTTCTCATGGCTAATCCACCTAACCTACTCATCCCTGGACACAAAGGGCAATTTAGCATGGCCAATCCACTGAACCTGCACATCTTTGGATTGTGAGTGGAAACCGGAACACCCGGAGGAAACCTATGCAGACAAGGGAAGAGTGTACAAACTCCACACAGACAGTCATCCAAAGGTGGAATTGAACTCAGGTCCCTGGTGTGGTGAGACAGCTGTGCTAACCACTGAGTCACTGTGCCATCCCACCATTATTTGGTTATCATCACATGGTTATTTAAGGGAGTTTATTCTGTGTGATTTGGCTGGCCTGGATTAGATTCTTGTTGAGTCTGGTAGCTCAGAAAGCACTTTGAAAGTATTAGTCAACCAGAACTTTAGGATTCCTGATCTCTTTCCCCGGACATTTGATTTTCACATAGTCTTTTATTGGTGCAACTGCTACAGGTCACAAATCCACAGCCAACAACCCCAATCCAGCTTGCCGTATCAGGAAATAAACATAAGGCATACTTTTGACATTTTCATGAAGTGGGGCAATTATTCTCGAGGTACGTGATTTACCTCATGTCAGAGATGCCTTGCACTATGAACTGAATGTGGAAACCTTATAAAAACTGAATTCAAAAGGCCCTCTTTAAGCCCAATGTCAAGGTATCTCTGTCCTAACATCTGACTTGGCTTATCATGCCCTCATGTTCAATTATTTCCCCTCTACCATCCAAAACCATCCAGGCCAAATTAGACCTTCTCCTCATCCAATGGCCCCTCATTCAGCCAATGTTAAGGTAAATGCATTCAAAACATCCTCAAGTCCCCCTCCAAGCAAGTGTAAAAGATCACACAATAATAAAGTCCCCAAAGGTCATCCTCACTAAACACTTAATTGATGCCGTGATAAGAAGGGGATGAGCTTTTCTCCAGGGACAACACGGTGCATTATTTTCCCTCTTGCCACCTCTCTCATTTCCTCCCAGGAGACAAAAAGTGTACTTTCATTTTCATGTCTGCAAAAATATGCTCCATTAAAACAAGACCATTTTTATTTTCTTTCCCTTTCCATAAACAATATTTTTTTCTACACTCTTCCTGATCGTTAGTGTTGTTGCCACTTCACTTTGCATTGTCACATATGGCATCATATAACATCTCATGCATCCTTTCTCTCGGTAAGAGATAAATAGCGAAGATTCAGACTGTAGATATCTGAAAATACTATTCATTACATCATTCTGTCCTAATTGAATTGTCTCCCATTTTCAAAAGTGCAATTCCTCAAATCAGCCATGCATTTGCTGAAACAAAAACAGAAACTGCTGGTGAAACTCAGTAGGTCTGGCAGCATCTGTTGGACAAAGCAGAGTTTATGTTTCAAGCCCGGTAACTCTTCATTAGAATAGATGCATTAGCTGAGGTTTTTATTTATGTATCATCATAGCATGAAGTCACTAATTGTAACCTTGTATAATTGTAATGTTCTTCTAAAACAAATGATAGGAAGGGAGGTTAAAATTTCACCTGGAGATTATATACTTTTGCCCACACATATATCCTGAAGACTTTAAAAGTTCAACTAAGATTTGTTCAGTCACTCACTTTCAAAAGCAAAACACCTATGAACAAAGAAAGAAAAACATCTATGACTCAGTGTTCTGCCTCCAACCTTCAGTCTTTCCAAAGATCTTAACGCTTTGAAAACGTACATCTCCTTCAACATTTCCTCCAAAGGAACTGGATTTTAGAAGCATGAATCTTATTTATTTTGTCTTTTCATTTCAAACTCTTAGCTTATAGTTTTCAAAAATAGTGGCTATGCAGTCCTAAATCTTTATTTCATAAAAGCTTGAAAGTAAATGTTAAATCTGAGAGTCAGGGAATCAAAGAGTAGCAAGTAATGGAGAGGGGGGTCTCACCTGCTGACTGGAGCCAGGGTGCTGAATGCTGCATCATTTATGTGTGATAAACAAATACACTGAATAGTCCTGTATGACCCAAACTTCAAAAATGCCCATCAAGTCAGACAGGAAGAGTTCAGTTATTTCTGAAACAAGCAGTAAGTCCCAAAAGCACTCTGGTCAAATGGCTCACATAGCAGGCCATGCCAGAGGTGGCTGGCAGAGCAATGAACATTCTCAGAAGGGGGATTGGCTTCTCTAGAGCAATTTCTAGCAGAGTTGTGAATCTGTGGAACTAACTGCCCCAGATTGTAGTGGAGGCAGAATCAATCAACAGATTCAAGAAATACATAGCCATGATTCTTTTGAAAAGCAGGCCAAAGGGCTTTGGGGAGCAGGCAGGAAAGTGGAGATGAGAACAGGATCAGATCAGCCACAATCATGTTAAATAGCGGAGAGGGCTTGAAGGGCTGAATTGCCTGCTCCTGCACCTAATTCCCATGTTCCTATGTATCTGCTATAAGAGGAAAGACAAAACAGAAGTATGGCAGGCCTATAAGTTCTCAATGATGTAGCAATGTGTAAAATGGCAAAGCAAGGCAAGGTGGGGATGCTGTGAAAATGCAAGTAGGCACAGAGTCAATGAGCACTAAAAGAACAAGTGAAGTTCTCTGAGATACACACTGCTCCAATCCATGAGAATGTGTGTCCCTGTGTGAAGGGGGCCTGGCAGCAGTACAAAGCAATGTGTTGGTGTGGTCTAAAGTGGTTAATTGCATTCTAGTGAGTTGGAGATATGCCATGATGATGTAATGAGGCTTGTATGTGTCCAATACTAACCCCTATGGTGTAGTCAGTTGCTAGCTATGAAATATATGCCAGGAATGTTGGGGACTGCTGTCCAAGGTGGAGATCTGAAGGAGCAAACTATGGAGCTGGCTTTGCGAGCTGTCCACTTTGACTTTGTATCAGAAACTATCACCATTCAGTTTCTCTCCACAGGACGGGAGAACAGAAAACTATTTTTATTTTATTTTATTCAAGCAAGAGATTTAGGCTTCAATGATTTGGAATGCATTTAGTGCTCAGTTCTAGTTGCCCATTAGCAAGGTGGAGGTGAGTTGTCTTCTTGAATTACCCTTAGTCAGGGAGTTCCAGAACTAAGGGAATGATGGTCAGCATGCTGAGTGGCTTAGAGAGGAAATTGCAGGTGGTGGTGGTTTTCCCAACTATCTGCCCTTTTCCTTCTTAATGGTGGTGGTCATTGATTCGGAAGCGACCTGATGAACATGTAATAAGTAATACTTGGATATTAATTCATGCAAATCTGCCTTCACACTCACTAACTAGGTTCTCAGCTCCCTGTTTAAACCCTTTCCATTCTTGACAAAAACAGAAATTGCTGGAGAAACCCAGAAGATCTGGCAGCATCTATGGATAGAAGACAGAGTCAACGTTTCTAGTCTAATGACCCTTCTTCAGCACCCAAAACATTAACTCTGCTTTCTCCTCACAGATGCTGCCAGACCTGCTAAGTTTCCCCAACAAGTTCTGTTTTTGTTTCAGATTGCCATCACCTGACATTTCTTTTCTTGACATTGAGAGTCTTATTTTAGCAATGGCATCATACTGCTGAATACAGGGAAATGTCAGCCCTTTGTATCCAGTTCTGAGTACCATACCGAAGGATGTGAAGACTTTATACAGGATGCAGGAAAAATTCACAAAAATGTTTCAAGAAATCAGGAGTTTCAGTTGCAGTGAAGGTTAAAGAATCTGGGTTGCTTTCTTTCGAAAAGAGAAAATTGAGACATATGCCAGAAGTGTTCAAAATCATGTCCACACAAAGTTGATGGTGACAACACTTTTCATTGGCTGAAGTGTTAAAAATCAGATGTTTCAAGCAATTCACAAAGTGAACCTAAAGAAAAACAGTTTTCCACAGTAGCAATGGGAATTGTGTAGGCTCTAGCTACAAACTTTCAGTCTCCCCCATACTCAGGGGAGGTGCCAGAGGACTGGAGAATTGCAAACATTAAACACTTATTTAAGAAAGGTTGTAAGGCTAAACCCAGCAGTTATAGACAGGTTAGGCTAACTGTGGAGTTGGAGAAGCTTCTTGATACAATTATGTGTGACAGAATTAGTAGTCACATGGAAAGATGTGTGCTGATTAGGCAGAGAGGAAAATTGTGCTGAATGAACTTGGTGTTTTTTTGAGAGGTAACAGAAGGTTGATGAATGTCATGCTGTTGATATCATGCCCATGGACTTCCAAAAGGCATTCAATACAAAACTTGGAATCATTATAAACAGTGAGGAGAACAGTGTAGAACACAAAAGAATATAGACAGGTTGGTGAAGTAAACAGATAGGTGGAAGATGAAGTTTGATGTGGATAGTTATGAGGTGATTAATTTTGTTAGGAAGAACATTGAGAGACAATATAAACCAAGTGGTACAATTCTAAAGGGGTACAGAAGCAGATTGAACTGGGTGTACATGCACTGTCGCAACTCATTGGGGTAGTGTGTTGGAAATCAAAACCCATGATTTCCAGAGCCAACACAAGTACAAAAATATTTAATCAAACTACTCAACATCCCCAATTTACCTGACTAATGAATTCAGGTTAGAATAAAACATTCATCAGGTTTTGCACTTAACAAGAAAATAACTTCATATCAACATGAATTGTCCTTAAACAATAATAATTAAACAATACAAATTACTAAATTATAACTGCACAGCTTAAACTCCATCCTTTCTTAAATTCTCTCTCCCTTCACAGCAGACAAAAAGTTAGACAAGATATAGATATTCAGGATGGAAAACGAAAATGAAACCAGGAAAGACAGTTCCAAAGCACCAATTGCTTTTAATTTCTTTGTTGTTGACGTAAGGTTGTTTGTAAACTAATGCTCTGCTTCATTCACTGATTGAAAAATTGTCCACTCACGGCCTTTGACAGTGTTACATTCCTCCTTCAGCTGAGATTTGAAGAAGAGTAAAAGACAGCTAACTAGTACTGGATATTTTCCAGTACCTTCATGGAAGGGAAATTGTTTTGATGCTTTCTCTTTGCAATTTGGCTGGTTCTCTGTTGTACTCAGTCCACACAAGCTATGGTCGCTTGGTCAGGAGCCCATGAAGATGTTGTTGTCAAGCAATTACCCCCTTTAGTGCAGAACCCATCAGCTCCATAGTGTCTGCTTTTTGCTCTTACCATTCAGGGAAATGCAACATTGTATACAACTCACAGTGTGTTCTAGTCAACATGATTTTTAACACAGTCTCCTTGGTTTAAAGCAGAATCTTGCTTTATTTATCCATAGTGCGAAAACAAAAGCAAACAAAAAATTGCAGTCTTTACAACATGTTATTTAAAAATTGTAGGAGAGGTGAAGAGAGCAGTTTATAAAGCATACTATACCTTGGTCTTTCTTAAAGGACCATAGAGAATAAGAGCAGGAAGGTTGCGTTGAATTTGTAAAAGTCATTAGTTGGACCTCAGCTGGAATATTGTTACAGTTGTGGTCCAATTTAGAAAGGATGTATTAGAGACAGTACAGGAGAGGTTAACAAGAATGGTTCCAGAGATGAGGAACATTAGTTATGAAGGTAAATTGGAGAGGTTCAAATAGTTTTCCTTGAAGACAGCTTAAAAAAAGATTTGTTTGATATTTTCAAAATCGTGACAGAACTGGTCAGAGTAAACAGTGAAAAACTGTTCCCAAAAGTATTAAAAGGAGAAAATATATTTAAAGTGAGTTGCAAGATAAGTAAATGCATTGTGCAAAAAGGCATTTTCACACCGCAAGTGATTCAGGTATGGAATGTATTGCCTCACAGTGTGGTGGAGGCAGGTTCAATCAAGATTTTCAAAAGGGCATCCAATAATTCTTTGAATAGAAACAATGTGCAGGTTTGTGGGGAAAAGACAGGATATTGACCCTCAGTCATAATGTCCCTTCAAAAGCCAGTGCAAACATGATGAGCAGAATGGCCTCCTGTTTGCTATAACAATTCTATGATTCTGAGTGTTAGCATATGAAACTTTTTTTTCTCTATGTTTCTATTTTTCACTGCCTGAAAGGGTGATGAGGTTAATTTCAAATCTGGCTTTTAAAGTGAGATGTGATAAGCACCAGAAAGAAAAAGAACTGCACAGTTAAGAGAAAAGCCAAACTATTCATGTAAAGTTTTATTTCAGATTTCCATGTTCTGTGGTACTTTCCTTTTATTATTCAAACAAAGAACTGGAATGACCTGAATGGTCTCAATCTATACAGTAACCATTCTCTAATTCGTTGAAGGTTAATCTGCGATTATGTCTGGTGCAACATTTTGCAAGATTGATCTAAAATTAATATCTGAAAAATGTGTTGCTGGAAAAGTGCAGCAGGCCAGGCAGCATCAAAGGAGCAGGAGAATCGACGTTTCGACATAAGTCCTTCTTGAGGAAGAGGGGCTTATGCCCGAAATGTCGATTCCCCTGCTCCTTTGATGCTGCCTGGCCTGCTGCACTTTTCCAGCAACACATTTTTCAGCTCTGATCTCCAGCATCTGCAATACTCACTTTCTCCTAAAATTAATATCACCAACCAACTTTGTCCAATAATCTTGTATCTTTTACAGCTTTAAATGCTTACTCAATTTTCATTTAAAACAGTCAGCCTTCTACGTTTCTACTAGTCCATGTAGTAAAGCAATTTAGTCTTCAAAAACTTGTTCAGGAAGAAATTGCTCTCAATCAATAGGCCTACTCAGAACAATATCAAGCTTACAGTAATGATGAAAAGCCATGAGAACTATGTAACACAATGTGAAGTACCCTACAGTGTAAGACATGGTCACAATATGTTAAAATAAACAGTCCTTATTTGTTTAAGGCAGCTCTATTTTGCTTGGCTTCATAGTCAGACAGAATCCCTTTCCTCTGTCATTAACCCCTATTACTGCATGGCCACCATGTAGCACCAAGATGTGGGCCCCTTCCACTTCTCAAATTTAGTAGTTAAACAAAGTTCAACAAAGTATGCAATTATTTAGCTACATATTTGGAAGTTCAGATTTAGTAAGTGAAAACATAATTAGCTTTTAGACTGTCAGCAGATTCTGGGGAGACCATTTGGCTTATTCAGTTCATGTACTGTAAAGTGCTAAAAATAATCATAAAAATTTAGCTGCTCAAAACATTAAAATGACTTGTACTGCTTTAATATTACCTGAACATTATTAAATCATAACATCTTAATGACAATTTTAAATGAAAAAAGTCAAAGATCAATCACAATTTTGCCATACCTTTTACTTTTTTCTCATAAGTCAAAATATTCTATTACTGTTTAGAACTACTTTTTAAAAATCTTGGTATGAACATTCCCATTTCTATCTATTCTTCTGCCTCCCTTCTCCATCTTCAAAATAGATTGTTGTTTAGGAAAAGCAAGATGATAGACAATTACATTCCAGTGTTTAAGTCAGTAGAAGGTGTAAATTCTATTGATTGCATCATAGTTACAACAAAATAGTAAAAACATCTTGAGCTGATTATGCCAATAAGCATATACATCAGCAGCTTGCTCAGCTTGAAACTGTTTGGAATATATTCCAAAAAGTACGTTCTTCATCTCTTTTAATCCCTTTCACCTCAAGCTAATTATCATGTTTGAAGGATTTTAACTAAATTCCTTCCATGATTAGGTTCAATAACTATAAGTCAGTTCCTCCAATGATCCCAACAATAATGAACACGCAAGGCTTCAGCAATATTTTTTCAATTCCTACATGATAGTGATAACAAATATAACTATATAGAGCAATGATAAGAATGATGATTTGTGAACTTAATAGCACACATCAAGGCACAAATGCTTATTACATTGAGGTGCACACCTGGTGCCACAGGCAGCTACTGTCTGAAAACAAAGCACCAAAATAAACAAATAATAACATTAACAATTAAATACAAAGCAATCGTGTTTGGCTAAGTAGGTCAGGTCTATTCAAACGTAATCACCTACAGTCACCAGAAGGAATAATACGTCCACCACTGAATTTTTCGCGGGAGCAAAATTTCATCATTTTGACGTCACAAAGTGTTTTATTGTGTGATTTATGGTACCTGGTCTGTCATGTCTCACAGCAACTTTCCTCACACATTCTTTTGGTCCTAATCTCACTATGTTCCAGGTTTCTTTGGCACCCTCCTTGTGTCCACCCGTTTGACTGCTGTCTGCCCCTGCCTCTGCCTCTGCACTCAGAAGCATTGCAGGCGAGAGTCTGGCAGGCTGTAACTATGCTCTGAAAACCCGATGCACTAAAAAGCACTGTGAGCCACATGGATGCGAAAAGCCCAGCAGTCAGTGTTGAAGTCAGTGAGTGCGCATTAAGAAAACAATGTGAAGTGTACAAAGACCAGCAACTTCCAATTAAGTGCAAAGTGCTAAGAAAGCAAGTTAACAAAAAATGATAAGATGCATCCGGCACACAAAACAAATTGGCAGAAGCATGCAAGTATGAGGGGTCCATGAGCTCCAAAGCTGAGTGTTGAGGAATAACGTGGTATGTGACATAGTTTGAGAATAGGCATGATGGTGAGCTGAGGCTGGTGGTTTACTGATGCAGACTTGTGTGGACAAAGAGTCAGTCAAGGAGGATGCCAGCAATTGAGTTTGCAGGGACAGTGCGTTGAAAATATAAGGGAAAGAAGAAAGAACAGTACAGCACAGGAACAAGCCTCTCAGCCCACAATGTCTGTGCCAACACTTGATGCCTTTTTAAACTAAAGACCTTTTTGCCTCTACATGCTCTATAATACTTCTATTCCCTGGCTATTCATGTATCTGTCAATGTGGCTCTTACATTGCTATTTTGCCCATCTCCACCAACTCCTCGAACAATGCATTCCAGCAACTTACCACCCTCTGTGTAAACAACCTGCCTCCCACATCTTTAAGATTACTCCCTTCTACCTTACAGCTACATTCCCTAATTATTAACATTTCTATCCTGGGAAAAAGACTCCAAATATCCATTTTATCCATGCTTCTCATCATTTATAAAATTCAATCAGGTTGCCCCTCATTCTTTGATGTTCTAGTGAAAAATAAACCAAGTTTGTCCAAACTCTCCTCCCAGCTGATACCCTCCAAACCAAGCAACATCCTGGTAAATCATTTCTGAACCCTCTTCAAAGTCTCCACATCCCCCAAGTAGTGTGGTGACCAGAACTGTGCACAATATTTTACGTGTGACCTAACTGAAGTTCTACATAGCTGCCACAAATGACTTGCCCATTTTTATACTCTTTTGCTCCATGATGGCAGAGACCAGCTGCCAGGTACCTGCTCTGACTTACATGTCTGTAATTTGCACCATCTAGTTTCTGAGGGAAGGAGACAAGAATTGGAAGTGGCATAGTGATAAGAGGAGGTTAGTAATGAGATGGAAGTATATGAAAATAAGATTATTGACACCAAATAGCACAATTCTGAAGTCTCCATTTTATGCTTGTGTGGAAAATTGGAAAATGTTTTCTCAATATTGAGGTCTTGATTTTTTTTTAAAATTGGCTGTATTTTACCAATTTCCTCACCATTGCTGATGCCACACCAGGAAAGAGACAATCTGCATATGATAATCAAGCAGCAAAATTTCACGTGCACTAGTATAAGAATTGCAACTATACATGTAACAACTTATTTGCAGATGCAGCCTGGGAATAGAAGCCTATGGTGTTTGTCAACCTTCTTTGAATCAGGATCACATGCTCACAGATTTAACTCCTTTAATTGATTTGAACTAACCAAATAGTGCAGTTAATTTCTTACTTTTCTATCTACTCAACTAGTCAAAAATCTTCAACAGTTTATTTTCTCCAAAGGCATGCTTATTTTGTTTACCGAGTTGATATGACAGTCTCTTCTGATATTGTGGGTCGACATCAATATATCTTGCAATTCCTGCTACAATCTTAAATCATCTGTTGTGTTAATTCATACAGTCAAAAGAAATGGGCAGCTGAAAATTGCACATGAAATGCTCACGATCCACATTGCTGATGCTTAATATTCACACCAGCTTCATTTGTATCAAGGGGTTGAGAAAGAATCACAGAATTTACCCAAAGAAACACAAGGCATTTACTCATGCCAAATTAAGAATGTAAGTACATGGAGCAAGAATAGATAATTCAGCCTCTGCCAGGCTAATCTCATCTTGGCCTCAATTCCACTTTCCTACCCACTCTCCAATAACCCTTAACCTATTACCAATTAAAAATCTGTCTATCCCTAATCCTATCCCTATCTTCTCCTTAAATTTACTCAATACCCCAACTTTTACGGACTCATGGGTAGTGAATTCCACAGATTCATGACCATTTGGGAGAAATAATTTCTCCCCATTTCTGTTTTAAATCTGCTTCTCCTTATCCTAAAACTATGACCTCTTATTCTAGATTGCCTGGCATGAAGAAATATCTTCTGTATGTCTACTTTGTCTTTCACCTTTAGCATCTTATATACCTCTGTCAGATTGTCTCTCATTCTTCTAAACTCCAGACAGTATGGGCCTAAACTGCTCAATCTCTCTTCATAAAACAAACCTCCCAAATCTGGAATTAATCCAGTAAACGCTCCATGAACTGCTCCCAATGCAACTACATCTTTCCTCACATAAGGGGTCCACAACTGTTCACCAGGTGTGGTCTCGCAAGTACAATGTACAGTTGCAGCAACTTTACTGTTATCACGGTCCTGATTTTTAAAAATTTTGTCTGTATTTTCCCAACTTTCTGGCCATTGCTGAAGCCACACCAGGGAAGAGAAAGTTTCTTTTGCAACAAATATCAAAATTCCATTTGCCTTCCATTTTGGAGTCAATGACCGCAAGCACACAAAAATTGAGAACAAGTAATTTTACTGAGAAAGGCCATTTAAATAAAAATAAAGGGTTGTACCCAGATTAAATGGAAGGAAAGATTAACAAATCAAACTGAAATGAGAAATGTTTAAATGCAATGAACTACATGTACTCATGAGGGGAGAAGGGAAGCATAAAAATCTGTGGTGCTATAAATCAGCAGGAAAATTAAATCTCTTTGGGACCAAAAAAGGAGGCAAGTGAGAGTTAAGTTAGTTCCACAACTTGGTGTCCTGGCCCTGTCCTGTCTCTGGGCCATTTAACCATGTCAGCAAAGTCAAAGAGCACTCCTTGGTAGTAATCTTCCAATTCTCCACGGTGGTGATGTGGCTCCAAAATCCATTTTGTAATTTAGCAAATAAAGAAGATGCAGAGAGGGTTCCTCCCTCTCTCTCGCTTATCTTCTATTGATGTCTGCTGTTCCCTTCAAGGAGAAAGGGATCTGATTGCTTGTCAAACTTGGTCAATCCACCCACTATCCATCATCGTCCATCTCCTCATTAATTAAGGTGGGGGTGGGGGAGGGGAGTGAGCAATCCTGAAGATTACAATTAGTAACTATTTTTCTCTCCCTCAATCAATGGTGGCAGTGGCATCTGGGAATATTCCCAATCTCTATTACCTATCACTGGAGGTGACTGAGCATCTTTGAGAAAGTTATAAAAGAAATATACTAACAATGAGAAAAGTCAAGATTTGCATAATTAATGATGGAAAATACAGAAAATAATCATCAGATTCAATCCAGCATTTTCTGTGATTATTTCAGATTTCTAACAGCCAGAGTGTTTTGCTTTCCTTACTAGAATGGTTGCTGAGCAACGTGGGAAACAAGCTTAACACAGAATGCTACAAATACTAAAGAAGTGCTTTGTTTCATTTTCATACAGAGAATGAATAGTGGAATTGTAAAAGAATTAGATGTTAGTGCAGATTTGCTAACTTAGGTCATTATTCAATAGGGAGATATTATCCCATTTGTTACTGTAGTCTCAAAGATAATTTTTCAAAGTTCTGTGGAAGGAACATGTGATATGTGTGTGGCAAAATGTAACAGTAATTAGATCGGAAATTATAGATCAGCAATTCTTAATTTCACTGTTAATAAACTGCTAGATTCTGTGATAAATGATAAAGCTGCAAAGCAAAGCAAAGAACTCATTGGAAATATACAACACAATTTTCCAAAAGACAAATATCACTTGGCCAGTTATCGAATTCTGAGGTTGAAGGGCAGAAACCACAGGATAATGGCAAAAAAAAACTCAGAGACTGCTAAGAAGTGGTGAATGGTATAAAAATAGAAGTTGCTGGAAAAGCTCACCAAGTCAGGCAGCATGTGTGCAGAGAAATCAGACCTAATGTTTCAGATCAAATGCCCCTCCCTCAGAACTGAGAAAGGGTCACTGGACCTGAAGTGTTAACTCTGACTTCAGTTCACAGATGCTACCTGACCTAAGCTTTTCCAGCAACTTCTGTTTTTGTTTCTGATTTACAATATCTACAGTTCTTTCAGTTTTTATTTAATGCACAGAAGCCTGCAGTGTGTCTGTTTCTATGTGCGATGTACTGAGATTACCGGAAAGTTTTAAGAATTCAGGATATTTTCCAGAAGAATGCTAATAATACAAAAGTGGCAGCATCAAAAGTTGTGACAAAAACAGCAGGGAGAAATAAATAAGAGCAATGTGGGTGGATCATGACAGACGTGGCTTGATGTAGAAAATGGTGATATCATTCCGGAAATAAGCAAAGGGAAAGGAAATAATATTTAAAATCTTATAGATTAAATACTGGAATCTTTATACATGTAGACACAGGTCATTAAATATGTTAAAATGATAAGTAAAATCCTTAGTTTTGTATCTAGAAACAAAACCAAGAAAGATGATATTGAATTTGTAGAAGATTTCAGTTGAAACAATTGGAACATTCTGTACAGCTTTGGACTGACCTCTAAAATAAACTAAAAATAGTCAAAAGGGAGCAGCATTAAATTTACTTACAGTTGAATGTTACCAGGGGTAAAAAGTTATGAAACACCACATTATTTTTTCACTACACCTGAAAAGGTTATGTGCTGAAAGTCTCAAAATAATGAAAAAGTATGATAAACAACTAATGATTGTTTCCATTAGGCAGCTACACAGTAATGAGAAGACCATGCATTTAACATAACTATCGGAAGAATCAAAGAAGATATTTGTAAAAAATAACTTGCAATTTATTTTGTAAATAATTTAATTTAGAAACTTTAATACCTTGCTGCTATTGTAAAGTCTAATAAGAGATGGGTATAGCTCAAAATGAAAGTCAACAATGTACGTACATGAATGTGATCGCTTTGTGCGGACAAATACATCGATGTAATTTCTGCAAACAACAGGTCACCATGGAAATTTGCAGCTCTGCATAAAAAAAGCCCCTTCCCATCCATCCACAGACTGAACTGTAGAGAAAAAACAGTGTGTCCCAATAATTTCAAGGAGACAAATATATTCCTTTCTCTTCTACACACTTTGGGTGGTAACTATTAAGATCCGCCTTCATTATGTTCTTTAGCTCCTTTAGTTTTGCTTCCCAACTGTTCTGTTCATGAATAGTGGTTACATTGCTTAAAATGGTTACAGTTTGAAGCCACAGTTTGAGAAATCATCCCCAGGTAACTTCATTAAAATTAATGAATAAATTAGGTTCACATTATTTATCTACTTGCAACAATTTACATTAAAATCAGATTTAAAGAAAATAATGCAAATACAGTTAACCAATGAAGGTAAAATACAGCCATCCAAAACTAACCTGCTAAGAATGAGGAGATTAGAATGAGTTTAGTTTATGTTGGGATGGTCTTGCAATATATATCCTAGCTACAGAACAATATTGTTGCATTGAAACTCATCTTAAAGACCCTGGGATCAAAAATCTGAGACAACATCATAAATGCAAAGGTCACCTGGCCTGGGAATCTTCTGGAGTTAAGGGAAAGTCCCTTGTATAAATACATCAGCAGCAGCTTTTTTTTTCACACCAAGGCATGCATATCTCTCCTCAGCCTGATTCCACAGCTTCAAACCTTACGGATATCCCTAATGTAAGATCACGATCAGTCGGCTCTAGCCTAATTTCTAACCCCATCTCATCGTGATGACAGTTTCATCAAGACTGCATTAATTTCCACTTGAGAAATGCATTCTAATAGCCCAGAATGTATATTAGTGATTCAATAGTTACATTTAAATAAAGTGGTTATTTTCTTCCAATTATTACAAATATAAGAGAGGATTTATAGTTAATTTTTATGCAGCTACAGGATTTTCTCCACCACTGTATTTACTGTAATTTTCAAACAGTAAACAAAAAAGGCAGTTCCTTTTTAGATTAGATTAGATTAGACTTACAGTGTGGAAACAGGCCCTTCGGCCCAACAAGTCCACACCGACCCGCCGAAGCGCAACCCACCCATACCCCTACATTTATCCCTTACCTAACACTACGGGCAATTTAGCTTGGCCGATTCACCTGACCCGCACATCTTTGTGACTGTGGGAGGAAACCGGAGCACCCGGAGGAAACCCACGCAGACACGGGGAGAACGTGCAAACTCCACACAGTCAGTCGCCTGAGTCGGGAATTGAACCCGGGTCTACAGGCGCTGTGAGGCAGCAGTGCTAACCACTGTGGTATGGACTTCTACCGGTCTACAATGTGGATCAGATAATGCAAATCATTTTTTCTATTTATTTACAGCAATATCTAAAGATTAATTTAACTCTTTGCCAATTTGAAAAATAAAATAAAGTATAATGACAAATGTAGCTAAAACACATGTAGCAAAAAGGATGGAAAATGGAAGTGGAATCAGCATATAAATTTAAAAACCAAATTAGATTAGAATCATATTTTAATGAATTTGTATCTAACATATATTTTTGGAGGCTGATGATTTTCAGCCTTTACAGTAATTGGTCTTCAATCAACACATTGCATTTCATACAAGACCATTAAATGTATCATTAATATTTAAATTATTTAGAAATATTCATTTATTTAGTAGACAAAAGAGCACTGATTGAAATAGATTTATAATCTGGAGCTACCATTATTATCACATCATCTCAATAATTTTATGGACCAATATGTTTATTATAACAATCAAGCTCAGTGATTAAAATATCCAAGTGACTTAAATGCAATGCATTTTCTAGAGCATTCATGTATGCATAAATAATAAGTTGATGTGACATAGATTTCACACAATATATATGCGTGGTCATAGAAAGGACTGAGATTAATAATTTGCTCTCTTGGGAACTAATTGCTCTTTGAATTGTCTTGGGACCACTTTCAGGGTTTTGTAATGTTGTAAATGTGATGCTCCATTGGGCAAATGGAATTAAAAACTTTATTCACATATCCTACATTTTTACAAAAATAACTCCAACAGATTTTACTATTTCTACATTCTTTCATCTTATCATCAAAACCTTTCCTTAGTATTTCCTGGATATCGCACAGTGAGAAGTCAAACATATCTGGTAAAGTTATTGTTTAGTTGCAAGGTCAGTGTGAACATTAGAATGAACCGGAAATCATTTGTTTATCTGGTTAATACACTTCTGTCAGCTGTCCCTTGTGTATCGGAGTTGTTTTGCCAAGGCAATAGCATATATGGTTAATTGTGGTGAAGTTATACAAAGTTCAACATCAGTTTAATCATTAAGCTTAACAGATTTCTTTTTCCCTTAAGGTTTGTCCATTCCACATGAATTAGAAAGATTGCTTTTCTAAGAAAAGTAAATATGAGAAGAAAATACTCAGCAACAAACCTGTTTTGAGATTATATAATGTTACCAGAATGTGGCATATATTAAACCAATAGAGTGATGAAGAAATTTCTTGTCTCAGATAACAATTATAGCCCAGTCAAATGTCTTGAATGGAATGAATAGATTAACAACAGCTGGCAGATTTAATGACCATCTCTAAACTAACCGTATTTCAAAATGTAAGCACAGATTAAAGAAGTTTACAATATAAAATTTTTCTTAAAAAATCCATATGTTGATTTAACACAGTAAGAGTGACACACCCACAGGTTTATCACTCGAGAAAGTGTATCCAAACATTGGCTCCTGATGCCTCATGTGAGTTTTGATGACCCAGAGAATTCAGTAACACTTGCATTCAGACATCTTAAACCAGGCTTTGTCCTTTGAATTTTGTGTACAGATGTTGGCAAATAAATCAGAAATTATGGCTCCAAGACCGGCTAGAATCAATGAAGTAAGTAAACAGTAACAGTAACAGATTTAAACTTATCTGATATGGTTCTGTGATATGAGGTTATGTGGACCATAAAAATAAAAACTCATTCCTCACAATACAGTACTAAAAATCTACTGCAACATCTTTAAACACCACGCTATTTTATAACAATACATAATTTGACATGATTGCACAGTATGAAGATAAAGCTTCTTTTGAAAGAGGATTAAAGACAAAAAAAAGGCCAAACTGCCTGCTGTAGTCTATTCCATGAGCAAAATTCTATTTTGTAGTGAACATAGCCAACGATGTTATTTCTTCTGACAGAAAAGGAAATTTGATCTAAAAATATATTTTCAGTCTCATCTGAGGAAGTATCTGGGAAAAGTGTCTGCCTCTCACAGCCAACCATTTACCATCTGCATGCACTTAAAGCTCTTGAGCTACTTGTTTCCATAGCAATATTTGAGCAGCAACCAATAGTTACCATCCTGTTTCCTGCTTCTATCATTGCATAAAAATTATGCTAGAGTTTGTTATCCAGTTAAATGTAATGCACTTTGTACTCCATGTTCATGTTTTGTTAAAGCAAATGTATTCTAAATCAGAGTTATTGCGTACTTTAGCCACTGCGGCTAATTGGGGATCCAAATGGTGCTTTTGCTTAGTAAATATAAAAAAAAATCAAATATTAGATATCTGCATTGGGAATATGATTTTAATACCACTGTAGGAGGAAGAGCTGTTCGTTCAGCACACAATCGTGCCCTGTTATTCTGGAGCAAGGCTCATTATCTACCTTCATGTCATTATCCTACACTACTTCCATATCGTTTGATGTTATGAGCATCAAGAAATTTATTGAATATATTCAAGCTAGAGGTCAATGTCTGCGCTTCATAAATCCACTTGGATAAATAATTCTAAAGATTCACTGTCTCTGAAAAAATTCCTCCTCAACTCAGATCCAAATGGTTTGGCCCTTGTTTTTTTGTCCCCTGGTTTGAGACATCTCAGACAGGAGAAGCGTTCTTTCTGCACCTACTGTTAATCTACCTTCTTGATACACCACAGTTAAACATTGGTTTATTTGCAGAAATAGTATGTAACACATGTTTAAATGTTGAACTGCAGTAACATGGAAACATTAGCAACACTGGGCAAAGTTTAATGTGTGCCAAACCCAACCCCCACCATCCCCATAGATGTGTGGTTCAGCAGTAAGGTGCTTGGTGGAGATTCCCCCCACTTTCCCCTTTCCCTCTAAATTAGTTGGCAGTGGGAAGGCTCAAGGATGTTCTCCCGGATGAGAGGCACATTAACCTCTTTAGTACTTCCTGATGGGTGTCATGGCACTGTTGCTGATGTTTAATTACTTACCTGTAGGAGACATTCCATGCATTAGACTTGGGCTGGTGAGGGGGCATAACACATTGCTGCATATTTTATGCCCACTGACTGTGGCAAGAGGCACAAAAGCCCAACTTCTGGCCATCAAACCAACCCTCTTCCCTCTTCTATTTGGTACATCCCTGTCTCACAGTGGCAAATCCACCTGCTTTATCTTATTCCCAAACCTCCATTGTCAATCCTCTGTACTTGTCACAGTTGCCACTGTTCCAATGGCAATCCTATTAAAAATTCACCAGTAGATCTCGTGGATGGGATGGTTGACCCACATCTGGATTGCTGTGGGAAATACACCGCACAGGATCCAGGGCGCACAACATCGATGCCAGATTGGGACATAGTCCAATCAGTTCTCCTGAAAACAGCCACGGTGGTGTTACCCTGAGCTTTGCAGTCAGCGGACAAGCCCAAAACTACAGCCATTAAATTCTACCCATTATTTGAAAGTACAGCTGTCAATGGGTCAACTACCTTAACCAGCATTACTACTCCAAGCTCCAGAAGAAAGCAAACCTAATTAGTAATATGCAGCTCCAGCAAGGCACATTATGGCAAAGCAAAAATGACATCCAATTGCAATCTGGATGCACAACAGGAGGGATCTTGAACTAACCCAGGGAAGTAATGAGGAAAGAGATCAATTTGAGACTAGTACAGTTGAGAAATGGAGCGAGCCAAACAGCAGGCAAGAAGAAAGCAGAGAACAAGGTAGGGCTGATCAATTAAACTGCATTTATTTCAATGCAAGGGGCCTAACAGGGAAGGCAGATGAACTCAGGGCATGGTTAGGAACATGGGACTGAGACGTCATTGCAATTACAGAGACATGGCTCAGGGATGGACAGGACTGGCAGCTGAATGTTCCAGGATACAAATGCTATCGGAAGAAGAGAAAGGGTAGCCACAAAGGAGGGGGAGTAGCATTTTTGACATGGGATAGCATTACGGCGATACTGAGGGAGGATATTCCTGGGATTACATCCAAGGAAGCTATTTGGGTGGAACTGAGAAATAAGAAATGGATGATTACCTTATTGGGATTGTGTTATAGACTCCCCTAATAGTCAGCCGGAAATTGAGAAACAAATTTGTAAGGCGTTGTCAGCTATTTGTAAGAATAATAGGCTAGTTATGGTAACAGATTTTAACTTTCCAAACAAAGACCAGGACTGCCATAGTATTGAGGGTTTAGATGGAGAGGAATTTAAGTGTGTGCAAGAAAATTTTCTGATTCAGTATGTGGATGGATCTACTCGAGAAGCTGTAAAACCTACTCTTGGGAAATAAGGCAGGGCAGGTGATTGAGATTTCAGTGGGGGAGAACTTTGGAGCCAGCAATTTGAAAATAGTTTTAAAATAGTGATGGAAAAGCATAGATCAAATTTAACAGTTGAACTTCTAAATTGGAGGAAGGCCAATTTTGATGGTGTTAGGCAAGAACTTCAAAAAAGTCATCTGGGAGCAGATGTTCATCAGTAAATGGATGGCTGGAAAATGGGAAGCCTTCAAAACTGAGATAACGGAGTCCAGAGACACTATATTCCAGTTAGGGTGAAAGGAAAGGCTGATAGATGTAGGGAATGTTGGATGATGAGAGAAATTGAGGTTGTGGTTAAGAAAAAGAAGGAAGCATACATCAGGTATAGATTGATTCAATGCTTACAAGAGTATAAAGACTGTAGGAGTATACGTAAGAGGGAAATCAAGAGGGCAAAAAAGGGAGATGTGATAGGTATGGCAAATTGGGCTAAGGAGCATCCAAAGTGATTTCATAAATACATTAAGGACAAAAGGGTAACTAGAGAGAGAATAGATGCCCATAAAGATCAGCAAGGCAGTTTATGTGTGGAACCACAGGAGTTGGGGGAAGATACTAAGCAAGTATTTTGCATCAGTGTTTACTGTGGAGAAGGACATGGGAGATATAGAATATGGGGAAATAGATGACGTCTCTAAAAACATCCATACTAAAGAGGATGCCTTAAAATGCATAAAAGTGGGTAAATACCCAGGACGGGATCAGGATGTACCCCAGAACTCTGTGGGAAGCTAGTGAAGTGATTGCTGGGCCTCTTCCTGAGATATTCGTATCATCGATAGTCACAGGTGATGTGCTGGGAGACTGGAGGTTGGCTAACATAGTGCCACTATTTAAGAAAGGTAGTAAGGAAAAATCAGGGAACAATAGACCGGTGTGCCTGACATCGGTGATGGGCAAGTTTTTTTTAGATTAGATCCCCTACAGTGTGGAAACAGGCCATTTGGCCCAACAAGTCCACACTGACCCTCCGAAGAGTAACCCACCCAGACCCATTTCCCTGTGATTAATGCACCTAACACTATGGGTAATTTAGCATGGCCAATTCACCTGACCTGCACATCTTTGGACTGTGGGAGGAAACCGGAGCACCCGGAGGAAACCCACGCAGACACAGGGACAATATGCAAACTCCACACAAACAGTTGACCAAGGCTGGAATTGAACCTGGGACCCTGGTGCTGTGAGGCTGCAATGCCAACCACTGAGCTACTATGCCGCCCATGAATAATGTAGCTGCCCAAATGTCTTTCTCATAGAATCCCATGCCCTTGTTCTCCATCCACCCCAGACTAATTCACCCAACGTACACATCCCTGAACACTGTGCAATTTATTTTGGCCAATTCACGTAGCCTGCACATTTTAGACTATGGAAGGAAACTGGAGCACCTGGAAGAAACCCATGCAGACACTGGGAGAACATACAAACCCCACGGAGACAGTCGCTCCAGGCTGGAGTCGAACCCAGGTCCCTGGCACTGTGAGGTAGCAGTGCTAACCACTGAGCCACTGTGCCACCCTGTGATGGGGGATGGAACCCTGAGGGACAGGATTTACATGCATTTGGAAAGGCAAGGATGCATTAGGGATAGTCAACATGGCTTTGTGCGTGGGAAATCAAGTCTCATGAACTTGATTGAGTTTTTTGAAGAAGTAACAAAGAGGATTGATGAGGACAGAGCAGTGGACGTGATCTATATGGACTTCAGTAAGGCATTCAACAAGGTTCCTCTTGGTAGACTGGTTAGCAAGGTTAGATCACCTGGAATACAGGGAGAACTAGCCATTTGGATACAGAACTGGCTTGAAGGTAGAAGACAGAGGGTGGTGGTGGAGAGTTGCTTTTCAGGTTGGAGGCCTGTGACCAGTGGTGTGCTTCAAGGATCGGTGCTGGGTCCACTGCTTTTCGTCATTTATATAAATGATATGGATGTGAACACAGGAAGTATAGTTAGTAGGTTTGCAAACGATAACAAAATTGACTAGTGTAGTGGATAGCGAAGAAGGTTACCCCCAACAGGATCTTGATCAGAAAGGGCCAATGGGCTGAGGAGGGGCTGATGGAGTTCAATTTGGATAACATGAGATGCTGCATTTTGGAAAAGCAAATCAGAGCAGGACAAACACACTTAACGCTAAGGTCCTGGAGAGTGTTGCTGAAAAGGAGATCTTAGAGTGTAAGTTCACAATTCCTTGAAAGTGGAATTGCAGGTAGGTACTTTAGTGAAGAAGGCATTTAGTATGCTTTCCTTTATTGGACAGAGCATTGAATAAAGGAATTGGGAGACCATGTTGTGTCAGTGCACCAGGACATTGGTTAGGCCACTGTTGGAATATTGTGTGCAATTCTGGTCTCCTTCCCATAGGAAGGATTTTGTGAAATTTGAAAGGGTTCAGAAAAGATTTGCAAGGATGTTGCCAGGGTTGGAGGATTTGAGATGCAGAGAGAGACTGAATAGACTGGGGATGTTTTCCCTGGAGTGTCAGAGGGTGAGGGGTGACCTCATAGAGATTTATACAATCATGAGGGGCATGGATAGGGTAAATAGACAAGATCTTCTCCCTGGGGTGGGGGAGTCCAGAACCAGAGGGCATAAGTTTAGGGTGAGGGGAAAAAATATAAAACGGACCTAAGGGGCAATTTTTTTCACACAGAGGGTGGTGCGTGTATGGAATGAGCTGCTAGAGGAGGTTGGTACAATTGCAACGTTTGAAAGGCATCTGGATGGGAATGTGAATAGGGAGGGTTTAGATGGATTTGGGCCCAGTGCTGGCAAATGGGACTAGATTAGGTTAGGGCATCTGTATGGTATGGACGGAATGGTCCGAGAGGTCTGTTTCTGCACTGTACATCTCTATAACTCTATCTCATTGTGTGACCCAATATTCACAAAAATTGCTCTGAGCAATTCAAAACATTGTGCATGACTGCTGAAGAAAAACCCTAGAAGCTGAAAAAATGATGGACTTTATTTTGCAAATTCATGCCAGAGTTCAAAATTATATTGGAAGTATAAGAAACAATGTTTCATATTGAATATTTGGGAGTACTTGTTAAGCCAATATACAAAAAAAATGCATTAATCGTGAGTGCGCAAGTTTATCTAAGTGATTTTCTAAAATTACTGCATGTTCCGAAAATAATTTCGCCATTGCCAAAGCTATAGCTAGTCATTGTTTTCTGTTGGATAATAGTTTTCAAAATTAGCAAAATTAGAATTTGTACTCCTTCACCTTGTAACAATAAGGGTTTACTGTAAAGACGAACCAACATAAAATTCCCACCCATGTTTGTGAGATGTGATGGAATTTGAATGGTGCACTTGCAACTGTCTTATTAACATCATTCAAACCTGGCCAATGAGAAACAGAAAACACATGGAAAAAGAAATGGAAAGAATAAAATGTTTCCAGGGCAAACACTATAACTGTCAACAATTCAATGCTAAAGGTGGCCAGAAAAGGAAAACGCTCATAAAAGTTAATCTCTTTAGCAAAACAATGCTCATAGATTAGTTTGAAACTATACATTAACTTGCTCTGAGAGATGGCAATGTCTCTCTAGCACCCATATTTTAAATATGTATTTTGCTCTCCACTTCCCCCTAAGACTTACCACTAGGCAACCCATAAATCACGCAAATAAATTTTCCTTTAACTTGTTTGCAGGCATTCCATGAATTTCCACCTACCCCAGTTATGATTGCTTAACCTACAATCATAATCTCATTTTGGGACATTTAACAATTGCATTTTTTTCCTCCCACATAAAAAGAGCTCTGTCTTTTGGTACCCCTCCTAAAAACACATGAAATAAAAGCAGATGGATAATAGCTTGTGAAGTAATCCAATACTGTAACACTTCAGGCAAATATTGTGCAATTGTTGAGAACTCAGTGAGTAAAGAAACATTGGCACTCCCTTATCCCACACACGTGCACTGAATAGAATCAAATCCCATCAGATCAAACTTCACAATTATTGAGACATAGCCTCATTGTGCTCATTACAGGAATTCTTAATTTTATTTTCTGGTCATAACAAGTCTAACAACGATGTATCTTTGAATCCTTTTTCTATCATGTCTTTTTAGCACTTGCTAGTTCAGTTCTAGTTACATTAATCAATAAAGGAAACTCTTCAGTAACTTGTTTTTCTCCAAAAAATTGTGTTCTCATTCTGCCATTAGATTTGCTTTCAGCTCTTTCTCTCACCTTTTGTTACGCTCATATATTTTGCATATTATGGTGCCTATTTACAAATATACATATCATGTTAAAATTGTTTATGCCTCTTTGCTTCACTGTTTTTTCCTCCTGGCTGTATTTATAATTGTAAGGTTTGTTATATTTTGCAACTGTAACCTTACATTTAAGATAAATGAAGCATGGAAATATAGAAAAATGAGCAGGAGTAGGCCATTCAGCCTATATAGCCTGTTCTGCCATTCTATCTGATTACGGCTGATCATCTATCTGAACATCATATCCCTGCTCTCTCATTATATCCCTGGATGCCTTTGGTGTCTAGAAATGTTAATCATTTTCTTAGATATATTCAGCGACCTGTCCTCCATAGCTTTCTGCTGTGAAAGATTTTACACTCTCTTAATGGAAAAGAAATCTCTCTTCACATCATTCCTAAATGCCCTGCCTCATGCCCTGAGACTGTGACCTTATTTGGACTACTTGCAACCCTCAGGCCTGCCATTTTTTCTTGAAAGTATACATGGCTCTTCTTTGCATCTATTTATGTCCTTAAGTTATTTTGTTAACGCTGTTGGTCCACTTTTCCAGTGCATTTTTATGCCCAAAAGGAATATATAACTGTTTCAATACGTACATTTTCTTCTTAAATATTAGCCATTGCCTATTCACAGTCATTGAATAAATAATTTAATCCATCACAGCAAACTCAACTCTCATGCCCTGTTTAAATTTAGTATCCTAGTTTCAGACTGGACAAATTCACTTCTCATTCTAACAAAGATTTCTTCATATTATGATCAATTCCAAAAATAGATTAATTTTTAACTCCTCTCATTGCATAGTAAGTAATCCAGGGTACCCCGAGTTGGCTCTTCAATGCATTAGTCTAAAAAAACATCAGAAACACACTCCAGGAATTACTGTTAACGTGATTTGCCTAATCTATACAGATTAAAGTCACTCATGATTACTGGAACACCTTTTCTGAAATTCTTTTCCAACTCCTGTTTAATATTGTCCCTTACTGTTTGGAGGCATACAGAAACACACTTTCACAAGGTCTTCTATGCGTATTTGTTTCTTAACTTCACACAGACTCCTTCATCTTTTTGTCCATCCTTCCTAAATTTTAAATACACCTTGTGTTTTTAGTTCCCAACCCTAAACATGCTGCAGTCAGGTCTTTGTAGTCACAATCATATTGCACCCATTTGTAACTATTTGCATTATATGCACAATATATTCGGATCCAGTATTTTTTAAATGAGTCATCTTGACATTTTAATACTTTTCTGTACTACTGCCCTATTTTCTGCTAGCTTTTGTTTCTTGCTTCTACTTTTCTCACTTGTTCCTCTGTGCTCCATTTCCCATATCCCTGCCACTACATTAAACTCTTTCCACTGTAGTAGTTAAAGTCACAGTAAGGATATTGGTCACAGTCCTGCTGAAGTTCAACTTATCCAGCCTGAATAAGTACCATTATCCCAATGCTTCAGGTATCTAAACCCCTCCTTCCGATACCATCTCCTGAGTCACATTTTTTTTCCCAGTCTCTATTTAATTTGTTGTTAGCATGTGGCGCTGGGAATAATCTTAAGATTACCTTTGTAGTCCTCCTTTATATTGTATTTTCTAGGTCCCTACATTTTGCTTACAGGATTTCATTTCTCGTTTTACTAATAACGTTAGGACCAACATGGACAGACACTTCTGACTGTTCACTCTCCCTGTTCAGAATGTTTTATAGCCACTCAGTGACATCTTTGCCCCTGACATCAGAGAGACAATGTACCATCCTAATATCACCATTGTGAAGAGTCTACTGGTTCCCCGTATGGTAAAATCCTCTATTACAATTGCTCTCCCACCCTTTTTTGTCTCTTCTTGCACAGGTGAGCCATTTGCTGCAGTCTTGACTCTTGCTGCATTTCCCTGAGAAATCATGTCTCCCAAAAATATCCAAAATAAAAAGTCACTTAGAAATGGACATGAATACAGAGTAATCTTGAGCTACCTGACTAGTGCTTTTTACTTTGTGGCAAAGTGGTGACTCATTGCTTTTTTTCCCTGTGCCCTCATCACCACATTGTTAATGTCATTCACAAAGATCGCAAGTCTAGTGGATGGTCCACAGCCGTTGTAGCTATTTCTGTTGGTCTAAATTGCAGATTTCTCATTGGTGCAGGTCAAGACAATTCCTTCACACATGATCATCCTGGACAATAGAAATGTCCCTGACTTCCCACATAGCACACAGCTGAGCAGCCATGTCATGACTTACCTTTAAACTGATCCTAATACAGGACTTTATTTTGGTTAAAAATAAATTAAATATATACTAGAAAGCTTGTGTCCCTCCTTATACATTAAGCGCTACTTAAACTAAAGGAAAGATCATTAGCAGCTGCTGAATAACTAATCAACCCATATCTTTCCTATGGTATCACTTTTTCCTGACTCAGCCCAATAGTCAAGTAGGGTCTGATTTTGCTCAGCTGTTCCACCCTATGACTGCAGGAAAATGAAGGCCCCAAGCATCAGTGTGGATTTACAGTCCCTCTCTAGCAGGTTACACCCAGATCTGATTCAGCTCAGCTGTTCTCTAAAGCCACAAACTCCTGCATATTAACATGTGTCTGTGCTTGTGACCTGTTCTGCAGTCTAATTGACAGAAAGCCTGGATAATTTCATTGTCACCGATCAAAGAAAGCTTAGTTTTACTTAAAAAATGAGGTGCAAGGTATTTGTGCTTGGGGACAATACCAACAGCCTCTGAGTTTTCTATGGATAGAGTCCCAAAATGCCAGAAATGTGTTGTTGGCATCTGGTTGTAAACAGCTTGGTGTGAACTGTCCACTTGCTTCTTGACTGAAAGGAAGTTTGATCAAAGATAGCTATTTATCATTTCTGATAAAATACAATGTGATTCACAGTATGATTGAGAACAGAACAGAAAAAAATCATTTTTGAGATCAGGTTACAGGCTACTTACAAATTAATGATTATCACAGGTGACAAGTAGCTCTGTGCTGTCAGCAGGGAGAAAAGGCTGCTTGACTTAGCAGGATACAGCAGATTATTGTGGAAGAGAGATGGTCTCTAATTGAAAGACACAACTAGAGCCATTTACATATTCTGTGAGATTTATTGCAACAAGCTTGAAGGAATTCTTGCTTCCAAGTCCTATATGATCTAGCCAGGTCAAAGGGAAGAAGAATTAACTGCTGCTGGTAAATTTAAGAAGCTCCCTGAAAACTAAAGCACGTACATATGGATAGACTCAAGAATTACCATTTAACAACGTACACACATAGAAATCCACTGAAAGCTAGGAGCAACTATGCACTCTTTGTTATAAGGAATACAATTTTATGGAGATTGTGTTGTCTGCTTACATAAAGGAGAATGATCCTATCTGTAATTTAAAGTACACCTTCTACTAAAAGGAAATAGTGCTTGGTTAACAATACTTGAGTCTTTCGTTACATTAAAAATTTTAAAACATGAAGTCTTGGCATGTTATTCTTTTAGCTATTAACTAGACATTTGAATCTACTTTTAAACGTCAACATTGCAGATGGCAATGTGTACTAGCTACCTGTCTAAAAATCTATTACGTGTTCGGAGTCTGTTCATTTTCCACACAAATGATTTAAGAGCAAGTTATTTTCAAATAAATTTTGAATCAATGTTTACTTTAAATGGTTTACTTTTTTTAGAACAGTCCATGCAGGTTTCAAATTAAAAAGTCATGCAAGTTATGATATATGTTAACTCGAAGTTGTTTACGTCAGGAAAAAAAATCAATAAGTATTTCAGTAGTTAGGCCCCCTGCCGTAAATGATAAATATATTGTATCTACATTATGCTTGCCTGACTGTAATCAAATAAGAATAAAAATGATCAAATAGATCTAAGAAAAAAACTCAGTCTGGTTTCTGGAAACAGAACTGAACAGACACAGATGTTTCAAGCAGCTTACTAAACGCGGGAGACTAAATACAGATATTGGAATATTATGTTCAATTTGGATTTCCCTGTCATAGGAAAGATGCTGTGAAACTTGAAAGGGTTCAGAAAAGATTAACATGGATGTTGGCAGAGTTGGAGGGTTTAAGCTATAGGGAGAGGCTGAAGGTATTTGCCCTGAAACGTCAAAGGCTGGGAGATGGCCTTATACAAATTTATAAAAATCATAAAGTCAATAGTCGTTTCCCCAGGATAGGGGGTGTCCAAAGCTAGAGGGCATAAGTTTAGGGTGAGAGTAGAAAGATTTAAAAGGGTTCTAAGGAGCAACCTTTACACGCAGCCTGTGGTTTGTGTATGGAATGAGCTGCCAGAGGAAGTGGTGGGCGCTAGTACAATTACAATATTTAAAAGGCATCTGGATGGATATATGAAGAAGGATTTAGAGGGATATGGATCAAACACTGGCAAATGGGACTAGATTAATTAGGATATCTGGTCAGCATAGACAAGTTGGTCCAAAGAGTCTGTTTCTGTTCTTTGGATTTCTATGACTCTATGTTCTATCTTGGGCTGTTGCACAAGATTTTCTGATTATTCTGTTAAACTAAGTGAGATGGTATATCATTACAAGGTAACGTCCTAAGATCTTTTTTTTCATTGTTACTCAAAAACATTTTTACAGATTGAAACAAAACAACTCTGAATATATCTGTTGCCTTTACTTTTCTTCATTGTATGGATTGAAGAATTTTATTATTCTAATCAAACATAAACTTCATCAACAGTTATTGCACCCTTCCTCTGCAGAGTCAGCAATGGATGCGAAAGCACGTGGATAGCTAGTTCAGATTAAAGGGAGGTTTCATTGTTGCTTTTTGATTATAATGGAAGGGAGAAATGAATCCCACAAAAGAAATATCATAAGCTGTTTTCAGGAATGACTGCTACTACAGAACTTGTGTCAGTATCTGCTGAAGATCACAATGCTTCCCTTTGCTGCTGAACTTGGTATATATGTTAAGCCCAGAGCATATAGGAAGATAGAAGTTGACATGTATTGTGTTGGATGTATGTGCTGTAACTTGATGGGAACCAGTTGTTTAGAAGCTGGTTTATTACATGTGGGTGGATGAGAAAGAAACTATGAGGAATTGGAGTTGAAGATTCACAATAGGATGAATGCTCTCAGTCTTGTTCCCAGGGCTAGGTAATCAAGGGCTTGAGAGCATCAGTTTAAGGTTAGAGGGGAAAGAATAAAAGGGAACCTGACCGGCAACTTTTCACACAGAGGGTGGTACGTGGATGGAATGAGCTGCCAGCAGAAGTGGTTGGGCCAGGTACATTAACAACATTTAATAGGCATTTGGACAAATACATGGATAGGAAAGGTTTACAAAGATATGGGCCAATTGCAGGGGAATGGGGTTAGCATGGATGGACATTTTGGTTGGTATGGACCAGTTTGGGCCGAAAGGGCCTGTCTCCGTGCTGTCATATTCTATGACTCTACAACACTATAACATTTCTAAGAAAGCAATACTGTTACATTACTCAAAGAACGATGTTGTGGGGAATGAAGGGTTTGTGATATAAAAATAGATTGCAAAGGCTGGGACATTTTTCACTGAAACATAGGAGATTGAGGGGTGACCTTATTAAATCTTGAGGAGCACAGATAAGGTGATTGACAAGGATCTTTTCCCTAGGGAGGAGGAAGTTCAAAGCTAGAGGGTATATTTTTAAGGTGAGAGGAGAAAGATTTAGCAAGGACACGAGCAGCAACTTGTTGACACAGAGTGGTTCATGTATAGAATAAACTACCAGAGAAAGTAGTAGAAGCAGGTACAGTTAAAGCATTTAAAAGACATTTGAATAAACTTATGAATAGGAGAGATTTTGAAGAATATAGACCAAGTGCAGGCAGTTGGGAGTAGTTTAATTTGGCAACATGGACAGTATGGGCTAGTTGGGCTGAGTGGTCTGTTCCTGTGCCATGTGACTCTATGACTCTTTAATTCTCCCACTTATTTGTTGGTTGACTCCACATGCTTTTTCTCTCTCGTAATTTTGCTTACACTATTCTACTTATACTTAGTAAGGAGCATCTTTGTAACATCATTGCAAGATTGCTCCAGGTCCTGAAGTTGTACCCTTCTCAAAGTTTTCTCTCCCCAAACATAACCATTGATTAACACTTACTTACATTCTCAAACAAGTCACCCAAATTATTTCTTCTTGCAACATTCACTTTTTCTTTGTGAATCTCACTTCTTCCCAAGTATTTGACTTGATTCTTTATTCTTTTCCAATGATGATTGGTCTGGAAAGTCTATGACATGGTGTAGATATCATTAGAGAGAAGTAGTCTAGCCTTTTTTCCCTCTGCTGGCTTCTTTTAGATCATCAGTGCTTGCAAATAGGTCATGCATAGATGTAATTGTAGGAATGATTGGGGAAATTGAATTGCTTCTTCTTCTCCATCGTTAGTATCTGGATCAGCTGATGGCGTTAATTCTGAGGAAAGAGTAATGTTGTCCATAGGTAATTGTTCTCCATTCTTGCTCCTTTGCAGTACTAACCAGTGTGCATTAAGGTTCTATTCCAAGACAGGAGTACATATATTGGCTTGCAAGTTATTGGTTTGATGTCTGGTATGTTCTTTAGTAAGTTTACCTTAGACTGTCGCATATTTTTCTGCATTAATAGAACTTTTGATGAATGACACACATTGAACAAAGGACTGCTTGGATCTAGAGTTAAATCCCCTTTTAATTGAAGAAAATCAAACCTAATGTTATGAAGATGTAGGTGTAATATACCTTTAAGAGAGTAAAAGTTAGCATTGACAGCACCAAGTGTTCTCAATAAGATACAATGTAACATTGCTCCAGCTACTGGGGTGGCTGGTTGCCTGGAAATGACAAAACAGATTTGATTTAGGCCAATTAGTTTAAATTATACACCAAAAAATACCAAATTCCAATCAAGTTTGATTTAAGTATGTTGACAATCTTAAAAGCCAATGACACAATTCAATGCTTTGGGGTATAAGACTGGGGAAAATTGAACAGTTAGGAAAAGAACTGTCACCTGTTAGTTACAGCTCTGACAGTTACCCGTCTAGAGAAGGAGTTTGCACAGAGAAAAATCTCAACACTAAACTGAAGAGCCAATCTACCGACAAAGATAAAGAGAAGATTTGACCGCTGTCTAGTTTTAAAATTTGGATTTTTCTGTAAATCCTAATTGGGAGTTTTATCGGACTAGTATTAGAGAAGGGAAGGCAAAGATAAGTTCGAGAAAGGAATTGCAAATACTTGTTAATTATTTTCTGTTGTACATTAAGAAATAAAGTTGTTAATTTTTACTTTAAATAGTTCTTGGCCACTTGATTTTTTACAGATAACTGTATGGGATAAATCTTTTCTGTATTGCTGGTTCTAAATTAAGCAGGAGGGTTTACTCCTTGTTGTAACACTAAGAAAAGAATTAGACCCTTCAGCCTGCCCTGTCATTCAATATGTTCATGGCTGATCAATGACTTACATATCCCATCCCCATAACCACCAATACACCACTGGTGATCAGAAATCTATCAATCTCTACCTTAAACATACTCAATGACTGAGCTTCCACAGCCTGTGGTACAGAACCCAAAAGGTTCACAAGACGCTGAGTAAAAATAAAATCTCCTCATCTTGGAACTAAGTGGCATCCCTCTTATTTTTAAACTGTGTCCCTGTTTCTTTCTCCTCAACTAGGTGAAACATCTTACCTGCATCTATCCTATCCATCCCTTTAACTATTTTATAAGTTTCAATGAGATCATCTTTCATTCTTCAAAACCCTAGAGAATATTGGCCCAGTTAGCCCAATCTCTCTTCATAGGGCAATCCTGGCATCCTACGATCAAGTCTGATGAACATTTGTTGCACTCAATCTTTGGAACTAATATATTTACTGAGATAAAGAGACCAAAACTGCGCAGTGTTCCAAGTGTAACCAAGCACGCTTCATCCCACAAATCCCCTTGCCTTAAAGACTAACATTCCATTAGTCTTCCTAATAGCTGCTACACCTGCATGTTAACACTCAATATCTTAGAGACAAGGATACCTTTTGTACAGCTACACTTTAAGACCTTTTACTGTTTAAAGTATACCCTGCACTACTGCTTCTCCTGTCAAAGTGGTTAGCCTTATATTTCTCTACATTATATTGCATCTACCATGTTCTTGTCCATCTATTAAGTCTGTCCAACTCCTACTGAAAACGTTTTATATCTTCCGCGCAACGCACATCCCCACTTAGCTTTGTATTATCTGCAAGTTTGAAAATATTGAAAAAACAATATTGGTTTCCAACTCCAAATCAATGAAACCTATTAGGAACAGCTGGAGCCCAAGCAGTGATCCTTGCATTACCACACAGTCTATCAACACAAAAATGATCCATTTATTCCTACTCTTTGTTTTCTGTCTGTTAGCCATGCCAGTACCTCATACCCCATGCGCTTTAATTTTTCTAACAGCCTCCTGTGGGTGACTTTATCAAGAATCTTCTGAAAATCTGAATTTTATGAGTAACATCTTCAAAACAATCCAACAACTTTGGCAAACACAATTTCAGACTTGCAAATCTATGCTGACTTTGCCCAACCAGATCATTATCAACTAGAAGTCTACTTATCCCATCCTAAAAATAGATTCTAGCATTTTCCCTCCTATTAATGCAAGGCTAACAGGTCTGTAGCTTTTTTTTCTCTCACTGCTCTCTCAAAATGTGTGGTGCTTCAAATTTAAATCATTGTTCGAAGTCTTGACTCTGTTTCTCAGTTTGTTTATTGGGTGGAAACAAAACTTTTTCTTCTTTCTCTTTCTAAGTGATCCAATCCGCTTTGGGTGTCTGGTAATTGGATCCTTTTCACAATTGCACAATCTGAATTTATCCTCATGGTTGCTGGTGGGGCTTTATAGCTCTTATTGTTTTATTTTGAAAAAAAGAATGCTTCCTTTACGAGTTGATGTAAGATGCTTCTACTCAGACTTACAATTGTCTTTGGTGGTTTCCCTGAAGGAGTTCTCTTTTCAGAAATGTTTATTTTGTTTTCTTTACATTAGTTGTTCTGCTCAGTGACTTTTCTGGCTGCTAGCTGGTCCTAAAGCGGTACCAATGATTTTATGAAAATGTGACTTTTATTTTAGTTCTTCTCTTTGCATGATTTCAGGTCTGTTTCTTGACATTCAGTGCTGAAATAATTTTCAAGGCAATGGACCCTGTTGCTACCATCTTTTGCTGTGTGGTTTTGGGTAGAGGATTGAGGACAAGGCACAGATAAACTAATTGAGGACAAGGCACAGTCAAGAACCTTCTTCAAGTTCAGGCTTCATAAAACCCTATTTATTACATGTTATTACATTTACAATTACACATACTAATCGTAGATATATCAGGTTGAAAAGTTATTGTTACAATGTCTTCAGTCTTGGGGTTCGGTGCAACAATGTTCATCAAATACTGAGACATAAATACTACAGTATGTCATTATGAGATTTACCAGACTCCAAGCTTACTGTTACATTACTGAAAGATGATCCTATGAATTCCAGCACCTAATGCTAGCCAGTCTGCAATGCATTCTTCTCTGCATGTGCTTCTCTCCTCTTTTTACTCCACCCACACTATGCTATTTCTGTCCAGAAAGGAGTAGCTCCATGACATCACCACAAGGTAGCCCCATAATCATAATGCCATTACTCAATAGCTTGGAGATATCAGGCTGGGAGGAATGAAAGAAGTTATTCGAATTTGTATTGGTGCAAAAACTGAGTCTATGATAGCTTGAAGATGTGAAATGATCATCTGCACCGAAACATGCCTCTATTATGCCTGACCACGACCCCACCTCCCACCACCAAAACCACGACCCCACCTCCCACCACCAAAACCACGACCCCACCTCCCACCACCAAACATCCAGGACCTCATCACCTCAGGGGATCTCCCATCCACCGCCTCCAACCTCATAGTCCCACAACCCCGCACCGCCCGTTTCTACCTCCTGCCCAAAATCCACAAACCTGCCTGCCCCGGCCGACCCATTGTCTCAGCCTGCTCCTGCCCCACCGAACTCATCTCCCAATACCTCGACACGGTCCTGTCCCCTTTAGTCCAAGAACTCCCCACCTACATTCGGGACACCACCCACGCCCTCCACCTCCTCCAGGATTTTCGCTTCCCCGGTCCCCAACGCCTTATTTTCACTATGGACATCCAGTCCCTGTACACCTCCATCCCCCATCACGAAGGACTCAAAGCCCTCCGCTTCTTCCTTTCCCGCCGCACCAACCAGTACCCTTCCACTGACACCTTCCTTCGACTGACTGAACTGGTCCTCACCCTAAATAACTTCTCTTTTCAATCCTCCCACTTCCTCCAAACTAAAGGAGTTGCCATGGGCACCCGCATGGGCCCCAGCTATGCCTGTCTCTTTGTAGGATATGTGGAACAGTCCATCTTCCGCAACTACACTGGCACCACCCCCCACCTTTTCCTCCGCTACATCGATGACTGTATCGGCGCTGCCTCGTGCTCCCACGAGGAGGTTGAACAGTTCATCAACTTTACTAACACCTTCCATCCCGACCTGAAATTCACCTGGACTGTCTCAGACTCCTCCCTCCCCTTCCTAGTCCTTTCCATTTCTATCTCGGGCGACCGACTCAACACAGACATCTATTATAAACCGACTGACTCCCACAGCTACCTGGACTACACCTCCTCCCACCCTGCCCCCTGTAAAAACGCCATCCCATATTCCCAATTCCTTCGTCTCCGCCGCATCTGCTCCCAGGAGGACCAATTCCAACACCGCACAGCCCAGATGGCCTCCTTCTTCAAGGACCGCAGATTCCCCCCAGACGTGATCGACGATGCCCTCCACCGCATCTCCTCCACTTCCCGCTCCTCCGCCCTTGAGCCCCGCTCCTCCAACTGCCACCAAGACAGAACCCCACTGGTTCTCACCTACCACCCCACCAACCTCCACATACAACGTATCATCCGCCGCCATTTCCGCCACCTCCAAACGGACCCCACCACCAAGGATATATTTCCCTCCCCTCCCCTATCAGTGTTCCGCAAGGACCACTCCCTTCGTGACTCCCTCGTCAGATCCACACCCCCCACCAACCCAACCTCCACCCCCGGCACCTTCCCCTGCAACCGCAGGAAATGTAAAACTTGCGCCCACACCTCCACACTCACTTCCCTCCAAGGCCCCAAGGATCCTTCCAGATCCGCCACAAGTTCACCTGTACCTCCACACACATCATCTATTGCATCCGCTGCACCCGATGTGGCCTCCTCTATATTGGTGAGACAGGCCGCTTACTTGCGGGACGCTTCAGAGAACACCTCCGGGCCACCCGAACCAACCAACCCAATCACCCCGTGGCTCAACACTTTAACTCTCCCTCCCACTCCACCGAGGACATGCAGGTCCTTGGACTCCTCCACCGGCAGAACACAACAACACGACGGCTGGAGGAGGAGCGCCTCATCTTCCGCCTGGGAACCCTCCAACCACAAGGTATGAATTCAGATTTCTCCAGTTTCCTCATTTCCCCTCCCCCCACCTTGTCTCAGTTGGTTCCCTCAACTCAGCACCGCCCTCCTAACCTGCAATCCCCTTCCTGACCTCTCCGCCCCCACCCCACTCCGGCCTATCACCCTCACCTTGACCTCCTTCCACCTATCCCACCTCCATCGCCCCTCCCCCTAGTCCCTCCTCCCTACCTTTTATCTTAGCCTGCTTGGCTCTCTCTCTTATTCCTGATGAAGGGCTAATGCTCGAAACGTCGAATTCTCTATTCCTGAGATGCTGCATGGCCTGCTGTGCTTTGACCAGCAACACATTTGCATCTATTATGCCTGAAATAAGCTTGGGTTGATGTGAGAATTCATCTGGGATTCAGTTGGCTCTGGGGAATTTTGAGGGACTATGAAAGCAGAGTGCAGGGTTTAAGTAGTATAGTGCAATTCAAAAGTGAGAAACAGCCAAGAGGAGAGCATCAGACGTCACAACAGATGGGGAGCACTGTGTCCTCGTTCTGGTAAAATCATACAATTGCAATTATGCCAAGGTCTAAAATTGTCCGGAAGATTTCATACAAAAGGCCAGGCCAATACTGATAGCTGAGGGGTGGAAGCTACTGACAGGGGGATGGATTTGTAATAGCATTAAGCATTTATAAAGGCTTTTGACTGCAGAAAGCAACTCTACATATTTCTAAACATTTCTGATTGGAAATTCAAGTGGAAATTTGAGCAAGTCAGCATGCTCCGCGGCCTACACATATGGGGGGAGGGGAATTCTTTGCATATGTCACTCACATTTCCGACATGCACCTTTAATTATAGACACGTGTGAAACATGCAGAATTGTGAATAATTTTCTAACATCTGTCAGCAGAATATTATCATCAGCTGATGAGAGAACAGTTGATGAATGAAGAATCTTTAAGCAGAAATCTTTGACTGAAAAATGACGATTAATTTTAATACCATTGGTACACAGAGGTAAAAAGAAACAGAAAATATAGAATTGATGTGGGTATCATATATTTTGTCCAATCATTGCATCATTACCCACATTTGTGACATATTGGTATTTGTGTTAAGATGTGTATAGCAGATAATAAGCTCTTTAATAATAACTCTCCTGAAACAGCTACAGTGGATGTTTCATTCGCTAGAGGTTGATAAAAGGGGGAACAATTGGGCAAGTTGGGCCTGATGAAATACATACCTCCTCTCATCACTTCACCAATTAAGTTCTGGGCAAGATCATCCAATGCGGCTCCTAAATTGTCAACTAAAGGCCTCTGACTGGCCAGCAGTTTTAAGCAGCTTGGGACATCATTGTTGAGGTCCTGAGTAGGATATGATATTTAATTAACTCTACCTGCCAGCTCTGAATCATCACCCTTACACTTAATCACGTTAATGGAAAATTGTGGCATAGTTAATAAATCATGTATAAATAATCACTGTCTAGAGGGAACATATTTGAAAATAAGATTCAATCTGAGAATGAAGAAGGAATATAATAATTAAAACAAAGCAAAATTTACACAGAGGATTGCTGGAAGATGGAATGACCAATCAAGAACACTGATAGCATCCGTAATCATCTTTTATAAAGAAATTGGATAACATTAGAAGAAAAGGCATTCAAGATTGTGAGAAAAAGGCAGACAAATTGTAATAGGCTCTTTGAAACTCAGTGTTAGTGCAAAGGGTTAAATGGTCTCCTGCTATGCAGCAAAACAATGATGCTTCAATACTGCTTCTTCTATCGTGATTTGTTAGCAAACTATAATTTTAGATTCAAGATAGATTGTTGAGAAGAAGGCAAAGTTGAGGACTGCCTTTGGGCTTAGAATTTAAAGTAACGCTACTGATTATACATTTATACTAAATACTGTTATGTATGGTAACCATAAATATACTAGGCTCTGACTTCTAATTCCATTACTTAAGGAATATTCTAACTTCTTCATGCTCACATGCTCATGTGAATCTTCCTGAGAGTAGTGGAGACTAATCTAGTTTGGTCTGGTAATGTCTAACTTTTCTACACTGTGCATCTCATGCTTATGTGCAGCTCTGTGGTATCATTGCAAGATGGGGTGTAGAATCTAGTGAAGGCTGGCCAATGCTTCTCCAGTAGCCGATTGGCAAATGAATTCAGTCAGCCTCTCCATAAAGAGGTACGGAGAGTCTTTTGCTGGCTCTCCAAGTCAATTCAGAATTGTCACCACAATAAGGGTCCATACATAGACACAGTCAGTTTGTCAGCATCTGGGAGAAAGAGCAGCCAAAGTTTCACCATCCATGAATATAGGTGGGAGCATATGCTCAGATTAAAAGGATGAGGATTTGAAACAAGTTGGAAGATTTACCTAGCTTGCGCTAGAAGGAGAATCTTCAGGAAATATTCTCGCTATGAAAAACAGGATTAACAGTTATCAGACTAGGAAATTAAAAGAATGAAAGCAAAACCCCTTGGGAATTCACAATTGTATTGGACTGATTATGTAAAATTGAATGTCTACTTAAGGATAGTATCAAATATACCTGTGAAGTGAAATTGAGAAAATAAAAGACTGTTGATGCTGGAAGTCAGAAACAAAAACAGAAATTGCTGGAAAAATTCAACAAGTCTGACAGTTCTGAAAAAGGGTCACTGAACTCAAAACGTTAATGCTGCTTTCTCTCCACAACCTTTTTTAGTTGTGCTCATAGTAAAAGAAGAAATTTCTGTTGAGGAGTTTAGAGTAAAAGTTGCCTTTACAAGAAGCATTGAGAACATATTGCTCCTAGTGTGCTTGTTACATTAAGTCTTTAAACAGGAAATCTTGTTTCACCTTTTCAACTATTAATTGGAAATTTAAATTTCCATTTCAATGTTATTTATATCTATAAAGATCAGAAAACACATGAGAGCTGGGCCTAAACTGAACAATTGATACTTAACAAAATCCATCAGATGGATGAGATGAATATTATAATCAGCATCAGTTCTGAAGATTAAAGACACTGGGTGAGCTGCCAGCAAACAACTTCAGTGATTACAAAGGAATGATGTTTGTTGTGGATCTTTGCTTTGGTCTATCCAAGCTGTAATAAAGTAATAACCATGTCAAATGTAAAATACAGTGGCTCACTGGAATTAATGCAATTTAACTAAAATACGATGACACCATTTTAAAAAAACTGTTAGATGCTTTAAATAATTTGTCTGGTCATTTGATTTTTTTCACACCTGGACAAGCCAAAACCATCAACTATGTAAAGATTATTAGAATGGATAAACCTTTCCAACCTAAAAATCAAAATTTAAATTGCAATCCCAAGTTAAAAATATGGGATTGAATTGAATGCAGTGCATTCCAGCGAGAAACTGGTGCCTATTTAATCCTGGGAGAGGCTTCACACAGTTTCCTGGTCCAGCAATCAAGTCAAAAGAAGGAAAGAACTGAGTTGGGATTTCGGGCAGGTATCTCATTAATGAGCCAATTGATACCCATCAGCCTACAGTGATTTTGTGGTTGCACAAGGGATTAAACGGGGGCCACATATCTTTCCTGCATCCTCTGAAAGCAGCTAAGGGAACCATATCAGGTTTGACAACATCTAAGCAGGGTGTTCCCCTGAAGGCTTTACCAGTGTCCATGCCTTGTTAACAACCTGTGGGTAATAACTATCCATAGCAGTTGTTGAACTCGATGCATACTTGTAGAATCATAAATGAATTCTCCCTTTGGTGTATGACCACAATAAATAAAAATAGAGAAATGGAGTAATTTGCCCCTCAAGCCTGTTCCACAATTCAATAGGATCATGGTTGATCAGGCATTCCTAATATCAACTTTCCCAACCTTATCCGTAATCTTTGATTCCGCCGATCAAGACACTATCTACCTCAGCCTTAAATATACACAAGGACTCTGCCCCCATAGCCCGATGTCGCAAAGAGATCCCAAGACTCAACCATCAAAGAGAAGAAGTTCCTCCTCGTCTCAGTCTTAAATTGGTGCTCCTTTATTTTGAGACTATGCCCTCTGGTCCTAGACTCGCCCATGAGGGGAAATAACTTCTCACCATTTGCCCTGTCAAGTCCCTTAAGAATCATACATGTTTCAACAAGATCACCTCTCATTCTTCTAAACTCCTGTGAGTAGAATCCCAACATTGTTTATCCTTTGGTCATCAGACAATTTCTCCAGGGCTATCAGGATCATCTTACTGAACCATCTCAAATGAAATGATAATTTTCCTGAAATAAGGAGACCACAACTTCTCATGGTGACCCACATGTGGTCTTGCTAGTACCAGTTGCAGTAAAATTTTCCAAATCTTATATTCTAACCCCACTTGAAATAAGAGACAACATTCCATTAGCCTTCCTGATTATCTGCTGCACCTCTGTACTAGCTTTCTGTGGTTTATGCACAAGTACCCCAAAGTTCCTTTAATTTGCTTTCTGCAATTGTTCTTCATTCTTTGTTCTTTTCCTCTCCTTGCCAAAATGAACTTTATATTTTTGCACATTATACTCCATTTGCCAAGTTCTCACCCATTTACTTAACCTATCAATGTCTCTCTGTAAACCTCTCACAACCTGCGTTTCCACCTATTTTCATGGCTACAATACATTCACTTTCTTTCTCCAATCATTGATATGTATTGTAAACCATTACAGTCTCAGCAGTGATCCCTGTGGAACCTCACTTGGTTGCAGGTTGCCAACTTGCAAAAGAATCCCTTATTCCCACTCTCTGTTTCCTGGCCATGAGCCAATTGTCTTTCAACACCAATATACTACCTCCAACACCATGGGCTCTTATCCTATGTCATAACCTTTTGTGAGGTCGAACACCTTCTAGAAATCCAAATACCACATATGTACTGGTTCACACTCTGTTGAAATCTCCTTGAAAACTCTAAAACCTTAGTCAGATACAAAATCGCTTTCATGATTTTCCAAAGTGCTTTTATTACTTCCTTAATAATCGATGCAGACATATTTGCAACAACAGATATGAGGCAAATCAGCCAATAGTTAACCACTTTTGCTACTCTCCCTTCTGAATAGGAGTATCACATTGGCAGTTTTCCAATCCTCCGGTACTTCTGCAGAATCCAAAGATTTTTGTGCATCTTGCAATGTTTCAGGAGTAATCTTTTGAGGGTTGAGATATGCAATGCCATTAGTTTTCAGCCAGTTTAACATTCTTTTTGTCCAGAATTTAAAACATCTTTGGGACTTGTTTTCCAACAGTAGACTATATATTAGAATGGCGACCAATAACAGTTTAGACAACAAATTAGAAGCTTGTGCTAACAATAAAGTACAGTTGAAAACTCCAACTAATCAACAGAATTAAATGTAGAAGCATAGCGCTTCCATGTCAGTGTGCACCACTGGCAGACTTCAATATTTGAACTGGAAATTCCTATTCAATTGACTTTAACATCTCGCCTCTCACATTAACAAAATATTGAGAGGTCAAATTGAAGTGAAAGATCCCAAGGCACTATTTGAAAAGTAAATATTCCTTCTGGTCATCCTGGGGGGGGAGGTTGAGATGTAGTGCAATGTCACTAGCTTAGTAATCCAGAGTATCTAATATTATGGAGACATGGGCTTGAATCTCACTGGGATAGATGGTGAAATTTGAATTTAGTAGCAAAAAAAGTTCTGGATTTAAAAATTATTTGACTGGTGACCAGGTACCCAACATTGTCATAAAAGCCAATCTGGTTCATTAATAGCCTGCAGGAAAGGAAATCTGCTGTTGTTACCTGATCTGGCCTAAATGTAACTCCAGACCCACAGCAGAGGATGGTACATGTGTGGAATGAGCTGCCAGAGGAAGTGGTGAAGGCTAGTATAATTGCAACATTTAAAAGGCATTTGGATGGATATATGAATAGGAAGGTTTTGGAGGGATATGGGCCGTGCTGGCAGGTGGGACTAGATTGGATTGGGGTATCTGATCGGCATGGCCAAGTTGGACCAAAGCATCTGTTTCAAAGAGCTGTACATCTCTATGACTCTAATATGATTGACTCTTAACTGCTAACTGGAATCACTGAGCAATTCACTCAGACCACGGACCACGGACAATAAATGCTGGCCCGGCCAATGATAACTACATATCGTGGATGAATTTAAAATAAACCATCCCTCAATCAAAACCATCAAAATTCCTATTGCAGTTTGTGGGAACTAAATTGGCTTAAAATATGCTCTGCGTTGTACAGTATTTTCATTGCTACTTTGGATTTCACAAATTTGATATGACAAGTCACATGGCCTGGAGGATGGGTGTCTAATTTCTGTGATACAAACAGACTTGGTACAATCATCCTATTCTCATGAAGTCATTGCATTTTGCTTGCTGAAGATGAACATGAGCCTAAGGCAAGATGAGGAAGTGGCAGGAAAGGAAATATGATAAATGAACCACAGACAAAAGAAACTCAATTAAAGTAAAGGCATTAAAATCATCAACATGACTGTAGCAAAAATCCAAATTGTACCTAAAACTGCACATCCACAAAAACACTTCATATAGCAAAGTTAAAATATCACTGATTGAAGACTTATAGTTGTTCATAACTTTTGATTTTGTGCAAAACAAGAAATCAATCTCCACCCTCCCTGATGTTAAAATGATACAGTCATTACATCTCTGTTTGACTTTTCAAACTGAAACAGATGACAGGCTGAGGAAACTATTAGCAAGGCTAGTTCTTCGAGAGGGCTCCCCCTCAGGAACAGCATGTGGGTGGTGAAAGAAAAAGGTTCTCATGAAAAAAAAATTCAAGGGCTCGCCCACACACTACATCATTAGATAATATGAACTGTCAGCAGAATGTACTTGAGCCTGGATGGAATTAAATCTCTGCAAAATGTTTTTCTTGTCAAGTCTGGCTACTTTTCACTGATGAATTCAGCACACCATCATTGTCTGGGGTAAGGCATAAGCTCTGTCTATGCTCAAAATTTCAACAACTTTTTCTAACCTGCTCCAGAACAAGTAGATCTGGTGTAAGTAAGAAGCCATATTTACACCAGAGGGGTGAGTTACAAGCACTTGGACTCTCTGAAACAGGAAGATTCTGAGCTGGTTAGGATAGGGTGGAGCTGTAAAGAGCATGAAAGAGAATGTGGCCAGTCAGGGTTCATAACTGGGGTGACCAACAGAAGGAGCACTCTTCCTGGCTCCACATATAGATAAGTGTTTTTTGAATGTCAGCATCTTATGGTAGCTTTATGGAACCTTGAGGTTGCATGTTGGTCTGGATTTCTGAGGCTCAGGGTTGTCCAATTTCAGAAAAAGACTTGAATCGCATGTGACAACTCTTATTTGTTTGGCTGAGTTAGACATTTCTTTATACTGTCTTCGCCATTCTAGCAAAAGAAATCTGCTGTTGTTACCTGATCTGGTCTAAATGTAATTCCAGACCTACAGCAATATGATTGACTCTTAGTATAGAAGGTGAGCCTCATTAAGTATGAGTACTTCTCGATTATGCACCCACTGTAAACCATGTCAATACTGTAGGCCATTTTATTTTACTGGCAACATTTACATCAGCTCAGCAAAGTCCAGTGAACTGGATTACCCATCAACAATGGGGAAAGAGTTAGGCCACATTTTCTGGGAAGGCAACTAACCCTTTGCCTCCTTCACTGTCAGGTGAATGTGCTGGGGATATGATTCAGAACGGATAGGGTAAGCCCCCAAGAACAACTGAAAGGAGTCAGTAACCATGGTCTGAGCACATGGGGGTGACTCTTCCTCTCCGTTGCCTTTAGGAACCTGTTCATTAGGTTTGAGATGATCTTAATGTTTCTGTATAAGGTGCGGATCTGGTCTATTCTTTACTCTTGTGCTGTGCCAATAACCTGAGCTATCTTCCACTTTATTTTAGAGTTCAAAGATGGACCATGTTCACAGGGACGCAGTGTACAATGGAAATCTAGAGATAAAAAAAGCAGCAGCATCTCTCTCATCTTATGTGTAGCTACACCAAGCTACCTCTGGATAATCTGTATAAAAATACTAATTATCACTACATGCTGCGCTGCTACCTGTCCCTGATGTACCAAAGGATGGTTTGGGCTACATCTATGTAGAAAGCTCCTAGTAGTTGGAGCATGACATACCACATGGCAAAGTTAATACTGAAAAACATTTTTGTTCCCAAGTTCATTAGGCTGTGGTTAGCACATAACAATGTGGCTTTATAGGAAAAGGAGGTGGTAGATGCTGTTGGATGGTTCCCTGAGCAGACTGAGTCATTTGGCAGAATCCCTTATAGGTACAACTAAATAACAATCACCAAAACATAGCTTAGCTGGCAGTGAGAAAGACATCTCATGTCAAATTCTTCTTACATGCCCTGACTCTCAAACCGTCACCCCCATGTTTCCCTTGAGGAGTCTGTGGAGGGGAAAAAAAAATCATTGTCCACCCACAATGTGGAATATGTCTTTGCAAAGAAGGCCAAAGAAAAATGCAACACTGTATGTCAATGTTCATCCAAGATGCAGGGCTCTATGCTCTATGGGCTGATGCTAGGCAAACATCAACTGCACCTGGAAGACAATCAATTTGGTAAAAGCTGTCCTTTAGTCTGCCTAAAACCTGCTGGTCTTCCAGGACAAGAAACTATCCTTCTCGGAGTGCTGCAGACAAACACATTCCAAGGTCTGAAACTACATGCTGTGGGATGCACTGGAACTTGGGATAGTTACTGCAGAGATACAATGCGGAAATGTCACTGTCTAAGCCCTCTGAGACGTAGAAACATCAGCTCTCCTGCTCCTCGGCTGCTGCTTGACCTGCTATGCTTTTCCAGCACAACACATTTTCACTGACTCTCCAGCATCTGCAGTTCTCACTTTCTCATAGTACACTGAGGGGCTAGAAACTGTAGAACCCCTTAGGCTATAAGCCTAACAAAGAATATTCATTGTCAGTTAAGTATATTATGACTGTATTGAGGCATGTGTAGAACATCATGTATAGATGAAAAATATATTTATTGCAATTTTTGCAATTTCCAATCTGAAATGCTTTTGCCCTCAGGCTATATATATATAAAATATATATATATCGTAAGTATAAACTCATCACAGAATCATAGAAACCCTACAGTGTGTAAATTTGTAAACTATTAAGATTTTACAATCATATTGACTGAAACATGCTGCATGGAGACAAACTGAATTTTATATCAAATTCTGCAGTTTTGTTTTTATTCACTCATGGGATGTGAGCATCACTGGTTGGCCAGAAGTTTGCATTGCCTAAACCTAGCTGTCCTTGAGAAGGTGGCAGTGAGCTACCTTCTTGAACCACTGCAATTCATATGTAGTAAGTTGACCCACAGTGCCCTTGGGAGGGAATTCCAGGATTCGAGAGAAATGTTTTAGATTGGTTTGTGCAAATCCAATTAACAGAGTTTATTTTTTGGAAAAATGATCATTTTCAGCGTACATGGTACATGTGAACAGGGCAAGCAACAAAGTGGATTGGACAATCCTCACTGAGACGTACAAGCCTAGATTTTTATTAGGCTGAACAGCCTGAAGGGGAAGTTCTTGAAAGTGCAGAGAATCCAGAAGTCATGGTTCCCCTACAAACTGTGGAGTTGTATCAACAGGCATCATTTTCAGGCAATGAATAGGGAAGTGGTTGGTCAATGCAATAGGTCCAAGTACTGGGGTGTTGGAGGAGAAGAGAGGCACAGTGAGGAGGGAGTAAGTGCAGGGCTGATCATGAGAGGAGGGTCAATTCCCAGGAAGAATACAGAAGGCCTTGTGGGGAAAGACAAGGTGGGGATCCAATCACAGAAAATCCTCATAATTTGGAGATGTCAGTGTTGGACTGGGATGTACAAAGTTTAAAATCACACAACACCAGGTTATAATCTATCAGGTTTATTTGGAAGCACTAGCTTTCAGAGCGCTGCTCCTTCATCAGGCGGTTGTGCCGTATAAGATCGTAAGGCACAGAATTTACAGCAAAAGTTTACAGTGTGATGTAACTGAAATTATACATTGAAAAATACCTGCATTGTTTGTTAAGTCTCTCACTTTTAAGAATGAACATGTTGGTTTCAGTTCTTTCAAAACTTTTTTAAAGTTACATTCCCAAGTGAACTTGAACAATTGGTGTCATGTTGGCCCAGATAATGCATTTAAGGTGTGAGCAGCCCTGTGTGAGACTGTCTGTGCCACAATGGTCAGACTGATTCTCATCTAAAAAATAGGTTTACTGAATCTTACATGGATTCATGCAATTTTTGAGCAAAGTAAAATGCAATTCTGCAAGTACAAATTCACCCCACAATCTTATATGTGTGTGCGTGCGAGGTGGGGAGTGGGTTATGAGTGTCTGTGAGAGAGTGTGTGTATGTGTATGAGTATGAGTTTAAAGAGGTATAAGTCTGTGAAAGGTTGCATGTGAGAGTGTACTTGTGAGTGTATGAGAGAGGATCTGCGTGAGTGTATGGGACTGTAGGAGAGTGTGTGTGTGTGTGTGTGTGTGTGTGTGTGTGTGTGTGTGTGTGTGTGTGTGTGTGTGTGTGTGTAGTGCAATGGGATTACCTATAGTGTGACATGAACCCAAGCTCCCACTTGAGGCCATCTGCATGGGTACCAAAAAGAAAATCCTTAAGTTGACACATTGGATTAATTAGTTATAAATGAGGTTTCGGTCCCCTGAATCCAGCAAGTCCATGTCCAAATATTGGTTTCAAACCCTAAACAGTTATTTTTAAAATCTGATGGCAGTGGAACTCACAGCCTCATATTCAAATGTAATTGGTATTCTGCCTTCCCCAGGCAGTCATTCATCCACCTATCTCTCTGCCTTAGGTAAAACAAGGAATTAGAGCCTTGAAGGCAGATGTGGATCAGGAGACATTAACCCTTACCCAACCAAAACCTGTTCATTTCTTTAATTTTAAAATTTCCTTCCACAGAGCCTAAGTGTAAATTAACATAATTAAATGCAAACTCATGCACAGAAAATTAAATAAAAGGAAAATATTTGGTAAATTGGATTAAGTGCAATAGAAATAAATAGTTAATGTTTTGTTAAATCATGTGCAATAATTAAGTTCTGAACTAATGTCCCTGCACATTGGTAAAATTAGATGTTCAGAAGGTGAGAGTTAATTAATTACAATTTATTACTCTACAAAACTTTCATTTATACCTGAGTGTACCAATGCTTTTCTTCACACTTTCAATGCATTATCTGATCTGAGATGTCACCTTTTGTTATAAAACATTGTCAACTTGAGAAGATGACTTTAAAGTAGATCTGGGATTTACATATTGATGAACCAATACCTGCTACCCATTCTAAAGGATGAAAGACTTAACAACAATCTAGGTTTGTTAAATGTATCTTTTCCGTTGCATGACACTGTAATCTTGTGCAATGAATTCTGTGTCATATGGTCTTATCCTCCACAACCACCTGATGAAGGAGCAGCACTCCAAAAGCTAGTGCTTCCAAATAAACCTGTTGGACTATAACCTGGTGTTGTGTGATTTTAACTTAGTCCACCCTAGTCCAACACTGGTACCTCCAAATCATTTTTTTTTGGCATTTTGTTGAATACTGAATGCACAAGTACATAACTTCATCCCTTTTATGAGTTAGAATGCCAAATTGACAAATTTAGGTAATACTTATGGAGGAGCAGGGCAAATTAGAAAAATTGCAGATCATTTTTCATGTTTTTGCATTTAGCACTGCAAATGCATAATGTGTGTATACTTTGGATATCACAACCTATTTTATTCCTTGCTAACAGTCAGTGCTATTAGCCTCAACATTAACTTTTTTTTCATCTTAATACATAAGTGGAGAAAGGGCTTGAAAAACCACAAGTTTTTGTATTCACCAAATGTGAATTCATTGTTTTATGCAGTTTTTCCGCGATTTCTCTGAATGTTCTGCTAAATTTATGACAGATGTAATGGAGCACTCCCAAGAAAATTCGCTAGACCCTGGTTAAGGTTAACCCTTTAGTTACTCTTATTAAAAAGGATGTTAAAAAATATAAATACAGGAAAATATCACCGTATTTAATCAAGCTACAAACAATGTTCTGACAATAAACAAAAATTCAAAAAAAGGAGGGACGTAAAATCTGGGTAACTACAAGCTAGTTATCCTAATATCTATTGTTGGAGAAGTATTTGAATGAATTATTTATGAAGTAATGGCAGAACATTTGGAAAACTATAAGCTAATCAAGCAGAGTCAGCATGGCTTCATGAAAGAAAAATCATGCCTAACTAATTTATGAAGAGTTTTTGAAGAGGTTTCAACAATAGGAAGGATGTTGTGAAACTCGAAAGGGTTCAAAAAAAGATTTAGAAGGCCGTTTCCAGGGTTGGAGGGTTTGAGCGAAAGGGAGACTGGGGCTGTTTTCCCTGGAGTGTCAGAGATGAGGGGTGGCCTTATAAAGGTTTATAAAATTATGAGGGGCATGGATAGGATAAATAGACTATCTCTTTTTCCCTTTGTTGAGGGGTTCAAAATTGGAGGCCATAACTTTAGGCTGAGAGGGTAAAGATTTAAACTTGTCCTAAGGGGCAACTTATTCACGCAGAGGGGGTCGTGCACGGATGGAACAAGCCACCAGAGGAAGTGGTGGAGGCTGGTTCAATTACAACTTTTAAAAGGCATCTGAATGGGTATATGAATAGGGAAGATTGAGGGGGATGTGGGCCAAATGCTGGCAAATGATATTAGATTTATTTAGGATGAACCAAAGGATGTGTTTCTAAACTGTATATCTCTAGGACTGGATTAGAATGGATAGAGATGGACTTTCGGAAGACATTCATCAAGGTACCTTATAACACGTTAAGTCATAATACAGGAGCACATGTTATTGGATGTACAGATATCGATAGATTAAGTTAGTGGGCCAAAAGTTGGCAAATGGAGAGTAATTCGCAATAAAAATAAAGTTGTTCATTTTGGAAGGGAGAACAAAAGAAGGGAACATTAATTAAATGAAGAAAAATTACAGAAAGCTGCAACACAAAAGGACTTGGGGTATTTGCACATGAAGCACAGAAAGCTAGCACACAACTGCAGCAAGTAATCAGGAAGGTTTATGAAATGTTAGCCCTTATTTCAAAAGGTTTGGAGTACAGGAGTAGGGAAGACTTCCTGCAACTCTACAAGGCACTGGTGAGAACAAATCTGGAATACTGTGAGGAGTTTTGGTCCCCTTATTTAAATAAAATTATCATTTCATTGGAGACCGTTCAGAGAAGGTTCACTGAGCTGATCCCTGGAATGGAGACTTTGTCTTATGAGCAAAGGCTAAACAGGTTGGGACTCTACTCACTGGGGTTCAGAAGAATGAGAGGTGATCATGTTGAATCACATAGACTTCATAAGGGGCTGATGAAGGGCTTATGCTCGAAACGTCGAATTCTCTATTCCTGAGATGCTGCCTGGCCTGCTGTGCTTTGACCAGCAACACATTTGCAGCTGTGATCTCCAGCATCTGCAGACCTCATTTTTTATTCATAAGGGGCTTGACAGGGTAAATGCTGTGAGGACATTTCCCCTCATGGGAGAATCCAGGACCAGACAGCATAGTTTCAGAATAAAGAAGCACCAATTTAAGACTAGGATGAGGAGGAATTTCTCCTCTCCAAAGGTTGAGAGTCTTTGGAACTCCTTGCTGTGGGGGCAGAGTTCTTGTGTATGTTTAAGGCTGAGGTAGATATATTTTTGATCGAGGAACAAGGGGTTCGGTTACAGGCAGGAAGGTGGACATGAGGAATGTCAGACCAGCCATGATCCTGTTGAAAAGTAGATCAGGGCTTCATGGTTTGAATGGCCTACTCCTATTCCTATTTCTTAAACTCTTACACACTCTAATAAGTAGCAGCTGCATATGTTTTTCTGGCTATTAATACAATGTTTGTAATTTGCAGGTTAGTTTCAATAGTTACATTGAAGAAGCTTTGCATAAAATAAACAATGCCATTTTCAGCCCCATAAGACTGGGTTTGTTGTGCATGATCTTGGAATAATCTTATTTTCAAATCTCAAATTTTGAACAACAAATAATTCAAACCATTTCTATATAAAAGATCAAATCTATTTTGAACAGAAAATAAAAGGTATAAAAATTGCCATTGTAATGTATGGCATGAACTATAAATTTATTTTGGAATAGCACAGACTAATAGAACAATTGTTTGTACCTAATGTTCTTCCTATTCATTGTCTAGTTGATACTGTAAGGTCAGGAAACATATGGATCATGCAGCAAAAAAAAGACAAACAGGCTGTGCAGCACTCAGCTGTTCGACAAACCATGATTCTAGCTCACGACTTTCACGTCAAAATAACTGTACTCCCACTGTCAGGGAAAAAAAACATTAGTTGATTTCTTTGCTAAAGAAGTTTTGAGAAATAGATGGTTTGAAACAGTGCTTCTCAAACTATGAATTGCGACAAAGTTGAACATATCAACACACATGCAAGATATAATTCTCCAGTGGAGAGTTTTCCCCCTTATTCTATTTGACTTCAATTTTGCCTGGACTCCTGGAAAACACATTTGGCAGAGTATTGCCTTGATACCAAGGATGGTCACTCATACCTCAGCTCTTGCATCTGACTATTTTGTCTATCGTTGGATTAAGCCTGCTAGAACCAAAATTGAACTTTAATCAGCAGAGAATTACTAAGTAAAGGCCCTTTGATGGAATGTCAATGTTATTTTGCTGATGATTAAGAATCGACAGATGAGGAAGTAATTGTTCATGTAGAATAAGTCCTGTTTTTTTGTGGGCAGGACATACCTGAGCAATCTTCGCATTGTCAAGTAAATGTCATTGTTGCAGCTAGATCACAGTGCAAAAAGAGGCCATTCAGCCCACTGAGTCAGCACTGACCTTCTGAAGAGCACCTCACCCAGACGCAGTCCCCCACCCTATCCCCATAACCCCACATTTACTATGATTAATCCACATAGCCTGCACACCACAGGGCTACTTAACATGGCCAATCCACTTAACCTGAACAACTTTGGAAAAAAAAACAGAAAACCCATGCAGGCACAAGGAGAACTTGCAAACTACAGACAGCCAGTCACCCAAGTCTGGAATTGAGCCTGGGTTCCTGGAGCCCTGAGACAGCATTGTTAACCAGTGAGCCACTGTGCCACACCAGAACTAGAAGAGCTTGATGAGGGACGTAGCTAGTTTTGCAGAACAAGCCTTCAATACCACTACAGGAATATTGTCAGGGCCCACAGACTTCTGCTCCATCCAATGCCTTCAGCTATTTCTTCATATCTGTAATGTGGGACATCAGGAGGAGGCTGAGATGAATCATCAATTCAACACTTTTGGCTTCAGGCTTGTTTTGTGCAAAAACAGACTGTGAATATTTATGGTAGCAATGTTTGTGGAACCTCATGCCTTGATTAGTTGCTTAATTGTCCACCATCATTCACAAGCAGATGTCCCAAGATTGCAACGTTGATCGTATTCAATTGTTTTGGGATTACCTAGCTATGTCTATCACATTCTACCACTGTTACAGAGTTTCACCAGCTTTCTTTCTCATTTTTATGTGTGTCTGCTGCTGCTTCTGGCATGGCCTCCTGCACTTCTCACTGAACCATGGTTGATCCCCGGCTCAATGGTGATAATACACTGACGGATACTAATATCCTTTTGGGGAAGAAACTGTCATCATTACCTGATCGGGCCTACATGTGACGTCAAAGCCAATGCAATGTGGTTGAATCTTAATTGCCTTCTGAGCAATTAAGCATGAGCAATAAATGCTGGTCTAGCCAACAACGCCTACCTCCTACGAATGAATTTAAAAAAACACTAGCCTCGAGGTTACAGATTGTGGTTGAATAAAATTCTCCTGCTGTTAATGGCCAACAGTGCCTCCTGGTGCCCAGTTGTGAACTGCTGAATCCTTTCTCGATATTTTTAACCGACACGTACAGTTACGTTATGACACACCCTGGAGTGTGTGTAGGAGTTGAACCCAGGCCTTTTGGCCCAGTTGTAGGGAAACTACCAGTGTACCAAAGAGCCTCGGATCTGTTAAATGTATCCAATTTAGCACAGTTAGTGCCACACAACACAATAGAGGATGTCACTTTGTGAAGACAGGGCTACGTCTCCTGTGTGAGGGTCATCCCAGTACTGTCAGGAAAGTGTGCATTGATAGAAAAAAGATGGAGTTTTTTTTGTCGTCTCAGGGCGTTCTCTCATTTGCAGCCTTTGGTCAGCCATCACTCTCCAGTTAAGTGGTGGGGAGAAGGGACATGGAGGAAAGAAGCAGAGGTCCAGAGAAGGCCATCACTCACCTCACGAGGCCTCGAATAGCATTTCTAGTCACACAAATTAAAGGTTTGACTTGTTTCACCTTCAGGCCTGTTTAATGCCAACTGGTAAGTCACGGATGAGTTAAAATTGCATTAGAATCCCATTGGTATGGTACGACCCTTAGTTCCATAAATATAAAGGGTCCCACCTGCTTTAGGAGAGTGATTCAATTGCATTAGAAATGTCAGAAATAGTCAGGCTCTGAACAGTTAAGTTGACTATTCCAATGTTGTACTCCTGTGCGATCTTCGATGCCTTTCCACCACAATCCAGATGCTGTAAAATCTCACTTTTCTGTTCGATTGTCATGTGGTCGACTTTCTCTTCATAGACATGGCAAGTATGTACAACAAACCCGATCAATTACACCAGATACGAACTTAGATAAAAGTTGTGTAGAGGAAATGAAGACACCATTGATTTTGTCGAGCATTTTAAATCCTTCAGTATGTATTAAAACTCTTTCAACACTGCAACAATTGACTGACTAAGATTGTTGCACCAGTATCATTAACACCTCTTTGCTGCAATGCTTGCACATCATCTTCTGTGCAAGTTACCCCCCTGTATTCCTCAGTTAAACTAAAGACGCGGTCGTTGTACCATTGTCGATTAAAAGTATTTTAATACGGCTACAATTGACTGACTGAGACTGTTACACCAGTGTGGTCAACACATCTTTTATGCAACATTTACAGATCTTCTCCAGTGCAGTTAATCCTCATTTACTCTGTACTGTTAACAAAAGATAAGATGGTGACACCATTGTCAGTTACACCACTTTGTTATAACAATTTCACAGGAACTTCAGATTCCATTCAAATCATCCGATTTTTGGATAATTGATAATCGGATAATTGAGGTTCCTCTGTATTTTGTATCCAGTAAAGGCATCCATTGCAGATGCTTGCATTGTCAATGCTACTATATTTATAACCACACTTGGAACCGATTTTCAAATCTCTTACAATTGTGAATCTTATTCCAACTTTTCCTACTTTGCAAATAATTAACTGTAAACAATGTTAAGAGCTTTGTTTAAATCTAAAGGTTCCACATCGACAGAGTTACAGTTGCCATCAAGGTCCATCATTTTCTCCAAAAGAACTCCAGTAAATGTGGGTGGTAATTTCTCACTCCCACGAATCCATTCCAACTTTCTCTCCCTTACTAAATTACTTTGATGTAACTGTTTCATTATTCATTCTTTCAGGATGCCTTCTAATTCCTTATCTGCAAATGCTTTTAAGATCAGTGACCAGCAGTTTCCTGGATATCACCATTTCCCTTTATTAACGATTCCTTTTAACTTTACATTGTTCCAATACACCACTTCTGTGCCATTAACATTTTCAAAATGATTTAATGGAATGGATATCATTGTAACATTTTGCTTTTGAGAGTACAAAACCAAATTTTAATTCAGGTCATTTTTTCCAAATCCAAAAGTCAAATACAAAAGTGGATGCTGCTTCTCTCAATTCCAACATGTTTTTAAAGACAGCATCAGAAACATGATTAATTGCGCTAACTACTTCTTTCGCAACTCTTTTACCAACTCAGCCTTAAATACCTTCAAAGTGGGCAGAGTAGTACATTAATTCTGCTTCAAAAGAACTTATTAAAATTCAATAATCAACTAAACAGAAATTCAAATACAACCATTATAGTTTAAGAATTTGAAATCAGTTTTTTTTTAAAAAATCAAAAAAAGCAGTCAAAAGTAATTTGAATTCCATCATGCCCTTTAGGAGAAAAAAATCTATCCTTTTTATTAATGTGACTGATTCTTAACTGTTATCTGCACCCCACACATTGTCCCAAACTATTACAAAGAAACATAATGCCAGAGACCCGGGTTCAATTCCTGCCTCAGGCGACTGACTGTGTGGAGTTTGCACATTCTCCCCGTGTCTGTGTGGGTTTCCTCCGGGTGCTCTGGTTTCCTCCCACAGTCCAAAAATGTGCAGGTTAGGTGAATTGATCATGTTAAATTGCCCGTAGTGTTAGGTGAAGGGGTAAATGTAGGTGAATGGGTCTGGGTGGGTTGTGCTTCAACGGGTCGGTGTGGACTTGTTGGGCTGAAGGGCCTGTTTCCACACTGTAAGTAAGTAATATAAGTAAAGTAATCTAAGTAATCTATTTTCAAATTTCTATATCTTTTTGAAGTTTCTCTGTCTATCGCAAAAGTTTAAATTCCACTGTGCAAAAACATGTTTGGACTTTTCTGTTAATACAGAAAACAAGAATGAATGTGGCATTTTTCCTCTCCCCTAGACACTTGTTATCATTCCCTTTGGGACTGTTTGGTAGCATTGTCATTTCTTTTTCTCTTGATACAAATATGTTTACAGAAATGTTTGGTATTTATTTCAACATTGGCCAATATCTTAAAATTTTAATAAAGACCCTTGGCCTGAAATATTAACCTTATTTCCCCTCGTCACTGACACTGAAATATTAATACTATTCCTCCCTCGCCACAGATACTGAAATATTAACCTTAATTCCCCCATGCCACAGACACTGAAATATTAATTCTTTTTCCCCCTCCCCGGCCACAGACACTGACAGACCTGCCTTTTATTACTTCAGCCAATATTGATTATTTTGATTGATTTTTATATGTGTCTGGTTCACCATACCATTTGCAGTATTGTATTCTGCTTCTGTGCTTGCCAGCTGTCTCCAGTTATTGCTTTTAGTTCAGTTATTTTGGACTGAGGTTGCAGTATAGGAATTCCCACTGGCTGCAGCACACAATATAGCAAGAAAAAAAGTCATCTTCATGTAGATTTTATTAAAAAATTGATTCAGTAGAAAGAAATCATGAAAACCTTTTTTTGCTTTTGAGAATCAGGGAAGTCAAAATTTCAGGAAAAATCATTTTTCAAAGCTGTTTGAACTCAATCATAGAATGGTACTGCATACAAAAGACCAATGCAAAAGCAAAATCTTAAACAAAAATAGAAAATAATGGAAATATTCACCAGGTCAGACAGTACCTGCCCAGAGAGAAGCAGAGCAAACAGCTCAGAATTTGTGATATTTGTTCGGGACTCTGACATCAGGCATAAGTAAGGGGGCACAATTCCTCGCTGTGTGTGTAATTCCTGCAGAATGTTTACTGGATGGATAAATATGGAGGACAAGCTTGACATCCAATTAAAAATGTTGGTCAGGCTCTCCAGATCAGAGGGTAAATAGGAGGCCATTAAGATTAGAAGGAACAGCAGCCTGCAATTAAGATAAGAGAGTGAAGGCTATCCATCTTGAGGAGTCTTCTCCAGAAATTTTTAAATCTTTAGTTGACCAAATGGACTCAGCAATCAGACCATCATTGTAGTGGTGGAAATCCTTGATAGGGCAGCCTACTGCAGCAGATGGGAAAAACAAACCAGGTGGGAAGGGGCCAAAAGCTGGTTTAGAGCGTAGTCTCCTGGCCTTCTGCTAGGAAGACACCTCCAGGAAGCTAGCCTACTCGGGAAGCCTAGAAGATGACTGAAAATCTCTGACAATAGCCCTTTACTGTCAATAAATACTTAGAATATTCACTACTGGAATTCAAATAGTCCTTTCAAAATCCTTCCATATCTCATACACTGTATTCCAGGATACACATGGGGTGAGATGAGTGCTGGATGGTGCCAGAAAACCAGCATATTGGCTGAAAAATTTTAATATTTGCCCACTTCTGTATTCATCCCATAAGGAGGCCAAAATTCATCCTGTTATTTCAAGTTGCTAGTCTTGCATCAGAACTGGAAAGGTGTTTCAAGGAATTACAGATGTGGAAAAAGGGTCGGGGAAAGAATAAGGGAAGTCTATCATTGAATGTAAAGCAGGAAAGATTAAATGGTGGGAGGGATGATTTTGCAAAGTAAAATTAGTTCAATGGTGACTACCAAATGATCACTGAAAGTTGTAAAAGCCCAGATGGTTCACTACTGTCCTTTGGTGAAGGAAACTGGCCATTCTTACACGGTCTGGCCTAAATGTGACTCCAGATTCATGCATTTGTGATTGACTTTTAACTGCTCTCTGAAGTAGCCTATTTGAAGAATAGGAATTAAGCCAGACAGGCCACCTGTTATTGAACTTGACACAAAAAATGACAATGGCAAACAAAGCCCTGTCAATCTTGCAAAGCTCTCCAGTAAACATCAGTGGTCTTGGGCTAACTTTGGGAGAGCTATCCCACAGACGAGCCAAGCAACAGACTGATATTGTCATACCCACAAAATTGTACATTACAGATAATGCCGCAGCCTGCCCTACTGGCAGGTGACAGAACCGTGGTGTACAATTGAGTGTGAAACACCTAGTGAGTCCTCAACATTGACTCCGGACTCCATGAAGTCTCATGGTATTAAGTCAAACACAGGCAAGAAAACCTCCTGCTGATTACTACCTACCACGTACCACGTGTGCCTGGTTGGTGAATCAATAATCCTCAATATTGAATACCAACTGAAGGAAATACAGACAGTGATAGCGGCACAGAATGTTTTCTGGGTGTGGGACTTCAAAGTTCACTACCATGAATGGATCAGTAGCACCATTACTGACCCAGCTAACCAAATCCAAAAAGAAATAGCTGCTAGATTGGGTCTGTGACAGGTAGTGAGTGACCAACGAGAGGGAAAAGCCTACAGAAACTTGTCCTCACCAACATACCTATTGCCGATGCATCTATCCATGTCAGCAAATACTGGTATGGAAGACTGCATTATCAAAACAGATGTGATGCAGAAGGACTAACTGGGAGAATGAAACAGAGCCCTTTATATATAAATCCTCACCTGGACCTTTCAGCTTTAAACAGCATGGTTCATGCATAACTACCTCATCTTAAGCTGCTGTCCAGGATTTCTATTTATTTTCATGGTGAATCTTGCAACATTAAACAGGTTCTGCATTATCCAAGACATTGTTTTTCAAATGAGATGTTCATTCAAGCTCCTTTTTACCTGTTGGGTTGTATTAAAGCTCCTTGGCATAATGTGAGGAAGAATAGGAGGACTTCCTGTGTCCCAGCAAACAATTTTTCATGAAAAGCATTACCAATTGAAGAAGAACGTTACTGTTCATTTCAGTGCTATTTCTGAAATCAAACCATGGCCAAAGAATTTGCCAAAATATCTATAATCGAGAATAATTGAGTAGTCTCATCAAACTCATCTACAACATTTTGAAAAATGGTAGTGAGGTGTAGAGCTGAATTTAATGGCGGTGGGGGTAGAGGTGTATTCTTCATGTCACTATGCCAAACAAACTTGCCAGCAGACGAAATTAATAAAGTACCTACCCTGCGTGAATAGTATGCTCCGGCTGGTGAACTCGTCAGGGAGTGGGACGATGTGACTGCTGGTAGCTCCAGCAGTGCGAGAAGCCAGTCGTGTGTACCAATGGGACAAAACTGACAGACAAAGCATCTGGATGGAGATAAGGCAGAGGGATTAGGGAGTCTGCAGAGTGGTGAGGAGGGTGAGAAGGAAGTGTTTTGGCGACTAGATGAGGAGAAAGGAGAGGATATAAAATATTTGGGAGTGTCACCAATGTGTAACTGATGTACCCACCCTCATTCCCACTTTTGCCATGAACTTGTTTTACAAACAGCCTTTTCTTTTCCATCTGTCTGCTGGTGCCAACCAGATTTTGGCAAAGAATGTAGTATGCATGCATAACATTCAAGTAAACTGATGTGCTAAATAAATAAATAAAGTGAATCCTGAGAAAAGTATAAAGGCAGTAGGAGTATAATTAAGAGGGAAATCAGGAGGGCAAAAAGGCAACATGGGATAGCTTTGGCAAATAGAACTAAAGGTAATTCAAAGGGATTCTATAAATATATTAAGGACAAAAGGGTAACGAGGGAGAGAATACAGCCATCAAAGATCAACAAGGTAGCCTATGCGTGGAACCACAGGAGGTGAAGGAGATACTAAACGAATATTTTACATCAGCGTTTACTGTGGACAAGGACATGGAATATAATAGAATGTGGAGAAGTAGATGGTCACATCTTCAAAAATGTCCATGCTACAGATGAGGATGTGCTGGATGTCTTAAAGTGCAGAAAAGGTGGATGAATCCCTAGGACCTGATCAGGTATACTCCAGAGCTCTGTGGGAAGCTAAGGAAGTGATTGCTGGGCTCCTTGCTGAGATATCTGGATCATTGATAGTCACACGTGAGATTCTGGAAGACTGGAGGTGGGCTAACGTGGTTCCACTATTTACAAAAGATGGTAAGGAAAAGCCAGGGAACTATAGACCGGTGAGCCTGACATTGATGGTGGGTAAGTAGTTGGAGGTAATCATGAGTGACAGGATTTACATATATTCAGAAAGGCAAGGACTGATTAGAGATAGTCAATATAGCTTCGTGCATGGGAAATCATGTCTCAGTAAGTTGATTGAGTTTTTTTTGAAGCAGTAACAAAGAGGATTGATTAGGGCAGAGCAGTGGACGTAATCTAAATGGACTTCAGTAAGGCATTTGACAGGGTGCCTCATGGTGGAGTGATTAGCAAGGTTAGATCTCATGGAATACAGGGAGAGCTAGCCATTTGGATACAGAAGTTCCTCGAAGGTAGAAGGCAGAAGGCAGTGTGGAGGGTTGTTTTTCAGACTGGAGGCCTGTGACTAGTGATGCGCCACAAGGATCAGTGCTGGATCCACTACTTTTCATCATTTATATAAATGATTTGGATGTGAATATAGGAGTTAAAGTTAGTAAGTTTGCAGATGACATCAAAATTGCAGGTGTAGTGGACAGTGAAAAAAGGTTGTCTCAGAGACTATAACTGGATCTTGATAAGGTAAAAACAATGACTGCAGATGCTGGAAACCAGATTCTGGATTAGTGGTGCTGGAAGAGCACAGCAGTTCAGGCAGCACCCAAAGTGCAGCGAAATCGATGTTTAGGGCAAAAGGAAACTTGCCCGAAACGTCGATTTCGCTGCACTTTGGATGCTGCCTGAATTGCTGTGCTCTTTCAGCACCACTAATCCAGAATCTGGATCTTGATCAGTTGAGCCAATGAGCTGAGGAATGGCAGATGGAGTTTAATTTAGATAAATGTGGAGGTGCTACATTTTGGAAAAGCAAATCAGAGCAGGACTTATATACTTAATGGTAAGGTCCTGGAGAGTGTTGCTGAACAAAGAGACCGGAGAGTGCAGTTTCATAATTCCTCCTAATTGGAGTTTCAGGTAGATAAGACAGCGAAGAAGGCATTTGGTACGCTTTCCTTCATTGGTCAGAGCACTGAGTTTAGGAGTTGGGAGGTTATGTTGTAGCTGTACATGACATTGGTTCGGCCACTTTTGGAACAGTGTGCGTAATTTTGGTCTCCTGCCTATCGGAGGATGTTGTGAAACTTGAAAGGAGTCTGAAAAGATTTACAAGGATGTTGCTAGAGCTGGAGGATTTGAGCTAACGGGACAGGCTGAATAGGTTGGGGCTGTTTTCCCTTGAGTGTCGGAGGATGAGGGGTAATCTTGTAGAGATTTATAAAATCATGAGCGGCATGGAGAGGGTAAAATGGACAAGGTCTTTTCTCCAGGGCGGGAAAGTTCAGAACTAGAGGGCACAGATTTAGGCTGAGTGGGGAAACATTTAAAAAGGACCTAAGGGACAACTTTTTCACACAGACTGTGGTGTGTGTATTGAATGAGATGCCAGAGAAAGTGATGGAGGCTGGTACAATAACATTATTTAAAAAGCATCTGGATGGATACCTGAATAGAAAGGGCTTAGAGGGATCTGGGCCAAGTGCTGGCAAATGGACTAGATTAGTTTAGGATATATGGTCGACATGGAAGAGATGGATTGTTGGGTCTGTGTCCGTGCTGTCCTCCTCTATGACTTGAGTTGATCATTACTTATTTATTTTAAAATGGCTAGCAGGCTGTCAATTTTGGCACCCGCTCACTCATTGACAATTATAAGGGGACTGGGGAGTTCTTCCATCTGGTGGACTACCCTGACATATTTTCTGTGCTCTGTTAAACTGTTAGTAGACTATAATATTCACCATTTTCATTAACCTCTAACCATACCCAACCTTTCTTTCTTATTTCTGTCATTATAGCTATGAATATTGATAAATCACTTTGAAAATTAACAAAGAATAAATCTGCTTCAATGCCTAATTCCAAATGGATAATTAATTAGTGTCAAAGTGGAAGATATTGAAGGAGGAAAACGATCAGGATAATGCCAATCTTACTGTCCTTTTTGTAAGATTCCTGACAGTGTGTAAACAGGCCCTTCGGCCCAACAAGTCCATGCCGACTCTCTAAAAAGTAACCTACCCAGACCCATTTCCCTACATTTACCCCTGACTAATGCACCTAACACTATAGACAATTTAGCATGGCCAATTCACCTGACCTGCACATCTTTTTGCAATGTGGAAGGAAATCGGAGCACCCAGAGGAAACTCACGCAGACATGGAGAGAATGCCAATAATGCCAATTTTGATGTCTGAGCCAATTTGAAAATTTCATTCCAAAATATTAACCAATTAACATGTACTTAGGCATATTCCTATTTTTACAGAATTTAAACAAGCAATATGTTTCATATTTTGATAGAAATATTAAATAGTATAATTCTTGTCACGTACTGAATTTGGTTTAAGATACATTTGAAATGAGATTCTCTGATTGATAGTCCACTGCTCCATTGGTCACTTAGTACCATTCCAACAACTTGTGAAAGTAGCCCTTGTGGGGTCTTTATAAACCAGCCTGAGATTGTTACATCTCGTCTGGAGGCCATTTTTACAAGCAATACTTCAGTCAGGATTACGATTGTATACAATTGTATATGGGAACATTCCTGTTCCTATAGCTACCCTGAAAATGTCTGGGATGGACTTTGTCTCTACCTTATAAGTTTAAGCCTCATCTAGCCTCGAAAACCCACCCTGCCCATCCTCCTCCCCTCTCTCCAGTTTAAGCAGGAGTACAGTAGAATGCCAGATAAAAGTTTGCCATAGTAGATGGGATGGAAAGCAGGCACTGAGCTTATAAAACTGCCAACTGGAGAGCACTGGCTGGGACAGAGACTTTGAGCAATGCTGCACTATTCTGAGAATAATGGGGGTGGGGGGGGGGGGGGGCGGTGGAGATTGGATAGCCATTGAAATGAAGTAGCTTTATGGTTATATATATTTACATGAGTACATTTTGCAGTTTCTTAGAACTTGGTTAATCATTCAGCTTAACAGGGTAAGTAATAGTTTAGAAACTCTGTTTATCACATTACTGTTGAAGATTCAGGGAGGCACTTATTGAAGATGATAGAGGTCTCACCCATTGGCAGGAGAGCGGATAGGAGCCCCATGACATCTCTTTTCAAGATGGCCTGTCAAATTAAGTATCAGTCAAGCACATTGACCAGATGTACATACAGATGCATTCCTGAACTCTGGGTATTCATATGAAAGCCATTTGTAATGCTTATAATGAATGTTTGCCTGAGTTCCAGGAATGGCTAATCCGTTTGGTTTAGTAGACAATGTTTATGTAGCTTGCAGTGGAATGCAGTTTAATTCTCATCTCTCCTAACTTTCAATAACCTGACATTTCTTTGATGTGGGTTTTCCATGCATGTGTATTCACTTACACAGGATTTAGAGGTTTCAAGTGAGACTAAATTGTTACATTGAATGACTGATACTTTTAAGAGATTGTAATTTTATCAAAGTGTTTTTTCAAAGCATCAAGTCCCTTAAGAATCCTATATTTTTCAAAGTGATCACCCCTCATTTTTCTCAATTCCAATGAATCTCATCTTTGCTCATAAAATAATCCCTCCATACCAGGGATCATCCCAGTGAATCTTCTCTGAAGTGCTTCCAATGAAATATCTTCCCATAAATAAGGGGACCAAAATTGCTCACAGTACTCCAGATGTGGTCTCACCAGCTCCTTGTACAGTTTCAGTAAGACTTCCTTACTTTTACAGTCCAAGCCCCTTGAAATAAGGTCCAACAATCCATTAGCCTTCCTGATTACCTACTGCACCTGGGTGCTTGCTTTCTGTGTGTTTCATACACAAATAGCTCCAAGTCCCTTTGTGTTTCAACTTTCTGCAGCTTTTCTCCAATTAAATGATACTCTGTTCTTTTGTTCTCTCTTCCAAAATAAACAACTTCATACTTTTCCACATTATACTCTATTTGCCAACTTTTAGTTCACTTACTTCACCTATCAATACCTCTCTGTAAACTGTTTGTATCCCTCTTATAACTTGCTTTTCCACATAGTTATGCATCATCTGCAAATTTGGCAACAGTTTATTCACTTCCTTTCCCCCAAGACATTATTATAAGCATTGATCCCTGTGGAACCACACTAATCACGGGTCGCCAACCTGAAAACAAATTCCTTATTTCCACTCACTGTTTCCTGTCCATCAGCGAATTCATTATCCATGGCAATATGCTACCTCGAACACCATTGGCTCTTTATGCTATAACTTAAGCTTTTGTGAAGTAGCTTGTCAAAAGCTTTCTGAAAGTCCAAAGAAAACACATCTACTGGTTTCCCTCTATCCAATGTGATTGAAACGTCTTTACGTTGACCTCTCCCTTTATTTTCATAAATCTAAATAAGCTTTTTTTGTCAGATTTTATATTCCTTGATAATTTGTGATAATGTTATGAAGAATAATCACTTGGGAGAAATGCCACAGACAAGGAGAGATTGATTGTATTTCTCGAAATACAAAGTTCCCTAGCATCAGAAGTGATTCTCAAATGAAGGTTACGAATCTTTCTAAAGAGACAAAGATAAAATCAAAAGTAGATTTGCTCTGTACCAGTTTTGGAACATTTCAAAATCAAGTTGTGGAGAGGAATTGAAAATAGTCCAGAATCCACTGTTCAACTAAAGAACTGCACAGACAAAATGAAGAGAAAACACAATTAAATAAAAAAAATCTGGTGACTTGTCCACATACAATCAATTATTCTTTGCTCATTGCCTTTCTGTATTCCCACATCATTCCCTCCCCAGCTCTGTCAATGATCACAACTGAAAGATATCCATTTAACTCACACTTTGGAATTATTCAGTAATTTAGAATTATGTTCAAAAATGTCAAACAAAAGTAGTGAACGAGGTGTCATGATTAGTCAGACAATGAGCATTCCATTCCTCCTATAAAGGTAAGAAAGACATGATTTACAAGTTTTAATGAGAACAGATTTAGGTGTCCACTGTAACCTCATGTCATTTGTATGAAATTTTTCTTCAATCTTCATTATGTGTCTTAGATATCCCTACAGTGTGGAAACAGGCCCTTCGACCCTCCAAAGAGTATCCCACCCAAACCCATTACTCTACATTTATCCCTGACTACTGCATCTAACCTACACATCTCTGAACACTAAGGGAAACTTAGCATGGCCAAATCACCTAACCTGCATATGTTTAGATTGTGGGAGGAAACCCATGCAAACACAGACAGTTGCCAGAGGCTGTTCCCTGGCGCTGTGAGGCAGCAGAGCTAGCCACTGGTCACTGTAGTGCCCAACCTACTACTTAGGTACTTCAAATCTAAACAATTTTCTAGGTTCGGTAACAAAATAGGACTAACGACTTGTTTCACAATTTCCAAATTTTCTTCACAATCTAATGATGGGAGTAATTGTTCTCGGGATGGGACTGGACCTGCGCAGTATCAATCCACCCAGTGAAGCAAATCTGTCATGAGATTGTAATGCATATAGTAATTCACTTAATGAGAAAATCATACATAAAGGAAGCCAGGTGGTGAAAAAAGGTGGTGTGAAAAATTAATATCATGAAACTGTAATTGAATAATTCAAATAAACCTGCACAAAGGAATTGAAGCCAAGACAAATCTATCTACACCAAATATGTAATGGATTAGCAGAACTTATTCTCATCCTTACAAGTAAATATTTCTCAATAAAGGATTGAACTTATTTCTCAAAGTTCTCTAACAGTTTCCCAAGAAAATTGAAGTTGACTATGACTGCTTGATGGAGTTTAGACAAAATAGCTTTGATTATGGTGTTTTAAACTTATTTAAAAGTTCTTCTTTTCTATTAATCACATGTGATGATATAGTCCTCACGGAGATAGTACGAGTGCTATTTTATCCTGAAACTGGAATGGTCATATCTGAATGGTGGACCTCTCCACAGAGAGTTCTCTGATTTTACAATGTTTGATTGCTGAAGATTTCTTTTAAGAGACTTAATATCAAAGTAACATTTTGTACATAAGCAGGTCTTACAAGGTCTGGAGAATCAAGTAATTCAATATGATTAATATTATGCACTTTGCCAAGTCCACTCATTTTTCCTCAACTGTCATTTCTTGTTTTAAGACCATGAGACCATAAGGCATAGGAGTGGAAGTAAGGCCATTCAGCCCATCGAGTCCACTCTGCCATTCAATCATGGCTGATGGGTATTTCAACTCCACTTAAAGTTGAAATGACTACCTCAGTCATTCTCCTCAACATCAGGGCAACTACTGATTGAAGCTTTCTGGAGTAATTTTCACCTCTGCTTGTATGAAATACTCACATAGTAATGGAGGTTCATGTGCTAGGGGTGTGGACAACTCAGTAATAAAATTAGGATTTACTGAAGATACCTGTCTCTTAAGCTAACTATCCATAAAATTACAACTTATATAGTTTGATTTTGATTTGCATTATTGTTGTCACATGTACTTAAGTCACATGAAAAGTTTTGTTTTGTGAGCAATGCAGGCAGACCATAGTATACAAGGACATACAGACCATAAGGTATTTAGACAGAATGAGGCATACAAGGTTACAGCTGCACAGGAGGTACACAAAAGCAAGATCAACATTTTTTAGCACTTATATATATCACTTAAAAATATTGTACATTAGGAACAGACCAGTAATTTTTGAAGTCATTCACCAAGTAATTCCAACAGTTTTTCCTTCCCTTTCTTCATTTTGTGAAGGTGCCTAATCTTTAATGACCTATGCTGACCTGGCTGCATATAACATCATAGTAAGTCATAGAATCATAGAGATGTACAGCATGGAAACAGACCCTTCGGTCCAACTTGTCCATGCCGAGCAGATATCCCAACCCAATCTAGTCCCACCTGCCAGCACCTGGCCCATATCCCTCCAAACCCTTCCTATTCATATACCCATCCAAATGCCTCTTAAATGTTGCAATTGTACCAGCCTCCACCACATCGTCTGGCAGCTCATTCCATACACGTACCACCGTCTGCATAAAAAATTACCCCTTAGGTCTCTTTTATATCTTTCCCCTCTCACCTTAAACCTATGCCCTCTAGTTCTGGACTCCCCAACCCCAGGGAAAAGACTTGGTCTATTTATCCTATCCAAACCTCTCATAATTTTGTAAACCTCTATAAGGTCACCCCTCAGCCTCCGACACTCCAGGGAAAACAGCCCCAGCCTGTTCAGCCTCTCCCTGTAGCTCAAATCCTCCAAACCTGGCAACATCCTTGTAAATCTTTTCTGAACCCTTTCCAGTTTCACAACATCTTTCTGATAGGAAGGAAACCAGAACTGCATGCAATATTCCAACAGTGGCCGAACCAATGTCCTGTACAGCCGCAACATGACCTCCCAAGTCCTGTATTCAATACCCTGACCAATAAAGGAAAGCTTATCAAACGACTTCTCCACTATCCTATCTACCTGTGACTCCACTTTCAAGGACCTATGAACCTGCACTCCAAGGTCTCTTTGTTCAGCAACACTCCCTAGGACCTTACCATTAAGTGGATAAGTCCTGCTAAGATTTGCTTTTCCAAAATGCAGCACCTCGCATTTATTTGAATTAAACTCCATCTGCCACTTCTCAGCCCATTGGCCCATCTGATCCAGATCCTGTTGTAATCTGAGGTAACTCTCTTCGCTGTCCACTACACCTCTAATTTTGGTGTCATCTGCAAACTTACTAACTGTACATCTTATGCTCGCATCCAAATCATGTATGTAAATGACAAAAAGTAGAGGACCCAGCACCGATCCTTGTGGCACTCCATTGGTCACAGGCCTCCAGTCTGAAAAACAACCCTCCACCACCACCCTCTGTCTTCTACCTTTCAGCCAGTTCTGTATCCAAATGGCTAGTTCTCCTTCTATTCCATGAGATCTAACCTTGCTAATCAGTCTCCCATGGGGAACCTTGTCGAACGCCTTACTGAAGTCCATATAGATCACATCTACTGCTCTGCCCTCATCAATCTTCTTTGTTACTTCTTCAAAAAACTCAATCAAGTCTGTGAGACATGATTTCCCACACGCAAAGCCATGTTGACTATCCCTAATCAGTCCTTGCTTTTCCAAATACATGTACATCCTGTCCCTCAGGATTTCCTCCAACAACTTGCCCACAGGCTCACCGGTCTACAGTTCCCTGGCTTGTCTTTACTGCCCTTCTTAATCAGTGGCACCATGTTTGCCAACCTCCAGTCTTCCCGCACCTCACCTGTGACTATCAAATGATACAAATATCTCAGCAAGAGGCCCAGCAATCACTTCTCTAGCTTCCTACAGAGTTCTCAGGTACACCTAATCAGGTCCTGGGGATTTATCCACCTTTAACCATTTCAAGACATCCAGCACTTCCTCCTCTGTAATCTGGACATTTTGCAAGATGTCACCATTTATTTCCCTACAGTCTATATCATCCATATCCTTTTCCATAGTAAATACTGATGCAAAATATTGATTTAGTATCTCCCCCATTTTCTGTGGTTCCACACAAAGGCCGCCTTGCTGATCTTTGAGGGGCCCTATTCTCTCCCTAGTTACCCTTTTGTCCTTAACATATTTGTAAAAACCCTTTGGATTCTCCTTAATTCTATTTGCCAAAGCTATCTCATGTCCCCTTTTTGCCCTCCTGATTTCCCTCTTAAGTATACTCCTACTTCCTTTATATTCTTCTATGGATTCACTCGACCTATCCTGTCTATACCTGCCATATGCTTCCTTCTTTTTCTTAACCAAACCCTCAATTTCTTTCGTCATCCAGCATTCCCTATACCTACCAGTCTTCCCTTTCACCCTGACACAAATATACTTTCTTTGGTTTCTTGTTATCTCATTTCTGAAGGCTTCCCATTTTCCAACCATCCCTTTACCTGCGAACATCTGCCTCCCATCAGCTTTCGAAAGTTCTTGCCTAATACCGTCAAAATTGGCCTTTCTCCAATTTAGAACTTCAACTTTTAGATCTGGTCTATCCTTTTCAATCACTATTTTAAAACGAATAGAACATAGTCGCTGGCCCCAAAGTGCTCCCCCACTGACATCTCAATCACCTGCCCTGCCTTATTTCCCAAGAGTAAGTCAAGTTTTGCACCTCCTCTAGTAGGTACATCCGCATACTGAATCAGAAAATTGTCTTGTACACACTTAACAAATTCCTCTCCATCTAAACCTTTAACACTATGGAAGTCCCAGTCAATGTTTGAAAAGTTAAAATCCCCTACCATAACTACCCTATTATTCTTACAGATAGCTGAGATCTCCTTACAAGTTTGTTTCTCAATTTCCCTCTGACTATTGGGGGGTCCATAATACAATCCCAATAAGGTGATCATCCCTTTCTTATTTCTCAGTTCCACCCAAATAACTTCCCTGGATGTATTTCCGGGAATATCCTCCCTCAGCACAGCTGTAACGCTCTCCCTTATTAAAAATGTCACTCCCCCTCCTCTCTTGCCTCCCTTTCTATCCTTCCTGTAGCATTTGTATCCTGGAACATTAAGGTGCCAGTCCTGCCCATCCCTGAGCCATGTTTCTGTAATTGCTATGATATCCCAGTCCCATGTTCCTAACCATGCCCTGTGTTCATCTGCCTTCCCTGTTAGGCCCCTTGCATTGAAATAAATGCAGTTTAATTTATTAGTCCTACATTGTCCCTGCCTGTTCGACTCACTTCTGTTCTCAGCTGTACCCATCTCAGATCGATCTCTTACCTCACTAACTCCCTGGATCCCACCCCTCCCACCTTACTAGTTTAAATCCTCCCAGCAGTCCTAGCAAATTTCCCTGCCAGTATATTAGTCCCCTTCCAATTTAGGTGCAATCCATCCTTCTTGTACAGGTCACTTCTACCCCAAAAGAGATTCCAATAATCCAAAAATGTGAATCCTTCTCCCATACACCAGCTCCTCAGCCATGCATTCATCTGCTCTATCCTCCTATTCCTGTCCTCATTAGCTCATAGCACTGGGAGTAATCCAGATATTACTATCCTTGAGGACCTCCTTTTTAAATTTCTACCTAACCCTCTGTAATCTCCCTTCAGAATTTCAACCTTTTCCCTTCCTGTGTCATTGGTTCCAATGTGGACAATGACCTCTTGCTGGCCCCTGTCCCCCGTGAGAACATTCTGCACCCTCTCTGATATATCCTTGATCCTGGTACCAGGGAAACAACACACCATTCTGCTTTTTCTCTGCTGGTCACAGAAACGTTTGTCTGTACCTCGGACTACAGAATCCCCTAACGCAATTGATCTCTTGGAAGCCGACGTACCCCTCGTTGCATTAGAGCCAGTCTCAATATCAGAAACTTGGCTGTTCGTGCTAAGTTCCCCTGAGAATCCATCACCCCCTACATTTTCCAAAACAGCATACCTGTTTGAAATGGGTATATCCACAAAAGACTCCTGCCCTAGGTGCCTACCTCTCTTACCCTTCCTGGAGTTAACCCATCTATGTGACTGTGTCTGAGACTTTCCCCCCTTCCTATAACTGCCATCCATCACATACTGTTGCTGTTGCAAATTGTAATATCCATCATTAAGGATGAGGTTTCTAAATTCTTGGAAGAGCAGAGTCTGATTAGAACAAGTCAATATGGATTTGGTAAGGGGAGGTCGTGCCTGACAAACCTGTTGGAATTCTTTGAAGAGGTGACAAGTAGGTTAGACCAGGGAAACCCAGTGGATGTGGTCTATCTAGACTTCCAAGAGGCCTTTGATAAGGTGCCACACGGGAGGCTGCTGAGCAAGGTGAGGGCCCATGGTGTTCGAGGTGAGCTGCTGGTATGGATTGAGGATTGGCTGTTTGACGGAAGGCAGAGAGTTGGGATAAAAGGTTCTTTTTCGGAATGGCAGCCGGTGACGAGCGGTGTCCCGCAGGGTTCAGTGTTTGGGCCACAGCTGTTCGCATTATATATTAATGATTTGGATGAAGGGACTGGGGGCATTCTAGCGAAGTTTGCAGATGATACGAAGTTAGGTGGACAGGCAGGTAGTACTGAGGAAGTGGGGAGACTGCAGAAGGATCTAGACAGTTTGGGAGATTGGTCCAGGAAATGGCTGATGGAATTCAATGTGAGCAAATGCAAGGTCTTGCACTTTGGAAAAAAGAATAAAAGCATAGACTACTTTCTAAACGGTGAGAAAATTCGTAAAGCCAAAGTACAAAGGGATCTGGAAGTGCTAGTCGAGGATTCTCTAAAGGTAAACATGCAGGTTGAGTCCGTGATTAAGAAAGTGAATGCAATGTTGTCACTTATCTCAAGAGGGTTGGAATATAAAAGCACCGTTGTGCTACTGAGACTTTATAAAGCTCTGGTTAGGCCCCATTTGGAGTACTGTGTCCAGTTTTGGTCCCCACACCTCAGGAAGGACATACTGGCACTGGAGTGTGTCCAGTGGAGATTCACATGGATGATCCTTGGAATGGTTGGTCGAACTTACGAGGAACGGCTGAGGATCCTGGGATTGTATTCATTGGAGTTTGGAAGACTAAGGGGAGACTTAATAGAAACTTACAAGATAATACATGGCTTGGAAAGGGTGGATGCTAGGAAATGTTTTCCGTTAGGCAAGGAGACTAGGACCCGTGGACACATCCTTAAAATTAGAGGGGGGTCAATTCAGAACAGAAATGCGGAGACATTTCTTCAGCCAGAGAGTGGTAGGCCTGTGGAATTCATTGCCGCAGAGTGCAATGGAGGCCGGAACGCTAAATGTCTTCAAGGCAGAGATTGATAGATTCTTGATGTCTCGAGGAATTAAGGGCTTTGGGGAGAATGCAGGTAAGTGGAGTTGAAATGCCCATCAGCCATGATTGAATGGCGGAGTGGACTCGATGAGCCGAATGGCCTTACTTCCACTCCTATGTCTTATGGTCTTAAGCATTTGCGTGTATTCTGAGTATCCTAAACTCAACTATACTAGCAATTACTTCAGCAAAACAAGTGAATCAGATGGCTGGAAATACCTGCTGGTCCAAGATTTACATGGCCAGTTTACAAGCGTAAGCATTTGGAGAGACCAAACAAAGCTATGGAATACATGATAAATGGGAGAGTAGTGATAAGTGTAGAAGAAGTGAGAGACTGTGAAGTGGTTGCCTACAGCACCCAGAAGGTAGCAGGGTGGGAAGATTAAGTGGTAAAGAAGGCACATGGAATGCTTTTCTTTAATGCAAGAACAGGATATTATGCTGAAATTATATAAGTGGCTTGGTTACATCTTGTGCACAGTTATGGTCACCACATTACATGGAAGCAATCACTGGTCTTGAGAGAGTAGTGAGAAAATTTACAAGAAGGTTGTCTAGGCTGGAAAATGATTGGTATGGAAAAAGATTGTATGTGCTTGGGTTGTTTTCCTGAGAACATTTCCTAATGACAGGCTTGGAGAGAATAGAACTGGGAAGACTGGTTTCCCAAACAGAGACATCAATTACCAGGGAGCACAAATTTAAGTGTGTTGTAGAAGGATTGGGGAGTTCACAAGGAAAAAGAAATTCACCCAAAGGATGGTGGGTATCTAGAATTCACTGTCCAGTTTGATGTTTATAGCAGAAATTCTCAACACATTTAAAAGGAACTTGGATTTGCATTAAAACACTGGAACCTGCTGGTAAGTGGGTTTATTCAGCTAGCCCAGAATCCATGCATGTAATGGCCTCTTTCTGTGCTATAACATTTCTACGGCTCTATATACTAGCAAGGCGCCAGGGATGAAAGACTTTAGTTATATGGAGGAACCAGAGAAATTAGAGCTAATATTCTTAGAGAGAAGGTTAGATCTCATAGAGATGTCCAAACATAGAGAAGTAATTGTCAACCACAGTTAAGGTGACTGGTAAAAGAAACAGAAGCAACATTTGCATCTTTTAAAATAAAACACAGCATATTGGCATAATCAGGAATGCACTGCCTAAAAGGGCAGTGGAAGCAGATTCAATCACCACTTTCAAAGAACATCATATAAAAACCTAAAAAAGAATAAAGTGCTGTATTAAGGAGATAGAACAAGTTAGTGGCTGTAATTGGATAGTTCCTTCAAAGCAGCGCAAACGGCTAAGTGGCCTTCTTATGAGCTGTAGAATTCTAAGATTCTGTGATTCTACAACTGGGCATCCTGTGAACAGTGAGTTAAGACTTGTTATGGAAATCCAGTTTCTCTGAGAAGTTCTTGACAAATTTTTAATCATTCCCAAAGTAAAACAAACACCGATAATGCAGAAACCTAAGCAATTCCCTGAGGAAAACCCTGAGCCATAGTGGAAAAGGTAGAAAACATATGATGCTATTCCAACAGTTCTTAGAGATATCTATAACCCCGCTAATACCTAGGAATGGGAAAGCAATTAATTGTTGCCATGAGCAGTTCTTAATCCTCTGACTCTTGGCAGATGCATGTTTGACACAAAAAAGCAGATAACCAAAATTAAGACCATTGAATTAGAACAACTTACTATTTACAGCTACTGTTATTATTTTCTCAAGAAAACTTGGTGTTGAAACACTAAAGCTACCAGGCCATCTTCCACCTTCATTTTTCACTACACAACAGGAATCAATACTGACATAATGTCTATCAGAGACAGCAGGAGCACTGCAAAGATTGCAACCTTGAAATGGCTGCCAATGCTTCAACAATCTTTTGAAATGTGATAAAGGTAAAGCAATATATTACCTTCTTCTATAGTTAACAGGATGCTGCTTCTTTTCAGCATAACTTAGTATTGTAAGCAAGCTGTCAGAGATCTCCATTCAGCGGTCTATATTACATTTTCTGGTGACCAATTGCTGAACAAAATTTGAGTTGTAATAGCACCAGTTATGTGATGCCAAAAATCTTCATCTCTGATATTATCGTCAACGCTAATTGCCTTACAATTAAAAAAAAACTTAAAGTTAATTAATTACACTTTAAAGAAATATAGATCCTAAAACCACATGTTAGAACAACTATCTGACAGGTAATCCGTGGTATTGCTCAAAATTTTAAGAATTCTTTTAACATTCATTCAAAAACTGTGCACACAGTTTATGCAGTCTCATAACCCTGTGATTGAATTACATTTTACTGACGCATTGGCGTGATGTAACATTTTCACTCAGTTAATCAAAATGAAATATCTAATACTTAGACAGCTGGATAGAACATAACTATTAGATATCTAGTAACTTAAATGAGTTAGACTTCCCAACCAAACTTTGAAAGTAAAGTATGATAAATTTCTAAAAGGCAATGGAATTGTCTCTGGACATTCTTTGGTCTCTGATTGATATGCAGTATGTGTCGCAGGATTTCACCACTTTCAAATGTCACATAGCCAATTGTGAATTGACCAGCAGGGTCTAAGGGTCTGATTCATACCATTGAGGAGGGAAGTTTTAGGCAGCAAAGTTCCCAAAGTTCAAACCCTATGTCTCTTGAAAGGGCTCCCACCTACCTACTTCCATTCCATGGAAGGGAAAGGGGGATGTGTGGTGGGAGGAAACTCCACCTGCTGCCTCCAATTGCAACTCAGAGGCAACCATTGAGGTGGTGTGAAGGCCTACGTCGATTCTCTGAGACTTCAGCCCAATTATACAATATTTTGTTCAGCAACCCAGCCCTCACCTCTCAAAGGTAGAACATGTTTCAAGTTGTCAAAAAGCTCCTTCCTGTTCCTATGTACTCCGGAAGGTTGAGATTAAAATTGACTGAAGAGTCTTCTTTGGAACTTGCGGTGTTAAAATATTTACAAAGCGCATTTCAAAAAAGTAATTATTATCTTTATAGCAGTTTCATTAAATTGTACAATAATTGGGAAAGACTGCACAGCCTAGGGTACCTTCCTGTAGAAAAAGTGCAGATTCAAAGATGACCTGACAGAAGTTCTGTAAAATCATGAAAGCGTTCAACATCACTGAAATGGTGACAATATTTTCACTTTTATCAACTGAACATTAATAAATCCAACAAGGAATTCAGGAAAAAACATGACTTCACTCAGAGAGAACTGAGAATGGGGAACTTGCCATCTTGTTGAGATAAATGGAAGGGATATATTAAATATGTATGAGGGAGAAAGAAATGGAAAAGTATGTCAATAGGGTAAAACAAAATAAATTGAAGAAGAGTTGGCTCCTGTGGAAAATGGCATATCTTTGCTGTAAATTTGAGGGAAGATGGATTCTGACTCATTCCTGGAACAATTTCTCGTCTTCAGAAAATATTTACAAGTTCTGTACAATGAGGCCGATTGATGCCATGTCACTTTAATAAGTACCTTTCCAGATAAACTATAAGCTCATTGTACTTTAAAAAACAAATAATTTTCAATCAAAAGTATATCAATCTTAATCGTGGAGGGAATTTGTCAGCAGCACCTGATGTTAATTAGACCTTGCCTGGGCCAGAGAGCATGCTCCTGCTCTGAAAACTTGATAGCTGAGAGACAAAGATACATGTTTTCAGGAGACATATTGATCTGAAAACTCAACATCACATTGTATATGTTTTGATGATACACCAATATTTTTCACCTATTTATCTAAGAAATTATAGTATAAGCAACCACTTTTTTTAATTTTGGGGACTACAAACTGAAATCGAAGCTGGAATGCTATAAAGCTAAAATACCAGAAGAGTTCTGCAACTCAAAAGGAAGGTGATACATATTTTTAGCTGTGCCAGACAATGTTGCTTTTTGAAAGCAGTGACGGAGTGAATTGTAAACTGAGTGGGACTGAGTTAAGGAAATTCTGCCTGAGAGCAGGCATCTGATAAGTTGAGCTGAAGACTGGGAGAAAGCTGTAAGTGCCAGGGCAGCCAAGAAAGATCACATCCAGAAGCTGAATAGTGAAAGTAGCCATCTCTCACTCCATGTGGAAAAACGACTGAAGAATCATTAAGTTTAAAAGAAATGCTTCTAAAAAGGAAAGATTTAGGTGCACCAGATCAATTATCGCTTTACAAACAGCAGCATGAAATGAGTAAAACAAAATCAACATAGAACTATGTAGGACAATTCAACCAACCCAGAACTTCTGGTCTTAGAAGTTTTATTCTTTTTACTTATAGCATTATGTTAAACCGTTTATACTTTGTCTGTCTTAAGCATGAATGAGCCTGTATGAATCTGGGGTTTTTGAAGAGGTATAATTTAAGTTACATAGCAGTTTTGCAATAAATAGAGTAAATTTCTGACAAAACCTGGTGGGATTTGCTTTTGGCTTGAATTGCAGTCAGTCAGGTCAATTCATCAATCTAATAGTCTAATTGGGATTTTGTACATTTTGGGATGGTTTGTGGAAAAATAAGGCATGATTATCAGTCAATCTTCCCAGGTAAGTCATAAAAATACCAAGCGTTGAAGTAAAGCACAGCCATATTCACAAATGAAACACAACACCATTTTCCCATTTCAAAAGAAGAGCCGACTGAACACAGGTTACAAACTTTGAAACAATTTCAACAACTTAAAAGCATATTTCACACGAAAAGGGAGATCCATATTTCATGTTGGTGCAGTGTAATCTTTGAATCAGTTTAGGTTTGAATTTATTATTTCATTTGCTGGAGAAATTGTCAGGCTGTTCAGTCTAAATATATTTCCTTTTCCTATTTTAGCAACTATGCAAATGGGGGGATAGAACATCATCACATGGTGAAAAAAATTTGGGAGTGCTCGCTTTGTGCTTTATCAGGTACTGCTAAGGTCTAGAATTCAAAGTGTGCAAATATGAGGAAATAATTGGATGCAAACATACCACAACAAACACACCATAAAAAGCGACCTTCGTAGAAGATCAGTTCAGTGTTCAGCTGGAATCTGAGACATTGAACTGGAAATCTGTGAGGTTCTAAATGTTTCTTAGATCTTTAAAAATACTGGGAAGAACCTGGATCCAGAAATGCTATCCCCATTTCTTACAGCTCCTACTTCTGTCAGCAGTAGTAGGGGTAGGATGTGTCTCCCACTTACATGAAACACAAACTCAGCAGGGTCATTTTAAAGTGGTGCTGGAATTCACGCAGGTCCCCATTTTTACTGGAGAAAGGCCCTACCACACAAAGTGAATTATGATTTTTTTGAGCTGATGTAAATGCTCTTAAAAGGACAGATAAAGTCTTTAGGACCATCAAGCTATCGAGTTATTTAAATAGGCAGCCTTTTAAATTTTACAAGTGCATGTCTGTGTCTGAGTTGAGAAAATACAGCACTATTAGTTTAAGTGGCTAAATAATGTAATAACCACCAATGCTATTGTTTTGTATTGGCCCATGCGCTCTCACTGTTCCTTCCTGAGAATCTAATATGCCAATGTTTCTTGAAGTCTGTTCTTCCACAGTTCTAAATCCACCAACTCTGTGGTATTTATACCCACTGAAGGGCAGCTCCATAGCATCACCATAACATTGCTCCATGGTTCCAATCCCTTACACAATCATCTCAATAGTAACAAACTTCCTTAATTAACTAAGCTTTGAGTAACATTGACCTACTACTAAAATAAAATTAAAAGTCTACTTAATCCATGTATTTGATTGACAGGCTAAATGCTTTGAAAGGTGAAATAAATCATCACTTATTGACAATTTCAATTGTCTTCACTGTCTGGAGCAGTAAATTGATAGGTAAACCTATCATGAATGCTGGGTGAGTTTCAAAAGCTATGAAATATTTACCTCAGAAACTAATTATTTTTAAAAAACAGATACCGAATATTAACTGAGGAGTGACACGCATTGGAACTTTTACTATCTTAGAAACTGGACATTTACAGGATTAGTGAAACATTCAACCGTAATGGTATCCAATTATGTTCAGAAAAATGTAGCATATTGAAATTGTACTCCAACTCATAACTGATATTTGTGAGGTAGATGGTGATGTAGAGATAACTTCAGTTGACAGTAATCCAGAGGCTCAGGCTAGTACTTTGGAGAAAACAAAAAGTGCTGGAAATCACAGCAGGTCAGGCAGCATCCATGGAGAGAGAGAGAGAGAGAGAGAGCAAGCTATTATTTCAAGTCTACATGACTCTTCATCAGAGCTGATGCGAAATGTGGAGGGGACAGCATTCATGCAATGATTGGAAGGGTGGAATGTTGGAGGAAAAAGGGTGCAAATAGTGCAGATTAAGTGATCAGAATACAAGAATGGCAGAACAATGGTGTGTCGAACTGCCAAACAAGAATGAACAAACGATCCCATTGGAGTGGGGGGAGGGGAGAGAGGATATAGTGGCAGCGAATGCAACAAGTAAAGCCAAAAGAAAAAGAAGGAATAACAGTAGGTACAATCTTAAGGTGTTGAACTCAATGTTAAATCCAGGAGGTTGTAAAGTGCCTACTTTGGGGACATAGGTTCGAAATGTCAGCTCATGGAAATTGAATTCCATTTGTAAATCTGGAACTGAAAGCTAATCTCAGTGACGATGACCATGAAGCTATCATCAATTATTCTAAAAACTCATCTGATTCATTTATTTCCTTCATAGGGAAGGACATCTGCCCCTCAACTGGTCTGGCCCAATGTAACTCCAGACCCACAGCAATAAAGTTGATTCTTAACTCATCTCTGAAATGGTGCAAGAAGTCTCTCAGTAAAAGGGGAATTAGGAATTGGCAGCAAATCTTGTCAGTGATGCCCACGTTGGAGGAATAAAAAAGTATACTACATCACAAGGCAGCTGCCTATATGTTGGATTTATCAGACAGATCAATCTGCAAATCCAGCTTCAATCACAGACTCTATCACACAACATTGGTTCTTTAAAATGACACTGAGGGATAATTACCATTGCATTGCAAACCATAAGACAGTGCAACAGCCACAATTGTTCAAGCAAAAATCATAATATATCTGAACATCTGAGACTTTGTCAACCAGTGGTGAAGGGGAAGGAACACAGCTCCTTGCAAAAAACAAATGCATATTTATTTTTGTCTCAATTTTATTGCTGCCGCTGTGATGGCTGCTATAGCTTTCAACAAAATATGTTGGATTATTATTATGTTCTTTTGCTCAGGAGGGTGAAGGATATTGATGCTGGCAATAGAACATCTTCCATTTCAGGCAGCTGACGTCAGAAGTTTAGGTCAAGATTGTTAGGTGCAAAATAAAGCACCTTCTTTAATCAGCTGTGACAGAGCACATCAGCCCCAAACTCTGAAGAAAAAAACCAGCTACAGCAAGCATGGCAATCTTCTGTTTCTCACATCAGTCCTTCTGAACATTGTCAGTTTGTGTCAAATTAGAAGAAGCTCTGAGCTTCAGACCCATCTTATCAAGAACTGGGCTGACACTATATTTGACATAGACTACTTCAGCCAGCACAGCTGCAGCGATACTAGTTCAAACTTTAATGCCGGTTGGAAAAAACAGGTAAAATATCAACCATTTCCACAACCAGTTATTCAGTTAATATGAAAATTATTCCAAATTCATGCAAATTTTGCAAAACATCTTTGAAGAGCATGTCCTTTGGGCCTCAACAGAGATTATTGCTATAACATTTCCATTAAAAAAAACTGTTTAACTCTTATCAAAGTAGCACTGGATTTGCCAAATAGTGCTGAACACGAGTATAGGAAGATTGTGAATTCCTGACATTAGCTCTGATTTGAATCTTGGCAAAACATGATGTTTGAAGTTAGTTTAGGATCCCTACAAGGTGGAAAGAGGCCTTTCAGCCCATCATTTCCACACCAACAGTTCGAAGAGAATCCCACCAAGATCCAACCCTAAACCCATAACACTACATTTATCATGGCCAAACCAAATGCTCTGTGCTTTGTCCCACCTATCTAACGCTAGTGCTCTTTATTTCTAAGGGGCCAATATCTATTATCTGCTGCTAATGCAGTGATGTGATATCCAGAAAAGAATGTTACTATCTAATCATTTTATCAGAGTTGTAGGAAGAGGGATAGATTTGGTTGATCTGTGTCTGAGAGTGGTTGTAGATGGGTAACAGTGGATATGGGAGTCTGACACAAGATTGGGGTATGTGACATACATTGACAGCAGATTTCCTGACAGAATTAGTAACAAACGATAGCAGCAATAGGTACAGGACAATTCTGAGGCCTACAGGCTCTCCTATCTTCAGAAAATTTGGTCGAGGGACACATTCTGCTTTTGTACAGCAGTCTAAAATGAGCGACAGTATATTTTCCATTTGGGAGAAATGTAAAATGGGCTATTGATTTACTATCATTCGTCTATACAATCAATATAACATCAATATTGCCAAATAAATAATTGGCTCAGTTAGTATTCGTCTCTTCACTAAGCACTCAATCCCATTCCAGGACTTTAATACAAAATCTAGTTTGAAATCTCAGTGCTGTGTTGAGGACAGCAGTATTCTTAGAACGGCCAACTTCAGCAGGGGATCCAAGATGGCAGAGATCTAACAGGTCTGCCTGGCTGAGCTCCGCACCACAATTCAGGCGAGTGACGAAGTGGTGCTTTTAATTACCTCCAACACCCACCAAGCTATTTTGGAGAAAATTGATAACTAAATATTGGTAGAATTGCATCATTTCTTTTTTTCGAGCAAGGGAAGATGACTAGAGGCAAAAGGCTGAAAAGAGGCAGGAAATTCCCCTGCAGCATCGGACATGCCTGCAGCCGCAGCTTCGGCCCCATCTGAAACCCATTTCGACTCACCTACTCAACATGGCTTGGCTGCAGATTTCGCACAGCTCCAGGAGAAAATTGCAGCATCGATCATAGAAAATCGCACCAGGCTGGAACCGATCTCGGCCATGCTACAGAAGCATGAGCAGGAGTTGGAAGGACTCGGGCAGCATGTGGAGGAGGTCAAGCGACAGACCGCAGCATCAGAGACCACAGCCAAGTCCTTGGCGGGCTGGATTCAGGCCTTCAAGAAACAGGTAGGGGCCTTAGTGGAGCCCGTCGACAACCTCAAAAATTGTGATTCCAGTCATACAGGGACAATCAAAAGGTGATGGAAGTCTGCAGATAACTGGGATCCTCAGGCCCTGATTTACAAAGGATGCATGATTATGTTTTTCTAGGACTTTTCTGCAGCTGTGATCTGCAAGACAAAGTCCTTTGATGAGGTGAAGAAGAGACTGAGGGGCCTTGGTCTTCAGTACTCTGTAAGGTATCCGACGGTACTCCGTTTCAACCATGAGGGGTCTGTGCATTTATTTGATTCATCTTAAAAAGTGAAAAATTTTCTGGACACTTTAAAATAGACCAGATGGTCCAGAGGACATGAACAATAATGTTTTTTTTTTCTTTCCCTTGTACTTTTCTTTTTTTATTACAGGAAGTGTTGTTGAATTTTTTCCAGTGTTAATTGAGATCAACGTATGGTTGGGGACGGGTGGAATGTGCACTTTTAATTTCTTTGTTCATAATACCTTTTTTTATCCTTTGTCGGAGTGCAGCCCAAGCTAGAAAGAGCTATGGAAGTGTATGTGGGTAGTGTAAGCACCCCCTTGTGGGCAGGGGGTAGAGTCTCCCATTTTTGTATTTTGTATCTGGTTTAGTTTGTTGGTTTTTAGTAGATGTAGCTTTTGAAAGTTTGGTTAATGTGCTTTTAGTGTGTGTATTTTCTAGGCTGTATGAATCTCTATTTATTTATACTTGGTGTGCTGTAAGTAGGGTTCTTCCTCTCAGGGGTTCAAGTGTTGTTATAGAGGGATATGCTAATTGTCTTCTTAAATGGTGCACCTGGAATATTAAGAGGATTTAATCGCCGGTCAAGAGAAAAAAGTACTCTTCCAAGTCTCAGGAAGGAGAGGGTTAATAATTGCCCTATTGCAGGAAACCTCCATCTTGAAGATTAGGAACATCTAAAGTTACAGCAGGGTGAGTTTGATTGGGTGATCTTTTCATCCTTTAACACTAACAGCCACGAAGGGGAGCGGCTATACTTGTTTGTAAAAATCTCCCATTTAAGTTATTAGGTCACATTAAAGATGAAGATGGGTGTTTCACAATCCTTAAAGCCTTAATACATGGTGAAGAGTATGGCATTCTAAATAGAGGTAAAAACAATGACTGCAGATGCTGGAAACGAGATTCTGGATTAGTGGTGCTGGAAGAGCACAGCAGTTCAGGCAGCATTCAAAGTGCAGCGAAATCGACGTTTCAGGCAAAAGCCCTTCAACAAGATCCTGATGAAGGGCTTTTGCCCGAAACATTGATTTCGCTGCACTTTGGATGCTGCCTGAACTGCTATGCTCATCCAGCATGGCATTCTAAATGTCTACTGTACCACGGCACATCCCCTTAAATTTCTGACCGAAGCACTCTTCAAATTGACTGCCCTTGGAACGTGCATTACTATCATTAGGGGAAGATTTTAACTGCCTCATGGACCCCATAATGGATAGAATGCCACAAAACATCTCTCCACAATTGAAGCAACTGGTTGATTTATGTGTGGAGTTGGGGCTGGTGGATGTTTGGAGATGTCTCCACCCCACTGGTAGGGACTTTACATTTTATTTTCTAATCTACTTTTTCTAATACTAGGATTGGCCTATTTTTTACCCCCGCGTCTTTTCTGGACTTGGTATGTCCTGTACAATTGGAAATGTTGCTATTTTGGATCACGCAGCAGTATATTTGCAGGTCAAGATTATAGGCAATGGGAGGTAAACAGTATTGGTGAATGGATTCTTTTATTCTCAAGGACAGGAAGTTTATTGAGTATTTCTTGAGTGAGTTCAAAGCGTTCCTGACCATTCATTCGGGTAAGGTTATCAACCCGTCTACGGAGGAACCTCGATTATCCGAATACCAATTATCTGAAGATCGGATTATCCGAAGCAGATCTCGAGTTCCCCATGGAAACATTACATCAAAGACCTGTTTCCAACAGTGATCGTGTCTTTTGTTTACAGTGATTAAACAGGCACCGTCTCCAAATGACTGACCTCCCGTTTTCTCTCTCTCTCTCTCCACACTTTCACTGGCGTTCTACAGAGAAAGTAACCTCTCCAACATTGTATTGTACAGGGCAAAGGTGAAACCTGTCAAAAACTTGCAGTAAAACGTTGTGTGTGTGACTGTATGTGGTGTCCAGTCCAGCTGACCCGGAGAGGGGGCAGTGGTGTACGGGGGTTGGTGGGCAGGCAGGGGCAGTGTTGAATGGGTTTGGGGGCGGGGAGGGTTTTGGGGTGGGGGAGTGTTGCACTGGAGCGGGTGTTGGATGGGTTTGGGGCAGGAGGGTGATGCACAGGGGCGGGAGGTGGGTCGGATGGGATTGGGGGTGATGGGGTGTTGGGGGTGGGGTTGTTGGGGGCGGGGGTGTTGCACGGGGGCGGGATGCGGGGTTGGATGGGATTGGAAGTGATGGGGTGTTTAGGGCAGGGGTTATTGGGGACGGTGTTGAGGGCGGGGAGTGTTGACGGGGTGGGTGGCAGGGTTGGACAGGGTTAGGGGCGTGGGGGTGGTGTTAGATGGGGTTGGATGGGATTGGAAGTGATGGGGTGTTTAGGGCAGGGGTTATTGGGGACGGTGTTGAGGGCGGGGAGTGTTGACGGGGTGGGAGGCAGGGTTGGACAGGGTTAGGAGCGTGGGGGTGGTGTTAGATGGGGTTGGAGCGAGGGTATTGGTGCAGGGGGTGGTGTTGGACAGCGCTGCGAGTGGGGGTCAGGGGCAGGGCGGTGGGTTTGGGGGCAGGGCCTTGTGCGCTGTGTGCTGCTGCAGTCTCCTGAACGAGGAGCAGACTTTAAAAACTCGGAGCCCTAGAGGAAAAGCATTTAATCGATTAACCAAATAATCGATTATCCGAATGAAATGGTGCCCACCCATCACGTTCAGATAATCGAAGTTCCCCTATATACTCTGGGAGACTGCTAAGGTCTATCCTAGCGGGATAATGATCTCTTATTCGGCTAGTCGGAAATGACAGAAGGGAAAGCAGCAGCGTCTGCTCAAGGGACAGTTGAAGGCAGCCGAAGCAGCATATTTTGATAGACTATCGGTGATTAAACTACAGCGAGTCACAGCTTTCCAAGTTCCATGCTCACTCAGACAATGAAGAGAGAATTCTCTTCTGCAAATCAAAGGCTGTTTGAGTTTGGTGACAGGCCAGGGCAAATATCTGGCATATCTTGTCATGAAAAAGAACACTCCCAAATCTATTACATTAAGCAGAGAAAGCACTGGGATTCCTACTTATGACTCTAAAAAGATCAATGCTGCATTTCGGAGACTTTACTCTGAACTATACCAGTCGGAATGCTATGAGAATAGGTGAGCTAAGATGGAGTCTTTTTTTAAGAGCCTGGACCTTACATGTGTGACCTCGGAACAGGCCTCTCTTGTCAATGCTCCCTTGACAGTGCAAGAGATACAGGAGGCCGTAAACAGCTCCAAAGTGGGAAGGCGCCCAGCCCTGATGGTTTCCCAAGTGAATTCTATAAAGAATTTATAAATATATTGTCAGAGCCGATGTTGGACATGTACAACTATTCATACAGTCATGAGTGCCACCTGCCATCCCTGCGAGATGCTAATATCCTTCTCATCCTCAAGAAGCTGAAGACCCCAGAGGACTGGGCTTCGTATAGGCCTATCTCACTACTAAATTCAGACTTCAAAATTTTGTCGCAGACTCTTGCATTAAAATTAGAGATGGTGTTGCCCTCTATTGTTAAGGAGGACTAGACAGGTTTTATAAAGGGCCACAGATCCTCCAACAATATTAGAAGATTATTGAATACGTTCCAAGTGTGTCAGCAGCGATTCATTCAGGGATTAATGATCTCTTTAGACGCAGAGAAGATTGGGTGGAGTGGCCATATCTTTTTTACACCTTGGAATGGTTTGGTTTAGGTGAGGTCTTTGTCAGTTGGGTAGGAGTCGTGTATAGTGATCCTCTGGCCGCGGCTCTCACCAATAGTGTGAGATCCAGTCATTTCAGTATCTGTAGGGGCAGGCAGCAAGATTGTCCCCTCCCACCTCTACTCTTTACATTGGTGATTGAGCTGCTCGCAGAGGCTAACTGTAGGGACCCTAACATAGCTGCCCTAGAAGTGGGATCAATCACACACAAGGTCACATCATATGCAGATGATGTTCTCCTCTTCTTATCAAACCCAGCAGTTTCTGCACCCCATTTAATACAACGTATTAATTTATTTGGCTCTTTATTGGGATATAAGATCAATTTTACAAAGTCAGAGGCTATGCCCATGGTGGGGGGGTATTAGGGGAATACCTGACATTGAAGGTAAATCATGATTTCTGTTTAAATAGTCACAGGGGAGTGTTCTTTACATAGGTATTTTTGTTATTCCCACCTTTGATCAGTTATTTAACGCTAATTCTGTTCACTTGCTTGACAAGATTAAACAAGATCTTTAAAGATGGGAGGCCCTCCCAATATCCTGGCTAGGTCGAATAACTCTCATTAAAATGAATATGCTTCCTTGTTTGCTAAATCCCATGCGAATGCTCCCTCTGATGTTTCCCAGGCAAACATTGCAGAGACTTACTGGTGAGTTTTGTTCTTTTATTTAGCATCACAGGCGGCCCTTCATTAAGCTCGCCAAATTGCAACTATCCCAAGGCTCGGGGGAGTTGACTTTCTGGATATTAAGAGATACCAACTAAGGGCCCTTTTGTCTTTTGTGAGTGACTGGGTTTGTGAGGACCCGACGTCAACAGGGTTGGTTATCAAGGCCCCCTAGGCAAAGTGTCCTCTTACTAGGCTACTGTTTTTGGATAAGATGAGGACAGTTACAGAAAACTGTCGGAGTCCAATTATTATTAATACTGTCAAAGCATGGAGGGCAATATGGCAGAGTGAGGGCCACTTACCTAAAACCTCTTTTTTCACCGCTATAGTGGATTTGCCAGGATTCCAGCCAGGGATAGTGGACCCTGGATTTAAACTTTGGGCAATTAGCAGAGTCTCTTGTCTGGGTGACTTGTTTCAAGGGGGGATCATGACGTCCTTTAACCAAATGAGCCACAAGTATGAATTGTCTAGCAGAGACATTTCTCATTTTTTTCCAGGTTAGGGACTTTATTCAAAAAAGAACTATGCTTTTGACCAACCCGTACAGATCCAATACAGAGAATAGGATGCTTCATGCCAAGAGTACTCTCAGTTAATACTCTCTACCGTCTACTGGGTGATAGTTCCTCGGATGAAATTGAGCGACTGTGTGAGGTCTGGGAGAAAGAGTTGGGAGTTGAGATCTCCTCCTAGACATGGGAGGACATTTGTGAGGACGCGAGAAAGATCTCAATCTGGAACAGAACACACACCATTCAATTGAAGGCTCTTCATAGGGTTCATTTAACCCCAGATCATCTTGTGAAATTTAAAAAGAGAGCATCTCCAATGTGCCTCAAGTGTAAAATAAGCATAGGTACCCTTACTCATTGGTTACGGATATGCCATGAGCTTTGTAGGTATTGGAGTGCTGTGGCAGGAGTAATTGAGAGGGTTGTTGGGACCAAAGTTAAGGTAGACCCAGTCTCTCTTCTCCAAGGTTCGTCAAATTTACCTTCCTTAAACGTACATGAGAAAAAAAAACTTTTTAACATTCTGTCTTTGTGCAAGGAAGAACATTCTGATCTGCTGTATCTCTGAGAATCCAACCCTCCCACCCAACCCCCACCCCCCACCCTGGGCCTGTTGGAGTGACGTAAGTTAATTATGAACACATCGCTTTGGATTTTCTCACAAATATGGTGCACCAAAAAATGAAATATTTTTATCAGACATGGCAGCCCTTTTTGAATTACCTGGAAGCAGATTTGTCTGCCATTTTAATTTGGGCCTTTGTTTAGTCATGATGGTTCGGTTTTGTGAACCTGATGCCTTGAGAGGAAGAATTTTGAGTAAATGTGGATGTAATACTTAATACTCTTGATAGTTGGGAGCTTTGGTTTTGTTGCTCTGAGTGGCAATCTTTATTTATGTATTGATCTATAGCGAGCATACTTTTGATTTATTCTGTCGAGTAGGGTAGTAGTTAGTTTAGTGTTGTTATTATATTGTTATATTTCTGTCATTTTATAATTTTGTGAAGAAAGATTTTTCAATAAAAACATTAAATTAAAAAAAGGCCAACATCTGGATGAAAGCCTCATTTCCATGAAAAACAATCATAATTTTGCTGTCACTGCAGTGGGAATAACGTGTCTCACTGAACGAGGCACAGAAATCCAGCTCAATCATTGTCCATTGGAAACAAATGAATAGATGGAAGCTTACATTTAGCTCTGTTAGGAGAGCTGGACAAGAACCCATGCTCATCAATAAAGAGAAATTTGCTACTTTTCTGTGGAAGGATCTGTGAAATGTAGATTTGAAATGTGGGCAAGAACACTGAACTAATATACTAAACCTATTTCCCAATGTACTGTCATTAGTTATGCAACAGGGACATTGACTCAGGATAAGAAGTGGGAAGGGACTTCAGCTCTGCTCTAAATTACACATTTGGTAGTAATAGTGTATGATTGAAAGAATGGTGTTAATTTGATGGGAGAAAGCATGGAAGCAATGTCTGCTGGATGCTAAGACATTGAAGGGATAAATACATGAAGCAAGGGCTTGCAAACTGCAGCTACCTTTAAGTTGCAATTATCTTATCATCCACTTGCACAGTAAACGTGCTGAAGGTTCAAATTCTGGACAAAGGCAGATTGGTGCTTGAAAATTGAACATTGTCATCTCAGTGATGCAGAGAGTAGTGGCAAATCCTGGCCAACATTGACTTAATTTTTTAAACTTTCAGGCTGTTGTAGGACATAAAGATAATTTCTTTGTCATCTAAGTATTGCAACGAGCTCTACTGAATGCAATGAAAAGTTTCATGACTGAACTGTGTCTGAGAAGGAGCACAGCAGGTACTGTCTTTACAATACAATATGTTACTCACTCGGCTGACACTGTACTTTCATGAAGATGCTGCACACACTGAGGCTGAAGCTAAATGGGTGGTTCTTGGAATGCAGCCTGTCTCATTGTAAGCAGGAATGAGTGCAGCCCTCTGCTGCAGTATATGCCATCACTGACTGTTGTGAGAGTGAAGAATATGACTTAATCTTTAAGTTCCCAACATGGGGCATTTGCACCAACAGTCATGTACTCATTTGCAGATGAAATGTTGGTTGGTCAAGAAGGAGAAAGCAGTTTTAGAAGGTCCATGGCTGACAGCAAGAAGTGGAACAACAACAGGCGACTAAGCAGGATATGGGGCATTCAGCTCAGGAAGAAGGCACAGCCACAAGGTGCTTGGGGTCCCCAGGAGGACTGATGTTTGTCGACCCCAACTCCATTTCACACAGAGGAGCAGGCAAAGTGTTGACACATCTGATTCACATATTCTGGGATCAGACTATGCAGATTGCCAGAACAGGAAATGAGACTGCGGGAATGGGAGGCCAAGCTATCCAGGCAGCTGTAAAGGTGACAGCCATTTTGTTTCCTAATGGTGAGGTGAGTGCTCCAGCCCGGCTGTAGGATTCAGCAAGGTCAGCAAGCAGATAGACAAATCTGCTTCCAGGTAATTCAAAAAGGGCTGCCATGTCTTATAAAAATGTTTTAAAAAAATTTTTTGGTGCACAATATTTATGAGAAAATCCAAAGGGATGTGTTCCATAATTAATTTATGCCCTAGGTGCAGCGTGCCATTGATTACACACACATATTGTATAAAAAAACCCACATTTCAACGTTGCAGAATTCATCAGCAGGAAAGTATTCCAGTCAATTAATGTCCAGGCAATCAGTGATCACCAGTACCACTTCCTGGAAATGTGTGCCCACTATCCCAGCTTTCCCATGATCCTACATTGTGAAGCAGTCTCATCTCCCTGGTGTGGATTCAGGAGTCTGACAAGGCTGGTTGCTAAGGGCAAGGGCAATTGCGACCATGTTTCATGGCACTACTGCACAACCCATTATACAGAACACAAATACAATGCTGCCCCTGCCTTGACCAGAGACATATTGAAGCAGCTTAGGGCTGCTGAAGATGTGATTCTGCTGCATGGATCAGTCTGGGAGTGTCCTGTAGTATAGTCAGGCAGAATATGCCATATTGTCCTGGTGTACTATGCTGAAACAGGGAACAAAGTGATACATTGAATGCTGAGGAACTGGGGAAATTGGAATGTGTACCAAGAAGGATTACAAGGAAATTATGAACAAGGAAGCTCCTTTCCATGACAGAGTCTCAGCTGCATTGAGGCCACCTTGTTCTGCTAGGTGGTAGCTAATGTACAACAATCATTGATCGTTACTCCAGAGTTTGTTTTGGACTTTTGGGGCAAACTGCAGCCTCTAGGCAGTTTCCCTTGTGTTGGTTTTTGCGAGCTGAAATAAAAATGTTACTTCTCCAATTTCTTGCCTGCATGTGATATTTGCCAACTGGATAACGGCAAGATGTGGGTTTATAGTGAGTAGCAGGGACAGAGTAGTAGTGGTGAAGAGAAGGTGTTTAGATAGGATATAGCTAATGATGGGTGAATTGTGTGGACTGGTGGTCAAACCTGACTAGTGTAAACTGAAGATAGGTCATTGGTCCCAAAACGTTAACTCTGCTTTCTTTCCAAAAGTGCTGCCAGACCTGCTGAGTTCCACGAGCAATTTCTAATTTTGTTTCTGATTTCCAGCATCCACATTTCTTTTGGTTTTTAGTTTTACTTTTGTATTAGTCTGCAACACTGCAGAAATAGCACAGTCAAGCTGAATTTCTGCACAAAGCATTCAATTCTAAATCATCATAGTTACACAAATGTGATTATCATACTGTAATTTAATTGAGGAACTCAAATGATGTCATGAAACACAAGGACTGAAAGATTAGCTGGTTTAAGAGTACCAACTAAATCTTGGCATAAAAGAAAGTGAAGGGGAAAGTGAGGACTGCAGATGCTGGAGATCAGAGTCAAGAGTGTGGTGCTGGAAAAGCACAGCAGGTCAGGTAGCATCCGAGGAGCAGGAGAATCGGCGTCTTGGGCATAAGCCCTTCATCAGTGCTTATGCCCGAAATGTTGATTCTCCTGCTCCTCAGATGCTGCCTGGCCTGCTGTCCTTTTACAGCAAGACACTCTCGACAATAAAAGTAAGTGAATGCAAGCTTTTAATTTGATGAATTCATATATAGCTAACTTAGTTCGTTTTTGACTTTGTAAATACTAACTTTGAACCCATGGCCTTCACACACAATGTGTGTACATCTGATGATATTTTTTTCAGATGAAAAGGAGAAAATTGGCCGCATGTCTCAAACAAATGGTGGCAAAAATGGAAATCCCAGCTTCTCTGTTCGAAAACATCTATTTTAGTTTCTTGCAAGTTTCTATAGCAAATTGATCATGTAGGATCACTAAAGTCATCCCCAAGTCTCATACAGAGGAATCATAACATGTTCTCCAAATTCCTCTCTTTTATTTTACCAATTGTATTAGCTGATTTATTATATACATCCATTGATACTCTAAAATTGCATCATGTTTCAAGGGCTAAATCAATAAAATAATCTACAGATGATCATGGAAAATTTTTATGTTCAGTAATAATGGTTATCACTGTAGTCATTATGTTCCTAATCTAAAAGAAAAATTCTGCCTGTGGCTGGGAGTTATAGAGTAAAATACAACCCAATTAATTTCTATGGTATTGTGCAAGTTCGAAAGATTTAACATCTTGACAGCCGTTTTTAAACAGCAATGAAAGAAGACATCATGAGGGCATAAAATCACGGTATCAAGGAGGATATTTAGCTTATGCTCTGCTGTCACCTGTTCTTCTGTATTTAATAACTTGAAATTCTCAGCATTATTCCATTCATATGCTTCATATTGGATCTACTGTAGCATGTCAGACAATCGTTTAGCAGGTGTCATCAATGATCAGGGTCAACTGTAGCAAAGATCAAAGACAACAATTCCTATACATGATAACAATTAAGGGAAAGAGCAGTCATTGTCCTCAACACTACCATACCTGTAGTTGTTAAGGTAGACAGTGGCAGATGTTGGTACTGCTTTTTCATTTCCCTGATTTACCTAGTCTGAGTGGGCTGTGCTTTGCAGGCTGTCTGAGCATGAAGTAGGGGAACCAGAGTATTGTGCAAGCATGAGGGACAGACTGCCCTTTTCTCTTAAAGGCAGTCTGCCCCTCTTAAAGGCGGAGTTGCACTCAGTGGAACAGATTTGGTGATGGCTGTATGTTCTGAACCTGGCTGCTTCTAGGACTTGTAGAAAAGGAGAGAAAACTGCTCTGTTCAACCTGGAGGAAGAGGGAAATTAAAAGTACAACACTAGTGAGAAGCATCGCCATGTAGTCTACACTCACTGCCGGCTGCTCAGAACTTGGGACTGCATGTACCTGACAGGCAGATTTCAGATCAGCATGCAATGAGTCCAATAGCTGAGGCAGGCCAGGCATAAAAAAAAACTTGTTGAGTCAAGTCACAGAAGGGTAAAGTGGCCGATGGCTTCTTATACAAGACATTTAAACGAGGACTTGGAGAGAATGGCTTATAAGAACATCCTAAAAGAGTGGCCTGCCAGTCATCTGGCACACAGAGTGCAGGGGTTCAGTTCCACAGCCTCTGCTCTATCTCCCTGCCGTGCAGCAGACCCAGAGGTATGGCCCCTATAACCCAATGCATTTTTCAGCCTTTATATAAACAGATATCATAATACCCTGTCCTGTCTGTGAGTATGCAGTAACACTCCCTGTCAATTCCAGTAACTCACAGAATTTCCAAATACACTCTATAATATTTCAGAGTCTTTTTAATAGCACATTGTGATTGAACTCACCATATCTGTACATTATGCTTTAAATAATACTAGTGATGCAGCCTTTTTACAGATAGATGACTTGGATGTCACAAGTAACTGTGTTGAATGTACTTGCATTGTTCAAGTTTCTAAACCATGCATCAAAACCGCTGGCAAGCCAATTACTGTCACGATTTGACCAATGGCAGATACACTATGTCCCAAAGTGCACCTGTACCAGATTGAGACATCATGCAAGCATGTTTAAAAACAGGTCAGTAATTTGCTATCAGTTCGTTATATATTACTGGAAGTGATCAACTTCACCTCTGTTCGACACACTGTTTTAATGTGGTATCTCATTATGTCTCTCAAATATCTAAATGCACTTAAAATGTATTTTCAAGGTACTTTACCTATGTAACTAATACAATGGAAATGTCCTCACAAGATAATAATGAAAGTATGAATTCAGGGATGGTTATAATAGACACAATATACACCATACAAAAAGGGTGCTTCGTTTCTGTACAGAAAGAAAATCCATAGTATACTAATTGGAGTTGATTGTCTTTTCTGAACCTTATGCCTGCCTTGACATGTGGAAGCATTTAATCAGTCAACCGTGTCTGGCTTATCAGAGGAAACATTCCCCGGGTGTAGTGGTTAAGTGTATTAAGACATACGTGCAAGTGCATGTTGTTATGAAAGTAAATCACAGAACTGATCCTTACATATTGTTTCCATGTCCAGATGGTAAAAGTTAATAATCAGGAAGACAGGAAGGAAAATAAATTACGAGGAAAGATTATGGGCATCAACAAAATAAATAGGATAAGAGGAGTTTTTGGAATTACGAGATAAAAACTATGTGAAGGGTGTAGACTCTGTTGATTTCTAAAAAAGTGACCACTTTGTGGATCATCTCTGGTCAATCCAAAAGCATGACCCTGACATTCTGGTCACTTGCTACTTTAACACATCATCTTGCTCTCGTGCTTATATCTCTAGCCTAGGCCTGCATCAGTGTTCCACATAAGCTCAAAGAAAGTTGGAGAACATCTCATATTCTGGTTAGACTTCTGGATTTAATATTGAGTTCAACAACTTCTCCCTCCAGCACCTACATCGTGTTTTCATGTTATTTTTACTTTTACTCGGAGCTAATTTTGTTTTGCTGGTAACTCCTACAGAGGACCAATGCTTTGTCCTTTTCACACTCCCTTTGCAATTTGTTCTGTGATCTCTAATCTCCCTCACCCACTAATCTTTTCCAGAGATTCCATTTTACTCCATTTGCCACTCTACCATTTTTCGACAACACAAAACCTATGACAATTCCATCTCTTCAGTTCCAATGAAAAGTCACATTGGATCATTTAGCATCATGTTTGGCACAGCATCGTGGGCTGAAGGAGTCTATGGATTCAGAATGTTACTTTCATCTGTTACTGAGAGATCTACTACATTTCTTCTGCACAGAACCATGGAATCTTGATATTGCAGAAAGAGGGCATTCAGCTTATCAGGTCTGTACTGACCTTCGAAAGAGCATCCCACCCAGACCAACATCTTCCACCCAATCCTGGAACTCAGTATTTACCACAGCTAATCCACTTAGCTTGCACATCTCTGGACACAATGGGCAATTTAGCATGGCCACTTCACCAAACCTACACTTACAGTCATGGAGCCATGGAGATGCACAGCACGGAAACAGACCCTTCGGTCCAGCTTGTCTATACTGACCAGATATCCTAAACTAATCTAGTCCCAGCACTTGGCCCATATCCCACTAAGTGGGAGAAAGTGAAAACTGCAGACGCTGGAGATCAGAGTCGAAGAGTGTGGTGCTGGAAAAGCACAGCTGGTCAGGCAGCTTCCGAGAAGCAGGAGAGTCGATGTTTTCAGCATAAGCTCTTCATCAGGAATCTGATCTTTTCCCTATAAACCTCTCCTAATCATATAATCATTCAGATGCATTTTAAATGCTGTAATTGTACCAGCTTCCATCACTCCCCCCAGCAGCTCATTCCATACATGCACTACCCTCTGTGTGAAAACATTGCCCCTTAGGTCCCTTTTAAATTTTTCTCCTCTTATCCTAAACCTATGCCCTCTAGTTCTGGACTCCTCCACCTCAAGGAAGAGATCTTGTCTCTACACCTGCTCCGTGCTCCTCATGAAAATTTCCCATTTTCCAGCCATTCTTTTACCTGCAAACATCTGGCCCCAATCAGCGTTTGAAAGGTCTTGGTTAATACCATCAAAATTGGCCTTTCTCCAAAATTTAGAATCAACTTTTAGATCTGGTCTATCCTTTTCCATCACTATTTTAAAATTAATAGAATTATGGTCACTAGCCTCAAAGTCCCACCCCACTGACACCTCAATCACCTGCACCACCTTATTTCCCCAACAGTAGGTCAAGCTTTGCACCTTCTCTTGTAGGTACATCCACATATTGAATCAGAAACTTTTCTTGTACACACTTAACAAATTCCTCTCCATCTAAACCCTTAACACTATGGCACTCCCAGTCTATGTTTGGAAAGTTAAAATCCCCTACCATAACCACCCTATAATTCTTACAGATGACTGAGATCTCTCAAATTTGTTTCTCAATTTCCCGCTGACTATTCGAGGGTCTATAATACAATCCCAATAAGTTTCTTATTTTTCACCCAAATAACTTTCCTGGATGCATTTCCAGGAATGTCTTCACTCAGTACAACTGTGGTGCTATCCCTTATCAAAAATGCTACTCCCCCTCCCCTCTTGCCCCCCCCCCTTTCTATCCTTCCTGTAGCATTTGTATCCTGGAACATTAAAATGCCAGTCCTGTCCATCCCTGAGCCACGTTTCTGTAATTGCTACGATATCCCAGTCCCATGTTCCTAACCATGCCCTGAGATCATCTGCCTTCCCTGTTAGACCTCTTGCATTGAAATAAATGCAGTTTAATTTATCAGTCCTACCCTGTTCTCTGCTTTGTTTTTTCTTGCCCTGTTTAACTTGTTCCTTTTCCCAACTATACCAGTCTCAAAGTGATCTCTTTCTTCATGATCTCCCTGGGTCCTCCTCACCTACCTTACTGCTTTAAATTTTCCTGAGCGGCTCTTGCAAATCTCCCAACCAGTATATTAGTCCCCTTCCAATTCAGGTGCAATCCATCCTTCTTATACAGGTCACTTCTACCCCAGAAGAGATTCCAATGATCCAAAAATGTGAACCCATCTCACCTGCACCAGCTCCTAGAACATGCATTCATCTGCTCTATCCTCCTATTCTTACCTTCACTAACTCATAGCACCAGGAGTAATCCAGATATTACTACCCTCGAGGACCTCCTTTTTAAATTCCTGCATACGTTCTATATTCTCCTTTTTCCTTCTGTCATTAGTTCCAATGTGTACAATGACTTCCTGCTGGCCCCTCTCCCCCTTGAGAACATTCTGCACCTTGTCTGAGACATCCTTGATCTTGACACCAGTGAAGCAACACACCATTCTGATTTGTTGCTGCCAGCCACAGAAATGTCTGCCTGTGCCTCTGACTAGAGAGTCCCCTATCACACTCGATCGCTTGGAACCTGATGTACCTCTCATTACATTAGAGCCATTCTCAGTACCAGAAACCAGGCTGTTGTGCTATATTCTCCTGAGAGTCCATCACCCCCTACATTTTTCTAAACAGCATACATGTCTGAGATGGGGATGGCCACAGGGGACTCCTGCCCAACTTGCCTCCGTCTCCTACCTTTCCTGGAGTTAACCCATCTACCTGACTATATCTGCAGCTTTTATCCCTTCCTATAACTGCTATCCAACACACCACTAGCTCCTGTAAATTCCTTATTGTCTCTAACAGCTGCTCCAACTGATCCGATAGGATTCGCAACCAAAGACGTGGCTGCGGGAGCAAACTAGAGCCCCGTTAGAAACTCACACAGACACAGGGAGAATGGGCAAACTCCTTGGGGACAGTCAGTCATCCAAAGACTGGAATCAAACCCAGGTCCCTGATGTTGTGAGGCAGCAATGCTAACAACTGTACCATTTTGCCTTCCTTCCTGCTGCCCTTTCTGTTTTTATTTATTACAGCATCCAAACTAGTTTGCTTTTATTTCGTTCTTCCACATATCTAAGGAGATTTGGTTTTAGAAACCAATTTCCATACATCTGGACAAATGACTCGATATCATTCTGGGTGTGCAGTGGATCCACTTTTAAGATCATCCCATTTAACGTTGTTTCAACTTAATTATGGTAAGGTAGTGGGGCCTGTTACTCCCTACCTGATCTGTAGTATCCTTCAATTATACTCACTTTCCACATTATTTCTTTTCACTTTGAAGTTGATGGAAAGACAGCAAGTCCCAATATGACCACTGAGGAATTCTACTATAAACCTTCCTCCAGCCCATTAGAAAAAGTCTATTAACCATCACTCTCTCTGCCTTAACACTCAGCCAATTTTGTATCCATATCATTACTGTCTCTTTTATTTCATGAGCTTTAACTTTGTTCACAATCTCTTCGTTTGAATGTTGTTACCCAGATGACTTACAGTTCCACCCATGCCCAAACCTTCACCTTATGACCCCAAATAGCCAGTTTCAAAATGACCGCCACAATTCCAACTGTTAACATCATTCTCTGAAGCTGCTGAATTACATATTTAACTAGGGTTCAAAACAAAGACAGGCAAATTAACAAGATTGCAATGCAGTATTTTATAACAGCACCATAAGAGTGAAGCTGCTGCATTTTGAATGCTGCTATCTATAGTCAGGAACCACAGGCAGGCGGCATGCTGGTACAGTGGTTAGCACTGCTGCCTCCCAGTGCCAGAGACCCGGGTTCAATTCCTGCCTCAGGCAACTGCCTGTGTGGAGCTTGAACATTCTCCCCGTATCTGTGTGGGTTTGCTCCGGTTTCCTCCCACAATCCAAAAATGTGCAGGTTAGGTGAATTGGCCATTCTAAATTGCCTGTAGTTTTAGATGCATTAGTCAGAGGGAGATGGGGCTGGGTGGGTTGCTCTTCAGATGTTCGTTGTGGACTTGTTGGGTCGAAGGGCCCATTTCCACAAAGCCAGTGCTGCTATTCTTCTGTTAAAAACAAACTTCATGAGCCTCCTGAAGTGAGCAAATAACGTCAAAATAGAAAATCATGTGAAGCAGCCTGGGTCCTGAAACAAAATATAAATTGAGAATAGTCTCCAAACTTTTACAGTATCAAGATTCACACTTACACAATGCAATGGAGAAGCTGAGGTATAAAAGACATTTTTAAATTTGTTTCAGTTTTTCCCATTGAATTTAGGATTGTGAATATATTTTTATTTGCCTTTCATTTTAAAATTTATCTTATTTTTGAATTATTTTGTTCAGCATTAGAAGAATTTAACAAGATAAATAATCTCAACATATAATTTTTAGAATTTAGATTTAGGATCTAAGGAAACAGGCCATTTGGCCCAATTGTCTTCATTTTTTTTTTCTGATAAAGAAAGACCTGGAACAAACTACCTCCAGTTTTAGTACTGATTCTTATGGGAACCAAGTCCTGATGAAATGTAACCAGAGTAATCAGATTCAAAACTTTAACTTTCCTTTCTCTCCTCAGTTGCTGCAAGAACTGTTGAGTTTTGCCAGGAATATCTGTTTTTGTTCCAGATCTCCGGCATTCTCACTTCTTTGCTTTATTTTCCTTAACATTGCTTTATTTCACGGAACAATCTTTGTGAACATGACTACAACTCTAAATGAGGACTTGCTGTGCATACACTGCAGATACGATGTCATAATATCAGTCCAGATTCAAAACACAAGAAATTCATGGAATTCATTGGCCTCTGCTTAACTGAAACTTTAATTGACCTTCTTGGAAAGATGTTGTTCATCTACAAAATGCTATCCGCCAAATGATACAAAACTCCCATTTTTAAATAGTCTTGACATGGTGGATTTGGAAGGGATATTTCCTCTTGTGTGTGAGTCCACAGCTAGGGGATGGTCTTAAAATTTGTGGTGGTCCTTTTTCAGACAGAGAAGAAGGTTTTTTTTTAAGTGGGTTGTGAGACTTTGGAACTCTCTGCCTCAGAAAATCGGGAAGATGGAGGTCATTGAATATTTTTAAAATGGTGAAGATAGATTCATGAAAGGCAAGAGAATCAAGAGTCCATGGAGGTAGATGTGAATACGGAACACAACAGATCAGCCATGACTTTATTGAAAGTTGGGGCAGACTTGAAGGTCTGAATGACCCATTTCTGTTCTTAATTCATATATATGTTTGCATTAGCAAATTAAGGCTTATAAAATGTCAAAGGTCTAATAGATGGCTTTGAGATCCATTCTGAATTTATACTCCATTCTGTTTCAAATAAAATATGATCATTCCTCCCAGAGACTTTCACTCTCTGTGCAGTCACATACTGTCAGTTTAAGTTCATGTGAAAATGAATAACACTACAAGTTTAACACTGCTACATAATGTTCTGTCAGCATGGTCATTTATAAGAATATTCAAGATAGGAAGCATCTGCAATCTTTCCAGGAAAGAGAGTACTACTTTAACATCTGTTTTAGAAGAATCCTCATCATTCACATCTTTTTCAGTCTCATCATGAAATGTAGCACATCAACCTACACCATGTCTACCATCACCTCAAAAGCTAGATTCTATTTTGCAGTATTTGAATGTGTTTCAGTAAGTTACTAAATAGACCATGACGCATGTTGTCAATAAACAAGGAGGAAGCAAAAATGAAAAAGGACTGCTCAGTGCTAAACTACACATCCCACTAGTTAATAACAGAAAAATAGAAGCGACTAATCCAGACCAGTATACTGTTGTATGTTAAACTTTAGATCAATATTCCACACAGCTGCTCCTCTCCACACATTTTTATTTAATTTAGAACATATTTCTTCCTTGTCTGATAATGTAATTAGTTATTGGTTTTGTCATCCACTTTGACTGCTTTTGAGAAAAGTGCATTCCACATGTCTTCTACTCTGATCAGCAGAAGGGAAGGAGTGGTTTATTAATCTCAAATCTTCTTCAGCTTTGTTCTTCTATTTCCCGATTCAACAATCTCAGACTAAATTTAATAGACTGCTAATGTCCATATTATCTAAGAAATGTGAAGACATGAATACGTTTCCTCCATCTTCCCATTTCAAACGGTAACAAGTGCTGAACTGTGACACATCTTTTACTACAGTGGTAGATTACCATCGACATTCCTATACATGTCATCTCAACTCTATTGCTTCAATATTCATTTGAAGGTAGGTGTTGCACAATGGAATGAAATGTTTCAGATGTGCCTCAAACAATGGGCTCTGTGTAAGTATGTTTTAAATTAATTAGATGACTTTGAGAGGGATCCAGGAACTTGTTTTAACTTGTTGACCATTAAAAGCTACACGTTACCTCTATAATTCAAGAAACCACAATCAGAACCACAACATATCTCCACTTTTACCAATAGACAGATTCATCCTGCACATATTGTACATTTGTCTATATTTAAATTAATCTACCACCCTCTGCTCTTTCCTTAGTTTCTTGAGGTTCCTTTGGACTTGCAACAAGATTGACATTAGATTCATATTAGCCTAAGTAGCTAACATAATACTACCAGTCATTTACAAATTGTGTGCACAACAGCAGACCTAGGACAAATCCTTTCAGTCATTGTGTTTCACTCGACAAATTTATGTTTATTGAGAAACATTTGCTTTATTTTGTTACAATGTTAGCTGTTGTTGTTAATTTGCACTAATGTCTATTAACAGTTGGTTTGTTTAAAGTTTTTTTAAACAAAGCAATTTATATCATACTATTTCATATAAAATCAAGCAGCAAGCAGTTGAAATGACAACATGGGTCAAACAGAGATGGAGGAAAGGTTAGTCAGTTCACATGTTCCCCAAAGAAAAATGGTGGAGTAAGTTAAAGTAGTTACTGTAAACAATAAATTGTGAACAAGATGAAGGGGATTTTTCCTGCTTTTTTTAATATACCAAACCCATCCTAACCTGCCCTCGAGCTAAGATAATTCTTGTCACCTTCAGCATTTCTAATACTAAGGTCATCAAATTGAAATGTATGACTTATACAACCGATTATAGACAGTCTACTGAGTGCTAGGTGATGGGCCAAATGTGTCAAGCTATGTAAATTTCATTTGCAAAAGCCGTGGTTCCTTTAAAGACAATTTTGAGCTTGCCTGCTACTGCACTTCCACCTGTTCATGTTCATGGAACAGTTCAGACAATGTTTATATGGAAAATTTTCAAATCGTGCCAGAATTAGCAGTCTTTGTGCTTTCCAAGCCTGGCAATAGTGAAACTCATGCACAAGATATTCCATTTGGAAATACCACCAATAAATTATAGAAAATGACAGTGCGGATGAAGTAATGGAATGCTCAAGCTATTTCTAAATGGTAATTCTTGTGTTCTGGAGGACTAGCATTAGCGGGGTACATTGAGCACGCACTCCTTTAAGGCCTGTGGCGTTGTCTGTCAACCATTCGTTCAGAACAAAATATAAAGTCAATTTATCCTTAATTTGTTCTTCAACATTGATTTATGCCGTTAATTCAGTTACTGACATATCTTCTCCCAAAGTTCAGTCTATTTATCTGTCAATTTTGAACACTGAAAAGAGAAGTTTGAATGCTTGCACAGGGAATAATTTTCCTCTCCCCAGAGATGGTGAGTGATTGACGAGAAAGACAAACAATTGGATGAGTTTTCCCTGATGACATACTTATACCCTTCTCTCTCAGTTACCGATTAAGATCTAGACAAGGAGATCCATGGGCGGCCTTCTTGACCTGTCACTAATTAGGTCTTTAAGTGACCAATTACTGACCATTTAAGGATCTTGACCTGCCACCTCCCCAAATATATGCATTCTTGTGGGCAAAGAAGATGTCAAGTTTCCTGATAAGGAGTTAGGGCAACATTCTTCCTAGTTTGGGAGTTTGGGAATCCTTCAACTGCCCCAATATGGGGATGCATTTGGTCAAGGAAACAATCTTTCAAAACAACACCCAGCCTGCAAACTTGACCACCACACTCATTTCCCATGACCCTCTAATGGCCAGCAGCTTCTGGAAACCTGAAATGCCGGTGCTGTGGTCTGCAGCACATCGAAAAACTTGCTCACATTTGTCTGTTAGTACTTATTGGACTGATTGGTATGTGATCAGGTGAGTTCTCTCACGACTAAGGTACTGGCCACAACCTAACTTCATGAACCTTGTTAAAAAAGTTACAAAAATCACCGTAGAATCTGCCAATAAGACCAACTGCAGTGTCTGAAAAAAACCCATTTGGATAAATAGGCTCACTGTGTTGTGACTTGGTACAGGTTCAAAGAACCCTCGAAGAACCCATGATACTCTGAAGGCCATTTGAAATATTACTGCATGCTACAACAAGATACCCTACACCAGCAAAACAATATCTAACTGGAAAGTTGATACAGTCTAAGGAAGCATAATAAACAGTTACTTAATATACACATGCTATTCAAGCTACCAGCTATAATGAATTGCTCTGATTTGCTCAAAACAGTAACAATGGAATCTTTAACTTGTTCATTGGCAATAAATGCAGGTTGTTCTGCTATAATGTGCATTTTGTTCATGCAAATTCACTATAACGCAATTGACAAATCAGGGACATAGTTTCTAAAGCATTTATTGGTTATAACACAATTCCAGCCCCATTAGTTTAAATGGTGCTGCTATGACATGATTTTCTTATAACATGGAATTGCATGAGAACAGAATTGCTACGTTAGAACAGAACTGACTATATTAAGCAGTTCAGAATTCATTTAAGTCTCTTTACCAATATAATCCACAAATCATGGAAGACAAATCTTTAAAGAGATTGCCATTTTTTGTTAGCCATGATTGTCCCAAAACAGCCCATTAATATCACAAACACACCAAGTATAAAAGTTACTTCTAAAGTATTAGACCTCAAGAATCACAAGCCTGTTTACAACTCAACATTTTGAAAACAGTTAAATTATTTCATAGCACACAGGATACACAAATAAATCACTGACAAGCCATATCTCTAGTCATAAAATAATCTACAGGGAGACAAGACCTAGAGTCTGCAAGTGGCCAAGCAGCTAACTCACACTGGAAATGTTTGGATCCTCACAGGTTACCAAACAGTGCAATCCTTAAATAAAGTGATTATGAAACCCCACAGTCAGCAAGTCATTTACATAGCTGCAGTACATGTCTGAAACCTTTCTTTGATTCTTTCCACAGAAGTGTCTGAACAGTAAATACATTTCTCCATAATTAATAAGATAGGCACCATTCTGCAATAAGTAGAACAAGTTCTTTTTAAGAAATTATTGTTTAAAATGTAGAAACTTGAAAGAAAAATAAATAACCACGCCCAATTTCTTAAAATCTCTCAATAAACTTTGCACCGACTGATTTTGAAACTTTAATTATTATACACGCAATGTTGTACTAAGCAAGATCCCATAAACATTATTATGATTGATGTTGAGTTATTGTGATTCACTAATATTGATCAGGACATAATATCCTACAATTTTTTGCCAAATTATTGTTGACATTCACTTGAACAGACAGGCAGTGTCTTAATCTCTTATCCTATTATCTGAAGGATAGCAAGCTGTCAGTTCAGTACTCCCTCCGTTTTTGAAGTAAAAACCTACATTATGTTCATTCCATTCGAAGCCAAGGGTACTAAACTTTGCAATGAATATTGTCAAACTAATACCATATTATTATGATTTGCCTTGCTCATCATGGAAATACGTAAAAGTAATATATATTCCATTTTCTCAACGTAACATGAGCATGATTATCACTGAAGGGGTATCATTTTTAAAGCATCTACATATATTTTTAGCCCAGACTTGAAGACAGCAAAACATCAAAATAGCTGCTTTTGAACTTTGGCTCACTTTAAATTGCTACTGTATTTAAAACCACATTTCCCTCACGCCATCACTACCTCCCCTTCCCTTAAAGGATTCCAAAGTATTTCACTTGGACCAACAATATAGTATTAGATTGTGTTGAAGGAATATGAGCAAGGAGGTTTACTTCATGCTATCTGAAGAATTCATTGTTGGAAGATTTATTGCTGTTGAGCATAGGAATCATAGGAAATAGGGGCAGGAGGAGGCTATCCAGTCCCAAGTCTGTCCCGTGAGTCAACTAGATCATGGCTGGTCTACTTCAATGATGTTTTCCTGGACTATCGCCATATCCTGCCTTGGACATATTCAATAACTGAAACTTTAAAGCCCACCAATTCACTGCACCTGCCACCCTCATCGCATGTCTTACCCTCCAGCCCGAGCTAAATAAGTCCAAATATTCACTACTCACTCAGCAAAGAAATTCCTCCTCAACTCAGTGGTAAGCATCCTATTTCTTTTTCAGAGTTTGTATCTCCTGCTACTAGACACTTCCCCAGATGGGAGATATCACCTTTCTGCAACTACACTGTTCAAGCCCTGTAAGAATTTTGTATACTTCAATGACATTACTTCTCATAAACCTTAGAAAATATAGGTCCAGTCCCCTCAATCCCTCCTCATTGCACAATACCATTGTCACAGGAATCAGTCTGGTAAAGCTTACTTACACTCCCTCTAAGGCAAGTATATTATTTATTATATAGGGAGACCAAAACTGTACACAACACTCTAGGTTCAGTCTTACTTATGTGCTATATAATTGCACCAAGATTTATGTATTCCTGTACTTACATCCTCTGCAATAAAGGCAACCCATCCTTGTCTTTCTAATTGCTTGCTGCACACGCACACCATGTGAGCAAGGACACTCAGGTCCTTTGAACCTCACCACTTTCCAGTAACTCGCCATTTAAGAAATAATCTGCATTTCTGTGTTTTCAACTGAAGGAAATAGTTTCACATCTTCCATTTTCCTCCATCTGCAATGTTCATGCCTCCTCACTTAGTACACCGAAATCCCCTTGCTTTGTGTCATCAGCAAACTTGATATATTATATTTGGTCTCCACCTTCAAATCATTGACATAGGTTGTGAATAGCTGGGGCACAAGCATATATGGCAGATTTTGTTTAATACAAACAGAACAGTTTATAGAAGAAAAACAGTCACATTTTGCAGTCATATTTAAAGAATACCTCATAACAAAATACTAACAATCTAATTGATTAACTACAATAATGTTTTGTCCCAGTGTTTACACAGTAATTAATCAGATAGTTGATCTAAGCAACAGAACTGCTATAAAGAACCTTTTGAAAGTGCCCAGGTGATTTTGGTAAAAGTGACAACTGTCATTATATGCTGTTCATCTCATATGGATCAGAGACACACAACAAAAATTTCAAGCACTAGAACAAGTTCAGAGATAAAACACAAAGATGATTTCTAGTGCCAAAGGATGGACAGATGAGCAAAACTGAAGACTTCTGGGTTTTGAAGGCTCAAAGACAATTGAGAAATGTACAAAGTAGACATTGTGAAAGTCAAAAAAAAGACTTCAAACTAAATTGTGAACCAGAATTCAAACTAGTTAAAAAGAAAATTTTGAACTCATGTTACAAACATTTTGTTAATAAAAATAATCAGGAGAGAAGAGACAAACTCTCTGCAATGATTGAAGAAAACAGCTGGATAGTGCAGCAAGAAGTAGCCATTCTCATCTGTAATTGTACTGCATAAGAGTAATGAGTCATATTTAGATCATCTAAACATATAATTTCAAGTTGGGGTTGGAAGGGAAATTGAAGTAAGAAAGTAAATCTATTTCTACAGAGCTTTTCTACAATTGAAACCACGTGCCAATTTCTTTTCAATTGCTGCACTGGGCAAGTCTTTAGGCAAAGGATGTCAGAATTTCAGTTAAGTTAATCTAAGCTTGTTCCTGTGTCAAGCATCCAGATCGATAATCAGATATGAATATAAAGTTTACTATTATACCACACTTACAAGTCAAAATATTAAATGAATCCTTCACAAACAAGTATGCTTAGTAGTTCAGAGAGATTATATCAACATATGTCCCAGCATTCTCTTCAAATTCCAGGTTATGCATTTGCAAGCAGAAATACATGGAGTCCACTAGTGCATGTCTTTGATGAATCATCAAAACTTCCAAAGTTTATAGATCAAATTTCAAAACATTATAGTAGATTTGTTTTGACCACTTATCCATGGCAAGTTTGAGCATTAGGCATCAACCATATTTGCGGACCCTAACTAACATCTTCTCTGTGCAATTCAAGTTAAAGCTAGACTGCAAAGGGATTAAAAAAAAATGAAGAAATACACATGTTATCTGTCAGAATCTGCAAAGACCAATGGGTGGTCTTCTTTTCCAAATACTTCTAACAAAGTCTCCAAATAATGATAGTCTTAATTTTCACTCGTCAGATTTTCTGTTTTTGTTTCAGATTTCCAACATTCAATATTTTCCTGTCTTTACTTAGAAAGAGAGGCAGGATCATTCAAAGTTTAAGGAATGGTATGTGTTCACAGATTCTCGACCAGTAAGCTTCAAGATTTTATATCTAAAAATTGACTTACCAGCTAAGGCAACAAAGCAACGTTAACCAATCTGCATCTTACCATATTAGCATATAATATACTAGATCAATAAATGGCTCATAGTCCCCATTGCTTGTTGTTAGTATTTGAAACTGCCCTTATTATGTTTATACAATTGCACAGAATGTAATTTTTCAGGATATTATATGACAAAACTAGATCACACAAAAAATATCTTCCACAACGACTTTCCTACTACTAAAGGTTTGTTCTCCTTATACAGCCACATGAAGAGAACAGTAAATCAATCCTGTAGTTGGTATTGGCATTATAAAATGTATCCTTGGAGCAAAACACTTTTGAACCTTCTAGGTAATGTATGAATCTCTCTCATCCCTACCATTACAGTAAATAATGTCAGTAATGATTAACAGTTTAAAGGGATTCTAACAATTTATCTAACTTTCTTTACTCTCGAGGCTGGAATGAAAGCCCATTTCCCAGCCTGAGATCTTCTGAGACAAAACCTTTACGTTTTTGTAATCACTTCATTGTTTGCTTCCTTTTCATCAGGAATGTCTCTTTTTCACTTAATATTTCAAGTGGACTGTCACTATTTATACCTAGGTATCTTCTTTATATTCATAAAATTAGTGTATCCCAACAGGCTAAGATAAGAGTTGTCAGTTTCAACCACTTTGAAAAGTGGGAGACACAGTATCAGAAACAAACAGGTCACAATTGCCATCACCAGATTGTTCCAGACATGCAACAAATCTGATATAAATGTCTCTCACTCCAGTTTAACGTATTTTCTTGAAGCAAAGAAGTTTAAAATTGTCCTGATGATTTTGAAGAGCGACATTTACGATAATAAAACCTGACAACTGCTGGAAATACTCAGGTGATTAAGCAACATCTGTATGCAGAGGGAAACAACAACATGTCCAGCAAAAACCCATAAATCTGAAAAATTAACTTTGTTTCCAGTTCTACAAAGGCTGTGCATGACCAGCCAAGTATTACCAGCATTTTATACTTTGATTTTAGAGTTCTAGTATCTGCAGTATTTTGCTGTTGCAATGAATAACATTTCATCTCCAACTCCAAAAACACAAGACAAAATTAATTGCCAAAACATCACCATCCGAAAATATTCCACAAAGGACTCCTTGGTTTATTCTGTTATTTTTGATATATAAAACTTCATTGTCTTGAAAATTGATTGCAACCACTTTTGCAGGAAGGAGGTTGTTCACTTGCATTCATGTTTTGACATATTATAAACATTCTTATATCTGAACTAACAGATTTATCAGGGTTTCAAACCAAAGGAACACATTTAGTTAAAAGAGTGATACAGGTGAGTTTGACTTTTACCAGCAGGGTGTAAAATAGGTAAAACTGAATTGTAAAGAACTGTGGGATGTTTTACTTTTCCAAAACTGGTATATAAATGCAGACTGCTGTTGTTGTATGTAACCCCTTGTTTGAAAATCAGACAGATGTACAACTGATAGTTGATTCTGTAACACTTACTTTACACTTTCATCCAAGATAAACTAATTAAAATATTACAAAGTGGTGTATGTGCAAATAAATTGGGTCTGCATTGCACTGTTTCCCACTGCCATCCTCTTTAATGTTTCAGAATCTAGAGGACCTGCTTGGAAAACCACTGAGCAGTTTCACTAGAAACTGGATTGAACAAGAAATAGTTTACTGGAAGTTAGCAACTAGTTACCAGCTACATTGACATGGAAGAAATTGGTACAGAGACTATGAGGGAGACCAGAATATTAGGCTTCATTATCCAACATCGTAAGCTGTTCTGCCTTTATGGCATCAGCTCTGTAGGTAGTGCTTAAGGCTTTCCTCAGTGTTAAACCTTTCAGATTTACATTCAAAATCTTCCACCTAGCTGCATCCCCAATATTCTTATACATTTATGTACTACATCCTGCCCCACACCACCAAAATGTTTTTATCTACAAATTCTGTTGATATGAAGGATTCACTATTTTTCTGGAACAGGTTGTCTTCAGATTTGAATATTTGCAGTCTGTTGGGTGGAAGACAATTGTCTTTTAGTCTTTTTCCTGATAGAATGATATGTGTAGATCCCTTTAAGCTGGAGGACCTTTAATTCTCTTAAGTTTCTTTCATGGAAGATATCTTCCCTGCTGAAGCACACAATTCTTCTTCACAATTTCTGAACCATTGAATATTGGTCATCTCTTTTCAGTGATATATCTATGAAACTGTATGCATCAAACCTTCAATCTGCCTTTAGGTGTGCTAACTTATCCAGACAGTTCACCTCAACTTATTGACTGGTTTGGATGTTTTCATTCACCCTCAGTGACTCCATCATTCCTTAGCTCTGTTGCTTGAAGATTGCTTCTGGCTTTGCATGATCTCAGTCACTGTTATTGAGGATTTGAGGATTCTTCCTTGGGACATAAAGAAGCCAAACATTCGGCTTGAACTTGTCTCTTCTGAGTCACCTCAACATCTACATAAAACTTAAATCTTTCTTAACTATTTGCACAGTAAGTTGAACTGCATTCCATGTTAAATATGTTACAGATTTGTCAATTGGCTAATCTGAGGGTGTACTGCCCACCAACTAGCTCATTACTCGTGTTTCCTCACAAACTTTTCTGATTCTTGCAGTTTGAACTCTTTTCAGTGTTGATAGCATTTCTGCCAAACTTGTATAAAATAGGTTCCCATCTTGTTGATAGTATGAAACATATTTCTTATGGCTGACATTGGTAACCTTGATGGATTCTGAATTCTAGTTAACTCCTGTCCAGAGCCGAAAGAGTGCTATGAAATCTTCAACTGGTTGCCATTTGACCAGTTGTTCCTTGATCAATTACTTCTTGATTAGCTGTTCCTTCATAAGTTGTTCCTTGATTTTAAATAGTTTAATTTGTTCTGCCGTCTGAAAAAGGTTCAGTTCAACATATAACGCATTTCTACTCAAGAGTGAGAATATTAGATTATGAAATATAATGTTTTTTTATTACGATTTTGTGCCCCCTATTTTGGAGAGTTGTTTGTAGCATCCCTTCAATCTTAAACACTATGCCTCCTGGGCCTTGTAATTGTACAGTTGTCAGCTGCAGACAGTGTTTTTCCAGTTATGGCTGACTATCTGATAACGTAGCAACACTCACCCCGACACGTATCTTGAAATTCTTGAGATGATCATCGACATACATATTATCTTGCCAGAAAACCAGGTTTAGATCATCTATTGTTGCTAGGAAAAATGTAGGTGTTTCTTCTATTGTGGTATCTTGTATCTCATTAACATTAGTGTGTGGAAAGCTATTTGACCTCTTAACTATCTGTGAATGTGTCCTATGGCAACACACTTTCTGAAAGTGACCTACTTATGATAAAGCATTCGTTTTTAATGAATGAATACTGTCCACAGCATTGACAAGGGCTTCCAGTGGTTAGTGCCTGTCCTAATCGTTGTACTGGTTTCACTAGTTTTGTACCTTGAGTAGAGAGACTCTGCTGATTTCCTGTGCTAATGTTGATCTTCTTTGAGAATTGATTTGTATTGGTGCTGGATTGCTGCTTTACTCACCCACTGAATGGTTTTTCCCTAGATGGAACTACAATGCATCTAACAAAGACTCATTAGTAATTCTGACAACAATTCCGTCTCTTATGAGTTCTGCTTCTAAATCGCTACAGTTCCATTTTTTCATCAGTTTGAGCTCTAACCACCTGTTCAGTTGGAAAACAGCCTCATGAAAGGACCAGTAGCAAAAAGCAGGGCTGGCAGACTTCTCAGAACTGGACCTTCACAGACAGTAACTGGTGACAGTGTTAAAGGGCTCACTGAGGGCTTGTTCAACCACTGTCAACTTGCACAGGGCACCAACATATTAACCAGCAATAATGGTAAAAATGCACAGGCACGGATAATAGTCCTCACATCTCTCACTGTCTCTCCAAAGGACTTACTTCACTTCCTGTGACACCAAGATGGTAGTGGAGGTGAGCTTTTATCAGTCCCATGGTGGGTTGGATTTTTTTTTTGCCCTTATCATTGTTGGCATCCCCAATTGCATCTCCAAACTGGGAGGTGTAGACTCCAACTCCAACCCATACCCAAACGTGCAACATCAAAATGCAATGGGCAAGCCGAGGAGCTCAGGGGGCTCAACTTCCAATTCCTATCACAACCATGAAGTCATCCTTTCAGACTGATGACTTTTCAGGAACAAAAAACTGAAAAAAGATAGAAATGAAATAAGACCATAAGACCACTGGTAATGGGAATACAGTAGGTAGTTTTGTCCCTCACACATTCCCACATTGTACTGCATCTGCCAGTTCTTTGCCCACTCTCCTAACCTGACCAAATCCTCTGGCAGCTTCCCTGCCTCCTCAATACCATCTGTCCTTCTATTTATCTTTGTACCATCTACAAATTTAGCCAGAATGCCCTCAGTTCCTTCATCTGGATCATTAATGTGAAATATTGTGGTCCTATCACTGACCCTTGCGGAATACTACTTGTCAATGGCTGCCATCCTGAGAAGGACCCTTTTATCCCCACTCTCTGTTTTCTGCCAGACAGCCAATCTTCTATCCATGCTAGCACCTTGCCTCTAACACTATAGGCCCTTATCTTACTCAGTAGCCACCTATGTGGCACTTTATCAAAGGTCTTCTTCAAGTCTAGGTAGATAACATCCATTGGTTCTCCTTGGTCAACCTAAGTGTAACTTCCTCAAAAGAATTTTATTAGATTTGTCAGACATAGCCTTCCCTTGATGAAACCATGCTGACTTTACCCTATTTTACTAAGCACTTCCAAGCATTCAGAAATCTTATCCTTCACAATGGATTTCAGGATCTTATCTACAACCAAGGTTGGGCTAATTGGCCTGTAACTTTGTCTTTTGCCTTACTCCCTTTTTAAACAGGGGTGTCACGCTAGTGATTTTCCAGTCCTTTGGGACCCTCTCTGATTCTAGTGATTCCTGAAAGATCATCACTAACACTTCCACTACCTCTTCAGCTATCTCCCTTAGAACTCTGAGGTGTAGTCCATCTGGTTCAGGTGATTTATCCACCTTCAGGCCATTCAGTTTTTCAAGCACCTTTTCCTTGGTGATGGCCAACATTCTCAGCTCTGCCCCCTCACTCTCTTGAATTTTGGGTAATTATTCATGTCTTCTACCATGAAGACTGACTAGATTAGATTACTTACAGTGTGGAAACAGGCCCTTCGGCCCAACAAGTCCACACTGACCCGCCAAAGCGCAACCCACCCATACCCCTACATTTACCCCCTACCTAACACTACGGACAATTTAGCATGGCCAATTTACCTGACCCCGCACATCTTTGGACTGTGGGAGGAAACCGGAGCACCCGGAGGAAACCCACGCAGACAACGTGCAAACTCCACACAGTCAGTCGCCTGAGGTGGGAATTGAACCCGGGTCTCTGGCGCTGTGAGGCAGCAGTGCTAACCACTGTGCCACCGTAATTATTCAGTTCCTCAGCCATTTCCTTGTTCACCACTACCATCTCATCAGTGTAATTTTCCAGCAGGCTAATTTCTACTTTGCCTCTCTTTTATGCTTTATATATCTAAAGAAACCCTTACAGTCTTCCTTTATTATTACTGGCTTGCTTACCCTCATATTTAATAGTTTCCCTCCTTATTTCTTTTTTTGTTGCCCTTTGTTCACCTTTGCAAGCTTCCCAATCCTCTTGTTTCCCACTGCCCTTTAACACATTATATGCTTTCTCTTTTGCTTTTATGTTATCCCTGACTCCTCTAGCCAGCCATGGTTTCCTCATCCTCCCTGTACCATGCTTCTTTCCCCCATAGCCCTTGATTCCCTTGCGATCAAGAATTTATCTGAGCATTAAATGTACTGAAGGGCTGTGTCCCCACGATTCTCTGTGGCAAGGATTTCCAAAGATACATAATTCACTAAAGAAAGAAATTCCCCCTCACCTAAATTAAAATTGGTGGCCTTTATTCTGAGACTTTCTCCCAGTCCTAGACTCTCTCATGAGGGAAACCATCCTCTCTGCATTTACCCTGTCAAGCCCCTTAATTGTCAAGCCTGTTAGTCTTTGCTCATAAGCAGGGATCATCCGAGTGAACCTACACTGAACTGCCTTCAATTAAGTAATGTATTTCCTTAAACAAAAGGACAAAACTGCTGAGATTACCTCAGATTTTGATCTTACAGCTGCAGTAACACTTACCTACTCTTAGACTTCAACACCTTGAAGTAAGCTTTTCCTGATTACCTAATTCATCTGTGTGCTAGCTTTCAGTGTTTCATACACAGGTACCCCCACGCCCCTTTGTGTAGAACCTTTTCACAGTTTCTCTCCATTTAAATAATGTTCTCCCTTCCAAAGTGAACAACTTCACATTTTCCCACATCATACTCAACGTGACAACATTTTGCCTACTTACTTAACTTATTAGCTCTCCTAAACTGTAGCTTTCCCACAAGCTGCCTTTCCACCTATTTTTGTGTCTTCTGAAAATTTGGCTATAGTATATTCACTTCCTTCCTCCAAGTCATAAATATGTATTGTAAAGCGTTGTAGTCCCAGCACTTATCCCTGTGGAACCCAAGGGTCATGAGATGTCAACCTGAAAAATAGCCCCTTATCCCCACTCGCTGTTTCCTGCCCATGGGCCAATTCTCCATCCATGGTGATACATACCTCCAACACAGTGGCCTCTTACAACTTAAGCTTTTGTGAGCTGCCCTGTCAAACAGCTCTCTGGAAGTCCAAAAAAAACATATCTACTGGTTCTCTTCAATCCACTTTTGCTGTGACTTCCTCAAAAAACTCTAATAAATTGAGGTTGGAGATTCATTCGCCAAGCTGATGTGTTTTTTCTACAGAGGTTTACTCTAAACATTAATAAATTAGTGAGACACAATTTCCCTTTCACAAAGCCACGTTGGTTCTGCTTGATTGTCCAAATGCTCTCATTAATAATTGATACCAATACTTTTCCAACAATAGATGGCAGGCTAAACAGCCTTATTGTTACCGCATTTTCATTCCCTACTTTTTTGGATAAGAGTGAAGTATTGGCAACTTCCAATCCTCTGGTACTGCTCCAAAATCCAAGGATTATTGGAAAATTACAATCAATGCATCCACTGTCTCTGTAGCCACCACTTTTAGGATCATAGAAGACAAGCCATTAGGGTCAGATGACTTACCTGTCTTTTGCCCCATCAGTTTATGTAATACTATTTCTCTAGTGATGATGATGGTACTTAATTCTTCTCCCATATTGTTTAGTATTAATGAGATGTTGAAGTATCGTCCACCAAGAAGAATGACATAAAATGTCGGTTTAGCTCCTCTTCCATCTCCTTACTCCCTTAACTATCTCCCCAGATTCATTTTCTAATTTTTGAGCAAGTGAAATTGGAGAGTGTATGGGTGGGGAGAAGAACAAAAAGGAAGGTCTCAAGATGGTGGAGGCAAGAGAGGTTAAATTTTGTATGGTAAAAAAGCCAAACAGGTGAAAATGGATAAAGTGAAAGAAATGTATCCAGGTAAGGTGTGAATGGCAAAAGCAGTTGCACAAATGAAAAATGAAGGATTAATTAAAGAGAAGAAACCAACCAGCCAAAACATAAACAAAAATAAAAGTGAGACAGAGCAATGATCTTAAACTCCAGATTCTAGAAGGCTGTAATATACTGACTTAAAGATTAGATGTTGTTCCTTGTGCTCATGTTGAGTTTCACTGGACCACTGGCCAACAATAGAACAAGGACAAAAGGTCAAAGTGGAACCAGTGTGGATAATTAAACTGAGAAGTGATGGAAAACTTTGGTGATACTCGCAGGCTGAACAGAGATATTCTGCAAAACAGTAATCCAGTCTACATTTAATGTTCCCCAATGTACAAAAGCTCACTTCTTGAGTAGTGAGTGCTGTAGACTAAAGTGAAGGAAGTACAATTGTGAGTTGCTGTGTCACCTGAGAGAGCTGCTACTATCTGTTTTATGTTACTGCAAATTTGAAAAGTCAATCCATAAGCTGAGAGTCAGCATTCATTTTGATTTTTCAGCTTCTGCTAATTTGGTGATGTGTAATTAGAATATGTGATATGTACCATTAGAATTAAAAACACAAAGACGTTAACGTTAATTGTCAATGACAATCTTCAATGACACCACATAAAGAATGAATTAATTAAGTTACATCAATTTGATGCCAAAAAACTAAGACTAAACCAAAACATGAGTGTAGAACCAGGTAAATTTCCAACTGGAATCTGATTAATCTTAATTAAAACTGATGTAAACACACTTGACACTAATATCTGGTGAGAGAAAGGAAATGTAAATTGATTCGTATCTCAGTGAAGAGATGCATTTAAGGATAAGATGCAGAGATCAGAATGTTTAGTTTTTTTTACTGAAGGGCAACTTGGGGTGAATGATAAATGCTGGTCCAGCCCACATCCCAGAAGTGAATTTAAAAATAAATTGGCCTTATGTGCCACAGTTGGATAGTTTTCTGTTGCAGCTTCAAGACTCACATGAATAACATCCCCTTGGCGAGAAAATAGAGGGTAAGAATACAGGTCAACATTCCCAAAAGACCAAAGTAGATGAGAAGGCTAGAGTGGGAATGTTTTTTTCCTTTATAAGAAACATTGCAAAATGGATTTTTATCTTAAAGCATAATTATATGGAACAATTTGACTGAGATGCAACATCTATCAGAACAAAATCTAGAATCCAATGAATACTTCCTGTTAAATACATTATTCATCGCTACTCATCCTTCTTAGATCATTTGCAAATACATCACTGATATCACTGGTGCTCTCAGGAGGATCCACTTGCACAATATTTTCCAGCATGGTCTTGCAAAAGCCTTGTGTAATATTATCCTCACATACCTTATAATTGGAAACATGAACATAGCATTTATAGAAACATAATATAGTATCAGCTGATAAGGGAAAGAAAAGTATCCACACCATTCACCATCACTCCTGACCCCTCATACTTCCCATGGAAATAACAGCAAATCATCAAAGAATAAGCATGAAATGTCACACATTCTACAATGTTGCTGATGACAGTATTCAGACAAGAGCAGAATGTTAATCATTAAGGCATGGTAATTAACTGCCTCTAATGCAGAAGGGTTAAGAATCAGCTGACAAGAAGATAATATAATCACCTGCAGCTGCAGTACCAGAATATCACATTTTGAAATGCATCAGCAACACATTGAATATACTACACAGACTAATGAGGGTGAATTGAAGCTACATCATTAACCACATTCACATTATAGAACATGATTAATTCAAATAAAAAGATGTAAGAACTATGGATGCTGGAAATCAGAAACAAAACAGAAGTTGTTGGAAAATCTCAGAAAGTCTGGCAGCATCTGTGGAAAGAAATTAGAGTTAACATTTCCAGTCCAGTGATCCTTCCTCATGATTAATTCAGGAATTAATAAAATTTATTCATGTATACGTGTTTAGATCTACAGCCATCAGGGTAAGTACTTTCAACTTAAATCCTCTTATTACCTTATGTGATCTGTAACAATATTCACCCTTTGTTGAGAAATGCATCTTTGAAAAGGGTCTTCAATATAGCCCAGTAATAGAACTTCTAATTTTATATCAGATAAGGGTAGGCATTGGGTCTTAACTGCTGTAAATATATCCACAAGGGTAGATTTTCCTTCTTTAAAAATAGCTGAAAATAACGATTTTCTATTTACTAATCAATCTGTTCAGAGATGTTATTACACACCTCTGGAACAGGTGGGACTTGAACCCACTGCTTAAGTATTACCTTATCTCTTCTAGTCTGGTTGCCATGAAGCCCCAGGTAAACACATCTTTTAAACTGAAATTTTAAAAAAACTATTCTAATTGATATATAAATCAATCCAAACATTGAGTCTTGGTTAACGAATGCATTCTATAAAGATTTCCTTTTGTGATACCAACTGACAATGAGAAATGTAAATTACAGCTTTCCAGCAAAGCACAGATGTGAATGCAAAATAACAAGGAGCCAGAGGATGTAAGCACTTTACACGGAAGTGAAACATTATTTCTGCCAGCCTCGTTGTCTTTGTACTTACAGAAAGGGAAAATTCAAATTTCACCTTGGTTAATTTTAACAAAGAACATAGGTATGGAGTATGTTTCCACACTTTATATTAATTCTTGGTTCCAAAGATTGGAACTTTATCCTGCAAAACATGTACAACCAATCCTCACAAAAGAACTGAGGAATAATATGCACTAATTTAACCTAATGCCAATTTCTAATTAGCTATGGTTCAGGTGAGCTACAAAAGAATTACCTGTAAAAATAAAACTTCTTCATCTCTCTTCTTTAGCTCCTTTTCCATTTACATTTATTCCACCTCCTCTGGTTACTGTTTTGTCAGTCAGACTCCAGAACTGTTCCCCTACATCTATATATGCAACCTTCTTTTTCACCGCACTCACAGGAGGTTCTTCTATTTGTCATGTGTAAACAGTTACTGATACCATATCTTTCTTTGTACAAATGGCCTACACTTGCTCCTTTTTGATATAATGCTGTAAATGATGAAAACTTAGCAGAATTAATCATGCTACAATATAAAATCTTTCACTTTTCAGTTTAAGGATCTACTGTCAGTTTGCACTAATCGAAAGCTAACCACAGTGCCTTCTTGCGATACATTATACTGCAAGTTTAGTGTCAATGAAGTTTTTAATTCAGTCTGCTGCTATGCTTGTAAAGTGCAAGCTGTATATCAAAGTCCAAATAATCTCAATGCAATTAGATATTATTTCACGAGTCTCACTCCAGAGGATCCATGTATAGGCTAGGCACCATTAAATACCTATGCCAACATAAAATCGTACGGCTCAGAGGCCATGAAATCTATTATGCCAGATATTTGAAAGAGATATTCAAGTATTGCCACTCTCCTAACATTTTTCAGATAGCTTCACAAATAATTCACAATCAAATATTCATCCAATTCCTTTATTAAAATTTGTTATTGAGTCTACATCTACCATTGTTTCAGGCAGTATGTTCCAGATCATAGCAACTACCTGTAAAAATAAAACTTCTTCATCTCTCTTCTTTAGCTCCTTTTCCATTTGCATTTATTCCACGTCCTCTGGTTACTGACCCAATGCAACAGAAATGGTTTCTCTGTCATCGTTACTGATTTTCAATAATTCTGAGCATTGAATCTTTTAACAACCTCCTGCTCTAAAAAAACTATTTCAGTTCCTCTAGACTCTCCACACAACTGAAGCCCTCATTTCTCATACCAATAAATAACTCCTACTTATGCCTCCATAAATTCTACGTGGTCTTGAATTTTTCCTAAGGTGTTATGCCCTGAACTGGGCACAATGTTCCAGCTGAAATCCAACTGATGATTTTAAAAGATCTGCCATAACTTTCTGTTTTGAACTCTATGCCCATTTCCATTTAAATAAACCTAGAGATATTATTACATACATCCAGATGGGCAGGACCTGAATACCGGTGTTCTGGCTCAGAGGTAGGAACACTACCACTGCATCATAAGAGCCTTTCCACACTGCCATTACCAGCTCTTTGGAGATAGGCTATGAGGTTGCAGGGATGGCAAATTGGTATCCAAAAGAATGCCCATTCGTCCTGCCATTTGGAGATATTCCTGGCAACATTAACAGCAGTAGTTCGGCCACTTACTGTCAGTGTCTCCTAGCCAAATGAGGCACCCCATTTACCTAGGGGTGGTGGGGGTGGGGAGGTGGGGAAGAGGTGTTCAGATGCACATTCCTCAACACTCCATGGTCCTAGTAGAGGCCTCCCCTAACTATGAATGATTTGACACTGCCACTGGCTGCTTCACACCTCCAACTGCAAGGGTATAACTGCAAGGACACTCATACACCTCTTACTGGCTCTTTCCATGATGTGTAGGGAGACACACAGGACTGTTAGGAAGGGAGTTCCAGAGTTTTGACCCAGTATCAGTGAAGGAGTAGTGATCCATTTCTAAAGCAGGAATGATTGTGACATGGAAGAGACCTGTCAGAGGTGCTTCCATACATCTGTTGCCTTTGTTCATCTAAGCGATAGAGGTTGCAGCTGTGGAAGGTACTTTCAAAGATACATAGGTACATCATGATAATAGGGAGAAAGTGAGGACTGCAGATGCTGAAGATCAGAGTCGAAAAGTGTGGTGCTGGAAAAGCACAGCCGGTCAGGCAGCATCCAAGAAGCAGGGGAATTGATGTTTTGAGCATAAATTCTTCATGAGGGAGTGGCCCAAAGGGGCCTGAAAAATAAATGGGGGGAAAACATCGGGAGGGGGACAGGTGGAAGGGAGCTGAGAATGCAAAGTTAGATGAAATTGGGGCTGAAGGTGATAGGTCAGAGAGGAGGGTGTCTATGTTTGTATGAAGGCTACAATAAAGTTAGAAGCTGGATGACCTTGGCAGTATACAAATCAAGCCTTGATAAACAGGTTATTGCTGTGTTAATGCCACATGTCAGCATGGTTAGTTGGTGACCATTTCCACCATTTTGCCAAGGGTAGATTGATGGAGATGATCACTGGCCAAAAGGAATTTTCTTGTGGTAAAGATGGTTCTGGACAGCTTTTCATTTTGTCAGGTCGATGCTTGCATTGTGGCTGTACTGGAACAGCTTGACCAAGGTGCGGTTAATTCCAGAGCTCAAGTCATTAGTTATACTGCAGGGATATTGCCAGGATAAGATATTGCAATATCACATGGAATGAATCTATGATGCTGGGACCCTCTGGAGGAAGCCAATTTGGATCATCCATTCCATATGCCTGGCCAAAGATCATTGTGAACGCTTCAGCCTGATCTTTTGCGCTATTGTGCTGGGCTCCCCCATTATTGAGACTGGGCATGTTGATGCACCTCCTTTTTGTTCAGTGACTTGTTTAATTGCCCACCACCACTTGTTACTGACAGATGAAAAGACCATGCTGAAGTGAAGAAGAGTTGCTGAGTTGCTGATTTCAATTTCTTCTTTAGGTCCCTTACATTACCAATGTCAGTCGTCAGTGAATTCTATTCACTTTACATGGTATCAAGAAACAGTTGGAGGAACTGGATACTGCAAAGGCAATGGGTCCTGACAACATTCCAACAACCATACAGAATGCTACTGCTCTCAAAACGTGCCTTACCCCTTGCCAAGCTATTCCAGTACAGCTACAACATTGGCATCTACCTGACCATGTTGGAAATTACCCAGCTATGTTTTGTTTCCAAAAAACAAGAGAAATTCAACCCAGCCAATGTCTACCACACCATTTTATTCTTGATCATCAGTAAAGTGTGGAAGGCTTTGTCAATAATACTATCAAGCAGCATCTTCTCTGCCATATCTTATACATTTAAGTTCCACCAGGGTCACTCAGCTCCTGAAATCATTACAGCCTTCATCCAAACAAGAACAAAAGAGCTGAATTCTCCACAGGAGGTAAGAGTGACAGCCCTTGCCATCAAGAGTGAATTTGACCAAGCCAAGAAGTTTAGAAAACTGGAGTCAATGTGAATCAAGGGAAAAATTCTCCACTGGTTGGATTCATACTTGGTACAAAGGAAGATGGTTGTGGTGGTTGAACGTCAATCATCTCAGCTCCAGGACATCTCTGTAGGGGTTCCTCAGTTTAGTGTCTTTTGCCTGACTATTTCAGGTACTTTGTCAGTGACCTTCCTTCCATTATAAAGTGAGCAATCCTAGATGTTTACTAATGACTGCACAATGTTCAGCACCATGTGTGACTGTGCAGGTACTGAAGCAGTATATGCCCAAATGCAGCAAAAAGTGCACAATATCCAAGTTGGGCTGAATAGTGGCAAGCAACATTTGCACTATACAAGTACCAGACAATGACCATCGACAACATGAGAGATTCTAATCATCATCCTTGACATTCAATGGTATAATCATCATTGAATTCCCACCAGCAACATCCTGGGGGTTACCACTGACCAGAAACTGGACAGGACTAATCACTTAAACACTGTGATTACAAGATCACATCAGAGACAAGGAATCTAGCCCTCTTAGTTGGCAGGCAAGTAAAATTGCTCCATGAGCATCAGGACCAAAAATTGATCCCAACATTAGAACCCAAGGTATAGATTCCCTACAATGCGGAAGCAGGCCATTCAGCCCACTGAATCCACACCAACCTCCAAAGAGCATCCACCCAGATCCACCCCACTATCCTATCCCTGCATTTACCATCGTCAGTCCACCTAGTCTGCACATTCTTGGACACTTTAGAATGGCCAATAAACCTAACCTGCACATCTTTTAGAGACTGGGAGGGAACTAGAGCATCTGGAGGAAACCCGCAGAAATACGAGCAGAACATGCATACTCCACATAGACAGCCACCTGAGAATGGAATTAAACCCGGGTCCCTGGTGCTGTAAGGAAGTAGTGCTAACCACTGAGGTACCATGCATCTTTTGCATGCTCCAAGATGTTCTTCTCCATCACTCAACATCTGAAATACAGATATATTGGTGCTAAGGTTTCAGGAAATTTACACTTAAGCAGAAATAGGATCTCCATATGTAGCTCTACAAATTAACTATAAGTTTGGAATTTGATTCCTTTGCATTGTGGTGTGCTGATGTACTACAAATACAACTGCTTTCAATACAATGGTACCTTTGACCTTCCCTTTCAATATCTGAATTGACATCCTGCCTATACCCCTTCTTCCATAAATCCCATTTGTTTATTCTCTCTTAATGCTACCAATCAATTTTGCAGCAACACAAAGTTATGTGATCCTTAAGGTTTTATCATTTATGGGCGGCATGGTGGCACAGTGGTTAGCAATGCTGCCTCACAGCACCAGAGACCCGGGTTCAATTCTTGCCTCAGGCGACTCTCTGTGTGGAGTTTGCACATTCTCCCCGTGTCTGTGTGGGTTTCCTCCGGGTGCTCCGGTTTCCTCCCACAGTCCAAAAATGTGCAGGTTAGGTGAATTGGCCACGCTAAATTGCCCGTAGTGTTAGATGTAGGGGAATGAGTTGGGTTGCGCTTCGGCGGGTCAGTGTGGACTTGTTGGGCCGAAGGGTGTGTTTCCACATCTAAGTAATCTAATCACCATAAAGTATATGATTGCCCTATTCTCTGGTGTAAAAAAGCAAGAGAAGTCCTTGAATGCTCTGGCACTACATACGCAAACTCAGAGCATATTCCTGCCAAATTCAAAGAGTTACTTGACTTGCTAACTGAGTCATAACTCTCTTGGAATTGCTTGATTTAGAAGCTAAAGAGTGGGTGAAATGCACAGTTTTGGATTGGCTTCCTGATATTAAACCTATTTAATTTTCCGTGTCATTTGTAAACTTTTTGCTGATCAGTTGCTGTCCATTTTGGGTTCCTGACATGGTTGAATTTTACTCCCTTGGTATCCTTATGACAACACCCTCATATGAAAGGATCAAAAACTTTTTTTAAAAACTTTTTGTAGAAAATTTGTATACAAGGAGTTCCAAGATATAAGAAACAATGAACATCAATGCAGATTTTCACTTCAGTTTGTGAATATAAACTAAGATTCAGATGAGAAGAGTCTTAAGAGGGAACCTCAGCTTTAATCTTGAGGTTATAAACTGAATTAATTATTTGTGTCAAAATGTCATTATCCTTTCAATACATTATCAAACCCCCAGACTTTCAAAAATCTGTTTCAGCTCCTTTCAGGCACTAAAGAGTGAAATTTCAGAGCTCATGCATACTAGATACTAGCAAATCAACAGTCTGGTTTACATCTTACTCATTGTTTTCCCTATTTGAGTATATCTTGTTCCTGGTTTCATTCAAGTGTGAATACCTAATGGACGTTTTAAATTCCTCATGATGTTTTCTAATGCAGGGTCAATTTTATATCTTTTTGAAATGTTAATTGATTTTTATGATGCAACTGTTAGAACCTATTTTCCTCTGCAGCATTTTCAATCTTCCATCATTGTGTGATTCTATTTGTTTTTTTTGAGCTGCTTTCTAAAAAGAAAGTAGAGTTAATGCAAGGAAACCAGACAGTATAGTGGCAATATTTCTCTGTGCTCCTACAATAATAACACAGCTGCTGCGTCAAAGACTATTGCTACATTAGCCAAGATCAGAAAATGCTCAATTCTGGTTCATAGCCCCAGATCTTGAGGTACCAATCACAGTAAGTTTGTCAGCACTCACACCACTAGAGTGTGAAACCAACAGCAACTTCTTGCAATCATCTGGATGTTGTGAAACTCTGAAATCCAAGCATTTTGATCAGTGATTATCCATTCTTTCAGAAAATTCAGTTTTGAGGCTTTTGAAAAGAAATACAGTGAACAGTGTGAGGAAGCTCATTTTTATACAGTGTGTGGAAATATTTTGGAACATGATGGAGGGTGGAGGAGGCAGAGTTGATCAATGGTTTCAAAAGGGAATTGGATAGTACCTAAAGGGAACAGACATGTACGGCTATTGCGACAGACCAAAGGAATGAAACTGAATATACTACCCAAGACAGAGCAAGCACAGAGTTAACGGGCTAAATGGTTCCGTTCTGAGCTGGAAATGGCTCTGGGTGGAGTTTGTGTTATGGTGTGAGGAATTGTGAACAAAGTACAAAAGTACGGTGTGAATGTAAAAATCTGATTCTTGCCTTCAGGAAAGATTTTCATGATTTTCCCCTCAAGTCCTAAATGGTAAATTCAAAATCTTGCCATTGTGAGATAACAACCTATTTCCATGTATTTGCATCACATTGAGAAATCAACATACATTATTTCTACATCATTTCCAAATCTTCTCTCCTTGACTGAAATTGCCAGCATGTAAATCAGAGCCCTTACCTGGCCACCTCAACTCTCTAACTAGCATGGAACCATTTCTTCAGAATAATGCCTTGCTTATTCTATGGTCATCATCCTCCTTAAACCCCTTCATCCATGCAAGACAGCTTCAGCAAACCACCAGCCTCATCACATCATCTTTCCTGTTCTCAGACCAACTGGGACACCACTGCAGCCCTTTAACACTTTGGAGCTCGAAGACACCTATATCTTGCATGCTTCCACAAGGTCACTTTGCAGACAAGGATACACATGCATTTCATGCATCTGCAAGGATACATTTTTATGGCTTTTTATGGCTCTCAGCTTACTTTCCTAGTCCTCACCCACTTCACAACTTAATTAGATGCCTTCTTAGCACATACTTGTTGACTGCAATATTGACATATTGGCTCCCAATCTCTGACTGGCTTGCATTGATTTCTTGGTAGTCAGGGTCCTTGCAGATTAGTTACAGGCTGCCAGTCACTTTGGCTTACATTGCTTTTTAGTGCAGAAGAAGAAGCAGCTAGCTTGTCATAGTGGGAAGATTAAACAATCAATCCATCAGTCAGTTAGAGGGTGGACATGTTGCTGTGTGGCATTGTGCTACATCAACAACAGGCCTGTAACCTCTCCAACACCAGCACATCCTTCCCTAGATACAGAGCCCAAAACTGGTCAACTTATTCGAAACAGTCTGACTAGCACCTTTTACAGATGCAGCAGGACATTTCTGCTCTTGTATTCTCGCCTTCTTGAAATGAACGCTAACATTGTATTTGCCTTCTGACCTGCCAACTTTGGCTGCACATTAACCTTTAGAGAATCCTAAACTAGGACTTCCAAGTCCCTTTGTGTTTTAGATGTTCAAATCCTTTTCCATTTAGCAAATCATCCACACCTCTGTTCTGGATTGTGGTGCTGGAAAAGCACAGCAGTTCAGGCTGTATCCGAGTAAAATTGACGTTTCGGGCAAAAGCCCTTCACCAGGAATACAGGCAGAGTGCCTGAATGGTGGACAGATAAGGGAGAGGAGGGTGGGAGTGGGGAGAAAGTAGCATAGAGTACCATAGGTGAGTGGGGGAGGGTGTGAAGGTGATGGGTCAGGGAGGAGGGTGGAGTGGATAGGTGGAAAAGAAGATAGGCAGGTAGGACAAGTCATGGGGACAGTGCTGAGCGGGAACTTTGGAACTAGGGTGAGGTGGGGGAAGGGGAAATGAGGAAACTGTTGAAGTCCACATTGATGCCCTGGGGTTGAAGTGTTCCGAGGTGGAAGATGAGGTGTTCTTCCTCCAGGCGTCGGGTGGTGAGGGAGTGGCAGTGAAGGAGGCCCAGGACCTCCATGTCCTCGGCAGAGTGGGAGGGGGAGTTGAAATGTTGGGCCACAGGGCGGTGTGGTTGATTGGTGCGGGTGTCCCAGAGATGTTCCCTAAAGCGCTCTCCTAGGAGGCGTCCACTCTCCCCAATGTAGAGGAGACCGCATCGGGAGCAATGGAGATAATAAATGACATTGGTGGATGTGCAGGTAAAATGTTGATGGATGTGGAAGGCTCCTTTAGGGCTTTGGATGGAGACCCACTCCTAAATCCTCTTCATATCATTCTGCAGCCTCCCCACTTTCTCAACACTATCAACCCCATACCTATTTTTGTGGCATCTGCAAACTTAGCAACAATACCTTCTGTTCCTTCGTTCAGATTGTTAATATATAACAGCTTACAGAAAGAATAGTCAGGATGCTGTTAGTCACCAGTCTGCAGTGAGGTGCAATTGTTTCTACAATTGGCAAAAGGAGAGATTAAGTGGAACGAAAGTGGATGTAAGAGCAGCTGGAAATGATCCATTAACAGGAGAGTGAGTGAGGTGTGCTTCGTGATTTAGCAGAAAGTGAAAATGGGAGGATGAGTTTGGTGAGAGTCATCAATGGACATGCTACATACAATAGTCAGAGTCATGAGCCTTGGTAAGATGTGTGCAGTGTAATAACTGGAGTGAATGCTGACCGTATGTGATGTGAAGTAGCAGAAAAAAAGTCCTGGCACAGAAGGTCGTTGGCCTTCCTTCTAGGCTGCAGGGTGTCCTACTTCATCTCAAATACAATACTGACATGGGCTGCAATCTAAGTCCAGGCTGGCTGTGGTGGCGTGGTCTAGAATCAGAGAATCCCTATAGTGCAGAAAGAGACCATTCAGCCCTCTTTGACAGTAGCTGTCAATTGGAAAAAGGACTGTCCTCCTCTGTAATACTCCATCCACCAAAACTGCCACATCTTTGTGCACAAATGAGGGAGTGTGATTTCCTATCCTCCAGGCTAAGTGGTAATAAAACACAAGCACCACAGCGTAATGTTAGTTTCTGTTTTGCAGCACCTGAGGTGATGCATAGCTAGGCCTTAAATGTGGTGTCAAAAATGTGAACACCAGTCCAGTCACAAAACATTTAGAAAAAGATGCCTGAGAGCCCAGTTGCATCATTACAAACGTGAGAGAACTTCTGAGCCATGATGGACTGAGTGACCTGAATTGCACTGACCAAAATATTTTCACTGAAACCAGGAAAATTTTGAGATCCATATCACTATGGACCTGAACAGGATTGCGATGGGAAGGTAGCAGGGTTTCCACCCTTTGACCTGTTCAAATGTCCCTCACCATCAAACTCTCCAGGGGACTGGACAACGGCTTTCCATCCTTTTTTTTTCAACCGGCTCAGCTGCAACCCCCAATAAAATTTCAAGATCAACATTGCAACATATAATTACTGCAAGGACTGCAATTATTTTCCAACTTCACCATCGCACTTGAGTGGGTTTACCATTAAATTCTTGATTTGATAAACACAAAGGGATCAGCCTGACCTTTTCTTCATTGCTTTTATGCATTTTCTAGTATGTACTGAACTGGAAAGGAAGCACATCTGTTTCAAAGTACAAATTCTGCTATTCCAACCTTAGGAGTGAAAATAGAGGAAATCATTCATCCCTCTGGATTAGGCTGTAATTATATATGTTTAATCCATGAAGTTGTTCCTTCCGATTTTGTTTTTAGTTTTTCTTTCTGTGGCACTCTCGTCTTTTCTTCTACGCCAAAAACTTTGCAGAGTACTCATTTAACAAGTCTGCAATTTCTTTCTCATCATTCACAGTATTGCTTGTTTTGGCCCATATTTCCCTTAATCAGTCTCTTTCTCATTTATTTATGCCTTGCTATTAATTGCAAGGTTTTATTTTTGATATTCCTTTTTGTAGCTCTTGATACTATTCAATATATTTATAGCCAAATGTCATTGTCTCTCACCCAGTTTAGGACCATTCCAGCCACAATTTCAAGGCCTGAGAAAAAAGAAACTTGTGGTTTCAAACACTCATCCCCAGAGGGTCAGAATATGGGAACAAACAAAGACAAGGTCACCAGAGTTCACAGTCACCCCCACTTTTCTGAATCTATTCATTGGCTAAATGATGGGAAAATGAAAAAGAAAGTTGTGAAAGATTCCAGACAGAATTTTTGGCAATGTTTTCTGCATCTCTTGAGAAGCATTTAAGTACCTTCCCATGTTTAAAAATATGCAGTGAGACAAATTATTACGTTTTTAAAATCTGATATAACATTGTTTGTCCCAAGAGTTCTGAAAATAAATCCAAAGAAATCCAAACAATTTATTTTATGCTTTCATGCCTAGTTAACCAAACAAAGCAGCCACTGTGCCTGCTGTAGATAAGATTTTGACTTCAATGGTCAGGCTATACTACTCATTGCTGGTACTACATAGATAAAGTACAGAATGAACTGTCTGTAACTGTGCCACAAAGATACAGTCTGCATTATGCAATCTCTGAAAACTATAGCACTCCTTTTAACAAGACCTGCCACTCCACTGGGCAAATAAAGTTAGATTTCTTCTTCCCAGGAAGGGCTTCTCCAGACCTTTTGCTGAGCTGAGCTATCTCTATTGTTGGGAGTGTAAATTCTCAAGGATTTTTCTTTGTCAAAGCACGGCAGCTCAGTGGTTAGCATTGCTGCCTCACTGCGCTAGGGACCCAAGTTCGATTCCAGCCTCAGATGACTGTGTGGAGTTTGCACATTTTCCCTATTTCTGTGTGAGTTTCCTCTGGATTCCTCCCACAGATCAAAGACGTGCAGGGTAGATGAATTGGTCGTGATAAAATTGTCCCGAGATGTGCAGGTTAGGCGGATTAGCTATGGGAAATGCTGGGCTAGGGGAGGGGGGTGGGGTGCTCTTTGGAGGACTGGTATGGATTTGACGGGCTGAACAGCCACTTTCTACACTGCTGGGATTCTATGATCTAAATGGGGCTATATGTTAATATGCCAACAATTCTCCATTTCATACGAAATAAGAGCATATTGTTATGATGTTATATTTAGTTTAATGTTATTGCATCCATTGGTCATAACTTTTCTGAGAGCAGTTAGAGATTGGCAGGAATTACAAATCTATGTGCTATTCATGTCATTGTTAGGTTATATACAAAGAAAAATTCAACAGCATTTGAGAAGGTAAAACTGTACATGCAAATAATTTATTTTCTGTTGGTGGTTTCTCTGCTCGCTTGTTGATGGGAATGGAACACTTTTCACTTCAGTCACCCAATGTCTGTGTGGAACTCTGTCAGTTAGGCTGAAAGGATGAAATGTTGAATATTGGTCAAATGTTTAGCTCTGAATTGTCCATTATCTTGTCTCAATTTTGTAAGTCTATCTGCTCTATTTCATAGAATCCCTACAGTGTGGAAACATTTGGCCCATCAAGTCAACACCAACCCTCCGAAGCGTAATCCACCAGGACCCGTGGTCCTACCCTATTATTCTGCGTTTCACCTGACCAATGCACCTAACCTACACATCCCGAAACACTATGGGCAATTCACCACGGTCAATTCACTTAAGCTGCACATCTTTGGAATGTTGGAGGAAACCGGAGTACGGGAAGAAACCCCACAAACACAGGAGATTGTGCAAACTCCACATAGAGGATTGCCTGAGGCTAGAATTGAACCCAGATCCCTGGTGCTTTGAGACAGCAGTGTGAACTACTGAGCCACCATGTCTATAACTACAGTTTTCTCAGCAGTAATTCAGGTGATGGGCACTTACATTGTTGAATCATTAGGTTTCTTTATTTACTTAGAAACATTTCAACAAGAATGAAGAATTTGCAAATGTTATTGGAATAAAGCAAGAAAGCACACAGGGGACCAAATCCCTACAGCAAGACCGCAGCATTTACCTTTCCACATGCAAGTTATCTGTAGCATAAGGGGTCGGACTGTGTGCTATGCAAATTAGACAGTGTAAACATCACAGGAAGTGATGCAACAATCACATGATCTTGCAGACTCTTGAAAATGTGATGCCATAGTAAGATATTTCTCAAAAATTGTTTTTCTTACTTCAACAGACTCTGTCCATATTCTTTAGCAGTACACAGTGACTAGGATAACCCTCAACACTGGCACTCCACAAGGATGTGTACTGAGCCCCCTACTGTACTCCCCGTACACTCACAACTGTGTCGACAAATTCTCTACAGAACGCCATTTACAAGATTGCTGATGACACCACTGCTGTAAACTGGGTATCAAACAATGATGACTCAGAATACAGGAAGGAGATAGAGTCCTTGGTGTCACAGTGCAATGATAGCAATCTCTCTCTCAATGTTAACAAAACAAAATCACTGATCATTGACTTTGGGAAGGAAGGAGGTCACGGTCCTATCCAATTCAATGGAGTTGAGGTGTAGAGGGTCAAGAGGGTCAAGTTTCTAGGAGCGACGATAACCAACAATCTGTCCTGGACCTCCCATGTAGATGTGATGGTCAAGAAGATACAACAATGCCTCTTCTTCCTCAGGAGGCCGAGGGAATTCGGCATGAACATAAAGACCTTCACCAACCTTTACAGATGCACCACAGAAAACATTCTGTCTGGGTACATAAGAGCTTGATACAGCAACTGCTGTGCCCAGAACTGTAAGAAACTACAGGAAGCTGTGTGCACAGACCAAACGATCATGGAAGTCAACCTCCCATCCACAGGCTTAAGTTACACTTCTTGTTGCCACAGAAAAGTTGTCAATGTCATCTAAGACCCTTCCCACCCCGTTAATACTCTCCTCCAACCTCTTCCGTCAGGCAGAAGATACAGAAGCTTGAACACATGCACCAACAGGTTTAAGGTCAGCTTCTTCCCTGCTGTTATTAGACTGCTGAATGGATCTCTCTAATTTCAATCTAATCTTGACCTTACTCTTATGCAGTCATAACCTTGTATGCCTCACTCTGTCTAAACACCATATGATCTCTATGTCCTTGTTTGTTATGATCTACCTGTACTGCTCACAGAACTAAACTTTTCACTGTACTTTTGTACATGTGACAATAAATCAAAACAAAAATTAAATATAATCTATTCAATGACCTGAGTAAAGTTGTCAATTAATAAATGAATAATCAGATTATTTCTGATTGCTGGACCCATTTCCACTGAAGAAGGATTAAATTGCCCAACTTCATTTCAATATCAAATCCATCTCGCTGGCGGATGAAATTTAATATTTGAGCTGTTTCCTTCAACCATCCCTTTCCTCAGTGTTTTGTGAAAAGTGTTGTGTTATAAAATCCTAAAATACATGACCAATAAAAACTTTTTTGCTGATTCAAGCTCTGTCATTTCCCATTACCTGCAAACCTGTAAGCTGAACTAAACTCCATAAAAAAGGTGCGCTAGGATCATCACTTCGACATAATTGACCACTTGTATTATTGCAGAAGAACAGAACATGGCTTCATTAAGATTGCAAATGATATTGATTACAAGATATTCTAGGTCATGTCTTCAGCTTTTAAATGTGTATTTTGTCAGCAAGGGAACTTTGATTTTCTCTGATTGTGCACTGCTCAACTCATTTGCACAAACCTCACTAACCACCTGCAGCTGCAACTAATCTATTTTAAATCCATGGATTACTGAATGGTGAAAAATTAACAGTAAACTGATTTAATAATACAATATTGGAGTCCTTTCATGAACAGAGAAGCTGAATCATTCATGTGTGGAAATGTAATAACCACTGTTTGATGGAAAACATGCTAGCAAAACACGAGATTTCCTGTCACAAGCATGTACTTGGAGCTGCGCTGGGAAAGATTTTGTGTTTTGACCATGGGGTCAAAAGGGGGTCAGAAGTCGGCAGTGATTTTCCCTGATTTGTGTTTCAGTGACCAAAGTGCAGGCTCTTGTTGCTGGGAGAGAGTAGAATGCTGACCACTGTCCAGGAAGGAAAGCAGCTTGCCATATGGTTAGGGCTAGTTCACAGAGATTTTCGTCAAGCCAGTTTGATTAAAGAGCCCTTTTAAAATGTTTATAGGATCTGATTCTATTCTTAAGCTTTCTGAAGTTTCAATATCTGAAACCACACATCACCTGAAACCACAGGAGCCTGAGTAAACAAACATTGGGAAATTGCCTGGTTAACAAGGTTAGATCTCATGAAGTATAGGGAGAACTGGCCATTTGGATACAGAACTGGCTTGAAGGTAGAAGACAGAAAGTGATGGTGGTGGATTGCTTTTCAGACTGGAGGCTTGTGACCAGTGGTGGCCACAAGAATTGGTGCTGGGTCCACTACTTTTCATCATTTATATAAATGATTTGGAGGTGAGCATAAGAGGTATAGTTAGTAAGATTGCAGATGACAACAAATTTGGAGGTGTAGTGGACAGCAAAGAAGGTTACCTCAGATTACAACAGATCGTGATCAGAAAGGGCCAATGGGCTGAGAAGTGGCAGATGGAGTTTAATTTAGATAAATGCGAGGTGCTATATTTTGGAAAAGCAAATCAGAACAGGACTTATACACCTTAATGGTAAGGTCCTCAGGAGCATTGCTGAACAAAGAGATCTTGGAGTGCAGTTCATAGTTCCTTGAAAGTAGAGTCACAGGTAGGTAGGATAGTGAAGAAGGCATTTGGTATACTTTCCTTTATTAGTCAGAGCATCAAGTAAAGGAATTGGGAGATCATGTTGTGGCTGTACAGGACATTGGATAGGCCGCTTTTGGAATAATGTGTGCAATTGTGATCTCCTTCCTATCAGAAGGATGTTGTGAAACTTGAAAGGGTTCAGAAAAAAATTACAAGGATGTTGTCAGGGTTGGAGAATTTGAACTAGAGGGAGAGGCTGCATAGGCTGGGGCTGTTTCCCTGGAGCGTCGGAAGCTGAGGGCTGAAGCTGACCTCATAGAGGTTTATAAAATGATGAGGGGCATGGATAGGATTAATAGACAAGGTCTTTTCCCTGGTGTGGAAGAGTCCAGAACTAGAGGGCATAGGTTGAGGGTGAGAGGGGAAAGATATAAAAGGGACCTAAGGGGCAATTCTTTCATGCAGAGGATGGTGTATGTATGAAATGAGCTGCCAGCGGAAATGGTGGAGGCTGGTACAATTGCAGCATTTAAAAGGCCTCTGGATGGCTATATGAATAAGAAGGGTTTAGAGGGATATGGGCTCGGTGCTGGTAAATGGGAATAGATTAGGTTAGGATATCTGGTCGGCATGGTTGAGTTGGACTGAAGGGTCCATTTTCATGCTGTACTTCTCTGTGACTCTATGACAGAGCTGTTAATCAAATTGGGGCTCAGGTGTTTGAAGAGAGTAATGAGTGTTTGGGCTCTTTGCTTGAGAGCTGAAAATAGTTAGTCTCTTGATTGAAAGTTACATGATTGACAGCTTGAGTCCTGAAGAAAGGTTACATCTGAAAAGATGGACTTCTCCACCTCCTAACGCTACTTGGCTTGCTGTGTTCTTCCAGCCTCCCCTGCCTGTTGACTGATTGACAGCTTCAGCTATCTGATTGCTACCAATTTCATGATGTTTCTTTACAGAAGCGTAAGTAGTTTCAAGTGTCTGGTGGGATTCAGGTACTGAAACTTTAAAGGGTCTGGATTAACAGACTTATTGAGCTGCAGCAAATGCAGGTGTTAAAAAAAAGGGTTTCAACATAGCAAAATGATATGAATGATTTCCTGTTTTTAAGCATTTTATTTCTCACCCTAGGATTGAGCTCTGATATAATATACATAATATACATCATAGGATTTGTTAATTTTAAATAATTTGTACAGTAGGTGAATAGGAATACCTTGGCATAGACAGAACAATAGGCCATGCTGATGGGAGGAGAGGGACATCTTAACAGAGGGCCTGATCTTTTTTTGCCACCAAAATTAGGAACCCAAATTCAACTTGCAAGAAAGTGCCTTGGATGGTCAGTTGAGGAGTCGGGAGTGTCTTTAAAGGGACACAGGGTTGAGACCGCCGTCTGGGAAATCGAAGCAGGCTGTGTGAAACTTGAACATCAGTCCTCAAATAATAAAATACAAACAGTCTTGAACACCTAACCTCTCCCCCACACTCTCAATGCCACCTCATGTTCCCCACCAGTCCCAACAGATTCTAACATCCTGCATGCCAAATTGTGCTCCTGTAGCCACACTCAAGCCCTTATGGCTCCTATATAAACAAAGTTTCAACTCCAGTCAATCTATGTCGCTCACCAACCACCCTTTGCCCTACATGTCCATGCTAACTCATCCAGTATCCACCATAGAAGTACATCGGAACCCATGCTGAGATGAAATAAAGTTATCAGTGCACATTGATGACTTCACTATTTCAAGTCTCATTGATTAGAAACTTAATCACTATATCTATTTTTTTCAACAATCAACTTTGAGTAAAAGCAAACATTTGTGTTCATAGAGCTGTCAGTTAAACTGAACTGACAGGCACCCCACGATAGTGATGACAGATTGTAAAATCTATCATGCAATACAAATCCGTTAATGGTCGCCCTCAAGGTAATGTCAACAGAGTAAAGCACTAATTTTTTAAAAACTGCATTTTCTAAAATTTAAATGCTAAGCGATTTAAACACATTGATAAATTGATGGGTCCAATTGGGAAATTGACTGTTCTAAAGAGATTATCTTTAACCAAGGAGCTATTGTGTATATTATGTCTATTTTTAAAAGTCCCAAGGGCACTTGACCTCTCCCAAAGGACACCTTATTTCTCCAAAAGCTGCTCCTGGTATTACTTCTCCAAAGAACTTGGTAAAACATAGATCTTCTCCCAAAAAGTGTAAAGCTCACAACTTAAGTTTTGGACATTCACTTAGGAAAACTTGACCTGTTTGAAGGCAACTGCACTTTTACACATGCAACTACCTCCTTGACCACCAACAACCCATCTTCAAATGGTGTCAACATTGAAAGTAGATCTTCCAGAATTGGAGCTCTGGCATTCGAGCTCCAATTGAATCATTTGGAAGCCCTGTCTGTCTCTGCAAAAATCCATGCCTGTATTTTGAATTTCTAGTCACTTGGATGAAAAGATGAATTCTTTACATGAAACAGCTTGGACATGAATTTACAGTTAAATGATGAAATTAAAATAAAGTCAGTTCTAACAGTTTTGACCGATGTTAACTTATCTCTTTTCTCCACAGATACTCCTTCAATTGTTGAGTATTAACAGCACTGTATATATTTCCTTAATGACTAGCAACATTGGGCCAAAGTTGCAAAGTCATACATACCTAGAACTTCCTATGCAATCACAAGTATTCTTTTTTTTATTTTTCTCCACTGAAACAGTGGAGGACAAATTCCAAGTAAACCATCACTTTACATAAAAACCCAAAGGAGAAACTGTTGGAGTGACTTAAAGCAGCTCATGTTGGCCCACCTTTCCAGTAATGGCGCAGTAATAGTTCATGCTTGTGAATTTCAGACTGTTAAAATTTAGAATTGAAAATCCCTTCCTTGCCATCAAATCAAAATGATAAATAATATAAATATATCACATCATGGTAGCATTCATTCAGCATCATGACTCAGATGAAAGTTTGGAATCCTTTGACTGTTGTACAAGGTCAAATTGTCTCTAACTTTGTCTTTGCTGCCTTATCTGATATTTGTTTCCTAATATTGTAACCTAATTTTCAATTTGTGTACACAGATAAATTTTTAATTTTCAGTTTAGACTTCTTTTCACTGTAGTTCTCTCCTGCACAGGTTAAAAGATTTTAATTAACTTCAAATTTACCAGCAATCATTTAATGGAGAAGAGGAAAATACTAAAGAAGTATTACTTCTGGCAATTTAAGCATGCCAAATCAGAGAGTATAATTTAATTCAAACCGCGCAACCAATATTCAAGAGAGACAGAAAATTGCAAGAACCTTGCACAGCTCTGCAGTTCTTTAGTCTGAACTATCTGAACAAATTATTTTGGACCAATTACATAGGGTTGTATGGATCGTATAACATTGCCTGTTCAAAGAAGTTACTCAAATAAAATTCATAGTAAACAGGCCATGTGAAACTTTATAATATGATTATAGAGTTTTGCAGATTACTGAGCCTAAGCAGATCCAAGATTTCAAATTTATTAACCTTTTACAAATAATACATTGGTATATTGCCAAGTCAATCAATAGTGTGCCAGTAATGAACCAGAGGTCCTTACTACTGAACTCAAAGAAAGCTGCCCAGAATGATTAAGATTAACTTCTCAGGGTAAGTGAGGCTACTTAGCAATAGTTACAAAGTTAATACATGACTAAAATCTATTTCCTTCTCATTTAATAAGGTCCATTTTTTTTCAGGCGTTCTTAACTTGAAAATTAACAAAAATTTTACTTGCTCAAAACTAAAATCTATAGGGCTGGATTTTCACAGAGCTGGGGAAGATGCCAAGGCTATTTATGAATGGTAGAAGGGATCAGATTTCAAAATTCTTGCCTCCATTCTCTGTGCCCTACTTTTCACTGGTGCAAAAGACGTGTACATCCAATCTGGCCCACTTCACTGAGGGAGCAGGCATCTCCCAGTCTGCCACGATTTTTTTTGTCCAAGTCAGGCCAGCTTCTTAAGAACTTGTGATTCATAGGTTTTACGTTATGGAACCTTTTAAGATTACTTATAACGTTTTTACCCATTCCAAATCAGGTTCCCAATCAACCAACCAGCGACCCTTCAAGCCATTCATGCTCACTCACTCTCAATGGCCTTCCATACACATCCATGTATCCCATCCTCAACGGCCTCTCATTCCCTCCATATTAACTCATCCTCCAACCACCAAAGACCCCTCATACCCTGCATGCCAATATATTGCAATTCCCTGTTGATTCACTTAATAAACATACTTTATAGAACCAATTATCCCATAAATGCAATGACACACTATAAAAAAGCTTAAAATAAAGCCATCTAAACCTTTAAAAGTGCCAATCAACCAAATCTTTTAAAAGATGCTTTTTTAACCAATTTTAACAACTTGGCATCTTTTGTATCTTATATAAATATATCTTAAGCCATTGACAAACTAGAGATACAACAAAACGTTTGAGCTCTCTATGGACAATTTCTTGCCTTCTCTACATCTGTTCCATCAAACCAACAGAAGCCTGGACTCTCAGGCAACAATTCACCCCCAACTATTTTGGGTGGGTGTGAGACATAGGTTGGCATGGGTTGGCATGGATGATCATGAAGGGTTGACAGCTAGAGGGCATAATATTTCATAAAACCAATGAGAAGAGGTCTGAGAGAGCAGAAATAAGCCTTGTGAGGAATCTGCATCAGCTCTTCAGGCTGTGTCACCACCATGTCTCAGTCTGTTGATGGTGGACCGAACTCTGTCCTGCACCTGCATTCTCCCATTCCACTCTGAAAAAGAAGTTGTGCCATTTTGCACACTTCTGTGCTGAGATGTACACCAATTTGGAAAATGCCCCAACTCAACCTATCCACCTATAAGATTAAAATCTAATCCAAAATGTCTTTAAATAATGACAGAGAAATAAATTTTTATTATCAGAACCTTCATATGATAGTAACTATCATTCATACAGAGTCCTTCCTACTGGATTAATGTCTATTAATATCAGTCCATTGTAAAGTTTCTGCCAAGCTAGTGTGACCAATGTGGTGTGATTTTTCTCATGTGGAAATAGAAGGTACCGGTCGCGAGTTTGTATTGATCAGTACAACCCAGTGTGCCTCCTATGTGTGCCAGAACACTGCAATTGGCATTATCATGACATCATGCAGTGGAGGTAGCTGAAACATTCCAAACTGATAAAGGTGGAACATGCAGGTTTGCATTTATGAATCATTTAAGAAATTAAAATCAAATTCATAAAGGCAAATAGACCTTAACCTAGTAATATTTGATGGGCCGGGAGAAAGTGAGGACTGCAGATGCTGGAGATCAGAGCTGAAAATGTGTTGCTGGAAAAGCGCAGCAGATCAGGCAGCATCCAAGGAGCAGGAGAATCGACGTTTCAGGCATGAGGATTCCTGAAGAAGGGCTCATGCCCTGAAATGTCGACTCTCCTGCTCCTTGGATGCTGCCTGACCTGCTGCACTTTTCCAGCAACACATTTTCAACATATTTCATGGGCCACTCAAGCTGAGAGGTGAGAATTCTTTTTTCACTTATTTTTTGTCAGGCAGTCTTGGAAGCATTATGGAATGCTAATGGAGTGTTAATTTAGGCAGTTAGTGATAATTGTAGGAGAATAGAGGAGGGACGGTGGTTAGCATCAGTGCCAGGGACTCAAGTTCAATTCCAGTCTTGGGTGACTGTCTTTGTGCAGTTTGCACATTTTCCCTGTGTCTTTGTGGATTTATGCTAGGTGTTCCTGTTTTCTCCCATAGTCCAATGATGTGCAGGCTAGGTGGATAGGCCATGGTAAACGCAGGGTTACAGGATGGGGGAGGGGATTGCATCTGGGTGGGAAGCTCTTCGGAGGGCCAGTGCAGATGGGCCAATGACCTGTACCTGCAGTGCATGGACTCTATGAGTACTGGATCCAAGTTCACAGATGATTGTTGCGTGTTTTTGAGCAAATTACTGCAAATACTGAAACTCTAAAATAAGAACAGAAAAAAATAGGAAATTCTCAGCCAGTCAAGCAGCATATGAGAAGACAAACAAAGTTTGGCATGGATCCATTATGACCCTTCATCAAAATTGATGAAAGATAGCAATGTAATAGCTTTGGAGCACATGAAACTCTGGGGTCAAGGGAAGAAGATGAAAGAATAAAAGTGGAGGTCTGAAATTGGGTGGATGCTTCACCCGGAGTTTCCAGTTCCTTGTCATTTTAATTCTCTAGCTTAGTCGCAGTCTGTCTTTTTTGTCATTGATCTACTGCAATGTTCCAACGCAAGCTCAAGGAACAACACTTAATTGTTTGACTCAGCAATCTATAATCTTCTGTACCAAATAATTTTAGATAAGAGTCCTTGCCTCCAATGTGTTCCATTTCTTCTGACTATTTCATTTTTAAAAAAATCTTTCTTTATTTATTCCTTCACCTTGGAGTCGAATAGCTGCTATCCGGTCATTGAACCTTATTGGGACATTGTTTATTTTGTTATTTTACTACAATCAGTTTCTTTGGCTTTTGCAACTTGAAAGCTTTTGTTAGTTAAGATCTCCTGTCTGCCGCCATATCGCATGACTTCCCTTTTCTCATTCTTTCACCTCCACCCGTTTCATTTACTTAAAACTCATTAGATTTCCATCGTTCCTCCATTCTAATATAAGGTCATTGAGCTGAAATGTTAACAGTTTCTCATCACAGATGTTACCTGACCTGTTGAGTGTTTCTAGCATTTTCTGTCCTTGAAGATTATATAATCTGGCATAGATAAAGTTATGTAGTTTTATTCTCATTTTGTCCTTGAGAGGTGGATCACAGAAACTGAAGATGGAAATGTAATTAAACAAATGCATTAAGCATGAACCATGTAATATCCAAATGGAGTCGCATCTAAGCCTAGATTGGGTATAGGTAATTGGTTCACTTGCCTGAAGGGCATTATTGAATCAACTGGGTATTTTTGACAATCCGTCAGTCATCAGTCTGTTTTTTTTCACAAATTGCAGAAGTGCGGGTTAACCTCATAACTTTGGTTTGCTAATTCAAAACTTGCGCCCACACCTCCCCCCTCACTTCCCTCCAAGGCCCCAAGGGATCCTTCCATATCTGTCACAAATTCACCTGCACCTCCACACACATCATTTACTGCATCTGCTGCACCCGATGTGGCCTCCTCTACATTGGGGAGACAGGCCGCCTACTTGCGGAATGTTTCAGAGAACACCTCTGGGACACCCGCACCAACCAACCCAACTGTCCTGTGGCGGAACACTTTAACTCCCCCTCCCACTCCGCCAAGGACATGCAGGTCCTTGGCCTCCTCCATCGCCAGACCATGGCAACACGACGCCTGGAGGAAGTGCACCCCATCTTCCACCTAGGTGCCCTCCAACCACAAGGGATGAATGCAGCTTTCTCCAGCTTCCTCATTTCCCCTCCCCCCATCTTATCTCAGTTCCAACCCTTGGACTCAGCACCGCCTTCTTGACCTGCAATCTTCTTCCCAACCTCTCCGCCTCTACCCCCTCTCCAGCCTATCACCCTCACCTTAACCTCCTTCCATTTATCACATTTCCAATGCCTCTTCCCCAAGTCCCTCCTCCCTACCTTTTATCTTAGCCTGCTTAGCACACCTTCTTCATTCCTGAAGAAGGCTTATGCCCGAAACATCAATTCTCCTGCTCCTTGGATGCTGCCTGACCTGCTGCGCTTTTCCAGCAACACATTTTTCAGCTTTGCTAATTCAGCAACAATACCACTATACTGTTGCACCACCAAATAGATTTCAAAGCAGGCTCAATGAGAATGATCATTGAATTATTTATTTCAACTTTTTTAACATGAAATGTAAGAAACCTTTCTCCAGGAATCCAAACCATATTAATATTTTATTATCCCTGTTAAAGAAACAATCCATGTTGAAAAAATCTTATGATGTCCGTTGAAGAAAAAAACGCATGTTGAAACAATTTGCCATGGAGTACTCCAAATTAATAACAGTATTTTGTAATCCCGAACTTAAAAAGGTTACTTACATTTGGCCCACTATTAAAGCAACTATTTTTGTTTTGTTTGTCAATTAACTGAGAAACTCTCAAACCCTGTGCATTTATTGAACTACTTTGACCACTGTCAATGCTTTGAAATAGTTTGATGTCAAAAATTCAATTAGCAGCCTTTTTTTAAAACCTGAATCTTTAAGTTGAGGAACATAGCTCTTATTATTCCCCAATAATTTACCTGATGTTAATTATTAAATGTAAGCAAGGTATATTTGGCCCAGTCCGTGACTATCGGTCTATCTTTCAACAAATTCTAAAGAAGCGAAATAAAGTTCTGATCAGTTCAAGTAAAAGCCAAATCAAAACTTGAATATATTGTAACAAAACAGAAGATTTTCACATGCTTTTGCAATATCTTTATGTATTTTGCTCAGTGTAAGTGTCAACGCAAAAAGAAAGTTGCTGAAAACAAGTTTTGAAATAGATTGAATACTTAATAAGCAGATAGTACTTTTTGCAAGACAGAATGGACCAGAAATGTTCTGTGAAATTCTGAAAATATTAGACCTATTTAAGGTGTTGTTTATAAAGAGAGCATGATATCAGAATAATGCTTGCGAGGTCCTTTATTAGAACCCTTTGAAATAATCCCATTTTTTAAAAAGAAACTTGGCTGTTCCTTTGAAAATGTTGAAAACGATTTTAAGGCTTGCAAAAAATTGTAATTAATCCTCCTTTTCTGAGCCATCTTTAAAATCCACTTCACAGTTGTTGAAAAGTTTTGTTTGTCTATCTGAATGAACTTGCTTGCCTTAATACGATGGCTCTAGTCTTGTTGTGTGGATCAGACAGGAAACTTGACACACATTACTTTGTTCATTAGAAAAGGTCATACTTTATATGGTCACATGATACAATCATATTAGAATGGGTCATGATTATTTACAAGGAAACTATCAATCATTGCTGGTTCCTTTTGGAATATGCAAGCACTTCCTCCAATTTCAATTAAAACTGAAGTTGTTTACATAGTAAATTGAACAAGCAAAAGATAAGGGATTTAGGATACACAATTACACCCTCCATTTGGCAATCTATAGAACCGACAGCACAGATCACCTAAAAGGTCAATCATACATTTGTATTCTACAATGACTGCACTGACTCAAAGTAATAGCTTTCAATGGCATGCATCTGAAATTTTCCTGGCACAGCTTGGCATCTGAAATATTCCTGGCATAAAACTTGGCACAGCTCCCTCCATAAGCTGCATTAATCAATTCCAGTATTAACCAGCAAAAATTGGAAGACAGAACATTACGCTAGTTTATTAAGAGTTTTCATTCATGTTATTATACAATGTTGTTGCACAAGGCACATGAAAACCCCAAGGTAAGAGAATCGTTGAAGTAGGAAGAATACATTCTGGCAGTTCTGGATACCTTCTTCTCTCTATGACAAAGAATTCTCTCTATCCATATTGTATACAAACAAGCATTCTATACTAGTCTTAGAACAAATGGCATGTATTTCCATTCAACCTAATACAGCAATTTTTATTATATGACAACATTAGCTTTCTGAAACTACTACATAGTGATTAACAATAAAAAATATTTAAAGGTAATCCCTGCAATACAGCAGTATACAAGCACACATGTGCCTACATATACAAGGTCCATCTACTTTTTTCTATTTGTTCATGGATGTGAGTATTGCTGACCAGGTCAGCACTTATTACCCATTTGACAGTTAGGAGTCAACTGCATTGCTGTGCATCTGGAGTTACCTGATCATGTAAAGATTGTAGGGTTCCTTCTCTAAAGAGTATTAGTGAATCAGATTAGTTTTTACGAAAATCAACAGTGTTTACATGGTTGCTATTAGTTTCTTATTCCTGTTTTTTTTAAATTGTGTTCAAGTTTTCCCCGTTTGCCATTGTGGGTTTTGAAGACAGACCATTAGTCTAGGGTTTTGGATTACTGATCCAATGACATTACCATCATGTCACTGCACCCTCCCTTTTAACTTCATCACGTACTCCTTCTCTATCTCAGTAGTTCCACCCACTTTGGAATAATAACTTTCATTGTATATGGTGAATTTACAAAGTCAGAACAATCATATGAGAAATATCTTTTCGCAGGTATTGTCACAAACAAGAACATTTTTTAACAGGCGCTGATATTTTTAATTCTCATTTTCTGTTTGTAATGGTTTTGTTTTGAACTGATTCCCTAGTAGTGATTATTATTGGTGGGGAGCATTTGTAATCAGTTATACCATATGAACAGATGACACAGATTTAACATTTCTGTAAATGAGCAAAACATAGTGACAACAACAGCAACTTGTACAGGGCTTGGCAAATTAAGTTAGTCATTAAAAACCTAATGGAATGTTGATCTTTAACCACAAGAGTTCTAGAATACAATGAGGTTGCAGTAATGCTTCATTTGCACAGAATACCAATCAGACCTTAACTGGAGTACTCTGCTCAGTTTTAAACATTGCACTTCAGGAAGACTGCACTTGTGTGTGAATTGCAGGAGGTGGTATAAGGCAGATTTATCTGAATAATACCACAGTATAAAGGCTTATAGTAGAATTTCAGTCTGCGTAAACGTGGTCTATATTCCCTGAAACTTAACTTGTGAGACAAACAAATTATTTAAAATAATAAGTTGTTAGTATGGTAACTACAATGAAACTATTTCCAATGGTAGATGAAATCTTCAAATTATGAATAAGAAATAAAATCAGGAAGCTCTTTATCACATGAAGGGTAGGACAAATCTAGATCGCTCTTGCTGTTATGTCACAGCTCATAGTTAATATGCAGTATACTTTCAAGAGTAAAGTAACTCCACAGAGGCCAGTATCCTGTCACCAAGTCACCCTTTATTTACACGTAGAAAGTCCTTGACACTGATTCAGCTCCCTCAGAGCCAGCTTTCAGAGTGAACAGGATGTCTGACACTCCTGTTTTTCTCGCCCCCCCCACCAAAAAAAAGCAGAGACCAACAGCAGCAGTAACACACTGACTGTAGCACCAGCCAGCACAGAGTCAGTGCCCGAAACGAAGGAGACTCTAAATCTCCTGTTTAATTTTTTTCTTTTTTCAGTCCTCTAAATTGAGAAGACTCTGAATCTCCTGTTTATATATTTTTTTAAGTGCTTATATTTTCCCCACCACCTGTGTGTGTGTGTGTGTGTGTGTGTGTGCAGGTGTGAGACACAGTGAAAGATACAGAGTGTACAAATTTTAATTCAATTTCCACCACCAGGAAGAAAAGAAACACCCAAGTAGCCAGTGACAAGCAGTGCCCTTTTCAGAGGGGACACTCCTGTTTTCTTTTCAGAACCTCAGACATTTCTCTTTATTTTTTCCCCAGTCTCAGGAGTGACAGGAGTTCTTATCCCTTGTTTTTTTTTTCTTTGCTTTTTGGCTTAGCACCCATGTTGTGTGTGTGCAGGTGTGAGACACAGTGAAAGACACAAGGTGCACAAACCTTTATTCAAATTTCCACCACCAGGAAGAAAGGAAACACCCGAGTGGCCAGTGACAAGCAGTGCCCTTCTCAGAGGGGTCACTCCTGTTTTTATCTGTCAGCCAGGGCTCCCTGATTGAACTAGAGTAACTGCCCTAAACAAGGAACTCATATTCTGAGGTCCACCTGGCTGTCCTCATTACAATCCCTGCAAAGAGTCTTGATCATCACATCATTACTGTATTATAGAATGTGACCTGAAGATATAAAGGTTCAGATTCTATTTTACCAGAGGCCATTTGATGCATGACACACTGAGAAAAACACACTACACTTTGTAACCAAATAGCTTGATAATAGTCCAGATACTGAAGTGTCTATGATGGTAATATATATCAGTAGTTGTAATAAATAACTGTTGAATCTTTCAATATTACATTACCCTAATGGGAGTAAGGGCCCCACCATGATAGCAATTCATGCTCCTCAAAAAAATTGGATGTTGGATGAATTGAAATGTTCAAATCTGTGATGGTTAAATTGTTGTTAGATACAAGTATTAAGGGACATAAACCAAGGTTGGTATAGTGAGTTCCAGGACAGATCAGCTATGAGGTGATTCAATAGCAGAACAGACTCTCTTCCTGGTTTCTTAAACTATTTCAGTATTTTAAGTTAAACATTTTCACAACGACTTGGTCAAAAATTCAGATATTTTTGTCATTTAGTGTAATCAGGTTTTAAACTAGAACTGCCATATCTTAACACATGCTGAAAGAGAATATGTGCATTGTGGGTGATTCACCTCCCGAACCTGAATGTCAGTTCCAATGCTGCCTGTATTCTTTCTTCCTGCAATCCTTTCTCTTTGTGTTATCTGATGTTTATAAGGTAAGTATTTTTCTTCACATTCTCAGCTCTCTGAATAGGATACATATTCAGGGGTGAAGGCAACAGGTTGGAAATTTTCTACCACACCATTGCCAGGATTGTTCTACTACAACAGAATGTGTGAAAGAATCAAGGGTTGCCTGAAGCATGAGATGTGGTCAGAAACAACTTCCATTCCAATGATTTTATACAAGTTTCCAATTTGACTGAAATGCCATGGTAAGCCAATTAGCTAGGAGGGAAAGTTCACTCAACTCTGTACTTATGCATTTCCTACTGCATAAAATTGACAGGCCAATAGCTGTCTACCCTTCCTGTTGGGATTGGTTGGCTGCATGGGAGGGAGCACTAATCCCTGAAGCTCGGACACTGGATAACTGGATGGTGGCTAATGTTGTGCCTTTATTGAAGAAAGACTGGAAGGAGAAGCCTGGAAACTAGGGACCTATGAGTTTGACATCAGTGATAGGTAGGTAGTTGGAGGGGTTTCTGAGAGGTAAGATTTACGTGCACTTGGAAAAGCAAGGACTGATCAGAGATAGTCAGAATGGCTTTGTACGTGGAATATAGTGTCTCACAAACTTTATTGAGTTTACCAGGATGTAACTGAAAGGATTAATGAGGCAGAGCGGTCGATGCTGTTTACTTGAATTTCAGTAAAGCTTTTGACAAGGTTCTGCATAACAAACTAATTAATAAAATTAGATCACATGAGATTCAAGGAGAGTTTGCCAAATGGATATAAAATTATCTTGATGCAGAGGAGGCAGAGGGTTGTTTTTCAGACGGGACGCCTATGACCAGCAGTGTTCTGCAGGGATCAGTGCTGGGTCCATTTTTATTTGTAGTTTATATAAACAATTTGGATGAGAATTTGGCAGGTTAGTAACTTTATGGATGGCACCAAAATTGGTGATATAGTTAACAGTGAAGAAGGTTACCTAAGATTACAAAGGGATCTTAATCAACTGGGTCAATGGATTGAAGAGTGGCAGATAAGAGTTTAATTTGGATAAATGTGGGATACAGTAGTGCCTCGACATACGAACGACCCCATTCATGAACAAATCAGTTTACAAACAGGATTGCACGTAAAATTTTGCTTCAACGTACGTGTGAAATTCAAGGTACAAACGAAGGTACGAACACAAAAAGCCCATGTGCGACCACATGGTTTCATTGTTCTGCTTTGCTATGCGCGTGTTGAACGCAAAAGCTCTCGGGCTCCATGTGATCTCATTCAGTTCGTCTTTGGCGCGTCCGCTGTGAACAGCGTTTGTTGCTATGTCCAAGCATTCTTACGCTATCCGGACAATGGGAAAAATTGATTCAGTTTGCAAACTTTTTGGTTCGCGAACCAGGCCCTGGAACGGATTAAGTTCGTAAGTCGAGGCGCTACTGTATTTCATTTTGATAAAAACAAACAAAGGCATGACTTATATTGTTAATGGTAGGGCCCTGGGTAATGTTGTCAAACAGAGAGACCTAGAAGTTCAGGTGCATGGTTCTTTGAAAGTTGCATTACAGGTAGGCAGGGTAGTTAAGAAGACGTTTAACACACTTTCCTTCATTGCTCAGACTATTGATTGTTGGGGTTGGGACGTCATGTTGAGGTTGTGTAGGACATTGGTGAGGCCATTTTTGGAGTACTGTGTACAGTTCTGGTTGCTCTGCTATAGGGAAGATATTATTAAATTGGAGAGGATCAGAAAAGATTTACCAGGATGTTGTCAAGACTGGAGGATTTGAGTTAGAAGGATAGGTTGGGACTTTTTTTTAACCTGGAGCGTAGGTGGTTGATGGCTAATCTTATAGAGGTTTATAAAATTATAGAAAAGGAGAATAGCAAAGCTATTTTCCCTAGGGTAGGAGAGTTGAAAACGAGAGGGCATATTTTTAAGGTAAGAAGAGAAAGATTTAAAAGGGACCTGAGGAGCAATATTTTCGTGGCAGAGGAAGTGATAGATGTAGGTACAGTTACAACATTCAAAAGCCATTTGGATACATACATGAGTAGGAAAAGTTTACAGGGATATGGGCCAAATGCAGACAAGTAGGACTAGCTGAGTTTAGGAAACTTGATTGGCATCGACGAGTTGGACCAAAGGATCTGTTTCTGTGCTGTATGACTCTAAGTGTCTTACAATAATCAAAAATCAAGAGGCACCAAACCTGAGATCATTTGAACACATTTTTTCAGATATCTGTCCTCAAGGGAAAGTGAAAAACACTCCATGAATGTTACCCAAATGACCTTGTTTGAAGCGGAAGAAAACCCCAAAGAAAGGAAAATATAAAAGCCAGTTCCCACATCACAGCTCACATGACAATGCACCGACGAGACCCTGTCATCAGTGAACAAAGTTTGTTTATAACTGGAATGACTTTTGCTCTGTTTAGTCTATGTAACGACAATGATTTGAGAAGTCACGAGTATGAAAATATATCAAAGCAATAAAAATTAAAGATATATGTATCATTTTCTTTTCAATCATTCTTCTGTGTGATTACCCAGTGGAAAACAGCAGGTGACATTGATGGTGGGTGGAAATTGAAAAGAAGAACACAAATATGCAATGCATATTTCATTTCACTGTCTAAATCTATTTTTAAGGTCCGAATCTGAATATACTTAAAGGGAAGTGTCTGTGTGAATTAATAGTAAAGATGATTGAGAAATTATATTTCTGAAAATGTAGAGAACAGCTGCATTTATATGTTTGACACTCACATAACATTTCACTCAATTTTTTGACAAAGGAAGACAGTTTATAAGTGAAAGATTATCATAGAAAATATTTGTGTAATCTGTCTGGCACCGACTTTAAAAATAGAAAACAACCTACAGGATACAAAATTATAACCTTCTTACTGCAGAACAATAACACGTTTCCAAGCCGACCACAAAGGAGAAGTGGGTGGATTGCTGCATGACTCATTTACATCGACACAATTCAGTTCTTTCGTCTTTTATTTTCTTTTTTAATGTCCTTCATATTCAGGGGTTGGAAAGAGCCATTGACCACAATACCTTTATATTGGCATCTTTTATGAAGGTTGATAGCTTTTATATAAGCATTGATAACACATGGTGTAGAGACCAACGTAGAAACAGGATCAAAATGTATTGGAGAACATATGACATTAATTTCTAAAATACTGTTTTAGATAACTACACATATTACATGGCACTTATTTCCATTCACAACTCCTCAGAGGTTCAATGTCACGCCACTGTTGAATCCCAATATTCATTCAGTGTATTTACCGTTATACCCTGTGTGATATACAATTATTTTGGCAATGTGTCTCCTATGAAACATCCATGCATTTTTTTATTCATTCCTTGGATAGTAGCATCGCTGGCAAGACCAGCATTTGATGCTGATCCCAACTGCCTTTCAGAAGAGTTTGCTTTTGAACCACTGCTGGAAAATGTGACTATTGTGTGACAACACCACAGGCTTTTGGGAAGGGAGCTCCAGGATTTTGATCCAGTGATATTGAAGGAATGGCAATACTGTTCCAACTAAGGATGGTGTATGATTTGAAAGAGAACTTGGGTGTAGTTCTGTCTTCATGTACAGACTGCCTCTACTATTCCAGATGGTAGAGGTCATGGACTTGGCAAGAGGTGCAGCTGATGTCTTGGCAAGAGGTGCAGCTGATGTCTTGGCAAGATGCTGCAATGCATCATCTATATAGTACATACTGTTCCTACAGTGTATTAATGATGGAGTGAGTATATTTAAAGATGGAAAATTAGATATCAATTAAGTGCCCGGCTTTATGCTAGACATTGTTTTGTTAATAACTGGACCAGCATTCATAGAGAAAATTGTGCCTTGATGGAAAAGGTTTTGGGAGTACGCCTCTCACCGGAGAATATGCAGTCTCTGACCTTAATACCATGTAACAGTAGATGTATGCCATTCAGTCCATCAAGCCTGCTCCGCTATTCAATGCGATCTTGGTTACTCCAGTAATCCTTACCTCCAGTTTCCTGACATTTCCCATTCCCCCGATTCCCTTGCTCATCAAAAAATCTATCTCAACCATGAACATTCCTAATGACCCAGTGTCGAAGGTCCTCTGTAATAAGGAATATCACAGAATAGCCATCCTCTGAGAGAAGGGATTCCTCCTCATCTCTGCCGTAAATGTGTGACCCTTTAGTGTGAGATGTTCTCTGGCCCTAGATTCTCCTGCAAGGGGAAACAATCTCTTGGGTATCGATCCTGTCAAGCCCTCTACCATCTGCATATGTGGTCACAATATTTGTGGCTGGTCCAGTTAAGGTTCTGGTGAACAGTGATTCTGGAAGGTAAACTAATTGGAAATTTGATCTAGCTGGAATATGTAGAGCTCAGTTCACTTTGGAAAATTGCTTTTTCTATCAACCATAAAGAATTACATATATAATTCTATTAGTGCCACTCCTACATTCTCAATCAGCTGTCACAGGTAACTTCAGAATTGCCAAATGATTATTATAGTCATGACATGGAATGGGTAGAGCTCAAGTCTAACAACCATCATTCTACTTACAGCTAGGCTATCAACAATGACATGCATTATAATTTTTAAATGGTGCCTGCAATACAGACACTAAACTCAAGCTACAGCATCCTTTATTCATGGAGATTAACAGGACTGCATTGTACAAAGGTTTGCAAAGTGGCAGGAACTCTCCTAAAATGCCACATAAGTAGGAGAAGCAAAGTGAATTGGTGTTAATGAGCTACATGACACACAGGTCCATGCTGTGTCCTCGTAAAATGACGCCAATATGGAGATTGCAGAAGGAATATACTAATTGGAAATCAATATATGAAATGACAATGTCAATTCTGCACATAATGGTCACAAAATATCAAAAGGGATCTTTATCATTTTAAGATATACGTAAAATAAAAGATCACAAAGGCTCCTTCACCACATTTGCATTTATGAAAGTTCAGCTTACATGGGAAAATTTGTTAGTAAACATGAATTTCCTGACTGACAATACTAAGTTAACACTGAATGCAAATCACTTCTCATCTGCTCCATCCCATAAAACTAAACAAGGTTACACTGTAGTTCAGATTCCATGCCTTGATGAATTTTGCATTATGATCATAACGAATATAGTGAGTGAACACTTTAACCCTGCTTAGTAATCAAGCATCCGGTGATCAAATGCTGTTCAAACTATACAAAATGCTTCATCCCTCACCATGGTATTAAATGATGCCTAGGAAGCTGCAAAGTTGCACTACATCAAAAATTATTGCCTGTGTAAAACTATCATGTCAAGTGTACACTCACTCAAAAACTGTAAGATATTAGCGCTTAATCAAAGTTAAGCATAGAAATCGAACTATCAGCTATTACAATTTAATCCTGAAGCAAGACTGATATTACATTTCTATCTAATGCAAGTGACTGGAAATGGATCATTGAATTTGTATGTTTGTTGAATAGATGTTTAATGCAAATTGTATTATATATTGAAAGCATTAGAATTAGATTTCAAAAGCATTGGATTAAACCAGTGTATCTTTGAACTGTGAACATGACTGTAATGCTACTGGTCTTTCAAGGCACAAATTAATATGTTCTGGACTGTACAAGTGTGCCACTTTAATAAAGAACAATATTTTACGAATAATTCTGCCTGTACAGAAGACAATATAACAAAACAAAGTGAAATATCCATGTTAACAATCACATTTCCTTCTCAAGCAGGTCTAAGATAACCCACCATTTACAAAGTTAACTCATTCAAGTTCCTACCATAAACAAATCATGGCCTGGATATTTCAATAGCCAGGGAGTATTTAGAGCATGAGCCCTTCCTTGAAGAAGCTCTCCTCCTCCCTCTACAAGGATCTCAGTGAGTCCCTCTATAGAAGAAGGGCTTATGCCCGAAATGTCGATTCTCCTGCTCCTTTGATGCTGCCTGACCTGCTGCGCTTTTCCAGCAACACATTTTTAAGCTCTGATCTCCACCATCTGCAGTCCTCACTTTCTCCTAATATTTAGAGCATGCCGATTAGAGACTGGGACCTGCAGAATCCCAGTCACAGCAAACCCTGTGGGAATTGTCTGGGAATTTAAAGATTCTGATGGACAATTTCCCCTGAATCTGGAAACCGCCAAAAAGAAAACATTAAGTTGGAAAATTTCACTTCTGTGAAGTTAATAGGTATCCAAGAATAGTCAAACAATTAAAAACAATTATTATCTTCAATACAGTACAGGCAGAGTTATTCCTTTTTTGTCCTTCATTAAAGTGCCACACTTGTATAGTCCAGAACATATTAATCTGTGCCTTGAAAAAACAACAGCTCTGCATTTATGTTATGGTTCAAAAATGCATAGACTTAGTCGAATGCCTTTGAACTGTAATTCCAATGTTTTTATATATAATGTAACTTGTATTAAATTAACTTTAAAATTGACACTTCCACTCTACCCCTCATACAATTTACCACAGGCCTCCCCAACTACACCTTCCCAACTTCTTACATCTCTAGGTCACTGAGAACCTCAGACTCGATCATGGCACTGATACCCTATGATCAGCCTCAAAACTAACACTCTGCCAGCCATCCTCCTCATTCCACCAGCACTGACATTCAGCCCCACCTCCCCCATAGTCCACCACACACACACCCTTGGCCCTGACAATTACTTAGGCCCAGTAGCCTGAGAGCCCCCTTCACTCCTCTGCTCGCTCCCCCAGAACCTTCCCACCAATCCAGACACCTCCCTCCGCCCTGCCACACTTACAAATCGCCAACCTATCCCAAGCGCTCCATCACTTACCTGGCACCCATCTGTCTGGAACACTCATAACCTACTCACCTGGCACCCTAACTCCCTAATCAAATGTGATGCTAACCCCACACTTACCTCATGTACTTTCACAGTAGCTGTCCAAGTGTCTGGCTCCACTGCTGGACACTTAAATTTCAGAACATGGCATCAACTGCTGCAAGAAGAAAGTGAGGACTGCAGATGCTGGAGATCAGAGTTGAAGACTGGCACTGGAAAAGCACGGCAGGTCAGGCAGCATCCGAGAACCACTCCCCTTTCCACCACCGCCCAAATCCTCCTCCCCCACCCCATATTCCTGATAAAGGGCTCACCCAAAACCTGGACTCTCCCACTCCTCAGATGTTGCCTGACCAGCTGTGCTTTTCCAGTGCCACACTTTTCAACACTAACTGCTGCACACATGGGCATGGGTTGACTTCTCCTGAGAATCCTGAACTCTGGGGGAAGCAGTTTTGATTTCAGCTACGCTCTGCATTTCTGAAGGCACCAGGATTGGAATTCCCAGCTAAAAATGTAAAGGAGCTCAGTTCTATATAAACAATGATGACTAGAGTGGTAATCCAACTATGAACATCACTCCTCAGACTATCCAAATCTATAGAACCTGATTTCTTATACTAACCGGTCAGGCAGCATCCAAGGAACAGGAGATTCGATGTTTCGGGCATAAGCTCTTCTTCAGGAATGAGGAAAGTGTGTCCAGCAGGCTAAGATAAAAGGTAGGGAGGAGGGACTTGGGGGAGGGGCATTGGAGATGCGATAGGTGGAAGGAGGTCAAGGTGAGGGTGATAGGCCAGAGTGGGGTGGGGTCGGAGAGGTCAGGAAGACGATTGCAGGTTCGGAAGGCGGTGCTGAGTTCAAAGGATTTGACTGAGACAAATCCACCACCAAGAACATGCAGGTCCTTGGACTCCTCCATCGCCAGACCATAACAACACGATGGTTGGAGGAAGAGAGCCTCATCTTCCACCTAGGAACCCTCCAACCACAAGGGATGAACTCAGATTTCTCCAGTTTCCTCATTTCCCCTCCCCCCACCTTGTCTCAGTCGAATCCCTCGAACTCAAAATGATGTTTCAAGTGCATGAAAGTATGCTTCCTTTAGCAATTTGGAAGATTGAGAAATTAAAATCATAAAAAAACATACAATTTGGTAATTGGATTTCTACACTGAATCCATCTTTTCAAAGATGTCTGTTTCTGATTACATTCCTTATAAATACTCATGCAAAGCAAACAGTAGAAACTGAAACGCCAAGGACCTCACTTGCTTAGAAAGTCAGGAATTAATTCAACCTGGTGGAGGAGTTAATGTTGAGTAAAACTTTCACCTCCACATTCAGGTAAGTAAGCCCACTTACATGCCATACCACAATAATGGATTCCTTGAATCCAGTCAGCAATAGCACCAGGCTCAGCATTTAGCTATGCAAAGTGCCCAATGATAGCTTCAGGGATGGGTAAATGATGTCTCTATTTTCCTCATCTAATATTAGTCAAGAACTTCAAGTCAGATGCATACACAGGCTTCTAACCTTTCAAATCTGGACAGACAGTTGGTTCTGATATAACGCGATAGCTCCATTCTCTTGAGATCTTGCACTATAAGAAAGTCACACAATAACTGCGCCATTTACACTAATGGGGCTGGAATCATGTTATAGCCAAAACAGGCAGGGAAAATTCCCATTCTACAAACAGTGGTCTAAATTCTTCAATCGTGCTAAAGCCAATTTGCGTTAAAGAAACAGACGTCATAGCAGAACTAACTGGACTTAGAAGGACCTACACAGCTGAATTTCTACTTAATGAATCAGTCCCTGATTAAATTCCATTGATGCGCCAAATTGGATTGAAAATGTTTCAATCACTGTTAACCTATTTCAGGTACTGACACCCATAGTCTAGTAGAGCGGCTCTGCGGAACCAGGAGTACTTTTCTGCAACAAAGGATTCATGTTCCATCTAAATAAAAGTCACTTGACACAAGCCCAAGTTTTGGTGTTCGTACAAAACTTAAACATCGCTAAAATAAGACAAGTAAAAGCTTTTATTCTTGCACTTATGAGATTTGTGAGGCAAGAAGGAAGCTTGAGAAAAGGATACTAATTGATACAACACAAGAAGAGGAAGATGACTCATTGGGCTCTCATTAGAATGGGATGCAGCATGAAAACTTATCCCTAATCTGAAATTTCAGGCCAGGCAAGTACAGTCTGGATGTTGCCATGTGAATGGTACAGAGATTGGCAGTCTCTGTGACCCTTTTGCTTCATGACAGTGTCCTGTGTATTTATTGTGTCATTTGTAATACATTCAAATGCATTTCACTGTAATCTGACTCATGTTCTCAAATTGGTTGCAAGTGTATTAGTACAGCCTAAATAATTTAGTAAATAATTTTCAATTGTAGAATCCTATGTAATGATCATATGCTTTTCTGAGGCTTGCAACCAGGGGATTGTTTAGTACCATCGGCCTGCAGTCCACATGGATGGTAGATCATACCAGACAACTGATCCTATCTGAACTGAAAATGTGTTGCTGGAAAAGCGCAGCAGGTCAGGCAGCATCCAAGGAACAGGAAATTCGACTTTTCAGGCATAAGCCCTTCTTCAGGAAATTGAAGAAGGTCTTATGCCCAAAACGTCAAATTTCCTGTTCCTTGGATGCTGCCTGACATGCTGCGCTTTTCCAGCAACACATTTTCAGCTCTGATCTCCAGCATCTGCAGACCTCACTTTCTCCCCAACTGATCCTATCTCCCAGCCATTGGTAAGGCTACTTACCTGGCAACATACCAGCACAAAAACTTACATAGCGTTACTCATTTGCATGGGAAGCAACACATCTTTTTATCTTGACAGGAACATCCTGTTATAGTGGAGCAAACCACTTGTTGATTTACAGGAGTAGCAGCTAGATCAGCCGGCTTCACTTATTCAAATTATCGTGATACTTTCCCCTTCCAAGGTAAACTGAGAACCACTCAGGGCCAAAAGGGAATATTGGCCCATTCATCAGTATTCGCAATATATGGCGTATGATGATTTGACCAGAATATCTATTATTATGCAGGATCACTTTAAGATGCATTATCACAATACCAAGTTTACTCAGTAAACAGATAGTTGGGACCATATTCACAAGGTTGCCTATTAGACATGTGGAAGTGTAGGAATCCCAATGTGCTGGTAGATAGTAGTTGAGAATCCATTCGCAGACATCTCAACTAAGACATTGAGGAAGGGCTGCTTCTGAATTACTCCATTCCAATAATAAATGTGAATGCAGAATGGAGTTTATTAAGCAGTGTCATTTATGTCTGAAATATGCAAGGGACAATAAGTTAGTGTTCATTCAATCAAAGGTATGTTTCTCGTGGTAAACAACGATGTTAGCAAAAACGAAGATAGCCTGACAGTACTAAGGACTCAGGTTCAATTCCAGGACTAGGCAACTATTTGTGTGGTGTTTGCACATTCTCATTGTGTCTGCGTGGGTTTCCACTCTCAGTCCAAAAATGTGCAGGTTAGTTAGATTGGCCATGTTAATATTTCCCATAGTGTCCAGGAATGTGCAAGCTGGGTGGATTAGCAATGTTAAATGTAGGGTTAGTCTGAGTGGGATGTTCTTTGCAGGGCAGTGCAGACTTGATGAGCTGAATGGTCTCTATCTGCACTGTTGGGATTCTATGGCTCCGTCAGCATACAGGGCAAACAACTGCATTGATTTGGGTCGATCTGGCTGTACTGAACTGAACTCAATTGCGCGAGTTGCCGAATTCCTGAATTAAATGAACAGAGATTCAGACAAATGAACACATCAAGATTACCATGATATGCCATGACTTCATATGATTGCAGATGTCAATGGCTTCTTTAAGTGGCATATTGGTAAATAAGCTGGCAATGTCAAAAGAGATGAAAATGTGTTGCTGGAAAAGTGCAGCAGGTCAGGCAGCATCCAAGGAGCAGAAGAATTGACGTTTCAGGCATGAGCCCAATCACTGTTACTCCAGTGGGTGGGAGCTTCGGTGGAGGTGTGGCGAATGGAGTAGAGTAGTGTAATTTGATTTAATTTTATTGGATTGTAATTTAATCTGGGTTAAGTTAAGTAAATATGAGACAATATTAGCAAGTTTTGAGAAGATTTGTAGTTAACATTACTGTGGTATTACTTCTACTTTTCTGTATTTTTGTACTTTGATATTTTTTCTCTTTTTGTAAAAGAGTAAAAATTTTTCAATAAATGTATATAAAATGCGGATTAGTACAGATTAGATTCGTAACAAAAGAGAACATGGACAAGCTATTGCTATTGATATGTTGGTCGTGAGGTCTCTGTAAAATTAAAGGAATCCTTCACAGTGTGTGCAGGAAACTAATTTAGAACTAATTGTAAGAGCTCACAGAACCATTTGGCTAATTTATGTCATGTAGAGCTAGTTATGGATGAAATATGGCAGAGATACAATGAGCTGTGAGGATAAATCCTATGATATAAATCACCAGCTAAGGCCAGCAGATGTCTCTGCAAATTGCCTTCATGTGTGGCTGCTTGGCCATGATAGTGGCAGGTCTTTTAGATGTGAACTTGGAACCATTATTGAGCACAATGTGCACTTGTTGATGCAATCACATTCGTTGAGTATGACTTTTCCAATCACTTTATCAGATTTATTTATATGATTATCAGGATTCACTAGGCAATGGCCATCTGAAAACTCCTTTTCAGGCACTAAACTGTTAAAATTCAGCAGAAGTAAGGAAAAGTTGTACTTTGATTAGAAGGTGCCATAAAAATGGAGGGTAATTACGTGAAAACAACATGACTGACATGATTCAGTAAAGTCCCCTATTTGCATATCCATCCTTTGTTAATTCGCTTATCTGTGTAATACATGCTGTATACCTCTCTGCCAATTACGAATCTGATCTGTACTAACCTGCGTTTTTTATATACATTCATTGAAAAATTTTTACTCTTTTACAAAAAGAGGAAAAATATATAAAAATACAAAAATACAGAAAAGTAGAAGTAATACCACAGTAATGTTAACAACAAACTACCTACTACTCTTCAGGATACATATTATCTCATGGATGTAGGTTTGCTAGCTGAGCTGGAACGTTCATTTTCAAACATTTCCTCACCCTACCAGGTATCATCTTCAGTGAACCTCCAGGCGAAGCCTTCATCTGGAGGCTCAATGAAGATGTTACCTAGTATGGTGACGAAACATCTGAAAATGAACCTTCCAGCTCAGCGAGCAAACCTACATCCAGAACCTCAACCCGAGCTACAAATCTTCTCAAAACTTGCTAATATTGTCTCATATTTACTTAACCCAGATTAAATTACAATCCAATAAAATTAAATCAGATTACACTACTCTACTCCACTCGCCACACCTCCACCGAAGCTCCCACCCACGGGAGTAGCAGTGATTATACCCGCATTTACTAGGCACCTCCCCACACCCCCACCCCCACCCCAGGGTCCCCGGACCACCATATACGACCCTTGCAGCCATATAAAGGCCCTAATCTGCATCATCAATAAATCCATGGTTATGTAATTTAGAAATGGCTGCCATGTCTTATAAAATTGCTCTGTTCCGTGGTGCACCGTACTCATCAGATAATGTTGGGGGATGTGCTCCATCGCAAGTCTGCGGCACCTTGCAAGACCTGGAGGTTTTTCTGATATCCAGTTCATTGGAATGTTCTTCCTTGCACAGCGTATAAGAATGTTAAATAACCTGTTCCCACGCTCACCCAGAGAGGGAAGATGGCAATCCCAAAAGATGGGATATGTGTCCGCCTTAACTTCAATTCCCAGGATCCTCTCCAGCTAATTCACTATGCCACCCCGGTATGCATGAATCTTGTAGCAGGACCAAAAGCAATGCGTGAGGGTGCCTATGTTGATTTTACATTTGGGACATTTCAGAGAAGATTCTTTCTTAAACTTTGCTAACCTCTCTGGTACCATATGGGCCCTGTGAAGGATCTTCAATTGCATCGCTTGTGCCCTACTGCATATTGAAATGTTCTTTACATTCCCCCATATATCCTCCCATGTTTCCGATGAAATTTCTTCCCCTACCTCCTGACTCCAAGTCTCATGGAGTTTCTCCATATCCCCCAAGGCGCACCCTCTCTGCAGAAGGTATATGGTACTAACTGAGAGCACACTCCACTCTATATCTGCCTTGTTGGGCTTAGCCAAGAGCGTGGTCTCCTTCTGTATATAATCCCTAACCTGGAAGTATCAGAAAAGGTCCCTATTAGGAATCCTGTACTTCTGATTTAATTGATTGAAAGACATCAAGACCTCTCCCCTCGAATAAATCTCCCAAACAGGAGATTCCCTTACCCTCCCCTGCTCTAAAGCCGGAGTCCATTGACCCTGGTCTAAATCCTGGGGCTCCCATTAATGGGGTAATCGGCGAAATCTTAAGCAAATTGCCCTCACTCTGTTGCAGTATCCTCCATGCTTTCACCGTATTTAAGATACTTGGGCTCTCACAGTGCTCAGCCAGGATCTCATCTTGTCCACAAACAGTAATTTGATGAGGGGACATCTCGACTGCGAGGCCTCAACATCAAACCATATCAACCTCGATTCCCTACTCACCCAGTCACCCACATATGACAGCAGGGAGCCTATTTGGTATCTCTTTAGATCTGGGAGGTCCACCTTTCCAACCTCAACCCCCACCCCCCCCCACCAAACTTCCAATATCCTGCGGAACGTGTAGATTGATAAATTTAATTAGGGGGCCACCTACGGCACCAAATAAAGAATGCAAGCCAACCAGCGAACCTCCGCAGCACCAGCCTGGGTAACAACAATGGTAACATCCTCATCGGATATAACAACCAAGGAAGAACATTCATTTTAATCAGAGCAATACGGCCTAACCATGATATGGGTAGCCTCCCGCCACTGCAAGTCCTGTTTAATTCTTTCAAACAATCGGACAAAGTTACAGCTGACAGAAGGCGGGGGGGGGGGGGGGGGGTAATAAAAATTCCCAAGCAGAGAAAACATTTCTGTGGCCACCGAAAAGAAAACTGCACTCCATCCTTCAGCTTTAGTACTTCCACCAATCGCCCTCTGGGTATGAGTTCTGACTTTGCAAAATTTATCCTGAATCCCAAAATTGCCAAATAATTTAATTTTTTGTATTAGCCAAGGTACGGACTTTTCCAGCTTAGCCAGAAACAGAAGGACATCATCCACATAAAGAGTCATTTTGTGTTCCCCAATCCCCACCTTTGGTGCCACTATTTCAGGGTCCTTTCAGATGGTCTCCACCAATGGTTCAATTACCAGAGTAAATAGTTGTGATGATTCCTGTCAGCTGTCTCTCCCCACACTAAAATTGCTCAATTTGACACCATTCGTGATAACGACCGCCTTGGGGTCTCTATATAACACTGCCACTCACCTGGTGAAGGCCCCTCCCACCCCCCCCAACCAACCCCCATACGGGTTTTATCAAGCTAACATGTGTATAAACTCCTTGTAAAATTCACTAAGGAACCCATCTGGACCAGGTGCCTTGCCACCTTGGAGCTGCTTTACAGCCTCTTGTATCGTCAGAGATGCATTTAAAAGGGAGGCCTGATCTGCATTTATATCAGGCAGTCCCAGGTATTCAAAAAAAGGATTCCATTCTCGCTACTCCATCCCCACAGCCCTCCAACCGGTATAACTCCGCATAGAACTCTCGAAACTGGAATTAAACTTTTTCAGCTCGCAAGTGATGTTGCCAGTTCTCTCGCTAATAGACACAATGGCACTTTTCTTTCTATCTGGTTTATCCACATATTCAAACAACCTTTGCTTTGCAAAGAAGACCCCTCTCTTTGCCACTCGTGTGAGAGCTGAGTCCAGAGCAGCCCGGAATGCCGTGACCTGTTTTAATTTAACCACAGATGGCCTGTTAAAATATGCCGGCTCAGCTGCCTTCAGCCAGGCCTCAAGCATCTGCTTTTGCTCTCCCCTCTGCCTCTTTCTCATTGTTGAGTATGAAATAATCAGACCCCTTAAATACAGTTTGGTGGTCTCCCAAAGCACCGATGAATTACTAGCCGTACCCCAATTGATATCCCAAAGTACATTGTTGCATGGTCTGAAATATTTATGTTCCCAATCCTGTCGGCCAACACCAAGTCCAACAAACTGACAGAACAAAAAACATGTCAATTTCTGTGTGGCACTTTTGTGTGGGTTGGAGAATAAGGTAAAATCCCTCCCTTGAGGATGGAGTCACCTCCACACATCCTCTAGCCCCAACTCCTTATTCAAGTTCACTAACTGTCTCGACTGCAAAGGTGTCCTGACAGACCACTTGGCATCCTGTGTACCCCAGCGTCCATGAAACGATTAAATTCTCCTCCTATTATCATCCGGCACACCTCAAGAGCCATTAATTTAGAGACTACATCTACTAAACATTTGTAAGGACAGTAAACGTGAGGTTAGAAACAGGAGCGGAGAGGTCACACTGCTTTTTTATAGGCCTCCGCAGAGTTTCAGGGAAGTGGAAGAGAGGATTGGCAAAATTATTCTGGGTAAGAGTGAAAGGAACAGGTTGGTCATTATGGGGGGCTTTAACTTCCCCAACGTTGACTGGAAGTGTTATAAATGTAGTACGTCAGATGGATCAGTTTTTGTCCAATGTGTACAGGAGGGTTTCCTGACATAGTATGTCGAAGGGCAAACAAGAGGAGAGGCCATACTAAACCTGGTACTTGGTAATGAACCAGGCCAGGTGTTTGATTTAGTTGTAGGTGAGCACTTTGGAGAGAGTGTACATAATTCAGTTATGTTTAGTTTAGTGATGGAAAGGAATAGCTTCATGCCACAGGTCAAGACTTATCGATGGGGCAAGGGCAATTATAATGTGATTAGGCAAGAATTAGGATGCATAGAATGGGGTAGCAAAATGCAGAGGCTGCAGACAATCAAAATGTGGAGCTAATTTAAGGAACAGATATTGCGTGTCATTGATAGGTATGTCCCTGTCAGGCAAGGAGAAAGTGATAAGGAACCATGGTTTACTACAGAAATTGTGTCTCTTGTTAAGCAGAAGAAGGAGGCTTATGTGTTGATGATGCAAGATGGTACAGATGAGGCAATGGAGTTACAGATCAGCTAGGAAGGATTTAAAGAGAGAGTTAAGAAGTTCAAAGAGAGGACACAAGCAGTCTTTAGCAAATTGTAAAAAGGAGAACCCCAAAGCTTTCTATAGGTATGTGAGGAATGAAAGGATAACTAGGGTAGGAATAGGGCCAGTCAAAGACAGAAGTGGGAAGTTGAGTGTGGACCCTGTGGAGATCAGAGAAGTGCTAAACGAATATTTCTCATCGGTATTCACTCAGAAAAAAGAGAATATTATAGAGGAGAAGAATGAGGTACAAGATATTAGACTAGAAAGGATCGAGGTTAGTTACGCACAGATGTTATCAATTCTAGCAGGAGTGAAAGTAGACAAGTCCCCTGGGCCGGACAGGATTTATTCGAGGATTCTCTGGGAACCTAGGGAGGAGTTAGCAGAGCCTTTGACTTTGGTATTTGAGTCATCATTGTCTGCAGGTTTAGTACCAGAGGACTGGAGGATTGCAAATGTTGTACCCTTGTTCAAGAAGGGCAGCAGAGATGACCCAGGTAATTATAGACCAGTGGGCCTTACTTCTGTTGTTGTAAAGGTTTTGGAAAGGATTATAAGAGATAAGATTTATAATCATCTAGCAAGCAACAATTTGATTTCAGATAGTCAACATGGTTCTGTCAAGGGCAGGTCATGTCTCACAAACCTCAGAGTTTTTTGAGAAGGTGACCAAGCATCTCAATGAAGGTGGGGCAGTTGACGTGGTATACATGGACTTCAGTAAAGCTTTTGATAAGGTTCCACATGGTAGGCTGTTGGAGAAAATGAGGAGGCATGGAATTGAGAGTGATTTAGTAGTTTGGACTAGAAACTGGCTTTCTGTAAGAAATTAAAAATCACACAACACCAGGTTATAGTCCAACAGGTTTAATTGGAAGCACACTAGTTTTCGGAGCAACACTCCTTCATCAGGTGATATCAGGAGTGTCACTCCGAAAGCTAGTGTGCTTCCAACTAAACCTGTTGGACTATAACCTGGTGTTGTGTGATTTTTAACTTTGTACACCCCAGTCCAACACCGCATCTCCAAATCATTTCTGTAAGAAGGCAGCGAGTGGGGTTGATGGAAAATATTCAGCCTGAAGTCCAGTTACTAGTGATGTGGCACAAGAATCTGTTTTGGGACCACTACTGTTTTTAACTTTTATAAATGACTTAGATGCAGGCATAGGTGGGTGGATTAGTAAATTTGCAGACAATACTAAAGTCGGTGGAGTAGTGGACAGTTAGGAAGAATGTTACAAGTCGTAGGGGGACTTGAATAAACTGCAGAATTGGGCTGAGGGGTGGCAAATGGAGTCCAATGCAGCTAAATGTGAGGTGATGCACTTTGGGAAGAATAACAGGAAGGCAGAGTACTGGGTCAATGGAAAGTTTCTTGGTAGTGTGGATGTGCATAGGGATCTTGAAGTCCAAGTACATAGACCCCTGAAAGTTGCCACCCAGGTTGATAGTGCTGTTAAGAAGGCATATGGTTTGTTAGGTTTCATTCGTAGAGGAATTGAGTTCTGGAGCTGTAATATCATGCTGCAACTATTCAAAACGCTGGTGTGGCCACACTTGGAATATTTGTACAGTTCCGGTCGCCATATTTCGGGAAGGATGTGTAAGTATTGGAAACGGTGCAGAGGAGATTTACCAGGATATTGCCTGGTCTGGAGGGAAGGTGTTATGAGGAAAGGCTGAAAGACTTGGGTCTGTTCTCATTGGAAAGAAGAAGGCTAAGAGGGGATTTGATAGAGACATACAAGATGATCAGAGGATTAGATAGGGTAGACAGTGAAAGAATTTTTCCAAGGATGATGACGTCAGCTTGTATGAGGGGGCATAGCTACAAATTGAGGAGTGATTGGTTTAAGACAGACATCAGAGGCAGGTTCTTTACACAGAGAGTGATAAGGGCGTGGAATGCCCTACCTGCTAATGTAGTCAACTCAGCCACATTAGGGAGATTTAAACAATCCTTGGATAAGCACATGGATGATGATGGAATAGTGTAGGGGGATGAGCTGAGCATAGTTCACAGGTTGGCGCAACATCGAGGGCCAAAGAGCCTGTTCTGTGCTATATTGTTCCACGTTCTATGTTCTTCTTCATGTACTATCCATACCCATTCTTGATTTGATCTGGTCACCTGAAATGGGAGGCTCCTTCATACCAGTATGGCCACTCCTCTGCTTTTGGAGTTGAAGGAGGAGAAAAATACCCTATTTCATTTTCCCTGCTGTAACTTCAGACGTTCCCTATCGGTTAAGTGTGTCTCTTGCAAAGGAGCGATATCAACCCTTTCCTTCTTAAGGTTTGACAGCACCTTTTTCCTTTTAATGGGGGAATGGCTCCCTGTTATATTCCAGGTGCACTACCTGAACAGATCGCTAGCCATGACTGCACACTACAGCCTGCAGTCCCCTAAGAGGAAGAACATATAGAACATAGAACATTACAGCGCAGTACAGACCCTTCGGCCCTCGATGTCGTGCCGACCTGTCATACCAATCTGAAGCCCATCTAACCTTCACTATTCTGTGTACATCCATATGCTTGTCCAATGAAGACTTAAATGTACTTAAAGTTGGTGAATCTACTACCATAGCAGGCAAAGCATTCCATACCCTTACTACTCTTTGAGTAAAGAAACTACCTCTGACATCTGTCCTATATCTATCACCCCTCAACCTTCTTCTCTCGAATGAAAACAGCCTTCATACCAGGCAACATCCTAGTAAATTTCCTCTGCACCCTTTCCAAAGCTTCCACATCCTTCTTTTAATGCGGTGACCAGTACTGTACACAATCCTCCAAGTACAGCTGCAGCATAACCTCATGGTTCCGGAACTCGATCCTCCTATTAATAAAAGCTAAAACACTGTATGCCTTCTTAACAACCCTGTCAACCTGGGTGGCAACTTTCAAGGATCTTTGTACATGGATACCGAGATCTCTCTGCTCATCTACACTACCAAGCATGTTACCATTAGCCCAGTACTTTGCATTCCGGTTACTCCGACCAAAGTGTATCACCTCACACTTGTCCGCATTAAGTTCCATTTGCCACCTCTCAGCCCACCTCTGCAGTTTATCGATGCCTCTCTGTAACCTACAACATCCTTCGTCACTATCCACAACTCCACCAACCTTAGTGTCGGCTGCAAATTTACTAATGCGCCCTTCTACGCCACATCCAGGTCATTTATAAAAATGACAAACAACAGTGGACCCAACAGCGACCCTTGTGGTACGCCACTAGTAACTGGACTCCAGGATGAACATTTCCCATCAACCATCACCCTCTGTCTTCTTTCAGCAAACCAATTACTGATCCAAACTGCTATATCTCCCACAATCCCATTCCTCCGCATTTTGTACAATAGCCTACTGTGGGGAACCTTATCGAACGCCTTGCTGAAATCCATATAGACCACATCAACCAGTTTACTCTCAACTAGCTGTTTGGTCACCTTCTCAAAGAACTCAATAAGGTTTATGAGGCACGACCTACCCTTCACTAAACCGTGCTGACTATCCCTAATCAAATTATTCTTTTCTAGATGATAATAAATCCTATCTCTTATAACCTTTTCCAACACTTTACCAACAACTGAAGTAAGGCTCACTTGGTCTATAATTACCAGGTTTGTCTCTACTCCTCTTCTTGAACAGGGGAACTACATTTACTATCCTCCAGACTTCTGGCACTATTCCTGTAGACAATGACAATTTAAAGATCAATGCCAAAGGCTCGGCAATCTCCTCCCTGGCTTCTGAGAGGATCCTAGGTTAAATTCCATCCTGCCCAGGGTACTTATCTATTTTCACACTCTGCAGGATTTCTAATGCCTCTTCCTTGTGAACCTCAATCATACCTAGTCTAGTAGCCTGTATCTCAGTATTCTCCTCTAGAACACTGTCGTTTTCTAGAGTGAATACTGTCGAAAAATATTCATTTAGTGCTTCCCCTATCTCCTCTGACTCCACGCACAACTTCCCACTACTATCCTTGATTGGCCCTAATCTTACTCTCATCATTCTTTTATTCCTTAAAATACCTATAGAAAGCCTTCGAGTTTACCCTGATCCTATCCGCCAACAACTTCTCATGTCTCCCCCTGGCTCTCCTGAGCTCTCTATTTAGGTATTTCCTGGCTACCTTGTAACTCTCAAGCAACCTAACTGAGCCTTCATATCTCATCCTAACATAAGCCTTCTTCTTCCTCTTGACCAGAGATTCCACTTCCTTCGAAGACCATGGCTCCTGCGCTCTACAGCTTCCTCCCTGCCTGACAGGTACATACTTATCTAGGACACACAGGAGCTTTTCCTTGAATAAGCTCCACATTTCTAATGTGCCCATCCCCTGCAGTTTCCTTCCCTATCCTATGCTTCTTAAATCTTGCCCAATCGCATCATAATTAGATTACGTACAGTATGGAAACAGGCCCTTCGGCCCAACAAGTCCACATTGCCTTTCCCCCAGCTGTAACTCTTGCCCAGTGGTATACACCTATCCCTTTCTATCACTAAGTAAACATAACAGAATTGTGATCACTATCACCAAAGTGCTTACCCATTTCCAAGTCTAACACCTGGCTGGGCTCATTACCCAGTACCAAATCTAAAGTGGCTTTGTCCCTTGTTGGCCTGTCTACATACTGTGTCAGGAAGCCCTCCTGCTCACACTGGACAAAAACTGACCCATCTATAGTACTCGTATTATAGTGTTCCCAGTCAATATTTGGAAAGTTGAAGTTCCCCATGGCAACTACCCTGTCTCTCTCACTCCTATCGAGAATTATCTTTGCTAACCCCTCTACATCTCTGGAACTATTTGGAGTCCTATAGAAAACTCCTAACAGGGTGACCTCTCCTTTCCTGTTTCTAACCTCAGCCCATACTACCTCAGTTGACGAGTCCCTAAACATCCTTTCTGCAACTGTAATACTGTCCTTGACCAACAATGACACACCTCCCCCTCTTTTACCATCTTCTCTGTTCTTACTGAATCTTCTGTTTTCTTACTGAAGAAGCACATTCGATGTGTGGCACGTGGAAAAAACACAGACTTTATCAAATCTGAAAACTATTCCTACCAACAGCACTAAAATTACTAAAACCAAGAAAATAACCATTAATCCTAACTTGAACAAATAAACACAAAAACCATTAGTCTCCACAGATCTCCCCTCTCATCCATAGGGGCAATCACTCCCAACCTTATTGCCATCCTAGCACCTTCCAGTCAAGGCCACACCCCAAACCCAAGCAATGGGAATACAAAACTCCTACAAGTTAATAATGGATGCTTCCCCCCACTACATATCTCAACCTCACACATCATTACACTAAAGAAATAACCACTCCTCACCATGAAAAAGAGAACACTAAAATAACAGATAACTACCAAATGGACATAATATGAATCAAACCAGACTTTACACCAAAGCAATACCCAGCCTATACGGCCAGAAATCATCAAAGAGAAAAGAACAAAAAAGACAAGATTAAAAGTATTATGCTATTGCCCGCACACATCTTTTCCTCTTTCCCCCTCAATTCAAGTCCATTATTTCAGCAAGTTCACAAATTTTTTTATTTTTTCCGCTGGGTTGAAGTTATAGACAGATCCTCCATAATTAAACATAGTAATGCCAGGTACCTCAGAGAATATTGAATATTTAAGTCTCTTAGTTTTTCTTAACATCATCAAAAGTGTTCCTCTTCTTAATTATGGTCCCAGAGAAGACTTGAAAAAGCATTATTCTCGAACCAGAGCCTGTGGATCTCTTCCCAGTCTTCTAGATGTTTCTATTATTAACTGCTTTTCTTTATAGTGCTGGAGTCGCACTAGGACCGGGAGGGAGCTTGATCCAACCCAGACCTGTGCATCATGCTCCGGTGGGCCCACTCCACACTCACCCAGCCCGACTCGATCTCCAGCCTCAACAACTCCGGGAGCCACTTCTCCAGGAACTCGGCCAGAATCTCACCTTCCTCGCATTCCAAAAGATTGACTACATGCAAGTGTTTTCTCCGATCTCGATTTTCAAGGTCGTCACCCTGTTCCAGCCTGGACCAAACCTGGCCTTCCAAGGTTCAAATCCACCCCTGGAGTTCTCCGTCATGGTCTCCAATGCTGCGGTCCTTTGCTCGACAGCTTCCACACATTGAAAAAGTCCAGTCATTAGATCACGGAGTTTCGTGAACTCTGAGAGAAGATGCTGCTGCTCCACCGAGCTCAGAGTCACCACCACAAGAGTCGAACTCCTGGCCGTGGGCATACCTGACATAGAAGGGGAGTGCCCTGCCTGCTGTGCTCCTCTTGCTCCCTTTCCCTCGTTTGATTAGATTAGATTAGATTAGATTAGATTTACAGTGTGGAAACAGGCCCTTCAGCCCAACAAGTCCACACCGACCCGCCGAAGCGCAACCCACCCATACCCCTACCCCTAACCTAACACTACGGGCAATTTAGCTTGGCCAATTCACCTGACCCGCACATCTTTGTGACTGTGGGAGGAAACCGGAGCACCCGGAGGAAACCCACGCAGACACGGGGAGAACGTGCAAACTCCACACAGTCAGTCGCCTGAGTCGGGAATTGAACCCGGGTCTACAGGCGCTGTGAGGCAGCAGTGCTAACCACTGTGCCACCATGCCGCCTTCATCTCGACTCCAAAGTGTCCAAATTCAAACTAAAAACTTTTGAGGTGTTCTCCCTGCTTTACACTGACAATTTTTCCTGGAGGTGGCTAATGAGGGAGTGGGGAAAAGAGGAAGTGTCGAAGCCCACCTTGCCTAGGGTATGGCACAGAGCCCAATATAACAGACTTTTCAGGTTGCCGCCATCTTAAATCTCCCGACCCACAGTTTTTTTTAAATTTACTTCCTGGTGCAAAAGTGTACACTATGTATGTGCCATGTACTGTCGGGCGATTTGCCATTGATGAAAAGCATTGACTGCAATGCTGCCCAGAACAGCACACTCTCTTAAGAGCTGGACTTTAACATACATTAAATTATTCACAGACCAAGTAGCGAACCACCTGAATACAATCAGTAACAAATTGTATTTACACAGTATCAATGATAAATCAAAAAAAATTCCAAGGTACAAGATATAAGCAAAATTTGACTCCAAACCACGAAGAGATATCAGTCAAAGTGATAAGTTTGAAAGGTGGCAAGAGAGATTTGATTAGATTAGATTTGATTACTTACAGTGTGGAAACAGGCCCTTCGGCCCAACAAGTCCACACCGACCCGCCGAAGCGCAACCCACCCATACCCCTACATTTACCCCTTTACCTAACACTACGGGCAATTTAGCATGGCCAATTCACCTGGCCTGCGCATCTTTGGACTGTGGGAGGAAACCGGAGCACCCGGAGGAAACCCACGCAGACACGGGGAGAATGTGCAAACTTCACACAGTCAGTCGCCTGAGTCGGGAATTGAACCCAGGTCTCTGGCGCTGTGAGGCAACAGTGCTAACCACTGGTCGAGAGGCACTTTATTTCCATTTATAAGAAACAACTTCTCACATTTCATAGAGTCATAGAGATGTATAGCATGGAAACAGATCCTTCGGTCCAACCCATCCATGCCGACCAGATATCCCAATCCAATCTAGTCCCACCGGCCAGCACCCGGCCTATATCCCTCCAAACCCTTCTTATTCATATACCCATCCAAATGCCTCTTAAATGTTGCAATTGTACCAGCCTCCACCACATCCTCTGGCAGCTCATTCCATACACGCCCCAGCCTCTGCGTGAAAAAGTTGCCCTTAGGTCTATCGTAAGGACAGACTGACAGGCAGAGGAGGTGCGGTGGCCCTGTTGGTAAGGGATGACATTCAGTCCTTTGCGCGGGGCTACCTAGAATCAGGGGATGTAGAGTCAGTATGGATACAGCTGAGAAATCCTAAGGGTAGAAAGACTGTCTTGGGAGTTATCTACAGGCCCCAAACAGTAGTATGGATGTAGGGTGTAAGTTGAATAAGGAGCTGAAATTGGCCTATCGCAAAGATGCTACTACAGCTGTTATGGGGGATTTCAACATGCAGGTAGACTGGGAGAATCAGGATGGTCTCAAGAAAGAGACTTTGTGGAGGGCCTCCAAGATGGATTCTTAGAACAGCTGGTGCTGGAGCCTACCAGGGAGAAGGCAATTCTGGATCTGGTATTGTGCAACAAACCAGAATTGATCGGGGACCTCGAAATGAAGGAGCCATTTGGAGGTAGTGACCATAATACAATAAGCTTCAATCTGCAATTTGAAAGGGAGAGGGTATAATCGGTAGTGACAATGTTTCAGTTGAATAAAGGGAACTATGGAGCTATGAGGGAGGAGCTGGCCAAAGTTCAATGGTGCAATACCTTAGCAGGGATGACAGTGGAGGAACAATGGCAGATATTTCTGGGTATAATGCAGAAGATCCAGAATCAGTTCATTCCAAAAAGGAAGAAAGATCCTATGAGGAGGCAGGGGTGGCTGTGGCTGACGGGGGAAGCTAAGAAACATATAAAGTCAAAAGAGAAAAAGTATAACATAACAACGATGAGTGGGAAAACAGAGGACTGGGAAGCTTTTAAAGAACAACAGAGGATTACTAAGAAGGAAGTATGCAGAGAAAAAATAGGGTACGAAGGTAAACTGGCCAAAAATATAAAGGAGGAAAGTAAAAGCTTTTTTAGGTATGTGAAAGGGAAAAAAATGGTTAAGACTAAAATTGGGCCCTTGAAGAGAGAAACAGGGGAATATATTACGGGGAACAAAGAAATGGCAGAAGAGTTGAATTGGTACTTCGGATCTGTGTTCACTGGGGAAGATACAAACAATCTCCCTGAGGTAACAGTGGCTGAAGGACCTGAACTGAAGGGAATTTATATTTGCCAGGAATTGGTTTTGGAGAGACCGTTAGGTCTGAAGGCTGATAAGTCCCCGAGGCCTGATGGTCCACATCCCAGGGTAATGAAGGAGGTGGCTCTAGAAATCGTGGATGCGTTGGTGATTACTTTCCAGAGTTCGATAGATTCAAGATCAGTTCCTGCGGATTGGAGGGTGGCTAATGTTGTACCACTTTTTAAGAAAGGAGCGAGAGAGAAAGCAGGAAATTATAAACCAGTTAGTCTGACCTCAGTGGTGGGAAAGATGCTGGAGTCTATTATAAAGGATGAAATTATGACACATCTGGATAGCAGTAACAGGATAGGTCAGAGTCAGCATGGATTTATGAAGGGGAAATCATGCTTGACTAACCTTCTGGAATTTTTTGAGGATGTAACTCTGAAGATGGACGAGGGAGATCCAGTGGATGGAGTATACCTGGACTTTCAGAAAGCCTTTGATAAAGTCCCACATAGGAGGTTAGTGAGCAAAATTAGAGCGCATGGTATTGGGGGCAAAGTACTGACTTGGATTGAAAATTGGTTGGCTGACAGGAAACAAAGAGTAGGGATAAACGGCTCCCTTTCAGAATGGCAGGTGGTGACCAGTGGGGTACCGCAGGGATCAGTGCTGGGACCGCAGCTTTTTACAACATATATCAATGATATAGATTGGTATTAATAGTAACATTAGCAAATTTGCTGATGATACAAAGCTGGGTGGCAGGGTGAAATGTGAGGAGGATGTTAGGAGATTACAGGGTGACCTGGACAGGTTAGGTGGATGGACAGATGCATGGTAGATGCAGTTTAATGTGGATAAATGTAAGATTATCCACTTTGGTGGCAAGAACAGGAAGTCAGATTACCTAAATGAAGTCAAGTTGGATAAAGTGACAGTACAAAGAGATCTGGGTGTTCTTGTACTCCAGTCAATGAAGGCAAGCATGCAGGTACAGCAGGTAGTGAAGAAAGCTAATAGCATGCTGGCCTTCATAACAAGAGGAATTGAATATAGAAGCAAAGAGGTTCTTGTGCAGCTGTATAGGGCCCTGGTGAGACCACACCTGGAATATTCTGTGCAGTTCTGGTCTCCAAATTTGAGAAAAGACATTCTGGCTATTGAGGGAGTGCAGCGTAGATTCACGAGGTCAATTCCTGGAATGGCAGGATTATCTCATGTTGAAAGATTATAGCGACTGGGTTGTGTACTCTTGAGTTTAGAAGACTGAGAGGGGATCTGATTGAGACATAAGATTATTAAAGGATTGGACACTCTGGAGGCAGAAAACATGTTTCCGCTGATGGGTGAGTCCCGAACCAGAGGACATAGCTTAAAAATAAGGGGTAGGCCATTTAGGACAGAGATGAGGAGAAACTTGTTCACCCAGAGAGTGGTGGGTGTGTGGAATGCTCTGCCCCAGAGGGCAGTGGAGGCCCAGTCTCTGGATTCGTTCAAGAAAGAGTTGGATAGAGCTCTCAAGGATAGTGGAATCAAGGGTTATGGAGATAAGGCAGGAACAGGATACTGAATGATCAGCCATGATCATAATGAATGGTGGTGCAGGCTCGAAGGGCAGAATGGCCTACTCCTGCACCTATTCTCTATTGTCTCTTTTATATCTTTCCCTTCTCACCCTAAACCTATGCCCTCTCATTCTCGACTCCCTGACCCCAGGAAAACTTTTTGCCTATTTATCCTATCCATGCCCTTCATAATTTTGTAAACCTCTATAAGGTCATCCCTCAGCCTCCGATGGTCCAGGGAAAACAGCCCCAGCCTGTTCAGCCTCTCCCTGTAGCTCAGATCCTCCAACCCTGGCAACATCCTTGTAAATCTTTTCTGAATCCTTTCAAATTTCACAACATCTTTCTGATTGGAAGGAGACCAGAATTGCATGCAATATTCCAACAGTGGCATAACCAATGTCCTGCACAGCCGTAACATGACCTCCCAACTCCTGTACTCAATACTCTGACCAATAAAGGAAAGCATACCAAACGCCTTCTTCCTAACCTATCTACCTGCAACTCTACTTTCGAGGAGCTATGAACCTGCACTCCAAGGTCTCTAACCTTGCTAATCAGTCTCCCATGGGGAACCTTGTTGAACGCCTTACTGAGGTCCATATAGATCACATCTACTGCTCTGCCCTCATCAATCCTCTTTGTTACTTCTTCAAAAAACTCAATCAAATTTGTGAGACATGATTTCCCACGCACAAAGCCATGTTGACTATCCCGAATCAGCCCTTGCCTTTCCAAATACATGTACATCCTGTCCCTCAGGATTCCCTCCAACAACTTGCCCACCACCAAGGTCAGGCTCACCGGTCTATAGATATCTCTCCAACATCTTAATGTTTTTCATGGTCCTTGTTTCCCAGCACAAGCACAGTTGAATAGGACCTAAGTATGCCCACAATGGAAGACTTCCATCACATCTTCAATTGCAAGGTGAACCATTTTCTAGGTTTGACTTGTTGACTTGTTGTCTGCAAGGGCACCTCAGCAGTATTTCTCCCATTTTACCAGGAGTAATGACAGTTACTCCACTATACGTTCCTCGGCAGAAGAAAACCAAAACGTTCTTCAGTTCCAATGTTGCAATCTGTCTAATCTATTTTGTCAAAAGAGCTTCTAAGCCTTGTAAAAGGCATCAGCAGTTGACATGAATTCTTCTTGGTCTTGAAAGTACATGGAGCACAATTCCTGCCTTTTTTGACATTATGTAAGTGGACAAATGAGCTGGCCACAGCCATCCCCTGCTGGAAACTGTCGATGTAGGAATAATGGAACACATGGAGTTTCCAGGTCCCATGCAAATATCCCACCCACTGTACGAAGATCTGAAATCCAACCTTCATCCAATCAAGGGCAATGTCCATCATGTCGGTGAAAGCATGAAGATCCCAAGGTAGCAATGATGTAAATAATCCTGTTTTTGTGTAATTAATTCAGGAGGAATGTTAACCAAGACACCTGGGAGAAAAAAATCCACTTTTCTTTCAATAGTAATACCAGATCTTTAGTAATCACCTGAACATGCTGATAGGGTCTTAGAACATCACACAGAGGTGTTAACACTGATAGTAGTAATCAATACTTCAATGTTGGTACAATTTCACAAATTTTAAGATTTGACTTCTGCCTAAACTGTCTCCAAGATATTCTGAAATCGCCAAATCTGTGGATTCTGTGAAGGTCATAAAATTAGAAACAATGTCAGATAATTGTTAAGCTATTTAGTACTACAACATATTTAACTTACTTTGAAACTGGAGCATGTTGCGCTAATTTTATCCTTTAACATGAAAATGAAAGACCCTCAAATGTATAAAACACAAGGCTACAAATTTTCCAAATGGTATTCATATGGTTCAACCCGATGGAAAAGTATCTGAAATAAAGTGCCCAAGATTGGCAGCACAATGGACTCCCAGTCCCTATATGCCTCCATCTGTCATAACCAGGGCCCCCAAGCCCTCCGTTTCTTCTTTAGCTGATGTTCCCACCAGTACCCTCCCACTGACTCATTCGTATGGCTGAACTGATCCTCACCCTCAACAATTTCTCCTTAGAATCTTCCCACTTCTTCCAATGAAAGGAGTAGCCATGGGCACCTGCATGGGCCCCAGCTTTGCCTGTCTCCTTGTCAGCTGCACGGAACGGTCTATCTTCCACAGTTACGTCAGCACCACTCCCCACCTTTTCCTCCGCTACTTTGATGACTGCATCGGCGCCACCTCGTGCTCCCATGAGGAAACTAAACAGTTCATCAACTTCAACAACATATTCCACCCCGACCTCAAATTCACCTGGATCATCTCTGACACCTCTCTCCCCTTCCTTGACCTCTCCATTTGCACCAACGGTGACCAACTCAACACTGACATTTTCTACAAATGCACAGACTCCCACAACTAGCTGGATTACACCTCCTCCCTCACTGCCTCCTGTAAAAATGCTATCCCGTATTCCCAATTCCTCCACCACAACTGTTCTCAGGAGGACCAGTTCCACCACGAAACGCACCAGATGGTCTCCTTCTTTAAGGACTGTAGCTTCTTCTTTCACATGGTTAATGATTCCCTCCAGCGCATCTCATCCACGTCCCTTACCTCCACCCTCAAATCCAACCCCTCCAATCGCAACAAGGACAGAACCCCCCGGTCCTCACCTTCTACCCCACCAACCTCCATATACATTGCATCATCATCCCGCCATTTCCGCCACCTACAAACGGACCCCACCACCAGAGATATATATCCCTCCCCACTCCTATCCGCTTTCCGTAAAGACCGTTCCCTCCGTGACTACCTCATCAAGTCCCCATCCACTAACAACCCACCCTCCCTTCCCAGCACCTTCCCCTGCCACTGCAGGAGTTGTAAAACCTGCGCCCATATCCCGCATCCCCCCACCTCCATCCAAGACCCCAAAAGGAGCCTTCTACATCCAACGTTTTACCTGCACTTCCACACATGTCATTTACTGTATCCATTGCTCCCGTTGCCGTCTCCTTTACATTGGGGAGACAGGACGTCTACTCACACAGTGCTTCAGAGAACATCTCCGAGACACCCTCACCAATTAATCCCACTGCCCTGTGGCCGAACACTTTAACTCCCCCTCCCACTCTGCCAAGGATATGCAGGTCCTGGGCCTCCTCCATCTCCATTCCCTTATCACCAGATGCCTGGAGGAAGAACGCCTCATCTTTTGCCTCGAGACCCTCCAACACCATGGCATCAGTGTGGATTTCACCAGTTTCCTCATTTACCCGCTCCCCACCTTACCCCAGTTCCAACCTTCCAGCTCAGCACCGCCCTCATGACCCATTCCATCTGTCCATCTTCCTTCTTACCTATTCGCTCCACCTTCCCCTCCAACCTATCATCTTTCCCCTCACCTCCATCCACCTATTGCAATCTCAGCTACCTTCTCCCCAGCCCCACCCCCTCCCATTTATCTCTCCATCCCAGAGGCTCGCAGCCTCATTCCTGATGAAGGGCTTTTGCCCGAAACATCGATTTTCCTGCTCCTCAGATGCTGCCTGACCTGCTGTGCTTTTCCAGCACCACACTTGGTTCGATTCTCCAGCATCTGCAGTATTCACTTTCACAGAGCTCAAAGGAATCCACATTTTAGTCTTAATTGGCAGTCCATTTCAGGGACACCGATACTAAGAATAGGAAAGCAGGTTCATTCCCAGGTACCAATATTGTTCATTTTAAGATGACCATAAACTTTAACTAAATATTTTATTTTGTGTGATAAGAAATTCAACCAGGTGTAGTTCTTGCCCAAGATTACTGGAGGATCCACCTTGCAGAAAGATTTTATGAACACCAAATAAGTAAAAAAAAAAGGAAGTATGTAAGATATAGATACAGGAATAGGCTACTGGCTAGGAATAGGCCACTGGCTGTTTGACCCTGCTCTTCCATTCAAAAAGATCAGGACAGATTTGATTGTGACCTTAATTCTGCTTTTCTGTCTGCCATCATAACTGTGACTCCCTTCTGGACTGATAATCTTTCTGTCTCAGCTTTGCTTATTAGATTAGATTACTTAGGGTCTGTTTCCACACTTCGGCCCAACAAGTTCACACTGACCCACCGAAGCGCACCCACCCAGACCCATTCCCCTACATTTACCCCTGCGCCTAACACTGCAGGCAATTTAGCATGGTCAATTCACCTAACCTGCACAGTTTTGGACAGTGGGAGGAAACCAGAGCACCCGAAGGAAACCCACGCAGACACGGAGAGAATGTGCAAACTCCACACAGTCAGCTGCCTGAGGCAGGAATTGAACCGAGGTCTCTGGTGCTGTGAGGCAGCAGAGCTAACCATTGTGCCATCGTGCTGCGCACAGTCCATACCGACCCGCCGAAGCACACCCACCCAGACCCATTCCCCTATGTTCACCCCTGCACCTAACACTACGGGCAATTTAGCACAGCCAATTCACCTGACCTGCACATTTTTGGATTGCTGGAGGAAACCGGAGCACCCGGAGGAAACCCACGCAGACACACGGAGAATGTGCAAACTCCAAACAGTCAGTCGCCTGAGGCGGGAATTGAACCCGGGTCTCTGGTGCTGTGAGGCAGCAGTGCTAACCACTGAGCCACCGTGCCGCCTATATTCAATGGCCCAGTCTCCACTGCTCGCCAGGGGAGAGAATTCCAAAAATTAACAAGCATCTGAAGGAAAAAGAAATCCCTTATTTCCATTTAAATTGGAGACCCTCTTGGTTTTAAAATGTGCCACCTATCTGTAGATTTTACCACAAAGGGAAACTAGCTCTCAGTATCTACCCTGCCAAAGCTCTGAAAAATCTCATATGTTTCAGTTAGGTTAGACTTCTAAAGGTTAGTCTTCTAAACGCCAATAAACCCAACCTACTGAAGATAACCCTCACGAGATAACCCTTTCAGTTCAAGAATCAGCTTAATAAACCTTCTCTGAACTGTCCCTAATACAAGTATCTTTCTTCTTCAATGTAGAGGCCAGAGCTCATATTGCAACAGCACTCCATTTTTATATCCCACCCTCCTTGTTATAATGGTCGATGCCGTATTTACCTTTCTAATTACTTTCTGTAGCTGCGTGCTAACTTTCTGTAATTCACTTAAAAATATACATGTGCAATCTTTCTTAATTTAAACAATGTTTGTCTTTTTTGTTCTTCCTGACATCACGGGCAGCCTCACAGTTTCCCACACTTTACTCCATCTGCCAAATCTTTACCTGTTCATTGAACATATGTCCTTGCACACTGTTTGCATTCCCCTCAAAACATGCCTACCTGCTTTATCTTTGTGTTGTCAGCAAATTTGGCTGCTGTAAAATTGGTTCCATCATTCAAATTACAAATATAAATTGTGTATAGTTGAGTCCCTGCCACTGGGACATGTGACACTTCATCATTATCATTTAAAAACTCAAAATGACCCCATTATCCTGACTCTCTGGTTCCTGTTAGTTAACCAATTCTTTATAAATGCTAACGTGTTACCACCAACAAATGGCAAAGAGTAGAAATACAGCAACAGTCAAGACTACATGTTATAAAGATAAGCAAAGAAGAAAACACTGACACTGCATCTGAACGCACACAGCGTTCATAACAAAATAAATCAATTGACACCACACATTGACAAGAATTAAAAGGACCTGATAGCCATTATTGAGACATGGTGTCAGGACAGAAAGGACTGAGTATAGAGGGTCCCATGACATTGAAGAAAAACAGGAAGTTGGGTAAAAGTAGAATAGCAGCACTGTTAATCAGAGAGAGTAGTTTTGCAATAATTAAAGATAGGTCCAAAATGTCAGGAAGTAAAACTGGAATGGGTGCACTTGAGGAATGATCGGAAAAAGAATTCATGAGTGGAAGTGGTCGACAGGCCCCCTAACAGAAACCACAATGTAGGACAGAATGTACAAGAAGGAATGCCGGCTGTTTGTGATAAAGATGGGTACATTTAATCTCCAGGTACAAAGTAGAAATATCAGACTGGCATCAGTAGCCTGGATGAGGAGTCTACAGAATGCCTTTACGATAGTTTCTCAGAGTGGCAAGTTTTGCAGCTAAACAGATATCAGGTTCTCTTTGATTTGGCATTGTGACAGGATCAAATAATGTCATCGCTATAAAGGCAGGTAGTACTGACCTCATATGATTTAATTTGATATGTTTGAACATGAGAAGATTGGAACTAAGACTCATATTTTAAACCTAAATAAGGGCAACTACGTTGACATGAAAGCTGAGCTAACTGAAATGAACACACATACAGGCAATGGTCTTAGTGAGGAGATCAAGGCTAACAGGGCGAATGTAGGAGAATCGGGTTGAGAAATATATCAGCAAATGATGAAATGGAGGAGCAGGCTAAATGGACTGAAAGCACTAAATCTGTTCCTTTGTCTTGTGGATTTATATTCAGCTAGGGAGGGTGGGTCAATACAGACACACTGGCAGACATTTCAGATGGTATTTCAGAACATTCAGCACAAATATATGATGACTATAAAGAAAAATTCTAAAGGGAAGTCCCACCATCCATGGTTAACTAAAGTAGTTAGGGAAAGCGGTTGAAAAAGCGTTGCTGGTTAAAGCACAGCAGGTCAGGCAGCATCCAAGGAATAGGAAATTCGACGTTTCGGGCATAAGCCCTTCATCAGGAATGAGGAGAGGGTGGCAGGCAGGTTAAGATAAAAGGTAGGGAGGAGGGACTTGGGGGAGGGGCGATGAAGATGTGATAGGTGGAAGGAGGTCAAAGTGAGGGTGATAGGCCGGAGTGGGGTGGGGGCGGAGAGGTTAGGAAGAAGATTGCAGGTTAGGAGGGCGGTGCTGAGTTGAGGGAACCGACTGAGACAAGGTGGGGGGAGGGGAAATGAGGAAACTGGAGAAATCCGAGTTCATCCCTTGTGGTTGGAGGGTTCCCAGGCGGAAGATGAGGCGTTCTTCCTCCAACCGTCGTGTTGTTATGTTTTGCCGGTGGAGGAGTCCGAGGACCTGCATGTCCTCGGTGGAGTGGGAGGGAGAGTTAAAGTGTTGAGCCATGGGGTGGTTGGGTTGGTTGGTCCGGGCGTCCCTGAGGTGTTCTCTGAAGCGTTCCGCAAGTAAGCGGCCCGTCTCCCCAATGTAGAGGAGGCCACATTGGGTGCAGCGGATGCAATAGATGATGTGTGTGGAGGTACAGGTGAACTTGTGGCGGATATGGAAGGATCCCTTGGGACCTTGGAGGGATGTGAGCGCAAGTTTTACATTTCCTGTGGTTGCAAGGGAAGGTGCCGGGAGTGGAGGTTGGGTTGGTGGGGGGGTGTGGATCTGACGAGGGAGTCACGAAGAGAGTGGTCTTTGCAGAACGCTGATAGGGGAGGGGAGGGAAATATATCCCTGGTGGTGGGGTCCGTTTTGAGGTGGTGGAAATGACGGCGGATGATACGCTGTATACGGAGGTTGGTGGGGTGGTAGGTGAGAACCAGTGGGGTTCTGTCTTGGTGGCGGTTGGAGGGACGGGGCTCAAGGGCGGAGGAGCGGGAAGTGGAGGAGATGCGGTGGAGGGCATCGTCGACCACGTTTGGGGGGAATCTGCGGTCCTTGAAGAAGGAGGCCATCTGGGCTGTGCGGTGTTGGAACTGGTCCTCCTGGGAGCAGATGCGGCGGAGACGAAGGAATTGGGAATATGGGATGGAGTTTTTACAAGGGGCAGGGTGGGAGGAGATGTAGTCCAGATAGCTGTGGGAGTCCTACGAAGAGACAGGCATAGCTGGGGCCCATGCGGGTGCCCATGGCAACTCCTTTAGTTTGGAGGAAGTGGGAGGATTGAAAAGAGAAGTTATCCAGAGTGAGGACCAGTTCAGTCAGTCGAAGGAGGGTATCAGTGGAAGGGTACTGGTTGGTGCGGCGGGAAAGGAAGAAGCGGAGGGCTTTGAGTCCTTCGTAATGGGGGATGGAGGTGTACAGGGACTGGACGTCCATCGTGATAATAAGGCGTTGGGGACCGGGGAAGCGAAAATCCTGGAGGAGGTGGAGGGCGTGGGTGGTGTCCCGAACGTAGGTGGGGAGGTCTTGGACTAAAGGGGACAGAACTGTGTCAAGGTATGCGGAGATGAGTTCGGTGGGGCAGGAGCAGGCTGAGACAATGAGTCGGCCGGGGCATTCAGGTTTGTGGATTTTGGGCACTTCCTCCAAACTAAAGGCTTTTCAATCCTCCCACTTCCTCCAAACTAAAGGCTTTTCAATCCTCTCACTTCCTCCAAACTAAAGGAGTTGCCATGGGCACCCGCATGGGCCCCAGCTATGCCTGTCTCTTCGTAGGATATGTGGAACAGTCCATCTTCCGCAACTACACTGGCACCACCCCCCACCTTTTCCTCCGCTACATCGATGACTGTATCGGTGCTGCCTCGTGCTCCCACGAGGAGGTTGAACAGTTTACTAACACCTTCCATCCCGACCTCAAATTCACCTGGACTGTCTCAGACTCCTCCCTCCCCTTCCTAGACCTTTCCATTTCTATCTCAGGCGACCGACTCAACACAGACATCTACTATAAACCGACTGATTCCCACAGCTATCTGGACTACACCTCCTCTGTGGGCGGCACGGTGGCACAGTGGTTAGCACTGCTGCCTCACAGCGCCTGAGACCCGGGTTCAATTCCCGACTCAAGGCGACAGACTGTGTGGAGTTTGCACGTTCTCCCCGTGTCTGCATGGGTTTCCTCCGGGTGCTCCGGTTTCCTCCCACAGTCCAAAGATGTGCGGATCAGGTGAATTGGCCATGCTAAATTGCCCGTAGTGTTAGGTAAGAGGTAAATGTAGGGGTATGGGTGGGTTGCGCTTCGGCGGGTCGGTGTGGACTTGTTGGGCCGAAGGGCCTGTTTCCACACTGTAAGTAATCTAATCTCTCACCCTGCCCCCTGTAAAAACTCCATCCCATATTCCCAATTCCTTCGTCTCCGCCGCATCTGCTCCCAGGAGGACCAGTTCCAACACCGCACAGCCCAGATGGCCTCCTTCTTCAAGGACTGCAGATTCCCCCCAAACATGGTCGACGATGCCCTCCACCGCATCTCCTCCACTTCCCGCTCCTCTGCCATTGAGCCCCGCCCCTCCAACCGCCACCAAGACAGAACCCCACTGGTTCTCACCTACCACCCCACCAACCTCCGTATACAGCGTATCATCCGCCGTCATTTCCGCCACCTCCAAACGGACCCCACCACCAGGGATATATTTCCCTCCCCTCCCCTATCAGCGTTCCGCAAAGACCACTCCCTTCGTGACTCCCTCGTCAGGTCCACACCCCCCACCAACCCAACCTCCACTCCCGGCACCTTCCCTTGCAACCACAGGAAATGTAAAACTTGCGCCCACACCTCCTCCCTCACATCCCTCCAAGGCCCCAAGGGATCCTTCCATATCCGCCACAAGTTCACCTGTACCTCCACACACATCATCTATTGCATCCGCTGCACCCAATGTGGCCTCCTCTACATTGGGGAGACGGGCCGCTTACTTGCGGAACGCTTCAGAGAACACCTCAGGGACGCCCGGACCAACCAACCCAACCACCCCGTGGCTCAACACTTTAACTCTCCCTCCCACTCCACTGAGGACATGCAGGTCCTCGGACTCCTCCACCGGCAAAACATAACAACACGACGGTTGGAGGAAGAACGCCTCATCTTCCGCCTGGGAACCCTCCAACCACAAGAGATGAACTCGGATTTCTCCAGTTTCCTCATTTCCCCTCCCCCCACCTTGTCTCAGTCGGTTCCCTCAACTCAGCACCGCCCTCCTAACCTGCAATCTTCTTCCTAACCTCTCCGACCCCACCCCACTCCGGCCTATCACCCTCACCTTGACCTCCTTCCACCTATCACATCTCCATCGCCGCTCCCCCAAGTCCCTCCTCCCTACCTTTTATCTTAACCTGCCTGCCACCCTCTCCTCATTCCTGATGAAGGGCTTATGCCCGAAACGTCGAATTTCCTGTTCCTTGGATGCTGCCTGACCTGCTGTGCTTTAACCAGCAACGCATTTTCAACTGTGATCTCCAGCATCTGCAGACCTCATTTTTTACTAGTTAGGGAAAGCACCAACCTTTTGGAAAAGCATTAAACAACGCAAACAAAAGTAGTATTTCAGGTGATTGGGTCAGAATAAAAAGAACAGCAGAGAATGACTGAGAAGTTATTCAAGCTGTGGAAAATTATATGGAAGATATAGATTGTAGGGAAATAGATGGTGACATCTTGCAAAATGTCCAGATTACAGAGGAGGAAGTGCTGGATGTCTTGAAACGGTTAAAGGTGGATAAATCCCCAGGACCTGATCAGGTGTACCTGAGAACTCTGTAGGAAGCTAGAGAAGTGATTGCTGGGCCTCTTGCTGAGATATTTGTATCATTGATAGTCACAGGTGAGGTGCCGGAAGACTGGGGGTTAGCAAACGTGGTGCCACTGTTTAAGAAGGGCGGTAAAGACAAGCCAGGGAACTATAGACCAGGGAGCCTGACCTCAGTGGTGGGCAAGTTGTTGGAGGGAATCCTGAGGGTCAGGATGTACATGTATTTGGAATGGCAAGGACTGATTCAGGATAATCAACATGGCTTTGTGCGTGGGAAATCATGTCTCACAAACTTGATTGAGTTTTTTGAAGAAGTAACAAAGAGGATTGATGAGGGCAGAGCAGTAGATGTGATCTATATGGACATTAGTAAGGCGTTCGACAAGGTTCCCCATGGGAGACTGATTAGCAAGGTTAGATCTCATGGAATACAGAGAGAACTAGCCATTTGGATACAGAACTGGCTCAAAGGTAGAAGACAGAGGGTGGTGGTGGAAGGTTGTTTTTCAGACTGGAGGCCTGTGACCAGTGGAGTGCCACAAGGATCGGTGCTGGGCCCTCTACTTTTTGCCATTTACATAAATGATTTGGATGTGAGCATAAGAGGTACAGTTCGTAAGTTTGCAGATGACACCAAAATTGGAGGTGTAGTGGACAGCGAAGAGGGTTACCTCAGACTACAACACGATCTGGACCAGATGGGCCAATGGGCTGAGACGTGGCAGATGGAGTTTAATTCAGATAAATGCGAGGTGCTGCATTTTGGGAAAGCACATCTTAGCATGACTTATACACTTAATGGTAAAGTCCTAGGGAGTGTTGCTGAACAAAGAAACCTTGGAGTGCAGGTTCATAGGTCCTTGAAAGTGGAGTCGCAGGTAGATAGGATAGTGAAGAGGGCATTTGGTATGCTTTCCTTTATTGGTCAGAGTATTGAGTACAGGAGTTCCCTATTCCTGAGATGCTGCCTCACCTGCTGTGCTTTAACCAGCAACACATTTTCAGCTGTGATCTCCAGCATCTGCAGACCTCATTTTTTACTACAGGAGTTGGGGGGTCATGTTGCAGCTGTACAGGACATTGGTTAGGCCACTGTTGGAATATTGCGTGCAATTCTGGTCTCCTTCCTATCAAAAAGATGTTGTGAAACTTGAAAGGGTTCAGAAGAGATTTACAAGGATGTTGCCAGGGTTGGAGGATTTGAACTATAGGGAGAGGCTGAACAGGCTGGGGCTGTTTTCCCTGGAGCGTTGGAGGCTGAGGGGTGACCATATAGAGGTTTAAAAATTATGAGGGGCATGGATAGGATAAATAGACAAAGGCTTTTCCCTGGGATCAGGGAGTCGAGAACTACAGGGTATAGGTTTAGGGGAAAAGGGGAAAGATATAAAAGAGATTTAAGGGGCAACCTTTTCATGCAGAGATTGGTACGTGTATGGAATGAGCTGCCAGACGATGTGGTGGAGGCTGGTCCAATTGCAACATTTAAGAGGCATTTGGATGGGTATATGAATAGGAAGGGTTTGGAGGGATATGGGCCGGGTGCTGGCAGATGGGACTAGATTGGGTTGGAATATCTGTTCGACGTGGACAGGTTGGACCGAAGGGTCTGTTTCCATGCTGCACATCCCTATGACTCTATGACTCTAAGCTGGAGAAATTAAATTATACGAGTGGAAGTGAGGTAGGAATGTAAAACTTGATAGCAAGAGCTTCTACAAGTATTTTAAAAGGGAAAGAAGGGAAGGAAGTAGAAGCGGGAGAGGAACTTTAGAGAATGAAACAATCTGATGGAGTTGTGGTGCAGATAAACGTCAATCTGTAGTCTTAAAAGAGGTTGCAGATATAATGATTATAATTTTCCAGAATTCTCTAGATTTAGGAAATTTTACAACATACTGGAAAGCAGCAAATGAGTAACATCTACTCAAGAGATAGAGGTGCTGAAAACAGGAAACCCAGCTTGATATCTGTCATTGCAAAGCTGTCAGAATCAATAATTAAAGAGGTTATAGTTCCACACTTAGAAAAATTCAAACTAATTGAAAAAAGTCAGCATAGTTTCCTCTTAGGAAAATCATGTTTATTCAATTTGTTGGAATTCTTTGAAAGAGGAACATGGACTGTGGATTAAGGGCAGCCTGCAGACGTATATTACTCTGATTTCCAGAAGGCATTTGATAAAGGTGCCACATCAAAGGTTATTCCAGAAAAAAAACCTCACGGCATAGGAACTAACATATTAGCATGGCTAGACGATTGGCTGGCTGGCTGGTAAAAAGCAGAGATTATGCATAAATGGGTCTTTGACTGATTAGCAGGATATAACAAGTAGAATTTCACATAGGTCTGCGCTGGGTCCTAACATTTTAAATTTATATCAATGACGTAGATAAGGAGAGTGAAGGAATAGTAACTAAATTCGCTGATGTCACCAAGATAGTTAGATGAGTATGTTGTGAAGAAGACACAAGGAAGTTGAGTAGTTGATAGATTGAATGCGTAGGAAAAATCAGCCAGTGGGAGTATCGGGAGGGAAAATGTGAAGTTGGTCACTTTGTCAGGAATGGAAAAAACAGAATGTTACTAAAATGGAGAACAATTGCAAAATTCTGGTGCAGAATTATTGAGGTGTTCTGATGCATAATTCACAAAAAGGCAATATGCAGGTAAATCATGTGATTAAGGTGGCTTATAGGATGCTATTCTTTACTCCAAGAGGGACTGAACATAAAAGTAAGAATGTTATATATGACAATGTTAAAATCACATTTCAAATACTGCGTGAAGTTTTGGTCTCCTTATTTCGGGAAGGATGCAAATGCTTTGGAGGTGGTTTACCAGATTGATATGTGGAGAGCAAAGGTTGTCTTCTGAACACCCTGGCTTTGTTTCTGCTGGAATTTGGCAAAGGGAGTGGTGACTTGATTGAAGTGTACAAGATCTGGACAAGGTGGACATGGAAATGATATTTCCTCTTCTGGGACAGTCCAGAACTTGGGAGCACTATTTTAAAAGTGAGGATGACATTTCAGGAAAGAGAGAAGAATTTTTTTCTCTCAAAAGGTTGGGCAATTTTAGAAGTCTCTGCCTCCAAAGGTAGTGGTCATGGGGTCATAGAGTCTTGTTAAGACAGCGGTGGATAGATTCTGGTCAGGCAAAGGAGAATCAAGGGTTATTGGAGGGAATGTGGAATTCGTAATACAAACAGATCAGCCATGATCTTATTCAATGGCAGAGCAAGCTCAAGAGACCGAGCTACATTGTTAGGTTTCACTTAATCTCATGTATTCCATTGATGATAGAAAAGTAATTAGATATATTAACATGTCATGACTAAGATAAACCACCTATTGGCCAGGGGCAAATTCGGACTGAATTAATCTGATCTATTTGCCATTTTTGTTAATCAAATTCTACTGTGAGTATGAATTCTGGAAATACTTGATAGTTTTATAAACTAATGCTTGCTAAATAATTTTCTTCTATGCCTTAGTAAAAATGTCTAATCATTTACACACTAATTCGAATAGAGGTGCACAAAAATTTGGCTGTGGATGTTGTCCAGCACAGATTTTATAATGAAATGACTGACTGCCACATCAGAAAATCTGCAAATTAATGTATCAGACAATTGATTAAAATTATATTCCCAGAAAACATTCTGTGACACACTCCACAACATTGTGTGCTTAGACTTGTATCAGAATTTTTATAAGTTCCACACAAAAGAATTACTGATGACCTCAAAGCAGTGCGATTTCAGAGAAAAACAAATACGGATAAGAAATTGGCTGAAGGGGAGAAATCAATGTGTACTACTTTAGCAGTGTCACATTCAGGTGTGTGGGGCCAAGAATGAAGTGGAGGATATAGAGATAGAATGATACAGATGTCGAGAGCTTCTTCTTGCAACCACTATTCTTATCATGTCCATGGACTGTATTCTGAAGCAATGCACATTGGCTAAATCTACAGTTGATATCAATTTAGTGAAATACAACACAAATAGTGAAAGAGGAGGAAACAAATTACCAAATACAGAAGAAGCTCACATGCAAATGACTAAACAATGGCAGATATAATTTAACTTCATCAAGAATAAAGAATTGACACTGGAACAAAAATGGGAAACATGACACTTCATGAATGATACTGAAATAGCTGTGAACAAACTGAAAAAGAGTCCTGAAATTGTCAACAGATTTAATGTTCAATATGATGCAATGCACTGCATCAGAATGCTGAAATACATAGTAAACACAATTAAATGCATTTAGATAAATTTCTGATCTGACAGTGTCGTACAGTACTGTATCTAGTAACCAGAAGCAAAGATGATATTGCAGTGTTGAGAACAGTGCTGAAACTAATCATATAAAAGCAACATACTGCAGATAGTGGAAACTGGAATCACAAACAGTAAATGCTTGAGGAACGAAACAAGTCTGGCAGCATCTGTGGAGAAGGAAATTGAGTTAACACTTCAAGTCTGATATAATGCTTCTTCTGAACATTCAGTTTCTCTCTTTACAGAAAACAGCCAACAGGCTGATTCCAATTGTAAAGAATTTGAGGTGTGAGGAAAAATGAGACATGGGCTTTTCAATTTAGTAAGCAGACATTTGAGAAGTCTATAGAGTTCTACGAAAACAAATGGTAAAGAAAAGAATGGTCTGGAAAGGTCATTGAAAAATACACCAACAGGACATAAAATGAGACTTTAATTTGAGTGCGAAGTAAATTTTCAGACCAATATCATATGTTCAAGTCACAAGTATTCGATATGTGCAATGTATTTTTCAACACAGATGTGAAGCAGAAACCTGAAATCAGTTACGCAACTAGATGTATTTAGTTAATTCATTTCAAATGGAGAGCAGAGGATTCTTTGGACAAGTGAACTATGTTGGACCAAATGGCCTTCCTTTTGCATGCTTTGCATAAAAAAAAATCCTCATCTGCATGCAAAGGAGGCTACTGAAGGTATAGGGAGAGATTTTTCTGAAAGAATCAGTGTCTCAACGATGTATGTAGTTACTCATGAGAAAATCTGTTGCCACGGTGTAGCAAGGAAGAGATTTCTGTGACTAAATCATTGTTTCAAATTGCTGAACAATGTGCACTACAAGCTTTCTAAAAACTGCATCGCATAGATAGGCACGACTGTCATGAATGTGTTGCTAAGGCACATTATTTGCCAATAAAACTTTCCACAGAAAGTCACATTGAATAATTATAACCACAGTTATGCTTTTAACAATGTATTAGTTGTTAATGACAGTCAGTTAGACAGGAGATGAATAACAATAAAATGAGGAGTCTCATTTCCATATATTGTGAATGATGTCAGATTTCAAAAATGTCAATGTACAATATTTTCATTTTTTAATCCTTAAAGCTTCTTTTTTCTCTTTTCTTTCTCCCTTAATCTATTCTTTCTTTCCTCCCTTTATGTTTCTTGTTGTGCCTGATGCAATATTGAATTCAATCACTCCAATTTATCTTCCTTCTCAATCCTTCATTTGTCTAATTCTCACCACTTTAAATCTTATCAGTTAAAGTCATTTATTGATGATCACATCAAACGTCAAGGTCCTGGATGCTTTATTGTCCTTGTTGCTTTAATGTGTGCATTGTAAACTGGCTGTGACTAGCCAGCTCGAAGTTATTCCCTTGAACTGAGGAGATTCTAAATCCCCTGTTTAGTTTTTTTTCACAAGCAGTGACCTCAACCTCTGACACCCCTGTTTATTATTTTTTTCCCCCGATACTCCTGTTTATATATTTTTTATTAACCCCCGCACTACCGCCTAACTGAGGTAGTGCTTATTTTTTTCCCCAGCACCCATAGTGTGTGTGTGCAGGTGTGAGACGCAGTGAGAGACACAAAGTGCACAAATCTTTATTCAATTTCCACCACCAGGAAGAAAGGAAAACACCCGGGTGGCCAGTGACAAGCAGTGCCCTTCACATCAAAGGGCAATGCTCTGTGATCAAACAGTGAAGGGGAGGGCAGGGACTAAATCAAAATAGAGTTGGAGGGGGAAATAATGCACTCCACTTTCTGCGGCGCCCACCTCTCCCTGAACAACTCTAGGGTGTTGGTGGACACCGCGTGCTCCTTCTCCAAGGACACCCGGGCTCTAACGTAACCGCCGAAGAGGGGCAGGCAGTCGGTATCCCCTGTTTAGTTTGCTGAGCCAGGGCTCCCTGATTGGCCCATGCTAACAACCCAATCAAGAATCTTTCAGTCAACAAGATTCACCTGGTTCCAATCATTACACCAACTAACAACTATGTGATGCTCCTTTCCAGTAGAATCTGGTCCAAGGGACAGATGGCATGTTGTGGGTTTGTATTGTATGCACTGGTTTTTATGTAATTGGATTGTTTTACATGTACAAATGTCAGTGTTACTGTTTTGTAATGATTGAAACTGGGATTTGAGGTTTGTCCTCATTTCCCTGAAAACTGATTGAATGGTAGGGTTTGCCATTCCTCTCCCTTGTAAAATTGCTGTTTATCTACATTCAACTGTTAATATTAATTGTTTTGTGAACTGTATATTGTTTTATAAAATATAACATAGAATCTGGTCCAGGGAGAAAATAAATCAGCTTCTCCACTGTTCTTCAAAGCATCAATTTTATTTAAATGCATTTTAAAGGATAAACTAACAAATGTTTAATACAAAGGCCCTGAAAGAAACAACGGTTTTATCAAATGGCCAAACTGCATTGTTATTACAGAAGAACCTTTATTATCCAGCATTTGATAATCCTAATGTCAGATTATCTGGCAACATTGCAAGGTCCCAATGCTTGACTAAACTATATTATCAGGCAGGGTAAAAAATGAGGTCTGCAGATGCTGGAGATCACAGTTGAAAATGTGTTGCTGGTTAAAGCACAGCAGGTCAGGCAGCATCCAAGGAATAGGAAACTCGACGTTTCGGGTATAAGCCCTTCATCAGGAATCTTTCCTGATGAAGGGCTTATGCCCGAAACGTCGAGTTTCCTATTCCTTGGATGCTGCCTGACCTGCTGTGCTTTAACCAGCAACACATTTTCAACTATATTATCAGGCATTCAATTAACCAAACAAAATATCGCCTGTCCACGTCCTTCGGATAATTAAGGTTCCTCTGCATACTGCTGTCTTTACTTGAGAGTGAAGCCATTTTGGGAGTTTAGCAACATGAAATTAAATATAACTTGTACGTAACTGTGAAAATATACAAATGGACATTGCAGAGAATGGACACTGGCAAGTGGAATACTGTATGTGTCACTAAAGGTCACTCAATATTGTTGGAAAAAAAGAGAAAATTGATCCTTAAATTTTAATGCTTTCAGTTTGATATCAACGAGAAATGTGGGGACAATTTTGTTGATTTTAAAATGTTATTAACAGATTTTATGAATGTAGTGTTTACAGAGATTATAACATATTACTGACATTTGTCTAAGTTATTTGTGACACAGCACACACAAACATGCCTAAGAAACCAAGTCAAGGTTTTAAGGCTAGGATTCTTTGTCTGTCAGGGAATCGAGGGATATGAGGAGTGAACAGGAAGACACAGCCCAAGATCAACCACAATCAAATTAAATGTTAGTGCAGTCTCAAATGTGCCATATGGTGTACTCCTGCTCCTATTTCTTGTGTAACTTGAGTATACCAAACCCTTGTAGTGAAGGATCACCTCCAGCAGCTGCCTCAAACCACTTCAGCTTCTCATCATATGCATCATGGCTTAAAAATAACATACAATATTGTCAAAAAGTGATCTGATAATTCCAGATTTTTAAACATTGAAAATGCAATTACTGTCATCTCTGTTTTATGAATATGTTCAAACATGCAGAATCCTTTCTGGCAGCTAAGTTGTTATGCGTGACTTGGTCCCATACACCACATAACATAGTCTGAGCTCCGCCTCCAACACATAGATCCTGTTGACTGGTCAATCACAATTGATCTTATTGCCCACCCACATCCCTTCTCTGTGCGCTCTTCCATAATCATACCACTATGTAATGTGATGCCATATGGCTAGAGAAAAGTGTACGCTTTTAACATGTTTGTCAAGCTTGTTGTATCATGTTTCAGACTGGTCCAGGTGGACTGTCATTCCAGGGTAATTTTGGTTTTGTAGTGGCAATGCAAACAAATTGAAAGAAACATACCAGAAACTGATGCATGAAGCCAGGATTTTACAGAACTCGATACACAAGAGGCTATTCAGCCCATCATGCATGAGCAATTCAGCTAGTCCTTCTCCACTGCCCATTCTCCACAGTTGTAAAGCATTTTCCTGCAGCTGCATATCAAATCGGTCCATGCAGGACAAAGAAAAATTATGGGAAATGACATGTGAGCCAAGGTCCACATTTAATATTTAAGCAACGCAAGCTGACCAGAGACCATGGAGACAAATCATGACTGCAGAAGTGACCTCTTTAGCCTTCACAGTTGAAAACTGCCAGCAAAGTTCTGGATGTTCCAAAGGCACAGAAAAGAGGAGTATCTGGCTGTCACTACAAGGTGAAGCAGAAATGATGGATTATGAAACTGGACCATCTAAAATGAAAACCAAAAAATGCACAACTTCCACAGGAAATGGGAAAATTGATTTCTATTCAGAACTGCAAAAGGTGAGAATTTTTTGCCTTATATGTCACCAAAATATATTGTTAAGTAAAAAGAAGAACTTCGAATGACACCACATAACAATGCATAGTAAATTCAAAGATAGTTTTCCCTTGAACAAGCAAAATCGATAAGTTAAAAGGTTAATTTGAAAGCTTACCAGTCATTATTTTCTAAACCAGCAGCAAAGGGCAAGGCCTGCGCTGAAGCATCATTTTGAGAGAGTCATCTTCTGGCAAAATTGGAGAAATCATTCACAGATGGTAAAGTAATTAAAGCAGTAATAACTGTGGCCATTGACTCAAAATTTAAAGACTTTAAGAACAATGGAGAAATAATAAATGCAATCCAAAGTATGTCACTCAGTGCTTCCCCAGTAGTAAGAGAAGTCAAATCCTTCTCCGACAATGTCTATCAGCAACTACAGCAGGATCTGAAGGACTGTGAATGCCTCTCACTGCAGTTCAATAAATCAAAATGACCGATACAGGCCTGCTAACTATTTCTGTGCAAATGGTTTTTAAGGACACAATAACTAAACACTATATTCTCATCTTTTTGTTCCTAAAACAGAGAACAAGGTATGAGGCTATCTACATTGAACTATATTATACTTGAGAACTATGCTATTCCAATCAAGAAACTGGTTTCATCACAGCTGATGATGCATCAGCCATGCTTGATGAAAATGTAGGCTTTGTGTCTTTTACCAGAAATGATATTGATTTCCAATCTTTTGTCAATTACATTGTATACTTCACCACCAAACATCAATGAGTCAAGCTATGGACTTATCTCATGTAATGAAAGTTACTGTTAAGACTGCAAACTCAATTCAAGCAAGAGCCTTTCAGCACCACTTGTTAAATCCTTATTCGAAGATCTCAATGCAGCCAATGCTGAACTAATTCTCCATACTGATATGAGGTGATTAAGTCAGGGAAAGGTCTTGCAAAGATTATTAGATGATTTGATGCCTGGAATCATCACCTTTCTGAAATTGAGGAATGAAGTGTGCAGTAAACTGTCAGATAATCCGTGGTTCCTCAACTTTGAGCTCCTTACAAGCACATGGGAAGTGCAGTAGTTTAGTGGTAACATTACTGGATGAGTAATCCTGAACCCTAGGTTAATGTTCTGGTGACATGATTCAAATCCCACTATTGAATGCAATAAAAATTTGGAATAAAAACCTCACCTAATAGCGACTATGTCGCTATCATCAGTTGTTGTAAAAATCAACTTTATTCACTGGTTTAGCCTATATGTGACACCAACTTCACAGAATGTGGTTGACTCTTGACTGCCCCCTGAGCAATTAGGGATGGGCCTAGCCACCAATCCTCACATCACACAAATGCATGAAAAAAAAACTAAATGCATTGAACTTGGAATGTCAGAGATAGGACTGGGAGTTCGCACTTTTTTTTGAAAAAAGTTTTTAGTTTTTTTTCCAAAATTACAAAACTAGTACAAAATAGTGTAACCCCTTTACAACATAATAGCAACAAAAATGCAAATAAAGAAAATAAACTTTTAATCTACTCCACAAACTACCAAAGCACAAGAAAAGAAAGCTCTCTCCATAAAAAAACTACAGAACAGTAAATAACAAAACGAAAAAAAATTCAAAATAAAATTAAACCAAATCATAGCAAGATAGCTTAATTTGCATTCAATAAAGTTACAACACATATAGGATGTCAGTAATCTGTAGTCTACCTAGTGCCCCCTGTATCAGTTGAGGTTACCATAAATGTCCCAACTTCTCAACCTGACCCTTCACCTGAAGCATGATGACTCTCAGGTTAAATCACCACCAGTCATCTCTCAATAATGAGAGAGCAGCCCTATGATCCTTTGGGAATGCGGCAACATTACTTTTACCATCTAATGCTTTATACAGTTCCATCATGCTCTCAGTGTACTTGTGCTTTGCCAATGTAGGAATACATCCTCCTGTTCTCCTCAAGAGCAAGGGTCTTTCTGTTTCTCAAAATGTCTCAGAGTCCTATTATTTAGAATGTATGTTCTTTCCTTGCTTATCCTTTCTACTCAACCTACCTCATACTTCTCCAGGGATGGGCAGAAAGGTGACAAATGAAATTCTATTGAGCCAATCCACTGATATCTTTTTGTCTTACCAACAATAATATGGCCAATTTTTGAATTAGCTCCAAACTTCTCATTACATTCCCTTGCATTTAATCATTGAAGTAGATCACAGATCCAGTACAGAGTCCCATGAAGCTCTTGGAAATAGCCCCTCAGTCATAAATATCTGTGTATATCGCTCAGTCGCATTCCTAAAATTGGTGTCTAATGTGCAGTAGTGGGCTTGAACAGTTCGAATGGTTACTACCTTCTCACCAAAATGTCTGGGGAATTTGTCTGCCACTGTGCTCTGAGAATATTTAATTGGCTGGACATGGACCTTCCAAGCCTATTTAAGGAGGAAGTGCTGCCTCTGGATTCGCTGACAGCTCTTTGGGCCCAGCAGTGCTCTTGGGAGTGATGGTCTCTGCTGGGATTGACTTCAGTCTCAGAAAAGAAAGAGCTGGGGAGGCTCAAGATATGGCCTAGTTGGGGTGTGGAGACTTACGGGGAATGGTACGGGTAGTGAATGATAGAATGCAAAGCTGCATTTTGGGAAAGCAAATCTTAGCAGGACTTACACACTTAATGGTAAGGTCCGAGGGAGTGTTGCTGAACAGACACCTTGGAGTGCAGGTTCCTAGCTCCTTAAAGGTGGAGTCACAGGTAGATAGGATAGTGAAGAAGGCATTTGGTATGCGTTCTTTTATTGATCAGAGTATTGAGTACAGAAGTTGGGAGGTCATTTTGTAGCTCTACAGGACATTGATTAGGCCACTGTTGGAATATTGCGTGCACGGTGGCACAGTGGTTAGCACTGCTGCCTCACAGCGCCTGGAGACCCGGGTTCAATTCCCGACTCAGGCGACTGACTGTGTGGAGTTTGCACGTTCTCCCCGTGTCTGCGTGGGTTTCCTCCGGGTGCTCCGGTTTCCTCCCACAGTCACAAAGATGTGCGGGTCAGGTGAATTGGCCAAGCTAAATTGCCCGTAGTGTTAGGTAAGGGGTAAACGTAGGGGTATGGGTGGGTTGCGCTTCGGCGGGTCGGTGTGGACTTGTTGGGCCGAAGGGCCTGTTTCCACACTGTAAGTCTAATCTAATCTAATCTAATTCTGGTCTCCTTCCTATCAGAAAGATGTTGCGAAACTTGAAAGGGTTCAGAAGAGATTTACAAGGATGTTGCCAGAGTTGAAGGATTTGAGCTATAGGGAGAGGCTGAACAGGCTGGGGCTGTTTTCCCTGGAGAGTCGGAGGCTGATGGGTGACCTTATAGAGATTTGCAAAATCATGAGGAGCATGGATAGGATAAATAGACAAAGTTGTTTCCCAGGGGTGGGGGAGTCGAGAACTAGAGGGCATAGATTTAAGGTGAGAGTGGAAAGACATAAAAGAGACCTAAGGGGCAACTTTTTCACACAGAGGATGATACGTGTATGGAATGAGCTGCCAGAATTGCAACATTTAAAAGGCAGTTGGATGGGTATATGACTAGGAAGGGTTTGGAAGGATATAGGCTGGGTGCTGGCAGGTGGGACTAGATTGGGTTAGGCTATCTGGTCGGTATGGACTGGTTGGACCGATGTGACTGTTTCCATGCTCTACATCTCTATGACTCTATAACACTCAACGCACTCTCATCGTAGCTCCCATCAATGGAAGCAATAGTGAATAGACCCATATTTATACTGGATTCTTCCTCCCAGGGTTCCTGAACTGACAGACATCCTCACAGCTAGACAAAGGCCCTAGATAACATGGCCAATACAACTATGCCGATATAACTCAAGAAGGGCCGCCATGTTCCAAAGAACAATTCCATTTTCTGGTGCACCATATTCGTAAGGAAGTCCAGGGGAATGTGTTCCATAACTATCCTATGCCAGTTTGAGAGTCCTGAGGGATTTTCCAATACCCAGCTCACTAAGGTGTTTTTCCTCGCACAAAAATACAGTAAACAGTTTTTTCCCATGTTCATCCAGAGAGGGAACATTTGGAAAACCAAAAAGAGAGACCCTGGATACAACCCAATCTCAGTTCCCAAGAATTTTGCCAAGACATTTGCCAAGACACCTGCAAATCTTCTGGCATGTCCACAAACAATAAGTGAGAGTACAGACTTCCATGTTGCACTTAAGGCACATTGGGGACGCTCCTATCTTAAACATTGAAAGCCGTTCTGGTGCCACGTGGGCCCTATGAAGTATCTTCAATTGAATAGCTTGAGTCCTATTATAAATAAAGATATTTCTAGCATTTTCCCAAATGTCCTCTCACATCTCTGAGGAGATTTCCACCCATAATTCTTGAGTCCAGGTTTTATATAGTCATTCCATTTCCTTTGACACATTATTACCTAGCAAGTGATAGAGAGAATTACCGAGGGGGTGCCCATAGATCAGAGCACTCTCTATATTCGATTTATAAGGATTAACCATCAATGTGGTCTTTTTTTGTATGCAGTCTCGTACTTGAAAATATCAGAAGAGGTCCTTGCTAAGTAGCCCCAACTTCTGACGCAACTGTTCGAAGGACATCATGATCTCCCCATCAAACAGATCTCCCAAACAGGAGATTCCTGTAGACTCCCAAAGTTTAAAGCCAGCGTCTACCAGGCCTGGCTGATATCCCAACATTCCCACTATAGGAGTGAAGGGGGAGGTCTTTTTGTAAATAACCCTCACCCTGTCACATCATCCTCCAAGCTTTGACTGTGTTTAGGACAATTGGACTTTTATAATGATCCATAACAGTTCTCATCTTGTCCATAAACAACAGGTTGATGAGGGGCATTTTGCCTGGGAGGCTTCGATATCCACTCAAATTGATAGTGGATCATGTGAAACCCAATCAGCCACATATGATAACAAGGAGCTCAGTTGGTACTTCCTAAAGTCTGGGAAATCTAGACCAACCCCCACCGCCTCCCCCCGCCCCCCCCCCACCCCCCCCCCACCACCCCTTTCTTGTGGAAGCTGCAATTTATCTAATTTGATAAGGAGCTGTCTATGTTGCCAAATAAAGGATCCAAGCCAGCCATAAAGCTGGAGAACATCCATCTTGACCAGAGCTATTCTTCCCAGCCAGGATATCGGAAGATCTTCCGAGCACCGAAGGTCCTGCCTTATTTTCTCTAACAATTGCACATAGTTAGCTTTATATAACTGATCGAAAGCCGGGCTAATAAACTGCCTAGATACCTCCCTGTGACTATCCAAAGGGCAAACGGGATCCATCCACAAAGTTGGATATGCTGGTAATACCTCCCACCAGCATGGCTTCTGATTTCATGAAATTAATTTTGTACCCTGAAAACACACCAAATAAATTAACCACTTATATTAAGCGGGACACAGATGTCAAATGGATCAGTTAAGAAAAGAAGGACATCATCCGCATAAGGAGTAATGTTATGGTTGCCATGATCCTACCTCGGGGCTGTTATACTGGGGTTTGTCTGAATGGCCTCCGTCAGAGGTTCGTTCACCAGTGTAAATAATAGTGGCGAGAGAGGGCATCATTGACGACAATCTCTTCCAACACTAAAACTATCTGATCTTATGCCATTAGTAAGCATTGCTGCTTTCAGATCACTATATAGCACTGCAACCCATTTGGTAAAAACCTCTCCAAAGCCAAACCATACCATGATATAAAAAAGGTATGGCCATTCCACCAATCAAATGCTTTCTCTCTATCTAGGGAAACAACCAAGTCCAATATCGCTCTTTGTTGGCATACTTGCACCATAATCAGTACTCTTCTAATATTATTAGTAGACCTACAACCCTTAGTAAACCCTGTCTGGTCCTCATTTATGATAAAGACAATACCTTCGCCAGTCTTAATGCCAGCATTTTAAAGTTCACATTCAGCAAGGATATAGGCCTGTACGAAGTACAGTCTTCTGGGGCTTTCCGTTTCTGGAGAATGAGACAAATATTTGCTTCTCTCAATGAGGACAGGAGACTACACTGACTGAATGAATAGTTGTACATGTCCATAAGCGTTCCATCCAGTTCATCTATAGAACTCAGTTGGGAATCCAACTGGCCTGGGCGCTTTACCATTCTGGAGCAGCCTCAGCGCCTCCTGTACTTCCTGAGTTGTCAAGGGGGCTCTCAAAAAAGACACCTGCTCTGTGGTTACACCTGAGAGGTCCAAGTTCTTAAAAAAGGACTTCCATCTTCCTCATTCTATCCTCACAGCCCTCTGACTGCTACAGCTCAAAATAGAATTTTCTAAATGCTGCATTGATCTTTTTAGGATCACAAGTCAAAGTGCCAGCATGCTCTCTAGTAAATGTAATAGATTGGGGAACCTTCTTCTTTCTGGCAAGGTATGCTAAATATCTGTCCGGCTTATTACCATACTCAGATAGTCGACCTGCTCCTCCAAGGCCTGCACTCAGCGCTCCAGGGCCTGGACCTGGCTCACGGAAGATTCGGCCACAGTACCGGAGGGCTGCGGCCCATTGCTCCACCCCTCCGACACGCTGCCCGTGACTCTGGATCTCCAGATCATGCTTTTGCAGCATGACTGAGATCGACTCCTACCTGGCCCAGGTCTCCTCCATCAATGCGTCGATCCTGTCTCGGAGTTTTACAAACTCCAAGACCAAACTCACCTCTGCAGTTAAGTACCCTGTGGCGGCTGCGGACGCATCCGTTGCGAGTTCAGTGCTGCTCTGCTCAAGTTTGGTGCAAAATGGCTATAACAGCCGGGAGAAAACTATTTCTGGCAATTTAAGAGGTGAAAGGAGGGCAGGTGTCCCACTTTGTCGGGGTCTTGGGTAGAGCTCGGACCTATTGGGTTGCCACCACCTTGAATCTCCCAAGAGTTGGCACATTTACAAAGCAGTGGAGTTGATTTGGAGATAATTTCTGAGCAAAATGATACTGAACTGAAACTCAGATCAAGGGACAGTGATTCTTTGGGAACACAAAAAAAGAGAGAAACACCCCCAGAGAAACACCCTCTTCTATCCTCCTGTACTTTTAAAGTGAAAGCTTACTTTGGCTACACATAGCTCTGTAGGACACAGTTCTCCCAAACGAAAATAATCAAGTCCATGTATCACACCAGCCATACAGCCATTGATTGACTGGATAGAACTAACAGTCTCAAATTATAACCAGACTTCAAGGCATTGGCAGATAATGCTCAGTTATAGGTGTCACGGTGAGAATTGGTGAGCAGTGGACAAACTGAGTAATTACATAGCTTTAGATTTACAGTATATGCCATTAAAAATAAACTATTTATTTTCTAAGGAGTAGATGCTGTGTTGTACATAAATTCCAAATGTGATCTTGTTTTTAAAAAGACTGGAAAGCATTCGCATAACTGTTGACAATATAAACTAGAACTGCTGGTCTCAGTCACTCCTCTTTAAACATCAATTTAACTATAACCTTGATTTCTGTAATAACTAATCAATTAGGTCATTTTCAAAGAGGAATTCATAGCTACTACATCCAGTCATTGTAAAACAATTTTTCTGGAATTGAAATTGTATGCATCAAGTAACAGTTGAATCCTGTTTAGCCAAATAGTGACAGAGAGCTAACCCAGGATGATCCGGATTGAGCATTTTTAGTCAAGTGCTATACTCTCCAAATTGCATTGCAGCCATCACAGTCATTTCCAGACAACAAAAATCTTCTGAAAAATTTAAATAAATGATATAAAATAATCAAGAAAATGTTTGATTTGAGTTTATTTGAATGGTAGGAATGAGCTTGAGTACCAGATGGGCATCCTGATCTAACTTGACCGGCAAACCCTGATGAATTCCAGCTGTCAAGTTGGCATTCAGGCAAGTACTACAAGTGTAGAAGGAAACAAAGTAATGTGAGGGGCAGAGGGCATCAATGCTCAGTCTCCAAAAATCCGCAGTGACATTGTGGAGCTGGGACGAACACTAAAGATCAATTTTAATTGCTCAGAAACTTGTTATTCGTTTTGAACCCAAGCTCCACCTATTTCTCCCAGCATTTGAATCAGGATTCCATAACAGGCATAGATCCCTGAATTATGTAATAATATATCCTAATCTTGAATTCAGCCAGTGAGATTTCTCTCCAATTTACAATCCATCTCCTTATATATTCCATGTGGCAAGCCACAGGCATAAGTGGAACAGCCAAGGAAACCACCATCATCCACACCCATTACAAATTTTGGTCACCTGATTTTTAACCAGAACATAGATGGGTGGGGTTAAACATCTCTCACATCATTTATTAAATGACAGTCTTTCACAGATGATCTCAAAGGGAGAAACCAGAAGGCTGTGGTGCCAGAAGGTATTTAAAAATGTGAAGTATTCCCTCTTTTGCCTGCTAATTGCTTTATTGTGCAGAACATGCTATTAAGTCATTATAAAGCAGGCTGACTTCAAAAGTCTGAATTTAATTAGAAATCAATGATGAATCATTGCAATAATCTGACAATCTTTGGTGAACATTTTGGCTGCCATCTCATTAAACGGTTTAAGAGATAAACACTGGTAATAGTGGGAAGTACAGGTAGAGTTCAGAATATTTAATCCAAAACTGTATCTATTTTGAATATTTCACTTTCTAAGTATACCATACATTATTCTTTGACAAACAACTCTCCCAGCAGTAGCACATTTTAGTATGAATGATGACACACATGTAAAGGAGTAAGAAGCAAAGAGCACAAGTAAAATGTTTCTTGCAGTTGCTTTTTCACATTTACATAAATTAGTTAGATGTGAGGACAGTTTGCTCATGATGCCAATTTAGGGAATAAGATAAACTGGGGAAGATTGCAAAAGACTACATGAGGACTTGGTTAGTGGAATAACTTGTTTTGTAATAGATGCAAGTTCCATGCAGAGAAATGGGAACATAGTGTAGTACATTTAGAAAAGCAAACAATGAAAGGAAATCTGTGCTAAATGGAAAGCGGTGGTGATGAAAATAGAGATCCATACATGCTGGGAAACACCTCTTCAAATTGGGAAGTCATCAAGAAAAAGGGAGAAATGGTCAAACGTGATCCTGAGCTTTAAATGTCAAGTCAATGAATGCATAATCAAGTAAGTGGTATTAAATTTATTCAATAGGTATGATGGTACCTTATAGGTGCCTGAGCAATATGGGCTTTGGTGAGACTTGTGGCAAAATCTGGAGAGAAATCTAGCAAGACAAATCTCAGTGTTGGAAGAATCGTTGATACATCTACCAAGCAGCGAGTAGAGTTGCCAATTTTTGGGGCTGGGGGAGGGATTATTGCTTGTTAAAGGCCTTATTGACATTCCAACTCACATCATCAATATTCATCTTCTTATTGCACTGAACTTGCTAAACATTGAGGATTTCTGATAAAGAAGTTAGAATGGGCAGCTCCTGATTCAGCTTACAATACTTGAAGAACTACATCTTGGACACTGAGCACCAATGGTTTAGATTAATGTCCATGGGAATTGGCCATGTGCAACCCATATTCATGGACATGGTACGTGCCATAAGGGTTCTTGGAGGCTGGCACATCCCCGCTCCATTTACAAACACTTTTGCACTTCCATTCAACATCTCAGGCTGCACCAACAATGATCATTATAATCTTGCTGCCAGGACACTGTGCACTGTGCACTCAGGACATGCACACAGCTCACTGATTACATTTCTGGCTTCTTTGCTTGCTGTCATAGTGCTCACTCAGTCTAGGCCTGTCTGGATGCTCACAAAAGCTCTGCCTTGCATTGCATTGCCCTTTTGCACTCTTCAGTCAGAGATACCATGCTGATATTACCTCGATCTTGCCTTGCCATTTAGCACAGTCACAAAGCTTGTCATGATTATTAGCAGGCTTCATTCAAGCCAAGGAAGATAGCGTTCACTCAGGGAACCTGACACAATAAGTCATGGGTAGCTTCTGATCCAGGGGTTTGAACATGATCAGTCACTTGCTCAGGTCAGAGTCAGGATGCTCACCACTTAAGAGGTAAGAAACAGAATATTAGAAATGTCTTGACGCTTTCTGCCCTAATATGGGCAGTTTCCCTCCTGGAATGATAGAAAGTCCTGTATAATGGCAGATGAAAGTGGGCACAGCTGTTACTTCTAATACAGGTAGGGAGGTATCCTGTGTAAGTGAGAAGGCAGTGTAGGGGGCATCCAGGGGTAGTGCCTTAGGGGTTTGAGGTGTGTGAGCATGAGTGACAGAGGATGTTGTAGGCAATAGAGAAAGTTGTACAGCGTGAGCCTTGGTGAGAGGTCAGTAAAGTAGTAGATACAGAGTGAGTGTGAGATATTAGAGAGAAGTTGGTGGCACTTAACCTGGCTAACTGAAGAAGTCACTGACCTTCTTTTTACGTTACTATGCAGATAGTTGAGACTGCACTGACTTGTGTGGCAATCTCAGACCAGGCTAGTATGGTCTGGTATCATGGTCTCCACTGCTGGTCCTGGGGGAAGAGCACATCCCACATCTGCACCACCCTGTCCAGCAAGACATTCAGGTCCTTGTCTGTAAAACATGGCATGGGTGCAATGGATGCCAGTCATTCAGTACATATCCAATGAGTGGCAAGTCATTTTGGAAATGGTGTGTGGTCAGATTGGGAGTGAAATCAGACATGAGGAATGCCATAGGAGTTGGTAAATAGTTAATATGGTGAAATTGATAAGATATGGCAAGAAATCACATTAGGCCTTGCAGTGAGAAACCCTTCAAAGAACTCAACATAACTTGGGCTTAGGTGAAAAAGACAAAATTCAGCACATAGACACAATTTAAATGCTGCATGCAGTTCTTCACTCCTCATTATAAGAGTATATCAGATCCATGGAAAAGACTCAGCAAGGTTTACTAGACAATAAGATAACTGAGGTAATGTTTTATTTAGACTGAGTCTATTCTCACATTCTAGGCATATAACTCGTACACCTCAATGCCATTGTAACTTCCCACTGCATTATCTGCACGACATACACTCAGTGACTCTTAATAATTAATGACATGGGTCACCCACATCTGTTATGTATCAGAGCCAAGCATGGAACTTCCAACTCTGCAAGTAAAAAATGATGAATAAATAAAATTATCCACTTAAATGTTGCCGGTTGACTTGGTTATTCACAGCGTGAAACTGCTAAATTAACCAAGAACTTCACAGGAAGAATCTCTCTGCTTTTCATTTTCAGAAACTGCACTCATTATGAAGATGCATTATCAATACATCCCATAGTACACCACCTTAAATGTTAATTACTGGCAATGTTGGTGTTGACACAGAAATTGTAGCATACTTTTTCTGCTTTAAACCCCTGAAACATGCTTACTATAATTGTGAATCTGCAAGGAAATATGTTAAATTAAAACTGTAGGTTGTTGGTGACTCCTTTGGCAGCAGGTTGGAACTGCAGCATCCAGTAGCCAGGGCATCTAGTTATTTCAAGTTTACATTATATTACCTACAGTGTAGAAACAGGCCTTCCGGCCCAACAAGTCCACACCGACCCTCCAAAGAGAAACCCACCCCACTATATTTATCCCTGACTAATCCACCTAACACTACGGGCAATTTAGCATGGCCAATTCACCTAACCTGCACACCTTTGGACTATGGGAGGAGACCGGAGCACCCAGAGGAAACCCACGCAGACACCGGGAGAATGTGCAAACTCCACACAGACAGTCACCTGAGGTGGGAATTGAACCTGGGTCCCTGGCACTGTGAGGCAGCAGTGCTAACCACTGAGCCAGCGTGCTGCCCCAATACAATTTTTTTGAAACTGTGAAATTATGGACTAATTGCTGGCTATCGAGCTCATAATCAAGGAGGACTGGATCAGTAATATTGACTAGGTGCACTTTCCTACTCCACAGCACTATGGGTTGTATCAGTTTTTTATTGGCTAAGTTCAAGTTGCGTTGAGCATTGAGGCATTTTTCATTGCAAAGTCTAGTGGAATTTCTTGCTATTTCTTGTTGCATTAACTATCTAACCTTCTATATGGCTTCCCTCACATCTAATATCTGCCCTATCTTACCACATACTGTTCCCAGAAAAACTCACCACTCAGCAGACATCTGGTTAAGCAGCTGCACCTTTGCATTCATGCCATTTTGAAAAGACTGCCTTGCACCTGCACGAGCACTGACATTCTGAAGTTATTATCCTCTTCGTCAAAGTACAGAGGTAGAAGATGGCAGAAAAAAGGAAGATGTCACCACAACTCTCTAACAGGGGCCTAGAGTTCCTGGGGGACAGGGTGGTGCAAAGGAGAGACATCCTGGAGGACTGGCAGAGAACAATGTGTCACCAGACCACGGGAGTGTGATCCAAAGTAACCACCCAATTCAATGCCATCTACAGGGCATGCAGGAACTTACTGCAATACAATCATCACTCATATTCTACAACCTGCTACCTCACATTCATTCTGATCTCTGGCAATGTACCCACCTCCCACCAAACTCACAACAATACTCTGTCACGCTCACTATTGCACACAACACCGTCCCTCACTTGCTCTCATTCCCCCACAACCTCTCACATGCTAACCCAGCATGCCCTCTGTGCTGCCTCTTTAGTCCCCTGGAATACCTCAATACATTTCCCCATACTCAACAGAACAAGGAGCTGTGCCACCCACTGTTATCTCACTATTTCTCCCCCTTTCTGTCTTTACAGGGGAAGACAGCCATTAAAAAGGCACAGAAAGGCTGATAGAGGTGACATTTGGTTTCTCACCCCCGTGATAAAAGAATCCTTGCCCTTACCCAAGAAGGCCATTCCTGCAGAGATGCAGAAATAACTGTCGTACCAAATGAGTATGCACCTTGTTGCATTTCACAGGCACTCTGTCATTGATTTCTATCATTGCACATTACTTCTAAGCTCTAGCTTTGAAGCCATCTCTGTCGTGTCTTGTATGTACAACCAGCCTTCCCATGACATCTGTAGAGAAATGTCTGGCTCTCCAGACACCACTTCTGAGGATGAGTACCAAGGACTCAGCGAAAGCTTCCACCAGCTTGCCTCATTCACCACCCCTCCCTCACTGATTCAGAAACAGACAGCACAGTGGGAACATTATAAGCAGAGTCTGGGAGTAGAAGCTGTTGAGCTCCGCACTGTGATAGATATAGCAACTGACAGAGGAAGAAATAGCTCAGGCCACTGGCTGCTAGACACAGGACACCTGCACAGTCTGAGATTGTAGAGGACTCAGTGACATCAGCCATCAGAGATTACATCCAAATGCACAGGGAGAAACAGGAAACAGAGGCAGGAGTATGAGATGCAATGGCCTTTGTCCAGAGCAGCAGCAGTGCCTCAAGTCATGTGACCATCTGGTTCTCCATGGATAGATTGGCGATTGCCATGGAGAGTCAGGTCCAACACTAAGGTCCTGCTGGACAGGTGCACAGACCTGCATTAAACTGGCACACCCATTGCTCTTCCAATGCATCAGAGAGGTTCCATGATAGTCATAAGGTGTTGTGTGATTCTGCACACCAATGTCTGCGTAGGAAGGGTTCATACAACGGATTGTACCGTGGGCTGCAGTTTGGTCAGAGGCAGCTTGGAGGTTAATTGAAGTAGTGAGCTGAAACTGCCTGGTACCTGCTCTGGTCTCCATGTCAAGTTTTCTCAATGTCTATTTTGTTTGGCAAGTTCACTAAGGTTGAAAGATGAATACTAATGAGGGGAGTTGGGCCGCTGACATGGCAGACAACAAAGAATGATCATGGTTAATTAGAAACTCAGCACTGCCCAGTGAGAAACTCAGCTCACCGCTCAGGAAAAGATGGAGGGAGTTGCTCCCACTATTGAGATGGGTCTGATCAGAGCTTTTCACCAATTCTGCCACACAGTTCACCACTGCACATGTTGCTCAAGTCCCACTAAGATTCTGAACTGCCTTTTACATCTTCAAGCTCTAAGGCAAGTCTTCCACTTCCATCCAACTTGTTCTGCAGTCTCTGCATTTCTTATTTAGTGCTGATATGTGCCAGCTTTCTAAAGTCATAATGAACTAGTGAAGATGCCAAGCCACATTTCACAGCTCTCACATTTTCAGTTTGATTTACTAGATTTAAAACCAAAACTGAAATACCAATATCTAAAAGTTAGAATTCCCCAATTCCCCTAGGTTATTGACAATAAAATGATTTACATTGAATAAAGTTATGTAGATCTGAGAAAAAATGAGCTGCACATTCCAGTCTTCCAAAGGGAGAGTAAGATAACAGGACTGTCATATTCAGTCACTCGAGCTGAAATTTAATTGAATACCTTCCCTTTGAAATGTCTACAAAAATATTGCTACTTTCTAATTCACATTAGCCACTTTCTTGGAGTTAAGTCAGCATAGAAAACCTTCTTTCCATCATCATTTCAACAAAATTGTATTATTTAATTAATTCAAGATGAATGGTGCATCATTTTATACTGGAAGGTTAGACTGAATTATAAGGAGAGGTTGGATAGACTGGGATTATTTTCGCTGGAGCATCAGAGGCGGAGGGATGGTCGTACAGAGGTTTATAAAATCACGAGGAGTATAGATAAAGGTGACTAGCCAGGTAGTTTACCCAGGGTAGGAGGGTCTAAAACTACAGGGCACAGGTTTGAAAGGTGAGAGGGAAAGATTTAAAAGAGACCTGAGGGACAATTTTTTCTACACGGAGGGTGGCGCATGTATCAAAAAACTTGCTAGAAGTGGCACAGGTAGGTAAATTAAAGCATTTAAAAGACATTTGGACAGGTACACAGATAGGAAAGGTTTCGAAGGATATGGACAAAACATTAGTTAGGGCGACACGGTGGCACAGTGGTTAGCACTGCTGCCCCACAGCGCCTGAGACCTGGGTTCAATTCCCGACTCAGGCGACAGACTGTGTGGAGTTTGCACGTTCTCCCCGTGTCTGCATGGGTTTCCTCTGGGTGCTCCGGTTTCCCCCCACAGTCACAAAGATGTGCAGGTCAGGTGAATTGGCCATGCTAAATTGTCCGTAGTGTTAGGTAAGGGGTAAATGTAGGGGTATGGGTGGGTTGCGCTTCGGCGGGTCGGTGTGGACTTGTTGGGCTGAAGGGCCTGTTTCCACACTGTAAGTAATCTAATCTAATAAGTGGGACTATTTCCGTTTAGGAAACCTCGTCAGCGTAGAAGAGTTAGGCCAAAGGGTCTGCTTCTGTGCTGTATCTTCTGACCTTCATTTGAGTCTGCTGGTGGCCAACATTGACTATTTGAGTGTACAATGCTTCAGAACATTTTACATAAATACTTAAGGAACCACCGTTTTTCAAAAGAAGAGGAATTACGATTGCAGTAACTTCATATTTGGGGATAAAAGGAAAAACACAAACTTCAGGTAAAAAATGCAAAAATTCACCTTTAATCATATTTTAATTAATAACATATTTCGAACGAAAAAAAGCTGTTGTAAATCTTATTAAAGGTCAGACGTGAAATAAAATGGAATTATTTTATTATTGAAGGAGACTAGAATAATAAACCGGAATTTTAAAATGACACTGCAGTGCATAGCACTTCCTGGATGATGATCCATTTAGATGATTGAAAGTGAATAGAATAAGATGTTCCTGGACACAATTTTCATTTTTCACCGCAAACACATTTAGGGAGATTTCCCAGCACAGAATATAATTGGTGTTAAACAGTCGTGGTGGCTTGTTGTTCCCTCACCATTGTCATTGTTCTCTCTACACGAATGATAAAAGAATATAAGGGATGTTTCTTTCCTGAACAAACCACATTTTATTCTTCCATACCCTTTCAAATTCATAATGACCAGGGATCTCCTGCTAGCAGGTTTGCAAGCTGAGAAACTGTAAAGTTCCATTTAGAATAAAATCACAGAATCCTTAGTGTGGAAGCAGTCCATTTGATAGATTGGGTCCACACTGACCCTCTGAAGAACATCTGAGCCAGACCCATCCCCTTACACTATCACCCTGCATTTCCTATGGCTAATCCACATACCTTGCACATTCCTGGACACTCAGAGCAATTTAGCATGGCCAATCCACCTAACTTGCACATCTTTGGACAGTGGGAGAAAACTGGAGTACCTGAAGGAAGCCCACGCAGACACAGGGACAATGTGCAAACTCCACAAAGAGAGTTGCCTAAGGGTGGAATCGAACCCAGATCCCTTGTATTGTGAGGCAGCAGTGCTAACTACAAAGTCTTCCTGCTGACTAAGTATCCAGCTCAATCTGTTTGCTATTTTCCCAGAGTAGGTGGCACAGGTGAAGCCGACAAAAAGCCCTGCCCAACCTCAGGCTCACTCTAATTGAAGCCCTTAAAATGCTGAAGGGCTTTGCCCGAAATGTCGATTTTCCTGCTCCTCGGACGCTGCCTGACCTGCTGTGCTTTTCCAGCACCACACTCTCGACTCTAATTTCCTGTATCTGCAGTCCTCACTTTCACCCTTAAAATGGCAGGTAACGTTAAGGGCTGCTTCCTGTCCAACTTCAAGTTTGAGCCAAGTGCTTCGTGAAGGCAAGGAGATCACCCTCCTTGAACTACTGGCAGAAAGTGGGGACACCTCTATCACTGACCCTTTCTCCAGTTTGGGTGCCCGAAGTACCAATGCCTGCTCTGTCATCCACCCAGGTATTCCATCCCCGCCTGGCCTTGCCATTCCAACCCTGTGCTTCTCTTCCCATCCTGCCATGAGGGATTTGTAGGCTCCTGCACCAGTCACAGCATTCTCCACCAATCTGATTGGCCATTAAATCTCTAAGGGGCAGAAGTTAGTTTAATAAGTTATAACATTTTTCAGACATACAAACCTGAAACCAAAAGATTGTAAATGTATCCTGTAAAGTTCCCATTTTTAATGTTATAGATCCAACCTGATCTAAATTTCTCAAAGTAAAACCAAGTCCAAAATTACGGCATCTAACAGCTCCACAGCTTTTATTTGTTGCTTCGAGAGCTTATAGCACAATGGCGTGCACATTGATACCAAAGCGTGACTTAGATGAAATTAATTTCACCTAATACATAGGCATTTATGTATCCACACTCCCATTGCCTTAATGAAAGTAATGTTATTCATGAATCTTATATATGTCAGTCACCTAAAAGATTAGAATTTCTTGGCTGCAAATGAAAAAGAAACAATCAAGTTACTCAACAGTATAAAGTTCAGAGAAGAGAATGGAACCTCAAAGTCAACTGCATTGCTAGAAGAGAAATGAGACAGTGCCATTGCTTTCAGTAGAATGCACATGAACAGGAGCACATTCCTCACTCTACTGTTAATGTTATTCAAGAGGACTAATTCTAATTCAATGGGCTCTTTAGGGAAGCATGCCAGAAGCAGCAGACATATGAAAAAAACGAGATATCCGTCTGGTGAAGCCACAACACAGAGTTGCAGGCTTGCAAGAAAGCGGAAACAGCATCAGACAGAGAGTTAAGCAACCCCAAAACCAACAGATCAAATCTAAGCTCTGCAGTCTTGCCACATCCAATAATAAACAATGATGGACAACTTAAAAAAAAAGAAAGTGATAGAAGCTGTCATCAACACTACTATTAAGCAGCACTTACTCCTGCTCCTCATTGTTGATTCAGTTCCACCAAGACCATCAGAACCTTGGTCTAATCCTGGACCAAAGAAGTGAATTCAGACTGAAAGACGAGAGCAACTTGCCATGACACCAAGGTAACATTTGACTGAGTGTGGTGTCAAAGCTCTCTGGTAAAATTGAAATTAAACTGAATCAGGGGCAATAATCTCCACTAGTGTTAGCATCCCAAACTTGGGCTAGGAGGCCTACGTCTGAACGCTAACAGCTTTTAAAAAGTTATTTCATAGGATATGGGCATTATGGGCTAGGTCAGCATTTATTGCATCCCCCTAATTGAACAGAGAATAGTTAAGAGTTATCCCATTGATGATTATCAAGAATTATATGTAGGCCAGACCAAGTAAGGACAGCTGATTTGCTTCCTACAAGGATATTAGTCAACCAGATGGATTTTAAAATAATTGGCAGTGGTTACATGGTTGCCATTGATTAGCTTTGTCTTCCAGATTTTTACTGAATCAAATTTCACCATCTGCCATGGTGAGATTCAAACCCTTGTCTCCACAACATTAAGGTGACAATTAAAATTATTCCAGTGACATGGCCACTGCTTCCCCGTGCAGTGTGTCATAACATATCTGAACAGATTGATTAACAACTTTGCATTCAATCCAACTGGTTTCCCATGGATCAGAGTCTAAGAGAGTGAGGTCTGGGGCTAGGGTGGGTGCCTCAAAGTACACCTTCTGGAGATGTGTAGAATCACAGTCAGCAGTTCCCACACTTCTGGTCTGAATTTCACACAGTGTTAGCAATGGGGTTGAAGGTGGTGGGATGGTAGAGGCATTTTAAATCTAGTAGCTGGCCTCTGCTCCTCTATAATTACACAATTGGCAGTGGTGGCACCAGGCAGTGTGCCTGACAGTGATCTCAAATGCCCACTTTATTGACTTATCCTGCCCCCACCTGCTTTTAAATGATAGTTGGCGTGGTTCATACCAAATCGCCAGCCCAGCTGTTTTCCTGTGGGGGTAGGAGAACCTTCGAAGCCTCCTGTAACCCAATGCTTAACCCCCCACATCCATATTCCAGGTTATCTCACACTGTAGTTTCTCAACCCTGGGCAGGGCTTGCCACTGGCACCTGGTAATATCCTCAAACTCACATTAGTTCTGATCCTCATTGCACATCTTCTCAGGCCCAAAGGGTTGGCCAGCAGCTGGGTTTTTGGAATTCTCTTCCCTAGAGGGTATTCATTAAAGAGTCTTACAGCAGAAGTGGATAGATTCTTGATTAACAAGGGAGTCAAAGGCCATCAGGGGTTTGTGGGAATATGAAGATCAGGGCACAATCAGATTATATATGATTTTATTGAATGGCAGAGCAGGCTAGAGGGTCAGTAACAGACAGCATGAAGGGAAGTAGAATATAAACACTGAGTGGTCTTGCAAAATATAGCAAAGAATTGATCCTATACAATAGATTACAAATTAACTCACAGTGTTCGATAATAACGGTATTGTACTCATAATTTTGGCAATTACTGCAAAGTTTTACAGCAATATGTATTGTATAATGCCTGAGAAGGACAGCAAACTGCTGTTAAGATGAAACAATGATCCTATGAAGCAACATGATAACCAAAAATAAATCATTGTATGGAGAAATACATATGAAACTGCATAGCTTTAAATATTTTCTAACCAACCTGTCTAAACATGTTAGTTCACATCTGTGGAGTAAGTGGGACTTGAACCCTGGCTTCCTGGCTCTGAGGTATGGACACTAGCACTAGACTGCAAGAGCCCTCCCTGTGCAGCTGCATACTCCATGAAATAACAGTTAAAACCAAGTCCTGCACCTCTGGCAACCAACCCTCAAGATTGACAAAACCATAGCAACAATTCTGAGTAGATATTTTTGTACAAATACAAGCAGCCTTATAAATAAATACTTTTGTGCTGGTTATTCATGACCAACATAGTAAATGTCCAAAAATTGGTGCGACAAATTTTAGATCAAACACTTTGATCATTGACATTCCAGACAATTTGTTTACAAAATGGGGTTTGTCAGAGATTAGTACTATACGCAATGGACTATGGTTTGTTTCCAATCAATTCCTGATGTTATGGACCAGGCCAGATCCCCTCAAGACAGTACAAGAAAGTAGCCCTGGCCCTAACAGTGCTAGTTGTTTTAAGCAGGTGGAACACAGATATTCCAGGAGGGATGCAGCCCGTCATGCCACTTAACCTTAAACAAAACAGAATTTATTTACAAGATTACCGAATGAAACACAAACAAAAGAAAACAGAATACAGAATAACTTAACCCATCCGAAAACCCAACAGACTATACCAACTTAAATGATGCTGTTCCAAATACTTGCAACAATCCCCGTAAACACCCCTTAGCACTCAAGGTAAAATCAAATACAGGGTCTTACAGGAGAGATGTCAGAGAGAGGAATTCAGCATGGACCTGCTTCGTTGGGTCCAGCAGTTTCACAGCTGCCTGACCGCCTTCAATGAGTAGCCAGACTGCCAAAAACCCAATCAAACCAGAGGGTTTGGAGCAAATGGCTCATCTCCAACTCTTTTGTGCCAGATTTAGCTGAAAGGTCTTTAGAATGACTGCGGTCCAGAAGCTTCTGGAAGTATGATCATGCAATCAGGTTCAGCTAGTTTATGAGTCCAGAAAGGCTATCCGTTTATAAAAGAAACAGAATCTAATGGCAAAAATCAAAGATAAAACAAAGCAGAATTCTCCCAGCCAATGACATTGTGAGCAATGTCAACTCAGTTGGGAAAATATGATAAGGTCAAAAATAAAATAAAATAAAACAACATTAAGAAAAGAAATTCTGACTTTGTACCAAGGTCTAAACAACAAGTTAAGAATCTTGCTAGTGAGCAGCAATGGGTCTATTATCATGCATTAAATTTCATTATTACCTATTCCCTACTCACTTATAATGTGGGTAGCAACTCTCCTTATGCTGCAGAGAGAAACTAAATGGTGGTAAGTTCTGACATGAAGGGCTGAGTGGGTATCTGATAGCTCCAGCTTGCCCCTTGACTCTCTGGGCCTCCATCTTGGCCAGTAGTGCCCAACATCTCAGCCATGCTCCATGCGTAATGACTGCCTGCAACTCTCTTCCACAGCGGTTAGCATCACAGCAGGATGGACCTCATGACTCTTCACTTTCTTTCTTAGCAACCCCTCACATTGTGTCTCCTTAGATGTCCACAGCATTTCTGCCTTACTTTGCCTTTCTTTTTTGCATTTACTGCTTCATTCAAAACGTGTATTCATAATAGGATTGTCTTTCTTTGCCTTTTATTGCTGACATAAAGCCAGGCAGCTTCTCATAGCTGTCAGTAGTGATCAGTCAAGAGGGTGGACATGTTGCTCCATGGGTCCGTGCTAGATCAATGTCACACCTATAGCATGTCCCAGCAGCTTATGTAGTAAGTGAACTGCACGTGATCAGCCAATTGATTAGGTACCCGGGTGTAAGAGCAGTAGTCTTCAGTCATGTTTCAGAGGACTGTCACCGGTTAGTCTCAATCCTCAGCCCACAAATGTATCGAGGCTGTTACTGCTACAATTTGTGCGAAATCAAACCTATTCCCTGATGAATTCAGTGCTGCAGATAGATGACTTTGACAGTATAGATGGTTTTCCACATGTGCAGAGCATTGTAACTGTCAATAAAATGTCGAGCTGGAAGAGTACAGCAGGTCAGACAGCATCAGAGGAACAGGACAGTTGACATTTTGGGTCAGGAACTTTCATCAGGAGCTGAAATGGCACCTTTCCTGCTCCTCCAGTGCTGTCTGACCTGCTGTGCTCTTCCAGCTCCAGATTTTATTGACTCCGACTTCCAGAATCAACAGCCTGTACTATCTCCACAGAGTACTGTAGACTGTGCATATGTTGTGTTGGGAGTGGCATATCACAATGTAGCTCCATTCTATGTAATCAAGATCATTGTTCCTGACAGCAGAACCAAAAACGAATATTCCTTTCACTCTCTGCCTTTTTGTTTAGGAGTCTCAAGAAATTCCATTTAAAATGTAAAGAGCTGGCAGCTTGTATCGGAGACATGTGATCACACAGTGGGGGAAGATTTTTATTCGTGAAATCCATTGTCTGCTGATGCAGCAGACCTCAGTCGGAAATAAAAGAACCTCCTGGACAAAGAGCAAAGCTTTGCTATCAAATGTCATTGCCCTTAACATAAGACTCAGAGAGCATGACGGTGCTGTGGACCAATGCCACTACAAATTTGGACTGAGTCTCTAAATTTGAACTCACTAGAAGGAAAACAAAATTTCAGCTTCTAACTAATTAATTCAATTCATTCGCCAGGTTTCCCACCCTTGCAGTCCCCATAAAATCCACCCAACAGCTGAAAATGTCAGGGTTGATCCAAACCGGAGGGGGTTATATTAAAATGACTCTTCTAAGTCAAGGAACCTTGCAGAACTGTTCAACATCCAATACGTTACCGCAGGAGTTCCAGGAGTAGGTGCAAAAGCAGTACCTTTAACGTCCTTCCCTCACCTTAGTTCAGTTAGCAATTTTCCAGTGGGCCAGCATTGAATTTCAAATAAGAAACACAAATTAATTTTCAGCTTTACTATAATCATCTCCTTGGTGCATGTTTGTCAACAAACACTGCTAACCTACTTTAAGGCCAGAAGATTCAGACTTTTAGCACTCTTCCCCCTATTGTATGTGTTTGTGTGGGTGTGCAGTGTGCATGTGCATGTACGTGTTTATGCTTATGTATAGAGTAAGGGGCTACTTGGAACTAATCATGCAGTCTCTGCTGGTATCAGGCAAAAATACATAATCAAAAAGGGAAGCAAACATAGCATACTATGTTGCATTAAAAAGAGTTGACAATGACTTGACATTATTATGCATTGAGTTCAGTTAAATCTTTTCCATGGACTCTGGTCTGATAATCAATCACTTAACATTTACATATAGTTACGATTGTACGGGATCATTAGAAACCACATCTGAATACATCAGAGGTTTTTCTTTCAGTCAAAGCGTCCTCATAGCTATAAAAATGTAGACATAGACAAATGATTTTAGCCAAAGATAATAAACCCACTGTACATGCCATCTAAAACTCTTTATATCCAGAATATCAATGTTATGAGGCTTATTAAATTTTGCACAGACGCCTTGGGTAAAAATAATCATTTGGATCTGTCAAACAGATGGATTAACTGCTGCACATCTAAAAGATTTAATTTCGTTATTTTCATGTGTTACTGACAATTATCTGATTGACCTCAGAAACGATGTCAATAGATCATTTGATTAAATATCTGTTGGGATCAATGTTAAATGTCTCCTACTACAATTGGTACAGTATGATGTAATAAGGATGTGCTTCTAAATTCTCCACCTAAATATGAATCATGACACAAATCTTTCTTCAACTACAATTGAGGTTTGAAATAGAACACTATCTTTAGATGAGACAAAGAAAACATGATAAAATAATATGGAAGCACGATAAAATGATGCATTGGAGTATAATTTACTTCAATGCATTGAATAACTGAAAGAAACACCTGCCCACATACTCCCACAAGACTGATCCTTTAACGGGAGATTACAACAAAGTTGGTGTGAACAGCATAACAGACAATATAGCATCAAGCAAGGTGATAGATACCAACAATGTTAGGACAAAACCAAAGGAAAAAGTCAAAATCGTTACAGATTATAGCAACAGATTGCAATACAGTTGCTATGGACCAGGCCAGACCCCCTCAAAGCATTTCAAGAAAATAGCCTGGACCCCAACATTGCTAGTTGTTTTAAGCACGTGTAACACGGATATTCCAGGAGGGATGCAGCTGATCAAACCACTTAGTTTTAAACAAAACAGAATTTATTTGCAAGATTACTGAATGAAACACAAACAAAAGAGAATAGAATATATAATAACTTAAACTATTTGAAAACCCAACAAACTATCCCAACATAATGATGTTGTTCCAAATACTTGCAACAATCCCATAAATGCCCCTTTGTAAATAAAGGAAAAATCCAGGGGAGATGTCACAGAGAGAGGAAGGATCACCATGGACCTGCTTCTTCGGGGTTCAGCAGCTTCACAACTGACTAGCAGCCCTGAACAGCTAGACCAAACCAGAGAGAAGCTGAGCTGGGAGAACTGGCCACTCCCCTTTCATCGTACTCTTTTTTTAATTGAAAGCCTTTTGCCTGAGGCAGTATCTGTTAGGTATAATCAAATTGGCCCTAAAACTCTTCCAACCTAGACCTCCAGGAGTCTCTGGGTTTAAGACCCCTCTGAAAAAAAAACAAGGACAACACAATATTGTTAAAAGAACAGCATCATCAGTGTCAAAGATGAAATTGCAGAATCTTCCAGTGCAAGGGGATGGGCTTTCACTCCAGCATGTCATGCAGGCTGTTTGAAGGAGCTATCTAATTACTCTTCTATCTCCACAGTCCTCCAAATGTTTCTTCCTCAAATCTCTATCTGACTAACGTTTGAAAGTTACTATTGAATCTGCTTGCATCACCTTTCGCGTTAATGCATTCCAGATCATTGCAATTAATTGCATTAAACATTTATAATCTCCCTGTTGACTTTGCCACAACTTAAACTTTGTTGTAAGCTTCACATGATTCAGAAGAAAAGATTGCATCCAACGTGAGACATAGCCTGAGTCCGGGAATTTGAAGGCAATGTGGGAATTCTTGCTTGTTTTTTAGCTCATAATTGGGAAGTCTTTTTTGACAGCATTAATTGAACACAGGTTCAGGGGCCCAGCATAAAAGAGTGACATCACAGGTAAAACATTAATTGGCTGGTGAGAGCTACTAATTTGGTGATCTTTGACACGAGCTACTTTCAGATTGAAAATAAAATGGGGAAATATTTACAGGCTACAAACTAAAAGATCAGTAAAAAAAAATTAAATCAAAATTAAAAATGAAGTAATTTAAGTAGAGATGCTAGGCCAGGTGATGTCATTGTAACTGCATAATGTAAAAGCTGGTGGACCTCATTGTGGTTCAAGATGACCACAGCTGTAGCAAGTGTTGGTTGTTTGAGGAACTCAGTTGATGAGGTGGACTCTGAGCTTCAAATACTGCGACACATCAAGGAGGGGGCAAGAGGTAACCGGGCGTGGTGCTTCAGGAGGCAGTCACATGCCTTAGATCAAACTAGGTCAATGGTCTGGGACAGGAGGTTGTGACTAACAGCAAGGCAATGAGTAATCGAGGAGGTAGTGCTGAAGAAGCCTCAGCTCTTGAGTTTCCTAACAGGTTTGAGATTCTTGCTCCCTATGTGGTTGAGACTGGGGTTGTCAGGAAGATGAGCAAACTGATCAAGGAACCATGGTACAGGGAGACATTCAAGGGTGAGGAGGCATTGCTCAGACCCTGAATATAGGAACTGGGACATCCTTTGGCAGTTGTACAGGATGTTGATGAGGCTACTTTTGGATTACTGTGTACACAGTTCAGGGCATCCTGCCTTAAGAAGGATATTATTAAATTGGAGAGGGTGCAGTAAAGGTTTAGGGGGACATTACTGGGACTAGAAGGTTTGACTTATAAGGAAGAGGCTGGATAAGCTGGGACTTTTTCCACTGGAGATAGGAAGTTGAAGGAGGATCTTTATATCAGATTATAAAATCATGAGGAGCAGAGATAAGGTAAATAGCGAAGGTCTTTTCCCTAGGGTAGGGGAATTCAAAAACTAAAGGGCATAATTTTGAGATGAGAAAGTATTAAAAAGGTACCTGAGGAACAAATGTTTTTTCACAGAAGGTGGTGAATATATGGCATGAACAATTGGCAGGTACAATTAAAATATTTAAAAAACATTTGGATGGGTACATGAATAAAAGGTTTAAAGGGATACAGACCAAATGGAGGCAAATGGAACTAGGTTAGTTTGGTATGGATGAGTTGGACCAACGGGTCTGTATCCGTGCTGTATGACTCTATGAGAAAAGAGAAACATCGTTGTAATTGAAATTAGTGCAGTCAGGAGAAGAGATACAGTTCTCTGTGACCAGGATTGATAGTCCTAAAGGTTATGTTGCCTGACTACTGTCCGGGTTCAGGATATCTCATGTGGGCTGCAGAGAAACTTGGAGCAGGAGGGGAAGGATCTAGTTGTTGCGGTTCACATAGGTAACAATGATATAGGTAGAAAGAGGAAAGAAGCTTTGCCAAGGGAATATGAACAGTAAGGAGCTAAATGAAACACTGGAATCAAAAGAGCAATAATCTCTGGATTATTATCTGAGCCATGAGCAAACTGGACAGGGTCAACAAGGTTACTAGTACTGGGAAGGAAGGAGCTGTTCCCATGGGACAGGTTCCATCTGAACATTCTGGGACCAGAATCCTGGTGAATCACATAATGAGGACTGTGGATAAGGCTTTAAACTGAGTGGACAGCATGGAGACTCAGAGGTTAGCACTGCTGCCTCACAGCGCTAGGGACCCAGCTTCAATTCTTGCCTGAGGTGACTGTCTGTGTGGAGTTTGCGCTGGGTTCCATTGGGTGCTCCGGTTTCCTCTTGCAGTCCAGAAAGATTTGCAAGTTAGGTGGGTTGGCCACACGGGCTGCACAGGAGAAAAGGGTGGGAGGAGCTATGGTTGGGTTGGTTCCCATTCGGAGGGTGAATGCAGACTCGATGGGGCGAGTAGACTCTTTCTGCACTGTATGGATTCTATGATTCTACAGAAGAGGTAGAAACTGCACGGATAGAGCTGAAGGACCACAAAGGAGAAAAGATGATAATGGAAGATGTGTACAGGTCCCTTGCACTAGTCATGATTCGGGGAAGAAAATAAACCAGAAAGTAGAAAAGGCATGTAAGAAAGTCACTACCACAATAATCAAGGGGGGGCTTCAATATGCAGAGGGACTGGGAAAAATCAGGTTGGCAGTTGATCTCAAGTTAAAAAAAAATGTGGAATGGCTACGAGATGTTATTTTGGAGCAGCTTGTGGTAGAACAAACTAGGGAACACACAATTCTATATTTGGTATAATGAGAGACTTGAATGAGGGAGCTTAAATTGAAATGACCCCTAGGGGGCCAGTGACCATAATATGACAGAATTTACCTCATAGTTTGCAAGAGAAAAGCTGGAGTTGGATGGAACAGTACTTCAATAATGCAAAGGCATGAGTGAGGAGCTGGCCAGAGTTGTTTGGAAGGAGACCCCAGCAGGAAGTCAGTGGGGCAACAATGGCAGGAGTTTCTGTGGGCAATTCAGGAGGCATAGCAGAAATTTATCAAGGAAGAAGAGACAAACTGAGGGGAGGATAAGGCAACCATATACAACAAGGAAAGTCAAGGAAAGCATACAATATGGTGAAGATTCATGGAAAGCCAGAGGATTGGGAAGCTTTTAAAAAACCAGTAGAGGATAAAAAAAAATTAGGGGGAGCAGATGAATGGCGAAAGTAAGTTAATGAATCATGCAAAACATGCTTGCAAGTTTTTTTTTAAGTTATCTAAAAGGTAAGAGAGAGGCAAGAGTGTAAATTGGACCACTGGAAAATGAGGTTGAAGAAGTAGTAATGGAGAACGAAGAAATGGCAGAGGAATTGAAAAGGTACTTTGCATCAGTTTTCCCAGTGGAAAGCGCCAGCAGCATACCAGAACTTCAAGAGAGTCGGGGGTGAAGATGAGTGTAGTGACCATCATTAAGAAGATGCTGGGGAAGCTGAAAGATCAGAGGTTGGATAAATCACACAGACCAGATAGACTATACCTCAGAGTTGTGAAGGAGATAGCAGAGGAGAGTGTAGGCATTGGTGGTGATCTTTCAGGAATCACTGGAGTCAGGGAGTATCCCAGAGGACTGGAAGGTGGCTATTGTAACACCCCTGTTTAAGAAGGGAGGGAGGCAGAAGACGGGAAACTATGGGCCAGTTAGCCTGACCTCTGTTGTAAGTAAGATATTCAGTTCCATTATTAAGAATGAGATTGTGGAGTATTTGGAAGTACATGGTTAAATATGGCTGAGTCAGCACAGCTTTCTCAAAGGGAGGCTTTGCCTGACAAATCTGTAGAATTCTTTGAGGAGGTAATGAGCAAGCTTGACAAAGGAAAGTCAGTGGATGTGATTTATTTGGATTTCCAACAGGCCTTTGACAAGGTATCACACAGGATGCTGCTAAATAAGGTAACAGCCCATGTGTTAGGGCAAGGTACTGGCATGTACAGAGGAATGGCTTACAGGCAGGAGACAGAGAGTGGGGATGGCAGACCATGATTAGTGGATTTCCTCAGGGTTGCATGTTAGGATCACAACAATTTATGTTATATATTAATGATCTGGACCTGTTAATGGATCATCACCAGCTGCTCTTCCATTCTACTCAATCTCTGCATTTGCTAATTCCAGGAACAATTGCTCCTGATGACTAACAGCATCCTAACTAATCTTTCTGTAAGCTGTTATACATTAACAATCTAAACTAAGGAAATGAGGACTTTGTTGCTGAGTTTGTAGATGACACAAAGATTGGTAGACAGCCAGGTAATATTTAGGAAGCCGGGAGGCTGCAGAAGGACTTGGACAGGATTCTGGAGTGGGCCAACAAGAGTCAGATGCAATACAGTATGGGAAAGTGTGAAGTTATGCTATTTGATGGGAAGAATAGAGGTGTAGAATATTTTCTAAACAGGGAAAGGCTTTGGAAATCTGAAGCACAAAATCACTTGGGAGTTCTAGTTCAGGATTCTCTTAAGGTTAACATGCAGGTTCAGTTGGCTGCTTGGAAGGTGGAAACAATGTTAGCAATTATTTCAAGGCAGCTTGAACATAACAGCACAGATTTACAGTTGATGTTGTATACAGATGGAGTCAGACCATATTTGGAATATTGTGAGCAGTTTTGGGCCCTTTAACTAAGGACTGCCCTTGGAAGGGGCCCAAAGGAAGTTTACGAGAATGATCCCAGCTTATCATATGAAGAACAGTTGAGGACTTTGAGTCAGTACTCAAAGTTTAGAATGAAAAGGGAGAATCTCATTGAAATTTACAGCATACTGAGAGGCTTGGACTGAATGGACGTTGCGAAGATGTTTTCTCTAATCTGAGAGACTAGCACTCAAGGGCTTCAGAATGAATGGATGACCCTTTAGAACTGAGATGAGGAGGAATTTCTTCGATCAGTGGGTGGTTATTCTGTGGAATCCCAGAAGGCTGCGTAGGCCAAGTAATTAAATGTATTTAAGAGAGAGATAGTAAGGTTCTTGATCAGTAAGGGGATCAAGGGTTATGGGGAGAAGGCAGGAGAATGGGATTGAGAAACATATTAGGCATGATCAAATGGCAGAGCAGAACCTATTGGCTAACTGGCCTAATTCATATGGTCTTATGGTTGAAACCTGTGTCTTGTGATTATTACCAGGAGAAACAAACTTTGTTAACCACTCTGCCAGACCAGTAACAGAATGCCACATATATTAAGAACTGGAGTTAACGAAATACAGAAAGTAGCCTCTCCATTTAATTTTTGAAAGGAAGGTATCCTGGTGGCTAGTTTTCTGCCTGTTTATCCAATGTAGTGTTTGTTACAGTTCTTATATGGTATTTTGTAAATAACATTAGTTTTGCTTGTTTTGCTACTACTCAGAACCTTTGGCATCATGGTAGCCCACAAACCCACCAACCAACAACACACTAAAACAGCAGCTAATGAACTTGAAAGATCCTATACGGACAACAAGCAAAACAGGATACATGAACATCAACTAGCCACAGAAACAACAAGACTCTCTCTCACTAGTACACTAGTATCCTTACATACAGATGATGAAGGACACCACTTCGACCGTCACAACACATCCATCTCAGCAAGCAAACCAAATCCAGATGCTCCACAGCCATCAGGACCTATGCATTCAACGCATGGCAAAATTGTGCCAATGTCAGCCATTTTAGCAACTGGAAGGCCAATCAATGGAATGTGTAGTCGAGATATCTGCCCACCTGATAGGAGACCTGGTTACCAAGCCTTACTATTACCTTAAAGTGGAGGAGAGGGATATATGGAATTTGATTTGTAAAATGGACCACAGACTGACATAAGTTTTAGCAAGAACTAAATGTAAAACTTACCACTAGATCATTATTCATAATTAATGTACTTTCTTGAAGAGCTCCCTTTAAAATTGTGTGTAAGCTTTGGAAAGGTCATTTTGTGGTGCACATGGTGGCCATTTTCCACAACAATATTAGGACTAATTAAATGAAATCAAGATATGACATACTTTTAATATTTTAGAGAATATAATTTGGAGAATAAGGAGACTGAGTAAAGACAGTGAGATTTGATGTCTAATATAAAATAAAAACAGCATTACTTTGTACTCCCAGTTTGAAAGCAAAACAATGAAGACTGGTGTCAATTTCTTTGAAATAAGTGCGACCGATACATGGAGCATAAAAAGCCAAACATTACGTACACTCTAAATTTAGTTAGAAAGCTTACGCAGTTACAGCAAATTCATCGTAGAATCTCAAACGCTTAGTAATGTCAGCACTCCCTCAAAATACTATTGGGTGATAATGCAGTCTTAGCACAATAGGGATCTCACTGCTGCTTTTCAGGCACTCTGCACGGCTAAAGGGTGAGAAGTGGAAAGGTTCGATAATGCACAGGCAGCTCATTTATATAACGGTGCACTGTATTGTGCCTGACACACTACGATTGTACCAGGGCAAAGAGGGACTTAGCGGCTTTGAGAAGATTGCTTGTCACATTTAACAAAGATTATCACTGAAAATTGATGAAGTGCTGGAAGGAGCTTAATAGTCCATTCAGATTACACCGTGAGGTTTGGAATTGGTACTTGGTGCTTTTTAAAGAATTGTATTGTCCAGGAAATTGCAGCACTAACATGTAAATGATTGAAAGAATAAATGCTTCATGCAGCTCAATTTAGGTAAAGGGAAGAAGAATTTTCTGGTTTCCCAAACAATGCCATGGTAGATATGTTCTTAATTTACTTAATTTTTCAATGTCACCTTACAATGTTTCTGCACAACACTTTCATTGGTGTGTCACACAACAGTAAGCATAGTACCGAATGAGTATTGATTTTCTTTCAAATCCATAGGCTTCCCCTGTGTTATCAGAAAATGCCATAATATTAGCATGTCAATACATTTTGCCTGAGGTCCACTAAAAGTGCGAAGTAGCAACTGGCAGTAATGTTGCCATTCACTGGGTTGCATGATAAACCATAGAGCTTACAATGAAAGTGTTGTGAAGAGACTTTGTAGGCTGACATTCCTAAATGTAATATAGTTGCAGGTATATGCAAATGACATGGGCATACAACGGAGTCCATATCCTGTTTACACAATGTTGTTTTAATTATGCAGCTCTTCCTAGAGGCTTTCCTCTACCTGTTGCTCTTGAAACACAAAGCAGAAAAAAATAAATATTTTTATGAGGTGTTTCAATCTCACCGAGGAGTCTTCAGGCCAATACACACCCAATAACTGACTAAGAAATCCATGCTCACATTTTGACAAGTTTAGATTAGATTACTTACAGTGTGGAAACAGGCCCTTCGGCCCAACAAGTCCACACCGACCCGCCGAAGCGCAACCCATCCATACATCTATGCAAACATCCACCATAAGAGCTGAGAGAAAGTGAGGACTGCAGATACTAGAGATCAGAGCTGAAAAATGTGTTGCTGGAAAAGCGCAGCAGGTCAGGCAGCACCCAAGGAGCAGGAGAATCAACGTTTTGGGCATAAGTCAGAACTTATGCCTGAAACGTTGATTCTCCTGCTCCTTGGATGCTGCCTGACCTGCTGCACTTTTCCAGCAACATATTTTTCAACCATAGGAGTTGAGACAATCCACAACATTAAAAAAAAAGTAAATTTGCCATCTCTCCCAATGTTAGTTGTAAAATTTGAAGGATCCCGATCTGACACCACACTTTCACCAAAAAGCAATCCTTGGCCATGCCCCATATATTTACAGAGTTTTGTTGAAATCTATCCACTAAAATTTGAGATATATTGCTCACAGACAAACCAACAAACAGGGTCCTAAATATTACTATGACCACCTTCAGTGCCAGAGGTCATAAAATGCTTAACGGATGAATTACTCAGAAAAAGAGTATACAAGGTCAGTGAGGGGGTGGTAAAGAGAGCAGACTGAGATTATTGCTTGTAAAACTTTAGAATACTGTACTTTTAAAATATTAAAATCATAAAATATTCAGTGTGCCCACAACAGAAGAATTTATCAAAACCCTGACTCTCACCCTCACAAACAAACATAAATTACAATACAGCATCTTGTCAGGTACCCTCCATTCGAAGGGATTTTCTTTTCATTCACTGGTGGGATGTGGGTGTTGCTGGCTGGCCAACATTTATTATCCATTCCCTCGTTGGACTTGAAAAGGTCATAGTGAGCTGCCTTCTTGAACCACCACAGTCCATGTGCTGTAGGTTGACTCACAATGTGCTGAGGGAGGGAGTGCCAGGATTTTGTCCCAGCAACAGTGAAGGAATAGCAATATGTTTCCAAGTAAGGATGCTGAATGGCTTGGAGGGGAGCTTAAAGATGGTGGTGTTTCCTTGTCCTTCTAGATGGAAATGGTTCTGGGTTTTGAAGGTGCTGTCTGAGGATCTTTGGTGAATTTCTGCAGTGCATCCTGTAGATAGTACACACTGCTGCTACTATGCCTTGTAGAGGATGGGCAGGCTTTGAGGAGTCAGGAGGGGAGTTCCTTGCTGCAGTATTCCTATCTTCTGACTTGCTGTTGTAATCATTGTTTATGTGGCCAGTCCAATGATTTTCTCATTGGTGGTAAACCCAGGATGTTGATAACAGGGGATTCAGTGATGGCAACAACACTGAATGTCAAGGGGCAGTAGTTAGATTGTTTCTCATTACAGATTGTCAATGCCTGGCATTTGTATGGCTCAAATGTTACTTGCCACTTGTCAGTCCAAGCCCAGAAAATGCTGCATTTGAACATGGACTGCTTCAGTATCTGAGGAGTCATAATGGGGCATTGCACAATCATTGGTAAACATCCCCACCTCTGACCTTACAATGGAACAAAGGTCAAAAAGAAACAGCTGAAGATGGTTGGGCCTAGGACACTACTCTGAGGAACCCCTGCAACGATCTCCTGGAGCTGAGATGACTGACGTCCAACAACTATAACATCTTCCTATATACTACGTATGGCTCCAACCAGCAGAGAGCTTTGATTCCAATTTTGATACCACAGTCACTCAAATGTGGTTTTGATGTCAAGGGCTGTCGCTCTCTCCTCACCTCTGGAATTCAGCACTTTTGTCCATGTTTGAGCTAATGATATAATGAGGTCAGGAGCAGAGTAGCCCTTGTGGGACCCAAACTGGATGACACGGAGCAGGGTAACAGTAGCACCTGGTCAGTATTAATGACATGTTCCATCACTTTACTGACGATTGAGAGTAGACTGATGGGGCGTAATTAGCTGGCTTGATTTGCCCTGCTTTTTGTGCATAGGACACATATAGGCAATTTTTCACTTTGTCGGGTAAATGCCAGTGTTGTACCAGAAGAGCTTGGCTAAGGGAGCACAAGTTCTGGAGCTCATGTCTTCAGTACTATTGCCGAAAAGTGTTCGGGCTCATAGCCTTTGCACTGAACAGTCACCCAATTGTTTCTTGGTATCATATGGAATGAATTGAATTAGCTGTGATATCGGGGACCCCTGAAGGAGGCCAAGATGGATCAACCATTTGGCACTTCTGGCTGAAGACTGTTGCGAATGCTTCAGGCGTATTTTTTGCACTGATATGCTGGGCTCTTCCATCATGAAGATGGTGATATTTGTGGAATTGATTAACTATTCACCAACATTCACAACTGGATTTGGCAGACTGCCAAGCTTAGATCTAGTTGTGAGATTGCCTATCTCTGCCTTACTTGATTCTTATGCTGTTTGGCATGCATGTAATCCTGTTTGGTAGCTTTACCAGGTTGAGACTTAACTTTTAGATATGCCTGCTTCTGCTCCTTGCAAGCTTTCCTACACTCTCTGTAATATCTTGCATTGTTCTAGATATTCAAAAAGCACTGTTAAATATGTCTATCAACCAAGCATCTCAGAGCACCGAGTCATTGAATACTATAAATGCAAGCTTTGGTGGATGGAAGAGTCAATTGCTTCATTTGGATTCACTTTCAAGTGCTTTGTGGTTCTTGTTTATCTGTGTGGCAAAGTACTGTTTGCTTTGTAAATCGTCAGAAGATATATTTTTCATATTTTTAAAGGTTATTTGCTTTTCCAGATGCAGATAATGCTATCCAAGATTGAATTATTTTCAAAGCACTTTGAAATCTTTAAACTTACTGTTAATTTTGTATGTTACTTTTGATACAAAAATATAGGTACAAATGTATGTTGTTGTGGTTCTGTTCGCCGAGCTGGAAATTTGTGTTGCAGACGTTTTGTCCCCTGTCTAGGTGACATCCTCAGTGCTTGGGAGCCTCCTGTGAATCGCTTCTGCGATGTTCCCTCCGGCATTTATAGTGGTTTGTCTCTGCCGCTTCCGGTTGTCAGTTCCAGCTGTCTGCTGCAGTGGCTGGTATATTGGGTCCAGGTCGATGTGTTTGTTGATAGAGTCTGCGGATGAGTGCCATGCCACAGCTGGAACTGATAACCAGAAGCGGCAGAGACAAACCACTACAAATGCCGGAAGAAACAACACAGAAGCACTTCAGAGGAGGCTCCCAAGCACTGAGGATGTCCCCTAGACAGGGGACAAAACACCTGCAACACAAATTCCCAGCGTGGTGAACAGAACAACTACAACGAGCACCAGAGCTACAAATCTTCTCACAGACTTTTGACAAATGTATGTTCCTGAGAGTTGCAAGGGCAGAGCCTGCTATCCTTTTCCATGAAATCTCTCGATCTTCATACAGAAGAGACTGGTTAGATCCTCCTCCCACTTCAATAAACCACTACCTCTTTATTATTATTGATAATATTATCATTATTATTTATCACTTGGCTTATTCAACATTCTGTGCTTAATACGTAACTGGTTGCAAACACATCTTTTGTTGAGGATTTTCCCTGAAAAGTCAATTCACAGCAAAACATTCCTTAAGACAACAAACCAGTCTGCTCAAGTGCAGGAGATCTGCGGTGGTCATCTTGCCATTCTCTTATTTCAAATCACACATGACACTTGTACTTTCTTTAGTTTTAGGCAGATATTCCACATGATCATCCCCACCCTTCAATCCCAAACACCCACATCCCTCATTCTGGGTTCGCTCAACAAGTCTGTTCTTAATCTTTTTAGTCTTCTTAAGGAGGTTGGTTATAAACATGGTCTGTAAAGATTAAATCAAAACTAAGTGCAGATAGTTTTTATAACAGCATTAACTCATCAAGTTTCTAGTCAAATGTTGCTTGGCTCTGTGCTGAGATTGAGCTCAAAGCTGTAATGTCCAGTCAAATACTTGAAATTCTGAATTATCTCCCACGTTAAATCTCCTCAGCATTTAATGCTCAGTGCAACAATGTCCTGCTTTATTTATTTTCAATCAGTATTAAAATGAGCAGAAGTCTGTAATATTTGCATTTTAAGTAGCCTCAATCACTATGATAAGACATTTTTGGTTAAGGTTACGGATTTTCTTCAATATAACCTGAAAGTTACATTTACAATATTCTGAAGTTTATCCTGAAATTTCTGAACTATTTTCATCTTTAAGACACTATGTGTAATTGTTAAGCATACAGAACAGTTTTCCCATCAAGTGTCAACATCAAGAGAAGTCAGATTTAACATCAGGCGTCCATGAACTATGTCTGTTCTCTGACCTGCACAGAAACCTTTCCTAGAGTTTGGTGCTTATTCTGCCCTTGCTCAACATTATTTTGGTTCACATATCATAATGTCATTTCCACAGATAAGTTGTAAACCAGGACTTTGCAGTCCTGAAAAGTAACCAACTGGTGTTATGTTCATAGAGACAAGGCCCATTGCAATGCAAAAGTGGAATTCCTGCCTTTTTTCTATTGCCAGTCATATTCAACGGTGTGTGGAAAGGGAGCAGGAAGTAAAGTAATTGTACTGTTTAAACGTTTACAGTACCACTATAAATAAGGACACTTGAAAACTTCTGGAATTTTCATGAAGGCAACTGTAATTTGGAAGCCCTTCTAAATCAAATCCTTGGAATGGAAAGGTGAGCCACTGATTGAGTGTGAAAAGAGAATAAGAAGTGAGCAAAAATAGTATTGTCTCCTTTACAGATTATCATGAAATGCTCTACACTTAGTTGTATCCGTGTTTTCTAAAATGTGCAGTAACAGTGCTCTGATTGGAAAATATAAGTTACCATAAACAATGTTACTATTGATTTATTTCAAATGATTCAGAAAGCTGTCAATTGAAAGAAAAGTATTGTGAAAGTGGAAAAGTCTTCTGATACATTTGAATCAGTTAACCAGTGAATAAAATGAATATTGTAAAATTTTGAGAAGTTAACCCAATGTGAGATCCAGAGGTTATTTCTTTAACTGCACCCATAACCTTAATTCTGTCTTTACAGAACAACTTAGCCATCTGTTTGGCTGTTTGAAAGCTTTGATAAAGTTGCATGCTTTTCACTTTCTCCAAAAGCACAATGGATTCTAATGTGCAGAGTTTGTTTGCTCAGCTGTCCTGACAATATGAAGTTGATGGGCTTGGCTGCCTTCCAAACCACAAGTGGATTCCAGTGTGCAATGTCCAGTTAGTCAAAAGCTTTGGGGAATGTGAGTTTGATGCTTTTGACAAATCTTTGAAATTTTGAAGAGGCCGATGTTTCTTTTAAATGCCTATCATGTGATAGCTGTTTATTTTGATAGATTCATGAGTTTATTAATATGTCATTGTAGGCCTTGTAAGTTTTTGTCTTTTATATAAAGTGGACACTAGGTTAGTGGCAGTAAGGATAAGAGGTGAGGGGAGCTCTCTGCTAATCTGTAGATTTTACTCATTTGGAGAAATGACTGATAGCAATGAGGAACTGAGCCAATAGTTTTGGAAACAGTGCCATACCTTTCAACTTAGCCACTTCAGCATTGGTCTACCTCTATCTCCAATTCAGAAGTGCTATATGGAGGTAGCAGACCCACCTTCAGGCCATCTCATCATCAAAACATGAAAAGCCCATCCGCCGGCACTGCTGGAATGATGTCACAATTAATCATGAATTCTGTTCCCAACTTCCAATGGGAAATTTCTGGTCCTCACGCTCACAGCTTCAAAAGCATATTCTATCCCAAATGCCTAATAATCATTTGCTTGGGTCTGTGTTAACCATTTTTAAGCTATTTGAAAAAATCTTTGTCACCACAGAATTGTTCACAGACTTCAAAAGCAGCACTGTATTTTTTGAGATCTCATTTTTAAGTTTAAAATATGGAACAAGTCAGTTGGATAAAATACAAACAAATAATCTAATAATAAATTAATAACGATATATTTAAATTCACTATCTAATGTCTTCAGTGCACGAATAAGTCACAATTCAGTCCCAAGTTATTCAGTGATCATTCATTTGTATACATTTAGATCTTTTCTTCCTTTGAAATCTTTTCTGCCTCTAGTAGTAAGCTACTCCACCTTATTCATTCTCATCAAGTTTCTTAACAGTTTAACTGTTCTCTTCCAACTCGTACCACTTATTAACCCTTTCAGATACTGTTGAGACTGAGTTAAGAAAATAAATTGACCTTCTCACAATAAACAGCAAAAATTTGCATTTGCTCAAAAGTAGATTGTCTACTCTCCTCAAGTCTTCAGTTTGAGAAATCAGATTTACTTTTTATAGATCAAATATGATGAGTCACAAATTCATAGTCACAGAAGCGCTTCACAGGAGGCTCCCAAGCACTGAGGATGTCACCTAGACAGGGGACAAAACATCTGCAACACGAATTCCCAGCTCGGCGAACAGAACCACAACAACGAGCACACAAGCTACAAATCTTCTCCCAACCTTTAATCATAGTGTTGTATAGTGTGCATAGTACAATTCCACATTGTATACTGTGGAGGGCTGTTGTAGGTTGCATTGAAACATTGACAGGATGCAGAACTGGGCTAATAAGTGGCAGATGATGTTGAACCCAGACAAATGTGATGTCGTTCACTTTGGAAGGTTGAATTTGAATGCAGAATACTGGGTTATAGTGTCATAGAGTCACAGAGATGTACAGCACGCAAACAGGCCCTTCAATCCAACTCATCCATGCCGAACAGATATCCTAAATAATTTAGTTCCATTTGCCAGCACTTGGCCCATATTCTTCTTTAGGTTAGATTAGATTAGATTACTTACAGTGTGGAAACAGGCCCTTCGGCCCAACGAGTCCACACCGACCCGCCGAAGCGCAACCCACCCATACCCCTACATTTACCCCATTACCTAACACTACGGGCAATTTAGCATGGCCAATTCACCTGACCCGCACATCTTTGGACTGTGGGAGGAAACCGGAGCACCCAGAGGAAACCCACGCAGACACGGGGAGAATGTGCAAACTCCACACAGTCAGTCGCCTGAGTCAGGAATTGAACCCGGGTCTCAGGCGCTGTGAGACAGCAGTGCTAACCACTGTGCCACCGTGCCGCCCACTTCTAAACCCTTCCTATTCATATACCCATCCAGATGCCTTTTAAATGCTGTAATTGTATCAGCCTCCACCATTTTCTCCTGCAGCTCATTCCAGACACGCACCCTCTGCGTGAAAAAGTTGCCCCTTAGGTCTCTTTTATATCTTTCCCCTCTCACTCTAAACCTATGCTCTCTAGTTCTAGACTCCCCCATCCCGGGTAAAAGACCTCAGCTAGTTATCATTTCCATGCCCCTCATGACTTTATAAACCTCCATAAGGTCACCCCACAGCTTCCAACCCTCCAGGGAAAACAGCCATAGCCTCAGGTGACTGACTGTGTGGAGTTTGTACATTCTCCCGGTGTCTGCGTGGGTTTCCTCCGGGTGCTCCGGTTTCCTCCCACAGTCCAAAAATGTGCAGGTTAGGTGAATTGACCATGCTAAATTGCCCGTAGTGTTAGGTAATGGGGTAAATGTAGGGAAATGGGTCTGAGTGGGTGCGCTTCGGCGGGTCGGTGTGGACTTGTTGGGCCGAAGGGCCTGTTTCCTCACTGTAAGTAATCTAATCTATTCAGCCTCTCCTGATCACTCATATCCTTCAACCCTGGCAACACCCTTGTAAATCTTTCTGAACCCTTTCAAGTTTCATAACATCCTTCTGATAGGAAAGAGACCAGAATTACACACAATATTCCAAAATTGGCCTAATCAACATCCTGTACAGCCTCAAAATGACCTCCCAATTCCTATACTCAATGCTCTGACCAATAAAAGAAAGCATACCAAATGTCTTTTTCACTATACTATCTAACTGCAACTCTCAAGGAATTATGATCTTCACTTCAAGGTCTCTTTGTTCAGTAACACTTCCCAGGACCTTACCATTAAGCGTATGAGTCCTGCTCTGATTTGCCTTTCTGAAATGCAGCACCTCACATTTATCTAAATTCGGCCACTTCTCAGCCTATTGGCCCATCTGATCAAGATCCCGTTGTACTTGGAGGTAACCTTCTTCACTGCCCACTACACTTCCAATTTGGTGTCATCTGTAAAGTTACTGACGATGTTCACCTCCAAATTGAGGTGAGAAGTAGTGGACCCAGTACCAATCCTTATGGCATAACACTGGTCACAGGTCTCCAGTCTGAAAACCAACTCTCCACCATCATCCACTGTCTTCAACATTCGAGCCAGTTCGGTGTGCAAATGGCTAGTTCTCCATGTATTCCATGAGATCTAACCTTGCTAACCAGTCTCCCATGAGGAACCTTGTCGAACACCCACGCACAAAGCCATGTTGACTATCCCTAATCAGTCCTTGCCTTTCCAAATACATGTAAATCCTGTCTCTCAGGATTCCCTCCAGCAACTGGCCTACCACCAATGTCAGGCTCACTGGTCTATAGTTCCCTGACTTTTCCTTAACATCTTTCTTAAGTAGTGGCACCGTGTTAGCCAACCTTCAGTCGTCCGACACTCCACCTATGACTATCGATGATACAAATATCTCAACAAGGAGCTCAACAATCACTTCCCTAACTTTCCACAGAGATCTAGGGTACACCTGATCAAGTCCTGGGTATTTATCCACTTTTATGTGTTTCAAGACATCCAGCACCTCCTACTCTGTAATATGGACATTTTTCAAGATATCACCATCTATTTCCTCACATTCCATATCTTCCATGTCTTCCACACAGTAATCACTGATGCAGGGTTAAAGGCAGGATTCTTGGCACTGTGGAGGAACAGATGGATCTTGGGGTCTATCCATAGATCCCTCAAAGTTGCCACCCAGGTTGATAGGGTTGTAAAGAAGGTGTATGTTGTGTTGGCTTTCATTAGCAAGGGGATTGAGTTTAAGAGCTATGAGGTTATAGTGCAGCTCTGTAGAGCCCTGGTTAGACCACACTTAGAATATTGTGTTCAGTTCTAGTCACCTCATTATAGGAAGGATATGGAAGCTTTACAGAGGGTGCAGAGGATGCTGCCTGGAATGGAGGGCATGCCTTCTGAAGAAAGATCGATGGAGCTAGGGCTTTTCTGATTGGTGTGAAGGAAGATAGAGGTGTAGAAGATATTGAGAAGCATAGATAGAGTGGATAGTCAGAGACTTTTTCCCAGTATGGAAATGTCTATCATGAGAAGGCAAAATTTTCAGGTAACTGGAGAACATTTTAGGGGTATGTTAGCGGTAGGTTCTTTACTCAGAGAATGGTGGGTGCATGGAATGCACTGCCAGCAGTGGTAGTCCAGTCAGATACATTAGGGACATTTAAGCAATTCTTGGATAGGCACATGGAAGATAGTACAATGAAGGGTATGTAGGTTAGTTTGATCTTAGAGTAGGATAAAAGGCCAACACAACATTGAGGGCTTAAGTGCTGTACTGTGCTATGCTGATCTATGTTGATGTAAGTGTAATTATTTTCTTAATTGCTCCAGTAATGCTTTGCTTCCAGCAGTTTCCTTGGAAATATCATCAAATAATGCGACATTTACTTAATTATTTTATTTATTTATGTAATTTTGAATAATGAACCAAATTTTTATCATACTCGAAGGTCTGTTGGAAAATAGACCAATATTCTCCAAAAGCACTTCATCAGGAATGAGCTTTTGCCTCAAACATCGATTCCCCAGTTCCTCAGATGCTGCCTGACCTGTTGCGCTTTTTGAGCACTATGCTCGACTCTGATTTTCAGCATCTGCAATCCTTACTTTCTCTCAATATTCTCCAAAACTCATCTGAATTAGGGTCTTTATGACTTACAAAAAGAAGAGATATTATGTCTTCAGTCTACACTTAATCTAGTTCAAAAAAATGAAAGGATAGAATGAGCAAAGATCGCTGGTATTATTTTAAAATTTAGCTCGTAAGTGACATAATAAATACTAAGCATACCTAAGCTTAAAAAAGGTAATAATCTTGTAAAAAAAAGTGTTCATAAGACAAAATATTAAACAGAAAAATCAAGGAAAGCTTTAGAGGATTGTCTTGGTGTGTCCATTTATCTTCCTGGCTCAAAAAGTTTATGAAGATCTTTCTCTTTTTTCACTCAGAGCAACGGACTGACTCCTGGAGTCTGAAATACACACTAGTATAATGAAACAGTCATGTAACATTTAGCTTAGAGGCAATTAATTTGTTAGCAGCTTTAGTCCAAAGGGAGAAAGGGCTGTGCATCTTATGTGAGAACCAGAGGAAATAAATGTGTCTCACTAGAAACCAGTATTCATTCAAATGTTTCATATCAGATAAAGCACTTGCCAGTTTTACATTGGCTTTGTCTCAGTTGAGTGCTTTTCAGGTCAACACATATGCATGATCATAACTTCCAGGACATCTAATCCTTAAATAAAATATTGGGAATATAAAGTGCACTCTGAATCAAAGGGGTCATAACTTGCTGACAGAAATTAGCAGTGAAGCTCTCACCAAGGTAATACGTACCGTGGACTCAAAATATTTGCATTAGAATACTTGAAATTTTTGAGAGAAGGTTGAATCAAAAGGCTTGAACCATGAGAAAATTTTGGCTCCTCAGGAGTATTTTCAAAACTCTTTAAAGTACTACAAAGATTATACTTTTGTGCTGTTCCTGTGGAAAATGAAACCCAATTGAGTTAGGAAAGACTCTTTCCAAATCAGAACAGTTGATCACAGCAAAAAATATTTTTATGTTGGAAAAGTAGCCGATGATAAAGTAGCTCTTCCTTCATGGCCACCAACAGCACCAGGATCAATGTGAAAGTGTATTTCTAATATGACGTCAAGCTTTAGACCTATGATAGCCATTCAGATGAACTGATACAATACAATAGCAGACTTTATTAAAAGCAAAGGACAAGGATGTTGGAGGGAACAGAAGTGAAGTCAATATAGTTTATTGATTTGTTCTCCTGCCATTTCACAGTACCTCAAACAATCAGATAGTGAAAAATGCAATATCTATAGTGGCTGAGAAATAACTAAACTTCAATCAATTTCATGAATAACTGTTTAAATGCTGTCAAAAGAAGAGAACGTGCATACATGATGAAGCCAATGGTCTCCTTTACTGCCATAAAATCCTATGTTGCTTTAAGTTCAGGAGGTTACCAAAACAGAAATCAGTTTTTCTATAATAATTCAACATTAGCAAAAGTCCACAAGCCATACTCAAACAGCAACTTTCATTCATACTGCCAAGTACTTGTAAAAACAGTACTGCCACTTTCAATTGTGAGGAATTTGGCACATTCTACAAAAACATTGTCCAACCTTATTGTAGTGATTAGACTGGGATCAGCTGGGTATCCCTCAAAATAGGAACTCCCTAACTGAAGCTGTTAACTTAAAGAGTCATAGAATCATGGAGATGTACAGAATGGAAACAGACCCTTCGGTCCAACCCGTCCAGGTCGACCAGATATCCCAACCCAATCTAGTCCCACCTGCCAGCACCCAGCCCATATCCCTCCAAATCCTCCCTATTCATATACCCATCCAAATGCCTCTTAAATGTTGCAATTGTACCAACCTCCACAGTCTCATTCTGGCAGCTCAATCCATACACATACCACTCTATGCGTGAAGTGGCCTAACCAATGTTCTGTACAGCCGCAACACGACCTCCCAACTCCTGTACTCAATATTCTGACCAATAAAAGAAAGCATACCAAATGCCTTCTTCACTATCCTATCTACCTGAGACTCCACTTTCAAGGAGCTATGAACCTGCACTCAAAGGTCTCTTTGTTCAGCAACACTCCCTAGGACCTTACCATCAAGTGAATAAGTCCTGCTAAGATTTGCTTTCCCAAAATGCAGCACCTCGCATTTATCTGAATTAAACTCCATCTGCCACTTCTCAGCCCATTGGCCCATCTGGTCCAGATCCTGTTGTAATCTGAGGTAACCCTCTTCGCTGTCCACTACACCTCCAATCTTGGTGTCATCTGCAAATTTACTAACTGTACCTCTTATGCTCGTATCCAAATCATTTATGTAAATGACAAAAAGTAGAGGACCCAGCACCGATCCTTGTGGCACTCCATTGGTCACAGACCTCCAGTCTGAAAAACAACCCTCCACCACCACCCTCCGTCTTCTACCTTTCAGCCAGTTCTGTATCCAAATGGCTAGTTCTCCTTGTATTCCATGAGATCTAACCTTGCTAATCAGTCTCCCATGAGGAACCTTGTCGAACGCCTTACTGAAGTCCATATAGATCACATCTACTGCTCTGCCCTCATCAATCCTCTTTGTTACTTCTTCAAAAAAACTCAATCAAGTTTGTGAGACATGATTTCCCACGCACAAAGCCATGTTGACTATCCCGAATCAATCCTTGCCTTTCCAAATACATGTACATCCTGTCCCTCAGGATTCCCTCCAACAACTTGCCCACCACCGAGGTCAGGCTCACTGGTCTATAATTCCCTGGATTGTCTTTATAGCCGTTCTTAAACAGTGGCACCACGTTTGCCCACCTCCAGTCTTCCGGCACCTCACCTGTGACTATCAATGATACAAATATCTCAGCGAGAACATTCTGCACCCTCTCTTGATCCTGGCACCAAAGAAACAACACACCATGCTGCTTTTTCTCTGCTGGCCACAGAAATATCTGTCTGTACCTCTGACTACAGAATCCCCTAACACAATTGATCTCTTGGAAGCTGACGAACCCCTTGTTGCATTAGAGCCAGTCTCAATACCAGAAATTTGGCTGTGCGTGCTACGTTCCCCCGAGAATCCATCACCCCCTACATTTTCCACAACAGCATACCTGTTTGAAATGGGTATATCCACAAAAGACTCCTGCCCTAGGTGCTAACCTCTCTCACCCTTCCTGGAGTTAACCCATCTATGTGACTGTAATTGAGACATTCCCCCCTTCCTATAACTGCCATCCATCACATACTGTTGCTGTTGCAAATTCCTCATCTGTTCTGTCTCTCCAACCGATCCATCGATATGATAAATTTCGCATCCAATAGCATTTATGGCAGATATAATCTGCAATAACCCTTAAACTCTCTTTAAACTCCCACATCTGACAAGAAGTACATATCACTGCAAAGGCCATTTTTGCTCCTTCATAATCTACAGACCCAGAAAATAACATCATCTTATTCCTCTATAAACACTGCCTTGGGTTAAATTAACAGCTATGGCTTATATTTTAAGTTTAATCAAGAGACTTATCTCCAAAAACATATAATCAAGAAAGAATCCACTATACTCACTACTGCAGCCTTTCTCTTGGACAGACTTAAAACAACAAATAACTTATCTGACTCTGTGTTGTGAACTTCACCCAACAGTTCCTCCAAGATTAGTTGTGAATTTCACTGTTTGTTAATTTTCCCAGATGCACTGTCCAGCGATACACGAATTCAAACAGCAAAGGCGGTAACTGTGCAGGTTCTCTGTCTCTCTCTCTTTCTCTCCTGCACTGTCCTCACCATGTGCTTCCTTTGTCCGCTCTTCTCCCTTTTAAACTGCTGTTGTTGCGACTATTTTTTTCCAAAGTTCCAAAGCAATGCAACAGCATATAAAACAGTAATTGCTGCTCCTTGGACTTCAAGGAAATCACCTCCAACACCTAAAATACCTCAAAAAAAAAAGGAGCAGCTCTTACAGCCAGAAATTTTTCCCGTCCTCCATCTTAGATTACCCAGAGTTCATCCAATCAGGGAGTCCTGACTGACAGATATACACAGGAGTGTAAGGGGTTCTGCTAACTCTAGGACCTGGCTCTGAGCTAGCTGGGTTAGTGACATTACTATGCACTGGTAAATAAAAGGTGTCTTTGTGATGGGATAATGGCTTTTGTGGAGTTCTCACTTATCACATAAAGTGGGTTAATTTGAGAAAGGTAAGGTTTACCCCAACAGTTTACATGAATTTCAGAGGAAAAAAAGTAACTAAATGAATTGAGCACAAATACAAGTTAATAGGTTTGATACTATAGCCATTACAGAAACATAATTACAAGGAGATCAAAGCTAGGAACTAAATATTAATAGGAATGATGACTTTTCAAAAGGACACACAGAAAGAAAAGGGTGATGGGATAGGCCTTAGGAACATAGTAAAATTTAGCACTCAGTTAGAGACAGAGGAACTTGGGTCAGAATATAATGTGGGAAAGTATGAAGTTATGTATTTTGGCAAGAAAATTGAAAGCTGAATATCATTTAAATGGAGAAAGACTGCAGAAAGCCAGAGAACAGATGGACTTGAGAGTGCATGAATCACAAAAAGCCAGCATTTAAGTTCAGAGGGTAATAGAGAAGGCAAATGAAGGAAACAAACAAAGAACTGCAGATGCTGGGTGTATTCCGGGTTCAGTGGAGAAAGGTTACTCTGCTTTCTCTCTAAAGGTGCTGCCAGACCTGCTGGGTTTCTCCAGCAGTTCCTGTTTTTGTTAAGACAAGTGGAATGTTTGCCTTTATTTCAAAGGAAATGGAGTATAAAAGTCGGGGTGGAGGGAAGTTGCTAAAGCTAAACAAGCCACAAGTTAGACCATAGCTGGAATAACGTGAACAGCCCTATATCAGAATTCCAGAAAAGTCCAGAGAAGGTTCATGAGAAAGATACTGAGTATGCCCTTAAGGAAAGGTTAATTAGATTGGGCCTGTACTCATTGGAATTTAGAAGAATGAGAGGCAACCTTATTGAAACCTACATATTTCTTAGGAGACTTGACAGGGTGGATGCAGAAAGATGGCTTCCCTTTGTAGGAGAGTCGAGGACCATAATGCATATGTCAAAGTAGGGGGTTGCCCATTTAAGACAAATGAGGAATTTAACAGAAGCGGTGAAATTGTGGAATTTTTTCACACAGAAGGATGTCAGCCTGGGTTGTTAAGTTAAATTCAAGGCTGAAATGGACAGATTTTTAATTTACTGAGGGGATCGATGGTTATAGAGCAAAGGCAAAAACATCAAGTTGTGGGTGATCGGATCAGCAAAGATTCCATTGAATGGCAGGGCAGATCTGATGAGCTGAATGGCTTCCATTTGCTCTTACTTCTTCTGATCCTAACCTTATATGTTTTCAGATGATTTTATGTAAGAGCAACGTGAGAAATAGGAAGAGGTATTCGATCATTTAGCTGAGAGGTGGGAGAATACTAAAGGTGATGTCACAAAAACAGGAACAGAAGAAGTGCTATTAGACACCTCTTACTTAGCCATAACCTACTCAAAAACACTTAGTTTGTGTTGTCGAGGGTGTGGTGCTAGAAAAGCACAGCAGGTCAGGCAGCATCCAAGGATTAGGAGAATCGATATTTCAAACATAAAGAATTCCTAATGAAGGGCTTATGCCCGAACTGTCGATTCTCCTACTCCTTGGATGGTGCCTGACCTGCTGTGCTTTTCCAGCACCACACTCTCGACTCTGATCTCTAGAATCTGCAGTCCTCACTTTCTCTTAGTTTCTGTTGTACCAGATACCAGCTCCTCACCTCATTACAACTTTGATCCAAGTAGGAACAGAAGAGCTGAAATCACAAGGCTGGATCAGTGTGACTGCTCTTGACATTAAAGCAGTATTTGACTGAACTTCATGGAGCCCCAACAAGCTGGAGACAATGGGAATCAGTGGGGAACTTCTCTACTGGTTGGAATCAAATCCAACATAAAAGGAAAATTATAGTCATTCTTGGAAGACAATCTTCTCATTCCCTGGACATCACTGCAGAACTTGCCGAGGCCTAATCATGTACATCAACAATATTTCCATCAGAAGTTCAGAAGTGGGAATGTTCATAGATTCAGCACTATTTGTGACTCCTCAGACACTGATGCAGACCATGCCCACATGCAGCAAGATCTGGACAACATCTGGGTGTGGACTGATAAGTGGCAAGCTACATTCACATCACACAAGTGCCAGGCAATGACCATCTCCAGCAACAGAAATTCCAACCATTTCCCCTTGACATACAATGGAATTACCATTGCTGCATTCTTCATTATCCACATTATCAGGGATACAATGAATCAGAAACTGAACTTCACTAGCCATTTAAATACTGTGGCTGTAAAAGCAGAAGGGCCAGAAATTCTAAGATAAGTAACTCTTTTTATGATTCCTCAAAGCCCATCCACCATCTTTTTGACATAATTCATGAGCATGATGGAATATTCTCCACTTGTCTGGATAGATGCAGCTCCAACAACACTCAAGAAGCTTGACATCACCTAGAATAAAGCTGCCCATTTGAATGGCACCCTCTCTGCCATCTTCAACATTCATTTCTTCCACCACAATGCACAGTGACAGCAATATACACTGTTGTGAATTCACTAAGACTCATTTGATAGCACCTTCCAAACCAATGACTCTATTATTCAGAAGGGCAAAGAGCAGCAGACAGATAGGAACATTACCATCTGCACATTCCCCTTCACGTTACACACCATCCTGACTTGGAAATATGACTCTATTCCTTCATCTCGCTGAATCAAAATCCTGGAACTCCCTCCTTAACAGCACTTTCAGTCTACCTATACCACATGGACTGCAATGGTTCTAAAAGACAGCTCATCATCACCTTCCAAGGACAATTAGTGACAATCGATTCATGCTATCCCAAGCCCACAATCTGTCAATAAATTACAAAAAAGTCATTGCAGGAGATATTCTGTCTAAGGGTAAAACAGAACCAAGCGAGGACCGTGCCATTCAACCTGAACAACAGAAGAGAGACATCGGAGGAGGATTGTGTGGTTAATCATGTCAAAAGATGAAAACAGGTCAAGAAAACAGGTTAAGGAAATACAGTAACAAGAAGGGGCAGACTACTCCAGCATCCAGTGTGCATAAACAATAGCTTGTAGGAATATAGAAACAGGGGAGATGTTCAACTCTGTTCCACCACTCAATGTAATTATGGCTGGGCTGTGGCCTAACTCTATATAGCTACTTTTGGTTCATATCCCTTAAGTCTTTGCTTAATAATAAACTATCTAATTCAGATTTAAGATTAACAACTGACATAGTATCAATTACCATTTGTGGAAAAGTTCCACACCTCTTCCCTCCTATGTGTGTTGGTGTACTTCCTAACATCTCTCCTGGCCCTAATTCTCAGACTATGCCCCTTAGTTTTTGAATATCTAACCAGTAGAACTCCTTTGAGAATGCATTAAGTTTCAAAACAAAAATGAGCCTAACTATTTAAAGAGCAAGCCACACTGAATGAAAAGAACTGTAGTCAAAGGAATAGAAAAAGATGAGCAAATAAATCGGAGGCACATTCTGAGAAGCTGAGGATATCTAAAATTCTGTTGTCTGTCTCATAACTCACACCAAATCATTGCTCATTGAGGTGGTAGACAAACATACCTCAGCAAAACCTCTACTTTAAAATTCTCATCCTTACTTTCCTGGCCATCACTTCTCCCCATCTGTATAATCTCATCGAACTCCATGACCTTCTTAATTCTGTATTCTTCTTCAGCATTCATAATTTTAATTGGTCTACTATTGGGTGATGTGTTCAGTTGGCTGTGCTCTAAGCTCTGTAACTCTGTCCCTAGATCTCAACACTTCACTTTCCTCCTTAAAACTAACTTAAAATTCATCTCTTTGAGTAAACATTTTGCTCTCTTATTTCTTTATGTGATTCTTTGTAAAAAGAACAAAAGAAAATTTACAGCCCAGGAACAGACCCTTCGGCCCTTCAAACCTGAGCCAATCCAAGTGTACTGTCTAAACCTGTCGGTCAATTCCTAAGCATTTGTATTCCTCTTCTCCCCATCTACTCATGCATCTTTCCAGATGCATCTTAAATGAGTCTACCGTGTCTGCCTCTACCACCTCTGCTGGCAATGCGTTCCAAATGCCCATCACCCTCTGCATGAAGTACTTGCCGTGTGTATCCCCCTTAAACTTTCCACCTCTCACCTTGAAAGCATAACCTCTGGTTATTGAATCCTTCACCCTGGGAAAAAGCTTGACTCTATCCACCCTGTCTATACCCTTCATGATTTTGTAAACCTCAATCAGGTCCCCCTCAATCTCCTTTTTTCTAGTGAAAATAAACCTAACCTACTCAACCTCTCTTCACAGGTAGCACCTTCCATACCAGGCAACATCTTCGTAAACCTTCTCTGCACCCTCTCCAAAGCATCCACATCCTTTTGGTAATGTGATGACCAGAACTGTACACAATATTCTAAACGCAGCCAAACCAATGTCTTGTACATATTAATCTGACTTGCCAGCTCTTATACTCAATACTCCATCCAATGAAGGCAAGCATACTATATGCCTTCTTGACCACTCTATCCAGCTGTGCAGCAATCTTCAGGGTACAATAGACCTGCACTCCCAGATCTCTCTGCCCAGCGACTTTTCCCAAGGCTCTTCCATTCACTGTATACGTTCATATACATGTCATATGTTCTTTTGTACCTGTCCTATGAAGTTCCTTTGTGATTTTACATGCTAATGGTGGAACATAAATGTGAGTTGCCATGTGGACGGATAGGAAATAAAACTTTCTCCTACCATCCTTCATTTAATTCAATTCCATTAATCAAAATATTTACTTGCAGTATGGACAACTTGCTAAGTGTACTGCAGTTCCTTGATGTACATGATCAATACAAACCTTGGATTTTAATTAACATACTTCCAAAATAAATTCCATGACATCCATTTATCCTTTAGAAAACGGAGGAAAACATACACGACAGGCCTGAGACCAAGTGAGTTTTTTTTAAAACGGAGTTACTAAAAAAGATTATATTTGTGTAGAATCATGGACTAGTTACAGCACAGAAGATCATTTTGCTTGTGCGTGTACTGGCTTTTAGCATGAGCAAGTGGCTTAGTCCCAAAGCTTGCCTTGTCTCTGACCAATGAGAGTTACTTGACAACCAATCAGCTCCCTGTTCTCACACGGTAGAAATTGTTTCTCCTTTTTAAATGTGGCATTCTTGTGTTGGTCCTGATGAGTGCAGGATGAAAAGTTTCAGATTTATCGAAGTTCCCTACCACCTAGTGACCTTTAAATAAATAATTCAAGCAAAATGCATTACATTTGGAAGCTGCAAAAGGCATTTTATATTCAGTAGCAATGGGTGATCATTTGTTTCAGAAGTAACCGAATTTGCACCAAATTGTATTACTGGCATTATTACTAAATAAGATTCTCCTACACTTTAACAGCATTATGTTAAATGCCTGTACTGCACGCGACATAAAACTTTTCACTGTACTTAGGCAAAGGTTAGAACAATAAATCAATCCAAATACCTACTGCCTTTAGGACCCTGGGAAGAAACGAAACGTTATCAGCTGTATGAACTCTGGCATTTTTTTTACAATAAACAGCAACTAACCCCGCGCTTACAGTCAGAGAAACTGCCAACATTTCAAATGAACGGGGGTGAGGGGGTGGAAGTGGGTTATTTCACCCCTTTCTGATTATAACGCCCACGCCCGGTATTGATCATATACCATTCCCTTCAAACACCAACTAGGTATGTTTCCACCCCAACCCCCTTGCCATCACTTAGCAACTGAGGGTCACAGACTATAAATATCACAGGCTATGGGTGTATCGGTGGAGTGTCTTTTCAACAGCACATTAGGAGGTATAATTGCATGAAGCAGGAACTCACACTGATGGTGTCCCTGCTGACAGTGCAGCCCGGGAGTCGTTCTGCTGCCGTTGGCCAGGTTGATGTTATTCCAGGTGGATCGGGTCAGTAAACTGGAGCTGCTGTTCCCCATGTCCTGTCACTCTGTCTCTCTGCTGGTACCGGTTGCAAACAATGACCGACTGCTTCTATTTTCTCCTCCTCAGTTTGCACTGTTTTTTTTTGCCGCTACTTAGAACCAATCGTTGACCATGGCAGAGACGCCAACCAATCCAGCAACTGTGAAGCCAGCCTTTGGCACAGACACCTCTCTGCCCCTCACTGTCAACTCCCAAACCAACAGCACCGAGCGAGCAAAGATTGCGCGCTTTGAAATTTGAACGTGGGTTGGACAGGCAGAAGCTGGGAAGTTCCCCTATAGGCGGGGTTTGATCCCTAACCCCTGCAAGTCATGTTGTCTAATGTTGTTTTTGTACAAATATCGGTCAGTACAAAATACGTTTAGTGGATCAATCTTACTTTGGAGGGAAGGACTGTGGTGTGCCGTCTGCTCTTTTCTAAATCAAATAAAGAAACTGCATTCGATCTGAAAATGGTCAGACCTGTACAAACGCAACAGGCTGCAGCTGAGATATATTGCTCGGTATTAAACATAGATGTGCACTTCAGCAAAATGTTCTAAATATCCAAATTGAGATAGTATTATTTAATAAGTAAAGCAGATTTTGTTTTGAAAATGAAATGCTCCTGCTGTTATGTATATACAGCATACGTAAAGACATCAGCTAAATTTCAAATTGAACAGTACCGGATGGACAATAAGTTGAGTAACTGATTCCAAAGAAACGATTGTCAGTGTTTACAATTGCAAACAATTTAAGATTCAAGTTTACACTTAATGTAAAGGGCACAAAATGAAGATTAATCTTCAGCACGCTGTTTTGTGAAACCTTGGAGATAGAAAAAAGATCAGATACATTAATAATTTTTTTTATTGGATTATTTGAACTCTTTGTCCGTGATAGGTATGTTGAGGATGGAAGTATATAAAATGCTGTTTGGCTGACAATCAGGCATTGTCTAATTGGGTCTTCTGACTTTCCAAATGGCATAAGAAGACAAGGTATCACAAAAGTGGATGTGTTTGCCAACTAATGGTTGGAGCACATGGAATGAAACTTTTACTCAGTTTGCAACCCAAAATGTAGATACAAGCTCAGAAATTAAGCAAAACAACGTAAGTGTTGAGAACAGAGGAATACGGATCAGTCACACTCAAGATGTAGAGGTAACATTTACAAATCTGGATGGTAATGTTCATGCCATCTTCCTATCTTCATAAGAAGATTAAGCCTGTCGACTCCTCCAGTCTGTTTTATCAATCTTAGTTTCTTAGTTATGTACCTCAAATTCAAGTATGCACCTTTCTGCCACACCCTCTGATACTCTTACCAAACAAAAATCTATTACGCTTTAGTTTGCAAGTCCCAGTTATCTGAATTCACGGTTCATTGGGAACTCAACACCATACTTCCAACCGAACTGATCTCCAAACTCCGAGACCCAGGTCCCTAACTCTGCTTTCTGCAACTGGATCCTTGGCTTCCTGATCCACAGACCACAATCTGAGAATAGGCAACAACATGTCCTCCACGGTAATCCTCAACATTGGTGCCCCTCAGTCTCTTATGATACTCCCGATACATTCATAACTTTGTGACCAAATTCTGTCCTAACTCTATCTACAAGTTCACTGACAACACCGTTGCAGGCCAGATTCCTAACAATTATGAGACAGAATACAAGAAAGAGAGAGCGTGCTTGGAGGCATTGTGTAAAGATAAGAATTTCTCCCTCGATGTCAGCAAAATGAAAGAGGTGGTCATTAACTTCAAGTAAAAGGTGGAGGGCATGCCCCTATCTACATCAGTGGTGCTGAGGTGGAGATGGTCAACATCGTCAAGTTCCTGAGAATGATGATCACCAATCTGTCCTGGTCCACCCATGTTGATGCTGTGGTCAAGAGGACACAACAATGCCTCTACTTCCTCAGGAGACTAAGGAAATTCAGCATGTCTATAAAGACTCTTAAGACTTTTTATAGATGCACCAGAGAAAACGTTCCATCCAGATGTATCATGGCGTGGTATGGAAACTGCTTTGTCCAGGACCACAAGAAACTACAGAGGTGTGAACATAGCCCAGTCCATCTAGCAAGCCAACCTTCCATCCATTGACTCCATTATACTTCTCACTGCCTCAGGAAGTCAGCCAACATAATCAATGACTCCTCCCACCATGGTTATAACCTTTTCAGGCAGAAGATACGAAAGCTTAAAAACATGTATCAAAAGGTTCAAGAACAGCTCCTTCCCCATTGTTATTAGACTTCTGAATGGACCTCTCAAATTTTAAGTTTAATGTAGATCCCGCTCTTTGTGCACCTTCTCTGTGGCCATATCATTGTATTCTTCACTCTGTTCTATTACTGTAATGCCACTTTGTATATTATGATCCACCTGTACTGCACACAAAACAAAACTTTTCACTGTACCTACATACATGTGACAATAATGAATGAATTCAAAAACATACACCAGATTTTCACAACAATTTTAATGGAAATATGAACCTGGAGTTTTATCACCAAGACAGGAAACAAGAGTCAGGAAGATTTCTAGTGTTGTGTACCCACCTTAATTGTAAAGGTTCCATAGTCCTACACTCTCTTTAGAGACAGATGACGGGTGGTGGTTTAACCTGAGGACTGCCACAGCTCAGACAAGGAGAGAGTTTGAGAGGGAGAGTCCTTTATAGTCATCTCAGCCAGTGCAGGAATTGAGCCCATGCTGTTGTTTTTACACTACATGGCAAACCAGCTGTCCAGCCAACTGAGCTAACAATGGGGAAGGAGCTGTTCTTGAACCTTTTGATACATGTTTTTAAGATTTCGTATCTTCTGCCTGAAAAGGTTATAACCATGGTGGGAGGAGTCATTGATTATGTTGGGTGCAAGTACCTGCAAAAATAGGATCTTCATTGTCGGCGTATGGGTAAGCCTCATAATGCATGCCTGGCAGACAGACCATAAATCTAGTTGAAATACCTGAGCTCCAGGAGATACATCGCTGATTAACAGCAACAGCCCCTTTATCTTCACAGTCAACTAAACATGTTTATTACATGTTTAGAGGTTGCAAGTGCATGCATTTTCTGCTGTGGATAGTAAAGGGTTTGGGTGATTGACTTTTTTGTTGCCCTGGAGTAAATTAACTTTTTGTCAACATAGTGTAGATAATGATTGAATGAATGACTGTTTTTAAAGCAACTTTTATACATACTATTGTCAGTATACAGTTCATTGGCTTTAAACAATATACAATGGATCAAGTTGCATGGAAGTGCAAGTGCTTAGAGGAGGCAGCATGAGGACTCAAGGAAATGGTTGGAGTAGTTTCGGTGCCATAGCCTGGCAGAGAGAGAATGAGGAGGACATGTAAACCCACCTTTTAAAAGCTTCTGTCATGCACACTCGGGTTCATGACATAATGGGAGCTCTGATTAGGAGTCATCTAGACTTGAAACATTAGCTTGTTCTCTCCCCATGGATGCTATCTGACCCGCTGTGATCTTTAGCATTTGTTGTTTTCAGTCAGGGTTCATGACACCTCTGAGATGCCATGAACTGCAAATGTTTAAAAACCTGATACAACACCAAGAAATTTGTTGAGAACTAGAACTTGTCTGCCTTTGCAAAATAGTCAGCCCAGGGAGGAGTGCTGGGTGCGGGTTTATGACCCACACTAGACTGCTGTCACGAAGGACTTCCCGGACACAGAAACAGCAAGCACCAGAGAAACTCAGCAGGTCTGGCAGCACCTTGTAGAGAGAGAACCAGAGTTAACATGTTGTGTCCAGTGACCCATCATCAGACCTGAAAATAGTTGAGGAGGGATGGTATTTATGTTGATCATGTGGTTGGGAGAGTGAATAAAATATATACAGACGGGGCCCAGAGGGTGATAAAAGGGATAGGCAAACCAAGAGATTGCTGATGACAAGCTGAGAGATAGATATATATATATACCAGGAGGATGCTAGTGAGAAGTGTGAATGGTTGAAAATAGTTTGACTATACTCGGAGCAGCCCATACAAACCAGGAATTAGGGTGTGGGGATAGGAATACAAAACAGAGGAGGGTGTTCACATTTTGAAACTGTTAACTTCAATATTGAGTCCCAAAGGATGTATGAATAAGGCAGGAGGTGAGGTGTTGTCCCTTCAGCTTGCATTGAGCCTCACTGTAGCAGTGCAGCAGGACTGACACTCACTTTTGTACAGAAATATTGGGACATGGTGGATCTGTTGAAGTGGTAGGCAACTGAATATTCAGGATCATTACTACTAACAGAGCATAGATGTTCTGCGAAGTAGTCACCCAGTATGCGCTTCAGTTCCCCACTGTAGAGGGGATCACATTGGGAGTATCAAATTCAGTAGTTTAGATTGAATGAAGTGCAGGTAAATTGCTGCTTCACCTGGAAGATATGTCTGGGATCTCCGAATCACAGGGTTATGGAGATGTATAGCATGGAAATATACGTTTCAGTCCAACTCGTCCATGCCAACCGGATATCCTAAATTAGTCCCATTTGCCAGCATTTGGCCCATATCCCTCTAAACTCTTCCTCATTATATACCCATCCAAATTCCTTTTAAAAGTTGTAATATACCAGCCTACACCACTTCCTCTGCCACCCTTTGTGTGAAAAAGTTGTCCCTTCGATCCCTTTTACATCTTTTCCCCTCACCTTAAAACTATGCCCTCTATTTCAGGACTCCCCCACCCCAGAGAAAAGACCTTGTATATTCACCTTATCCACACTCCTCATGATTTTATAAACCTCTATAACATCACTTCTCTGCCCCCAATGTTCCAGGGAAAATAATATCCTAGCCCATTCAGGCTCTCCCTGTATCTCAAATCCTCCAACCCTGGCAACACCTTTGCAAATTATTTCTGAACCTTTTCAAATTTCACAGCATCCTTTCTATAGTAGGAAAGACTCCTGTCCAAAGAAGTGGACATAGACACAATAGTGATGCAGGCGTATATCGAGTCTGAAATTTGTGAAAATCAGAAAGCCTGGGAAATCGGGTTAGGAATAACAGAATTGGAATCTGCTTGCCATTTTTAGAGGGCTCCCAAGATGTCCCCACTTGGTGAAAATCCGTGCTATTATTCCTGATTTTTTGCTAGCTGGCCTACCTCTAAGTTGAATTCTTGTTTTCATCTTGATTAATAAATCCTTTACCATTTCAAACATCTTGATTAAGTCAACCCTAAGCCTAAGAATGCACATAATTGCAAACTCAGTATATACAGGCTGTCCTCATAACTTGATCCTTGGAACTACCCTGTATTCCTTTCCCCAAGATCAATACAGCTTACCTGAGGTGTGATATTCCAGCAAGGGTCTGGCCAATGTTCCACACAACTAAGCATCATTTCCTCAAAGTGGTATTCCAAACCTTCTTTGAGGTAAAGGGCAACATCAAATTGCCAGGTTCCAGTAATTTTCTTTATGTGATATATAACAGAGAGGAGTTTGTTAGCTGCTTAGTATCTCCTTTCAATTTATGGAGTGACATTTACATTTACAATTCAGCACCATAATGCCAGTTTGTCATCGACCTCCTAAAATAAACATAGTCCATTTGTTTAAATTAATTTACAAGCTGTTCTACACTTTGGTTCTATTTTTAAGATAACTTGTTGAAACATGACATCTGTTTTGCTCTCTATTGAAGTGGATAAAGACTCTGTTATGGTACTGGAAACTTAGAACAAGTTGGGGCCAAGTTGGTAATCTCATTTTAAAAAAATCAAACAGGCTTCAAAAATAAATTGAAAATGCAGACTTCAAATTTCCTAGTATAGACTGAGAAAATAATAGCATGGAGGGCAAACAGGAAAGAAATTCCAGAAATGTCAACAAGGGAATTCTCTTGAGCAAATGCAGAAAAGAACTGAATCTAATGCTGGGAAATGAAACTGTGCATTGTTCATTGGGCGGAGCATTTGGGTAACAGCAATCTTAATGTCATTACGCTCATGTAAATTATAAAAAAAGACAATGAGAAATGAAATATGACAATACTCAACTGGAGGAGAGTTCATTTCAGGATGTCAAAATATTTATCTACAGTTAGTAAACTGAACTCAGTAATTGCCACGCAAAACAAGAAATAATATGAGCAGCCACCTTTAAAAATGAGATAGTTCGGTACTGACTAGACACATTTCCACCGGGGGTAAAGGAAGGTTATACAAAGATAGGGCTCCTTGAATGACTACAGAGTGAAGTGAAACAGAAGAAGAAGTCTTACGATAAATGTTAAGCTCGTAGTTTAATTGAGAAATGATTTGAATACAAAAACAGAGAGTGGAACTGAGAACAAAATTGAAAAGCAAAGCAATTATATGAGAATTGATTAGCAATCAACATAAAAAGGGAACCCAGAGGTTTTTTTCTGATTATATAACTAATAATGAGCATCATTATGATCACAGCTAATGATATTAGTAGTTAAGTCAGACACAGATTGAAGTCTGGCTTGATTGATCTTTTGTTTTCTTAATGTAACAAAGCAGTCTTTCACTGAAACATACATACACAAGGCTGTGGTTTTGGTTTTGACAATAAAACAGAAGTGTATTACACAAAAAAACCCACAAATCAAGATATTTAATAATAAAATTTCAAACACACAGCAAAACAAATCTTATTTACTCTTTAATATTTTATAATGAGTCAAGGCTCAGAGTGATTCCATCCTTATCACATTTGTAGGGTTTATGTTTCTTCTTAATACTGGTCCCCTGAGCAGGCTGGCCTTTTCCATTCACTACTCATAAAACTGAGTCAGCAGTCACACAAAACCAGGTTACAATCCAGCAGGTTTATTTGAAATCACAAGCTTTTGGAGAGCAGCCCCTTTGTCACCTCACAAAAACTTGTGATTTCAAATCAACCTGTTGGACTGTAACTTCGTGCCATGTGACTTCTGCCTTTGTCGACTCCAGTCCAACACTGGTACATTCACAACATACAACTGAGAGGTTAGACTTCCTCAGTGCTTTCTCAATCCACAGAGTTCTAAACAAACATTTTTGATCTGGAGCTTCTCACTACAATTCTTAACTTGTTTGCTTAACAGCTGTGAACAATTCCCTTTTCTAAGAGAAATTATTTTTACTGCTGAACGCAGTCAGATCTTCTTCAGAATGAACAAGAATATATTTTCAACAATTTGTCTTTAAAACTTGCTCATCCTAGCTCCTGCCAAAGGAATGGCTTAATGTTTCTTTTTTCCTGTCATAAACTCCCACAATATAGAAAAAAATGTCAATGAACAGGCAGTGACGAGTGGGGTGCTGCAGCGTTCAGTGCTGCAACCTCAGCCATTCAAAATATGCGTGAATGATTTGGATGGAAGAATTGAATGCAATATATTTAAATTTTCTGACGACAGTAAGCTGGGTGGCAATGTGGGCTGTGAGGAGGATGCTAAGAGGCTGCAGAGTTATTTGGCTGAGTGGGCAAATACTTGGCAATGCAACATAATGTGGATAAATGTGAGGCTATCCACTTTGGTTACAAAAACAGGAAGGCAGATTATTATCTGAATGGTGGTAGTTGAGGAAATGGTGTGGTGCAATGAGACCTGGGTCTCATGGTGGAACAGTTGCAGAAGATTGGCATGCAGATGCAGCAGGCAGTGATGAACACTAATGGCATGTTTTCCTTCATAGCAAGAGGATTTGCGTGTTGGAGTAATGATGTCTTGATGCAGTTATACAGGGGCTTGGTGAGGCCATGCCTTAAGTATTGTGTGCAGTCTCCTAGTCTGAGGAAGGGCAAAGGTTCAAGATGGCAGGACTGACCTATGAGGAAAGACTGGATCGACTGGGCTTGTATTTGCTGGCATTTAGAAGAATGGGGGCAATCTCATAGAACCATATAAAATCCTGAATGGACTGGACAGGTTAGATACAGGAAGAATGTTCCCAATGTTGAGGAAGTCCAGAACAAGGGGTCACAATCTAAGAATAACAGGTAAAATATTCAAGACTGAAACAAGGAAGAATTTCTTCACTCAGAGAGTTGTGAACCTGTGGAATTCTCTTCCGCAGGAAGCTGTTGGGGCCAGTTCATTGGATATATTCAAAAGGGAGCTGGATGTAGCCCTTGTGGCTAAAGCAATCAAGGGGCATGGGGAGAGGACTGGAATTGAGATTTCATGATCAGCAATGATCATATTGAATGGTAGTGCAGATTCCATCTATTTTCTGTATTTCTATGTTTCTATGTAACACTCATGAGGTCCAGCACAAACCAGCTCTGAGTTAAAATGCTGGTTTATAGATCATGGTTTTGGAGGGACTGACCTAGTTAGCCATTAGTAATAAGTTTGAGGTTTGGAAAGAATTTGGAATGCAGTAAAAAAAAGACCAAGAAACTAATAAGCAATTGTAGAAAAGAATACAAATGCAATCCCACAAAACAAACAAAAAGAATGGACAGTGAAGCTTCTACAAGTATGTAAAAAAAGGAATGTTTAGCTAAGATGAATCTAGGTCCATTGAAAGCAAAATCAGAAGAATTTATAACTGGGAATGGAGAAATGGCAAAGAAGTTAAATGATTCCTTGTGTTTGCTTTCACTGAGAAAGATACAATAAATCCCAAAATTAGAGATCCAAGTGACTGAGCAGAATGAGAAGGAAATTTATGTTGATAAGAATGTTGTACTGGAGAAATTAAAGTAGCTGTAAGTTAATAACTCTTTGGGGACTTGATAGTTTATATCCTTGGATGTTGAAAGAGGTGCATGTTTACATGGTTGATGCATTGGTAATCAGCTTCTAAAATTTAAAGATCTGTGTGATGGTGCTGTCCCTTTAATAAGGTTATTTTGTCCTTGCAGTCTTTTTTCAGAGAGGTCATAAAGGCAGAGGTACTTGAATGTCTGGACAAGACCCTAGTTTAACTATGACAGGGGAGTGGTCATTTCTCCCAGGTCAGGTTTTCTCTAGTTTCCTTAGTAGTAACAGTCAGAACATGCTGCAGTTCAGAGAAATGTTCCAAGCTTCAGCAGATGGTTTCTGACTGGCTTTCTCTCTGAAATCTCTCCTGCCTGTAAGAACTAGTGTTTGAATTTAGCTTTTGCGAAGGGGTGTGATTATGGGATGTTGCAGGCATCAGAACAGCTCTTTAGTTAAATTGCTATATCGAGTTGGTTAGTTTTTCAAGTAGTTAAGTTATTCTAAGTTCTGTTTTCTTTTGTTTGTGTCTTAACTATAGTGTTTAAATAAATTGCTTAAAATCGAGTGGTTTTACCAGCTGCATCACTCCTGGAATATCCACTTTACAGCTGCTTTTAAAATAAGAAAAGGTTAGGGTCTGGAGTACCTTCTTAAAATATTTTGAGAGGATCTGGCCTCGCCCATAACATCTGTCAAATTATGGCTAAATGTCTTCAGTGATTGGCATCGAGTAGTGAAATCTCGTCAAAGCTTTCCTGAGATACTTTGGATGTATGAATTCTCATAGCTTTCCTGTTTCTTCCACTGTTATCATGCTGCTAATAGAATCTGTAGGATTTGCCACTTTTATAGTTGCTACCATCTTTTCCAATTCCTCTGTTTTGTCTTTCAAACTGAACTTCAGGGCATCTGGAATTCTCCTCAGTTGATGCAGAGTTGATCTACTTTGAGATGATCTTTATTGGGGAAATGTCTAAGACTTGTAAAAAACATCTTTGCAATTTTTTTAAGACCTGGTCAACAACCAGTGACTTTGTGGCCTGCAAAACATGACAAATCTCTTCTGGCATTTTTAGAGTTACTGGTTCATACTTTAGATTTACTTCAGCAGAGGTGAGTTGCATTTGGTTTAATATCCACAGCTAGAACAATAGATGTTTGTTCTTCCCATTGTATTGGACTCTTAGCTTCATTTGTCTTCTTGGGATAAGTATCATTGCGCATTATAGCCTCAACTTGACCTTCAGGGGCTTCATATCTATGGCACTAAACTGAGTCATTTCGCACAGGCCTATGAAACTCATGATGTTGCACAAAATAAAAGCTAGTATCTATCTGATACTTGATATCCATTTGAAGCTCACCTTCCGCAGTCATCATTTTAACACTCACCTTTGGACCTGACAATACCATCCTTTTGTATAGTGTAGTGATTTGTCAGAATCATCGTCTGACATCTCTCCATTAGCCACACTTATAGGCTTGTTTTGCTCATTTCCAGCTGAACACTTGTGTCCAAAGTGATTCAGCTTCTGCAGTTATAGAATCATAGAGTGATATAGCTTGGAAACAAACTCTGTGATACAACTCATTTATGCCAACCATGTTCCCCAAACTAAACTGATCCCATTTGCCTGTACCTGTCCAAATGCCTTTTAAATGTTGCAATTGTACATGTATCTACCACTTCCTCTGGCAGTTCATTCCATATATAGACTAGTCTCTGTGTTAAAGCACTGCTTTCTCCAAACTGGGCATGGTTTCTTTCATGTGGTATCCTCCAAATACTTACATCCTCTGCTCTGGACTTGTTCTTTTTGGTGGCCCTTCTGCAAATAAGTTTTTAAGTGGCGGTTCAAATGTGCCTTCAAACTTATTCCAACCTGGTCTCTCTATTTATCATCTATCCCATTATGTAGCTTGCAACCCGTTTCTCCAACTGGGATACAGAGTTGCTATTCTTACTTTCTCAGGTTCGTTTTTATTTCATTTTGTAGTTTGAAACTGAGACTGCAAATAGTTTCAAATCTGTCTCATCTTACATTCGTTTCTAAAGGACGAGCAAGTGAAAACTTGACAGCCATTCTGACTCAACCCATAATTAAACGTTGCAGATTGCTGTTCTAATTCTTTCTTGTTGTTCTTAAAGCTTTGATAATCCAAACAATTTCATCTGGACACTTCTGACAGCATGGACATAAGTTTATCATTTTCTGATCAGTATTTTGTCCAGTGAGATTCATGATGCCTGGTCCACCACAGCTTGGAACAACTTTACTCATGCAAACTGTTGCTCTTCATTTCATTAATTAGGAACTGGGCTCTTCACTCAGCATTTATACTGCTGACCCCTTACTTAGGATTCAGTTTTGTAGATGCTGCAAGTCAGGAACTGACCCTCACACTCACTGTGGTGCTCAATGGAGGACATTGCTGAGAAGAAAGAAATGTTCACTAATGGCTTCACAGACAGTATTCTGGTGATCTCATTGGATGAATGATGGAGTGAAGTCAGTCCTTTATCCCACAGGAGGTTATGTCTCCCGACCAATCCTGCCTCAACCCAGAGTTCAACACAACGAGTGCCACATCCTCGGTGAAACAGAACACTTAGCAGCACAGGGGGAAGTTTAATGATATTTTGTGCACTGCAAGGGCAAGTGACATCATCTTCTGTCTGCTACCTCGAACTCAAAAGGTCACCATGCCAACTCAGAACTGTATTTTCATCTTAGTCTCCGGCAACTGACTCAACACAGATATCTATTTCAAACTCACTGATCCCATTGCTACCTGGACTATACCTCCTCCCATCCCCATCCTGTAAAAATGTGATCCCTTACTCCCAATTCCTGCACCTCCTCCATATTTGCTCCCAGGAGGAGCAATTCCACTCCAGGTATTCCCAGATGTCCTCCTATTTCTAGGACTGCAATTTCCTCTCCCACATGATCAACAATGCCTTCCAGTGCATTTCCTCCATTTCCCCCAGCTCCACCGTTGAACCCCACTCCTCTAGCTGTAACAAGGTTAGAACCTCCCGGTCCTCACCTCCCACCCCACTAATCTCCAGATACAGCATAGCATTCTCTGCCATTTCGGTCATATACAATTAGACCCTACCACCAGAGATATATTTCCCTCCCTGCTCCTATCTGTGTTCTACAGAGACCATTCCCTCCGTGACTCCCATGTTAATCCACGCCTGCCCCCCCCTCAAACAGCCCATACTCCACACCTAGCACCTTCCCTTGCCACTGCAAGAGATGTAAAAGCCTATGCCCACACCTCTGTCCAAAGCCTAAATGATCATTTCAAATCCAGCTGAGATCTTCCTGCACATCCGAACACCTCATCTGCTGTGTCCATTGCTCTCGATGTGGTCTCTTCCACATCAGGGAGACAGGATGCCAACCCGCGGAATGGGTCTGAGAACATCTCTGGGACACATGCACCAAACAACCCCACTGCCCTGTGACTAACCACTTCAATTCCCCTTCCCACTCCCCCAAGGACATGCAAACCCTGGGCCTCCTCCACTAGCAAATCAAAGCAACCCAACGCCTGGAGAAGGAACGCCTCATCTTCCGCCTCAGGAAATTACAACAACACGGCATCAATATTGACTTTACCAATTTCAAAATCTCCCCTCCCGCCACCTCATCCCAGATCCAACTCTCCAACTCAAAACCATCCTCTTGACCTGTCCTACCTGTCCATCTTCCTTCCCACCTATATGCTCCACCCTCCCCACCAACCTATCACTATTACCTCCCACCTACATCCACCTATCGCCTTCCCACCTACCTTCCCCACAGCCCACCCCCATCTCCCTATTTATCGCTCAGCCCCCATCCCCCTCCACATTTCTGATGAAAGGCTTATGGCCAAAACATCGACTCTCTTGCTCCTCAGATGCTGCCTGACCTGCTGTGCTTTTCCAGGGCCACACTTTTCAATTCTGATTCTCAAATCTTGCGAACTACAGCTCTTATTATGGCACGCATCATTTCTACTCAATAGTTTTCACTCGCCACGTCTTTCTAAACTACAACTTCTTTGATTTCTGCTAACCTCAGTATGAACACCTCCTCATGCATCACTACTTCCTGCTTTTCCATTCATGCTCATCATTCTAAAACCTTTTCTTATTTTTTCTACAGAAAAGATTAGCTACAGCTGGACTGATGCCTCTACAGCACCCTAACTGACCTATCTATAAGCATTGAACTATTAACTATAGGACTGTCTGTGATCCAATCTCTGGACAGCAAGGACATGGATCCTCGGACTCTGGTAGGACCAAGTGCCAGCTTTCTCTCGAGTTTAGGTAATGGATGCCTTTGTCATTTTATGATTGAGAGTATTGCCTCTCTGCCTGCAATACTGCATAAGAGATTCTTAGGTGATGTTTAATTGCTCCTTTTCAACATTAGACGAGTTGTCAAGTTACTTGCAGCCCCTTCCAACATTAAGACGTAGGCCTACATTTTGTCACATACCAGCAAGTCGCATTCAGGGGATCAATCAGGGTCTCTCCAGGGAGTACCCATGAAGAAGGGCCCAACTGAAATAAGCTAGAAAGCTTCCAGGCTTTACCCAGTGGTCTCTTCATGTGATGTCAGCCCTCTGTACATAGGCGAAGTGTTCATGGAGGCAGGAGCTGACACTTAACTGCATGATTTATGTGGCCAAGCCGTCATGTTTCTCCCCTTTTGTAGTATAATATGACAACAAGAAGATATTAGGCATCTAGCCAAAATCTCTCCCCCACATTTTGTCAACGACCCCATTTCGCAGCCCATTGCCATTGAGCTAAGCGAATGCAACTATTGTATTTATAATTTAATAGTTTTCAAGCTCACTTAATTGCAGTAGTTTATTTATAAGATTAGAATTAATGTTTTTTTTAACATAAATGAACAAAATAATAACATTTAACATATGTTAAGCTTTTAATCCCATCAACATAACATGAGCATTCAAATATTTTATGAGGTGAGTGATACTGCGAATATGACAAATTGTTGATCAATTACAAAAACTGATCCATACCAAAGTAACCAGAGTTTGAAACCCCTGTCATCCACCATTACTTCCATTCTTCAACTCTTCACATTGGTTATCTAAGTAACTCATTCACAACTAAAGGTTCAACTAAAGAACAAAATATGTCTTTTCTTCATATATTACTCATTGGAAAATACGAAAATATTTCAGCATTCTTTGTGTGTATCTAGTTGTACCAAACCTGACTCAGTTACTGAAGTGCAAAAGAAATAAGAGTTTGAACGAATTGTGAATTGATTACGCGTTTAATATCTACTGAGGAATTTAAGAAAGCAATCAAATCATGTGATCAAATATGTGAGAAATATGAATAGTTCTTACAAAACAGGCTTTCTAACCTTCCCTTGTTGACCAGGTAACATTGAAAACTGGATCTTACCAAGCTCTGAGTGGCATGGGCTCTGGTGATTTGAATGGTGGTATTAGGCGAGATGTTCAGTGAGGTCAGTCTCAATGCCGAAACCATCTCGCCACATCTTGTTTACTTTTCTCAACTGACATAGTGAGGTTCTCACTAGCTAGCAGTGAGTTCCAATTGATCTCGTCATTCCTTGTTAAATGTTTTGTTAACAGCCCAACTGGCCATTGGTTGTGATCTTACCAAACTCAACTTACAAACTACTCAAGAAGCCACAATATGAAAGCCAGAGTGGGTTTTTGGTCATTTCAATTCCCCAGTTGCACCAAAAGAACTTCATATTGAATGTCAAGCACCAATATCTTGGGCACGCTGCATGGTTATTAGCCACATTCATCTTATTTTCACAAATGTTGTCATTCAATATGTGCCAGTCTCCATGAACACTCAGAGCACAGTTCCACTGTAGAACATAGAACTGTACAGCACAGGAACAGGTCCTTCAGCCCATAATGTACTTGTAGGACACTTCTACATTTTAATGCAACAGCTTAGCTGCATCAGCAACTATCATTGTAATGCTGCAGTAAGGATACTGCGCACTTAGGAACATGTACCAGCTTAAGTACTGGACCAGCTACATCTCTGAGCTCTTTGATCATGGTTATAGTACTCACTCAGTCTGTGTTTACCTGTACACTTATCTTTGCTGTGCCTAGCCTCCTGCACTGTGTCCCCTCATCCAGAGATATCTGGATCATATTCCCACTGTCTTGCTATGCCATCCCAGTAAGCTCTGGAGGGCTGCCTCTGATATCAGTCAAGGCACTGCTCAAGGCAGTCAGAGTAAGGATCCTCTCACTGCTTATAATGGGCGAGGAGCCAAAGGAGGGGCAGCACACCAGCTGTCTTCACTGTTTCTGCCTCATTGTGGGCTGTTTTGTTCTTGGAATGAGAGACAGGTGGGTATTATGGAAGATGAAAGTGGATGGCACAACTGTTACTGTCGGTGCAGGTGGGGAGATTCCCTGAGTGAGTGAGCAGACAGTGCAGATGGCCTATAGAGGTAGTGGTGTCGCAGTTTGGATAAGGGTGAGTGGGAAAGAAATTGCATACATTAGTGAGCGTGATAACAGGTGGAAACTGATTAAGTGGTAGGGACAGAGTAAGTGTGAATTCTCAGAGAGAGGTGGTGGCACTTAAATTCGCAGAGTAGAGAAGAATATGAATATATCCTTTTTTTTTCAAGAGTGCTGGGCATTCCACCAGTTGAGACTACACTGACCTGACATTGGAACTGACCGGCATGGTCTAGTGTCACAGTCTGCTCAGGTGGTCCTGAAAAAGAAGGAGGCCTGTGTGCCACTCTGTGGGGCAGGAATGCCAGGTCCCTGCCTGCAAAATGGAGCACAAAGCACCCCACTTTGTACTATGTCTGGGGTAAATGTCAGGAACTGGCAGAGCAGGTCTAGGCCGACAGTGCTAGTCTGGGTGCTGAACAATCTTTTAGTTATGGCACCGGTGCCTGGGATGTTGATTAATTCTGGTGAGTGGCAAGTTGCTCCGGGCACAGGACATGGTAAGATAGGGTGGAGGGCGGATTTGACATTCACCATGAGGGCTGTGACAAGTTTGGGAAGGCACAGCAAGAAAATGCAATGCACACTCAGCCTCAAATAACAATCTACTGCAACAAGTAACTCAGAATAAAAATCATGAGGGGATTAAAAGGCTAATTTCTTTACAACTAGTAATCTTTGTCTTCATTGTTTAAGCCCTTTTATTTAGTGCAAAAGCTGAAGATAGGAATAAGTTTTTTTGCCTTAGAGGAGTACTGGAGGCAAACGTTTATGTGATGAGCTCACCAGGAACATGCCCAATCAAAAACGATAAACCTCAATGATCATAAAGAATCGTAACTGTACTAAAAACGCGTCTCCCTCACCATACCACAAATTGCACAATGAACAATACATTACTCTTGCAGGATCTATTTTAAAACACGTACCAACAAATCCATGCAATAAAGCGAGGACATGCATTTGACAGCTCTTTACATCACTTCATTATTTGCTTATAGAAATGTGAAAAATATATCTGAGCTCAAACAAAAATTGTGTCTTCTATCTGAAGCAATGTTTGTGGAGAGTTATTAAAAAGCCAATTATGTTTTTAAGTGATGATATCCATTTATGAGTAGTTTAGTAGAGATTATCACAAACTTATTTTTGTTCAACTAAAATAGGTAAAAATGGGAGCGAGATAGAACTTACTAATCACTTATCATACCTAATGTATCAGCTATTCAACTGGTACTTGCTATAAATACAACTTTTCTTTAGTTCAATTATTCTGAAATCTATGATATAGTTTCTGGTGCCTCGGTGTCACTGGAGTACAAGGTCATTATGGCTTAATGGACCAGATGTGACTGACCTGTTAGCAGACCTCTACTTTAGGCTGTCTGCCCTGCTACTTGAGATCAATGGTGAGGGAGTGCAGTGATGAGCAATTGAATGTGTAATGCCTTTTTAACAGTGATCCCAAAGTCTGTTTGCAGTAACTGAAAGACTTGTATGTCAATGGAGGTTAATATTCTGTTGAAAGTATAGAATACTGAGGAGAGCCCTGCAAAGTTGGTCATTTTTACACAACAAAGAATAATTTCTCCTCCCAGTATATTATTTATATAAGCATCAGGGATTATCAGCTTCTTTGACTGTTTCAATTGTGAATATGATTTTTGTAGGTGATAAAGAAAGAAATTGTATTGAAGCTGAAAACCCCAAATACCAAAACTATTTTACACATCAACATACTTAAGGAAATAAAAAGAGTAGAACTTTAAATTATTCCTTTTGCTCACTTGAAACAGAACTAGGATCAATTGAAATTCTTTCAAGAGTTCTGTCGAACTGATTTGAATCAAATCAATATCCTACCTGTGGTGTCTAACTCAGCTGAAGTGGTTTTAAATTGAATCAATTATCAGGAAAGTAAAATGAATTGATCTAGATGTCTGCGCAGTAATCATGTATATTGTAAGCATTCCAAAGACTTTCTGCTGCATTCCTCAGAGACATTCAAACATCCCAGGATATGATGGAGTTGAAATTTATGCAGCTCTATTTTTAAGCCATGAGTCAGAATGGCACATGGTGGAACAAAGCTACCATACCGGATAGAGGGCGATATTAAAATGAAATAATCAAATCAAACTGTTGATTAGCAACTTCACTATTCTGGGCTTTTAATACAAAACACCCCCAAGGTATTTAAAATTAACTTGCATTTTGGCTACAGGCATTGAAAGAGAAGTGGATACTTCAGAAACCCACTGTAGTACAAGCACTACAATGGGGTCCATGGTAGAGATCGACCATCGGGATAGAGACTTCTATTCACCAACTGGATAAGAAGTTATTCTGACAAATTTGTTAGCAGCTGTGACAGACATGCCATTAGCTCCTGACCATCAGCCCCACACTTCCAATGATGGTCCTGACCTGGATTGCTAAAGCAATTTTCCTAACACAAACCATGTACCAATCTCTTCCTAAGCCTACCCCCAGCTATGCCTGCTTCATTGTAGGATGCGTGGAACAGTCCATCTTCCACAGTTACACTGGCACCATTCCCCACCTTTTCCTCCACTACATTGATGACTGTATCAGCAACACCTCATGCTCCCCTGGAGAGGTTGAACAGTTCATCAACTTTACTAACATCTTCCACCCTGGACATCTCAGACACCTCCCGTCCCTTCCTGGAGCTCTCTGTCGCCATCTCTGGCAACTGACTCAACACTGACATCTATTTCAAACCCATTGACTCCCACAGCTACATGGACCATACCCCCTCCCACCCTCCTCCTGTAAAAGATCCCTTACTCCCAATTCCTCCGCCTCCACCATATCTGCTCCCTGGAGGAGAAATTCCACTCCAGGACATCCCAAATGGCCTCCCATTTCAAGGACTGCAATTTCCCCTCCCTCATGATCAACAATGCCCTCCAGCGCATCTCCAACACTTCCCACACCCCTGCCCTTGAACCCCACCCCTCTAACTACAACAAGGTTCTCACCTTCCATCCCACTAATCTCTGGATACAGCACATTATCCTCTGCTATTTCTGCCACCTACAATCAGATGCCACCACTGGAGATATATTTCTCTCCCCATCCCTATCTTCATTCCGCAGAGACCATTCCCTCCATGAGTCCCTCGTTAGGTCCACACCCCGACCTACACACTCTCCATGCCCGGAACCTTCTCTTGCTGCTGCAAAAGGTGTAAAACCTGAGGCCAACACATTCCCCCTCCCTCACCTCCACCCAAGGCCACAAAGGATCTTTTCGTATCTGACAGAGATTTTCCTGCACATTCAAACATCTCATCTACTGGATCTGTTGCTCTTGAGATGGTGTCCTGTACATTGGGGAGTCTGGACGCCAAATGGCGTAAGATTTCAGGGAACATCTCTGGGATATACGCACCAAATAACCCCACCACCCTTTGGGTGGCCACTTCAACTCCCCCTCCCATTCTGCCAAATCCTAGCCTCCTCCACCACCAAATCCAAGCCACCCGATGACTGGAGGAAGATCGCCTCATCTTCCGCCTTGGGACCCTTCAACCAAACGGTATCAACATTGACTTCACTTGTTTTCTAATCTCCCCTCCCCCCCACCTCATCCCAGATTCAACCCTCCAACTCAGCACCACCCTCTTGAACTGTCTTACCTATCCATCTTTCTTCTCACCTATCCTCTCCACCCTCCCCACCAATCTATCACCATCACCCCCTCCAACCTGCATTTACATATCGTCTTGTCAGCTACCTGCCCTTGAACACCATCTCTACCTTCCTATTTTTCTTTCGGCATTCCTTCACACACACACATTCCTGTTGAAGGGCATACGCCTGAAACGTCGACTCTCCTGCTTCTCTGATGCTGCCTGATCTGCTGTGCTTTTCCAGCACTACCCTTTTCAGCTCTGATCTCCAGCATCTGCAATCCTTCTGTCTCCATAACCCTGCACTAGCAGAAGTCAAAACAAATTCCCAGTTTTCTCTCCTGTACCAGTACTACTGCACACTTCACTCTATGTGCTATGCATCTGACTACCTTCATCTCCTCAGCATTTACAAACTTGCATTCTAAGCAATCTTGATTCACACATCCTCATACAAACTCCCTAGGCATCACTAAGGCTCTCCATTCTTTCTTGCAAGAAAAGCTATTGATGACCAATTGTCGGGAGGTGCCAAGCATAGAAAGAGGTTCTCTCTCCATTCCAGCAATTTGTAATGGAGGTCATGCAGATGAGTTTAGAGCAGAGGGATTTTAAGTGGTTATTCTAAAGGAGTTTGTCATGTTCTTAGCTATCTTTTACTATGTCCCTTCTCATCCTCAAGCACAAGTTTGACAAACTGTTGTTTCTTCAGCAGCCATTATATCCCTCAAATGATGAACCTGTAATACAGGAAGACTTGCTTTAAAAAGCCTCACCTTGTTAGTTTTATTACTTTATAGTTCTGGAAGTACAGCCTAGCCATGATTCTCTTGCCTACACCTTGCCCCCACATTTCTCCTGCCTGTGGTGACTGTGAGGCTTGGTTCTTTTGAATAGCCTAGTCGTGTGGCTTTTAGCAAATTAGCTCTACATATCTGTGAGTCACTGAGGATTATATCCAGGCACTGTCTCTCGAGCTACTGTGCCATTCAAGAAGATCATTTACTTCCTCCTTAAATAGGGAAACTAGAATTCAAGACATGATTGCAGGTGAATAAGTTAATGCAGTTAATGCATCCACTGGCATACAATCAAGCGTATTTAATGTTCAATTAACATATTTCCTTGTCCCTTAAAATAAAAATCATAGTTAAAATGCGCAAACAAAATATCCATTTAAATTAAAGCAAACTCCTCCAAATTGTGTACAAAGGAGAAAGTGAAGACTGCTGATGCTGGAGATCAGTGTCTAATAGTGTGGTGCTGGAAAAGCACAACCAGCCAGGCAGCATCTGAGGAGCAGGAGAGTCGAGCATAAACCCTTCATCAGAACTGAGGCTGGTGGGCCAAGGGGGCTGAGAGATAAATGGGACGGGGTGAGGCTGGGGGGATGGTAGCTGGAAATGAGATAGGTAAATGAAGGTGGGGGTGAAAGTGATAGGTTAGATAGGGTGGAAGTGGGAAAGAAGGGTGGGAAAGAAGTTGGACAGGTAGGACCATTCAAGAGGATGGTGCCAAGTTGCAAGGTTGGGACTGGGATAAGGCGGGGGAGGGGAAATGGGGAAACTGGTAAAACCCACATAAATATCGTGTGGTTGGAGGGTCCCAAGGTGAAAGATGAGGCATTCTTTCTCCAGGCATTGAGTGGTTTGGGTTTGACGGCGGAAGAGGCACAGGACCTGTATGTCCTTGGCAGTGTGGGAGCGGGAGTTAAATTGTTTAGCCACAGGGCGGTGGGGTTGGTCATTGTGGGTGTCCCAGAAATGTTCTCTGAAATGATCCATTCTGTCTCCCTAATGTAGAGGAGACCACATCGGGTGCAACAGATGCAGTAGATGACGTGTGTGGAAGTACAGGCAAATTTCTGTCTGATGGGGAAGGATCCTTTGGGGCCTTGATTAGAGGTGAGGGGGGAGGTATGGGCGCAGGGTTAGCACCTCTTGCAATGGCAGGGGAAGGTGCCTGGAGGGGAGAATGAGTTAGTGGGGGGGGGGCATGGACCTGACAAGGGAGTCGCAAAGTAAATGGTTTCTCCGGAAAGCAGCTGGGGCGGAGAAGGAAATATATCTCTGGTGATGGGGTCTGTTTGTAAACGGTGGAAATGGCGGAGGATGATGCAATGAATCCAGAGGTTGGTGTGTTGGAAAGTGAGGACTGGGGGTTTGGTCATAGTTGCAATTGAAGGGGTGGGGTTCAAGGGCAGAGGTATGGGAAGTGGAGATGTGCTGGGAGGTATCGTTGACCACATGGGTAGGGAAATTGTGGTCTTTGAAGAAAGAGGCCATCTGGAATGTTCTATGGTGGAATTGGTTCTCCTGGGAGCAGATGCAGCACAAGCAGAGGATTTAGACATAAGGGATAGTATTTTTACAGGAGGCAGAGTGGAAGGAGGTGTAGTCCAGGTAGCTGTGGGAGGCAGTGGGTTTGAAATAGATGTCCGTGTTGAGTCGTTCTCCGGAAATGGAGATGGATTCTATACAAAGCATTATGACCTATTCCACAACCTGGAATAATTTCTTCACACATTTCAGGAGACAATCAGGCAGTTGATAACACATTAAATTCCATTGATTTCCTTTCTCTTTAGCATTTGTATGAAGTCAATAAGGTCAATCCATGACATTTTCACTTTTTTAAAAAATGGCTGCATGCACAGCCATGCAGGTTAAAGCAAACGTTGCTCATGACTCTACAAAGCCTGTCCACCACTTAAAAGACACAAGTGAAGAGGATGATGTAATACTTTCCATCTGCCTGATGGGTGCAGCTACAACAAGACTCAAGAAGCTAGATACCATCCAGAACAAAGCAACCTACTTGTCTGGCACCACTTCCAAGGACGTGCAGGTCCTGGGCTTCCTCCAATGCCAAACCCAAACAACCCGACGCCTGGAGGAAAAATGCCTCATCTTATGCCTTGGGACCCTGCAACCACATGTTTCCTCATTTCCCGTCCCCCCTCCCCATCACAGTCCCAAGCCTCCAACTCGGCACAGCCCCCTTGACCCGTCCATTATTTTCCCATCTTTCTGCTCCAGCCTCCTCTCCGACCTATCACCTTCTCCCCCACCTTCATCTAAATATTGCATTCCCAGCTAACTTCCCCCCAGCCCCAACCCCTTCCCATTTATCTCTCAGCTCCACCCACTTCCCTCCACCCCAATCCTGGCCCCACAAGCCTCATTCCTGATGAATGGCTTATGCCCAAAACATTGATACGTTGACTCTCCTGCTGCTCAGATGCTGCCTGACCTGCTGTGTTTTTCCAGCACTACGCTCTCGATTCTGATCTCCAGCATCTGTAGTCCTCACTTTCTCCTCAGGGTTGGACAGGACTGGCAGCTTAATGTTCCAGGGCACAAATGCTAGGAAGGATACAAAAGGGGGCAAGAGGAGAAGGGGAGTGGTGTTTTTGATAAGGGATAGCATTATGGCTGTACTTAGGAAGGATATTCCTGGGAATACAAGCAGGGAGGTTATTTGGGTGGAACTGAGAAATAAGAACGGGATGGTCACCTTATTGGGATTGTATTATAAACCTCCTAATAGTCAGCTAGAGAAAGGTGCAAACCTTGACTTACTCTTGGGAAATAAGGCAGGGCAGGTGACTGAGGTTTCAATGGGGGAGCACTTTGGGGCCAGCGACCATAATTCTATTATTTTAAAATAGTGACGGAAAAGGATAGACCAGATCTAAAAGTTGAGGTTCTAAGTTGGAGGAAGGCTAATTTTGATGGCATTAGGCAAGAAGTTTCAAAAGCTGACTGGGAGCAGATGTTCATGGGTAAAGGGATGGCTGGAAAATTGGAAGTTTTCAAAAATGAGATAACAAGAGTCCAGAGGCAATATACTCCTGTTAGGGGTAAAAGAAAGATTGGTAGTTGTAGGCAAAGCTGGATGACTAGAGAAATTGAGGTTTTGGATAAGAAAAAGAAGGAAGCATATGTCAGGTATAGACAGGAGAGATTGGGAGAACCCTTATTGAAGAGTATAAAGGCAGTAGGAGTATACTTAAGGGAGAAATCAGGATGGCAAAAAGGGGACAGGAGATAGCTATGGCAAATAGGGTTAAGGACAATCCAAAGGGATTTTATAAATACATTAAAGACAAAAAGGTAATTAGGAAGAGAATAGGGCCCCTCAAAGATCATCAAAGCAGCCTTTGTGAGGATCCTGTAGGAGATGGGGGAGAAACTAAATGAGTATTTTGCATCAGTGGTTACTTTGGAGAAGGACATGGAAGATATAGAATGTAGGGAAATAGATGGTTGGCGACAAAAAAAAACTGCAGATGCTGGAATCCAAAGTAGACAGGCAGGAGGCTGGAAGAACACAGCAAGCCAGGCAGCATCAGGAGGTGAAGAAATTGACATTTCAGGTATAACTCTTCTTCAGGACCATTTGGAAATAGATGGTGACATCTTCAAAAATGTCCATTTTACAGAGGAGGAGCTGCTGGATGTCTTGAAATGCATAAATGTGGATAAATCCCCAAGACCTGAGCAGGTGTACTCTAGAACTCTTTGGGAAACTAGGGAAGTGATTGCTGGACCTCTTGCTGAGATATTTGAATCATCGACAGTCACAAGTGAGGTGCCGGAGGATTGGAGGTTGGCTAGCGTGGTGCCATTATTTAAGAAAGGTGGTCAGAAAAAGCCAGGGAACTATACACTGGTGAGCCTGAAATTGGTAGTGGGCAAGTTGTTGGAGGGAATCCTGAGGGACAGGATTAACATGTATTTAGAAAGGCAAGGATTTATTAGGGATCCCTGGACACAATGGGTAATTTAACATAGCTAATCCACCTAACCTGCACATTGTTGGACTATGGGAGAAAACCAGAGTACCTGGAGGAAATCCAGGCAGATACAGGGAGAACGTGCAAACTCTATGCAGATAGTTACCTGGAGGTGGCGTTGAACCGGGTCCCTGGCACTGTGAGGCAGCAGTACTGACCACTGAGCCACCATGACACCCATTTTCTTTCTGCTCCACATCTTTCACCTCCTTCTCTATCTTGTCTAAACAATGAAACCCCGGAATGTTGAGCAGCCAGTCCTGAAACTTCTCTCAGCCAAAACTTGAGTCTACTGTATTTAGAAAATGTATCCAAGAACAACTGCAAACAGAACTCATGACTGAAAATACAGCAACATTTCACAGTAAAACGAGCAATTTCTACAGCAAAGTGCAGTGAGTGGAAGATAGAGTCTTGACCATTTACAGCACATATAAAAATCCTTCAGCCCATTCAGTCTGTACCAGTCAAAAACAACTACCTAACTACTCTGATCCCATTTTCCAGCAGATAGCCCATAGGCGTGTATCTAATGGCATCACAAGTGTACATCTAAATACTTTTTCAATGTTACAAAGGCTTCTGCCTCTACCATTGCTACAGGCAGTGAGTTTCTAATTCCCACCACCCTCTGGGTGAAAGACATTTTCCTCAATCTAAACATTATATCAGTAATATCATAAAAACTACAGCAAAACCCAGTGAAAAGAAACAGTCTCGTACATGCAACCTACTGTATAAAATCAATCCCAATTACTTACAACAGAGTTGTTTCCCAATAGCCAACAAAGTGCAGTCCCCTACAACACTGGGGATCCTATTATACCTGCAAAGTCACTAATCCTATTTTTCCCTGATAAATGATACTCATCTCTCCTGGCATAGATAGCCTCCATCACAGATACATCAATGGGCATTGTACTGGGAGAGGAGTGAAAGGGGGGCTCGGTATAAAGGACCTTACCACAGGGGAGTCCTTACAACAGGCAGGTCATTCTAATGAAAGCCAAACACTGCAGACACTGGAAACTGGCAAAATAAACAAGAATGCAGGAGAAACTCAGCTAGTCTGGTGGGATCTGTGGAGAGAGAAGCAGAGTTAACGTTTGAAGTCTGGCATGCCACTTTTTCAGAACACTTATCCATTCACCTCATCCCTCCTCTCTGTTCGAGGCTCCAAACATAACTTACAGGCGAAGCATCATTTCCTTTGTGAAGGGCTTATACCTGAAATGTCGATTCTCCTGCTTCTCAGATGCTGCCTGACCTGCTGTGCTATTCCAACACCACGTGCTCGACTCTGATCTCCAGCATCTGCAGATCTCACTTTCTCCTTCTTTTAATTGAGCCTATTCAATTCACTGCTCAAAATGTGATCGTCTTTACATTGGTGAGACTGGGTGGGTACACCTTCACTCTCTGTAGGAATAATCCTGACCTGCCAGTTGCTTGCTATTTCAATAACCCACCTTGCTCTCATGCTAATATTTTTGCCCTGGGCCCAGTATAATGTTTCAATGAAGCACAATGCAAGCTCAAACAACAACACTTCATTTTCCAGTTAGGCATTTTACAGCCTCAAAGTCTCAACATTGAATTCCATAACTTCAGGAACTGACCGCACTGTGTTCGTTCTCCATTTTTCTTACATTCTCCCCCATCCATCCCTCAATATTCTTACCTATTTTGTGTTCTGTTTACTTTGCTCTTAGCAGAGAGGACCCATCCCTTCCTTCACACTTGAACTCCCTCCACAGGTTCTGCCAGTTTCTGCTGAGTTTCTCCAGCATTCTCTTTGTAGTTACCCAGCCTGGCTATTAGATTCATGAAAATTCCTGAGAAGGAGGACCACCCACTCATCTTCCATCAGTTCACAGCTATGCTTGACAGCATGTATGTGGCAGCTTGCCCATATGGTAAGGCCCTTACCCACAAGATAAAGTGCAGTGCTGCACTTTGGTACAGCAAATCATTGCAGGACTTATACACTTAAAGGGAAGGCCCTGGGCGTGATGCTGAACAAAGAGACCTGAGAGTGAAAGTGGAATTGCAAGTAGACAAGACAGTGAAAAAGGCGTTTGATGTGCCTGCCATTTTTGTCAGGATGTTGAGTATAGGAGTTGGGAGGTCATGTTGCAACTGCACAGGACGTTGGTCAGGCCACTTTTGGAATACTGCATTCAATTCTATTGGAAAGATGTTATGAAACTTGAAATAATTCCAAAAAGACTTACAAGGATGTTGCCAGGGTTGGAGGACTTGAGTTAGAGGGAGAGGCTGAATAGTCTGGGACTATTTTCCCTGGAGCGTAGGAGGCTGAGGGGTGCCCTTATGTAAATCAATGCTGACTGTGTCTGATTCTACCACTGTTTTCTAAGTGCTCTGTTATAAAATCCTTGATAATGGACTCTGCCATTTTCTCCAATATTGGCATCAGACTCACTTGTCAATAATGCCCTGTTTCCTCTATCTCTCTTTTAAAATAAATGGGTTATTATTACGTGAGCAATTATGAAACTGTTCCAGAAACAGATGGGACTCATTATTTTCATAGCTCAAGGACTTAGAATGTGAAACTGCAATTGCCTTTACCTTGCATATAGGCACCAACGATATAAGTAGAAAGCGAGATGAGGTCCTGAAAGAAGAATTCAGGGAGCCAGGAGAGAAGTTAAAGGAGAGGACTTCAAAGGTAGTGATCTTGGGATTACTACCAGTGCCACGTGCTAGCCAGCATAGAAATTAAAAAATAGGCAGGATGAACATGTGGCTTGAGACATGGTGTAGAGGGAGGGGTTCGGATTTGTTGGACATTGCGACTGGTTCTGGGGAAGGTGGGACTATTACAAAATGGACAGTCTACATCTGAACCAGACCGGAACCAATGTCCTTGGAGAGTTTTTGCTCCTGCTGTTGGGACGTTTTAAACTAATGTGGCAGGGGACTGGAAACCAGAAGAGAAAACAAGTAGGCAGCGAGGTAGAGGCTGGAGACTGTAAGAATTATGAAGATAACATTAATAAAGGGAAGAATAGGCAGAGAGCAGGTGAGCCCAAAAGAACTGGTGGCCTGAAATGCATCTACTTTAATGCAAGGAGTATAGTTTGTAAGGCAGATGAACTTAGGGCTTGGTTTGGTGCCTGGGAATATGACATTATTGTCATCACAGAAACTTGGTTGAAGGAAGGGCATGATGATTGCCAACTAAATGTTCCAGGATATAGACGCTTCAGACAGGACAGGGAGGGGAGTAAAAGAGGGGGTGGAGTTGCATTGCTGGTCAGGGATGATATCATAGCTGTGCTAAAGGAGGACATGATGGCAGACTTGGGTAGCGAGGCATTATGGGTGGAGCTGAGAAATAATGCAGTTACATTGTTGGAGATGTATTACAGACCTCCCAACAGTGAGCATGAGGTAGAAGAACAAATAGGTAAACAGATTATGAATAGATGTAGAGGCAATAGGGTTGTGGTGATGGGAGATTTTAATTTTCCCAACATTAACTGGGATACACTTAGTGTCAGAGGTCTGGATGGAGTAGAATTTGTATGAAGTGTCCAGGAGAGTTTTCTAGAGCAGTATGTCAATAGTCTGACAAGGGAAGGGGCCATATTGGACCTGGTACTGGGGAACAAGCCAGGACATGTGGTAGAAGTTGCGGTGGGGGATTTCTTTGGGAACAGTGACCACAATTCTGTAAGTTTTAGAATACTCATGGATAAAGCAGAGAGTGGTCCTCATGGAAGAGTACTAAACTGGGCCAAAGCCAATTATATCAAAATTAGGCAGGAGCTGGGAAGTGTGGATTGGACACAGCTATTTGAAGGAAGTCCACATTTGAGATGTGAGAGGCTTTCAAAGATAGGTTAACGGTAGTGGAGGATAGGCATGTTCCGTTAAAGGAAAAGGATAGGATGGGCAAAATTCGAGAACTGTGGATGACAGGAGAAATTGTACGACTAGCCAAGAGGAAAAGGGAAGCGTACATAAAGTCTAGGCAGATAAGAACAAAACGGTCCCTGGAGGAATATTAGAAGAGCAGAACAAGTCTTAAACAAGGAATCAAGCGGGCTAAAAGGGGTCATGAAATAGCTTTAGCAAGCAGAATCAAGGAGAATCCCAAAGCATTTTATTCTTATATAAGAAGCAAGCAGGTATCTAGAGAAAGGATTGGTCCACTAAAAGATAATGAAGGAAGGCTGTGTGCAGAACCTGAGAGAATGGCTGAGATTCTGAATGATTACTTTGCATCAGTGTTCACTGAGGAGAGGAACGTGATGAATCTTGAGAATAGAGATCGAAGTTTGATCAGTCTGGATCACGTTGGCATAAGTAAGAGAGTTGCGTTGGGTATACTAGAGGTTATTAAGGTGGACAAGTACCCAGGACCAGATGGGATCTATCCTAGGTTGCTGAGGGAAGCGAGAGAGGAAATAGCTGGGGCCCTAACAGATATCTTTGTGGCATCCTTAAATACAGCTGAGGTGCCGGAGGACTGGAGGATAGTTTATGTTGTCCCCCTGTACAAGAAGGGTAGTAGGGATATTCCAGGTAACTATAGACCAGTGAGCCTGATATTGGTGGGGAAGTTGCTGGAGAGGGAACCGAGAGATACGAGCTATTTATATTTAGAAAAGAATGAACTTGTCAGTGATAGGCAACATGGTTTTGTGTGGGGGAGATCGTGCCTCACCAACTTAATAGAGTTCTTCAAGGAAGTGACCAAGTTGTTAGATGAAGGAAGGGCTGTTGATGTCATATACATGGACTTTAGTAAGGCATTTGATAAGGTTCCCCATTGTAGACTAATGGAGAAAGTGAAGTCACATGGTGTGTAGGGGTATTCTAGCTAGGTGGATAAAGAATTGGTTGAACAACAGGAGACAGAGAGTAGTAGTTGAAGGGAGTTTCTCAAAATGGAGAAAGGTGACCAGTGGTGTTCCACAGGGGTCAGTATTTGGGCCACTCCTGTTTGTAATATACATAAATGATCTACGAGTAAAAAGTGAGGTCTGCAGATGCTGGAGATCAGAGCTGAAAATGTGTTGCTGGTTAAAGCACAGCAGGTTAGGCAGCATCCAAGGAACAGGAAATTCGACGTTTCGGGCCAGATTCTTGATGAAGGGCTCTGGCCCGAAACATCGAATTTCCTGTTCCTTGGATGCTGCCTAACCTGTTGTGCTTTAACCAGCAACACATTTTCAGCATAAATGATCTAGAAGAGGGCACTGTTGATATGATCAGCAAGTTTGCAGATGATACAAAGATTGGTGGAGTAGCAGAAAGCATAAGGGACTGTCAGAGAATACAGGAGGATATAGATAGATTGGAGAGTTGGGCAGAAAAGTGGCAGATGGCTTTCAAGCCAGACAAATGTGAGATGATGCATTTAGGCAAGTCTAATTCTAGAGCAAATTATACAATGAATGGAAGAGCCTTGGGAAAAGTTGCTGGGCAGAGAGATCTGGGAGTGCAGGTCCATTGTACCCTGAAGGTTGCTGCACAGGTGGATAGAGTGGTCAAGAAGGCATATAGTATGTTTGCCTTCATTGGATGGAGTATTGAGTATAAGAGCTGGCAAGTCAGTTTAATATGTACAAGACATTGGTTTGGCCGCATTTAGAATATTGTGTACAGTTCTGGTCGCCACATTACCAAAAGGATGTGGACGCTTTGGAGAGGATGCAGAGAAGATTTACAAGGATGTTGCCTGGTATGGAAGGTGTTAGCTATGAAGAGAGGTTGAGTAGGTTAGGTTTATTTTCACTAGTAAAAAGGAGATTGAGAGGGGACCTGATTGAGGTTTACAAAACCCTCAAGGTTATGGACAGGGTGGCGAGAGACAAGCTTTTCCCCAGGGTGAAGGACTCAATAACCAGAGATCATGCTTTCAAGGTAAGAGGTGGAAAGCTTAAGGGGGATACACGCGGCAAGTATTTCACATTGAGGATGTTTGGCATTTGGAACGCATTGCCAGCAGAGGTGGTTGAGGCAGGCACGGTGGATTCATTTAAGATGCGCCTGGACAGATGTATGAGTAGTTGGGGAGCAAAGGGATACAAATGCTTAGGAATTGACCGACAGGTTTAGATAGTACGTTTAGATCGGCTCAGGCTTGAAGGGCCGAAGGGCCTGTTCATGGGCTGTCAATTTTCTTTGTTCTTTGTTCTGTCTATACCAGATGTTCCTCCAAACCACACCTCCTCCACCGTAGCCATGACCACTTGTGCTTTAAGGTTATTACCTCTGTTTGATGTTGGCATTTTTTTACTATTTCTTTGAGATTATTATATAACTTCGACTGAAGAAAGTAAGTTGGCTCTTTCATTTTGATCTAGTTAGTTACGTTTGATTTAAAGTGTAGATCCATGTGAAAATTCCTCCTCCTCTCCTGATCGTAACAAATTTGGTGCCTCATATAGTGACAATCCCATCAGCAAATGAAGAATTGGAGTTGAGAGAAACAAATTGTTCCTTCAAAATCCTGTGACATTTATTTAAAAGAGAAAAACTGCAAAAATGTTTTCTTGACTCTCTAAGATTTGATATTAATGCTTTTGTGTAGCAACATGAAGTAACATAAAAAACTAAAAAATTTGTCCTTGAAAGAAGTGAAAAGATTAGCTAGGCACTTTGAGGTGGCTTTTTTAATCAAAAGCCAGAAAGAACAGAAATTTCAAACAGCTGGTAAAATAACTAGAGCTAGAAAGTGGGGTTAATGAAACAGAGATGGAAGAGAGGCAGCGACAACATAATAATTGGATGAGCATGCTATAAGTCTAAGCTTATGCCCTGCACACGTGGCTTCAAATTTGACAAAAGCTTGTGTTGGAATTTAACTTCAATTAATATAGTCCAGAATTAAAATCCTAGCCTCAGTAATGGTGACCACGAAACCATCTTTGATTGTCATATAACCCATCTGGTTCATTAATAACTTGCAGAACAAGGAAATCTGCCATCCTTACCTGGTCTGAGCCACTGCAATGCAGTTAATTCTTAAGTATTCTTTGAAATGACCTAGCATTCCACTTAATGCAAGGGATATTAGGGATGTGTAACAGATACTGGCCTTGCCAACAACCCCCAGATCCCTTGAAAAAATAAAATAAAATTAGAACAGGAATTTCAGCAATGAAAAAGGGGATTGAAGGAAAAGTGAGAGAGGAAAAGCAAGAAAGAGAATTCCAAATAAGAGGAAGGGAGTTTAAATTGAAAGAACTTGAGAAAGGAGACTGATGAGGGAGCAACACTTAACTAAGACATAAGGGCTCCAATGTTAACTTTTAACAGTAAGTTAAAAGTTTTAACACTTAACAGGAAGCCACCTAAAAAACCATAATAAAGTATTTCTCCTCAAGTAGTTCAAAAACTCAAAGCCCTTTTCAATTTAGACTTATGGTGAGAAACAGAGGATAGCAGAATCCAGATTGGCAGCAATTTTAGCTGATGACTATCATCTAACATACATACCCATTAACTCAATGAAGTTGGAGTCTGGAAGCTTTCACAGACCAGAGAGAGATAAGGGTGAGGGAAATATTCCAGAGACAAGGGAGGTCAGACAGACAAAACAGAACTGTCCTTAACTGTTAACAGGAGAGATTAGAATGGAAGAATGTTGGGAAACCTTCTCAAGTGTTTCAGTTGCAAAAAGTTTGTGCATATAAAGAAAAATCGTTGATCAAGATCTGAGTAAAAGTTCCAACTGCAAGATCAGTGTCTTTAGCATTAAGGATGATCAATGCTTGCTCGGGATGATTATGCAACAGGAAAGTTCTCAAAAATTTTTATCAAAAAAGACGGTGACCATTGATAGCTTTAAATAGTCAGAAAGAGACGTCAGCATTCTCTGAGAGATTGGGTTCCCACAGACTTTGTTCATGGGGAAAATAAAAAAATTTTCTACCTGGAAGTAAATCAAAATCCAGTGTGCTGATAAAAGGAACCTTGAGAAAAATACAGAAGTGCCACTTGTTACATTTTATTCGGAAAGAGAACTGGTTATTAGTCTGACAATATGGGTAGACCCAAGTTGGCCAATGCCAGGGGAATAATTTGGTTTCAGTATGTATTTGAAAATTTTTATCTCCAGGCTAAGGACTGAGAACTGATAAGTGGGATTAGGTTCCAGCTTGCTTTTGGTTAACAGAGGCACCATTGGTCAAATGTTTTCCTTCTGTGTTTTCTTTTCATGTAGGTTAGTAAATGGGTGGCATGGTGGCACAGTGGTTAGCACTGCTGCCTCACAGCGCCAGAGACCCAGGTTCAATTCCTGCCACGGGCAACTGTCTGTGTGGAGTTTGCACATTCTCCCTGTGTCTGCGTGGGTTTCCTCCCACAGTCCACAAACGTGCAGGTTAGGTAAATTGGCCATGCTCAATTGCCTGTAGTGTTAGGTGAAGGGGTAAATGTGGACTTGTTGGGCTGACAGGCCTGTTTCCATACTGTAACTAATCTAAACTTATTTTGCTAGAGAACATTACAGGACCAGATTGCTTTAACAACAATTCAGCAATTTCATCTTTGCCATTATTAATACTGGCTTTTTATTACAGTTTTATTTAATTTGATAGATTTAAATTTCTCAGTTTCTGTGGTGGGTTTTAAACTCAAAACTTTTGATTGTTAATCTAGCTACCTGCATTAGTAGTCCAAGAACATAATGGAGAACATTGCCCAATGATGCTTTAAGTGGTCTAACCATGAATAGTTAAACAAGCTGTTCTCCAAAGATATGAGAGCTGTACAGGAAGAAAAAATTAGGCTGAAAAAATTCTGAAGAAAAGAAGGAACAAATATGTACCTAAGCTTTAAAACAAGAATATAAATACTGAAGAAATGGTTACAAACATAATAAAATGTTTGCAAGCTAAAGGGAAAATTACTTTTTATTATTAGCCACAAGATTCATGACAATGGAAAATTACATCTATATTTGAATCATGATAGAGAATACTCAAATTACACAGAAAAGTAGCTAGGATACGACCTGAATAAGCAATTATATATAAAACAAATGTTGAATGATTGGTCAGGTGAAGCTGCCAATAAAGAAAAGAAGGTAAAAGATTATTGCACAATCTAAATGTGCATAATTTATCAAAATAATTGAAAGAAGAGAGATATTAAGTGAGCATCACTGCGACTATTTATTTATACTTCTTTGAAATACCCATTGATTGACTGTTAGAGAATATTTCCCCAATTGGAATGATTTAGCTGAAATCAAGTAGCAGACTGCTTCAAGTTAAAACAAAGAGAAAAAAAGTGCTGGGGAAAAGATCTCAGGAATAATTGTGCTTCACAAGTGCTGTTCAATTTCAATCTAGGCTTATTGCGCCATCTACTGCTAGCTGTTAAAGTTACTGTTTTCATGCTGCCATAACAGACTTTGAAAGACAGTAAACAGTAGTGCACTTTATGTCAAGATGTATTTCACCATTTTTGGTCTTCGTGTCCATACATACTACATGACTTCAATGATGTTTTAGCCATCAGAGTTCTATTTATGACATCTGACTGTAGTTTCTGGACAATTCATGAGAACAACATGTTAGATAATCGTTATTTACACAAAGCTCAGTTCCAACTGATATCTTCCCATAAATGCCAAAGCAGCTATCACCAGCTATAATGCAACAAATTAGAAAACTGAGAAAAACTGATGCAACACCCAAACAAATGATGTTATAACAACAAAAGATTTTCATTGTAATTTGCCTGCAATCATACCTAACACACAGAATTGTTGAAGGCCATTTGTGGAAGTCCAAAGACCATGAATTTGTTCTTCTCAGGAGAGAATGATTGGCTCACCAGCTGTTTTCTCATTGATCTTTCTTGTGTCATAAGATCGAAAGTAATGATGTACACCAATAATTCTTTAATATTTAATTACACACCTCATTCCTCTGATAATGAAGCTCCTGTCTCTGGTCCATTAAAGGGCTTGGACAATATCAAAAACTAAAAGAACAGTAGTTGCTGGAAATCAGAAACAAAAGCAGAAATTGCTGTTTCTCATCATGCCTGGCAACATCTATGGAGAGAAAGCAGTGACCTGTTCTTTAGAACTGGACAATGTCAAGGTTCGGACAGAAAATATTAGGTAACATCTGTACAACATAAATATTTGCTGATGACCATCAATACTTTAAAAATAAGGTCTCAAATACTTTGTCTTAAGAGCATTTTTAAAAATTCAGTCAAAGCATAAGTTTCAATGATAAGGCCAGCAATTGTTACGTATCTTTAATAGCTGTGAGCCAGTTTATTAAACTGCTGCAGCCCATGTTGTGTATTATATTATATTGTTGGGAAGGAAAATTTCAAGTTTTTGAACTAGTGAAACAAAGGAGTAGTCATATCATTCCAGGTGAAAATAATGTGTGGTTTTGAGCAGATTTGTAATCCAAGTTTCCAGTGAGCAGTTATCATTTGAGAAGATGAGAAGAATGGATACAGTGATTGCTGACTATCAGGTAGAACTAAATGAAGATAGTATTCATTTGCATCATTCAATATGAAGTGATTTTTTTTCTTCTGAGGTCCAAATGAAAGCCATCACAACAGAGAGCTTTACATGTTCAGGAATGAAAAACCACGTGCCAGAATTTTACAAAGTCAAATAATTAAGAATAAAACATGATAATTTATTTCATTTATAATTTATTTTTTTGGTAAAATTATCAAAGCAGAAGAATCACTACTGGAGATGCTACAGTGCATGTTCAAAATTATTCATGTATTCAATTCAAAAGCTACATTGAATCCAATGAAATGAATTGCACGAAAGCATTATTCTATTTCATTTTAAGCAGCAGTTAAATGTTACTTCAGTACTTATGATTATCATTCTTTCAAACAGAACATTGCAATAAAGGCATAATTTATATGTACTATCAACATCCTTTTAGAATGCAGGTTTTAAACTAGCAGAACATGGGAGAAATCTAGTTTTGTGAAGGTGTTAGAATTATTGATTTCATCTTTCTGGAACCTTGAAATTATACCAACATGTGCCAGAGAGGAGGTCCACCAAGCCTCTTTGACTTTTATTGGAAGCATGTTTAAATTGTAAGTATTTAGAGAGAGAAATCCTTGAAAGACATTAACTTGCATTTGGGTTTCAAATGATCAAGGACTGATTTTTAACTTAGAAAATCCTGAAAAGTTTTGGCAGTTCAAAGGAGATGCAGTTGAAGTCAGATGCAAGTATAATCTCTCCTAGGGAAATGAGATTGTTCAGAGCAGTTAAGAAAACAAGTTACTCAGTTAAGGAGTGTAATGTTTGAGACTTCTAGTCCAGGTGAGTTTGGTTAGAACCCTGCAGATTGTCAGAAGGCTGAGAAAGGCTCAGCTCTCAGTTGTGTGAATATTCAAGGGAAAGGCTTCAAAGCTTTCAGGACCAAAATTGAAAGGAAGCGGTTAAGTCCAACCTACAGATTTTAAAGGGAAGGAAAATTTCTCTTGGTTTTGAATAGCTGCAAAGTGATGGTGTTGGGGAGTAGAAGACATTTTGTTTTGCCATGTATTACAAAAGTTGTGCAGGCTATGCTATGTTCAGATACCTTGGTTTGGTTTGGTTATCTCTATTTCCAATATGGGTGCAGTGAACTTCCTGTTATATTGTTGAAACCAAATCTGAAGCCTTGTGTGTTTGTGTTTCAGTGAAAGACTATCATGCTTTTTTAAAAATAGGAAATGAAACATGATCGATCAAGTCACATTTCTTCCTGAAATTTTACTGTTTAGCAGTAACATCAGATGGGACCATACCAGTAAACAGTCCCATTTAATTAAGAGAAACAGTATAAAGCGTGTTTTTTTTTGTTTAAAAAAAAGTGGACTTGTAATGCCTTTGCCTAGGTACTATTGGTTGGTTTGATCAATTAGTGATTTTATTCAATAACATACACATCGGTCAATACATTCTACCAGTCTACTGATGCTAGTCACATCACGCCACTTTTGGAATATTGCATTTAATTCTGGTTTCCCTGCTATTGGATGGATGTTGTTGGAGGGTTTGAGCTATGAGAGAGACTGAATATTTTCTCTGGAGTGCCAAAAGCTGAGAGGTGATCTTATAGAAGTTTGTAAGATCATGAGGGACATAGATAGGGTGAATAGCTGAGGTCCTTTACCCAGGGTAGCCAGGTTCTTCCAATTTCTCTTGTTTGTAGATGTCTTGCAATGCTAGGTTTGAATTCTGCTCCTGGGGAATGTTCGCATTGACCTCGTTATAGGCCTTTTACTCAAACCACTTCCTTACTCCATACTGTGTGTGGCGGTTAGTATTTGACTCTATATCCTTTTAACTAAATCAGCGGCTCATTTTGTTATGCAGCAGTTTGCAACTGTGTTGTTTGTTTTAACTCAATCAACAATTTATGTTGTTTATGTCACAGTTTTGGCCTGGCAGAAACCGTTTAAAGCACTCTTTGGTACTTGTCTCATAGGTTCAAGTCAGGCTTCTTTAGGCTGGGGACAGTAGATTTTGTGCAGGTTTGAGGTGTATAATTGTAATAGTCAACTCTACATCTGTCCATCCAAATTCAATGCCCCATCCCTCATCAGTCCTTTTGTAAGGACAAAACCTGGCCATATTCAAATCCTTCTTGTCCCAAGGGATGCTACACCTGAATTGTACCAGCCCTTGGGAATTATTATTGCAGCTTTCTGTCCAATATTCTTTCCCAGTCACAGGCCCCAGCTCCCAGGGAGATAGGATGGGATTACACTCCTCCACTCTCTCAACCCAAAACCTTGTGACATCAGGGGGCTTTTCTGATCCTGTGGTCAGTCTGGAGTGAGCATTGTGATCACTAACACATTCAAACAATTTTCTCCTTGTTTACAACCCCCAACGTCGCCTCTGTTCAGAGTATAATATTCAATGATCCCTTTGCACAAATTCCATTTCTTAATGGATTATACCATATCCCTCCTTTCCGGTCGAAAGTATCCTTGCGAATTGCAGTCTTCGAGTTGGTGATGACAGCTGGTGATCGCAACATGTTAGCGACACTCAGAATAGCTGCCGCTCTCATTTAGCAGCTTCTCAGTTTCCTTCCTGTAATGATATAGCATAGTTTCTGCTTTTATTTAGAGTTTCATATCCGACTACCTTCCAATTATCAAGTTACAGATTAATATCCCAAGTTTAGATTTGTCAATCTTCCAGCAAGCCCTACTTTTCCATTAAGTCTTTTTAATCAATTATTTTTTCCCTGGACCCATTCTTTGGGTACTTTTGCTGCTCGTCTCCCCTTCTTCTTTGTGTGGGGGTTAATCTAAGGGTGGGATTTTGGTGGCGGTTTTAATGTTGATTCATATTAGGGTCTTCTGGACCTTCTAACGGACATAATGCCTCATGACGAGTACTTTCCTCAACATCTTTTGAGCTGATTCACATTGTAGCAAACTGTCATAGAGATGTACAACATGAATACAGACCCTTTGGTCCAACTCGTCCATGCTGACCAGATATCCTAACCTTGTCCCATTTTCCAGCATTTGGCCCATATCCCTATAAACCCTTCCTATTCATATACCCACCTAGATGCCTTTTAAACGCTGCAATTGTACCAGCCTCCACCACTGCCTCTGGCTGCTCATTCCACACATGCACAACCCTCTGCGTGAAAAAGGTTGCCCTTGAGGTTTCTTTTATATCTGTCCCCTCTCACCCTAAACCTATGCCCTCTAGTCCTTGGCTCCCCCACCGCAGGGAAAAGACTTTGTTTATTTATCCTATCCATGCCCCTCATGATTTTAGAAACCTCTATAAGGTAACCTCTCAGCCTCCGAGGCTCCAGGGAAAACAGTTCCAGACTATTCAACCTCTCCCTGTAACTCAAATCCACAAATGCAGGCAACATCCTTGTAAATCTTTTCTGAACCCTTTCAAGTTTCACAACATCCTTTCAAAAGGAGGAGACCAGAATTGCACACAATATTCCAAAAGTGGTCTAACCAATGTCCTGTACAGCCACAACATGACCTCCCAACTCCTATACTCAATATTCTGACCATTAAAGGAAAGCATACCAAACACCTTCTTCACTATCCTATCTATCTGCGACTCTACTTTCAAGCAACTATAAACCTGCACTCCAAAGTCTCTTTGTTCAGCAACACTCCCTAGGACCTTACCATTAAGTGTACAAGTCCTGTTAAGATTTACTTTCCCAAAATGCAGCACCACACATTTATCTAAATTAAACTTCATCTGCTACAACTCAGCCCATTGACCCATTTGATCAAGATCCCATTGTAATGTGAGGTAACCTTCTTCGCTGTCCACTACACCTCCAATTTTGGTGTCATCTGCAAACTTACTAACTTTACCTCCTATATTCACATCCAAATTCCATCATTGAGTCATAGAGATGTACAACACGGAAACAGAATCTTCGGTCCAACTCATCCATGCTGATCAGATATTCTAAATTATTCTAGTCTCATTTGTCAGCATTTGACCCATATCCTTCTAAACGTTTCCCATTTACATACCTATCCCAATGCCTTGCAAATGTTGTGATTGTACCAGCCTTCACCACTTCTTCTGACAGCTTGTTCCATATACCCTTTGTGTGAAAAAGATTCCCCTGATGGCTCTTCTTAATCTTTCCCCTCTCCCCTTAATCCTATACCTTCTAGTTTTGGACTCCCCTATTCTGGGGAAAATACCTTGTCTTTTTACCCTATCCATGCTCCTCATGATTTTATAAACCTCCAAAAGAACACCACTCAACCTAGGAAGCTCCTGGAAAAAATAGCCCCAGACAGTATGGGGAAGTATTTAGTTGGGGGAGGGGGAATTACAATGCTGTTAGGCAGGAACTATGGAACATACATTAGAAACTGATGTTCTCGGAGAAATGCATGTCAGAAATGTGGAGGTTGTTTAGGGAGTGCTGGATAGCTTTGCCCCACTGAGGCTGATGGTAGGGTGAAGGAACCTGGATGACAAGAGAAGTGGAACATCTAAACAAGGGGAAGATGGAAGTTACTTAAGGTTGAGGAGGCAAGGATCAGGCAGGACTCTAGAGGGTTACAAGGTAGCCAGGAAGGAACTGGAGAATGGACTTAGGAAAGCTAGAGAGGGGCATGAAAAAGCCTTGGCAGGTAGGATTAAGGAAAACTCCAAGGCGTTCTTCACTTATGTGAGGAATAAGGCAATGACCAGAATAAGGGTAGAGCTGATTAGGGATAGTGGAATGAACTTGTGCCTGAAGTCAGAGGATGTAGGGGAGGTCCTCAATGAATACTTTGCTTCTGTAATTACTAGTGAGAGGGTTCGTGTTTTTTGTGAGGACAGCATGAAACAGGCTGATATGCTCGAACAGTTTGATGTTAAGAAGGAGGATGGGCTGGAAATTTTGAAACACATGAGGATATCCCCTGGGCCACACCGCATAATACCCAAAGTTATTACAGGAAGTGAGGGAAGAGATTGCTGTGCCTTTGGCGATGATCTTTGTGTCCTCACTGTCCACTGGAGCAATACCAGATGATTGAAGGTTGTCAAATATTAGTTCATTGTTCAACAAAGGGAATAGGGATAACCCTGGGAATTATAGACCAGTCAGTTTTATTTCGGTGGTGAGCAAATTATTGGAGAGATTTCTGAGAGACAGGATTTATGATTATTTGGAAAAATGTAGTTTGATTAGAGATAGTCAGCATGGCTTTGTGAGGGGCCGATATTGCCTCACAAACCTTCCTGAATTCTTTGAGGATGCAACAAAACACATTGATGAAGTTAGAGCAGTGGATGCAGTATGTATGGATTTTAGCAAAGCATTTGATTAAGTTCCCCATGATAGGCTCATTCAGAAAGTAAGGGGACATGGGATACAGGGAAATTTGGATGTCTGGATACAGAATTGGCTGGCCCATGGAAGACAGACGGTGGTGATAGATGGAAAGTATTCAGCTTGGAGCTCGATGACCAATGGTGTCCTGCAGAGACCTCTGCTCTTTGTGATTATTATAAATGACTTGGAAGTGGAAGAGTGAGTTGTAAGTTTTTCGATGACATGAAGTTTGGTGGAATTGTGGATAATGTGGAGGACTGTTGTAGGTTGCAATCGAACATTGACAGGATGCAGAGCTGGACTGAGAAGTGGCAGATGGAAAACAACCTACAAAAGTATGAAGTGAGCCATTTTGGAGAGTTGAGTTTGAATGCACAATACAGGCTTAAAGGCAGGATTCTTGGAAAGAACAGAGGGATCTTGGGTCCATGTTCATGGATCCTTCAAAGTTGCCACGCAAGTTGATAGGGTTGTGAAGAAGACATATGGTATGTTGGCTGTCATTAGCAGGGGGTTTGAGCTGAAGAGCTGTGAGGTTATGCTGCAGCTCTATAGACCCCTGGTTGGACCACACTTGGAATATTGTGTTCAGTTCTGGTTGCTTCATTATAGGAGGGGCATGGAAGCTTAGAGAGGGTGCAGAGGAAATTTACCAGAATGCTGCCTGGATTGGAGGGCATGACTTATGAATAAAGGTTGAGGGAGCTAGGGATTTTCTCATTGGAGCAAAGAAGGATGAGAAGAGGTGACTTGATAAAGGTGTGCAAGATGATGAGAGGCAGAGATAAAGTGGATAGTCAGAGAATTCTTCCCAGGGCAGAAATCGTTATCATGAGGTGGCATCATTTTAAGGTAATTGAAGGAAGGTTTAGGGGAGATGTCAGAGGTAGATTCTTTACACTGAGAGTGATGGGGTGCGTAGAATGCACTGCCAGCAATAGGAGAAGGGTCAGATACTTTAGGGACATTCCTGAAGAAGGGCTCATGCCCGAAACGTCGATTCTCCTGCTCCTTGGATGCTGCCTGACCTGCTGCGCCTTTCCAGCAATACATTTTCAGCTCTGATCTCCAGCATCTGCAGTATTCACTTTCTCCTAGGACATTGAACTGAGTCTTGGATAGGCACATTGGATGACAGAAAAATGAAGAATATGTAGATTAGTTTGATCTTAGAATAGAATAAAAGGTCAGCACAACATTGATGGCTGCGCTGTACTGTTCTATGTTCTATTTAGCCTCAACCTACAGCTCAAACCCTCCAACCCTGGCAACATGCTTATAAATATTTTCTGAACCCTTTCCAATAGGAAAGAGACCAGAATTAAATGTAGTATTCCAAAACTGACCGAACCAATGTCCTATACAGCCACAATACAACCTCCCAACTCCTGTTCTCAGTAATGGCAAGCATACCAAACACCTTCACTATTCTGTTGACCTGCAACTTTGCTTTCAAGGAACCTGCACTCCAAAGTCCGTTATCCACCAAGACTTTACACTCAATGAGACTGAAAATGTGTTGCTGGTTAAAGCACAGCAGGTTAGGCAGCATCCAAGGAACAGGAAATTCAACGTTTCGGGCCAGAGCCCTTCATCAGGAGGCCTTCAGGCTCTGGCCCGAAACGTCGAATTTCCTGTTCCTTGGATGCTGCCTAACCTGCTGTGCTTTAACCAGCATCACATTTTCAGCTCTGATCTCCAGCATCTGCAGACCTCACTTTTTACTCAATGAGACTGGCCTTTTCTACTATGGGGTATGGTCCTACAAATACTGGGTCCAGGAAAGTACTCGGTTGGAATGATTTTATCAAAATCTATTCACCTGTATCCATTTAGATTGGGGTTGCCTTGTGAAAGGAAGCCTTACTTTTGACCTTTTCCTTCCCCATTCTCATCCAAGCAGTCAAGCAGACTGGATAACTGGATAACTGTTTTCTCATAGCATAAAGCATCATCTTGGGGTACTGACACTGATCCCAATGAGTATTTGGGTATTAATCTCATCTTCCTTCCAGGTATGTGGGATATAGAGTTGAAAAGGGTGGCGCTGGAAAAGCACAGCGGGTCAAGCAGCATCTGAGGACCAGAAGAGTCAATGTTTCAAGCATAAGCCCTTCATCAGGAATGCGATTATGCCCGAAATGTCGACTGTCCTGCTCCTCGGATGTTGCCCGACCTGCTGTGCTTTTCCAGCATCAGCCTTTTGGATTGACTGTCCAGCATCTGCAATCCTCACTTTCTCCTTGTATATGATATGTATGAGGTCGACGCCATGTCTCTGATTGCTGTCAATACTAATGGGAGTATCCTCATCCAAGTTGTACTATTTTGCTGGACCATTTTCCTCATCATTGTTTTCAACTTCATATTCATTAGTTCGATGATGCCACTGGACTACGGCCTGTAAAACATGTTAAATCTCTGTTGGGCACAAATAATTGCATTGCTGTTTCCATGATATTCCCAGTGAAGTGGATTACCTGCTCTGAAGTAACCCACATTGCATAAATACTTGGTTCACTGAGATCTCTGCTGTGATTGTTGTCAAATTGCTTTTAGTGACCAAATTTTCAATTTATTTGTTAAGATATACATTACTACTGAGATGGATGTATACCCTTGTCTGCGGGAGGTAAGGGTCCCATATAACTCTCGTTGGAGATTTGTCTACGGTCTATTGGCTAGTCCCGTGCATTGCAACTCTCCTTTGTTGGCATATCCATGTGGGTCATTTTGGATACACACATTTATTTATGTAATGTTCAATATCCTTTATCATTTCTGGCCACCATCCCCATTGTTTAACCCACTGTCGGTGTTCTCTGTTCATTGATCATGTCCCAAGCTTATCATTTCATTTCTCAAGCCTTTTGGTTGACCTATTTCCGTTTCTTTACCCAATAATGTCCTTACTTTCCAGTTTGTTGTCTCGCTTATATGATCCCAAACTTTTCCCTGTCTTTATCTGTTTTAATTCATCAGCTTCCTCTTGCATTTGTTTCATGTCTTCTTACACCATCCCCCACTGTCACCATGGCCACTTCTCTACCCACTACTTTTTTAGGATCCCATCGTATACCTTCCCTTGCTTCCTGTTTTGCTAATTCATCCATGCTGCTATTTCCCCAAGGCATTTCTAATAGTGAGTTCTCACTTTTCCTCCCTTATACTTCTCTCCCTCAGCCTGATCAAATATCCAACTCAGTGTCAGAGCTGACGCTTACCCATTGCCATCTGCTGATACAAATCCCCTGGTTTTCCACAAGCGTAGGAACTCTATAAGTCTATTACCGACATACATACAGAGTAGTTGGTACTCTTGCTGGGAAACTCTTCCTTGTTATTCATTTTATAGACTATTGTAGCCAGTTCTGCTGTCTGAGCACCCATTGTGTTGGATCATTTTGTGGCCATTTCTTAAATTACTATATTCTCTGAACCCAACACACACATTCCAACGCCTGCTTTCCTCACTCCTTCTTCTACCACAGGGGATCTGTCTACAAAAGTTTTAAATGGGGTCAAATTTTCTCATTCTCCCACCCACTTCCTGCTGTTTTAACACAAAGGGTCCCTTGGTATCCTTTGCTGTCAATTTTTTACATGTGTGAGGTGAATATAGCATGTTGTCTGTTAACTGGGGCCAGTGTCTTCGAGTCACGCTGGAGATATCCTTTCCCTGGAACATGATACCCATCCAGCAATTCCGACTAATACTTCTGTCCTTGATATGGCCATCTCAAAATATGATGTGGGGAAGCTGGTGTTGGACTGGAGTGGACAAAGATAAAAAACACACAACACCGGGTTATAGTCCAACAGGTTTATTTAGAAGCACTAGCTTTCGGAGTGCTGATTCTTCGTCAGGTAGCTGTGGAGCAGGACCATAAGACACAGAATTTATAGCAAAAGATTACAGTGTTATGCAACTTATATGATATATTGAACAAATCTAGATTGCAGTTAAGTCTTTCGTTTTTTAGAATGGTTTGCAGGTTTTGGTTCATTAATATGAAAATCCCAGAACTTCTTTTAAGTCACGTTCTTGAGATAGATTACTTAGAATGGAAACAGGCCCTTCGGCCCAGCAAGTCCACACCGACCTGCTGAAGCGCAACCCACCGAGACCCATTCCCCTACATTTACCCCTTCACCTAACACTATGGGCAATTTAGCATGGCCAATTCACCTAACCTGCACATTTTTGGACTGTGGGAGGAAACCAGAGCACCTGGAGGAAACCCACGCAGACACGGGGAGAATGTGCAAATTCCACACAGTCACTTGAGGCAGGAATTGACCCGGGTCTCTGGCACTGTGATGCAACAGTGCTAACCACTGTGCCACCCACTATCTTAAGGCTTTATTTAAAAATTGGCAGCATCTCATCTCAGACAATGCGTTAAAGGTGTGAGGTCAGACTCTGTCTGTATCCCAATCTTGAGGCAGACTGGCTCTATTTCCAAAGTGGAATTTATAAAATATTACATGAATTATTGCAGAATTATATTTGCAATACATTCTATTTTGCTCAAAAACTACACAAACTGCAGGCAGTCAATCCATGTAATATTTTATAAATTCCACTTTAGAAATAGAACCGGTCTGACTCAAGATTGGGATACAGACAGACTCTAACCTCACATCTTTAATGCATTGTCTGAGCTGAGATGTCACCCTTTATTTTATAAAGCCTTAAGTTATCTCAAGAACGTGACTTAAAAGACATTCTGGGATTTACATCTTAATGAACCAAAACCTGCAAACCATTCTCAAAGATGAAAGACTTAACTGCAATCTAGATTTGTTCAACATATCATTTCAGTTGCATGACACTGTAACCTTTTGCTATAAATTCTGTGTCTTATGGTTCCGCTCCCTGATGAAGGAGCAGCACTCCGAAAGCGAGTATTTCCAAAAAAACCTGTTGGACTATAACCTGATGTGTGTTTTTTAACTTTGTCCACCTTACTCCAACACCGGCATCTCCACCTCATGACACCGAAAAGAGGCAAAGGTCATGGGAAATAGTTTACTTTGGTTTTCCTGCAGGAGGATAGCAGACAAACCTTGTCTGTTGCTGGTGATTCCATTACAGAGGGCGCTGTATTAACAGACACCCACAAGGTGAGAACATTTGCTAGGATTTGTTTTAATTTTATCGCTGCTTGGTTCTGGTCTTGCCCCAGTTCCACTCATTCCCTCTGTTAACAAATGAGTTGGTGGGGCAAATTTCGCTGTGAAGCAATTGATATGACTGACTAGTACTAGAGAGGAGTGAGTGACAGGTTCAGTTCAGTTATTTTAGACTAACCATTTTCCCTGACTAACAGTTTTTTTTTGCCTGATTACTGGTGATCTGCGCTTTTCTTTTAAAGGATTTACTTTTAACGCAACAATCCTGGTAAGAGGCCGTAATGTCCCAGAGTGGTTTTTGTTTGTAACATAGCTCTGTTCCGATTCTGAGTGCTATGATCCTGCTCCACTAGCTATCTGATGAAGGAGCAATGCTCCGAAAGATTATACTTCCAAGTAAACCTGTTCAACAATAACCTGGTGTTGTGTGATTTTTAACAGAAGATTGTCCATGTACTGTACTTAACACACTTAACAATACCTGAGTCACACGCTGGTGGAATATTAACTGTGAGTTATGGAATCCTTGCTGCAAATATGTCCAAGTAATATTGTTAGTTCCCAAATATAAAGGTAAATGTACATTCACATTCCTGTCAGGAGAATACACCAAAAACACGTCTCTAATGTCTACTTTGGTAAAAATATTTACTTTGGCCATCTGTCTATTGTCTCTGGGATAGTAGTGACTATGACTGCCATTACCGGGGTAACTTTACTCAGCTCCCAATGATCAACTGTCAGTCTCCATGATCCACTTGGTTTTTTGTACTGGCTAAATATGGGAATTATTTGTTGATTCAACCTTTTGCATTACCCTTTGCTCTTCTAAACTCAAAATAATCCATCACTGACACTCAGTGTGTACCATTTACAAGATGCACTGCAGAAATTCCCACAAGTTCCTAAGACATCACCTTCCAAACCCACAACCACCAGAAGGAAAAGGGCAGCAAATACATGGGAACACCAACACCCACAGGTTCCTCTCCAAGACACTCATCATCCTCACTTGGAAATATAAGGGCATTCTTTTGTTGTTGCTGGGTCAGAATTCTGGAATTCCCTCTCTAAGGGCATTTGTGGGTCAACCTACAGCATATGGACTGCAATGGTTCATGAAGATAATTCACCACCACCTTCTGAAGGGCAACTAGGAACAGGCAATAAATAGTGGGCAGCCAGGGACGCACATATCCGATGAGTGAATAAAAGAAAAATAGTTTTCTTCACTATTCCTGACAGAAGCCAGAAAACTGTATTATTTCTGTGGCTTGGGATCACGACCCATAATCTGCAGGTGATATATTCCAAGACCTACCGTGGATAGCCAAAACCGCAGATAGTAGTGAACCCTATCATTTAAATAGGCAATTTACCTCCCCGCCAGCCCCCCCGGAATTATTTCTGGAATGTTCCATGTAATATTTTCTGGCTGCAGTAAACCACAGATAACTGAAACTGCGGAAATCGAACCCACGGATACATGGGTTCTGCTGGACAAATTTCTCCTTCTAGTCATCCACAATCCTGCCTATGTGTCGCAAATCCTTCTCAATATTCTATCAAAATTTGCAATAACAGGGAATCCCCAGTCATAACTACAGGATGGAACATAACAACTTGTTCGTAAAATTTCTCTCATTGTATATGACTCAGGGTATTTCCTGTTCCTCCTCTGGCGATTTCGAAATAATGTAATTTTTTTGTATCAAAAAGCAGTCTCAGTTTACTCACAAAGTCAAAACCCAGATATATTCGGTGTCCCTGGTGTCTCGTTTGGCAATTGTTACTGAAAGCCACCCTCACACGTCTTCCAATCTTATTAGTATGGGTTCTGTCTCCAATGCCTGCTGACGAGTCCTATTAACCCACTCAGAATTACTGGGTTAGTTTGCTGCCAATTCTGATGGTGTCTGGCATACCAAGATATTACTAATTGTGGCTTGGAATCCTCCAGTGTCCCACAAGAATGGAATGAGGTGTCCTCTGACCTCTTACATTCCTACAGGGCTTACCACACCTTATCTGTTTAAGTGTCACATACCCAGGCTGGGGAGAGAGGTCATGGACTGTCAGGCGGCCCTTTTTGGGCTACGAAGGGTAACGACTGAGTGCCCTAAATTCCCAAACTCTCTACTATGCTTGTTCCCCTTTATAAAGGGGGTAGTGTTCTATTCCTTCAACGTAGGATGAAATTTTCCCGATCCTGATCCTCTAATCAGGTTCATTTTTCCTTTTTCTCTCCCTCTTGTAGATCTTCCTCCCAGACTCGCTCAGGTTAGATATCCCAATACTCAGGCACTGTGATGTGCTGCTTCCCTGACATCGAAATCACCGCGTGCCTGTTTGCCATTTTCAGTATGATGGGAAATTAAGGTTCAAAGCCAATTAATTAAAGCTTCTTGTTGTAATTGGGATCCATGGATCCCTGGATCAAATCTTCATTGTAGCTTACTCCAATCCCCCACCCCATGCCACCTTCCAGCCTGGAGGGTCACATCCTGCTTTTCTTGTTGTATCTGCCAGGGCCTCTGTGAATCTGAGGCCCTGGCAGAGCTGAATAACCACAGAGCTCTGGCACATTAAAAGCTATTCAGTGTCTCTGTGCAACTCTGGTCTCCTTCATATCGGAAGGATGTTGTGAAACCTGAAAGGGTTCAGAAAAGATTTACAAGGATGTTGCCAGGTTTGAAGGGTTTGAGTTACAGGAGAGGCTGAATAGGCTGGGGCTGTTTTTTCTGGAGTGTCGGAGGCTAAGGGGTGACCTTATAGAGATTTATAAAATCATGAGGGGCATGGAAAGGGTAAATGGACAAAGTCTTTTCTCTAGGGTGGGCGAGTCCAGAATTAGAAGGCACAGGTTTAGCTTGAGAGCGAAAAGATTTAAAAGGGACCTAAGAGGCAACTTTTCCATGCAGAGGGTGGTGCGTGTATGGAATAAGCTGCCAGAGGAAGAGATGGATGCTGGTACAGTTACAATACTTAAAAGGCATCTGGATGGGTTTATGAATAGGAAATGTTTAGAGGGATAATGGGTCAAGTGGCAAATGGAACTAAATTAGGTTGGGGTATCTGGTTGGCATGAACGAGTTGGGCAGAAGGGTCTGTTTCCGTGCTCTACGTCTGCATGACTTTATGACTCGAACGTCCTTATCATCATCGAGGCCGTGGGACCCCATTATGGTTTCAAATAAAAACAACATCAATTCCAACTTGTTTAGCTATTTCACTTCACTGGGTGGCTGGGACGAGATTGGTACAAGATTGTGATCCTGCTTGGGCCAGAGCCCCCTCACCCACTCCAAGTGTAGCCTCCTGATCCACTCCTGGTGCAGCCCTGGACCCATCCATGGACTTGCCCCCTGACCCACTCCCCGTGTTGACCCTGACCCACACCTGGTGTTGACCCTGATCCACTCTCAGTGCTACCCCCTCACCCACTCCCGGTGCTGCCCCATGACCCACTGCCAATGCTGACCCTGACCCACTCCCAGTGCTGACCCTGACCCACTCCTGGTGCTGCCCCCTGACCCACTTCTGGTGCTGTCCCCAACCCACTCCCCATGCTGCCCCCTGACCCACTCTCAGTTCTACCCCTGACCCACTCCAGGTTCTGCTCCCTGACCCACTCCCAATGCTGCCCATTGATCCACTCCCTGTGTCGCCCCTGACCCACTCCGGGCATTGCCCCCTGACCCACTCCCGGGACTGACCCCTGACTCAGTCCCAGTGCTGCCCCCGCTCCACTCCTGGTGTGACCCCTGACTCACTCCCGGTCCTGCCCCATGATCCAATCCTGATGCTGTCCCCTGTCCCATTCCCAATGCTGCCCCTGACCCACTCCAAGATCCTGCCCCCTGACCTACTCCCAATGCTGCCCCCGACTCATTCCTGGTGTGCCCCTTACCCCACACCCGGTGATGACTCCGACCCATTCTTGGTGTGACCCCTGACCCACTCCCAGTCTTCCCTCTGACCCTCTCCAGGTGCTGCCCCTTGACCCACTCTGGGTGCTGCCGCCTTACCCACTCCTGGTGCTGCCTCCTGACCCACTCCTGGTCCTGCCCTCTGACCTGCTACTGGTTCTATCCCTGACTCACTCCCGGTTCTGCTTCCTGATCCACCCCTGGTGTTGCAGCTGATTCTTGTTGTTTCTGACAGGCTGTGTGAGAGGAATGTTCCTTTGGAGGCTGGAAAATCTCAGGAAATCTCTTTGTGTGAATCTTCGCAGGTTATATTGTCTCTGCTTCTTTCCTTCCTCATGACACCCATCACTTCCCACCAATTGCCACCTCAGTTTCTCTAACTCCCTTTGATACTCTGTATGGGTTTCCTGTCCCTTTGTGTATTTGTAAAACCTTTGCAGCTACCTGTAAGTCCTCCTGTGTTTTCCAATGTTTTGGACTTCTTGATGACCTTATCTTTTTCTATTATCTCCTTCTCGTGTTGTGTTTTCTCACGTTGACTCAAACAAACAACCTGCACTTGGGTATTCGGTTCTGGATTAGTGGTGCTGGAAGAGCACAGCAGTTCAGGCAGCATCCGAGGAACAGTAAAATCGACATTTCGGGCAAAAGCCCTTCATCAGGAATAAGGCCTGTATTCCTGATGAAGGGCTTTTGCCTGAAACGTCGATTTTACTGCTCCTCAGATGCTGTCTGAACTGCTGTGCTCTTCCCGCACCACTAATCCAGAATCTGGTTTCCAGCATCTGCAGTCATTGTTTTTACCTAGTTGATTTTAACCCTACTGTGAATCCTCTTGCAAGGATGCCTGCCTTGAAGAAATTTTCCTCCTCTCTCTACAAGAATCTCAGGGAGTCCCTCTCCCACTACAACTCCCAGGTCATTTCCTCTGCCCTGAAGCTCTTCAACCATGTCCTGAAACAAACTCGCTACCACAGCCACATTTGCTTCCTCAGTGCTTGCCTCCGTAACCAATTCATCCCACATGGACTCTGGACCACCTTTAAACCAGCAGAGTTCAGACGCGAACTGGACAAACAGTACAGACTACAGATTCTAAAACACCAGCAATGGTTCTCCTTCAAGATCCTCTGCTCCACGCTCGCAGCAATGCGCCAGCACCTAACCTCTCTACAGTAAGCCCTGCCTCAGCTGAGGGCCACACTCTCTCAGAATTGCAAAGGACCCACTCTGTACTACATCTTCAGGAGAATTCATACTCTCAATAAACTGTATTTCAACTCCATCTCAAACATCAAAAACTGTAAGTACAACAAACTTTTATTACTCACCTCCATAACCAGCACTCCTCAAACATTTCCGTAGATTCCCCTGGCCTCTGGAACTGCTCGGATGCCATTAGCCATGCGGCTGCTGCAGCTACCATCCCCATGCTGATGGATGATGTCACTTCCGCCCCCATCATGGCCACTCCCACAGCCACTTCCGCACCTCACAATTCCTCATGCACCACACTTGACATTACTTCCATCCCTCACATCATTGCTGATGTCACACACTCATTGACTTCTGCCCTCGCCACTGCCGTGGTCTCCACCACTTCTGCCCCCACCAACACCACTCACCTGCATTCTGCTGACACACCCCCCACAGATCCCACTGTAACCATTCCTGCACCCCAGAACCCTGAGGGGGACACTATCCCTGCTCATGACTCCACCCCCATTCCCCCACCACCACACCTACCTTCATCCCCCTCCATCCAAGCATCAATGAATTTAATACACGCCGTGACGACGAACAATTCTTCCGCCGCCTCTGCCTCCGAGCTTATTTTCACAATCAGGACTTCCGTCCATCTTCCGGGGACCCCTTAGCCCACTTCCAACACACTGCATCCACCTGGACACCCTGCGCTGGCCTATTATCCGCCCGCGACCTCTTCATTTCCAACTGCCTCCGGGACATTAACTGCCTCAACCTGTCTCCCTCCCTCCCCCACTCCAACCTCTCACCCTCACAACGCGCAGCCCTCCAATCCCTCAGCTCCAATCCTGACCTCACCATTAAGCTAACAGATAAAGGGGGTGCAGTGGTAGTCTGGCACACTGACCTCTACACCGCTGAAGCCAAACGCCAACTCAAGGACACCTCTTCCTACCGCCCCCTCGACCATGACCCCACCCCCCCATCACCAAACCATCATCTCCCAGACCATACAGAACCTCATCACCTCAGGAGATCTCCCACCCACAGCTTCCAAACTCGTAGTCCGGGAACCCCGCATTGCCCGGTTCTACCTCCTTCCCAAGATCCACAAGCCTGACCACCCTGGCCGACCTATTGTCTCAGCATGCTCCTGCCCCACTGAACTCATTTCTACCTACCTCGACACTGTCCTATCCCCACTAGTCCAGGAACTCCCCACATACGTTCGAGACACTACCAACGCCCTCCACCTCCTCCAAGACTTACGTTTCCCCGGCCCCCAACGCCTCATCTTCACCATGAATATCCAATCCCTCTACAACTCCATCCGCTATGACCAGAGCCTCCAAGCCCTCTGTTTCTTTCTCTCCCGATGTCCCCAACAGTACCCTTCCACCGACACTCTTTCGTTTGGCCGAACTAGTCCTCACCCTTAACAATTTCTCCTTCGAATCCTCCCACTTCCTCCAGACCAAAGGGGGTAGCCATGGGCACACGTATGGGCCCCAGCTATGCCTGTCTCTTTGTTGGCTACGTAGAACAGTCGATCTTCCGTAATTACAGAGGCACCACTCCCCACCTCTTCCTCCGCTACATTGATGACTGCATTGGCGCCATCTCGTGCTCTCGCGAGGAGGTTGAGCAATTCATCAACTTCACCAACACATTCCATCCTGACCTTAAATTTACCTGGACCATCTCTGACACCTCCCTCCTGTTCCTGGACCTCTCCATCTCCATGTAAAAAAAAAGCCTGTATTCCTGATGAAGGGCTTTTGCCTGAAATGTCAATTTTACTGCTCCTCGGATGTTGCCTGAACTGCTGTGCTCTTCCAGCACCACTAATCCAGAATCTGGTTTCCAGCATCTGCAGTCATTGTTTTTACCTTGGGTATTCGGTTCTCAGTCTTTCATTTTCTGTCTTTGTTCGACTGAGTTCCTTTTTTAACCTTTTTATCACCTTGTTGTGGGAACAATTACCAGGCTCAAAGTCAGAGTTGGAGTTCAATGACAGAGTTTATTGTGTTCAGAAATACTGGAGCTCCGGGGAGAGAAAGACACCAACAGCACAGTGGTCAGCTGCGAGTCTTCTCTCGACCCAGAGCACATGTCAAGATACTTTTACACATCTTGTCATACAATAGGTCAGTGATGAGATTATTGTCTTTGTAACATGGTTTGTTTATGGTAATCATTGCAGAATCGTCGATAGTTTGGATGCATCACTGTCAGTTCCAGCTCAGCCTTTGTTAATTTCAGCGCAGGCATTGTCAGTTTCAATGTGGCACAGTAGTCCATTGCTCTATTAATGGGCACTAATCATTCTGCCTGAGAAGGACAATTACTGCAGTCCTGGCTATTATTACTCTATATTGAGTCCGTATCAAACTGTTAGCATTTCTAACAAAGGTGTTGGCTGGACCCAAACACTTCGGCAGGCTGTGTATTCTACTCATGTATATTCTCTCCCCCACCTGCCTTAAACTAATCAACTAGGTTGTGAGTGCGTTGTGCTGGCATTCCTCTGGCCCCAGACTGTGTCTGTGTTTGCTCTGTTGTCTCTCTCCATATTGTAGTCCAGTGGCCATCTTGTGTGTCAAGTGGCCAACTTATGGCTCAACAGCCATCTTGTGTGTCTGTGTGCCTAGTATCACCCTGCCCTGTGCCACGTCCCACATCACTTCCCCTTTTGTGATCAAGAGGCGACTTCACAGATCTCCCACAGACCACCCAATTTAAATGTAGAGGTAAGTCATCTCTAGGAGCTCCTCCTCCTGAGGGGTATCATGGTGCCAATTTTGTTGGGGGCTTTTTCATGGTGACACTCACTGCTGGTATAGTTCTGGTCAGTTGCGCCTTATAACAGAGCTGTAAACACCCATAGCCCACACAGAATACGAGTATGAGTGCAATGAGAACTGTCCCATGTGTCAAATAGGCTCCCCAATATTTACCCATCAACCAATTTAGCCAGCTGTCTATAACTGTGGCTCCCTGTCGAAAACTTTCTAGCTGGTCTCAGATATTCTTGATGGTTTCTGTAATGTTATAAGAGGTATCAATAACATGGGTGATACAATGGTCACCAATAATTGGACGAACTCCCCCTCGTTGTGCTAATTGAAAATCCACTGCATAACCTGTCTGCTGTGTATAGAATCTGAGTTCAGCCAGCTCTGTGTTAGTTGCTTCCAGAGCTTTTGAGGTATTATTGCCTACGATAGTCAGGCCACGTACAAGATAATTTTGGTTTTTAGTGACCCCTGCTGCACCCCCCCCCCCCACCAAAGATAGAGATCCCAAGAATCCATATCCCAGTGATGACCTCAAAGTGGTGGGGATCTGCCAGTCAGCACAGAACTCCTGGCTGATGGAGCGGGTCACTATCCTTCTCCAAATATATCCCCCGCTAGGCCATGGTACAGTAAGGGGTGCAATCGTCTGTACCGTGAACAAATTTGGGAGGTCTGGGGTGTCTGTTGCATAAAAATGTGTTGCTGGAAAAGTGCAGCAGGTCAGGCAGCATCAAAGGAGCAGGAGATTCGACGATTTGAACATAGCCCTTCTGCTGCATAAGTCCCCTTAAACAGAAAAACAAATCCCTTTGCCAATCGGTAACAAACATTGTCCTGTCCTTCTGTCTGTCTGTCCACCCAGGTCATCCCCAATCCTCCGGGTGCCCTCCACCAGCTGGTAAGCATCAAACAGGTACATCCATGTGGCAGAGCTGACATGGGTGCTGTTGCACTGACTACATATGAATTGTCTGCCCGCGGTCATATTTCAGCATGCCTGCTTGCTGCCGGTGCAGGTAAACTGTCCTCTGGTGACTGTACAGTGCTGATATGTGCACTGTATCTGGATGCAAGAGTCACTTTTGGGAACCAAGGCGTTCCCATCCCTGCCTTGTGAAACAGAGTGGGTAATTACCAGGTAATGAGTAATTAAATGAGTCTTCCCATCCCTCGGCTGGGGGGTCCGGCCCCATGGGCTGGTGGTCTTGTCCAGCTGCACACATCTACCCTGGAGTCCCCATTTGTATTTTCCTATCTGCGTCTTACTCGGCACTCCTGAGGTGTCTACTGTATACAAGTCGTGAGGGGTCCACACAGGGTTGGCCACAAATAGGGATTCTACTGATCGCACCAGTGGGTAGCAGAGAGTTCGCTTCCTATGCAAACTTAAGAGGGTTTTATAGAGGTTATCTTAAAATCCTGACATGCTCCCAACAGTTGCAACACTTAAACACAGTGAAATACATACAGCTATATATATTTCGCAGTTACAATAAGATTAGCAAACAAAGTCTTTGTTTTCGTCAGGAGATGCAGTCATGCTTGCAAGTGGTTTGTTCTGTTATGTTTTCGGTACTCCCCCTGGGATGACCATCTTGTCCGCCGTTCCTGTCTGCACCTGGGGAATGGTCAATGACATTAGTTTGGTCACAGGAGTCTTTAAACGGTTTTAGTTGGGCCCAGTGCTTCCATGTGCCTTTCCCTTTAATGTCTAAGCAGACACAGGTGTCCCCACTTATTACCATGTCGTACGGCCCATTCCATTTTGGGGCAAAGCCTGGTTTATCAGGCAATGCTCGCACTAAGATGCAGCTTCCTGCTGCTGGGATGCCGGGGAAGATTTTGAGTTCCCCTGCCTTGTCCTTTTTGTCCTGTTTATCAATTAGACATTTGCACACCCCTTTCAACTGGGTGCTTAATTCTATCACATAGCACCAAATTTTGTCTTTTAGTGGACCCACATTGGTGCCACCTGTGATTATTGTCTCTGGCAACTGCATTGCTCGTTTGGTCATTAACAAATATGGTGTTAGCCCAGTTGCCTGATTCGTGGTGGCTCTTAATCTCATTAGTATGGCTGGTAGCACCTCAGCCCACGTTCTGCCTGAGGTTTGCACAACCTTAGCTAAAGTATTTTTGAGCATTCTATTCATTCTCTCTATCATTCCTGAGTTCTGGGAGTGATAGGGAATGTGAAATTTTTGTCTAATGTCGAGTAATTGGCATACAGTCTTCATGACCTTGCCTGTAAACTGCATCCCTTGGTCAGAGTCGATCTGGAGGGGTATCCCCTCCCACCTCGGGATTACCTCCTCCACTAATATTCTGGCTACAGTGGTTGCAGTTGGGAATGATTCTACCCACCGGGCGAATTGGCTTATGACGACCAGGCAGTATGTTTTCCCACAGGAGGGTGGTAGTGGCCCTGTAAAATCTATCTGAAAGTGTTCCCAGGCTGGTGTGCCATCTTAACTTTTATGGGTCTCCCTGGGTTATGTTGTGCGCAAACCATGCATCTGCGGCAGTACTTGGCCACAACTTTTCCCATTCCCTTCCACCACCTCTCTCCCTAGGCTTGCTATCATGGCCTCTCTACCTGTATGGGAGAGCCCGTGGTGCAGTGCAAGCAATATGTTCTGTATACACGCTGGTGCTTGCCTCCAGACACCATCTTCCCCTTTGAACAACCCTTGCAGTTCCTATTCCTCTCTCTCTTCCTGCGGGGTGTCCTCCTGTAGCTGCTGAATTTGGATAGCATCTTTCGCTAATTCAATAGTGGCCATGGAAGACTTGTTAATGGCTTCTTGTTCTAGGGCTCTCTGAGCTGCTCAGTCTGCTGCTTGGCTTTCTTTGAATTGTAGCCAATTTGGGCTTTTTTTGTTGTGCTTTTGTTTTTAATACTGTAGCCTTTTTTGGCTGTTCACTGGCATGCAATGGTGCCTGAATTCTTAATTGGTGTCTGATAGAGGATCCCCCCCAGGGTGGTGAACCCTCTTCTACACCATGCCACCATGTAGTCATGGATAACATCAAAGGTATATTGACTGTCCGTATATATATTCACAATTTTTCCTTTCACTAGTTCCAGTGCTTTGGTGGGTGCTACCAGTTCTGCTATCTATGCGGACTGACTTCCATCAATCCTTCTGGACATAACTGTTTCTAACTTATCATTCACCACACCACATCCTGTTCGGGTCGACCTGCTAAGTATTTTTGTGACCCGTCCACAAAGACGGTATCCTCGGTTGTGTCTAGGGAGATATCCTTTACTCTCCTCCATCCTCATCCCCATCTATATCCCCACAGTTGTGCAGTTCCACACGTCTAGATTTCCCTCAGCTGGATTTTCTCCCATATCCCTGATTATTACCATGGACTGACTTGGAGGTAAAAGAACTACCTCCCACTTTGCCCTTCTCATATTGGAGATGGCCCTCAGTTTCCCTGTGTTTAGCATCTCTACTAGGGTGTGTTTAGTGTGAAGGATGACATTCCCTGTCATTACTGTAGGCTCACTAACCCTAACAGCCCAAGCAGCACAGTCTAAGGCTTAGCGAGTTTTGAGAAGATTTGTAGTTCAGGTTGAGATTCTGGATGTAGGTTTGCTCGCTGAGCTGGGAGGTTCATTTCTAGACGTTTTGTCACCCTACTAGGTAATATCTTCAGTGGGCCTCAGGCGAAGCAGTGTACATGCTTCCTGCTTTCTATTCATATGTTCTTGTTCTAAGATTCAAAGAAACCCAAACATATCAGTAGAAAGCAGGAATCATGTACACTGCTTCGCCTGGAGGCCCACTGAAGATGTTACATAGGAAGATGAAACGTCTGGAAATGAACCTCTCAGCTCATCGAGCAAACCTACATCCACAGTCTAAGGCTGCTATACACCTGGGCAACCTGGTGACTACTTGCCCTTCTGTAGTTGAGTAGTACCCTACAGGCCTTCACCTGTTACTGTGGTCTTGGGTGATCACTGCGGAGTAAAATTCTCCCTCATTATTACAGTGGATGTGAAAATCCTTGCTGGGATCTGGCAGCCCTAGACCGGGGAATGATATGAGTCCAGTTTTAAGCTGACTGTATGCCTCCTCCTGTTCTGGCCCCCAACTTACAGGTTATAAGGCGGGCTTGCCTTCTTTGATTAATCTCTGGACTTATTTAGCCAATTTTGCAAACTTAGGTATAAAGCTCCAACTGTAGTTGAATAGCCCTTTCTGACTCCCCTGAGAGTGGCAGGTCATGGCATCTTTTGGATTGTCTTCTTGTGGTCATTGGGCATTTCTTTGAATTCCTGGGATGTTAAGTGTCCCAGGTATAAGACTTGTGTTTTGCTAATTTCTGCCTCTGTGCAGCTAACTTTTAACCCTGCCGTTGCCAATTCCTACAATACTAAACATAAGGCTTCCTGGTATCCTGACTCGGACTCTGAGGGAATTAGAATATCATCTACATATCGGAGGGCAGTGCTACCCTCTGGTAAGTCTATACTCTTTAGAATGTCACTCATCGCCCTGTGAAAAATAGCAGGGCTGTTGTGGTACCCTTGTGGCAGGCAAGTCTACATGTATTGCCTGTCCCTTACTGTAAAAGAGAATTTGTTCTGGGACTCAGGGTGTAATGGAATAGACCAGAAACCATTGGCTGTGTCTAAAACAGTAAAAATCTTGTGCTCGGGGGCCAAGCCATTTGAAATGGTAGAGGGTTCTGCTGCAATGGGGTGCAATTTGGGGTGACCTTATTTAGCCCTGTATAATCAATGGTGAGCCTATAGCTCCCATCAGGCTTTATTACAGGCCACATCGGGGAATTAGTTGTACTTGTGGTTGCTTTCAGGGTTGAAAATGTGTTGCTGGAAAAGCGCAGCAGGTCAAGTAGCATCCAAGGAGCAGGAGAGTCGACATTTCGGGCATGAGCCCTTCTTCAGGAACCTCTCAGCTACACTTTTCCAGCAACATATTTTCAGCTCTGATCTCCAGCATCTGCAGTCCTCACTTTCTCCTAGTTGCTTTCAGGATTCGCTGTCTCACTAGTCCTTTCACTATCTCCACAACTGCTTGTTCTGTTTCGGGTTTTATTGGGTATTGCTGGTGAGGCTTTTGCTCCGGTCCAGGAACCCTTATCGGGTCTATGTTAACTGGACCTGTATCTAACTTTGTTTGTCCATGCTCGGGGGACAGAGGCTCAGATGGCTCCCAATCTCCCCTTTTCGAGGTTCCAGTCCCTACTGGTGGCTGTAACCACTTTGATAGTTTCAAGGTGGCTTGTAAGGTTCCCAATCTTGATATTTTGACCGTTCTGCCTCGGACAAATCAATTTCTCCCTTTTCCACGATCGATTAGAACATTATATTATCTCATGAGATCATTGCCCATTATGATGCCCTCATTATTTTGGCATGCATAGAATTTCTTGGGGATATACATATTGCATTTTTCTACGAGGGTAGTTTCGCTTTGGTAAGCTGGTGTTTTAACCCCTCCGATCCCAGTTAAGTGAATCATTTTATTTGTGTGGGGTGAGGGTAAGTTTATGATAGATACAGCTGCTCCTGTGTTTACCAGCATTTCACATTTCCTCCCTCCTATTACTGCGGGTACTTACATGCTCCCCTCTCCCTTGCCCTCATGAATGGGGGCAATTGATTGTCAGCTCTGCTGACCTGGGGACTCACACAGTTCTGCGGTGTTCCAGGTGGTGTTTGGGGGTGCCCCATGCTTTTCCCAGCACACTGCTTCTGTGTGTCCTCTTCTTTTGCAATGGCTGCTGTATTTTACATTGTTTCCTACTCTATCCCCTGCTCGTGGGCCCCTACACCCTCTGGCAAAGTGTCCCTGTCGGCCACATTTGTGGCAAGATAGTTTTATTCTACTCTTGCCTCCATTCCGGTCGGCTGCTTTGTCAGGTCTTGCCTTTATTGCAGGAGCTTCTGCATCCTGCACCCCAGTAGCCCACTCAACTAGGTCTTCATAATGCTGGGACATTATTACTCCCATTCTCAGGATGGCTTGGTAGGTGCTAGAGAGCCCATGTTTAAAAGCTTGGATGAAGCCCAGTCCCCCCAATTTGGGTTTGCTTGCCCTGAGTATTATTGATAAATCCTAAATAATTGTTCCCCATACTCAGAGGCTCCTTCCCCTTTAGGTTGCTTAGTGGTCGTGATCATGTTTCAGTTCATGGGAGCATTTCAGAGCACCTTCAGGAATTCTTCTTTAAAGTCGGTGAAGGGGGCCTGCTGGACATCTATCTCGGCTGTGAGGGTGATGGCATGTGTCCGTCCTCCCCTAAAGTCTCAGGCTGCTGTGGGTTGGGTTCGCCAACTACCTGCCTCCACTTATCCGTTGGGCAAGCTGCCTGGACCAGCTGGTGTATGTCCCTCAGGTGTAGTTGATGCCCTATCCATATACTATCCAGCTCTTCCCAGAACCTGGTGTTTGCGCTCCAGGGCTGTAATTTGCTCATGGATGCCATAATTTGCTGCCCCTCCCCTGGGGTGAAGGGTTTATAATTTGCTTTGGGCTGTGAGTCTGTTCCTCCTCTGGTAACGGGTGCTACGTTATAGTCTTGCATGGTTCATCCAACAGAGGGAGTAGTTGGTCCCTGTTGGATGGTTTCGTAGGAGGGGAGAGAGCCAAATTCTCTTTCCTCTTGTACTTTTTCTAATATGTATTCTAGCTCCTTTATCCTGTCCTCCAGCTCACCAATTAGTTCTTGGCCTTTTCTCCACCTGTGAGTGGAGGCACCTACTTGTTTAATCAGGCCTGCAAATTGGTACACTAACATTACCCCTTTTTTTAGTTTTATTTCATTTCTGTTTATCTATTCACACTCTCTCTGTTGTATTAATGTCTGGGGTGGATCCCAGCCACTTTTCTTCATTTGCTCTGACAACCCTTGTCTGTTTGTCTTGTATTTCTCAATAAGGGAACCTGCAGTATTCCCCTTAAAACTTCGATCTGCCATTTAGCAGGCTGTGTACCCAGATACCACCAACAGTAAAGTGTTCCTAACCAGTGGGGCCTTCTCCATCCCTGGCAATAATACTGTCCCACCACTATCCATACAGCTAAAGTAGCCTCCTGGCAAGAGGGGAGAGGAAGATCTGTCTGCATTCAACACACCAGGGCCAGGGAGAGACAGAGACACAGACCCACACGCACACAAGGTGCACTTTCTACAGGTGGGACTTCTCTACTCTCCCTCTCTACCCTGGGAATGCTGGCTCAATAGGGTATGCTCTCTATTGGTGGGACTTCTCCACCCTCTGAGCCACCTCTAATGGCCCAACACCCCCTGACAGGCCCAGAAACCTATCTCTAGCCGGTGTGCCCTCTACTGGTGAGACTCTACACTCCCAGTCAAGGCCTGGGAGTGTACTACGCTCTGTTGTACTACGCTCTGTTGTACTACGATGGACTGACAGGGTATCACGGTTACTCACAGTGTCCAAGCTCCCCACTTGGTAACATGCGCTCCACTGAGGTTTGGTTTTTGGTCAGAGTGATCAGCTTTTCTTCCTCACCACACTGAAAATTACAAGTACAAACAGTACCCAACTTTTAACTTAAGCTCTAACTGGACTCTGTGTTGTTCGCACCAATAGAGTCCAATGTTACCTGACTTTGCCACTTGTGCTTCACAACTCCTAGAGCCCTTGGCACCTCAATCTCCATTTCAAATCCCAACCTTCTTAACAACCCGGTTTGGGGAGGGTTTTTGTGACAGGTACGACGTTGTCCTCTGGCTGTTTCAGCACAAACAGCAGATTCTTACACAGTTAATACAGTTAAACACTTATTCTCCACAGACATGCACTTAACTTTTTTTTAAACTCAGTCCTGTAGCAAGTTAGGCATTACAATCGGTATACCTTTTAAACTGTGTCCCTGGCCCGGTCTGACTCTTACCATTTGCAGGTACAAATTGGTTCTTACTCTGGATCCCCGATCATGGCCTTCAACCAGGGCACCAGTAATAAGAGCCCTGCTCACAGCACCAATTGTTGTGGGAAAATCACCAGCCTTGGCGTCAGAGTTGGGGCTCAATGACAGAGTTTATTGCACAAGGAAATACCAGCGCTCTGGGGAGAGAAAGACACCAACGGTACAGTGGTCAACTGTGATTCTTCTCTCAACCTGGAGCACATGTCAAAATACTTTCATACATTTTGTGATACAATAGGTCAGTGATGAGATTATTGTCTTTGTAACATGGTTTGTTTATCGTAAACATTACAGAATCGTTGATAGTTTTGATGCAGTCGTTGTCAGTTCCAGCGCAGCCTTTGTTAAGTTCAGCGCGGTCATTGTCAGTTTCAATGTCTGTGCAGACGTCCATTGCTATAGTAATGGGCACTAATCGTTCTTTCTGAGAAGGGCGATTACTGTAGCCCTGGCTACTGTCACTCTGTATCATACTGAGTCCATATCGGACTGTTAGCATTTCTATCAAAGGTGTTGGCTGGACCCAGACACTTGGGTGGGCAGTGTATGCTACTCATGTGTATTCTCTGCCCACCTGCTTTAACTAATCAATTAGGTTGTGAGTGCATTGTGCTAGCATTCTGGTAGACCCAGGCAGTGTCTGTGTTTGCTCTGCTGTCTCTCTCCGTATTGTGGTCTGGCGGCTATCTTGTGTGTCAAATGGCCAACCTATGTCTCAGCGGCCATCTTGTGTGTCCGTATGCCTAGTGTCACTCTGTCCTGTTCAATCTCCCACTTCATCCTGCACCTTTGCTTTTATTTTTGCATTCTCCATTCTCTCTTATCTGTCCACATTTTCTATAAGCAGCCAGCTATTGCAAACTGCTTCAGTAATTTGACAGTCTTGAATGATTTATATCCCATATGCTCTTTGCAGTCCCTTGACTGGAGGACTGTCACTTTCAAGCTGTCAAGACTAATTTATTCAAATATTTTTCACACTAAGGAACATTCATTGTCATTGTCGTTCCTGAATTACTCGATGATGATTTGGGAGATAACAGTGCTAAATTTCTAGTCTCCTTTGACAACATAATACCAATTCAAAGCCTCTATTTGTTTCATGAATAGGAACGATTGCACTCATTCCAAGCTCACTAAAGGAAAAGACAATGTCCTCTTTTACTGCTCAGGCCAATGGTTCCAGCTCTTGAAGAGAGATTGCAACTCTCCTTTTTAACTATCCAGATTGAGAGCCTCAATGGAATGATGATCTGACTAATGGAGTGGTTTGATCAATTAATGATGCTATTCAATAAGTTGCGCATAGATCATTACACTTTACCAGAATACCAGTCGGATCACGGAACCTCCAGTTCAAGGGGATTCTCCGGGTTCTCCTGTTTGTGATCTTCTTGCAATGTTAGTTTTGAGTTCTGTTGATGGGGGCTGTTCACACTGACCTCTTTATATGTCATTTACTCAAACCTGTACTTGTTGGTTGGTATGTGATTCAGTTACCCTTTAAACTCAGTCAACGGTTTAGTTTTGTTCTGCAGCAGTTTGTGATCATATCATTTATTTTAACTCAGTCAACGGTTTATCTTGTTTATACCATAGTTTTGGCCAAGCAGAAACTGTTTAAACCAGTCTCTTTGGTGGCTGAGTCGTGCTCGTTAACCCTAGAATGTTAACCCTTCTATGTCAGTCCACCTTACAGCCTCTTAGTCAGCGGTGCTATGTTTCTTATTGATTCAAAATGGCATCATTCAGCATGTGCTTACACTTCTTTTGGGAGTCTATCTTGCTGAGAACGTTAGCATGTGGAGAGACAGCAGCTTAAAGTCTAAAGCTTATAACATCAGACAACATTGTAAACTGGTTTAATACCAGCAATGGGAAGTTCCACCCTGGCCTGCTGGGTGCTATTTAAATTATTCATCAATGACCACAGATTAGTTGCTGATAATTTCTATTGAGTTACTGTGGTTGCGTAATTGTTACATGTTTTCTGCAGTTCTTCAATGCTGTCGACAGAAAATGGTGTGGAGCAGCTGCGGAGAATTCCTCCTGACTTCAAGATGTTGCACAAACCAGTTGACCCCAGACATGGGAGAACATGGAACATAGAACAATACAGCGCAGAACAGGCCCGTCGGCCCACGATGTTGTGCCGAACATTTGTCCTAGCTTAAGCACCAATCATGTACCTATCCAATTGCAGCTTAAAAGTCACCAATGATTCTGACTCTGCCACTCCCATAGGCAGCGCATTCCATGCCCCCACCACTCTCTGGGTAAAGAACCTACCTCTGACATCCCCCCATACCTTCGACCCTTCACCTTAAATATATGTCCCCTTGTAACACTCTGTTGTACCCGGGGAAAAGTCTCTGACTGTCTACTCTATCTATTCCCCGATCATCTTATAAACCTCTATCAAGTCACCCCTCATCCTTCGCCGTTCCAATGAGAAAAGGCCTAGCACTCTAAACCTATCCTCGTACGACCTATTCTCCATTCCGGGCAACATTCTGGTAAATCTCCTCTGAAGAAGTCGACTTTTTCCTTGGACCATAACCTGATATGGAGAATGAGCAAAGGACATGTGGAGCAAAGCAGAATAGAGAGGAATTGAAAGAGAGAGAAAGGGTTTCGGGAGGAGATCATATTGACTCAGGATATTACAGGAGTATGTTTGATATTTGAGCATCAGTGAGGAAGGATATGCAAGACATCGATGCTTCAGCAAAGATGCCCACACTGAAATCTGCTACCATGCCTGCAAAAACAGAGCAGTGAGGATCACCTTACCATTGGGTGCAGAGGTGACCTTTGCCAAGAACATGTCCATGTGTTATTCCTACTAGGATGAAGTGGAGACTATTTGCGATCTCTCCCTGTTTAATCTACATTAATGTACTGCATTAGTTACTGAAGTTTTCAGTTCAAAGACAGCTAACCTCTCCAAGCAGAGAGCAGCAGGCAGTGTAGGAATGTAGGCATGAAACATCATGGGGATTGTAGGCTTTCACATGGAACAGGATGCCATTCACTGCATGTACATCACTTTGGGGGCATTGAATCCCAACTCTGAGAAGCAGAACTTTCCACTCCCTAAAACACTCAATGGGTATGTGTTACTAGCCAGAGAACCATGCACGTCACTGGTCAGAATCCTGCCTGCAGTCACAATGCCTTTGTTCTGTGGTGATTCACTGTGACATCTGCATTAGAGCCACCAAAGCATTCCAAGGAATGACTGTAAGCTGATAAATGTTAACAACTGCTTTCATGACTCATGACTCCAGTGCACAATCCTGCAAATGTGGGAAGCACACATAGAATGGAAACCATGGTGACTCATAGATTATGATGGAACAGGCCATTTGATTAGTGCAATATTGATCCCGCTGTCTAGAATATTCGGAAGGAATCCTACAATATTCAGTACCGTGGGTATCCAGATGAATGGTGATCACCTGCCTACTGTGCTGCCTTGCCAAATCAAGGCACAGCTATTGATATCAGCTTTACAACAATCATCTGACGAGGAGGAAGAGAAATATGAGCAAGGAAGGAGGCAACCGACATAACCCCTTTCTGGTCAAGTGTTGGGGAACAATTCATGTGACTACAACATCAATAATTGTAATCCTAATTTTTCAATCATCACCAGAACCATAATTTACCTCTTTTGGTTTCGGAGAATCATAATGTTTGCTTTGCTACAATGTGAAAATAATAACCCAACACAAAAAAGCATTCCAAGTCATTTTTATAAATCGTATGACCACATGGAAGCACGCGTCAACTAGTTATTCTTGTGAGAACTCAACTTGTGGGTAAACTGGCATCAGCACAATCTTTTTCCTCTGCCCTGGCTGATGGCTTTGTGGTTTCTCACTACATAGAACCTACCTCTGTGTTAGCTTTTGAATTGCATGGCTGCAAGTGTGACATTGAGTGACAATGCTCTCCATTATTATGATTTTGTTGCTCATCTACCTGTTGCTCTTCTGCTATATCTTCATTCTGTAGCAATTCTTGGGAATCTCAACAGAGACAGGCACAAGGTTAAAACTGTAGTGAGGGGAAGCAGGGAAAATGAGGGATGTATGATTACACTATCAAACAGAAGAGATTGTAGAAGGAGGAGAGAAGTGGAAGGGGAGACAGGGAACTAGATAAAAAGGATAACATCATCCACTAAAGATTTGGCCCCATTGTTGGACGTGGCAAAAAGCATAATTATTTCAATGATGGTCAGCACTGTTTATGCTGTGAAGGTGATGACATGCCTGTCCCTTTCCAGTTGGTTTCTGCTGTTTCCAAATATTCTCATTTCGTTCTGCACGAGAAAGAGAAGTACATTGGTGCAATCAATGCAGACTATGTGATTTAGCTGTCAGTTTGAATAACTGTGATTGCCTGCACCTTGTGTGTTGTCATGTAAGGCTTGCAGGAGTGTTAATTGTGTGTCCACTCACCTTAATCTCTCAGGTAAGGCTACTTGACTAATCAAGGAACTGCATGGTTTGACTTTTAGCATTGACTGCATGTCATCTGCTTCTGTTGCATACTGGGAGTTTGTCTGGATGACCTCCTGAGTTGCCATTGACAGATAACAATAAAAGCTTGAAGGCAGATTGCAACCCTCTGTTTGAACTACAGATAGTTGAGAACCATACAGGGACGCAATCATTGATTGGTCTGACTCATGGAATGGTTTGTTCAATTACAGATTGTATTCAATAAGATGCACATAGATCATTACACTTTACCAGAATATGAATACCAGTCGGATCACGGAACCTCCAGTTCACAGGGATTCTCCGGGTTCTCCTGTTTGTGATCTTCTTGCAATGTTAGTTTTGAGTTCTGTTGGTGGGGGCTGTTCACACTGACCTCTTTATATGTCATTTACTCAAACCTGTACCTGTTGGTTGGTATGTGATTCAGTTACCCTTTAAACTCAGTCAACAGTTTAGTTTTATTCTGCAGCAGTTTGTGATCATATCATATATTTTAACTCGGTCAACCTTTAATCTCATTTATACCACAGTTTTGGCCAAGCAGAAAATGTTAAAACCAGTCTCTTTGGTGGCTGAATTGTGCTCAGTTAACCCTAGAATGTAAATCCTTCTATTTCAGTCCACCTTACAGCCTCTTAGTCAGCGGTGCTTTGTTTCTTATTGATTCAAAATGGCATCATTCAGCACATGCTTACACTTCTTTTGGAAGTCTATCTTGCTGAGAATGTTAGCATGTGGAGAGACAGCAGCTTAAAGTCTAAAGCTTGTAACATCAGACAACATTGTAAACTGGTTTAATACCAGCAATGGGAAGTTCCACCTGGCCCGATGGGTGCTATTTAAAGTATTCATCAATGACCACAGATTAGTTGCTGATAGTTTCTATTGAGTTACTGTGGTTGTATAATTGTTACGTGTTTTCTGCAGTTCTTCAATGCAGTCGACAGAAAGTGGTGTGGGGCAGCTGCTGAGAATTCCTTCTGACGTCAAGACGTTGCACAAACCAGTTGACCCCAGACATGGGAGGAGAAGTCGGCCTTTTCCATGGATCGTAATGTGATGTGGAGAATGAGCAAAGGACATGTGGAGCAAAGCAGAATAGGGAGGAATTGAAAGAGAGAGAAAGGGTTTCAGGAAGAGATAACATTCACTCAGGATATTACAGGAGCAAGTTTGATGTTTGAACAGCAGTGAGGAAGGATATACAAGACATCGATGCTTCAGCAAACATGCCCACACTGAAATCTGCTACCACACCTGCAAAAACAGAGCAGAGTGAGGATCACCTTACCATTGGGTGCAGAGGTGACTGTTGCCAAGAACATGTCCATGTGTCATTCCTACTAGGATGAAGTGAAGACTATTTGCGATCTCTCCCTGTTTAATCCCCACTATTGGACTGCATTAGTTACTGAGGGTTTCAGTTCAAAGACAGTTAACCACTCCAAGCAGAGAGCAGCAGGCAGTGTAGGAATGTAGGCATGAAACATCATGGGGATTGTAGGCTTTCACATGGAACAGGATGCCAATCACTGCATGTACATCACTTTGGGGGCATTGAATCCCAACTGTGAGATGCAGAACTTTCCACTCCCTAAAACACCCAGTGGATATGTGTTACTAGCCAGAGAACCATGCACGTCACTGGTCAGAATCATGCCTGCAGTCACAATGCCTTTGTTCTGTGATGACTCACAGTGGCATCTGCATTAGAGCCACCAAAGCATACCAAAGGATGACTGTAAGCTGATAAATGTTAACAACTGCTTTCATGACTCATGACTCCAGTGCACAACCCTGCAAACGTGGGAAGCACACATAGAATGGAAACCATGGTGACTCATGGATTATGATGGAACAGGCCATTTGGATACTGCAATATTGATGACGCTGACTAGAATAAGAACATAAGAACTAGGCACAGAAGTCATCCATCTGGCCCTTCAAGCTTGTTCTACCATTCAATATGATCATGGCTGATCTTTTCATGGCCTCTGCACCTGCCCTCTCACCACAACCCTTAATTCCTTTACTGTTCAAAAAATTATCTGTGTTATCTTTAAAAACATTTATTGAGGAAACCTCAACTACTTCACTCGGCATGGCATTGCATAGATTCACAACATTCTGGGTGAAGAAGTTCTTTCTCAATTCAGTCCTAAATCTGCTCCCCCTGATGTTGAGGCTATGCCCTCTTGTCCCAGTCTCACCCGCCAGTGGAAACATCCTCTCTACTCCGATTTTATCTATTTTCTCCATAATTTTATATGTTTCTATAAGATCCCCACTCATTCTTCTAAATTTGAATGAATATAATCGCAGTCTACTCAGTCTCTCCTCTTAAGCCAATCTCTTCACCCTGAAATCAAACTAGTGAGCCTCCTCCATACCCCTTCTAGTACCAGTATATCCTTTCTCTAGTAAGGAGACCAAAACTGCTTGCAGAACTCCATGTGGGCCCTCACCAGCAGCCTGTACAGCTTCAACATAACTTCTCTGCTTTTAAACTCAGTCCTTTTAGCAATGAAGGTCAAAATTCTATTTGCCTTCATCATTACTTGTTGTACCTGCAGACCGACCTTCTGTGATTCGTGCACAAGGACATCCAGGTCCCTCTGCACAGCACTGTGCAGCAATTCCTTACCATTCAATTTACACTTCTTTTAACTGTTATTTCTACTGTAATGGATGACTTCACATTTGTCAACATTGTACACCATCTGCCAGACCTTTGCCCATCTTCTATAACTATCCATATCATTTCGCAAATTTCACAGTCCTCTGCATACTTTGCTCTACCACTCATCTTAGTGTCATCTGCAAACTTTGACACATTACACGTTGTCCCATATTCCAAATCATCTATGCAAATTGTGAATAATTGCAGTCCTAACACTGATCCCTGAGTCACTGGTTGCCAACCAGAATAGCACTCATTTATTCCCATTCTTTGCTCCTAGTTTGTTAACCTGTCTTCTATCAATGCTAATAGATTGCCTGTAATACCTTGCATCTTTATTTTATGCAGCAGCCTTTTGTGTGGCATCTTGTCAAATACCTTTCGGAAATCTAGATACACCAAATCTACTGGGTCCCCTTTGTCTACCATGTTCATAATGTCTTCATAGAATTCCAAAAGATTAGTTAAGCATGAGCTACCCTTCATGAACCCATGCTGCATCTGCCCAATGAGGCAATTTCTATCAAGATGTCTTGCTGTTTCTTCCTTGATAGACTCAAGCATTTTTTCTCACTACAAAAGTTCAGTTAACTGGGCTCTAACTTCCCATCTTTCATCTACCTCCCTTTTTAAACATTGGCATCACATTTGCTGTTTTCCAATCTGCTGGAACTGCCCCAGAGTCCAGTGAATTTTGGAAAGTTACAACAAGTGAATTAGTTATTTCTCCAGCCAGTTCTTTTAGAACCCTGGGGTGCATTCCATCAAGCTCAGGAGACTTGCCTATCCTTAGGTCCATTACCTTGCCCAATGCTATCTCTTCTGTAATAATGATTGTTTCCAAGTCCTCAGCTACCTTTGTCTCTTTGTCAATTACTGGTATGTTATTAATGTGCTCCACTGTGAAGACCAACACAAAATATCTGTTCAATGCCTCAGCCATTTCCTCATATCCCACTACTAAAGCCCTCTTCTCATTCTCTAAAGGACCAATGTTTACTTTAGCCACTCTTTTTTGTCTTTTATATTTATAGAAACTTGCTATCTGTCTTTATATTCTGAGCTAGCTTTTTCTCATAATCCAGCTTACTTCTCTTTATTGCTCTTTTTGTGGCTTCTGTTGACCAATAAAGCTTTCCCAACCTTCTGGTTTCTTGGTTACTTTGTATGTCTTCTCTTTCAGTTTGATAACCTCCCTTATTTCCTTGGACATCCATGGCAGATTACTGTTTTTCCTACAGTCCTTCCTTTTTGCTGAGCACTTTGAAAATTGCTTTGGAAGTCCTCCACTGTTCGTCAACTGTCCCACTATAACGTCTTTGCTTCCAGTCTACTTTAGCCAACTTCTCCCTCATCCAACTGCAGTCTCCCTTAATTAAGTACAGGACCCTGGTATTGGATTTTATCTTCATGCTTTCCATTTGTATTCTAAACCATACTGTGGTCGCTCCTACCAAGAGGGTCCCTAACTATGACATCATTAATTATTCCTGTCTCATTACATTGGACCAGATCTAGGATAGCTTGCTCTCTCATCGGTTCCAGGACATACTGTTCAAGAAAACTACCGCAGGTACATTCAATGCATTCCTCCTCAAGGCTACCCTGACTGAACTGGTACAACCCAAATTGATATGTAGATTAAAATCCATCATGATAATTGCTGTACCATTTTTAAAGGCATTAGTCATTCTTTGTTTATTGCCCGCCCCAATGTGGTGTTATTATTCTGCAGTCTGTAGACTACATCTATCACTGATGTTTTCTTCTTAGAAGTTCTAATTTCCACCCATTGAATCATATAGATTCAACCTTATTCTCAATCGAATCTATATCATTCCCAGCACCGCCCTGATGTCGTGCTTAAATATCAGTGCTCCAACACCTCCCTTACCTCCTGTCTGTCCTTCCAAATAGTCTGACACCCCTGGATATTTAACTCCCAGTTGTGACCATCCTGCAACCATGTCTCCGCAATGGCTACTGAATCATTCATTCATGATGATTTGTGCTGTTAACTCACCTACCTTGTTACGAAAGCTATGAGTATTCAAGCAAAGTGCCCTTATGCTAATTTTTGTACCCTCTCTATGAATTCCAACATCTCCAATAATAATATCTCCTGAGATATCGTTCCTTTATACTTTTTACATAGTCTGCCTTGTAGTTAAACCCTCCTGCACGCATGCTAGCATGCCGCTTACCTTTTTATTTACCATCGTACTTCCTGTCTTTTTCCCCTTTCCTTCCCTTTCCCCCGACTCACTAGTTTAAAGTCCGAGTGACCACCCTATTTATTTTTGTTGTCAGAACACTGGTTCCAAATCAGTTCAGGTCGCTACTGTTCCAGATCCCTCCTGTTCCAAAACCGATGTCCATGCCTCATGAAATGGAACCTTTATTTCTCACACCACTCATTTAACCACATGTTTGCTTCCCTAATTTTATTTTCCTGTAGACAATTTGCACAAGGCTCAGGCAGTAATCCGGAGATTATGAACCATGACGACCTGTTCCTTAATTTTGTTCCTAATGCTTAATAATCCCTGAACAGATCCTCCAAATCCTGGCCTTGTCTATGTTGTTTGTCCCAATGTGGACCATAACAACTGTATTCTTCCCCTCCCACTCCAAAATCCTTTCAAACTGGTTAGAGATGTCCTGCACCCTGGCACTGGGCAGGCAGAACACCATGTGGGAGTCATGATCCTGCTTACAAAGGATGCTATCTACCCCACTAATTATAGAATCCTCTATAGTTACCACTTGTCCTTTTGATCTCCCCTCTTGAATGGCCTCCTGCACCATGGTGCCGTGGTCAGCTCGCTCATCCTCCATGAAGCCCTTTTCCTCATCTGCACAGGGAGTAAGTACCTCATACTTGTTGAACAAGGTCAAGAGCTGAGGCTCCTCTGTTCCTGAACTCAGGATCCCCCTACCTGCCTCACTTGCAATCACACCCTGCTCTCCCTGATCACTAAGTGAATTTAAAGTACTTAATCTACCAGGTGTGACTGCCTCCTGAAACAAAGCGTCCAGGCAACTCTTCCCCCTTCCAGTTGTGCCGCAGTGTTTGAAGTTCAGATTCCAGACCATCAACTCTGAACCGGAGTTCGTCCAGCAACCAACACTTGCTGCAGATGTGGTCACTGCCATTCACAATGTGATCAGCCAGCTCCCACATCATACAGCTACAGCACATCATCTGCCCAGTCATCTCGACTTAGTTACTTTATTAATTTATATAAACTTATGAACTAATTAGTTTCTTAATACTTTTCTGCTATGTTTCTTTTCAAATTTAGTGCAGATTTCCTACCAGCCAATCAGGCCACATCTTACCTGTGAGGTCACTCCAATATTTTTTGCAGCTACAAAGTGCTCCTAGTTTTATACTCATTCCCCGAGCTCAGTGAGTTTTATAGGCAAAAGTGAGGACTGCAGATGCTGGAAATCAGAATCGCGATTAGAGTGGTGCTGGAAAAACACAGCAGGCCATGCAGCATCCGAGGAGCAGGAAAATCGATACCTCGGGCAAAAGCTCTTCATCAGGAACATACACACTCTGTGTTACTGCTGTTCCATCTTCCGACCACTCCTGGCAGAGGAGGCCGTGCTCTCCGAGCTCAGTGAGTTTTATACTCTCTCCATGTTACTGTTGCTGTTCCTCCCTCTGACTGCTCCCCTCAGACTAGGCCTCAATCCCTGAGCTGAGTAAATTTTATACTCACTCCATGCTGCTGCTGTTCCATCCTTTGACTGCTCCCCTCAGACTGGGCCTCAATCCCTGAGCTCAGTGAATTTTATACTCACTCCATGCTGCTGCTGTTCCTCCCTTTTTTAACTGCTCCCCTCAGACTAGGCCTTAATCCGTGAGCTCAGTGAATTTTATACTCACTCCATGCTGTTGCTGTTCTGCCTTCTAAACGTTCCTGCAGACTAGGAATCCTGCAATAGTCAGTCTCATGGGTATCAAGATGAGTGGTGATCACCTGCCTACTGTGCTGTCTTGCCAAATCAAGGCACAACTCTTGCTATCAGCTTTATAACAATCATCTGAGGAGGAGGAAGAAAAATAAGAGCAAGGAAGGAGGCAACCGACATAACCCGTTTCTGGTCAAGTGTTGGGGAACAATTCATGTGACTACAACATCAATAATTGTAATCCTAATTTCTCATTCATCACCAATACCATAATTTACCGCTTTCTGCTTCGGAGCATCATAATGTGTGCTTTGTTACAATGTATAAACAATAACCCAACACAAAAAAGCATTCCAAGCCATTTTTATAAATCATATGACCACATGGAAGCACGCGTCAACTAGTTATTCTTGTGAGAACTCAACCTGCGGTAAACTGACATCAACACAATCTTTGTCCCCTGCCCTGACTGAAGGCTTTGTGGTTTCTAACTATATATAGATCCTACCTCTGTGTTAGCCTTTGAATTACATGGTGTCAGTATCTCAGTTGATTGCTGCAAGTGTGACAATTGGATGAGTACCTGGGAGTATGATGTTATTGCTATTACTGAGACTTGGTCGAGAGAAGGGCTTGATTGGCAATTAAATATTCCAGGATTTTGATGCTTCAGGCAGGATAGAGAGGGAGGTAAAAGGGATGGGGAAGATACATTACTAGCCAAAGCTGTGCTGAAGGAGGCCACTATGAAAGACTCGAGCAGTGAGGCCATATGGGCAGAGCTCAGAAATAGGAAGGTTGCAGCAACATTGATGGGGCTAGAGCGAACGTGAGGTACAGGTATAAATATGTAAACAAATCATGGAAAAGTGTAGTAGGGGATTACTTTGGGGAATAGTAATCACAGTTCCATTAGTTTTAGGAGACTCATGAACAAAGACGAAAGTGGTCCTAAAGGAAGAGTGCTAAATTGGGGGAATGCCAACTATACCAAAGTTCGGCAGGAACTGGGGAATGTAGATTGAGAGCAGCTGTTTGAAGGGAAATCCATAGTCGATATGTTGGAGGCCTTTAAAGAGAGGTTGAGTAGACTTCAGGAGAGATATGTTCCTGTAAAAATGAGGGATAGAAATGGCAAGATTAGGGAACCATGGATGACAGGTGAAATTGTGAGACTAGCTAAGAGGAAAAAGAATGCATACATAAGGTCTAGGTGACTGAACACAGATGAAGCATTGGAAGAATATGGGGAATGCAGCCCAATCTGAATTGAGGAATTAAGATGGCTAAAAGGGGTCATGAGATACCCTTAGTGAACAGGGCTAAGGAAAATCCTAAAGCCTTTTATTGATATATAAGGGGCAAGAGGGTAACTAGAGGAAAGGTTGATCCACTCAAAGACAAAGGAGGAAAGATATGCATGCAATCAGAGAAAATGGGTGAGATTATTAATGAGTACATTCCATTGGTATTCACCGAGGAGAGGAACATGGCAGATGTTGAGGTTAGTGATACATCTTTGATTACTCTAGGTTATGTTAGCATAAGGAGGGAGGAATTGTTGGGTACTCTAACAGGCATTAAGGTGGACAAGACTCCAGATCCAGATAGGATCTATCCCAGATTACTGAGGGAAGCGATAGAAGAAAAAGCTGAGGCTTTAACAGATATCTTTGCAGCATCCTTGAACTCAGATGCGATCCAGGAGGACTGAGAAATTGCTAATGTTGTCCCCTTGTTTAAGAAGGGTAATAGGGATAATCCAGGTAATTACAGGCTATGAGCCTGACATCAGTGGTAGAGAAGCTGCTGGAGAAGATACTGAGGAATATATTCCCATTTGGAAGGAAATTGACTTATCAGTGACAGGCAGCATGGTTTTGTGCAGGGAAGGTCATGTCTTATAAAACCTAATAGAATTCTTTGAAGAGGCGACAAAGTTGATTGATGAGGGAAGGGATGTAGATGTCACATACATGGACTTTAGTAAGGTGTTTGATAAGATTCCCCAAGGTCCAGGGTATTTGAGCTAGATGGTAAGAGAACTAGTTGGGCAACAGGAGATAGAGAGTAGTAATGGAAGGGAGTTTCTCAAAATGGAGACTTGTGACCAGTGGTGTTCTACAGGGGTCCATGCTGGGACCACTGTTGTTTATGACATACATAAATATTTAGAGGAAGGTGTAGGTTGCATCATTAGCAAATTTGCAGATGATACTAAGATTGGCGGAGTAGCAGATAGTGAAGTGGACTGTCAGAGAATACAGTAGAATGTAGATAGATTGGAGAGTTTGGCAGAGAAATGGCAGATAGAGTTCAATCTGGACAAATGTGAGGTGATGCATTTTGAAAGAACCAATTCAACAGCGAACTATATGGTAAATGGAAAAGTCCTGGGGAAAATTGATGTACAGAGAGATCTGGGTATACAGGTCCATTGTTCCCTGAAGGTGGCAACGCAGGTCAGTAAAGTGGTCAAGAAACCATTCAGCATGCTTTCTTTCATTGGATGGGGAATTGATACAAGAGTTGGCAGGTCATGTTACAGTTGTATAAGACTTTGGTTTGGCTACATTTGGAATACTGTGTACAGTTCTGGTCGCCACATTACCAAAAGGATGTGGATGCTTTTGAGAGAGTGCAGAGGAGGTCAACTAGAATATTGCCTGGTTTGGAGGGTGCTAGCTATGAGGAGAGGTTGAGAAGATTAAGATTATTTTCATCGGAAAGACAGAGATTGAGAGGGTCCTGATTGAGTTCTACAAAATCATGAGAGGTGTAGACAGTGTGGACAGCAAGATGCTTTTTCCCAGCTTGGGGGCCTCAATTACTAGGGTCACCTAGTTCAAAGTGAGAGGGGAGAAGTTTAGCAGAGATTTGTGTGGAAAGTTTTTCACACAGGGGGTGCCTGGAACGCGCTGCCAGCGGATGCGGTAGGGCTGGAAACGATAGTGTCATTTAAGATGTAGCTATACAGATACATGAATGGACAAGGAGCAAAGGGATAAAAACCCTTAGAAAATAGGTGGCTGGTTTAGATAGAGGATTTGGATCGGTGCAGGCTTGTTCATGTACTGTAATTTTCTTTGTTCTTTGTTCCCTATGCACCAATTAATAAAATCCAGGATACTTTATGTTTCATTTACTGTCACCTTCAATGATCTGTGCATACTAACAAACAACACAGGTTCCTCTGCTCTTGCACCCCTTATGTTATATTGCCTTAGCATGTTCTTTGTACCAACATGCATCACCAAACACCTCTGCCTGGAACTTCATCTGCCACCTATCTACCAACTCCAACAACCTATGTATGTCCTGTTGAAGCTCTATATTGTATCAGCAGTTCTCTGGGTCCTACTCACAAATTTTTGAAAGCTGACAAGGGTGCTGATTCCTCAAGGGAGTATATCAGAGCTATGTTTGTGACACTAAAAATAGATTGGTTGTATAAGAGAGAAGGAAGACAAAAGGTAGAGTAAAAGTAATAAGCGATTCATTAGTTAGGGGAACAGACCTGTGTTTCTGTGGCTGTAGGCATGACTCCCAGATGGTATGTTGTTGCCTGGGTGCCAGACATCGCAGAATGGCAACAAAACATTCTCTTGGGGAAGGGTGAGCATCCGGAGATGTGGTCCATTGTTCCCAATGAATTAGATAGGAAGGAGGATGTAATCACACAATCACAATTTGATGAACCAGGTAAAAAAATTAACCAACAGGACCTCAACTCTGGTAATCTCTGGATTATTCCAGAATGCGCATGCAAGTGAGTACAGAAATAGAACGATTATTCAGATTAGTGTGTGGCTGGGTAGATGGTAACAGAAGGAAGGGCTTTAGATTGCTAGGATACAGGGACAGGTTCTGGGGAAGATGGCATCTGTACAAGCCAGATGGGATGTATCTGAACAGAATTGAGACTGAACTCTTTGTGAGTGTTTTGCTCGTGTTTTGGGGAGAGCTTTAAACTAACATTGCAGAGTGAAGAAACCAAGAAAGAACACTAGGCATGAATACCAGCATTCACAAAATAGTTGGAGAGACATAAAGCCCTGACAATAGTTTGTTCCTTGGTGATGTCAGAATAATGGAGAAAGTAAAGAAGGCTAAACCAGAGTAACTCCAAGTACAGAGATGCACTGTGTATACTAAGTAAGATAGGAGAGTTATAGGTGCAGGTTGCTATTTGGAAATATGAAAAGTTTATAGAAAAATATATGGCAATAATATTGCTTATCATGTAATATACATGGACTTCCAAAAGGGATTTGATTTAATGCCACACAACAGACTTGTGAGAAAGTTCCAGGTTGGGGAATAAGGGGAACACTGTCAATGTGAATAAAACATTGGCTGAGTTACAGGAAACAGAGAGTAATAGGAAACTATTTTTTTAATGGCACAACGAAGATTTGCAAATGAGTTCCCCAGCTGATAGTATTGGGCCCCTGACTTTCCCTGATAAATATTAATGACCTAGACCTTGATGTGTAGAGGTCAATTTCAAAAGTTGTGGATGATATAAAACTTGAAGCATTGCAAACCATGATGGATACAATGTAGAACTTCAAAAGGACATACAGTAAATAAATTGTTGAGGCAGGCAGATAAGTGGCCAATGAAATTCCAGGCACAAGTGTGAGGTGATGCATTTTGGTATAAAGAACATGATAAGGCAATATAACATATGGGGAACAATTCTAAAAGGGTGCAGGAGCAAAGGAACCTGCATTATTTGTTAGCACACTCAGATCATTGAAGGTGGCAGTAAATGTCCTGTCAGTATTCTGGGTTTTATTAACAGGTGCATAGGGAACAAGAGCAAGAAGGTGATGCTGAACTTCTATAATAAACTTGTTGGGCTGCAGCTAGATTATTGAGTACAGCTGTGGGCACCACACTATAGGAAGGATATGAACACACTGGAGAGAGTCCAGACAAAATTTACAAGAATCTTTTCAGTATTAAGGATCTTCATTTATGAGGATAGATTGTACAGTATTTGTCTCATCTCCTCAGAGACAATAAGACTAAGAGCAGGACAGATGGAAATTTTCACAAACTTGATGGGGCTGGACCAAGTAGATAGGGGAAAACTATATTTGATCTTAAAAGAATTATGAATGAGAGGGAGCAAATTTAAAATAATTTGCAAAAGAAACAAGTGTGAGGTAAGAAAAAACGTTTTCACACAATGAGTAGTTTGGGTCTAGAATGTCCTGTTTGGAAATGTGACACTGGCAGGTTCGACTGGAGCATTCAAGACATCATGGCTTGATAATTTAAATAGAAAATGTACAAGGGTATATAGAAAAGGCAGGAGAATAGAACCTAGTCAAAAACTCATTTGGATGAACTATGATGGGCTAATTGCCCTCCTTCTGCACTGTAACATTTCTGCAGTTCTGTGATTCACTGTGTACCATTTACAAGATGCTCTGTTCACTATTCCTTCATTGTTGTTGAGTCAAAATCCTGGACCTTACTTCCTAATGCTGTGGATGTACCCCAAATACATGGACTGCAGTAGTTTAAGAAGGTAGCTCACAGCCACCACCTTGGCAAGGGCTATTGGGGATGGGCAATAAATGTCTCTAGCCACACCCCAAGAATAAGTCAAAAAAGCAAATAATATTTTACAGAAGACAAACTGAAGGGAATATTGCACATATCCATCACTGGGAATTCCTTAAAGGTAAGACTTATAAAACCATTCACAATAGAGGAAAAATGCATGAAGTAATTTATTTTGACAATCCACACATCAAAAAAATGTGAAATACGCATATTAAAATGGCAATTAATGCTGTAAAATTACAAATGGAAAAAGGTGGCCAAATACTTTATGTAGCTGAAAATGTGTTGCTGGAAAAGCGCAGCAGGTCAGGCAGCATCCAAGGAGCAGGAGAATCGACGTTTCGGACATGAGCCCTTCTTCAGGAATGAGGAAAGTGTGCCAAGCAGCTAAGATAAAAGGTAGGGAGGAGGGACTTGGGGGGAGGATGTTGGAAATGCGATAGGTGAAAGGAGGTTAAGGTGAGGGTGATAGGCCGGAGTGGGGGTGGGGGCGGAGATGTCAGGAAGAAGATTGTAGGTTAGGAAGGTGGTGCTGAGGGATGAACTCAGATTTCTCCAGTTTCCTCATTTCCCCTCCCCCCACCTTATCTCAGTCCCAACCCTTGAACTCAGCACCACCTTCCTAGCCTGCAATCTTCTTTCTGACCTCTCCGTCCCCACCCCCACTCTGGCCTATCACCCTCACCTTAACCTCCTTCCACCTATCGCATTTCCAACGCCCCCCCCCCCCCCTCCCCTAAGTCCCTCCTCCCTACCTTTTATCTTAGCCCGCTTGGCACACTTTCCTCATTGCTGAAGAAGGGTTCATGCCCGAAACGTCGATTCTCCTGCTCCTTGGATGCTGCCTGACCTGCTGTGCTTTTCCAGCAACACATTTTCAGCTCTGATCTCCAGCATCTGCAGTCCTCACTTTCTCCTAGAAATATTTTATGTAGTATGTTATTGATCATGTTTGTTTTTAATGGAATTTTTAAAAATCTAACAAGATTTAAGCAAACATAACATAAGATTTTAGCACTTAGGATTCTATGTTTTAATGGTATTTTGCTCATTGCATTTGCAATTCTACTAGTATTTTCCATGAAAAACAATTAGTAGCACTGATCATTTTGAATAATTTTAAGACCAAGACAGAATGATGTAAGAAGAGATTCATCATAGACAGGAGACAAGCCCCATGCCTTCAGAAGCAGTTTCACTGAATTCCTATGGAGAAGCAAAACAGCATGGGTTAGTGCAGATTCCTCAAGCTCACCAAACACACCTTCCCTGGCCATTTCAGAATTATGAAAGGATCATTCCCTCTGCAACACTCTCATCTATTCTTCGGTCTCCCCTCTTCCCATGGTAGACATCTATGCAAGCATAGAAGTGCAACACTTGCCCTTTACCTCCTCTCTATTCACTGTCTGTGTTTACAAAACTCCTTCCAGTTGAAACAGTAATGTACTTGTACTTTTAATCTAGTATTCACTACTGTATTCACTACTGACCATTTTGCACAGCACCTCTTTTCAGTCAGGTGGTATGACCCCAAACTTTGACTACTTTCATTTTAATACTTTATCATAAGCTCACCCTAATTTCTCTGCTCTTGTCTCCTGTAGTCTTTCAACACAGCTCAACATAAGTCTGAGGAACAGCCTTCTGAACTCATCTGGGTTTATCTATTTCAGACTATAACCTTTTTATTTATTCACCCAGACATGAGCATCACCAGCTGGGTAGCGTTTATTGCCCCCTCCCTAGTTGCACTTGAGATGATGATAGTGAGCTGCCCTCTTGAATCAATGCAGTTGACCCACAGTGCCCTGAGGAAGGGAAGTATAAGATTTTAATCCAGTGACAGTGAAGGAACAGCAATATATGTCCAAGACAGGATGTTATGTAGCTTGGAGGGGGACTTGCGGGTGGTAATGTTCTTGTGTATCTGCTGCCTTTATCATAGAGTTAGCGAGTTTCTTGATACAGTATGAAAAATGACCTGAAAAATTCATTTTTTTCTTTCGTTAATGGTATTTCCAGAAATATTTTTTTGATTTCAGATTTCTAGCATCCACAGTATTCACGCTTGCATATTGAAAAGGCCAGCGTTTATCCTGTCCTAAGCCCCATGGGTCACAAGAATCGTCATCAAATCTGAAATAACTGCACGGGGCTGATATCCCGTCAAGAAGTAAGTTTTGAAAAGCAGACTACTCGGCTTAATACAGCCTTTAATATAGCTTTCTGACATATAGTCACACTGAAAGCACACAGACTGCTCATGATTTAAATGACAGATATACCCAACATTCCATTATTTGAATTGCATCAAATTATGACATTAAATGTCTGAATTTCCATCATTTCCTGCAGACATTGTCCGCTTTTGTAGACATGTATTGCTGGTTAATTTTAAAATTGAATTAGAGTGGTCATGGTGATAGAGGATTCTTACTTTACAGTCCAGACTTACCTACAATCCCTCACTGCTTCTATAGATCCCCACATCCCTCACAGCTAATGTTACCCTATATTTCCCACTCAGCTTATGTTGGAATCCCTATTTCTCACACCACCAATAATATTTTCCTTCTCAACACCCTCAATACACTTCCAACATCCCTCCAACCCATTTGCAATGCTCTGGGTTTTTCCTGTTAATATTATTTCCAACATTTAAACATCATTGTACATTATGGGTAGGACTTTCATTCACTGATCCAAAGTTATTGTGAATTCCTGGCCACAGTATTCAGAAACATTTAGACTTTGAAAATTCTGACTGACATGGAATCTGGATGGTTGTCTCTATGAAAAAGTAATCAATGCATGATGAGCTATAATTTTGGCAACGGTCTAAACGAAACTATGTTAAGAAATGTGCATGAAAAGTTATTTCTATTAGCCCACTCTGAATAATTGATATTTGAATACATACTTTTTGACAATTTCCTTTGCAGAAATAAGCTGATCATGATGTCCTATGGGGGAGAAATCTGCATTCAGAATGGCCTGCAGGTGGCACTTGTTACAACAAAATGTGTTTGCAAAAAAAAAGCCAATATGCTTCTAAAACTTTTTTTTTAGCAGTCACCTAAGATCTGTGAACTCGGTGAAGTTTTTAAAAAATATTGAATGTTTATTAGGCTAAAACAAGTGTAAACAGATAGGGTCCCTAAAAAAGGAGAAGGTATTCAGGATTCTTGTTGTAATGAAGGGAAGTACAGACACCATAGAAACCCTATAGTGTGGAAACAGGCCATTTGACCAACAAGTCCACACTGACCCTCCAAAGAGTAGCCCAGGCAGACCCATTCCCCTACCTTATTACTCTACATTATCCCTGACTAATACACCTAACCCACACACCCCTGAATAATATGGGCAATTTAGCATGGCCAATTCACCTAACCTGCACATCTTTGGATTGTGGGAGGAAACCAGAGCAAACCCATGCAGACACAGGGATTATGTGCAAACTCCAAACAGACAGTCACTTGAGGCTGGAATCAAACCTGAGTCCCTCGCGCTGTGAGGCAACAGTGCGAACCACTGAGCCAGAGAGAAACAATAAACGGTGCTACGGACTCCTTTGTGCAGGCCCTTCAAGAAATCTCCCAATTGCCAATATAGGATATTACCATTTCAGGATTATGCACTTCTGTAGTTACATGCATCAAAGTAAATTGAAAAATAAGTCACTTCTATATTGAGGTTATTTTGAATTTCTAAAGAGGCATTCACGTGTTCTGAGGTTTTGGTTTGAAATGGTTTCATAGAAACACAGCAACAGCAACAAAAGATCAAAATCATGAAGTTTACTTTCTAATGTCCTGGTGTTTACATGGTAACTATGGAGTTATTGGTTAAACATATCAAGTGAATTTATAACAGTCTACATCAAGTTAACCTGCAACATAAGACCATATGATGTGAGAACAAAAGGAATCCATAGAGTCCATTGAATATGTTCCATCATTGAATGAGATCATGGTTGATCTGATAATCCTTAACTCGATTTTTCTGCCTTTCCCCATAAACCTAATTCCTTGTCTATCACAGCCTTGAACACACTAAAGACCCAGCCTGCACAGCCCTCTGTGATAGTGAGTTGCCTCAAATTCACTACCCTCTGACAGAAGAAATTCTTCCTCATCATTCTTAAATGTGCAACACATTATTGTGAGATTGTGCCCTCTAGTCACACTCTCCCCCTCAATGGGAAACGACCTCTCTGCATCTACCCTTCCAAGTCTCCTAAGAGTCTTGTACGCTTCAATAAGGTCACCAGTCTAACTTGTATATTCCAATGTTTACAGCCCAACATAGTCAACCTTCTGCTCACAAGACAGTTCCTCCATACCTGGTATCAACTCAGTGAATCATCTCTGGAATACATCCAATGCCTTATATCTCTCATTAAGGTAAAGGGCCCAACGCTCTTTGCAATATTCCAGCTGTAGCCTGATGGTGCCTTATATATTTTTCACAAAAGTTACCCACATATATTCCATTCCCTTTGAAATATAGATCAACATTGCATTTGTCTTCCTCATTAAATGCTGAACTTAGATGCTAGCTTTTAGTGATTCACGGATGAGGACTCCCACATTCCTCTATTCCATAGCTTTCTACAATCTTTCTTCAGTTCAATACTATTTAGCCCACCTATTCTCCCTGCCAAGTACATGATCTCATATTTTCCTACATTATATTTCATTTTTGTGCACTCTCTTAACCTGCGTATATCCCTCTAAAGACTCTTTCTGACATCTATATAATTTGCCTTTCCACCTAAAGAACCTAAACAGACAATGAGCAAAACTAATGTCATTTACAAAATACCATACAAGGACTGTAACAAACACTACATTGGACAAACAGGCAGAAAACTAGCCACCAGGATACATGAACACCAACTAACCACAAAAAGACATGACCCTCTCTCACTAGCATCCTCATGTATGGATGAGGAAGGACACCACTTTGACTGGGACAACACATCCATTCTAGGACAAGCCAAACAAAGACACGCACGAGAATTCCTAGAAGCACGGCATTCCAACCGGAACTCTATCAACAAACACATCGAGTTAGACCCCATCTACCCCCCCTCGCTGAGAAATGGAACAGGAAGTGACTTCACCACAGGAAATAACATCACCACAGGAAATGACATCACCAACCCAAAGAAACCCAAACATATAAATAGAAAGCAGGAATTTTCAGCATTGCTTCGCCTGAGGCCACTGAAGATGTTACCTAGTAAGGTAACAAAACGTCTGGAAATTAACCTTGCAGCTCAGTGGGCAAACCTATGTCCAAAACCTCAACCTGAGCTACAAATCTTCTCAAAACTCACCAAGACCTATTTCTGTGTCATCCACAAACTTGGCTATAGTATATTCATTTTCCTCATTCATATCCTGAATATATGTTGTAAATAATTATGGCCCCATCACTGATCCCTGTGGCACATCACTAGTTGCATGTTGTCATCCTAAAAATATGTCCCATATTGCAACTCTGCTTTCTGTTGGTTAGCCAATCCATGTTAATAAACTACCCCAATACCACTGGCTTTATACTATGTCAAAGGCCTTCTTAAAATCCAATTATATGACATCACTGCTTCCCATTTATCTACCCTGCTTGTTACCTGATCAAAGTATTCTAGTAAATTTATCAGATATGATTTCTCCTTCATGAAGTCATGCTGACTCTGATTGATAGTATTATATATTTCTAAATACTCTGCTGTTGTAACCTTTATAACAAACTCCAACATTTTCCCAATAGTAGTGTTAAGCTAACTTGCCTGTTTTTTTTTGTCTCCTTTTCTTCTGAAATAAAGGTGTCACTTTGGCAGTTTTCAAATACTCTAGGAATTTCTCCAGAATCAATGGAAGCCTGGAAGATTACCCAGTGCATCCATTATCTCCATAGTTATTCCTTTAACATTCTAGTATGCATCCAATCAGATCCAGGAGATGTTGGTCTTTAGCCCCACTACTTTCCCTAACACTCTTCCTCTAAAGATAGTTATTGCATTTGTATCCTCTCCTCCTATTGCCCCTAGTTATTTATTAAGTTTGAAATGCTAGTAGTGTCTTCTACTATGAAAACTGATGCAAAATATTTATAAAACTCCTCTGCTACTTCCTAGTTCCCCATTATTATTTCTCCAGCCTCATTCCCTAAGAACACTTTGGCTTCTCTCTTCCTTTTTATATGGTAAAAGTTTTTTTTGCTGTCTGTCTTGATATTACTTGCAAGCTTTCTCCCTCTTCATTTATTTTTTTGGCCAACTATTGTTGGTTTTAAAAACTTTCCCAAACCCTCTTACTTACCACAAAGACACAATTGTGAGACATGGAACCCCCTAGTGATTGGGAACTTCAAGAAGCATGGGTTCGAAGTCATTTATTCTTCACGAACATGCTATACTCACCACATAATGTCTCAAATTAATCACATAGTGTATCCTAAAGTGTAACTTCTTGAAAGAAGTTTTACTTTGCACCAACATGGGTATTAGAGTGTAAGTGCAGACTGAAACAAGTCATCTGATACCAGAACAAAATAAGATTTCCTATAGGAGATCATTTTACTCTGCTTAACTTTATAAACAGTTTAGACTTTTACAATGCAATTACAGAAGTTTAACATTGGTATAAATCCAAAACCAATGTACACCAATGCTGAACTATAGTGTCACAGTTTATACCAACTAAATGTTTATTATCCAGATATTATAGATTTCTTAATGTTCCAACTTCTAATTAATAATTCTAATTTGGAGCTTTTGCCTAAGAGAGGAATTCAACTACATGCATCAAATTGCAAGGGAGCCTCTGAAAGTTCACTGCAATCTATATCTCTCACTTATGTTCAGAAGTCAAATCCTGGTGGAAAGGATTATTGTCTCGGTCATTCTTTCCAAAATCTTTTATTTCAGCAATGCTTATAAAATGTTCATGATACATCATATTAACACTGCTCAAATGTTATTCCAAATTTTCTTTTTAAAAATTACTTGTGATCCTATCTGACAGGATATAGAATTGTGAAATTATGGAACAGCCTAAGCTGACACTTCTCATTTAAGCCTGTGTCCATCCAAGTTAGCATTGGAATATTCATTCAAACGATAACTTGCATACTTTTCAAAGATTCAAGTGAAGTGAATCTTTTTATCACCTTTGATATGAAAATAGGACAGTATAATCAGAAGAAAATTCTGGCAATTTCAGTTTAACAATCCAGAATTTAGTGGGTAAGTTATTCCTTAGCAAGCATACCTTATATAATGTGCCATTTAAAGGGTAGTATATCAGTGATGTATAGTAAAAGTTCAGGTGAGTGCAGAGCTAAATGTACATTGTCATTAGAAATGTTGAGCTTCCCTAAAGTAGCAACTGTGACAGGTTTTCCTTGAGTTTTAAATAGTATTGAGTTGAATTTACTCATTTCCAAGCAAAGTGATTTGATTCAAATAGGATTTTTGATGTCTGTTCTGCCACAGTTTAAGGTGACTTTTCACATGTTTATTCTTCAACTCATTCATAATGAAACTTAGCTCTATGGCACTTATCTTGTGTATCAAGAGATGCAGAAGTGCCAACCTCTGTTGGAACCTTCAGGCATTCACTGGTGCTATCTTGCCAGATCTGCTGCACAGCGCTTCTGATGTTGTTCTGAGGAACTGCCCTTTGCAATGAGATACTCAACCACTTTCAGTGAAAATTGGCTCAGGAAGGGGGCCTTTGCTGCTCACTTTGCTGACAGGGACCAAAAGGTTCTGGAGGGCTACGTGGTGGAGAGGACAGTCATTCTGTTACCAAAGGAGGCCAGACCACCAATCTCAGCCATTCTGAACAAAAATAGTGACTGAGGTCAGTGCTGTGTCCAGGAAAAATACAATACCCAGCAATGCATGATCAAAGGCAATGATCTTTTGTGCTCCACAATCCTCTGTCTATAATCTTGTATGCACAAGGCTCTCTCAAACCTTGCTGCTGCACAGTCCTCTCATGGATTGCAACTTTCACTACTGCATTCATTATTTCCATTAAAGGCTCTCACTCAACTCATCCTCAAAACTTCATCCTTTTTGTGTTTCCTACTTACTCAGTAGGGGCACTTCCCCACTCTCCTGCTTTTGGTCACCACTAAAGCTCTCCCATCCATTTCCATTACTAAATTGTTTCATTGTAGAAACATTGGCCCAGCATTTGCCAGCTTGACTCAGTTGCCTGTAATCCTCATAGTGATTGCACTTGACGTGCAGGAATATATTGTGGTCAGATCTCTAGCATACAAAGATTCCAACTCTGGTCGGACAATGCATCTGATTTACCATGGCCAACCCCATCGACTGATATTGACCAAGCCCCTTTACTAAGGAAGTATTCTGTGACTGATTATATTCTAACTTGACCCAAATGAGGACATCTCTTCTTCAACTTCCAAACATGCCAATTTTGTTGAAGTACATACAATTATTTTGTTATATAAGTTGCTGGCAAGGTCTTGACGTAGTATAGTACTGTATAATAGCAAATATTCGGTGCTCCTACATTAGCAAGATGCCTCCCTCTCCCTCTTGGTTAAAATCTAATGCAAGCCATGAAGACTGGTGGCCTTCAAGAAAGCAGCAAATGAGTGCGTACTAAGGGATAAAGTTTTGCTTGAGAGATGGTAAATTTTAATTTTGCAGTTTGATTATGCTGATAGTCAATCACTAAACATTTTCCCACGAGACTGTCAACCAAAGAATATACATTTAATACACAAAAGATTTTTAAAAATCTATAAATATATCAATTTCAAAAAAGGGAAAATTTCTGTCTTTTCCCTGTAGTATTCTTAATAGTCACACAATTCCAGTGGCATATCACTTTTATCTTAATTCTTTAAGTTGTTATGCAGTCTCCTTGGACTGCTGACGCAGCTTACGATATCTTTTTAGCTCTTGATAGCTGGAAACATTCTTTCCAATTTTGACAACCTGGAGATTTCTACTGACCCTCATCATCTGGAGACTTCTACAAACTAGAAAACTTTCTTTCTCTTCGTCTGAATTCAACTTACTAGTAGTCCCCGATCATATGTTCCTGTATCAAAAAACTCAATTTTCTACACAGTCAGCACTGACCTCAGGTAACTGAACAACAATTGAATTTAAGCAAAGCTGTTTTTAGTTTTTTTTTGCTCATAATTACTTTCTGACATTTATTTTAAAAAAATAAGTTGCAGAACTGAAAATTAACATCTATTTTTCCTCCACAGGCAAATCCAACTTTCCAAACAATAATAATGTACAACAATCTATCCCACCCCTTAACTCCTCCCCTCCCCCCTCGTACCATGCCCCCCAACCCCCATAAATAAATCTGCAATGATCTTTAAGAAGCATTTAATTTTATATCAAAATTTCCTCTGATCACTAGTTGTCGTGAATATCTGGAACCAGTAATAGTACCTTCACATTAATACACAATAATTTTCTTATCAACCATATTCTACACTACTGTGCATTTTGATCTTGGCATTTGTTTTCATATTTGCACTTGATAAAATATTCCCTATAATATTGAGTTTTTCTGTGAAATGAATGACGTTAAGATTGTCTGGGTGTGGACATTAAACTCCAATGGAACCATCTTAAATTCTTATCATGAAATCTCTCCAGCAAACTTAAAGTGTTATAGTCCATGTAAATACCAATCTTTGCAGTGTTGTTGGATATGTAAATATCATACAGCTAAGGCCAGGCTCAGTGTTTACTTGTGAAAATAACCAACTGAGTTATTAATCCCCAGCTCGTCTCCCTATAACAATTATACCAACACTAACATCACTGGTATCCAATTTAAATGCTTTCTGACAATTAACTGCTGCAAAAACCCACACAGTAGTCAGTTCAATTCTTTAAGTTGATAAAGTCAACACTGATATTCTGTTTTTCCAATTAAATTTCTTGCTTTTCTTCAATTAACTTGTCAAAGGAGCTACTACAGTGCTGAAATTTGGAACAAATATCCAACAAAATCCACCCATCCCAATATATCATACAATTTTGCATTTTATGGGAAACTCTTACATAGCTCTCACTTTTGCTTCTCTTGGTATTACTCAGCTGTATCGACAGTATGGCCCAAATAAGTCACTTTTGCTTTGGTAAATTAATTAGATTAATTACAGTGTGGAAACAGGCCCTTCGGCCCAACAAGTCCACACCGACCCGCCGAAGCACAACCCACCCATACCCCTACATTTACCCCTTACCTAACACTACGGGCAATTTAGCATGGCCAATTCACCGGACCCGCACATCTTTGGACTGTGGGAGGAAACCAGAGCACCCGGAGGAAACCCATGCAGACACGGGGAGAACGGGAGAATTCTTAGCCAAATTCATGACCAAATTGGCTCTTATAATGAATCAAACAGTTTGGACAATTTTTTTCCCCAGATTTAATTGAATTGCAACAAGATCATCAGTACAGCCAACATAGTTACATAATTCTTCAATTACCTTGTTAGTTAATCATTGAAAAGTTGCAGTGAATTATTAATTCCAAATGGCATGACTTCACTTTGCCAAAGTCCATTTACTGATTAAAAAAAGCTGATGTTTCAACTACTCTATTGGTCAACAGAACTTGTCATTATCCTTTTAACAAGTAAACTTGTTTAACAAATCATTGTTGTTCAATCCTTTCAGTACGATATTTGAATTTTAAAAAATCATTTGTGGGATGTAGATGTTGCTGGCAGTATCAACATTTATTGCCCATCCCTAGTTGCCCTTAAGGTGGTAGTGAGCTGCCTTCTTGAATTGCTGCAGTCTACCTGCTGAGGGTTGACCTACAATGACATTAGGAGGGAATTCCAGATTTTGACCCAGTGACAGTGAAGGAATGGTGATACTTTTCCCAATCATAATGGTTTGTGGCTTGGAGAGGAACTTGAAGGTGGTGGTAACTGCTATCCTTGTCCTTCGCATTGGAAGTGGTTGTTGGTTTGGAAGATGCTGTCTGAGAATGTTTGGAGAATTTCTGCAGTGCATCTTGTAGATAGTACACATTGCTGCTACAGAATGTCTGTGGTGGAGGGAGTAGATGCTTATGGATATAATACCATTCAAGAAGCCTGCTTTGTCCTGGATGGTGTCAAGCTTCTTGTGTATTGTTGAAGCTGCACTCACCCAGGCCGTGGGGAGTATTCCATCACACTGCTGACTTGTGCCTTGTAGATGGTGGACAGGCTTTGGGGATTCAGGAGATGAGTTACCCACTGCAGCATTCCTTGCCTCTGACGTACTGTTGTAGCCACTGTGTTTGTGTAATGTGTCCAATGAGTTCCTGGTCAATAATAGCACCCAGGATGTTGACAGTGTTGGATTCAGTGGTGGTAGCACCATTGAATGTCAAGGAGCAGTGGTTAGATTGTCTCTTACTGGTGATGGCATAGCCTGGCATTTGAGTAGTGTGAATGTTACTTACCACTTGTCAGACCAAGCCTGGGTATTGTCCAGATCCGGTTGCAATTGAACATGGACTCTTTCAGTATCTGAGGAGTCACAAATGTGCTGAATATTGTGTCAATATCGGTGAACTTCCTTAATTCAGACCTTATGGTGGAGGGAAGTTCATTGATAAAGCGGCTGAAAATGTTTAGCTGAGGACACTACCCTGAAGAACTCCTGCAGAAATGTCCTGGAGCTGAGATGGCTGACCTCCAACAACCACAACCATCTTCCTATGTGCCAGGGTTGACTCCAACTTTTGGAGGGCTTGCCTCCAAAACCCATTGATTGCAATTTTGCTAGAGCTCTTTGACGCCACAGTTGGTCGAATGCAGCCTTGCTGCCAAGGGCTGTCACTCTCACTTCACCTCTGGAATTCAGCTGTTTTGTCCAAGCTTGCACCAACGCTGAAATGAGGTCAGGAACTGAGTGTTGTTGAAAAATGGTGGAATTGGACTTGAATCTGTCTTTGTTATCACATTGACTTTACAATATAGAGGTTTTGTTAATCATCTGGATTTAGCATTCCACAATAGGTGATTTCCAACTACTGTGACTCAATTCAATAATATCATTGTCCATCCTGAATTTAATCTTTCCTTTCACTTGCACTAATCTCTTTAGTTATTGTTGTTTTATGTTATTTTGTTGGTAACACATTCCCTACACTAACATCATACGTAGTCAATGATGTTCTTTCGTTGGCCTATATACACAAATCAATTTATAAGCCTGTGGCAGTTTCTGTAAAACCCTTCAACAATTTTCTGGGAGATAGTATAACATTGCCATTAATTTTTTTAAACACCTCTGCATTATCCAATTTCATTACTGGAATGTTAACTTTTGAATTTTCAATTACTGATTCACTCGTGAATTGTTGCAATCTTTTCTCTCCACTGTGTACTTCATCACTTTAAACACCATCTGTTCTATCTGCCTGTCATATTAACATTTTAATATATTAATTTTTTTTCCTTGACAGGAGTACTCATTATATAATTCACATCATTGAGTTTCTTTTTATCTTAGTCCAACATCATTCTGAGGTTTGATCATTTTATCTACTGTAGTTTTATTGTGTGTTGAACAGTTTACAAATGGTTTTTGGCCAATTCACAAGCTTTGAAGAGTTTTTCTTGGAAACTTGACACATATTTTGGAACAGTAATCTCTGAGGAATGGTTTTTCATTCTTTCATAAGAAGGGGTCCTCTCAGCTCATGTCTATATATCAACTAAGAGAAGATTGAATTGTGTTGGCTCATTTTAGGTGTCTTTAATGGCAAAGAGTAACAATTAAATTCATTTAGCCTAATCAGCTGGACATTTCTGACAATCAGTCCTAGTTACAGTATTTAGCATTTAATGTCAAAATTACAATGCTCCTTGAAATTGTGGATGATAATCTAAAGGCGTGAAGTATTTTACTCCCAAACTATTAACCATTTATTTGAATACTTGTGAAATTAAAGCTGAATTTTGATTTGGTTGTATTGATTTGGGCAATCCATAATTTATATTTTAAAAAATGGAACTAATGTCTCCACTATCATTTTTGCCACAATTTTCTCTAAAGGTATGTTTCAGAAAATCTTGTTAAAAATATCTATAAATATCTGGAAGATGCTGATACCCACTCCTTGTTTTAGTGGGGTCCTACTTAATTTATTAAAAGTTTATATGATTCTTCAAGAGTTGGAATTGGAATTGAAGGCTCAGGTTTAATTGCTGGTTGGAGTTTCTCCATTACTTGTCATGTATGGCATATCTGGCAAAATGTAATCACATTTTTATGTAATCCTGGCCAATAAAGTGCTTAGCATTTTAGCTTGCATTTTCTTTAACACTTAAGTTAACTGCCATTGGAACTTGCGAGTCACTTGTAACATTTTGTCACGATATTTATATGGAACTGCTGTCAATTCCTCATCGGTTGGCATTTGAGGTGGTTTCCATTTTCACTTTACCATTTTGCCTTTTAAATAATAATACTCAAGTATTGATTCTGATTCAATTTCCTGGTAGGCTGCTAGATATTGTTTTCTCAGTTCAGGATCTGGCTGTTGCCTTCTTACTAAAACAAATGGGCTAAACATATGAGCTTTGTTCTCTTTCATTCCATTTATTTTTATTGAAGTTTTTGAAAATCGCATCAGTTAATTAAATTTCTAAATCATCATCCTGAGTCATAGACTCATGTTCTTCATATATAATTCTATCGGTCTGAGATCTAGTCATGATACAGACAGGAAACAATCCAGGATGTTACACCTGCACCATCTCATTTTCATTTACTTCTATTGGTTGTTATACCACCATCAACGATGTCCATATTTTTGCACAAGTTAGAGCATTCCACGAGATAAAATCAATTCCTCCTATAGTGATTTGTTATACTACTATAACAATGACTTTAACATTTCCCAAGTCACTCATTAATCCAACTGTATGTAATGGGACTGGTTTGTAAATTCCATGTATATTTCTAATTAATGTCTTCTACCTCATTAACGACTCTGGGTGACAAATTATATCATCAGTCAGCATTGGTGACTCCTTGCTGCTATATCGTTCTGTAACGTTAGATCACATTACTTACAGTGTGGAAACAGGCCCTTCAGCCCAACAAGTTCACACCGACCCGCCAAAAGCGCAACCCACTCAGACCCATTCCCCAACATCTAACACTACGGGCAAGTTAGCACAGTCAATTCACATAACCTGCACATTTTTGAACTGTGGGAGGAAACCCACGCAGACACAGGGAGAATATGCAAACTCCATACAGTCAGTCACCTGAGGTGGGAATTGAACCTGGGTCTTTGACACTGTGAGGCAGCAATGCTAACCACTGTGCCACCATGCCACCCAGTTGATTGCCTCATTGATTAGAAAAATGAGGAAACATTTCTACTCTTAAAATATAATACTCAGAGCCTCCAGTTCTGATTTACCTTTATCAATAATAAAGTCAGAATTTTCATGACTGTTCTCAGTCCCTAGTCGGTTGTGAGAGAACATGCTACACTTTTACTCCTGCAACATTTTTAATATCCATTCCTTTCCAGACATCACCTTTTCTGAGAATTCCTACTGCAGTTCTACTACAGCATTCAGTCTCACATTTAACTTCTCACAATCAGCTATTGTCAGACTAGCCTTATTCAATAGAAGGTTATTATTTTCTGTATATCACCTATGATCCTAGCCTTTTGACTTTTGTTGCTTCTTCTGAACTCAACCTACTAGTAGCGTAGACCAGGAGGGATTTACAGGATTGCTGTGTTTTAGTCAGAGGCAGGAATGTCGCACTTGGATCAGGTGATGAGAGCCAGAAACAGAACAGGACCCATGAATTCTTTCCACCCCAACTATCTGTTCCTGTATCATAAAAACCAACTTTGGAAATAGCAATTAACCTTCCAGGTAGTTGACCAAGTAATTTAACAGAAATCAGATGCTTTTGTTGTAAAGTCATCTTTGGTTCACTGCTCAATATGACTCTCTTTTCTTTGCTGAACAAAAGTGACTTTCACAGAACTGAAAACAAAAATCTGTTTCTTGTGCACCACTTTCAAATCTAAGATCCTAAATAATAACAGTATGTTACAAACCTTTGTCAGACTGCCTGTAATTTGAACCAGGGCAATGGCATCCCAGATCATCAGGTAAAATTCTGCCAAACGTCAGTATCGGTCTTCAAACTCTACTCTACCTGATGAAGGAGGAGCGCTCCGAAAGCTTGTGATTTCAAATAAACCTGTTGGACGATAACCTGGTGGTGTGTGACTTCTGATTTTGTCCATGCCAATCCAACACTGGCACCTCATATCAAGTGTCACATGTTGTTTGGTGCAAGGAGTATCACAGTTCAAACATGATCTTCTTGCATGCAGAAACAGGCCATTTGGCCTACTGAGTCCATACCAACACTCTGAAGAGCATCCCATCCAGACCAACATTCTTATCCTATCTCATTAACCCTGTATTTCCCTTGGCTAATCCACCTAAACTACAAATCCCTGGACACTAAGAGTAATTAAGCATGGCCCATCCACCTAACCCTGTTGGAGAGAACAGGAGTACCTAGAAGAAACCCATGCAGACACAAAGAGAATGTGCAAACTCCACACAGACAGCTGCCGAGGGTAAAATTGAACCCAGGTACCGTGAGGCAGCAGTGCTAATCACTGTGCCACCCTGCATCTACACATGGACTTTCAAAAGACATCATTAGATAATAACTATGAATGGGAATGCTGGCCTACACATTACTGCCTAAGTTTGTGAGCATCCATGTTAACATCTACTATCTTAGTATGATGGAAGAATTGAACCCAGAATCTACTTTGCCTTTTCTGTCAACTACTCAGCTGAAGCAGTATCAGGGAGTCACTTCTTTTTCTACTAAGTTAGAAACTTAATGGTCTCCTAATATAATTTGTCTCAATTTAACATTGTTCTATCAGTACCTAGCAATGAGCAGAACTCTCTCCATAGTTAGTGATCAGTAAGCATGCATCTTTTCAACAACATTCCACCCTAATGTGCTGTATGGACTGTAAAGTATTGGTAGTACTGTGTTACTATTTGTCATGCAATAGAATTTAGCATTGGGGAAAAAATGAGAGAAAAAAAGTGGCACATCTCTGAAGTTAATCTCAGGCATTAGTATATGTTAAAGTAATGTTAGGTGCATTTGCACTCTAACTTTGAATTAATACCAAAATTCTAATGCCACGTGGAAGCAAAGCCACAAATAAAATTTAATCCAAAATCACATCTAGGGAACAACCAGTGTGATAACTCTTGAAGAAAGTAGACTCATCCCTTGGATAGACACTATGTGAAGTGCACATTCGGGCAATGGGAAAACTTGTTTTAAAGTGGCCTACAGATTGCTTTGACATTTTACATTTATTTACAGCTGATATAAATATTTGTAGAGAATGATCAGAGAATGCACCTCCTGCCTCCACACTCCCAAAAACCCCAGCAGAAAAAGGAAAGTTCCAAACAGGTAGAAGACAAATGGTGCAAATTGGGCACTTACTGGCTGGAACTCATTCTGCAGATACTGATCAAGAAGAGTATGCGTGAAGCCTTTGATGGGTTAATAAATGCCAATGTGGCTGCACGCCATTAACAATTTGTCCTGAAAAACAGGCTTTTAACAGTTTGGAGAGAGCTTGAAACCTTTGTGTACAAACACAATAATAGCATGCTATATCATTGAAACAGCATTCATCCCTAGTAACAGTGAGAGCTTTATTCACAAGGCATGCAGTGATCCTATCCTTCTGCTTTTTGTACATGAGACATGTTCTCATTTTCAAGCATCTAATTCTGCTTGAAGATTAGTTGGCAATATTCCAAAGTACCACCTTCAATTACTTTTTTTATCTTTGTTTAAATTTTCTTATCATTTTTCTGATTATCGTAAATGTGTGTCTATCTCACTTACTTTTAGGAACAGGCTATCATTAATTATCCCATAATAGCCTTGTAATTTTGATTATCTTTGGTCAGTATTGAACTTTGCTCAATGGGAGAAAGTTCTAGTTCTTCAGGTATTTTCTCATCAATAAAATCTCTCATTCCAGTAACTCTGCACTACAAGCTTTCCATTATTTTCATATTCTTTATCCAATGGCATGCCAAACAGTACCAAATATTCCAACTTTCACTTAAGGACTTGTTTACATTCAATTTTACCTACTTACTGTTTTAACCTTTGTTCTATGCCTTCAACTACAAAGATAGATATTTCATTTTTATGAGCGTTTTATATGACCTTGCTATCATGTGTAATTCTGTTTGTGTCACCATGCCAAAGTCCTCTGTATTCAATTTTTAATAATAGTCCTCATTGCAAGTTGCTTTTCCCTCCTCTTATTTCCCAAATATATAACTTTATGGTTCTCTATATTGAACTGCATCAGCCACATGTCTCCACCTATTCTGTGAATATAACAATCTCCTTTTTAATTTTCCCATGATGCTGATCTTAATTTGTCTCTTTCTAATATCAACAGCAAATTCCAAATAAAATAATAGTAAATGCTCTTGAATCCCATATCAATATCAGAATCTGCATCTAATATTTCACCATTACATTTGATTTGATAGAAACTTGGATCCATTATACATGAATGTAAAAGGGGCAATGGAACTGCACACTTATTACAGCAAGCTTGGCCTTAAGTCTGTTTAGCATGATTACTGAGAGCCAAAACCGATGAAGGTTTGAATGCCAGTACTGACGTCTCTCATCTTAATGGGTGCAACAAGTTATTGTTTTATAATGAGGTATTGTAGTGAATGTGTTAGGTTTAATAACTTTTTCTAGACTTGAGTTTGCAGGATTGCAAATAGCTGGGTATTTTATTAAGAGGTCAATGAAAGGATATTGGAACTTGATTTTATGAAAGACATTTCTTGGTAAACACGTATCAACTGTGTGTTAACTGGAGATACCCTACCTTGGTTTCTATGACTGTCAACTTGTATAGTCTGCTTTGGATTGTTTGTAATAGTTGGTGACCAGCCTGCTGAAGAAAAGGAGCTTTCAGTTTAGCGCTCCTTTTTCTGAAGAAGAATTCCTGTTGTGAGTTCAGTGCAATTTCCGGAACCTGGTCTAGCTGCTGTTACATGAGAAGTCTCTGAAATAATGTATTGATATCTCCTGAATGATCTACAAAGATCCCTAGAAAAACTGCATGTATGTTTGGTGACATCCATCTCTCTTCACAACAATAAAAGATAGATGGCCAACTGAACATTTCACATCTTACCCTTTGTTTCCGTTAGGAACCAACCAACCATTAGTATGTTTTTTCCGAATGCAAATCTCTAAAGAGGGAGGTATATTTCTTTTAATCCTTTAAAGCATGTTCAAACGTGTGTCTTATGGGTAAACATTCATATTTCTATATTTCCTCCATGTGTTAACCAATTTTTGCACCTTCATTTAACAGGTTTTGTTTTGTCATAAATCAATATGTATGCATTTATTGAACAAATTGACAGAACTTATAATAATGCATAGAGAAAAAGCATATGATTGGCCAATTTGGGAATGAGATAAAACATTTAAATTTATATTGTGGACCCTTGGAAGAAGAAAAAGACAATGCACTTCTCCCAACTCACTCATAACAGTACAAATAGAAAGGTTACATCATTGTGTCAGTTTCTCTCAATCTATTTCTTCTAGACTGTTACTATTGTAGGATTTTATATCAAAGTTTAGAAATGTATGTTTGCACTGTTTAAATAATAAGCAATGATAGAATGATAATAAATGTTTTATTTTAACTAAAGCAAAAATCTGATGTTCTTTACAGATAGTATGGGATTAAGTGCAAAAATCAAATTCATAACAAGTACTCACATATTTCCATATTAACCACACTTTTCTGCCAAAACACCTTATGGCATCCCACTTCACCAAATCCAGGCTACCACCACTCATTGGAGATCTTTGAAGAGTTAACATTTGTTGTGGATAATGGGAAGCTGGTGCATATACTACTTAAATTTCCAGAGGGCATTTGGTAAGGCGCAGCAAATATAATCTGATGGTGTAAGAGTTAAGATACTTGCATGATGTCTCACAAATTTGACTGGGTTGTTTTGATGAAGGGCTGAAGATCATTGATAAGGATAGGGCTGTTGATGAAGTTTATATGGAGTTTTCTAAGGCATTTGACAAGTCCCTTCATACTAGGCTGGTCCTGAAGGTTATGTACAAAGGCACCAAGTTAAATTGGATATGAAATTGGCTTGGTCATAGAAGATAGAAGGTAGTCGTGGAGTGATGTTTTCTTGACTGGAAGTCAGTAGTGACATCTTGAAAAATCAGTAGTGAGCAGAAGTGTAACAGAGTCATAGAGTCACAGAGATGTACAGCACAGAAAAAAATCCTTCAGTCCAACTTGTCCATGCCAACTAGATATCTCTAAAGCTTTTCTATTTATATATACACATCCAAATGCCTTTTAAATGTTGTAATTGTACCAGCCTCTACCACTTCCTCTGGCAGCTCATTCCATACACACATCACCCTCTGCATCAAAATGTTGCCCATTAGGTCCCTTTTAAATTTTTCACCTCACTCTAAACCTATGCCGTCTTATTCTGGACTCCCTCACTCCAGCGAAAAGACCCTCATGATTTTATAAACCTCTATAAGGTCATCAGTTAGCCTCCAACACTCCAGGGAAAACATCCCCAGCCTATTCAGCCTCTCTCTGTAGCTCAAATCCTCGAACTCTGGCAACATCCTTGTAAATCTTTTCTGAACCTTTTCAAGTTTCACGACATCTTTCCGATAGGAAAGAGACCAGAATTGCATGTAATACTCCAAAGTGGCCTAACCAATGTCCTGTACAGCTGTAACATGACCTCCCAACTCCTATACTCAATGCTCTGACCAATAATCAATCCTGTTTGTTACTTCTTCAAAAAACTCAATCAAGTTTTTTTTGCAAACGTTTCTTCCCCTGGCTAGGCGACATCATCAGTGCTTTGGAGCCTCCTGCGAAGCGCTTCTTTGATGTTTCTTCCGGTATTTATAGTGGTCACTATATAGACCACTATAAATACCGGAAGAAACATCAAAGAAGCACTTCGCAGGAGGCTCCAAAGCACTGATGATGTCGCCTAGCCAGGGGATGAAACGTTTGCAACAAAAATTTCCAACTCGGCGAACAGAACCACAACAACGAGCACCCGAGCTACAAATCTTCGCACAAACCTTGAAAACTCAATCAAGTTTGTGAGACATGATCTCCCATGCACAGTCCTTGCCTTTCAAAATACATGACCATCCTGTCCCTCAGGATTCTCTCAAACGACTAACCCAGCGATGTCAGGCTCTCCGGTCTATAGTTCCCCGGCTTTTCCTTACCATCTTACTTAAATAGTGGCATCACGTTAGCCAACCTTCAGTCTTCCGACACTTCACCTGTGATTATTAATGATACAAATATATTAACAAGGGACCCAACAATCATTTCCCTAGCTTCCCACAGAGTTCTAGGGTATACTTTATCAGGTCCTGGGAATTTATCAACCTTTATGCATTTTAAGACATTCAGCACTTCCTCCTCTGTAATATGGCCATTTTTCAAGATGTCACCATCTATGTCCCCACATTCTATATCTGCCACGTCCTTCCTCACAGTGAACACTGATGCAAAATACTCATTTAGTATCTTCCCCATCTCCTATGGTTCCACACATATGTTGCCTTGCTGATCTCTGAGGGGCCCTATTCTCTCTCTTTTGTCCTTAATATATTTAGAAAATCCCTTTGGATTCTCATTAACTCTATTTACCAAAGCTACCTCATGTCTCCACTTGGCGCTCCTAATTTCCCTCTTAAGTATACTCCTACTGCCTTTATACTCTTACAAGGATTCACTCGATCTCTACTGTCTACACCTGACATATATTTCCTTCTTTTTTCTTAACCAAAACCTCAATTTCTCTAGTCATCCAGCTTTGCCTACACCTACTAGCCTTTCCTTTCACCCTAACAGAAAGATACTGTCTCTGAACTCTTTTGTCTTAATTTTGAAGGCTTCCATTTGTTCTGCAAGGATCAGTACTGGGACCACTGTTGTTTGGAATATATACAAATGATTCGGATGAAAATGTAGCTGGTCTGATGGGTAAATCGGCAGATGATGCGACATTTGGTGGAATTGTGGATAGTGAGAAAGGTTATGAAAAGATACAACAGAATATTAATCAGTGGGCACAGAAATGGCAGATGGAGTTTAGTCTAAACAAATGTGAGATGATGCACTTTAGGAGACCAAATGCAGTAAATGGCAGAGCACCTAGGAGCATTAATATAAGAAGAGACCTTGGGGTACAAGTCCATAACTCCATGAAAGTGACAACACAATTGGAAAAGATGGTAAAGAAGGCATACATCATTGAGTTCAAAAGTTGGCAAGTCGTGTTGCAACTGTATAAAACTTTAATTAGATCTCTTTTGGTGTATTGTGTGCAGTTCTGGTCACCACATTATTGGAAAGATTTGGAGCTTTTGGAGAGGATGCGAAAGACATTCACCAGGATTGGAGTCTATTGGCTATAAGGAGATATTGGCTAAACTTGGATTGTTTTCACTAGAACATCAGAAGCTGAAGAACAACCTGCTAGAAATATATAAAATTATGAGAAACATGGATAGGATGGATAAAAGGATAGAAGGTATGCTTGCTAATTTTGCTGATGATTCAAAGATAGGTAACAAAGTAAGTTATGAAGATTACATTAGGAGGCTACAAAGGGTTATAGATTGGTTACGTGAGTGAGCGAAGATCTACAAATGTCATGCAACCTGGAAATAAAGTGAGACTGTCCATCTCAGGAAGAAGAATAAAAAAAATTTATCTAAATGGTGAGGGATTGCAGAGCTCTGATATGCAGAGGGATATTGGATATCCCAGTGTGTGAATCACAAAAGTAATAAGTGGCTATGAGCAATAAATTAGGAATGCTAATAAAATATTCTTGTGCATTGTAGAGAAATTGAGTATAAAGTAGCAAGATTATGCTCAAGTTATTAAGGGTATTGACACACCATGCCTGGAGTACTTTGTATAGGGTCGGCTTATTTAAGGAAGAATGTAAATGCATTGGACACAATTCGGTGACATATATCTGGAATGAGAAGGTTTTCTGACAAGGAATGATTGAACAGGCTATGTTTATAAGAATTCAAGGTGACTTGATTGTTATAAAAAGATCCTGTGGCACCTTGATAGGGTTGACATGGAAAAGATGTTTCCTTTTATAAGACAATCTGGAACTAAAGATCACAGTTAAAAAATAAGAGGTCATCCATTTAAGGTCAAAGTAAGGATGGTTTATTCTCACAGATAAATGTGAATCCTTTCAATTCATCCCGCAAAGGTGATGAAACAGGGCCTTTGAAAATGGTAAGGCATAAGTAGCCAAATTCTTGATGAGCAAAATGTTGAAAGATTATCAGGAGTAGGGAGAAATCAGATCAGCAATGATGGATAGTGGAGCAGGCCTGAGAGAGTGCAAGGCCTCTTCTTGTTTTTCATTTTGAGGTTCATATGTTCATGCACTTATCCGGACACACTACTTTAAATTTATAACATACTGATAACTCCTCACTAAGTTTTCCCAGTCCTAAATCGTTGCACGTGCCAAATTTTTGCATAACCATTCTCCTATATCTTGAGTTCCACTTCACCCTAGTACCACGTCCTGAAAATCAGCAGCAGCACCATATCTAATGTTTCAGTATCAAGTCCACATTAAAGTACTGCCACATACTCATCTTTGATATCAGAGTCACTGCCCAGTGCATCCCCTGCTATCAAAAGCCCAGTTACTGATTTCATACAGTCTAATATGCCGACATGGCCACACATTATTTCCCAGTATGACAACCAGTCATAGTTGTCCTCTTGCTGTAATGCCCCTAACATTCATGCAGCCCATATTCCTTCCTCCTCACACACATGTTGTTGTACTCCTAACACTAGTGGATGCAGATTTGCAACCCAAAGAAACCCAAATCGAAAAATAGAAAGCAGGAATTGTCAGCAATGCTTCATCCGGAGGCTCATTGAAGATGTTACCTAGTATGGTGACGAAACGTCTGAAAATAAACCTTCCAGCTCAGCAAGCAAACCTACATCCAGAACCTCAACTTAGCACTCCTAGCACTCGTGATCCACAACAGACATAGTGTCACTAGTATTGCCTATGCCACATGAACAAATAAGAAAATTTCCACACATTGAGTCTTTAGTGCTACTACATTCAACACATTGCTCTTGTGGAACTTCCAAAACCATTTCCCTGGCTACATTCCAAATTCTCCCTCATCCCAGTAGCATCATCACAATATTTTGACACTGTGCAACACCTTCCCATCAATGACCCATCACTACACACTGCTCCCTGCCTCCAGGATTCCCCTATCTTACTGGCATACTTATTCCTCCCAAAACTTATTTCTCCAACACTTGTAAACTTGCTTCACAAATCAATTTCCAGTCACATCTATAAACTTCATCTTTCTCAAATTCAGATTCACATCACTATTCACTAATGAACCTCAAACTTGATACCCAAAACTTTGCTCCAACTAGATAAATAGTTTATAATATATACTTATAAACCTCTATTTCCTTAACACATTTAATTTTGATATTCACCTCATCTCTTTTGCAACCACAAACAAACTCTTTCATTCTTTAAATTCCATCCTCTATCCTTTCACCATTACTCACTCAGCTTGCACTTTACCACCAAGTACCAAACTCTCTTCAATTCACTCTCCATCAATATGTTCACCTGTATTCTATCCCTCATCTTTTCCTGCTATATTATATCTCCCTACTACTTTAATCCCTAATCTTTTTTTATCTTTGTCCACAACATCTTAAACTTCAACTTCATAAGAATACTTCAACATGACAACATAATATTTAAATAAATTAGCCAGTTTAAATCCTACAGAGATTTTATTACTTCAAATATTTCATGTTAATTTTCAAAATATTTTTGAATCATAAATCTTTGCTTCTGCTAAACAACAAAAATTACAACATACTATTTAATTTCCAAAGAATCACATTGTGAATTTTTATCAAACTTTTCATCATTTTACATCATTGTCTTTAAATCTGTTTTGTGCCTAACATTTACAATGTACTTCATGACACTATAACTCTCCTTAATAACCAGCACATTTTATAAAAATATGCATATTAAAATGAATCACTGAGCTGAAAATACCACTACCTTCCCACAACCCCATGTGCCAAAAGTACACTTTTCAATCCCCATAAATCAATAATTTCCCCCAAACTTCCCTTTGCTTGACTCCCTCCTACGTCATAGGGTTCCACTGGTTGCAATGTTGATTGACATTTGGGACTAAGAATGTTGGCTTTGTCCACTCTGTTCCCCCACCCACCTATTTCTCACGGCAGTTGTCTACCATGTACTCATTTAGAATCTTGTAGGCTGCTTAGCCAATTGTATTTTGTTTCCAGTCTGCGCCCTCTCAATGACTTTCAGGTTTCCTACCACCTACCCCTTTTAGGATCTTCAGCTGTCCCCACCAGCCACTCTCATCAGATGCTCAGCCTCCATCCCACCATTACAATGCTGGAATTTAATTCAGTTAGTCATTCTGAAAGGGAAAACCAGTTCTCAGCAATGCTGACTGTGAAAATCATATCAATTGTTATAAAACTCATCTGTCCTTTAGGAAAGAAACTTTGTCTTCCTTAGTCAGTTGAGCCTACTTGTGATCATATCCTCAGCCATGTGGCTGTCTCTTACATGCCCTCTGAATTGGTCGAACTCAGCAATTAGGGATGGGGAATGAGTGCCCAGCACAGATCTCACAAAACTTTTTTTAATTTCCCCCAATAGGAAAGTTGCTATTAAACTTCAGAAGGTGCAGAAAAGATATACAAGGATGTTGCTGGAGTCAAAGGGTTTGAGTTACAGGGAGGGGCTGAATAGGCCGGAGCTATTTTCTCTGGAGCATTGAAGGCTGAGGGGCGACCTGATAGAGATTTAGAAAATCATGAGGGGCACAGATAGAGTGAATGGCCAAGGTCTTTTTTAGAATAGGGGAATCTAAAATCAGAGGGCATATGTTTAATGTAAGAGGGGAAACATTTAAAAGGGACCCAAGGCCTACTTTTTCAAGCAGAGGTGGTACATTAATTGAATGAGCTGCCAGAGGAAGTGGTAGAGGCAACTGCAATATTTAGAAGACATCTGGATGGGAAAGGTTTAGAAGGATATGGGCCAATTGCTGGCAAATGGAACTAGATTAATTTGGGATATCTGGTCGGCATTGACCAGCTGGACTGGTCTGTTTCCTTGATGTACACCTCTACGACTCTTATCTGAAACTTCTCATTTTGAGCCATTCCCCAACATCATAAGTGTCCCCTTTAAAATAACGTTCTTCCCGCGTTTTGTATTGTGATTAGCCGCCACTTACATAACAGATGTTCCAGCTCCCCGATCAAAGGATTGTCTTTGTTTTAGTTTTGAATTTGGAAGTTCACAAAATGGTCTGCTGTATATTTTTTCTCAATCATGACTTAGAAGTAAGGTATTTGAATGTATGACAAAGCGTTTTCGAATATTAACAGGATATTAATAAGATATTAATAATGGATGCCCTAGGATTTTATTTCAAGTACTGGGTCTGAATTTCAATCCAAGGCTCCATCAACATCTTGTGTCCCTCCCGCCAGTTTAAATTCCAGTTTGCGACTGTAAACATATGTGGAATATTATTTCGGGCTTGATCGGAGAGAGACACAAAACAGCGAGCGGAGATCATTGGGAAGCCGCTACAATAGTTTCCATGACAGTTTGGGACCGATAAAATGAAGCGATTGTTTGTCATTCATCCGGCACTGCTCACATTTCTAAGAAATTATTTATCTGCAATCACGGATGTTCTGATTTACTCTGCAACTTAATGTAATACTCTAATTCTGCCGATCTCAACAGCTCGTAACACTCCAGCACATCATCCCCATATTCCAAGGATTGGAACAACCATTTAATCGTGTTGTTCATTATCGGAAATAAAGCAACTCGAGCAGAATGTGGGACTATTTCCGCTAAATATAACCACGGCTTCCTATTTCTGATAATCTTTTAAAAAGTACGGTTTCCATGTCCCGTATTAAACTGATTAAAAACACCACGGAATGTGAGTTTGCATGCGATTAATACTAATGTTTTTACAAATTACTCTGTATACTAACCAGTTGTTTGAATTGTAATATCCTAGTGTTGGCTCAGAGGCAAATTACAGTGTTTTCGGGAAAATACAGAAGGCAGGGGGGAAAAAAGTGCAGCTTCAGCATTTGGTTTAAAAATGGTGCTGAAGCCGGAATGGTTACGTTATCTACCAGCGAAATGCCGGCGGAAGTTCTCTATCTGCAGAGAGGCAAAGTGTAGAGAGTGAGATATCCCGATACTGAGAACAGGATGTAAAATCCATCCGTTGACAGCTATTTCAGTCTGTGAAAAAAAACGAAATGCTTCACTTGCAATTCGACCCATCAATGTTTCTAATTATAGAAGTACAGTACATCCGGCGTGACCTCCGGCGGGACATCTGCAGTGGGAACGTGCGGGACACATCCTGAGGAATGAGCGGAACGCAGTGCCTCTCGGGTCTCGCTGTTCTTTCGCTGTTTTCAACGTCAGTGCGTTGTTGCCGTGTGGACGCCTCTCAGGCGATGGGCTGCCCACTGGCCCTTGTCATGGAAAGTCCCTGAGTGACAGCGCCGCTGGCCATACGCCTGCTTCAAGAGCGGCTGCAGCGATCTTCCATAATAGAACAAGCAAGACGCCCAATTAAAAATAGCACCTGACTGGGGGCTGGAGTTAGTTCCTTTTCTAAGGTGACCCTCAGGAGAATGGTTCGGTGTCAATTATCCTACCAGTCATCTGAAAAGTGAAACAGATCCTGAGCAGCTGATCAGTACCTAGCTCCTAACAGTTCATGTGTTATTAAATGTGTGTTTTTAAAAGATGTGATTAATCTCAATCTATTTTCGACATGTATTTGTGGAGTCCTACCAGTTGTCCTATTTTAGCCGACATCCACATTTATTTGAAATGAAATCGTCCATCCTTGTTTTAAAGTAAGCAATAGGAATTTGATCTCTTAAATAAGTCAGAAGAGGTTTACTCGGCGAAATACATATGCGAATATACGAAGCGTTAAAAACTCGCATTTCTTGCTCTTCTACGACAGTTTATCTTAAACTAACACAAAACAAAGAACTACAGATCCGAAATGAGTAAAAACAGAAATTGCTGGAGAAACTCAGCTGGTCTGGCAGCATCTTTGGAGAGACAAACAATTAACCTTTCGAGTTCAGTGACCCGTCTTCAGAACTAGAAGCAGCTAGCTTATTGTAAAGCTCTTTGCTCGGATTACATACGTAATTGTACAGTACACCTCCTTGTCAAAGTTACTCATAATCACTGATGAACATTTAGCTGATGTCTTCCAATCGGTTCCTTCCTATAAACACGCTCAACTTCCAAGTACATTCGTCATGTGCATACAGATATGGGGTAACAATATATTTTTTTAACTGGGAAATTTGAAAAAGAGATTAGGGCTTTTTTCTCCCTCTCTTTCAGAGAGTTGTGAGCATGTGGAATTCCCTCCGAAGAGAGCAATAGGGGCTGGGTCACTGAATTTACTCAAGACTAAATTTGACAGATAAGTGAGTCAAAGGTTATTAGGGATCAGACTCCAATAAAGTAGGGTTGAGACCACATCCAGACCAGCCATTATATTATTGAACGGAGGAGCAGGCTCGTAGGGCTGGTTGATCTAATCCTGCTCCTTACTCATACGTTAAAGCGGGTCTGCATCTTTATGTATATGATACTTATACTTGTATACTTATGAAAGTATGTGTCCAAAAGAAATGTGAGGGATAATTTTTATACACTGATTGCCTGATGATATGTTCCTATAAAGCAACATTTTGTTACGAGACTTGGAGCCATACAGTATAAACATTGCCTGAGCAGGAGCCGGGCTGGTGGCCAAGAACAAATAGTGACGCGCAGCTTCCTTGTGCGATTCAGGAAACTCCCTATGGTTCCCATGGAGACGCAACCAGTCATACACTTCGGAGGAACAACTCCTCCTCGTTACTTAGCAACGTTATTGATCTACGATTAAACTAACGCCAAGACAAATAACTTCGCTAATCTTTACTTTTGATCCAAGTACACCGTCATTATGAAACCTTTAGGATAGGTTCTTGGTTGAGATTTCGTATGTTTGTTTACTTGGCTTGAGTTTTGCAACTGTAGAACCGTGCATATAGGAGTTGCATGTGTTCACACATTATTTCAGCTGAATAGGACAAACTGTACTTTCCTTTTGCCGTGTTTTTAATTACGACAATGGAAATGTCTTCTAAGTTGAAAGTTTAGAACTCATATATCCTGAGTGTTCTGGGCATGGTTTAATTTATAAAGGTACACAGGATGCATGCACTTGTTTCAGATCCAAATGAGGAAATATTGTTAAATTTTTGTATTCATTTCCTAGGGTGTGGGTTGTATTGTCAATCTGACCATTTTTCTCCCAGCTTTGTTACCCTTTTACAACTGAATGACTTCCTAGGTAATTTCTAAAAGTATTCATCTTCTGGATTTGAGATAAATGCAGACCAAACTATTCAGAATGTAGAATTAATTTCCTAATCGACATGAATTAACCATTAAAAAAATGCTGGCTGGTCAGTTTTCTCCAATTTTATTATAATTCTGAAATGACCATTATAGAACTTGAACTCCTTCTCTGGTCTATTGGTGTAGTAACCAGCAAAAGAGAATGATTCTCATTTCTTCATAACTTTTTCAGAAGCTATGCCTAGGAATACTCTTTCCCTCCATTCAGTTCCAAATTCGGCCTCAATTATTTGCCCACTACCGTTTAAATGTAAGTTCCGGATAAATAGGACTTCAAACAGAACATTTTAAAAAGAACTAGTTTTATAAAGAGGACTGTGTACGCTTGTTTCTGTTATTGGTGGAAAGACCAAGACTGTAATATCAAAAATATATTTTTGTACTTAATGGACAGGGTACTATGAAATTAAACTAGTTCCATTAGACATAATGAAAGGGCACGTCTGGACCATGATTTGTAACTAATTCCTCCTACCAGCATGTTTGAAGATTTTGGATTACGTAGAGTTGAGATATTTAAAGATCCTCCAAGCTTCTAAATAGTCCCAGTGAAACTATAGACGTTGTCGATGTTAACACACACAAAAACAGGGCCAGCCTAGTCAACGAGAGACTGCTCTCCCTAGAAATTATCACATGCGACTCTGTTGAGTTCATTGAAAGATAAACCTCAGCAGAAATCTGCACTAATTTATTATTCCCACTTCTAAAATTTGAAAGAATATTTGCATAGGAAGGGAGGGGAGGTGAGGGGAAAGAAAAGAAACGGTCAGAAAGATTAACAAAGTAGACTTTTTTTTTGGAATCACATCCATTGTTTATACAGCATGGAAATTAAGGTTTAGATTTGTTTTGAACGTGACTTGCTCTGACGGTTATAATACAATTGAAGATTCCTAGAAGTTCACTGACCTCTACAGATCAACGGTATTAGGATACGTTGTTGCACACATTTATACATCTTTTGTGTTTAGTTATTCGCCTAATGCCATAGTAATGCAGCACTGGAGCGATCAATAACACTGACTGAAGCGAAATCTTTTAAATAAGTACTGTGCAACCACATAGAAAAAGCAATAAAATGGCAGAGTGAAGACTGAGTAGGGATGAATTGCTATGTGCTTTACTAGTTGAAGTTTTCGAGGTGAAAGAAAAATCATAGAACCTTATAAAGACAACTTGCTGATTCCAGTAGGAATAAAAGTTAGACTAGGTTAGGGTTAAATACCAAAATAACACGTTATATATATAAAAAAATGTTTTATTGGATTCGTACAAAATAGTCAATACGTAAATAAATAAATTGTATAAATTATCAAACCGACAGTCAGTATAAACTGTTGCCACTTACAGTTCCGTCAAATATTAAAAGAAATGTATAAAAAAAAGTGCTAAAACGCCAGTTGCACCCTCTCCAGACAGTTTTCAGAATGTGACACAGTGCAGGGTCTGGTTGAGGTATTACGTTCTTCAAAATCAAGAGCTTCTGGTCTAGAAATCGTTAATCGGTTTCTGTACATTAAAAAAGTGAACATAACCTTTCAGCTTATTTTACTTGGTTTAGTCTCAAAAGTCAGTCCATTCCATCTCAGTAGGTTGGGGACGTGGTGATGGGACTTTGCAGAAAGTTGAGGGAATTAGCTGCTGGACAGACAGGCATGGAGACAGGAAAGTTGAAGACGAATCGAGTGGAAGCGCCCGGGGGGTTATTTGAGGGGCTGGCCGCCTCGGTAGCACACGAAGGGGTCAAAACTTGAGACTCAAACTGCAAGAGCTGTCCCATGAAGCTGAAATTGGGGGAAATGACGCTCCTGCGCTGTTTCACGAATTCAAACGCTTCGTCCAACTTCACCCGGTTCGCCCTCATGAGATAAGCCAGGCAAATCGTGGCCGATCGAGATATCCCAGCTTGGCAGTGGACAAATACCCTGCCGCCAGTATTCTTCACAGAGTCTGGGAAGGAACAACAGATCTGATTTAGGACATAACTCGATTTAAAACAACATACAGGACAATATGTACACACACAGTTTCGGATTTTACTACTTGTTATTACCATAAATAATGTATGACTGGAATTTTAAAGATTTCAGAATTAATTGTCCGATTTAACAGGAAGACTAAAATTATATAATGCTAAAGGTCAAATTCCATCACCTGGTAGAACAATGCTGGTGCTCAGTATTTTACCTGTTACAAGATTCTAATAGCCTTTAATTTGAAAGTCTAACCCAAGTTTGAAAATTCCTTCTCGCGGAGCTAAAATGTTTACAGCTTAACTGAACAAGAATTTACCTATAAATTCAATTGCCTCAATGAACCAGGAGCTGATGTCCGCTTTGTGACTGTCCTCCACAGGAATGCATTTGTACTGATAATGCTCCTCAAAGTGGTTCGGGCAGTTGGCAGAGACATTGATGAGAGCTGTGATCCCCAGGGCGTCCAACATGTCCTTTCTTGACGCATGATAGGCACTTCCGAGGTAGAGGAAAGGGAGGATTTCGACAGGCCCGCCCTACAGAGAAAAAAGGGAAAACATCAGCCGTCAGCTTTAGGATAAAACCGATCATCCGAATTCTCGTCATTGCAGGAAGCGAATGCCTCCAGTAACAGACTATCTTTTGAGGCGTCAAATATAAATGGAGGTTAAATTCTTCATTTTACCAGGCAGTATGCAAATGAGTTTATCTTAAGATGATTCACTTTAGGTGGGAGTGTTGCGTAATGCAACTGCTGTTTCACAATGTGATGCAAACATTAAGTGGTTCCCCTAATTGTGTGTGAACTGACCTGATCATATAGAGGAGTCTCGCAGGAACTGCAACTCGACTCTGCACTGTTGGGGTTGCTGCTGGCGCTTAGAGGTAAAGATAATCCCGACGGAGGCGAAGGTTTAGTGCAAAACTCTGGATATTCCGAGGAAAACGCATCGTAGCCACCTGAAATCAAACCGAATGCAGACCTGGTTAGTTCACAGAGCTTAGGCAATTAATTTCACATTTATTGTAGTATACACTAATAAACTATACGCACGGGAAGGAACATCGTACTTATTCAAAGTTATAATTCGTTCACTGATGTAAACAATCTTTTCTAATACGAAACACTACAGAATCACATATGCTAGGGTTGTAACTTTGAACAATTAACCGCTATTTAAGATTTCGTTCGAGGTAACGAATGGTTTGGGTAAGTGTGGGGTATATAATCCTTACAGGAGAGCGATTTTTTATGTTGACACTCACCTCGGAGAAAAACAATCCTTGCCCCATAGGATTCTCGGCATAGCGCATTAACCGCCAAGAGTACAGTGCTGTCCTTCTTGAGTAGCTCAAACTCAAAAGTCCTTTCATCAAATACAACAATTACAGAATAAAGACCAGATACTAAACTCTTGCGGGACTCTTCATTCGGAACGATGTGTTCAAGCCCCATTGTCCCTTTCGCCCTTCGTTTTACTATGGTGCTAAATCGGACGTTGAGCGAATTTACGATATGCGAAGCGTTGAAGGCGAAGAAAGATCGGCAATCCAGCAACAAACATTTCGAAGGATCTTCCTTCAGAAGCTGTCCAAGAGTTTCATTACTAACACTAGAGATTTCCATCATGACCATAATTGCTGATGTAGACAACTGATGCTCAAGAAGCCAGTTCCGCCGCTTCCTCGAGTTTTGTGACAGTCCGGCTGCTTGCTTTGCCTTTATCTCAGTGTGGATGCCTTGCTTTCCCCTTACTCTGGCCCCTGTCTCTCCGAGCGCCTTTTTATAGAGCACTTTTATGAATGGGGATGACGCGGCGGCTGTCACGTGATGCGATTGTGTGACGCACTCGGCGCCTGGTGGAAGTGAGCTGCCTTGCCCTTGACGTGTGCCAGGGAGAGACATCCCGCTTGTTTGCTGTGCAATTGGAAACAAACAACGTGATGTCACCTCAAAACACCAGCAGCAACTCTCGGCGTCTTCGCTCCAGCTGAGAAAGGACACTGCCACAGCACACACTCAAGGGTTCCTTCCGATCATTGTTTCACAGTCAGTAGCATGTTATTTCTCGAGATTGTGCAAGTTTAAAATCTCTCTGTTAACTTGTGTAATGATTAACCAGCGGTTATCTGATTTACGTAATCACTTGGAGAAATAAAGTTGTTAGGTCATCACATTTTCGTTTACTAGTTTATTGATTTATTGTGGTTCGGAGAACGCTCTACTTCATCCTTTAACTTGGGGTGAAATTGAAATTAAGCCGTGTAGGAGCTCTTACCACCCAGTCGACTTAATTCTATTACACAGTACCATGAAAGATACCAAAATGGTAACGTAATAGGATCTCAGTATGAAGTTACCTGCAAAGTCATTGACTCTATATGCGCGCATGTTCACAGAAATTAGGTGTTTCACGAAGAGAGGCTCAGGAGATGAGATCGTTACTAACTTCACGGGTTTAATTTGTGAAAACTAACCAAGGTATTTTCCTTTTAACTACTAATTTGATAAATTTAGATTAAACTCATTCTAATGGAATTTCATGCTTAATTCAAAGTACGAATCGTTCGGAGAGGATAGTTCGATTTGTTTTTAAAGTGACGAACAGGCGGAAAAAAACCCAAACCGATAATCACAAAGTTACACTGCTGCGGCGAGTGAGTTAAATCTTAAAACATGTGGAATAATATTTTCATGATATCTGATACAACTACAAAGCAAAGTATCTAAAATATGTGTAGCTAGCAATTCAGAAAACCAAATCGGAGCCCAGAACTATTAAGACTGCTGCACCAAATCGGCAAGAACAACATTTGTCAGAAAACGTGAATGCCTCCGCGCTTTACTCGATTACAATCAATGGTATTTGGCACATCTACGTCCTGTACGAAATTCTTAACATTTGTCAGTTCATGGAATACAGTGAAATAAAAGGTGTCAATTAACGAAAATAGGACAACTTTAGCATGGACGGTGACTACTAGAAATACTTCTACTCCTTTGTAAAATCAGATGCAATAGACACATTAAGTCACCAGACTGGTGTATGGCAGGAAAACGATAAATGAAGCAATTGGTAGAGTTGAGGTATATTTTTACAAATGACCTGACTTACTAAGGTGGCTAGTATTTGTCTGCATTCAATTTAGGTAAAAGAAGCTAACTTTGATTTCCTTGAATTATACAATACTTTCAATGTTCTATCTGAGTCTTGTTTATTTTTCTTTTGACTTACCAGAGTTTAAGAATATTACACAATTGCAAAAAAACACATTAAACCTTTAATAATGAAGCTAAATCACTTGATACCATGAGTTATCAGCAAGAATCCAATTCTTTTAATTGAATCCTTAAGACCAGTATCACCAAGTCAAATAAGTTGAAAAGGTCCATTCTCCAGCACCACAAGCATAAATTGTCAAATTAATCCAAAAAAGGGAACTTGACAATTAAATAAAGGATTTCGGACTAAATACTACACTCCAATCTCTACTGGTCAAAGAAGGTCTCAAATGTATTGGCAGACACCATGGCTTCTTTCTCCTTGACCAATTAAGTGCAAACATAGCTGCAGTTAGACAGAGTATCTGGTACCACTTGATTCCTAACTCATGATTGTCTTAATTAGCTGGATAAGAAGGTTTGAATCCCACCTGCTTTGGAGGTGTGTAATAACATCCATGGACAAGTTGATCAAAATATCTACAGATCAAACCATGTACTTAAGGGGACTTCTGTCGCCCAGCAGTATTGTCCCCACATCTGAACTGGAGGCCTGGGTTCAAGTCCCACTTTCTCCAGAGGTATATAACAACATTTCTGAATAAGTTGATTATGAAAATATCTACAAAAAATGCTAATGTGAATAGTTGTTTTTCCTTTGATTTCTCTTGCATCAGTTAAGCCTCATAATATCTTGGGTGTTTCCATAACTTGCCAATGAAATATTGGTCTGTATTAAAATTGTTTGCAGCAATAATCATAGATGCTATATAAAACATTTTATTCCCCAAATGTATTGTGCAAGCAAGTTAAAATCCCATATTTTAAGTGCTATTCCTCATCAATGGAAAATTTTACACTGTAAAACAGAGAACATGTGGTTTAGTTATATGACTGTTGTTAAAAAATACTTGAGTAACACATTCATAGCACATGATAATTGGTAGTTATTTCATTGTATACGTAATATAATTATGAAGTATGGTCAGAAGCCCAGGACATTTTTTTTTGAAAACTTAAAGCTTCAGTCTTAATGTTTCAATCTCCATGCTGGCTGTGATAGTTATGGAGACCACCCTCTTTACCTTACCCTGTGTTTGCAAAGTGGTGCCTTTCAACCTAAATATCCTGTATAATAATTTAGTTGTTACATATTAGAATTTAGTAGAAATAACGATCATCTTTTATAAACTATGGTAATTGTCCTTCCTTTCATCTTAAATTATATCAAGTACATATTTGAAAAAAAACTGTTACTTAATGTTGACAATCAGTAGGTTATCCATGTGGTAGATATCAAAACTTTGATGGTATTGTCAAAGGAGTCTTGGCAATTTGTTGCAGTGCATCTTGCAGATGGGCACAGACTGAAACAATAGTTGATGGAGTGAATTTTTAAAGTAACAGTTTGGGTACTAATCAAGATTGTCCTTGAATTGTGTCAAGCTTTGAGTGTTGTTGGAACTGCACCAAACATGGTAAGTAGAAAGCCTGCCATTTTGGTTTTGACTTCTGCTTGGCAGAAGAACTTTGAGGAGTCTGGATGTGAATCACTTGCCACAGAATACCTAAGGCAGGATTTCTGCTCTGATATTGGAGTGAGAACAGAGAGTGCCAGAAGCGTAATATTGCTTAAAGCTACATTTGGGGTGACTAACTTGTTTGGATAATTTAGTGGTCAATGGAAAGTAATTATCAGAAGTTATCTGGAATTTTCCGGTCAGCCTACAGAGAGGGTGTCACAAAATGGGGACAGACTGAAACTTCTTCCATGTTGTAGTTTCTCCTATAGCTCCTCCATCTAATGTCATTAATTGAGAGGTGAGGGGTGTTCATTCTTTGATCAGCTTAGGCAAAATCACTGTCAAGTGACTGCTCCACTGTATTGCCATAACCCATCCTCAACAGTCCTCTGCAGTAAAGAATTTCATAGATTTGCTATCCTCAAAGAAATTCCTTCTCATCTCTGACTTAATTGTATGCCCTCTTATTAATCCCTCATCATGAATCTCCTATAAGGGGAAAGCAACCAATCTGCATCTACCCTGTCAAGTCCCCTAAGAATCTTGTCTGTTTCAATAAGGTCAGCTTCCATTCTTCATAATTCCAATGGGTACTGACACAAACTGCTCAACCTCTCTTTGAAAGATAGTTCCTCCATATCTGGAAACAGCCTTATCTGGACTGCCTCCAATGCCAGTGGATCATAAGCATGGAACCTAAATCTGTTCACAGGATTCCATCTGTAGTCTGATTCATACTTTATATACTGAAGTCACCCTACTTTGATATTCCATTCCCTTTTGAAATAAAGGCCAACATTCTATTTGCCGTCCCTAATACCTGCTGAACTCAAATGCCAGCTTTTTTTTTATTCATGCATGAGGTCTCCCTAATCCCAATGTTCTGTAGTTTCCTGCTGTCTTTTTCAATTAAAATAATGTTCAGTTCTTCCTGCCAAAGTGATAACTTCACATTTTTCTACATGATATTCCATCTGCAAAGTTGTTGACCACTTGTTTAACCTGTTTTATCTCTCTGTAGACTCTGTCATCCTCATAGCTTGCCTTTCCACCTATTTTCATATCATCTGCAAACTTGATTCTAGTTTATTCACTTTTATCATCCAAGTCATGAATATGTATTGTGAATAATTGTAGCATCTGCACTGATCCCTGTGGCACTCTGCTAGGTACAGCCTGCCATCCTGAAGTTACCACCTCCATTCCAATTTCTGGCAGTTAGCCAATCTTCTTTCCATGCTTATATACTACCTTCAACACCACAAGCCTGCACTGACCCTGACGTCAGGGTCCCAACCTAAAACCCTACTCAAGTCCCTTATTTGCTGTTGCAGCCCTAGTATTTAATTTTCCATTTCTGATTAATGGTAACAATAGGATGCTGACAGTAGAATGTTAAGAAACACAATTGAATGTCAAGAAGACATTAGGTTAGATTCTGTCTCACTGAAAATGGTATTTGCCTTACCCTTGAGTTGTATGAAAATATATGCTTATCAGAGGAGGTTGTCCATGTCTTGCTGCACTTTGATTCTTTTTCTTAATTTATATCAAGAAGTGATGGCTCAAAGGAGAAGACAGAGGGTGCTGGTGGAGGGTTGCCTTTCAGACTGGAGGCCTGTGACCAGCAGTGTGCCACAAGATCAGTGCTGGGTCCACTGCTTTTCGTCACTTACATAAATGATTTGATGTGAACATAGGTATATATTTAGTAAGTTTGGCAGATGACACCACAATTGGAGATGTACTTGACAGCGAAGGTTACGTCAGAATACGATGGGATCTCGATCCAATGGGCCAAGAAGTGGCAGATGGAGTTTAACTTAGATAAATGCGAGGTGCTGCATTTTGGAAAGGCAAATCAGGGCAGGACTCATACACTTAACAGTAAGGTCCTGGGGACTGTTGCTGAACAGAGAGACCTTGGAGTGCAGGATCATAGTTCCTTGAAAGTGGAGTGCAGAATAACGAAGGCAGCACTTGCTATGCTTTCCTTTATTGGTCAGTGCATCCAGTATAGGGGTTAGGACGTTGGTTTTAGAATATTGTATGCGATTCTGGTCTCTCTGTTACAGGAAGGATGTTGAAAGAGTTGAGAAAAGATTCACAAGAATGTTGCCAGAGTTGAAGGGTTTGAACTAAAGGGAGAGACTGAATAGGCTGTGGCTGTTTTACCTGGAGTGTCAGAGGCTGAGGGGTGACCTTATAGAGATTTATAAAATCATGAGAGGCATAGGCAGGGTAAATAGACAGGATCTTTTCCCTGGGGCGAGGGGAGTCTAGACCTAAAGGGCATGTTTAAGTGAGAGGGAAAAATTTAGAAGGGACCAAAGGGGCTACGTTTTCACATAGAGGGTGGTGTGTGTATGGAAGGTGCTGCCAGAGGAAGTGGTGGAGGCTGGTACAATTACAATTTTTGCAAGGCATCTGGGTGGGTATATGAAGAGGAAAGGTTTAGAGATATATGTGCCAAGTGCTGGCAAATGGGACTAGATTAGTTTAGGATATCTGGCCAGCATGGACGCATTGGACCGAAGGATTTGTTTCGGTGCCGTACATCTCCAAGACCCTAAGTACTTTTACATACAACTGAACTTTCTTCCCAATCAGCAAATCACCTGAGTGTTTTTTCACATCTAATAGCAACCATGAGTAAATTCCCAATGGTTGCAATTGGAATAATTTACATGCAAAGCCTGCCCAAGGGCAATGCAAACCAATGTTAAGCAAGAGGAAGGGAGAGGGGTAGGAGACTAAATAAAAATAAGAGTTGGAAGGGGATTTGCTGCAGTTTGATAATAGGATGGTGATACGATGAAGCTATGTCTATTGACTGCAATGTCCTGTTAAATGCTAATTTTAATGATTTCATCTTTCAACCAACTTGAAGTTGATTGACATGACATATGCACAAGAGGATTGAAAATTACTCTTTCCACATCCATGGCTTACACTTGGAGGCACTGGTGGAGCAGTGATAAAACTGGATGGTGAGGTAAAAGATGGAGAACCCAATCATCATCTGATTTCTCTCTTTTTCCCACTCCCCAGTAATGTCAGAAATCATTCCTTTCATCCCCAAAAGACCTTGAAATGTTTAATGAAAGGTCACAAGGGTGTAATGCTATCAGTCATAGGGGAAGGGCCATAATGCATAAATTACACTTAAATGGCTACTGAGTCTCTGTGGTGGTGCAAGGTCGCTTCTGATCAGGGACCCTCTGCCCTATTTAGGGCTCCAATATTAGCAAGAAACATCCCTACTGAAAGACTCCTATCCTGCCTTATGCACTGACCAGGCTCCCTTCATATGACTGACCCCACTCACTTCCCTTTGGAGGCCTCCCTGGCTTCTACTGCTCCAAGACCTCATGAAGCTCAGGCATATGTGATAACATGTCTGAACAGGATGATTAGAAAATATCTATGTCTGAGTTGGCAGCCTCTTACTCAAAAATTGATACTCTTTGTAACTGAGGACATAGCATAAAAATGAAGGCTGCATGTGGTCAGACACTGGACAAGATTGGTCTGCAACCAATGCCAGGGACAAGAATACTTTGAAGTTGAAGTTGGAGAAGTTCTGCTGTAGAGGACTCCAATAAGCACTCCAGTCTAAGAAAATAGTGAAGTTTGGTGTGTTGGTAAATCTTGTTAGAAATCCTGAGGTCATTGTTGAGGAGCCAACCAGCAACTTGGCAGAGCTGAAAACTAAACAAAATGTAACAATTGCTGTCAAAAATAAATATGGAATTTGAGTTAAATCACTAGTTCTGTTCAGAAATTCACGTGTGTTTCTTTAGTCATTCATAACTTCTTCAAAGTTGTGTACTACAAAGTATTTATCCAATTCTGTTTTGAATGCTATTGTTGAATCTACTTTCATCACTATTTCAGATTGTGCATTCTGGTGCAAATTGCATTCTCCCCTTCACTACTTCAGTTCCTTTTCACTGGTGTCCTGTGGCTACTAATGTTTCTACCAGTGGACAGCAGACTTATTTACTGTCATGAAGACATGAGTCAAATTAATGATTTTTAATCTATAAATTGAATTTTCCAGAAGACAAATTTTTAAACTCAAAAGATTATAGTGGCTCATCAATGTACCACTCAAGATTAGCAAACCCAATTTGCATCATGAAACATTGCCCATTCCAATCTCCATGAGAATGATACAAACCCAATGACAACAATCTGTCCCCCAGAGCATGAAAGATAGCAGATCTTTTGTACCTGATGTAATCAGGTTCAGGCTATTGCTTGGGGAACAGGAGCCTGGTTTATTATTGCTTTGAAGACAATGAGCTAATAAAATTACAATTGAAATGTACCATTGTGTTCAAGCAACTGGCAGTTGGGGAACAGGGAAAGCAGTCACAGATAAGCCATCTCCTCTGTGTGTTTTGAACACATGTCTACTCAGCAGAATTCGGAACAAATAGCTAAGAAGTTGAGCAAGGTCTTCCCTCCACCTAACTTGCAACCTTAGACCCTGTTTGCTTTTCTTTCCTAGTGCAGCAGACAGATTTGAAGGAAAGAGCTCAACTTCATAACTGTCTTCAAAAGAACAAATAGATTGCTAGTATTTAGTTTTAAACCCCTGGATGTAAAGTAAAAAAAGGATTTGGCCAGAAGCCAGCTAAGCTACTAAACTACTGACTAAAACTTTCACTGTAGTTTTTAGTTTGGATAAGTTGTCCTATGTGTTTGTTTTTGTCCTCGTTGCAAACTTACACATGCATATGCAGACATTTATTTTACTTAAAATCAATTGAATTATAATAACGTTAACCTCTTTTATGCTGATTAAAAAGAATGGTCCATTTGGTTTATTATAAATCATAGCACAAACTTATGTACTCACTGAATTGGCAAGTATAACCATTTCAATATAAAAGGTGTTGTAGTCAAACAAGGAGGGGAACAAAGACCCCCTTTTATCTGGTTGTAATATTAGCCTAACAAGATGCTTTAAGATTTTGAACACTCCAGGAAACCTCAGTTTAATCTTTATTGTTCAAAAGGAAATCAACCAGGATCTGAATGTAAATAAAGTCTTTCGTCACTGCTACCGTTCTGCTCTGTAAGCTTTCGAAAGTCTTAGTCCTTGATCCTTGCTGAAGCGTGATGCATAGAAATGAGCCAAAACAAAGTCTTATAAAAGGTTTATCAAAATTGCCTCTCTTTTGTACATCATGTTTCTACTTATGAAGCCAAGGAGTCATATCCTTTTTAAGCAGCCTTCTTAGTTTGCCCTATACCATCAAAACTTGCACTCCTTCAGACCTGTTTCCTACACTCATTTTATGATAGCATTTGGTTTATATTGTGTCATTTTCCTGCCAATATTAACTTTTTCACATCTGTATTAAATTTCATGTACTCATCTACCAATCTGTCAATGCACTCATGAAGTTTATTACCATCTTCCTCATTTATTACACTCCAAAGTTTAATTTCTTCTGCATGTGTTGAAATTAGCACTCAAACTCTGGTATTTTATTAAAAGAAAAAAACCAGTCCCGACACCAACCTCTGAGAAACACAGATGCATACTTTGCTCATTGTGGGGTAAAAATGTTCATCAATACACTCTGCTTCCTTTTTTTTATTTTGTATTTACTCATCCACTTCCCCCTTAAACCCAGAGACTTCAAATTTTACTAACAAGGTTACTTTGTGGAACTTTATCAAATGAAAGCCCACTTACATAACATTAACCACACTCTCACCATCTTGTACACTTTCAAAGAATTTATTCAAGTTTAATGAAGATGACTTGCCAAAATCCCTGATGAAGGGCTTGTGCCCGAAACGTCGAATTTCCTGTTCCTTGGATGCTGCCTGACCTGCTGAGCTTGAACCAGCAACACATTTTCAGCTCTCATCTCCAGCATCTTCAGACCTCACTTTTTACTTGCCAAAATCCCTGTCAACTTTACAAAAAAACCCAAAACACTGGATGTCTATAACTTTTTTCTAAGGTGGGAGAAGCCAAAGCTAGAAGGCTTAGGTTTAAGGTTAGAGAGGAAAGATAAAAGGAACCTAAAGGGCAACTTTATCATGCAGGTTATGGAATGAACTGCCAGAGGAAGTGGTGGAGGCAGGTACAATTATAACACTTAAAAGGCATCTGGATAGGTATATGAATAGGAAGGGTTTAGAAGGATATGGGTCAAATACTGGCAAATAGGACTAGGTCAGATTGGAATGCCTGGTCAGCGTGAATGAATTGAACTGCACCGAACAGTCTGTTTCTGTGCAATATGACTCAATAATTTGTAGTCCTTTACAAAATGAATTCTGCATGGGGGGAAATAATTGGAGAAGGAAAAGGGGAAAATTAACTAAGAAAAATGATTTAAAAAGATGAAAAAAAACTCATGGAAGCTACGTTAGGTATAAACCAGAGCAATGACAACATTTACAAAAAACATTTGCTATTTCTTAATACCATCTCTCATATTAGGCAGCAATTCCTGACAGTCTGTCAGATTTGGTGGATGAATTTGGGTTTTACAAAGGGTTGCCCTGATTGTGATCTCTGCTTTCCCGGGTAATGATGGTATTTCAATCAGTTCAGCTATGATCAAAATGGCAGAGCAAACTTAATGGCTAAATGGTCTATTCTGAAATCATATGTCTAATTCAACCTCCAGCAATCGAGGAATATCAGAATGGTAATTCAACAACATTGTACTGACATCCAGCTTAGTGAAAGTCTGATTATTTCTGGAGACGGATACCAAGTGTTTAACTACCACAGAATTTGTCCACTCCAGTTTTCCTGATGTCACAAATATTAATGTTGTGAAAAAAACTCAGCATATACTTTCTTCAATAGTTAAAACAATCAAGGTGATCTACATAATTAATCATCTCATCAAATGTTATTTTGAAGTATTATTTTCCCTCTAAATATTTCAGATGATAAATTTCCAAGTACATACAAGATAACCTGAATTGTTAACTCAATATTCCTTAATATTTTAGACTAGTCTTTAAGATATATTTCAACTCAGACATTTTCACCAGTAATTAAATACCAAATTATATTTTTTTAAAAACAAGTTTTTACATTTTCTTGCAGCTATACTTCAAGGTACAGCACTAGAATAGTTCAAACCACATGTGAAGTTCTCTGCGATTTAGTGGGTAACAAACAGTGGCCAAAATCCAATAAGCATCTAAGGTTTAACACGTAAGTTTGTTCAGCGCTGCATTAAGAATCCATGGCAAGGGCAATTCGACTGGACAGATTCCTCATCTTTTCCTCCTTCTTGAGCCAGTTTGTTCTAACGTAGAGAAGTGCTTCAGTTTCATAATGCTATAGGAGGGAGGTGGGAGAGAAAATAAAAAGAACAATCTCCCGCCAAGACACTTTCCACACTGCATTAATCAGACCGGAAAAAGAGTAGAGACCTGTTTCTCAGTACAGCCAATAGCGAAATACAAGGCGTTCAAGAGTGACGGTGTATCCGGGAGACAGCCGGTGGGCTGCAGAGAAAGTTGCTCACTTTACCTTTGATAATTTTCATTGCATTCATTGTCTTGTTGGTTCGATTGCAGCTTAAAGCCGTCGGGATGGCTTTCGATGTAAGACGGTGAGTTGAATCGGGGTTCGTGCATCAATAATATGTCTGATTCTTGTAAAACCGAAGCTTTGGGAGGATGTAGAGAGTTTTTTTAAATGGAAAAAAAATCTGTATAATTTGGCATGAAGGGCCAACTGGTCTTTTTATCTTGTAAAACGATTCCACTTCAGAAACTGCAAAAAAAATCCTTAGCAAAGGAATACTAGGAAGCTGTTAATAGTTGCACTTTTTATATGTATGCAAATCTAGTCTAGGTTTTTATTAGAGCATTTCCGAGCTAAAGAATACACCTTTCAGGTTAGTTTCTAATCGATGTATCAGCGGCATTAAATGGAAATATGTTGCCCATCTCAGGTCTGGAGTAATTAATCAGCAAATGTCTTTTTATTATAGTTGGAATTAAAATGATTTTTAAACATGTCCAGAATAATGCAATTTCCATGTGCTCTCAAGTGACTTACACCTGCAGCTCAGTGAGTTGAGCTTTGGTTAATTTAATTTAATATCCTTTCTTTCATTGTGAACTGGAATAGCTCTAATGTATTAACACGTGGCGCAAAATGATTTGTTCTTACTTGAGTCCAGCTCCACCCGGAAGTTTTTTCTCCTGGTTTTAAAAATTGCATTTCAGAAACTACATGTATTGGAATTTCAGACCAGGATATAGGAGATTAATGTGCCGCACAATTAACAACTTTGCAGGCTTGATTAAAATCCTCTAGCAGTTAATTTGGTATCGATTTGGCGCTTTATCTTGGTTGATACATTATAATTAGAGTTAGCTTCCCACTGCCTGTACTTGAGATTTTAACCTCTTTACTCACAAGGTGCTAGTATAGAAACTTTAATACTAAGGTTGGTTTGTTGTTATAAATGTGTAAAGAGCTGAAAATGAAGCTGTAGCTAATCATTCAGAAATATATTTACAATCTTACAGTAACGTATGAATCTTAATCCGTACAATGAGGGAATAGTTTTGTTTGAAAAAAATTCGTGTTTCATATTTAAAGTTTCTGTATGGTGTGTTTATCCTGTAACAGCTGAAGTGCATCTTTATTTTTAAGTGTTGTTTTGACAACTCCACAGTAATTTTTAGGCTTTCATGTCTGTGTGAATTTAAGGGAATGTGGTTTGTGAGTCACTCCTGCCAACTTTGCCCTGGGTTTATGCCAGAAAATATGGGTAAAGAGTGGAAGACAGTGATAGAAGAATACAAGTCAGGTGGAAATGAGAGAGAATCCATGTCTGTAATACAGCATGTGATGCACCAAAGTACCGAATTAGTATTCAAGATTTTTCTCATTTTCTGTAGCCTTCCCTTTTAGTTTCATTCTTGATGCTCTTTCTATTGAATGATTTCTTTATTGCGTATTGAGTTAATTGCTCTCTCATCTTATTTCCATTTCCTTTGTAAGATCAGTTGATGTGTCAATGGCTTGTGATGGACATCATTGTTAAATCCATTACTGTACTTGTGTTGATCTTAAAATATATGAATCCAACAATGTTTTTGGATATTTCAGTAGTTTTAGGGAAAAGGAAATTTTGATGTTTCTTTTCTCAGTGGCATCACTAAAGTGTCTAATCTAATGGTAGTCTCTCTGCTACTCTGGACAATAAATGTCTCCAGCTGAATTTGAGACCTTGTGTTGTGTGAGGTAGCAACTATTCATGTAGTCTGGTGATATTGTCTAACGCTCCTTCTGGCTTCTATTCTTTTCTACCCTATCCCTTGTACTTTGTCTCCCTAAGCCACAGAATGGTCAAGTGAACATGTTCAAATACAGATCAAAATTGACTGGGCTGTGCTGCCTTTCCATTCTGAGCTGATACCTGTAGCTGGAACATCAGGGTGTGATGTTGCTCGGATCTGATGGTGATCAAATTTTAAGGGATATGGAAGGAGGTTACTGGAGGATGACAAAAGTATCTAAAAGATTAAAAGCACCAATGGTGATGATACTGGGAATTTAACTATCAGTTCAGTTTCAAAGTCTTTAGTGCTCTTGCATCAAATAGATCTTGGATAAATGATCTGAAGGGGAGAAAAATAATTAAGGATTCATCAATACTAATGAATATTATACTACTGAAGCTTTTTCATTTTGCAGTAATCAGGGCCAACAGAAGAATATTCAGAATTTGGCAATCATAAGAATTTACGCTTTAGGGGAAAAAAAAGTGCTGATTGGTTGACAACTGGACTGAAGTGTTGATGTGGAGAAAGCAGTGGGGAACTACAGGATGCCCCAGCTCCTGTGTCATTCAATAAAAGCACAAAGCCTGAGCGTATCCCTTTGTTTTTGACAGAGAATTGGTCCCTGCACATATATGTATGTCATTTTTATCAAGAGCAAATGAGCTGTCTCACAAGCTATCTGATTTTCTTAGACAACACCAACCAATCAGTGAGTTTCTTGGTTCATGTCAACTTTATGGAAGTTACATATGTTCGTAGAACAGGACTCGACAAACAAAAGGGATACGTTTAAATGAAAGATGAAGAACCTTGTATCTTGTCTCTTTTACCAGTAATCAAAGTCTGCCCTCCCAAGTGGCAGTATTAATAAGTTGTAGCACATGTCTCCAAAGCTTGTGGATGAAGACAATGTCATAATACCAAGCAATATGTTATGGTATTTCTGAGAATGATAAGCATTTTGTATTCAATGCCTGTAAAATCCATCAGCATGTTTTTATAGATTTTATCTTGTCAACATTTTTATAGTTAAGGAATTTCCATTTCTTTTGAACTTTTTTTGCTTCTGCTTTCAAAGATGTACTATAATTTTATAAACAATGTCCGTTCAATGAATGAGTCAGTATGATTGGAGGTGTCAGTTAAATGTACCAATTCTTTTACACAGTTTATTAGCCAAGTTTGAATGCAAAGTTTTCAGATCTGGACAGAATTTGTTTTGTTGTTTGCCAGTCAAATATTGAGTCATCCTGCATTAGTGTTGTTACAGTTCTATACTCAGTGGGAAATGAACTATCAATCTCATGTTCTATTAATAGAGTATTCAGGATGTGCTTCACATCCACAGTCCACACTGTACTGCTGTAGAGTTTTCATAATTTCACAATGAAACCACTCAACTTTCAGATAATTACATTATTATGCACACATGAATTTTGTTTTTAATATGTATCATTATTTTCTGAGGATTGCCATTATACTATTTGGTTCTTGTTCTGTATAATTTTAAATAGGTGTTGATTTCATGATTATGGATGGTATCCTTTATGCATTGCGCTCTTCAGTTAGATTTGAAAATGTAACAGAATTTTAAGAATTGACTCAGCTGAGATCTTTTAGTTGAGATCTTTTGTAGATTCACAAACTCTGTTGTATCAAACATTGCTTTCCATCATGCTGCTAACAACAGATTCAAAAGTAACTAGATGCCAAACCTTCTACAGTTACTATTAAGCAATGGGTTGTTATAGGAGAGATTTTGCATATTTCACAGTCAGCTGCAGCATTGTTGGTTTGTTTAAAACCAGAATGCTGTTACATTTGAATGCAAATTTTTGTCTTCAGCTAAAGTTTCAGGATTGCAGGTAGATTCTTGGAAGCATTCAGGGATCCATAATTTTGCAGTGCTAATTATTAGGTATTAATGCTCTGTAATGGAATTGATGTTTCATTCTAGTTTTTTATTATTGTGCAAGGCCTCTATGTAATGCCCTTCCCAGGTGAGTGAATGAGCTGGATTTTCATGGTTTTGATTGGGACCAAAATGGATGAAGGGATAAAAGAAAATGCCAGCCAAATCTTGGATACAGAAGTCCCACCTTCACTTCCAGCAACAAATGGCATGGGAAAGTGGGTGGGTTGTGTTTTAAGGTTGCCAGCATTGTTTAAAAGATGCCAAGTGCTGATTTTCATGGAGGTAGTCACTATTGGTAAGGTCTCCTGTTTTATGTAGAATGAGTACGGTATGAACTGTGACCTGGACATAGAATTCATACTTTACAGTTTATTTCCATCAGGAAGTGTGAAAATCTGAGGTGCATCAATGTTACCAACGTCAGAGCCAGCCAGCTATAGACTGGGGGTGGAGTAATTTTTTGAATGGCTCACGTGGCTTTTCTTTATTGGCAGTTCTGTGAGGAATCTTACACCATTTCAACCTTTATTATAGGGCCAAATGTGAATACTTGGTGAGTGTCGGTATGATGCGGATGAAATGGCTAAGACAGCACGAGTGTCACTGTGGTTGGTGAAGATGGGGGGGCATGAAAACCTGTAAATCTGACTTGTGTTGCTTCCTTTATCATTTTAAATTGCTGGTGTTTTCATTCACTAAGATAGGCCTTGAAACTGTGCTGCATTAACATTGACGTTGCCCTGCCTTGGGGCCTGGCTTTGAGGGAATGGGCTGTTAATTGATGCCTTTTAATATTTCAGTTGATAACTTCTGTCTTGTTAAAAGTCAAATTAATTTATGAATGCTGCAAAAGCTTGTACTCTTGTCTATGTTTATTTTATTTGAATGAAATCAGTCTGTCAGAATTCTTTTGATATTGTTTAAAATTGTGGTGGTCTTACCTATATCATGCAGTATTTCAAAAGCAAATTCTATAAGTATGTGTGGAGTCACTTAAAGGAAATAGGCTGCAACAATGCTTGTGTGGTGGTTTAATTGCATCAAAAAGTGTTGCTAGATTGGTTATGTTAGTTAACCATATTCGATATTGTATAATTTTGTAAATGAAGCACTATCTGCTATCTGTCATTTGTAAAACAAAATCAATTTATAATTCAGTGTGTTATGGAACATTGCTTCTTTAAAGTTTCTGCGTCAGCAATGCTTCATTGTCAAATAAGGATGTTTTATTGAATTTGTTGCAATATATTGTACCAATGGCAAATGTACTATACACTATTCCCACAGCTTTGCTATCAATATGAAAAGAAAAACCCATTTTAAGACTGTGTTCAATTAAATTCAGGTCTGCCCTCGTACCTTGTCTCATTGTCAGTTACTTGCTTTGTCAGGGAGAAAGTAAGGGCTGCAGATGCTGGAGCTCCGAGTCGAGAGTGTCGTGCTGGAACAGCAGCAGGTCAGGCAGCATCCGAGGAGCAGGAAAATCAATGTTTCGGCCATAAGCTCTTCACCAGGAATCACCCTCAACAACTTCTCTCCTTCCAATCTCACCTTCACCTACTTCTCCGTCTTTAATGAAGGGCTTATGCCTGAAATGTCGATTCTCCTGTTGCTCGGATGCTGCCTGACCTGCTGTGCTTTTCCAGCACTACTCTCACTACTTCCTTTGGCAGTCATTTTTACACTGTGCTATATTTACCCAAACAAAGTATATTTTGGTGACATAGCAATAGCATTGTTTTCTGATCAACTGGATATTCATGCCTTTTGCATAAATGATTTTTCAGTCTTAAGTATGAAATAAGAACTCAAAGTGAGATCTGAAGCAATATATAGACTTGGTATAATTAAACACATTTATCTAAATCTGTAGAATTTACCTTTTTATGTAAAGACCAAAATGAAGAGCACATTAAACCAGATTACCCCATTTATTCATCTTTAACCAGGTGATGCTGAATGGCCAAATTTTGTTTTGTACATTTCTACCATTCCATGACCTTCGAATTTCCTCCAGCATTTTTATCCTTTCTAACTCCTTTAACAAAATCACTTCAACACGATCTCTTATTCTCCTTGCCCATGTTTTGGTCATTTGTCCTAAAATCTCTGACTGTGGCCTGGTGTCAGGTTTTATTTGCTAGTCCTGTGAAGTGCCGTGGATTGACTGAATTCAAAGTGTTATGCAAATGACTGTTCTCTCTCTTTCGACCTCAGTGTTTCTTTAAATAATTCTGTGAAAATTCTCTTTATCAGAAAAACCCAATACCAAGAGTATTTTTCTGTGGCAAAGCTGTTAAACTGACCTCAGCAATCTGACAGTTTTTGTTAGATTAGATTCCCTACAGTGTGGAAACAGGCCCTTTTAGGCCAACCAGTCCACACCGACCCTCCGAAGAGTATCCCCCGCAGACCCATTTCCGTCTGCCTAATGCAACCACACTCTGGGCAATTTAGCATGGCCAATTCACCTGACTTGCACATCTTTGGACTGTGGGAGGAAACTGGAGCATACGGAGGAAACCCACCCAGACACTGGGAGAATGTGCAAATTCCACACAGACCGTCACCCAAGGCTGGAATTGAACCTGGGACCCTGGTGCTGTGAGGCAGCAGTGCTAACCACTGAGCCACCATGCGATATTGAATTCATTAAGCTAAATTATTTCCAACAATACTGACAAACCAGTATTCCAGCTTCCTTCACGTATCACCCAGTTTTGGAGGTCAGCCTCATTGTGTAATTATTTTGTATTTTTAATCTAAACATTACAAGGTGTTTTGCTGATTCGGGACTCGGGGTGGGGGGGAGGGGTGCGTTGTAGTGGTGTGGCGGAGGAGCTAACTCAGATGAAGGAGCCAATGTTGAACAGAATTGGGAGAGTTAAGAGAGGTTATTGAAAATTGAATTAAAAGGTTGGATTAGAACAAGATTTTAAAATTGAAAAATTAAACAGGCTAATTGATCTCCGGGACAAGAGGCAAGCAAGCTTTATGAATGGTGGATCAACAAGACAGTGTATACACAAAAGGATATGTGATAGCACCAAAGAATATGGGCAATGATAAAGTCATACATTGTAGCAATGAGCAATTTTTTTTTACCGTATGGTTAGAATGGAGTCAAAAATTTCATGCACTCGCTACTATGGTTCACTGTAGTGATAGTCCTTCTCATGTGTGTCTATTTTTGGTTTTAGGAATGAGTTTGAAAAGCATTTATCTTTAAAGGTTTGGCAGGAAGTCACTATCATATTGCAGCTGTATCATGGTGTTTTTTCGCTTCAGTGATGAGTTGACAGATATGCAAAAATTCAGCTGAGGTGACCAGAAAGCCACTTCCCATGTAGAAAAAAATGGTGTGGGGTTACCCCTGAATTTAGAAGTCAGTCATCAGTGTTTCTGTTTCTAATGTTGGCGAATTGCAAATGGGTGACTTTTTAAGCAATGGTTGTTTTGAAAGAAAGAGTTGAACGTTAAAATATGTCCTGATGCTTTTTATTTGTTTAAGTCCAGATTTTTAAACTTTACTTGCCACATTAATTGCAATAAACATTAGTATTTGGCATTTGTTTAATTTACTTTTAAATGATAGTTGACACCAAGGATGGGATGTGTTACGATTGATATTTGAAATGGTACTGTATGTGGAATTTTATGGAACTCCCTTTCTTAACCACTTTAGAGAAGCATGTTGTTTTGTCCTGTTTTACTATCAAGACCTTGTATTTATGAAAGCTAGCTTGTAAATTTGGCAGGAGACTGTCCAAGAAAGACAGGAAAGATCACTAGTGGAGGAAATTATGGTTTGAATCCTGAATAAGACTTGATACCTTCGCAGCTCATTTTGTAATGGATTTTCCAATTCTCAAAGATGTAGGATGTCCATTGTACCTTTAATAGTAGAGCAGGAAGTAGATGTCTACTTTTTAATTTTAGAAGCTGGAAATAAACGTGCTTACTGTGCATAAACTTATCTTCAGGATCATGCCTTTAAGGCACTGGTTGGAATTTAATCCATGACTTATTGTTTCCAATGATTGAACCGGAAGTGTGTGTTTTGTTTCTCCTCTTATGTTCCCAGATTAGATTAGATTAGATTACTTACAGTATGGAAACAGGCCCTTCGGCCCAACAAGTCCACACCGACCCGCCGAAGCGCAACCCACCCATACCCCTAACCTAACACTACGGGCAATTTTAGCATGGCCAATTCACCTGACCCGCACATCTTTGTGACTGTGGGAGGAAACCGGAGCACCCGGAGGAAACCCACGCAGACATGGGGAGAATGTGAAAACTCCACACAGTCAGTCGCCTGAGGCGGGAATTGAACCCAGGTCCCTGGCGCTGTGAGGCAGCAGTGCTAACCACTGTGCCACCGTGCCACCCAATACTTAATGTGCTAATGGTCTGCATGGGCGATATGTGATTCGGCACCAGCAGAAACCTGGCAGTGGTAAACGATGTTAGTTGTTAACGAGATTACCAAAGAATAGGTTGGGCCTGTACTCAATGGAATTCAGAAGAATGAGTAGTGTCCATATCGGAATATACAAAATTCTTCGAGGATTTCACAGGATGGATATGGGAAAGTTGTTTTTCTTTGTGGGAGATCAGAGGGCATAATCTCCAAGTAAAGGGTTGTAGAGACTGGATTGTTATGTATATTCAAAGCTCAGATAGACAGATTTTAATCAGTAAGGGAATGAAGGGTTATGGGGAAAAGACAAGTTAGAAATTTTATTTGAGGATTATCGGATCAATCATAATTTCTTTGAGTTGCGGAGCAGACTTGATGGGCTGAATGGCCTACTTCTGCTCCTGTGTCTAGTTTTATTAGCATAAATATATTGGGAGCCAAGATCAGGTTTGGATGTTTTTTTCATATTTAATTATCACTTGTAAATATTTCATGGGTCATTGGTTTCACTTTAATTAGGCGTGCGTCATCATTATTTGTTGAGGCTAGCTTAGTCAGAATTCTAAATATTCTGGCTTGCCTCATGATCGGCTTACATTGGTTCCCAGAGAATTCCAACATTTCCTTTGTTGTGGAAGAAACAATGCTGTAGTTTTTGTTCACTGTCTACATGTCACTCATTGGACTTAGCAACTATCTCAGAACCTAATAAATCAGCGTGGAAGCATGGTATCCTCAATATAAGGGTTTGCCCGAGAAGGGAATAAGATACTGTTGTGTTATGGTACACTATCAGTTAGACCTTAACAGCCAAGTTCATGATATTTAAAACAGAAATTGCTGGAAAAGGTCAGCAGGTCTTGCAGCATCTGTGGAGAGAAATCAGATTTCATGTTTCAGGTCAAGTGAGCCTTCTGTCCACAGATGCTGCCAAACCTGCTGACCTTTTCCAGCAATTTCTGTTTTTGTTTCTGATTTAAAGCATCCACAGCTCTTTTGATTTTTTTAAACACATGCTAACACTGTCTTAAGGGTATAGAAACTCTTCAGTAACACAATATTCATGTTCGGTTTCTAATGTGTTACGAGAGATAACCTAAGCATTGCTGTTTCAAGTTAAATACCCTGCTGGTGGCCATCTATAAAATAAAGACTGAGAGACAGAAAATGACCACAACCTTCATTTACTGATACAGTAGTTTGATGACAAGAACTCCTGTTTAATAGCATGTAATATCAGTTTAATATCAGCCAGGTAAACTACTTTTGAGTTCTTTTCCTCTGCCCACAGAGTCAATCCTGATTTGAGGTAAGGTGGAGGAAAAATTACTTGCTCTTCAGACAAATGAATGATAATCAGATCAGGACAAGTTTTCAAACGTCAGTGTAATGCTTAGTCTCTTAAAGTCTGTTTTACCTGTTCACATAATTATTGAATTGATAACACATGCATCTGTACAACTCAGGTGGTGATGAGTTTTTATCTTTGGAAGTACCTATGCTTTACATCTAAACTCCAAAGCAGTTTTCTCCATCAAAGGCAATAGTGGCTCCTATTGATTTCTTTTTAAAAAGTAATATACTTGGGACTGGATTATAATTGATGGTAGCACACTTATGTGACTGGATATAGACTTTGTAAGGACTGCTGCAGTATTTTGTTACTTCAAATGTGAAAATAGGAGTTATTTTTAGATTCATTTAAAATGTACAAATTTCTATTGAAATTGTATACCATCCTATTTTTGAAAAATTGTATTTTGTCTTAGTCATGAAGTTTATGTACAGAGTCAATTTTCTGTGATAACATTGGCAAATTATTTGAAAGAAATATGATTTGTTTGGGCTTGCTATAAATGAATGCTGCCAAACGTAGCTGTCGTGGCCTGCATGTCAGTATCCATTTAAGACACATACTCCTGATGTTATCATTCTATTACACCATGTAACCTGAGGTAAAAAGATCTCATGCATCATCTGAATTTGGACTATTTGATGCACAAGCTCTGACTAGAAGCATGCTGCTCATCTCACTGGACCCAAAATGTTAACTCTGCTTTCTCTCCACAGATGCTGCTAGTCCTGTTGAATTTTTCGAGCAACTTCTGTTTTTGTTTCTGATTTCCAGCATCCACAATTCTTTGGCTTTTCTGCTGATTACTGTTCTGTTGTAATACAAAAGCCTAATACTATTGCAGATATTCTGTGCCTGTGAATGTAACATCTGCATCTGTTGCATCCTTCAATACCGTGGATGACCAAGTCTAATTTCTTTGGTATGAGACAGAACCTAAATATTGCTGCATCAGGTAGAAAACCTTGTTGGAGGCAGTACCCACTGCAGAGACCTACCAATATTTTGGAGTCTATGAAGAATTTAAATTGTATCCTGAAATTCTGAGCATCTCTAAATGTTACCAGAAGAATATATTCTAAAGATTACATCTGTTGGGTTATCCATTAAGCAACTTCTTTTTGGCATAAAGACAACACTAGAAACTAATCAATGGAAAGTGTGAAAGTAAGATCAAGGAAGAACCCCTTCTCTTGCACGGCAAGGTGCAACTTTATTACATGCAGTTTTTTCCTGTAATTTATTGAGTTTTTGTTGCATGCTATTAAAATTGTTCCATTCGCCAGAGGCAGTGGAATAAGGAGCCACTTTATAAGTTGAAACAAAGGTAAAAAAAATCTGCTGATTTTGCATTGCTGTTACAAATGCGTTACTATTACAAGTCCAAAATTTCCCCTGTTTATTGGAAACAGATTACAGGAAGTATCATTAGCAACAACAATAATAGGCCAGTGTTAGGAAAATCTTCCCATTATTTTGGCTCACCACTATAGCACATACAATAAACACAGTAGGCTGCCACAATATGTTTCGTGCACATTGGCTTCCAATAAAGCAATCAATATCTTGGCTCCTAATAATAATTCCATTTTCTACCGTCGTTTTCACAAACAACAGGATTGGTGTATTGATCAAGTTGTCACTCTTCACACTTGACTGCAGAAAGTGGAGCCACCCTCTTTCATTCATTCTTTACCCATGACTTTTTTTTCTCTTCCCACCTCGCCCTCTAAACTTTTTATGTTTTTCTGTCTACTGGCTGCTGTCACTTGCCTCCTCATTTACATGCTCATTCTCCTTGCCCCTTTCTCTGCATGCACACTGTCTCCATTCCTGCTCCATTCTATCCACCTCCAACTTGCTTCACTCTCACTGTACATTCAACAATTCTTGTCTTCCCTTTTGTACTCTCCCACTTGTGACATACCACAGCACGCAGGGAGGGCATCCATCCCGTTAGCTGTCCACTGCTCACATGTTTAGAACAATGAAAAACTATAAAACCACTTTCTCCTTTATAGCCCTGTACACCTTTTTGTTTTTACATATGTCCATCGGCTTTGCCATTAAGTTGTGCATTGATTCCAGTCTCAAGCACTCCCCAAGCATTCATTCTCACAGGGCAAGACAAACATGAAATTTGTCGTCATGTATGAAATGGTTTCTTGGGTTTAAATTTTACTTGAAGTTAAGTTGGATTCTGTTATGTGATTGTTATTGTTGTTGTCTGGGAAACAAAAGTGACTAATCAAAGGCTTTGTGATGATGAAAGTTAAATTGTGCAAGCATTTGGTCTTTGTGGTTGTTCCTGCACCACAGCTGATCATTGAATCTTGTGAGAAGTTTTGTACTTTTATGAAGATGACACAACTGAATGCATGTGATAGGGTGAGATGAAGTTTAACGGTGATGCCACTGTAAGTACTTCCAAAGCTGTATGCTACCTAAAAAAAAAACAAACTTATCTCCAAACTCAGAGATCTAGGACTCTGCTCCTCCCAGTGCAACTGGATCCTCAATTTCCTGACCCTCAGGCTGCAATTAGCAAGAATAGGTGACAACTCCTCAGTAATAATCCTCAAGGCTGCGTACTCTGCCCCTTCTTATAAACTCCTGTCTGGGTGGCCAAATTCGGCTTTAACTCCATTTAAAAACTGATGATGCCTTCGAAGTGGCTTGGATCTCAAACAATGACGAGACACAGTATGGGTGGCTGTCATATAAAGCGTGTTTATCGGCAGCACAATTTGGCTATAATGTTGCTGAAAAATTTAGTATTTTCGAGAACACTTTTGGTTTGCAGTAGTGTGATTCCAGCAGCGATAGGTTTGCACTCTTTGTTCTGCGTATGTACCAATGTTTGCTGCTGTCGCAATGTGTGAGAGGAATAGTAATGTACATTGAGTAGGGTAGCAATTCGTTCAATAACATACAATCTGGCATCCTTTTGAACAGCTTCTTTAAGACAGAAGAAAAAGGACAAAGTGATTAAAAACTGGATGTCCTTTTTTTTTTACACCAACCCCCAAGAAGCAGTCAGAAGACAATAAACCAAAACCATCCACTTCTGCAACTACCCACAATTGCACCTGAAGGTGATGATAATGACCCTCTATTCCTGCATCAACAATATTTTTCAATATTTTCATTCCTGATGAACGGCTGTTGCCCAAAATGTCAATTCTTCTGCTCCTCGGATGCTGCCTGGCCTGCTGTGCTTTTCCAGTACCACTCTAGTCTTGACTCGGATCTCCAGCATCTGCAGCACTCACTTTCGCCTAATATTTTTCAATGTAATGTATTAAATTTACTTTGGTTTCATTGATTAAAAAATATGATCTAAAACTTCATTCAGGCTGTGTTATCCTTTGTGTTAGACATTTGGGTGATTTTTTTGAGTGATTGTGAGTGATTTTTTTTTGTTTTGCTGGTCTACACCTAACTCCATTTTTCAAGTAGGCCCCATTATTTCTATGAAACGAAGTTGTGTTCCAGTGAAACCATGGCATTATAGGACAACTACCCATAGGAAAGAGATAGAGAGCTTAACAGTGTGGTGTGAAGACAACAAACTCTCTCCATGTTGACACTATGGTGAAGAAAGCACACTCTGAGATATTTAGCTCACTATCTCTATTACTACTGAGTTCTGTTCATTTGTTCATAACTCTTTACTAACCCGTTATTTACTATAACACGATTTCACTCATTCATAAAACTGCATTTCTGTACTATCTCTTCAAGGAACTAACTGTCAAAATGGGGCTTATGGGGAATTCCATGAATGAATGAATGAATGAAACACTCACCGGCAAATAGTAAACAAATCTTCAACTTGGCTGTGGTATTCAGTTTAATATCCTTTTATTCTTTTATTGAGTACAGGTACAATATTTAACTTATTCAGTATATACAGGCCTAGTATGCTTAGCTAACATGAAAGACAAAAGGACTACCCCACCTCTTAATGATGCAAGCAGACCGGACAGACACACTTAATCCTATCAGGAGTAGCAGTCAGCTTATGTTTTAACCTAACTCCAGTCTCCCAGGACAGAAGTCCCTCAAACTTTTATCTGCTATAGATAAAACAACACAACGATGGAAATTTAATGTGTGTAAGAACTGTATTTCAGGATTCTATTACTGACTCGAACTTGTGCCACAGTGCTTGCTGAATAAAGGAGCTATTTTTGTCACTCACCGATTTTGGTCATTGTTTGAATATGATCCCACAACACTAACACCTCTACTTCCTTAAAAGGTTAAGGAAACGTGTCCACAATGACTCTTACTAATTTTTGTAGATGCACCATAGAAAGCATCCTACTCATGGTATGGCAACTACTCTGCCCAAGACTGCAGAAAATTAGAGAGTTGTGAATGCAGCCCAGTCAATCATAAAATAAGCCTTCTATCCATTGACTCTACATTTCCTGCTCCTCAGGAAAGCAGTCAACATAATCCAAGATCCCTCCAATCCCAGTTATGGGCGACACAGTGGCTCAATGGTTAGCACTGCTGCCTCACAGCGCCAGGGACCTGGGTTCGATTCCAACCTCTGATGACTGTCTGTGTGGAGTTTGCACATTTTCCCCATGTCTGCGCAGGTTTCCCCCCACAGTCCAAAGATGTGCAGGTCAAGTGGATTGGCCATGCTAAATTGTCCATAGTGTGAGGTGCATTAATCACAGGGAAATGGGTCTGGGTAGGTTACTCTTTGGAGGGTCAGTGTGAACTTTTTTGGGTCAAATGGTCTGTTTCCACATTGTAAGGAATCTAATCTAATCTACAATCTTCCACCCTTTTCCATTGGGCAGAAGATACAACCGTTGAAAATACTGGCTAAGAGATTCAAGAACAGCTTCTTCCCCGCTGTAACTGTGACTCTAAATTCTGCAATTTGTTTTATTCTCCTGATGTATTTTTTGTATTTAGCATGCAAAACAATACTTTTCACTATCTCAATATATATGACAACAGTAAAGCAAATCAAATCCAACATTTATCAAGAACATGTTATATAGTACTTCTAATGTGGAAATTTCGATCAAGGTGGTCGACTTATGTAGCAAACTGGTTGCAAGAAAATAAAGGTCAAGTCAACTCTTCTGTAGAATTTACATTTAAGCTTTGCGTATATTTTTAGTATGTGCAATAAACCAAGTATGGCCCGCATTTCATTTCTGTCACTGACAATTGTTCACCAAGACCAGTCCAGTGTACTATTGGGTAAAAGTGAGAAATAATATTCAGGCTTTTGTTTCTCATTAGATGTTAGTTAAGTACAAATATGATCAATTCTCTAACATCAGCCTCATTCATGAATGAAGAACCTCCACTATCTAATGATCGTTCTTTTTTGTTTGATTTGAGTGAAAAAGATCAAATGACCTTCTGGCGGTTTGTAAATTTAAATTGCTCTGGCATATTCATTCCACCTGAATTATAACTAAAAAGAGAGGCTTTTTCAGTTGCTTTTAAACAAAGTTCTGAAGGAGGAGAGATTCAGCTGTTGAGCCTGAAGCTTGTGCCCTGTGATCATATACATTTTGTGTAGGTTCCTCACTGCATGAAAAATTGTCAATGTTTACAATATCCTGTTTGATAATTATGCCTAAATAGTAATGATATTTATGATAGTGAGGGGGTAATTTGGATAGTGCTGTGTCTTGAGCATAAATACAAATTGATTGTGTTTTCTCAAAAACAAACGTGGGATGAATCTAGGCAAGTACAGAAAATATTTTTAATCAAAGGTGTTCATATTTTATGTATATTATAAAACTTAATAAAGAAGTTTTTTTTGTTTACTTGCTAATTTTAGTACTTCTCTAATCACAAATATTTGCAGGAAGAAATTATTTAGAACCACAAGCCTTATTTATCTCTAGCTAAATTTGCATGCCAGCAATTGAGTAACGTGATGTCTTTAACTTGTAGCATAGAACATTTTTTATGCCCTCACTCATGTATCATCTTTTATTACTGCCTCCTATTTCCATAGAAATAATAGAGTGGACTATGAGCTGTTAACCCCAACCCAAATAAACTTAATCTGTGAGAAATATGTAAAACCACTGCAAAGGATTGGGAAATTTTAAACCTCGGGGAGATACACGTAATACTCCATGTTCATATTTTGTGCAATCTTTTATTTTGTCTAATGACTCAATTCAATGAATCAGGTCCCACTTGCAAAATTGCAAGTCTCTCCATTTGTCGTAGAGATGTACAGCATGGAAACAGACCTTCGGTCCAACTCATCCATGCTGACCAGATATCCCAACCCAATCTAGTCCCACCTGCCAGCACCTGGCCTAGATCCCTCCAAACCCTTCCTATTCATATACCCATCCAGATGCCTTTTAAATGTTGCAATTGTACCAGCCTTTACCACTTCCTCTGGCAGCTCATTCCAAACACGTACCACCCTCTGCATGAAGAAGTTGCCCCTTAGGTCTCTTTTATATCTTTCCCATCTCACCCTAAACCTGTGCCCTCTAGTTCTGGACTCCCCTATCCTAGGGAAAAAAAAATTGTCTATTTATCCTATCTATGCCTCTCATGATTTTGTAAACCTCTATAAGGTCATCCCTCAGCCTCCGATGCTCCAGGGATACAGTTCTAGCCTGTTCAGCCTCCCCCTGTAGCTCAAATCCTCAAATCTGGCAACATCCTTGTAAATCTCTTCTGAACCCTTTCAAGTTTCACAACATCTTTCCGATAGGAAGGAGACCAGAATTGCATGCAATATTCCAACGGTGGCCTAACCAATGTCGTGTACAGCCGCAGCATGACCTTCCAACTCCTGTACTCAATACTCTGACCAATAAAGGAAAGCATACCAAACACCTCCTTCATTATCCTATCTACCTGCGACTCTGCTTTCAAGGAGCTATGAACTTGCACTCCAAGGTCTCTTCGTTCATTCTACATAAAGCAGGATACTTTACCAATAGTGGCTACCTCCATGAAAATTAGCATTTGGCATATTTAAACAATGCCGGCAACTTTAAAACACAACCCACCCACTTTCCCATGCCATTGGTTGCTGGAAGTGAAGATGGGACTTCTGTATCCAAGATTCAGCTGGCATTTTTTAATATTCCTGCATCCATTTTGGTCCCAATCAAAACCATGAAAATCTAGCCCTTTCAGTCACCTGGGAAGTGCATTACATAGAGGCCTTGCACAAGAATAAAAAGAAAGTAGAGTGAAACAATATCAATTCCTTTACAGTGCAGTTCAGAAGACAAGGATGTTGCCAGGGTTGGAGGATTTGAGCTATAGGGAGAGGCTGAACAGGCTGGGGCTGTTTTCCCTGGAGCGTTGGAGGCTGAGGTGTGACCTTATAGTGGTTTACAAAATTGAGGGGCATGGATAAGGTAAATAGACAGTATTTTCCCTAGTGTCAGGGTGTCCAGAACTAGAGGGCATGGGTTTAGGGTGAGAGGGGAAAAGATATAACAGAGACCTAAGGGCTAACTTTTTCACACACAGGGTGGTACGTGTATGGAATGAGCTGCCAGAGAAGTGGTGGAGGCTGGTACAATTGCAACATTTATAAGGCACCCGGATGGGTATATGAATAGGAAGGGTTTGGAGGGCTTTGAGCCAGGTGCTGGCAGGCGGGACTAGATTGGATTAGGATATCTGGTCGGCATGGACGGGTTGGACCGAAGGGTCTGTTTCCATTCTGTACATCTCTAAGAAGTAATAAAAAGTTGCTGGAAAACTTGTTTAGCCAGAACAACGTCTGTTTTCATAGTAAATATGAAGGTAAAAAAAAATGCCCTGAAGCACTTTCAGGTTTCAGGCAAAAGGGTTCATTGGCCCAAAGGGCCCCTAGACCCCTAGCTTGTAATCATATCATTTCTTTTATCAAACTAATGTGACTTACTGAACCCCACATTTATACTAGATGTCTGTGGACTTTGAAATTACAATGATATCTCTTTCGAGAAAAGAGGAGTGATTTTTAAATCAATGGGACATGAGCAGTGTTCCATACAAATTTGCATAAAAAGCAGTAATTTCAGACATGTCCCTGTAACAAGCATGGAGCACAGTCCTGTGTTTATCACGAAGCTACAGCTGGGAATTCTCTCTGACTCTTCTCAATACTGACAGTTTGAAAGGCTGAGGCTGGCCACTTCATCACTGGATCAGAATTCTCTTGACCTAGCAGCACTGTGGGAGTATTTACGCTACAGACACCACAGCAGTTCAAGAAGGTGACTCAGCACCAGCTTCTTGAGGGCAAATAGCGATGTGCAATAAATGCTGGCTTTTTAGCAATGAACAAATCAAAAAAGAAATGAAGATGGAGCAGAGGTGTATGAATGAGTGATGACATGTTGGAGTTGGAACATCATGTTGAGGTTGTACAGGACATTGAGGCCTCTTCTGGAGTACTGTGTGCAGTTCTGGTTGCCCTGTTATAGAAAGGATATTATTAAACTGGAGAGGGTTCAGAAAAGATTTACTAGGATGTTGCCAGGACTGGGGGGGTTTGAGATCTAAAAGTAAACTGGAAAGACTGCGACTTTTTTCACTGGAGTGTTGGAGGTTGAGGGGTGATCAAATTGTGGTTTATAAAGTCATGAGGGGCAGAGATAGGGTGAATGACCAGATTCTTTTCCCTAGGCTGGGGATGTTCAAAACTAGAGGGCATATTCTTCATAGTGTGAGGAGAAAGATTTTAAAGATTGATTGAGGGGCAACTTTTTTACACACCGAGTAGCTTGCATGTGGAATGAACTGCTAGAAAAAGTGGTGGATGCAGGCATGGATACAATGTTTAAAAAGCATTTTGATAAGTACATGAATAGGAAAGGTTTGGAGTGATAACTGCAGGCAAATGGGACTACTTTAGTTAGGGATTATGGTCGGCATGGACTGGTTAGACCAAAAGATCTGTTTCCATTCTCTATGACTCTGATTCTATATACCGGCAGGTCATTAGAAGAAATGTTAAAGTCAGCAAGTTATTCTTTACTAATGTACAAGTTGGAAAGGGAGCATATCTTAACAAGATGAAGAAGGTTGATTTGCAGCTGGCAGGTTAGATAGATGAAGTGTTCATTAACAGCCTCCGAGCTTTCGTGTTCTGTTAAAATGGTGAATGTTTGCTAAGGGCTGATATGGTATTCGGTACATATTGACCTCTCCATGATGAAATATTGTTATTCCCCTCTGAGAGAGCAGTGCCCAATGGTTCAGTAGGACTATGGTGACTTTACTTGGTCAATTGGATGTTGCCGTTAATGCTCTCTTTGAGTTAAAAATCCTTGAGTTAAAATTAAGCTTGATAAGAAATGAAACCTTCAGTTTGACACATACTCCATATTGTATTACACCAGGGCCTGTGCAATATCCTCTTCCAAAATACTTTTAAAAACAATATTTAAGCTATCAAACATATTACGTGGATATTACTGTCTTAATACATCTGTGATAGGGTGGGTGAGTATTAAAAGAACCAAGTTTGTAAATCGTCCATTGGGTCACCTTTGAATGTCTTTTGAAGCAATGGAAAATGAGGCCAATGGATAGATAAATGAAGCAAAGATAGAGAGAAATTAAAACAGTTATAGTTGATGGGATAAATTAAGAAACTAGAACAAAACAAAAGGAGGAAAGAAAATGTCCCTGAAATCCAGAATAACAATAAGAAGTTTTATGAAAAATGACAAGCTGTTAGAAGTCCAACATTTAGTTAATTTTTACTGTCTGAACTTTATTTTATCAACACTGAGGAGCTCAACATTGTGCTGACCATCTTCTCTCTCTGCGGTTCTGATTAGTTAATGGATCATTGAATGGAACCTGGAGAGATTAATGGTTGTGGCGATACATGTTTGTACTTGCAGTAGTTAATATGGCCAATGCTAGATTCCTGTCTGTGAACCCAGTGCAGCAACCTTGTTACTGCAGGTCCTTCAAATTGACTCACTTACCAAGTGTAAATGATTTTATACATTTCCTGTTGTACAATTCCTGGAATATTATAAACTGAACAGAATTGATGTATTTCTTCTTTGGTCCTGAATGTATTTTAGATGCGTTTCTTTTTGTAGTTACAAGTTACTAGATTATCGTAATCAAGCCACTGCAGCCATTTGGTCAGCATTTTTCTTGGAAAACTCGTTTTCCATGTCATTGCACAACAGCTGGCTATGTACCAGCAGGTCACTAGAAGAAATCTAAAAGTCCAACAAGTTATTCTTTACCCCAGCTCTGGTAGGCAGATGTTTAATTTATAACCAAATAATCAATGAAGTAAACTTTTGATTGCCATGATTGCGTTGCATCTGCCTGACTGACTGACTGACCATCTGTAGCTGAGTTCACTTGAATCTTTCACACTCCAGTGAGAATAGAATTGTTGATGACGTAGCAGGCAAGAAGAAATATTGAGTGTTTGTGTTAAAGGGAAAACTATAACCGTGGATGACTTTGATCTACATATAAACTGGAAAAATCAGTTTGGCATGAGGAGCCTGGATGAAGAGTTCATAGAATGTTTTCTTGATAGTTTCTGAGAACAGTGCATTTTAGAGCCAACCAGAGAGCAAAATGTGTTAGACTTGATATTGTGTAATATGACAGGATTAAAAAATGACCTCAGAGTGAAGGCACCACTTGGTTTCAACAAACACAATATAATTGAAATTTACATGCAGTTTGAAAAGGAGAACATTTGGTCTAAGACTAGTATTTTGATTCTAAATATGGGCAGCAATGTGAGCATGAAAGCTGAGCTACCTGAAGTGAACTGGCTAGGAAATCGACAGTGGCAGACTTTTAAGGGGATATTTCAGAATACTCAGAATAAGCAGATTCCTATTATAAAGAAATGCTCCTAAAGGGCGGACCCACCATATGTGGTTAACTAAGAAAGTTCAAAAAATCCTTTTGCTTAAGAAGAATGCATCGAATCATGTGCAGTTGAGAATGGTGGGTCAGGTGTTTGTTCAGAGTTTAAAGAATGACTAAAAATTTAATAAGCAGGAAGAAATTAGAGTATGAGAGGAAGCTAGTTGGAAGTATAAAAGCATATAGTGGGAGATTGTATAACTATTTAAAAATGAAACAGAGGAGATAGTGGTCTCTAGAGAGTGAGAATGGAGAGTTAGTTATACATAAGGAAATTGTATATGAAATGAACAAATACTTTGCTTCTGTCCTCAGTATAGACGATATTAGATGTAAATCAGAAGAAGAGAGAGAGGGATTTTATTCAACAGGGTGTAACGATTAGAGTTCTGCAGGGCCTTAACTTGTTTACAATTTACATTAAATGGCAGATGAGGGAAGTGATGGCATGGTAGCTAACTTCACAGGTGCCACCAAGATAGAAGGAAAGTATGTCGTGAAGAAGGAGTGTACAGATGGAAATTGGAAGGGTGAGTGACTGGGCAAATATCTGACAGATCAAAGAGAATGTGGGAAACGCACAATTACTTGGGCAAGAAGCATCAAAAGGCAAAGTATTACATAAACAGGAAATGATTGTAGAATTTTGAGGCATAGAGAAATTTAGGTGTTCTAATGTATTAATCCAAAACGTTAGTATGCAGGAAAAGCACATAATTGCAAAAACTAACCTATTATGTTTTTTGAATTTATTTATTGCCCATTCCTAATTGCCCAATCACATTATTGCGGGCAGACCAGGAATGGGTGGCAACTTCCTACCCTAAGGAACTTTAGTGAACCAATGGGTTTTTCTGACAATCAACATGAATTCATGATGTCATTAGACTATTAGTTCCAGATTTATTTTCTATTGAATTCAAATTCCATCATCTGCTGTGGCGGGCTTCGAACCCCGGTCCCAAGACATTATCTGGTCTCCAGATTAACAGACTGGTGATAATACCACTAGGCCATCAAGCAAACAATCCTTAACTGCCTCTACACAGTGTGTTGCATAAGCATTTCTAACAACTAACACACGCACTTGGTTATATATTCATAAATCATAAATATAATTGCTGTGCTTGAGGAATTAAGTTCCTGGTTTGTCTATTAGTATTGCTTCGAGTAAAAAATGAGGTCTGCAGATGCTGGAGATCACAGCTGAAAATGTGTTGCTGGTCAAAGCACAGCAGGCCAGGCAGCATCTCAGGAATAGGGAATTCGACGTTTCGAGCATAAGCCCTTCATCAGGAATGAGAGAGAGTAGCCAAGCAGGCTAAGATAAAAGGTAGGGAGGAGGGACTTGGGGGAGGGGCGATGGAGGTGGGATAGGTGGAAGGAGGTCAAGGTGAGGGTGATAGGCCGAAGTGGGGTGGGGGCGGAGAGGTCTGTGCAGAGAGGTCTGTGCAGAGGAGATGACCTGGGGGGTGCAGTGAGAGAGAGACTCACTGAAATCCTTGTAGAGGGAGGAAGAGAGCTTCTTCAAGGAAGGCATCCTTGCAAGAGGATTCGCAGTAGGTTAAAATCTTCGAGTAAAAAATGAGGTCTGCAGATGCTGGATATTAGTATTGCTTAACAATTCTGTTTCCTACAACTTAATTCCTTAAAATAGGGTTGGAATTAAGTTCCCCTTTTCAGTATTATCGTATGGATGCATAAGAATAATTGGCTTTCTGTTTTTAAATTTGGCTGCTTCTAATTTTCTCTTTGTCTAGATATTTAAGACAGCAATATCACCTTGGATAAAAACATTCTGAAAGTTTACCTTCAGGAACATTAAACTAACAAACCTGCCGTTAACTGAATTTGATCTGCCTTATTTCTTAAAAGGAGTTATATCATTTTGAATTACTACGGGCTGTAACATTTACAGTAAAATTACAAAAAATCAAATCAAAGAGGGAATGTACCAACAAATGTGTGCTCAGCAGTGCTTTGAGTTACCTGATGATATCCCTATGTGATCCCATTAATCTACAAGCACATTGTTTTCATTTTTGCTTGACATACAATGGTGCCACTAATATATGAAAAATAACTTTATTTTTAAAATCTTCCAATAAGCTAACTTTTTAAGAGTTAAAAAATCTTGGAAAATGTTGATAGTTAGGTCCAGAAAGACTCAGGAATCATGTTGTGCTTAGCGTGCTGTCCATGGACATGACCCTGCAGTGTTGCCAATCATCTTTTCCATGTTTTTGTGTGGCACTGTGAGATCTCTGAAAAGCTGTTGTTTGCAGTTTCAGCTAGAGAAACAGGTGGATGAGCAGATGGTCTTCATCTGGCTCCTCAGAACCATTGCTGCTAATGGCTCCTTGGTTGAAGAATTTTCTACGGCTGTGATTGCCTCAATCTGTCAGTTTTTTGGTGCAGTGCAGAGTATTGGCCACCTTGGTATGGGTTTCCATGGTTGCGTCTTATGGAATTTCTGTGCCAGTGTTCCATAGTCAGGCAAAACAAGCCTCAATGTTGGGCCTGTTGCCCTCACCACGCTTTGCTTCGAAACACATTTGAACCTAGTTAGGCAGAAGTAGCTAGAAGGGACCTCTGTCATGACATGTTCCTTGCCCTCACCACTTATTGTGTGGGAGACTATGCCTTGCCTTGTCAGGGTTCAGTCCAGCCTTCTATTATTGTAGGTTTGCTCCTTGTGGCCAAACCCCTTTAACAGGCCAACTCCTCTTTCCTGTAGGCCTGGACTAGAGAAGGGATTTTTCTCTGTTTGAACTGCTTTTAGCAATGAGAATGCCTCCTTGTCAAACTGTTCCAAGACTTTTCCCCCTTTGCTTCAGAATGTTTGACCAACTCAGTGGTGAAATATCACATCCTGCGCAATGACTGCTTTTTGATGCACATCACACTTTTCTACATGCTGTATTCACATCACTTGGTCTTAAATTTACAGTGCTTTTAACTTTACCATAGATGTAGCTATTTTTGGAGGATTTGAACATCTTTTTATAAGTGATCTTAATGTCAATTGATGACTTGCCAGGGATCTTTTACTCTAACGTGGAGTAACTCCACTCTGGTGGTGCAGTCATATGACATGTATGTGTGAGTTCAGCTAATCTCTAATTACAGTTCAGAATTTCAGTGTATTACATCCATCCTTCTACTGGATTTCTGATTGTGTAGGAATTGCTGATAACTTGCGCGCACACAATTTCAGATTATCAAAATTTGACTTGTCTTAACTTCACTGTCAACTCAAATAGAACCCTGAGAGACCATTTCTATGATCACTGCTATTTCTACTCATCCATTTCCCTCTAAATCCTTCAATATCTCCTTTAATGGTCTGATATTTCGTTTCTCTTTAAATTGGCTAACATGGCAAAAACTTATATTTGTTTATTGCAATATTCCTGAATTATATACTCTGAAATTCTAAAAGGAATTCTCATCTTACTTTTAATCAATTTGCAATTATCTATCTCCACAATAATCATTTCTTTTGGAAGTAATGTTGCAAATGATTTGAAAATCTCTGTAAATGTCCGGTTAGTGTTTATTAACTCATCCTTTTTTTTAAATCTAGGACCGATTTCACAATTAGCCATTCTAATTTTAGTGACCGAAACAGGAATTGCTGGAAAAGCTCAGCAGGTCTGGCAGCATCTGTGGAGAGAAATCAGCATTAACATTTCAGTTGAGTGACCCTTCATCAAAACTGGGTCAGCATTTACTTTTGGTGATATCCTTGTGGGATGCTATGTAATTTTTCATTATTTTTGAAACCCATCTGAAATTATCTTTTCAAACTTCCTCATCTTCTCCATCTTTCCTTATCTTCATCAGGTTTATTTTTTTCTCGTTTTATCATTTCTATGACCTCCATATATTCTTCTCTTCAGGTTTAGCTTGTTTTTGACTTTGTCAACTTCATGCTGAAACTTAATATCTCCCTTTCACAGTAATTATTTTGCACATTTACAACTTTTTTCTTAAAAGCTCTTGATCCATAGTTGTGTGGAACAATTTCCCATTTTATCTCATCTCAGCAAGACCATTTTGCATGTATGTAAATCTGTCCTTTTTACATTCTAGACCGCCCGATGATTTTATTATTTTTACTTTTTAGAGAACAAAGAACAAAAAAAATTACAGTAAGGGAACAGGCCCTTTGGGCCTTCAAGCCTGCAGTGATCCAGATCCTCTATCTAAACCCATCACCTGTTTTCTAAGGATCTGTATCCCTTTGTTCCCTGCCTATTCATGTATCTGTCTAGATGCATCTCAAATGATGCTATCATTCCTGCCCGTACCACCTCCATTGGCAACGTGTTCCCGGGTACTCACCACCCTCTGCATAAAGAGATTTCCATGCATATCTCCCCTAAACTTTCCCCTCTCACTTTGAACTCATGACCCCTAGAAATTGAGTCCTCCACTCTGTGAAAAAGTTTCTTGCTATCCACCCTGTCTTCACCCCTCATGATTTTGTAGGCCTCAATCAGGTCCCCCCTCAACTGCCTTCTTTCCAATGAAAATAATCCTAATCTACTCAATCTCTCCTCCATAGCTAGCACCCTACCTATCAGACTAGATCCTGACAAACCTCCTCTGCACCCTCTCCAAGACATACTCGTTAGAATGCTCCGGACCCCATGCAACTTCACCTTCATCAGCCTACCATGGGGAATCTTATCAAATGCCTTATTAAGTGCATATGTATAACATCTACATCCCTTCCCTCATCAATCAACTTTGTAACCTCTTCAAAGAATTCTATTAGGTTTGTAAGACATGACGTTCCCCGCACAAAACCATGCTGCCTATCACTGATAAGCCCATTTTCTTCCAAATGGCTATATATCCTATCCCTCAGTATCTTCAGTTGCATCCCTACCATTGACGTCAGGCTCACAGATCTATAATTACCTGGATTATCCCTGCTATCCTTCTTAAATAAGGAGACAGCATTAGCAATTCTCCAGTCTCCTGGGACCTATCCCATGTTCAAGAATGCTGCAAAGATATCTGTTAAAACCCCAGGTATTTCCCCTCTTGCTTCTCTCAGTAACCTGAAATATTTTGAAATATTTTCGTAGGGTCCTGTGCCATCCCAACCTGCTCTTGTATTTTTGGCTTTTTCTGCCACATTTTCCATTTTTCTCTCTCCCACTGCTTCAGCTATTTTCTCATGTTAATTTTGGTTTTGTGCTGATGGCACTTAAGCCAATTAATAATTGACTGTTTCCACTTGAGCATTCCCTCAGCCATTCTAGAGTTTGTGCTGAGTATTGTGAAACTCCCTGGTATTCTTTTGAGGAGTGCCATGATGCCTTTCACATCTACCTGAGCAGGCAAAGCCTTGGTTTAATGGCAGCTTAGACAAAGTAATTCACTCAAATGTTCACGTTGGATTCTATGCTTAAATTCATAATGTTTTGACTCAAACAAGAGTGTTATTACAGAGCTATGCTTACATACAGTGTCTGTATTCGTATCATATTCAAAGACACAAAGACCATTTAGTGGCCATAACGTTCCTGCCTAACAAACTCAGATTGTTGCATTCACGATTTAGCACTTCTTGTTTTCAGACTCTTTATGTGCATTGACAACACTGCTGTCCCTGTCCTCCATGTCTCATGGCCCCTGCACTGTCACTGTTTTATCAGACTGTTTGGCCTCCAGTTCTGGAATTAGCTGTAATTTCCTCTAGCTAAAAAAATGAGTAAGGCTGAAATTACCACAGACACTATGCCCTTTTCATCTTACAGTTTCCTCCCTACCACTCTTCCTTTTGGAAATTGCATGGGAAAAAGTAGATTTTGCTGTATTTTTACAACAAACTGATAACTAAGTTGTGTAAGAGTACTCTTTGAGAAAAAATTACCTCAACCCTTTATGTCATTTCTTTCAGTGCTGCTTGGAAAAGGAAGGTAAAGAAAACATTACGTGCTCTCACATGTCACCTTTTCAGTTTACTTACTTGAGTCAGAGGCTTAGTCATCATTGAAGGATTTTAAACCCTTAATCTTGGCTGCCACTTGAATACAGCACATGCTATAAGGTCATATCTCCTAACTGAGGGTAGAACATTTCAGATTCCCAGAATTTATTTTATATTGCCCGCTTTGCTGTTATGGGATGTAAATAACATTAGTTCAATAATGGATACCACGCTTTTGGCCTAAATGTTAACCATTGATCAGTGCAGTACGTGACTCAAAGATAGCAAAGAGGCAAAGATGGAATTTTGTACATTTAATTTGAGAAATGAAGGATTGAGAACATTGTGACACACGTTTTGAAACTTCTGAAGTTCGTTTTGAGGAAGTTTGAGGGATTTGAAAGATGGCTCTGTGTGCAGTGCACATTGTGTTCAGGTACACACTGAATCATCATGGTCTGTAATGAAAAGAAACTAACATTGAAGGAAGATTTGAGGGAGTTCAACTTGAATATAAAGGTCTAGTGTTATAATAAAGACAAGCTGCCCTTTTAGAGGAAAGGGAATAAATTTGAAGTTGAGAATAAAGTAAATGCTTTCCTCACAATGATTGGACCAGGCACTTTTGACGTGTTTTCTTTAAAACCAGTATTGTCCAAGACACTAAACTAAAATGAAGAACTCCTGGCACAAACAAAGAGATTGGTGGAGAAATTCACCAGGTCTCTCCACTGATGCTGCCAGATTTTTATTTTTGTTTGTCCAAGAGACTCCTGAGCAATGGAATATGTTGAAATTAATGAAATTTTGGGCTCCTGTTGTGGTATGACTGTGAGTGAGATTGCAGTGGGGCTTACACTGTGTGAAAGGAAGCAGTTGTGAAGTGAAATTTGCAGATTAAGTTCTTGAATTAAACCAAGTTACATCACTGGGTGTGGTGCAAACTAAGAAATCAATTTTGAAGGCACATTGTTAGAAGACCTAAACAAAACGCAGGCCAAGCTTTTGAGAAAAGGCAATGATCAGACATGGAACGGGGCTCACAATAAACCCATAGTTCCTGACCAGCTGGGGAGGTCAGCTGGATTTCTGAGACTCAAGGCCATGGCAACCATGTTTAGTTTCAGTCATAAATTTACATGCCACTGTTGCCAACCATTTAAGTGCTCCCATTTTTTGTTAAAGTGTGCTATACTTGAGGGAAAGTCAGTCATATAAGGACAGCATGTAGGAGTAGAGAAAATAATCACATAGCAAACTAGAGTAAAGCCTCAGTTTGAAGTTATGGTTGATTGAAAGACCCTTCAAAAGCCTGAAAGTCCTTGTGTGTGCATATGATAAGTTATGAAAACAGAATGTTACAGTGTAGAACAATCAAGAGCTCTAGTCATAGAGTCATTACTCTGACAAGAGAAAACAGCACGTGCATGTTGAGAGTGAAAGGGCTGAAATCAGTGAAACTTGGAACTTTATTGCTCAGTTTCATTATCGATACAGCTGCAGCTGTATCTATAATCTCAGGAGGTGAGTTCAAGAAATCCCAGACTCCCATTCCTTTCTGCAAAGGAATTGATTAACCATACCAATTGGAGAGAGATTCTGTCAGGTAGGTCATGTTCTTGAAAGAGGAAATTGGACAAACGGAAAGCAGGAAATTTGGGGTTGGCTTATATATCAGGGAAACTAATATGCTGAGAGCTGTATTATATGTCATAGAGTGCTACAGCTCTGAGACAGGCCCTTTGGCTCATACTAGTCCATGCTGACCAAAAGGTGTTGGTTGAGATTACAGTAAAGGCAATTCTGCAATCTGAGTTGGTAAGTCTTCAGGCATAGTAGATGTTGGTTCTGTCATGGTATTCTGGGAACTTCTGCATACTGGCTATCTTGCACCTTCATTGATTTTTTTTAAAAAAAATGTGTGGAGGGAATCCAGTATAATATAGGACCTCCTATTTTCTTAAATTGATTGTCTGCTGTTCTCTCTTTCCGGTAGATGTAAATAAAGTTAGTTCAGTGATGGCTTCTTGCTGTGAGTCTATTTTGAATTTTTTTTCAGTGCATTCTTCAACAGTGGATGATAAAACAAAGAAGTACTCTCTGTTTACAGTCCTTCGCATTGATTCCTACAATATTATTTGAGGAATCACAGCTAACATTTCTCTCCCAAATAGTTGCAGAGATGACACATTATCTGTTCATTACATTCATTGTACTCATGGAATCACATTTTTTATTAAATGGCTGCCTGTCATTTTAAATAATTGCATTTCAGAAGAATTTATTGTCAAAACACAGGTTTGGTCAATGTAATGAAGTCATACATAAATGTAACTTCAAAAATTAATTATTGCAAATTGTTTCTTTGGTGATTTGCATTTCCATCAATACTCTCTTGTGCTTCAAGCTAATAATACATATTTAGAGAACATTTAATTTGTCAATGTCAACCTGTTGGCTTTTTGTTCCACTAATTCTATTTAGATTGGTTTAGCACAAGCTGATTGGGACTGGTGTAGAAATTAAACCACTCACACTTATTTCTGCCTATTTCATTTCTAACTTACGCTGTTTTATTTTCTGGTATTTGCTAATATGCAAGTAAGAAAATAATAGCCCATATTTTGCAGTCAGTCAACAAGAAAGCAGTAGCTCTTGCCACTGAGCTCCATAAAGATCTAGTGATATCTAGGATGTGGATTTCCTCTTTCCTGACAATAGTTTGAACTAGCAACCAGGCATCCAGCAGCAGTGATTTGATTGGATTTATTGTAGTCACATGAATCTAAGTACAGTGAAAAGCTTTGTTTTGGGAGCAGTATAGACAGATCATGGCAAACAAGGACGTCCAGATTATAGGGTGCTGAGACAGGGAGGCCTACAGGTCACACTGCACAGGAGGTGCAGAAAGCAAGATCAACATTAGCAAGATCAACATTATTTGAAGTTAGAAAGTCCATTCATCAACCTTCCAACAGCAAGGAAGAAGCTGTTCTTCAACCTGTTCTTGAATGTGTCTAAACTTCTGTACCTTGTCTGACAGAAGAGGTTGTAGGAGTGTATTTGCGGATAAGAGGGATCTTTGATGTTGGCAGCTTTTCTGTGTCAATTAGAAATATAAATGGAATCCATGGATGGGACATTGGCTTCTGTGATGGTCTGTACTGTATACAAAACCTTCTATCGTATTTTACAATCCTGGGCAGAGCAGTTGGTGTACCAAGCTGTTATACACATGGTTAGTATGCTTTCTATTGTACATCTGTCGAAGTTGGTGAGGGTCCAAATGGACATGCTGAATTTCCTAAAGCTGGCTGAGGAAGAAGAGGCATTGTTGTTTTGTCTTGACCGTTGCACGTATGTGTGAAGTCCAGGACTCTTAGGAAGTGACATTCTTGACCCTCTGCACTTCAACTCCATTGATGTAAATGGGGGCGTGTCCACCTCCTTTTTTTCCTGAAGTCAATGTTGTCATCAGTCAGGCCAAATAGCTAAACACATTGAAGTATTCTCAAGTGCAGTGAACGAAGAAGTAAAATGCTGATGGCCCTATAGTGTTCAAAAGTCTGTGCAATCAAGCTTGGTGGTGGTGCCATGCAATATAATTGCAGAGAATTTACAATGTGAAGATAGAATTTTGTCACCACAAAAAAATTGAGATGGTCACTTACAGATGTAACAAAGTCAGGCAGGTTGGTGAGGAAAAAGTCAATTACTTTTCTACTGTTGGATCCCTCATCACCACCTTCATTCTTAGACGTTTTCCTGAGCCACTCTTAGTGATGGACATTGGAATCTTCACCCAAAGTACATTGTGTACCCTTGTCACCCGCTGTGCTTCCTTCTTTTGGTGTTCAACATGGCAAAGGTCTGATTCATCGGCCGAGAGGCAAGAGCAGTAAATGCTAATCAGAACGGGTCTCCTTTTGTTTGTTTGCAATGAATCTTTATGGGGTTCAGTGTCAATGTTGAAGATTCCCAGGATAGCTCCTTCCCACCTATGTACAGCTTTGCCAGAGCACCCAGTGTTAATAAGTAAGACTTTGCAAGGTCTGCAGGGTTTATTGTTTCCAGTGCTAGTGTTGGATGTCCGTCCTGTTTAATTTCTTAGCTGTATCAAACCAAGACTAAGTTACTTGCCTGTGCGTCTCAGAGAACCTTTAAATGTCAATCACATTGCTCTGGTTCTTGTGTCATTTAGAGTCACATGTAGACCAGATTTCCTTTGGAAAAAGATATTACTGAACTAGAGAGGTTTATACAACAATTAATATGGTTATTAGTAGACTGGTTTTTAAACTCCAGATTTGTGAATTGAATTCAAATTTAACATTTACAATGGTGACATTCAACCCCATGTCCCCAGAATGTTAGCAACAACATCTGAATTGCTAATCCAGAGGCATTGCCTCCCTGCCACTGCCTCCCGCTCCCTCCCTTTCTCGTGCTAATACCGCCAAAATTGTAGGGAATTTATTTCCTTCTTTGGCAAAACATTTGCGTTTGTAAACTGTAATCAGCTTGTTGCTTCCTGTGAGTGTCCCCTGAGTATGCTACAGTATCAACATTTTTTTTCTGATCACACAGCAACTTAAAGGGCTTTGATTGCTTGCAATAATTTACATCACATTTCCGTGATGTGTGATACCCTGTACCATTGGAATGTTGATTGTTCACTTTAATAAGTAGAGCACACTGCAGGATGTCTTTCTTCCTTCCCAAGTCAATGTTATCGAATATTTCATTATACCTCATAAGTCATCAAAATTTGGCATCCTTGCTGTCCTAAATAACTCTGACCTTACTCGCACTGTCTAGCCTGTTCATCTGGTCTAGTCTTCATTTTTGGCTGCATCTATGAGTGCTGGAAGCTCATGTTCAAGTGATTATGATTGGTCTTGTTATTCAATCAGAGATCTGGTCTAATCAGGTTAAGCAGAAGTCTTTCCTTGTCTGCATCTGATCTTGCCTCACTCTATTAATCCTAGCAGAGAGGATAGTTTAACATTTCTCTGTTATGAATTGCTTGCTTACTACTCTTTATGCCTGTTCTCTCTATCTTTGTCTCTAATACCAAGTGCAAAAGAAACCCAAAGCTATCAATCTGTGTCTGATACCTATCTATGTGGACAGAAGACTGAGGGTGGTGGTGGAGGGTTGTTTTTCAGACGGGAAACCTGTGACCATTGGAGTGCCACAAGGATCAGTGCTGGGTCCACTGTTTTTCATCATTTACATAAATAATGTGGATGTGAGAATAAGAGGTACAGTTCGTAGGTTTGCAGATAACATCAAAATTGAAGGTGTTGTGGACAGCAAAGAAGGTTACCTTAGATTACAACAGATCTTGATTAGATGGGCCAATGAGCTGAGAAGTGGCAGATAGAGTTTAATTTAGATAAATGTGAGGTGCTGCATTTTGGGAAAACAAACCTCAGCAAGACGTATGTACGTAATGGTAAGAGTAAAAAATGAGGTCTGCAGATGCTGGAGATCACAGCTGCAAATGTGTTGCTGGTCAAAGCACAGCAGGTTAGGCAGCATCTCAGGAATAGAGAATTCGACGTTTCGAGCATAAGCCCTTCGTAATGGTAAGATCCTAGGGAGTGTTGCCTAACAAAGAGACCTTGGAGTGCAGGTTCATAGCTCCTTGAAAATGGAGTCGCAAGTAGATAGGATAGTGAAAGTGGTGTTTGGTATGTTTCCTTTATTGGTTCGGCCACTGAGTATAGGAGTTGGTAATACATGTTGCAGCTGTACAGGACTTTGGTTAGGCTGCTGTTGGAATATTGCATGCAATTCTGGTCTCCTTCCTATTGGAAAGATGTTGTGAAACTTGAAAGGGTTCAGAAAGGATTGACAAGGATGTTGCCAGGGTTGGAGGATTTGAGCTATAGGGAGAGGCTGGATAGGCTGGGGCTGTTTTCCCTGGAGCGTCAGAGGCTGAGGGGTGAGCTTATAGAGGTTTCTAAAATCATGAAGGGCATGGAGAGGATAAACAGACAAGGTCTTTTCCCTGGGGTGGAGGAGTCCAGAACTAGAGGGGAAAGATATAAAAGAGACTTAAGGGCCAAATTTTCACGCAGAGGGTGGTGTGTGTATGGAGTGAGCTGTCAGAAGCAGTGATAGGGGCTGGTACAATTAGTGTTGAAAAGGTATCTGGATGGGTATATGAATAGGAAGGGTTTAGAGGGATATGGGCCAGGTGCTGGTAAATGTGGACTAGATTAGGTTGGGATATCAAGTTGGCATGGAGGAGTTGGGCCAAAAGGTCTATTTTGGTACTGTACATCTCTATGACTCAACATCCAAGACCGGAGGGCCTGTAGTGTTCTAATTTCTGTCCACCATCACCACCACTTGGCTCTCTACCTGTCTCACCTGGCATTGGCTAATGCTGAGAGTTTGATTTTTATTTTGTGTGTGTTATCTGTTGGCAATTCTCCATTTACACAGTTGCAAGCCTCGGACCTCTACCTGTCATGATTCTAATTTAAGTGAAAGTTGGACCCATGACTGTTTATGGTTACAATTTTACTCAAGTTCTCATTACTTCTGCCCTTTGTGTTGAGTTTAATATATTTACACTCAAAATGAAATCTCTACCTCGTCTTGCTCCACTATGTCTTTTCACCCTTCTCCTGCAGTTTGCACTGTTTGCATGTTGACTTTTCTTATATATCCTTTCAAGTCCATCATTGATGGTAGAGCATCTGGGCACCTTCAGCATAAAATGTCTTTAAAAAGAAAATCCTTTAAAAATCTGAAAATTGATTTGTTTGGTCAAGCTATGATAGTCTTTTCTTTATATGTGTATTCCTTCATTATTTCTTCATTCCATAAAGTGTTATCTGCTGTTTCTTCCATTAAAGGTGCTATGTTAATGCAATTTATTTGTTGTTTGCGTATGAAAGTGGCAAGCATTGTAATTTTTATGCTAACTAATAACTTAAGAGCTAAATGAGAGCAGTTTCAGTTTTTTTTAAAATGCGAGCAAATAGTATTAGTAAATTGTGATACAGTTAATAAAAAAAGTTTATTGATGTTTTAAAATTAAATCTCAATTGCATTTTAAAAATATTTTTCTTTTTTTAATCCTAGACTTGATATCTACAGGAAAGTACCAAAAGACCTTACACAGCCCACATACACAGGAGCTTTTAGTGAGTATTGTGAGGGGAAAAAAACTGTTTGCTTTTACTTACTCAGTCAGATTTGCAGATGTGTTCCTGAGAATTTATGGAAAATGAATACTTCAAAATGGTCTCCCTGCATGAAGGTGATCAGTCCTTGAGACATTAGAACTACCAAACTGCAAACAATCTCTCATTCTTATCTTATTCCACTTATGAAGTACTTATATTCAGCACATCAGACGTACTGTATAAATGCAAGTTGTTGTTCAAAGCAGCTCAGAAGTGTCTGCAATTCAACAACTCCACAGTGCCAACAAAAGCAAATAAAAGCAAATCATTGTTTTTTTTTATTTGTTCATGGGATATGGATGATATTGTGAAAGCTAGTACTTTTTGCCAACCTCTGTTAGCCTTGTGAGGTTATGGTCTGTTGTTTTCTTGGAACTGTTGTATATTATGGGATAGCTTTGCTGTTAGGGATATCTGCTTTCAGATTTGAACCCTTCACTGTGCAGTCCAATTGTAACTCCTCCAAAGTTGAAGCTTACTGTGCCCAGAAATTGGGCAATAGGCTTGTGATTATAAATGACAACTAACATTTGGCTGTATACATGTTTGTTATCTCCATCACTGAGAATCAAACTATATAGCACCTTGATAGGTAGCCCCACTGTTTATGTGGTTGGACTACTGAGCTTTTAGTCAATGGTTAACCCCCAGAATGTTGATGACAGAGGACTCGGTGATTGTTGTGTGCTCAATGTCAAGGAACTGTGACATTGCAGTACCATTTAGGATCTATGGCTGCTACTTGATTAGGTTTTGGATAACTCTGCCAATTTTGACACCAGACTCAAGTTGGTGACGAATACTTGGCACTGTGTGCCTTCATTTTTTCTGGTGCCTCAGCTGATACTGTGTGACTCATCAGGTTCAAAGCTTATTTGGCATCTCCCATAATCTAACCAAACTGTTCCAGTACAGCTACAAGACTAACAGCTACTTGCCAGTAGAAAACTGTCCAGGTATGCCCACAAATTGATGGTTATTCTTGATCTTCAGGGGAGTGATGGAAAGCATTGTTGATTTTCTATCTAGCAGCACTTGTTTTGCAATAACTTGTTTACCACTTTCAGTTTAGATTTCACCAGGGCAACCTGGCTCACGAATTTAGAACATAATTGGATTCCCGAACTGAGATGAGAGTTGATGACCTTTGATGTTACAGAAGCATTTGATATCGAGGAATGATATCAAAAATTGAAGTCAGTAGGCATTGGAGGAAAAACTGACCACTAGTTGGAGTCTTAATCAGTACAATGAAATTGTTGAAAGTCACTTATCTCCATTCAGAGGACATTGTTCCAAGATTTATTCAGGTTATTTTCCCAGACCAATTCTGTTTGGTCATTTCATTAATGACCATCAGCAGCTTATAAGTAAGACCAAAGGTGCGGTGCTTACTGACAAATGTCCTTAGCACAGTTCTGGATTCCTGAGATCCTGAAGCAGAAGCAAGACACAGACAATATTCAGGCTTTGGCTAATAAGTGGCAAATAATATTTCATGCCACACAAGTGCAAGACAGTGGCCATCTCCAACAAGAGGGATACATGAATAGGAAAGGTTTGGAGAGATATGGGCCATGAGCAGGCAGGTGGAACAAGTTTAGTTTGAGGTTTTGTTCGGCACAGACTGATCAGATTGAAGGGTCTGTTTCTGTCCTGTATGACTCAATGACTCTATAAGGAAGACTCTAACCATGTTCCCTTGATGGTTATTGGCATTCCAACATCCTTGGGGTTAATATTGACCAGATATTTAACAGGACCAACCATGTCTATACTGTGGCTATAGTTACAGGTTGAAAGTAGGGAATTGTACTGTAAATCTACTTGCGACTGCCCAATTCTTGTCTATCTTCTACAAGACGCAGGTCAGGAGTGTGATCGATTTCCCTCTGTTCACATTAATGAGTACAACTCTGACAATAAGAAAATCAACATCATCTTGAGTAAAGTAACCCATTTGGATGTCCACTCACTTTTTCTCTTTCTAATAAGAGTGTGCTGTTGCATGAGCATGTTCCATTTACAACATGTAGTACAGTGACATGATTAGGCATCTTCAGCAGTACCTTTCAAACCCTGAACCTCTAATGTCCAGAAGAATAAGGGCAGCAGGTTCATGGGAACACTACCTACAGATTACTGCCCAATCCACACAGTATCTTGACCGAGGACTCTGCCCCTATTCACTATTGTTGGGTTGAAATCCTGGAACTCTCTTCCTATTGGCATCATGGAACTTCCATATGGGCTGCAGTAGTAAAAAATTGGCAGCTCACAGCCACCACCACTTCAAAGGCATTTAGGGTTTGGCACTAAATGCTTTAGTATTTGTCACTTGTTTTCTTGCCTGCTAGTCCATATCTCCAACAGTGTTGATAGTGGGGTATTCAGTGATGGTCTATCATTGAGCATCAAGGAGAGGTGGTTAGAGTTTCCTTGGGGATGGGCTTGGTCTGTCATTCTCTACCCCACTGATTCTGCCCTTGCTGGAAGACTGCTCCTTTCTACCACCTTTTCTGCCCTGATGAAAGATCAATGACATAAAATATTCACTGTTTCACCTTCCAATAGATGTGTTTACCAACTATTCATTACTTTAATTCCTTCAGTTATGTTTTAGATTATTTGTTTGAGGCTCTTGTGTCTTAACATTTTTTTTATTTGTCTAAAATGGAGTATCACTTTGCCTTATTGTTTGCAGACCGTGACTCTGTAGGGTTGATATTTGTATTTTCAAGTCTCTAATGATCTTGTTTTTCTGCTGGATTATTTCTGCATTGCTATGAATGAAGTCTTGGTCAGTTCCCAAGCCTGACTGACAACCCTCGATCAGGAGTGTATGGAGACTGTGTCTGTGTCTGTTGTCTGGCTCCTGTGTTTCCTGCTGCCTGGCTAAAATGACTCTGCCCTGTTAGCGTCACTGTCCAGGTCTTGGGAGAAAGTAAACATTCCCAGTACAATCCTCAGGAGACAATGGCCTAATTTGAAGACTCCTAAAGACGCTGGTGCCTGACAAAAATGGAAACTCAAAAGATAAACCTAAGTTTGAACCTTCGTCAAAACCAGTTCAGATGATTTTATTTTTAATCTCGTTAAGGTTTTTTTTGGGGCCACGATATTAAATCTCCCACAACAATTACTTCATAACCGAAGTATTGCTTCTTGATAACACTTTAACAGAATTTGTTTCAGGAGCAGAATGCACAAGCCGTCGCCATCCCTCCCCCACCACCACCAACATCAGAATTAATCCATCATGTTCCCTTTTGTGTTGCTGCCTGGGTCATTGATGTTTTTGCATGCTTTCTCCATTTCTGGTTGTCCAAAGGGTCATCTCTTTTATATAATTACTTAATGACCCTACTTTTCCCTCCGAGTCCATGGCTTTGTGAATTGCCTTGGCCTTGTTAGTCATACATTCTTTTCCTATTGACGCTTTATTGTCTCTTGTGAAAATGCCCATTCTATTGCTTCCCAGTTCTCTCCTATACGCTGAGATTTCATCCTTTTCTCATGAATTGCTGCTTTTCATGATAATCATTCCCTCTGTTACCCAATCCATTGCCAACTTGAGCTTCCCATTTTCTCCAAGATTCTCCCACTGCCCCCTGATAAGCTCCCAGATGATAAATACCTAAACCCTCAGGATTGCTTGTTGCCCGCCCCTTGGACTGCCTTGGCAGGGCAGCCACAGCTGAGCATACCCCAACCCTCAGACAGATGTCTTCACAATATTTGACTTGAAGGAGTGGGCTGTGGCCTAATCCCTGAATTGCAAAGCCATGGAGTTCCATTTCTAGTAGGACCAAGCACCAGAATGACCCTGGCCAACTTAATGGATTGTAATCAGATGAGTCCCTTTACTTGGTTTTGGGGAATCCCCAACTTATTAATGGCCTCCTCGAGCCCACTCAGGACAGGTCCCTTTGACTTTCAGATGTAACCATTTGTTTAAGGCACATACAGAATGCTACCAATGTAAGTTGCTGGCACAATTTGCAAGTGTGATTCTGGTGTATTGCAGGGCTGTAGAACAAAACGTACCCTCTCTGGACTGTCAGTGCTGTGAATTGTGACAAATTTCTGTCTGTGAACAAGGCAGCAATACAAGGCAGAGAAGCTGATAGCCTGTAGCTTCGCACTGAAGAACCAACCTGTTGAAAAGCAAAACACACCATGTGGGCTGGCAATGCAAAATCAATGAGTGCTAAGAAGGTTAGCTAAGAGCCATAAGATGCATTCTTGGGTAGGTGCTTGATGTGTGTTTGCAAATTGACTTTGAGAAGCAAAACATAAATGCCCCTGAGTTCCAATGTGAAGAACTGCTTTGCTGTAGTGATGTGTCAATTATGCTGAAAGCAACATAATGATGCTGAGGGTTGCTGTTTCCTACATGTATGGATGGAAGGGCGAAAAAGATTGTTTCCAGGGAGCATTCAGGAACATCGTTGTACAGTTGGAGTTGCCTGAAGGCCTGATAACTGCTCTGACTTGGAGTCATAGACATAGAGATGTACTGCACAGAAACGGACCCTTTGGTCCAACCTGTCCATGCCGACCAGATATCCCAACCCAATCTAGTCCCACCTGCCAGCACCCGGCCTATATCCCTCCAAACCCTTCCTATTCATATACCCATCCGGGTGCCTTTTAAATGTTGCAATTGTACCAGCCTCCACCACTTCCTCTGGCAGCTCATCCCATACACGTACCACCTTCTGCGTGAAAAATTGGTGTCGAGAGTGTGTTGCTGGAAAAGCACAGCAGGTCAGGCTGTATCTAAGGAGCAGGAGATTCGATGTTTCAGGCCAGAACCCTTCATCAGGAAAAATTGGCCCCTATGTCTCTTTAACATCTTTCCCATCTCACCCTAATCCTATGCCCTCTAGTTCTGGACTCCCCTACCCCAAGGAAAAGACTTTATCTATTTATCCTATCCATGCCCCTCACGATTTTATAAACCTCTATAAGGTCACCCCTCAGCCACCGATGCACCAGGGAAAACAGCCCCAGCCTGTTCAGCCTCTCCCTGTAGCTCAAATCCTCCAATCCTGGCAACACCTTGTAAATCTCTTCTGAACCCTTTCAAGTTTCACAACATCTTTCCGATAGGAAGGAGACCAGACTTACACGCAATATTCCAAAAGTGGCCTAACCAATGTCCTGTACAGCTGCAACATGACCTCCCAACTCCTGTACTCCATACTCTGATCAATAAAGGAAAGCATACCAAATGCCGCCTTCACTATCCTATCTACCCGCGACTCCACTTTCAAGGAGTTATGAACCTGCACTCCAAGGTCTCTTTGTTCAGCAACACTCCCTAGGACCTTACCATGAAGTGTATAAGTCCTGCTAAGATTTGCTTTCCCAAAATACAGCACCTCGCATTTATCTGAATTAAACTCCCATCTGCCATTCCTCAGCCCATTGGCCCATCTGATCAAGATCATTTTGTAATCTGAGGTAACTTTGCTGTCCACTACACCTCCAATTCTGGGGTCATTTGCAAACTTACTAAATATACCTCTTATGGTCCCATCCAAATCATTTATATAATGATGAAAAGTGGAGGACCCAGCACCGATCCTAGTGGCACTCCACTGGTCACAGACCTCCAGTCTGAAAAACAACCCTTCACCACCACTCTTTGTCATCTACCTTTGAGCCAGTTCTGTATCCAAATGGCTAGTTCTTCCTGTATTCCATGAGATCTAACCTTGCTAGCCAGTCTCCCATGGGGAACCTTCTCGAACGCCTTATTGAAGTCCATATAGATCACATCTACTTCTCTTCCTTTATCAATCCTCTTTGTTCCTTCTTCAAAAAACTCAATCAAGTTTGAGAGACATGATTTCACATGCACAAAGCCATGTTGACTATCTCTAATCAGTCCTCGCCTTTCCAAATACATGTACATCCTGTTCCCCAGGATTCCCTCCAACAACTTGCCCACCATTGATGTCAGGCTCACTGGTCTATAGTTCCCTGGCTTGTCCTTGCCACCTTTCTTAAATGGTGGCACAACGTTAGCCAACCTCCAGTCTTCCGGCATCTCGCCTGTGATTATCGATGATACAAATATTTGAGTAAGAGGCCCAGCAATCGATTCCCTGGCCTCTCATGGAGTTCTAGGGTACACCTGATCAGGTCCTGGGGATTTATCCACCTTTATGCGTTTCAAGACATCCAGCACTTCATCCTTTATAATATGGACATTTTGCAAGATGTCACCATCTATTTCCCTACATTCTATATCTTCCGTGTCCTTTCCCATAGTTAATACTGATGCAAAACACTTGTTTAATATCTTCCCCCATCTCTCGCAGCTCCACACAAAGGCCGCCTTGCTGATCTTTGAGGGGCTCTATTCTCTCCCTACTTACCCGTTTGTCCTTAATGCATTTGTAAAAACCATTTGGATCCTCCTTAACTGTATTTGGCAAAGCTATCTCATGTCCCCTTTTTGCCCTCCTGATTTCCCTCTTAAGTATACTCCTACTGCCTTTTTATACTCTTCTAAGGATTCACTCCATCTATCCTGTCTATACCTGACATATTTCACGTTAAAGATTATATCTTATAATTTCTTGAAGACAGAAAGGAGAATTGCATGCTGCATAGAAATGAGATGAGCTAATAACAAGATAAAGTGCAGATAAATCAAAAGTTACTATTCATCATTATGTTCCTGAACTGGGCATTTAAACCTTACGGGAAAACTCAGGTATTTTGGTATATTTTGCAAACGTCTTTGCAAATGCCTAGGTTGCTCAACAGTATAGGAGATTTCACCCCATAATTTTTTTTTGTGTTCCTGGGCAAACGCTAATTCAAAATCTAATGTATGTATAGTCATGATACAGTCTTGTATTGTATAGCCTGATGATAAAACAATTGTGTTTTAGTCAAATTTTATTTAATATGAATTTTACAGAATATTAGAAAAGATCATTCAGTTCATTTGATTCATGCTATCTTTTTCTTAAACCTAGTAATTTGACAAAGTAAATTGATGACATTTGGTTATTGATTAACCAGTGTAATATTCATTGATACATCTTTTAAAAATAATGCTATTTTAAAACTCTTAACTGTCTTTGTTCCTGTAGGAGTAGATGTAGCATTTCAAATCTCACCTGAAACTATGGCTTTCCATTTCTGACTTCATGCTGTTGAATTTACATTGCATACATTCTAAAATCTTAATGTCCTTCCTATAATGAGGTGCCTGAAACTTTCACGCAGTTTGCTAACTATGCCCTAATCATCGCCATGTAAAATTCAAATGTTGAGTCTTCACTTTATTTTTCCATTTATAGAGCCCCAAATAAATCCAAATAATGTTTCTTTATGATACTATTTTTTTTGTGCAATTGCTTAGAAGTAGAAAAGTACTTTCGTGTTGGTCTTAAAACATTTACATTTCTGTGTACTTGTGGTCTAGTTCCGCCAGTTCATGGTTTAGTTACTGCTCTTGGATGGCGTAACCAAGCTTTCCTGATCTTTATTTCAGAAAATCACGTGATATATAACTGGACGGTGGAAATGCATACAATTACTCATTTTTGACAATTTGGCATCATGAGTCATAGTAGTTGACTTATAGTGACTGTAAGGTCACATCTCCTAATATTGTAATACATTTCCTCTGTTTTGATACTTGTCATAACCCACATCTTTTTTGTAGTTCAGTGACATTACTTCAAGCATAAATCAATCGCTCCCTCTTAAAGGCTATATAGCATGAAGTATGTTGTTCTAAAATGAAAATTAGAGTTAATTATGAAACTGTGGTGGACAATATAAATTGAGCATTTACTGTCTCAGAGCAAAAATCTATTTGCTAACTAATTCCAATTCTAAGTTTTATTTTGAAAGTTGAGATAAATCAAATCCTGAAATAAAACATAGAAATAAGTGTTCCCTGAGTTTGGACAGTGCTTATGTACACAAATAAGGCATTCTCACTTTTCAGAGAGATAAGGTAGATACCCTTTAGAGACAGGTGGCTCAAATATGAAAGCCCAAAGTTCTTGTTTAAAGTAACAAGAATAACTATTAAAAGGGCATTGGAATGTATATTTCTCTCAAAATAAGTTAAAATTACAGATTATTTTTCCTTATAAGATATAGTTCTCCGGACTAAAGGGATCAAAGGTATGGGGAGAAAGTGGGAACAGGGTACGGAGTTAGATGATCAGCCATGATCCTATTTTCCTTGTGTAATGAAATTAATGTTTTAGCTGCTGTAAGGGTGTAATTTGTATAACAAAATGACGACAATTTGGAACTTCTGTTTCTTAATAAAAAAAATCTGTTTGAGCTATTTGTTGCTACAATCTGAATGCGATGTCAAAACAGAAGTATTCTGAGAAGAGGAGTCATACCTTCAGGAATTTCTCAGAAATAAGAGGAAGTGCAAACAGTACAGTTGAATGTGGTTTGAGAAAACAAGTGTTAAGGAGCATCTATCTTTAATTACTGAATTTTAAAACACAGCTCTTAACAAAGAAATAATAAAATTTTAATGTGCAATATATTTTATCCCCACCCACATTAATTAAACAGGGTAGGTATTTTAAGATTAAGATGAGCAATCTATTCACCCAGAGAATGGTGAGGCTGTGGGATTCTTTGCCATAGAACGTCACTATTGTCAAATCATTGATCCTTTTCAAGAAGGATTTAGAGCAAATTCTCTGTATACACAAAAGCACAAATCACATCATCAATTATCCATGGCAAAAAATAAGTAACAACAAAAATCAACATCCCTGGGCAAAAATTATGTATCTGCGTTTTTTTTTAACAAGCTCTGGATACATCTGTATCCATGAACAGAGCTGAAAATGTGTTGCTGGAAAAGCGCAGCAGGTCAGGCAGCATCCAAAGAGCAGGAGAATCGACATTTCGGGCATGAGCCCTTCTTCAGGGGTGGGGGAAGACAATGGTAAACAATAAGTGAAAGCGGCTTTGACTAAAAATCATCCTGAAATGTTGGAGCCTCGGGTCCGACATGAGCAAAACAATCTGTTAGATACAACCCACCATCCTCACTTAGCTCATGAATCAGTGATCCTCCAAATGCCAACTGGAGGCACTGAGGAGAGAAGGACACAGCATATGCAAGTGCTGATAATTATGGGTGTTTTCATTGGCTTTGTTATACTACCAATGATTTACTTGGTTGAATTCTAGACTCTGCATGTGGTGTGGTGACATGAACCTGTTCTCACCAACCAAATATGTTGTAGATGTACCTGTTTGTGACAGCATTGGTGAGTATGAGCTTTGCATTGTCAATGTGGTGGGTGATTGCCATTTTAAGTATAAGATGGAATAAAATGGATAGAAATGCACTTTGTAGTGTTTGAATGAGATGGCAGATACAAACTCAAGATTCAGGACAGCAGACGGAAGAAACATCTTTACTGAGTTGTGAGAGTTTGGAATTATTGATGTGGCCATGCTAACGTAATAATATGCTCGCTTAGATTTTTGAAGGGCAGGGGAGCAAGGGAGTATGGAATGGGGCGGGCACATATCATTGGGACTTCTCGTGGTGATAAACACCAGCGTGCATTTGTGGGCTGTGTGGCCTGTTTTCTATGTCACAGTGTCTATTAAAATATTTAAATGCTTGCAATTAATGGAGTGTATTTCCTTCCATACCTTTTAGAATGGTTGTCACATCAGATTATGCAACACTGGCACCCACTTGAACTTAGCAATGAGACATTTTAAATAAAACAAAATACAGATCTGGCAACATCTGTAAAGAGCAAAGCTTAGTTAATGTTTCGATTCCAATATGACATTTTCTTTCCTGAGAAGCCCTTTGACATACAATTCGTTGACTTTTATTTTTATTCTTCTAAAAGCTGAGGGTTAAAAGAGAAGTGGGAACTGACATTTTCTGCCCAGACTATTCTTCCTGTCATTCTCTAACATTCCGCCCCAGTGATCTCATGAACAGTGAGTGCTGCCCACAGCTCACCGCTTTGGCTCATGTCACTGAAGGGGAATTTCAGGAAGCCACACTAGGGGGAGTTCCACAGTAAGTATTCGTTCCCAGGCTGTGTCAAACCAGCAGCAGCTGCAAGGGGGTGGCAGAGATTCTGTGATTTCCTCCAATGTCACTGTGGATCACTTGACAATCAAGTGGAATTTAGTTTCCATCATAACCATTTGTGTCACAAGCTCTGAAATTTTCCTGAAAGAAATTTTACTCCGGCTAGCACATTGCAGAATGCTTTGGGATTTGCAGGCAGTAATATATGTAATTGAGTTTCTGAATAATACCATAGAATCATCAAATCCATGCAGTGCAGATAGAGGCCATCGGCCTCCGAAGACCACTCACCTCCCCCCCCCCCCCCCCCATCCTATCCCTGTAACACTGTACTAATCATGGCTAATCCCCTAGCCTGCACCTCCTGGATACTGTGGAACAATTCAGCATGGCCAATCCACCTACCCTACACATCTTTGGACTGTGGGCGGAAACTGGAGCAACCGGCAGAAACTGACGCAAACACAGGGAGAACATGCAAACTCCACATTGACAGTTGCATAAAGCTTAGCCCTTAAAACTGCAGAAGAGTTCCAGACTGCTGTTGCCTTTTCTGTGTCTGGGTTCATGCTTGAATGTCTTTGGAGGGGGACGTATGTACACTGATGTGGAGATACTGGAGAGTGAGGGTGTTGTGAGCGGGCAGTTCTTAGAACAGAGAAAGTTGAAGGGAAATTTAATAGAGATGCTCAAAGTCAAGAAGGGTTTTGATAGAATAACTGAAGGATAAGGTATTTTCCAGTAACTAAAATATTGGTAACTGAAGTATGAGGACATGTATTCAAATTAATTGTCGAAAATACCAGTGATGATGTAAGAAGCAGTATTTTTCAGTGAATATGATCTGGTAAGTACTGCCTGAAAGGCGTGGTTGAAGTGTGCTCAGAAATGAATTTCAAAAGGGAATTAAATATTTGACGAAGTGAGAAAAATCATTGCAGGCTGTGGGGAAACTGTAGGGTTGAAACTCTAATTGATTAGCTCATTCAAAAGACTTGACACAGACACAATTGGCCAAATAACCTGCTGTTTCATTCTATGATATTATTATGCTGGTCTTGTTTTCCGCTGCCAAAAGATTTTTTTTAATATGCCATTTGATTGCTGAGGATATCTAAGTCATTGTTGGATTATTTTTGGTGATTTACATAAAATAGTAGAGACAATGTCTCATTGACTCATAGGTGTTTACAGCACATAAGGAGGCTGTTTGGCCTATCACATCTATACTAGTCAAAAAGATCTGATTGTACTATTCCCACTTTCTAGCTCTTGATCGTAGCCTTGGAGAGTATTGCATTCAGGAAGTGAATGGATGTAAGTTTGCTTGCTGAGCTAGAAGGTTCGTTTTTAGGCTTTGCGTCCCCCATACTAGCCAACATCATCACTGAACCGCCGGTGAAGCACCGGTGTTATGGCCTGCTTTCTATTTATGTGGTTAGGGTTCCTTAGGTTGCTGATGTCATTTCCTGTTGTGATGTCATTTCCTGGAAATGACTGCCAGACTACTCAGACCTCTTGGCATCATGGTAGCCCACAAACCCACCAACACACTAAAACATCAGCTAATGAACTTAAAACACCCTATACAGACAACAAGCAAAACAAACGTCATTTACAAAATACCTTGCAAGAACTGTAACAAACGCTACATTGGACAAACAGGCAGAAAATTAGCCACTAGGATACATGAACATCAACCAGCCACAAAAAGACATGACTGATTATCACTAGTATCCTTACACACAGTTGAGGAAGAACACCACTTTGATTGGGCCAACACATCCATCCTAGGACAAGCCGAACAGAGACACGCATGACAATTCCTGGAAGCATGCCATTCCAACTGGAATCCTATCAACAAACTCATTGATTTGGACACCATCTACAACCCTCTGAGAAAGGAACAGGAAGTTACATCACCAACATGGGAAAAGATATCACCAATCCAAGGAAACCTAAACACACAAATCGAAAGCGGGACATAACATCAGTGCTTCACCGGAGGTTCACTGATGATGTTACCTAGTATGGTGACAAAATGTCTAAAAATGAACCTTCCAGCTCACTGAGCAAACTTACATCCAGAACCTCAACTTGAGCTACAAATCTTCTCAAAACTCACTAAGAGAAGTCAATATTTAAATATTGCTTGAATGTCATAAGATTTCTGACGCATCCACTCTTTCAGGCAGAGAGTTTCAGATTTGTACCACCTTCTGGATGAAAACCTATTCTCCTCAACTTTTTAGTTTTCTACCTCCTTAACTTAAATATACTCCCAGTTATTGACCTTTCTACTAATGGAATATGTGCCTTCCAATCCATCCATTCTACATCCCTTATCTTAGAATCATTAGTGTGGAAGCAGGCCATTTGGCCCATCGAGTCCACACCAACTCCCCAAAGGCCATCCCACCTAGACTGACCCCTCTACTCTGTTCCTGTAGCCCTGCATTTACCATTGCTAATCCACCTAACCTACATGTCATCGGACTGTGGGACGAACCAGAGCTCCTGGATCACAGACGTGGGGAGAATGTGCAAAGTCTTCACAGTCTGAGGGTGGAATTGAACCCAGGTGTTTGATGCTGTGAGGCAGTAGTGCTAACCAATGAACCATCATGCCACCACCATTTGTGCTTCTTCCTGGATGTTACTATTACCTATTTAATTTTCCCCCAGAATTCATAGATCAGTAGTCTTTATTTTCCGTGAGCCAAGGGTGTTGGCTCCAATCTAACATTTGAAAAGATTGTTTCTTAACTTTTAGCCACAGTCCTGATCCAACTTTATTTATTTTGTCACGTGACTTGCAAAGGAACAGGCAGAATCATCTCCTGTTGAATTTGCTCATGAACAAGTTTGTGTAAGGAGCATCTCTGGGTCAGGTTTCCTTGACGTTTAATTCAAATGTCCAATGCTTGCTTCAAAACTGGCTGCCCTTACTGCAATTCATGTTAGTTTTGAAAATTAATAAAATTTTGAATTATTCCAGCAGCTCATTCAATTTTTATTATGTGGGAACTTTGCACTTCAGCGATCTTTTGACTTTTCTGAACTCAACAAACATCAGGAAATTGATGAAGAGAAGGAAACAATATTTGCATCACACTTTGATAACTTTGGGACATCAAATAATGTCTTTATAGCTAATGAGGTACTTTGAAGTGTTGTTGTACAGAGAAGGGAAACAAGGAGTACTCACCAGCCCTGATAGCCGAAGAAGCAAGCAGTCTTCAATGTGCCAACTGACTGTTTGAACCCACATCCCCAATACGTTATTTGTTAGCTGTATTTTTATTCTAACTGAGCTTTAGCAGCTCAACAATGATGTGCAGTGTCATGTTCCCTTGACTTTTATTTTGTATAGTGTTTAATCACTCTAACAAATACAGGTAATTGATTTGATGCCAGAAACATGGAATGATGTGGTATGTTGCTTCTCCAAAACAATCTGTGACACTGCCATTTACTGAGATATTTTTAATCAACCCGGACAGATATGTTCAGACACACTATTTGGAGGAGGTGGACTGGAATCTAGACCTCTGGCATCAGAGTTAGAGACACTATTACTGTCATGTGATCCCAATTATCGAGTTGTGACTTGTTTATTGGCTTGTTTAATTCCATCTTTAATGATAACATAAAAATGATTTAATCATAGCACACTATGGATCCACAATTCTTTTGTTATTTGTTATTACATTTGTAAAACACTGACGACAATTCAATTTTCTGATCAAGATTTTTAAAAATGTTTTTGCTTTCGGCTTTATCTACAGGTGCTTGCTTACCTTCACCTAAGTCATCAGTTAATCAGCCTTTGTTGTGTGAATATACCATAGTACTATGACTCTTTACTACGCTATATAAATGGTGATAAAATTGAATTATGGTCTGGACCAATATAATTCAGAGCTGAAGAATGTGTTGCTGGAAAAGCGCAACAGGTCAGGCAGCATCCAAGGGTCAGGAGAATCAATGTTTCGGGCATAGGCCCTTCTTCAGGAATGAGGAAGGTGTGCCAAGCAGGCTAAGATAAAAGGTAGGGAGGAGGGACTTGGGGGAGGGGCGTTGGGAATGCGATAGGTGGAAGGAGGTTAAGGTGAGGGTGATAGGCTGGAGAGGGGGTTGGGGTGGAGAGGTTGGGCCTCCTAGGAACCCTCCAACCATAAGGGATGAATGCAGATTTCTCCAGCTTCCTCATTTTTCATCCCCCCCACCTTATCTCAGTCTCAACCCTCGGACTCAGCACCGCCTTCTTGACCTACAATCTTCTTCCTGATCTCTCTGCCCCCACCCCCACTCCAGCCTATCACCCTCACCTTAACCTCCTTCCACCTATTGCATTCCCAACACCCCTCCCCCAAGTCTTTCCTCCCTACCTTTTACATTGGCCTGCTTGGCACACCTTCCTCATTCCTGAAGAAGGGCTTATGCCCGAAACGTTGATTCTCCTGCTCCTTGGATGCTGCCTGACCAGCTGCGCTTTTCCAGCAACACATTCTTCAGCTCTGATCTCCAGCATCTACAGACCTCACTTTCTACCAATATAATTCAGCAGACTTTCTCACACTTTACGTTGACAACATGCCTTGCACTTTGAGCAAAATGAGTATTGGAGTTTGTGTTTAAGTGCGTTTATTTGTTTTATAGTTTCCATCTGCTGCTGCGTGTTCATGCTGTTCCTTTTCTTGTCAGAACTGACTGGCTTCATTGCTACTGAAATGTAAGTAGGACAATCTGTCCCTTGACCTCTGTTGTTGATAGTATTGATGAAAACACTTCTTTTGAAGGGGAAAGCTTAATGGATAAAGCCTAATTAGCATGACCATTGCTCGTTATTGTTGATGTAATGGGGGTGCCAGAATGCTCATTGTGTTTCATTCACATTGGTTTGCTTATTGCTAATAAATCATACTTCCCCTCTTTCCATATTTTTGTTAGACTATCTATAGCAACAGGTCATGAACAAGTCCCTGCTTCAGATGTATTTTCGCAAAAGATGGATATGTTTTGGAAAACGAGGAAGCCATTTTTTTTTCCCTTGAGCTCACTCTGCTGTTTAATTGAATCCTGATTAAATTATATATGACTTTGTTCCGTATCCCTTCAGATATTTAAATTTTTTAAAAATCAATTCATTTTAAAATGATAAATTGACCTTGGCTTGCAGCTTTCTTTGTGGAAGGTGGTCTTTATGTAAATAACTTTTTGACTCCAATTTTAAGTTCTACCCCTGATGTGCAAAAGGAAACAGATAACAGACTATGTCACACATTTTACAAAAAGTTCACTTTGTAAAACAGCGCACACTTTTCCCATGTGTTAGCTATGGTCATGCTCTAATAATTTTAAAACTGTCCTTATGCAAATTTGCTACAGCAGAATCATGACACATATCCAAAAGTAAAAAGAGAGAATTACATTGGTAATGCCACAATCCAATATGACAACAGAGCAACACCAAACATTTGCAGAAAATAAAGAGAAGAGAGATGGAAAAATAATGTCACCACATTTGTGCTCCTTCCCCAGCACAGATACCCTTCCCCAGCACAGATACCATCAATGCATGCATGATGCAGCTATGTCCTTTGAAAAAGAAATCTCCTGTATCAGGCTTTGGTGGTGAATTGAAGGATAGCCTGAAGTCGGTGGTGGGCACGTTATTGGAGGGAATCCTGAGGGACAGGGTGTACATGTATTTGGAAAGGCAAGGACTGATTAGCGATAGTCAACATGACTTTGTGCATGGGAAATCATGTCTCACAAACTTGATTGAGGTCTTTGAAGAAGTAACAAAGAGTATTGATTGAGGGCAAAGCAGTAGATGTGATCTATATGGACTTCAGTAAGGCGTTCAACAAGATTCCCCATGGGAGACTAATTAGCAAGGTTCGATCTCATGGAACACAGGGAGATCTAGCCATTTGGATACAGAACTGGCTCAAAGGTAGAAGACCGAGGATGGTGGTGGAGGGTTGTTTTTTAGAGTGGAGGCCTGTGACCAGTGGAGTGCCACAAGGATCGGTGCTGGGTCCTCTATTTTTTGTCATTTATATAAATAATTTGGATGGGATGCGAGCCTAAGAGGTATAGTTAGTAAGTTTGCAGATGTAGTGGGCAGTGACGAAGGTTACCTCAAATTGAGCAGATGGGCCAATGGGCTGAGAAGTGGCAGATGGAGTTTAATTCAGATAAATGCGAGGTGCTGCATTTTGGGAAAACAAATCTTAGTAGGACTTATACACTTAATGGTAAGGTCCTAGGGAGTGTTGCTGAATAAAGAGACCTTGGAGTGCAGGTTCATAGCTCCTTGAAAGTAGAGTTGCAGGTAGATAGGATAGTGAAGAAGACGTTTGGTATGCTTTCCTTTATTGATCAGTGTATTGAGTACAGGAGTTGGGAGGTCATGATGCAGCTGTACAGGACATTGGTTAGGCCACTTTTGGAATATTGTGTGTAATTCTGGTCTCCTTCCTATCGGAAAGATGTTGTGAAACTTGAGAGGGTTCAGAAAAAACTTACAAGAGTGTTGCCAGGGTTGGAGGATGTGAGCTACAGGGAGGGGCTGAACAGGCTAGGGCTGTTTTCCCTGGAGCGTCGGAGGCTGAGCGGTGACATTACAGAGGTTTGTAAAATCATGGATAGGATAAATAAATAAAGTCTTTTCCCTGGGATGGGGGGAGTCCAGAACTAGAGGGCATAGGTTTAGGGTGAGGGGGAGAAAGATATAAAAAAGACGTAATGGGCAACTGTTTCATGCAGAGGGTGGTGTGTGTATGGAATGAGCTGCCAGAGGAAGTGGTGGAGGCTTGTACAATTGCAACATTTAAAAGGCATTTGGATGAGTATGTGAATAGGAAGGGTTTGGAGGGATAGTAGCTGGGTGATGACAGGTGAGACTAGATTGGGTTGGGATATCTGGTCGGCATGGACGGGTTGGACCGAAGGGTCTGTTTCCATGCTGCACATCTCTGACTCTAAATGCAAGTGTTGCTCAATGTGGACTTTTGGGGTCTCTCGAATTATGGGTAGACAGGCATTCAGCAATCTTTAAAACCATGCGGTTGCCTCTGCTCTAGAAATCCACAGGGCAAAAAGATCCCATTTTCTCCCCTTCCTCGTATAGAGGAATTTGAGCCTAAAGGCCACTTGCTGTGGAACAATGGCTCCCTCATGGTGACTTTTATCTCCCAAGCCACGTGGTCACGGATGAGGTAGTGACTGAGAAAACTGGGGAATAATGAGTCAGGGGAAGCCACTTGATACTCTTGTGATCTCGACTGACATGGCTGGGTTGATTGCATTCAATTGTTTCAGAAGCTGCATCTGTCAATGCAGGACTGTTCTTCATACGGCCGCCATCTTAAAAATGCTACCATAATTAAGCCTCATGGTTAGCTGACCTCATCCAGGGAAGCCAGCTGAACCACATGCCAATGAAGCAATGACACGGTCACTGGCAGACCTTTGTCAGGAATCAAGATCCCTGGGGTGAGAGTTCCATCAATCGTGAACGAGTCCGACGGGTCAGAAACCAACAGCTTTTGTTCTTGGCAGCAGTATTGGTGAGGAGGCTGTGGCTGCTGATGGCAGTGCCCTCCTTGGAATCCTAGGATCTGTAGAGAGATCAGAGCAAATGTAAAGGTGGAGTGGGTATGGATGGCGTTTACCAGTTGTGGAATGCAGGAAGGGGGGTGTGCAAGGTATTGGTGACCTCTAATGAACAACACCTGCCAGATGAAGGAAGTGGACATTAAACACTGCTTCCCTTGACTGCAGGAGCCAGCCCTCTGCCCTAAGGTGACAAGCTACTCACTGGCTTGCAGGGAGCTGCTTCTATGCTGACGGTGAGCTCAGGTTCTAAAGTGGTCATAAGTTGCCCATCTCAGGGCCTCAGTTGCCTGTGAGGTTTACCATATATCTTCCTGCTCAATGTGATTCTGAAAAGGTAAGGAGGTAGTGGTGTGTTAGTAACCTGCCTAATTAAGTGTCCTGTCCAGTTCCAAGCTCTCATCCTATGGGAGCAAATAATTCAATCCATCATGTTAGCAGTTGGGAACATTTGATAAACCTCTTAATATGTGACTAAGTATTGTGCTTTTCAAAAGAAAGGTTCATAGGCTGTGAGCCTCACTGACTGGCCTAGCATTTTTTGTCCTTGCCTTAAATGGAGTGGTCTATTTTAGAGGACAGCTAAAAGTCAACCACATTGTCTGGAGTCATGTGTAAGCCGGACCAGGTAAGGATAGATCTTTCTCTAAGAACAATGACAGTGGTTGCCAGATTAATTCCATGTTGAAATTACGGAAAAGAAAATCTGGAATTAAGTTTCACTATCAACCGTGGTGGGATTTGAACCCATGTGTCTGGAACATTGGCTGTCTCTGGATTTCTAGACCAGTGACGGTCCAGAATGCTATTACCTCTGATTATTGTGCTGCTTAACGTCAGGGGGTATTGCTGCAGTGTTCGTGAAGTCCCATTCTGTATCGCTGTCCCCTGAAGTGTTAGATGCATGAAATATTTTCAAGCTCTTTATCCTCCTTACTCCTTATTTAACTGGTATGAACTGGGAATGAAAACGGAGCAGCAGCTGGGGGAGTAGGTTATTTCCTCTAATATTTCAAGGACAACTTTTGCTCCTGACTCCACATTTCAGTGTCAATTTTGAAAAAAAAGTCAAGCCCGGCTACTGGGTTTCAGAGTGAGAAGAGATTTTAAAAATTCTGTCTGCATTGAGTGATGACTGAAATTTTGACAATTCCCATTGAAATGCCAAAGCATGGAGCAAAGGCTAATAGAAATGTCCTTGGTGATTTTTACATTCTTAAGAAAACAGGAAAGCTCTTTAGAAATCTTATTTTGTTCCTCCAACTTAAGATCACAATTTTTAGCGGCTATACTTTTTAAATGTTTAGTTTATCCATGCAAATGAGGAATCAATTTGCCGGGAAGCTATATATCCTTTGTATTGCATGTTATTCACAAATGCCTTGAATATAAATATCAATTTGCTAATTGTTGAGAGATTTTCCCCTTGGAATTTTGTCTTGTTATTTTATCTATTTCATAGTTAGATTTTAGGACCACTTGTTGAAGTCCTTTCAGAGAATTTGTAGTTTTAAATTTCACCTCCGAGTCTTCAGTAACTCCTATACCACCTTGTCTACGTATCTTGTATGCCTCGTTGCTAGGAAAATACTGCATTTCTTTTTATCTTTGGTGACGCTGACTGGAGCATTTAAAACATTTTCTCATCACCAAATGTTCTCAAAAATGAGCAGTTGCCATTGTATTACAGAGTGAATGAATTGTACGTGGCTGACCCTGACAAAGATAGTGGAGGAAAAATTGAAGTGAATCTAAATATCAGTTTACCTAACCTTTCGTGTGATGGTGAGTAAAAGTCAGATTACCCTTTTGTTTGTGTCAGAATATGCAAAGCTCAAGGGCCAAATTTTTCTCTTGCCTTCCAAGTTGATTTCAAGCCCATATCACTGTTCCTTATATGGTTGGTGAAATAGCCCTTTTTAATTTGAGTGTTTCAACCAAGTCTACCTCTTATTGTCATAGAATGTATTTCAGTCTCCTACTTTTAAATGCGAAATAGTTTCTCATTTCATGTATAAAGTCAAAGTACTGTGCATTCTGGGGATCTGAATTTAAAAACAAAGTGCTAGAGAAACTCAGCAAATCTGGCAGCATCTGTGGAGAGAGAAACTGGGTAATGTTTCAAGATGGATTTAACATCTGTCTTCATATCTGAAGGGTGCTGGGAAATTTGGTTTTTTTTAAACAATATTGACAAAGAGTGAGAAGAAGCAAGGACACTGCATTGAGTTTAATGACGTCAGACCATGAATATTCTCCTCCGTTTTGATTACACACCCTTCTCCAATCCATCACGCATCTCATGTCTTGTTGCAGGAGTTTGGTTTGAGCAGAGCTGACCTAGTTTCTGCTATTATCATAGACCATTTACAACTATTCTTGTATATACTCCCTCTACTACCATTAGCACTTCCTTTGCCTTTTGCTTTGGATACCATCACCATGTTCTACTTCCCCTCTTCCTCATTTGTTGACAGCATAAAACCATCACTTTCCAGCCCTCTTCAGTTTCAAGAGTTATAATGGACTCAAAATACCTTTTTTTTGTTCTCTCCACAAATGCTGCCTGACCTGAGTTTCTCCACCACTTTCTGTTGTTACTTTAAAGTTGTGTCTTGGTTCAGTTTCTGCAACTGATAAACCCATTTCTCAGTTCACTCACTCAATTTTGTAATTAAAATAAACTTGAAACATGAGCTTCCCTGGCTGCACCTAGCTCCCTAATATCCTGTTTCTAGTGAAAGCCAGATCAACTCCTCTTGGCACTCATCGTGCATTTTTACAGAACATGTCAGGTTTTGTTACAAAATAAATCCAGATTTATAACATTGCCTGACCCTTTTTCCAAGGTTGGTGCAGTGAGAAGTGTCCTTCAATTCTCTGTTGTGTCCATGTACTACGCATCATTTGTGCAAGTGCAGTTTTGTGCTTCCAAAGGTAGCTTGGGTTTTGGTAAATGTTTAAAATAAAAACACACACACACATCGTGCTGCGTCAAGCATCATCTTGGGGTTGAAGTGCTGTTAGGGCAGCTGCTAGGAACCAGTGGCAGAAAGAAAGGATGATGTGACCAACTTTGATTCAGCTTTTCTTATTTAGTTTTTGGTCAATGGTTAGTATGTCCTTTGAGTCAGCATTTATCCTCTGTATTATTTCTGCAAAAAGGTCCCAAATTGCAAGAGACACAACGTTATTAATCCCACTGGACACTGAGTTAACATAAACCCTCAATGGAAAATGCCTTATTTCTCACTGTTAGTTAGAATCTTTCATGCAGGCAAAGCTGGTTGCGAATGATATCAGTGCTTGTCATGACAGTCAGAACTACGTCAGTGTTTACTGGCTGGAGACATGTGATATTGCCACAAAATTATCTTCTAACCATGCGGATATCAAAGCTTGTAAGTACATGCAATGTGGTTCCTGCATTGCCTGACTCGTTATCCAAACTTTATCTTAATTTGCACATACAGAGGAAGTTGTGCAACATTGTTGTCTCTTCCTGGTTTGTCATGATATCATTTGTAGTATTTGTATGGGTGCAATGATGAGCTTTAGAAATTGATTATGTAAGTTGTTCCAGGGGGACCAGTAGATATCAAATATATCTACTAGCCTTCAAAATGTTGTAAACAGACGGATAACATAATATTCTGGAACTGAGGACAGGATTAGGAGTTGCAGGCATCTAAGTCTCCTTAGGGCATATTTTGAACTTTAGTGTTCACATTCTCAAAAAAAAAGTAATCCCACGGCTGGAAAATGGCTCTTTTGTGCAAATAATTACTTTTGCGAGTCATTGGTAAGATCTTTGGGTCAAATTGCAAAGTTTGATTCTCAAAATAATCAGTCAACAATAGTCAGCCTACCACAGGCCTGAATTCAGTCTTGGTTTTGAGAACAAACAAAGAACAATACAGCATAGGAACAGGCCCTTCGGCCGTATAAGCTTGCACTGACACATTTTGTCCTTCCATACCAAAACTGTCTTCACTTGCAGGATCTGTGTCACTCTGCTCCCTTTCTATTTGTGTATTTGTCCAGGTGCTGCGTGAATGCTGGTGTTATGTTTGCTTCCACGACTTGCTCTGGCAGCACATTCTAGGCACTCCCCACCCTTTGTGTGAAAAACTTGCCCTGCGCATCTCTTTTAAATCTCTCTCTAATTAAATGCTGGTTATTTTAGGACCAGTTGAGTGGTCCTAAGCAACCAAAAGCAGATTTCAGAATTTCAAGTAGACAAATTGGTCAAAGCTGTTTTGAATTGCTTTAGAGTTTTCTTTTTAAAGTTTTTTTTAAAAGTCTTTTGAACAGCTTGCAATGTCTACTTATATGAAAACCTTATTTTTTCAGTTGTTGGATTAGACATCCAAGATGAAATGGGAAGACATGAAGTTGGCCATATTGATAACTCCATGAAACTTCCTCTAAATAATGGCCAAGGCTGTAGGTTTGAGGGACAGTTCAGCATTAATAAAGTAAGTTTGACATCAAGACATCTTTTATATAAAAATAACATTTGAAAGGCTTTTATGTATGTTTAAGAAATGTAAAGTTCATCTCTCAATGTAATCTTGAATGATGCAACAAAGGAAAAACAAGAACTTGTGACAAATGGTGATTTTCTGTATCTGGTATAGTAGGTAAATAATGTTACAAATGCTTCAGGAGCTTTGCTGGAAGATGGGAGGGGGAGAGTGTGTGTTAATTCTTTACTTTTTCCACGAGCTTTGCAATCATATTATAAATCAATGGCAAAGCCAGAAGAATACATTCAGGAATTAAAAGCCTGATTAGATTAAAGACAAAACCACTTATGTTTGAGTTACCCATGAGCTTTTCTGCTAGTTCAAGATTAAATTTGCCTGGATCAGGCTCTTTAAAAACTGGCCTGATCCCCAGATTGACCTTACGAGATTCCTCTGAGAGAACTGGTTCGGGAAGAGTTCTGAGTCAGGTTCACTGGACCCGGAAGGTTAACTCTGATTTCTCTCCAGCAATTTCTGTTTTTGTTTCTGGTTTTCAACATCTGTAGTTCTTTTGTTTTTATTTGATTTAGAAAGACTTTTGAGCTCAAAGCACGAGGCGATGTGTTTTTTCAAAGGTTTCCCAAATAATTAATTTACAATAAGACTGGCTTGTGTAAACTAAACAATTTAATGGCTCACTTGCATTATTTTATGCAGTATTTGTTCATTACAAGTCTAGTTGCTCACTAGCAGAAGCTAGGGTGTACATTAAAAATAATTATTTCTGGTGATAAACCAATGTTTCAGCTGTATTAATAATACTGCCCAGGTTAGCGCACCTAAATACATCAAGCATTACTTTTGATGAAAGGAGACTCCCAAATCCCACAGTGGTTAGCACTGCTGCCTCACAGTGCCAGGGACCCGGGTTCAATTCCCACCTCTGGCAACTGTCTGTATGGAGTTTGCACATTCTCCCCGTGTCTGTATGGGTTTCCTCCCACAGTCCAAAGATGTGCAGATTAGGTGAATTGGCCATGCTAAATTGCCCGTAGTATTAGGTGAAGGGGTAAATGTAGGGGAATGGGTCTGGGTGGGTTGCTCTTCGGAGGGTTGGTGTGGACTTGTTGGGCCAAAGGGCCTGTTTCCACACTGTAAGTAATCCAATCTAATTACCTTGGCTCACAGACGATTGCAAGTTGTTATCACGCAAATTAGTTTGGGTGGAAACTTTGAATTAAATTGTATTTGAACTAAACATGTTTTGATTATAGTTTCATGATTGCTTCCCAAATGGGATCTCACTCCCGGAGTGTATTACCAAATTTCATCTTTAAGAAAGATCAGCAAAGTTCATGTGGATGACTCAGATGTTTTTGTTTTATTTAAGAGAGGGAGCAAGGATGGGAGGTTTGTTCAGTTTAATACATGATCCCAAATTGTTCCAGAAGCAAAATATTTGCAATGAAATCAAAAATAAACTATGGATCCTGCGAAAAGGCTTTCTAAATTATTAGATTTTACTAAGTTTGTAGGAAATAATAAAATTATTTGAGATTGCCAAAAAAAAGATTGATTAAGTCCTGTAGGTAGGAAAAATAAAAGGAACCAAAGGGCTTCATAATTTTTTTTAAAAGGTTATTTACAAATAAAATCATGGTTTCAATAACTCCCTTTGACCAACCTTATATCATTCTTCCATTTAGTGGAATGATTATTTCGTTGGGAAGAATGTACACCTAGCTTTGTTTACTTCAGGGCCAAATAATAATTTCTTAAGCCAGACAATGTAAGATGTTACACTAAAGTAAAGGATGTATATGAACTGTACAGCTTTTTTCAACAGAATGACATTTTGTATAATCTTTCAGACGGAGATAGACTTACAAATATACTTACAAATTTGACTCATCACTAGTGAATCAACATTCTTTTGTTTTGTCGTATCTTACTTACAATCGCTGTTTCAGGTACAGCTCTACCACAAAGTATATTTTTTTTTGTACAGCCCTTGTGACTTGCATCACTTTTGTCGTGTATATTTAGTCATATGGTAGGAATCCTATTCTTTGTCTTGATTAAGTCAGTGAAGTTCAAGGTAAAGGTGATGTAACCTTCAGGTAACAATGAGTGATTCCAAAATAGCTTACTGTTTGGGAGTGGCAATTACTGACTCATCACTGATTTTTATGATGATAAGCCTCCATAAGTGATATGAGCTGGTAAATACAGATCTGAAACTGGAAGACAAGGCCATAAGATGTAGGAGTAGAAGTAGGTAATTTAACCTACTTTGCTATTCAGGAACATCGTGGCGATCTAATAACCCTCAACTCCACTTTCCTGCTTTTTTTCTTATAAACCTGATTCTTTTATTTAATTTTAAAATTGTCTCTCTCTGTATGGAATATACTTAATGAGTATATTAATATACTTACCATGAATATACTTACGAAGTATGAGTCTCTCAACAGCAGGCTGTGGTAAAGAATTCCATAGATATGCAACCTTCAGAGAAATTCTTCCTCAACTGGGTCTTAAATGTGTGACCTCATATTCTGTGATGATGTGCTGTGGTCCTAGACTCTCCCACAAGGGGAAATAACCTTTCTGCCTCTACTCTCTCTCATGTCCTCCAAGAGTCTTGAATGTTTCAACACGGTTGTCTCTTATTCTTCTCTTTTCCGATGAGAACAGACCCAATCCACACAACCTGTCCTCAAAAGACAGTTCCTCCATACCTGGTATAAGCCTAGTGAACTTTCTCTGGACTGTCTCCAATGCAAGTATATCTCTCCTTAATGAAGGGGCCTAAACTGTTCACATTATTCCAGCTGGTGGTCTGATTAGTTTTGTGTAAAGTTTTAGAAAAACCTTCAAACTTTTATACTCCATTCCCTTTGAAATAAAGGCCAACATTCCATTTACCTTGCCCATTACCTGCTGAACGTGGATGCTAGCTTTTCATGCACCAAGACTCCCAAATCCCTCTGTTCTACAGCTGTCGGCAGTCTTTCTGGATTCAATTAATATGAAGTTCCTTTATTTTTCCTGCCAAAGTGCAGAATCTCATGTTTCCTCTGTGTGTTCCATCTGCCATGTCTTTTGCCCACTCACTTAACCTCTGCAAACTCTGTCATCCCTGCCACTTGCCTTTCCACCTATGTTTGTGCCATCTGCAAGCTTAGCTATAGTATATTCACTTTCCTTATCCAAGTCAGTAATATATATTGTAAATAATTGTGGCCTTAGCACTGATTCTTGTGGCTCACCATTTAAAGGTTGCCATCCTGTCGTAATTGTACCAGCCTCCACCACTTCCTCTGGCGGCTCATTCCAAACACACACCACCCTCCACATAGAAAAAGTTGTCTCTTAGGTCCCTTTTAAATTTTTCCCATCTAATCCTAAACCTATGCCCTCTAATTCTGCACTCCCCCATCCCAGGGAAAAGGCTTTGCCTATTTTCCCTATCCATGTCCTTCATGATTTTGTAAACCCCTCTATAAGGTCACCCCTCAGCCTCTGATGCTACACGGAAAACAGCCCCAGCCTGTTCAGCCTCTCCCTATAGCTCAAACCCTCCAAACCTGGCAACATCTTTCTAAATCTTTTCTGAACCCTTTCAAGTTTCAGAACATTCTTCCAATAGAAGGGAGACCAGAACTGTGCACACTATTCCAAAAGTGGCCTAACCAATGTCCTATACAGCCACAATATGACTTCCCATACTCCATGCTTTGACCAATAAAGGAAAGCATACCCATGCCTTCTTCACTATTGTATCTACCTGAGACTCCACTTTCAAGGAGCTATGAACCTGCACTCCAAGGTCTCTGTGTTCAGGAACACTTCCCAGGACCTTACCATTAAGTTTATAAGTCATGCTCTGATTTGCCTTTCCAAAATGCAGCACCTCACACTTATCTAAATTAAACTGCATCTGCCACTCCTCAGCCCATTGGCCCATCTGGTCAAGATCCCATTGTGCCCTGAGGTAACCACCTTCGCTGTTCACTACACCTTCAATTTTGGTGTCATCTGCGAACTTACTAACTATACATCCTATGTTTACATCCAAATCATTTATGTAAATGACGAAAAACAGTGGATCCAGCACTGATCCTTGTGGCACACTGCTGGTCATAGGCCTCCAGTCTGAAAGGCAACCCTCCACCTCCACCATCTGTCTTCTACCTTCTAGCCAGTTCTGTATCCAAATGGCTAGTTCTCCCTGTATTCCATGAGATCTAACCTTGCTAACCAGTCTCTCATGGGAAACCTTGTTGAATGTCTTACTGAAGTCCTTAGTCCATTGTCCCCTTGTGTTAGCCTTCACCTTCTGAGGAAAAAGGCTCTCACTGTCCACCCTATCTAATCCTCTGATTTATCTTATACATCTTGATTAAGTCGCCTCTCAATCTTCTTCTCTCCAATGAAAACAGCCTCAGTTCCCTCAGCCTTTTCTCGTAAGACCGACCTTCCATACCAAGCAGCATTCTAGTAAGTCTCCTCTGAACCCTTTTCAATGCTTCCACATCCTTCCTATAATGAGGTGATCAAAACTATACGCAATACTCCAGGTGCGGCCTTACCAGTGTCTTGTACAGCTGAAGCATGACCTCGTGGCTCCAAAGTCCAATCCTCCTACCAATAAATGCCAAAACACCATATGTATGCTGTCTTAACAGACATATCAACCTGGGTGGCAACTTTCAGGGATTTATGCAGCTGGACACCAAGATCTCTTTGTTCATCTACACTTACTTCTTGCGAAGTGAACTACCTCACACTTTTCTGCATTAAACTCCATTTGCCATTTCTCAGTCCAGCTCTGCATATTATCTATGTCCCTCTGTAACCACAACATCCTTTTGCATTATCCACAACTGTGCCTACCTTAGTGTCACCTGCAAATTTACTAACCAATCCTTCTACGCCCACATCCAGATCCATCATAAAAATGGCAAACAGCAGTAGCCCCAAACCAATCCTTGCAGCACACCATTGGTAAATGAGCTCCATCTGTGTTCTTTCAGCCAGCCAATTTCTGATCCAAACTGCTAAATCACCTTCAGTCCCGAAACTCTGTATTTTGTGTTTCTAACAGCATTTTTGATTTATGTTTTTACTTAATTTTATTTTGAATATTAATATATTAAAGAGAAATTTCAATGAAAGTTGAAGCATACTGTATACTCTTTTTTGATTTAAAATGATTTAGTTTGATTAAAAGTTGTCTGAAGTACAACAGCCCAGGTTTTGTGTTAATGATGACAGTAGGGCCAACAGTGTTCACTGATATTATCAGGTAATTCTGTGCTTGTACAGGTTGGAGTTTAGAATGAGGGGCAACTTCATTGAAACACAGGATTCTAAGGGGACTTGACGGGGTAGATGCAGCAATGTTTCTCCATCTGGGAAAGCCTAAGTCCAGAGGCCTTCAGAATAAGACTTGCATATTTATACAGAGAAGAGGATTTCTTCTCTGAAGGTAGTGAATCTGTGGAATTCTTTGGCACTGAGGGCTGTTGAGGCTAGCTCATGGAAATATAATAAAGGTTGAGATAGAAATCTTTAATCAGTAAGAAAATGAAGTCTTACAGGGAAAAGGCAAATAAATGGATATGGGGATTGTCAAATCAGCCATGACCTTATTGTGTGTGGAACAGATTTAATGGGCTGAATGGCTACTACTGTTTCTACATCATACGGTGTTATGGTTTTCTGATGTCTGCATACATGCATGGACATATGGAAGTTGTTGTTGGGGATAACTTGGTCTCTATCAAGTGCATTGTAGGAATTCTTGCTGTTTGATTTGTACTGTAACATAGGATTTAGGAGCAGAAGTAGGCCATTTGTCCTTTGAGGCAAACGTGAAGACTGCAGATGCTGGAAACCAGAGTTTAGATCAGAGTGGTGCTGGAAAACCATAGACGGTCAGGCAGCATCTGAGGAACAGGAACATTCGTCCTTTGAGCCTAGTCCACCATTCACTCAGATCATGGCTGATCTGGTTGTGGACTCAGCTTCTTGACTGCACCCTACAACTTTTGATTCTCATGTCTATCAAAAATCTAACACTGTCTTGACTTAATTTAAAAGCCCAGTCTTAGCTATGTTCTGGGGTAGATGAGCAATGGCATAAGTTTTGGGCGACTTGCTCAGTCGCTGTAACTAAGATGTTAGGGCTCGTGTGCATTCAGGAGCAAATAATTCTTTAATTGACAAGTATTTTTGGAGAGTCTGTCTGATTTTTGAAAATTTAATTTTATGTTGGAGTTTCATTCTTCAGAGGTTAATGAATGTTGAAGCTATAACATATCAAAATAATCTATCGTTCTGTCTATTATGAGCAGCTGTCTGATATTTCAGTGGCAAGTGCTGTTTCTTTGGTGCTAACCATGAAATCTGAGCCAAAAACTTTACTTGGATTTAAATATGACATTTTCTACTCTCCACTCCACCCTTGTGTTAAGCATTCTGTATTTCTGTCCAAGTATTTATTTTCATTTGGGCATTAGGTGGAAGTCGAGGGTTAATTTGTACTTAGCTAAGCCAATAAATATATCTTTAATAGGTTCCAGGCAATTTCCATGTATCCACACACAGTGCCACCGCACAACCAGATAATCCAGACATGACTCATGTGATTAACAAGCTGACATTTGGTGAAATAATAGAGGTGAGTAATTCTTCTCCCTTCAAATCAATGCAATTCTCAAAGCCTGATTAAAACCCTGCCCAACGAGAGTGTTCCTCTTTCATCATATTTAATTGTCAGTATAAATGATGTTTAGTAGCTCTTGATTTTTTTTTAAAGTCTGAAACTCAGATGTCTGATTTTGTAATATTTCGACGCTCATACTTTGCTGATAGATGATAAATTTGAATCATTTGTGTATCTTTTCTCAAGGCAGTTGTTATGATCACATTCCTGTCGTTCAATCTGAACAACTTGCTTTTTTATAACTTATCAAATTGGACATGCTAGGCTTCTTAATATGAATAAGTCAGCCACCTTCATTTATAACTTTTAAAACTTCCTATGATATATTTTTCTCAACATTTTTTTGTACCTCAATTCTTCACAGACCTTTGTTTCGCTTTAAATTATTCTGGCTGAAATAAAATGATCTCGGACAGGAACAAACTACATAGTAAAATTACTGTGACTGCCATTTTGTCTGTTCAATATTTCTCCTTTGCATAGGGTTAAACACTATGTCATGTTTAATACTTCAGACATTGCTGGTGGATATTGTTCCCTGTGGTGGATGTAATCCATTTATGTGCAAGGTGTTACAATTTGGAAGAAATTACAAGGAACGTAATTTAAAGTTGTTAAACCAGAAAGGAGAGAAATGGAAGGAGCTGCGCCATTAATTGTAACATAATTAGTGGGGAAGCCTGATCCTTGACTCTATTTCTGGAGCAGAGTCTGAACCCTGGTTCAGGTTCTTTCCTCCAAGTCCAGTGATGGGGAAAGTTCAAGTTCCAAACCAACAAGGGATGGTGAATGGAGCAAAGTGTCTGATGGGGAGGGAAGGAGAGGACAGTGCAGCCCTCTCTGATACTCAGAGTGTTCAGAAGATATTTGTTTCTCTCTTAGACTCCCTCAACCTTGCTGTAGTTGCTCCATATACTGAAGCCTAGAAAGTTTGATCAGTCCCACAAATGAACCTAGTTGGACACAGAGAACCCTGAAATCTGAGGCTTTCCAGTTTCCCAAATTTCAAATGCCAACTGGCCTCCTCGAATGGATTGGCCCTCTGCCCTTCACCCCACCTCAGTAACATCTGGAAGTCGGCAGATTGGAGCTGACTTCTTGCTGTGCTTGGAATAATTGTCCACTTAAGACTCCTACTCTCAACCAAATCCTACCACTCTTCCATATGAACCATCCCTCCCCATGGCTCTCCTCACCTTCACTATACGCCTATGAGTGGCATGGTGGCTTAGTGGTTAGCACTGCGGCCTTGCAGCACCAGGCACTAGACAGATAGTCACCCATTCTCCCTCTGTCTGCTTGGGTTTCCTCCAGGTGCTCTGATTTCCTCCCACAGTCCAAAGATGTGTAGATTAGATAGATTGGCTGTGCTAAATTGCCCCTAGTGTTCAGGGATGTGCAGGTTAGATGGATTAGCTGTAGGAAATGCAGCATTTCTGGGATGGGGTGGGTGAGTAAGCTGCTCTTCGGCACGTTGTTGTGCTCGTGATGGGCCGAATGGCCTGCTTTGACACTAGGAATTCTATTGTTCTGTACCATGATATTTGCAGTCTGTTATTATGACTTGATTTAAGGAGAATAATATCCTGTGCACTGTCAGTTACTCAAGGTAAATATGATGTTATATTAATCGTGAAGAAATGATTTCTGAAGCCAAGCCTAAATTATTTGAAAGTTACTCTTGTTTAATTTCTTTAGGTTAGAAATGTTCAAGGTGCTTTTAATGCCTTAGCTGGAACAGATAAACTTAGTTCAAATGGTAAGTACCCTCCATGATTTGACTTTTACAGATTCTGTTTAAATGTTTGATTATCACTTTTTTATCTTATACATTTTACTGAATGGAAACTATGATGAGGAAATTACATGTAAAAGAATAATGGTGTTGTGGTCTCGTTTACAAGATGATTTGAAATATAATTGAAATGTGAGTTTTGAATTGTATGGAAAGTTCAGTTGAAGTCCCTTGCTTCTATAAGTAGTGCTACGTGCCTGTCATTCATTAAAAGAGGCTGGAAATCAGGATTAAAAATTGTCGAGAAACTATTCCTCTGTTCCAGGCCAGTCATTAGGTTTGCTGTTTCTGTACAGCATCTAATTTTATTCTGGAAAGGCAACTGAAAGTAGCCAACTGCTCACGAGAGGAGAGAATATTGAAACAAAATCTGCAAATACCTGTACATTTTTGATTCCATCAAATATAAAATCCAGCCATTACTGACAAGTGATAACAGGATGAACAATATTTTAAGCAGTCTGGTTAGCTGTGTTATCATTTGTATTTAAAATAGTTGCTGGTTCTGTATTTAACAAGAATAAGAACTGATGTCTCAGGTCACATTTGGCAAACTTTCTTTCTAAGAGGAGATGTACTTGGGAAGGATAGAATCATTACTAGCTGTTGTCTTAGAAAATGGCAGCAGAAGTTTTGAATTGAAATTATTGAGGAGAGTGTTAAGTCTGGAAGTCTGTAAAGTGCCTAAGTGATAGATGTGGTATTGTTCCTCATCCTTGTGTTGAGCTTCATTGGAACTGTGTTGAAGGCTGATGCCAGAGAGGTTAAAGAATGAATGTAGCAGACAAAATGAGTGATGACTAGAACACTGAGTTGACACTGTAGATTGAGTGGATGTGTTCTGTACAGCGATTTCCCTCATCTGGAGTTGATCTCTCCTTTCCAGAGGAGGCCACATTGTAAACAGCAAATGAAGGATACTACATTGACAGAAGTGCAAGTAAATTGCTCTTTCATTTGGAATGCATGTTGGTGCCTGGTAGAGGAAAGAAATCAGAGGGATTGCATCTCGAAATATGGAAAGGGATGTTGGTGTTATTAAGGAATGGCTTGGGGTGTGGTGAGCAAACTATCTGTTTAGAATACTGAATAGGTGGAAAGGGGTAGATGTGCTTTTTTTCAGTGCAATCATGTTAAAAGTAGTAGAAGTGATGGGGAAAGATCCATTGAATGTGAAGTTTGGCAGATAGAAGGTGTGGATAAAGGGATCCCTGACATATTTCAGAGAGAGAAGAGATGTGGTTTGAGGAGAAGTGCGATAAATGCAATGGATGTATACACTGACAGGCTCTGTTAACCATTGTGTTTGAGGGTGAAGGACTTAAGTTGTGGGATGGGGAAAATTCTCAATTGAGGTAAAAAAACATGAGATGAACTGTTTTGAATCATTAAAATCTGGTAGATTGTGAAAAGAAGCCTTTTGGCCCATTGAGTCTTCACATCGGCCCTCTGAAGAACATTGAATCCAGACCCAGCTGCCCCATTCTATCCCCATTACCATATATTTACCATGGCTAATCCACTCAACTGCATAATCATGGTCACAGTGGGGCAACTTAGCATGGCCAATCCGCCTAGCCTGAACATCTTTGCACTGTGGAAGGAAACTGGAGCACCCGGAGAAAACCTACGCAGACACTGGGAGAATGTGCAAACTCCACACAGACATTCAGTGGAATTGACCCCAGGTTCACTGAACCATCATGTGCCCAGGAAAGTGATGATACCAGAGCAGATGAGGCAGATGGAGAAAACGGGAGAATGGCATGGAGTGATTTATCGAAAATGAGGTAGGAGGGAGGACATTCAACATAGCTGTGGAGGTTATTTGACTAATACACCTTATATTGGTTGATCGTCTGTCACCCAGAAATAGTGACAGAGACATCAAGGAAGGGAAGGGAAAAGTCGGAGTTGGACCATGTGAATATAATGGTAGGCTGGAAATTGAAATCAAAGGGCTGCGATTTTCCCATTTTAGGATGAGAGCAGGATGTTATTGTGATCCAGTTGTGAGTGTACTGGAGAAAGAGCCTGAGTTGGTCTGGACCAAAGATGCTCCATGTGTCACTCAAACCAGCATGCAGACTTAGTATCCAAATGTGTTCACAAGGCTGCCACTTTTTGCTTGGACAAAGTGGGAAGAATCATCGGAGAAGTTGTCCACTATGACCATAGGAATTGGGAGCAGGAGATAAATCATTCAGTTCCCTGAAATCTGCTGCACTATTCAGTAAGATCAAGGCTGATCTGTTTGTGTTTTTGAATTCCACATTGCCATCTATCTCTGTCTAACCAGAATCTATACACATCTGTCTTAAAAATATTTAATGATTCTGCCTCCACTATCTTCTGAGGCAGAGTTTGAAACTCATGCATCCACCTGAGAGAAAACATTTCTCCTAATCTCTGTCAGCAAAGGGCAATCCATCATTTTAAAGCAGTGCCCCTAGTTCTCATCCACAAAAGAAAGCATCCTTTCCACATCTGCCTTGTCAAAACCATTCAGGATATTCAAACAAGTCTCCCTTCACTCTTCTAAATTCCAGTGGGGGGGAAAAAACACGGTCTATTCATCTCTCCACTCACTCCAGGTATCAGTCTAGTAAACCAGCTTAGCCAGAGGAGGGATGGGGACTGGGTGGATCTCTGTTCAAGGAAGAATTGCAGAATTCTTGCGCTGACCCAGTGGGATGATCATGGTGAAAAAGCAGTGATTATGGCCTGGAGGCTGCTATTGTGGTGGAGTACACTGGAAGAGTCTTGGATATTGGCCAGAATTAACTGGACAGGAGGAATATGATAGCTATAATAGGAAGAAATCAGTTTGATCTCAGGCTTTAATGTTATTTCTCTTCTCACAGATGCCACCGGACTTGCTGAGGATATATGTATATATACTGAGCCATTTTCTATTTTGATCCCAGCCTGGCCGTTCTGAAATGGCTGCATTTAATTAAGGCTGTCTATATTTATGAATGCTTTCAGATGGTTGCACCTGCCTGTAAACACTGTCGATTGAATACAGTCATCGCTACAAATATCTCAGATTATTTTTGTCTCATTTTAATCCTTTTCAATTCCTCCTTTTTCCTCTGCACCTCTCCCTTCCTTTAAACAGATCCCGAGGCTTACATCTACCCTCATCATTCTTTTTCATAGAAGATTCTTGCATGAGCCACAGACTTCTCTGTGTTAGCAAAAAGAAACATGACTTTTTTTACTTTTAAGACTATGATAGGAAGAATTATTTTTCTCTAAGAGGACTGTGAGGCTTTGGAGCTCTCTTTCTCAGAGATTCGTGGAAGCTGGGTCAGAGCTATATAATCTTGTTCATCAAGAATCTATCGGGGTAGGTAGGAATGTGCAAAAATCATAGTTGAGGCCGCAGTTGGGTCAGCTATGATATTATCAACTGCCAGAGTAGGCCTGAGGGGTTGAAAAGCCTATTTGTACTCCTAATTCCTATAAGCTGACAGTGAACTTGTTCCCATAGGTAGAAACAGAACATTAGCATTTTTTCCCCCTCCTGGTATGAGTTGTTCAGTTTCCCGAAGGTAGCACATTCAAACCATGCACTTCTCCAATTTCACCTGACAGCCAGTTTGTGTAAATCAAATTGTGATTTAATAGACTTGGAACGGTCTAGTTGGACCAGAAATTAAGCCATCTGTGCAGGTATTTCAAATATTTTGTTGATGGTCCCACTGGCTGATTAACAAGTTGCAGGGTATGGTTAGTTTGAGATGATGAAAATCAGCCAAATGTGGCTGGCTGGCCCATATTGTCCATAGCTGTCATGATCTGCATATACGGCTACAAGTCTGCTGACGACACCACCGTAGAAGGACAGATATCTAACAACGGCGAGTTTAAAATACAGAAGGGAGATTGAGGGTTTGGTGACATGGTGCAATGGGAACAAACTCTCTTCAATGTCAGCAAAACTAAAGAACTGATCTTTGACTTTATTAATAAAGGAGGAGAACATCCCCATCTACATCAACGGAACTGAGGTCGAGAGGGTGGAGAGTGTCAAGTTCCTTGAAGAGATGATAACCGTCAACCTGTCCTGGACTTCCCATGTGGATGCAATGGTCAAGAATGCACAACAATGCCTCCTCTTCCTCAGGCGGCTCAGGAAATTTGCCACATCCATAAGGAATCTCACCAACCTCCACAGATGCACAATTGAAAGCACACTGTCCGGGTACATAATGACCTGGTATGGCAACTGCACTGCCCAGGATAATAGGAAACAACAGAGGGTGGTGTGCGCAGCCGAGGCCATCATGAAACCTAACCTTCCATCCATGGTCTCCATCTACTTCATGCCGTAGCAAGGCTGCCAATATCATCAAAGACACTTCACACCCTGGTAATGATCTCCTATAGCCTCTTCAGTTAGACTCCAAATACAGAAGCCTGAACATACGCACTAGTGGGTTCAAGAAACCACTTCTTCCTGGCTGTTGTTAAGCCATTGAATGGACTCTCTAGCCTCAAATAATGCTGATCTTGCTGAAGCTGATCCCTCTTGTATGGCCTGTGCAATGTTACCTGTATGCCTCCATCTAAATCTTGTTTCTGTACATCCTTGCTTACTGTGATGTACCTGTACTGTTTGTAAAGAAAGCTTTTCACTGTAATTCTGTACGCGTGACAATAAATAAATCAAACAGTCAGTATACTGTTGTTGAATAGTTCATGCCACTGGGCTACTAAGTACAGATGTTCAAAATTGTATTTCCAATGAATTAGCATGTTGACCTGTGTCCTAATTAAGAGAGTAGTGATTCAGTTTTCCAAATAGTTTTATGCACAAATAATTGAAGATGAAGTCTGCTGATTGGTTACACCAATAATGACATAATGATCAATCTGGGAGTCACTCATACTATTGAGATGAAATGACATTGACTGTTCGGGTGTGACAGTCACAAGAAGGTAAACTAAGAAAATAGACTATTACCTGTACACTTAAATCGTATTTTGTTATTTTCACAAAACTGCAAGATTTGTTGGAATGTCATGTGCAAATGATGATCATTTACTTGGAGATTGCTATTCCTCGTCTCTTGAACAAACAACTCAAACTCTTAATTACCTTTTTAAATAATAAGTTGCAAAACCCAAAATAAGGACCACAATTTGATTCACGTCTGGAATCAGAGGTTTAGTTAATTGTTTTTGCACTATGAATAGCCTGTATATTATCGACATATAATGATTTAAACTATAGGAAAATGGGAATGGAAGTAGGCAATTGAGCCTGTTGAATCTGACCTATTTAACATGATCATGGTTGATTGAACACTTCAATGTCTTATTGCCCCCATTCCCGTAACCCTGAACACCACTGGTAATTTGAAATCTATCAATCCCTATCTTAAACATACTCAAAGATTGAGCCTCCACGTCCCAGTGTGGTAAAGAATTCCAAAGGTTGGGAACCCTCTGAATAAATTAATTTCTCCCTATCTCCAATCTAAGGGGCATGGCCCTTTTTTAAAAAAAATTATGTTTCTTGGTTTTGAATCCCCACACCTGGAGAAATGTCTTACTTCCCTTTTACCCAGTTTGAGTATTTTGTAAGTTTCAATGCAATCACCAGTCATTCTTCAAAATTTGAGGGATTATGGCCCAGTTTGAATCGAATCTCTCTTCATAAGACAGTCTTGCCGTCCTGGGAACAAGACTGGGTGAGAACCTGGTTGTACTCCTTCTGTGGCTGTAAAATCTTTGTTCTGATGAGGAGAACAAAACCTCACCCAATACTCCAGACATAGTCCTAGCCAAGCTCTTGTACAAGGATTCGAGTCAAAAAGTCTTTGATATGTCGCAATGTAACTGTTTGAATTTCATTTATTTTGCACAGCTCTAGCATCACATGACTATGTACTGAAGATCGTCCCCACAGTATATGAAGATTTAAAGGAAAAGCAACGCTTTTCCTATCAGTACACAGTGGCACAAAAGGTAAGGTGAAGAAGTTATAATTGTGATTTTATGAAAGAAGTATGTGCTCCCATTCAACTTTAATTAAAATTGATGTGGAATAAATACTGCTCACAAGAGGGCTGTCAAAACAAGTTACATCCTTTATTATTGTTCTATCCCCCATATTCTACTTTCTTTTCTCATTAAAATTTCCATTTTACATGACCAGTCTGTTTTTCATACAAAGCGATGTTTATTTGTACATCTTGAGATTTGAAAGTAATTAACTAGGCTTATGTCCAGAATAATAGAGCTGAGAGTGAGAGGTCTGATCTTGAAGACCTATTATATCTTAGCTTTAATATCCTCTCTAAGGTTCAGCTTGACATTTAAGCTTCTGTAACATTATCGGAGAATTCTCTTCACTCTCCCACAAAACCAGATTTTTGTATGTGATAGCACTGTGGTGTGCACAAGAGGGTTACTGCATGTGCCTACAAATTGTTCATGCGAATTCACACTAACTGAGCAATTAGAGTCTACTCGCCCACCAATTAGTACTCTCCACTAATGCAGAATAATGTTGCTTTACTATTGCATTGCTTTTCTTGCAACTTATCCCGATGTGAGCAAGACGTAAAGCAATGACACAATGGCTGAATTTTTCTGGCCACTGAGCAACATGAGTAACAGCGAGTTAGTTGGGAAAATATTGTGAGTTAAGAAAAATAATTTCTTGAGTTCAAGAAATTAAAATCTGATTTGCTTTTTCCATATAAAGTTTGAATGGCGAAAAGAGAATCTTGTTTAGCAGTGAAAGACTTTTGTGTCTCATCATTGGCAAATCTTGCCTTGTTTATATACGGTTTCTGATCGTCCCATGAATGGAGAGAATGACAAAAAATCCCCATATGAGAATCAAAGCAGGTACCTGAATGTTCCAGCTTGCCATTTGTTTCTCCAGGCCTCCTCCCTAGACTGCAGTCTGCAGTATCTCAGGTTATGCTGTATGGACTGTGAGTGCCTGTATTCACCCATCTATGGAAGTAACCAGCAGATATGCACCTGCCTCACCACATCTCCATGGCACCAGTTGGAATACAGTTCTCCACTTCATTATGTCACTTTGGAGTGCACTAAGACTTACATTGCAATGTTATGCCAGGCCACTTGGTGTGCAGGACAGAGACCAATTTCATGTATCCGAGCATCTCAGGACTCTGCTTTCTGTCTTAGCATTCACTCTGATTTGGATGCTCACAGCATCTCTGCCTCGTCTTTCTTTGATACCTTATTCAGAACTTACAGGCTCACAGCACTTTTGCATTTTCTTGCCTTTTAATGCTTAAAACCAAGCCAGGCAGTTTGTCATAGTTGTCAAGCGAGTAGAAATCATGCTCTTGGTGTAACACCATCAGCTTATACTGCAAGTACACTGTATGTGTGTCAGCCAAATGGTGAATTGAAGGGCATGATTTGATGGAAGGGAGTGGGGAGGCAATGATGTGAGGATGTGTGGTAGCCGAGAATTGATGAGGTCAACAGGGACTGTAAGGAAGGAAGGGATGTGAAGTTTGAGGCCCCCTGGATTAACAGGCTGTGTCTGCAACAACCAGGTTGCCGTCTGTTGTCATCTGAATCGGATGTGTGCAATGGAAATGGCAAATGGCTGCTGCCACACATGGAGAGGGTGGACTAAGTATTCTTTTAAAATCCGTCTGAGCACATTAACTTGTGAACAATGTGCAGCCCTTTGAGGGCAATTACATTAATTAGGCACTTACACAGCACAGATTAAAGATACCTGTAATCATAATACGTGACATGTGAAACACAGGTAGTGTCCAATTGTATGAGATGCAAGTCCTGGCCACAAGTAGTCTTGACCACATTATTGGTTTTGCAGATTAATCACCGACATCTGTGAAACAGATATAAATCACAGTCATTTTAAAAGTGGGCTATTGGCTACAAGCGGAAAGAAACTCCATGATCTCATAAACTGCACAAGGATGTGGAACTAATTTCCTCTGCCTTGGACTGTATCTGTCAGCTTACTCTTGATGTGGATGAGTTGTCGTTACTGTTGCTTTGATACAACAAAACTGCAGAGAAATAGAGGAGCAGATTCTCCAGCAAGCTGGGAACCAGCAGAAACCTCAAGAGCCAGCTATCTCAGAATTGTGCCATCTGCTGGAATGGAAGCTGTGACCTGAAGGGGGTGGCTATCCAGGTGACTTCCAAGGTGACAGCTGCACTACATATTTATATGAGTAGCTGCTTCCAAAATCCTCGAGGCCCTGTATGGAATTTTTCAATTGTCCGTTTACAGATGTATCAGAGGCTGTTACTGCTGCTATTTGTGCCAGTTGACATTGACATCTTGTTGATGAGGGTAGTGCTCTGGCCCAGGCAGAATGCTTTGTCTCCCAGGCACTATGGACTCTATGCATACTGTGGTGAGGGTGCCATAAAATAACTTAGCAGCCTTCATCAACAGAAAAGATTTCCATTCCATCAATACGCAATCTCCAATCATTGGTACTACATCCCAGAAGTCTACACCAGAAGCTGCCCTCTGTGACTACGGTGGCTGACTCCATTTCACAAGCCCCTGATTGAGGCTGGAGGAAGTTACAGTGCAGTTTACTCTTCCACCAAGGCCATGATGGAGCAGGTGGTACGCTTCCTAAAGATGAGTTGCTGCTGCTTGGACCACTTTGGTGGAGCCTTTCAGTGTATTGCAGAGAGAGTGTGCTGCTTGATCCTTGAGTGTTGCATTCTGGATAACCAGATGCTGAAGAGCTGGCAGAGCAGCAGCAGTGGTCTTCTGAGCAGGAAAATGAAGACATTGAGCAGGATGAAAATCACCCTCTGCATGATAGTGATACAATGTCACTGGACTGAATTGACACCCAGTTCCAGTAGATAATATTTGGGTGTAGTCATCACTCATTGATTATAAAATCAATGCTATAAGAAAGGCAATCAGTGCCTGTTTATTCCCAGAAACAAATGCAGATTTTTTTCTGTTTTTTTTTCCTTTATTGAACATACGAAAAGTAACAGCTTGAAGGTTTTTCAACATATGACACTCTCACAATCAACAATGACAAGATGTTATGACATGTTGGGTGTTAGGGATAGAGGAGCACTCCGTTTAGGCTGGGTTCTAACATGGAATGGTGATAAGAATTTGTTGCCTGTGTAGTTTAATTTTTGTAGCTGCAGTTCATTGGAACTGATCAGTTGATCAGTCAGCTGATGTGAGTAGCTATTCATTTACAAATGTTTCTGCTGTTTACATTGAAGTGCCACCGTACCACCTATGTTCCTTCAGAAGCTGTTCTATCATGATTCCATCCCACTCTGTGGTCAGTGATTAACCTGTTGCACGGTTGGGCTTTATATGAGGTGCTGGCAGCAGAAATCATGGATGGTCCTAGCAGAGTCATAGAAGTCTACAGCATGAAAACAAGCCCTTCAGCCCAACTTGTCCATGCTGCCCAGTTTTCACAATTTAAACTAGTCCCATTTGCCTGGGTTTAGTCTATACCCCTCCTATCCCATCCATGTACCTGCCTAAACGTTTCTTAAATAACAAAATTGTACTCACTTCCTGCATTACCTCTGACAGCCAGTTCTAGACACTCACCAATCTCTTAAAAAAATGTCCCTTTGGACCCTTTTGTATCTCTCTCCTCTCACTTTAAACCTATGTCCTCTAGTTTCCCCTACAATGGGGATAAGCTGTCTGCTATCTACCTTATCTATGTCTCTCATGATTTTCTGATGAAGGACTTAAGTCCAAAACATTCTCCTGCTCCTTGGATGCTGCCTGACCTGATGTGCTTTTCCAACACTACACTCTCATCTCCAGCATCTGCAGTCCTCACTTTCCTCCCCTCATGATTTTGTACACATCTATAAGGTCATCCCTCAGTCTCCTGCGTTTCAAGAAAAAAAGTCCCAGCCTATCAAACCTCATAACACAAACTTTCCAGTCCAAATAGTATTCTAGTAAATCTTTTCTGCACTTTTTCTAGTATAATAATATCTTTTCGACAGTAGGGCGACCAGAAATGCATTCAGTACTCCAAATGTGGCCACTAGTTCTGTCCATGGGAGTACGCAATAGCACAAGGACAGTGCAAACATAATGAGATGAGCAGTGGATAATTGCGTGAGATAACTTGCCAGTGCTCACAAAGAGAAGCCTTCCATGAAGTTCCTCAAAATTGATACTTGGGCTAGAACCATACTCTAGTTCTGTACTTTACATAGACTAAAACAACAACAGTATTTCTAACTCATTTTATAAGACACATCATCGAGAATTTTGTACAGAGTGATAAATTGCTATATAAAGTTCAAAAAATCCTTGCCCCTTTTGTATATCTAATAATTGAAATAAAAATGAGAATCTTTACCATGCAGCAATATTGAACTGAATTTCAATAGCCTTTGCCAAAATTTGACTAATGCTTAGTCGTTGTGCATTACAGGAATATGTGGCATATAGTCACACGGGCCGTATTATACCTGCCATCTGGTTCCGATATGACCTTAGCCCAATCACTGTCAAATACATTGAACGGCAACAGCCATTATACAGGTTTATTACAACAGTGAGTAAACATTTGTTAATTATGATGCTATGAATGCTTGTTAGTACAACATACAGTATCAAAGTATGTAACATAATATAAAAGCAATTATGGCAAAGTTTTTAAAGTTAACATTCTGATAGTGTGTGTTTTTCTTCCAGTGACTTTGTTATTGATTGGTCTTGATTGGGAACATCAGATTAATTGCACTTTTCAATTAATGAACTATGTATGGATATTTCAAAATTTTCCGGTGTGCTAATGGTTATTCTGTGGGTTAATTATTAGTGGTGGTTTTCCAGTGCAGCATTTAAGGACTTAAATATGGGTATTTTAAGATTCTTAGTATGGATTTTTCTCCAGCTTTATGACTGACTGACTCATTGTTTTTGGGATCCTTTTACCCCAGTTTGTTTTCAAAGCTGCATAGAAAGCCATTCTAAATTTTCAGATTTCTCATTGGGTACAGTGAATTGTGGATAATAGAATCAAGCAAGAGACTCTGTAAAATTGGCATCTTGCACTTTGATACTTGAATAATTTGAAGCACAGAAACACACCCTTTGGTCCAATTTGTCCATGCTGGCCAGATAGCAAAATTAATCCAGACCCATTTGCCAGCATTTGGCCCATATCTTCTAACGCCTTCATGTTCATGTACAGGTGCCCTTTAAATGTTGTAATTTTACCAGGTTCCACCACTTCCTCTGGCTGCTCATTCCATACTCTCACCACATGTGAACAAGTTGATCCTTCGATCCCTTTTAAATATTTTCCCCCTCACCTTAAACCTATGCTGTCTGCTTTTGGACTTCCACACCCTGAGGAAAAGACCTTGTTGATTTACCCTGTCTATGCCCGTCATGATTTTCTAAACCCACATCATGTCACCCCTGAGCCTCCAATTCTCCAGGGAAAATAGCTCCAGCTTGTTCAGCCTCTCCCTTTAGCTCAAATCCTCCAACCCTGGCAACATTCTTCTAAATCTTTCCTGCACCCTTCCAAGTTTAACAACATCTTTCCTATAGGAGGGAGACCAGAACTGAACACCATATTCAAAAAGTTGCCTAACTTCTCATCTAACTAAGCTATAACTATATCTTTCAGCGATTATTTCTGATACCTGAGACTAGAATATTGCTACTGAGATGAGTTGCAAGCATTGGGAATTTAATAGCTTTGTAGTCATGCCGTGGTTTAACCTACCTGGGTGCATACAGTTTTTGCTCTGGTAATATGTGTGGAATGTCATCTAGCCAGCTGATCCTCGGAAACCGAACCATGGCCAGAAGGGCAAATGAGCACTGAGGCAGGCTGTTTAAATGGTCAGCTTCTATTCTCTGGGACTTTGTTCCATTTGTAATAATTGTCCCTCTGAACTTGCTGCTCATGACCCATCCAACCACTTCCCATGGCCTTCATGCCAACGTTTATACCCTCCTCTCAGCCACACACATGTCCTCTTGCACCTTCTATGTCTGCTCAATGCCAATTCATGTCCCATCCTTGCCCATTCATCCGGTGTGCACTATGTCAATAACTAATGACCTGTGTAATAACAATCGCAAGTGGTGAACTGCTGAGGGAGAAAAGACACCCATTCAGAAATATTCTTAAATAAGAAACTTGTTTTTTGCACAACTCTTTGAAAGTGTCAATTAGACAAATCATTAAAGATTCAATAACCAATAAAATAACAGAAACATCAGCACTTCACCCCTCTTAATCATGTCCCAATAAACATTGAGACAAAGGCGAGTACAGAAAGGACAACTTATCATAACTGCTTAAAGATGTCAATCAAAGTAACAAAAAATGCTGGCCTCTCACTCAAACATGCATCAATACTGTGACCATGAGACCAGCTAATGGGGGAAGGGGAATGAAAAGGAAATGAAGGGTTTGGAGTGCTAGGGACTCAGGTTTGATTCCACCCTTGGGTGACTGTCTGTGTGGAGTTTACAAATTCTCTCTGTATCTGCATTGGTTTCCTCTGGGTGTTCCGTTTCCTCCCACTGCCCAAAGATATGTAGGTTAGATGGATTAGCCATGGGAAATTATGAAGACGTGGGTGTACTGTACGTTTTAAGAGAGCTAAAAGCAGCACAACTATCCAACAGAACCAAGTGTTCTGAAAACAAAATAATGTAACATTTGGTCAAACAACTTGATTAGCTGGTTGCCTGGGAATGACAAAACAGGTTTGAATTAGGCCAGTTTAATGTATACTCCGAAAAATATGCTAACTCCAATCCAGTTTCAATTTAGTATATTGACAATCTTAAAAGTCAATGACACAATTTGTTGCTTTGGAGGTATAAGACTGCGGAAAATTGAACAGTTGAGAAGAGAACTGCCGGGCTACAAGCATGTAAAAACTGCCTGAAAAATGGCTCTTTTAAAGGTACCTTTATTGATCAGTAACCTATGAAGCAGAATCTCCAAGAAGAAGAAAAGAAGACAGGAATAAAGAGAAAACTGAAAGAACTGCCTGGTTTTTAGATAAGAAGTATTGTTTTGTAAATCTTAATTGGGGGTTTTATGAAACTAGTATTTTAGAGGGGAAGGTAAAAGATAGGTTAGAGGAAGGAATTGTAAATAGTTGTTAGTTAATTATTCTCTGTTATACTTTAAATAATAAAATTGTTAATTTTTACTTTAAATAGTTCTTGGTCTCTCGAATTTTCACAGATTACTGCATAAATCTTTTCTGTGTTGCTGCTTTAAATTAAACAGGGGTATTTACCCCATGTCGTAACAGAAATACAGAGATGGTGGGATGCAAAGATGTGGTAAGTGTGACAGCTGGAAAATGAGGAATGATTAACAGGCCTCAGGAAAAGCAAATAATGGCAACACTTGAGCTCAGGAACTGATATTGGTGAAGTTCAGCTGGTAATGCCACCTCAATAATCATGTGAGACTTGGCTCTCTCCTGCTAATTTCCTGTCACGAGGCAGTCTGCCTGTTCTCTGCTGAAGGGCTAGAGTGACCGTAAACCTTATCTGTCAGGCTGTGTATTATTATTACGCTGCTTGGTGGATTAATGAGATCCACACAGGCCTGCAGATTAAGCTCTCATTTGGTCTCAACGTTGGGGTCCCACAGTCCATAGGTGAAGAGCGAGGAACAGTTTAATGTGGAAATTATAAAGTGAAGGACTAACTTCAGTGGGATGAAAGGGATCTCACCAGGATGAAATGGAGCCAAAGTTCCACAGGGAAAATGGTAATAGAACAATGGGTGGTTTTTAAGGAATAAGTCTTTCTGGTACAGGCTAGGTATGTCAACAAGCGGAATAAGCAGGAAGACCAAATCCAGTGTTTGTTGGATGATAATGGAGATAAATGATACAAATGAAATAAAAATAAAAGAATGTGGGATACATCTTGGGTGAATTCCTCAGGAGAAACAGGCCAAATACACACAGTCAGTTGAGAGGGGAAGTGAAGAGGAAAATAAGACTGACAAAAAAATCAGTTAACATTGAACAGGACCCCAAAATCATCATCTGGCATGTAAATACAGTTGGTTCTGCTATAATGTGGTAATTCTATGTTATAAGAAAATCATGTGTTAGCAGCAGCACTTAAACAAATGGGGCCAGAATCGTGTTATAACTCTTACACACTTTAAAAGTTTGCCCTTGAGAAATAGTGTCCCCAGTTTGTCAATCGCATTATATCAAATTCATGTTAACGAAACATGCGTTATACCAGAATGACCTGTAGTGAACAAATAGCAAAAGGAGAGGAAAAGCCTCTTCAAGCATATAATACGTTATCTGTCCTGGAGGCATAAGGCAAAACTTAAATTGAAGGGTAGTTCAAGAGTACTTCATAAGCACTTTGATCAGTGTTTACTAGTGGAAGCTGCAGACGAATCGTTGATAGTAGGTGAGATGGCAGAATGAAAATTAAGATGCAGGAAATATTGGAAAATCTAACTATGCTTAGAAAATGGATAAATTGCTTGATCTGAATGATGTAGATTCCAGATTGCTAAGTGAAAGGTGGGCTGGTGATACAAAAGTTTGGCCATAATTTTTCAATCTTCCCTACTACAGAGGATCGGAGAGTGGCAAATGTGAAACCCTACTTCAAGAAAAGGTGTAAGGAAATTCCTAGCAAAGACTAACCAGCTAATTTAACATCATTAGTAATTTAGAAATGACAATTAGGAAAAATCAGTCAGTAATTGGAGAGATGCCTGAGTTAATGGCACTGGTTTGTAAACTCAAACTGTTTGGATGTAATATAATCTTTTTGATGAAGTAACGGAGAAGGTTGATGATGTAAGTGCAAAATATGTTGTCTTTTTAAAGAGTTTCTGACAAAGTAATGCACTAAAGACTGCTTAGTAAAATTGAGGCTCATTACATTAACCCCAGATGTACCTTAGAAATCTGTGGGAAGCTAGGGATGTGATTGCTGGGCCCACTGCTGAGACATTTGTCACCAGTAAGGTACTGGAAGACTGGAGGTTGGCTAACATGGTGGCATTACTAAGGAAAAATTGTAAGGAAAAACCAGGGAACTATACACCGATGAGTCTGACATCAGTGGTGGGTAAGTTGTTGGAGGGAATCCTGAAAGACAAGATTTACATGCATTTGGAAAAGACTACGGATAGTGCATGGGTCATCATGTTTCAAAAACTTAATTGAAGTATTTGAAAAAGTAACAAAGAGGATTGATGAGGTCAGAGCGGTGGACGTGATCTACATGGAGTCTAGATTAGAGTGGTGCTGGAAAAGCACAGCAGGTCAGGCAGCATCCGAGGAGCAGGAAAATTCGGGCAAAAGCCCTTCATGTGATCAACATGGACTTCAGTAAGGCATTCAACAAGATTTGTCATGGTAGACTGGTTAGACAGGGAGAAGTAGCCATTTGGATAATTGGCTTGAAGGCAGAAGACCGAGGGATGGTGGTGGATTGTTTTTCAGACTGGAGGTCTGTGACCAATGGTGTACCACAAGGATTGGTGCTGGGTCCACTGCTTTTTGTCATTTATATAACTTATTTGGATGTGAACATAGGATGCAGAGTTAGCAAGTTTGCAAATGACACCAAAATTGGAGGTGTAGTGGACAGTGAAAAAGTTATCTCAGGGCACGACGGGATCTTGATCAGATGGGCAAATGGGCTGAGGAGTGGCAGATGGACTTTAGATAAATGTGAGGTGCTGCATTTTTGGAAAAACAAATCTTAGCAGGACTTATACACTTAATGGTAAGGTCCTGAGGAGTGTTGCTGAACAAAGAGACTGTGGAGTGCAGGTTCATAGTTCCTTGAAAGTAGAGTCGCAGGTAGATAATACAGTGAAGATGTTTGGTATGGTCAGAGCATTGAGTACAGGAATTGGGAGGTCATATTGTAGCTGTACAGGATATTGGTTCGGCCACTATTGGAATATCGTGTGCAATTTTGGTCTCCCTCCCATTGGAAGGAGATTGTGAAACTTGAAAGCGTTCAGAAAAGATTTACAAGGATGTTGCTAGGGTTGAAGGATTTGAACTACAGGGAGAGGCTGAATAGGCTGGGGCTGTTTTCCCTGGAGCATCGGAGGCTGAGGTGTGACCTTATAGAGGTTTATAAAATCATGTGGGGCATGGATAGGATAAATAGATAAAGTCTTTTCCCTGGGTTGGGAGGAGTCCAGAACTAGAGGGCATAGGTTTACGGTGAGAGGGGAAAGATTTAAAAGGGATCTATGGGGCAACATTTTCATGCAGAGCATGGTGCGTGTACAGAATGAGTTGCCAGAGGAACTGGTGGAGGCTGGTGCAATCAGAATATATAAAAACAATTTGGACAGATATATGAAAAGGAAGGGTTTAGAGGGATATGGGCCAAGTGCTGGCAAATGGAACTAGATTAGTTCAGGATATCTGGTCGGAATGGACGAACTGGACTGAAGGGTTTATTTCTATGACTCTATTAAAGATAGGTCAGTGTGAACTCCAGTTTGGGGGACAAAAAAGCTTAAGGGCAGAAAGCAGAGTGTTAAATTAAATTGTTGCTTTTCAGACTTGAAGATAATAGATCTATAAAATGTTTCAATCTTTGCTCATTATTAAGCTGTAAGGTGGGGCAAACGATAGGATGATGCTAATCTCCTACAATAGGATAAAGATTGATTAGCAAAACGAAAAGAGTCAGATGATGCCTTTTAGCGAAAGGGATTGATGCTTTAATTCATACAATTAATGGTTCAATACAAAAGAGTTATGACATAATAGAGGAATCTGGGCTTTTGGTTCACAGATCTTGGAAGATGACAAGATGTATTTAGAGAGTCAGTAATCAAATATGGAATTTTGGCCTTTCCAAACCAAAGTCTTGTAGTGGTATTGTGTTGCTATGGTTGGTGTCTGTGTCTCTGAACAGAAGCACCGTGGTCAAATTGCAAATTGATAGCCAAGTGAAGTAAGGTGGATATCAACTTTAAATCCTTTCAAATGCACCAGTGGCAGATAGTAAAATCAGCCACATGATGGAAAGAAATTGAGCCTTCTATTGGCAGTGTTTCTAGCTCCAAGCTACAGCTGGCAGAGCAACTTTTGTCTTCTGAGTGGCTAGGGCAGTTGGTTCAGGTGAGACCAGACTAACTAGTGTGAACAAAATTAGTGCCAACAGTATAGCCTTGTTTTCTGGTCTGATTGGGTTTTTTTTTCCATCCTTCCTCCCTACCCTACCTTAAGGGCTGAGGCACTATTGGTTAGACCTGTTTTCAGGCAGAGGACATAAAAGGAAGCAGTAAAGATATTGATACAACAACAATGAAGTAAAATTCTGATTATATCACAACTGTAATAGTGCGTGTAGAGCTGGTCACCACTTGGTAAGTCCTTATGGCGTGCAGAAGAGATTTTTCAGAATGAGTTCAGAGATGTCAGATTCTAGTTACAGTGGTACAAGGTTTAGTTAGAGAAGGAAGCTGGGGTTGTTCTTCCTGGAGCTAAGGAGATTGAGGGGAGAAATATTCAAAGTGTACAAAATTATGTTCTGTTTCAATAAGATAAACAAAGAAAATCATTCCTATTAGCTAGTGGTGGAAGGACCGGGTGTCCAGAGATCTAAAGTTTTTGGCAGGAGGTGCAGATGGGATATGAGGAATAAATTATTTATTAATGAAGTATTATTGTAGTGGAATTCACTTATGAAGTGGAAATGGAAATGATCATTTCATATCAAAAGGAAATTAGATGGGCATCTGGGGAAAACCAGCTTAAAAGGCAATGGCAATAGAGCAGGAGAATTGGTCTGACGGACTTACTCGACATGGAGCTCAATGCACCGCATGATCCCTCTTTGTGCGTTCATGATCTCAGTTTCAGAGGAATAGTGGTGGCAAATTTTACAGTTTTTGCAGAACTACTGGCGTGGCATCGAGGCCAATACATTTGGAATAGAGTATTGTAACAGTGTGTTCAGAAATCTTCAATTCCTGAATACACTGCTAGTTATTATAGGTTCTAATCCAGTGATTTCATTTTTGTTCATTGCTAAGCTCAATGTTAAATAGATCCATTCTTTGAGTTTTTTGTATAGACGTATCTACGAGTTGACTTCAAATCTGTATGTTATGCATATCATCCAACAAATGTATAACCACTTTAAACTGGAATTATGGTTTGATCAAAAGTTTTAGTAATTTTGCAACGTACCTCTGTTTTGCTCAAGCTTTCTTCTAATTGTGATGTAATTGAACAATTCCAGAAAATGAAAATGAATGATCCAATCTTCAATTTTATAGTTGCCTTGTATGGTTGTTACTTGCTTTCGGAGGATTAGAAAGTACTTCAAAAGAGGCCTGTTAATTAAAATTATTTATTTTGGACTTAGAAATTGTTCAAGCTATCAATTGCAATTCCTTTTGTCCTTTTTTTGACTCTCTGTACTTAAGTGGCCAAATGCACTATTATTGCATTGTTGTACTGTAAACTCACTGAGAAACCAGATGGAGTTATTAATATTGCTGAGAAAGTGTGCTGGAGTGGTTGGTGGTGGATAGCATCATACTGCAGATGCTAAGCAAATGGATTTGCAACCTGCATATGTCGCACGTGTTTTAAGTGTTAAAAATCACGCAACACAGGTTATAGTCCAACAGGTTTAATTGGAAGCGCGCTAGCTTTTGGAGCGACGCTTTTTCATCAGTTGATTGTGGAGCGTCACTCTGAAAGCTAGTGTGCTTCCAATTAAACCCGAAAATGTGTTGCTGGAAAAGCGCAGCAGGTCAGGCAGTATCCAAGGAACAGGAGATTCGACGTTTCGAGCATAAGCCCTTCTTCAGGAAGGGCTTATGCCCGAAACGTCGAATCTCCTGTTCCTTGGATACTGCCTGACCTGCTGCACTTTTCCAGCAACACATTTTCAGCTCTGATCTCCAGCATCTGCAGTCCTCACTTTCTCCTCCAATTAAACCTGTTGGACTATAACCTAGTGTTGTGTGATTTTTAACCTTGTACACCCCAGTCCAACACCGGCATCTCCAAATCGTGTTTTAAGTGACCTCTGTTCATTGGAGCAGTAACTTTGCAGTAACTTGGAGCTTAAATGTTGTTTGGCAAGTACTTTGTAACTGGCTGTCGCTGTTGTGTCAGTGTAAGTCTATTGCCAACCTGCAGATCATTTTGAAATCTTAGCAAAGTAATCTCAACTCAAATGTTTCTGAGTTCCCTCGTCACATTCTTGTCCTTTCAGCAGGTCAGTTTCAAAAATGTATGGATCATGTGCTTGATCTGGTCATTTTGATTCTCCACTTAGAGTTCCAGTCAGTTATCATGCTGGAACTTTCAGGAGAGGGACAGAGATGACCTTTTGATGTAAATTGAAACTGAGCACTGTATCTATGGATTGGAAGAGATTCCAAAAGCTGAGAATCCAAGCCCTTGTTAAGAATGGTTATACTTGAAGAAGTGACCAGGATCTCTGATATATATCTGATGAAGCTGGAGGACATCTATAATTCTGAATTTGATGCAGCTCTCTGTCTAAATTTAAGAGTGGAAGTATGAAATAAGACGACAATATAGATTGATGATTCAGATTCCTATAGAATGCTGAACTTCTGATTTGGAGACTGTAAGTCGAAGGACATCATTCTTATAGGACAAATTTAGCTGATGGTGCTAATCGTGAGGATTTGCATCATTGTTGCCATGGTAGCCTGTGAATCATCGTAGTGCACTGAAAGCTGTCCAGGGTTGTTTCTAGGGAGATTATCTACTGGATAGCAGATGGTGTATTGTTTATGGAGTAAGCATTGGGATGAAGCGGGAGCTTTCACACCTACGCAGTAAATATATGCTCACCAATTACAGTAGGTGTCAAATTTAATTTCATAAATTATTAAAAATTAAACTTGCAAGTGTTCATATGCTTTGAAAAACTCCCCCTTTGATATGATTTTAAAATAATGCATATTCATCTGAACCATGTGATCTTGCCCTAACTTCTGTCAGATATAGAATAGAGATTAGTCGTAGTGTAAAAACCATGAATCACCGAGTAGGCTTCAATGCAAATAGATTACATTGTAATATATAATGCAGTTTCCATTTTCATTAGTTCATCCCTTGGACGCTTAGGCTTGCATTCTAATGCAGAACATGATTTAATTATTCTATATAAAAATAAAGTTTCAGTCGTGACTTAAGAGAATGCAAGCTCTAAATTAACATTCATCCGATGATAACTGAGCTGGCCAGTTAGCTACCCCCACCCTGGGTCATTTTCACAGGCAGGTAGTTAAATTGAAGCAATTAAAAGACACTTAAGGACTCTCCCCAATACTAATTGAATTTTCACGTCAGTGGGCAGGTCCTTTGCTGTGTCTGTAATGTGAGCAGTGAAAGATGGGACCTACTGGTGACAGGTTGGGACCTGCCCGCGATCTCTGTGCCAGGATCTCAATCCTAAAACAAAAATCCTCCCCTTCACGTTCAGAATGGCAGGAAACTGGTGGTCGAAGATTCAGTGACATGTTACATTCTGCATTAAAACTTAATGGAAAAGAGATTTGGGTTGAGTGTATAACTGATGCTCAATGCACTGCTGTAAACTTCCCAAATCCATGTAATTTCCAGTCCTGCTGAATATGGAATTTGCATAATCAAAAATCTCAAACAATCTAAATTTGCCTCAGTGGGTACAAAAAAGTCTTCTGCAGCTCATTTTAATAACTACTCTAATATTCTAGTACTACCTTGCTGAGCTGTAACCTTTTTATTTTCATCCCCAAAATGGTGTGTGTGTGGAATAAAATCCTAGTTTGGCAGTTATTGTCAAAAATATTAAGGGAGTACTACAGGGTAGATTTTACAATTGGGGGAAGGGAAATTACGATGCTGTAAGACAGGATTTGAGGAGCATAAGTTGGGAGTATAGGCTGTCAGGGAAGGATGTGGTGGAAATGTGGAACTTTTTCATGGAACAGATACGATGTGTCTTTGATATGTATGTACCTATCAGGCAGGAAAGAAATGGTCGTGTGAAGGAGCCTTGGTTGACGAGGGAGGTTGAATGTCTAGTAAAGAGGAAGAAGGAGGCTTACATAAGGTTGAGGAAACAGGGTTCAGACAGAGCAGTGGAGGGATACAGGATAGCCAGAAGGGACCTGAAGAAAGGGATTAGGAGAGCTAAGAGAGGGCATGAAAAATCCTTGGCGGATAGGATCAAGGATAACCCCAAGGCATTTTATGCGTATGTGAGAAACATGAGAATGACGAAAACGAGGGTAGGTCCGATCAAGGACAGTAGTGGGAGATTGTGTATTGAGTCGGAAGAGATAGGAGAGGTCTTGAATGAGTACTTTTCTTCAGTATTTACGAACGAGAGGGACCGTATTGTTGGAGAGGAGAGTGTGAAACGGACTGGTAAGCTAGAAGAGATACTTGTTAGGAAGGAAGATGTGTTGGACATTTTGAACAATTTGAGGATAGACAAGTCCCCCGGGCCTGACGGGATATATCCTAGGATTATGTGGGAAGCAAGAGAGGAAATTGCAGTACCGTTGGCAATGATCTTTTCATCTTCACTGTCAACGGGGGTGGTACCAGGGGACTGGAGAGTAGCGAATGTTGTGCCCCTGTTCAAAAAAGGGAATAGGGCTAACCCCGGGAATTACAGGTCAGTTAGTCTTACTTCTGTGGTAGGCAAAGTAATGGAAAGGGTACTGAGGGATAGGATTTATGAGTATCTGGAAAGACGCAGCTTGATTAGGGACAGCCAGCACGGATTTGTGAAGGGTAGGTCTTGCCTTACAAGTCTTATTGAATTCTTTGAGGAGGTGACCCAGCATGTGGATGAGGGTAGAGCAGTGGATGTAGTGTACATGGATTTTAGTAAGGCATTTGATAAGATTACCCATGGTAGGCTTATGCGGAAATTCAGGAGGCATGGGATAGAGGGAAATTTGGCCAGTTGGATAGAAAACTGGCTAACCGGTCGAAGTCAGAGAGTGGTGGTAGATGGTAAATATTCAGCCTGGAGCCCAGTTACAAGTGGAGTTCCGCAGGGATCAGTTCTGGGTCCTCTGCTGTTTGTAATTTTTATTAATGACTTGAATGAGGGAGTCGAAGGGTGGGTCAGTAAATTTGCAGATGATACGAAGATTGGTGGAGTTGTGGACAGTGAGGAGGGCTGTTGTCGGCTGCAAAGGGACTTAGATATGATGCAGAGCTGGGCTGAGGAGTGGCAGATGGAGTTCAACCCTGCCAAGTGCGAGGTTGTTCATTTTGGAAGAACAAATAAGAATGCGGAATACAGGGTTAATGGTAGGGTTCTTAGTCAGGTGGAGGAACAGAGGGATCTTGGGGTCTATGTAGATAGATCTTTGAAAGTTGCCACTCAGGTGGATAGAGCTTGTAAGAAGGCCTATGGTGTATTAGCGTTCATTAGCAGAGGGATTGAATTCAAGAGTCGTGAAGTGATGTTGCAGCTGTACAGGACTTTGGTTAGGCCACATTTGGAGTACTGTGTGCAGTTCTGGTCGCCTCACTTTAGGAAAGATGTGGAAGCTTTGGAGAGGGTGCAGAGAAGATTTACCAGGATGTTGCCTGGAATGGAGAATAGGTCATACGAGGATAGGTTGAGAGTTCTCGGCCTTTTCTCGTTGGAACGGCGAAGGATGAGGGGTGACTTGATAGAGGTTTATAAGATGATCAGAGGAATAGATAGAGTAGACAGTCAGAAACCTTTTCCCCGGGTACAACAGTGTGTTACAAGGGGACATAAATTTAAGGTGAAGTGTGGAAGGTATACAGGAGATGTCAGGGGTGGGTTCTTTACCCAGAGAGTGGTGGGGGCATGGAATGCGCTGTCTGTGGGAGTGGTAGAGTCAGAATCATTGGCGACCTTTAAGCGGCAATTGGATAGGTACATGGATGGATGCTTAATCTAGGATAGATGTTCGGCACAACATCGTGGGCCGAAGGGCCTGTTCTGTGCTGTATTGTTCTATGTTCTACTGTACAACTATTACCTGACTGAAGAATATTAAATTTGCGCACAAATTACAACCTATTCTGTTGATGGGCTTTCATATTAATCATGAATAGCTACCATGAGATTTATTTTCTATTCAAAGTAAAATAAAAATGGGATTTGTGCGGAATGCACACAAATGCTAGAGAAATGAAGAGTAAACTATTCTCACTTGATTCTCAGTTTGTGCACTTAGAAGTTTTTTGTGATGGACCGAAGGAAAGGGGGAATGACAGGTGTCTTCTGAGGAGAACGATCAGGATATTGAGCAGGAGGAGCATCGCCACTTGCATGATGCGGCGAAACATTGTCAGGCACATGAAGTTGGACAGTACTTAACTGACACCCAGTCCCAATAGATGTGAGCTGGGTGCACTGATCACTCAGTGACTGCAAATGTTTTGCTGCTTGGAAGGCAAGTAGTCTCTGTCATTTTTAGAGACATGTGCAACTTCAGTTTGGATGCTTGTTGCTTTGTTTTTGCTATTGATGAGAAGAAGTGATTTTAATGCGATGCACCCACATTGTGCAACTGGAAAATGTTATGCTATCTTGGGTGTTGGGGAAAGAGTAGCACTTCCTTCCAGAGGGTTCTAGTTAAGTAACTTGTATGTTGGTTCTTAAAAAAAAACAATACATTTACAAATGTGCAGTTGTCTTTGCAATGTGCCCTCAGAAGCATTTGTTTCTCAGTCCCCTCCAACAATGTGTACTGTGCAGGGTGACTCCTGGCTGGTCATACTTGACCTGGTTCTCAGCTGGGCTTTAAAAATAGCAGGAGACAGATTGTATCTCACCTCCGAGGCTCCCAGCCTCATTCCTGAGGAAGGGCTCGGAAAGATTGATTTTCCTACTCCTCTCATGCTGCCTGACCTGCTGTGCTTTCCCAGCAACACACACAACTTTAAAAATAGCAGCTGGCACCAGAAATCCCGAGAGGTCTCGACAGCAACGAATGGATCAGTTATTACTGAGCAAAGAATAGTGTAAGTGGTACACCTTAGAGATGTTATGCAGACATGAGGCAAGCTGCAGAGAATAGCATGAGGAAATTTGCTTGGCTCATGGAGAGAAGCCCTTCATAAAATACTTCAAAATTGATATATAGCCGATTTCTGGTAAAAGCCATTTCAGGTCTGAGACAAAGTGGAAGGGTGAAGGTTAAATGTTTTATTGAGTTCACTGGAAAGGAATTATAATGGCCATTAAAATTGATATGCATATCAGTTTGAGATAATAGGGGTGCTGCCTACAATTTTCATCACTGCTTTGTGTTAGTTTAAGATGAATGACAGAATATCTTTCTTCATTCTGTCAGTAGTTTTGGCATTTTTTGTTATTCTTTCATGCAATGTGAGCTTTTCTGGCAAGACCAACATTTGTTGCGCTTGAGGTGGTGGGAAATCTTCTTGAGTTACTGTGGTATTGGCAGTATAAGTGCATCCACAGTGCTTTTGGGAAGGGATTTCTAGGTTTTTGATCATGAGAGTGAAAGGACAGTGACATAATTCCAAGTCAAAATGGTATGTAGCTCGGAGAAGAACCTGCTCCTGGTGGTGTTCCAATGGTTGTCTGCTGTCCTTGTCCTTCTCGACCAAAAGAGACATGGCATCTTGTACGTGGCACATATACTGCCAGTATGTGCCAGTGGTGGACAGAATGGATGTTCAAGATGGTGGATGGGCTGCAGATTCAAGTGTCCAGGATGGTGTTGAGCTGCTTGAGTGTTGTTGGAGATGCAGACTTCCAGGCAAGCAGAGAATATTCAGCCACACTCCTGAGTTGTTTTGTGGATGGTGGGCAGGTTTTGAGGGCTCGGGAGGCTAGTTAAGAATTTCTCACCTCTGACCTGTTCTTGTTGCCACTGTATTTAAATGCCTGATACAGTTAAGAGTTTGATCAGTGTTGACCACTAAATTGTCAATGGTAGGGGATTCCACAATAGTAATGCCACTGCGCATTAGAGGAGTTGGTTACATTCCCACTTTTTACAGATGGCTATTATCTGACACTTGTTTTAGAAGACAGTAGAAATTTTGATTGCTTATGTTGTTTGTCCTTCAGTACAGAGAGCTGTAGGAGATCAAGTTTGGTCTTTTCTGTTTTCCTAATCTACAAATAGACGGGGTCATGAAAGCAATGTTAAGTGAGACTTCACTCTTAAGCTATAGCACACCATTTTCAGGGAAAGAAAAATACTGGTCAGGAGTGTATTTGATTAATTGATGTTCATCAGTATGGTATTCTTTGTTATTTCTATATGGTGATGTAGACTGAAATTTATAAAGATTTATCTGTTGTAATTTGGGTGTTTGAGTAAATAACATGTAGGTTTTGTCTGTCTGAAGTTAATTATTACTTAAGTATTTCTGTAGCCATAATGATTTGTTTTAAAATAATTTTTTAAGGCCTTGTTTTAGAATTAATGTTTTTTGGTACAGTACTAATGGACTTTGTTTTGTGACCCAACAAGGTCTGAAGGGTTCTTAGATATTTCTTGAATTTGTTCTTTTTTTTGGTTGGGGGGTGGGGGCAGCACCCATAGATTAGAGTTTTCTTTCAGGCAGTCCTGTGAAGTCCTTTTGATGAAGATGTTTGGATAGTGGTGTTCCTAAGAAGAAAAGGACATGTGAAACTAGATGAAATAGCTGCACAGAGGCCAGTATCCCATCACCAAGTCACCCTTTATTTACATGCACACAGGACACCGGCTGCAGCCAGCCAGCTCGGTGTCAGTTCCTGAGGTGAGGAGATTCTGAATCCCTTGTTTATTATATTGGTCAGCCAGCACACTCTGTTCCAGGTTAACAATCTCAATCAAGCATCTAATAACCAATGAGGTCCAACTGGTTCCAAACTAAATTGCTTAAATTAAAAAGTTGGTGTCAAACTTAGACCAGAAGTGATGGAATAACACTCTGAAAAAGATACTTAAAGCTGATTATGTTTAATATATAATCACTCCAGGAGGAAGTTATCTCTGGTTTGCAGTATTTTTGGACTTAATGGGATTGTACTTTCTTTGAATTTGTGTCACAAGTTTAGTTTATTATATTTTATCATTATTTTGTTTATAAGCTTCTATTTTACCGTTTAAACAAAATCTGAAGAATTGAGTGTTTCTTTTTCAGTGAGAAACCGCTTTGTTAAAGCCAAAGCATCAAAATATGGTCTAGCGAACCAGGTTTCTATCTGGGATCAGACTTATCCAGTAACAACATGAGCTGAGATGATAACATTTTGTTGGGATATTTGTAACAAAATATGTTATAATTCATTGTAACCCACCAGCAGGTATGCAGACATTTGGTATTGGCAAAATACTCAAATTTATACTGGTCTTCCTGTTGCTTTCCTACTTCCCCTGATCTGTCTGTAATTTTAAGAGCTTTAGGAAATGTAGGTGAGGCTTAGGTGACTCACATGCCCTTATCTTGATTGAAACCCTATCTTGTCATTCTGCAATTTTTCGACAAGGGGAGCTATGGGATGTGGCAGATTAGATTAGATTAGATTAGACTTAGTGTGGAAACAGGCCCTTCGGCCCAACAAGTCCACACCGACCCGCCGAAGCGCAACCCACCCATACTACTACATTTACCCCTTACCTAACACTACGGGCAATTTAGCATGGCCAATTCACCTGACCCGCACATCTTTGGACAGTGGGAGGAAACCGGAGCACCCGGAGGAAACCCACGCAGACACGGGGAGAACGTGCAAACTCCACACAGTCAGTCGCCTGAGTCGGGAATTGAACCCGGGTCTCAGGCGCTGTGAGGCAGCAGTGCTAACCACTGTGCCACCGTGCCGCCCAAGATTGACGAGTGGCCCAGCAGATCACCTTGCTTGAGTCACAGGAGAGAACTGGGGGGTTCACCAACTCCTTTCCACATCAGGCAGACCCTGATGCTTCTCAGATGCTACTTCCTTGCTTGGCATTATTATCCCTGCTCCTGGATCTCCCTTTACTCTCCCTGTAACCATACCTGAAAGTTCTGACTTAGACTAGTAGGACTACTTGTAGTCTGGCAGGGGCCACCACTTGGGTAGTAACGAGCTACAGTGATCAGTGGAAATGTGTTTTGTTGGCTCTTCATGAGGTGTATTGTCTCTTGCTTTATTTAATCATCACTCTCAAATTCAGCCTTGTTTCTGTGGTGTTTGAGCAGTCTACCTTTTGAGAGAGAGGTGATGTCTGAGGTCATTTTGTAAAGAATATATTCACTTGTCTTTAACTTGATGTATATGGCAGTTTTGGATTAGAGTACATTCTTGATTCAGTAATATTGTTTGGTTCAAGATGCACAAATCCATTTAATCTCTGGCATCCAGTTTTGGGCAAATGCTAATTTTGAGTTGTCCTTATAAAATATCATATCTGTGAATGTTGTGCAAAGAAGTATTAGTATTTTGAAATTGCATTATCTGATCGATAACATTTTTCACCCCCAGATCTGTGCAATCATTGGAGGAACATTTACAGTTGCTGGGATCATAGACTCTTGCATTTTTACAGCATCTGAAGCCTGGAAGAAGATTCAACTGGGCAAAATACACTAGCAACAATGTATGCAATTACTGAGCCAGTCCAGTATGCAAGTAATTGATTTAAAATGAATTGAGATTTTTATTTATGCTGGACTACCAACCAGAGTCAAAGTTACAGCTAGATTTTGGGTAATTCTGTTTCATTCTGTAGTCATTAAGAAGTGAAATCTGTTGCGCAGGAAGTTTGAATATCTAAATTGCAAATATTTTTGTCATTCAAAAATAACTTCTGCACGCCTGTCTTTAATAAGATTACATTATTTTCTGACGTAAATTGGTAACATTGTTAAAAAACAAATCTAAAGCTGAAAGTTGTTGAGAAAAATAGAATTTGCCTTTGCTGATCTTAAAGCCTACAGACAAGTGAACAATGAAGAGACACCTTTTTGTTTAGTTTTACATTTTTATGCAACATGATTAAAGTTAGATTTGTTTAGTTCTTTTTACCAAGTTCAACGTACCACTTCACACATCGATTTGGATATCACTTTTTTTGTTATATGCATCATCTTTCGTCTGTGTCTTCCTTTGGCCCGACATGTCTGTGCTGACCATGATGCTATTTTAAACTAATCCCATCTGCCTGCACATGGTCTGTATCCCTCTATTCCCTGCCAGTTCATGTGCCTGGCTAAATGTCTCTCAAACTGTGCTATCATATGTTTCCACCACGTCCCCTGGCAGTATTTTCCAGAAGGGATCAGAAGTTTAATTTGCATTGTTTTATCTTCCTGTCTGTATACATAACACACATGCATATTTTGAAGGGTATGTTGGTAGTTTTGTTTTAAAGAATACTTGCACATAAATTTTGAGACTGCTTTTTGAGGGCTATAATCAGAGCTTAGAGTTAAAAAATTAGGATCTATATTTGTACTGGTATGCCATTTTGTCCATAGATATTTACGTGTACTTTAACGTATTCAAACTTCTTTGGATGCGAATAACCTCCATGCTGGAATTTTAGATAACTCTAAGCAATTACTTGATGGGTTTAAAAAAAGCTATATTTATCTGAAGTGAATCATCAAACAGAGATTAATGCTTTTTTTCCCCTCATGATTAGTGAAAATACAGTGACACTCAAACTTTCAAGGTGCTGCTATAATAATGATATGTAAACCTTCTATTTCAGTTATTGTTAATTCCATAGATACTTAGCTGATAGAAAACCAGTTACAATGTACTAAAATTGAAACAAATCGCTTGAGAAAACTGTTGAAAATTGTACCTTGCTGGTGGAATAGATGAACAGTGATATTTAAATATTTTTCTCCAATGCATAGTGCCAAATGTCTTGAAAAGCAGTATGATTCCATCATCTAAATAATTTTTAAAGTTTATAATGAAGTCATTTAAAACACAATATTTGATGCTCCAGAATTATGAAGAAGCAAATATAATTCAGTAAACATTTGTGCAGTAAAAATTTAAAGCAGGATCATGTAAAAAAAATTGTTCAGTATTTTGTGGTTTCTGATTCTCTCCAAAATACTCAGCAATATGTTTTTTATTCCCCCTCACTTACCTTTGAGCATGTTTGGTTTCCAGCCTTTCTGAAAAAGGGACGGCAGTCATTTTTTGTTGTCAAAAGTAGGCTTACCAAAATAATCTGTATTTTTCACTTTTAATTGTAATACGGTTCTAAAGGATGAGAAAACAATTTCTCCTTCCAAAATGTTTCACATAGTTCCTTACTTGAGGCAAGTTTATTTGTTTTAAATATATTATATTTGTCTATGATATGAAAGTTACTACATGAAATGTCTGGTTGCATTCTGGAAATGATGTAGATCCACATTTTAAAATAAATTCTTTTAATATTGCTGCAATGGTGCCACTTATGTCTATTCTGCATGGCAGCAATTACCATACTAGCTAGCAGTTTCCTGAAACCATGCACTGTAGTAGTAATCCTGTCAAATTATAAAATGATGGATGTGTGTGAAGCACGTATGGTATGATTTGCAGAATGTCTTTTCTAAAAACAACACATGACGACAACAACCTTGTTAAAACTTCTACCATCATTTTCCATCCATTTGGATTGAAAAGTGCTGTGTTTGTCATTGTTCTAACTGAGATGAATGCATGTCTGTTTTCTTTTCAGTTGACATGTACAATATTTGTGACAGTGAAGGAGATCGAAAGTTAACAAAAAAAAGCACCATCCCAATGTTGGCTGAATTCTGCAGAAATTCCACATTGAACTTGTGATGCTGAAAAAATTGTATATAATCTCCTATCTAATTAAAACTACTTGAAATATGGCATTTTCCCTTTCAATCAATAGTGAAATTGGGGGGAAAAAGTAGAATAAGCACAAAATTAGGGAACCTCAATCTTCCCAAATGTTTCAGGCATTTCTTTGCATTATGACAGTTAATTTGTTTAAAACCTGCGATGTTTGAGTACTGCCTTTATGCAAATTAGTATGCAAACTGGTTGTAATTTGGAAGATGATGTACTTCTATTTTTTAAAAAGAACTTTTGTATATTGCTTCTCCTTGTTTTGTTAAATATAAATCATTGCAGTCAGACGTGAGGTGAGGATATTAATCTCCCGAGGCCAGACAGAATTCTTCGGTTTGCTGGTTAAAATGTTAAATTCCCCAAAAAAATGGTGTTAAAATCTAGGATTCAAAGTGCTGTGGTAACCTTGGACATGAGCATTGATGTTCCTGTGCAAATATTAGCAATAGAATCCACTTGCAACCTTTTAGTATGGGACTCCAAAGAGTTGTGTGGATTTAGCTACACTTTATGACTGCAGCTTTGATTGCTGCATTGAGTTCTTCGCAAAGGTGTAAAGAATACACCAGCACAAACTTACAGTATTGACGATCAAGGCTATCACTTTGACAAAACAACCACTGATTCTATAGGATGCAACTTTGGCATTTTATTTTGTGGAACTTGAAGAACTTGTAAGAGACTAACTGTTTTTAACCAGTTTTATTATGTTTGATTCTGCTGATATTTGCATTATTTAGTTGACTGTTTAAAAATGTTGCTATATCCACAAGAGTTCAAGATATTGCAATGTAGGCTGTTTAGAAATTAGTACAGGGGTTAATGTAGGCTTCAAATTAAAGGCATTGTCAGGCAGAAATGTGTCTGGCTGCAGATTTTTGTTTCTGTTTACAGAAACTTCCAAAATTTATTGCATTTATAGTAGTGTCCACAAAATCTGGCCCTCCTCCTCTATGAATGAATTCAAGTGTCAAAGGCCATTTTACCAGAATTAGTTTTCCTGGCATTTTTCCAAATCATCTCTATTTGCAGTGTATCATGTATTAGGGCAGGCTTTTGAAACCTGTGGGGTGCAATGCTCACTGCAGTCACCAACGAAAAATTTGGGTCCAGAGTTCCGACCAACTGCGAACAATAGTTGTGAATGTGGCAGCGCAAGCTTGGTGGGGAGGGAGCCAAAGGCCCATTCCTGTGCTGAATTGTTCTTTAGTCTAACTGGTTAATTCCTCAGGCCTGACTAGTGTATTGCAAATCATCATGGGAAAATTGCATTTTAAACTTAAAAATTTTGTGGATTAAACAATTCCTAACGCCATCCCTCCCCTTATTGTAATTTTCGAGCATTGAGGTTGCACCACAATTGGAAACAAGTTGGAAAGAACTGGATTAGGGATACTTGTTTTGCATTACATCAAGCCTGAAGGAATGATTTACCTTTCATTTTCTTTAATATCATCAGAATTATAACAACAAGTGCCAAACATACTACTGGTATTTTCATTAGTCTTTTATATACAGTACTGTTGATCTGACCAATAATATGCAAAAAGAAACTGAGCGAGAACTGTTCTTTTTAGGAGAGATTTGTCCTTGCAGCATATGACATGTTCACATTGGGTAGTACATCTCTAATTTTAATTTACTTCCTGTTATTCTTTTAGATTTTCGAAATGTCAAAGATACTTTCCTGTGTGTTAGTATTTAACTTTTTGGCCTTAACTTGGATTATTTTTGGTGTACTTAACATAGCATTTTCATGCATTTTAACTTCTCCCAGAACCTTCAAGATGTACACCTGTCAGAAGGAAACGTTACCCTCCTCTAGATCAATGGGAATTAGATGCTCTGTTAAGCAACTGACAGGATAACACTCCAGACAGCTGGATTCCTCCTGGAATGGTATCATTCATTCTATTTCTGCATTTTATCTGAAGTAATAGTCCCTTGGCAATACCAGGAAATCCAGTTTATCTCAATGCCAATTATTTAATATCAATTAAGCAAGGATTGCTGTAAATTTCTTATTCCTAGTTCACTGCAACTATCAAATATACCGTAAGCTTTCAGATAAGCTGCACCTTTGAATTTTTAGTTGTAAATTTCTTCAGCCAGAGATACCAAAAGGTAAGCCACTTCTACATGGGCAGGTTATGTGTTGCAAGGACAAGCCCTAGCTGAAGGACTAGGCTCTCTCTGCTGTGCTATGCCTATGTGATTGCCTGACTTACCTGTGGTAAGAATGACAAATACAACACACGAAAATTGCATAATCCAATTTTACAAATGTATAATAATTCAGTATGTAATTGAAATGTGGAAAATAAAACTTGGTCTATTTAAATATGTTGAACGTTGTTCACACTGTTTGGTTATCATAATCATTTTCAGCCAAGAAATATTATAAAGGCTTTTGCAATCTTTCATTTTCTGGAGTCTCTCTCTCTTCATTACTTTTAATGAAGCAGGCAGCCACTTGGCTGTTCTTTGCTCACAGCAATCCAACACAACACCAGGCACAGTAAAATGCTTAAGGGACAGGCAGATCTGACAAAGCAGCCGAGAGATTCCTTGGGCGACACTATGCCAGAGCTTACTGAAGACTGTGTTGTATTTATTTAGGTGGAGGTGGTAGTGTAGTGGTAATGATACTGGACTGGTAATCCAGAAGTCCAGGCCAGTGCTTGAGGGATATGGGTTCAAAACCCAAAATAGTAGACGTTATACATGGAATGAGGCTAATGAAGCCATTGTCAATTGTTGTAAAAGCTAATGGTTCACTAATTGCCTTACCAAAGGAAATCTATCATGCTTGCTTGGTCTGTCCTATTGTTATGGAGCAGACCAGAATCCCTTAAAGTATGTTAGGGTCTAGGTTACCATCATAACTTGTTCCTATTTTAAAGGCAAATGTGAACTGCCGTGTTCCAGATGCAATGCAACTGGTCAAAGTACTCAACTTTAGGCAAAACACAATTTATTTAAACACTACAGTTAAAATATAAACAAAAGAAAGAGGAATTTAGAATGACTTAAATACAGTAAATTTTACTAAAAAATGTTCCAATATAGTAACATCCCACAAATACCATCTTAGCAAAAAGGGCAAATTCAGACACAGATTCTCACAGGCAGTTCTCCAATCCAGAAGGAGAAAACATCAAGAGAAAATTCAAAGAGATATCCAACCAAGACACATTCCCTGAAGTGTCCAACTCTGTAGAGACCCCAACAGTTTCTGATGCTACTGAAAACCCAAAATCCAGAAATCCTGATCTGAGAGAGCTGGGCTCATTCATTCTGGCTGCTTTTTTAAAAACAAGACTCAAGCACTTCCAAGTTTTCTATTCCAGTGGTCTTGCCAGCTTGGGTACCTCTCATTCAATCTCTCTCTCAAAAGAAACCAGGACAAAATAATCTCTCAAACACACAACATCATGACACTATATGTGACTCCAGATGCATAGCAATGTGGTTGATTCTTAATAGCCCCCTGAAATGGCCTAGCAGTTGTACCAAACTCTGACAAAGTCTAAATGATAGCATCTGTCACTGACCTAGATACCAGAAATGATAACAGCAGACAAATCCTTATCAATTGTGTAAAGTCTACCTTACCTACATCTGAGGCCCTGAGCCAAAAACTGGAAGGGTTCTCCCACAAACTAGTCAGAGATTAAAAAAAAACAATGCAGATGCTAGAATCCAAAGTAGACCTGCTGGAGGCCTCAAATAACACGGCAAGCCAGGCAGTATCAGAAGGTGGAGAAGTCGATGTTTTGGGTGTAACCCTTCTTCAGGACTGGGTGGTGGTTGTAGCAAGAGCTGCAAATCAAGGGTGTTGCGGGGGCAGGGTGGTAAAGTGGGGATAGGTGAGGACCGGCAGAGGGTACGACCTAGTTGGTCAATGGGAGGAATGAATCCGGTTGGTGGCATGGAGGGGGAGGGAAGGGTACCAGCAAGAGGTTATTTGAAACTGGAGAACTCAACATTGAGTCCTCTGGGCTGTAGGCTGCCCAGGTGGGAGATGAGGTGTAGTAAAGCAACAGATTGACTTGGTCATACGTGCAGAATTAAAGCTTACTGACCATAACAAATTACTGGAGAAAGTCAGCAAGTCTGGAGGCATTTCTGCAAAAAAAATCCAGTGACCCTGCTTTACAATGTCTGAGATACTACTATCTCCTAATAGCAGAAAAGACCCACACCCAGTAGAGGTGGTGCCTACTGTATCCGTTGCATCTGATGAGGTCTCCACTACATTGAGGAGACTAGGCGCCAACTTGTGGATCGTTTCAGAGAACATCTCTGGGCCACCTGCACTAACCAACTCCACTGCCCTGATGCTGAACATTTTCAATCCCCTTCCCACGCCACCAAGGACATGCAAGGTCATGGGCCTCCTCCATTGCCAAACCCTTACCACTCGATGCCTGGAGAAAGAATGCCATTTTTTTGCCTTGGGATCCTGCAACCACATGACCTCAATGTAGATTTCACCAGTTTCCTCATTTCCCCTTTCCCCACCTTATCTTAGTCCCAAGCCTCCAACTTGGCACCACCCCTTTGACCAGTCTTGCCTGTCCATCTTCCTTCCCTCCCACCTATCCGCTCCACTCTCCCCTCTGACCTATCACTTCCAATCACACCTTCAACTACATATCACATTCCCAGCTACCTTCCTTCCCATGCTCTCTCCCCCCCCCCCCATTTATCTCTCAGCCCCCATGGCCCACAAGCCTCATTTCTGCTGAAGGGCTTATGCCTGAAACATTGATTCTCCTGCTCCTTAGATGCTGCCTAACCTGCTGTGCTTTTCTAGGATCACACTCTCAACTCTAATCTCCAGCATCTGTAGCCATCACTTTTTCAAGAGGTGGTGCCACAGCTATTTTTAATTACTCCTGCATTTCTCAACATTTAACTGCAAAGCCCTTGAGGTCTCATGGCATTAGTTCAAACATGGACCTCCCTCAGCTGTTCCATTTTGAACACCATAGAGGAAGCAACGAGGATGACAGGAGCACAGAATGTACTCTGGGTGGGGGACTTCAATGCCCATCATCAAAAGTGACTCCAAGATGTACTACTGAGCTAGCCGAGTCCTAAAGAATGTAACTGCTAGACTGAGTATGTGGCAAGAAGTGAGGGAACCAGCAAGAGGTAAAAATCTGTTTGCACCATCCTCACCAATGGACCTGGTATAGATGTGTCTATTTCAATTCAGTAAGATTGACCACTGTACAGTATTTGTGGAAATTATGTCACGTCCTCACATTTGAAGATGCCCTCTGTGTTGTGTGGCAATACCTCAATGCTAAATGAGACAGATTTTGAACTGATCGAGCAACTCAAGTCTAGGCCTCCATTAGGCAATGTTGGTAATCATCAGAAGCAGGAATTTATTCACTCAGAATCTGTAACCTCATGGCCTGGTTTACCTACCACTCTACCATTACCACCAAGCCAGGTCACTAACCCACATTGAATGAAAAGTGTAGCAGAGTTTCCCAGGGACAGCACCATGAGTGCCTCAAATGAGCCTGGTGAAGTTACAGCACAGGATTTCAACTGCTTGCTCTACCTTTAGGGGAAGATGGTGGCTTCGTGGTAAAGTCACTAGATTAGTAACTCTAGATGTTAGGCTAATTCTCTGGGATTGTGGGTTTAAATTCCAATATGGCAGCTGGTGGAATGTAAGTTCAATTAATAATTTTGGAACATGAACTAGTCTCTGATATACTGACAATGACAGCTATCATCAATTGTAAAACTTGAACTTGGTTCATTAATGTCTATTAGGGATGGAAATCTGCCATCCTTACATCATCTGGCCTATATCTAACTTGAGAACCACAGCAGTGGGGTTGGTGCTCAATTGCCCTCTGAAATGGCTGACCAAGCTACACAGTTAAAGGGCAATTAGAGTCAGATAACAAGTGCTATCATTTGCCAGAGAATTTTTTTGAAAGAGAATTTTAAAAACTCAATAAATGTAAATTAAAGCAAGTTGGATTTTAAACCAATCCCATTACCAATGAGTCATACCTGAGCCCTGGAATTCTGCCAAATCCATTTGTGAACAATTGGAGTCTGCACAAATATTTCCATCCTCGATGATAATGGAGCCGAGCACATCAGTGCAGACGATGAGGCTGAATCATTTGCAACATTCTTCAGCCAGAAGAGGATCATCCACATCCTCCTGAGGTCCACTGCATCACAGGTGCAAGCCTTCAATTAACTGGATTGATGCTAACATGATAACAAGATCAGACTGAAGATGCTGGATACTGCAATGACTATAGGCCCAGTCAAAATGCCTGCAATAGTGCAGAGAAACTATGCTCTTGCATTTGCTGGTCGCCTAGCCAAATTATTCCAGTGCATTTCCAACACTGATATGTCCTGACGATATGGAATAATGCCTGGTATGTCCTGTGCACAAGAAGTAGGATAAATCCATAATGGCCAATTATCAGCCTATTAGTCTACACTTGATCATGTGCTAAGTATTGGAAGGGATCATTAGAGGTGTTCAGGCAGCACTTACTCAGCAATTACCTTTTCCCGAACAATTAGTTTGGGGGACACCACCACCCCTCAACACCTGGGAGCAAGTGAGGACTGCAGATGCTGGAGATCAGAGTCGAGAGTGTGGTGCTAGAAAAGCACAGCAGGTCAGGCAGCATCCAAGAGCAAAAGAATTGACATTTTGGGCAAGAGCCCTTCATCAGCCCCTCAACACTTGGTCCAGGCAAGGCAAAAGAGTTGATCTCCAGAGGTGAGGTGGGAGTGACTGCCCGTCACATCAAAACAACCCTTGATCAAATGTGACATCAAGGAGCTCTCGCAAAACTAGATGGAAATGGAAATCAAAGGGAAAACTTGGTTGGAGTCATATCTACCACCAAAGAAGATGGTTGTGGTTGTTGGAGATCAATGATCTTAGCCTCAGGAAATTCTTAGGGTAGGGTCTTTGGCCCAACCATCCTCAGTTGCTTCATCAGTAATATTTCCCTCCACCATATTGTTACAAGCAGGGATGTTTACTGATAATTTTACAACAATCAGCACCATTTGCAACTCCTCAGATTCTGAGGAAGCTCATGCCCAAATGCAGTAAAACGTGGAAAGCATACAGATTTCAGCTGAAAAGTGGCAAATAGCACTGGTGCCACAGAAAAGACAAGAATGACCATTTCTAATAAGAAAATCCCAACATTGCCCCTTGACAATCAATGATATTACTGTCCTTGAATCCTGTACTATCTGCATCTTGAGGGTTAGCATTGTTCAGAATTGGAAAACACAAGCCACAAGTGGCTACAAGAATAGGGCAGAGGCTAGGAATTCTGTGATGAATACTCAACATCTGACTCTCCAGAGCCTATCCACAATATACAAAGCACAGTTCTGGAGTGTGATGGAATACTCTCCACTTGCCTTAATGGGCAACACTCAAGGACGTTGACACCGCCCAGGACAAGATATCCCACTTCATTAACATCAGCTTTACCAGCTTCCACATTTATTCACCTTTCCAACAATGTCTACAAGATATGCTGCAGTGACATGCCAAAGGTCTTTCAACAGCATCTTCAGAACTTGCAACTCCTACCATTTTGAAGGCAACAAACTCATAGATTTAAATTGTCTGCAAGTTTCCCCGAGAGCCACGCACCATTATGTCTTCAATGTCACTGAGTCAAAATCCTGGAACTCCCTTTGTAACAGCATTGTTAGTATTTGTTTACTCCAAGGACAGCAGCAATTCAAGAAGATAGTCATGACTACCTTCACCAAGACAGTTAGGTGTGGGTAATATATGCTCACCTACTCAGCAATGCCCACATTCTAAAAAAGAATTGTGAAGGAAGAGAGGAAAGAAGGGATATGAAAGAAATATTTTCAATGAAGTCAAATGTACAAAATCTTTCCACTTCTGTGGTTTGTTTATCTTCATAGAAGTTTTTAAATCACATCAGTATTCCTTGAGAGCCTATTAAAATAGAGTTTTAAAGCAGTGCTAACATTTCCACGAGATTGTATAATGAAGCTTACTCTATTCATTGGAGGAAGGAGTCTGCTTCATCTTGAATTGCTCCACAAGGATGAATTTACTTGGTTTGTAAAAAGCTGATTAGGAACAAAAAATTACCGGAAAATAGATTTCCTCGTTTCATGACTTCAGCATTAAAGCCAGTGCTTTTAAAGTATTTGACACAGTGCATGCTTTAAATACATTTGCAATGTTATTTAAACATTGTTGCAGCTCAGTAAACATTTCTAATCCACCAGGATCAGAAAAACAACATCTGTTGTACGTTTTGTCACTTTCTTCTGGTGAGTACTTACTTCAACCAAAACTCTATAGCCTAGACTTGGTGATTAATAATATATTTATAAGGTAGCCTGGAATGTAACTGCCGCAGTATAACTTGAGAAATTGATATTTTAATCTGTATTTTCCTCCATCTCCACCGACTGTGTCCCTTCCTTCACCCACCCCCAACCCCTACATTCAATCGTTGTTTTGTTAATCTTCATTAAATCTCAATAAAGACAAGATAATAATATTAGTTTTTTTTCATTTGGTCTCCTATATTTATATCTGTACACTAAGTTAGTGATAATATGTTTAATTTAGTTAATCGTGCAGCATTAAGTTTTGAAGTTTAGTCAGTTCAGTTCTTGTTGACGAAGAAAACTGACCGAGGTAATTAATGAACTAGAGAAGCCATCAAACCTTACAATGCTTTTCTGCTTCTAAATCACTTGAGATCTCCCAGTCTGTCTCACTAAGTGGTTGATTCATTGTGGTTGTTTCTCTGTTGTATTCTTCTGATTATTGCACTGAAGTATACTTAAACTAACAAAAGTGCTTAATAATCTCAAGTAGAAAATGACTTTAGTGTCTAAGCTTAAGTGTTGAGCTTCCAATCTCAATTACCCAGGGTCAGATCCTTTAACGGAGATAGTTATGTCCCATTACCATTTTTGGCTGAAATGCTAGTAAATATTTCCATGTGCTTTGCTAGATGAAGCCAATCATCATCCAGGAAAAGTAGCTGCAACTTTGTATTTCAGAGTAACTTTTGGGCCATATATTTTACAATAAATGAAGTTACAAGTAGTGAGAGGAAAGCGTAACTAATATATGATTTGTAATGGCATTAATTTAAAAGCAAATAATCTGATAGGATAGACCTGGGACTATTTCATTTCTCTGTTTGACGCAAAATTATAAAATATTGATTTCCAGAATAAATACAGGTAGTGAAAAAGGAGTTGCCTTGTTGAGAATAAGACTTTTGAACCCTCCTTTTGTGACCACAGATTGTTGGATGAAATCTTGTTTTCATTTCATATCCTTGCAAATGACTCTTGTGGCGAGAGCTCAGTTTGAGCAGCTCCTAGTGGCTTTGAAAGGGCAATTAAAATCAGACTTCACATTTCCACGCTTCAAAGGTACTTTAAGCAGTTGAAAAATTTAGAAATACATACAGATAAGTTACTAATTTAAGCTATCCAAAAGGTATCTTAGAATATGAAGGAGTTAATATAACTGTGAGGCAAATCCATTTCGTGACCATAATTTATTCTGGAGTTGAACATTATGTTCTTGGCACAATTGGAATATAAATAATTTTATGAATAAATGTACTTGTTTGCCAAACTCATTTTAATTGACTTGCCAGGTATGAATAGTGATTGTAGATTAATTCAATACGATGCCACACAATGTCTGAAGTGTAGAACATCACACACAATATCTGATGTACTGAAAGCCACACAATAGCTTATGTACATAATGTCGAACAATATTGGATGTACACAATGTCATAGAATATGTAATGTGCACAAAGTCAACACAAATGATGACTTTTTAAAATTTATTCATTCACAGGTTATGGGCATTAATGGCTAGGCCAGCATTTACTCACTATCTTGAATTGCTCTTGAGAAGGTGGTGATGAGCCAGCTTCTTAAACCACTGCAGTCCTTGGAGTGTAGCACCTTCAACAGTAAAGTTAGGAAGGGAGTTCCATAATTTTCAACCAGCAATGGTGATGAACCAACAATACAGTTCCAAGTCAGGAAGGTATGTAACTTGAAGGGGTGTGCAGGTGCTGGTCTAACTATGTATCTGCCTTCTTGGTTGGAGGTTAGGTAGGTGCTATCAATAGAGACTTGGTGAATTGCTGCAGTGCAATAGTGAAGAAGGCATTTGGTGTGCTTTCCTTTATTGGTCAGAGTATTGAGTACAGGAGTTGGGAGGTCATGTTGCAGCTGTACCGGACATTAGTTAGGCCACTTCTGGAATATTGCGTGCAGTTCTGGCCTCCTTCCTATCGGAAGGATGTTGTGAAACTTGAAAGGGTTCTGAAAAGATTTATAAGGATGTTGAGGATTTGAGCCACAGGGAAAGGTTGAATAGGCTGTGGCTGTTCTCCCTGGAGCATTGGAGACCGAGGGGTGACCTTATAGAGGTTTAAAAAATCATGAGGGGTATGGATATGGTAAAGAGACAAGGTATTTTCCCTGAGGTGGAGGAGTCCAGAACTAGAGGATATAAGTTTAGGGTGAGAGGGGAAAGATATAAAAGAGACCTAAGGGACAACTTTTTCATGCAGAGGGTGGTGTGTGTGGAATAGGCTGCCAGAAGAAGTGGTGGAGGCTAGTACAATTGCAACATTTAAAAGGTATCTGGATGGATATATGAATAGGAAGGTTTGGAGGGATATGGGCCGAGTGCTGGCAGGTGGGACTAAATTGGTTGGCATGGACAAGTTGGACCAAAGGGTCTGTTTCCATGCTGTACATCTCTATGACTGTATGACTCTCTTGATTAAGATTATGTGAATTTGAGGTCAGAAATAGACCAGCCAGAACTTATTGAGTCAAATGCAGACTATACGAGCCAATGGCCTATTACTGCTCCGAATATGTATATTCATGAAAATTGTTTGAAAATTGGATTAAGTTGAGTAAAAGGTTTTCCACCTGGTTCACCATTTCCTTAAACCTTTAGTCGTTCTGTAGTATTCCTGACTGTCTAAATATAACTTCTGTCTTTCTCTTCTTGTTACTTGAACAACATGGCCCAAACATTTACTTGTTGACTTTGACGATTCACATTTGTTATTTTGTGTCAATCCCCTATAACACGCTCAAGAGATCCTTAATCTGCCATAATATTGGGCTTTAGCTAATCCAAGGATGAGAAAGTGTTGTATGTGGCATATGACACCTTACCTACTTCCTAGTATGTTGGACATCATCTGCTAGAAGTTGTTGGGTATGCCAAAGAGTAGGCTTGACAGTTTGGAATCATAGAATCCCTACATTGTAGAATAGGCAATTCAGCCCATCGAGTCCACAGCAACCCTCTGAAGAGCATCCTGCTCAGACCCACACCCCCATCCTATTGGTGTAACCATGCATTTCCCATGGCCAATCCACCCGACCAGCACATCTTTGGAAACCGGAGCACCCGGCGCAAACCCAAGCAGACATGGGGAGAATGTGCAAACTCCAGAGTTGCTGCAGGGTGGAAACGATACTGGGTCCCCAGCGCAGTGAGGCAGCTATGCTAACTACTGAACCTCCATGCCGCCCCATGGCTGTTAACACAATAATGTGTATGAGGAATGTGGGTAGTGATTTGGAGTGCTCATATAGGGGAAGTTGTCAGAAGCTATTATTCATACTTAGCTTGTTGAAGATTGTGCTGTTTATAAGTTTGGCTAAACTCTGCCTATAGATGCCAGTAGATGTATCTTTTGTTGTGCTACCTTGTTCTAATGGCTCCATGTAGTCTGAACGCTAGCACAATTGCAGAGAATCAGGTAGCTGGTGGTCTGCCCTCTTGAAACAAGTCCTTTTCAGAACTTGAGCTCAGTCACCTCTTTTACCTTGATTCTAAGTGGACATGCTACCTTTTTGTGTGTGTACAAACATATAGATTTGGCATCTGCTTTCAGTGTGATGTGATATGGAATGTTTGGTTTTTTTCAGATCTTCAAAGAGTTTTGGCAATTGTTGTTTTAACTCATTCACTTGTTTCTGACTGTTAAATGTGTTTGCTTTAAGGATGAGGTGAAGTACTATGTAGATCCTTCTGCTGAATAGTGAGCCTAGTTTATTGTAGATAATGTGGTACTTCAAAAGTTTCTTTGCCTTTGTGTTTTATTGTTGCTTGAAGCTGATCTTTGACATTAAGCTAGTTCCTCCTTGGACAGATGAAAGTGGCAAGATTAGTTCTTCAGCCATTTATTGCTGTCTAATAGAACAGTGACTCCAGCCTCTATACAATTGGAAGTGTCCATAGTCAGAAATCCATCTCCAACACTGACTCTCCTTGTCTGTAAGTTTCCTGAGGGGAAGAAATGGCTGTATGGGGTTTGCATTTCAAAAATGTTACTTTGTATTTTCTTAACATGGGCCAAATGAAGACATACTGCTGTGGCTGCCGCCATGGCTTTATGTGTTGTGGGCCATGCGCTTCTTCCCATCTTTGGGAAACTATGTGCCATCTCGGAAAACTTCCAAACTGGGTGTTGGTGCTTTTTCTTCTGTTCCTGCCATGGGGCATTGTTGGTTCTGCACCACCCTTGGTGATTCAGGTTTGTGTTCAGCTTGTCTGCATTGTTGTATCATCAATAATTCCTTTTATAGGTGGGTTAGTGCAGAAGACATTGCTCACCTGAGCCAAGAATTGGTCTTCCCTTGTGCTAGCGGACAAACTGATCTGGTGACCTGGTTGCTCTAAATGACCTTCACAGCTGCACCGTACTGCATTTGGGCTACTCTCTAGACTTTCCCCCTGTCCTGTGGGTTAAGTTGCTGACCTTGTTCTCTTCCCTTACACTGAACTGCTGCTGGACCTCAAATCAGAAGCTTTGTGCTATTTCCTGCTTGACCTCTGAACCTGTCACCATTGCCACCATCTAGTAAGATCAGCTCTACATTCTGGAATGTTAAAAGGTTTTATTGAACATAACTATGTGCAAGAATTGGTAGGAGAGGACAATTTCTGGAACTATAAAGACATTGGCTCTGTGTGACGATGCTGCTCCTTTAATAAGGCTATGTTGTTTTTGTTTTTTTCCAGAGAGGTCATAAAAGACAAAGACCCCAAAAAACCTATGTTTCATGGGCTTTAGGGCCAGTTTGATTATAGTTAACAGATACTGCCTCATACAAAAAGCTTTTAAGTTAAAAAAAACTTGTACAATGAGAGGGGAGTGGCCAGTTCCCAGCTCCGCTTTTCTCTGGTTTGGTTTGGTTTTGGCTGTCTGGCTATTCATTGAAAACAGTCCGGAGATTTTGAAGTTGCTGGACTCAAAGAAGCAGATTCATGCCTCTTTTCTCTCTCTCTCCCTTAATGGGCATTGTCAGAACAACAGTAATGAAAGCGTGGGATTAAATTACCTCTTGGCCATCATTCACAATATAGCAAGAATAAAAATATGCAAGCAAATGTTTTATTAGTAGCTTTCAATCAATGTTTCTTGCATTAAAAAATAATGCAAGGCACAACAGACTTTAAAACACCAAAGATTGACATTCCATTTATTGGCAAAATGAGACACAGTATAATGTAACTTTCTCATCTCTGAAGAACAAGGTGGATGAACTCAGATCACAGCTCAGCTTCAAGTGTGAACTGCAGGATGGCTGCGCACCCTGCTTCGCAGAAACCTGACTCAACCCATCCATTCCCAACTGCGCATTTCAGGCTGACGGTCTTTCTATCCATCATGTGGACCGTACAGCGTCCTCGGGTATGACAAAGGATGGAGGAGTTTGCTTTTTAACCAGCAACCTGTGGTGCATGGACGTTGCAGCCCTGGGCAGCCATTGCTCCCCAAACCTTGAATTCCTCACCATCAAATGCCCCCTTTCTATCTACCACAGGAATTTATCACTGCTATACTAACTGCTGTGTACGTACCGCCACAAGCAAAGGTTGAGGAAGCTCTGGATGTGCTGTACTCCACCACTAACACCCTGGAGTCAGAACACCCCATGGTCCTGTTTATAGTAATTGTCTACTTCAATCAAGTCAATCTAAGGATGGTGTTACCCAAGTACCACCAGAACATTACCTGCCCCACTAGGAGCTTGAACATTTTAGACCACTGCTACACCCCTGTAAAAGATGTCCACAGCTCCATTCCCTGTCCTCATTTCGGGAACTCTGACCACAATGCCGTGTTTCTTCTGGCTTACAGACAAAAGCTCAAGCAGGAGACCCCTTCGTGGATACAGGTCCAGTGCTGGTCAGAGAGGGCAGAGGATCAACTCCAGTGCTGTCTGGAGTCAACTGATTGGACCATGTTCAAACAATCCGCAGGTACCTTGGACGAGTTCTCCACCATCGTCACAGACTTTATCAGCGAGTGTGTGGAGGGCTGCATACTGAGGAAGTCAATCTGGGTTCCCTAACAGGAAACCCTGGATGAATCAGGACATACAGAACCTGCTAAAAACTAGGCATAAGGCCTTCAGATCAGGAGACCCACTCAAATATAAGGAATCCAAGTATGACTTTTGCAGAGCCATTAAGACAGCCAACGATCAATACTGGTCCAAACTAGAGACCCAGACAGACACCCGGCAACTATGGCAAGGACTGAATGACATCACAGGTTCTAAAGAGACAGTGTGAGATAGCAGATGATGACCTATCCCTCCCAGATTGTCTCAATGCCTTCTATGCTCACTTTGAGCAGAATTTCAGCAGAGAAGTAACATATATTCTGACAAGTCCTGATGAGTCTATCTCAACAGTCACTGCATCAGAGGTCAGATCAGTTTCCTTCGAGTGAATCCAAGGGAAGTGATGGGACCAGACGGAGTACGAGAGCATGTGCAGATCAATTGGCAGAGGTCTTCTCAGACATCTTCAACCTCTCCCTGCAGCTGGCCACTGTCCCTGCCTGTTTCAAGAGAGCCAACATCATCCCTGTGCCTAAGGAGGCTCAGACAGCATGTCTCAATGACTACCGCCCAGTAGCCCTAACTTCAGTGGTCATAAAGTGCTTTGAAAGGCTGGTCATGGCATTAATCAACTCCAGCCTCCCCATTACTCTTGACCCACTCCAATTTGCCTGTCAGACCACCTGAGATGCCATATCACTTGCTCTTCACTGCTCCTGAAAACACCTTAACACCAAGAACAGTTATGTAAGAATCCTACTCATTGACTACAGTTCAACCTTCAACACTATTATCCCCTTGAAAGTGATGACTAAGCTTAGTGATCTCGGACTAAGTCTCACTCTCTGCAATTGGGTCCTCAGTTTCCTGAGCCACAGACCACAATCAGTGAAGATTGGGGACAATATTTCATTCCTCACTAACACTCAATACTGGAGCTCCCAAGGGTGCTTACTCTGCCCCTACTGTACTCACTGTATACCCATGACTGTCGCCACATACAAGACTAATGCCATTTACAAGTTTGCTGATGACACAATCATAGTTGGCTGAATCTCAGGTGGCGATGAACCAGACTACAGCCAGGAGATGGAAGACCGGGGAAAATGGTGCACTGAGAACAACTTAGCTCTCCATGCCGGCAAAAGCAAGGAACTCATTATTGACTTTCGGTTGGATGTTACTCATGCCCCCCTAGACATTAACAGGATGGAAGTGGAACGAGTGGAGAGTGTCAAGCTACTGGGAGTGGTCAACAACAACAAGCTTTCTTGGACTCTTCATGTGGACACACTAGTTACAAAGCCCCAACAACGTCTCTTCTTCCTCAGAAAGCTGAGAAAATTTGGCATAATGGCAAATACCCTTGCCAACTTTTATAGTTGTGCCATCGAGAGCATTCTGTCTGGATGTATCACTACCTGGTATGGCAGCTGTACCATTCAAGATCAGAGGCGGTTACAGAGAGTGGTGAACTTAGCCCAAACAATCACAAAGACCAACCTCCAACTATAGAATTCATCTACCAGGCCCGCTGTCAAGGAAAGGCCGCCCGCATTATCGAAGATCCATTCCACCCTGGCAATGTTTTTCTACCATCGGGGTGAGGTTACAGAAGCTTGAGCACACGCACCAGCTGGTTTCGAATCAGTTTCTACCCTACTGTTGTTAGAATGCTGAATGGATTCACAACCTCTTAACATTCGGCTGTACCTGTGTTTTTGTTTTTGCCGCTGTTTAAGTATTATTTACTATCTATGCTACTTAACTCTGTGATCTGCCTGTATTGCTCGCAAGACAAAGCTTTTCACCGTGCCTTGGTACAGGTGACAATAAATTCATTTCAATTCAATTCATCTTCATTCTTTATGACAATGAATATACATCAGTTTTGGGTTATGGTAGAACAGTGAAGATTTAAAATATTTTATTGCTGAAAACATTTGAACAAGATTTAAATTGGTCCGTTTTTTCACTATGTATTAGCTTTGTTCATCATTCCCTGGGGATTCAAGTAGTCTTCTGTTAAAACCTCACTTAGCCAGGTCTTGAATGTCTTCTGCATTTCCTTTCTTGTTATGACTTTTCATATGTTGCCACGTGGCTGTTTTAACAAATAGATTCATTGGTTATTGGGATTTGAAAGACTCCATTGCCCACCCTGGCTGAGCTGAGCAGAGAATATTTTAAAGCGTTTGCTTTGTCATGTTCATATAAATTCATGATAATCAAAGCTTCATTTATGTTAATTTGAGAGCCCTATCAAGTGACAAAATTGATAGAAATGAGTGTGGCAGTCTGTTTTTTAAATAGCAAATAAATTCTATTTGTCAAGTATGATGAGTGAGGGCTAACCTCTGAGATTGGTTGGGTTTAGTTTAGGTTGAAAATAAAGGTTGAGATAAAGTTAGAATTTGACTGCAACCTGGCTCCACCCACGGGTTGAACTGTGGCACCTTTGGCTGTGTAAATGTAACATGTTCACAGGAGTAGCACAATCATTTAGAGTGGGCAATTTCATAGAATCTCTAAAGTGCAGATAGAGGCCATTCATCCCGTTGAGTATGCACTGACCTTGTGAAGAGCATACCATTCTATCCCTGTAACTCCACATTTGTGATTGTTAACCCAGCTAACCTGCACACTATGGGGCAACTTAGCACAGACAATCCAACTAACCTCCATGACTTTGGACTGTGGGAGGAAACTCACACAGGTATGAGAAGAATGTGCAGACTCCACACAGACAGTTGCCCCAGGCTGGAATCGAACCTGGGTCCCTGGCACTGTGAGGCAGCAGTGCTAACCACTGAGCCACTGTGCAGCCCTTAGCACTGAGAATAACATTGAATGTTATTATATGATAATAAGGAGACTTTTAATCAATTCAAGCATTGTTTTAAATCAAGGTCGCCAATTTGCATTTTGCAAGACTTGGGATACTTACCTGTTAAAAGGAGGCAGTGTTGTTGGTTCATGGGGCTCTTATAGAGACCAAATTGGATGATATCAATTAAGTCCGATTTATTGTCCCTCTGTAAAAAAATCAAGGACAGAGTCTCCTTGAGCCAAGGAACAGCTTTTAGGAAAAAAGGGACTAGCTTTGTGACACAATGTTTTCTCAAAAACATTTTAGCTTGTTGGTGTCCGCTCACAAACTTACAAACCTTCTCAGAAATGTTTATGATGCCAAGATCAAGCCATTAAAAGTTTCCCACAGGGTAGTATTCAAAACCATATATTTTCTTTTCTTGAAACTATAAATGAAATGGAAACTGGATTACTAATATTTATAGAGTTTTGCAATTTGAAAATCAAATACTCATCTTGTTGCAGTGTGCAATATCGTATTAATATTTGAAGAAGTGGGGAGGAACAATTTCAGATTGAATGGCACCAATTCTGCCTGACAACTGCCCTCTGATTGGTTGTGCTGCAGTGTGCTGACAAGCATTCAGAGCAAGAAGAGAAAATCTTCCAGAAGCTTCAAGCTGAAAGCATCCGTCTTTCTTCTCTCTCTCGGTCTACATCTCTGTGTTGAAAAAAAGGCAGAAAAATAAAGAAAGCTTAAAGGAAAGAATTCTAAAACAAGAAAGACCCCACTTCACCTGATCAACCATTGAATCAAAGAACGACCATCATCCCACAGACAATAGCACGTCGTTAGTGCTAAAAATTACAAACGTCTGAGGGAGACAATTTAACCCACACTTGATACCTAGGCTTGTGATTGCCGTGGTTTCGTTTACCACCTCTATATTAGTTTTCCATCCATACAATTTTTTTTTGAACCATTTGCCTTGTGTCCACTTTAATCATCATTGAGTGTGTGTTTCTGGGGGTTTTGAAGGGGTGTATTTTAAGTTGCTTAGTAATAGATTAAAAATCCTTTCTTTTCATTGATTTTATCAATTAAAGTTGAGTGTGTTACAATAAAAAAAATATTTTTTTGTTGCTGTTGCCTGTTGTACGAATTGCTTTTGTTCTGAAAAGCAGTCAGACAAATAAATTGGTCACTTTTGATGGCCTCATGATGGTAAACATTTGTGATGATATCAGTTATAACAGTTGTGGAACAGTGGGGCATGATTATTGACTCAGTCTCCTCAGCTAATTAATAGCAGAATGAAGAAGAAAGCTGTAAGAACTGAGTCTTAATTCAGATCAGGAGAGAGTGAGGACTGCAAATGATGGGGATCAGAGTCAAAGCGTGCAGCCCTGGAAAAGTACAACTGGTCAGGCAGCATCCAAGGAACAGGAGAGTCGACGTTTCAAGCATAAGCTCTTCATCAGGAATGGGCCGAAAGGGACTGAGGGATAAATGGGAGGTGGGGGGGGGGGGGTGGGGTGGGGTTGCGGTTAGAGGCAGGGGGGAGGTAGCTGGGAAAATGGTAGGTGGATGAAGATGGGGGTGATGGTGATAGGTCGGAGTGGAAGGTGGAGCGGATAGGAGGGGTGGAAGATGGAGAGGTCTTCAGGGCAGACGAGATGACTTGAGGGTGCAGTGAGAGAGATTCACTGAGATCATTATAGAGGAAGGAGAACTTCTTCAAGATGGGCATCCTTGGAAGGGGCTTCTCAGTAAGGTTATACAGAGGAATCTCAATTATCCCAACAAGATGGGCGGGCACTATTTCGTTTGGATAATTGATTATTGAGTTAATTGATTCAATACCTCTCCTCTGGGGCTCGGAGTTTTCTGAAGTTTCCTTTTTCCTCCCTCTGCCTGCTTTGCTCCCTCTCTCTGTCTCAGAGTTCTTCTGAGCAGGCACACACTTGTGTGTAATAGACCTGCGGCATTGCTGAAGCCTCCACCACCGCCCCCCATTAGTTCAATGTGATTGACACAGTGAGCCCTTGCTAAGTCCATTCCCCAGGAGACTAGGCAGCAGCACACCCCGCACGAGCCCCACCCCCCCACCTACCCCTAACCCTGTCCAACACCAACCCCCATCCGCCCCACCCACTGTCCGCGCTCCCCCACCTACCATGTGCCCTTGCCGATCAGTCTGGTTTGGTCCAAAGATGAAAAGGATTTTGAGAGGCCTTTTGTCTATATGTAAACAGATGAGACTTCAGGCCAAAGTGGTCATGCTTTAGAAGTGACCTGTAAAAGGAGAGGGGAGTGGTCAGCTCTTTAGCTGAGCTGAGCAGGGCTGTTTTAGTTCAGTGTGGACACTCTCTCTCTTTTCTGCCCTTCAACTTCAACCTGTAAGCATGTGTTCCATTTATACAGGGTTTTAAAGCAAGTTTGTTTCTTGGGACTTTTGTGTATTCAGAACAGCATAATTAAGTCTAGTTGGATAGGCTAAGTTCTGTAGGGGTTCTTTATTCTGGTCTTTGTGTTTCATTGTGTAATTTTGTGAATAAAACTTTGTCTGTTTCAAAATCTAGTGGTCAACCTAGCTATCTTACGCAGGGTAATTTTCACTGTAAACTTACCGATTGCAATGTAAGGTCTAGGGCCGCCTGTTTAAAAATGTTTTGAGTGGTCTGGCCTAGTCCATAACAATTGAAAGACAAAATCATTCACCATCCAAAGCTGTGGTGATAGGTTGAGGTGGGATCAGAAGATGCACAGGCATGGAGGTGTTTAAGAAGATGCAACTACAATCAGTGATGGTCGATGTGTATAGCACATTCCCTGATATATCATAATAGCTTTGTACTGCAGCTGTCCAACATCCCATATCCATCTGCTGATATCCCAATCATTTTGGTGATGGTGGGCAGAACCTTAAAGGGCCAGAGTGACATGGGTTATAGTGAAATTTGAGGCATGAATAGATGAGGCATACAGTAATGCTTCTGTTGATATAGGGAGCATGTTTTATGTGTCTGCTAGGTCCCAACGTGAGTTTCTCAGCAGCAAGTTGCCAATTATGGATATTGTTGCCTGTTCAATGTGTGATGTAACTGGTGTAATGATATGTATAATTTTTAATGTTGTTTATTGTGAGTTTGTATCTCTGTGTTTTTGAATTAGTAACTGGTGGGTTTTCTATATGTCCGAAATTAATTAAATGCAAGTATTTCTGTAGCCATGGTGATTTCTTTTAGAAACAGCTTTGAAACATCGCTTTAAAGTGAATGGATTTTGAGTAGTACTAATGGACTGTTGTTTGTTTTAATCGTTTTGTGACCAGTATGGTAAATGATGTGGTGTGACAGTGGAAACTTTATAACTATAATAACTGTTCATGGATTGAAAGAAGCAGCAATAACTCTGTCTCTGGAACAAGGTTTTTCTTGAGATGAAATGAGCAATGATAAATGGTTATAAAAGGAATTGCAGCAACATGTGAATTAACCATCCCTGGAAAGAAGAAGCTCCAGAAACAACATAAACAAGCTGTTTCCTAGGAGAGAGAAGATAACACTTATTTGATAATCTCCAGCTTAATGATAAATGAGGAATTAAACCTGCCTTCTGAAGTAATGTTCTGATGTAAAGGCGTTAATTGCAGGAAAAAGCTGTGTTTTAAACAGCCAGCTAACCCCGAATGTAACAAAGAACAAAGAAACTATTTCTGATCAGAAAGCAAGCTGCACACTTGTGGTCTTCGAAAATATAATTAATGTTGGGGATGAAAGAATCTATAGGATATCACAGACTTGAAAGAGAGAAAACTGTATAAGAATCCAACACGAGAACAACTCAACAGAACTCGAAAGAACAAAACTGCAGAAGGACTGAACACTGGAAACTTCCAGAGATAGATCACTGTTAATTGAAATCCTAGCCAGATTTCAACATTAATTGGATTATCTGAGAGACCTATTAGTAAGTAGCTGAACTAAATGTACCTTCTGGTGATTTACCCACAACAGGCCCTCATGTATTCCAGAACTTGGGTTTTGTTTAAAGCTTAAGGGAAATACCCATAACTGAGAGAGATGTCTCATTTTGACTTTGAGTGGGGCAATCCTGCCAGCTCTTGTCATTCTGTAAATGTAAAATGCAACTGGAAATTGGTGGGGACAATGCTCAAGGTGGGTAGGGTCTGTGCTAATATGTAAAAATGCACATCTGGTGTGTAATTGGACTTTGAAAGGGCACGTAAATGAAGCATGTGCTTGAAATCTCCAACTACAGTTCATTTGCGATCATTTCTTTGCCCATCTGCAATACGTGCAGAGTGAGTGTGTTCAGCATTTAAATGCTGATCAGAGGTGATTTACATCACACCATTGGTGCTTGTAAATCAAACATTGTCATTTCAGTGATGCAGAAGTTAGCGGCCTTGACTTAAAAGGAAGTGAATGCTGGTCAAAATCATTTGATCACTTGTGAAACGTCAATATGTGCTGAGGGAGGAGGGGAAATTGCTTAATCATTTGTATGTAACTATGACGATAGATACAATGATTATTGAATACATTGAAAATTTAAGTGATTGATGTTGGTCTGGGAAAGGGGTTATTGGAACACAGAAGGCAATATCATTTTGATGCAATGCCTAGGCAACTCACTTGTCTCTGCACCTCCACCAAGTTGATCAGAGCCAGGGTGGAGCAGAGTATAGTGCTCTTGAAGATGCACTTTCACTGTTTGGACCAGTCTGAGGGAGGAGGGAGTTGGGGATTGTGGGGACTCCAGACGGAGCGTGCCACCTCATCCTGTCGTGTTATGTTCCACACAATGGGACAAAGTGCTGAATGCTGAGGAAGTGAGAGAATGGAGCAGTCTTCCAGAGAGGAAGCGAGGGCACGAGGAAGGAGAAAGCTTTTCTTGAGTGTGACAGAGATTGATTGTGTTAGGTGTTAAAAACCAGGGCAGGACTGACCCCTTCCAAACATGGGAACTGGGGGCACCACACTGTCATTGATTGTAGAACAGCTGTATACGATAACATTTGTTTTACATTGTGGGGTGAATTGCAGCCTCTATTCATTTTGTTTGTGTTCCCTTTTGCTGGGTGGAAATCAAATCTACATTTGGAATTGTCCAATTGCTTGCCTGTATGTGACTTACTGGATGATGACAAGATCTGGACTACATTGGGCACTGGGAACAGACTAGCAGTGAATTAGAGAGGGTTTTCAAGTGGGATATAGCTAAAGAATGGTAAACTGAGTGGCCTGGTGGTTAAACAATGACTAGGGTGAGAGAATGGAGTTGTAAGGAGTTTTAGTTATGTTAACTCTGTGCAACAAGCAGAATGACTTTGTTGTTGCTGTACCCTCAGATTGCCAGTGAGGGCACAAGGGGTACTGGTTTTTTGGTGGACACCTGCCAAATGGCAACTTGTTCTGGGGACAGTGCATGGCAAAATGGGCCTAGAATGAGGTGCAAGGGACACCTTTGGGGTGGAGTCGGTAGTGAAGTGAGATTGTTAGGGAGGGTGAGAAATCCTGCTAGGCCTCACAGCAAACATCCCTTCAAAAAAACTCAGCTGACACTTGGACAAACAAAAAAGGCTTCATGCCATATCCAACCAAATGATGTGAATTGTACCTGACTGCTGTCATGCAATAAACTATGTTTTGTTCAACACAGGAATTTCTTATTAAGGCACTCAAATAGTTTTGTTCTACCACTATAAACTCAGGAAATCCTTAGGCTAAGTCAAGGGAAGAGAGTGCTGCCAGCAAACTGCCTGAGCCACAAGCTGGTTGTGGTTGGCATTGCAGCATGTAAAACAAAGCGAGGTTACAGGTATAACTCTTCTTTGCATGTGGGAGCTGGACTATATTGTAGCATCCCACCTTCATTTCTGTCCCTCTATTTTTCTTGCACCTTGGACACATTTCTGCAAGGAATAGAAATAAACCAAGACTGTGGAGGATGTACTCACTCAGTGGGTACAGTGCATTCTGTGAAAGGTGACGTATCAAGCGGATATAAAAATGGTGCTGAGTGGCAGTGATGGATGGACACATGCAGAGGAGTGGAAGTGCACTGAAACAGAAGAATGGGTTGTGTTGAAACTTAAATGGGTGTGAGGAATCATTTAATAGATTACGTTTGGCAAGACAGAAGAAGGGTTGGAAATTGCACCAACGTAGAGGTGAATCAACAAAATCGTTGATTTTTTTTTGCTAACCTGGTTGGGTCATTAAACCATGTCCAGCATTGCATTCAAAAACAGCTTTTTGTGCTGCTCACCTTAGCTACATTCAAGGAGAAAGTGAGGACTGCAGACATTGGAGGTCAGAGTCAAATAGTGGCACTGGAAAAGCACAGCAGACTCCCTGACCTGCTCTGCTTTTCCAGCACCACACTTTTCAACTCTTAGCTTCATTCAACCTCACCTTCTTGGCAATAGCAGGTTTCTTTGTTGGGATAAAAATATGTTGCTTCTGTTCCTAGCTTCAGTCAGCAAGAATTCAAGGGAAATGTTAAAAATTCCATTTTTATACAGGTGCTTCATATGTGGACTTTGGATTATCATGTGGGTGTGCTTGTATAGTTTGGTAATGACAGACCAGGAAGCAAGACTTGGTGATTCACTGCATTTGAACTCAGAAAATCCAGTCCAGTAACTTTATTTTTCAGTTCTGTGTACATAGTCTCACCAACCACTCTACCTCAGCTTGGAAACTGTTTTGAATTAATATTGGGGCCACTTTAACATCACACTTTTTAAGCTTGCTCTATTTTCTTTCGCCTCACTCAGAAAGTCTGTATTGCTATATTTAAATCATCAGCATAAAACTTCGAAGGTTCTTTTCCAAGGGATTTTGATCTTTGTCTTTTTTTTCTTTGTCTTGCACCCCACCCCTGCATTCCATAAGATCTTGTAAAGCAGGAATGGGAAACTGAGTGAAGGTATTCATTCCCAATTGATTACATCACATGATTTTCATAAGCAGCATTTTTTGGTCTAGTTTGCCAAGAAAGTACTGCTAACAGGAAACATCTTGTGCTGAATTGCTCCAGGATTTTGAATGCCATAATGGGAAATGTCTGGCTGCTTGTGTTTCTTGAGTTACCTCATAATCTCACAGCCTTAGCTCAGTAGAGGCTCAGTTGCCTCTGAGTCAGAAGGTCACAGGTTCTTGTCTCACTCCAGAGACTTTAAACAGCCTGCCAGGCCAACCATGGAAGTGGCGCATTTCACATGAAATGTTAAAACAAAGTCCTGTTTGCCATCTCAGGCATTAAAGATCCCGTGAAACTAATCACAGAAGAGTTATTCGAGTGTCTTGGCCAATATTTATTCCTCGATCGATATAATTAAAAGCTGATTATCTGGTCATTACACCATACAGACTAGCTGCTCATTTCCCCATTTTACAATAGTGATGATACTTCTGAACTACTTTGTGGCTTTAAAACTCTCTGAGGCTTTCTAAGGCTATGCAAGATATTTTCTCATGAATGATTCTTTCATCTTTAATGCTTCAGAGTTGTTGGTTCAAAGCAAAAAGATTGCACAGAAAGTTCTTATTATCAGGTACCATAAAATCCAACTCAGCACAATCACGATTGAGGAATTCTACCCACAACAGTTTCCATTCATGATGTCAGTTGTTGAAACTTGATTCATGTTAGCAAGAATGTATCTGCTTTAGTTCCCCACATGGTTAAATCACACTTACTCACCCAAAAACAGTCACTTGGCTGGGTTAGTGGACAATTGTTTGAACTGGTCGAGTGATGAACTGTGCCTTTAAGACAGTAAGGGGAAAAAAGACTAGAAGAGTTTAAATAAAATCCATGCAATCTTCAATAGAATAAGCTCCAAACATTAACTTCCATATCTCTTTCCACAGTCAATGATAATTATTAAGGAAAATGTGTGTTGTGTGATATCCCTAGCCACATCTGAGCTTCATTCTTTACACATGCATTTGCAACGTTGCTATGAATAGTGAATAGCATAAATCCCCAAGGCACCTCTTATTTATTTTGTATATACTTGCAAAGTACTCTTTAACATGTAAATTGTATCTGGCTCCTTTCAGTTACGGATTTGACATTAAAATATTTTTCTCCATGTGATTCATTGGAAGAAAGCATTAGTATATTTTAAAATTTTGATTAGAATTTGCCACCAGGCTATTGAAATGTGAGCATTTCCTGCTCCTTGGATTGCAATATTTAAATTCACTTGGCTAATCCAAATGATCTCTACAAGCCTCTCTACTTCTTTGTCATCATTTAAGAATCACCTTCCGACGTACCTCTTTGACCAAGCTCTTAGTCACTCTTCCTAACATTCTTTGGTTTTGTGTCAGTTTTTCTCTGACTCTGTTTCTGTGAAGCACTATTGGACATCTTCCTATTTTAGGGGTGTCTTATAAATTTAAACTGTGTATTTTCTGTTCATTATATTAGATGCTTTTAATGCAGCTGAAATGTCTGGACCCTCCTCATTTCTCACCAGCCCGCCATCCAAAGATGATTCTCATTGTCATTTACAATAATTAACAAACTTGGAAAAAAGATCATTGATAAAACCAAGTTAAAAATCACATGACACCAGGTTATAGTCCAACAGGTTTACTTGGAGGCACTAGCTTTCAGAATGCTGCTCCTTCATCAGGTGATTGATAAAACTAGTTATCTTAAAGTTGTCTCCTTTGATTTTAATTATACGATGATCTGTGGATTATCTAACGCACCATTTTTGGGAATTTTTTTGATATGGAATTTCACAGTTGTAGATAGGTTTGCAACCTTGGTGAAAAATTCATTAACAAAATTCATTCAGCTCAGAAAATGCACAAAATAATCTTAAAGAAATTGCATGGCTTAATTTGGATTAATCAATATTAGTATCTAAACCTTGCTACATAAATCCACCTTATTTAAAATGCTTAATGCAGCTTGTTACTCCTCATGGTCTCACAACGCTAATTTACTTCAGTCTGGGTGGCATAAAGAAGCTATTGTTTGTTTCTATTTATCTAAAATTGAACTATTAAATTCTTTTTCAGGCAGAATCAGGAGTAAATAAGATCCAATAGTTACACAAAACACTGTCGTTGGTATGGAAACAGTGAATTGTGAGAATGTTACTCTTTTTTCTAAAATATTAATTTAAAAGAAAAATCATTTGAAGAAATTCAAGTTTTGAACTAAACAAGTGAAACAATCATTTTTTAATAATTAAATATGAGTCCTCTTCCAGGGAGCATATTGTCAAATCTCCCTGAAAGGATTAGTTCTGTAATTACCTTCCTAGTCTAATCCTCACCTTTTCAGGATTTTTCTTTGTGATTTGTGCCCCCTCTTTTATTTAGCTTGGGAATATCATATATGCTGTGTATTCATTCTGAATCATAAAAGTAAGCTTTCTTTTACATGAATATGCAATTTGTATGCAAAGCTATATGACAATTATGCGCTGTAATCACTGACATTTTAACTGATTTGTTGCCACTGTCTAAAATCATTTACTATCAGGAGAAATTGAGATATCCATACAGTTTGTTTATCAATGACATGACATGTTTGCTGCTGTATCAGCATTACACTTGGTAAAATAGAAAATTCTCTATGAATGAAAACACCATTTACGCAAAACCTTTCTTGCAATGTTTTTCAGATAAGCACAGGATATGAGTAAGGAGTAAATTGAATGAAAGCATTCCATTGGTAAGCATCCTTAGATCTTCAATGGGAACTGAATTGCATCAGAAATCTGTGCTTTAAAAATGTTCATTGTTGCAACAAAATATATTAATTCTATAGCACCATCATTTTTTGGCAGTCAGTGATGATTGGCAGCAGAGTCTGGAACCTTTGCATAGATAAAAGCTTGCTTTAAGTATTGGCCAATCCATTTAGAATTGTTCTGCAACTGTCACATGTGCTGTACCCTGATGTCAGTGTTTCTTAATATGTAGATTAGAGAAGTTCATGTTCTCATATGTGATGCAACAGTCGACTTTGCTTTATTACTATGTATTCAAGCAAATGTTACAGTTGTCCTAATGAAAGATAAATCTCACAATGGAACAACAGTGTACAAAAGAACACTTTATTACACAAAGGAATAATAGTGAATTAGAATAGATTCTTACGAATTCTCGATGATGTCTGACAAGCCTTTTCCTAAACAATTTGATGATGTGTGATATACAAATGTTCTTTTCATCTTGATACAGATTGCTTTTTTTGTCGTAGCTCGGTGGTGAGGAAATGTGGAATATGAAGAATATAGACAGGAGTGAGGCAGACTGCCACCTTTTATACCTGGATCCTGGATTCAAGTCCATTCAAACAGATAGAAGTCCTGTGTTTGCTCTAAGCTCTGAACATGAAATGAGTTCAAATTCAGTCCAATTTCTAAAGTATTTGTTTCGCAAGCACTTTCCCAAATTGGTGATCTTCTGCAGAATCAGAAAATGCCTTGTAGCATAGAAAATTGAACAACCTTACATATTGCTATTTTAAGAGATGGTTTCTACTTATGTACTTATTACATTGCAAGCTTTACTCTGTACCAAACTCTCTATTAGCATTTGTTAAAATGTGCAATTCCATGGCCTTGAATTCCTAATATGAAGCTCCTGCAATGCAGTGAGCACAGTATTCTTAAAGCAGCAACTTACTTAAGTGGAAATAATATGTAACCAATTTAGTTAATGAAGTTAGTTTGGAGTTGTCAGGCCAAGTGACCATTAGGTATTTCCTCATATGTTGAGTAAATTGGATATTTCGTTTTCTCCTCATTGCACAACTCGTGTGAGAATCCCTCTTTTTATACTTCTCTTTTGTGTACAAAGATAATGTCTGTATGAAAGTACTTCTCTTTCTCCAAATAAGGGTGTGCTTTGTTTCAAAGATGGTGCATTTGCTTCCAAATCCTAAAATTCTACACATTCAAAATGCTGTGACTCAAACACATCAAACCATTTATTTTTCACATTTTATTTACAAATGTTTTTTCTTGTTTTTTTATATAATCTCTGTATCAGTCCCCAAATGGTAGGTTTGTTAAATTGGAGCCGACTATGGTGAATGAAGACAAGCTGACTCCTTAAGGATAACAAGAACTGAGACCTGAGTGACCCATATCATTCATTAGTTCATAAGATCAGTTTTAAAAACCAAGTCATGCGCCCAAATGACTGTCCCACCAGAGTATGTCTATGGAGTGAATGTGAACAATCTGTTAAAACTACTCAATCTTATTTCTCAAAATACAAATAATAAACTTGTACATCTCTTTATCTAGTTCTAGCCAATCTCTGCGTTGCTTTTTAGTGCATTTTCTCAATAAAGGAAATTTATTAAACACATGAATCTTGTCCATTTGTGAACACTTCTTCCAGTTTGCTGTTGCCTCTTAACCTTTTCATTCAAAAATATTTATAATCCTTTTTGGCAATTCTAGTTCTCTGAAAACAGTAATTATAAATTGAATAATGCTGCAAAGTAAGAAATTTAGAATTGAATCCAAAGTTGTAAAGCAATAATGGATTTGAGAAAAATCTTTGCTCGGTTTAAATTCGCACGAGAAGTTAACTACATATGAAATGTTAAAAATGGCATGCAAACATTTCACGGTTAGTCATCATGTAAACATTTATGGCTTGAACAAGTTCCATAATTCAATGTATCATCATTTTAGGAATGTGGAACGTGTAAGCGTGCATGCATTGGTTGGTTTTGTTGAAAATATATTTGGGTGTTTAGGGATAACAAAAACAGTGCCCTGAAGACTTTGGATTATGTTGCTATTACACTCGAGAAATTGGAGGCACTGGGAGTCAGCATTCCAACCATGCTTATTGCATGAGGTTACATTTCCTCAGCAGTTGTGCTGATACATAATGTACCAGCACAACATGTATGGACTTGAATGCTCTTGCTGAGCTCCTTGGGAACTGTTGACTGATTCCAGCTTCTTGAAGCAATTTTGAAATGGCACAGGTACAGCTTCAAGTTGATTAGGATCATATGCAGTTTTGTTTTTTTTTCACTATAGAGTGCAGGAATTTTAACATACTGATTCACATTTAACTTTAGAAGGAAATACTTGAGATGGAGGTTGGGGGAAATTATGACGCATTACTCCTTAAAATGCATGAGTTTCATATCATTTTGAAAACAGAATGTTCTCAACTAGCATTACCGAATTAACAACTCATTGCATAGTTGTGTGATAAACAAGAGAGACATTTTTCTTTTATCACATCTTTCTTTTAACTGGATATTTATCTTACTCCCATTTTTTTCTGAAGGCTTTAATCTCTTCTATGTTTCCTTTCAATTACATGCAATGAATTTCATGGAGGAATGATTTTAAAGTTGGTAGGTCCTACTGAAGAAGTAGAAGTTGAGGTTGTGATTGTTGGTGGCACAGGGCAGGAGGGAATCAGGGAAATGGAGGAGTTCTATCAATTTTTACCAGTTTTATGGCAGATCTTAGGTTTGAAGCACTGTGAATTTGATTAAGGCTACTTGGATGTATAACAGTTATGCATATACCTCACTTCTGCCCACATTCTACAGTCTTTTAAGTCATGTAATTTGTTTGCACCCAGATGACATAGATCTGGGCAAAAAAGTAGACAAAGCTTCAGGTCTGTTATTGCCTACCTGACAGAAATCTCTGTATAAGTAAGAAATGCTGCATTCTATGGCTCAGATGCAATATACTGCTCCGTTATATTTCAGCAGAAATGTAGCTCAGTCCCTGCCACAAGACCTTGTTAAATCAAATTATAGTCATTTCTTTCTTTTGAACTAACTTTCCATCATTAGTATGGGCAATCTCAGCAGGAACCTCAGTGAACATGAGAGAAATGATGTTTATTCACAGTACATATAGTTCAATTCATTTTGCAGAATTTCCTAATTTGTCAATGGTAAGAGATTTTCATCCCATTATAGGATCATAGAATCCCTACAGTGTGGAAGCAGGCCATTCAGCCCATAAAGTCCACACCGACCCTTTGAAGAGCATTACACCCAGGCCCACCCCCCTACCCTATCCCCGTAACCCTGCATTTCCTATGGCTAATCCACCTAGCCTACACATCCCTGAACACTATGGGCAATTTAGCCTGGTCAATTCACAAAACCTGCACATCTTTGGACCCGGACATCAGACTAGGTTAGTTTCAAATATAAATTGAAAGTTTGCGTTAAACATTGTTTTTCAATTTCAACAAGGTTCTGATTTATCACCCTATATATAGTTTGAAGGGTCCTCTATTTTTAAAAAGCATTATTTGTTCAAAGTGTACTAACATTATGTTCCAGCTTTCACTAAATAAGTAATGCACAAACATCAATTCAATAAATCCCGTTATAAAATAATTACCTTTATATAGTTTTAGTAAACTACTGAATTATATCAATAAAACCTTCAGTGGTTTATGAAACAGGTTCATGACAACTTTCTCAGGGCAAGAACAGAGGACAGTAACTGTGGTTCTTGCCAATGCTGCCAGCAATTTAAATACAATAGGAAATTAGAAGCACAAATATTATGCAAGTTCAAAATTCAATTTTTTTTTGAAGCACTACATGCTAAAATAGAGCTGTTCTTCTGAAGGAAGGAGAAACATTTGGTTTTGCTGGAGGCATTGTTGAAACCACTTTGTGTATCATTATTATCTGGAAATAAAAGACTTCATCCCACGTTTCAATTAATATTTTTTCCATAAAGGATTATATATACATTTTTTCATGGCGCATATTTTTGCTTTTTCTCTGCGGCACTTTTATTGGTGTTGCTATTCGATACCAGTAGGAAAGTGGAAACCAAAAGGAAAGAGACTTCTGAGAATCTTTTATATTTACTCAACTTTAAAAATTGTTCATCATGGTTAACCTATTTTCGAGTAATGTATGCTCTGTGTGTGACATGTGAATAGCTGCTGTATTTAATGTGACTGTATGCAATCTGCAGCTTCTAGCTATTATTATATGAGAAAGGAATTCAAAAAATACCACAAGTTTGGACCAATTATAGTGGAATAATGATAAAACTTCAAGTTTTTGTTCAGTGCCTGCCAGGCATTATTGTTACGGTTGAAAGACAAGACATCATTTTGTTTTCAAAATTAAATATATTTGACCATCAGGTGGTGCAGTGCTTTAGTGCTCAGACACACTAGCGGAATAGTAGATTGCAGGTCACTTGATTTTGACTGCAGCGTTGCGCATTACAAAGGCCATAAGTAGACAAGATTTACTGGTCCCCTGCTGGTTCTGAAACTTCAGGGCCATTATGTTTTATCGAGGTACAATCAATAACTATTCAACCATTTTCAATATGAGCCATCCTTTCACTGTGGTTTGTGAGAGTGAATCTAGACTATCAGCAAAAACAAATGTTTCTTCTATGATTAATATTCAGGGAAACAAAAACTTATATTTGTAAAGCATCTTTAACATAACAAAGATATAATCCAAAAAAAATTGTTAGCAAGTCATTGAAAGAAATGTTAGGATATACAGAAATTTTGGTCAAAGGCTTAACTTTTAAAACTTCATTTTTTACATACACACTACACCAACCCCTTAACACAGTGACAGTGTTTGCTTGCTTTACTTTCAGCGATGATTCCACAAAATATTATCATGACTTCCGGGGTGATCCTATGCACAGATAACATGTTATCTTACTAAGTCGATATATAATAAAGGAAATGCTTTGACCTTCTTTAATCTTACTAAATCATCTGTACATTTAATGTTCTCTGAAAGGATGATTGTACATCCTGTTTTTGTCATGTTTTAAAATGAGGTCACTTTTGTAAAGACAACATATAAAAGTACATAAATCGGATTCAGTAGAAAGAAAAATAGAAAGAAAAATCTTTGGCATTCTGCCATTTTCCATTATTATCTTCTTGCATGAATTAAGTGAAAATATTTTCTGTCAATGAAGTTTATTGAACAAAGACCCTTCTTTAGAAATAGCTATGTGTTCTCTTACTAATGTAATTTTTCTCACTTAAACTGTGAGATTGAATGTATATTAATTACATCAATTATTGGGATTCCATGCTTTCTTTCTATTCTCAGATATGTTTGAAAACTGGGACAAGAAAGATTAATTGTGATTGTTCTGAGAGTAAGTAAGCTTGTTTGTCAATGAAAGGAAGTGGATATGTTTCAGAAAAACAATTTTAAACTTCATTTGTGCAATTATGCAATGCAACACAATTATTCAATGTGATTGGAATGGATTATCTAAAGGTATTTACAAACTTATTTTCTCTTCTACTTTATTGCTTTTGCTATACTACTTTGATCATGTTGAATTTTCCTTTGTTATCTTCTATGCAGCCTTTGATGTGATCAACTAGACTAAATGCCTCTTTTCTACGACACAGCACAATACTAAGCAAAGTTGGTTCTTTTAGCCCCTGTTTTCTGCCTGGCAAATCAGGGGAAGCAAATCCAGAGCTTCCTGGATGATGAGAGAGATAAAGAATAAGATGAAGCAGAAAAGGGATGTGTATAAACGATGTTTGGAGGATAATGCAATAGGAAATTTGGCTCAACTTAGAAGGTTCAGATGAGAATCAGAAAAAAAATACAAGATGGAAAGAAGAGAGTAGCGGATAACGTAAGAGAAAATCCAAAAGTCTTTGGGAGTATGATGAGGACCTTTCTGGAATACTGGTCTGGTTGCCCAATTATAGAAAGCATATTATCAAGCTGGAGAGGGTTCAGAAGAGATTTACCAGGATGTTGCCGGGTATCGAAGGTTTGAGTAATGAAAGACTGGGACTTTTGTCACTGGAGTGTAGGAGATGGAAAGGTGATCTGAAAGTTTATAAAATAATGATAAGTATAGATAGAGTTAATGGTAGTTGTCTTTCCCTAGGATGGGGAATTTCAAGACTAGGGGGCACATTTTTAAGGTAAGAGGAGAGAGATTTAAAAAAGACATAAGAGGCAATTTTTTTTTTACACAGAGAGTGGTTTGCATGTGGAATGAACCTCCTGAGAAAATGGTGGTTGTGGGTACAATTACAATGTTTAAAAGACATTTGGATTAATACATGAATTGGAAAGGTTTGGAGGGATAACGACCAGGAACAAGTAGATGAGACTAGTTTAGTTTGGGATTATGTTTGACACGGACTGTTTGGACTGAAGGGTTTGTTTCTGTGTTGTATGACTCAATGGAAATATGAATTGGTTATAAAAAGAGGAATGGGACAAATTTTGGATCAAAGTGGGGCCAGGCATATGAGTACTCTGTATGGAATTTGTATCTATTTTTATCATGGAAAAACATGCTGTCAAAATCACAGTGAAGGAGGTGTCAAGAATTGCTTGGAGGTTAAGCAACTGAAGATTTGGCCAGCAATGACAGAGTGATTATGATTAAATCATGATATTAATGAAGCTGAAAAATGACTGACCTCACCTGATAACTGCCTACTTTTATCAGTTGGGTAATGGATTGTCTGGGATGACCTTAGCCTCATGTTAAATTCTGAATGCATCATTAAATCAGATTCAAGGATATGCAAATAGAAGTTAAGTGCCTTTTCCAGTTGGCTTAATTATTCTCTTTATGCTTGCTTGATTTCTCTGGCCACTTCCTGTGAGAAACCTTTAAAAGTTGGCCTCTTACCAAAAATGCAATTTACGTCATGCCCTGTTCTTGTGCAGAATAGAGAAAACTATCAACAGTGAGACTGAGGCACGTATGCTCACTGCAGCTATATAGCAAGGCTGTGGGTTCAAGATCCTCTCTTGGACCAAAACAAAAAATCTTGTGTAAAATTCAGTCGTAGTGCTGAGAGTCCATAGCACTGTGAGTGGTGCTGTCTTTCAGATGAGACATTAGACCAAAACCCAGCTGCCACCTCAAGGAACGTAAAAGATCCCGTACTGCTATTTCAAAGCAAAGTTATCCTTTCTCATGTTGTGGCCAATACTTATTCTTAAATCAATATCACAAGACAAATTATCAGGTCATTAATACATTGCTCATTTGTGGGAGTTGACTGTTTGTGAATTGGCTGCCATGTTTTCCACAATATAATAATAACTAACTACACTTCACTTCAGACATGCTTCATTGGCTGTAAAAACCTTGAAAGTTACTATATAAATGCAGATCTGTCTTTTTTGATTTAAAATGAATTCAAAATGTTGAAAGAGTTTTAGAGTGAATGATAATTTATTTCAAACATCATCATACCTATTCTTTCGCTACATCAATGACTGTATTGATGCTCTCGCATGCTCCCACAAGGAGGTTGAACAGTTTATCAACTTCACTAACACCTTTCACCTCGACCTCAAATTCACCTGGGCCATCTCGGATACCTCCCTCCCCTTTCTGGATCTCTCCATCTCTATCCCTGGCGACTGACTAACCACAGACATCTACTACAAGCCCACTGATTCCCATCCTACCTGGACTACACCTCCTTCCACCCTACCTCCTGTAAACATGTCATCCATATTTTCAATTCCTCCACCTCCAATGTATGTTCCCAGGATGACCAGTTCCACCTTAGAAAAAAACCAGATGGCCACCTTCTTCGAAGACCGCAACTTCCCTTCCCACCAGTACATCTCCTTCACCTCCCGCACCACTGCCTTTGAACCCCACCCCTCCCAACACAAGCAGAACAGAACCCCCTGTTCTTCACATTCCACCCCACCAACCTCTGCAGATATCGCATCATTCTCCACCACTTCTGCCACCTACAAATGGAGCCCACCACCAGATATACTTTTCCCTTCTCCCCACTATCAGCATTCCAGAGAGACAATTCCCTCTGTGCCTTCTTCGTCAGGTCCACACCCACAACCAGCCCACACCCCACTCCGGGCACCGCAGGAAGTGCAAAAACTGCACCCACACCACTCCTTTCACCTCCGTCCAATGCCCCAAAGGATTCCATCACATCTGATAGAAATTTACCTGTACCACCACCAATGTCTCACCTATGGTATCCATTGCACCTGCTGTGGTCTCCTCGACATTGGGGAGACAGGACACCTAGTTGTGGATCATTTCAGAGAACATCTCTGGGGCACCCACACCAACCAACCCAACTCCTCCCCTCACTCCACCATCAACATGCAGGTCCTGGGCCTCCTACATTGCCAAACACTTACCACCCTATGACTGAAGGAAGAATGTCTCATATTCCACTTTGGGACCCTGCAACCACATAGGATCAATGTGAATTTCACCAGTTTCCTCATTCCACCCCCCACCCCCGCACATTATCTCAGTTCAAAGCATCTAACTCAGCACCGCCCTCATGACCTGTCCATCACCTTTCCTGTCTATCTGCTCCACCCTCCTCTCCGACCTATCACCTTCTCCCTCACCTTCATCTAGCATTCTCAGCTACCCCACCCCCACCCCTCTCATTTATCTCTCTGCTCCGTGGCCCACAAGCCTCATTCCTGCTAAGGGCTTATGCCCGAAACATTGATCCAGCTGCTCCTTGAATGCTGCCTGACCTGCTGTGCTTTTCCAGCACCAAACTCTCAACTCATATCTTAATGCCTCAGTAATATAAAATTTGAAACTTTTTGCATTAGTGTGAAATTTCTAAAAATGAACTATTAGTCATTGAGCTGTGAACATTAGAGTACATTAGCTTTTATGTTTAAAGATAATTGAACACCAAATAATTGATTCATTTGATATCTTGGATTGTTCAGGGAATGCTAAGTAGGGACTGCCATAGACCATAACATATAGCATCCAATGTAAAACACGACCTCATCTTTTCAATGCCAATATACAGTTTTAGGTCTATAATCAGTATATAAGTCATACAGATATACAGCACGGAAACAGACCCTTTGGTCCAGCTTGTTCATACCATGCAGATATCCGAAATAAATCTAGTTCCATTTGCCAACATTTGATCCAAATCCCTCTCAATTCTTCCAATTCACATACCCATCCAGGTGCCTTTTAAATGTTGTAATTGTACCAGTCTCCACCACATCTTCTGGCAGCTCATTCCATACACATACCACCCTCTGTGTGAAAACATTGCCCCTTAGATCCCCTTCCACCTTAAATCTATAGCCTGTAGTTTTGGTCTCCCCCACCACAGGGAAAAGACATTGTCTATTTTTCCTATTCAGGTCCCTCATGATTTTATAAATCTTTATAAGGTCACCCCTCAACCACCGACACTCCAGGGAAAACAACCCCAGTCTATTCAGCCTCTCCCTATAGCTCAAACACTCCAACCCTGGTAACATCCTTGTAATTCTTTTCTGAACCCTTTCAAGATTCACAACATCCTTCCTAGATCAGGGAGAAAAGAATTGCATGCAGTTTTTGAATAGTGGCCTGTACAGCTGAAAATGACCTCCCACTCCTATACTCAATGCGCTGACCAATAAAGGAAAGCATACCAAACACCTTCTTCACTATCCTATCTACCTGCGACTCCATTTTCAAGGAACTATCAACCTGCACTCCAAGGTCTCTTTGTTCAGCAACACTCCCCAGGATTTTACCATTAAGTGTATAAGTCCTGCCTTCATTTGCCTTTCCAGAATGCAGCACTTTTATCACATTTATCTAACTTGCACTCTATCAGTCACTCTTTAGCCCATCTGCCCATCTGATCAAGATCCCGTTATACTCTGAGGTAAACTATTTTGCTCTCCGCTACATCTCCAATTTTGGTGTTATTTGCAAATTTACTAAGTATACCTCCTAATTTCACATCCAAACCATTTTAAAAAACGATGAAAAGCAGTGGACCCAGCAATGATCCTTATGGCACACAACTAGCCACAGGCCTCCAGTCTGAAAAGCAACCCTCCACCACCACCTTCTGTATCCAAATAGCTAGTTATCCCTATATTCCATGAGATCTAACCTTGCTAATCCACCTACCATGGGGAACCTCATTGAATGCCTTAATGAATCTGCCCTCATGATTCCTGTTTTTCAAAACCTCAGTCAAATTTGTGAGACATGATTTCCCACGCACAAATTCATGAAGAATATCCCTAATCAATACTGTAAATACATGTAACTCCCATCCCTCAGGATTCTCTCTAACAACTTGCCCACTGCTGACATCGGGCTCACCAGTCTATAGTTCCCTGGCTTTTTCTTACCACCTTTCTTAAACAGTGGCACCATGTTAGCCAATGTTCAGTCTTCTGGCAGCTCACCCGTGGTCATTGACTCAAATATCTCAACAAGGGCCCGACAATCACTTCCCTAGCTTCCCACAGAGTTCTCGGTTACACCTGATCAGGTCCTGGGGACTTATCCACCTTTAAGCTTTTTCAGATGTCCAGCACTACCTCCTCTGTAATGTGGACATTTTCCAATATTTATTTCCCCAGATTGTCTATCTTCAATATCCTTCACCATAGTAAGCACTGATGCAAAATACATGTGTTCCTGTAACTACATTTGTGCTTGGGGCTGACCTAACTTTTTTAGCTCACTGAAAGATTTTTAAGGTTACCCTTGTCTTGTAGGTCAGAACATAGGATCAAACAAGCAATATGGGCCATGTTGCAAAATACAAGCATGGGAGTTTATAATATGCCCATAAGAATTAGATCCTGCATGGTGACAGATGATCAGAAATGGTTCCCTCTTGCACCACCAGCATCAGCCATCTTGCACTTTGAGAATGGCTGGTCAGAATCGTAGATTAGAATCAAGGAATCTCTGCAGTGTGGAAGCAGGCTATTGGGCCCATCATATCCATGCCAACCCTCTGAAATCTATCCAAACCCACCCTATCACTGTAACCCTATGTTTCCCATAGCTAATCCACCTACTCTACATATACCTGGGCAATTTTGCTTAGCTAATCCACCAAATCAGCACATCTTTGGACTCAGAGTTGTATGTTTCTGGTGAGTCTTCATATAACCAAATTGGTTGTTTATCATTGGCTGGTCCTTGGGCACATGAGAATGTCCCATGAGCAATGTTCATTCCAAGTTGTGTGGTCCAAGATTTTGCTCATGATCATCAGTGACATTGACTCTGGTTCTGGGAGTTGATGCCATGCATCGATCTCAGAGGACCATGTTCCTGGAAAGCAAATTAGAGGGATTGCTGTCCATGAGGAAATGAGATTACAAGTGCAGGATTTGCTTCCTTTTCATCCCTTTTTTGTTATTGCTCTGCTTCAGCATTTATATATTTGAACTTAAAGCATAATACAGTTTGGTGGATAAGGTGTCACCATTTTAAACGAGCAACCTCCTCCCAGTCATTAATATCAATGTCACTTTGATTCAAGGAGAACTTCAGGGTAACTTTGAAACATTTTCTTTGCCCTCTCCTGGGAAAGTTGGCTATTTGAGATGGACCTGGCTCAGGAGATGCTTTTCAGCCATCTGGGGACAAATATTCCATCCATCATAGTTGATTTTTCCAGAGTTTAGCATGAATACTTTTAGACCTGACTACAAGAAGGATAGTAGTGTTTGTATGACAATCTTCTTATGAACGTGGTGCAAGTAACAGAGCTTTCTCCACTGCGGTATGTCATTGATAGACACTCCAGGTCTCAATACTGTATAGGAATGGGGTGACAAGAATACCTTTATACACAAATAACTTCAGCAGAGATCTTTGTTATCAAACACTTTTCTGCTGTTTTGTAGAGGATGGTGACACGGTTGCTCAGTGGTTAGCACTGCTGCATCACGGCTCCAGGGACCCAGGTTCGATTCCAGCCTCGGGTGACTGTGTGGAGTTTGCACATTTTCCCCATGTCTATTTGGGTTTCCTCCAGGTGCTCAGATTTCCTCCCACAATCCAGAGATGTGCAGGTTAGGTGAATTGGCTGTGCAAAATAGTCCACAGTGTTCAGGGATGTGTAGGTTGGGTGCATTAGTCTGGGGTTAAATGTATGAGAATGGGTCTGGTAGGTTACTCTTTGGAGGGTCAGTGTGGACTTGTTGGGCCAAAGGGCCTGCTTCCACACTGTATGGATTTTATGACTCGACTGGTGCAGATGATCTGTATTGAATCTCCTCCTCATTGGAGGTGGCTGCCAAGATTCAGGAAATGGTCAATATATTTCAGATTCTCTTGTAAAAAATATATGCCAAGTGGAATATTTAACTGATTAGACCTGAACTGATACGAGTTTTGTTGTTCAAGTTGAAGTCAAATCTTCTATATAAAGAACTGAAGAGATGGAGACTGCCTTACAAATCTGATGTAGAGTGGGCATCAACCAGATATGTCATCTGCATCTTGTAGATTGTGTATGCTTATGGTAGTCAGTTTAATATTGGCATGGAGCTGACTGAAGCTGATGAGTTTTCTATCAAGATGGCATGAGGTCCAATTTTGTATGCTATGTATAAGTCGATTTTCAAAGCTTTACAGATTGATTTATACAGTATAGCCCTCTGTTGGTATTTCTGGAGCAATTGCACATTACTTGGTATCACACTTATAAAGGTAATCTCCAGTCACAAAGAATTGAAGTGATAAAATTCTGACTTGTGTACATTCAGTACATAATTTGTATATGTATGCATATAAATATTTATTTGTATTAAAAACATATGAAGGCATTTCTAAGATGAAAATTGTTTCCTATAGTGTGACATTTAAGAACAAAACTTGTATTGTGCCTTGAGTCACATTTTTAGAGATCAGATATTATTTTGGTGAAGTCAGGTGTCATTTGAGAGGGGTCAAATGCCCTTTGGGATTGTTAAAAATAGACATTAATGTGAGTTAAAAAGTTAATTGAAGCTATCAAAGGGAACAATCAATTTGTCATAACATTTGATATGACCCTTTATAGATGAAAAAAAGATGGTGCATCATTTAAAAACGATTGTTGTTTGCTAGTTCACCCTGTCTGTTGACATTAGCCAAAACGCGCCTTCACAATGTAGAATATGTGCTACATGACTGATTTCATAATGTGCCATTGCCACTCTGGAGCTCCTATCACTTGACAGTTTGATTGATTGCTCAAAGTGGTTATAAAGTCTTCAAGCTGGTATTACTGAATATAAATCATCACTTTTATAAGGAATTAAAAGAAGTTAATATGGCGAATAAGTTTTTATCAATTAGGTTTTTTTAAAAAATAATGAATTCATCAAAGACACATTATTCAATATTAACATGGGTTATGTGATCTACTAGTGGTGCATATTGAGTGAGTTGGCATGATTGATGTAAGGGAAAAGTGTGGTATGTGGGGGCATGTGTTGGCATGGGGCTACAAAAGTCTGTAGATGAGGCAGAGGAAAAGATTTTGGCATAAGGGCTATATAGGACCATGGTATGGGTAAAAGGTCTTAGCTTGGCTTGTAGGGTATGAAGGACCATGGACGTGAGCGGGAGACATGATGTAGCATGAGTGACTGTGAGAACTGGATGACTTTTATTGTTATAGTTTTTTATCAAAGTTGCGGCATACTGCTGGAATACTGAAGCTGATCCTTTGCCCAGCCCACCTCCTTATTTGATAACAATCATTGTTGCTATTTCAGCCTGTCTATGTGACTGCCTCCAAACTGCATCCACAGGCTGTGGGCACAATTTCCATTTCGATTTTTCCAAACCCCACCCCAGACTGCAAGTGCTCTTCTCCAGAATGCACACCCAAACTTCTTGGCTCTTTACTTTCCTGGGTAACGTTTGTAAAGCTGGTATTTGTCCCAGCTCTGTGCTCTTGAGCTGGAAGTAAAAATTCTGTTTTCCCTCTTCCATCCTTTTGTATTCTCAACAGTTTATCAAACAATAGGTGAAACCTTGAGAATGCTCATACTTATCAATTGTTTTCTCTGCTGGCCAATCTAAAACTAAGGATTCTTATTGTTAGCACGAAGTAACAGCCATTAAAACAAATTTTATCTCTCAGAGTGATGTAAATCTTTAAAATTGTCCACGCATGAGACCTGTGGATGCCTAGTCATTGAGTATATTCAAGACTGATATTAATAGATTTATGGACATTAAGAAGCTCAATGGATATGACAATAGGGTATGAAAATTGAGTTCACGTAGAAGGTCAATTAGATTTGACTGGCAGGATATTTGACTGATGTATGGTCTATTTCAGCTCCTATTTCTTGTGTTTTAAGTTCACCTTTTAATCTCCTCTATTCTAATGACAATGAAATTTAGTGTTTTAAATGAGTTAAGACAGGCCACAATGTGACCACAGCTGGTTGCGAGATAAGAGGTCGGATGATTTTGAAGGTTAATGTAGTGTATAGAGATCTAAAGAACGGATATTGTATGACTCTACGTGAATTCCCAAAATTCCTTGGTACTGCTCTCCATGTGGCAAGTTTTCAGAATGTGCTGGAAACCGTGAATTATTGCTTCAAATTAATCAAATATCTTAAAATATTCTTGCCTAACCAGCAAGTTATTTTCTGTACTGCACTTTCTGCCAAGTGATGTCAATGACCCACATTCCTGGCTTGGAAGCTGTACATGTTTAAACACAGTGAGGAACATTTGGTAATGATGATAAATAAATGGGAAACTATGACTCCAGTAGTTCAAAGTAGCTCACAAAGCCTGCACAGTGGAATATAATTATGTCACAGCTGTTCAATATATCTTGATGGGGGTGGAAAGGAGAAACATTTTGCAATTGAGTAACCACTGTCTTTATGAATTTAATTTTTAATAGCTAAACAAATATGTCATCACATTGTCAGCATTGTACCATCACACTTCTGCACCAAGCCCCACCATTCCCGTAAGCTCATCCATAATAGAGGGTGAGCAGGAGCCAAATAGAAATAAATGGTTCAGACTCAATGAACTTGTTAAAAGCTGAATTTAACAAGATAACATGTTGCCTGTTTATTGCTCAAAATCTGTTTATAAAGACATTTATAAAGTAGCAGGAAGAAAGGAGGGGTACCATCCTTGGGGGTCTTTATTCATCAGGGAATCCTTCTCAACCACCCCAACTCCCTAAACTTTCCAAACCCTCCTGACCCAATGTCTGGACTCCCTACAGGCCAGGACTCATTCTGTCATCTTCAAAGTCCTATCTGTATGATTGGCAGTGTCCACTCCTGAGCTTGTGGCATTGCCAGGAATGCTGGCTGAAGGAATTGGCTGCGGTTCCTGTGAACGAGCCATCCACTCTGGTGAAGGGTGGACGTCCCACGGTGAGGTAGTGTAGCCTTTCCGCATTATGGCATGACTATGGGGTGGGCTTCTTTCTCTTGTGTTGGCTCACCACGGACTTTCTGTCCGGCATCAGGTATGGGTGAGGGATGGGGTTGCAGCAGAAGGTTGGGTTGGGGTAAGTTGGGCAGTGTGGCAAGGCAAGCTGTTCTCCTCCTCTCATTCATGTGGCGTGAATGTTACTTGTTAATGATCAATGTAAGCCTGACTATTGTCTATGTTTTTGCTCCAAATGGACACAAGCTGCTTCAGTATCTGAAGATTCATGAATGGTTTGAACTTGATGCAATCATCAGCAAACATCTTCACTTCTGACTTTATGATGGAGGAAAAGTCATTGATGAAGCCAGTTGGAGATGATGGGGTCTCGGACACTACCCTGAGGAACTCTTGAAGAGACATCCTGGAATTGAGATGATCAATTTGAAATAACCGCAACCATCTAGGACTACAGCCACCAGAACGTCTTTCTCTGATTCCCATTGATTTTACTTTTATTCAAGCATCTTGATGCTTTGTTTCATCAGGTGTCACACTTTTGCAAAGGCATATGTATTATTGTCATTGTTATCGATTTCATTTACTGTCGTCATAAACCAGGTCTCATGTGAGTCACCTGTCACAGATATTTTGTTCTTGATGTAACCAGACACCTTTGCTGAGTGGTAGTTTCATTTTCTGGCTCGTCATGCAATTAGTTTTGCCTGGTAAAATAATCTTGTTTGACATGTTCTCTGATTTCTGTTCAATGTATGTGTCAGAACATGAGTCATTATTTATTGTAAATTTTTTGTCATGTGGTTTTCTTAATCATCCCTATCCCGTCAACCTCCTCCTTCTTTATTAATAACTTAATTATAGTGCCAGATGTTTAGCATTTTCTTTGAAAACACATCCTTACGTCCTGCTAGTGTAAAATTTACATTTACACTGTCACAAAGTGTAACATGCAATAAACAACAGATTTAAGGCAGCGAAAAAACACCTTTCCAGTCCAATATCCTCACTTTTAACCGTGTTCACCCAGCAAACATGGTGTGTGGAAGGGGTTAAGACTCACCTCACTTTCCTGTTTCAGGTCACGTTGTTCCTGCCTGATGGCGTTATACCTTTAGCTGGGGGCCCCACTTTAGAATTTGGGTTTCTGGATTCTTAAAATCTTGTGACGCAATTTGCACTCCCACTTGCAGGCCTTGACATTAATCCCAACCGTTTTGGGAGGGAAAATGTCTTGCAATATGGTTAGGATTTAACATGATAGGATCAGGTGCTTGAATCCCTGTGAAGATTTCCTTACAGTCTGCGTCACTGCCCAACCTGAAAGCACTCCCATATTTACAGTTCAATTTCCCATGAAAGTCATTCAACATGTTGCAACATTTATCCCATGTGAATTTTTAAACAAAAAATTGTGATAATACACAGCCAAAAGGTATGGCAAAATGGCCAAATGTTCTGACTTTGTAATCAATGCAATTGAGAAAGTTCTGTCGTGCAACGGTTTTGTTTGGATACCTTGGAGTTTTTGAAGTAAAATGAAGTTGAGATAACAAAGGCATGGGAAAAAGTAATTCACTAAAGAACCTGTACCTCTGGTAAATTCCCTGCCACCAAGTGGAGTCCCTCAGTTTTCCATTCCCTACAGTAGCATAGTATTGTCAACAAAGTTTCACAAAAGATGTTCATTAATAGATGCACTTATTTACACTTTTTGAGATTTCTTTTGCCTGTGAAATTCTTCTGCTTATTTTCTTTTTGGACATGGTTTGATTAGCAAGATTAGAGATGATACATTGCTTTGGAGTTGAAGGAATATACTATTGTTAACGATGGTCTAATTTCTAATATCTGTCTTAAACATTGGTGTGTAAAGGCATGTTTGTGCAAGTTTCCTCATGACCTAATTCTTATGATTACAATACCAGGGCAGATATAGTGATGTGTCACTGTACTCTACCCTCTGCCTTGGGTCTGGTCACGTAACCTTTGAAGACTCATTGCTTGTTACTGTTAACATTTACTCAACAACAGCTCATTGAACACTCAACCTCAGGTGCTTTTTTGTATGCATAGAGACAATAGTTTTGCAATTTTCTTTCTGGGAAAGCTAACTTGTATTTCAAAATTTACGTTACCAACAATACTTCCATTTCATGTGTATAGGTTATTAAGTATTGATTTTGGGTTTTCAAGTGTTTGAATGAGCATCTGCTGAAATATGTGTGATATACTGTAGGATCTTGAACTATTAATTACAAAATATTTTAATTTAGCTGATTCACTGTCAGGAAAGGTTTCCAGCAAGATTCCCAAAGACACCTTTTAGCAATCAGTTTAAAGAAACACCTCTTTCTGGTATTTGGCAAACTATTGCCATTGTTTTAAATATGAGCAACATGATGTCAGAAACTACCTGAAAACTAATCATCAGATTACTGACATTTAGTGTTGTGTCAAATGTGATGCAGAGTCTTCAATTTTTTTAAGTAGAACTTGGAGGAAAGTTTACCAATGGCTAACTGGTAAATTCAATGACAGGAGGATACTAAGCCACATAGATTAGCAAAACAGCTTTGATTCCTATACTATGCAATGTATTCTATTTGAGACTAGGTGACTTGTATTTGCATTTGCACAATATCCAAAATATAGCAAACACTCCAATATGCTGTCACAACTGTTTCTAGAACAAAATTTTATTTAGTCATATAAGGAGCTGTTTAGACAGCTGATCAAAAACTTGGGTAACAAGCACAGTAAGTTCTTGCATTTAAATTGTATCTTTAATGCAGTAAAGTATTTCAAGCACTTCAAAGAAAACTACAAAGCTCAATTTGACAATACATCTTAAAGAGTATCTTGAAGGAGGTGAGGAATTTAAGGAGGAAATTCCAATGTCTTGGCAATAGAATAGATTTCAACCAGAATTACTGCTTTCAACCTACTGAATTGCTTCTTTAATGCTAATGAGTTTGTCTTGGATATGCAAAGGTTAGCCTGGAGAATACAAATTGCAAAGGTTATCCAATCCCTGGGAAATAAATCAAATCACATTTTATTGTGAAAATGATGCTAATGTTTATCATACTTTATTATTTATTTATAAATGATACAGTAAGTTCAAGCAAAGAACAGATGGATGGTCAAATTCCAGATCTGAAAGTTGCTTAATTTGGTTTTTAGCTTTGTGAAAACATTGCTATCTGTCTCAGCACTGAACTGTGTTGAACAGCATGAAGTTGTTGTATTTGCATAGTTTTATATGAAGTAAACATGCCAGCAGAGTGAATTAGGTCATGACATTTCAAGTGGAAGCATCCTTTTGGCGACACAAGTGTTAGTTATTGCCAATCAACCTCCTGGCACAGAAAACTAACTGTTCCAGTTATGGAGTTGTGTTCCTTTAGCTATTAATTGTTGAAAATTAAAATATCCCATCTATATACAAAAAAATTTCTTTTACTTTTGTTATGAATCCAGCTGGTGGTAATACTGGACATGTCAGGTCCCAATTCTGGATTAGTAGTGCTGGAAAAGCACAGCAGTTCAAGCAGCATCCGAGAAGCAGTAAAATCAACATTTCGGGCAAAAGCCCTTCATCAGGAATACATGCAGAGAGTCTGAAAGGTGGAGAGATAAGTGAGAGGAGGGTGGGGGTGGGGAGAAAGTAGCATAGAGTACAGTAGATGAGTGGGGGAGGGGATGAAGGTGATAGGTTGGGAGGTGGGAGGGTGGAGTGGATAGGTGGAAAAGAAGGTAGGCATGTAGGACAAGTCATGGGGACAGTGCTGAGCTGGAAGTTGGGAACTGCGGTGAGGTGGGGGAAGGGGAAATGAGGAAACTGTTGAAGTCCACATTGATGCTCTGGGGTTGAAGTGTTTCAAGGCGGAAGATGAGGCGTTCTTCCTCCAGGCGTCTGGTGGTGAGGGAGTGGCGGTGAAGGAGGCCCAGGACCTCCATGTCCTTGGCAGAGTGGGAGAGTTAAAATGTTGGGCCACAGGGTGGTGTGGTTGATTGATGCGGGTGTCCCGGAGATGTTCCCGTCCCCCAGAACCCTGAGGGGAACACTACCCCTGCTCATGACTCCACCCCCATTTCCCCACCATCACATCCACTCCAGTTACCGGCTCCGCCCCCACTCCCAGCTCCACACTCCCACCAGATCCCAGCTCCCAGCCCTGCTGAATTTTCACCATCCCTCCACACCTTCCCCTCACTGAGGACGAACGATCAGTCCTCAGAAAAGGACTCATCTTCATCCCCCTCCATCCACGCATCAATTAATTTAATACACGCCGTGACGTCGAACACTTCTTCTGCCGCCTCCGCCTTCGAGCTTACTTTCACAATCAGGACTCCTGCCCACTTTCTGAGGACCCCTTCACCCACCTCCAACACACTGTATCCACCTGAACACCCCGCGCTGGCCTATTACCCACCCTCGACCTCTTAATTTCCAACTGCCGCCGGGACATTAACCGCCTCAACCTGTCTACTCCCCTTCCTCCACTCCAACCTCTCACCCTCGCAACGCGCAGCCCTCCAATCCCTCTGCTCCAATCCCAACCTCACCATCAAGCCAGCAGGTAAAGGGGGTGCAGTGGTAGTCTGACGCACTGATCTCTACACTGCTGAAGCCAAATGCCAACTCGAAGACACCTCTTCCTACCGCCCCCTCGACCATGACCCCACCCCCCATCTCCAAACCATCATCTCCCAGACCACACAGAACCTCATCACCTCAGGAGATCTCCCACCAACAGCTTCCAACCTCATAGTCCGGGAACCCCGCATTGCCCAGTTCTACCTCCTTCCCAAGATCCACAAGCCTGACCAACCTGGCCGACCCATTGTCTCAGCATGCTCCTGCCCTGCTGAACTCATTTCTCCCTACCTCGACACTGTCCTATTCCCCCCTAGTCCAGGAACTCCCCACATACGTTCGAGACACCACCCAAGCCCTCCACCTCCTCCAAGACTTCCGTTTCCCCGGCCCCCAATGCCGCATCTTCACCATGGATATCCAATCCCTCTACACCTCCATCCGCCATGACCAGGGCCTCTAAACCCTCCGTTTCTTCCTCTCCCGATGTCCCCAACAGTACCCTTCCACTGACACCCTCATTCGTTTGGCCGAACTGGTCCTCACCCTAAACAATTTCTCCTTCAAATCCTCCCATTTCCTCCAGACCAAAGGGGTAGCCATGGGCACCCCAGCTATGCCTGTCCCTTTGTTGGCTACGTAGAACAGTTGATCTTCCGTAATTACACCGGCACCACTCCCCACCTCTTCCTCCGCTATATTGATGACTGAATTGGCGCCACCTTGTGCTCTCGCAAGGAGGTTGAGCAATTCATCAACTTCACCAACACATTCTGCCCTGACCTTAAATTTACCTGGACCATCTCTGACACCTCCCTCCCCTTCCTGGACCTCTCCATTTCCATTAATGACGATCGACTTGATACCGACATTTTTTACAAACCCACCGACTCCCACAGCTACCTGGATTACACCTCTTCCCAAACCACCACCTGCAAAAATGCCATCTCATATTCCCAAGTCCTCCGCCTCCGCCGTATCTGCTCCCAGGAGGACCAGTTCCACTACAGAACACACCAGATGGCCTCCTTCTTTAGACACCGCAATTTCCCTTCCCATGTGGTTAAAGATGCCCTCCAACGCATCTCGTCCACATCCTGCACCTCCACCCTCAGACCCCACCCCTCCAACCGTAACAAGGACAGAACGCCCCTGGTATTCACTTCGCATAAACCAAATCATTCGCCGACATTTCCGCCACCTCCAAACAGACCCCACCACCAGGGATAGATTTCCCTCCCCACCCCTTTCCACCTTCTGCAAAGACCGTTCCCTCTGTGACTACCTGATCAGGTCCACACACCCCTTTAATCCACCCTTCTATCCTGTCACCTACTCCTGCCACCACAGGAATTGCAAAACCTGCACCCACACCTCCTCCCTCACCTCCATCCAAGGCCCTAAAGGAGCCTTCCGCATCCATCAAAGTTTCACCTGCACATCCAGCAATATCATTTATTGTATCTGTTACTCCTGATGCAGTCTCCTCTACATTGGGGAGACTGGACGCCTCCTAGCAGAGCGCTCTAGGGAACATCTCCGAGACACCTGCATCAATCAACCACACCGCTCTGTGGCCCAATATTTCAACTCTCCCTCCCAGTCTGCTGAGGACATAGAGGTACTGGGCCTCCTTCACCACCGCTCCCTCACCACCAGGTACCAGGAGAAAGAACGCCTCATCTTCCGCCTCAGAACACTTCAACCCAGGGCATCAATGTGGACTTCAACAGTTTCCTCATTTCCCCTTCCCCCACCTCACCGCAGTCCCCAACTTCCAGCTCAGCACTGTCCCCATGACTTGTCTTACTGCCTATCTTCTTTTCCACCTATCCACTCCACCTTCCCCCCACGACCTATCACCTTCATCCCCTCCCCCACTTACTTATTGTACTCTATGCTACTTTCTCCCCACCCCCACCCTCCTCTCACTTATCTCTCCACCCTTCAGGCTCTCTGCCTGTATTCCTGATGAAGGGCTTTTGCCCGAAACGTCGATTTTACTGCTCCTCGGCTGCTGCCTGAACTGCTGTGCTCTTCCAGCACCACTAATCCAGAAGCTGGTTTCCAGCATCTGCAGTCATTGTTTTTACCTATGTGAGATTCCAAGCTGAGACTTGCCTTCTGTCGACCAAGATTGGCTCTGGTGGATGAAATTGAGAATTCACATTCTTTTAAAACTTGAAGACAAGGGTTACAACTTGACTTTCAAGAAAATCAGCAACAGGAACCTTCTCAAAGTAATTTGTTTTTAGAAAAGTTACAGGCCAACATTAATAATCTTTTTGTTTTTGAATTCTAGATGGGACAAGATTTGTGATGTCTCTTAGAATAGCCATATTAGAGTTTAACAGATACGTCATAAACAAAAGCTATTCACCAGATTATAAATATTTTGTAATCGCTATTTGCAGTATGATTAATGACACAAAATCAGGGATTGACATTCTTTTCCACTTTAGTCATTAGTTTTGAAGCTCACTGCAGCTCACATGTCTTCTTGCTTTGCTTTATTCTTAATCTCATTTTGCTCAGGAATAGAGATGATAGTTAAGGTTGTTACTGAGTAAATAAATAGCTTAAATCTCTGAATCTTTCATAACCCCTCTCTGCAACTGTTTATTTTCTTTCCAACTGAATAAGTAGGTGAGAAAATTCTCAATGTAACTTAAAAGTCTGAAGGACTGTTCAGCACTTTTCCCTATGGTCAATAGCAGCAAATTTACAAGGTTGCTGGGAATGAGGGGAAGTGGTAGGGGCAGGGCAGGGCAGGAATAGGGGATAAGAAACCTTGGCTTAATTTTATTCTTGAGAAAAATTTTTTTGGCTTTATATGTTAGTTTTCATGAACAAAATTATGAGTGGTCAATGAAAATATGTAACACATGAGACTATAGTTGGTGAGAATGGAAATCCAGGAATTGATCGCATTGTGTCCCTGATCAATTAAAAAGGCACTTGACCTTCAGCAGTAGAATGTCCAAAACATATGCAGACCCTTTTAGTAGCCCAATTTTCAAATCAGTGGTAGTAGTAGAAAATTAGAAGCACATTATTGTCAGGCAAGGATGGCCCTTCAAATGTGCAAAAGAAACACCAGAATGGCAATTGTGTGCATCATTGGTTTAAATGGGAACAGGAGCATGTTGGTTATATTACTGAACATGTAATTCAGAAGACTGAACAAATCATCTGGAATATGACTTCAGATCTGACCACAGCAGTTACAAAAGTTAAATATGTTTAATTAAATCTGGGATACAAGATTAATTTTAGCAAAATTGACCATGTAATTAATAGATTTTTGTAAAAGTCTATCTGGTTCATACTATTCCTTAGGGAAGAAATGTGACTGTTCTTTATCTGTTCTCTGCTACATGTGACTCTTGGGCTACAACATTGTGGGTGATTCCTGAATGTCCTCTGAAATGGTCTAGTAAATCATCCAACTGTCAAGTATGTCAGCACCTTCCCAAGGGCAAATAGGATGAGCATTAATTGCAGGCTTTGCCAGTAATATCCATATCTTCCAAATGAATATAAAAGAGGAGTGCAATATTCTTGTATTGGAAAATCTGCCAACAATAAGTGAATAAAGAATGGTTAATGACTGTTCACGTTGTTAATGGCAGCCACATCCTGAAATTAATAAAAAATAATATTTAGTATCCATATGTTGGGAGATCTGGCTGAAACTAATAACAGCATCAAGGCAAGGCATTAATAAGAATAGAAACAGCTCTACTACATATACTTGAAAAATAATGTAGATCTGTTTTATTCCTACAGCAAAGTGTATTATCTTTCATTGTTTCACCTGTGATTTGCTCCTTCAATTTTCTTGTTATGGATTTCTGCCCTGAGCCCTCAGCAAATAATTATCCTGTCTTGGTTGTGTTTTCTTAATTTCTGAGTTTCATGGGTTCTGACACAAGAATATGTCGAATAGATTCAGACCATAGAAACCAAAACATGCAAAATCAGAAGGTTTTCCAAATGAGTTAATGAATTAAATTGGAAAAATGTATATTGAATTTGAGAATTAATCAGATCATTGGAGTGCATATCTACAATCTAAATCAAGGAAATTGGAACTAAATAACATGAACCATACTTGTTTGAATCAGATCGAATGATAATTTAACTTCTATGGATTAAATTTTGTTTTATCTTCTATTAAAATTGCAATGCATTATCAAATTAAATTGTATGCTTTAAACAAAAGAAAGAAAACTTGAATTCATATTGTGCTTTTCATGATTCCTGGGAGTGTCAAAGTATTTTATAGCCAAAAAGTACCTCTTAAGTATATTCAATATTGTAAAGTAAACAACCTGGCAGTCAATGTGTGCTTAGCAAATTCTCGCAAACATAATGTGAAGATAACCAGATAATCTATTCTTTTATGATGTTATGACTGAGAAATAACTATTGGTTTGGACACCTAAGTTAACTTCCATGATCCCCTTTTGAAATAGTGCATTGGGATATTTTACATTCACCCAAATAGCCCAATGGGGCCTTATTTTGATTTCTGATACAGCACTGGAGGTAGAGCCTTGAGTTTTATGCTCCAGTATTAGAATTAGATTTTACTTCAGACCCTTGTGACTTAGGGGCGAGAGTGGCACAAACTAAGAAGATTTATTTATTTATTGACCAAAAGGTATAAAATTATGTGGTTAATTAGCTTGAAGTACACTAATTCATATGTAGGCAAAGATAGCAGCCAAACTTTACTGTTATCAAGTTCATACACACAGGAGCAAAATACTTGATTGGATTTGACTGACAGATTTCTTACAGGGGATGTGATGGCCTAGTGGTATTGTCACTGGACTCTCATTCCATGGAGTCAGGTAATGTTCGGGGGACTCAGGTTTCAATCCTATTGTGACAGATGGTGGAATTTGAATTCAATAAGAATCTAATGATGACCACAAATCCATTGTCAGGAAAAACCCATTTGGTTCACTGCTATCCTTTAGGGATGGAAACAGTAAGTTACCTGTTCTTGATGCTTAACAATGTTTGTTTTTATTCCTTCACAGGATGTGGCATTGCTGGCCAGGCCCACATTTATTACCCATCCTTAATTGCCCAGAGGGCAGTTAAATATCAACCACGTTGCTATGTGGTCAGAAGTCACATGTAGATCATACCAGTAGTTTTCTTTCTTGAAGGACATTAGTGAATCAGATGGGTGGTTCCCGGGCAATTGATAATGGTTTCATAGTCATCATTAGACTCTTAAATCCAGACATTTATTGGATAAAAAAATTCACATCTGCCACGGCAGGGTTTTAATCTGGATCCCCACAGAACTACCAGGGTCACTTGATTAATAGTCTAGTGAAAATACTGTTCGGCCATCATCTGCCCTCAGTGGTTGACTCTTAATTGCCCACTAGGATGGGCAATAAATGTTGATCTAGTCAGTGACACCCTAATCTCAGTGACAAGTAGAGAAAAAAAACAGAAGAATTCTCTGTTTTTCAAACCAGATTTTAAAATTTAATTGGAATGTTGGATTAATCGCACACATTTTCAGTTTAATGACTCATCTGAAAGAACAAAACCTCAAAATGTGCTGCGCATCCCAAAGTATCAGTTTATTTTATGTGCTTAAACTCTTGTGTAAGGCCAAATTTACAAAGATGGAGACAAAAGTGCTGCTAACAGAAGTAATGCTGACAAATAGAAGGCTGGAAGAACACAGCAAGCCAGGCAGCATCAGGTGGTGGAGAAGTCAATGTTTCAGGTATAACACTTCTTCTCAGGGTGGGTGTAAGGGGGGGCTACAGATAAAGGGTGGGGTGAGTGAGGGTTTTGGGTGGGGACTGGGGTGGATTGGTGAGGCAGTGAAAAGTGAACACAGATAGAGGGTACGGCCTGGTTGGTCAATGGGGGGAATGAATCTGGTTGGTGGCTGGAAGGAGGGATTGGTAAGTGGAAAGGAGGAGAGGAGTAGGGGCTGGAAGGGAAGTTGGTAGATGGGAAGGGAGGCTATTTGAAATTGGAGAACTCAGTGTTGAGTTCAGTTCAGTGTGGGTGCAGGATGCAGCACTGATGCAGTCATCAATGTAACGGCAGAAAAGTTGGGGAACAGTACCTGTATATGTGCTGAAGAGGGATTGTTTGACTTAGCCGACAAACAGGCAGGCATAGTTGGGACCCATGCGAGTGGTCCATGCTGTGTCCAGCCCCCTCTCATCCTCTTTGGATTCCAACATCTGCAGATTTTTTTTGTTGCTAACAGAAACAATGACAGCCATGTGGGTTTGTATTTGTAATGTTATTATTTTAAAATGCTGTGGATAACATTTAAAATAATGAGTTCAGCATCTATCTTAAAATTGTGGCGTGAATGCATCTGTTATGTGTATATCTGTGCCTGAATGTGCAATATTCACTGAATTTGTTAACATGTTACTGTAAGTGCTCACTGTCCCCTGGTGGCTAAACAGCAGCATGCATGTAGCATAAACATTTTAAACATTTTAAAAAATAGCAGACAGTCATCCCTCAGAGTTGTCCATTAAAATTGGTCAAGCAAGTGGGCCACAACCAATCCTGTGGGTTCATCTACCAAAAATCACGGGACTTATCCCGTGGCCACTGCTGGAGGAGGGGAGCTAGCGTCTCATTTGTAGGGATTGGAGGCAGCGTTATTGGATACAGAGGGGCTAACAAATGTGAAGTGGGTAAATATTTACCTGCAGCTAAAATCTATTTAACTGTAAATCTTGTTAATTATATCAAAACTTGATCTTTGTTTTCTGTCAACCTATGTCTACAAAGACAGGTAAATTGGGGAGTTTTACATACTTTTTGGCTTGTTTTTAACTTTTGTGACAATTTTATAAATAGCAGGGCTTAATTTCCAGTGCAGCATCCCAGTGAAGTGTGACAGTAAATGTCCAGTTTTCATCATCAGCTTTTTGATAATTTTCCTATCCAGCTGCAACTACAAGATTGAAGGTGTAGAGTCAAGTCATAGAGATGTACAGCATGGAAACAGAGAGTCATCCTCAGCACAGCACGAGATTTCATTGGTCCAAAGTGTGACGTGAGCAGCTTCAGTAACATGTGCAGGGTATTGAAACTTGGAAGATAATTGCTACAGTGAATCTTTTCTGGCCACTATACATATCCTGTGCTTAATAGTAATTAATTCCTGATGCTGTATGATGTGGACAAGATTGCTTAGGCTCATACTTTGTACTCCGCACAATAGAATGCTTAATATTCATAGACATTTGCAAGTGTCTTTCAGCTGTAAAGATATCTGTGTAATCCTCTTACTCTTTGATAGGCCTCACACTAATCGACAGTGTAGCCCCCCTCCCTTACAGAAAGAAACATCTATCGCACCCAACCTTTCTGAAAAAGGGTCACTGGACTCAAACATTATGGAACATAGAAAAGTACAACACTGAACAGGCCCTTTGGCCCACGATGTTGTGCCGAGGTTTAATCCAAAGGTAAAATATAGTAACTTAACCTATGCTCCCTTCAACTCGCTGCTATCCATGTGCATGTCTAGCAGTTGCTTAAATGTCCCCAATGACTCTGCTTCCACCACTACAGCAGGCAACGCATTATGTTTGTTCTCTTTTCACATGTGCATCCAGATGTTTCTGGTTTTGTTTGTTGCCTAGCTCACCACTCCAGGTGTGATGGCAATTTATTTCAGCTCCATTGCAGATTTTTTATTTGCATCATGATGAAGGAAAACAGCATTTGCACATCACAAAGCAAGACTAGGCCCAGCCTCTAGGTGAAGCCCCAAATTTATAGATTCCTTTCTTGGTAGCCCTCCCCATCAATCCCATTGACTATTCCATTTCTCTACATTCCCAGTCAACCCATCTCTCCATCTCCCACTTTAAACTCCAGTTCCAGGCATATCAAGTCATGGGTGAGCAAGACAGCAACAGACAATGATTCTTACTTGATTGCCGGGACATGGATCAACAATGAGCAGTCTTATTCTTGCTGACCAGTGCCAGGACCATGTCCTCACAAGGGCTGAATGTGGGATGCTCCTCCTCCTGTTCTGGCTCTCATATAATGCAAGAAAAGGGAGGGTTTGAATGAATAGCTTTTAGCGTTTGTACAGGTGGTGAGCTGTACTGAGTGAGTGAGTAAGTGTGAAAGTCATTCAGAATTGGTAGGGTGAAGGAATTGGGGTGGGTGATATTCAGTGAGGGACGATGATGCATGCAATAGCGAGTGTGGTAAACCATGAGACTTGGTGGGAGGTGATGCAGCAGTGGAGATAGAGTAGATGTGAGGCAACAGAGAGAGAAGATAATGATGCTCTGACCTTCTTCCTGCATTGATGTGTGCTCCTCTGGACTGTGGATGCTGAGCTGTTCCTGATATCAGTTTTTGATCAGGATCCCAGGGTCTGATGTTCAGCCTCTTCTACAGTCTTGTGAGGAACCATCACACCTCCTTCACACCACTCTGTCCACCAAGATCTCCAGGTCCTTGTCTGCAAAGTGGGGTGCTAATTTCTTTTTATCTGTCATGTCTGAGGCAAATACAGCCATGCAGGGCAACTTTGGACTACCAACACGTGATCAGGTACACGTGTGCCTTCTAAATATGGAGCTGGTGCCAACAGTCCCGGCAAAGGAGAGTATTTCCACCTCTAGTGACTGGGAGAACACATTGAATGGGGGCTGCATAGGATTGCGATGCATAGTTAATGAGGCACATTTTGGATAATAGGGTAAAAAAACACACTAAGCCTCACGGAGAGAAACCGCCCATAAAACTAGCCAAAAATAACACACAGCCTCCTTTGACAATCCCATGTAAAATTTGTGGATTTGTAGGCAGAGGAATGTTCATCATACTGTGAGATAGGTGTGTTGCACATTGTCAATATGATGCATTCAAGGAAAAGTTCTGCCAGTAAAATCCCAGAAATTTTTTTTTCATTATATTAGGCGTGGGTTTTGCAATGACAGAGAACCTATCCACTGTTGCAAAAATCATGAACGAAGCCAGAAATCAAATATGCCATGTCTGAACATGATATCTAACAATTTCACAAGAATGGGAATATGGACGGGATAAGATTCATGCACTTGTATTTGTAGACTGCTCATTTAAATTAGTAATTTCCCTCATTCATGTCTAAACTCAGAAGACAAAATGAATGAAAAAGGATGTGCACATGTTGGTAGGGGAAACGTTTGAACCTTACAGAGTCCTTTGGAGAGGTGAGGTACCATTTAGAGAGGTAGGTACTCATTTGGAAATGGCCCAGGCATAGAGAAATTCAGCAGTTCAAAGTTTGGGAGAAGATTTGTAGCTTGGGTGCTCGTTGTTGTGGTTCTGTTCGCCGAGCTGGGAATTTGTGTTGCAGACGTTTCGTCCCCTGTCTAGGTGACATCCTCAGTACTTGGGAGCCTCCTGCAAAGTGCTTCTGTGATGGTTCCTCCGGCATTTGTAGTGGTTTGAATCTGCCGCTTCCGGTTGTCAGTTCAGCTGTCCGTTGCAGTGGTCGGTATACTGGGTCCAGGTTGATGTGCCTATTGATTGAATCTATGCAACAGATCACTGCAACGGACAGCTGGAACTGACAACCGGAAGCGGCAGATTCAAACCAATACAAATGCCGGAGGAAAGATCACGGAGGCGCTTCACGGGAGGTTCCCAAGCACTGAGGATGTCACCTAGACAGGGGACGAAACGTCTGCAACACAAATTCCCAGCTCCGTGAACAGAATCACAACAAATTCAGCAGTGTCTGGAAGAAATAAAGTACCCATGAGAGAGGTTCAATACTCATTAGGATTAAGTGTAAAAATGATTGTCCATTTACTCATTAATTGAGCAGCTCATAGGAACTGTCAAAGGAACTGTCAAAGGCAATAATCAAAAATGTCAAAGGAAATTGTCAAAGCATTTAAAACTCTTGTTCATTAGGATATTGGAAATAAAAAATGTTCAGAGTGCTAAATAAATTGCTTGTCATTTCACACTGTCACTTAACATAAGCCTCATGGTTACCACATCTGGATTAATACTATAGGACTGATTTCACAACCTTCCATATCACAATGCCTGCCATTCCTCAGTTTCACAGGCCCAAATGGCTGAAAACACTTTGAAGTGGGACTATTGAATTTCCATTTTTAAAAAAATTTATTGTATATCTGATTGAAATGTTTCTTCCTATAAATGATTAAATATTTGAGGGGACATGTAAATGCAATGAATGAGTTATTACAAATGATAGGGTCTTATTTTTAAAAGAAGTCTGTAATAGACACATAAAGTTAAATGAAGATTTATTTCCTAGATCCTAAAACTGGCTCATGGAGCCTGGGTGAGTTAACATGGTAAGTGTTAGGAAAATGGTGGTCAGTGGGGCTTTGGTTTCATAGAATTAACACTAAATTGGCATGGTGTTACAGAAGGCCATGGGTGTAGATGGAGGGCATACACTATTGTCAAAGATGATATCACGGCGAAGGGTGTTGGTTAGAGGGCATAGAATAATCTGGAGAGAATGATGAACTGTGGATCTGGATGGAGTACATGAAGTTGCATGGCTAAGGTTAGGGAGTGTGATTTTTCAAAAAGATTGAATACAATGGTGAAGCAATGAGGTGGACCTTTCACCCAGGTGGCCTCTGAAATCCACACACTCCCCAGCATGAAAATTCCAACTTCTGGGGCACTTTCTCCATGCTAGGGTTTGTGGAGCTGGGAGATGTCCCAAATCTGCACCCTCAACCTGTGAATGACAATTCAAGCTTTAGCATTCAGTCCTTCATTTTCTTTCCGTTTTCTTGTTGCTAATTTTGAACAAGAGATTTTTAGAACTTCTGTGTATCATTTTAATATGAAGTAAACATTTGTACAATCATGGAATGAGACAGCACAGAAAGATCCCATTCACCCCTTCTAAAATATTGGTTCAATACATCCCATTTCATTTCTCTTTCCCAAAAGCTTCATACATTATTCTGTTTCAGATTTATTTCATACCCTTTTGAAAATTGTTTTGAATTTGCTTCAAACACTTTTTCAAAATATGCATTCCAAATAAATATCTGTTGCATTTTGTTTCCATTGGAAATGTTTATGCTTATTTGTTATATCAGAACACTTTGTAACATCAGAAATATACCTCTCAAATGTCCCTTAACCTCTCTGTTATAAGTGGAACAATTGCCAGCTTCTCTTGTCTCCCTTTTTAACAAAAGTCTTTCACGATGAGTACTATTCTCATAAAGCTACTCTACATTCTGCCTAAGGTTATGACAATTTTCTAATGTATAGTCCCCATTTTTGACGACATCACTTTGGAGGTTAAACAGTGTTTTATAAAGTTAGTGTGATGCTTTTACTTTGCCTCTATTCATAAAAACAAGAATCTTCTGTTTTAAACAATCTTCTCAACTTGTCCTACCACCTTCAAAGACTTGTCTCATTTGGCTTATATAACCTCTTGTAATTATTCCCTTCAAAAATGAATCACTTCCATATGTTAAAATGCATCTGTTATTTGTCTTCCCAGCTCAGCAGTCTGTATCTGCCTTTATGAAATCTGCTTGACTTACACTTATTACATGCATAAGTCTCATACAATCTGAAAACTTTAAAATTATACCCAAAACCAATCATTAATCTATACATGAGCTTCCAAAGCAGAACTGAGAGACCTTGACATTTCTCAATTTAAAATGTCCATGTTCTCTTACTTTCTACTCCAGCATCTAAGCAAATTTCATAGCATAATCATCACTGCCCTTTAAAAACCATTGACTTCAATTTTGAAAATTCATACCGTTTGTCAACAAGGTCAGCTTTCATCTATTAATCCATATTTGCTAAAGTGTCTATTCATTTTATCCATGATAAGTGTCTCTGAAACATTTCTGGGGTTATCTATATCTCATTTTTTGAACAGAAGTGTTATATTTGCAATTTGCTAGTCGTCTGGTTGAACTCTTGTATGTGAGAGGGTGAATGGAAAATGTGGCCAGAGCTTTCACCATTTCCACTCTTGTTTCTCTCTGCGAGCAAGGGTGCACCCATCTGCTCCATGTGCTATTATTGTCAAACTTACATATTCTTCATCTATTTTCATCCTATCCAATTTCCCTATTTCATTCTGTATCAGCACCCTCCTCTTAAGTGAAATAAGCACTCATTTAGTAGCTCAAGATTTCCTTTTTGATCCTTAATTGACTCCAGCCTTTCATTGACTACTCTATTACTACTTAACATGTTTATAAAATATTTTTGGATCTCTTTTCATAAACTCACATTGCCACTGGCTCATTTGGTTCCTTCTCCACTTGGTGCTAAACTTCCTTTGAACGTTTCAGCTATAGCTTCCATTTTGAAATCAGCTTTGATTCTTTCAGATAAATATAACTCAGCCTTTCTCAGAGTTTGATTGTAGAATGAAAATACAATGGAAAATAAACAATGGTGGATACATTTTGCCAATTGCATATACCAAACAAATTCTTGCTAGCTCTCTGTTTTAATAATTTTTATTTATTAGTAACAAGTGGACATTGCTTATAATGCAAATTATTGCTATTGACAATGATGAACCATTGTCTTAACTGTAAATGGGTAGCTTACTGAGCCAGTTAAGAAGACTGATTACAATCAGTCACATTTCTGGTGATCTGGAGTCCCAAGTAGGCTAGGACTGATAAGCACAGAGATCTGCTTCACAAAGGTCCAGAAAAGGCTCTTAATGTTCTGAGGAAGGGTCACCTGACCCAAACAGTCACTCTGATTTCTACCCACAGATACTGCCAGACCTGCTGAGCTTCTCCAGCAATTTCTGTTTTTGTGTCTTACTACAATACAGTTGGTTCATGGTCAATATTGTTGATATTACTTTTCTATTGCAGATTTTATTTAATTACTTGAATATATTTACTTGAGCAACACATCTTCCTTTATTATTGTAATGTTTCCTATTTCAGCTACAAGGTCGAGAAACAGATTGCTAGTGGCTGTGTTTAGCCAATAGCTTATAGGAAGTGTCTGTATATATCTGGAGCATACCACTATACACCGCTGTATAACAGCTAACAAGTCATAGAATTAACCAATAAACATAATAAGTGGTCTTGTGACTGTGGAATGTATTTGGCTCCAGTCTGGTTTAGTCTATGTATAACAGTGGTATGTGGGATATTATAAATAAATCTGTCAGCATACAAATAACCAGATAAGCATTTGGTATAGATTTATGCTGAGTTTACATTACAAAGAAATTAGAAAATCTAAAACACTGAGTCTGAAATGAAAACAGACTTGGTGCAAAAAGCAATGGTTCCATTTGTCTTGGCTATAGTGTGGTGGAATTTATCCTTTGACTCAGTTTGCTGGATGGCTGGAGTGGATCAGATTGGTTTTGATGCCCATTCAGCCTGGGGTGGTTTTGAGATCTGCTTCCATGTTCAACCTATGCAGGACAACATGGCACTGTGGTTCGACCTACTTTAAGGCAGAGACTCAATGCTCAAGTTCTAGTTCTGAATCTTAATCTACATCACTACACTATCTCAGCTGTTAACTGAAGGATAAATAAAACATTTCACTTTGTAGTAGATCTAGAGAGAGAAACATGAGTGCTTCACTTTCCTTATAATTCCATTGCAGTGTCAGATGCAATCTCTGTAATCATATGACAAAAAGATAGTATTGTGCAAATGAGAATCGCGTGGTTGGATCAGAAATGTTGTCGTAAATGTATACCTTGAAAGATAAGAATTAAAATTGGATACATGTTACAATAATGAATTGGATAGATTTACTTCTTATGCCTTTTTTAAAAAGCAAACAACATACAAAGTTCATTTCTTCACAGAGCTCTGTTAATAGCTTTGGTCAGATGCATAAAAAGGCCACTCATTATCAAGATGGAGAAAAATACCTTGATGCAGAGGGATTTGGGTATCCTCATGCATGAGTTGCTCAAAGTATACATATACAGAAGGTAACAAGGAAGGTAAATGGAATTTTGACATTTATTGCGAAAGAAATTTAATATAGAATTCGGGGAATGTTGTTGCAAATATACAATGCATTGGTGAGGCCCCATCTGGAGTACCGTGTCCAATGTAATTGCATTGGAGGCAATTCAGGGAGGGTTGAGTAGATTAATTCCAGAGATGAAAGGCATGTCTTACGAATAAAGATTGAGCAGTTTAGATCTACACTTGCTAAACTTTAAAAGAAAGACTGGACATCTAAGTGAGGTATCTAAGATGATAAAGGTCACTGCCTCTAATGGATAGCATTAGCCAATTGTCAGTATGTCGGAATCCATTTCAAAGCTGCTCATTGTAACATATCAAAATACCGCTATTTCTGTCAGTGCAATCCTTAATATGTAACAGCTTAATCTGTAGGAATGCTGGATCCTTGGCTTTGTTACTGGGCTAATAATGACTCACAGATGGAATTTAAAATTCTACCTGAGCAGCTGGGAGAATTAAAACCTGTTTATTAAACAAATCTGAAATGAAAAGCTAGTTCCAATAATGGTAATAATGTAATGATGTAATTGCAGTAAAACTAACTGGTTCACTCATGTCCTTTAGGGAGGAGAATGTACTGTACTTGCTCTGTCTGACACTAATGTGGCTTTTGACACATAACAATGTGGCTGTCTGTTAGCTGCCCTTTGAACTGATTTAACAAGTAATTGAGCCTTCAAAATCCTCTGTTACTTCTGGGGACTTGTGCCTAGATTGTGAGACATGTCATACAGTCTAGTCAAGCAATGTCCTTTGAGAGTCATAATTACAGAATTCTATCTTTTAGCCACTCTGCCAGACTTCTCCATCAGCCTCCCTGGGAAGGTCCCATGATGGGAGAAAACAGGAGCAGTGCCTGATCTGCCATTCAATATGATATAGCTGATCATCCAACTCCATAACCTGTTCCGCACACCTTTTTTTCTCTTTAGCTCTAAAAGGTATATATAACTCCTTCTCAAAGAAATTCAATGTTTTGGCTTCAACCACTTTCTGTAGCAGAGAATTCCACAGGCTCACTGCTGTCTGGGTGAGGATATTTCTCCTTATCTCAGTCCTAAATGGCCTACTGTGTATCTTTAGACCGTGCCCACTGGTTGTGGACTGTCCCACCCAGGAGGGTGAACTTGCAGTTTTCTTACATCTGTACGGTCCTTCAAACTGGAAGGCGTCAAGCATGCATCAGGATAAATACCTTTCTGGTCGAACTAGAGAGACTTTTTGAGTAAGCAATATTAAGTTTACTGCATTTCTGCAACTATTTACAAGTTACATGAATTAAATCTGCATTACTACAGAGACTACAAGGAATACACCAGCCTCAGGTTTGACTCCTACAAGCTCTTTCTTAATTCTGACTAAGACTCATCATGGTGGGTGATGCTTACTGCACTCAATTAAATATTAACACTTTCATACAACAGTCCTTTCCAGAGGAAAAGCTGTGGTCCTGGGCTGTCACCAGTATCCCCAGACCTGAGACGTCTCATAACACCAAATCAAACATGGCCCAGTAAGTCTCCTTTTAATTATCATCTTTTGCCCCTCCTTGGCTGGTGAAACAATGCTCCTCCATTGCCCTCAATGCATTTTGAGGAAGCATTAAGGGCAGTAGGTGCATATATGTGTTCTAGGTCAGAGCTTTCAATATTCATAGAACCTTGACAGTGTGGAAGCAGGCCTTTTAGCCCATCAAGTCCTCACTGACCCCTGAAGAGCACCCCATCCAGACCCAACCCCACCCCACCCCATCCTAACCCAGTAACCCTGCATTTCCCATGGCTACTCCACCTCGTCAGCACATCCCTGTACACTGATGGAAATTTAGCATGGTTAATTCACCTAACCTGCACATATATGGACTGTAGGGGGAAACCAGAGCACCCGGAGGAAACCCACACATACAGGGGGAGAATCTGCAAACTCCTCACAGACAGTTGCCCAGGACTGGAATCGAACTCGGGTCCTTGGCACTGTGAGGCAGCTGTGCTAATCACTGAGCCACTGTACTGCCCACAGCCAAAGGTAACAACATTTATCTTTGAGCTAGCTGAGACCTGAAGGACATAGTTATCGTATATGATCTGCAGCAGATGTTAAGTGGACCAATAGGAGAGAATAAATTATTTGATCTTATCCTTGCCAATCACCCAGTCTGTCCATGACAGCAACAGCAGCGATGACAACCACGCAGTGAAATTAAAGCCCTGGCTTCACAGTGAGGAGATCAGCGATACACCTAAATGGAATGAAGTTCAGGACAGATCTAGCAGTTCAAACTGGACTTTCATGAGGAACATGTCTGATGGTAGAATAAGATAATTTCTTAGTCATTTTCTTAAAAGCTGGGAATCCCAATTCTCTTCTGTTTTTCCTTCTGTAGAACTGTTGGAATATCTACATTCCGGCAATGTTGTGAGGGCAATCCTTCAACGCAGTGCAGCATTTCCTATAATCCATTCTCCAAGTTCATTGGCTAAAAGCACTGACAACAGCCACCAAAATGCTCTTCAGTATTGATCAAGATCAAACTGAAAATTACTGTCATGGACGTGTATATTGTTGTAAATAAATAAGACTGTCTCAACACCATACAATGTGTTCTGGACCCACGCTCTCAGTTTTTAAAAAAAATTTAACCTATTTTTCTAATCAACCTGTTCAGAGATGTTAGTGGACACTTCTGGAGCAATGGAACTTGAACCTGGGCATCCTGGTCCACGGTAGGGACTGGTTGGGACACCACCACTGTACCACAAGATTTACTCGCCACTCAGATTAGTTTTTAAAGTCAGTGGTACACAGACCTTTTAGTTTTATACTTTATAAAATTTACCTGTTTTCTGTATCCTATTCTTTCCAATCAATCTGTTCAGAAATGTTATTACACAGCTCTGAAGCAGGTGGGACTTGAGCTCCTGGTTCAGGGGTAGGGACACTACCAGAGTGCTACAAGAGAACCTGCTCTCCTCAGCTGCTTGAAGTATGTTTTCAGGTTCTTCTCTGAAATTTACTTTCGGATCTGCTTCCACTGCCCTTTGGGCAATGTGTTTCAGATAAAAACTTGTTGTGTTAGAAGAAAGATTATCATCTGCCCCTTGTTATTTTGCCACTTAATTTATATCTGTGTCCTCTGGTCATTGACCTGCGTTCAAATCCTAACAGCATTTTGTAACTGTAAATCATGCTGTATTGTCAACAAGAATGAATACTTTCAATTTATGACACTGTCAAACATAGTGAACATAACTGAGGAAGGGCTTAAGCCCAAAACGTCGATTCTCCTGCTCCTTGGATGCTGCCTGACCTGCTGCGCTTTTCCAGCAACACATTTTTCAGCTCATAGTGACAAGGTACCACACATGAGGCTACTGTGTTGGGCGGTAGTATATCAGCCTGGATAAAGGATTGGCTGACTCATAGAAGACACACCTTCCACACCTGATTCAATCTGGACTATTGTATTCATTGCTCACTATGTAGTCTCCTCTACACCGGGGAGATGAAACAAAGACTGAGTGATCGCTTGGTCTAACACTTCTGCTTTATCTATAAAAATAACTCCAAGTTTTCAGTTCCCACCACCTCAACGCATCACCATGTTCCCATGCCAACATTTCTGTCTCAGGTCTGCTGCAATGCTTGATTGGTTGGGAAGATGTGGACCTCCTTGTAAAAATTTAATTTGGGTAGAGATGGAAAGGCAATAGGATCTCCAGTTGTCACCCTCCTGCCTGATGAAATGTCTCTCTGCCACCAAATCTACCCTTATGGGACAGCACAAAATTCCATCCTGTGGTTTGAGAGTTCCCCTCGATGATTCATTGTGCCTCCATCTCACACCATCCTTGATCCTTTCAATTTGAGCTGAGAACAGTTCAGCACCAAATGGCCTGCCCACATTGTTGACTGAAAATCTGAGTTGACCTGGGAACAGGACTGCATCGGTTCCATGATTAGCCTGAAATGGCTGTCTGCCAGGAAGTGATGGGCAGCCACCATGGCCCTGAGCTGCCCTCAGGGTTGGTATGGTGCTGGGGAAAGAGCACAGAGGTAGTGATGCTAAAATGCTTGTCTGCCTGCATCCAATCAAGCTGTTTAAAAATCCATTCCCATTCATCAAGCATGTTTCCTGACTGTTTTCATAGTCAAGGTTAAAACTTAGCAAGAAAGCTACACTTAAATTTTAATAAGCGTGTGCGCATTTAGATATACCCCACAAATTGCAATATTTAAATTGACACAGTGCTTCTTTAGCAGCTGTTTAAAAAAAAACTCGAGGCAAGTTAAGCAGTGACCCTATGCAAATCCCGCACAGATCATCACAGCGCTAATTTCATTACTGTCATAAGCCTTGAAAAATTGACGTAATCAAGTGGAATTTAGACCCTGGTACTCTTCAATGCAAATGTTCACTTTTCAGTGGTGAAGGGAATAACTTCTGTCAGAATTCAATTCTGAAAACTGAGCTGCTATTCTGTATCATATATGAAAGGCACAAAAGGATTTTACAATTATTTTGGAATGTGTTCTTGCAGATGTATGTTTGTTGTTGTTGACCTTGAACATAAGTAGCTATATGATTCATCAAATGCCATCGAATTAATTTTAGGTTGCTGTATATTATGAAACAAATTGTTTCTATATTTAGATGGGAATAGGATTACTTTATCATCTGCTTCCTTGGCATAAATATTTGAATCTCGCATGAATTATAAGAATGGATTTGACTCCACTGAGAGGCGAAAGATATTTTTAAAGTAATCTCCAATCAAAATATAAATCTCACAATCCTATTTCCCTTTAGACATGCGTATACTTTATTGGCAGTGACAATGGGGTTTAAGAAGATTGACTCAAGATGTAATTGCAATTCCTTACTTGCTATGACATTCTGTATAAATTTAAAATTGTGAATAAAGTATGTTGTCAGTCGTTGCACCTTAATGCTGCTACAAAACATTTATAAATATATATTCTATTTTACATTTCATTAAATATGCCATCATTTTATCATAGATGTTACTTTGCTGGTTATACCAGTTTTCATGCATAACGTATGGACTTATGCAAACCTGATTTCCAAGTGTTTGATGTTGACCAAAAAACATATAAAAACATGGAAAGTACATTGCGCCACAGGGATGTATTTTACCAGCTCAGATTACATGTCCTCCCTGACTCTCCCAAACTAAATGTCAGTCAGCTTATCACCAAATGGAAATCTGACTGCTCTACACCAATACCAAGCTTTTGAAAGCCACTTACGTTGGCTGCTGGAAAACAAGTTTCAGTACTTAATACTGTCAAAGTGGGACTGCTGCCTGGAGAAAACTTGGCCAGACAGATTTTCTGGCAGCTCTGGAGTCCTAGCAGTTCCAGAAAAGAATTCTGGCCACCAGCATTCCCAAAGAGGAAGTGTAGGTACCTCCCTGTGTTTGAGATAATGCTGCAGATTTTGGGTGGCCTCTACTGGGAGACTGCAGCTACTGCATGTAGAGGTCTCTGGGGAGTCAGCGTAGAAAAGCAGTGGAGCAGTTTGGGATGTTTATGATGTTGGGTGGTGGAGTGTCTCCAATTAGCACAACTGAAAATTGGAGTGGGACAAAGCCCTTTAGTGGCAGTTAATTGGGTCTTAAGGGCCTCAAAAGGCATAATGTTCTACCTGCAACATTGAGGAATGAGGTGGAAAGATGGTGAGCTACCACACACTTTATTTTCTGATCACCTCCACCTTAAAACACACCAGGGAGGATCTGCAAATATCGACTATATTGTTCAAATATGGCTACGTTTATGGCTACTTCTGTCATTTGTAGAGAAAGAAAGATGAGGTTTGATTTACTCTGTAGAGAAATTTCACAAATTGGGAAATTTGTGCTGGCATACTTTGAATGTATTTATTAACATTGAGCAGAGTAGGTTTCAAACCAATTTCAATGTATTGTTCTGCATCACATAATTCATTTACTTTCCAAGATAATGAATAATTCTTAGCAAAAGAAGAGATCACATCTTGTCACAGTTAAGACTTTGTTTATAGGAAGTTTAGGTTTTGATGACAGACAAAAGTATTATGTTTATCTTGATATAAATCAGGATCTAAATAAAGTCCAGAGTTTGCTGTAATGGTACATCTCACAGCGATGAAACAGCAACATGATCAGTATGTTCTTATTCATTCCAGATCACGCTATAATTGTGCCAACATTTATAGAAACACTGAGTGGCATTGGCGGACTGATATTAGCATTGCAATTGAGACCTCATGGACATTGTATGGATTTATGTTTGTTGTCACTTAAATTAATGAACTTTGAAACACAGAAAGAATATGGGGTAAGTTAGCTGACTGACTAAAATAAAACTAAAGGGGAATACAATAGAGTGGTTTGAGAGCGAAAGAGTGAAAAAGGACAGCAGAAAAAGGGGCAATAGAGAACAAAAAGACATTCTAACCAGTTATGTTTACAAAGTACTATAATGGTCTTTGCGATAATACAAATGATGTCATGGTCGATGAACTAAATTCACAAACATATTAAGGCCATGAGTTTGAAGATCGCAACATTGGATCTCCATTCACAGGAACAAAGTAATGCATCTCGTTTTTCTTCTACCAATCCAGTCATCCAGTGATACAGTAATAATAACCAATATTTCTCATTGAGTCAATAACAACAGCAGACATGAGATGAACAAACACAAGTGTTAAAAGGCATTTGGGAATTAATGGTCCAAGATCACATTTAATCTTTCAAACCTGCTAAAACTTAACCACATCGTGTTTCAAAATAGCTTATATATTGTGTCCTAAAATCTTTATCCCTTATGCACATGAAGAGTCAGGATTCAGCAATAGTTGTTTGCTTCCTGTGTTAATGAATGAGATCACTGAACTCATGTCCTTGCTACAGGTACTGAAACTTGTTTTCCAGCAGCCAACATAAGTGGCTTTCAAAACCAAAAGTCATGTCAATTCCATATAATTTTTCTTCACTTTAAAACCAATGTTTCAAACTCATTGATAACATATTCTGGCAGTCAGCATAGGCCAAAATAAATAAAGTAATTGAAATATGAAAATAAACCATTTTGGTTTTTACATTTAGATTTTATTTGTTACTGCTACTGCTCCAAGCTCTGTGATAAATGTAATTCCTTAATTCTTTAGTGTTTGCTGCGCTGCTTAGCATATTCATGCTGTACAGGGATTTTGAACAGAATTGAAATTAGTGAAGATTGATATGTGAATGGACATTGAGCAAATGGCCTGCATGTCACCTGAGGTGTTTGGGATATATTCCTATAATTTTCTTCCTTCCACAGTCAATGCTGCATGTGCTGTACAATGGTAGCATGAGTCAGCCTTAATTAAATCTAACCAAAAACAAAAACCTGTGTGGAAAGACTGAGGGACATGACATGAACAATTAGATTTGAGGATACCATCACCATTAATGAAATCAGCCTTGCCATAAAGTTCGAACCTATCTCCTCTGTGAGGATGAGAACGTATGGACTCACCTTGTCACCTCCAGTTAATTCTTGCTGTCCCAGGTTTTGCAATAGCTTCTCCTGAGAGAGGGAGAGAGATGAAGCGTCAGGTCAGGAAGGACAGTTGTTGCTAAATCAAGTGATGAGAATCATTCTTCAAGTGAATCTAACCCTGGGACTTCAGGCATCCTTTCTGCAGGGTTTGCTGAGATGATATTTTTGCTGGCCAGGACTTGCTGTCCTTTAATTTCTCTTACTTCTTTGTAGGAGGCACGGAGTGACTGGTTTCTCAAATTATAAAGTTGCTCACTTACTGGTTAAACCAATCCCTGACAGCAATTAATAGGAGAAGATAACTGGCTTTCTTCAGGCTTCAAGTATTTTTTATTATACAAAGGCGCACTACTTCCCCTCTCAGATGTCCAAGGTCTCCTGGCAATATCATTCACACCCATCAGCTGTTCAGCAACATAAGAACCAACTGCATTGTTGCTGCCAGGCTGATGGTGTTTATCATCCACAGATGGTCACAACTCCAAAAACCAATCAGCTACTTGATGCTGACTAAACCACATGTTGTACATACCTCTTGTTGGCAGTATGTCTACAAACAACCTCCCTCACTGATTGAACAAAATGGCAATGTAAATTGAACTTAAAATGAGTGTCAGGTAAATTGCTTTTAATAAGTATAGCAAACCTGTTCAAAATCAGTAGGGTTTTCCATGTTTGCCTACATTCCACAACATTATCTAAATAAACTACACAATTATGAGCTTCTAGAATGTAGCTGGGGTATTCTTTAACTCAAATGGCATCACTTGACATGCATATAAACCATTTGTTGTAACAAAAGCCATATTTCTTTAGTCGGTGATGTTAAAGGCATCTTCCAGTGATCCCACAAAAGCTGAATCTTAAAAAGGAACAAAGCATTGCCAATCCTATCCCAGGGGATTGGGTATGAATCTGTCTTCACGACTGTATTCACCTTTCTATAGTCTACATAAATGTAGTTGACCAATTCATTATCAGGACTAATATAAGCAGTGATGTTCAGCTGAACATAGAACGTAGAACGTTACAGTGCAGTACAGACCCTTCAGCCCTCAATGTTATACCAACCTGTGAAAGTAATCTGCTGCCCATCCAACCTACACCGTTCCATTATTATACATATGTATGTCCAATGTCCATTTAAATGCCTTTAACTTCAACGAGTCTATTACTGTTGCAGGCAGGCTGTTCCACACCCCTACTGAGTGAAGAAACTACCTCTGACATCTGTTCTAAATCTATTATCCCTCAATTTAAAGCTATGTACCCCCCGTGTTAGCCTTCACCATCCAAGGAAAAAATGTCCAGCGTATCTGACTCTTTAATTATCTTATACGTCTCGATGAAGTCACCTCTCAGCCTTCTTCTCTCCAATGGAAACAGCCTCAGTTTCCTCAGCCTTCCCTTGTATGACCTTCTTTCCATACCAGGCAACATCCTAGTAAGTCTCCTCTGAACCCTTTCCAAAGCTTCCACATCCTTCCTATAATACGGTGACCAGAACTGCATGTAATACTCCAAGTGTGGCCTTACCAGTGTCTTGTACAGCTGAAGCATGAACTTGTGGCTCTAAAACTCAATCCCCCTACCAATAAACACCAACAAACCATATGCCTTCTTAACAATACTATCAACCTGGGTGATAGCTCCAGAATGAACTTTTCTCATCAACCACTACCCTCTGTCTTCTTTCACTTAGCCAATTTCTGATCTAAGCCACTAAATCATGAAATTCTGTATTTTGTGCAATAGGCTACCATGTGGAAAATTATCAAACGCCTTACTGAAGTCCATATACACTACATCAACCACTTTGCCTTCATCACCTGTTTTGTCACCTTCTCGAAGAACTCACTAAGGTTAGTGGGACATGACCTACCCTTCACCAAACCATGTTGACTATCCCTAATCAAATTATTCTTTTCCGGATTATTATAAATCCTATCTCTTATAACCCTTACCAACACCTTACCCACAACCGAAGTAAGGCTCACTGGCCTATAATTACCAGGGTTGTCCTGACTCCCCTTCTTAAACAAGGGAATAACATTTGCTATCCTCAAGTCTTATGGCACTACTCCTGTTGACAATGATGACATAAAGATCAGAGCCAAAGGCTCTGCAATCTCCTCCATTGCTTCCCAGAGAATCTGAGGATAAATTCTATCCGGCCCAGGGGTCTTATCTATTTTCAGAGCTTCCAAAATTGCTGAAAATTCCTCTTTGTCAACCTCAATCCCATCTAATCTTGTAACCTGTATCTCTGTATTCTTACTAACATTGCCCTTTTCCAATGTGAATACTGACAAAAAGTATTCATTAAGTGCTTCCCCTATGTCCTCAGATTCCACACACAATTTTCCACTACTATCTTTGATTGGCCCTAATCTTACCCTAGTCATTCTTTTATTCCTGATGTACCTATAGAAGGCCTTAGGGTTTTCCTTGATCCTACCTGCCAACAACTTCTCATGTTCTCTCCTGGCTCTTCTTAGCCCTCTCTTTAGGTCTTTTCTGGCTAACTTATTACTCTCAAGTCCCCTAACTGAGCCTTCACACTTCATCCTCACATAAGCCTTCTTTTTCCTCTTGACAAGAGCTTCAACTTCTTTAGTAAACCATAGCTCCCTCTCTCAACAACTACCTCCCTGCCAGATAGGTATATACTTATCAAGGACCAGCAGTAGCTGTTCCTGAATAAGCTCCATATTTCAAGTGTGTCCATCCCCTGCAGTTTCCTTCCCCATCCTATGCATCCTAAATCTTGCCTAATCACATCATAATTGCCTTTCCCCCAGTTATACCGCTTTTCCTGTGGTATATATCTATCCTGGCCCATTACTATTGTAAACATAACTAAATTATGGTCACTATCGCCACAAAGTATTCATCTACCTGCAAATCTAACACCTGGCCGGGTTCATTCCCCAGTACCAAATCCAATATGGCCACGTCCCTTGTTGGCCTGTCTACATGCAGTGTCAGAAAACCCTCTTGCATACAATGAACAAAAACGGACCCATCTAAACTATTTGAACTATAGTATTCCCAGTCAATATTGGGGAAGTTAACGTCCTCCAAACAACTACCCTGTTACTCTCCCTCCTATCGAGAATCATCTTTGCTATCCTTTCCTCTATATTTTTGAAACAATTTGGAGGCCTATAAAAAACTCCCAACAGGGCGACCTCTCCTTTTAATTTCTAACCTCAGCCCAAACTACCTCAGTGGATGAATCCTCAAACATTATCTCAGCTCCTATAATACTACACTTGATTAACAATGCCACACCCCTGCCTGTTTACCATCTTCTCTGTTCTTACTAAAACATCTAAATCCCAGAATCTGCAACACCCATTCCTGTCCCTCCTCTGGCCATGTCTCTGAAATGGCCACAACATCGAAATCCAAGGTACCAACCCATGCTGTAAGTTCACCCACCTTATTCTGGATGCTCCTGGTATTGAACTACACACATTTGAAACCAACATCCTGATTGGCAGTGTCTTCTCATGACCTTGTAAATCTATCCCTGGCCTCACTACCTTCAACCTCCTGTACACTGGAACTACAATTCTGGTTCCCATCCCCCTGCTTAATTAGTTTAAACTGCTTTGGCTATGTTCATTTGAGTGATTTTGTCACATGTATTGAATCTCTGATCCCACTTGAACTCATTTTTCAGGACTCAGTGATAAGGATTGGTTTTATCAATACTGATTATATTACACACATAGTGCACCTAGTGGTATCCCTTCAGGTACCTTATACTTTCTAAGTAGTCTTGCACGATCTTCTCATCATCGTTCCTCTAACTCTGTATCTAACAGTTCCAGTGTTAACTAATCAAAATGTGAGAGGTTTGCTTTGTGTGTCATTCTTTACACTCTTACTGCCTCTGTTAACTTCCACTACTCTTATCACCTGGCACATTTATTTCTCCTTATTCTCTTCTATAGATCTTACAGGGGGCTGTTTCTTCATGATGGTAAGACTTTGCAGCTTTTGACCATACATGTTGATTAGATTAGATTAGATTCTCTACAGTGTGGAAACAGGCCCTTCGGCCCAACAAGTCCACACCGCCCCACCCAAACCCATTCCCCTATCCTCTATTTACCCCTGACTAATGCACCTAACATTGTGGGCAATTTAGCATGGCCAATTCACCTAATCTGCGCATCTTTGGATTGTGGGAGGAAACTGGAGCACCTGGAGGAAACCCACGCTGACACAGGGGGAATGTGCAAACTCCATACAGACAGGCGGGAATCGAACCCAGGACCCTGGTGCTGTGAGGCAGCAGATCTAACCACTGACCTACCATGCCACCCATGATATATGTTTCTCTGCAGTGATTCAGGCAGATAAATCATTGCTTCAGAATATCAATGGTGTGCTTGATCAGTTTGCTTGTTATAGCATAGCTCTCTTTGTATGCGTGCTGCAGACAGGTGTGTAGGCTGTGAACTAGAGTCATGAGTGATTTTGTCAGCAGATGGAACTTTTTGTCATGTACCTTAATGCTATGCTCAGCTGTGTGAGGCTAAGAGAGGGCTTAAGCTGAAGTGGTGAACTCTACTGCATTCTAATTGATAACATCATCTATTTGCTCACCCTGCTTACAAGAGGTGTGCAGTGTGCTCATTCTGAGGATGGTACTCCTTTAACGGGGTTATGCTGTCCTTGGTTTCTTTTTCAGTGAAGTTGTAAAAGCAGTGATTCCAAAAAATGTAGGTTGGACGGGTTCTAGAGCCAGTTTGATTGTACATAACAGATACTACCTCAAGCAAAAGGCATTGAAATTAGAGAGAAAAAAAATCACTTGTACAATAAAAAGGGAGTGGCCAGTTGTCCTAGCTCACCTTTTCTCTGGTTTGGTTTGGGATTTTGTTTAGCAGTCTGGCTGTTCACTAAAAGCAGTTAGTCAGTTTGAGGCTGCTGGTCCAAGAAACAGCTACATGCAAGAAGGTGTTCCATGCTGAAGTTCTCTGCCTTTTCTCTCTCTCTCTCTCCCCACGTAAGACCTGTCATTGATTTTATCTTTTGTGCCAAGGGGTGTTTAGAGGATTGTTGCAAATATTTGGAACATTACCATTAAGTTAGGGTAATCTGTTGGGTTTTTGGATGGGTTAAGTTATTCTATATTTTGTTCCCTGTTGTTTGTGTTTCATTCAGTAATCTTGTAAATCAATTCAATTTGTTTAAAACTAAGTGGTTTGACCAGCTTCATCACTCCTGGAATATCCACTTTGCACCTGCTTAGAATAGCTAGCAAAGTTAGGGTCGGGGCTACTTTCTTGAAATAGTTTGAGGGGGGTCTGGCCTGGTCCATGACAATATGCTAAACCATTCAACAATACCGAGTCATAGAGTCATGCAGCATGGAAACAGACTATACAGACCAGACTGGAAACAGGTCCAACTTGTCCATGCCGACCAAATTTCCCAAACTACACCAGTCCCATTTGCCTGCATTTCCCCATATCGCTCTAAACCTTTCCTATTCGTGTAAAAAATGAGGTCTGCAGATGCTGGAGATCACAGCTGAAAATGTGTTGCTGGTTAAAGCACAGCAGGTTAGGCAGCATCCAAGGAATAGGAAATTCGACGTTTCGGGCCAGAGCCCTTCATCGTGTACCTGTCCAAATGTCTTTCAAATGTTATAACTGTTCCTGCACCTACCAGTTCATCTGTCATTCATACCACATACATATCACCTTCTGTGTGAAAAAGTTGTCCCTTAGATCCCTTTGAAATCTTTCCCCTCTCACCTTAAACCTATGCCCTCTAGTTTTGAACTCACCTACCCTTGGGAAAAGACAATAGACAATAGGTGCAGGAGTAGGCCATTTTGCCCTTTGAGCCAGCACCACCATTCATTACGATCATGGCTGATCATCCTCAATCAGTATCATGTTCCTGCCTTATCCCCATAACCCTTGATTCCACTATCCAACTCTTTCTTGAAAGTATTCAGAGACTTGGCCTCCTTTGCTATTAAGTTTATCTACGCCTCTCATGAATTTATAAACCTCTATAAAGTCACCCCCTAATTTCCTATGCTTCAAGGAAAGATATTCCAGCTTATCCAGCTTCTCCCCATAGTTCCAACGTTCTAGCCCCAGTAACATCCCTGTACATCTCTTGTAAACCAATGCTCTAATGAAGGCAAGCATGCCAACTGCCTTTTTCAACACCCTATCGACTTGCAATGCCACTTCCACGGAACTACGTACCTGAATCTAGGTGTCTCTGTTCCACAACATTCCCCAGGGTCCTACTGTTAACTATATAATTCCTGCCCTAGGTAAAAACAAGGACTGCAGATGCTGGAAACCAGATTCTAGATTAGAGTGGTGCTGGAAAAGCACAGCAGTTCAGGCAGCATCTGAGGAGCAGGAAAATTGACATTTTGGGCAAAAGCCCTTCATCAGGAATAGCTGCCTGATGAAGAGCTTTTGCCCAAAATGTCGATTTTCCTGCTCCTCGGATGCTGCCTGAACTGCTGTGCTTTTCCAGCACCACTCTAATTCCTCCTCTGGTTTGTCTTACCAAAATGTGACACCTCATGTTTATCTAAATTACCCTCCACCTGCATTTCATGTTAGGAATGTGTATGTGCAGGATGGAACTCAGTTGAGAACTCTAAGGACTCACTTCGCAGTCAAAACCAGGTGCCACCAAGCCCAATTTTGTCTCCCCTCTTCATTACCTCTCCCAATATCAAACCTTTCTTAGTTTGTATACAGCAACTGCTGTCTGTAATGCAGCTGTACCTTAGTTAATAGTGTGACTTTCTTTAATATTAAGTGAAGTCAACCAGGGAACAAACACTCCCTTTCATTGTGCCCTTTGAACACAAATTCTGTGACTTTTCAGAGCAAAGGTTTTAAAGTAAATGGGAGTAGGGATTCTTCTGCTCTGTTTTGTAACTTCAACATGCAGTTTAATTTCAAAATTCAAATCACTGTAATTCTTTTTGCATAATGTCTCCAAACACACAGTGGAGGAGAATAAGGGAAGAACCAGTTGTTAAACCAGTCTACTTCCTGGTAACTTCGAAAGTGTTCAAGCCTTTTGCCATCTGGAAGGTTAACTGCATTTTCTTTAGAAACATAGCAGGTAACTGTGCTGGGTTCAAACCAAATACAATTTACCTTAGCTTATTCTTAAAATAAACACTACTGACAACATCATTAATGTGCATATTTATTTTCCTACAGACAATTCCTCTCTGCATTAAACTTACTGTAAACACAAATACTTGCATACTGGCTTTGGAATGATTTGTGCATCAGTAAATCTTGTTAAGGTAGTGAAAGATCTTTATCAGCTGGAAAGCATTTATCAACCAGAGAATTTTGGCTCTTAAAAGATTTAGGGATCAAAGAAAATAACTGAGGTTTGGAGCTGTACCAAGTCACACTAAATTCTAAGACCGACTGATGCTGAATGGCACTATCTCTGAAATTTCATTGTTTTCCCCAGTTCTCATAAGTGATTCCAGAAAGACAAACAATAAACCAACATCTGGTAACCAGCAATTTGATATGCTTCATTCAGAGGATTTAGTCGGTGAGTGTTAATATTGTGTGATACTGTGATAGGCTGACAAGCATATTTATCTTAAATATTATTTGCAAAACCTGAGATTGTACAGCAATTCAAAATGTTTAAATAATATTCAGAATGCTCCATTTTTATACATTGTTTCCATTGCTTTCTAAAGGATTGTTTCTTTCTCTTTAAGGGGAGTTATGCAATTTCCTTGCCTTAACCAGATTTATGTCCATTGCTGAATTTTTTCAATATAAACTAGCTCTACTATAGCTACAGCTTGGTGGCAGTGTTGATCACAGTTGATATTTCAGCCGGTCTTATGAAGATAATTAATCTAGCAACTGTGAATTCATTGTTTCAGAAAAAAAAGTGCTGATGACTAATTATATTAGTAACCTTAAATTGGGACTGTTAAACATGTTAACAAAAGTGTCATATTGTACTTCTGTTTTGGCCTAAATAATCATCATACCAGCACAACCAATGCAGTTTAGGAATACAGTAGCAGGAATGTACCAATCAGCTCTTTGAGCCTGTTTCATTATTCAATTAATTCATAGGTGATAACTCCATTTATCACTTGGTTTTATAACCACCTATAACCATGAATGAATAAATAAAAAAAATCAACATGAGTTCAAAGGTTTTCTATCCTTGACAATGAACTAAGGACAAGAACGAATGATTTCACTTCCCTTTATGTGAAGATGTTCTTGCTGACAAAACATTATACCTAAATAGCCCATTTCTAATTTTATGGTTAATATTACTTGTTCTGATTTCCCCACCTAAAGGAATAGTTTATTTCCAATATTAATCTTCTATTCTCAAGGAAATACAAATTGAGTTTATCAATTTGCCTTATAATTTAATCCTTTTGACTCCAGTTGTATTCTGGTGAATCCATGCTGCACCATCTCTAGAACCAATGTGTACTTCCTGAGATACAGGCCACAGAACTAAGCAGCGTTCTCACAATGGGATAGAACTAGAGACATATATAACTATAAGTTCTGCTCCTTTGTATTGTAGCTGATTGAAATAAAAAAAGGCATTTTATTTAGCTCACCACCACCTTCAACAAGGGCAATTATAAATGTTTATCAAATGCTAGCCTGGCCAGTGTCACTTACATCTCATGAGTGAGGAAAACAAAATTGTACCCATCTGCTAATTTTTAGTGATTTGTGCATTTGGATCCTCAAGTATCTTAACTCTTCAATATTTCCTAGCTTTTCATAGTTTATCTGTTTTTCTTCATTTTTTTTCAGGAAAGCATTGAGGAGATCACTGGGAATCTTCAGTCGTAACTAGGTTCTGAGTAGAATAGTTGCTTTGGGTTTCTGGAGTCAGATATACAAATCAATGTCCCACCAATACCTAGTTTTGAGGAATCATTGTCTTGATAATAGGTATGTCGGCTTGAGAGAAGATACTGATGTTGGGGACTGCCTTCCTTTGCGATGGGATTTGGAAGATCTGACAAAGGTACATTGATAAATCTTCTCCAGTGCTCTGAGTGGTCTGCTATAAGTTTTTCAAATCGCTGAAGCATATTGGAGCACAGCAATCGCTGCGGCCTAGTAAACCAGATCCTTAATCTCAAGTTTGAGGTTCTGGTACTCAAATACTCTTTTTCCCACTCACCTGAAAGCCCAGGTGGCATTTTAGAAGCAACTGTGAAGTTTAATATCCATACCTGCCTTTGTTGAGACAAAATACCCAAGATTTGGACAATAAGTTGTGTTTTCTAAGGTCTCACCCATTGATCTTAATGGACACTTGGAGATATTATGCTGTGGGAGTTGGTGAAAAGAGGACTTTTGTTTTCTGTACATTTAGTTTTTAAAAAAAAGACATGCAAAAACAATTACCTGTACCTCAGTTTCTGAATGAACATGAATGCAAATGTTATCTATATACAGCTGGTCAATGGATCATAAAAGTTAATGGCCTATGATAAACCTGAATGGAATAAAGTTTATTCAGGAAGGTACTGAACTTTTCGAGAGTCTTCATCAAGAATCTGTAGAAGCAAAGTTAAGGTGTTGGACATTGTACACAAAACATAAAACAACTCATGCATCAAACCTTCAATATTCACTTGACCCACAAATGATAACGTCCTCAGATCACACATTGGACTTATCAGTACTGTAGAACATATTAACTCAGGCTAGAAGCAAGTATTCCACAGTCTGAGTGGCTAAGAAGAAGCAGAATCTTAATCTATGTTACTTGGGTGTGCATTGAAATCCATCTACCAAGCTATCCCATTTTCTTAATCAATGTACGCCTCTTCGCAAATTTCTGCTTCCACCTACTCTATTTACCAGCCACCTAACATTGTGTCATCAGCATATGGCAGTCCACTTCCTCAATCTATGTAACTTATAAATAACATGAATAATTGAATCTTCAATGCAGATCTTTGAGATACACTATCAGTCCTATTCTGCCACTTGGAGTGTATACTGATCATTCATACTGTTTTGCTCCAATTTCTTAATATTCCTTCCTATAATCAATAAATTGCCTCCCATTTTATGTGTTTCAGCTTCAAAATATTTTTCAAGGGTTCCTGTTGAGACTTTCTCAAGGACAACTTTTTGATTTTCAAAGGCTAACCTTTCATTTTCAATGACTCATCTAATAGGCAATGCTGTCATGTAATAATAATGGCCCAGATATTCTGTGGGCCAGACAGTTGTTATTCCAGCATAGATAAGAATTGCTTGGAGATCCTGTTCAATCTTCATTGTAGCAGACTCAGAAGGAGTTGTCTGGAAAATTGAATGTTTCACTGTAAAATTCCACTATGCCTTTAACCTTCTGAAAGTGTCCATTTAAATCACAGACTTTGGAGGCTTCTGATGAAATTAAGTATAATAGCTACTTAAGAAATATTAGACTATTAAATACATAGTCTAACTCCTGCATAACTATACAACAGATGCCATACTAGCTTTGTGCATCCTCATCTATACTTCCCCAGATCGCTGTCCCAACACACAGGCCCCAACTTGACAAAGCCCCGGGTCATGATCTTACCTCCCCCAAATCCCACACCATTGGATTAGACTCAACCTAATCTGATTTCCCAACTCCTCACACTACCTGGACTCATTGCGTCCCGCCCCACACCTAGTTGGACCTATTTTCTCCTATAATTGATTAAGATATAATTAACCATTCACTTTACACAGATCTCCAGCGATTTATTCTCATTTTAAACATCCTCCATTTAGCATTGAGTACCATGAACCACAAATAGACAAGTAAGCCAAGAGGAAAGAGGAAGTGAAAGAAGAACTAATACAGAGTTGTCCTTTTCCTTTAACTTTCCTTCTTAGGAGCATGCCTCACCCTACCTTCCAAACGAACACTGGACAGGTTGTGTGTTTCAATCAACAGGTTGCTTTCTGGCCCTGTAACTTCTCGGAAATGATCGCTTGCAATTTAATCCATACAACTGCGTTGGCAAAGACCCATAACCCAAATCATGGGGGTACAATTGAAATTTTAAGACAGCAGTTTACATGTGAGGCGGTAGTATATTTCCCACCAGGCCAAGTGTTGGGGAAATGCTTTAGGGTTGGATGAATGTATAAGAAGTCTTAAGAACTTTTTAAAATGTTACTTTGTGAGACCAGGAACAAAGATTAGTTCTATACCATCATAGACTCAGACCCCTCTTCTCGATGTAAAATCCCTTTCATAGTGGCACCCTATAGAAGATCCCTCTACTTACATCATCCAAAGCCTCTGACACACACACACAGTTCCCTCCTGCTTCCCAGTAATATCCCACCCAGCTGGCCACATTTCACTGAAGTTTAAGATTAAAAATTCTCTCTTCTGGAGCAGCAGCTGTATTTCCAAATGACACCAGAGCCACGTCCACCTAAAAATGTTTTGAGGTAAATGTTTTTGGACCTTAAACTTTCTATGTGTGAATATAAAGGAAAGTTCAGATTTTATTGTAGATTTGAGGACCAGTTCAATATGGCGACTGGCTAATGCTACTTAAAGGAAGGCTGCATCTTTCAAAGGGGAGGCACTTTGTAGTTGCTGGAAGTAGTGTTAGGATATCAATTTCTTCTAAAATATATTTTGCAGAATGGCTCAGCCTCAGCATGGTGAATAGTAAAGCTTTCTGATAAAACGCCAGAGGTCTTCATGCAAGCTGGACAGAAATGGGATAGCCTCATTCTCAAGGGACAACAGGCCCTCAAGGGTAATATCAGGAATCTATGGGAGGAAGTAAAGATAAAAATTAATAGCAGGAATATACCTCTAAAATCAGGGTGCAGTGTATGAAGTTCAACTATCAAACAAAAGTTATCAAAGTGAGTGTGTTTATATTTATATATTTTGCCAACTACACCACTAGCCTTATTCGTTGCTAATTCCCTGTGATCCACCTCCTGCAATCTGTTAACCATTGCAGGCATCACTGAGCCTGCAGACACAGACAGTGCTACAGGGACTGATGATAAGGCAATTAGCATACACATCCTCCTTCTCTCATCCCACTTCTTCCTAGTTCCCCATAATCTCTGCCCCTCTGTTATTTCTGAATTTCCCCACCTGAGAATGTTACTTCAATATTGCTTCCATATTGAATATTTTTAATATTTTGAACACCTCAGTTACCTATCCCTCAAACCTCTGGTCTGAAGAAAATTAAACACAATTTTATGAATTATTTGCAATGTATTAACAACTTGGATCAGCTAAGTGAATGTTCTATGACCAAGTTTGCAGATGACACAAAAATATGTAGAAAGGCAATTGGTAAGAATGGCACAAGGAATCTGTAGAGGGGTATAGAGAGGTTAAGTGAGTGGGCATAAACTTGGAAGATGGAATGCAATGTGGAAAAATTTGAGATTATGCACTTTGGCTGGAAAAATGGAGGCGTTGAATATTATTTGAATGGAGAAAGACTGCAGAAAGCTGTAGAACAGAGGGATTTCAGAGTCCTTGTGCATGAATCACAAAAACGAATATCCAATTTCAGTGGGTAATAGGGAAGGTAAATAGAATGTTGACCTTTATTCATAGGAAATGGAATGTAAAAGTCAGGAGGTTTTGCTAAAACTGTACAAGGCACAGACCACAGCTGGAATACTGTGAACAGTTTTGGGCCCCTTATTTAATGAAAGATTATTTGTATTGGAGGCAGTCCAGAGAAGGTTCACTTGACTGATACGTTTACTGAGGAGAGGTTGAGTAGATTTGGCCTGTGCTTATTGGAATTTAGAAGCATAAGAAGTGGCCTTATTAAAACATGTTGTATTCTTGGGTAATTTGACAGGGTAGATGCAGCTAAGTTATTTCCATTTGTGGGGGAGTCTACGACCACAGGGAATAATTTGAGAATAAGGGGTCACGTATTTAAAACAGAGATGAGGAGGAATTTCTTCTGAGAGTAATAAATCTATGGAATTCTTTACCACAAAGGGCTGTTAAGGCTGGGTCATTATGTAGTTTCAGGACTAATTAGTAAGAGAATCATGGACAATGTCTCCAACTGCAATATCCTTTCAAAGTGTGCTGTGAAGAACTATTCTGAAAATGTGTTGCTGGAAAAGCGCAGCAGGTCAGGCAGCATCCAAAGAGCAGGAGAATCGACATTTTGGGCATGAGCCCTTCTTCAGGAATCCTAAGAAGGGCTCATGCCCGAAACATCGATTCTCTTGCTCTTTGGATACTGCCTGACCTGCTGCACTTTTCCAGCAACACATTTTCAGCTCTGATTCCAGCATCTGCAGTCCTCACTTTCTCCTGTCAAGAACTATTGGCAATATTAAAATGGGGACTATACAGTGGAAGCATATCTCATTCCCTTTGTATTGCAGCCCCTTTGAGATAAAGACCAACATAGTGTTAGCCTTATTGAACAATGTTTGTACCTGTGCACTAGTTTATGATTTAGTGGTGGCCTTTAATTTGTTTGTAAGGCGTACATCAAATACAACCATAGACTGAGTTTGAAAGTGCCAATCTAAAGTTTACTAATCCTGGTTAAAGTTAAAAATCATACAACGCCAGGTTATACTCCAACAGGTTTATTTGGAACTGTTAGCTTTCAGAGTGCAGCTCCTTCATCAGGTAGCGGTGGAGTAGGATAATAAGACACAAAGTTATAGCAAAAGATCACAGTGTCATGCAACTGAAATGATATATTGAACAGACCTAGATTGCTGTTAAATTTTTCATCTTTTAAAATAGGTTACACGTTTTGGTTCATTAATATGTAAATCCCAGAACTTCGTTCAAGTCATATTCTCAAGATAACTTAAGGTTTTATTAAAAAAAAGTGACATCTCAGTTCAGACAATGCATTAAAGGTGTGAGGTTAGAGTCTGTCTGTATCCAACGTTGAGTCAGGCTGGTTCTATTTCCAGAGTAGGAATTTATAAAATGCTACATGGATTGATTGCCTGCATTTACTGCCTGCAGATTGTGTGCTTTTTGAGAAAAATATAATATATCAGCAATTACAGTTCTGCAAATGCAAATTCACCTCACAGACTTATATGTGTGTGTGCATGCATATGAGAGAGAGAGTGTGTGTGTGAGTGAGTGTGTGTGTGTGTGAGTGTGAGAGAGCATGAGTGCGTGTGAGAGTCTGTGTTTGCATGTGTGTATGCTTGGTAGAGTATGTGTGTGAGTGTGACAGACTGTAAGCCTGTAAGAGGGTGTCTGCGTGGGTGTGAGTGCAGGGTGTGTGTGTGTGTGTGTGTGTGTGTGTGTGTGTGTGTGTGTGTGTGTGTGTGTGTGTGTGTGTGTGTGTGTGTGTTATGAGAGAGGGTCTGCATGAGTGTATGAGTATGTAAGTATGTGTGTATATGTGCGCTATTGTGTGTGTGGGAGAGAGAGTGTAGAGTGTAGTTAGGTCACCTGTAGTGTGACATGAATCCAAGGTCCCGGTTGAGGCAATCCTCATGGCTACCGAACATGACTATCAGCCTCTACTCGGCCACTCTGCATTGTGGTGTATCCCGAAGTCCGCCTTGAAAGGTGGTCACCTGAAGATCTGAGGCTGAATGTCTCTGACTGCTGAAGTGTTCCCCAACTGGAAGAATACATCCCTGTATCAATGTACCTTGCCTCAGGGCATCCTTGCCTGCAGTTTATGATATAGACAATGTTGGCCAAGTCACATGAGTACCTGCTGCGTCCATGGTGGGACATGTCCCCACATGTACCTTGGACCTTGGGTTCATGTCACACTACAAGTGACCCCACTAGACTATACACACACACACACACACACACACACACACACACACACACACACACACACATACATACTCTTACATACTCACACACTCATGCAGACCCTCTGTCATACACAGACACTCTCTCAGTCACACACACATACACCCTCCACACTCACACCCATTCACACACCCTTTCACAGGCCCATCACACACACACACACACACACACACTCTACCAAGCACACACACATGCAAACACAGACTCTCACATGCACTCACGCTCACATATACATACTCACACCACGCACTCTCTCTCCCTCACAGGCACGTACACACACGTATGAAGTGAATTTGCATTTGCAGAATTGTTATTGCAGATACATTCTATTCTGTTCTAAAAGCACACACGCAGGAGGCGGTCAATCCACGTAACATTTTATAAATTCCTACTTTGGAAATGGAACCAGTCTGGTTCAAGATTGGGATACAGACAGACTCTACCCTCACACCTTTAATGCATTGTCTGAGCTGAGATGTCACCCTTTTTTTTATAAAACCTTAAGTTATCTCGAGAATGTGACTTGAAAGAAATTTTGGTATTTACACATTAATGAATCAAAACCTGCAACTTATTCTAAAAGAAGAAAGACTGAACAGCAATTTAGGAGAAAGTGAGGATTGCAGATGCTGGAGATCAGACTTGAGAGTGTGGTGCTGGAAAAGTACAGCCAGTCAGGCAGCATCCGAAGAGCAGAAGGATCGACATTTCAGGCATTAGCCCTTCATCAGGAATGAGGCTTGTGGGCCAAGGCGGGGTGAGAGATAAATGGGAGATGGGTGGGGCTGGGGGATGGTAGCTGGGAATGTGATAGGTAGATGAAGGTGGGGGAGACGGTTGGAGAGGAGGGTGGAGCAGAAGGGTGGGAAGGAAGATGGACAGGTAGGACAGTTCAAGAGGGCGGTGCTGAGTTGGAAGGTTGGGATTGGGATAAGGTGGGGGATCGGAAATGGGGAAACAGCATTGATTCCATGTGTTTGGAGGTCCCAGGGTGGAAGATGAGATGTTTTTCCTCCAGGCGTCGAGTGGTTAGGATTTGGTGATGGAGGAGGCCCAGGACCTGCATATCCTTGGCGGAGTGGGAGGGGGAGTTAAAGTGTTCAGCCAAGAGCAGTGGAGTTGGTCATTGCAGGTGTCCCAGAGATGTTCTCTGAAATGATCTGCAAGTTGGTGTCCTGTCTCCCTAATGTACAGGAAACCACATTGGGTGCAACAGATGCAGGAGATGATGTGTGTGGAAGTACAAGTAAATTTCTGTCAAATGTGGAACAATTCTTTGGAGCCTTGGATGGAGGTGAGGGCTGCAGGTTTTGCACTTCTTGCAATAGCAAGGGAAGTTCCAGGTGGGGAGAGTGGTTTGGTGGGGGGTGTGGACCTGACAAGGTAGTCATGAAGGGAATGGTCTCTTGGAATTGCAGCTAGGGGTGGGGAGGGAACAATATCTCTGGTGGTGGGATCTGTTTGTAGGTGGTGGAAACAGCAGAGGATGATGTGCTGTTAACACGGACCTCCACTACAAACCCACTGACTCCCACAGCTACCTGGACTATACCTCCTCCCATCCTGCCTCTTGTAAAAATGCTATCCCTCATGCCCAATTCCTCCACCTCCATCGCATCTGCTCCCAGGAGGACCAATTTCACCAAGAACATCCAAGATGGCATCCTTCTTTAAAACTGAAATTTCCACTCTCACGTGGTCTACGATGCCCCAAGTGCATCCCCTCCACTTCCCACACCTCTGCTCTTGAACCCAACCCTTCCAATCGCAACAAGGACAGAACATCCCTGCTCCTCACCTACCACTCCACCAACCTCCAGATACATCGCATCAACCTCCGCCATTTCTGCCACCTACAAACAGACCCCACCCCGAGAGATATATTTCCCACCCCTATCTGCGTTTCAAAGAGACGATTCCCTCCACAACTCCCTTATCAGGTCCCCGCCCCCTCACCAATTCACCCTCCCCTCTCGACACCTTCCCCTGGCATCGCAAGAGGTGCAAACTCTGCACCCACACCTCCCCCCTCACCTCTGTCCAAGCCCCAAAGGATCCTTCCACATCTGACAGAAATTTACCTACTTCCACACACGTTATCTACTGCATCTTTTGCATCTGATGTGGTGTATTCTACTTTGGGGAGACAGGACGCCAACTTGCAGATCATTTCAGAGAAGATCTCTGGGACACCTGCACTGGCCAAACTGACCGCCCTGTGGTTAAACACTTCAACTCCCCTCCCACTCCACCAAGTTCATGCAGGTCCTGGGTCTCCTCCATCGCCAAACCTTAACCTCCCGACTCCTGGAGGAAGAACACCTCAACTTCCACCTTGGGACCCTCCAACCACATGAGACCAATGTGGATTTCACCAGTTTCCCCATTTCCCCTCCCCCCGCCTTATCCCAGTCCCAACCTTCCAATATGGCATCACCCTCTTGAATGTCCAAATGTCCATCTTCCTTCCCACTTATCCGTTCCATCCTCCTCTTTAACTTATCACCTTCGCCCCCACCTTCATCTACCTATCACATTCCCAGCTACATTCCCCCCAGCCCCACCCCCTCCCCTTTATCTCTCATTCCCCACCTTTGGCCCACAAGCCTCATTCCTGATGAAGGGCTTATGCCAGAAATATCGTTTCCCCTGCTCCTCAGATGTTGCCTCACCAGCTATGCTTTAACAGCAATCTAGATTTATTCAGTATATCATTTCAGTTGCATGACACTGTGATCTTTCTGCTATAAATGCTGTGTTTTATGATCCTACTCCACAACTACCTGATGAAGGAGCAGCAAATAAACCTGTTGGACTATAATCTGGCGTTGTGTGGTTTTTAACTTTGTCCACCCCAGTCCAACACCGGCATCTCCACATCATGGCTAATCCTGGTTAGTTAGAACACACATTCCACATACAAATATGTTTTCATGAGTTTTACAGAAGTAATTAAGTTCATTACAAATGCAAATGAAATCACTTTAATGAAGGCAGTAGTTTTCAGCCTATCAAGTTTCAGATGCCAGTTCATGACATTGGTTCACTGGGCAGGGATTTCCTGTTCTGTTTTGCTCCTTGCAGTCTTTTTTGTCTGTCTTTGATCTTCCTTTTGATGCAGCAAAGCACTAACACCCAGGATGTATTAATCCTTACTAGCCATAATCCCTATACATGATCAGAGGCATCGAAAGTTAAATTGGCTTATTAATGCAAAAACTGTGCCTGAACAGTTCATGGTCAATCTTGGATTGGCTAAACAATTTGTGTCTAATTTCGAACTGGTTTCTTTAACTGCATGGTGATTTTACACAAATGGGAAGAAATGGTGAAAAACCCAGTAATATTTGGATTTGAGTGAACTGTTGATATTTGAGCCCCATTTTAAAGTATGCAAAATATGCCTGACCAGTATGTCTCATTTGCAATTATTCCCAATTTTTCCTTCTGGATAGTGACATCAGAATACTGTCTCCCCATTCATTCCTTAACATGCCAAACACTTTAGCACAGTTTGTCCTTAGTTTACCATGTACGTAGATTTTTCACCAAGGTAGTGTGGCACTGGTGATTATCTGGCATTAGATACTCCGCATATTGGATTATCTGGCAAGATCACAAGGTCCCGCAGCTCCGCGAAACTATGTTATCCAGCATTCAATTATCCTGAATTTGATTAACTGAACAAACTACTCCCTGCCTGTGTCCTTCAGATAATTGAGGTTCCTCTGTATATATCTGTGTAGAGAATGTAATGTCATCTCTAAGTGATTAACGATCAGTGGTAGTCTGGCGCACTGACCTCTACACCGCTGAAGCCAAACGCCAACTCAAGGACACCTCTTCCTACTGCCCCCACGACCATGACCCCACCCCCCCATCACCAAACCATCATCTCCCAGACCATACAGAACCTCATCACCTCAGGAGATCTCCCACCCACAGCTTCCAACCTCATAGTCCGGGAACCCTTCACTGCCCGGTTCTATCTCCGTCCCAAGATCCACAAGCCTGACCAACCTGGCCAACCCATTGTCTCAGCATGCTCCTGCCCCACTGAACTCATTTCTACCTACCTCGACACTGTCTTATCCCCCCTAGTCCAGGAACTCCCCACATACGTTCGAGACACCACCCACATGCTCCACCTCCTCCAAGGCTTCCGTTTCCCCGGCCCCCAATACCTCATCTTCACCATGGATATCCAATCCCTCTAGACCTCCATCCGCCATGACCAGGGCATCCAAGCCCTCCGTTTTTCCTCTCCCGATGTCCCAAACAGTACCCTTCCATCAACACTCTCATTCGTTTGGCCGAACTGGTCCTCACCCTTAACAATTTCTCCTTCAAATCCTCCCACTTCCTCCAGACCAAAGGGGTAGCCATGGGCACACGTATGGGCCTCAGCTATGCCTGTCTCTTTGTTGGCTACATAGAACAGTCGATCTTCGGTAATTACACCGGCACCACTCCCCACCTCTTCCTCCGCTACATTGGTGACTGCATTGGCGCCAACTCATGCTCCGGCGAGGAGGTTGAGCAATTCATCAACTTCACCAACACATTCCACCCTGGCCTTAAATTTACCTGGACCATCTCTGACACCTCCCTCCCCTTCCTGGACCTCTCCATCTCCATTAATGACGGTCGACTTGACACTGACATTTTTTACAAACCCACCGACTCCCACAGCTACCTGGATTACACCTCTTCCCACCCTATCTCTTGCAAAAATGCCATCCCGTATTCCCAATTCCTCCACTTCCGCCATATCTGCTCCCAGGAGGACTAGTTCCACCACAGAACACACCAGATGGCCTCCTTCTTTAGAGACCGCAATTTCCCTTCCCACGTGGTTAAAGATGCCCTCCAACGCATCTCGTCCACATCCCGCACCTCCTCCCTCAGACCCCACCCCTTCAATCGTAACAAGGACAGAACGCCCCTGGTGCTCACCTTCCACCCTACAAACCTTCGCATAAACCGAATCATCTGCCAACATTTCCGCCACCTCCAAAAAGACCCCACCATCAGGGACATATGTCCCTCCCCACCCCTTTCCACCTTCCAAAAAGACCGTTCCCTCTGTGACTACATGGTCAAGTCCACCCCACCCCCCCACAACCCCCCTCCCATCCTGGCTCCGCAGGAATTGCAAAACCTGCGCCCACACCTCCTCCCTCACCTCCATCCAAGGCCCTAAAGAAGCCTTCCACATCCATCTAAGTTTTACCTGCACATCCACCAATATCATTTATTGTATCCGTTGCTCGGTGGAGTGGTGGACAGCGAAGAAGGATGTGGCAGGTTACAGCGGGATATAAATAAGTTGCAGAGCTGGGCAGAAAGGTGGCAAATGGAGTTCAATGTAGGTAAGTGTGAAGTCATTCACTTTGGTAGGAGTAACAAGAAGATGGATTACTGGGCTAACGGTAGGCTACTTGGTAGTGTGGATGAGCAGAGGGATCTTGGTGTCCATGTACACAGATCTCTGAAAGTTGCCACCCAGGTAAATAGTGCTGTGACAAAGGCATATGGCGTACTGGGCTTTATTGGTAGAGGAATTGAGTTCTGGAGTCCTGAGGTCATGTTGCAGTTGTATAAGACTCTGGTGCGGCCTCATCTGGAGTATTGTGTGCAGTTTTGGTCGCCATACTATAGGAAGGATGTGGAGGCACTGGAACGGGTGCAGAGGAGGTTTACCAGGATGTTGCCTGGCATGGTAGGAAGATCGTATAAGGAAAGGCTGAGGCAATTGGGGCTGTTCTCATTGGAGAAAAGAAGGTTTAGGGGAGATTTGATAGAGGTGTACAAGATGATTAGGGGTTTAGATAGGGTTGACAGTGAGAACCTTTTTCCACGTATGGAGTCAGGTGTTACTAGGGGACACAGCTTTAAATTAAGGGGAGGTTGGTATAGGACAGATGTTAGGGGTAGATTCTTTACTCAAAGAGTTGTGAGTTCATGGAATGCCCTGCCAGTAACAGTGGTGGACTCTCCCTCTTTATGGTCATTCAAGCGGGCATTGAATAAGTATATGGAGGTTATTGGGCTAGTGTAGGTTAGGTAGGCTTTGGTCGGCGCAACATCGAGGGCCGAAGGGCCTGTACTGCGCTGTATTTTTCTATGTTCTATGTTCTATGATGCGGTCTCTTCTACATTGCGGAGACTGGATGCTTCCTAACAGAGCGCTTTAGCAAATATCTCTGGGACATCCGCATCAAACAACCACACCCCCCTGTTGCCCAACATTTCAACTCCCCCTCCCACTCTGCCGAGGACATGGAGGTCCTGGGCCTCATTCACCGCCGCTGCCTCACCACCAGACGCCTGGAGGAAGAACGCCTCATCTTCCGCCTCGGAACACTTCAACCCCAGGGCATCAATGTGGATTTCACCACTTTCCTCATTTCCCCTTCCCCCACCTCACCGCAGTTCCAACTTCCAGCTCAGCACTGTCCCCATGACTTGTCCTACCTGCCTATCTTCTTTTCCACCTATCCACTCCACCCTCCTCTCTGACCTACCACCTTCATCCCCTCCCCCACTCACCTATTGTCTTCTATGCTATTTTCTCTCCACCTCCACCCTCCTCTAACTTATCTCTCCAGGCTTCAGTCTCTCTGCCTTTATTCCTGATGAAGGGCTTTTGCCCGAAACGTCGATTTTACTGCTTCTCGGGTGCTGCCTGAACTGCTGTGCTCTTCTAGCACCACTAATCCAGAATCCCAAATCTCCCAACTGATCCATTTGAAGAAATTAAAACAGTGACAAAAATAACTGCAGACCTAGTTCCAAAGCCATATCTACAGCTATAGACCTGCTATATGCGTTGTATGAACTAAACCATTTTAATACCTTTGATTAAAATCTCTTACACCTCAAAGCATTCTCACATGTTTACCTGAGTTTACATTATCCTGAGCCATAAGGCAACAATAAAGTCATAAGGGTTTTACTCTTATCAAGACTCCATGTCTTTTTCCCTACAGAAAGTGTTTAAAACTAGCCATACTCAAACAAAATATAATTTTGTTCCTTGCTTGTTTATTCAACTAAAAAGTATTTATTATCGAAAAAAACTCAATTCTACACCGGTCGTTCATAACAATCTACTTTAGTGCTATGAAGCAGGTAATTATAGTTTTTGAGCTGCTGCAAAAATTCAATGTATAATTTGCTTAAATAATGAAATAAAATTGGGTTAATTTAAAAGGTTATTCATTTCAGTATTGTGAATAAATCTATAGTATTCATTTAAAAAAAAGAATACAACTCTATCAACTCAATCACTTTATTACACAGTCAAGGTAAAAATGTATCTATTAAAATAATAATTTTCGGCGATCTGAGAAGATCACACTGCAGAGCTTCGCCTTGCAACAGGACAGTCCTTTAACCCGCCCAACCCAGGTCATCAGGATTTCTTGGGGTGTTGGAAAGATTGCGGAGCCCCAAGAAGCATTTAAATACTGACTTACCTGTATTTTCAGCTGTTCAGAAATGCCTAAAAATGGAGGAGGAGCATCTGAGGCCGGGCCTGCAGCTCAGCCTGCAGCAGCCTCGGAGCCGATTACTCTCCAGGACCTGGTGAACCAGCTCTCGAAATCTTGTGAGATGTTGGGGAAACAGATTGAAGAGAAGCTGGCTCAAGACTCTCTCATGCTGCAGAAGCATGAGCAGCAGCTGGGAGACCTGGAGAAGAGGACGGATGAGGTGGAGCACAGGGTCACAGCGGTGGAAGCTGGTGCCTGTTCATTCAAGGAAGAGCTCCAAGCCCTGAAGATGCAGGTTTGTAATTTGCGTGACCAAGTGGATGATCTTGAAAACAGGGGCAGGAGAAAAAACATTCGGATCATCGGTCTGCCTGAGGGTAAGGAAGGTGAGCGGCCTGTGGCATTTGTTGAAGATTGGTTTCCGAAATTCCTTGACTTGGAGACTGGCATGAGAGGATTGAAGATAGAGAGAGCTCACCGGGTTGCAGCACGGAGGTCGGGTCTGGGTCAACCCCTGAGATATCCGGCAGTGCTTTGGGTCACCTTAGATGGGTCTATGCATCTCTTTGACATGTTGGAGAAGGCAAGAGACTTTGTGGACAAACCAACCTAATTTAAACAATTGTAGTATGTATAAATATTGTTGCTTGGGTATATGTTTATCATTCTGTAAAAGAAATGGAGGAAATCCGGTTGGAGCTTTGATTTTCCCCCTTTTTTTCCTCTATTGATAATAACTTGGTTCAAGCTATGTCTGGCAGTGGTTAAGATGAATGGCTTTGACCAAGTTTATTTTTCATCATTTGATACCAGAAGTAGGGGAGTGGCTATATTGGTTAGGAAAAATCTCTCTCATTTAAATTGTTGGAATGTGTTAAAGACACATACAGGAGGTTTGTAATTCTTATAAATGGTGAAGAATATGGCATTTTAAATAATTATTGTCCCCCGGCTCATCCTCTTAAATTCTTGGTAGATGCTTTTTCTAAACTGATAAGTCTCAAGTCTCGGCACATCATTATAGGGGGAGATTTTAACTGCCTCATGGACCCCTCAGTAGACAGGTTGCCTAAAGGTCCCTTGAAACCCTCTGCACAAACTAAACAGTTATTGGGTTTGTGTGGGGAATTAGAGTTGGTGGACATCTGGAGGTGTCTCCACCCAACAGGTAGGGATTTCACGTTTTTCTCCAATCTTCATTGATGCCACACGAGGATTGATTTTTTTCTGACCCCTGCGGTAATCCTGGGTCTGGTGGCATCCTGTACAATTGGTAATATTGCCATCTCTGATCATGCTCCAGTGTACCTCATGGTTAAGTTTAAGAATGTTACAGTGGATTCAAGGTACTGGTGAATGGACCCCTTTATTCTCATGGACAGTAAGTTTGTGGAGTATTTCTCTAGGGAATTTTGGGCAAACCTAGACATCAGCATTGGCTCGGTTGATAGCTCATCTGTTCTCTGGGAAACTGCCAAAGCTTATGCCAGAGGTTTAGTTATTTCATATTCCACCAGCAGGAAGCAGCAGAAGGGTGAGCAGCAACGTCTCCTTGAAACACGGTTGAAGATAGCCATGAAGGCCTATTTTGACAGACGCTTGTTGGATAAACTACAGAGGATTATGGCACTGCGGTCTGCACTAAATTCCGTACTCACACATACGGCAAAGAAGGAGCTGGCTTTTACAAAGCAAAGGTTATACGAGCATGGTGACAAGCCAAGCAAATACTTAGCATACCTTGCCAGAAAGAGAAGTGCCCCACAAACCAATACAGCAATTAGGGAAGGGTCTGGGAACCTAACATGCAATTCTAAAAAGATTAATGTGGCGTTCCAGAGATTCTACTCTAAATTATATCAGTCTGAGAATTGTGAGGAGGGGCAGGCCAAAATGGAATCCTTTTTTAGAGATCTGAAGCTCCTGGGTGTGACTGCGGAACAACAGTCCTTTCTCAATGCCCCATTATCAGAGCAAGAAGTGCAGGAAGCTGTGAGGCAGCTTCAGAGTGGAAAGGCGCCCGCTCCTGATGGACTTCCCAGTGAATTCTATAAAGAATTTATAAGTATACTGTCAGGCCCGATTCTGAATATGTTTAATGATTCATACAATCATGATTATCTCCCACCATCTCTGAGAGAGTCCAATATTTAACTTATCCTTAAAAAAGGGAAGGATCCGGAAGACTGTGCTTCATACAGGCCCATCTCGCTCGAAAATGTGGACTTTAGGATCCTCTCTAAGGCTCTTGCGTTAAGGGTGTAGACTGTGTTACCCTGTATTATTAAAGAGGATCAGACGGGCTTCATAAAGGGTCACAGATCCTCCAACAACGTTAAGAGGCTGCTTAACATAATTCAAGCATGCCAAAAGCAGACAATACAGGGATTGGTGATTTCTTTAGATGCAGAGAAGGCATTTGACCGAGTTGAGTGGCCGTACCTTTTCTGTACTCTAGAACAGTTTGGTCTGGGCGAAGTTTTCATAAGATGGGTAAAGGTTCTCTACAGTGTACTTCTCGTGGCGGTCATTACCAACGGGGTATGATCAAGTATTTTAATATTTCTAGGGGCAGCTGGCAGGGCTGTCCCCTTTCACCATTACTTTTTACGTTGGTGATTGAACCGTTGGCAGAGACCATTCGTGGGGATCTCAATATATCAGCTCCAGAAGTGGGATCAAAATTACATAAGATCTCACTGTATGCAGACGATGTTCTAACTTTCTTGACAAATCCAGCAGTTTCAGTGCCTTGCCTGATACAATGCATTCACGCGTTTGATGCTTTTTCAGGGGATATGATTAATTTTGCTAAATCAGAGGCTATGCCTATGGGTGGTCTTACGAAAGAGTTGGCTCTTGAGAGTGACTATAGATTCCCATTTAGGTGGTCACGGGGGGTTTTTGTGTATTTGGGCATATTCATTACTCAAGTATTTGAAAAAATTAAACAAGATCTTCCAGTCTCATGGTTGGGTCGGATAGCGCTTATTAAGATGAATATTCTCCCTAATTTGCTATACCCTATACGGATGCTCCCCTGATTTTCAATAAACAAACACTCAGAAGACTGAATGGTTGGTTCAGCTCCTTTATCAGGCACCATTAACAGCCCCTCATTAAATTTGCCAAACTGCAGTTGTCTCACAGATTGGGGAGAGTAGACCTTCCGGACATTAAAACTTACCAATTAAGCTTGCTTTTGACCTACGTAAGTGATTGGGTTTGTGGGGACCCTCTTTCAATATGGCTAGATATCGAAGTCTCCCAGGCAAGGTGCCCCCTTACCAGTTGGCTGTTTTTGGACAAGGTGAGGACAGTTAAGGAATATTGCCATAACCCAATAGTCATCAATACTGTGAAAGCATGGAGGGCAATTCGGCAGAGGGAAGGTAATATTGGCAAAACATTTTTGTTTACAACTTTAGTGGGTATGCAGATTTTCAACTGAGTATGATAGATTCAGGATTTAAATGTTAGGCAGCTAGGGGTATATAAGACCATAAGACCATAAGACCATAAGACATAGGAGTGGAAGTAAGGCTATTTGGCCCATCGAGTCCACTCCGCCATTCAATCATGGCTGATGGGCATTTCAACTCCACTTACCCGCATTCTCCCATAGCCCTTAATTCCTCAAGACAACAAGAATCTATCAATCTCTGCTTTGAACACATTTAGCGTCCCAGCCTCCACTGCACTCTGCATGGGTGATTTATTTAAGGGAGATATAATGATGTCCTTCGATCAGTTAGTACGGAAGTACGAGTTACCTAATATAGACCTCTTTTGTTTTTTCAAGTTAGGGATTTTATTCAAAAAAAGACCACACTTTTGACTGATCCCTACAAATCTGACATAGAAAGAGGAGTACTAAGGGTTAAAAGTACACTCTCTGTCAGTACTTTATATCACCAATTGGGGGGTGCCACCTCAGATGAGTCTGATCTACTCTGCAAGATGTGGGAAAGAGAGCTGGGTGTTGAAGTTTCTTCAGAGGCATGGGAGGATATTTGGGAGAATGCAAGGAAGACAGCAATTTGCAATAGGACCCATGCTTTACAGTTGAAGATTCTCCATAGGGTCCATTTAGCCCCAGACCGTTTGTCAAAATTTAAACCAGGGTATCTTCAGCATGTCCTAAGTGCAAGGTCTGTACGGGTACTCTTACCCATTGTCTTTGGTCTTGTGACAGACTTCAAACAGATTGGAGCGCTGTGGTGGTGCATTGGAGAGGATTTTAGGTGTAGGGGTGGAGAAGGACCCTATTTCTCTACTTTTGGGCTTACCCATTATATTTCCTGCAGACTCGCATAAGAAAAAACTTTTCAATATTCTTACGTTCTGTGCAAGGAAGAATATCTTGCTCGGTTGGATATCAGAAAACCCCCCAGGCCTGTTGGGTTGGCGGAAGATTGTTATGGAGCATATTCCCTTGGATTTTATCACAAATATGTTACACCCCAAAACTGAGAATTTTTACAAGAAATAGCAACCCTTTTTGAAATACCTGGACACAATTTATCTGTCACACTAACAAGGGCTTTTATATAGCCGTAACATTTGTGTTTCATGAGTCCAATATCCAGGGAGGAGGAGCTGTGAATGTATGAGTGTTTTGTTTGGCTGGGCTGGGTTATTACTATTTATTTGTTTGTTGTTAGGTATTTATTTATTTGGTTAAATAGCTAGTCTGGGTTTTTTTTTAAATGTTATACTTCTCTATATATGTTTATACATTTGTACAGGAGGGTGGGTTGGGGATTTTTTTTATTATTTGGGTTTACTTTTGTACTATTTTCAACAACTTCTTTGATATTTGTTCACAGACAGCAAATAAAACTGTCCACGTTACATTGTTGTGTTTGCATAAATTTCCATGCACTGAATCCACTGTACTCTGAGCAATAACTATTTCTGGGTAGTTATAACCGTGTGCACTCAAATGCTCAATCATTTTTTTTTGGCTAAATGAAAGTTGCATGAGATTTTTAACGAGTTTATTTCACTGTGGTTTGCCAAGCTTACTTAATTAACCTGACTCACCTCATGATAACCCAAATGACCAATTCTACCCCCATCTTACCACATGCCATTCCCAGAACAAGTCACCACTGACGGATATCCAACAAAACTCCGGCATCCCTTGCATCCATGTCATCTTTGTGAAGCTGGTGTGCACCTGGACAAATGTTGGCAATCTGGTGTTGTTCCTTATCAACATACTAGCACAGAAACCACAAAGCTGTACTGTCCCACCACATAATCAGGATGGCTGACACTCCTTCACACATAAAACGTCACTCCCACATCCGAGTCACTGGTTAAAACCCACATAAGACTTTTTACCTGTCCTTAGCTACATTCCATCTGAAAACCTCCCTTGAGTCCCCAGTATACTTTTCTTAATACGCATTCATCACCTAAATTTTGACGTTGTGTCGTAGGAAAACATCACTTACAGGTAACCATTCAGACAAGTCCAAGCATGAGTTTTAAGTGTCAGCCAACAAAAAGGAATGGAAAGGAAATCAATACAGGCTACAGTTCATACTTGCAATATGCACCAATGTTCACAGCTTCACCTTGACAGTCCATGATTCACTCAGCCAGCATCCACTGGAACCAGGTATCAATTCGATCCTGTTTGCCTTATAGGGACCAATTCAGCTGTTTCCATTACTCCCACAACTCAGCATCCAGCACATCATATCATTCCCTATTCCAATTATCCAGATTTATATTGTTTTTGGTTTAATGTAATTGTTGGTGGGCGGCACAGTGGCAAGGTGGTTAGCACTGTTGCCTCACAGCGCCAGAGACCTGGGTTCAATTCCCGCCTCAGGCAACTGACTGTGTGAAGTTTGCACGTTCTCCCCGTATCTGCGTGGGTTTCCTCCGGGTGCTCCGGTTTCCTCCCACATTCCAAAGATGTGCGGGTCAGGTGAATTTGCCATGCTAAATTGTCCGTAGTGTTAGGTAGGGGGTAAATGTAGGGGTATGGGTGGGTTACGCTTCGGCGGGTCAGTGTGGACTTGTTGGGCCGAAATGCCTGTTTCCACACTGTAAGTAATCTAATCTAATCTTAAAAATCCCTTTTTCAATAAAAATATCTTTAAAAATTTCTTGGAGATTGTGACCTGATGTGCTTTTCCAGTGCCATACTTTTCTCCTCAACTTAACAACCTCCCAAGGAAACAATAGCAACCACCTGGTGAAATCAGCTCACGGCTTGCTTTGCTCCATGTTTGGTACCAAGCACCAATATCTCAGCTCATGTTCATTGGCAATGGTGTCTTTGCCAGTGATCATTGTCAGACAACATGTACCTGTGCCTAAGAACCCCCGTGGCACATCTCTGAACCACTTTAAGGGTATTTTAGCACTTCAACATTCTAACATTGCTAGCCCGGTAACAATCATTGTAATGTTGCTGCAAGGACACTGTTCTCAGGGATCATGCCCAGCTCATGGAATGCCCCAGATTGCATCTCCAGGCTTTCACTTGAAAGAATAGTGCTTACTTCCTCTAAGCTTATTTGGCTGTTCACATCATCCTTACTTTGCAAAGCCATGCCTTGCCTTTTTGCACTCCTCCCCTCAACCAAAGATACCAGATTCATTTGTGCAATCCTCAGTCAAGACAAAGGATTAGCTTTGCTCATGGGTTCCCAGCATAATAAGTCAACGGCTGTCTCAGATACCAGCCCAATCCCTACTCAGAGTGATCAGAGTCAAAAAATGCTTTGCAGAAGGGTTTAGGAACTGAATGACAGACACCATACATCCTGTCTTGAGTCTTCTGCATTAATTTGGGCTTTTTCCCTCAGAAAATGAGAGAGGGGGTACTATCACTGGAGATGAAGTGAGTGGCACTGATAGTACTGTTGGTGCAATTGGGGAGGTGTCCTGAGAGTGTGAATAAGCAGCATGTTAGGCATACATATACGCTCAGTGGTTTCAGGGTTTGGCATAGGTGACAGTGATGTGGAGGTGCCGATGTTGGACTAGGGTGGACAAAGTTAAAAATCATACAACACCGGATTATAGTCCAACAAGTATATTTGAAAGTTCAAGCATTTGGACCACTAATCTTTCATCAGGTAGCTATGAGTGGGGAAGATGTTGCAGGCAATAGTGAGAGTGTACAACATGATCCTTGATGGGAGGTGGATATAGTAGCAGATAGTGAATGTGAGGTATCAGAGAAAAGATTGCGGAACTTACCCTGACAGAGTTGGGAAGGTCATTGAACTACTTTCTACAATATTGGTCATTTCTCCAAATGGCTGAGACTGTTTTAACCTTGGTGGCAAATTTGTGCCCAGGTTGGCATGATCTGGGACCTGCAGGACCTAATACTTGAACTCAAACAGCAAAGGTAATAGCTGTGCAGATTCACTGCTTATCAGACAGCAGTGTAGGTTTATTTCTCTCTCTCTTTCTCACACACACTCCCATGTTATCTATGCCTTTGTTCTCTTCCTCCTTTTTAAAGTGCCGTTGTTTTGATCTTTTTTTCCCTCAAAGTTCCAAAACAATGTAACAGCTTATTAAACAGTAATTACTGCTCCTGGAATTTGAAGAAATCGCCTCCAACACCTAAAACAATCTTCCTCCTATAGGAAAGATGTTGTGAAATGTGAAAGGGATCAGAAAAGATTGCCAAGGATGTTGACAGGGTTAGAGGGTTTGAGCTATCGGGAGAGACTGAAATAAACCGGGGCTCTTTTCCCTGGAGCATCGGAGGCTGAGGGTGACCTTGTAGAGGTTTATAAAATCATGAGGGACATGGATAGGAGAAGGTGAGGACTGTCGGTGCTGGAGATCAGAGTAAAAAGGTGTGGTGCTGGAAAAGCACAGCTGGTCAGGTGGCATCTGAGGAGCAGGAAAGTCGACATTTCGAATGTGAGCTCTTCATTAGGAACATGGATAAGGTAAATCGACAAGGTCTTTTCCCTGGGGTGGAAAAGTCTGAAGTGGAGGAGTCCAAAACTAGAGGTTTAGGTTGAGAGGTGAAAGATTTAAAAGAGATATAAGGGGCAATGTTTTCATGCAAAGGGTGGTGCTTGTATGGAATGAGATGCCAAAGGAGGTGGTGGAGACTGGCACAATTATAGCATTAAAAAGCATCTGGATGGGTACATGAATAGGAAGGATTTGGAGCAGTTTGGGCCAAGTGCTGGCAAATGGGACTCAATTAATTTAGGATATCTGGTTACCATGGACGAGTTGGACTTGAAGGGTCTGTTTATGTGCTGTACATCTCTATGAATCTATCACAGTGCCCATAAGGTAGAGTGCCAGCTTGCCCCTGTCTACCATGACCAGGGTAAATGTCAAAATCTGTGCATTGGAGTTTTGACTGACTGTCCGGGTGCTCAATGGTCTTTTAAACATGGCCCAGACACAAGAGATCCACTGAGTTGTGAGTCGATGTAGGAACAATGGGCAGGAAGTTGAGGTGGAAATTGGATATTCGAGATGCCATGGGGCATGGTAGGTAATTAACGAGGTGGGTTTAGTTGATTGCCATACTTGCATGATATAATATGCAGCAATAGCTGAAAATGTGTTGCTGGTTAAAGCACAGCAGGTTAGGCAGCATCCAAGGAACAGGAAATTCGACGTTTTGGGCATAAGCCCTTCATCAGGAATGAGGAGACTGTGCCAGGCAGGCTAAGATAAAAGGTAGGGAGGAGGGACTTGGGGGAGGGGCGATGGAGATGTGATAGGTGGAAGGAGGTCAAGGTGAGGGTGATAGGCCGGAGTGGGGTGGGGGTGGAGAGGTCAGGAAGAAGATTGCAGGTTAGGAGGGCGGTGCTGAGTTGAGGGAACCGACTGAGACAAGGTGGGGGGAGGGGAAATGAGGAAACTGGAGAAATCAGAGTTCATTCCTTGTGGTTGGAGGGTTCCCAGGCGGAAGATGAGGCGCTCCTTCTCCAGCCGTCGTGTTGTTATGTTCTGCCAGTGGAGGAGTCCAAGGACCTGCATGTCCTCGGTGGAATGGGAGGGAGAGTTAAAGTGTTGAGCCACGGGGTGGTTGGGTTGGTTGGTCCGGGCGTCCCAGAGGTGTTCTCTGAAGCGTTCTGCAAGTAAGCGGCCCGTCTCCCCAATATAGAGGAGGCCACATTGGGTGCAGCGGATGCAATAGATGATGTGTGTGGAGGTACAGGTGAACTTGTGGCAGATATGGAAGGATCCCTTGGGGCCTTGGAGGGAAGTGAGGGAGGAGGTGTGGGCGCAAGGTTTACATTTCCTGCGGTTGCAGGGGAAGGTGCCGGGAGTGGAGGTTGTGTTCCCCTCGCCCCATAACACCCTTTGAGGTTCTCTGAATGGTGGTGTGCTTTTCTTCACATGCACCTCATTTTAAGTTATAATTCTTATCAGCAAGATGACAGTGTTAATTTGACTGGTGGAAATGGCATGATGCAATCGGCTTTTGATACAGAAGCAGTTTCACTTTGCATACATCGCAAATGCGTGAAGAAATCTTTGCAAATGAAATGTACCTGAAGCTTGCAAATGCATGCTTCACATATTTGTTTCTTCAATGTCATAATGTCTAGTAGATGTGGATCCCATGTGCTCACTCATCAAAGTGACATTTGATTGTCCAAAGTGGGAATTGTCCAGAAACACATTTTCAGCTCTGATCTCCAGCATCTGCAGTCCTCACTTTCTCCCAAAGTGGGAATTGTCCAAATAGTTTTCAATTGCATCACACATGTAGAGAATGGCAACTAATGACAGGAATCACAGGTTATGCTGGACACTGTCAGGAGCAGTCTCCACCTGGTTTGCAGGTAACCCACCCCTCCCACCAAATTACCATGTCCGCTTTTACATCCTGCCAGCCCATTTCTATCCACCCTCATTGCTACCGAAGGATCTCATGAGTGTAGCAGTGAAATGCCATGATAGATATGGGGGCTAGCAAATACTGGATGTCAATGTCTGCATGAGGCTGGTATCCATGGAGTTGAAATGCTGTTTGCTCCTACACCACATGCAGGTTCTTCAGAGCAAGTGGTGAGTGGAATTCACCAGTTAGCCCGTTTGTATTTCCATGTTAAGTTTTGTCAAAGTCTAGCTTGTTTGGCATATTTGATAACATGCAAAGCTGATTATTAATGAGGTGAGTTGGACTGTTAACAAGGCATTTATCAGCCAATAAACTTTCTTAATGTACAACTTGCTACTGCCCAGCAAGAATCTCACTATGCCGCTTAACATAAGCCTAAAAGATGGAGCAAGATGCTCCCAGTGTTAAGATTGGTCTCACTGGACATCTTGTCTGATTCTGCTGCACATCTCCTCATTGACCACATTGCTCAGACCCCTGTAAGATTCTGCCCACAATATTATTTCCTGACAATAGGTACAGTACCTACAAATTTAACTGAGTTCATCATACAGCAATATTGTAAATTATTAATTTTTGTAAGTTGTCACCAAATTCATGTTTCACTGTTCAAATGTCACAGATACTATTTTAAATTAATTTTTACTTTGAGTCACTATCGTGATTTACATAAAGGTACTGCAGATGACTTGTGTTCCATGAGTTACTTTCATTGAATTGAACACCTTTTTTTTAACAGTTCAGTTATGGTTAATTTTAGAACGTAGCATGTGTGACTCATTATGATTAATTTGAATTCTGCCATTTTGGACTTGTTTGCATTTCAGATGCTGTTCAGACTTTGAAATGTAATGACTATTGTCAAAGTCAAATGATATTGTAGGTAAGTTTATTCAGTCATAGAGTCATAGAGATGGACAGCACGAAACAGATCCTTCAGTGCAACTCATCCATGCTGACTAGATATCCCAAATTAATCTGGTCCCATTTGCCAGCACTTGGTCCTTATCCCTCTAAACTCTTCCTATTTGTGTGCCCATTCAGATGCCTTTTAAAAGTTGTAATTGTATGAGCCTTCACCACCTCCTCTGGCATCTCATTCCATACACACACCACCCTCTGTGTGAAAAAGGTGCTCCTTAGGTCCAAATTAAATTTTTCCCCTTTCACCCTAAACCTATACCCTCTAGTTCTGGACTCCCCCACCCAGAGAAAAAACCTTATCTATTTATCCTATCCATGCCCCTCATGATTTTAAAAACCTCTATAAGGTCACCCCTCAGCCATGATACTCCAGGGAAAACAGCCCCATCCTATTCAGCCTCTCCTGTAGCTCAAACTCTCCAACCCTGGCAATATCTTTGTAAATCTTTTCTGAACTCTTTCAAGGTTCACAACATCCTTCCTATAGGAGGATGACCAGAATTACACCCAATATTCCAAAAGTGGCTTTACCAATGTCCTTCTTCTTTCATTTTGATGACTGAAAATTCTGATTGACATTATCTCACAAACAATCCAGCACTTTTATTGAGAATTTTAAGCAAAACAACTGCAAAGGGACCATCCAGTTACCTCTCAGGTGACCAAACTTTTGGTTATATAGGCGTGATCTTAAAAAAGATCTTTCTTTTTGGTTCACTAGAACTCTTCATGTCTACATGCATCTTCTGTCTTCTTTTATTTTCAGTGCTTTTGGGGTTTAAATAGAATATACAGCTTTTATAAGGGTTCATACACAATGCGGTTCTTGATGTCAGTTGTGTAATGTGTTTCTATTATCTTAGCTATAAAAGGACATCTTCCTATCCCACTGTAATAACTCTCTGCTGATTTTTTAAAAAATGTTGTGATCAATAGTTCTATTCAATTCAAATTGATCTATTTAATTCAGTATCAATGCAATGAACAAGAATAGATATAATTAGCAAGTATCTCACTCATCTGGTTTCTACATAACAAACACAAACTCAAATAAAACAAAGGTGCTGGAGATCTGAAAAAAAAACAGAAATTGCTGGTGAAACTCAGCATATCTGGCAGCATGTATTGGAAGAAAACAGACTCAATGCTACAAGTCCAGTAACCTTTCTTCAGAACTGAAGGAAGTTCTGAAGAAGGGTCACTGGATTCAAAATGTTAAATGTGTTTTCTCTCTTCACAGATGCTGCTGGACCTGCTGAGTTTCTCCGACAATTTTTGTTTTGGATTTACAGCATTTGCAGTTCTTTGTTTTATTTCATTTACTCTGATGACAATTGGAAGAGAATTAGTAGTTATTTTAATATGACCTTTTCTTCAAACAAATCCATTTTAATTAATTATCGATCACTCAGTTTTTACATTACCAAGCTGTTTCTATTTTTCAGTCTGTGCTGTTTTGCATTTAATCTTTATTTACTCCTTTTGTTGTTGGTAACTTTAAAGTATGAGCACATTCTTGGGTTAACAGTGACCTATAAAACTGGATTTTGAAAAATGCTCAACATGACTTCAAATCTAAATATTGTGTCTTGTCATTAAAGTTTATTGCTGATGGTTCAGCTTTGGTTTGGCCATCTTCTCTGTAGTGTAAAGGATCATGCTATGCATTGTCTTTCACACCTAGGCTTGGCTACTATTTGGAGAGCAGCTGGAAAATGAATAGAATAGTTCTTATGTGTATTGCCTTGCATTGTCGAAGAAGACTGAGGACACAGTAGGGAGTGAGATGCCACAGAGCAATAATTACTCATCATGCCAATCACTTTAGGGGTCATGTGTATCAGACCATGCAAGTTGATTGAATTTCCACCACCTTGCATTATTTCACACAGTATGAAACATTGAATTTTGGTCTTAGCAATCATGCGTTTTCGATTCTATTTTCTATCTATTTAACAAAAAATGTAGCTACATATAAGGAGCGAGGTGGGTGATGGGAAGTGACAAACTACCATTGACCATAGAGAGGAAGGAGTAAAGAGAGAAGGATGAAAGGGAGACAGATGAAAGGAGAAGATCTAGAGATGAAAATGGAAGAAAAATGTTGGGAAGATGGATATTTCAGGAGACATGGAGAGTCTGACCAGAAATGGGATGGAGGAGAGAATTGGTAGCTGAATAAGAAGCCACTGGGTAAGTGGAGCAAAGTTGGTGAAGTTTATGGAGGGCAGGTATGGTGCACCCAAATCTTGAAAACAAAAATGATTGTCCTGTGAGCATGAAAGAACGGAGGACAATTATTTTCAATGGAGAGAAAGTCATGAATCTCCACAGGGATGAGGAAAGTGTTCTCAAAAGCTCTCAGTAGTCCTGCTTTCTTCCTAATAGTAGTAAGTAAACAATTTTTGGACACTTATGAATTCTTGCATCTTCTACTTGATCTGAAAAGATTTATAATAATTACAATCTCAACAAATGTACACACATTTTGCCTTGTGTTAATTGTTGTAAGCTGGGTGGTCATTATGTGGTGCACAGTGGAGGGCCAATTTATGATACATTGGTCAAAAGGTTTGGGAGTATTGGGACAGGCTATCAAAGTGCTTCCTTAAAGCGTAAATGGTACTACATCCAAATAATTGCACTTCCAAAATAGATGGCGGAAGAATTTGTGCATGTAGTACTGCTTCAAGTAACACCATCTGAACTTGTTGCTTTGACGGTATCATAGGGTACTACTTGTGTGGCATATGTAACTTTCACCATTGATATAATTGAAGAAACGTCAATAGTAGTGGATAAACAGCACAGTTTGGCTTGAGAGTGGTCTGCAAATCACTAGAAGCACTACTAACAAACCAATTTTCCGCACTTGGTCTTTAGATGAATCTTGAAAAAGTAATTTTCTGTAGTGGAACATTGCAACCCAATAATTATTTATAACATGCAACAGATATTGGGAATCTTACAATGCTGCAGTTTACTATGTGACTTCCTAATTCTATACTGTGAGCATGTGGTCTTGTGGTGTTCATATATCATCAATTTGTATGATTAATTGGTGTTATAATATCCTAAAATGTTCTTGTATTTGTTTTATTTGTTCAAACAAAATTGTCAAATTAAAAAGACCATACATTGTTTCATCTACAATTACTTTGAAACTGACCTCTTTAAAAGTGCAGAATAAAAAAATTGGAAATTACTTAGTCCATTGATTGTATCAAATTATGTGCAATTAGATGTTTATCCAAAAGCTGTTTGGGAGGTTATAAATCTCACATGTTGCCTAACCGAAATAATCTAGGATGAAATCATATAAGTCAATATTGATCAAGTTGAATCACATCTAAGGCTAAACAGCAGATTACCATATAATTATATTTTTACTGAAGCATCTCCTCAAAACATTAGCACATTCTTTTGTTTTAAATGCTTCCTGACTTGCCATGCATTTTAACATTTTCAGTATTTCATATATAAGCTCCAATATTAATTCTGAGGCTTGTTTGATTTTAGCTATGGACTCTAATAAGTGGAAGCCTTGAAAGAACTTCCAGTGCTCTCCTGTATTTTAATATAGTCTCTTAATACTGTTGAATGAGCTGCTTCAGTTGCAGTGAAAATCCACACTGATGCAGTTTCAGGTGGAATATTTAAAGATCAAACCAATGATGGAACTTGGACGAATTAAGAACTTGTACAAAGAGGGGAAGTGTTTGAATTCAATGCTTCGTCTTGATTTAATGATGTATTGTTTAATGTACTGCTGCCTGTGGATTAGCAGGCAGGGAGAGATACTGTTCCCCAGCAACAGAAGAAAGAAGGCAAAATACTGAGGATACTAGAAATTCGAAACCAACTCAGAGAAAGCTAGAAATGTCAGTAGGTCTGGAAGCATCTGTGGAGAGAGGAACTGAGTTAGCGAATGAGATCCTATTTCACTCTTCTTCAGAATAGAAGAAAGAAAGTAGCTGATGCCACAATGAAGCTATGACTGGAGGTGGACCAGAAAATCAATGACAGTTGCATTGTGTTAACATCCTGGATTCCCTGCATCTTGTGTTTTACCCTAAACAGATCAGGGTAGGTCGTTCTTACTTTCCCCAGCTTACCCTACTTTGTCAAGTCTGCTCCTTGTCACTCCCCTCTTTAAACATATCTTTCAAATGCACTTCCCCATCCTCCTTTCTGGGCACTTCTCTTCATCCTGATCTATCTACATACACCATCGCTCACCTGCATCCTTGTTTGATGTCACTCCATTCATTAAAAGCACTGAATCTATCAGTTGGACACAAACCACTGTCGTCACTCAAAAAATAACGCAGCTTTTTCTCCTGCTGCAGGAGCAAGGAGGGCAAAGCAGTAGGGAAATTGAGAAAATCAGAAACAATCCGCAACAGATTTTTCAATTTGCATCTGCAATGATGGAAATACAGATTAGTGGCTTATCAACTTCTCTGGCCTCTCAACTCCCTGGAGACAGAAGTGAACATCAGTGACCTGTGCACCCTGTCATGTGGATTTGATGTTAGCCATGAATGAAACACAATAACCTTCATCATAATCAGTTGCAGCGTTTTTACCTAGGTCATAACTCATTTTTTCCCTTTGCTAAGACTTGCACATGTAATAGGGAGAATGTCAGAGCCCAGCCCACATACATTGGGAATGATATCTTAAAGCATTACATGATATTTTCTTCCATGGGGTGAACAACTTTATGAAACATTAGCCATGGCAACAGAATGAGTCAATGAAGGTCTTGAACATAACTGGATGTCAATATGCTTATCACTCTAAATAGGATGCAGGACGCCTTGATTGTGATCTTAAAAAGACTTGAATTTATATTATCACAGTCAGAAGCTTATGATACCACAAACTACTTTACAGTTATAGAGTCATTGAGGTGTACAGCATGGAAACAGACCCTTTTGTCCAACTTGTCCATACTGACCAGATAACCTAATCTAATCTAGTCCCATTTGCCAGCATTTGGCCCATATCCCTCTAAACCCTTTCTATTCATACACCCATCCAGACACATTTTAAATGTTGTAATTGTGCCAGCCCCCACCACTTCCTTTGGCAGCTCATCCCATGCAAGCATCACCCTCTGTGCGAAAAATTTGCCCCTTTGGTCCCTTTTACATTTTTCCTTTCTCACCCTAAACCTATGTCTTCAAGTTCTGGACTCCCCCGCCCCAGGGAAAAGACATTGTCTATTTACCCTACCCATGCCCTTCATGATTTTATAAATCTCTATAAGTTCACCTCTCAGCCAATTTTGCCCATTCACTTAATCTAACGGTGTCTCATTGTAATTTTACACTTCCATCTCCACTGCTTACAATATCACATAGATATTTTTGAATCAACCCATTATGAGATGTTATTACACACCTCTGAAGCTGGTTGGGACTTGAACCTATGTCTAGTAGCCTAGAGGTGGGGTCAGTACCACATGCCCCAAAGGCTCACAATAATATCACATATATGTTATTTGAAAGTTTGGATTTGTAGTATTTGTAGTATTAGTAGTAAGGTATTAAATGAATAATTACAGATTCAGCACATAGTCACAATCTGCTAATTAGAGTAGCTGTCCATTTTCACTTGCCGCTTTTCACCTGCTTAGCCAGTTTACTAATCAGGTACATAATACAGTATTAAAGGCATTAACTTCAAATTTGTTAATGATGTCTTATGTGTGGTTTTATCAAACTTCCTCTGAATTTCATATACATAATATATCCCTAAATGTTTCCCTGTCCACTCCTCCTTCACTTCTTTGAAACAAACATAAAAGGAGTCCATGAATCCATATTGTTTTTCTTATAGAGTCATCTCAGTCATAGAAGTCATAGAGCCATACAGTCATACAGCATAGAAATAGACCCTTAGGTTCAACCAGTTCACACTGACCATGTTCCCAAACTAAACGAGTCCAACCTGCCTGCGCTTGGCCCATACCCCTCCAAATCTTTCCTATTCATTAATTTATCCAAACGTCTTTTAAATGTTGTAACTGAACCTGTATCCACCACTTTCTCTGGCAGGTAATTCCACACACAAACTACTCTCTGTGTAGAAATGCTGATCCTCATGTCCTTTTTACATCTTTCTCCACCCATCTTAAACATATGACCCCTAATTTTGAACTTCCCCACTCCATGGAAAAAAACCCTTGTCACTCACCTTATCTATGCCTCTCATGATTTTATAAACCTCAATGTGATCACCCATCAAACTTCCATGCTCCAATGAAAAATGTGACTTTCCAGTCTATTTTTATATCTCAATCCCTCCATTCTCATCAATATCTTGGCAAATCATTTCTGAATCATCTCTAGTTTAAGAATACCCTCCTATAACAGGCAGAAAGTGAGAACTGCAGATGCTGGGGATCAGAGTCAAGAGCATGGTATTGGAAGGGCACAGCAGGTCAGGCAGCTTCCTGATGAAGGGCTTATGCCCAAAACATTGATTCTCCTGCTCCTTGGATGTTGCCTGACCTGCTGTGCTTCTTCAGCATCACGCTCTCGACTTCCTATAATAGGCAACTAGAATTGCACACAGTTCTCCAGAAGAGACCTCACCATAGTCCTTAATAGCCTTAAAATGATGTCTTAACTCCTCTACTCAAAGGTATGAGCAATGAAGGCAAATGTGCTGAGCAACTTCTTAATCACTCGGTGTACCTGTAATGCAAATTTCAAAGAATTATGTACCTGACCTCTGGGTCTCTCTAATCTACAAAATTACCAGGGCCCTCCCATTATTTGTGTAAGCCCTGTCCTTGTTTGTCCTTATCAAAAGGCAAAACCTCACATTTACCCAAATTAAATTCCACCTGATACTCTTCAGCCCATTGATCCAATTGATCAGGACCTCTTTGTAATCTTCGACCTTAATTGTTCCTCTATTTCTTAATTCTACCCATAAATTCTCTATTGCCTGGTTACAGCTCTTGTTATATCCTTTCTCATTGAAGTGATTTAATTCTTATTAACTGATACTTCCTTAGCAACAATTTTCCTAATCTTTCCTGTCACTGTAGATATTTAATGTGGTAGATTCGCTTCCCAGTCACACTTTCTTGCAGCCATGTCTCAGTGACAGCTGTCATTTCATGCTTTCATGTTGAATTTGTAAAAGCAATTCAATCAATGTTTCACTTGCACTCCTTATTTGCACAAAGAATGCTAATTTAGGCAATCCATTCTAATCAGTTTTTCAGCTGTTTATGATCAAACTCAAATTTTAATCTCTTTACATCTTTAATATTACGTATGCCTAAACAGAATTCGCCTTTGTTTTAGAACGATTATTGATGCTAAGTTTTCCACCCACATCCTCCTCCAGAATTTTTTAAAGTCCTTCTGAGCAACCTAATTATCCTTTCCACAGAACCCTGGTAACAGCCTGGTACAGCTGGATCCCATCTCACTGTTTAGATCTTTCCTGTTCGAATAATGTTATTACTATTCTGTGAAATGGAAAACTTGTTTCCCACACTACTTCTCCAGCCACTTGTTCACCTCCTCAATGTACTAACCTCTACCCAATTTGCAAATGCCTCAAGTATTAATCCAGAGATGATAACCCTTGATATTTAAGTAATTAATTTAGTTCCTGGTTCCTAGTTCTCTACAGAACTTCTGACCTAATCATCCTTGTGGTTTAGTCCCTTCATTGTCCACATTGACTGAATACTCCTCCAATGTAAAATACCATCTCGAGCCAGTTTGAGAGGTCCCTCACACTGACACCACAGGCAACATATGACCTACAATTGCAATCCAGTTTGCAAAGGATGCCATCTGTTCTTTTAATTTTTGAATTCCCTGCAACTATCACATTAGCTTTCACCTCATCCACAGCCTGCTTTGTACCTCATTCAAGTTTCCACAAAGGCAGGACAATGACCATCTCCAATACACTCCGAAACAGACCCTTCAGTCCAAGCTGAACATAATCATCAACTAAACTAGACCCACCTGCCTGCTCCTGGCCCATATTCCTCCAAACCTTTCCTATTCAGGTATCTATCCAAATGTCTTTTAAATGTGTAATTGAATCTGCATGCACCACTTAGCAAATTCATTCCACAAACAACCCACACTCTGTGTAAAAAAAATTGCTTCTCATGACTTTTTTAAATGTTTCTCCTCTCATCTTGAAATGTGTCCCCTAGTGTTGAAATCCCCCCATCTGAGGGAAAAGACAACTACCATTAACTCTATCATTATTTTATAAACTTCTATCAGGTCACCTCTCAATCTCCTCCCCTCCAGTGAAAAATGTCCTAGCCTAACCAGCCTTTCTTTATAAGTCAAACCTTCCATTCCCAACAACACCCTGGTAAATCTCTTCTGAACCCTCTTCAGGTTGATAATATCCTTCCTATAATTGGGTGACCAGAAGTGGACATAAATTATCTAGAAGAGTCTTCACCAATTTCCTGTACAACCTCCCAACATGACTTCCCAACTCCTACACTCAAAGGACTAAACAATAAAGGCAAGCGTGCCTTTTTAACCATCCTGTCTAGATGTGATTCAAACTTCAAAGAATTATATACCTGAACCCCTAAGTCCCTCTATTCTACAATACCACCCAAGGCCCTACCAATAATCGCATAAGCCCTCCCCTTGTTTGTTGTACTGAAATGCAATACCTCACATTTATCCAGATTGAACTGTAACCGCCATTTTTCAGCCCATTGACCCATTTCATCAAGATCCCTCTCTATTCTTACAAAATCTTCTTCACTGTCTACAATGTCATCAATTTTGATGTCACCCACAAACTTAGTACTCATGCCTTCTATATTCCCATCCAAATCATTTATATAATGACAAACAAAAGAGGACCCAGAACTAATCCCTACAGAACACCACTGGTTACAGGCCTCCAGTCCAAAAAACAATCCTCCACTATTACTCTCTGTCTCTTGTCATTAAGCTAATTACATATCCGATTGGAAAGCTAACTCTGAATCCCATGTGATCCCTCTTTATAAATTGGTCTACCATGCATTACCTTGTCAAAAGCCTCACTAAAGTCCAAATAAACAACAGCAACTGCAGTGCGATCATCAATCTTTTTGGTAACTTCCTCAAAAAACTCAATCAAGTTGCTGCATTTTGGGAAAGCAAATCTTAGCAGGACTTATACACTTAATAGTAAGGTCCTAGGGATTATTGCTGAACAAAGAGACCTTGGAATGCGGATTCATAGCTCTTTGAAAGTGGAGTCGCAGGTAGATAGGATAGTGAAGAAGACGTTTGGTATGCTTTCATCTATTGATCAGAGTATTGAGTACAGGAGTTGGGAGGTCATGTTACGGCTGTACAGGACATTGGTTAGGCTAGTGTTGGAATGTCGCATACAATTCTGGTCTCCTTCCTATCGGAAAGATGTTGTGAAACTTGAAAGAGTTCAGAAAAGATTTGCAAGGCTGTTGCCAGGGTTGGAGGATTTGAGGTATTGGGAGAGGCTGAATAGGCTGCGGCTGTTTTCCCTGGGGTGTCTGAAGCTGAAGGGTAACCTTAATGAGGTTTATATAATCATGAGGGGTATGGATAGGGTAAGTAGGCAAAGTCTTTTCCCTGGGGTGGGGGAGTCCAGAACTAGTGGGGATAGGTTTAGGGTGAGAGGGGAAACATATAAAAGAAACCTAAGGAGCAACATTTTCACACAGAGGGTGGTGCATGTATGGAGTGAGCTGTCAGAGGAAGTAATGGAGGCTGATACAATTACAACATTTAAAAGACACCTAGATGGGTTTATGAATAGGAAGAGTTTGGAGGGATATGGGTCAGGTGTTGGCAGCTGGGGCTAGTTCGGGTTGGGATATCTAATTGGCATGGATGTGTTGGACCGAAGGGTCTGTTTCCGTGCTGTACATCTCAATGATTCTATGACTCTTAAGTTTGTGAGACATGGTTTTCCTAGCACGAAACCATGTTGACTATCCCTAACCATTTTGCCTCTCTAAATCTCCCTGCCTTTTGTAATCACCTCCAACAATTTACCCACAACTGAAGTCAGACTCACAGGTCTATAGTTCCCCAGTTTCTCCTTACAACCCTTCTTTAACAAAAGCACAACATTATCCACCTGCAGACATCAGGCAGCTCACCCGTAGTTATAAACTTATGCAAATATTTCTGCTTGGGGTCTCACAATTTCTTCCATTACTTTCCACAATGTTCTTGGATACATTAGATCAGTTCCTGAAGATTTTTTCATCTTCATTTATTTTAAGACTTCCCAAATGTCCTCTTCTGTAATGTGAACTGTAGAGACAAACTAACCACTCCCCCATGACATTCAATGGTGTTACCATCACTGAAACCCCACAGTCAAAATCCTGAGGGTTACCATTGACTAGAAACTCAGCTGAACTCACCACAGAAGCACATTGGCTACAAGAGCAGGATAGAGACTAGGAATACTGTGACAAGTAACTCACTTCCTGATTCCCCAAAGCCTGTCTATTATTTAAACGACACAAGTCAGGGATGTGATGGAATACTCCCCATTTGCCAGAATGGGTGCAGCTCCAACAACATTCAAGAAGCTTGACACCATCCAGGACAACGCAAGGACTGGCATCACAGACATATGCATTCTCTCCCTCCACCATCAAGGCTCAGTAGCAGGAGTATATACTATCTAAAAAATGATTTAACAAAGAAACTTACCAAAGATCTTTGGGCTGCATCTTCCAAACCCACAACCATGTCTATCTAGAAGGACAAGGGAAGCAGATACATGGGAACACTGCCACCTGCAAGTTCCCTCCCAGCTACTCACTATCCTAACTTGGGAATATTTTGCTGCTCCTTCACTGTCCCTGGGTCAAAATCCTGTAATTCCCTCCTTAAGGGCATTGCAGGTTAACCTACAGCAATTGGACTGCAGCAGCAGTTCAAGAAGGCAGCTCACCACTACCTTCTCAAGCGCAAAGTTAAAAATCATATAACACCAGGTTATAGTCCAACAGGTTTATTTGGAGACCCTAGCTTTCGAAGCGCTGTTTCTTCTGAAGAAGCAGCACTTCGAAAGCTTGTGCTTCCAAATAAACCTGTTGGACTATAACCTGGTGTTTTGTGATTTTTAACTTTGTCCACCCCAGTTCAACACAGCACCTCCAAATCATGAGTTCTCAAGGACCGTTAGGTTTGTGCAATAAATACTGTCCAGCACAGTGAAGCCCATGTCCTGCAAATGAATAAAACAAAACTCTTCTAATTTGATCAGGTTGCATGTAAAAATGAATATTAATTATTGTAAAAGCAAAGAAATGATATGAAACAAAATCAGATTATAAGGTTTCACTTTCATAATGAAGAGAATAAAAGAAAATATTCTATTTTTATGCATAGTTTCTGTGAAACTTCAGAATTCCTCTTGGCACAGCGATTTGTGATTGATTTTTATTCAAAATATTTACAAGAATAGAATACTTATGTTTTTGTATGCTGGCAACTTTAACAGTGTGTACCCATTTTCTGTCATTGAAGTATCTGCCATGAATATTGTACTTTTTTTGATCATATACTAGAATTCTAGAAAAGATAGGCCTCTTACATCAATATATAAAATGAATTGGGTTATTTCATGGGTGATTGTAAGAACACATTATAGACCATGTCTTTTTAGACATTTGCTGAATGTCAACATTATTCCATGTAGTTTCCTTTCCTGAACACTAAATATTTAGCAAGAATGACTCCCTTATAAAACTAATGATCTATGAATAAGATTCAACTATATATTATGCTCCAATGTTTGATTTTTGGGGATATATACCTTTGAAATAAAAAAATTCTGGTCTGTCTGAATGACCCAAAACCTTTGAGTACATGAGTAAATTAATAAAGGTTAGTAAAGCATATGGGTTCCTGAGCTTTATCAATAAAGGCATAGACTACACATGTATAAAGCACTGGTTGGCATATCTGGAGTACTGGATTGAGTTGTGGACACCACACTTCAGGAAGGATGTGAAGGCATTAGAGTTAGTACAGAAGAAAGCTCAAAGGAATGGTTCTTGGGGGGAGGAACTTGCATAGCTTCGAGAATTGGGGACTGTTCTTCTTGGAGAAGAGAAGATTAGGATGAGGTTTATGAGAGGTATTTAATATCATGAGGGGTCTTCCCGTAATGATAGTGGCAGAGTATGGAGAATGGGAAACATTTCTGGCTGTAATCACTGCTCATTTTTTTGAGGTATTTTTGGTGCTGGAGGTGATTTCCTTGAATTCCAGGAGCAGCAATTACTGTTTTATATGCTGTTGCATTGTTTTGGAACTTTGGGAAAAAAAAGTCAAAACAACAGCAGTTTTAAAAGGGAGAAGAACAGACAAAGGAAGCACATGGTGAGGACAGTGCAGGAGTGAGAGAGAACCTGCACAGTTACTGCCTTTGCTGTTTTTGAATTCATGTGTCGCTGGACATCGGAGTGCATCTGGGAAAATTAACAAACAGTGAATTTCATAACTGATCTTGGAGGAACCTGTTTGGGCGAAGTTCACAACACAGAATCAGATAAGTTAATAGTTGTTTTAAGTGTGTCCAATAGAAAGGGTGCAGTAGTGAGTAGAGTGGGTTCTTTCTTGATTATATATCTTTGGAGATATGTCTCTTGATTAAACTTAAAATATAAGCCATAACTATTAATTTAACCTGGGGCAATATTTTCTAGTGGAATAAGATAGTGTTATTTTCTGGGTCTGTAGATTGTAAACGAGCAAAGATGGCCTTTAGTACAGTGATATGCACTTCTTGTCAGATGTGGGAGTTTAAAGAGAGTTTAAGGGTCACTGTGGATTATATCTGCCATAAATGCTGTTGGATGCAAATCTTATCAGATCGAATGGTTCGGTTGGAGAGACAGAAGCGACGAGGAATTTGCAACAGCAACAGTATGTGATGGATGGCAGTTATAGGAAGAGGGGAATGTCTCAGATACAGTCACATAGATGGGTTAACTCCAAGAAAGGTAAGAGAGGTAGGCAGCTAGTGCAGGAGTCTTTTGTGGATATTCCCATTTCAAACAGGTATGTTGTTTTGGAAAATGTAGGGGGTGATGGATTCTCAGGGGAACATAGCACGAACAGCCAGGTTTCTGGTACTGAGACTGGCACTAATGCAACGAGGGGTATGTCGGCTTCCAAGAGATCAATTGTGTTGGGGGATTCTGTAGTCCGAGGTACAGACAGATGTTTCTGTGGCCAGCAGCGAAGAATCAGAATGGTGTGTTGCTTCCCTGGTGCCAGGATGAATGATGTCTCAGAGAGGGTGCAGAATGTTCTCACGGGGGAGAGGGGTCAGCAAGAGGTCATTGTCCACATTGGAAGCAATGATATAGGAAGGGAAAAGGTTGAGATTCTGAAGGGAGATTACAAAGAGTTAGGCAGAAATTTAAAAAGGAGGTCCTCAAGGGTAGTATATCTGGATTACTCCCAGTGCTACGAGCTAGTGAGGGCAGGATAGGAGGATAGTGCAGATGAATGCATGGCTGAGGAGCTGATGTATGGGAGAAAAATTCACATTTTTGGTCATTGGAATCTCTTTTGGGGTAGAAGTGACCTGTACAAGAAGGACAGATTGCACCTAAATTGGAAGGGGATTAATATACTGCAGGGAAATATGCTAGAACTGCTCAGGAGGATTTAAATTAGTAAGGTGTGGCACCCAGGGAGATAGTGAGGAAAGAGAGACTGGTACAGTTGAGAACAGAAGCGAGTCAAACAGTCAGGGCAGGCAGGGACAAGGTAGGACTAATACATTAAACTGCATTTATTTCAATGCAAGGGGCCTAACAGGGAAGGCAGACGAACTCAGAGCATGGTTAGGAACATGGGACTGGGATATCATAACAATTACAGAAACATGGCTCAGGGATGGGCGGGGATAGAAAGGGAGGCAAGTGAGGAGGGGAGTGGCATTTTTGGTAAGGGATAGCATTACAGGTGTGCTGAGGGAGGATATTCCCGGAAATACATCCAGGGATGTTATTTGGGTGGAACTGAGAAATAAGAAAGGGATGATCACCTTATTGGGATTGTATTATAGTCAGAGGGAAATTGAGAAACAAACTTGTAAGGAGATCTCAGCTATCTGTAAGAATAATAGGGTGGTTATGGTAGGGGATTTTAACTTTCCAAACATAGACTGGGACTGCCATGGTGTTATAGGTTTAGATGGAGAGGAATTTGTTAAGTGCATACGAGACAATTTTCTGATTCAGTATGTGGATGCACCTACTAGAGAAGGTGCAAAACTTGACCTACTCCTGGGAAATAAGGCAGGGCAGGTGACTAAGGTGTCAGTGGGGGAGCACTTTGGGGCCAGCGACCATAATTCTATTCGTTTTAAAATAGCGATGGAAAAGGATATACCAGATCTAAAAGTTGAAGTTCTAAATTGGAGAAAGGACAATTTTGACGGTATTAGGCAAGAACTTTCGAAAGCTGATTGGAGGCAGATGTTCGCAGGTAAAGGGACGGCTGGAAAATGGGAAGCCTACAGAAAAGAGATAACAAGAATCCAGAAAAAGTAAATTCCTGTCAGGGTGAAAGGAAAGACTGGTAGGTATAGGGAATGCTGGATGACTAAAGAAATTGAGGGTTTGGGTAAGAAAAAGAAGGAAGCATATGTTAGGTATAGACAGGATAGATCAAGTGAATCTTAGAAGAGTATAAAGGAAGTAGGAGTATACTTAAGAGGGAAGTCATAAGGGCAAAAGGGGGGCATGAGATAGCTTTGGTAAATAGAATTAAGGAGAATCCAAATGGTTTTTACAAATACATTAAGGACAAAAGAGTAACTAGGGAGAGAATAAGGCCCCTCAAAGATCAGCAAGGCGGCTTTTGTGTGGAGCGTCAGAAAATGGGGGAGATAATAAATGAGTATGTTGCACCAGTGTTTATTGTGGAAAAGGATATGGAAGATATAGACTGTGGGGAAATAGATGGTGACATCTTGCAAAATGTCCAGATTACAGAGGAGGAAGTGCAGGATGTCTTGAAACACATAAAAAAGTGGATAAATCTCCAGGACCTGATCAGGTGTACCCAAGAACTATGTGGTAAGCTAGAGAAGTGATTGCTGGGCCTCTTGCTGAGATATTTGTATCATCGATAGTTACAGGTGAGGTGCCGGAAAACTGGAGGTTGGCAAACATGGTGCCACTGTTTAAGAAGGATGGTAAGGACAAGCCAGGGAACTATATACCGGTGAGCCTGACCAGTGGGCAAGCTGTCAGAGGGAATCCTGAGGGAGAGGATGTACATGTATTTGGAAAGGTAAGGATTGATTAGGGATAGTCAACATGGCTTTGTGTGTGGGAAATCATGTCTCACAAACTTGATTGAGTTTTTTGAAGAAGTAACAAAGACGATTGATGAGGGCAGAGCAGTAGATGTGATCTATATGGACTCAGTAAGGTGTTCAACAAGGTTCCCCATGGGAGACTGATTAGCAAAGTTAGATCTCATGGAATACAGGGAGAACTAATCATTTGGATACAGAACTGGGTCAAACGTAGAAGATGGAGGGTGTTGGTGGAGAGTTGTTTTTCAGACTAGAGGTCTGTGACCAGTGGAGTGCCACGAGGATCGGTGCTGGTTCACTACTTTTCATTATTTATATAAATGATTTGGATGGGAGCATAAGAGGTACATTTAGTAAGTTTGCAGATGACACCAAAATTGGAGGTGTAGTGGACAGTGAAGAAGGTTACCTCAGATTACAACAGGATCTTGACCAGATGGGCCAATGGGCTGAGAAGTGGCAGATGAAGTTTAATTCAGATAAATGCGAGGTGCTGCAATTTGGGAAAGCAGATCTTAGCAGAACTTCTACACTAATGGTAAGGTCCTAGAGAGTATTGCTGAAGAAAGATCCCTTGGAATGCAGCTTCATAGCTCCTTGAAAGTAGAGTCGCAAGTAGATAGGACAATGAAGAAGGTGTTTGGTATGCTTTCCTTTATTGGTCAGAGTATTGAGTTCAGGAGTTGGGAGAACTTGTTGCGGCTGTACAGGACATTGGTTAGGCCACTGTTGGAATTTTGTGTGCAATTCTGGTCTCCTTCCTATTGGAAAGATGTTGTGGAACTTGAAAGAGTTCAGAAAAGATTTACAAGGATGTTGCCAGAGTTGGAGGATTTGAGCTATAGGGAGAGGCTAAACAGGCTGGGGCTGTCTTCCCTGGAGCGTGGGTGGCTGAGGGGTGACCTTATAGAGGTTTACAAAATTATGAGGGGCATGGATAGGGTAAGTAGGCAAAGTCTTTTCCCTGGGGTGGGGGAGTCCAGAACTAGAGGGCATAGGCTTAGGGTGAGAGGGGAAAGATATAAAAGAGACCTTAGGGGCAACTTTTTCACACAGAGGGTGGTACGTGTATGGAATGAGCTGCCAGAGGAAGTGGTGGAGGCTGGCACAATTGCAACACTTAAGAGGCATTTGGATGGGTATATGAATAGGAAGGGTTTGGAGGGATATGGGTCGGGTGCTGGCAGATGGGACTAGATTGGGTTGGGATATCTGGTCGGCATGGATGGGTTGGACCGAAGGGTCTGTTTCCATGCTGTACATCTCTATCACTCTATGACTCTTTGTAGCCAGAGCTCCTCTGCTCTCCAATTCCTTTTCCTCCTACTTTCTTTTATTGCCTTTTGCTGCAGTTTTTCTTCCACCTCATCTCCAACTTTTAACTTCTTAAAGTACCTACCTGGAGGGAATGGAGAATGGAGTGCAAGGAGCTGAGTCACAGGAGCGAACTGTGGCTGGAGCAGGAGCAAAGCAAACATGGGCTGAGTCCCACAAGCAAACCATGGCTGGGGTGGGACCAGAGCGAGCGTGGGCCAAGCTGGGAGCTGAGATGCTGCCAGAGCCTGAAGCGGGAGTAGAGTGAGTGTGGGCCACGCTAGGAGCTGAGATGCCGCCGGAGCCTGGAACAGGAGCAGAGCAAGTGTGGGCCACACTGGGAGCTGAGATGCTGCTGGAGCCTGGAGTGAGAGCAGAGTGAGCGTGGGCCAAGTTAGGAGCTGAGTTGCTACCCAGCCTGGAACAGGAGCAGAGCGAGTGTAGGCCAAGCTGGGAGCTGAGTTGCTGACACACCTGGAACGGGAGCAGAGCAAGTATGGCCTGAGCTGGGAGTTGAGTCACTGCCAGAGCCTGGAACGGGAGTAGACTGAGCACAGGCTGGCCGGGAGGGACGAGCCCTAGAGGTGGATCTTATATGGAGGCCAGTGCATAGAGACAGCAAGGCCTCTGTTCAGATACCCGGTGCGCATGGACTCAATGGAAAAGGACTATAACTTGAGTACTTTGAAGACATTCTCATTCTGGACTTTTAAACGATGTATTCCCATGCCTGTCTTGTCTTTACACTATTTCATTGCTGTGACAACACCTTAATTTTCTGAACCTTGGTACCCTGTACCTAAGATGGTGTCAAGGGGTGACATTACAACCTCCACTGCACTCATTTGAGTACATGTGAAAATAACAGCTATTCTGTTCTAAAGAGGGCGGATCAGGAGAAATTACTTCCACTGGTGAAATAGTTGAAAACCAAAAGACAGCAATTTAAAATGATTGGCAAATGAAGCAAAGGAGCATGATGAAAATCATTTTTTTAAAGCAGAATCTAGCACTACCTGAGATTGTATCTGACGTAAATTCAATAGTGGCATTTGAAAGGAGAATTTCATCCAATTAGAAAGGAAAGACATTGCAGAGATATTATCTACATTGGATGATTAAGTTTAGAGACATCATGGGGGGTGAGCAGCCTTCTTTTGTGCTGTAACAATTCTATGACATTTATTGAAGTAGTGCTGCACTTTTTGGACTGTAGGAGGAATCCCACTAAGACACAAGGAGAAAATGCAAACTCCACACAGACAGTTGCCTGAGGCTGGAATTGAACCCAACAGCAGCAGCAATGCTAACCACTGTGCCATCTTAATGAAGGTCTCATTGATGTTTTGGTCGATACTTATCTCTCGATTATCATCTGAAAAACCTAGACACTTGTGGGAGCTTGATGCCTCACAAATTGACTACTAAGTTTCTCCTACATTATAACCAATGACATTTGAAATGCAATCATGCGAAGCAGTTTTTGATGTCATTGTGACAGCTGCTACATAAATAAATGCAAGTCTTTCTTTTTAAAAGGAGGATTGGTCGAGAGATTTTCACACCCATACCAAACAAGCTGCAAGAAGTCCACTGTGGAGGCATCTGGACTGCAGTGCTCTGACCACAGTAACATGAATGATTTGGGATGGGAATTAAATTTTTTTAAAGACACTACTGTAGCACATTGCTGCTGTGTGTAATTTAAATTGAAAATCATGCTGCAATAAAAATAAAGAATTCATGAAAATTAATATGCTTAATGGAAAATGAATATGTGTCGAACAGGAGGATGAAGAAAATTTTATGATCTTCTGAAATAGGGAGAATAATTTGTTTCTATGATCATTTTGATTTAATAGTTTTCCTTTTACTGGGTAATTTAAAACATGTCCATTTGCTTTATACTTTAGCATTTCTTCTTTTCCTTTGCACCCACTTCATTCGTATTTATTTCATACTTTGATTTTTTTTCCAATTATTTTGTATTAATTTTTTTCTTTTCTTTTTCTATTTCTTTGTTTTCTATTTTATTTCTATAATTTTGCTCATTTTGTATTTGTCTTTTCATACTTTACTTTTTAGGACTGCTTCCTTCTCACTAAAGTATCCTCTAATACAGGATTTGAGTATAGGAATATAGAGCCTTGGTGAGGCCACACTTTGAGTATTGGTCTCATTGTCTGAGGAAGGATATTATTACTATTGAAGTTAAAAATCAGATGATTGAATCACCTGAAATCACCTGATGAAGGAGTAGCGTTCTGAAAGCTAGCGTGCTTCCAATTAAACCTGTTGGACTATAACCTGGTGTTGTGTGACTTTTAACTTACTATTGAAGGAGTCCAGCGAAGGTTCACCAGACTGATTCCTGGGATGTCAGGGCAGACATATGAAGGACTGGATTGACAGGGCTTGTACTCACTGGAATTTAGAAGAATGAGGAGGGATCTCATAGAAACATATAAAATCCTGATGGAACTGAACAGGCTAGATGCAGGAAGAATGTTCCCGACTTTGGAGAAGTCCAGAATGAGGGGTCACAGTCTAAGAATAAGGGGCAAGCCATTCAGGACTGAGGTAAGGAAAAATTTCTTTACTCAGACAGTTGGAATGTTCTCCCATAAAAAGCTGCTGGAGCCAGTTCATTAGATTTATTCAAGAGGGATCTGTACATTGCCCTTACAGCCAAGGCGACTGAGAGGTATTGGGAAAGGGCTGGAATGGGATATTAAGATTGCATGATCGGCCGTGGTCATATTGAATGGTGATGTAGGATTGAAGGGCTGAATGGCACCTATTTTCTATGCTTCCCTGTGTCTAATAGCCTACATATTCCAGGTACATCAAAGTTTTTCTGCAAATCCTATTTATCAATACGTGAGTTTCTCTTTAGAAATGATTCCTCTGATTACAAATACATCAGGACTTCGAACTTTATCCCAAGGAAATTGACAAATGTGTTCAAATTCATTCTTTTTTATGTACAATTTATATTACTTACCCAACAGCAGCACCACCTTTGAGATAATGGCATCATGATGAGAAGTCCTGAGAACTCTCATAAACAATAACACAAATTGCTGTAAAAGCTCAGTCGGTCTGGCAGCATCTGTGGAGAGAAATCAGAGTGAACGTTTTGGGTCCAGTGACCCTTATTCAAAACTGATGGTAGCTAGGAAAAAGTTTTTTTTACGCAGTAGATAGAATGAGGTGAAGTTGGAAGGAGTAAACGATAGGTGGAGATGGAGCCGAAAGAGAAGGAAGAAGAGTTGGACAGACAAAGAAGTGGATACCTCTGATTTCTCTCCAAAGATGCTGCCAGACTTGATGAGATTTTTCAGTTATTTCTGCTTTTGTTTCTGATTTCTAGTCTCTGCAGTTCTTTGTTTTGTTTTTCTGAGAACACTCATTCTGTTTACCTGTGACAAGACTGAATGTTCTATATATAGCTGTTACTTTTGAACAAATGTTGCTAACTTGTGAATTGCTGACAGCTTCAGGTTAGGGCAATCAATATTTGAATCCAGTGAATGTATTCGGTCAACGGAACAAAAACATTTATACCATTATTCAAAAATAGACATGTTAGAAATGTCTTGAATTAGTGATTATAAATGATTTGATCTATCTGTCATTATGGAACGCTACTTGGGTGAAGAGCAAAACCAGTCATTAATTATTTTATGAAGAACAGTGTAGGATGATATAAATCAAATATTTCAGCTTTATTATTTTTCCTTCTGATCAGAAATGCAGACTGCAAGATGAGATAAGCACCAAACTGAACTCAAAGCCCAAAGTGATTCAGTTGACATTTAACATTTGTCACAGCGATATCTTTACTTAAAGTAGATTCTGCTGTAGACTATTGATCCACATATTGTTATTCATCTTCTGTTTCAAAATAACCAACTGACCATAATTATTAACATGTTGGCAAATGTAATTCAAGTATGAATATATTGCTTCTCCCAACACATTTGGTATGCTTTGTGTTATTGGTCAGAGTATTGAGTACGGGAGTTGGGAGGTCATGTTGCAGCTGTACAGGACTTTGGTTCAGCCACTGTTGGAATATTGCCAGCAATTGTAATCTCCTTCCTATCGGAAGGATGCTATGAAACTTGAAAGGGTTCAGAAATGATTTGCAAGGATGTTGCCAGGGTTGGAGGATTTGAGCTACAGGGAGAAGTTGAATGGGCTAGGGCTGTTTTCCCTGGAGCTTCGGAGACTGAGGGGTGACCTTATAGTTGTTTATAAAATCATGAGGGACATGGATAGGATAAATAGACAAAACTTTTCACTGGGGTGGGGGAGTCCAGAACTAGAGGGCATAGGTTTAGAGTGAGAGGGGAAAGATATAAAGAGACCTAAGGGGCAACGTTTTTACTCAGAGGGTGGCATTTGTATGGAATGAGCCGCCAGAGGAAGTGTGGAGGTTGCAACATTTAAAAGGCAGCTGGATGGATATACGAATAGGTGGGTTTGGAGGGATATGGGCCGGGTGCTGGCAGGTGGGACCAGATTGGGTTGAGATATCTGGTCGGCATGGACAAGTTAGACTGAAGGGGCTGTTTTCCTGCTGTACATCTCTATGACTCTATGACACTATTTACTAATTCATTTTAAATTATCAGTTGCAGAAGGTTTTGTCATGAGACGTTTGATCCAGAAGCCACGGGCACTGTTGTGGGGATCCAGGTTTGAATCCTGCTATGTAGAAAGTGGAATTCAAATTGAATAAAAATCGAGAGTTAAGGCTCTAACGATGACTATGAAAAGGTAGTTGATTGTCGGGAAGAACCCATTCGGTTCTCTAATGTCCCTTAAGGAAATCTGTCATCTTTACCTGGTCTGGTCTACAAGTGACTCCAGACCCACATCAATATGTTTGACTCTTAACTGCCTTCTGGGCAATACATGCTGGCCTGGCCAGTGTCGTGCACATCCTGTGAATGTATTAAAAAGAGACTGGACTGTATACTAGCTTTAACAGATAGCTACAAACGTTCACAAATTTTGAAGTTAATCCAATTATGCTGCCTGCTAATTTTCTAATTCATCTGGATTTCCTGCATCATGTACTTGCTTAGTCTTGTGTCAAATTCATTTTCTATTAAAGAAATCACTTGTATTCGTGTGTAGTTTTCACTAAATTAGTGCCATTGCCTTTGAAAGTCATGCCAACTATCAAATTATTGAAGCAAATTGAATCCATGGATGAATCCTTCAAAAATTCAGCAGAATATATACCTTTTGAACCTGTCTGAGTTCAGATTCAGAATCGAAGTTCAGATACCATTCTTGCAAATGGGCTCTAACCATGGTTTTGTATAATTGCAGCATAATATCTGCATCCTTATACACCAGTCCTCTAGCTACAATGGCCAACGTACCATTAGCTTTCTTAATTACTTTTGATGCCTGTTTGTGACAGTTTCATGAAGCAGAACTTCCCCATCCTCCAAATCTCTTTGGACATTGCTGTATTTAACTTCGTAAACTTAACCATCTAGAAAGTACCCTGCATCTATCCTTTATCAGTCCATCTGCCACAGTTTTGCCTATGCACTCAGTTTATCAATATCCCTTCATCCATGCTATTATCTGTACCATCTACAATGCCATTTAACTTTGTGTCATCAGCAAATTTAGTTAGATGAGTTTCTGTTCAATTATCCAAGTCATTAATAAGTAATGTGAATAACTGAGGCCTGAACATAGATTCTTTGGGACATTGCTAACGACATCCTGCCAAGTCATCAGCAATCACTAATTAATGGGTATGAATGTCCACCCAGGAGATTCTGTGTGACTAGTATGTAGAGTATGGGGTTATTGAAATATATTGATCAGGAAAACAACGGTCGAATAACTCCTACCACTTCACTGGAACAGGAAGTCAGTGATGTTGATATCATTACTGTGTATTTAGAATAAGAAGTCAGTATCTAAGTTTCCAATAGGTCTGCGCTGTCCTGATGCCATTGGTCACTATTGTGCCTGCAACATGTGGCTTGCTACCCTTCTCCGTTTGACCCACTTGCTGCCCTACATTGCTCATGGTTCTGCTGCCCCTTTCTGTTTGTCTCCTGTGCCACTGCCTTGGCCCCACATTGCATTCTGGTTGCCAATCCCCTGCTCCATTTAGCCCCCTGCCCCACCCCAGGGTTTAGATTACCACTTGCCTGATTGCTCAGCTTGCTGCCCTGTTTGGCATTGTGAAAACTTGAATACTGGACATTAAGTTGGTGATTGAGATCTCACAACTTCCACACAGCAGAGAAACATTTGAAAAAAACCCCACATTTTATCGTGTGATCATAAAATTGTTGTTAAAATAGCTTCAGATTGCTCAACGATATGGATGACCTTGGAACTCCCACTTTGAGGGCATTGGTTCAAGATGGCAGCTCACCACCACCTTCTCAAGGACAAATAGGGATGGGCATTAAATGGTGGTGAGTCAGCAATGCTCACATCCTACAAATGATTTTAAAAATCCTAAAATTTGACGTAACAAGATACCTGTGGCATCTGTGACAATGATACTGCAGGCTTTTGACCGCCTTAGTGATGAGTGTACCCTTGTAATTGCAGTGGTAGCAAACACAGCTAAATAAAAAAACTGAAGTAAATATTTAAGCAGTTAACATTAAGGATGACAGGAAAGATGATGAATCATGATTGCAGCTTATGGTTCTCCTGGATGTCAGTGTGATCCAGAAAAGCATGCCTGCTGTAAACATTCTCAGATGACTTCAGTTCAGAAGTTATGAATGAGAAGCCAAACTACAAACACTGCAACACATGTGGTACAGGGGAGGTTGCCTGTACAGTTTCATCACAGACATTAGGAGAGGACGTTCTGATTAGTCCTCTGGTTAGGGCATGCAAGGGGACAAAGAGGGCAGGAGTGCAGAATCTTCAGCCTTTGCAATTGTTCAACAAATTTGAAGACTTTTTGAGCTTGGTTGGATGGCAGTGAGGCTGCAAAGTGGATGAGCTAACTCATCATAGGGCTGTTAAGTAGATTAGAAAGCTAGGTAATGGTGGAGAGATGTCAATGTTAATCAAAGATGGCATTTGTTCAATAGCTGGAGATGTCCTTGGTTCAGGTAATTAGAATATAGGATCGACAAGGTTCCTCATAGTTAGCAAGGTTAGATCTCATGGAGTACAGGGAGAACTAACCATTTGGATACAGATCTGGCTCAAAGGTAGAAGACAGAGGGTGGTGGTGGAGGGTTGCCTTTCAGAATAGAGGCCTGTGACCAGTGATGTGCCATAGGGTTTGGTACTGGGTCCACTGCTTTTTATCATTCATATAAATGATTTGGATGTGAACATTGTTAGTAAGTTTGCAGATGACACAAAAATTGGAGGTGTAGTGGACAGTGAAGAAGATTACCTCAGAGTACAATAGGATCTTGATCAGATAGGCAAATGGGCTGAGGAGTGGCAGATGGAGTTTAAATTAGATAAATGTGAGGTGCAGCATTTTGGAAAGGCAAATCAGAACAGGGACTTATACACTCAATGGGAAGGTCCTGGGCAATGTTGCTGAACAAAGAGTAGGCTTATAGATCCTTGAAAGTGGAGTCACAGGTAAATAGGATAGTGAAGAAGGCGCTTGGTATGCTTTCCTTTATTGGTCAGAGCATTGAGTATAGGTGTTGGAAGGTTATGTCATGGCTGTCCAGGACATTGGTTTGGCCACTTTTGGGATATTGTGTAAAATTCTGGTCTCCCTCCTATTGGAAGGAGGTTGGGAAACTTGAAAGGGTTCAGAAAAGATTTACAAGGATGCCGCCAGGGTTGGAGGATTTGAGCTATAGGGAGAGGCTGAATAGGTTGGGGTTGTTTTCTTTGGAGCGTTGGAGGCTGAGTGGTGATGTTATTGAGGTTTATGAACATAGGAAATGACATCATGACAGGAAATGACACCACCAATGCAAAGAAAGCCAAACATATGAATAGAAAGCAGGAATCATCAGCAGTGCTTTGTCCGGGGGCTCACTGAAGATGTTACCTAGTATGGTGACGAATCGTCTGAAAATGAATGTTCCAGATCAGCGAGCAAACCTACATCCAGTTTATAAAATCATGAGGCGCATGGATAGGGTTGGGGTGAGTCCAGAACAAGACAGCATGGGTTTAGGATGAGAGGGGAAAAATTTAAAGGGCATCTAAGAGGCAACTTTTTCACGCAGTGGGTAGTACATATATGGAATGAGCTGCCAGAGGAATTGGTGGAAGCTGGTACAATTACAATATTTAAAAGGCATCTTTTAAATGGTATATGGATGGGTATATGAATAAGAAGGGTTTAGAGAGATATGGGCCAAGTGCTGGCAGATGGCACTGGATTACATTAGGATATCTGGTCAGTATGGATGAGTTGGACCAAAGCGTTTGTTTCCATGCTGTACATCTCTGACACTCCAAGACCCTAAGATTGGTTTGAGTGGAGATGAGGAATAATAGGGGAAAGAGGTCACTAATGAGAGTGATTTACAGACCGGTAACAGTAACCAAAATGTGGGACAAAGTGGACAAAAAGAAATGTTGGGTGCTTGTGATAAAGGAACAGCAATAAGAATGACTTCAATCAACACATAAATTGGGAAAACAAATAACAGTTATAGTTTACTTGAGGAGGTCACAGAATACTTTGAAAATATTTCCTTAAAGCTGTACATTTTGGAACCAACCAGAGAGAAGTTTCTTTTAGATTTACTGTTGTGCATTGTGACAGAATTAATTAGTGACATTTATGTTTGTGTATATATAGTCGCATGCTAGTAATGTGGGACTAGAAATTTTAAAAATGAAGGCATCACTGTACATTGATGTTTCATTTTTTTCTTTTAAGGAGGAGGTGTTATGAGATGCATCTTTAGAAAGATTGGTTCTGATTAAATTCGATTCCCTACCGTGTGGAAACAGGCCCTTCGGCCCAATAAGCCCACACTGACTCTCCAAAGTGTCACCTACCCAGACCCATCTCCCTCTGACTAATGTACCTAACACAATGGGCAATTGAGCATAGCCAATTCACCTAACCTGTACATCTTTGGATTGTGGGAAGAAACCGGAGCACCCGGAGGAAACCCACACAGACACAGGGAGAATATGCAAACTCTACACAGACAGTCACCCAAGGCTGGAACCAAGCCTGGGACCCTGGTGCTGTGAGGCAGCAGTGCTAACCACTCAGCCACCATGCCACCATCTGTCATGTATTCTTTTGAAAGCAAGCATTATAAGCTGGAGACAAGCTGTCTGCTCTGAGCCCAGCAATGTAGCTAGCTTTGTTTTTTTTTAAAGCAAACAACAGAAACAGCTTGAAGGAGTGGGGTCAATCTCCCACAGAACCAGGATTTAGTTAACCTTTCAGTAGCTGTTAGGGTTTGGAAGCTACAATTCATCTCTCTCTGCTATACCAGAATGGTTTAATTTTCTCTCACTCTCAGAGTTTTCTTTTGATGTTCTTTCCTCCTGCTCTGGAAAATTGCACATAAGACAATCTATTTTCCTTTGCCAAGGGTGTGTTTATGGAATGTGACTATCTTGGAACTGTTGCTGTTTAGTTGTTAAATAACCTATTATTCTGTTAAGTTTTCCAAATCAATTAAGTTATTGTGATTCTTTTATTTTGTTCGCGTTTTAACTATTGTGTAAGAATAAAATGTGTTTTAGCTCAAGCTTGGTCGTTTTACCAATCAAATTCCATCCAGAACACAATACCTGACAATTTGCCTTTAAAATAAGAAAAAAATGGGGTCTAGGCTATCTTCTTAATGTATTTTGGAGGATTTGGTCTGGTCCATAACAGTGGGAAATACACAAACATAATGTCTCTCTCTCTATTGTTCTCGCTGACTACCTCTTAATGGGTTTCAGATCATAATGACTCTTCAATTCTTAGGTTTGAGCATCACTGTTCAATATGCAAGGCAGATCTCTGATTGCCGTCACTGGCTTTTACCCTGTAGTAACCTTGGCCTCTTTGTATTTCAACAGGCTTGCTTGCAGAAACTGTTTATCCAATTTTATGTTGGGCCTAATTGCTTAGGCTTTTGGCCATGGCCACAATTTAATACTTGGACTAAAGGAAAACATTGCAGTTGATTATTCAGTTTCTGTATTTAATTTAGTATGAAATTACCTTTGTTTCAAATACATGAACATGTTGACCTTCAGATAAATGGTAGTTATGAGAACTATATTGTTCCCTGAAATGTAACGAAACTTTAAGCTGCAGCAGTCTAAAGTACTTCCTTCTCTCATTGTACATCTTGTGCAATCTGGCAATGGGTTTTCTGCCATTGTCTATCATAAGTCTACTTTCACTGATCAATGGCATGTTGGGTTTTATTTGTCTGCTATATTGCCGATAAGGTCAATCTTGTAATGGGTCCCTTGTCACTTGCTCACCTTGCAAGCTTGATGGAGAAATAGAATGGATCAAAGGCATTCTAAGGCACAAAGGCCATCCTGAATAGATCACCTTTTTGATATAATCTCTCAAAGGATATAGTGATTGTTAACTTATCAAGCATTTATTGCCCATTACTCACGGACCTTCAGAGGATAGTGGTGTGCTGCCTTCTTGAACTGCAGCAGGCCATGTGGTGTAGGTATACTTATGATGCTATTTGGAAGGGAGTACAGGATTTTGATTCAGGGACAGTGAAGGAACAATGATATAATTTCATGTCAGGATGGGTTTGGGCTTGAGAGAAAATTTGCAGTTTATGCTATTCCAATATGTCAGATGCCTTTGTCCTTTCAGATGGTAGAAATTGCAGATTTGGAAGATGCATCTTGTATTCTGCACATACTACTGCCACCATGCATTGATGGTGAAGGGAATGAATGTTGAAGAGGTGGATGAGGTGTCAATCAAGTGGGCTGTTTTGAAGTGGTGTTGAACTTCTCAAGTGTTGTTTGAGTTGCACTCACCTTGGCAAATGGAGAATATTCCATCATCATCTTGACTTGTGTCTGGCAGATGGTAGATATGTTTTGGAGAGTCAAGACCTGAGTTACTCATTGCAAATTTCCCAGCTTCTGTACTTGCTCTTGTGGCCTTAACCTGAGGCATGGTTACCCTCAGGTTAAACTTACTAGTCATCTCTTTCTAATGGATGAGCAGCCCTATGGTCTTCTGGAACAATGGCAACTTTATGTGGCTTGTCCAACTTTGTTTCTGGTCAATGGAGACCTGCAGAATGATGATAGTGAGGGATTCAGTGATGACAATGCCATTGAAGGTCAACGAGAGTTGGTTAGATTCTCTCTTGTTAGAGACAACCATAGATCAGCACTTATGTATAGAGAATTAACTTGCCACTTATGAGCCCAAAGATTTTCAGGAATTGCGAATGGTGCTGAATATCAGCAAATATTCCCCTCCCTGACCTTAGATGGAAGGAAGGTAATTGATGAAGCAGCCCTGTAGTGTCCTTGGACTGAGATAATTGACTTGATATAGCGATAATCATTCTCTTTGGTTAGATTCATATGTATCACAAATGTCAAGTTTCCCCATGATTCCCACTGATTCCAGGAGAATATTTGGATCACACTTGCTTTCTCCAAACCAATATCTTGACCAATCAGACTGAACTTACTGACCAATTAGCATCATTTTCTCCTGTTTTATAAATTGTGATCACTTAGAATACAGCACTCTTGCATTTGTCCTGATGAGAGCAAGACAAAAAATCTTCTGATTTTTCTGGCCTTTTTCAATAATATTTGGTAACTAATTTAAGACAGGTGAGATTTCATTTCAACTTCGGATCTGACTAATTCATTATTATTGAATAAACTGAGTGGTCATCCACACTGTGCAAACAATCATGATGTATATACAGAGCCAATGACACCGATGCACAGGGAAGCCATCATTAGTGCATGCAACATTGATATGGGGCCTGGGGAGGTGAGGCAGAAAAGTGGGACAAAGGAAGGCATTGGAAGTGAGAATAAATGTAAGTGGGAAAGTTCTGCAATCAGTGAGGGAAGATGTTTGCAGTGGGAGTTGGCGGAGTCAGGTCCATACCAGGAGTGGGGGAAACCAGCTTTATTTCTCTTTTTGTTTTAGTTTTCGTGTTTGTCCTTAATTTTTATCAAAAAATATTTAATAATCTGAAGAACTTCTCTTCCTGCAGCGCAACCTTTAAGATTGATGTCCGATGATATGAACTTCTCACCTACAGACAGTTTTTATCTGAATTACTGTCTTGAATAAACTACGTAAAATGATCCTGGTCAATACTATTTTTATGTTCAAACATACACTCAAACACTTTATCTGTTCAATCAGGATGATACTTAAATGTCTTGCTAAATTTTTTAGTCCTTTGGAATGCAAAAATTCAGTAAGCATACTTTCATTGTGCATAAGCACAAAACGCCACTTTGGAAATGTATTATTTTCCATAAAGTATCTATTTAGACCAGGGTCTATAATTCTTAAGCCAAATATGAACTGTTTTCAAAGGGGATTAGCATTTGAAATTTGAAGTTGTTCATTTAAAATCCATGTGCAGTACTGTATCAGAACTGTAATACTCTAGTGACAATATAGAATTCAGCTCAGGCTGAGGAATAACCTTTGACATTCTCTATATAAATCAAAAAATATGAAAAACCATTAGGGTTTAACACTGAGTGAACTAATGCATTTTATTTTGTAATTTGCTCACAGAAAGTTTTCAACTGTATTTTATTAATTCAAGTTTCTAGCATAATGAATACTGTGTATACAAATACCTCTCCCATAGCTTTGCTCATGATGAATCCAATATTGCAACTATAACATGGAACAGTGGAGAGGCTACATATGGATGGAGTGCAGAATATCAGCCTTATTTGCTTTTATAAATAGATCATGCTAAGGGAGGAGATCTTTACCAGACCAATGAAGGAAGTGCTTTGATAAAACATAAATGGAATAAAGCACATAGATATGAAATGAATTTTTGAAATTTAGAAATTGTGAAAATAACTGAAGTGGGTGGGATTTTCTTTTGTATTCACTCTTGGGATATGGGTATCGCTGGCTGGGCTAATATTTATTGACCATCCCTAGTTCATCCTGAGAAGGCGGTGGTGAGCTGACTTCTTGAACTGCTGTAGTCCATGTGCTATACGTAGACTCACTATGCCTTTCGGGAGGGAATTCCAGGATTTGACCCAGGAACAGCAATAAATTTCCAAGTCAGATTGGTGAGTAGCTTGGTGGTGAACATGCAGGTGGTGGTGTTCCTATGTATCTGCTGACCTTGTCCTTCTAGATGGAAGTGATCATAGATTTGGAAGGTACTGTTCAAAAACATTTAGTGATTACTGACGTGTATCTTGTAGACAGTATGCATTGTTACTACTGAGCATCAGTGGTGAAGAGGGTGGACGCTTGTGAACATTGTGCCAATCCAGCAGGCTGCTTTGTCCTGGAACATGTCAAGCTTCTTGAGCGTTGTTGGAGCTGCACCCATCCAGGCAAAGTGGGGAGTATCCTATGCCTGGTTTGTGCCTTTGGCCAGGCTTGGCAGTGATGAGATGTATTATTGTCTGCAGTTTTCCTAGGTTCTGAACTGCTTTTGTAACCATTGTGTTTATGTGGCAAATCCAGTTGAGTTTCTGGTCAGTGGTAGCCCCCAGGATATTGATAGTGAGGGATTAAGTGATGGTGCACCATTGAATGGTATCAAGGAGAAGTGGTTACATTGTCTCTTATTGGAGATAGTCATCACCTAGCATTTGCCCCTTCAATGTCGGAGTGCTTAGCAGACATGGATTGCTTGAATCTGTCCATCCAACTAACGCTAACCATGGGTACTGTCCAAACCATTTTTTAAACAGTTTGCATTTAGAGAGTGACAATCAATGGCAGGGATTGCAGCTCTTAGTGTACACCATTAACATCAGGCTTCATCTAGTAATCAGGTCCCCACTTCCCCTCTCTCAGAGCCTTCATGTCTTCTTTTATCTCAAACTATCCTGACAACCTGGGTACAGTAGCTAACACTGCTGTCTCATAGTGCCAAGGACCCAGGTTCAATACCAGCCTTGGGTGACGGTGTGAATCTTGCACATTCTTCCCGAGTTTGTTTGGATTTCCTCCCACAATCCAAAGATGTGCAGGTTGGTTGGATTGGCCATGCTACATTGCCCATAGTGTCCAGGGATCTGCAATTAGGTAGATTAACCATGGGAAATTCAGGGATATGGTGGGTGGCTTGCTCTTTGGAGGATCGGTGTAGATTCAATGGGCCAAATTGCCTGCTTCCACAAAACAGAGATACTGTGATTCTATGAATCCAATTCCACCCCTGCCCCTGATGTGGAGATACATCACATCAAATTGTGCCTCCTTCTCCCTGCCCTCTGAGTCACTATATCACATCTTAATGATATTCACCCTGACCCTCTGTGCTTGCAGTAAATGGTCACTGCTAGTAAGCCCCCTTCCATACCCTTCAATGTTGTTCTGCCTACCTCCATATACTTTAGGATGCCCATCCATCACTTCCCTGACCCTGTCTCAATACATAGCTCTGTTACTCCTCCCCCATTCTATTTGGCAGTGACCCCACTGCTTTCACTAAGTCACCTCCTTGCAACATTTAAAAATTAATGCACACATCCCAAATATTATATTTGCCCTTGACCACTGACTGACTTTGAACAGTCCCTAGACATAACTGACCAGGTTACTGACCTCCCTGTTAGGCAATTACCCTGAAAGGTTGTGAAGGCACTACAGGACTGACTGTCGCTTACTCCAGGGACTGTGGTCTGACATATACTCTGATTATGCCTGACCCCTGTGGCCAAGGCCCTGCACTCTTTGCGGACTATACCTGTGACTGAGGCCTCGGGATGCATTGACTCAGTGGCAAACCCCGCACACCCACATTTGAATGGATTGAGGACTAGCTCCCTACCCACTCTCAGACATGACCATTTGTTTGAATAAATGTGCAGTGTGTTTGCTATCCAGGCAGCAAATGCTGTTCGAGTTAGATTGATGTCTCGGTGAACTGTACAACTACATATCCCTTTAGACAGATCATGACTGCTAAGCATGATAAACAAGTTGTCTGTTTGTCTGCACTAAAGAACTATTCAATAAAACAGATCTGGTAGCCTCTCAGCTCTGTCTGAAGGGCCAGTGTGTTAACAGGCAAGGCATGGCGTGGCACGGCATGGATATTTGAGCATGAAGGTGTGCACCAAGTGAGTGAGCAAATAGCCCTGAATTGCTGCATAGTCCAGTCTTCTACCTGTATGCCTGTCCCTGTGTGCAAAGTGTCCTTGAAGCAATTTTTCAGTGCCAGTCACTGGTGCCCTTTACAATCCAGGACTGTACGTTGCATACATCCTGCAAGTGGATCAGAGAGGTGCTATGTGGTTCCTGAGAGGAAAGCAAATGTCAAATGCCAATGTCTGTGGGTAATGGATGCATATAAATGGTGCCCATGGATTGTGTCCTGAGCTGCTATTTGGTGCTTTGAACGTGGTACTTGTTTGCAATCAATGATGAGCTGAAATTGCTAAGTATCCACCCTGACTTCCTTGTCAAGAATTCTCAATATCTAATTTGCTTGGTGCTTTTGGTAATTTGGGAAGCTGCATGCTAATGAGGTGAGATGTGCAGTTAATAAAGCATTTGACAAGCAATCAAATAAAATCAATAATCTCCCTTAACTGGCAAGCCATTGCTGTCAAGTGACAAGCTGGCTTCAATGTATGGAAGATTCACAAAAGATTCAGTGAAAAAAGAAAAAAAAGAGGAGAAAAAAAGATTCAGTGAGTTGCTCACGATGTGGAGAAAGGCCTCGCCAGACCATAGCTCACATTGTTCAAGCTCCTAAAGATTCTGCCCATAGCTCCAAGTCAAGATGGTGTGTGACTTGGATGGGAGTTTGCAGGTAATGTTGTTCCCATACATCAAAGCCTCTTGGCTTTCTGCTAAAATTTAAAGTTGAGCAAGGAACAATTCCCATTCATCCGATCTGGCCAGCCAATTGTAATTTTGTAAGGTACATCTTGTGAATGGTAGATATTGTTGCCCCTGTGCATCAGTTGTGCAGGGAATGAAGGTTTAAAGTGGTGGATGGGTACACACTGCTGTGACTGTGCATCTGTGGTGAAGAGAGTGAATGTTGAAGATGCTGGATGTTTACTAACCAAGTAGACTGCTTCTTCCTGAATTGATTTGAGCTTCGAGTGTTGTTGGAGCAACACTCATCCAAACAATTGTAGATCATTCCTTAACACTCCCATTTGTGATTCATAAATGGTGGACAGGCTGTGGGGAGTAGGAGATGACTACCTGACCTGCTATAATAAACAGACCATTTATGAGACTAGTTCAGTTCAATTTCTGGTCAATGGTAAATCTAAGGATATTGATAGATTTGCTAATGACATTGAACATTCAAGGGGAGATAGTCAGATTCTCTTTTGTTGGAGATGGTCACTGCTTAGTACTTGTAAGCCTTGATTATTAGTTCACTCATTAACTCAAGCTGAAATTGTGCTCAAGTCTTGCTGTAGTTGAACAAAATCTACTTTACCATCTGAGGAGTCACCAACGGTGTAGAATGTTGTGAAATCATCAGCAAACATCTCCATTTCTAGTCTATTGATGGAAGGAAGGTCATTGATTGTTTTGCCAAGTCAGAGGAATGGGAACTGTTCCTTCCTCAACATCCTTTATTAATGTCTATCTTTAAATAGGTGGAGGCATGTTATCTTTATTTTTATTTTTAAAACTTAGTTTTTGGACTATTGCTGAAGTATTGCTGGTGGGCGGCACGGTGGCACAGTGGTTAGCACTGCTGCCTCACAGCGCCTGTAGACCCGGGTTCAATTCCCGACTCAGGCGACTGACAGTGTGGAGTTTGCACGTTCTCCCCGTGTCTGCGTGGGTTTCCTCCGGGTGCTCCGGTTTCCTCCCACAGTCCAAAGATGTGCGGGTCAGGTGAATTGGCCAAGCTAAATTGCCGGTAGTGTTAGGTAAGGGGTAAATGTAGGGGTATGGGTGGGTTGCGCTTCGGCGGGTCGGTGTGGACTTGGGCCGAAGGGCCTGTTTCCACACTGTAAGTCTAATCTAATCTAAAACTGCAGAAAAAAAGGATGAAAATAATCTGAATCATTTATTGTTTCCTTTACTTCTTTGGAATATGTAACTTGATTGTGCTTCTTTGACACTTATTGATTGTCAGCTCTTGTACTTTCTTGCTCATTAATAGATTAAGTACTTGTGGTTTGTTCCTATTTAATGACTGCAACATTTTGAAGTAGATGGGGGAATCTATACTTATGTGATACAGTTTGCTTTCCTGTAAGACATTTTGAAATGTGACAGAAATACAATGTTCCAGGATATTCAAATTCAACTTAATGATTCTCTTGACCTGCTGCCCACAATAATTTGATTGATGCACCATTTTTAAGTGGACCATTATACAATAAGAAAAACATAATGTGGTATTTATTTTACTAAAGAGTACAGATACATCTCTTTAACCCTAGAGAGTCTGAGATGATAATTAACAATTGCTTCTGGTGACTCCTCAGATGGTAAAGTAGATTTTGTTCAAATACAGCAAGACTTGAGCACAATTTCAGCTTGAGTTAATGAGTGACAAATAATAATCAAGGCTTACAAGTACTAAGAAAGAGTTTAGAGGCTGAGTTTATCTGTGTCACTACACTAAAGGGGAGCACTTTTGTGCTTGTGGTGATGCAGTGTCAATGTCAGCATGTGATTCCGAAGTGAGATTTGCTTTTACAGGCTGTGGCTTTGTTCATTGAATTTTGCATGTATTTTGCAACTTGAAGGTTTATAATTCTCTCCCTTAAACCAAAACCAGTTACTGGAAAAAATTGCAACTACTCAGCTGTCAAACATTTTTACAGTCAGGTTCTTGCAATGGCAAAAATAAATATCTCTTCCATAGCAAGCAATTAGTTTTAGTGAGAACCCCACTCTGGAAACCAAACTATACCTGTGGAGATTTACCACTTTTAAAAATCAATCAAAAATCTTTTGAATAAAATACGTAAGTAAAATATTATCAACCAATGTGAGTCACAAAACACTGACCCTGGAATTAGGACAGTTAATTCTGGCAGGGCACATTCCAGGACACCTCAGTGGAAGTGACATCAGGAAAAGACAGAGGTCTAGTGTGAATGGGTGAATTTCTTCACTGGCCAAATTTCTTATCCAGCCTGCCAGAACACTCGGCTTCCTTTGCTTACTTTCCCAGACTGAAAGTTTTGACATTTATTTCCCTTTCGTTTCTCCTTTCTTATCCCCACCCCTCCCCAAACTCTGAATCTTTTAAACATCCAGTTCTGCTTTAAGGTGTGTTCAACATCCCAGTGAGAAAAGACAAACGGAGCAACATTTACATTGTACTGACTCAGTTAATAATGTATCAAATTTGACAACAACTCAAACAAATCTAATGCAAAACGTTCTAAGTTTCCGGGACAGAAATTCAGTGATGTGAATAATTCAATCAGTTCCTTTAATTGGCAGACACATCTCCGTATGGATGCAGAAAGCTGTCTATCTTCCCTCTGACAGATTCAATTGAACTGACATATTTAAAATGCTGATATTGCACTGTTGTAATCTTATGCCCAGAAAACAGATTAGAAAATCTCCTCTCGACAACTACTTGCAGAACCAAGAAGAGTTCAGCTCACCAACTGAGTCTGCATTGCAATAAGAGCTCACAAATATAGTTCTGCCTTAACTGGCCTGGCTTGGGTCTGTTCCTGTTGGTGAGATCACTCATTGTTACTGTGTGATTTTGAGATGTACAAAGTTAAAAATCACACAACACCAGGTTATAGTCCAACAGGTTTAATTGAAAGCATTAGCTTCTCGAGTGCTGTTCCTCATCAAATATCTGATGAAGGAGCAGCACTCCAAAAGCTAGTGCTTCCAATTAAACCTGTTGGCCTGTAACCTGGTGTTGTGATTTTTAACTTTGTTACTGTGTAATCATGAATCTCGAGGGCAACTAGGGATGGGCAATAAATGCTGGCTAGCCAGTGACACCCACATCCCATGTGAATAAAAGGAAACCTGGATCACATTTACCAAACTGGGATTTTGTTAGCACTGAGAGTGAAATGTACCAGCTTACTTTTAAAACCATGAGGAGGTTAAGGGTGAATCCAATAGTCTCCCAAATGCATCAAGAAGATTGGCAACCCTACTCAGAATTAAAAATTATAGGATCTATCAAGTGAGTTAGCGTTATTAACTAGTTCACTCGGTTAACTTGCTCCAATGAATCAAAACAAAAATAATGTTGTGATTCAAATTGCAGTATTGAATTGGTCTTGAATTGTCCATCATCTTTAGTGGAAGATTCTGGTAAAATGGTAGTGGTATACTGCAGGTGATGTGTGCATGGCACCTTTCCATTCATTGGCAGAAGTTACAGTAAATTTTGAATACATAATAGATTTGTTTAATTAAGATGGAAAATATCTTTGTTAAGCACATTTTATTTTCAGCAAAGTTCCTTTCTAAATTTCTTTCAATTGTAGCGCAGAATAAAACAAAAATTTGAATGTGACCAAATGTCCATCTCTGATTGCCCTTAATTCATCATAGGCCAGCTTTTTTTCCCCCTTTAGGGGAAAAGTTAATGAGTTGAAATATTAAAATAATCCATCATCTTCCATACTTATTTCTTCTGGTATGAACTCACAAACTATCAAATTTCTTGAACTCATTTGTGCAACTTGCCATTCCAAAGTTTAGACCCACAAAATTACCATTGTTGGCTTAGTTTCATAACCACTCAACACTGGTATATTTGAGTCAGGATGATGTTTGATATTGAGGTAACAGTACTCCCACAGCATTGGTGGTCTTGATTTTTTTTTAGTGTTTCCCTACCTGTAAACATTATTACTATTAAATCAACATGGCTGTTACAATGATCATTTAAATAAGAAATAAAACATAGCAGTGAAGTGGGGGTGTGTGTGTTGATCTTGAGGCCATTGGCAGGGGGAGCAATTAAGTGAACTGTATCCTGGATGGAGTTGAATTTTATGAATTTACACAGAAGTCAGTGAACTCTTGCAGTATTATCCTGAGGATGTGAGGATAGCTTCTGACAAGCAGAAAATCCTTCTTTTGTGTCAGGTATGATGTGGATCAAATTTTACCACTAACCCCCACTGACTTAATTATTTGCTGAAGTTCCTTCACGCTCAGTCAATGTCAAAGGTAGTTAGCTTCACCTTACTTTTCTCTTTGTGACAGAGAATGTGTTGGATAGGAACCTGTTCTATTTTTAAAATAATCTTAGTTGATTTCCGATGATGTTGCAGACAGACAGTCAAAGGCATGTGCAGTCTTCTCTTCAATTGAGAAGCAAAGTAAAAAGACAGCTGGAACCAACTGGAGAGAACTGAGACAGATAGTAGAGGGGGAGTGATTGGGGGAAAAAAAACAGAAATAGAGAAGAGATGAAAGCAGGGAATAGGGAGTGCAGGAAGGAGCCATAGAAAGACCTTGGTAAGTAGGATTAAAGAGAATCCAAGACATTCTATACATACACTAAAAAAACAAAAGAATAAGCAGGGAGAAGATAGGACCATTCAAGGATAAAGGGGGGAACACTTGTTTGGAGGCAGAAGATGTGGGCAAGATCCTAACTGAGTACTTTGTGTCAATATTCACCTGGTAGAAGGAAATGGAGGATAGTGAGATTTGTGTGGAGAATGCTGAGGCATTTTGAAATCACAAAAGAAATGGTGTTGGGTCTCTTGAAGAGCATTAATGTGGATAAATTCCCCAGGGCCCAGTGGTATCTACTCCAGGCGATTGAGAGAGGCAAGAGAGGAAATTTCTGAAGCTTCACCAAGATTTTTGTATCTTCACTAGCCACTGGACAGGTCCTGGAAGAATGGACAGGAGCTAATGCTGTTTTTCTGTTCAAGAAAGAAATTAGTGATAATCCAGGAAACTATGGATCGGTGAGTCTCACATTGATAGTTGGGAAGTTAGTGGAGAGAATTCTTTAGGAACAGGCATGATGCACATTAGAAAAAACATGGCCTAATTAGAGACAGTCAGCATGACTTTGCGCAGGGCAGGTCATAGAGTCATAGAATCATAGAGATGTACAGCACGGAAACATACCCATCAGTCCAACTTGGCCAGATATCCCAACCTAATCTACTCCCATCTGCCAGCACTTGGCCCATATCCCTCCAAACCCTTCCTATTCATATACCCATCCAGATGCCTTTTAAATGTTGTAATTGTACCAGCCTCCACCACTTCGTCTGGCAGCTCATTCCGTACAGTCATCACCCTCTACATAAAAAAAGTTGCCCCTTAGATCCTTTAAATCAATCACCCTAAACCTATGCCCTCTAGTTCTGGACACCCCTGCCCCAAGGAAAACGACCTTGTATATTTACCCTATCCATGCCCCTCATGATTTCATAAACCTCTATAAGGTCACCCTTCAACCTCTGACGCTCCAGGAAAAATAGGCCAGCCTATGCAGCCTCTCCTGATAGCTCAAACCCTACAACCCTGGCAACTTCCTTATAAACTTTTTCTGAACCTTTTCAAATTTCACAACATCCTTCCTATAGGAGGGAGGCCATGCCTTACTAACTTGGTTGAATATTTTGAGGAGGTGACAAAGACGATTGAGAGTAGAGCAGTGGATGTTGTCTCAGAGGACTTCGTGAGGCTTTCGACAAGGTCCGTCATGGTAGGATATAGCAGGATATCGATCAGTTGCAGATATGGGTGGAGAAATGGCAGATGAATTTAATCTGGGTAAGTGTGAGGTGTTGAACTTTCAGAAATCAAAGGTTAAGGAAATGTATACAGTTAGTGGAAGGACCCTGAACAGCATTGATGTAAAGAGGTGTCTTGGGGTTCAACTCCATAGCTCTCTAAAAGTGGCCTCACCAGTAGATAGTGGTAAAGAAGGCGCATGGCATGCTTGCCTTTATTGCTTGGATATTGATTTCAAGAGTCAGGATGTACTGTTGCAGCTTTATAAGACTTTGATTTGGCCACACTTGGATACTGCATCCAGTTCTGATCACCACATTACAGGAATGATGTGAAGGCTTTGGAGAGGGTGCAGGACAGTTTTACCAGGATGCTGCCTGAATTAGAGGGTATGAGCTGTAAGGAAAGTCTGGACAAACTTGATTTGTTTTCACTGGGGTGGAAGCAACCGAGGGGAGTCTTAGTTGAAGTCTATAAAATGATGAGGTGCGTAGTTAGGGTTGACGGTTGGAAACTTTTTCCCAAACGTAAAATGTCTAATACTAGAGGGCATGGATTTAAGGTGAGAGGGAGAAAGTTCAAAGGAGGTGTGAAGGTCAAGTTTTTTTACACAGTGTGGTAGAAGTCTGAAACACACTGCCAGGGATGGTGGTAGAGGCAGTTTAAAGGACTTTTAGATAAGTACAGGAATATACAAGGAATGGAGGGATATGGTCCAAGGGCAGGCAGAAGGGATTAGCTTAATTTGGTGTCATGTTCACACAGCATCATGGGCTGAAGGGTCTGAACCTGTGTTGTACAGTTCTACATTCTATGAAAGTTGAGAGGAGTGACCGGAGAATGCAAGAGGATGAGGTAGGGTGGGAGAGTGAAAGAGAAGATTGAATGAAAACTGGAAGGGTAACAAGGGAGGAGAAAGAGAGCGGGTGATAATCTTGCATGGATAATGATGGGGTTTTGAATGGGGGAGGAGTACCATAGTGCATCAGTTTACCAAGGTCTGCTTTGATGCTCTTTGGAGGAGGAAACTCATAAATTCCATAAGGAGGTGAGGATGTTGCTCATAAAAGGAGAGAGTGATGGAAGAGACCAAAAAGCCATGCCATTGATTGAGTGAGGGAGCTGGAGCCAAAATGCCACTCATTTAGGTCATGGATGGATGAAAGGTTGGTGAGGCTCCAAATCATTCAGTGACCAATTGATGTGGGGAAGAGAGAAGCTGTCGAAACTAAAGGGTGATGTACTTTGTGATAATATTGCTCTGATGGGGGAGGTGACTGGGCAAGTATTGCTCAGCTGAACTATTGTTGAAATTGGGTATAGTGTTAAATGTTTCCAAATCAGAAATTCAGAGGATCTTTAGGTGCTCTTTTGAAGTTGATTCTGGGAGAATAAATAATACATAGTCTGCTTTGTTTATGATGTGGAGGTGCCAATGTTGGATTGGGGTGGACGAAGTTAAAAATCGGACAACGCAAGGTTATAGTCGAACAGGTTTATTTGGGAGTACAAGATCTTGGGGCAGTGCTCCTTCATCAGGTAGCTAGGTTATCGTCATCATCTAGCTACCTGACAAAGGAGCAGTGCTCCAAAAACTTGTACTTCAAAATAAACCTGTTGGACTATAACCTGGTGTTGTATAAGGATTTTTGCTTTGATTATGTAATACTTGACCTAGAAGGTGCACCAAGTTAGTACTAGTGGCCAGGATGAAAAATGAACTGATCATCAGAATTCACATCTATCAGCTTCACGAGCACATATTTTCCAGGTTTTGTTTTTCAAACACTTTGAATAGAATTTAACATCCATGGGTCTTTTTTTTGGTTTGATTCTTACATTCATTAAAAACTGTTCCTCACATTGTCATCATGTTGTAATTGGTCATTTGACTTTTCTAGCCATGCGGAATCAACATTAACTTCAGACGATAAGTACTTGCCATATTTTCCTTTCTTTTGAGCAGCAGTTGGTGGTGCTTCTGCCTTCCCACATAGATCCCCCCAGAAACATTTTTTGTTGTTTCTTCACTCACCCAATTGCTTTTGTTTCTTCACTTGTATCTTGTGAAGCAGCCCTGGTATAGCACTCTTGATATGTAACAAGGTTACAAACCCAGTTTAAGTTTGACAACAGAGTGTTTATACTTCAAAAAACATGATTAGATGTACTATGCAATGTCATGTCTGGTGCTTATGAAAGAAGCTACACAAATAATACAAAACATTTATCATTCAAATTGCCTCTTTTTCTATTTCACCTCTCCTGTCTTGCAATTAGATTCTTTCACCATTCCCTTCATTTCTTGCCCATTTTAAATTTTTTTACAGCTCTAAACACTTGTAGTTCTGATGAAATACCAGTCTGAAATAATGACCCAGGTCCTTCTGTCAGTGGTGAGGCTGAGGTGCATGTCGCTAATCTTAAACTATAATCTTACCTTAGGCCACTGGAGCTTAGGGTTTCCCTGTTCTGGTTGCAAGATTCAGTCATTACTGAAGGTGACCACTAGATGTCATGATGAGGTACAGAAGTGCCAAGACCACATTCACTTTCAATTCAGATGTGGAAAGACACTAATGGAAGTTGAACAACACTTTGCCAATCTGGTGATTGCTTTTCAAAGATTGTAATATGTTTTTTTTCAAAATTCATTTGTGGGATTTGCATGTTGCTGGCAGGAAAACATTTATTACCGTTCCTTAGTTCACCTTAAGAAGGTGGTGCTGAGCTGTCTTCTTGAACCGCTGCAGTTCACTTGCTGTGGGTTGACCCACAGTGCCATTAGGGGAGGGAAATCCAGGATTTTGACCCTGGAACAGCAATAGACTTTCAAGTCAGGATTGAGAGAGGCTTGGAGGGGAGCTTGACATTGGTGATGCTCCTGTGTATCTGCTGCCTTTGTGTTTCTAGATGGAAGTGGTAGTGAGTTTGGTAGGTGAAATCTGAGGAGCTTTGGTGAATTTCTGCATTGCATCTTGTAGGTAACACACACTGCTGCTTCTGAGCATTGGTGGTAGAGGGAGTGAATATTTGTAGATTTAATGCTAATCAAGTGAGCTGCTTTGTCCTGATGCTGTAAAGCTTCTTGTGTTATTGAGGCTGCACTCATCCAGGCAAGTGGGAAGTATTCCATCATACTCCTGACTTGTGTCTTGTGGATGGTGGACAGGCTTTGGAGAGTCAGGAAGTGTTACTTGCCATAGTATTTGTAGCCTCTAACCTGCTCTTGTAGCAATTGTGTTTATGTGATGAGTCCAGTTAAGTTTCTGATCAATGATAACCTGCAGAATGTTGATAGTGGGGGTTCAGTAACGATGAAACCATTGAATGTCATGGGGCAGTGGTTGGATTGCCTATTATTGGTGATGGTCATAGCTTGGCATCTGTGTGGCATGAATGTTACTTGCTATTTGTCGGTCCAAAAATAGATATTGCCCAGATTTTGTTACATTTAAACATGGATTGCATCAAGATCTGAGGAGTCGTGAATGGGACTGAACATTGTGCAACCATCAGCAAACATCCCCACTTCTGATGGAGGCACCGTCATTGTTGAAGATGTTTGGGCTGAGGACACTATCCTGAGGAACACCTGCAGAGCTGAACTGCAGTTGATATGACCATAATCATCTCTATATGCCAGATTTAACTCTAACCAGCGGAGTGTTGCCCCTCTGGTACCCATGGATTCCAGTGTTGTTAGGGCTCCTTGGTCGAATGCAGCCTTGATATCAATGTACTGTTACTCTCACCTCACCTCTGGAATTCAACTCTTTTTTTCCATGTTTGAAGGAAGACTGTAAGAGGTCAGGAGCTGAGTGGGCCTGGCAGAACCTAAACTGGGTGTCATTGCACAGGTTATTACTGAGTGGGTACTTCTCGATAGCACTGTGGATGACACCTTTCATGACTTTACTGATGATTGAGAGTAGAGTAATGGGGCGGTAATTAGCTGGTTTGGATTTGTCCTGATTTTTATGTACAGGTCATTCCTGGGCAATTTTATACAATGTCGGGCAGATGCCAATGTTGTAACTGTACTAGAACACCTTGGCTAGGGGAGCAGCAGTTCTGGAGTACAAGCCTTCATTACTATTGCCAGAATGTTGTCAGGGCCCATAGCCTTTGCAGTATCCAGTGTCTCCAACTGTTTCTTGATGTCATGTGGAATGAATCAAACTGGCTGAAGACTGTTATCTGTAATGCTGGCGGCAACTGGAGGAGACCAACATGGATCTCCATGTGGCACTTCTGACTGGAGATTGCTGTGAGCACTTCAGCCTTATGGTTTGCACTGATGTACAGGGCTCTTCCATCATTGAGGATGGGATATATGTAGAGCCGCCGCCTCCTCCAATGAGTCATTTAATTGTCTACCACATTTTGCGACAGGATGTGGCAGGATTATGGAGCTTTGATCTGATCAGTTGATTGTGGGATCACTTTGCTCTGTCTAATACTTGCTGCTTATGCTGTTAGGCGCAAGTAATCCTGTTTAGTGGTTTCACCAGGTTGACACCTCATTTTCAGGTATGTCTGGTTTGCTCCTGGCATGCCCTCCTGCACTCTTCTTTGATTCCCTTGCTTGATGGTAATGGTTGAGTGGGGGATATGCTGGGCCATGAGGTTATGGAATATGCTGGAGTACAATTCTGCTGCTGTTGATGGTCCACAGCACCTCATGAATACCCAGTTTTGAGTTGCTACATCTGTTTGAAGTCTGTCCTCATTAGCATGGTGATAGTGCCACACAATATGATGGATGTTATTTTCAATGTGAAGGCAGGAATTTGTCTCCACAAGGACTCTGTGGTGATTGCTCTTATACTGTCATGGACAGATGATTCTGTAGCCGGCAGATTGGTAAGGATGAGGTAAAGTGTGTTTTTCCCTCTTGTTGATTCCCTCACCACCAGCGCAGACAGTCTAGCAGCTATGCCCTTTGGGACCTGACCAGCTCGATCAGTAGTACTGCTGCTGAGACAATGTTGGTGGTTGACATTGAAATCCTGTACACACAGAATACATGTGGGCAGCACGGTGGCACAGTGGTTAGCACTGCTGCTTCACAGCGCCTGAGACCCGGGTTCAATTCCCAACTCAGGCGACTGACTGTGTGGAGTTTGCACGTTCTCCCCGTGTCTGCGTGGGTTTCCTCCGGGTGCTCCGGTTTCCTCCCACAGTCCAAAGATGTGCAGGTCAGGTGAATTGGCCATGCTAAATTGCCCGTAGTGTTAGGTAAGGGGTAAATGTAGGGGTTTGGGTGGGTTGCACTTCGGCGGGTCGGTGTGGACTTGTTGGGCCGAAGGGCCTGTTTCCACACTGTAAGTCTAATCTAATCTACATTTTGTATCCTTGCCATCGTCAGTGCTTCCTCTAAGTGTTGCTCAACATGGAGGAGTACTGGTTCATCAGCTCTGAGAGGACTGTATGTAATAATCACCAGGATGTTTTCTTGGCCATGTTTTACCAAGTTAGAGACACAAAAAGACAGCAGATGCTGGAATCTAAGGTAGACAAGCAGGAGGCTGGAAGAATCTCCACCTCTTGATGCAGCCGGGTTTGCTGTGTTCTTCCAGCCTCCTGCTCGTCTACCATGTTTTACCTGGCGTCACATGACTTCGAGGTCTGGAATCATTGTTGAGGACTCTTGGGGCAATTCATTCCTGACTGTATACCACTGCATGGCCACTCTGCCAGCTCTATCCTGCTGGTGGGACAGGACATCGCCAGGGATGGTGATGGTGGTGTCTGGGACACTGTCTGTAAGGTATGATACCGTGAGTATGACTATGTCAGACTGTTGCTTGACTGGTCTGGAGAGAGCTCTTCGAATTTTGGCACTAATTTTGGTATTGAACTTTTTAAAGTGATTTTTAATTGCCTCATTGGGTTTGTATAACCTAAGGCAAGTAAACATGAATTGAAAAAGTAATTGCAATACAATAAGTGGCAAAGTGGATATCACTATTATTAATGGTGCCTAGTGAAGAGGAGGCATAATTGAATGCTAAAAATGGCAGCACAGAGGCTTAATGAGAGAAAATTGTAAAACAATTTCACAGACAAGGAGTTCCACATTTTACTTTGTGAAGTGGAAGGAAAATGTTACTGCATTCATGGTGATACAAATCAGCTGTGTCCAGGAAAGTCAGCAACTCATCTCCGAAGGAAGCACAAGCAACATTTATCTGACACACGTCTTAACAGTGCTGTCAAATCTCAACAACGTGGGATGTTTTGACAGGATACCTATATAGATCCATTTATTTTTTTAAAAAAGCCTTAATTCAAGAGTTGACAGTTTACAAGGTCATGTAGGTGTCATAAAATTCAGTTGTTTGAAGATAGTTCTGATCTTGGCATTAATTGTTGGTTATAATTTTCACGTCTGCAGCATTTCGATCTACTTTTAATACAAATTAAGGCTGTTTCCAGTTATTGTAAAAAGTATCACAGCACAAAGTAGATCAGATTCAACATCCACATCCTCATGTTGCATTTGTCTCTTCAGGGCTAGTGTTACATTTTCTAAAGAATCTAACTGAATGAAATGTGTTTGGCAGCCAACTGTTGGGAATCACTGACCCCACAGAGATCAGTGGCCATTTTGATGTTGGGAAATACAAAGTTGATGTCATGAGTTGAATGGTTTATCAATATTGAGGGAAACTTTTTTAATGCAACAAATATTTGCAAAACATTTCTTCAGACCTTTTCCTCAGTTGTCCATTGACCCAACAGTTGTCACTGATGGTGAGCCACTGGTCCTAGCTGGGGAATTCTGCTGATTTGGCTAGAGCCAGAGAAAAGTGATCTGGAAACTGTGGCAGAGAAGGAAGAGAGGTGTTTTCACATGGAGCTATGCACATGCAATTTGAGGGGCAGACACGCTGTAGTTCACTTTAAACCAACAGGCTGATGCACGAAGGAGGAGTTTCTGATTATTGTCTCCATTTCCTCTGAGGGATCTGCAATTTTGCATGTGAAAACTCCATAGTCTTCATTGTTTACAAATGTAGCATTTTACAACACAATTATGTTTGTTTCATCTCATGTTAAAGACATTTTCAATGTTCTGGATAGGGGAGGTGGTGATCATGTTCAACCTTTATTTAGGACAGGTCCATTTGCTCGCACTGAAATCTTTGGAAAATCAAGTGAGAGTTTACCTACCTTGGCACGGCAAATGGGCAGTTGATATTTGTGAAATACAGGCAGAACGAGACAATGCAGATGCTAGTATTTGGAAATAGAGGACAGTGATGGTACAGAGGTAATGTCACTGGATTAGGAATCCAGAACTTGAAGCTAATAATCTGAGTGTATACAAATCCCGTCATGATACTGAAATGTGGAAAGATAGCCTAATGAGCATGTAAGCATTGTTGTAAAAGCCCATCAGGTCCATTTTAGAGAACAAAATCTGCTTACTTGTATGTCCTGGTCTACGTGAGACTTCAGTTCCCACAGCAATGTGGCTGAACCTTAACTGATCTCTGGTCAAGTAGGAATGGACAATAAATGCTGGGCTAACCAGTGATAGCCACATCCCACAAATTAAAAAGAAAGCTGGGGGTTGGTCAGTATCCATTTTTCTGTTCAAAGGAGGGGAGTAGATTGGATGGGTCATCTGGAGAGTGAAAGAAGCAGGATTTGCTGAGGTGGGACTTGCTGATAGAAATTGGACTCAGCACAAATGGGCTGACTTTCAAAGAACTCTGGAAATTGCAGGCTGATGTGACAGGGCAAAGTGAGCCTGATGGAAAGCTGGGAGTAACTTAGGGCTTATTCCTGTCATGCATGTAATGCCAGTGTGTGATGAACAGCTAAAGGAAATGTCAGAGAAATCTCAGTGTAATCTAGTGAATGTGAAGGTATCCTTTCTTTCATTCATTCTACTTGTTTTCTGTTACATAATGTCAGATCTCCACTTGTTTTAGTTTGTTTGTGACTGTGGATTTCACTTAAGTGACCATTCCTTTGTGTGTCATTGGTCACCAAGTACAAGGCACTAGTCAGACCACAGCTGGAATACTGTGAATGCTTGGGTACCCTTAATCTCAGGAGAAAGTGAGGTCTGCAGATGCTGGAGATCAGAGCTGAAAATATGTTGCTGGAAAAACGCAGCAGGTCAGGCAGCATCCAAGGAGCAGGAGATTCGATGTTTTGGGCATAAGCCCTTCTTCAGGAATGAGGAAAGTGTGTCCAGCAGGCTAAGATAAAAGGTAGGGAGGAGGGACTTGGGGGAGGGACGATGGAGATGCGATAGGTGGAAGGAGGTCAAGGTGAGGGTGATAGGCCAGAGTGGGGTGGGGGCGGAGAGGTCAGGAAGAAGATTGCAGGTTAGGAAGGTGGTGCTGAGTTCGAGGGATTCGACTGAGACAAGGTGGGGGAGGGGAAATGAGGAAACTGGAGAAATCTGAGTTCATCCCTTGTGGTTGGAGGGTTCCTAGGTGGAAGATGAGGCACTCTTCCTCCAACCGTCGTGTTGTTATGGTCTGGTGATGGATGAGTCCAATGGCCTGCATGTCCTTGGCGGAGTGGGAGGGGGAGTTGAAGTGTTGAGCCACGGGGTGGTTGGGTTGGTTGGTCCGGGTGTCCCAGAGGTGTTCTCTGAAACGTTCCACAAGTAGACGGCCTGTCTCTCCAATATAGAGGAGGCCACATCGGGTGCAGCGGATGCAATAGATGATGTGTGTGGAAGTGCAGGTCGCCGCCACCGACCATGATGTCACTTCCGCCTCCACTGACCTCGCAGCCTCCGCGATCGCCGCCCAGGCAACCGCCTCCGCAATCGCCAGGAAGACCATCGCCGACGGATTCGCGACCCCCGTGGCTATCGGGAATAACAGGGTTTCTTTCGTCGCTACAGCCACTTCGCCCCTTGGGCTGCCGTCGCCGCAGCCACTTCCGCCCCCAGTGACATCACTAACCTGCACGACCACAACGCCTCATGTGTCTCCGTCCCCACGCCATACACCATCACCTCGCCTAACTCCGCCCCCACGCCGATCTCCGTCACCACGCCTAACTCCGCCCCCACGCCGATCTCCATTTCCACCCCGCGCCTAACCTCGCTCCCATTCCCAGCTCCAGCCCCATAGCAGGTCCTAGGTCCTAGCTCCCAGCCCTGCTGTGTTTTCAGCATCCCTCCTGACCTCCCCCTCTCTGAGGATGAAAGATCAGTCCTCAGCAGAGACCTCACCTTCATTCCCCTACGCTCTCGGATTAACGAGTTCAACACGCGGTGAGACATTGAACAATTCTTCTGTCGCCTTCGCCTCCGTGCCTACTACTTCAACCAAGATTCTCGTCCACCCTCTGACGACCCCTTCTCCCGCCTCCAACACACCCCATCCACCTGGATGCTGGTGGCCCCGTGCTGGCCTCTTACCCGCCCTCGATCTCTTTATAGCCAACTGCCGCCGCAACATTAACCACCTCAACCTGTCCACCCCACTCACCCACTCCAACCTCTCACCCTTGGAACGTGCAGCCCTCCACTCCCTCCGCTCCAACCCCAACCTCACCATCAAACTGGCAGACAAGGGAGGCGTGGTAGTAGTTTGGTGCACCAACCTTTACACCGCTGAGGCTAAATGCCAGCTCGCTGACACCTCCTCTTACTGCCCCCTTGACCATGACCCCATCTCCCACCACCAAACCATCATCTCCCGGATCATCCATAACCTCATCACCTCAGCGGATCTCCCATCCACCGCCTCCAACCTCATAGTCCCACAACCCCGCACCGCCCGTTTCTACCTCCTGCCAAAAATCCACAAACCTGACTGCCCCGGCCAACCCACTGTCTCAGCCTGCTCCTGCCCCACCGAACTCATCTCCGCATACCTCGACACGGTCCTATCCCCCTTAGTCCAAGAACTCCCCACCTACGTTCGGGACACCACCCACACCCTCCACCACCTCCATGATTTTCGCTTCCCCGGTCCCTAAAGCCTTATATTCACCATGGACATCCAGTCCCTGTACACCTCCATCCCCCATCACGAAGGACTCAAAGCTTCTTCCTTTCCCGCCGTACCAACCAGTACCCTTCCACTGACGCCCTCCTTCGACTGACTGAACTGGTCCTCACCCTGAACAACTTCTCTTTCCAATCCTCCCACTTCCTCCAAACCAAAGGAGTTGCCATGGGCACCCGCATGGGCCCCAGCTATGCCTGCCTCTTCGTAGGATATGTGGAACAGTCCATTTTCTGCAGCTACACTGGCACCGTCCCCCACCTTTCCCTCCACTACATTGATGACTGTATCGGCGATGCCTCGTGCTCCCACGAGGAGGTTGAACAGTTCATCCACTTTACCAACACCTTCCACCCCGACCTCAAATTCACCTGGACCGTCTCAGACTCCTCCCTCCCCTTCCTAGACCTTTCCATTTCTATCTCGGGCGACCGAATCAACACGGACATCTACTATAAACTGACTGACTCCCACAGCTACCTAGACTACACCTCCTCCCACCCTGTTCCCTGAAAAAACGCCATTCCATATTCCCAATTCCTTCATATCCGCCGCATCTGCTCCCAAGAGGACCAGTTCCAATACCGTACAGCCCAGATGGCCTCCTTCTTCAAGGACCGCAGATTCCCCCGAGACGTGATCGATGATGTCCTCCACTTCCTGCTCCTCCGCCCTTGAGCACCGCCCCTTCAATCACCACCAGGACAGAACCCCACTGGTTCTCACCTACCACCCCACCAACCTCCGTACACAGTGTATCATCTGCCGTCACTTCCGCCACCTCCAAATGGACCCCACGACCAGGGATATATTTCCCTCCCCTCCCCTATCAGTGTTCCGAAAAGACTACTCTCTCCGTGACTCCCTTGTCAGGTCCACACCCCCCCCACCAACCCAACCTCCACTCTCGGCACCTTCCCCTGCAACTGCAAGAAATGCAAAACTTGCGCCCACACCTCCTCCCTTACTTCTCTCCTAGGCCCCAAGGGATCCTTCCATATCCACCACAAATTCACCTGCATTTCCACACACATCATCTATTGCATCCACTGCACCCGATGTGGCCTCCTCTATATTGGGGAGACAGGCCGTCTACTTGCGGAATGCTTCAGAGAACACCTCTGGGACACCCGGACCAACCAACCCAACCACCCCGTGGCTCAACACTTTAACTCCCCCTCCCACTCCACCAAGGACATGCAGGTCCTTGGACTTGTCTATCGCCAGACCATAACAACACAACGGTTGGAGGAAGAGTGCCTCATCTTCCTAGGAACCTTCCAACCACAAGGGATGAACTCAGATTTCTCCAGTTTCCTCATTTCCCCTCCCCCCACCTTGTCTCAGTCGAATCCCTCGAACTCAGCACCGCCTTCCTAACCTGCAATCTTCTTCCTGACCTCTCTGCCCCCACCCCACTCTGGCCTATCACCCTGACCTTGACCTCCTTCCACCTATCACATCTCCATCGCCCCTCCCCCAAGTCCCTCCTCCCTACCTTTTATCTTAGCCTGCTGGACACACTTTCCTCATTCCTGAAGAAGGGCTTATGCCCGAAACATCGAATCTCCTGTTCCTTGGATGCTGCCTGACCTGCTGCACTTTTCCAGCAACACATTTTCAGTTACCCTTAATCTCAGGAAAGATATACCGACATTGGTGACAATCCAGAGAATGTTTACTTGGTCAATCCTGGGTGTGGAGGGACTGTCTTAAGAGGCGAGGTTGGGCCTGCGCTCATTGGAATTTAGAAGAATGAGAGACGACCTTATTGAAACACCTAAGATTGACAGGATAGATGTGGATAGGTTGTTTCCTCTTTTGGGAAAAACCTAGAATGAGAGGGCATAATCTCAGAACAAGGGGTCGCACATTTAAGACAGACATGTGGAGGAATTTCTTCACTGAGAGTAGTAGACTTGTGAAAACCTTTACTGCAGATGGCTGTTGCTAAGTAAGTTCAAGACTGAGACAGTCTTTTAGTCAATAAGGGAATCTAGGTTATGGTGAAAGGCAGCACGATGGAGTTGAAGGTTATCAGATCAATTATGACCTCATTGAATGGCAGGGCAGACTTGATGTGCTGAATTACACTCATGTCTTGTGGTCTTTTAATCTTAAACTGTGAAATCCTGTCCTTTGGCTCTTTGGTTATTTGGAGAGGTCATCTCTTTTTTTTTAAATGTCTGTATGGGCGGTCATAACTAACACACAGTTCACATCAGATGCATGTTGAGAATTTAGAGAAATGGGACAAGGCAATTTTTCAATGAATGAATGATATTCCGCAAAGAAGTAGCAGGCATTTTGAATTTTTAATTTGATTCAACAGATTTGTAATAGAGCTGCTCTCATTAGAGACAGACAACTGGTGTGGTTCAAACTGAGGGTCACCATGCCTCGAGCAAGAAGAGAGTCCTTCATGATAACTTCAGCTGGTGTCCTACTTTATGTATATAAAAAAGAATTTCTCTATAAATTGCACTTTGGTCATTGAGAAAGGTGTCATGGAGACTGTCACTTTCTGCTGCATTCCCTAAGGCATGGCCTGATCAATCAGCACCTACCTGCCTGGTCAGCGATTAATCAGCTAACTAAGGTTGACAGCTAGCAGTTCCTAGTACATCTCCATGTTAATCATGGTTCAACCAACCAGCCCCCTTTTTCTCATGCTGCATACATAGATGTTCTCTTTGAGTTTTGTTCATGCGTGTCAGTCCTGATGTGTGCAAAGTGAAAAGCTTTGACTTTGTGTTTTAATAATGATTAAGTTCTGCTTTACAAAGCAATTATTGCACGTCTTTTGTAAACTTTTCCTTATACCTAAGGCACTGATACAGATTCTTCGACAGGGATTTAGTAATTAGTATGAAATAGGTAAAGGAATGGATTGATGTTGTAAATGATTTTTCTAGAAACTGCTTAAGGTCTAGTTTCCTTAGAAACAAGCTAGTGGAATGATTATGCTTTGGTGATAACAGCTGAAGCCACCCAGAATGGGGCCACATTCTGAATAGAACTTTGTAATTGCTAAAGAGCAATTGCTAAACAACCAGAATGTAGTAATCTGTGTTGGGCTTTTCAGTTAATCTTGTTTAATTTTGTACTTTCTGAAATACTTTCTCCCTTTGTCTGTGTGGTTATCCTCCCACAGTCCAGAGATGTGCAGGTAGGTACATTGGCCATGCTAAATTATGCAGGCTGGGTGGGTTTGGCACAGTGGTTAGCACTGCTGCCTCACAGCGCCTGAGTTCAATTCCCGCCTCAGGTGACTGTGTGGAGTTTGCATGTTCTCCCCGTGTCTGCGTGGGTTTCCTTTGGGTGCTCCAGTTTCCTCCCACAGCCACAAAGATGTGCAGGTCAGGTGAATTGACCATGCTAAATTGCCCGTAGTGTTAGGTAAGAGGTAAATGTAGGGGTATGGGTGGATTGCACTTCGGCAGGTCGGTGTGGACTTGTTGGGCCAAAGGGCCTGTTTCCACACTAAGTAATCTAATCTAATGTCTTCTCCAGACATGGTTGTCAGTGATATTGATAAAATGAGGACTGTGATTTCAGACAGGTTGTAATGACTGGTAATGCATTTTCTGCACAGGAAGTACAGAGTATTTGGGATGTTTATTAGTTTCACATCTTCAGTTGGTCCACTACTCCTATGTGCTTGAAGTTGTTCTGCATCGATGTTCTCAGTGAGAAACTCAAGGCATGTAGAAGAGTTGTTGTTGGTTTATATTCTGTGATAAACATGTAGAATATATTATTACAATACCATTTTGGGCATTTGGAGAAAAAAATCGAGACAGATGGATTTTGGCCTATTCTGGGAACACTTTTAAAATATAAGGTCAAAATTATTTGAGCAGTAATTGAAATGCATATTTTCTAAGGAATACAATTGTAATCATGTACATGGCTGAACTTTGTTACTTTTTAAAAATAAATTCAGATATGTGAGCTTCAGTGGATGAGCCAGCATTTATTCCCTTATCCCTAATTCCTTTGGGAAGATGGTAGTGAGCTGCCTTCTTGAACAGCTGTAGTCCATTTGGTGTAGGTACACTCAAAATTAGGGAGGGAATGTCAGGATTTTGAATAAATGACAATGAAGGAATGGTAATATATTTCTAAGCCAGGATGATGATTGGCTAAGGGAGGAACTTGCAAATGTTCCCATGTATCTACTACTCTTGTCCTTCTAAATGATAGTAGTTGTTGGAAGGTGCAGTCTAAGGAGATTAGTGAACTCCTGCAGTGCATTTTGTAGATGGTACGTATTGCTGCTATTGTGTTTCAACAGTGGAAAGTGAGTGTTTGAGGATGGGGTGCCAATTAAGTAGGACTACTTTATCAAGCACCTCGAGTTGTTGCAGCTGCATTCAACCAGGCAAGTGGGAAGTATTCCATCACACTCCTGACTTGTGCTTTGTAGATTGTAGACAACCTTAGAGAATCAGTGAGTTACTTACTGCAGGACTCCTAGTCTCTGACCTGGTCTTGTAGCCATAGTATTTATATGGCTACTCTAGTTCAGTTTCCAGTCAATGATAACCCTGAGGATATTGATAGGGATTCAATGAAGATAATGTCAATTGGCAATAGTTAGATATTTTCTTGTGGGTCTGGGTAGGATGCTCTTCGGAGGGTCAGTGTGGACTCGAGGGGTTGACTGGCCTGCTTCCATACTGTACAGATTCTATGAAAGAGAATAAGAGTCATTGCCTGGCACTCGCAGGGCATGAATGTTACTTGTCACTTTTCAGCTTAAGCATGAATATTGTTCAGGTCGTGTTGTATTTGGCCATTGACTGCTTCAGTATCTAAGAAGTTATGAATGTTAAGCATTGTACAATCATCAGTAATATCCTCTTCTGACTTGATGGAGGGAAGGTCATTGATTTAACAGCTGAATGTGGTTGTATTTAAGACACTGTCTTAAACTCTGGAGCAGTGATCCAATAACTACCACCATCACCTTTTGTGCCAAATTTGATTCTTCTCGATTCCCATTTGCTTGCACTATCAAGGACAGGCACTCTCGCCTTATTTCTGGAGTTCAGATGGTATTTGGTCCAAGACTATAATGAGGTCAGGAGTTGAATGGCTCTGGCAGAACACAAACTGAGCATCATATCAGCACACATCTCCTTTACTATTGCTGAAGTATTACCAGAGCTCATAACCTTTGCAGCTTTCAGACCTTCAACCATTTCTCGATATCATGTGGAGTGATTTGGCTGAATTAGCTGACAACTGGCATTTGTCATGCTGGGGACTGACCAAGATGAATAATCCACTGCGACTTTGACTTAAGATTGTCTCAAGTGTTAGCTTCATTTTCATCACTGTGCTGGGTTCCCCCCATTATAGAAGATGAGGATATTTGTGTTGCTGCCGCCTCCTCCAGTGAGTTGTTTAATTGCCCACCACCATTCATGACTGTGTTTAACAGGATTGCAAAGCTTAGATCTAATTTATTGGCAGTTGAATTGCTTCGCCTTGACTAGCACTTGCTACTCGTATTGTTTGGTGCACTCCTTGTTGTAGCTTCAACTCGTTGACACTTCATATTTGGTTATTCCTCATACTGTTCATGGCACAACCTCCTGCACTCTTCATTGAGCCAAGCTTTATCCCTTGGCTTGATGGTGATAATAGATAAGATGTTTATACTGTTGTGTTTATGACAGAAAGAGTAAACAAATCCAGGCAATTAGTTTAGCTTAGACTTCAGAACAGGAAGTTTAAAGTCTCAATTCAGAAGAATTCAGACTTTAGTTCAGAAAAGAAGACTTTATTCTGTTGGGAGAATCAAGCAGTTCAGTTCAAGGGAACCAGTCATCTCAGCAGAATTGGTTTCTAATTTGTGGAACTTCCAAGCTAGAACAGGTTCAATAAAAATCTTTACATTGTTTGGAACTGAAAAGTTTAGGCTCTCCTAATTTTGAATGGTTGATGCCAGCCAACTCGGTGGGGAAAAAAAAACTCAAAATGATCTCCATAGTTTAAGACAAAGAAACTTGGAAATGTGAGTGGAGTAAAGAGCTGACAGAGGAGTAATATCTGTCTGGGGTCCAGTCCCTGTTAAGGGGTGGGAAATAGGTTTAAACTTTGTTTTGTTGTTTGTGTAACAAGCTTATGCACCGTTCTTTAAAAAGAAACCCTCTGTAGCTTTTTGGGAATGCTTTAATCACTAACCACAGTAGTAACCAACTGTAAAAATTAAATATATATTTACCAACCAGGTTTTGCTCTGGAATCTGATTTGTCCAGTATAACCACCTGGGGTCATAACAATACCTGTCTTCATTGAACGCATTATGTACTTGGTAAAGATCACATTTATTTTATTGTAGAGTAAGCTGTGGAATGAATAAATGAAACTACTACTTTATACCAATGAGACTGTGTACAAAGGGATGACTGCAGTTTAAGAACATTGGTTGCCCAAGTACTTGTAAATTGTATACTACAATGTTTTCTCTTTGCACATGAAAGCAAAAGCAGATAGTGGAGAGCATGAGTTCTGAGCTAGGGATTGCTTGACAACAGCACTTTTATTTGGCTGCTGACCAGATGACCATGTCTTGATTGGACCAATGTAGGAGAAAGCATCTAATCTGCAAAGAGAAAGCACAAAATCTCTTTTTGTCTCCCTTCAGTGTGGAGGTGCCAGAATTTCTCCAGTAACTGCCAGCTGGTACTCACTCTTTAGTGTAAATTTCCATGTTGAAAGGGAAAAGCACCTTCAGACTCTGAAAGCAGTGAATGAAATGGTGTGCAAACAACCTCAACTCATCAGCAATGGACTAACTGAGTTTGGAAGAAACTGAATTAAATGAAATTATTGAATCCACTGGTTCAGACTGGTGCTATCAATTAGTAGCTCACTGAATCTTTTATCCACCTTCCAAATCCTTGTCTTTCCTGTCTATGTGCCTGTTTGTGAAGGGGGAATTTAAAAGGGGTAGGGTTTAAAGTATAGAGTTAGCAAGTTGTATTTTTTTCCTGCCATTGATTAGAAACAATATGTTTGCAATAAATGGCAATCTTCTTAAGTACAGAAATCTGGTCAATACTTTTGTAAAACTGACTTCTACAGTCCAGTAAATTAAGGACTTTGGGTTGCTTGGCTGAATTTTTTTCACAGCTGAAAATGTGTTGCTAGAAAAGCGCAGCAGGTCAGGCAGCATCCAAAGAGCAGGAGAATCGACGTTTCGGGCATGAGCCCTTCTTCAGGAATTCCTGAAGAAGGGCTCATGCCCGAAACGTTGATTCTCCTGCTCTTTGGATGCTGCCTGACATGCTGCGCTTTTCTAGCAACACATTTTCAGCTCTGATCTCCAGCACTTGCAGTCCTCACTTTCTCCTTGTGACTTTTTTCACATTTGTGATGGCGACAGGAATAGTGAGGTTTTATTTCCACTGCTCTACCCCAGTGAGTTGTCAATGTTATGACTGCATGATGCTCTGACTGATTTAATCAAAGAAATCAGAGCAATGACACAAATATGATCTTCCATAAACACTGGTTATTTCATTTTTGTTGTTGCTACAAGTTGTTGGAGCTGTAGGAGAACAATGAAGCAAATAGCCTTAAGAACATAAGACTTATGAGCAGAATGAGGGCATATGGCCCATTGAGCCTGCGCAGCCATTTCATCATGGCTAATATGATTCTCAATCCCATTTTCCTGCCTCCTTCCCATAACCCTTGATCCCCTTCCCAGTCAAGAACCTACCTATCTCTGTCTTGAGTACACTCAATGACTTGGCCTCTACAGTTATCTATGGCAATGTGTTCCACAGGTTAGCTACTCTCTGCCTGAAGAAATTTCTCCTCATCTCAGTTCTGGAGGGTCGCCCCTTCACCCTGAGGCTGAGCATTGTGTTCTAGCTTCTCCAACAAATGGAAACATCCTGTCCACATCCACTCTATCCAGATCTCCGTATTCTGTACGTTTCAGTCAGATGTGTAGCTTCAAATCAAACTCAATGTTTTGTTTTAACTGATAATAGATATCTATTATCTATCTATTATCTGAGTCTTTATCTCTGGTTCCTGTAACCTAATTGGAGTTGATCTAGAAGGATATTTTCTAACCATTTTTCTAATATGAAAAACCTCCCTTTTCATGTTTCCCCTACAATTATTTACTACAGTTCTCAAAGAAACGTTTCTTCTTGTCCTTTCTGACAGTACACTTTTGTATTAACACTCTCCCTGTCACTGCAGCTCATAACATATCCACCTTCTCCTCTTAGATTACTTAGTGTGGAAACAGGCCCTTTGGCCCATCAAGTCCACCCTGACCCTTCGAAGAGCAACCCGCCCAGACCCATTCCCCTACATTAACCCCTTCACCTAACACTATGGGCAATTTTAGCATGGCAATTTCACCTAACGTACACATCTTTGGACTGTGGGAGGAAACCTACGCAGAGACGGGGAGAATGTGCAAACTCTACACAGACAGTTGCCTAAGGCGGGAATTGAACCTGGGTCTCTGGCATTGTGAGGCAGCAGTGCTAACCACTGTGCTGCCCAATTAAGAAAGATGGTAAAGAAAAGCCAGGAAACTAGAGAACAGTGAGCCTGACATCAGTGGTGGGTGAGTTGTTGGAGAGAATCCTGAGAGACAAGATTTGCATGCATTTGGAAAGGCAAGGACTAATTAGAGATAGTCAACATGGCTTTTTGCATGGAAAATCATGATTGAGTTTTTTAAAGAGGTAACAAGAAAGAATGATGAAGACCGAGCAGTAGACATCTATATGGACTTCAGCAAGACATTTGACAAGGTTCTACTTGGTTGACTGATTAGCAAGGTTAGATCACATGGAACTCCGGTGGCAATAGCCAATTGGTTACAAAATTAGCTTGAATGTAGGAGACAGAGGGTTGTGATAGAGGGTTGCGTTTCAGATTGGAGGCCTGTGACAAATGATATGTAAAAAGGATCGGTGCTGAGTCTACTGCTTTTCACCGTTCATACAAATGATTTGGATCTGAATATAAATGGTTAGTGATTTTTGCAGATGACACAAAAATTCGTGTATAGTGAAAAAAGTTATCCCGGAGTACAATGCGTCCATGATCAGATGGTCTAACTGGCTGAGGATTGACAGATGGAGTTCAATTTAGATAAATGTGAAGTGTTACATTTTGGTAAAGAAAACTAGGGCAGGATTGAAACAGTTAATATAGTGCCCCAGGGAGTGTTGCTGATCAGAGACCCAGGGGTGCAATGCATAGTTCCTGGAAAATGGAGTCACAGGTAGACAGGGTGGTGAAGAAGGTGTTTGGCATTATATTGTTCAGACCTTTGAGTATAGGAGTTGGGATGTCATGTTGAAGTTGTACAGTATGTTGATGAAGCTTCTTCTGGAGTACTGTGTCTAGTTCTGGTTGCCTTGTTATAGGAGAGAGTATTAAACTGGATAGGGTTCAGAAGCGATTTACCACGTTGTTGCTGGGAATGAAAGATTTAAGATGTAAAAAATAGACTGGAAAGACTTGGACCCTTTTCATTGAAATGTAAAAGGTTGAGGAATAATCTTATTGAGGTTTATAAAATCATGAGGAGCACAGATAAGATGAATGACAAGGGTAGTTTCCCTAAGGTGGAGTAGGTCAAAACAAGGGGGCATCTTTTTAAGGTGAGTGGAGGAAGATTTTAAAAGTACTTGGACAACTTTTTTTACACAGACAATGGTTCGTGTATTGAAGGAATCACTAAGGAAAGTTGCAGGTAGAGTTGCAAAACTTAAAAGTCATTTTGATCTCATGAATATGTTTATTCATAAGTTCATGAATTTGTTTTAGATTAGATTAGACTTACAGTGTGGAAACAGGCCCTTCGGCCCAACAAGTCCACACCGACCCGCCGAAGCGCAACCCACCCATACCCCTAACCTAACACTACGGGCAATTTAGCTTGGCCAATTCACCTGACCCGCACATCTTTGGACTGTGGGAGGAAACCGGAGCACCCGGAGGAAACCCACGCAGACACAGGGAGAACGTGCAAACTCCACACAGTCAGTCGCCTGAGTCGGGAATTGAACCCGGGTCTACAGGCGCTGTGAGGCAGCAGTGCTAACCACTGTGCCACCGTGCCGCCCACAATATTCAAGTAAATAATCTAGAAGTAAATCTACAAGGCATGTTAAATAAGTTTCTGGATGATATAAAATTAGGAGGTATTGTTGATAGCAAGGAACGTTAACAAAAATTAGAGGGATTTTGATGAGATGGGGAAGTGAGCTGATGATTGGCAAATGCAATTCAATACAAATATGTGAGAGGTGTTACAGCTTGGAAAGTCAAACCAAGGTAGGACTTATACAGTAAATGGTAAGGTCCTGAAGGGTGTTGTGGAACAGAGGGACCGAGGAGTACAAGTACATACTACTTTGAAAGTGATGTCACAAGTAGGCAAGGTGGTGAAGAAGGTATTTAGCATGCTGACCTACACCAGGCGAGGCATTGAGTATAAGAATTGTGTTGTATAAGTCATTGGTGAGGCCGCACTTGGAGTATTTTGCACAGTTTTGGTCGACCTGATGTAGGAAAGATATAGTTATACTGGAAAAAGTGCAAAGAAGATTTAATAGGCTGTTGCCAGGACTAGTAAGCCTGAGTTATATGGGGAGGTTGGCCAGGATAGGACTTTCCACGTTGGAACTGTAGGGTGGGGCAGAAATTCCCATGTACCCTGGACTAAAACCCAAGGTCTTCAAGGAGAAGGAAGGGGAGCCTCTGTTCTCCATCTTGTCGGCCGTCCTGTTGTGTGTGCTTCCTGTGCAGAGGAGTCGGGTTGTTACAATCCATATGTACAACCCCCACGTCCCAGCAGAGGATGTTCTGACCTTCCTGAGATGATACATCCAGGTCGAGGGAGAAAGCACTGATGTGGTCGAACCTTTCGGGATGTAGACCATCAAGCGGCAGGTCAGAGTAACCCTGAAGGTCAATGCCAGTGGGAACATCCTCCACCCACCCTCCATCTTTGCAATCGGAGGAAGCAGAGGTTACCTGACATTCCCAGGGCAGTCGAAAGGGTGCCGATCCTGCGGGAGGTCAGGCCACATGGCGGCGGATTGTAAGGTGACTGTCTGTCGAAACTGCAATCAGGAAGGCCACCTGACTAAGGAATGTAAAGAGGACAAGAACTGTAATCTGTGCGGAGAGGTGGGCCACATGTACAGGGCCTGCCCAAGACTAGGGGCTGCCACCTACGCACAGATGGCCGGAGGTGGCAACACGAGCCTTGGACTGCATGAGTCTAGCAAGGTACCACAATACAGCACGGGAACGGTGTCTGGGGCCACCCAGAAGGAAGGGCAGGCTGGAGCGGAGCAGACTGAAGGCAGCGGGGAGATGCAGCAGCCGATCCAAGCTCCTTCAAGACAGGTGGAGGAAATGGAAGAGGAGGGAACAAAGGAGTCAGAGGATTGGATTACTGTCAAAAGCAAGAAGAGGAAACATCGCCAGGCCCCCAAAGCCACCCAGCAAAGGGGGAAACGACACCTACATGACGAGGATACGGGCAGCTCTTCAGATGATGAGAAAGGGCGCAAGGAGGGATGTCACCTGAGGAAGAGACAGAGCACCGCGGGGGGAAAAAGGAGGGCAGCACCGCCCAAACAGGAAAAGATGATTCCTCTCAGGGGATGGGTAAAGACCTCCAACACCCCCACCCAGTGAGAACCACGAGGTACCCACCACCCCACAGCTCCAGGTAACTGGGAACAGTGGTCCTGTGACAGCCCTGCTGTCAGAGAACTGGACTGTGCAGACCCTGGGCCCGACCCGAAGACACCAGAACGGGGAAATGGCCCCAGCGTGGAGCCGGACAGCTGTCTCAGTCCTGGGAGGGTTCAGCAGTTTGCCATCACCACGGGGATGCACACAGCTACCCCAGAGAGGCAAGACCAGCAGCAAATGGACACTGGTTATCTCGTAAACTGTTAAAATGAGGATAAAAATTGCCAGCATCAATGTGCGTAGCATCAAATCGGCTACGCAATGTGTTTCTACGATGGCCTTTCTGGCCAACGTTAAAGCTGACGCCCTGTTTCTGCAGGAGTGTGGGATACCACACCTCAGCAACTACAGGAGATGGTTGAGCATGTGGACCCATGGGCTGTGAGTTTGGTCAGGGGGTAATGATAGCCGCGCCTCCGGCCTGGGTATCCTGTTGCGAGGAGGCAACTTCACCATCTCTGAGGTTAAGGAGGTGATGGGCGGACACCTCCTCGTTACCGTCATGTACAGGATTGCTCCCCTGAGACTGATTGTGTATGTCCCAGTAGGTAACAGTGAATGGTTGGCTGTCTTGCAGCAGCTTCCATTGTTGCTGGCGACATCCAGGCCAGTCATTGTGGCTGGAGACTTCAACTGTATCATTGCGGATGGACGATCCAGTGGGGGGGGACAGTAAACTGGACGCCACATCCAGAGCCCTGATGGAAACGGTAAAAGATGCCAAGCTGCACAATGTCTTCAGCACCCCTGCAGACGGAGAACAGTGTAGATACACCTGGTCACGGGCAGACGGGTCTATCTGCTTGAGGATAGATTGCCTGTTTGGATCTGACTGAGAGCATTCGGGACACATCGACATCAAGTCGGTGTTCTTCTCTGACCACTGCCTCCTGCTGGCCGACTGTCACCTACAGGACGAGCAGTGGGCTGGTAAGGGGGCGTGAAAGCTGAACACAAAGCTGTTGACCCCGGGAAACATTGAGGAGCTCAAGAGGGACTACGCAGGTTGGAGAACTGTGAAGCCCCTCTGAGTCCCCAGCGGACTGGTGGGAAACAGTAAAAGGGAACATCAAGAGATTCTTCATCCTCAAAGGTGTTCAGGAGGTGAGGGAGAGTTTGGGAAAACTGTCCCAGCACCAGGAAAGTATGCAGAACCTGCTCCTGCTGCTGACAATGGGGGTCGATGTCACTGAGGACCTCAAGGAGGTGAAGGGCAAGCAAGCCTTGCTCTTTGCCTCGGAGGTCTCCAAGATAATCTTCCGGTCCAGGGTCCGCTCGGTGGAACAGGACGAGACGTATTCATGTTTCTTCTTCCAGAAGGTGCACAAAGAGAGCTCTGTGCTCAGCAGCCTGAAGGAAGAAGATGGCTCTGACGTCATGAGGATCAGCAAATCCTTCTATGCCAGTCTGTATGACGTGAAGCCCACAGACATCTACAAGCGGAAGGGGGAGAGGGAGGAACTCAGAAATTGGAGACCAATCTCACTATTGAAAGCGGATTACAAAATTTTGTCAAAGTTAATCGCCAACCGGTTCAGGTCTGCTCTGGGGTTGGTGAATCACCCTGACCAAACCTGTGCTGTACCAGGCAGGAAGATCGCTGAGAGTCTCGCACTCCTCAGGGATATGATCGCCTACGTGCAGGACAGAGGGTTGGACACCTGCCTCATCAGCCTGGACCAGGAGAAAGCCTTTGACATTATATCACACACGTATATGAGAGATGTTCTTTCCAAAATCGGCTTTGGGGAGGGAATCTGCAATTGGATCAGACTGCTGTACGCCAACATTGATTGAGACTGCACTGACAATGGGTGGGAATCAGACAGCCTCCCAGCCAGATCTGGAGTTGGGCAGGGCTGCCCTCTTTCTCCTGCCTTGTTTGTGTGCTGCATAGAGCCATTTGCTGCATCCATCAGGAAGCATGCGAGCCTGAGAGGGGTGACTATTCCTGGCAGCAGGGGCCTGCAGGTTAAGGCCTCCCTGTGCATGGATAATGTCGCTGTTGTTTTTCTCAGATCCAGTTTGCACATGTGACCAGTTTGAGTGGGCCTCAGGGGCCAAGGTAAACAGAGGCAAGAGCGAGGCCATGCTCTTCGGGAACTGGGCCGACCAATCCTCGATCCCCTTCACTGTCAGGACTGACCACCTGAAGGTGCTGGGTATTTGGTTTGGGGGCGCTGGGGCGTGCGCCAAGTCTTGGGAGGAGCATATCAGCAAAGTGAGGCAGAAACTGGGCAGATGGAAGCTTTGGTCACTCTTCATTGTGGGAAGAAACCTGGTCATCAGTTGTGAGGCACTGTCATTGCTGTTATACATGGCACAGGTCTGGCCTATTCCCAGAACCTGTGCTGCTGCAGTCACCTGGGCCATCTTCCAATTTATATGGAGATCAAAATGGACCGGATCCGAAGGGACGCGATGTATAAAGATCTGGGCAACGGGGGAAAAAAATACACCCAATTCCACCCTCACCCGGATCCCCGGTACGCAAACACCAAGTGTCATTACGTACTGAGGTTCTACCTGTCCCCGGTGTTGCGAAGGATTGGCCTGGCTTCGCTGCTGCGGAACGCTCGGTGTAGTTGGACCGTTCCGTATCACCTGTCCTTCGTGGAGAAGTTTATGAAGAAAAGCACCTTTGACCACAAGTCCATCAGGAAGTGGTCAGCCCGTAGTCTCCTTGAGACCCTTTGGGAAAAGGAGAGGGTGGATCCTATCGAGCAGTTCCCTGAGCAGACTGTCAAAACCATTTGGCAGAATGCCTCATCGCCAGAACTTCCCAACAAGCACCAGAAGGCCTCTGCCTGTGAGGTCCTTTATGCACGCCCGGACCCTCTCCTGCACCGCATACTGCCCTCGAAGTGGCTGCGGAGAGGATGAAACTGTCACACACCTCCTTCTGGAATGTGCCTATACAGAAGAAGTTTGGAGAGGAATGCAGTATTGTTTGTTGAGGTTTGTCTCGAGCAGTGTCATGACGCGGGACTCCATAGCTCTACACTCTGTTCCCCGGGACGCACACCGAGCCGAACATCAACTGTGCCTGGAGTTTCATCAACTCGCTGAAGGATGCTCTCTGGGCCATTCAAGACCTGTTGATCTTCCAGCTGAAGGAGTTGACCCCGACTGAGTGTTGCAGAATGGCACATTCCAAGCTCCAGAACTACGTGTTGAGGGATGCACTGAAGCTTGGGGCAGCTGCCGCCAAGGCGTGGTGGGGAAAGACCACCGTGTAACATCTGCCTAAGAAGAACAGGGGCCCCACGCAATCATTTGGGCTCTGCTGACATCTCAGCAGAAGAGCTGGATAGTAAATGTACAGACTTGTATATAAGAAAAATAAACTTTTGATGTCTGTATGTAAAGTAATGTAATGTGTGCACAAGAATGGCATGACCAATTGTATAAAGTATATTTTTGAAATAAAAAAAACCCTTTGAACACGTGATATGAGTTTGTGGAATTCGCATTTCAACTAAGAATCATGGAGTCCTCTGGCTGAGACAGATAAGGCAATAATGCAGGCCGAGGGGCAGCTGTCTGGAACAGGGGTTTAGTTTCTAAAGCTAAAGAAAGACCTCCACAAATGCCTCAGCTAAAAGACAATGAACACCAGCCTACAGAACAAAATGACTGAGACATTCTGGAGCCTACAAAATTACAAAACCATTTGACTTTTAATAATTTGCTCGGCTGCAGAGATACTGAACATCCCACACTATTGTACAACATACAAACCTGTTTGTCTTGAATAGGAAGGCCTTCGCACTATCAGCAACACCTTAACCTGCACACATCTAAGAAATACTGGACATTCAAAACTATTGGAAACCCACTCACTTTAATTGGAGAATGATTCACACCTCATGTAATACTCAGAAGGCTCCTACAGCCCCAAGAGGAGGGGCAACAGCTCAGTGATCCAATCCGGATTCAGCGGGAGATAAGGGAAACCAAGTCAATATAACTGGGGAGCCATGATCTCTGGTGTTGTTCAGTAAGAGGTCTGGCCAGCATCAAGAGAATCAGCCACAACCAGTCACAGGCTCAGGAAAAGAAGGAAAGCAAGCAACCTTCTCGTTCATGAATCTCCACGTACTGACGAGAAGTGATTGGAGCACCAAGAGACCAACTGGGGGCAGCGCCAGTGACATCCACCACTGTCCAAGCCAATAGAAGCCACTTTGGGGGTGAGCATGTAGTCATAAAGACCCTCTCCTTATAGGATAAGAAGGATGGGCTTCAGGGCCAACAGTGCAGGGCACTGCCCAGGGAAGGGAAACAGGATAGGAGCCCAGGATTCATGTTTACTCTTTCTCTCTCTCTCTCTCTCCCTCTCTCTCTTTTCCCCTGTCTCCCAGTAATTAACAAATCTTTGTAATTCGAAACGCACTATACCAAGTCAGGGCTGCAAGAGTTAACTGGGATGTTAGTAGCTGTCAGACAAGTTTCATTTCTCTTGATGCACAGCATTTTTTTTTAGCTGAGTATTCATTTTCATGTCAGGAGTTATATATAATCTCAATTTTGCTTGTTTTAATAAAATCAGTTTCCTTTGCCTCTGAAGTATCTACCTCCTGTGTTTTTCACCATACACATCTCACTACATAAGCCCAGTGTCAGAACTAGGGAGCTGTTCTACAATAAACTGACCAACACTCCCTACAGATCATAGAGGAATGTGGGGTGGCGTTACTGAAGTATATAAAATCATGACGGGCATAGACAGGATGAATGCATATAATCTTTTTCCAGGGGATGGGGAATTGAAAACTAAAGAGCATAGGTTTAAAGTGAGATGGGAAAGGTTTAGGGATCATAGAATCCCTAGAGTGTGGAAACAGGCCATTTGGCTCAACAAGTCCACATAGATCCTCCAACGAGTATCGCACCCAAACCCACATGGGGAGAATGTGCATATTCCAACCAGACAGTCGCCCAAGGCTGGAATCAAACCTGGGTCCTGGCACCTGTCCCTGAGCCATGTCACCCAAGAAGGACCTGAGGGACAACTTCTTCGTGAAAGAGTGGTGTATATATGGAATGGGCTGCCAGAGAAAGTGGTTAAAGCAGGTACAATAACAGCATTTAAAAACTATTTGGCTAGATATATTGGGGCGGCATGGTGGCTCAGTGGTTAGCACTGCTGCCTCACAGCACCAGGGTCCCAGGTTCGATTCTAGCCTCGGTCGACTGTCTGTGTGGAGTTAGCACATTCTCCCAGTGTCTGAGTGGGTTTCCTCCGGGTGCTCCAGAGTCACAAAGATGTGCAGGTTAGGTGAATTGACCATGCTAAATTGCCCATAGATGTATAAGTTAGAGGGAGATGGGTCTGGGTGGGTTACTCTTCGGAGGGTCGGGTTGGGCTGGAGGGCCTGTTTCCACACTGTAGGGAGTCTAATTTTAAAAAAATGAATGGGAGTTTAGAAGGATATGGACCAAATGCGGGCAATTGGAACTAGCTGAGTGGGCACCATGGTCAGCATGGACCAGTTTGAATAGAAGGTCCTGTTTCCATGCTGTATTACTCAATGACTCTAATAGGAAAGGTTTGGAGGGATATGGGCAAAGCGATGGCAGGTGGGACAAGTTTAGTTGGAAACGTGGCCAAAACGGGCTGGTTGGACTGAAGGGTCTGCTTCCATGCTGTATGACTCTATAACTCTACAGCTACAGCTTTTTTTTTCCCTGGAGTGTCGGAGATGAGGGATGACTGTACAGAGATTAATAAAACCATGAGGGCATGGACAGGGTCAATAGCCAAAGACTTTTTCCCAGGGTACGGGAGTTCAAAACTGAAGGGCATAGGTTTAAGGTGAGAAGGAAAAGATATAAAAGGCACCTGATGAATGAATTTTTCACACAGAGGGTGGCGTCTTATGGAATAAGCTGATAGAGGAAGTGATGGCATCTGGTACTATTGCAACATTTAAAAAGCATCTGGAAGGGTATATGAATAGAAAGGGTTTAGAATGATATTGGCCAAGTGCTGACAAATGGGTCTAGATTAGTTTAGGATATCTGGTTGGCGTGGATGACTTGGACCAAAAGGTCTGTTTCTGTGCAGTATAACTCTATGACTCTAAGTGGGTTAACAGACAGGAAAACCCTTCACTGCAGATTCACAGTCTTTCTTCACAGTCAAGATTTGGAGGAGCCGGTGTTGGACTGGGGTGGATAAACTTAAAAAGCACAAATCTCCAGGTTATAGTCCAACAGGTTTATTTGGAAGCATGAGCTATATTAGCTATTATTTACTTATCTATGCTACTTAACTATGTGATCAGCCTGTATTGCTGACAAGACAAAGCTTTTCACTATGCCTCGGTACACGTGACAATAAATTCAATTCAATTCAATTCACTTTTGAAGCATTGCATCTTCATCAGGTGGTTGTGAAGCAGGACCTCAAGACACAGAAGTTATAGCAAAAGATTACAATGATACAACAATGCATTGAACAGATCTAGATTGTCAAATCTTTCATATTTTAGAATGAATTTGCTGGTTTCGCTTCTTTAATATGTAAATCCCAGAACTTATTTTAAGCCACATTCTCAAGATAATTTAAAATTTTATAACAAAAGGTGACATCTCATTAGACTTACAGTGTGGAAACAGGCCCTTCGGCCCAACAAGTCCACACCGACCTGCCGAAGCGAAACCCACCCATACCCCTACATTTACCCCTTACCTAACACTACGGGCAATTTAGCATGGCCAATTCACCTGACCCGCACATCTTTGGACTGTGGGAGGAAACCGGAGCACCCGGAGGAAACCCACGCAGACACGGGGAGAACGTGCAAACTCCACACAGTCAGTCGCCTGAGTCGGGAATTGAACCCGGGTCTCAGGCGCTGTGAGGCAACAGTGCTAACCACTGTCCACCGTGCCGCCCACATCTCAGACAATGCCTTAAAGGTGTGAGGTTGGAATCTTCCTGTACCCCAATCTTGAGTCAGACTGGTTCTATTTGAGTCAAGCCTTTTTGAGTCACAAACTAATTCACATCTCATTTATAATTGTAGCTGATAATTGGTAAGAGAAGAACTTAAGATTTTTTTAAAAACATGACTCAAGACACAATTTTGGCTCAGCTGCGCCAAAATAATATTAGGATTGAAAGGCACTATTATTATGAAAAGCCTTTTGCCCACCTGTCATATTCAGCTTGGGAGAGCAGCTATGTAATTTATTATTTTACATGGAAGAACATGGCAGTTGTCACAGCATAGGGAGCAGAAAATGTATTGGTTAAATTCAGACATCTGTAGACAATAACTTTTGATTACTGCTGAGTGTAGGTATTTGTTATTATAGTGTTAAATTTTGAAGTAACATTTTTGACTAAAACAAAAGTCAAAATTCATCGCAACATATTAAATTATAAGCTGTAGTCATCTTTTAGGTATTTTTGCTCATACGACACACAGTGGAAAAATGTCAGTAGACAAAAATGTTGATGAGCTAGGAGGCGATAACTTCAAAAAATGTGCAGCAATGAGAATAAAATAATTAGATTTCAGCAGCACATTTTTTTTAACTTAAAACATCTTTCCAATTATTCCAATTTTGGAAGTAATTCCATTTAAAGTGCTTGGCTGCAGAATTACCTCAGTCTTTATCTGCTGGGGGTAGAAAAATGATTCATGTTGTCAGAGTTTCAATAGGTATGTCAGAATATATTTTTAAAAATATAATTATTCAGAGTATTCTCAAATATTAATTGATTCTTTGTATCCAGTGATTTTAATTAGAAATGATTCAGTGTCTAAAGAATAGCCTTTTCTTTAATGAGATTACTATTTTAATGAAATCAGAATTACATCAGAACTCCACAAACAACTGCTCACTATCCATTAGCAAATTCATTAGCAGGTAATTAGTTACAAAGAAAAAACAGTTGCTTGGCAAGAATTATAGTCTGCACCAACCAAAGGTAGTCATAATATTACCAAAGTTTATTTATGCTGTGATGTAAATGTTAATCCTCTGCAGAAAGAGCCAGAAGGGGTATGTTTGCCCTTTGTTTTCTGCCCTATCAAAATAATATTAAGTCATTCCTAGCCTAATACGAGCTGGAAAAAGCCTGAGATGTTTTTATGAAGCACGTGTGGTGTGCACAGCTCCAGGATCATTTTCCAGTTTCATAAAAACACAAAATTTACTTTAGGAGTTCAATTGACCATTACATCCATGCCACTTCTCACAAAAGCAACTCACTGTGTCCCATTCTGCTTCTTTCCCCCCACAGCCTTATATAAATGGTCTCTTCAGGTAGCTATCTCATCCAATAAATTGAATGCCATAATTGAAACTACCTCCATCTCATTCTGAGGTTGGGTGCATTCTTCATTCTTACCATTCATTTTTTAAAAACACTATTCCTTATCTTGCCTTTGGTTCTTTTTGCTATTCACCCTAAATTATTAACCTCTGGTTATTGATGTTTTAAGAAGTGGGAACATTTTTTCCTTATGTACTCCATCTCGCCCTTTCATGATCAGTAAAGGCTTTATCAAGTTTTCTCTCAATCTTCTCTAATCTATAAATTGCTACTTTGGAAATAAAGCCAATCTGACCCCAGGCTGAGATACAAACAGACTTGAAACATGGCCTCAAACCTAAAATGCATGTCTGACCTGAGGTGTCACCCTCATTCCGATAAAGCCTGAAGTTATCTCGGGGCTGTGACTTAAAAGAAATTCTGGGATCAACATATTAATCAATCAAAACCTGTACCTCCGTTCTAACTGATTAAGGACTTAATAACCACCTGTTAGTTCAATACATTTGCATAAGTTGTGAGACTCTAATCTTTTACTTATTAAATTCTATGTTTGATGTATTTTCTCTCACTAGCTGCCTGAGGAAGGAATGGAGATCTGAAAGCTTGTGGTTTGAAATCAACTTGTTGGACTACAACCCGGTGTCGTGTGATTTTTGACTTCCACTAATCTGAGGGACACAGCTCTAGCTTCAAAATTCTTCTCATCTTCTCATCTGACTAAAAGCTCTAATCTCTCAAATTAGTTTCATGAATATTTTCTACAGTGTCTCCAATATCTTCTCATTCTTATTATGGAGTGGTGCAGAGAATTATCGGCATACTCCAACGGAGTCAAGTCAGTATTTACAAAGGTTATAAATAAGTTAATTGCTTTATTTCTATTTGTAAAGCTCAGAATCCTGTAAGTTTAGTCAAAAAGGAAAAGGAAACGTATGTAAGGTTTTTACGAAACTGAAGTCAGACATGGAATATGGAACAGTACAACACAGGAACTGGCCCTTCAGCCACCATGTCTATGCTGACCATGACGCAATTCTAAACTAATCCCATCTATCTGCATTTGGTCTATATCCCTCCATTCTCTAACTGTTCATGTGTCTTTCTAAATGCCTCTTAAATGTTATTATTGTGTTTGCTTCTAGCACCTCCCCTGACAGCGCATTTCAGCCACCAATCAGCCTCAATGTAAAACCTTGCCTCACACATCTCTCAAACTTTTCCAATTTAATCTTAAATCCCTTAGTATGCCCATTTCCAATCTGGGAAAAAGATTCTGATTATTCATTCATTCATTGGCAGTCCCTTGCAGACAAAGATAACTCTTTTACACTCTCAGGGTGAGTCTGTAGGTGGCTGTCCAGGCCAATGCAGCTACTGCAGGCTCTGCCACATTTGGGGCAGATGATGGTTATGGGAAGTGATGGGGATGGGGGGCACTGGTACGGCAATGCTCTCCTTTCACTGTTTTTTGCCTAGCTTCCAGTTTTTCCCAATGGCAAATCTCGACACCTTCCCAGATGCTCCTCCTCCATTTTGGATGGTCATGGTTCAGTGATTCCCAGGTGTCTGGGGAAGCTGCACTTCATCAGTGAGGCCTTTAGAGTATCACTGAAGTACTTCCTCTGTCCATCTGGGGCTTGCCTGCTATTTTGAAGCTGTGAGTAGAGCACCTGTTTCGGGAGTCACGTGTCAGTCATGTGGTCAACGCGCCCAGTCCATCGTAGTTGATCAAGGATGATCAGTGCCTTGAAGCTGGGGATGTTGGACCCATCAAGGATGCTGTTATTGGTGCATCTTTCTTCCCAGCAGATTTGCAGGATCTTGCACAGGCAACATTGGTGATACTGCTCCTGTGCCTTGAGGTGTCTGTTGTGGACAGTCCACATTTCAGAGCCATAGAGAAGGACATACGAGAGCATGGGTCTCACCACGAAAATCCACAAGATGATGGTCCTCCACCAACCTGGCCTGGCATTGTGGAGCAAACTCCTAATCATTAATGTGCACAAGGAGGCCTCGAGAACATTGACAACTTCCAATACCTCAGAATTTCCTGTCAGTCAAACCAGCTACTGATGAAGAGATCCAGCATTGCCTCCAGTCTGATAGTGAAGCTTTCAGCTGCCTGAGGAAAAGGCAGCTCAGGGACAACAACATAGATCCGACACCAAGGTTATGGTTTACAAAGCTGTGCTAGTTCCCACCCACTATATGACTCTGATTGTCCACTCTATCTGTGACTGTCATAATTTTATATACTTCTGTAAGGTTGCCTGTGAACCTCCAATGATCTGAAGAAAATAATCTAAGTTTGTCCAACCTCTTCTTATATCTAATACACCCCAGAATATCAACCTGAAAATATAAGGATACACTAAAGAACATAAACAATGAATTAGGCATGCTAAATGGACCATGAAATGTCCTTGGCAAGTAGGACTAAGCATAAGCAGAATCAAGACAACATATATGTATATTAGGAGCAAGAGGGTAGCTAGGAAAAGGGTGGGTCCAGTCAAGGAGAAAGGAAGGAATTTATGCTTGGACCCAAAGGAAGTGGGTGAAGTCCTTAATGAGTACTTCACATTTATATTCACCAAGAAGAAGGACATGATAGTAAAATCAGGTGGAGCATGATGATTTTCTAAGGCAGGTCAATATTAAGAAGGATGAGTTATTTGGTATCTTGAAAAACACTTAGGTAAATCCCCAAGGCCTGATGGGATCTATCCCAGCAGACAGGAGGGGCATGGAATGGGATTGTTGGATCCTTGACAGAAATATTTGTATACTCTTTAGCCAAAGGTGAGGTCCCAAAATACTGAAGAATAATCAATGTTGTTTCTTCATTTAAAAATGGCAACAAGGATAATCCAAAATATTATAGACCAGTGAACCTCAAATCAATGGATCTTCATTGGAGAAGAGTCATAGGGACAGGATTACTTACATTTGGAAAAGAATGATTTCTTAGACATGTTCAACGTGGCTTTGTGTGGGGGTGGTCTTGCCTCACAAACTTGAATGAGTTTTTGAGGAAATGATGAAGATGTTTGATGAGGGTAAGGCAGTGGATGTTGTCGACATAATCTTTACTGCTGCATTTGACAAGGTTCCTCATGGTAGGTAGTTTCAGAAGATTAGGTCATATGGGTTGGTAAGTTAGATACAAAATTGTCTAGGTCACAGGAGACAGAGGGAGTTGTGGAGCGGTGTTTTTATAACTGGAGATCTTTGACTAGGATAAGTGCTGAGACCTCTGTCGATGTGTATAATATATATATATAAAAATGACTTGGTTGAAAGTATCAACGGTCTGATTAGTAAATTAGCAAACAACACAAAAATTGGTTGATTTGTAGATAATGAGGAAGTTTGTCAAAGGTTCCAGCAGGATATATATTAGTTGGAAAGTTGGGCAGAGAAATGGCAGATGGAGTTTAAACCCAACAAGTGAAGTGATGCATCTTGGGAGGCCAGTTAATGGCAGGACCCTTATACTACAGACAGATGTACAGAGGGATCTTGGGATGCAAGTCCATTTCTGCTTGAAAGTGGCAACATAAGTGGATAAGGTAGTAAAGAAGACATATGGCATGCTTGGCTTCATTGGTTGGGGTTGAAAATGTGTTGCTGGAAAAGCACAGCAGGTCAGGCAGCATCCAAGGAACAGGAGAATCAATGTTTCGGGCATAAGCCCTTCTTCAGGAATGAGGAAAGTGTGTCCAGCAGGCTAAAATAAAAAGTAGGGAGGAGGGACGCGGGGGAGGGGCGTTGGAGATGCGATAGGTGAAGGAGGTCAAGGTGAGGGTGATAGGCCGGAGTGGGATGGGGGCGGAGAGGTCAGGAAGAAGATTGCAGGTTAGGAAGGCGGTGCTGAGTTCGAGGGATTTGACTGAGACAAGGTGGGGGAAGGGGAAATGAGGAAACTGGAGAAATCTGAGTTCATCCCTTGTGGTTGGAGGGTTCCTAGGTGGAAGATGAGGCGCTCTTCCTCCAACCGTCGTGTTGCTATGGTCTGGCGATGGAGGAGTCCAAGAACCTGCACGTCCTTGGTGGAGTGGGAGGGGGAGTTGAAATGTTGAGCCACAGAGTGGCACGGAGGGAGTTGTCTTTTCGGATTGCTGATAGGGGAGGGGAGGGAAATATATCCCTGGTGGTGGGGTCTGTTTGGAGGTGGCGGAAATGACGGTGGATGATACGCTGTATATGGAGGTTGGTGGAGTGGTAGGTGATAACCAGTGGGGTTCTGTCCTGGTGGCAGTTGGAGGGGTGGGGCTCAAGGGCGGAGGAGCGGGAAGTGGAGGAGATGCGGTGGAGGGCATTGTCGATCACGTCTGGGGGGAAATTGCGGTCTTTGAAGAAGATGCCATCTTTGTACAGTATTGGAACTGGTCCTCCTGGGAGCAGATGCGGCAGAGACGAAGGAATTGGGAATATGGGATGGCGTTTTTGCAGGGACAGCGTGGGAGGAGGTGTAGTCTAGGTAGCTGTGGGAGTCAGTCGGTTTATAGTAAATGTCCGTGTTGATTACTATAAACCGACTGACCGAATCAACACGGACATTTACTATAAACCGACTGACCGAATCAACAGATGTGTGAGGCAGGTTTTTTTTCACATAGAGGGTAGTAGGTGCCAAGAATGTAGTGTTACAGGAGGTAGTAGCAAATACAATAGCTATTTTAAGAGGCATTTAGACAGACACATGAACAGGCATGGTAGAGAAGGATGTGGACCATGTACAGGCAAGTCGGATTAGATTAGAATGATATCATGGTCAGCACAAACATGATGGGTTGAAGGGTTCCTGTGCTGTACTGTTCTATGTTCTCTGTAATTTCTCAAACTGTTCTGTCACTTTCCATAGCTTATTTACGTAGACTCCCTCTGCCTGAAATGCATTATTTATTTCATGTTGTTTCTCGGTATCTTTTTGACCAAGATTATCGTTGCACACTTCTCAGCAATAAACTTCACCTGATGCTGGTCCACCAACCTGGATGTTTTCTCTTTAAGTCTTAACAGTCTACTCACAATTCACAATACACTCAGGTTTGTGCCGCCTTCTAAATTTTGAATGTTGGTATTTTGCTCCTGCACCTAGGCCATTAATATAGCTCAAGAAAAGTAATGGTTCTACTAGTGACGATATGAGAACCCTAACATATTGAATTTCATCCAGTCCAATTGTTTACCACAATTGTCAGTTTCCTGTTGCAGACCCAATTTCCGATCCATGTGACATGGGGCTTCAGCTTTGCTGACAAGCTTATTGTGTGACTCTTCATCAAATATTTTTGAATGTTCACAGGGAATGAGTAGATGGTATTTGGTCTTCCAGACGCATGGGTAAGGTGTCACATAATGGGTTATTATGCAAGACATGAGCTCATGGCATTGGGTGTATGGATTGAGACTTGGTTAACATACAGAAGATAGCGAGTTGAGATTAATTTTTTATGATTGGAAAGATGTAACTAGTAGTGTGCCATAATGCTCACCTGTACAGCCTGAATTATTTACTATGTATATTAATGAAAAGTGGGCAGAATGTGATGTATCCAAATTTGATGATGATACAAAAATAAGTGGGAGGGCATGTCATCATGAGGTCATGAGGAATCTGCATGAATATATAAATAGGCTGATGGAGTGGGCAAAACTTGACAGATGGAGTTCAAAGTAGGAAAGGTGAGATTAAGCACTTTGGTCAGAGGAATCAAAAGTCAGACTATTATTTAAATGGAGAGAGACTCCAAATAGAGAGCTGGCTGTTCCTGTGCATGAGACTCAAAAAATTAGCAAATGATCAGTTATTATCCCATAAGCCTACTTTCAATCATCAGGAACTTAGTCAATTGCCTCTCGGTCGATGTTGCAGTAGAACACCTGGCTTCGGACCTCAATTCAGTCTTGGTGCAAGATGCTACAACTCAGGTTTGAATTTCAGTGGTGAAGTGAGAGCAAATGCCCTTGACATCAAGGCAGTATTTTACTGAGTGAGGCGTCAAAGAGCCCTGATAAAATTGAAATCAGTCAGGGGTAACTTCTCCCCTGGATGGAGTTATATTTTGCACAAAGGAAATATTGTTAGAATTATTGTAAGCCAATTATCTCAGCCATAATACAGCACTGCATTAGTTCCCAGAGTAGTATTTAGGCTCATCAGTCTTTCAGATGTTTCATCATCATGCCAAATTGGGGATGTGGCTGATGATTTCAGTTCCATTCACATCTCCTCACATAATGAAGCAATTTGTAGCTGTAAATTGTAAGATCCACACAGCATTCATAAATGGGCTGATAATTGGCAACAAACACAATACACAGCTAATAAGAGAATTTGATGATCTTCTTTTGAGATTACCATTGCTGAATCGCCCACTATCTTAGCATTCAGTGATGCAGACAGCAGGTTGCAGATCAGAGGCTGGGAATTCTGTGGTAAGGAAGTTACTTCTTTAGTCCACGGTGTGATGTAATATTCTCCAACAATACTCGAGAAGTTCAACACAATCCAGGATAAAGCAACTGCTTCATTTTCACTCTTTTCACCATCTTATACATACACACCTTCCATCACTGACAGACTAATGCTGCTGTTTATACCACTGACAAAGTACACTGCAGCCAACTTACCTGCTTTGATATGCCTTCCAAACCTGCGACATAGAGGGGCAGCAGGAACATAGGAGCATGACCAACAGCAAGTTCCCCTCCAAATTACGCGTCAATGACATATATTGATGTTCCTTTATTATGGCTATGTCAAAAGAGGTGCCGAAACTCCATCTCTCTGACTCCATAGGGATAGCTCCATCATATTGTCTGCCGCAGTTAAAGAAGGCAACAACTCAACAACACCCTGTTCATTTAGGAATGGGTGCTGAATGCCGGATTTGTCAGTGATGTCCATATCTCATGAAAAGTAATAGAAAACTTATATTACATAGATCTCACAATACATGAACTATTCAAAAATGTGCTGCTGGATTTGCTTAATTTTGCTGGTTGCCATGTTAAAAATGTGAATATTATTTTGTAGGCTAATAAAACGCATTTTTCCCTAAGCATGTTAATTATATTCATGCAGATATGAGTTTCAAGTTGGCTACTTATACAACATCACTGAAAATTGCTTTAATTAGGGATGTCTAAAATCATTTGACATTTCCAGGCTATCAATGTTTTCCTAAATTATATGTAAATGTTTTAATTATTAAAATGCCTAGTCTCCTCTTACTTTTTATTATTCATTTAAATTTTTGATTGCAAGTTGAGAAACGACAAATATATTAAAATGAAATTTGATGGTGAGGGTAGTATTTGCATATCACCATAGAAAATGAATTAAAATGTTGGAAATTTAATCTAATAATTTCCCAATTTCAATGGAACTGTTTATATATTACCTCATTTTTCACACTTTTTCTTACTGATACATTAGTGCCTCTGGATTGTACATTGATATGATAATGATAATTATTTTGCAATTAGTTTAACAAATTAAAATAGCTAAAAATGTATGATTCTGCTAGTTTTATTGGTTTGCTTAAGAATATAATTTTTGCCCCCTAGAAACTGATTCAAATTTGCCATATTCTTATGATTTATCTACATTCCTTTAGTCTGATTTGTGGAATTGTCCAGAGATTGGGGATGGGCATTGTGAAGTCCCTAAAATCCAGTACCTTGTATTTATACCAAGATAACAAATAAACCTCTGGAATAAAAGCAAAATACTCTGGATGGTGGCGATTTGAAACAAAAATAGAAACTCCTAAAACTACTTAGCAAGTCTGATAGCATTCCTTTTGATTCTGACAAAGCAATATGATTGATTCAAAACTTTCACTCTGTTTCTCTCTCCACTGATACAACCAGAGATACTGAGTTCTTCCAATATTTTTTGCTTTTATTCGTGTTGATCTCTTGTATCTGACTGTGCATGGCCACTAATATTCTTCTCCTTTATCATCTTCAGGCATGGTCATTCTGCAACATTCTCAAAGCCACCCTCTTGAAAAATTATTATTAATTATAACAGTCACACCTGTAGATTTAGGCCACTTTTTGATGAATGCTAATGAGAATAGTTTAGTTTTGAAATTTATAGAAATATTGAGTGGTTTTCAGCATGTTATCAATACCTAATGAACCAAAGTCAAAGAGTTAAGCCACTAAGATTGAGATTATACCAACCCTCTGGAGCTAGTCAGGAAGATAAATGATTTAGTGAAGCAGCAGCAGCAGCAGAGAACATGGGAAGGAAGCCGCCATGTCTCTTGCTACCATTGAATAATTCTAAAGACAGAACACCAACTCCAAAGTCTCTACAGTGCTACTGATAGAAGTGGTCATTGCTGAGATTACAAGAGGAAGGAGATATTTTCCTAATCAATGTGTTCAAATGCGTTATTGGATACCTCTGGAACAGGCGGGACTCAAATCTGAGTCTCCTTCGTCAGAGATAAGGATACTACCACTCTGCCATAAGAGAAAGGAGATGTTCCTTCAGATGAAGGCATCCTTAAAGAGGTTCAGGAGAAGCTTCCCTAATCTCCTGGGCTTGTTAGGCAGGTTTTGGTGATTAGAGGACTGAGCCCTCTGCTGGTGGCATCAGAGCTGCAGACTTGACATTGCCACCAGGGATCCCTTCTGTAGGCCATCAAGCATACAGAGAAGAAAGCCCTGTGAATTGCTAGGCAATTACTTCTATTTTGCTGATTTTCTCCTCACACAATGATGGAGACGAAGTAGAGCTGTTCAGACACTGGAAGTGCAGGCTACCTAATCTAATGAGTTGGTCTACTCACAGCTATTTTATCGTCCTCCGTAAATCTTTACTTATATAGTTCTGTCCAAAACCTTGCATCTAAATTTCAAAACATTAAGTTTTGATAATGCATTAAGAGCTTGATTATTTAAAAGAATACACAGAAATGTATATTTATAATATTAAATATTTATTTTCCTCTCAAAACATCCGTTAGCAGCATTTGAAAAAAAATAACATCTTGTTAAAGCCATTACACACAGAATGAATAAACAATTCAATGTCTTGTGATGGAACAAAATCTAGCATAAGCATTTGTTTTGTTTCTGTCAAGCTAGTCTTACTTAAAGCTGGATATAATATAAAATGACATTTGATTCACATAATTAACCAATCGATTCTGTTGAAGATTTTTACCAAAACTATGAATCTATTTACACAGACTTGCTTCAGATAACACCCAGAAATAAATGACTACTAGATACATATTAAACGCTGCTTCATTTACCAATAACTGATAATATGTGGGAATTGCAGTTAAAGCTTATGACTCAGTTGCTGGAGTCACTTATCTCTCAATTCCAATAAGACCAAAATGAACTACAATTTTCTAGCAGGCTATCTCTAAAAATCCTTTCACAAAGTGAAACACTTCCAATGCTTTGAACAGGCTTCACGTTTTGAAGACATTTGAGACACATTTACACCACGTGGTTTTAAAGCTTACAAATAATACATCCCATTTAACAAGCAGAAACTCAACACCAAAAGATTGCGTACATTTGATCTACTATTCATAATATGTAAATAGCTGATCATATTTTTTTATTTTGTCTATAGTTTCATTCTAACATTTGGTTTAAAACAGCTGTCACATAGTAACAGGAAAATACAACATAAGCTTTTAAATTTAGAAGCCATTCATAAAGATTCCCTTGAGGAGCATACTTTGTTCACTCAAACAATTATTTACAAAATGTTTGTTTCAACCATGCAAACTAATCTTTTTATTTTGGGTATAATGACATTGTAAACATATATTTAGTATTTATTAGTGGGAGGAAGATCTTAAACAGAAAAAAAGACAATTCCAGTGATGAGATAAGGCCATGTTTTCTGTGTCTCAGTCATGTTCAAAAGCAATATCGCTAGGACTCAATGTCAATTTGTAGAGACAGGTTCTCATGCTCCTGAAGATGGCCATTGTGTAAAACTGTGTACCTATAAAACACAAATTAAACAGGTTCAGCTAATAGTATGATAAAACTGTAGTAACCTTTCTTGGATATTAAAATGGCGTGCATTATACAACAATAGAATCTTATAACTTTGGTCAATCTGTATAATGTTTAGTTAAATAAGTTTTCTCGGTTTTCTCATATGTCTCCTCATCCTCTCTCCAAGTACATATGGTGCATTAATCCTATCTCATCTTCCTTTGACTGTTTTTCTACAAAAATATTGACCATGCAACTTCACTTCTTGACTCCCATGTTAACTGATATTGTTAAGAGTATCTCTTTCCAGTTATGTTCCTCTCTTCTTCAAATCTGCAAATCCAACCAAAGGAGGAAGCTGCTGATCCCCAAGGTGGACTAAGTGGAAAGCCTACCTAGGAAAAAACAACACTATGATCAAAGTTTAAAATAAACTTTAAAACATAAAACATTGCTCCTGCTCTCACCTCCTCACTCTCCAATCCCCATCCATGTTGACTAATGCCCTGCACCCACCCTGTGCCATTTTATGCATCTGTATGAAGTTTGATGTTGCCTCACATGCCTATACCACACTGTTCCCATCTAGAGATTTCCCTTGGCCCATTATCCCTTATGTCAAGCCAAACATTGAAGCAGAGAAAATAGGAGCAGGAGCAGGTCATTTAGCTCTTTGAGTACACTCCGCCATTCAAAATAATCATTGCTGATCCTCTATCTCAATGCTATATTCTCACACTCTCATGTACCGCTTGACATGTTTAGCTTCAAGAAATCTGTTTCTTTCTTAAATATATCCACTTGTAATTGTCTTCACAGCCTTTTGTTGTACAGAATTCAATGGTTTTACTACTCCCTGAGTGAAGAAATGTCTCCTCATCTGAGTCCAATACGGTCTTGTATGTATCCTGAGACTGTGAGTCCATGCTCTGGATGCCCCAACCAGGGTAAACACCATCCCTTCCTCCAGTCTGTCCAGCCATGCCAGAATTTTATATGTTTTAATTAAAGCCCTTCGCATTCTTCTAAACACCAGTGAATACAGGCCCATTCATCCAACTCTTTCCTCTTATGACATGCCTACCTTGCTAAACCTTCGATGCACTCCCTCTATGGCAAGTGTTCCTTGTCTTTGATAAGGAGACCAAAACTGCACACAGTACTCTGGTGTGGTCTCACCAAAGTCCTATACAGTTGTAGTAAGACTTTCTTAGCCCTGTACACAAACCTTCTTACAATGAAAGTCAACATTTGTCTTCCTAACTGCTTGCTGCACCCATATGCTTTCTTTTAATGCCCGGTTAGCTTAGTTGGCTGGTTTGTGATGAAGTAATTTCAACAGCAAGGCTTCAATTCCTGCACCAGCTGAGATTACCAGAAAGGACTCATCTTGTCTGTAGCATGGTGATCCTCAGGACATGTTGACCTTAAGACACCATCAGTTGTTTTTCTCCAATGAGAGAGCAATCCTATAATAACTTTATCTTTTACATTTACAAGTACATCCAGATTGCTTTGTGTATTAATCTTCCATAATCTATAGCTATTTAAATTATGTTCCGCCATTTTGTTCCTACTTAAGTAGACAACTTCACATTTTCCATGTGGCACTGTGTCTGCCATGTGTTTGCATACCTACTCAACTTCCCTTTATCTCCACCACACGTCTTGCATTCTCACTTAGTTTGGTGTCATCAGCAAACTTGGAAATATTATATTTGATTCCCTTATTCAAATAATTGATATATATATTATAAGGAACTTGGGCCCAAGTACTAATCTTTAATTGCTCTGGAGATGAGTTACTTTCTTGAATCTTTATAGTGATTCAAGAAAGTAGCTCATCTCCAGAGCAATTAAGAATGGACAATAATTAGTTATGCTCATACTCCATGAATGAATGTTTTAATAAAAAGTTTTACACACAAGCATGCCTTTTCACAGTCTCAAAGGGTACTTTACCTGGTGTCCTGGGACCAGATCCAATTTCCTTACTTCTCCAAAGGGTACACTAGTTATCTAAAAGAACAGACCTGCTCTTTCCTGGTCTCATCTTCATTTTCTGGGATGTACACAGAGTGACTCTGAAATCTGATTTCATTGGAAGCAGTTGATCATTTAAATGGTCAATCTCCTCCAGGAGCGATACACTTACTAATTTGGTCTACCCCCAGAGCTGTCCTTGTGATTATAGAATCATGCAATACGGAAGAGGCCCTTTGGCCCAGCAAATGGCACTGTGGTTAGCACTGCTGTCTCACAGCGCCTGAGACCTGGGTTCAATTCCCGACTCAGGCGACTGACTGTGTGGCGTTTGCACGTTCTCCCCGTGTCTGCGTGGGTTTCCTCTGGGTGCTCCGGTTTCCTCCCACAGTCCAAAGATGTGCGGGTCAGGTGAATTGGCCATGCTAAATTGCCCATAGTGTTAGGTAAGGGGTAAATGTAGGGGTATGGGTGGGTTGCGCTTCGGCGGGTCGGTGTGGACTTGTTGGGCCGAAGGGCCTGTTTCCACACTGTAAGTAATCTAATCTAAAAAAAAAGTCTGTACTGCCAAAGATATGCTAAGTCTATAATAGTTCCACTTTCCAGCACTGATCTCATTGCTTGAGTGTTGAGATTCTATAAGGATGCCCCCAGGTTTGGGTCAGGATTTGGGATTCCAGACTTCTGCCAATATTTTCACCACAACATACATACACTCTGTCCCAGTGAAAATGTGGACCTTAGTTCATTCTAAGTGCACTGCCAGTATATTGTAATTCAATTCTTTGTTTTCATGTCAATATGGCAGTGCACATAAGTGATGATAATACTGTAATAAGCTGCATTAATTGCATGTAAACAAGTGTTAGCTGTTTTTTAAGTTAAAAAAGGCAAAATAATTGGAAGGTCAATGTGCTCACTATGTACAGGGCTGCACATTGAGTGCAAGATGTGATGTAGTTTTAGACACTAAAATGTTTCAATCTATTCAAAAGCAAAACTGGAGAAGCAAAGTGCTTAAACGAAAACCGTTAATAATTAGCAAGTTAGAGGAAACATTTGCAGTAATATGTCAAAACATCCTGAAGTGCTTTCGAACCAATGGTAGAGATGTTAAGATGGAATCATTGTTACAATGTAGAAATACATTGTCAGTTTTTGTGATTTGAATTACTGGTATTCAATTTCATCAAATTCAAGATTTCTGTCCCGTAACAAAAAAATTAAGAGAGAACGAATTGCATTATTAAAATAAAAGACTATGCATTATGAATTAATTTAAAATTTTATGCCTTTTATGCAGCTTAGGGAGAATTCTGAGTGAAATATGGTTTAAAATTGATTTTAATTTACAAGAAGACATGGAGAGGGTGGATGGAAAGCATTTATTGTCTTCAGCTGAATGGTCAAGAACAAGGGGGCACTCATAAAGTAAAAGGCAAGAAGTTTAGGGGGATTTGAGGAAATATTTTCTTCCAGAAGATAGTAGGAATCTGGAATGCACTGCCTGGGAAGGTAGCTGAGGTAGTCAACCTCCCAAACTTTAAAATTACTTGGATAAGTACTTGAAGTGTCATAAGATTCAAGGCTATGGATCCAGTATGGGTACGTGGGATGAGTGTTGGTAGTACTGTATTTGGGTCTTTTCTGTCCTGTATGATTCACTGATTTTTTGTTTTGAAAGGCGTAACATTAGTGAGACAAAAGTAGGATTGACTGTTTCACCCTTAAGTACTTTATCACATATGCTAGAAAAAAAAACTGGTATATATTCAGGTTATTCATCTTTGATGTCAGCTGCATCATAAATTCATGCTTATGTTTCAGTGGTCTCTGGTCAGGGAGGTCACTATTACTTCTAATCTTTGATGGTTTTTGATTATTAAAGTTTTCTAGGTTAACCAATAGGTCAAGCAGTTTAAAGCTGTAAGATTCCTGTGATATTAAGTGGATCCTGAGAACTCCTGCAAATAACTCTCGGAAAAACTACTTTAGAAATAGAAAGTATTCATATATGGGTGTGGTAAGCTCAGTGAAAATAAAATTAATTTAGATGCTTATCTTAACATAATGCATTTTACTATAAATATTGACATGCACAGGCGAATACTTAAATCATACACAAATAATATGTCTACGTTTAAATTATATTTAAAGAGTATTTACACAGCTCAAGTATTGCTCAGTGTAGGAATTAAATGTTTTCAGAAACTTTACACATAAACAAATCTTGGTGCTGCAAATAATAAACAATGTATATCAAATTTCCATTTAAGGAGGTTTCAGTCTAATGGCTCGGGATCTATTTTGGGTGAGGCTGTGTTTGATCCAGTAAATATGCTAATATATTATATATTGGAATGGGAAATGTCAACACTGAAAAAAGCACCTATTCTAACAAAAAGGGAAAGAGAAATTATTTATGTACTAGTATCACTTAGTTACTTAAAGTTTTCAAACAAACGTTCCAACAATAGTAATCAAGAACCAGGAAAAATCTTGAATCATTTCATTTATTTGGATGTCATATGAAACAGTCAACTTTGTTTTATAGTTGTACTGTACTTGCATCTCTGACCATTCCATAGCAAAGACTCCACTATACCAACTTCGCAGCTCCTAATATCTAAATTTCACCTTCTCTGCTCGAACTAACTGAAACTTGATTTCCATAATGAACCCTTGAACATTATACTGACTGACTGCAATGCATCACGTCTGTGTGATTCCTTTTTTTTCTTTAAGGCATAACAGCAACACTTTGCATTTATATTGTGTCTTTGACATTGGAATACATCTCAAAGCATTTTGCAGTAGCACATTAGGGTGTGGTATAGATTTAGCTGGAATGATGATGGTGAGGTTCTCAGAACTCACTGTAATGATGGAATTAACTTGACAGCCCATGCCCAATAAATCACTATTAAAGAAGCCTGACAAATTTAGTGCTGATGCGTTTAGGTATAAACTTCAAACAATTTGATAAGGGATACTTATTACTGAATGCCCTTTTGCCTTAAACATCAATTTTAGAAAAGCACAGCTCCTCAAAAGAATTTTATTCTTATCATTTCTCTTTTATCTCTCCCTCTCTCTCTTAATTTCATCTGTATGCCCCAATTATTTTTAATCTCACTAGCACTATAACATTTAAATCTAATTTCTATATCCTGGTGTGAATTTGTGAGGCTGAGTGAGGATTCTCCATTCTCATTGTTCGAGGAGTCTTGATGGGTTGAATTGTCCTACCGCCCGTGAATGAAATGGCCATGATGCGAAATTTGGGAAAATTGGGTGAAATATCCCGTGAAGTTCTTCTCGACATCAAGATCACAATGTCCAATTTTCCAAACAAGTGTTTGATGGTGAGACAAGATGCTCACCGGTGAGCAGTGAGAGGTCTATTTGAAGAGATTAGTACTCGCTATTACTTTCATCATCACCTATTCTCACCTGATTAATGTGCAGGATCCCATTCTCCTACCTGTCAGTTAGAAACGGGACTCTGAGAACTCCTGACACAGAAGTCAGAGTGGTTACTTAGTGACTCTAGCTCACCGCTTGCTCCTCTTAGACATCAATCACCAAGCTCTCAGGACAAATGCCATGGTCAGCAACTGCAAGAATGCCATGCCTGCAGACACATACTGACCTCACTATATCTTCATGATTCATTTCTGATGCACTGACAGTGAAATTGAATGCTGCACTATAGAACGAGTTAACACATTTTATTGGGCGGCTGCTGCCAGGACACTTTACGCAGAGGGGTGGTCTCCCAGCTCTAGAATGTATCTTCAGAAGAGTCACTGGACTTGAAATATTAACTTTGCTTAGTCTCCACACATGCTGCCAGACCTGCGGAGCTTCTCTAGCAACTTGGTTTTGTTTGATCCATAAAGTAAAGATGAAACACACCTGCGGGCATGACCTGCTTTGTGAACCTTAGGCATCAGCCAGCTGTGTAAAGTTTAAATCTTTGCCCAAAGCAGTGATGACCTCTTCATGCAACATTATGAATCACTCCCACAAAAGGTTGTGAGGCACTAACAATGTTTTTCCACCTGGAAAGATTGATCCTAGTCGTCAACTTAGCAATTACCTGCCAATCATCGCAGCCTATTCACTTCAGACCTTGTACCATTGAGCATTATGTCACAGTAGGCTCTGTACCTTGATTCTGGATTAGTGGTGCTGGAAGAGCACAGCAGTTCAGGCAGCATCTAAAGTGCAGCGAAATCGATGTTTTGGGCAAAAGCCCTTCATCAGGAATGATGAAGGGCTTTTGCTCGAAACATTGATTTCGCTGCACTTTGGATGCTGCCTGAACTGCTGTGCTCTTCCAGCACCACTAATCCAGAATCTGGTTTCCATCATCAGCAGTCATTACTTTTACCTCTGTACCTTGATGTTTGTACACAAAGCTGAAGAAGAAAAGTCACCATCTATTTTTAAGTGTGATATCATTACCATAGTGTCACCCATGTCCCCTTAGAAAGTCTTCTTACTTTCCCTCCCACTATGTCTCACTGCAGTCTCAGGTGAGGGAACCTACTGGGTGGTGGGCTACATTTGCCTTGGAATACAGGTTCATTGACCCTGTGGCATTTGTGGTTAGAGGGTCCAGACAGGTTGACTGTGTCCTGCCAAGATGCATGTGCATCCTCCTCAATCTGAGGAGGACAGGGCTGAAGGAGACAGGCAGAATGGAGGTAGAAGTCCTGGCCACATCTGGAATGTCCTGAGAGGAGACTTCTGGTTGACCTGTATACAGTTCTTACTTTAACTGTCTCCTTGTGAGGAAGAGGCACTTAAAGGAAGGTTAAGGAACCCCTGTTTCTCTTGTCGTTGGTGCTAAGCTCACGACTAGAGTATTAGAGTGTAGGTCCATATATATCAAGCAGACACTGAAAGAGCTGGACCTGGCTGTCGATGGTGGCCACCAATGTTTCCATGGAGCAGGCGAACAATTATATGCTTGCAGCATTGGAATCCTCATAGGATAGCCACAGTCATGCAGCATCTGGGCAATTAAAACCATTGCCTCTTATGTACCTGTCAGCTGCTCCTGTTCCTCCCTTTGCATGTGGACAAAGTCATTGATTGCTACATCACAAGGTTATTTTCTGCCCGGGACTGAGTAAGTTCCTGTTCTCTGGAAATCCATAAAGTACCAATGACCTGGGCATTTCTTCCTTGACCAATTGTAGAGATTAGGCAGTGAAGTGCTCATAAACAGGTGCACCAGAATCTTAATCTGGTACTTCCTCTGAAATATCCAAGCATTCTTTGTAAGGGGTGGAGGAGGGATCTGTTATAATGCTGCTGTCTTAACACAGAGGCCATTGGAAAACTACTGGTATCCGCATGGACACGAAGCAGAGAATGCATTATGGACAAGCGCTCAAGGTTATGGCATGTTAGGGTTCTGCCAGGACCACACAGCTACTGACCACATTACTTGGTTCAAACATGGACAAAAGAGTTGAATTTCAGAGGTGAGGTAATAATGACAACCCTTGACATCAAAACTGCAATTGACCAAGTGTGACATTGGGGGTAATCTCTCCAGTAGTTAGAGTCATACCTGGCACATAGGAAGATGGTTATGGCTGTTGGAGTTTAGTCATTGCAGCTTCAGGACATCTGTGCAGGAGTTTCTCAGGACAGTATCCTAGGCTTAATCATCTCAGCTGCTTTATCATTGACCTTCCCTAAGGACATAAGCACAGAAGTGTGGATGTTTGCCGAAGATTGCACAATGTTCAGGACCACACACAAGTCCTCAGATACTGAAGCAGTCCATGTTGGAATGCAACAAGATCTGGACAATATCTAGGCTTGGGCTGACAACTGGCAAGTAACATACATGCCACACAAATGCCAGGCTAAGGACATCACCAATAAGAGACGATCTAGCCACCGCCCATCAAATTTAATGGTGTTACCATTACTGAATACCCCATTGTCAACATCCTTGGGGTTATCATTGAACAGAAACTCAGCTGGACTCACCACATAAACACAGCGGCCACAAGAGCAAGTCAGAAACTAGGAACACTGCAGCAACTAACTGACCTCCTGACTCCCCAAAGCCTGCCCATCATCTACAAGGCACAAGTCAGGAATGTGATGGAATACTCCCCACTGGCCTGGATGAGTGCAGCTCCAAGAATATTCAAGAAGCTTGAGACCATCCAGGACAAAGTTTGATTGGCACTACATCTACAAGCATCCACTCCCTCCACCACTGATGCTCAGTTGCAGCAGAGTGTTCTATCTACCAGATGCACTGCAAAAATTCACAAAAGAACCTCAGACAACACCTTCCAACCCCACAAACCACTTCCACCTAGAAGCACAAAGGCAGCAGATACATGGAAACACCACCACTTTCAAGCTTCCTTCCAAACTGCTCACCATCCTGATTTAGAAATATATCACCATTCCTTCACTAACACTGGGTCAAAGCTTGGAATTCCCTCCCAAATGGCATTGTGGGTCAACCTACAGCAGGTGGACTGCCATAGTTCAGAAAGGCAGCTCACCACCACCTTCTTGAGGGCAGCAATGCATGAGCAAGAAATACCGGTCAGCCAGTGATGCTCATATCCCACAAATGAATACATTTTAAAAATGTATTCACTTTCAGGATCATGGGAGAGCAAAGGAAAATGCTTCTTGCTTGATTGCGGAGAATGAGTTATTTCTGTATCTCCACAGGATGTGTTCTGATCCTTGCCATTGAGAGCCAAGATTCTTTCCTCATAGTGGATGAGGAGCCAAATTTCAGGCACTCCACTGCTCATCTTGGCTATTTTGGCGCTATATGGACTGTTGTCTCCTGGCATGAGATATAAAGGAAGAGATTAATGGAGATAAAAATGGCTGGTGCAGTTGTTAGAGGCTGGGGAAAACTAGTGATATATCCCAAATGCTGAAAATGTGTTGCTGGTTAAAGCACAGCAGGTCAGGCAGCATCGAAGGAACAGGAACACATTTTCAGCTCTGATCTCCAGCATCTGCAGACCTCACTTTTTACTCGAAGATATATCCCAAATGATCGAGTAGGCAGCGATAACATCATGTAGAGCTTTATTTTGATTTGGGGTGAAAGAGAATGACTGAGGGAAGATACTACATGCAATATTAAATGTGGTCAAGTATGGGTCTTTGTGAGAAGGAGATGAGCAGAGATAGAGTGAGTGTAGTGTAGCAGAGAGATGGTGGCACATATCCTGACAAAGTGCAGAAGGCTTTCTTGTGACATTGCTGGCATGCCTCCAGATGGTGAAATACTGCACTGACCTGGATGGCAACCTTGGACCAGCGAGGCCGAGACACCAGACCCTGTCGCAGACCAGGGCAGCTCAGCCTTTGAAATATGGTGCGAGTGCCAAGGATCCCAGGATCTTATAGCATGGAGAATACTTTTGTTTATAATGAGTGAAAGAATCAGATAACCTCAGGTAACTAGAGTGCCATAGGAGTTTGGCACTTAGGAAACGAGGTGAGTTTGTGAGGTTAGTGTGAGAAAATTCATTTGGCCTTGCAAAGGTTAACCCTCGATGTAAGTCAATGAAAGTAAAACTTAGCTGATTTCAGGTAAGATTCAGCCCAGTGTTTCTTGCCGAACTTAAATATGCCACTGATTTCCTGTAGAGGGTGCCACAAGGAAGCAGAAATGCAGCAAAAAGAAGTGTTTACCCAAAAGCCAGTAAAAACTGGCGTTAACAAGAAAAACAGTAAATATAATTTCTTGTGCTGGAGGTCATAGTGTTGATCCAGCTTTTTGGCAAAAATTCATCCAGTTAATTAGCCTGTTGATAGCCATTTTAACAGGCCATTGGAATTTTACCATCTCAAACGGTCCTCTGTCTTATAACCTGCCTGACAGGTTTCCGAGCATGGGTAGGAGGGGGACTACCTTGTGAATGTTGCCTATGTAAGGCAATGGTACACACTCTTCACTGTATTTTATGCTGCATACACGTAACAATAAAGGATATTCGATTCTTCATTCTATTTCAAGACTCCAGTGGCCCAAGGAGAGGCTACCTGGTAGTAAGAAAAAATCTAATTCTTGATGTTCCAATTCTCCTTTCCCATCGCCAAGAAATGAGACAGTGCCAAATTCCTGACATATAAGTCAGTGCTGGTATCTGACAGTTGCAGCATGTCCTAGCTTCGAGGAGAAAGTGAGGACTGCAGATGCTGGAGATCAGAGCTGAAAATGTGTTCCTGAAGAAGGGCTTATGCCCGAAACGTCGATTCTCCTGTTCCTTGGATGCTGCCTGACCTGCTGCGCTTTTCCAGCAACACATTTTCAGCATGTCCTAGCTTATCATGTAACTACTTCTTCAGACAATATCCCAACACGCTCATTGGTGTCATCCTCCTTGACCCCTCCCATTGAAGTGACATTGCACCAACCTCGTCGATTGATTATATCTGAGCTCAGACCAACTCAGCTACCACTTCAATCCTTCAACACTTTGGCACATCCTGTATGTTTCTGCCAGGTCAGTTTGTACGCAGAGACACACACACATCTCATGCATCCACACATGATGCATACAACAGTTGAAAGTTGTTTTCTTAGCTCTTATTCACTTTACTACTTACTTGGGGGCTGCTACACTCGATATACTTTATGTTGCTGTCATAGCACACACTGACTGACTTCAGCACTGACCTACAGGCTGCCAAGTGACTCACATTCCTTTTTTAACACACAAGGCCTTGAGAAATCAGTTATTGGCTGCCAGCCTCTATGGTTTGCATTACATTTTAGCACATATTGAGAGTAGCAGTCCATAAACATTAGTGAAATGTGTGCAGGGGTAGAGTTAGCATGAGTGGTGGCTCTTTCAATGTGTGCTCATAGGCAGAAGATGGCAGCACTTATCTTTGTGGAGCACAGAAGATCTTTGATCTTTTTTCTAAGGCCACAGCACTGATCCAGGCTGCAATCTGAGTCCAGGTTGGTTATGCCTGTTAGGAAAGCCTCCTGTGGTAGCTGGCTTGGCAAACAATTGCCCTCCTTAGCAGCATCCCATGCATCAACACCTTCAGCTCCATGTCCATGAAAAGGCATATAAGTTTTCCTTTCCTTTGGCATTGCATTTGGTAATAATGGTGGAGCAGAACAATGTGAGGTAAAATTCCTGGCTTGCATTGTCTGAAGTGGAGCAATAAGTATGGCAGTCCATTCCCTTGGGTCCAACCCTGACGTTGCTATTAGACCTGCTGATAAGGGTAGTACAGCTGTTGTCTGGCATGCTGCTATCCACACGGTGGAAATTGAGTGCCAGCTCATGGACACTTTCTCCTAACTTTACTTGGATCACGATCCTACCATTGAACATCAGGCTGTGGTTTCCAGGACTACCACAGACCTCATCTCCTTTGGAGATCTCTTTTCCATAGCATCCGATCTGATAGTCTCTCACACAGCCCTACTTCCCAAAATCAGCAAACAGTACTGCCCTAGCAGACCCATCATTTCAGCCTGATCCTGCTCCACTGAACTTATTTCTTTTTATCTTTGCTATCTCCTTTCCCCCTTGTTCAGTCTCTTTTCATTTATATTTGTGATTCTTCTGACACTTTACATAGGTTTCACATTTCCAGTTTTCTGGTGCTGGCTGCCTCCTTTTCACAATGGAAATGCAGTTCCTTTATGTATCCATCCTCATCAGGATGATCTGAATATATTCTTCATTAAAAAGAGGTGTGAACAGTCTCCACCACCCTCCTTCATCCGGCTGAGTTTATTCTCCTTTAACTCATCTCATTTTCTCTAGGTCAAAGGTGTAGCCATGCACATCCACATGGCATTCTAGATATGTCTGTCTCTTTGTTGGGTTTATGGAACATTCTTCTTCCAATCCCCCCTGGACTCTCACCCACAACTTTTTCTCCGATACATCAATGTTTTCAGAGCCACTTCCTGCTCTCAACCGGAATTGGAAAATGTAATCAATTTTGCTTCTAATTTCTAGCTTTATGTCAACTTCACCTGGTCCATCTCTTACTGTTCTCTTCCCTTTCTCGACTTCTGTTTCCATTTCTGGGGATAAGCTGCCCACCGATGTCCATGACGAACCCACCAACTCCCATAGTTCCCTCACACCTTGCTTCCTGTAAGATTCTATTCTATTCTCCTCTTTTTGAAACCAGGGTTTTTCCCTCATTGTTGTCGACTGAGCCTTCAGCATGTTTGACCCGTCTCCTATATTCTGCCCTCAACAATTCTGTTCCTTTCCAGAACAATGATTGTATGTCACTTGTTCTTACTTACCATCACACTAGACTTCACACTCAAAGGATCATCCTCTGCCATTTCTTCACCTCCCCTCCACCGTCAAGAGTTTGCAGGGAACATTGCCTCCGTAACACCCTGGTCCATTCCTCCATGATACCTAATACTTATACTTCCTCATTAACCCTTGGCACATCTATATGCGATTGTAGAAGGTATAACACTTTCCCATTCATCCCCCCTCCATCTCCACAGTCCAAGGCCCCAAACACATCTCCCAAGTAAAGCATTATTTTACCTGCACTTCATTCAATCTAGTCTACCGCAATCTAGTCTACCACTATTCACAATGCAGTCTCCTTTACATTGTCAGGACCCAAACACAGACTGGGTGGCTGTTTAGCAGAACACCTCCTAGTAGGAAACATCCTGATCTCTCAATTGTTTGCCATTTCAGTAAACCACCTTGCTGTCATGCTAATGTTTCCACCCTGGACTGTTCCAATGAAAGACAACTCCAGTTCAATGAACAATACTTTATTTTTCACTTAAGCACTTTTCAGACTTGAGGTCTCAATATTAAGTTCCATAACTTCAGAACCTGACCATAGTATGCCTGTTCTCTATTTTTCTTACATTCTGTTTCTCCTGTGTTCTCAGCCCCACCCCCACCCCCAACCCCACACCCACCCCACCCACCTTCATCCCACAGTCTAGTCTTGTTCCTGTCTTCTTTACTTTGCTCTTAGTAGTGAGGACCCATTCTCTCCTTTCACACTGTAATTCAAATATATTTTACATTTCTTTTTCTCTTTCACCTTCATAACCAACTCCTTTGTCTTTTACACTGGATTTTGACAACATCTGACCTCTGGCTCTTTCTCTGCCTTTGTTAAAATTATTTTTAAAATCCCTACTTTCCAACACCTTTCAGATCTAAACAAGTTCTCGCCATAGAAACTGCCAGACCAGCTGAGTATCTCCGGCACTCTGTGTTTGTTTCAGATTTTCAGTATCTGTAATATTTTGCTTTTACTCTGAGTTATGGTGCGTTGCGCATCATAAAACACATTGGCAAAGCATTTTACTGCAGATGGTAACATTTAATATAGCCACGATTTTTCTTCAGCATCCTGGAAATTGATTTTCAATTTCTGGAGATTCCAGGCCATTCTGGGAGGGTTGACAATTCTGTATTCAATGGTGAATGAACAACAGTTAGTACCTGTAATCTTTATTGTATTCACAACCTTTATTATTCTTCTTGATAAATTAATAGATAAATACTTTCAATGTGATTAAACACTTGAGAATGTTTAGATGAACCAAATTGCGACTCTTCAACAAACAGCAGTGTCAAGTAAACAAAAGCAGAACTGTTCTGATGCAGAACCACCAGACTCAAGACAGTAGCTCTGTCTTCTCTCCATAGTTGCTGCCAGAACTGTTGAGTTTCTCCAGCAATTTCTGATTTTTGTTTCAGATCTCCAGCATTCACATATCTTTGATGTATTTTCATCTCAAGTAATCCCCTGCTGGAAGTTTCTGTCAATAGAGCTGACAATCTACAACTCAATGTCAACATGAACATGAACATGAACCTGCTGCTCATGCAAGTCTAAAACAAAACTTTAATGTGGAACAATTATTGCACTGTGCTAATTTTACTGGATCAATTCTCCAAACGAGTGCTCAGGCAGTATAAGTTAATGTTTACTTCTAATTTAGTTCTGAAGAAAATGTTAGCATCATTCAGAATAATCAGCAAACTACTAGTTTATATAAATCCATCTGGTTCATAATGTCCTAACAAGGCTTATATGTATGGTCAGGTGACCCGTGACTGCCAGGATTGTTACTGAACTATTGATAGTTTCTCATGGACAAAACTGAAAATTTAAACCCAACTGGCCTCTGTGATTTTCAAACTGCAGAGTTGGAACAGACAGTATTCATTCAGCCAGGCCTTGGACAATCAACTTCTGGTCGAAACCAGACAGGCCTGGCCAGGTGCTAACAGCCATATTGTTTCAGAATGAATTATTGTTAACACCTCCAGTGACCTGCTTTGTTAGAAGAATGCTACATAGACTTGATGGCACCCAACTCAATAAGAGGCCAAAGACATTGTGCGACAAGAACAGCACTTGACACTGAAAGTTCAAAACTATGTTCTCCAATGTCCAAACATAGAAAGCAGTCAACTCATTGGATCTTCCTGCTCCCACCCAATGTAAGTATTGGACAAAGAGCACTGAACCTTTGAGAGAGGCAAAAAAGAGCGGGATAAAAGGGCAATCTGGAGTCCCAGCTCTCTGGTTTTGCACATTCATGAACGGCATCTCCAGAGGACCACCTCGGTGAGATGACCCAAAGACCAAAACCAGCCCAAATCAACAACTGCGGATTCTGAAATATCAACCAAATATCAAAACTGAAGAACAGCCTATTCCAGGATTATTGAATGGGCATTGAATCCCTTCAACAGAAGGTTCAAATATGGACTTGTGGCTTAGGGTGTAATGAATCCTCAGAAATGCCCATCAGATGTAGATAGCTAGGAGAAATTTAAGATTTACTTAACGATTTAAGAATGTTTACAGAAGAATTGTGTGAAGAGATTGATAGACTTGACAGAGGTTAATTTAAGTACATTGATCGAATCTGATAAATATTGTTTTTCCTTGATAACATGTTCAATTAGGCTGTGTTGGACCTTTCCCTGATTCTTATCCCTTTGTCGATTTCACCACATAATGCACCTGGGTTAAAAAAGGGTTATTACAAACTGGCCAAGGTTAGCCAGGGTACATTTATCCACACTTTCACTTTACAACATTTGATTCCAGATCAATTTTATTATGTTTGACTCTTAAGTGTTATCTGAAATGGCTGAGCAGTTGGAGGCCTATCACTACTGGGACAATTATGGGAGAAATTGGAACAGTTTTTGGTCGCCTTTTTATTGATTATGTCACAAAACCCTCCCTGAAGCAGCAGATATTTTCATTCTGGATCAGTGGTGCTGGAAGAGCACAGCAGTTCAGGCAGCATCCAACAAGCAACGAAATCTGATGAAGGGCTTTTGCCCGAAATGTCGATATTGCTGCTTGTTGGATGCTGCCTAAACTGCTGTGCTCTTCCAGCACCACTGATCCAGAATCTGGTTTCCAGCATCTGCAGTCATTGTTTTTACCTCAGTATTTTCATTTGCCATCCTTGGATGTGCCTTGTCTGAAGCTATGGGACTCTTCTGTTTAAAGGTCACTTTTCTCATATTGTTTGCTATGTTATAATTTGCTGATGAATAGCCTAATGAAGTACAAATGTAATTAATATTTTGCTGTGGCTCCCACAAGTGTGTATGTTAGTGTCATGGAAATGTACATTTCCTAAGTCAGTTCTCAATGTTCCAATAAATCCTGATACAAGAAAAAAAAGTCAATGCTTGCCTTACCATTGACACATAAATCGCAAGCATGAATTAATAGAAATATAAAAAGAAATCTCTTCCAAGCCACTGTGTTAGATGGCTTGATTTCTTTTGATGGAATATAATATGACACATCCATTTCAAAGTCTTTTGAAGATAGCTTGGAATAAAGCATACAAACATAATACAGCACCTTTAAACAAGATAGGCTGCCATTTTGCATGAACCCAAACATAAACAATACCTCTGAATCAGCCAGGAAACTCCAGCATTCAAAATCTTTTAAATGAAAAGCATGATGATTATTTTAACAATCAATATATTACCCTCAATCTTTTAAGGCAATTTAAAACTCAGCTGGAAATTAGTTGGCATTTGGTCTGCTCAAAAATGCACTTTGCAGGTACAGTCACCAAAAAACAAAATCAAAAATCATCCTCTGTGGATTATACTGAGCAAAAATATTTGGAATCCTCTGTGCAATCTTGGATATCATGCAACAAAGTTGATGTGTTGGTGAAAGTTCAAAGAAAATAAATCAGCATTTTATGACCATGATGTAAATTGTAAGAATTACTTTGATAGAATAGAAGATTAGGGCAACATGACCCCCAAGTCTTCAAAATGTTGATGGATGTATAGAATGCCAGTAATATTTTTTGAGCTTTTGCACTACATTCAGAATGTGTTTTCCCTCCAGAATTCATTTTCATTATCATTCATATGGTTTACTTTAATGACCTTATTGGCACTTCATAAAACAGCTTGGCTGGAAATTGCACAGAATCTCCCGTTCTTGCTTCTTAATTCTGTCAACTTCAATTTATTCATCTTGAAGGATCCTCTTTTGTGAAGAAAATGTAATTGTTATCTGAAATCATTACTTGTTCACTCACCTCTGAGAGTGCTCAAGGACAATTTTGTAAAAAACGATTTAGCTTCTGGAATTACAGAATATTCCAGATGAGGGCTACACTATAAATAGACTAAAATAACCTCTAGATTTGTACTTTTACCGTCTCAAAATACAAGCATGTAATTTCTTCTTTCATTTTACTTCAATCCTTGAAATTGTGTGAATATTATATCACTGTTCCATTTAATATATGCTCCCTCTTCTACATCATTGCTTTTCTTTATGATATTTCCTGACTAATATTCTTTTCTAAAATACTTGGGTTTCCATTTTAGATTAACAGTTCTCATTGTTTCTGCATAACACCCTCCCACTCACAACACAACATGCAATAAAAACGTTGCCATTGCTGCAAACACAAATACTTTTTCAGTATTACAAAGTTAGACAATTAATCACATTTATTATTACATTTTTCTTAGTTACTTAATATAAAACTTATTGAAGAGCAACAAATCTCTTCCCAATCATTTAAATGCTAACATAATGTGACTTCCCTCCCTAATTAAAGCATGTTTTAAATAAGTCTTCAGTCACATGAACACTAAAATTGAAGTAATATTTTGAAATATGGCTACAACTTCAAATGCCTGGTTACATTGAACTTCCTGCTGTAATTCATGCCCTCTTGACCCTAATCCATAGAAAATAGATTAGAACCCCAAATTACTTGCAGATATTTTTGAGCTTTTAAGTACAATATTTGCCTTAAAAAAAAAGACAAATTTGCCAAATGATGTCTGAGGATACAAATTTGGGGGCTGTCTAAAATCCCTGTGTAGATTACACTGAATTCCACGAATGTCAAGGGAACTTCAGACAGCAATATTTCAAGATTCAAATGCTAGTCAAAAAATTGATTTGTAAACTATGGATTGTGGCCCAAACTATGGATAGGGTGTGTGTTGAATGAAAGGAGGTTCTGCGTGTAAGATTTGTACTTTTATCATTGCAGGAATACATACGAGAAGTGTGCTGTGTGCTAGTGTAGTTGTTTGTAGTTCAGGAGCCACTATGATACAGTATACAGTGAAAAGTGAGAAATTCCATGAGATATCATTGCTTGTGTAGGTAAAAGAAATGAAGTCTCTCTCTCTCTCTGCTGAAAACAAATCAGCAAAGCAATTATTGAAGGAAACTGGACAAACACCTTCTCTGCAGAACCAAGAATCTCCTGCTCAATTGCCAAATTCAGCGATACAGAATCACCATAATGTTTCACAATCTATTTCTTACAGAGAAGCCAAAAACTGTTTTTTTTATACTTTGGCTTTTTAGACTTATATGTGTCCATGTGTATTGTATTTTATTGTCTTTTCTTATGTTATGGTACCTAATAAAATCGCTCTTTAACTCAAGAAAGCTTTGTTAATTTAGCTCCTTCGAAAATATATATTATATATTGCACATAACATATCAGGTGGGAAAGGGATCATTTAAAGAGAAGGGATCGTTTTAAATTAACCTTGTTGTGACCAACCAAGAGAGGAGCTGAATCAATAAGGAAAGAGAATTTATTTTTCTCCACTGCAATCACAACAAATTGGAGACCAGTCATAACACAATCTCTTTCTTACATCTGGTTGTCACCCATGAGGCAGATATGGTGTAAGGAAACTGTGTCAGATGATTAACATCCACATAGCTGCTGCCTTTGGCTCCTTTTGCCAAAGCTAAGAGCTAAAGGGAGCCTTGGAAAATAATTTAAATACACACTTCTCAATTTCTTTTTTAGGAACTTCAAGCTCCATACTTCTTCCCTTTTACCATGTCTTGACTGACTGAAGATGGATGTACTTTTTAAAAATAACTTTATGTTATTTACTATTGGCTAAGTCTGAGCTGTGTTGAGTCTTTTGGAGGGATTTCTATTGAGAGGCATAGTGAGATCTCTCGCTATATCTGAAAAAACGCACCTCAATAATTACCTACTATGCCCTTATGGCATTCCTCAAATCCAACACTGGCCCCATCTTACCATGAATCATTTCAAGTGGACACTCAGTGGACATCCCAGAATTCACTGATATCCTTTGCACCTGTGCCATTTTTAAAAGCTCACTGCTCTCCTGGACAAGAACTGACAGTCTGGTCGTAGCCCTGCACTGTTCCTGCCTTTTGTACTGGTCAGGAAGAAATTGCTGCTCCACTTTGTGCTCAGGATCCTGCTGGACAGAGTGGTACAGAACCAGGATTTCTTCTTCCCCAGGTTTCAGCAGTGGAGGCCATGACACCAGATCATGTCAGCCTAGTCCATGATTGCACTGGGTCAGTGCAGTCTCAGCCATCTGCCAGAATGCACAGCAATGTAGCAAGATGAAGGTCAATGGCCTTCTCCGCTCCATCAGCATAACAGCCACCACATTCTCTCTGATACCTCACACTTTGTGTGCCTCCACTTCTGTACCCATCTCACACCAATGTTCATGCTCTACCACTGTAATAATCTCTGCAAAATTTTCCATCACTTGCTGTCATCCCAACCCCTGACACCATTAATCCTGCATGCCCTCTGCAGTGCCTACTCACCGATTTGGGCCACTCACACCAAAATTAGCAGCCACTTTCATTTCCCCTAACAGCTGCTTCCCTCCTGCAGTCCAGGAGAAAAACAACCCCTGATAAGTCAGAAAGACTCAGAAGACATGTTTGACTGGACACCATTCAGGTCCTCACCCCTTATGGGGAAAGCCTGAAGCTGACCACTCCAAGTGGCTGACTAACCATTTTCAAGCCCGTGGACTGCTAACAGAAGCTGCCCTTGACTTACTGTGCTGGGACCCTGGATCCAAAGGCCTGCCCGCTTAATTTGACTAAAGCCTGCTGACAACCATGACAAGGTTCCATCCTTTATTTCACGGCAATGCAGAGGTACTGTGAAGCTGGTTTCTCTGGCCAAAAGGTAAAGCATGAAAAAGGTAAGGTAACACAATGCAAGGCAGGAATACTTAAAGACTTTGACAGTGAGTGAAGAGATGCAGTCTAATTCAGTCCATGAACTCGGTGTGTACCCCTGAGAGCACTTTGTCCTTGCTGAAGCATTACAATGACTGTTGCTAGCGCAGCCTGAGGTGCGAAATTGAAATGCAGAAGTTTCTTGTTAGTGAATTGGAAATATGCTATGTAGGCTCTTAGAGATTGGCATCTCTCTGAATACCAGTGTCCATAACTGTGTACGCATGTGGTCATGCCAATGGAGCATGCACTGCGATGTGAGATGATGGCATAGTGGCATTATTACTGGAATATTAATTCAAAGACCAGAATAGTATTCTAGGGACCCAGAATTGAATCCTGCCATTGCTGGTTGTACAATTTGAATTCAATAAAAATCTGGAATTAAAATGATGACCATGAATCCATTGACATTGTTGGAAAAATCCTGTAGGAAAGGAAATTGCTGTTGTTACCTGAACTGGCCTAAGTGTGATTCCAGACCCACAGGAATGCAGCTGACACTTACCTGCCCTCTGGACAATTAGAGATAGGCAATAAATGCCAGCCTGTCAATGATACCCTCATTCTATTAATATATTAAAAACAAAATATTGATCCATGGTGTTCAACATGGAGGATGCTCAGTGCAACCAGCATGCTAAGTTAGCCAGGTACCCATGTCAAGTTTTCTCAATGCTTGGCTTGTTTGATGAGCTGTATAAGATACAAAACTGAATATTGCTGAGATGAGATGGACCATCAACAAAGTGATAAACAAATTTTAATTACTACCAACTGGCAGTTTACCAATGCTTGGTGAGAAACTCAATTGTGAAAATGTTGGAGAGTGTAGTTCCTGGTGTTGAGATGAGCCTCAGTGGACTTTTCACTCAGTCCTACTACAAATCTCACCATAGTTCATGTCAGTCAGACCCTATAGAATTCCAACTAGTGTTTTAACCCCCAAATGTATGTGACTGATAAGAACCAACCAATAAAAAGTTTTCTTTTAAGTTTAGTCAGAAGGATAAATGTTTATTCCCGAACACCCTAAATATGTTTGTAGATGCAGCCATGAAGACATTCATACAAACACACCAAGAAAAGACTTTGGTTGTAAAAATAGTTGACATGTTCTTAGGTTTTAAAAGACAAAAAAATTAATTGCTGTACTTGCTGCTCTTAAGATTAATTTTTTTGCAGGCCTGTGATACATTTGTGGCCCACTGAAGAAATTGAGATAAAAGAAGTTGGATTTGCAGCTTTTCTTACTTGGTGCACCTTGCTTCACTCAGTTGAGGTGCAGTTGTAATCCTATTGTAGAAACCTGGTTTATTTCTTCAAATAGGTTGAAAGCTAGCCAGAATCTCTGACTGCAAATGAATCTGAGACAGGATCCCATTACTTTCTCTCTCCAATGCTCCAAAATGATCTCTCTTAAATGTTCCGTATCAGAAAATGGGAGCCTAAGTTTTATCACAAAGTATTAATTTCGAGGAAATCTGTAATTAGTTTCCCTCTATGAGCTTTAGCAAGTTATTGCATGCAATTTTCCTTTGTTCACTTCGTTAGTATGCACCATACCTCAATAGAGCTCCTCTTGAGCTCTCTTGTGCTCACTTGCAGAGAAAGTATTCACAATTGCCGGGATCTTTCAGGTTTCTAAAGGTGCCATATTTAAAGCCTAGCTGTGCATCAGCTCAAATGCTGCCAGCCAGGAATCGCCCTGAAGTAGGGGGGTGAGGGTGGTTGTGGGGATCGTCTCAGGTGTGGGACAGAGGTCCTCCATTGGTGCAGTGATGGGTTGGGGGGGGGGGGGGGGGTGGCAGTGGAGTGAAGAGAGAGGACAGAGAGTTACTGGGGTTACTGCTAGGCAGAGGTGGGTCTGGGGTGTTGCATGTGTTCGAGCTGAGTGAGACCATGGAATGAGATGTTTGGCATGATTGGCTCACTGCATTGCTAAAGAGATGCTGCCAAACCACAGAAGCATGGTTAGCTGCTAATTGGTATAAGAAAATAGGGCAGAAAGTTTGGCAATAAAGGTTAAGAGATGAACAAGTGATCACATAAGCGACAGGGCACCGTGAGCTTGAATCTGATTAGTAGATGTGAAATATATGGCAATTTGATTAAATTAACCGCACAATAGACTTGATGTAATTTACTGCCCAGTTAATGGTTAGTTTGTAGATTCTTGTGATTTGGATGGAAAAGTGTATAAAGGTAGTGTTGTGTGGATATTCTGCAGAGTGAGCTTGATTGATCTACGTGACAAAAGTGGGGACTGCAGATGCTGGAGATCAGAGTCTAGATTAGAGTGGTGCTGGAAAAGCACAGCTGGTCAGGCAGCATCCGAGGAACAGGAAAATCGACGTTTTGGGCGAAAGCCCTGCATTCCTGATGAAACGTCGATTTTCCATTTCCTCGGATGCTGCCTGACCAGCTGTGCTTTTCCAGCACCACTCTAATCTTGATTGTCCTACGTGATGATCTTTAGTTTGCCTTCTTGCTGTAATCCATTGCCGCTTGAATAAACCACTGCTCCTGCTGAATTCCCGGCACTCTCAAGAGTCTTCTTCCCTCATAGACCAAAACGGGAGGAAAATGAAAGTTTCTGAGGATACTTTGGTGGCATGGGTGACATTTCATTGAAAGTAGAACAATACATTCATAAACATATTGCCACTTCTTTAATTGACTGAATCATGATGGCAACTATAAGAGTAAAGTTACTGGGGCTACCTGTCCTAAACACCACTATTCTGCACAAATATCTGATGCAGCATAATATCATGTCATTACTGAATATGAGACTATCACATATTGTAAAGCCTACCAACAATTTTCAAATTTAACTTCTATCAAACAACAAAGACAGAACAAACAAACAAAAAAAGACAGTATTCGCTTCTGGGAATAAATGGAAACTAGTTGTCTTTCAAGCAACAATAAACTTACAATCAATAAATGACAATCCAGAAGCCTCCACAGCCTCAGGGACACCAATAGGTGAGAAAACAATTGCAAGAACTGATGCTCTCTCTGTAGTTCCTGATCATTGCCAAGCAGCATACATTGACAATGCTTACATCATACATAAGGCTTCTCCTTATCTGCTTATTTAAGTGATCGATCCCAAGTGATCCTTGCCCCCATGGATAGTGCAAAATCAGGAGTGCTCAAGACATTGGTCATTCAATGGCTTCACACTTCCAGATGGTCACACAGGGCTGTTGGTTAAGCTTTACTCTTTGGTGTCAAAGGAGAAGAGAGGTCTCTCAAAGTGGCTGATCAGCTCAATCACACCACTTTGCTGGCACCTTCAGTAGGTGTACATTCAGGGACAGAGAGAGTCGGGAACGATAAGGACAGTCTCTAATTGTTGTTGCACAGTTGCTGTGAGTTAGCAATGTGAAGACTCAAAGCAGGATATTCGTCAAAGTTTTTGGCAACTAATTTTGTGATGTTTTGAAGGTCAGTTTGAAGAAGGCCTTACAAAGGATAGGGCAGCAGAGAGAGACAGATATATATTAATGAGAAAGAGGGAGAGAGAAAGAGAAAGAGAGTTCAGAACAATGTTCTCTCTCGCTTAGTGGTTCCTTGCCAGCACTTAAAAATAAAAAGGATGATTCAGGTACAACACTGGAAGCATGGATGGTCCTTTTCTCCTCCCTACTCCAGAGTCCACACACATCCATTCTATCCTCCTATCTGCCTAAGTGGACAGCAGAACTGTCTCTCCTGCAAATCATGACCCAGGTTGCTGAAAATCCCACAGTGCTCCTGATTGCCTGCAGAGACAGATTGTGAGGGAGAAAGAGAGCACTGCAGATGCTGGAGATCAGAGTCAAAAAGTGTGGTGCTGGAAAGCACAGCCGATCAGGCAGCATCGGAAGCAGATTGCCAGTTCCAAATCTGCTCTACCTCCACATTCCCTATCTCTGATGGGAATACCTGCTCCTTGTGCACACTCTGAGTCTAGGATTCTGTGAAGTTGTGTGTAGCCACCAGAAATTTTCAGAACATTGCAAGCCAACTTTTGAACAAGAACTCCGCATTCCAAAAATATTAGTTTTGGAACGTTCACGCGAAAATGCTGACAGGGCTGAGGAGGTGCTTTCATTATGAGATACAAAAGACCAGCATGTTAAACTCCAGTTTGGAACAAACTTACCAGAATTATCTAAATATGACTAACAAAGAAAGTTTAATGATATACAGGGCAACCTTAATTATCCGAACATCGATAATCGGAATTTTGGATTATCCAAACAAGATCACAGTGTCCCGATGCTCGGGTAAAGTGTATTATCTGAACTTTCAATTACCCGAACAAAACGCTCTCTGCCCATGTCATTCAGATAATCAAGCTTGCCCTGTAATTCTGTTAATATGTTGGACAGTTATTATGTGAATAGTGCAGTAAAGTTTTCAATAACTTCGAATTCACCTGCAGCCCAGTCAATAGAACCCCTGCAGCTTCCAGTGTACATTGCAATAAAAAACCATTAAAATCACTGTAATGGAGCAGGTAGTAGAGAAGTTGAATAGGATAAAAATAGATAGGAGCAGGTGCTAAAATGGTTGTCAGCCTTCAAAGTGGAAGGATAAAATGCATTCTAAATTGCTAGGGAAAGAGCACGAAAATTGCAGATCTGCTCACAATCTTCCAGTCCTCCACAGATGTAGAGGAGTTGCCAGAGAACTGGGTAATTGCACATGTTTCATTCTTTGAGATGTACAGCACAGAAACAGACTCTTCAGTCCAACTCGCCAATGCTGATCAGATACTCCTCACTAATCTAGTCCCATTTGACCCATATCACTCTAAACCCATTCTATTCATATACTCATCTAGATACTTTATAAATGTGGTAATTGTACTAGTGTTCAACACCTCCTCTGGCAGCTCATTCCACACACGCACCACCCTCTGCATTAAAAAGCTGCCCCTTAGGTCCCTTTTAAATCTCTTCCCTCCCACCCTAAACCTATGCCTCCTACTTTTTGACTCCCCTACCCTGGGGAAAAGACCTTAACTATTCACTCTGACCAAGCCCCTCATGATGTTATAAACTTCTATAAGATCATCCCTCAGCTTTTGATTCTCCAGGGAAATCACCCCAGCCTATTCAGCCTCTTCCTATAGCTCAAACCTTCCAACCCTGGAAACATCTTTGTAAATCTGAACCCTTTCAAGTTTCACAACATTTTTCCTATCACAGGGAGACAAGAATTGAATGCAATATTTCAAAAGCGACCTAACCAGCATTCCTTTCAGCTGCAACATGACTCCCAACTCCTATACTCAATTCACTGACTAATAATGGAAAGCATAGCAAATGCCTACTTCACTAGCCTGTCTACCTGCAACTCTGCTTTCAAGGAACAATGACCCTTCACCCCTTTCCTGTTCAAAATGAGCTGGCAACTATGTTTAGTGATCAGTGATACAACAGTATTCAGAGACATTAATCAGGATAAAATTAATTGACACTTGAGAAGATATGCATTAATTAAATGATAGCCAACGCAGATTTGTTAAAGGCAAATCATATTTGCCTAATTTGATTTAGCTCTTTGATATAATTACCGCAAGTATTGGCGAGGGACATGTACTTGATGTGACTTTCAAAAGGTTTTGTGACAAAATGCCCGTTAATATGTATATGAACCATAGGGCTGAAAGGGCAATGATTGCATGGAAATAAAATTGGCTAAAGGAGGGAAAGCAGAGACAAGTTCTGAGAAGTTGTTTTTCAGCCTGGAGGAAACATGAAACATTATCTTTTAAGGTTGGTTTATATGAAAGATCTGGATTTTAGTGTACAAAGACATAACTTCAAAGTTCAGAAATGAGGTAAGCAGTGAGGGAGAAAGTAATTGACTTCAGCCTTCATAAGACAGGCGGACTGACATGGACAGACACTTAGCAGATGAAATTTAACACAGAGATGTGTCAGGTGGGAAGAATAAAAGGAGTAATACTATAATAATAGACCTAAGCGGTATAATTTTAAAGGGAGTCCAAGAACAAAGATTGAGGGGATATAAATATTCAAGGCTTTGAGATGGTAGAAAAAGTTCAGAAAGTTAAACTTCTCAAATTAAGCTAGTTGTGATCATTGGCTTTGTAGATTGAAGCACAGAGTACAAAAGCACCAAGTCATTTTAAAATTCATAGAACACTGGTTAGGGTCCACTTGGAGCATTATACCCAATTCTGTGCAATACACTTTAAGTAAGATGCCTAAGCTTTGGAGTTTGCTAGAATGGTATGAGGAATGAAAGACTTAATTGGAGTGACTGAAGAAACTAGGGATATTCTCCTTGGAGCAGTGAGTTTTAAGGGAGATTGGATTATTCTGTTTAAAGTGGACAAGTTAAAGAGAAATTTGATAGGGGTATTCAGAAAAGGAGAAACTTTGCAAAAAATACACAAATTTAAGGTAACTGGGGAACAAGGCAGAGGTATTCTGAAGAATAAAAGATTATGCAGCAAATTGTCATGACCTATAATGAGTTCTCTGAAATTATGGTGGAAGCAGATTTAATACCAATACCTTCCAAAACTGGAACTATAAATCTTTGCAGGTCTTTGGACAAAAATCAGCGGATGTGTAACCAATTAGAAAACTCTTTCAAGAAGCCAATGGAAGTATGATGGACTGAATAACTTCCCTCTGTTCTGCACTATTTGATGATTTGTTAAATTGTCATATTTATATGTGGAGCTGCTGGTCATTTTTCCTGTTACATTTTTCTTGATAACAACCAAGAAGTCAACTGGAGCTTGCTGACAGAATGACAGGCATGAACATTTATCCCAAGCAAGTTAATTTGTTTAGTAATGTAATGCTTAAGTTCATGTGACATTCAAGTACGTGCTATAATGCTGTGTAGTTTGTTCTCAGTTCAATGGATTTTCTGAGCTATTTTAAATATTACTTGAAATTAATGTGCTTTTATGAGTTATTTCTTCAAGTACACTGCTCCCTTAGTCAAGGAAGTAACAGTGGGTATTAAATTTTCAAGGTTTCAGAGGGACCACTATTTGGATGTAAGGCTTATTGGATTCGGATGGATTGTTATTTGAACGTGAGGTTTACTATGATGCATCTGTCACAGTCTGTGCATTACTTACTTATTTGGATTTTATTTATTTTCTTGCGCAAATGACCTCTGAAACACTAGTATATCATTAAATTATGAGAGAGAGTAATGCAACATCTGGCACACAGCTTGGAACACATTCTTAGTATGGCACATGGAGTGTGGGTGATGTTCCCAATAGGTTAGCATTTCTAAACTGGTCAATATAGGGCCTTGATCTGTTGTCCTCAGCACCAGATACCATCTTGATGAAAGAGTTGATGCATATTCCTGGAATGGCTGTCTTGTTAATACTTTGCTAGTCAATTAAATTGTATGCTAGTATTTATTAGAGTTTGGAAGGTAAATTAACTCTTCTCATAACAGAGATCAGTTGCAATGAAGACACCATTGCTGAAGATTTTGAATGCTATTTTAAAGGTACATACAATTTTGTGGTTTGCGTACTGTTGGAAATAGATTGTATTTGAAGAGACTTTTGAAACAGTGAGAGATTTCCTGGACATTTTTTCAAGACTTCATCAGTACTTCAGCAACATTTTTTCCTTCGAGAGTTTCTGAGCACTTACCTAAACTGAAGAAATTCCATTTTACTAAACCAAATTGGAGATTTTACTGGAGTTATAGAAAGAATGAGAATATTACGTCATGTGGCTTACTAAGCAGAGTCCCCTTGATTTGCAACAGGAACAAGAGAAGAAGATGATGCCAAATAGAGCAACATCTGCTGCTGAAGGCATAGTGAACACAAAGTATGCTCTCATCCCCAAACCCACCAAATGCCACTCCACACTCCTCACTCCTCATCTCCAGTTCATCATTCTCTAGTCATCCTCTGAACCTCCTCGACTAGAAAAAGCATGTGAGTTCCTGTGTGCCATTTCCTTCTGTCCCTAAGCTATCTTCAAACATTTTGTGGATCAGCCAGTGCATGCCACACCTTAAAATGGTATACTGCTCAAGAAAATTGTTTTAAACTCATGATTAATTGCTAAATCTTCAGGTAGTGTTTTAGCAAGCCCAGGCAAGTTTAAATAATGGCAATGATAATTAGTTCCAAAACAAGACGTTCAGTCAAACCATTTTACTTCCACAGGATTCACACAGTAGACTTGTTTCCACCCATCCACCATTGTTTTGTTAGCATCTACAGAAAGGATCATATCCACAGAATCATGGGATTAGTACTACTCTGTGATTATAGTTAACATCTTCTGCGATACAGCCCTTCACTTATTATTGTTCTTTCTCTGTTGTTGTGTATTATCATAACTGAGAACTGATTTTACACTGGGCACACGTATTATTTATCTCTTCAGAAAAAATTGGTCATAGGACATGAGGGCCACTGGACGGCCAGTATTTATTTCCTGGCAATCAGGAGTCAACCCCATTGCTGTGGATCTGGATGTAGGTAAAGATGGCAGACTGCTTTTCTTAAGGATACTAGTGAGCCAGATGTTTTTATTTTATGGGAATCAGCAGTGGCAAAATAGTCACCATGCAGCTAGCTCTTATTCCAGTTTTTCCTTTACATTTAATTCAAATGCCACCATCTACCAGTGCAGGACTTGAACCTAACAACTACCACCTAACACCCTCATTGAACTAGCCCAATGTCATTACCACTGTACCACTGCTTGCCCAATACCATTTTATTACATTTTGAAATGTAATTTCAAACTTAAAACTTTATTTTTAAACTATATCCTTGTGCTCATCTTGATGCAGTCATCTCTTTCTGTTTCAGGTTGATGTATTTAACATTAGTATTTTGTTTTATGTAAGTGAATAAATTACTTGCTTTGTGAAATTTCTAATTCAGCTTTTCCTGATTTGTGTGCATCATATACGGATGAATGAACAGTTTGCTATTTATGCAATGAAATAAAACTTATACGTGTCATTAAAATGCAAATAAAATCTTTACTCCAAGTCTATATTCTTTGTTCAGATTATTTCTGCTAAAGTTATTTTAAAATTGTTCTATTAAATCTTATAATATGTGAGCTATTAGCTTACAATCTACTAAAAAGGAACTGGAACACTTAACACTCTTTATGGCACTGATGTTTATGTGGTTGAAAGAGTTTAATCAAAAGCAAATAATTGCTGTAAGTGTCAACTGATAATATATCATCTTTATGTAACATGAATTATGTTGTAAATACACTACATTCTACTTTGCTTTTCTATAATTAAGAACTTGCACAATAAAGCAGAACTTGAAATTTAAATGTTTAGACATTTCATAAAGATTATTATTATTTACATGTTACAGAAACAATAACCAATTATAATAATGAGGTTTTTAAAATAAATTTTAATTCTAAATCTTCAAGGAGTTGAACATCAATAATGTAATACTCATACTAAAAAATTTGTCCACGTTACAGAGGAGTAAGTGCTGGATGTCTTGAAATGCATAAAGGTGGATAAATTCCCAGGACCTGATCAGGTGTACTGCAGAACTCTGTGAGAAGCGAGGGAAGTGATTGCTGGGCCCCTTGTTGAGATATTTGTATTATCGATAATCACAGGTGAGTTGCTGGAAGACTGGAAGTTGGCTAATATGCTACTACTATTTAAGAAAGGTGGCAAGGATGAGCCAGGGAACTTTAGGCTGGTGAGCCTAATATCGGTTGTGGGCAAGTTGTTGGAGGGAATCCTGAGGGACAGGATTTACATGCATTTGGAAAGGCAAGGACTGATTAGGGATAGTCAGTGTGATTTTGTGCATGGGAAATAATGTCTCACAAACTTGATTGAGCTTTTTGAAGAAGTAACAAAGAGGATTGATGAGGACATGATTTCTATGGACTTCAGTATAAGCATTAGACAAGGTTCACCATGAGAGACTGGTTAGCAAGGTTAGTTCTCATGAAATACAGAAAAACTAGCCATTTGGTTATAGAACTGGCTTGAAGATAGAAACAGAGGGTGTTGGTGGATTGTGTTTCAGACTGGAGGCCTGTGACTAGTCGAATGTCACAAGAATCGGTACAGCGTCCACTACTTTTCAACATTTATATAAATAATTTGGATGTGAACATAAGAGGTATAGTTAGTAAGTTTGCAGGTGACATCAAAATTGGAGGTGTAGTGGACAGTGAAGAAGGTGACCTCAGATTACAATAGGATCTTGACCAGATGGGCCAATGGGCTGAGGATGGCAGATGGAGTTTAAGTTAGATAAATGCGAGGTGTTGCATTTTGGGAAAGCAAATCTTAGCAGGACTTATACACTTAATGGTAAGGTTCTAGGGAGTGTTGCTGAATAAAGAGACATTGGAGTGCAGGTTCATAGCTGCTTGAAAGTAGAGTCGCAGTAGATAGGATAGTGAATAAGGCATTATTGGTCAGAGTATTGAGTATAGGAGTTGGGAGGTGATGTTGTGACTGTATCAAACATTGGTTAGGCTACTTTTGCAATATTGCATGCAATTCTAGTCTCCTTCCTATTGGAAGGATGTTGTGAAACTTGAAAGGGTTCAGAAAAGACTGACAAGGATGTTGCCAGGGTTGAAGAATTTGAGCTATAGGGAGAGGTTGAGTAGGCTGGAGCTGTTTTCCTGGAGCATCAAAGGCTGAGGGGTGACCTTATAGGGGTTTATAAAATCATGAGGGGCATGGACAGGATAAATAGACAAAGTCTTTTCCCTAGAGTGGGGGAATCCAGAATCAGAAGGGATAGGGTGAGAGGGGAAAGATATAAAAGGGACCTAAGGGGCAATGCTTTCAAGCAAAGGGTGGTGCGTGTATGGAATGAGCTGCCAGAGGAAGTGGTGGAGGCTGGTACAATTGCAACATTTAAAAGGCACCTAGATGGATATATGAAAAGCAAAAGATTTAGATGGGTATGGGCTGGGTGCTGGCAAGTGGGACTAGATTCGTTTGGGATATCTGGTCAGCATGGATGAATTGGACCGAAGAGTCTGTTTCCGTGCTGTACATCTCTGTGACTCTATTACATTTTTAAAACTCTTGGGAAATTAATACTAGTCCAATTGCATTGTGATAGTAACAGTATGAAATCATTAAGAACAATTATCTTAACAAGCTTTTTAATAGAAATTCCATAGAAGAAATTGTGCTTATAACATAGTTTACTCTGACGTTATAGTGGTAAATAAATTGCTTTTAATTTTATGCTGGGCCGCACATTTAAATTGTTTCCTTATTGCAGACTTCTAAAAAGGGACAGCTGACACACAGGATCGCTTCCAAGTTTGAGTGGGCTTTTTTCCTTTTAAGTTTCAATCGACCAAAATCACATTAAGCTAGCTTCAACGGTGTCAGATCCATCTACTGAATTTACCAAAATGATTGAAGTGCACAATTTTCATTTCCATTAAATTTTGAAGAACCAGTTCAAAATTTAATGGAAATTCTTCTGAAATAAAAAAAGATAGAAGAAAAAGCAAGAAACTTTCTATTTGCCATGATGCATGCAGCTCCAACACATCGGTGTGGACTTGTTGGGCCGAAGGGCCTGTTTCCACACTGTAAGTAATCTAATCTAATCTAACTCTCAAGGAACCTGACCCCATTAAGAATGAAGTGGCCCATTTGACTGATACTCTATTCACTAGAGTATAGGACATTACAGAGCATTACAGGTCCTTCATCCCTTGATGTTCTGCTGACATGTGAACCAATCTGGTGAGTGCACTACTGTTGCAGGCAGGGCATTCCATGCCCTTACCACTCTCTGAGTAAAGAAAATACCTCTGACATCTGTTCTCTATCACCCCTTGTGCTGGCCATCACCATCTGAGGAAAAAGGCTCTCAAAGTCCACCCTATCTAACCCATTGATTATCTAATATGTCACAATTAAGTCACCTCTCAACCTTCTTCTCTCTAACGAAAACAGCCTCAAATACCTCAGCCTTTCCTCTTAAGACCTTTCCTCCACACCAGGCAACATCCTGTAAACCTCCTCCGAACCCGGTCCAAAGCTTCCACATCCTTCCTATAATGTGATGACCAGATTTGCATGCAATTCTCCAAGTGCAGCCACACCAGAGGTTTGTACAGTTGTAACATGACCTCATGGCCCCAAAACACAATCCCTCTATCAATAAAACCCTATACACCATATGCCTTCTTAACAACCCTATCAAACTTGACGGCAATTTTCAGGGATCTATGCACATCAACACCAAGATCTCTCTGCTCATCTACACTACCAAGAATCTTGCCATTAGCCCAGTACTCTGCATTCCTGTTGCTCCTTCCAAAGTGAATCACCTCATATTTTTCTGCATTAAATTTTATTTGCCATCTCTCAGCCCAGCTCTGCAGCTTATTTATCCACAAAGCTACCGACCTTAGTGTCATCTGCAAATTTACTAACACATCCTTCTACGCCCTCATCCAGGTCATTTATAAAAATGACAAACAGCAGAGACCCAAACAGATCATTGTGGTACACCACTAGGAACTGAACTCCAAGATGAATATTTCCCATCAACCACCAACCTTTGTTTTCTTTCAGCTAGCCAATTTTTGATCCAAATTGCCAAATTACCCTCAATCCCATGCCTCCGTATTTTGTGCAATAGCCTACCATGGAGATACTTATCGAATGCTTTACTGAAATCCATATACACCACATCAACCACTTTACCCTCATCCACCTATTGGTCACCATCTCAAAGAACTCAATAAGGTTTGTGAGGCATGACCTACCCTTCACAAAACCATGTTGACTATTCCCACCAACTTATTCCTTTCTAGATGATTATAAGTCCTATCTCTTATAATCTTCTCCAACACTTTACCCACAACTGAAGTAAGGCTGACTGTTTTATAATTACAAGGGTTGTCTCTACTACCCTTCTTGAACAAGGGGGCAACATTTGCTATCCTCCAGACTTCTGGCACTATTCCTGTAGACAATGACAACATAAAGATCAAAGCCAAAGGCTTGGCAATCTCCTCCTGAGCTTCCCAGAAAATCCTAGGATAAATCCCATTCGGCACACGGGACTTATCTATTTTCACACTTTCCAGAATTGCTAACACCTCCACTCAGTATTCTCCTTAACAAAAATGTCTTTTTCCAGTGTGAATACTGATGAAAAAAATTCATTTAGTACTTCTCCTATCTTATCTGACTCCACACACAACTTCCCACTATTACCCATGATGGGCCCTAATCTTACTATAGTCATTCTTTTATTCCTGATATACCGATGGAAAGCATTAGGACTTTTCTTGATCCTAGCTGCCAACGACTTCTCATGTCACCTCCTGGCTCTTCTTAGCTGTCTTTAAATCCTTCCTGGCTAACTTGTAACTCTCAAGTGCTCTAACTGAGCCTTTACGTCTCACTCTTACATAAACTTTCTTCTTCCTCTTGACATGAGATTCCACTTCTTTAGTAAACCATGGATCCCTCGCTCAGCCACTTCCTCCCTGCCTGACAGGTGCATACTTATCAAGGACATGCAGTAGCTGTTCCTTGAATAAACTCCACATATCAATCGTGACTACCCCCTACAGTTTCCTTCCCCATCCTATCCATTCTAAATCTTGCCTAATCGCATCATAATTGCTTTTCCCCCAGCTATAACTCTTGTCCTGTGGTATATGCATTGCCCTTTCCATTACTAAAGTAAACATAACTGGATTATGGTCAAGATCTCCAAAGTGCTCACTTATGTCCAAATCTAACACCTGGCTTGGTTCATTACTCAATACAAATCCGATGTGGCCTCGCCGCTTGTTGGCTTGTCTACATACTGTGTCAGAAATTGGAGAAAGGCCAATTTTGACAGTATTAGGCAAAAACTTGCAAAAGCTGATTGGAGGCATATATTCACAGGTAAAGGGACGGCTGGAAAATGGGAAGTCTTCAGAAATGAGATAGCAAGAATCCAGAGAAAGTACATTCCTGTTAGGGTGAAAGGGAAGGCTGGTAGGCATAGGGAATGCTGGATGACTAAAGAAATTGAGGGTTTGGTTAAGAAAAAGAAGGAAGCATATGTCAGGTATAGACAGGATAGATCGAGTGAATCCTTAGAAGAGAATAAAGAAAGTAGGAGTATACTTAAGAGGAAAATCAGAAAGGCAAAACGGGGACATAAGATAGCTTTGGCAAATAGAATTAAGGTGAATCCAAAGGGTTTTTACAAATACATTAAGGACAAAAGGGTAACTAGGGAAAGAACAGGGCCCCTCAAAGATCAGCAAGGCGGCCTTTGTGTGGAGCCACAGAAAATAGGGGAGATACTAAATGAATATTTTGTATCAGTATTTACTGTGGAAAAGGATATGGAAGATATAGACTGTAGGGAAATAGATGGTGACACCTTGCAAAATGTCCAGATTACAGAGGAGGAAGTGTTAGATATCTTGAAATGGTTAAAGGTAGATAAATCCCCAGAACCTGATCAGATGTACCCGAGAATTCTGTGGTAAGCAAGAGAAGTGATTGCTGGGCCTCTTGCTGAGATATTTGTATCATCGATAGTCACAGTTGTAGTGCCGGAAGACTGGAGGTTGGCAAACGTGGTGCCACTGTTAAGAAGGGTGGTAAGGACAAGCCAAAGAGCTATAGACCAGTGAGCCTGACCTTGGTGTTGGGCAAGTTGTTGGAGGGAATCCTGAGGGACAGGATGTACATGTATTTGGAAAGGCAAGGACTGATTCGGGATAGTCAACATGGCTTTGTGCGAGGGAAATCATGTCTCACAAACTTGATTGAGTTTCTTGATGAAGTAACAAAGAAGATTGATGAGGGTAGAGCAGTAGATGTGATTTATATGGACTTCAGTAAGGCATTCGACAAGGTTTCCCATGGGAGACTTATTAGCAAGGTTAGATCTCATGTCATACAGGGAGAACTAGCCATTTGTATACAGAACTGGCTCAAAGCTCAAATCTTAGCAGGACTTATTCTCTTAATGGTAAGGTCCTAGGGAGTGTTGCTGAACAAAGGGACCTTGGAGTGCAGGTTCATAGCTCCTTGAAAGTGGAGTCGCAAGTAGATAGGATAGTGAATAAGGCGTTTGGTATGCCTTCCTTTATTGGTCAGCTTATTGAGTACAGGAGTTGGGAGGTCATGTTGCGGCTGTACAGGACATTGGTCAGGCCACTGTTGGAATATTGTGTGCAATTCTGGTCTCCTTCCTATCAGAATGATGTTGTGAAACTTGAAAGGGTTCAGAAAAGATTTACAAGGATGTTGCCAGGGTTGGAGGATCTGAGCTACAGGGAGAGGCTGAACAGGCTGGGGCTGTTTTCCCTGGAGCATTGGAGGCTGAGGGGTGACCTTGCAGAGGTTTACAAAATTATGAGGGGCATGGATAGGATAAATAGGCAAACTCTTTTCCCTGGGTGGGCGAGTCCAGAACTAGGGGGCATAGGTTTAGGGTGAGAGGGGAAAGATATAAAAGAGATCTAAGGGGCAACTTTTTCACGCAGAGGGTGATACGTGTATGGAATGAGCTGCCAGAGAATGTGGTGGAGGCTGGTACAATTGCAACATTTAAGAGGCATTTGGATGGGTATATGAATAGGAAGGGTTTGGGGGGATATGGGCCAGGTGCTGGCAGGTGGGGCTAGATTGGGTTGGGATATCTGGTGGCATGGACGGGTTGGACCGAAGGGTCTGTTTCCATGCTGTACATCTCTATGACTCTATGACTTTATAACCTTTTGGACACTGGAACTACAATTTCGGTTTCCATCCCCACTGCTGGATTAGTTTAAACCGTCCTGAAGAGCATGAGTAAATATCCCCCCAGGACATTGGTACCCCTCTGGTTTGGGTGTAGACCATCCTGTTTGTGGAGTTCTCACCTACTCCAGAATGAGCCCCAATTATCCGGGTATCCGCATCCCTCCCTTCTGCACCATCCTGTAGCCATGTGTTCAACTCCTCTCTCTCCCTATTCCTCACCTCGCTAGCACGTAGCATGGGTAACAAAACAGAGATAACAATTCTGTTTGTTCTAGCTCTAAGCTTCCACCCTGGCTCCCTGAATTTCTGCCTTAAATCCCCAGCCCTTTCACTACCTTAAATATTCAGGTGCTTAACCATCAGCGCACAATAGAAGTATTGCGCACATTATTTCAAGTGCGCTGCAAAAAATAGTCACTAAAAAGGGAAAATCCAGGTTTCAGAGGTGCAAACATACATTGCAGAGACTGGTAAAGAAGTCCTGCTCCTCCTGGCTCAGAAGGGACTCCCTTTGTCAATAACAGAATTACTTGTTTTCTTCAGGGCCTACTGCTACATCCTACTGAAGTTTGCTTTAATACCTTACCAGATTCCCATTTCCGACTTAAAGTCGTGTCACACTACAGTTGACAGTTAATGTTAAATTGGCTGTCATTTATTTAAAAAAATAACTTGAGATCAAATTTTTAAAAGTCATTTCAATATTAGAATTTTGCTCCCTTAACTTTGAAAGAACTCCCCTCCTTTAGTTACCTCAATTATCCATGCAGCATATAGCCCCAATGTCAGCCTACCTCACCTCCACATACCCTATCCTGGCATCTTTCATGTCAGTTTCTTCCTGCTTTTCCTTCTTTCCAATTTCAAGTCTGTTCCTCTATACCTCTTCTAGAGCAGTATGTCAATAGTCCGACAAGGGAAGTGGCCATATTGGACCTGGTACTGGGGATCAAGCCAGGACAGGTGGTAGAAGTTGCGGTGGGGGATTTCTTTGGGAACAGTGACCACAATTCTGTAAGTTTTAGAATACACATAGATAAAGAAGAGAGTGGTCCTAAGGGAAGAGTGCTAAACTGGGCCAAGGCCAATTATATCAAAATTAGGCAGGAACTGGGAAATGTGGATTGGACTCAGCTATTTGAAGGGAAGTCCACATTTGAGATGTGGGAGTCTTTCAAAGATAGGTTAACAGTAGTGGAGGATAGGCATGTCCCGTTGAAGGCAAAGGATACGAAGGGCAAGATTCGTGAACTGTGGATGACAGGAGATATTGTACAACGAGCCAAGAGGAAAAGGGAAGCGTACATAAGGTCTAGGCAGATAAGAACAGAACGGGCCCTGGAGGAAAATCAGAAGAGTAGGACAAGTCTTAAACAAGGAATCAAGTGGGCTAAAAGGGTCATGAAATACTTTTAGCAAGCAGAATTAAGGAGAATCCCAAAGCATTTTATTCTTATATAAGAAGCAAGCGGGTAACTGGAGAAAGGATTGGTCCACTAAAAGATAATGAAGGAAGGCTGTGTGCCGAACCTGAGAGAATGGGTGAGATTCTGAATGATTACTTTGCATCAGTGTTCACTGAGGAGAGGAACATGATGAATCTTGAGATTAGAGATAGAAATTTGATTAGTCTGGATCACGTTGGCATAAGTAGGGAAGATGTGTTGGGTAGGCTAGAGGTTACTAAGGTGGACAAATCCCCAGGACCGGATGGGATCTATCCCAGGTTGCTGAGGGAGGTGAGAGAGGCAATTGCTGGGGCCCTGCTGGGGCACCCTTAAATACAGGTGATGTGCTGGAGGACTGGAAGGTTGTTCATGTTGTCACCCTGTACAAGAATGGTAGTAGGGATATTTCGGGTAACTACAGACCAGTGAGCCTGACGTCAGTGGTGGGGAAGTTGCTGGAGAGGGTACTAAGGGATAGGATCTATTTATATTTGGAAATGAATGAGCTTATCGATGATAGGCAACACGGTTTTGTGCCGGGAAGATCGTGCCTTACCAACTACATAGAGTTCTTTGAGGAAGTGACCAAGTTGTTAGATGAAGGAAGGGCTGTTGATGTCATATACATGGACCTTAATAAGGCGTTTGATAAGGTTCCCCATTGTAGACTAATGGAGAAAGTGAAGTCACATGGCGTGCAGGGTGTTCTAGCTAGGTGGATAAAGAACTGGTTGAGCAACAGGAGACCGGGAGTAGTAGTTGAAGGGAGTTTCTCGAAATGGAGAAAGGTGACCAGTGGTGTTCAACAGGGATCAGTACTGGGTCCACTGTTGTTTGTAATATACATAAATTATCTAGAAGAGGGCACTGTTGGTATGATCAGCAAGTTTACAGATTTCACAAAGGTTTTTAGAGTAGCATAAAGCATAAGGGACTGTCAGAGAATACAGGAGGATATAGATAAACTGAGAGTTGGGTGGAAAAGTGGCAGATGGTTTTCAATCCAGACAAATGTGAGGTGATCCATTTAGGCAAGTCTAATTCTGGAGAGAATTATACAATGAATGGAAGAGCCTTGGGAAAAGTTGATGGGCAGAGAGATCTGGGAGTGCAGGTCCATTGAACCCTGAAGGTTGCTGCATAGGTGGATAGAGTGGTCAAGAAGGCATATAGTATGCTTGTCTTCACTGGATGGAGTATTGAGTATAAGAGCTGGCAAGTCATGTTAAAATTGTACAAGACATTGGAAGTTCGGCCACATTTAGAATACTGTGTACAGTTCTGGCGCCACATTACCAAAAGGATGTGGATGCCTTGGAGAGGGTGCAGACAAAGTTTATGAGGACGTTGCCTGGTATGGAAGGTGCTAGCTATGAAGAGAAGTTGAGTAGGTTAAGTTTATTTTCACTAGGAAAAAGGAGATTGAGGGGGGCCCTGATTGAGGTTTCCAAAATCATGAAGGGTATAGACAGGGTGGATAGAGACAAGCTTTTTTCCAGGGTGAAGGACTCAATAACAAGAGGTCATGCTTTCAAGGTGAGAGGTGGAAAGTTTAAGGGGGATACACGCAGCAAGTACTTTACACAGTGTGTGGTGGGCGTTTGAAACACATTGCCAGCAGAGGTGGTAGAGGCAGATACAGTAGATTTATTTAAGATGCGTCTGGACAGATGCATGAGTAGGTGGGGAGCAGAGGGATACAGATGCTTAGGAATTGGCCGACAGGTTTAGACAGTACATTTGGATCGGCTCAGGCTTGGAGGGCCGAAGGCCCTGTTCCTGGGCTGTAAATTTTCTTTGTTCTTTGTTCTTTCCAGTCACCTTTTGCTCCAGTCTAATTTTATACTATCTTGTTTGCTTCTGTGTCTCATCTTGGTGCCAGGTGTAGTTCATTCGGTAGTTCTATCCTGGCTGAACCAGATAGTTTGGATTCAACCACTATAGCCCTTCCAGTGAGAGTGTTAGTGTTGAAGATGTTCCTCTGGCTCAACCCTGTATTCCCACTTTATCCCATACCCCTTGGTGCTTTTAAAATCTAGAACATTACTTATCTCTTTCTTGAGTGTATTCAATGACTTGACGTACACAGTCTTCCGTAATAGACAATTCCATAGGTTCACGACTGTTTGAGTGGAGAAATGTTTCCTTGTCTGAGTCCTAACTGATCTACCCTCTATTATTGAGAATGTGTCCCTGACCCTCGATTCCCCAACAAGGAAAAACATCTTCCCGCATTTAATCTGCCCAGTCCTGTTTGAAATGCTTAAGTTCTATCAGAAACCCTTTCATCCTTCTAAACTCTAGAAAATACAGATCCAGTCAAACCAATCTTTCCTCACAGGACTGTTCTGCTATTCCTGGTATTAGTCTAGTGAATCTTGACTGCACACTCTCCATGGTAGAAATATAATTTTTTAGGTAAAGAAACCAAAACTTTGTGTAATACTGCAGATGTGGTCTCACTAGGGCCTTTTATAACTGCAGTAAGACATCGCTAATTATGAACGCAAATCCTTTTGCAATGATGTTTAACACACCAATTGCCTTCTAGCTGCTTGCTCCACCTACCTGTCCATTTTATTGACTGGAGTACACTCAGGTCACTTTGTACATCCACATCTCCCATAGGAACAGGAGTAGGCTATTTAACTCCTTGAATGTGTTCCACCATTCAGTGAGATCATGGCTGATTTGTGATCAAACTCCCTTTGCTCATATTTCTTAAACCTTTGCCTACAAAAACTTTCTCTCACAGATTTAAAATTAACAACTAATCCAGCATCAACGACCATTGCTAGAACAGAGTTCCAAAACTCAGCCCATCCTTTGTGTGTAGCATTCTTTCCTGAATGGTATTGCCCTCATTTTTAGACACTGGCCCCTGTTCCAGATCTTTTGGACTATGCCCTGTAGCTCTTCTAATATATTGCCTTTTAAATAATACTCTTCCTTCCTATTTTTCACACCAAAATGTTTAACTTGCTATTTAGCCACATTGTATTGTATCTGCCATAGGTTTGCCCACTCACTCAAATTGTCTAAATCACCTTAAAATTTCCTTGCATCATCCTCATTACCCCACCCAGTTTTGCATTGTCAGAAACCTCATTCAGGATACTTACATATATCATGAATACCTGGGGCCTTCCCACTCGCCATTACCTGCCACAAGGAAAAAGACCCAGTTACTCCTACTCTCTGTAACCTGCGTATTAATGAATTCTTGAATCATGCCAATATGCTACCCCTTATTCCATGTGCTTTAGGTTTGCTCACTAACCTCTTCTGAGGGACTTTAACAAAAGCCTTCTGAAAATCCAAAAATGCCATATTCACTGACTCTCCCTTATCTATTTTACTAGTTACATTCTCAAAATCTCCAATAGTATTGTTAAACATGGCTTGCCCTTTACAAACCATGTTGGCTTTGTCCAGACTTGAAGATGCTCTCCAAATGTTCTGTCATCATGTCTTTTGTGACAGACTCTAGCATTTTTCCCGCTACTGGTGTTTGGCTAACAAGTCTGTAATTCCCAGTTAATTCTCTTCCTCCCTTTTAAATAGTGTCTCTCTACCTTTTTAAATAGTGACATCATGATAAAATTACAAAGAAGATCAGGGGAGCTCTGTCCTGAGTCCTGGTCAATATGTAAACTTTGATCAGTATCGATCAAACAGATTATCTGGTCATTACCATGTTGTAATTTTTGGGAGATGCTGTATAGAAACTGGTTGTAGTTTTCCCTGCCATACAATAGTGACCACAGGCAAAGTGTCTTTTCAATGGAGCCACGTACAATGCGGGGGAGGGTGGGAACCAATCAAATTGGAAATCTACCTCTCAAAGAAACCAGCTTCACCAAGGCTCTTTAATTGAACGATGGTATTGGTTTCCCATTTCTAGGCTACCTGACCCATCAGAGAGGGCAGGTGAGATGATATGCCAACTTTGCCATCAGAAGGAATTTTAAAGGGGCCATGGCATGAATTAAACAGGTCTCAGCCTTCAATCTGAAGATCCTGCTGCAGGATGTGAGAGATGGCGATGAGATGCTCTTTCCTAAGCAGGAGAGGAAGAGATCAGCCTCTGTAACCATCAGTTGTGTGTGGAAGTGGCTGAGAGCACCTGACAGCTTCATCAGCAGCTGCATTGCAAAGGTCGGTCTAATGCGGTCTAATGACTGCCACATCATCAGTAAAGGTAAGATGGCACTGAAGGATGGTGACACAGTTCTGTGACGACAGAGTGAGGGGACTGGTGCTGGTGATGGTCTTAGCATCAGGTTAGAAGTTTCTGGTTCCAGGCCCATGGCTAAGCACTTCAGAAGGACTGTAATGCTAAACGTCTAACTTTATTTCTTTAATTTCTACTGTTTACCTAAGATTTTGTACCCTTATACCTAAGACGGCATCAGAAAATGGTGACTTTGTATACTGTATCCCAGTACTTAGAATAGAACATAATTCTAATTTCAATTCTAAATCAGCAGCAAAGGTGCGTGTGGTCCTTTTAATCAGAAGCAGGATCCATAAAGTGTGTAGGGCCTCATGAGGATATGGAAGATTAGAAAAATATTAAAAGATGCCAAGCCTCACACTCAGCAATGTCTTGCATAGAACTCTTCAAACCAACATACCTGGCAGTTCTACTCATTCCAGACTTTCCAGGAACCTCCTCATATTTGCATCTGAAAAGCTAACACTCACACTCAACCTCATCCTAGTGCCATCTCACACACATTCCGCACAGATGTTGTTCCCTCCCTCTACACCATCCATTTCCAGCACTTCCCACTCTTTGCTTTGTCTTTTTGTAGAAGAAAAGGGCAGACAATAGAGGCGTGACAGTGTGGGGGTGTTGTGGGTGGAATTAAGAGTTGGTCTTCAACGATTAGCTCGTTATTGACCATTGGCTGTGTGTGCATAGCTGGCCTATTGTGGGGGACATCTTGCTCTGGGAGACTTCAGGTGAGAGAAAGAGTATCAATGAAAACCTCGACCTCTGTGGGTGACGGTGTTCAGACATAACAGTAGAGCTAACCAATGTCTTCAAGCCCAATGTTGGGATCTCACCTACTTGGACCTGGTAACCTGTAGTTAGGAAGAAATTAACTGATGATACTGACAAAGTCTTGCTGTTCCTCTAGTTCTCTGTCAGACATCCACAGTGAAAGTGCATAAGTGTCTCCGATGTTAATTGAATGTTTTCAGCAGGGAAACAGAGCTGAAGGAAGCCCAAGATAGGAGAACAGATTTCCGAGAAGTTGGACAAGCAGTGAAAGCACATTCCTAGAAAACATACTCAGAGCAGCAAGTTTTACTTAGGCATAGTTGCAGCTCTTCAGTTTCACTGTTCCACAGGAGAAACTCTCCCCACTGTCCACATGATTGGTTGTTTCTGTGATATTGTTGACAGTTCAGAAAATACGAGCACTGGTTATAAAAGCCAGAATGCTTTGTTCAAACAATTGTAATTTATCTGTTTGCAAATTGTAAATATGTACCTAACATCTATGAGGGAACTTGTCCACATGCTGTCAACCCAGAACATTGAAGTGGGCCAATGTCATTTTCACAGGATTTAACACCACAGAACCACACTTTAGCACACCTCCCCATTGGCAGTTAAAGTTCTGGCCAGGACTTCAAAGGTATTTCATTGTAATGCCTATCTTTCGTTATAGTTTCAGTCATGAGCTCAAAATGAATGTTCTTTGTTATTGTAAACCATTGAACTGGAAGAAAATAAAAGAAAGGACTTGTGTTTATATAGTACCTTTCACAACATCAGGGTATTCTGAGGATTTTAGAACTGCTGCTCACCTATTTACTCCTATTTTTTGCTCCCAAGTTAATGAACCAACAGAGTTGCAAGGCTCAGTCCACATAACGTCCACATAACATCCACTCACATTTAAAATCAAACAGAGACCACAAAGATTATCTATGAGTTGTTTGTTATCATGAAAATGTACAATATTTTCATAATAGATCCTTTTTCTCATTCAAATTTGAGAAGAAAAATTACAGTTAATTTCAGTTTTTGATTGTATGAAACATGCATATCTAAATCATTAATCACCCTTTCGTTCTTATACAGCTTCTCTCATTGCCCTCTGTATTTTTCCTCCTCACAGTTCTAGCCCAGAATCTGGTCCTTATGATTTCAAATGGTCACATCTGCTGTTACTTCATCATCATAAAATCCCGACAGTGTGGAAACAGGCCATTCAGCCCAACAAGTCCACACTGACCCTCTGAAGAGTATCCTACCCAGACCCATTCCCCTACCCTATCACTCCACATTTCCCATGACTAACGCAGCTAACTACACATCCCTGAACACTATGGGTAAGTTAGCATGGCCAATTCACCTAACCTGCATATCTTTGGACTGTGGGAGGAAACTCACGCAGATACAGGGAGAATGTGCAAACTCCACACAGACGGTCGCCCAAGGCTGGAATTGAACCTGGGTCCCTGGTGCTATAAAGCAGTAGTGCTAGCCACCAAGCCAGCATGCCACCCTTGAGCCACCATGCCGACTTCATACTGCTGTATGAAGCTGTCTTTTTCTCCTACCTCATGGTCAATGTACTGACACATCTCCTATTTCTCTTTCCCTCTCTCTGCTTAGCTTCAACAACTCTTCCCAAATAATTTACTGCTCACAGATTCTTATTTTTCCAACACTCCTAAATTGCTATCACACTACCTCCTCAATCATTAGCCACCGCCTAAACATCCATGCTAATTTCAAGTGTGCCTTCTGGCCATTTACAGCCTCCTCTGTGCCCTGACCATGTCTCACTAAATCGAGTAAAGGGGATTTGTAAACCTAATAATTGACCAAGTAAACCTTCTTGACTTTATTCTATTAGAAATCCAAAGCAAAAATTTCTTTCTGATGCATCTTCATGCTTTTTCAATGTTTTTTTGTCTTTCTTGTACTGTTTTCACAGCTACCAATCTAGTGTAATATACATGAGAAAACACCAGGACTGCTCTGCCCTCCATGAGGAAAAGAAAGTTTTAAATGCTTGATTTAGTGGCATACTTGCTGCTCTGCGTGCTAATGTTCCTCACATTGGGCAGCCTGCTGAGTGGGTGTGAAATTATTCCACTCATGCTTACATCTAAAAACCATGGTACCTGGCATTAATATGCAAGTGGGAATTCACACAAAAATATGGGTTAGCCCTCAAATTGACAGCAATTTCTGTTGTCAAAGAAAAGGCTGGAAAAATAAGTTGTTATTTACAGCAGGGAAGGATCTGATTTATATATTCTATTGTCACAGCTGAGATTCAAAACTGGAAATATGAGAATCTGTGTCTTAAAGCTCTAACACTACACTGTAGCTTCAATGCATTGTATAAATCTTCTAAACTGTAGCTCAAACATTATATCGCAATGGAATTATATTTGTGTGATAACTTATTACATTCAATCTGCAGTGACTAAATATTTATGGCATTTTCAAACAAAGATGAGATTTTCTTTCTTGTCATACTTGGAGAAGGACTAAAATCCAGTCCAAAGTATAATGAACAATTTGTTGGCAATTCAAACTTTATTCCACATTAAATGTCTCTTGTACATTGGTCTCTATCTAATTTAGCGCAGATTTCTTTTCTGATTGAAATGCAGTAAGTTATCTGAATCTTAAACTCCTAAGTGTAGTTACATCTCAAACAGCTGCTAATCTTTCCACATTTAAATTACATGAAGCCATTTAATACTGTCCTGTAGTTTCATATCTATTCAATTACACAGCATGAATGCTGGAGAAAACATTTCAATGTTTCACTGCCAAAGAGCATCTTTTTCTCTTGTCAATACCTCCTCACAAAAAAGGTATGATTACATTGTACAAGGAGTACAGTGCCATTAATTATTCATTCATTCTGTAATATATGACTATTGTAAATATTCTATTATCTCTCTGCCATGCAACATTGCACTATTTTCTGGCTGATTGAGTAAGCAAGTTAGTTGGTATTTTTGTCAATGATATTCGTCATTCAGACCATCACAATGGCACTTTTCTCACATCCCTTGTACATGCTGTCACTCTCTCCTAATTCCCTCAGTTAATATAGAATTGTTGTATCCAGTCCACCCAAATGTAATTCTTCCTGAGTTTCCTATTTTCTTTCCAAAAGTGCCACTCATAATTTCTCCATCTTGATGCCTCAAACGTACCACTCTCAGTTTCTGTCATCTTTCATCTCTCCTTCATTACCATTCCTTTTATACTGTCATCAATGGTCCCTTTCACTCCTATCAACTCTATCCTCTTTCACTGCCATGTGATTTGCCTACTATATGGGCGAGCAGAGTTACCATGATTCCTGTTTCTGTGTGCTAATTCTCTTCTTATATTCAGTTCATACTGTTGGCTAGCAGCAATGCAAAAATGAGATCTAAATGCATAGGACTATCTCTGTCAATACACAGTATTTCCATTGGCAAATCTTTTGTGCATCTTCATGATGCCACAATGAAACTGAATCACTTGCAATTCCAGGCTAAAATGGTGATTTGGTCCCCAGATACAATTGCAGGTTCATTGGCATATAATGTTGCCTGGCAGTCATGAAACAAACTGTCATCTCAAACTCCTTATGCAGCTAATGTTCTAGGGAACTGGATTCAAATCCCACCATGGCAGATGATGGAATTTAAATTCCATGAAAAATCTGGAACTAAGGGTCTAATGATTGCCGATTATTGGAAAAAACACATCTAGTTCACTAACATCCTTTAGTGAAGGAAATCTATCATTCTTACCTGTTCTGGCCTACATGTGACTCCAGACCCACAGTGATGTGATTTACTCCTATCCGTCCTCTGGGTAATTTGGGATGGGCAATGAATGCTGGCCTGGCCACCTCCCATGGACGAATTAAAAAGAGATTTATGGGAAGGTAACTTGAGTGACCGGTAGATACATCAAGAAAATGGAAGGATGAGGGAGTCAACTGTGACAAAAGAAAAGAAACTGGATCGCAGCCCAAAGGTGGGCTGATGTCTAAATATGCCATCTATCTGTCAGCTTCTTGCAGCCAAGCTGGTGCCAATTGCTGTGTTTTGCAACTCATGTGGGCTTAACCATGGAGAGAAACCCTTACGTTGGGCAACCCAGCACCTATATAAATTTTGCGTAGGCTTCTGTCATGGAGATGATTTCACAGTTTCCTTGCAGAGTATTAACATGATATGGGATACAGAAGTTATGGATAATATATCCAGTTTGATTGACATAGAGAATGGGTGGTATGGTGCAAAATTCAAACAGGTCAAAGGTAAACAAGAATGAGGGTGGTCTGTCGACCTAAAAACCAAGCTATTAACAGACACATTATGCAATCAAGTCTTGGTGACTGTAAAAATAAGGTTCCAGCACATTTCCAGAAGGGCATGGATAGGATAAATAGACAAAGTATTTTCCCTGGGGTCGGGGAGTCCAGAACTAGTGGGCATAGGTTTAGGGTGAGAGGGGAAAGATATAAAAGACACCCAAGGGGCAACTTTTTACACAGAGGGTGGTACATGTATGGAATGAGCTGCCAGAGGAAGTGGTGGACTCTGGTACAATTGCAACGTTTAAGAGGCATTTAGATGGATATATGAATAGGAAGGGTTGGATAGATATGGGCCAGGTGCTGGCAGGTGGGACTAGATTGGGTTAGGATGGCTGGTCAGCATGGATAAGTTGGACCGAAGGGCCTGTTTCCATGCTGTACATCTCTATGACTCTATGATAGCCAATGTTCTTATACAGAACAAAGGCCGACATTGATGCAGGAAAATATTTATCTTCAGAGATGTCTGAAGTTAAATTATTATGAATTATTAGCTGAGAAAAGTTTTCACCTGCAATGAATAAGTGATGTCCATATGTTTGAAAAAGACATTCCTGAGAGATGATAAAAATCTTCCTTTAAGTTTGCAGCAGGTTATCAAGGAGAAGTGAGTGTTTGTCAAGGACTGAGATCACCTGCCAAGGGAGGACAATCTTGTGAAATAAAGTTCTCATGTAGAAGAAGTAGGTATTGGGAATGCTGGATGACTAAAGAAATTGAAGGTTTAGTTAAGAAAAAGAAGGAAGCACATGTAAGGTACAGACAGGATAGATTGAGTGAATCCTTTGAAGAGTATAAAGGCAGTAGGAGTATACTTCAGAAAGAAATCAAGAGGGCAAAAAGGGGACATGAAATAGCTTTGGCAAATAGAGTTAAGGAGAATCCAAAGTGTTTTTAAAAATACATTAAGGACAAAAGGGTAACTAGGGAGAGAATAGGACCCCGCAAAGATCCTGAAGAAGGGCTCATGCCCGAAATGTCAATTCTCCTGCTCCTTGGGTGCTGCCTGACCTGCTGCGCTTTTCCAGCAACACATTTTCAGCTCTGATCTCCAGCATCTGCAGTCCTCACTTTCTCCCCGCAAAGATCAGCAAGGCAATCTTTGTGTGGTGCTGCAGAAGATGGGGGAGGCACTAAATGAGTGTTTTGCATCAGTATTTACTGTGGAAAAGGACATGGGAGATATAGAATATAGGGAAATAGATGGTGACATCTTGAAAAATGTCCATATTATCGAGGAGGAAGTCCTGGATGTCTTGAAATGCATAAAAGTGGATAAATACTCAGGACCTGATCAGATGTACCCTAGAACTCTGTGGGAAGCTAGGGAAGTGATTGCTGGGCCGCTTGCTGAGATATTTGTATCATCAATAGTCACAGCTGAGGTGCTGGAAGACTGGAGTTGGCTAACAGGGTGTCATGGTTTAAGAACGCTAGTAAGGACAAGCCAGGGAAGTATAGACCATTTAGCCTGACATCAGTGGTGGGCAGGTTGTTGGAGGGAATCCTGAGGGACAGGATGTATATGTATTTGGAAAGGCAAGGACTGATTAGGGATTGTCAATATGGCTTTGTGCGTGGGAAAACATGTCTCACAAACTTGATTATGTTTTATGAAGAAGTAATAAAGAGGATGGATGAGGGCCATTCTAATAAACCATGTTTATATTCTCTCCATTGCATTCACATCCTTCCTATAATGTGGTACCCATACCTGTACGCAATCCTCCAGTTGAGCAGGGTAGGTGACTGAGGTGCCAGTGGGGGAGCACTTTGGGGCCAGCGACCATAATTCTATTAGATTCAAAATAATGATGGAAAAGGATGTAATCTATACGGACTGCAGTAAGGCATTCAACAAGGCTCCCTATGAGAGACTGGTTAGCAAGGTTAGCCAATTGGATACAGAACTGGTTGAAATGTAGAAGACAGAGAGTAGTGGTGGAGGGTTGTTTTTCAGACTGGACGGCTGTGACCAGTGGAGTGCCATACGAATCGGTGCTGGGTCCACTACATTTCATTAATTATATAAATGATTTGGATGTGAGCGTAAGAGGTGTAGTTAGTAAGTTTGCAGATGACACCAAAATTGGAGGTATAGTGGACAGCGAAAGAGGTTACCTCAGATTACAATGGGATCTTGATCAGATGGGCCAATGGGCTGAGAAGTGACAGGTGGAGTTTAATTTAGGTAAATGTGAGGTGCTGCATTTTGGGAAAGCAAATCTTAGCAGGACTTATACACTTAATGGTAAGGTCCTAGGGAGTGTTGCTGAACAAAGAGACCTTGGGGTTCAGGTTCATAGCTCCTTGGAAGTGAAGTCACAGGTAGATAGGATAGTGAAGAAGGCATTTAGTATGCTTTCCTTTATTGATCAGTGCATTGAGTACAGGAGTTGGGAGGTCATGTTGCAGTTGTACAGGACATTGGTTAAGCCACTGTTGGAATTTTACGTGCAATTCTGGTTTCCTTCCTATCGAAAAGATGTTGTGAAACTTGAAAGGGTTCAGAAAAGATTTACAAGGATTTTGCCAGGGTTGGTGGATCTGAGCTACGGAAAGAGGCTGAATAGGCCAGGACTGTTTTCCCTGGAGCGTCGAAGGCTGAGGGGTGGCCTTACAGAGGTTTATAAAATCACAAGGGACATGGATAGGATAAACAGACAAAGTCTTTTCCCTGGGATGGGAGAGACCATAACAAGAAGGCATAGGTTTAGGGTGAGAGGAGCAAGATATAAAAGAAACCTAAGGGAAAACCTTTTCACACAGAGGGTGGTACATGTGTGGAATGAGCTGCCATTGAAATGGTGGAGGCGAGTACAATTGCAAATTTAAAAGGCATCTGAATGTGTATATGAATAGGAAGGGTTTGGAAGAAAATGGGCCGGGTGCTGGCAGATGGGACTAGATTGGATTGGGATATCTTGTTGGACCGAAGGGTCTATTTCCACACTGTACATCTCTATGATTCTATGACACTAAGAGTCTTCCATCACTGATGATAATGCTCTTCGACTTTCTGATGGCATTCCAGAAATTACTCTATCAATAGCGAAATGGTCATCCCATCATAGGCAGGCATTTGTCCTTCCAGACAACTACAAAAGAGTTCACACTTCCTTTATATCCTCAAAATAAGTTTAGAATTCAGTTGAAATGTAATATCTCAAGCAAAAGTGACTTGTGGGGGTGGGAAGAGAGCTAAAGAATTAAATCACAGAATAATTACAGTGTAGAAGAAATCATTTAGCCAATTGGGCCTGCGCCAGCTCTATTATCTGGTGCCAATCCCCTACATTTTCCCCATCTTCCTGAATAGCATTGAAATCCAAATAGCCATCAATGGCATTGCGATTGCCTCAAATGAACCTGTCTCCACCACATTTCCAAGCAGTGCATTTCTTACTCTAACAATTAACTGTGTAACTTTTCTTCTCATGTTACTGTTGCTTTATTGGCACATCACTTTCTATCCTCTTTTTCTTGTTCCTCTTAAAAGTGGAAACTCTATCTACTCTGTGTAGCCCACTCAAGATTTTGGAAACCTCGATCTGATTTCTTCTCAGCCTTCTTCTCTTCAGGAAGAATGGTCCTAACTTCTTCAATGTATCCTCACAGCTGAAGTTTCTCATACTTCGAACCATTCTAATAAACCATGTTTATATTCTCTCCATTGCATTCACATCCTTCCTATAATGTGGTACCCATACCTGTACGCAATCCTCCAGTTGAGCAGGGTAGGTGACTGAGGTGCCAGTGGGGGAGCACTTTGGGGCCAGCGACCATAATTCTATTAGATTCAAAATAATGATGGAAAAGGACAGACCAAATCTAAAAGTTGAAGTTCTAAATTGGAGAAAGGCCAATTTTGACAGTATTAGGCAAGAACTTTCGAAAGCTGATTGGAGGCAGATGTTTGAGATAAAGGGATGGCTGGAAAATGGGAAGCCTTCAGAAATGAGATAACAAGAATCCAGAGAAAGTGCATTCCTGTTAGGGTGAAAGGAAAGGCTGGTAGGTATAGGGAATGCTGGATGACTAAAGAAATTGAGGGTTTGGTTAAGAAAAGGAAGGAAGCATATGTAAGCTATAGACAGGATAGATTGAATGAATCCTTAGAAGAGAATAAAGGAAGTAGGAGTATACGTAAACGGGAAATCAGGAGGGCAAAAAGGGGACATAAGATGGCTTTGGGAAATAGAATTAAGGAGAATCCAATGAATTTTTACAAATACATTAAGGACAAAAGGGTAACTAGGGGGAGAATAGGGCCCCTCAAAGATCAGCAAGGCGGCCTTTGTGTGGAGCCGCAGAAAATGGGAGAGATACTAAGTGAGTGTTTTGCATCAATATTTACTGTGGAAAACGATATGGAAGATATAGATTGTCGGGAAATAGATGGTGACATCTTGCAAAATGTCCAGATTACAGAGGAGGAAGTGTTGGATATCTTGAAATAGGTAAAGGTGGATAAATCCCCAGGGCCTGATCAGATGTAGCCGAGAACTCTATGGGAAGCTAGAGAAGTGATTGCTGAGCCTCTTGCTGAGATATTTGTATCATCAATATCACAGGTGAGGTGCTGGAAGACTGGAGGTTGGCTAAATGGGTGCCACTGTTTAAGAAGGGTGGTAAAGACAAGCCGGGGAACTATAAACCAATGAGCCTGACATCAGTGGATGGGGAAGTCGTTGGAGGGAATCCTGAGAGACAGGATATACATGTATTTGGAAAGGCAAGGACTGATTAGGAAGGTTGACATGGCTTTGTGTGTGGGAAATCATGTCTCACAAACTTGATTGAGTTTTTCTAAGAAGTACCAAAGAGGATTGATGAGGGCAGAACGGTAGATGTGATATATATGGACTTCAGTAAGGCATTCGACAAGGTTCCGCATGGGAGACTGATTAGCAAGGTTAGATCTCATGGAATACAGGGAGAACTAGCCATTTGGATACAGAACTGGCTGAAAGGTAGAAGACAGAGGGTGATAGTGGAGGGTTGTTTTTCAGACTGGACGGCTGTGACCAGTGGAGTGCCACAAGGATCGGTGCTGGGTCCTCCACTTTTTGTCATTTACATAAATGATTTGGATGTGAGCATAAGAGGTACAGTTAGTAAGTTTGCAGATGACACCAAAATTGGAGGTGTAGTGGACAGCGAAGAGGGTTACCTCAGATTACAGCAGGATCTTGACCAGATGGGCCAATGGGCTGAGAAGTGGCAGATGGAGTTTAATTCAGATAAATGCGAGGTGCTGCATTTTGGGAAAGCAAATCTTAGCAGGACTTATACACTTAATGGTAAGGTCCTAGGGAGTGTTGCTGAATAAAGACACCTTGGAGTGCAGGTTCATAGCTCCTTGAAAGTGGAGTCACAGGTAAATAGGAGATTGAAGAAGGTGTTTGGTATGCTTTTTTTTATTGGTCAGAGTATTGAGTACAGAGTTGGGAGGTCATGCCGCAGCTGTACAGGACATTGGTTAGGCCACCGTTGGAATATTGCATGCAATTCTGGTCTCCTTCCTATCAGAAAGATGTTGTGAAACTTGAAAGGGTTCAGAAAAGATTTACAAGGATGTTGCCAGGGTTGGTGGATTTGAGCTACAGGGAGGGACTGAACAGGCTGGGGCTGTTTTCCCGGGAGTGTCAGAGGCTGAGGGGTGACCTTATAGAGGTTTACAAAATTATGAGGGACATGAATAGGGTAAATAGGCAAAGTCTTTTCCCTGGGGTTGGGGAGTCCTGAACTAGAGGGCATAGGTTTAGGGTGAGAGGGGAAAGATATAAAAGACACCCAAGGGACAACGTTTTACACAGAGGGTGGTACATGTATGGAATGAGCTGCCAGAGGAAGTGGTGGAGGCTGGTACAAATACAACATTTAAGATGTATTTGGATGGGTATATGAATAGGAAAGGTTATGAGGGATATGGGCCTGGTGCTGGCAGGTGGGACTAGATTGGGTTGGGATATCTGGTCAGCATGGAAGGGTTGGACTGAAGGATCTGTTTCCATACTGTACACCTCTATAACTCTATGACTATAATTGTCTTGTACAAAGTTAACATCATCATCTCACTCTTGTGAGACCACATCGAGAGCAGTTGACAAATTAGATGAGGTGTTTGGATGTGGAGGAAAATCTCTGTCAGATGTGGAAAGATCCTTTGGGGCCTTGGATGGAGATGAGGGGGTAGGTGTGGGCACAGGCTTTACCTTTTGCAGTGGCAAGGGAAGGTGCCGGAAGTAGAGGGTGGACATGTGGACAGTGTGGATCCAGTGAGGGAGTTGCGAAGGAAATGGTCTCTGTGGAATGCTGATTGGGGTGGGGAGAGAAATATATTTCTGGGGGTGGCTCTGACTGTACGTGGTGGAAATGGGAGAGGATGATGCGCCTTTTAATAAAGCTGAGAACAGTGTATGCTTTATGTACTGCTGTCTCCACCTGTCTTGCCATTTTGAATTATTTGTACACACACACCCCCAATCCCTCAGCTGCCGATTTTCCTTTATAATTGTACTCCATACTTTATGTCATCTTTCAACTTTCTTTCAACCAGAGTGCAGCATCTCACACTTTTCTGCACTCACCCTTATGTGTTGCCTATTTGTCCACTCCATCAACTTGTCAATGTCCTTTTGGAGTTCCACTTTATCCTCCTTACAGTTTACAATCCTTTGATGTTTAGTATGATTTGCAAACTTGGAAACTGTCTCCTGCACACCAAAATAGAGTTATAGAGTCATAGAGATGCACAGCATGGAAACAGACCCTTCGGTCCAACCCGTCCATGCCGACCAGATATCCCAACCAAATCTAGTCCCATCTGCCAGCACCTGGCCCATATCCCTCCAAACACTTCCTATTCATATACCCATCCAAATGCCTCTTAAATGTTGCAATTGTACCAGCCTCCACCACATTCTCTGGCAGCTCATTTCATACACGTACCACCCTCTGCGTGAAAAAGTTGCCCCTTAGGTCTCTTTTATATCTTTCCCCTCTCACCCTAAACCCATGCCCTCTAGTTCTGGACTCCCTGACCCCAGGGAAAAGACTGTCTATTTATCCTATCCATGTCCCTCATAATTTTGTAAACCTCTATAAGGTCACCTCTCAGCCTCCGACGCTCCCAGCTTGTTCAGCCTCTCCCTGTAGCTCAGATCCTCCAACCCTGGCAACATCCTTGTAAGTATTTTCTGAACCCTTTTAAGTATCACAACACTTTCCGATAGGAAGGAGACCAGAATTGCACACAATATTCCAACCAATGTCCTGTACAGCCGCAACATGACCTCCCTACTCCTGTACTCAATACTCTGACCAATAAAGGAAAGCATACCAAACGCCTTCTTCACTACCCTATCTATCTGCGACTCCACTTTCAAGGAGCTACGAACCTGCACTCCAAGTTCTCTTTGTTCAGCAACACTCCCTAGGACCTTACCATTAAGTGTATATATCAGGCAAAGCAACAATACTGACCCCTGGGGAACTCCACAGTAATTATTCCTCTCGCCTGAGAAATATCCATTGACCCATTACTCTGTGCTTTTCACCCCTCAACAAATTTTATATTCACATTGCCACTGTCACTTTTATCACACAAGGTACAAATTTCCTTACAAGTCTGTTGTGGGGCACTGTATTAAATACTTTCTGGAAATCCATATATACCATGAAGATTCATGGTTAAATGTGAAACATCTTTGGTTAGGACTGTCAAGAATGCCTGTAAAATAATGATATGACATGGCCCATCTTCTTTAATGGGGGTACCTAGAGCATACAGTCTGCTTAACAAGTGGACAGGATCCATTGCATAAGTAAATAAATAACACAATAAAGAAAAGTCAGCCAACACCTCATTTTGCAAGCTGGAACATCACCAACGTGTACACATGACTGACAGACAACTTATTGCTGAATGATCATGTGCACAAGACAGTTGTGTTCAACATTGAATTTAATAGGTTGAGCATTGACATGATATGGAGGATTTGAGGACTGCAGATGCTGGTGATCAGAATGGAAAAGTATGGGCTGGAAAAGCACAGCAAGTCAGGTAGCATCTGAGGAGCAGGAGAGACAATGTTGTGGGCATAAGCCCTTCAGCAGGAATGTGGGGTGGGGGGGGGGGGGATTGCAGGGAAGAGGGATGAGAGGTAAATAGGAAGGGGAGATGCAGCTTGAGGGAAGATAGCTTGGAAGGCATTAGGTAAATGCAAGTTGGGGGGTGATGATGATGGGTTGGAGCAGAGGATGGAGCGGATAGGTGGGAAGGAATATAGACAGTTGGGACCATTCAAGAGGATGGTGTCGGGTTGGAGGGATTGATCTGGGGTGAATTGGGGGGAGGAGAGATGAGGAAACTTGTGAAATCGACGTTGATGCCATGTGGTTGGAGGGTCCCAAGGTGGAAGATGAGGCGTTCTTCCTCCAGGCTAGGATTTGGCAGTGGAGGAGGTCCAGGACTTGCATGTCCTTGGCAGAGTGGGAGGGGCTGTTGAAGTGGTTGGCCACAGGATGGTGGGGTTGTTTGGTGCATCTGTCCCAGAGATGTTTTCTGAAACGTTCCATGAGTTGGCGTCCTGTCTCCCCAATGTGCATGTGACCACATCGAGAGCAGCTGACACATTAGATGAGGTGTTTGGATGTGGATGAAAATCTCTGTCAGATGTGGCAAGATCCTTTGGGGCCTTGGATGGAGGTGAGGTGTGGGCACAGGTTTTACCTTTTGCAGCGGCAAGGGAAGGTGCCGGAAGTAGAGGGTGGACATGAGGACAGTGTGGACTCAGTGAGGGAGTTATGATGGAAATGGTCTCTGTGGAATGCTGATTGGGGTTGGGACGGAAATATATCTCTGGAGGTGGGGTCTGAATGTAGGTGGCAGATTCTATTTTCCAGTCTTGTGCTCCAGTACAAATGTGAATGATTAATATTATAAGGGGAGTGACATTGCTAACAGCAAGAACCTCCAAGTCAGAACATTTTTTACATACTGGAGGATTTCAACGCAACAGTGGACAGACACCATGAGGTATGGCAGCCTTCTCTTGGACATCATGGCCTGGGAAAGATGAATGTGAAGGGACAAAGACTTATTTAACTTTGCTCTATCAAAAGATTGGTGAAACCAACAGTTTAGAGACATCCAAGGCATTGAAACTAGTTGGATCTGATCATTACCAGATATGTCTCCCTGAACAATTGTCTCAATACACATACTCCCAGAATATGGGAGTTAAAATTATTCCTCCTTTTATTTGCAGTAGTTTCAGCACTGATTATTAGATATCTATAAGACCATGTATTTGTAAGGTTTCCACTGACGTTGTCAGCTAAATATACTCCAGATCAAAGCAATGCACAAGAAGCACAGTGTCATGATTTATCTGAAATTAATGTTACAACAATCGTTTTTTTTTATGCACAGACATCTTGGGTAAAGGTTACATAAATGGTATTTACATTAGTGGTTATTCTGAAACTGAAGAAATGGTTTGATCTTTAATCTTCCTGCACAACAAGAGGCTTTTTTTCTGATACCCAGATGTGGCTTTGGCATACCAATACCAAATAAGTGGTGGAAAATCAAATTGTAAATTGCTGTTCTAAAATGTCCCATTCTGTTGAGTAAAATAACATTATTTTCAGCCTCAGTGTAATTGTGAAGTGTGTACTGATAAGAATGACCTGGAACTTGTCTGCTTTCTTTTTAACCTAAGATTGAACCTCATCTTACAGCACCTTATTTGCTTGCTGAATAATGTAAAGCTAGTGATACAATGCATAGGAATGACCCAATCAACATAACAAAAGGAAATCAAACATTTATAAGAAAAAATATGGTTTACATTGTATCACAATGGAAATCAGACAACTACTGAAGAGGATTTTGAGCCAAGTAAGAGATAACTGAATGCTGACCATTGTAAAAATTAAGTAAAAGAAAATCAGTATGGGAAAAGTAGGCATAAGTGATTTATAATATAAAATGGAATTATGATTGGAAACTAAGCCTGGCCTTTACCTAATAAATCCAATTCAGGTGAAGCTATTTGCAACACATAATTAGAAAGAAAATTCAAGATATGCATGGTTAACAGGGATGTTTTTTTGCGAAACGTTTACCAATTATGTTTAATAATGTGTCAAATTGCTTGCTGCATAACGTCCTGTTGGTTTTTATTTTGCTGATTTTTAAAAGTACATCCTTCACTATTTACAAGAAAATGGCCAAATTTTGCCCTTTAACTGCATTTTACACCACTTTGTTTTCATCTTCATTGACTGGGTGGTAATTAAATCAGTTAACTGCTTAAACTAATGAAATTTTTTTTGTTGTAGAAGTCACCAATTGGATATGAAAGTGTATGGAAATACAGGGTGACCCCCGCATCCGCGGAATCATTTTTCTTGGTTTCAGTTGCCAGTGGTTTACTGCGGCCAGAACATATTATTGGGAACCTTCCAGAAACAGGGACTGGGGGCTGCTGGGAAGGTAAATTCCCATTGAAATGAATGAGTTCGCTCCTACCTGTGATTTTGGGCTTTTGCGGTAGGCCCTGGAGTGTATGCCCTGTGGGTACAGGGGCACATTATACGCATTCAGAGTCAATTGTATGTATTTAAACAAAAGGTTTAAGATTCACATGCATGGTGTAAAATAAACAGTAAATTTATTTTTGTCTTCTCTACATCAGATGTTATTATTTAAAGTCCTTACGCATTTGAAAGGAAAGCATGAGGAGGAGGAGGATGTTTCACATGAATTTGAGAGAGGCAGCATCCAAATCATTTCATCAAACTGATTAGTACTCTGCGTCACACGGGTGCAACTGCTGCCAAAGATATGCTCAAGTCACGTCAGTTTTAGAAATATTGACCAGAAGTGTTTGCCAATGAATTAAATCATGTAACACTGTCAGGCAATGTAAAGCTGGCTTTTACTCCCAAAGAATGCCTGGAGTATTAATGGAAACCAATTATGATTATTCCTATTTGATTAAGAATTTGTCAATTTCTGAAAATGAGCACGGGGATTGTGATGCATGATCTCACTCTGTCAGATGGAATTAATGCAGCAAGGTGCAAACTTTGTGCTATCTGCTAATCTCCAAAAGTCTTGATAATTGTGGCATGCTGCCAATTGTTAACTGACTGGATGTTCAGCATGGGGCCAAGTTTATCTAAGGCTAGCACCAGTTAAAACTAACTTGTACGTCTTAACATCAGCCTGTCCCCCAGAAAGGGGAGATGTGGTTTTGCTGCAGAAAATAGTGAATGTTGTTGCTTAAGCGTTGAGAATTAATGAGAAGATTGTGAAATCGTATAACTAGCAAGAAGGAATTTACTAACGTTCCCTAATGCAGTGCTGAATGTTGCATGAGGCAGTTAGTATGTAAAATGTTTAAGTTGTATCACTGGTTAAGCATCAAAAACAGAAGTTCTCTAAGAAAGGGTCACCAGACCTAAAACATTTCTCTTCGCAGATGATGCCAGGCCTGCTGAGCTTTTCCAGCAACTTCTGTTCTGTTTCTGATTCACAGCATCTGCAATTCTTTCAGTTTTCACAAGATAAGCATGCCCATCTGGAGATAAATGGATATTTCTGAGATGTGTGTCTCCTATGAGCTCTTCATGTGTTCACATGAGCTGCAGAGAGTTCATGCATTACTGTTTTAAGTGTTAACAGCATGTACCTAATATAATGTGCATTTACTCTTATGTTGAGCCTGATGTCTTATTTAAGACAATTACATATTTCTATATAATGTAACTAGCTACTAATAGTAATATGTAATAAACTTTTACTGCTTAATTAAAGTCAGTTTAAAACAATTTCTGCATTAGGCATCCCTCTCTACATGATGTCAGTTGCCTGAACTAACACTCACAAGCAGGATTGGTGGTTTTGAATATACCCAAGACATTCCAGATTGTACTGACAGAAACCAGCACTTACAATGTGCTGACAGCACAGGCATATAGATTACAATATAGATGCATTCATGCAGGAGATATGCAGGACTGGAGATATTCATCTACCTACGCATTGCAAAGGCAGTAGGCTGAGATAAGCACAAAGGTCAATGCCACGAGGTCAACATCTTAAAGACTTGGCTGTATTGCTAAAGAAGTTTAACAGCCTCCAAAAGTTCAAGTCAGTGAATACAACTCCCACATATATCCTACCTACAGCACCATCAGTCTCACACATCCCCTTCACTTTCTTCTCATCGATCTCTACTGACCACAAATCACATCTCACATTCACAATATTGTCCTACTTGCTGATGCTGTTTTATTTAAATAATTCATTTATGGCCATCGCTCCCTAGGCCAACATTTATTGCCTATTCCGACTTGGTGAGCTGCCTTCTTGAACTTTTGTAGTTTACGTTCTGTAGTTTACGACCCACAATGCCGTTACAGAGGGAGTTCCAGGATTTTGACCCAGCAACACTGAAGGAATGACAATGTATTTCCTAGTCAGGATGATGAGTAGTTTGGAACAGACCTTGCAGCAGGTGGTGTTCCCATTCATCTGCTGCTCATGTCCTTCTGGATGAAAGTGGTCATGGGTTTAGAAGATGCCGGATAAAGAGCCTTGGAAAGGGAGCATACATCTGTGGGTGTGGTGCCAATCAAATGGGCTGCTTTGACCTGGATGGTATCAAGCCTCTTGAATGTTACTGGAGCTGCATTCACCCAGGCAAACAGAGAGTATTGGACTGCACACTTGCCTTGAAGATAGTGGACAGGCTTTGAGGAGATGGGAGATTAGTTACTCATTGTAGGATAGGATGAACCACTGTGAACATGAGGATCACTGGCAGCACCATCCTTACAATGCTGTGTAGTTGCAGGTGCTATTAAAGGAGATGGCACCATTCTGTGGCCACTTATTCAATGAAGCAGACTCTGATCTTGGCTGAACTAGAAGCTCTGCAGATCCTGGGTGAACAAGGGCACTTGCTGACAGCATTTCTCCTCATCTTGGACAGCTTCTTATCTCTGTCCAATTGATTCTTAATCACATATTTAGATAATGTAGCCTAGGGTGCCAGGTTCAGCATCTACCCACTTCCAGTACTATAGTGGTCAGCTAGGGGATGGTTAATAACCTAGGTACCCAGCCTATTTTATATGCCCCCATTCCTCACCCTAGGGAAAAGACTCTTGTCATTCATTCAACTTATCTGTGCCCCTTTATAAACCTCAATAAGGTAATCCCTTAACTGCCTTTGCTCCAATGAAAAGCATTCCAGCCTTCCCAGTCTACTTTTAAATGTTTGATGAATTACCAATGGAAATATTTAACTAACCAGTTCATAAGAATCATTCGATACCTGATGCTCTTGGGTGTGGCTTGATGATAACAGAAGAAAATTTAAAACGAAAACAGCAAAATTCCAGAAATTGAGCAGATAACTACAGCTACGTGCTGAAATAATAAAATTACACGTGGAATTGATGCGTAAAATCAGCCCACAATCGGGTTTTAAGTGTTTGGAAGAGGCTTTTCATGGTCATCCAATTGCTTATAATGGTTCAGCATGACTTTCTTTTGATTGGAGCAACTTCAGTCATTTCTTCCAAATGTCACAGTAGGCTGTACTTTCTTCTAGATCTGCAGCTGCAAAACGTCAAAGGACCTCACCTTTAACTTGCATTAATAGTTTTGCTTTTGCATGTTGGATACAAGTCCAACAGTTAAACTTTAAAGAAAGGTAGTAATAGGATCAGTGATGTCGGAACTGGTAGGTTGAGCTTTAAGCCAAGTAAGTGTTCCATGCTGATTGTCATTACAATGTGCCTAATCTGTGTACTTCCAGTGAACCCTTCTGAGCCTTGTTGTTGAAATCACAGCAGGAGCTGACCATAGGTTAGTGTGTTCTCATCGCTTGTTATTGTTGTTTTCCAGTGGTTCAAATTATGCCAATACCAGTGACACCATGGGATCAAATTTAGTGGCCTGTATGTTTGATGATAACATTGAGGATACTTTCAAATATGGCCATGATCAGATTTGAAAATGTGCAAATTTAGCAATCCATTTCCTGTGAGTGTGCTGTTCAAACAATTTTGGGGAGTTCTTTTGGATATGACCTTTTCATATCTTGGTTTGGATATTAGAAAGGTTAACAATGACCTCAATTGTATTTACCTGCAGTTGTGATCCATTTTCAAAGTATAGACTCACACAGCACAGAAACAGACTCTTTGGTCCAATCAATCCATAATTCCAGACTAAACTGGTTTCACCTGCCTGTGCTTGGCCAAATCCCACCAAACTTTTCCTGTTCATGAACTTATCTAAATGTCTTTTAAACAGAACTGTACCTGCATCCACCACTTTCTCTGGCAGTTCATTCCACATACAAAACACCCTGTGTGTAAAAATGTTGTCCCCATATCCTTTTTCAATCTTTCCCCTCTCACCTTGGGAATCTGTCCCCTAGTTTTGAACTCCCCCACCCTAGGGAAAGATTCTTGTCATTCATTCAACTTAACTGTGCCCCTTATGATTTTACAAACCTCAATAAGGTAATCCCTTAACTGCCTTTGCTCAAATGACAAGCATTCCAGCCTTCCCAGTCTACTTTTAGATGTTTGATGAATTACCAACGGAAATATTTAACTAACCAGTTCATAAGAATCATTCGATGTCTGATGCTCTTGGGTGTGGCTTGATGATAAGGTGCGGTACATGCTGAAGAAAACATATACTGGGAATTTCCAGGACATTTGAATCTTTGCTTTGAACATACAAACAATTAATATTTTAAAAAACCAGAGCAACATTGTAGTAGTTTTTATAAAACAATGATTAACAACTGACAAGTGGGAGTATGATGCAATATTCAACAGTGATTTTTGCTAATAACAAGGGAGAGAAAATAATTGATTCTGTTTTAAAAAAGGCAATTTCCAAAAGCTTAATATAACTGTGCCAATTGAATATTTCCCTCAGAAGAAAATTTAAAAAGAAACAGCAAAATTCCTGAAATTGAGCAGATAACTACAGCTACGTGCTGAAATAACAAAAAAAAGTCTGCTTTCCTTAATGGCATGGCATAAATCCAATGTATTTATAGATATGTTTAATCTGTTGCAGCTTGCTACACATGGATGGTATTACACAGTGACTCAACTGTAGTTGTTTATAATGCTATTATTATTTGGGATAGAAAGACATAGACATGGCAGGATTCTATAAAACACATCCACCTGCCAATTTACATGTGGTGAATGGTCAAAGTCATCAGTGAGTTATTCAAAGCAAAATACTGAGGTAAAGCTTTTGGGGATGTTGGAGTGGAATACCTCATTGGCCCAGTTCCTTTAGCTCGTCACATCAAAACCACACACACACATTATTGTGAGTCATAATTCTTTCTACTCTAGATATTTTTGCTTGGTATTGGTACCTTAACCATTCCTGTAAGTAAGCCTTCACTTTCAATGATTGGGAGGTTACCAACTTAAGGCTTAGTAGCAAATTCAGCGATTTCAAGTAGAAAGATGATTGGTCATTAGGCATTTTTGTGAACTGAATGCTGCTCCTAGTGGGTGGTCCATTGCTTTTAATAGTATCTATCTATCTATCTATCTATCTATCTATCTATCTATCTATCTATCTATCTATGATTTACACTTCCATGTAAAGAGTTGCTCAAAAATGTAAGATTACACGAAATTTGATCATATAATTGGTAATGAAGAAGAAAGTTATATTGTGCAGAAAGATTTCAATGGACAAATGAGGTGTGTTATACTCCTTTTAACTTCTCCAGCTGCTGAATAGGCATCTGAGATTGGTGGCTGGAGAAACCAGAAGTGAGTGCATGATCTTCAAGTAGCTGCACTGCTTATAGGGAATGTCACAGGTGGGCAGAGAAGTGGCAATTGGAATTCAACCCAAAGGATTGTGGGGTAATGCATTTGGGGAGGTCAACCAGACAAATGTAATGCACAATAAATGATAGGGTTCTGAGAAGTGTACAGGAATACAGAGAACTTCAAGTGTGTGTTTACAAATCCCTAAAGATAGCAGAATAGGTAGATAAGATGACCAAGGCATACAGTACATTGCTATGGAGAGCTTGCATCAGGAAAGAGACCCATTGGGCATCACCAGCTGCGCTACTAGGGCATCTGCATGAAGGACACGAAGGTGCTTGATTTTATTACGGAGTCCTGGGAAAGGCTTACAGCTGACCACATTAGATGGAGAAGTACCCTGAACCAACACCTCTAAACAGGGAAAAGAAGCTAATGAGTGCTGCAGCAGACAAGCGGGCACGAAGAAAGGAGTGCAACAGCTCTAGCAGATTAACAACCACATACAGATATGACCTCTGTGACCGGGACTGCCACTCCAGCATTGGTCTCTTCAGTCACAAGCGACGTTGCTTCAGGGAAGCAGAAACCTAGAACAACGAGGATGTAACCCATGGTCAGCCATGACTGAAAGGGGCCGTACCTCACTTCACTTGTTTTGTTAGTCAGAGTCTAGATACAAGAGTAAACACTGCTCACTGTATTACAAGAAGTAAGGTTTGTTTGCTTTAGAACAGAGGAAATTGAAGGGAGATTAAGTTGAAGTCAGTATATGATTATGAGGGCCTAGCTAAGAAGAATTAGGAACAGCCTATTTCCCTTCACTGAAAGGTTAGGTTTAAAGTAATTGGCAGAAGGATTTGAATGAAGTTAATCTGAATTTCTTGTCACAAGAGGACGGTAGGATTCTGAAACTCACAGTGCCTGAAAGATGGGTAAAGCCAGGAACCCTCAACGCCTTTGAAAGTCTTTTCCCTGGGCTGGGGGAATCCAGAACTAGAGGGAATAAGTTTACAGTGAGAGGGGAAAGATTTAAAAGGGACCTAAGGGACAACATTTTCATGCAGGGGGTGGTGTATGTATGGAATGAGCTGCTAGAGGAAATGGTGGACGTTGGTACAATTACAACATTTAAAAGGCACCTGGATGAGGTATATGAATAGGAAGAGTTTAGAGGGATATGGGTCAGGTGCTGGCAAATGAGAATAAATTAATTTAGGATACCTGGTCGGCATGGACGAGGGGACTGAGGATCCGTTTCCGTGCTACATATTTCTATGACTCTATGACTCTAAATACATTTGGATATGCACTTGATGTATAAAACAAGAGATAGAAAGTGAAATTTGACTAAATAGTTTTATTTGGTTGGCACATACTAGTTTAATGGCTTCCTTCTGTGTCATAAGCTTAGTTTCTTTTACATTTTATAAAAACCTTGGGTTTCTTGTTGGTTTGAAAAATTAGTTATACCATATGCATTCTTTGATTTCATGAAGGGAAAATGCTTCATTATTGTCTTCCATAGCTACCTCTTCAGATATGTTTAGGTGAAACAGTCTTGAGACTGTAATTATGGTCTCTGCAAGCCAGCTAAGAAGAGATGCAACTGATTTGACAGCGCTCTTGTCATAAGGTTGGAAGTTCAAGTCCCACTCTAGATCAAGCAACACAATCTAGGCTGACAATCCAAATGCAGTACTAAGGGAATTGTCTCATTCCTGATGAAGGGCTTATGCCCGAAACGTCCATTCTCTTGCTCCTCGGATGCTGCCTCACCTGCTGTGCTTTTCCAGCACCACACTCTCAACTCTGATCTGCAGCATCTTCAGTCCTCACTTTCCCTTAGTACTAAGGGAATTGTATATTGTCAGAGATACCATCTTTCAGATAAAACATTAAACTTTGGATGTGCAGAAGTTATAAAAGGTTATATAAAAATGCAGATCTATCTTTCTATATAAACAATATGTTTGCAATGTAGTTGTGGTTATTATTCATATTCACCAAAAACAGGAAGTACAAAATTTACAGATGCTGAAAATCTGAAGCAAACAGAAAATGAATGGAGTCATATTGGACTCAAACATTAACCCATTTCTCTCTCCACCGACACTGCCAGACCTGGTTCAGCATTTTCTGTGTTTGTACCATACAACACTATTGCTAATGTTTCAAATATTACAAAATACTGTAGCAAATACATTCATAGAACTATTTTGCAAGCAACAAAGTAACCAGTCCCCACTTAAATATCTACCTTCATGTTCAGATCATCTTGTCTTCTTTCCACATGCAGTTTGAAGACAAAGCACAAACATAGTACAGAAAAATGGGAAGCTTTACCCGGCATTTATTTAAGAATAAATAAGCTCAGACCATGACATCTGTACCCAAGATGCAGCTGGACAGAATAGAAACATAGCGCAAAGCATCTTTGCTTTCCCCAGCAACCATTTTGGCCCACGATTTACACCACGAGGTACAGAACCAGCCCTGTAGTTGTAGAAAAATCCTAAAGAGACCTGAGTTGCCTGCAGTGTGAAAGATACAAATGACCAACAGGCCAAAAAATTCTCATTCCCATGAACATACATCTGATAAGACTGCCCAGGGAGGTACAGAAGCAAGGGATCATAATCTAGTAAGAACCATTTGTTGGATTTAAATTTATTTTGTGCTTTCTATGCTTTTTTTGTTGAATTACACACAATTTCTTGATCAAGCAAGAGAAAAGCCCATTAGTTTCTGGGAGATTATTTCAGCACTGTATTTTGTTCACCCCAGGTAACTAGCTAGGATCAAGACATCTCATTTTCCTGCATATAATATATCTTGTCATTGATTTACACTTAGAAGAGTAGTGATTGTAACGAGGTCAGCCAGGTGGACATCATAGAATGAGTTTCTTGATTGAGCATGTTAACCCAGTCCAATCAGTTATCCCTGGCTGACAGAGATAAATAGGAGTCCCCCTGCCCTCCCCTTCACTGTTTTGATCACACAGCATTGCCCTTTGACGTGAAGGGCACTGCTTGTCACTGGCCACTTGGGTGTTTTCCTACTTTTCCTGGTGGTGAAAATTAAATAAAGATTTGTGCACTTTATGTCTCTCACTGTGTCTCACAGCTGCACACACACACACACACCATGGGTGCTGGGAAAAAAAATAAGCACTACCGCAGTTAGGCGGTAGTGTGGGGGTTAATTTAAAAAAAAAAAAAAAAAAAAAAAGAAAAAAAAATTAATTGGAGTCCCCCTGCCCTCCCCTTCACTGTTTTGATCACACAGCATTGCCCTTTGACGTGAAGGGCACTGCTTGTCACTGGCCACTTGGGTGTTTTCCTATTTTCCTGGTGGTGAAAATTAAATAAAGGTTTGTGCACTTTGTGTCTCACACCTGCACACACACACACACACACACACACACCATAGGTGCTGGGGAAAAAATAAGCACTACCGCACTCGGTGGTAGTGTGGGGGTTTTTAAAAAAAAAGAAAGAAAAAAAAGAAAGAAGAAAAAAAAGAAGAAAAAAAAATAAATAGGAGTCCCCCTGTCCTCCCCTTCACTGTTTGATCACACAGCATTGCCCTTTTGAGAAGGGCACTGCTTGTCACTGGCCACTTGGGTGTTTTCCTATCTTCCTGGTGGTGGGAATTGAATAAAGATTCGTGCACCTTGTGCCTCTCACTGTGTCTCACACCTGCACACACACACACACACACAACATGGGTGCTGGGAGAAAATAAGCACGACCACAGTTAGGCGGTAGTGTGGGGGTTTAAAAAAAAGGAAGAAAAAAGAAAAAAAGAAAAAAACAAACAAAAAAAAGACCAGGAGTTTAAAAAAAAGAAAAATAAGAAAAAAGAAATAAATAGGAGTCCCCCTGCCCTTTCCTTCACTGTTTGATCACACAGCATTGCCCTTTTGTGAAGGGCACTGCTTGTCACTGGCCACTCCGGTGTTTTCCTATCTTTCTGGTGGTGGAAATTGAATAAAGATTCGTGCACCTTGTGTCTCTCACCAAGTCTCACACCTGCACACACACAACGTGGGTTGTGGGGAAAAATAGCACTACCGCAGTTAGGCCGTAGTGTGGGAAAAAGAAAAAAAAATTTTTTAAATCAATAAATAGGAGTCCAGGCAGCGGGCCATGGAGGAGGTTGTTAGGGCCAACTGCCTGCCCCTCTTCCGAGGTTACGTTAGAGCCCGGGTGTCTCTGGAGAAGGAGCACACGGTCTCCACCAACATCCTGGAGTTATTCAGGGAGAGGTGGGTGTTGCAGGGAGTGGAGTGCATTATTTCTCCTTCCAACTCTATTTTGATTTAATCCCTGCCCTCCCCTTCACTGTTTTGATCACACAGCATTGCCCTTTGATGTGAAGGGCACTGCTTGTCACTGGCCACTCGGGTGTTTCCTTTCTTCCTGGTGGTGGAAATTTGAATAAAGGTTTGTGTTTTTCACTGTGTCTCACACCTGCACGGACATAACATGGGAAAGGAAAAAAAAACAGGAATGCCCAAGGTTCTGAAAAAAGAGAAAAAAATAAATAAATTGGAGTTGACAATGTGGTGCTGGAAAAGCAGAGCACATCAGGCAGCATCCAAGGAGCAGAAGAATTGACACTTCAAACAAAAGCCCTTCATCAGGATTTCCTATTCTCCAGCATCTGCAGTCCTCACTTTTGCCGAGATATATATAAGAACATTAATATATAAATAAGGCCGACTTTGTTACAATTACTACAGCATTACCCTTTGTTGAGAAGGGCACTGCTTGACACTGGCCTCTCTGGTGTTCCCTTTCTACCAGGTGGTGAAATATAAATAAAGAATCATGCACTTGTTGTTCTTCACTGTGTCTGACACCTGCACACACACGACGTGGGTGCTCGGGGAAAATAAGCACTACTGCTTATGCGCTGAGATGGTAGTGTAGCAGAAAATAAAAGGAAGAAAGAAATACAAAAAAAAAGGAGTATCAAGAAAAAAAGATAGGAGTATCAAAGGTTGTGTTCACTCTGCGAGCTGGCTTTGAGGGAGCTGAATCAGTCTGAAAGGCACGCCATGTGTAAATGAAGGGTGACTTGGTGATGAAATTCTGGCCTCTGTGGAGTTATTTCAAGGAAAAGAAAGCATTATACATGAGACATGGTGTCAGAAATAAGCAGCTGAAAGTGTGGATTTTAAGAGCTTTAAGAGAGCCAGTTCCTACACTTGTAGAGATGAAAGGTGATGTGAGACAGAACTGGTACTTTTTCTAGTCTCAAGGATAAAACTATGAGATGGTCACAGAGCTAAACAGAAACCCTGAATACAGTTGAATAGCAACTCTGTTAGACGAGTTGATCAGTGTAGAGGGAGGTTTCGGACAGAGTCTGTTCCTGGTCCATGAGGAGTAGTGAGAGTTAAGGGTTGGGTTAGGTTGGGCCAGACAATGGGCTGGTGATGTATCAGATCCGGGAGGGCAATTTATGTTCATGAGGGTGTCTGGGGGAGGAGTTGGGGACTCTAACTTAGAGTTTAGCATGTTCTTGGAAGGTTCCAGACTTCAACTTCAAGGGCAATTTTCGATAGAGTTAACTGCATCAGGACTTCCAACACATTGACCAGATTCCTGTATACATTCCAAGTCAATGCTACTGCAATAACCAGCTTCCAACTGAAAAGACGTGGGTCTTGAACTCTTACAGCCAAATGTGCGGTATTGTATTACTTTAGTTTATGCAATGTTGTCAGTTTGAATTAACTCAACTCCCACGATAAGAAATGTCACTGATTTCTGCATTGAACTTGATGGATTGTTTCAGTTAGTTCGCAAAACTAATCTTGTATAACAGATATTTTATATTTTGACATTATACAGTCTATTCTGCAAGTTTAATAGTTTAGCAGCTCAGGAATCAAATTTAGGCATTATTAACAGGTTTGCAACGGAAAATATCATTATTTGTCTGAAATATTAAAAGCTAATGAACAGTTTATGGTGACAATATTATGATGGGTGCTAGTGGTAACAAAATTTAGTGCCGTTTGGTACATACAACAGTCTTTACCTTATAGTACACATCTGAGTTAATAGCAGCACATTAAGAAATTACATAATAAAATAACTAAGACTTTGAAACTTTTATGTGTGTTATATGATGGGCGGTAGTTACTTCCTTGCAGGGACCAATTAGATTAAAACACAGATGGGAACCATTAAGATTCCACACAAAAGTTGAAAATTAGTTGAGATCATTAACCAATTTAAACCAATCAACAGAATAGTTTTTGTATTAAAATCGACACTTAAATTGAAATTTTAATCATGGTGAACTCCTTAGCCTATTCAATGGGGGTTAATATCAAAGCAGACTACGTATGTTAGAGTTTATTCTATTTTATTCTTGTTTAAGCTGTTTATGAACATTGTCTCTGAAGATCAACTTATATACTGGATAAACTTCTTTCGATTATCTTGCTATTAAAGATGTTGGTGGACTCTCTGAACTGGTCAGGATGAGTCCTGCCAAAATTCACAGTCACTTAACATCTTCCTTTCAGTGTGCAGCTGTACAGCAGCAAAGGGTTCCCTGACTGGTCCAGAAGTGAATATGTAACTAAGTATTCAAGATCCTGTGAGTTAATTTTTACACACGTTTGGGAGGCTTTAATCTGAAGTCATCTCAGCTCCAGGACATCTCAGCAGGACTTCCTCAGACTAGTGTCCTAGGCTCAGACACCTGCAGCTGCTTCATATCTGACCTTCTTTTCATCATAAGGTCAGAACTGGGGATGTTTGCTTATGATTGCACAATGTTCAGCACCATTTGCAATTCCTCAGATCCTGAAGCAGTCCATGTTCAAATGCAACAAAATCTGGATAACAGTTAGGCTTAGGCCTGACAAATGACAAGTAACATTTGCACTGCACAAATGCTAGGCAATGGCCATCACCAATGAGAGACAATCTATCCACTGCCCCTTGACATTCAATGAATACCATTACTGAATCCCATCGTATCAACAACCTTGGGATTACCATTGACCAGAAACTCACTAGATTCTCCACATAAACACAGTGGCAATAAAAAAAGGTCAGAAACCAGGAATACTGTGTCAAGTAACTCACATCTTGATTCCCCAAAGTCTATCCACTATCTACAAGGCACAAGTCATGAATGTGATAGAATACTCCCCACTTGCCTGGAGGGGTGCAGCTCCAAAAACATTCAAGAAGCTTGAGACCATCTTTGACAAAGCAGCCCCTCCATCCACCACCAATGCTCAGTAGTAACACTGTGTACTATCTACAAGGTACACTGCAGAAATTCCCTAAAGATGCTCAGATTTCATCTTCGAAACCTATGACCACTTCAATTGAGAATGACAAGGACAGCAGATACCTGGGAGCGCCACCACCTTCCAAGTTCCTCTCCAAGCCACTCATTATCTTGACTTGGAAACATATCACTTTCATTCTTTCATTGTTGTTGGGTCAAAATCCTGGAATTCCCTTCCAAATGACATTAGGAGTCAACCCACAGTAGGCGGACTGTAGTGGTTCAAGAAGGCAGCTCACCACCACCTTCTCAAGAGCAACTCAGGATGGGCAATAATAAATGCTGGACCAGCCAGCAATGTCCACATCCTACAAATTAATAAAAAAAAAAGCAAGCAGCATGTCTATCTGTGAGTGAAAGCAATCAAACGGAGCTATAATGGTTGTTCCTCCTCAGTATGCTGTTTATTCACTGCTGGGTCAAAATGACCGGGATGTCTGTGGGAAACAGTTGCTTTGGGTACTAAAATTGATGGAGACCAGTTTGCTCTGGGACAGTGTACCTGACACACTATAAATGCTCCAGGAGGCAATTCCCTAACAAAGGTGGGAGGAGGAAGCCAGGGATAAGAGAACTGCAAGGTTTTCTTGTAGGGTATAGAGAAAAACTCCAGCTATCCATGTTCTCAAGAAAACATTAACAAAAGTATAGCACTTGTCTATTTAGACCCTGTGCTTGTTCCAGACAAGTTAACTGGACCAGGGGGAACTACCATTACATCTTCCTGTTAATTGATGACTGATTACATCATTGGACCACAATTTGTATATTTAAAAGCTTAAGTACAAACTAGATTGGGGTGGGAAAGGAATATGTAAGCTCTGGCTTCATTTTTAATCATCCCTGCTTGGAAAATTCAGCAAAAAGAAGCAAGTTTTTTTTTCAAAGTTAAAACTCGCACAGCACCAGCTTATAGTCTGACAGATTTTTTGGAAGCACTAGCTTTCGGAGCACTGCTCCTTCATCAGGGGTGGTTGTCCTAATGAAGGAGCAGCGATCTGAAAGCTAGTGCTTCCAAATGAACCTGTTGGACTATAACCTGGTATTGTGTGATTTTTAACTTTGTACACCCCAGTCCAACACCGGCACCTCCACATCATTTTTCAGATTACTGACATGGAAAGCAATTAATCTATCAGTATGCAAAATGAATGAAATTAAAGTCGGAAAATAGGGTGCAGCAAGCATGTCAATATGCGATTGCTTTCTGCAAAGTATAAAAAGAAAACTGGCAACACTGATCATTAGAGGATTGTTATTTTTCATTTTAATTATCAACATGCTTAGAGGACTTTCATTTACTTGACTTGTAAATTGCAACTTATGATCTAATCACATGATAGTTTAACGATACAATGTAACAGAGCTGAAATTAAATATGGATGCGATGGCATTACTCCACTCTCACTTGAACGCATTGTTCTGCAGTGACTGGTCAAATAGCCAGCAGTTGTCTAATACCAGCAGCACCATAGATAGCAGTGGCTGCCCAGCACTACAGGCAATTCCCACTGAAGTCAACCCATTTTCCCAGACCTGTAAGTAAAGTCGAGGAGTTTTCTGTAACCAAGCGATTTGGGTAATGGGTAGCAACCTTGGCAGGGCAGGAGTGGGAATAAGTTGGGGGATGGGAGCCACCTCTATTCAGCACTGAACCGAAGGGATTCCTGATTATTCATCAAAAAGGTTTCACTAGAAGATGTGTACATCTCTGGCTGCAGGTAAAATATCCATGTCTTTGGAAAGAGGCTTTTATGTGGCCAACTTGAGCGTCTTAATTGGACAAAGGTGAGTAGACTACCAAACGATTCCCAAACCACTGACAAAATACCAGCAGTTGTGAGATAAGTGTGGTCACCATGGGATCTGATGTTATTGACTGCCTTATCTGCCATTCCATTCCCAGGGCTCAGTCTCCACAAAACTCCATTCAACAACTTGCAGTCCTACAGCAAAAATCTAAGCATTATGGAATTCCCTCCTGAATAGCATTTTGCATCTACCCTCAGTAGCAGTTCAAGAATGCAGGTCACCATCACCTTCTCAAGGGCAACAAGGGATGGACAATAAATGTCAGTCCAGCCTGCACCCTCCATGTCTCATGAGTGATTTTTTAAAAAAAATGATAGGGATTACAGTATAGAACCTTTCAGCAGTTTCCACATACATGCTGTTCCTGGAATCCTACCACACTGGTTTTTTACTTCCTCAATGCAAGGCATGCTGTTTAAATTCCATCTTTTGCATTGAATTTGAATTCCACCATCTGTCTCAGTTGGTTTTGTACCCAGGTCTGCAGAATATCAGATGCAGGAATACTAGCCTCGTGACTTTACCACTATGCAACATCACTCTCACATTGCAAACTGTATTCAGATGTCTTATTCATTACACCATCCACTTTCCATTTCTTTTACACTCAATGTTTGCAATGTTTAAATCCATGAGTGCTGGTCACCTGAATTACTTCATGTAGTCATAAGTTACAAATTCTAACTACTTTCTGGATCACCACCTCTTCCTGAATTCCACACATCTCCAGCAATTCAGCAATGGCAGGTACGTTCTGCGATATGTCACGGTGAACTTAACATTGATTGGATCTTTTACTCCCTAACTCTTTCAATCATCTCATTCTGATTCCAGCTTAATTCAGAAACCCAAAGATTGCTGCTGGCCCAAACACTGCAGCTGACTTTTTAACAGTCGAACTTGAACTGCAGATGCAGCAATACTTTCTGACAAATTTGGATGTCACCACAACAACTACAAAGACTTTAGTACTTTTGGACATTTTATAATTGCAGAATTTCTTAAATTACCTCACCTGCAAGTTGGGAGTCTGTCCTTTAAAGACTGATCAGCATTGGGCCATGTCATTGCTTGCTCTTTGGAAATGGGGTGCAAATTTGCCATCTCAATTTGTATCCCCAAATTATACATTTTTTGACATATCAGCTGGTAGTAGGGTTATGAGATGTCAGAATTACACTCACTTAGTATTCCTCTGTCTGCACTTTTCTCAGTCATGTAGACCATGTCATAGACAATAGTCACTAGGTCTCACCCTCACAACGCGCAGTCCTTCAATCCCTCTGCTCCAATCCCAACCTCACCATCAAGCCAGCAGATAAAGGGGGCGCAGTGGTAGTCTGGCGCACTGACCTCTATACTGCTGAAGCCAAACGCCAACTCGAGGACACCTCTTCCTATCGCCGCCTCAACCATGACCCCACCCCCCATCACCAAACCATCATCTCCCAGACCAAACAGAACCTGATCACCTCTGGAGATGATTAGATTGGATTAGATTACCTACAGTGTGGAAACAGGCCCTTCGGGCCAACAAGTCCACACCGACCCTCCGAAGCGCAACCCACCCATACCCCTATACCTAACACTACGGGCAATTTAGCATGGCCAATTCACCTAACCTGCACATCTTTGGACTGTGGGAGGAAACCGGAGCACCCAGAGGAAACCCACACAGACACGGGGAGAATGTGCAAACTCCACACAGTCAGTCGCCTGAGGTGGGAATTGAACCTGGGTCTCTGGCGCTGTGAGGCAGCAGTGCTAACCACTGTGCCACCGTGCCACCCACCGCTTCTAACCTCATAGTCCGGGAACCCCGCACTGCCCGGTTCTACCTCCTTCCCAAGATCCACAAGCCGGACCATCCTAGCCGACCCCTTGTATCAGCATGCTCCTGCCCCACTAAACTCATTTCTACCTACCTTGACACTGTCCTATCCCCCCCAGTCCAGGAACTCCCATATACATTCGAGACACCATCCACGCCATCCACCTCCTCCAAGACTTCTGTTTCCCCGCCCCCAACGCCTTATTTTCACCATGGATATCCAATCCCTTTACACCTCCATCCGCCATGACCAGGGTCTCCAAGCCCTTCGTTTTTTCCTCTCCCGACATCCTCAACAATACCCTTCCACCGACACTCTCATTCGTTTGGCCGAACTGGTCCTCATCCTTAACAATTTCTCCTCCGAATCCTCCCATTTCCTCCAGACCAAAGGGGTAGCCATGGGCACTTGTATGCCTGTCTCTTTGTTGGCTATGTAGAACAGTTGATCTTCCGTAATTACACCTGCACCACACCCCAACTCTTCTTCCGCTACATTGATGACTGCATTGGCGCCACCTCGTGCTCCCATCAGAAGGTTGAGCAATTCATAAACTTCACCAACATATTCCACCCTGATCTTAAATTTACCTGGACCATCTCTGACACCTCCCTCCCCTTTCTGGACCTCTCCATCTCCATTAATAATGACCGACTTGACATTGACATTTTTTACAAACCCACCGATTCCATCAGTTACCTGGATACACCTCTTCCCACCCTACCTCTTGCAAAAATGCCACCCCGTATTCCCAATTCCTCCACATCCGCCGTATCTGCTCCCAGGAGGACCAGTTCCACCACAGAACATAACAGATGGCCTCCTTCTTTGGAGACCACAATTTCCCTTCCCACGTGGTTAAAGATACCCTCCAATGCATCTCATCCACATCCCGCACCTCCGCCCTCAGACCCCACCCCTCCAACCGTAATAAGGACAGAACGCCCCTAGTGCTCATCTTCCACCCTACCAACCTTCGCATAAACCAAATCATCTGCCGACATTTCCGTCACCTCCAAAAAGACCCCACCAACAGCGATATATTTCTCTCCCTACCCCTTTCCACCTTCCGCAAAGACCATTCCCTCCGTGACTACCTGGTCAGATCCATGTCCCCCCTATAACACACCATCCCATCATAGAACGTAGAACATAGAACAATACAGCACAGAACAGGCCCTTCGGCCCACGAGGTTGTGCCGAATATTTGTCCTAGCTTAAGCACCTATCCATTTACCTATCCAATTACCGCTTAAAGGTCACCAATGATTCTGACTCTGCCACTCCCACAGGCAGCGTATTCCATGCTCCCACCACTCTCTGGGTAAAGAACCTACCCCTGACATCCCCCTATACCTTACACCCTTCACCTTAAATTTATGTCCCCTTAAATTTATGTCCCCATCCTGGCACCTTCCCCTGCCACCGCAGGAATTGCAAAACCTGCACCCACTCCTCCTCCCTCACCTCCATCCAAGGCCCTAAAGAAGCCTTCCACATCCATCAAAGTTTTACCTGCACATCCACCAATATCATTTATTGTATCCATTGCTGCCGATGCAGTCTCCTCTACATTGGGGAGACTGGACGCCTCCTAGCTGAGCACTTTAGGGAACATCTCCGGGACACCCACACCAATCAACCACACCGCCCTGTGGCCCAACATTTCAACTCCCCCTTCCACTCTGCCAAGGACATGGAGGTCCTGGGCCTCCTTCACCGCCACTCCCTCACCACCAGACGCCTGGAGGAAGAGCGCCTCATCTTCTGCCTCGGAACACTTCAACACCAGGGCATCAATGTGGACTTCAACAGTTTCCTCATTTCCCCTTCCCCCACCTTACTCTAGTTCCAAACTTCCAGCTCAGCACTATCCCCATGACTTATCCTACCTGCCTATCTTCTTTTCCATGTATCCACTCCACCCTCCTTGACCTATTATCTTCATCCCCTCCCCAACTCACCTATTGTACTTTGCTACTTTCTCCCCACCCCCCCCCCCTCCTCTAGCTTATCTCTCCACCTTTAAATAAAGGTGCCTTTATTCCTGATGAAGGGCTTTTGCCCAAAATGTCAATTTTACTGCTTCTCGGATGATGCCTGAACTGCTGCGCTCTTCCAGCACCACTAATCCAGAATCTGGTCTCCAGAATCTGCAGTCATTGTTTTTACCTAATAGACAATAGGTGCAGGAGTAGGCCATTCTGCCCTTCGAGCCAGCACCACCATTCATTATGATCATGGCTGATCATCCCCAATCAGTATCCTGTTCCTGCCTTATCCCCACAACGCTTGATTTCACTATCCTTTAGAGCTCTATCCAACTCTTATTGATCGGTGTGGGTTCCATGGGCTGAATGGCCTGATTAGATTCCCTACAGTGTGGAAACAGGAACTTTGGCCCAACAAATCCACACCGACCCTCCGAAGAGTAACCCACCCAGACCCATTTCCCTCTGACCAACACACTTCACACTATGGACAATTTAGCATGACCAATTCACCTGACCTGCACATCTTTGGACTGTGGGAGGAAACTCATGCAGACATGGGGAGAATGTGCAAGCTCTACACAAACAATCATCCGAGGCTGGAATTGAATCCCTGGTGCTGTGAGGCAGCAGTGCTAACCACTGAGCCACCGTGCCACCTGCTTTGACACTTGTGGGGCCACTATGATCTAAAAATATTTGGTGGCACGGCAGCAATGGCAAAAGGGAGCTAGATTTCAATGGTGTGGACAGCTGAGATTTGTGCCCATACTGACACCTAAAATAAACCTTCTAATACGATAAACATTGCAGATGTAACTAATTTGAGTCAATGACTTAAAAGGGATGCCTAACCAGACAATGTTCTTCTCTGCTGTTGTATTTTTCTTTCAGTTTTAGTAAAATAAATTTCAAAATAAGATAGATATAAAATACCAAGCTTTTGAAACTTGCAAGGGAATATTTCTTTTCAAGGTTCTTACACCTGAACTAAACTGTCAATAGATGAGAGATATAAAAAGCCAACATCACTTACGTTTTGGTTAGATCTACACAGGTTCAGGGCTATTACAGAACTGCAGCAACAGCTTGGAGACTGCAGAACAGCCACTTCAAAGTTCAAGCAGGAAAGGTTGCAGATTGTTGGACATAGAAAAAGATAAAAGTTAAAAGATAGTTAATAGATAGGGAATAAGATAAAGGTTTCAAACATGTGACTGCATTGAATTAAATTAAGAAATACAGTAGAGAAAGATAATTATTATTTGCTGGTTGGTTACTAGGGTTTTAATGCAAAGTACACACACTTATAATTTATCAATATAAAACTGAATCTTAGCAGTGTGACTAGATTTACTTCTCCAGCCCTTGGGGTAGTGATGAATGTAAATTATATTGGACGGTTGACCACCATTTTCCCATCCGCTTCCAATCCAATCACTATAAAACAGCTGGACTGCCCATCCATCAGTTTTAAAAGAGAAATGAACAGATAGTTAGGCTCACTAATATGCCAAGTGTCTCAATCATTACCCTGCCTATACCATAATATTCGAAAAGAAAGTGAGGTCTGCAGGTGCTGGAGATCAGCTCTACACCATAATATTGTTGACGTGGGCAGACTGGTTGGAGTTGGAAGACAGCCCAGCTAGTAACAAAGTTGAAAGGAAGGGCTGCTATGTCCTTTGTGGTGTCCCCTGTGCACATCAGAGGCACCACTCCGCTCCCCCCTCCAGACCTTATCACCCACTTTGTCACTTGCAGCTTGGCCACCAAAAAAAGACAATGAACCTCCATCCCCTTGCCCCTTCTCTGGGTTTGCCCATATTTACCCACCCAAAAGGTTCAGGATACGACTGGCTAGTAATGGTCCTACATTTTGTGGTCTCCTCTGAGTCCCAGCAGCACCCACAATTGTGCTCTGACACTGCTGAGATTGAGAGCACTGCAGATTCAATCAAATTAGCTGGAAGGCCAAGAGGTGGGATTTGCTTCCACTGAGGAATGGAAGTCAGACTGACACCACCTTAACACAGCCCACGGTATGTTTTTGTTATGGGGCAGTCTTATTGAACATCAGTCATCTTCTTCTGGGTTGTGAGCAGTATGTCACATCCAGAATTTGGCACTCAGTTTCCAGTTTTTAAGCAGGATTCAATTTTACCTTCTCCCCTCTTGGTTACTGAAGGCTGCTTTCAGGAACCTGTTGGTTCTCGGCACATTGGCTGGTACCTCATTCATTTGAACCTTGACAGTGAGTGGCTGTAAGCTACTCTTCCACTGTGACTATCATGAGCCATTAAGCTCTGGTTATATTCATTTTATGCACTCTGATTCACAGTGGAATGCAGACTGTCATAGAGTTTTACAGCACTGAAAGAAGCTCTTCAACACATCTCAAACATTTACCTATTATGTCCATTTTTTAGCACTTGGAATGTGGTCTTGAGTGCTATGGCCTTTTGAGTGTTCATCTGAATATTAAGTGTTGTAATGGTTCCTGTCTCTATCATCCTTTCAGGCAGTGAGTTCCAGATACCAATCATCATCCGGGTGAAAAAATATTCTTCTTTAAATCCCCTTTAAACCTCCTGCCCCTTACCTTAAAACTCTGTTCCTGGTTATTGATCCATCTTCTCAGGAGCAAGGTACCTCCTTATCGGCACGGCAGCTCATTGGTTAGCACTGCTGCCTCACATCACTGGGGACCTGATTTGATCCCAGCCTTGGGTCTGTGTGGAGTTTGCACATTCTCCTCGTGTCTGTGTGGGTTTCTGCCAGGTGCACTGATTTCCTCGACAGTCCATGTTAAGTGGATTGTCTATGTTAACTTGGCCATAGTGTCCAGGGATGTGTAGGTTAGGTGCGTTAGCCATGGGAAATACAGGGTTACTGGAATGGAATAGGTCTGGGTGGGATGCTCTTCGGAGGATTAGTGGGGACTTGTTGAGCTGAATGGTCTGTTTCCACACTGTGAGGATTCTATAAAAATAATTATGCCACTCAATTTTATTTACCTCAATTATGTCCCCTTTCAGCCTCCTCTTTTCTTACTCACAAGACTCTACATTAAAACAAACACTATCAATTTTTTTGTGGTTCTTTTGTGCCCTAACTAGATTATGTACACTCTGCCCTCCAGGCATACGTGTTTCTCCCTTCCACATTTGTCTTGACATGACCCCCGACTGTATCCATGCTATATCCTGTCTTTCTGTTGTTTTGCAGAGGAGCAATGGTGAGATCTCAGGAAGAATTTAGGTGGCGACTATTTCTTTTCTCTGTTGGATAGTTTCAGCAAGAGAGTACATGAATTAAAATGCATGTATTATAGTGTGTCAATGGATTCGTGCAAAATAGACCTGCAACTATGTAGGATAATGAATGTCCCTTTTTAAAGATGAGCTATTTCACACGCTGACAACCATTATCTGTTTAAAGCTATTGCTTTCAGTGATACGCAAATGTTGCTTTTAAATATAATAACAATGTGGATATAGACAGAATAATTTAGTCCACGAAATTATTCTGTGGAAAACACTTTGGCTCTTACAGGGGTCACATCGTTTATGTACCTATGCAATTATAATTTAATTTTTACTCCCTACTAATATTTTTGGCATGTTTACTCATGTCCTTCACAACTACTTTCCTTCATATCCACATACATTGAAGTCATAGAGATGTATAGTACAGAAACAGATCTTTCAGTTCAACTCGTCCACGTCGACCAGATATCCAAAGTTAATGTAGTCCTATTTGCCAGCACTTGGCCCATATCCCTGTAAACCCTTCCTATTCAGATGCCTATCCAGATGCCTTTTAATGTTATAATTGTACCATCCTCCATCACTTCCTCTGGCAGCTCATTCCATACACGCACCACCCTCTGCATGAAAAAGTTGCCCCTTAAGTCCCTTTTAATTCTTTCCCCTTTCCCCCTAAACCTATGCCCTCTAATTCTGGTCTCCCCTACCTACGCCCCTCATAATTTTATAAACCTCTATGAGGTCACCCCTCAGCCTCCAACAGTCCGGGGAAAACAGCCACAGACTATTCAGTCTCTCCCTATAGCTCAAATCTTCCAATCCTGGCAACATCTTTGTAAATCTTATCTAAACCCTGTCAAGTTTCGCAACATCTTTCCGATAGGAAGGAGACCAGAATTGCACGCAATATTCTAACAGTGGCCTACCAATGTCCTGTACCGCTACAACATGACCTCCCAACTCCTGTACTCAATACTCTCACCAATAAAAGAAAGCACACCAAATGCCGCCTTCACTATCCCATTTGTCTGTGACACCACTTCCTAGGAACAATGAACCTGCACTCAAAGGTCTCTTTGTTCAGCAACACTCCACAGGACCTTACCATTTAGTATAGAAGTCCTGTTTTGATTCGTCTTTCCAAAATGTAGCTCTTCGCATTTATCGAAATTAAACTCTAACTGCCACTTCTTGGCGCATTGGCCTATCTGATCAAGATCCCATTGTATTCTGAAATACCCTTCTTCGCATGTCCACTACACCTCCAATTTTGGTGTCATCTGCAAATTTACTAACTATACCTCTAAATTTCCACCTCACAATAAATGTACCTAAAATTCAAGGAATACAGAGGAACAGGAGAAGGACATCAATGACCTGGAGTCTATTTTATTCAATGAGATCATGACTGATCTGTAGCCAAACTCTATTATACCCACTTTGGTTCCACAATCTCTTAATACTCCTGATTACCTTAAGCAATCAATCTCACATTGAAAACTATTAACATAGGGTGTTGTGAGAGAGATTGTACACTTTCACATTCTTCATAAACAAGTTTTTCCATAACATTTATCCTGAATGACCTGCCTCACCAGCAGAAAAAAACATTTACTTTTTTTCCTTATGACTTCCTTCAAAATTTAGAATCCTCATTAAAATATCCTTTAAACTCATAATCCAGAGAATACAAACCTCGGCCCAGATTTCTGTAATGACTGGAATGGATTGAATTGTGATGAAGGTGCCCAGAAGACATCACAATTCCTCATCCTGTTCCTGAATCCACGATTGCTCATTTCACAAGAATGGGATTGGGGGTTATCAGTGGACTGCACAGAATACGATTGGAGCAGTTAACTTGGTCTAATCAGGGAGTCCTGGCTGACAGATATAAACAGGACTGCCCGGGGTTCTGCTTACTCTAGGAGGTGGCTATGTGCTAGCTGGGTCAGTGTCTTGTACAATGCATGTGTAAATAAAGGATGACTTGGTCACGGGATACTGGCCATCATGAAATTATTTCAGGGGCAGTCTGTAGCTTGTGAATCTAGATTAGAGTGATGCTGGAAAAGCACCTTCTCGCAGAGCGCTTTAGGGAACATCTCCGGGACACACGCACCAATCAACCCCACCGCCCTACAGCCCAACATTTCAACTCCCCCCACATTACCCCAATTCCAGCGTTACAGCTCAGCACCATCCTCATGACCAGTCCTACCTGCCAATCTTCCTTCCCACCTATCCGCTCCACCCTCCTCTCTGACCTATCACCTTCATCCCCACCCCCATCCACCCATTGTACTCTTTGCTACCTTCTCACCATCTCCATCACCCTCTCATTTATCTCCCCACCCTGGAGGCTCCCTGCCTTCATTCCTGATGAAGGGCTTTTGCCTGCAACGTCGATTTTCCTGCTCCTTGGATGCTGCCTGACCTGCTGTGCTTTTCCAGCACCAGTCTAATCTAGACTCTGGTTTCAAGCATCTGCAGTCTTCACTTTTGCCTATAGCTTGTGAATCAGCCATATATTTCAATGATTAGCTGTCTCCACTGACCATAGTTTTGGAGTCCTCAGTGTCTGGAAGCCACAGTGTGGAGATTACATCAGTTCTGGCCTCAGTATGTTTCTTTTGGAAAGCTAGAGTACCCCTTTGGAGAGCTGAAGTACCTCTATGAATATGGTCTCTGCATACCTTGGGGTGGTGGTCAGGAATCTTTTAGAAGGCATGGACACAAAGGCTATCCTTTGAGGAGAGATGGATCAGCTACCCTTTGGGACTGTTGACCATGGAGGACATTATGCATGCAGGGTACATAAACCTTTTAGAACTGTCTAACTTGTCAAGACCTACCAAGAAATGTCTACAAATGTCAAACTGTATTTTTACGATTAAGAGTGTTTTTCAATAGATTGTGCTCTGCAATATGGAAAATTAAATGATGGAACTAACATTTTCCTCCTATATATGGGTTTTTGCGGACATTCACTGGGTTGTCATGGGAGGTGAGACAGGATAGGGAGATGGGTGGAGTAGGCAAAAAAAGGGCATTGGTGAATGTGGGACAACAGAGATATGTAAAGCACATGAGAGTATATGCTTAGGACATGAGGCATGTGTGGGGTGAGGGGAGTGAACTGGGCATGAGGAGTAAGGGCAGGAAGAAAATTTTATATTTCTCCCTCTTTATATTTCTCCCTCGTAGATAGATAGCTTTGGTAGAGGCAAGCCTCTCTTTGGGTTGATGAAAAGGCATTCTTGTACATAAGCAGGCAGTCTTGATGAAGGGCCCTGTCTGAAACACTGACTCTCCTGCTCCTCTGATGCTGCTCGATCTGCTGTGCTTTCTCAGTTCACACTTTATCAACTCTGACTCTCCAGCATCTACGGTCCTCACCATCTCCAAGTTCATAAAAATATCGGGATGGCGAAGTTCTCAAGGAACAGCCCAAACTAAAATGTGGAGTCAAGAAAACAATTGAGCATTTCAGACTGCCTGTTCAAATGGTGGCAGGAGAGGGTCTTGTGGCACAGGGGTTACATTCCTAACTCTGGAGCTGAAGGTCTGGTTTCGAGTTCCTACTGCTCTAGACTCATGTCATTAAAATGACTGAATGTGTTGATAAAAAATATTTAAAACCGTTTTGGGGAACTGTTTATTGACATTAGAGGTTATGCACTTAAGTGAAATGTTTGTTTCCATAAATCATTGAACAAGTAAGCTGGTTTTCTTTTCAAGGACTTCACTGAAGCAATTTCAGTGTTTGGAGTTTATGTATCAATGTAAATATGTTTTGTTCCAATAGCGGTACCATCAATATGACAGCAAACTAATAACATTATTGCTGTCAGGATACCTCTTAACATAAGAACATACAAACCAGGAGCAGGGGTAGGCCGTCTGGCCCTTCGAGCCTGCTCTGCCGTTCAATAAGATCATGGCTGATCTTTTTGTGTACTCAAATCCACTTACCCGCGCTATCACCGTATCCCTTAATTCCTTTATTGTTAAAAAAATCTACCTTAGCATTAAAAACATTTACTGAAGTAGCACCAAGCTACTTTACTGGGCAGGGAATTTCATTGATTAAAAACCCAGGGTAAAGAAGTCCTAAATCTGCTCCCTCTAATCTTGAGGCTATGTACTCTTGTCCTAGCTTCACCTGCTGATGGAAACATCCTCTCTACTTTTATCTTATCTATCTAATTTTATATGTTTCTATAAGATCCCCCCTCATTCTTCTGAATTCCAATTAATATAATTCCAGTCTACTCAGTCTCTCCTCAAGCCAACTCCCTCAATTCTGGAATCAACCTAGTGAACGTACCCTGCACCCCTTCCAGTGCCAGTACATCCTTTCTTAAGTAAGGAGACCAAAACTGCACACAGTACTCCACATGTGGCCTCACCAGCATCTTGTACAGCTGCAACATAACCTTTCTGCTTTTCAACTCAATCCCTTTAGCAATTAAGGACAAAATTCCATTTGCCTTCCTAATTACTTGTTGTACCTGCAGACCAACGTTCTGTGATTCATGCACAAGGACATCCAGGTCCCTCTGCACAGCAGCATGCTGCAACTTTTTACCATTTAAATAATTATCCTTTTTACTGTTACTCCTACCAAAATGGATGACCTTACATTTACGTACATTGTATTCCATCTGCCAGACCTTAGGTTATGCCCATGTTAAGTAATAGGTGAGTTTGCAAGGAAGAGCTTAAGGATGGTGCGGATGGTTTGGGATTAAGGCTTTAAATTGCCAGGAGAATTACTGGGGAATGAAGGACCATGGTGGATGGCTCAATTGCAAAAGGGGTGTCAAGAACCATTTGGATTGCTTAAACAATTATAGAGTACATAAGTAGTATGAGGAGATATGGTGGACACAGTATGGCACAGATTTTATAACAGGTAATGGGTGAGTGCAGTGGCATAGTTGGCATGGATTAACATGGATGGAGCCTGGAGATTGAGTGGCTGTGAGCAAGAGAGGTGGTTTGTGTTTTCAACTTTATTTTTAAACATTGAACACAATGCCAGAGCACCCAGGCTGGATTTCCATGCATCCTGCTTTGGGAACTGACAGCTTCCTCCATTCTTCCCTGTTTTCCTAGCCCATTTTCCAATGCAGCTGGATTGAGAATGGGAGAAGCAGCCAGCCATTTTTCAAGCTTGACTTTGCAGAACTAGGATTTCTCCAAACTTCTGTGCCCATGATCCATGAAACTAATTCATGGAATCTCTGATCATAATTTGTTTCTTGGAGCCCTAGTAACTTCCTAATGAATTGCAACTGGACTCTTTCCAAGATGAATCTATTCTTTCTCAAGTGTCCTGCCCAAACTCTCCCAAAATGCTGCAGGAATTAGAACTAGCGTTTTGTACAGCAGTAGAACAAAGAGTAGAACAACATACGAACAGGTCCTTTAGCCCATTAATACTGTGCTGACACCTCATGACTTTTTAAACTAAAAACCTTTTGCCTTTACACGTCTGTTCTCCAAAGTCTCCACATTCTTGGTACTCCATATTCCAAGTATGGGATAACTAAAGTTTGAGACACCTGAAACATGACTTGCTAATTTTTATACTCTATGCCCTGATCAGTGAGGGCAAGCAAATCATATGCCTTCTTGACCACCTTAACCATTTGTGTGCCACTTTCAGAGAACTGCAGACCTGTATGCCTAAATCTACCTGTATGTGGATGTTATTAAGGATTCTGCCATTTACTGTATACTTTTCTCCTGCATTCAATCTTGCAAAATGCATCACATCTCATTGAAATTAAATTCCATCTGCCACTTTTCCAGCCTATCCATATTCTGTTGTATCCTCTAGCAATCCCTCTCATTATTTGCAGTTCCCCCAATCTTTCTGTCATCTGCAAACATCTATTCAGGCCATCTGCATTTTCCTCTAACCCATTTATACATATTATTAACAAGAAGAGACCTAACATTGATTCCTGAAGAACATCTGCCTGCATTCAAACCCTCTCGTAAAAAGCCTAAATTCCTACACTGCCAAGCATCACAGATAATGAACTTTTTCACCTCAAAAGAACAGACAAAAAATAATTATTCAGTTCTACTTGACATATATAACAGAAGAGGGAACCATTTTTCTAAATTTCCTGATGTCACAGAAACTGATAACAAAGCATATGGGATAGCTGCAAGCATAAAATTATAGAGAGACTTTGATTAATTATTTAAAAGGTAAAACAATGGCAAATAAATGTCAATATATGTAGGGTCTGGTTTGGATGCAACTGTGTGTATGATTTCTGAATAGGGAAAGGCAACTGGGCCACAGATGCTACATCACTGGGACAGTTATGGTAAGGACGAATGAGTGAAGTAGTACTTAGCTGAAGATCTTAATAAGCAGAAACATTAGGGAGTGAGGAGCTCAGACAAGTATGGCTGACAAACATCTAGGATATGGGTAGTTAGTGGGAGAACAACACATGGGAAGGGTAAATTATCAATGTAGAAACAGAGAAGGTGATCATAGAGTCAGAGAGATGTACAGCACGGTCCAACCCATCCATGCCAACCAGATATTCCAACCCAATCCAGTCCCAGCTGCCAGCACCTGGCCCATATCCCTCGAAACCCTTCGTATTCATAAACCCATCCAGATGTCTTTTAAATGTTCCAATTGTACTAGCCTCCACCACTTTCTCTGGCAGCTCATTCCATACATGTACCACCCTCTGTGTGAAAATGTTGCCCCTCAGGTCTCTTTTATATCTTTCCTCTCTCACCCTGAACCTATGCCCCCTAGTTCTGGACTCTCCCACCCCAGGGAAAACACCTTGTCTATTTATTCTATCCATGCCTCTCATGATTTTATAAATCTCTATAGAGCCACCTCTCAACACCTGACGCTGCAGCAAAATCAGCCCTAGCAATCTGTCCCTATCACTCAAATCCTCCAACCCTGACAACATCCTCGTAAATCTTTTCTGAACCCTCTCAAGTTTCACACAATCTTTCGGATAGGAAGGAGACCAGAATTGCACGCAATATTCCAACAGTGGCCTCACCAATGTCCTGATCAGCTAAAGGGATATGCCAGGACGAATGATGAAGAAGCAGTAATTCTTTCTGCTTCCTAAACATGTAGCAGTGATATGGGAAAACCTGCATTAGTTAAATTAGGTATTTAATTTTTAAATACCTATTACAAAGAGTGAAGAAAAAGTGCAACATTTTCCAAAGATTTTTTTATATCAAGACTAATTGCACAAAATGGGCAAGTTCTCATCGGATTAATATTTGATTTCTATCTGGGTGGACTTCAACCGTATCCCTATGGAGCAGAATCATGGACAGTAACTGCTGGATTCCTGTTATTACTGTGCATATCTGGACTCTAAGTTTTAGAGGAGTAATAGTAACAAATTTGCTGTCATTGCTACTACAAAGTCTTTAGTAACAGCGCAACCTCGGGGAGTAAGAACTGTGACCACAATCCCCAGCAGATTCATTGGTGAAAGAGCAAAACATAAAGAAGGATTTAAACATCTCAAAGATTGGAAAATACTTAGTTATCCTAGAGTTATAGAGTCATAGAGATGTACAGCATGAAAACAGACCTTTCGGCCCTTTTCACAATGGAATTAAGAAATTTGAATATTAAATCCCCCGAGTTTCTTGCTGTTTGCTTGGCAAAAGTTGTGAATGTAAAGTTGCTTGTTATTTTGTTATTCTCAGTAAGATAAAACAAGGATAGCAAACTAAGAACAAGACCATAACGTTTGAGAAATAAATCTCCAATTTGCTTTGATATCACAAAGTAAACGTTCCACTTGGGCCTTTGGAAAACAATTCCCTTGGGACAGTTTTACTATTATTTTCGCAAGCTGTAAATCAGGCGCTGATCCAAATTGTGACTTTTCTCCTTGTTGGCAGAACAGAAGACAGAAAAAAAATATAAACTGCTGAAATAAATTTACGTGTTGTGTTGAATTTCTGTTCAATCACTACAGGGTAACAGCATTGGGAGTGCCATTGGAAATAGCACGTATTGTTTCTTATTTTAATTAAAATAATTTCAAAACAATATCTCAGGGGCATGATCTGTGGGAAAAATGCAACATAATTTTCTGTCCATTCATTTTAATGGCTGAGAAAGTGAAGATAGAAGAACACAGAAGTAGAAAACACTGACCACCATGTACAATATGCAGTCCTTCAACACTGACATTTCACCCATTCCTCCTGTCGCACGATGCATTCCATCTATAAAAGCCTATAAATAAAAATGATTTCTCTCCATCCATCCCCATAACTGGCAATGGCCCTGGGAAGACTGATGACGAGTCATGCAAACTGAATGTTTTATTCTGAAGAATACAGACAGTACTGCCACCAATATTTTCATATAAACTCTTAACACATCTGTATTGCATTCCCCTCTGCTTCATTTAAACAGTTTTATAGGTTAGCTAGTGAGAGAGGGAGGGATGTTGAAAGTTTTCTGTGCCTTTAAAAACTTGTGAATCGTTGTGGGACGTGCAGCAGGTTGTAATGCTGATTCAATTGCTGCAACATAACAACCCCAAGTCCTTGCCCACCTCTCTGCAAAAACGAAATACAAATATCTGTCCAACCTCTTCAGTTCTGTCTTTAGAATTTGTGCAAGCTACAAGCTTAGGAGACTTACACATTGCTCCCCCCTTAATTTATATCATAATCAATTTATTACGTAGACCAAGGAAAAAGGATAGCTCATGTGCCAGTCCACCAGAGGCAAGATTGCAGACAGGTTCTGCTGCAGTTGACTCATTTGAGGTATGCAATGGAGCAGCACAGAGGAGAATATTGATGGCTTGCACACAAATGCTTGGTAGATTGGCAGGCCTGCCACACAGCCTTTGACACACCAGGTAGCGCAGAGGAGTCTGGCTTCAATTTTGCTCAAAGTTCTGCATGACCAATTCAGCTGTCAATGTTCAGTACTATTCCCTTAGCACTATAGAGTCATATTTTGCAGTTCTTCACGCATAAAGAATTTTACAATTAAGTCAATTATCTACCAATGAAAGAATCCTCACTCTGTATTTTTATCTCTGTATTTTATGCAATATCATGCATTCCTTCTCTTCAGCACAAAATCAACTTGCATTGACAAAGCTCCTTCAGTTTTAGGTGAGGTCATGAAGGAGACTTTGGAGCACATGAGGTAGATTGTAAGGTGTGTCGCAAAGTGAGAGAATGGTGTGGAGACGCAGTGAGGTTAATGGAGAGAATTTCAGGACTTCGAGTCTAGGCAATTGGTGATATAGCCATGGAATGAAAATTGAGGATGTGCAACAATCCAAAATTGAAGGAGTATGAAGACTTCAGAGGGTTATAGGTTTGGAGAAGAGAAAGAAAATCAGTGAGAGAGAGGACAGTGTGGCCATGGAGGGATTTTAAAACAGTGATTAATTTTACAATTCAGTAATGCAGGGACAATGTGTAGTGAACCAGAGCACTTTTGAGAATCATTTTATTTCTTATTTACGAGTTCTTATTTCTCTTATATTTCAATTCCATCAAATAAGGTGCAAGGTTTGCCCTAATTTTCTTTATGCTTCCTTCTAAAATTGGAAGATTGTTGCTGTAGATAACAAGCTGTATAATCTTACATTTTACTCAGAATAACCACAAATCATCAAAGTAGTTCATGATCTTTATCTTTTATTTTCTGATTTAGGAGGTTTTGAGTTAGTTACTCATTGCATCCAATTTCAGGACCTGGAATCAGCATTAGGGAACCAATCTCAGGGAGCAGTATCTTGCAACCAACGCCACCTTCTCAGCCCCAGTAAGAAATAATCAAAATATCTTTCTAAATTGGTAATAAAGTCTCTTGGTTACGTTAATTGCTAGCTTGTTCCATTCACATTCTGCTCAATATTTTTAGGTCTATAGTAGTTTAGACAATGGTACCTATTTACTGCTGGGAAATTATTGGAGATTGTCTATTTCTGGATCCACAGCTCTACACAGACTTCTGCCTTTCTGAGTTCCAAGTCTCACTCAAACCCTACTACCCCACTAGCCTTTCACAGACCTGCTGCTATTGGTATGATCTCCAACAGGTGAAGGATGCTGAGTGCTGCAGAGTGGTCATTTATGTCAGATGCAATTTTGACCTCATAGCTCGATATTGTTTGGCAGCTTCAATGTTATAGAGTCTTTTATCTTAAACAATAGTCAGGAACCCAGATCTAGTTAAGTCTCTACAACTCATTAGAAGGCTATGACACCTGCACTTAAAGTCGCCAATAGACTATCTGCTCATTGAATTGGAAATCAATTTCTATCAAGTCCTAGCAATATTTCTTAAAAAAGCATTAAAATACAAATGGCCTTGCAAATAGTTGTGTTTCTCTGGCAGTTCTGCAGGGCTAACCTTTAACATTCGCTACAACTGCAGCTGCTGACACCATGGCACGGTCATCAGCTTGGGCATGGGCCTGACATCCAACAATCCTCCTCCTGTCAGGGCCCTTAACTCTCACAGCTTTTCTCAGCTGCTCCTGCGTAACTGTGATGTGTTCGCAGCTTGTGACCCTCAACCTACATTTATTTATTCAATTGAGGAATTTGGGCATTAGTAACAAGACTAACCCTTGTTGCTTATGCTTAATTTGCCTTGACAGTAATAAAGAGTCAGCCACATTGTTGAGAGTCTGGATTTGCATGGAGGCCTGACTGGATAACAACCAGAGATTTTCCTCACTAAAGGGCATTTGGGAACTGGATAGATTTTTGAAACAGTTTATGAGAGTTTTTGTATCATTACAGAAACTAGCTATAATTTCAAGAATTTATTGAGGAAATAATTTAAATTCCACCAGTCACCATGATGTATTTTGAACTGATCACCAAAGCATTAGTCTGCTCTTCTCATTTACTGACCAATTTACCCACTGACATGATAGTATTTGTGGTAGTGCAGGAGGAAGGGGAATGATGTGACGTTGTGCAAAGGAGCCAATAGAAATCACCAGTCCTGGTGTTGCATGTGGCCTGAGCACCACCTCAACCTGAGCATAATGGTCCTGCCCTCTGACACGAACACTGGGGGAATCCCAGAATCGCACACTCAGTTGGGCTCCTAATGTTATCCCCTCTCTTCTAGGCCCTGAATATTTACCCACTGAAGAATCTGGAAGGAAGACGTGCCATTCTCACCTAGTCTAGCTGACATGTGTGTCAAAATCCATAGCAAAAAGGCAACTCACCACCACCTTCTCTAAGGCAATTCTCTAAGGCTGCCTAGCCAGCAACTCCCACATCCTGTGAATGGATAAAAGAAAATCCTGAAGTAGAAAGCACAGTGAGGTACAAAATCCTCACATGTTTTTCCTCCCATTCGTGCATGCTGGCAGTTACCATATGCCTCTCCATTTGTCTTATCTTGCAGGATGCGAAGGTCATCCAGATGTGTCAATGCATCATCCAGTAGCAGATGCTGGTTCTCCCAGTGACAGCAATCAGCTAGGGGCCCACCCTACATTGCCAATTACAAGCCTCAGCTTGTTATGCAGTAAGAAAGGCTCGCCCAGTCAGAGTAGAGGAATTTGTGACATGGCACACTTATGTGTTGCTCAGGTCTATGGCTACTTACCTCTCCTGCTGCCTCCACATGCTGCTCCTTTGGTCAGGTGGAAAGCTTTTCTTCTTGAAATCCCTTGGGAAGCATATTCCCCAACTTGATCATCAAGCAGAAACTTCAGGGAGGCATCACTAAACTGACAACCACCTTTGTACATATTGTTTGTTGCCCTATACTCCACACTCAATTCAGCCAAGGAGAGGAAAGGTCTTTCAGTTGATCCAGCAGGTCTTCCCAATGGTAGCTCAAGTGAGCCTTAAGATTGAAGGAAGACCAGCATCATCCCTTCTGGAAGGTATTTCCAACTGCACCCTCTTCCAGTATATTCATTGACCATCTTCTTCATGATCACAGGCTACCACTCCTCAAATTGACAGCAATGCCTGGTTCCATGCCCATTACTGACACCAGCACTGCTGGAACTAAATGCAACTCTATTAACCTGGTCAGCCCTTTTCACCAGTGTGTAGTCAACAATAGGGGTGTTGGTCTTCTGATTTCCTCTATCATTAGTGATTTATTAAAAGTTCTGTCAATAAAACTGCCTACGTCTATTCCTTTTCTGAAGTTCTGACTTCAAGAAGATATCTTCTGCTATTGTCAAAAAGGATAAATATCTCTCCTTCTGTCAGACTCTGAGCTGGCACATAAAACAAATTTGATTCATGTAGTTTTGATAGACATTGACATTGTGTGCATTTGTTTTCAAATGATGTGGATGTACCGGTGTTGGACTGGGGTGAACAAAGTCAAAAATCACATGGTTATACTCCAACAAGTTTTCGGAGCCCCCCGCTCCTTCTTCAGACAACTAGTGAGAGAGAATACATCGGACACAGAATAGTAAAAGATCAAAGGGTCATACAACTTATGTGAATGCAATGAACAAACCTAGATGGCTATTAAGTCTTTATGATTTGGAGGTGCCAGTGTTGGACTCAGGTCGACAAACTTAAAATCACACAACACCAGGTTATAGTCCAACAAGTTTTTTTGGAAGCATTAGTTTTCAGATGGTCCTGCTCCTTCATCAGGTGGTTGTGGAGCAGGACCATAAGACACAGAATAAGACACAGCAAATAGTTAGATTGCCATGTGGCTGAAATATATTAAACAAACTTAGATTAAGTCTTTCATCTTTTAGAATGGTTTTGCTAGTTTTGGTTCATTGATATGTAAACTCTAGAACTCATTTTAAGTTTCATTTTCAAGATAACTTCAGATTTTCTAACAAAATGTGTCATCTCAGCTCAGACAATGCATTAATGGTCTGTCTGTGTCCCAATCTTGAGTCAGACTAGTTCTATTTTCAAAGTGGGATTTATAGAATCTATCACACACATCATCTATTGCATCCGCTGCACCCGATGTGGCCTCCTCTACATTGGGGAGATGGGCCGCTTACTTGCGGAACGCTTCAGAGAACACCTCAGGGACACCCGGACCAACCAACCCAACCACCCCGTGGCTCAACACTTTAACTCTCCCTCCCACTCCACCGAAGACATGCAGGTCCTTGGACTCCTCCACCGGCAAAACATAACAACACGACGGTTGGAGGAAGAACACCTCATCTTCCGCCTGGGAACCCTCCAACCACAAGGGACGAACTCAGATTTCTCCAGTTTCCTCATTTCCCCTCCCCCCACCTTGTCTCAGTCGGTTCCCTCAACTCAGCACCGCCCTCCTAACCTGCAATCCTCTTCCTGACCTCTCCGCCCCCACCCCACTCCGGCCTATCACCCTCACCTTGACCTCCTTCCACCTATCACATCTCCATCGCCCCTCCCCCAAGTCCCTCCTCCCTACCTTTTATCTTAACCTGCCTGGCACCCTCTCCTCATTCCTGATGAAGGGCTTATGCCCGAAACGTCGAATTTCCTATTCCTTGGATGCTGCCTAACCTGCTGTGCTTTAACCAGCAACACATTTTCAACTTTATAGAATCTTACATGAATTGACTGTAGGTTACGCATTTTCTGAAATATAACTCTGCAAATATAGATTCACCCCATAAATTTATATGTGTGTTAGTGCAGGAGAGACAGAGTGAGTGTGTATATGTGAGTGTCTGCGAGTGGATGTGAGTGAATATGAGAGAGTGTAGGTATGTGCGTGTGTAAACTTGGTAAAGTATGTATGTGAGTGTGATGAGGTATAAGCATGAGAGGGTGCATGTCTTCAATCAATTAGAATAGCGATGCAAGTTATAAATGATCGATATGTAAATCTCTGCCCCAAGATAACTCAGGCTTTATCTGAATAAAGGTGACACCTTAGGTTTCACACACACACACACACACACACACACACTCCCTCTTTCTCTCTCTCTCTCTCTCTCTCTCCCTCTTCATTTCATGTTGTTCAAAAAGAACACAACCTGTAGACGGTTAGTCAATGTGGCATTTAAAAAATTCTTACTTTGGAAATAAAACCTGTCTGGTTCCAGGATAAGATATAAACAGACTTGTAACATTGTTTCAAACCTAAAATGCATTGCCAGACCTAAAGTGAGACCTTTATTCTGATAAAACCTGAAGTTATCTTGGGGCAGGGATTTACATATCAATCAATCAAGACCTGCACCTCCATTCTAACTGATTAAAGGCTTAATAGCCATCTAGGTTTATTCAATACACTTGCATAAGTTGTATGACCCTTTTACTACAAATTCTGTGTCTGATGTATTCTCTGTCACTAGCTGTCTGAAGAAGGAGTGGGGGCTCCAAAAACTTGCAGTTTCAGACAAACCTGTTGCAGTATAACCCATTGTATTTGATTTTTTTACTTTTCTTTACAAGTGTACGCACATGTTTCAAAACATAACATTTGCGCTTTGCTCCTTTCTTGAACCTTCTCTGTGAAGAAAAAGGAAACATAAAAATCTCAAAATGTGGCAAGCACTAAGCACTCACTTTTACAGGTGTTTTAGTTGCTCCTTTGTTGCCTTGTATCACAATTGAAGCAACGCAATAGCACTATTCAAAATCCTCGATTCCTAAATCTTAGTAGTGGCTTGTTCAGTTCAACAGCAAAGAAAGACACATCACCCATCTTTTTAAAAATATAACTTCTGGCAGTAACATGTTTTGAATAAATCTCAAATAAGAACCTTCTGCAACACCTAGTGTGAATATTTCTAAATTCCCACACCAGTCATCGATGTGCAGTTGCCAATTTTAGAGCAGATTTTCTGAGGTTTTGCAGATGGCAAGGTAACTCTTACAGCATGCGAGGAGTTTAATGCTCTCTCCTGTGGTGAGATTGGTAGCATGGTCATTTAATCAGGTGGGAGGGAGGCAGGGTCCCTTACACCTTCCCCACCGTAGGACCAAGTAAGTCAGGGATGGCAAGATCTGTGAATGGCCTTTCCACTGTTCATTTAAGGACCTCACACCACCAATGCTGGTCTTCACCCAGCAATGAGTGATGGAACATTACAAGTAGGAAGACCAAAAAGCAAAGCCTGGCATGTTTGCTTATGAATATCTTGGGTTTACCTTGTCAGTTACACCCAAAACATTGACTTCTCCACTTCCTGATGCTGCCTGGCTTCCTGCGTTCTTCCAGCCTCCTGCTTGTCTACCTTGTCAGTTCCTGATGGCAGTATGGAGCAATGGAGAAGAGGAGACCCCACTAAGAACATCCCTCTATACTTGCTGCTGTTTCCTTGCCCCTTTCCCACCATGTTCCACTTACCCAAAATACCTCCCTGCCACCCAAGCCCTACCTCTTCACTCACCCTGTCTTCAGTTGTCTGTACATAGGTCCACTTGATTATCAGCCTTGGGTGGATGTAATACTGACAGCAGCCACTCTCTCCCTGGTAATGTTATTGAATAATAAACAGAGCTCTTGGTGGATATTCTTTCCCTGGGGTCCAAGACCCTGGAGAGTTCCTGCCACTGCCCAGCTAAATGCCTAATTGACATTTAAGACAATAGGTCTCTCCAAAAGCGGTGTTGTCGAGCTATTACCAATTCTGTAATCAGTGAGCAAGAATTCCATTACCTCCATTAGTGATTTTCTGAAATGCACAAATAAGAACTAGAATCCATTACTCAATTATCACAATCTATGCTGAATTGTGAACAACTCAGGAGTTGTTAAAAGCTCAGAAGTAACTGTCTAAACTATTTTTAATCAAGATTCTCACAGGCAACATAAACATCTATGAAGCCTGCAGCTTTGAGGTGAAATGTAAGACTCTTAGTGCTGCCACGCACCATTTCAACTCACTTTATTACAGCCAGGCAATCTGTTCCTAATAGAATGTTTAAGTCTGCGTGCTCATATAACATTTCTTTTTCAGTTATTTTAATTGAAACTCTATCACATTCCCATTAAATGAATGTATACCTTCACGAGAACAGCAAATAAAGGAATGTGAAATACCCATGTTAGTTATTTTCATACTAGTCTTTATGTTTAACTAACTTAACTTTACTGAGACATGAAAAACTATTGCTTAAATAACTTTTCCCTTCCATCCTCTGCCTTAGGGTGACACAGTAGCTCAGTAGTTAGCACCTTGCCTCACAGCACCAGGGACCTGGGTTCAACTCCAGCCTTGGGTGACTATCTGTGTGGTGTTTGCATATTCTCCCTTTGTCCTGTGTGGTTATCTTCCCACAGTCCAGAGATGTGCAGGTAGGTACATTGGCCATGCTAACTTGCCCATAGTATGCAGGCTAGGTGGGTTAGCACAGTGGTTAGCACTGCTGCCTCACCTGGGTTCAATTCCCGCCTCAGGCGACTGACTGTGTGGGTTTCCTTCCACAGGCCAAAAATGTGCAGGTTAGGTGAATTGGCCATGCTAAATTGCCCGTAGTGTTAGGGGCAGGGGTAAATGTAGGGGAATGGGTCTGGGTGGGTGGCGGGTCGGTGTGGACTTGTTGGGCCGAAGGGCCTGTTTCCACACAGTAACTAATCTAAATGCAGGATCACAGGGATGGTGTCGGGTCTGGGAGGGATGCTCATTAGAGGGTTGATGTGGACTCAATGGGCCAAATGGCCTGCTCCCACACTGTAGGGATTCTATGATTGCAAAAATCCCAAATTGCTTCATAGGCATTGCACTACTGAAGGTGTAATGTGGTGAGTACCTTTTGGAAAGGCAAACTGACAGTCAGTTTATACATTGTAAATACAATAAATTGATAGTTGTTTTGGCAAAATTGGCTCAAGGATGAATGCTGAGCAGGATTTTTAGGACAAGTCTGTGCTCCTTTTCAAGTGTATTTTATATGGACCTCAACAGAATGACACTTTAGTTTAAACACATCTGAAATACACACCATTAAGGTGATTGTTTTTCCTCTGTTTGATTCATTTATTCCCCACAAACCTTCATTAAGAGTTGAATTTTCAGAGCCGAAAGCCCACTGTCTTTGCTAAACAGTGAAGCTTGATGATGTACTTTTAGCTTTCTTTTAGCGGTAGCTTCAAACTCTTTAAGTCACACGGTTTTCATACATTGACTTTCTTCCCGTTGCTATTGTTTCAAGGTCAAGATTGAGAAAGTCACAAGGAACAGGACTTCTTTTTAGTTAAGGAAATTGTCATTGATTCCTATCACAATTTATGAAACGCTCTTTTTTTGAACAGTCTTAAAAGCATTTAACAGTATTCTGGACTTATTAAAGGAATTTTCTTTACTGGACTGCTTCTGGGTTTACAGTCATAGTAACTGCTTTAACCCACTGATAACAATCCATTAATTACAAATTGTTACTCTTGAGCGTTCCCCTTCCAGTGTTTGCTGCCTTAATATCAAAAACTAGAACTCAGATTGACTCTATCACCACAGGAATGGGCCCAGCTGATCCAATACTAATCAGTAGGCAGTTTTGCTTGCACTTAATCAGACCAACTACAGTAACATCTGTTTGGGTGACACACCATGTACTTTCCCTTCTGCCTTCCTTAAATATGGCATCCGTTCTCATGATTTCAATGTAGCTCAGTCCCTTGTATAGCTTTTAATGTTTGCAAATTCCTATCTCTGCCTACAATGTATTTACTGAGCCACCAGGGAATACATGAATCATGCAAATCATCATTTTAAATCTGGAACATACATAAAAACGGTTTACAAATCTCAACTTGGAATTAGAATCTTGACTTAGTTAAATCTATTAAATACTCACTTCATTTCTTGTACTGGTCAGAAAATAAAAGGTAGGGAACTTTTCAAAGTTGCTACCTTTCATTAAAAAGTTGGATACATGATAAAACTGAAGGCCACTGGCTGGCACTTTTAATTAATGGCAACTATATTTAGCCAAATGACAAGCTGAAATTCAAAGTAATATTTAGCTCTGTTCATTGAACCTCTTAGGTAAAAGGCTTCTCAATTTTAATATTTCTTCCATCTAAGGCAAATGCTTAAAATATATATCTGCCTTCTATATAAATATAAATTGATTTCCCATTCTGGTGCACAGGGTGGTGTTACTACCAAGGATAGAAAGGTGCAAAGTCTCTTTAAAATCCCACGGCTCCACTAGTAAAAGTATATTTTTAAGTGATTTACCTAATTACCAATATGGCTAAATGTATAGTTCCTCTATTTAGGTTCAGAATTTTAAAAATCAGTCAGATTTCCTGAATACACAGGAGAAACTTGAGACCTCATAGTGATTGATATAATTGAGTGGCTTGTTAGGCCATTTCAGAGGGCAACTGAGAGTCAACCACATTACTGTGGGTGGAGTCACACATAGGCCAGACCAGGTAAGAATGGCAGATTTCCTTCCCTAAAGGCCATAAGTGAACCAGATGGGTTTTTCCTGAAAATCAACAATGGTTTCATGGTCGTCAGTAAATTCTTATTTCTAGATTTTTTTTTACTGAATTCAAATTCCACTATCTGCCATGACAGAATTTGAATCCATGTCCTCAGAACATTAGCTGAGTTTCTGGATAATAGTCTAGTGACAATTCCACGAGGCCATCATCTATCCCTTTTTTTTAAAAAGCAGAATTATTGATTTATATAAAACAAGACTTATTTGGATACATTAAAGATGCAAAGCTGGTTAACAACATATAATGCGAAGTAAAGACTTCTCTAAATAATAGATACACATACACACACGCACACAAACCATGAAATATTCAAGATGGCTTTCAGTCAGCATCCTGACACAAATAATCAGGTATCAACAGACACAGGTTGTTATCTCTGGGACTTTTACTCATGAGGTTCATTCAGGACTTAACATGAAGCCATTTAGATGCTTTTCAAGAGTTGGATAGAATTTCAGCTCTAGCTCTGAACTCACAATAATGTTTTCTTGGGAAGATTGAGAATGAATTGAGTAGCTATTTCCTCTTTGCAGACTGTCACAGGTGATTTCTTGAAAATAGGTTGAAGCAAGTGGCTTGAGGCATGTGATTTCCTGATGTGTCAAATGTGAATTTTCAGTGATTTTTTTTTCCCAAAATAAAACCCGAGTCTAGACCTTCCTGCAATAATTCTTATGAACCATAACGGGTTCTCAAAAATAGCTATTAGTGGCAAAATACAGGTCAAACCAAATTAGAAGGCTGGAGAAATTGGAATTGGACCAAAAAAGTGATAAGGGAGAAGGCCTTTAAGAACACAGAGAAGAAGTGGAAGAGAGGAACTGGAGAGTGGTGGTGAAACGAAAGAGGAGGAAGGAGAGGAGAAGAAGCTGAGAAGACGTGAGAGGAAGTAAGGAAGTAAAATAAGATAGTTTAAGCAGGACAGGAAGAGGATAAAGAACTGGCAAGATGATAGGAACAAATTAAATGCAAATGGAAGGAAAAAAGAGGGTGACAGAGTAGGGAAATTCGTTTGAAGGAAAGTGGGGAGAGTAAGCAGGGAGAGAACATAAATTGGGAGAAAGTGAAGAGAAAGAGGGAACAGATGAAGAGGACATGATAGGTGGACCGGCCGGTTACTTCCAAATAATTTGGTAGTGTTTAAATGTGAATCTGCAATGTTGATCTTGAACATCTGCTCAGGGAATGTTCTTTAGAAAGGAGTGAGGCTGCGGTTCAGTCATGGTATTTTTGTTTGCGGGGCAGTGTGGTGGATGGTCGAGGTGGGGTGTAGGTGATTTGATTATGCTCAGTCTCTTCCATCCCATCACTCTACTCATTGGATATAGGAGAAAGTGAGGACTACAGATGCTGGAGATCAGAGTCAAGAGTGTGGTGCTGGAAAAGTACAGCAGGTCAGGCAACATCCAAGGAGCAGGAAAATCGATGTTTCAGGCACAAGCCCTTCATAATGCATAAGCACTCCTGATGAAGGGCTTATGCCCGAAACATTGATTCTTCTGCTCCTCGGATGCTGCTTGACCTGCTGTGCTTTTCCAGCACAACACTCTCAACCCCCATTGGATAAAGTCAACTATACATGTTTCTGTTTACCTACAGTATGAACCTGCAGATAATACATTTTGGCTGAGTCAGTGAACTAAGAATTCCTAATCTGATTCAAAGAGCTCTGCTTGTTTTGACAGCTACTCAGGGACAAAATTAGATTTATTTTTAAGGAAGTTCTACATGAATGCCACTCAGGATACCCTTTAAGGCTATTACATAATGTCAGGAACTACTCTATTGTTTTAAATTTGTTGCAATTCATCATACTTTCATTTAGAATGCTGAGACCTTTGACAATTTTAATAGCTATTAAATGAATTACAAGGTCCTAACTGAAGTAAGAACAATACTAAAAAATACTTTTCAACCTGGTAATGTAGAAATTGGCCCTCAGACTCTGTGGCACTTGAATGGTCCGGGCTATGCAAATATTTTGTTACCCACTACCATCAGAAATTCCCAAACCACAACATGAGTATCTTGCTCTTTAGGGGCAAATATATCAATCCAAATTGTGGCTATTCAAAACATGTGAAACATTGCTGTTCAATGAAAACTAAATAATTAGTTGAAATTCAAAGAAAGATTTTACATTTATGATTATAATAGTGACTTTGAATGGACACAGGAACCATAAAATCAACTTGGAAAACACTTACAAATATTAGGGTAACTTGAGATCACAGTGCAGCTTGTGCTAAAGGCAAGAAGTATACCCCCATATGTTATTTGAATATTAATCATGTTTTGCAAATAGAACAAAAAGTCCTTGATTTATCCACATGTCCTTTATTTTCAAGTTTGCTAGTTGTTAGTATTGATAGGCTCATTCTATTAGGCATAGGATCAGATAGGGCTGCTGCAAGATAAATTACTTAATCTGCAGCTTCACCAACTCAATCAGGCCCTGAAGACATAACTTACCCATTACGCAGTAAAGGTTAAATGTAAAACAAGACAAATGAATTGTGTCTTAAGCTTTGCAAGCTGTACAAACATAAGTGCAGAATGATTATTTTCATTTACAGTACCCACAAATTTCAAATCAAGTTTGCACTTGATTTCAGGTTGTCAATCTTTAAAAATTAACAATTGGAATTATTTGTTTCCAAGGTTGACAATGGACCAAATCTTCCGACCCCATCACCAAAAATATATTTCCCTTCCTACCTCTATCTGCATTTTGTAGGGACCATTCACTTTGTTAAAACACAGCAGGTCAGGCAGCATCCAAGGAACAGGAAATTTGACATTTCGGGCCAGAGCCCTTCATCAGGATCTCCAGCATCTGCAGACCTCACTTTTTACACCATTCACTTTGTGACTCACTTGTTAGGTCCATATTACCCATCAACACCCTCTCCACACCTGGCACCTTCCCCTGCCGCATAACCTGCACCCACACCTCTCCCTTCACCTCCATCTGAGGCTCCAAAGGATCATTCCAGGTCTGGCAGAGATTTATTTGCATATCCTTGACCCTCATTTACTGCATCAGTTGCTCTTGATGTCGTCACCTCTACATCAGAGAGACTGAGCGCAATCTCACAGAACAGTTCAGGGAACATCTCTGGTCCATATGCACAAACCAATCTCCCCTTCTAGTGCCCATCTGTTTCAACTCCCCCTCCCAGACTCCCATGACATGTCCATTTTGGGCCTCCTTCACCATCTCAATACGACCATTGGCAAACTTGAAGAGGAATACCTCATTTTCTGCCCTGGGAACCGACAATCACATGGCCTTCAGCATTGAATTCACCAGTTTCCAATCTTCCTCCCCCTTCTTGATTCCAGTGTCAACCATCTGACTCAGCTCCACCCTCTTGACCTGACTTACCAATCCATTTTCCTTCCCACCTATCCACTCCACAATTCCCACTGCCTTATTACAATCATGTCCCACCCACCACCAATCCCAATTACTTTTCCCTTAGCCTCACCACTTCCCCCATTTATTTCTCAACCCTCTTGCCCCTCCCCAGTCCTGCTGAAGGATTAAGCCTGAAATGCCAATTCTCTTGCTCCTCAGACACTGCCTGACCTTTTCCATTGACTCTGACTTCTCCAGCATCTGCAGTCCTCACTATCTCTTAGATTGTCAGAGTCAACTTGGCTTGTTGAAAAATTAAACAATATTTGGCAGTTAACTGTAAATTATTACTAACTGATGCATTCTTTAGGGCAACATTGCTACCAATCAGTGTCTATTTGCCAATTAATCAGCCAGCTTTTTTATGCATACAAATGTTGTTTTCATTTTAGTATTTCTCATGAATTATTCCAATGAATGTAAGATAAATAGCTTTGTCAAAATGTTGATTTTTTTTTCACAATACTCAAATTTTGTACTACCAAATGAATAATTGTTTTAGTGATGATTAAAATATTTTATACATATAAAAGGAAAAACAGCAAACATGTTAGATGCTATTTCTAGAACTACAAAATATAGCAAAGTTCAGAAAGTTACAAATCAACACTAGATGTCTTCCCATCAAATTGTTCAAAGATGTTGCTGCACACCTCTGAAACAGGTGAAGCTCGAACACAGGCCTCCTGGTTCAGTGGAGAGAACCCCTAACTCCCATTAACATTATTATACATTAAATAATCGAGATCAATAGACATTACTAATTATCAATGCTACAATGAAGGTTCAGAATGAATCTATTATCATGAATAAACTAATTATTTCCATTAACAAATTGAATTTTGTGTCACTCTCCGCTTGGGGAATCTGCAGCCTTCAGGACTCAATATCGAGTTCAATGATTTGAGGGCTTCAGCACCTTCTCTCATGTCCTTACCCTAACTCCCATGCACTGGGCCATGTCATCACATGGACTGCTATCACAACCAATCCATTGTCAGCTACTAATGATCCCTGTTAGCAGCCATTGAGTCCCCCAGGCTGTCCTTCACCCATCCCTTTGTCTATCAACTGCTGTTGTCTCTCTGGGCTTCATTTTCACCTGTCCTTTACTCCTCCCCCTTCCCCCACACTATCTTCGGTACACATACCAACCACTTCCTAGCTATAACCAATTCCAAGGAAGGGCCAATCAACCTGATCTTTCTGCCTAGAGGTGCTGCCAGATCTGTTGAGTCTTTCCAGCAATTTCTGTTTATGTTTCTGATTTCCAGCATCTGCAGTTCTTGGTTTTATTTTAACCTTGTGAATGCCACTCAAGTCCTTTTGCAATAAATTTATCAAATCATGTTTTCTACTAGATTTTTATCTATAATTTTCAACTATGTGTTATTAACTGATATCTCAAAGAAATGACACTACTGCCAGAGTGAAAATTTACTGAAATGTCAGCAGTTGTTAGAAAAGCAGATCTAATGGATTTTGACTGTTAACTTTTCTTATACCATAAACAGCACTGAATAAATCAAATTGTTATATTTCATTTTATCAGGTTAGAAATACCATGTCCTTGAAAGGTTGCTGCTGTAAAAGATACTCTAAAAGAAAGTCCTCGGACAAATAATCATCCTTTTATAATTTTGAACTAATGACATAAGAAAATGAATTTAAAATGTTTGAAGACTATAATCAGAAAGGATGCTTGCTTGTTGACAAGAATTGTGAAGTAGCCCTCCAGATTCAGAAGTCAAGCCCCATTTCCAATTGATCCCATTATCACCAGGAGAGGAAAAGGGTCAGAATATAACACGCATGAGGGAAACCCGACGTTATATTTCACATGTTCATGCTGCCTGCATTTTTGGTGGTGTGACAAATAAAATGGTACCCTGCCCATCATCTTCCCATTCAATCCACAGTGATTGGTGAGTTGGTGATGAGAGTTTCAGCTTGCCTACTATATTTAAACAAACAATTTAGAGTCATTTCAGCCCATTCCCAATCAAATGCTTGTCTTTACTGGTCAGTGCATTGAGTATGTGAGTTGGGAGCACATGTTGTGGCTGTACAGGACATTGGTTAGACAACTTTTAGAATACTGCCTTCAAATCAGGGCTCTCTGCTGTAGGAAGGATGTTGTCAAACTTGAAAGCGTTCATAAAAGATTTACTATGCTGTTGTCAGGATTGGAGGTTTTGAACTACAGGGACAGGCTGGTTAGGCTGAGGCTACTTTCAAAGAACAAAAGAACAAATGAGAAGTACAGCACAGGAACAGGCCCTTTGGACTTCCAAGCCTGTGCTGGTCATCATGTTCTAACTAAACTAAAAAACAAACCTTCTGCCCTTATTTGGTCTGTATCCTGCTATTCCCTCCCTGTTCAGGTAACCATCTAGATGCCTCTTAAATGTCTACAATCTGCCTGCTTCCACCATCTCTTTAAGTAGTGCATTCCAGACTCCTACCACTCTGTGTGAAAAACCTCCCTCGCACATCCCCCTTAATCTGTCCCCCTTGCACCTTGAACCAATGCCCCTTTTTAATTAAAACTTCAACCGTAGGAAAAACTATCTACCCTATCTATGCTTCTCATAACTTTGTAGACCTCTATCAGGTCTCCTCTCAGCTGCTGTCTTTCCAGTGCAAACAATCCTAGTCTTTTTAACCTTACCATATAGCCAATGCCCTTGAGACCAGGCAAGTTCCTGGTGAACCTTCTCTACACTCTCTCCAAAGCTTCTACAGCCTTCTGGTCGTGTGGTGACCACAACTGCACACAATACTTCAAATGCAGCCTGACAAGGTTTTATAGAGCTGCAACATGGTTTGCCAACTCTTGTACTCCATTTCCCGGCTGATGGAGGCAAGCATGCCATATGGTTTCTTAATCACCATGGATACCTGTGTTGCCACTTTTAGGAAACTGTGGTCCTGCACCCTCAGATCTGTCTGTACGTTGATGTTTCTAAGAGTCCTGCCAATTACACACCTAAATTTAATCCTCCAAAATGCATCACCTCACATTTGTCTGAATTAAACTCCATCTGCCATTGCTGTGCCCATGTCGCCAATCTACCTATATCCTGTTGTATCCTTTCACAATCATCAACATTATTAGCATTGGAGTGTCGGAGGTTGAGGGGTGACCTCGTAGAGGTTTTTAAAATCATGAGGGGCATGGATAGGGTGAACAGCCAAGGTCTTTTCCCTAGCATAAGGGAGTCCAAAACTAAAGGGCATAGGTTTAAGGTGAGGGAGGAAAGATTTAAAAGGGGACTAAGGGGCAACGTTTTCATGCAGAGGGTGGAAAGAACTGCCAGAGTAAGTGGTGAAGGCTGATACAATTACATCATTTCTAAAGCATCTGAATGGGTTTAGAGGGATACGGGCCAAGTGCTGGCAAATGGGACTAGATTAACTTAGCATATCTGGATAGACCAAAGGGTCTGTTTCCATGCTCTATATCTCTATGACTCTAAATCATCAAAGATATTGCTGGTGTTGAGGGAGATGTCAGAGTTGCGCATTTTAACTGTTTGCTGAATGGACTTTGCTGTGGCCAGGGGTTCTGTCTACTGACTCCAGTTTGGGGATATTAGCCAGAGGAAGATAGGAGTGGAGGGTGAAGGAAGCTGCAGGGGCATTTGGGTTGGAGAAAGATGCTTCAGGCTCGGGGTGTGAAAGACTTTACAAGAAAGCCAGTTTGGTAGCAGGAGGGTCCAGGAAGGGTGTATTGGGAGGAGGAGTCTGAAAAAGGGAGCAGAAGGAAGGGCAGGGTAGGGGCATAGAGGTTGAAGGAGTTTGTAAGATATGTGAGATGGAATAAGTGGCTTAAAGAATAGTAGGGTACGGGAGGAGATTGCAAGTGAAGTTACAAGAGGGATGCGCATGACAAAAAAATTTATAAGAAGGAAGAAACATGTGTGGGAAAAGGAGGCTGCAAGGAGGGTGGGGTTATTTTGGGGAAAGAAAGAGGCTGTAAGAGGATGGTCAGATAGAAGCAAAAAACTGCAAATATGTTGTGGAGGAAAGAGAGGTGATAAGGTGTGGAAATGAAGGAGATTGCAAAGGAGAGAGAACCGTTTTAAATCTGTCAACAAATGAATACTCAATTAACTGGGATCCAAGTAAACTCTCAATTATTAAGGCAATGAATTCCATGAAAATCAGTGCAGAATCTCTGGGGTTTATTTTGAAAGCAAACATATTTGAAAAAAATATAATGGTTCTTAGTGGAATAAATATTATCAATTATTATATTTAAATCTGATACTAAGGTCTGAGATCCAGGAAATAGATTTCTAATTCTATTAAAAATGTTCCAGCTTTGTGTATGTGCTACAGAATTGCACTTGCTGTGACGTCTCCAGTCGGTGGAACATGTCTTGAGGTGAGGTCTTTTCATGTGTGTCAATTATATTGAAAACTTAAGTCTGTTATCTTGTGCCAATTTAAATATTGTGGCCTCTAGCAAATTAATACATTCCTTGAAAGTTGCAATTTTAGGTTGAATGGAGAACTGATAAATATTAAATATATTGATGGATTATTGTAATTCTGCATTGCTGTGTCTCTACATACCCCAGAAGTCAACACAAATACAGAATTGTTATTTCATGATGGTATCACCTTATAAATCGGTGAGTGAGACTGGAAAAATAGCTGTCAAAAACCAAAGGTAGCCCTTCCAACTTCAGATACGCTAACATGGGTGTGAAAGTTCAAGCCAAAGTGTAACATTCAGTGTTGAAATATTTTCGTAAATCTAATTTTTATTTTCATCTAGTGTCATTTTCAGGTGTTATTCAGGGTTTGCTTTGTCTGAATGCTATTCCTTCACTTCAAGTAAATGTACCCATAAAATTATACCCACAACTGGAAATGCTTTACTTACAACTTCCCTTCTACTTCCCTAAGAAGTTTTCAGAGGGTCAAAGAATTTTTAATATTCTAATTTTTCAAACATGTTATTTTTCAATCACTTTCAAAGGTGGAATTTTACAAAACAAATTCTGATTTGAACATACTAAAATGATGCCTTACAAAAGAGCAGTTGGACAATTGAACCTTGAGTCTGTCAGTTCCTGTTGGAACGTCAGCTGGCACAGTGGGGGGTGAGGATGAAAATAACACATGACAGTCACCCCATTAAATTCCCTTTCCTTTTCTTGTTCTACAAAACCAAAATTCGGGAGAAACCTACAGTTTTGGAAGCATCAGTGGAGAAAGAAACAAAGTTAACATTTTGAGTCCCGTATGATTTTCTTTTCAACACATTTTGTGTGTTGTGATCTGTTTTAGCAATCTTTTAAACCTATGCAGTGAATGAGTATTACACCACACAAGCTGACAACTCTTTCCATCGGTCAACTATCCCCCAGGAAAGATGGATCACCTACTGGTTAACCTAGGACTGCTCATATATAATCGTTATATATGGTCATTAGCCCTCCCTAATTTATCTAATTGAAATAGAGTGGAGAGAACGTGATAAGTTTGTGGTTTGAGGCCGCGTTGATTTTAAATAATCTGTTGCACTGTTCTGTTCAACAGCCAGCCAAGCTGAAAAGCAGCCAAATTGACAAGTTTACAGATGGAAGGCAGTGGTGGACTGGGCAGTAGCCTCAGCAAGACTCAAAGGAGCAGCCATTAAAGTTAGTGAGGGCTCATGGTCATGATTAAGCATTCTTGCTTTGACTAGGTATTTGTGTAGCAATCAGGGAAGGTCAGGTTTTGAAGTGACTTCAGGCAGGATAGGTCTGGCTTCGAATATTGGGCAAGAGGTGCAGAAAAGTTCTATTTTATAACCATGAGGCCCAGAGGATCCCTTTGAACCACACTAAGAAATCTGAAAAACAAATTAGAAAATTACCTTCTGACCAGGATCTGCAGCTTGACAAGTTTTACCAGATAAGAAAATCAACACTCATTCCCCTTCCACTCTAGCTTCAACTTTCATTTGGTGATGATACTAAATTAATCATCGAGCACACAAAATAAGATTAGAAGCGAAATATTGTGGATGCTGGAAAAATTAAACAAAATAGAAAATAGTGGAGAAACACAGCAAATCTGACAGCAGCTGTGGAGACAGTAAGAAGTTAATGTTTTGAGTCTGGTATGCTTGCTCTTCCGTCTTGAAAAGAAAATCATACGGAACTCAAAATGTTAACTGTTTCTTTTTCCACTGATGCTGCCAAAACTGTAGGTTTCTCCCGAATTTTGGTTTTGTAGCACAAGAAAAGGAAAGGGAATATAATGGGGTGACTGTCATGTGTTATTTTCATTCTCACCCCCTCTGTGCCAGCTGACGTTCCAACAGGAACTGACAGGATGTGAACTTAAAGTCAAAGTCAATCTTTCAGTGACAAACCCCTATCGGATCATCCAAAGTTGTGTAACAAAGTACTAAATTTCAAGCTAAGATATATAATACAAGGTTAAAAATAAAACACTGATTTATTTTTCATTCATATGTTTAGATATAACACTGGAACTGTTTTAAAAATCCCTCTGAAGTGGAATAAGGCTGAAATTGACTGAAATTCAGTTTGTCAGGTAATTCTAAAAATAGCAGGATGAATAATGGGGGAACAGAAGTGTTAGAGAATTTACGAGTAAAAAATGAGGTCTGCAGATGCTGGAGATCACAGCTGCAAATGTGTTGCTGGTCAAAGCACAGCAGGCCAGGCAGCATCTCAGGAATAGAGAATTTGACGTTTCGAGCATAAGCCCTTCATGCTCGAAACGTCGAATTCTCTATTCCTGAGATGCTGCCTGGCCTGCTGTGCTTTGACCAGCAACACATTTGCAGCTGTTAGAGAATTTAACCAAATTAATCAGAGATCACAAACACACAAATCAGACTGAGAACTGACAAGGATTTATTTAACAAATGGTGATATCATAGAAGAGACTTGACCCCCACTGAAACAGTCACTGACAGGCTGTTCAGAGGGAACCACAGCTTTTTCCTCGAACAGAAAATACAGTGGAGTTTTATACACTTACAACAATGGTGTGAGTTGTACAACAAAGAGAAATAAAGTTCATTCATTGAAAAGATTCAAGTGCCTGGAGTCTGACACTGAGTTTCTTAATTGACTCAGTTAGTGATTTCATCCTGGTATCAATGTCTTTGTATTGTTGAGGGGGGCAGTTCCTTTGCTGCCTCCTCGTCTGGGTACCCTTTGTGAAGACTTGACTTCTAGTAGGAGCAGCTGTACCCTAAGGACATCAGAGGTGGCTGGGCTATTGTGGAGTGGGAGGCTCATTATCAGTTAATCTGAAGAAGCATATTCTCTTGGTCTGGGGCTGCATGAGTCATGTTCTGAGGTATGTGTGACATCTGGGGTAGCTGGTTTGGCCAATCTGAGGCATTATGGGTAGGCTTAGTGGCAAAGTGCAGACATTTTGTGTTGTCTGTTTTCTGGCCATGTCATGGGGAGGCCAGGACTTGTATTTTCTCCCACAGAAGGTAACAATAACAAAGTGAAGGAAGGCTAAGAAAAGAATCAAAATGGAGTTGGGGTAGAAGATAATACATTCCAGTTCTTGGGAAACTCAAACCTTTATTTCTTAAACACATCTCTCCCGATGCCTTAGCCTAAAGTAGTTATTTTTAATCAGTCTGTTCAGACTGTTATGATGCACCTCTAGAGTAGATGAGACTTGAATGCTCTGCCCTTCTGGCTCAGATGTATGGACATTATCACTACATCATAAAAGCCCTATCAGAACACAACTCTGTTTCTTTAAAATTCTGCTCCATCATTCTTCCTATAAAAATGGATGCATTCACATTCTATATAATCTGTCACCTTCTTTAAAAATTACTTATTTATATTCCTTTGTTGGTTATTTATGTTCACCATACTGACTTATAAGATTGAAATTGTCAGCAAACTAGGATACACTACTCTTTGTCCACATTTTCCTAATGAATCTATTCAGCCATGTTATGGGGTGTATCTAGAGCAGGTGAGTCTCGAACCCAGAATTTCACCACTTCCTTCTCATTTGTTTCTTGATCTTCCTTCCCTTATCTTCCTCCATTTGATTGTTCCAATTATTCCTCTGCCTTCTGGATCTTGATACTGGATTTAACCTTGCCACTTCTTTTGGAATACAAGAGCACAACTATAACGCATCATAAATTCAAGGAATGGTCTTTGCAGTTGATAAGAAACAAAACCTTCTCCCCAGATAGTGTTTTTTTCTAAAAAAAATAGAATTCCAATTTAAAAATAAAAAACAATTGCATTCTTTTCAATATCTTTAGGAGCCTTATCATGAATTCCCTGTAGTCTAATGCACCATTTTCCACTTGAACAAGTAAGTCTCAACTCTTGAGCCAGATGCTTGGAGGCTGTTCGGAGTTGGCACAGGCTATAATTGCTACATAACTATATTAGAAATTGAATGTGCGTGTCTATATATACATATGAAATTAAATTTATCATGGATTTATTTCTCTTTTAATAAATCAGATCAACATTTACTTTAATGTCTTTGTGTAAGCATAATTGTTAACATATGCGAGATTATCTCTCATTTACAGCTAAACAATTTTAGTTGTCTGTTTAACTGAACTAAATGTATCAGCAAATTATGTCGGACCCAGTCATTTATTTGTAAGTTTTGGATGACTCTAATTTGAAGATTCCTTGTTTTTGGCACAATGAGTGAACCATCAAACTGATTTTACAACCTGCCATGTTACTCACTGTTTAAGTAGCTGTGTTACAAGACGGAACAAAGTGTTAGCTTACTATAAATCTTGGTTGAGGTCTTATTTATAAAACATTTGTTAGAGATGAACTCACATTAATTGTTGGTCAGTCATGAAAAGCTTTACAGGAAAGGTTGGTTTGGTTAAATATTTGATAATGTTATTAGTATATTAGGGAGGCAATAGCATAATGGCATTATCACTGCACTAGCAATCTGGCAATCCACATAATACTCTGGGGATTTAGCTCAAGTACTACCATGGCAACTAGTGGATTTGAATTTCTTTAAAAATCTGGAATTAAGAGTCTAATGATAACCATGAAACCATTGTCAGTTGTTGATTCTCACACAGAGGCAAAAGTCAACGAGCTTGAAGCAAGACACAATGATACAGGTCCATAAAAGGACTCTCTTGCTTACCCTAAACACTGGAATTCAATCAGTTGAAAGTAATTAGAATGATGGAATCTTAACCAAAATGCAAAATTAAAGATCAAGTAACTGACTATTAACAACCCTTAGGACTCTGCAACCATATGATGAAGGAACAGCACTCCGAAAGTTAGTGCTTCCAATTAAACCTGTTGGACTATAACCTGGTGTTGTGTGATTTTTAACCTCATTTTACATGTGAGTGTAGCATGAGTATTACTGATTTTGTGTAATCAATATGAGCACTTTTTAAATTCAACAAGCTTAGCCATTTTTTCAAACAGTTTTCATTTGGTCCGAAAGAATGTTATCCACAAGAGAAGGGATCACTTAAATCAATATTCTTGCAACCAACTGAGGAGGTCGATGAATAAAGAAAGGGAAATAGCTTGGGTTCCCCTCATTGGGAGCTTGACGGTTTCGGGTACCCACACTGGAACCGTAATGATTTGGGAAATGTTACCCAGGGTCTGGTCACAACAAACAATGACATCATACGGAAAATGGACTTAAAGGAGTTAGCTCACCATCAGTTCTCAAGGGTAGTTAAGAAGAGGACAGAAATGCTGGCCTTGCCAGTGAAGTTGGCGCCATGTGGATGTTTAAAAGTTGGTGCCAGGTTATTGGTTTGTTCATTACTAATGGTGTCATGCTTTATGACATACATAAATTTTAACTTTATAGTGAACATATTGCCCAGTGATTGCACAATTCAGCTAATGTCTAATTAAAACATAAGGATTTAAACAAAGTTCAATATTTTAAATTTTATCTTTCAGAAGATGAAAATTATACTGAATTAATTGCATGCCCTTGAGTCTTTTAATGACTACACTCAAGCATTTACTCAAAAAACATGCTTGGTTTGGACTTGGTATTTTTGTTTAATGTTGTAATACTATGTGGTATGTGGATAGCACATCAGATTAATCAGCACTTTGAACTCAATAGCTTATCTTTAAATAATTTTGGAAAAATAAAATGTCAAAATAAAAATATGATAATGTGTGTGAAAGTGGAAGCAATACAGTTGTATATACTTGTTACTTTTGTTTGCAATAAACTTCAGAAAATGGTTTAAGCTAAGAGATGGAAAAGAGATCAAGAGATTGGTGTCAAAGAGACCAAGTCAGAAAGAAGGAAGAGTAAAAACTCTGTGCCACAGAGAGGCGCAAGTTAGAGGAAGAGAATAACACTGCTCAGGTAAGTGGAAATCCCATTCATCAGAAACCCTCTCTAAATTGTGAAACTTGGTTATTCTAAATGTGGGGTAAGCATTAGAACTGCCCAAACTATCATTTTGTCACATGATCTAAGGACCCCTGACTACCAAATAGAGCACAGAAAAGAAAAACATTCAGGGTTGAATATTCCCATTCTTTGGAAAAGTGTTTCTTCGAGTCAGATTCATGGAACAGGTCTGCCATGGCCCATGTTGGCTTCTCTCACACAATATTTTGCTCTTCAGCTTATTCATTTTGTGACCAGCCTCTCCATTACCTGCTTCATGGAACCATGAAGGAGAAGTGGAAATCCTCACCGCTGTCAGGACTTTGTGACCTTCCACCACTGGCACCATGCTTAATCTCCAGCACCACAGCATTTTAGACACTGAACACGAGAAACTAACCTTCACACTGTGATCCTGCAAAATTATCCTGAAGAAGGTGACCCAGAAAGATAAGTAATCACATTGATTCACTGACAGGGATTGTGGAGGTGCTGGTGGACAGTAGGATGGAAGAAAGTTCAGTGCTTTTCTTGCTGAGGAGAAGGTTGAAGGCCTGGAATAGCAAGTGGCATGCTGCTGGTCTGATGTTCATGTTGGAAATTGGTGCAGTCTAGTTTCTCATGGAAGGAGAGGAGAATTGGAAGCTGCATTGAAATCAGGCAAGTTTGGATAATGTGAGACAAATTAGTAGAAATAAGGTAGTCACTGCTCATTCGTGAGATTCAGAACTTACTATATAAACAGCAAGGGGAAAATTGGAAATTCTTTTTTGACATTGCTGATCTTTATTTCCCATTTTTGTTGTATTTTTCCAACATTCTCACTGTTACCTATGGGGCTGAAAACGGTGAAAATTCTGCTCCATGTCTTTCTACGAAAGCCTTTTATCCACTCCAACATTAGAGAAGATCATCAATGATGTCAGGGAACAAATACCTCATAAAAGCAAAATATGGAGTTGATAAACGATCTGAAATTTATTTGTGCAACTGAACTTACATTTGAAATTTAAAATGAAACTGGCACTGACACGCTAGAAAAATGAAAGACAGCACCTCTCATAAATCCTGGAAGCCCCAAAATACTGCTTCTTAGATTCCCTACAGTGTGGAAACAGGCCCTTCAGCCCAACAAGTCTAACCAACATTCTGAAGAGCAATCCACCCAGAACCATTCCCCTACATTTGCCCCTGAAAAATACACTTCCTATTACAGGCAATTTTAGCAGGTCAATTCATCTAACCTGCACATCTTTGAACTGTAGGAGGAAACCCACGCAGAGTATGTGCAAACTCCACACAGACAGTTACCCAAGGCAGGAATTGAACCCAGGTCCCTGGTACTGTGAGGCACCAGTGCTAACCACTGAGCCACCATGCCACCCTGACTACTTAGGTAAAGTAGTAATTAGAACAAACAGTTTATACAAAGAGGACATGATAATAGTCAGGTGACCAATCATGATGATATTATTTGAGGGATAAATGTTGACTCGGATACTAGGAGTTCCCTAGCTCTTCTTTGGAATAGTGCCATGGGATTGTTTACATATGCCTAATGGAGGGGATAAATTAAACTTCACATCCAAAAGCAGCAATTCTGACAGCACATCCTCACTACTGCACTAGAAGTGGGTCTAGACTTTTACTCAACTCTAGAGTTTAACTTAAACCTGACCATCTGACTCAGAGGTGAGAATCCTATCATTGAGCCATGACACTTGAAGAATGATATAACATTCTGAATATTAACTGCACAGAGGTTGGTATTCTGTCACCCTTTTTTCACATGTGCACAGTACATGGAGTCTGACCAGCTAGCTCAGTGCCAGTCCCTCGAGTGAGGAGACTCTCTGAATCACCTGTTTATATCTGTCAGCCGGAGAGCCCTGATTTGCCCAGGTTAACAGCCCCAATCAGGGATCTCATACTCAACAAGATCCACATGGCCATCCTCATTCCAATCACTGCAGAGCTATTATAATAGAAAGGAACAATGTCCCAGTCCCCCTCTCCCAAAAGTAAGCTGGCTTCTTCTGTTGGCAGGAATATGGTACTAGTGAATTCTGACTGCTGAATATCAGGCCCCATGCTCCTATTTCATTCCTCCATTCCACCCCTCCATTGTAATATCATTAAAGTTACATTGAGGGCTTGTAATATGGGCCAATGAGTTTTCTGAGCATGAAAGTATGAATAAAGATTATTGACAGCAGGGTCCCCTTGAAGAATGTGCTTAAGAATGAAGCTTAGTAGAACAATAGTGCTATCTAGAGCCAAGAGTACTGGAAGTTAATCTTAATATTAAGTATAATTTAAAGAAAAATGCAGGAAATTATAAAATAATACGGAACATGAACATCTGAATGCGATAGAATTATTTTCCTGTAGCCTTGAAAAAACTTTGTAAATATTATACATAACAGATCGATAAATGTTGGTCAATCTCTTGTGTTCTCACTCATGGTAAGTCAGAAGATACAGTCTGAGAATGGAAGTTAATTGTACAGTAGATGGTAAAGGTTAAGTTGCCGTAGTCCCATTAGACCATGGGGTCACTCTCTCATTACAGAGAGATGAATGATGGTGGTTTAATCGGCAGGTGACCAGGCCTCTGGTGAGGATGAGAAGGGGAGTCCTTCCAAGTAACTTCAGCTGGGACGGAACAGAAAACATAATGTTGACATCACTCACCAGCCACCCAGCCAACTGAACAAACCAATTCCCTAATCAAAGATTTGTAATCAAAGTGATATTATATCCTACATTCCGTTTTCGTCATTGTTTTCTCTACTTACAGGAAAGAATCTGAAATAACGCCATGAAGGCCGATATCCCTTCATCAAGTCACCCTTTATTTACATAAGCACAATATCTGACACTGACCCAGAGCTGGTTCCAAGATGATCAGATCCCCTGACACTCCAGTTTATATCTGTTAGCCAGGACCCCCTGATTGGATCAGGTTAACAGCCCCAGTCAGGGAACTCACTTTCTATGAGGTCCACCTCGCTGACCTTTTTCCAATCACTGCATCCATCCTCATCTAAGTCCTGGGATGTGAGCCCATTCTTTCTCCTCTAACTTCTCCTGGTAACTTTCGCAGCAGGTCTGGTTCCTCTGACACTACCTTGGATACTTGTGGCATATTACAGAATGCAGCCCACCTCTTATGCCCATAGCATCTCAGAACAAATTAATCTCTTTCTTCAGGCAGAAACAGCGTTGAAGCTGCAACATCGGCCATGTCCATCTTGTCTTCAGAGGTTTCTGTGATGCTAGGCAGAGGTGGAGAACCCATGGGTTCAGGCAGTCATGCTGGATGTTCTGAGGGGCCAGGTATGTAATGCTCCTGCCTGTTTGTGAGGTTGCAGCTTTTCTGTGGTCTACGTGCCTGCTCAGGACCACCTCTCCTTCCTGAACTTTGTACATCACGGGACCTCACCTCACATCAAACATGCCTCTTATCCATGCAGGGCCATTCTAATGGTTCCCACAACAAACTTCATCCCCTGAAGTAAACTGTCTCTCTTGCTTAGTGGAGTGCTGTGTTCAACATTGGTGATCCTGATGCTGTTTCATCTTCCCTGCTAGATCTGAAAAGACCAGGTTTAACCTGGTGTGGAGTCTTATTGCTGGAGCTATCTTGGTAGTTGTGTGAGATGTGGTCCTATAATCAAAAAGGAACTAGGACAGTTTGGTATTGAGTAAAGCTGTAGGCTGTTTCTTTAAGCCTGCCTTCAAAGTTTGGACTGCTCTTTTTGCCAGACCATTGGTCAATGGATGGTATGGAGCTGTCCTTACATGACAAATGCCATTAGACTTTAGGAAATACTCAAATTTCCCGCTGGCAAATCATGGCCCATTGATTGTGACCAACACCTCTAGGAGTCTGTACATTGCAAAAGATGTTCTCAGCTTTTTAGTTATCATCCCTGTGTTTGACAAATAAACTCTATGTACATACAACTACTTTGAATGGGCACCCACAATGACTAAAATATACAGCTCATGAAAGGGCCACAATAGTCATCACATAACCATCATTCCTTGTGAATGCGGGGGAGCAGATAATGGTGATTTTTGTCCTTGTTGGCATGCTGGAGGCTGTCCCACCAATACGGCTATATTTACATCCAAACCTGCCCAGGACACATAACTTCTCACCAACATCTTCATTTTGGAGACCCCTGGAGCACCCGAGTGCAGTTCAGCCGGTATCTGGCAGTAATTTTTGCTCAGAACAATCACTCTTGCTAATGATATTGTGCCATCCTGTATGGTGATTTGATCTCTCCAGGTCCAAAAGGATTTTAATACTGACTGTGATGACCCTTCTGTCACTCCCATCATACCAGCTGTTTTAGTTTTTACAGAGCAGGATCTTTTTGTGTCCATGGCGTGATATTGTCAGCGTTGACCAGAAGGTGGCCTGAAAGTCCTAATTGCCACAGAGCACAGTGGAGGCTGGGATGTTAAATGCCTTCAAAGCAGAGATTGACAAACTCTTGATCCCACAAGAAATTAAGGGCTATGGGGAAAGTGTGGGTAAGTGAAGTTGAAATGTCCGTCAGTCATAATTAAATGGCAGAGTGGACTCAATGGGCTGAATGGCCTTACTTCCACTCCTATGTCTTATGGTCTAAAGTTTAAAATCAGAGCGGATTCTTCTAGCGATGCCATCACCGGTGGTGTATCTGCCAGTGGAAGGCAGCTCAAGACCTGTGGCCTCCTGGATAATGTTCCAACTTGTAATTGTATGCACACAGAATAGCAGGCCACCACTGATTTCGACCTGAAGCTATGGGTGGCACAGCCCTGTTCTCTTTAGGTAGCCCTAGCACGGGTTTGATGTCTGTAACTATTACAAATTTACGTCCATGAAGGTATTGATGGAACTTTCTTACACCAATGATGACCGCCAAACATTCCTTCTCTATTTGGACATATCTTTGTCCGGTATCAGACAAAATCTGAAAAGCATAGACTATTGGGTGCTCCTCTCCACTGGGCCATCGGTGTCAACACTACCCTGATATTATATGCGTGTGAGCACCACAATTAGTGATACAGCCGCACCGGTATCAGCCTCTATTAGAACTGGATGACTATTTAAACAGTGGTTTATCTTGATTAGTTCTGATTTGGACGTTGCTAAGCAATTTAACTTCCAAACCAGCTGTGGGCAGACTTCTCAGGGTTTGCACTGTCGTGGGTACTGGCCTGTGAGTTCTCTTACTCAATTCAGGACAGTTTTGCTGTCTTGAGTCTTCATACTGGCAGTAACTACAATGGTCTGCTGACTGGAATCCTCGTGTAAGGTTTAACCGTTTAGTCAAGGCTTGGCTTTGTTTTGGGGTTTAGCTGTGGGCTGACCTAGAGTCCTTCTGTTCAGATATGTCCTGACTGACGCTACGCCCTCACTCAAGTGCTATTGCCCAAGCTCAATTGATCTGGTGAGGGTATCCACTTCTGTCGGAGTACCCAGCAACTCATAAGGTCTACTTGCTGCATTTTCTAATGATAAAGCCAGATCTAGTGTTTTGAAGTTCAGCTGCGCTTCGGCTAGTAGACATTTTTGCATGGTCACATCATTAATCCCACTGACAGTGCCACTACAATGGTTGGTATCCTGTCACCAAGTCAATCTTTATTTACAAGTGCATAGGACCTGACACTGACCCAGGTAGCTCAGAGCTGAAAATGTGTTGCTGGAAAAGAGCAGCAGGTCAGGCAGCATCCAAGGAGCAGGAGAATCGATGTTTCGGGCATGAGTCCTTCTTCAGGAATGAGGAAAGTGTGCCCAGCAGGCTAAGATAAAAGGTAGGGAGGAGAGACTTGGGGGAGCTGGCGTTGGAAATGCGATAGGTGGAAGGAGGTTAAGGTGAGGGTGATAAGGTGAAGTGGGGGTGGGCGCACAGAGGTCAGGAAGAAGATTGCAGGTAAGGAAGGTGGTGCTGAGTTCGAGGGTTGGGACTGAGACAAGGTGGGGGGAGGGGAAATGAGGAAGCTGGAGAAATCTGAGTTCATCCCTTGTGGTTGGAGGGTTCCTAGGTGGAAGATGAGGCGCTCTTCCTCCAGCCGTCATGTTGCTATGGTCTGGCGATGGAGGAGTCCAAGGACATGCATGTCCTTGGTGGAGTGGGAGGGGGAGTTGAAGTGTTGAGCCACGGGGTGGTTGGGTTGGTTGGTCCGGGTGTCCCAGAGGTGTTCTCTGAAACGTTCCGCAAGTAGGTGGCCTGTCTCCCCAATATAGAGGAGGCCACATCAGGTGCAGCGGATGCAATAAATGATGTGTGTCGAGGTGCAGGTGAATTTGTGGCGGATATGGAAGGATCCCTTGGGGCCTTGGAGGGAAGTAAGGGAGGAGGTGTGGGCACAAGTTTTGCATTTCTTGCAGTTGCAGGGAAAGGTGCTGGGAGTAGAGGTTGGTTGGAGGGGGGGTGTGGACCTGACGGGTGAGTCACAGAGGGAGTGGGTCTTTTCGGAATGCTGATAGGGGACGGGAGGGAAATATATCCCTGGTCGTGGGGTCCGTTTGGAGGTGGCGGAAATGACGACAGATGATACAATGTATATGGAGGTTGGTGGGGTGGTAGGTGAGGACCAGTGTGGTTCTGTTCTGGTGGTGATTGGAGGGGCGGGGCTCAAGGGTGGAGGAAGGGGAAGTCGAGGAGATGTAGTGGAGAGCATCGTCGATCACGTCTGGGGGGAAATTGCGGTCTTTGAAGAAGGAGGCCATCTGGGTTGTACAGTATTGGAACTGGGAGCAGATGCGGCGGAGACGAAGGAATTAGGAATATGGGTTGGTGTTTTTACAGGGGGCAGGGTGGGAGGAGCTGTAGTCTAGGTAGCTGTGGGAGTCGGTCTGTTTATAGTAAATGTCCGTGTTGATTCGGTCGCCCGAGATAGAAATGGAGAGGTCTAGGGAGGGGAGGGAAGATTCTGAGACAGTCCAGGTAAATTTGAGGTCGGGGTGGAAGATGTTGGTAAAGTGGATGAACTGTTCAACCTCCTCGTGGGAGCATGAGGCAGCACCGATACAGTCATTGATGTAGCGGAGGAAAAGGTGTGGGATGGTGCCAGTGTAGCTGCAGAAGATGGACTGTTCCACATATCCTACGAAGATGCAGGCATAACTGGGGCCCATACAGGTGACCATGGCTACACCTTTTGGTTTGGAGGAAGTGAGAGGATTGGAAAGAGAAGTTGTTCAGAGTGAGGTCCAGTTCAATCAGTCAAAGGAGGATGTCAGTGGAAGGGTACTGGTTGGTACGGCGTGCAAGGAAGAAGTGGAGGGCTTTGAGACCTTCGTGATGGGGGATGGAGGTGTACAGGTACTGGATGTCCATGGTGAAGATAAGGCGTTGGGGACCGGAGAAGCAAAAATCATGGAGGAGGTGGACGGTGTGGGTGGTGGCCTGAACATAGGTGGGGAGTTCTTGGACTAAAGGGGACAGGACCTTGTCAAGGTATATAGAGATGAATTCGGTGGGGCAGGATCAGGCTGAGACAATGGGTCGGCCAGGGCAGTCAGGTTTGTGGATTTTGGGCAGGAGGTAGAAACGAGCGGTGTGGGGTTGTGGGACTATGGGGTTGGAGGCGGTGGATGGGAGATCCCCTGAGGTGATGAGGTAATGGATGGTCTGGGAGATGATGGTTTGGTGGTGGGAGGTGGGGTCATGGTCAAGGGGGCAGTAGGAGGAGGTGTCCGCGAGCTGGCGTTTAGCCTCAGCGGTGTAAATGTCGGTGCGCCAAACTACTACGCGCCTCCCTTGTCTGCCGGTTTGATAGTGAGGTTGGGGTTGGAACGGAGGGAGTGGAGGGCTACACGTTCCGAGGGTGAGAGGTTGGAGTGGGTGAGCGGGGTGGAGAGGTTGAGGCGGTTAATGTCACAGCGGCAGTTGGCTATGAAGGGATCATAGCAACACGATGGCTGGAGGAAGAGTGCCTCATCTTCTGCCTAGGAAGCCTCCAAACACAAGGGGTGAACTCAGATTTCTCCAGCTTCCTCATTTCCCCTTCCCCCATCTTGTCTCAGTCCCAACCCTCGAACTCAGCACCACCTTCCTAACCTGCAATCTTCTTCCGGACCTCTCCGCCCCACCCCCACTCCAGCCTATCACCCTCACCTTAACCTCCTTCCATCTATCGTATTTCCAACGCCCCTCCCCCAAGTCCCTCCTCCCTACCTTTTATCTTAGCCTGCTTGGCACACTCACCTCATTCCTGAAGAAGGGCTCATGCCCTTAACGTCGATTCTCCTGCTCCTCGGATGCTGCCTGACCTGCTGCACTTTTCCAGCAACACATTTTCAGCTCTGATCTCCGGCATCTGCAGTCCTCACTTTTTCCAGGTAGATCAGAACCAGCTTCCTGGAGTAAACAGAATCCCTGACACGTCTGTTGATTTCTGTCACCTAAGACTCGCTGTTGGGCCAGGTTAACAGCCCAAATCAGGGAACTCATTGACTCCCTACAGTGTGGAAGCAGGCTATTCAACCCATCGAGTCCACATCACCCCCTTTGCAGAGCAACCCACCCAGAACCATGCCCCTATCCTATCCATGTTACCCTGCATTTCCCACAGCTAACCCATTTAGTCTGCAAATCCCTGAACACGCAAGGTAATTTTGCATGGTCAGTCCACCTAAATCTTTGGACTGTGGGAGGAACAATGTGTTTTCTCCACCCAAAAGTTGCCTGAGGCTGGAATCAAACCCACATGGCTGACGCTATGTGGCAGCAGTGCTAACCACTGAGCCATCATGCCACCCCATCATATTCTGAGATGTCCATCTGACTGACCTTGTTCCAATCACTACAGAATCTGTTGTAAATTTTAAACTGCCAATGTTCCTCTTGTCTCAAATGACACTGAGGCAAAAGAAGTATTCATTTCTCCTGACTGATTGTATCACTGATGCACGTTTCAATAACCAGCAATTTAATCCGCACTTTAAATGGTGCCCGTTGATTTTGTGCTGACTGCTTTTATCATAACTGGCTGTAACTGTCCTTAATTGTCAAAAAGCATTTTAAATGTATGGCTAATCAGTCTGAAGTCCTGATGAGAGAAGAAAATGACTAGTTTGTGAGAAAAGGATCTCCCACAATTCTTTCAAATTTCAACCATTTTCCTGTAGCTCCTTGGCAATTTTCCCTGCACCAAGTCATATGCCCTAATTACAGTTGATCACAAGTTGCATTGTTCGAGTTCAAGAATGAGAAAGCCCGTGCCACTGCTTTTCATCTGTTTCTTCCCTCCATGTATATGTTCTACAAGAGATGTGAGCAAATGCAAGAATCTGGTTTTCTCAGACTTGTTTTATTTCTTTCTCCCTTTTGTGTAGATGTGTTTGTCTCCATTTCTTTGTCTCGCTTTTAGATAAAGATAGAAAGATACACTCCTGCTCCTCTCATTCCAACAACAAAAAGTAGGAGATTTTCTACGCAAACCTCCCTCAAAATAAGATGTCCACGTTCCTCTTTTACATTTTTGTTTAAAATTGTCTATTCAAGCAAAGACTCTATTCCGTTGTAGCTGCATTTCCAGCTTCTAAGCATATCACTTGCAGAGAATCACATTGACTCATGAAGAGAGTCTTCCCAGCTGTGCTTGCAGAATGTAGAATGCTGGCAGTTGTAGGTTGTGTTGCTAGCTGACTATTGCATGTTCTGATTTTCTTCAGCTGTCAATATTGGCTGTCTCATGCCTACAAGCTCAAGCCCAAAGGCTCTCAAAGATGCAAACCATTGTGAAACTACAGGTATTTTAAACACAGAAAACTCAATTTTAATAGTAACAATAGTTTCCTGAAAATATTGTAATTTTTTCTAAATACTTCCCACACCTTTGATTTGTGGTTTCTGTACCTGTTCAGTATCGAATTATTGCCAGTTTAAGAATATACGATTTGAGCCAATTAACTGCAAAAGATTTTTGTTTACCCATCTTACTGAAATGTGACAAAGGAGGGTGTGATGTTGACTTGCACACTAGACACGACATTGCTGAATTTCCTCAAGAGGTCTTTTAGGAACAGATATTAGCAGAAACAGCTGCTTGGTTACCAGCTGAACCCCTGACCACATTTCATTTTCCAGAAATAAATAAATCTGTATGAAGCAGGCTGATGATCATGTCAAGACTGCACGACTGGGGTACTTGCTGGGGGAAACTCAGTGGAACTGATCAGACTATTATAGTGCTTCTCCAGAGTAATTCAAAGCAAACAGCTTGTGATGTTTTTGAGAAGCAGTTTCTGAATTGACCTGTAAAAACCCCAAAGCAAGTCTTTTAAGATTATATTGCTTCCATTAACATGGTGCCATTGGATAGCGGGGATTCACAGGCATTTTTAAAATTCAATGTTAAGATGAAATTATGAGAATTATTTGGATGATTCCATGCCCACAGTTATATTAAATCGATCAGAATGTTACTGAGCTTGTCCTGGCAACATCCTAGTTTTGGTAATTTGTTGATTTGTACCTTACTCACTTATTTTCTTCCTTGTCAAACAAGGGGAAAGGGTGAAAGACATTAAGACAAGTCTCTTGTGCCCTTTGTTTTCTATTTTGAAGATTCTCCCTTAGAGTGAATGATGGTCACCATACCTTTCACCAATTTTCTGGTCCCTGGTTAGTGAAACCTCAAATGATGGTACAATAAGTGGGCCCTACTACTTGCCCAACCCCTTGCCAGTCAGAGGAACAGAGAAGCAACTGGGAACAAATCCAAGAAGCAACAGAAACACAAGTCTGATTTTTAAAAATACTTTTGCCTTCATACCTTTCCAAATCTCATCAGGGTCGTGGAGTGATCCTTTTTAATTTATTAGGCTACAGTAAGTTTCTCAAGACCCTGCCACAACATTCAAGCCTGTGCCTATCAGCTCCAAGTTTGGCTTTGCCAACCTCTCCGTGCAACCCATTTCCAGAGCCCAGGAGGCCCAGAAATCAGAGGCAGTAAGCGTGTCAATGTCCTCTGCACCTGGATAAAGAGATTTCCCGAGGTAAAAATCAAATCAGGAAAGTCTGTCCCCAAAAGTGCATCATCCACATTCTTCAGGCTTGGACTTCCAGCTTTTTCTATGATAGACTGGAATTGGCTGATGGTGTATTAAACCTCTCCTTGGCAAGCACAGTGCTATCAAAATGTATAATATCTTATAGGTAATTGTGTAAATCAGAACAGAAAATATTGACAGTGTAGCAGTTAAGAAAATCAGCAGTGTTGAGCATGTAATTTGGCAACAGGCCCTTCAATAAAACAAAATGTGAAATTTTTATCCAAGGTATGTCCAACTTTTTTAAAATTCAGTTGATATGTACTGTGGAGCCATCACATAATTTGAAATTTTAATAAATGAATATATTATCAAAATAAAATTATAAAAATATTAGTGCCTGTGGATTCTGAAATCTGTGCTGGCAATTGGTTTGGATCAAGTGTTTTCTATAAAAACTAAGCGTTAACAATTCAAGGGCATTGATGACAAATTTAAAAGAGCCTTGTGGCTTCTGAATTATAATTCTCTGTTCCAAATAATGGTGCCTTGTTGACCACCTGTCATGTTGTTCTCGACTGTTCTGCAGGGATTGTACATTTCTTGATAAAAGATCCAGCTAGGTAGGTCAAGTTACATACATCTCTGCATGGTGATAAGATAAAATCAAAGTTCAGGTCAGGTCCCTATATTAGTACAGTTCTGGTTTAGCGTAAAATGACTGCAATAGGGAGGAATGAAGCCAATTCACAACTGCCACTCAGAATGATTGATGTTTGATATGTCTGGCCTATTGTTACCACTTATACTCTTTCGAAATGATAGGCAATTAGTTTATTGACTCATCATGATTATGACTGTTTATCTCTGAAAAACAACCTAAAATGGTCTTTCCATCTTTAAGGATACACGAGGTTACATTTTCTATTAACTTCTCATGATTATTTCAGTTATCACAACACCATTCATCTTAATTATCACTCTTAACTCAAATGTCACGTTGCATGCAATTAAAGTATAACACCAATTAAATATCAATAATGGCATACAAATTCACATATTTTCAAATTAATGAATGCGTAAATTAGCATTCAAAAAAACAACACGGGTTGGTGAATTTTTGCCACAGCATGCTCAGCCCAATCTTCATTCTCTTGAATGTGGCTGTCCACTGAGACCTCAATAGCACTGAAAATATATATTTTTTAACAGACGTTAAAATGAACAAACTCACAGAATCGGCAGAAAAGCACTTTGCCTTGTTAATCTATTTGCACATCTATTTTGCAAAATAATTTTCAATTATTAAAAGAAGTACCCTTTATTTGAAATTGATAGAAAGCAGCCCAGAATGTTTTTAAAACTCGCTAACTGCAGAATAATAATCTTCTGAAGTAATGTTTACAGAGTATTAGATGTATGTATATATTGAGATTCCTATTGGCCCTGACAAATTTGAGGAATTCTCAGTGGTAGTTCCACATTAACCAGATCCATAAATCCAGGACGTTTGTATACCAGATAAGAATACAGGGCTTTGCAGGCGCTTTTTCTCTGGTTAATACCTGGCTAGCAGCTGATAGGAAGTTATGATGTTAAAACTTATTTGTTCATAATATGAAGGTATTCCTGGCAAGAGCAACATTGATTGCTTATCCTTAACTGCTCTCAATGAGATGATGTTGAGTTGTAAAGATAATCACATCCACCAGAGCATAGAAATTTTCCAGGACCTGTGTGACATGGGCTATAGCGAGACATTTTGGAAAATTGGATGAGACATCAAGTAAGGTCCTTCTCAATATGAAGACTGAAAATTCACTCGTTCCAACCAAGTTCCTGATGTCAAGACTAGATTCTAGCTACTGAGGGGCAGGGATTATTGCTAATTATTATTCTTAATTATTACTTAATCTCACCTCATTAATATACAGTCTCTGATTTAACCACCTGCTAAATAGAAAATAGATGCTGAGAATTCCTGACAGCAGTACCTGGCAGCTCCAGCTCATTACTTGCTCCTCTGGAGCTCCATCTTGGACAGTTTGTACCAGCATCTAATGACAATATCATCTGCTCTTAATGGGCAGTGACTGCAAACACCCGATGTCCATGCATATTGGTGTTCAACATGTACCAGCTTCACCACACCCTCATGGCAAATGTCCGATCCACATATTGCAAACATTAACACTTTAGTGCAATAATGCACTGATACTTAACATTGCAAAGCTGCTTCAAGGACATTGCACACAAGGGACAGACTCCCAGATCATGGATTGGATCAGGTTACATTTCAGGGCTGCTAGTTCCCTCTCTTGGAGCTCACTCACCTTGAGCCTATTTGAGTGCTCACAGCATCTCTGCTTTGCCTTGCCCTTTTGTGCATTGGTTCCTCAGGCAGAGGTAAAAGGCTCACATTCAGTCTTCAGTCTTACCTTGCATTTTAGTTCAGATATAAGGCCAAGAATCTTGTCATGATTGTCAGTAGTCAAAAGGTGGGCATACATGGCAAACATAATGGACGCGACTAAGTGTTGAAGGCGTGTGGTCCTTAGTCATGTCAAGTTCAGTCAGGGGTCATAGCTCAGTAAGTTAAGGGTAACCTCTGATATTAATACAGATGCTTGTGCAAGGACAGTTGACCAATCAAGATGGTCAATGTCAGCTTTCTGTCCTTGTAAGGGATAAGAAGCCAAATGTTGGTCACCCCAACACCTGTCTTGATGCTTTCTGCCTTATTGTGGGGCATTTTCCCCTGAAATGAGAAATAGGGAGAAATTAAGTGAGACGAAAGAAGATGGATTAGCTATTAATGTTGGTCCAGGTGAAGGAAGGGTGGTGAGGTTTCCCTGAGAAAGTGAGTAGGCAGTGTGGAGGACAGGAAGAGTTCATAGTGTGGGGGTTTGAGGTGGGTGGTAGCAAGTGAAGCATGTTACATGCAACTGTGAGAGTGGTAGTACATGAATCTTTGTAGGAAGTGGATGCAGTAGCAGAGACAGAGTGAGTGTGAGGAAGCAGGCAGATGTTGATAGCACTTACTGTATCAGAACAAAGAAGATCATTGCTTTCCCCCACTGGTTGGTGTTCTTTGAGATGAATAACACAGCTCTGATCTGGGTTGCAACCTCAGACTAGGCTGGCAGGTTGTGGTGACTTAGACTCCTCTGATGGCTCTCATGAGGAGAAGGATGGGGGCTGGAGAAGACAGGGTGGAGCAGATGGACCTCCTCTGCATCATCCTGTCAAATCAGGACATCCATGTCTCTGTCTGCAAACCAGGTACCACTTTCCTCTGATGCACTACATTTGGACAAATGTCACAAATCATGCAGGATTGACAGTACTTTTACCAAGTTCACAACAGCTTTTTAAAGATGGCAACATTGCCTGGGATCCTGGGCTATCCCAACTGTTGGAAATACTTCTGCCTGTGGTGAATTGGGAGAATCAGGCTAGCATTAGACAACAGGGGCACCACACAGGGACATGGTTCTTAAGCTTATGACAATCACATCAGAAAACACTCCGAGTGGAGAGAAACCCTCCATGAAACTCAACAAAATTGACTTTTAGCCAATTTCTGTTGAGATTCAGTCTATAATATACAAATACACCATGAAATAATGAGACCTATCAGCATTAGGAATGCAAGTTAAGACATTTCAGCTCACCACCCATCCCACCATGACATTTCAAATGCTAGTTCCTCACTAAATGATCAAAGTAGAAATTGGGAAAAAAAACAAAGACTCCTGAATTAAATCTGACCCTTTGATCCAATATAAACTTAGAGGCTTTTTTTCAGGAACCCAGATTACCATTTAAGAAAGGCAACAGGACTCCTACATATGCTTATCAGGTGTCATAAGACCATAAGGCCTTAAGATAAAGGATTCAGCCTATCGAGTCTGCTATTTCATTCAATGAGATCATAGTTAATCTGATCATCCTCAATTCCACTTTCTTGGCTTTTTCCCATATCTGTTGATTCATTCTCCTCTGATTAAAACAGTAACTGAAGAAGCTGTACCTCGGTACCTTTGTACCTAGGATGGCACTGTAAGTGACAACCTATAAACTTTTCATTGTATTCATTTATTACATGTGACAATAGAACTCATTCTAATGCTAAAAATCTCTTTTCTATCAGCTTTGAATATATTACATGATCAAGTCTCGAGACCCCTCTGAGGTGAAGAATTCTGCAGGTTCATTATGCTCTGAAAGAAGAAATTACTCCTCATCTCTATTGAATGGGTCACTCATTATTTTTAGATTATGACCTCGGATGCTAGACTCTTCAACAAGTGAAAACAACCTTTCCACATCTATCCTATTAAGTCCCCTAAAGTTCTTTACCTTCAATAAGGTTGTCTCTCATTCTTCTAAACACCAATGAGTAGACGCCTGTCCAACTCATGCGACAATCCCTCCATACCTGGGATCAACATAATGAACCTTTTCTGGATTGCGTCCAATGCCAATGTATAACACTGTTCACAGTATTTCAGGTATGACCTAAGGAGTGTTTTACATTGTATTATTTTATTCTCCAGTCCCTTTTACATAAAATCCAACATTCCATTTGCCGTCCCTATTACCTACCAAGCTTGGATGTTAGATCTTTGTGATTTATGGACAGTTTTTTTGAAGTATCTCTCTATTTAAATAATACCTAGTTCCTCTCTTCTTCCTGTTAAAGTGTGTAGTCTAACATTTTCCATTATTTTCCATCTTCCAAGAAGAAGAATCATAACAAACTCAAAATACTGACTCTGTTTATCGCTCCATAGATTTTACCAGACCTGCTGAGTTTTTCCAGCATTTTCTCTGATTGTTTCACATCAACAGCATCTATAGTATTTTGCTTATATGCAGCCCAAAGAGGTTGGCACCCTCCAATTAGGTGAAAAGTGAGTGAGCAATATGAAATGGAGCTAAGGGCAAAAAGATCCATCTTCTGTAGATGCATAAGCTGGCTGTTTGTCCTAGCACACAATGCGACCTGACAGAAGCAAACAAGCCAAAAGGTGTATCGGAGATCCAGACTGAAGTGAAAAAGGGAAGTGGATTCTGAATTGGTCTGAGGTCAGCCATGGGAATATGATAAAGCTAGCAGTTTGCTGATGCTGACTTCAGTAGCTGAAGCTGCAAATGTGTTGCTGGTCAAAGCACAGCAGGTTAGGCAGCATCTCAGGAATAGAGAATTCGACGTTTCGAGCATAAGCCCTTCATCAGCTGAAGGGTAGCAGAGGATGTTGTAGGTGGAGCTATCAAGGACACATGGATGAAGGGATATTGAAATAGAGGCCCACAAAGGCAAGTGACTATCTCCATCAGTCAAGTGACCACTCCAAGTTTCAAGTCAGGGATTGTCTGCATTTAGTTTCTTGAGATAGGAGGGGAGGAATTTCCAGCTTCATTCCCTTGAGTTCAAGACATACTTTTTTTTCAATTTTGTGATATTTTCCCACATTTGTTGCCATTGCCCAAGAGCTGAGAAAAGTCTACTCTGAGGTTTGTGAGTCTTTTTTCAGTTGCTAATTGTTTTTGTACAATCAATTTGTTACTCTCAATTTTAAATCCTTTCCTCCCCACTTCTCCTGATTGCCAAGAAAGGAATGACATTTCTGCTACCCAGTATTGTCAAAGTGTAAATGATTGAAGATATGCCAGGTAATGCATTTCTGTTGTTAATATTTAATTTGAATACACGCACTTAACAGGAGGAAAAACTCCCTAATGTTCTTCCCTCAACTGCCTGCTCAGACACCACTCATAATATGGATAAATGCTCACACAATTTGTTTTGTCATGCCCTAAATTGAACTTTATGTAATGAAATACGACCGGATGTGCAAACTAAAAGGCTATTTCCCAGGATCATAAATCTGGGCCTTCAGCTAACAGTGAAATTGTTTGATCCCTTCCATTAGGACTAATTTAAAAGCAAATTTAATATGGAACACTTACCTTAATACATGAGCTGATCCATTAATTGTTGTCGCGGAGCATGGTATTGTCTGCCCCAGTAAAGACGATCGTCTGTATCGATCACCACAGCACAGAATTCTCAGGAAGGCACGCCTGAAGGACTTGTTCAGATAAGCATACAGAAATGGATTGAACCCTGAATTAATGTATCCAAGCCATAAGCAGGCTGTCCATAGTTGTTCTGGCACTGAATAGTTTATAAATGGGTCCACAATATTTGTGATGAAAAATGGAGCCCAGCAGAGACAAAAACATCCCATAATAATGCACAAGGTTTTAGCTGCTTTTGTTTCAGTTTTCATTCTGTGGTTGCCTTGATGGTCAGCTTGTTGTCCAGAGTCTGTTGAGGTTCCTGCACGTTTCAATGTTTCAATTTGTCGTGCATGCTCCCTGGCTGTCACATATATCCTTTGGTATGCCAGAACCATTAAGAGAAGAGGTATGTAAAATGCTACAACTGAACATGTTATGGCAAAGGGTTTGTTCACCATGAAAATACATTTTGTTATGTTTGTGTCAATACTTGATTTTCTTTCTTCTACCTGTAAAGGGAGAGAAAGATAAAAGAAGGTCCTGCTATATTATGCATTTAAAAATAAAACAAATATATCAAAACAAATATATTTCCATGGGAAAATGTTGATTTATCACTTAGCAATTTAAAAAATAAATATGTCATAACCTTCACTCATTTGATAAACTGTTCAAGAAATAGCAGATCTTCATGGATATTATTGTGCTAGAATCAGCAATATTAGAACATACTGTGAAAAGTTTACAAATGTAATTTCACAGAATTCAAGTGAATGGCTTTGTTGAAAATGTAAAAAGAATTAAGAAAACTGACTCTTTAAGATAAAATTGTTATTCCCTTGATAACATTTTAATTTTGTCCCAATTTTAAAAACAATAACTAATCAATGTGTACAGAAATGCAGCAGGTTTTCTCAGCTCCTTACCAAGCTATTTTAGAGTGTAAGGTGTGACAATACTATGACTTAAAGGATGCATTTTGTCCTGTTTTCTTTCTGGAGGAGAGGTTTTAAGCCATAGGTGAAGAGCAGTCTGGTCAAAGCCAATAGAATAAATAGCTTATTAGGCCTTGGGTTTTTGTTTTGAAAAGTTGGAACAAAGAAAGTAGCATGGATGGGTGGAGTCAGGCCCCACATAACCAGGGTTTAAGTTTAGCTATCAGCAGTTGCTGGGGCTTTGAAGCTGGTTGTGGAAGCTGCTACATCTTTATCTCTGTTACAGCAAAAAGCTGGAGTTCTCTTTCTGCTGCCAGAATCATATGTGTGACAATCTGTTTTACTAAGTTTGCTTTTGCCAAGGGTGTGTTTATGGAATGTTACTGTATTGGAACAGTTACCGTCTGGCAGTTAAATAATCTATTATCCTATTTTCAATAGAGTTAAAGTTATCCCAATTCTTCTTTTATTTGTGTTTTAACTGGATATAAGAATAAAGTGTTATTTGCTTCAAGTGTGACAAATCAAATCATACCTTGAGCCCAGCACCTTACACTTGCCTTTAAATAAGATAACAAATTAGGGTCTAAGCTATCTCTTTGATATATTTGCAGAGTGTTTGGTCCGATCCATAACAAAGGGCACAGTGAGTATAGAGAATTTTATTAGGCACAGCTACTTTTCTTCTTTTCATCCGTGTTGCAATCAACTGATTCAAAACAACTCAGAGCAAGGGCAAGAGCACCTAACCTTTTAAGTGAAGGAACACTTTCTATTTGTGCCCAAGCTTCATTTCTAACATATTACTAAGAGGTGAGAAATAATTATATGAGTCAATGATTAGAGGATGCCCAGCATCAATGCAACCATATGCAATACGAAGAGAATTCCTTCAAAATGTTATGGGAGAATAGAAAATAAACATATGTTGTGTCACATTGAAGTTTTAAAACATTGCTTAACCAGAGTAACATTGCTCCTGATTTGGACCAAATAACTTTTGAAAAAGACATTTATCTGGTGTAAAGAAAGAGGTGGAAAGCATGTCTTATTACAATTTTTAAGGAAAGCAAGGGCATTGTTACATATTCATTCTGAGAGGCAGGGTTTGTTGGCAGTAATGACAAAATGACAGTTAATCATAACAAACCTCGAAATCCTTTTGCACTTCTGAAATACACAACTTGCTCAAAAATATCCAAGAATTCAGCATGGGACTGTGTACTGAAGTCACAAGTGTCTATCTGATGGCAAAATACAGCCTGTTTCATGACCAGACTGTAGATGGGATGGTAAACTATGTTAGGGAGAAACACAAACAAGACTTTGTAGCAAAGACCAGCTTCCATCCATGCAAAGAAAATGATGAGCATAGGGATATAACTTCAAAGCTCACAGGACTTGTCTTGATATTCAGGCGTAAATACAGTTTTAAAGCAAGTAGCAGACATAAAAATAAATACAAGGCTAAAGGAGATGTTAAGGACAAGTAACTAAGGGCTTGATTGAAGAAATGGATGTTAAGGAGTGTCTTAAAGGAATAAAGAAATGAAGAGGCAAGTAAAGAGGACATGCAGGGCTTCAGCAGCTTGATGAACAATTTTTAACTGTACGTCAAAGAAAAAGGAATGCACCAGATGTTTGTGTAAGAGGATCAAGAGTTTTGGGGGCATGGGGAATACAATGGTAAACAGAGGAGAGCATCTTGATGACCTACATTCTCTGAGCATGTTAATTAGGAGCAAGACTAGACCACTCAAGCTTACTCCACTATTTGATAAGATCATGGCGGCTCTGATTGTGGACTCAACTCCACTTTCCTGTCTATTGCCTTTAACCTTGGAATCTCTTGTTTGCCAAAAATCTATCTAACTCTGCCTTTAAAGTAAAACCATGACCTTGTCTGCAGCACTCTAGCCGATAGAGTTCCATATATTCATGACCCTCCAAGTGAATAAAAAAATCTTATCTCCATCTTATATAAAATATATTTTAAAATTGAATTCTAGCCTCTCCTGCTCGGGAAACATCCTTTCAGTATCAAGTTCCTTCAGGATTTTTTGTGTTTCAATATGATTACCTCTCATTGTTCTAAACTCCAATAGATACATGTCCAGCTTGTCCAATATGTCCTCATAGTTAATCTCTTCGTGACAAGAATCAGTTTTGTGAATTTTCTCAGAAGGTCTTCCAACTCAGTTACATCTTTTTCTTAATTTGTCTTTTCTTAAATACAATCAAAACTGTACAGAACACTGTTGTGCCCTCTACAACTGGTGTAAAATGTTTATACTTTTATATTGCATTCTCCTTGCAATAAATTTAACATTCTATTTGTCTTCTATTCACTTGATATGACTCTATTTGACCTTTGTGATTCATATATCTGGGCAACTGAATCCCTCTGCATGACAGCATTCGTCAGTTTCTCTCCATTTAAATAATATACTGTTTCCTATTCTGTCTGCCAAAGTTGACAAGCACACATTTTCTCACATTAAACCCCATCTGCCAAATTTTTTGTCCTTCATTTAACCTATCTATTTCCCTTTGCAGACTCCTTGTGTCCTCTTCACAATCTACTGTCCTACCTATCTTTCAGCCATCAGCAAACTGAGCAGCCTTGTAAATAACTTAGGCTTCAGTACTGATTTCTTTGGCACTCCACTCTTCAAATCTTGGCAAGCCAAAATTAACTCTCTTGCCTGTTAGCTGATAAATCCTCTACACATGTTAATATGTTACTCCCAACACCATAAGTTCGTATTTTATGCAGTACTTTTTGACAGGGCACCTTACCAAATATTTTCTGGAAGTTCAAGTACACCACATCTATAGGTTCTCCTTTACCCATGTTGATAGCTATTTCCACAAATAACTTTAGTGAATTAGTCAAACTTGATTTCCCTTTCACAAAACCATGTTGATTTTGTCTGATGACATTAAGATTTTCTAAGTGCCTTGCTATGACGTCAGGAATTGCTTCTTGCATTTTTGTCATGACAGATATAACTAACTGGTCTGTAGTTTCCTCCTTCCATCCTAACTTAAAAATATGTGTTATATTCACTGTTTTCCAATCAGATGTGTCTTTTCCAGAATCCATGGAATTTTGGAAAATTGAAACCAGTGCATCTACCATTTCATTTGCCACTTCATTCATCCTGGATTAAGAATCATCTTGATTTATCGCTATTTTTGAGATGTTATTTATAGAACATAGAACATAACAGAACAGTACAGCATAATACCGTACAACTTTCGGCCCTCACTGTTGCGCTGACCGGTGGAACCAATCTGAAGCCTATCTATCCTACACTATTCTATTTTCATCCATATGTTTATCCAATGACTAGTTAAATGCTCTTAACATTGGCGAGTCTACTACTGTTGCAGGCAGTGTGTTCCACACTCCACTACTCTCTGAGTAAATAAACTACCTCTGACATCTGTCCTCAATCTATCACCCCTCAATTTAAAGCTATGTTCCCGAGTGCTAGCCATCACCATCCAACAAGAAAAGCTTTCACTGTGCACCCTATCTAACCCTTTGATTATCTTATATGTCTCAATTAAGCCACCTCTCAACCTTCTCTTGAATGAAAACAGCCTCAAGCCCCTCAGCCTTTCCTCATAAGACCTTCCCTCCATACCAGGCAACATCCTAGTAAATCTTCTCTGAACCCTTTCCAAAACTTCTACATCCTTCCTATAATGCAGTGACCAGAACTGTACACAGTACTCCCAAGTGCAGTTGCACCAGACTTTTGTACAACTGCAGCATAACCTCATGTCTCCGAAACTCAATCCCTCTACCAATAAAAGCTCACACAATGTATGCCTTTTTAACAACCCTATCAACCTAGGTGGCAATTTTCAGGAATCTACGTACATTCACACAGAGATCTCTCTCTCATTTATACTACCAAAAATCTGATCATTAGTCCAGTACTCTTTATTCCTGTCGCTCCTTCCAAAGTGAATCACCTTACACTTTTCCACATTAAACTCTATTTGCCACCTTTCAGCCCAGCTTTGCAGTTTATCTATGTCCCTCTGTAACCTGCAACATCCTTCTGCACTATCCACAACTCCACTGACCTGAGTGTCATCCACAAGTTCACTAACCCATCCTTCTACACCCTCACTTAGGTCATTAATAAAAATGACAAATAGTAGTGGTCCCAAAACAGATCCTTGTGGGACACCAATAGTAACTGAACTCCAGGAGGAACATTTCCCATCAACTAGCACCCTCTGTTTTCTTTCAGCTAGCCAATTTCTGATCCAAACCGTTAAATCACACTCAATCCCATGCCTCCATATTTTGTGCAATAGCCTACCGTGAGGAACCTTATCAAATGCCTTATGAAATCCATATACACCAAATCAACCACTTTGCTTTCATCCACCTGTTTGGTCACTTTCTCAAAGAACTCAAGATGGTTTGTGAGGTATGACCTACCCTTCACAAAACCATGTTGACTATCCCTATCAACTTAATCCTTTCTTGATGATTATAAATCCTATGTCTTATAACCTTTTTCAATGCTTATAACCCACAACTGAAGTAAGGATCACCAGTCTATAATTACCAGGATTGTCCCTAATCCACTTCTTGAACAAGGGGACAACATTTGCTATCCTTCAGTCTTCTGGCACTATTCTTGTAGACAGTGAGGACATAAAGATCAAAGTCGAAGGCTCTGCAATCTCCTCTCTGGCTTCCCAGAGAATTCTAAGATAAATCCCATCTGGCTCTTGGGACCTAGCTATTTTCACACTTTCCAGAATTGCTAACAATTGTGAATCTCAATACCATCTAGTAGCCTATATCTTAGTATTCTCCTCAACAACATTGTCTTTTTCCAGTGTAAATAGAGAAGAAATATATTCATCAAGCACTTTCCAATCTCCTTGGACTCCACACATGGCTTCCCACTATTATTCGTGATTAGCCCAAATCTTTCTCCAGTCGTTCTTTTATTCCTGATATACCTATAGAAATCTTTAAGGTTTACCTTCATCCTAGCTGCCAACGACTTCTCATGTCCCCTCCTGGCTCTTCTTAGCTCTCTCATTAGGTCTTTCCTGGCTGACATGTAACTCTCAAGCGCCCTAACCGAACCTTCATGTCTCATCCTAATATAAGCCTTTTTCATCCTCTTAATAAGAGATTCAACTTTTTTGGTAAAACACAGCTTCCTTGCTCAACTAATTCCCCCCTGCCTGACTGGTACATACTTATCAAGGACACGCATTAGCTGTTCCTTGAACAAGCTCCACACTTCACTTGTGTCCATCCCCTGCAGTTTCCTTCCCCATCCTATGCATCCTAAAGTTTGATAAATTGCATCATAATTGCCTTTTCCCCTAGCAATAACTCTTGGCCTGCTTTATATACCTATCCCTTTACATCACTAAATTAAACATAACCAAATTGTGGACACTATCACCAAAGTGCTCACCTACCTCCAAATCTAAAACCTGCCGAGTTCATTACCGAGTACCAAATCCAAAGTGGTCTTGCCACTTGTTGGCCTATCTACATACGATATACATTGGACAAAAACTGACCCCTCTAAAGTACTTTAACTACTGTATTTCCAGTTAATATTTGGAAAATAAAAGTCCCCACTCTCCTGTTACTCTAGCTCCAATCCAGAATTATCTTTGCTATCCTTTCCTTTACATCTCTGTAACTATTCAGAGGCCTATAGAAAACTCCCAACTTCTCCTTTCCTGTTTCTAATCTCAACCATACCACTTCAGTAAATGTGTCCTCAAATGTCCTTTCTGCCACTGTAATATTATCCTTGACTAACGATGCCACCACCACCCCCCCCGCCAAACTTTTACCATCTTCTCTGTTCTTACTGAAACATGTAAATCCCAGAATCTGCAACAACCAATCCTGCCTCTGCTCTATCCACATCTCCGAAATGGCCACAACGTCGAAGTCCCAGGTCCCAACCCATGCTGCACATTCACCCACCTTATTCTGGATGTTCCTAGCATTGATGTAGACACACTTCAAACCACCTTCCTGCTTGCTGGTGATCTCTTGCGACGTTGAGACCTCATTTCTAATCTCACTACTCTCAACATCCTGGACACTGGAACTACAATTTAGATTCCCATCATCCTGTTGAATTAGTTTAAACCCTCCCGAAGAGAATTAGCAAATTTCTCCCCCAGGATATTGGTACCCTTCTGGTTCAGATGTAGACCATCCTGTTTGTAGAGGTCCCACCTTTCCCAGAATTAGCTCCAAGTATCCAGGTATCCAAAACCCTCCCTCCTGCACCATCTCTGTAGCCACAAATTCAATTCCTTTCTCTCCCTATTCTTTGTCTCGCTAGCACATGGCACAGGTAACAAACCTAAGATAACAACTCTGTTTGTTCTAGCACTAAGCTTCCATTTTAGCTCTCTGAATTTCTGCCTTAAATCCCCTCCCTTTTCCTACCTATGTTGTTTGTACCTATGTGGACCATGACTTGGGGCTGCACCCCCTCACCCTCAAGGATCCCAAAAACATGATCAGAGACATCATGAGCCCTGGCACCTGGGAAGCAATACACCACCGTGAATCTCTGTCATTCCCACAGAACCTTGTATCTATCCCCCAACTATGGAGTCCCCAGTGGCTAATATTCTGCTCATCTCCCCCTTTCTCTTCTGAACAACAGGGACAGACTCTGTGCCAGAGATCTGTACCCCATGGCTTACCCCCGGTAAGTCGCCCCCCCACAACGGTATCCAAAACGGTATACTTGTTGTTGAGGGGAATGGCCACAGGGGATCCCTACACAGCCTGCCAGTTCCCTTTCTGTCCTCTGACTGTAACCCATCTGCCTTTTTCTTGCACCTGACCTGTGACTACCTCGCTGTAACTCCTTACAATAGCTCCCTACACGTCCTGAATGATCCAAAGTTCATCTAGCTTCAGCTCCAGTTCCCTAATGCGGTTTTGAGGAGCTGCTCTTGGGTGCACTTCCTGCAGATGAAGTCAGCAGGGACTCTTGTGGTGACCCTTACTTCCCACATTCTTCAGGAGGAACATTCAACTGCCTTAACCTCCATTCCCACTATTTCTAAACCCTATAGTGAAGATAGATGCAAAGATTTAAGTTAATTTGTCATTTCCTGATTTACCATTATAAATTTCCTAGATTCAGCCTTCAGAGGATCAACATTCACTTTAGTTACCCTTATCCTTTTCAATTCTTGTAGGAGCTTTTACTTTTTCAATATATCAGGATGTTTTTCTCTCTTGCATACTTGAATTTCTCCATCTTTTTTTACTCATTCCTTGCTTTCTTAAAATATTCTGTCCAATCTTCTACTAATCTGTAAAATGGTATGCTTTTTCTTTTAATTTGATAAAATCTTTAACTTTTCTAGATGGCCTTGTAGGCTGTGTCATAGAGTCATAGAGATGTACAGCACGGAAACAGACCCTTCGGTCCAACCAGTCAATGCTGACTAGTTATCCCAATCCTATCTAATCCACCTGTCAGCACCCGGCCCATATCCTTCCAAACCCTTCCTATTCATATACCCATCCAAATGCCTTTTAAATGTTGCAATTGTACCAGCCTCCATCACTTCCTCTGGCAGCTCATTCCATACAGGCACCACCCTCTGCTTGAAAAAGTTGCCCCTTTGGTCTCTTTTACATCTTTCCCCTTTCACCCTAAACCTATGCCCTCTAGTTCTGTACTTCCCCACCTCAAGGAAAATACTTTGTCTATTTATCCTATCCATGCCCCTCATGCTTTCTTTCTCACAGGAATGTATCTTTGTAGCTTAATATTAAATCAGTCCTTAAATGTCTACTATTACATTCCTACAGACCTGCCATTGAACCTAGTTTTCCAGTTTAGCCAAATTGGTCTTCATACACTTATAATTGCCTTTCATTAAGTTTATAACATAAATCTTTAGCTCACTATGCTCTATCTTGAATTGAATGTAAAATTCAATCATTTTATGATCGCTGCTCACGAGGGGCATCTGCAAACCTTTAATCAAAGTCTCCTCAGTGACCAGTGGAAGGTGTGTCAGAACACATTGCCTTATTGAATGTGGCAACATCAAACTTGTGCACTTTTTTATGAATGTCTGTCATCTTTCATGGGAGCTTGCCTTTGACATGGGGTGGCACGGTGACTCAGCGGTTAGAGCTGTTGCCTCACAGCACCAGGGTCAGAGGTTCAATTCCCACCTGAGACGACTGTCTGTGTGGAGTTTGCACATTCTCTGCGTGGGTGTGCTCTGGTTTCCTCCCACAGTTCAAAGATGTGCAGCTCAGATGAATTGGCCATGCTAAATTGCCCAAAGTATTAGGTTCATTAGTCTGGGTGGGTTACTCTTCAGAGGGTTGGTATGGACTAGTTGGGCTGAAGGGCCTGTTTCCACACTGTAGGAATCTAATATAAATAATCATATTTTGTAGTTTATTCTCACAATGTTCAAGTTGAACAGAAACAAACCTATTTTGTAAAACTCCTTGTGTGAATAACATGCCTCCCTTTATTTTACTTGATTGTCACTACATACAACAAGAGAACTAATTTGGCAGGAGGTAGTTAGTTGTTTACAAAACAGTCTTGAATGGATTCAGGTGGCCCTTTTTTCATGGGAGCTTGCCTTTGACATGGAGATGTTCTGTTTGCATCTCCACAGCATGTTCAGTCACTGCTGAACTTCCACTAGTGCGGGTGCTCTGAGAGTGAAGATCTGGTATATGCAGCTTTTCAGCGAGGTGGCAATATTTGGAAGCCAATGCTGGCTGGTACTATTCCACTGGACCTTGGATTTTCTTTTTTAATGTTTGATGATGTGATGTAAATTTTGCGTCAAGGGTAACAGTTGTTACCCACAGTTCCTTTCAGACTGTGGTAGTGAGCTATATTCTTAAATGCATGGTGCTATTAAGGTAAGGAGTTCAAGGATTTTGACCCAACAACAATGAAGGAACAAGAATACTTCAAGACGGTGTGTGGATTGGAGAGGAACTTGCAATGATGGTGGCCCCATGTAGCTCCTGTCTTTATCCTCTAGGTTAGATGGTTGAGTCATGGTAGTTATCAGACAATCATAGAATGGAAGAAGGCCATTTGGCCCATTTTGCCTGCACAGTCTGATTGAATGAACATAACATTGTGAATGTTTTAAAAATCAGCCAAATGCATTACAGCTGCCATGACCGAGAATCCAATATGCAGAGTGCTGTCTAATTTCTTGTCAATACAAATAGATCTGCAGCCTGTGTTTCCATGGAGACACGGACTGGTCCCCGGCTGCTTCTAGGCAGGAGGGCTGCTAGAAATTCCAATGAAGTTGTGAAATCATGCAATGATGTCTGAATCAAAATAAAAAGCTTTCTTACCTGCCACAAATGACATTGCAGGGTGGAACTTTCAGCTCCACTGGATTTGTAAAACCCCCATTATCAATTTGGATGCCCAATTAAAGATTGACTTTAATGGATAGGAATATCAGACAGGGGCCAAAAGTTTTCATACTGGACACAAACAGCAATCTAGACTCAACACTGCACTGTTTTTCAGGAGGGTATTTCACTCAAGTTTCTGCTTATTCAATTTCCAAATCATCGATTCTGCTATGAACCAGTGCAATCAGGCAGTGTATAATTGCACTTATATTGCTCTTGTTAATTTATTTAAGAATAGCAACCTGATGCTGCTTTCTTAATAGAGCAGAAAATAGGTTTAACGCAAAAAAAAACAATTTTTAATTAAAATTTATACTCTATCATGTATGATTAGCCTAATTTTAAAAAGTTGAAAATGTGTAGAACCATCGTGCTTAGTTATCTCTCTGATTCAAGGATCATGTCTGTTCAGAATTGTGAGGTTTTTTTCTGGGATCTTCATGTGACTGAACAATTCTCAACCTGCAAAGCTTTAAGTCATAGGCCTGGACATCCCATGAGACTGCGTAATCTGGATTTGTTTCCTTTTCTTTCCTTCTCTGTCAACATTTTGCCTCATCACTAAGACTGCAGTTAAAGCATGAAGCAGCTTAATGGACAAGCTGTTGCCATTTTGAATGATGTGTAGCATATTCCTTCCATCCATTGTGTTTCAAAGAAAGCTTCAGTGTGTCAATGTACTGTTTTCTTTTCCTTCACTGAAATTTTGACCATTTGAGAGTTAAGAGAACACGACCCAGCAGAAGAAATACTTTTCAGGATCTAGATAATGTTCAGTACAATGCATATTTGGTTTTTCATGAATTTTGCATAATGCTCATTCAGGTGGCTTCAAGAAGGACACTGTATTTATTTGATGGTCCTCCAATTGAATTCAAAGATTACATGGAGACATAGTTCATTGTTCTAGCAGTTATTTCCTTGATACAGTCCAGGGCTTGCTACACTGCAGCAGTATGGAGATAACAACAGCTCTGTACAATAGGACTTTTGTTGACTTTTCAAGGTTTTTGTTATTGAACACATAGTTTGTAGAAGGCTGAATCTTCTTATCTTGCAGCCTATTTCCTGTGGGTGAGAAAATCCTCCCTGTATCAGTGTGGCATTACGCTTTCCAAGAGAACCGCTGAATTTATCAATACACTATGGTGTATTCATATCTCCTTCCTAAATATCATTCTCATTATTCCTTTGAATATTGAACCCCACAAACCATGAGCTATGTCTTGTGATTATTCTTCTCATCTACATATTTCTTTGCTTCTTTCAGCTTGTGCCTTTTCCCTCTATCCACTGTTGTGGTTTTGCAGAATAGAAGTAAACAAACTAAGATGGGATGAACATTACATATTTGTTTTTAAAGAAAAGGAGAAGCAGCAGGAAGCTCATGGCTGTCAGTTGGCATCACAAGGATATTGTAGATATTCAATGTGTAATCTGGTACCAGAAATATATCTCTAACATCACCATTTTGCAACAGCTCAATAAATTTATTTTCCTAGCATTATTTCCCTGAGGGGTAGCACATAGATAAGAAATAGAAGGAGGTCAAATGTAGAACCTTGGGAGATCCAGACTTAGTCGTGAGAGTGTGGGAAGATAAGTCATTACAGATGATTTTCTGACTACAATTCATATGACAGGGAACAGTGGTGCAGTGATAATGTCGGTGGACATATTACCATAAGTCTAATGATAATGTCATTGAACTCATGGTAATATGATTAGATTAGTAATTTATCAACCCCAGGTTAATGTTCTGGGGTCATGGGTTCAAATCCCATCATGGCAGAGGGTGAACTTGATAAAAATCTGGAATAAAAACTACTCTAATGGTGATCAAGTGACCACTGTTAATTGTCATTAAAAAAACAACTGGTTCACTTACATATTTGGGAAAAGGAATTTGCCATTCTTGCTGGTTGGGTCTACATGTTTGTTCAGATGCATGGTAGTGTGGCTGACTCATAACTGGCCTGTGGGCCATTAGGGATGAACAATAAACATGTGATGTCCTTATCTCATGAATGAATTTAAAAAAAAGATAGTTTAGCAAGGGCTGCTCTGCCTAACTATACAGTGGAAAAGAGGAGTTTGAGGAGAATAGTTTGATTAATTGTGCCAAAAGCTGCAGACAACCTGAGTAGTAAGAGGAGGGATGGATTACCATAAGCACAGTCACATGGAAGGTCTTTTGTTTCTTCAGTGCTTCAGGAGCAGAACCCTTAAAGTAAAATGGAAAGATAGGCACAGATTTGGGAGACAACAAAACATTAAAGGGCTTTGGAGTAATTTTATATAATTATCAAAAGGAGTTATTTTCCACGTGTGACACATTGATATGTAACATTCTCTGAAGCCATGCTAACCAGATGATTTACCATCCAGAATCTGCAATCTCTCCCAGTAAAAATTAGAACTTTAACTGCTGGAGGTATCTAATGATAATCAGCATTTTGTGAAACGACCATACAGTCAACCATCGCCAGCCCATTTATCTCCAAAGACAATGCAACCAAATGCACAAAAGCATATACAGCTACTCTGGTAGAATTCTTAGTCGGTTTCTCCAAGTTAATCTGTAAAAGGATTCTCAATTTGGGCCAGGCGGGGAGGGAGACATACTTCACACTATTGCACTGAAAAAATGTCACATTGGAAGGGAAAAAAACTCACATCACACAGAAAACAATTCATTTTAAAAGCACTGAGAACTCACATTGACGCAGCAACAGCCCGCTTTTGTCCATTAACAATTTGCACAGAGTTACAAGCAAAGTCCCAAGTGTCACTGCTAACTTTTGACAAATCAGCTCATATTGTCTCATGAGAGCCATTCAGTAAATATGATGAGTGGCCAAGAGGCCTTCCGCATGATCAAGAGGTGAACATCCTTCACACCTCATAAAGCTTCCAGAGAGCAAGATTTAAAGAAACAGCCAAAACATTTGCTCCTTGCCCCATTGATGCAAAATACAGGCTGTTTTCGGAAAAGCAAGATACAAAAAAAGACCTTGAAAGATATCCCACGTACTTTCTTTGGAAGTGAAGATGAAATTGAAACCTAGTCAGAATGATCAACATAACGGAGTTCAGAAAAAAGAATTATTGTGCATTACTTTTGGAAAGATAAATTTCTCGCTTATCAGTAATTTTGATTTGCAGAAGTACCTATTCTTGGTCTGTGTTGGATATTGTAAATTTCACTGCATATACATATCATGATTTAATTTTATTATGTTTGAAGTACTTACCAGTTCCTGTATTCCAATGATATTCCAGCCTTGCATGATAGGTAGGAATGAAATAAATGATGGGATAATCCAACAACCCCCGAGCATTATTGCAATGCGCAAGGGTGTCATTTTGTTCCTGTAAACCAGAGGTTGACAACAGATAGCGTAGTACCTAGCAAACAAAATAAAGAAAGTTCACTTCTTTCAATAATTCATTTCCAATCTTCAAATATTAATCTCTCTTTGCTTTAATCCCATGGTTATTGCTTTAGGTGTCTTCAATTTCTTCCTCTGCAATGTCCATATAGATCATTAAAATGTCATGAACAAAAATGGAAAATAATTTTAAAAGGCTCACAGAATGCTAGCCTCTCTAAATAGGGGATTGGAACTCAAGTGGGTAAAATCTAGTTTCATCTATTCAAAATCATGGTTAGAACAAACTTGTATTATTGCTATCAGCTCTGGGCATTATGCTTTAGAAGAATATTTTAGTTTTGGAGGCAACTTAATACTGCTAAGAGCCTTGTTTAAAAATTGGACAGCGACATTTCAGGAGTAAAATTAAGAAATGCCCCTACACTCAAAGGGTGGGAACACTTCATTGCTCCCAACAATTGGTGTTAGATAATTGTTAATTTTAAAACTGAGGCTGATAGATTTTTGTTATCCAAAAGTATTGAGACCGAGGACAGAAGTGGCACATGAAATATGAATCTCATTGAACAGCAGAATAGGTGTCGAGGTTAAAAATGACCTTTTCCTCTTCCTATCTTTGGTTGAATAATGGTTTATGTGTAGATTTGACCACTGTCAGTTTCATCTTTTTTCACAAAAGTTGGCAAGAGTTTTAATTAGCCATGATGTGGAAATGCCAATGTTGGACTGGGGTGGACAAAGTCAAAAGTCACACAACACCAGCTTATCATCCAATAAGTTTATTTGAAATCACATGCTTTCAGAGCACTGCTCCTTTGTCAGGTGAAGTCACTTTGTGATTTCAAATAAACCTGCTGGACTATATCGTAGTGTCATTGACTTCTGACTTTTGTTTAGTAGCAATGAGGTCAGATAGCAGTGTCATCATTACCACAAAATCTGCCAAACCTTTTTTTTCAAGGCTAAAAATTGAGATAATAACAAAATTTGCAATGTTCAGACATCTCTATATGTTCTTTCCATGTACGATTTGAGTCAATACAGTACAACAGCAAATGTCTACCTTTAATTCATTATATCAAGCAGATCAGCCAAATCCTAATGAGCCAGTTGAACACAGAAGTGGAGTTGAGGAACATCAGTACCTTCCATACATTGCTTTGTGCCACCAGGCTCAATAACCACCATTTTCAATCCCATTGGAAACTATTACTGTAGTACTTCCTAACTACAACATGCACTGCAGCAATTCACTAAGTGCACTTTAATCTTATCTCCTATCCTCGTGGTCCCTATCTACGGGAATTATGAAAACTATATAAGAAATTGTGAAACAGCATCAATGCAAAATTCTCCTCCAAGTCACATATCACCCGTTTTAGGGCGTATATTTGAATCCTCTCATTGGGTCTCTGGAATGCACTATTTAAAATATTTGTGAGGTACAGCCATCAAAATGGCTGTAGTCTTACACGGAAAGCCCACCACTATCTTCTCAGAGTTAGACGGAATAGGTCACTAAGGTGACTTTGCCAGACTTCACCATATCCTGAGAACAGGAAAGAAGCAATTTCCTGAAAAAAAACTTCCTAATGGAAAATCATATAGTCATAGAAATAAGCAGCACAAAAGATCATTCAGCCCATAGTGTCAGTTCTGGCTCTTTGGTAAAGCTCTTCTATCAGTTCCACTTATCTGTTTTTTTTAAACCTCTATAGCCCTGTGGATTTCTCTTCTAATAAGTACATATCAAATTTCCATTTGAGCATTACTAGTGAAACTACTGTACGTCTACCACTTCTTCACATAATGAGTAACAATAATTGGACATATTAAAAAAAAATTAAGGATACTGTGATTTTTGATTATTGCTTTGTATTTTGAGATGTGAAGCTGTGTTATCAATGCATCCATGAAATCTATGATATATCCTAAAATTGATTTTTCCATGCTGAAGATTATCTGTCAGCTTATAACTAAAACATAGCAGTTTAGAGTCATGAAACTTAAAAAAACATATTTTGCTCCAAAGTTTCAAAAATGACAAGGTTATCGTTAAAGTAATATTTTAAGAAGTGTGTATACCATAAATGATTAAAATACTGCCCTGTGCTATTTTAAAAAGAACACAGCATAGAAAAGTACATACCTATCTAAGGAAATACAGCACAGATGAAGAATAGATGCTGTAGTAAGCAGGACATCGAGTGAAGTCCGGACAAGACAAAATCTATCTCCATATATCCAGTTTTGCTGTATTAGTTCAATAGCTCCAAAAGGCATTACCATGACGGAAACAAGCAAATCAGCAAATGCCAAAGAGACAATAAAGTAATTGGTCTTGATTTTCCTATAATAAATCAGAATATTTTTTTAAAACTCATTTATAAAATTGCAGAAAAAATTGTAAAAATTGGTCCCAAGTAAAGTAATTGTATTCTTTTGAATTTTCATATAAACCAAAGTATAGAGATGGCAAATATCGTGACACTTAATACAATCACTCGATATACGATGTAACATTTATCCCATGAAATAATCACAATGGAATTCCATGATATCATACAACAGCCTTAGACTAAGAGTAGAATCATATAACAATTGTAAGCATCCCAATAATGAGACTGAAGTTGAGCAGGGTTTCCATCTGGAGTTGTGACTGCCAGGTGACTAGCCATCCCAAGATGGACAGAAAATTAACACAGTTGAGTGCACAGCGAAATAGACAGCAGTGGCAGAGAAAATGTGTGTGGTGTTCAGGTCAGATCCTGATCTTTATAGGAAATTGAGATATCACGTCTGTGAAGCCGTAAGAAACACCTAGAGGCAATACCAGACTAAACTAAAAACCCAGAAAAAGGATGAAGGGCTTATGCCTGAAATGACGACTCTCTTGCTCCTCAGATGCTGCCTGACCTGCTGTGCTTTTCCAGCGCCACACTTTTCGACTAAGCCAGAAACCCCCATAATCACACCGACTCCCGCTGTTTGTGGCAAGGCCTATATGACGTAATGGGCTGCAAAGCGAAGCAGAACAGAATAGCAGACAAAAATACATCCTTCCTTGATCTGCTCAAAGCATTTTACATTTGTTTTGAACAGAAGGTGAGTGAAACGGTGGAACCTGCCTGATGATCTTGGATGCACCTCTTCCCTCAGTTACCGCTGCAGACATTAGTTTGTCCGTCTTGAGAGTGAACCCACAGAAAGCGACTGGACCAGATGGAGGTTCCGACAGGATATTCAGATCCTACATACCAGTTGGCGGGATTACTTGCTGACATCTTTAACCTCTCCTTACTAGCAGCTGAAGCCCCCACCTGCTTCAAGAAGACCACCATCATCCCAATACCAAAGAAAACTCATGTAATGTGCCCTAACTACTATGGCCTGATGGCTCTGATCTCTGCAATCATGAAGTGCTTCGAGAGGTTAATCATTGTTCATTTCAATTCCGGCCTCCCATGCTTTCTTGATATCATTCAATTTGCATATCATTGCAACAGGTCCATGGCAGATGCCATTCTCCTGGCCCTACACTCATCCCTGGAACATCTGGATAACAAGGATACCTACTTCTAACTCCTACTCACCTACTGCAGCTTCACCTTCAACATCATAGGTTTACCTAAAGGATTCTTCAAACTGCGAGACCTAAGCCTCTGTTCCGCCCTCTGCAACTGTTTCCTCAACTCCCTGACCCACAGATCGCAATCAATAAGAGTAGGCAAAAGCACCTCCTTCATGACAATCCTCTACATCAATGCCTTGCATAGTCAGCCCAATACTATATACCCTGTATAGTCATGACTGTGTGGCCAAATTTTGTCCTAATCCATCTACAAGTTCACTGACGACACAACCATTTTAGGCCAGATCTCAAACAATGATAAGACAGAATACAAACCAAAAGACAGAATGCTTGGTGCTGTACAGATAACAATCTCTCTCTCAACATCAGCAAAATGAAAGAGCTGGTCATTGACTTCAGGAAGCATGATGGAGGGCACACCCCAATCTAGAGATGGTAGAGAGCATAAAATTCCTAGAAGTAATGATCACCAGTAATCTGTCCATGTTGAAGCAATGGTCAAGAAAGCAATGTCTTTAGTTCCTCAGAATGCTAAGGAAATGCAGCCTATCCAGGAAGACTCTTGCCAATTCTGAACACAAATGGCATGGCAACAGCTCAGCCCAGGACTATAAGAAACTACCGAGTTATGAACACAGCATAGTCTATCACACAAGCCAGCATTCCAACCACTGGCTTCATCTATACTTCTCATTACCTCAGAAAGGCAATCAATATAATCAAAGTTCCATCCCACCCCTGTTATAATCTCTTCCAACCTCCTAATTAGGGCAGAAGATTCAAAAGCCTAAATGCCTGGACCAACAGGTTCAAGAACAGTTTCTTCCTTGCTGTTATTAGATTTCTGAATGGACCTCTGAAACTTTAAATTTAATTTGACCTCACTCTTTGTGCACTTTCTCTGCAGTTGTAACATCGTATTTCTCGCTGTGTTCTTTTACCCTTATGAACTTTGTACGGTATGATCTGCCTCTACTGCATGCAAAACAAAAGTTTTCACTGTACCTAAATACATGTGACAATAATAAATCAAATTAAACCAAATAAAAGAAGTCACCAACTCCACAATCAACTATTCAGCACTACATTTAAATGGCACCCAATAGCACCTTCCTGCCTGTCTGAGAGGAGGATTTTGAACTGCTACCAACCCCTCTTCACCTGCCACACTTGGATTCCTGGAGCTGCAAATCACTCTGTTGCACCCACTCTCAGGTACCTTTCACCTTGGCTTAATCACCATCAAACATCCCTCCATTACACTAGCCAACCTTCTGTGACCCTCATTCTCAACAAACTGTCTGTGTGAGGCATTGTAGTGATTCTACCTGTAGGCTCTTCACTCACCAGGCCTTGTTAGCCACGGGAAAAAAAAATCATGAAACAGTTCAAAGGGCTAATAATCAGCCTTGGAACCATCACACCTTTAGAGGGAAAATAATAGTTATGAAGATGCACTTAAAAAATGCCTGTCTGTTGCCCTAGAGCTGCTCACATCAGCTTCAAACTTACATCCCAGACCTACACCTTTCATCACTGTTGCTATGCCATTATCCTTAATCATCCTAACTGCCTTTCTTTACCTTTAACAATTACAGCCTCATCATTAATCTGTTATCAATCAACCTTGGTAACCAGTTATCATGATTGAGTTGCTGTCAGTGAAATTGGACGTTCTTTCTCTTCCAGTTCCCCAACTTTGTCTCACATCATCCTTCATAGGGGTAACACAACTTGATCTCCCTCCCTTGGATGGTCATGCTCTAATCTCCCTGGTTAATCGCCATCCTCCCTTTCACAGACAGTCATGCCCTGACCTCCTTGAACAGCCACCACAACAGCATAAGCAACAGCTCAACCTTCACTCTCCTGGTTCATAAACATTTTCCATATATGTAAAGCAATTTCTACTCACTCCAAATTAACGAGGAAGACTATCTTCCTGCTCTACACCACCTTTAACCAACTGCAAATCTGAAGGTACCCATTTCTTGTTTGTTTCCAATTTAATCACAAAAGTTATAATCTGAGAAGCTAACAAAGTGTTTGGAAAGCTCTGTATGATATGCTGACACATTTAGAATAGGTTCATATCCACCTTTAATTTGCCATCAATTTACTTCCCAAATTATACCCACCATCAGGAAGGTGGTCATTCACCTGCTGCAAAATCAATTGTCTCTGTCAGTCTTGTTCCCTGTTTCCACACAAAATATCTTCTCTTGGGTTACTTCCACCTAGTAGTTTTCTCAATTTTCTAATTTTCATCCCTTTTGAATCGCTTCTTTAGGTCATAATCAGGAGTGAAAGCATTGATCCATTACATATTTTCCTGATTATGGAAATAGAGTCTGAAACATTGATGAAGGACTCAATCACTTTTCTCACTAAACAAAAATGCACTCTCTTGTCAGTGTGGTTGACAGTATTATAGGAAAGAATGTTTCTCAAGAAGAAAGAAAATGATTTCTCCATCAGATGACTCACAGGCTCGTCAGCACTTTCCAGATGGCTTGCATTTCTTTATAACATAAGGGAAATAGTTGAAGACTATTACAACAGATGTATAATGGCATTGGAGGAGCACAGTACATAGATCACTTATTTATAAATTGTCATCCAAAGCTTTATTAATGACATGTGAGACTCCAAGTTTAATGCTATAGTTACCTGACAATATAAGTTTTCGCTCAGTAACACTGTTTATGTGATCACAAAAGTATTTAAAAACTTTAATTATATTTTCAGATTGTCCACAAGCTCAGTAGCATGCGCTAAATGGAATGTTCATCATAACATTACAGCACCCCATTCCTCCACAATTCACCTTTAGATTAGATTAGATTAGATTACTAACAGTGTGGAAACAGGCCCTTCGGCCCAACAAGTCCACACCGACCCGCCGAAGCGCAACCCACCCATACCCCTACATTTGCCCCTTACCTAACACTACAGGCAATTTAGCATGGCTAATTCACCTGACCCGCACATCTTTGGACTGTGGGAGGAAACCGGAGCACCCGGAGGAAACCCACGCAGACACGGGGAGAACGTGCAAACTCCACACAGTCAGTCGTCTGAGTCAGGAATGCATGCATTTACATTTTGTTTTTAAATCAGATGATTTTATCCAATAAAACCATTTCTGCTATGTTTCTCTCCCATTGTGCTATATTAAATGTAATGTGTATAAACCTGAATTCACATTTGCTGCATTGCCAAATTTCATCCAGTGATTTTTTTCTCAAAGCTATTGTCTGACTAATATTTCTGTGCATTCAAATAGGCAATTTTTGAATATTTCTAACCCATAGAACTTGCTTTAGGTCCGTTTATGTCCTTTGTTGTTATTCTACTGTTATATTTGGAACAGAGTTTTATACTTGTCTTCAAATTGTATTATTTATTCTACCAGAATACTATTGACACTTTTGTTTAAATATTATTTTTCAATTTTCGTTTTTACATTCTTGGAGTCCGTTTTCCCCAATCAAGAATATGTCCACTTTTTTGTTCGTTACAAGGGTTAGATATACACTCAAAGCCTAATCTGAAAACTAATTTTTCTTGCTGTGTAGTATGTTAATGTACACAGATTCTGCGCCTCAAAGCATTTATCTTAATTAAATGGCTCATTAGCTGTTTGAGAAATGTTGACGCAACATAGTTACAGGTGCAATAATTTCCTGTTTTATTTTACTGTTGCTTGCAAAATTCTCTGAGACAGCAATTTTCAAAATTTTAAAGTTTTTTTTGTTAGTGAATTATGAATTAGAAATAAAAACTGATACTTCGCTCGTCTTTGCTTTTCAAACAGAGCCTTACATTCTGTTTGGTAAGCCCCTGCGTTTTAGAAATCCATGACTTGTTTAAAAATAAAGCATTTCAAGTTATATATAAACCATTGAAATGTGTAAAGGGTTATAATTGTAGTAAGCAATGAAAAGTCACTTGGATGTTGTGCTGCACATAAACATATGGAACATTAACATATGGCATTAGATACGTTTACTCCTAGTCATTAGTTCCAGTATTTTAGTGAAATATGAATATATTTTGTTCCAAAATTGGAACATAAAAAGTTTGCAAGACAATAGATTAAGCAAGAAAAACTTGTCTATAATACTGCTAACAATGGCATGCTCCTTAAAAAATCCAGAACACTTGTTGAAATACCCAGCATTGAAATACATGCAATTGTACAAATGTTCTGAACTTACACAATAAACAGCTATTAAATTCAGCAGAAAATCTAAAGATCATCCTTTTCAGTGAAAGGTAAGTTTCAACAGTAAAATAGTCTTAATTATTGATGAAGAACCTTGGTGGACAATTAACCTGTGGGGATTCCAATCTTCCAGCTTTTAATTATTATGGGGATACCTGTATTTAAAAGCTATTTTCTTTCAGTCTCTTATATTTTTTTCTCTTGACCCCATCTTCTTGATTTAGTCGTAAATGCACGATCTGCCATTAAATGAACTACTCTGACTTATATTTTCTGCATGAGGTATGCTTCTACTCAGAAATGATTCTTCAATCTGATTATGGGGTGAATACAATTACACTTTATTCACACAAGTCTCAGAATCCATGCAGTGAGTGCTGCAGCCAAGGTGGCTTTCTAATCATTGCATATTCCAGTGCAAAACTTCAGACAGGCTTTTAAGCAATCAGTGTCACGAAGGGCTGTTGCTGATTTATTTCTGATAGTTCTGTTTGTAACTTTTTGAGTTGATTCTATAGTTAGTATATAGACAGGGAATGGGCCTTTGTTTTCCATATTCCTAAAACGCATTGTGCAGCAACAACTTTAAGTGTATTCAGGGAATTATTGTCTGTCATAGAAGCTTGGGAGATTCCAGGACTCAGCACTACCTAAAGGCTTGATGAACGGCTTTTGCCCGAAACGTCGATTTTCCTGCTCTTCAGATGCTGCCTGACCTGCTGTGCTTTTCCAGCACCACTCTGATCTAAACTCTGGTTTCCAGCATCCGCAGTCCTCACTTTTGACTACTTAAAGGCTGGCTAACAAAGTTTGAGGCTGAGGGAATAAGACAGTAAGAGTCAGCTTGGATGAGAAGAAAAGTGGCACAGGGCAGAAATCAGTCAGTTATGGTGAATAGTTATTTTTCTAGACAGCAGAAGATAGGCAGTTTCTTTGCTCAGGGGTTGCTTCTGCGACTATAGCTTCTTGGATTCGTATGAGTGAGTTGAATTTAGGTACAGAGTAAATTTCAAATTTTGCCAGTGATACTTTAAGATGTAGCTGAGCAGTGAGAATGATACCAATCTACTACAGCAGGACACTGCCGAACAGAACAGGTAGATAAATGGTCGATGGAATTTTATACATTGAATTATGAGATGATGCATTTTGATAGAAGGGACAGAAAAAGGCAATATAGTTTTAATGGCACAGTTCTAAAAAGAGTACAAAGACAGGGGAATCTGGGGGTTCATGTGCAGAAGATTTTAAAGATGAGAAATGTTGAGACAGTAATTAGCAAAGAATAAGAGATCTTTAGCTGCATTAATGGAGGTATTGAATACAAGCTCTTACAACCAGTTCTGGTCACCTTTAAGAAGATGTTAGGATTCTTGAGAGGAACAGAGGAGATTACCAAAATGGTTTCAAGGTTGCGGGGTCAATTGCTACAAAATTTGGTTGTAAACTTGGCTTGCTGTCCTTGGGACAAAGGTGTTTGAGGGGAGATTTGTTGAAGTGTAGTAAAGTATAAGGCCATAGGACATTAGGATCGTATGAACAGCCTATGGAAACTGTCCTGCCATTTGATATGATCGTGGCTGATCATCCACTTCAAAGCCTGTTTATCCTCACTATCTTCAAATCCATTTTTGTCATTGGTCTTTAGAAATCTACCAGTCTCCACTTTAAACATACTCAGTGGCTGAGCTTCCACAGCTTGCTGAAGTAGAAAATTCCAACGATTCCCAAATTCTCCTCATCTTAGTCCTTTACAGACTCCCCATTATTTGAAATTGTGCCTCCTGGTTCTAGACTATCCAACCAGTAGAAACATCTTACCTGTGTTTATCTTATCTATCCTTTTAGGTTTTTTTTATTTCAACGAGATCACTTCTAATTCTTCAAAACTCTGGAGCATACTGGCATAATTTCCTACTCTCTCTTCACAGGACAGTCTTACCATATCAGGAAGAAGTCACTCCCTCAATGGTAATGTATTCTTCTAGGGTAAGAGGACCAAAACTGCACACCATTCTCCAGGATGATCTAATTAAAATTCAATACAACTGAAGCAAAGCTTCGCTACTCCTTTATTCAAATCCACTTGCGATAAAGGTTAACACACAACAGGCATCCTAACAGAACACATTCTAGTCTTCAGTGAATTAATAACAAAAACACATTTTAGAAGCACACATTCTTGTCATCTGTGAACTTGGAAAATACTACATTTGGTTCCTCCACCTACTTCATTGATTTATGCTGTGAATAGCTGGGGCCCAAGTACTGATCCTTGGTGTACTCCGGCAGTCACAGCCTGACAATGTTAGAATGTCCTGTTTATTCCTTCTCTGTTTTATACCTTTTAGCTAATCCTTAATCTATGCTTGTACATTACCTTCTAAACAATGGGCTATAATTTTGTCAACTAACTTCTTGTGGGGGCCCTTCTCAAAAATGTCATGAAAATCTAAGTATATTATGTCCAATGATTTCTCTTTATCAATTCTGTTAGAAGCATCCTCAACAACTTCAATAGGTTAATCGAACATGACTTCTTATTCATAAACCCATGCTGACTATGCTCAATCCCATTGTTGTTATCCAAGTGCCTCATCATTTATATTCTAACATTTTCTCTACCAATAATGTAAGGCAAACAGGTTTGTAGTACCTGGTTTCTCTTTCTTTTTCTTCTTAAATAGTGTGGTACCATTTGCTATTTCCAACCTACAGGAACCATTCCAGAATTATATAAGTTTGGTAGATATTCAGCAAAGTATCCATTATCGTTATGGATACCACTTTCAACATTCAATCATGGCAGGTTGAAACAAAATAAAGCGATTCCCAGTAGCTGATGGTGCAAGGGTCTGAGGAATTTAAATTTAAGATGTTGTGCAAAAAGTGCATGGGAGGTGTGAAAAAGTGTAGCAACTTATTTTTTGTGTAGCAACTTATAATGACTTGGAGCCCATTGTCTACCAGGGTGGTGGGAGTAGAGACAAGCAGGCAATTGTGGCTGAGTGGATTGCTCGACAAAGAGAATGGATATAATGAGCCAACAAACCTCCTTAGGTACTGTTAAAATTCTTGGGGTGGAATTTAGTGTCACCCCCTGTGGCAGACTTTACAGCAGGAGGGCATTTAATCCAATGGAAGGGTGGCATATAATATCCACCTAAGAGTTTTATCCTGCTAGTAATCCTGGCCTCAGGTGGATGCATGACTGCCACTCTGGTGGCATTGCCAAGCAATGAAGATTTTCCGATGACCAACTGGCCCATCCTTGGCAGATGAGACTTCCATTCCAGTGGTGTTTGATTTCTGGAAAAGTCAGGGCTGCCCAGTTTAGTGTTTGAATGGTGCTTAATTTTCTGGACCTTTCTAAAAGTGGTGACGCAGGGTGACTACTGGCTCTCCGGGCACCACGCGTTAGCCCTGTTACCTACATTACATTCTGTCCTAACATTCTATAATTCTATAATAAACCTGAAATTCCCAAACTAGGGAAGCTGTAGGTGACTGAAGATCTGGGTTAGATTGTGGGTTGGATCTTGATTTCACTAGTGTTCCCCTGTATTTCAGATGCAAGTCAGGAAATTCTAGTCAAAGGACCAGGAGAACATTTACTTGCTGTCCTATATCACTGGGCATATTTCAGGAGTTCCAAGTTTCTTGGGAAATTGCAGCTTTTATGCCTTAAAAGTTATTAGCCAAACTTGAGCTAGTAGCGATCCACTAAAGCACTATTGAGGTGAAGCAAATGTCTGAAAACATCTCACCTCTGAGTGGTTACAACGTAAGGAACTCTAAACTAAAATTTTGGTCTATTCATTCCTCTTGAGGATTCAGTGCAATTTGGAAGTGAAGATTGTATTGGGTTAAATTGATGAATAGTCATGAAACCTTGTAAATACCAGTTGTATGAAGTTTACGGTTTCCTGAAATCTTCAGCGTGGGTGGTTGGCTGGAGGTTCCATTTTGCTGGAACTTGCATTTTCTTCCATTTTAAATTAGCAGAGTAGGACTAGCAATGCCAGTCTTTTGCAAAAATTATTTTTGAATGGCTGAAATTGCCCATGGGGAAAAAAAATAGCCAATGCATTTTTCTATATGGAGATACTTCACAGCCCACAGAGATTCCTTGCCCTCCTGATGGATAGCAACTGCACATATTTTTCAGAATGAGCTTGATGACTGCTTGACGCATATTGTAAATGCTTCAGTAAATATTGTTATGCTAATTCATATGTAGCACAGTCATTCATTTACTCAGAAAAGTGCAACAAATACTAAAATGACTTGCAGTGACAGATTTCGATCTTGACTCACATTTTGATTGCTACATAGCCACTCACCGTAGCTGTCTGTCCTTGCATACAGCTACCATAACCAGTAGGTTTCCCAAAATAGTCATCATCATAATAGCTGAAAGAAATGTGATGAGAACTGTCTTCTGTAGTATAGAGAAACCAGGAATTTCATGTGGCTCACCATCACTTGTACTGAAAACAAAAGAGAAAGTAGATTTAATTAATTTCACTTACAAATCCTGACCAACATGTATTATGCAACATAAAAAGGAACATAGACCATAACATTTTTGAAAATACTAGATGCAAGGTGATAGATAGCATGATGGAAGAGAATTGGATTGGTAACAAGTTTATTATTTAATCAATAGGATTGAGGGGTGACCTGATAGAAGTCTACAAAATTATGACAGACATGGATAGGGTGGATAGTCAAATGTTTTTTTTCCTAGAATGGAAAGATCTACTACAGAAGGGCACAGGGTCAAGGTGAGCAGGGGAATGTTTAGGGGAGACGTACAGGGAATATTTGTCACACAGTGTATGGTGGGTGTCTGGAATGCACTGCCAGAGGAGGTGGTGGAAGCAGGCATGATAGCAATATAGCAATATAGGCTTGGTGGGCAGAAGGGCCTGTTCCTATACTGTATTGTATTTTATTACCAATTGTCTGAAGTACAGGCAGAATTTGCCCATCATTATTATGTCAAAGTGCGGGTACTAATATGCCACCCTCAACCAGTGAGGGAACTTACTAGATCACCTGCCAACCAGCTCATTCAGAGCTGAGAGGCAAGCGAGGATGTGAATTAGAATTCCTATAATGTGGAAACTGGCCCTTAGGCCCAACAAGTCCTCACCAAACCCCTCCAAAGAGTAACCCACCCAGACCCATTCCCCTATCATATATTTACTTCTGACTAATGCACCTAACTTACACATCCTTGCACACTATGGGCAAAATACATGGCCAATTCACCTAATCCGCACATCTTTGGATTGTGGGGAGGAAACAAGAGCACTTGGAGGAAACTCTCCCAGACACAGGGAGAATGTGAAAACTCCACACAGACAGTCATCCGAGGCTGGAATCAAACCAAATCCATGGTGCTATGAGGCAGCAGTGCTAGCAACTGAGCTATTGTGCCACCCACATGATTCTCACCCCATTAGGTACCTTGACACTGGTGAACTGTGTCACCAGAAGCTGACAACTTTGGTCAAGTCTACTTTCAAGATGATCCAATGCTGAGAAGGTATGTTTTAAATCTTCTTATCATGTGGCCTGGGTCAAAGAGAGAGGAGGGAGTCTGAGGCAGGACAGGGAGATAACTCCTACCTGGGAAACTATCTCTGTTTCTTGAATCTATATAGAATCAAAGAATCTCTACAGTGTGGAAGCAGGCCACTCAGCCCATCAAGTGCACATTGACCCTCCAGAAAGCATTCCAGCTAGGCCCATCCAACTACCCTATCCCTGTAACCCTTCATTTTCTATGGCTAATTCATGGCCCATAGTCTTAAATGCTATAGCATGTGAGACAGTCATTTAAACAGGAGAAAGTGAGGACTCCAGTTGCTGGATCAGCGTCGAAAAGTGTAGCACTGGAAAAGCATAGCAGATCAGGCAGCAACCAAGGAGCAGAAGAATTGATATTTTGAGCCTAAGCCCATCATCAGGAATGTTCATTTAAGTAGGTCTTTTATGTTTTGAGGGTTCCCTCCTCTATCACCCTTTTAGGCACTGAGTTTGATGTACCTGCATTCCACTGGGTGATAATTTTTCCTCAAATCCCCTCTAAACATCCTGTTCCATATCTTAAAGCTGTGGTGCTGAAACATTGACCCCCTACAGGGGGAAATGTTTCTCCTTATCTACCTTGTCTATGCTCTCACTACTTTGCGTACCTCAATCAGATAACCCTTAGCCTTCTCAGCTCCAAAGAAAACAATCCCAACCGATCTAGTCTCTCTTTATAGCTGAATTATTCCAATTCAGGCAGTATCCTGGTCTTATGCATTGTCTCTAGTGCAATCATATATTTCCTATGGTATGGTGAATTGAATTGCACATAGCGTTCCTTCTGCCATCTAACTAATTTTGCTAGAAGCACTTTCAAATTGCTAGAATGACTAATATTTGCTCCCTCACAATGCTAATTAATTCAAGTATATCATAGATCCCTCCCTAATTTCTATACCTCTCTTGTCCTCCCCTACCATGGATACAGTACTCATTACAGATTGTCAGTTTTTACTACCTCCATAATATATTTCCAATGCACCATAGAGTCATGGAGACCCCAATGGTGAAACTGGATTCAATATGGCGGAAGCACATACTGGGTGTGAAATCAATACGTGCTGTCTGTGGCAGAATTTCTAGGTCTTTTTTTAACCAAGTGTTAACATGCACTTTATTTGGTACTTCAAAAGTAATCACCTCTGATTCCAGATTGTTCTTAGCAACTAATGGATACACATTTTCAATTTTATCTCCATTCCTGTTAAAATCAATAAATGTGTCTGAACCCTCACCTTTTCAAAACAGATACAATTTTGTTATTTTATCTGTGATAAAGTATGCCTGTACACAATGTATTGGATGATCTCAATTTCACTGCTGTTTCTCTTTCTGTCCCACAACACAACTCTTCTCATTACTTTTTAAACAGTTTACTAAAATCTAATAAAATATAAAACTCTCAAAGAGTTTTCCCTCTCATGTTGCCTTATTGTATTCTCTACTAAATGTTCAATTGTTGAGATGTATAGCCTATGTATGCTATCTAATACTATTCCATTATCTTACATGTCTTCTTTTGAATGGGACTAAACTATTAAGGGGCATTTTAAACTCGAGAAGCAAAATGATTTGTGTATGTTTGGAGGGGTGGTTTTAAGATCAACAAAAGTGTGGGTGCATTGAGAAGCCAGCAGTTTGTGATCTCAGCATCCAATTTGTTATTATTATGTTAGGTGATGGACAGGCATCTATAGCATCCTCGAAGAAGACCTTCTCACTCCTGAACATGGTATGAAAGTAGCCACTGCCCTTCGACATTTGTGTTCTCTGTTTTTCCAGGATCCTCTTGGAGATTATTCTAGGAAATTTCAGTCAGTGGCTAGAAATACACAGGACTGGAGATTGAAAGTTGTTTGTGAGGGCCAGAAATTGTGTGGACATTTCATACAATGATACTTGTTAGAATGAAGGGTCACTAAGATTTCAGAGTTTCAAGTTTCTGACTGGATTCAAACATATACAGGTGTCATTAACTGTAAACATAGCATTCCAGCAACCCTGCCCAAATTACCCAGCAATATTTGTGAACTGCAAAAACCTTTACTCCATCAATGTGCAGCTGTTGTGCAACCACAGAAAATATATTTCTGGAAACTCAGCCAGATTCCATGACAGCTGCTGGGATATCTTTATCCAAGTTCCATGATATCTTTGGACCTTCATGCATTACTGCTTTTCAGCAAGGAATATGTCCTTGACTCATTCTTATTCATTCATATGATGTGTGTGTTGCTGGCTAGGCCAGCATTTATTGCCCAGAGGGTGGTTAGGAGTCAGCCACATTCCTGTGGTTGGGTTTGGAGATACATGTAGTCCACAGCAGTTATGAATGGTCGTTTCCATCCTAAAGGGCATTAGTAAACTAGATAGGATTTTCCTAACAACGGCCATTATCAGGCCCTTAATTTCAGTTTTTTTTTCTGTTGGATTCAAATTCCATATTTGCTATTCAAAGATTTGAACTCAGGTCTCCAGAGTGAATCTGCATAAAGGGGTGCCTTGCCATTCTAATGCCTCCAGCAGCCTTGGGCCTTCTGATATTTAGAATTGTATTCTGAAGGTGGATCCATGAGACTGATAGCCTCACCCTCACCTTTCTGTCTGAGCATTGCCCATCTCCCTATGTCAGGTTGGCACCCATCCTGACCTGCAGACTCACAGAATGGTCCAATGGGCTCAGGAACTCACCCTCCATTCAACCATAGGAGGTCACCTATCTTAGTTTCAGGATTAACAATGGGCCATCACCTCCCAGCAGTAACTTAGCCACTAAAGCCCAATAGCACTCCAATGAATTCTACACAATCACTATATGTGTGAATGAGCAAGCTATCAGCATCCTGATGATGTGCTTCAGGTGTTTAGACAGATCTTAAGCTAGCCTTCTGTACCTGAAATGAAGTGTGCTGAGCATGATTGCTGTGCTGCACAACAATATTCAATATTGAAGCTCAGAGCTACAGGAGAAACAAAGTGCAGAGCGCAGACTATTCACTGACAATTCTGCAGAAGGGGAGGAGGAAGAACAAGGTGAAGATGTTACACCAGCAGCTGTTCACATTGGGAAGAATCTTTCCTCAGAAAGATTGGTAGCTAGGCATAAAAGGCCCAGCATTGGCAGCGACTCACAAGCACAGTCAATAAAATGCAATGAAGGAGAACACTGCCAGGTTCATCCCAGAATTAGAATGGCCTTCCATGATTCTAGAAGCTCTGTGAAGCTGGCTAACCACCAAGTATGGGAAAAGATCTGCCACCCTGCCAACCCACGATAGGTCCACAAAAGCAAAATTGGCCAGCGGTACAAAGAAAAACACCCTGAATGCCCAAGCAGGCTGACAAGCCAAACCAGACAGCCCACACAGAAAAGGGAATACACTTCAAGCTCACTAACAATGTCAGAGCGACACAGCTATCCCAAAGCTCTGAGGGCAGTTTCACAACCCAGCAATACCAAAGCCACACAAAGAGCAGGTCGGATAGAAAAGCACCAGCAAGAGCACTGCTCCCAGAACAAGACAATGGAAGCACCTCACCACTTCAGAGGAGACATTAACACTTCTACCTATGAAGAGGAATGGAACCATCGATATTGTCCGGATGTTGCATTGTGTGAAGGAACAGGACATTCATCCGATAACTGTTTTTCAATTAGCATCCTTGTAACTAGATTACTCCATTTCCAGACACATTGCATTCTCCTCATTTTTAATTAGCCTTATTGTACAAGATTATTTTAAAAACTGGTCTCATCCTCAGCTCTGGGATGACAATCCTCAATAGCCTGGGCAGACTGTCTGTACTGTTTCAGCTTAGTCAGTTTCTCTTCTGCGATATTGCCTATTAATAAACTGTTCGTCAATTTCACTTCGAACTGTGCTTTGTGATCTCTAACTTATTGGGCAAATTTCTCTGACACTGAGAGAGAGTCATTTTCAGAGCAGAAGGTGCCATGCCTCAAGCGAAGTAACTATACGGAGAAAAGGCCACAGCCACAGTCAAAGTGAATCTACATAAAAGGATGCCTTGCCATTCCAATGCCTCCAGCAGCCTTTGGCCTTCTGATGTTTAGAATTGTAATCTGAAGGTGGATCCATGAGAATGATAGCCTCACCCTCACCCTCACCTTTCTGTCTGAGCATTGCCCAAATCCCTATGTCAGGTTGGCACCCATCCTGACCTGCAGACTCACACAATGGTCAAGTGGGGTCAGGAACTCACTCTCCAATCAACCATAGGAGTTCACCTCCTGGAAGAACACATTGAAATACATACAGAGATTTTGCAAGGTTAGTCTGGGGAAATAAAACTCCCACATTATAAGATTCCAGCCAATGTCACCCTGGACGCAGTGAGACCATAACTGGTCATTTACACACATGGGTTGATATGAGCACCATGTGGAAGGACCAATCTTCTTGCAGACCCCTGACATCCATGTTCACAATGTTGCTGATACAAAGCAGTGCTGCAAAACAAGTCGGCCCTGGGTCTCTATCAATGTGTGTCTTCCCATTCATGATCAAGCAAGTTTAAAGGTGACTTTCTGTCAGCAAACAAGAATGGCTAAGAAAGCTAGCACAAAATAAGAACTTTTTTTGTCACTCTATGCATGAATGGAAACTTCCCAACACATTTTCTCCCAACCTGATTACTTCTGCTTGTACATTGTACAAACCTTGTAGCTTCAGTAGAAGGTGATGTAAGCCATTAAGATCCTTGCTTTGAATTCTGCAAATCTCTTGGTTGATGATGTTGAAGGTTTGATCTGTCAGCAAGTGTGTGGGGGCAATCTTGACCACTGAGAAATGAGGCAAGAAATTGGCTACTTCTTCAATGTTTTTCGAAGGATAACAATTGGTCAGATGTAAAAGCATTTTAAATATACTCTCAGTTCTGTGTCCCCTTTCACTGTCATTCCTCCCACAGACCAACTATACTCAATGCTACCATTCTACTGGAGAAAGATTATCAGGGATAGGCAGGATTGTGAATACTGGATAAATAGGTCAATGACATGATATTATGCCACCCACTCCACTGAGAATTCCCTGTCCGTGAGGTTTTTGTATGATCTTTTAGAATGGTGAGGTAGGCCTGACGGGGTCAAATAACCTACTCTTTTTCATAATATGTATTTTTGTACGAAGTATTTGCAACTTTGACATAGATCATTGGGGAGGTGATGGTCTAGTTAGGTTGCTGGACTGTTAATCCAGAGACCCGGATAATGTTCTGGGGACCTGGGTTCAAATCCTGTCATGGCAGATTGTAATTTGAATTTTTTTAAAAGTCTGGAATTAAAATCGAATAATGACCATGAATCCATTGGTGATTGTCAAAAATGTTCTTTCGGGAAGGAAACTACCATCCTTACCTGGTCTGGCCTGCATGTGATTCCAGGCCCACAGCAATGTGGCTCACTCTGAACTGCCCTCTGGGCAATAAATGTTTGAGTGTGTGTGGACATGAGGCATATGTAGACTCACTTGATTGCTACATTTGATTTGCAAAGAATTTGGCCACTCTATCCATAGAAGAACACATCAAGACAATGCCCAGTGACTTGAACTGAACACACAGCGAAATAAACTTAACAAACAGTGGCATCAGCCCACTCATACTTGCTATTGCTTCTATATTCTGCAATCATGGTCAAAGTGATTATAAGGTACATGGTACATTTTCTGCTTTTCTGCAATTAATGTCGCTTTCATTGACACTGCACCCTTTCCTGCTGCCCCCATATCCCCCAATACCTAGTAGCACCTCAAAGGCGCATCATCTGTGTCCAGCTGAGCACAGCTTGGAGAGATTTACAGCCCCCAGTGTGGACTTTACATCACCATCTGTTCTTCTTTAATTCTGAAGTGTGAGTCACCAGGTGAAAACTCAAATATCTATCGAACTGGCTCCACTAAATTTCAAGTATCTGAGCTGATGAATGGTAAGTATGTGTGTGGTAAAGAGATCATTTCTGAAGAAATTAGTTTCTTTCCTAAATCTAAATTTATATTTTCATGCGATGTGAGGGCCCATGGCAAGGCCAGTGATGGTTGCTCATTCCTAACTGCGTTCAAAGTAAATGCCTTGTTCAGTCTTTTGAAGGGTAAGTATGTAAACTCACTGAGTTTGAAGGTTTGTTTTCAGACGCTCTTAGATTAGATTACCTACAGTGTGGAAATAGGCCCTTTGGCCCAATAAGTCCACAGCAACCCTGCGAAGAGTAACCCACCCAGTCCCATTTCCCACTGACTAATGCGCCTAATACTACAGGCAATTTAGTATGGCCTGTTCACCTGACCTGCACATCTTTCGGCTATAGGAGTAAACCACAGCACCCGGAGGAAACCCGGGAAGACACAGGGAGAATGTACAAATCTACACAGACAGTTGCCTGAGGCTGGAATTGAACCTGAGTCCCTAGCACTGTGAGGCAGCAGTGTTAACCACTGAGCCACCATGACTCCCCAGCATACTAATTAACATCATCAGTGAGAGTCTCTGGTGAAGTGCTGATGGTAAGTCCCGCCTCTTTATTTATAGGTCTTGGTTTCTTAAGGTGGATGATGTCATTTCCGTTTTTTTTAAGGGAAGGTAGATAGGGTCTAGATCAATGGGTTTATCGATGGAGCTCTGGTTAGAGTGCCTTGATCTAAGAATTCTCGTGCGTGTCTTTGGTTTGCCTAGCCTACGATATGTGTGTTGTCCCAGTTAAAGTGGTGTCCTTCTTTGTCTGTATGTATGGAAACTAGTAATAGTGGGTTGAGTCTTTTGGTGGCCAATTGGTGGTCATTTATCCTGGTGGCTAGTTTCCTGCTGATTTGTCCAATTTTTTTTTACAGTTCTTGCATGGTATCTTGTAAATGATGTTAGTTTTGCTGGTGGTATCTATTGGATCTCTTAGGTTCAGAAGTCATTGTTTAAGTGTGTTGGTAGATTTGTGGGTTACCATGATGCCAAGGGGTCTGAGTAGTCTGGAAGTCATTTCTGACATATCTTTGATGTAAGGTAATGTGGTTATAGCTTTTGATTGCATTGTGTCTGTTTGTTTCAATACCTGCCTTAAGAAACCAAGACCTCTAAATAGAGAGGTGGAACATACTACCAGCACTTCACCAGAGACTTTCACTGATGATGTTACCTAGTATGGTGACGAAACGTCTGAAAACAAACCTTCAAGCTCACGAGCTAACTTGCACACTTATCATCAGCCTGAGCTACAAATCTTCTCAAAAATCGCTTTCGAAGAGTAGTTAACAACCAACCCTATTACTACAGATTTGGAATCACGTGGGCCAAACCAGACAGCGAGAGGAAATTTCTTTCCTTAAAATTGTCATAAGCAGGAGTTTTTTCAGCATTCGATGGTTATTTCATTTCAGTAGTCATCATAACTGATGCAAGCTTTCAATTTCAAATTTTATTAATCAAATTTAAACTCCACCAATTGCCATGTTTCTACAGCATTAACTTGAGCTATTGGATAACAGCCAATGACATCACATTACGCCACCCTCTCCCTAAGAATTCTGTGTCCATGAGATCTTTGCATGCAAGCAGGTCCTGGCACAGAGAAATTATAATTAGAAATGAGCTGGTAAGTGCTTTGCAACTCATCAGTATGAAGAATATCTTATTTCACTTGCCTCTAAATCAAGTCCAGATGATTAAATGTTATAAGACAAGTGGATTGCTGATATTTAATTGTATCGCCAGAAGGCTTGGAGATTTCCATCTCCCAATCACTGATTGTAGAAGATGAAAAAATGACCACTTGTCTCCAGCTTTCCCTCCTTTTGAGTTTTTACTTGTGAGGTCTCATTTTTTATTCTCTCTGTGTTCAATAAAGGAAAGATCAGACCTGTAAGAACATGTGTTCATCCAGTGCATGCAGCATACCTGGGGAGGGTGACTCTAATGAAGGGAATTAAAATTGCTTAAGGATCTAGGTGAACAGTAGCAGTCGATAGATGGATAGGGACATGAGGAAGTACTGAGAAAGAGAAGGATGAGTGTGCTTGGAAAGTAAATGCCTTGAGGAGCGAATCCAAGTTGGTTTGACATGGCACAGTGATTGAATGGAATGAATTTGCTTGACCTTGTTAGTTTCTTAGGCAGTGCCTCCACTGAATTCCAGCATACAGAACATAGAACAGCTAAATTAAACTAATCCCTTCTGCCTGCCCTTGATGTATATGCCACCATTTCTCGCATATTCATGTGCTTATCTAAAGATCCTTAAACACCCCTATTACATTTGCCTCCACCACCAACCCAGCAGCACGTTCCAGACACCTATCACTCTCTGTGTAAAAAAGCTTGCCCCTCACATCTCTTTTGAACTTTCCCCTCTCATCTTAAATGCATCCCACGTTATATTAGACGTTTCAACTCTGGAAAAAAAGGATTTGGACTGTCAGCCCTATCTATTGCATCTCATAATTTTAAAGCCTTCAATCAAGGCTCTCCTTAGCCTTCACCCACTCCAGAGAAAACAATCCTAGATTTTCTAGCCTCTTGCTATACTATAATGCTGTAATGCTCCTGCTGTTGACCTGCTGCATCACCTCCTCCCATGCTTTCCTGAAACATTAGGCTTTTTCCTTCAAGTCCTGGAGAAGATTGCCTTCACCCTAGATTAAAACAACAACTACAGTGCCATAGTGCTTCAATACAGTGCAATCTGTTGGAGATGTCCTGAGACAGAGGCTATAGAAATGCAATTGTATCTTTTTGTTTTTCCCAGCTTTTCATTGGCCATAGTAAAGCATCAAAAGAAGCATCAGTGAGGTACATTTCAGAGAATTAATGCCCTGAATCCATTGCCATTTCTTGTCTTCTATTGCATCAAGCCCAAACTCCATCTGTTTTATTGGCTCTTTAATTGTGTAGTTGAGATTATGTCCTACTCATCCTCACTCCCACGATACTGACACCAAATCCGGATAAAAATGATAATGAGCCTGCTGTAAGAAAATGTTGCTGACAGATGCACTGAACTTACTTTCAGGTTCCCCTTGTGGTTTTAGACACCTCTTTCTCAATTAACCTCTCATTTAATATTGAGGTTATACATGGAAAAATGACTAGTACGGACAGAAGAGAAGAAGATCATGAAAGTTTGTTACCGGTATATCCTTCTGATGGAGTGACCACTGTTTCCGTGGATACACCCAATCAGTGAAACTGGTAACCATGGAAACTACAGCTAAGCCATCAAAATATCTGGAATTAGTACTATTAGTGCACAGTTAGGCCTGCTTGTCGATTGAATATTTTAGAAAGTAACCAACCCTATAATGACTGTTTAGCTCAATCAAATATTTGAGAATGTAAAAACATCAACATGTAATTTGGATTCGGTGTCAGGTATGTGTTTGCAACACATAAATGTTGACCATAACGAATAATGGAATGCGATTTTATTCTGTGCGGTCCAAATCGACAGATTCCCTGGTTTGACTTTGAATTTTCAATTAATGGCTCAGAATTTTTGTTGTCACGATTATCAAAATTGGAACTTGGATTGGAAGATGCACATCAGGATCCCACAACCGTCATAACTAAGCATCAAAACTTACCCCTCCTAATCACCACCACGAATCCCAATTTGACTGTCCCAACTGCCATACAAAATCCCCAAATCCAGACCTCACTATCTCGTCCACCACCACCAGCCCCCTGACCTGACCATCTCATTCACCCACTGCCCTACCTGCTCACCTCCTCATTCTCCACTCACTCACTCATTCATCCCCCATTCACTTTCCCATTCATTCACAAACCCACTCACTTACATACTCACTTACCCACTCATTGACAGAATGAGTACATTTACATGCACTTACCCCAGCCATTAGCTCACCCATACACTCAATATTCATTAACCCACTCAGCCACTCAAACATCCACTCATCTACTCAAATACACCTTCAATCACTCACTCACTCAGCCCATCATCCATTCACTCACTCATCCTCTCCCTCATCTCCATTCTTGCCCACTCAGCCACCCTCTCCCTCCATCACCCACTCATTCACACTCTCTCCCACTCATTCCCTCATGCTCACTCCATCAGCTACCTACTCATCCAAGCATTAACTCACGTACTCACCCACCCGCTCAACATCCCAAACACTCATTCTCTCACTAACTCATCAACTCACTCACTTACTTACCAACTCGCATAACACCTAACCACCACTCATTCATTCATTTGCTAAACCTTTCTCAGACACACTCACCCATTCCAGCCTATCACCCACTCCCAAATTCACTCTCTTCATCTCTCACGCACTCACTTATTTATCCCTTCAGTCATTTACTTACTCAGGCCATCACCCAGACCCACATTCACTCTCTCCTTTATTCACACGCCCACTCACTCACCTATTCCATTCAATCCCCCTCTTTCTTACTCTGTCATCAACTCACTCACCCATTTATCAACTCAAACTTTCCTCAGCCAACTCCTCAATTATTCACTCATTTACCCACTCACCCACCTACACACAGACTCAGTCCACATATTGCCTAACAACACATCTAACTACTTTCTCACTCAACCACTCATGCACTCATCTACATACTTACTTATCCAACCCCATCTCAACTCAGGCAACCAATCACTCACTGACCCCCTCAGCCAGCCCCCAATTTATCCACTCACTCAATTATCCACTGGAAGGCTTTAGAATGTGCAATTTAGAAACTTGCATCAAGTTTCAATTCTAGTTTTTTAATGACATAGTTGTTAAACTTAGCCCTACCTTTATAGTGAGTTAGGAGTCATGCAGCCATTTCTTCTCATATAGGGACATATTTCTATGGGATTTTGGCTCCTGGAAGCTATATGCTTAGGTCTCATCAGCCTCCAGTCAGTGGCAGGAATCTGTTACTGTGGATTTGAAGGCTAGGTTTACAACCTTGTGGGCGGCACGGTGGCACAGTGGTTAGCACTGCTGCCTCACAGCGCCTGTAGACCCGGGTTCAATTCCCGACTCAGGCGACTGACTGTGTGGAGTTTGCACGTTCTCCCCGTGTCTGCGTGGGTTTCCTCCGGGTGCTCCGGTTTCCTCCCACAGTCACAAAGATGTGCGGGTCAGGTGAATTGGCCAAGCTAAATTGCCCCTAGTGTTAGGTAAGGGGTAAATGTAGGGGTATGGGTGGGTTGCGCTTCGGCGGATCGGTGTGGACTTGTTGGGCCGAAGGGCCTGTTTCCACACTGTAAGTCTAATCTAATCTAATCTAATCTAATCTAACAGTTCAATGATTGGGAGGTGAACTAGGAGAGCATTCCAGTTAAGAAAAATTATGAGTTAAAAAAAAGGCTAGTCCTAAATTCCCCTGTGAGGCCAATAGAACCAGCAAAAATGAAGCAGACCCATTAGAAAAATTAAAACAAAGATAATCCACTTAGCGATTGGGCCCTCTTTCAGCCTCTACCCCATCTCCCTGTCCAGTTTATTTATTCAGTTCAAATTGTTTTCCAGTGTCTGCTTCTCACCTGTTCAAGAGACCAAGTTATGATCAGGAGAGGAGGGTAGACAATAGGATGGATGTACACCCCATTGGCCACTCAAACTGCCTGGAATTTAGGAACACTGATTTTTACTCACTACTTTTCTTAACAGGGACACTCTCCTAAATCACCTGCCTGCCCTCTTTCTACCAGGCAGATAGAATTAACATTGGCTTCGTGTAAAAATTAAGAATAATTTAATAAAGACACTTTATATTTATTATTGCATGAAAGATTTAGATTTTGAAGGATTGTGGAAATAGGAATTTATTTCAGGTTTTGGTGACATGCCAGAGTGATTTTTATTTGCAAAGCATTGAAAATTCACTGTGAACATTGCAGATATGTGCTGTACAGGTTTCCCTCGAAATTATATTGCTGGCTATAACTGCTGGCTTTGCTGTAGCCTTGCTGTTTTTGAACAGTAACTGGCTTGTAGATGTGCTTGTTATATTTGGTTTCAGATAGAGGAAAGCCTACTAAAGGTCAACTCAGGAAGTCTGCTAAGAACAAACTAAGTCAGAGGAAGGTTTGCTGCGAATGAGCTGCCAACCTGATCCGTCCCATTTCTGAGAAGAAGCCCCTGTACATTAGTTTATGGTGAAACATATTTGTTCTCTTTAAAAAAATGTTTGAAAGAACATCACAAGATGATTTTGTCTGAATATCTGTGTTTATAAGACTTCAGTTCCAACCGTATGTGTCCAGTAATTTGACCGCAAAGGCCAGAGCATCACAGAAACAGAATGTGGAACATGCTACATTCTTTTGCTTTCAAGAATAAAGCAGTGGTCAAAATGTTTTTCTCCAGAAAGCCAATCTCTGCAGAGAAATCTGTTCTTTGTTTCTCTTTTCCTCTAAAATGTGTATCTTTGTGTAATGAGGATATTTATAGTTTTATATATATATTACTGACTTTATATGTTAATAAATTATTACATTTTGTTTTGATAATAGATCCATAATTGTGTTCATTAAGAAACCTGTTGAAAATTTAATTTTGATAAGATATTCAGCTGGTCATTTTAGTAACTGAAAAAAGTATTTTTATTTTAGTTTACAAACCCTGGGATTTGAGCAAGCATTCAGCCTCTGTTGTAACAGTATTAATAATTATAAACTATTAGATTATATCATTCATATAAATTGTGATTCTATGAAAACATGCATAAAACAATCACCCATGGGTGATTAATTGATTTGATGTTCATGAATTGCATACACAGATTTGCAATTACTACCCTGTATTTAACACCACAATGATTTGCTGAAGACTTCACAAATTGGGAAAGTTTCTCCATGACATTTTACTTCCATACCTCTCATTTACATCAGCTTCATCCATCACAAGGAGTCAACATGTAAATATCTGACCTTAGTGCCCATACAGAATAACTTGTCCTACAAGTAATACAAAGACAGAAAATTAAAAAATTGCTGATTTTGAATACATCATTCATAGAATCATAGAATCTCTACAGTGTGGAAACAGGTCATTCGGCCCAACACTGACTCCAAAGATTAATCCACCCAGATCCATTCCCCAACTCTATTACTCCACATTTCCCCTGACTAATTGCACCTCACCTTCATAAGTTTGAACACAATGGGCAATTTATCATGGCCAATTCACCTAATCTGCACATCTTTTGTTTTTATATTTTTTGATTCATTAAATGAAGCCTTAATTGAGTTAAATCTTATTTCATCATATCTTAGAGATATCTTAAAGTGCTTCACATGCAAAATGAAGTGTTAAGGCACATGGTTTTCACAGATGGTGTTTTTGTTTTGAATTTTTATCTGTCAAAACAAAATAAATGACATTAAAGCATCTGGCATATAACTGAACCTATTATCTTCAGCATTAATATTTTTCACCATGTGCTGTTCAGTTTTATGGCAGTGATAAGTGGGACATTTAGACTCCACATTGAATGAAGGGTCAATTAGTAAAAGTTTTGAGAGCTGACTGCATACATATGCAAATAGGTGTTCTATGCCAGTATTTATGGATTAGTCAAAATCGGGGACTTATTTTCTATCTGCACTTTAATGATTTGCAAAATCATGCTGTAATATAAATCAAGAGTAAAATGTCTTATCCTGTTCCAATTGCAGAGCCATTTCAGTCAAACTCAATCATTTGTGGGGGTGGATTTTCCCAGATATATCTCTTGCTTCTTGAAAGAATAACTTCTTGAAACTTTGGGAAACAGCTACAATAAGAAACTGAACATGGGGCACAAGTAAAACAGTCACTAGAATGCTCAGGACAAAATCACAGGTAAGTGAGAAACACACGTAAGTCAGTCTCAAGAAGGTAAAAGAAGCATGCTTTACCATAATTTGATGATGGACTGGGAAAACATTAAATGATCAAGCTGATTCTCATTGAAGTATTTTTCAGGCAGGCAGTGGCCTGCACAAATACACTGGCTACCTAAAAGAATTAGGGGACCAGTTGATTTTGTACTTGCAAACTCATTAGAATACAACAAGAAAATTGGAAGCTTGATAAACACTCCACAATCATCAGTTTGATGAGCCAGTTGTAGAAATTTGAGTAGAAGGGCAAATGTGAAGGGTCTGCAGCATCTGACAGTAGGATAGTGTTGGGTCATTTTTTTTACCAAGTAACCATAAAATTATACAAAAACTTGAAAATAGAACAAACTGAAAGGCTTTGTATGAAGCATCCAGAATAAGGTAGACGAACTGATAGCAATAATCGAGGTAATTGAATATGACATTTTAGCCATTACAGGACCATGCTTACAAGGAAATCAAAACTGAGACCTTAACATTCAGGGATACTTGACCTCTCTGAGAAGCAGGAGGGATAGAAAAAATGTTGGGTAGCACTGTTAATAAGGGATGAAATGAAGACAGTTGTGAGAGATGATCTCGGATTCGATGATGTAGAGTCCATTTAGGCAGAGGCAACAAAAAAAGGAAAAGAAGACATTGGTAGAGATAGGACCTCCAAACAGTAGCCATTCTGTGGGAAAGGCCATAAGTTAACAAATAATAGGTGCATGTAAAAAGAATAGAGCAATAATAATGGATGACTTTAATTTTCATGTTGATTGGTTTAAGCAAATTGGAAAGGGTAACAATGACGATCAATATATTACGGATAGTTTCCAAAAGAAATACATCATGGAGCCAACCAAGGAGCAAGCTATCTTGATTTGGCAATGGGTAAGGAGGCAAGATTATTAAATGACTTCTGAGTAAATGATACCCAAGGGAATAGTGATCATAATATGATATTCAGTTTGAGAATAAGAAACCTGGCGCAGAAACAACTGTGATTAATTTAAATAAAGGGAATTACAATGAAATGAGGATACAATTAGCTAAGTGAACTGGGTGGATCAATTTGCAGGAATGACAACAGGCAAACAGTAGCAGACATTTAAAAGGGTAATTCATGTCTCTCAGCAAAATTATACCCAGTAAGGAGGAAAGATTCTAAGAAAGGGATAGACCAATCATGATTACCCAAGGAAGCTAAGGACAGTATTAAGTTGAAAGCAAAAGTACATACAGAGGTCAAAGTCAGCAATAACCCAAAAGCTGGGCTAAATTCAGATTTACGGGGAAAGGACAGTAAAGTGAATGTGTGGAATGTTGGATCAGCCATGACCCTACTGAATGGAGAGCAGCTTGAAGGGCCAAATGGCCTACTCCTGTTCCTATTTCTTATTGTGTTATGGTAAGAATAGTACTGGGATGGCATCATTTTGGAGGAATAGGCAACATACTTTGAAATACATCGGCAAGTACATTCAATTTAGAAATTGCTAATACCTGAAACTTACAAGGAATTATCAGAAAACTGCCATCCAAAACTCGACTCATCTTTTTCTGACTGAAGCTGAGGACGTCTTTAATTTTCACTGGAACTGATTGCTTCCACATTGGCACCAATCATGGCATGTTATGGATGGGTGTAGGTATGTACAGTAGTCAGATGGAATTGACAAGTAAATGAAGTCTTAATGTTGTCACCTAATTCCAACTTGCAGCCGTATAATGCTCTAGGAAGGATCACAGGAAGAGAAATAACATTCAGCTCCTCAAGCCTGCTCTGCAAATCATTACATAATGAACATTTTGTATCTTAAATTAATCTGTCTCCTTCAGTAACCCTTATCGTCCTTGCTTAATAAAACTGCATTCATTTCAGTTTTTAAATTGCTAATTAACATAATTTCAGTCGTATTTTGGTTAGAGAGATTTCAGAGTTTTAATAATCTTCTCGCAGGTACTGCGAGGTTTCACCATAGTCAGGGTCAATGACAAAACAACATTAAATCACATCTTACCAGCCACAGAATTCTACATTCATCAAACAAAGCAAAATTCTGATGTCAATACAATTCTATTTTAAGTGCAAACAGGACAACAATGACAAGAGAATTTCCCTCCTGTATACTTTAGATGATGTGTATGGAATACTTATGATGTACCAAATAAAAAGAGAGCTGGAAATATTCAGCAGGTCTGACAATATCTGTGCAGAGAGACACAGACTTTTGTTCAGTTTTGATGGAAGTCATTAACTGAAACATGCTTCTCTCTCCACGGATGTTACTAAATGTGTTGAATAATTCCAGTATTTTCTGTTTTTCTTTCAGATTATCAGCATTTGCTAAATTTTGTTTAGGATATAACATGGTATAGTTCTAAGAATGGAGCTGACAGGAATTATTCCAATAAGTCATTCTAGCTTTATCCGTTGCCTCATGATCATTTTTCTTTAGTGTGGAGCCCAAAACTGCACACTACAATGAGTTTTATCAAGATTTACATGGGTTTGACGTGACATCTTGGAATAGAAATTTGTTCTAGGTGGATGTGCAAATTGGTTAATATTGCATTGCCTATCCATTGTATGCTCTTTGAAATTTACTTCCTTTGATTGCAATGGAGTTGAATATCAAGTACTACATATAATGGATGGTTGATCTGATGCAAAAAGTGTGGCGGTGGAAAAGCACAGCTGATCTGGCAGCATCCGAGGAGTAGGAGGGTCGATTTTCAAACATAAGCTCTTCATCACTTGATCTGATAACCCATTTAGAACCATTTGTACTAGATGCATTTTTACCTCTTAACTATAACAATTTGTACTTCCCATTAACAAATCTTACCTTAGTTTTCTTCATGATCTTATCTACTTGAGGTACAGTTTAATGTTGGGGTCAATTACCTCAGATGACTTGAATGTGGTAAAGAATGATGTCAATAGTGTGGGTACAATCACCATACAGTCTGTGAGTAGTTCATAGAAGGCTACCACTTTCCCTTCTCCAATGTTTAATGCAGATTGGTGTGTCCTGAAACTACTTCCAAATGCCTGAGGTTATTAGTTGACTGTGGTTCTTGCCTCACCAATTTAACCTGCAAAACTAACCACCTTTACTCTTCTACTAAATCTACACCATTTCATCTTCTATACTTAATCAGAATGACCAATTTCTTGAAATTCCAATACACTCTGTCCACTTCATAACCTCCATCCATCATGCCTGATATTATCTTAATCAATTTTACTAGGTTAATCGAGTATAATCATCCTTCTGAAAACTCTTATGGATATTTCTAATTGCTTTCACCGAGATATTTTCTTTTGGGTTTACATTTGCTTCAACAAAGAAACCTATCATCTGAATAATTTGTAACAACTACTGGGATTAAAAAAAAATACATTTCCATTTAATTGGAAAAGTAAAGCTACTAAATAATCTTTAAGTACTACAAATGTTTTCTGTCATCTTTACATTGCAGTTGAGAAATTAATGCAGCATCTTTAATGTGGTTGTAATTATGACTGACCATTATTGCACTGTGTCTGAAGAACAGTGAGGAGACTGGTCACCATTATAGCAACTGCAGGGACATAACTGGACAGCAAAAAAAATGCTAACACTTTGTAGAATTCAACATTTCAAGCTATGATTTATTCCCCACCTGCATGAATCAATATTTTATCAATATTATCTGATTTGTTGCTAATCATACTTACTTGAAGAACTCATGTAAAATATAGTTGTTACCTCTGTTCTCCTAAAATGATTTTTTTGTGAATTACAATATATTGTTTAGTGTCCCTAGTTTTACATGTGTTTTTGATGCAGAGAATCTTGTATAATAGGCACTCCTGATTCTTCTATTTGACAAGTGTAAATTGTATAGCAGAACTTATATATCAACTCGACTTTCCCTCATTATTCTCCAATTTCTCTTGTGTCCAAAATCCTTGAGTATACTCAGTGATTGAACATACGTAGTTCCCCATGATAGTGATTTCTAAAGATTCACAGCTCTCAGTGACAAAATTTCTAGTTCACTTCTAAATGTGTGACTCCTGAATCTGAGATTATTCCCTTTAGCTTGATACTGTCCAGCCAGGGGATGGTGAAATAATTTCACAGATGCAGGTATCCTGTAACCAAGTCACCATTCATTTACATGTGAACAGTCTTTGACTTTAGTACTGCCTCATTTAGAGTCAATGAATGTCACCAAATGTCAATACCTCTGACACTCACCCTTTTTATCTGACAGCCAGGGCTTCATGATTGAACCAGACTAACAGCCCCAATCAGGGAACTCATATTATATGCAGTCCACCTGGCTGATCGCATTACCATCACTACAGGGGAGAATTGTGCAAATCGCGGCCATTATGCTGTCAAGATTTTTTTCATGAATTGCCCACTTCTGAGAATTCAATAAATGCAATGATGTTTAGATTAGATTACTTACAGTGTGGAAACAGGCCCTTCGGCCCAACAAGTCCACATCGACCCGCCAAAGCGCAACCCACCCATACCCCTACATTTACCCCTTACCTAACACTACGGGCAATTTAGCATGGCCAATTCACCTGACCCGTACATCTTGAAATGTGGGAGGAAACCGGAGCACCCAGAGGTATGTTACTTTTTGTTCTTTGAAATTTTAGAGATAAAGAACAAGGAAGGGGATCTATTTGATCAGACAGGAGGGTATGGGGTGAAGATTTCACCATCTACTTCCTTCCCTCTGATTAGGATCATAGAATCCTTACAGTGCAGAAAGAGGCTATTTGGTCCACTGAGTCTGCACCAATCCTTTGAAGAGCATCTCACCTCCCCAACCCTATCCTCATAACCCTGCATTTAGCATAGCTAATCCACTTAAGTTGCACATTCCCGGACACTACAGACAATTTAGTATAGTTCATCTACCTATCCTGCGCATCTTTGGATTGTGAGAGGAAACTGGACCACCCATTGGAAACCCACACCGACACAGGAAGAACGTGCAGATTCCACACTGATAGACACCCAAGGCTGTAATCAAATCTGGCTCCCTGCCACTGACCCCTGAGCCATTGTGTTGCCCTTAAATTTGTGTCATATAAGAACATAAGAAATAGGAGGAACAGTAGGACATTTGGGCCCTCAAGTCTGAACTGCCATTTTCTCAGAACATGGTTGATCTGCATCAGGTCCCAATTCCTCTTTTGTGCCACCTCCTCAAAACCATCAATGCTTCAATATTTAAATATCTATCTCCCTCTTCTTTAAATACTTTCAGTGATCTGACATCCACAGCTAAACAAAAACCAAAAGAACAGCGGATGATGAAAATCAAAAACAACATCAGAAATTGCAGGAAAAGCTCAGTAGGTCTTGCAACATCTGTTTCAGGTCCAGTGGCCCTTCTTCAGAAACATTAACTCTGATTTCTCTCCGAACATGCTGCCAGACCTGCTGAGTTTTTCCGGCAATTGCTCTGTTTGTTTTTGACATTCACAGTTCTTTAGGTAAAGAATTCCAGACAATCATTCCTTTCTGGGAAAAGAAATTTCTTTGCATCTCAGTTTTAAATAAATATTGCCTTATTCTTTAAATGTGTCACCTTGTTCAGGATTTCTTGAAGTGGAAACATTTCTCAACCTCTGCCTGTGAATCTTATATGTTTCAATCAGATCAACCAACATTCCTCAAATTTTAATGAATAAAGGCTTTGCCTATTTAGCTGTTCTTGATAAGTCAACCCTTTCATTCCAGCAATCAAACTACTGAATCTTTTTAAACTGCTACTAATGTCAATATATCCTTTCTAAAATATAGGGACCAAAACTGTACCCAGTACTCCAGGTGCAGCCTCACTAAAACCCTGTACAGGCATAACAAGACTTCCCTATTTTTAAAATCCAGCCTCCTAATAATGAAAGCCATTTCATAGATTCACAGAGTCATAGAGGTATATAGCATGGAAACAGACCCTTTGGTCCAATTTGTCCATGCCAACCAGATATCCTAAAGCAATCTAGTCCCATTTGACAGCATTTGACCCACATTCCTCTAAAACACTATCAAAATTGCACCAGCCTCTACCCCTCTTCTGGCAGTTTATTCCATACACGCACCACCTTCTGTGTGAAAAGGTTGCCCCTTAGCTCCCTTTTAAACCTTTCCCTCTCATTTTAAACATATGCCCTCTAATTTTGGATGCCCTTACCCTGGAGAAACAAACATGGCTATTCACCCTACTCATGTCACTCATAACTTTACAAATCTCTATAAGGTCACGCTTCAGTCTCTGATGCTCCAGAGAAAACACCCACAGCCTATTTGGCCTCTCCCCATTGCTTAAGCCCCCCAAACCTGGCTACATCCTTATAAATCTTTTCAGAACGCTTTCAAGTTTCACAACATCTTTCCCCTAGTTGAGAGACCAGAAATGAATTCAATATTCCAAAAGTGGCCTGATCAGTGTCAAGTACAGCCATAACATGGCCTCTCAACTCCTATACTCAATGCACTGATCAATAAAGATGAGCGGTTCCAGCCTGTCTACCTACTACTCCACTTTCAAGGAACAGTGAATCTTTTTATCTTCTTAATTATTTTTTGCGCTTGCATGCTAACTTTTTTGTATTTCATGCACGATATCAGTCAGATTCACTTGTTTGCAGCCTCTCTCCTTTTAAATAACATGCTGCCTTTTGATTCTTCCAACCAAAGTGCATAACTGCACACTTTCCCATACTCAAGTCCATCAGTGACAATTTTGATCACTCAGTCTATCTATACATCCCCTTGCACATTCCTTTTGTCCTTATCAAATAATTTTGTATCATCAGAAAATTTGGATTATTATATTTGGCCAAGTTATTAATATAGATCGCAAATAATTGAGGTCCTATGACTGATCATTGTGGCCACTCTATAGTGTTTTTTTCAATGTGAAAGAAGTTCCTTAATCCTAACTCTCTGTCTTCTGTGTGTTAACCAAACCCCAATCCATGCGAATACATTACCTCCAATATCATGAGTTCCTATGTTGTGCAATAGCCTGTTTTGTGGCTCCTTATCAACTATCTCCTGGAAATCTAAATACACAACATTCACCAGGTCCTCCTTTTTAATTCTGTTTGTTATGTCTTCAAAGTATTCTTGCAAATTTATCAATCATAATTTTCCTTTCAAGAACCCAGAGGAAACCCACACAGACACGGGGGGAATTTGCAAACGCCACACAGTCGCCCGAGGCTGGAATCAAACCCGGGTCCCTGGCACTGTGAGGCAGCACTGCTAACCACTGAGCCACCATGCCACCCATCAATAGACACCAGTATTTTTCAGGTGGAATTGTTTGTTGGTGGCATCACTGCTCAAATTCTAACTGAGGCCTGTAAGTGGACAATTAAGGTCCACTTAAGTACTTTATCCAGCCAATGCTGAGTATTCAAGGTGATTACTTGAGTCCACCCAGTAAACGCTGTCAGATTTTCATGCATCCTAATAGGATGAGACCTTTATTCAAAGGCACTCAGTGCTTGGTAAAATGACCTGGAATTGGGAATGTGGAGGCCTCTTGAGATTAATCCCCTCACTTTGCTTTTGGCTTTGCTCCTTTGCTGGGGATTCCTTCCCCACAATCCCTACCTTTCTCATACTTACTTTGCTCCAGAGATCTCTGAGTGAGTTACCAGTAGAAGCCCACAGAAAGGGACAGCTACCAGTATCTGATTGGTCGGCAGCTCTCAGATGCAAGATTCTTGGCCAACCTGAGAAAGATCTGCAAGTAAATTCCACCGCCATCGGGAGCCTCAGTCACAGGATGTTCTCTGCCAATTAGCCACGTAATTCTCACAGGCGCTCGAGATCGGGTTCACACCACTTCCAGTGATCAACATTAAGTCTACCACAGTTGTCATTAAATTCCACCTATTGTCAGAGAACATAGGTCCACTCCACTCAAGCTCTCCTCATTCTGATAGGCATTCTCATTCCAGGACTCATAACCAAGTTTTTTTTTGTTGCGTCCCCTCTAACTTCAATCTTCTTAAGTAAGGAGACAAAATCTGTGCGCAGGAGTGGTCTCATCAAAGCCTTATACAATCACAACAAGACAAATGCTGGTTGTGATGTGTTTAAAAATCTTAGACCCTGAGACAATTCCAAAAGGTGAAAGGAAATACAGCTTCCAAGGAGTGTGACAAATATTGCATATAATTTAAATTGCTCATCTATTAATAGCTGTCAGCAGCTGCTGTTGTCATCCAGTTTGGTGAAAACTGAGTTCTTTGTGAGTTAGATGATTCTGTGGCATACACATGGCATACAGTGCACCATTGCTTCCAGCAAGGTTGAACTGTGTGAGACCTACATGCTGTTTGTTTAGCCTTTGGGTTTGTACACATGAAGCAACATGAGCACCAATAAGTGGGTTGTGTTGCAGGTGCTATGACCACCTGGTGTGGCATGAAATTAATTTCTTGTCTCACTTTTTTCAAACACGGATGCGAAATGTTTCTTGAAGTAAACAAACATGGTGGCTTGGCATCTGGCCTTAATGTAATATGGTGAGCTTTCTACAACTCTCCCAAACCCATAAACTGCTTTCAAAATTCTAACATGAATTTGTCTGGCTGTCCCAGTTATTTAACCTCTCCATGTTGAGGATAAGTTACAAATGCAAGTAAGCTGTCTGACTGTAACGAGAACTTATAATTTTGAATCAGATAAAACATTTCTGTAGTTCTCTTCTTTCACCTTGCATTGTGGCCATAAATTGGTCCATCAGCTTTACGTGAATGCCCCAATCAGTGAAGTTCCATAGTTAATGACTGAACTAAATGAGGCTTGAGCCATCATTTTCTCACAGCAAGTATTGACATTCCACCTCCAGTGTCTATGTGGAGATTGGTCCCATGGTTTTTGGCCATAGTGTCATGACCCTAAAAACCCTCTTTGATTTGTGACCTCACCCAGAAAGTCACCTCATAATTATTGTTATTTTACATGGCATTTTCTGGTCTGACTAGTTTCCCTTCAAAACTTTTATTTAAAGTTAGAAGCTTAATCTGCCCTGCATACCACTTAACAATGACCCCTTTGCTTGTTTGAGCTGTAGTCTACATTAACAAGTGTGTGAGTTTGGTGCTAGCAAGATATTTCCTGTCACAATGAGGATCACTGCGATGGCAGTGACTGCAGCTTCTGCCTTCCCATTCTGAATTGCATGAGCTCCAAGGGCCCATTTATCTTCCCATTTAGTTACTGGTTGACAGACAGAGAGCACAAAGAAAATAAAATACGTTGCAGAGCCTGAGTGTTGGTGCCAAATTTTACCTGGAATATGAAAGATAGTGAAACAAAAATAAGAATCAATGCCTTATTAATATTGTCATAGTTGGCAGTTTCTTCTTCACTTCACTGTCTAATCAGAATGGAGTCAGCATGATTGCATCTAGAAGTATATTAATGTGGGGCTTATCAGGCTTCACTGAAGTTCAAAGATAGTCCAATACCCATTGAAGTTGTGGTGCCAATAAATCCATTGTTGATGGGTTTGAGAAGAGATAAAGTCTTATCCTCAACAAAGTGAGGTCAATGTAATCAGGCTATGGTAACAATGAGCTGCTCTGATGACAGCTGTTGTTGTCATCTCAAGTGTGTTCTGGGAGCCAAGGACTTCACAATTTCTGGTCTTTTGTTAACATTGACTGGAATGCATAATCAGTGCTTGCAGAGTGCACACTACCACTTGCACACAATTTAAATATCACAATCAGGTTCTGGGGACCTTGGACAGATGGAGGCTTGACAGTAGACTGACAGGCGATGGAAAAAGCACAGCAGGTCAGGCAGCATCTGAGAAGCAAGAGAGGAGAGGTTTTGGGCTTGACTCTTCATCAGGACTTGTTGGCTATGACGTCTTTGTCATATCTACAGCATCTACAGTCCTCACTATCACCTAATGCAAGTGACAAAACATTTATTAACTAAAAGCACTATCTACATGGTTACACTGGAGTTCTTCCTTTAGGTCCGAGTCCCATGTAACCTGACTTCACTGATGCAGATGTCTAGCTATTTATATGAACTCATATAATACAATACCTTCACATTAGTGGGTCAAGTCACATGTTTAGGTAGGGTGCCAATGAGTGAGGAACACAGCACAAGTAAAAGAGGCAACTGTGAGCAGTTCCATTCAAAGTATGGAGGGCAGAAACAGCCATGCTCAGCTGGACACAGATGCGAGGCCCTGGGTGTAACAGTAAAGAAGCGTCTACTTACATCTGCAGTGGTAGGTATGTTCCTGTATGTCTGAATGACCTGAGGCAGTGCAATGTCATGGGCTGAGAATAAAGAGGAGTCCATTCAACTGATGCCACCATGGTTCCGTGTTTTTGGAGAGAGTAGCCAACCTTATGGAAAGCCATATAGGACATATAACACTAAAGCACAGTACAGGCCATTCAGCCTTGATGTTATGCTGACCTTTTATCCTACTCTAAGATCAAAAAAATCTACATACCTTTAATTTTACTATCAGCCATGTGCCTATCGAAGAGTCACTTAAATGTCGCTAAGTTATCTGACTCTGCAGTGCATTCCTTGTATCCATCATTCATAAATGCAGTATCACTTAAGAGTACATGCAGGAACTGCACACTGATATATACAGGATGCATGCAAAGGTCTGTGACCTGAGGAGTGCAAAGATGTCTAGATGTCTACCAGTTATGCTGAAGCTGATGTCCTGTAGACATCTGAAACACTTAGCCCTGAGGAACTGGATTTACATATATTTGGAAAGGCAAGGACTGACTAGGGATAGTCAACATGGCCTTGTGCGTGGGAAATCATGTCTCACAAATTTGACTGAGTTTTTTGAATAGATAACAAAGAGGATTGATGAGGGCAGAGCAGTGGATGTGATCTATGTGGACTTCAGTAAGGCATTAAACAAGGTTCCCCATGGGAGACTGGTTAGCAATATTAGACCTCATAGAATACAGGGAGGAGAAATAGCCATTTGGATACAGAACTGGCTCAAAGGTAGAAGATAAAGAGCGGTGTTGGAGGTTGCTTTTGAGACTGGAGGCCTGTGACCAGTGGAGTGTCACAAGGATCGGTGCTGGGTCCACTACTTTTCGTCAAGTATCTAAAGGATTTGGATGTGAACATAGGACATATAGTCAGTAAGTTTGCAGATGACACCAAAATTATACGTGTAGTGGATAGCAAAGAAGGTTACCTCAGAACACAACGAGATCTTGATGGGCCAATGGGCTGAGGAGTAGCAAATGGAGTTTCATTTAGGTAAATGTGAAGTGCTGCATTTTGGGAAAGTTAACCTTAGCAGAACTAATACACTTAATGGTAAGGTCCTGGGGAGTGTTGCTAAACAAAGAGATGTTGGAGTGCAGGTTCATAGCTCCTTGAAAGTAGAGTTGCGGGTATATAGGATAGTGAAGAAGGCATTTGGCATGCTTTCCTTTATTGGTCAGAACATTGAGTATAGGAGTTGGGAGGTCATGTTGCGGCTGCATAGGATGCTGGTTAGGCCACTTTTGGGATACTGCATGCAGTTCTGGTCTCCTTCTTATCGGAAAGATGTTGTGAAACTTGAAAGGGTTCAGAAAAGATTCACAAGAATGTTGCTAGAGTTGGAGTATTTGAGCTACAGGGAGAGGCTGAATAGGCTGGGGCTGTTTTCCCTGAAGTTTTGGAGACTGCAGGTGACCTTATAGAGGTTTATAAAATCATGAGGGGTATGGATAGGATAAATAGACAAAGTCGTTTCCCCAGGATGGGGGATTCTAGAACTGGAGGGTGCAGATTTAGGGTGAGAGGGAAAGATATAAAAGAGATCTAAGAGGCAACATTTTCAAGCAGAGGGTGGTGCATGTATGGAATAAGCTACCAGAGGAAGTGGTGGAGGCTGGTACAATTGCAACAATTGCATCTGGATGGGTATATGAATAGGAAGCGTTTGGAGGAATATGGGCCAGTACTGGCAAATGGAACTAGATTTTGTTGGGATATCCGGTTGTCATGGACGGATTGGACCGAATGGTCTGTTTTTGTGCTCCACATCTTTATGACTCTAATACTCTATAACATCAGAAAGGAGGATGAAGGTACCTATGAAAATAGGGTATTTTCATCATCATCAGATTCTTTGGTTCTTCTGCCTGTGAGAGCCCCACTGCAGCAGAGTTGAGTAATGGAGGCTGCCCCTAAAATGATTGCAGCAACCATTAGAGATGGACACCTCCATGATGAGGACAATCTCCACATGGATCTCAATCACAAACTGGCCCCCACCTCATCCGAGGCCATAAGGGGAACACTGTGTGGCAATGGCTAACAGTGGACACCACAAGTCAAATACAATACTGAGTGGCTTACTGAGGTCTATCATATTTTTTCTTGTGTTATGAATGCTGGACTTTATCAAATGGTTTTATGCTGAATTTAAGGTAAAACAGAATGTTCCAAATGGAGATCAATTAAAACTCATTCACTGAGAGATCCATACGATTTGGTTGTCATGGGAAAAGAAGCCAAGTCTGAAACAGACAGAAAAAGAGTGCTTGTTATCATTTTAATATAAACAGAACATATTGGAGAAACTCAGCAGCTCTGGCAATATCTGAGGAGAAAGAAACTGGGTTAATGTTTTTAATCCAAAATGACTCTTCTTCAGATGGGAGTTGTCATGCACTGATAAAAAGGAGGGGCAGCTGGTCTTTCTGTATACACATTGTCAAACTTTGACTCAAACAGAGAGCGAGTGAGGGAGCAATGCTTCAGGGTAAAAAAGCTACCACTTTCAGAGCAGGATTCCTGGAAGAGTCAGCTTCTGTATGAAAGTCAGAACAGATGGGTCTCTGGAGAATTAGCGAATATGAAATTAGCAGTCTGAATCTTTCCACTCAATTTTAATCCTAGGATACCTGGAAGAACGCAAGAAGCCTCGTCCTGGCAGAGTAGCATGAAGTGAACTGTTGAAAAGCCAGCAAGAGTTTGGACTTCACTCTTAGGGGTCCCAGTGATCAGGTTGCATTATCTTTGTGATTCTGTCTGGTAGTCATCTCTTCAAGGCATAGCTCCCTGTCCTCTGGAATCCATCCATTGGCTTTAGGGGAATGGAGTGAAAATCTATGGCAACCTGGACTGCTGGTGGATCAAAACGTCATGACATCTGCCAAGAAAATTAATACACTCATGAAGGAAGCTCTTGTTGTGGTCATACCAGTTCAACATTGAGGAAATAGGAGATCTTTTGGTTGATGGATCTCACTGGCTGGTCATTAGGGACCCCAATAGGTGTCATTGATGATAATCCAGCAATCACAGCAAAACACACTGCCTCACATTCCTGTGAGGCTGTATCTGCGGTGAAATTATTTTATCATCCAGCTCTGACATATAGGGCATCCATGAGCATTGGGATGTAGTGATATTCGGCCATTCACAAGGTAGCAGCAAATTCCACAGCTGACCTGTACAAGGAACCAGAAGCAAAAAAGTTCAAGGTCACTGAGACTTTGACAGCTCCAGACAGAATATGGTGACCATTGCTGCAGGATGGCAACTCTTCAGCGACAAAGGCACAGATCTCAGTGAAAATCTGTCTGGAGTTTTTCAGTCTGCTGTGGCTTGAGGACACGGTCATCTTCAGGTAGCGACTACTCTGATGGTAAATACTAAGTAGAGAGTACAACCTCTATGTCCTTTTGCCTTTTGGTCCTTGACATTGTCCTCTTAATGCTTGGAGCTCTGCTGTTTCTACAGAGGGTGATGATCCACCAGTTCTAGCTATTGCCTTCCTTTTGGTCAGTTGGATACCCAGCTATGTCCCCTGCTCCTCTATGCCTGTGAAAATCCCTCAGACTGCCAGTTTCACTACATTTGCCAGAAAGACAATCTCACCCTCGTGAACGTAATAGGTAGCAAGAACAACATTGATGACTGGTATTTTTAGATCCTTTCCACATCCATTCACACCTTAGCAGGGCTCAATAATATCGCCTAAAATATTTATTTAACATCTCTACTAATTCTTTATTTCCTATTATCAATGTTCTGAACTCTGTCACTAATCGCTTGATTTTGACATATCAGAAACTTGTAAATACAACAAAATTAAACTGTTATTCCAGTTACTAAAATAATCCCTGGACTAAGAAGTAGAGTTAAAGAGCTCTGGATGAAGTGAAATTTCAAATGCGAAAGGAATGATCTTGTTTTATAATTTTTTGGCTGATTGCTCAAGAAAAGCCAAGGGTGGCACAATGGCTAGCACTGCCACCCCCCTCCCCAGTTCACAGGACCTGGGTTCATTTCCCACCTCAGGCAACTGTCTGTGTGGTGTTTGCACATTCTCCCTGTGTCTGCGTGGGTTTCCTCCTGCAGTCCAAAGGTGTGCAGGTGAGGTGAATTGGCCATGCTAAATTGCTTGTAGTGTTAAGTGGATTAGTCAGGGGTAAATGTAGGGGAATGGGTCTGGGTGGGTTGCTCTTAAGAGGGTTGGTTTGGGCTGAAGGGCCTATTTCCACACTGTAGGGAATCTAATCTAAAAAGGACCCTGATTTTCTGGGATTTTGTCTCCAGTGTTGCAATTTTGTTTCATCTTTCAGGCTTGAGTTAAAGCTAGAAAAAAGGTTCACCATCAAAGTCTGTTCTAAATTCCAAACGCATCAAAGAAAACAAAAAGCCAAGTTAATGTTGAGTAGCTTCAGTTTCCAAATACACCTCTTGGCAATTGGAAAGGAAGGACTTATAAATAAGAATGCAATAACTCTCAAAATTAAAATGCTGGACTGCTTTATTGGCACATACTAACTCTTGGTTCAGTGTGTTCTCTACTGATATGCAAAAAGCAACGAATTGTGTTTTTTTCATTCGTCCATTGATTTCTTTTCTCTCTTAGAATTGTGCTCCAAAATAGCCATGGTTACCAGTCAAGAATTAATTACCTTTGATGACGCATAGTGAATCCAGACTTCTGTGTGGACTTCTGGTGAGGCAACTTTTAAATTCCATTTAAATAATTTAATTGAAATAGGAGTAAATTAATCAGAACAGCAGAGAAGCATCATTTTCAGGAGCCGGTATTGTTTCAGGATCAAAAACAGGGTGAAAACAGGCATTCCTGTTACACACCGATTGCAAGTTACATACAAATATATAAATTGAGAGCAAGAGCAAGCCATTTGGGCTCTCAATGCTGCTTGCCATTCAACAAGATTGTGCTGATTTGATTGTGTCCTTAACTCCACATAACCCCTACAACCAATAACCCCTAACTGCCTTGTTACTTAATAATCTGTTTAACTTTCTTTAAAAATATTCCAACATGCCTCCACCACTCTCTGGGGAAAACAATATCAAAGACTTACAGCCCTTGGAGAAAAAAAAATTGCTTCACCTCAATCTCTAAGCTGCGTCCCCTGGTTCTATTCTTTCCCACAAGAGTTAACATCCTTTCAGCACCCAATGTTCTAATCTAATGTTTTTAATAAGATCACCACTCATTCTTTTACACTCCAACGGATACAAGCCCAACCTGCCCAACTCTCCTCACAGAACACCTTTTCAGGAATCAGTTGAGGGAAGTTTCTCTGTACTGTTTCTAATAAAATAATGTCCTTTCTTCAATAGGAAGACCAAAACTGTACACAGTACTCCAGATGTGGACCCTGTACAACTGTAGCAAAACATCGTATTCCGTTCCCCTTGCATTGAACCAGAAAATCCCATTTGCCTTCTTAATCACTTGTTATACTTGAATACTAAGTTTATATGCTGCATGCATCAAGACACACAGATCTCTCTATAACCTCAGAGGTCTGCAATCTCTCTTCTTTTCCATAATACACAACCTTTGTATTCTTCCTGCCAAAGTGGACAATATACATTTCCTTACATTATATCCATCTGCCAAATTGTTGCCCATTCGGTTAACTTGTCAATATCCCTTTGCAGACTCCTTATGTTCTCTTCACAATGAACTTTCCTGCCTCTGGAAAGTTTGAATTCATACCTTTAGTTCCTTTTAAGTTGGTAATATAAATTGTAAATAGTTAAGGCCTCAGCACTGATCCTAGTAGCAGTTCACTTGTCATATCCCAATAGGCTAAGAATTACCCTTTTATGCCTACTCCTAATATTCTCAGTGTATATTAACTTGTTGTCCTGAATAGCAGAGTTCTTATTTTGCTGAGTAAAATTTGGTATTGCACTTTGTCAAATGCCTTCTGTAAAACTAAGCTACCATTTTTCCATATTTTTCTTACTTCTTCAGAAAACTTCAATAACTTAGTCAACCTTACTTTCTCTTTCACAAATCTTGTTTTCTAAATTTCCCATTATATCCTCCCAAATAAAAACACTTCAGTATTTTCCCTAAGACAAATGCTAAACCAACTGGATCATGTTCAATCATTTTTCGATTACTGCTGTTAGAAGCATCTTTACTATGAGTTTAGTAATTAATCATGTCTCATTGCACATAATCAAATTTAGTATTGAATACTCTGTGGTTGGGTCTAGAAAGTGCTGAGAGTGCTGTGCTGGAAAAGCACAGCAGGTCAGGCAGCATCTGAGGAACAGGAGAATAGACGTTTCAGGCATATGCTCTTCATCAGGAATGTATCCCGATGAAGAACATATGCCCGAAATGCTGATTCTCCTGCTTCTCGGATGCTGCTTGACCTGCTGTGCTTTTCCAGCACCAGAGCTACACACCCATCTTGTCCAAGTGTTATATTAGATTACTTACAGTGTGGAAACAGGCCCTTCGGCCCAACAAGTCCATACCGACACTCCACCCACCCACCCATACATTTACCCCTTCACCTAACACTATGGGCAATTTAGCATGGCCAATTCACCTGACCTGCACATCTTTGGACTGTGGGAGGAAACCGGAGCACCCAGATGAAACCCACGCAGACACGGGGAGAATGTGCAAACTCCACACAGTCAGTCGCCTGAGGCGGGAATTGAACCCCAGTCTCTGGCGCTGTGAAGCAGCAGTGCTAACAACTGTGCCACCATGCCACCCTCATTATATCTTTCCAAAACGTTTTGAACTTTTGGATATTTACATCCAAGTCTTTGTCATCTTGTAGACAGGTTTCTGTAGTAGCTACCTTATCATACATGTTAATTTCTATAAATGTCAATTTATGTTTTGGAGGGGAGGTGATGGTGTTGAGATAATGTTACTGAGACAGTCATCTGGACCCCAATGTAAAGGAACTGAGGATACTGGTTTTAATCCCACCATGGTGGCTGGTGAAAATTTAAGTTACCAAAAAAAAGATTAAAAGTATTTTCTAAAAGGTTAGTCTAATGGTGACCATGGAACCACTCTTTTGATTGTTGTTTAAAAATAATTATTTTGTTCATTAATGTTCTTTAGGGAATGAAATCAGTCATCCTACCCGGTGTAGGATGGATGTGACTCCAGATCCATGACAACGTGGTTGATTTTTAACTGGTCGTGCAAACCTCACTATTGTGTTAAAAGCTGCTATAACGTCTAAAAAAAGGTAACAAAAGATGAGCCATTTAGCAACAAACTGAGCACTGGAAAAAACAACAGCAAATGCTGTCCTATTGACGCTAAGTCCTTCTTATCAATCTTTAAAATTGTGAGACCTGCTGTGTAGAGCAGTTGAGCAACTGAACAGAATCATATCTTATACACAATATGCCAGACATCACCATCACCATCCCTGGGTACATCTGTCCGTTTAGCAGGGCATACTACCAGAGCTGGAGGCACAATGGCATACAGTTGGGAGGAAGTTGTTCTTGACCTCTCAAAATGGACTCCAGACTCCAAGAAGTTTCATGGCATCAGATCTATTATGAGCAATGAAACCTGCTGGTTACTACCTTCTAACCCTTAGCAGCTGAGAATTAAAATCCCTCAATGTTGGGTATATTTGGGCAGGTGGTAAGACCGAAGAATGTATCATGTGTGGGTGACTTCAACATTTTGCTTCAAAAGTGGTTTGGTTGCACCATTAACTAAATGGGCTATTTAAGTGCTGAAAGACATAGCTGCAAGTCTGACTTTGTAGCAGGCAATGAGGGAGTTAACAGGGGAAATTATATTTGACCTTGCCCTTACTAATGTATCTGTTGCAGAACTATGCCTCCATGTTCATATTGGTAGGAATGACCACTCCACATTCCTTGTGGAGACAAAGTCTCATCTTAATGGAGCCGAGGTAGGACGAGATAAGTTTGGTAGGGCGGGACCATGCGGAGACAATAGACAATGTGTTGGTCAGGGTACTTGGGCTTGTAGATTTTGGGGAACAGGCTGTGCGGGGCTGGAGGGCACAGATAGTGCAAGTGATTTTGGCATGATGCGTTATGGGCAAGGAGGAAGTAGGACATAGTTTCAGACAGTAGGTGTTTGGCAGTTGCAACATAGAGGTCTATTCTCCAGATTACCACCGTCCTGCCTTTGTCAGTGGGTTTGATGGTGAACTGTGGGTTGGTGCGGAGAGAATGGAGTGCTACATGTTCAGAGGGGGTGAGATTGGAGTTAGTGAGGGGAATGGAGAAATTGAGGCAGCCGATATCACGTCGGCAGTTTGCAATGAAGAGGCCTAGGGTGGGTACGAGGCCAGTGAGGGGTGACCAAGTGGAGGAGGAAGGTTGAGGAAGAGAAGTCTCTGAGGCTGAACGGTCTGTCCTCAGGAAAGGACTCATGTTTGTACCCCTCCACCCCCACCCCACCACCACACCACATCCTCACAGCGCCAGAGAACTGGGTTCAATTCCCGACTCAGGCGACTGACTGTGTGGAGTTTGCACGTTCTCCCCGTGTCTGCGTGGGTTTCCTCCGGGTGCTCCGGTTTCCTCCCACAGTCACAAAGATGTGCGGGTCAGGTGAATTGGCCAAGCTAAATTGCCCGTAGTGTTAGGTAAGGGGTAAATGTAGGGGTATGGGTGGGTTGCGCTTCGGCGGGTCGGTGTGGACTTGTTGGGCCGAAGGGCCTGTTTCCACACTGTAAGTAATCTAATCTAATCCAACCCTCACCCATCATATGGCACCACCCTTCCCTGTTCCCCTCCATCAGCCACCTCATGAATGCCCAAAACCCCACACCCAAGCATTTCCACATATTCACTATCCCTGAAACCCTGAACTCTCTGGAGTCGAATGGTCTGTCCTCAGGAAAGGGCTCACATGCATCCCCCTCTGCCCCCACCTCAAAGCCCTTCCAGGAGAGACAGAGGTTCACCTGCCTCTCTTCCAACCTAGTTTACTGCATCAAGTGCTCCCAATGTGGTCTTCTCTACACTGGGGAGACCAAACATAAACTTAGGGAACGGTTCGCCAAGCATCTCAACCAGGCCCATAGGCCAACTGGACCTCCTAGTCACCGCTCATTTTAATTCCCCTTCCCCCTCCCTTTGCGACATGACCACTCTTGGGCTCCTCCATTGCCACAATAAACCAAACCACAAATTGGAGGAACAACAACCTTATGTTTCTCGTGGGAAGCCGGCAGCCCGGAGGACTCAACATTGAGTTTTCCAATTTCAAACAACCTCCCTTTCCATCCCCTGACACCCTTCTCAGCCCCTCCCCATCCCTTCCCCTCCTCCCTGCCACCAATCGGATTCATTCCTCCCATTGACCAACCAGGTTGTACCCCACTTCACCACCCTGCCCCCCCCCTTGCTGTGTTCTTCCAGCCTCCAGCCTATCTATGAGGAGGTCTGGAGCTGAGGGGCCAAGGTGGAACACAAACTGGGTGTAACTGAGCAGGTAATTGCTGAGCAGGTGCTGCTTAATAGCACTTCTGATGATGTATAGCCATAAGATTCATACAGCACGGAAACAGACTGTTTGACTCAAAACGAGTATTTTGCATCAGCGTTTACTGTGGAGAAGGACATGGAAGGTATAGAATGTGGGGAAATAGATGGTGACATCTTAAAAATGTCCATATTACAGAGGAGGAGATGCTAGACGTCTTGAAATGCATGTGGATGGATAAATTCCCAGGACCTGTTCAGGTGTACCAAAGAACTCTGTGGGAAGCTAGGGAAATGATTGCTGGGCCCCTCACTGAGATACTTGTATCATCAATGGTCACAGGTGAGGTACCGGAAGATTGGAGATTTGCTAATGTGGTACCATTATTTAAGAAAAGTGGTAAGGAAAAGCCAGGAAACTATAGGCCGGTGAGCCTGACCTCAGGGGTGGGCAAATTGTTGGAGAGAAGCCTGAGAGACAGGATTTACATGTATTTGGAAAGGGAAGGACTGATTAGGGATAGTCACCATGGCTTTGTGTGTGGGAAATCATGTCTCACTGACTTGATTGAGTTTTTTGAAGAAGAAACAAAGAGGATTGATGAGGGAAGAGTGGTGTATATGATCTATATGGACATCTGTAATGCGTTTGACAATGTTCCTCATTGTAGATTAGTTAGCAAGGTTAGATTTCATGAAATCCAGGGGGAACTAGTCATTTGGGTGCAGAACTGGTTCAAAGGTAGAAGACAGAGGGTAGTGGTGGAGGGTTGCCTTTCAGACTGGAGGTCTGTGACCAATGGTTGCCAGAAGAATTGGTACTGGGTCCACTGTTTTTTGTCATTTATATAAATGAATTGGATGTGAATATCGGAGGTATAGTTAGTAAGTTTGCAGATGACACAAAGATTGTATATGTAGTGGACAGTGAAGAAGGTTACCTCAGATTACAATGGGATCTAAATCAGATGGCCCAATGGCCTGAGGAGTGGCATATGGAGTTTAATTTAGATGAATGTGAGGTGCTACTTTTTGGAAAGGCAAATCAGAGCACGACTTATACACTTAATGGGAATGTTGCTAAATAAAGAGACCTTGGAGTACATGTTCATAGCTCCTTGAAAGTGGAGTCACAGATAGATAAGATAGCGAAGAAAGTGTTTAGTGTGCTTTCCTTTATTGGTCAGAGCATTGAGTATAGGAGTTGGAAGGTTATGTTGCAGCTATACAGGACATTGGTTAGGCCACATTTGGAATATTGTGTGCAATTCTGGTCTCCCTCCTATAGGAAGGATGTTGTGAAACTTGAAAGGGTTCAGAAAAGATTTACAAGGATATTGCCAGGGTTGGAAGGTTTGAGATATAGGGAGAGGTTGAATAGGCTAGGGCTGTTTTCCTCTGGTGTGTCAGAGGCTGAGGAGTGACCTTATGGAGGTTTATAAAATCATGAGGGGCATTGACACGGTAAATAGACAAGGTCTTTTCCCTGGGGTTGGGGAGTCCAGAACTAGAGGGCATAGGTTTAGGGTGAGAGGGGAAAGATATAAAAGGGATCCAAGGGGCAATGTTTTCACACAGAGGGTGGTACGTGTATGGAATGAGCTGCCAGAGGAAAAGGTGGAGGCTGGTACAATTGCAACATTTAAAAGGCATCTGGATGGATATGTGAATAGGAAAGGGTTTCGAGGGATATAGGCTAGGTGTCAGCAGGTGGGACTAGATTAGGTTAGGATATCAGGTTGGCATGGACGAGTTGGAGCAAATGGTCTGTTTCCATGTTGTATTGCTCCATGACTCTATGACTCCACTCACCTCATTCACTTTCTCTAGTAGCTCATTCCATATGTGCGTGACCCTGTGTGTGAATAGCTTGCCTCTGAGGTCCCTTTTAAATCTTCCTCTATCATCTTATGCCTGTACTCTCTAGTTTTGGACTCACTTATCTTGGGGAAAAGACCTTGGCTACTCACTTTATCTATGCCCCTAAGCGTTTTGTAAACCTCTGTAAGGTCAGCACTCCCCTCCTTCGCTCCAGGGAATAAAATCCCAGCCTCTCCTTATAACTCAAACTCTCCAGTCTTGGGCAGATCCCTGTAAATCATTTTTGCACCCTTTCCAGTTTAATAACATCCAAATGTAGCCTTATAAATGCCTTGGACATCCGCAACATGACATCCCACCTCCTGTACCCAATGCTCTGACTGATGAAGGCAAATTTGCCAAAACCCTTCACCACCATGTCTACCTATAATGCCACCTTCAAGGAACTATGTACCTGCACCCCCAGGTCACATGGGTTAACAGCACTTCCCTACCGCTGAATATGTAAATCCTGCCCTTCTTCCATCACATTACTAATGATTGATAGTAGACTGATGGGCTGCCAATGTTGGATTTGTCTTCCTTTCTCTGTACAGAACATAGCTAGGCAATTTTCCACATGGTTGGATACAAGCCAGTTTATAATTGTATTGGAACAGTTTGACTTCGGCAGCAACATGTTCTGGAGCACAAGTCTTCAGTACTATTGCTGGAATGTCATCTTTGAAGTATCCAGTGCTTCAACCATTTCTTGATATCACATGGAGTGAATTGAATTGGCTGATGCTGGTACCTTTGATGCTCAGGACCACTGAAGGAGGCCAAGATGGATCATCCACTTGGTACATCTGACTGAAGATTGCTGTGAATGTTTCAGCCTTACCTTTTGCGCTGATACATTGAGAATGGGGATATTTGTGGGGTCTCCTTCCCTAGCGAGCTGTTTACTTGTTCACCACTATTCCCAATTGGATATGGCATGACTGCAGAGCTTAGAGCTGATCTGTTGATTGTGGGATTGTTTAGATCTGTTTATCACTTTCTGCTTATGGTGTTTGGCATGCAAGTTGTTATTGGTAGCTTCACCAGGTTGACACCTTATTTTTAATTATACCTGGTGTTGTTCCTGCAATACCCTCCTGCACTCTCCAAGAAACCTGGGTTAATCCCCTAGCTTAATAATGATGGTTATGTGGGGGGTATGCCAGGCCACGAGGTTGCAGATTGTGCTGGAGTAAAATTCTGCTGCTGTTGATAGTCTACAGCGCCTCATGGATGCCCAAACTTGAGTTACTAGATCTGTTTGAAGTGCCACACAACGTGATAGAGCGTATCCTCAATGTGAAGGTGGGACTTTGTCTCCACAAGGACTCTGAGGTGGTGACACTTACAAATAGTGTCATGGACGGATGCATCTGCAGCTGGCAAGTTGGGAACGATAAGGTTGAGCAGGTTTTTCCCTCTTGTTGGTCCCCTTACCACCTGCTGCAGATCCAGTCTAACACCTATGTCCTTTAGGACCCTATCGGCTTGATCAGTAGTATTGCTGCCAAGCTATCCTGGGTAGACATTGAAATCCTTCCCTCCAGAGTACATTTTCTGTCAGTGTTTCTTCCAAATATTGTTCAGCAAGGAGGAGTACATGGTAATCAGCAGGAGATTTTCATGTCCATGTTTAACCTGAAGCCATGAGACTTCATGGGGTCAGGAGTTAATGTTAAGGATGCCCAGAACTCGGACTGAATATTATTGTGCTGCCACCTCTGCCTGGTCCGTCCTGCCGGTGAGACAGGACATATCTAAGGATAGGGTTGGTGTGTCTGCGACATTGTCTGTAAGTTTGACTCCATAATTATAACTATACCAGGCTATTGCTATTGTGAAACAGCTCTCCCAATTTTGGCACTAGCTCCCAGATGTTCATAAGGAGGACTTTGCAAGGTCGATAGGGCTATTTGTGCCATTGTCTACTCTGGTGTCTTGGTCAATTCTGGGTGGTTCATCCAGTTTAATTTATTTCTTGAGACTTCATAGTAATTGATACAACTGAGTCACTTGCTGGACCATTTCAGAGGACAGTTGAAGGTCAACCACATTGCTGTGGGTCTGCAGTCACATAGGCCAGGCGAAGTCAGGATGGCAGATTTCCTTCCCTGAAGGACATTAATGAGCCAAAATCGTCTCGTTACAAATCTGCCAGCATAATACCCCACCAATGGATCTCTGCCATAATATACCTTGTCCAAAGTGAAGAGCTATTTGGAATATAAAATGGGGTCCAAAAATATCATAACCATCAAATGATGAAGAGGTAAATTCTATGAATGTTTCTGAGAGGGCATTGTTGTGGTGGCAGATGAGTCAGAAATGGGGCACAAATAGCAGAAGTGCCCTGGAGATTAAAAGACATGTTCAAACCATGGCCATGGTTGAGACCTAGCTTTTCAACAGGCATGCCATTGGGGAAAGTGAGTACTGTAGATGCTGGAGATCAGATCAAAATGTGTGGTGCTGGAAAAGCACAGCTGGTCAGGCAGCATCTGAGGAATGGGAAAGTTGATGTTTCAAGCATGAGCTTTTCATCAGGATTGAGGGAGTGGCCCAAGGGGGCTGACAGATAAATGGAGGGGTGGAATTGGGCTGGGGGCAAGGTAGGTGAGAATGTGATAGGTAGATGAAGGTTGGGGCGATGATGGTGATAAGTTGGAGAGGAGGGTGGGGCAGATAGGTGGGAAGGAAGATGAATAGGTAGGACAGTCCAAGAGGGTGGTGCCGAGTTGAAGGTTGGATCTGGGATAAGGTGGGGGAGGGAAACCGAGGAAACTGGTGAAATCAACATTGATGTCATGTGGTTGGAGGGTCGCAAGGCACAAAATGAGGTGTTCTTCCTACAGGCATCGGGTGGCTAGGGTTTGGCGGTGGAGGAGGCCCAGGACGTGTGTTTCAGAGAACATCTCTGGGACACATGCACTGAACAACCCCACTGCCCTGTGGCCGAACACTTTAACTCCCCCTCCCAGTCGGCCAAGGATATGCAAGTCCGCCAACACCACTAACCTCTATCCACCCGACGCCTGAAGGATGAACGCCTCATTTTCTGCGTTCAGACCCTCCATCCACACGGATCAAAGTTGAATGCACCAGTTTCCTCATTTCCAGTCCCCCCACCTTATCCCGGTTCCAACCTTTCAACTCAGCACGCCTTCTTGGATTGTCCTATCTGTCCATCTTCCTTCCCACCTATCCACTCCACCCTCCTCTCTGACCTATCACCATCACCCCCCTCACCTTCATCTACCTATTGCATTCCTAGCCCCACCCCCTCCCATTTATCTCTCAGCCCCCTTTGGCCATGGCCTCATTCGAAACATCGATTCTCCTGCTCTTCGGATGCTGCCTGACCGGCTGTGCTTTTCCAGCACCGACTCCGATGCTATTGAGGAAGAACTGCGTGGGTGTACACTATATAAAATCCTTCCTCCATTACTGCCATCTTTCAAGTGGTGGATCCAGGAATTAAAATCAATAGACTAGATGTCCAGTAATTCTGTGTATTGTCACTCTCTGTAATCTGGAGGCAGCAAAGGGGCAAAGTATCGTCATCGAGTTATAGAGATGTACAGCATGGAAACAGACCCTTCATCCCAACTTATCCATGCCAACCAGATATTCTAAATTGATCTAGTCAGATTTGCCAGCATTTGGCCCATTTCTTTCTCAGCCCTTCTTTACCATGTATCCATCCAGATGCTTTGTCTGGTAGGCAGGTGTGAAATCCTCCGTCATTTTCTAGCGCTACCTTAGAGACAATGGCAGTGAAGAAAGTAGCCCTTAAATTCATGGAACATCATCATGGAATAGAATTTTGTTCCATACAAACTCTAGCTTGATCCCCATTGACAAGGAATTGATATAGTTAAGGCAGTTGTTCAACTAGGAGAATCTCCTTCTGTAATGTTGCTTGACATTATCTTCCTTTTCTGAAGCCAGGCCAATATTCTAAGAATCAATTCCATATCCACCTGAAATTAGTTCTTAAAAACCATTGCATTTGACAAACAATTATATTTGTTCGAAACAATTGCTGTTGATTAGAAACATTAACTCTGTTTCTGTCACTGCTGGTGCCGCAGACCTGCTGAGTTTCTCCATCAATTTTTGCTTTTATTTCAGACTTCCATAGTTTTTTGCTTTTATTTGGACAAGGTGATTGTTACTCTCACCAGAAATTTCCCTATTTTAGAGTTGGGAGTATTGGCAATGTCTCTCTGTGTGAATAAATGCCCTTTACTCCTTTGTGCAATGCCATCTGAATATTTGCCTCTAAATTTAATAGGGGAAATCTTGTGGATAGAATAGCAGCTGGACTAAATCCAGCCAATCTCTATTTTGTTTCTAGTTTCACAGACCAAAATGGTGAATTTCTTGCAAGAATCATCTATCATGTTGAGTCAGTTAAGTAGCAATTTTCTATGACTCAGTCAGACGGCTTGCATCACAGATGTTCCAATATATGATTTATAAATTGCTAGCCGGCACCCTGTCATGATTTTCCAGATTAAATAATCTGATTTTTAGTTTAGCAAATTTTAATTAACTATTGCTGCAAACTAAAATTTGTTTTCTGTCTCACCTCTGCACTTTGCACAGCTCATTTTAGCTCTCCCAACACTCCCTTGTCCTTAACCTCTTCATTTTACCACCTCTGATCCTGATTGATGAAAGGGAAACAATGTGAGTTCTTTCCCCTGGAAAGTATTATTAATTGCTTCAGAAGATAAAAGAAATGAAGTGGTCACTTTTTTTCACACATCATTAAACAGTAGGCAGCAACTCTTTAAAAAAACATATTTGTCTATCCCAGTATGTGCTACGTTTTCTGCAAAGTATCTGACCTCTCTTTCTGTCAGAACTGTGTATCAGAACATAGCAAATTAATTAACGTTGTATCAGGTTCAACCCTCCTCCCTGTCAAACCCCTGCCAACTCAGGCAGTAACCTAAAAAACAGCTATATTATTTCAGGAATACCAGATAATGTCCAATTTTCCGTGACATAAAGGATCCATTGACAGGTTATACACAATAAAAAAAATCATTAAATAAATAGTATTAATTTGAACTTTTTTTTGCATATTGCAAGGTGAGTTATGTTACACCTGAGGATGTGACGGTTTCTACTTTTGAGTTTTAGTGTTAGCAAAAGTGATTAGATACTGCCTGACCAGGTACAAAGTAAACCACTCTCTACTTCCTGTTAACGATGAGTTAGATTCTCTCAACATTACAGTTATAGCAAAATTCCAAAACAAATTATAAATCTTGTTTACTATGTACTGGGGAAATCTTCTCTTACTATATTTTCAAACTAAATTCAGAACATAATTGTTCTCCCATAGACTTTGTCAGTTTGGCTTCTCTTTGCTATTTTCCATAAAGTAGATGCCGGAGGTTGAAAATTCACAAATTAGGGTTAAAACTGAAAACTCTTCCTAAAGTGGAATACAATTGTATTACTCCTGGACTGTAACTTTTGAGAGAATTATATATACTTCTAGACTGGACATTACTAAAATTGTAATGTCCCCCTTCACAATTCATTGAGTTCACTGATTCCACATGATTTAAATTCCCACGCACACTTTTTAAAGAATGTATTTGGAAAATGTATGGATTATTTTCCTTCTTAATAGTTCCCGCTCCATGCCATAAATATACTGCTTACAACTGTCTAATTTGTAATTGTTATGGAAGGGATTTCAATTCTTGATGAAAAGTTTTCTGTGTTATTGCATTTTCTTGTTATTATGTAGATCTATGAGCATTTTGACTAGAATTTTATTAACGTTCAGATAAACTCATCTTTCACATTAAATCATGATATTTCCCATTGAGATGTTAAAGAACACAACAGCCAGTTCCAGGATAAACTGCAGATTCATTTGACTTGACACTCTACAGTTTGCTGTCTGGTTTCTGTAAATTTTATTGCTCCATGTTTTACAGAAGAGCTCTGTCTAAAAGCTTTGCCAGACTATTTAAAAGCTGTCCATTGCATATCCTTTATTAAACTCTCAATAGTGCAAAGAATCCACAGATGAAACATGCAACTCTATTGTTTACTGTAGAAATGCCATCCAATATAATGATGCTGAAGAATGACATTTACGTATAAACATCTTCATGCCCATATAGGGATACTTCTGAAGCACAGATTGACCCAGACTTGATTTGATTCATGTGATGGAATGTGATCATTGTGTCATGCTTATGATTTCAACCTGAGCTTCATAAAATCAGAAAACTAAGGATATTTGTGAATAATTGTTTTACTGCCTGTGAGAAAAATGTCTTTATCACATCAACAGAATTTCTTGTCTGTGTTAATTGTCTTTAGATAATTTTATATGATACTGAAATGTCCAATTGCATATTCTGATTCATCCAATTCTGACAATGACATTCTTAACAAGAATACAGTGCTCTATTTTTATGTTAAGTCATCACCCTTAAAACTAGTCCACTTTTTTGGAAAGTACTTGTTCTCATCAGATCAGTGCGAAATATGTACACGAATTCCAATGAAATGTTAAAGTAATGAATCCACGTGTCATCGATGTTGACTTAAAAGGAACTGCGAGCTAGCTTTGGCTCATTGGTAAGCATGGACTCATTCTTAGGTGGGTTAAAATCAACTAGAAGAAAGTGAGGACCGCAGAGTCGAGAGTGGGGTGCTAGAATAGCTCAGCAGGTCAAGCAGCATCCGAGGAGCTGGAGAATTGAAGTTTTGGGCAAAAGACCTTCATCAAGAATGAGGCTTATGAGCTGAGGGGGTGGAGAGATAAATGGGAGGGGGGGTGGAGCTGGGGGGAAGGAAGCTGAGAGTGCGATAAGTAGATAGAGGTGGGGTAATGTTGGTAGGTCAGAGGGATGGGTGCAGTGGATAGGTGGGAAGGAAATTGGGCAGGTAGGACAGGTCATGAGGGTGGTGCCGAGTTGGCAAGTTGGAACTGGGATAAGGTGGGGGGAGAGGAAATGAGGAAAATTGCCAGTACCCACTCTCAACTCATTCTTAGATGTTCAAGAGTGTACATTGCAGGGAAGGAGTGTTGACACTTTTTATTTAGTAATCCGTTGGTTTTCTATACAGTTTCTCACATTCTTGCTGTAAACACTCAGGTCAAGTAATTTGTTGGCAAACATAGATTTTTAAATAGTTATTAAAGGAGCTGATTTCAGACAAATCATAAATTAACTGTTCAGTTTCACAGCTCCATGTCCTTCCAGAATTAGTGATGAGCTAATACCAGAATTACAGAGCTCCTCAAGGTGGTGTCCTAGGCCCAACCATTCTCAGTTACTGCATCAACAAGTGTCTCTCCTTCATAAGCATAAGGAGCAATTTTTTTAACCCCGAGGATGGTTCGTGTGTGGAATGAACTTCCTGAGGAAATGGTGGATATGGGTACAATTATAATGTTTAAAAGACATTTGGATAAGTCCATGAATAGGAAAGGTTTAGAGAGATATTGGCCAGGAGCAGGCAGGTGAGACTACTTTAGTTTAGAATTATGGTTGGCATGGACTGGTTGGACTGAAGGGTCTGTTTCCATTCTGCATGAGTCTATCACTCTATGATAGGTGGGGATGTTTGCCAGTGGCTGTACCATTCTTGACTCCTCAGATACTGAAGCAGTCTATGTTCAACTGCATCAATATCTTACAACATCCAGGCATGGGCTGACAAATGGCAAGTTACATTCATGCCGCACAAATGCCAGGTAATGACCATCTCCAGTAAGAGACAATGTAAACACTGCCCCTTGAAATTCAATGATTATCATTGCTGAATCCTCCACTGTCAACTACCTGGAGGTTACCATTGAACAGAATCTAAACTGCCATATAAATACAACGGCTACAAGAAGAGCTCAGAGGCTAGGAACACAGCGATGAGTAACTCACTTCCTGACTCCGCAAAGCCTGTCCACCACTTACAAGACACAAGTCAGGAGTGTGATGTAATACTCCTTATTTTCCTGCATGGATTCAGCTGTAACAACACTCCGTAAGCTTGACACCATCCAGGACAAAGCAACCTGCTTGATTAGCTTCACATCCACAAGCACCCATTTGACCTACAACTGATGCTTAGTAGTTGCAGTGTGTAACTATCTGCGGGATGCACTGTAGGAATTCATCCAAAATACCTAGACAGCATCTTCCAAACCCAAAACCATTATCATACAGAATGGCCAAGGCAACAGATACTTGGAAACACCACCATCGGCAAGTTCCTGTCCAAGCCACTCACCATTCTGAATTGAAAATGAACAGCCATTACTTCACTGTTGCTAGAATTGCTCCCTAAGGACATTGTGGGTCAACCTATAGCAGAGGGAGTGCAACAGTTCAAGAAGGCAGCTCACCAACCCCTTCTCAAGGGCAATAAGGGACAGGCAATAACTGGTTGCTAGCCAGCGATGTCCACTTCCCACAAGTGAATAAAAGTGGCACCTATGTACATAAACGTATATACCTAAGGAAAAGATTTACATTTATGCAGGAGTCAATTTGTCTGTAAGACAAAATTTTCATGTGGCTGTGGTTGGAGAATGCGCCCCAAGTGCAGGCACTTGTCTTCATAGGATTATTGTTATTTCTATTGCACACACAGAAAGGCAGACCAACCAGTATTAATTCAACTTAGTGGTAGTTAGCAGTACTGGAGGAAAACTCACTATCAAGTTTTCACTAGTATGGTGTATTTCAGTCCAGGATGCCTGTTCCCATTCTTACTTGCTGCATTTAAAGCAATACCTCTGTAAAAGTAGAGAAGCTACATTTGAACTCCATCCTAAGACCTTAAGGGCATACATATTCATGCTTATGTGCATACATTGAGACATTTAAGGCAGAATGCATATTTGTTTGCATGATCAAAACTGTGTCACTTGTGTAAATACAATTTTTGATTTGGAAATGCTGATGCTGGACTGGGGTGTACAAGGTCAAAAATCACACAACACCAGGTTATAGTGCAACAGGTTTAATTGGAAGCACTAGCTTTCCCAGTACTGCTTATCAGGTGACAACCACCTGATGAAGGAGCGGCCCCCTGAAAGCTAGTGCCTCCAATTAAACCTGTTGCACTATAACCTGATGTTGTGTGATTTTTAACTTTGTACACTTTTTGAGTTTGAGGACAATAGAATTGGAAAAGCCCAACTTAAGGTTTGAAGAAATTGGGTTTGCCTGAACTGTTCCACAACAAAGAAAGTGAATGTCTAAATTATGATCCAAATGTTTCCAAATAAAAGTTCTAATAAGGCCTTCCTGCATCCTAATATTTATGTTAGGGTTCCATGAAAGGAAATCATTAAACACAATGTGATTGAGTTCATAAAGAGGTCAAACTTCAGAACCCAATGGAAGCAAACTGTTGATATTGGTCATTATGTCACCAGAATTTCTTTCAAAATGGGCAAGCTGACCCAGACATCATTTTAGATTAGATTTGCTACAGTATGGAAACAGGTCCTTCGGCCCAACAAGTCCACACCTAAGAGTAACCCACCCAGACCCTACATTTATCCCCGACTAATGCACCTAATACTATGAGCAATTTAGCATGGCCAATTCACCTATCTTGCACATCTTTGGACTGTGGGAGGAATCCGGAGCGCCCGGAGCAAACCCACGCAGACACTCTACATTGGATTACACCACTTCCCACCCTACCTCTTGCAAAAATGCCATGCCATATTCCCAATTTCTCCGCCTCTGCCGTATCTGCTCCCAGAAGGACCAGTTCCACAACAGAACACACCAGAAGGCCTCCTTCTTTAGAGACTGACATTTCCCTTCCCACATGGTTATAGATGCCCTCCAACGCATCTCGTCTACATCCCGCACCTTCATCCTCAGACCCCCCCCTCCAACCGTAACAAGGACAGAACCCCCCTGGTGCTCACTTTTCACCCTACCAACCTTCACATAAACCAAATCATTCGCCGACATTTCCGCCACCTCCAAAACGACCCCACCACCAGCGAAAAATTTCCCTCCCCTCCCCTTTCCGCCTTCCGGAAAGACCGTTCCCTCCGTGACTACCTGGTCAAGTCCATCTCCCCCGACAACCCACCCTCCCATCCTGGCACTTTCCCCTGCCACTGCAGGAACAGCAAAACCTGCACCCACACCTCCTCCCTCACCTCCATCCAAGGCCCTAAAGGAGCCTTCTACATCCATCAAAGTTTTATCTGCACGTCCACTAATATAATTTATTGTATCCGTTGCTCCCGATGCCGTCTCCTCTACATTGGGGAGACTGGATGCCTTCTAGCAGAGCACTTTAGGGAACATCTCTGAGACACCCGCATCAATCAACCACACCGACCCGTGGCCCAACATTTCAGCTCCCCCTCCCACTCTGTCGAGGACATGGAGGTCCTGGGCCTCCTTCACTGCCACTCCCTCACCACCAGATGCTTGGAGGAAGAACGCCTCATCTTCCACCTCGGAACACTTCAACCCCAGGGCATCAATGTGGACTTCAACAGTTTCCTCATTTCCCCTTCCCCCACCTCACCTGAGTTCCAAACTTCCAGCTCAGCACTGTCCCCATGACTTGTCCTACCTGCCTATCTTCCTTTCCACCTATCCACTCCACCCTCCTCCCTGACCTATCACCTTCATCCCCTCCCCCACTCACCTATTGTACTCCATACTACTTTCTCCCCACCCCCACCCCCACCCTCCTCTAGCTTATCTCTCCACGCTTCAGGCTCTCTGCCTTTATTCCTGATGAAGGGCTTTTGCCCGAAACGTCGATTTTGCTGCTCCACGGATGCTGCCTGAACTGCTGTGCTCTTCCAGCACCACTAATCCAGAATCTGGTTTCCAGCATCTGCAGTCATTGTTTTTATCTTCTCTACACAGACAATTGCCTGAGGCTGCTCTAATAGTTGTTGTACTCTTGTAGCTCGTAGAGATTAAATAAGCTACTTTCCAGATACAAGAGGATAGAATTATATCAATGACAGCATTCAAAATGGAAAATGAGTCCCTGACAGAAGTCATGAAAATATAAAAGTTGCCTAATCTATTGGAATAATGAGGACCTTTGAATGGTAAATCCCGGGGGGGGGAGTGGTTGAAAGCGGGAACGGCGAGCCAAGGAATGGTTTCTTTACATTACTACAGTCCCAAATGAAATCACAAAACTCAATACCGAATTGATCTCCTCTGTACACACTAGGGCAGATTAGATTCGCGTGTATGTGCCCTTGATATTGCAGAAATCAAAACATGTACGGTATGGCTTTAATTTGCCACTCGCTGTAGATGTGATTGAGGTTAAATCATTAGTGCTACACATTTTGAATGTGTTCGCACACTCTAAAATCAACCAAATTCACCGACCGAGGAGCAGGAAAATCGACATTTCGGGCAAAAGCCCTTCCTCAGAAATGAAGGCTATCTCTCCACCCGAGAGGCTCCATTCCTGATGAAGGGTTTTTGGCCGAAACGTCGATTTGCCTGCTCCTCAGATGCTGCCTGACCTGCTGTGCTTTTCCAGCACCATTCTGATCTAAACTCTGGTTTCCAGCATCTGCAGTCCTCACTTTTGCCAAATTCACCGATCGTCTCGTCCCCTTGACAACTCATCTTGGCGGGTGAGAATTCAACAGAAATCAACAGCACTTGGTTTCTTTTTTAAGAAAAAAATTCCCCGTTCGAAGTTTCATATTTTCAGAAATTAAATAGAGTCCTTCGACTGCTTTTCTGTCAAACACTTGTCAAATGTCGTGCTTCCCACTCCCCGTCACATCCGCCCACTGGAACCTAACAATACCGAAATGCTATCTCCTGGATACCTTTCATTTTACAGACTGCGACGTGAAGAAATGCTCATTTAGATCCTCAATAACCTCAAACATCGTACTCAACCGGGGCAATGATTGAACTGATAACTCCTGATACGAATAGCGAGGTCATGAACTCTGCTGAATGGGACAATCATTATCTCAGAGTTGAGCCGAATGTATTGATTTGAAAATGTGTTGCTGGAAAAGCGCAGCAGGTCAGGCAGCATCCAAGGAGCAGGAGAATCGATGTCTCTGGCATTAGCCCTCATGCTCGAAACGTCGATTCTCCTGCTCCTTGGATGCTGCCTGACCTGCTGCGCTTTTCCAGCAACACATTTTCAGCTCTAATCTCCAGCATCTGCAGTCCTCACTTTCTCCGAATGTATTGATTTCAACTTTAATGCCACAAATGTCTCTGCATTATTATACTCACTATATCGCACTCCCTTTCATTTTGGTAAGAGCCGGATTTATTAGAGATTGCTAGGCTTTTGAGAATGGATCGCGCACAAGTATAAGTGAGTTAATGACTTCGGAGGCATAATCCCGGTTGTAATGTAGGGAATAGGCGACGCGACTGTCCAGGAATAAGACTGAGAGAGTATTTGGAGTTTACATCAGGTTTCGGTATAGTGACCCAGATTTGTATAGCAAGTGCCCGCCATTTGTTTCTCCTGGTGCATTTAAAGGAGGACTCCACCACACAACTCTAAAAATTCAGTGCTTTCCTGTGGCTTCCCCCGCTCCCCAAACACACACCTTCCCATATAAAAGGCCAAATTAGCAACTAGTTCGCGCTTTCTTTTCTGGAGAGATTGCTATTCTGATGTCCTTCCTTTAAAAAAATGGATTTCGCTGTTGCAGGTTACTGCCTTGGGGACTTGCATTGTTGTTTGAGCACTTTCTGGCAACCTGAGGTAAAGCTGCTTGGAACGTAATGAATTTCGAAACAGATTTCCCGATAAGATTCTCTTTCTGCAGCAAAACATACCCCCCAATGAATGATCGGTTACCATGGAATAGGTCTTTCCCATTAACTACAGAATAGACCTCCTGCCCACCCAAACCAACCGAACCCAACCTCTGAAATACCATCTCAATGTGAGCTAACCTTCAAGGAATTAGAGACTAGAATATTATGTTCTACTACTGGATTTTCTGAGAGGCAATTTATGAGCAAAATAACCTCTGATTTTGGTACACCAATTTCTGCACGCAATATACAATGAAGTTAGGTAAAATGTCGAAGCAAGCAAATTCCTCGATAAGTTGAGATCAGAGTGATGCTGGAAAAGCACAGCAGGTCAGGCAGCATCCGAGGACCAGGAAAATCGACGTTTCGGGCAAAAGCCCTTCCTCGGGAATAGCATCTAAACTCTAGATTTCCAGCATCTGCAGTCCTCACTTCTGCCTAAACTCCTCGATAAACCGAGTCAATGAGGAGGTTCTGGTCCCAGGGCTGACCGAACAAGTCTCTCGCAGAAGACAGTCTAGAACTGGGAGGAAATTGCCGGGAAGAGCGGTTGAGGCCACAATCTAACACCGTGGTAATGGAAGCACAGTTATTTTTACATCCCGGAAAGATGATAGCAAAGTTCTTCAGAGGAAACTGTTGTGAAATCTAATCTCACTAATGGCGCGGTTGATATCTAACACTAACTTAAATGATTGATTTCAGCCTGTTAAAAATCAATGACTCAAGGGCTGGACGGTACCTGGGAGGACTTACTCCACAAAAAAAAGGCATTTCTCTTTATTGCACACAGTTTCAGCAACACATGCATCTCAGAATGAGATGACAAATCCCCAAACCGACGAGTTCCCGTTTTGAAAGAATTTTCAAATAAAAACAAATCATTGCGAAAACTGGAAATCTGAAGCAAACACAGAAACTCAGCAGGTCTGGCAGCCTCTGTGGGGAAGAAGCAAAGTTAACGTTTCGGGTCCGCCGACCCTTCTTCAGAACCGGAAAAAGTTCGGATAAACTGGGAAAAGTAAGCCTTCGGAACGTTAACTCAGCTTTTTCTCCGCAGAGCCGTTGAGTTTCTCCAGCAATGACTACTTGTTTGTTGACAGAACTTCCAGCGATTTGACGATGAGCCTGAAGGTGAGGTGCGCGGTACTGGATGGGAGTTGAAGGATCACTGAGCAGATTGAGTGCACCCACTTCACTTCATCAGATTGGAAATACGGAAGGGTATGTTTGCTCTCTCTGTCGACTTTAATTATAAACTGCAACTAATGTTTACTCATCTTTCAGCGTTAAGTGACCACTCTGATTTGGGTTCATCAGCGGTATGATAACATTCAAACCGAGCGGCGTCTTAAAGTTTACACAAACTGGTCCCAAATTTTGTTTTGCCAGCTGACCCAACATGTTTTTTCTCTGTTGTCTTAAGGCTGCAACGACTATGTTCATCTCATTCCCCCACTCACCCCCATCCTTAAGTGAATGGAGCACTTATATCCATGCAAACCAGCTATGATGTCCAAAATAGAATCAGATTACATGCAATTTATAGGATCTATTTAGATTATAAACGTTGGGTTTTAAAATGTACAAAAAGTCAAGAAAATAAGCGGTTACGTCGAGACTTAAATAACATTCCTTCAGTCGCAAGTAATTCTCTTCAGCATAGTGAGAAGAAACTGAATTAGATTTTCCTTTTCTGTTGATTGACCATTGTGGGAGAGGGGCATAACATTGCTCTGGCGTGATCAGTGTAACTTCGCCACAAATACAAGGGGAAGCTCTTACCATTTCAGTCCGATGCAAGTACGTCTCAATGACAGTGTTACGCACAGTTGAAAAATGCTTGCTGCCTTCATCTCGGAAGCTCCTCCGAAGGATTGGCAGGGGTTAGGGTGAAGCTTGCTGTTTATATTACAAACCCTTCACTTGTCGAGACTTCGGGCTTCTTTCCTCAAGTATGGGATTTGAAGATCCGAGTGCAGTGACGTGAATGTTGTGGTCGTGTCAGTCACATCTCGCTCGGCTGGGGCTAACCGACGGGACTTCCTAGGAAGCTGAAGTCACTTTTGAATGAACAAGTGTGCGCATTTAAAAGACGTTAAATGGGTGTGCAGATCCGGAGTTGTTGTGGTGGAACGGTCACATATCAAAGCAAAACAAAAGCAAATCCCGATAATGAGCAGAGCCTCCCCCTTCCTGCCTCAGCTACATCTCGCAGCCTGGTTAGAATCAGAGGCAATATTAAACCGTCTCTGGGTTTTCTGAACAACGTTGAAATGCGCCATGAAAGGGAAGAGTAGAGTATTATCTGTCAAAAGGCAGAGGCAGCCTAGTGCTGCGTCGGTCCCAGGCTCTCACTTGCCCAGCTAGACACCTCCTGTCGATTCTTTGACAGACTCCACTCGGAAAATCCTTCACAGACCAGACTCCCAACATGAAAAAGCTTCAGCAGTGACATTATTACTGTTCTGGAGATAAGGAAAATGACTTGGCATTTGCCCTCCCTCAGGAGCTGCCAAGGCTTCTATTCGGGTAATGAAACACAATTTCAAACCGTGCCACTGCGAGGGCGAACCTTTCTGACATTTAAGGAGAAATCTGGTTGTGTTGAAAATCGAGCGCCCCGGTTTTGGCGGGCACACGCTACATTTTACATCAGGTTTCCCGTTAATAAACAATATCGGGAAACACAGCTAAACGCATAGCATAACAACAAACAATCACGTGTCATTTATAAAGTCACTGATTTCATGGAATGTTAAAACAGCAAAACAGATTATTCGAGTTTGTGAAGATTGTTTTTATTTTCCTTTCTATGAAGCCAACTATAGTTTCATCGTCAGAACCAGAAATTGTCCCGGACATTTAGCAGATCTGTCAGCATCTGTGGGGAGAAAATCAACTCTGGTTTCTCCTCCTCAAAAGCTACCAGGCCTGCTGAGCTTCTCCAACAATTTCAGTTTTTGTTTCTTGATTTGTTGTAGTTTCATCTTTGCTATTTGCACCCACATTCAAAGAGAAATGTCCCTTTCCATTATTGGATACAACTCTCCATTATTGATAACATTCCAAACTTGGAACATTAGATTACTTACAATGTGGAAACAGGCCCTTCGGCCCAACAAGTCCACACCGACCCGCTGAAGCGCAACCCACCCTTACCCCTACATTTACCCCTTACCTAACACTACAGGCAATTTAGCATGGCCAATTCACCTGACCCGCACATCTTTGGACTGTGGGAGGAAACCGGAGCACCCGGAGGAAACCCACGCAGACACGGGGAGAACGTGCAAACTCCACACAGTCAGTCGCCTGAGTCGGGAATTGAACCCGCGTCTCAGGCGCTGTGAGGCAGCAGTGCTAACCACTGTGCCACCGTGCCGCCCATTCTTTACCTCAAGCTTGCTCTGCCAATCTATAAGACTATATCTGACTGGTTTGTGTTCCAAATTCCACATTCCCATCTACCCCAACGACCTTTGATTCCCTTCCCCACCAGGAATAGTGTGGGAACAGAATCCACAACAGCTTACAAGAAGGAAGTGGATAAATATTTGAAAGAACATCCAGCAGGCCAGGAGAATTTGACTGAATGGATTTCAAATCACTTACCTCTGGACTTTAAATTCTTATTATTCATTTGTGTTTTTGGCAGAGTTTCTCAAATCAATCATGGAACTTCACATTAAAACTATTTTGTGATCCAGCATCCACCATAAGACCATAAGAGGGCAGGTGTTGAATTAGCTCCCTCACCCATGAAGTCTACTCTGCCATGTGATAATTCCCAACTCCACTTTCCTGCCTTTTCTCTGTAAGCCTTGGTACATTTACTGATTAAAAGTCTGTCTTTCTCAGCCTTCATTACACTCCAAGGTATAACCTTGATAGTTCCACAAATTCATTACTCTCAAAGAAGAAATTCCACCTCTTCTTTGTCTTAAATGTGCAACCCTTTATTCTGAGAAGATGCTCTCTGGTCCTTGACCTTCCCACAAGGGGAAACAACCACTCTGCAATTACCCTGTCAAGTGCCTAGAATCTTATGTGTTCTGATGATGTTGACGATCACTCTTTAAAATTACAATGTCTACAGGTCCAACCTATTCAACCTCCCCACATAAGACAGTCTCTCCAGAACATTTATTGACCTAGTGAACCTTCTTTGGACCGTCTCAAATCCCAGTATGTCTTTCTTTAGATAATGAGCCCAGAGCCGTTCACACTATTCTAGGTGTGGTCTAATTGACGTCTTGAATCGTTTTAGCAAAACTTTTCCATATTCATTCACCATTCCCTTTGAAATTAAGGAAACATTCAGTTTGCTTTCACAATCACCTGGTGAACTTAGATGTTAGATTTTTGTGAATTATGCATAAGGACCTTCTAATGTCTCTGTGCTGCAGCCTTTTGCAGTCTTTTCCCACTTGAATAATATTGACCTCTTTTATTCTTCCTGCCAATGTGCATAACCTCACAAGTTCCTACATTATATTTCATCACCCTTGGACATACTTGATCTTCCAACATACTTGACCTCATCCTTACTAACTTGCCATTGCAGATGCACCTTTCCATGACAGTATCATTAAAAGTGACCACTACATATTCCTTGTGGAGATGAAGTCTTGCCTTCCCCTTTAGGGTGGCACAGTGGCTCAGTGGTTAGCAGTGCTGCCTTACAGTGCCAGGGACCTGGGTTCAAATCCCCCCTCCAGGTGACTGTGTAGAGTTTGCACATTTTCCCCGTGTCAGTGTGGGTTTCCTCCAGGTGTTCTGGTTTCATCCCACAATCTAAAGATATGTGGGCCAGATGAATTGACCATACTAAATTGCCCATGTTGTTAGGTGCATTAGTCAGGGGTAAATGTAGGGGAATGGGTTGGTATGGGTTACTCTTCAGAGGGTCAGTATGGACTTATTGGGTTGAAGGGCCTGTTTCCATACTACAGGGAATCTAATCTAATCTTCACATCGAGAATAGCCTCCATCATGTTGTGTGGCATGAACACCGTGCTAAATGGGGCAGACTTTGAACAGATCTAGCAACACAAGACTGGGCAAACTTGAGTTGCTTTAGGCCATCAACAACAGAACTGTACTCCAGCACAATCTGTGACCTTGTTGACATGGCATATTTCCCACTCAATCATTATCATCAAACCAGAAGATCAACCCTGGTTCAACAGAGAGTCCAGGAGGGCATGCCAAGAGCAGCACCAGGCATACCTGAAGATGAGTTGTCAACCTGGTGAAGCCACCAAACAGGACTACTTGCACACCAAACAACATAAGCAGCAAGTGATAGACAGAGCTAAATGATTCCACAAACAATGGATCAGACCTAAGCTCTGCAGTCCTGCTATATCCAGTCATGAATAATGGCGGACAACTAAACAACTCACTGGAGGAGGAGGATGCTCCATAAATATCCTCATCCACAATGATGGAGGCGCCCAGTGCATCCATGCAAACAATAAGGCTGAAGCTTTCTCAGCAATCTGTAGCCAGATGTGCGGAGTGGATCATCCATCTTGGCTTTCTCCAGTAGTTCCCCAGCATTACAGATACGAGCCTTCAGCCAATTTGGTTCACTCCACGTGATATCAAGAAATAATTGGAGACACGGGATACTGCAAAGGCTAGAGGCCCTGACAAAATTCCAGAAATAATACTGAAGTCTGAGAGAGTCATAGAGTCATAGTGTCTTACAGGTTGGAGACAGGCCCTTCAGCCCAAACTGGTCCATGCCAACCAACATGTCCATATATGTTCACCCAGTCCCCTGCACTTGCCTCATGTCCTTCTAAACCTTTCCTATCAATGTATTTGTCCAAATCCCTTTTAAATTTCATTTAAATTTCATTTACCAACCTCAATCACTTTTTCTGGCAGTTTATTCCACATGCGTACCACCCTCTTCGTAAAAAAGGTTGCCCCTCAGGTTTCCTTTTATTTTTTTCCCCCTCAAACCTCAAATGGATACCCTATAGTCCTTAATTCTCCATACTGCAGGGAATCTAATCTAATCTTCACATCAAGAATAACCTCGATGGAAAAAAGACTAAGTACATTTAACTTATTCATGCCTTTCATGATCTTATACACTTCTCTCAGATCCCCCTCAGTCTCCTACAGCCTAAAGAATCTCAAGTCTAACTTGAGATCTGGCAACATCCTTGTGCTCCAGAATTTGCTGCTCCCCTGAGCAAGCTATTCCAGTACTGTTACAACACTGGCATCTCCCTGACAATGTAGAAAATTGCCCAGACATGTCCTGTAAATAAAAAGCAAGATAAATCAAACCATTCCATCAGTCTACTGTTGACCTCAGTAAAGTGATGGAAGGTGTCAGCAACAGTGCCATCAAACAGCCTACTCACCAATAACCTGCTCAGTGACACCCAGTTTCGGTTCCACCAGGGCCACTCAGCTCCTCACTTCATTACAGCCTTGGCTCAAACATGGACAAAAGAGCTGAATTCCAGAGGTGAGGTGAGAGTGACAGCCCTTGACGCCAAGGCTACATTCAATTGAGTGTGGCATCAGGAGCTCTGGCAAAACTGGAATCAATGGGTATCAGAGGCTAACTCTCTGATGTTTAGAGCCAAGCCTGACATATAGGAAGATGGTTGTGGTTGTTGGAGGTCAGTAATCTCAGCTCCAGGGATTCTTGCAGGAGCATCTCAACACTGTTCCTCAGCCCAACCATCTTCAACTGCTTCATCAATGATTATAAGGTCAGAAATGAGGATGTTTGCTGATGATTGCACAATGTTCAATACCATTGACAACTTCTCAGATACTGAAGCAGTCCATGTTTAAATGCACACAAGATCTGGACAATATCCAGGCTTGGCCTGGCAAGTGGCAAATAATGGTGGCAAGTGGCCCTGCCTGCCAAGGTGCATTCTTCCATACAAATGGGGACTATTTTATCTCACTTCTGAATTGTGCCTTGTAGATGGTGAACAGGTCTTGGGGAGTCAGGGGTAATTTATTTGTTGCAGGATTCTTAGCTTCTGACCTGCTCTTTTTCATAGGATTCATAGAATCTCTACAGTCCATTTGGCTCAACAAGTCCAAAGAGTATCCCATCCCGATCCATTACCCTACTACTCTACATTTCCCTGACAAATGCACTTAACGGCACAGTGACACAGTGGTTCGCACTGCTGCCTCACAGTACCAGAGATCCAGGTTCATTTCCCGCCTCAGGCAACTGTCTGTGTGGAGTTTGCACATTCTCCCTTTGTCTACGTGGGTTTCCTTCGGGTGCTCTGGTTTCCTCCCACAGTCCAAAAATGTGCAGGTTAGGTGAATTGGTCTTGCTAAATTGTCCGTAGTGTTAGGTAAAGGGGTAAATATAGGGGAAGGGTCTGGGTCGGTTGCTCTTCAAAGGGTCGGTGTGGCTTGTTGGGCCAAAGGGCCTGTTTCCACACTGTAAGTAATCTAATCTACCTAATCTAACCTACACATCCCTGAACACTTGGCAATTTAGCATGGCCATTTCACCAAACCTGCACATCTTTGGACTGTGGGAGGAAACCGGAGTACCTGGAGGCAACCCATGCAGACACAGGGAGAATATGCAAACTCCATACAGTCAGTTGCCTGAGGCTGCTCTAATAGCTGTTGTATTTATATAGTTAGTTCAGTTCAGTTTCCGGTCAGTGGAAGCCCTCGGGATGTTAATAGTAGAAGATTCAATTATAGTAATACCATTGAATATGAAGTGTCGGTGATTAGATTGTCTCTTATTGGTGATGGTCATAGTCTGGCATTTGTGTGTCATAAATGTTACTTTCCATTTTTCAACTCAAACCAGGCTATTGTCCATGACTTGCTGCATTTGGACTTTGACTGCTTCAGTATCTGAGGAGTCATGAATGGTGGTGAACATGTGCAACCATTGGTGACCATTCCAATTCTATTTTATGATGGAGGGAAAGTAATTGATGAAGCAGCTGAAGATGGTTAAGCCTGGGACACTCCAGATTTCTCGGAGCTGAGAGGACCAACAAGCACAACTATCTTCTTGTATGCCTGATATGAAGCTAACCAGCAGAGCGTTTTCCCTTGATTCAAATTGACTCCCATTTTGCTAGTATTCCTTGATGCCACATTTGGTTAAATGCAGCCTTGATGTCAATGGCAGTATGGTTCACCCCACCTCTGAAATTCAGCACTTTTGCCCATATTTGAACTAGAGATATAATGAGGTCAGAAACAGAGTAGCATTGGCAGAACAGAAACTAGGTGTCACTGAGCAGGTTATTGCTGAACATTTGCTGCTTTATAGCACTATTGATGACATTTTCCTTCACTTTAACAAAATATATCATTTCTGGAACATTTATTAAATTTCTTACAGTTTTTCTAACAGGAGCTCTACCCAGCAAAGGACACTGCAGAACTGCCTGAATTGAAACTTAAAAAAAGCTCTTTCTCCCCCAGGCTATCTGTTTTTCCAGCACCTCCCCGATCTAAACTCCAGTTTCCAGTATCTACAGTCCTCACTTTTACCTGTCTATATTTACCCTGATCAAAAGAAAGAGTTAATTCCTGGGCATCCAAACTGGAGTTTAATGCACAACAAATTCCTTTGTTCATTTGTAAAATTCTCCCAATGTAAACAAAACCCCATTACTCTCATACTGTGTTTTCAAAGAAATGGCCATGGCTTCAAAAATATACGTACAAGTCTCACACTTTACATCATGAAATATTGATTCCTGGGATGGCAGGTTTGTCAACTGAGAAAACTGTTAGCAGGGCTTGTACTTATTGGAGTTTAAGAGAATGAAGGGGGATCTAATTGAAATGTGGAAAATTCTGCCAAGGGCTGGAATGACTGGGTGAAGAAATCATGTTTTCTTTGGCTGGGGTGGGGAAGGTGGGGCATCCATTACAAGGAGTGATGATCACATGGTGTGCAGCAAGACAAATTTGACTAAGACAAATAGAAATTTCTTCAATCTAGCTCAACATAATTATTCTACATTACAGCCAGGAGTTTGTTGGAGTACACAGCATTTACTGTATCTGAAGTATTTAGCCATTTTTTGTTTAAAACATGGAATGAATTCAATGAGCTGAAAACTCAAACCTATAATGGTGGAGATCATATGAAACATCCATTCTGCAGAAGGTAATTGTAAATACTTCAGTCTAGTCTTTTGCACTAATGTGTCAGATTCCACCATCATCAAGGTTGGGAATATTAATTCAGTCTCCTTCTCCCATTAATTGTTTAACTTACAGGATATGGCAGGATTGCAGAACTTTGATCTGATGCATCTGGTTGTAGGATAGCTTAGCTCTGACTATGGTATGCTGCTTCTGGTTTTTAACATGAATGTTGTCTTGCATTTTTTGTATGTCTGGTAATGCTCCTGGAATAACCTCCCACAATCTTCATAGAATCAGTTCGGTCTCTTGTCTTGGTAATAATGATGTATTGAAGGACATGAAATTACATGGTGCAGCAGAGTACAAATCTATTACTACTGATGCTCCACAAAACTTCATGTATGGATCTCAAAGATCTGTTGTGCGCTTATCACATTTAATAGATGGATGGCTAAGTGGATTAGCCGTGGGAAATGTGGAGTAATGGGGATAGGGTAAGAGGATAGGTCTGGGGCGGTTACTGTTCAGAGGGTCAGTGTGGACTTGATGGGCTGAATGGCCTGTTTCCACACTTTATGGATTCTATAATTCTATGAACACAATTGAGTGCCACATACAGCAAGATAGTGAATATTCTTAATGTGAAAATAAAACTTTGTCTCACTGAGGTTGTTAGCGTTCAACAGTATCAGTGGCATTATAGATGCATGTACAACAAGCAGGCCAGTGAGGATGAGGGTAAGAATGACTTTTTGCCTATGTTGATTCTTTACACACTTAATGACAGTCCCAGTCTCTTCAGGACTCATCTCACTTGGTCAGTGATGGCATCAATGAACCTATGACATTGATAGATGTTGAAGCCTTGTGCATTTTGTGCCCTCATTGCCTTCATTGTTTCCTCCAAGAGGAGTTAAATATCATGTGATTCATCACTTGTGGGGAGGGCAGCAGGAGGTTACCTTGGCTATGTTTGACCTGATGAAATGTGACTTCATAATGTCCAGAGTCAACATTAATGATTCCAAAGACATTTCCCTGCAGACTGTCCCCTCACTTCTTCTAGGTCTGTCCAGGCTGCAGTACAGAACATGCCTATCATGGAGGCTACAGGAGTCAGAATGCTGATCGAAAGGTTTGATTTTATGAATACGTCCATCTCAGACCACTGATTGATTAGTCTGTAGGTCCACTCTCTCAGGTTTGAGACAAGTCCTGCAAGTTTAATCAGGAGTTTGCAGAGTCAACTGGCCTAGATTTGTCTTTGTAATGTCTAATGCCAAGGTCAATATTGGGAGGTTGTTACCCTTGTATGAAACTCAGATTGGGCATTTTCATAGAAGTTTGATACAAACAAACTTCTTGTTTGGACATTTCAGAGTACAGTGATGAATTAACTGCAAACACATGGGTCTAAGTAAGAACAGCAGATTTCCTTTGCTGAAGGACATTAGCAAATGAGGTATGCTTTTTACAACAATCTGGTAGTTTCATATTTGTTATAATCAAGGCAGCTTTTTGCTGCAGATTTACTCAATTAATAAATTTAAATTCCCCAGCTAATATGCTGGAATTTGAACTCTTGCCTCAGGATTGTTCATCCAGATTGACCCACTGTGCTATCATACCCTTTCATTCTCATTACAACTTGCAATGTGTCATTTAAATTTTCTGTTATGCAAGTACAAGCAGAGCAGGGAAAAAAAAATCAAGCTTTCTATTGGTGAGATAATTAGCCATAAACCAGAAGGGAACATAAGTATCTTTTTCTATTACAGGCAGAGACAACTGGTTACATTGTTTGAGAGGCACCACACTGCAATCATGTAACAAGGTGAGTAGACATGCCTCCAGGACCTGCCACATCTAAAGATTTGTACAGAAAACAACCAGTAGTAAAAGGGATCCATCTCTTCTGGTACCGATAGGAATTTCATAATTCAAAAAATCTTATTTTACTGAGAGTGCAGCCGTATTACAATTGATTCATTTTTAGTAATCCTCATGTTTCTGTAGAAACTGTGCCTATTGTCTGTGATCGCCTACTTCATGTCGTTTCTGTTTTTGTAATGACATCTGCAGCCTTAGCTCTCAGAATTCCTTCAAAATGTTATAAAACTATCCACACGCTTCATCAGACTGAATGTTCTGCAGTAGTTTGAGCTCCAGATAACTATGCTTAACCCATTCTACCTGTCCTCAGAAATGGGTCAAGGAGAATTATTGGAAGCTTAGGGCAAATGTGGAAACCCAATCCAATGAAACAATCTTCTGTATAAAAAGGGAAAGTAGCAGGTTGATTATTGAAAATCTATTGTACCAATTTATTACTGAATTTCCTGAAAAGCAAAGGCATTAAATCCTCGCATTCACTGTTATGGACCAGACCAGAATCTCTCAAAATATTTTAAGAAGGTAGCCTCGCACTTAAATTTTTCTTGTTTTTAAAGGCAAATGTAAAGTGCCTGTTCTAGATGCAATGTGACTGGTCAAACAACTCAACATTAAGCAAAACACAATTTTAAACTGTCGTTAAAATAAACCAAAGAGAGAGGAATTTAGAATAATAACTCTATTGGAAACTTGACAGAACAATAGATACAGCAATTAGTACAAATGAGCTGTTCAATATAGGAACATCCCACAAATACACCCCTTGGTAATAAGGAAAATTCAGGCACTGATTCTCCAATCCAGGGAGAAAAACATCCTCAAGAGAAAATTCAGAGAGAATAGCAGTCAGGAAACATTCACTCAAGCTTCCAACTTTGTTGAAACCGCAATAGCTTCTCATGCTACGGAAAAACCAAAACTCAGAAATCCTAATCTGTAAGAGTTAGCCACAAGCATTCAGGGTGTTTTTAAAAAAGAAACAACTCAAGGCCTGTCTAAGTTGTTTACTTAAGGTCTTAACTAAGCAGTTCAGCACCTCTCGTTCAATCTCTCTTAAAAGAGACCAAGAAAAAAATAACGTCTTAAGGCCATAATATCATTACATCATGGTAATCTCACTGCTCCTGCATTTAAAAATGCTTTGGATCTTTCAGGCTTTGTCAGCTAAATTCATATTGAGGAGAATGGCCAAGGTAACACTGCATAGCTTGCATTTTGCTGAAAATCGTTTTGCTGACCCTCTCAAGGAAATGTGGAATGTTCCAAAAATCCAAAACATTTGCTTGGTACTGTAAATGTAAGCACAAGGAGAACATTCAGTCATTTACTTGCATTCATCCTTCTGTTGATGAAGGACAGAGGTGCTGCATTTTGGGAAAACAAATCTTAGCAGGACTTATACACCTAATGGTAAGGTCCTAGGGAGTGTTGCTGAACAAAGAGACCTTGGAGTGCAGGTTCATAGCTCATTGAAAGTGGAGTCGCAGGCAGATAGGATAGTGAAGAAGGTGTTTGGTATGCTTTCCTTTACTGGCCAGAGTATTGAGTACAGGTGTTAGAAGGTCATGTTGTTATTGTACTGAACATTAGTGAAGCCACTGTTGGAATATTGCATGCAATTCTGGTCTCCTTCCTATTGGAAAGATGTTGTGAAACTTGAAAGGATTCAGAAAAGATTTTGAAGGATGTTGCCAGGGTTGGAGGATTTGAGCTATAGGGAGAGACTGAACAGGATGGGGCTGTTGTCCCTGGAGTGTCAGAGGCTGAAGGGTGACCTTATAGAGGTTTACAAAATTATGAGGGACATGGATAGGACAAATAGGCAAACTCTTTTCCCTGGGGTCGGAGAGTCCAGAACTAGAGGGCATAGGTTTAGGGTGAGAGGGGAAAGATACAAAAGAGACCTAAGGGGCAACCTTTTCACGCAGAGGGTGGTACGTGTATGGAATGAGCTGCCAGAGGATGTGGTGGAGGCTGGTACAATTTCAACATTTAAGAGGCATTTTGATGGGTAAATGAATAGGAAGGGTTTGGAGGGATATGGGCCGGGTGCTGTCAGGTGGGACTAGATTGGGTTGGGATATCTGGTGGGCATGGATGGGTTGGACCGAAGGGTCTGTTTCCATGCTGTACATCTATATGACTCTATGACAGACATGAAGGCATAGATCCAACATCATAAAGGGATGTAGTTCATATCTCTAAGGAGTCAGCAATCTATCTTGTGCTCCTGTTTGGAACATATACCCAGAATTTCCTCTGGCCGGACATTTAATATTGCTTTGAACCCTTGGAATCTTCATCATAGCACACTCCAAAGGAATAGGCCTGGAAATTGAATTCAGAAATATCTCAAAATTTACAGGGATCAGATTGAGGAAAATAACAAAAGCAACAAAGTGACTAATAAATTAAGTGCTCGTCAAACTCATGGTGTAACTAAAAGTTGGTGAGCTGCAAACAAGTGACTTAGAAGGCAAATCAAGGCTGGACTTATACACTTACCTGTCCTCAGAAATGGGTCAAGGAGAATTATTGGAAGCTTAAGCAAATGTGGAAACCCAATCCGATGAAACAGTCTTCTGTATAAAAAGGAAAGAAAATAGCAGGTTGATTATTGAAAATCCCTGAACAAAGAGACCTTGGAGTGCAGGTTCATAATTCAATGAAAATGGAGTCGCAGGTAGTCAGGATAATGAAGAAGGCATTTTGTATGCTTGCCCTTATTGGTCATTGCATTGAGTATCGGAGTTGGAAGATCATGTTGCAGATGTACCGGATATTGGTTCCGTCACTTTCGGAGTATTGCATGCAATTCTGGTTTTCCTCCTATAGGAAGGATGTTGTGAAACCTAAAAGGGTTCAAAAAAGATTTACGAGGATGTTGCCAGTGTTGGAGGTTTTGAGCTAAAGGGAGAGGCTGAATAGGCTGGGGCTATTTTCCCTGAGTGTAGGAGGCTGAGGGGTGACCTTACAGAGGTTTATAAAATCATGGGAGGCATGGATAGGATAAATAGGCAAGATCTTTACCCCAGAGTGGGGGAATCCAAAACTAAAAGGCATAGGTTTAAGGTGAGAGGGGGAAAGTTTAAAAGGGACCTAAGGGGACCTGTTTCATGCAGAGGGTGGAGCATGTATGGAAAGAGATGCCAGAGGAACTGATGGAAGCCGGTATGATTACAACATTTAAAAGGCATCTGGGTGGGATATGAAGAGAAAAGGTTTAGAGGGATATGGGCCAAATGCTGGCAAATGAGACTAGATTTATATAGAATACCTGGTTGGCCTGAACGAGTTAGACCAAAGGGTCTGTTCCTGTGCTATATATCCCTATGACTCAATGATTATGAGATCCATTAATTAAGACATGGCATATATAAGGCTAGGAATGTGTTGCTAATATTCCCAGTGAATAAGTATTCAGAAATGATAAATAAGGAAAAGAAGAGAGATGATAGTATAATTAAGGATGCTGTAACAGTTTTAATTATAAAAGATTTGGAACTGAATCATAGAATGATAGAATTATGCATTACAGAAGAAGGCCTTTAACTCATTGGGTCTGCACCATCAAACCTCCACTAGTTCCCCCTTCTAGTTCTTGGCCCAACGTTTTGCATCCTGTGATATTTTAAGTGATAAGCCAAATACTTTTTAAAGGTTGTGTGGTTACCCACCTCTAATAGCCTTACAGACAGACTATGCCAGATCCCCATCATCTTCTCGCTGAAAAAAAAAACTTTCTCAACTCTCCCTGAAACATCATGCCTTTCACCTTAAAATTAGGTCCCTTTGTTATTGACTCTTCAATGAAGAGGAACAGCTGCTTTCTATCCACCCTGTCCATGCCCATTATAGTCTTATACATCTCAGTCAGGTCCACCTCAACTTTCTCTGTTGCAAGAAAAACAACCCAAGTTTATCTAACATATCCTCAAAGCTGAAGTGCTCCACCCCAGACAACATCCTGGTGAATCTCCTCTACACTCCCTCCAGTCCAGTCGCTTCCTTCCTTTAGTATGGTGTAACCCAACCAGGATTATATATAGTACTCCAGCTGTGGCAAAACCAAAGTTTTGTAAATCTCCAAAATAACTTCCCTTTTATTAGAATCTATGTCTCAACTGAGAAAAGCAAGTGTTTCTTATCTCTTTTGGGGTGACACGGTGGTTCAGTGGTGAGCACTGCTGCCTCACAGAGCTAGGGACCTGGGCTCAATTGCAGCCTTGGGCAACTGTCTGTGTGGAGTTTGCACATTCTCCCTGTGTGTGTGGGTTTCCTCCTGCAGCCTAAACTTGTGCAGGTCAGGTGAATTGGCCATGCTAAATTGCCTGTTGTGCTATGTATATTAGTCAGAAGGAAATGGGTTGGTGTGGGTTATTTGGGCCAAATGGCCTGTTTCCACACTATAGGGAATCTAATCTTAATTTTTTTTGTTAACCTGTTTTTCCATGTTCACATGTCTCTGGGCAAGATTCCTCTGTTCCTCTGAGCGTCCTGTTATCCTGCCCCTCAATGAGTATTCCCTTGTCATGTTACTTCTTACAGAGCGCATCACCTCACAGTTATCTGAATTAAATTCCATTTGCTATTAATCTGCCAGTATGACAAATTTTTACTCCTGTTTAAATGGCTCCCTTTCAGAATGGCAGGCGGTGACCAGTGAGATACCGCAAGGATCAGTGCTGAGACCACAGCTTTTTACAATATACATTAATGCTATAGATGATGGTATTAAAAGTAATATTAGCAAATTTGCTGATGATACAAAGCTGGGTGGCAGGGTGAAATGTGAGGAGGATGTTAGGAGATTACCGGGTGACCTGGACAGGCTAGGTGAATGGACAGATGCATGGCAGATGCAGTTTAATGTGGATAAATGTATGCTTATCCACTTTGGTGGCAAGAACAGAAGGCAGATTAATACCTAAATGGAGTCAAGTTAGGTAAAGGGACAACGAGATCTAGGTGTTCTTGGACATCAGTCAATGAAAGCAAGCATGCAGGTACAGCAAGCTGTGAAGAAAGCTAATAGCATGCTGGCCTTCATAACGAGGAATTGAATATAGAAGCAAAGAGGTTCTTCTGCAGCTGCACAGGACCCTGGTGAGACCACACCTGGAATATTATGTGCAGTTTTGGTCTCCAAATTTGAGGAAAGATATTCTGGCTATTGAGGGAGTGCAGCGTAGGTTCATGAGGTCAATTCCCGGAATGGCGGGACAATCTTATGTTGAAAGATTGGAGCGACCCTTGAGTTTAGAAGGCTGAGAGGGGGTATGATTGAGATGTATAAGATTATTAAAGGACTGGACATTCTGGAGGCAGGAAGCATGTTTCTGCTAATGGGTGAGTCCCGAACCAGAGGACACAGTTTAAAAATAAGGGGTAGGCCACTTAGAACAGAGTTGAGGAGAAACCTCTTTACCCAGAGAGTGGTGAGTGTGTGGAATGCTCTGCCCCAGAAGGCTGTGGAGGCCCAGTCTCTGGATACTTTCAAGAAAGAGTTGGATAGAGCTGTTAAGGATAGTGGAATCAAGGGTTATGGGGATAAGGCAGGAAAAGGATACTGATTGAGGATGATCATAATGAATGTTGGTGCTGGCTTGAAGAGCAAAATGGCTTCCTCCTGCACCTATTGTCTATTGTCTATTTAGAGGAGCCACTTTCTTTGCAGGTCCTTACAGCATGCAATTCTTTCTTCACAAATGATTTAAAAAACCAAGGGGTCGAGAGTCTCATTAAATATGGAACCTTTAACTGTCAGGTGTGAGTAATCTTCATCGCCAAATATTGCAATCGGTTAGAACACCTTAAGTCCTGAATTCAAACACCATAGCAAAGCCTGCCTTTGTAGCTTTTAGTTTCCAAGTAAATGTGAGGTGCTACATTTTGTGAAAGCAAATCTTAGCAAGATTTATGCACTTAATGGTAAGGTCCTAGGGAGTGTTGCTGAACAAAGAGACCTTGGAGTGAAGGCTCATAGCTCATTGAAAGTGGATTTGCAGATAGATATAACAGTGAAGAAGGCGTTTGGTATGCTTTCCTTCATTGGTCAAAGTATTGAGTACAGGAGTTGGGAGGTCATGTTGTGGCTGTACTGAACATTGGTGAGGCCACTGTTGGAATATTGCGTGCAATTCTGGTCTCCTTCCTATCAGAAAGATGTTGTGAAACTTGAAAGGGTTCAGAAAAGATTTCCAAGGATGTTGCCAGGGTTGGAGGATTTGAGCTATAGGGAGAGGCTGAACAGGCTGGGGCTGTTTTCCCTGGAGTGTCAGAGGCTGAGGGGTGACCTTATAAAGAGGTTTATAAAATCATGAGGGACATGGACAAGATAAATAGACAAAGTCTTTTCCCTGGGGTGGGGGAGTCCAGAAGTAGAGGGCATAGGTTTAGGGTGAGAGTGGAAAAATATAAAAGAGACCTAAGGGGCAACTTTTTCATGCAGAGGGTGGTACGTGTGTAGAATGAGCTGCCAAAGGAAGTGGTGGAAGCTAATACAATTGCAACCTTTGAAAAGCATCTATATGGGAATATGAATAGGAAGGGTTTGGGGGGATATGTGGCAGGTGCTGGCAGGTGGGGCTAGATTGGGTTGGAATATCTGGTCGGCATAGACGGGTTGGATGGAAGGGTCTGTCTATGACTCGATGATTCAGTCTCCCTTATAGCATTTAAGTTCATCAAGTGTTTTAGAGTTAACTTTAATGTTTCCTGCTAATATTTTCCCATAACTTTGGTTTGCTTCCTATGTTAACTTTTACACTTCCCTCCCTCCCATAATCATCTTGGATAACTTGACTTTGGCATATGTACTCTTCCTACTTAATTTTACCTTTTATTTCTTTTGCCAGAGTGCACTGTCTTTGGAAACTCGAGACTTTGCCTTCAAAGGAATATGCTCAATTGGATCTACAGAATCAATTCCATGAATCTCTGTATTGTTCTGTTACTACTTTATCCTGCAGTTCCTTTTTCTGATTTCCTTAAGCTAGGATCCATCATAAATCATTGAAAATGGCTTTGCTTCCAGTTAAATATCTTTTACTCAATATTTTTTGATGCCCTTTCCATAATTACTTTTAACAAACTTACTTTATACACTCTGTTAGCTAGATCACCTCTATTATGATCATCACCCTATTGTTTAGCTTCATTTTTCAGAAAGGGTGGTATGGTGGTTCAGTAGTTAGCACTACTGCCTTACAGCATAAGGGACCTAGGTTCAATTCCAGCATTGGGCAACTGCCTGTGTGAAATTTGTACACCTTCTCCATGCATGCAGTTTCCTCCCACAGTCTAAAATGTGCAGGTTAAGTGGATGGGCCATGAGAAGTGCAGGGTTCTGAGGGCAGGGGAATGAGTCTGTGTGGGATGCTCTTCAGAGGGTAAGTATGGGCTAAAGGAACTGCTTCCATGCTGCAGGGCTTCCATTTTCCTTTCCTTAATCATAAATTCCGCAAACACTCAGTAGGTCAGGCTGCATCTATAAAGAAAGAAGCAAAGTTAAGACTTAACATTGGTAACCTTCTTTCCGAACAGCCTCCTATCATCCTGGACAAAAGATCAAGGAAGTTTGCCTGTATACATATTGTCTATTTTTTTCCTACCCATAGCACAATGTTCTTCCCAATGCATTTTGGGAAATTTATGTACTCTAATACAACAACCCCAGTTTTGAAATTTGCTAACAGACTTGCTCACCTACCTCCAGCTTTATAAAACAAAAAATCCCAAAAATGTTTCAGCTCCCACTCTGTTCTTCAACTTAAGTTAATATTCAGTGTTGGAGGTTTTGATTCTCTTAAACATGGACAAATCCCCAAGTTCAGAGGAGTTGTATCGCAGAGTGCTGTGAGAGAAGAGGAAAGAAATCACAAGTGCCCTGACCTAAAATTTTAATTACTCTCTGGCCTCAGTGGAGATACCAGAGAGTTGGAGGACAGCTAATATGGTTCCATTTTTCAAGAAAGGTGGTGGAGTTAAACCAGAAAATTATAGACCACTGTGTCTCATATCAGTAGTCTCGAAACCATTGAAGAAAGTGCAGAAGGAGAGAATTTATCTGTATTTAGATAGGCAAGGTTTGGCCAAGGATAGTCAGCATGGCATTGTCAGAGGGAGGGAGAAAGTGAGGACTGCAGATGCTGGAGATCAGAGTCAAAAAGTGTGGCACTGGAAGAGCACAGCAAGTCAGGCAGCATCCAAGGAGCAGGAAAGTTGATGTGACAAATTCCTGATTAGGCGCTTATGCCCAAAACATCATGTCAACTCTCCTGATCCTCTGTTGCTGTCTGACCTGCTATGCTTGTCCAGTGCCACACTTTTTGACTTTGGCAGAGGGAGGTCATGTCAAATAAATCTGCGTGACTTTTTTAAGGAGGTGACCAAGTGAACAGATGAACACAGTTTAGTTGGTATAGTTTATATGGATTTCAGCAAAGCTTTTAACAAGGTCCCACATGGGAGACTGATAAAGAGAATAAAAGCACATGGGATCCAGAGTAACTTGGAAAACTGGATCCAAAACAAAAACAGAAATTTCTGGAAAAACTCAACAAGTCTGGCAGCATTTGTGAAGAGTAAGTACTTCAGGTTGAGTTTCCCTTCCTCAGAATTGAGTTTCAGTTCTGAGGTAGGATCACTCGACCCAAAATGTCAGCTCTGACTTCTCTCCACAGATGTTGCCAGACCTACTGATCTTTTCCAGAAATTTCTGTTTTTGTTTTTGAATTACAGCATCTGCAGTTCTTTCAGTTCTTATTAAATTGGATTCCAAGTTGGCTTTTTGGTAGCAGACAGAGGATGGTGATAGAAGGCTGTTTTTGTGACTGGAGGCCAGTATCCAATGGCATACCACAAGGATCTGTGTTTGGTCCCTTATTGTTCATGCTATATTCCAACATTATAGCTGAGGATATGCAGGGATGACAAGTACATTTGTGGATGACACAAACATTGGCCAGATGATTGACAGTGATGATGAAGGTCTTAGATTACAGGTGGATATTGAAATGTCTGAAATGGTGCAGACTTGAAGTTGCTGAGGCGGGCTGCAGCAAAAGTACAGATTCTATGTCAATGTAGATTTAGTGAGTTCATCAGTGAGTGAAAAAGTTAGGTGATTCCCCCATATACAATTGCAAAATCACAACGTTCTCCTGTACAGCGCTCTTCAGAGCAACACATCTTGCAGTGCCATTCATTCCTCCCCCTCAAGGTATGGAAAATGAAAGCATCAACAGCAGTAAGATAATTTTTCATGTAGCAATGAAAATTCAGGGTGATGAATAAGGTTAGAAATGAGTCAATAATACTACTAACTTAGCATTCATTTTATCACAACTTACCGCCAACGTTTATCATGCAGAGATAAAATCAGACAGAAGGTGGGCCTGTTTCCACTCTCTCGCATCCAATGTTTTGTTCTGATGCACTGGACAGAAGTCAAACAGTACAAATTGATTTTTTTTTAAAGCTGTAAGTTTCACATACTTGCAAAATTACAGTCCTCGCTAACATTCTCTTTGTAGTGACCACTTTGTCTGTCTTAAGATATTTTTAGTGCTTTCTTGCCCGTTTGTTTCCATGTCAATTGGATTTTTTCTAAGATTAATAACAATAGCATGGATCAAACAATTAAACCTATCATTGATTTAATTTTAAAAGCATTTATATGCTGTTTTATGGATTTTTCTGTCAGGGCAGTCATCATTAAATACATAAACTAAATGTGTGGCTCTAACGGAATATTAAATATCAATATAGAGGCAGAGTTCATGCCAATTTTATACTGGTTTCTGTTTATTCTCTTGTATCCCGCATGTCATCTGAAGATTCTGTCTACCATTTCTCCCAATTACCAGCACATTGGATCCAATTATAGTGACCATCATAAAGTCTAACTTACATCCAAATTATTTTGACTGTTCTGTCTGTTTTCTTGTTTATTATATATAAAAGTACAAAGTAAGTTGTCTTGTTGTCATATGTACGTGATTCAATGGATTTTTCTTGGGATGCACAGGATTTTCTCCGGAAAATGTGAACTGATGGGCTGCACTTAATGGAGGTGGCAGGGGTCTTGCTGCTTTCTTGTAGAAGCCTGCAGAATAAATGCCACTCAGGCACTTAAGTGGACAGCAAAGGACCTTTGTTGGACGAAAGACTGGGCACTAGAGAGTGGGAGGGGTGGGCTCCTGCCTACTTACAGATGCCCATCAATGAAAGTTGGCAGTTCTATTGAACAACAGCACTGGTGAGGAAGTGATTACTGCCGATATCACACATAAAACCTTGGAATTGCCATTAGATCTGAAGTCATAGGTGAGTAATGACTTGGGGGTGTGGGGAAAAAGGAGTGGTCAATGGTGTGAAGGTGGGGTTTCAAAAACAGCAAGTTCAGAGTTGTGACTGTCACTGGGCACCTCTACCTGGTGCTGACCCCTTAATCAGCGAATGAATACAGAATGAGGGAACCTCCCAACTGCTCTCAAGCAATCACATACTGTGTTGTTTGTCACACTGAATAGATTAATTACTCAGTTAATCACTCAATTGGCCCTGATGCTCCACCAGGGAACTACTTCAGGTGAATGTATAAAGGTGTCTACATTCTGGACCAGGCACCCTAACAATGTTTAATGTCCTCTTGGCACCAAACCTATTACTGGAGATGGCATGAAATTCTGCCCAAGTGTGTCTTTAAAATTGTGTTCTGTTGTGAAGTGCCTTCATTACCTTTAGCCTTATTAAGTCTTTCCACTCTGGCCTTAAGTTCAAGTTACAGTCAACAGTTTAGTCAGAGATTCTAAGGTGACATAACATCAATGAAAACAACAGAGTACAAAATACAGTATGATGAGCTGCACAGAAAATTCTATGGGAACAAATGCATTTAGAAACCATCCATCAAGATGAATGTTTTGTTAAAAAATCACAACATTTTCATACTATCATGTATTATCTTTTGTTTATCCACATTAAGTAAGCTAGGTAGAGAACTTAATACATTTTATACCTGCCTATAGATTTTTTTGTTTTTTCTTACATCTTTAAAGAGAACGTAGGGTCTTTTAATTGTGAGAAATCCTCTTTGTCCTTAATGTTTCTAAACCACTCACAATATTAAATATGGTACCTGCTGCTTCAGAAATGGGTGCACAGAATTTCAAATACTTGACGAGCCAAAATGCTGACATGATGTGTCAATCAGATAGAAAACTACCTTGTTTTCATTTCCATTGATCTATTAATGAAAATATATTGTATGAAATTATTACTGTTTATTACACTCATTCTGGAACTTATAAAATGAAACAACCATTGTGGTCTTTGGATAGTTTCATTTTTAGAAACATGATTTGCTAATTACTTTGGTGTAGGTTTATATTTTAACCCGCAAGGAATAAAATGGGCAAAATTTGTAATTTCTTTAAAATATTTCTGGAATTTTTGGGGGGAATGTTTGAAAAATACCTTTCAAAAGTTGTATTCAATTGTAAAGGGCTGAAAATGTGTTGCTGGTCAAAGCACAGCAGGTCAGGCAGCATCTCAGGAATAGGGAATTCGTCGTTTCGAGCATAAGCCCTTCATCAGGAATCAAGGGATCAATTACAATTTTCTTTGATCAGTACTTCTGCTTATCTGTGATCTGGTGATTCTTGATCTAATAATTAAACCAAAAAGAAGGAGGTTAAGGTATGGAGACAATATAATTAAACGCAAAGGATAGGTTCTGCTATAAAGAAGGCTCAAAAACAGAGTAACTAGAGGTTGAAGGCTTCAATGCGAATGCAACGAGAAAGTAGATGCACAAACATATAGAGAAACAATCCAATTCTTGTGAGGGGGAAAAAATAAAGAAAATCACTGTCAGGAAGAGCATTTTTTGGTTGGCAGGAACGTGGATTGGAACTCATGGCAGCAATGTGCCTTCTCGATAAAGGAGGTCAAACAATGGACAACTGAGTCAATAGTTTCAAGACGCTATGCGTTTTCCTAGAGGTGACCAAACTGTGAGCCAGAATGTTTTTTTTTGGCCACTGAAATGGAACTGTGGAGAGCTGTAGAGCACAGTTGTGACATGAGGAAGTGAGTGTTTGTGAAAGTATTCTTTGCTCATGATAATCATACTTATCAGACTTGAAGGCGAAAGCAATTGTCACACAGACCTCCTGAGTTACGCTGCATAAAAAAAACACTGAATTATACAAATGTACACCTATGCAATGCCACAATGCTGAAGAGGAATGTTGTATTTGCCTGTTAATTCACATTTAATCTGTGCTGATTCAAGTTTTTTTCAAGTAAAACTGTGAAAAAGTAGAACCTTGTCAGTAGTATTTCAATTTGGGGTAATTCAGTCAACCTGGTTATGTTGATTTACAGTTTTCCCCATAAGGTTCATAACAAATTCAACCAAGAAAACATGTGAACATCCACTTTTTAAGAGATGACAGAAGTTGAGATATATAATCTCAATTAGACAAGAAAGGGATTACTTATTGGCAAACTGTGAATTACAAACAGAAAGATGTGTTCCTAAATTGATTGTGCAAGGAGCCAAACTCAACTGTCTCCATTATTAAGTATAACAGTCAGGTAAAAAAAAACTAATCATTCAGCCAACTTCTAAAATTAATGAGACATCATTAGTAACACTGTCTGCTTGTGGCTATGTTATTACTTCTGAGTAGTAAAATACATTCCAAGAAGAAATGATTGCTCTTGCTTTGCACATAGAAAGCACAAACATTTTGCTTAAAAGATTGAAATGTATATCCCAGCATAAGTCAGATTGCTGTCTTGTTGCATGATAAATAGGGAGCCTAAGCATGTGCAAAATGAATGTGTTCAAGCTTGACTCCAGCTCTTAAAGACAGCCCATCATTTCTAAAGGCATTTTGCACTGGATAAGAGAAAGCTGATGTAGATTGAAATTGGCTCAAATCTGAGGAAGGCATGTTGGGCACCAGGCCTGAGAAAGGGCTTCAGGTTCAGAGGGCATAAATTACCCAAATGGGCAGAGAGAAGGCAGGCCATGGCACTGCTGTTCTTTAAGGCCGATCTTCCAACACAGTTGGCAAGGGAGGTCATGCCAAAAGTCTGAATACAAAAGTCAGCAGTTTCTACAGAATATTAATGACCTTGTACACATTGTCAAGTCAGTGAAAACATCATTACCTCACATCTCATAATCATAAAACTAACAGCCTATCAGGTTTCTCAGTGCACCTCAACCCATTATTCATCCAGCAGCACTCATGAACACTCAGAAACTATGCCGAACATTTGCGTACTGCAACCCACCCACACATTTTCTAACGATGCCAGGTTCACTCTAATCTCTCCCTGCCTCAGCATACTTCTAACTGTTCAGCAATGTCATGTACATCATGCAAATGCAGGGACCATCTGCATCCTCTCTGTAAAGAAATGATCACCAATAACCTGAAAGATTAGTTGCAGCCATTAGTGGTGAGCCCAACAAAAGTGATAGTGCTAGGAGTCTAGTTAAACTTCATTACATAACTTTGGATCATAATTGTAAAGTACACCACAATTAAGATGAAAGAGCAGATGATGTGTTGCAGCTCTTGTGTGTTGAGATGGTGGACATCCATGCAATTCACAACAAGTGTATGAGTAGCCTGAGGAAGTCCAGCTCAGAGTTGAGCTAAAGTCCAAGCTTCAGATACTGTTGTGCATCAGGGACAGTAAGGTTACCTGCACAATTTAACACAGGAGCCACAACCCAATGGCTAGTTTCTTCACAGCTGGCATTCAGGGATAGGACTTAAAAAGAGGCAGTTATGAGGAAACGGAAGGTAACAATGGAGGACCTTAAGTCCTTGAAAATGTCCACTGGATTTGATATTCTTGTTGCGTGTGTGGATGAGAATAGAAACAGCAGAGACATTGACAAAAATGCACCAAGGTGCAGGGAATCATTCAGCCTGTGAATGGAGTGATAAAAAGGAATGTAATTGCAATGAGGAATGGCAAGAGTTCAGGATGTCAATACTGAAGTGTCTAGCTAAATGCAAGGCTCCTGAGTATTCTGTTGCTTGTCTTGCACCAAAGTTAAGGACACTTCCTGGGGAAGGAGAGGAACTTGGAATGTGACAGGACGGATTCAATTGGCATGGTCGCAATGACTTAGGCAGAACACATGATGAGAGAGAATGAGCAGCCAGGGCTATATTTTGAAAGTGGAATCTCAAATGTAATAATGTCTGGATTATTACCTAAAACACAAACAAATTGGAATTGAGTAAATAAGATCAAAGAGTTGAATAAATGACTCAGATTTGTGTGGGAGAAATTGGTTTGGTTTCAAGGACTGCCATCTCCAATAGTGTGGAAGTAAGAATTTGTAAAGTTAGGATAGCCTTCCCATGACCCATCCTGGGGCAAGTGCCTTAGCCAATAAAAAAAATAGACTGTGCAGAGAGACTTTAAACTAACTAAAAGTAGAAATTGCTGAAGAAACTAAGAGATTTGGCAGAAGCAGTGGAGAGAAAGCAGAGTTTTTGAGTTCAGTAACCTTCTCTATTGAGGTACTTAGTGCAGGACAAGAAGGGTTCCAAAGAAAGGAGATTTAGATATCAATCAAGAAATAAATAGTGGTTTGTAAGAAAAATACTATGATTAGCATAGATGATGTAATCTTTGTGTATATTAGATGAAACAAGTTAACAAATATAGTATGGGGGAATGAGCGCATTAAGCATATTCAGGACAGTTTCTGAGAATAATACATTCCTGAACCACTAAGTGAACACGCTATTTAATACTTGGTAGCGTGTAATGAGACTGGATTAATTAATGATCTCTTAGAAAAAGGATCCTCGAAGAAAAGGTAATAAGTTCATAATGCAATTTCTACATTCAGTTTGATGGTGAGAAATGTCGATTTGAAACTAATGTTTTAAACTTCACAATAGGATTATGAAATCAGTGATGGCCAAAATAAATGGGAAATAGGTTAAATGAGAAGACGATAGATTAATCATAGCAGACATGCAAGGAGATGTTTCTTAACTCTCAACAAAGATTTATTCCTTTGAGAAAGATTCTACAAGAATGGTGCAACATCTGTGACTAAGAAAGTTAAAAATAGTATCACATTGAAAGTGAGGTTTATTATGGTGCAAAGTCTAGTGATAGCCCAGAAAATTGGGGAAAGAAATAAATCAACAAAGAATGACAAAAGAAAGGGAAAACAGAATAAGGAAAAACCTAGCATGAAATATAAGAGCAGATTATACACTTTTCTATGTAAAAAGGAAAATTAGTGCATTAGTTCTTAAAGGGCGAGACTGGTGGATTAATAATAGGAAATAAGAAAATGATAGAGAGTTTGAATGAGTATTATGCACCTGTATTCACAATAGAAGACAAAAAAACCTTCCAAGCATAGTAGAAAAGTAGATGGGTAAGGGGAGAATGGAATATAAAACAAACATGATTACTGGAAAAATTAATTGGAAAACTAATTGGACTAAAACTAATTAGACCCCTGGATGTTTGGGTATCCTTGTGGTCTTAAAACCCATGGCCTCTGACATTCGTTAGATTCTAGCAAGTTTCCAACAAACCATTCCAAAATTTGTGGGGGTGGAATAATGAAGAGGCTAGCTTTAGACTACAAGAGGAGGTAAACTGGCTGGTCAGACAGGCCGATCAGTGACAAATTGCATAAATGCAAGTTGAAACAGGACAAACAAGGAAAGGGAATACATCATGAATGGTAAGACTGTTGGAAGCACCGAGGATCAGAGGGACCTTGGTGTGAATGTAGTCATCTCCCTTAAGGCATCAGGTCAGGTGGATAAAGCTGTCAAGAAGACATGCGGCATACTTGCCTTTATTAGTTTAGGCATTAAGTTTAAGAATAGGGAGGCTACGCTTTAGCTGTATAACATGTTGGTCAGGCCACAGCCAGAGCATTGCATGCAGTACTGGTGTCCACATTCTAGGAGGAATGTGATCACATTGGGGAGGGTGCAGAGGAGAATTACCAGGATGTTTGCCTGGGCTAAAGAATTTCAGTTATGAAGAGAGATTGGATAGGTTAGAATTTGGTTATAGTTTTAATTGTGTTAAATAAATGAATATTATTGTTTGTTATTAAGTGTCAATTCACAGTTCTTTTGCTGGATATAAGAGTTAAAGCACACTATGTGGCAGGCACAATAGCATGAATGATCACACTGCATGAATTCAGTCTGGAAATCTATCCTCCAACATATTATTAGGATTGCAGACATTACGCCAAGTATTTTTAGCACACAAAACAGCACTTCACACTGAATCTTAGTACATGTGACAACAATAAATCAAACCCAAACTCACTCGTGCTTCCATTACGGCCATTCAACCAACGTCCTTGCTGTTGCCTGTCACCAACTATCCAAAACACAGGTTCTTAATGGCCCAGAGTTTCCCCAGGGCATCCTGCAAGGTCATTTACAGTAACCTCAGCTCCAGCCCAATAAAAATCAACTATCTTCCACCAGGCATTCCTCCATTCTTTGCCAGGCACTGCCATTATGCTAAATTGGACAAATTCTGAACAGAGTGAGAGGCTCAACACTGGACAGCTATAAAATACTGTGAGTTCTCAATAGCTACAGAATTACATACCAAAATCAGCAACCTCATTACCAGCATATCCCTGACCTTACCACGACTACTAAGCAAGGGAGCAAACTCTATTAGCGAGGAATGCAGTAATATATGCCAGAAGCACTATTGGACATAACCTGAACTGAGAGAACAAACGGGTATACACACACACACACATCTTTTCTACCAAAAAAACCCGATCTTAGCTTGAAGTATCAACAAATTTGAAGTGAGACCTTACACCTGAACTTCATTGTCTAACCTGAGATATCACCTCATGTACATTGATAAAACCTGTTAATTGTCTAGCGACAAAAAATTGAAAGGAATCTGGACTTTGCTTTTAATCAGCAGTCAACCTCCTAACTAAGTAAAAGATTCAATGAGGCAGCTAGTTTTAATTTTGTTAATATTTTGCTTGCAAATACTGTGTCTTATACCTCCCTTATACCTCCCTATCATACCACGCCTGAGGAAGGAGTAGAGCAAATTCAAACAGACCTGTTGGACTATATACTGAAATGGTTTGTTTTTTGACTTGTCCACCCCAGCCCAACTCCAGCATCTTCACATCCAATACATTTACATCCTTCTTTAAAAAGGACACAAAAACTGCACATAACCATTTGAGATATGGTTTCGTGAATACCATTGGAAATGGCAATCTTCAGCTAATTAAGTTTTGTCCATGCGATTTTAAGAAACAGCTGATTACACTGTAAACAACAAAGTCTAAATACCCCTATTAACATTCCAGCTGAGGCATGTGCAGTCTTGTGTTCCAGAACTAGCTGTGCTTTTAGCCATGTTGATCAAGTACAGTGATAACATTAATACCTATCTGACAACCATGTATACAGACAGTGTTGTCGACAGTGCTTCTATGTGACTACGTGACCAATAAACTGCTCATTGATACATATCTGGAAGGACCACTCAATTTCATGACTACCTAGTTCCAAATACTAATGAACAAAACTTGAGTGGATGGGACTTGAGGGTGACTGCACTTGACATCAATAGAACATAGAACATAGAAGGATACAGCGCAGTACAGGCCCTTCGGCCCTCGATGTTGCGCCGACCGAATCCTACCTAACCTATACTAGCCCAATAACTTCCAAATGCCTATCCAATGCCCGCTTAAATGACCATAAAGAAGGAGAGTTCACCACTGATACGGGCAGGGCATTCCATGAACTCACAACCCGCTGTGTGAAGAATCTACCCCTAACATCTGTCCTATACCTACCTCCCCTTAATTTAAAGCTATGTCCCCTAGTAACACCTGACTCCATTAGCGGTAAAAGGTTCTTAGTATCTACCCTATCTAAACCCCTAATCATCTTATACACTTCTATCAGATCTCCCCTAAACCTTCTCTTCTCCAATGAGAACAGCCCCAAGTGCCTCAGCCTTTCCTCATAAGATTTTCCTACCATTCCAGGCAACATCCTGGTAAACCTCCTCTGCACTCGTTCTAAAGCTTCCACATCCTTCCTATAGTATGGCGACCAAAACTGCACACAATACTCCAGATGAGGCCTCACCAGAGTCTTATACAACTGCAACATGACCTCAGGACTCCGGAACTCAATTCCTCTACCAATAAAGCCCAGTACACCATATGCCTTCCTCACAGCACTATTTACCTGGGTGGCAACTTTCAGAGATCTGTGTACATGGACACCAAGATCCCTCTGCTCATCCACACTACCAAGTAGCCTACCATTAGCCCAGTAATCCATCATCTTGTTATTCCTACCAAAGTGAACGACTTCGCACTTAGCTACATTGAATTCCATTTGCCACATTTCCGCCCAGCTCTGCAACTTATCTATATCCCTCTGTAACCTACCACTTCCTTCCTCACTATCCACAACTCCACCGACTTTTGTGTCATCCGCAAACTTGCTTACCCAGCTTTCAAGTCCTTCCTCTAGATCATTTATAAAGATAACAAAAAGCAATGGTCCCAAAACAGATCCTTGTGGTACACCGCTAGTAACTGCGCTCCAAGATGAACATAATCCATCAACTACTACCCTCTGTCTCCTTCCAGCCAGCCAATTCCTAATCCAAACCTCTAATGTATCCTCAATGCCATAACTCCGAAGTTTTAGCATTAGCCTACCATGGGGAACCTTATCGAACGCCTTACTAAAATCCATATACACAACATCTACTGCTTTACCCTCGTCCACTTCCTTAGTCACCTTCTCAAAGAACTCAATAAGGTTTGTGAGGCACGACCTGCCCTTCACAAAACCATGCTGGCTATCCCTGATCACGTTATTCCTACCCAGATGTTCATAAATCTTATCCCTTACCATTCTCTCTAAGACTTTGCCCACCACTGAAGTCAGACTCACTGGCCTATAGTTACTAGGGCTATCCCTACTCCCTTTCTTGAACAATGGGACCACATTCGCTATCCTCCAGTCCTCTGGTACTATTCCCGTTGACAATGACGACATAAAAATCCAGGCCAATGGCTCTGCTATCTCCTCCCTAGCTTCCCATAGGATCCTGGGGTAAATGCCATCAGGCCCAGGAGACTTATCTATATTCATCCTTTCCAATATTCCCAAAACCTCTTCCCTGCATATTTCCAGGGCATCCATTCTAATTATTTGTGATTCCATATTCACATCAGCAACAGTGTCCTGTTCCTGAGTGAATACTGATGAAAAGTACTGATTTAATGTCTCTCCAATCTCCTCCGCCTCCACACACAACTTCCCACTACTATCCTTGACTGGACCGATACCTACCCTAGTCATCCTTTTATTCCTGACATACCTATAGAAAGCCTTTGGGTTTTCCCTAATCCTACCAGCTAAAGACTTTTCATGTCCCCTTCTCGCTTCTCTTAGCTCCCTCTTTAGCTCCTTCCTGGCTACCTTATAACTCTCAATCGCCCCTACTGAACCTTCACGCCTCATCTTTACATATGCCGCCTTCTTCCCTTTCACAAGGGACTCCAATTCCTTACTAAACCACGGCTGCCTCACAAGGCCCTTTACACCATGCCTGACTGGTACATACCTATCGAGGACACGCAGTAGCTGCTCCTTGAACAATCCCCACATCTCATTAGTGTTCTTCTCTTGAAGCCTGTTTTTCCAATCCACACATCCTAAGTCATGCCTCACTGCATCATAATTTCCCTGCCCCCAGCTATAGCTCTTGCCCTGCGGCGCACGATTATCCCTCTCCATCACTAAAGTAAAAGTCACCGAGTTGTGGTCACTGTCCCCGAAGTGCTCACCTACCTCCAAGTCTAACACCTGGCCTGGTTCATTACCTAGAACCAAATCCAATATAGCCTCCCCTCTTGTTGGCCTGTCGACATATTGTAGTAAAAAATGAGGTCTGCAGATGCTGGAGATCACAGCTGCAAATGTGTTGCTGGTCAAAGCACAGCAGGCCAGGCAGCATCTCAGGAATAGAGAATTCGACGTTTCGAGCATAAGCCCTTCATCAGGAATAAGAGAGAGAGAGAGCCAAGCAGGCTAAGATAAAGGGTAGGGAGGAGGGACTAGGGGGAGGGGCGATGGAGGTGGGATAGGTGGAAGGAGGTCAAGGTGAGGGTGATAGGCCGGAGTGGGATGGGGGCGGAGAGGTCAGGAAGAGGATTGCAGGTTAGGAGGGCGGTGCTGAGTTGAGGGAACCGACTGAGACAAGGTGGGGGGAGGGGAAATGAGGAAACTGGAGAAATCTGAATTCATACCTTGTGGTTGGAGGGTTCCCAGGCGGAAGATGAGGCGCTCCTCCTCCAGCCGTCGTGTTGTTGTGTTCTGCCGGTGGAGGAGTCCAAGGACCTGCATGTCCTCGGTGGAGTGGGAGGGAGAGTTAAAGTGTTGAGCCACGGGGTGATTGGGTTGGTTGGTTCGGGCGGCCCGGAGGTGTTGCCTACGCGTTTAAATAAGGGGAGAAAAAAAAACCTTACCCAAGTAACCTAGCGCGCCTTCCGGGTCTGCTACCGCTTTTTTTGAAAGAAAACTTTAAATTTTTAACTATTAAATAAATGTAGCATTTGACTCGATGAACCCTGGTAAAGTTGAAGTCGATGGCACTTGGGGATGACAGGGTCGACAATTTCTATTGGCTGGATTCACAATTAGAGTCATAGAGATGTACAGCACAGAACAGACCCTTTGATCCAACTCATCCATGCTGGCCAGATATCCCAACCCAATCTAGTCCCACTTCACACCACCTGGCCCATATCCCTCCAAATCCTTCCGATTCATATACCCATCCAGATGCCTTTTAAATGGCACAATTGTACTAGCTTCCACCACTTCCTCTGGCAGCTCATTCCATACATGTACTGCCCTCTGTGTGAAAAGGTTGCCCCTTTAGGTCTCTTCTTTATCTTTCCCCTCTCACCCTAAACCTATGCCCTCTAGTTCTGGACTCCTGACCCCAGGGAAAAGACTTTGTCTATGTACCCTATCCATGCCCCTCATAATTTTGTAAACCTCTATGAGGTCAGCCCTCAGCCTCCGATATTCCACGCAAAACAGCCCCAGCCTGTTCAGCTTCTCCCTATAGCTCAAATCCTCCAACCCTGGCAACAACCTTGTAAATCTTTTCTGAACCCTTTCAAGTTTCACAACATCTTTCCAATAGGAAGGAGACCAGAATTGCAAGCAATATTCCAAAAGTGGCCTAACCAATGTCCTGTACAGCCGCAACATGACCTCCCAACTCCTGTACTCAATACTCTGACCAATAAAGGAAAGCATACCAAACGCCTTCTTCACTATCCTATCTACCTGTGACTCCACTTTCGGGGAGCCATGAACCTGCACTCTTTGTTCAGTAACACTCCCTCAGACCTTACCATTAAGTGTATAAGTCCGGTTAAGATTTGCTTTCCCAAAATGCAGCTCCTCGCATTTTTCTGAATTAAACTCCATCTGCCACTCCTCAGTCCATTGGCCCATCTGATTAGCACAAAGGAAGATAAAAAGGAGGAGCAATTCCAACATCCATTCTAATTTTAGAACTAGTTGTCAAAAACAATATCAAAAAGACAGAGCATAGCATTCCTACAAATTCAACCTCAGCAAAGTCAAGTCAAGAGCACCTCACCTGTTGTCTGGTCCTTTATTGGCTCCAGTCCCTTTGGGAACAAATGAATGCACACATTGAATGGTTCTGTGTGATCTAAGCTTGTAAATTCAGTACCAGATTTGCTGCTGACTGATGTCATGACCACTGCTATACACAGGGGTCACCTATACAGCTGCTCTTCCCAGCATGCAGTGCAATGTACGCTGTCTCACCATGGGTTCCTATTGTGCTACCTTTAACATCACTAGCAGGACAAATTTCATGTCACAAATGTTTTAAATGTCACATCTGTGATCTATTCTGAGTGTCTAAAATGATAACAAAGTTAAAAGGTAAATGAATGCTTACAACATTTAATAAACTAGATTAAAGTACTACAGAATGGTTGGTCAGTCTTGTTGCTCGGCTACAAACTGTACAAATGTGGGACAATTAGTCCTGTTATAGTGTCACATTCTCATTAAAGTGAAATGGCTTCAAGAGCACTTTAGCATGAATAGTACAGCAGCACGAATGTCCTGTCACAAGTGGAAGAATTTTAACAGTTCAGCCCTTTGTGGTAGGAGGGGCTATCAGCAGATTGGGAAGCTGAAACTTAGCAAAGTGGCTTTGTTGTGCTTTTTAAACTCACCCATAGTACTAGCATCTTATTTCAGAATTTCCCAACAAATCATGATCATGCTTGATTGTTAAAACCACAATATTTGCCCTTAATCAGTTGTCCTGTTCATTGATATTTTAATTAAAAATATGGGTAATTTGGTGTGGGTTTAATTTTAAAAGTCTTGATATTTGAATGGACCCTGACAGGATCAGGATGAATCAATTTTGCAATTTCTGTGACATCTCTCATCCATCAGTTATAACTATCCTCCATAAATGCTGTTATTCCATCCTCACTAGCCATTTTTCACAGTTATGGCCTTTTGTTTTCTCTATACAGGTCTACACGAGGCAATACAGGTCATCGGAGTGGACTGGTGCGTGAGAAATGGAGGTGGTGAGATTGTGAACTCCCATGTATCTAGTGACAGAATTATACTGTCACAGTGCACACAGCATTTGCTTGCTTTAACTTGATATGACCAGTAATTGAAATATAACTACCTCCACAATGTTGGCTTTGAACTGCTTCCCTAATCAGCTATACTCTATGCATTTCATTTATTATAGGTTCATTAAGTGTCACATTAAGAGTTTTTGCAATTGGAGGCAATGGAAGCCTCAGCAGAGGACATGTATTTTAGAGATGTACCATTCCATGTCTCATGCATACCGTTCATCAGATTGTTATAGACAGAGCATGGCTTAACCTCCAAACAGATAGTTGGTTTGTCAGAGCTAGGCTGACAGATTAAGAAAAGCCTCATTATAAGTATTTGGTGCCTCATTGAAGTGCAACAATTTATCTCTGGTTCTTGTCCCAAAATGGAACAACAGATAGGCCAAGAGAGGGAAGAAACAAAAAGGCATGGCGAAGTTGGCTCTCAAGGAGCTCCCAAACCTACCCAGTTAATGTGCCACATGCTGATTCTGCTCCTAATGGTCAAATCTGCCCTTATATAAATGCAAGTTATATATAAATGGCTTAATGCATGGGAAATCATGTCTCACAAACTTGACTGAGTTTTTTGAAGAAGTAACAAAGAGGATTGATGAGGACAGAGTGGTAGATGCAATCTATATAGACATCAGTAAGGTGTTGGACAAGGTTCCCCATGGTAGTCTGGTGAGCAAGGTTAGATCTCATGGAATACAGGGAGAACTCACCATTTCGAGAGAGAACTGGCTCAAAGATAGAAGAAAGGGGGCGTTGGTGGAGGGTTGTTTTTCAGACTGGAGGCCTGTGACCAGTGGAGTGCCACAAGGATCAGTGCTATGTCCACTACTTTTCATCATTTATATAAATGATTTGGATGTGAGCATAAGAGGTATAGTTATTAAGTTTGCAGATGACACCGAAATTGGAGGTTTAATGGACAGCGAAGAAGGTTACCTCAGATTACAATGGGATCTTGATCAGATGGTCCAATGGACTGAGGTGTGGCAGATGGAGTTTAATTTAGATAAATGTGAGGTGCTGCATTTTGAGAAAGCAAATCCTAGCAGGACTTAGACACTTAATGGTAAGGTCCGAGGGAATGTTGCTGAACAAAGACCTTGGAGTGCAGGTTCACAGCTCCTTGAAAGTAGGTCGCAGGTAGATAGGATAGTGAAGAAGGCATTTGGTATGCTTTCCTTTCTTGGTCAGAGAATTGAGTATAGGGGTTCGGAGGTCATGTTGCGACTGTGCAGGACATTGGTTAGGCCACTGTTGGAATAAGCGTGCAATTCTGGTCTTCTTCCTATTGGAAAGATGTTGTGAAACTTGAATGGGTTTAGAAAAGATTTCCAAGGTTGTTGCCAAGGTTGGAGGGTCTGAGCTATAGGTAGAGGCTGAATAGCCTGAGACTGTTTTCCCTGAAGCACCAGAGTTTAAAGAGCGACCTTAGAGCGGTTTATAAAACAATGAGGGGCATGGATAGGATAAATAGATAAGTCTTTTCCCTGGGGTGGGGGAGTCCAGAACTAGAAGGCATATATTTAGGGTTAGAGGGGAAAGATGTAAAACAGATGTAAGGGGCAATGTTTTCATGCAGAGGGCGGTACATGTATGGAATTAGCTGCCAGAGGATGTGGTGGAGGCTCGTACAATTGCAACATTTAAAAGGCATCTGGATGGGTTTATGAATTGAAAGGGTTTGGTGGGATATGGGCCAGGTGCTGGCAGTTGGGACTAGATGGGGTTGGGATATCTGGTCGGCATGGACGGGTTGGACCAAAGGGTCTGTTTCCGTACTGTACATCTCTATGACTCTATGACTCTAAGTGGGAGTATTTGATAACAACATATAGGCTTTACTAAAGCCATAAAGGCAACATCACACAGAGATACCAGGGATAGTAAGAATTTGTCATTTCACAGGGGATTCACATGGTGTATAATTTCCTGTTGATGTATAATTTTACTGTTAATCTTTCTATATTATAAATGTCATTTCATGTCTCCAATATCTATCAAATTCCACTGTTGCACTTGCACCAACAGATGATGAAATCCAGCAGGATTCCAAAAGGACCTTAAGAAATTCAGTGCTCATGACAGTTTGACTACAATTGGAAATCCTTGCATATCTTGCCCACCCTGCAGACAGTCTTATTCCAAGACATTGCTATGAGAATCTGAGCCTCCAAAGCAGTGGGATTCAGTTTGATCCAGGAAGCTTGAGATTGGCCTGTATATCTTATACAGGAAATAGCACCTCCTTTGAGCTCAAGCTCTGAGTAAATCCCCTTTGTCCTGCAGACAGCCAGGTAAGCTGAGGAGAAGACAACTATTTCTCCTACTGCTGCTGCAGCGGATCTACAATGTCAGAATTCTTATAATGTCATGGTGGTCTAAAAGGGTGGCACTGGAAAAGTACAGCAGGTCAGGCAGCATCTGAGGAGCAGGAGAGTCAACTTTCCAGTCATAAGACCTTCATCAGAAATTTGGGGGTGGGGGAAGGGCTGAGAGATACGTAGAAGGGTAGGGGTGGTTATAAGGTAGCTGAGAAGGTGATAGCTAGGTGCAGGTGGGAGGTGACAGTGATAGGTTGGAGTGGATAGGTGGGAAGGAAGATGGATAGGTAGGACAGTTAAAGAGGGCATTGCCAAGTTGGAAAGTTGGATCTGGGATGTTGTCACCCCAATGGAGAGGAGATCACACCAAGAGCAATAGACACAATAGACAAGGTGTTTTGATGTGCAGAAAAATTTCTGTTGGATGTGGAAGAAGCCTTTGGGGCCTTGGATGGAGGTGAGGGGGGAGGTGAGGTGGAACCACATAGTATCAACTTCAACTTCACCAGTTTCCTCATCTCATCTCCCCCCACCTCATCTGAAAACCAACCCGCCAACTCAACATGGCACTCTTGATCTGTCATACCTGTCCAACTTCCCTCCCCCCTATTTACTCCACCCTCCCCTCCGACATATCACCATTACCCCCACCTGCATCTATCTCCCTCCTCACCTCTGACAAGCCCCCAAAGGATCCTTCCACATCTGACAGAAATTTTCCTGCACATCCAAACACCTCATCTACCATGTCCATTGGTCTCGATGTCCTCTCCTCTACACTGGGGAGACTGGATGCCAACTCGCAGAATGTTTCAGGGACCATCTCTGAGACATATGCACTAAACAGCACCACCGCCCTGTGGCTGACCATTTCACCTCCCCCGTTCCACTCCGCTAAGGGCATGCAAGTCCTGAGCTCCTTCACAACCAAATCCAAGCCAACCGATACCTGAGGACCTTCCAACCCCATGGCATCAATGGGGTAAAAACAATGACTGCAGATGCTGGAAACCAGATTCTGGATTAGTGGTGCTGAAAGCACAGCAGTTCAGGCAACATCCAAGGAGCAGCGGAATCAACGTTTTGGGCAAAAGCCCTTCATCAGGAATAAAGGTAGAGAGCCTGAAGCATGGAGAGATAAGCTAGAGGAGGGTGGGGGTTGGGAGAAAGTAGCATAGAGTACAATAGGTGAGTGGGGGAGGGGATGAAGGTGATAGGTCAGGGAGGAGAGGGTGGAGTGAATAGGTGGAAAAGGAGATAGGTCAGGGAGGACAAGTCCGGACAAGTCATGCGGACAATGCTGAGCCAGAAGTTTGGAACTAGGGTGAGGTGGGGGAAAGGGAAATGAGGAAACTGTTGAAGTCTACATTGATGCCCTGGGGTTGAAGTGTTCTGAGGCAGAAGATGAGGCGTTCTTCCTCCAGGCGTCTGGTGGTGAGGGAGCGGCGGTGAAGGAGGCCCAGGACCTCCATGTCCTCTGCAGAGTGGGAGGGGGAGTTGAAATGTTGGGCCACAGGGCAGTGTGGCTGATTGGTGCGGGTGTCTCGGAGATGTTCCCTACAGTGCTCTGCTAGGAGGCACCCAATCTCCCCAATGTAGAGGAGACCGCATCGGGAGCAACGGATACATTAAATGATATTAGTGGATGTGCAGGTAAAACTTTGATGGATGTGGAAGGCTCCTTTAGGGCCTTGGATAGAGGTGAGGGAGGAGATGTGGGCGCAGGTTTTGCAGTTCCTGCGGTGGAAGGGGAAGGTGACAGGATGGGAGGGTGGGTTGTAGGGGTGTGTGGACCTGACCAGGTAGCCACGGAGGGAACGGTCTTTGCGGAAGGCGGAAAGGGGTGGGGAGGGAAATATATCCCTGGTGGTGGGGTCTTTTTGGAGGTGGCGGAAATGTCGGCGGATGATTTGGTTTATGCGAAGGTTGGTAGGATGGAAGGTGAGCACCAGGGGCGTTCTGTCCTTGTTTTGGTTGGAGGGGTGGAGTCTGAGGGCGGAGGTGCAGGATGTGGATGAGATGCGTTGGAGGGCATCATTAACCACATGGTAAAGGAAATTGCGGTCTCTAAAGAAGGATGCCAGCTGGTATGTTCTGTGGTGGAACTGGTCCTCCTGGGAGCAGATACGGCGGAGGTGGACGAATTGGGAATATGGGATGGCATTTTTGCAAGAGGTAGGGTGGGAAGAGGTGTAATCCAGATAGCTGTGGGAGTCAATGGGTTTGTAAAAAATGTCAGTGTCAAGTCGGTCATCATTAATGAAGATGGTCCAGGGAGGGGAGGAAGGTGTCAGAGATGGTCCAGGTAAATATAAGGTCAGGGTGGAATGTGTTGGTGAAGTTGATGAATTGCTCAATCTACTCGCGGGAGCATGAGGTGGCGCCAATGCAGTCATCAATGTAGCAGAGGAAGAGGTGGGGCGTGGTGCTGGTGTAATTACGGAAGATCAACTGTTCTACGTAGCCAACAAAGAGACAGGCATAGCTGGGGCCCATACGTGTGCCCATTGCTACCCCTTTGGTCTGGAGGGAGTGGGAGGATTCGAAGGAGAAATTGTTAAGGGTGAGGAACAGTTCAGCCAAACGAATGAGAGTGTCAGGGGAAGGGTACTGTTGGGGATGTCTGGAGAGGAATAAACGGAGGGCTTGGAGGCCCTGGTCATGGCGGCTGGAGGTGTAGAGGGATTGGATATCCATGGTGAAGATGAGGTGTTGGCGGCCGGGGAAACGGAAGTCTTGGAGGAGGTCGAGGGCGTGGATGGTGTCTTGAATGTATGTGGAGAGTTCCTGGACTGGGGGGATAAGACAGTGTCGAGGTAGGTAGAGATGAGTTCAGTGGGGCAGGAGCATGCTGAGACAAAGGGTCGGCCAGGGTGGTCAGGCTTGTGGATCTTGAGAAGGAGGTAGAACCAGGCAACTTCACCAGTTTCCTCATCTCCTTTGCCCCCATTTCATCCCAGATCCAACTCTCCAACTTGAATTGTTCCACCTGTCCATTTTCCTTCCCACTGATCAGCTCCACTCTCCCCTCTGACCTATAACGATCAACCCCCATTTGCATTTACCTATTGCCTTCCTAGCCACCTTTCCCCAACCCCACCCCCACCCCTAACCTCCTCTTTATCTCCCAATCCCCTTCCTCCCCTACATTTCTGAAGAAGGGCTTATGCTCGAAACATTGACTCTCCTGCTCCTTGGATGTTGCCTGACTGGCTGTGCTTCTCCAGCATGACACGTTTTGACTGTGATCTCCAGCATCTGCAGTCCTCACTTTCTCTAATGTCATGATGGTGTCCATTTGAATAGTTGGGAAGCCTTTGAATCACTGGGACTCATTATCATGAATTCTTCTTATTGGTATTAGCTTATGTTACTGATACTAAGTGGTGAAGGATTTTCACAGCAGAACTTGGTCTCAGTCTTGCTGGGCAATATGCTTATTACTTAATTCTACATATCTGAGTTACGTTATATCTGAGTTACGTTATATCTGAGTTATGTGAGCACCCATTGGCTTACACTCCTGGCTGATGGGAATGTGAAGGGCTCTGGCCCGAAACGTCGAATTTCCTGTTCCTTGGATGCTGCCTGACCTGCTGTGCTTTAACCAGCAACACATTTTCAGTTCCAGAAATGATAGCACTATATCTGTCATCACATATCCCCATAAAGAAAGTATGCAAAGATATTCTTAACAGACATTTCCACTTTCTATCAAAAATATGTCATGGTCCTATTCTATGTAATATGAACAGTAATAATATTTTATTGCAAACAAACAATAATGTTTATAACAATCATATTCTTCACAAATCTACTTTTAACAAGGAAGTCAGTTTCCTTCATAGTGCTGTCCACTATGACAAAGTCTTTACCTGCCAAATTAATGACTTTTCTTTTCATTGCCTGGTTGCAGTATTAACTTCCAACAAAGCAATCTTAAATTTCTGTCCCAGAATTTCTTCACAAAAAATAAAGCTTATGGATCACATAACTAACATTCTGTTCAGAGTTGTTGGACATGTAAATTGATAAGAAGCCAATGCTTAGTGCTTCTTTCTCCACGGTCAATCATTTATGTTGACTAGTATTCAATTTCTAGGAAAATCAGTGACTGGCCATTCAACCCCCATTTTGCCATCTTGTGGTAAAATGACACTCACAATGACCTCATTAAGCATCCTCGGCCATTTTGAATGCCTTCTCATAATCTGGCACTTCAAAATCTAGTTGGGTTCATAATACAGGTTACAAATTGCTACAGAAATTCTGGCAATCATTTTCCCTTCAGATTTCTTGGTTTTTCTTCAATAAAGTTGTCAAAGATGCCAAAACATGGAATGAATGTCCAATGAAACACAATCATAAGGGCACTGCTTGTCACTGGCCACTCGGGTTTTTTTTTCTTCTTCCTGGTGATGGAATGTGAATAAAGTTTCTGCACTTGCTGTTTCTTCACTGTGTCCTACCGCTACATGCACACTACATGGGTTCTGGCTGGGGCTGGGTGGGGGGGTCAGGAAATAAACACTACTGCTGTTAAGAAAAGAAAATTAAATACTCTCATTACAATATATTATAGAATTTTACATATTGTCTCAGGCATGGGAAAATCCAAATAAAGCCTTTTTTTCTTCTCTAGGTGCTACTTGACCTTGCCCTATATTTATGACAAAATTGTCTATTTGTAGCTGATCAAGCAGTTTGTTCAAGTTGTTCCCAGGCTTGGATGAACATATCAAGATTGTCAATGTAGACAATCTACTTGTGACTGTTGGTTATTGTTGGAGCATTGCTATTCCTTTTGTTTTCTTTCCAAATGGCAAGAATTTACATTGATAAAATGCATCTGTTATTAAAAAAGCTGATATTTCTTTGGCTTTTTAAGTATATGGAAGTTGGTAATATCCTCTTAACAAGCCAATTTTGGTCATTAATCATCAATGTCCTGATCTTTCAAAGCAGTCCTCTAGTCATGGAATAGGATAACAGCCCAGTCTTATTACCACATTGACATTATACAACATGCAGTAGAAAACCTTTGTGATCTATCCAGTTTCAATACAATCATAAGAGGTGAACTATAGGTCCATGACTTGGTTCAACGACATACCCACTATGAGCATCATCTCTTCTCTCATTTGAGCAAATCTCTCTTGATATTATGGATAATACATCCTCTACTTTAATATCATCTGCAGTCAAAGAATATTTTGCTGTACTATTTACAAAAATTAATTTATGATTCTCTGATACCTTTGGTAAAACACTCTAAAAGCTTTCTGAAAGATAGCATAATATTCCACCTAACTTTTTAACCTCTGCATCATTTGATTATTAAGGGTCAACTTTTGAATTTTTACTTTCTGATTGATTCTATTCTAATGTTTTTATTTAATCCCCTACTTGTTTCATCGTTATAAATACACTTTTGTTCTAACTATTGTCTCTGTCTTGGCACCTCTTTAAAAAATTAACATGACACATTTGCTGTGTTTTCTCTCCTGTCTGGAAAAGCAACAACTGTCAGTCCTTCTATAATGCAAGGGTTGTGATCTTGTGCAACCCATGTTATAGAAAAATCATACTTTAGAAACAGCATTAAAAGTGTTGATGATGTAACCACCTTATAGCCAACATACATTTTAAAGGTTTGTGCTTTAGAAACAGCGTCCATAGTTCATCAATTGTGTTACAGCGAATTTGCTTTGACAATATGCACATTATGGCAGAGTGACCTATACTTAACTTAGATTGTTGCATTTCTATTTAATTTGGTAAGGCCCAGTGACCTTTCCCTTAATAGTTCCCCCAGAGATGGCTAATAATACTAACAATTTATATCTGACAACAAAATTCTAAGCTTTGATCTTTCTCTTGGCTCCAGATTTCATTGTTTGTTGAGCACTTTTCAAATACTTTATGGCCAACTCACGTGCTTTGCTTTTCATTACAACGTGGAACATAGATTGGAAATGTAATCTCTGAGCTTTGGCTTACAAATTTCTCTTTAGGAGATTCCTAAAAGTGGCCAAATAACAAGGCAATTCCTTTATCCCAATCAATAGGACATTCCTAGCACTAGGATCTAGTCATCATCTGTGATGCTGGAAGCCACCTATCCAATGCTCCTTGAGATTGTACATGATACGCTGAAGATAGAAATTGTAGTATCCTCAAATTGTTCATTATTTCCCTGAATATTTGTGACATAAATTTGAACTTTGATCTGATTGTATTTCATCATGCAATCCATAACTAATTCAACTAACATTTCAGCTACCATTTTTGCCACAAGGGGAAATCTTGTCAAAACTTTTATAAATATATTAAAAAATGCTGGTTCCCACTTTTGTTTTTAGGTAGATATCTTACACGATCTATTAGATCCATTTAAAACAGCTCTGTGAAACCTGATCTCAAAATTAAAGATTCATGTTTAATTAATGTTTAATGGGTTTCTCCATTACCTGACATGTATGGCATGTCGGGGAAAATGTCATCATATCTTTACATAAACATGGCTAATTAAAAATGTTTTAATATTTTAGCCTGCATTTCTAATCACCTAACTGACACATCATTGGGATTTAATGAGCCACTAATAATATATTTTTATGCTACTCAGATGGCACCTGGTGACCATTGCCTATTCCATCATTGGCTGGTTTTTGAGGTGGTCTCCATTTCCTCCTTTAGTACTTTGCCTGATTCAATTTCTGGGTATCCTTTTTTGTATACCTCTTTCAATTCAGGATTTGCATATTGTATTTCTATCAAAGAACATGGGCTTTTTCATTTCTATTAAAGAAGATGGGCTCGACCTTCATATTTTTATTTAATCTTTTTAAAATTAAGTCAGAAAACTGAATTTCCAAGTTGTCTTCTTTTTAAAATAAAATGCTTCTCTTCTTGGCTAATTCTATCAACCTAAGATCTCATCACAACTCTGTCTGGAAACAATCCAGGATGACCATCTTATGTCATCTCAGTTTATTTTACTTCTACTGATGGTCCCACCATCCTCAGTGAAGCCAATATTTTTAAACCAGTGAGGGCTTTACACAAGATACAATCAATTCCTTTTATAGGAACTTGTTGCATTATCGAGCAGCAACATTTCCTTTCACTATGTCACTCATTTATCCAACTGCATATAATGGGATTGGTCTTCATGTGTGCCTAAACATCATACTAATATCATGTATATGTTCATTCATTAACCCCTCTGGAAGAGAAAATATCCAGCATCATCCACTGGCTTGCTCCAGTGTCTCTCAATATCATTGTTTTATCTCTCTTTCCTAATGCCTAACCATTTGAAATTAAATATTCAGAACCTCCAATATTCTAATTGTCTTTATCAATAACAAAGGAAGTCACCTCTTCCTTCCTATTAGATTCAGATGAAATCTATTGCACTTTTACTACAATTGCTGTTTTAATACATAGTCACTTCCCTGATATGCACTTTGCTGAGGATGTCTCAGGCATTCTTCTTGTTGCAACCCATCATCCATTTAACTTAATAATTGGCTTTGTTATGTCAAGCCTTATTACAACTGAAGCATCATATTTTCTTTGTCTCATGTTTAGGTTCAAGCCCTTCTCCTTTGTTACTTTAGTATTCTTTCATTTTCTTACTAAAATTGATATTTTCTCCATCCTCAGATTTGTTGTTCCTCCAATTTTCTTGATAATTTCCATACAATTCTTTTCCCACCTGTCACTGTATGTCATGCAGATCTGCTATAACTACTGCTTCCAGGATCATGGATACATGATGTTCATCTACACATGTTCCAAAGGTATTCTTCCATAATGATGATTTTTTTCACAGACTTTTTATTCTCTAACTTGTGATCAGAAACACTGATTACAAATCATTTTTATTTCTCCTGCAAATTCTACAAAGTTTTTATTAGGCTTCTTACTTAGAGTGAGAAATGCCAATTGATAAGCTTCAGGGACAAGCTCCTAAGCATTTAGGATTTTCTTTTTTAACAGTGCCATAGTCTGTAGATTGTTCCTGGCAGAAACCTGGCAAAATACCTTTAGACATTAAAGTCCAAATAACATTTGGTCACTTCATATTCCCAGCTACCTTTCCAGATGAGGTGAAATATCTTTTCACTCCATTTTATGTAAATTTAGGCAATGAGATATCAATTTCTGGTTGAGTCAAATCCTTCAGTGGAATTAGAATCAATTTCTCAATCACCTTTGTTCTTTTTTTATTTTATGCTTTGCTGTAGCCAGATCATGTTGACTAGTTTCCTTCTCTCTTTGAAGTTCAAGCATTGTAAACTTAAATACAATTTCCATTGCTGTTTTCTTTTCATTCTCTTCAAATGCAAGTTCTGTTGATTTCTCTTTCTTCATTGATTCAAGTTACTTTCATTTCTAACAAATTTTCAGCAGATTCTAGCAATGCCATTTCAATACCTGTATTCCCTTCCTTTTATTTCTCAATGCTGTGTAAACGTTTAATGCATCTTAACCTGCTCATATTTTTACCTTCAATTTACCTGCTAATTCTTTAAGTTTAGCCTTAATCAAAGATTACTTACTAATTGTTCTAAATCCAGAAATGTTTTAACTGTAGTGCAAGCCATTTTGAAAGTCCAATCCATGTGATATACATCACAGCAACACTCCTATATTGTGTCCATTTCATTCACATTCACATTTCTGGAAAAAAGATATCACAGATCCCTATTAATTCAAGACTTCCTGTCCTGCCCGTGCCCATTCTTTTGTTATCTCAGCTGGTACTGGACATATCAGATCCAAGAGTGAAACCTAACTTGATAGATCTTAAGTTTAATGTTTGCAGTTTTTTTACAACGGTGGTTAGTTATTCGGCATATTCACATTAGGATAATAATGCTATTTAGCAAAGAGCACATGTTTATTCTCAAAAGAAAAGATATGTATACAACAGTTTAGAAAGATTTTAACATATTAAGCAAAACAAAATCCAAGCATTTTCTTCCCCAGCAACATCTGTTAAAGATACTAAAGCCCAATGAAGCGTCACTCCTGTCATAACTCTTTAACTTCTTACTTAACTGAACCATTCCACTTTTGATGCCCCACATACTTCTTGAAAGTTCTGAGGGTCTGATTTCCTTTTTAGTCCTGAGAGCTAGAAAGTTTTGTTTTACAAACTGTCAGAATCAGGAGGTTCTACAAACCAGCAAATGTCCCTCCTGTTTGGATGAAACTGTTTTTCTGAACTGAGACTTGGTCATTTTCGACTCAACATACTGTTACTCCATTGGCTATTTGTTTTTCTGTCTGTATATAATTCGGCATTGTAAATACTTTAACTCCTTGGATATCTTGCAGGGCACTTAACTGAAGTCATTTGTTTTCTTGTGAATAATTTGTTTAGTCCACTGGTCCAAACTATTTCAGACTGTCAAAAGAACAGTTAACTTTATAGAACTGAACCACAAATTTAATTTACCTCAGTTTTAAAAGTCTAATTCCAAAATGATGATAATATGTCATAAACATCTATCCTTTTCTCTGTGTCTGTATCTATTCACATGTGTGTGTGGGATTATGAAGAGTTGGAATTTTTAAGAGTTATAATTGAATAATTCATATTTTTTGTGACTGTGGTTAGAGCTGATTTATTTATAATAAGTATTAGTTTCAGGTTAGGTACAGAAGCCTGCTCAGTATCTTGTGTTAACTTGGGCTCATCAGACAGGATAATTGGGACTTTGATTAATAGAATTAAGTCTTTAACTTTGTGACAATTCTGAGAGTAGTTGGGCCTGGGTACCAGTGCATTCTCTGTGGTGGATTGTGACATTTAAATTGCAAAAGTGCTTCAACTGTATTAAATTCAGAGTCTACTGAGAGATGTGCAGCATGGAAACAAATTCTTTGGTCCAACTCGTCCATGCCAACCAGATATCCCAACCCAATCTAGTCCCACCTGCCAGCACCTGGCCCATATCCATCCAAACCCTTCCTATTCATATGCCCATCCAGATGCCTTTTAAATGTTGCAATTGTACCAGCCTCCACCACTTCCTCTGGCAACTCATTCCATACATGTACCGCCCTCTGAGTGAAAAAGTTGCCTCTTAGGTCTCTTTTATTTCTTTCCCCTCTCACCCAAAATCTATTTCCTCTAGTTCTGGACTCCCCCACCCCAGGGAAAAGACTTTGTCTATTTATCCTATCCATACCCCTTAAGATTTCATAAACCTCTATAAGGTCACACCTTAGCCTCCAACACTCCAGGGAAAACAGCCCTAACCTATTCAACCTCTCCCTATAGATCAAATCCTCCAAACCTGGCAACATCCTTGTAAATCTTTTCTGAACCCTTTCAGGTTTCACAACACCCTTCTGATAGGAAGGAGACCAGAATTGCACCCAATATTCCAACAGTGGCCTCACCAATGTCCTGTACAACTGCAACATGACCTCCCAACTCAATACTCTGACCAATAAAGGAAAGCATACCAAACGCCTTATTCATTATTATATCTACCTCCGACTCTAGTTTCAAAGAGCTATGAACCTGCACTCCAAGGTCTCTTTCTTCAGCAGCACTCCCTAGGACCTTACTATTAAGTGTATAAGTCCTGCTAAGATTTGCTTTCCCAAAATGCAGCACCTCACATTTATCTAAATTAAACTCCATCTGACACTTGGCAGCCCATTGGCCAGTTTGGTCACGATCCTGTTGTAATCTGAGGTAACCTGCTTCGCTGTCCACCACACCTTCAATTTTGGTGTCATCTGCAAATTTACCAACTACACCTTCCATGTTCACATTCAAATCATTTATATGAATGACAAAAAGTTGTGGACCCAGCACTGATCCTTGTGGCACATCACTGGTCACAGGCCTCCAGTCTGAAAAGCAACCCTCCACCACCACACTCTGACTTCTACCTTCGAGCCAGTTCTGTATCCAAATAGCCAGTTCTCCCAGTATTCCATGAGATCTAACCAATCTCCCATGGGGAACCTTGTCAAACGCTTTACTGAAGTCCGTACCAATTATGTCCACCGTTCTCCCTTCAGCAATCCTCTTTGTTACTTCTTCAAAATACTTAGTCACATTTATGAAACATGATTTGCCACACACAAGGCCATGTTGACTATCCCTCATCAGTCCTTGCCTTTCTAAATACATGTAAATCCTGTTCCTCAGAATTCCCTCCAATAACTTACCCACCACAGATGCCAGGCTCCCGGTCTATGGTTCCCCAGCTTTTCCTTACCACCCTTCTTAACAGTGGCACCATGTTAGCCAACCTCCAGTTTTCCACTGCCTCACCTGTGACTATTGATGATACAAATATCTCAGCAAGAGGCCCAGCAATCACTTCCCTAGTTTCTCATAGAGCTCTAGGCTACACCTGATCAGGTCCTGGGGTTTTATTGAGTTTTATGCATTTCAAGACATCCAGCACCTCCTCCTCTATACTTGATTGGAACGACATCCACAAATATTCACTCCCTCCACCGTGATGCTCAATAGCAACAGTGCATAAGTTCACAGGATATACTGTAGAAATTCACCAAGATTCCTCAGACAACACCTTTGAAGCCCATGACCACTCCCATCTAGTGGAACAAAGGCAGCAAATGTATGGGAACACCAGAGCCTGTAAGTTCTCCTCCAGGCCATTTACCATCCAAACTTGGAAATATATTGCCATTCTTTCAGCGTCACTGGGTAAAACCCTGGCACTCCCTCCTTAATAGCATTCTCTGGTTGACTTCTCAGAGTAATGGCAATTGACCATCGGAGTCAATCTGCCTGATTTAAAATTTTAGAAAGGCTGTCAGTCATTATTTCGAGTGTATTCTCTGTGGCAACATCTCTATTACTCCTCGTCTACTTGCCAACTAACCAGTACAATATGAATGCTTTTCTTTGATGTTTCCATTTACTTTGATGTTCCTTGTGAATTGAATGTTTTGACAAAATGTGTCTTTCCTCTCCAATACTGAAGTACTGAACTATCCAAAATGTTAATTACCATAATACTCATGTACTTAATATTCAAATATTAAGCTTCTTCACCTAGAATTTCTCCTTCAAAGTAATTTTTTATCCTCTATCTTCAGGACAGAGCTTACTTTCTGTGTATATCAAGCAATATATTTGAGGATGATGATACGATTTATTCTCTTTTATAGCTCTGGTGAAATCCTGCATGGCCTTTACAATCCTTTTCTACATTCCTTTCATTATTTTTAGCTGTTTTAGGCTTCTGGAGGCAGGTTCAGCACTGCTATTGTTTCCACAGCCATTTGGAAATGCCAGCTGCTATTTATGCAGCAGATGACAGACTCCAATGCCTTTAAACAATGGAATATTTGAATTTTTCTGATTGGAATGTTTTATTAATTTTCTCAGATGGCTATGTCTTTTTTAGAACTTCTTTTCAGGATATTATTGCCCACTTGGCACATGACCTGGCATCTCCCTGGCCCCTCAGAACCAAGTAAACTTTTATTTTATTTGAAATTTATTTGAGAAAGCATATTATCAATAAACTATCTTATAAATTCAGATCCCACTGTTGTCACCCTCTTATATGGTCATGTCCATCTGATCCATCTCAGAGACCTTGAGTAGATATATAGCCACCAATTCTTTGTGGTATTAGCCTACATTACATGATACCAAGTGGGAAGTATTCATGAAGTATTCATTATAATGAAGCAAAGACTTCATTAGAAGATAGGATCAGTCTTGCTAAATAGAATAGGTTTATTACATTTTACTTAATATCTAGTTACACTACAACTGAGTTACGTGAGAGTCCATGGTAAGACCCAGACTGTATCTAAGAGAAAGTTCACGTTACTGCGACATAAACATTCAGCTAACACATTAACAGCAATTGAACAGCTGGAGTCTGGAATTCAAGATCTGGAGATTGGTTAACATTTTTCAGCAACAGTCCTTTATATCCTTATGGGCTGACCTTATCTCTTGACGTCAGTTAATGTTGTCAGGTACTAACCATCGTATACAGCAAGATCAAGTCCTGTGAGCAAAAGCCTTTCTTTCAGACAAAGAGACAGCTGACTAGCTTTAGTACTTAGAGATTTTTCAGGCTGACAAATCTATAAAGGCTCTCACTTTTGTCACCCTGGTGACTTTCAGAGACCCTGAGAAACCTTTGTGCAGGAATTTGAGTTCAGGTCCAAGTTTTTGCACATTATTGCAGACTTGTTAACGTTACTGGGTTTTTCACATATTTTGAAAGATGATAATTATTAATTGGTTGAATGTTCCAAGCAAAGCAATTGCACAGTTTCAAGGTTCCAGGATGGTGGAGTGCCAGTGCACAACGCAGCAAGGGGGTCAGGGAAGTGATGGAGTGTTTAGGGTGTGGGGTTGGAGCTATTGGGTTCAGTGTGGAGCAGAGTGGTGGGGGGATGTCAGCCCTCATGGAGAATGGAGGAGTAGATGTTGGAGTTTACTTGGTTCTGGGGGGCCAGAGAGATGTCAGGTCTACTGGAGTCATGTCCCAAGTGACCAAGAGAAATATCATGTCTGGCGACAACTGGTTTGGGTTCTGGGGGTGGTGCAGGGGAAGGTCGGCTCTGGCAGCAGGGTTGGGATGTTTGGGTTCTGCGCTGGAGGAAGGGGATAAGTTTGGCTCCAGCAAGATAGTATGGTGGTTGTCAGGTTCCATGGTGTATGATGGGAGTGTCTGGTCCTTTTGGGGAGGGATGTTGTTGGGTCAAGATCAGCTGATGTCTTGTCCCAGGAGAGCAGGTAGATGTTGGGTCCCAGTGCAGGCCAGGCAAAGCAGGGTGGTATAGAAAGGGAATGAACGTAATGATGAGGAGGGCTGTTATCTGGTCTGGGGACAGGGAGAGGATCATATCCCATGGCAGTGGGGTAAAGGTGTATAGGATTCAGGTCCCCAGACAGATGGGCAGGGTGCTGGGACAGAGTCTGTGAGTGTAAGTGGTCTGTGGGAGGTTCTGTAAGGGATGCATGAGGTAAGCTGGTGGGTCAATTGAACGTGTAGATTAGGAATTCAATAACATTGACAATATTTAATTTACAAAATGTAACAGGTTTTTCTGAGTAACCATTTACTTAACTGCCATGGAAATCTTCAAATTCTTTGATTTAAGTGAATGCTTTTAGAGAGCTGCAAGCTTAGGGCAATCGATCAGCAAAATCTTCAAATTCCCCAACAATTCCTTTGAAGTCAGTTATGATGGTAGAATTCCCAGGTTTTTGCTACAGAAACAAATATTTGGCTATCGGAAAATCTGGCCAATTTCAACAATTTTTTGCTGTCTTTTCAGTATGATGGCGTTTTAAAAAATGTTAAAGTTATCTTCTTCCTTGCACACATCTGCACTGTAACACATTCACCTTCAGATTAAAATTCAACTTGCCTCACCCACCCTACCACACACACAAAAGCAATGCTAAGCTTCCTCCACAAGCCATGATGTGGAAGTGCTGGTGTTGGACTAGGGTGGATACAGTTAAAAATTACACAACACCAGGTTATAGTCCAGCAGGTTTATTTGGAAGTACAAGCTTCCAGAGCGCTGCTCGTTTGTCAAGTTGCTACACTCTGAAAGCTTGTACTTCCAAATAAACCTGTTGGACTATAACCTGGCATTGTGTGATTTTTAACTTTGTACCTCCACAAGGTCATAGATCAAAGAGATGTACAGCATGGAAACAGACCTCTCGGTCCAACTCGTCCATGCTGACCAGATAGCCTAAGTAAACCTAATCCCATTTGCCAGCATTTGGCTCTTATTCCTTCAAACCATTCCTATTCATATACCCATCCAGATGCCTTTTAAATGTTCTAATTGTACCAGTCTCCACCACTTCCTCTGGCAGCTCTTTCCATACTGGCACCACCCTCTGTGTGAAAAAAGTCATCCTTTTGGTCCCTTTTATATCTTTCCTCCTCATCCTAAACCTATGCTGTCTAGTTCTGGACTGCCCCACACCAGGGAAAAAACCTTGACTATTTATCCTATCCATGTCCCTCATGATCTTATAAACCTCTATAAGGTCACCCCTCACCCTCTGACACTCCCGGGAACATAGCTCCAGACTATTCCGCCTCTCCCAATAGCTCAAACTCTCCAACCCTGGCAACATCCTTATAAATCTTTTCTAAAACCTTTCAAGTTTCACAACATCCTTCCTATAGCAGGGAGACTAGAATTGCATGCAGTATTTCAAAGTGGCCTAACCAATGCTCAGTATAGCCACAACAAGACCTTCAAACTCTTAGACTCAATGCACTGATCAATAAAGGCAAGCATACCACATGTCCTTTTCACTATCCTATCTCCCTGTGACTTCACTTTCAGGTGTTCTGATATTGTACTTCAACATGGCTGCAGTATGACTCCAGTCCACTGTACTGTTCTGCCTGCTTGCTGGGATAGAACTCCTGACTGGTGTAAATCATATTTCACAAGTTGTTCATTGGCTAGATGTTTTGGAAACTGAAGTCATAGTTTTTAAAAATGTAGACAGTGCCAACAATTTACATTTACATATCACCTTTTCAGGAGTGTGACCTAATAGTAATAAATGACAATGCGTCAAAGAAGGAAACATTAGGACAGCAGAATGAGGTGATCCCTGATCACAGTCTGATTGGTTTAAATTGCAATTGAAATTCTATCAGTTCTCCATCATTCTTGCATTAAAGGCCAAATTCACTTTGCCTTTCTAATTAATTGCTGTGCCTGCATGCAAATTTTTACTTGGACCACTGCTGAACTGTAGCTTGAAAGGAATGCTCACGCAGGGAGTTTGAAGGGAAGACAGGTAGATGTTTTGCCATTGTTAACACATTCAATTGAAGAGCAGAAGTAAATAGATCAGTAGTTTGCAGCATCAGAGGGATCAAAATAACATTTTTTAATTGGGATATGATGATAGATTATCAAATAGAAAGAGCCACTCATGGTACACACCTGGCTGCATGGTCGAAACATCCTGATGAAGGGCTCTGGCCCGAAACGTCGAATTTCCTGTTCCTTGGATGCTGCCTAACCTGCTGTGCTTTAACCAGCAACAAATTTTCAGCTCTGATCTCCAGCATCTGCAGACCTCACTTTTTACACATATATATGATGACCAATAAGAGATATGGAGGGCATTTTCACCTGAAGATGTGTTGTGAGTAGGTGTTCTTAGTAGACAATACGAAACTACAAACAAAATACAATATGTCTCTCAATGACTTGAAAGTCTTTTTATACATTTGTATCTGGCCTTGCAGTTCCCAACTAATTAGGCTGAGTGGTTGTAATGCCTACTCAGTCTCCACTCCAGTATTTAAAGGAAAATTGCAAAGATGATAGTTAATGAAGTCTAAAGAGACTATTAGATTGAACTCTTCATACTTAATTGATTATTCTCTAAATGTGATGTTTGGGCTGGTTGGACCCGTCGGGAGATATTGCTTCTTAATGAAATAAAGTTGAACCTGTAAATGAAAGCAAGAAGACATGGTCACATGTGGGAGTTTGAATGTAGCAGGGGTCAGGTAGCAGCAGGAGAATGGTGCAGTGCTCCTGGATTTAATATTGAAAGTAGCTTAATGACACAAAGCAAGCCCAAAGGAAAAAAGGAGCTGAAAATGTGTTGCTGGAAAAGCGCAGCAGGTCAGGCAGCATCAAAGGAGCAGGAGAATCGACGTTTCGGGCATGAGCTCTTCTTCAGAAATGAGGAAAGTGCGTCCAGCAGGCTAAGATAAAAGGTAGGGAGGATGGGCGTTGGAAATGCGATAGGTGGAAGGAGGTCAAGGTGAGGGTGATAGGCCAGAGTGGGGGTGGGGGCAGAGAGGTCAGGAAGAAGATTGCAGGTTAGGAAGGCAGTGCTAAGTTCGAGGGATTTGACTGAGGCAAGGGGGGGGAGGGGAAATGAGGAAACTGGAGAAATCTGAGTTCATCCCTTGAGGTTGGAGGGTTCCTAGGTGGAAGATGAGGCGCTCATCCTCCAGCCGTTGTGTTGCTATGATCTGGCGATGGAGGAGTCCAAGGACCTGCATGTCCTTGGTGGAGTGGGAGGGGGAGTTGAAGTGTTGAGCCACGGGGTGGTTGAGTTGGTTGGTCCGGGTGTCCCAGAAGTGTTCTCTGAAACGTTCCACAAGTAGGCGGCCTGTCTCCCCAATATAGAGGAGGCCACAATGGGTGCAATGGATGCAGTAAATGATGTGTGTAGAGGTGCAGGTGAATTTGTGGTGGATATGGAAGGATCCCTTGGGGCCTTGGAGGGAAGTAAGGGGGGAGGTGTGGGCGCAAGTTTTGCATTTCTTGCGGTTGCAGGGGAAGGGGCTAGGAGTGGAGGTTGAGTTGGTGTGGACCTGACGAGGGAGTCACGGAGGGAGTGGTCTTTTTGGAATGCTGATAGGGGAGGGGAGGGAAATATATCTCTGGTGGTGAGGTCCGTTTGGAGGTGGCGGAAATGACGATGGATGATACGATGTATATGGAGGTTGGTGGGGTGATAGGTGTCGACCAGTGGGGTTCTGTCCTGGTGGCGATTGGAGGGGCGGGGCTCATGGGCGGAGGAACGGGAAGTCGAGGAGATGCGGTAGAAGGCATTGTCGATCACATCTGGGGGGAAATTGTGCTCTTTGAAGAAGGAGGCCATCTGGGTTGTATGGTATTGGAACTGGTCCTCCTGGGAGCAGATGTGGAGGCGACAAAGGAATTGGGAGTATGGGATGGCGTTTTTACAGGGGGCAGGGTGGGAGGAGGTGTAGTCTAGGTAGCTGTTGGAGTTAGTCGGTTTATAGTAAATGTTTGTGTTCATTCGGTCGCCCGAGATAGAAATGGAAAGGTCTAGGAAGGGGAGGGAGGAGTCTGAGACGGTCCAGGTGAATTTGAGGTCGGGGTGGAAGGTGTTGGTGAAGTGGATGAACTGTTCAACCTCCTCGTGGGAGCACGAGGCAGCGCCAATACAGTCAGCGATGTAGCGGAGGAAAAGGTGTGGGGTGGTGCCAGTGTAGCTGCCGAAGATGGACTGTTCCACATATCCTACGAAGAGGGCAGGCATAGCTGGGGCCCACGCGGTGAAAGGAAAAAAGGACCTACTCCTGCTCCTAACATCTGTATTCCTATCGGTCTCTCACTGCCACCTTTTAACCAACTTAGTTCAGGGATAGTGAGGCGGGGCTCGGAGCATCAGAATAATTAGGCTACTTCAGGTTGACAAACTACAAATGGATAACCACAAAGATCAGTACTGAGGACTAAACGATTTATGATTCATATTAATCATGACAAAGATACATACTATTGCAATAAAATTTGCTGATGATACAATGGTGGATAGGAAAATAAATCATCGAGTCATAGAGTCATACAAACTCTTCAGTCCAACTAGTCTATTCTAAACATAATCCCAAACTAAACTAGTCCCACTTGCCTGTGTGTGGCCCCCAATGCCTCTAAACATTTCTTATTCATGTATTTATCCAAATGTCTTTTAATCTTTGTAACTGTACCTGCATCCACTACTTCCTCTGGAAGTTCATTCCATAAATGAAGCACACTCTGCATTAAAAAATTGCCCCCATGTCTTTTTTAAATATTTTTCCTCTCACCTTAAAAATATGCTTTCAGTCTTGAAATTTCCCACCCTGGGGGAAAAGACACTTGCTATTCACTGCATCATTATTTTATAAACCTCTATAAGGTCACTCCTCAACCTCCTGTGCTCCAGTGAAGAGAGTTGCAGTCTATCCAACCTCTCCTTATGACCCTAACCCTTGAAGGAGTTGAGTCAGCAAAGACATTCAGTCAGGTTAAGTAAGTGGAAAATAATTAGGCAGATGTAGAAAATGTGAGATTGCATGTATTAACAGGAAATTTTAAAAAGCCTACCTATTATTTAAATGAAGCAAGACCACAAAATGTGTGGTACAGAGGAATCTGACATCCTTGGACAAGAATCAGGGGCAGATTTTCCACTGGGCAAACAGTTGTCATGCTGGCGGAGGTTGAATTTGTGCATGGGACTTTGCAGAATTCCCATCCTATCACTATGCGTAGGAAATGCCTGGGAAATTGAACTTTCCATTGGGCATTTACTCAACACTTGGAGCCATATCAAAGTCTTGGAAAAAATCAGACACTTTGATGAAATTATATAACATAATGAAATACTATTAAGTATGTAGACTAACTCCTGAGTAACTATTAGACAGCTTCCAGACCTTGATCTGAGTTATGCAGAGCTTTCTGCAATATAACTCTATGATATCCCCTGAAGATGCAACACTCTGACCCGGGACCCAAATTAAGTCACTCTGTTGGACCCAACACCAGAACTTCTTCCCCCTAACCCTGCCACCATTGGTTCTGAAACCCACTGCACTTGGCATGACCTTCAAAACACAGGCCACCACCACCAAACACAGTTCCCACTTTCCTCAGTCAGTTCCGCTATGAAATAAAAGTTAGCATGGAAGTACTACTCTGCATTTTGGATGGAGACTTGAACGGAATCTCCTCTCAGAAATCAAGAGTTCACTTCTTTTGCAAAAAAGGGCCAGAATGGCCTTCAGCATGAGAGTGCCACTTCCTGAAAATCTGGACCATAAAACAGTGGCATGCAGAAACAGCAAGGAAAGCAAATAGAACATTGGCCTTTATTGCAAGAGTTGTTGGAATTTAAAAGTAAAGCTGTCTTTCTGCAATTATGTAGGGCATTTGTTTGAATTAATAATTGCAAAACCTAAATTAAAATTGCTCTTAATGAATTATTAACATATAGAAATTACCAAGTCTCCTTTCCAAAGGGATTTGTATGCTCTCAAACAAATTGCATCTTATTACAAAATTCACTGGATTAAAGAATTCCTGATATGGTATCAATTTCGAATTTTCAATTGCGCTCATCCCTGCCATTATCCATTTCCAAATCCAATTATGCCTACAAATACAAATACTATTGCTATTCCAATGACTTGATTCACAATATGACTGTTGTTTGCAATCTAAACCATTTCACACCTTTGAAATGACCATGGTTGTCAGATCAGTTATAAATAGACTTCCAATATTACCAATTTCAAGACAACAGAAAGATGTACAGAGGAACCTTGATTATCCAAATGAAATGGGCAGGCAGTATTTCTTTTGGATAATTAATTATTCAGTTGATTCAATGCCTCTCCTCTGGGGCTCGGAGTCTTCCGAGCAACTTTTTCCTTGCTCTGCCTGCCCTGCTCCCTCTCTCTGTCTCAGGGTTTGTTTCTGAGCAGATACACACTTGTGTGTAAGGGACCTGCAGCATTGCTGAAGCCTCCCCAACCCCATCCCTGATCAGTTCAATGGGATTTGACACAGCAAACACTTGCTAAGTCAGGAGACGAGGCAGCAGCACACTGCATGTGAGTCCCCGCTCCCCTGTCCATCCCTACCCCATCCTATCATCTGCGTACCCACCTCCCATCTGCCCCCAACCCCGTCTGTGCCCCCTGAACCCCCACCGCTGGGCTAGACAGAGTGGACACCAACAGTAAGACTGCTGCTGCCTTTGGAGGGGGTGAGGTGGGGTGAGTCTCAAAATAGTACACCCACACAACCACACACCCACCTTTTTGACAGGTTCTACCTTTGCCCATTACAGGACAATGTTGGAGACATTATCCAAGGAAAGGGGGGTGGTCGAGCTTTGATACACCCCTGTGTAGAACTCCAGGGAAACTGTGGGGGGGGAGAGAGAGAGAGGGCGGGTGGTCAGTCATTTGGAAACTGTGCCTGGGCTCCCTTGTTGTCCAGGACTGTTCTCAGCAGCATTTCAGTAAGCCAAATTCACTTTTAATCACTATAGACAAAAGATGCAATCAGTGTTTGAAACACCTCTTTGATACAATGTTTCTATCGGGACCTTGAGATTTTCTTTGGATAATCCGAAATTCAGATAATTGACATTCGGGTAATCAAGGTTCCTCTGTAGCTCTATTTGTCAGATACATGAGGATATCTTGAAAATACATGGATTTCTTCTTTATCAATGTCAAACTTAAATTTCATTTTATATTTGTTTGAATTATTTCAATACAAAGATTGAAAAACAATTACGTACTATATAGTAATTTATTAAAATAATGAAGAAAATCTTGAGTAAATCATTATTCAATATTTTCTGTTGTCTGCTTCTGTATCTCAAATACATAAAATTTTAGGAACAAATTACCACAGATGCTAGAATCTGTATTGAAAACAACAAATGCTGGAGATCACAGCAAGTCAGACAGAATCCACAGTGAGAAATCAAGCTAATGTTTCAAGTCTAGATGACTCTTCATCAGATCTGAAGTGAAGTGCGGAGGGGCAACATTCATGCAATAATTGGGGAAGGGGTATGGTGGAGGGGTTGGGGGTAGTGGAGGGGAGGGTGTAGAGTGCTGGTGGGGAATCAATGTTGATAGTTCAGAGTAAGTGATCAGAATGTGAGGATGGCAGATATGTCGAACTTTCAGACTTTAAATGGCAGAGAGTCCCACTAGGATGGGGGGAGGGGAGAGAGGACAATGTAACAGAGAACGTAACAAGTAAAGCTAAAAGAAAGGGAAGAAATAGGAGTTGGTCTACAATCTGAAAATGTTGAACTCAATTCTTTAACTCCAGAAGGCTGTGAAGTGCCTAAATTGAAGATGAGATGCTGTTCCCTCAGTTTGCGCTGTGATTCAGTGTAGCACTGCAGCATGCCAAAGAAAGACATGTGGGCGTGCGAGCAGAATGTTGTGTTAAAGTGACCAGCTACCGGAAGGTTGGTGTCATGCTTGCGCATAGACCAGAGGTATTCTGAAAAGTCGTCACCCAGTCTGCATTTGGTTTCTCCAAATTAGAGTAGGGCACATTGATTGCAGTGAATACAATACACAAGACTGGAAATATTTTGGTCTTTTTCATGATTCTGCTCCACATTTTACCTATTTATATTGTACATCTAAAGGAACATTTACGTTTCAGCTATAAGTCTGCAACAATGGATTGCATGTTCATCTAAGCATGGCATTCAGTAAAATTCTCTTGCCCAGAGGACAGCTTTGCAAATTTGTGCTGATAAATATGGGGAGAGATGCTGTTCAAAATAATACATTTCAAATATTTAGACAGTAAAAGCAGCATCATATAAACATTTAAATTAATGGAAAATCACTTTAAAAATAGGTAATCTTTTCATCTTAATTTAACACTGCACTGTATTTATACACTACATGCTGTCAAACTAAAGTGGTTGATGGCATCTTTCCAGGAATAATCTTATTCTAAATCATTTTTGTAAGGACAGTCCATGTTCAAAAGACACAGAATGGCTGACAAGTGATATGTAGAAATAAGCAGCCTGCTCCAGCATTTAAACAAAACATAATGATACCTTTGAACAGGGCCATCCCAATGGGTACGGGGGACCTACAAGCAACCATCTGAGATGGCTTGATAAGAGGATGCCTAAGGATAGTCACAAGTTCATTAACGTATGACAAGTGATTGACTCAAGCCGCAATAATGAAAGGATGTCCCTTTAGGTGAGACCAGTTAGAACAAAGGGTGTAAATCTCAGTCCATGAACCAGCCTAACTCATTAAGTAGCTATGAAAACAACAGTTAAAGTTATTTTGTAATAATCTGTTGCTTCTTTGAACTTATTCACAACATTAAGAAAATGAGTACGAGTTAAAGATTCTTCAGATAATCAAAGAGGTGGATTTCAACATAATTGTAGAAACACAAAAAAACCAAAGTATAATAGAAGAATTAGGGGAAAAACATTTAAACCTAGATGTGAAAGTTAATTAGTCTCAGGGGAGACGTTGTACTCCTGGGGGAGCATGGAGGTCATGAAATTATAAGTAGTATTGTAAAATTGAGGAAGATTCCGAGTGTGAACAGAGTATGTCAATTAGAAAAGCAATACGAGAGAGTTGGAATATGTAGTAACTCTGAAGAACCATTTTGCATTTAGAGTAATTGAGTCATAGAGATGTACAACATGGAAACAGACCCTTCAGTCCAGCTTGTCCATGACGAGCAGATATCCTAACCTAGTCTATTCCCATTTGTCAGCACTTGGCCCATATCACTCTAAACCCTTCCAATTCATATATACATTCAGATGCTTTTTACATGCCTCAAATGTATCAGCTTCCACTACTGCCTCTGGCAGCTCATTCCATACACAACCCTCTGCATGAAAAAGTTGCTCATTAGATCCCTTTTAAATCTTTCCCCTCTCACCCTAAACCTATGCCCTCTCGACCTGGTCTCCCCCACCCCAGGGAAAATACCTTGTCTATTTATCCTATCCATGAACCTCATGATTTTATAAACCTCTATAAGGTCACCCTCAGCCTCCAATACTCCAGCAAAAACAACCCCAGCCGATTCAGTATCTCCCTTCGGCTGAAAATCTCCAACCCTGGCAACACCCTTGTAAATCTTTTCTGAACCCTTTCAAGTTTCACAAAATCCTTCCGATAGGAAGATCAGAACTGCACACAATATTCCAAAACTAGCCTAACCAATGACATGTACAGCCGTAACATGGCCTCCCAACTCCTGTACTCAATACTCTGACCCAAAAAGGAAAACATACCAAATGCCTTCTTCACTATCCTATCTACCTTTGACTCTACTTTCAGGGAACTATGAACCTGCACTCCTAGGTCTCTTTGTTCAGCAACACTCCCCAGGACATTACCACTAAGTATATGTTCTGCTCTGATTTGCCTTTCCAAAATGTAGCACCTCGCATTGATCTAAATTAAACTCCATCTGCCACTCCTCAGCCCATTGGCCCATCTGATCAAGGTCCCATTGTACTTTGAGGTAAGCTTCTTCTCTGTCCACTATATCTCTGTGTGTAACTGGAACAGTGGAAAATATAAGAGAAATTACAGAATTTGATAGAGATAGCACATGGAATACAATGAATAACAGAATTCAAGCAATTCTTAGAGATAAGTAAGATCCCACGGACTATATCCAGCAACTTTGGAATGTAAATGAACAGGGTCCTTAGAAAAATTCCGTGACATAGAGATTACAATGATTGTTAAAACACCATGAAAACTATGGGAACCTAGGTCTGTCCATAAGAATGACCATCATTTATTAAGTGTTTCACAGGATTGCATTTATAGAATAAGGGGGGAGGACACAATGACCACACTGTATGTGAATATTGTAACAGAAAATATATAAACATTTCGTGCAAGAATCAAAAATCATTGATCTTTCTTCTGATCTGAGCCATTGATTAAGAGAATGATCAGGTTCTCATGCAAGGACAGATTTGGGGAAAATCGTTTGGCCTTCTCCCTGCATTAACTGGTTGTTACTTGAATAAAGTCTGCCGCTTGCCTGAATCCTGCCTGCCTCCTGAGTCTTTGTCCCTGGTTGGGGGTGTACACTCCTCTAATTCTCAAGTCAGGAGAGGCAGTGAATATGGTGTAAACTGCATTACAACAATGCTGATGTAGAAAACCAGTCTTAGACCAAGTTCTCCCCAGCCACTAAAAAAGGTGGGTTTCAGTCACAAAATATTCATGTGTACAAGTAGGAATCCTATTTCTCATTGGTAAGATTCAAATCTGGTTGTTAAAACTTTATAAGCAAAGTTAAACATTTTTCTCTCAATGTGAAAAACCTCATTTTACCTTCCTCACCATATTTTTCCGAATGTCTTGCTATTGCCTACATATATTCATAGAATCAGAGATTTATACAGCAGGGAAACAGAATTTTCTGTCCAACTTATCCATGCTAACAAGACATCCTAAATTAATCTAGTACCATTTACAGCATTTGGCCCAAATCCTTGTAAACCCTTCCTATTCATATACCCAACCAGATGCCTTTAAAATGTGGTGGAGGCAGGTGTAATTTCAACATTTAAAAGGTATCTGGATGGGTACATGAACAGGAAGGGTTTAGACGAATATGGGTCAAGTGCTGACAAAAGGGATTAGGTCAGTTTCAGAAATTTGGTTGGCATGGATGAGAAGGACCGAGGGCTCTGTTTCTGTGCAGTGTGACTCTATGTGGGCAATAGCAAGTCTTATGGAAATATATGGCGAGAAAGATAAAATAAGATTTTCAACATTGAGAGAAACAGGTGTAATTGACTGGAAGGCAAACAGCAACCTCCAACAGATGTGGAGCTACCTCCTTATGAAGAGTTTGAAGGAAAAGGCCCATTCATGATGGTGAAGAAAATATAGAACACCCACAGTTCCTTTCTGTTTTTCTGGAATATCCTCCAGATGAGCAATGTGCAGTACTTCTGACAAATGAGGAGACAGTGACAGAACTGTATCATTTGTTGGAGCATTCCAAATACATGGCATTAGATACTGTACATGGGTAGTGGTGAGAGCACCATACTGAGGGTGAGTGCATAGACAATTCAACATCTTATTCCACCAGTGTCTTCAAGGACCTTATGTTATCATCTCAAAATGCATTCCCTCACCTGTACAGGTCTGGAGGTTGCTTGTTGCATACTACAGATAGAGTCACATAATCATTGCATGGTGTGCTCTGGACAACCAGAACAGGCATTGAGGGATGTTACAAACGATGAGGATCTGTGAGGACCATAATATTGTTTCAAATATGAAAATGAAGACAGATCTGAAGGGACATCACCTTCATGAATCTACAGCATAGCAGCATCAGCCTTAGCATCAACTACAACAATCAAACAGCACATCTTTAGCAATGGCTTTCAATGGAACTGAGTTGGGTCAAAGTTCAATCGTTGAACTGTAACTGTGTAGATGTCTGGAAAGGCAAGCAGCTCCTGCTTGATCCCAATGCAAATACATTGTTTTTGTTTGCTGTTTATTCACTTTTTTTATTAAGTGACAGTTAGGTTGAAATGTTTTGAAGAGCTTTTAGCTGCCAGGCTCAGCAGGATTTTTCACCATATTTTCGCGAACTTCCTATCTCACCCCTCTGGTGTGATGGTCACCCAATTTGAGCTTGATCTTACCATGAATGGAGCCAAGAAAAAATCCTCTACTGCCAAGATATTCCAGGACTGACTTGCATTCCTGACATTGACACCAGCTTTGGAAGACCGGTGGTAGTCCGGAGTTGTTCTGCGCAGTTTTCCGCAAATGTGACAGGGGCAGCACAGTTCCTTAGTGGTTAGCACTGCTGCCTTACAACACCAGCAAACTGGGCTTAGTTCCAGCCTTGGCTGACTGTCTGTCTGTGTGGCCTTGTCTGCCCCATTGTGAGCTGTTTACTTCCAGAATGATACATGGGCAGGATTCAGTGAGACAAAAATAGCTGGCTCAGCTGCTAATATTGGCGTAGGTAGAGGAAACGTGGTGAGGCATCCTGTGTGAGTAAGTAGGAAGCACAAAGGGCATGGAGAGTTAGAAATCTGGGGAATGGGTGAGTGAGAGTGAGCAAATGATGGAAGATGCTTCATCAATATTGGGCATGATTGGCCATGATCCTTGGTGGGAGGTAGCAGAGTAAAGTGTGACTGTGAAGTATCAAAAGGATGATGGTGGCACTTGCCTTTACAGAGTGCAGGATGTCATTAATCTTTCTACACTGTTGATTGTTCCTCTAGTCTCTGTGCATGACACTAACCCAGGTAGTGGCTTTAGACCAGACTGGCAGGGGCTGGTGCTCTGGTCTCCTTTGGTAGTTCTCAGACAAGTGAACTGCCAACTAGCTGATCCACCAGGACCTCCAGGTCCCTGTCCACAAAGTGGAGTGCCAATCTTTCTCTATTGACCATATCTGGTGCAGATCTTCACACATTTGAATTGTGGGAGGAGCAAGTTGCTATTCCTGGCTTGCAGTATTTGAACTGATGCACAGTTAGAATTTACAAATAGCACCAACGTCAAGATCTCATGACAAGCTGTGTGCAATATGGTGAGCATGGCCTCTCTCTGGTGCTCTGGTCTCCTGATGATGCCACCATCATCCTTTTGATACTTCACAGTCACACTTTACTCTGCTACCTTCCACCAAGGATCATGGCCAATCACGCCCAATATTGATGAAGCATCTTCCATCATTTGCTCACTCTCACTCACCCATGGAGACCTGGTCCTCACTCCATAAGGTGAGCAATATAAAACTGAATGAAACAATTCACTGAAGGTCACAGATAGAATCCATCCATGAATTGTCACGAAATTGACAGTCAAATTTGTGATAAGTTCAGGTCATAGGGCTTTTATAAATATAAAAAATAGGAAATCAAGTACACAAACACTTAATACATTACATTTAAACTGGAAATATTAATGAGGTGCATTAATAATCACACATAAAATTTTAGGAATGTATATTTAAATGCATGTTATTCGAATATGTAGAGAAGACAATACTTAAAATTCTGAAAATGACAAAATTAGCTTGTCTACAAGAATTGCATATAATTATTATCCATCAGGAAAACTGATATTTCAATGAGACTCAAGTAAAAATGAGGTACAAATTTCAATCAGATGTTGACCTTTTCCCCAGGCGAGCTACATGTGGAGTCATGTGGATTATGATGTAAAGGCGTTGATTTTGTTTTTATTTAATGAATGCAAATATTCAAAGCCAGTGACAGCCTCATTTGCTATGTTTAAGGTGATTAGTATTTAATCTGTACAAATAATATGCAGCATTGTTTATGTTTTTCCACAAATGCGCAGGCATTATATACGGAAACTCCACTGGTAGACATTAGCTGCACAAAGGCCTTGGCTTATACTGAAACAATTTAGCAAGGACCACTCTCACTGTGATAGTTCAGAATATGCCATTCAACAGATAGGGTTTGTCACAAGGAACTTGTTAGTTATTTCCTGTATTTCCCATTCTTTGGTCCAAGGATATCTGTCGATCTTGTTCAGGAAGGTTGTTCCATTTAGGGTATAGAGTACTTCCCGAATATTACAATGCTACAATGCTGCCAGCCTAGTGGTCACCAAGTGAAACTTCATTAGATATCTTGACAAGGAAGGAAATTCTGTAGATTCCAAGGCTTAACTTTGATCAATCTGTTTGGATGTACTGTATTACAAAATCTCAAATGTGGGCCAAAAACTAGTCCAGACTAAAATTTACGTTCAAAATAAAAGACAAAATTTAGCAAAAGAAAATTCACTGAAGGTCTGCTTTTGGGCACAGAACTCTTCATGCATGACTACCCTGAGCTCAGTCCTGTTGAGCAGACAGCACACAAATATTGTTGTTGCCTGCTTACTGATACAATTGTTCACACAGCGCAGTGCAAGAGATACTGTTGACTATCTAAACACTCAGCAGGATGTCTGTCTGTGTACATGGCCTAAGTGGTATTATCACTGGACTGTTAATCTAATGACCTGGGTCATTGTTAATAACTAATGTTGTGGGCACTCGGGTTCAAATTTCGTCATGGCAGATGGTGGAAATTAAATTCAATAAAAATCTAGTGATGACCATACATCCACTGTTGATCGTTGAACAAAAAACTATCTGGTTCACTCATGTGAAGGGAAGCAATTTACAGAGTGGTCTACAAGTGATTCCAGACCGACAGCAGTGCGGATGACTCATAAGCGAGGAATGGGTAATAAATGCCGGCTTAGCCAGTGATGCCCACATCTTATGAATGAATCAACACTAGCTGTCCAAAGCATTGGCCATGCATACAGAGAGACATCCTGCTGAACATTTAGGTAACCTCTTAAAGACTCCCTCTCCCTCTTAAAGAAGATGTTCATTCAGGATACAGCAGCTGCTGCAGCAAACTCATTAGGCTTTAAAAAAAAGAATAAACATCAAATGGCAGTCATAGTTATGGTGCATGCAGCATCTGGTGGCTAATATCTCAGTATCCACTGAAGCATAGGTTGAATCCTCTCAATGTCTCAATGCTGCAGCAGAAGCTCAGACTCCCTTTACAAAGTTCATACAGACTCTGACAACAATTCAGCAACTTACTCCCCACCAGATTACTAGAATAGTTGAAATGCTGCCCCAGGATAATACATTGTACTGCACAACTGTGTCAAATTACTCACATTTTAACCACCCGAGGACCTATACTTAATACACAACCACAGCAAAGGCAAAAACATCCTGTTTCTTTATTGTTAGGTTACTCAAGTAGGCTTTGAAATGTTTTAAGTCTTCAATACCAAAGAAACATCAGGAAACATTTACAGAAGACGAAATTTGCTAATTCAGTACTGAATAGACTTAAAAGAAAGAGCAAAGCACCTAAACTACATGTCCCTGAACACATTGGGCAATTTAACATGGCCAGTTCACCCAACCTGCACACCTTCCACTGGAGCACCCAGAGGAAACCCATGCAGACACAGAGAGAATGTGCAAACTCCATACAGACAGTCGCTTGAGGCTGCCTTGAACCCGGGCCCCAGGTACTATCAAGCAACAGTGTTATTTGGTGGACTTTTCTATAAAATGATAAACAAATGAAAAAAAATGTTCTGATGTATAGTCTAAAAAATGAACACTGACAGCATCACAGTTGTTCTCATTTCATTTAAGCAGACCTGAAAATTTCTCAAAATAAGAAGGAAAACCCAATGTCAAAAGTATGGAATATCAACCTAACAGAGCTTTGGAAATCAATTTAAATTTACAACAACCAAACAAAGTAAAGGTTTAAAATTTTAAAAAGGTTCATTTTAAAATTAAAACTGCAAACATTTTGTAGGTTTAGGCAGGTTAAATCACTTTTGGAATATTGCGTGCAGTTCTGGTCTCCTTCCTATCAGAGGGATGTTGTGAAACTTGAAAGGGTTCAGAAAAGTTTTACAAGGATGTTGCTAGGTTTAGAGGATTTGAGCTACAGTGAGAGGCTGAATAGGCTGGGGCTGTTTTCCCCTTGCGTTGGAGGCTGAGGAGTGACCTTATAAAGGTTTGTATAAGATCGTGAGGGGCATGGATAGGATAAATAAACAAGGTCTGTTCTCTGGGGTGGCACAGGTGGTTTAGGTTTAGGGTGAGTGGAGAAAGGTATGAAAGGGACCTAAGAGGCAACGTTTTCACAAAGAGGATGGTGCATGTATGGAATGAGCTGCCAGAGGAGGTGGTGGAGGCTGGTACAATTACAATATTTAAAAGGCATCTGGATAGTTATCTGAATAGGAAGGGTTTAGAGGGACATGGGCCAAGTGTGGCAAACAGGATAGATTGGGTTGGGATATCTGGTCGGCATGGACGAATTGGACAGAAGGGTCTGATTCCATGCTGTACATCTCTATGACTCTCTATGATTCTACATGCTGTGCAGCCAGGGATCAGTAGCTCACAAATACCAGAGGGCCCACTAGGACCAATGGTCACTGTGAGGACTGCGTTCTGGATCAATGTTGAAGCCATAGGAGAGAGGGATGTAGGGTGGGCTGGGGGATTTGGGGAGAGAACAGACGCCAGGAAAAGGATAGGGTGAAAAACAGTATGTCTGATATAGTGAAGTGAGGGGTGGGGCTACGGGTAAGGTGGCTTCCAGATTTCTGGATCCCTCCTTTTGCCACAGAATGCCTGAGAATGAACTAGTCCCAAACAAATCCTTGAACACCTGCCATTGAATTTGCTGTATGGTTGGCACACATAGTGAGATCCTGTCTGGTTGAATACCAGGACAGTAGGCTGTCATGTTACTTAAGGGATCACTTTTCTTCTAGGTGGTAAGGAGGCCCCCTCCTCTCTTTCATCTTGGAGCTTCACTGAGTGAAGTGCACCCGATTACATAGAGCTGCTTCTTGGGGTTGTTTCTTTGACAGTGTATGTGACCGTATGTGCATGAGAGGTTATGTTTGTGTGTGGGACAATGTGTGAGAGAGAGTGTGTGTGTGTGTCTGTGTGTGTGCGTGTCTGTGTGTGTGTGTGTGTGTGTGTGTGTGTGCGCGCGCACATATATGTCTGTGTGTGGGAGACAGACAGAGAAAATGTGCATGACAGTGTGTGCACATGTGTGTCAGAGAGAATTTGTGAGATAGTGCATGAGTGAGAGAAAGAAAATGTGTGTGAGAGTGTGCGTGAATGAAAGACAAAAAAAGTGTGTGTGGCTCTGTGTGTGTGCGCGTACGTGAGAGAGACAGTGTGAGAGAAATAGTGTGTCAGAACGTGAAAGAAAGCTTGTGTGAAAGAGTGAGAGTAAGAGAGAATGTGTGTGTGTCGTGGAAATTAAATTGACTCGACTCAAATGCTAGCAAGAGCAAAGAAAAATTTTATTACAGGCCTTTGCAAAGGGACCCTCTGTACTCGACAAAATACCTTATGCAAGGAGTCCCGAGTATCCTTTATACCATACTTCGATCAGCCTTATCTCACCTCAAGGACAATCAGCTTGGGGACAGTTTGAGCCCTTTTCCACATAAGGAGTTGTTTTCCCATTCTTTTACTGTTGAAAAAAACTGCTACTGTCCTTGTGTTTTCCCTTGACTGTGCCGAATTAAATAGTTTGCAAAACTTGCAAGGACAGGCTGTCTGTTCACAGAATTCAGCGAAGTCAGGCTGCCTGCATTAAATTGACTTGGGAAGGTATTCTTTTACAGATTTCACAATAAATGTTAATTTTGTTAATTTTCCATTACATTTCCCCCTTTGTCATTTTATGACTACAAGGACAACAACCAAATAAAAGAGCTGAAAATGTGTTGCTGGAAAAGCGCAGCAGGTCAGGCAGCATCCAAGGAGCAGGAGAATTGACCGTTTCGGGCATGAGCCCTTCTTCAGGAATGAGGAAAGTGTGCCAAGCGGGCTAAGATAAAAGGTAGGGAGGAGGGACTTGGGGGAGGGGCATTGCAAATGCGATAGGTGGAAGGAGGTTAAGGTGAGGGTGATAGGCCGGAGTGGGGGTGGGGGCGGAGACGTTAGGAAGAAAACTGCAGATTAGGAAGGTGGTGCTGAGTTCGAGGGTTGGGACTGAGACAAGGTGGGGGGAGGGGAAATGAGGAAACTGGAGAAATCTGAGTTCATCCCTTGTGGTTAGAGGATTCCTAGGTGGAAGATGAGGCACTCTTCCTCCAGCCGTCATGTTGCCAGATTTAAAAAAAACAGAGCTAGATAACTAAAAGTTGGCAATCTTAACAGCTATCTGTGTTGTAAGGAGCACTTGAAATGGTCCCAGCCACCTCTTCGCCTTCCACTTTTTCCTCCTGAAGTCTTTCACCAATATCCAGTCTCCAGGTTCTAGATGGTGCAGCTTCCCTTCTGCTGGCTGGGGTAGTGCTGCTTTCACTTGATTCTATATTGAAGATAAAAGTGTAGAGAGTTTTATACAGTAACACAACATCTCATCCTCACAGTGGCCTGATATCTGTCTTATCTTAAGTCTTGAGCCAATTCCTGTGTTGGGCGGTCTACCAAATAAAATCTCAAATGGACCACGATTAGCTCTTCCTCTCCTCCTAGGTATCTTATACATCAGCAGAATTGGAAGTGCCTTTGTCCATGCCACCCCTAATTGCTCATAACATTTTGTCAATTTAAATTTTTCTTTTTAGGGTAGCAATTTTCTCTTTCCACTGCCCCACCACTCGCTGGATGGTAGGCACAGTGTTGTCTCATGTTTATTCCCAAATAATCACTGATCTGCTGTAGGGCATTATTGACAAATGGTGACCCATTATTGCTACTGAGCCTTTCAGGGATGCCCCATTTTGGGATTATTTCAGTTAGCAGAGCCTTGGCTACTGCACTGGCATCCTACTTAGACATGGGGAATGCTTCCACCCATTTGGAAAACATATCAACTATTATCAGACAATACCTTTTCCTTTTGCTGGGTGTTAGTTCAATAAAATCCATCTGTAAATGTTCAAAGGGCTTTAGGGTTGGGGGTGTGCTGCCTGACTCATCTGTATTTCCCTGCCTACATTATTAATGGCACAGATAACACATCGTTCACAATACTTCTGGGAGTAATGAATAAATCCCCTAGTGTTCCAGTGTGCTGAAATACTGTCATACATCCCCCCTTTAGACACATGGTCCTTACTGTCTGTCAGTTTGGCATAGAATGGAAATAATGATTGTGGTAGACAGGGTTTACCACTGGGGCCACACCATACTCCTTCCCTCACATTGCACCATGCTTTCGTCCACTCACGCTTTTCTTCCAGTGTGGCCTGTGACTGCATCTCCCTTATGTCTGCTGTTGGGGTACAAAGTTTTGTCATACACATGTCAATCTGATCACTTGGTAGCTGCTAGGCTGTCATTCTTGCTGCTGAATCTGCCCTCACACAAGAATCACTATTTTTTGTGTGGGCTTCACATTTATACACAGAAATTGATTTGGGCAATCGGACCGCTTCCAGATCAGAAATCAGGCCACGGTGTGTGATGGGCTTTCCAATAGAAGTTACAAAGCCCCTGTGTTTCCACAGGGTTCCAAAGTCATGTACAACCCCGACTGCATATCTGCTATTGGTGTAAATATTCACTGTCTTTCCCTTAGCCAATTTACAGGCTTCAGTCAAGGCAATCAAGAAGGGAGTGATCCCACTTTGACTACCTCATGGGAAGTCACTACAGCATATTCAACACAGTTCTGGCCTGTCTCCTTGCTCCTGAATGCTGCCCATCCACAAAAAACTCCATATCCAGATTCTGAAGTGGTGAATCCTGCATGTCTGGTCTGGGGCTGCAAACTTCATTTGTTACAGCGACACAATCATGTGGGTCTCCATCTCCTTCTGTGGGGAGAAGGCTAGCAGGGTTAAGGACGTTACATTGCCTTATTGTAATGTTAGGCATCTCCAATAACATGGTATTGTATCTCAGCCAACGTGCTACTGACATGTGTGCTGTCTTTTGCTCGGGAAGCAGTAAGGATACCGCAGAAGCGCTGACCCCCAGGGTTAAAACAAGAGTCTCCAGACTCCTGCGTAGAGCCTCATTATATATGGTGGGGGACTCACAGTAACATTAATAAAGTTGCGTGAAGGTATATGATTTCCCTTTGAATGAAAAAGCAAACCAGAATTGACTATCTGGATGCACCGGTACACTAAAGAAGGCATTTGCTAAATTCACAACAGAGAACCATTTACTGTCCGGTGGAATTTGAGCTAATATAGTATAGGGGTTAGGAACATTTGGGGCGCGCGGGACAACAGCACTATTGACTGCCTGCAGGTCTTGATCAAACCTCTATTCCTCTGATTCACCTGGAATGTTTGCTTTTATGACTGGGAAAATGGGGATTCTCACTGGTGAGTTCTCACAGGGGATTATCATTCCAGCCTTTAGGAGGGATTCAAAGACTGGAGTAATTCATTCTATTGCCCCATGTTTTAACGGGCATTGTGCTCTGCAAGGACGTGGTAAATCTCTCTCGTAGCATGACTCCTGATGCACCCATTGAGTTCAGGAACCTTTCAATCATCTTTATTGGTGTTGACTCTCTGAACTGTGCTTGATTTAAGGACTGAATATGTTGCCCCTGTATCTACCAAAAAGGTATCTGGTGTACCTTCCACACATAACATAGCGGTAGGCATCGACTTATACGCATCATTGTTATATTGGACATATTGTCCATACTTCACAATCTCAGTGCTCAATATAGAGGTGGGACATGACTCAGTGCCTGTAAGTTAGTAGAAGAGATTAGCATAAGCGAGTCTTTGTTGCCAAGCATAAGGGAAAGAGGCTTACCTGTACCTTGTGGGCTGCCCACCTCCACCTCAGCCTCCTCTGTCAGTCACCCTACTGTCCAGCCTCCAGGGCCAATTGAGGCTGTCTGTGTGGGCACTGTCTCGCCCAGTGGTCCATTGCTCCACAAACAAAACACCTGCCAGATCTCCCTCTGCCAGCGCCTCTTTCTCTCTCTTTTTCCGTAGCACCTCTCTTCAATGGCTGGGCGACCATCTGCATCATAGTAAGCTGAGCATAATATGCTTGCTGTTCCATCTTTAGTTTCCACTTATCCTTCTCTTGGGTAAGCAATTTTTCAGCATGTATTGCATGCTGTTCTATCAAATTCAGCTTTCCCATGTCCCAGGTAATAAATGTGTCCTTTACCTTCTTCGCTATTTCGTCCTTCATCCCATTGATGAAGCTGTTCCTCTGACGTGCTTCATACGCCGTGCTCTCTGCCACCGTTATGTCGTCAGGTGGTCTCAGTCCACTATGGGCATTAAGGACTTCAGTGAGGTGCGTAAGGTACTGGGACACTGTCTCACCTTCTTGTTGTTTACACATTGCCATTTTGGTCATGTCCATTCGGACCGGGAATGTCTCCCTACAGGCGGTTGCCAGCGCTGCAACAAAAGCATTAAAGTCTCTGTTCTCTTCCGCTTGAGGGTCAGTTGATCGGGTATGGACGTTTATGGCTGGCCATCTATAGTTGACTTTGGTGATATCGGCATCCAGTTTTCCTCCTTGGAAACGTCTCATGTCATGTGATGTGGGACAGAACTTGGTACAGAACTTTGTCACTCCCCAGATAAAAGAAAAAGACAGATGGGTGACAGTTAAGGGACAGAAAGGGAACTGGCAGGCAGTGCAGGGATCCTCTGTGGCCATTCCCCTCAACAATAAGTATATCGTTTTGGATACTGTTGGGGGGATGACTTACCAGGGAAAAGCAATGGGGCATCTGCTGCTCAGAAGGGAAGGGGGAAGAGGAGCAGAGCAGTAGTCACTGGGGACTCGATAGTTAGGGGGACTGATAGGAGGTTCTGTGGGTGTGTTGTCTCCCGGGTGCCAGCTCCGTGATGCCTCTGATCATGTTTTTGGGATCCTTCGGGAGGAGGGAGAGCAGTCCCAAGTTGTGGTCCACATTGGCACCAATGACATAGGTCGGAAGAGAGTTGGGGACTTGAGGCAGAAATTCAGGGAGCTAGGATGGAAGCTTAGAGCGAGAACAAACAGAGGTGTTTTCTCTGGTTTGTTGCCCGTGCCATGTGCTAGTGAGGTGAGGAATAGGGAGAGAAAGGAGTTGAACATGTGGCTACAGGGATGGTGCAGAAGGGAGGGTTTTGGGTTTTTGGATAATTGGAGCTCTTTCTGGGGTAGGTGGGACCTCTACAAGCAGGATGGCCTTCATCTAAACCAGAGGGGTACCAATATCCTGGGTGGGAAATTCGCTAAAGCTATTAAGGTGGATTTAAACGAATACAGCAGGGGGATGGGAACCAAAATTGTAGGACAGGTACAGAAGAGAATGAGAGTAGGGAGTTCCAAAATCAAATATCTGACACTGGCAAGTGAGAACCTGGATTGAAGTGTGTGTACTTCAACACGAGGAGCGTCCAAGGGAGAGTGGGTGAACTGGCAGCGTGGGTTGGTACCTGGGACTTAGATGTTGTGGCCATTATGGAGACATGGAGGAATGGCTGTTGCAGGTTCCGGGATTCAGATGTTTCAGTAAGGACAGAGAAGATGGTAAAAGAGGGGGAGGTGTGGCATTGTTGATCAGGGACAATATTACACTTGTAGAAAGGATGTTTGGGGACCCGTTAACTGAGGTAGTATGGACTGAGGTTAGAAACAGGAAAGGAGAACTCACCATGCTGGGAGTCTTCTATAGGCCTCCGAATGCTCCGAGAGATTTAGAGGAAAGGATAGCAAAGATGATTCTCGATAGGAGTGAGAGAGGCAGGGTAGTTGTCATGGGGGACTTCAACTATCCAAATATTGACTGGGATCACTACAGTACGAGTACTATAGATGGGTCAGTTTTTGTCCAGTGTGTGCAGAAGGGCTTCCTGACACAGTATGTAAACAGGTCAACAAGGGGCGAAGCCACTTTAGATTTAGTACTGGGTAACGAGCCTGGCCAGGTGTTAGATTTGGAAGTAGGTGAGCACTTTGGTGATAGCGATCACAATTCTGTTATGTCTACTTTGTGATAAAAAGGGATAGGTGTATCCCACTGGGCAAGAGTTACAGCTGGGGGAAGGGAAATTACGATGCAATTAGGAAAGATTTAGGAAGCGTAGAATGGGGAAGGAAACTGTGGGGGATGCGCACATTAAAAATGTGGCGCTTATTCAAGGAAAAGCTCCTATGTGTCCTAGATAAGTATGTATCAGGAGGGAGGAAGATACAGAATGCGTGAGCTGTGGTTTACTAAGGACGTGGAATCCCTGGTGAAGAAGAAGAAGAAGGTTTATGTCAGGACAAAATGTGAAAACTCAATTAGCGTGCTTGAGGGTTACAAGGAAGTCAGGAAAGACCTAAAATGAGAGCTCAGAAGAGCCAGGAGGAGACATGAGAAGTTGTTGGTGGATAGGATCAGGGTTAACCCTAAGGCTTTCCATTGGTATGTCAGGAATAAAAGAATGACAAAAGTTAAATTAGGGCCAATCAAGGATAATAGTGGGAAGTTGTGTGTGGAGTCAGAGGAGATGGGGAAGCACTAAATAAATATCTTTCGACAGTGTTCACTATAGAAAATGAAAATGTTGGCAAGGAAGATACAGAGATACTTGCATCTAGACTAGAAGAGATTGAGGTTCACAAGGAAGAGGTATTAGAAATACTGCAGAGTGTGAAAATAGACAAGTCCCCTGGGCCGGATGGGATCTATCCTAGGATCCTCTGGGAAGCAAGGGAAGAGATTGCCGAGCCTTTGCCATTGATCTTCAAATCATCATTGTCTACAGGAATAGTGCCTGAGGACTTGAAGATAGCAAATGTGGTTCCCTTGTTCAAAAGGGTAGTAGAGACAACCCTGGGAATTACAGACCAGTGAGTCTCACTTCAGTTGTTGTTAAAGTGTTGGAAAAGGTTATAAGAGATAGGATTTATAACCATCTAGAAAAGAATTCTGATCAGTGACAGCACGGTTTTGTGAAGGGTAAGTCGTGGCTAACGAATTTACTGACTTTTTTGACAAAGTGATCAAACAGATAGATGAGAGTAAACCGGTTGATGTGGTGTATATGGATTTCAGCAAGGCGTTTGATAAGGTTCCCCATAGTAGGCTATTATACAAAATGCAGAGGAGTGGGATTATGGGAGACATAGCAGTTTGGATCAGTAACTGGCTTGCTCAAAGAAAACTGAGGGTTGTAGTTGATGGAACGTGTTCATCTTGGTGTCTAGTTACTTGCAGCGTACCGCAAGGGTCAGTGTTGGGTCCACTGCTGTTCGTCATTTTTATAAATGACCTGGATGAGGGCTTAGAAGGGTGGGTTAGTAAATTTGCAAATGACACTAAGGTTGGTGGAGTTGTGGATAGTGATGAAGGATGTAGTAGGATGCAGAGAAACATAGATAGGATGCAGAGCTGGGCTGAGTTGTGGCAAATGGAGTTTAATGTGGACAAGTGTGAGGTGATACACTTTGAACGGAGTATTCGGAATGCAAAGTACTGGGTTAATGGTAAGATTCTTGGGAGTGCAGATGAGCAGAGAGATCTCGGTGTCCATGTACACAGATCCCAGAAAGTTGCCACCCAGATTGACAGGGTTGTTAAGAAGGTATACAGTGTTTTGGTCTTTATTAATAGAGGGATTGAGTTCCAGAACCAGGAGGTTATGCTGCAGCTGTACAAAGCTCTAGTATGGCCACACTTGGAATATTGTGTACAGTTCTGGTCACCACATTATAAGAAGGATGTAGAAGCTTTAGAAAGGGTGCAGAGGAGATTTACTAGGATGTTGCCTGGTATGGAAGGAATGTCTTACGAGGAAAGGCTGAGGGCCACTTCAATGCCTTGGTTTTCGTAAGCCAAGAAACCACGTACCTGGTATGTCTTTAGCGAGTCCAACTTAGCCAGTGGTTGCTCCAAGTCTAAAACCACCCTTAAACTTGCTGTCTCTCAAACACTCTAAAGACGGCAACCCTTTCCCTTGAGTTTGGCTTGAATACCGTGTGAGAGTTCACTGAACCCACTTCCTGATTCATTTATTCTCTTAGAATGAGTCTCTGTGTAGGATTACTTAAGCCATGACTCTTTTAGATTAGATTAGATTACTTACAGTGTGGAAACAGGCCCTTCGGCCCAACAAGTCCACACCGACCCGCCGAAGTGCAACCCACCCATACTCCTACCTTTACCCCTTCACCTAACACTACGGGCAATTTAGCATGGCCAATTCACCTAACCTGCACATTTTTGGACTGTGGGAGGAAACCGGAGCATCCGGAGGAAACCCACGCAGACACGGGGAGAATGTGCAAACTCCACACAGTCAGTCGCCTGAGTCGGGAACTGAACCCGGGTCTCTGGCGCTGTGAGGCAGCAGTGCTAACCACTGTGCCACCGTGCAGCCATGCCACCCCTAACCCTATTCAGTTCGGACTCCAGTGCTGAGCCAATCCACAGATTCCCAGTCCTCTCACGCAAAAAGGACCAATTCAGTGCTGGAGATGAAGTGAAAGACCTTCAAGGTGCTGGTGCCTGCGCTTCCTGGGAATCCTCAGAATCTCACCCAGTCACGGGGTCCCAGGCGAGCCCCCAACTTTACTGTCATGGAAATTAAATCGACTCAACTCAAATGCTAGCAAGAGCAAAGAAACATTTTATTACAGGCCTTTGCAAAGAGACATTCTGGACTCGACAAAATGCTTATGCAAGAGGTCCCGAGTATCATTCACATGTTTCCTTTATACCATACTTCGATCAGCCTTATCTCACCTCAAGGACAATCAGCTTGGGGACAGTTTGAGCCCTTTTCCACATAAGGAGTTGCTTTTCCACTCCTTTACTGTTGAAAAAACTGCTACTGTCCTTGTGTTTTCGGCAATTGTCTGTGCCGAATTAGTTTGCAAAACTTGCAAGGACAGGCTGTCTGTTCGCAGAATTCAGCAAAGTCAGGCTGTCTGCATTAAATTGACTTGGGAAGGTATTCTTTTACAGATTTCACAATAAATGTTAATTTTGATAATTTTACAGTGTGTCTCACATTAAATTCTACCCGATGAAACAGAATAGGTTGACATACATATGTGTGTTAACATAGACTAGACCATACCTTACTTACATTTACCTGCCAAATTGTAAAAAAAAACAAAAATACTGTGGATGTTGTAATTCAGAAACAAAAATAAAGATTACTGGGAAAGCTCGGCATCTTTGGCAGCATCTGTGGAGAGAAATCAGACCTAATGTTTCAGGTCAGAACAGTGTTCTAAGGAAGGGTCACTTGACATGAACATTTACTCTGATTTCTCTCCACAGAGAAAACTGCTGAGCTTTTTCAGCAAGTTCTTTAATTGCACCAAATTGTAAATGAGTTTTAGATCTACAAAATAATATTTGAGACAAGATTAGCTTTTGTCTAACAGAGCTCAAGTCACACAACCTAGCAGGATAGAATCAAAGGCATAATTACAACAATATAATGAAAACATTGCAGTGAATGTAACTGGGTAATGTAAATGCCTTGGGTAGAATTCAGAAAAAGACTGGATTTAAACCTTTGGTGAGACTCATCCACAAATCCTTGAAAGTGATGTATAAATGTGGAGTTCAGAGAAGCATGTAAGAATAATAATTGCAGATTTTCATTTTCATAGAGTACAAAATAGGATAGCTCAAATAATAAAGGCAATGGCTTAAATTTTGCTGTGAAGGAAAGCTATTACCATTCAGTGTGTGAAAAGTAAAATGGCCCATAGACCTTTTGTAAACTGGTTAGCAGAGTTTCAATCACCAGTGTCTGTTTGAATGTGGAGCCCTCTACAGGGACTTTGTGGCATTCCAGAGTAGGGCAGAGGAACACCTCAATCCATTAAATGAGGAAAGCAGAGAATATGAAATAGCAAAACGCAGGTCAATGAATTTGTAAAACCTATCTGGGGCAATTTCCTAGAATAATGTTTTAGAATTAACGAGTGAATACATCATTCCAGACTTATTGATGTGTTACAGCCCAGAATTCATTACCAATTTAACTGTAAGGGACCAACTAGCTAATACTCAATGATTCAATTATATGTTACATTATATTTGAGAGTTTCAAAGCAAAATTTATTTTTAAATAAATAATCTTCAAAGGGGTGTGAAATTAATGGATTGCATCAAACAGAACCTGTGTTAATGGGTATACTTATACATAAACAAAAGAGAACACAGATAATCTTGAAATTAGATTAGACTATTCTGGGTTTTAAAAATTTCTTTCATGGGATTTGGGCACCATTAATAAGACGCTAATAATTTGGTACTCATCTCTCTTGGCCGTTGAACTAAATGGGTCTGTAGTCACATGTCGGCCAAATGAGGTGCAGATGGCAGATTTCCTAATTTATCGGATACTATTGAAGAATAAGGATTATTAAAACAATCAACCAATGATAGTATCATGGTTACCATTACTAAGACTGACTTTCAATTCTAAACCTTCTAATTGAATTTAAATTGCCCCAGCTACCCACCAGCTGAGATTTCAGCCCATATCCCCAGGGCATTAACTTAGATCTCTGAATTTTTACTTCAGAGATATCGCTACTACATTTCTGTGCTACCCAGTAAGATCACAGAAATCAGAACCACTTTACCAAACAAAAGATTATGAGAATCAGAAATCTTCACCTCAGGGCAATGAATATTGGGTCAACTGAAATTTTAAAGACAAATCCCTTTTTGTTAATGCTAGGTAAGGATACCAATAGTCATGAGCAAAGGTGAATAAACTCAGTTGAACTTCAAGTCAACCTAGAAGTCACTGAATGACAAGAGAGGATGGGTTGAGTGCCTTATACTCGTTCCTTTTAGGATGAAATACTGTACTGTTTATGACAATTCCCCAAAAATTACTCCATAAGAGTTCTAGGCTGATGGCCAGATATTGAGTGGCAAAAGCATAACAACTGCCTTTCATCTCTATAAGCTTTGATCAGTCCCTGACATAGAAACAACATGAAGATTTCTTTTTGTTCAGTTATTAGGGATAATAATTTTAAAAATTGTTATGAAAGTTTCAACATACTATTGAATAAATGTAATTCCATAGAAACATGAACACAGAATGTAATATCCCGTATAATCAGAGGGTCATTTTGGTAGGTTGCAATTGTAGGAAATAAAGCTACAATAGTGCCATGACATTGACAACAGATGAAAGAGGAACTTGTTACTGATGAGAAAACTGTATCCTTGGATCATGATCAAAATTCTCCTGTACATCAGCTTTGTTTTCTATTTTCTTTTTACTGCTGTTCTTTTCCTTTACTGTTGTTTGTCTTTAAAAAATACAAACTGATTTTGTGAGATTAAAACAGAAATTGTTGGAAAAGCTCAGCAGTTCTAAGTGCCAACTTTTTTTTAACCCCTTCAAGCACACTCTATTTTTACTTCAGATCACCAGGAGCTGCAGTATTTTTCTTCTATTATTTTGTGGACTGACTTATGAATATAGAGCATCAATTTAACTTAAGGTTATAAAATAAACCTTTACTTGCCTTTTCCTTTTCTATTTCTTTCTCTGTCTGATTTTGCTTTTGTGTCATTTAAGGATTCTCTTATTGTCTTTTTAAATCTCTCACCCACATTTTCTTCCATAACACCGTATCTGATCTTAATATTTACCCAATTTGTTCAAAACATTAACTTTGTAAAATTTTGCTTTAATGCATAAAATGACTATTTTTTTTGTCAAGAAAACATTGTTCAAAAATTCCATTACATTATTGATTCTTTCCTCCATTGCAACAGTAAAGAATATATACAAATAGTTCTCCTAAACTGCCGTGGTTGTTTTCCAGCAAATCCTCGCTTAATAGAAATAATGGGGCCTTTAGGAAAAGTGGGGTTGGGGGCAGACCAGCAAAAAGTAACACTCATAATCACTCAACAATCACCCAAATGCCTAACACAAAGTATAGCACAGACTGAAGGTTTAAATCATATTTGTAATGAAACAAAGTAAATTTACCACATTACATTGAAAAAAAATACTGTTTATGCATGGACAGAGGTTCATCATCAGTGTCACCTGCAGGTGCAGTTGTGGTCGCAGAAGTGGATGGCTGCGGTTGATTGTCTTTTGACAGTTTCTTGGGGGTTGGTTCAGATTGTGTGATAAGCAGGTACAAGAATTAATTAGAAAGGCAAATGGTATGTTTACGAGCAATGTAGTCCTGCATGAATTATACAAGAATATTGTCTGCTCAGAAGGAGAGCAATGGACATTCATCAGTTTAATTTTTGAGATGAAGTTGCTCAATGTATAATACTGTCCCTTTCATGTGCTCTGATGGCAGCTGACTTCGGTACATGCATAGAACAAAGCATGCGGAATTATCACTGCTGGAATCACGCTATTGCGATAAGCGTTCTCGAAAATACAGTTCCCTAATTCTTCAGCAATGTTATAGCCAAATTGTGCTGGAGAAGCATGCTTTATATGAGAACTACCTGCACTCTGGGTGGAAGATTTCAATGTCCACCATCAAGAGTGGCTCAGCAGCAGCACTTATGATTGAGCTGGTCTGTGCAAGAGGATGTAGCTGCTGGATTGGATCTCCAACAGGTGGTAAGGGAACCAAGAGAGGGAAAAATATACTTGACCTAAACCTTACCGATCTTCCGGCTGCAAATACATCTGTCTATGACAGCATCGGTAACAGCAACCACCACACAGTCCTTGTGGAGATAAAGTTTCACCTTCACGTTCAGAATATCCTCCATTGTGTGGTGTGACACTATCACCATGCTAAATGGGAGAGACTTCAAACAGATCTAGCGATGCAAAACTGGGCATTCAAGAGGTGATGTGGGCCATCACCAGCAGCAGAATTATACTCTGGCCTAATCTTTCACTTCATGGCCCAGCATATCCCTTACTCATCGATTACCATCAAGCCAGGGGATCAACCCTGGTTCAATGGAGAGAGCAGGAGCGTATGCCAGGAGCAATACCAAGGCTTACCTGAAAATACCAGGTGATTTGGAGAAGCTCTGAAACAGGACTATAGAGGAACTTCGATTATCTGAATATCAATTATCCAAATTTCGCGTTATCCGAAGATGATTGAAGGTCCCACAAAAATGTTACATCAAAGAGGTAAGTGTATTTGATTTACCTGTACTGAAGAAGATGTGAAAGCGCTGGGAAAAACAAAGAAACACAAGCAGCTCAAGAATCAGCGACTGGATATTTTTTAGGTAAGGGTTGTTACACAGCCCTTTGCAAACGTAAGTGTTGTACAGTATTCTCAGCACTTTACCGGGCCGTTCATTAAAAATAAAGGCCCAGAATGTAAACACATGCACAAGGTGGGGCTTCTGTCTTTCTATCATAAGACTGAGTTCCCAAAAAACTGACAAATGCTCTTGTGATCATAGAAGTTGGTCGGGACTTTGTTTAACGCTGGGATTTGATTTATAGTATTTATATTATCATAAATCCTTCTCATTTTAACCTGTGATTTTCAGACTGCAAGGATTAGTTTGTTTAAAGGGCAGACTCATTAAAATGATAGATTTAAAGAAATTCTCAGGTAGAGCACTGCGTTAGCTCAATATCGCTTTCCTTGTTTAAGGTAAAATCGCTTATCCGAATGAAATAGTGCCCACCCATCTTGTTTGGATAATTGAGGTTCCTCTGTACTTGCACGCTGAACAGCACAAGCAGCAACTGATAGACAGAACTAAATGATTCCACAACCAACAGATCAGATCAAAGCTCAATGGTCCTGCCACATCCAGTCATGAACGGTGGTGGGTGAGTGATTAACTATCTGGAGGTGGAGGCTGCATAGATATCCTGATTCTCAATGGTGAATGCGCACAATACATCAGTGCAAAAGATAAGACTGAAGCATTTGCAGCAATCTTTCACCAAAAGTGCCAACTGGATGAACATCTGGCCTCCTTCAGTGTTTCCCTAGCATCAAAATACCAATCTTCAGTCAACTCGATTCACTCCATATGACATCAAGGAATGGTTGGACGCACTGGATACTGCAGGCCTGACAACATTCCAATAACAATATCGAACATTTATGCTCCAGAACGTGCAATTGCCCTAGCCAATCTGTTCCAGTACAGTTGGAATTCAGCATCCACCCGACAATGTGGAGAATTGCCCAGGTATGTCCTGTACATAAAAGGCAGGACAAATCCAACCCGACCATTACCAGCCATCAGTCTACTCTTGATCATCAGTAAACTAAAGGAAGGTGATCATCGACAGTACCATCAAAGAGCCCCTACTCAGCAGAAACCTGCTCAGTGATGCCCAGATTTGATTCCACCCAGGTCACTTAGCTCCTAACTAGACTACAGTCTTGGCTCAAACATGGACAAAAGAGCTGAATCCCAGAGGTGAGACGAGAGTGACAGCCCTTAACATTAAGGCCTTATTTAACTCAACGTGACATAAAGGCTCCCTGGCAAAGCTGGAATCAATCGGTATCGGGGGCAAATCCCTCACTGTCTGGAGTCGTACTTGGCATATAGGAAGGTGTTTGTGGTTGTTGGGGTCCAGTCATCTTAGCTCCAGAACACATCTGCAGGCATTCCTCAACATAGAATCTAAGACCTAACCATCTTCAGCTTCTTCATCAATGACCTTCCTTCCATCATAAGGTCAGAAGTGTGGATGTTTGCTAAAAATTGCATAATGTTCAACATCATTTGCCACTCCTCAGATACTAAAGCAGTCTGTGTTTAAATGCAACCATTTCTGGACACTATCCAGGCTTGGGCTGACAAGTTACAAGTAACATTTATACTACACAAATGCTAGGCAATTTCCAACGAGAATCAATCTAACCACTGCTCCTTGACATTCAATGATCTTGCCATTTCTGAATGCCCCACTTGAACAACCTTGCCATTACAATTGAGCAGAAACTCCACTAGACTCATGGCATAAACACAGCGACATCAAGAGCAGGTCAGAGGCTAGGGATGCGATGAGTAACTCACCTGCTGATTCCTCAAACCTATCTGTAAACTACAATGCACAAGTCAAGAGGATAATCTTTACTTACCTGGAGGGGTGAAGCTCCAGCAACACTCAAGAAGCTTGACACCATCCAGGATAAAGCAGCTCACTTCCACAAGCATCTACTCCCTCTACCACTATGCTCTGTAGAAGCATGTGCTATCTACAAATGTACTGCAGAAATTCACCAACGATCCACAATAGCATCTTCCAAATCTATGACCATCTGGAAGGACAAAGGGAGCAGATATGTGGGAACATCACCACCTACAAGTTTCCCTTCAAACCAATTACCATTCTGACTTGGAAATACATTGCTGTTCCTTCACTGTCACTGGGTCAAAATCCTGGAATTCCCTCCCCAGAGGCATTGTGGGGCAACCTACAGCACCTTGATAGCAGAGGTTCAAGAAGGCAGCTCACTACTACCTTCTCAAGGGCAACTAATTATGGGCAATAAATGCTGGCCAGTCAGTGACACCCACTTCCTATAAGTGAATGAAAGAAACTCCATTTCACAATTGGCTGCAAAATACTTTGTGCAATCATGCAAGTCTGAAAGAGATGACATAATTGTTTCCTTTTTCTTTCTTGTTTACCAGTAAAGTTACTTGCAGTTTCATATTTGAGGGATAACCATAGCATCATGGAATAATGCAAAATTGAAAGAGATCTTTGGACTATAGTGCCTGTGATGACTCTATGAAATCAAAGTCCCACTCTGCTGCATTTCCCTAGCTGTGTAATAAAAGCTAACAGCATACTGAAGATAGAAATTTCATTGGCATAACACAAAAAAAACTTAAGAGATGCAAACACATGGCAAACACTAACAGTGTGTACACAAATGCACTCACAGTTTCACACGCTCATTTAATGAATCCTCATTAGGCCTCTTGTCACAGTCATTTGGATTTATCCACAGCCATCATTTGAATTAAGTAGTAATATAATAATTAAGACTATTGTGACGCACCGGAAGAGATTGTTAGTCAGTTAGCTTTTCACACACGATTCTAGAAGGAACCTCAATAATGAAGGTTCCTACTGCTTTTAATTCTACATAAAACCAAACAGAGGCAACCTTAATCAAAAATATCTGTCCAGTTAGTTACTAAAATAAAACTAGAAAGTTCTGAAAGAAAGGTGATCAAGTTCAGATTTAGTGTTGCTTTTTCTTGCTGCAGCCTCGATGGGTCTCTTCTGTACTGTACAGTTTTGTGAAGTAACACTTGAAGTTTAAGAACCTCACTGGATTCATTAGTCAGAATTTGTTATAATCAAACTCTCTCAGAGTAGTCAGTTGTTAGTCTCTTTTTTGCTAACATTTACTTTCTTTCTCAAGCACATTGCCATTTTGAACCTTGAAAAGACAGCATTCATTCCAGATCTATGTACTTCAGATGATTGGAGTTGTTCATGGTCTTCTGCCGTATATATCAGGTGGGGTTTTTCTTTCAATTTAAATAGTGATTCTGCTAATCAGCTTGCTGACAGCTGCCTACAAAGACTTTGCAGACTTTTGATTGGAGATTGACTCCAATCCAGCGAAGCCCCTTCTACAGCACGTGTGATGCTTATGAACATGGCAAGGGAAAAGGAAGACTCTTCAGCCAATTGGGCTGAAGAATCCTCATTGAGGCATACTAGACTGAAATTCCCTGAGAGTTTCTGAAATTGTCTCAAATACAGTTAGGAAGAAATTTCATCTAGTTCCAATTTAGTAGCATATTCTATTTTTTTGCTGATCAATATTTTATACAGCAACGCTAAATTTACATAAGTATCTTCAGAAGTGTGAAAGTTAGGAATTAGATGCATTAGTCTGATTTGATATTGTTAACTGTCTTGCATTACTTCATTCAAAAATCTTAATTTAGGAAATGTATTCGTAATGTAGATTTTGAGATATGAACACCATGAAAAATAAATTTGTGTTTATAACCTGAATTAAAGTTATATTAGGTTGCGTGTAGACTTATGTCCATATATTTCTAGAAAGCAACATTAACACATTAAACTGAAACAAAAAGCCTGCACAGAGTTTCTGGAAAATCTTTGATATATAGATTACATTTCCTCACATTGAGGCAGGTATTTTCCAAATACTGCTCGCTACTTAACTCACAAGCAATGAAGCCATGAGTAAATTATACCCATTAGAATAATGAATAGATGACACATTTCACAGGTTTAATGATTTAGCAAAAGCAAATGACTGTGCTAGCCTCCATAAATTATGCTGTTCAGACTCAAGGGACAAAGTGTGTGTCTTCACTCATTTCTCAATAAATCAGTGTAACTGAAATTGTATCTGATCTCTGAGCAGACCATTTGCCGTACAATTGTTTTAAGATTCAGTCAGGTTACTCTATTCAACACAACTTCAGTAAATTCCACTTTTGAGTACTCCTGTTTTCAGGCACAGTAAATATTTCATAAAACACAAGTCCTAATTTGGTTTGCAAATCTAATGGCTAGGATTATTGCAGTTGTAATAACGGATAAAATGTGGATGTTTTCCATCCTTTTCCAACTGAAACTGATTAACTCTGGATGTCTGTGCATGCAAGGAATAACTCAGAAATTCAAAGGTTACTGTCAAAGATTCTAAGCTACTCCAGATGTTGTGCTGTTGATGCATTCCAAGAGTGCAATCAATGAGCTATCTTATGAATTAACACAAATTTATGTTCATCTACCTGTAGAAAATTACACAACACCAGGTTATAGTCCAACAGGTTTAATTGGAAATACACTAGCTTTCGGAGCACCGCTCCTTCATCAGGTGGTTGTGCGACGCTCTGAAAGCTAGTGTGCTTCCAATTAAACCTGTTGGACTATAATCTGGTGTTGTATGATTTTTAACTTTGTACACCACAGTCCAACATCAGCATCTCCAAATCATGACTACCTGTAGAAAGCCTTGAAAAATTACACCTGCTTTATTTAACATTGGACTAATTTTATAATTACTGTTAACATTATCAGATTTCTACTTGTGGAATGTTAACTTTATCCATAATAATGAAAACATTTACATAATTTATAAGGAATGAACATTTCGGTGTCTATACTCTAGTTTCTATCTTAATCCCAAAACAATTACTTATTTCACTGTTTGAAGATTTAAGTTAAATGGAAAAGATATTAATTATTTTGAACTTATTGCTTTGTGGTTGGTGAGAATATTTCAGAATGCTTAGCTTCCTACCAGTTTGATTGAACTCTAATGGCTTCCTACCAGCCATTCGTCACCAGGTTTAAATGGTCATTGAGAAAAAGGGAAGGTTATCACTGGATCTTAGAAGGCAGCCTTCATTGAGGTCAATTGTGAGCACTGTTATCTCTATACTGGCAGCAACATTGAGTCCATTGTATTCTGAGGTAGAAGAATGATAAATAGCTTGTAAATACTGTGAAAACGTCTGACTGTCGCTATCAAGGAAGTTACTACTATTTCATGAACCTGTTATATACACGTTAATATATACCTGTTGTATATGCATTAATAAATGAAATGCCAGTGCAAACATATCATATAAAAAGAAATAATTCTCATCCATTAATAGTGATGCTTTCACAATCAAAATATTAATAGTTCTGTTCTGCCATGGATACTGATTGAAATGCTAAGTATGTTCAGCTTTAACATTTTTGTTTTCAATTTTCAGATTTTAGATTTTTTTTTACATTATTGAATGTTAGTGCTTTTTAATTCTCTACGAGGTAGTGAGTTCTGGATTTAATACTTCATTTGTCATTTCAACAAATTAGAAAAAGAAACATTAAAGGGAAAGAAAAATCAATGTTAGAAATTTCAAGAATCACAAGTAGCATAACATTGAATTTTTCATATTTCCAAATAAATCTAGACCAGCTCTAAATGTGAGAGACACTCAGTATTTGGAACTTAATAGAAGAACTTTGTGACAATGATGGATTCACCAAAACATATTACACAATATGTGAATGCTATGATGCCAAGGTGAGAAAGCTGGAAGGCATTCTGTATCTTCAGAATAAACTCTAAGATATTACCTAAACTGCTGTTAACAATGAAACTATCTTCAGCTGTAAAATAAATTTATAGAGTGCACTATAATGAGCTTGTTCACTAGAAGGTTTTTGCACCAGTCATTATCTTGCCGATAATGAGAGAAAAAAAGATGAACTGCACTGATGCATTTATTCAAAGCCAATTAATACACTTCAGATATAATTAGTATGCACGTCAAGCTATTCATAGTCTGGCTGAATAAGTGAAAGCCAAATGGCATGGTTCTGAATGCAAGGAATGAATTTTGCCATGCTATATTTGATGCAGAGTTGATTCTGCTAACCAATACTTCAATGCCATCTCCAGCACCTGAAAAATTTAAGTGAAGACTTGAAAGTCTTTTAGTTTAGAATACTAATGAATTAGACAGTAGTCAGATACTGCCAACCCTGATTAAATGATGATAATGAGAAAGTATTGAACTTATCTTTCTCCTTATTCAGTTAAAGGAAGGAATGCATAGTTTAATAGTTAATAAAGTTAAAATAACATTTAGATGTTTCACCAACTCAGATCAAGATATCAGGAGAATTCCTCAAATTACTACAAGTTGTCATTTGCTCTTCTTTGTGGCACACTGGAGAATTAAGTTGATGTCACATGGGATTAACATGAGTGATGCTTGTTCAAGAGAAACATCTTTCAAGGACCAGAATAAAATATTTTGAAATAATTCAAGGCGTCCTTTTAACTTCTAAATCTAAAGGAAAACTTGCAGGGAGATTATCTTTCTGTAAATGGGTCAACATGTGGTTGATCCTCGAGATCTATAACTGTAAAGATATTTTTTAAAACTCACTTGCACCTGTATTTCTGCTTTGACACATTTCAAATGATTCATCTCAAGAATGAATCTCACTGTGTAAAGTGCTTCAAGTTTAATTAATGCACACTAAAAGCTCAAGGGGATTATATTGCATCAAATCTGATTTGTTCTGCTGCGTCTATGCAAATACTTCATTTCATTCACTTGTAAGCCATGTGGCGCTCAAACTGCATTCAGTGGTGCAAAATGAGAATCACCATCATCTTTCTTCATCCTGTCATTTAGCTCTGTGCTGGACCTTTCAACTAAAATACAACAGAAATGCATAAATATTTCATTCATGATGCATTTTGGCCTGCTTATGCTATAAACACTTGCTGAAGGTACTATTATCAACTTTGTAGGACAAAGCCGTGGCTCTAATTTACTCCTTTCTTGGTACAAAATAGACAAGAACTACAATGTACCTTCTCCAGCACAAGATGGAATGTTCCAAACTCCTTATAACGGAGATGGCAATTTGTTCATGACATGGGTTGCATTCTTCCACGATATTCAGAGCGCTAATATGAGTAACCTAACTAGAAGTATAGCTGTTGCCTAGCCTGCTGGAGTCCATGGACACAATCTTGAAAGGCAAATATAGGAAATGGAAAACCATAGATATAAGGCATGTATCTATCAATGTAAACTTTATCTCCAACGTGTACAAATCTTTTCAATAATTTGGCTTTTTTCGTAACAAAGCCATTTCCTGGAAGTGATGAGGCCTGACTCAGTCAAACAGCTCTTAACAGGTTTCAGTCATATGGGGTTTGCATTTTGTTGTTAAGCACTTCCAGTGCAAATGGTGAAACCTCACCAAGTCAAACAGTACATGAGTAGTCTCAATTGCATGCATGTTTTTAAATGCTTCCAGTATAAGGGATGAAGCCTGATTTCAAACATCCAAATCATGTTCAGTGATTCATTTAACTCTAGGAAGAAGGGTTTTTAAGTTTCACAGTGGTAATGGTGCTGGGGTTCAGTGTTACTTTGTATTCACAGGACCATGTAGCTGAAAGGAGGAAACCACAGTGCAGACTGTAGATTCCAATGTTATGAGGCTGTGTATTGCAGGATTTAATGAAAACCACCAGGAGTCAGACATTTCCTAGATCAGTAATTGCATGCAAAAAGTGTGAGAAGGGCATGGAAAATGGCATTAGAAGTTAGGCAGTTGTTTTTGACTCATGTAGACTCATTGAGTGGAAGGACACTTTTCTGTGCTGTAGACCTCTAAGACAGTATATATAGATATACACTTGCAATGCTGAGGCATACAAGACTATTGGCCAAGTGCTGGAAAATGAGATTAGAATTGTAAGTTGGTTGTTTTTAATTTGCACAGACTCAATGGACTTAAGGATCACTTCTGTGCTCCAATAACATGACCCTAACCCAGCAGCCGCCCATGCACTGCTGAAGTTTAAGAAGCAGGAGGAAAAGAAGAAATACCCATCACCAATAGACCCAGCATCATGAGATTTAGTGGCCTGCAATTGTGCAAGAATGAGCAGCACATGAAGGGGGAAGCAAGGCTCTTTAGCGCTGTCAAACAGTGGCTTTTGTTACTCAATCTTAGCCAGGTTTATCACCAAGCCTGCCTCATGAAGTTGCTTGAACAATTCTGATAGATGCTTCAGATGTGTCTTCCATGTTTGACTAAAAATCACCATATAGTCAATGTACTCCACACAATTGGGTAATCTAGAAACAACTTAATTGGTTAGACTTTTAAAATGTACCTGGTGCATTTCTCATACCAAATGGCATGGCTTTAAACTGGTACATTCCATTCAGTGTCATGAAAGCTGAAATTTCCATTGCTCTTTCAGATAAAGGTACCTGCCAGTATCCTCTGAGTAAGTCCAACTTCAAAATATAAGCTGCTTGTCCCATCTTCTCAATACGGCCTTCCAAATGTGGAATAGGATATGAATCACATTTTGTGACTGCATTGACTTTGCATTAGTCTACACATAATCATTAAGTACCATCTGGTTTTGGCACTTTTACTATGGGTGAGCTCCAATCACTACAACTCACTTTGATTATATTGTCTTTGAGCATGGCATGCCCAGCAAAATTTAATCATATGCAGCTCAGGCCAATAAAACTGCTTTTGTATTTTGGCTTGACTTTTCCACACATTCAAATGATCTTCTACTGGTAATTCATGTGCTACCCACAACACCTCCTTTCTATAACCCCCTGGTAATACAACTTGATGAACTTCTGCCCATTCGTCATCCTCCTGAACATGTGATGATCTCCATTTCCTCATCAAGATGTCATTTTTAAGGTAGTAACATTCAGATTCTTTTTCTGTGTATGATTTTTGACTAACTGCTTCAGTCTTTCATCTTTCTGATGTAATTCAGCTAATTTCTCTGAACTAAAAATATCCACTTTATCCTCTAACTCTTCCTTTTTTTTCCTCAACCCTTTGATCAAACATTGTTTCTGATAATTGTACATCAGCATCCTTAACTTTATGTTTTGATTTCTCCTTCTCCTTCAACCTGTGGCTTTGTGATCTTGTTACCACGCGGTCAGAAAAATATATGGGGACATATTTCCTGCAACACCTCAGTTTCCTGATTTTCCACTGGCTTTTCAACCACAGCAGCGACATTGTTCCCAAGGATAAACTGTATTACTGGAACCGAGAATTTCTCTATTACTCCTAACACCACTTCACCACTTATTACTGGACTCTCCAACCTCACTTTATATAATGGAAGACTGCCCTTCTCTTCATGAATTCCACATATTAACATCATTTCTAGCAATATTCCTTCTGAATTACATATCTCCTTACCTCACACCATCAAAGGTTGACTTACTTCTGTATCTCTTAAAAAAATAACTTCTTTATATGCTCCTGCTGTTTGATTTCAGCCTCAGGAGGCTGTCTGTGGTTAATATACACATTCCCCCTGTTTCTGCATGGGTTCCCTCCCACAGTCCAAAGATGTGCAGGTGAGGTGGATTGGCCACTCTACATAGCCCATTCTGTCCAGGGATTTGCAGGCTAGGTAGATTAGCCACAGGAAAATGTGGAATTAGGGAGATAGGGTTGGGATGCTCTTTGGATGGTTGGTGTGGACTCGATGGGATGAATGGCCTGCTTCCACACTTTAGAGATTTGCATTGAATTCAAATTCCACTATCTGCCATGGTGGGATTTGAGCCCAGATCCCCAGAACATTAACTTGCTCTCCAGATTAATAGTCTAGTGCTAATATCACTAGACCATCACCTTCCCTTTTTGCTTTGTGCTGCTTCTGTTAAGATTCATTATTATTTCTTGGATCTTCTGAAAGGAGGATAGTCTTAGCAGTACTGTAGACAGGAGCTGCATGTCAGGACCATGCATAAGTCCCAGTGTAACTGATTCCATGGGAATTGTCCAGTGATTTTGAACTTCTGTTGGGTAATTCCTTGGCACTTAAATCTCTCAGAAAAAGTTCCCAATTCTGAATTAGAGTGGAAGATTTTAGAAAGTTCTGACTGACTGAATTTCATTGTTAACCTGTTCTGACTCCTGGTTTAACTATCAAACTGAACTCCCTGACTCACCATTGATTCCTCACCACCCACTCCCCAAAAGTCCCATGGAGCCAGAACCCCACATCCCTTCGTTCTGTACATGGCCCCTTGACACCTCCTCAAACCAACCCTGATGTAATCCTTACAACTCTCAACCATGCGTGCAATTCTGGTCTCCTTCCTATCGGAAAGATGATATGAAACTTGAAAGGGTTCAGAAAAGATTTACAAGAATGTTGCCAGGGTTGGAGGATTTGAGCTATAAGGAGAGGCTGTACAGGCTGGGGCTGTTTTCCCTGGAGCATCGGAGGTTGAGGGCTGACCTAATAGAGGTTTACAAAGTTATGAATGGCATGGATAGGATAAATAGACAAACTCTTTTCCCTGGGGTCGGAGAGTCCAGAACTAGAGAGCATTGGTTTAGGGTGAGAGGGGGAAAGAGACGTAAGGGGCAACTTTTTCACATAGAGGGTGAAATGAGCTGGAATGAGCTGCCAGAGAAAGTGGTGGAGGCTGGTGCAATTGCAACATTTAAAAGGCATTTGGATGGGTATATGAATAGGAAGGGTTTGGAGGGATATGGGCCGGGTGCTGGCAGGTGGGACTAGATTGCATTGGGATATTGAGTCAGCATGGACGGTTGGACGGAAGGGTCTGTTTCCATGCTGTACATCTCTATGACTCTATCCCTGCAACTGACACCATGGCTCAATCTATTCATCTTGCACCTGTCAGCTCCCCCAACTCCATCTGATCTGTCAAGCTAACCCCCTTCGATTTGCCCCTCTTCACTCTAACACACACTGACAGCCCTCAACTACCCTTATCGTGCCAATTCCCCAACCTATCCTAGCCCTCATCCATTTGCTTGCTACTCTACTCTGTCATGTAACTGGCACATAGAGTCTTTGCGCACCTGTCCAATGTAACAATCACCCACCTGGTCCCCTACCACCTCAAGTACCTGTCATTTTACTTATTCATCTACCTGGCACCTGTAAGTCTTCACAAACTTGGTATCAAACCCCTGACCTAATTTCCACTCTGTTCCACCATCCACTTGAGACTTTAACATGCCACCTCACACATTTGCCACCCTACTCCCTCACTTATCTCTCACCTGTACACTCTGCCTCAGTCTTCCCATCCCACCTCACTTACATATCTCACTTGTCTTTGTTCAAAGTGCTTTAAGACTTTTAATCTGTAGAACTATTTTTGAAAAGGGGGCATGATTCCTATTTCAATCCTCTTTCTTGCTGCTACCTCTGAAGATTGTTGGACTGAGAGGGGTACTTGGGGATACTTAAACAATCAATGGTTTCACACAGAGAAAAAAACTGGAAGTAACTGGGATGAGTCAGCATAGTTTAATCAATGGGAAATCATAGTTAACCAATTCATTGGAATTCATTAATAAAGGAAATAATGGAGAGCTTGTAGAAATTCTGTTTGGATTTGCAGATGGTATTTGGTAAGTTTCCACATAAAATGTTATTCTGGAAAATTAAAGCTCATGTTGTAGGAGGTAACATAATAGCTGAAAATGTGTTGCTGGTTAAAGCGCAGCAGGTCAAGCAGCATCCAAGGAACAGGAAATTCGACGTTTCGGGCAAAAGCCCTTCATCAGGAATGAAGGGCTTTCCTGATGAAGGGCTTTTGCCCGAAACGTCGAATTTCCTGTTCCTTGGATGCTGCCTGACCTGCTGCGCTTTAACCAGCAACACATATTCAGCTCTGATCTCCAGCATCTGCAGACCTCACTTTTTACTCGGAGGTAACATAATAGCGTGGATAGTAGATTGGCTGGCTGGCAGAAAGCAAAGCATGCATCAGTGAACCTCTACCTGATTGGCAGGGTGTGATGAGTAGAGGACTGCTGGATCTGTGCAGAGGATGTCTGAACATTTCCAATTTATATCAAAGACTTAGGTGAGAGGAGTGAAAGCACATTAGAAACATTCATAGAAGACACTGAGAGAGGTCAGAAAATATGTTGTGAAGATAATTAATGAAGCTGCAAATGAATATAAATAGTTTGAGTGAGTGGTCAAAAATCTGGAAGATGGAATCTAATGGTTTGGGGCTTTCATGAAGAGTGTTCCATCAAGTTCCTGACCTGTGCCTTGACAATGGTGGATAGGCACTGGGCAGAAGAGAAGTGATGTGGGAAAATGCAACATTATTCATTTTAGCAAGATAAATGGAAAAGCAGAGAATTGTTTAAATAGTGAACAATTGCAGAATGCCATGGTACAAGAGGGATTTGCGTGTTTTGGTGCATGAAGCATGAAGTTAATATGTAGGTATAGCACATAATCAAGAAGGCTAATGAGCTACTATACTATTTTACAAGTGAAATTGACCTAAGGATGTTATGCTTCAGTTTTTCAGGGCATTAGTGAGACCACATTTTGAATACTGTGCAGTTTTGGTCTCCTTATTTAAGGAAGGGTGTAAATACATTGTAGGTGGCTCAGAGAAAGTTTACTAGATTCATACCTTGAATAAAAGGTTATCTTATAAGATTAGGTCAGACAGGCTAGACTTACTTCCACCAGAGTTTAGATGAGAAAATGGTCTTAACAAGGTGGACATGGAAAGAATGTTTCCTCTTGTGGATAAATCACAAAAAAGATCAGCCATGATTCAGGCATCTTGTCAAATGGTGGAATAGGTTTGAGAGACCAAATGGTCAACTTCTGCTCCTGTTTCCTATATCTGTATATAAATACTAAGGCTACAAGTGCAGGTTAGTGGCTAGGAGTTCTGTGGTAAGCAAATCACTTCTCTTCTGCCCAGTGCCTATCCACCCTTGACAAGGCACAGGTCAGGAACTTGATGGAACACTCTTCATGAAAACCCCAAACCACTCGGGAAACCTGACAACATCTATGCAACAGCAGCCACTTGTTTGGCACTACCTTGAACAGTCACCTTGAACAGTGGCAGCAGTATTGTACCTGCTACAAGTTGCTCTGCAGCACCTTACCCTGTCTCCTTTGACAGCACCTTCTGAGCCTGTGACTTCCACTATCCAGAAGGACAAGAGCAACAGACACATGGAAACATCATCCACTGCAGGTTTCCCTCCAATATAGACACCATCCTGACTTTGAATTCTATTACTTGTTCCTTCACTGCCACCAAAAGAAAATCCTGAATTTTACTTCCTAACAACACTTTGGGTGTCCCTGCATACCAAGAACTGCAATGGTTTTATAAAAGGTGTTCACCAGGGCAGTTAGAGATGGGCAATGAAAGCTGGCCAAACGTGCAATGTCAATATGCCACGTATGAATAAAAGAACTCAACACGTAGATAACATGTGATCATTTGTTGCATTTTAAAGCAAATAATTATGACTTCCCCTTTCTTTAATTAATTGAATAATGCATTGTTTCTGACTGAGGTTTTGAATGTCATAATTGTCATAAATGCTGAGATGATAATCTCTGTATTGTGCGCAAGTTATATGAAAATAAAAAGATATAGCATGCAAGTTAATACTCAGAACTTCTGAAGCCTTCATTCTGTGATAATCCATTTGCATTGGAGGCACCACAATCAGGGGATGGTTACTGAGTGACCAAGTCTATCCTTTGACATGTGTCCTGAGTCCATGGGCAAGGTCACATTTAAATAAAATGTCACATAGTCACAACAAACGTAGCACAAAACTACATAAAGTGCACAACTGCACTTCTGCAGTGTGGACTACTTTATAAGAGTCCTACAGTATTGGGCCAAACTCATATCAATCATCATGATGGCCTGTTGCATGCTACACAATATCATCATGATCAAGTTAAAAATCACACAACACCAGGTTATAGTCCAACAGGTTTATTCGGAAGCACTAACTTTCGGAACGCTACTCCTTCATCAGGTGGTTGTGGAGTTTAAGATTGTAAGACACAGAATTTATAGCAAATGTTTACAGTGTGATGTAACTGGAATTATATATTGAAAAGGACCTGGATTGTTTGTTAAGACTCACCTTTTAGAATGAACATGTTGGTTTCAGTTCTTTCATATGTAAATCGCAAAACTTTTTTAAAGTTACATTCTCAACTGAACTTTAACAATTGGTGTTGTTGATGTATGCTTTGTTCCACAAATCTGGATGACACAAGTTTCTGTACAATGGTAGATGCTTTATTATCGGACAGCCAGCAAGAGATTTAAGATGTCCTCAAAGGAGCCGTGTGTCTACTTGTGGTGATACTTCTCCATGAATCTCTGCCCTACACACAGACAGTATTTTGTATAGGGATTAAACAAAAGGTTTGTCAGTCACATAGTCGATTGTCATTTCATAGTTTAAGACAGGTAACCATGAATTTACAAAACCCGATGAATGTTGATGTCCTGTGATAACTTGTGAATGAATTACAGGTACTGATTATCGTATTCTTCATGATCATGTGTTGACAGGAAGAGATTAAAACAGAAGGTTTTTGCCTGTTCTTCATGGGGGATTCACACATCTGTGCTAAAAGGAGGGGAAGTAAGACTATGGGAGCAGGAGGCAGTTTAACAGGGTTGTGGCCAAGGCTGTCAGTCTTGTCTGGGAAGGGCAAATGCCTCTATCTGGGGCTACAGGGGGAATCCACATGTGTAGCTCCGCCTGGGTCTATTTCTGAGATGCAATCAGCCACTCCCCCCCACCCCCAACTGAGATGTTCTGTTTGTATTGTAAGAGTACAGGCTTTCAGTTGATACTGCAGTAAGTCCTTTGGCAATGGAATGTTTAACCCTTGAGTCTCCAATGTGTCCTGAAAGAGAAGTAAAGCATGGAACTGACCCCCTCTGTGGCATTTTAACTTCCTCAGTGTCATGTTGGCCCAGATGATGCATTTAAGGTGTGAGGTGCCCTGTGTGAGACTGTCTGTGTCACAATTTTCAGATTGATTCTAATCTAAAAAAAAACCTGATTTATAGAATCTTACATGAATTCATGCAGTTTTTGAACAAAATAAAATGTAATTCTGAGGGCCAGTTGCGAGTGCCTGTGAGGGAGTGTGTGCATGTGTGTGAGTGTAAAGAGGTATAAGTCTGTGAGAGGGTGCATGTACACGTGTGAGTGTGAGAGTATATGCATTGACGAATGAGAGAGAGCTTGCACATAAAAGAGAGTCTGCAAGAGTGTGTGGGTCTATTGGTGTGTGTGTGTCTGTAGGTGTGTGTGTGTGTCTGTGTGTGTGTGTGTGTGTGCCTGTGTTTGTGTGTGCATCTGTGTTGGTGTCTGTGTGTCTGTGTTTGTGTATGTGTGTCTGTGTTTGTGTGTGTGTGTATCTGTGTGTGTGTGTGTGTGTGTGTCTGTGTGTGTGTCTGTGTTTGTGAGTGTGTGTCTGTTGTGTTTGTGTGTGCGTCTGTGTCTGTGTGTGTGTGTCTGTGTTTGTGTGTGTGTGTGTGTGTGTGTGTGTCTGTGTGTGAGGCACAGTGTGGTCTGCCGTGGTGTATCAAACGTGGTGTATCAGTTGAGGCCGTCCCCTTGGGTACTGAACTTGGCTTTCAGCCTCTGCTTGGCCACTTTGCATTATTGCCTGTCCTGAAGTCTACCTTGGAGGACAGTCAATTGAAAGTCTGAGGTCAAATGTCCTGGACCGCTGAAGTGTTTTCCAACTGGGAGGGAACACTCCTGTCTGTTGATTGTTGTGCGGTTTTCATTCATATATTGCCGTAGCCTCTGCTCGGTCTCGCCAGTGTACAATGGGTGCGGACCAGTCAAACTGAGAGCATTCCTTGTCACAATGGACATTTCAGCACTCTGTATCAGCATCCCTCACAATGATGGTATTGCGGCAACAGCCTCAGTAGTCAACACCAACAACTGCCAGTCTCCAAGCACTGTCCCACAACTCATCCACTTTATCCCCGACCACAACATTTTCACCTTTGACAATCAGCCATGGAAACCAAATGTGCATCCCAATACACTAACGTTTTTATGCACAGGTTCAAACAAGACTTCTTCTCTACGCAGGACCTCCAACCAACACTATACATCAGGTATATTGACAACATTTTCTTCCTCTGGACCCATGGCGAGGAGTCACTGAGAAAACTATACAATGATATCAACGAGTTTCATCCCACCATCAAACTCACCATGCTATCTGCCCCATTCTTGGACACATGTGTCTCCATCAAGGATGGGCACTTCAGCACCTCACTCTACTGCAAACCCATGGATAACCTCTTGATGCTACACTTCTCCAGCTTCCACCCAAAACATATTAAAACAGCTATCCCCTATGGACAAGCCCTACGCATACACAGGACCTGTTCAGATGAGGAGGAACGTGACGGGCACCTGCAAGTACTCAAGCCCTTATAAAAATAGGGTATGATGCTCAACTCATCCACTGCCAGTTCTGACGTGCCACAGCGAGAAACCATAATGACCTTTTTAGGAGGCAAACACAAGCTGCAACCGACAGGGTACCCTTCACTGTCCAGTACCTCCCAGGAGTCAAATAACTACACCATGTTCTTCACAGCCTGCAACACATTATCAATGAGGATGAGCACCTCACCAAGACCTTCCCCATACCTCCATATCTCATCTTTAAATAACCACCAAACCTCAAACAGATCATTGTTTGTAGCAAACTGCCGGGCTTTCAGGACAATGGCATACAACCTTGTCACAGTAGATGCTGCAAGATATGTCAGAATGTCAACACGGACACCACTATTATGCATGGAGACACCTGCCAAGGTGTATGTGGCAGGTATTCATGCAACTCAGCCAATGTTGTCTATCTCATACGCTGCAGGCAAGGATGCCCTGAGGCCTGGTACATTGGCGAGACCGAGCAGAGGCTACAGCAATGGATGAATGGATACTGTAAAACAATCAACAGACAGGAGTGTTCCCTCCCAGTCAGAGAACACTTCAGCGGTTCAGGACATTTGACCTTGAATCTTCGGGTGACCATCCTCTAAGGCGGACTTTGGGACAGGCAACAATGCAAAGTGGCTGAGCAGCGGCTGAAAGCCAAGTTCAGTACCCATGATGATGGCCTCAACTGAGACCTTAGCTTCATGACACACTACCAGAGACCCCACTGCACTGCACACACACACACACACACACACACACACACACACACTTGGTGGAGTGAACTTGTGCTTGCAGAATTACATTTTATTTTGCTCAAAATCTGCATGAATTCATGTAAGATTCTGTATATCTGTTATTTAGAATAGAATCAGTCTGACCACTGTGGCACAGACAGTCTCACAGAGGGCACCTCACACCTTAAATGCATTATCTGGCCGACATGACACCAATTGTTAACGTTCACTTGAGAATGTAACTTTAAAAACATTCTGGGATTTACATCTGAAAGAACTGAAACCAACACGTTCATTCTAAAAGATGAAAGACTTAACAAACAAACCAGGTCTTTTTCAATATATAATTCCAGTTACATCACACTGTAAACTTCTCCTATAAATTCGATGTGTCTTACGATCTTATACTCCACAACCACCTGATGAAGGAGCAGCGCTCCGAAATCTAGTCCTTCCAAGCAAACCTGTTGGACTATAACCTGGTGTTGTGTGATTTTTAACTTTGTATACCGCAGTCCAACACCAGCTCCTCCATATCATGACCGAGGCATAGCTCTGTCCACTGCATATAAGGGAACCAGCTGAACGGGAAGAAGAGGAAGGGGTAAAGTTACCCAGCAGCCTCTTTGTGACCACCTTGACTATGATCACACATCTGACCATGATTTCAGTAAAATTAATCCCAATTTCCAATTCAACAACAGTCCCATAATCCTTCATTTCGTCCAGCACTGATCGGCACAGTTTCCCTGACCACAATGCAAAAGCAAAAGGAGAACCTATGAACGATTAGAAACAAGATGAATAAGTCAAAACATATAATGTTCGATTAAAACTCAATTAATCACTCTTGCTCATTCCCTTGACAGAAGTTACAGCTTGCTGACTCATGTGCTGACTCATATATATATATATATATATATATCTCGCTCACCTGATGAAGGTGCAGCTCTCCGAAAGCTTGTGATTTCAAATAAACCTGTTGGACTATAATCTGGTGTCATGTGACTTCTGATCTTGTCCACCCCAGTCTAACACTGGCTTCTCCATATCATATACCTCCTTAGAGTTGATCAGCCGAGATATCTTCAGTTGCCCATTATGGGTGTTTGACTGGGGAAGTAAACATTTTCAGCCCCACACCTGAGAAATTGAAAGATTGCCATTCACTCAGCATTGGCTCTGTCACTGATAATGACTGATCTGGAGGTATTGCAGGTATCCTTTCTAATGGAGGCAAGAGTTTTACTGTGTAGACCTTTTTCGATATATGTGGCAACCAGTAATTCTGCTGTTCTGAAACTGTGCCCTACACATCTTCTAGAAATGACCTACAGTTTTGAAGGTGTAGCATTCCTTAATGATGGTAGGACATTGTCTATGCCTGTAAACCTTGTTGCCCCTGAGTACTGATTCTGTTGTTTTAATATTAGGTGTTTGACTTGTTCTCTATGTACTTTTACCACCTACTTTCTCAACAATGTCCACAATTTTAATAGACTTTGCTGCCCTCTTGAGGTAGTATTTGTCTTCTCTGCTCAGGATCTCTCTTTGAAAGTACACGGTCAGAAAACATGGTTAGCTTTCTCCAAAGTTAATTCTTCAATGGACTGTAAGAAATCTGACAAAGCTTATTCAAGAATTCCAATAAGTCTGATTTCAAACTTTAATTATCACAGTTTAAATTCAATTACTCAACAAGTTTATTTGCTATTAAATTGAAGGAATAATCAAAAGGTTTTAAGAAATCTTCAAAATTTTCTCTGGTAACGACAGCATTGGTAATTGAACCCACTATTACTATATGATCTTGCACAGTTTTTAAGTTGTTTATGTCTCTGCTGATCTTATTACTGGATAAGTCTGGCTGAAACATGGCTTCGTAGAACATATTTTGCTTTGTTTGACTTTAACAAAGTGGTCTCTTGCTGAAACATAAGTGGACACTGTTGCAGTGTTTGCTTAGGGAAATTGTAATAACTCATCTACTGAAAACTCAAGGAAAACTCTTTGTTTCCATCTGCAGTGTATGTTCATGACCAATAAAATGGCTGAAGCCAATGTAACATGAATATAAGCTCTCCAGAACTATTACCTTATACATGTATATCCAAGTAATGTTAGGAGGATGGTGTGTTGAATAGTATATGTGAGGTTCATGGGATATTATATTTAAAGTTACATTCAATGATGTTGACCAGTCATGTGAGGATATTGAACTTTTTGCAATACTATGTTCGATATTAGCTTCCTAATTTTTGAATCCTGTCATGGAATGCCACAACAATCCAGTCCAATCATCTTTGCAATCTTTGCTTGAAGGGTCTCCAGTAGTAAGATCACATTTTCTCTACCTACCCATTCTTCCACCTAGGTGTCTAGCATAGCATTGGAAAATCCTGGAGCATCTTTACTCCAATTTTGCACGATTATTGAGCATTTCCTAAAATGTGAATCAGTTACAGAATGATTTTGAGCAGTTGATTCAATCAGAATGCTGCTTTGCTATAAGGAGTGCAGGTTGCCTTGCCTTGCCTTACATCAACTTAATCCATCTGCTGAATATGCTGTTACTAAACTGTTTGTTCGTCACTGGTTACATGCAACAATTGTGCTAATTAGCATACAGCACGATGTTGATTTGCTGCTTGGTTTGAAAGTATTGAACATGGCTTAATAATACATCATAAATCCTATGTTCATTTTTTAGGAGCTGTTACATCTTGTTTCCCATTTAGCGCCTGCCAAATTCTATAGAAAACACAATGTTTTAACCACTGTCAGAATCAAAACTTACTTGTGCAGAAATTGCAGCTTATAAATCCATTTGTTAACAAGTGGTGTAGATTCCGCAGTAACAACAGATTAATGAGGTAGAAATAAGATGAATAGACAGAATAAAAAATATAAACAAGAATGCCAATTGTTGCAAATGCATCAATGGTATGACAGATTTTTTTTTTCTGTACCCTTCTTCAACCATGGAAATGAAAACACCCACCTTAACAGACCAGACTATATTAATATCAAATGGAGTGGAACAACAATACCTCACGGAAGTCGCATTGATGATGTTACCTAGCATGGTGACAAAATGTCTGCATAACAACCCACCAACTCAGCGAGCAAGCCAACACCTGCATCGACAAAAGCTACAAATCTGATCTATAAATTTTCACAAAAACCTTAGGAAGTTAAGCTAGCAGAATATAATTTATGGAGATCCTGTGTTGTCATCAATATTGAATTCAACTGCTTGCTCACAATATTCAAGTCAATGGAGACAGCATTAAAGCCCCTCATTCCTGATGAAGGGCTTTTGCCTGAAACAGTGATTTTCCTGCTCCTTGGATGCTGCCTGACCTGCTTTGCTTTTCCAGCACCAGACTCTCAACTCTAATCTCCAGCATCTGCAATCCTTATTTTCACGCACAGCATTACAAACTATCTAACCTCCATTATGGTTGGAAGCTGTTGCTGCAAATATTATCTTATTTATAAAGGAGTCAGTGTGTAGTCCCTAGGTTGGATCGTGATTGGCAAAAGGATATTTGCAGTTGAAGAAGGAACAATAAATTAAACAAGTATTCCTCACATGCAAATTTGTTATAATTCAGTCATTCATTTTGCAATCAGGTAGCCATGAAAGTGTAAAATAAAGTTAGCCTGCCTTTCTGAATGGCACTTGATTATGTTCTTTGTTTTTAACAAACAGCAATTTGTTTCAGTTTATGTTCGTTTCATATATTTGTCCAATTTTCTGCAGACATAATAACTCATGTGAATTTTTAAGTTGCCAAATTAAAGTTAACTTGTCAGTTGTTTTCAATATATTCATCCTGTAAGACACTGTGAATGAGAAATAAAGTGAAAAATGAAAAAAGTTATCACCAACAGTTTATATGGAAACCATTGCACAATTTTGAACAAATTCATTTATAATCAATATTGGAGAAGTTCATACTTTGTACAAACACTGTAAATGTGAGAATAGATTAATAACAATATTCAAAAACAGTTTAACCATGCATAAAATTACATTGGGATAGGAAGAAGTAAGAAAGTGAATGTAACAAATTTCCAGATTGTAAATAAAAGCTATCAACATGGCTGCATTTTCTTTTCATTATTAGAATAATATAACTTATTCCATTCTTTAGAGAAGCATTAACCAAGGGTTGGGTGTTAGCAAGATGGTAAGATTGTCAATATTCACCATCATTACTCCGCATGCACATGCACAGAATAACAGGTCAATTGTAATCAGTGTTTCTAAGCTGCTTCAAAGAGTATGGTTATGAGGTTGCTCCAGTCTACAATTCCTGAGCAATAAGTGAATCACTGAGAATTACAGTATTACTTTAACATCAATAACCTTACTGTAAGAGTCCTTTAAAAAGGTTATAGTTGATTGTTGAATAAAGTGTAATTGAGTTTCAAACTGTGTTCTAACTTCATATGGCAGAATTTTTCACATGTCACGATCTCCTGTTTTGATACCAAAAAGTAAGGAACGCACCCCAGTTCCTTAACAGTTGAACCACAGCCGTTGATGCTGGGATGCAGTCATTAGTTGAATGTGGGCCTTCTGACACTAGCTGGGATGGAGGTTATGCCTTATGAGAGTAGCTGGCAATTCTTTAGTTCTGGCAATGCTTAAGGGCCAATGCTGACTGCCGGAAATAGATAGCATCCCACTGAGCTAAGTGCCAGGAGCCCAGGTAAATCTGAGAGGTTCTTGGTAATGCCAATAGAGGACATGATGGATGGATTCGGAGTGTAGGTTGGTTGCAAAGGCTAGGAGTCTCATCTGGATAGAGGTTGGAGTGTCTGATCAAGAAAAAGGGATCATGACCTTCCATCCCTTCCACAACAAGTAGAGTGGTCTTTCAGGTTTCATCTCTGCCCCGAACAGACAACTGGGCATGAAATAATTAATGAACAGCCAATTATTATTTTTTGAGTGGGAGCAGAAGCGGAGGTAAGATGAACCAGGAAGGCTACAGCTAAGGTAAGGGAGATTTTTAAAATTACTTACCGGTAGTGGCCAGCGGTGTTTTTCCTCCACGGTAGGAAGGGAGCAGCGGTGGAAGTGACGCAGGCCAGAGGGGCTGCCAGGAAGGAAAGTAAGTGACCATATATATCAGCAAGGTGGCTAAACTCGAGGCACTACTACTGTAGGGTCTCCCACCCGCTCTCTTCCTCTAACCAAGTTAATAAGGTACGGTTCATTTCTAAACTTTCTTTATTGAATATAAGTTTATTGCTTGATTTTATAGCAATTGAATTAAGCTTTCTTGTTTAGTATAGTGTGGGCGTTCAGATAAGTGGGGTATGGATGCTAGGGCAGTTGCTTGCCCCTCCTGCAGAATGTGGCAGGTGAGAGACATGACACATGTCTCCGCTGGCTACATCTGTGGGAAGTGTACCCAACTCCAGCTCCTTGAAAACAGTGTTGGGAATTGGAGCTGGAGCTGGATGAACTGCGGATCATTTGGAAGGCTGAGGGGGTAATTGAGAGAAGTTGTCGGCAGTTGGTCACTCCTGAGGCTCAGGATAAGGATAGATGGGTTACAGTCAGGGGGAGGAAAGGGGACAGACAGACAGTGCAGAGATCCCCTGTAGACATTCCCCTCAGCAATAAATATATAGTTTTGGATACTGCTGGGGTGGGGGAAATGACCTACCAGAGGAAAGCCATAGTGGTCAGTTCTCTGGCACTGAGCCTGACATTGTGGCCCAGAAGGGAAGCAGGCAGAATAGAAAAGCGCGAGTGGTAGGAGACTCGATTGTTAGGAGAATTGACAGGAGATTTTGTGGTCAGGATCGGGATTCCCAGAAGGTATGTTGCCTCTCTTGTGCCAGGGTCCGGGACGTCTCCGATCGGATGTATAAGATTCTGAAAGGGGAGGGCAAACAGCCAGAAATCGTGTTACATATTGGCACCAATGATATAGCCAGGAAAAGGATTGAGGATATAAAAAATGATTTCAGGAAGTTAGGGTGGAAGCTGCAGAGCAGGACGAACAGAGTAGTGTTCTCGGGTTTACTCCCGGTGCCACAAGATAGCGAGGTGAGGAACAGGGAGTGGGCGCAGCTTAACATGTGGCTGCACAGCTGGTGTAGGAGGGAGGGCTTCAGATATGTAGATAATTATCTGGGCCACAGATAATTGGGATGCCTTCTGGGGAAGGTGGGACCTATACAAGAAGGACAGGTTGCACCTGAACTGGAAGGGGACCAATGTCCTGGGTGGAAGGTTTGCTCGAGTGGTTCAGGAGGGTTTAAACTCGTATGACAGTGGCGGTGGGAACCTGAGCTGTATGCCGGTGGTGAGAGTTGATGGAGATGAGGCAATAGCAAGAGGAGCGCAGCTAGTGGGAAGGAATTTCCTGGGAAAGAACCAAGGGATCTGTTAAAGTGTGTTTGCTTTAATGCAAGGAGTATCAGGAATAAAAGTGATGAGCTTAGAGCATGGATCAGTATCGGGTGCTATGATGTTGTGGTCATAACAGAGACGTGGGTTTCTCAGGGGCAGGGTTTAGAACATTTAAAAAGAATAGGGAGGGGGGGAAAGAGGAGGGGGTGTAGCACTGCTGATCAGAGAGGGTATCACAGCTGCAGAAGTTACCATTGTCGAGGAGGGTCTGCCTACGGAGTCAGTATGGGTGGAAATTAGGAACAGTAAGAGAGCAGTCACCTCATTAGGGGTTTACTACAGGCCCCCCAATAGCAGCAGGGAGATTGAAGAGAGCATAGGTTGGCAGATTTTCAAAATGTGTGAATGTAGTAGAGTTGTTGTGATGGGTGACTTTGACTTTCCCAATATTGATTGGAACCTCTTTCGAGCAGATGGTTTGGAAGGAGTTGTTTTGTAAGGTGTGTTCAGGAGGGTTTCCTAATTCAGTACGTTGACAGGCCGACGAGGGGAGAGGCCATTTTGAATTTGGTGCTCAGCAATGAGCGGGGCAGGTGTCAGATCTTGCGGTGGGAGAGCATTTTGGTGATAGTGACCACAACTGCCTCACATTCTACATGGCTATGGAGAAGGAGAGAAGCAGGCACAATGGGAGGATATTTAATTGGGGAAAAGGAAACTATGATACTATCAGACGTGCATTGGGAAGCATGGACTTGGAGCAATTGTTCAATGGAAAAGGCACTATAGACATGTGTAGACTGTTTAAGGAACAGTTGTTGCGAGTGATGCACAAATGTGTTCCTCTGAGACAGGCAAGAAGGGGTAAGATAAAGGAACCTTGGATGACGAGAGCGGAGGAGCTTCTTGTCAAAAGAAAGAAGGCAGCTTACGTAAGGTGGAGGGAGCCAGGGTCTTACTCAGCTCTAGAGGATTACAGGCAGGTGAGGAAGGAGCTCAAAAATAGTCTGAGGAGAGCCAGGAGGGGGCACGAAAAAAGCTTGGCAGGAAGGATTAGGGAGAATCCAAAGGCATTTTACACGTATGTGAGGAATAAAAGAATGATCAAAGAAAGAGTAGGGCCGATCAGGGATAGCGTAGGGAACTTGTGTATAGAGTCTGAGAAGGTAGGGGAAGCCCTAAATGAGTTTTTTGCTTCTGTCTTTACTAAAGAAAAGGACCTTGTAGTGAATGAAACCATTGAGGAGCAGGTAAACATGCTGGAACAGATAGAGATTGAGGAAGCTGATGTGCTGAAAACTTTGACAAACATTAAGATTGACAAGTCACCAGGGCCAGACCAGATTTGTCCTCGGCTGCATTGGGAAATGAGAAATGTGATTGCTTCGCCGCTTGCGAAGATCTTTGCATCCTTGCCCTCCACCGGAGTCGTACCTGAGGACTGGAGGGAGGCAAATGTAATTCCTCTCTTCAAGAAAGGAAATAGGGAAATCCCCAGCAATTACAGACCAGTCAGTCTCACATCTGTCGTCTGTAAAGGATTCTGAGGGATAGAAATTATAACCATCTGGAACAGCATGGCTTGATTAAAGGCAGTCAGCACGGCTTTGTGAGGGGCAGGTCATGCTTCACAAATCTTATTGAGTTCTTTGAAGATGTTACTAGAAAGTTGATGAGGGTCATCTGGTGGATGCGGTGTATATGGACTTCAGCAAGGCATTTGATAAGGTTCCCCATGGTAGGCTCTTTCAGAAGGTCAGGAGGAATGCGATACAGGGAAATTTAGCTGTCTGGATACAGAATTGGCTGGTCGACAGAAGACTGCGTGTAGCAGTGGAAGGAAAGTATTCTGCCTGGAAGTCAGTGGTGAGTGGTGTTCCACAGGGCTCTGTTCTTGGGCCTCTACTCTTTGTAATTTTTATTAATGACTTGGATGAGGAGATTGAAGGATGGGTTAGCAAGTTTGCAGATGACACAAAGGTTGGAGGTGTCGTTGACAGTATAGAGGATTGTTGTAGGCTGCAGTGTGACATTGACAGGACGCAGAGATGGGCTGAGATGTGGCAGATGGAGTTCAACCTGGATAAATGTGAAGTGATGCATTTTGGAAGGTCGAACTTGAAAGTTGAGTACAGGATTAAAGACAGGATTCTTGGCAGTGTGGAGGAACAATAGGATCTTGGTATGCAGATACATAGATCCCTTAAAATTGCCACCCAGGTGGACAGGGTTGTTAAGAAAGCATATGGTGTTTTGGCTTTCGTTAACAGGGGGATTGAGTTTAAGAGCTGTGAGATCTTGTTGCAGCTTTATAAAACTTTGGTTAGACCGCATTTGGAATACAGTGTCCAGTTCTGGTCGCCCTATTATAGGAAAGATGTGGATGCTTTGGAGAGGGTTCAGAGGAGGTTTACCAGGATGCTGCCTGGACTGGAGGGCTTATCTTACGAAGAGAGGCTGACTGAGCTTGGACTTTTTTGTGCGAAGATTTGTAGCTCGGGTGCTCGTTGTTGTGGTTCTGTTCGCCGAGCTGGAAGTTTTTGTTGCAAACGTTTCGTCCCCTGGCTAGGCGACATCATCAGTGCTTTGGAGCCTCCTGCGAAGCGCTTCTTTGATGTTTCTTCCGGTATTTATAGTGGTCTGTCCTTGCCGCTTCCAGTTGTCAGTTTCAGCTGTCCACTGTAATGGTTGGTATATTGGGTCCAGATAGTGGTGTTGTCCCAGTCGAATTCATGTTGCTTGTTGTCTGTGTGTGTGGCTACTAGGGATAGCTGGTCGTGTCGTTTCATGGCTAGTTGATGTTCATGTATGCAGACAGACCACTATAAATACCAGAAGAAACATCAAAGAAGCGCTTCGCAGGAGGCTCCAAAGCACTGATGATGTCGCCTAGCCAGGGGACGAAACGTTTGCAACAAAAACTTCCAGCTCGGCGAACAGAACCACAACATCGGACTTTTTTCATTGGAAAAAAGAAAGAAGAGAGGGGACCTAATTGAGGTGTAAAAGATAATGAGAGGCATAGATAGAGTTGATAGCCAGTGACTTTTTCCCAGGGCAGAAAATATTAACATGAGGGGGTCATAGTTTTCAGCTGTTTGGCGGAAAGTATAGAGGGGATGTCAGAAGCAGGTTCTTTACACAGAGAATTGCGAGAGCATTGAATGCAATGCCAGCAGCAATTGTGGAAGCGAGGTCATTGGGGATATTTAAGAGACTTTTGGACATGCATATGGTCACAGAAATTTGAGGGTTTGTACCTTAGGTTTATCTTACATGAGGATCAATGGTAGGCACAACATCGTGGGCTGAAGGGCCTGTTCTGTGCTGTACTGTTCAATGTTCTATGTTCTATGTAACTCAAGGCTTCAAATTGGCAAGCGGCTCCCCTATAGCCTATCTCTGATTCACGGCCAGTTCAGCGACAGGCCCACTCATCTGGAAGTGTAACATGAAGATGGGCATAGCAGGGGATTGGTATTGGTTGGTTTGCAGTGTTGGTTGTAAAATTCTGCTCGGCATTTAGCACCTTCATTGACCCAGAAAGACTAATTTTATATTTATAGAATCACAAATGTCTCCATTATGTTGAAAGATTCCCATATTTTGAAATGTGTTGACACTGGACCTTTTACTAATGAATGCAGCCTCAGACATATCACAAAGAGACAGCAGGAGATTTTAAGTGCTGCATGAGTAATGATACATTGTGCTCACAGCCCCAAACCATCCAAGAAAGGTAACATTGTGTAAAAGAGCATTGTGCATTAGTTGCAACCTACTTACAGTATAGAGTGGCAGGAAATCAATTCCATACTCCTGTGCAACATTTGAGATCTTGCATTAGCTTTGTGCTTTGTGGCCTCCTGGCGCCACTGTTAAGATCACTTCTGCTTCACAGAGATGGCTATCTTCAAACTACAATGATTAATGGCATGGTCAAGATTGTTTGTAACATGCAGTTGCAACCCACAGAGAGCACATTTCACATGCAGGATAATATGATTGCAAGGGATTTGCAGTGTATCATACAAATGATTGATGCTAATGCCCCTGGAAGGACCTCCTGACACTCAAAGGTGGACCCTGCATATGTGGAGAGAAGGGGAAAAAAACTGGTGTGATCATGGGGATTTTCCATTTGGAGTTCACATTTAAGATTCAATATAATTATGAAATGCAGGTCATGCTCCATGGTGACCTCTAATAAACCACCTCCTGCAGTATCCCATGTCCTCCCATGCAATTATGTCCCCCACTTAACTGTTGAATTTGCATTCCTCCTACTGTCCTTGTTCCCTCTTTTTCCCAGATTTATCCCTCTACTCCCAAGTAATGAAATTACCCATTTCCCTACCTCAGTAGTGTCAGATTCTAACAACTGTCCATCTTATTTTGCCTCCCAGAGCTGTGGATAAGCTGACATTGTTCTCATGATAAGTGATATCTTGGACAGAATGGAACGTGCATGTATGTAAATTTGCTAACTGCGAATAGATGTGTGGCAGGATTTCACTGCACTTTTTTCCATGCCTCATTTATTTCTTCCTGTACATTCTGTCCAACAGTGCAAGTACTGTTAAGAGGTTTGTAACTGACACCCACAAATGATCTCTTACCTTTCCTATTTCTTATCTCTACTCCTATTCTACACCTTGTGTTTTTTGAGTTCAAGTTATCTTCCACAACTGTAATAATCACATCCTTAACTCACGAGACACCCAACCATCATTCCCTTGATTCTTATTTTTCCAAAGTTCCACTCATGTTTATTTTTAATAATCAACAAGTTAAATTTATTTATTTTTAAGTGTGCGTACAATTCACCAATCTTATTATGATTGCTGCACAAACGTTTAAAAACACTTGCCTTATCTGCCAGAGTACTATTAAATTTAGATTCTCTTTCCTTCCTGCCATACTTAATTTATTGTTACTATGCTGCTTTGCTGCTTTGTTTTCCTTTGATATCCCACGTCACCTTTAACATGATTCCCTCCTCTATCTTTTACATTAAAGCCTTTCCTACTCCTGGAGTTTTATATAAATCACCTGAGCACTGGTTGCTGCATGATTTGGGTGAAGACCATCCATTGATACTACTCCTGCTTTCCCCAATATGTTTCCAGTAACCCATGAATCAAAACCATTTCTCGCATACAAAACTTTGATCCATGCATTCATCTCTCTAACCTTATTTATCCTATGCCAATTCGCTAGTGGCTTGATCAAGTGATCTGGAGATTATTACCTTTTGAGGTTTTGCTCTTTTAGTCCTTAGTTGCACATTATCACTAAAGAGAATCATCTAAAAGCTGACAACAGTCAGTTCTGTCTGAAAAAACGAAATGGACATTATGACCTGATAAGTGTTATGTTTAGTCTGGAGGGCTATAAGGCAACTGAATGAAAGATAATGTACTGCTCCAGAAATTTATGTTGATTAGAATAGCATGGGAAGCCATGTACAGATCATAATGGGAGTATGTTGGAGAATTAAAAGAGTGAGACTATCAGATTGAAAAACATGAACTGAAAACATACGGAGTCAAAATCAGAAAATAGTAATCCAAATTAAATCAAGCATAGAAAGCAAAATGAGGACTCAGAAAGACATGGAATCTAGACTGAGACAAAAGAGAAACAGAAACACACAGATATATACATTCAAAATCCCGAACATTAACAATTTTGAAGGAGTCAGACCAACAACAAATTACATTTTTAGACCCAATAAGTTGTATGTGGTAGCTATTACTTTCCATACCATTAAATGTTTTCCTGTCAAGTACATGAACAATAGCTTAATGGCACTAATGGGAGGTAATGGGCAAGTATTGCCAAGATCAGACCATTCCACTTGCTTTAATGTAGATTCTATCAGTGAGGAAGGTTACATGCCCCGGTGGAGGAGCACCTGCAGATTTCTGCTCTAAACTGCACAAATCTGGATCTAGAGTTTGCTGTTTAATTTAGTCCAAACAAACCATAAGCACAGTTGCTGTCACCATGATTATAAACACAAATCAGAATTAAAAACTTTATCTAACTGCAGTAATGAGCTCTTGTCACTGGATGGCACTATCAGATGAACTTTAATCACTTCCCATGTACTGATGTTGGTTTCCATTTTGAGGTATAAGTAAAAGGTGAGTGTTAATAACTGTTTTTATTTTGTTTTGGTGATTATATGACCATCCAATTTTGAGATTCTAGTCACCTTAGTTAATTGAATGACGAGTACATTCTCTGGCTATGTGGCCATTTTGGAGAAAAAACACAGATACAAAGTGACTTTCCCACATGGTATGAGCTCCTGATAGCCCACACCACAGCACCCCAACACCATCATCTTAAACCTGATGGCAGGATCCTGAAGACCACAGGGAAATCCTGCTCTAATTTGTGAGTGACTCTGATTGCTAATCCTTCCAAACCAACCGTGCATCTATTAGTTTTGTTTGCGAAAAGAATTATAAATGAAAAATGATGCATGTTTCTGTAAATCACTTCTGTAATACTTAGATAGCAGAAAAGGTGCATAAGCAATTGGCATATGATATTTGAAAGAGACTGGGTGGTGAATTCGACCACTCCATACTACATTCAGTGTTCATCCAGATGATACCAAATAAGACCTTGCCAGGAAACATCACCCGTGTTTTGAAGTTCAAATTCCATTACCACTCTATGCGTAATTAATTAATCATGAGACAAGTATTCAGTATGTTTCAAATGCAAGCTAAGGTGAAAACTGTTGCACATTTTGGCATCAAGTGTGTTAATTAAGAATTGTGTTGATAAGGGTGAAGTGAGATATGTGAAGATCGAAAAGTGATGAAGGTGTTTTAGGACTATGGAAGGCGATTGGTGTACATTAGACAAAATGTACTCAATCTTGGCCTGGGTTCAATGTGACAAAGGACTTTACTGTAGTGAGGGAGTTGTATTATGAAGGTGAAGACTGTGATGGTTTTTCGGGTGGTGAAAAGAAGATTGGGAGAGTATACTGCACTTGCACTATCTTCCGCACTGTTTGATCAGTTACACATTGGAAAGATTTGGGAATCAGGGCCAGCAAAATGATGCTGGTGTCCGGTTTGCTGGAAGGAAGACTTATTATTGTGAATCCCCAGTTTTGGACTCCTTTGATTAGGGCTTGGAGATCTTCAGTCAGTTTGTGAGCTATTTTGGCACAGTGCCCAGTGAACGCAGCAAGTACTATAAACTGACACTGTGGGTGAGTAATGGACAGAGTTTGGCAGCAAAACCATCAGTTCATCACTTGTCTTGCTGATGGACAGTGATCTGATGTTACTTGAAATCTGTTGAATCTTTTAAAGAACAATAAGGCTGAAACTTACATGTTTATTTGATAAGTATGAGTTGTGTTGAATGTCTTGGGGGGATTCTCACAACAATGCCAATGAGTGTTCTTGCCATTGCTTACCAAAACATACCTCAATAATGACCTACCCCACCTCTAAGGTATCCTTCACATTCAATTCTAACTCCATCTTATCATGTACCACTCCCGGAACCACTCAACACTTACCAGGTATCTGCCAAAAGATGAGCATCTCTTCTGTTGCACCATCTTTAAAAGGTCATTGTACGTTCAGAAAAGGACAGTCAGTCTGAATGCCCTGCTTGGTTCCTCACATTGGCCCCATACATTGTAGATAGGGAGAAATCAGCACAGAGATCCTGCTGGAAGGTGTACTACAGATGCAGGGCATCCTCTTCCCCTATGACCTACAGTAGAGGTCATGACCCCAGATCATGCCAACTAAATTCCAGGTTGCTATCTGGCTTAAAGCAGTCTCAGCCTTTTGGAGGATTTTCCAAGTGCTGTAAGAAGAAGGTAAATAACACTCTTCATTCAGCTAGTACAAGTCCTATCATCGCTCTCATACCTCATACTGACTCCATCCCTCCTCCTATACCCACTTGCCTCTGAGGATCATGCCCTACCACTCTCACTATTGCCTGCAATATCTTCCATCACGTGGCCCGACAACACCAACCCTGCATGCCCTCTGTGCTGCCTACTGACTTGCCTGGGACATCTCCCCACCAGCACCAAAATTCATATCTGTGCTGTCCATGTTCATCTGCTTTAAACCTATGTCTCTCTCATTCAAAGTAGAAAACAGCCCCCGTTTGAGAGGAATAGCCAGGACGGGTAATGTGTTGCCATACAATTCTCTCACCTGATGTGTAGAGGATCCTGATACATACTGCCTGAATTGGCTGTCTGACCATGTTCAAGCCCCTGGACAGATATTGGAGGGTGCCTTGGCTTACTGTGCAAGTACCCCTGAGTGAAGGCTATCTTCTAGTCTTGACTGAAGCCTGCCAACCTCCCTTCCTCTGTAACCACAATAAATGGAAAGGAAATACAGTGGCATTCTGAGCCTGGTATTTATGGCTGAGGGAGCAAAGTGCAAAAAAAGTAAGGGGAGGCAAAACAAGCCCACATGGGTAAGCTCAGAATGAGGAGCTCTATGACAGAGCCAGAGATGCAGCTTGATCCAGTCCAAGCACACAGTGTCCTCCCAGCAGCATTACGATGATAATTATTCAAGGGGCAGCGTTGAAGCATAAAAGTGTCCTGTAAGTGGATCGGAGATGTGCCATGAGGCCTCATCGAGGCTGCCATGTGTCAGATGCCAAAGTCCGTAGAGTGGATTGTGGCTGATGCCCGTGGGGCATACACTGAGATGTTGGTCCTCAGTGTCCAACTTGGAGATCCTTTGGAACAAGGAGAAAGTTGAATTTGCCATGTACCTACTCTAATTTCCATGTGGAGATTTCCCAATGTTGAGCTGGTTTGGCAAGTTTGGTGAATATTAGTGAGCTAAGTTGTGGTATGAACAAGATTTTTAACAAGTTTTATTACCTATTAATTGGCAACTCACCATGCTACTCAGCAAGCACTCAGCAGTAAGATGCTTCCAATGCTCCCAATGTTGAGATAGGCTTTGTCAGACTTCCTGCCTGATTCCATCACAAATCTCGTTATAGCCCACATCCCTTGAACCCTGATAAGATTCCATCCACAGAGTTATTACACAGAATTCTGGCTGATACAGTCAGCAACTTACACAATTTCGATATTCATGTATTAGGGATGCGCAATAAATATCTGCCTTGCCACTTCATATGAGTACATAAAAACTCAAAACACAAGGGTTATGCCAGAATTCTGAGGAATGTCAAAAAAGGAATCTTTACACTTAATGGAAATATCAATCATGTCTAGAAACAAAAGTGATAACATGAAGGTTAAAATAGGCAAGGAATGTGAAGTTAAGCAAGATTGGGGAAAATAATGTAGTACATTTCAGAATCTTCTATTAGTCATAGAGCCATAGAGTCACTGAGATGTACAGCACGGAAACAGGTCCTTCAGTCCAAATCATCCATGCCGACCAGATATCCCGACCCAATCTAATCCCACCTGCCAGCACTTGGCCCATATCCCTCCAAATCTTGCAGTTCATATACCCATCCAGATGCCTTTTAAATGGCACAATTGTACTAGCCTCCACCACTTCCTCTGGTAACCCATTCCACACACGCACCACCTTCTGTGTGAAAGAGTTGCCCCTTAGGTATCTTTTGTAGCTTTCTCCTCTCACTCTAAACCTATGTCCTCTAGTTCTGGATTCCTCCACCCCATGGAAAAGACCTTGTCTATTTATTCTATCCATGCCCCTCATGATTTTATAAACCTCAATAAGGTCACACAGCAGCCTCTGACGCTCCAGTGAAAACAGCCTATCGCCTTCAACTTCTTCTGCCCATAACAGCAGCATGAAGGAAGGAAAGCACAGAGGAATAAAGCATACTTGAGAAAGTTTTACTTTAGACAACAAACATCATAAACAAGCTTTTTGCTCAGGCTGTCCTCCAAATACATATAATTTATTTCACATGATGGAAAGGCCCTATTTTCATGTTCCCCCAGATTTGACTTTATGAAGAAAAAAGACGAAACCCTATTATGCTTTGAATTTATGCTTCATGCTCAAATTTGACAGCCATCAATGTTAAATGATTCATTCACCTTTGAAGCTTCTGATAGTTGAATATTGATGACACCAGGCCACCCACATTACCATTTCATGGAAAACAAAACAAAGGACCAAAATAGAGTAGTCAATTGTTTTAAATTACCTTCACAATTGATCAAAATTGAAAATGCAAGGTCAAGGACTCCTTAATAAATTAAATGCTTAGAGTGTAGGTTTGCTCGCTGAGCTGTAGGTTTGATATCCAGATGTTTCATTCCCTGGCTAGGTAACATCATCAGTGGCGACCTCCAAGTGGAGGTCTTGGAGGTCGCCACTGATGATGTTACCTAGCCAGGTAATGAAACGTCTGGATATCAAACTTACAGCTCAGCGAGCAAACCTACACCCTAAACCTCAACCTCAGCTACAAACCTTCACAAACCTTGCAAATTAAATGCTGCAACAGCGGGGTAATTTTGTTTTTCTTTTTAAAGGGGTCTCCTTTGTTATGCTTTTCAAGAGTTCATTTTGCACTATCACCAACTCATGTATTAGATGATCCAGTCAGATACTAACAATTGCTTCTGTATTTGAGTTGATATAAGAGGGATTTGGACTTACATAGAATTTGAAGAATTTATCAATAGCCTGAAGAATTATTAATTATCCATTAAAGCTAAATTCACAGTGCACCAAGAAAAGCATTAATTACTTAGAAACCATAGTACTTTAAGTTTTACAAGACATCAGGCAAAAGGTAGAAATAAATGGTTTTCTAAATAGCTGAACACTTCTATACACAATAAGCCTTCACTCTAATCATATCTTCCACAGACTGGTGAGTTCACAATTCATGAGCTTCCGTCACATCTGCACAAAGTTGGAAGATTTTAACCAGGCAGTAACTATCCTTTCTATTAAACTAATATGTCAACCATAGGTTTCATTTTAACAATGGCACTGTACACATTATAACAGCATTTCCCCCATATGTGGTCCTAAGCTTGAAATTCAATATTCATGTTTTTAAGGATTCATTTTCTCAATGATTTCAAATTTTCCCTCTTCTCTCTCCCCATGCAACCTGCCTCTCCCCAACCCATTCCCCTCTTGCTTTCGTCTGCCCAAAACTGCCTTCCACAACCTCCTCTCCTCAATCTGGAAAGGAAAATCCAATTCATAACCTAAAGTGTCATAAGAAAATATTCAAGTTTTGCCAGCTCATACCAAAATGCGATGAATAGAATGTGAAGGCATCCTCCAAGTCCTTTGAGAATATAGTGGTACAAATTAATTGGCCAAAGGGAACCTGGAGATGGCTCATTCGATATAAGTTGATAGGTAAATGACAGGAAATGATGCTTCCTTGTCAGAGGAAGCTTTTAGGGGATTATGCCCCTGTAAAGTAAAACTGTAGGGCCCAAGACGAATAGGGTAAATGTTTTGGAAATTTAAAAAAATCACAGCCTGGGCAAATGTACATTTAATTTGAAAGAGTTAAGCAAAGTAATATTGACAGGTAGACATGAGCATTAGAAGTTGAAACAATGTATGAAGCTCTTAGAGATGTTATGCTCTTAGGGAAATTTAAAAACCTATACTGAGGATCAAATGGTTGCAACTGATAATCTTCAGCCATTACTGCTGATTGTCTTTGAGCTGACATATAAAACTAAACCTTTTCTCTGTCATCTTTATGAATTTGAACGGATAAAAAAAAGGAGTGTCTAAGGAAATCAACTAGCCAGTGTGAAGAATGGATAGCAATGAATATCCTAAAATCTCCTCCTCAGATCAGTACTGAGGGTGGAAGTGAAAATCAAAAGTCAAAGATTTTCCATTGTAACCATGTGCGACACATTCATTCAGAATGCTGGAAGTTATAAGGGAACTCCCTTGGAATTATTAGAGTATGGAAAAATGAGTCCAAAAAGGGAACTCAAAAAGAAAGTACCACTGATTTAATTGCAGTTGTAACCACAAGTCAATGACCACAGATAAGCACTGTAATGTGTGTCAAATCAATACATAGGTTTGGTGAGAGATGTAAAGGATTTTTGTCTAAAGAAAAGATTACCTTTTTTTTCTTCAAAATGTATAACTCAGCCAATAACTATACCAAAGAGTACAGGAGCTGCTCAAACCCCTTTCCTGGTGAAGGATTCATTTTTCCCTCAAGGTAATTCAATAAAAAAAGTGTTAGATAAATTGGTTAGGTACTGTATATCCCACTTCCATTGTACAAATATCAAACAGAGCGTGATTTGTTTTCTGCAGCAGTCATAATCAGGTCATTAAGAAATGACTCATGGATGAGTGCATTTACTCACACAGAATGATTTGGGTGGAGTGAAGGCTATAACTTCATCCATAATCATGCAAAGTCTGTGTGAGGCTAAAGAGATAGAATAGTTGTAAGAACTTGTTCCAGGTGTTTTTTTCATCATGTATAATGTCCAAAGCAACATCTAAACAATGTCACAGTGATCCCTCAAGCACACGAAGGGTCGCTGAATTTCTATTTAAGAATGAGAATAATTCGAAATAAGTGCTTGGCAAGGTTTTTTTAATTCAGGCTCAGGAAGTAGATCCAAAGTTAAATAGATTGACACAGATAGCTTGTGCTGAAGGCTAAAGGCATTCCAGAATGTAATCATATTAAAATGAGTCTGAGTTTTGATGAGCAAGTGGACACTCTGACAGACCTGCAGAGGAAGAATAAATGGCTGTTTACCAAATAGAAGTACCACCCAGATAGTGTAAGGAATTATTGGAATAGCACACAAAGCTCTTACAGAAGGGCCTATAGTAATATGAAAAATGCAAGCATCTATAAACAGGTATTTTACATGACCAAGATTTCGGAAGACACTACCATTGTGTAAAATGTGCCATATACATCATGTAGCAGGAAAATCTCGACATGTAATTAAACTAGCACCTTTGATACCCATGTCAGTTCTTGAAGAACTATTTTGTTGAGTGATAGTCAAGCATGTAGGACCATTACCAAAAACAAAAGCAGATCACCGATATATTACAATTAAGAATATGACAACCTCATTTCCAGGACCTATTCTTTTAAGCACCATTACACTTAGTGGAAAAGTCAATGCAGTTTTTAAAAACTCATCGTGAACTACCAATTGAAATACGACCTGATCAGGATTATACTTTGTCTAAATTAGTGATTCTCAACCATTTTTTGGCATGGTCACCCAAAAGTTCTTCTCAGGTTCCTAACAGAGATACATGAACAGACAGACAGAAAATCAATTTATTATTGAACACCAAGAAAACTTGGATGTTCCAACATTCTGGAAAAAACTTTTAAAAAAAGGCTGGTATGAAAATAAACATCTGTCGGGCCTAACGCGATCCTTGAGCTTGGTGCTTTTCTGCAAGTTTCATGATTTTCAAATTAGACAATGACAGTTGGAGGTCACCTCTTGTTGTGAGATATCAATTCTTATCCTGGATTTTGGCAAGAAAACTAGCTTGCAGAATCTGTTCTCAACCAAATATATTGAGGGAAAGGCAATAATCCCATAAACTCTTGGGGCTACCCTTCTCACAGTTTGCAGTCTGTGTTTCTCTTCAAATGTGCCAGGACCCTGAAGGGGGCCATATGGCCCCATTGAAAATGGCTGGTCTAAAGTATCAACAGTTAGATCTAAAAGAACTGAAGTCAGCTGTGTATTATCTGCAAATACAGAGGACATTGGGTAGATTCTATTAGATTCTCAAAACCTGGTCCTGGCATACTGTCACGAATACCCACAGAATAGGGACAAAATGTTAGATTTATTATTATTTTCTACCAGTGATTCCCCAACTGAATTCATTAGGTTCAATTTCAACTGATTTACAATCTTGAGATTAGAGGAACATTGAAACTGATCAGGGGAAGTTCTTGAAACTAAAAGATCATTGCTGAATATTGAATTACACGTCCACATTTCTAGAAATACCCAGAGGAGTATGTAGGGTAGCACAGGAGCATTGCAAGGTTTCATAGGAATGCAAGCTTTCAAAATGAAGGAATGGGAAGTCAAATATTCCATAACTAGAATGGTTCAAGTAGGAGATGATGTATGGATGTTGTGTGAGGAAAACTTCTAAAACTGGAACTCAGTGATCCATACAAGGTAGTTATTAAGGTTAGTGAACTGACTTATCTGATGGATACTCCTGATCATAGGATGAAGAATTGGTCATGCCACATAAACATCTAGAGTGAGTTGGAAGAAGACATAGCCTTAGGAGCTTCACGTGCTATTGGATAATTTCCTTATACTATCTGGGTGGTACCGGTATTCAATAAACAGCCATGTGTTCTTTGCCTGCAGGTCTGTGAGAGGATTTATGTTCTTATCAGTTTCAAAGTGAACCTCTTGCAACTAGCCAAATCAGAAATACTGGACAGTAAACCATTATAGTTATATTTAGAGGAAGGACAGCAGGTGGATATTGTAAGATTAGTGAGAAAGTATGAAATAATCTGTACAGATACACCTGATGTACTACATTAGCTAGAAATGATATAGATGTTGAAGAATCTGTGCAAATAATAAATTCACATCCTAATTGGTTGAACTCAGAATAACAAGTGGAAACAGAAGCTATATATGGTGAAAAATCATTTTATTGAATCAAGTCAAAGCTGGTGAAGTTCACGAGTAGTGTTAGTTCCCAAACTGGATGGATGAACTAGATTCTGCAAAGACTGCAGAAAGGTAAACAGAGTCATAGAGATGTACAGCATGGATACAGACCCTTCGACCCAACCCGTCCATGCCAACCAGATATGATGCTGGAAAAGCGCAGCAGGTCAGGCAGCATCCAAGGAGCAGGAGAATCGACGTTTCGGGCATAAGCCCTTCTTCAGCCATTCCTGAAGAAGGGCTTATGCCCGAAACATCGATTCTCCTGCTCCTTGGATGCTGCCTGACTTGCTGCACTTTTTCAGCAGCACATTTTTCAGCTCTGATCTCCAGCATCTGCAGTCCTCACTTTCTCCATGCCGACCAGATATCCCAATCCAATCTAGTCCCACCAGCCAGCACCCGGCCCATATCCCTCAAACCCTTTCTATGCATATAGTCCACTAAATTTCTCTTAAATATAGCAATTGTGCCAGCCTCTACCACTTCCTCTGATAGCTCATTCCATACACGTACCACCCTCTGTGTGAAAAAGTTGCCCCTTAGTTCTCTTTTATATCTTTCCCCTCTCACCCTAAACCTATGCCCTCTAGTTCCCAGAGAAAAGACTTTGTCTATTTACCCTATCCATGCTGCTCATAATTTTGTAAACCTCTACAAGGTCACCACTCAGCCTCCGAAACTCCAGGAAAAACAGCCCCAGCCTGTTCAGCCTCTCCCTTTAGCTCAAATCCTCCAACCCTGGCAACATCCTTGTAAATCTTTTCTGAACCCTTTCAACTTTCACATCTTTCCGATAGGAAGGAGACCAGAATTGCATGCAATATTCCAACAGTGGCCTAACCAAAGTCCTGTACAGCTGCAACATGACCTACCAACTCCTGTACTCAATACGCTGACCAATAAAAGAAAGCATGACAAACACCTTCTTCACTATCTTCTTCCTATCTACCTGTGACTCCACTTTCAAGGAGCTATGAACCTGCACTCCAAGGTCTCTTTGTTCAGCAACACTTCCTAGGACTTTACCATTAAGTGCATAAGTCCTGCTAAGATTTGCTTTCCCAAAATGCAGCACTGAAATAAACTCCATCTGCCACTTCTCAGGCCATTGGCCCATCTGGTCAAGATCCTGTTGTAACCTGTGGTAACCCTCTTCGCTGTCCACTACACCTCCAATTTTGGTGTCATCTGTAAACTTACTAACTGTTCCTCTTATGCTCACATCCAAATCATTTATGTAAATGACAAAAAATAGAGGACCCTTGTGGCATTCCACTGGTCACAGGCCTCCAGTCTGAAAAACAACCCTCCACCACCACCATCTGTCTTCTACCTTTAAGCCAGTTCTGTATCCAAATGGCTAGTTCTCTCTGTATTCTGTGAGATCTAACCTTGCTAATCAGTCTCCCATGGGGAACCTTGTCGAACACCTTACTGAAGTCCATATAGATCACATCTACTGCTCTGCCCTCATCAATCCTCTTTGTTACTTCTTCAAAAAACTCAATCAAGTTTGTGAGACATGATTTCCCACGCACAAAGCCATGTTGACTATCCTAATCAGTCCTTACCTTTCCAAATATATGTATATCCTGTCCCTCAGGATTCCCTCCAACAACTTGCCCACCACTGACATCAGGCTCACTGGTCTATATTTCCCTGGCTTGTCCTTACCACCCTTCTTAAACAGTGGCACCACATTAGCCAACTTCCAGTCTTCCGGCACCTCACCTGTGACTATCAATGATACAAATATCTCAGCAACAGGTCCAGCAGTCACATTTCTAGCTTCCCACAGAGTTCTAGGGTATACCTGATCAGGTCCTAGGGATTTTTCCACCTTTATGCGTTTCAAGATATCCAGCACTTCCTCCTCTGTAATATGGACATTTTGCAAGGTGTCACCATTTATTTCCCTACATTCTATATCTTCCACATCCTTTTCCACAGTAAATACTGATGCAAAATACTTGTTTAGTATCTCCCACATTTTCTGTGGTTCCACACAAAGGCCCCCTTGCTGATCTTTGAGGAGCCATAGAACATAGAACATAGAAAAATACAGCGCAGTACAGGCCCTTCGGCCCTCGATGTTGCGCCGACCAAATCCTACCTAACCTACACTAGCCCAATAACTTCCATATGCCTATCCAATGCCTGCTTAAATGACCATAAAGAGGGAGAGTTCACCACTGCTACTGGCAGGGCATTCCATGAACTCACAACCCGCTGCGTAAAGAATCTACCCCTAACATCTGTCCTATACCTACCACCCCTTAATTTAAAGCTGTGTCCCCTCGTAACAGCTGACTCCATTAGCAGTAAAAGGTTCTCAGTGTCTACCCTATCTAAACCCCTAATCATCTTATACACCTCTATCAAATCTCCCCTAAACCTTCTTTTCTCCAATGAGAACAGGCCCAAGTGCCTCAGCCTTTCCTCATACGATCTTCCTACCATGCCAGGCAACATCCTGGTAAACCTCCTCTGCACTCGTTCCAATGCCTCCACATCCTTCCTATAGTATGGCGACCAAAACTGCACACAATACTCCAGATGAGGCCGCACCAGAGTCTTATACAACTGCAACATGACCTCAGGACTCCGGAACTCAATTCCTCTACCAATAAAGCCCAGTACGCCATATGCCTTCCTCACAGCACTATTTACCTGGGTGGCAACTTTCAGAGATCTGTGTACATGGACACCAAGATCCCTCTGCTCATCCACACTACCAAGTAGCCTACCATTAGCCCAGTAATCCATCTTCTTGTTACTCCTACCAAAGTGAATGACTTCACACTTAGCTACATTGAATTCCATCTGCCACCTTTCTGCCCAGCTCTGCAACCTATCTATATCCCGCTGTAACCTGCCACATCCTTCTTCACTGTCCACAACTCCACCGACCTTTGTGTCATCCGCAAACTTGCTCACCCAGCTTTCAAGCCCCTCCTCTAGATCATTTATAAAGATGACAAACAGCAACGGTCCCAAAACAGATCCCTGTGGTACACTGCTAGTAACTGCACTCCAAGATGAACCTAGTCCATCAACTACTACCCTCTGTCTCCTTCCAGCCAGCCAATTCCTAATCCAAACCTCTAATGCACCCTCAATGCCATACCTCCGTAGTTTTTGCATTAGCCTACCATGGGGTACCTTATCGAACGCCTTGCTAAAATCCATATACACCACATCTACTGCTTTACCCTCATCCATCTCCTTAGTCACCTTCTCAAAGAACTCAATAAGGTTTGTGAGGCACGACCTGCTCTTCACAAAACCATGCTGACTATCCTTGATCACATTATTCCTATCCAAATGTTCATAAATCTTATCCCTTACAATTCTCTCTAAGACTTTGCCCACAACAGAAGTGAGACTCCCTGGCCTATAGTTACTCGGGCTGTCCCTACTCCCCTTCTTGAACAAGGGGACCACATTCGCTATCCTCCAGTCTTCTGGTACTATTCCTGTTGACAATGACGACATAAAAATCAAGGCCAATGGCTCTGCTATCTCCTCCCTAGCTTCCCAGAGGATCCTAGGGTAAATGCCATCAGGCCCAGGAGACTTATCTATTTTCATCCTCTCCAGTATTCCCAAAACCTCCTCCCTACATACTTCAAGGCCATCCATTCTAATCACTTGTGACTCAATATTCACACCAGCAACAGAGTCCCGTTCCTGAGTGAATACTGACGAAAAGTATTGATTTAGTGTCTCACCAATCTCCTCCGCCTCCACGCACAACTTCCCACTACTATCCTTGACTGGACCGATACCTACCCTAGTCATCCTTTTATTCCTGACATACCTATAGAAAGCCTTTGGGTTTTCCCTAATCCTACCAACTAAGGACTTTTCATGTCCCCTTCTCGCTGATCTTAGCTCTCTGTTCAGATCCTTCCTGGCCACCTTATATCTCTCAATCGCCCCAACAGAACCTTCACACCTCATCCTTACATAGGCCGCCCTCTTCCCTTTCACAAGGGATTCCAATTCCCTATTAAACCACGGCTCCCTCACAAGACCCTTTACTCCCTGCCTGACTGGTACATACTTATCAAGGACACTCAATAGGTGTTCCTTGAACAATCTCCACATATCATTAGTGTTCTTCTCCTGAAGCCTGTTTTTCCAATCCACGCATCCTAAGTCATGCCTCACCGCATCATAATTTCCCTGCCCCCAGCTATAGCTCTTGCCCTGCAGTGCACACTTATCCCTCTCCATCACTAAAGTAAAAGTCACCGAGTTGTGGTCACTGTCCCCGAAGTGCTTACCTACCTCCAAGTCTAACACCTGGCCTGGTTCATTACCTAGAACCAAATCCAGTATTGCCTCACCTCTTGTTGGCCTGTCTACATATTGTGTCAGGAAACCCTCCTGCACACATTGGACAAACACCAACCCATCTAACGAACTCAAGCTATAGCTTTCCCAGTCAATATCTGGGAAGTTAAAGTCCCCCATAACAACCATATTCTCTCCATATTTATCCTTTTGTCCTTAATGTATTTGTAAAAACCCTTTGGATTTGCATTAATTCTATTTGCCAAAATTACCTCATGTCCCCTTTTTGCCCTCCTGATATCCCCCTTAAGTATACTTCGACTGCCTTTATACTTTTCTAAGGATTCACTCGATCTATCCTGTCTATACCTGACGTATGCTTCCTTCTTTTTCTGAACCAAACCCTCAATTTCTTTAGTCATCCAGCATTTCCTATACCTACCAGCCTTTCCTTTCACTCTGACAGGAATATACGTTCTCTGGATTCTTGTTATCTCATTTCTGAAGGCTTCCCATTTTCCAGCCGTCCCTTTACCTGCGAACATCTGCTCCCAGTCAGCTTTCAAAAGTTCTTGCCTAATACCGTCAAAATTGGCCTTTCTCCAATTTAGAACTTCAACTTTTAGACCTGGTCTATCCTTTTCATCACTATTTCAAATCTAATAGAATTATGTTCACTGGCCCCAAAGTGCTCCCCCTCTGCCACCTGCCCTGCCTTATTTCCCAAAAGTAGGTCAAGTTTTGAACCTCTCTAGTAGGTACATCCACAAACTGAATCAGAAAATGTCCTTGTACACACTTAACAAATTCCTCTCCATCTAATGCTATGGCAGTCCCAGTCTATGTTTGGAAAGTTAAAATCCCCTACCATAACCACCCAATTTTTCTTACAGATACCTGAGATCTCCTTACAAGTTCATTTCTCAATTTCCCTCTGACTATTAGGAGGTCAATAATACAAACTCAATAAGGTGATCATTCCTTTCTTATTTCTCCATTCCACCCAAATAACTTCCCTGGATGTATTTCCTGGAATATCCTCCCTTAGCACAGCTGTAATGCTATTATCAAAAACACCACTCCCCCATCTCTCTTGCCTCCCTTTATATTCTTCCTGGAGCATTTGCATCCTGGAACATTAAACTGCCAGTCCTGCCCATCCCAGTCCCATGTTCCTAACTATGCCCTGAGTTCATCTGCCTTCCCTGTTAGGCCCCTTGCATTGAAATAAATGCAGTTTAATTTATTAGTCCTACCTTGTCCCTGCCTGCCCTGACTGCTTGACTTGCTTCTGTTCTCAACTGTACTCATCTCAGATTGATCTCTTTCCTCACTATCTCCCATGGTCCCACCCCCACGTTACTAGTTTAAATCCCCCCGAGCAGCTCTAGCAAATTTCCCTGCCAGTATCTTAGTCCCCTTCCAATTTAGGTGCAATCCGTCCTTCTCGTACAGGTCACGTCTACCCCAAAAAAAATTCCAATGATCCAAATATGTGAATCCTTCTTCCATACACCAGCTCCTCAGCCATGCATTCATCTGCTCTATCATCCTATTCCTGCCCTCACTAGCTCGTTGCATCGGGAGTAATCCAGATATTACTACTCTCGAGGATCTCCTTTTTAAATTCCCGCCTAACTCTCTGTAATCTCCTGTCAGAATCTCAACCTTTTCCCTTCCTATATCATTGATTCCAATGTGGACAATGTCCTCTTACTGGACCCTCTCCCCTGTGAGAACATTCTGCACCCTCTCTGAGACATCCTTGATCCTGGCACCAGGGAAGCAACACACCATTCTGACTTTTCGCTGCTGGCCACAGAAACGTCTGTCTATACTTCAGACCAGAGAATCCCGATCACAATTGATCTCTTGGAACCCGACGTACCCCTTGTTGCATTAGAGCCAGTCTCATTACCAGAAACTTGGCTAATTGTGCTACATTCCCCTGAGAATCCATCACCCCTTACATTTTCCAAAACAGCATACCTGTTTGAAATGGGTATAGCCACAAAAGACTCTTGCACTAGCTGTCTACCTCTCTTATCTTTTCAGGAGTTAACCCATCTATGTGACTGTATCTGAGACATTCCTCCCTTCGTACAACTGCCATCCATCGTATACTATTCTGTTGCAAATTCCTCATCGCTTCTAACTGTCTCTCCAACTGATCCATTCGATCTGATAAGATTCGCAACCAACAGCATTTATGGCAGATATAATCCACAGTAACCCTTAAACTCTGTCATAAATACTGTCATGAAAACAGATTTATAATCCAATTCCATGGTTGGAAGACTGTATCCTTAAGATTGGCAGAGTGTCTTCTTTCTCTATTGAAGACATACTGGAAAACTTTAAAGGCTAAGGAAATTTCCGCTTTTGTCACACCAAATTGATTACAGCATTGTTTAATGTTGCCTTTTGGGTTAAGGAATGCAGTGATTACATTCCCAATCATGATGACTCAAAACCATAGCTGAGATCTGTAACTGTGTGGTTTATTTATACATGCTACTATATATTACAACATTGTGAGAAGAGCATGAGAGACACATAAAAGACCTGTTGAAGCAATTACAGGTGGATAACTTAGTAATATATTTAGCTAAATGAAAATGAAAGATCTAATAGAATACCTTATTCCTAAAAGTAAATGAGAAATTATGAATGAGTGGGTTTTACCAGAAATCTGTGTGTATTTTCAGTACAGTAGCTGTACCTTTAACAAATTTGTTACAGAAACAAGCAGAACTGGTGTGGTCAATGGAATACCAGGCAGCCTTTGAGAAGCCGAAGTCAATTTTAATAAATGAACAAGTGTTGACCATCCCTGATTTTTCATATGACTTTGAAAATAGTGATTGTTTCCAGCAACTAGAAGGTAGCTCGAGTCTTCGTAAGAAATTATGAGTAGGGAATTCAGATATCAATGAGTAATTTTCCCAGAAGCTAAACCAATATCAGGGGAAAGACTCTACTGTAGCAAAGGATATTTTGGAATTATTGTTGGCTCTTCAATACTTTGACGTCTAAATCTGACATGACAATAGAGAAATGTTAAACTACATTGACAACAATAATGCATTGGCATTCTCCGAAAAGTTTAGAATTCTAAATGCAGTATCAAAATCTGTTATTCCAACCATTCAAATGTTAATGTTATACATATTTCTGGAACCAATAATGTGATTGCATTGCATTGTCCTGAAGTTGAAAATTTATGATATGCTGAAATATTGTATGAGGGGAGAAAATAGATGTAAACTTGTGTTTTGCCATTTCTATCACATACTATATATTGAAACATGAGATGAAATTCCAGAAACAAAGAATGAAGGCTTGTAAAGACCACAACATTTTATTTTCTGTATTTTTGATTGTGGACTAAAATGAAGAAAGGGATTGTTTTCAAAAGCAAGAACTTTGAAAAGAATTGCTGCACATTTAAAAGTAAATCACCAAAACTCAACATGTATGATGTTTAAAGAGTTGCTTTGTTCAGGTCGTTGGTGGAAGATTGCAGATGGTCCAGCAACAGGTCATGTGCAGAGTGAGATATGGCAGGCAACAGGTAGCTCATTAATATGTGCAATTGAAACCATTCATAGATGCCAAAGATCACCAGCTTGATGACAACTCACTGGTTTCTGAGAAGATAAATAGCTTTTAGGTATAAATGATAGAGGACAAAGCCCAGAGCATTTATGGTGCAGTGGTAATGTACTTACTGTCAACCAGGAGGCCCAGACTCAAATCTCACTTGCTCCAGAAGTGTAAAATAATATCTCTGAACAGGTTAATTAGAAGATATTGAGAGGAAGAGGCATGGGGGAACTGTTAATAGACTATTAATTCAGAATCTCGTATGGACAAGAATGGAATAGTGTAGGTTAGATGGGCTTCAGATGGTCGGTGCACCATCGAGGGCCGAAGGGCCTTTACTGCGCTGTAATGTTCTGTGTTTAAACTCAGCTAATGCTCTGGGGATCTGGGTTCAAATCTTGCCACAGTACATGATGGAATTTGAATTCAATAAGAAATCTGAAATTTCAAGTTTGATGATGACCATGAAACCATTATCATTTTTAAAAATCCATCTGGTTCAGTAATGCCCTTTAAAAAAATGAAGCTTTTTGTCCTTAACTTTTCAATTTCTCCACTCATAAAAACTAATTATACTTTGTTTATCTGAGTCTGTGTGTGCATGTATAGGAGTTTTAAAAAGTTTTAATCTGTGGAGCCATATGTTAGTAATTCATAGCTGTTTGTGATTGGAAATTGCTTATTTATAATAAATCACAGTTCCTATTAAGTACCGGAAACAGGTCAGTGTTTTCTGATAACTCAATTCCAACAGACATGTAAATCGAGCCTGTGTGCTTTGATTTAATCCTTAACTTTGGCAATCACCATGGTAGATTAGATTAGATTAGATTAGATTACTTACAGTGTGGAAACAGGCCCTTCGGCCCAACAAGTCCACACCGACCCGCCGAAGCGCAACCCACCCATACCCCTACCCCTACATATACCCCTTACCTAACACTATGGGCAATTTAGCATGGCCAATTCACCTGACCCGCACATCTTTGGACTGTGGGAGGAAACCGGAGCACCCGGAGGAAACCCACGCAGACACGGGGAGAACGTGCAAACTCCACACAGTCAGTCGCCTGAGGTGGGAATTGAACCCAGGTCCCTGGTGCTGTGAGGCAGCAGTGCTAACCATTGTGCCACCGTGCCGCCCAGGCCTTGAGAATCAGCACATTCTCCCGGGCGGGTGGTAACAATTTGTCTTTCTTTATTGTAATGCTGTGTAGCCAGGGATATCCATTTCCCAACCACAGTCAGCTCAAGACCATATCTATGAACTGATGTATACACCCAAACCATTTATGTGTTTGTGCCCTTCTTCCAACTGTTTCATTTTGGATGCACTGCATATTCAGACTAAAATGACTAGTTTTCTTTTAAGACTATTTTCTGCATGGATTTTAATCTCTGGTGCACTATTCATCATGAACTCTGACAGAAATAAACATACCTGGGCTTTCCTTGCCTATGCTATACACGTTTCTATGATCTCAAACTTTTTCATTGGATTTCTAAATCTCCCTTCATTTAGCTATTGTGCTCTCCTCGATCCCATTTTTTAGTGCAAAGCCCTTCTCCCTCCTTTGCTTGTATTTACTGGCATACCCTTTTGTCTGTATGTTGATCCCTCTTGCAACACAGTGGTTTTCATTACCCATATTGTTACACTGCACTATTGTCTTGTCCCTTAATTTTTCAAATGTCACCACTAATGAGTTTTAAAATCTTTTCTGTGGCCCTTGTTATAAGGCCGACTCAGAGACTGGTCCCAGAGAGATTCATTTGAAGATTGGACTAATGGTAAAACTTTATTTTCCGAGTAATCACTTCAGCACCTTATGAACCAAAACTCATCACTTCCATACCAATCTTTGGACTAAGCATTCAACGCTCTGATCATATTTGCCTTTCACAATTTCTACTGCCCTTGCCAGCCTCAATTGTGGAAATGGACCATTCAAGCCTCTGGAATGTTGATGAAGTTGAACCTGTTCCAAAAGGAGTCATTATTTGGTATACCCCTCAGCTGAAAAAGGCAGTTGCTTCTTTGACTGTAGGCCATTTGCTTTGAAATACAAAAAAAAATTCAAGAGTTATATTTTAAATGTCAATATACTTTCATTGCAGTGACTGATTTCAGCATTCTGTCCTGCAATGCTAAGTTGACCAGCAAGTTGGCAAATTTGTGGAGGTACATGAGATTTTAAAAGTACACGTAGGATTTCAAAGTTTTGATCTGAATTTAAATTTGAACATAGTTTGCTTTCAAATCAGAAAGAAAAACACACCTTATTGACTACAATTATTGGCAGGCCAGCTGTTGTCAGCGAGACAAAAAAAAACAGGCCACGTTATTTTAATTTATTGGTCATTAAAAACATGTAGAAGGGAAAAAAGCAAGTTATGAATGTTTTACTAAATTTCAAATACTATTACTCCCTAATCAGAGCAGTATGTTCCATAGGTGGTTTGACTGAGTTTTTTTTCTTAAAAAAGAGGATTCTTTAATGTGATTACTGAATAGATGCTTGTTTTCACACCTGACCAGATTTATCTCTTGAATGCATTTGGAGTTTTTCTTTTCCAGTAGGGGTTTGTTTGAATGCTATCAAATGAAGTTGAACCAAGCTCATTTCTCTTCAGTGTCCATTTAAAATATTTCCAATTAGTATTACATAGCTTCCAATATGGAGACAGAGTGAAAGAGCACTGTGCTATGAGGAAGCATGGGACAAGTATTTGGGTAGGTGGTGAGGGGGAGATACAAGGTCCTTGGTCCAACTGTCATAACGAAGGTTAGGACCTATGTTCTGGGAAATGGAGGCAGGCCTTCTAGCTTGATGACCTTGCTACATGCTTGGCTCCATTGCCACCTCAGGCCTGCGACAGCACTGAATTATTAATAAATTAAAGACTACACTTTAGATGGAAACTTTTTTTTTAAACAGGGTTTTTTATAAATGGAATTAGAGGTTGTTTGCCTCTACCTGCCCAGTTCCTCCACAAAAACCAGTCTAATCACACCTACACCACTCAAACATTTGAGAAGTCTAATTTTGGAATATTGCATGCAATTCTGGTCTCCTTTCTATTGGAAAGATGTTGTGAAACTTGAAAGGATTCAGAAAAGATTTACAAGGATGTTGCCAGGAATGGAGGATTTGAGCTAAAGGGAGAGGTTGAATAGGCTGGGGCTGTTTTCCCTGGAACATCAGAGGCTGAGAGGTGACCTTATAAAAAGTTTATAAAATCATGAGGGGCACGGATAGGGTAAATAGACAAGGTCTTTTCCCTGGGGTGGGGGAGTCCAGAATTAGAGGGCATAGGTTTAGGGTGAGAGGGAAAAGATAAAAGCTACCTAAGAGGCAACTTTTTCATGTAGAGGGTGGTATGTGTATAGAATGATCTGCCAGAGGAAGTGGTGGAGGCTAGCACAATTGCAACATTTAGAAGGCAGCTGGATGGGTATGTGAATAGAAGGTGTTTGGAGGGGTATGGGCCAGATGCTGGCAGGTGGGACTAGATTGGGTTGGGATATCTGGTCAGCATAGAAGAGTTGGACCAAAGGGTCTATTTCCATGCTGTACATCTCTATGGTAAGTCAATGTCAGTTAGGGCTATTTCATATTGATTATATATATTTAATTTTATTAAATGAAAAAGATTGCACATGGGTTAAAGCTCAAATGAAAGATTACAAGGAGCATTGTTGTGTGATTTAGTTATGTCCAATTATTAAAAGCGTCATCTATTACAGAGGGATTAACAACAAATCAAACCAAAAGACCCACAAAAGGACAATTCTCAACACTGAAGACCATAATTGCTGAAGCTTGAGATAGCCAGTAGTGAAGACACTGACCTTTCTCCTCCACAACCTTGAGTCAAATAAGTTAGGGATTACTTTGATAGCTGAAAGCCTGCGATGCACTGGTTGTAAAGATCCTCTGTGCAATGGATATTAGTGGTATCAATCTATTTCCTCGAATCATGATTGTACTGCACAAGACTAGCCTTAAATCTAGCCTTTACCGGCTCTCAGATAACCTGAAAATGTGTTTGATGTTGGAAATGGGAACATTCACATTATGTAGAAGGGAGGTTCTTTCTTAAATTGGCCCACAGTTGTACATTATTAATACTTGTTTATCTATTACAGTAAAAAAAAAGGAAAAACAAACCAAAGTAGTTATTAAAAAATTTAATTCAGGTCAATCTTATGGAATGGAATGGAACACTTGTCAATGTTCAAACAGACGCACTTACAAATAATGCACAATGCTTTCAGATATTCTTTACAGAACATCAAAACTGGTAAGACAAATCATTTTACAATACAAAGTCTTATTTATGAAGTATTCCGACTGACTGAATGCAATGCAAAATTCCTTTTCCCTCAGATTAGATAATTCTAACATTGTGCAAAAGGTTTTGCCCAGTACAAGAATCAAGGATGGTAATAGTTCAAGCCTTGACTGCACACTGATGGGCAGGGAACCACCTGGATTGATCTAGACATGGCTAGGATGATAGATAAGGTTCCAAGTCCACAGGCCCAATCAGAGGACCCTAGCAGCTTTGGTAGGATGACAGTCTCTCATGGTCAGAGTTAATCACTACATCATGGGGGTTGGGAGGGTCCCTTCACCTTAGGAAAGCATATTCAATTGATTAAACTAAATACAGAGCTCTGCTACTGGGCTACCTCTTTGCAGAGGCAACGGTTTCACATATGGCCTACGGCTGCAACTATGGCCTGGTGACAACTTCAGATCCTGTGCCAGGAGGCGTGGGTTAGGAGTCACAAGAGGTGGTTTTATGGGACAATCAGGCCAGCTGCAAGTTGCATCTAGAAGTTCCTGGTGACAATCCCAATCAACCCACATACATGCAGGTAAAAATTCAAACTGGCTACCTATCTCTGCTGCGTTCATAGCCATTGCTTATCATGGCCTGCCTTGTGACAAGATCACAAGGATATGAACAGTGTTAATATTAATTCAATTTGTAATACAATGGAATAAAGTAAAGTAGACAATGAGAGACTTCCCAGTCACATTCTCTCTGCCTTTGGCAGATTTAAAACAGATTGTAAACATTTAACTTATATTGTGCTTAATGCTAAAGTTCAATATATTATCGGACAGAGATTCTTCAGGATTTTAAGACAGGATATGAAGCAACCAGAACTTTGTACTTGGACAAACCATGATTTGCAAAAAAAAAGCCTGGTGCTTACAAGTACAAAGATAATGTTTGAGTTTAACTGAATATTTTAAACATACACACCAATGCTGTGTTCCAAATAAACCTTAAGGTTTCATTTCCTGTGTACTTGTTAAAAAAACTAAAATTTTTTCAAGCAAATTCGCTTGGTTTAGATTGACACCATAATAATTCAGGGTCTATTCTATATACAATGTTATAATTTGATATAAGTACAGGATTCTGAATGTACAGTAATAAGTTTGAGACTGCATCATTCACAAGGTTTAAAAATAAACAATTAAAACAGAGCCCTGATTATATGCTCCACTTTGCACAACATTTTAAATTCAATACTTTCTTTAAAAAAAAGTTTCAAACCTTTGAATGGGTGGATTATTTTATAGTAGTTCTGCATAAATTTTAAATGTCAAATTACATCAAATACAGAAGAAAAACAACCGACTAGTGTTAAATAAACACTTTTTCCACTGACAATGGGAGGGAAATGGCAGTGAGTAATAGTCAACAAAATGAGCAATAACTTGTGCCATATCATGAGTTGTCAAGGTAAACCAGCAAAAAGACAAAAGCATGGGTGTATTAAAAACAAAACCAAAATAATTAAATACCAAATATAGCTTATTAGAGTGAGGGGAGAAACAGGCATTTGAATGGTTAAGATGAATTCATGTAATAACGCAAGGAAACATTTGTTTAACATAGATATGTTTTTTTTAACCATAAGTTGCTACAAAGACTGAATTTATAAACTTCAAACATTTGAGACAATCAAAGATTTTGATTTTAATTATTGTTCAGTAATATTTTAGAAATATATTCCATTAATTATTAAAATTATCCACAAGCTATATTATATAATTACTAGCAACTAGTGTGCGTTTAGGCATTAAGAAAAAAATGAAATATTTCAGACTTTAAAGGCACATTCAAAATTACCTTTCTAATCCTTTAAAAAATTTGGAAAAACAACTGAATTAAAGCTTAAAATGTTGATGAAAAAATAAGTCACCCAAATCAAGTGCAGCCTTAAAAATTATTTTTCAGTGATAATACAGTGCATTACAATAACAATTTAGTGCTACACAGAAGAACGTAATTTTTATCCATGGGAAGAGAATTGTACATGTTAACTCAAATGGTAAATTACAATACCAGTAGTCCAGTAATATAATTTGGCACTACCTTTTTCATTAATGAGGTACAGTATACAGCAAACAAAATGTTTGCAGCCAAGCATTAGAAAATGAAAATATTGCATTATTGGAATATTACTATTTATCAACTTAAAATGGATAGACAATACTATTTTCCAAGGCCACGGCCCTCCTTCAATTCCAGCCTCTGTTGCATTGTGAACTTTCTTTTCCATAAAAAAAAACAGGTGGTGTTTTCAGCTGCCTAGCTCACATTCACTGGATTTCCCATTCCTGAACACCACCTTTCTGCTCCTCTTACTCAAATGATTAGGTTTTGAAAGAATAAGCTTTCACCATTCCAACCTCTCCTTTGGCCATTCTTTTGCTGTTTGCTTGTCTGCCTGTGAAGCACGCTGGGATGTTTTACTCCATTCAAGGAGCTACATAAATGCATGTTTGTTGAATAGTAAATCATCACCGAAAGTATTTAGTACATCATCAGTTGACAATTCAGTAAAAAAAATTGGTTGAAGTTGAAAATGTAAAATGATGAAAAGGAGCACTTTATTTAATTACTTTGCTGTATTTTAAATATTTACCCAGTCAGTTAGTTTTTAGGCCCTAGAATAACTTACAATAGTGTTTTTCACTCCGTTTCTACAGTCTAGTGTAACATTTTTTGTACCAGAAGGCAGCATCAAGTCTTTCCCTGGGTTCATTTCAAATCTTCTGCCTTGCTTGCAGAGTTTTTCTGGTCTAAGATGCTTACCTAGAGTTATCTGGATCTATTGCACTAACCTGTTGAGCACCTAAATTTCCCTACCTGTAGCCAAATATGGCACCACTGCAAACATAGACTCTCTCTCCCTAGAACTTGAACCCACGAGTCTTCAGGACTCCAGTAAGAGAGAATCATAGAATCCCTATAGTGGAAACAGGCCACTCGGCCCAACAAGTCCACACCAACTCTCAAGAGCATCCCAGCATCCCACCCAGGACAGGCATTCCTCCTCCTCCCTTTCCCCCCCCCACCCCGTAACCCTGCATTTCCCATGGCTACTTCATATAACCTATACATCCCTGGACACTACAGGCAAATTAACATGGCCAGTTCACCTAACCGCACATCTTTGGACTTTAGGAAGATACTGGAGCACCTGGAGGAAACCCACAGATACAGGGAGAATGTCTGTGTGGAATTTGCACAACTGCCCGAGGCTGGAATTGAGCCTGGGTCCCCAGCGCAGTGAGGCAGCAGTGTTAACCACTGTGCCACCCCTAACACACTACTATCCATGGTCTGATATACTTTAATTAAATTTTGGCACAACCTGGCAATATAGTAGTCAACTGTTTAATTTTGCTGCCTACTCCACAAATCATACTTTAGTGATGGATCCACTTAGTCTTGAATATTAGATTGCTGTATAATCTCTTCATAGGAGCAAAGATGAACTACTTCCACCATTTTTCCTCATAACAGTACTGTGATCCAAACATTCACATTACACATATGGCCTTAATTTATTCATGGAATTACAGAAAAAGGGGGGAGAACCAAAAGGAAGAATCAGCAGAGAAATCTATTCTGCCTTGAAATGCACACCTGTGTTCATTTATAAAGGTATCCACAACTTTAATTCTCTCAAGTCCCTCTAAAAACAGGAAAATCAAACCAGGAGGAGATGGGGAAATATGTTGTTTGAGTGTGGAATTTTTTTTACACAGGCTACAACATTTGGAAATGAACAGTTTACCAGAAAGATTTGTTCACGAAGAGTGGGAGATATGGATTAAAAAGTGCTCACAATCATTTTGGGTGAAAAATGTATAGATATTAACGCTAGAAGAAAATGCTCTTATTTATACAGTAATTAAATCGTGCCACATAATTTAAAAATTTCATAATCATAGGCTACTTCAGTACTAAAAGGCACAATAGAGAAAAGACAAAATGAAAATTACACTGCAAAGTGAAAAAAAATTATTTTCTGCCCTTTTCAGTTAAATGACAATGTTATAGAAAATGAAGTAGTTTTTACCATCAATGTGTAAACTATAATGAAAGTGAATACCCTCACTTTGTCAATGTGTCATGTTAATATGCAGGATTAAATTCTAATTTTGAAAAAAATCAAAAGTTGATCTATCTCGGACTTCGAAGTAAGGCATGATGTGTCAAATACATAAGATTCCAATGAATTACAAGTTCAACTTTTTAAAAAAGTAACTGTCTTGACCTTAAAGATAGTATCAACATTTTCGATTACCTTCATTGCAGATAAAGTAGAGTACTTCAAGTGAACTCGGTCCAATAAAAAAGTTATGAAAGTTAGGGCTTCTAATAGCTACGTTTTGCAACACCATTAAGATTTTCTACTCTTGGTGAATGTCACATTTTGGATCAACATCTTTTGAATGTTTTTTTCGCGAGATACCATTATTTTGAATCTATTATTGAATATTGGATATATTTTTGTGCAGTCAATACCATTTACTGTTTGACAAACTTGGTATCTTGGCACTGCTCCATTTATTTTTATTGGGAAGTGATGCTTATGGATTTAGTGAGCAGCTTAATATTCTTTTATAAAGCCTACTCTTGATGTAAAATTACTGCTCAAGGCATATTGTTAGTGGATTTATACACATTATTATAAAAGTACAAAACTTAAGTGGAGTTTTAAAGATGCAAGATGAAAGGATGGGAAACATAATTAAAAATGTCAGGACAAGCAAAATGTATGTGCTTACATAAACATATGCTCACATAATAAGCATAGTTTCTGATGTTATTGAATAACCAGTCCTTCAAGTTAATCTGGAGAGCAAGTACTAAAGGATTAAACTGATCATAGGTATTTTGGTGGTATTTTTATCTCTATAGAATAAATTTGCTACTGTTCTTAAATTTTAACTTACACAATAGGTTTCCAAATCTAAAAAAGGTTCTTCTTGGTTTATGTTTTCATAATACAAAACATATCACTGGTGTCTTCATTCCATCATTAATACTTCTTTAAGTGGCTAAAGCATCATTCAGATCAGAAAGTGTAACATGTGAGTTCTGGTCAGTTGAGCCAAAAAAATGGGATCTCAACAGACACAGATAATTTGGCCTTATTATTTCTAGGTAGGGAGAAAGGTAATGTCAAATCAGTTAGGCTTCTTTCGTTTGATTCCTTTATGGCAGAATGTCTGTACAACCAACAATTGGGGCATGGTCAGACTCAGTTTCATAGTCAATAGCAAAAGAAAAGAAATGGCTGCAAGGGTGAGAGAAAGATATTTCATCAAGACTCAACATCTATTGACAGGGAAACAAAACAGAACAGGAAGAAACAAAGGAAAAGTTTGCAATAATTTACAAATTCATATCTTTTTAAAAAAAAGTTATTCACTTTTAGAACAGCTGTTTTTGATCTATGCCAGCACAGAAACATATTTTCTTTGTCTTAGGATGCTTGACCCTATTTGCTAGTTATTGCATGGTAGGTAGTGATATTATATTTGTTACTGCACAAAACCTTCATTTAAAAAGTAAAACTGAGTTACCCTATTAACAATGTAAAATTAAACCAGATAAATCTAGCTTTTTGAGTAAAACACTTCAGGTATGATGAAGACAAAAAGCTCTGAGTTATAAAATGAAATACATTTTAAAATCAGTATTCTACCTTTAACCAGCTAAAAAAACAGATCCATTAATTACTGCTAGAAGAATTTTTTCAGATACATTTTTGCAAGAGTAATTTCACAACTGAGTCTACACATTTATTTTTTAAATCTATAACAACCTATTGAAAAATTAACTTCCTCTGCATTACATATTTAAGCAGGAGCCTCTCTCTCCTCTCAAAAACATTTAAAAAAAGATTTATCAAATATCATTGCTTAAAAAAACTCTACAGGTCCTAATCCATCTCACAATATTGCAACATGATTAGAAATATACAGAAACATACGTCAAAACAAAGTAATTTAGTTAAAATGGAGAAATTATTTCAGTGTTCTTTGAATCAACATATTCAAGTTTCTCAAGCTAACAATGAAGAGCAGTTTTCTTGTATTTGGTCATAGTCGAACATTAACAGAAGGTGTTTGCTTCCCAGTCACCATTCTTTTGGTGTACGTTCGATGCAAACATGACAGCATCATGAATACTGTAAAATACCAGACTGTGGATGTTACCATTTTCGAAATAGCCTCCTTTGCGAAGGCTATCAATAACACAGGCATTACAATTTGACAGGAGAATTGAGATTCCAATTTGTTTATAATCTTTAAAGACTTCCTTCACTGCAGCTATACCTGCAGTATCCAAGAACTGAATAACTGAGCAATCAATGATAATTGTATGGAATTCAAACTCTTGCTTGGAAAGTTGCACCGTGACTTCGGTCTTGATGGAAGTACCAGAATTTTCTGTCACTTTGTGCTCCAATTCCCGACTTACTTTCCTTTCTGCTTTCTTCTTTGCTACAATTATTAGAGTGGGGTCAACTCCAGTGCGTTTGTACAGGGACCTCTTGAAGAATTCTTTGTTTGCATAGTACAATGGAGCCTCAAATCTAAATATTTTGATACCAGTCAAATTTTGAAGATTTTTATATCGTCCTAAGTCTTCATAAATGTCTGTTCCCTCTAGATGGCCAAGTGTAGTGGCTCTTGGTACTTGTGTTCGCACAATGACACAGATCACAGAAAAGCTAACCCCAATCAACAGTCCTATTTCTGTGCTGATTAAGGCCGATGATAGCATTGTGACAAACCATATGACAGTGTCCACCTTGTTCACTTTCCACATTCTGGGCAAGTCAATGAATTTTCTTAAAGCACCCCGAAGATTTACAATAGTTATGACACCCAAGACACATTTCTGAAGGGAGTAGAAAAGAGGTGCAATCACAAGTAGCACAAGGAGAAGCACTAAAGCAGTCACTATACTTGATAATTGTGTCTTGCAACCTGTGGACTCTTTCACAAGAGTTTTTGCCAGGGCAGCACTGGTTGTGAAGCAATGAAAAAATGCTGGAATAATGTTACAGGTGCCGATAGCAAACATTTCTTGATTGGCTCTAACAGTATACCCATGCTTCTTGGCAAACATTTCTGAAAGAGAAACAGTAATTGCAAACCCAATGATAGCAATTGGAAGGGCATCTGCAGCGACTCGAGGTATCAAGCTCCAGTCTGGAGAGGTGGGAACCATGAATCCAGTGGGAATGTTTCCGGCAATAGTTGAATTATACTTCTCATTCAAATGCCCATAATGAGAGACCAAGGTAGCAACAACTACAACCAGAAGCTCACCTGGAATTGGTGCTTTTAACTTTGATTTATAACATTCATTTATTTCTTTTAAAGGCACTAGAACAAGAAGGCATAATGCACTGGTTATGACATCACAGACGTTAGTTCTATGGATATTTTTAAAAATGTACACCCAGGTTTGCACAAGTGAACCAGGACCATGGGCACGTGGAATGCTGATCCCAAGAAGGTATTTTACTTGTGACGTAAGTATGGTGAATGATGCTCCAGTGGCAAATCCACTAAGTAAGGAATCAGACAAGTACACTGATATAAAGCCCACTTGGAAGATGCCCATGGCAATCTGGAAGCAAAATTAAGAAAACAATTATAAATGGCATAACAGTCAGAGAGCTGGAAATAATTGAGAGTTCCTATGTTTGCATCGTGGTTAATGTGCTGTATTTTGCATGCCCTTCATTTCCAACAGTCTTTACACTATGGAACTAAGTAATCAAGTGTCACATTCTGTTAAAACCTCTTTATTTAAACAAATACATGCTGGAAATGAAACAAAAAAAACAGAAAATGTTGTAAATGCTCAGTTAATTAATACCTGTAAAAAAAAGATAATTGACACAGTTATTTATCTATACAAGTTATACACAGCACAAAAGAGGTTTAAGCATGCAATAGTGGCTATTGTTAACAGTTCGTGGGAAATCTTAATTGATTGCATTGACCTTCATGTCGTTACTGCTACAAATAGTAACATTTTTGTCCGAACAGTACAATGGGAATCACAGCTTGTACTAAGGCATTATTTACTGTGCTCAGTTTACCTTTAACTGAGTTTAAGTCATACAAGTCAACGTTCTAGTAGCACTTTTCTCATTTGTGAGGTAGATTCAGAAAAAAAAAAGTCAAGTGGAATTATAGACAATTATTTTGTTGAATCTCCTCAAATGTCTTTTGAGAAAAGCTGTTGTCTTTTTTTTAAAAAAAAGGTTTTATACATACACAGCAACAATGCCAACATTGTTGCTTCACTAACATGAAGTGATCCAACATTCAAAAAATGGATATGGCTTCACATAATTAGAATTCATAAGTTTGCAACCAGCAAAACTGAGTTCAAGTCGCATACCAGTAACTGCACACAAAATCCAGTGTGAAAAATCTGCTGATTACTAAGACAGTGCTATACTTCCAGAAATTCCTTTTAATGGATGGGACGACCTACATGTCCACAAGTGAACATTAAACATCCATTTCACTATTTTGAGCAAGGAAGTTACTCCCAGGTGTTAGCTGTCCCTCAATTAAAGTTGAAAGCAGACCCATAGCTGATCATCATATTGTTGCAGGTTGGAGTTTGCTCTGTATATATTGTAGGAGATATGGCAACCATTATAACACTGACTACACTTCAGACTCCTGTTTCTTTTTTAATGAAATTATTGATTAACCCTGTCTAATTATACATTCCCAAGTCTAACATAGCATGTTCAATAGTTGGCTCCACAACATATGGAAAACAGTCAGAATGCAATTTATGAACTCATCCTAAAAGCTATTTGTTAATTTGATTTGTCCAACCATATGAAGTTTAAAGTTGATATGATTATTGAAGTGCTTTTTCTTAGAAGATTAATCACAAATTATAGTAATGTTCTATCCTACAGCGTAACTATTATGGGGGCTATGCACAATTCCAACTAATGATTTATATTGTTTATTTCTTATTTCCACCTAATCCGATTCTACACCTTGCTCTGAGCTAAGATCATGTCTCACTACTATACTGATGTCATTTTTTTCACATTGATACATGATCTCCTTTTCTAGCGTTTTATTATCCTTGAATATTCAGCTCCCAACCATGATGATCTTGCAAATAATTTATATACTGGTTAACATGAGCACTACCTTATCAAGGTCATAGAGATGTACAGCATGGAAACAGATCCTTCGTCCAAGTCATCCATGCTGACCAGATAGTCTAAATTAATCTAGTCTCATAATCCAGCACTTGGCCCATATCCCTCCAAACCCTTCTTATTCATATACCCATCCAGGTGCCTTTTAAAGTGTTGTAATTGTACCAACCTCCACCATTTCCTCTGGCAGCTCAATCCATACATGCACTACTCTTGGCATGAAAAAGTTGCCCCTTAAGTCTCTTTTAAAATCTTTCCCCTCTCACTCTAAAAACCTAGGCTGTCTAGTTCTGGACTCCCCCCACACCAGGGAAGAGGCCTTGTCTATTGACCGTATCCAGGCCCCTCATGGTTTTATGAACCTTGAAAGGTCACCCCTCATCCTCTGAAACCCCAAGGACAAACAGCCTATTCAGCCTCTCCCTTCAGCTCAAACCCTCCAACGTTGGCAACATCCTTGTAAGTCTTTTCTAAACCCTTTCAAGTTTCACAACATCCTTCCTGTAGGGGGGAGACCAGAACTGCACACAACATTCCAAAAATGGCTTTACTAATGTCCTGTACAGCTGCAACATGACCTCCCATCTCCTATACTCTATGTTGGATTGATTTATTCTTTTATAAAATGGGTAAGAAATCTAAATTGCATGAAAATTCAGCTTAAAATCCAATTTGAACTTTTGTTTGTATTGGAATGGATAACAGAAAAAGGTAATTAAAATATAACGACCTGATAAAGGGGATGTGAACAGCCCTTGCCACTATAATAACGTAAACCTGCCAACAACTTGCAGTGTCCACAAGTGCTGCCGAGATTGGAAATCTGGAAGGTGCCTTCAGAAATACTGCTCTACAGTGTAGGGGCAACAATCCTCAATGATTTCACTGCCAAATTAATATAATGTAAACTCACAAAAATTAGAATACTTCCTCACTAAAAGATGGCTGGGAAATGTAGAAGTAAGTACACTTTTAGAAGGCAATGATAACAGATCCTGCAGTAAATAATCTCACTGGCCATAAAAGTTTAATTTACAGGACTAAATCCCATTCTTCCAGAAATTAGAGATGGAAATGTAAAATCTTGAAATCAAACAGCAATTTAGAAGGCAACCATTTGCTCCATTAAACCCATTTTTTTTCTCCAAAGCTTTGTTTCTTTTATCATTGTGTTGATCTTTTCTTTCCCAATCCTGGCATATTTTTCTTTATATGAATTAAATTTAACTCCAAACCCATGCTTTATAGCACTTGGCTTAGACTTCGCATGTCTCAATGAGGATTCCAAAATATGAATGATTGTTGAGATGATTGCTTCATGCCCTATTCTGTGCTTATCTAGAAGATGTGGCAATGGGTAATGATGATAGATTTGAGCATGTTAGTTTTAGAAAACTAATGAAAACTCTTTTGTGGGCCACTGTAAGCAAGACGCTCGGGCGGGGCGGGGGGTGCTAGGAATCATTCCAATGGGGCTTTGTTTATATCAGTAAAGTTATTAAACCCAATCTTAAAATTTCCACCATTATTGTACTCAGGGATTTGTGAGCATAAATCAATTATATGGCTTATGATTACAATATTTTCAGTGCAGATCATGCAGGCAAGTATAATCATGCATTAGTCGATCTTTTACGGTTATCCAAACAAATTCTGCCTGATCTAAATTTCTTTGTGATGCCAAAACAGACCCATCTCCAAATTATACAACCTTGTATACTTTTGAGCCTCACTGATCCCCATATTTTAACTTCTTGCAAATGCACTTGCTCAGGGGCAGTGTTAAAATTATGACCAGATTTCCTGGTACAGCTTGAGAAAAGATTTTTGGTGTTTTGTTCAGTTTTGCTGAGAACTTATTTTCACCAACCCTCATGAAGACTGGCAGTGTATTTCCTGTTTATATCCTGCATTTTATCACAGCAGTACTTGTCACCTTAAAATAGGAACTGCTGCCTTAAGTGAAGGCTCTCAAACACACTGTGCCTAATGTTCATAAATGAAACCCAAATAAGTTGAAACTTCAAGCTTTCACTAAAAGTTCCATGCCTTTTCTGTCCCCAATTTTCTATTCAACCATATTCTAATGAGGAGGTTTAACTGTAAGATAATTAGCAGAATTGATGTAATTTTAGTTCTAACTCTCATGGAATAAGTTTCAAACCTATCAAGTAATCATTATATTGTGCATACAGTAAGCATCAATTTAGATTTAGATAAGTATTCAACTTACCTGATAGACTCCAGCCATAAATGTCAAAGTGGAGCCAACGCGAATGGCAAAACAACTTCTGTCACAAAAATCTGTGGACTGGTTAAACATTTCTGATTGGGCAGTTTTATTAACATCATTGAGGTCAAACCCAAAGTACTGAACTTCTCGATCCACAACCTGGCCAATCATTAAGCAAAGCACACCAAAGATACCAACTGAAATATGCCTTGATGTTCCCATCAGAAAGTAGATGATGCAGGCAAAGAATGATGTGTAAAGCCCATATATTGGTTCCTGCCCTGCAAGCAATGAATAGGCTATTGACTGAGGGACAAGTAGGATGCCCACAATCAGTCCAGACATAATATCACCCAAAATCCATTCTTTCCATTTGTACTTTGGAAACCATCGTATAACAGGAAAGAGATCAACAAAAAAGTCTTTTGCCTTTGTTGGGGTGCAAGAACAGCACTTCTTCAGCTTTTTCACTGCAATCTTCTTCACATCTAATGCTTTCCTTTCTTGCTCTTCCAATATAACGGGAGAATATTTCCTGTTTTTCGCATTGACAGAGGGTGGTGTACTGAGAACCAACGTGCTGTCAGCATTATTAGCTTCCAAGGAAGTCATTCTGCAATTTGTCTAAACAAATAGAACGAATTAGTTAGTCTTGCTTATGCTCACTGAAGTAGCAAATCTCAACATATGTATGTAGCAAGGGATTACATTATCAAGTTTGATCAAATAGGACAGGCAATATACTGACTATTGTGAACCATAATCATGCAGTTGTCTTCCTTCCTTAAGAAATATTTAACTTATGGATCTAAGTTTGCTCACTGAACTGGAAAGTACATTTTCAGACATTTTGTCACCATACTAGGTAACATCAGTGAGCCTCTGATGAAGCATTGATGTTATTATCCGTTTTCTATTTATTTGTTTAGGTTTCCTTGAGTTGGTGACATAAATTTTACATCCTTTTTTACCTCAGACGGTAGTAAATGGGGTCCAAGTCGATGTGTTTGTTGATAGAAGCATGGTATTCCAACCAGAACTCTATCAACAAACACATCGACTTGGACCCCATTTATCACCCTCTGAGAAAAATGGGAAATGACAACAACACAGGAAATGACATCACCAACCCAAGGAAACCTAAACACAAATAGAAAGTGGATCATAATGTCAGTGCTTCACCGGAGACTGACTGATGTTACCTCGTATGGTGACAAAACGTCTGAAAATGAACCTTCCAGATCAGCGAGCAAACTTACATCCAGAACCTCAACCTGAGCTACAAATCTTCTCAAAACACGCTAATATTAAATTTCTCAACTAACCAGACTATGTCTGCAACCAAGAAGCAAAAGGATATTAAAAAACTGAAACAAAAAATTCTATCATTTGGCAAGAACACGCACTGATTTTCAATACGCCCTTCAGAAGTCTAAGATAAAATAATGATTTACACATTTTTATAGCATTAAGTTTACAAATAATGTGCATAAGTTCATAAAATACAGAAGCAGAATCAGACCATTTGGCCCATCAAGTCAGTATTGCCGATTGATCATGGCTGATATGTTCCTCATTCCCATTTTTCTGCCTTCTCTCCACAACTCTTCAACCCATTACCAATTAAAAATCTGTCTAACTCCTCCTTAAATTTACTCATTGTCCCAGCATCCACCACACTTTGGGATAGCAAATTCCACAGATTCACAGCCCTGAGAGAGAAGTAGTTTCTCCTCAACTCAGTTTTAAATTTGCTAATCCATAGTCTTATTCTCTCATCCTAGAATGCCCCACAAGAGGAAACATCTGCTCCAATTCTATTTTATCCAAACATTTTATCATCTTGAATACCTCAACTTGATTTCCCCTCATTCTTCTAAATTCCAGACAGTATTGGCCTGAACTGTTTGATCTTTCTTCATTCGACAAACCCTTCATCGCTGGGATCAATTTCATGAACCACCTCTGAACTGTCTCCAATGCATTTCATCTTTACTCAAATAAGCAGACCAAGACTGTGCACAATACTCTAGGTGCAGTCTCAGCAATGCCTTGTATAGTTGCAATAATGGATCCTTATCTTTATATTCTATTCCTTCAGCTATAAAAGCCAACATTCCATTCGCTTTCTTTATTATCTGCTGTATCTGCATGCTCATTTCTGGTGACTCATGAATGAGTATACCTAGATTGCTCTGCATCAGACCACCCCATTGAGATAATAGGTCGCCTTCCATTTTTTTAACTCAAACACATGACCTCACACTTCTCAGTGTTCAACTCCATCTGCCACATTTGGCCCACTCTCCTAACCTAGCTATATCCATTTGTAAGGTTCTCATTTCTCATTGCAACTGACCGGCCTGCCTATTTTTGTGTTGGCTACAAATCTGGCTATCGAGCCTTCTATCCCTGTATTCGCATTGTTAATGCAGATTGTAAATAGCTGGGATCCAAGGACTGACGCCTATGGCACCCCACTAGTAATATCTTGCCATCCAGAGAGAGAAAAAAATTATCATGACTCTCTATCTTCAGTCCATCAGCCAGTCATCTATCCAGGCTAAAGTTCCCCCTAATCCCATATGATCCCATCTTGTGATTAACCTTTTGTGCAGCACCTTATCAAACACCTTCTGCAAGTCCAGATAAATTACATCTACCGCATTCCCATTATCCAACTTACTTGTTACATCTTTGAAGAACTCTAGCAAATTAGCCAAACATGATTTGCCTCTCATCAAACCGTACTGACACTGATGGATAGAGTTTGACTTTCCAAATGTCCCTTATATCGTGTCCTCAACAATTGATTCTAACACTTTCCCAACAAATGTTAAACTAATTGGTCTGTAATTTCCCACATTTTGGTTACCTTCCTATCTGAATAAGCACACCATATTAGCCATTTTCCAATCCACTGGAACCTTTGTGCATGATGTTTTATTTTCTAAAAATATTTTAAAATGTTTAATACTATTTCATCATAGTCTAATGAGATTCAGTAATCAAGCAAATCTAAGAGTACATAGAGATCTTGATCAGATGGGCCAATGGGTATTAGATGCAGTTTAATTTAGATAAATGAGGCAAGATTTACATCGTTAATGGCAGGGAGTTGGGGTGTACTGTCAAACAGAGGGATCTATGGGTGCAGGTTCATAGTCCCTTGAAAGCAGTGTCGCATGTCGTCAAGTTGGTGAAGGCAGCGGTAGACATGCTTGCAGTCATTGGTCAGAGCATTGAACTTCAGAATTAGGCTATCATGTTGCGGCTATACAATACATTGGTGAGGCCACTTTTGGAATACTGAGTACAATTCCAGTCGCCCTGCTGTAGAAAGAACATTGTTAAACTAAAAAAGGTGCAAAAAAACTTTCGAAGCTGCTGGGACTAGGGAATTTGAGTTACAAGGAGGGTTTGGATAGGCTGGGACTTTTGTCCCCTGGAGCAGAGGCTGAGGGGTGACCATACAGAGGTTTAAAAAACCATGTGGGGCATAGATAATGTGATTACCAAGGTCTTTTTCCAAGGGTAGGGGACTCCAAACCTAGAGAGGATACAGGTTTAAGCGAGAGGTGAAAGATTTTTTTTAAAGCAAGGACCTGAGCAACAATTTTTTCTTACAGAAGGGTGCGTGTGTGGAATGAGCTACCAAAGGAAGTGGTAGAGGCTAGTATACTTACAACATTTAAATGACTTTTGGACAGATACAGGAATAGAAAAGATTTAGAGGGATATGGACCAAATACAGGCATATGAGACTAGTTTAGTTTGCCAACATGGTCCAATTCATCTTTGTTGACCAAAGGGCCTGTTTCTGTGTTGTGTAACACTCTGACTCAACATTAGAGAAGACTGTATAACTCATAGTAAAAATATTATTCATTCTATACAAGTAACTCCAGTAAATTTAATTATAAAGTACTTATGGTTTTCAGCCAGTAGACAAGTCTTAGAAATACACACTATAGGCCAACTTCATGGAACGAAGTGTTGATTTTACTACAAAAAATTCTAATCCCTTCACAAACCAAAGAAAATCAGTTGCTGCTCTATTTTTACAGAAAATGTGTACACAAGAGTGTTCAAGGACAATGTGTATATAACTATTTTAAAAGATGATAAATACTTCAGTTACAAAAGTATATAACCCTAGAGCTAGAACTTACAGCAATTTGTTGATTATTACTACAACATAGATTATGCTCTCGATTTAAACTTTTCTTTACCATTGCCTCTCAAGTTCCTAAAGGAAACTTCAAGGATAAACAAATCCTACAAGTCATTAATGAACAAGTAAAAAGTCAGTGAAACTATCAATTGGGAAAATAAAACAGTAAATTATTTACAGCTTACTCTGCTTGCTTTGCTTTGAAGTTATTCATTTGTCTCACTACACGACAGACAACCAATAGTCTGGAATATGCGACTGTTGTGCAGAACCCAGTGGGAAGGGTCTACTTAATCAAGCACAATTTCACAATAAGGATACAGTTCCAATTTCCCAGTACTCACTAGTTAAGGGCTATTTAAGCATTGCAGCATTCCATTGCTGATTGTTGCAACATATTCTAGTTGGAAAAACAAGTGCAAATTACAACCAACTTCTTGAGATGCCAAACTTGATTAATACCTATAATTTCATATATTCAATGCATTATCTTAAATGTTAATTTCATAGATTTTATATAATTCAAAATCGTTCTGACTCATGTACTTGCCCAAACATTTTTTCCATCAGATTTTCCTGATAAGGTCTATATTATCAGGAAATAGCAGATCCTCTGACTCAAGTTGGTGAATATTGCGATTCCTTTTCAGAAATTAACATGGCTGTGATAAACCGGATATCTTTTATTGTCTGAATGCTTATTTGACAGAAGCTTAAAGTGAAGCAGGTCTTATTGCAAGCATAAAGATACCTGAGCAATCTTGATTGTGATGTACTCTCTTCTGAAAAAGCCAAACTCAATTTCAAGCATTTCATCTAGAACATTTTAAAAAAACTTCAACCTCCAGCAAGTAGCCTGCTAGTTTTAAAGTTGTTAAAGGATACAACTGAATTTCTAGCTTTAGTTGCTACTTGTACTTGGTTGGTCATGACAGAAGATTGTTTATTTTGGAAGAGATCCCATCCAGATATACCTTAAGCATCTCTTATATGAACTAAATCTAACCACGAGACAGAGACAGACAAGTGAGACACAGACAGATAGAGAGAGAGAGAGATGTTGTCTTTGGAGACATCTACAGGCTGAGCAATAGGAGTTCTTAACCCCCTGCAAACCTGGCCATCATTCATTGTTTCTAGACATGACAGATCCACTACATCCTTCTGTTTTCACTACTGCCCAAGGGGGAAGGCCTCTTGCTCCATCTCCTAAACAATTCCAACAGCCCCAATCCTGCAGTCCATTTGTCAGACATTTCTGCCATTGTCAATCAGGTTTACCTGGATCTTGCCCTTGACCTTGCCTGTGATACTTTGTTCAAGACAATTCAATCACTGCCTCCTTCCCTAAGCTCACTTTTTTGTACAGACCAGATCACCACTTCATTGGACATTAGAGAAGGACTAGCTTCAGCACACTGAGCTGATAACTCATCTCCTTATAGAATCAGATGTTTATAGCACAGCAGGAGGCCATTCAGTCCATCATCTTTATGCCTGTCAACAAAGATTGGATTACACAAATCCCATTACCAATTCTCAGCATATAGCCCTGCAAGGCTTTGGCAGCATAACTAAATATATAAACAGTATGAGAGTTTCTGACTCAACCACCCTTTCAGGTAATGAGTTCCACACTTCCATCACCCTTTAAGTAAGAACATTTCTCAAGTCTTCTCCTATCTCAACTTAAATTTATGCCTACTAGATATTGACTCCTCTATTACTTGAAAAAGTGCCTTCCTATCCACCCTATCAATTCCCCTCAATGTTATATGCCCCATCGGTATCCCTTCTCAACTTTTGCTGCTCTCAGGAAAATATCTCCAGCCTATCTTTCCTCACAGCTAAGACCCCCTACTCAGGCAGCATCCTGGTAAATCTCCTCTGCATCCTCTAAAAAGGGAAAATCACATCCATCCTGTAAAATATGGTTACCAGAACTGTATTAAGTATTTCAGTTGTGGCCTAACCAGAATTTTATATAGTTATAGCATAACCTCTTTGCTTTTGTATTCTATATCTCAGTTAATTAAGATGAATACCTTGTATGTTTTCTTAACCACCTTTCCTATCTGCCCTGTTACCTTCAAGGATCTTTGGATATGCAAATCAAGATCCTGTTGATCTTCAGTACTTTCTAGGGTCTTATCATTCATAGTGTAATCTCTATGGCATTACCTCATGATATTTCAGGCTGAATTTCCATTGCCCACCTGACCAGCTGTAGTTTTTTTTAGATTAGATTACTTACAGTGTGGAAACAGGCCCTTCGGCCCAACAAGTCCACACCGACCCGCCGAAGCGAAACCCACCCATACCCCTACATTACCCCTTACCTAACACTACGGGCAATTTAGCATGGCCAATTCACCTGACCCGCACATCTTTTGGACTGTGGGAGGAAACCGGAGCACCCGGAGGAAACCCACGCAGACACGGGGAGAACGTGCAAACTCCACACAGTCAGTCGCCTGAGTCGGGAATTGAACCCGGGTCTTCAGGCACTGTGAGGCAGCAGTGCTAACCACTGTGCCACCGTGCCGCCCAGTTCTCCTCATTCCATTTACAAATATCTTCACTATTTAGCACTTTTAATTTTCATGTCATCTGTGAATGCTTTGATCATACTATGTACATTTAATGATTTGGACTTAAATGTGCATCATGAACAGCAAGGGTTCCAGCACTGACCTGAACCCATATGATATCTCAGATTCCCAGTCAAGTGCCAGATCCAATTTAAACAGATCATTCATCATTTTGATTTATTTTAATTAGCCAAATTATCCACTACTTTTTTTTCAGGCTTACTTACAGTACAATGCCACTATTCAGTTTCAATCCAGAATAATCCAGCACTTTAACCATTATCTGACATTAGTTCCAACTTTAACTGTGGTGTGCACATCCTTTTCTGAGTACCTCATCCTCTTCCAGCATCCAACCCAACCAAACCAGTATCTCTATCTATTGGCAATTTCTTGCTCACCTCTCTTTCTTTTCAACCTAGTGATTCATTTCATCTTTTCATCACCCTTCTTCTCAACTGCCTTCCTGACCTCCACATAATCCAATCTACTCAAAAATTTCCCTTTCCTCATGCACTATTTCAAAATCACTGTCAAAGCCACTCTCTTCAAACCCACTTGTCCTGTGCAACCAATAGCCCATTTCTCCATCTATTTCTTCTTAAATTTTCAAAAGCATCATTCCCCACCAGCATTGTGTCCACCACTGGAAGCTGATACCCAATTCAGCAGAAACGACATCAGCCAGTTACAAGTGGTACTCCATGTGTTTCTAACAATCATACAATCAACCTCCTTAACCTTTCCACAACCACTGAGATTTGATGACACTTTAATATATAAATATTTTTATTAAACATTTTTTCAAATCTTTCACAACTATATATAAAGATAAAGATAGTACAACAATGTCATATCACAATACTATTAATGATAAAACTACCTACTATTCTACCAGAACAAACTATCTACTTAACTTAAACTAAACTACAATCAAATTCAATAAAAAATTAAATAAAGCTGAATTCCAAATTAGCTTAAATCACATTACTTTATTCTATTTCACTCACCATACCTCCACTAAAGCTCCCAGCCCTAGGGGCACCAGTCACTGTACCTGTTTACAGCCCCCCACCCTCCCAGCTTCCCCCTTCAGGACCCCACAGGCACCCAAACTGATTCCCATGGTTATATCACAGCCATATGCCGATAAGTCTGCGTCAATATAATTTAGAAAGGGCCATATCTTATAAAACTGTTCGGTTTTGTCGTGCACCATATTGGAGAGGTAGTCTTGGGGGAGATGCTCTATCACCAGCCTGAGCCACCCCATAAGACCTGGGGTTTTGCCAATGTCCAATTCATTAAAATTTTCTTCCTCACACTTTGGGTAAGAATGCTACACAATCTGTTCCTGTGTTTCCCCAAAGAGGAAAAATTTGGCAACCTCAGAAGAAATGATACTGGGTCCGCTTTGACTTCAATTCCTAGGATTTCCTTCAGCTTCCTTATTATGGCACTCTAATATCTCCAGATCTTGCAGCATGACCAAAAGCAGTACGTGAGATTGCCTACACTAATTTTACATTTGGGACAGCCTGGAGATGCTCCCCTCTGAACTTAGCTAGCTTCTCTGATGCCATTTGAGCCTAGTGTAAAATCTTCAAGAGCACGGTGGCACGGTGGTTAGCACTGCTGCCTCACAGCGCCAGGGACCCGGGTTCAATTCCCGACTCAGGCGACTGACTGTGTGGAGTTTGCACGTTCTCCCCGTGTCTGCGTGGGTTTCCTCCGGGTGCTCCGGTTTTCTCCCACAGTCCAAAGATGTGCGGGTCAGGTGAATTGGCCATGCTAAATTGCCCGTAGTGTTAGGTAAGGAGTATATGTAGGGGTATGGGTGGGTTGCGCTTCGGCGGGTCGGTGTGGACTTGTTGGGCCGAAGGGCCTGTTTCCACACTGTAAGTAATCTAATCTAAAAAAGCATGGCCTGTGCTTTGTTAATATATTGAGATTTTCTTTACATTTTCCCACGTAACTTCCCATGTCTCCAATAAAATATCCTTACCTAGTTCCTGATTCCAAATCTTTACTCAGTGTCATAAGGGTATGGAATGCTTTGCCTGCAATGGTAATAGATTCGCCAACCTTAAGTACATTTAAGTCATCATTGGACAAGCATATGGACATACATGGAATAGTGTAGTTAGGTGGGCTTCAGATTGGTATGACAGGTCGGCGCAACATCGAGCAAAGAAGGGCCTGTACTGTGCTGTAATGTTTTATGTTCTCTCTCCTAAGGCACGTCCTTTCTATAAATGGTACAAAGTACTAACTGAAAGAGTGCCTGTGCACCGGAGCACTCTTCTCCATGTCTAACTTGTAAGGGTGAGCCAACAATATGGTCTTCCTCCGTATATAATCCCTTATCTGAAAAGTACCAGAACAGGTCCCTATTAGGCAATTCATATTTCTTATTTAGTTGGACATTTAGATGTCCCCTTGAATACATCTCCCAAACAAGAGATTCCTTTATTCTCCCATAGCTTAAAGCTGGAGTCCACGGCCGGAAATTTAAATCCTTGGGCTCCCATCAACGGGGTGAACGGGGAGGTCTTAAGCCAATTGCCCTCATCTTAACCTCATTGTCCTCAAAAGCTTTCACCGAATTTTTTTAAAAAAAAAGATTGAGCTCTTCTACTGCTCAATCATGGATTCCATCTTATCCATGAATAATAGATTAACTAGAGGACTGAGGTTTCAACGTCAAACTAAATCGATTCAGAATCCTCCTGTACCCAGTCACCCACACCTGCTAACAGAGCGCTTACTTGATATCTCTAAGTCCAGAAGGTCTACCCCACCTCACCCTGAGGGAGCTGCAATTTAGTAGAATTTAATTGGGGGTGTCTGTGACACCAAATAAAGGATCCTATCTAACCATTGAGCCTCCGTAACACTCGTCTGGGTAGCAACAATGGGATAATTCTCATGGGGTACAACAGGCGAGGAAGAACATTCACTTTAATCAGGGCTAATTGGCCTAACAATTACACTATACTCCTTAAATGTGCAGAATTAGTAGGGAAACTAACATTTCTTGATTAATTTAGCTTAGTTATAATCACATAATTAAAATCACATGTATTGATTAATCTCAGTCGTCTGCTTAACAATAGTTAATTTAGATATTGACACTAACTTCGTGTGACACTGTTTAACCTCATTTGACAAAAAAAACTTCTCTTTCTTCAATCTGAGAACAAATTTCACAGCTGAATTTACCGAAATTCAAATTAAGCCAGCATATTAATAGTTCTTCATTCCTAATAGACGTGGTGCACTACACAATAGATCCAAATCCATTTTAACATCTACACCAAGCTCTACCTCTGCTTTTGACTCCTTAGTCAACACCTATGTCTATCTGATATCAACTCCTGAATGAGTTAGGACTTTCTAAAGCTAATTATCTGGAAAATCAACATTAGTTTTGGTTCCAGTAACAAGCTCTTCTGCTTTGTCACTGATTCTTTTGGGACAGTCACAATCTTCAGGTTGAACCCTGGTAAGTTGCATTCTTGACATTTTATTTGACCCTGGACTGCTTGTTAAACAAATCATGTCCTATCTAATATTAACACTACTCTATTTATACCATTGAAACATTGCCCACCTCTGCCTTGAGCTGAGCTCCTTTACTTCCAAAAAACATTACACAAGCTTTTAAATTTTGATCTATCATCTTAAAAAAAAGAAAGTCACTCCTTAGAAGCTGGAAGAATCACGATCCACTTTTACAAAAAGAGTTAATCGGACAGTTTGGCCAATGAATCAGTCCTTGACTAATTATCAAATTAGAACTTAACATCAGGAATGTAATCATAACTATTACATAAAATATTCCATACCTATCTGCTTTGTATTGATTGAATTGAATTGAAATGAAATGAGATTATTCAATTTAAGATATTTTCATTTGAAGTAATTCAAAGAAAGCTATCTTCACAGATTCTCGAGATATAGGGTTGTCTTACAAGAAAAGGTTGAGCAGGTTAGGTATATTCACATTGCAGTTTGGAAGAATGACGAGTGCATACAAGAAACTGAGGGGAATGAAGGGGTAAATACTGAGAAGACATTTTCTCTTTGTGGGGGAGTCTAGCATGAGAAGGTTCAGTTTAAATACAAAAGCAAGATAAAGATGAGAACTTACTTTTCCAACTTAAAGTGTTATTAGTCTGAAAAATTCCAGATTACAGTGGAAGCTGCTGCCATTGAATACAGTCATGGCTTCGGTCCAACTAGTCCATGTTGGCCATTATTCCAAACAAAACTAATCCCACCTGCCTGTGATTGGCCCACACCTCTCCAAACATGTCTTATTCATGTACTTATCCAAATTTCTTTTAAATGATACAACTGTACCTGCATGCACCACTTTTTTTGGAAGTTCATTCTACATATGAACCATTCTGTGCATGGTTTGCCCCTCCTTTCCATTTTATAAATTTTTCTTGTCTCACCATAAAAATATGCTCCCTAATATTAAAATCACCCACCACAGGGAAAATACATCTGCCATTCACCTTATCTATATCCCTCATGATTTTATAAACCTCAATAAGGTCACCTCTTAACCTTCTACATTCCAAATGAAAAAAAAATCCCAGTCTATCTTTAATACTCAAATCCTCCATTCCTGGTAACATCCTAGTAAATCTTTTCTGAACCTTCTTCAACTTAACAATATCCTTCCTATAATAGGGTGACCAGAACTGGACACAGACCCCAGAAGAGGCTTCACCAACATCCTGTATAATCTCAACATAACATCCCAACTCGTATACGCAAATGGCAAAAGTTATTAGTTTGACCCACTTGGTAGCTGAAACTCTCTTCTGAATCAAATGTTAAATGGGGTCAAGCTCCCATCCTGGAATTAGGCTTATGCCTTACACAATTTCTATGCTAAGAATGCTGGAAAATATCAGACTCAGAAAAAGGTCCATTTGAGCAGCTCAGATGGATGGTTAAGATCGCGTGGCATAGTTCAAATGACATCAAGCAGCATGCCAAGGGGTCTATCAACATTTCTCCTGAAAAAGAATATCACCATTTTAGTCTCAATGCATAAGGTGCTTAAAAAAAGAGCAGTAATAATTCAAAACATTTACTCAGCAACTCTGGCACATGTCCACATCACAAAATGTTCCTGGCTGGTGATAGAGGACTAAAACTACCCCACTGTTTTACCATCAGTTCCATCTTCCCATCAAAAATCCTCCAGCCAGGAACGTTCAATAGTGCTGACGGAATTTTGGACACTATCCACTGCAAATTAACATTTTACATTGTTACTACATTCTAATAACTGTAATCTGATAGAAAATGTGGGAACCTTTCCAAAATGTACTTTCATACAGGGCTAAAAATTTGGGTGCCAAATTCAAAGTCAAAGTCATTCTTTTCAGAGATGTTAATCATTTTATAAGCAGCACCAACAGTAGTTTCTTGTAATGCACCTGACCTGCTTAATTTTAACAGTTTTACGTCGAGATAAAACCATTTTATTATTTGCATGGAAAGTTGTGAAGAGAATTATGGAAGCATGATTGCAATTGAGGGTTGACCATGAAACAAATTTCAATCCAGACATTATATATGAAACAATACACATTAATAACATCTTATAAAAATACTGGTAAGTCTTTTTTTTAAAAAATAACATTTCAGTGTAAGAGGTAATACATTCAAAGAATATGAATTTACTAATTTTATCTTTCACATCTTATCATTGAGTGGTAATATGACAATATGAATTTATTGTTGATTATACCAAAACAACAAGATTAGAATATATCTAAGTGTAAATTTTGGTAACATTTTCTGAGCCACTATTTTTGATATATAGCAAAGAAACAAATTCCTTCCTACAGGTCTGGAATTTGCATTTGTAAATGTCAAAACTGTCAGCACTTGCCACCATTGATATGTTCAACCAATTGCAATTTCTACCATGCTTTTGCATGCTTAAAACATACAAAGCTGGAACTCACTGTTAGATATACACTCTCCCCCATGTTACGCTATTGCTGTCTTCACAGATGTAAATCAATACTAATTCACTGATTCTGTGTTAAATTCAAATTCGATTTTTTTTGGTATAAATGAAGAGAAATGATTTACAGTTGCAATTGAGCTTTTAAACAACATGGCCATTCATAACTCTTCAAACAACCTTTCTTGCCCTGAAAAGCTTATGTTGCAAGTATGGGGTTTTATTCCTCTGAAGATTAAGTTGAAAACTACATGATTTTTACATATTTTAAATTTATGATTGTTCAGTTTATTTTTAAGTCAGTATGCAAACCTTAATCTGGATTTGCCTTTTTTCTGGATAGTGATTATACTGCAAATTCGAAGAACAAGGTGATGCCCTAGTGGTATTTTTGCTGGATTAAACTATTGTAGATGGTTGTAAAGGCCCATTTTGTTCACTAAACGTTCTTTGGGAAGGAAACAGTTGTCCTTACTTGAATCATGGAATCCCTGCAGCATGGAAGCAAATTATGGGTAATTTAGCATGGCAAAACCATCTAACCTGCACATCTTTGTACTGGGGAGGAAACCGGAGCACCCGGAGGAAACCCACACAAGCACGAGGAGAATGTAGAAGCTCCACACAGACAGTTGCCCAAGAATGGAATCAAACCCAGATCCCTGGCACTGTGAAGCAGCAGTGCCAAACACTGAGCAACCGAGCTGTACCAGTAGACCTGGGTCTGGCCTAAGCGTGCTTTCAGATCACTGTAATGTAGTTGACTCTTAATCGCCCTCTGCACAATTAGGGAGGATATCCGCATTCCATGAAAAAAACAAATCCCTACTTTATAGTCTGTGAGAAATCTTCAACTTAATTGACTGATCTCTGTTGCAGGATGCCAGAGGTGGCACTAAATTTATAGTCACATAAAAAAAGGAAATTCATGGTCTGTGGTGGTTAAATCTTAGGGAGCCACTTTTTGGAAAGTCAGAGTGTGCGCAGTTTCTTTGTGATTAACTTTTATAGGTATGGATTTGTCAAAGTCAAAGTCAAAGTCACCATACTCTTACTAGACCACAGGGCCGCTCTCTCACAAAAGAGAGACAACTGGTGGTGATTTAACCGGAAGGTCACCAAGGAGAGGAGGTTGAGAGAAGAACAATGCTCCTAGTAACCTCAGCTGGTGCAGGAATTGAACCAATACTGCAAATCAGCCATACGCTAATCAACCCCTTCTGTAAATGTAGTGACACTAAAAAAAGCAAACACAGGAAGAAAACTTCTTTTCCACAAACAAAAACTACTTAACTTAAGGGATTGATTACACAAAAACTCCATTATACTGACAAAGGCATGGATGAGGAATTTAATCTTAGTGATAAATCCTCATTTATTATTGGAAGCAGGCAACAGATATTTAAGATGACAGTTAATAGGAAAGAATCTGGGACTGCCTTACTTTCTGAATAATATTGGAAAAGTCAATGCTTCACAATAACACAAAATTAATTTACAACTAGTCACCATTGTACATGGGTGAATACATCAGCAATGATCAACACGAAATGATCCAAAATATAATACTCTGATTGGCTAATTCTTTAGTTGGTTCTATTAGTCAAGCTCAAGATGGCCTAGATATGTATTCCTGTCTTAAGTGCATAAACAAAGAGAAAAAAAAAGGCAATCTGGGGTCTTGGCTTAAGGCTTAACGGCTCATCAGGCAATGAAAAAGGCCTTTCCTGTAAATTCTGTAGCAAGTCCTGATAGGAAATTGGAAATCAATTTCCCCTAAGAACCCAGGATTCTACCAGTTCAATCAAGCCAACTTTATCATCTAATTACAGGAAGAAATGTTTCACTGAAGTTTACTTACATTTTGATGCGCTAGCATGGTCTACAGTCATGCTCAAGATCTGAAGAAATGCAATTACAAACCAGCTAACTTAATGAAGTTATCAAAACCATGACACTGGTGTATATACTATACAAATGGAACAGTAGGTTGTAATCACCACAGGGTGGCAACACACTTTAGAAACTGTAATTAGTAATAAAGAGATTGTTATCTCTGTTCCAACAAATTGATTCAGATAAAAATGATTAAAGTAAATTAAAATATTGTTATAATGTAACCCTGTAATCATCTTAGTGAACTTCTTTAAGTAGCAACATCTAGACCCGCTTTCGTTCCCAATGCTTTCAATCCACCTCTTCAACATTGCAGATTATTTCCATCACATCATTTACAATAGACAAACCGCTAGGTACACCTATTGCTTAACAGTCACAACTTGGACCATTTTCTGCTCACCAAGCTGCACTTAGCAACTGAAGTAATCCAAATAGACCAGTGCTTGTTGAGTGCATTACTGATTCCACATCTCATCTGCAAACAGTATCCCCAGTAAAATAAATTCTGTTGCTACTTTGGAATTTCTGCCAACTTCTCATGAGGCAACAGACATTGTTTCAAAGGGATCATGCATTCTGCAGAGGCAGAGCCACCAGATTATCTTATGATTGTATTGCTTAATTATTTGTACAAGTCCACCATCTCTTCTTTTTGTGCCATTCATGTCCAGTCATAGAGTCTTAGAGATGTACAGCTCGGTCCAACTCATCCATGCCGACTAGATATCCAAAACTGTCCCATTTGCCAGCACTCGGCCCATATCCCTTTAAACCCTTTCTATTCATATACCCATTCAGGTGCCTTTTTAAAAAGTTATTATACTGGCCTCAACCATTTCCTCTGCCAGCTCATTCCATAACGTACCACTCATTGTATGAAAAGTGCAGTTAGTTCCCTTATAAATCTTTCCTGTCTCACCTATGGCCTTCAGTTTTGGACTCCCTTAGCCTCAGGAAAAGACTGGCTATTCACTGTATCCATGCTGCTCATTATTTCATCAACCTCTGCAAAGGTCCGCCATCAGCTTCCGACGCTCCAGGAAAAATAGCCCCAGCCTATTTAGCCTCTGCCTATTGCTGAAACCCTCCAATCCTGGTAACATCCTTGTAAATCTTTTCTGAATCTCTTCAAATTTCACAACATTGAATTCCTCTGCTATAGGAACAATGCAATATTTCAAAAGTGACTTACCCAATGTTCTGTACACCCAACTCCTACACTCAATGTACTGACCAATAAAGGCAAGCATACCAAATGAAACAATTAACTAATCAAAAAATTACATTGCAACACCTGATGTAACATTTGGGCTTTGAACATTCCACAATGTTAAACAAATAGTTAAAAGTATTTGGATATAATTATAACTGCACTTTTGACTTAGCAACAGTTATGCAAGGTATATTTACAGTAAACAAGTGCCACAATAATACAAATATTATGGAATTATGTACTTTGATGGGAAGTGAGGTAGTGGTGGTAGCTCATTGACAAGATAACTAGCATGTGGATTAGGTTAAAGCCAGCGGCACAGAGTTTGATCCAAATTCCAGCCGAGTAGTCCTACCCATGAAATAAAAACCATCACAGCACATTCCCAAGGATCTGCAACTAATTGCCAAAGAACAACCTTGGAGTAAGAATTCAATATCCTGATCTTCCTTGAAGAAAGTTGAAGACTGAAGTTATTTCCTTACAATTTGCCTTTTACAAACAGGCTTCAAATGCTTATAAAATTCTTATTCAATAATCTCACAATGATTTTGAAAAAGCCCACCATCACCTCAACAGAAAATATTGATCCAGCCTAATTTATGAAGCCATGATCAGATTCGTTTTTTTAAAGAAGAATGATAAAAAGTTTATTTTAGTTTCCATATACACTGAAATGGTAATGGGATATTAACATATCATAAAAATAAAAGGTGTGACTCGCTATATGACATTGCGGATCATGTTTGCCATGACAATATTAAAAACATTTAGCACCAAGACATATCAGTTAAACATAACAGATGGAGCAAAACAAACTTATTGGAATCACTACAGCTGAGCTGATAACATTTTCACTGAGTTCCGAGAGTCAGCGTACAAGTTCAACTCCAGATTAGAGTAGAAAAATCAAGGCTACACTTTGTATTGTACTGCACTGTTATACTGTCAGAGATGCCATAATTTGGATATGACATTAAACCAGGGCCCTGTTATCCCTCTCCAGTGGGCATAATATAATCCCATGGTGCTATTTCAAAAGATGAGCAGGGACTTATCCCCAGTGCCCTAGCCAATATTTATCCCTCAAATCAACAATAAAAACAGATTATCTGGTCATTATCAGATTGTGGGAATTTGTTGTGCACACATTAACTGGTATGCTTCCTATATTCCAAGAGTTAACACACTTCAAAAGTACTTCATTGGTTATAAAGTGCTTGGACACATGCTCGGTAATGAAAAGCACCAGATAAAAACAGATTATTTTTATTATTACCCTTTTTAGGCAGGGAGATCCAGATCCTATCATCCTCTGGGTGAAAAGATTTGCCTCCTCTCTCATCTAACCATTCTAACATGTTATTTAAACCTATTTTTTTTGAGCACGAGCAGTTGTCAGCAAGTTCAGAAAGTTAGACCATTTTTGAACAGCGTCACCTATACCCCCTCCCCACAGCCAAATAAAGACAGGCCAATGTTAGTACATTTGTAATACATAGTTCAAACTGTTGGGCCTTAACTGCCTTGTCCATTAAGAATTTGGCTGAATCCAAGCTCTTCCTGGAAGTTAATCACCATCCTAAGGAAGATTGCATGGTGTCTCTTTTGGGCCACTGATGTTTCTGTACCAAAAGGCCATGCAACAACAAAACTGCATTAGTTTCAGCAATTAACTATCTGAAAAAGTTTGTGTCACTCCATTAAGGTTTGCATAGTATATGCAGAACTTCATTCTGCTCTGTCTGTTACTAAACTTTCCGACAGGGAAAGGTCAGAACGTGCAAACCCAGTTTCAACTAATTGCCAACAGATCAAGCTGAAAAGCCAACTCTGATGAAAGGTCACCGATTTGAAAAATTAACCATTCTCACTCCATAGATGTTGTCAGGCCTGCTGAATGTTTACAGCAGTTTTTGATCTTAATTTTTAGATTCCCCTGGGTTAGTTTCAATTTCGCACAAAATTAACTGAATATCCAATCCACTTTCGCTTTAAGATAAAAGAAGAGAAAAGGTGTGTCACAGATCAACTTCAGGCAGAAAGCATTAATACTACAGACTTTTCCTGCTTGACAGGTACCTGCGATATCACAAAAGAACCTACTGTCACACCATCAGGCAGTGGTATTGATTACTGGGGCATCTGATCAAGTTATCTTTAACTTTCAAAAGGACAGCGTCTGACATCCAGAAGGAATTATTAGCAGATTTGTTTAGAAAGGTGCAGAAGTGGTTTTGATCACGGTTAACTAAGGAAACTATTAAACTATTGAGTAATTAACAACATGGAAACAGAAAGCGCGATCCCGTGCTGCTCAATTTCAATGAAACCAACTCACGGAATCGCCTCGCTGCACAATGAAAAAAATCCACACTCACCTTCTGCCAGGTTGAGCAATGATTACAATGTAACAAGTAATCACTGACTTGTTACAATGAAACAATGTAACAAACGGGAACAATATTTCTTGCCGGCGACAAATACCCACTGGGTCATTGGCCACGTACAGCCATCCCCGGCCATACGCCGGGAAACGTCACCGTTGTGGGCGGGGACGACTGCAGCCCCGCCCACCGCTCCCACCTGATTGGTCAGGGCTCCGATCATGTGCCGCCGCTCACGGACCTGTATGAGGACAGGCCAGGATGAGCTCCGCCCACTCACTGGACATGAGTGTGAGAAGTGGATCGTGTATAACTATAGCTGCTTTTGTTGCAGATTTACTTTTTACTAATTCAGATTTCCCTTCATGATAATATCCAATGCATACTTTGTAATAGTCCAGAAACTTACATGCACGTCAGTTAGTGTAGCCGACAGAGAATGGCGGGTTGAATCTCACCTGTTTCAATCTCAGGACCCTTGCCCAGCATCGCTGTCAATATATTACCCATTTAGGTTAAGAAATGTGATCTATTTATGTGCATCTCACTGTGCACTCAAATGTAATAGCAACTCGATATGCTTAAACGAGTTTACAATCTGCAGCCAGTCAAATATTACTCACTCAATGTTGACAAATTTAGAAGCAGCGTTAAATTTCTGAATATAAAATCTCAACTGCGTCAGTAATGACACTTTGAAAATGTGTTGTATTCATCATTACCAAAATGATATTGCAACAGTAACTATCTTATTGTATTGGCAAATACAACGAATAATGCTTGACTTCGAAGATTAGCCAGTAAACTGGCCATCTAACTATTATAGAACATGACACAGATGAATGTTTCTCAATAGTGTCTGTATCAGCCAAGAAACAAATCACTTGACCTAATCCAAATTTCCAGCAGGTGATCTGTAGACCTGCAGGTTACAGCATTTAATACAATTATCCAGACACTTCTTCAATGAGTTGAGGGTTTCTGCCTTTATTATCCTTTTTAGGCAGGGAGTTCCAGATCCTATCACTCTCTGGGTGAAAAGATTTGCCTCCTCTCCTGTCCAACAAACCCTAACTCGTGACTGATTGTTCTTCTGTTCCGCACATTCCTAATCTGTTAAAATTCCACGTGTGGGAAATGCTTTTCAATTGTGTTTAAGGCTCCACACATGAAACAGGATCAAATCTGTTCTGTCTACACATGCCGTCTGACTTCATAGAAACATAGAATCCCTACAGTGTAGAAGCAGCCCATTTTGCCTATCGAGTGCACACTGACCATCCGAAGAGCATCCCAGCCCCTCTTTCCCTCTCCCCATGACCATGCATTTCCCATTGCTAACCCATCTAGTCTATACATCCCTGGACACTATGCACAATGTAGCATGGCCAATCCACCTAACCTGCACATCTTTGTACTGTGGGAGGAAACGAGCTCCTGGAGGAAATCCACACAGACATGGGAAGAATGTGCAAACTCCACACAGGTCGTCGCATGAGGCTGGAATCGAACCCGGATCCCTGGTGACTTGCTGCATGTCTGATTTTCTTCCAGTTTAGCTGCTGTTGAGAGAAAGAAAAAATCTCCTGCCTTCCAGTGAAGATCTAATCATCAAAACTGAGATTAAATTATTTGTTTCTTTCTCAAGGTCTCTGCCAGTAATTCCATTATATAATTCTGCACAACGTAACACTTGTTTACTTCATGTTAGATAAAATGTAGAATGAGAATTCAATAGAATGCAAACTTCAATCACTGATGGTTGTTTTTATCAGCTGCCTCTTCATAGCCACTACCATTGTGAAAATCAAGTCACTTTGTACAAATTACAAAACAGTTAGGGTCAAATTCAATTATTGAAGTCCTACTAATATCAATGTACTATGGGGAGAGGTCTTAGCAGCAGGACAGGAGAAGAACCATACAAACTTATAATATGTAATTAAGTGTCAACCTTGGCTCAGTGATAACACTGTTCCCCATTGAATCAAAGGTAATAGGATTAACATTTTCTCTCAAGATCTGAGTTTATAAACTAGAGTGTTGCTTCATCCCAGTATTGTAGCATGTTAGTGGTGAACAGTGTGTCGCTGTTTGAAATGCTGTCTTTTAGATGAGACATTAAATTGAGACTCCATTTTCCTTATCAGATGAGTATAATGATTCCACAGCACTATTTGAAGTACAGCAGGAGAAGCACCTTGGCTAATATAATCCACCAATCAACACTTCATTACTGTTTGTTTGTAGATTGATTGCTGGATGATCCTGCATATATTAGTGACTATGAAAAACATTTTATGTTCTTGATTAGGATGCTAAGGTCAGGGTAAAAAGTGGGTTCCTGACTCACAAGGTGCCAGAAGCAAACACTGAACAGAGATTTTTCCAGCATTGTCCAATTAATGGTCAAAGAGCAGAACAAAGAACATTATAGCACAGGAACAGGCCCTTCGGCCCTCCAAGCCTGCTCCAATTCAGATCCTCTATCTAAATCTACTGCCTATTTTCTAAGGATCTGTATCCCTCTGCTCCCTCCCCATTCATGTATCTGTCTAGATACATCTTAAATGACGCTATCATTCCCGCCTCTACCACCTCCACTGGCAACACGTTCCAGGGTACCCACCACCCTCTGAGTGAAGAACTTTCCATGTACATCTCCCCTAAACTTTTCCTCTCTCACGTTGAACTTGTGATCGCTAGTAATTGAGTCCTCCACTCTGGGAACAAGTTTCTTGCTATCCACCCTGTCGTGATTTTGTCAGCCTCAGTCAGGTCCCCCCTTCAACCTCCTTCTTTCTAATGAAAATAATCCTAATCTATTCAACCTCTCTTCATAACTGGCACCCTCCATACCAGGCAACATCCTGGTGAACTTTCCCTGCACCCTCTCCAAAGCATCCACATTCTTTTGGTAATGTGGTGACCAGAATTGTACGCAGTATTCCAAATGTGACCGAACCAAAGTCTTAGACAACTTTAACATGTCCTACCAATTCTTGTATTCAATATCCTGTCCGATGAAGCAAAGCGTACAGTATGCCTTCTTGACAACTCTACTGACCTGCGTTGCCACCTTCAGGGAACAATGGACCTGAACACCCAAATCTCTCTGTACATCAATTTTCCCCAAAAGTTTTCCATTTACTGTACAGTTTGCTCTGGAATTGCATCTTCCAAAATGCAACACCTCGTATTTGTCCAGATTGAATTCCATCTGCCATTTCTCTGCCCAATTCTCCATTCTGTCTATATTCTGCTGTATTCTCTGACAGTCCCCTTCACTATCTGCTACTCCACCAATCTTAGTGTCATCTGCAAACTTGCTAATGATGCAACCTACACCTTCCTCTACATCATTTATGTATATCACAAACAACAGTGGTCCCAGCATGGATCCCTGTGGGATACCACTGGCCACAGGTTTCCATTTTGAGAAACACCCTTCCACTACTACTCGCTGTCTCCTGTTGCCCAAACAGTTCTCTATCCATCTAGCTAGGACAGCCTGGACCCCATGCGATTTCACCTTCTTCATTAGTCTACCATGGGGAACCTTACCAAATGCCTTACTGAATTCCATGTATATGACATCTACATCCCTTCCATCATCAATCACTTTTGTCACCTTTTCAAAGAATTATATTAAGTTTGTAAGACATGACTTTCCCTGCACAAAACCATGCGGGTTCACAATTCAGTTATAAATAGTAGATGGGTTCTTGAAACAGGAGGAGCAATAGGAGGAATTTCAGTACAGATGAAGCTGGGTCTGCCACTTCAGATAAAGCAGAGAGAGAGTGTCTCCACCTTTAAGAACCCTCGCAACAACTTCAATATATTTAATCGACAAGTTATCTAAACTCGAAACGTTAGCTTGCTCTCTCTCCATGAATGCTGCCTGGCCAGCTGCGATCTCCAGCATTTGTTGTTTTCAGTACAGATCCCAGTACCTGCAAAAATTTGCTCCTCCAAAATTTTTAACATTAAAATGTACACAGCTGCTGAGCTGAAGGGGATAACCCTACAGTAAGTAACAGTGGCATAATACAGATGCTGGAACAAAGACATAAGTATCTGAAAATACCCAATAGATCAGGCAGTGCATGTGAAGAGAAATAAAATTTACATTTCTGGTTGAATAAATTCATCAGAATTCTCATGAAAAAATCACTTGACCTGAAGAATTGGGCAGAATTTTGTGTTGTTCTTAGGGTGGAAATCTTGGTGGGCAAGAGAACTTTGAATAGGGACCAAAAATCACCTTCCCAAAGGAGGGATGCAACTTAGATACTAAGTTCTCAGATGTTTGACTGTAAGCACCTGGAAGTTCTTTTGCATGTGTTTTTAATGTTGTGCTTGCTCCTTAGAAGGTAATCTCAAGAGAATGAATTGCAGCTCCCAAATTAAATAACGCACAAACAAGAAATATATGCCTCTGGATCTACAAATGTATATAGGTAGCGTGCATCAGGTGAATTAATGTACTGGAGTTGGAACGAGTATAATATAGAAACATATACAATAGGAGCAGGCTCGGGCCATTTAGCCCATCGAGCCTTCTCTAACATTCAAGATGATTTTTGCTCCAAGGCTCCAGGGACGTAGGTTCAAATCCGACAATGGCAGCTAGTAGAACTTAAATTCAACAAATAACATAAAATAAAAATTAAATTGGGAATTGAAATGTGACTCCCATTACTGGTAAGCTTGTAACAATATTTGGGAAAACCCATTTGGCCCTTTTGGGAAAGAAGCCTAATGTCTTTACCTGATCTGACCTACATGTGCTTCCAGACTGACTGCAATATTCTTGACTACTGGTTTCAAGGATAATTAACAATGGGCAAAAAATGCTGGGTATGTCAGATCCCATCAACAAACAAACAAAACTGTACAAAGTTAAATAATATTGGAAGTGCATGGTTAGTAGTTAAGAGTGAGGTGGGTGGAGGGAAGTGTCACTGTGCCAAGGGGAAGCATAATGGTGACAGCTGATATGGGGCTGATAAGGAACTTATCTTACTTCAAGGCAAGGCTATTGGACCAAGGGTCAAGGGTGATGGTGACAAGCTCAATAGTGATTAAAGGAAAGTGTACGATCATGACTTCAAGTTCCAAGTTTGCTGCTACAATGTCTGTACACATGACTGTATCTACAATAAGTAATCTGGACAGTCTTCAAGATGGCATTGATAACAATGGGTGGGTAGAGGCTACGCTCTATCTGGTGGTAAACAGAATTTCCACATTGGGCAAAAGTGATCAGGAAAGGACAGAAAGCTCAAACATTTATGACGAGCAGATCATTCTGGGCAATTTGTTCAAAGTGCACCTCAACCAGATCAGTTGCTGTCATTCACTTGTCATTCCAGCTCGTCCAAAAAGACCTGTGCCTCAATGACTGGGAAATGATCCAATGCTGATAGATTTGAGTTGGATCTTGTACTCAACACCCACCTGATGAAGGAGCAGTGCTCTGAAGGCAAGTGCTTCCAATTAAACCTGTAGGACTATAAGCTGGTTAGATTAGACTTACAGTGTGGAAACAGGCCCTTCGGCCCAACAAGTCCACACCGACCCGCCGAAGCGCAACCCACCCCTACCCCTACATTTACCCCTTACCTAACACTACGGGCAATTTAGCATGGCCAATTCACCTGACCCGCACATCTTTGTGACTGTGGGAGGAAACCGGAGCACCCGGAGGAAACCCACGCTGACACGGGGAGAACGTGCAAACTCCACACAGTCAGTCGCCTGAGTCGGGAATTGAACCCGGGTCTTCAAGCGCTGTGAGGCAGCAGTGCTAACCATTGTGCCACCGTGCCGCCCACTGTGTTGTGTGATTTTTAACTTGATAGATTTGAGAGTCACCATGGAATTGGACTTCTTTGCCTGTCATTCTTTCCATTACTCCATTGGGATGTGTGTGTATTATCCCTCTCTACCACTCACCAATGCATCAGTAAGTTTATCAATGCCCTGTTCAGAAGAGCAAATGGTGATAGGGAATACCCATAGAAGACCTAACTAATGACATCAGTGTGGAATCTGCAAAATGTAGCTGAGGCAAAATATGGTAATGGTGTCTGTGCCTCAACAATAGACAACAAGAGAACTGACTGCGAGGCTTGAGGTTCCACTATTTGGAGCACTCAGGTAGAACACTAGAAAGTGTGTCCAGACTTATTGTGGTCTGCTGCATTGTGCACAACTTCACTCAGCAAAGGGGAAATATTTTCACAGGGGAAGATGAAGAAGCCAGATGGATTCTTTAAAAGGGCAAATGATGCTGGTGATGAGGGAGTAGAGGGAGTAGATGGTGCAGATGGAGCAGCAACAGATGATGCAATGTGGTAGACAGTCCCATCATATCCTCATGGCCATTAGATATAGGGATGGACTGGTGGTTTTATCTATAGATTTTTAATCCAGAGACTCAGGTAATGCCCTAGGATCAGGGTTTAAGTCCTGCTGTGGCAGTTGGTGGAATTTGAATTGAATAAAAATCTGGGATTAAGAGTCCAATGATGATCATGAAACCATGCTGATTGTCAGAAAAACCCATCCTTCCTGGCCCGGCCTACATGTGACTCCAGACCCACAACAAAGTGGCAGACTCTCACCTGCTTTCTGGACAATTAAGGATGAACAATAAAAACTGACCTGGCCAGTGTTGCTCTGTGAATGAATACAAAATATTTCCAGACCAAATTAAACATCTTATTTACTCTATTCAGCAGGTCAGCAACTGCTGGTGGCTGGGAACTCAGAGCTCTCTTGTGTTTGTAACGAGGTCAGTCAGGTGGATGTTGTGTAATAAGAATTCCCTGATTGAAGCTGTTAACCTGGTTTGATCAAGGACCCCTAGCTGACAGATATAAACAGGAGTGTCAGAGGTTCTGTTTGCTCTAGAAGCCTGCTCTGAGCAAGCTGGGTCAGAGTTTTGTACTATGCACGTGTAAATGAAGGGTGACTTGGTGACAGGACTCCAGCCTTCATGGAGGTATTTCAGCAGTAATGAGAAAACCAGGGGAATCCATATTGGGATTTTTAATGAGATTGTGATAATTGGCAGAGGCATGTTTAACCATAAGTGAGATGATGAGAAAATGTTTGGTTTTTGGGATTAATGATGTGACCATGCAAAACTGCTTACTAGCTGAAGTCCAACAGGATTTTAAACAAGCACTACCACTCACTTTGTAATTAGAAAATACAACAAATGGAGCATATGAGTTACAGGCTATGCTATTGGACACCTCACTAGGCCAACTGAACTTGGGAAATACTACTTGAGTGAAAACAATTGCATAGCCTTATCTGGAGCTGAGGGACCCTAGTTCAGCCCACAGCAAAACCTCAAAACAAAGAAATGGCCAAATGGTTAAAATGGCAAATGAGTCCCATTGGCCTGAATTGAGTAGGAGAACTCATATGCTGGTATCCAAGAGAGTGCACACCCTCAAAAGTCCACCTACATTTCATTTGGAACAGTTACATTGCTTAAAACATCCAAACCAGAACCAATCCAAATGGAAAAACATGGTCTAATTAGGGACAGTCAGCAAGGCTTTATGCAGGGCAACTTATATCTTATTAACTTGCTTTAATTTTTCAAGGAGGTGTCAAAGATGATTGATGAGGGTAGACCAATGGATGTTGTCTACATGGATTTTAGTAAGGCTTTTGACAAGGTCCCTCAGGGTAGGCTCATTCAGAGGATTACAATACATGGGATTCATGTTAACTTGGCCACGCAGATTCAGCATTGGCTTGCTCATAGAAGGCAGAGCAGAGTGGTTGAAAGTTGCTTCTCAGGATGGAGGTCTGTGATTAGTAATGTTCTGTTGGGATCTGTACTGGGACCTCTGTTGGTTGTGATATAAATGACTTGGATGAAAATGTAGCTGGTTGGATTAGTAAGTTTCCAGACAATACAAAGATCAGTGGAGTTGTGGATAGTGTAGGATACAGAGATATATAAATCAGTTGCAGATATGAGTGGAGAAATGGCAGATGGAGTTTAATCCAGGTAAGTGTTAGGTGTTGCACTTTTTGGAGAACAAATGTTAAGGAAAAATATATTGTTAATGGCAAAACCCTGAACAGCATTGACAAACAGAGGGATCTCGGGGTTTAAATCCAAAGCCCGCTGAAAGCACAAGTAGATAGGGTGGTCAAGAAGATGGATGGCATGCTTGATTTTATTGGTCAGGGAATTGAGTACAAGAGTCTGGATGTCATGTTGCAGGTTTATATGATTTGACACACTTCAAGTATTGCATTCAATTCCAGTCGCCACATTACAGGAAGGCTGTGGAGACTTTGGAGAGAGTGCAGAAGACATTTACCAGGAAGCTTCCTGGATTAGAGGGTACGAGCTATAAGGAGAGAAAAACTTGGGTTTTTTTTTAACCTTGTGTAAGACCTTGGCCAGTCTGAGAACTACACCTGCATGGTATAAACTAATTGTATCGGCTCCACCTCATGTTCCAATGAGGCTGTTGAAAGTTCATCAACTTCACGAACTCTTTCCATGCCGACCTTAAGTTCACCTGGACTATCTCAAACACCTCCCGCTCCTTCCTGGTCCCCTCCATCTCCATTAACTGTGAACGACTCAACACGGACATCGACAACAAACCCACTGACTCCCACAGCTACCTGGACTACACCTCCTCCAACCCTGCCCCCTGTAAAAATGTTGTCCCTTATTCCAAATTCCTCCACCTCTTCTACATCTGTTCCTAGGAGGACCAATTCCACCATAGAACATACCAGATGGCCTCCTTCAAAGATCTTTTCCCCTCTCACATGGTTGATGATGACCTGCAGTGCAACTCATCCACTTCCCACACCTCCGCCCTCGAACCCGACCCCTCCAACCGCAACAAGGTCAGAACGCTCCCCCGGTCCTCACCTTCTATCCCACCAAGCTCTGCTTATTCGATTTCTGCCACCTACAAATAGACTCCAACTGTGTTCCATAAGGACCATTCCGTCCGCTACTCTTTTGTCATGTCCACGCCCGCACCAACCCACCCTCCCCTCCCGGCACCTTCTCCTGCCACTGCAAGAATTGCAAAACCTGTATCCACACCTTCCCCCTCACCTCCATCCAAAGCCCCAAATGAGCCTTCCACATCTGTCAAAGATTTACCTGCATTTCCGCTCACGTCAGTTACATTGTCCATTGCTCCCAATGCAGTCTCCGCTACATTGAAGAGACAGGACGCCTACTTCCGGAATGCTGCAGAGAACATCTCTGAGGCATACGCATGAAGTGATCTCACCACCCCATGGCCGAACACTCCAACTCCCCCTCCCACTCCCCCAAGGACATGCAGGTCCTGGGCCTCCTCCAGTGCCATACCCTTATTACCTGCCACCTGGAGGAAAGATGCCTCATCTTCCACCTTGGGACTCTCCAACCACATGGGATCAATGTAGATTTCAGCAATTTTGTCATTTCCCTTCCCCCCCACCTATCACAGATCCAAGTTTCCAACTTGGCACTGTCTTCTTGACCCGTCCTACTTGTCCATCTTCCTTCCCACCTATCTGCTCCACCCTCCTCTCCAACTTATCACCTTTACCCCCACTTTCATCTACCTATCACATCCCCAGCTACTTTCCCCCCAGCCCTACCTTCTCTCCAATTTATCTCTCAACCCCCTTGGCCCATGGCCCTCATTCTTGATGAAGGGCTGATGGTCCTCAGATGTTGCCAGACTGGCTGTGCTTTTTCAGCATGCGCTCTTGACTCTGATCTCCAGCATCTGCAGTCCTCACTTAAGACCTATACTCCTGAGAACCTATACTGGGTAACCCCTACAGATTAAGGGTACAACTTTGTTTCCGGTCTCTTATGAGAATCAATTAGTTCCGTTATCACTGATGGTAGTAAAAGGCTTGGGCCCAAGCTTGATGGGGTGAAATTGGTTGAGAAAGATTAGTTTGATTAGCTCAACATTTTTCGATTAATAAATAGCTGCCTGAGTGATGTTCTAATATATACCCTGAAGATTTTCAGGGAGGTCTAGAGACTATCAAAAGGGCCAAGACCACCTTGTATGTTGACCAAGAAGCAATTACACCCAGTAAGGCCCACCCAGTTCCATTTGCCTTGTGTGCAAAATCAGTGGCAGAAATTAGGAGGCTAGAAAGGGAAGGAATCATCAAACCAGATAGGCAGCACCAGATATACCAATTGTGAAGCCAGATGGGTCATTTCACACAAACGGTAAACCGCTTTCGCATTTCGATAAAGATCCAATCCCTTGAATAGAGGACCTATGCGCAATCCTTCATGAGGCTGGATATGAGCCATACGTACTTGCAGTTGTGATTAGATCACAATTCACAGAGGTATACTACAGTTAATAACCATGAAGGTTTGTACCAATATATGAGACTGCCTTTTGGGGTATCATCAGCTTGTCTAGAGTGTGGAGCTGGAAAAGCACAACAGGTTGGGCAGCATCCGAGGTGCAGGAGAATTGACCCTTCAGGAATAAGCCCTTCATCAACCTCATTCCTGATGAAGGGTGTATGTCCAAAACGTTGATTCTCTTACTCCTCAGATGCTGCCTGACAAGCTGTGCTTTCCCAGCACCACATTCTCGACTCTGACCTCCAGCATCTGCAGTCCTCACTTTCTCCTTTCAGCAGCTTGTGCCATTTTGTAGAGGATGATGGTGAACATTTTACAAGGTCTAGCCCAGGTCACCAGTTATCTGAATGACGTGCTAATAACCGGAAAGACCAACAAGCATTTAGAGGAATTGAACATAGTGCTTAAATGTTTCTTCAAGGTGGGGGTTTGCCTTAGGAGGGAAAAAGTACACATGTTTAAGGCATCTCAATTCATCTACTTAGGCTGCAGGGTCAAGAAGACTATGTTATACCTGTTGGAAGATAAAGTGAGGATGATTAAATGTGCCCTGGCTCCCACATCTGTACCAGAGAATAGGTCTTTCCTTGGACTGGGGAATTAGTACAGAAAAATCATATGTAACTTGGCCTCCATCCTGGCACCATATATTTTGTAAGGGGCAGCCTTGGAAATGGCCTCATAGCCAAAACATATCCTTTAAGGAAGTGAAGAATCAGCTATTTCTATCTAAGGTGTTGGCTCACTATGATCCCAAGTGAAATATTGTAACGACATGTGATGCCTCCCTGTACAGTATGAGGATAGTGGTGGTCCAGCAGACAGGAATGCCCGATAGCGTGCATTTCTCAGACTATGGCTAATGCCAAATGAAGATATAGCCCAATAGAGAAGGAAAGTTTGACAGAGCTCTCTGATGTGAGAAAGATCTGCCAATAATTTTATGACCGTAAATTTGCAACAGGAATGGACCACAAAGCCTTGCTAGAACTATTGAAAGAGAACAGGGCCGCGTTGCTCATAGTTTCAAATCAAATTCAACAGTGGTCTCTTAGTCTAAGTGTGTTCAATTATAAGTTGGAACACCGTCCGGAAGGCCAAGTGGCAAATGTGCTGTGCGCCTCTTCCTACTCGCAGGTACACTACTGGTGGTGCCACCACTGGATGAATCCATTCTGGTTTTAAACCATTCTGGACAGTTTTCCATTCAACGCTGACAATATCAGACGATGGGCACAAAAAAGATCCTGTCCTGGTAAAACAAAAGCAGTTGGAGGTGACGGGGGAAACAAAAAGGCCATCACAACCAGAATTGAAACCTTTCTGGACCAATCCAGACCAGATCACCATAGATGATAGCACATTATTACGGGGAGTTAGAGTGATTGTCTTGAGCAAAAATCGTCACCACACACTGGGTGAACTCCACCAAAGAAGGAGTTGGTGAGAAGCTGTGTCTGGTGGCCAGGTCTGGATGCTGGCCTAGCTGCATTGGTGGGTCAGTACCCAGAATGCCAACAAGGAAAAATTCTGCAGGCTCTTGACAGAAGCAAGCAACATGCAACATTGAAAGTTACATGCATGTGTAATTTGGAAGAATATCGCACAAATTTCACTAACGCCTTCTCCAAATGGGATAACGCCATGAGGATGTTAGCAAAATATACAAAAACTGAGTTCATTGAATCCCTACAATGTGGAAGCAGGCTATCTGGCCCATCAAGTTCACACCAACCACCCGAACAGCATCTCACATAGACCCATCCTATCCCTGTATCCTCACCTAAACTCCACATCTCTAGACACTATGGGCAATTTAGCATGGCCAATCCACCTAACCTGCATGTCTTTGGACTGTAAGAGGAAACCTACACAGACATGGGGAGAATACACAAACAGTCACCCAAGGGTGAAATCAAACCCAGGTCCCTGATGCTGTGACGCAGTAGTGCTAACAACTGAGCCACAGTTGCATATACTGCTCAGACATAAGCCTCAGAGAGATGATAATTAAGTGAACACTATCTGCTATGTTCCATGCCCTTGACTTTGCAAATAATGCACAAAATTTAAACATTTTTAAACCATAAACCAAAGTTTAAACATGTCAAAATACTCAAATGCCACACCTGATGATGTGACACAATACATGGTGAATCATTAGACCTTCATCATTCAAAATGGACCAGAAAGAAAGTACAATGTCCCTAAATGGATGCAACCATTGCAGCAACTAATAATGCATTGAAAATTCAACAACATAAATAACGTGGAGTCAGACACATATTTACAAGTGTGTCTTCCTGGGCAGGTTCAATCAGGCAGTGGTGAAGCCACTTTTGTCTGGAATCAAGGTCCAAAGAATGAAAGTCCTGCCCAGTGAGAGTAGCTGTCAATTAGCGGCAACAGCTTGTTCAGCAGTACCACAGGAGAGAGTACCATTATTGTTACTAAAGGAACATCCCTGGAATCTTAGACGCACAGTTTGGTCTGTCAGGAATGCTACATGGCAAAAAGTCCTCCTGCAGCTGGGTCAATTCCTGTCACTCCAGGTTGATGCTCTAAGTGTCCCTTAGCTGGCCACTTAATGCATCAGGTGAGAGGGTAAACCATGTGCTCTTTTGCCTAGAAATTAATTCTGTTGGAGATGGAAAGATGGCCTTAACAAACCCCATGTTACCATCGTGTTTAATATAGTGCCCTACCTGCCTCCAGGTTTGCCACCTAAAAGGAGTGCAAGACTCGCCTTGTATTTCTGTGCTTCACTACTTTATGAATAGGTATTACTGGAGATGTGGGGATCTCTACCTTCAATTCTGCTTAAAGACATAAATATACAAGCTTGTCATTTGTTTTAAAACTGCATTCCATGAATCATAGAAAAAATAATAGTTTAACATTCCATGAGATTCTAAATATTGTACTCTGGTCCTTTTAATGCAGTAGCACAGAAGTATTAGTGCTCTGTGGCAAAGAACATTTGGAAGTAATCCATGTTCCCCATACAGCATGTACCCAGTCTAATTTGGAAGTTTAAGTGAACAGTACTAATGGGTTTATCCACCTGGATAATTTTATAACCTTAATGAAACAATATGTTCATGCACAAATGTCAACAATCAATTGTTACACACCTTGAATTAACCCAATATTTTTATATTTCATTAAAACCAAGAACACCAGTGAAATCAATGACCTCGTCAGAATTACACTGACATCCAACCATCACTTTCCTTTCAAGTGCAATTTGACATTGAAGTTTTGGTATTTTACTTACTAAGTTGAATATATTATGAGGAGCTACAAGGCATGGTGCTTTACAAAGGTAAATTTCAATCTTGTAGCATTGTGAAATATCATTTTGACTTATTGGTGTGAATATAATGTTCACATCACACAATTCCTCTATTAACATTTAAATTAGGAAATAAACTACCTTGGTCTGAAAGAAGAATGAGCCAGCTGGCTTTGCGTGTACATAAACTTCAAGGTTTACCTTTGATTGACCTGGCAATATCACATTGATTTGGTTACATAAATTGTTGTGACCAATGTCTGCAAAATGGAATTCCTAAATTCATGCACAGCAATATCAAACAACTTCAAAAGACACTCCTGTATTCAGAAAAATAAGCTATATACACATTTTTTATTTTTGCTCTATCTTTTCTCAAAAGTTGAGTGAGGGCCATGTTGAGCAGCATTGTAATTTTGAAACCAGAAGTGCTTACATTTTATTAGACAGTGAATGAATCCTTAGCTGCATCCCTAATACCTTGGATAGATTCACTGGCACCAATCTTTCTCATATACATTAATTTACCAAGTGAGGAAGAATGTCCATGCATAAATGCCTTTGACAGAAGATTGGCCTTGGTCTTGACAAATAGGTTTATTACATATTACTTCCTATAAATTACATAACATCAAAGATACATAGTCTCTTGTGAGACACTGGGTTCAATGTAAAGGTAAGTAGACGACTTAAAGACAACTGAACATCTTAGATACTCACTAGCTCTTCCCAGGAACAGTCTTTTATATCCTGATGGATGGAGCTTATAGTGTCAGTTAGTATCTGAAAGTAACAACTGGCTCTACTAAATTTTCTTGATGGCTATCTTCATTTCTTTCTAGGCTTGTGTCTCTAGGCAAGAAATATAAAAAGAAATCAAATAGTTTGCGTATACTTTTGCAGAGTGTATACATTTCATTTGCGACACAGCAATATTTTTGAAATCTCCATCTGGCTTACAGGTTTTTTCAACTAAAACAAATACAGAACGAAATCAACTTTGAAGAGAAAAAAAATCAGATTTTTAATCTCATATAGTGGATTTTTCTGTAAACGTATAATGCAAACTTCAACATTTATTGTTATTAACATATAAAGTGGCCAAAAGTTCCAATGAGTACGAATATGTACACTTAAATGTATTAACCAGGAAATTGATCTGAGTTTGTCTGTGTAATGGAGGCTGTGCCACAACTACCTACTGGAGTTCTACCAAACACTCATGTCCATTCCAGTTGTAATTAATTATATATTTTCATGAAGTAAAAAAATCCTAATTACTGCTAAAAAAATCCCTCTGCCAGTGAAAACTAATTTTAATAGTGTGGCTTTTTTTCCTTATTGGATGGCTTAAAATATTTTAACAAGCATTTTCCTTCTCTCTTTTTTATCTGTCTCTTAACTCCATTCTTTTACCCACACTCTCTATTTTGCTTTCTATATCAGATTTATGTGACATTATAGGATAGAGAGAAGAGTAGATGTTGGTAGACAACATAAAGGAGAAACCAAAAATCCTTTATAATCAAAGCATGATGAATATATAGTTAAACAAATGCTGAGGCCCACTGAGGATTAAAACAAACAAAAGTGTCATTTTGGAGATAGCACATGACAGGAGGATTAATTGATTTGAAGTACAGAAATTAGGGTAGCTGAGGTGAAGAAAGAATATTAACATAACTTCAACTGAGTTAGTTATCCAGTTTAGACGTTGAGAAAAAAAATGTAGACTTGCTTTTATATCATGCCTCAGAATAATGTAAAGTGTTTATAGAAAAACTACTTTGCAGCATAATCATCACTGAAATGGAGGGAAAGCAACAATTTGCAGATATCAGATTAGCACAGCATTCTGATAATACTGAATAAAGACTAATAAAAAGCTGGCTAAGCTTGGAAACGTCAGTAGTGGTCCATTTTCAGGTATACAAGTTGTATTTGGACCAATTAATTCATTCTCATGTTTTAGTGGTTTTTCCTTCTGACATTCTTTGTTTGATTGATTATGGGATAAATGTTAGATAGCAAATTTGGAGTAGCTCCCCTCCTCCATGAAATGATGCCGTGAGATTTTTATGTTCACTTCAGGGAGCATTTAGGGCATCTTAGATCAATATTTTTATTCTGGAAGATGGTACAAGAGTGTTAGCCCCAAAGCCCAGTCAGATTTGAATTCATAATATTTGATCCAGAGAAGACTGTGCTACCAACAAAAATGTATTTCTTCTTCACATGGTCTTTCTTGCATGGCGACTTAGCAGAGCTGAATTTGTGAATAGTTTATCATGGAGTTTTGAGACGGTGCATGGGAACACTGAAGGAACTCTGTTCACCAGCAAGTTACTTCTGTTATATTTTGAATGTGCAGTATGTTGACATCTTGAGGCAAGCTTACAATCTTTCAATTATCCCTGATTATGAGGTGCCAGAGGACTGAAAGACTGCCAAAGTTACAGCTTTGTTTGAAAAAAAACACAAGGTTAAATCTGGAAACTACAGGCCAATCAGTCTAATGGCAGTGCTAGAAAGGATACAAGAGAGCATTGTTAAGATAATGATTAATATTCTTTTTGGAAAAGTGAGATTTCACATATGCCTGTTAAAGGATCAATTTTACACCACATTTCCTTCATATATTTGTAAAATCATCTAATTTTGTTCTTGAGATCCCTCAAACCTTTTTGAATATCTATACTCTGTAAATCTGGACTCTTCTTTTCTATCCCTCTGCTGTTGTTTAGATTACTCTGGTCCATGGGATCTCTACCTTCCCCTGCTTTTGTATAAGCTCTTTCTTTTAGACTGTGATGATTAAAAAGCCATTTCTGCGCAGCACTCCTCTACAGAAAATTTGAAACTATATGAGCAGAAAGGAATTGCATTTAAAAGTAAAATATTGTGATTGCTGTAAATTTGGAATAAAAATGGATAATACTGGAAATACTCATTTGTAGAGAGAGAAACTTGGGGCAGAGAGGCAAGAGGCCAAGTTAAGTAGCAACGTAAAACTTTTGCATGGGATATTATTGCAGCTCAGCAGAACTTGGTAGATGGAATATAATGTGGGAAAATGTGAGGTCATGCACTTTGGCAAGAAAAATAGAAGAGCTAAATATTATTTAAATGGAAAAGAAACTGTAGAATAGTGCAGCACAGAGCAATTTACGAGTCATTCTGCATGAAAAGCGAGCATACAAGTTCAGCAGGTTGTGGGAAAGATGAATGAAATGTTAGCCTTTATTTAAAATAGGAGAATCATGATCAAGCTTTAAAAATACTAGTTAGATCACACCTAGATTACCATAAACTTGTTTGGTCCTGTTATCAAATGAAAAATATATTGACATTGGAGGCAACCCACAGATGGTTCATTTTGGGTGTGAATGGATTTGCTTATGGGGAGTGGTTGATTAAGTTGTGTCATGATCTCATTGAATAACGGAGCAGAATCAGTGGACCAAATGGCTTGTTTTTGCTCCTAAGTTTTATATTTTTATGACCTTTGGATGTGCATTGGCACGTGCCTCTCCTTCTACTAACAGGTTCCGTAGAAGTTAACTTTCTTGTGGGTATGGCCAAGCTGCAGAGTCTCTGTTTGTGCCAGCAATCAGGGATGACAGGTCACTGTGCTGTCCAGAAGCAGGCTTGTGACTAACTACCACCTGTAAAATGCCTAAACCCATTAACACTGTTTATAACCTGTAATAGCATCACATCCCCTCTTTAATTCTGTAGTTTGTTTTTATTTTAGTTTCTTTCTAAGCTCTCTTCCTACCTGAGTGGATTAAATCCTTTCTACGGTTCTGTTCATGCTCTCAGTCAGGATCTTGGTTTGTACCTAGTTCAGTTGGTGCCAGTTGAAAAATTCCTTTTTGTCCCACTGCTGGTGCCAGTTTCCATAGTTTTCCTTTTCGCAGATGTTAACTATTTGTTTCTAATCAGTTTGTCTGAGCTGTATGTGGCTTGGTAATACAGGAGGAATATTGGCCACCCCTAACCCCTGTGACACTGCTTTTTGAATTTAGCTCTTCTATCCTGGTATTGCCTTCACATATGCTCCCCCTTTTCCTTCCTACAATTTTAACTTTATGATTCCCAGGGAGCAGGTTAGAAGATGGAGGGTAATGGGGAAAAGGATACTGTTACAGCATTACCTAGAATTTAGGACCCTGAACATTGCCTTATGTTCCTACCCACTGCTTGTATGCTTGCCTCTGCAAAATGGGCAAGGCGTTGGGCAAACCCACCTACATGCCCACCATTGCATCTCCTGAGGCACTAAGCCAATTAATGGCCACTTAAGTCAATTCTGGCCATTACTACAAAGAGAAAACCAAGGATGTGTTGCAAGCCTGGTAGATAGCACTGTTTCGGCTTTGGGCATTAAAGTGAGTCAACGGGGGAATCCTTGTATCCTTGAGTCACCCACTTTTCCAACTGGAGTTACCCAAGCTGCAGATATCCTCTACTTTCTGTCATCTTTAGATCCCGCCCCCCCCAACCTCACTCTGTCCACCCTGGCTGCTATTCCTCCTTGCATCCCTCAGTGAGACCCAGTCCCAGTAATACCCACTCCTCAGCTACCTTTATTGAGCTGCAAATATGGGTAGCTCTAGGGATTGGAAGCAACCCCAGCAGTAATCACTGCTCCCAGTAATGCTGCTGATATGTGAGTGCCCTCATGTGCAGGACTTCCACCTAGATGAGGCCAGTTGCACCATCATAAGCCAATTAATGCTGTTTCAAGTGTTATTTGGCTGAGAACAGCCCCATAGCATGGAGTCAAACTCGCCCCAGCATTTTTACATGAGATCAGCAGCCACAGCTCCCAATAAAATCCAGCCCATGTGATTGATCCAAAATGGATTATGACAATCTTTTTCACTACTCATCCCTTTCCAAATGATCTGTAAGCCCACAATAACACATGCGCTGAAAAGAAAAATTGTGGAAACCACAGTGAGTCAGGCAGCATCTTTGGAGAGAGAGCAAGTTTACTTTGAGTTTAGATGGCTCCACGGATGCTGCCTGACTTGTTGTGATTTCCAGCATTTGTGCTTTCAGTACAGACTCCAGCATCGGCAGTAATTTGCTCCTTGACATATTCACGATGTTGACATCTCTGGGCAACAGGGCAAACATTAGTAATATTCCAGTGAATTCAATCAGGTTGATTCCTGACGGCTTTTAACAAAACTCTTTTGAATACCTGGATTCCAAAATGCAGCCATCCACTGCAAACAATCCCAGCTTTTTAATGTTTTCAGTACCTTTCAGTCTGGATATATTTTCTTCAGTTGGTATGAAGGTTGTTTCCCATGCTGGGCTCTTCTAAGTATTTTTGGAAGTACCAAAATAAATATGTCTAGCAGCAATTTGATGCACCAGCCCATCCTAGACTGCTTAAACATGAAAAAAATGAATGTTGCATGTATATTGCAATTCTGTACCCTTTTTTTCTCTGTCATTGTAATGAAGACACCATGAACCTTTACCCTATAGATAAATAATTGTGCTTTACAAACCTTTGCATCATATAAATGAGTTTATTACCTGTCTGACAAAGTTCTTTTTTTTAACCTTGTTTGTTTTTTTTTACTATTGCTGTTTAAATGATTTTAAGTTGAGCAATAAACAACAACCTTCACATTTGTAATTATATGTATTTCAAGTACTGAGGATCTATATTACTCCTCCAAATTAACTCTCAGTCCCATGCTGGAACAACTTCAGATGTACATAACCTGTGGAGGGTCGTTCAGATTGTAGCCTACTCTTGTCTTCAGCCCTAAGAAAGATGTCTGCAGTTTTCCTTTCAGTGAAAAGTGTTTATATTACCATAGTGGGCAAGAAATTCATCAGATAAACTTATTTTTCATTGGCATTACTTCAGCAGAGTTAGAATCAAGCCTTATTCACATGCATAGGATAATGAAACAGGAGTGTATCCATGGAATTTCCTGACAAATAAATTCTAGTGCTACAAAATAATTAGTAATATTGAAACTCAAAATGGAATTAAACAACTGATGTGCAAAAGCTAATGAAATATTCTAAATTACTGGCTATATATACAATGTTATTAACATCCAAAAATACAAATTGTCTCTGTAAATTGCAGTGTGTGTTTATTCTGATAAATAAATATTTCTAATCAACATTTTAATGTTTTTTTTGATAATCCATGATTCAAGTCTCAGAATAGATATTTAGTTTGAAAGGTAAATTGAGATTAGATTAGATCAGATTACTTACAGTGTGGAAACAGGCCCTTCGGCCCAACAAGTCCACACCGACCCTCAGAAGAGCAACCCACCCAGACCCATTCCCCTACATTTATCCTTTCACCTAACACTACGGGCAATTTAGCATGGCCAATTCACCTAACCTGCACATCTTTGGACTGTGGGAGGAAACCGGAGCACCCGGAGGAAACCCACGCAGACACGGGAAGAATGTGCAAACTCCACACAGACAGTTGCCTGAGGCAGGAACGAGATAAATAAATTATTTCATTGGCAATTTCACTGGTTATTCCTACTTTGTGTGGAAAATCAACACAACCCATTTATTACTGTGTAGCAATTTCAAAATCTAGTCCTATGTGTTACTGCAACAAAATCTCATAAAGTCTACAGTTCAAGGCATGCATTGCTCTGTTGCCAAGTTTGAATATATTGCTTGACACAATTGAATAAAGGAACATTTATTGAGCTCCTATAAGACAAGCAACACAGGTACAAAGGTTTATCAAAAGGTAGTTTAACAACATGAATGGGCAATAATGCTGGTCTCGCCAGAAACACCCATGTCCTGTGAAAAGAATTCACAAAAAGCCTAACACTTTAAAAGGAGGGAATTTAGTTCCTGTTCTCTTAAATCCTCACATTGCAAATAATACTGACCTGAAAGTGGATATGGTGATTTCAGATTGTGATATGGGTATTCTTAATGGTAGAGTTACACTGAAGACATTATGGAATTATCACATATATCATATGTTGTGATACACTTGATTAGCTGCTGACAATGGCACTTTGTGACTGGAATGGAAAGGAAAAGACCAGTTTAAAATTGCTTATTCGCAGTGGTGTGTTCTGAAAGCTTTCAATCCAATTATTAGACAATCCTCCAAAGCTGTTTTTCCCACCAGCTCTGATCCAATGTCCAACATAGTAATGATGGCAAGAACAATTGTTTTGCAGACAGACAGAAAACGAGAACCATTCCTGTTATTTTTGCATAGCAACATAGAAAATAGGAGCAGGAGTAAGCTATTCAGCCCTTCAATGCTACTTGAGTTTTATTTTTTGATTTGAATCCTTCAAACATAGGTTACTTGGAAACATTCAATTTCTTTCACATTCTTAAACATTTCTTTTAAGCCATTGCATTTGAATTGGTTTTTCAGACTTCTTCAATTGTTCACTTTTTGTTTTGATAAAGCAATCCCTCAATTCACAGGGTTTAGTAATTTCACACAGAATTATGTCAAAATCCAAATCTATCTGGGTTTAATCAGTTCAGTGGAAGGGTTGGTCAACAATAACTCTCATTTCTCTCCACAAATGCGGCCAGACCTGCTGAGCTTTTCCAGCAATTTCAGGTTTGGTTTTGGGTTTAATCACCGATATCTAAATTTTCATTTGCAACGGTTGCCTTCCCTTTGCCTTGATCATGTAATCTGGACGCCGTTCATGAAGTTTAGTTTAACCAAATTTTCAACTGCAATCATGTCATAATTGAAGGCAGGAGAAAACATTGTTTTAAACTAAAACTGCCAAAATATGAGGATTTAAAATTACCAATCTCTCAAAACATAGAAGCTCATTGTGAATTTTTAAAGACAATTATCAATTGTAAAATGAATTTGATAACTACAATGCAACACATCACAGAAGGTTTGACCGTGGAACTTTTTAAATTCATTTGTGGGGTGTGAGCCTCAATGGCTGGCTCGCATTTATTGCCCGTCCCTAGTACCCTTGAGATGGTAATGAGCTGCCTCTAAAACTGCTGCAGTCTACCTTCTGTGGGTTGACCCACAATGCCATTGGGGAGGGAATTCCAGGGTTTTGACATAGTGACAGTGAAGGAATGGTGATATATTTCCAAATCAGGATACTGAGTTGATTGGAGGGAAACTTGGAGGGAAAAATATGGTGGTATTCCCATGTATCTGCTGCCTCTGTCCTTCTAGAAGTGCTCATGGGTTTGTAAGGTGCTGTCTGGTGAATTTCCGCACTGAATCTTGTAGATACTGCATACTGCTGCTGCTGAGCATCAGTGGTGAAGGGCGTGGATGCTTTTGGATGTTGTGCCAATCAAGTCGGCTGCTTTGTCCTGGATGGTGTCATGCTTCTTGGATGTTGTTGGAGCTGCACTCATCCAGGCAAGTGGGGAGTATTCCATCACACTCCTGACTTGGGCCTTGAAGATGATGGACAGGCTTTGGGGAGTCAGACTGTGAGTTACTCAGTGCAGGGTTTCTAGCCTCTGACCTGCTCTTGCAGCCATTGTATTTATATGGCAAGTCGAATTATGTTTTTGGGCAATGACAACCCCCAGGATGTTGAGAGTGAGGAATTTAGTGATGGGAACACCATTGATTGTCAAGGGGCTGTGTTAGATTGTCTCACAGTGGTGATGGTCATAGCCTGACATTTGTGTGGCGTGAATATTATTTGCCACTTGTAAGCCCAAGCCTGGATATTGTCCAGGTCTTGGAGCATTTCACAAATCACAATTTGTGAGGAATCGCAAATGGTGCTGAACTCATTTGTTTCCCCATTTCTGTCCTTATGACGGAGGGACAGTCATTGATGAAGCAGCTGAAGATGCTGGAGTCCAGGACACAATGCTGAGGAACTCCTGTTAAAATGTCCTGGAGCTGAGATGACTGCTCCCCAACAACCACAAACACCTTCTTATCTAAGAGGTATGACTCTGACCACTGGAGAGTTTGCCCCCTCATACCCACTGATTTCAGTTTTGCCAGAACTCCTTGATGTGTAATGCAGCATTGATATCAAGGGCTGTCATTCTCTCCTCAACTCTGGAATTCAGCTCTTTTGTCCACATTTGAACCAAGGCTGTAATGTGGTCACAAGTTGAGTGGTCCTGGCACAACCCAAACTGGGCGTCACTGAGCAGGTTATTGCAAAATGGGTGCTGTTTAGTAGCATTGTTGGTAACACCTTCCATTGCTTTACTGATGATTGAGAGTAGACTGGTGGGACAGTAATTGGCTGGCTTGGATTTGCCCTGCTTTTTATGTGTAGGACATACCGAGGCAATTTTTCACATTGTTGGATAAATGCCAGTTTTGTAACTGTGTTGAGAGAGTTTGGCTGGGACAGCAATAAGTTCTGGAGCACAGGCCTTCAGTACTGTCACCAGCATGTTATCAGGGCCTGTAGATTTTGCAATATCTAATGTCGCCAACCATTTCTTGATATTACAGAGTGAATGGAATTGGCTGAAGTAAGGTGTAATGCTGGGGATCACTTGTTGATCCCGTGGCTGGATGCTAATGGTGCAGTGGCGGATATGTCAGGCCATGAGGTTAAGATTGTACTGGAGTACAATTTTGCTCCTGTTGATGGCCCATAGCCCAGTCTTGAATTGGTAGATCTGCTCGAAGTCTGTCTCAAGTAGCACAGTGACAGTGCTACACAGTATGATGGAGGTTATTCTAGTGTGAAGGCTGGACTTTTTCTCCACAAGGACAGTGCAGTAGTCCCGCTTGCCAATACTGTCATGGACAAGTTACAGCTGGCAGTTTGGTCAGGATGAAGTCAAGTATATTTTTCCCTCTTGTTGGTTCCCTCACCACGTGTTGCAGATCCAGTCTAGCAGCTATGTCCTTTAGGTCTGACTGGCTAGCTGCTATGCCACTCTTGGTGGTGAACATTGAAATCCCCCAGAGTACAGTTTGTGTCCTTGCCATTCTCAGTACTTCCTCTAAGTGTTGTTCAACAGTGAGAAGTACTGATTCATTAGCTGAAGGAGGATAGAATGCTATAATCAGCAGGAGGTTTCCTTGCCCATGTTTAACTTGAAGCCACGAGACTTAATACAGTTCAGATTCAACATTAAGGACTCCCAAGGGTCTGATTGCATACCAGTGTTTCACCACCTCTGCCAGATTTGTACATGACATAACCAGGGATGGTGATGTCTGGGAAATTGTCTGTAAGGTATGATTCCGTGAATGTGACTATGTCAGACTGTTGTTTGAAGAATCTCTGAGACAGTTCTTCCAATTTTGTCACTAGCCCCCAGGTGTTAGTAAGGGGGACTTTGCAGGACTGTTTCTGCTATTGACTTTTCTGGAGCCCAGATCAATGCATCCAGGTTTATTTCTTTGAGACTTCTTAGCTGTTGATACAACTGAGTGGATTGCTAGGCCATTTCGATGGCAATTGAAAGTCAGCCACGTTGCTTTGGGTCTGGAGTTACATGTAGGCCAGACCAGGTATGGATGGCAGATTTCCTTCCCTGAAGAACACTAGTGAACCACATGGGTTTCTCTGACAATTGACAATGATTTCGTGGTCATCAGTAGATTAGTTGTTCCAGATTTTTAAAATTGAATTCAAATTCCATGATGTGTTCTGGTGGGATTTGAACTCAGGACATTAGCCGAGTTTCTGGATAATAGTCTAGCCATAATACCACTAGGGCATCACCTCCCCATTGGTTCAGTGACGTCTGTCAGTTCAGTGCAATGTTCTTGTATTCAAACTTTAAAGGTTGGAATTCTTGTAGTATTGTCGTTTCTCCAGATTATCTTTAACATACCATGTAGTTTACTCCTCCAGCCCCTACAAAACCTCTCACTATAAAACTTAAGGGTCTTCCATTCAGTGAACATCAGTGAAAAGCCACTGTTTCAAGAATTACCATACTAATACCCATTCAAAAAAAACATGTTGTCCTGGCAACAATGGGCCACTTCATCTCATATCGCACACTAAATGCAATGCAATGCAATGTTGATCATTAAAAACGAAATCAAGCAATGATTTACAAAGAACATAAAATCTGAATTTTCCCCAAAATTGCCTCAGTGTCAATTTCAGGGAGTTTTCTGCAGGGTTTCAGTCCATGAGCTCTAATGTGTTCTCTCATACAATCTTCCACTTCTCTCTGTCTGAAGTCAGCACCATGCCCACAGGGTGCTGCTGTCATGCTCTGTTAGACTCTTCAGCAAGAGAAAAGCTCATTGGCACCTTCCAGTGTCACTCCATTGGCACCATATTCAAATCCCAGTGTGCACCAGTCCAAATGCTGGAAGCCAAGAGTAGTCCTTTGCAGTTGCAGTGTGGAACAATTACATCACGCTGGCCAACAGATGTGAGTTGGTTCACTGATTTTCTGTCAGGCACCTGGAGGTCCCATTGGTTGGTGTAATGAACTGGCAGATTGTCCTCTTTTTTCAGCGTCACCAGAGACCACAGCACCAGATCTACCCAGCCTGTTCTGAGATGCCAAACAGATCAGTGGTGTAAAGGAGTATCCAACAGAGCAGGACAAAGTTAATAATCTTCTAGGCTCTGTACGGGTAACTGCCACCAACTTCACCTTTACAACGTTCACTCACTCGAACTCAGTTACTGTGCACACCTCATATTGCAAGATGATTCAATGACTTCCAATCACACCAGTTCCCCCAATTACTAACCTTCCTGTCCTCTGCACTTCTTACTCACTCTCTCTGGACAGCTCACTACCTTTCTACTACCAGCATCAATACTAATAGCTGGGCCAGCCACATTCAATCATCTTTGTCTCATTAAAGAAAGCATGCTGCAGTAAGACTGAAAGAGCCAAGACAGGTATCAAGGTTCCTGACATTTGTCTCCTCACCCCTAGGAGAACGGCATCCTTGAGTCTGAAGAACAGATTCTGAAACCTCAATGTCAGAGCAACCAAGCAAGATTCACCACCAAGTACTGCTTAGCTCCCCAATTTCCATTACTGTGTGGCTTTTTAACACGCCCAATCTTCCAAGCCTATTTTACAGATCAGACCCTCTCTTTGGCTTAAGCCACAGCCATCTAGTCTTTGCTCTGAAGAGACCAGTCCCTCCAGCCAACATTTTATCCTTCAACACTGAGGAAGAAGTCATAGATCTTTCTTTTTTTTTAATAGATATTTTTATTGAAAATTTAACATATTTTTATGAGTTTACAAATAAAAAAACCCAACTATAAACATTGATATACAATTAAATCTGAAATAAATAATAACCAAACTTTATCAAACAAAAAAAAAGATACCGAGAGAAAAACAACAAAACTCAACTAACTACCTGATGAAGGGCTTTTGCCCGAAACGTCGATTTTACTGCTCCTCAGATGCTGCCTGAACAGCTGTGCTCTTCCAGCACCACTAATCTAGTAACTACTAATCTAACCTACAACTAACCAGAGTGTATAATTAAGTTTCTTATATTATTCAAAGAAGAGAAAAAAAAACTGACAGACAACACAGAAATTGAGTAGTGAGATATATGCTCGAAATGTGTTAACATCAAATCATAACAAAACCCATATTCGTGCGGAATTCCTCTCACAAGGGGCCCCAGACCAGCCAGGTTCGCCATCTCAATTAAACAAAAACCTTTGTCAGGATGGCTGAAATATCTGTACTTATGTAATTCAAGAAGGGCTGCCATATTTTATGGAATAATGCGGTCTTTTGGTGCACCGTATTTGTAAGGAAGTCAAGGGGAATATATTTCATGATTAATCTGTGCCAATTTGAAAGTCCAGGGGGGCTCTCAGCCACCCAGTTTACCAAAATATTTTTCCTTGCACAGAAAGAGAGAATAGAAAATAATCCAGGGAGGATAAGTTTGAAAAGCCCTAAAGGAGAGATACACTGTCCACTCTAATTTCCGTTCCTAAGATTTCTGTCGGAACACTTGCTACTTTAGTCCAATACCTACAGATCTTATGACAGGTCCATAAGCAATGTACAAGAGTGCCTACCTCTATCTTACATTTGGGACACATTGGAGATGCTCCTGCCTTAAATTTTGCCAATCGATCTGGTGCTATATGGGTCCTATGAAGTATCTTCAACTGAATGGCCTGAGTTCTGTTGCAAATGGTGATTCTTCTGGCATTTTCCCAAATATCATTCCACGTTTCTATAGAGATTTTCAGTCCCAAATTCTGATTCCATGTTTTAAGCAGATAGTCCATATCTCCCGATACTTTATCTTGTAATTAAATGATAAATAGTGCTGACGGAAGATACCTCCATTGGCCATAGCACTCTACGTTCTCTATCTGATTTGTAAAGACTGTCTAATAACGTAGTCTTCTTCTGTATGTAATCTCGAATTTGGAAGTATCGAAAGAGGTCTCCATTAGGTAATTCAAATTTCTGACGCAGCTGTTCAAAGACATCAGGACCCCTTCTTTAAACAGATCCCCTAACCAGGAGATACCCCTCGATCTCCAGAGTTTGAAAGTGGCATCTGTAAACCCTGGTTGGAATCCCCATGCTCCCACTATCGGAGCATAGGGTGATGTTTTATGTGAGTTGCCCTCATTTTACCGCATTATGTTCCAAGCTTTAATTGTCTTTAGTATCATAGGGTTTTTACATTGATCCATGATGATTTTCCTCTTGTCTGAAAATAAGAAGTTAATAAGCGGGCATTTTACTCGAGAAGCTTTGATGTCCAGCCAGATTGATTGCGGGTCAGACAAGACCCAATTGGCTATGTAACTTAATAGGGAACTTAACTGATATTTCCTAAAATCTGGGAAATCCAATCCTCCCCTTGCCTGTGGAAGCTGCAGCTTCTTCAGCTTAATGAGGGCCGTCTATGATTCCAGATAATGGAACCCAACCATCCATATAATTTATGTAGGTAAAAACAATGACTGTAGATGCTGGAAACCAGAGTCTAGATTAGAATGGTGCTGGAAAAGCGCAGCAGTTCAGGCAGCATCCGAGGAACCGTAAAATCGACGTTTTGGACAAAAGCCCTTCATCAGGAATCAGGAATATAATTTACTTAGTGCTAGCCTCGGCAGCATCACCGGAAGCACTCTCATAGGGTATAGGAGACGGGGCAGGACATTCATTTTAATTAGTGCTATTCTACCTAGTCAGGAAATTGGAAGGTCTCCCCATCGCTGGAGGTCCTGCCTTATCCTTTCCAGTAAATACACAAAGTTAGCCTTGTATAACTGACCAAATACTGGGGTAATAAAATGCCTAAATATAAGAAACCCTCCAAAGACCACTGAAAGGGAAAGTGGGATCCATCCAATAAGTGGGATCCATCCAATACTAGCAAGGCCACCCATTGGCATAGCCTCCGATTTTAAGAAATTAATTTTATAGCCTGAAAATACACTAAATGTATTAATAACTTGGATTAAAAGAGGCACGGACATCAGGGGATTACTGAGAAACAGAAGAACATCATCTGCATAAAGGGTAATTTTGTGTTTACCTGTACCAATTCTCGGGGCCATTATATTAGGATCAGCCCGTATAGCTCCTGCTAGTGGCTCAATTATTAGCGTAAATAGCAACGGTGAGAGAGAGGACATCCCTGAACGGCAGCCTCTATCCACACTGAAGCTATCCGAGCCTAATCCATTGGTAATCACAACTGCCTTGGGATCACTGTACAGTGTTAAGACCCATTTGATAAACACCTTTCCAATGCCAAACCTTTCCAATGTGTAAAACAAATATGACCATTCAATCCTGTCAAATGCCTTTTCCGTGTCTAATGGTATCTTTCCTTGATGGCAGGCTTGAATCACATTCAAAACCCTTCTAACATTATCGGATGATCTACGGCCCTTACTAAACCCCGTTTGATCCTCCTTTATGACATGTAGCAATACCCATTCTAGCCTCAATGCTAACGTTTTAGAGAGGATTTTAAAATCTACATTTAGCAAGGATATTGGTCTGTATGACGCGCAATCTTCTGGGTCCTTTCCTTTTTTGAGGATAAGAGGGAGATTTGCCTCTTTCAATAAAGGCGGGAGACAGCCCTGACTGTATGAATAGTTATATATGTCCATAAGTGTCCATACAGCCAATATTCCTGTAAATTCTTTATAGAATTCAGCTTGAAAGCAATCTGGGCCAAGTGCCTTACTGCTCTGAAGTTGCCTGATTGCGTCAAGTATTTCTTGGATTGTTAGGGGAACATTCAGGACCGATACCTGTTCCTGAGTTAGGTCCGGAAAGGTCAGGCTTTTAAAAAATGACTGCATCCTCCTCGTCCTGTCTTTGTAATCCTGTGGCTTATATAAATCAAAATAAAATTTTCTAAAGATTGCATTAATCCTTTTACGATCATGAGTCAGAATACCCGTACTTTCCTTGATAGACGTGACAGTTTGAGGGGCCTTCTTTTTCTTTGCGAGAAATGTTAAGTATCTACCAGGTTTATCGCCAAATTCATATAACCTTTGTTTTGCAAATAATATTTCCCTCTTAGCCGTTTGGGTAAGCGTGGTGTTTAGAGCTGTCCTAAGGGCCGTAATCCTTTGCAATTTGATAATAGAAGGTCTGTCAGCGTATGCTGTTTCAGCCGCTTTTAAACGAGCTTCGAGCAGACGCTGTTGTTCTCCCTTTAATTTTTTCTGGGTCGCTGAGTATGAGATAATGGTCTCCCACATCATTGATGGGTTGCTAGCCATACCTGAATTAATTTCTAAAAAAGTTTTAAATTCTTGAGAGAAGTACTTCACAAATTTATTATCTTTCAACAGAAAGGGGTCCATATGCCAATGCCGAGGGGACATCTCATTGTTCTTCGCCTTGATTTCCATATATACAGCAGCGCAGTCGGAAATTGCTATACTGCCTATTTTACAGGATGATATGGAATTTTAAAAAATCAAGGGGGCAAAAAAAATATCGATTCTGGTATGACATTTATGTGGCTTGGAGTAAAAAGAAAAATCTCTGCCCTCTGGATGAAGGTATCTCCATACATCTACTAGTCTTAATTCTTTGTTCAAATCCACCAATTGTCTAGATCTGGGAGATACTCCTGCTATTTTTGGATCCATAATACGATTAAAGTCTCCCCCTATAATAGTATGACGGGCACCAAGAGCCATCAATTTCGAGAAGGCTTCCGTTATAAATTTAAAAGGATGTGCCGGGAGGGTGGGGGGGGGGGGGCAATACAAATTTAAGATCCTATACTCCTCTCCATTTATAAGGGCTTTAATCGGAATATATCGTCCATTTAGGATTTTGAAAGGGAAATTCTTCTGAATAAGAATAACAACAACTCCCCTGCTTTTTGAGCTGAAAGAAGAGAAAAAGGCCTGATCAAATCCACCCTGTTGTAATTTCAAGTGTTCTTTATCCAATAAGTGTGTATCTTGTAGGAGAGCTATATCAACCCTTTCTTTCTTGAGGTTTGATAATATTTTCTTCCTTTTGACAGGTGAATTACTCCCCTTGACATTCCAGGTGCACCACTTAACTGACTGATCAACCATAGTCAGTACGGGCAAGTCCGAGACCCCTCAGGAGGGGAAACCCTATCCAGAACATCCCGAGCTTAGAGCATATAAAATTCACAAAGATAAAGGCTCTTTAATACACTCACATCAATATAATAAAAAACTATCCCTAAATAATAAAAAATATTTAAATGGAGATTTTCCCCCTCAATCCCAGGGGGTATCATTTCCTTTCCAAACGTCCATCATATTCTCTCCCAACCAATGCCCCATATATAACTATAAAATTACAACCTCAACAAGTAATAATTAAATATAATAATACAAAATAACAGGGGAAAACAACCCTGCTCCTAAAGACAGAAATAAAATAGGATAAGGTAACCACCTCCCCCCACCAACATTAACTAGACTCCCTGGCCTATATATAAGTAGAGAACAAATAAATAGAGCCCTCTCTCCACCCTCCGAAGATAATATTAAACAGAAAGGTAAAAAAAGGGATTAATATAAAAAAAGGGGGATATAAACCGGAGTGGAAGGAGAGCAAACCAACATCAATTATCTCTTACAATTTATCTAAGAGAGTCCAAAAATTCCTTGGCGTTTTCCGGCAATCCGAAGTTACACACGGACCCTGCATGGTTAAAGCATAGCGTCACTGGGTAGCGCAAGGAGTACTGACTATTTAAGTCCCTTAAACACTTCTTTGCTTCATCAAACGCTTTCCTCTTTCGGACCAGAGCTGGGGAAAAGTCCTGGAATAACATAATCTTGGATCCTTTATAAATCATGGTTTGGGGATCTTTCCCAAGATTTCTAGAAGCTTCTAGGAGCATCTGCCTCTCCTTATGGTTCTGCAGCCGGAACAGGACCGGGCGGGTGCGCTGGTTTGAGCCGGGCCTGCATATTGCAACCCAGTAGGCCAATTCCACCCTTACCTGGCTTGATCCAGCCTCCAGGTTTAAAAGCTGTGGAAGCCACTGCTCGAGGAACACTGTAAGCTGGCCTTCCTCTTAGCGTTCGGGAAGGCCCAGCAAATGAATATTTTTTCGACGACCTCGAGAAGCGACAGTGTCAATGTGATTCTCTAAGGTCCGGACTCGCTGTTCAAGAGTCCGGACCTGATCCACTGCCAATTCTGCTGTAGTCTCGGAGGTCGCAGCCTTTAGCTCCTCCCCTCCGACTCGGCGTTCAATTTCCTTGATGTCTCAGTCGTGCTTTTGTAGCGGGGCCGAGAGTGAGTCCCATCGGCTCTGGGACTCTTCGATGAAGGCATCAATTTTAGCCTCATGAGATTATTTCCATGAGGCTCGCCACAGTAGATAAGTCCTCCGGGGCTGCTGTGGACGGGTCTGCTGCAGCTGGAGAGGGTGGGGGAGGGGTTCCTGCCAGCTGAGAACTGCGGGCTCCCTTCCCTTTAGTCATTTTTACTGGAGATTAAATTGTTTAAATTCAGTATTAAGCAACTAATTACATTAAGTAGAAACTATTTTGAATGATTTGGTGAGTGTGGTGAAGGTGGGAGAGCCACTTTGCCCAAGTCTTGGGAGGGGCACTATAGACTCAGACTTGCTGGGTCACCGCCATCTTGGATCCCCCACAGATCCTTCTGAGAAAAGGCTGTCCTCTACATGCTCCAGTAACCCAGGTATTGATATTGTGCAGCTACTTTAGTTGGATAAGAGTCAGGAGCACACTACAATGAATGCATTACTGCCAGGTCTTTGCAGTTGCCCAAGGAAGAAACCCTCCAGGTTGTTGATACACTGAGGGCTACCAGAGATCCGGCATCTGCTCAGCCCCAAGCAGGGTAAGATTCATGGTGTTGGGCTTTAATAACTTGTCAAAATGCACAAGCTGACATGTAGCAACAGTAGAAAGTTGATAACCTTCTGGACTCTGCAAAAGTAAGTTCCAACACTCTACTCTTCCAACTTTCAATCACTCCACCTCACATTGTATGAAGCCTCAATAGAAGATAGAGTCTGTCCCTCAGACTCCAAGATACAATTATAATGGTGAGGAGACAAATATCAGGCACCCTACTACCTGTCTTTGTTGGAGAAACCCAGCAAACTGGATCTAAGGTTTTTTAGTTTAAAATTCCAGAATAGAAATAGTTGGTTAGAACCCTAAAAGAATTATTTTCAGGTAATGAGACTGGTGCCATTATCTCATCACCAAGTTACCCTTTATTTACTTATGCACAGTACACTAGTTGTTGCCAGCCAGCTCAGTCAGTCCTCAACTGAAGAGATTCTAATGCCTAGTTATATTTTTTTTCTTATTTTTGTGTGTAGATGGGGCCTAAGCTACAGCAGTAAAAGCAGGCCCAGAAATTGGAGACACCCAGGATGCAGCTGTAGAAGTAGTCCCAGAAATTGGAGAGGCTCAGATTGCAGCAGTAGAAACAGGCCCAGAAATTGGAGAGGCCCAGGCTGCAGCAGTAGAAGCAGGCCCAGGCTGCAGCAGGAGCAGCAGCAGCATGATGGTAGGAGTGCTTGTGCACCCAATTTCAGCCCAGTAAAAGAAAAAGAGAAACACAAAAGCAAAAAGAAAACCAGAAATCAAATGTCTCCTAGCTCAGCAAACTCTACATTTCTTCCTCCTCACAATATACTGGCTAGAACCAGCCAGCTCAGAGTCAATCCTTAACTGAGGAAATTCTAATCCCTGGTTATATTGGTCAGCTAGGGCTTCCTGATTGGCCCATGTTAACAATCCCAGTCAAGGAACTCATAGTCAACAAGATTTATCTGGTTTCAAGCTCTACAGGTAAGAAAACTTAAATTCAGTTTTGTGACTAATTGAAGAAAACATTAAAGTCTCAAGATTGGAATTGAAAGAAACAGTTGAGTCAAACCTGTAGAGATGATAGAAAAGTGAACTCTCTCTGGTATTTAAGAACTGTGAAGAGGTAATATTGGAAGAAATAATGTTGTATTTTTACAAAAAAAAACAAAAAAACTGCCGACGCTAGAAATCAGAAGCACTGTACCTGAAACATTAACTCTGCTTTCTCTCCACGGATGCTGCCAGACCTGTTGACTTTTTCCAGCAATTTCTGTTTTTGCTTTGTCTTTTTACTCTGTGTTTTGGAATCTTTCCAAATTGTGCCATATGTAAGAAGCTTAATTTATTCTCTTTTCCCTTTTTTTTGTTTTGTCTAAGAAATTTCTGTTTTATTGTTGACACCAAAGCTACAGCATGGAGTATACTTGTGCCATGTGAAAACTATTTTGTAAAGCTTCTTTTCAAAGAAGGACATAATGTGATCTTTCAAAACAGATATCAGTCTGGGATCAGACCGATCCAGTAGTAACATCTGCTGGGAGCAGAACAGCTCTCAACATGCAGCTCCTAATCTTGCTTGGTCTCTTTACCTTATCTTTGTGACTCTCTCTTTTACATCCTAGTAGCTGATCATTGGGCCCCAAGCTGCTCTGACATCTCTAACAACACGCCCATTTCGGTTCACTCCCTGACACACCTTTTCACTCTTTCTATTTACTGTCTTTTTTTTCTTGTTGTATCTGTTTTTCCTTTGAAACCACATACCTGCTCTGGTCAGGTTTGCTCGTGTCAGCCAGTAGGCTGCCTTATTTGGGAAGACTGGCTAGGCCACATAGTCCTCATTCAGTTAACAATAAAATCAACAAGGCCTTGTGAAACTGGTTACAAATGAGTGTTCTTCTGGGCTGACCGGAATGTCTGCAATCTTTGTATTTTGTAACAGTTGAAACCAAGTAACATTGATATCCTTTCCCAAGTTTTATTGAAATGTATACTCAATGGAGCTTTCATAAAGGATGTTATGAAACTTGAAATGGATCAGAAAAGATTTACAAGGATGTTGCCAGGGTTGGAGAGTTTGAGTTATAGAGAGAGGCTGAATAGGCTGGGTCTGTTTTCTTTGGAGCGTTGGAGGCTGAGGGGTGACTTTATAGAGGTTTGTAAAAGCATGATGGGCATGGATAAGGTAAATAGACACGGTCTTTTCCCTGGGGTGGGGAGTCCAGAACTACAGGGCATAGGTTTAGGGTGAGGGGGTAGGATTTAAAAGTGACCTGAGGGACAACTTTTTCACACAAAGGGTGGTGCATATATTGAATGAGCTGTCAGAGAAGTGGTGGAGGCTGGTACAATTACAACATTTAAAAGAAATCTGGATGGGTACATGAATAGGAAAGGTCTAGAGGGATATGGATCAAGTGCTGGCAGGTGGGACTAGATTAATTTGGGATATCTGGTTGTTATGGACGAGTTGGAATGAAGGGTCTATTTCCATGCTGTACATTGCTATGACACTATGACTCTAAGTCTATGACGTCAGGTGTATGCTTCATATAGATGTTTGGCTTTGTACTACTTCATTTTTCACTTTTCACTTCCTGAATGTAATTTTAGTTAGCTGGGGTATTAATAAGTATTCATGTTTTGCTAATGAATGAGAAAGAAATTCCTGACCATTATGGTCCACAGGTTGGCCTGCCTGAAATGTTGTGAGAACCAAACATCAGAATTCTAATGCCAAAATTGGAACATGGCACTGGGATTCTCAATTTTGACTTCCCACCCAATTACTTTCTCCCTTCCAGCTTTCTAAATGTACGGGTGGGTGCAGAAGATTCCATCCAAGGAATCTTTGCATACAATGTTGTCAGCGCCAAGGGAACTGTGCAGTGAGAGTCAGACCTCAGCAACCTTTGGCCCAGTGAGAACTTGGGCCAGAGGGTCAAAGATCCAGTGAGTGTCAGCACTAAAGAGAAGTGTCCTTCTCATGAGAGTCAGTACTGGAAGTATTGAACTTGCCTATCAAATTGATAGGTATCACCCACCTGATTAGTCATACTAGTTAAAGGGAATTCTCCTTTAAAAACATTATGTTGCTAACTTTGCTGAAAGGGCTTTAAAGATTTAATATTATTGGGTAGCATCTGAAGCTTGCTTATTTTCTCCCCATTTTTATGTAGACTGGATATAGTACAGATCTTGCTAATCCTTTTAATATTGGGGAAGAAGTTAAAGCTTTAGCTAGTTAGATTAAATAGAAGATTACAGTCCAAAATGTACTCTGGATAATGTGATACACTACAGAGCAGATAGTGAGGTTTAATGATACACTACGAGAGTTCCAGTCTAAACTGATACACAGATACATGCTGGGATGATAGCCTATTACCAAGCTGCAAGACAAACGACTCAAATTCTAAAAATTAACCAAGAACACTATTTTTAGCTGATTGTTTTCAGTACTATATCCTCAGTTTAGTGTGAAAACAAGATGTGGCTTGAAATAATTTGATTTAAAAATGCAGATTTTACTCATTCCCCCTTTTCTTTCCACATCACTTTTACTAGGTACACACTTTGACCGTAATTATTTTCTCTTGCTGGGGTTTTGCTCGCCTCTTCATTGTTAGCTTTCAGTCTTGTTTAAATCTGTTAATCTTTGAACCGAGGGAACATTATTATTTTCCTCATGCATGTCTAAGTGTTTTGCAAGTACAACACTGACATTCTCTAAACTATTTTCTCACACTTATGCATACTTGATTTAATTCATGCAAAGATTTAACTGTTTAAGTAGTTTTACAAAAGTACACATGAACATAAATTCAGTAATTATAATTTTGAGTAACTCTGATGAAATAAATTTAAGATGCCTTTAATGTAATCTTGCTTATAGTTTTTGCTGTTTCGAATGATCTTGCTATTACAGGGCATGGTTGGTAGAAGAAGCCATCAAAACCTAAGATCTGTATTAGAAATTATCCAAATGACTGTAACTAGGTATGAGAAATGTTATAGTCTCTGAAATGACGATGTATTGTTCGCAGCAGTTCATTTATAGGATTGTATATGCAATGAAAGTGATGCTGTCTCACAAAATGTGAAAAAGGAATAGATTGCCATGCTGAAATAGGTGAAACTTCAATTTCTGCTACAATTTTAATCAGATCAGAAAGATTTGGATTATACCCAGTCTACACGAAAGCTTGTTAAAAAAGGTCAGTAGGTTTCAGATGTTACCCAGTAATATAAAGTATTTAAACCCCTACAGTTACCTGGATCACTCTGGAAAAACCTTGTATTACTTGGTAAAGCAGGTGTCATGATACTGAAACTATTGGTTTAAAGTATACCAGCCATTGTAAAGGGTTGTAAGAGTGAAAGGTTTATTTTCCTAAAAATAAGTGCTCAAAAAATGAATTGCATCGAATATTTTTGAAAGTGTAAGTAAAGTTTACACACCCTAACCACAGCAGTGAGAAAATCACTGATAAGGAAAACTCAGATTAAAAATTGCAGAGTAACACAGTTTTGTTGCAAGTTGTCAGGAACATTGGCGCTGTGCATGATTTGATAAGCTAAGTTCACCAAGTTCACAAGACACAGTCAACTGTAATTTTTACAACCGTTGAGCTTATGTTCTTCAAAAAAACTTATGAGAAAAGTCAGCCATCATGAGTTCTGGATGATTTCCTCAGATCATTGAGGTCCTCTGTGGAATTTGACAGTTATGTAAACTTTCGTGGAACTTAAAAGGGTCAGATCTACTTAGAATTCAACAGTGAAGGAATCCATATTTGGAGCACAAAAAGATTGAACCTAATTCCAATGAAGACACACTTCTATGTGTAAAGAAGTAGTAATGCAACCCAAAACATGTTACAAATATTGAAAGCATACATCAGATTTTAAGATTCACTGAATTCACTCTAGTATTTTGGATAATAAATACATGGCAAATAGAACTCTGTGATGATAATTCTCACCTCAATTGGAACAATGTCATCTCCCTCAATCTGTAGTCTTCAGTTGGAGTATTATGTTAAATGTAATCTCTGGATGAGCTGACCAAGGGTCTTAAATCCTTTGAAGAGAATAAAGCTCCTGGAAGTGATGGCTTACCAACCAAGTTGTATTCAGCTCTGTGGGACTTGATTGGTCAGAACCTGCTGGAGATGTATGACAGTATGCTGGGAGTTGGGATATGCAAATCCATGAGGAAAGGTATCACCTTTGCCTACAAGTAGAAGGTGGAGAGAGAGGAAATTAGAAATTGACTACAGTCTCACTGTTGAGTGTGAATTGTAAAATCCTGTCTAAGGTAACCTAAATGAGGGAGGTGTTGTCCAAAATGGGCTTTAGGTAGGGGATCTGCAATTTGATCTGATTATTCTACATCAACATTGTTAGTTCAGTCTATATCAATGTGAAGGAATTAGAAAGTTTTCTGATCAGATCTGGAGCCAAGCAGGGCTGCCCACTTTCTCCTGCTTTGTTTGTGTGCATTGTATAGAGCATTTTGCTGAATCCATTAAGAAAGATGCAAACCTGAGAGGGTTGACTACTCTAGGTGGCAAAGGTCTGCAGGTCAAAGCTTCCCTGTACATAGGTGACGTTGTCATTTTCTGCTCGGATCTGCTATCAGTGCGCAGACTCATGAGCATCTGCAATCAATTCAAACTGACCTCCAGTGCCATGGTATGTCTTTGGGAACTGGATCAACCAATCTATTATTCCCTTCACTGTCAGGACAGACTATCTGAAGATGCAAAGAATATGGTTCGGAGGGGTCAGGGTGTGCTCAAAATCTTGGGAGGAGCATATCACCAAGGTGAGACAGAAACTGGGCTTATGGGAGTGCTCCCTCTCCATTGCAGGTAAAAAATGGTAATTTGGTGTGAGGCAGTCTCTCTGCTGTTGTACATGGCACAGGTCTGGTCCATTCCCTGAACATGTGTCATTGCAGTCACCCGAGCCATCTTCCACTTCATCTGAAGGTCAAAGATGGGCCATGTCTGAAAGGATACCATGTTCAATGTTTGAGATAAGGGAGGAGAAGGATGTACCCAACATCACCCTCATCCTAATGGCCACCTTTATGTGTGGCTGCATCAAGTTGTGCATAGACCCTCGGTGTGCAAACAATAAATGTCATTATGTACTGAGTTTCTACCTGTCCCCATTGTTATGAAGCATGAGTCTGGCCTTGTTGCCGTGAAATTCTCCAAGAAGTTGGACCATTCCATAACTCCTGCCCTTTGTGGAAAGATTTGTGAAGAAAACACCTTTGACCACAAGTCTATAAAACAGTGTTCAGCACATAACATTCTCAAGACCTTGAGGGAATAAGAGAAGGTGAATCCTGTCAGGCTGTTAATTGAGCAGACTGTCAAAGTGACTTGACAAAATGCCTCATCACCAGAGTTTTCTAACAAGTACCAAGGCATTGCTTGGCCGATGGTGAGAAGGGCACTATCTGTGAGATCCTTCATGTATGCCTGGACTCTCTCCACCACCTCACACAGCCCTCAGCTGCAGGGAGTACAGCCTGTCACACATCTCCATCTGGAAAATGTCTTTGTAAAGGAGGTTTGGAGAAAGATGCAGTGATTCTTGTGGAGTCATCCTGAGCAGCTCCATGATACAGGACTGTGTCAATGGACATACACCAACACAAACATTAACTGCGCCTGAAGGACTATCAACTCGTTGAAAGATGCTCTTTGATCTGCCCAAAACTTGTTGGATCTTCCAATGCAAACTGTTGACCTCAACCAAGTGTTGCAGACTGGCACATTCCAAGGTCCAGGACTATGTGTTGATGGACACACTAAAGTTTGGGGCATGTACCACCAAGGCACAGTGGGGAAAGGTCACCATCTAAAGTCAAATAAAATAAAGAACAAAGTAAAATACAGAACAGAAACAGACCCTTCAGCCCTCCAAGCCTGCACTGAAACATTTTGTCCTTCCATTTAAAAACTGTCTTAACTTACAGGATTTGTATCTCTCTATTCCTTTCCTATTCATGGATTTGTCCTGGTAATTCTTGAATGTTGCTTTGTGTTTACTTCCACGAATTCCTCTGGCAACAGGTTCCAATCACTCACGATCCTTTGTGTGAAAAACTTGTCTTGTACATTTATTTTAAACACACTTTCCCATACCTTGAACCTGTGTCCCCTAGTAATTCACCTAGTCTTCCTGGCAAAGTTCAGTGGGGATACATTCAGTTGCTGAACCCTCCCAGTGCTTCAAATACATGCAAATAGTATCTTGCATAAATAAGAAATGCCTTTGGGTTTGATGCAACTATAGAGAAAGTCAAACTCCAATGTTTGTTCTCCATATGCAAAGACTATACAGAATCAAACTGCTTTCATAATGGTGTATGTACACAAAGATTCTTTATGAATAAAGTATGCTTTTGCAATAAGAAATATTAAGTTAAATGTTACTATATTATTTGATGGCTATCCTACATAAATATTTTACTGCAACAATAATTGAATTTAACTGGATTCCCACCAAGAAATTAAATTGTATTTTCTTTCTTTTCCCAGAACTCGTTCTTCATTGCGATTGGCTGTTTTGACTGCACTAAATTGCATGAATATTTATACTTTACTATTTATATTGTCACACACATCTCCTACTTTGCTAACCTCCAATTCTGACTACATACCTCTTTTGCTTGGAGATCATATTACTGAAGGATTCTGATTAAAACCCAGTGATATCCACAGTAATATAAAATGGCTGAAATCTGTTTAAAAAGGCTATCTGAAGAATGGTCATTCTCTGAGAGTAGAGTGGGATGGGGAGAGGGGGATAGGCAGTTGCTGTGTCCTTTCCTTTGGGGTGTGATGGATTATTGTTCAGACCAATTTAGTGCCGCAGAGTCTGTATTTCCAAACCTAATATTGAGATGATCCACTTGATCAACCCCAGAATGACTAGGGTAATAATCCACGGTAAAGATTCATCATTGTCTGCCGCTCAACCTCAACAGCATGAGGACACAGCCCCTTGCCCCGCAAGATTTTTAGAATCAGCTGAGAAAGAACAGAAAAGGAACAAAAGGAAGAGGCTATAAGCATTGTCCTTTTCCACTGGGAAGATCATGCATAACTCATCCAATGCAATCCCATTCATCAACAATTCCACCCTTTCTCTTCTCCCTGATTCTAATCATCACATCTTTCCTTCAAACACAATATGAATATAGCAAATTCAATTTATTAAGCAAATCTGCCATTTCACATATTAATTACTCAGGCATCATCCAATGTATCAATGAGCCATCCTTGTATATTCCCTTCATTTGTCTTTTGTTTTTGCTCCTCAGCTGTGTATCCCAGTGGCTGCAGCATGTCTGGTGAAAGATGGCTGACTTTCACCAGTGCAGACTGCCAATGGCCTTGCAAGACAACCTTGAGCAGTTTTAACCCCAGAATTCTGTGCTTCAAAATTGTAGCACACAGCATGGACAGTAGCAATGTGACCTGGCTGTCTGACAGGCATTGACAAAGACTGCTGGAGTGCTAGCAAGATGATTACTGTCACCCTGAGAGAGGTCAACAGGTAGATGTTCCATTGAGACACTGCCACAAACTCAATACCTGGGACAGATCACTAGACAGTGATATTAAGAAGTCCTGTTAGCAACAATCTGAGCTTGTGAGACTTCACACTCAAATTCTGCTGCACCACTGGTTGACTTCTTCTGGTGCTGCAATGGTAGGTTAGATAGGAGCCTTCATACATTACATCAGTTTGCTTTCACAAGCATGATGATGGAGTTAGGTAGCATTTTCATGCTTGAGAAAATAGGTTTCAAGTTATAGCACCATATTCTGACGATTTTCCTTGAGATTACACAGAGGGCTTTAGGTATGCTAGCTCAATACACCAAAACATTTCAGTGTGCATGACACCTGTACCATTCCCATTGAGGTGATCATTTGAATTTTTTGCCTCAGGACTCCTGTGCGAACTTTTCTTCTGCTGAACTGGTACCTGGACTATGCTAGTTCACTAGTTTGTTTGCAAATCACTTAAACAATGTGCCTCACCATGTATAAACCACAACGGTAAGATAACATTCAAATAATGTTGTGCTGGTATCTGACACTTGTGTCTTCTTGCTCGTCCTGTGCTTATTCTTCCACTATTATGTGCCAGCTCTTTGGTAACTGAATGAAGGAATCCGCAATAATAAAGTTAAGATGAAGGAATGGTGAGGAACATAAGAGATCCATGCTTACACCATATGCTGGTTGTTAATCAGAAGAGCCTCTGGGATGAAGGACAACTGGGATGTGAGAGGAAGATTAACCAGGAGCCATCATCTTCAATAGTTTCAACTCTGACAGTGATTATAGTCTTAGTAATGGCTGTTCCAGAGACAATGATCACCATCTCCCCCATGGGAATGAGGATGTGCAAACAAAGATTGGGGACAATATTTCATCCTCACTAACACTCAACACTGGAACCCCCCCAGGGATGCGCATTCACCCCCCTACTTACTCACTGTATACCCATGACTGTGTCACCAAATATCAGACTAATTTCATTTACTAGTTCGCTGATGACAACACCATAGTTGGTCAAATCTCGGATGGCAATGAAACAGACAGGAGGTGGAAGACCTGGAAAAATGATACACTGAGAACAACCTAGCTCTCAATGCTGGCCAAATCAAGGAACTCATTATTGACTTTTGGCAGTCTGTTACTCATACCCCCCCTACACCTTAATAGCTCAGAGGTGGAACGAGTGGAGAGTGTCAAGCTCCTGGGAGTGGTCATCAACAACAAGCTCTCTTGGACTCTTCAAGTGATTGCACTGGTTACAAAAGCCCAGCAACATCTCTTCTTCCTCAGGCAGCTGAGGAAATTTGGAATGACGGCGAATACTCTTGCCAACTTTTATAGATGCAGCATCGAGAGCATTCCGTCTGGATGTATCACAACCTGGTATGGCAACTGTACCATTCAAGATCGGAGATGGTTACAGAGAGTGGTGAACTCAGCTCGAACAATCACAAAGGTCAACCTCCTATCTATAGAATCCATCTACCAGGCCCACAAGAAAGGCCGTCAGCATTCATAAAGAAGGTACAGAAGCCTGAACACAAGCACCAGCTGGTTTTGGAACAGTTTCTACCCTACTGTTGTTAGAATACTGAATGGACTCATATACGCTTAGCATTCACCTGTACCTGTGTTTTGATTTTTGCAGCTGTTTACCTATTATTTACTAATCCATGCCATTTAACTCTGTGATCTGCCTGTATTGCTCTCAAGACAAAGCTTTTCACTATGTCTCAGTATTGTGACAATAAATTCAATTCAATTCAATTCACCAGTCCCTCTCCAGTAAGTTCTTTTCATTTATGTTCTAGCAAGAGAAAGGGGAATTTGGCAGTGAGTGTGGAGATTTGGATATCATGGTTGAATGGCTGTCAATATGTGAAGTTTCATATACAGGTGCTAAATGGGTAAGGTAAGGTAAAGTATATGAATGTTGGGAATAAACTATGATTGTTGGAGTTTCTAAATAGGTGATTGGTGATGTTAGATGTTGAGCAGTGTATGAGGGTGGCAGTGCAATTTTTGGGATATGACATTTGAAGATACATTCAATTTGCTTGTTCATATCTGAGGGACCATTGTTATACAGCATCTTTTGCAGCTAGATGCAGCTGTAAAAGGCTTGACTCTGGAATAAAACTGAATGGTTCTTTAGTCTCACTGCCTGTAAGACTTTGTATGGACTGTGTCTATCCCCTGTGGATACATGACTTATCTCCTGCTTTCCACTTCCTCCAGTAAATCACCCAATGTAGCATCAGTGACCTAGGAGCAATTTCTGGCATGATTCATGCTTTTTACGACACAGACACTTTTTCACAAACAGTTCCAGTATCTAATGTGGTCAGATTACACCTTGATTTGAAAGACAAGGTTTGCTTTAAGTGACATTAACTTGGCAAAAGATTGGATTCTTTGCTGAGTGATATGTCAGCAAATAGCTATCTAACTTGCCTCAAAATATTTTGATGCTATCTGCCTCCAATCCCTATTTAGAAAGTCTATTTGTTATACCGTGCATCCTTTGCACAAATAGTTAAATCAAAACTGCGTGTGCAGCTTCCCTCTTCTGATCTGGAGCTGTCTCTGGTTGGCCATGTTAATGTTTGTATTGCTACCATTTCTCAAAAGTTTGCTTTTATGTTATGCTGCATTAAATGTTTGATAGATTTCAATAAATAACAGTAAGGCATGGTTTATAGCTTGATTGCAATATGCATCTTTTTATTGAATACTTTTTTAAACAAGTTATATAATGTTAAAGGGCAGACACTGAATACAGTAAATTAATTCAAGCGTAGAATGACTGCAGTATTTTTGATATCAGAAAATTGTAGACTAGTCAGTCAGAGTAGTGGTTTATATTGGCGACAAAACTTCAATTCAAGGCTGTTTTGCTCCAACAGTCTTAGAATTCCACAATTTATCATGAGCCAAATGAAACACACAGGTCTTTTTGCTTCATAACTGAGTGGTATAGGAAAAGCACTGTGATTCACTGTTCTTATTACATCATGTGAATGCATTTCTTTGTCACTCTGAGAAAATCAGTTTATTTAGTGAAAGCACTGTATATTTAATTTTGTTACAACACCAAGACAGAGCAAACATCCTAAACATATTTTATTCTCCATATAGCAGTAAGTTTACAATTAAGATTCAAAGGAATGTGTATTAGAATAAGGATTATATCGTAATCATAGTATTTATTGATGCTGTGTTTATAAATGATTTTTGCCAGATTCCTTATCTATGGGAGGGTAACATTAGGAACACAAAAGATGGAATCTTATAAGGCCCTTTGAATACTGTAGACAATGGCAAGAAATCTGGGAGAACCATGTAAGAAGTCCAGTGAGGCCTTTCTCAATGTTGGGTGCAACTAGTTGCATTTCCAATAGAATTCTGAAATGCGATTCTTGCTTGGTAGGAGTGACATTCTTACTAATGAGGATCATTGCTTGTTGTCAGCTTTATTACCTGCAGATCTCACCTGACTAATATTCAGCTTTCTATCCTAATATCTGGCAGGTGCAAACTAAATGCTGAGAATTTCCAATGTGAAAGATTAAGTGGGTATCTGGCAACTCCAGCTCTCTGCTTCCCACCTCCATTTGGACATCCAGCACCAGCATCTTGCAGCATGCTTCATGGGTAATGACTGCATGCACTCCAGGTCTAGGGATCTTGGCATCAGGTAATTGCCAGCGTCTCTATAGCATCATAACATGACTCTGATCCACTCAAGCCACATTGCTGCACCTCAGGGCACAGCAGGAACTACCATTGTAAGGCAGCTACAAGGGCACTTTGAGTCCAGGGACAGGAGCTGACCTCATGGACTTGATCAAGATGTTGGTCAGCTCCCCTACTGCTCAGTAACCTTGAGCCAAACTGGATGCTCGCAGAACTCCTGTCTTGCCTTGCCTTTTTGTTAGAGCTACCAGATTCACAGCACCTCTGTCGTGGCTTGCTGTTTAGCATAGGCTTCAGTCAGGAAATATTACACAGTTGTCAGCAGTCCTTAATCAAGCTGAAAATGTGTTGCTGGAAAAGCACAGCAGGTCAGGTAGCTTCCAAGGAACAGGAGAGTCGACGTTTCGGGCATAAGCCCTTCTTCAGGAATGAGGAAAGCGTGTCCAGCAGGCTAAGATAAAAGGTAGGGAGGAGGGACTTGGGGGAGGGGCGTTGGAGATGTGATGGGTGGAAGGAGGTCAAGGTGAGGGTGATAGGCCGGAGTGGGGGTGGGGGCGGAGAGGTGAGGAAGAAGATTGCAGGTTAGGAAGGTGGTGCTGAGTTCGAGGGATTTGACTGAGACAAGGTGGGGGGAGGGGAAATGAGGAAACTGGGGAAATCTGAGTTCATCCCTTGTGGTTGGAGAGTTCCTAGGCGAAAGATGAGGCGCTCTTCCTCCAACCGTCGTGTTGCTATGGTCTAGCGATGGAGGAGTCCAAGGACTTGCATGTCCTTGGTGGAGTGTGAGAGGGAGTTGAAGTGTTGAGCCACGGGGTGGTTGGTTGGTTGGTCCGGGTGTCCCAGAGGTGTTCTCTGAAACGTTCCACAAGTAGGTGGCCTGTCTCCCCAATATAGAGGAGGCCACATCGGGTGCAGCGGATGCAATAAATGATGTGTGTGGAAGTGTAGGTGAATTTGTGGCAGATATGGAAGGATCCCTTGGGGCCTTGGAGAGAAGTAAGGGAGGAGGTGTGGGCGCAAGTTTTGCATTTCTTGCGGTTGCAGGGGAAGGTGCCGGGAGTGGAGGTTGGGTTGGTGGGGGGTGTGTGGACCTGACCAGTGAGTCACGGAGGGAGTGGTCTTTTCGGAACACAGATAGGGGGGGAGAGGGAAATATATCCCTGGTCGTGGGGTCCGTTTGGAGGTGGCGGAAATGACGGTGGATGATACGATGTATATGGAGGTTGGTGGGGTGGTAGGTGAGAACCATGGGGTTCTGTCCTGGTGGCGGTTGGAGGGGCGTGGCTCAAGGCCGGAGGAGCGGGAAGTGGAGGAGATGCGGTGGAGGGCATCGTTGATCACGTCTGGGGGGAAATTGCGGTCTTTGAAGAAGGAGGCCATTTGGGTTGTAAGGTATTGGAACTGGTCCTCCTGGGAGCAGATGCGGCGGAGACGAAGGAATTGAGAATATGGGATGGTGTTTTTACAGGGGGCAGGGGGGGAGGAGGTGTAGTCTAGGTAGCTGTGGGAGTCATTCTGTTTATAGTAAATGTCCGTGTTGATTCTGTCACCCGAGATAGAAATGGAAAGGTCTAGGAAGGGGAGGGAGGAGTCTGAGACGGTCCAGGTGCATTTGAGGTCGGGGTGGAAGGTGTTGGTAAAGTGGATGAACTGTTCAACCTCCTCGTGGGAGCATGAGGCAGCGCCGATACAGTCATCGATGTAGCAGAGGAAAAGGTGGGCGGTGGTGCCAGTGTAGCTGCGGAAGATGGACTGTTCCACATATCCTACGAAGAGGCAGGCATAGCTGGGGCCCATGCGGGCACCCATGGCTACTCCCTTGGTTTGGAGGAAGTGGGAGGATTGAAAAGAGAAGTTGTTCAGGGTGAGGACCAGTTCAGTCAGTCGAAGGAGGGTGTCAGTGGAAGGGTACTGGTTGGTACGGCGGGAAAGGAAGAATCGGGGGGCTTTGAGTCCTTCGTGATGGGGAATGGAGATGTACAGGGACTGGATGTCCATGGTGAAGATAAGGCGTTGCGGACTGGGGAAGTGAAAATCATGGTGGAGGTGGAGGGCGTGGATGGTGTCCCAAACACAGGGGGGGAGTTCTTGGACTAAGGGGGACAGGACCGTGTTGAGGTATGCAGAGATGAGTTCGGTGGGGCTGGGGCAGGAGCAGGCTGAGACAATGGGTCGGCCGGGGCAGTCAGGTTTGTGGATTTTGGGCAGGAGTTAGAAACGGGCGGTGCGGGGTTGTGGGACTATGAGGTTGGAGGTGGTGAATGGGAGATCCCCTGAGATGATGAGGTTATGGATGGTCTGGGAGATGATGGTTTGGTGGTGGGAGGTGGGGTCACGATCAAGGGGGCAGTAGGAGGAGGTATCCGCGAGCTGGTGTTTAGCCTCAGCAATGTAAAGATCGGTGCGCTAAACTACCACCGCGCCTCCCGTCTGCCAGTTTGATAGTGAGGTTGGGGTTGGAGCAGAGGGAGTGGAGGTCTGCACGTTCCGAGGGTGAGAGGTTGGAGTGGGTGAGAGGGGTGGAGAGATTGAGGCGGTTAATGTCGCGGCAGCAGTTGGCTATGAAGAGATCGAGGGCGGATAGGAGGCCAGCACGGGGTGTCCAGGTGGATGGGGTGTGTTGGAGGTGGGAGAAGGGGTCGTCAGAGGGTGGGCAAGAATCTTGGTTGAAGAAGTAGGCACGGAGGCGAAGGCGATAGAAGAATTGTTCGATGTCTCACCACGTGTTGAACTCGTTAATCCGAGAGCGTAGGGGAATGAAGGTGAGGCCTCTGCTAAGGACTGATCTTTCATCCTCAGAGAAGGGTAGATCTGGAAGGATGGTGAAAACACGGCAGGGCTGGGAGGTAGGACCTGGTGTGAGGCTGAAGCAGGGAGTGGGGGCAGGGTTGGGCGTGGGGCCGGGGATGGAGATCAGCGTGGGGGCGGAGTTGGGCGTGGTGACGGAGATCAGCATGGGGCGGGGTTAGGCGTGGTGATGGAGATCTGCGTGGGGGCGGGGTTAGGCGTGATGACGGAGATTGGCGTGGGGGCGGAGTTGGGCGTGGTGACGGAGATCGGCGTGGGGGCGGGGTTCGGCGTGGTGTCGAAGATTGGTGAGGGGGCGGAGACACATACGGCGTTGTGGTCGTGCAGGTTAGTGATGTCACTGGGGGCGGAAGTGGCTGCGGCCACGGCAACCCAGGGGGCGGAAGTGGCTGTGGCGACGACAGAAACAGTGTTATTCCTGATAGCGCAGAGGTTGCAAATCCATCGGCGATGGTCTTACTGGCGATCGTGGAGGGGGTTGTCTGGGCAGCGATTGCGGTTGCTGCAAGGTCTGTGGGGGCGAAAGTTACATCATGGTAGGTGGCGGCGGTTGTTGCCGCGGGCGCGGTAGTGGTTGTTGCCGCGGGCGCTGTGGCGGCCGCGTGGTTAATGGCGCCGGACTGATTTCGGAGGCCGATGGAAGATTTTAGTCCTCAATCAAGCCAAGGGTGATCCTTTTGAATCAGAACGTCTGTGTACTATAAGTCAAGCACAGCCTCCAATACCTGCCCAGAGGCTTGGCACAGTCAATCAGTTACTTGAGGTAATACTCCGACATTAATGGGTGAAGATGTGAATGTTGGGCACCTCACCACACATCTTGTCTCTTTCTATATGGATTCTTCTCTTCAAATGAGAGAAATGGAAGCATTAAGATGAAAATAGGTTTTGTTAGCTGTTGGTGTTGGGTGCTGGTAAGTGCAAGCTGGTGAGATGCCCTGAGTGACAGAATAGATAATGCAGAGGCCATGGTGAGTGCATAGTGTGGGGATTTTGACATGGGGGGGGAGGTAATGTTGCATTCAATGGTTAGTCTGATGGAGCAAGATCCTCAGTGGGAGGTTCATGCAGTCACAGATAAAAAGTGAGTGTGAGGTAGCAGAGTGACAATGGTTACACTTATAGTGGGGAGAAGGTCATTGACACACAGCTGAGACCACACTGACCTGTGTGATAACCATGAACCATGCTGGCAGGCTCTGGTCTTGTGGACTTCTCTGGTATTCCTGGGGAAGAGGTTAGCCCTCCTCTGCACCACCCCAATCACCAGGACTGTCAGGTGACATCCTGTAAAACAAGACACCAAATTCTCCTAATTGGCTGTGACTGGGGTAAATGTCATGAAGTATTTGGGAATTTGTTTTGACGGTGCTTCTCTGGGTATGTCACAGTCTTTTTATAATTGGTGCCAGTGTCAGGAATGCTGGTGCATTCATGGATATCTGGCCAGTGATGAATTCATTTTGTTCAGGCAAGGTGAAAGGTCTGGTAAGTATTAGATGAGTGGGGTGCCATGGGGTGGGGTAAGTTGTTCGTGAGGCAATTTTGGGATGATAGAAAGAGAAAATCTGATAGACTTGGGAGTGAAATCTTACATGAAATCAATATAATTGGCATTTAACCAAAAGAATTTGCCCCAGCTTATTCAGCCTCTCCCTATAGCTCAAATCCTTAACTCTGGCAACATCCTTGTAAATCTTTTCTGAACCTTTTCAAGTTTCACAACATCTTTCCAATAGGAGGGAGACCAGAATTGCATGCAATATTCCAATAGTGGCCTAACCAATGTCCTGTACAGTCACGACATGATCTCCCAACTCCTGTACTCAATACTCTGGTCAATAAAGAAAAGCATAATAAACGCCTTATTCACTATCCTATCTACCTGCAATACCACTTTCAAGGAACGATGAACTTGCACTCTAAGATCTCCTTGTTCAGCAACACTCCCTAAGACCTTACCATTAAGTGTATAAGTCCTGCTCTGATTTGCTTTTCCAAAATGCAGCATCTTGCATTTATCTAAATTAAACTCCATCTGCAACTCCTCAGCCCATTGGCCCATCTGATCAAGATCCCGTTGTAATCTGAGGTAACCACCTTCGCTGTCCACTACACCTCCAACGTTGGTGTCATCTGCAAACTTACCAACTATACCTCTTATACTCACATCCAAATCATTTATAAAAAATGATGAAAAGTAGTGAACCCAGCACTGATCCTTGTGGCACTCCACTGGTCACAGGCCTCCAGTCTGAAAAACAACCCTCCACCACCACCCTCTGTCTTCTACCTTTGAGCCAGTTCTGTATCCAAATGACTCGTTCTCCCTGCATTCCATGAGACCTAATCTTTCTAACCAGTCTGCCATGGGGAACCTTGTTGAATGTCTGACTGAAGTCCATATAGATCATGTCCACCATTCTGCCCTCATTAATCCTCATTGTTACTTCTTCAAAAAACTCAATCAAGTTTGTGAGATATGATTCCCCATGCACAAAACCATACTGACTTTCCCTAATCGGTCCATGCCTTTCTACGTACATGTAACTCTTTTCCCTCAGGATTCCCTCCAACAACTTGTCCACCACTGATGTCAGGCTCACCGATCCATCGTTCCCTGGCTTGTCCTTACCACCACTGGTCCTCACCTTCCACCCCACCAATCTTCAGATACATCGTATCATCCTCCGTCATTTCCGCCATCTCCAAACAGACCCCACCCCTATCAGTGGTCAAGAGAGACCACTCCCTCCGCGACTCCCTCGTCAGGTCCACACCCCCCACCAACCCAACCTCCACTTCCGGCACCTTGCCCTGCAACCGCAAGAAGTGCAAACCTTGCGTCCACACCTCCTCCCTTACTTCTCTCCAAGGCCCCAATGGATCCTTCCATATCTGCTGCAAATTCACCTGCACCTCCACACACATCATTTACTGTATCCGCTGCACCCGATGTGGTCTCCTCTACATTGGGGAGACAGGCCGCCTACTTGCGGAACGTTTCAGGAAACACCTCTAGGACATCTGCACCAACCAACTCAACCACCCCATGGCTGAAAACTTTAACTCCTCCTCCCACTCCGCCAAGGACATGCAGGTCCTTGGCCTCCTCCATCGCCAGATCCTGACCACACAACGCCTGGAGGAAGAGCGCCTCATCTTCCGCCTATGAACCCTCCAACCACACGGGATGAATGTAGATTTCTCCAGCTTCCTCATTTCCCCTACCCTACCTTATCTCAGTCCCAACCCCCGGATTCAGCACCGCCCTCTTGACCTGCAATCTTCTTCCCGACCGCTCCACCCTCACCCCTTCTCCGGCCTATCACCCTCACCCTCACCTCCTTCCACCTATCGTATTCCCAGCACCCCTCCCCCAAATTCCCCACCCCCCTACCTTTTATCTCAGCCCGCTTGGCACACCAGCCTCATTCCTGAAGAAGGGCTTATGCCCAAAACGTCGATTCTCCTGCTCCTCGGATGCTGCTTGGCCTGCTGTGTTTTTCCAGCACCACATTTTTCAACTGGGGCCTCTATTCTCTCCATAATTACCCTTTTGTTCTTAATGTATTTGTAAAATACCTTTTGGATTATCCTTAGTCCTACTGGCCATGGCTATCTCATGTCCCCTTTTTGCCCTCCTGATTTCCCTCTCAAGTATACTCCAACTGCCTTTAAACTCTTCTAAGGGTTCTCTCCATCTCTCCTGTCTATACCTGGCACATGCTTCCTTCTTTTTCTTAACCAAGACCTCAATTTGTCTTGTCGTTCAGCATTCCCTACACCTACCAGCCTTTCCTTTTACTCTAACAGGGATATACTGTCTCTGAACTCTTGTTATCTTATTTTCGAAGGCTTCCCACTTTCCAGCCATCCCTTTACCTGTGAACATTTGCTCCCAGGCACCTTTGAAAGTTCTTGCCTAATCCTGTCATCATTAGCTTTCCGCCAATCTAGAATTTCAACTTTTAGATCTGGTCCATCCTTTTCCATTTTTAAACTAATATGGTTGCTGGCACCAAAGTGATCCCTCACTGACCCCTCAGTCACCTGCACTGCCTTATTTCCCAAGAGTAGGTCAAGTTTTGTGCCTTCTCTAGTAGATATATCCACATACTGAATCAGAAAATTGTCTTGTACACACTTAACAAATTCATCACCATCTAAACCCTTAATACTATGGCAGTCCCAGTCCATGTTTGGAAAATTAAAATTCTCTACTATAATCACCCTATCATTCTTACAGGTAATTGAAATCTCCTAACAAATTTGTTTCTCAATTTCCTGCTAACAATTAGGGAGGGTCTATAATACAATCCCAATAAAGTGATCATCCGTTTCTTATATCTCAGTTCCACCAAAAAAAACTTCCCTTGGTATATTCTCAGGAAAATCCTCTCTTAAGTAGAGAGGTAATGCTATTCAAAAATGCCCCCCCCCCCCCCCACCTCCACCGCCCCCCCAATGCGCGCGCGCGCGCGCGCACACACACACACACCCTTCCTGCCTCCTGGAACATTGACCTGCCAGTCCTATCCACCTCTGGGTCACATTTCTGTAATTGTTATGATATCCCAGCCCTTTTGTTCCTCACCATGCCCTGAGTCCATTTGCCTTCCCTGTTAGGCCTTTTCCATTGATGAAAATGCAGTCTACTTCATCAGTCTTACCTTGTTCTCTGCTTTGTCCCAGCCTGCCCTGACTGTTTGACTCGCTCCTTTTTCCAACTGTACCAGTCTCAGATTGATTTTTCCTAACTATCTCTCTGGGTCCCACACCTCCTCCTTATTGTTTAAATCCTTCTGAGCAGGTCTAGCAAATCTCCCTGCCAGTCTATTAGACCCCTTCTATTTCAGGTGCAATCCATCCTTCTTGCACAGGTCACTTCTACCTATTTTCCCTGAATCATCAGATGCTGAGGGGTGACCTTAAAGTGGTTTATAAAATCATGAGGGATATAGATAGGATAAATAGAGAAAGGCTTTTCCCTGGGGTGGGAGAGTCCAGAGCTATAGGTTTAGGGTGAGAGGGACCTCTGGGGAAAACCTTTTACACATAGAGTGGTACATGTATGGAATGTGTTGCCAAAGGAAGTAATGTAGGCTAGTACAATTGGAGCATTTAAAAGGCATTTGGATGGGTATATGAATCGGAAGGGTTGAGAGGTCTTTTGACTAGATTAGTTTAGGATATCTGTTCGGCATGGACGAGTTATACCAAAGGGTCTGTTTCTGTGCTGTACATCTCAATGAATCTATAACTCAGTGACTTTTGGACAACAATGAACATATTGCACTCAGAAGAAATCAGAGCTTATTCTCTTTGATCATAACTCAGGAAGAAATGTTTTGTTGACTGGAGAAACTAAATCTATTGACACTTGGAGTCACTCCAAATTTCAGCTTGTACATTTGTAAGGAAATTATGTGGCTTAGTTCATGTCTGGAACTCTGATGAGTCAGGGTTTGCAACGGATGTAACCCACTCAGTAGTTCATTTATTCAAAGTTTATAAATGGACTGCACCTAGAAACAGATGTTTAGACTAAAAGCAGATGGCAGTAGTTTTACTGTTTGTGAACTCAGTCTTTTTCTAGTTTGTAATTTACCAATTACCCATTTTCTGCTATTGCATAAAGCCAGGAGCCACCTCAATACAATTGAGTGTACCTCTAGGAGTGTAGTAGTGGTAGCTGAAATACAGCTACCTGTCAAAAACCAAAGTAGTTCCTCCTTCAGGTGCAGAACTTAAACATCCAGGCCTCACAGGGCCTGTACATAAAAAGTACTTCCTGTCTAAGCAATATTGATAACATAAGTCATTTGTATTTCTGCATGGTTTGGTGAAAGTTATGCAAAAATTATTGAAATGTTTTCAAAACTATATGGCATTATGGTGTATAGCAACTACGGAAACATCTCTAGATGAATCCTTGGAAGTGAATATTTTAATCATAGGAGAAGAAAGATTGTTAAACGATCAGATTCTTGTTATAGAAGCCTCACATATCAACATAAAGGAATGTTCTTTATTTGACCTTGACATGCTGCAAGATTACATTAAGAGATCATTGATGCAAGTATTCATAATTTTCAGAGCTCACATTTAGTCAAGCGATCCAAGGGCCCCAATTTACTCAACTGACGAACCTAGGTTAAAAGAAAACACTCACCAGTTTTCTTTGCTTTACAAGAAAATAACTGTTCGTATGAATAAATTGTCTTTAACTAATGGCAGTTACAAAATATGAATTGCCGGCATAAAAATCTGCAATGCAAATTCTCTCCTTCCTTAACTTTCCCCTTCACAAACAGCAAACAAAGACAGACAAGACATGGATATTGAGAGTTGTAAAAGAAATAAGGAGATCGGAGAAACAAAGTTCAATAGCATCAGACTGGAGCATGTGATTCAGTGAGTTGATTTTTCTTTTCCTTTCAATTCCTTTTTAAGTTCCTTGGTAATGAGATGAGGTTGCTTGCATATCAATGTTGTCTTTTATTTATCAATTGAAAATTTGCCCTTTCACTATTTTTAAAGACACTTTCCTTCTCCTTCAACAGGGAATTTGCAGAAATTACTGGAGACTTCATTTCCTCACAGGTAAAAGAGAGATTATTTGATGCTTTCTCTCTACAAATTCGGTGTTTCTCTGTGGTGCTGGCTTCACACAAGCTTTGGTCATCTGATCAGGAGCCAATCAGAATTCTATTGCCAAGCAGTTTTCCTTTTGCTTAGACCTATTGGCTCTACAGTGTATTCTTTCGCTCTTATTGTTCCAGGAAAATTGCAGTATTGCATATAACTCACAATGTGCTCTCGTCAACATGAATTTTAAAACTACAGCCATCTCTTTACAAATCTCCTTGGTTTGAAACAATATCATCCTTTTTGGTCCAAATGTTCATTGTTATCTAGGTTTTCTTTATATAGATCAGTGGATATGTTGATGTGTGTCTCAGAGCAGTGGTAAGTCAGAAGTAGGCTTAGATAAAATTCCCTCTCACGGTAATGTTAAGTCAGATATTCCTGTGAAAGTGACAGTGTTCATGTTGTACTGAGCCAGGACAATCAACTACTGTGGCAGCTGATGTGACTGAAGTGAATGCACGGTATGTGTAAGAAATAATTCAAGTCAGAAAGTATAGTAGAATCCTAACTACCTGTCACTGTAACCCTGTAGGGTTGTGTCAGCAGTAGGAGAAGAATTTATAGGTGAGTGATTTATCTAGACATGCAAGCTACCAGCATGTAGAGAAAGCACTGTGTTGAGACATGCTAACATCACATATGCATTACCAAATAGGAAAACAAATTACTTACATTCTATTTATAATGTCTACTATTGTGCAGAATAATTTAACAGCACATCAAAGGGCTGAAGGATTGTCAGCGATGTGTAGAGAGAAAGGTGAATACGTATTTGAGTTTGTGACTTTGTAGTGTGAACAGATATTAGAACTGTGTCACTGGTAGTTCTTCAGCACTCACTCTCCCATGATTGTCAGCTAGAAGTGGGTATGGAATTTAAAAGAAAATCCTTTGTCTAGGACCAGGAGGAGCAGAGCTATCACTGCTATCTACCTCAACCCATCCATCAATTTCACTGTTTCCATGACCATATTCCCGTTAGTTAATTTCAACTCAATCCCTCTAAACAGGACTTACCTGAAATCCATGGCTGATGAAGCATGCAATCTCAAGTTCAATCTTTTCTGAAAGTGAGATGATCCTGGAAGCTTGGACAACAGTGGCATTTCATTTAGATGAGGCTTGAGCAATGGATTTGTCAATCCTTAGCTCCCTTGCCATTAGCTACAGACTAATTTCCCAGGCCTGAACATAGCTTGTCAATTGTTAATCTTCCTGTAACAAAAATCAGGAGTTCTTTTTGAAGTGTGGCTTATCATCTCAACAAAAGTCTGACATACCAAGATATAATAGAATTTTGACAGTCAACAACTGCCACATTTAAATGAAGTATTTAAGAGCAGAACCAATAAGGAGTTGTTTCCAGCATTGCAAATTCTTTGCACCAGTGAGGAAATAGATACGTAGGACTATGTTGAGGAGATCTCTACTATAAATTTCTCTACAATATCTACATTATTTGAAGTTTTGAATTTGGCATCATTGATTACTGCCATAAATACATCTTGCATTGGTTTTACTGCAACTCATCTTGTGATGTAATAGAATGATCCAAGGCTGAAATGATAAGGCCTTATAGTATCAGACTAAGAATTTGTATTTGCTACAATGATCACGTGTATCTAATCGCACAGGTTTCACATATCTTTCAGAATTTGGATGGACAAAGATTCTAGTGAGCCGTGAAGAAATTAAATCGTGCGTTCTCCAAGACAATTTCTCTATAAATCAGAGTCCAGATACCAACCAATCAGCACTGTCTTCTTATGCACTGCAAATGTTTTTTCTTCTTTGAATTGGTTTCTTCTTTGAATTGGTATTCTTGTGAAGTATTCTGATAAGCGCAAGATAAAAAGTTTTAACAAAATGTGTCTTTTTTCCAACAGTATTTAAGTGTGTTATCTGGAGATGCATTTTTTATATGCTATTGTTAAAGTTGTTGAAGATTCTTCTTTGAATGGTTAGAAGGTCAGATATTCTCTTTAAAGTTTCTAGTCTCTCAGCATCCAATGTGTAACTTGGATTTGTCATAACACTGGTCGGTGTTGCAATCTGATCAAATTCAGTTGCAAAAGCTTCAGTTGTCTCAAGCGGAATGTATTGTTCATTTGTTGCTTCTTTGGCTACTTCTCATCTCAAATTTGTTTAGTACAGGTCATTCTGCCATAACACGCGTTTCGTCAATGCAAATTCACTATAACGCGATTGCCAAATTGGGGACACTGTTTCTAAAGCGCCAACTTTTAAAATGTGTATTGGCTGTAATGCAATTACATCATCAACACTTTAAGCACTATTTCTAAAGTGCAATTTTTCTCCTAAAAGGGGCTGCACAAGTACACAACCATTGCATTATAGAAAAACTACCTGCACTTGAAATCTGACCTCTGCAATTTTGACAGCAAAGGAAACCAGTTCTGTCAAACCAATATAGCCATAGTTTCAGTGTTCGCATTGATAGCATGAAAAAATATTATTCCACTGTAATTAACCTCAATAGGTTCTACTTTTGATTTAAACTCAAACATTAGCATATGCAGCCATGTGAAATCTTATACCAGTTTTTTTCTGTGGATGTTCCTTGAGCAGTTGTTCCTCAACATTTTGCTGTTTAAACTCTTTCTGCTTTTGAATTTGATTAAGATAAATATGGCGACATTGGTGTACAGTGTTTAACACTGCTGCCTCTCAGTGCCAGGTACCTGGGTTCAATTCTAGCCTTGAGTGATGCACTGCATAGAGTTTGCACGTTCTTTCTGTGTAACTTTCCACCAGGTGCTCTGGTTTTCTCCCACAGTCCAAAAATGTGCAAGTTAAGTGGATTAGCTATGTTAAATTGCCTGTAGTATCTAGGAATATGTAGGCTAGGTGAATTAGTCATGGCTAATGCGGGGTTAGGGTAGGAGAGTTTGGGGTCTGGGTGGGATGCTTTTTGGAGGGTCAATGCAAACTCGATGGGTTGATTGGCCTCAATTTGCGATTCTAATCTAATATATAGTTTTATACTCCGGAATGATGAAAGAATCAATAAAGGTGAGGAGACATAAAACTCAAAACTGAGTGTGCCTCCAGTGCAAATGTTGACATTTTACCAACTGAGTTAGTTCTGGAAGCATTTCAAAATAATGGCAAATTTTGAGCCATTTAGCAAGTTTTAAAATGTTCACATATATTAAAGATCATTTACTTAGTAACTACTACCACACGATCACAAAAACATTTAAATGGTCCACTCATCTTTAAAAGACATTTTTAATGATTTGCTATCAGACTAGTACACTTTATGAAGAATTCTTATTTTTGAGATAAACAGATTTTCAATTGTGTTAATAAAATTTGACTAAGGGCTACATTGTACGTGTGAGTTTGTTCTTCTCAAACTTGTGGTGTAAAAGTCAACCAAACCTCCCTGTACATTGCAGGCTCATCAGGCGATTATGATAGTCGCTCTTGAATTGACTTGAAATGGGAGATCTAGACAGAATAAGGACCTCCAATGGTACTGGATGCAGTAGGTCGCCTTATCCAGAACAAGGCCACAACTTGGCCTTACATTTGGTACCAGTTTTCACTGTCACATACAAATCACAAATGTGGCAGCCTGAGGCCTCAAAATACAATCAATTGGCCACTTAACGGCCTCAAATGGCTGATGAGCAATGAATCTGCCCAAGACCTCCTTCACATTGGGTAAAATACCCATGATAAAAAGCAGGTTTAGGGGGATACTAGCATCAAACAGCTATAGCATCCAGTTTTACTTACATGTCATACCCTCCACTGTCAAATTCTACCCTAATTTTTCTCTCAATGATTTCCATAACTGAAACTTGTATAAATTCATAATTATGCAATATGCAAATGCTTAAATGTTTTTCACTACTTGCATCACAAGAATAACCTTGTACCTACAAGGCCTATATCTACTAACTTAATCCTCGGATAAAGAAGTCTTATCCCATTACAAGCATTTAAATCAACAAGGGATGACAGGAGGATTTTCAATCCAACTCAATCCAAGTACCTTCTACTCTGTTTAGAAGGTAATGATTTAATTTTAATTTAAAGAAAGTGCCAGCTGAATTTGAAAATGTAACCCTACATGGATAATGCAGCATGTAGGAATGGAGATTTCTAAACTGGCTCCAATGCTAACAGAGATTTTAAAAATTTCTTATGCTACATGAGCTTTTGACATATTAATTGAATGAAAAAATAAATACGTCAGAAACAATAAGTTTACTTTCAGCTGTTTTCAATTATTTAGTACAATTAAATAGACATTAGGAGTTAGCACTGAATAGTTATCTATACAATTGATCATCATTTAACATTAAAATATATCTCAGTTTGATCAGTTTGAGGCTTAATTAATGTCAGGTGATGCTAAGGTGTAATCCTACTTTCATCTTCAGCATTACTGAGAAAATGTAATTGAAAGCTGTTGAGTGCTGCACCTAACCGTGGATCTGTGTAGGTGTTAGTAAGGCTACTGTTACCATGAAACATCATTACTCCTGAAGCACTGAAATGGAATGAATGACAATATATTATTAGCTTATTTTGGGAAACTAATTTTTCTATTGGGCGTGGGTAAGGTCAGGAAACAACGTATTCCAAAATGAGTGCGACGAAAGAAGAAGTGGAGAAATTTTTGGACAGCAATCCTAACTTTGCCAAGGAATACTACGACACAAGACTACGATCGATACATGTTGCTAACATGCTGGGATCTCAAGAACCAAAAAGAGACTACAGTACTTTCCGGGAGGTAAACTCTGTTGAGGAAAGTGAAATTATTTTTGAGCTGATTCGAGACATGCAGGATATTAATATGGAAAAGACAGTGTTTAATATACTCAGAAGAGTCACATTTCTCATTCAAGCAGATTGTATGAGTTTGTTCATGTACAGATCTAGGAATGGAACACCTGAACTTGCCACTAGGCTATTTAATGTTCAAAAGGATTCTGTTTTCGAAGATTGTTTTGTTACACCAGACTGTGAAATAGTTTTTCCTCTTGACACTGGGATCATTGGATATGTGGCTCACACTAAGAAAACAGTAAATATCAAGGATAAAGATAAGGTACTGCAAATACTTTTTATAACATTTCAAAGATAATCTAATGAAAAGTACTTAATATAATATAAAACATGTAAGTATCTATCTACTTGGCATTGCATCTTAGAGACACTGTTTCCAGGCAAAAGCCAACGGAATTTACTGCACTTATTTTTCAATGCTGGTTATTCTCCTGAAAGCCTATGTTTCTCACATAGTGAGAGAAAATTATGCTATTCGTGGGCGGCACGGTGGCACAGTGGTTAGCACTGCTGCCTCACAGCGCCTGTAGACCCGGGTTCAATTCCCGACTCAGGCGACTGACTGTGTGGAGTTTGCACGTTCTCCCCGTGTCTGCGTGGGTTTTCTCCGGGTGCTCCGGTTTCCTCCCACAGTCACAAAGATGTGCGGGTCAGGTGAATTGGCCAAACTAAATTGGATATTTAGTTTGGCCCGTAGTGTTAGGTAAGGGGTAAATGTAGGGGTATGGGTGGGTTGCGCTTCGGCGGGTCGGTGTGGACTTGTTGGGCCGAAGGGCCTGTTTCCACACTGTAAGTCTAATCTAATCTAATCTAGAAACAAGCAAAAAATAATCTTCAGTGGAAGGCATACAGAGGTAGCAGGAAATATCAAAAGAAGATAGGACAAAAGAGATAAAGAGGAAATGAGAAGCAGACAGCAAGAAAGGGTAGATAGAGGCACACAAATGATGAGGAGGAAACTTTAAAGACGCAGAATGAGAAATTAAGGGCGGGAGAAGGCAAAAGCAATGAGAAATAGTCTAGGAAAAATGCACAAAAATATCTGTAACACTCCAGAAAGGATAAGCTAACTAAACTATAAGTTACTATTTATATGGATGTGTTTATTTTAAGCAATAAAACTTTCTAGAGAAAAGTTTGAAAAATAACTGTAACTGTTAAAATGCAATTTTGCCATCAGAAATAAACAGATGGTATAGAATAAAATAGTTATTCATATAAAGTTTCATTTAATACATTTTTGAAAATTATTATTAGTAATGGAGTTTCTGATGGGATTAGATAAAGTACTGTTATGTAGTTTTGTGGAAATCCTATTGAAACATCAGCAAAGTTTATAGCATAAGAGGTACAGAAATGTATGCTATTTTTTTCAGGGTTTATGAAAAGCCCTTGCTGTTGAAATGGAAATCTGAAAAAGGGTTCATTAATGTGTAAAAACAAATTAGCAGCTTAGATTATGTAAACACAAAATCGAACAGTCAGAGAGGATGCAGAATGTTGTGCTTAATTGCATTGCAACAAAAGCCCCATTAACTTAATTGTCTTTGTAACTTTGTAGAATGTAAGCTTCCACACTTGAATTCTAGAGTTCAAAGTTGTGTAGCTAGACAGAAAATATGTGTAATGATTTTTAACTTATCACATCTGCAAAGGACAAATTTCTACTTAGCTATTAATAGTATAAAACAAGTACTAGACTAACATTCGCGCAGACACCATTTGCAATAATAAACTGTATCAGCAACCATTATGGCCTACAGAGGTATTATTGGGACCTTTAGTGTTATACCAATATTTTGGTTTCTCTATATATTTATATTTTAGACTCAATTTATGATGTAAAACAATATATAATGTAATGCATCATCATGGGAATAAGTAACAAAGCATTGGTAAAAATACTACATTTGCGTAACTTCATTCAGTTGAAAGAAGAAAGCTGACATTATCTTGGAAAGAATAACAGAAATTGCTGGAAAAGCTCAGCAGTTCTGGCAGCATCTGTGGAGAGAAATCAGAGTTCAAGTTTTGGGCCCAGTGATCCAAAAATGAATTATGTTCTGAGGAATTGTAACTCGACCTAAAATATTAATTCTGATTTCTCTCCATAGATGTTGCCAGACCTGCTGAGCTTTTCCAGCAATTTCTGTTTTTGTTTCTGACTTCCAGCATCCACAGTTCTTTCAGTTTTTATTATCTTGGAAACCATTTATTGCACTTAACGTAAACATTATGCACTTAGTGTAGAAATTAAGCAGCTGTTGAGCTGATTATTTTAATTCTAGCTACAGACTATGTATAACTGACAGTAATAGTTAAAAAGAATGTTTTGTTTTGCAATGTAATTAAAAGGGATACAATGGGTGATTACTAAAATATGAAAGAAATTGTTATTTGAAACATTTGAATTATTTGAAACACAAATCTTGTGTTCATGCTTTAAGGATTTGGATGTGTGATTGGTGCATTCTCCATTTGTCATGTTATATTTTGGATTTCAGTTACAGATTCTGGATACAATACTACTTATAATAAATACTACAGAAATATCTCAATAATATTACATTTATGTTTAACTAAATGAAATTTAAAATATATTTTGGTAAAAGGAGATATATTTTAACCAAAAGTTAACAGACAATTCTGTTATTGGTCAAATGTTTGTTACAAAATAAAAGTCGTGAAAGTTATTAAAACCTTTCAATTGCCAGCAGTCTCAAAACATAAAACCATTTCGTGAGGGCATAATAAGGAGCTGTGGAACAAAAATTGCTGGAAATACACAACAGGCTAGTTAGTAATTGTAAAGTGGTAAGACAAATTATTGATATTTCAAATTTGCATCAGACACGAGGTTATATTATTTAGACTGTTGTTTCATTAAGACTTAAGTATCAATGTGAAATTAACATGCAAACTAATCCTGTCACACTTATAGACACATGGATTACCTTGTAGGTCATGCCCTACAAGCTGATTTAATGGAATGTCTTCGTCAGCACAGTTACAGTTATAAATTCAACTTTTTTCAGAGCATTTTGCATTTTATAATCAGGAAACTAAACCACATAATTACAGTACATGATAAACTATCTCAATGAAAAGAATATGTTTCAATATTTCATTTTTAAATAAACTTGTTAAAGTACAAAGATAATCAAAAGCTATGGTATTTTTATAGTTGAATCAAATGCTGTACATACATCTCAGATATAGAGTGCATTTTCTTACTCAGTGTTTCTATCAAGCTTTTTTGACTGAGAGATCAACAACTCATTTTCAAACCATAGAATAATACACTATGGTCTTAAAAAGGTAATTTGGCCCAACATTTTTGTGCCTACACAAGTTAACTTTTCCCTATGCGCTCACTTCCTCACTATATATAGGCTTTAGCATTATACTTTCTGAGATAGTTGGAGATAATCAGCATATTTGCTTGTTACAGATATGAATATATTTGTTTATGATTAAACTTAAGTATGCTTTTTTATTTGTACTGTGGATAATATTCACTACCATGCTTTTTCAAATTCCAAAATGTTCACGCAAATTTTCTGACATAGTTCGAGATAGTTACAACTATTTTCTTGTAGTTGGAATTTTAGTTTCTGTTTTGTGCATGCAGTATAGTTACAACATAATTTTCTCATGGAGTCGTCTATGTATGTGACAGGCAAAGACAATTGCAGTATTGTATTGAAGGGTGGTGTGTTTGCTACATTTCTAGGCACAGATGTGATTTAGGATCACACTAATTGTGTTTTGTAAGGCGCAGATATGTTTGAGCTAATACTTACTTTATTAATTGGGATAAAAATATAATTGTGATAAGGGACATAGAAATATGTGAGACCATGATGGCAATCATCCAAAATACAGATCAAAATTTTGGCTCTAATGTTTTTATGCTGAAAAATTAGAAGTAAATCCCCAAAGAATAGAACATGTGGTATTACTTGAGATCCAATAACATTATATAACATTTTACATGCCATTGAAAATGATAAATTTCTTACTCATTGTTAAATATTGTCATTCCATTGGTGTTGATGGCAACATCAGATGGAATAACAATCAAGTGATTTATGATTGCTTAATATTTTGTGTAAGATAACCTGAAATTGAGATAAAAGCAAGAAAAAAACATTTTGTGATTACTTAGACAGTTAGTAACCTGCACTTGACATCTTTATCAACACAACTTGAAGGAATTTACAGGCCAAGATCACCTAATTTGGAGGTGAAGTGTTGGCAAAAGAGTCAAATGATTCAAGTGTCTTCGATAAGCCCAGGCGGAGGACAAAAAGAAACAATGGAAGGAGCATATGAATGTTCAAAAATCCCACAAATGCATTTCAGAAATACATTTGACCCACTTATGGTGAAGTTTGTAGATCTAATATTAGACTATTTAGTCATCTCAGGTCCAGCATCATGGAATGGAAGAAGGTTGTCCTCAATCCTAAGATTTTACATCTTTATGTATAATCTTATTTCATTTAATTTGCCCATCTTGAATGCTAGATAAATTGATGTAAGGGCAAAAGGTGATGGAGTCATGAAATAAATTGGATTTCTTTGCACAGGAGTTAAAACGGCCAATAGCAATAGTTAGAAGGGCACATATCATCACAAGGATATGAGGGGCTGGGGGTTTGGGGGTGTGGATGGAATCATGAAGTGACATGATTTGGAATGAATGGGGCTATTTATAAACCAATGGCTGCCATTCACAATCTGCCAGCTGTGGAATGTTGCCCAAACTGGGATTCAGTGCCACATTATCTTTAAAAGTGCACAAGTGATTCGAGGCAGGACTGCCCAGTTTTTCACATGAATGAAAGGAAGTACCACAAGCCTGAAATGACTTCAAACAATATTTTCATGAATCAGCATTTGGCAAGTTCACCAATCTTTTCTCTTCTAATGCTGGGATTCTTCCAACTATTCTAAATGTTCTCATGAACAGAATATAATGTGTCCACATCAGAAGGCTACATGAGACCTTCCCATCCTATCACAAATTAATGCCCTTGTGTGGGCCAAATAGGACCTCACCCACACCTGTCTGATGAGCTACCTTCCGGAAGGAGGTGTTGCGATTCAGGGGTCATGTCCCACCATCTGAGCCAGCAGGCCTAGGTTCAAGTCCCACCTCAAGTAGCACAGAGGTGTGCAATAATATTTCTGAGCAGGTTGATTGTGTGATGATACTATAGCTTTAAGAGGTGTATTGTGTCCTTTTTATATGAAGAGAGGGTGGGGCAGAGGTGAGAGCAGTCTGTTTCATGCCAATAATGTGAACAGTTTGTGAGGCCTTGGGTTTTTTTTAAAAGGTTGGTCAGAGCATTAAGTATAGGAGTTGGGACATCATGTTGTAGCTGTACAGGACATTGTCTAGGCCACTTTTGGAATATGGTGTGCAATTCTGGTCTCCCTCCTATAGAAAGGATGTTGTGAAACTTGAGAAGATTTACAAAGATGTTGCCAGGGTTAAAGGGTTTGAGCTGTAGGGAGAGATTGAATAGGCTGGGGCTGTTTTTCGTGGAGTGTTGGAGACTGACGGGGTAACCTTATAAAGGTTTATAAAATCATAAGGGGCATGAATAGAGTAAATAGACAATGTATTTTCCCTGGGTTGGGGAAGTCCAGAACTAGAGGGCATGGTTTTAGGGTGCGAAGGGAAAATTTAAAAGGGACTTACGGGGAAAGATTGTTCACACAGAGCATGGTGCATGTATGAAATGAGCTGCCAGAGGAAGTGGTGGAGGCTGGTACAATTGCAACATTTAAAAGGCATCAGGATGGGTACATGAATAGGAAGGGCTTAAAAGGATATGGGCCAAATGCTGGCAGATTAGGTTAGGATATCTGGTTGACATGGATAAGTTGGATCAAAGGGTTTTTTCCATGCTGTACATCTCCATGACTCTATCACTCTAACAGAAGCAGCATAAAAGGGTGGGGTCAAGCTCCCACAAAATCAGGATTTTAGTTTAACTTTCAGTAGATGCTAGAGTTTTGAAACTGGATCTGGAAGCTGTTATTCCTCTCTCTGTTACAGCTAAAAGCATGGGCTCTCTTCCCAGTGCTAGAATTGCATGTGAGATAATCTATTTTACTGAATTTGTGTTTGCCAAGGGTGTGTTTAAAGGATGTTACTGTATTGGAACAGTTGTTGTTTATTAGCTAAATAATCTAATCCAATAGAGTTAAGTTATTCCAATTGTTCTTTCTTTTGGTGGTATTTAACTGTAGTATAAGAATAAAGTGTGTTTTGCTTTAAGCCTGGTAGTTTGATCAATCGAGCTGCATCCAGAACACAACACCTTACATTTGCCTTTTAAGAATAAGAAATGTTATGATCTAGGCTATGTTCGTAATATATTTTGCCATGCTTTTAATGATGATATTCCAACAATAGTATTAGGTACAGAATTCTTTGATTCTAACCAAATATCAATCCAATAATGGCAAAGTATGCTGAACCAAAAAGGTTGTATTCCGAGCAGGGCAAACTGGAGCTGATGACATTCCCATAGCATTATAGGTATTTGTAGTGGTCACAGGATACTTGACATGATATTTAATTAGGAGGTGAAATATTTTCTTTTAAGAAGAAAGCAGTATGGAAAACAAACACTGTACCTTCACAAAGTATATTCTGGAAAACCATGTCTTATTTTGTGGTTTCCACTGATCGGCAAAAGATCTGAGACTTTGGCCCAGAGTTTCTGCTGGCCATGCAACCATTATTCAAGTTTGGGAGTTGCACATGTAGACCCTGTGGAATCCCCATCAGAACAAACTCCAAAGAAATTGCTTGGTAATTTTGATGATCCCCCTTGGACCCCTCTAAAAGCATCTATTTAAATTGGCAAATTTGGAGGGTTCTGATGAAATAAAGTAAATAATTACTAGGAAACGTTAATCTGTTAAATGCATAGTCTCCTGAATAACTTTTCAATTAACTCCATAATTACTTCCCTCAACCCGAACTACACCTCATCAGATATCAACCTCCTGATTTGATAGGATATGATGAGATGTTTCAGCCCTACTCCAGACCCAACACTTGTTTCCATACCTCCCTGATCCCTACTTAGCCTATCTAGAGATTCACCACCCTCTCCCATTCCCCTCCTTCCCCTGCTTCATATCGAAAAACCTTCCACTATTCCCCTATGTCCTTTCCAAACTAGCTCCTCTATATTCCCCTACTCCTCCTTTCCCCAATTCAGACCCAGCAGAATCCTGGGTCAAAATCCTGGAATTGTCTCCCTAATGGCATTGTGGGTTAACCTACAGCAGGTAAACTGCAGTGGTTCAAAAAGACAGCTCACCATCACCTTCTCAAAGGCAACTAGGGACAGGCAGTAAATGCTGGCTCAACCAGGGGCACCCACATCCCTCAGATGAATAAAAAAAAGTTCTCCAGCCCTTCTTTCCTGGCTCTGGACTGGTTACCCCTTTCAGCCTTCTCTCTTCTCTGGATCCAATATCCCAAAACCCTTCCCTTACATTTTGGACTCTATCTAACCTGGCTCTATCCTACCTGACACCTCACACTCTTACACATCAACCTGGCAACCTACCCTCCTAGCACCTGAACCTCATACTTTCATTGTGGACGTAATCTTCGAGGAGAAAGTGAGGACTGCAGATGCTGGAGATCAGAGCTGAAAATGTGTTGCTGGAAGGAAACATCGATTCTCCTGTTCCTTGGATGCTGCCTGACCTGCTGCGCTTTTCCAGCAACACATTTTCAGCAGCGATTATGGACTTAACCCTTGGTAGCAGCTGTCAAAGGGACTGACTGTGATTCTGGACTGTGAAATTTCAGAATGCACTAGCTGATTGCTGTGAAAAGGGGGCATGGGCTGCCTGCCCTCTGATAGTTCTGCACTATGAGACAACTGACTGAATGGAAATCATGTATTTCTGAAGGAGTGCTGAGCGGAATCTCCTGTCAGAAATGTGGAATCTCTTGTTTCACAAAAACGAGGGAAGCTGTAGCAATCTGCTTGAGATTGCCACTCCTTAGAAAGTCCAGTCTAATATATCTGAGAGGTTACTTAAAAATACGAATTGATTTTCCAGGTGCTGATTGACAGCTTTTTATAAAGGTTTGTAAAATCTTGAGGGGCATAGACAGGATGAATGACCAAGGTCTTTTCCCCAGGGTAGGGGAGTCCAAAGTGAGAGGGCATAGTTATAAGGCGGGAGGGGAAAGGTTTGAAAGGGACCTCTGGGCAACGTTTTCATGCAGAAAGTGGTGCATTTATGGAATAAGCTGCCAAAAGAGGTGGTGGAGACAGGTACAGTTACAACATTTAAAAGGTAACTGTGTGGGTAAGTGAATAGGAAGGGTTTAGAGACATATGGGCCAAATGCTGGCAAATTTGACTAGATTAATTTAGGATATCTGGTCAGCATGGATGAGTTGAACTGAACGGTCTGTTGCCGTGCTGTACATCTCAATGATTCTATAACTATATGACAATGGCTACAAGACCTGCCAGCCCAATGAAAATGACTTTTCAAAAGAAATCTTTCAATGATCTGATCATAATTGAAATGTCATTTGGATATTTTTCTCTTCATGGTGTAATGAATGCATCAACTCCAATCCATTGTACAGACAATCAAATGCCTCAATACTGTCTTCATATGGCTAATATTGGTTGGAGAAGAAGTCAAAGGGAAGCCTTACAGAACACTCTGGGATGAGCGCCACAGAGGGAAAGATTGAACAGCAGAAACAAAACAATACTGTCTCTAAGAGGCAGTCAAAATGAACTAATTCATTCAGTATCTCAGCCACAATTTCATTGAAACAGTCAGAAAATTCCAACCTCCATTTCTATTCAAGGAGCCAAGAGGGAATCCTTCAGGCCAGTAACAATTTCAGCCTCAATCTTTAAAACTAGTTAAACAGATTGAGTGTTTCTTGATACTCTGTTAGTAATATAAGTGCAGGTATATTTTTAAAATCATCTTTTCGTGTGTATGCATAAATGTACAAGTTTGGGGTTTGGATTTTTGTTGTGATTACATTTCAGGTGTTGTGAAAATAAACATTTATTCTTACATGCAAAAAAAAAGTTGTTTGTCACAGAGCTTACAAATATCAAAACACTCCTTCCCAAAAATATAGGGTGTTGCAATTATCCATGAGTAAGAAAAGGGGGCAAGTTATCCTATACACATTTCCCCTGTTTGTTAAACTTTAGTGTTCTTAGTTGTACAGATAATACTTTAAGGAAGGAACAAAATCAGATTTTAGGATCAGATATAATTATTATTTCTGGAGGTTCAGGGATTTGGTGAGGTTCAACTGGCTGTTATTTCCTATATAGTACTTTAGCTTGATTGTTGAAGATTTCATTGATTTCTATTAACTGACTCCTTCCTGTATTGTAGGATGAACATTTCTGTGATTTTGTGGACACCCTGACAGAGTATAAAACAAAAAGTGTTCTGGCAACTCCAATAATGAATGGAAAAGATGTAGTTGCTGTTGTGATGGCTGTAAACAAAGTAACAGGATCACATTTCACCACCAAAGATGAAGAGGTAAGATTTTTCCAGGTTAATTTTGTACACATACTCTGTATGTACAGATTTTAAAAGTTAAATCTTTAAAGTTCAATGTCTTTTCCAGTACTTCTTCTGGAACCACAATAACATTTTACTTTTTTTGACCATATAATTGGGTGAATTAGATGACAATGTTAATAGCTTTCTGTCCCATAATGATTACAGTGTAGTTTTCATTTCTGGCTAAGGCCTTGTCTCAATATATTATCTGATGTATTTGAGGGTATTTAAATATCTATAAAATAGGGATGATCATCACTGAAGTTGTAAAGACCATGAATTTTACCTCCAAGGCACCAAAGATAACTACTACACCACATTGTTTTTCTTTTCACCCAGTTGTCGAACTTATCCTTTTTCCACCCATTCTGGAGCTGCTCCCAGATGTAACCTCAGGGTAGACCATTCCTATGATAAGAAAGTCTCACGAGGTTGATTTGGCATTTCTTTTATTGCAGTTTGATAATAGGAGGGAGCTGTTGCTGACTACATATTTTAAAGTTGTGCCTCAGCAGCATTGCTTCCTGTTCACTGTTTGAGTATTCTCCAGGGCTGAGAAAAGGAAGCTTTTCCTACACCTACTCATGCTCTCTCCATTTTATTGAGTCATATCTTTTCTCACTGACCACCAGGCTTGTTGGTTTATGACTGCTTTCTAATCCTGATGCACTTAGCCAATAGTCACACCCTGGCTCTCAGATATCCATATGCAGGATGCAGTCTGATCTGGCCTGCACTTACAACCAACGCTTCAATCTATCTTGGTAGACTAACTGACTCCTGATAGCTGTGGAGATGGAGAGTGGTTACAGCTGCAAATGCCACATGCTGCACAGATTCTTTTAATAAGCAGAAAGTATATCTTAAGTAGAAACTAATGTTTGATTATCAATGACATAAAGGGGGTAAAGTCGATAAAAGGTTTTGAAGTATTGATTTGCCATGATTGTATTAAATACTGGAGCAAGCTCAATGGGCTGAATGGCCGATTCTTGTTCCTTCTGTTTCCTTGACGCTATCACAGATGATAGTCACAGGTGTCAATTGTCAGGCATGCTGAGAGGTTGTCTCCAGTGTCTGTGTATAGGTTTGCTTTTTCTGAAATATCTAATTTATCAAATTTGTAACTTTCAAATTAGAGGTACAAGTAGCTTGCTGGTCTGTATATTCTCAATCATTCCACACCCTTCTTGCTCACTTGTGTTCTGAATGATTAAGAAGGTCCCAGGAGAAAGTTTTTGAATCGACAGATGAATGTGAAAGCATGTGATAGAGATGGTGTTGTCATGGAGACCAAGGTAGCAGAACATAAATGAAGATCTTGGTCCGAAGACTTCTGTATGGTCTTATCGTCAATATGCCCTTCCTTGTTGTACTATTTTGATCCAAAGGTAAAAAAAAAATTCCTGGCAAATACTTGACCTTCTCCTCTAAAGGATGCAGTTCTCCACATTTGTTGTGCTGACTCCAGTAATTTTACCTTTTCATTTTGTGCAACTTGCTTTTGTGACAAGATTGAAAGAATTAGCGAAAGGCTAACTTTTGAGGAATTATCCTTCAAAAGATAACAGACAGTTGATAAAATACATATATTGGTTTCACTCTGCTAAAATAGATTAAGGGTATTTACAATTATGTGATGCCAGGACGTGACAAATATATTAAGCTACCAGGTCAGTGCAGGTGCTTTCTCAACTTATAGTTGACAATTGAGTTAATATCATTGCCTTGATGGAAGCCAGGCTGAGGATTGATGTCAGCTACTGCCTAACCTGCTCTGCCTTTGTCTTCACACTTTCCTTACCCAGACCTTTGTGTTAGTGATGCTGGCAATGGTGATAGTGTGGGTCTAATTGGCAGATGACACTTTGGTTTGTCATCTGGCTCTTGCTATGCCTTTTCAGCATCTCATCTTGTCCCATTCCTCTTGGTTCTGGTGTAAAACGTTCTTTCTCCAGCCAAGTACCATGCCAATTTTCAAACTGAACTATCTTCATGACTTGCCTTGCTAAGTCTCTGTACTGAGAAACTTCTCATCAAGAGTTTCAGCTGCATTCATATCATCATGTTTCTCTTCTTTGAGTTCACTGTCCTCTTATGCTTCTCTGTTAATATATCCCTTTATGGACAGTCCCCAGTCTTCTATCTCACATGGTCTCACTACTCCCATTGCATTAATCACATGGTAAAGACACCTCTGACCACTCCCCTAATTTGTTTTCCATTCATATTCATTTTCCCTCTCCCGCCTTTACCTTCTTTTGTGACCAGCTTTGGGATATAAGACTATCTCTTATTTAGTTACAGTAAAATCATAACAAGTTGAATCACAGCCCACTCATAAAGTTGTGTTAGGCACAGCTTCAAGACAGCAAAGCAAGCTGCAATTAAACCTGATTTGCTTGTAAATGTCAAAAAAAAACCTTTGAATACTCAGTGATGTAGCATATACAGTTCTGCAGGCTGGAACAGAAGACAACTTTTCTGCAGCCAGAGTTCAAGTTATCTGCATTTTATTCATTGCTATTTCAGTGCAATAACTTTACTGTCAAAATTCAATTGTTTACTTTTCATTCACTGTTCTCAAAAATATTCCCGCAGCTGGCATACGATTTGTTTAGCCATTCACTGCCAGATGTGGTTGGAACACAGGAAAGCACCATCAGGACCTGCTGTCAACAATAAAGACAACTTGCTTTTCTCAGATCATCCTGAGTTGCAAAGATAAAACCTCACTGCTTTCCCCTAACCATGTAGTTTTCTGTACTGCAATCCAATTTCTTATCACCAAGCATGGCTGTGATACTGACCAGAGTTGTGATTAGAGTGGTGCTGGCAAAGTGCAGCAGGTCAGACAGCATCCGGAATCTGTTTTGATAATGGAAGTGCATTGATACTTTGCTTCATTAACATATTTAATATAGCTGTAGCAAGATATTCTTTCTGTGATCTCTTATATCAATGCTTCAATGGTTTTTGGACAAGTTTAAGAAGTGTGACATGTTTGAAGTCTCTGTTATTGCTACCTTAATGATCTAACTGATTGATACTGTTATGGGGTTCCAGGAACAGCAGTTTCTGTTTCAAAATAGATTTTGTGAATTTCTACTTTCCTCTCAGCAGCTCCCTAGTTGCCATTGGTTTGTATACAGCTTACTGGACAATGTACATAATGCATATTAGGTGAATGGGCATGGAAATGGCATGAATAGCATGAGAGACAATGTGGAATGGCCAGGGGTCATGAGTTAGTCTAGCGAGTAAAAGGGGCTTTCAGAATGGTTGGGATCATGGGTTGGTATTGATTAGAGTGTAGAAGGTATGGAGAAGACCCTTTGGCCTTGCCTTTCAAAAATATCCCAAAACCAAACTATGATTCATGACTCCTCTGTGTGGCCATGTATGGAGAAGCTGGTTATGGAGAACCTAGTTCAAATCCATGAAAACTACAGAGATGTTTTTCCCACATGGAACCAGTCTGTTTGAGAGTGTAGATTGTGGGCTCACTGTCTGTGCCTTTATGACATCCAAGCAAATGCTGAGAATGGGTCAGGAATCCTGAAATTGTGTCCCATTGCCAATTTTAAAAGGCTTCAGTATCATTCCAACTCCATGAAAATTCAGCACTGAAGTTCAGGGTAAGTACAATGGTAGAAAATTGAGACCTAAGTTTCTTCATTTTTGTCTAGTATATTGAAAATAATCTCAATTTTATTTTCAGATTTTATTAAAGTATCTCAATTTTCTCAACCTAACACTCAAGATCTACCATCTGAATTACCTCCATGGGTGCGAAACCAGGAAAGGGCAGGTAAAGTTAAACGGGAATGTAAAATATACAACATAGGTACTTATACAACTTAATCAATGACTTAATAATACTGTTTATAATAAATGTAAAGGTTGATTGTTTGAACATAGGAACATAGTACTTGGAAATAATTTGAGTTGTAAGTTGACATCAGTTATATCAGACATTGAGTGGGCAATTGAATCCACAGTGCAGTTGATGGAAATTGGAGGTGGGGCTCTGTGCATCATATATTTTTGTGTAACTATGTTTTCATCACTACATTTTAAAAGATAAATAAAAGTAGCTACTTCACGTCACAGACTTTTGCAGAATAGTCTTAGTATTAAAGGTTATGGATGTTGTGAAGAGAACATAAAGTCATTCAAAGGGATATAGGTCGGTTCAGGGAATGGGCAAAGTTCTGCAAATGGAAAGTTCTGCAATGTGAAATTGTCCATTGTGACAGGAAAAATTTTAAAAATTGTATCTAAATCTTATCTAAATGGTGAGATATCACAGAGCTCTGAGATGCAGGTACCCTAGTGCAAGCATCACAAATAAAACATTAACATGCTGGAATAGTAAGCAGTTGGGAAATTTAATAGTATATTATAGTTGATCACAACAGGATTTGAATACGAAAGTAAGGAGGTTATGCTTTAGTTATATAGGGTGTGGATGAAACCTCACCTGGAGCACTATGTACAGATTTAGACACTTTATCGAAGGAAGAATGTAGATGTGTTGAAGACAGTTCAAAGGAGGATTATTTGACTAATTCCTGGGATGGTGGGGTTGGGAGAGGATTATCTGCTGAGGAAAAACTGCTTGTATCCACTGGAGTTTAGAACAGTAAGAAGTGACTTGGTTGAAATATACAAGATCCTAAGGAGTCTTGATGGGTTAGATGTGGAGAGGATATTTTCTTTCATGGGAGAATCTAGAACTAAGGCTCACTGTTTAAAAAGCAAGGGCCACTCGTTCAAAACAGATGAGACAATTTTCTTTCCTGTGAGTCTTTGGAAGACTCCTTCTAAAACGTTGGTGGAAGCAGTGTTCTTTATTATTTTGGAGACAGAATAAGATAGATTCTTGTTTTATCAAGGGCTAAATGTTTATCAGGTAGGCAGGAATGTGTATTTGAGTTTACAATCAGATCAACCATGATCTTATGAATGGCAAACAAGGCTGGAGGAGTGTACCCCATCACTTTTTTGGCATGAAAGTGTGAGGCTGATCTTTAATGAGAAAAGGAAAATCATGTTTCCACTGAAGGGGATGTACATTAGAATACAGTATATGGAAAAACATGTCTTTTGTAGCTGAACAAATAGGTTTGTAATGTATGCCAAGTCAACACATATCCCAATAATTGATAGTAATAAGGAAAATCCACCATTGTTTATCCTTGTACCTCCTTCCTGTCAGGAATATCTTATGCATCCTCAGCTGTATATGCTCATTCCTAATTGCCCAGACAGACAGTTATGAGTCAATCACATTGCTGTGGGTCTGAATTTAAATGTAAGCCTGATCAGGTAAGGATGGCAGTTTCTTTCCTTAACCTCTGTAGAGGTCTATTACATCAAGTAGCTAATTTTATAATTTGTTCATAGGGTGTGAGCATTGTTTGCAAGCCTAGAATTTATTGCTATTTCCTAATTATCCTTTAGAATGTGGTGATAAGCTGCCTTCTTGACCTGTTGGAATTCATCTGGTAAAGGTACAAACTCAGTAAGGTTAAGGAGAGTATTTCAGTGTTACGATACAATGACAGCCAAGCAGTGAGATATAGATTCATATCACTGTGGTGTGTGACTTGGGGAAGAACTTGCAGGCAATAGTATTCCCATGCATTGGCTGTTGTGATCTTTTACATGGTAGTTTTCACAGGTTTAGTAGGTGCAATGGTGAGGTCCTCCAGTAAATTTGTAGATGATCTATACAACTAAAGGCTAAAGTTTCCTGCTCTGGTTAAGGGGTGAGGGTGTGGGTTTCTTTCTCTATGATTATTTTTAAAATGTATCATGTAACATCTTTTTATAATGAACTGCAACTGACACTAAATTCCCAAACCTGCTGAAATAACTTTAACATTTAGTTTTTCCTGGCCTTTGTCACAATTTGCAACACATTCAATTTGACCGCCAATTTCATTAGAAGAAAATTTTATTATTACTTCAATTACTGGCAATTACTTCAATTACTTATTACTGGCAGTTAGCACTATTGCTATACCGTTTCTTTGCCAAAGACAACTATTTCTGTTATATTCTCGTTTGATAGATCACTATCATCAGTGTTTCTTTATTCTTTTAAACAACACAAAATTAAGTTAAGTAGCCCTGGATGGGACACTGTAACAAAGAAAAAAGCAAATGATTAAATGAAACTTGTAAAAGGTGAATGAAAGCTTACTACATCAAAATAGCATTATCTGGTGTATTCTCCTTTCACTGTGCTGGATCAAGGGATAAACTAATCACCCATGGTAAGGGATGATCTAAATAGAAAAACATGCTTATATAAGAAAGCCATTTATTGTATAATGACAATAGATGTAATCTGCATTAATTAACTAGGCATAATAAATTAGGATTATCAGTTCCTGTACAAAATACATCAGCTCCAATTGGCAATGCTCACAGACCTTCAGTTGCCTCACCAGAAGGCTGTGTGATATCATCATAGTGTTTGGACCTTGATGCAACATCAATGTTAGCACCTTCAGAGCTCTTACCTTATTCAAAAGCTTTTTCAAAACATACATCCTACAAGTTGACTCCAATGAACGTCTAGTCTTGCGTATCACAGGAAATGTGTTAAAATTCTTGTCTAGACAATTGAGTGTAGAAATGTTTATTTCACAGGTTCTCTTATGGTCTGCAAGCAAAGTATTTGAAGAACTTACTGATATTGAGCGTCAATTTCACAAAGCCCTTTACACAGTGCGAGCCTTTCTGAACTGTGACAGATATTCGGTTGCACTCTTGGACATGACAAAGGAAAAGGTCTTGTAATTTTTGCATCAGTACTTCAAATATGGCAGCATTGACTTGGTTATGAGTTATGTTCAGGTAACTTTATTTTCATTTTGATTTTGTCATTTTTATTGCAGGAATTTTTTGATCTTTGGCCAGTGCAAATGGGTGAAGTACCACCATACGATGGTCCAAGAACTCCAGATGGAAGGGTATATTTTACAATTCATTTCATTCAAAAGATATTACTTTTGTTTTGACATTTTTATTCTTACGTACTTTGTTTTTATCTATAGGAAATAAACTTCTACAAAATAATTGATTACATCCTTCATGGAAAAGAGGAAATTAAAGTCATCCCGTAAGTCTCTCTGTTCAATTAAAAAGTTGAGAAATGAATACACTTTTCTAAGTTGATTTAAGTTACTTCTCAGATCCACATTTGGATTCGGAGAAGAAAAAAAATCAGAAAATAGAATGGGCAGAAGTAATTTGATTGGATATTTAGACAGAATCTTCTGTTCTCATTGGTGAGCTTGGAAGCAGGATAAAGCATACCTGGATGTCACCACCTTTCCATCTCTCCCAGAACTATATCTGAGCAGGAAAACCCATGGTCAAATCTCCCATCCCACTACCAATTGAGACCCCTATGTGAGCAAGCAATAACTACTTATGGGCCTCATTCCCCTCCTGATGGTATTAACCAATGTCAGAAAGGTCTGCTCCTTTACACAACAGCTAAAACTGTTCAGTCAGCTGGTTACCCTTTATGTATGAAGCAAAGGGAAAGGACACATACACACCTGCAAAGGGACAAGTTATATTTCACAGAGGAAAGAAATCTGGATTTATTAGATCTACTTAAGGAGACCACGTTTTGGTGAACTTGAGTTATTCAAAACCCCACTGCTTGCATTGTAATTTGTACCCACTCCCATTTACCCATGCCCCTGTGCTCACTGACCTACAATTCGCTTCCAGTTAAACACTACCTCAATTTTTGTTCTTTCTCGTTCGTGTTTTAAAATACTTTCATGCATCACTTCTACTATCCTAAAATGTCATTCAGTCCCACAAACCTCTGTAATAGTCTCTGTACTTCATTAATTAGAGGCCTCTTAGACAAGCCCAATTTTATTCATATCACACTGATGACCATGTTTTTATTTGTCAAGACCATAAGTTCTGGAAATTGCTCCTTAAACCTCTCCAACTCTCAAGTTTTAAGACACCCTTTAAAATCTATATCTTTGACTGAGATTCGGGTCACCTGAATTGATATCTGCTTATTTGGTGTGGTGTTTAATTTTGTTTTGTAACACTCCTGTTAAGTAGTTTAGGATATAATATTCCATTAAAATCATTATTTTAGATACAAGTTGTTATTGTCTAATATTATGTGATTGGCCCTTGGTAATAAATTCTGTGTTCAAAATACAAAAAAAATTATAAAAGAAACCTTTCAGCAGAAGAGTGGTTTGAATGTCTTGTAATTAATAGGTCCACTGCAGGAAAATGTTATCAATTCATTCCCTTAGGCATGCATTCCCCCTGCATGTTCTTTTCATTGCCAATCTTTTCAATGTCAACTTTGGTTCAGCAGTAGCATTCTTGCCTTCAAATCCCATTCAGTAATTTATGCATTTCAGTGCAAGGCTGGGAGACAGGTCCTTGAAGACAGATGTTAAGCTGAGATCCCAACTGCTCTCTCAGATGATATAGATCTAATTGCACCATTTTTTGGGAGGATGGGGGAGTTCTTTTGCCACCCTACTCAACCTTCCTTCCTTTACTAATATCACTGAAAGAAGTCCTGTATGTTTCCAACTGTTGTCCAGGGAATTTTGTATATAAACTAACAACCTTCACTGTCTATACTGCAACAGTGACAAGGCTTTAACATTTCTTTGGAATGTCCTGACACTGTAAATAGTGCAATATAAATGTTCATTTCTTAGTTTCTAAAAAAACATCACTTTTTCTCTATTGCTTTCCATTCATGCCCATCTCGCTTATCTTCATTTGTAGAAAACTTAGAATAGCTGCAATGTATTCAAGTCCAAAGAAAAATGTTGACCTCTGTTCTTCCCCACCCGTCTTCAGTTCAATCCATTCTATTCTGTCCCTTTTATTGCAATCTCTCCGTTCCTTCACATAGGAAGGACAGAATTTAATCCAGGTATTTGTGTTCTCTCCAAAGAGCCAGAGAAACAGTGACAGCCCAGCGTCGTCTCTTTTTGGAATGGCTTGTTTTATTAAGTGTCATTCATAGACTTTCATGGCCAACAGTGGGTCTTGGTATCAAGGACCTGAGAAGTCAAAATTCCAAACAACCACCCAGTCAAGAGCCACCAAACAATCAACAGCTAATTGCTCCTCATTGCCCTGTCACTGGGGAATAGATGTTTGCTACTGGAAAGGTGCCCAGCAGACGGCCAGCACTTATATTTCTGATATCAGATGTTTTTATTAAGAGGAAGTCACTGCAATTACTTTTTCAACTGAAATGGTTTCCTCTAATAAAGATAATTTATTTTTTCAGGAATCCTCCTCCAGACCATTGGGCCCTAGTTAGTGGGTTACCATCGTATGTTGCAGAAACCAGTCTTGTAAGTTTTGTACCCCAACAGTAGACACAACAGAACCTTGCTGTGCTTTAGTATTACATTAAAGCAAGTTGTTCTATCAATGTATGTTGACTGAGACTAAGGGGGAAATTGTCTGTATTTCATGTTTCTCCAGATATGCAACATTATGAATGCAGCTGCAGATGAATTCTTTGAATTTCAGGTAGGTAAATGCAAAGAGAAAATGATGGACGGTTGTCAAGCCTGCTAGAATGGGCAAGGTGATGATTGGCCCCAGGGAATTGTGCGGGTGTCCATGCATCAGATTCGTGATGATGGAAAGCTGTAAGCAATTAAGTCAGTAGTGGGAAGGCAATAGAACAGAAATCACATTCATTGGCTCATTGATTTGCTTATTTGCCTTATATATTATTAATTGCAATTTGGCATATTTTAATTCTGCTTCTGCAGCTCAGTTAAACTCACATGTGTCTCTCGTACCTTCAGTTACCTATCCAGTGAAAGCTAGCAACTTATGTGTGGGGTCCACAACTCACTGTGTGGACTTAGAACAATACAGCACAGCACAGAACAGACCCTTCAGCCCACCATGTTGTGCCGAACATTTGTCCTAGCTTAAGCACCTATCCATGTACCTATCTAATTGCTGCTTAAAGGTCATCAATGATTCTGACTCTGCCACTCCCACAGGCAGCGCATTCCATGCCCCCACCACTCTCTGGGTAAAGAACCTACCCCTGACATCCCCCCCATACCTTCCACCCTTCACCTTAAATTTATGTCCCCTTGTAACACTCTGTTGTACCCGGGGAAAAAGTCTCTGACTGTCTACTCTATCTATTCCCCTGGTCATCGTATAAACCTCTATCAAGTCACCCCTCATCCTTCACCGTTCCAATGAGAAAAGGCCTAGCACTCTCAACCTATCCTCATACGACCTATTCTCCATTCCAGGCAACATTCTGGTAAATCTCCTCTGCACCCTCTCCAAAGCTTCCACATCTTTCTTAACGTGAGGCGACCAGAACTGCACACAGTGCTCCAAATATGGCCTTACCAAGGTCCGGTACAGCTGCAATATCACCTCATGACTCTTGAATTCAATCCCTCTGCTAATGAACGCTAATACAGCATAGGCCTTCTTACAAGCTCTATCCACCTGAGTGGCAACTTTCAAAGAGCTATGAACATAGACCCCAAGATCCCTCTGCTCCTCCAACTAACTAAGAACCCTACCGTTAACCCTGTATTCCACATTCTTATTTGTCCTTCCAAAATGGACAACCTCACACTTGACAGGTTTGAACTCCATCTGCCACTCCTCAGCCCAGCACTGCATCATATCTAAGTCCCTTTGCAGCTGACAACAGCCCTCCTCACTATCCACAACTCCACCAATCTTGGTATCGTCTGCAAATTTACTGACCCACCCTTCGACTCCCTCTTCCAAATCATTAATAAAAATTACAAACAGCAGAGGACCCAGAACTGATCCCTGCGGAACTCCACTTGTAACTGGGCTCCAGGCTGAATATTTACCATCTACAACCATTTGCTGACTTCGACTGGTTAGCCAGTTCTCTATCCAACTGGCCAAATTTCCCACTATTCCATGCCTCCTGACTTTCCGCATAAGCCTACCATGGGGAACCTTATCAAATGCCTTACTAAAATCCATGTACACTACATCTACTGCTCTACCCTCATCCACATGCTTGGTCACCTCCTCAAAGAATTCAATAAGACTTGTAAGGCAAGACCTACCCCTCACAAATCCATGCTGGCTGTCCCATATCAAGCAGTGTCTTACCAGATACTCATAATTCCTATCCCTCAGTACCCTCTCCATTACTTTGCCTACCACTGAAGTAAGACTAACTGGCCTGTAATTCCCGGGGTTATCCCTATTCCCTTTTTTGAACAGGGGCACGACATTCGACACTCTCCAGTCCCCTGGTACCACCCCATTGACAGTGAAGACGAAAAGATCATTGCCAACGGCTCTGCAATTCCCTCTCTTACTTCCCACATAATCCTAGGATATATCCAATCAGGCCCGGGGACTTGTCTATCCTCAAGTTTTTCAAAATGCCCAACACATCTTCCTTCCTAACAAGTATCTCCTCTAGCTTACCAATCTGTTTCATACTCTCCTCTTCAACAATACGGTACCTTTCATTTGTAAATACTGAAGAAAAGTACTCATCCAAGACCTCTCCTAACTCTTCCGACTCAATACACAGTCTCCCACTACTGTCCTTGATCGGACCTACCCTCATTCTCTTCATTCTCATGTTTCTCACATACGCATAAAAGGCCTTGGGGTTATCCTTGATCCTACCCGCCAAAGATTTTTCATGCCATTTTTCATGACTTGCTGCGGATTGACTCATAGGGTTCTGGATTGATTTTGGGAAATATTTACTCTGTGTGCAAATTTGCTGAGCAGATTCTCTGAGAGATGCAGCCTCAGGGGAGAAAATTCAGAGTCTGGACATACTGGGTCCAAAATTTGGTAAGGGTCAGTTGAACCTAATGACGTAGTGATTGGCCAATCAATGCAGGTGATGTGGGCTTGCTACTGGATTACATGGTAAGGACCAACTCAAATAATGTAATCCATCCCTTAAAATGGCATCATAAATTTGAGGCCGTCGGATGAAGATAGCTGTAGGGCTGCCTGCAAGGAAATCAAAAAGTAATGGCAGTGTGGGAAGCATCCATCCTGTCTTTGTTTTTATGTTTGAGCACTGGAGGGGATGTGATGGTTGTACTGTGACATCTCTGACCTCAGTTTGACACATCAAATGATCTAGCGTGACATCAGAGGAGTCGTCTTCTTGGATAACGGCATGTATTTTTGTGTTGGAGCAACAAGAATTTATATGCTGGAAGTTAAAACCTACAGAGCAATTCTTAAAAGGTCTGCAAGACAATTTCTAAATCCAGCACAAGACTTATTTGCCCTTTAAATATGCTGCCAGCTCAAAGTCATCAGGTGGTGCAGGATTCTTGATGGTTAATGACTGTATGAGCTGCTCCTTGCCATGTAATCCAGTGGCAAGCCCACATCACCTGCATTCATTGGCCAACCACCATGTCATTAGGTTCAACTGACCCTGACAGACCCGTACCAGATCCCAAACGACATAAAATCATAGAGTCATGCAGCATGGAAACACACCCTTTGCCCAACTTGTCCAGATGACCAGTGAATGCCACAATGTTAGGACTAAATCCAACCCAATGGTTCTATGTAAATTTATTGGAGCTTGCATAGATTCACTGACCTCAAGTGAACATACATAGATCAGTTTGTCAGATATACTATGGATAAATCACAAATCCCTGAATATAGTTTAAATCCATTCTATTCACATTTACAGAAAGAGCCACTTGATAGTTTGGGATGGACAATTAAAAATGTGCTATCGATGCCAATAGTAAACAAGAAAGAAGAGATTGTTGGAGTTGCCACCTTTTATAATAGGAAGGATGGAAAACCATTTGATGAAATGGATGAAACTTTGATGGAAGTAAGTTTCAATCTGGTAACTTTGGAATCCTAATCAGACTACAGGATACTGCATATTGACAAGTCTTTATCTTTTGTAGGCCTTGACACAATTCCTTGGGTGGTCTGTTTTGAACACGGATACATATGACAAAATGAACAAATTAGAAAATAGGAAAGATATTGCACAAGATATGGTGAACTATCATGTTAAATGCTCTAAAGATGAAATACAAGATATCCTGGTATGTTGGAAAAAAGTTAATGAACTTTGTTCAGCAATGTTATATCATATTGAAATTAAATTTCCAGCAATGCTATGATTCCAGAAACAAATCACTAACAACATTATATTTGCCAGAAAACTAGAGAATACTTTGATAGAGAACCCGATGAGTGTGAGGAAGAAGATCTTCAGGAAATATTGGTGAGTGAACCATTCTGGATTTATTGTTATACACTTATGTTTAAGATGCATCTTTTGCAATAAGTAAATAGAAAGACTGAAGAAACACTCTCAACAAAAACATTACTTTAAGAATACTCTAAACAATTTCTCTAAATAATGAACAGCAAAGACTATGCATCCTCTTTTCAAAAAAGGGAAATTTTCTTCTTTTCTTTGAACTTGTCCCTACTCCCTTGGCTATGGTCAGTTTACAGAAGAGTGACACTTAGTGCACGATTTTAAGATAGCACAAGTTGAGAGATTTCTCATCTCATTCTGCTGACATCAGTAAAAAGCACCTCTAAATGCAATTTCTCCCCCATGGGGGCAGTTGCAAAATCAAGCCAATCAACCCAGAAACCAGAGCAGAGTTGGCCACGTGAGTAGTTAAATGCTGAGGCGGAATATTTAGAAACCCCACTTCAGTTCTCTGGGATTTTGTCCTAGGTTTTTTAGAAGATGTTAAACTCACTAAGCACTAAACCCTTATTACCCTCTCCTGCCCTCTTTGGCACCCCTATAGCCAGTCACATGGTTTCTACCATGAGAAGATCTCAAGATCCATATGGAGATTAAAAGATCTTCTAAAAATGAGTAGAACTCTCTCTCCTCCATATTTGATCAATTTTATTTATTTGTTCACGAGATATTGGCATTGCTAGCTAGGTTTTAATTTCTTGCACACCCCTAGCTGCCCTGGAGCCAGTGGTGATGGTTCATCCTCTTGGTTTGCTGCTGCCATCCTTGGAGTGCACAGTTCTGTTAGGAGGGGAGTTCCAGTTTTTGACTCAGCAACAGTGAAGTACAGGTGGTCCAGTTCAAAGTCAGGATTGTGAGATGTTCAGAAATTCTACCACATTGTTAATTATTATAATTCATATCTTTGTTTTTGTATTATTTTTAAGGCTGAAGAACTTCCAGATGCTGAGGAATCAGAACTCTATGAGTTTCACTTTTGTGATTTTGAATGGTCTCCATTGGACCTTGTGAAATGTGGAATACAGATGTATTATGAACTTGGTGTGGTTGATAAGTTCCACATACCACAGGCGGTGAGTCATTTTGTTTGTTTACACTGCAACCAATTAAATGTGATAAAATAGGGTTACTGTATTCCAGTCTGTTGACAGGCACGTTATGCACTTTGCTCAATGTGCAAAAAGTCAATGCATTTTGTAAGAGCATGTGTTTTAGCAGATTATAGCCTTTTTCCTTCAGTAAGGCTTTTGCATCATCATTGTTAAAACACCATAGTGTCCTGTATGTCCAATGTAAGGAACAATGTGTGAATTTTTGCATTGGCATTCTTTAGTTAAAGTTATTGGATGTTGATGAGTTAGAGCACCCCAATATCATTAGATTTATGATGGAAAAAAGGTTTTAAAATAATGTTTTTCATGGAAGGAAATGCAAAGGGAAAAAGTTCCTAATGGGAGTTGTGTACAGGTCTCCTGGCAGTAATCAGGATATGGGGAAGAAAATAAATCAGCAGATGGGAAAGGCATGTAAGAAAGGAACTATTAGAATAATCATTGGGGTGGTGGGCTTCAATATGGAAGTGGACTGGGAAAATCAAGTTGGTAGCAGATGTCAAGAAAAGGAATACTTGGGATGTCTATAAGATGATGTTTTTGGAGCAACCTGTGGTACAACCCACTATGGAACAGGCAGTTCTAAATTTGGTGACAGGTAATGAGTTGGATAATTAAGGAGCTTAAGGTGAAGGAGCCCCTAGCGGGCAATAACCATAATATTATAGAACTCACCCTGCAGTTTGAGAGGGAAAAGCTTGAATCAGATGTAATGGTATTACAATTGAGTAAGGTAACTACAAAGAGCTGGTGAGAGTTGATTGGAAGGGGAGCTAGCAGAGAAGATGGTGAAACAGCTAAAGTACCAGTTTTTGGTGGTTATTTAGGAGGCACAGCAGAAATTCATACAAGGGAAGAAGCAGCATACTAAGGGGAGGATGAGGCAATCATGGTTAATTTGTGAAGCCAGGAACAGCATAAAAGCAAAATAAAAATTATACAATGTGTTGGAAATTAGTGGGGAGTCAGAGGATTGAGAAACCTTTTATAAATCAGCAGAGAATACTGAAAGAAAGTATTTTTTTCTGGCTGGAGAATTAGTAATGGGGAGCAAAGAAATGCTAAAAGAACTGAATAGATACTTTGCATCAGTCTTCACAGTGGAAATCATCAGCCGCATACCAGAACTTAAAGAAATTTGGGGCAGTGGTAAATGTAGTGGTCATTGCTAAGGAGAAGGTTCTGGGGAAACTGAAAAGTCTGAGAGTGGGTAAATCACCTGGACCAGATGGACTATCCTCCAGAGATCTCAAGGAGATAGCTGAGGAGATTGTAAAAATATTGCTGGTGATTTTTCAGGAATCACTGGTGTCAGGAAGGGTCCCAGAGGACTAGAAAATGATTAATGTAACATCCCTGTTTAAGAAGGGAGGGAGGCAGAAGGCAGGAAACAATAGGCTGGTTAACCTGACCCCAATCACTGGTAAGATTCTATAATGTATTATTAAGGATGGGAGTAGTGTACTTGAAAGTGCATGGTAAAATAGGGCTTTGTCTGTATGGCTTGGTCAAGTGGAGATCATGTCTGATAAATCTGTTAAAGTTTATTCAAAAAGTAACAAGCAAGTTAGATAAAGGGGAGACAGTAGATGTGATCTATCTGGATTTCTAAAAGGCCTTTGACTAGGTGTTGAATAGCATGTTGCTAATTAAGATAAGAACCCACAGTGTTAGGGGCAAGGTATTGATATGAATAAAGGATTAGCTGACTGGCAGAAAGAAGGATGGCAGTTAGTTACTAATGGAGTTCTACAAGGACTGTATTGGGACTACAACTATTCACATGATACATTAACAATACATCCAAAAGCAGAAACGCACTGCCAAAGCTGTATAAAGCTCTGCTCAGACCATAGTTGGAACATTATGGGTCATGAATCTAGAGGTCCAGTGGAGTTTTACAGGGATGAAGAGCTTGGCATATGATGACCAGTTAAAAACTCTAGGTTTGTTCTCAACGGAGTTTAGAAGGATGAAGGGGATCGCATTGAAAGTTACCGAATACTGAAAGGAGTGGATAGAATGTTTCTACACACAGGAGAGACTAAGACTGAGGTGCACAGCCTCAGAGTGTAGGGACAACCTTTTAAAACTAAGCTGAGGAGGAATTTCTTCAGCCAGTCGGTGGTGAATCTGTGGAACTCATTGCTGCAGAAGGCTGTGGAGGCCAAATCATTGAGTGTCTTTAAGACAGAGATTGATAGGTTCTTGATTAGTAAGGGCATCAAGGGTTATAGGCAAAGGACAGGTGAATAGGGTTGAGAAACATGTCAGCTATGATTAAATGACAAAGTAGACTTGAATAGTCTTATTCAGCTCAGATGGCTTATGGTATTATGTAATCAAGGTTATTGTAATTTGCTCTGTATTCTTTATATTTTTAACATTTTCCAGCAATAAAATGTATTTTTTGTTTCTGTACTGAAGCGATCTCTGAAATGATTGGGTTTAAGTGTAAATGTTCTTTCTTTGTTCACCATCCTGGACCAAAGAGGAGGTTTAAAGGAAACAACAGAGAAACTAGTTAGTGAGGCCTAAAATCATCATAAAACCCTTCCTTCCTCCCCAATCATGAATTACACCAGGTCCAAAGTAAATGCAGATGAAGTTGTGGCGCCCAGTTTCTCAGCTAATATTCCTCCTGGTATCCTTCATTTCTGCCCCATCCAAGTGGGTGGTCGACTTGGTTACTGAGCCCATACATTAAAAGTAGAAAGAAGGACCTGTTCTAGGATTCCATCATATCTGCCTGATCCCTTATCTTCTGAAAGCTCAACCTGAAAATGTGCCCTTTCATACTTCCTTGAGTGTCCTTTGGCACGAGAAAGTACGATTTGTTTCTAACACTTTGATTTTCCTTGATAACACTAAAGATAATTGGTTGGGAATACACACAAGGGATTTTATGATGTTTTTAAATTTGATGAGGAGTTCAAGGGTTGCTAGTGTTATTATATGGCTTGTTGTTTCTACACCAGTTTATGAATTCTCTGGGGAGCCATGCATCTTGTCTGACGCAAAACTCTTCTTGATTCCAGTAAAGTTTTAGAGATAAGATGAAGAGCAAGTCTTAAAAGCTCAACACCAAAATACAGTCAGCAATGTTGGGAGTGCTGTTTGTGAGCGTGTGACCCAGACTCTTATAGTTACTGTTGAAAATTGCTGGGGATAGAGATACCAACAGGAAATCCAGAATTTGATCACATCCACTATTTTCAAAGGCCTTCCTTCTCTGTTTTGACACCAACAAAAATATTTATGTCAAAAAAAATGAAAGTTCAGCCTGCTTTTAAAATATACATTTGAATAGAAAATAACTTGGTGATTTTGTAAAATGTAGAGAAATTACAGCAATTGTAACCAGCTTGAAGAAAATCTCATCACAAAACTAACATTTTGTTTCGAGTAAATTAGTCACAAGGCTTTTTGTTATGCGACAGGTATTGGTCCGTTTCATTTATTCTCTAAGTAAAGGATACAGAAAAATCACCTATCACAACTGGCGGCATGGCTTCAATGTTGGGCACACCATGTTTGCCCTTCTCATGGTAAGAACTTACCTTCTTATGTCTACAGATGAAATATGAAATTGTAGGACGGTTATAGCACATAAGCATGTTGTTCAACTTATTTGCATCTATATTGTCTCTCCCTGCTTGTTCCCACATAACCCTCGAATCTGAATTAAGTTATTCAGTCTGTGAATTATAAAAGGACTCATTAACCTTGATATTGTCAGAGATTAGTGTTCTCAACAAAGTGAGTTTGAAGTTTCAGGCAGGCTGCAAGTCCCAGTTTCCTCGCATGTTACGGAGTTAGTTGGCACCTGCTTTTTACTAAACAGGTTCCACATTAAGAAGCCAGGCTGATTTAACAGGTCTGAATCCCAGCTGGAACTGCATAGCTAGGGACAAATTTGCTTCTCCTCCTGGTCCATGAGCAATTCAGTAAAGGATCTGACCTTTACCCCGAAGGTGTCCTTGCCTCTATTAAACTACCATTTTTCCTGAGACCTGGGAAACTGAATAAATCTGTGAAACAGGGTGTCCCACTTTCACTATACTAATAAAGTTGTGAATTGAGCTCTTAGGTGTGCTTTGATTGGCAATCCCTTGACCTGTTTCTTTTAAACAGAAAAGATTTCTGCCTAATTGATTGCTCTGAAATACACAGTCAGCACAAAATGACGTCCACAGTCCAGGTTAAAATTGTGTTATTAGTTATTCTTTGATGTCTACTCAGTGAATTATGCCTGTCAGCCAACACCCAAGGCAATTCCATTACCATCTCTGGATATGTTTTATCTCATTAGAGGCTGTGGCACATTTGGAAGTCAATGGCACTGAGAGTACCCATAATTGATTCCAGACCCCATGATGTCTTATGTCATCAGAGGTAAAGTAACCTCCTGCTGAGTACCATCTATTACCCTCCCTCAACTGATAAGTCAGTGCTATTCTATGTTGAATATCAGTTGAAGAAGGACTGAGGGTAGCAAGGGGACAAAAGCACTCTGAGTGGAGAATTTCACTGTCTATCACCAAGAATAACTTGGTAGCACTGCACTGACAGAGCTGGGTGGCTCCTGAAGGACAAAGATGCAAGATTGACATTGTGGCAGGCAATGAGAAAACAATCAGCCTGTACTAGTCTACATTTTACAGATGCATCTGCTCTTGAAGACAAACGTATGAGGTTGACTATTACACATTCCAAAATGTTCCTTAGTTCTCAGAAAGCACACAGCTTCCATGGAGTTTCCATAGTAATACACCTTGCTAAATGCAATGGATTCAGAATGGATCCATCAGCTCAAAACCTGGGGAACCATGTGATGCTGCAGTCACTTAGACACATCAGAATTATATTCCACTGCAATAAGTAACTTCACCATACAGCACATCGCCATTACCATTAGTCCCGGGAGCCAATTATGATTCAATAACAATAATAAGGATGCCTATGTCAGGCTTCTACTTATTGACTACAGTTTCACCTTCAGCACTACAATTCCAATCACACTAGTCTCCAAATTCAGAAACCTTGGTCCCTGCTGCACCCTCTGCAATTGAATCCTCAACTTCTTGACCCCCAGACCACAATTAGTGAAGATAGGCAACAACACCTCCTTCACAACAATCCTCAACACCAACATCCTGCAAGGATGTGTACTTAATCCCTTACTGTACTCTCTGTACGTTCATGACTGTGTGGCCAAATTTTGTCAGAACTCTATCTCCATGTTTGCTGATGACATCACCATTGTAGGCCGGACATCAAACAATGACAAGACAGAATAACGGAATGAAATCGAGTGCTTGATGGAATGGCATAAAGAATAACATCTCTCACTCGATGTCAGCAAAACTAAAGAGCTGATCATTGACTTCAGGAAGCAAGGAGGAGGGCACATCCCTACCTACATCAATGAAGCTGAGGTGGAGATGATTGGGAGTTTCAAGTTCCCAGGAATGATGATCACAATGACTTGTCCTGGACAACCCACATTAATGCAGCAATAAAGATGCAAAACAATGCTTCTTCTTCCTTAGGAGGCTAAGGAAATTCAGCATGTGCAAAAGGATTCTCACCAACATTTATAGATGCACCATAGAAAGCATTCTATCTGAATGCATCATGGCTTGGTATGGCAACTGCTCCACAGAGAGTTGTGAATACAGTCCAGTCTATCTATGCATATGTCTCACTGCCTCAGAAAGGGAACCAACATCATCAAAGAACACTCCCATCCTGATGATAATCTTTTCCAACCTTTTCTGTCAGGCAGAAGGTACAAAAGCTTAAACACACGTCCCAACAGGTTCAAGAACAGCTTCTACCTTGTTGTATTTGACCTCTGAATGGATCTCTCAAATTTCAAATCTAATGTTAACTTACTTTTTGTCACCTTCTTTGCAGCCGTAACTTCGTATTCCTCACTGTGTTCAATCACCCTATGATCTTTGTATGATACTACACACATAGAATCAGAGTCATAGAGATGTACAGCATGGAAACAGACCCTTCGGTCCAACCCCTCCATGCCGACCAGATATCCCAACCCAATCTAGTCCCACCTGCCAGCTCCCGGCCCATATCCCTCCAAACCCTTCCTATTCATATACCCATCCAAATGCCTTTTAAATGTTGCAATTGTATTAGCCTTCACCACATCCTCTGGCAGCTCATTCCATACATGTGCCACCCTCTGCGTGAAAAAGTTGCCCCTTAGGTCTCTTTTATATCTTTCCCCTCTCATCCTAACCTATACCCTCTAGTTCTGGACTCCCCGATCCCAGGGAAAAGACTTTGTCTCTTTATCCTATCTATGCCCCTCATAATTTTGTAAACCTCTATAAGGTCACCCCTCAGCCTCCGACGCTCCAGAGAAAACAGCCCCAGCCTGTTCCGCCTTTCCCTGTAGCTCAGATCCTCTAACCCTGGCAACATCCTCGTAAATCTTTTCTGAACCCTTTCAAGTTTCGCAATATCTTTCCGATAGGAAAGAGACCAGAATTGCACGCAATATTCCAACAGTGGCCTAACCAATGTCCTGTACAGCTGCAACATGACCTCCCAACTCCTGTACTCAATATTCTGACCAATAAAGGTAAGCATACCAAACACCTTCTTCACTACCCTATCTACTTGCGACTCCACTTTCAAGGAGCTTTGAACCTGCACTCCAAGGTCTCTGTTTAGCCACACTCCCTAGGGCCTTACCATTAAGTGTACAAGTTCTGCTAAGATTTTCTTTCCCAAAATGCAGCACCTCGCATTTATCTGAATTAAATTCCATCTGCCACTTTTCAGCCCATTGGCCCATCTAGTCCAGATTCTGTTGTAATCTGAGGTAACCCTCTTTGCTGTCCACTACACCTCCAATGTTGGTGTCATCTGCAAACTTGCTAACATTACCTCTTATGCTCACATCCAAATAATTTATGTAATTGACAAAAAGTAGAGGCCCAGCACCGATCCTTGTGGCAGTCCACTGGTCACAGGCCTCCAATCTGAAAAACAACCCTCCACCAACACCCTCTGTCTTCTACCTTTGAGCCAGTTCTGTATCCAAATGGCTAGTTCTCTCTGTATTCCATGAGATCTAACCTTGCTAATCAGTCTCCCATGGGGAACCTTGTCGAATGCCTTACTGAAGTCCATATAGATCCCATCTACTGCTCTGCCCTCAACAATCTTCTTTCTTACTTCTTCAGAGAACTCAATCAAGTTTGTGAGACATGATTTCCCATGCACAAAGCCATGTGACTATTCATAATCAGTTCTTGCCTTTCCAAATACATATATATCCTGTCCCTCAGGATTCCCTCCAACAACTTGCTCACCTCCGAGGTCAGGCTCACCGGTCTATAGTTCCCTGGCTTGTCTTTACCGCCCTTCTTAAACTGTGGCACTACGTTTGCCAACCTCCAGTCTTCCGACACTACAACTGTGACTATCGATGATACAAATATCTCAGCAAGAGACCCAGCAATCATGTCTCTAGCTTCCCACAGAGTTCTCGGGTACACCTGATCAGGTCCTGGGGATGTATCCACCTTTTAACTGTTTCAAGGCATCCAGCACTTCCTCCTCTGTAATATGGACATTTTGCAAGATGTCACCATCTATTTCCCTACAGTCTATATCTTCCATATCCTTTTCCACAGTAAATATTGATGCAAAATATTCATTTAGTATCTCCCCCATTTTCTGTGGCTCCACACAAAGGCTGCCTTGCTAATCTTTGAGGGGCCCTATTTTCTTCCTAGTTACCCTTTTGTCCTTAATATATGTGTAAAAACCCTTGGGATTCTCCTGAATTGTATTTGCCAAAGCTATCTCATGTCCCGTTTTGCCCTCCTGATTTCCCTCTTAAGTATACTCCTACTTTCTTTATACTCTTCTAAGGATTCAATCGATCTATCCTATTTTTACCTTACATATGATTCCTTCTTCTTCTTTACCAAACCCTCAATTTCTTTAGTTATCCAGCATTCCCTATACCTACCAGCCTTCCCTTTCACCCTGACAGGAATACACTTTCTCTGGATTCTCGTTATCTCATTTCTGAAGGCTTCCCATTTTCCAGCCGTCTCTTTACCTGCGAACATCATCTTTCAAACAGCTTTCGAAAGTTCTTGCCTAATACCATCAAAATTGGCCTTTCTCCAATTTAGAACTTCAACTTTTAGATTTGGTCTATCCTTTTCCATCACTATTTCAAATCTAATACAATTATGGTTGCTGGCCCCAATGTCTTCCCCCACTGACACCTCAGTCACCTGCCCTGCCTTATTTCCCAAGAGTAGGTCAAGTTTTGCACCTTCTCTAGTAGGTACATCCACATACTGAATCAGAAAATTGTCTTGTACACACTTAAGAAATTCCTCTCCGTCTAAACCCTTAACACTATGGCAATCCCAGTCGATGTTTGGAAAGTTAAAATCCCCGACCATAACTACCCTATTATTCTTAAAATAGCTGACGTCTCCTTACAAGTTTTTTTTCTCAATTTCCCTCTGACTATTGGGGGGTCTATAATACAATCCCAATAAGGTGATCATCCTTTACTTATTTCTCAGTTCTACCCAAATAACTTCCCGGGATGTATTTCCAGGAATATCCTCCCTCAGCACAGCTGTAATGCTATCCCTTATCAAAACTTCCACTCCCCCTCCTCTCTTGCCTACCTTTCTATCCTTCCTGTAGCATTTGTATCTTGGAACATTAAGCTGCCAGTCTTGCCCATCCCTGAGCCATGTTTCCGTAATTGCTATGATATCCCAATCCCATGTTCCTAACCACGCCCTGAGGTCATCGCCTTCCCTGTTAGGCCCTTGCATTGAAATAAATGCAGTTCAATTTATTAGTCCTACCTTGTCCCTGCCTGCCCTGACTGTTTGACTCACTTCTGTTCTCAGCTGTACCCGTCTCAGATCGATCTCTTTCCTCACTATTTCCCTGGGTCCCACTCCCCCTCCACACATTACTAGTTTAAATCCTCCCAAGCAGTTCTCGCAAATCGCCATGCCAGTATATTAGTCCCCTTCCAATTTAGGTGCAATCTGTCCTTCTTGTACAGGTCACTTCTACCCCAAAAGAGATTCCAATGATCCAAAAATGTGAATCCTTCTCCCATACATCAGCTCCTCAGCCATGCATTCATCTGCTCTATCCTCCTATTCCTGCCCTCACTAGCTCATAGCACTGGGAGTAATCCAGATATTACTACCCTTGAAGACCTCCTTTTTAAATTTCTGCCTAACTCTCAGTAATCTCCCTTCAGAGTCTCAACCTTTTCCCTTCCAGTGTCGTTGGTTCCAATGTGGACAATGACCTCTTGCTGGCCCCCCTCCCCCGTGAGAACATTCTGCACCCTCTCTGAGACATCCTTGATCCTGGCACCAGGGAAACAACACACCATTCTGCTTTTTCTCTGCTGGTCACAGAAACATCTGTCTGTACCTCAGACTAGAGAATCCCCTATCACAATTGACCTACTGGAAGCTGACGTACCCCTCATTGCATTAGAGCCAGTCTCAATACCAGAAACTTGGATGTTCATGCTACGTTCCCCTGAGAATCCATCACCCCCTACATTTTCCAAAACAGCATACCTGTTTGAAATAGGTATATCCACAAAAGACTCCTGCACTAGCTGCCTACCTCTCTTACCCTTCCTGGAGTTAACCCATCTATGTGACTGTATCTGAGACTTTACCCCCTTCCTATACCTGCCATCCATCACATACTATAGCTGTTGCAAATTTCTCATCGCTTCTATCTGTCTCTCCAACCGATCCACTCGATCTGATAAGATTCATATCCAACAGCATTTATGGCAGATATAATCCACAGTAACCCCTTAAACTCTCTTTAAACTCCCACATCTGACAAGAAGTACATATCACTGCAAAGGCAATTTTTGCTCCTTCACAAATCTACACAAAACAAAACATTTTGCTGTACCTAGGTATGTGTGACAATAGGAGAAAGTGAGGACTGCAGATGCTGGAGATCAGAGCTGAAAAATGTGTTGCTGGAAAAGCGCAGCAGGTCAGGCAGCATCCAAGGAGAGGGAGAATCGACGTTTCGGGCATAAGCCCTTCTTCAGGAATCATGTGTGACAATAATAAATCAAATTAAAACAAATCAAAATAACAGAAGAGTATGTGAAGAGTGGCACTAGCTTTAGCTAAAAACTAAAGAGCGACCTTGTGATGACACAACACTTGATAAAGAGTACCCTAAGACCAATGTAAATAATGACACAACCAATGATGAAGAATTATGATGAAAAGTCAACAGAATCAAAACCTTAACTCTGCTTTCTCTCCACGGATGTTGTCAAACATGCAGAGTTTCTCCGGCAATTTCTGTTTTGTTACTCAACCAATGAACTGGACCAAAACTCTGCCGCAAATGTGTTGCTGGTCAAAGCACAGCAGGCCAGGCAGCATCTCAGGAATAGAGAATTCGACGTTTCGAGCATAAGCCCTAAACTCTGCCATCAACATCAATAACAACTTGTATTTACATCAGGTCTTTAAAGTATCAAAACATCCCACGAGTATTTAAAAGCAAAATTTGGCACCAGATCACTTAAGCCAATATTCGGGCAAATGATAAAAAATCTACCTTTTCATCAAAGAAGTGGATTTTAAGATGTGCCTTAAGGAAGAAAGAGGGAGATGGGGACAACAAGTCTCAAGGGTAGAATTCCAGACCTTAGAACCTACACACCCAAATGCAAAGTCACCAACTGTGGAGCAAAAATTCAGGTTTGGTAAAAGCCTTTTTGTCCAATTATTCATCAAGTTCCTAGACACTCTCCTCTCTTGCACTACATTTTTAGCTGAAGAGAGAGGAAATAAATCTAATGAAAGGGGCTTGTTTTGTGAGCTGTTGTATACCAGACAGTTCTGACTTATTAACACTACCCTGTGAATTTCTTTTAGACTGGAAACCTAAAGCGCTACTACACAGATCTAGAAGCTTTAGCCATGGTGACAGCAGCATTTTGCCATGACATTGATCACAGAGGAACAAACAACCTCTATCAAATGAAGTGAGTAACTATCACTCAAGGCAGTTGGCATGTGTTATTGCAATTATTTTGAATACTACGTTATAGCAAAAGACAATCATATTAATTATATTTCACCGATCCAATAGATCACAGGATCCATTGGCAAAACTTCATGGCTCATCCATTATGGAACGCCATCACTTGGAATTTAGCAAAACCCTGCTTCAAGATGAGGTATGTCAGGATTGTGTTAAATCCCAATATTCATATGACATCACAAGGAAGGGCTGGAAGAAATAGAAGACAGTCTGCTGATGGGCATAACACACACTGTGAACAAGTTTTACAAGTTAAAAATATTTTATGTATATTTTGTGTTTTTTTTAATGAAAAACTAACAGTAGATCAAAGTGTAAGATTACACATAATTTTATATGTAAGGATCATTGGAAAAGTGATAAAAATGTGTACTAGCAATGCTTTTGATAGCAGACATTTCTATGGTAACTTTTTAAAAAGTTTTCAATTTTAACTAAAGGATTGCATAAAAATAGCGGGAAATTCTACTCTTGTTAACTTGTAACTGCACCATCGGTTTCAGCTATTTCATATTTGATATATTCATGACGCCACACCTTTTGGCATTAATGTCAGTCATTTTCACTACCTATAGGCTGAGTCACATTTTGGAAATGTTGATGTATACAAAGCTACAGTGGTAATGTCCCTATCTCTTATCTGAAGGTCCAAGTTCAAGTCTTAGAGGTGTGTAATGATTTCTCCAAACTGGTTAACTCAAAAAGACTTAGAACACTTAGCAATTCAGACTGCTGGGACACAGTGTAATCCTGTGTTCTATCAATAAACCCATTATCAAGGAAATTAATTGGTGCCTAGTTTCATCCTTGATGATCTTGCTCAGGATCCAATTAGCAGCTTTTACAGAGCCATGGAAACAAGACATTTCCCATTTTCCTGCCATTGGTAATAAATAGCTGGAAATAATGATAGAAAAATAAACATGAAAGAACTGAAGATAAATGAGAATGACTGTTGAAAAGAGTTAATAATATGATCCTAAATATCTTCCTTTCTACATGGTTCTAACAGTAATGCAGTATGCGGTACTGATTAGATCTCATTTTTACTTAGTTTGTGGCTATTTGATTTTTAACAGGATTTAAATATCTTCCAAAATCTTAACAGAAGACAGTATGAACATGTCCTCCATCTGATGGACATTGCCATCATTGCTACAGATCTGGCACTTTATTTCAAGTACGTTTTTCAATACCTTAAAAAGACATCACAGATTTGGATTTCATCTAATTTTTTTGTGAGATATAGCATTCAATTGATGTGCACTTTTATTATTTCTATCACACCTCAGAAAAAGAACAATGTTTCAAAAGATAGTAGACTTGTCAGAAACATATGAAGATGATGAAGAATGGGTGCAATTTATGATACTGGAAACAACGAGGAAAGAAATAATCATGTAAGTGAAATTCTAGCTTTTTTTAATGGAATCTTTTTGAAATTCCAAATCTGAAATTAGACTTTAAAATGTGCTGAAGAAATATGGCTTCAATTATGCTGATAAAATTCGGAAAGTCAGAGACTTTAGAATGTTGAACTTCACATTTATTTCTGAATTAACAAAGGCACCAGAAATGTCAACAAATCACTCATCTCAGTTGACCTTGCAAAGTTCTCTTAACATCTGAGGGATTGTTCCAAAATTGAAAGAGTTGACCCACAGACTAGTTGAGCAACAGCTGACAGTCATTCTCATAGACTATGTCCCAGGCACCACTGTTGACATCTATGGACATATCTTGTCACATTATCAGGACAGACCCATCAGGGGTGATAACACATGGATATAGAGTTAGGAAGGAATTATCTTGAAAATCTTCAACTTTAACTCTGGACCCCATGAAGTCTCATGGCATCAGGTCGAAAGTGGCAAGGAAACCTTCTGCTAATTATCACCTACCACCCCTCCTCAGCTCTTGAATGAGTACACCAGCGTATTGAATACCACTTGGGAGGAAACAGTGAGAATGGCAAGGGCATAGAGTTTACACTGGATGGAGGACTCCAATCTCCATTATACTTATCCAGTACTACCACTACTGACTGAGCAGATTGAGTCTTAATGGACACAGTTGCTAAACTAAGTCTATGGCAAGTGGTGAGAGAACCGACATGAAGGGAAAATATACTTGTCCTCGTCCTCTCCAATATACTTGTTGCAGATGCATTTGTCCATAAATGTATAGTAGGGGTGATTCACTGTGCAGAGTGTGGAGATTGGCCTTCTATTTGAGGGTATCCTTTATTATGTTCTGTAACACTACCTTCATAGCAAATGAGACAGATTCCAACAGATCTAACAACTCAAAATTGAGAATCCATGAGGCACTACGGACTATCAGCAGCAGAACTGTATTCAACCACAATCTATGACCTCATCGTCTGTCATATCCTCCATTCTATAATTATCTACAAGCCAGCAAATCATCTATGGTTCAATGAAGAGTGCAGGAAGGCATGCCTAGAGTAGAACCAACCATCCCTACAACGTGAGGTGTCAACTTGGTGGTGTTACAATGCAAAACTATTTGCATGCCAAGCAGCATGTGATTGACAAAGCTAAGCAATGCAATGACAATCTATGGATTAGATCTAAGCTCTGCAGTCCTCTTGCATTTGGTTGTGAAAAATGATGAATAATTAAGCAACTCATTGTTGGAGAAGCGTCCACTTTGGTGGAGTCCCGACTATCAATAAAAATGATAGGGCTGAAGCATTTGCATTCACCTTAACCTAGAAGCACAAAAGGATAATCCATCCTAACCGACGATCTCCAACATCATTATAGTCAGCCTTCAGCTGATTCGATTCAATCTGTGTGATATCAAAAATCACTGAAAGCATTGGATACTGCAAAGGCTATGATCCCTGACAAAAACAAATCCAGCAATAGTCCTGAAGATGTGCTCCAGAACCAGCTTTACCCCTAGCTAAGCTGTTGCAGTGCAATTACACCTCTAGTATGTACTTATAAATGCAGAAGATTGCCAAAGCATTTCTGTCTATAAGAAGCAGATCAAATCCAACCAGCTAATTACTGCCCCATCAGTCTACTTCAATAATCAGAAGTGATGAAAAGTATCACTGACAGTGCTACCCAGTGACACTTCTTTAATGATAGTCTGCTCAATGATGCTCAGGTTATGAGGGCTATTCAGCTCCAAAACTCATTACAGCCTTGGTCTAAACATTGTCAAAAGAGCAGAACTTCAGATGAGAAGTGAAGGTGATTGCTTTTGACTAAGGCAGGATTTAACTGAGTATGATATCAAGGATTCAAGAATGTGGTGCTGGAGAAGCACAGCTGGTCAGACAGCATCTGAAGAGCAGGAGAATTGATGTTTTGGTCACAAGCTCTTCATCAGAAAGGGCTTATCATGATGTCAAGGAGCCCTAACAAAGCTAAAATCAATGGCAATCAAAGTGAAACTAAGTTCAAATCAATCAACAAAGTGTACTATCAAAAAGATATACTGCAGTAAACCATCAAAGCTCCTTTGATAGCATCTTCCGAACCAGTAACCTCTATCACCTTGAAACACCAGGGGCAGCTGTTGTATTGAAATACCATCACCTGTTTCTGTCCAAGCTACACATTATCCTGACTGGAAATAAATTGCTTTCCTTCACTGTCACTCAATAAAAGTCCTAGAACCGCTTTCCCATGTGCACTGTGGGGTGTTACCTAAACCTGCATGAATTGCGATGGTGCAAGACAGCAGTTCACCTTCTGAAATGCTGAACCAAGCAGAGATGCCCATTTCCCACAAAAAAAGCTTTCAACAAAAAATGCTTTGCGCAGTTCTGGTACCCTGGTTGTTGTAGTTATTGTGGTTTTATTGTGGTAATTACCTTTGTGTAATCCTGAGCATAATTAATTTAGGGCCATGATGATGACAGCATGTGATTTGTCTGCAATCACAAAACCTTGGGAAGTGCAAAGCAAGGTAAAATATCATTTTCTGTTTTATACCTACTTTTGTGTTCTTTCTTTGAACAATTTGCTGAGGAGTATTTTGCTTTATGAATTAAATAACTCTACATTTAAGTGAGTGTACTTATTTCTATTGATCTGTCTTGCACAGTAACTGATAAAAGAATAATGATTTGAGTTCATAGCGCTGCAGGGTCATAGTTTAGAGCTCCTGCAATGCAGCATGTTGCAACAATTCAGAGTGGTCAAGAAAATATAGATAGGGAATGAAGCAATGATGAATCATCCTTAGCTAAGAAAAATAATAATGAGAGTTGGTAGTATGCGAGAAGGAAAATTGGGATAAACCAGTTAACTGCAGATTGCTTAGCCTTGGTTAACTTGGCAGATTCAAAAAATAACAAAGTTAGTACTCATTGGGAAACCAGTTTATTCAAGAACAATCAGCGCTAATCTACAAAAGACAAATATTGTCTTATAAACTTTAATAGAGTTTCTAAAAGTGTTGTTTTTGCCTCATTTCAAAAGCATAACAAGCAGATTACTTTCGTTAGAAAGTTTCCTAATTGGAAAAACTCCAGGTGGCAGTAGTTAGCATCACACCATTCTCCTTATCCAAAAACCTTGAATGGGAATCTACCCAACAAGATCCACTGCGCCAGTTGTGCTTTAATTAATGATTATGAAATTAGTGGAGGTGTATTTGCCATACTTCTATGGTAAGTGCATGACCAGACACTTCCTTGGAATATAAACAGAAAAAGGTGTCAAAAATCAGCAGCTTAGACAGCATCTGTGGAACAATGATTAAGGTCTATGACCTTTCTTCACAACTGGGAATTGCTTAAATGGATATTTATTCATTCATGGAATGTGGAGATTACTGGCTAAGCCAGCAATTATTGCTCTTCCCTCCAGCAAATCACATTGCTGGGGTCTGGCAAATTTCCTTTCTTAAAGACATTGGTGAACCAGATGTTTATGACAAATTTGAATTCAATTTTAAAAATCTCAATGCAATTAAGTGGTTGCTGGTCCAGTAATATTATCACCACTCAACCACCTCCCCTCAATAAAGTAAGCTTATGCCTCCAGTAACTCCATAATTGTAATAATAGCCAACTATTGAATAAAGAACTATACCAAATTTTCTTACACATTGTCAATCTGCATTTCAATTAGTAAAGGCACTATATTCCTACATTAAAATTGATAGCCTATTTTCAGTTGTTACATTGTGTTGCATGTCTATCATTTTCTTTGTATTCAAGGTAGCTCTCTTAGTAGCAGCCGAATTCTGGGAACAGGGTGACTTGGAACGAACTGTATTGGAACAGCAACCTATTGTAAGTACTGGTACAATGGCTTGGATCAAATAATGGGATGATATATTGAACATAATAATGGCAGAATTTGTTGTTACAAGATATTTAACAAATTGTAATTCAACAAGTAATTTGAAAAATTAATTTGAGAAAAGACAAATGTCAGAATTTTTCTGAACTGCAGTGTTTATGGTTATTCGAAGTATTATTTAGAACTTTCATGTCTATTTTAGCCCATGATGGACAGAAACAAAGCTGATGAACTTCCAAAACTTCAAGTTGGTTTCATTGACTTTGTGTGCACTTTTGTATACAAGGTAAGAACATTGGTAGTAAAATATTTAAAGATTGCTCATTATTTTATTATTGAAATACTATTTAAAACAATAAATGTGAAAATATCCTCAGAATAAAGAATGTTTTGTGACCTATTTCCTTAATCCACCAAGTCTAAAATAAAGTTCAAACTTAATCTCCATAATTATGCAAAATGCATCCAAGTTCAAAGTGGATGCTTGGCTATAATGTATCCAGAAGATGGTGATCATGTGAAATAATCTGTCCAGGATTGGTGGCGGAAATGAAATATGCTATAAATGTTCAGAAAATTATAATAACACATGCTTTTGGGTAAAGAAATGAGTAATAAGGTTTGAAAAGAAGGTTCAGACATTTGGGACCAGTATAATGAAATACAAATAGTCTTTTTCAATCTTATAGAGTCTACATACATTTCCATAGACTTGGGGTTAAGGGGGGAAGGGTGATGTTAAGGTCACCTGAATCAGAGTTATGTGCTGCCGGAATCTTATAATTATTTTCCTTGAGTTATGCAGGAATTTTGATTTTTTGCGGATTGCTTTGCCAGAAGTTGGTATGAAAATGTGTTTGGACATCAGCATGTGCTGCAGGATCTTACTGTTTGGTATAATGGTCTTTTCTGATTCATTTTATGAGTATATGCCTCTTTTGATGAAGTTGTGTTATTTGGTGTAATGTTATTACAATTACAAATGCTTGCCTAGATTTGCATTTAAAAGTATACATCCCAAATGATGTATAGCTGCAATACAATACCATAAACAGACAGGCACAACTAGCTTAAATATTGAAATTCTATTTTGATTGAATATTTAGAATCAATTTTTCAGGATCTAGAAAGGTGCACATTCAATGAAGTTTAAAGAAAGTCAGTCAAAGACTGAATGTGCCACCTAAAAATAAATCAAAAAAGCCAGCATTAAATGGATAATCCCAGACAAAAAAATATATTGATTAATATATTGTGACTGCATATATGACTCTGTTAATTGAGTGCATGATTCACAAAATATATTTTCAAACTTTATTGTCTAGTTAGAAATACATTGTAGGTTAAAAAATACCATGTCATCACAATTTGGAGCTATTCAAGGTTGTTTGCACTAAAATATAACAATTAATTTTGAAAAAAGCAGGGGTCTTGAGAGTGGAGTTGATCAAATGGACCATCACAGATGCCAATATTCTAATTTCTCTGGGGTTCAGCTAATCCTTCTTCAGTTTTAGGCCATCCATGGTGATTGCATGAAAGGCCCTGAATCCATTGCTTGACTATTTTTTGATTTTTTTCTAGCATTATTGTTCCACACTTTCCATTTGCTCTGATACCATACATTCATCTGCTGTTGCTTTAATACAGAGCAGCAGTGTACATGAAGTGCCCTCAGCTGGAAATGCCTAGCAACTCCAAGGCCAACGGTTGAGCTTTTATAATTGGGAATGCTCAGGAGGCAAGAACTCCATGAGTGCAAATATCTCACAGGGTTGTGGGCCTGGAAGATATCAGATTTAGGGAGGGATCAGGTCATAGAGGGAGTTAAAAACAAAGATGAGAAGTTAAAAGTAACATATCACTTAAACAGCAGTCAATTTAGGTAAACAATCACAGGGTGATCAATGAATGTTTCATAGTGTGAGTTTAGACCTAGAAGTATCAATGTCTCAAACTATCATGTGGAGAAAATTGTTTTGCTGCTTTGGCAGATGCTTGTGATACTTAAGATTGAGTTTGTCACAATACTGTCTAGCATTGAATGTTAAGCTAATTAATTGCCATATATTATATGTGCACCTATGGTGTTTACAATGGTCTCATCAGGGGTTTCTGTGAGTATTACAGTAGTAATCTTCTCTAGATACCATGCCAAGTTGCTTGTCAGATTTCTGAAATGTGTTTTGAAATGTACTTTTGACCAATAGTTCTGGTTACCTGCGAAGATGATCTTTTGTATCAACTAACATCAAAACCTAAATAGGCATATAGGCAATAGCCTTTAGCTCTTTTCTTGTTTTATTATTTATAGTTTGCCTTCATCAGTTAGAAGCTAATTTTAATAATGTATGACCCAAGATTACAACAAATACATTTTTTAAAATCAATTTGCAGTGTCAATTGCAAAAACTAGCTTTATTATTGAGCTCAGGAACCTATTGAATATTAGTGACTTTTCCCTGAACTGAACAGGAAGCATTTGGTCCAGATAAAACAGGCTCACTTTTTTTTCAAGGGACAGAGACAGGACAAAGGAATGGTACAAAGTCAGTTTTTTTAACCTGCATCATATAGTCTTTCAGCACTTCCAACTAATCTCAGAACAATTCACACTGTATTATTTTCAATGTGCTTCTCAACAATGCAGCAAGCTAATTGTTTACTAGTCAAAAATCACATTTTCTGCCTCGTGAGTCATGTGCTTTTTGTAAATTTGTTTCCTGTTGGCTAGATTTCAACAGAAGGATGTGTGTGCTCTCTATCTTGATGGGATTTCGCAATAACATTGACTAAATCCATAATAATAGTTCAGCATACTGCCTGGAGTAACAGAAATTATTTCATTTTAGAAACCATACATTTCTCGAGTATCAAGAAACCTTTGGCTATGCATAAAAAGAATACACTTTTCTTGAGGTTATTTAGTCAGTTATATTCATCTTGAATGGAATTCAGCAAAAAAGCATTACATAGCATTAACATATAAAACAAACCTTTTAATTAGGTCCACAATAGTTTGTTTCTATTTCCAGCCATCTCCACTTCTTCAACATGTCCTTCTATTCCTTTCTCCCTCATGTGTTTATCTAGCTTTCTGTCAATGAATATATGCTGTATACTTCTCAACTAATTCGTATGACACGGAATAAAAATGTTCCACCTGAATTACCTATTGAATGATAAAACTTTTAGCTGTCAAATGGCAGAACAATGGATTCAATGCAAGGGATTGGGTAAAATTATGGAATCCCTACAGTTTGGAAGCAGGCTATTCAGCTCATAATGATCCTCCACAGAGCATAATACACAAACCCTCCACCCTACCCTATCCCTGTATTTCCCATGGCTATCCACCTAGGCTGCATATCCCTGGACAATTTAGCCAATCCATCTAAACTGCATAGTTTTGGACTGTGGGAGGGATCTGGAGCAAACCCATGCAAACATGGGGAGAATATGCAAATTCCACACGGGCAGTCACTTAAGGGTGGAATTGAACTTAGGTCTCGCCACTGTGAGGCAGCAGTGCTAACCACTGAGTCACCATGGGTAGTATGTGGTTGCCTATAGGCTGAGAAAGATGGCAATCAGTAGTGAACTGAGATTATCCCATTCACTTCTCATTTTAACCCAGACATATTTGTTGTTGTGGGAACAATACTAGCCCTCAATTTTGTGCAGCTTTTGGGTAATTTCAATGATAGACATGGTGGTTAAGAAAGCGTTTAGCATGATTGCCTCTATCGCTCAGACCATTGAGTATAGGAGTTGGGATATCATGGTGAAGCTATACATGACATTGGTGAAGGCACCTTTGGAGTACTGTATATAGTTCTGGTCACCCTGCCTTTGGAAGGATATCATTAGATTGGAGAGGATTCCGAAAAGATTTACCAGGATGTTGCTGACGCTGGTGGATTTGAGTTATATGGAGAGGTTGTATAAGCTATCATTGTTTTCATTGAAGCACAGCAGGTTCAGGAATGACTTTATAGAGGTTTGCAAAATCTTGAGAAGCATGGATAAGGTGAATAGCTTAGGACTTTTCACTAGGATGGGGGATTTCAAAACTAGAAGGCATAGTTTTAAGGTGAAAGGAGAAAGATTTAATAAGAGACCTGAGGCGCTTTTTTTTCACACAGAAGGTGGTTTCTTTATGGAATTAACTACCGGAGGAAGCGCTAGATACAGGTACAGTTATAACATTTAAAGAACATTTGCATTGGCACATGAATAGGATAGGTTTGGAGGGATATGGGCCAAACACAGAAAAATGGGACTAGTTTAGTTTGGGAAACTTGGTCAGCATGAATGAGTTGGACTAAAGGTCCTGTTTCTATGCTGTAAGACTCTATGACTCCACATAAAAGTCCAAATCCACTAGCAATTTAGTCCAGAATTCGAGATTTTGTAGGCAGTGTGCAGCTTTCTACAAATGTGCTGAACTCATTGGGGCAACCATACGAGAACTGAGCATTGAGAGTGTCTTCAGTGAAACAGTATGTTGGGAAACTTTCAAAGAGTGAAACTGAATAGTTGCAGCCGTGCCTAAATGAAAGGTTGCCATTCATAGAGCTTCATCTCTGAGAGAGTGTTGTCACTACTTAGCAGGTGACTTCTAACTTCCTGAAGTCAGCTTACCTGCCTTGGACTTGGACATTCACTTCCCTACTGTCAGTCTTTGCTGCAGCATGGGTGCTGCTCCACTGTGCACCTGGAAATGACCTGGGAGTTGCAGTGGGAGAGGGACTCCCTGAGATTCTTGTAGAGAGAGGAGGAAACTTCTTCAAGGCAGGCATCCTTGCAAGAGGATTTGCAGTAGGGTTAAAATCAACTAGGTAAAAACAATGACTGCGGATGCTGGAAACCAGTTTTGGATTAGTGGTGCTGGAAGAGCACAGCAGTTCAGGCAGCATCCGAGGAGCAGCAAAATTGACGTTTCGGGCAAAAGCCCTTCATCAGGAATAAAGGCAAATAGCCTGAAGCATCAGGCTCTCAGCCTTTTTTCCTGATAAAGGGCTTTTGCCCGAATGTCGATTTTGCTGCTCCTCGGATGCTGCCTGAACTGCTGTGCTCTTCCAACACCACTAATCCAGGATCTGGTTTCCAGCATCTGCAGTCATTGTTTTTACCTCCACTGTGCACCGTTTGAGGGACAAAATGAGCAGCGTGACTGACATCAGGAGGAGATCTGCACCAGCTGCCTATCCTCCACATCCAACTCTACAGGGCTGAAGGAATGAAGAGGGAAATCAAACTTAGGAGTGAAACCCCCCCTAAATATATGGAGAACAGCAGGTCTCTGAATGCATTTGAGCACAGTGCCTCATAAGGTGAAGATTTCCACATTCAGTCATTGTTGACCAAAACCCCCTACTGAGTACATTAAGTAAGGACAGTTTGCCACTGGCTGATGATGTGTTTGTCATAGAGGCCTGGACACTTAAATGGTTGTCTCTGGATTTCTGTGCTGGCTTCTACCAGGGGAGGATTTATAATCATGAGAAATATGAGGAGAGGAGAGAAGGACGAATTTGTGGAGCATAATTGTGAGGCTTGGGTGCAAGATTATACAAAGCTGAAGCTGACTGTACGCATTTGCTGCTCAGATGAGGATGTGAGAGATGCCTAGAGAGGGAAATGAGTGGAGTTTCAAGATTTTGCTGTTCTGAGCAGTGTTATGCAAGATAACGCTGAGAAAGGGCAAGTCAGTTTACAGGCTAATGCACACAGTATTTTGCTACTTACCTATAATGTCCTCCTGAGATCCATGAACCTCTTGGACACAATATCCAGGTTCATGTGACTAAACTGTTCCTGCTCATAACCTAAACTACAACCATCTATGCATGCATACATGCTTTGAAAGGCTGGTCTTTTCCTCACATACTTGCGAAATTTCAGTCTCACGGATCCTGCAGTGGGAGCTTCAGGTAAGAGTCTGAGGACAGCTTTCAGACATTTCCTTTCCAATTCTGAGGTTAATGAAAGTTCAGGAATCAGTACACAATTCAACCATCTTAACCCCTCCACAGGAATCCCTTTAGATATAACTTTTTCCGATGCCAGATTCAGCAATTTATTGTAAATGGTTTGTCTAATTGATTGGGAAACCTGAAAATGGGATATTCATGCTGTGGCTGAACCAGGATTGTGTATGGGTCTGTTAGCTGACTGATGGTTCATCTGGGGGTGCAGCACATGCTTTACTTTTCTGATTGGTGCATTTCTCTCCCTTATTTAGGTCCTCATTTTGCAAAGAATACATGACCTCCTTTCTCTTCCGACCAACACGAACCACCTAACTTTTGCATATGCGAGAATATTTGAATGTTATGAATGTTTAATTAATCATTTGCAATTGCACTAATATTATTTCTATTATATTAGGAATTCACCAGATTTCATTCTGAAATTCAGCCTATGCTCAGTGGCATCCTCAATAACAGAAAGGAATGGAAAGCACTGGCTGATGAGCATGAAGCAAAAGTGAAAGCCATTGAGGAAGAGAAACAACGGAAGGAAGAAGAACGTGCAGCAAAACAAGGTTAGACATCTGGATATAAATCAGAACACAGAAGGATTTATGTTCAAATAGGGTAGGAGGACTTTTGTGTGCAGCGTTATGACCTGTATAGGGCAGTTGAGCCAAATTACCACTCTTCATATTGTGAATTCAATATCAAACACAGTAACAGATACTCAGCGCATCCAATAAAATGTGATAAATTAGACACATACGGTTGGATTTCTCACAGAGCTCAAGCAGCTTTGGCTTTGGCTAGAATCTGGATGCAGTGGAGAAACAAGTAGGTCCTGCAATATGAGATGGTCGTATGGACGTTAGGCCAGAGGATGACTGGTTTAGAGTAGAGAGATGAGAAGAAGATGATTCTTCAGGATTAGTCGAAATTAGATTGACAGCTGTCCATGCATGGATTCTGGGGCCAGGAGGAATACTCTAAAAAAAAGTAGACTTCACTTTTTGGGTAGTCAATTAACAGAAGAGCCACCAGGTGCTGATCAGATCCTGCAGTATGCATGTATAGATCAAATGAGTCCAAAAGTGGCAAATCAGGACCAATGACACGATGACAAAATTAGGCCCTAACTTCCATTTTAAGCACAATTATAACAATACCAGAACTAGAGAGTATAGGTTTAGAGTGAGAGGGGAATGATATAAAACCGGGCAACTTCTACACACAGAGGGTGGTACATTTAAGGAATGAACTGGTAGAGGAAGTGCTGGAGGCTGGTACAATTGCAGCATTTAAGAGGCAATTGGATGGATATATGAAAAGGAAGGGTTTGGAGGGATGTGGGCCGGGTGCTGGCAGGTGGGACTAGATTGGGTTGGGATATCTGGTCGGCATGGACGGGTTGGACCGAAGGGTCTGTTTCTATGCTGTACACCTCTATGACTCTATGACTCTAAATCATTGCTCGCAGCTTTTTGAGATGTTACTACCCATCATCTGCTAAGTAAAACTTATGAAAATTAATTCAATAGTATGAGTGAGTAAATTGCAAATAAGAAAAGATATTCAGATTGCTTAGGCTGTTGCCAAGATCTGATATGTATGTGTTTATATATAAATTTAAATTGTGTTTCTAAAATTTTTAAATAATAATTTAAAAGATTATAATCTGTCATTCTAATGTGCATCACTGAAGTCAGGTTTTATTCTTTTAATGTGATTTTTTTCTCTCCCTTTCAAATTGCAGCTAATGATGTATCACAAAAGGCACAAGATTCTCAGTCTAAGACATGCAATCTTTTGTAAACTTCCACAAATAACCATTTTTGTGAGTCTACACCGGCGGTATACTATAGATATTTGGGAAAAATATTTTACTTTTCAAAATTAATTGCATTGTTAAAAGATAGCTTACAGTAAAGCAAAACCTTTCCTTAGTTACAAGGCTTCAAACAAGCAAAATAAATTTCAAAAAGTCAGATTATTATGTACTGTAAAGAAATTATTATATCTTATGAATCATATAAAATATTGTGTGTTACAGAAACGTAAAATACCTTTGAAAGATAAAAAAGTTATTTTCCATCTTGTATTGAGGTGAAAAGAAATTATGTGACAATTTGTGAGGTGAATTTGGAGCTTCAGAAGAGGCATTGACCTTTGATTAGCTCTGACATTGCTATTTTCACAAATCATTCCAACAACCTATTCTTACTGTCCATGATCTTTGTTTTATTTTTAAAAAGTCTTACTATGGATTCAGAGTTGAAGCTACTGGTGAATTGTGAAATTTGGCATTATCACCAACAGCAAATAATAAAGCATAGTTATAGTTATAATATCTTGCCTGACAACCCTGTGGTTATGCCTCAATACAACAGGAGGACTGATAGATACACAAAGAATATAAGCAGCCACAACTTGCTAAATTTACAAACAGATCAACTGTAATGGAGTCATGGTGTGAAGGTGCCAGTGTTGGACTGGCTCAGACAAAGTCAAAAATCACACATCACCAGATTATAATCCAACCTGTTGGACTATAACCTGGTGTCGTGTGGTAATGGAATCAGTTACCTAGGCTTGGCAGAGGAATAGTAGGTTGAATCTCATTGAGGATGCTATGACTAAAATATGCCATGAAATTGAAGAAGTGAAAGATTGTGAATTATAATAAAAATGTATTAATTCTCCTCAGTTGTGCTGTGTGATTGTGTACAAGGCAGACTTTTACAAGATATCTTCCAATGATCCATTGCAACTCTGGTGGTAGACCCTTATATCCTTATTCTCTGTGGCTCACTGTGCTTTACTATCAACAATTTTAGGTGCATTTGTATAGAATGAACTATTGTATATGCCTGTTCCTGATTCGATATGGTTTCCAGCAGATCGGTTGCTCAATGCAGTACTATATATTATGTTGCTTTCCATTCCTGTGCTAACTAATTTCTTTTTGGTTCCTTGGATCTTGCAGTCCACTAAGACCTACATTGCCTAAAGGATTTGATAGACTAGATGTGCAGAAGACTGCCACAAAATTAATAACTACAGGACAACGATATAAGACAGTGCGCCAAGAAATCTAATGTAGAATTCAGAAGAAGCTTCTTGATCCAAAGAGTGGTGAGAACATAGGGAGTATTTGAAGCAAATCATACAGGTGGAATTAAGGGGGAAGATGGACAAATATATCAAGGCAAAAGGAACAGAAGCTTATAATGGCAGATTTAAAGGCAACAATATGGTGGAGGTTTCAAGTTGGGTATCATTGTTGGTATGAACTGTTGGGTTGAATGTACATTTTCCATGCTGCATACTATGTGAAATTCAGTTCCTGGATGCCAAGTGGTTTCAGCTCTATGGGAAATGGTTGGGGTTAAAATAAATCCAATCATTTCTGGTGTGACACGATTGCTATATTTTGTTGAGGGTAATGAAAACAATCTGTACATGTGCCAGAAAAATGCAGGGTGGGTGGATCATGACATCAGGCAGATGAGTTGATAGGTGATCTGCATGTTGAACCTTGTCACTCACAATGACCTCTCTTAAATGAATACAGCTGAGCTTAAAAGGATTGCACAAGGAATTGTCCACCAATGTGTTTAAAAGCAACAGCATTCAATTTGCAGATGAAGTGCTTTAGACTATTGACTTGCTGCTGCAGAGGAATAAAAGCAGTTGGAGGAGTTGTGAGAAGTTATTGAACTGAACAGTGAAAGGGCAGATTTATATTCATAAGCAGGTCATTTGTTCCCTGTCAAAGGAGCTTCAGTTAAATTTTTCCTCAAGTTTTATCAGCAGAGGAAGATTGAACAGAAAAAGTAGATAAAAGGTTAATGGAGAGGATGGAGAAGCAGGAGGAGGGTTCTAAGCATGAAGGCCTTAACCATCTAGAGTCTTCATGGACTAAGTAGAGATTCACAGAATTGGGCAAGTAAAATTGCAGGCCAAGGACAGTGCTGCCAAACTTTCATGCCAAAAGCTCTTTCCTTATGAGAACAGGTGGCAATGTTAATCTATTGTGTTTGGCATCTGTTGCTGCTTCTGAGATGACACAAAGGATCTATATGCATAGAAAGGTGAATTCATTAACTTCTTTCTAAACAGTCAGAATAGGATAAGTTGTTTTGCTCTAATATTGGCCTTCTTTCAGTGCAGGAAGCCATCTACTGCAGACACGTGGCTTTGTTTGCAATCCATCTCAACAGGGAGATGAATCACAGCCACAAAGAATATCTCTTGCTCAATGTGCAGTTGGTTAACACCCACACTGGAAATATTATATTGGTGATTGTCTGCTATCTTGGCAGCAGTCATGATTCATTCAATCTGTGCTATTCAGCTGTTGTATATTCAAGCTACTGTACTGAACCAGAGAATTGCTCCTGAAAGGCAAGGGCTATCTGCTGTGTTGAGACTCCTTTCCATAGTCTCACATGTGGTTGTCACTCACACATCGAGAGCCCAACTGGGAGAGTCATGGAGCAAATCATTGACATGCTGAACCAATGGTTCCACCGCTAAGATCCCTCATGAGGCACCTTTCATATTCATCCCAATGCTCATTAGTCTACTGCATTGTCCACAACAAGGACGGAACAGCCATTTCCACTTGGGCTTCAGCAGCCAGCTCAGAGAGTAGGAGGAAGAAAAGGAAGATGCGAAGGGGGCGAGATTTGCAGCAGAACTGCAGTCTTGACAGACTCTGTGAGAGTATCCACAGATTGTTGTTTCTCAAATAAATCACTATATCCTCAAACTATTCATCTATTAGGTACCATCCAGTGTCCTCTTGGCCCTAAGTTTGAAATAAAAGACACCAAAACCAATGGTATCCAGTAATCCTTATAAATGATCTATACAATACTCAACTAATCACTGTTTGCAATCCCTTAGTGCCTCAGTTGCTGGATACCTCAGCCTATCTGGAGATGCCAGTGTTGGACTGGGGAATACAAATTTAAAAATCACACAACACCAGGTTATAGTCCAACAGGTTTAATTGGAAGCACTAGCGTTCTGAGAACTGCTCCTTTATCAGGTGGTGCTCCTTCATTAGGACAACCAACTGATGAAGGAGCAGCGCTCCGAAAGTTAGTGCTTCCAATTAAACCTGTTGGACTATAACCTGGTGTTGTGTGATTTTTAACTTACTGCTCCAACACGGTGCTACCCCAGTAATGTTGTGACTGGTGGAAATCTATTGACTTTCAGTAGGAGAGACTGCAGATTGTCTTTCAAGAAGACCTTAAAGCCGATCTGGACCAGTTTCAGACTCCATCACTTTTACACGGGCAGCAGTAGTCTGAGCTGGCTGGCTCATAGTCAATAGTAGGAACATTGATAGAATGGCAATTCTGAGAGTATGAATGCTGCATATTAGTCTCTAAAGTTCATACCAAGTCAGCATTTGAGATGGTGACTGTGAATGTCAGATAATGTAATGATGTTTCTTATCTTCCATTTCTGGCACCATTGTCTAGCTGTTCGTGAGTATCAGAAAGTTAAGGTGTAGAAAACAATGGTTAGAAAGAAGGAAATGAGAGGTGGGATGGAAGTTAAAAATACAAAGTTACATCATCTGCAGCATGCACTTCCAAACAGATTGCAGTATGAGAGTGAAGTGGGATTTGAGATTCATTGGACAGGAATGTATCGTGATTCTCAATGGGTTTTGCCACTCTTTAGCCCACAGCATCTATGATGGCCACAATGGTATATCTATTTCCATCTCTCCATGGCTGCCTGTAAGTGCAGCTATAGTTTGCTGCTGCTGCCATCTCTAGGTGTCAACTGGTGTTTCAAGAGAAAAGAAAGATGAATATATTTGAGTGATATGCCTCCATAGTTGAATAGTTAACAGTATGTACAAGCTGAGAGAGATGAGTGTGCATCTTCTAGCAATATTAAAATTGTGACGTTGAGATTAAACATATAAATGTGAGGTAGTGATCAATGTAGATTGTTAGCAAATGAATGATCACGATTTGGTGAATGGAACAGTTTGAGGTTAACGATGCAATTGGTCAGTTGCAGTCACTGACTTTGATCATTTTTTGTGAGATCATCAAACTCACTTCAGCATTGAACCCATGTCCTTAACACTTGTGTTAGCATTGACCATTATGGTCACCTTACTCACATTCTAGATCAGTGTGGTGCTGGAAAAGCACAGCAGGTCAGGTAGCATCCAAGGAGCAGGAAAATCAACGTTTTGGGCCAAAGCCTTGATTCCTGATGAAGGGCTTTTGCCCGAAACGTCGATTTTCCTGCTCCTCAGATGCTGCCTGACCTACTGTGCTTTACCAGCACCACTCTAACCTAGACTCAGGTTTCCAGCATCTGCAGTCCTTGTTTTAGCTTACATTGTCTTCTGAGTACGATATCTCATTCACCATTCATTCCCCCCCCACCCAGTGTCCCCACAAAAAACCTGCCAGTAAAAATTAAACAAAGTGTTTTCAGTCATATTAAGGATCTAACTCCAATCATTCTGTTTTTGTTCAAGTTGACAGTTGTAGTAAAGGTTTCAAGACGATTCTTTTCGTCTTCTCCAAAACTGATAGCATAAGTCCATGCTGAAAGATCCAAAATCTCCTACAGCATTCCTAGCACAATTAATTTACTGCTGATAGTGAACGTTAATTGTAAACAAATGCTATAGGTACATATGCTGCTCCCCTATTGGCATTCCCAATTGTGCAACATGCCATAAGATGACAAGTGCAAAACTGGAGGCACATTATGTGTGTTATGGTTGTCATTAAACTTCTCCATTTCATTCTGAGTATCTTCAATGGACAGTTATAGACAGCTGTTAATTGCACCCTACCAGCTCACTGAATGAGCTGCCATATGAATCTGGCAGTGATTTGCAAGATTCACAGGCAAAAACCTGCTTTATTTAACTCAATTGTTTCAAGTATTTATCAGAAAATTATTGATACACATAAGCAGCAAGCTAGCAGAGATTTGATATTGGAAGCAATTTCCATCTTTACCACACAGGCAGTAAACTGGCAGAGTAAACATTTACCTATTGTATAGCTCATCCAATTATGGCCTGTTCTAGTATAGGTTGGTAATCCACTGCGAGAGACCTGCATGTCATTTTTAACTATTTTTTCAACCTGTCTAACTGCCTTCAAAGATCTGTGAACAAACATCCCAAGATCTCTCTGTTTCTCTGAGCTAGTCAATGAGTATTCCTTTGTCTTGTTTCTTCCAAAGTGCATCACCTTATTTATCGGGATAAGATTCCATTTGCGACTGTTCTATCCATCTGACCAATCCATCTGTCTCCTCCTATTACTCTTCCTCATCGTCAACCAACTGACCAATCTGCAAACCTATTTATTCCCCACCTAAGTCTAGTAGTTCATCTGTATCTCATCTCTTTTTACTTATCTTGGTTTCATATTTCTAAATTCTTACTTGACAAAAATCTATTAGCCTTAGTTTTGAAATTTCACATCAATCTAACCTCAATAGCTCTTTGAATGAGAGAATTCCAGTTTTGTGTAAAGTCGTGATTTCTAATATCTTCTCCAAATAGATCAACTCCAATTTTATACTTAGTCCTCCTTGTTCTGGATTCCCTTACTAGAGCAAAGAGTTTCTCAGTAGCAATGATATCAAATCATTTTATTCATCAAAGCATTTCAATCAGTTCAACTCTAATTCCTTCATTCACAAGGGATCACAGTTCTACTATATTTCATAAAAGGGAGTGAAGAATACTGGCAGAGAATTGTTTGACAGGAGTACATATTATGTTACTATATTCAAAATTTAAATCTTGGTGATTTGTGAGGCTCAGGCTTTAATAGGCACAGTTTAAATTTTGTTATAAGAGGAATGAGGAGGAATAGTTACATCTCTGCAAAAGGACTCTGGAAACATAACCCTCTCGTGAAAGTGCTAGGAAATCTTTCAGCAATGAAAAGACTGTACAGACAAAATGCAATGGTTCCCTTCACTCTGTTTCTATGAATACAGCATTTCCAGGGCAAGGGAAAAGAGAAAACTTGCTCCATTTTATTAGTTTATTCACAGCTTAGTTTTAAGATTAGTTCCCCACAGTTCTAAGAATATGGTTAATTTGCATATCGCATTCAAGTTTTATATAATTAACATTAAGTTGAAAAAGTCTGAAAAGAAAACCTGCACCATACAGAGTTGTTCTGATATATTTCTAATTCTTACAAAGCTAATGGTAATTTTTTTACTATTAATCTTTTGAAATGTTACTTAACATTGGGTTTTTTATTTATTCTAATGAAAATCTTTACAAATGTATAATTAATTGAATATAGTTATATATCAGATCTAATGTTCTATTCATGGTGGCAGCTCAAAACGTAATACATGTTTTAATAGAATAAATGTGATCTATGTGTGTTCAGGTAGTAAATAAAATTCAGACTTAATAATATAAAAGCTGTGGACTTTTTTATTTTAACCCATATATGGGCAGTTACATTGTTGACTGGGCCAATATTTATTACCAAACTTGATTGGATTTGTGTCAGAAGGAATAAATAATTGTTGTCATTTAAAGCGTAAAGATGGCTCAACCATGGCTGACAAAATAAATTAGGGATAGTATTATATCAAAAAGGTGACATGTAAAATAGCCAGAAAATGCGATAAACCTAAGGATTGGGAATAGTATAGAATTCTGCAAAAAAACACAAAAAGTTTTGTCAAGCCAAATTGGGAATGAGAGTAAATTTGCAGGAAACATAGAAATTGATGACAATAGCTACTATGACTATACAAAGAGAAAAGATTATAAAATGTTAATGGCAAAACAGAAGGTGAAAGTGGGAAGTAACTGGGAGGCTTCTGGGAGAAGTTGGCTGAGAAGGGGATCACAGAGGACCCAGTGTCAAAGAACAGTAATATTGAGATCTCTTTTGGGAAAGAAGAAAACTGTTCAGAAAAGATGGACTTCACCTTAGCAGAAATGGAACTAATCTTCTGGCCAAGAGAGTAGGTGGTCTCATGGGGTGGATTTAAACTTGTAAGGGAGGGAGAGTAGGTTGGCTAACGTGCCAAGTTTTTGGAACTACTGAGAGTCCAAAAAAGAAAGGACGACAATGGAGAAAAGGAAGTGAGGAAAAAGCTTGAGTGTTGACAGTGAATAAAGAAATAATCAGATTTCAATGGGCAAGAAAGACATAAAGGCAGGGTTACACACTACGTATGTAAATACATGCAATATAGTAAATAAAATTGGGAGGCAGAAATTGTTGTAGGGCAAAATGATATAATGGCTCAAGCCAAAACAGACCTGGATATTTAACATGCCAAGTTGTGAAGTTCTTGAATGAGATGCAACTCTTGAGTTAGAATCTATTCGGATGAAGGTAAGAAACAGGAAGGGAGTAGTGACCTTGTTGATTTTATTTATTATATATCTCTAAATAGTGGCGAAGAAGTAAAAGCGAGCAATTTTGGCAGAATATGGAAATCTACATGACAAGTAGGGTTGTGATAGTTGGTGATTTCAATTACCCTAGGGGCAACTAGGAAAAAAGGTAAAGTATGGGCTACAGAATGGGCTGCAATGTGTGCAGGAGAATTTGCTGCTATAGGACATTTCCAGTCCTACCAGGGAGGGAGCTATGCTGGATCTGGTCCCAAGAAATGAGATAGCAAAGTGGAGAATGTCGGAGTGTGGGAGCATTTGGGAAATAGTTATCATAATACATTGATATTCAATACTAAGTTGGAAGATGATATAAATCAGTCAAGAATTAAGATTATACAATGAAAATTTTAGGGATATTAAAATAGAACTGGAACAAGTTAATTGCAATCACATTTTAATAAGTAAAGCAGTGGATAAAACATGAGAGACTTTCAAAAGGGAGGTGAATAGGATACATATCCATGAGAAGTAGACATAGGGATCCAACCTCCAGAGTATCCTGGATGGCTAAAGGTACTGATAAGAAAATAAGAAAGAAAAAAGAGTCAAGTAATGCATTCCGGAATAATAATAGCAAATCAGGAAGTGTAATTTGAATGCAGGAGAGAGGCTAAGTCTGAAATAAGGAAGACTAAAAGGAATGAGGATGAAAGGATGACAGGATGTACTGAAACAAATGGCAAAATGTTCTACAAACATGTTAATTGTAAAAGATTAGTGAAAGAGTGGGAATCTGAAGGTACAAGCAGAGTAAGCTGCTCATGAAGCAGAGGTAGTTTGCCTCTGTCTTTACCATATCTTAAAAAGTACTGACAATGGCCGAGTTGAAAATGAGGGTGTTGATCGACTGAGCAGTATCGTCATAGATATATCTATCATTGAGGCGGCATATTGACTCAGTGGTTAACACTGCTGCCTTACAGTGCCAGGGACAGGAATGGGATGGGAGGAGGTGTAGTCCAGGTAGCTTTGGGAGTCAGTGGGTTTGAAGTAGATGTCAGTGTTGAGTTGATCACTGAAAATGGAGATGGAGAGGGGAGGGAGTTGTCCAAGATGGTGCAGGTGAACTTGAGGTCAGGATGGAAGGTGTGCATGAAGTTGATGAACTGCTCACCCCACCTCTCGTGGGAGCATGTGGTAGCTCCGATACAGTCATCGATGTAGTAGAGGAAAAGATAGGGAATGGTGCCAATGTAACTGTGGAAGAAGCTCTATTCCACATACCCACTGAAGAGCCAGGCATAGCTGGGGCCCATGCAGATGCCCATGGCTACCCCTTTGATCTGAAGGAAGTGTGAAGATTGGAAGGAGAATTATTGAGGGTGAGGACCAGTTCAGCCAATCAAATGAGTGTGTCAGGGGAAGGCTACTTGAAGGCTGGAGAGGAACAAGCTGATGTTTGGAGGCCTTTATTATGGCAGGTGGATGTGTGGGACTAGATGTCATGGTGACGATGAGACATTGGGGACCGTGGAACCAAAAGTCATGGAGGATGTAGAAAGTGTGGTTGGTGTTCCGAATGTATTAGATTAGATTACTTACAGTTTAAAACAGGCCCTTTGGCCCAACAAGTCCACACTGACCCGCAACCCACCCATACCCCTACATTTACCCCTTACCTAACAGTATGGGCAATTTAGCGTAGCCAATTCACCTGACCTGCACATCTTTGGACTGTGGGAGTAAACGGGAGCACCCGGAGGAAACCCACGCAGACATGGGAGAACATGCAAACCCCACACAGTCATTCGCCTGAGGCGGGAAATGAACGTGGGTCTCAGGCACTGTGAGGCAGCAGTGCTAACGACTGTGCTACCGTGCCGTCCATGTGAGGAGTTCTTGGACCAAGGGGTACAATGCAGTGATAAGGTATGGAGAGATAGTTTCTCTGGGGCAGGAGCAGGCAGTCGACCCCCATCCCAACCCACAGCCCGGCCGCATTCCTGATGAACAGCTTATGCTCAAAACCTTGACTCTCCTGCACCTTGGATGCTGCCTGACTGGCTGTGCTTTCCCATGCCACACTTTTTGCATCCACATTCTTTTCATTCAATTGTCTGTAATTTCTTAAAAAAACACCGAATGCCATTCTGCAAATAGTCACTTAGCCACTGAGAGTGCCCAGAAATCAGTAAGGAAATCTTTACATCAGCTTTAGCTTCTTAACATCTGTGTTATCTGTACCACACCACATTGGCCTAAAATGAGTGTTCATGGCACATACGCACTATTGGTGTCTACCCATCCCGATACCATTTTAATGGGGTTTTTTTGTATGTATAGTAAGTAGTTACCAGGAGTAATCAGAGTAAGCAGATGGGGACATTAACTAGGCACAAATATTGCCAACTCATTGCCCAATAAAGCAGGACACTAAAATATTTTTTCAAGCTTTGATTCTGGTTCGTAATGTGCACAGAACAGTGTGGATATAATGGAGGCCATGCTGCCACATAGAATGTGATAGTGCTGAAACAACGATTCTCCAGTCTGGATCAAGCTGGAACTGCCCAGCAATAATCAGCACATTAACTACCAAGATCCAGTGCGGTCTGCTGCATGTTACAGAACATTTCCATCCTGCTGCACAGCCCTTGCTACTGTGAGCATTTGAAAAGTAGGTGGAGATAGCCTATACAGTTACTGCCTGACCAGCATATCTTTTAATGACACATCTGTCCATGATAGCAGGAAGTATGATTCCCCTTTTACCAACAACACAATACTTTACTTTCCTTATGACACCCCTGTCCGCATCAATGGTGTTAAGTTGGAAATCAACAAGAGTGTCGATTTTCTGGGAGTGATGGTCACCAACAATCTGCCCTGGTCCCGTTATACTAACGTAATCATCAAGAAAGCACAACAAGCACCTCTACTTCCTCAGGAGGCTAAAGAAATTTGATATGTCCACAAAGACTCTTACCTTTTTTTTATAGATGCATCATAGAAAGCATCCTACCTGGATGCATCATAGCATGGTATGGCAATTTGTCTTACCAAGACTACAAGAAACTATAGAGTCGTGAACACATGGTGTAAACCAGCCTTTCATCAACTGACTCCATCTGTACTTTCTGCTGCTTCTGGCAAACAACCAACATTGTCAAGGAACTCTCTTCCACCCTCAGACTTTTGAACAGGCCTCTCAAATGTTAATGTTGATCTCTCTCTCACTCTCTCTGTGCACCTTCTCTGCTGCTGCAATACTGTATCTGCGTGCTGTTCTGCTGCCCTGATACATGCTTTGTATGGTATGATCTGTCTGTAGAGCTCGCAAAGCAGCGTTTCACTGTATCTCAGTAAATGTGACAACAATAAATCAAACTCAAACTCAAACTATTACTGACCACCACTGTCTTGGCTTGATCACAGACCAAAAATAAAAGCCACTGTATAATTAGCATTTCAAATCAAATTTGTATGTCATGGTTTATCACAATCTATATAAAGGTTGCATTCTCTCAGTGCTTTTCTTCTGTATACCTTTGTCTTCTGTTGCTCCAAGTGATGTTTTACCCCAGTGGCTGCAGTATGGATATTAGATACTTGCTGACAGTCAGTGAAATAGACCTTGCACAAAACCTTTGAGCAGCTCAAGACCTAAAAGGCCCAGCTTTGCATTGCACATTCTTGAAATGGATGGCCGCAGAATGGGCATGGGAGGAGGAACAGGGGAGGAGAATAGTTGTGGTCATCCTTAGAGAGGACAGCAGGTTCATGCTGTGTGCACAACTGCATAGCAAAGGCTGGGCTCCAAGCTCTGCACAAACCCTGAGCCAAGTTGGTGTTGGACTCCTTCATGCTCCTTGACATTGCACACAAGCCTTTCGACAGGTCTGCCAATGGAAATGTCGGGGATTGGGACAAAAATATTCAGCCTAAGACTTGCTTGTATCGATCCGAATTAAAGAAAATTACTCGCATCACACAAGCCTTGAGTTATTGACTGTTTTATTTGTGAGCTCAAGGGGAGAGACAAGTCGACCTAATGGTCACAAGTCATTCTGATGAGATACAGAGAGTTATATGGGTTACAATCATTTAACAATGAGCTAACTGTTAGTTAAACTATAATGAGTAAGTGGGCAATCGGCCCAGTCACTAGCCCCAGTTACATAACTGTCTGGACAGTGCTGGTAGATAGTTGATATGCAGTGTTAGTAGAACAATAGATTCTTGTAAAAGAAGAACATTCCCATGCTGGGAAAGAGTTCACGATCAGGTGCTAGTACAGCTACAAGGTCGGCCACCTCATTGAGCCTGGGAACGTACAAGCAGACACTAATATGAAAATTAAAATGGATTTCAGGCTTTAATATGTGACAAAATGTCTGCTTGGGTTATGACAAATCTCCCACAGTTCCTTCCTTTTGTCTTTTCACCAGGTCAGAGGAGCAGTTCAGAAGAGTTGGCAAAAGAAGGGACATTACCAGACCCGTGGGTGGGGTGGGGGGGAGGGTGGGGGGGTGCGGAGTGGGGGTGCTGGTTGTTTGGCAGTGGGGATTCATGGTCATTCAGATAACTATCAGCGATTTCATAAACCAGTGGAGGGACATTAGAAACAGAAAAACTTACAACTGGGAAGAAAGAGGGGAAGCTGGTATCAATAGTGTTTAAGAAGAGTGGTAAGGACAAACCAGGGAACTATAGACCAGTGAGCCTGATGTCTGTGGTGGGCACGTTGTTGGAGGGAATCCTGAAGGACAGAATGTACATCTATTTGGAAAGGCAAGGACTGATTAGGGATAGTCAACATGGCTTTGTGCGTGGGAAATCATGTCTCACAAACTTGATTGAGTTTTTTGAAAAAGTAACAAAGAGGATTGATGAGGGCAGAGGGGTAAATGTGATCTATATGGACTTCAGTAAGGCATTCGACAAGGTTCCCCATGGGACACTGATTAGCAAGGTTAGATCTCACAGAATACAGGGAGAACTACCATTTGGCTACAGAACTGGCTCAAAGGTAGAACACAGAGGGTGGTAGAGGAGAGTTGTTTTTCAGACTGGAGGCCTGTGACCAGTGGACTGCCACAAGGATCAGTGCTGTGTCCTCTAATTTTTGTCATTTATATAAATGATTTGGATGTGAGCTTAAGAGGTACAGTTAGTAAGTTTGCAGATGACACTAGAATTGGAGGTGAAGTGGACAGCGAAGAAGGTTACCTCAGATTACAACGGGATCTTGATCAGATGTGCCAATGGGCTGAGAAGTGGCAGATGGAGTTTAATTCAGATAAATGTGAGGTGCTACATTTTAAGAAAGCAAATCTTAGCAGGACTTATACACTTAATGGTAAGGTCCTAGGGAGTGTTGTTGAACAAAGAGACCTTGGAGTGTAGGTTCATAGCTCCTTGAAAGTGGAGTCACAGGTAGATTGAATAGTGAAGAAGACGTTTGGTATGCTTTTCTTTATTGGTCAGAATATTGAGTACAGGAGTTGGGAGGTCATGTTGCAGCTGTACAGGACCATTGGTTAGGCCACTATCGGAATATTGCGTGCAATTCTGGTCTCCTTCCTATCAGAAAGATGTTGTGAAACTTGAAAGGGTTCAGAAAAGATTTACAAGGATGTTGCCAAGGTTGGAGGATTTGAGCTATAGGGAGAGGCTGAACAGGCTGGGGCTGTTTTCCCTGGAGCTTCGGAGGCTGAGGGGTGACCTTATAGAGGTTTACAAAATTATGAGGGGCATGGATAGGATAAATAGACAAAGTCTTTTCCCTGGAATTGTGCAGTCTAGAACTAGAGGGCATAGATTTAGGGTGAGAGGGAAAGATATAAAAGAAACCCAAGGGGCAACCTTTTCACACAGAGGGTGGTACGTGTATGGAATGAGCTGCCAGAGGAAGTGGTGGAGGCTGGTGCAATTGCAACATTTAAAAGGCATTTCGATGAGTATATGAATAGGAAAGGTTTGGAGGGATATGGGATGGTTGCTGGCAGGTGGGACTAGATTGGCTTGGGATATCTGGTCGGCATGGACTGGTTGGAGTGAAGGGTCTGTTTCCATGCTGTATATCTCTATGACTCTATGAGTAGTGACCCAAAATGGACACAGCATCGTTTTAAGAAAACAATGACTGAGGAGAACAGAACAGAAATAGCAATGAGAGCCACGAGGCCCTGTAAAAGTATGGAAGCTCAAGAGCCAAGTAAGCTACCCACCAAGTCTAAAGATCCCAATGTAGGCCAGCGTCACAGAGAGAGGAAGCCGCCTTGTGAATATGCGTGACTATGTTTGTAATGTTTTCTCGAGAGTCAAGGATGTAGTGCAACACCAAGAGCCGAGAAGGGCACAAGTGCCCCCTTTTTTAACCAACTGATAGTCAAGGGCCATGCGATTCTGAAGGGCCACAGTGCGGATAGCCACCATCTCTACATTTAGAATGTCAAAAGCTGATGCAGTGGCATTTACAATTTCTTTCAGAGTGGTGGCAATCCTCCTCATCTCAACCTCAAGGTGAGGGGAGGCATATAGAAGAAAGAAAATAGTCAAAAGATGTTGAAATGTAGTTTGGGATCTTTTCTTGCGAGGTATCATACTCTCAAAGGACGATGCATAGGAATGGTGAAGGAAAGGAACACCATACCCGAGATAGCAGCTGCTGGTCCAGGAGGCAGACAGCCAGGGTTGGCCCTCCAGCCACGAATGAAATAAGTGCCATTGAAAGCTGACAAATGATTGTGTTACACACCAATCCAAAAGGTGGTGAAAGAGGAATTAATGGCAGTTCTAGTGGATTGAAAATCAGATGTTGAGAGGACAATGGAGTGAAGACATTTACTGAATCCAGTCCGCCAACTTAATAAAGGGTGTTTATTTTCAATGGAAGTACTAGGTCTGGGTGTAGTCATGGACGTGACATTTGTGAGGAACAGAGACAGGGGTGTACATGAAAGATTATAGCGAGGCTGGAACCAGCCTTCTAAAGTGCCCATTGCATATCCTGCTGATCACCATCGTAGGCGGGTATTATCCCCATAAGTGGAAGGGGCGCCTATCATTTTTAGGAAGTTAGAGGGAATGCGAAAAGTCATGATGTCGATGTAACCACTATTCAGCAGTGTCAGAGTCTTTAAAAGGGACGGTCCTTAAAGGAATTCCACCTTTAGAATGGAAAGGAATATGAACGCAAACCTAACATCCGGATAGGCTCACCTTCTGTGCATAAAGATATATCATATAAAGAAAAGTGTTAAATTGTAGTTCTTAGTAGTGGCCACTAGGTCACACCGACAACCCCAAACAAATAAAAGCATCATCAGAAAAACAAGCAAAAACAATAAAAGAACAGCAAACACAATCTATCAAAAACATCTGTGGTTCTTGGTTTTGTGGATAATGATGTCATAGCCAAAAGATTTTCACCTTGAGGTGGACCCCTCTTGCATGGGTCCATTCTGCTTTCCTCTTGACTTTGAGAGCAGTTGGGGTTACTAAGAGGACAAGGAAAAGAAAATTATTTTCAAATTATTTAATTATAACATAATCCCCCAGCTGGAAAGGATGCATGGGACCAGTGTTAGGAACAGGAATGGTCACTTTGACAGTATCATGACTTGTAATAATAAGTTCTGAAAAAGCCCTAGTATCAAAGACTCCTGTGTCAGAAGTAGGGCTACATCAGCAGGGAGCACGGGAGGCCTAGTTGCAGTAGGCATAGGTTCATCCATTAAAACCTCAAAAGGGGTGAGGCCTGTCGAGCGATTAACCTGATTCTGTATAGAGTATAAAGCAAGGGGTAGTGCCTCAGGCCAAGGCAAACCTGTCTCTTGCAAGATTTTAGTAAGGGCTACTTTAAGGGTGCCATTCATCCTTTCCATCATATCTGAGGATTGTGACTGATAAGAAATATAATGTCGCCATGAGATACCCAGAGCCTTTATAACAGCTGAGGTGAAATGAGTGCCCCGTAACTATAAGTAGAACCAATGACACCAAATCTAGGGATGGACATCCTGCATCAGACATTTAACAACAGTCCTAGCATCATCTTTGTTTGGTGGCAAAAGCCTCAACCCAGTTGGAGAACATATCAATAATGACCAACAGGTAGTGAAAACCTAGTCTTTTGGACATATGTGTGAAATCAATTTGAAGTTTCACAAATGGGCCAGCAGGAAGATGGTCAAACATGGACAGCAACTTTGAGCTATTGCTTTGTAAGCAAATAAGACAACGCAATCACAAAGCATGGGCAGTTGTAAAATATTGGGTAGCTGCAGAATTTAATAGCAGGGAGACCGACTATGGAACAAAAACTGTGCATAGGTGATCCAGCACAAGAGGGGTAGGCTTTTCAACCATGACTGAGACAGCCACCACAGCTCGCAAACATGCTAGCATTCCCCTTATAACAGGAGTGAACTGAACAGAATAAAAGGCAACAGGGTGAAGGAGATCCCCATGCATCTGTGTCAAATTCCAGAGGCATAACCCTCCCTTTCAGCAACATAGAGTTGAAACAACTGTGTATAATCAGGAAGACCCCAAGGCAGGCACAGTACTTAGTACAGGTTTTAAACATTCAGGAGTCCATTGTGGCATTGCTGAGTTTTTGGGCGAAGACGCCTCTCTCAAAGGTGCATCAATTTCACAAAGGTCAGTGATCCAATGTCTGCAATAATTCACCATACCCAGAAATGACGTTAGTTCAGTAAATGTAGTCGGACGAGGGAGAATGATAATGGTCTTTTAATGATCAGGAGCAAGCATTCTGGTGCCATGCAATATTGTAAAACCCAAGGAATGAACATTGGGCTGGCAGAGCTGCATTTTGTCCAATGAAACTTTGTGGCTATCCTGTGCCAGGCACTACAGCAGGGCATTGGTATCTTGCATACAAGCATCAGACGTAGAGGGAGACAACCAGTAAATCATCAGCGTATTGAACTAGTACACTGCTGCAGGGCATGTGCAAACCTTCTAATGTACGCTGTGGGGCTCTCCGTATACCCTTGGGGAAACCGAGTCCATGTATATTGATGGCTGCCAAAAGTAAGGGCAAAAAGGTACTGACTATCAGGGGACAATTTATTAGAAAAGAAGGCGGAGCAGAGGTCAACTACGGAAAAACAAGCAGCCAAAACAGGGACAGAAGTGAGGATAGCGTTGGTGTCAGGCATTATGGCGGAACAAGGAACAACAACAGCATTGATGGCCCATAAATCCTGAACAAATCTCCATCTGTCAGGTTCACCAGGTACAGGCAGAATAGGGGCTTCTTGCTGGAATAAGGATACCCTGATCCAAAAGGGAAGCAATAACAGGTCTAATGCCTTCAGAAGCTGTGAGTATAAGTGGATATTGCCAGACCGATGGTAATTCAGCTCCACGTTTTAAAGTGTGTGGAGGAACAGAAAGAACTAAACCTGCATGGTTAGGATGAAGGGCCCACAGTGCGGGAGATAAATCATCTAAAAGCCTCAGATGATCGAAGGAAAGAGCAACCAAGATGTTTAGCATTGCAAAGGTAGTGCAAGCTGTAAAGGCAGGCAGATGGAGGCAGAAACAGTCTAGATCAATCACCGCAATATATAGGGAAAGCAAATCACCAGGAACGAGGGGGTTAAACGACAATGGAAATAAACAACACTTGTGCATGGAGGCCAAATGATCAATAGAACAGGGTTTATTCAGGCCAATAGGAATAAAAGGAGACACCGCAGAGTGAAGAACCTGGGACTGTGAGGAAGAAAGAGAAACCTCAGCTGCAAATCCCTGAACCCCAACATAACAAAAGCCAGTAAGGGTCATATCAGAAACTGTATTCAAGGGAAGAGTATGACGGATCAGGGATACTGAGGTGGGCCATGGGACAATAAAAATCCTTAAAGGGACAACCCGTTAAAAGGATCCAGCACAGAAAAGAAACACGGAGGGGGGGGGGGTGGTCAAAGGGGCATCTGTGGCTGTGCAGTGAGGCAAGATAAAAATGAGCAAAGCCGCTCAGTGGCACAGTGCCAGCCATGCATGGCAGATGCCAGAGGGGGCGATGTTGAGGCTTCAGTCATGGCCACATGTGACTCGGGAATCTCTAAAATACGGCCTTTAGGGGAACAATGAATAGAGACATTAAGTTTACACAGAGTCTCACAACCCCGCAAAGCAACAGGGGCAGGAAGGTAAAATAATGGCTGAATCTGGAACCAGAATAGGTCCAACAGTTATAGGGATAGTATCAGAGAGGGATTCAACCAGAGTAATACCAGAGATACCGACAGTACGGACTGAGTCAGAACTAAGGGGTAAATCTGCAGAGAGAGGTGCAGAAGAATGAGTGGCCCCTGAATCCACCAAAACCAGAAAAGATTACCCTCCCATCTCCACTGTCTTCATAGGATTTTCAGATGGGGACTGGGAGAGCCGTATCGAGGCAGTCTGCTGCACTAACCTCTGCTGCAGGCTTAAGTACGAAGGGAATGGGGAGAATCTTTAAACGGCTGGTGTTGGCATTGTAAATTAAAAGTGGTACGTGTGGGCGCACCACACCGTGAAGAGGCCGTTTCTCTCCCAGTGCCCATACCAACCACAAGACCAGCATTTAACAAGTCATTAGACAATGCAGGGCTGATGCTGCAAATGAGAGGGAACAATATCTAATCAAGGATCAGCCTCCTTATCAACTTTATTACAAAACAGGCCCTGTCTATCCACGTTGTTAAGTGTAATAAGGGTATCTGTCCATGAGGCAGTTTGCCAAGTGAGATTCTGAGCCTTATAAACCTGGAATGATGAGGCAGGAGACAATTGATAAGTGTCTGAACGGTTAGTTTTCATTATCCTCTTTAGGGATTCCAGCTGAATCTTCCCAGGTACCTCTAAATTGAGCAAGAAAATCAGACACATTCTCAGAAACCTTCTGCAGGCAGCATGTAACTTGATGAAAGTCATTCTGTTGCCTTGCGGCACTCACAATGGCATCTCTAACCAGTCTACCTAACCAATCAGAGTGCTCCTCAGGCATGTCCCAATGTTGTGAGGGAAATCAATAGAGCATCTAACTGAAGACCGGTGGAAACCGGAAGCCAGTTGCAATAAAGTCTGCACATCCTGGGGAAGTTAGTTATAAACGTCACAGATTTGTAAAAGCTAATTATAAAATTTATCGGGTCCGGGGCATCTTGTAACAAGCTGCAGTTTCAGTGTTGGTCCATGGTTTATCAAGTTCAGTTCGCCCTGTCATCATTCAAGGCAATTGCAGGGCAAGACAACTGTCAATGTCTGAGGGGCCGCATCCTTCCAAATCAAGGTGCGATTGCTGCCAGTTTGAACGAGTACCATATCGAAAGCCAGAGTGTGTGGAACCAGGTGGCTGTGGCAATGAAACATCAGACATCGCCTGGGATGTCACAGGACCACCCCCACTGGGGGCAGGGTTCAGAACATGTTACTGGAGCAGCACTGGGCACAGCACCCGCCTGTTCCCCATTGCGAGTGGCAACAAAGGCAACAATCTCCCCCATAAGGGGCTCAGGTTCAGAAGGCAAAACATTGGGGTACTGAGATGAATAAGGCGGGGGGGGGGGCGAGGGTGTAGGAAAGGGGAACATTCAGGAAATCGGTGAGGGTCTTTTGCTTTGGGAGGCTGGTGTCTTCTAGCAATCTCTTTCAACTTTTTGAGACAAGTAAGCATATAATTATGAACAATGAGGTAAAAACAATGACTGCAGATGCTGGAAACCAGATTCTGGATCAGTGGTGCTGGAAGAGCACAGCAGTTCAGGCAGCATCCAAAGGTTTCTAGCATCTGCAGTCATTGTTTTTACCTTGTTGATTTTAACCCTACTGCGAATCCTCTTGCAAGGATGCCTGCCTTGAAGAATTTTTCCTCCTCTCTCTACAAAACTCTCAGGGAGTCCCTCTAACACTGCAACTCCCAGGTCATTTCCTCTGTCCTGAAGCTCTTCAACCATGTCCTGAGTTTATCTCTCCACGCTTCAGGCTCACTGCCTTTATTCCTGATGAAGAGCTTTTGCCCAAAATGTCGATTTCGCTGCACTTTGGATGCTGCCTGAACTGCTGTGCTCTTCCAGCACCACTGATCCAGAATCCATATAATTATGATCCCAGACAGAATCACCGCATCCTCCCTGAATGTTAACCATCTAATAGTCAATCTTATCTAATTTAAATGAACCCGGATAAGGCCAGTTTCCACAGGACCCTCCATATAAATCAAGGATAAAGGGAATAATGTAACAACCATCACCTGTCTCCCTCCAAACGATGTTGGCTGGTGACCCTGGGGATACCAGCCGTTCTCCTACCTCATTCTTGCACCTCACTTATTTTCTGTGATGTTGCAGAGTCCTTTTTGTCGGTACCAAATGCTGCAGGCCACTATTCGCAACAGAACGAGGTAACCTCATCCCCGTCACCATCCAAGTTGCGATTCCATCTTAAAATTATTAGTTGACAGAGCAAATAGACAAGACAACAGCAAAGCAAAAACAAAAAGACACACAACAGAGAAGATTAGATTCCCTGCAGTGTGGAAACAAGCACTTTGGCCCAACAAGTCCACACCAACCCTCCGAAGAGTAACCCACCCAGACCCATTTCCCTCTGACTAATGCACCTAACAGTATGGGCAACTTAGCATGGTCAATTCACCTAGTGTGCACACCTTTGGATTATTGGAGGAAACCCACGCAGACACAGGGACAATGTGCAAACTAGACACAGACAGTTGCCTGAGACTGGAATTGAACCTGGGTCCCTGGTGCTATGAGGCAGCAGTGCTAACCACGGAGCCACCGTGCCACCGAAGCAGAGACAGACACCAGAACTCGGGATCCTGGCCAACAACTCAGGGCGAACGCTGTTAATTTAATCTGTTTTCATGTTAGAGCAGTATCTTACTCTTGTCTTTTGGCTCAAAGAAGGAACAGCCAGAAACTGACAAGGGAGAATGTTTGGAGGAGTCTTATGAAGCAACCTTTGTTTAGGTATCGTTTGCCAGTATTTTAAGTTTGTTAGCACAGATATAAAGATATCAGAACTACAACACTAGCCTCTACATGACCCAAACATACTTATTTCGGCTAGTAGCAGAAGAGAGAAAGAAAACCGCCTGCGGTGGGCACAGCTGATCCCATTTCATCGCAATAATACACCGGCCAAGTAATCGCAAAAATGAATGCGCCAACCTCTCGCAAATAAAACCCGCCAAGTAATCACAAAAATGGACCCACCGACTACTCGTTAATAAAGCCTACCGAGTAATTACAAATAAAACCAACTGAGTAATCGCAAACAAAACCTGCTGAATAACCGCAAAAATAAAACTCGCTGAGTAATCGCAAATAAAGCCCACCAAGTAATCACAAAAATAAAACTCATCGCGTAATTGCAAATAAAACCCGCTGAGTAATTGCAAAAAGGAACCCGACGAGTAATCACAAAAATGAACCCACGAGTAATCATAAATAAAACTGGCCGAGTAATCACAAAAATGAACCCGCCGAGTACTCACAAAAAAAACTGGCCGAGCAATCGCAAAAATGAACACACCGAGTAATCGCAATAATGATCCCACCGAGTAGCCGCTAATAAAACCTGCCAAGTAATGGCAAAAATGAACCCGCCAAGTAATTGCAAATAAAACTGGCCAAGTCATTGCAAAAATGAACCTATCGAGTAATCGCAAAAATGAGCCAGTCGAGTACCAGCTAATAAAACTTGGCAAGTAATCGCTAAAATGAACTCACCGAGTAATCGCAAACAAAACCTCTTCCTCAAACAAAACCACTCCCCACCTCTTCTTCTGCTACATTGATGACTGCATTGGCACCACCTCGTGCTCCCGCGAGGAGGTTGAGCAATTCATCAACTTCACCAACACATTCCACCCTGACCTTAAATTTACCTGGACCATCTCTGACACCTCCCTCCCCTTCCTGGACCTCTCTATCTCCATTAATGATGACCGACTTGACACTGATATTTTTGACAAACCCACCGACTCCCACAGCTACCTGGATTACACCTCTACCCACCCTATCTCTTGCAAAAATGCCATCCCGTGTTCCCAATTCCTCCGCCTCCGCCGTATCTGCTCCCAGGAGGACCAGTTCCACCACAGAACACACCCGATAGCCTCCTTCTTTAGACACCGCAATTTCCCTTCCCACGTGGTTAAAGATGCTCTCCAACTCATCTCGTCCACATCCCGCACCTCCACCCTCAGACCCCACCTCTCCAACCGTAACAAGGACAGAATGCCCCTGGTGCTCACCTTCCATCCTACCAAACTTCGTATAAACCAAATTATCTGCCGACATTTCCGCCACCTCCAAATGGACCCCACCACCAGGGAAATGTTTCCCTCTCCATCCCTTTCCGCCTTCCGCAAAGACCGTTCCATCCGTGACTACCTGGTCGGGTCCACGCTCCCCTACAACCCACCATCCCATCCTGGCACCTTCCCCTGCCACCGCAGGAATTGCAAAACCTGCGCCCACACCTCCTCCCTCAGCTCCATCCAAGGCCCTAAAGGAGCCTTCCACATCCATCCATCTAGGTTTTACCTGCACGTTCACCAATATCATTTATTGTATCTGTTGCTCCTGATACGGTCTCCTCTACATTGGATACCTCCAATGCCATCCTGTATTCCCAATTCCTCTGCCTCCGCCCTATCTGCTCCCAGGGAGACTGGATACTTCCTAGCAGAGTGCTTTAGGGAACATCTCTGGGACACCCGCACCAGTCAACCACACTGCCCTGTGGCTCAACATTTCAACTCCCCCTCCCACTCTGCCAAGGACATGGAGGTCCTGAGCCTCCTTCACCGCCGCTCCCTCACCACCATCTTCCGCCTCGGAACACTTCAACTCCAGGGCATCAATGTGGGCATCAACATTTCCCGTTCCCCCACCTCGCCCCAGTTCCAAACGTCCAGCTCAGCATTGTCCCCATGACTTGTCCTACCTGCCATCTTCTTTTCCACCTATCCACTCCACCCTCCTCCCTGGCCTATCACCTTCATCCTCTCACCCACTCACCTATTGTACCCTATGCTACTTTCTCCCCACCCCCACCCTCCTCTCATTTAGCTCTCCATGCTTCAGGGTTTCTGCCTGTATTCTTGATGAAGAGCTTTTGCCCGAAACGTGAATTTTACTGCTCATCGGGCGCTGCCTGAACTGCTGTGCTTTTCTAACACCACTCTCATCCAGAATGTTAACAGTTCTCAGTCAAGCCAATGAAGACAACTGCCAGTCAGTCAGGGAGTCCTGACACAGTTAGTCAAGGGTAGCGTCTGATGCCAGTCCAGGGATTTAGTCCTCTTGGGATGATCAGTTAGAATCTCCTCTTTGTTAGGGTTGAAGAGCTAAATGTCTGGGGCCCCACCACCTGTCCTGGCTCAGTCTGACCAATTACAGGCTGTTTTCTCCTGGAATGTGAGTAAGAGAGGAATTGAGTAAAATGAAAGTGTGTGGTAGAATGTGAACCATGATGGAAGGTGGGTGTTAGAGCAAACATGGAGTGAGTGTAAGTATTAGAAAGAAGAGAGCAGCATGTACCCTGAAGTTAATGACCTTCTTCCTGCAATGTTGGACATTTGTCCACTGCCTTCCTTGGGAGAAGAGGATGGCATGTCTCTACTTCACCCCATTATCAAGATGTCCTGGTCCTTGTCCATAAACAGAGGCACCAATTTTGCCAACACTCCCATTTTGGGGGCAAATGTCATGCAGTGTGGCTCTGCCTTGACAATGCTTGTCCAGATGTACAATATCCTTCCTGAATATCCCAGCAGTGACGAGTACTTCCGGGTGTGTTGGGTAGGAGAATTGTGCTAGCAGTGAATGAGACAGCAAGGTAGCATTAAATGAGAGGGTAGCTTGGGATGATATGATGAGAAATCTTGGTAGGCATTGTGGAGAGAAACCTCCTGTGAAACCTGATGACATCAACACAGCCAAAGTATGACAAGGTTTAGTCCATAGCTGCACTTATTGTTGTCATGCAAGAAACCACTTTCCTTTTAACAGGGATTAGTTCCCTAGGAAATCTATCTTTCAACATGCCCTGGATAACATATAGACAAAGGAAAATTGGAGGCAGTGAACTATCACAAATATCCTTTACACTGAGCCACATATCGTCAGAGGTGGCAGAAAACATGATGTGCCAACAACGGCATTTAAGGTAACACCACAGCTTTAGACTATTCAGGCTAGCTTTAAGGGTGCTGTCCACACACCAACCTGAGGCTTCTGCTGAAGCCTTCAACCATTCAACTGTACATTTCCCCTCCGAGCCACTCGCCATCTTGACTTGAAAATATATTGCTGTCCCTTCAATGTTGCTAAGTCAAAATCCTGGAATCCCATCCCTAACAACAATGTGGGTCTATCTACAGCATATGGACTGCAGCCATTAAAGAAGGCAACTGATGACCACCTTCTCTAAGATGCGCAATAAAATGGTCACCAAGCCAGTGATGTCCACATTCCACTAATGAACGTTTCTTTTGAAAAATTATTGTTGGCTGCATGCTAATTAACACACAGCAAGAAGACAGTGTGCTGTTTATATTTGGATGCAGCAGGACCACATTACAATTCCCACATATGTTCTCAGAAACCATTGAGTTTAGTCCCCCTTATGTTTTAGCTAATTACCATTTTTGCATGGAGAATAGGTTCACCTGGAATATGGAAAAGCAAAGCAGAGAAACTTTAGTCTCTATAAAGAAACAGCGAGAATTGACTTTCAGGCAGCGACTAGCTGGGTTTGCTGCTTTTCAAATCTCTTAATCCCGATTCATGCTGCAGTATAAATGTTTGATTAAACTTCAAAACCTGATTTGCTGTGAACTAAAACTAATGAATATATTTGTGCAAACTGGTACTCGTTAGCAATGAAAAATCTCGGCAATAATAAATATATAAAATATCAGTTGTCAAGATCTGCATGCTTTTAAACATAGTCAATGTGAACATTGAAACTCAGTTATGCAGGGCAGGGCTTGTTTAGTAACATAATAATGTTACCAAGCATAGCAGAGAGTCATTGTACACAGAGAAGCTATGTAATATGCAACAAAAACAGCCTCAAATAAAAATATCAAATGGTTATTGTCACTGTACAGAGAGTTCTGTGATTATTGAAGTTTGTTCCCAATGAGATATCATTGACCTGAAAAGTTCACATTTTATTATTTTAATTGTGACAAAGCACTTAATGTTATTGGCACTACATCACACTCATTATAGCATGAGATCTGTACGCATAGACATGCCAAAGATTAGGAAGCAAGTTTCTTTATGCCACTGGCAACAGGGTATTGCAAATATGACAAGAAACCAAGAATTAAACGAGGAACTACCTCCACTATGCACGTGGAATGATTGAGGTTATTTTGGTCTGAGGAATTCTTTTGTCTGTCTGAACTCCTTCCCATTAGCCCTCTCCCCACCAAAAACACTCCAGCAAAAGTCCATTTGATCGAACCAGCTGCCTCCCTCACTTTCACCACCTGCTGGTCATGTCCCAGAGCACAGCTCAGCTTGCCAACTCAATGTGCTGCATCACTGTCATCATCCACTGCTGGGGATCCTGTTACAAAATTTTATATGTTCTCTTTTAAAGATATCATCAGTCCATCACTAATAATGTACATTGTGTGCTCCTCTACTTGATAGGTTGGTAAAATTCCTGGTTCAAGGATCACTGCTGAGACAAAAGAAAATTAAAAAGAGGAATGATGTGGATATACAAAGTACTAGTAGTCTTAATTTAGTATTGTCGCACTTAACATTGATTTCTGATGTTAACTGATACTGCCAGCACTTGTAAATAATTCAAAAACAAAAATGGAAAGGCAAAATGAAAAACAGACTTAAAGGAACAAACAATATTAAAATAAAATAGTGTACAGTATTGTGCTGCTTGAATCCCAGACACGTTTTGTTCTGGCCATGGGCAAGGGGTTTATTCTTCCACATGGCCTCTTTTCCCAGTCTCATCTCCTGACTTGCTCTGCCTGTTTTTTTTTCACACCCATGCTTTACTCCCAGCCTGGTCACAGCCCCAGTGTTTACTCCCAGCTTATTTTGTCTCAGCTTATCACACCCACAGCCTCCAAATCCCAACCCTGGCCTTGTTCAATCAGCAGTTCTCTCTGCTTGGCCCAACAGCATTGCATGTTGTTCCATTCTCTCCCTGCTGTTACAATCAGACCATGTTGAGTTCTCCGAGGTTATTACCGTTCCAAATGGGATATCATAACTTGGGGGAACAGGATGGCCTTCCTTCCACGTTTCCATCCACCAGGACATCCGGGTACCTGTTAGTGGTGTGAGATATCAACATGCCTCCATTGGCCATTTCTAGAGCATTCCTTCCCACACTGCACCAATTTTAGCCGCGTGGCGGTTTACCTCATACATGGCTTGGGTTTAAATGTTGTGATGGTAGTGGGAATCCCAGCAGTGATGATTATCTTTGCTGCTGCTGACCAAAAACCGTGCCACAGGAACGCAGTGCTTACGTACTGAGGTGAATATGCACATAACAGAGAATTGTGTATGATAATACTTTATAACTCATAGAGAGAAACCCTCCAGGAAACTCCCTGAATTTGACACTTAGCTGAAGTATGCTAATATCAAGCCCATCACATTCAGTCTGATAGAATGGTGAGGCATCAGGCACATCATGCCAGACAGGTCCCACATGACACAAAAACAGAAATTGCTGGTGAAACTCTGCAGCATTTTGCTGAAACACTGACTCTGCATTCTTCCCATACGTGCTGTCAAATCAGCTCAGGTTCAGCAGCAATTTCTGTTCCAGATCTCCAGCTTCTGCAATTCTTTGTTTTATTTTATGTTTTAAATGTCACTTGCTTGTTCATGTTAGTTGAAGTCATCATTGACTAAAGATGTCTCAAAAAGCAAGCAGTTCCTATTCATTTCCTGTAGCTTTTCCTTTGTTTTTTGCTCACTTTTCCTCTTGTTCAATATATGTTCAATGCTAATAGATTTTTGAAGGCTTCCTATTGAACAATGACGAGATAGGTCTGTTACAATGGGCATTGGGAAATCAATAGCACACCTTCAAAGTTCTAACTTGGTATGGCACTGAGAATAAATAGCTGTCTAGTTACATTCTAATAGTTACTACAATGGTCGATCAGATATGTGATGATCCAAAGCACCAAATCATTTAGAGATCTGATCTACTATTCCAAATTAAGTGACACCCATTCAACAGAAGTGACCCCAGAAGCTTTTCTTTCCCATTTACCTTCCAGACTCATTGCTGTTCTGTGAAGGGCTACTCCACATTATTTGACCTGGTGCACAGCTGGACTATCAATATGACACTGGCATCAGGAATGCTGGCTGTACTGAGTACTTCCTCTGCTGGTGAGTACATGCTATTACAAGCATGGCACAGCAGAGACAGACAGAGGTGAGCAGGGGGAAATTGTATGAAATAAATCACCAGGGCTGACAGACAAACCCTTCATGAAACTCCCAGAAATTGACATTTCGCTGATACTTGTTAAAATTCAGTCCATGGCATCTGAGAGTCTGGGGTGGATATGAAAAAGATGTTTTCTCTTGTGAGAAGCTAAAGTCAGTGGTCCCTGCTTAAACATCAGGGGCCACCCAGTTAACACAGAGATGAGGAGAGTTATTTTCTGTGAATCTTTGGAGCTTTCTTTCTGAAAAGGAAGTGGAGACAGAATCCTTGTCTATTTTTAAAGCAAAGGGATGTGCATTCTCACTTTGCAAGGGAGTAAAATGTTTTCATGGGAATGTAGAATTGACAGATGAAGTATGATATTATTGAATGGTGGAGTAGCTCAAGGGGTCAAGTGCTCTACTCCTGTTTATGCATGTAACCACAATCAGCTGTACTATAGTATGTGTTTTTAAGCCAAATAATTCTACATTCTTATTGATGGATGTCAGTTACAGATAGGAGAGTTTTGGATACACTCAGTATTTAAATTAAACTCTTTCTGTGGAGGTTTGACAGGAAATTCCTACTTCTAGCAATCCTTCTGTAAGAAATCGGTCTGAGAGTCAATGCAATTTTTTAAAAAATCTGTCTAATTTTCCAATCAATCACGGTTATTCTAAGTTGATTTAAACTCTAGACAGAAAAGAAATGTTATAACAACATCTTCGCTCTTAAATTATGGTTCTGCTGCATCAATGGCATGGAATAAATGAAGATTTATTTTTCAATGAGTGGCTAGCACGAGCTTTATACAGACAGCACCAACAGCACCAGGGTTTAGCTAAAACCGGCTCCCCAAAATGAAAACATTACTTTCTAGAGACAAACTAAGTATGCTTGGTACTATGCTTTTATTATATTCCTCATTTTCCAGGTTACATGGGGATGCCAGTGAGCATATGGAACATGACTAATGGACTATGCTGGTCTATCGTGGTGACTTCCAAAAATCATTTTGGAGATTCTTTTTAAAATAGTCATAACAGCTGTGCACAAAGAATATTGGTCTGGAATTTTATAGGGTGAGGGACACTCCATGGAAATAGGAATTCAGCAACCAGACATGAGATATAGTTAGGAAGGTTTCAGATGACATTAAAACTAGAAATGTAGTGGACAGTGAAGAAGGTTATCTCAGAGTACAAAAGACAATAGACAATAGGTGCATGAGTAGGCCATTCTGTCCTTCGAGCCAGAACCACCATTCATTATGATCATGGCTGATCATCCTCAATCAGCATCCTGTTCTGCCTTATCCCCATAACCCTTGATTCTACTGTCACTAAGAGCTCTATCCAACTCTCTCTTGAAGGTATCCAGAGACTTGGCCTCCACAGCCTTCTGGGGCAGAGCATTCCATACACCTAGCACTCTCTGGATGAAGAAGTTTCTCCTCAACTCTGTTCTAAGTGGCCTACCCTTTATTTTTAAGCTGTGTCCTCTGGTTCGGGACTCACCCATCGGTGGAAATATGCTTCCTGCCTCCAGAGTGTCCAATCCTTTAATAATCTTATATGTCTCAATCAGATCCCCTCTCAGTCTTCTAAACTCAAGCATGTACAAGCCCAGTTGCTCCAATCTTTCAACGTAAGATAGTCTTACCATTCCGGGAATTGACCTCGTGAACCTACGCTGCACTCCCTCAATAGCCAGAATGTCTTTCCTCAAATTTGGAGACCAAAACTGTGTACAGTATTCCAGATGCGGTCTCACCAGTGCCCTGTACAGCTGCAGAAGGACCTCTTTGCTTCTATACTCAATTTGTCTTGTTATGAAGTCAGCATGCTATTAGCTTTCTTCACTACCTGCTGTACCCACATGCTTGCTTTCATTGACTGATGTACAAGAACACCTAGATCTCGTTATACTGCCCCTTTATCTAACTTGACTCCACTTAGATAGTAATCTGCCTTCCTGTTCTTGCCACCAAAGTGGATAACCACACATTTATGCACATTAAATGCACCTACCATGTATCTGTCCACTCACCTAGACTGTCCAGATCACCCTGTATTCTCCTAACCTCCTCCTTACATTTCACACTGCCACCCAGCTTTGTGTCATCAGCAAATTTGCTAATATTACTTTTAATACCTTCATCTATATCATTTATGTATATTGTAAAAAGCTGCGGTCCCAGCACTGATCCCTGCGGCACCCCACTGGTCACCACCTGCCATTCCGAAGGGAGCCATTTATCACTACTCTTTGTTTCCTGTCAGCTAACCAATTTTCAATCCATGTCAGTATTTTGCCCCTAATACCATGTGCTCTAATTTTGCTCACTAACCTCCTATGTGGGACTTTATCAAAGGTTTTCTGAAAGTCCAGGTATACTGCATCCACTGGATCTCCCTTGTCCAGTTTCAGAGTTATATCCTCAAAAAATTCCAGAAGATTAGTCAAGCATGATTTACCCTTCATAAATCCATGCTGACTCTGACCTGTCCAGATACTGCTTTCCAGATGTGTCGTAATTTCGTCCTTTATAATTGACTCCAGCATCTTTCCCACCACTGAGGTCAGACTAACTGGTCTATAATTCCCTGCTTTCTCTCTCTCTCCTTTCTTAAAAAGTGGGACAACATTAGCCACCCTCCAATCCGCAGGAACTGATCCTGAATCTATAGAACATTGGAAAATGATCACCAATGCATCCACGATTTCTAGAGCCACCTCCTTCAGTACCCTGGGATGCAGACCATCAGGTCCCAGGGACTTGTCAACCTTCAGACCTAACAGTCTCTCCAACACCATTTCCTGTCAAATATAAATTCCCTTCAGTTCAGGTCCTTCAGCCACTATTACATCTGGGAGATTGCTTGTGTCTTCCCCAGTGAAGACAGATCTAAAGTACCAATTTAACTCTTCTGCCATTTCTTTGTTCCCCATAATAAATTCACTCATTTCTGTCTTCAAGGGCCCAATTTTAGTCTTAACCTTTTTTTTCTTTTCACATACCTAAAAAAGCCTTTACTATCCTCCTTTATATTTTTGGCCAGTTTACCTTCGTACCTCATTTTTCTTTGTGTATTTCCTTTTCAGTAATCCTCTATTGTTCTTTAAAAGCTTCCCAGTCCTCCAATTTCCCACTCATCTTTGCTATGTTATACTTTTTCCCTTTTGCCTTTATATGTTCCTTAACTTCCCTCATCAGTCCCGGCCACCCCTGCCTCCCCTTAGGATCTTTCTTCCTTTATGGAATGAACTGATCCTGCATCTTCTGCATTATACCCAGAAATACCTGCCATTGCTGCTCCACTGCCATCCTGCTAGGGTATTGTACAATTGAACTTTGGCCAGCTCCTCCCTCATAGCTCCATAGTTCCCCTTATTCAACTGAAATATTGTCTCTTCTGATTCTACCCTCTCCCTTTCAAACTGCAGATTAAAGCTTATTGTATTGTGGTCACTACCTCCTAATGGCTCCTTTACTTCGAGGTCCCTGATCAAATCCGGTTCATTGCACAACACCAGATCCAGAATTGCTTTCTCCCTGGTAGGCTCCAGCACAAGCTGTTCTAAGGATCCATCTCGGAGGCACTTCACAAACTCCCTTTCTTGGGTTCAAGTACCATCCTGATTCTCCCAGTCTACCTGCATGTTGAAATGCCCATGACAACTATAGTAATATCTTTGCGACAGGCCAATTTTAGCTCTTTATTCAACTTACACACTACATCCAGGCTACTGTTTGGGGACCTGTAGATAACTCCCATTCGGGTCTTTCTACCCATAGAATTTCTCAGCTCTATCCATACTGACTCTACATCCCCTGATTCTAGGTCCCCCTGCGCAAGGGACTGAATATCATTCCTTACCAACAGGGCCACCCCACCCCCTCTGCCAGTCAGTCTCTCCTTAGGATAACACGTATAGCCTTGAATATTCATTTCCTGGGCCCGGTCCACTTGAAGCCACATCTCAGTTATCCCCACAATATCGTAACTGCCAATTTCCAAATGAGCCTCAAGCTCATCCATCTTATTTCTAATGCTTCATGCATTCATATATAATATTTTTAATTTGTTAGTCCCTTTACCCTTCCTATCAATCCATATTTCACTTGACCTTACGGCATGATCATTTTTTGAGTTTTCTGCTCTATTGATTCTGTTGTCTTTCTTGACTTGACTTTCCCTTTAACTTCCTTCTTAAACTTCCAGTTTGTGTCCCCCCCCGCTATTTAGGTTAAACGCAGCAATGGGATCTTAATCCAGTGGGCCAATGGGCTGAGGAGTGGCAGATGGTGTTTAATTTAGATAAATGTGAGGTGCTGCATTTTGGAAAAGAAAATCAGAGCAGGCCTTATACACTTAATGGTAAGGTCCTGGGGAGTGTTGCTGAACAAACAGACCTTGGAGTGCAGGCTCATGGTTCCTTGAAAGGGTGGCATGGTGATCCAGTGGTTAGCACTGCTGCCTCACAGTGCCAGGAACCCGCTTTTGATTCCAGCCTCGGCAACTGTCTATGTGGAGTTTACACATTCTCCCTGTGTCTGGTGGATTTCTGTCGAGTGCTCTGGTTCCCTCCCACAGTCCAAAGATGTGCAGGTTAGGTGAATTGGCTGTGCTAAATTACCCATTGTGTTTGAGGATATGTGGGTTAGGTGCATTAGTCAGGGGTAAATGGAGAGTTATAATTAGGGGAATGAGTCTCAGAGCGTTGGTGTGGACTTGTTGGGCCAACTGGCCTGTTTCCAAACTGTAGGGATTCTATGATGATTCCATGATGAAAGTGAAGTTGCAGCTAGTATAATAGTGAAGAAGGTGTTTAGTGTGCTTTCCTTTATTGGTCAGAGCATTGAGTATAGGAGTTGAGAGGTCATTTTGCAGCTCTATTTGTTCAGCCACTTTTGGAATATTGTGTGCATTTCTGGTCTCTCTCCTAGCAGAAGGATGTTGTGAAACTTAAAAGGACTCAGAAAAGATTGACAAGGTTTCCAGGGCTGGGCCTGTTTTCCCTAGAGCATTGGAGGCTGAGAGGTGACTTTATCGAAGTTGATAAAATCACGGGGGACATGGATAGAGTAAATAGACAAGGTCTTTTCCCTGAGGTGGGTGAGTCCAGAACTGGAAGGCATAGGTTTTGGGTGAGAGGGGCAAAATTTAAAAGGGACCTAAGGGACAGCTTCTTCACATAGAAGGTGGTGTGTGTATGGAATGAGCTGCCAGAGGAAGTGGTAGAGGCTGGTAAAATTATAACATTTAAAAGGCATCTGGATGGGTGTATGAATAGGAAGGGTTTAGAGGGAAATGGGCCATGTGCTGGCAAATGGGACTAGATTAGGTTAGGATATGTGGACAGCATGGAAAATGTTGGACTGAAGGGTGTGTTTCTGTGCTGTACATTTGTATGATTCTATAACTCCTATGGTTACCTCCAAACTCTTTTTGGGGCAGTGGACCTGACTCCTGTTAGCACCCACCCCCCCAGATTGAAATCACATTCTTTCTGCCGTTTTCTCCTGTGATGAGTTGGAATATATGTTAACTCTCAATCCCAGCCTTGAAGATCAAATATCAGCCCAGCAAGGGAGTGAGATATAGTTGCTTGATATATTTAATTTACAACATCCAAATACAAATAAAAGGAGCCGAAATTATTTCCTTTAAATAAAACAGAATGTTGTAATATAAAGAACAGACTCACAATCACCTTCTCAAGGGCCATTAGTGATGGATAAAAATGCTGGACTTACCAATGATTCTTATATACAAGAATAAATAAAACCAACATTTTGGTAATTGTTTTTGAGGAGTAGGAGTTGTTAATTTTTATTGAGGAATGAAGTTTACAAATTCTTTGTGATGGACACTGTGAAAAGATTAATAGCACACCATCCTTCTAAGCAGATAACCCTGGTTACAATCTCAATTATATCTTGCATTTTTCAACAACAATTCCAAATCTAAAATATTGTCAGTCAAATGCTCCAGCAATTAACCATGTTCCAGCAGAAGTTTTATTATGGATTGAAGCATTAAATTAGGAAACAATAAGAAACATTAGGAAATATCTTGGAAAACTTGCGGAGATGAAACATTTTCATAAACACTGGCGTTGAACCTGGAGTAACAATCCATGCACGTGAGAGGTATGGAAAATATGTTTGTATCTAATCAAAGCTTTGCAGCTGCATAAGGAAAGATACAGCTGAGGGTTTTTTTTTAACATTAGTCTTTAAGATTTTTCCTCCACTGCTGTTGTCTTATTAATTATATGGATTTTGTAGTGAAGCTGTCTCTTCGCTTTCTCATAAACAAAACATCCAGGTACTCCTCATCTAGTGAATCTTCGATCATATATGGCATTTCACCTCCTTCCTCTTCAAACTCTGTTTAATGAAATAAGTTCCAACATTAAAGTTGCCATGTACATCTTCTCTCAAATAGCAGGTGAATTTTAACAATGCAATAGAAAACACTTTTGCAATTATGTTCAGCACAGTTCGAAAGTGAGAGAGCTCTGCCTAATTTGACTGCACAGTAGATATCATTCATAAATTCTACACTTCAGGTCAACATGCTCATTTTTTAGACACTGCAATATCTACAATTGCAGAATGTGTCAGACCTGATATCAGCTTTCTCTTTTTTTAAAATCAAAAGTATGAGGAAATCTTGCTCATCAAAGAAGAATGCCATAACAATTTGTGGAACATTGCACACAAGTAAAGAAATTGTATTCCCTACCATGTGATTCAGGATTTTACATTATGCTTGTAGATTTTTAAATCTTAAAAAATCCTTAGAAATTTAAAAGGCGACATGGAAAGATTTTGAGTGAGCAATATCATCAGCTGTTAGCAGAAACGTGCATTCACAGCAGTAGATACAAAAAGTGAGGCAAACAAAATGAACATTATTGAGCTGAAGAAATATAGAATTTAACATTTACTCTTACACATTAAAAAGTTGCTCTAATATGCACCGAAGAAGAATGGATGCAAGAAATAGAAAATTTAACTCATGATTGAATTGAGCATAGAACTGAAGAGAAAAGATGTAGTTGGTATTTGTTTATTTTGCTTTTGCTCACAAGAATGCAAATGGTGGTTCTGAACTAAGTGATCTATGGGGAAAGAAAGTCTAGGCTGAATTTTCCAGTCATGTGGTGGTGAACTTGGATGCATTGGGTGGTGTCAGGAAAATAGCTGGGAGCCATGTTGGACAGCTGCCCAAAGATCTCTTGTTGTCAGCCAAGTTTATGACGGAGGGAGCGGGGCTTCCAGGCAACTGATGAACTGGAACCAGTTGAAAATAAGAGAGCAGAACTAACTTGTACGTGTGAAGTTCAGATTGGGGTCGATTTAGAAGGTATACCAACATTTTACTGCTGGCAGCTCACACCTGTTCCACATGAAGAGGATGCCAACCTCATGGAGGGGTTCCCCAAGGCAGTCTGATCAGCTAACGGAGCAGAAGGCTTCATACCCTAAGGAGGCAGATGGGGGTTGTGTTGAAGTCAAAGACTACATCTGCAGCCTAAACATTACCAAGAAAGGGATTTCCCCTTCAAACAGAGAGGCCAACCTCATTGAGTCCTCTGAATGATTAGTTTAAATTTGTCCCTCTGGGATGCTTCCATTATGAGGCACTGGTATCTTCCTGGCTGTGTTAGGCACGTCGACCTCTGCCAGGAATTGCTCTGTGATTATAGGACTGCCAGTCTTCTGACTGGGCTGACTGCAACAGGGGCCTGCCACCATTCTCAATAAGCCATCAGACATTTAGATGTCCAATTAGGAGCATACCTCCAAGAAACTGGCTATGGTAGTCTAGATTCTAGCGAGTCAATGTTGGGACCCTGAAACATTTTGAAAATGATGTCTATTAGCTCAGACCTTATAGAGTGAAAGGCCTGTTATTGTGCAGTAATATATATCCCTATCAGAAAGTATTGCATTGATGTGGTGGAATAAAAATTTCAGACTGACTGGAAAAAAAGTTTCAATGCATGTATTACATATTGACTTTCACGACAGTGCATATGAGATCAGCTTAATGACACAAATCATTAATACATTGATCATAAATGGAAATCATAGCACAAGATAGTAATATTTTCATTTGAATCTATAGCCTCTAATAAATTATAGAACAGCAAAATCAGTGATTACATGTATTACTGATTAAAATGTATTTCCAGTGGTTTTGTGCATGATGTTTGAGACAAAACAAGTAAAATCATGAAATTATTTCAATGAGAAAGGGTACTTAGGCCACTTAGCTCAAAATCCAGAAAGACTATCTAGTCCCTCTATCATGACATCCAACTGATTCTTAACTAGCTATAAGATTTTTGTTGTCATTAACTTGTCCAGTGTAGGTACTGATTATGCTTTGCATGTAGAACTTCCAGATTTTTGTCTTAAATTTGTCTCTTGTTAAGGTGAATCTGCCCAATTGTTACAGTATAACTTTATGTAGAGGGTAACAAGAACAATTTCTATACTTCTGCTATTTTACTATCACCAAACAATAATCCCTTTTCTGTGTGTTTTCAATGGCGAGCAGTCAGGTTTCACTAATTTCACAAATATATTAAAATATATATTTGCAGATTAATGGGTTTTACAATAATCCAACTATTTGATAACTATTTTTCCTGATATCGCTCAGCATGCTAAGGAATGTAAGTTTGAGTGAAGGGATCTGAGTTTGCAACCATGATTTCACACATTTCTGGTTTTCAGTGTGAGCTGCTGCAGCAAGGTGAAGGTCCAAGTGGGGATGTGTGGCTTTTCACGGCAGTAGATTGGAAGTCAAAGAGATAATCATTCTTGCACATTGTGGCTCATACTCACCTTATAGGATTTGGCTTGACAGAGTCTCTACACTCATCCAGATGAGTGGATGTTACCCTTGCAAGAAGACACACCTTGCTACTATGATCCATCAGAACCTGAATGGACGATAGTTTTTATTTCTTTTTGAGGAGTACATTTATAATTTGATTTCAATGGGGACCCAAAAGGCAAACAGAAATATTCATTTTTTAAGAATACCTGCATAATACAAAAGGTTATCTGTAGTGGAGATAGTTGATTCACTGTCTTCACCTCTCCTGTTGATAAAAATAAAAATAATTTGTAATCAATATTAAATATTTAAACAACGATCTTATGATGTAAGTATGGACATTTTTGCAAACCTTAATGAGAACTGACTTTAAGAGATGATGAACTGATTGAGCCTTTTTGGTTAATGGAAAGCAATTTGACATAGTTAAACTTTTCTGCACGTTTTATATAGGTTAGGGTAAAATTGATGATCTTCCAATAATTAAATGAATGATGTTAACCATAAAGTCTGTTTTTTGGTGCAATTTTCATCAGCGATATGGTGGGATGGGACTTTCATCTGTCAATGATATGAGTCTTGGTAGACTTATGCTTTCTATAAACAATTTAATTTGCATAAACCAAGCAAGCTCCAGGTGAAAGTACTGTCTCTTCTTGGGAGATGAGCCTGTAATGTAATTTCTGCACCTTATAAAGACATGCAAGAATTTAACAAAGTCTCAAAACACAAACGTTGTTTTGGATAAACTAGAAATGTTTCAAGTCTAAAATGAATGTGCTGTGCATATGGGATATGTTCAAGAGAAAGAGCTGACTCAAATACACCATTGAAAGAAAGGCCCCAGCAGATAACTTAACTAATGTAGCCAGGACAATCAGCACAAATTCTATCAATTCAGCTTCCCCTAGTATTTTAAATGTTTATAATCAATAACTCTGAAATTGAATGGGTGTTATTTAGAGCCCTGTTCTGCATGTTGAAGTTTTCTTTTTTGACATGCTTATTTACCTCTATCCAATAAAAAAGTATAACATGGAAATTGAGTTAATTTCTCTGGGCCTCTTTCATAATGTCTACAATGGGTTGAATGTAGACTCCAAGACATTATTGGTCTCCATGTAGTAGAAACGTGGAGACAATTAACTCACCATCATTTCCTTAAGGCAACTGGAGATGGGCAATAAATACTAGTCAGCCAGCGATGCCCACATTCCACGAATGAATGAAAAAACAGACAGCATATATCCTAGGGATAAGACGATTAAAATTGCTTGAAATTATGGGAGGATGGGAGAAATGCTGAGGTGATTTGAGAAGAGGTACTTCTTTCTTCTTATCATACACGCTCGAGCAGATAGATCATGTCATATCCTTTCCTGTTGACTTAGGCTATATATTTGATCATATGAGCACTGTCAGTGGGCACTACTGCATAAAGGAGTCCTGGTGCCTCAGCACAGTGCTGGCTTTACATGGGAAATTAAACAAAATGAGTTGCTCAAGCAAACTATGCAGCAATAATGTGGGGTGACAGGGACCTTGCCTACTGTCTTGGTGGGCTCAGCAAAAGCTCCACTCAGTGCCAATCAAACACATAAATGGGTAGCAGCATACTTTTCTTATGATCAAAAGCTAGGGGCCATAAATCCCACATGCCAAGAGCTGCTGGCAGTTCAACGCACTCTCTCATTCCCAAAGCTGAATTCTTTGATCAAGCACTTGATGCTTTTGAACAAGGGCTCACCCACCCGCATGACCCTAAAAGCTTGTGAGCAACAAAACAACCTTATAGGGTCTACTTTTCAGCTATTGAGCATGCCAGCCCCACCATTATGGGGGCAATACCAGTGACAGTGAAATGAGGCCCTTAAAGTGGGCATTAATTGAGACAACATCTAGGAGCCTTCCCGTCATTGATTGAATGGAGCAGAGGTGGGCAGGCAATAGAGCCCTTATCAGTCAGCCTCCCACCCAATTAATCCAAACTCACCCTATAAATGCAACAGAGAATAGATGATCTGCAATATTTGTGATGTGGCATAAAAATTCAAGACAGTTCTGAACTTTGAAACTAGTGGCAGTGAGACTATACTTAGAGTCATAGAGTCATAGAGATGTACAGCATGGAAACAGATCCTTTGGTCCAACCCATCCATTCCGACCAGATATCCCAACCCAATCTAGTCCCACCTGCCAGCACTCGGCCTATATCCCTCCACACCCTTCCTATTCATATAACCATCCAAATGCTTTTTAAATGTTGCAATTGTATAGACCTCCACCACTTCCTCTGGCAGCATTTATTCCATGTTTTATAGCCACAAGCACAGACAAAGACATTATCAATCACATTCTTGCTTAAAAATGTCAGAAAAAAGATATCATAAATTTGCCTTTATTGAATAAAGATCTCATGAATTAAAGCTATATTAATATTATTTTTTCTTATTTGCCTAGAGTTATTTGCAAAAGGAAGTACTTGAACAATGAATTACAGTAAGAAAACAATTTTACAAGCATCTTTATCTTTCACTTACAAGTTTTCTGTTAAATTATCCTCTTCGTCATAGTCATCTAATCGAAACCTCTCCTGTATTACTTCCTCTGATGAAGCTTTCAGAAAAAGATTTTTAAAAGGTTCACATAGACATCTCAGCACAGACGAATGACACAGGAATTTAATTGCTCTACTATATTAAAAGTATTTTTTTTAAATAAAGATTTTCACCATTGAGGTAAATGCAGGTCAGAAAATTTCAAAAGCATTTGCAGCTATGAAAATTATCAGTGTGGCTCCAACATATATGTGTGCTGGATCTGCTTCTAAAACTTTGTTAATATGTGTAATTTTCTTGAATAGTTGGATTGTGTGTACAATAACTTTGGAAGCAAATGCTGATCTCTGAGGAAGAATTTGTTGGAGTTTTTCAAAGGAGTTCTACACAAGGTAGTCTTTTCATGTTCAGTTAGTTACTAAAGGTCTGTTATTTTGAGAACAAAAAATAGAATGATATAATGAAAGATTAACATGCTTTCTGTCATACATAAGAGAGAATTCCAGCTCAAGTTTTGATTCTGAATTATAGAAATGTGAGATCAGTCCCACATTCAGGATTTGAGTACACAGCTTATGTTCAGTACTGTACTGGGTACTGCAGTATTGTGGACATGCTGTTTTTACGATGGCATCCAAAGGTAGGTTTGCTAGCCTGTTCCGGTGGTTCTAAAAGATCACATGAAAGCAACAAAGTAGTCTTTTTTTGTGTGTGTACTCAACCAACACTAAATGATTATTTATTTTGTTTGTGGAAGATCTCTGTATAAAATAACTGACAAATTTTCAAATAAAACAAAAATTGCTGGAGAAATTCAGCTGGTTTGATAGCATCTATAGAGTGAAAACAGAGTTAAAGTTTGAGTCAGGTGACTGTTAGTATGCCACTGCTTCCAGACCTGCTGACATTTTCCAGTTATTTTTGTTTATTGTTTCAGATCTCCAACTGCAGACCTTTTTTTTATATTCCATTTTTAACTTATACAGGTGACTGAACTCCAAACATCGATATTTTGACAATAACGCACTTTTGTGTGTCACAAGGACATGAACAATACATGAAAATACAACCTTTTTTCCTTTCCAACTGAAATGAGTTTGGACATTCTGTACCTAGTTATAAGGTGAAGTAGGTGTCCAGCACAAAACTCTCAATAACTAGGCTACTGTTAACAAGAAATAAATAAAATCAGTTTTAAGGTTCAAAGTGAAGTGGTGTGGGCTGTGGGAAAAAAATGCAGTTGAAGAGCTTTTATGATTTGAAATTTTAAAAAACATGGAGTAGAAATTAGTGTTATTGACCTCACAAATATATTAGATTAGATTACTTACAGTGTGGAAACAGGCCCTACGGCCCAACAAGTCCACACCGACCTGCCGAAGCGCAACCTACCCATACCCCTACATTTACCCCTTACCTAACACAATGGGCAATTTAGTATGGCCAATTCACCTGACCCGCACACCTTTGGACTGTGGGAGGAAACTGGAGCACCCGGAGGAAACCCACGCAGACACGGGGAGAACGTGCAAACTCCACACAGACAGTCGCCTGAGGCGGGAATTGAACCCGGGTCTCTGGTGCTGTGAAGCAGCAGTGCTAACCACTATGCCACCGTGCCGCCCTAATGAATGGCGAGGTGGCTACAATGATTAAAATGAGATCAACCAGGTGGACTCATAGAATGTGATTTCCCTGATTGGAGCTGTTAAACTGATCCTATCAAGGTGCCCTGGCTGACAGGTATAAATAGGAGCGCTAGCATCCTGCTCACTCTGAGAGCTGGCTCTGAGGGAGCTGGATCAGTGCCAAGGACTCTCCACATGGAAATGAAGGGTGACTCGGTGATGGGATCTCGGCCTTTGTGAAGTTATTTCAGTGGCTATGAGAGAAAAGCATGCTTCCGAAGAAACTTATTTCAACGTTAATCTTTGAGTTGGAGTAAGCATTTCTGGCATCATGTTGTAATTTGGGAAGCTTGACTCATTTGATCTTGCCCTAGAAGATTGGGCCCAGCATATGGAATTTGTTATTTTTCCCAGGCAAATGACATAGGGGCAGATGAAAAGCAATGAGTAATTCTCCTGGCAACTTGTGGACGCACAGCTTTTTTCAGTTATTAGGAATCTAATTGTCCCTGATGCTAAACCCTTTGAAGAGCTGACGGATTTAGTTAAGGAATATTATGAGCCCCAGGCTCCTCTAATTCTGAGACACTATCAGTTTTACTTGGCAATTTGAGAACCACGGGAATCTGTGTCGGGATTTTTGACTATGTTAAGGCAATTGGCAGAGGCATGCGATTTTGGTTTAACCTTTAATGAAATGCTGAGACCATTTGGTAAGTAGGATTAATGTAACCATGTAAAAGCCTACTAGGTGAAGCCCAACTGGGTTTCAAACAGGCACTACAACTGGCTTTATCATTGGAAAATGCAGCAAGTGGAGCAAACGAGTTGTAGGAGATTCCGATGGAAGTGGACACCCTCGCCAGTCTGACTGAGCTTCTGGAACATCACTTGAGTGAAGGCAATTGCATAGTCTCACTCAGGACATATCCTGAACAGAGGTCCTTGAGGTCAGCCCGGAGCAAAAGCCCAAAACAAAGCCAACCCTCAACCAAACGCTTAAAATTTGTTTCGGGTTCCAGCCAGCAAGCCATTGTAGTTGCTACCAGTATGCGGACCTGAGAAAGCTAAAGAGTCCCACTAGACTTAAATTGAGTAAGAGAACTCATAGGCTGGTATCCAGAAGAGTACATACCCTGGGATGTCAACCAACATCTGAACTTATCAAAATAAACATCCGACTAAATGGTCACCTTCTTCTAATGGAGATTAATACCTGCATGGTCGTTTCAGTGACCGCAAGACGAGTCTTTAACAAACTTTGCTGTTTCCGCCAACCTTTAAGTTTGGCAAGACCTCAACTAGATCAAGAACCTACAACTGGGAACCTTTACAGATTAAGGATACAACTTCAGTTCCAGTCTCTTGAGAGAAGCAAATGATTCAGTTAACACTGATTGTAGTAAAAGACTTGGGCCCAAGGTTGGTGGGACAAAATTAGTTGAGATGGATTCACCTAGTCTGGCTCAACATTTTTCAATTAAAAGATAGTTGCCTGAGTGCAGTCCTAATGACATACCTTGACACTTTTCATTAAGGTCTAGAGACTATCAAAGGAGCCAATGCCACTTTGCATGTTGATTAGAAAGCAATTCCAAGATTCTGCAAAGGCCTGCCCAGTGCCATTTGCCTTAAGAGCAAAGGCAGAAGCAGAAATCAGAAGACTGGAAGGCAAAGGAATCATCAAACAGTACAGTTTGAGGAATAGGCAGCCCAGGTCCTACTGATGGTGAAGCCTGACAGTTCAGTTCAGATTTGTAGGGATTTCAAACAAACAATAAACTGCTTTTTGCAGCTGGATAAATATCCAATTCCTCGCATAGAGGATTTATATGCAAAGCTGGCAGGGGGACCTTCCTTCACGAATCTGGACATAAGCAATGTATATTTTCAGTTGCGGTAAGATGAAGATTCCCAGAAGTATACTACAATTAATACCCATAAGAGTTTGTCCCAATGTACAAGACTATATTTTGGAGTATCGTCAGCCTGTGTAATTTTTCAATGGATGATAGAGAACATTTTACAAGGTATACTCCAGGTCATCATTTATCTAGTTGATTTGTAAATAACAGGGAAGACCAATAAGGAGCATTGAGAGAACTTGGACATAGTCTTTAAACATTTCTCCCAGGTGGACATAGGACTTAGAGGGGAGAAATGTGTGCTCCAGGCACCCCAAGTGACCTACTAGGCCACAAAGTCGACCAGAACAGTTTACACCTGTTGGAAGGTAAAGTAAGGACAATCAAAGGTACCCTGGCCCCACACCTGAACCAAAGCTTAGGTCTTTCTTTGGGCTGGTGAATTATTATGGAAAGATCATTCATAACCTGGCTTCCATCCTGGAATCTTTGCAACAACTTTTAAAAAAGAGTCAGCCTTGGAAATGTTTGTGTAGCCAAGCTATCATTTTCAGGGAAGTGAAGAAGCAGGTATCATCCTCTAAGTTGCTGGTATATTATATGATCGCAAGCAAGATCTGGTACTGACATGTGATGCCTCCCCATATGGCATCGGGACTCATTGTTAGCTCAGAGGTGACCCGCTGTAGATAGATTCCCCAACTGTGTATACATCCATGGCTTTAGATAATGCAGAGCATAAATATGCCCAGTTAGAGAAGGAAGGTCTGGCGGTCATATTTGGAGTCAGGAGATTCTACCAATACTTTCACGTATAAATTTGTAACAATAATGGATAACAAACACCTGTTAGGTCTACTAAAGAAGACAAGGCAGTGCCACCCGTAGCATCAGCCTGAATTCAATGATAGTATCCAATATTTTGTGTATATAATTACAAATTGGAACACCATCTGGGAGGCCAAGTAACAAATGCACAAGTTCCTAGCAGATACAGCACTGGTGGTACTGGCACTGGAAAAGTCTATGACAGTTTTAAATTTTCTGGATACATTTCTAGTCACAGCTGACAATAGAGACGTTAAATGCAGAAAGATCCAGTCCTGGCAAAACTGAACCAGCTGATGGTAATGGGTGAAACCAAAGGGCTATCACAACCAGAACTGAAACTGTTTTGAAATTGGAGAGACCAGATCACAGTAGAGGGTGGCATATTATTACGGGAAGCAAGAGTGATTTGGCCATAAAAAAGTCACTGCAAGATATTGGCCAAACTCCACCCAGGTTCATCGAAGGGTTTCCAAATGAAGGTATTGGTGAGACATTATGTCTGGTGGCCAGGATTGAATTCAGACATAGCTGCAAAGAGATAGGGTAGTGCCTAGAGCATCAACAAGGGCAAATATTATCGCCAGCAGTTTTGGGAATGGCGTGTAAACCCTGGACTAGGTTATTTATAAACTATGCAGGCCCTCATTGGCTCTATGTTCTTAGTCATTGTAGATGGCCACACAAAGTGGCTAGACATATATAGAGACCATTTGTCAAACACAGGGACGATGATAGAAAACCTGCGCATTTTTGCAATGCACAGTTCCCCATAAGCATTCGTCACTGAAAACGGGCCATCATTTAACACCAGTGAATTTGAGTATTTTTGAAGTTGAATGGTATTTGTTATATAAGGACAGCTCCATACCATCCATCATCCAATGGTTTGGCAAAAAGTCAGGTCAAAACTTTGAAAGCAGGCTTAAAGAAACAGCCTACAGCTTCACTAGATAACCAACTCTCCTGGTTCCTATTTGATGATAATACCACCCCTCATGCAACCACAGGATTAGCTCCAGCAGTTATTAATGGGGAGGAAACTCCATACCAGGTTAAATCTGATCTTGCCAGACCTGGAGGAAAAAGTGAAATGGCATCAGGAGCACCAATGCCTGATACAAGACTCCATGAAGCGAGAGAGACAGTTTACTTCAGGGGATGACATTTGTTGCAGGAACCATGGGAATGGCCCTGCACGGGTAAGAGTCATGGTCAATGTGAGGTCAGGTCCAGTGATGTATAAGATTGAGCCAGGGGTGACGGTCCTGAACAAGCAAGTGAACAAAATGAAAAGGTAGAAACTCACAAACAATGCAAAAGCAAAACGTGTCCAGCTCCTCGACAGCCTTTCCAATTGTTTCGGTAACTGTGGGTTCTCGCTCTCCGTCACGTGTTGAAGATAGCTCCAAATCTGAGATGGACACAGAGGATGTTACTGTCTCTACATCTTTGCCGCCTGAAGTAGAGAATTAATTTCTTCCGAGATGGTCTGGGTGCAGGAGGTGAGCTACTGTGTGTTATATGCTGCCCAAATCAGAGGCAGAGTTGGAGGAACCTGACCTGTTGCTAAAACACCCCCGGGAGGAGCTGCAAGATAAAGAACCAGCCTATGTCCTCAGATTCAGGGAGGGACGGATGTAAAGATTACAATGAGGTCAGACAGGTGGACCTCATAGAATAAGAGCCCCTGATTGGAGCTATTAATATGGTCCAATCAAGGAGTCCTGGCTGACAGATATAAACAGGAATATCAGACATCCTGTTCACTCTGATATCTGGCTCTAAGGGGGCTGGATCTACATCAAAGACTCTTCATGTATAAACAAAGGGTGACTTGGTGACAGGATACCGGCCTCTGTGGAGTTATTTCAGTTGCCACTTAAACTAGGCATTACATGTGCAAATATAACAAATAAACTAATGCTTATTTTAGGCCCCCTCTGGAAAACTGAATTATTTCAAAAGAGGCAGCTTCAGCGTCTCTCTGCTCTTGATTCTTCAGTTGCCACTGTGGCCATCACAACGTAAATTGTTGAAAATGTTTTGGTAATAATAATTTATAAAAAGTACTGTGGAAGAACAATACTAGCTCAACTGTGCACTTTCTTGTTGACCCTTCTAATTTTTCAATCTCATTTTATTGTTTGGACTTAACATTGGGTGTCTATCCATGTGCTGTCCAATCTGATAGTCACTGAGTTCAATTCGGCCCAATAGTGTTGACAGCTCACCTAAATAAGGTAATGTTATTATGGCTCGAAGCCTACTTTTGAATTAGGTTCAAACTTCCCAGTCCAGGCACACAATTAAGCTATGTTTTCAGATGTTGCATCCAAAAACATGTACCATTTAATTTATACATCATGATTCAGTTATGACAAAACCTTACATTAACTGGTTTGTTTGATTTCCGATATGATGTAAAATTAATATTTATAGACTAGCCAAACAGATAAGTATTTGGCAGCACTATACACATAACAGGCATGATAAATAATGCAATGCTTTTTCCACCCTAAAATTTTTCAAACTGAAGTAAAAGAAAACTTAGTAAGTAATTTCAAATTATTTTCTTATTCTATTATTGAATTTCCTTGTAAATTCAACAGATGATTTCTGTGGTACATCATTCTTCCACGAAACAAATTCTAAATAAAAATAACACAAAGTCACGAACTGACATCTAGATTTTCTTAAACAAAGAAGTGAAAGACTTATTTTGCATATTATCATATCACATCTATAGGGCAGAGTTTTGTCAGCTCTTGAATGATGTGGGGGCTGGTGAGAAAGTTGGGAAAGTTACTTAAGATGGCTAATGAGGAAGTTTTTTTTATGTTGCCAGCAAAAAGTCCCATTGTCCGACCAAGTCTTGGACAGCAATTATGATTCCCACTTGTGACCAGCAAGAGGCCTGTCCGCATGTATTATCATCTCACCACTAGTTAATCTCACCTCATTAATCTGCAGTTTATAATTCTCCCATTCATCTGATAGAATCTGACACCAAAGGCAGAGACTATTCCTGGCAACCTCACCACTTTTGCTCCTTTGAACATCCATCTTGAACACCAGGTACTAACATCTTAGGACTCTTTCCACAGGCTCGAAGTACGTGCAGGCCCATCCACAGGATTTGGCACCTGACACATACCAGTCTTACTGCTCCCTTGTGGCACATCTCTGATCCTCATGCAGCATGGATCTGCACTTCAATGCTGCAATGTTACGTGCACCAACACCTGTCATTGCAATGCCGATGCAAGGGCACTTTGCATACAGGGACAGGCACCCTTTACCTACTTCAACATGCTTGGCATCCCTTTCCTGCACACCTTTCCTTGTGTTTTTGTGCTTTGTCTCCTCAGAGCTTGAAGCTTTGCGAGACTTCTACCTTGCCAGCAGTGATTAGTCAAGGGGTGGACATGAAGCTTTACATCATTGTGCTACATAATCTCGCTCCCAGAACGTATGCCTGCTGTATACATGGAAAAAGCACTGAATGTGCATCAACCTGAGTAGCCATGTCTCAAATTATAAGGAGAGATGTCCTCAGTCAAGAGTGTCTGTCGTCAGTCTGGGGGTCCTGGCGCAGTAACTCAAGGGTTGTCTCTGATATCAGACTGGATCTTGGGCATGCTCAGTCTGTTGTTTGGGGCAGTTAAGGTCAGAAGGTTGAAATCCAGAGAGTGGGCAAAGGACTGCCCTGTGGTGGTATCCGTAAGTCACGTGAGACCATGGATCTGCGCCTGGGAAGCCTTGCTGCAATCTGTGTGGGTAGAGCAGTGTCTGTTGTGGCTGTACAGTCCCACACAGGAGAGGTAGCCTCGGCTGCAGCGACTGCACTTGAAGGCACTGTCCTCCAGCATTGGCTTGGTGCTGTTTGTTTGGTGAGTGCACTTTTCTTCAGCAGCAAGCCTCAGTTTCTCTCCTCCTCTTTTTAGACTTCTGCATAATTCCAGCCTCCAGTGAGGGTGATGACTTGCAATGTCCTGCCACCTCTCGTTGTCCAAGTTCATTGACTTCATGTCTCTCTTGCAGACATCTTTGAAACAAAGATGGGGCCGCCTTTATGCTGAGGCTGGTTCCCCGTACAGTAGGTCTTTTGGGATTCTCGTGTCTGACATGTGGTGTACATGGCCCAGCAGAGATGGCGTTGTTGGAGTAGGGTGAAGAGGCTGGGTATTTGGGCATGGGCCAGGCCCAGCCAGCAGATATGGCATTTGTTTTTAGATTAGATTCCCTACAGTGTGGGAACAGGCCATTTTGGCCCAACCAGTCCACACCGACCCACAGAAGAGTAACCCACCCAGACCCATTCCCCCTAACTAATGCATTAACTCTACAGGCAATTTAGCATGACTAATTCACCTAACCTGCACATCTTTGGACTGTGGGAGGAAACCGGAGCACCCAGGGGAAACCCACGCAGACATGGGAAGAATGTGCAAACTCCACAAAGACAGATACCCAGGTCCCTGGCGCTGTGAGGCAGCAGTGCTAATCACTGAGCCACCGTGCTGCCCCTAAATTGCTGGAAAAGGATGAAGAGGCTGGGTATCTGGGCATGGGCCAGGCCCAGCCAGCTGAGACGGTGTTGTTGAAGAGGCTGATTATCTGGGCGCCTTCCAAGACTTCATTGTTGGTGACTTAGTCCACTTGATGCCCAGGATGCGTCTCAGGCTGTGAATGTGGAAGGCTCTTGTCTGGAGTAGAGGCTCCAGGTCTTGCTGCCATTAAGCAGTGTGCTGAGGGTGCAGACCCTATAGATTGCAACCTTGGCGTGCGTTGTCAGCTTTCAGTTCTCCCAGACTCTTTTTGTCAGCCTGATGAATGTTGAGGCTGCTTGTCCTATCCATCTGTTGATTTCTGAGTCTAGGGAGAGACGTTCTGTGATGGTGGAGGCAAGGTATGTAAACTCGTGGATTACCTCCAGCTCATAGTTGTTGATGTCAATGGCGGGGGGGTGGGGGGGAGGGGGGAGGGTGCTCACACCTTGATCCAACATATTGGGCTAGTTCAGGCCAATGGTCAACCTGATCTTCTGGCAGCCTCATGAGAAGCTGTCCATGAGGCGTTGTAGTTGCTCTTCCAAATGTGTTGCCAGTGCCACGTCATCTGAAAACAACACATCCCTGATGAGTACTTCACGAACCTTGGTTTTCACTCTCAGCCAGGACAGACTGAACAGCCTCCTGTCCAATCTGGTGTGGAGGTAGACACCATCAGTTAGTGTTCTCAAGATGCACTTCAGCATAACAGCAAGGAAGGTGCCAAACAGGGGGGGAAGCACACAACCCTGCTTCACATCGCTGCGAATGTTGAAGGCCTCCAAAGAAACGCCATCAAATTGAACATGTCTGTGTGGAATGACCGAACTATTCTGAGGAACCTCTGGGACAACCAATCCTGGTAAGGATTTTGAACAAGCTAGTCTCTGCTCACAAGGTCGGAGACCTTCAGGGGCTCAATGAAGGTGACGTAGAGTGGTTGTCTTTGCTCTCTGCATTTCTCTTATAGCTGTTGAAGGAAGAATGTCATGTCAATTATGGAGTGTTCTGACCTGAAATCACACTGACCCTCATAATATACCCTTTCGATGAATTTATGCAATCTGCTCAGGACCATGTGGGTGAAGTCCTTCCCAATGATGCTCAGGAAATAGATTCCCCTGTAGTTGTTACAGTCACTTCTGTTCCCTTTGTTGTTATATAAGGTGACAATGTTGCAGTTTCTCATGTCTTGCGGCACTGCTCCCTCTTTCCAGCACTGGTGCAGCAATGCATGCAGGTGGTTGAGCAGGATGCACTTTGCACACTTGATGGCCTATGGTGGAATACCATCCAATCCTGGTGCCTTCCCAGTAGGCAGGCTGTTGATTGCTTTCCTCAGCTCTTCAGCAGTCAGCAACGCATCTAGTTTCTCCATGACAGGCAGGCATTCCACCCATCTAGTCCGAGGTGCTGTTTTCTCTGGAGTAGAGTTTGGAGTAATGCTCCACCCATATCTCCCATCTGCTTGCCTTTGTCTTTGATGGTCTTGCCTGTTATGGTTTTCATTGGGGCTGTCTTGTTCTGGATTGGACTAATGGTTTTCTTGATCCCTTCGTACACTCCATGGATGTTACATGTGTCAAATGATGACTGTATGCTTTTGCATAGTTGTAGCCAGTAATCACTTGCTCAGCATCTGGCTGTTTTCTGGGCCTTGCCTTTTGCTGTCCTTAACACTTGCAGTGTTGCCTGGTTGAGGTGGTACTTGTGCTCTAGTAGTGCAATACGCTTTGCCTTGATGACAGCGGTTTGAGGTTGCTTCAAACCAGTCCTGTGTCTTGCCCCGTTTCTTCCCAAAGGCCTTGAGTGCAGTGCTGTGGATAGTGTCCCTGCGAGAGTCCCACCTTTGCTGAGCATTGCCTTTGGTGGGTCGACAAGAAGCGCATCTTCCATTCACTTAATGAACTCTGTCACTTTGTCTGGGTGTTGGGTCTTACTGGCTTCAATGTGCTGCTTGCCTGGAGGCTTGGTGTAGTGCATCTTCTTTGTCTGAAGTCTGATCTTGCAGTAAACCGGAGAGTGAACTGTGTCACAGTCGGCGAGACATGAGTATCAGGTGGTGGAGTCTGGTGATTATCAGGTCTATCTGGTGCCAGAGTTTGGAGTGGGGATGTTGCCAAGATATTTTGTGCTGCGCTTTGGTCTGGAAGTAGGTGTTGGTGACACACAATTCGTGGAGCATGCAAAGCTTGAGCAATCATTGCCCATTGTTATTCATACTGCCAATCCCACACCACCCCAGGCAGCTTGGCCAGGAGTCATGGTCGGCGTCCACTCTGGTGTTGAAGTCGCCAAGCAGCAGCAACTGTTCCTGACTTGAAATCCCCTGTATAATCATTGAGAACTGATTATAGAACTCGTCCTTTGCATCTTGTGTAGACCAGAGGGTTGAGGCATAGATGCTGACAAGGTTGACAGGCCCATCAGATGTGTGGAGTCAAAATGAGAAAATCCACTCCGTCCCATTCTCTCTCGGCTCTATCACCATCAGCAGCGGGTTCTCCATGGCAAAGCCAACACCTTGCTCTCTGGTTTCATCTGATCCCTTCCCCTGTCAGAAGAAGGTATAGTTTCTCTCATGTAGGGTTCCCGATTCTCTAGGAGCGCTGCGATGTCCACTTGGAGTCTCAGCAATTCATAGTTAATCACTGCTGTCTTGCGTGTGTCGCTGATCTCCCAAAGGTCATCTCTTTATACCAGTGGCCATGGTCTGTATATTCCAGCATCCCAGTCTGAGTGCTGGCTTCTTCCTTTGTCTTCTTGTTGAGCTTGGTGCAGTGTTTACAGGCCGCAGTTCAGGTTACTTATATCCCTAAGCCTCACACACCTAGTGGAGCAGGTGGACTGTGACAGGACAGGTCACCCAGTCTGAAGTGGGCAGTAGCTGTCCAGTGAGGCACGATGGCATCTCCCTCCATCAAAAGCAACTCCTGGCACCATGCTCTATGCCAATTGAGCACGAGCTTATAGCTGGTAAATTGCTGCTTTCTGTGTTGCACCATCGTGGTGAGGCAACGCTGGAATGTCCTCTCCAGGCTGCAGGCCTGGGCAAGGTGGTATGGAAGATCTGCAGTTACCCATGCAACAGGTCTCTCCTCTCCACACCACTGATGTTGTCCAAGGGAAGGGCAAAGGCCGAAACAGCTTGGCACCAGTGTCTTTGCAGGAGTTGCCAGATCATGGTTGAAGACAACGTCAGTCTGCCTTAGGGACTCCAGCTCTGGATTTGTCCTCAGGATTTACTCCCGAAGCCTTTCCCATAAGTGGGTATGGCCACAAGGCAGTGGAAGTTTGAAATCAGAATTTTTCGACACCATCCCAGTAAAAACATCACCCTCCCTCATCCCCCCAAGTAAAAACATCACCCTCCCTCACACGCCGAAGTAAAAACACCACCGTCGTCATTGACCCTGCCAGTAAAAACATTCCCTCCCTCACCAATCCCCCCAAGTAACAACATCCCCCTCCCTCACCATCACCCTCCCAGTAAAAACATTCCCCTCCCTCACCACCACTCCCCAGTAAAAACATCCCTCTCCCTCACCAAACCCCCAGTTAAAAACATGCCCCTCCCTCACCACACCCCCATCACAAATCATATACTTCCCTAACTAACCCTATACCCCCCACCCCAACACAAAGCAGTGGATGACGTGACTCTGGATGGAAAGAACCCTGCACGTGAGCTCCAGCAGCGTTGTGAGGAAAGGCTGGGATCCAGGGCCCAAGGCCTAGTGAGCAGCTCAGGGACACAGGCCAGACCCAGGGCTTTGTCTGTGGCGCCTGGCTGTGTGGCCCGGGAGTTCAGCTGGACAGGGCCACTCGGTGTGGTCTACCCATTTGCAGAAAGGATTAAAGACAACAGAAAGTTCCATATTCATAACACTCACTTCATGTGCAAGCCCTGTAAGTCCAATGTAAAGATTTTGGGAAGTAAGTGTGACAGTTGCTCAGTCATTGGTCAGGACTGGTTGGCTTAATAGGCCAAGGAGGTGTGGGCCACCCAGAGTTCACCCATCAAAAGTCAAGAGTGCGGTCGAGTGGGTGGCTATCACGGATCACCATTGCAGGAGGGAAGTTAGGGGACTTAGTTGTGGTGATTGGACCTTACGTGATGTTGAGGGAATAACAATTGGGAAGTGGGACAACTCAGCATAGAATGGAGAGCTGATTCCACATTGAAAGGACAGTGGTATTACCGGAGTGGTGGGGGGTTTGATAGTTGCCGGCACACTGGTTTTATCTGGGAGGGGGTGATGCAATGCACTCCTATATCTGGAAACATTTACTCAGCTTATTTTGGAGTTGGCAGGGTAAAGTGAGGAGACAAAGGTTTAAATTGACAGGTTGGGTAGGTAAGTGGGGACTTCAAAGATTATGGGTTCGAAGGAGAGGCTGGTGAGGAAGGAAACTTTTTGGGGCTCACCAAGAGTAAGAGGCTGAACGTGAGATACATCGCAACAAAATTACACCGACACTTATATAGCAAAGGTAAAACATATCTGCAAACAGTAAGGGCTATTTAAACCCAAGGCATTAATCCACCATGTGGAGTACATATCCTGCCTCAAAGCACTCCTGACCACAGCATGCTATATGAGGAATCAATCCCATTAATGCCCATGATGCACAAGCAATGGGTGGCACCCTGGAGGGATTCACACTTTTTGTAAAGGTTGTAAGCATCTTTCAAATTCATATATCATACCTTGGACTATAAAGCATGAACTGTGGCTGGGCTCTGCACCTCTGATCATATAGTTGTAGCTTGACAGACATTCGCTTACAGGCTCGATGAAAATTGAACATCTATTAACAAATGTGACAACGTCTTTATAGTTAATTATCACCGATATGCCCTCAGTGGGCTTTCTTCTTTCTTTCCATCCCAAATCTAACTACAGTCTTGGGATCCACAGCCAGGGCAGTGGTACTTGCTGGCCTTGAAGGTTTGATCCCAAGTGCACTTGGAATGAGATGGCACAGGTATGCATAAGTGTGTTCTGTCAGAAGCAGTACATCCTCCATGTCTTGAAGTCCCACAGGGTTGAGGGTGGCAGTAGGATGGAGATGGAATACTCAGTCATTTCTGGAGTGTCTTGAAAGGAGACTTCAGGTGACCCTCTTTGAGGTTCCTCCTCCAGCTAGCACTACCCTGTCTCCTTGTGAAGAACAGGCACCAGGAATGATATTCACATCTACCTGTTGTTTTGCTGCTGGAGTTGAACATCCAATGGCTCACATAATGTAATATGCAGGTTTTTGTGCATATCCAGCAGACTCTGAGATTGCTGGATCTGGCTCTCCATTGCAGCTGCCAACTTGTCTGTGGAGGCAACCAGACACTTACATGCCTGCGTCAAAACAGTGACAAAAGCATTGGTGCAGACCTGCCACTTGTGTGCCAGTTGGCACAGTGCTCCAGATAAACCTGTTGTTCCTATGTCCTGTTTGTTCATTTCAATAAAGTTGTTAAACAAAAACAGAAATTACTGGCGAAACACAGCAGGTCTAGCTTCATCTGTGGGAAGAAAGCAGAATTAACATTTCGAGTTTGGTGACCTTTTATCAAATCTGGAGAATGTTGCCAGTAATTTCTGTTTTTGTTTTAGTTTTTCAGCAACCGCAGTTCTTAGTCTAATTGGAACAAAGTTGTTAATAGTTGTCACCTCATAGTCCTCTCTTGTCTGGGGCTGAGCATTGCTGTGAGTGCCAATAAACTATGGCATATCCCACTCAATAACCTGTGTTGATGTGGTGCTCATTTGCACATCAACATGTGCTCCCAACTCTAATCTCAGTGACTCATCAGTATCTGAGCTGATGGAGATTACAGTAGGCACCTTTGCTGATGCTTCCTCTGGGGTATCTCTGCTTAAATTCCTGAGAGGTTAAGGAGTAAATGTCTTGTCCTGCTGTCCTCTTGGCTGCCAACGCTGCTTATTCTATTCATACCTCAGGAGACCAAAGAAAGAATGCATTTCCAGCAAGGGATGGATGTCTGGGCATGTTAACAATACATTCACTGGGATAGTAATAGGAGATTTGCACAATGATGGACAATGGTTCCCACTTGGTTGTCAGGGTATGGAAGTTTTGGCATCTTCACAGGACCTGTCCTAGTCAACATTTCAGAGGGCCAAGATCCTCTCTTCTTATGGGAGGTCAGAATCTAAATGTTAGACACCCCACCACCTGATTCTGTCCATCCTATTACTGGCTGTTTTCTCCTGAAATGAGACAAAGGGAGGGAATGAATGAGATAAAAATAGCTGGCATCTGATAAGGCTAGTGCAGATAAGGGAAAAGTGGTGAGGTGCCCTCAGTGATGTGTAGGCAGTGCAGAGTCCATGCGGAGTTAATGACCTGGAGGTGGTCGCAGGTTCAAGTGGTGACAGTTGGTCAGCAAAGACATTGCATGCGATAGTGGGAGTAGTAGAGCATGAGACTTTGAGAGATGTGGGTCAGTAGCAGAGTAAGTGTGAGGTAGGGGAGAGAAGATGGCTGCACTTACCAGACAAAACAACAAAGGTCATTGACCTTCTACCAACACTGCTGGATGTTAGTCTGGACTGTGAAGGCTAGATGACAGCTTCAGACAAGACTGGCAAGATTTAGTTTGTTACCTCCTTTGTCCCTTCTGGAAGAATAGGACAGCCTGTTCCTGCAGCACCCTGTCTGACATAGCCTCTAGGTCCCTGTCTACAAAGTGCAACAACACCTTCCCCTGATCTGCCATGTCTGGGTCAAGTTATCAGAAACATGCAGGGCAACCTCAGACTGCTGGCATTTGATCAAGAGCACAAGGGGTCTTTACAAGATTGTGCCATTGCTAGGATTCTAAGGATATCTCAGCAGTGGCAAGCACTTCTGCCTATAGTGAGTGATAGAAAAGTGAGCAGGGCATCATATGTATGTGGTGCATAGTTAATAAGACAAGTTTGGGAAGATAGCATGAGAAAACTCATCTTGCTTCTTGGAGAGAAACTCTCTCTAAAGTTAGCCAAAATGGGCACATAGCTAATTCCTAGGAACACTGAGCCCATGATGAGGAATAAATTGGCTGGTTGGTTAGTTTTCTATTATCTAGTTTACAATTTTAATTGATGCAAATGAAAGAAAAATTCGTAAAAGCCATTAACAAATAAGCAATTGCTAAGGAGGTAGAATATGGGAAAATATTCTGTGGATGTTTTTCTAGTGGATGTCTGGTTTTATGATAGAATATTGAATATCTGAATTGAGCTTAATACCACCTGTTCTCAAAAGCAGACTTCATTCTGATTGCAGAATCTATATTGGAACATCACTGATAATTTTCTCAATATAATGTCTGATAGAAAACAATAAAAAGGGGACAGTACCCACCCAACAGAATGTGCCAATAAAGATATGATAATTTAGATAATTAGGTTTAGCAGACATGCGTGGATTTCTGTCAACATTGCTGTTAGATTTTCGATCTCCAAATTGCTATTCTCTTTCTGCTCAGTTGCTGGGGTTGGGGTGGTGTGGGAGAATGATTTCTGGAGTGATATTTGAAATTGTGCTGACTGGGCAATGAATCCCAAAAGAGGTGACAATCTCCGCACAATATCTAAGTAATCTTTGTAAATATATTATTGATGAGATTTTGACAGTAATGGCACACTATTATTATCAGCATGACACAGTCATGTCTTGTTAGAAATGCACTCAATCGTGGGATAATAAAAATCAGACAAACTTAATTTGACTATGAATATTTAGATACAGTTTTTGAAATCAGTTCATGTAGTTGACCCCTACATCACAGCTAATTTCCTTTACTACTGGAACTATGGTCCCCAAAGCAGGTAGGAACCCCTACAAGAACTTGCCAGAATGAAGTAAATTAGAATGATTTCCTAATGTTCATTATAGTTAGTGGTGTGTCTTATTTACACCAAAATGAAATGCCATTTTTCTGCACTGTCCCACATGATGTTCAGATGACACTGGAGTTTTAATAAATATATCTAACATAGATAAGTATAATATCTTAGAGTCTTGTGTCATTCTTTTCAGGATAAATAATGTGACCTTAACTATTGCTGGAATTATCATTATCTAATTTTTTTAAAAACAGCCATGGAACTGCTCATGATATACCTCAGCACTGAACACATACTAAATCTAACCACAATAAAATAACAGCAGGAGAAAAAGGACAATGTGAGAAGTAAATTTTAATATTCTGCCATATTTTTGATTGCAAAATGAACCAAACAATGTAATATTTTTGTCACATGTTGGCCATTGATTACTTCTCTGCAAACCTGACTCACTCCCTTGGTATGGTGCTGATAGTGGCAGTGCTTGTGGAGGGGTCAGCTGTAATCACATCTTCTGAAATGAAGTAAGGATTCAAGAGAGTAGGATATATATTGTCACTAGCTGCTGAATTTGCACCTTGACTTTGATTATATTCCATTCCTGAATAGGCCAGGTTAGTTGTTTTCATTGACTGAATGGAGGGACAGGCTTGTTCCAAAATGTCATCAGTGACAAGGCTAACTACAGAATTAATATCTTCACTAATTTGACTTAAATTTCTCAGTATGGTTGTGTGCATCTGTTGCAGGTTTGTATCTAGTTGTTTGAGGCCAACATAGATAGCACCCCATATACTGGACAAATCTATCTCAAGAGCATTCTGGATTTCAGTGAGGCCAACCTTCAGAGCAGTCAATTGGTCTGCCATTCCATTCTGCAAGGCATCGTGCAAGTCTGCAAACATCGAAGCTTGTTTGTCTGCAGTACCAGACTGGTCAGTAACTTGCAACTTTGCCATGTTAAGCTGCTCTGTTGTATGGATGCCAGCAAAATTAGCGTGCATGTGAGTTTCAAGATCAGCAATGGTGGCTTGTAGATCCCCACTGACTGAATTCTTAGCCTCTTGAATCCCCAAGAACAGAGCCTGAATATTCAGATCAAGCAAATCATGTGGCACTACAACTTGCATCTGATGACACCTACGTAGCCTTGTGGATGGTCTGGAAACTGCTTCCTCCACCAGCTGTGCTACAACAGCTTGTTCTGAGGTGACTAGTTGCATTGATCGGTCCTGTGGCGGAGGTGACGGTGATGTTTCTTGTGCTCCTCTAGTTGTTGTCTTGATGCTTGATCTGGCTGGCCTCTCCAGCACCGATGGGACTGGCACATCTGTTCAGATAGAAAGAAACAAGTATGAAGCTACTATTCAGTCAGCTGCAGATGAAGTTGTTTCCTCTGAACTTGAAAAACACCATCTAAAACGGATTATCTGGTGATAAGAGGGAGAATGATAGGTGAAGCAATCTGTTATCACTAACAACAGGTGGCTACAGAAAATACTGTTCAAGGTGAAAAGAAGAATATGGTAATGATGAATGTTTAGATCTGATTATGATAATGACTGAGGAAGCGTATTTTGGACATGGTTTCATGTAACTTATATAGGATGACGATGGCATAATGGTATTCTTGCTCGACTAATATTTCAGAAACCTATGTCCTGGGAAGCTGAGTGCAAATCCCATCATGGCAGATGGTGGAATTTGACTTCAGTAAGATCTGGAATTAAAAGCCCAAGGACAACCATAATTGATTGTCAGAAAAACTCATCTGGTTCACTAATGCCATTTAGGGAATGAAAGCTGCCATACGATGCCATCACCATCCAGAAGACATAGTGTCACAAAAGTATATAGTCAACATTGAGTCTGGAGCCCATGAAGCCTCAAGGCATCAGATTAAACATAGGCAAGGAAACCAGCTTCTAGTTATGTTGTACTACTTTCACTACCAAGCGCCCCAAAAAACATAAACTTGATTAGGTAAAGATTCTATATTGAATTTGGAGGTAGTACAGAGGGTGGCAAAGACGCAGAATGCACGATGGGTGAGGGACTTCAATGTCCATCACTGAGTGGCTCAACACCACCACGACTGACAAAGCTGGTTGAGTCCCAAGGATATACCGATGAGACTGGGCCTGTAGCAGGCAGTGAGAGAACTTGTGAGGGGGAGAAACATACTTTATTTCATGCTCAGCAATCTGTCGGCTGCAGATACATTTCTCCATGACAGTATTGGGGTGGGGTGTGTTGATCTCTTTATAAACATAGAGACAAAGTCCTGCCTTCACATTGAGAATATCTTACATTGTGTGGCACTATCACTATGCTAAATGAGATGGACTTGAAACAAATCTAGCAACTGAAAACTAGCAACCATGAGGCACTGTAAGCAGCATCATTGGCAGCAAAATTATACTCCAACACAATCTGTAATCTCATGGCCTGGTATATTCCTCACTTTACTATTTCTATCAAGGTTGGTTCATTGAAGAGTGCAGAAGAGCATGTGAGGCATACCTGAAACTAAGGTGTCAACCTGGTAAAGCTATAATACAAGACTACTTGTGTGCCAATCAGCACGAGCTGCAAGTGAGAAACAAAGCTAAGCAATCCCACAACAAGCGGATCATATCTAAACTCTGCAATTCTGCCACATCCAGTCATGAATTGTGGTGGATAATTAAACAACACACTGAAAGAGGTGGTGCCACAGATTTCCCATCTGTAATGACTGAGGAGCCCAGCATCAGTGCAAAGATAAGGCTAAAGAATTCACGAACCTGTAGCCAGAAGTGCCAAGAGGTTGATCCAGCTCAGCTTTTTCTGGAAGTCTCCAATATCATAGATGCCAGTCTTCAGCCAATTCAATTCACTATACATGGTATCGAGAAACAATTGGATGCCCTGGATACCACAAAGGCAATTGGCACTTCCAAGATTTCAACAAAAGAAATAGAACTGGCCATGTCCAAGCTTTTCCAGTACAGCTGTAAAACTGCCAGAGAAAGAAGTAAAACTGGCATATTCCTGAGGATATGGAAAATTGTCCAGCTATGTCCTGTACATAAAATGCATTACAAATCTGACCAAGCCAATTACTGCCTCATCAGCCTACTCTTGATCATCAGTAAAGTGATTGAAGGTATCATTAATAGTGCTGTCAAGTAGCATTTGCTCAGAAAATGTCAGCTCAGTAACATTCACTTTGGGTTCTGCCAGGGCCACTCAACTCTTAGCCTCATGACAGGCTTGGTTCAAACATGGCTGGGAATTTGATTTCTATCATGTTACTGAAAGGTTACTAATTCCTGGTCAGTCAGGAGCCTTGGTAAAACAGAGGGTAAGTCAGAAAGGTGACCATCAACTTCCCCACAATGAAGTGAGAAGCCATATAAGTCCATATAAATTCAGGCTTCTTTTCAACAAATAATAGAATTATGTTTTGTATTTTTATCCATTTCAAAATAAATATACAAAGGATGAAAGTAAAGATAGTAATTGGAAACAAGGAGTCATATAATGTAAACTCAGGTCTGTCTGAGGAAGATCTGAAGGACCCTGTTTGACTGTGAAACATGCTGGAAGGGCAGCTTCATGAAAAGGTGAACTTCAAAATATACTAATAGAACATAGCCGCAAGAATCAATTGATCAGTTTGTCAACAGGTGCTGTGATCAAGACAAAGACTCTACTTGTTTGGTTGAGCTGCTTGAACTGATAATGGAGTTAGTCATAGCTTCAATGCCAAATAAAGCCTTTCAATAAGACTTTATGGAGCATAAGAAGGATCACTATATTGACACATGGCTTAAAGATGTCAGAAAATACAAAGTCATTTGGTTTAGTAACAATATCTGCGACCATTGTGTGCAATCACCAGCACTGTTGTGGTAACCAGGGCACAGAAAGTATACAAGCCACGTAAATAGCACAGTAACCTGCACCTAATCCAAAGCTACACTGCACTTAAAAAATCTTTGCAAGCTTGTGGTGTAAGAGAACTTTGGACTTATAATTGGAAGAAATCTAGTTCCAGAGATACAATCAGAGGTTACAATAAGATACGACCAAACAAAATGCATGTGCAATATTTTGGCAGCAACAACAGATAGCACGCCAGAATCACATGTTGATGCAAATTTAAATTTGAAATGTAGTCATGGCAAGTCTGCAAGGAAACTACAAGTATACTAACTAATGGACACAAGCAGGCCAGAATTGCCAGTTACTGTTACTTGTGGAACTCAACATTGAAACTATATATGAGATGACTCATGCACTAATCATGGTAGAAGAGTCCAAAGTAATCATCCTGATCATGATTTACATCAGATATACTCAGAGAGATTTGATACTACAGGAAATCTCAGAGATGATGTAATACTGCACCATAGAGAAGGTGAAATCCCATTAGAAATCTCCTAGGAAGAACAATGTGCAAAAACAGGAGACCATTAGGAGAGAATTGGATGTCATAGAGCATAATACATTATTGTTGTACGAATTAGCACACTGACTAATGCAGCTTCGTCACATTTATGATGAAAATAGATGGCATAAACCTGGCACCAAACATGGATATTCGTTGAAGTACTTGGCAAAAAGATTTCAAGAAATCATTATTTGCAGGATAACATCTGGATCATGCTTATTTTAAATGTTGCCTTTTGAGTTACCTATATATCAGGATCTATTCCAGCTGTGAATGAGCAGAGCTAAAGAATAGGCTCCTGTATGCATTTCCAATGACTTTGTGGTGCTGGGAAAATCCGAAAAAGGGAATAACCTAAATTTACACTCTTTCATGGTAGCAGCTCGTGGTAAAAGAATCATTTTCACCAGCAAGAAATGCCAGGTGAATGTGGGTCAGATTAATTTTCCAGCATTATTTATCTGAGTTCCAAGATCCATCCTGATCCAGGCAAAATTGAAGATGTATGACACATGCCTCCTTTGCAGGACAGAGAACTTTCAGAATTTCCTCACTTTCTTTAAATTTTTAACAACATATATACCCAATGTCGCCAACTGAGCATCAGCACTTAGAGAGTTTTTATGGATTGTTCTGTGTGAATAGGAAAAAGGTGATCAACATATGTCTGAGTTATTCTAACAAGCATTATCCAAAGAAACATTTGTTTTACAATACTAAAGCCAATAGAACAGACAGTCTTAGAGATTCACACATCCCAAGAGGTTCAAAACGTGTTTTATTCAAGTTGGGAAGCCAATCATATTTAATTCCAAAGTCTGTTGCATGTGCAATCCAATTATTTGAACATTGAACACAACCTCTCTGGTTTTCAAAGTTAAAAATCACACAACACCAGGTTATAGTCCAACAGGTTTAATTGGAAGCACACTAGCTTTCGGAGCGACGCTCCTTCATCAGGTGATTGTCATCAGCGTCGCTCCGAAAGCTAGTGTGCTTCCAATTAAGCCTGTTGGACTATAACCTGGTGTTGTGTGATTTTTAACTTTGCACTCCCCAGTCCAACATCGGCATCTCCAAATCATCTCTGGTTTTCAGTATCCCCAAGTACCTAATTGGTAAATAATTCATTATGGAAGCTAATCGCAGGTTACTTTACACAAGCCACTGACAAGTTCACCACCCAGACTACAATGACTTACAAGAAATATACAGAGACACAACTTTACATTCCTTTACAATCTGAATAGCAAAATCCTTAGCTACATTAGCAACACTGACAAGACTTTCTAAATCTGAAAAATAACTGCAGGAATCAGAATTTTCCTTCCTGATCTGAATTCCTGGGCAATTGTGTTCTGTTGAAGAGTTTCAGGTACAAGAATGCCTTGAAATACAAATTCATCTCTGTGCAGTCAATAATATGTTAGCAAGCCTGGGACTTTTTGTATCATCTCAGGTCAACCCGTTGCGCCCACACCTCCTCCCCCATCTTGCTCCAAGGCCCCAAAGGAGCCTTACACATCCATCAAAGTTTCACCTGCACATCCACCAATGTCATTTATTGCATCTGTTGCTCCCGATGCGGACTCCTCTACAATGGGGAGACTGGACGCATCCTTGCAGAGCGCTTTAGGGAACATCTCCAGGACGCCTGCACCAATCAACCCCACAGCCCCGTGGCCCAACATTTCAACTCCCCTTCCCACTTTGCCAAGAACATGCAGGACCTGGGCCTCTTCCACCACCACCCCCTCACCACCCGATGGAGGAAGAATACCTCATCTTCCACCTGGGAATACTTCAACCCCAGGGGACCAAGATGAACTTCACCAGTTTCCTCATTTCCCCTCCCCCCCACCTTACCCCAGTTCCAACCTTCCTGCTCAGCACCATCGTCATGACCTGTCTTACCTGCCAATCTTCCTTCATGCCTATCTGCTCACCCTCCTCTCTGATCTATCACCTTCATCCCCACCCCCATCCATCAATTGGACTCTTTGCTACCTGCTCCCAAGCCCCACCCTCCTCCCATTATCTCTCCACCCTGGAGGCTCCCTGCCATCATTCCTGAGGAAGGGCTTTTGCCCAAAATGTCGATTTTCCTGCTCCACGGATGCTGCCTGACCTGCTGTGCTTTTCCAGCACCACTCTAATCTAGACTTATATAATGCCTTCAGTTGTGAATCATTTGCCAGTTTCCTTTGGTTACACTTCTATTCACAAAAACTCGTCAGATTGACATTATTTCTGACCTAATTAGATAAAAAGACAAATAGGTATTTTCTACACCTGGAATTTCGAGATAGGCCTTCTGTTATGAAACAGGAGAGAGCTATTCAGGAATCCTCACAGCTGGCAGAGAAGTAGGTGGAACTGAAACTGGGGAATGGGAGGACTGGGGTCTCCAGGCCATGCAGTGGGGTGCAATCTCATGGAGGTTGGTATCTGAAAGGGGGATAGGGGACAGATCCGTTGGGGGTTGACTTATGTTGGGATGGGAGAATGTGAAGCATTGGCAGTGTCAGGTGTTGGTCTGAGTGCAGTTGGGAACAGGTGGGGTATAGTCAGTGATAAGTTGGAGGTCCAAGTTAATTGTTACCCAAGAGTTAGTCAGTTTTAATCTTTTGACCTTTTCTGGAAGTCAGTTGTGATTAATTGGTTTGGACTCCTCCTACTTCTCTGATTTTAAGGTGCATTTTCAGTTGGTTCCAGATGCAGGAGAATTATCCACTGAAATTTTCCATTTGATGAGTACTTCCTTTGGATTGCTGCATTAACCCAAAGCATCACCTCTGTCCATCCATTGCTGCAATGAATTTTTGACCATCAGAATTTCTGGGCGAATTATATATTTGCACTGGGGCATATAGCCGCAGAATGAACAAGGTGCCTAGCAAGGGAATCTGTGGAATGACTAAGCAACAACAATGATATTGAGATGATTATAAAGGCATGTGTAATCTGCCAGAGTTATCAAGAATACTGATTTGCAGAACCATGACACCCTAACATTTTTCTATTGCATTGTTAGCACAAGATTGCATTAGATTCCTTTATTGTCCTTGGTGACAACATTCTCTTTTTGTCATTGATTAGTTTTTTCAAGTTTTCATGCATCAGATAACTGAAAGTGCCCTGAAAGTGTGCGTGGCAGACTCACTGGTCCCAATATTTCAAATAGTGTCAACCGCAGTTTGAAAGTCACTCCACTCAATTTGTATTTTATGTTAGCACTGAGCTCTGCATTTCGAGCCAGGAATTCTGATTCAAGCTCTGTCAGAAATGCAGAGCATAGCTGAAAACAATACAGTTCACCTAGAATGGAAGATAGTCAGGGGAAATCAAACCATGTCCCATTTTGCAGTAGTCAGTGTGCCATGTTCTGGGATTTAAATGTCCAGCAGCACAGACAAACAGCTTGGCGGCTGATGTGAAAAGTAAGGTAAGTGGGGTATCAGGGTGGCAATTGGTGAGAAGATGAGTGGAGTCTAAATACGTGGGTAGGGTTTCCTTGTCTGGATATCTTGTTCATGTAATGGCCATATGTTCTTGCAGCAACTGTGACAATAGACTGAATATTCTGATCGTTGTAGCAGAGTAGACTGGAATTGTGCATCAGAATCATATAGAAATCCCACAATAAAGTTGAAGAATTGGAAGTATTCTAACTCACATGTACAATGGAGCAGCAATTGGTTAACGTGTTAGGCGTCAGGTAAGTCAGATGCCAACTTTGTCAGGTGCCAGGCCAGCGATGCAATGCGTGCAGTAGGTCAACAGAAGTGGTAGAGCCAGGTTTGACAGGACAAGGGGTTTGCTGCTGAGAGGAGGGATGGGAGAATTGCCAGTGGTACAAAGGGTATTAGGACCAGGGATTGTCAAAGAGACCAGCAGAAGGAAGAATGGGTCTGGTGGACGAGGAGGGTTGCCAGCTGAATGGGCACATCAACTGTACCTGGGTTTTAGGCCATGATGGAGTATTGGGTAACTAGGACCTGATGGGATACGGGAGGGGGGGGAGGGTGGGAAAGTCCATGCCATACAGGAGGAGGTGGTAGTGGAGTGGGGTTTAGGATTCCAGGGATCGAACGTGTCAGCAGAGAGGCTACATGGAAAGTTGAGGCCTCAGCTTGATAGTTAACCAGAAGGTAGAGTAACTATTAGCTGAAGTAGTTCCCTCCAAATTCCCTGTACATTCTGGGCAAGGGAATTTTTCATCAGAAACTTCAATTTGCCCAACAATTCCCATAAATTCTGCTGCACCTATTATTCTGCTGGGTCCCACTATACAATTGCAGACTGTGCTGCTCCTACAGCTGTCTGATCATTGGATTGTCTGAGCCATGACATCAGTTTGTTCAGTAAATCCAAAATAATTCGACCAGACAATGGAACACAATATATTGGTGGACCGTTTTGGGACATATATGGTAGCTGAGTCATAAATTGTGTGACTGCTTCACCACATTTGACTGCTTCACCACATTTCCCCAAATGCAATGGTCTTTTTGAGTGATTGGTCCCTACACTGTCAAGTGCACAATGTGCAGAGACACAAAATAAGATCTCTGAATTGTCACATTACTCTTCGAAGCAACATATTTAGATATGGAATTGCCATCACCAAGGAAAATCATGTTTGGAAAACAGGTTGGGATAACTTTGTTAATTTGTCACCAATCTAAAGTTTTAGAAATACAGGAGAAACGTCCTGAAAAATAAGGGAAGATGAATCAGGAAGTGACCAACATCCAAGCATGAAGCTGTCTCGTCTGCTCAGGAGTCAAGTCATGTGGGTTATACGCCATACTCAGGAAAACTGACTCTCCAAAGAAGTATCTGAAGTGTACAGTAAGCCAAGTCTACAAGATCTCAACATCAAATGAAGCAACGTTGAGGTGAAACAGAAGCTAGCTAAGGAAATTGCATAACTCGATAACATGTACCACCTCCATTTGCACCTAAACCACAACCAATGATGAACTCCGAATGTGAAATTGTGGAAAGCTACTATGAAACAAGCCAGCACTGATGATATCCAGAATGTCAATGTACCTACAAGGTATGAATACCGAAATGATAAGACTGGATCTCAAGAAGACCATATCTTTATGTGGTCCAAGAGGATTAATAAGTGTTCACATGGACCTTTAACTCCTTAACTTACAGATGCAACATTATTTGTGTAAATAGTTTCCAGAAACACTCATGTTGTGTATGTATACGTACCTTTTAATATATGTAATGTTTGAAAAAAAAGATGTTACATCATCATTTTAAAAGGACATTTAAATGCTGAGCAGACCTGAACTATCCTGTAATATACACAGATATGCATTGTGCTGTTCAAATAAGTTTAATCTACTTATAGTTTACTAATCCTGAGTGTGTGTGATTGATGAGCTTCCAAAAAATTCAGAAATGCAACAAGATGGGTGAAAATGATGTGATGCATTGAACAGAATGTGTCATTGCTGGTGTGGTGGACAGGGGATGTTGTCTGAAACTTCAATCACTGACCTTGATCACTCGTACATGTCCATGAGACTTCTGGCATGGCTTCCAGGTCCTTAAGGGCATTGACATCTTTGACCAGAGAATTTACTTCTTGACCACCAGCTCCCACTCCCTTCTTGAGGGTGATCCTCAAGACTTCCCTGCACAGTACCATGACATCTCTCCCCCTGCAACCTCTGCTACTAATGTTTTCCATCACTCTCCCTCTGCCCAGCTGTTCAATTTCCTTGTTTTAAACTACAGACATATTATTGAGTACAGGTTTGCATTAAGATGAGTAGATCTGCATCTAGTGACAGAAGTCTGCCCTCAGTACAATGTTATTTGACCCCCTGTTGAGTGCAGAAACATCAGAACCGACATTGGCAGGGAACAGTGTCAGAAAAGCACCCCTAATGTAACAAAATATCTTAAGGTTTGTTTATAGCTCTGTTAGCAACAAAATTTTATACTGAGCCACGTAAGACCTAATAGGTTAGGGAAATACACAGAAAGATATCGAGAGTGAATTCCAGAGCTTGGGACCTTGGTAAAGATTGTGCAACAACTAACAGAACTATGTAAATTAAGGGTAGATAAGAGGCCAGAGATGGAGAAACACAGCAATCTCCCAAAGATTGCAAGAATAGAGAAGTGTACAGAAATGAAAAAGGGGTGAGGTTTTGAAAATAAGCATAACAATTTTAAAATTGAAGCAATGGTGAACCAGAAGTCAATATAGATCACCAAGTACAATGTTGAATACAGATGTAGCTGGATATCACCCTCGCTCTGCAGCTGAATTCCTGCTGAGATTAAACTCCACACATCTCTTCTGTTTCCCACTCCATTGACTTTATAGAAATCAAGAAATGTATGGAGAACACATGAATAAATAATTGAAGAATGGCAATCGAAATGTATGGGCATGTTTGACAATGTAAGATGATGACATCAACGCGACGGCAATGTGGGTCAATCAGAAAATCAACAGCCTGGATGTTTCTGTATTAATAATGCCAAGAGTAAACACATTAGTTTTTGTTGCAGGTTTCATGAATGCTAGACTTTAGGTTAATTATGATTTAAAATAGTGAAATGAAATTCTGGAAGAGAATGTCTAACTAGAATTCCTGGTAAATACCTCATTTCTAAGAATACCTGTGCGAATAGAGATTCTGATGGGAAGGAAATCTCAAGTAGGTCAGTCACTCACTATCATTTACAACACAAAAGAAATCTGCTCCTGAGATGCAGGGAAGAATAAGAATTAAAACTCTCTAATAAATGGACCTTTACTGATCTGTGGAAAATGGCAAGGAGTAAATGTTTAACTCACTGTTGGAAAAGCGATTTTACTGGAACAAATGATATTGGAATCGCTGAAATTCTGGATGTTATGAACAGAAAGAGATGGGAGTTCATCGAGGTGATAATTGTTTCCAAAACAACTCAGGCAGTATGCAATGATTGTCAAGGTTTTGACCTGGTGTGACAAGGAGAGGTGAACCTCTCCTGAGAAATAGTAATGACTTTGAGACAACTGCACCTTTAAAGATAAATATCAGCCAGAAGCGTAGAGTAAAAGTGTTTCATAACACATTTTTCAGTAATGTAAATTAGTTTATACAAAATGTTTGATGCGTCTTATGTTAATTAATGTATGGTCTATCTTCATTTTAGTTTGTTGCTACAGTAAAAGTCTTCAAAAGTGAAATTCCTCCTTAATTATTTCCATTGGAAATGTGGGAATTCTTTTTTTTAACATGTTATCAATTTCTATAAGGAGCATAAGACAATATGTTAAAACTTTCTATAACTGCAACAACACAGTTATCTGCAGAAATTGTAAGTTGGTTTTAGTGATATCCTGATATTTATAGGCAGCATTGTTGTAGTCTTCAATGACAGAATCTGACAATATAAATATTGTATAACTACCCACCAGCCCCTTGTTTTACAATGGTGAAATATAGATCTAGCACAACTAACAGTGAGTGCTAACAGCAAAATACATGATAATTACTGCTCAACAAATACTTCACAGCTCAAAACTACTTTCATAAATGTGGAGTCTCATGCCTTCAAAACAAAGTTAAGGTTACAGATTTAAGAGAAAAGGTAGCCTCATAGATGTTTACATCACAGAATGAGGCCATTCAGTCCATCGTAGCCATACTAGTCAACAAAGTTCCCATTTCCAGCATTTAGCCCATAGCCCTGAAGCTATTGGGAACACAAGTAAATATATTAATAATGCATAAAAGTGATGAGATTTCCTGACTGAACTACCCTTTCATGTAATGAGTTCTAGACTCCCATTATCTTCTGAGTGAAAGAATTTCTCCACAACTCTCTTAGCATTTTTCTCATCTTAAATTTATGCCCTGCACCCTCCCCCCACCCCCCACACCCCGTAATTGACCTTTCTACCTATGAAGGAAATGTCTTCCCATTCACCATATCTGTGCCCTCATAATCTTACACACCTCTGTCAAGTCCCCCTCTCAACTTTTGCTGGTCCAAGTAAAGCAACTCCAGCCGATCCATAGCCAAGACCCACCATCTAGGCAACACCCCGATAATTATTTTCAGAAGCCTCTCTTGCGCAAATATATTTTTCCTATAATGTTGGTGACCAAAACTGCACAAATATTCCAGTTGTGGCATAACCTGTGTTTTGTATAGTTCCACCAATACCTCCTTGTGTTTGTATTCTGTGTCTTTGCTAATAAAGACTAGTATTCTCAATGCCTTCCACAATAACACAGGAAGCCTGATAGGAAAGAAACATTGTTTATTGTTGAACACTAAAATACAGCCCTACTCATGACGTAGATAGGCTGGTGCAAACCCAGGAAGACAGTTCTACAGACATGTCCCTGAGTCTGCTTTTTCCCCCCTCTTTTCCCCTTTCTCTTTACATCTGGAAGTGTTATCACAAACAATTGAATGGCTTTCCCACCACCAAATCAGCATGGTTTTTAACTATTGACCGCCATCTGCAAAACACCCATGCAGCCAACTAGAAATTTACATGCAAAGCCCATTACAGGCAATGTAAACCGCCAAAAGTGAGGGAGAGATAGGGAAAATGGGAAGAGGCTAAATCAAAATGGAGTTAGACTGGGAAATAAATGACTATATTTGTCACAGTGTCCATCTGACTCTAAAGGCATCAAGAAAATTGGTGGACACCGCATGCTCCCTCTCCAATGACATCCAGGGAACAAAGTGATGGGTCAGATGTTTTTTGATCTGCTTTTCTTTTCTTACATCCAGAAGTGATGTACCAGTTTATATTTGTTTATATACCTAGAAGTGATTTGTATCAATATGTAAAAGGCTGAGCTGATGAGTTCCAGGTGAATAGGCTATTGCCTATTACCTAGGGAATGAATACTCAGTGAGTTGCAAAAGGAGATTAATTTGTGTATATCAAGATGTCTCTGAACTCCAGAGTCCTATTGTATAAGCTATTGCTTAGTTAATCCTTCCAAGAGCATTACCTAATTTTCTCATTGAATTTCATTGACACTGCTCTCTTGAAAGTCCAGAATTATTTATTCTGTACATATGTATATTTGTGAGTGAGGGGCCATATAAATTCAAGTCAAGTCACCATAGGCTTACCAAACCCTAGGACTGCTCTCTCATTAGAAAGAGACGACTGGTGGTGATTTAACCTGAGGACCGTCATACCTCAGGTGAGGGGAGAAGCTGAGAAGAAGAGATCTTCACGGTATCCTCAGCCAGTTTTGGGGATTGAAGCTATGCTGTTGACATTGCACTGCTTCGCAAACCACCCGTCCAGCCAACTGAACTAAACTGACCTTGCTATATTAATTCACAGAACCATACATTTGGCTTTTCTTCTGAATTACTTTTCTTGGGGTTAGAGGGTAATAGAATAGCTATTTCTTTCCCTTAAGAAAGCCTTGTAATTAGCTGTTTATTGTTCCTGGTGAAAGAAAAATTAATTACATTTTAATTGGGAAAAGGCATGGCTACTTGTTCAAAAGAACAGACATTGTTGTTGCAGCTAATGAGGGAGATTAAAAAGATAGGAGCAAATTCCCACCTCCTCACCTGGCCATAGCACTGTATATAAAATGTTGAGTAACACCATTCTTTTGCCAGACAAAACAAGATTTGGCCAAAGTGTTAGATGACCCTGTGGAAGTAAGGTTTATATGAAAATCAGCAGAGGTGGGGAAGCTAAATTCAGATAGTGTTCTCAAAGTGACTGAGGACAACTAACGTGCAGGAATAATGAAAGAAGATTTGCTGGAAAAACCACAGGCAATCAAATTTTAGGTTATGTCATAAAGATGTATCAGTAATCAACATCTAACTCTTGTAGCAGAGATGATCCTGAAGTGTTTTCAGTGACTTTTAGGCTTGTAGCATTTATTCCACAGAACTCGGAATAGGCAAAGAGTCTTCCCAGCACCTTTTGGTACAACGGTGCTTGCTCCTTGGGTGTCTTATCTCCCGTGACTTTTCTAACATCTTCTAGGCATCTAAAGGTCTCAAAGTTTCACATAATAGATTTAAATGAAGATTCACATGCCAGATAGTCATGATGTGCAATGCTCCATTAATTGCTTTGGAATAAAATGGAATTGGAAATTCTGAAATGTGAGTGCAGATGTTAAATACACTGATGCAATTCAGTATGACAGAAAGGTGTGGATTTGAATGATTGCACACATTTCAATAATAGTTTACAATGCAATGTTAACAATTGAATTAAGGTGGACATTAGAACATTGATTTCAAATTATGTCTACTATATAGGAAAATTAAAATAAACAATGTCACACTTACACTGAAGAAATGTTGCTGCCCCTACTAAGACATATTTTCCAACTATTCAGTCATAACAATTAAGACATTATGGGTTTGTGACATTTTTGTTGTGATGTTAATCATTATTTATACATTGCAGCTTTCATTCATGACAACCCTTTGACATTGCAACCATAGTTACAATTCTTTGAACTGATATGTCAACTCTCTGAAGTATGATTATGATCAATGTTATTTTGTGCCATTCCATAGCTGACAATTTAGCTCATGCACTGATGAAACTTTTCTTTTACATTTGATGCATTGTTGACACTTGCAGCTTCAGAAAAAAACGTGCTACCTTTTGTACTTTTAATTTTGTTGTAATTGTCTATTTACTGACAACAATAAGCAATGATGCATTCATTCATAGACATTAGGCAGTTCATTCTAATTGGTAATAATCTCTAATAATTTCTGTCAACATTTGATTCAATGCCAACAGAAGCATATACTTAACAAATGTAAGATGATGTTTATAGATTATTTAAGATAGATACCAGCATAGTATATTTTGAAAAAACTGTTGATATACTTTCAATTCTCTCAAGCATGAGAGACGTAACTGGTGCCAGGGAAATAAATGTTGATACTTGAAAAATTTGCACCTCACAGTTATTTACAAGGTTAGTGCTTAAACTCCTGTGATAATCTATTTAGTTTATAAATAAATACCTTTGCAAAATAAAGATGTGTATTGAGTTCTTCTGATGTCTCCACTTCCTACAGGTTTCCTATGGTACATAATCAAATCCTAATTAGCACTCAAGATGTTCAAGCACATTTTATATTACCCTTGATAAAACTAACTAACATAAAAACTGGCATTGTAAATTGTGTCAACACACTCCACTCATAGTCAATTGACCAAAAATCAATATTGGTTTTATAACTGAAAGGCCTTCATATCAACTATCTTCAGTCATTTAATTAATAACCTCCTTCTGTCATATGCACCCAAAGTAGCAATGATCACTGATGATTACACAGTGCCTGCATCCATTCACAACTCATTTGATAATGAAGAGGCATCCTAAAACTAAATGCAACTATTATCCAAATCTGGAAATTATTACTATTCAATGCTATTAATATTTACATCCCATAACAGAAGTTATCATGCTAAATGAGACAAATTCTAGCAAATTCCTTTTTCCACTAAGAGCACAACAAAGTCTGTTCCCCATTCACAACATCCTGGGGATTACTATTAATTGGAAGACAAATTGAATGAGATACATGGGAATTGTGCAAAATAATTTTTTACACAGTGATTATTAATGACCTAGAACTCACTGGTTACAAGATTGATTGAAATTGAATAGTATGGGGGAAGTAAACTTGAAGAGCTTTTGACACAGCATAACAATTGGAGAGGCAATAGTATTATTGCTGGACTGTTAATCCAGGGAACCAGGTAATATTCTTGGAATCCAGGTTTGAATCCTGCCACAGCAGTTGGTGGAATTTGAATTCAATGAAACAAAACCTGGAATTAAGAGTCTAATGATGACTGTGAATCCATTGTTGATTGCTGGAAAAACCGATCTGGTTCACTAATGTCCTTTAGTGAAGGAAACCGCCATCCTTACCTGGCCTGGTGAACACATGACTCCAGACCCACAGCAATGTGGTTGACTCTTAACTGCCCTCTGGGCAATTAGGGATAGAAAATAATGCTGGGCCTGGCAGTGATGTCCTCATCCCATGAATGAATAAAGAAAAAAAAAATCTCTAGGATTTTTAATTGCCTTGCGCATGTACTGTTGATCACTTTAATAAGCAACGCGTCCATGAAAATTTATAAAAATGAAATTATATCGATTTGCGGGCTGAATGTACATTGCAGACCCTTTGGGATCCTTCAGTTGTGGAAGGAACCATGTGTATCCTATGGGTTCATCCTGCATTTCCTAACCAGGTACATCAAGTTCCAAACTTAGCCAGAGAAGAGGGATAGACAATTGTGTCAAATGGTCTCCTCAATCACCCACTTCCCAGACTTGTTCAGGCTTAAGAGCTAACTAGAAAATCATCCTATATGCCTTCCCTGGCCCCTTTATCAGATGGCCAAAGATCAAGAACATGAGGTTAACCAAGCATTGAGGAAAAGTCACCAGGAGATATTAAAATAGGGACTTCAGCCTTGCGGAGCCTGCATAAACATGGAACACAGACTTTTAAAAACTACAGAAATTACAAGTAAAATTCACTTGATTCACATTTGTTTCATAAATATAACTATAACGAAAGTTGTATGAAAGAATCATGCGCTTATTACACTGATGGTAAATGCAGAAATAATCTGGCAAATTACTGGACTTCCGTGCTTAATTAATGCTACTTAGTATGCATACTATAACTTACCAATTCAAATGAGCATTTATACTTGTGACTCTTCTGAATTTACTGCCATTAAATTCATTGTTCCCAATTATTCTAATATACTGCCATGGTGAAGCAGGCTGATTGACCAGCTTCCAATGCCATAGCAATGAACGTTTACAAACTTTTATTTTTACTTACATTGTATCAGGCAAATTGTCCTCCTCATTCTCATCTTCCACCATAAACCTTTCTTCCACCACTTCGTCATTTGACTGAACTAAATAACAGTTTAAAAATTCATGTATTAGATAAGTGCGTTACAAACTATTACAATATTGGCTCACACATAGCAAACAATTTCAGAGAATTTTTAAAAAATGTTTAAAAGCAATAATTCTTAATTGTGTGAAATATAGAATTTATTCTGTGCTACAATTCACAATAAAACAAAAGTACTCTTTCTACTTAATTAATGGTATTATTCTAAGGACATCTTTAGATACAGTGCTTCAATTACAGTTATTATCATCAGTAAACTGCATTTCCTACATCACGAGAAATTAATAATCATTTTTCAAGTTCTCCTTTGCCTTTCATATTAGTATCCAAGTATGACTTTGAGCTGGATTTTCAGACCTTGCTGAAGCCAAGATTGGACACAGCCAGGAGCTAAGAATAGTCACACTGGCTGTTGTGGGGGTTCTCTTGCTCTAGGCTGCCTTTGTCAAATGTGAAAGAGCAAGTTGGGTTTGGGAATTGGGGTAGTGACAGGAGAGCTATTCACCTGTCTGCAGTAAATCGCTGACATTGAATATGGGTGTGAAAGGGTTAACATTAAAAAGAGCTGTAATCATACTGCATCGCATGGACTAGTGGGCAAAATGGTTTAAGATTACGAAGAAATTGGAGTTAACACATGCTCCTTCTCAGAGAGTCTGTAACAATTTCCATCATATCAATGTAGCGTTTAACTAGTTGCTAGACCAAGTAGACCACATTATTTCCTATGTATAAAGAAGTTTTTAGCAGCAATCTTCATCACAAGCAGCAACTCAGGTAGCATAATGAGCTGGCATGGCCATACAACATCGGGCAGCACATTAAAAGCTACAGTGCCAAATAAAAGAAGAATAACTAGGACTTTTTGGTCAGTTTTCATGTCCCCACAGTGCTAGCACAAAAGTAAGAGCCTAATGGAGGCCACCAGACAGTAGGCCTGAGTGTCCAATTCCAGGCACGCTTCAGAACTTCCCTTCCTGTTGGCCTGCCTGGGTTCGGGAGCAGCCACAGACCTCCCTATCAAATCAGAGTCCCCTACAGTGGTCCCATATCGGCTTATGCCCGAAACGTCGAATTTCCTATTCCTTGGATGCTGCCTAACCTGCTGTGCTTTAACCAGCAACACATTTTCATCCCGTATCTGCAGACAGGATCCACTTCTTAGTTTTAATTTTAAGAAGTTGGAGAGAGGGCACCTCCAAATTGAAATACCTTCTCCTTTTATTAAGGTCGGTTATAGCTTGCTGAAATTTTCAAGCTGGAAAACCTCTGATTAGCTTTCCAGCTTTGACAGTCCCAACCAACCAACACCCCTCAAGCCCGCCTGCCCAATCATATAAATTACTAGGGCACTCCTATGGAAGTCACAATTCTACTCTGCGGGTGGATTCAGGACCTAGGAACAGTTCCAGCTTCAGAGTACAATTTTCCCCAGGTGCAGAGAGAGGTCGTGAGATGTGCATCAATGGAGTGAGGTAGCCCTGGAGAGAAACTCAACTGATTGAGAAAGTCTACTGGTGTGTTTCTTGCCCTGATAGGAATTAAGGCCATTGTGGTCAATTCATTGACAGTTGAGGGTCTCAACTCATCACCTCCCTGACCGAAGGGCCTACCTTCCCAAAACCTGTCTGTCTGTTTGGAGAGGGGTCTCTAGTTTCCCTAATCTGAAGACAGTAGTCGATACAGATAGGTAGGGTGCAAGGTATGGCCACTGAAAGCCACCCCACTCTCATTGTATTAATACCCCTTTCTCTGTGACCTGATCTCACAATATGAACATATAAAATCATTTGGGCAGCACAGTGGCTAGCACTGCAGCATCAGGGACCCAGGTTCGATTCCACCCGAGAGTGACTGTTTGTGTGGAGCTTGCACATTCTCCCTCTGTCTGTGTGTATTTCCTCTGAATGCTCTGGTTTCCTCCCACAATCCAAAGATGTGAAGGTTGGGTGGTGTGGCAATGCTAACTTGCCCATAGTGTCCAGCGAGGTACAGGCTAGGTGGATTAGCCATGGGAAATGCAGGATTACAGGGAAAGGATAGGGAAGTGGGTCTGGCTGTGATGATCTTCAGAGTGTCAGTGCGGACTAGATGGCCAAATGTCCTGCTTCCACACAGTAGAGATTCTACTCTATTTACCTTTTCAGTGCTGGATCCCTCTAAAGAATGGGTCATGACCAAAGAATGTGAGGACTCAGAAGTTACCACCCTCTGTTTAAATAGTTTGGTTCAGCTACAAATTTAACCTTTGTTGGCTTAATACCTAGACCAGGACAGTTTTTTTTTAATTTATTTATTCACAGGATGAAGGTGTCATTAGGTGGCCACCATTTATTGTCTATCACTAGTTGCCCAGAGTGCAGTTAAGTCCACCATATTGCACTAGGTCTGGAGTCACATGTAGACTTGACATGGTAAGGATGGTAAATTTCCTCACGAAAGGAGATGGAACGTGTAAGCCGTTTTCCACAACACATATAAATAGGAGCAGCTAAGAGAAATGTGGAGATGCACAGGGAACAATTTGATATTTGTTTGACCATTTCTGTTGGTAGATTTTTGCAGTGATGTCCAATCTCAGTCAGTTTATTGCATGCTTCAACATTACTTAGTTACATTGGATGCTGTTACCTTCCAGCAGCCCGAGTACCCAGCAGCAGGTGTTCAGCACATTGAGTAGCAAACCAGGGCTCTAGCACATGTTTTAGGAACCCCACCCAAACTTCCTCCTCATTTAGGGCAACATGGTGGCTCAGTAATTAGCTCTCCTACTCATAGTGCTACGGACCTGAGTTCAATCACAACCTTGGGGGACTGTGTGGAGTTTGCACACTCCCCCATGTGTGTGTGGGTTTCCTCCAAATGCTTGGGAATTTTTCTCACAGTTCAAAGATGTGGGGATTAGGTTGATTATCCAAACTTAAATGCTTCATTGTATCCAGCGATGTGCATGTTATGTGGACTATCCATGGTAAATTCAGGATTAAGGGTTTGGGGGGTGGGGGGGTGGGGAGGTTCTTGGTGGGTTGACCTTCAGAGGGTGTGGACTCAATGGGCCAAATGGTCTCTTTCTGCCCTGTAGGGGTTCTGTGATTTGGTGGAAGTCTATGCTATACATGCTCAAATCAACTTTTTTTCCCCCAGAATGCACAAGCTAAGGCCATCCAGAAAAAGGGCAGGTTAATTATTTTTATTAACTATTGTTATATTTTGTGCACTCAGGGGAATAGGAGGGTGCCCCATAAGTATTGCATATTTTCAGCTCAGGCTCCTCTACTGTCAGTTCAGGTTCCCCTGCTTCAATCACTTATTTGTCTCTGGGCTGGCTCAGCTTTACAACTGGCTGAATTGCCCAAAGCTTTGGCTGTGCGCTGCATTGGTGAGCCTGATTTACATCTGCAGCTCACCTGTTTTGTGTAGCCTACCCCAGCCTTCCAGCTTCACTTCCCTCCTGAAAACTGTAATCTCGCTCCAGACGACCAACACTCCCTATCTCTGTAATCCCCCTCCACCCTCAGAAACCTCCCTAACTATGTAATGCCCATCCATTTTCTCAACTCTCCCAATCTCTGTCATGAATGTTGGGTTCATATCTTCCAGCATGCATTCCTGGCATGACTTGCATTTTGCCCCAGATTCTGCCACTACTTCAATTGCTTAAATTTCTCCCCCAGCTGCCAGTTTCTGTGGTCAGTAAGGCAGTAACAGCAACACAATTTCTGAGAAAATGTCTTGAGTAAAATAACCAATTATCTTGAATATTAATTGCTTCCTTAATTATTTTCTGGCTCTCCTTTCTCTTTCAACGTATTTTAATGATCAGATAATTGTTAGTTGTTTTGATTCCTGCCCTGCATTCCTCACCTAAACATTTCTTTTCCCAGAAAATTTGCTTTTTGTCGCTTTTCTTCACCAAATGCTTTGCCGGAGTTTACTTCAGTGCTATTATTCTATGTTTATCTTCCCCCTTTAACACTGCTGAGTGCTTCCTGTCAATCACAGGGTTCATATTCTGAACATATACAGATCCGTTCCCATACAACTTTTCCCACCCACTCTCAAATATTATTCACGTTTTCATTAAACATATGATTTATTTTATTGATTGAATTGCACTAATCTAATATTGCAACTCCCAAGTAATAATAATTTAGCTTTTATTAAGTTATGCTGTCATTTAGAATTTCTTTCTGTTTCGTCTTTGCTATTCCCTATTTCATTTTCATCTTCAAATGAGTGGTAAGATATATCCTTCAATTCATCGTCCACTAAATTACTTGTTAATTTTCTCTGCTTTTCTTATTTTCCAGATGAGAGAACTGTTTTATCAGTTATAGAGGTTTTACTCCTCTACTCCAGCATGCCTTTCTACAGCTTTAACAATAAACTTTTACCTTTTCCTCATTCTTGAAACAGACACTCATACCTATTCCTGGATGTTAAAGAGCAAACATATTTGGCTCGAGCTGATTTCTGCTATTTGTTTCACATTTTGATTCATTATTGCCTGTCTGCATTGCAGTTTTTGTTTAGTATCACTTTTTTGTATAATTTTTCAATTTATTCAAATGTTCTCTCCATTCAATTTACTTCATCATGATTTTTAATGTCAACCTCCCTCATTAGATGCCTGTTGATTTGTCATAGTTACAGACACTACATATTTAAGAGACTGTGCAGTGCCTTTATTAAAATATACTTGTATTTCATAATTTGTGTATACATAAAAACATTCATATTTTAATAAAACACGACAGACTTCAACTAACCACAGCCAACTACTTACCAGGGTGGTCAAAAATGATTGTATTTAACATCTCAAAGATGCGTTTAGTCTCCTGTTTGATGGTTGATATTGTGTTTTCGTCAAGTTTCTTCCAGGACACCTTCAATTTTTCTACTTCAGTGTTGTTGTTCGAAATCCTGAAATTGTTTTGCAGCAGTTAGAGTTAAACCAACCATTTCCAGTTAATATCACCTTTTCCTCAATCTCAAAAGTATATTTGATTTTGCTGTGTGCGTTACTGTCAAGCAAGTTTCAAATGTTTTAAAACAAATATGTTCCTAAAAGAAAGTGATATTGATTTTATATTTTCCATAAAATCACCTAACTAATATTGATGTTGAAATGCCTTGTTACATCAGTTATACTTATTGTTATTGTGGCAAAAATGATGCAGCGTTATTTCATCCCTTTTCCTTACCCATTCTGAAAAAATGTGTGAGAATTAGTAACCATGCCACAGGAAAAATAAACTTTATAAATCCGACTTAATTAAAGATTGTTTGTCCAAACAACTTGTTAGATTGGTTGCAAAGTGGAATGATAATCATTTGACATAAAAGTTCAAACCCCATCAGTCAGGCATTGATATCTGCATTTATATACTGAAGAAATTCAGATCCATTATAAAATCAACTATGTAGTCTGACAAACAGAAAGTAAAAACATTATAAATACTTAGCAAATCTAATAGCATCTGTGCAGAAAGAAACATAACTAATGTTTCAGCTTATGACCTTTCAACAAATCTGGAAAAACTTCAGAACTTCATCAGTCTGCTGCAGGTGAAATTGAGAGTGTGGGCAAAGTGCTAAAAGGAAGGATTGTGATCATATAGGGGTGTGCTCATTTAGTCTCAATCTTATTTGCATGCCTTGGTTTTCATCCTATTTTTCTCTTGCTATTTGTTTTCTGACGATATTTTCAAAATATTCCACCATTTCCACCCTCTCTGGATACATATTTGTTACTTTATTTGTCTAATTATTATTCTTTTCAGTCTTGCAACACTAATTTCTTTTTCATTTAATGCCTTCTTTCTTCTGCCATTTACAGGCATTCCTTTTTATTCTTTTTCCGCTCTCCTTAATTTCCTTAAAACCTAATGCAATGTTAAATGTTTTGAGTTCTAATGAAAGGTCATTGACATGAAATATTAATTCTGTTTCTCTCTTCACAGATGCTGATTGATCTGATGAGTATTTCCAGGATGTTATATTCTCATTTCAGACTTCCGGCATCTGAAGTATGTGGATTTTGAGATTGTCTGAACATCTAATTTTCCAAGAGATCATATATAATCACTTGCATAGCCCTAATTTATATTGTTCTTCAGGGACTTGAAGATTAATTCTGCTCCTCTTGCCCCATGAATATAATTTCTCAGTACTACTTCACCTCAAGGTAAAACTGTGAGAAAGTGGGTCATACCACATGCTGCTCTAAATTTGCATTGAGTTCCTACATTTGCATTGAATTAAGAGTTTTTTTGTTTGATACAGTCAATGCATTTGGGAGAAGAAGTCCCACTTAATCTGGCAGCCAAGTAAAAATGCAGCAGTTATTTTAACTCCATCATTACTCCATTTCCACAGGATGAGCTGAGTCAATATCAGCCTTTCCCCTTGTGCTTACCAGTATCAGCTAAAATCCTACCTTTCGTAAGTAGATTTGAAATCCTGGAAAATAAATCAAAATATTTAAATGTAATTGAAGCTCATATTATTAATTACATCTTTCTCATTAATATATGACAGTGAAATTCAAGAAATTAATAATGGCATAGACATAATTGGTATATAGAGTAACATCGTTTGGCAAATTCATCTACAAACTATAATACTGCAGGGAAAATATGCAAAAATGTCCTCACCATTGTAACTGCAACAGGTGTACGCAGATTAAAAATTATTTCAAAACTGCAATATTTCAAAAATCCACTTGATGATCCCTAGGTATTACAATTTATATTTTGGAAATTAAAGCTCTAACTGCAGATAACTGGTCCATCCAATTAAGAAACTGCTAAAAATAATTCTGATGAAAATACAACCCTGAAAAACTTGGGTTAGTATATTTAAAAGGTAGCCAGTGTGCTTGTCTTGCAATGTCAGAGCTCATAGCGAAAGAACTTTAAGAAGGAATAATTGAAATCTAGGCTTTTAATGGAGCCAAGACGACTTCAGAGACAGAGAAACTATATTCATTAACAATATAATTTGTTCATGTTAATTGTAATTTAAAAGAACATGAAATAAACTGGTTGTCATTTCCGTTTGAGATTATTCCAAACCATTCCACAATTCCATGGAAATAATGATTCAGGATAGGTTCTTGGTTATAAGATTCTTTTGTTTAATTTACTGTACGTGTTTGCTGACAAAGGCATGAAGCTCAGTTTGGGTTTTGAGAAGGAAAAACAACTGAAATATTTACTGTAGCATGTCCTTGTCTAGTGAAAGAAATGTACAATGATCCGTAAATTTGTGGCAGACACCAGTTGGTTTCAATGAATGGTGCAAAAGCTGTTGGCTCAGACTGGGAAAAAGCAAGACATTGGAGTGGTGGGGTTGAAAGATTTCTTAGCCAAAGCTTATAGAAAGGTCTCCATGAAACTTGTGCCTTGGTGGACAACTGGAACACTACGAATTAGATTGAGTTTTCGAAGGTTTCTGCATTCATTTGGATTGGACCCAGAATAAGTTGCGGGATCCAGAACTAGAGGGTATAGGTTTAGGGTGAGAGGGAAAAGATATAAAAGAGACCTAAGGGGCAACTTTTTCATTCAGAGGTTGTACGTGTATGGAGTGAGCTGCCAGAGGAAGTGGTGGAAGCTGGTACAATTGCAACATTTAAAAGGCATTTGGGTGCTGGCAGGCGGGACTAGATTGGGTTGGGATATCTGGTTGGCATGGACGGGTTGGACCGAAGGATCTGTTTCCATGCTATACATCTCTATGACTCTATTTCTATAAATGAATGGATCTTTAAGATTTTGAAAGGAATAGACCTAAGGGGAGTTCAGGTATGATAATGGTGGTCATGATTGAGGGTAAAGGAATGGAACTATGTTCATAACATAAGTATTTATAAACCATTGTGTTGTTATAAGTGCTTACTTGCTTTTTTTTTAAATATAGTATAAGATTTGGTTTGTTTAAAACGTGAAATTTTGTGATGCAGCTCTGTTGGTTAAGTGGTAGACATTCCGAATAGGGCATAATAATGAAAATGTCACTATCACTCCTGATAAAGAGCTCTTGCCCAAAACATCGATTCTCCTGCTCCTCAGAAGCTGCCTGACTTGCTGTGCTTTTCCAGCACCACACTCTTGACTACAATAAGAATACCCAGTCGAAGGAAGTAATGATTTCAGACCTACACAATGTGAACTAGATTTTTTTTAACTATTTGGACAATGTATCCACTTAAGAAAACATACAGTTTTTTTTAAATCATCGATTATTGATTCCTTTGGTTTCCCGGAAGCTGATTAAACTCCCCATGACTATTCATTGACCAACAGCAAAGAGTGTTTTGCAAACAAACAAAATTGCCAGATTAGAAGAGACCAACAAGCCAATCTAATCTGCCTTCTTTATTGGTGACATTATTCAGAGTGAATAGAGAGTTGAGCTGGAAAAAGCGTAGCAGGTCGAGCAGCATCAGAGAAGAAGGGGAGTCAGGTCAGAACATTTCATCAGGGCATGTTATTCATCAGACCATGTGCTTTTTCTCTTTTTTTGAGTGGTTTAATGTTACACTGTGGGTGTAAGTTCAAGTCAGACAGATCAAGGAGAAGATAAGATCAAGAGCTGTCTTCTGATTTACACTTCAAAATAACAGCATTGATTATACATTAATACTAACTACTGTTATCCTCGCAATCAGATACAATTGCCTGACTCTGACCTGATAGTTACTTTAGGTAAGGACTAAATCATCTTCTTTGTGAATTCATGTCCATGGAAGTTCTCCAGTAATCTAAGCTAGTGCAATATAGTCTAATACTCTTACTCTGACCATGCTGTGGTATTTATACTCAGTGCTGTGCAACGCAATGACATCATTGCAGGTTGCTCCTAGGTCCTGTTTAGATGAGAAGTCTGTCTCCTCTGATCAGAAGGTCTGCTGCACTTGAAACAATCAATGGGGCAGCATGGTGGCTCTGGTTAGCACTCTGCCTCCCAGGACCAGGGATCCAGGTTCGATTCCACTTTCAGGCAACTGCCTGTGAGGAGTCTGCACCTTCTCCCTGTGTCTGCTGGGGTTTTCTCTGGGTGTTCTGGTTTCCTCCCATAGGCTAAAGGTGTGGAGGTTAATTAGATTGGCCATGCTAAATTGCTCATAGTGTCCAGGGATGTGAGGTTTGGGTGGGAAATGCAGAATTACAGGATAGAGGGGGTCTGGGTGGGATACTGTTTGGAGGATTGGTACGGACTTGATATGTTAAATGGCCTGCTTCCACACTGTTGCGATTCTATGAACATGTTTCACAGAATATCCTGTATTAAATAGAATAATTTCTGTATAAATGCTTAATTATATTTTCTAGACTCCTTAACCACAGTTTTGAATTCATTTTGTAAATCATCCCTGGGATGTGGGTTTCACTGGCAAAGCCAGCATTTATTGTTCACCCTGAGTTAGGCATGAGAATGTGGTGATGAGCTTCCTTCTTGATCTGTTGCAGTTCATTTGCTGTTTGGAAGGGTGTTCCAGGATATTGACCCAGTAACACTGAAGCAGCAGCGATTTATTTCCAAGCCCAGATTGTGGAAATTGAAGGTGGGTGGTAGTCCCATTTCAATGCCACCCCAGTACTTCTGGTTAGTAGTAGTTGTGAGTTTTGAAGGAGCTGTTGAAGGAGCCTTGATGAATTTCCGTAGTGTCTCTTCTAGATGCAAACTGCTGCTACTGTGGAATTGGTGGTGGAGGAAGTAACCGTTTGTAGATGTGGTGCCAATCAAGTTGCTTCATGTTGGATGGTGTCCAGCTTTGTAAGTCTTGTTGCAGCAGCATTCATCGAGGAAAGGAGAGAGTATTCTGTAATTCCATGATTTTTGACTCATAAATGGTGGACAGGTTTTGAGAAGTCAGAAGGTGAGCTACTCACTTCACAATTCAGAGCAGTTGATCTGCTGTTGTAGTTACAATATTTATATAGCTTGTCTAGTTCAGTTTTTGATAATGTGAATCACTAAAGATATTACTATGGAGGGTTCAATGGTGAAGATGCCATTGAATGTTGAGGAGTGATGGTTGGATTCTCTCTTGTTAGAGGGTGGTCATTGCTTGATACTTGGGAGGTGAGAATGTTACTTGTTGTTTGTCAACCCAAATCTAGATGATGTCCATGTCTTGTTGCATTTGGACAGAAACTGCTTCAGTATGTGAGGAGTTGCAAATGGGTTTGAACATTGTTTACTGATGATTCTTCTGACTTTTGACCTTATGATGAACAGAAGGTCATTGATGAAGCAGCTGAAGATGAAAGGGCCTGGCACACTACCCTGAGGAACTCCTGCAAAGATGCACTAGCAAGGAAATGGACAACCTACAACCATCTTCATTTTGCCAGGTATGTCTTCACCCAGTGGACAGGTTTCCCCCAAATCCTATTTATTCCAATTTTACTAGAGCTTCTTCATGCTACATTTGGTCAAATGCAGCCTTGATATCAAGGACCATCACATTCACCTTACTTCTGGACGTCAGCTCTTTTGAGCACATTTTAACTAAGGCTGTGATGGGGTCAAGACCTGAGTAGTCCTGATGGTACCCCAATTGGGTGTTAGTAAGTAGCTTTTTGCTAAGCTAGTGCTGCTTGATAGCATTGTTGATGCCATCTTTCATCATTTACTGACGATTGAGAGTAGACAGAGGGGCTGGTAATTGACTGGTTGAATTTGTTCTGCTTTTTGTGTATAGGACCCACATTTTTGGGTAGATGCCAGCTTTTTCTTTAATCTGTATTGAAACAGCTTGACTGGTGTCACAAAAATGCTGAAGCACAAACCTTCAGGAATATTGTCAGGGCCACAGTGTTTACAGTATCTAGTGTCTCTAGCTAATTTGTGGTATCACATAGAGTGAATAAAAGGGCTGAAGACTGTTATGTGTGATGCAGAGACCCCGAGAGAGCCAGAGATGGCTGTTAGTGGGGACCTACTAAAAGGCTTTTTGATATGTAGAATGTTCTGGTGGTTTATCAAGAGAAACATTTTGTTCAGAGATGTTTTCTTTACAGTAGCTCTTCAGTTCTGTGGCTTTTTAAACTGCTGGTCTCAAAGATGTACCAAGGTTTTTTTGAACAAAATATTTTTGAATTGTTCTCTTATTCAGACAATCTGGCCTCTGTATCTTGATTTTCACTGCTCCCATGGTTTTCTAGGCAATGAAACTTTTCTAGCCATTGCTGCCACCATCTTTTATCATGTGGCTTGATGCCACACTGTAACTTTGTGTTCTCGACAGACTAGTTAAGGAGAAGGCAAAGTAAAGAACTGTCTTCAGGTTTAGATTACAATAATCCTAAATACATGTAATCATGTAATCATTGTCATTACAAGTTATCATTTTATAGTTACATGAGGTGCTGTTGCATTCATATCCAAGTGTTCATGTGAGTGATCTTGGCTAGTATATACTGTCTGGTTGTGGGCTTATGTAGAATGATCAAACTCTGCCCACTCTGTGCTATTTATACTTAGTGATATGCAACTCCATAACATCATCACAATGGTGCTCCAGGGTCCTGAAACCCTCACACAACATTTCCAACTTGCTAGCTGCCATATTATCACCTGGGGCAGATTAAAAGCAGCAAAACTTTAAAGTCTAGTTGGAAAATTCACAAATATCCTCCCTAATCCTTGTCAGATTCATAATTAGCCCAGGAGGAATACTCTCCGTGGTTTGGAATCATTCGTAGCGCAACGGAAAGTAGTTCTGGCGGTTTGAGGACAAACATCTCAGGCACAGGGAACCCTGTGTTGATTATTGACAAGAAAGTGTCTGGGCAGTGAGAGCATTCTCCATTTGCCCAGATAGTTTTCGGTTCTAACAACATTTAAAGTGTCCAACAATGTCCAGGACAAGGTACTTTTCTTAATTGACTGCCGATTAAACAGCTGAATTAAATCCCTCACTCCATCACTGATGGACAGTGGAGGCTTTGTTCTAGTAACCTGCTCTGCCTCCTTTAATAGCACCTTCCAAAACAATAGCCTCTCCCACTAACAAAGAGGAAGCATAAGATGCGTGGAAACACTATCAGCTAATTTGGAACTATGTTTCCACACATTAGCTGTAGCCAGGTTAAAATTCTGGAACTCCTTCACTGAGAGCACATTTGATTGCGCCTACACCAACAGTTCAAGGCGATGGTTCACCAGCACCCTCACAAGGGATTTAGAGAGGGACAACAAATTCTGGCCACAATGTCAACAATGCCAGCATCCCATGAAAGAATTTTAAAAAAGACTGAACATGATGTAAATTAGTTGGCACCAATCTCTTTTTATACGATATAATCATCAGCCACCTAGGAAACAGCATAATCTTCTCTTGAATGTGCAAGTAAATCAGCAGATGGCTTCATCGGGATTTTCCTTGTCACAGTGTCTCAATCTCATTTTTCTCTGTGGTGGTATAACTAAGATAAATAACTCATCGTAACATGGGACATGAAAATATACTACATAACACTCACCCAAGGTACCGATAGTTTGATACCGCCACAATCTTGGGTCCTATAGATTGCTGCTTCAACATAAAGCACAGACCTACTTACTTTATTTTTGAAGAAAACATTTGTCAGGCACTAATTTTAAATCAAGTACATTAATGTGTTTATGCCTGTGTCATTTGTGAACTGAGATTCTACAAATCTAAAGAAGCCGCCATCATTAGAATACATGGAGGCTGTTGCATATTGATAGAAGCAGTTTAAATTGTGAAACCAAATAAATAGTAGGATGCTTTCACAAATGAAAAATGTAAATGAAAAGACAAACTAAATTAGACAGCTTTGATTAGTTAATGAAAAAATGATTTCAGAACGTGAAGTTTGTAGGAATGAAAAGCCGGGGAAGGGAAAGAGTTTTGTGGTTTTGTTGTTCACACAGTCAACACCATTACCAATTAAACTGTGTGAAATTCATAGCAGTTTTTGTTTGACGAACCTGTGTAGAATTCTGCCTGGAGGATATTGGCAAGTACACATAAAAAAGTGAAATTCTATCCAAAATACATTTTCAAACAGCATAATAAACTGACTTTAATCAATAAAATTATGTTAAATTATTAAGTTGAATCTACTACCTTAATAAAGAACAATGGATCTTTTTGATTTTTCAGGTCTTGGACTTCCTGAATGAGGTGAGTAATAACTTCTCTTTTAATTTCTAATTCTTGTATTTTCTTTAGGACTTTTGAAAGATTTATATTTTTCTCTGTTATAACCGTGTCTAAAATTTGCTTTTCTTGTTTGGTCAACAGCATCCTAATTTCTTGAAACAAGTCAGAAATCTGTTTTCTCAAAACAGCACTGTCTTTCTGTAATGAAAGAAATTTAAAAATCTTATCAATAAATAAGAACAAAATAGCTGATTCTTGCATTAGGAGTAAATGAACAATACATCAATGTAAACTTTCCTCAAACAATGAATTAAACAGCCATCAAAATGCTACCAGGTTCTCATCATTAAAAAAGAATCATTTTCCATGTCACTACGCTATGATATATTTAATAGTTATCTGTTGTTACAAATAAAATTAGGTGAAATGATACATCAAAAGCTGAATACAAATCCATTTATGCTTTCCACTCACCATATAGAAACTCAGAAACACAAGAACATTTGAATAAATATTTTGCATCACTCTTCGCAGAAGAATACCCTAATAGCATTGTAAAGTTAGTAATTAATCAAGGTGCAAAAAGAGGAGAAAAATAAATAGACTGACTATCACTTCCTAAAAAATGCTAGGGAAACTTTTGGGGCTGAAGATCAATAAGTCTCCTAGACCTCTTGAGATGCATCCTATGCTAGTAAAAGAAATAGCTACAGAGATAATGGATGCATAGACAGTAGCCTTCCAGGAATCCTTAATTCCTAAAAATAGTTGCAGAGGAACCTAGCTGGGTAGCTCTTTCAGGAACCAGTTTCCTCCCAAGGTCCAAAAATGTGCAGGTTAGGTGAATTGGCCAAGTTGAATGGCCCACAGTGTTCAGGGATGTGTAGGTTAGGTGCATTAGTCATAGGAAATGTAGAGTAATAAGGTCGGGGAATGGAGGGTCAGTGTGAACTTGTTGGGCTAAATGGCCTGTTGCCACACTGTAGGGATTCCATGATATTGACCTTACCCAATTCTAGAATCTCATTAGCTGCTTTGTATTTCTCTCTTTCAAACCCAAAACTGAACTCCACAAAATATAATCGCCATCAGATAAATATTCTGACATCATTCTCATTGCGTATTATCAGATGTGGCCCTTATCAGATTGAGGGTACCTTGTTACAGAGAGCTATCACACTCCGAATTTCTCCATTTCTTTGGAATGAGTTTACTTATTTGTCACTATCTATAATGCACATGTTAATTCCTGATTAAATCAATCTGTCTTTACTACATATTTGTATGATCTAAGTATTAATCTGTTCTGTCACAATATAGCTGCAATTGGGTTGGAAGGGGACACGATATACAACTGGATGCTGTTCTCTTTCTTAATTCTATACTCAGTACAATGTCTTAGCTGAAAAATCTGTTGCTGGAAAAGCGCAGCAGTTCAGGCAGCATCCAAGGAGCAGGTAAACCAATGTTTCGGGCATGAGCCCTTCTTCAGGAATGAGGAAGGTGTGCCAGGCGGGCTGAGATAAAAGGGAGGGAGGAGGGACTTGGGGTAGGAGCGTTGGGAATGTGATAGGTGGAAGGAGGTTAAGGTGATGGTGGAGAGGTTGGGAAGAAGATTGCAGGTCAAGAAGGCAGTGCTGAGTCCGAGGGTTGGGACTGAGATAAGGTGGGGGGAAGGGCAACGAGGAAGCCTGAGACTCCCCCCTCTCTGAGGATGAAAGATCAGTCCTCAGCAGAGGCCTCACCTTCATCCCCCTATGCTCCCGGATTAACGAGTTCAACACGTGGTGAGACATCGAACAATTCTTCGGCCGCCTTCGCCTCCGCGCCTACTTCTTCAACCAGGATTCTCGCCCACCCTCTGACGACCCCTTCTCCCGCCTCCAACACACCCCATCCACCTGGACACCCCGTGCTGGCCTCTTACTCGCCCACGATCTCTTCATAGCCAACTGCTGCCGCAACATTGACCGCCTCAACCTGTCCAACACCTCTTACCCACTCCAACCTCTCACTCTTGCAACATGCAGCACTCCACTCCCTCCACTCCAACCCCAACCTCACTATCAAACCGGCAGACAAGGGAGGCGCAATGGTAGTTTGGCGCACTGATCTTTACATTGCTGAGGCTAAAAGCCAGCTAAACGACACCTCCTCCCACTGCCCCCTTGACCATGACCCCACCTCCCACCACCAAACCATCATCTCCCAGACCATCCATAACCTCATCACCTCAGTGGTCTCCCATCCACCGCCTCCAACCTCATAGTCCCACAACCCTGCACCGCCCATTTCTACCTCCTGCCCAAAATCCACAAACCTGACTGCCCCGGCCGACCCATTGTCTCAGCCTGCTCCTGCCCCACAGAACTCATCTCTGCATACCTCGACACGGTCCTGTCCCCCTTAGTCCAAGAACTCCCCACCTACGTTCGGGACACCACCAACGCCCACCACCTCCTCCATGATTTTCGCTTACCCGGCCCCAAAGCCTTATCTTCACCACGGACATCCAGTCCCTATACACCTCCATCCCCCATCACAAAGGCCTCAAAGCCCTCCGCTTCTTCCTTTCCCACCGACCCAACCAGTACCCTCCAACTGACACCCTCCTTCGACTGACTGAACTGGTCCTCACTCTGAACAACTTCTCTTTCCAATCTTCCCACTTCCTCCAAACCAAAGGAGTAGCCATGGGCACCCGCATGGGCCCCAGCTATGCCTGCCTCTTTGTCAGATGTGTGGAATGGTCCATCTTCTGCAGCGACACTGGCACCACCCCCCACATTTTCCTCTGCTACATCGATGATTGTATTGGCGCTACCTTGTGCTCCCACGAGGAGGTTGAACAGATGATCCACTTTACTAACGCCTTCCACCCCGACCTCAAATTTACCTGGACCATCTCAGACTCCTCCCTCCCCTTCCTAGACCTCTCCATTTCTATCTCGGGCAACCGACTCAACACGGGCATTTACTATTTACCGACCGACTCCCACAGCTACCTAGATTACACCTCCTTCCACCTGCCCCCTGTAAAAATGCCATCCCACATTCCCAATTCCTTCGCCTCCACCGCATCTGCTCCCAGGAGGACCAAATCCAATATCGAACAACCCAGATGGCCTCCTTCTTCGAAGACCGCAATTTCCCCTCAGACGTGGTGGACGATGCTCTCCACCGCATCTCCTCCACTTCCTGCTCCTCTGCCCTTGAACCCCGCCCCTCCAATCACCACCAGGACAGATCCTCATGGTCCTCACCTACCACCCCACCAACCTCCAGATACATCATATCATCCTTCTTCATTTCTGCCACCTCCAAACAGACCCCACTACCAAGGATATAATTCCCTCCCCTCCCCTATCAGCGTTCCAGAAAGACCACTCCTTCCGCGACTCCCTCGTCAGGTCCACACCCCCCACCAACCCAACCTCCACTCCTGGCACCTTCCCATGCAACTGCAAGAAATGCAAAACTTGCGCCCACACCTCCCCCCTCACTTCCTTCCAAGGCCCCAAGGGATCCTTCCATATCCATCATAAATTCACCTGCACCTCCACACACATCATTTACTGCATCCGCTGCACCCGATGTGGCCTCTTCTACATTGGGGAGACAGGCCGCCTACTTGCGGAACGTTTCAGAGAACACCTCTGGGACACCTGCACCAACCAACCCAGCCGCCCCGTGGCTGAACACTTTAACTCCCCCTTCCACTCCACCAAGGACATGCAGGTCCTTGGCCTCCTCCAATCGCCAGACCATAGCAACACGACGCCTGGAGGATGAGGGCCTCATCTTCCACCTAGGAACCCTCCAAACCACAGGGATGGATGCAGATTTCTCTGGCTTCCTCATTTCTCCTCATTCCACCTTATCTCAGTCCCAACCCTCGGACTCAGCACCGTCTTCTTGACCTGCAATCTTCTTCCCAACCTCTCCGCCCCCACCGCCTCTCCAACCTGTCACTCTCACCTTAACCTCCTTCCACCTATCGCATTCCCAACACCCCTCCCCCAAGTCCCTCCTCCCTACGTTTTATCTTAGCCTGCTTGGTACACCTTCCTCATTCCTGAAGAAGGGCTTATGCCCGAAACGTCAATTCTCCTGCCCCTTGGATGCTGCCTGACCTGCTGCGCTTTTCCAGCAACACATTTTTCAGCTCTATCTCCAGCATCTGCAGTCCTCACTTTCTCACAATATCTTAGCTCCCTATTTACTTCTTATTATATGGGAGGTGGGATGAAATGCGTGGGGATTGGCAAGACAGATTGTGACTCCTTGATGTATTCTTGCCACATTAAAATATTTTACCAATGGATGGCCAAATACAGAGAGGCTGCCTACAGCAGCAGAATTGGATAGCTTTTCACCACATATTGAGGTGGGTGATGAGGATCAGGAATTAAAGAAGATGCCACAGGCAGAGAAGAGAACTTCTATGTTTGCCGTGTACTCCCCACCTCATCCAATCTAATTGCTGGATAGCTTTATCTTCCAATCCTTAGCCCCACACTTTCTAAATTTTTAACATAGATACTGCAGGCCACAGCAGTGTGCACCTGTCCCAGTGGTGCTCTTTGGCCTTGTAAAATCCAGCCTACAGCCCCTTATCATTTTAGGCCCTGATACGTGGTGTGTAAAATATATCTGAGCAAAAATTATCTGATAGCGTGGCTTTGATTACTGTGAGCAGTGATTACTTGTCCTTGTGTCCTCATTGTTGAGGTTATGAAGGTAGATTTGTGTTCCACAAAGTCTTTCTGAGCATAACCTCCTATAATTCACGAATTTCATCTTTGAGCACTAATGCTGCTTTCCTCTTCTATCGGATACTCCTTGACACCTTAGAAACTTAACCAAAACACCCATTAACTTATAAAATTTCAGAGATTACAATCCTGATCTGTGCAATATCATTTTGGAAATAATCTCCAAGCATTCAGGAACAGTTCTGGTAAATATACAGCACTCCTAGGAAGGCTGGTTCATCCTTTTGATGCCCAGAACTGAGAACATCATTCCACATTTGATTTAACCCAGGCTTCCATAGTTGCAACATTATGTCTGTCCTGTGAAATGTACTTCTTGAGATATAAAAGCTAACATTCCAATAGCAAATGCAGATACTCCGAGGACAATGCCTACTTGTCTTCTTGTCACAAGATGGAGGTAGCAGAGTAACAGTATTCAGGCTCAGGTCCTGAGCTCAGGCCTCATCTCTTTCCATCTTCCTTTCTTTTATCTTTCTGTTCTCAGCAGGAGCAGTTCCTTCCTGGAGCGTTGGCTGCAGTTTTTTCCTAGAATGTCAGCAGTGGCAGTAGTGGTACCCGAAAGTGTCGGCAGCTGCAGGTTTCTTTGCTGAAATGGCGGTCCCAGGAGATGGCAGGGACAGCAAAGGAAGGCAGAAGAGAGACGGGCTGCTTCAGCATAGTGGACCCAGTGTTGAGTTTGAGACCAGTTCAGGATCAGGTTGCTTCAGCAGCACCTGCATTTCCGAAATTGGCTCACTCATGGCACAAAATGGCAACGAAGATTGGCAACATGGTTCCAGTGGTGGTGACGCTGCTCCAAGGCATGGCTGCGCCCAGGTACCTGATGGTGGAAGTGGTGGCATTCCGGCAGTGCCAGTGTGTGGGGACTCAGGGCACATGAGAGTTCACAGACAGGGATAGACTTTGTGACTCTGTTCTTCTGGCAACAAGGACTCATGGCAGAGGCGGGGAGTAATGTAGAAAATTCTTTATCTTTTTCTTTTGGCCATTTCTGTTATTTCTGCTTCCGTTTTAAATCCTGTCTATTATATGCCAAGATGGCGCCAGAGAATGCGACTTTGTACACTTTTCAGTGTATTCCTGTACTCAAGTACATGTAACAATAAAATCTAAATCTAGTTGCTTCACAGATATTGCCCCATTTACTCCATCCCTCACCTCTGGTGGGCCTATCCAGTCAATGAGATAGGAATACATCCAGGGATAAGAATGGAGTCATCTGACATGGTAGTAAATAGTTGAATTCACAGAAACAATTCTCTAACATGTTATTGCTTAATTATTCTGTGAAACAGCTCTCTTTTTGACAACTAATTGTCAAATGTTAGGAAGAAGTAGAAGGGTTGATTGGAATGGATTACTTTATTGTTGTCCTGCTTTAATACTTCAGCTGCTGCCAATGTGTCTCCTCAATATTTATTTTATTATTTGTTTTGCAGTAGTAGTTTGATGACAGAATAGTTTGCAAGGCCACTAAGCAAGACTATAAGCGTCAATCCTGTACTGTGGAGACTGGAAATTTCCTTGCCTGAAGAAAATTGGTGTACCAGTTGGATAACCCCCATCTAAACACTCTGTAAATCATGGCTATTCTGTTCCCAGTGACCATGAGAGAATCAAATCTTGTCATTGTCCAGTTGTAGAACCTCACATACAGGCCAGCAAATGCACAACTCCAAAGATGATCTTTTACTTACTGTCTAATGAAGAGAGGTTGTAGGTCACTCTCACAATGCAAATAAAATTCTAACATCATGACCAATGACTATTTTACACTGGAACCTGGTGTCCATTAGATCTTATCTCCCTTATAGAACTGACACAGCTGAGGCGTGTTATGCACATGGACAGCTTCCTCCTCATCCTCAGTGCCCTTGTGCGTCTCCCCCTCAAAAACTGCTCCTGTTCCCTCAGTTCAGCAGCATCTAGAAATCATCTCACCTCACATTGACAGCATTCCATCATAATGGGGCACACTCTATCCAGTCTATGTTGCAGGGGGACACTTGACACTGGTCCAAGCAGCAGAATCATATCTTGACCATCTCTATCCACTGTTTCACAGCCCTGGTCAAAGCATGGGCAGCATTATATCTGTGCTCTGCATCAGTCCAGAGGTTGTGCAATGGCGCTATTAGCCGTGGTCATAGTTACCAGCCTTATGAGGCACCTGAACCCTCAAACACACCAAGTTCAAAAGAGTACTCCGGGATGTGGCAACAATGGGGGTTGCCAGGGTAACAGGCAGACACCCAGGAAGAGATAATAGTGATCCCAGATTATCATCACATGAAAGGAAAGCAACCCTTCCTTATTGATGAATTCCAGTGTTATAATATGGTCCTCTCTGTATGTAATCAATGGCACCATGTACCTGGGGAAGTCAGCAATACTTCCAAATCCTATTGCCCGGGCTGTAACACTGACCTCATCATCAGAAGCAAAATAAACTGATGTAATCTTACAAAGATGGCATCAGGCACTGTGCTAATGCATGTGTGGGTGCACAATTAAGAGATCAACCACAGGGCAGTGACATAGAAGTTCAAAGCTGTTGTCACCTTCATACCTACTGGGAGAGGATAGCCTCCCTTTCACTCTAGCAACCGACAAAATGCCATCATGGTGTCCCAGGATATAAAAAAACCTGCGACATGACCATGCCTTGCTTAAATGTTTATGTATTTGTGCTGAAGATGAGGTTGGGGGAGTGGAGAAAGAGGTGAGCAGAGAGGTGGAGATGGAGCTCAGAGAGAGAGCAAGAGTGAGTGAGAGACAGAGACACAGAGAGAGAGGGGGAGAGAGCAAAGAAGTAGGCAGATGAGGGGATTATTAATACTCGACCGGTACAGACGAGAAGCTGAATAAGTGATAATGAGTTCTGAGAGTAGGAGAGAATAGGTAGGTTGTGTTGAAAGCAGTTCATGTCATAACAGGACTAGATGTGGGGATAGTTAAATAACATGGTAGAATGAAATCAGGCTCTAAAGTTATTGAACCCGATATTGGGTCCTAGGGACTACAGGGTTTCAAGCAGAAAATGAGATGTTGTTCTTTGAGTTTGCACTGTGGCTCACTGGAGCAAGTGCAGCAGGCCTGCAACAGAAATGTTGGCCAGAGAATATGGTGATGTGTTGAAGATGGAATGTAGGTGTTCTGCAAAGTGGTCACCCGTGTGTGTGTTTCATCTCCCCAGTGTAGGGACCACATTTTGAACATTTAATACAGTAGTCTAGATCAAATGAAGTGCACGTAAATCGCTGATACACCAGAATGGTGTGTCTTGGGCTCTGGATGGTGAAGTGGTGGGAGGTAAACAGGCATGTATTACACATTTTGTATTTGCAGGGAAAGGTGTCATGGGGCTATGAGGATATGTTGTGATTGGAGGAGGATTGGACCAGAATGTCCTAGAGGGAATGGTCCCTGTGGAATGCTGACAAGGGAGAGGAGGAGAATATGTGTTTTGTTGTGGTATCCTGCAGGTGTCAGAAATGGCATCTTACAATACTTTGGATGCAGAGGCTGATGGGTGGTAAACAAGGAATGGACAAAAACCCTCTTGCTATTGTCAGAGGGAGGGGGAGGGGTGAGGGCAGAAGTGCAGGAGATGGGTTGGACACGGCTGAAAGGCCTGCCAAACACAGAGGCAATGAATCCTGGATTGAGGAAAAAGGTGGACATTTCTGAGTGCTGCACCACCTCCCCGACCCCACCACCCCTGTCCCCCTATGGAATGGGGTGTCATTAGAACAGATGCAACAGAAACGGAGAAACTAGATGAATGGGATGCAGTCCTCACCGGAAGCAGAATGTGAGTATATATAGTTCAGTTAATTATGGGAATCGACAGGGTTGTAATAAATAATGGTGGTCAGCCAATGGCCAGAAATGGAAATAGAGATGTCGAGGAAGAGAGGGAGGAATCAAAGATGGAGCAGGTGAAGGTGAGAACAGGGTGAAATTTGGAAGCAAAATTGATAAACTTTTCCAGTTTGTATCAAGAGAGGGAAACAGCATCAATGATATAATCGAAGTACTTGAGGGAGTGTTGTAGGGAAGGACCCTTGTAAGTTTGGAACAAGGAATGTTCCAGGTACCCCCACAAAGACACAAACATAATGGGCCCAGGTGGGTATCTGTGTCCATGCCTTTGACCTGAACAAAGTGAGAGGAGTTAAAGGAGATGTTGTTCAAAGTGAGAATGAGTTTGGTGAGGTAGAGGATGGTGGTAGTGGAGGATGGTGAGGTGGAGGATGATGATAGTGGATGGGGACAGTTCAGGCCTTGTTTCCAGAAAGAGCCCTATGACCATCCTGATGGGAGAGAGTAGACATGTTAAAAAGGGACCCAGCAGCCTCTAGGACTCAATATTGTGTTCAATAACTTTAGAGCCTGATTCTGTCCTTTTAGTTTTTTTTGTTATGACACAAGTTGCTTTCAGCACAGCCTATCCATTTTCTCCTACTCTCAGCTCTCATTGTCACTTATTCACTGTTTCTTCTGTCCTGTCCCCTCTTCTGTATACCCTTTTCATATCTCTCCCACTCTGGCTCCATCTTTACCTATCTGCTCACCTCTTCCCCAATATCCCCCAATCTCATCTTCAGCACAAGGTGTTCCAAACACCACCATCACTGTCCTTGTATATGTCCTGTTGCACTGGCAGGGCAGTCACAGCAGAGGTGCCAGCACAGTGGTATACAGTTGGGAGGGAGTTATCTAGGTGTCCTTAACATTGATCCTGAATCTCTTGAAGTCTCATGCCTTTGGGTTTAGCATAAGCAAGGAAACCTCCTGCTGACACACCATCCTCACTCGACTGATGAGCCTCCATTCTGAACAATACTTGAGGAGGCACTGAGAATGGCAAGGGCACAACATGAATGCTGGATGAGGGATTTTGATGTCCACCATCAAGAATGGCTCGGCAGCAACACTAATGTTGAGCTGGTCAGGTCATAAAGGACATAGCTGCTGAACATGGTCTGTGGCAGGTGGTGAGGGAATCAACAAAAGGGGAAAATAGCTTGACCTTGTTCTAACCAATCTGTCAGCTGCAGATGCATCTAACCATGACAGTATCGGTATGAGTGACCACTGCACAGTCCTTGTGGAGATGATGTCCTACTTTCACATTCAGATTACCCTCCATCATGTTGTGTGGCCTTATCAGTCTGTTAAATGGAAGAGAATTGAAACAGGTCTACCAACTCAAGACTGGACATTCATGAGGCACTATGGGCAATCAACAACAGCAGGATTGTACTCTGATACAATCTGCAACCCCATGGCCTGGCATATTAACTGCTCAAGCATCAAGCAAGGGCATCAATCCTGGTTCAAAGGAGAGTGTAGAAGGGCATGTCAGGAGTAGCATCAGGCATTCCTGAAAATGAAACATCAACTTGATGAAACCACCAACAGGACTACTTGCATACCGAAGAGCATAAGCAGCACATGATAGACAAAGCTAAGTAATCCCACAAACTAAGAATCAAATCTAAGTTCCAAAGTCTTGCAACATCCAGTCATGAATAGTAGTGAATAATTAAACAATTCACTGGAGAAAGAGACTGCACAAATATCACAATTCTCAATGATAGAATAGTCCAAAATATTAGTTTAAAAGATAAGGCCTAAGTATTCACAAAAATCCTCAGCCAGAGGTGGATGATTCATCTTGGCCTCCTGCAGTGGTCCCCAACATTACAGATACCAGTTGTCGACCAATTTGAATCACTCCCCGTGATATCAAGAAACAATTGGAGGCACTGGATCTGCAAAGGCTATGGGCCCTGATCACATTCTGGCAATAGTATTGAAGATTTGTGCTCTGGAACTTGCCACTCCCCCGATGTGAAGTTTCATTCAACCAAGTGCGGCATCAATGAGCACCAGAAAAACTGAAATTGATGGGTATCAGGGGGCAAACTTTCTGCTGGTTAGAGTCATATCTGGCACATGGAATTTGGTTGTGGTTGTTGGAGGTCAGTCATCTCAGCTTCAGGACTTCTTGGAAAGAGTTCCTCAGGGTAGTGTCCTGGACCCAACTACCTTCAGCTGTTTCAATGAGCTTCCTTCCATTATAAAGTCAGAAGTTGGGATGTTTGCCAATGATTGCACAATGTTCAGCATCATTTGCGACTCAGAGGCTGAAGTAGTCCATGTTCAAATGCAATAAGATCTGGAGAATATCCAGACTTAGGCTGAAAAGTGGCAAAAAACATTCACACCACACAAATGCCAGCAGACCATCACCAACAAGAGACAATCTAACCACTACCCCTTGATATTCAATAGTGTTACCATCATAAAATCCCCCACTCCCAACATCCTATTGATTTCTAGTGACCAGAAACTCAACTGGTCTCACCAGATAAACATAGTAACTCAAAGGGCAGTTCAGAGGCTTGGAATACTGCCACAAATAACTCACCTTTCAATTCCCCAAAATCTATCTATAATCTACAAGACACAAATCAAGAGTTTGTTGGCACGTTGCCACGTCTGAATGAGTGTAGCTCCAACAACATTCATAAGCTTGGCACTATACAGGAAAGGGAGCTCACTTGAAAGCATACATTGAGAGACACCCACTCCTTCCTGCAGAAATTCAAAGATGCTCAGACAGCACCTTGCAAACCCATAACCACTTCTATTGCGAAGGTCAAGGGCAGCAGATACATGGGAGCACTACCAACTATAATTCTGCTCCAAACTGACTTGGAAACTTATCATCATCATTCAATGTCACTAGTTCAAGATCCTGGAATTCCCTTCCTGAGGGCACATGGACTGCAACAGTTCAAGATGGTAGTTCACCACCACCTTCTCAGGACATCTCATGACAGGTAATAAATTATGGCCAGGCAGCGATGCTCATATCCCATGAGTGAATTTTAAAAACTGAATTGGGTGGGTGCCCCTGCACACAGTGTTCTTGCACCAACTTTTCAATGTCAGTTGGTTCCCTCTGCAATACAGATCCTTACTTACTTGCAAATGGATTGGAGAGTGCCATGAGGATTCTGAGGGGTGGGCAATAATCGGATGTATATGTTTGTAGATGGGGGGTGTATGAGGCTGGCACCCAGGGCTCATGTCCTAAGATTCTGTTGTGTGTTGAGCATGGTAAAGGCTTTTTGTAACCAAAGGTGAGCTAAGTGGCCAGGTACCCTGTCTGACTTCCATACTGAGAATTTTCAGCATCTAGTTAGCTTGCAGGGTATGGTAAGATAAGAAACTGTGCATTAATGAGGTGAGATGTGCCATTAATAATTTCATAAACAAGCAATAATCCTCCTGAATGGGAAGTTTGATGCTGCTCAGTGAGAATCTCACCTCAATGTTTGCGACTTAGTTAAAAGGTGAAACACATTGCACCTGGTGTCATTATAGGTCTGATTGGACACTTTTTGCAATTCTGTCATATTTCTCAACATAGCTTCTATTCAGGCCCCTATAAGTTCTGGTCTAAACTACTTCCAAAGAATCTATGAATATACAATATATTTGGCTGTCCTGCTTTATTTTGATTCTAGAGCAAGTAAAACGGTTCATTGAAATTTCAGAAGTTCTTCTCATGTGCCTTATCAGCTGTCTAAATCACAACTTCATACACATCTTTGTTAATTCTTCAGAATTTTGTTTGATTTTATGCTACTATAAGGCAAGAGGTGGAAAGAATGTCCTGAAAGTTGTACCTCAAAATGTTTCACAACACCAGGTTATAGACCAACAGGTTTAATTGGAAGCACACTAGCTTTCAGAGCGACATTCCTACATCAGGTGATCACCTGATGAATGAGCATCACTCCGAAAGTTAGTGTGCTTCCAATTAAACCTGTTGGACTATAACCTGGTGTTGTGTGATTTTTAACTTTGTACACCCCAGTCCAACACCGGCATCTCCAAATCTCAAAATGTTGGTTTCTGTGTCTATTTTTCCTCTTTCATCCAAATTTCTTACAGAAACATTAGATTCTGGTTGGGTTACAGTGTCTCCAAACATTTAAGCATTACTAAAAAAACAGAGCGAGAAAGACAGCCAGGAATATATGCAAGAAAATTGCTAGAATTCATTATTAAGCATGTTATAGCAGGATATATGGAAAATTAGCGTGCAGTCAAGTACAGACAACATGGTTTATGAAAGGGAAATTGTGCTTCACTAACATTTTAGAATTTTTAATGGAAATGACAAACAAGGTGATATAAGGGGGAAACTGTAGGTGTGATGTACTTGGATTTCCAAAAGACGTGATAAAATGCAAGATCAAATGTTGCTACACAAGATAAGATTTCATGGTGTAAGGTTAACATAGAGAAAGGATTGGTTAGTTAACAAGAAGGTGACAGTAGGTCTTTTATCAGAGTGTTAAAGTGTAACCAGTGGGGTGCTCTAGGAATCAGTATATATGAATGATTTGAATGTGAGTCCAAATATATACTGGCTTAATTTGCCAAGACGCAAGATAGATAAGGAAGTGGGTTGTCAAAAGGAAGTTAAAAACTCTATAAATGTATCCTTTAAGCTAAGGTCAAATGAGCAGGCAAAACAAAATGCAGATGGAGTGGAATCTGGAAAAGTATCAACTTGTCCACTTTGGCAGAAGTAAAAGTGAAGAACTAATTATTTAAGTGGAGTGAAATTGCACAACTTTGAGTTACAGAAAGATCTGGATGTCATGGTTCATGAATCATAAAACATTACTTTGCAGGTAAAGTACACGATGAAGAAGGTAAATGGAACGATGTTGTTTATTGCAAAGGAAATAGAATATGAATGGGATAATTTTACGGCAGCGATACAAAACCTTGGTAAGAACACAGTGTATGTAATTATGTATCGTTTTTGGACAAAGGATACACAGATCCTTCTGCGAAAATGTGACAGTTCTGCTCCTCCATGACCTTGTGCTATAGAAAATTGCGATATGGAGAACTGCTATGGGCAAGATGCTGCAGAAGATCTCTAGATCCCTCCAGGAGAAAGTTCACTTTATCCAAACAGCATCCACAATCCTTCAAACATGTTATAGCCAATTTATGCTGATGAAGTGCATTTTATATCAGAATGACATGTAATTGTATTAGGAGTTCAAAGAAGGTGACTGACACATCCCCAGCATAAATGGTTTACCTCATATATTGGGTCTTTATCTATAGAAGATCGGTAGAACAAAAGATGATCTTATTGAAATATACTAGATCCTGAGTTGACTTTAGATGTGATTTCTGAGGGGATGTTTCACTTTAGTGGAAAACTAGAACTCAAGAATACATTAAAACAAAGAGAGTTCACTTTTAAGCTGCATTTGATGAGTTTTTTTCCGCCCTCGGTGCACCATGACACTGTGGCATTTTCTTCCTAAGAAAATAGTAGAGCTGGCTCATTGAATTTATCCAAAGCTGAATTAGATTTTTGATTGACAAGGGAATCAAGTGTTCTGGGTCCAAAAGAGAAAATGCTGGAAAATCTCAGCAAGTCTGGCAGCATCTGTAAGGAGAGGAAAGAGCTGATGTTTCGAGTCATTGACAGGAAGGTAAGGTTGAGAGAACAATATGTTTCCTTTCAGGTACCAAAGCTGCAATATGTGAATTATCCCTAAGACACCAACCATTTGAATCTTTAAACAAACAATAAGACAACTATATATAAGCAACTAAGTAACAGCAAACAATATTTGCCTACACTTACACATAAACTATATCAAAAATCAGATGGATACTTTCAGAATAAGCACGTAATTGGAAATACCTTTAGGTTCATTTCTGTTCCTTGCAATTCCTTTGTAGCTTCCTCTAAAGTTGCTCGGCAATTCTGCAGCTTCTCCAGTTTTTCAGAAAGGCTAGCCTGTCAAAAAAAAAGACTGTTGGACTATTTATAGTAAAATCTATTTGAATCTGTTGAAGTTTTTATACTTAATTATTTTCTTAATTAATGAGTCTTTTTTTTAATTTCAGAAATATAACACAATATTTTCTTACCTTTGTCTCATTGTGTATGTCTTTTAGAATGCGTATGTCATGATTCTTATGCGGACCAGCAACATAACATGTCACACAGATGCAGGAGTGATCATCCAAGCAGTAATATTCAATGAGTTTCTCATGGTCTGAACATTTTCTGTCTTCTAGTGAACTTGCAGGTTCAATCAACAGATGATTTTTCTGAGCTGTCTTCTCAGAGTGTTTTCTCAAGTGATGTTCACATAAAGATGCCTCACAATTCATGCATGTTTTCACTGCAGGGAGGGGATTGTCCAGACAGAAATCGCAGAAGATTTTTGGTGGCTCTTCATTCATCTGTGTAGCTTCAAAGCGCTCTATTATGTTACTCAATTTCAAATTTTTGTGTAACACAGGCTTTTGAGCATACTCAGCTCGACACTCTGGACATGAGTAACCAAGCCCTGTATCCTTTTTGTCCCAGTTCTTTTCAATGCAACTACGACAAAAATTGTGCCCGCAGGACAATGAAACTGGTTCTGTGTAAATATTCCAGCAAATTGAACAATTTAATTCTTCTTTCAAATTACCAACAGCTGAAGTAGAAGCCATTTTCATATCCAAGAAACAGAACTAACAGCTGTAAAAGATTTGTTAAATGTTAAAATGTTAACTACCAGAAGGAACAAACATTTATATAATGCTTGATTGCTTCAGAATGCTCAAAAAGCACTTCACTGACATTAAAGTACTTTTGAAATGCACTTACAGTGTAAGCAAATACAGCAACTAAGTTGCATATAGCAAACCCCTGCAAACATTAAGATAAATAGACAATTATATTATTTATGTGATTGCAGGGATAGATTTTCACTAAAACATCAAGAGAGCTCTCTTGCAGTTCTTAGAAGAGCGATTCATGGGATGTCTATATCTACTGTAGAGGGTAAATGGGACCTAGAGTCAATTTTCCAACTTGATAATGGCACCTCAGTTTTCAGTGCTTCCTCAGTTCGTCACAGGATTGTCAGTTGAGATTAACAAGCTCCAATTGTATATTAGGATTTGAAGAGACAATAAGACAGAGGTGAAGGTACTACGACTGGGCCAAATATATTGGTGCAGCTTGTTTTCATGATTATGAGTACTTGATTATTTGAACTGAAAATGTGTTGCTGAAAAAGCGCAGCAGGTCAGGCAGCATTCAAGGAACAGGAGATTCGACGTTTCGGGCATAAGCCCTTCTTCAGGAATTCCTGAAGAAGGGTTTATGCCCGAAACGTCGAATCTCCTGTTCCTTGGATGCTGCCTGACCTGCTGCGCTTTTCCAGCAACACATTTTCAGCTCTGAGCTCCAGCATCTGCAGACCTCACTTTCTCCTTGATTATTTGAAGTTAAGTATTAACTCTTCAAATTAAATTCGATATTTTGTTGGCGTTCCACCAAACATTCAAATGAGAACAGCACAAAATCTGGATAGTCTCTAACATGAATAAATGAATTAGACTTAATGATAATTGGTCAATTGTGTAAAGAAATATTCTGGACAGCAGTTCGGCACACTGGAATTGCAAAAATCAAAATAAAATTCATTATGCAACCTCATTCTAGAACAAGGGACTACCAATATTGTGCTGAAAATATGTGCCAGTTATAATGTGTGATAAATAAAATGATAACCTAATCACCCACTCTGCCCCAATACAACTTAGTCTGAAGGCAAACATGAGGACTGCAGATGCTGAGATCAGAGTCCAGATTAGAGTGGTGCTGGAAAAGCACATCAGGTCAGGCAGCATCCTTGGATGGTAATAGTTTGAGGGGTTGTGTTTCAGTGTTAGTGAGGTCAGTGAGTTCATTGAGGTGGTGGAGTGAAAGTTAAATTCCCCATAAAATGCCATTTGTTGCAGTCACTGATTTTCCCTGGATTTTATTGCTGTGTGCTCAGAGGTGCATCAAACACTCTCATTGGAGCAATCAAGTGCCTAATTTAAGCATCCTAAAGAGCAATATATTTAGACTATCTTTAACAGCAAGTGAATCGGCTTCCTGAGCCATGAAACTTAACCAGAATCAACAAGGCAAGCATTGATTACTCAGTGAAATTTACAGATTGGAAAGCCTTTGAAGAGTGGAACTGTGTCAATGCTTCTCTTTCTGTGCTATTCAGAGAGTCAATTTTACAAGTGATTTCCAATATTATCGAAGTCACTTTTGCAATCTTGGATTTTAACCCAGTTTCACTGCAGGATGGAAGCAGCTTCTTCAGCTGTTGAGAAACAAGAGCAGCAGCAACACCAACATGAACAATACCACAAGCAACATGAGCCACACTGGCAGCAGGAACTGCCCACTCTTCAGATACATATCATTTCATAGGCACAAAGGATGCTTAGAGAGCTCATTCTAGATGAAGCTGATAAATCAATGGATCAACTCACTAAACATACTGAGCTACAGCATCTCTAGACAGTCAGAATTTCATGGCAGGTCAGAGATGACTACTAGAACAAGACCCCCCAGGAAGGTGATTACGCTTTGCCATCAAGGTCATCAGATCCATGAACTTCTTCATCATCAACATCTTTGAATTTTGTTTATATTTGTTTATGGAATGTGTAAAGCAAGCATACTTATCTTTGTCTACTTGTTTGGAGACTTTGACAAGTTGATCACATCTTCCTTTGCTAACACTCTTCCCTATTGTTGAGCTTCTTGGATTTTTCCCCCACCCCCACCCCCATCTGCATTCACCCCATTGTCCCACTACCCCTTCATCTTGTTCTGCTCTTATCACTCCAGACATAGACAGAATCATCAACAACTGTTCCTTTTCCCAAGTCACATTGCTAGCTCTGGAATCTCCCAAAGATCTATCCTTGCTATTTCCATCTACATGCTGCCCCTCAGTATATGTCCTACTCTATCTAACTCCAACTCTTAAACCTTCCATTTTCTTTGATTTGTCATACTGGTTGGCAGAAATGCAAAACCGGATGAGCAAACATTAGCTCCAACTAAATATTGGAAAGACTGAAGCCATTGACTTCAGTCCCCATCAGACTTACCAAATTCATTCACCAACTCAATACTGTCCTTGAGCCTGAGACATCTTCTAAATGCATATTTGCTTCATGACTAAGAGTCTTTAATCCCATCTCTACATTAGTAGTCAACTCTACCTTTTCCTTATTTCACTTACTGCTGAGCCTCTCATCCAAGATTTTTACCACCTCTAAACTTGATTATTCCAAAACATTCTGGACTGGCCTCCCATGCTCCAAACCACGTAAATTTACACTCAAAAATTCAGCTGCTCATCTCTTAAATAATGCTGAATCCCATTAGTCCATCATCCTCTACCTACTAACCTATATTGCTGCCAGAATAGGAAATATTTTGATTTTAAAATGCTCAACTTGTTTCCAGATCCCTTCATGGCCTCACCTGTCATTGTCTCTGAAAAATCTTCCTGTTTTATAACCTCTTGAAATTTCTGCAATTCTCCAATTCTGTCCTTTTGTCTATCCTAATTTTAATCGATCCACTAATGGCAGTCATACCCCAAACTCTGAAATTTCTTTCCTAAATCTATGCAGAGGGAGGAGAAAAATTCTTCAGAAATGGGCATCCTTAGAAGAAGCTTCGCAGTATAGTTAGCAGCAACTAGGAGATAGTGAGGACTGCAGATGCTGGAAAAGTCAGAGTCGACAAAGTGTGGTGCTGGAAAAAGCACAACAGGTCAGGCAGCATCCGAGGAGCAAGAAAGTCAATGTTTTGGGTTTGACCCTTCATTGGGACTTTCTCTTCTTTTAAGACACGACTTAAAACATATCGCTTTGAGCAGTCTTTTTGTCACCTGATAATATCTTATCTGGCTTACTGTCACATTTTATTTGACAGTCTTGGATTTTGTGAAGGCATTACATTGTTATTGTTGGATCACTATGCTAAGCCAAAGCCAGCTATGTCCCTTTCCATAAGCTGGCTGGAGCATCTTCCCTCACCCAGCAGGAGCAATGAAGTGAAATTCTCCAAGGAATCTCTTATATTACAAACCGTACCTTCACTTCTTTACTTTTTTGTCCTTTGCATCATGTTTGTCTCCAGCTCAACTCGAATGACACCTGTGGCCTGTTTCGTCAACTATTGGATAAAGGAAGGACAGAGGTAAGAAAATAAATTCCAGCAATAAGCAATTGTAGCAGCAATCAAGAGAACCAGAACAGTGTATTCGACTCCACTAATTCCAGCTGACTGTTGGGTGATAGAACCTAAAAGGAACACTGTCAGCTCATGCCTGTACATTCAATTACTCAGGTCAAAGGTTGAGGCTGTTTGGCAAGTCTTCAATTTACCAGAGGATCAGACTTCATGATAACATTTATTATGTGATGAATTACAAGAGATCTATGTCCTTGCAGAAAATGCAATCACTATAGAACAATCATATAGCACATATTCTGTCAGTAAATTAATGTACAGATTCTATCTGGAACATGAGAAGGACCAGATATTAAAACTCCCTTTTTTGAATCCTAAAGAACACAGCCAGCCATTATACACACATAAAACATCTGTGGCACATTAGATAAAATGTGAATTCATTTCTTAAATTTAACAAAATGTTTGTGGTGGGGAAGTAGTACTTGGATTTTCATCATAAACTGAATGTGTAAATACATTTTTAAAATCTTGCATATTATTCAGGACAGTCAGATGCATTCATAAAATATACCCCAATCATCATAAATAGTTTAAGGACCCTCTTTGAATGAAAAACTCTCAGGCTAATTACCAATGAATGAATTTGTGGAACCATGAACCTTTAAAACGTGCTAACTCTAAGAATTTTACTTATTGTAAATAGCAATTCAAATTTTGCAGCAAATCAGTTTCCCTACTACTATGATTCTGTAATGCATCACAAGCAGCTAATGAGACATTTATTTGTATAGTAAGAAGGTTGTTATGACTGAGGTTGGAGGAGCATGCTGACTGTCTTCTAATGCAACTCTTTCGATGTCACAAAAAGAATTAGATTTACCAGAGTAATAACATGGCCAATTATATAAGTTTTAGACTTCGTCTGGTATAGTACTAGAAACATTTCAGCCAGGTCTTTTTCACCAACAAAGAATTGATAAATCAAACGTACTTAGACAATCGTACAAATATCACTGAATTAGACTGTGCAAAGGTGGGTCTATCTTTTATTCCAGATAAATTTTAACATTCCAAAAATAGCAAGAAGCAAATTTGGGTAGCAGACTATAGAATTCATCTAATAACAAATACAGTGGGACAGATCCGATGCATTTTGCAGTAATCCTCCCCATCCCCAGACTGCCCTTTTCTTTCATGGGAGTAAGCCTCTACCTCAGTCTCGCTGTGAGTCACTAAATCTCATTAAAACTTCACAGGAATCCTAACTGCTCATTTTTGATGACCTGGTTTTGAAAATCCCTCAGGAGTGGCTCAATCATGGATTGTCTTCATTAATGACAGCACACATTCTGATGGTTCATCTTCTTTCCCTGAGACTATGTTTTCCAAGAGTCCGGAAACTGCATTCCAGTACTCACTCACTTACTGTGGAAGGAGTAAGAACTTGGAATACTGCTGCATGATGGGATACTTGACTAAGGTAAAAGGTATCTTGGCTCTCAGCCTTTCACTTTAGTGGGAAAATATTGCTGGAGATAAAGACTGAGGTTGTGTAATTATAATTTGACAAAATATAAGGAGTGTATTATAGGCTCAATAGTGGGGGTGCTTCTTGAGCCCATTAGTTTCTCTGCCCTTGAGCAACATCAAAGAACAAAGGCGATAGCTGCACTGTGTTTATCTTTATCTTGAATTATTATAAAATGTGGAATGTAAACAAATTTGTTGGTATCATTGCATAAGTATAGGCTGACTGTTCAGCTTGAGTGTTGAGACAATGACTGTAGCAGTCTCTTTGTGAATTCACGAAAAATAAAGCTGCTTGAAACAAGACTCAAAGTCTCAGACTAAGTAAGTTCCTCAACACTTACGAACATGGCTCCAGATTTTTCATAAGCAGCTAAATTCACAAACTTAGTACAACCCCTGGATTTTTCTTTTTCCTGTGCTCCAATGTCGCTCAGCTGCACAAAGCAAATAATGGATTCCATTATCCTTGTTCACAGTAGCACTAAGATATTAATGGTTCATACCTTCTTCTAAGACTCAAAAGCTCCCAGAACCAAGCTCTGACTGCAACATGTAAATGTCTACTAATTCTTAGAACTTCCCAGGGTCTGACTGCATAATTCTCCTACTGGTTTTATCTTCTCATAAAGTCCCATCCATCATATTAATTGTGCATTACTGACTACTAGAATTTTTTCTGAGTTCTGACTGTACTGAGTCAGTGTTCCTAATTTGCTCCTCAGCAGCACAACTTAAAGGTTCTTTTCTTCCTTGGAGCATGTCTCTGTTTTCCTGTCCAACTAACAGCAACATTGGAGTTGTTCTTCAGTAACCCCTGAACTGAATGGGTGATCTATTGAAAACCTTGCAACATGCCTCACTCCTATCTCTAGGCAGAATTGAACCCTGGATTTGAACAATTCTAAACAGGTTGATTTGAAAACATCTCTCTTGTGGTACAGAGGTAGTCCCTATCCCTGGTCTGAGAGACCTGGGTTCAAGTCCCACCTGCTCCAGAAGTGTTAAATAACATCACTGAATAAGTTGATTAGAAAATTAGGGTAAGATTTTGGAGTGGTTAAATGTAGCAATCCCCTGGAACTGTCAGTTCCCTGAAAGTTAAAATATTCACCAACCAACAGTACAAATTGCAAAAAGGTGTTCACCAAAATATGTTTTAAAAGAAGTTGTAACATGCAACTGCAGGACACACTTAACATAATACATGGCCTGCCTGCCATTAAAAGATGATATTTTTAACCTCGAAATATGCTTTGCAATCCAATTTTGATAATATTCATCGAAACATGATATCCAGTTAGTAAATCACTGATACAGCAATGCAAGTTAATGGACTCTCCATCATAGGGTGAATACAGCAACAAAGGGAACAATAAGAGGGATGATAAGCAGAGTGGCAAAGAGAATGGAGATTGGGCATCAGTGGGGCAGTGAGGGGACTAGAGAATGGAAGGGGGATGGTGAGCAGCTCAGTGAAGAGAGTGGAGAATAGAAAGGATGAGGCAGAATCAATAGCAATGGGTGCACCTCTTCAGGTTCCAATTTCCAATTCCGGGGATGAAAATAGTGACATCAATGGCACTGATCTCCTGCTCAGGAGCATTCGCAGGACAAAAACACTACTGAAAAATGCATGACCTATGTCTTGGAGGGTACAGTATTTGAGTAAATCATCTAGATGCTGAATGAAATCCAAGATTAATTATCTAGATACACAAAAGGAAATAACAGACACACAAGAGAGGCATAGGTCTAAACATTCTCAAGTCACAGTTGTGAAGTTAGAGCGCTACATTGGGTCACCTGGAATGTAAAAAGTTGGAGGGTTGGGGGGAGGGAAGACCAATTTATGATAGCTCCCTCTGCACGACAAGTACCAGAGACATTTCCCAGTGGTCACCTGTTAAACAGTTTGCTTGCCTGTGCAAAAGGAGTGAGCAGAGAATTGACTCATAGGCCCCTGGCTAGGGATGGTTCTAATGCCTGATTGGCATTTTGTTAGCATTTGAGTAGCTTTCCACCTTGTGTGAACATCAATTCAAGAGAGGTACCCTTCATTCTGCAAGATTGAGGGTCATCAGAGCCATTGGTGATGTCGCAAAGTGTGAGCTATGTGTATTAAAGATCGAAATCAATCTATCGAAAAGAAGTTGTTCCTCCATCCATCTGAGCCCTTTGGTCTGAACCCATTTTAGTTTCTTACAATAGTGAAAGCCAGCGAGGAGCACCTCCATATTGATTGGCCTGTCAACATCAGGAGTCTGCTGTCCCACCTTAATAGAATGGTGAACATTGAGGCAGACATTTAAAAGGACAAAGTGAGGACTGCAAATGTTGGAGATCAGAGTCAAGAGTGTAGTGATGGAAAAACACAGCAGGTCAGGCAGCATCTGAGGAGTAGGAGAATCAACTTTAGATTAGATTCACTACAGTGTGAAAACTGGCCCTTCGGCCCAAGCAGTCCACACCGACCCTCCAAAGAGTAACCACCCAGAACCATTTCCCTCTGACTAATGCACCTAACACCTTGGGCAATTTAGCATGGCTAATTCACCTGAACTGCACATCTTTGGACTATGGGAGGAAACAGGAGCACCCAGAGGAAACCCACACAGATAGGGGGAGAATGTGCAAACTCCACACAGACAGTCACTTGAGACTGGAATTGAACCTGGGACCCTGATGCTGTGAGGCAGCAGTGCTAACCACTGAGCCACCATGCTTTTTCGGGCGTAAGCCCTTCATCAGGAATCCTGATGCTGCCTGACATGCTGTGCTTTTCCAGCACTGTACTCTTGACGCAGATATTTAAAAGGCCACCTTAAGAAAGAAAATTTTGACAGCTCTTGATCCCTGTATATGAGTCTGAACTCCCATTTGGTCTGGACATTGGGTTTCAAAGCTATGATAAAATCCAGACAACAAATGCAGACATAAAGTGGGCCTAACTAGCAAACCAGTAAAAAAAAACATGATTATTATTGTAAGTAATTGAAAATGAATTATACGGAGTCATGAAGACAAAGTAAATTATGTTAATAATGTGCAACCACATATCTTCATGGAAAATGTTAGGTTGTAAAAACATAAGGTAACAAATAGAAGTGAAAGTGTTACTCAATTTTATATTCTCGATTGATAAATGGAACAGAAATAAATTCTGCTCTATATTTACACAGCACAGTGCATTATGAAGTAATACAGACTAAGAAGGAAGAATCATGCAGAAATATTTTACATGCTTCCTGAACATTTTCTTCTGTTGGAATTTCTAAGATGATCATAAATTTGTTTTAGTGCATTGAGTTATATGCAGAATATGACTCATTTGACAGAAGCTAGAATACGACCAACTCGACCATAAGTTTGTTAATGTCATGGCCCCACTTAAGTAAATTTTCTGTTCCACAATGCAAAGTGAAATGTAGATTAGGCCTTTGACCTACATCACATTTTCTTGTTTTCAGAAGAGGTGTAAATTCAAATCTCCTGAATCTGACTAATTTGATTTATTCAATGCCTTTGATGATATTTTCACCTGGTCGCCTATGAATTCTGTGTGCTTGAAAGATGATAACAGGTGGAACACACCATCTTTTAAAAGTTTGACACATTTCACATGAGACTAACTCCTGATGCAGGGGAAGGAAGCAAAGGTCACTTGTATAGCTGTCAATGGTAAAGTGATATTTTTAAAAGCTGAGTAATGATTTATATTTACCTAAATTTCATCCCTGATCATGAACAAAGACGTGCAGAACCTCTTGTATGCAAGTAGCCATGAATTCATAGCCTGACAACCAACATAAAAAATGATGGGTAGAAAAGACCTTTAATTCTTAGCTAGATGCAGTTTCTTACAATGCGTGATTGACAAGAAACAATATTGTATCAAAAAGATTCTCAGGCAATTGGAGTTAAATTGTAGGCTTTTTTTCAAAGCACACAGAAAGTTAAAAGTATGATGACTTCAAATTTGTTTTGGTAATTGAAGAAGCAGATACCTCATCCATGTTGTATCCCTGAAAGGGAATATCCACAATGGATAGATTGTGTCCCTTTTCAGAGTTCAAATGACTAGCTAAAAGCTGTCCGATTTTTTTCACGATCTATTTCACTATGAAATTATTATGTGCAGTGCTGGGCAGAAATAACATTGTTGCCAGGCATAGTTATCAGTGATCACTTTGGTGGCTGTCTAGATCATAAGTGTCAACAATGACTAATACATCAAGATAACTAATTTGGTAATAACTCATAGATAAAAATGTAGCGTACTGCACTTAAGTTTGACCTTGACCTGAATGATCACAGAAGTCTCACTCAATAAAAAGTGCTTATTTCTTATACCACCTCAAACAAAAATGCATGTGATGTCTATATCATGAATACCTTTAAGTTGTGGTTTTGCACATTTGCATGAGTGGAGGGTAGAGTGACAGGGAAGTGAAAATGAGAATTAATCCATATAATGCTGTGTTATTTGACTGGAGATGAAAGATTCTATGCCATTATTTCAATAAGAACATGGGAGTTCTCACAGTATTCCTGTTATCGTTGCCACTCAACCAAAAAAAGAATAATTGCCTCACTGCTCCACTATTAGTGGAACCTTGTTATTTCAAAATGGTTGCCATGGCTGCCTAAACAATACATACACATTATTAGTTAATGTTAAATCCTAACCATTGAATAAGGATTATGTTATTTACACTTCTATTGATTAATCTACACCTTTAGGCGTGTTAGACCAACATTTGCTCTTTTAACAAGCATTTCTGCATAGCTGCAAAACTCAAAGGACCAGCAAGTTTCACTCTGTCTTTGCGATCTTTTTCCCTTCCAATTCTTAGCCAATTCCCATTTGAAACCTGTGTCTGAATCTGCCTCTACCAAACTTTCACAAGGTGTCTTTTTGATCCTTACCACTTGCTCAGTAAAAAAGTTGCCCATTTAGTTAATAGTCTTAAATTAATATTCTCTGATTCATAATCCTTCCACCAATGGGAGCATCTCTCTAACTCCACTGCCTCTAACCCTCAAGAACAATTCTATCAAATCATTTCTCAACATTCTCTTTTCGAAGGAGAATAAACCCAACTACAGCGTACTCTGATCATCTCTGAAAACATTCTTGTAAAATGTTTTCACTTCCTTCCTAAAGCCCTCATATTTCTTAAAGTGAAAACTCAGAATTAGACTCAGCATTCCAGTGTTGTATAAAGGTTTTTATATTCATCATAATTTTCTTGGTTTGCCTTGTCTTGTGACATGTAGGAGGTCAAGGACACTTCACATGACCTAGATAGATCCCATGAGCAGAAAGTGTCCAGCTGTGGAGGCTTGAACTCAGGTTATCAAAGGCAGGCAGTAGCAAGTGTCAATGAGACATGTCCACAAACCAGAGAAACATGTCGATAGCACAATCAAAGAGACAGCCACACCACAAGTTAGGGACAAGTAGACAGGCAGGGAATTGGTGACAGCCAGGCAGTCCAAGAGAAATAGGCAGATGATGCAAGATCCTCACAGAATCTGCTGAGTCGCCTGTTTTGCATTCTGGGGATTGGTAGGTGTTACACTTCATTGGGATTGTGTGCAAAACTCAAGCGCCACTATTCCCAGAGTCATAACAAAACTTAAAGATTTTTGAAAGTATACTGACTTTCATTGAAGTTGACAGAAAGCATGGACCAGGTTTCTCTATTTAACAACAATTACTAATAAATAGACACAAACTACAAGGTAAATAATTATGAACTATTGGCATATAACTCCACTGGTTAAAACTCCAAATACTGTATAAAATTGCCCTTACCCACATACACAGTCGGACACAGACAAATAACAAAAATGCTATGGCAGGAGAAAAAGTCTGGGAAGGCATTTCAGCATTCCCTGTTCATAGGTTTGGTGAGATTATACTTGTCTTGATCTTTTTGGTGTTCCTTCTCCAGATACTTTTGCCTGTTTGCAGGAAGCATAGGATGATTTGCTCACACTGAAAAAAGGTCTCTGACATATTACATAAAAGTCATAGCTTACAGAAACTGCTTGAAAGAAAAATAAGTATTTTAAATTGCAGAGAACAGAAACAGCTGAGTTTGTGGATGACTTCTCCCTATCTTGTTCAGAGCATCACACTTTTCAGCTTCCTGGGAAGCAATCACAGTGTTGACAGGCAGAAAGTCTTTGTCATTGACAACTGACCATGAGTCCACAGACCAATCAGCTACTCATTGCTGGCTAAATCTCCATTTGTACATAGCTCTTGGTATCAGTTTGCCTTCAAACTACACTTTAATTATTGTTTTAACCAGAAGCTTTGTAAATAGTACTTAAAATGAGTGTCAATTTACTTGTTTTTAAAACTGCAGTAATCTTTCAACAATCCTTTAAGAAGCTTTATCCCCATTTCAAGCCATACACATATGTACAAAAAAAAAGACATGGTCTTTACTTGAGGATAAAGATCCTTGGAGAAATGGAGTCAGATCCAAACTCGTTGTATCATTGGTAGCCCAGTCGTATCAAAGAGATGGAAAATGAATGGAAGAGTAGTGGGATGAGAGATTCTTCAGCCATCAATGTTAATCCAGAGATGTACGGTGCCTCCCTGATGTTAGACTGAGGAATGTCACAAAAGTTGCAATGCATTTTTCTGGGTAAAGATTAGCAGCCAAATGTTGTGGTCCACATTAGTGTTAACGAGATAACTATGAGCTAGGAAATAGTCCTGCAATCTGACTTTAGGAAGCTAGGTAGAATATTAGCAAACAGGATCTCTAAAATGATAATCTCTGAATTACTCCCAGTGCCACTTGCAATTGAGTACACAAAAAGAAAGAGAAAGCAGATGAAAAGGTGGCTGGAAAGATAATGCAAGTGGGAGAGCTTTAGACACCTCAGACAGTCTCAGGAGAAGATGGAACTTGTACGAGCTAAATGGGTTGCATTTAAACAGTTCAGGGACTGAAGTCCTTGTAGGGTGATTTGTACAATTGAGGAGAGTTTCAACTAACTCAGGAGACTGTGGGAGCCAGCAGAGAATATTGGAAAGCAATATTGGTGTGCTTAGAATGCTGGAAGGTGGAGAAACAGACAGTACCAGCCTGGATGTTAAGAGGTGGAATCAGAGTACGGGAGGAAATAATAAAGTCTGAATCATACACCACACATATGTGAACATACTATATAATCATTACAAGTGGGGAGTTACAGGTGCAGATTGTCTTGGAGAAAGATGTTATCATGGCGATAACAGAGCCCTGGCTCAAGGGAGGACGTGTGGTTTTTTAAGTATTTAGTTACAAGGTTCAGAAAAGGCAAAAAAGAGGTGGAATGCATTTTGTTTAAGGAGACTATGCAGTGCTGGAGAAAGTGGTTGCCTTGGAAGATTCAAGGACAGACTCAATATGGTTAAGGAATAGAAAGGGTTCAATTATATTGCTCAATGTAATCTAGAGGCCACAACTAGTGAAAAGGATGCACAACAATAAATTTGCAAGGAAGTTATAGAGAAGTGTAAATATCACAACATAGTTATAAGAGAGGACTTTAACTGTATATGGACTGGGATAAAGATAGTGTAAGGGTAAACAGTGTAGTAAAGAAGGAAGTGGAATCATTCTTGGATTGTGATCAGGAGAATTTCATCCTGTACATGTGTCCAAACCAATTAAAAAAGCAGGCACGATTGAAGGGCTGCATGGCCTAATTTTGCTCATATATCTTATGTTCTTTAACATAGACCCATTTAAAATTATATCTTTTGCTTTATATTGCCTCCCCTCCTTCTGATCAATCTGAATCTTTAAACCTTCTCAGTATTAAATTTCATCTATTACCTGCCAGTCCATGCCACCAGCCTGTCTGTATCCTCTTGAAGTCTGGGGAGTTCTTTAAATTGCCTTCTATACACAGTATACAAATTTGTTTACAGTTGTCCAATATCTATGTAGCTAATCATTGTATGTAGAATCATACCACAGTTCAAGTTGAACTAATTTGTTTTTATTTGCCAAAGTCACTAAAGGTGAAGCCAGACACAGAATTCCATTGATTAATGCTAGCTTATTTGACACATCCAGATCAGAACAACAAATTCCATTACTGGGTTCACTATGGGAATTATAATAGGTACGACAGACATTATGAACTGAAATAATTTTAAATTGTTATAAGGCACAAATAAAGATAATTTTCATGTATGCTGCTTCCTTAGCAGTAACAATTATCTTTTTTTATGATGTAACAGAGATACACTCAATATCCAAAATTAGTACTGTTACGAGATGGGGTAAACCCTCCTGCTTAATTTAAAGCAGCAACACAGAAAAGATTTATCCCATGCAGTAATCTGTGAAAATTCGAGAGGCCAAGAACTATTTAAAGTAAAAATTAACAACTCTATTTCTTAAAGTATAACAGAGTTAACAAACAACCATTTACAACTCCTTTCATTAACCTATCTTTTACTTTCCCTTCTATAATACTAGCCCGACAAAAACCCTGATTAAGATTTATTAAAATTCAATTTTTCAAAACCACACAGATGTCAAACCTTCTCATTATGTCTTCCTCTATCTTCTTTTCTTCTTCTTAGGGATTTCTACTTCCCAGGTTATTGATTGATAAAGATACCTTTAAGAGAGCCATTCTCTGGACGGTCTGCAGATGCTGGTAGCTTGGCAGTTTTCATCCCAACTGTTTAATTTTCCCCAGTTTTATACCTCCAAAGCATTGGATTGTGTCATTGGTTTTTAAGATTGTCAATGTACTAAATTCGGACTTCATTTGATATTTTTTTGGGGTATAATTTAAACTGATTGGCCTAATTCAAATTTGTTCTGTCATTTCCAACCAACCAGCTAATCAAGTTTAGATTAGATTAGATTACTTACAGTGTGGAAACAGGCCCTTCGGCCCAACAAGTCCACACCGACCCGCCGAAGCAACAACCCACCCATACCCCTACATATACCCCTTACCTAACACTATGGGCAATTTAGCATGGCCAATTCACCTGACCCGCACATCTTTGGACTCGACCAAATGTTATATTTTATCTTGGTCAGAATACTTGGTGCTGTGTCAGGTAGATCTGCGAGCTTTTAACTCTCTTAAAGATACAGTATACACACATCTTCATAACACCTTCCCCCTTCAGAAAAGATTAACCATCATCATGAAAAGATGGCTTCATTTCTTTTTCTATTCTTTAAACACATTACCCTAACATACAGTTGACTTTATTCTAAGTTCACCTTAACTTCTTGCCATATCATTGTGTGTGTATATCCACATATATAAAACATTAAATAAAGACAAATCTCATTTAAACTTTATCAGTTAAATCTGCAATAATGCATCTGCAATTAGATTCTTATGATCCATAACATGTAGGATTTTTAAATTAAAAGTCTATAACATAAGACACCAATGTCTTATTGGAGATAAGCATTTAAAGCATTCTCAGAATGCAAACAGATTGTGATCCGTGCACACAGCCATCTCTGCCACATTGTGACATACACATTAAAATGTTGTAGGCCTATACCAAACTCAATAGTTCCTTTTCGATTGTGGAGTATTTCCTCTGGTGGATGTTGATCTTCGAAAAGTAACCAACTAGCAGTTCATCCCATCCTCATCCTCCTGTAGGAGTACAGGTTGATCTCTTAATCTCGATGGCAACTTTAAAAGGTTTTGAAAAGTTTGGTGTAGCTAAAACTGGTTTGGTGGTTAATATCAATTTCAAATAGTCGAATGCCTCCTGGCATGGTTCTGTCCACCAAGACTTTGTGTTCTTCTTCAGCAAATTGGTTAACGGTGCACTGCTGAAGTTTGGAACAAACTCATGATAGCATCCGCTAAGTCCTAAGATATTTAAGCATCTCTTTCTTCAAGGTTGGTTGCGGAAATTCTTCAATGGCCTTCATCTTTGCGTTTTGTGGGGTCAACCTTCCATGACTGATGTTATGTCCCAAGAACGTCATCTCTGCTTTCGCAAATTCAGTTTTATTTAAGTTTATCATCAGTTTTGCTTCTCGTAGTTATGCAAAGAGTTCTGCCAACTGTACATGTGATCTTTCCAGAACTTACTAAAGATCACTACAACATCCAAATAGACAGCAAAGTTGTTCACCCAGCCCCAACTCTGTTCATGAGTCTTTGGAATGTGGTGGGTACATTCTTCATTCCAAAGGACATCACTTTAAACTGATATAGCCCATTTGGTGTTACAAATGCAGAAATTTCTTTCGTCATCTCTGATAAAGGTACCTGCCAGTAACCACACATAAAGTACAACTTGGCGATGTAACTGGCTTGTCTGACTTTCTCGATACAGTTCTCCAATGTAGGGATTCGATATGCGTCTAATTTTGTAACGGTGTTAACCTTCCGATAATCCACACAGAATCATTAAGTCCTGTCTGGTTTGGGAACTAAGACGATCAGTGAATTTCATTCACTCTGGCTTGGTTTGATGATGTTCTTGTTGAGCATGGCCTCCACCTACATCTGAAGGTCTCTGGCTTTGAAAGGTTTCAGCCGATAGGGGTGTTGTTTTATTAGAGCTGTATTCCCCCTATGTCTACTTCATGTACAATAGCATTAGTTTTCCCCATCTGGTTCTTACATATGTCCTTACACTGTAGTAACAAATCTTTCAACTCCATTCTGTGCTCCTGAGACAGATAGCTTACTAACCTATCCCACTCCTCAAGGTCTTCTTCATTTTTTTAAGCTATTTCAAGGCACGTCAAAATCCACATCATTTCAATTTGATTCCTCACTCTGCGCTGGAGTATATAACGCCTGTTTCTCCAGGTCTTTCTCTCCAGCATAATATGGTTTCAATATGTTCACATGACATACCAATACCTTTTTTTTCTGTCTGGCATCTTTACTAGATAGTTCATCTGACTCAACTTTTTCTCAATTTGATAGGGACCATTGAACCTGGCTTTGAAGGGATCTCCTATCATTGGTAACATGTTATCCCCTTGGGAAAACATCCAAGTCTCAGAGTTTTTATGTGCAACCTGTTTCATTCTATACTGCGCCCTCTTTAGGTGCTGTTTAGCTAACTCACCTACTCAATTTAGTCTCTCCCTCACCTCCGATACATAAACTATGTGTGAGGTCTCTGACTTTGATCCTGATAATTTTTCTTTAATTAATTTCAAAGGGCCTGTCGCTTCATGCCCGCATATTAACTCGAAGGGAGTGAACTGAGTAGATTCATTTGGGGCATCTATCTCTAACGCCAAACAATACGAATGGGATACCTTTATCCCAATCATTCGGGTAGTCCTTACAAGATGATCTTCAAGGTCTGATGCCACCTTCCTAAAGCTCCCTGGGATTCAGGATGATATGCATTGGATTTAAAGTGCTGTATACCACAGCTATCCATAACCTCTTTAAACAGCATAGCAGTCAAATTTGACCCTTGATCCGACTGAATCTCACTGGGTAGCCCATACCATATGAAGAAATCTACTAACTCCTCTACCTTTTTTTGCCTTGTTCCTCTGTAATGGAATTACCCCTGGAAATCTGGTAGACACATCCATTATAGTTAACAAGTACTGGTTCCCACTTTTAGTTCTCGGGAGGGGACCGACACAATCAATTATGAGCCGCATGAAAAATTCTTCAAATGTGGGAATTGGCAACAAAGGTGCTGGTTTTATTACCACCTGTGGTATGAATGACATGTTCAGCAAAAGTTAACTACATCTTTGCACATTCCAGGCCAATAAAAATATTTTTGTACCTTAGCCTGAGTCTTTCATACCTATAGGTGACCTCCTACAGGTAGTTCATATGCTACCCATAACATTTCCAGTCTGTATGCTACCGGCAACAAAATCTGGTGCACTTCAGCTCATTTCTCCTCTGCACTAATCTGCCATGGTCTCCAATTCTGTCTTAGCATTCTATCTTTTTGATAATGACCCTTCAGAATATTCTGCTTCCTTTTTGGAGTACATATCCACACACATAGCTTTTATCATCTTTTCTTGCTGTTGCAAGTCTTTTAGTCTTTCAAGAGTAAACACTTCTGTCTAACCCTCTGTCTGCTCAGGTTTTCCTGCACCATTGCGTCAATCAGGGTATCCTCTAAATGAACCTCAACTCCTTCATCTTTCTCTTTAATTTTCACTTCTTGTAGTGACTTATGATAGTGGGATCTGGTTACCACATGGTCTCAGAAAATATCAGGATATCTCTGCTTTAACTCCCCATTTCTTGGTCTTCCTTAGTCTTCTCCACAACAAGGGGTATCACTCCCACCTTGGATCCTGCCAAATCATTTCCAAGAACAAATTGAATTCCTGGAATTGACACTCTGCCAATCATTCCCACTGTTACTTCCTCAGTCTTGAGTTGGCACTCCAACCTCATCTTACATAAGGGAATGCCAAATTTCTGTCCAACTATCCCACAAATTACTACACTGTCAGGTAACAGATCAGAAAGAGTGCATAATCGCTCATCCCTTACAATCAACGACTAGGTAGATCCTGTATCTCTCAAAATTATAACTTCTTGTTCTTCTATCCCTGTTCTTTCTGAGTAAGCTTTACCCACAAAGGCGAATTCTTTGTAGAGATCAAGTATTAACTCCATACCCAGCCCCTGCCTAAGCTGTACACACTCCTGCTGCTCCTCAGCTCTTTTTGGGGTCTCCTTTACTACCTTCACTAATGCCACCAGCTTAGCTTCTTTTACCACATCTTTTCCCACAGTGCCTTTCTTTAACGACCAGCACTGTGTCTTCACATGTGCCACCTTCCAGCAGTGGAAACACCTTTCCCGGTGCCCTTCTGAAACCACCAGCCACTGTAATTTTTTGTGTCCCACTCCAATACAGTGAAAACACCTGAGGCCTTTCACCTCCTGTCTACCCTCTTGGGCTTCTTTTTCATCTGGTGGTAAATTCTTACCAGTGCTCTCTACTCTTGGTTTCATAGTATAGGATCTCCCCTTCTCCCAACTTTTATCTCTCACAGGACAAAATTCTGACCGAAAGTTTGTCTTATGCACCAATATGTACTCATCTGCTAATTATGCACTTCTCACTTCCTGAACTTTCTGTATATCCATGTGAATTCTTACCATCTCTGGAAGTGAGTTTTTAAACTCCTCCAGGCAAATAATCTTTCTTAAAGCCTCAAAGATCCTATCTATTTTAAAAGCACACACCCATCAATCAAAATGACTACATTTAATTCTTTCAAGCTCAACGTAAGTCTGATCTGGTCCCTTCTATGTTTCTGAACCACTACCTATATGTTTCTTGTACCAATTCATAAGCCCTTAAAATAGCCTGTTTTACCTCTTCATAATCTCTTGACTCCTCACCTGACAGTACGGCAAATACATCAGTAGTTCTGCCTCCCAGTTTAGCCTGAACTAGCATGTATATCTGTGAGTAAACTAACTGTGACATAAGCACAAACAAAACTGCCTTTCTGACTCAATTACGAAATTGCTTGTTTGATTTTCTTTAAGATATTGTACTTCACCTCTGGGTAAATGGCTTTCTTTCCTCTGTCTCCTTCCTTGTCCTTGACTGCATGGATGCACATATCTCTGCTGTTATCCTGTTATCTTCTTTTCACACTTGAGGGATTAAATAACTGCCTGAACAAGTTTGCTTGTATCACATTACACTTGTAATATTTTGAACTTCCAAATTCTACTTATAATGTTTCCTATGCTCGGAAATAACTTTATAAATGTTCTTCATCAAAATTCTTAAATTATGGTCTGAACTTGGATTAACTCTTGCTTTTCTTACTTCTTTTGTGTTCCATGCTTTGATTCTATTTTGGATTAAACAAATCAAATCCAGGACAGGATTTTCCGTGTGGGATCCTGATGCCATCATGGCTAAATTGCAGGCTATAAATTTTGACAAAGGTTTCGTTTGACAAAGGTTAGACTCATAACATCAGCTCTTTTCTCTCCTTAAAGATGCTGCCAGAGTTGCTGAATTTGGGGTGGCATGGTGGCACAGTGGTTAGCACTGTGGCCTCACAGCGCCAAAGACCTGGGATCAATTCCCTCCTCAGGTGACTCTGTGTGGAGTTTACACATTCTCCCCATGTCTGCGTGGGTTTCCTCCGGGTGCTCCGGTTTCTTCCCACAATCCAAAAATGTGTAGGTTAGGTGAATTGGCCATGCTAAATTGCCCGTAGTGTTAGGTGAAGGGGTAAATGTAGCAGATCAGGTCTGGGTGGGTTGCGCGTTGGTGTGGACTTGTTGGGCCGAAGGGCCTGTTTCCACACTGTAATCTAATCTAGTTAAAAATCACACAACACCAGGTTATATGTTATGTGATTTTTAACTGTGTACACCCCAGTCCAACACTGGCATCTCCAAATCATAATCTAATCTAAATTTCATGTTGTGAAGGGATTTTCCTTGCATTAATAGTGAGAGAACAGACTCACCATCCAATGAAGGATAATGGGCAGGTTTCCAAAGCTGGAAGGCCAATATGAGACCCTCAAGCACAGAAGGAACAACCTAAGGGGAAGAGAGAGAGAGAAAGAGAGAGACACCTCAAGATGAGGTGTCCACTCCCAAAAATCTCCATGCTGAAAGAGGGTGGAACTAATCTTTTCACTGATTTTAGGTCTGTTTAGTTAGATGTAAATAACATCTCAAAAGAAAGGTTGAATTTCAATCATCCCACGTAGAGAGTTAGTACATATCCCAGTGGAGAATCTGTATGCTTTTAGTGACGGATAGAAATTCTGGAAAATTTTAAAGCATCCAATGTTACATGTTATTGGCTGTTTTACTTAGTATGCTGTTTATTGCTATAGAATGTTATGAATTGTCTGAACAGTTGTGTTGGAATTGGTTAAATCTGTTAAAATGTGTGAACACTGTTTTCAAAGCAGGTTGTTGGATGTAGATTATCTTGAATCCACTAAGGTGGAAGCTATTAATAATAGTTTTAATTTTGTTATTTAGTTACAGGGAATCAGCCAAAGAGGGAAGTAATTCAAGGAAGATCTGCATAATTCTAATAATATTTTGTAAAAACAGGATGGCAGAGGTAAGTGCAATATTGCGTGACCTGTTCACCAATTTAATATTAAAATCAAAGATGTTGTAAAACACATCCCTGTCCTCTGTCTGCAATAGGAAAGTCATCTTCAATCAATTACACTGTACACAAATGCCCCCAGGAAAGTAGCAACCAAATGGAAAATTCCAGTTGGCTTCTAAAAACAGGACTTGATAAACACGTGGCAAACTGAATTGGCCAGCCATCACTTGTGACCAGATCAGCCTCCTTTGTATCTTCAAGAAAATGGCTCATGGACTGGATGGTGCCAGGAAATTGGCTGAAAGCATGAAATTCTGCATCCACCTCTACTTACACTCCGATTGTGATCTGAGCTTTACATCCCCAATCTTAATTTTCACAAAGAATTTCCCATGTAGGTGGGCTTAATTACCAGTGAATAATCAAGGTAGTAAATTGTCACATGTATTTTTCTTCAAGGTTTCATTCCAGTACAGCTGGCATCTACCCAACAAAGTGGAAATTAGCCCAGGCATGTTCTGAGCACAAAAAGCAAATCTAACCCTACCAATTACTGCCTCCATCAATCTGCCCTTGATCATTAGTAAAGTGATGGATGCACTCATTAATAGTGTTATCAAGCAACATTTGCTGAGCACTAACTCAATTTGGGTTCTGCCAGAGTCAGTTAGTTCCTGTCCTTATTATAGCTTTGATCTAAACATGAACATAAAAGCTGAACTCAAAAGGTCAGGTCAGAATGACTATCTTTAACGTAAGAGCGGCATTTGACTGTCTATGGACTGAAGGAGCCTAAGCCAAACTGGTATGAATGGGAATCAGGGGGCAGCTCCCCCATGACTGGAGTCATACATGGCACAAAGGAGCATGGTTGTGACTGTTGGACGTCACTCAGCCCAGCCCCAAGACATCACGGCTGGAGTTCCTCATGGTAATGTGTTATGTCCAACTACCTTCAGGTGCTTCATCTATGACTTTCCCTCCATCATAAAGGCAGACATGAAGTGTTCACTGATGATTGTACAATGTTCAGCAGCATTCACAACTCCTCAGCAGTTAAAGCAGCCCATGTCCAAATATACAGCCTTAGGCTAACATGTCATAAATAATATTTCCTCCACACATGCAGTGACCATCTCAAACAAAAGAAAAATCTATCTATCACCCCTTAGCATTCAATGACATTACCATCACTGAATCTCCCAGTATCAACATCCTGGAGCCACTCATAAGTGGCCTGGGAGATGAGTCCCAGAGGTGAGTCATGGGTCAGAGGTCAGAGAGGGAGGCAGCCTGGGAGATGAGTCCTATAGGTGAGTCATGGGTCAAAGGTCGGAGAGGAAGGCAGTCTGAGTCCAGGCAGCCTGGGAGGCGAGTCCCAGAGGTGAACTTCAGGCTGGAGCCTGGACCATGAAGCAGTCTGAGCCCAATATGGCCTGGCAGACGAGTCCAGGCCAGAGGCCAGCACATCGAGACAGTGAGGCCTCGTGTCCTGAAGCCCGGTGGGCAACAAACTCAGAGCAAAGGACTTTAATTTGAGTACATTCTAAAGATACTTTTATTCTTGTTCTGGACTTCAAGTAAGTCAAGTATTTTTTTAAAACTTTGTAATCCTGTACTAACCTACCTTCTTTACTCTTTCAATTCTGTAACAAATACTTAAAGTATCTGTACTTAGGTACCCAGTACCTAAGCTGACACCAAAGCAGTGACTTTACAAACTTTTCACTGCGGGAGCATGTGACAATAAAGGGTATTATTCTATTCTGTTCTAAACTGAACTGCACTAGCCAAATAAATACTGCAGCTGGAAGAGCAGATCAGAGGCTAGGAATCCTGCAGTGAATAATTCACCTCTTGACTCCCCAAAGCTGGACTATCATTTATAAGGCACCCATCAGCAGCGAGATGGAATGCTTTCACTTGCTCACATGAGTGCAGCTCCAATAATATTCAAGAAGCTTGACAATATCTGGAACAAAGTAGCCTACTTGATTGGCCTTACATCCCCAATCACGCCCTCCACTACCGAAGCTCAACAACAGCAGTATATACAATCTACATAATGAAGGGCAGCATGGTGGCTCAGTGGTTAGCACTGCTGCCTCACAGCACCAGGGTCCTGGATTCGATTCCTGCCTGTCTGTGTGGAGTTTGCACATCCTCCTCCAAGTGCTCCAGTTTCATCCCACAGTCCAAAGATGTGCAGGTCAGGTGAATTGGCTAGGCTAAATTGCCCACAGTGCAAGGTGTGTTAGTCAGGAGTAAATATAGAGTAGGGGAATGGGTTTGGGTGCGTTTCTCTTCGGAGTCCACGGTGTGGACTTGTTGGGCCGAAGGGCCTGTTTCCACACTGTAGAGAATCTAATCTAATCTAGAATTGCATAAATTCGCTAAGGTTGCTTCGACAGCACCTTCTAAACCCACAATCACTACCGTGTAAAAGGACAAGGACAGCAGTTCATGGGAACATTCACAATACTGAGAATGTATCAACGTCAAATGAACTGCAAACGTTCAAGAGGCAGTTCACCACCATCTTCAAGGGCAACTAGGGATGTGCAATAAAAACTGGCCCACACAGCACAGACCAGATCCCCTGAATAAATGTTAAAAATTCATAGAACCTAAAAATTTTAATCGCTCCACTGAGTCACATCCACTGTATGGCTCCTGTCTTCATTCTTCCAAACACAAGGGATGCATCATAGACTTATACAGCAGGGAAACAGACCCTTGATTCAACTCATCATCCGAACCAAGATTCCCAAACTAAACCAATCCCATTTGCCTGCATTTGACTCATATCCCTCTAAAATTCTCCTATTCATGTACCTGTCCAAATGTGTACCTGCATCTATCACTTCCTCCACATACAAACTGCCGTGTGAAAATGTTGTCCCTTTTCAATCTTTCTCCTCTCGGCTTAAAAATATTCCTTCTAGTTTTGAACTCCTATAAGACCATAACAAATAGAAGCAGAAATTAGACAACTCAGCCCACCGGGTCTGCTCCACCATTCAGTCATCGCTGATAGGTTTCTCAACCCCATTCTCCCCTACCATAGAGAAAAGACCTTTATCCCTTTATCTTCGAGATCTTATAAAGCTCTCTAAAGTCACCCCTCAACTTCCTACACTCCAGTGAAAACTGTCCCAGGCTATTTAACCTCTCCTTATGACTCAAATCCTCCGGTCCCAACATGCTTGTAAATCTTTTCTGATCCCTCTCCAATTTAACAATGTCATTCCTATAGCAGAGTGACCAGAACTGTAAATGGTGCACAATTGGCTCAGTCAACTGGCACTAGATTTAGCTTGATCACACTGGTGTGATCACATGGCATTTTACAATTCCAAAAGTCTCACACACTCTGTGATGTTTGTAGTAAGTGAAGAAACCCTCCAAAAGGCATTTTTTTCTGCTAAAACAACTGTCTCTTTAAGCTTTTTTCACTCGCCCCCCCCACCTCCCCCCACCCGTCTCCTTCATTTTCAAGAACATTGTGAGGTTTTTATACCTCACAGAGTTCACTGCCATTAAGATTGAAATAATCTGAATAGTTCCTTCTGCTGCTGCTCACTGTTCCCCTTTGAGACAACTCACACTTTACTGAAAGTTGTGTTTGTATGGAGGGAAATGTGGCACAATCAAGAATGTATTTAGACAAGCATTCTGAAAACATGAAGCAGTTCAGGAATGAGACAGATGATTACTAATGGGTCTTGCCACCTCTGTCCTGTCTCATACCAAATCATGTTCACAAACAAGTCATGTTCTTTCTGACCTTGATCTCAAAGCTTCCAAGTTTATATTTTAACCTTTATACTTACAATTTTTCGACGGACTTGCCTTCCCTTATCTCCTTGTCTGATCTACCACCACCATTCTCTTCACAGATATACCTCTGATTCTGGTCTTTGTGGCACCACCCAGTTCTTTCATTCCACCATGAGCTACTGAAGCCCCATTCACCAGAACATCCATCTGAAATGCTTTGTCTTCACCTGCTTCTTCTCTAAGACCCAGCTTAGAACCCACACTGTCGTCACATTTTATGCCATCTGTCTTTATACTTGTAGAAAAATATTCACCCATGGGATAAGAGTGTCACTAGCTGGGTTGGTATTTGTTGCCTATTCCTAGTTGCAATTGAGAAGGTGTTGGTAAGCTGTTTTTTTTTGAACCACTGCAATCCATTTGGGGTAGATAGATCCACAATATTAGTAGAGACAAATTTCCATAACTTTGACCCAGCCACAGTGATATATTTCTGAATCTGACTGGTGAGTGGTGTAGAGAGAAACATGTAGTGTTACCATGTACCTGCTGTTCTTACCTTTTAGCATGGATTTGGATGGTGTTGTCTAAGAACCCTTGGTGTATTTCTACAATGGATCTTCTAGATAGTACGCACAGCTGCCACTCAGCATTGACAAAGAATGTGAATGTTTCAGAATATAGTGCCAATCACATGAAATTCTTTGTCCTGGATATTGTGCAGCTTCTTGAGTGTTGTTGCTGCACTCATCCAGATAAGTGGAGGGTATTCATCACCATCCATGTTTGTGCCTTTTAGATGGTGTGGACAGGTTTAGGGGAGTCAGGAGTCGAATTAGTTGCTGTAAAATTCCTAGTCTCTGATCTGCTTTTGTAGCCATTGTATTTATATATCCACAGAGCCTGCCTGATTTGCGTATGTCTGAATTACAAATGATCGTACTTATAATCAAGATCCTACATTAATATTAATTTTAAATCATCAAAATGTGAATGTTTGCTAATAGATATGAATGGTCATTATTTATAATCCTATACTATATTTTACTACATTTGAATTTGCATAAAAATCAACTGACATATCTATAAAAGAATGGAACCCATTTGTAACCTGGACTATTGTTCAGTTCAGTTTTTGGTCAATAGTAAGCCCCAGAATGTTGATAGTTGGACTCTCTCCTGTTGGAAATAATCTTTGCCTGGCATGTGCACAATGAAAATATTACTTGCCACTTGTCAGTCCAAGCATGGATATTGTCCACTTCTTGCTATATTTGGGCTTGGATAATTTCTGTACCTGAAGAGTTGCAAATAGTGCAGCACATTGTGCAGTCATCAGTGAACTTTGCGCTTCTGGTCTTCTGATGTTGGGGAGGTCATTGAAATGAAGAAAGGACTTTCCTGTTGACAAGAGATTCCAGAACCAGAGGTCACAGTCTAATGATCTGGGTAGGTCATCCAGAGAGTGGTGAACTTGTGCAATTCTCTGTCACAAAAACATTGAATGGTTTCAAGAAGGAGTTAAACATCATTATTAAGGTCAAAGGAATCAGTTGGTGTGGGTTGTAAGTGGGAACAGGTACAATATTGTTTTAACAGGCATAATCTTATTTAATGATAGAACAGGCTTGAAGGGCTGAAAGACCTGGTTCTACTGCACTGTTTATTTATGACAAAGCAGCTGAAGATGGTTTAACTAAGGGCATTATCCTGAAGAATTCCTGCAGAAATGTCTTGGAGCTGAGATGACCAATTTCCACCAACCACAAATATCTTCCTTTGTGCCCAGTACCTCCAACCAGGTCAGAGTTATGCCTGATCCCCATTGTTTGCAATTTTGCTAGGGATCCTTGATGCCATACTCAGTTGAATATGCCCTTGATGTCAACGCTGTCATTCTCGCTTTACCCCTGGAGTTCTTTTGTTTCTCCATGTTTGAATCAAGGCTGTAATAAGATCAGGAGCAACCCTGTTGAAACCCAAACTGAGCATCACTTAACAGGCTGTTACAAAGCAAGTGTTGCTAGAACACAGTGTTGATGCCATCTTCCATGACTTTGCTAATGATCAAGAGTAGACTGATGGGATTAGCTGGGTTGAATTTGTCCTGCTTTATGTGTTATGTGACATACCTGGTATTTTGCACACTGTGGTTGCCAGTGTTGTAGCTGTACTGAAAGAGCTTGACTAGGGACACTACAATTTCTTGGAGAACAAGTGTTCAGTAGTGCTGCCAAAATGTTGTCAGAGCCAATGCCCCTTGCATTATCCAGTGCCTCCAACTATTTCTAAATATCACGTGGAGATCAATTGAATTGGCTGAAGACTGGAATCCCAACACTGGGTATCTCTGGAGGAAGCCGAGGTGGATCGTCTACTCTGTATTTTTGGCTGCACATTGTTTTGAATCCTTCAGCCTTATCTTTTGCATTGTTGTGCAGGGCTCCCATGTTATTGACAAGGGGGATGCATGTGGAACTTCTTCCTCCGCTGAATTGCTTACTGCATTGTTTGTGCAATCACTGAGCTCTAACTATGACCTTTTGCTTATGCTGTGTTTTAGCTTCACCAGGTCTCCTCTTAGTTTTATGTATGGCTGGTGCTGCTCCTGGCATGCCCTCCTGTACTCTCCATCAAACCAGGTTGATCCCTGACTTGATGATAACGGAATATCATACACGGCAAATCCAATCACACTAGTTTTGTGCCACCATCTGAGATGAACTTCTATCTGAATATGTATTTCATGCAATTTAAGAATGACACATTATTAACGTAATATACTAGGCAATGAGATTGCAGATTGTGTTGGAGTCAAAATTTGCAAATGATGATTGCCACAATGCTTCATGGATATCCAGTCTTGAGTTGGTCGATCTATTTAAAAGCTATCCTTTACAGGGAAATGATAGTGCTATGCACTATGATGGAGGGTAAATAGTAAGTTGATATAATCTCAAAGGGTATTCTCAGGATGGAACTTTGTTTGCACAATGCCTGTGTAGTGGTCACTCTTACTGATACTGTCTTGGGCATCACTTGCAACAAGCAGATTGCTGAGGATGAGGTCAAATATGATTTTCTCCCTGTTGGTTCCCTCACTGCCTGCCTTCGACCCAATCTAACAGAAATGTCATTTAGACTTGACCAGCTCAGTGACACCTGATAGAGTCATAGATTCATAGAGATGTACAGCACAGAAACAGACGCTTCAGTCCAACTTGTCCATGTCAACCAGATATTCTAAACCAATCTAGTCCCATTTTCCAGCACTTGGCCCATATCCCTCTAAACGCTTCCTTTTCATATTCCTTCTAGATGCCCTTTAATGTTGTAATTGTATGCGCCTCCACCACTTTCTCTGGTAGCTCATTCCATACACGCACCACGGTCTGCGTGAAAACCTTGCACCTTAGGTCCCTTTTAAATCTTCCAGGTCTGGCAACATCCTTGTAACTCTTCTCTGAATGAGCTACTCTTTGCAGTTACATTGCGTCCACTGGAGTACATCTGACTTAATGTCCATTTTATTCTTTTTAGCTTGGTGAAATGCTTCAGGATTCTTTGTGTTATTAAAAATGCTTTTAAAATGTCAATTGTTGCTGTGTGAGCAAGATGCTTTTTAATCATAGAATTCCTACATTGTGGAAACAGGCCCTTCGGCCCAATGAGTCCATACTGGCCCTCCAATGCATAACCCACCCAAGTTCATTCCCCACCCTATTATTTTACATTTACCCTTGACTAATGTACCTAATCTACACATCCCCGAACACTGTGGGTAATTTAGCATGGCCAATTCACCTAACCTGCATATCTTTAGGCTGTGGGAGGAAACGGGAATACCTGGAGGAAACTCACTCAGACATGGGGAGAATGTGCAAACTCCATACAAACAGTCGCCGAGGGGGGAAATCGAACCGAGGTCCCTGGCCATGTGAGGCAGCAGTTTTAGAACTACAAATGTGGATTAGAAATACTTCATTTAAGAACTTTTTAAGTAAGTAATTAATTAAATGAATTACAATTTGAAATCTATTTTCCAATGAACTGCATGGGTGTTTCAGAAGTCACTGTTGCTCTGGATTGGAAGTACACTGTAGTTGCGTGATCTTGAAGCAATGAAAGATTGCCTCTTGGAAACACTGCTTTAGTCTCGGTAGGTATCAGCCAATGGCTTAGGTCATTGTCACCTTTTTATACTGCAACACTCTCAAAACTATAAATATTTCTAATTAACTAAATTACAAAAATAATTAAACATTGAATACAATCTAGAGCAACAGCATATTGTGAAAATAGAGATATTATTGCGAACAATGAATTTGTTTTGAAAAACTGTGAGCTGAACCTTACCATTTTTCGCTAAGTGGTGAGTCACATCCAGTTTGGTGGAACAACTGAGCGATTTTTTTAACCATACCTTACAAACTTGTTGATGTAATTGCCATCTGAGGCCTCGTAGTGAAAATCACAGGCTCTTTCCACTTTATTTTATGACGCATCATTCATGGAGGAAATCCTCACAACTCAGCATGGGTCATCCAGAAGATCAGCATGCCCCAGGGCCATGAGGGACTTAGCACAGATGCACAGGTAAGAGCAGCAGAGGCAGGCAGGCATTCAGGAATTAGCATGGCTTAGAAGTTGGGGCAATGCACCCAGTGCATCACTTCACTATCTGTTACCGACCAGGCTCTGCAGAGGTGCAGCTAGACTTGTGATAGATTGCCTCCATGGACAGATTGGCACTGCAATGGACAGACAAGTCCAGAACCCTTGGGGCTACCGGGGAGTCAAAAACCCCTGCACTCCATGCTCAATACATCATAGCAAGAGGAACAGGAGGAGAAAAATATATCAATGTTGCATGTGAACAAAGATCAACAAATTATCTGCTTGATTCCCCTATTCCTGACACACTTGTTCTATCTAAAAATCATCCATGCCCTCTTGAATGCCTCGATTGAACCCACCTTCTGAATGTTTCCATGCAGTGCATTCCATAACAAGTAAATAGTTGACTATTTTGCTATGTCCACAGTTTATTTGAAAAACACTTTCATGCTTAAAGTTTCTTTCATGTATGTAAATAGTTACAACATTTCATAAACTGTCATGAAGTGGTCCATGTCTCAGTTGTGTCTGTAGATGCTTCATTGTATCCTGCAACATCACTCCTTGACCTTGAATGAGGTGCAAAGATTGGGGTTCTTTGGTGATCACTCACCATATCATGTGGGAACAGGGGTAGTAATCTATGCACATGGCATCAGCTCGCTCTGACATCTTGTCCCCTCTTTATTATTGCAACTAGCTGGGTGGCAGGGAGTTCCCTGACAATGATGTTGATGGGATAGTACAACTCAGATGGTGCAGGGTAGCTTGGAGGGGAGCATGTTGCAAGCCTATGTGACCAATACATAGGGTCACACAGCACAGAAATAGACCTACGATCCAACTTGTCCACGCTGACCAGTTTATCAAAAACTGACCTCATCCCATTTGCCTGCTCATGCAGTCTGCCTTTCCAGGGGGCAGTGTCAGTACATTGGAGGATGTCAGGAAGGTGATAATGACTCCCGCTAAACCTTTCCTATTCATGTTCTTGTCCAAATGTCTTTTAAATGTTGTAATTGTACCAGCCTCCGCCAACTCCTCTGGCAGCTCATTCCACTCTCTCTTTGAAAAAGTTGCCCCTCAGGACTTTTTTTAAATACTTCCACAGCCTGTTCAGCCTCTCCCTATAGCTCAAATCCTCCAACCCTGGCAACATCCTTGTAAATCTTTTCTGAACCCTTTCAAGTTTCACAACATCTTTCTGATAGGAATTGCATGCAATATTCCAATAGTGGCCTAACTAACGTCCTGTACAGCTGCAACATGACCTCCCAACTCCTGTACTCAATACTCTGACCAATAAAAGAAAGCATACCAAACGCCTTTTTCACTATCCTATCTACCTGCGACTCCACTTTCAAGGAAATATGAACCTGCACTCCAAGGTCTCTTTGTTCAGCAACACTCCCAAGGACCTTACTATTATGTATATAAGTCCTGCTAAGATTTTCTATCCGAAAATGCAGCACCTTGCATTTATCTGAATTAAACTCCATCTGCCACTTCTCAGCCCATTGGCCCATCTAGTCCAGATTCTGTTGTAATCTGAGGTAACCCTCTTCGCTGTCCATTACACCTCCAATTTTGGAGTCATCTGCAAACTTACTAATTGTACCTCTTATACTCTAATCCAAATCATTTATGTAAATGACAAAAAGTAGAGGACCCAGCACTGATCCTTGTGGCAGTCCACTGGTCACATGCCTCCAGTCTGAAAAACAACCCTCGCTCTTCTACCTTTGAGCCAGTTCTGTATCCAAATGGCTAGTTCTCCCTTTATTCCATGAGATCTAACCTTGCTAATCAGTCTCCCATGGGGAACCTTGTCGAACCCTTAGTTTTGGTCATCCCTTTGCTGCAGAGAAGATCTTGGATATTCACCTAATCCATGCCCCCCAAGATTTTATAGACCTCTGTAGGTTTATGTCATAAGTTGGAAGACAATGCTGTCCCCTGTGAAGGCTCAGTGAATCTTAGCCTCCTCACTCATAATTTGCCTCACTCATCCCATCCATTGCAATTTTACTCACAGCCATTCTCTACTGTCCATGTGCTTCACGATCACCCCAATAGCAAGTGGTCCTCTGTGAGTGGCTTTCAGCCTCAGTATTCATGTGTCACTGAACCACCCCCCACCTCCCCCCCAATTGCAGGCTCAACCTTCTCATGATCATCCCATTAACATGCGACCTGAACAGTCTACCTTTCCTGTCACTTCTTCCATTTCCAGGTCCTCTCCCCCAACTCCCCTCCTCCTTAATTTTTGTGAGCTCAGGATTGGGGCAGCTGTGGTCTATCCCTTCATGTGATCTGATCTGCTTGCACCAGCCCTAACCTGCCCAAGCCTTTGGTTGTGGACACATATGACCACAATTGTGACAGTTGCTCCCCCCACCCAGACTGACCCCCTATGGAGGCAAAAGGCTGATTGTGACCCACTGCCTGCAACACAGAGGAACTGTTCCCCTGTTCAACATCATACATGACTGGTAGCCTCTGACTGGTAGGGTAGGCTGTCCTTGACTAACTATGTAAAAACAAGGCCTGCAGATGCTAGAAACCAGATTCTAGATTAAAGTGCCCAAAATGTCGATTTTCCTGCTCCTTGGATGCTGCCTGAACTGCTGTGCTTTTCCAGCACCACTCTAATCTAGAACTTTTCTAACTATGCTGGGCATCCCTTGCCTCCTTGGACCTCATTGCGGTCTACTCCCATAAGACTTTCAGATATGTATAACTACTTACTGCAGAGGCTGTGTATTTGGCACAACCCAGACCATGTCGATGCTGTAGTGATATGCCACATGCATGACAGGGTATATGGGTTTCTGACAGAAGACTGCTGCCCAGCATGACCACTTGCCTAGTTGTCTGACCTTGTTAATGCAAATCAAGGCAGGGCAAGGCAGACATGCTCAGGGCATGTCAGTGGTCACCAAGTGAATGCACCTTCCAACTTGGCATCACCCTCAGGACGTGTGCTACCTGTCAACCTTCCTTCCCATCTATCCACTCCACTCTCCTCTCTGACCTGTCACCATTACTCCCATCTCCATCTAATTCACTTCCCCCACCCCACCATTTATCTCTCCACCCCCTCGGCTCACAAGCCTCATTCCTGATGAAGGGCTTTAGCCTGAAACTTCGATTATCCTGCTCCTCCGATGCTGCCTGACCCACTGTGCTTTTCCAGAACCAAACTCTCGACACTTCATTCTTACTTGTCTAGTTCAACTCATCATACAAGTGACGATTGACTGCATTTGCCAACTTGCGAAGGAGAATGGAGCTGACTCAGGAATACAAATAGATATATGTCAACAGTTGCTTTGAGCAACAAGTGCCAGAAGTAAATGCAACTTGAGGCAACAACCATTCATCAAGAGCTTAAGATCTGCAAATTTTAACACTAATGTAGTCTACTCTCAAAATGATGGAAGAGATCATCAGTGTTATCAAGCAGCACTCACTCAGCAATAACCTGCTCACTGATGTACTGTTTGACTTCTGCCCAGGCCATTCAGCTCCTTGCCTTATTACAGCCTTAATGCAACCATGAACAAAAGAAACTGAACTTCAGAGATGGGTGACAGCAAGTGCTCTTAACATCAAGGCAGCAGTTGACTGAATATGGCGTCAAGGAAGTCAAGCAAAACTGGAATCAATGGGAACCAAGGGGAAAATTCTGTTGGTTATAGTTGTACCTCACATGTAGGAAGACATCATCTGCAGGATCTCCACAGGGCAGTGTCCTACACCCAACCATCTTTAGCTGCTGTATCTATGACCCTTTCCTCTATCGTAAGGCCAGAAGTGAAGAAGTCCACTGATAAGTGCATAGTATTTAACACTACTTCACAACTCCTGAGACACAGAAGCACATCATGCTCAAACAGAACAAGTCCAGACAACATCCAGGCATGGGCTGCTAAATGCTAATTAACACTCAACACAAGTCATGCAAATCACTGTCTCAAACAAGAGAGAATCTAACCATTATCCTTTAGCATTCAGTGACTTAACAATCACTGAATATCCCACTGTCAGCATTCTGGTAGTTAGCATTGGCTAGAATCTGAGCTGGACCAACCATATAAGCACTAAAGCTACAAGAACAGATCAAAGTATGACTTCTGTGACAAATAACTCATCTCATATGTCTGCAAAGCTTATCCATAATTTACAAGGCATAAGTCAGGAATATAATGGAGTAATTCTCACTTGCCTGGATGAAGGCAGCTCCAACAACACTTAAAAAGCTTGACACCATCCAAGATAAAGCAATATACTTGGAACCAAAAAACATAAGCTCTGCAGTCCTACCACATCCAGTCGTGAATGGTGGTGGACAATTGAACACCTCACTGGATGAGGAGGCTCCTCAAATATCCCCATCTTCAATAATGGAAGATTCCAACACATCAGTGCAAAGGATAAGGCTGAAGTTTTTGCAGCAATCTGAAGTACTGTATGCATGATCCACCTCAGCTTCCTCCAGTGGTCCCCAGCATCGGTGATGTCAGTCTTTAGCCAATTCAATTCACTCTAGCTGATATCAGGAAGTGATTGTGACTGGATACTGTATATGCTATGGGCCCTAACAACATTCCGGTAGTAGTATGGAAAACTTCGAGCCAAGCTGTTCCATTAGAGTTACAGCACTGACATCTAACTGAAGTTGTGGAAAATTGCTGCAATATATCCTGTAAACAGGAAGCAGGAGAAATCCAACTCTGAATTACTGCTCCATCAGTCTATTCTCAATTATAGAGTCATAGAGTCATACAGTAAAGAAAGTAAAGTGATGGAAGATGTCATCAACAGAGCTGTCAAGCAGAACCTGATTAGCAATAACCTGCTCAGCGACGCTCAGTTTGCATTCCCCAAGGCCACTCAGCTGCTGGTCTCATTACAGTCTTGGTTCTAACATAGACAAAAGAGCTGAATTCCAGACTTCTCCATTTGCCTGAATGGGTGCAGCTCCAACAACACTCAAGGGGATTGGCACCATCCTGAAACAAAGCAACCTCTTTGATTAGTACCACAGCCACAAACATCCACCATTCTCCACTACCGAAGCTTAGTAGCAGCAGTGTACTATCTATAAGATGCACTTCAGACATTCACCAAAGATCCTTAGACGGCATCTTCCAAACCCACGATCATTTCCATCTAAAAGAACAGAGCAGCAGATGCATGGGAACACCACCAACTGCAAGTTTCCCTCCAAGCCGCTCCCCATCTTGACTTGGAATTATATCATAATTCCTTCACTGTTACTGAGTCAAAATCCTGGAATTCCCTCCAACGGTCATTGTGAATCAACCTACAGCACATGGACTGCAGTGATTCAAGAAGGCAGCTCACCACCATCTTCTCAAGGGCAACCAGGTACAGGCAATAAATGCTGGCCAGCCAGCAACACTAACATCCCACAAATAAATTTTTAAAATCCACGATCCTTCCATCTCTCCCCCGTCAATTCACAGCAGCAGCAGTCTGCCACCTCCAAAATGTACTGCATTAATTCACCATGGCTTCCAAACCAATGACTTTTGCCACCTAGAAGGGAGAAGACAGTGGTTGTAAGAGAACATTACTACCTGCACGTTCCCCTTCACCAGATACCATCCCAACCTCAAATTATATCACTGTTCCTTCACAGTCACTGGGTCAAAATCTTGGAACTTTCATTCTATAAAGCTGTCACCACATCTTGAAAACTATTGTAGTTCAAGAAGGCAGTCATCACCAACTGCTCAAGAGCAAATAAGAACAGGCAATAAATGCACATGGAGATAGCAATGTCCACATATCATGAGTTGTTTTTAAATTAACAACTGAACAATTGACCCCAGATTTAAAATCTAACACCTCAAAGACTCTGAAGAATGTTTTGGTTTTAAAAATTGCATAAGCAATACAGTTATCCTCATGACACCAGCTATTCATTTTCTACTATTGTAGCATTCTCCTCAAAGGTGACATCCATTTGGCAGGTGAAAAGCAACAACAGTGTTGGCTGTGCAAAGGAGATTTGAAATAAAATTTATGATACTAATAATTGCAAGAATGCAGACTCATTTCAAAGACATTTGGACACCTCAGTGATTTTTCTTGTGCAACTTGAATCATCCTTCTCCTCTTCCACCCATTTAATATGAGCAGAGCTCAAGTTGAGTTGTTTCCTGACTCTAACTGTTTGGATGTTTACAGTCCATATTCTATTGGATTTAGATTCTGTGTGGACTACTCCAAAGCATGACCCACCAGCACTTGTGAATGGACAGACTCAGCAATGAAGTCTGGAGGCAGCATGTAGCACTTTGACTAATGAGCGGGTGGTGAGGGGGCAAACATTGAGAGAGGAACAAAGGGCGTGCTTTGAGCAGAATCACCATCTCCCTGTGCCTCGAACTTCCCATTCGTGGTTGAATCTCACTTCCTAGCTATCCAAAGCTACACTTTTATAAAGCTGCGGGATGGGAAATTGAGGCTTTGCACCATCTGAGTAAAATTGCCAGGCTTGAGTGGGCAGTTTTCTGGTGAGGGCAAGGATATACTTCTACTTGGGTGCCTGTTATATTGATACTCCATGCAAATTGACATGCTTCCCATGGATATCTGAACAAATGCTGAGACATCATGACACTTGGGCAACAACAGAGACCTCCTGTCTTGTTCAGTTTATCAAACTCCTGACAAAACCATACACACTTTCTGATGCTGTTCCAGAATAGTCATTTTTGATGGAGCTTTTTTGAGCGAAGGCTCATTGCAATTTTGGAGAAGTATTGTAGCTCAGGTTGTAAGTTTGCTTACTGAGCTGGTAGATTTGTTGTCAGATGTTTCATCACCATGCTAGGTAACATCATCAGTGATCTTATTCATGTGCCTTGATCTGTTGTGGTGGGTGATATCAGTTCTGGTTCTTTTTCTGAGGTAAATGGACTCCAAATCGATATCTTTGTTAATGCAGTTCTGGTTTGAATGCCAGGCGTCTAGGAATTCCTGTGCTTGTCTTTGTTTAGCCCGTCTTGATCAAACTGGTGTCCCTTTTTGTCTGTGTGTATGGATACAAGTGATAGTTGGTCATGTCTTTTGGTGGCTAGTTGGTGCTCATGTATCCTGGTGGCTAGCTTCCTGCCCGGCTGTCCAATGTAATGCTTGTTGCAGTCCTTGCAGAGTATTGGTATATGATATTAATTCTGCTGGTTGTTGGTACGGAATCCTTTAAATTCATCAGGAGCTGTTTCAATGTGGTGGTGGGCTTGTGGGCTACCATGATGCTTAGGGGCTAGAGTGGTCTGTTCGTCATCTCCGAGATATCTTTAATGTATGGCAGTGTGGCTAGAATGTCTGGGTGTGTTGTGTATACTTGTTTAGGTCTATTGTGTAGGAATGGGTGGACTGCACTTAACGGGTACCCATTGTTCGTGAAATAAGTGTTTTTCCTCAGCTTCTCATAGTTTCTGTGTGCTGGAGTGTGATGAGGCCTATTTAAATAATGTCCTGATGCAGATCCATTTGTGGGTGTTGTGATGATTGCTCCTATAGTTGAGTATCTGATCAGTGTGTGTGGCTTTCCTGTAACTGCTGGTCTGCAGCTCATTATTTGTGTAAAGCTGAGTAGAAGTTGAGTGTAGTCTAACCTCTGATGTTGTCATTTCATCTCCGTTGCTGTCTCCAACAACTGCTTCTGCTCATGTGATGTTTAATTCACCAGGCAGCAATGTAGTTAACTGCCTTGGGGTTTCTATGAAGATGAATGTATCTGAGCTGGTGGAGGGTATACATGAATTGTGTGGTGGAGCTTCTTAGTGGACCTTCAGCCTCTGCCAAATATACAATAGTGGCTGAAGGACTTGTAGGACATGAATGATATGAACTAGAACCAATGAGGAAATAGGATTCAAATTCATCACTTTGGTGATACTTGTCATAGAGATGTACAGCATAGAAACAGACCCTTCTATCCAACCTGTCCATGCCGACCAGATATCCCAACCCAATTTAGTCCCAACTGCCAGCACCCGGCTTCTATCCCTCCAAACTCTTCCTATTCAGATACCCATCCAAATGCCTCTTAAATGTTACAATTGTACCAGCCTCCAGATTACATTAAATAAATTAGAGTGATTGTTATGCACTGTGTGATACCTAATCATGTCACCAAGAATCTAGGAGAGTCCACAACTCAAATCCAATGGACAAGCATTTCCAGTGGTTCCTCCTCTGCAGTAGTAATGTTAGTTAGGACGGGTCCTCTACACCCTGCATATCACACCTCCTCCACACACCCCTAACTCCACCAGTTCTTTACCTCTCCCTGAATTCCTGTTCTCTCATGTCCTGCAAGTGTAAGAAGCAAAGCATTAGGAGGATGAGAAATGGAAAGCATTGGGAAGATGGTGGGCAACATTTGTGGAAGGTGACAGTGATGCATGGGAATGAGATAGCATTGGAATGAGGGTGGGTGTCAGTGGCATGTGTTGACATGGGCTGGGAGAGAGGAATAAGTGGAGCTACAAAATATTCCAGATTTCAGAATTATTGCAAGTAAATCCTAGGCAAGTCAGAGTGGAGGGTCTACCTGAAGGATATATGTTACTCGCCTTGACTGCAATGATGTGGCCATGGAACCACTTTTCACACTGGACCTAGGATTACAAGATCAAATCCTTGCTCCTCACACCTTCCATTTCTTCCTGTCATAGGTGTTTGCCCCCAGATGCTGACCTCATCTTCCCATCTGTCAGGAATAATATTTCTCTGCAGAATCCTAATGGATGCAGAATTACCTCAGGAATATGTCTAAGAACTGGGATGGGAGGAGGCAGAGGGGTGACTTTCCCAGGTTCACACTCCTTCAGCAAAGTTCTTGCCGTGTGCTGACATTTAGAGAATTGATAAACTGTAAAGGATACCTATAAATAGAAATGTGAGTCAGCCATCACACCAGCCTACTCTGATTGTTCAGGAAAAGGGATTCTAATGCTTTGGCTGAGTTAAAAAGCAACAGCAAAAATTGACACTTAGATCTTTTGAGTTCCAAACCCACAGTTGGTCTCTCCACCATGAACTGGTGCCATGGTTAAAAATCTCCACAAAATATCTTTAGATTGCCAGTCCCATAATTCATCATATAATTCACAGTACGTGTAGCCAAAACAAAACAAATACTATTTAGGAAAGACATTAAACATGAAAACAACTCACCAAATTTGTGCAAAATATCCAGTGGTGAAACTGAGTCATTAATACTTCATATGCAGCAGTTATTGAATTTGACACTTCAGTGAAGCAGGGATTATTTAATTATATCATAATGTGATATTTATGATGTCATAAGTTCAACGATGTTATATTGCTAAGGTGATACAAAACTGGGTTACAGCTAGGATACAACGAACCACAATACAAAATCAGCTTTAAGTAACTTCTTTAAAATTAATTACACAAGCCGGTGTTTTTAAATTGATCACACCCACTCGATCAACCAATCACATTCTGCCAATCAACAAATGTACTTTATGAGATCACACACTAATTCGAAGCTGATGGGTGATACCACGAGTTCACTGGGTCACATTGTGACCAACAATTAACATCCAACTGCTCCTCACTTGATTCAGACTGCTCCCCCAGAGATGTCCTGACCTATTTTAAAATCAGAACTGAGAGAAAGGAGTCTTTCCTCCTGCGATTCACAGAATCATTCGTGAAACTGCAGGAATACACAGCTTTGAATCTAGCTGAACATTACACTTTCTTAGCAATAAGGAAAAATAGCAATCTGATAAAGCAGGAATAGTGACCTTGAATGCCTGTCAAGTAGCCAGTTAACTTGCACTCACACCAACAAGAAAAAAAATCAGTAATCCAAGGAACAATTCAAATTGTAAATGCTCCAGCAGCAAATGAGAGAAACTGATTTAACAGGAGAAATCCCGCATGTGCTCATAACAAGTTATGAAAAAAAGCACATTATTTTTGAAAACAAGGAGCCAAAGATGACTCTATATGTTAAACAGAGTCCACTCTGTTGCAACAATTCAGATCTCTTGACTGGAGCTCCAGAATTTGCTCTGCAAATAAAGAAAGACACGAGGACAAAACATGAATATTACTAAATCATAGGCCATTATTTACATATCAAGAAACACAAGAGTCAGTAAGAGGAAATAGGAACAGTACTCACGAGAAACATGACATAAAATTAAACAAGTCATAATTCAGCTGCGAAAATTAACTTTATACACAACTGATACAGAATTACAGAAGAATATAGCACAGGAGAAAGGCATTCAGGGCAAAGTAACTGTTTGATAAATCTAACCAATTCATCTCACTCTTCTGCTGTTTCCCCGTAGCCTTATTCCTTTTCTGCTTTAAGTATTTGTCAAGTGGGATAAAATTAGAAATTACAACTTGCAATCATATATCATTAATTGCAAAACTATCAAATTCTTGGAAGTTGACTCCTGGAACAGGTAACCAACCGCGTAAGATCAATCTCCTTCTGGGCAAATTACCATTTATTTATTCTTGTGTAGGTGGAGTAATTATGACAAATTGAGAGGTTGTAGGCTGAAGCAAAAACAGAAATTGCTGGAAAAACTTATCAGGGTAGACAAGCAGGAGGCTGGAAGAACACATCAAGACAGGCAACATCAGGCGATGGAGAAGTCATTGTTCCGGCTGTAACCCTTCGTCAGGACTGGAGGAGGGTGGAAGGGGAAACTCAGCAGATTCTACAGAAAGAAAAACAGAGTTAATGTTTTGAGTTCACTAACTCTTCATCAAATATTAACATTGTGAGGAAGGAGTAATATTTATGCTGATCGTGCGTGGTGGGGATGTGTGAATAAAGTGTGTAGAGAGAGGTCACAGAGAGAGAGAGAGAGAGAGAGAAAAGGAAAAAGCAAACAAAGAGATGGCTGATTATAAGCTGAGAGAAAGCTAATGAGAATTATAAGCTAATGAGAAGTGTAGATGATTGAAGTAGTTCGCTCCACCAGGAGAAATCTGTACAAAACAGAACCGAGATGTAGAGATGTAGATGTAGAGGAGTGTATTTAAGTTCTGAAATTATCAAATTTAATGTTGAATCCTGAAGGCTGTAAGGTACCTATGCAGAAGATGAGGTATTGTTCCTCCAGCTCACTGGAGCAGTGCAGCAAGACTGGGGTGGGAATGTTTGGAACACAGTGGTGTGTCTGAGTGGCAGGCAACTGGAAACTGAATGTTATTTTTACAGACCGAGGATAGGTGTTCAGCAAAATGGACACCCAGTCTATGCTTCATCTCCACAGTTCAGAGAACACCACATCTTGAGCAGCAAATATCTTAGACTAGATTGAGCGAAATGCAGATTCGCCTAGAAAGTGTGTCTGGGGCCTTGGATAGCAGAGATGGTGGACATAAAAGAGCATGTATTGCATCATAGGCATAGTCCCATGAGGTTGTGGAGAAGTATTAGGAGTGGAGGAGGAGTAGACCAGGGTATCCTGGAGGGAACAAACCCTGCAGAATGCTGATAAAGGAGGGGAGGGAAATATGTGTCTGATGGTGGCATCTGACCAGAAATGGCAGCTTATGATCCTTTCGATACGGAAGCTAGTGGGGTGTAAAGTAAGGGCCAGAGAGATTCTATCATTGTTGTGGGAGGGAATGGGAAGCTGATTCATTTTCACCATGTTCTGTTTTGCAGAACAGAAAGCTTTACAATTATGCAGCAGCTTCCAAATCTTCCAAAATATTTCACTTCCAATTAACTACTCAAAGTAGTTTTCTAATTGGCTAAATTAGGCAGAGCCTGAAAATGGGTGCAGGAATCATGTCACACAATTAACATGTTTTTAAGAATTGTCATGCACACAAAACACAAAGTTAGTGAGCTGCCTAGTCATTGAAATTATGTTTGTCCAGCTAATGCTAACCACATTTTTCAGGTGACCAGTATTGTAAATGGTAAACACCACAGGCAGCTTGCCTGTACAGCTTAATAGAAGCATGTTGAGACACAGACAACTACTCAAAGTTATTGTTGAAATGATTGCAACCCACGAACTAGTGAAGAATGGCACAACATATAGGAAAACATGAGATTCAAGTTTTATGGATGCTACACCGGAGGCCTTCCTGGAGAGATGAAAGTAGAAGTCATGTAACTGTATCAGCAGAAGGTCAGACCTCACAATCAAATCCCAATGATCTAGACACAGAGCTGCAAGACATTCAATGACCTCGCAATTGGTCAAGGTCACTGAATGCATCTTCAATGTCAAATTACACTAACTACACCTCGAGCTTCAGACACTCTCAATGAATTATCCTCAATACTCATCTAACACTAATTTCCATTAATTCAGATTCATACCTCAAAATCGTAAACTCCACCTCAACCTTTCTGCTTCATGATCAAACTTACATCTCTGAGCTTATCCGCACGCTTGATAGCTATTCAACTATGACAATCACATTAGCCAAACAGCACTCAAAAAAAACACAGTTACATCTCCATTGCAGGAAAAAGTAGCACACAATGAGAGTCAGCAGGAGCTAACACACAAGGGTACAGCTGGCTACCTGCCTTCATCATGGGGAAGTTGATGCTGGACATTAGTGCGAGGCTGGGACAAACTGTCCTCCTTTTCACATTCCATTTCTTCCTCACCCCACAATCTATTCTCATTTACAAGCTGCACTTAATGTAAGTTTGCACCTTCTACTTTCAACCCCTTCTTGGCACTAAAATCTTTCCCATGTGCCTTTCCTTTTCTGGTATCCAGGAAATGTAACCTGGTCAAGGAATGGAGGAAGACAGTGATAATAAAGATGTGGCACTGCCACCTAATTTTACATATGGAGCTTGCAGATCAGATAATGAGACTGTGCGTAATTTATGAGGCAGGATCTTCATGTGATAAAATACTAGATATGAACAACAAGGCAAGAGTAGTGAGGACTCCAGTCCACCAAAGGACAACATCACATTAGTTCTCAGTCAGAGGACTCAGAGGACAGGTTCAGTGCAGCAGCCTCTAGAAAAAACATTGATTGGTTTGTACAACAAACCAATATCCTAGGAAGCCTGCCACAACACTAGCAGGCAATGCCAAGGATCATGCAAGAGGTCCAGTATTAACATGGCAGAAAGACAGATTCCGTCCTTTCCAATGGCCATCACAGCCACAAGTCAGTCTGAAAGAATCTGACAGAGAGTGAACGAGAGCAGGAGATTGAGGAGGCATTCTTGGAGCAGGTATTCGTTGGCTCCATTGTTAATATGTCAAGAGTGTGGTGCTGGAAAAGCACAACATGTCAGGCAGCATCTGAGGAGCAAAAGAATCGATGTTTCAGGAACATGCAAAATGCCATTAGGTGCCCAACTCAAGATGAAGAAGGATAAGGGGAGGCAAGAGAGGAGGAGATATAGCATTTTTAATTAGGGAGAACATCACAATAGTACTGAGAGAAGACATTCTTAAGGATTCATTCACTGAGTCTATATGGGCAGAACTGAGAAATAAGAAGGGGGTAATTACTTTGATAGCATTATATTGGAAGTGCCCCAGTAGTCAGCAAGTGTTTAAGGAGTATATCTGTACAGAGATCACAGATAGCTGTAAGAATAACAGGGTTATAATAGCAAGGAATTTTAACTTTTCTAGCATCGACTGGGACTGCGGTAGTGTTAAGGGTTTGAATAGAGAGAAATTTGTTAAGTGTGTTCAGGAGGAATTTCTCATGCAGCATGTAGATGGTCCTACTGAAGAAGGGGCAAAACTCAATCCCTCTTGGGAAGTAAGGCAAGGTAAGCGACAGAATTGTTGTTAGGGGAGCATTTTGAGAACAGTGACCATAATTCTATTAGTTTTAAAATAGCTATGGAAAAGGATAGATCTGGTCCACAACTTAAATTTCTAAACTGGGGCAAGGCCAATTCTGATGGTCTTGAACTTTCAAAAGTTAATTGGAGGAGATTGCTTGCAGGCAAAGGGACATCTGGTAACTGGGAAGCTTTCAAAAGTGAATTACTGAGGATTCAGGGCCATGATGTTCCTGTCAGAGTGAAGGGTAAGGCTGACAGGAGTAGGGAACACTGGATGACTAGGATTATTGAGGCTGTGGTCTTGAAAAGGAACATGTATGTATAGGCAGCTAGGATTAAGTGAATTCTTTAAGGGGTGTAGAGGGTATGGGAATACATTTAAGAGAGAAATTAGGAGGACTAGGACAGGACATGAGAAGGCATTGGCAGTTAAGGTAAAGGAGAATCCAAAGAGATTCTACAAGTACATGAAGGGCAAAGGAATATCTAGCACAAGAATAGCATCTCTTAAAGAACAACAACACCATCTATATATCAAGCCACAAGAGATGGGTGAGATCCTAAATTGATATATCTCATCAGTATTTATTGTCGAGAAAGTTATGGATGCTAGTAAACTTGGGGAAGTAAATAATGATGTCTTGAAGAGTGTTAACATTGTAGAAGAGGAAGTGTTGGAAGTCTTACAATGCATTAAGGTAGATAAATCCCTGGGATCTGATTCAGTGTATCCTAGGAGTTTGTGGGAGACTAGGGAGGAAGTTGCGGTGCCTCTAGCAGAGATATTTATATCATCAACAGACACAAGTGACATACCCAAAGATTGGAGGGTGTCTAATGTTCTGCCATTATTTAAGAAAAGTTGCAGTGAAATGCCTAGAAGTTACAGACCAGTGAGTCTAAAGTCTGTGATGGGTAAGTTGTTAGAGATGGTTCTGAGAGAAAGATCTACAGGCATTTGGATAGTCAACATGACTTTGAGTGTGGGCAATCCTGTCTCACGAATTTGAGATTTTTGAAACTTTGACCAAGAAAGTAGATGACAGCAGTATGCTAGATGTTATCTACCTGGACTTTAGCAAGGCCTTTCACAAGGTACCACTTAGTAGGATGTTGTGTTTGGTTAAATCTCACAGGATCCAGCTAATTGGATACAAAATTGGCTGTATGGTAGAAGACAAAGGGTAATAGTTGAGGGTTGATGTACAGACTGAAGGCCTGTGACAAGCACTGTGCCATAAGGATCAGTGCTATATCCATTGTTATTCACCATTTATATAAATGATTTGGATGAGAATTTGGGAGGTATAGTTAGTAAGTTTGTGGCTGATACCAAGATTGACGATAGTGAACAGTGAAGGTTATCTGGGAATGCAGCAAGATCTTGAGTTACTAGCATGAGGAATGGCAGATGGAGTTTAATTTAGATAAATGCAAGGTGTTGCAGTTTGGTAAGGCAAATCAGAGCAGGACTTACACAGTCAATGGCAGGGCACTGGTGAGTGTGATAGAACAATGCAATCTAGGAGTACACATTCATAGCTCCTTGAAATGGAGTCACAGGTAGACAGGGTGGTGAAGAAGGCTTTTAGCATGCTAGTTTTTGTTGTTCAGAGCATTGAGTACAGGAGTTGGGATGTTTTGCTGCAGCTGTACCAGACATTGGTAAGGCCACATTTGGAGTACCAAGTGCAGTTCTGGTCGCCCTAAAATGGAAAGGATATTATTAAAGTAGAAAGAGTGCAGGAAATATTTACTAGGATGCTACCTGCACTGGAAGGTTTGTGTTATAAGGAGAGGTTCGATAGGCTGGACTTTTTACCCTGGAGCATAGGGGACGAGGGGTGACCTTATAGAGATGTATAAGGTCATGAAAGGCACAGATAAGGTAGATAGCGAACTGTTTTTCCCCATGGTAGGGAAGTCTAAAACTAGAGGGCATAGGTTTAAGGTTTGAGGGGAGAGATACAAAAGTATTTACCAGGAGCAATGTTTTCACACAGAGGGTGGTAAGTGTCTGGAATGGGCTGCGAGAGGTGGTGATCGAAGCCACTACAATTTCATCATTAAAAAAACACATTAAGACAGGTACATGGGTGGGATAGGTATGGAGGGATAGGGACCAAACGCAGACAAGTGGGACTTGTTTAAATTGTGAAAACTGGGAAGCATAGGCAAGTTGGGCCAAAGGGCCTATTTTTATGCTGTAATCCTCTATGACTCTATGAAGAGATTACATTTGTGACAAGTTTAGGAGATTGGAAGATTTGCCTAGTTTGGAGGAAAGGAATCTCCATTGCAGTACTCACAGTAAACATCAGTTCTAGCATTGGGAGCTAAAAGTAGGAAGAGCTTTTGATTAGTTCCAGGAGAAGTAAACGTCCTTCAGGATCTCATAAAGTATGCTACTTTTGGTAGGATTGTTGGTCATATTCAAAATCGCATGGGAGCATTTTTATAGTGTACAGTATCAGATGCTTATGAAAATAGTTTTTATTCAATATTGCTTTTGATACACTTGTTATAGTAAAAGTCTTAAAACTTGTAATCTTGTCATCTGCTTCTTTCTCCTCAGTTATTGGAAGTTCAGTTACCTTTTGCAAAGTCATCACAAGCCTGTACAAAGATTCTAACAACCGTGACATGATAAGACCCATAATTGTTAACAAATCCAATTGCTGCTCCTTCAGCAGTACAACATCTTGCAAAAAGAAATGAGATAGTTGACCAATTAATCAATTTTTTTGAAATTTTTACTCAAAGGATCAGTCTTATTCTGCTCACTGCAAGAGTTCCTTGAAGTTCATGAAAAAAAGAACCTTGCATTCTCTGTTGTTCACTTGAAGTATCAGTTCTATAGTGGAACTTGAACCCACAATTTCCCTGCTTAAAGGAAATTTTGCGGTCACTAAGTTCAGCTGACATTTCAAAATTTCACATCAAAGTATCTATAATCATTGATTGCACAGTAACATATCAGTGCATGAAATGATAATGAAGTGCAATTATGTACCCATGCTGTTTCATTTACCTCTTTATAGATCAATTAAAAAAAAGTTAATGAACCACAAGTCACAGCAAAACAAATGTAAATTTAATTATTACCAGCAATACAAGGAATGGTTACCAACATAGAAATGAAACATTTACTTCTGCACATAGTCCATGTCAAACATGACTCTTATCTCTGAACTACAAGGTCCTGGCTCTTATTTGAGCTCACGACTTGAGCACAAAAATCAATGCTGACACTCCAGTGCAATTTTGAAGGAACATTTTTCAAACTGAGATATGGTCTTTCCAATTAAATAATGGATTGGGGCCTTGGTTTCTCTCTTGGATGGACATAAAAGGCACATAGCAGTATTGTGAAGAAGGGCAGTGGAATTATCCTGAGTGTCCTGGCAATGCTTACCTCTTAATTGACATCACTGAAAGCAGATCATCTTGTTATGGTCACAATGCTGTCTGAGTTCATTGCATGCAAGTTGACTGTCATATTTCCGACATTATAAGCGCTGTTATGCTCCAAGCTGATTGTAGAGCTGGACAAGTCAGATCCCAGAGTTGAGCCTGGCTTGACAGATTACACAGTAGCTATACTTCAAAGAATTAATTTCAGTAAAGTGCTTTGCAATGTCCTGTATTCCTGAGCTGCACTGTATAAATATAAACCTTTATTAAAAATGTTCTACAAATGTTCTACATTGTTCATAAACAAAACAGGCTTTGAAGCTGAAAGACTGATAAAGCCAGTAGCTTCATCATGTGATCAGCCCTTCATTCTTTATGGTGCAATCCAAATCGATTTAATCTGATATAATAATTGGTATCCAGGAGTGATTCTGGATTAATGCAACTTGTAAGCACTAGGGGGCAATGACGTCTCAGATACAGACACCAAATCAATGTACATTTAGGTTAACTAATATTTGAAATAGCTGAATAACTTTTCTGACCACATTGTATTTATGTATCCTAAAAGAATAAAATTCAAAATACTCCAGTAGTTCTCAAATGCTTGAAAGATTATGACAAAAAAAAATCAAAATCCAGATCTGTAATAGTGTGAATTCATTTTTTAAGTCATTTAAAACCTTAGATTAAGGAACATTGTAGATTAATATAATTGTGTATCAGTCTTTGAGTAAGGAATAATTTTTAAAAGAAATCAATGATCTATCATAGAATCAATCTCTGATGATAGTTTGAATGGATGAAGATTATGTCAAAAAGTAAAACCAAAGTGATTCAAATATTTCAACTTATAGGGAAAGCAATTAAAATGGAAGCTAATAATTGGCTTCTGAACCAGTTCATTTCCAAAATTAGAAGATGGTAAGCTGGAAAGAATTTCAAAAGCCTCTGTTTCTCAGGGTTGTCAGTCTGTGACATAAGCTGTTGTTAAGTGCAATGGGCACAGAGTTAATAGCTTGGAAAGAAGAAATTGAAAGTAGGGCAAGGTGATGATTGATGGATTGAGATTTTCAAGGACAAGTGCTGCCTGGAGTACCATTCCATTTTGATGGAATGGGTTCAGCAGCCTGGATGGTCTTTATTTATTCCATATAAATGAAATGACAGTATGCAGTCCAGTTGCATATACGGAAAAAACCCAAAACACATCCATACAACATCTTATAATACAATGCTTGACCATGCTCATATAATCAATTGATTGTAATCATCAGTTAATTAATGGAAATATACAATTTGACAAAAGGATAAAAGTTGCAGAGGAGGTGGAGTAGCTTTCTAGATTGTAATGGATTATTCTGCTACTGTTAGCATAATTTATGTGAACCTTCCTTTTGTTTTAGCAGCTTGTCTGTCATGATTTAATGTCTTTGACCTACAGAGGATGTTATGGAGGTTGCATGATAAGAAGCCGTGGATGCTATTTACCACCAGTGGGCTGACCAGATAACTCCTGAATGACAAAAACCATGAGTGAATTATGATCGTCTTCACAAAAGGTACATAAATTGTATGCTGCATTCCTCATTTTGTTACATGGTCATACTACATTAAATTTAAAAATATCAGTTGGTCCATTTATAATGGAAAGTATTGTAACTTGGTACACAAATTAGTGGAATTGCTCTGACGATGGACATTTGATTTTGTTTCATGATTACTTTAATTCTGATGTTAACGCTATAAAACATAGGCGACGTTGTGGAGATGACATCATTATGTAATATTATTTATTTTACTTATTAATATTATGTTTGAACATTTTCTTGCCACATATATCTTCCCATTCTTCTTTTGATTTTCTTTAGCTTGTAGAGCTGGTAGAATACTGCAAGATGACCTACCTTAGAGTTTGTCTTGTCAGGAAATATGTATCTCCTTCTCACACTACCCATTGGTGTTTTGGCTGCAACTAAATTTATCAGTGGCAGAGTTCTTTCAGCTCGTGAAATATGAACTACAGCTCAAGTTTTGCCAACTGTTAGGTGTTTCTTTCGCAAGTTAAAGCTAAATTTAAAGCCTACAATTTGTCTAAATCTGCACCTGGGCCTGGAAATTTCGAAGGATGATGATGACGATGTTGAACACTTCATACATTTGAGTTCTCTTCCTATGATATTTCACTAAGGAATTAATTTATTTATTTTAATAATTTAATACCTCTGTTAACATAGAAGAACTGAACAACTGTTATAATTTTGCTATTATTGCCAACAGTGAGAACAGGAAGAACTGTGAAAACCAAAATACTAACTAAAGTGCATAAGCATGATTCATCAACAAACCTGTCAACTCAAAATGAGCATTTTGCAATGCTTATATAAGAATAATCTGTACCATCAAATAATATTCTTAAAATTAGGAATGGAAACCCTAAGAAATAAGTTAAGTTCTGCAAAGTTGATAAAGATGAAATTACGCTAAGGAACCTCAGCAGTAAACTAAAAGATTAATTCTACCTTTCTTCATGCATTGTAAGCATGTGATGTATAGTGTCATGTGATTGAACCTAAGCATTAAACTTCATAAGTAACATTGGATTACTTACAGTGTGGAAACAGGCCCTTTGGCCCAACAAGTCCACACCGACCTGCCAAAGTGCAACCTACCCATACCCCTACATTTACCCCTTACCTAACACAATGGGCAATTTAGCATGGCCAATTCACCTGACCCACACATCTTTGTGACTGTGGGAGGAAACCCACGCAGACACGGGGAGAACATGCAAACTCCACACAGTCAGTCGCCTAGAGGCAGGAATTGAACCCGGGTCTCTGGCACTGTGAGGCAGCAGTGCTAACTGCTGTGCCACCGTGCCGTCCATATTTTATTAGAATAAATGGAAGACAGTTTGTTTACACTGAATTTATAAAAAGTTAAATAAAACTATCTAATTGAATTAATTTAGTGAAAAAAACATAGCTTCAGAATATCTGCTTCAAGTATAATGAGCATGTCACTGGATTAATTATCATCTGATTTCCCTTCCCTTTCTTTAGGTGGTACTGCTCAATGTTCTTTCAAAATCTTTGATGGAACTGGGAATAAGTAAGAGGTGCTAACATACATTCTATCATTCCAACATTCTAACAGATTTGAACAATTGTCTGTAACCACAATAAAATTATACAGTGGGGTTTTAATAGAGTGAAATGCCCTTTTTTTTAATGCAATGGATATGGGCATTACTGGCTATGCCAGCATTTATTACCCAATGTCAACCACATTGCCGTGGTCCTGGAGTCACGTGTAGGCCAGACCACGTAAAGATAGCATTTGCCTTCCCGGAAGGACATTGGTGAACTCAAAGAGATTTTCCTGACGATTGTTTCGTGGTTGTCATTAGTGTCTTCATGGCAGATCTTTAATGAATACAAATTCCAGCATCTACCATGGCAGGATTCGAACCAAGATCTCCCAAATGGTAGCTAGTTTGCTAGTCCAGTGACAATATCATTAGGCCACAATGACTCATCATTTTGTTGTATCCTAATAAATGCCTTTTTAATTCCACTATGCACTATTGCTTTTGATCTTCCAATATAATGTTTCCACATATTTTTTAACTTCATTAATAATTATCTAAGACCACAATTCCAATCTCATTTTAATACCACAAGCCCAGACATACTACTACAAAGTTCCTCTTGGTTTACCTGCTTAATAAATATTCTGCTGTCTACAAAATTCAACTGTTATTGGTAACATTGTATTAATGCTATCCAGGATCATTACAACTTAAGGTAGCGGGTTTCTACTTGTATGCTCAGCTCCAACTTTTTTTGTGTAAACACTTCTAGGCCCAAGCATCTATATAACAAAACTAGATTAATCTTGAAAGAGAGTATTTAAACAAAGTACAATCATTTCATTTTAGCAGGAGAGATAAAAGGATACACAGGACATTTCCTTTTCTTTTGGATGTTTCTTTCATTTCTGCTTCTGTTTTTAATCCTATCTTTTGTATGCGAAAATGGGACTGGAGAATGGAGACTTTGTACACTTTTCACTGTATTCCTGTATTTCTGTACTTGAGCATACATGACAATAAAATCTAAATCCTGGTTGAACTGTCTCAAAAGTTGAGGAACAAACTTTAATACTTTCTTATTGATTGAGAAATGGAGGAGAGTTTGACCTCCATTCTACACCAAATATAAATAATAGTTGAACACTTAGATAGTTGTATCAACCAGGCCACTGTTGAATTGAATTTTTTTTAAAAATACTACAAAAGATTTTATAAATCTAAAATAAAAAATGAACTCTTTTGATTCTGAACTATTGATATCAAGGAGAGAAATAACTTGTATTTGCAAAGCCCCTTTCACCATACCAGCAACTAATTATATTGCTATTTAATTATTTGTGTAACTCATAGTAAGGCAACAGCAAATTTATGAAAAACAAATGCCGATGACATGACCTTTTTTTTAAGTGATGCTGCTTGGAGGACAAACGTTAGCTGGAATATTGGGAGAAATATCCTGGTTTTCATTGTCTAATGCTATAGAAATTTACACATCCACCTGAGCAGGCAAATGAGACTTCGGGTTCAGACCACATCTCAAAGATGGCACCTCCAGCAAGGCGGCACCACTCAACTACAGCATGGAAATGATCTTCACCAGTCTCTGGAACTGAACTGGAACCTGTGAACTCTGTCTCAGAAGCAGAGGTTCTCCCACAGAGCCAAAGATGACAATTGTGAACATTATTGTACAAAACGTTTACTTTTAATAGTGATATTATAAATTTCATACAGTTGGAATTATGCTTCCATCGAGAAGTGCCTACTTTTATTAACTGAAGTCCCCAGTTTCCAAATATGTATGCAAATAATATGAGCCACCTCCCTGTTCTTTTGCTGGGGCACTGTCACAGTGCCTCATTGTATCACAATCAACCAGTTCCCTTCTCTTTGAGGTAGATTACTATAAGAGCCACTGTTCAGTGAAAACAATGGAAGACTGAAGGCTTGGTTGATGATCCCTTCTGAAACTCTAACGTACTGATCAAAAAACAATGCAATGAGAATACTCTGACCTGCAACCTTTAAAATCAAAGGAACTTTTGCGTCCTTTTGACATGGCGACTGAATGATGTGACACTGAGCCAGAAGGGCTATGTATAAAAATAGTCTGTTCCCAGGTAAATGCTAAGTTAGCTGATTTCAGTTTGGTCAGCAGGAGGTCGCTATTATAAAAACAGAAAATGCTGGAAAAACTCAGCTATATCTGTAGTGACTGGGGTAACAAGTTTAAGCTACTAAAGAGACAGGAAAGATGGAAAGGGAAAGACAAAACAAACTATGATAGGTTAGAAGGTAAGAAAAACTAAATTACAAAATGGTTAATGGTACAAGGTAAAAAGGAAATAGCTATGAGACAAATAAAGAAACGAGATGCTGTAGTGAAGATGTAAAGAGGGATCACAGAAGGGGAGTGGAACAGTGTATTAATATGATAGGTAACCTAACATTTGTGGGTACATTAGTGGTTTGAATAGATGTGTTCACGGAACAATTATCCAATCTGTTTTAGACGTTAATTATGCCTGTCCTTCAATGAGATAATGTGTTGCTGGAAAAGCGTAGCAGGTCAGGCTGACCTTTTGCGCTTTTCCAACGACACATTTTCAGCTCTGATCTCCAGCATCTGCAGTCCTCACTTTCTCCTTCAATGGGATAAGTCAAAAATTGTATATTCAGTCCTGATAAACTGTCCTCCCACTGTCTTTTGCCATTAGGTTAATAGACGTGGAAGTGCCATTTTCTGCTCTTACCCCAAACTGTAAAATTACATCAACTTTGCAACCAATTTCTATTCTCTTATCACATTCATCTGACTCTTCTCTCCCATTCTGACTTCTCTATCTCCGTTTATTGGTATAGGATATTAACTAATATCCATTACAAGTCTACTGATCCCACAATACTTTCACTACACTTCTTCCCACCGACATCCTCCAAAATCTCTAATCCTCTAAGTTGAAAGTCTATACTGATAATGTAAACATCCATACCAGTACTTCCAACGTCTTCCTTTCTTCCACCTCACCATGCTAAAGGTCTCTCAAAATTGACTGTCTCAGTGCCTGCCCTAGATGTCCAACCTGCAGTTAACTGAATGTGTAACCAAGCAACCCTTGCCTAATTTCAGTCGATAAGAATCAGAAAAAATTTTCCACTAGTTGGAATCATACACAGCACAAGGAAAGCTGGTTGCTTGATAAAGGGACAACTAGGGTGGCAGTAATTTGTGTATGGATTCAAAGGACATAGGTAGGTCCTAACTAAATACTTTGTGTCAGTCTTCATTAGTGAGAGGGATAATGTGGATATAGAAATCAAGGAGAAGTATTGTGATATACTTTAAGAAGTTATCATCGACGGAAAAGAGGTTCTGAGTAATCTGGCAGATTCAGAAAAATATCAATCTCCGAACAAAATGTATCCCAAACTGTTGAACAAGACATAGTAAGGATGCTGGCAATAAATTCAATTTCTTCACTGTCACAACAGAAGAGCGAGTGGACTGGAGGACAGGCAATGGTGTTTTAGTATCCAAAAGGGAACAAGGGATAAACCAGGAAACTGTAGGCCTGTCAGTCTAACATCACAGATGAGGAAATTATTAGAAGGAATTCTGAGGGACAGAACGAATCTGACCTTGGAGAGGCAGGAGTTAATCCAGAATTAACATAGTTCTGTTAAAGGGAGGTCATGTCTGACCAACTTGATTGAATTTTCAAAGAGGTCACCAGGTGTGCAGACAAGGGCAATACATGCAATGTACTTGGACTTCAGCAAAGCCTTTGATAAGGTCCTGCATGGGTGACTGATAGCTAAGGTAAGAGCCCATCTGATCCAAGGTAATTTGGCAACCCGAATACAGATTTGGTTGAGTGGCAGGAAACAGAGCATGATATTCGAGGGATGTTTTTGAAAGCCTGTGCTCAGTGGGGTTCTGCAGGGTTCAGAGCTGGGGTCTTGCTTTTTTTTGGTATATATAAATGATTTAGACTTGAGTGTAATTAGGTTGATCAGTCAGTTTATGGGTGATACTAAAATTGATGGTGTCAGTAAATTGTGAGGTGGATAGCCCTATATGATAGGAGAGTATATGTGAGCTGGTCAAATGGGCTGAACAGTGGCAACTGGAATTCATTGTGGATAAGTATGTGGTGATGCACAAAGGCAGGACAAACAAGGCAAGGGAATACATGAAGAACAATATGACCGTGGGAAGCACCAAGGATCAGAGGAACCTTACTGTGCATGTTCACCAATCAATTATGTTAGCAAGACAGGTAGCCAAAATGGTTAAGAAGTCATATGGGAAATTTGCCTTTATTAGCTAAGGTATAGAATTTAAGGGCAGGTTATGCTGGAACTGGATAAAATATTGATTAGGCCACAGAGTATTCCTGATGAAGGGCTTTTGCCCGAAACATCGATTTTCCTACTCCTCAGATGCTGCCTGATGCTGCCTGACCTGCTATGCTTTTCCAGCGCCATTCTAATCTTGACACAGAATATTGTGCACAGTTCTGGAATCCACATTATAGAAAGGGATGTGATTGCACTGGAATGAGTGCAGAGGAAATTTGCCAGGATGCTGCTTTCAAGAGAGATTGGATAGACTAGGGTTATTTTTCCAGAAGCAGAGGAGATTGAGGGGTGACCCTGATTGAGATGTGTAGAATTATGAAGGGCAAAGAGAAGGTAGGCAGGAAGAAACATTTCCTCTTGGTGGAGGGAACAATGACCGGGGAGGGAGGGGGTGTAGAGTTAAGGTAAGGGGCAAAAGATATTTAGACGATGTGAGGAAATTTTTTTATCGAGAGGATGGTAGATAGCTGGAACTCATCACTGTAAGGGTAATAGAGGCAGAACCCCTCACAATATTTAGATGTACACTTGTAATGCAAAGGCATACAAGGCTTTCAGATAATTGATGAAAAATGAAATTAGAATAGGCAGTTGTTTTTGATGGGCACAGATCCAGTGGGATGAAGACCCTTCTTTTCTTGCTGCAGGCCTCTATGACTCTGTGACATTGCTGCAGGAGTTCTTCAAGATCATATTCTCAGCTGAACTGGCTCTAGCTGCTTCATTCATGCCCTTCTCTCAATTCTAAGCTCAGACATGGGAATGTTCACTTCCGACAGACTTGATTCCAACACCACCTTGAAGTTCCTCTTCAAGTAACACACTATCCTGAATTTACTATATTTTGAATGTTCCTAACCTCTGAATGACATGATAACGCACAAGATTAGAGTGGTGCTGGAAAAGCACAGCAGGTCGGCAGCAACTGAGGCGCCCTTCTTCAGGACTTGTACACAATTCTGGAATCCACATTATAGAAAGGGATATGATTGCACTGGAGTGGGCACAGAGGAGATTTGCCAGGAGGCTGCATTCAAGAGAGTTTGGATAGACTAGGGTTATTTTTCATTCCTGATGAAGGGCTCCTGCCTGAAATGTCAATTTTCCTGCTCCTTGGATGCTGTCTGACCTCCTGTGCTTTTCCAGCACCACTCTAATCTTGAGTCTGATCTCCAGCATCTGCAATCTTCACTTTCGCCATGATAACGCTCAAGACAGTTGGGAAAGTATGTCAAGAATGGTAAAATGAGATTTCCGATGTCAAAGGAAAATGTCTGATCTTATGCATAATGTTTTAAAGATGAGACTAGAATCCTGCTAGTGAATAACAATTACAATGCATATAATTCAACTGAATTGTCATGTCTGAAAGTCTTAAGGGGAATCGTCCTTATTCTAGATAAGAAGGCCTATGATCCATCATGGGGTTGCACCATAGTCAGTCAAAGGCCCACTCCAGGAGCATGGTCAGTCAATTGCTTGATGCAAACACGGTCCAGAGATCCATCATATAATGATCCCGCGAGTACGCTGCAGTCAGTCTTGAAAATCAGGTCCTACTAGTCCAGGGATTAGTGGGGAATCAGTAAGTCAGTCAGTCGGCTGCACTGAAACCAGTGAAGTGCTAGCTGTGTTGCCCTCTATCTCCATCTAATTCTCAAATACTTATTGAGAAAAAAAAAGGTTACCAACACAGCCAAGTTGGCAGAGTAATTTTTTTTTATTTCCACTGTCTTTACTTATGTGTGATGTGAACCCCATCAAAGGACAAAAACATTAGTCAGGCATTCATGGATTCCAAATTAAAGATAACTGCAAACACAAAATTCTGCATGTGTACCTCATGCATTGACTATATTGATTACAGATCCTGAGCACAGACTGGGTAACCACTTTGCACAACACCTACGTCTTGTCTGCAAAAACAGATCCTGAGCTTCCAGTTGACAGCCATTTCAACACATCACAGTGATTCCTGGCCAGCGTGTCTGTCTCAGGCTTGCTCCAGTCCTCCAGCAAAGCCCAGCACAAGAACAGCATCTTATTTTCCACGTGGGCACCCTGCAACCTTCTGGACTCAATATCCAGTTCAACAATGTTAGGGCTTGATCATCTTTCCCCATGCTTTCCCCCACCCCCTTACATCAGGCCTTGCCATCATATGGGCTGCTTCTATTGTCAGCCACTTATAGCTCCCATCAGCAGCTATTCATTCCCTCAGACCGACCTTTAACCACTCCTTTGCCTGTCCAACTGTTTTTCCTCTCTTTTTGGGCTCAATCGCTACCTATTGTTTCCTCCCCACCCCACCCCCTCCCCCACACCCTGTCATTCAGATTGAAAACCATCCTTTTCCTCATTACCATCAGTTCTGAAGACGGGCTATTCTGATTTTTCTTCACAGATGCTACCAGGCCTGCTGAGATTTTCCAGCAATTTCTGTTTTTGTTTCAGATTTCCAGCATCCACAGTTTTTTTTGTATCAAGGGTCATAGTCAACTGGTCCAGCCATTATATCTAGGTGCAGTCGTAGGTTCCACAGTTGGAATAGAGTGAACTTACTCAATAGAATGTGCTGGGAGAAAGTGAGCACTGCTGATGCTGGAGATCAGAGTCGAACAGTGTGGTGCTAGAATAACCACAGGCAGCATCCGAGGAGCAGGAGAATCGACGTTTCGAGAATAAGCACTTCATCAGGAATGAGGGGGTGGCCCAAGGGAACTGAGAGATAAATGGGAGGCGGTTGTGGCTGGGGGGGAAGGCAGCTGAGAATGCAATAGGAATATGAAGGTAAGGGGTGAAGGCAATAGATTAGATTAGATTAAATTCCCTACAGTACGGAAACAGGCCATTTGGTCCAACAAGTCCACACCAACCCATTCCCTTATCCTATATTTACCCCTGACTAATGCACTTCACTCTACGGCAATTTAGCATGGCTAATTCACCTATTCTGCACATCTTTGGACTATGAGAGGAAACTGGAGCACTCCAAGGAAACCCACACACACATGTGGAGAATGTGCAAACTCCAGACGGACAGTCGACCAAGGTAGGAATTGAACCCAAGTCCCTGGTACTGTGAGAAAGCAGTGCTAACCACTGAGGGGTCTGAGAGGAGGGTGAAGCGAATAGATGGAAAGGAAGATGGAAAGGTAGGACAGGTCAAGAGGGCGGTGCTGAGTTGGAAAATTGGATCTGGAATAAGCTGGGGGAGGTGAAATGAGGAAACTGGTGAAAGCCCCATTGATTCCATATGGTTGGAGGATCCCAAGGCAGCACCACACTCTTCGACAATAGAATGTGTTCCCAACTGTACCTTTAGCTGAAGTACCCACCAAGGTGTCAGGATCAAGCTTGTGGAGGATACAGATGGCAACCTTTCTTGATGCTTCCTCTGGGGGACCTTGGTCTTCTTCCTCAGAAGAGAAGGAGGAGATGATGTTTGGAGGGGATTGTCTCATCAGGACAGAGACTGTCTGGATGCCATAGACACCTACAGAAGACAAAAGAGGAAATGAGCTGAAAAATATGTTGCTGGAAAAGCGCTGCAGGTCAGGCAGCATCCAAGGAGCAGGAGAATCGATGTTTCAGGCATAAGTCCTTCTTCTGAAGAAGGGCTTATGCCCGAAACATCAATTCTCCTGCTTCTTGGATGCTGCCTGACCTGCTGTGCTTTTCCAGCAACACATTTTCAGCTCTGATCTCCAGCATCTGCAGTCCTCACTTTCTCCTAAAAGAGGAAATGAGTTCTACAATAGGGTTAAAAGTGTGAGCATATTAAGAATAGAGTCATAGAGTCATAGTGATGTACAGCATGGAAACAGACCCTTCGGTCCAACCCGTCCATGCCAACCAGATATCCCAACCCAATCTAGTCCCACCAGCCAGCACCCGGCTCATATCCCTCCAAACCCTTCCTATACATATACCCATCCAAATGTCTTTTAAATGTTGCAATTATACTAGCTTCCACCACTTACTGTGGCAAACCTTAGCCTCCGACGCTCCAGGGAAAACAGCCCCAGCCTGTTCAGCCTCTCCCTGTAGCTCAGATCCTCCAACCTGGCAATATTCATGTACATCTTTTCTGAAACCTTTCAAGTTTGACATCTTTCCAATAGGAAGGAGACCAGAACTGCATGCAATATTCCAACAGTCGCCTAACCAATGTCCTGTACAGCAACATGACCTCCCAACTCCTGTACTCTATACTCTGACCAATAAAAGAAAGCATACCAAATGCCTTCTTCACTATCTTATCTACGTTCACAGTGGTGTAATAAGACAGCTGCATTGCACCTCACAGTGAATCTTTTTTGGTACTGGGGATATGGAGATCTCAGCATCACCAGACAAGAGATCACCACCCACCTCAGCGAGACCAATACTCTGCTCCTTTAGTGAGGTACGGAAATGAACATTGACCATTCCATCAATTTTTTTGGCCTTCTCAGTCCTAATGTGAGCTGTTTTCTCCTGCAATGAGACAAAATTAAGTGAGATGAATATAGCTAGCACAGCAGTTTAGTGCAGATGGGGAAGCTGCCCTGAGTGAGTGAGAGAGAGGGAGAGAGAGAATCACAGAGGACAGGAAGGTTTGGAAGTTGGGGGATGGTGGTGAGATTACACCCTATGCAATACCGAGAGTAGTAGACCATGAGCTTTAACAGGAGGTGTGTACAATGGCAGAGTTACGGTTACTATGAGATTGCAGACAAAAGGCAGTGGCAGAATGCAGAAGATTACTGATCATTTTCCTGAACTGTCGGGCATTCCTCCAGACTGTGGTAGTGGCATTAAATTGGGTAGCAATCTTGGACCAAGGGGGCAGAGTCTGACGTTATGGTCTCCTTGGCAGTCTTGGATAAAGAGGATGGCCTTTTCTCCACAGGCTCTCCAATTCCTTGCCCATGAACAGGTGTGACAGTCTCCTCTGTTGTCCATCTTCTTTGAAGCACAAACTTTGAAGGGCAATTCCTGTCTGGCAATGTTTAAAACAGTGAACAACTAGGGTTTAAATATGGCACCTGTGATGTGAATCCCAGCGAATCCTGGGTACTAGCGAACACTGCCACTGTCACAAGATAGCACAGGAGTATTCACCTTGTAAGTATGGTGTACATCCAATGTCATGACTGTGTCATATTATGTTAGGAAAGACATGAGGTATCGCAGAGAGAAACGTTCCATGGAATCCTCTGAAATTGAGCTTAGTCAAACTTGGAAAAATTCAAACCCTATATCAATATCCCTTCATTGTTGCTGGCTCAAGTGAATATTTCTCCCTAAAGACACTGTGGGTACCCTACACTAGATGGACTGCAGCCATTCAGAAAATTAGCACACCATTACCCTCTCAAGGGCAATTAAGGATGGACAACAATCATCTTGATCATAACCAATAGGAATTTTTTAAAAAATCAATTGCACTTCCCACATCATCTCAATACACAAATACATGATTCATAAGAGCTACTCTCTTGTCTCTTTTCTTAGCCAAAGTTCAGTTCTAATGAAAAATAATCAATCTGAAACATTAACTCCGTGTCTCTTCACAAACGCTACCTAACCTGCTGCTGCATATTCCTAACACAGAGTCAGAGAGATTTACAGCATGGAAACAGATCCTTTGGCCCAACTTGCCCATGCCACCCAATTTTCACAAATAAACTAGCCTCATTTGTCTGCATTTGGCCCATATCCCTCCATACCTATCCCATCCATGTACCTGTCCTAATGTTTCTTAAATGACCAATGCCTCTGGCAGCTTGTTCCAGACACTCACCACCTTCTGTGTGAAAAATATTGCCCTCTGGACCCTTCTGTACCTCTCCCTTCTTACCTTAAACTTATGCCCTCGAGTTTTAAACTCCCTGACCATGGGGAAGAGCAATCTTGCTTTAACTTCAGATTTCAAACATCGAAAATTGATCTTAGTTTTCACTAAGGAAGGTAGAAGGAAACAAGCAGTCAGGATTCATATTTTTGGTAAAAACCCAGTGATCTCTGCTGGAATGTGCACATAGGTATTAAATTAGTATACGTTTAAATTTAGCCATGATGCCTTCCACAGTCAAATAGACCAGTAACATTCCCCATCCCTGGTTACATTCACATAGAAAGTATGGCCCTTTCTGTGTGTTACAAAGGATTTTTTTTGTGTCAGTGGAAACACTTCTAAGTAATCATCTTTGAGGAAGGGGAAGAATTGGGGAGAATGCTAATTATTTGTTTTAGGTATCCCAGAAAATTTACAATTTCTTTGTGGCTCATTGTGTATTGCTGAGATTTGCTTCACTGCAGGGTGTTTGGATGATTCAGAAAGCAGGTTGCTGCATTGTGTGTCCCAGCTTTTAGGAACAGTGTGCGTGCAAACCAGGAATATTTATGAGAAGCTCATACAACATTAACAATAGATTGCTCTCTGTATGCTCCACTAAGTGTTTTTGTGAGCATTACCAAAACAACAGGCTGCTTTTCTGGAGAAGGCACTGAGGTTTGACGAAGAACTTGCTCCTCACAGAATACCGATTAATATTCTTAATAACACCTTTTATTGTCCATGTACAAAACGTACATTGAGGACCATCATTGAAAGAACCTGTGATAAGAAGATCACATGAACTGAGTGCAACTAATTAAAATATCTGACATGTTTGCCTCTTGCTTTTTGATTTTCACAATGTCGTTCAGAACAGGCTGAAAACTGTAGATGCAATTCAAGCAGTTGAACTACAAATGTTTTCTTAAAGAAACCTTTCTGTGACCTGTTCATCTATCTAAGTTAACATTCTTAGAAAGAACGTACACATTTTGACAACAGGAAAAAGTCTGCATTCATAAAGTCATAGAGCCATACAGTGGAAACAGATTCTTCGTTCAACCAGCCCATGCCAACCATACACCCAAACTAAACTAGTTCCCCCTTGCCTGCTCATGGCCCATATCCCTTCAGAGCTTTCCTATTCATGCCCTTGTCTCAGTCTCTTAAACATTGTAACTGTGCCCACGTCCACCACTTCTTCAAGAAGTTGATTCCACACCCTCATGTCTTTTTTAAATCTCTCTCCTCTCACCTTAAAAATATGTCCCCTAATATCAATTGAACAAATCAATTCAAATGGTGAACATTTGATTCTTCTTGTAAAAATCCCCAATGCCCTTAATGATTTTGTTTTAGATTAGATATAAATTTATAACAAAGGAATACAGCATTTGGCAAGAGCAAGTCTATGTTGATATTTATGCTCCACATGTGACTCTTTCCAGCTTTAAGTGGCAACCTAAGTACTGGCAGAACAGTTTGGCATGAACTTGGTTCTTAATCCAATGCTGGTATGGAGTTATAAAATAACTAGCTGCATATGTATAGCACTTTTCACAACCTCAGATCAGTCCAAATCAATGAAGTACTTTGAATTGTGAACCTAATCTGTTATAATTTAGGAATCATGGCAACTAATTTGGACACAAACAGCAACACAGATTACTTGCCTTTTAGTTTGCTTGACACTGCATTGAAAGCCAGGAGAGCTAATCTGATGAAACATACACATTGGTACTGACCCTTTTCTCAACCTTCCCAACAAGGTTGGTCTACTTTCAGCTGCTGTTCTTCTGTCTCCTGGAAACTGCCCTCTGTTATTGACTTAACACTTTGTTTTTCATGATGCTATTGCAGGAACAGGAGACAGTGAGTGAATGGGGAAGAAGTGGAACATTCATACATCTTGATATTGATGTCTTGCTGTTTTGCCCCTGCATTGAATCATTTCAACAACTGAATTTTTGTTTAAGTGTTCTGTAAAATTTGCTGTTCATGGTATGTAACAAGTTGCTTATTTCATCTTATCATTAGATTTGCACCCCAAAGATTGGTTTTCACATTAAATTAAATGGGCTCTTGTGGCAGAAATCATATTCCAGTATTTCAGTAATCCTCTGGCTCTTAAAAGTACACGATAATTTTAACTGAAGTTAAAATGAGCTCTGTGGTTTTAGTTTAACACCTCAGACACCATTTGTACTAGCTAAGGAATCTTCAGAAAATGAATAATGTTACATGGTTACTCTATTCGAGTGCAAATAATGAATTATGTTAATTTTCTTTTCTAATTAATTAACTATAGCTGCTAGCTATTTCATCGCATACATAATCTGGGTGATGGGTAAGAGGAAAGCAAAACTAAATTCTGGAAATAGATATATAGTATAATTAAGAAAATTATATTTCCTCACAATAGAGACCCAGTAGATTTGCTTGCCCAACCACCAAGAATATCAAGATATCACAGGTCCTCTGCCTGCGATATTCTGTTATTCAATTTATTTGACAGAAAATCATTAACAATTAACAATCATACAGCACAAAAGAGGCCATTCAGCCCATCATTCATATATTGACTCTTCACAAACAGTTAGTCAATTGTTCTTACTCTTTCTTTCCCAAACCCTGATTGCTCTTTTTCTTTTCATATATTCAATTTTCTACTGAAAGTTACAAATGAATCTGTTTCCAGAACCCTTTAATAGGATATGTATTTTCATGCAGTTCTCCCATGGTAGATAAAAGCAATAGATCTCTTACATTGAAGCATTTTTTTAAATTTCAAAACTATACTTTATTCATAAAAATCTTTTGGTATCTGAACAGTTGGTGATGCTATTCATATGTATACATTGCATTTCTTTACAGAGATCAGACTGAGTTATTTGTATTTACAAGCCTGTATGTTAACCCTCCAGCCTCTAGGTGTTCAGCTGAGGTGTCAGTGGAGCCCTGTCACTGAGTGGGCCTCCCATTCTTCTTCGGCAGGCAGGTGTTATATGATAGTCTTTCCCCACCTTGGGCAGCTGCCCTAAGCTTCAGCGCGTGCCTCAGCACATAGTCCTAGACCTTGGAATGTGCCAGTCTGCAATACTCAGTCGGGGTCAACTCCTTCAGTTGGAAGACCAACAGGTTTTGAGCAGACCAAAGAGCGTCTTTCACTGAGTTGATGATCCTCCAGGCACAGTTGATCTTCGTCTCAGTGTGTGTCCCAGGGAACTGACCATAGAGCACAGAGTCCAGTGTCACAGATATGCTGGGGACGAACCTCGACAAACACCAATGCATTCCTCTCCAGACTTCCTTTACAGAAGGAGGTGTGTGATAGTTTCATCCTCTCCACAGCCACTTTGAGGGCAGTGTGCGGTGGCACAAAGAGTGCAGGCATTCATAAGAGATGCCACAGGCAGGGCCCTCCTCACCACCAGCCAAACCATGTCTTGGTACTTGTTTGAAAGTTCTGGCAATAAGACATTTTGCCAAATGACTTTGACAGTCTGCTCGGGAACTGCCCAACTGGATCCGACCTCTCCTTTTCCAAAGGGTCTCAAGGACACTACGTGTTGACCACTTCCTGATGGATTTGTGGTCTAAGATGGTTTTCTTCATAAATTTCTCCACAAAGGACAGGTGATACAGAACGGTCGAACTACTTGGAGCGTTCTGCGGCAGTGAGGCCATACCTATTCTTCGCAACATTGGGGACAGGTAGAACCTCAGTACGTAGTGACACTTGGTGTTTGCATTCCTGGGATCTACACACAGCTTGATGCCGCTCCACACAAAGGTGGCCATCAGGGTGAGAGTGGCATTGGGTGTGAATTTTCCCCCGTTTCCCAGATTTTTATATATCGTGTCCCTTCGTACCCAGTCCATCTTTGATCTCCACATGAAGTGGAAGACAGCCCGGATGACTATGGCGGCACAGGTTCTGGGAATATGCCAGACCTGTGCCACATATAACAACACTGAGAGTACCTCACACCTGATGACCAGGTTTTTACCCATGATAGAGAGTGACCGTTGCTCTCATTTGCTCAGTTTCTGCCTTACTTTACTGATATACTCTTCCCAAGGCTTGGCGCATGCCCCAGTCCCCCCAAACCAAATACCCAGCACTTTCAGGCGGTCAGTCCTGATGGTGAATGGGATAGAGGATTGGTCGACCCAGCTCCCAAAAGAGTATGGCCTCACTCTACCTTGGCCACTGAGGCCCGTTCAAACTGGTCGCACGTGTGCATGAGTCTGTGTATGGTCAGCAGAAAACAGCAACGTCATCCATGTACAAACAAAGGAGAGAACACTCAAGCAACACTGCTTTTGCCAAAACCCACGATTGAACTGGTGACCTTTAGATCTTCAGTCTAATGCTCCAACAACCGAGCTAGTTCAGCTATGGACTGATGTTCAAAATAAAGGCCACCTACTGTTAACCTAGCATTAGTATTTGACTAAGCTAGCCACACTTTTCAAAATAGAGACAGTCTTTTAGCTTGTGGTTATTCAGTACACACAGTAATAGCTCTATCATTCATGACTACCTAACTGCTGCCAATGTAATTCTGTAAGATGAAATCTCTGAACATTAGTTGTCTATCACAGAGACTGTCAGTCATCCAAGGGCATTTTACACATTAGCCTCAATTCATTGTTGGTTAAAGTTGTTGTGGAGGTAATACTTGATAAGGAGGCTGGTCATTGCCTGGCTAGCTGCGTGCCACACTGGGTGAATTAGATGGAAGAATATTCTGAGGAGCAAGTATTCACAAAATAATTTGTGAGGAACTTTTGGGTCTTTTTTGAATATGGAATAAGATGGCTTGAATTATAAATAATACATGACTCGTCAATCGTTTTTGCTCATTTATTTAAGTCTCTTTAGCTTACCATCGTTACTATTTGCATACTAGTTTTCAATTAGGCATTTCACAGATTATTCAGCCATTTACTTCATCTCAGTGATTATAAATCTTGTTGCCCTATTTTTACGGCTTTGAAATGCTTAATTAACAACATAAAATGATGGAAACATTCAATCGATCAGGCAGAATCTGTGATGGATAGAAGGTTGGGCTAACGTGTCAGGTTTATTCCAAAGAGTGACAGAGATTTTTTTTAAAGTTTGTAGAAGTAATCCTTGTGGAGCATCCTGAAACATTTTGAACACTACCAATGTTGTTATAAGTCCAATACAATACTTACTGAATGTTGTGAAATGCTCATGAATGATGGCAGAGGCAGTCAAGGATCATAGAACTATTGTTATAGTTAGTCTGTTGAGACTGCTGCCTTGCTGTCAAACTCAGGAGGCTGGCAGAATGCGGGAGGTGATAGTGTGCGATAGTGTTCAAGATTCCATGAAAGCAGATACACATTTTGTGCTTCAATGCAGGTACAATACATATGTATCAAATATTAATACAATTGAAGAATTAAGCTGACGCAGAGAACTCAGAATAAAGAAGATTACCATGGTTATCAATATACAGAAATTAAAATACAGCTTCAAAATTACTTCTTTTATAGATTTGGATTCTATAAAATTTTAATACGGTACTTTGGTAAGACCAAGCTCTCAGTACTGCATGGAATTCCAATCTTTACACTCTAAAGATAAAGTTGAGAAAGTGGAAACAAATAAATACAAAAGTGTTAGAGAATTGAGAGGTAGCAGCCAGTAAAAATGAACGAGCAAATTGAGGCTATTTTCTCTGAAAGCGAAGACTAGGATGAGAACGGATCATAATCTTTAAAATTATAGAGTATTATAAAGATTGTGGTTTCTCCCTCCCCCTGCTAAGAAGATCAAGAGGTCATACCCGCAACCCTGATGGCTGTCCAGTAACAACTTAACTCTGGGAGTTGAGTTAATTGTTTAAGGCAAGGCCTCTGTTACTGTGCCTGGAGAAGCTTCACAACTCTGTGGCTCCAGTACCACCAGCCAAGAGTCTTGGCTGCTACTGTGATTATAGACAGTCCCACCACACCGATGACTTGACTGTGATGTGGTTGGGGTTTCAACAAGGGTTGGGTACAGGAGGTGAGGGCTGGGTGCATGAAGCCAGAGGAGGCCAGCTAATGGTAGGAGAAGATAGATAAGAGACATGATTATGGACCCACTGGATTTTATGTGCCTCTGCCTTCAAAGTCACTGGTGGGAGAACATAACATTCAGCCTATGAAGGGATTCAATAGGCTGGATGTTGATAAATTGTCAGTAGTTCCGGATGATTCCAGATCAAGCAAGCTTGAATATAGAGGTCAGGAGCTTGCAATAATCATGAGTGAAAGAGTCAGCATTCCCAAATCTATCCTTTGAAACTGACCGCAACCTCTAGAATACACATTTGTGCAATTAAACATGAAATTGCAGAAGTTGCTCTCAGCAATTCTATGCTTTAACATTGGATATGCTGTTGAAGCTTCTGTAGTTAGAAATCATTTGAAATCAGTAAATTGACAAGTAATTATACCCCTCTCCCCCACATACACACTATTATAAAGTTGAAGGCATTTACTGTACCTTTAAGAGAGAGAGAATGCATTCTCAACTGAGAGTTTACAAGCATCTGTGTATATGACTAGATGGCAGTCCAGAGTGTACTGGAAAATTGAAGATACGTAACATTTGGCTGTGAAATGGATACCTAAGTTTTGTTTGCTATTTTGACAACAATTTGAATTTAACCAATCAGTTTAAATTATGCCCAGGATACTAAAACTCAATTGAGAATGAATTTATTGTTTTGTCAACATCGAACCAACGAGACAATCCCATTTTAGGGAGGGACAGGGTATAAAAATGTGGACACTTTAAGAATTGGTCAGAAAGCAACCATCGTTGAGAGAGACAGAACTAATTATCCATCCAATGTCTTGCTCTCAAAGAAATTGGGAAACACTGTCTGTCAAAGTTACAAATCACACAACATCAGGTTATAGTCCAACAGGTTTAACTGGAAGCACTAGCTTTAGGAGCGCTGCTCCTTCATCAGGTGGTTATGGGGTGCACAATTGTAAGACACAGAATTTATGGCTAAAGTTTACAGTGTGATGTAACTGAGAGTATACATTGAAAAATACCCTGAGTGTTTGTTAAGTCTCTCATCTATTAGAATGACCATGATAGTTTCACTTCTTTCATATGTAAACCACAACACTTCTTTTAAAAGTTACATTCTCAGGTTAACAGTAACAATTGGTGTCAACACAGATAAGATGTTGAGATGTTGTAGATGTTTGCTCCTGTGTTCCCTGTCTGTGCCACAATGTTTAGATTGATTCTAATCTAAAAAGTGAGTTAACAGTCTTACATGAATTCATGCAGTTTTTGAGCAAAGTACAATATAACTCTGCAAGTACAAATTCACCCCACAAACGTATATGTGTGTGTGTGTGTGTGCATGTGGGTTTGTGGATGTGTGTGTGTGTCTGTGTGGGGGTTTGTGAGTGTCTGTGAGAGAGTGTGTATGTGGGTGTGAGAGTGTAAAGTGGTCTAAGTCTGTGAGAGGATGCATGTGTGAGTGTGGGAGTGTGTGTGTCTGTCGGAGTGTGTCTGTGTGAGTCTGGGGTGAGGGGTTTAAGTGTCTGAGAGAGAGATTGTATACGTGTGTGTGAGTGTAAAGTGTCTAAGTCTGTGAGAGGGTACATGTGTGAGAGTGGAAATGTGTGTGTCTGTAGGAGTGTGTGTAAGTGTCTGTGTGCATGTCTGTGTATAGGAGTGCGCGTGTGTGTGTGTGTGCGTGTGTGTGTGCATGCGTGTGTAGGAGCATGTGTGTATGTACATAGTGCAATGGTGGTCACCTGTAGTGTGAATGTAGTGTGACATGAACCTAAGGTCATACTACAGGTGACCACCATTGCATTATACACACACACACAGACACCCCTCTGCAGACGCATTTGCAGACACACACACTCTCCTACAGACACACACACTCCCACACTCTCACATGCACCCTCTCACAGACTTAGACACTTTACACTCACACACGCATATACATTCTCTCTCACAGACACAACCCCCCACCTCAGACACACATACTCCCACACTCATACATCCATCCTCTCACAGATTAAGACACTTTACACTCACACACACATATACACTCTCTCACAGACACCTACAACCATCCACCCCAGACACGCACACACACACACTCCTACAGACACACACACTGGGCAGCACGGTGGCACATTGGTTAGCACTGCTGTCTCACAGCGCCTGAGACCCGGGTTCAATTCCCGACTCAGGCAACTGACTGTGTGGAGTTTGAACGTTCTCCCCGTGTCTGTGTGGGTTTCCTCCGGGTGGTCTGGTTTCCTCCCACAGTCCAAAGATGTGTGGGCCAGGTGAATTGGCTATGCTAAATTGCCCGTAGTGTTAGGTAAGGGGTAAATGTAGGGGTATGGGTGGGTTGCGCTTCGGCGGGTCGGTGTGGACTTGTTGGGCCGAAGGGCCTGTTTCCACACTGTAAATAATCTAATCTACTCACACATGCACCCTCTCACAGACTTAGACCACTTTACACTCACACACACACATATACACTCTCTCTTAAAGACACTCACAAACCCCACCCCAGACACACACACTCACACACATTTGTGGGGTGAATTTGTACTTGCAGAGTTACATTGTACTTTGCTCGAAACTGCATGAATCCATGTAAGACTTTGTTAACTCATTTTTTAGATTAGAATCAGTCTAAACATTATGGCACAGACAGGGAACACAGGGGGTGAACATTTTCATCATCTCAACATCTTATCTGTGCTGACACCAATTGCTACAGTTAACTTGAGAATGTAACTTTTAAAAAAAGTTTTGTGGTTTACATATGAAAGAAGTGAAACTATCATGGTCATTCTAACAGATGAGAGACTTAACAAATGATCAAGGTATTTTTCAATGTATAATTTCAGTTACATCACACTGTAAACTTTAGCTATAAATTCTGTGTCTTACAATTGTGCCCTCCACAACCACCTGATGAAGGAGTGGCGCTCCTAAAGCTAATGTTTCAAGTTAAACCTGTTGGGCTATAACCTGGCATTATGTGATTTGTAACTTCGTACATCCCAGTCCAACATCGGCATCTCCAAATCACTCTCAGTCAACGGTACTTTTTCACATGAAATATAATCACAATAAAATGAAAGATGATGACCCAGGGAGATCCTTAGCTGGAAGAGTAAAGACACAGAAGAAGACAGCAGCTGTGTGGTTTTGAAATTAATTTGATGTAATGTTAGTAAATGTCTTATTGGAACAGCATATTGTTATAGAGTTGGAGTCAAATAGTAAGCAATTAAGAGAAAGGGAGCTTAGAGTTGTGAATAGTTGTGGTTTAATGTTGACTTTTAGTGTTAGAAAATAAATTAATGTTACAGCATCACCTTGACTTACGAACTTAATCCGTTCCGAGACCCAGTTCGCGAACCAAAATGTTAGCAAACTGAATCAATTTTCCCATTGTTCGCCTATTCAAAGCACGCGTAGCAAAGCAGAACAATGACAATGAAACCTTGAATTTCGTGCGTACGTTGAAGCAAAATTCTACGTACAATCCTGTTCGTAAACCGATTTGTTCATGAACAGGGTCGCTCGTATGTCGAGGCGCTACTGTACTTTCTTTAAATCATGGAATTTGGGAATTCTCTGTCATTCATATTTTAACAGGTTATGAGGCAAGGCGAGCTTTTCTGGGTATATGGTTTAATTATCCTCATTGTAACAACACTTGGGATCAATATTAAAGTTCTGAGAAAGATATGTCTTGTTAATGAACTGTAACTGGGTTTTTAAAACGGTGTACTCATGTCATAACTACTTTGCTCTTGAAAACTGGTTTTAAATTTGAGTAATGTAGTTTTTCCTCTATAAAAATCCATGGTTTTTAAAATAGCAATAAGTATTTTTCTCATGTTTATGATATTTCACTGTCCCTCAAAAATGTATAAGACATAAGGAAAGTCCATGGGACATGGAGAGAACTGCACCCATGGCGAACACTTCTACGTGAGTGCAGATAAAAGTGAATGCAAGGTTCTGGGTCTTCACTCTGGGTCTGGAAACAGGACCTGTAGGAGACCCTAGTACTCAGGAGCTGGCTGAACTTGGAAGAAGTAAATAGCTTCAGAGGAAAGCCTAAATCCATTGGTTGAGAAATAGGAGAAAGAGGACTCCAAGTCAAGCAGTCAACAGAAGAGGGACAAAGATTTCTACAGTACAGTCTTTAGAGCAACACATTGTTATTTAGTTCAGATTAATTAAAGTTCAAAGTATAGAAAGTAATGGAAGGTACTTGGTACATATATCAGTAGAACTATACAAAGTTAACATGGACTTATACACGGGAAACTATGTTTGACAAACCAGTTGGAGTTTTTTAGACCATAAAATGTCGGAGTAGAAGTAGGTTATTTGGTCTATTGAGTCTGCTCTGCCGTTCAATGAGAACATAGCTGATCTGATAATTTTTAATTCCAACTTCCTGCCTTTCCCTCATAAATTTTGATTTTGTATTGATTAGAAAGCTGTTTAACTCAGCCTTGAATGTTCTTAACAATCCAACCTTGACAGAATCTGCTGGAAAGAATTACACTGCAAATAAAATATCTACTTCTCATCTCTGTCTTGTGGGTGATCCTTTACACTGAGATTAAGCCCTTTGATCCTGAAATCTCCCACAAGGGGAGACAATTTCTCCACATCTGCCCTATCAAGCCCCCAAAGAATCTTATATGCTTCAATAAGATTGTTTTTCATTCTTCTAAACACCAATGAGTACAGGGCCAACAGACTCAACCTCTCCTCCGAAAACAACATCTTCATACACTGGATCAATCTAGTGAACCTTCTCTGAACTACCTCCAATGCCATTACACCTTGTCATAGAATCCTTAGTGTGGAAGCAGACCATTCAGCCTATGGTGTCCACAGTGACTGTCCAATGAACATCCCACCCGGACACACCCCTTACCCTATCCCCGTAACCCTGCATTTCCACGGGTAATCAACCTAGCCTGCACATCCTTGGCAGAGCAATGGCAATTTAGTTTGGGGTCTAGGATAACTTGGCAAATTGGATCTAAAAATGGGCTTAGTGGTAGGAAATGGAGTGCTGGTAGAAGGTCATTTGTGCAAGTAGATGTCGGTGTCCAATGGTGGACCACAGCAGTTAGTGCTGCATCCTGTATTGTTTGGGATATATACATTATAAATAAATGATGTGGGAGTGATGATAGGAAAGTTTGAGGATGCAACAGGGATTGGCCTATGATGAGGAAGGTTTTAGATTACAGGATTATATAGACAGATTGGTCAGACAGTCATATTGGTCAGATACTCAGATCAATGGCAGACAGAATTTAACCCTGATAGGGGTAAGGTGATGCACTTTTGAAGCAGTAACAGGATAAGGGAGTATGCAATGAGTGGCAGGACACATGTCCAAAGATTCCCAAGAGTGGCAGGACAGATTAATAGGGTAGATAAGAAGGCAACTGGGGCATTTAGTATTGGCATACATTACATAAGCAAAAAAGCGGGTGTTGTACAGCACTTAATTTATTCTATCTGAAGTACTATGTATAGTTCTGGTCATTCCATTATAGAAAGGATGTGATTACACTGGAGTGGATGCAGGGCAGATTAGCTATGAAAAGAGGTTGGATAAACTTGGGCTTTTCTCTTTAGAGTACAGAGACTGGGAGGGAACATGATTAAAGTGTATAAGATTATGAGGGGCATAGGCAGGATTGATTGAAAGTAGCTGTTCCTCTCAGTCAAATGGTCAATAGCTTGGGGCAAAATTTCAGGATGAAAGGTGGGAAGTTTGGAGAGGACTTGAGAAACAATTTTTTTCACCCAGAGGTTGGGTAAATGTGGAATGCACTGCCTGGGAGTGTAGTTAAGGCAGGAAACTTCACAACTTTTAAAAAGTACTTGAATGAGCATTTGACATGTAGTAACATTAGAGGCTGTGGGCCAAATGCTAGGTGGGACCAGTGTAAATTTTGTGTAGGTTTTATTGGTGCAGACTTGATGGGCCAAAAGGCGTCCTTTATACTGTATAAGTCTATGGTCACTGTTCCCCGGCCCATGTTTGATTTTGAGCTCATTTATTACACCTGCCACATGACACATCACCTGTTCAAAGTAACCTTATTGCTGATTGGATCCACAAGCATTGTCCTCAGAAACAATCCTGAATACACTATATGAATTCAGCCTCATACCAATGAGGATTTGGATGACAGAATTAACTGTAATACTTCCAAGTTTGCTGGCAACATAAAACGAGGTGAAATAATTTATGGTAGGGCAAAAGAAGGCTCAAGACAATTTAGGTATGTGGATTGAGTGACAAATAGAATCATCGGATCACAGAGTCCCTGATGTGGAAGGAGCTCTTTCGCCCTGAGTCCACACTGACCGTCCAAAGAGCATCCCACCCAGACCCATCCCCCTACCCCATCGCCAATCCACCTAACCTTCTTATCTTTGGACTGTGGGAGAAAACCAGAGGAAACCCACACAGACTCTGCAATTAGAGGATGTGCAAGCTCCACACAGACAATTGCCCGAGGGTGGGATCAAACCCAAGTCCCTTGTACTGAGAGGCAACAGAGTTAACCACTGAGCCATCGTGTCACCCAAACACCTGATGGATTCAGTATAAGAAAGGACAGGTTATCCACTTCAGTAGGAAAAATGGACCCCCGAATATTAATTAAATGTTGATGTGATTGGGAAATATTAAAGAAAACTGGTATTTCTTGTACACCAGTCACCGAAAGCAAACATATGGGTACAGCAAGTTGTTAGGAATCCAATGATACGTTAACCTTCATTACAAGAATACAGGAACAAGGATATTTGCTTCTTTTCATTTTGTCACTGACCATCTCAGTGTCCACTTGGCCATAATGCAAAAACATTAGCCACCAGAAACTGTCTTTATTCTGTTAAGTCCAGAGAGGCCAAATTCGAGAGGTATTGTCATGGATCTTTTCTGAACTTTGTCAAAGTAGATTAGATTAGATTACTTACAGTGTGGAAACAGGCCCTTTGGCCCAACAAGTCTACACCGACCCGCCGAAGCGCAACCCACCCATATCCCTACATTTACCTCTTACCTAACACTACGGGCAATTTAGCATGGCCAATTCACCTGACCCGCACATCTTTGGACTGTGGGAGGAAACCGGAGCACCCGGAGGAAACCCACGCAGACACGGGGAGAACGTTCAAACTCCACACAGTCAGTCGCCTGAGGCGGGAATTGAACCCGGGTCTCTGGCGCTGTGAGGCAGCAGTGCTAACCACTGTGCCGCCCATAAAGTAGGCTACTGTCCTTTGGAAGCCAGCAGCTGGTGTTCTTAGAAATGTGAATTACATTCTGTTTCTTCATCTAACTCATTTTTTGCACATATCAATGGTGCATTACCATATAAGCATATTGCAGAAGGGTACCAGTTAGTTTTATGATAGCCTCCAATTTTGAAAATTCTCATGCAGTTTATGCTCAAACTTCCAATGATCAAACTTCCAATGATCACTATTGTGGTCTTTGTGCATGGCCTCAGAGATATACACTTGCACTGTCTTTCTTCCCACTGAGTGTCCTTTGACTCTGTAATTAGAAGAGTCACAATAGAGGGAAAGGAGAGTCTACATGTATAATCCTGACAATGATGAATTTTGGTTAGCTTGGATGATGTCATCCCAGACATTTAACAAGGTATGAGTACTTGTGAAGAGGATCTTTATTCTGGTCATTTAAATAGTTCTCCCTTGGATAATATGATCTTGGCTGTAGTGCAATGTTGGGATTTGTAATTCCAAAGGCCAGTATTAGCCAAAATGTATAAAACATATCTGATGTTACCATATTATATTACAAGAAATAATGCAGAGTGATCAGAGATGGTTAGGACTTTTTTTTCTGATAGATATAAGGTATAAGTAGCTTTCATAAAGACACTAATCAAAGTGACTCTCCTTTTGTTTTCTCTGCGTCATGCATGACAGAAAATGTGCAAGAGTGCCGGTGAAGATTCCATAAATAGGGCAAGAGCAGAGATTGGACCTAGTCTCTGCACTTACTTTCAAAAAGAATCAAAATATCAAAAATAAGTCATCACAGGGAAATAAGTAGGTGATTAGTGGGGGCGTAGGGATTAGTAATTATAAATTGAATAATACATTTATTAACACTTAATAAAAAAAGGTAGGACAGGTGATATTAGACCATAAGACCCAGGAACAGAAAGTATGCTATTCAGCCCATCAAGTCTACTCTGCCATTTAATCATGGCTAATAAGTTTCTCAAACCCATTCTCCCACAACCCTTGATCCCCTTGATGGTCAAGAACCTATCCGTCTCAGTCTTAAATATCCTCAATGACCTGGTTCCACAGCCTTCTATGGCAAGAATTCCGTAGATTCACCACTCTCTGGCTGAAGAAGTTTCTCCTTATTTCCATTCTAAAAGGTCTTCCCTTTACTCAAAGATTGTGCCCTTGAGTTCTAGCCTCTCCTACCAATGGAAACATCTTCCCAACATCCAATCTGTCCAGGACATTCAGTATTCTGTAAGTTTCAATCCGATCCCTCCTTCATCCTTCTAAACTCCATTGAGTATAGACCCAGAGTCCTCAAACATTCCTCACATGTTAAACTTTTCATTCCTGGAGCCATTCTTGTGAAGCTCCTCTGAACATACTCCAGGTTCAGTACATCCTTCCTGAGGTATGGGGCCAAAATTGCGCACAATACTCCAAATGTGATCTGACCAGAGCCTTATAGAGCCTCAGAAGTACATCCCTGCTTTTATATTCAAATCACCTCAAAATAAATGCCATATTGCATTTGCTTTCCTAACTACTGTCTCAACCTGCAAATTTACCTCGAGGGAATTCTGGAATAGATCTCCTAAGGCTTTTTCCACTTCAGACTTCTGAATTTCTTTCTCCCTTTTAGAAAATAGTCCATGCCTCTATTCTTCCTACCAAAGTGCATGACCTCACATTTCCCACATTGTACTACCTCTGCCACTTCTTTGACAACTGTCCTAACCTGTCCAAATCCTTCTGCAGCTTCCCTGCATCCTCAGTACTACCTCTCCCTCCATCTATCTTTGTATCGTCTACAAACGTAGCCAGAATGCCCTCAGTTCCTTCATGTAGACCACTAATGTATAAAGTGAAAAGTTGTGATCCCAACACTATGACTTGCAGGACACGACTTGTCACCAGCTGCCATCCTGAAAAGGATCCTTTTATCCCCATTGTGTGATTGCAAGGTGTGGGAGATTCTGACCACCAATGTGATCCAGGACAAATATGTTTGCAGCAAGTGTCTGCAACTGCAGGAAATATGGCTCAAGGTTTGTGAGGTGGAGACTGAGCTGTAGACATTGCAGTGCGTTAGGGAGTAAATTATCTGAACACCATATTCCAGGAGATATCCGCATTCCTCATGATGAGGTCTACTGAGTAAGTCAGTGTTCAGGGACAGAAGTGTGTGACTGTGACGGGGGCAGCTAAGGGGTGGGAGTGCAGGAGTCTGAGCCTTTGTAATTTGCCAACAGGCTTGATGTTCTAGTGGCCCATGCAGATAAAAGTGGAGGCAGAGTGGTGGTGAGCAAAATGATTAGGACTGCATGGTACTGGAAGTGATTCAAGCAGGGGAATCTAAGAAGAATATAGAGGTGATGGGCAACAGTATAAGGAGGACACACACAGTTTTCCGTGACTAAGAGCAAGAGTTTGCATGATTGCCTTGCCTGTCCAGTGTCAGGGTCCTGGACACCTGTTTGGGGCTTGAGAGGGCCTTGCTGGAAGGGGAAGAGGGAGCCAGTGGTCATGGTCCATGTAGGTATTAATGATACAGGCAAAGATAGGAAAGAGATGTCCTGTTGAGAAATTATTAGTCAGGAATTAAATTAAACTTGAGTGATAATCATTTCATTATTACATGAGTCATGAACAAATTGGCACAGGATAAATAAACTTCGAGAAGCATGGCTCAAAGACTGGTGTGGAAGAAATGGGCTTGGATCACTTGAGGTCAAGCACCACATTCTGGGGAATGGGGAATCAAACCATTGGGACAATCTTCACCTGGATGATGCTTGGAGCAGTGTTCTTGCAAGTCATATTGCTTTCAACTACCGGAAAATCAAATTCAGGAACATTTGGTAAATTATAGCTCAGACAGAAAGCAAAAGAAAAACATGAAATATGGAAATGATAAGCAGGTGGTGACAGATAGATATCTGTCCCAGGGTAAATGAACAGGTAAGATAGTAAGTAACAAATAATAAAAGGACAGAACTAAAGGCTTTATGTCTGAATATATGTTGCATTCAAGACAAAACAGATGAACCGATAGCATAAACAGAAATAAATAACTTTGATTTGACACTAATTACAGTCTTGGCTGCAGGATGGCATATATTGGGACCAGAATATCAAAAGATACATGGAATTTAGGAAAGTCAAAAAGATAGAAAAATATGACAGACAGTCCTGTTAATTTAAAAAAAATAGTATAATAGAGTAGAATGACTTGGGTTCAAGAAACTAGGCTACAGAAGGGGCATGGATAGATATAAGAAGTGATAAAACCAAAACATCACTTGTGGAAGTGGTGTACAAGCCCCCTAATTATATAGTAGGATGGATTAGAAAGAAAGAAATAAATGGAACTAAAGCATAACAAAACTGGAAATCTGAAACAAAAACAGAAATTGCTGGAGAAATTCAGCAGGTCCAGCACCATCTATAGAGAAAAAGTAGAGTCAACATTTCAGGTCCAATGATCCTTTATTAGACCTAAGAAACAAATAGAGCTTGTCAGAAATATATGGCAACAATCACAGTGGATTTAAATATATATGTATACTGGAAAAATCAAACAAGTAAATGTCACTTAGGTGGGAAATGCATAGAATATTTTCAGATTCTTCGAGTAGCATGTTTTGGAGATCACCAGAGAGGAGGCCATAATATACCTCATATTGTACAATCAGAGAACATTAGTTTTTGATTTAATAGTGCAGGCACCCTCAAAGCAGTAACAATTATAACATGATTGAATTTTACATTCACTTTAAGGGAAAGAAGAGTAGATCCATGATTAGTATTCTCAATGTAAATCAGGACATTTATGAAGACACTGCAAATACAGCTAGCTGATGTGAACAGACAAATGAGCTTAAGGGATAGGTCAATAGAGATGCAGTGGCAGATACTTAACATACATTTCAAAACATGCAAAACAGTTCAATCTCAAAAAGAAAGAATAAAAACCGATTACACATCATCTATGCTTAACTAAAAAAGTTAAAGCTGGTTTCAAACTTTTAAAAAAGGCAGTTAACTGCATGAAGGTGGATGATGGGCCAGAAGATTAGATAGAATATAACAATCAGCAAAGAATAACTAAAACATGGAGAGAAAAAATTAGAGTGAAAAGGAAGCTACACAAAAATATAAAAACAGGTAATAAGAATGTCTATCGATACTATTTTTTTGAAAAAAGGAAAACGAAGTAAATGATTGTCCCATGGAAAGCGAGTCCAGAGTATTACAATGGAAGATAAGGAGATAGTCAATGAATTGAATATATCATTTTACATTGGTTCTCTCTGAATATGTTTAAAGTAAAATCTCCAAAATAGCAGTAAATCAGGAAATAGAAGGGGGGGCAGAAAGGTTATACTGAGCAAATTGTTGGAACTATACAAACAAGTCCCTGGGTTCTAATGGACTTCATCCTTGGTCTTAAAAGAAATGGCTTGTAAAATGATGGATGCATTGGCTTTATATTCCAAAATTCTCTAGATTTCAGGAAAGGTTCCATTAGGTTGGGAAAAGAGCAGATAGTTAATAAATAGTTCCTTTCTTCAAGAAGGGAGAGAGACAGAAAGCAGGAAACTATAGGCCTGTTAGCTTAATATACAGAAAATGTTAAAACCTATTATTAAAGATATTATAACAAGATACTTAGAAATATTGAAGGTAAACAAGCAGAGTTAACATAGTTTTATGTATCCTGTCTAACCAATTTATGTGAGAAAGTTCTTTCAGGAAGCAGCATGCACTGTGAATGAAAGTAAACGAGTGGATACATTGTATTTCGATTTCCAGTAGGCAGTTGATAAAGTGCCATGTAAAAGTTTAATTCAGAAAATATATGCTAATGATGTAGGGGGTAATACATTGGCATGAATAGAACATTAGCTAGCAAACAGAGTAGAAAACACAGTCAGCATAAATGGGTTATTTTCTGGTTGGCAAGTTGTAATGAATGATGTGCCACAGGGATCAGCACTTACAACTGTTACAGTTTATATATCTGACGTGAATGAAGGTATGGAAGGTATGGTTCCTAAATTGACAGATGTCACAAAGTAGGTCAGAAAGTAAGTTGTGAAGAAAACAAAAGAAGGTTGCAAAGTGACATTGATAGGTTTACTGAGTTGGCAAAGTTTTAGCAAATGGACTAGAATGTATAAAAATATGAAATTGTCCATGTTGGCAGGAAGAAATTTTTTTAAAAACTTACTTAAATGGTGAGAGATTGCAGAGCCTCGAAATGTAGATGGATCTGAGTGTATTAATTATTTCATCATTAATTTATCAAATATTTTTACGGCATAGGTAGAAAGATTCTTGATTAGCAAGGGGATGAAATCTTAACAAGGAAAGGCGGCAATGTGGAATAATCAGATACATCATGATCTTGATGAATGGTGGAGCGGGCCCAAGGGCTGGGTGGCCTACTCCTATTCCTAATTTATATGTTCATACGTATATAAGTGGCCATATTAAATATACTTTTGAATGTGTCTTTAAACCATGATAGAATGCTAAATTGGGCAAGAGTAAACAACTACTATGTTTATGATTAGGTTTGATAGGTCAGTAGATAGAATTGAACTAGTACAAAAAATCAATTCCTACATTATTTTATTGCTATTTATATTCAGTAGCAAATCATTGAAATATTGAAAAATAAAATACAATTGTTAAAAGAGTGTGGTTACATTCTGCGATTTTTATTAATGTAAACAAGTGCATTAAAGGGGCTTTCAGAAGGTTTAAACATATTTACAAGACATTAAAATATAATGTTTAATACAGTTTGTGATTTGAATTACTTCTCTAGGAAACTATAAGATATGATTTAAAAAATACATAATATGCCATTTGCTTAGAAGCTAGAGACTTATTTAATCACACTTAAAGCTGATGTGGAAAGGTATAAGGTTCCAAAGTTTTAATCTTAAGATCATAAATAAAATACATTAGATTACCAAAAATGGACTATATTTTAACTGCTTGGAAAAATCTAATTATAAAACAGTAATTAAACAAGTAAGGCGTTCCAAAAATTAAAAAATTGAAAGAAAAATCATGCTTCTTAATCTGAACTCCCCATACCTTCCCACTCACATTTTAAATGAATTGCACACATACTGAAACAATAATAAACCATAATTTCTTCTTTTTTTTGTCAGTATATGATCTTAGATTAATTCATCAGCTATAGCTATAACATTCTGATGATCCCACCAATTAATGGAATTATCACTCATGCACCCAGGTATAAATTGTTCTTGATATGCACCTAATCAATGACTTACAGTACAGCTTTGTCAACCTAGATATGTTAGTTCACTATAATGATAGTAAGGTCTATAATATTACATGTAAACATTTCTGGTTAGGAAATTTCAGGACTGAAAAGGCAAGGCTACAGTTACAGTGCATAGTTGAAACAATGGAAGCACACAATAAATTACAACAGAAAACGCTTCAATACATGTAAACTATTACATTTTAAAATGCAGCACATAAAACATGTAAAACACCCGAGTGTTTAACCCCAATTCCCATTATGCTAACACGGTATCCCAAACTACAGACATTAAAATTGGTGAACACAGCTGCAACTCCACTATTATTGAATGTATACTTATGGGAACACAACAACCAAAGAGCAGTAGTTCTACTAAACTGCCCAAACTTGTGACATTTGACATCTACCCAAAGAATCACAGACAGAAGCAGCTTGGTTCATGTAAACTTCATTTTTGTTTCACTGTAAAAGGACAATGTCCCGTTCTACTGGACAGAGGTAAACAAATGAAAAGTGCCTTGATTGAGGTATTGTGGCATCCTCTGTAGGCAGTAGATATAAGGCCGTTACCTAGTCAGGCTTTTCTGTGCCTCTTTCAGCAAGCTGTCAAAATCCATAGTGTCATATTTGCTTTTAATTGGAGCAGGCTCCAGGTCTTCTACGCTGGAATCTAAAATTAAACAAGTTATTTTTAGTTCTCTTACTTCTGCTTCATAAACTAAGGCAGATTTAATTGAAGTCCAATAGAATTTAAAGATGACAAATTTTGCTTATGTTTCTAGTTCCAGCACTTTACCTACTCACCAAAGTGTAATCTTTGAGACAGAAAATATCAGAATGTTAATACAAGGTTAATCTGCTACATATAAATTTCCATTGCATATTCCAATGTCTTTCAGCAGTCTACTGATTAAGATCATTCTTTCAACTATCCTGGAGTTTGTTAATGTTACTCATTAAGACTCAATGAATGCAGATTAAACTCATCTATGTACGCATTTACCAATCTTTTCGTAAAGAGTACACATAATATTTACTGAACCATGAGCAAAATCCATTGGTAAGTAATTTGTATTCTGGTGAACACTTTTTATAATTAAAGGGATTACTTTATACACTTTCATGAAAATGCAAATTTTAAAATGCCATTACATCAAAATGGCAGAGGTTTGGAAGCAGAACTCTTTCACTTAGAAACAATGCAGACAAATAAAGAGAATAGAGATAGATCAAATATCACTGAAAATGTAGGTCACAGCTATTTCCATCAGGTCTGAACTATCTTCTGGAGAATAGCACCAGAACAATTAAACCAAAATTATGGAAAATATTGGGATAATCTTGAATTTTGGTAATGGAGGAGAGGGACAAAGTACAAATGCTAATTTTACTTTTCATATATTATAGTTTGAAATGAAGGGTTCTAAATTAAATATCCTTCAGCCAGAATATATTTGGCATTTTGTTTTCTGATCAACACCTCAAAACATAGAGCAATGTTTCTCATTGATTATATTCAGAAAAGTACAAGGACTGCTTTGTCCCCTTACCCAGGTCAGTGTAACTGGCTTTCCGGAATCGTCTGAGTCCTCCATAGCACAATTGCAAGGCAGGTTCATTCTGCTTCTGCAAATTGTGTCCATTCTTGAGAGCAAAAGCAGCATCCTCATTGTAGCGATAGGCGATGTATCCATACATGTCGCTACATTTGAAAATATATGATTGTATTAAAACAGAGAATAATGTTGCAATTTAAAACATGCGCCATCTTCTATTAGCATAAAAAAAGACATGCATAGAAATATGCAGAACTGATTAATAAATTCTTACCCTCTGTCTTGACCAAGTAGTTTGCATTCTTCAATCTCTCCAAAGACTTCAAAGCGACGCTTTAGTTCTGCTTGAGTTATATTGCATGCTAGCTTTCCAACGTAGATAATACGACATTCATCCTGAACAAGCAAAAACAATTTGGTGCTGTTTATAAAATCTCGTTCAGTTCAGCACTTCCCTGACATGTTGTGTTAATTCATTAAAATTTTTTGGTTTTTTTGATCAGCGAATAACAGATTGTTTTCCTGTTAAGTGTACGTGATCGACATGTTCATGCTGTCTTTAGCATCTAAAATTATGATTGACCTGCATAAGATTATAGGCTAGACACATTTTTAAAAATAAGGGCTGCATAGGGACTGGGGACTAGAATAGGTTTCATTTCAGAAACTTAATTGGAAATTAGTTCATGATGATGGTTTTCAAAATCCTCTTTCTGTTGCAAGCAATTACCTGGAACATTTTGCTTTGTTTAAAGGTATTATATGAAAGCAGATTGGTGTTGACCTATATGAAATGAATTTGGATAGTCATAACAAAAGATAATAAATAGTAGTCAGCAATTCCAGGTAATTTCCAGGTTGACACACAAAACATTGATCATTTCTTTACTTTTGCAAATGATTAAAAACACTGATACCAAGTGAAAAAAATTATTTTAATTAAATTTCAAAGTTAATATAAGAATTGCTTATATAAAAGAGTAGTGACTGGAACATTTTTTTCTTGCCATTACTGTTTGTAAAATGTTGGTTAATACAGAGGAGTAATCTAATGAAAAATTTCAGAGTAGATTCTGAACCAGAGCGCCAAAAACTGAGCAGTTTACAATCATCACTGAACCTTTAATGATTACATCACAGGCCTTATGTCACATATTGATACCTGTTATTTGGGTGATTGTCAGGCTAGAAATTACTGTTTGTATTAGCACATGAACATTTTGCATTCTAATATGGCATTCCTCTGTCTATTTTAGCCAAGTCATTTTAAAAGTGGCATATTTAAATTATAATCGTGAGTCAAGAAATATCACACAAGGTGTTTGGCGAGCAAGCGCAGTGAAGGAAACCAAATGAAATTGCATGGAAAAATGTGTGCAACCTTGGAGGAGAGAGGTGCTGGAATTGTGAGACTGCTTGAAATACTGAAGTGAAAAGGGTTAAGATTGAATTAATGGAGGAAGGGAGAAGGGTCATGAGTGAGTTGGAACAATGGAGGAGAGAGCAACTGTGTGAAAACAAGTGGTAAACTCAGTTGGGTATGTCTTTGGAACTGGCTGATAAAGGGAAAAACTCTGATGGGGGTAAATTAGGCTGCCAATCCAACCTTAGTCAGCAGGTCATTTTTGTTTTTCCTGTCTGAAAGGCTGGTAACTGGGCTAGAGATGGACAGATATCCTTTAATTGGTCATTAATTTATTATGGATCTTCCTGTCCAGCACTTAATTGATGAAGTGGGGGGGTGGGAAGGGGTTGGTTACTGCCCCAGTGCCAAACTGCCCAGTTCTTTGCCCTTGCTACAATTGAGCCGGCCACTTCCATAGAAGGAAAAATCCCGCCAAAAGTCCTATTCACCCATCACCCATTATGCTTGCCAGCCATCACTGAAACCCAATTTGGCTGCTCCTTGATTTGAAAACTCATCAAATCCCTTCATGGTCCTGCTCCACATTTCTGTACCACCGTCAAACCTACAATCCTTACACATCTCTGCAGTCCTTCAATTCTAGTCACTTAGGGGAGGCAATCACCTAGTGATACTATGGCTGCACTGTTAATCCAGAAACCTAGGGGACCAGGGTTTGAATCACGCCACAGCAGTGGAAGTTAAATTCAATAAGAATCTGGAATTTAAGAGTCTATTATCCTTTGTCAATTGTCAGAAAAACCCATCTGGTTCACTAATGCCAATTAGGTAAGGGTACTGCCACCCTTACCTGGTCTGGACTACATGTGAATCCAGATTCCTTGCAATACGGTGACTCTTAGTACTCCCTGGGCAATTAGGGATGGGCAGTAAATGCTGGTCTCGCCAGGGACACGTTCATCCCATGAATAAATTTTTAAAAACTTGTGTATCCCAAACTTTAATCATGCATGATTTGCGGTTGTGATTTCAGCTGCTGAGAAATGAATGTCTGAAATGGCCTCTCTCTCTTTTCAGACCTTCCTTAAAATTTACCTCTTTAAGCCAAATCATCTGTCCTAACAGTTCCTTACGTAATCTGAGGCCAAACTTTATTTGAAAACATTTTTGTGAAGCATTTGAAACATTTTAATAAATTGTATATAATATATAAATGCAAACTTTTTCTGCGAAGGCTTGTTTAGTCTGTTGAAATTATAAAATGTTGCCTACTTCGTTTAAGTTATATTATTTTTTAAAAAGTACTGTAATTACAGTAACGTTTTAAGTAACAATCTTATTCCTGGCTGGCAAAACCCTGAATTCTCCCGAAACACAAGATTATCTTCAGCCACTAACATCTGCATTTCTTCTTTCAGTCTTTTGAACATTTATTACTTTTACAATAAAGGAACAGTGTATAGGTTTTTCCTTAATTTGCAAATCTGTTATGTCCCAGCTCATCATCCATGCCATTTATGAAGGATTACCTTTGCCAGAATGTACTATTTAAAGCTATTAATCTAGTTGGCATAAATGAATCATTGCAGATTTACCCAAAAATTATGTGCAGCTGATTTCTGAGAGAGATGTCCATTATATGGAACTCTGCAGCACAAAATACTGGTGGGAGCTTTAAAAAAAGGATTAAATATTTTTTAAATGCTCACATAAAACACCTGTGCTTCAGAGAAACATAATTAAAATAAATTTTGGTAAATCCAGAATTAGAAATGCTAACGCCGTCCTTAACTGACATGAATGGATTTGTTAAGTGCTCATAAATTAATAATGAATGTGCATTGAAACGAGATCAGTGTCACAGCCAATTACTATCTAAATGGAGCCTGTGTCTCTTGTTGGTGCTGAGATTAAAGCTGGGCACCATTGACGCAAAGGATTTAAACGTTAGAGACCCAAACACAAATCCTATTTGGGTAAAGGAGAGGAATGTGACCCTTCTTGTTGTCATTGGGTATAGTAATCTAGGTTTAATCAGTATCACTAAAACTAATGTATTACAATGGGTTGAGGCATTGGGAAAACCGGAATCTATAAATATTCATATTTTATTTTATCATAAAATTGTTGTGTAAAGCAAAATCAAATTCCTACTACAATAATAACATTTTGCTAAAATGATTCAAGTAAATGTCAATTTGGACTTTTCTTTTCTCTAATTCGGATGAAGGGTACCATCAATTCCTTTGAGTAGCCCTGTTTGAGATAGTCTTGCATTTCGAAAATGTAACAGTTCTGAAAATTAAGGGTCATATTGGTTTCAGACATGGGCTGGATTCTCATCTCATTGGTAATATTGAGGCAGGACAGGATTTCCACCCAGTCCTGCTGGTGCTACTGTACCATTTTTCTGGGTCGGTCTGGGTAATTAAGCAAAGCCATGGCATCACTGCCACCAAGAAGGGGTTGTTTGCATCTGAAGAAGAGGAGCCAAGTTGAATGGGCATGAGCTCCAAAGATTCAAAGACAATTTTCTTTAGGACCTTGGATAGTATTGGTGTAGGGAAGAGGAGGTCAGGTCAGATGTACTAGCAGAATTATTGAGGGCAACTAGCAGCCTGTGAAGAACAAGCTGGTGGCCTTTCTGATTAGGTCTGGGTGAAGGAAAATGGAGCCTGGGAGTTTTGACAACTTTGTTTTTAACCTTTTGTGTTGCTCTCCCATCTGTAGGTTTAGTGAATCAATAATTAATAAATATAACTGTTTTAGTCATTTGTATAAATGATTTGGATGTAACCGTAGGAGATATGGTTAGTAAGTTTGTAGATGACACCAAAACTAGAGGTGTAGTGGACAGCCAAGAAAGTTACCTCAGAGTAAAACGGGATCTTGATCAAATGGGCCAATGGGCTGAGGAGTGGCAGATAAAGTTTCATTTAGATAAATGTGAGGTGCTGTGTTTTGGAAAGGCAAATCAGGGCAGAACTTATACACTTAATGGTAATGTCCTAGCGCATGTTGCAGAACAAATTGACCTTGGAATGCAGGTTCATAAATCTAGAAAGTGGAATCACAGGTAGATAGGATAGTGAAGAAGACATTTGGTATGCTTGCCTTTCTTGGTCGGTGCACTGTGTAGGAATTGGGAAGTCATTTTGCAGCTGTACAGAACATTGGTTAGGCCCCTACTCAAATACTGCATGTAATTGTGGTCTTCTTGCAATGGGAAGGATGTTGTGAAACTTGAAAGGGTTTAGAAATGATCTACAAGCATGTTGCCAGGATTTGAGGGTTTGAGTGACAGGGAAAGGCTGAGCAGGCTGGGGCTATTTTCCCTGAAGTGTTGGAGGCTAAGGGGTGACGTAATGGAGGTTTATAAAGTCATGAGAGGCATGAATAGGGTAAATAGATGAGGCCATTTTTCCAGGGTGGGCACATCCCCTAGAGGGCATAGGTTTAAGGTGAGAGGAAAAAGATATAAAAGGAACCTAAAGGGCAACTTTTACATGCAGCTGGTGGTGCATGTTTGGAACGAGCTGCCAGAGGAAGTAGTGGAGGTGGTACAATTACATTTAAAAAGCGTCAAGATGGGTATGTGAATAGGAAGGGTTTAGAGGGATATGGGCAAAATGCTTGCAAATGGTACGAGATTTATTTTCGATATACGCTCAGCATGGGCAAGTTGGACTGAAGAGTCTGTTTCCATGCTGTCTCTCCCTGTGACTGTATGCCTCTAAGTAATGATAGCTTTAAAGCACCCACTAGCTCACATCTAAAGTAAATGGGCTGAATTTTCTCATTTTTAGGTTAAGTGCTATTTTCAGGCAGGCATCCCATCATGACTCAGCTACTTTCTGCACACTATATCCCACGCCTTCCCTTATTAATTATGCAACTGGCCTCTTTGACATCCTTCTCATGCAATCATGATGCAGGAGAGAGAAAATTTGTCACTGCTACAGGAACATTCTGACATACTCAGAAAGTGAAGCTGGTAACCCACTTTCCAGATAGATACCCAGAGGTTCTGGTGGATGGTGGTGATCAAGAGTAGGGCCATCTACAAAGAGGAAGCCAAGGCACCAGATATCAAGGGCCTGAAAACAGATAGCAGCCTTCTCTAATACCATCTTCAGGGAAGAAGGAAGCAGCAGTAACCACTCTGACTTTTAAGTCAGGAACGGTTGTTGTCTAGTTTCTTGGCAGAGAATGGGAGAATTGCAAGTTGCATAAAGCTGAGCTGATTTTGAATATTAATTAGATGCAAATACATGGAAATGAGGTAGTTGCTATTTATTAGAGAGAATCAGAACTTGCCATTGAAATCTTAAGGGAGGGGAAAATTGGCGCTATTTTTCTCAACAGCAAGATTCTTCAACCTTGTTTCAAACTCACCACATGTTCCCACAATTCTTGCTGTTACCCACTGAGCTCAAGAGTTGAGAAAGTTCCCAGTGATGTGTACAAACAGTCAACGTTCAACTCCATGTGCTCTATCTTCAGTACTTACCATGGCTTTGTTCTTTTTGTTCATTTGGTTTGCTTTTTCAAAGTTCTCTTCCTTCCAAATTTGTTTCTTGTATGAATATTTGTCCTGACTGCCATTTCTGTGGAAATTTAAGTAAAGCTATAACTTCTAATCGACAATAACTTTAAAATAGTACTTTTTTTAAGAAAAACTTGTACATGAATCGAAATATATTGATAAATTTTAGGAGCAGTACACAGCTCCTTTTGGACACTGTAAAAAATGGCACAAATGCTGAATGGCCATTTTTTACAGCTGTAGTTTCTAAATCTGTTTACTAAACATAGTTCATCAAGCACGGTTCTATGTTGTAAACTATTCAAATAGGATGACAAACTTAGATACTTAACTGGATTAGCACAAATGATAATAGTACTGGATGTGGTACTCAAAAAATTTGGCAAGAAAATTGTGCAAATTTAACTTACAGCTAAAGACACAAGGGCAATTGGGTTTGATTCATGACTTGGAGCCAGTGACAGACACATTAACCAATTCCTACATTTCGCTTCTGCTCACTTACAACCAGCGATTTGGAAGGATGATGGGTGTTTTTGCTTCCTCTTCTTCTCGAGTGTTAGTGCAAAGTGTGTGCGTGTTCCAATACCGTGAGGGTACAATCAGCTTTCATTATAATGTTTGTTATGGTTGAGTAACCTGACAACAGCCACCATCTTAGCTCATACAAAAGACTGTGCAAATGATTTGGTCAGATGTTCTAAGGTCATCAGGGCCCTTGGGACACTACATCATTAGCAGTCATAGCCTTCGAAAGGGAGATAGAAGGAAAATAGAATGTTGTGAAATCTTGAAAAAGTTATTTAGTATATCTTATAACATGAAAGCTTATCAACACATTCAGGTGTTAATGTTTTTTTTAAACACATAGAAAGGTTAAAAGTAATGTGGCTCACAACAGTTATTTCAAAAGACATTGAAAAATGTGACTAATTCAACTGATGCCTATAGGTTTTTTTGTCTTAAATATTTAGACTTGTTATATTTTCAGCTGATCCTGTTTACATGTTTACAACCACAAATTATTACAACACAAGGTTAATTTTATCAGTGGCATTACTACCTCAGAGGCACCAGTAAGGATACCCACTCATCTCTCTTCCAGCAAAAGAAAACAAACATGAATACTCAAGCAGGACAGCTGAGGCAGTGTCTAAATATTCCATGATGCCATCAACTTTGAGATTTGATTTGGTTATAAACATCACATTTCACCATCCTATACCTGCAGGGTTACATATAATTTTAGCTGCATTAATTTCACCACCTCCTGAAAAACATGCTCCAACTTCTCTCACCGTGACTAGTTCTTCTGGTCTATGCTGCCTTCCCTCTCCATTTATCTGTTGCATCTATTACAGTCCTTTGGCATTCACTAAAGCACTTTTTGGCTTCCCATGTCTTCCCTTATTCCACAAATTTCTCTCTTCTGCATTTCCATCTTACCAGTCTCTCATTTATGGTTCCCTATTTCTCTAACCTATGCTCCTCTAACATGTCTCTTACTCACTTGTCACAGATCTTCTTCTCTGCCTTCCATCTCTCCCATTCTCTTCCCCTCATATCCACCTTCTCCTTGCACACCTTGATTCAATTCTGTGCATGCCCACTAACTCTAACATGAATTTTGCATCAGGTCTTACTACCCTGTGTGCAGCATCATTGAAGTTTGACAAATGGCAAAATGAAAAAAAAAGAGAAATATGAACTATTTTTCTTTTGTGTAAGGTAATGACTGATTTGAACTCTTTTTAATGCAATAAAACTTCACTTATGATTTGATGCATCAAAGTCAGGTTTCAATCTAAGCAAGGTGAATGTAAGAATGGCAGTCAGCTGCAACTGAATAAAAAGTTTATGAGTTTATATGACAAGCGTCTACTGTGTTAATAGCAATAAAACTAATGAGCCAAATAAAACATTAAATTACATGTAAGTAATTACCATTATGATTGTTTTCAAAAGTCAATACATCAAATGCAGTTTAGAGAGATCAATTACCAAATGTCAGTCATGGCAAAGAGTATCAGACACAGCAGAACGAGCAAGGCCATGTGTGCAGATTACCAGCAAGTGAATAAACACGAACAGGATGGACCAGGATGGACTATCCAGCAGCATAAAACATCAGAGCCTTAGAGAAACCGAGGACAGAACATATATTATGAGGAGAGAGTGAGAACACAGATCATGAGAGTGGAAAGAACTTGAGATCCGAAAAAGGCAATAGCACCAAGTATCTTCCTTATTGGGATATCTGGTCGGCATGGATGGGTTGGACAAAAGGGTCTGTTTCCATTCTGTACATCTCTATGAGTCTATGGCAATACCCCTTTGTTAACATTATTCCATGATTTCCCTGTCAATAGTCCTAGTTCAAAGCTTCCAGAGGTGGGATGGAGAATGCATGGGGCTGAGATCAGCTTTCTGTTTCACTTTCCATTTAACTTTGCACAAAAAGTATTCAAAGTAGGAGTGAAGAAACCTGATGGTGGGGCTTACATCAGAAGTATCGGGGATTAGACAATCTTAGAAAATGATGGATGAAATGGGTATGAGTAAAAAAAAACGGCCATAGAAGCCAAAGAAAAATAAGTAAGTTGCCATACATGGTTGTGTTGGACATGATCCTTCTAGTTTATTTGATGATCCAGAAACATATTTTCCATAAATAGAATACACTGTACTTTGCTGATGTCAGCCCTATAACACTATTCAGTCATTTTATCAAATTCAAATCAGGCTCCAATTCTTCTGCTGAAGATTTCAAACCAATAATTAATATTAAATGGAGCTCAAGTTCCCACTTTTTAAGAGTCTTGTGGTGTAGCGGTAATGTCCTTACTTCTAAGCCCAACAATCCAAGTTCAAGCCTCACCAGGTCCAGTGTGTATGCCAACATGCCCAAACAGGTTGGTGCTTAGAAGATGGACAACTTTTTAAATTGTTTCTTTTTAAGTTTTGCACACCTGTTTTCAGAATAAAAGTTTGCAACAGTATTGTTAGAAGTTCAGCTCTAAAGCCTACAACGGAGCATTAGCATGAAGAAAATATATTAGAACTGTTTTAATAAATTAAATCAGGGAGAAACTTTTTTCATGAGTTGGTGACTTAATAGCAGGGCATAAATGTAATATCAGCAACAGCAATAATGTTACTGTGAGAAAAAAAAGAGAGTGGCTATCTAAAATAGTGATGAAAACAGGATCAATAATAGCTTATGGAAGAGTAGTGACTTGCAATACAAAACTAAACAGGGTGTAAAAAGTATAGATGCAGGGTAGGAATATAGCTGGAATATAGGAATATGGCAGGGGAGAGCGGAGGCAAATATTGTGGGCTTAATACGCCCTCTCTCTCTCTCTCTCTATGCTGTAAAATTCCATAATACAGTAGCCAATGTATATTTGCTCATTTCTCTCAAGCAAATACTGGAATGTTCTTTCCAAATGACAGATCAGTAATAAATGGCAAACACAAAACTCTGAATGTCAATCACATTATGATGTAGATTGTGACTTTACAATACGGATATAAATTAGCAACCATTTGGAATATTCAAATGTCTCACAGAATGAGTTGTGGATTTCCTAGGGACTGCTGCTGGCAGCTGGGAGAATTCTGCGTTCCTGTAGGTTTCCTGCTGCAATCGAGGTTACCACTCTTTGTGATTTCACTATCTGCCACCAAGAAGCAGCTTTGGCTCTGCAACATCGGTCTCTTGTAATCAGTTTGCCAGTCCAAGCTAAGGGGTGCCTGGATACAGGTTTAGCTAGCTGCTAGATGTTTGGGGAATAGCAAAGGGCACAGCAGAGAGACGGATGTAGAGTTGGGTGTACAGTGAAGCAATTATGGGATTAGGTTCAGATCAATCCAAAAGACTAATCATGCACTTGGTATTATGGGACAGAGGGACACTGAAAACTAGAGAAGAAAGGGAATCTGAGTAAAGGAAATCTGGAGATGAGGCTTAATTGAAATCAAGGACTCGGGAAAATGACCTTCCCTCCAGATCCGTTCCCATTCCCACCCACTTACCATCTCCCTCCAACAACCACCACAACCCCACAGAATGATGAATGGGTCAATTTTCAGGTTTGCACTAGTGGGTTAGTTCAACAGTATTATTTAATTTTCTTTTATGTGCAGGCGGAATGGAATAACACTTTTCAAAGTAGGAGATCAGCTCATAAGGATTGGGGTAGAAGAGCCAACAATGCTATGATGTTGTGTACTTGATGAACTGAATGACCTGTTCTTGGTTCAGATTTCATAGTCTTACTTTTTTCCAAGTGCAGACTTTGCATATCCTACCTGGCAGATTCCCTTTTCACTGCAAACCTGGATTGTGTGCGTGAAGGTCCAAAAGATGCTTTGCGCTGTTGGTTAGAGTAGGTCTTTGTTCGTTCCCTGTCTAATTGACGTTCTTGAGGATGCAAAGGGTCCTTTGGCAGTGACTTGGATTGTTTATGCAAGGCAATGGTTGGTGATAAAGCCCAAGAACTGGTGTCAGGCTTCTTCACCCAAGTTTGTAGCTTTATATCTGAATAACAGCAGCGTTTCTTAAGATCACAATCAGTGTCTTCAAGCATATGCTGCTTCTCATCAGTGATGGCTTCTTTTGGATAACCAAAGTGCTTGAATAATTTGGCTCTTATCTCTTGGTCTTTCATTGATTTCTTATTGCTGCTTTGAACTGGAAGTTCTTTGCTCATCTCTACTTTCTCACAATTAAGTCCATGGTTTGGAATGGGAGACATCTTCTGTCTCTTTTCATTGTAAAGTGAATAACTGTCATGTTTTTCCTTTACATTCTGTTGACCATTGGAGTTGGGAAGTTCATAAAGTCTCAAAATATTTCTTTCAGTTTCAGTCTCTGACCTATACAATTGGCAGTAATCATGATCACCAAAGCATCTAGTGTATGACCTTTTAACTTTTTTGCCTTCCATTTGAATGGGGGTAACTGTGGCTTTGCTAAGGTAAGCATAGAGCTCAGTTTGCTCTGGGTGTTTATTAACAAGACGTTTTGACAAAGAACTCCAATGATTTTTTGATGGTAACTGGTTAATTCTGTTGTCAACAGATGATTCAGTCTTTATTGATGTCTTGAAAGGATCATCTCGAGTTGTTTTGTGTGGTGGAGTAGTTGGAGGTGTAAGTCCTGGAGAACAAAAAAATCTAACATTGGTACTCAATAATACAAAATAATTGTCACTATTTTGTGTGACATAAAGGAAAGTGTTTCAATACAGCATTGAGGTGCTTGAAATTTTATTTTTAAATATATAACCACCACACTGTATAATGCTCCAAAGTAAAATATGGGGATTAGACAAAAATAAAGTTTTTGTCTTCCACATTACTACATCAAGTTAGAAATAAATTCATTGCTATGCACTTTCATAGTATTCCCCAGTGCACCTCTGGAATTATGCTTCTCAGATTTGAAAGCACATCAGAAATGCATCTAAATTATCTCATTCATATTGACTCAATGTCAAAAAACCACATAAAAAACACATAAAAGCCCGGAGCCAGAGTGAACTGGCATCTTCACTCATAACATTTAATATTCTGCTTGTGTCTATCGATAAAATAGATGCAGTCTATGTGCTAACATTCTGCTGACAGCACAAATGCATTACAGATCTCAGAAAGCTATGAAAGGAGTACTGTAAGACTGACTCAACGTTTTTGTTATATTTTTCTCAGTAAAGGTGATGCGGGTATTTAAATGAAACCAAGACATTTCTGAAGCTATCTGTGTCAGCATAAAACCTCTTCAACTGGTGCATGGAGTAATGAGAAGGATGCAAAACAAAAGGTGACGGCACTTCCAAACAAACATATATTTGTGTGAAAATTAGAAATTGTCTTTGATTTGTCTTACTTTGAAAAATGCCTAAACAGTACATTTGTCATGGCTGAAAACAAGAGTCATTAAAGAAATTTCAATCTTTCATAAAATTCTTCTCTCCTCTGAACCAGTCTGAGAGCAACAGGATTTTATCTGAATTAGTAATGGTGTCAGTTGTAAGTCTGTATCCTTACCAGCAGTTCCACACAGTTCTACGCTCAGAGTTTGTTCAAAGGGTTTGCTCTCAAGAGGGGAATCTTTGGAGTCACTGAAAATAGGAAAAATAAGAATGATGAAACTATAATATACTTAAAATGACATATTAAAAATGCAAAATGCAAGATCTTGAAATCACACAGCTAAGCACTGGTTTGGAAATGATGAAATTCTAATCCAAGAATTCAAACTGTAAGAGCCAGATTGGGTTTTGCATCTGCTGACTCCGTACTGAGTGTCACCTACCTTTCAGACTCTGGACTCAGTAACAAGCTTGTAGGTTTAGCTGCAAAAATAAATGTTGAAGAAATGTCAACGATGGAGTAACCTGGTGCTATTCTGTAAATCATTTGACTGTTTGTTATAGAGAATTAAGATATTTTTAGACAATAATTTTCAACCTCAAAGTTTTATATCAGGTCATAATTAAAATACAAGCTTTAATAAAAATAAAAGTACACAATAGTAAAGAGGAAATCGGTAAGATTTTAAGACAGAATGAAAACAAGATATTATGCACCAATTGGAATCATTCATTTGTAGCAAAAGAACTACAGATCCGAATTGTTTCTCCGTTGTATAGAATGAGTAATTTTTGAAGGGTGATATGACCAAAGTTTTATTGGAAAACATTAATCTAACTTAAGACAGTCCCTTATAAGTAGGAGGCTTTGTCGTAGTGCATAAATGCATCACATTGAGTACCGTAAACCTTGCACTCCAATTTACTCTGGAAACTGGCACTTTCTACACACGTGGCTTATAATGTGATCAAGAATAGATTATTTTGATGCTGCTTTGCGATTATAAAATTGGAGGTACCTAAAGTTGCTGTTTACTTATCATTTTCTGCCAATGCATGAATGGGCAGATGGAAAGATTAAGATTTTCTACCTACAACATTTAAAATGGCTACCACATCTTTAAGATCTGTTTTGTGCTTTGCCTTGATTACTTCCCTGATTTCTTTACGTTGCTGCACTTTATACTCTATACTTAGCTGACTATTTCTTTAAGAGACAAATAGAAATAGGGTTTGTAAACTGTTCTACTGAAATGGTAATTATCAGTTGGTACTTCTTCAATTTCAAGCAACATAATGGAAGAAAAAAGTAATTTCAAGGGTGAAAGCAGGTACTGGAAGAATTTCAATCAGAAAGCCACAGGAGTCTGAGGATAGACAGAAGGGTCATCTTCAAAATGTCCCTTTACAGACATAGGTACAAGATGTAAAATGTGGGTAAAACATCCAGTACTGCCAATCTGAGTTTTTTTTAAAAATTACAGCATCAACACTAAATAGTTTATTTAAAAATAATCTCAACTGATCCAGTTAAGTATTAAAGAGATGAAGAAAATTAACATCTTGAAATAAGATACTATTTCTTGGTATTCTGTCTACAGAAAGAAAGTGAAAAAGCAAATCGGATCATTGGAAGAAGCAACCAGCAGAGAATTCTCTCCACAGAATGGTAAAACAATAGTAAGAATATACAGAACTGAACACGGTTACAGGAGTTAAATTTTGTGTTAATGAAAATGATTGCAATTTTCCAAAAGACTGCAGTAATGTTATAATAAGCTTTGAAAGAGGCTCAGGGGCATAGTTTTGTTTAATTATTGCAAAGAATTAAGCAGATAGGCTAAACAGGATTACCTAGCTTTCTGCTAGTCCTGGTTTCTTGCATCTTGGTTTCATTAAATGGGAAGTCCTGTGCAGTAACGGCTTGGTGGTCCTCAACTATATTAGAGCATGGAACCATGGAAAGGTCAGGAATAAACGAACTTTCTTCATTGTTGTTCTCCTCAGTCCATCGCACTTGATTACAGGATTGTAGATGCTGCTGGTCATCTAGCACAATGCTTGCACCACTGTCACAGAGTTGCTGTCCACAACAATCTACCTCAATTTCTGCTACCTGCTCCTTCTCTTCCTCATTGAACATCTGCACATTCACAGACCCAGGCTCCTTTAGAATTTTCTTCAAATCTACTTTCGTCAAACTTCCACTTGAAGCTGACTCTAAATTAAATTTCAAGACCTCATTAGCCTGAGGGTTCAACCTTAATGATCGTCTAACCGCAAGGCATGTACTTCCTGGTTTCCTTGTTGTGTCCCCTGTTTTAGCAGCCCTGCTCTTACTACATTTCTTTCTGTGCTTTTCCAGTGTACATTTGATGGCTTCAGTATAATAAGTACGATCACATTCATTCCGGGGCACTACCAGAGGTACAGCAGCCTCAACTTTACTAGGTGAGTGAGTGTAAACTGGATACAAAGGATTATGAAGTCTATAAGGTTTGCTCACATCTAGAGCAATATTATTTTCCAATAGCTCCCTTAGTAAGGAACTCTTGGAATGCTCTCTCATATTCCATTTGCAAATATTTGGAGTACTCCTTCCCAGCCCTGACTTTAAGGAATTGGAGAGTTTCTGATTGTCTATGCTGGGTTTTATAAGCTCCTGCAAAGAGCAGTCACTGTTTGGCTTTTTACAATTAGCATTGCAGCTACCACCCTGTTCAGTCATGTCTACCAGATATTTCCTAGGTGGAAGACAATACGAGTGCATGTACTTGATAAGCTCAATTACTGAACGCAATTCTGCTTCCGTGGGAAACTGAGTGCTTTTAATCCAACTTCCTTTTGCTGATGCCACCACATCTTTGGACTTATTGGCTGCAAGGCAAGACGTGCCATTTTGTAGAATGTTTTGTCCTTGTTTGTGTTCCCCATTCCTATCATTGAAGCAATCCAATTCTTTGTTAGCACCATCATTAATACAATTGTCATCAACATCACCATCATCCTCACTCTCACCTTGCGGGTGATGTGACTGGTGATACTGTGAAGTCCACACTGGACTGCTTTGGTCTTTTTTAGTGAGTTTGGAATCATCTGTTTTAAACGGGGAAGGACAGGTAGTTGATGTCAGGTGCTTGTGTAACTCTGTGAATGTTCGATGATGACGTTGACAGGTGCTGTGTGGTTTACTGCCCTGTGGGCCTTCAACCTTTTTATTAAACAAAACAAAAAGAGGATCAGAGTACAATAAAGGCCAAAGAGATCAATTCATTAAAACTGAGACTTCACAAACTTCACTTTGCCAAAACAATTTTCACCACTCTCCATCTTAGTAATTCAAAAGCAATAATACAGTATAATAATAATAACAGTAAAGCTTTATCTAAAGACCTCATCTATATGGCAAAGGAGATTTCACATACTATTTCCTCGTAGGGCAAGACCTTTTGTTCTGCCATCTGAAGAGATAGTGATGACAGCACGACACCAATGTAATTTATTTATTATATGCTTACAGTAATACATCTATAAATTTTATTTGTTGGTTGCAGTCTGGAGTTCCATCCCTCACTTAAGGTCAGAGAGTCATAGAGATGTACAGCATGGAAACAGATGCTATTGTCCAATTTATCCATGTCAACCAGATATCCTAAATTAATCTAGTCCCATTTGCCAGCAGTTGGCCCATATCCCTCTGAATCCTTCCTGTTCATATACCCATCCGGATACCTTTTAAATGTTGTAATTGTACCAGCCTCCACCATTTCCTCAGAGACAAAAAAAATGCAGATGGTGGAATCCAATTCTTCAGGGTCACCACCCGAAACGTTGACTTCTCCACCTCCTGATGCTTCCTGGCTTGCTGTATTCTTCCAGCCTCCTGCCTGTCTACCACCACTTCCTCTAGCAGCACATTCCATACCACCCCTTGTGTGAAAACGCTGTCCCTTATGTCCCTTTTAAATCTTTCCCTTCTCACACTAAACCTATGTCCTCTAGTTCTGGATTCCAAACCCAGGGAACCGACCTTGTCTATTTACCTTTTGAATGCCCCTCATGATTTTATAAACTCGTGTAAGAGATCTGCCTCCACTGCCAGCCAATCACATTGGTCAGCAGCCCTGTAGTCTTAGTAGTGCTGCTGGTAGTAGAGGTCAAGGCTGTGACTCAACAAGGAGCTGTCAGATTCAAAATCTTTGACTCCATGGGCCAGGTTTAGTGTTGAGGGGAGTGAGCATATACAGGGGGGTTGACTTTTGAAGCAGCCAAAATGGAAGGAGGGCCCATGAGATAGGCACTTCACCACCCCAGTAATGTCCTGTTTGAGATTCCCGCAGGTTAACTAGCTAGGATTCCCTGCTGTCCCTGAACCCTTCCCGTCAATCTCAAAATTGAGGCTGGGCAAGGAAACAGCTAAGAATTAGCCATTTTGGGGCTATCAGTTGAGGTGAGTAGGCCACAAACTCAGGTGGAAACCCCCCACATCTGCTAACCTGCCGGCAGGACACAAGACATTCTGTCCGTGGGGTCTTCACAGCTTTTTCTCACTCGATGTCCACACTTTCATAACAGTCCAACAGGGGTAAGAAGTCCAACAGAATTTTAGCAGATTTTTCCCCTCCCTAACCCACGGACATGGTATCGATATCATTGTCCTCGCTGCAAACAGACCAGAAATCAAAACTGGAAGCTTCTGGGTTTATTTGCAACTCTGTAAAATATCAGTTAGACAATATTTGAATCAACTGAGACACCAAAGGAAATTTTGTATTTTTTTGCTTCAGTGAAATATTCTTCTACAGGAGCCACTTCTGTGACTCACCACCGCTAAAGATTATGAATTAAAGCAGTGGTAAAAATATTCTGCCATGATTGAAGGTACGAGAACGCGTTCAAAATCTATTACATTAGATCAGTAATATTTCGCGGAACTCAGAAAACGTTGCAAGTAATAATTAAACAATACAAACCAAAAATTAGTTATAACTGTAAAAAAGTAAAGATACACGCAATGCAGTATAAGGGAATAATACCTTGATAGAAGGGCGATGCGCTTTTGGCTTGTGGTTACTGGATGTGTTTTGTGTTGTACTGGTTCCCTTTTGTCGTTCATAGCTTAACTGCACATTTTGTGGAGCCAGAAGGAGTTTCCTTAACTATCAAAAAGTATATGTCAAAATATTACATTACAAGTTTAATATAAATTCCACTTACAAACAAAAACTCTAATAGAAATGTATATTATAGAATTTCTACTTTCTTCGTGTTAGATTTTTATAATATATACTGGACAGAGATTGACTGCAGATTGGGTCTTAATAAACCTGCAGTAATTATGGCATAATCGCTAATCCTCTTGTATGAATGTCAAAGCACATCAAAGACAGGGAATACACTGACATTTGCTGACTGTACTGACAGCTGCTGATGACATAAAACCTGACCAAAACCAGAAAGAAATTGAAACAGTACATATTATAAATAATAATAGACACCAGGGAATGGTATAAAAAAACTATAATTTAATTTCATGTTTCAGATGATAGATTATAAACTGTTCATGCATTGACATGATTAATGGAATCACCTGAATCCTCTGATTAGCATACTACACAGCCAGTATGCCCAAGTATTTCAAAAGCAAATACAGCGAATGCAGAAAATCTGAAACAAGAATGAAAAATGCTGGAAAAACTCAGCATCAGAACTGCTCTCAAAGATTGTCAAACGAAATGTTAACTCTGAACCTCCACACAAATGCTGCTTGACCTGCTGAGTTTTTCCAGCATATTTTATAATGCCCAGACATTTACTATTTTTGGCATCCACAACTTCTTTCAAAATTCTGAATCTTTTTCTCAGGAACCATTTTAAAACAAAATGGGCAAAAGATTTATTCAATAAATATACCAACCAATAAGTTCTGTTTTTATACAAGAGAGGATTCTGGTTTAACAAAGTTGGCAGAAAAATTCACCCTTATGAAATAAAGCTGAATGGTCCCATTTTTCTTTTTTGTTAATTCATTCACAGCATGTAGGGGTCATTGGTTAGACCAGTTCAAATCCCAAAGAATTTCCTCAGACAGCCACATTGCTGTGGATCTGGAGCAGCATGTTGGCCAGGCCAGTTGAGGAGAGCAGTTTCCTTCTTGAAGAAACATTAGCACACCAAATGGGGGTTTTCCTGACACTTGACAACGGTTTCCCAATCATCATTAGACTTATCATTCCAGATTTTTATTGAATTCAGATTCCAGCACCTGCTAAGGCCGGATTCGAAGCTGGATCACTGGATGAATAGTTTAGTGATAATACCAATAGGCCATTGCCACCATAGCCAATTAAAAAAAAACTAGAAGAAAGCTGTACATGGCATAATATAAATAAAATGCACATGCATCTTTTGTGGTCAAGTATGTCATAGTGATTTCATAGTTCAATGCTACAATGAAAGGATTGATGTGATTAGCTATGCCAAGTGATTTTATGCTTGTTTCAATCCACTACACACTTGATAACAGTACGATTGAATTAATTAAGATGCGTTCTGTTCTATTTCTGACCTATAAATTAATATTCAATCAAAACACTAGGATACTGAGAGAGGGTGCAAGATTGGGGCAAATGAAAATGACCTTCCATCAAATCATACCATGAATATCCAAAATAAGTTCAGCAGGAGATCATTCAGTCCCTGGGCCTGCACTGCCATTCAATAAGATTATAGCTGATCTGTTTATGTTTCAAATTCCACATTCGCATCACCTCCCAAATTGGCAAAGTTGCATTTTGTGATAACCTTCCAGGCAAATGTTCGGTTGCAGTGAGCTTGAAAGTCCTGCAGAAACAACCCAACAAAACTTTCACACTTTCTCTGGAGAGGGAGCTATCAGTGGCGAGGAGGGAGTAGATGAATGTGACTGAATTGAAAGCTGACCATCTTAATCCAAATTGACATAAGCTAGATGGGGCATTTGGAAAGACAGAACAAGTTGCCAATTGAAAGTTCTATTTAAGGAAAATTCCACATTTGTTTGGAACATTTTAAAATTAATGGTAAAATATATCAAATCTTAGCCTATTCATACATTTTGATTTCAGTAACCTATTTATTAACAGAAATGATTAATGGTGCATGCAACTTAACAGGAAACAAAACAAAAAAAACTTATTTTACTATTTTTAAACCTGAAAATTAAAAAAATTCAGACCTTATTTTGCCTACATTATACCCATGCAGCGGGTACCCAGAGGCTCATCCAATTCCTTTTAAACAGTAGGAAGGATTCTTACTAGAGATGGTTCATCAGCCTTTGTGGTGGAAGGACTGCCATCTGGTGTTGATAATGAGGCAGTTTCCAACGAATCAGTCACAACTCCATCTGCAAGTTCCTTGAACGCAGACAGGCTCACATCATCTACTTGGATGTCGTCCAGTGTCTCAGTGAGAGCAGCCAGCAAGGCCTCATTTTCCTCCTCTATGATCTAGAATATTGAAGCAAAGGAGTTAGATAACAGGAACTGGCACAATTGCACAATGTTTACCTTTCAAACTATGAGGAACATAGAAACTCACATTTAATTTTAATCCATTCTGTATAAACCAAGCAACACAGACAAATGTGCTTTTATTTATCTAGCCGACCGTCTGAGATTTGAATTTGGAAAACTACAATTTTTTATATCAGCCTCTCTCTATATATCATAAGTACATTAATGGAGATTGAAAATAACTGTAAAACAGGTTGTGTTCAATAAAAATCACTTTGGCAGCTGCTAAGAGCATAAGGCTTAACAAATTTGCACAACCAACTGGAAGGCCAAAGTTCATAAGGTTCATGATGTTGAAAGCATACCATAGCAAAACATTTTACTCTGATTGTATTTCTGCACAGGAGCAAGTATGAGACATAGGTTGTGATTGATTTTCAAAAGTATAAACCACTGTAAGAAACTTTTCATTACTCTGTTTCAGTATGGTGGTTAATTTAGCTGCCTACTAACCTGGAGACCTGGGCTAATTAACTAGAGAATGATTTCACAGCAGTTTGGGAATTTGAATCTGAAAGTAAAAGATTAGCACCAGCTAAAGTAATATCAAATCCAAAAATTCAATTGGTTCCATGTCTTTCAAGAGGCAGCCCTATCCATTCTGACCTATATAAGACATCAGAGGATGGCTCTTAACTGCTTCACCTAATTGACTCATGGGCAGGAAACAGCAAGTGGGGAATAAGGGATTCTTTTCAGGCTGGCGACCTGTAAGCAATGGGGTTTCACAGAGACCAGTACTGGTATCACAACTGTTTACAGTCTACAATAATGTCTTGGAGGAAGGAAGTGAATGGACTGTAGCCACATTTGCCAACATGATAAAAATAGGTGGAAAGATGATGGTGAGAGGGATAAAAAGAGTTTACAGAGAGATGTTGATAGGTAAAGTAAGTGGGCAAAAAGTTGGCAAATGAAGTACTGTATAGTGTGGGAAAATACAAAGTTGTTCATTTTGAAAGGAAGAACAAAAGAATACAATACTTTTGAATGGCGAAAAACTGCAGAAAGCTGCAACACAAAAGGGATTGGAGGATACATGTGCATTAGGCACAGAAAATTAGCCCACTGGTGCAGCAGCTAATGCAATGTCGGCCCTTATTATAAGGAGTTTGGAGTATAAGAGGAGGAAAATCTTACTGGAACTGTACAAGGTACTGGTGAAACCACATCTGGAGTTGTAGGAGTGCTGGTCCCTTTATTTAATGAAAGATATAATTTCAATAGAGGCAGTTTAGAAAAGGTTCATGAGGATGATCCCTGGTGTGGAGGGGTTGTCTACTGAGCAAAGGCTAAACAGATTGGAACTCTACTCACTTGACTTTAGAAGAATGAGAGGTGATCTCACTGAAAAATATAGGATTCTTAACAGGCTTGACATGGTAAATGCTGAGAGGATGCTTTTCCTCATGGGAGAGCCTAGTCTAGAGGGCATAGTCTCAGAATAAAGGAGTATCTGATAAGATTGAGATGAGGAAAGGTCTCTTCTCTTTGAACCTTCTTGCCACAGAAGGCTATGGGAGTAGAGTTCTTGTATATATTTAAGGCTGGGATAGATAGATCCTTGATCAGCTGGGGAATCAAGGGTTATGGCAAAAGGGAAGCAGGTATGAGGGAAATGACATCTGGGTAGAGCACTGCATTCCAGAAAACTCACACATCTCTTATCATTCTTTTTCAGGAAGGGAGTGATTCAAGAAAGGTGAATGTGGTTCTGACACTCTTTGGACAGTTGGTGCTGACTCAATGGGATGAATAGCCTCTTTTTGCATTGTAAGGATTCTATGATTCCATGATTGGGGTCACTATGGGAGGAGTCTCCCTCCTGTCTACTGCATGGAAAATAATTAAACATTCCTCCCCAAGTGCCTCCTCCCAGTAGCGGCAGAACTCCTCTCAGAGTTGCAGTGCAGTTTCTGCCATTCAGAGGTGCCACAGCCCTGAGTGCCAACATGCAGAAATTTCAAGAAAAGTGAAGGTACAGAAGCAACTGCTGGACATGCCCTTAGATGTTTGTCAGCAACTCCTATCTAATCCGTAAAAATGTGCAAACCATGATCCACATTTATCTCAAGGAAGACTAAGGTCGAATAAGGTTATATCAATCCTCTTCTCGAGTCATACCACTACTTTATCAGACCTCACTTCCAGCAATTTACCTACAAGTGTGGAGATAAGCTACAGAACAGACAGGAAACTGTTGAGCTAATCCATCTCCAATCCAATACTGAAATCAACCTTAGTCTTTGAGCTTCGGTATACAGATGACTGGCTGATAACATTCAGTATACTTGATGTCTTAGATTAACTGAAGACCGTAGGCCTTCATGACTGTAATACAGGAGGAGTGGGGAACTCATAATTTTAATTAAAATTAATAAAATGCATACTTAAACATATTTTCCGCATTGGTTGTTAATGTAATAAACATTTAAATAACGCACAATGTCCATTTATATCAAACTACCATGGTATGGTGTTTAGTAGCTTGCCTACAAAACCATAATGTCCTCATTTTCTCCTTCCTTTACTGAATATGTAGAAATAGCACGTGATTACCAAAACAAAATGTTTTAGCTCCAAAAGAATGCAAAGGTTTAATTTCTACCACGTTTTAGCTTATTTAGCATTTGCAGAATGGAGTACTAGATCTGAAATGCATACTTACTTCAAAAAGTTCAGAATCATCTGTATTATACTGGCTGGAAGTTATTTCTGTTTGGTCATTGTCCCACTGAAGTTCACTAAGGCAGCTAACTGAATCAAGGTCATTCACATCCAGCTGGGAAAGGTCAATTTCAGGAAAGTCTGAATATAGACGGTCATCACCGGCCACTGAACCATACTGCGAAAGAGAATAATTAGAGTTAGTCTGCTATAAACCTCAGTCACAGAATGAGGGAACAATCTAGATAAAATTAACCCTTTAACATGACTTCTATAGAAATAACTTTATGATGGTCATTGTGATACAGTGCAAATTTGATGCCAAAGTAAGCATACAAACCAATTAATATTTCCCATTGACTTATGCTTATCATATTAGGTGCTTTTAATTTTTCAAAAATTCTGCATGGTAAAGCACTGTATGGAATTACTACCACACACTAACTCTAATAAGGTCATTAACATGAAGTGAATCCAAAACTAAAAGAGACATATATATGCCTTTTGTTAACAGGAATTTGGTTCTTGCAAGCATAGTTTATGGATATACCAGCCAGTTCAATTTTATGATCAACACTTTGCACCAATAGGTAATAATGCTTTACTTGCAAGCATATAATTTGTGCTGAATAGAGACTCTTGCAGTGCAGTGATTGTGTCCTAGTTTCTCAGGTTAACCAATGTTAATTTCATACTCTGCACAGTATGCAATAGACTACAGGAAGTATGAGAAAATTATACCGTTACTATGTTTAATATCAAGAGGGTGAAATTGGCTCTGTAGATATCATTTTTTTTCCAGTCAGGAAACAGTTGCAAAGAAGTTCACATGAACAACTTTAGGGAAACATCCGATAGTATTGTGATTTGCATCTGATGATGACCTAAAGCAAACATCAGGGCCTGAGCTGGGTCAGGTTGACTAGGGAGCAATTTTGAAATTGTCCCATCATGGTCCCTCATGCCCCATGTCAAACTATGGCACTTCTATTCAGAATTGCCCACTACACACTATATAGAGATAGGAAATCCTCAAGTGGCAATATGATGTGTAAAATAAAGCTTTCTAAAATGTAATTTCATTCAGTATTTTGTACTATACTTGTTTCATTACAGATCAATAAACATATCAATAATCCAGACCCTTTAAAATATCAATAATATAAATTACAACCATTTGAAACTTCTTAAAAACTTGTGTAAACAAACATTGCGAAATTGACAACAAGCTAAAGCTGTCAAACAAGCAGGGGCTTGGATGTTTCAACATTTTAGAGAAATAGACATTTGGGCCATTAGATAAGAACGCATAGAGTTGCGGCTGATAACCCAAACATCTATTACCCTGTTGAAGCACCTGAATTCTGGTGAAAACATTCCTGATGGATGGGGATCACAGCCTGGCCTGGAGACATGAGTTAAAGTAAACAGGCAGGAAGGCTGAAAGAACCCAACAAGCCAGGCAGCATCAGGAGGTGGAGAAGTAGCCATGCTTCAGGTTACACCCAAAATGTCATCTTCTCCACCTCCCGATGCTACCTGGTTGCTGTGTTCTTCCAGCCTCCTGACTGTCTACTTTAGATTCCAGCATCTGCAGTTTTTTCAGTCTCTGGAGGCATGACCTAGCATAGATGATGAATTATTAGTGTGTGAAAGGTAAAGTGGTATGGTTTGGCTTTCACTACTTGTCTTGCAACTGGGACAAATTTCTGCACCTGTGAGTTATATTACGCTCCCAATTTGCCACCACCCTATCTCTAATCATGTTGCCAACTTTATTCATAGAGGTATCTGGCTGCCTCTAGGGCCACCTCTGAGCTCTTCTCCCAAGTCATTAGGATCCTTTTGTTGGTACTTTCTCCCAAGGCTAGCAAGTTGAGCTGCGAATTTTCCTGATTTCCACTATCTGCCTTGATGATGAAAATAAGATCTCTTAAATACTTCCACAGAATTATATATAAAAATTGACTTGTCATAACTGCCACGTTACTGGATACCAACATTAGAAAAGGGTATGGAATGCTTTGCCTGCAACGGTAGTAGATTCGCCAAGTTTAAGTGCATTTAAGTCGTCATTGAACAGGCATATGGCCGTACATGGAATAGTTAGGTGGGATGGGCTTCAGATTAGTATGACAGGACGGCGCAACATTGAGGGCTGAAGGGCCTGCACTGTGCTGTAATGTTCTATGTTCGAAAAATTAGCTTAATGTGGGTCAGAAGCACTCCATGTTCAAACTGTGGGCCACTACTAGCTTCCTTTCAATTTCTTCCCATTTCCTTTCATCATTCTGCCCAAAACCTACATTAGGCTTCCAATTTGCTATCACCTCACTTCTAATCATGCTGCCAATCTTAATAAGCACTTGCAATGTATTCTGTGCCTCAAGCACACTCCAATTTGGGCCTGATCCAATTTCTGGGTCCAAGGACCTACTCAATTTGTGGCAGTCTGACTGTCCATAACAGCATTAAAATCATACACCAACTATTCAGCTGAGCAATTAGAATCGGCACATTTCCAGCAAATGAAGGACAAAAGGATTTTATGATTTAAAAACCAATAAAATTCAGTATCATTATTATCTCATGAGTTCCAGAAACCTCTTGAATAACAGCAATAACACACAATGCAATAAGGCAGTTTTAATTTATTCTACAATGTTTGATAAGAAGGTTCAAAGTGGGTTTGAAGCAACTTTGCAATGCAATGCTATCGGTGCAAAGGACCGGTGACAATTTGTTGTGGTTAATCACAATTTTTGATATGGCAGAGTGATCACCACGTTAATGTGAACTGCTGTCTTGGTTTTAAAATATTTACCTGCACTTACATTCTATTTGGAGAAAGTGAGGACTGCAGATGCTGGGGATCAGAGCTTAAAAATGTGTTGCTAGAAAAGTGCAGCAGGTCAGGCAGCATCAAAGGAGAAGGAGAATCGACGTTTCGGGCATAAGCCCTTCTACAGGAACGAGGAGGGTGTGCCAAGCAGGCTTAGATAAAAGGTAGGGAGGAGGGACTTGGGGGAGGGGTGTTGGGAATGTGACAGCTGCAAGGAGGTTAAGGTGAGGATGACAGTCCGGAGAGGGGGTGGGGGCGGAGAGGTCGGGAAGAAGATCGCAGGTCAAGAAGGCAGTACCTTCCCCTGCAACCGCAAAAAATGCCAAACTTGCACCCATACCTACCCCCTCACTTCCCTCCAAGGCCCCAAGGGATACATCAATATCCATCAGAAATTCACCTGCACCTCCACACACATCATTTACTGCACCGGTCCTTTGCACCGCTGAACCCGATGTGGCCTCCTATACACTGGGGAGATAGGCCGCCTACTTGCGGAACGTTTCAGAGAACACCTCTGGGACACCCGCACCAACCAACCAACTGCCCCGTGGCTGAACACTTTAACTCCCCTTCCCAGTCCGCCAAGTACATGCAGGTCCTTGGCCTCCACCATCACCAGACCATGGCAACACAACGCCTGGAGGAAGAGCGACTCATCTTCTGCCTAGGAACCCTCCAATCACAAGGGATGAATGCAGATTTTTCCAGCTTCCACATTTCCCCCCCCCCACCTTTTCTCAGTCCCAACCCTCAAACTCAGCACCGGCTTCTTGACCTGCAATCTTCTTCCCGACCTCTCCTCCCCCACCCCCACCCCCACTCCGGCCTATCACCCTCACCTTAACCTCCTTCTACCTATCGCATTTCTAACGCCCCTCCCCCAAGTCCCTCCTCCCTACTTTTTATCTTAGCCTGCTTGGCACACCCTCCGCATTCCTGAAGAAGGGCTTATGCCCGAAACATTGATTTTCCTTCTCCTTGGATGCTGCCTGACCTGCTGCGCTTTTCCAGCAACACATTTTAAAGCTTAAATTCTATTTGTCAACTGATGTAACAGATAAAGCACTTTAAGAAAATAATTTTAAGAAAATACACTACCTTGTATGATTCCAATCACAATAAGATTGAATTCCCTCCTTACAAGTGCATCAGATAATCTTTAAATGACAAAGAATTTCAATAGCAAAGATAGCCATATCATACCCTGTTGTTTTGAATAAAGCTATTATTCACAAGGTCTCTCTTGTATTAAAGCCTCGAGGAAAGATTCTAGTCACACCTGCTTGAAGGACCTGTATGCTCAGTGATTTTTAAAAAAATAAATAAATGAACAAGCCCTGGTCTAATCAATTTAAATTAATTTTACTTGTCTAACTCAGTTCTTCCAATCAGTCCTTTGAAGGTCTTCTAGAGTATGTGGTGCTGAGGTAATCAATTTTAAATGGTTGCTGAAAGTCACATTTTGGTAGTTCTGAGGAGGAACAATCAATCTGAGTGAGTTTCCTTCCAGCGTCTGGCAGCAATCTTGATGTCACACTGCAGGTTTACACTAGATGCTGTTGACAGGTAAATGCACTTAAAATCCCATCTGTTTCTCAATACTGAATCCCTGTTCTAATGATAGCACTTCCCTTCACTGCAATGCAAGGTGACTTCTGTCTGCTGCACCAAAAGTGCAAGTGTGTTTTTTTCATGTACTCCAGTATCCTCACTGGAGATGTGGCGTGACATCAGAAATATATACTTGTTTTCTGATTTCACTGCACTCCTAATACATTATTCAGGGTCCAAAATTTATTTTCATTTTATCTAACCTTTTTATAATTTCTTCCCAGTTTGCTTTTATTTCCAATTTTACTTTCTAGTTTTTTTCAATACTGATCATCAACTTTTAATTGTTGCATATCCATGAGAAAATGAATACGTTCCAAACAACACATGCAATGAAAAGCAATGCTCCTTAAAGAAATTGAAAGTTCTCTATGGAGTGATAAGTATAACTGCTCATCACATCAAGGCAGCAGTTAATCAACTGTAATATTAAGAAGATTTGGTAAAATTGAAATCACTGGCTATCTAGGGGTAAGTACTGGTCTGAGTACATGGTTGTTGGAGGCCAACTATCTCAATGCCAGGATATCACTGCAGGATATCCACAGGCAGGATAATGTTCCTGGCCCACCCATCTTCAGATCCTTTATCAATGACCTTTCCTCCAACATATTTAAAAATCACACAACAACAGGTTTATTTGGAAGCACTAGCTTTCAGAGTGCTGCTCCTTCATCAGGTGGTTCTCCAAATCAGGTCCTCCAACATAAGGTGAAAAGTAGCGATGTTCATATCATTCATAAGTGTTCAGACACTGAAGCAGTCTGTGTCCAGATACTGGAAGACATGGAAACATTCAGCCTCACGCTGCTAAATGGCACATGACATTCACATTACACAAGTTTCAAGCAATGAACATCTCTAACATGACAGAATCTAAAACTTTCTCTTTGGTATTCAATGGAACAGCAATTGCTAAATTCACTACTGATCAGATATCAAACTGGAGTGATATTACAAATACTGTGGCTTCAAGAGTATGTTAAAGGTTGGAAATTCCTCAGCATGTGACTCTTCAAAGCCTGTCCACCATCGACAAGGCACCAATAAGTTGTTGAAATATGAAATGTTTAAAAATGTCCAATGGGGGAGGTAGAAACAATTGCATTTTTTAAGGTTAGAAGCAGGGCACATGGGAGCCTGGGACAGTGCAATTAGTTTTGGATTGTTTTAGCAAAGGGTTGGCAATGACAGTCCTTTGATATTAATATCGAGAGTTCACTATTAGAGAAGGTCACCAACGTCTTCAACTGTTGCAGCACAAATACTTTCTTAGTGCACTTATGTTGGGAGTCAGCCAGATTCATCTTTATTGAAGCGCTGGTGCTTTATATGCTGCACAATGCAGGTCAGCAAGACACATTAAAAGCAAATTAATGCTGTTCAGTTTTACAGTGATGCTAATTTGCTTCCTGTGTTATGATAGTGACTATATTACAAAAAATACTTCCTCAGTTTTAAAGTGCTTTGCAACATCTTGAGGTGAAAAACTTGATGTAGATGTGAAGCTGAGGACCTCAGAGGAGGCCGAGACGGATCATCTACTCAGCCCTTCTGGCTGAAGATTGTTGCAAATTCTTTTGGACTGATGTATTAGGTTTTCCAATCATTGAGGATGGGGGTGTTTGTGAAGCCTCCTCTCCCAGTTAGTTGTTTAATTGGTCATCACCATTCATGAGCTTAATTCATTATCTGTTGGTAACGGAATCACATAGCCCTGACTAAAATTTGTTGCTTATGCTGTTTGGCTTGCAGGTAGTCCATTTATAGCTTTGCCAGGTTGACATCTTATTTTAGGTATGCCTAACAGGCCCTCTTGCACTCTCCATTGAATGAGGGTTGATCCCTTGAATGATGGTAATGGCAGTGTTGGGGATATGTTGGGTCATAACATTATAGATTCTGTTTGTGTACAGTTCTGGTGTTGCTGATGGCCCACAGTACTTAATGGATGCTAAGTCTTGAGCTGTTAAATATGTTGAAGTCTACTGCATTTAACAGGGTGATAAAGTCAAATGACACGATGGATATATCGTCAATATGAATGAAGATCGGACAGCGTTTCCACGAAGACTGTGCATTGGTCATTACTATCATGGACAGATGAATCTGTGGCAGACAAGTTGGTGAGGGAGAGATCATGTATGTTGCTCTACCTTCTAGTTGCTTTCTTCACCTGCTGGAGATCTAGGCTAGCTGCAATGTCCTCTTGGACTCAATCTGCGTGGTAAGTAGTGGTGCTACCAATATTTGGCGATGGACATTGAGGTATCCCTACCTAGGAGTGTGGTCTGCATTGTTGCCACCTAAGTGCTTTCTTCAAGTGTCCAACCTGGACACATATTGATTCACCAGCCAAAGAGGGAGCGGTAGGTGGCAATCAGCAGCAGGTTTCCTCGCCATATTTAGCCTGATGTCATGACATTTCAAGGGATCCAGAGTAAACATCAAGTGCTACCAGAGCAATTCTTTTCTGATTGCATACCACTGTGCTACCATCCCTGCTGGGTCTGTTCTTCCAGTTTTGCAGAATCTAACCAGGGATGGTGTTATTTGGAACATTGTGCATAAGATGTAATTCAGTAACTACGACTGTGTTATGCTGTTCTGTGACAAGTTGGTGATACAGCAATAAGCCACGTCAGTCCCTCAAAGCCATGGGATTGGCTATTAAAGCATGCCTTCCAGTAATTGGCTGATGACTGTCACAAATGCTTTCAGCATAACCTGAGTAGAAGTAAGTCTTTCACCTTGGTAATAATCAGCTTGCTTGGTGATTTAAACTAAAAGTCACAAGATTTGAGTCATGTTGAAAACTGGTAAAAAAAATGCTGAGACTCTTGAGTTAGTGAGCAAGCAGTAATCCATAGAAGATTGAAAAATTCTTAGTTGGCAATTTTACCATTAATTATTAAATTTAATCAGTCATTTTGGAATGCTTAGCCAACACAGATCTGTACTGATGCCATGTTAACACTGAGCCATGTGATTCATTTGAAGATACATTTAAGTGTCTGGATGCACTGACATGAGCTATTTAGGAGATAGGCTAGCCAACCTAAAATAGCCAACATCTTGCTTTTGTAAGGTTCAGAACAATTGTTTTAAAAATATTTAGCTTAATTTTTTAAAAAAAAATAAAGCCCTGACAAAAAACAGTTCAATTATCTAAATGGTCTAGCACTCTTGTAATGTAATTTGAATAAGCATCAAAAAATTTGAAGTTTCTACTCGAAGGTACAAAACAGTCAAATGCAAGCATTGGCTAATTTTACGTTTGGTGTTTATCAGTAATCCCATTCAGGGATAGAGTTATGAATAAGAAATGTAGCATCCATAACTTTAATGCACTCGAACTTCAATCTATTAGGATCTTAATAGGATTTTTTCTTGAACGACTGGAAGATGAAAATATCTTGATGGGTTGACCTACTCATTAATTGAAATGTTGGAAGGATCCTTACCTGGTCTGGCCTACATGTGACTCCAGACTCAAAGCATTGTGGCTGATTCTTAATTGTTTCCTGGGGATGGGCAAGAAATGTTACCTTAGCCAGCAATGTCAGAAAATGTGTTGCTGGAAAAGCGCAGCACGTCAGGCAGCATCCAAGGAGCAGGAGAATCGAAGTTTCGGGCATGAGCCCTTCTTCAGGAATGGACATTGAGGTATCCCTACCTAGGAGTGCAGTCTGCACTGTTGCCACCCTAAGTCCTTTCTTCAAGTGTCCAACCTGGGACACCCCGTGCTGGCCTCTTACCTGCCCTCGATCTCTTCATTGCCAACTGTCACCGCGACATTAACCGCCTCAACCTCTCCACCCCTCTCACCACTCCAACCTCTTACCCTCAGAACGTGCAGCCCTCCACTCCCTCCGCTCCAACCCCAACCTCACTATCAAACCGACAGACAAGGGAGGCGCGGTAGTAGTTTGACGCACTGACCTTTACACCGCTGAGGCTAAACGCCAGCTCGTGGACACCTCCTCCCACTGCCCCCTTGACCATGACCCCACCTCCCACCACCAAACCATCATCTCCCAGACCATCCATAACCTCATCACCTCAGGGGATCTCCCATCCACCGCCTCCAACCTCATAGTCCCACAACCCCACACTGCTCGTTTCTATCTCCTGCTCAAAATCCACAAACCTGACTGCCCTGGCCGACCCACTGTCTCAGCCTGCTCCTGCCCCACTGAACTCATCTCTGCATACCTCGACCTGGTCCTGTCCCCCTTAGTCCAAGAACTCCCCACTTACGTTCGGGTCACCACCCACGCCCTCCACCTCCTCCATGATTTTCACTTCCCTGGTCCCCAATGCCTTATCTTCACCACGGACATCCAGTCCCTGTACACCTCCATCCCCCATCACGAAGGACTCAAAGCCCTCCGCTTCTTCCTTTCCTGCCGTACCAACTAGTACCCTTCCACTGAAACCCTCCTTCGACTGACTGAACTGGACCTCACTCTGAACAACTTCTCTTTCCAATCCTCCCACTTGCTTCATTCCTGAAGAAGGGCTCATGCCCAAAACGTCGATTCTCCTGCTCCTTGACCTGCTGCGCTTTTCCAGCAACACATTTTCAGCTCTGATCTCCAGCATCTGCAGTCCTCACTTTCTCCCAGCAATGTCAGAGCCCTGTAAAGGAATATAATAAAATCTCCACTTTCAACCTTAAGTTGGAGGAGAGGTCATGACAGAGCAGCTGAAGATGGTTGAGTGTAGGATGCTCTCTTGCAAAACACTCTTGTCCTCTTCTTGGTGTTAGATGTGACTCAAAAGAGTGGCATGGTTTTCTTATGTTTTTCATTGACATCAGTTTTATTAGGTCTCGTTGACACCACACTTAGTCAAATGCTGTCTCAATGTCAAAGGCAGTCCCTCTCACCTAACCTCAAGTTGAATTATTTTGTCAAATTTGAGTCAAAGCTATAGAAAATGCAGGGCTGGCCCTAATGGAACCCAAATTTAATGGTACGCAGTTATTGCTGTGTGAGTGCTACATGTTGCATGACACCTCCCATGCTTTGTGAATGATTGAGAGGAGACTGATGAGATGAGGGAGGTGGGTGGTGTGATGAATGGCCATAAAAGGATTTGTCCACTTCTTATAAAGGACATACCTGGACACTTTTCCACACTGTAAGGAGATGTCAGTTTTACAGTTTCAATGGAACAGTTTGGTGAGTCACACAGAGGAGTCATTCTGGAGCATTATTTCTAGAATGTTTCAGGTCCAGGTGGCACAGTGGCCTAGTGGTTAGCACTACAGCCTCTCAGTGCCAGGGGCTCAGGTGCAATTCCAGCCTTGGGAGACTGTTTGCATATCTCCCCATGTTTGCTTGGGTTTCCTCCAGGTGCTCCCGTTTCCTCCCACAATCCAAAGATGTGCAGGTTAGGTGAATTGGCCATGTTAAATTGCCCATAGTGTTAGGTGCATTAGTCAGAGGGAAATGGGTTTGGGTGGGTTACTCATCGGAGGGTCGGTGTGTACTTGTTGGGCCAAATGGCCTGTTTCCACACTGTAGGGAATTTAATCTAATCTTTGGTGTATTCAGTGCCCTTGGCCATTTGTTGAGTGAATTGAATTGACTGAAGATTGGCTAGAAACAAAAAAAACTGCACAGCTTGAAACCAAAGAAAACAGACAAGAGGCGGGAAGAACACAGCAAACCAGTCAGCACCAGGAGGTGGAGAAGTCAACAATTCGGTTATAATCCTTCTTCAGGACTAGATGTGGGGGTAGGGGGTGCTACAGATAAAGGGTAGGTTTAGGGATAGTAGCAAAATGGTGAAGATTGGCAGCTGTTTTGCTCACAGGACAAGGCTGAGATTGATCATCAACTCAGTATCACTGGTTGAAAATGGCTGTGAATGATTCAGCCTTAACTTTTGTAGTCACATGCAGGGTTCACCCATTATTGATGATTGGGAAAAGTTGTAGAACTTCCTCTTCCTTAGTTGTTTAGTTTTGCTCTCAGCATTCATAGCAGGATGAAGCAGGACTGAAAAATTTCGATCTGATCCACTGGTCAATTATAAATTGGCTGCATTCATGGCTGAAAAGCACTTTGAGCTGTCCTGAGGTCATGTAAGGTACTAGATAAATGCAGTCTTGTTTCCTGCTGACTGCAATGCTTGCCAACAGACTCTACACTAATTCTCTTGGGTGTAAAACATTCTGCTTATAATTCAAACTCTTTCTCATCGTTAAGGTCATCAGCCCAGGTCTGACCTGAAGTAAAATGCTCTTCAATACAATTCTCCAAAGCAGTATGATGCAAGAACTTGTTATTAGAAAACAAAATGCAAGACATTTGCTCACCTGCCTTTTGTGCTTCTGCTTTACAGCGAAATGAAAACTATAATTGCAACCAAAACAGACAAATTATCTAGTGGTACTCCCTGCCAATATGATTCATTCAATAAAATTGGCAAAATGAGAATTGTCAGGTTTTCTAAATTGGATGTCAACCTGAATATAAGAACATTTGCTTCCAATGCAGCTATTCTCTGACTGCAAGCATTTAGCTTTAATTCAATGCACTAAAAGGGTCATCTTATGTTTTTTTTTCATATTGTTCACCAAAAATATGTTTCTCCACAACAGTTTCAGTGTTTTATTGCTATAATGAGTATTTCAGTGTATTGAACTATGAATACCAGGTAGTTTTATTTCCCATAATTGAGCAGCTCTTCTGCATTACAATTCATTTATTTTAATTGAAGTGAAGGGACCTATTTTACACCACAAGCAGGAGTGTAAAAACAACTGAGAGAGTATTTCAACACATATGCAGCCTTCCAATCCAGTATCATGCTGACATTTATATACTTGAACAGTTCAGTAGATAGTTAATTAAACTGGAATGATCCAAACGGCCAGCCAGCAAGCAATTCCCAGCAGGGTCCCATGATCATGGAGTGTTATTTATATATACTCTTGGTTTTATTATTAGAAGGCAGCATTCATGCCTGTGAAAGCAAAAGCGCATCCTCTCACAAGCACTATTTCTTGCTCACAGGCATTATGGCAGCAAATGCAAATTTCCATTGCTGAAGGCATGGAGTATGGCAGATGACACTTTATTTTGGTCACAGAAGAATTGAGCATTGACATTGCCAAATTGAGCAGGCAATCCAATTTTCACAATAGTCATCTGTACAATCCAGCCTTCCACATCAGCATGCATCATTATTTCAATCTTGCCACTGAGAACCAAATTCAACACCTCTTAACAGGACAAATATTGAATGTCAAACTCTACTGGGAAGCTATTTCCACAGAGAAATCCCTTCACAATGTATATGGGACATGAAGTGTCAAACATGTGAATGTAGTTTTCTACATGTTTTTAATTTAACCTCGTGCCATGGAAACTTGCCCTATTATAAACTATAGATTTAAAATGTGCACATTTCACATTGGACACAGTCAGTTCTATTAATTTACAAAGCCATATCTTTTGTGGAATACCTTAAAAGAAATTAACTAAAAGGCATTTTTTCTCCACACAACATGTTGTTAGATGATGTGAAATCCACTCCCTGAAAATGTGGAGGAGGATGATTTAGTAGTTATTTGCCCAATGTTACGCTAAGACGCCAAACAAGGCTCACTAATTTGTTAAAGTTCCAGACGCAATACTTCAAATCATCAAGCTCCCAGATGATGAGGGATTAATGATAAAAGTTAATAAATGGTAATACAGATCAGTCTCAATTGTTCATGAAGAATTGATAGTTGAACCATGTGACTGTTACAGTAGAGTTAATCGTTAGCATTGACATTGATAGTTGAATAGTTGATATCACAATCTTTAGTTTTGCAGATTGGCTGAAATTCTGTAGTTTTATTCTGCTTCTTTTTATGGCTGCTAGCTGCCTCTTAAACTAAGAGATTTCTGTTACCTGAAACACAGGGGTGACTGGTGAATTGCTATTCAACTATGATTACTGCAGGCTGGTACACATGCAAATGTTCAGTCCCATGACCACATACTAGTGGAGCTGAGACTGGCTTTTTAACCTTTGCCATTGTGCATTCGTCAAAAGGGAGAAAATGCAAAATGCATCTGCAGTTTGGGAAATAAACCACAAGGGATGTCTCGCTAGCATGCAAAGGGTCATCAGCCCTTTGCTACTTTTGCAGTCAAAAAAAAGAATCACAGTCCAGTCTGTTTTGATTTGCCTCATCACCCTTTGTACGGCTGTTGGTAGAATTCCCTATGCGTAGGTAATATGACCTGGTCCCTCTCTCCAGGGAGTCATTTAATTTACATTTGCAGCCATTTTTGGATGCTTCAGCCATCTTCTAAAACAAAAAAAACTTGGAATTGTAAGTTAAAATTATCCACAGTATTTTAGGGTCCTGACCTCTGGCTGTCACACAAAGGGAATTGGATATCTATTTGAAAAGGAGAAGATTGCATGGACATGGGCAAAGAGAATGGAATGAATTGGACAGTTCTTTCAAAAAGACAATGGAGCAAAAGCCCCCTTGAGAGCTGGAAATGTTCTACATTCCATGGACCATTTATGTGACCTTTAATGATATAAAGGAAATTTCCAAGATGGAATCAATCAAAATGGGAGCGATAAATTTTCTAGTAGATGCCATCTTCCCAGACATTTTAATGACCGTTTTCGGAGCTTGGGCATTGGCCTGACTCAGGTGGGAGCCTTTTACACTTTAAGTTTACGCCTAATACTCGCACAAAGGATTTCAATGAAATATTTAAGACAAGTGAGCAAGGGTATCCTCAAAGATAAAAAGCCAAACCTGGCAAACAATGAGTGAGGTAAAAGCAAAATATTGTTACTCTAGAAGTTTGAAATTAAAACACAAAATACTGGAGAAACTCAGATCTGGCAGCATCTGTGGAGAGAGAGGAACAGAGTTAACATTTGAGCCAGTTATGACTCTTTCTCAGAGCTGCGTGGAGGTCTGATACGAAACTCAAAGAAAATTCATGGTGCTAATGTTCAGGCTCCTTCCTTCTGATCTGAAAAATCCTCTTTGAGCCAAATAGCTGATGGTCTCCACGATCTCAGATCTTTCTCAAGGCAGATCAGATCATTTCAGGTGCAGCTGGCCAGCAGGATGCCAATGAGGTCAGGCCATTAAAATAGAAAAGTTTTCTCCTGCAACAGTTGACCCAATGGCCTGTATATCCCATTGGCTCACTGCCAGGAACTAAAATTCACCCCAACGTCTTCTGAGGTGCATTCTCCGCACAATTTTCAAGTTATCAGGAATAATTCCAAACAGTGTTTCAAGACTGGAAGCCTAGCTGTCCTGGATTTTGGATGTTGCCAGTATTCACAGGAAAATAAATGAGAACATTAATTCAATTGATAGAAGAAACATGAAATCAAGTGACTCGGTTTCTTCTCATTAAACAGGAAGAGGCAACATTTGAAAAACAAAAGCAAGGTTGACTCGTACGCTGCACTGGATTCAAAGTAAATGTGTGTCAAGTCAAGTTGGGTCGGATCAAAAGTCACACAGACCACTTAAAGAATGAAAAATGATTGGTGATAATTAGTTAGGTAAACCACCGTGCTAAAGCATCACCTTGCTGAATTCCACTCCAGATTTCTTACTCATTTAATCACAATTAAAATTGACGCATGGTGTCTAGTCTTCAGCCAACCAGCCAGATTTGTGATGTTGTACTTGTGATGTACTAAAGGTTCATTTTGCTTTATTTATTATACTTTTCAACTTGCTAAAATGGCAATTTTTATAGGATAAGCATTGCCTGGTTTCTGAGCCGGCTGGTTAATTGGGAAAATATGTAAAGTGGTCAGCAGCCCTCATGTTTTTATCCTGAATGTTTGCACGCAAATAAAGCAGCCTGTCTGCTTGTAGAGATATCTATGCTATTAATATCCAAGTGGGTCACAGTGCCTAACAAAGCATAGCAGATGCCAAACTCTCCTAGATGATGAGAATAATTAATATCGTTCATCGCTGTCACTACCTGCGTAAATATCTATAGCCTTTGCTAATGCCCTATCAACAATTAAGACCAGTACAGTTTTACTTTATCTTGAAGGTCCATAAATTGTCCGAATCTGGTATCAAAGGAGGTCCAGTTTCTGAGAAAACCTGACACAGTAGATTCTCCTTGATTCAGTAAGAAAGAACGAATGAGAGTAGGGTTGTAAATATATCCAGGATGCTCAGGGAGCAATTCCCATTAGCTTAATCTGAGCCAGTAACAATCTATGTGCTCTCTCTGTTTCAGGAAGAACATTCTCAATAAAATCTTCCACCTGCCAAAGCCAGAACTATAATCACAGAGCAGGATAAGACCCAATTGCCATGATAATTACCATGAAACCATGCATCTGGCGTCAATCAGACAGGACTGTCAATACTGTTGGCCTTTCAATATGCTGAAAGCCCACTGACACACACTATCCATTGACAGCAAAGCACATTTCCTTCTCTCTAATATGAGACAAACAAAAGGAGTGAGCACACGGCTTTTGTAAGGTTGCAGGCTTCGTCAAGTCACAATTTACTACGTGTTTATAACTTTATGGGCAACATATTTCAATGCAACCCTATGCTACAACTGAGAGAGTTCTACTCCTTTGGTATCTAGCTGGTATACACCCATATATAGTCAATTATACAGATCAATGTCTGGCATCCTGACAGCAATTACTTCCATAGCAATTCATTCTGCAAATGTATATCAATGCAACAAAAAAGAAACTGGAGTGTCACTAATGGGTCATAAAACCTATCCACTAACAACATGGCTGATGAGTACTGCATGCATCTGAAATACACATGATGTACTATAAAATTCAAGAAACAGAACTTCTGTTATCTGAACCATCTGCAGCCTTTCAATCCTCAATAAAGCAGGTGTCAAGATTCTGCTGCATGCTTCACGATTCTATCATCCTTATTGGCCTTATCAGTAGCTAAATGATACGGAAGTACAGAACAGAGTCAGTAAAGGGAAAGGAAGAGAGAAGGTAACATTGACAGCATCTACCCGGCCAGGCAGTCCATGAACTTCCAACCTGGTTGCAATGCCACTGTCCAATGTCCACACTTCCGATTCTACATTCACAAAGAATTCCACTCTTGATCAAGCGGTACCACTTCTATGCCTGAAAAGAGAGGCTTCAAAAGCTGAATGAAGCCGTAGGTCAACTTGATGCAGCACTTCACCCACTTCTTGACATTAATCACAGGCATTCTAACAAGTTTTCCATAACATAATGTCGCAAATACAAGTTTTTAAGAGTTTGTTATACTTTGTGACAGTCTCTTTAATGCCAGATAAAATGGTCATATGAAGTGGGGAAGCTGTAATATGTCTGAGTTCTGCTTGACAAAAGCAAGTGGATGGCTTGGCTGTTACAGTTTAAGTGAGGACGTAGATCATTTTAATTGGACGACGGTACAAAATATGCAAGCCTGCCAGCTGGGTGTTGCAGACAGGTGTGTGTGTGTGTGTGTGTGTGTGTGTGTGTGTGTGTGTGTGTGTGTGTGTGTGTCTGCGTCAGCCACTTTCTATTGCCCACTAAACACAACATTTATGGATCAGGGATTACAAGTTACCTGACTGGAAAAAGGAAGTGAGCCACCATCAGCTGAGAATTCTTTGAACCAGCCCCACGAAGGGACAGAATGAAGTATATGTATGGAAGGGGATTTTTGGTCATTTTTAAGTAAATTGTAGAAAGGATTCTTCATTTAGCAGTATAAGTTCCTTACTGAATTACAGTAACATCGATATGGCTTTTACTTTGTTACATCAAAAGTCTTAAACTTAAAATCATGTCATTTGATCCTGTCACTGGAAATCTGAATATTTTTTTCTCAAGGTTATTGTCTCTTTGGAGATTGTAACAACCAAATCATCGTTTGTTCATACCCATGAGTTTTCTTCAAAATGTTTCCCAATTTAAATAGTCATTTGAGTTCTCTGCAAGTGAACTTGTGTGCAATCTCAAGCATTGGCAACTGTCCTAAGCCTGCCATCTGCCCTGGTTCTATGCCACCAGTGGCCAGAGAATCAACATTTATAACTTAGTGGTAAGGTCCAAGGGAGTGTTACGGAACAATGAGACCTTAGAGTGCAGGTTTATAGCTCCTTGAAAGTGGAGTCGCAGGAAGATAGAAAAGTGAAGAAGGCGTTTGGTCAGAGTATTGAGTATATGAGTTGAGAGGTCATGTTGCAGCTGTACAGGACATTGGTTAGGCCACTGCTGGAATATTGTGTGCAATTCTGGTCTCCTTCCTATCAGAAGGATGTTGTGAAACTTGAAAGGATACAGAAAAGATTTACTAGGATGTTTCCAGGGTTGGAGGATTGAGTTATAGGGAAAGGTTGAATAGGCTAGGACTGTTTTCCCTGGAGCGTCGGAGGCTGAGGGGTGACCTTATACCGGTTTATAAAATCATGAGGGGCATGGATAGGATAAAGAGACAAAGTCTTTTCCCTGGGGTCGGGGAGTCCAGAACTAGAGGACATAGGTTTAGGGTGAGAGGGGCAAGATTTAAGAGAGACCTAAGGAGCAACTTTTTCCTGAAGAAGGTGGTAGTGTATGGAATGAGCTGCCAGAGGAAGTGATGGAGACGAGTACAATTGCAACATTTAAAAGGCTTCTAGATGGGTATATGAATAGGAAGAGTTTGGAGGCATGCTGGCAGGTGGGACTAGATTAGATTGGGATATCTGGTCGGTATGGACGAGTTGGACCGAAGAATGTGCTTCGATGCTGTACATCTCTATGACTATCTACAGATCCCTGTTCCAATCTATCCTCAAGACATGTAGGGATAACCCTGAGCTGGGATCTGCGAGTGAGAAATCAAATGATAATAAGTGTCTTCATTGTCAGGGACTTTTTGCACTACCTAGTCTGGTGACCCACGAGTTAAATGTTTCCTTTCAGACCACCAATAGTAATAACAATAGAGAGCTATAATTATTGAAAGTAATACTAATGCTGAGAGAATTAGATAATTTTCTCGATTCCAGAAAACAAGTTCCAGAGTTGCAGGAACAAGCTGTGCCCCAGGACTTCAGCATTTGAGCATGCAACCTAAACTGACATTCCACTACTGGAAGAAACTTTAAACTAAGACCTTAGTTGTTGCAGCAGAACTCATACATGCTTTCTAAGGAAAGTAAGGTATTCTCTTGATTGTAACTGACATTTACTCCTTGTCCAAAGCTACTATTCAAGGGATCTTACTGTGGGCATGTTGGTGGTCCCATTTCTATAGCAAAGAGTGATTATGCTTTAAAATAATTTGTTAGCTGTGAAGTGCACTGAGATATTGAGGGCACAAAGGGTACTATTTAAATACAAATCCTTTCTTTTTATCTAACATTCTTCTTGTTAATAATAAATAATGATAAATAACTTGGGTGTTCTTTAGCAGTCACTGAAGTACTAACCACAGAGTTAATAATTCTGGTGACCCATAAAGTGCTGTGAATGAATATAGCTAATCTCAGACAAAGTATATAGTGTAGTTAATTATTATAATAGACATATATTTTTAGTAGTTATGGCACAATATCAAAGTTTTCATCATTGCAATATTAAGGAAAGCAACAATTCTGGGTACTATTTTGCAAATGGTCCTTTAATTGTTTAAATTTTTATAACTGTAAATGTCTTGCTGTAAGTTTGTCAGATTCTATTTCATTAATTCTGAATTGTGTCTCAGATCATTACAAACATTTAAGGTACAGTTACTGACCTATCACTGCTATTCACTTATGTGGGTTATCTCCAGTCTTTAGCTCGAACTATGCCACATTATTGATGATTAAATATGGCCTTTTGGACTTGGATATGGAACTCTATATGCATATCTATAATTTAATCATTACTGGGCCTCATGTGAGACATTGCAATGTAATGATAAAGATTAATATATTTCTGACTTGCTGCATATTGCTCTATAAGGCTAATAAGGAAATGTTTTCCTGATAAAAGTTGTGCAATCCAAATGAAGTGACTCCTTTTATTGAAATGAAATGCAACCTTTGCAATGTAGGAAAGATTACATGTCTTGTGACTGGTCACACCAAGGTCTGGCGTCAATGGTATAATGAGGAACAATCCAAACCAAACACAAAAGTCAACTAGAGTGTCAATCAGAAATCTCAATAAAATTTAATTAGAACAGGCCAATTCCAAGCCAGCTTCCAATTAACAGAACATTATTGTTAACATTAGATAAAGCTGGGACAATGGTCAGGGGGTGGAGGTTGTCTCATGAGTAATATCCTAAAATGAATACAGAGAAAAATAAAATAAAATATATGATAAAACTCAGACATGGATTATCCAATTTACAGTGTTAGATTTGAGTAGCCTTTATACATCCAGCCAATACTTAATTGACAGGAATAAAATGAAAACAATGCTAGAAATACTCAGAGTTAGGCATCATCTGTGAAGCAAAACAGTTAGTGTCTCAAGTCAAGATGGCTGGTCATAACATCAGCTCCAATGAAAGCTCATCTCAACCCAAGCCATTAACTCTGTTTCCTTCCACAAATACTACCATATTAACTCTATTTTCAATTTTGGAGTTTCTGCATCTGCAGTATTTCACTTTTGTATTTTATTTATCGAGCTTTTTAATTTGTGTTCTGTATGACGTAAATAATTAAACTTTTGCTTTAAAAACAGAACACACTTCACGAATGATTTTAGTTTGAGTCCAGATAACGAACATTTGTAGCTGATAAACCAAATCCTGTCCCCATCTGAAAACCACTTGCATACACCGAGCACCAGTAGTTCACAGAGAGTGAACAGAAGTAAAGAATCTGGAACTTTCACCTTCCATGAAACTTTAATCCTGAAACCAACCTTCCATCCCTACCAGTATTCTCGTCAAAAATAAACTAAATTAGAAAAGATCTAAAACTGAAAAATTTAGTTCAAGACAGTAAACTGTCTCCATCCATGGGGATTATCTTCCCGGACCACATTGCATATGGTCAAAAGACTTATGGTGAACATGTTTTATTAAGGGCTGCAGCCTAGTTGGGGCAAAGAGGATGATACATGTTCGTAGGCCTCGTGCTTTGCTTAGGTAAGGTAAAGCACCTGGCTCAACTGCGCTTGCATTCTGGGATGTGACAGAGATAATGGAAGGAAAGCATTTGGCAAAGAACCACATAAAAGGATGGTTAATGCAATTGGACTGCCAACATCAATTCAGAATAAAATAATGATTTAAGGTCAGAAGACAAGGATTGTAGTAAATGGCTATTTTTCAGATTGGAGGACAATAAACAATGGTGTTCCAAAGTTGAGTGATGGGGCCACTCTTTTACATACAAAACAATTAAGTCATTTGGACATTGGAATAGAGAGTAAAAGTTATGAAGTCAACAGTGATTCCAAACTTGGAGCCGTGACTGACGATGAGAATGATATCAATCAACAGTAGCAGGACATAGATAGTAGAGTAGAATTGGCAGACAAGTGGCAGATGGAATTTAATACAGAGAGCAAGATGATTCATTTTGACAGAAGGGTTTGAGAGATGCAGTGTAGATTTAATGACAAATCTAAAGAATGTACAGCATCAAAGGGACTTGGGGGCTTGATAGTGGCAGGACACATAGACAGTATTTAGCAATTCATATGGGATCTTGGGCGTCTTAAATAGAAATTTTGATTATAAGAAAGGCAAAACTATGCTGAATCATTAAAAAGGTCTTGTTACATCACAAACAGAATTTTGTTTCCACTTCTGGGCATCAGGGTTCAGGAGATGTGAAGATCCTTGAGCAGGTTCAAGGTGATTTACCAGAAAGGAGTAAGGGAATTATGTAACAAAGTTGGGTTAGATAAGTTGGAATTCCTTGGAGCAATGGAGAGCAAAGAAAATTTTGATGGATAAATTTCATGGACTGGATTATGACAGGTTTAGATTCAATATACAAAAATAAGCTGCTCCCATACTCTGATTGCATAAAGATTGGGGACACACAGGAGAATGTGTAGAAGAATTTATTTTTACGCAATGAGAGATTAAGACTTGGAGTTAAGAGTAGTGGAATTTGTGAATGATTTCAAAAAGAAATTGGATAGCTATTTGAGATATAGAACATTACCGGGAATGAGAGTGACTGTATTGCTCTATGAAAAGCTGACATGGAATAAAAGTGCACTTGCTGAGCCATAATGACTCTATTGATTGGATTCAACATACCCTGGCAATGGGTTTGAAAGTGAGGCCACATTAACTTTCACAGTGCCTGCCTGACGCCTGCCTACCACCCTTACTCCCATCACAATTACATCAGCAGCACTGCCCTCAGCAGCCTGACCACCAGTCGGCTAACTGAGGCCCTTACATGGATAATTAATTTCCTGCAGGCCTGTCACTTCACAGGAGTCTATCCCATCATTGCTGACAGTGATGGGATAGGCCAATGTGCAGTGCCAGTCCAATGTATTTTGCAGTGCAGACTGGGGTGGATGGTGGTGGTAGATAGGGACCCTTCCTAACAAGCCTCTTGGCCCCATCACATCTAATGCTCCTGGACCTTTCTTCCCCATTGGTCTCGCAAAACCTAGGCACCATTCCACTTGCTGATGCCCAAACTGTTACAAAGTTCCAATCCATAAGTTTGCCTCTTTGATGCGTGAGGGCAATACTATTGTGTCTCTGCTCATTTCTGGCACCACTGCTACATTAGGAGCAGCCAATTTCTGATAGGCTCTTTGAAACATGATTAGATTAGATTAGATTAGATTGGATTAGATTAGATTACTTACAGTATGGAAACAGGCCCTTCGGCCCAACAAGTCCACACCGACCCGCCGAAGCGCAACCCACCCATACCCCCTTACCTAACACTACGGGCAATTTAGTATGGCCAATTCACCTGACCCGCACATCTTTGGACTGTGGGAGGAAACTGGAGCACCCGGAGGAAACCCACGCAGACACGGGGAGAACGTGCAAACTCCACACAGTCAGTCGCCTGAGTCGGGAATTGAACCCGGGTCTCAGGCGCTGTGAGGCAGCAGTGCTAACCACTGTGCCGCCCACCTGTCTATGAGGGAAATCCCACCTCCTTCCTTTTAACAGCCAAATGCAGTTCTTCTTTTGGATAGTTTAGTCCTTCCCTTCCCTTCCCCCTGACATTTTAGCTGATAGAGCCACTAGTGACTCGTAATTTATATTTGAAAACATTCAACTTCAATCACTGAACTACACAGAATTGGCACATAGATCAGAAAATATGATGGCACGATAGCTCAGTGGTTAGCGCTGCTGCCTCACAGTGACAGGGACCTGGGTTCAATTCCATCCTCAGGTGATTGTGTGGAGTTTGCACGTTCTCTTGGTGTCTATGTGGGTTTCCTCTAAGTGCTCCGGTCCCCTCCCACAGTCCAAATTTGTGCAGGTTAGGTGAGTTGGCCATGCTAAGTTGCCCATAGTGTCCAGGGAGGTGCAGGCTAGGTGGAATAGCCATGGGAAATGCAGGGTGTCAGAATGAGTTGGGTACAGATGGGATATTCTTTGGAGGGTCGGTGTGGATTCGCTTGGCCAAATAGCCTACTTCCACACTGTAGGGATTGTATGATATGGTTCAATATATAACATCTGGCCAAAGTAACAAGAGAAATGTGTCTCCATGGAAATTACAGAACACAAATGCTGGAGTTCTGCCATACCATTGCACAATTTACTGTTGTTTTATTGGTATGTGTCATTCTGAGCAGTCCAAAGTTACTTTCATTGACTACTTCATTATTACTATAGTCCACAGCAACGGAATTCTAATGACATTATGACCCAATTCCTTTACTAAAAATCTTAAAGCTGTCATTTTGACAATCTGTAAACAGTAAAAAGAGACCACTGACTCTCTCAGTAGAAAGTCCAATTTCAGACTAAAACTCTGGCAACCTTCAATGTTGGGCACACTGCTCATATATAGCATTGTCCAGCAAACTTTCATCAATGTGCTTTGTGTTGCACTGGTTGTTAACAAAACTTATTTTATGACAAGGCTGCAGATTGGAGATTGTATTGAAGCAGGAAATGAAAGAGCGTGATAATGTTATAACTGGTATGTCTCCAGATATTTTGGTTCATGTAATCCCTTTGCTTTACAGAAATTAATTAAATACACAATTTGTCTTTTAACTGGGAGATGTGGCTTCATCATTTCTATTTTTTGACCACAAGGACTTACTTTTCCCCCATTCTAAGAGGCTGGAACAACAATCACATCAGTTTCTCAAGCAAAGAACGTGAATATAAAATTGTGTAAAGGTGAGGACAGCACAAAAATTTTTAAAAAGTGGTTGATCAATGCAGATAACTAAAGAAATAAAATCTTTATCACAAAATATTGTGGGGTTTAAGCTTACCCGCTTCATCAGATGTTTTAAAAAGTGCTGGAGCAATTATTACATCATATGAACTACATGCACATTCAGGAAAATATTACTGTTTTCTAAAGATTCCCGTGTTCTGGACATGATGTTGTTAAGAACACTTAATACTTCCATTTTCATTTACTTAATGTCTTTCAATCCTCAGTATGAAAGATGCTCATAGCCATTAAGCTAAGTTGAAATGTATTTGCTGTTACATCAATAAACAGAGTCAGTTTTGTATGTCAGACTCCCACAAATAGGAAAGAAAATTAATGACCAGATAATTTGTTTTGGTAATATGGTTCAAAACAAAATATAGACCAAGGATGCAAAATAACTTCCTTTCTCTCCTTTAAAAGAATACCATGGAATGGAGGTCCACATGATTCTTGGTACAGTGTTGGCCATGAAACATGATATCTCCAATAAGACAATAAAATACCAACTTTGATTGTATCCGAAGGTTGTGCTAGAATCCACAATCCTCTGACTCGGTGCACTGCAACTTTTTATATCAAATCATTTCAGAGACCTTCACTGCATAAATACAGATTTGAGTGTCATCCCAGATTTCACTCTTAAATTCTGCTTTGTAAAGATTAGGGTTTAACACACTGGTTGGTGTGCAACAGATGTGGCAAAAGATATATAAAGCTTCTATTGGGGGAAGTTTTATTTTGACCTGTTATTGTTCCTTCAGTGATCAAGAAAGAAAGACATCAAACAATGGCCATTTGAGACTGATAATCTTCGATGTTACCAGCTACATTATCTGTGGTGACAAAGAAAGTGAATGCTGTTGGTTGCTTAATAGATCAATTGAATAAGATTCATTAAATATCAAGCTAAGATAGCAGTAGATAATGGAGGAAAACACAATGGTGAGGCCAAATATAGCCTCAGTAACTGTACTGTATTCCCCCTACTCCCATTCCAACTGTTAATGTTACATATGAAGGAGGAGCAGGCTGTTCAGCACCTCAACCTGTTCCACCATTTAATAGGATCCTGGCTAATTTGAATGTAATCTCAAATGCATATTATGACTACCCCAATAACCTTTTCCCATTTTTGTTTAGATTAGATTACTTACAGTGTGGAAACAGGCCCTTCGGCCCAACAAGTCCACACCGACCCGGCGAAGCACAACCCACCCATACCCCTACATTTACCCCTAACCTAACACTACGGGCAATTTAGCATGGCCAATTCACCTGACCCGCACATCTTTGTGACTGTGGGAGGAAACCGGAGCACCCGGAGGAAACCCACGCAGACACGGGGAGAACGTGCAAACTCCACACAGTCAGTGGCCTGAGTCGGGAATTGAACCCGGGTCTCTGGCGCTGTGAGGCAGTAGTGCTAACCACTGTGCCACCGTGCCGCCCATTGTAAATGATAACTGGGACTAGGTTTTGATAGGATTTCCTCTTGTGTGTTGTAGGAACTTCTTGAAGCTGCTAGTAGGGAAGGTGGTAAAAGATCAGAGGAGGTGGCATCTTCTCTAGAGTCATACAGCACAGAAACAGAACCTTTGGTCAGACTCAACCGCACCAATCAGATATTCCCGAACTGATCTAGTGCCATTTTCTAACATTTGGCCCATAGCCCTCTAAACTATCATTAATCTAGATAGGTTTCACAGAAAAGGAAGGAACAGCCAATATGAAACCACTATAAAATTCATAGTCTAAGTTTAATTGGGCACAGAAATACTTAAGTTGCACTAGAAACAGAAAATCCAGAAAATATTAGTACATCAGGAGTAAAAATGTAGTTGATTTTTCAAATTAACAAACCATTATTCAGAATTTTTCCAGCTTTCTCCGCTTTTAATTCAGACTTTTAAGCATTCCTAATGTCTATCAATTAAGATTAGATTAGATTAGATTAGATTAGATTACTTACAGTGTGGAAACAGGCCCTTCGGGCCAACAAGTCCACACCGACCCGCTGAAGCGCAACCAATCCATACCCCTACATTTACCCCTTACCTAACACTACGGGCAATTTACATGGCCAATTCACCTGACCCGCACATCTATGGACTGTGGGAGGAAACCGGAGCACCCGGAGGAAACCCACGCAGACACGTGGAGAACATGCAAACTCCACACAGTCAGTCGCCTGAGGTGGGAATTGAACCTGGGTCTCTGGCGCTGTGAGGCAGTAGTGCTAACCACTGTGCCACCGTGCCGCCCACAAATTAATTTGTGCTGTTGGTTAAAAATGGTTATTGATTAAAAACAATGGCATGGCTTTAGCCCTTTCACATCTAGTACATGGATTTGAATCCAAACAGACTGATAAGATGCAACCACCACCTGCTTATTTACAGTATTTATTTTGTTTTCAATTAAATAATAGGCTGAATTTCAACTAAGTTGGAAAGCAGTGCTCTTATTTGGCAGCCACCAAATCACTGCTAGGTTAACAATTAGAAGAGGAAACAGAGAAATTGCTGTCAATATTCATTCTGTCACTTATTGTGCACCTTATATTTTATTAAAGGAGACAAACTTTTTAACAACTCCATCTGGAAATGCCTCTGGCAGTTTTATGACTGGTCTACAATAGTTGCATAAACTTCAATCCCGTCAGTAATGCAACTGCTGTCATACAAAATACATTGTCTAATCCTCTATTTACCAAGACCACTTGTCAAAATCCCATTACGCATTGCTGACAATGTGTCTGACAATCCCTGTCCTTTTGAAATAGCTTAAAACATGGCTGGTTAATTCCAGCAGAATCAGACACCACTGATAATTCTGTGATAACATAAGTAGCCTCTTTTGAAATTTTACTCACTGGAGTTTCAGGATTGTAACCTGTAACTGGTGGTGTGCCACAGGGGGCCACATATTTACAATATATATTCATGACGTGGCTGAGGAAAGTGAATGTAGTATAGGTAAGTTTGCATGTAACACAAATATAAGTGGGAAGGTAAATGGTGGAGAATGACACAAAGAATCTGGAGAGGGATGTAGACTAGTTAAGCGAATAGGTGAAAACTTGGCAGATGGAATATAATGTAGCAAAATGTGAAGTAATGTGCTTTGGCAGGAAGAATAGTGCTGCAGAATATCATTTAAATGGAGAAAAAATGCAGAAAGAACAGAGAGATTTGGAGGTCCTCATCTATAAATAACTAAAAGCTAGTGTTCAGGTTCCGTAGGTAATAAGGAAAGCATATGGAACGTTCACCTTTATTTCAAAAGGAATGGAGTATAAATGTAGGAAGGTTTTGCTAAAATACTACAAGGCTAAAGTAGTCAGATTATAGCAGTCAGACGCGAAAATTGAAATACTGTTAGCAGTTTGGTGCCCCTTACCCAAGGAAAGATTTACTGGTTTCAGAGGCCGTCTGGAGAAGGATCACTCGGCTGATGCCAGGAGTGGATGGACTAACTTATGAATTGAAGTTAAGTAGGTTCGGCTGTACGCATGCAATTTTGAAGAATGAGAGGCAACATTACAGAAATGTAAGAGCTTCATAGAGGACTTAGCAAGGTAGATGCACAGAGGTTGTTTACCTTTGTGGGAGAGTTTAAGACTAGAGGACATATTGTCAGAATAAGAAGTCACACGTTTAAGACAGAAATAGAGAGGAATCTCTTCTCCTGTGGGGGAGAATGCGTGGATATCTTTATCACAGAGGGCTGCTGAGATGGAGTCATTAATTACGTTCAGGACTGAGGTACCCATACAGGTTGTTCTGCTATAAAGCGTGTTTCATAACAAATTGGAAACACTGCTTCTAAAGAGTGAACTTTTAAAGCATGTATTGGTTATAACACGATACCAGACCCATTAGTTTAAACGCTGCTGTTATCACTCAATTTTCTTATAATACAAGAATAGAAGTACTGCGTTATAGTAGAATTGACTCTACTATAATCAAAAGGGAATCGAGTGCTATGGAGAATGGACAGGGAAGTGGAGTTGAGGATTAGCCCATCAGTCGTGATCTGAGTGGCAGCACACAGACTCAATGAGTTGACTGTCCAACTTCTACTCATACATCTTATTGTCTTATAAGAATTGGTTTCTGTGGTACTTTCCCAGATGACCACCATGGACACCTTGTGGAATTTGCCAGTGTGTCGTACAGAGTAAAGTAATTTGCTGCTACCAATCCTCCTTGGCTTTGTTTTGTCTTGAGTCTATCAATTGATCAATAGCATATGATACATTGGAATAGACAATCTACAAAAGTCCTGAGCTACAAGGTTTATTGCATGAAAACAGTAAGTATATTTGGTAAAGTGTAATTGCTAGGATCTTAGGGTGCTGGTACAAATACATCTTCTCCCTATAAAAAACTTGAATAGAACTTTCTGTCTGCACTTAGAATTGTGTGCGTATATAGTTGAATAAGAGGAGCTAATGGACCATAAATATTAATCTCTTCAGAACCATGGCATTATAAACAGTTTATTTTATTTGAGTGCAGTACAGTGAGTAGAACGCCAGGCCTATGTCTGGATACAACCCTAATTTAACTCTAATCAAATATACTTATTATTATGTGGGCAGACTTCTGCAAGAACATTCATTCAAACTTGCCCCCTTTGAATAGGGTCAAAGCATTCTCATTATTCTTACAAATTGATCATTTGCAGGATGCATGTGACCAATTAACTACAATGCAAAATACACATTTTAACAAACCTCAAAGGGATTTTACAAGAAAAACAATTGAAATTCATGGTAGATTATGCAGTTTAATTGTTAGCCTGGTGACAAAAATGTCATCAGCCTGTTTAGGTATATTTTTGAGTTATTGCATTATGGTTATGTTAGAATGAATTGAAATAATAGAGTACACGTATAACATATTAATGCAAAATTATTAAATAAATAACTAAGTTGATTTACTGTGTAGGACAGTTATGGTTGGGCAGACAAGACTGGATCTTTTGAATTATTAATATAAGTCACAACAGAAGGGTAGCAGGAGGGGAAAAAGAAAACATAATGGAAAAGAGGAGGAGGAGGAAAAGGGAGAGGGAAAGGTGGAATTAAGTAAAGAAAGGGAAGATTAAATAAAGATACATGATGGGGATGAGAAAGGTGAAGTGGAGAGGACAGTGGAAAGGGAGAGGAGGAGGAGGAGATAAAAGACGTATGAATGTCTTCGCAGAATGTTACACTCACATTTTTTTAAAATCCTAAAATAACATTACAGTCATTACAGGTAAAGGATTATTTAAAACTTATTAATGGAAAGAGTACAGATATCACTTTTTAAGTAATTATATTTGGCTTTCATTTTGAAGTCCCATGTCAGGTCAAGATTTGAAGTTATTGAGCATAAGCTTTGCATTGCTGGAGGTGCTGCCCTTCAGAAGAGTTGTTAAAATGAATTTTTCATGCAGACCTTAGGAATTCCATTATACAATTTGAAAACCAGGAAATTTATGTTGAACATTCAACTGTAAGCAACGTCACCAAAATTAGTTTAACTGACTATTCTTCTCATTGGTTGGTTCTGCAATCTTGCTGTGCGAAAACTGGCTGTCCGATACCCAAGCAAAAGATAGATCATAACACAGAAGCAAGGTTCATGTAAAGGAAAATTTAAAAGTCTAAAGAGAAAAATCAAAATTGCACAGCATTGCAGTTGTCTGGATGAAGCCAAGTAGCATGCATCACGAAGAGACAAAGAGTACAATTAAGCCTAACAGAGCATGAGCTAAGAATGTATTAGGGAAAATTGGACCACAGCTAAAATTAAAAGCACTATTCAGTAAAGTCCTGTTATTCCTGTCTTTGGCATTCACAAATGTGCCAATCGGGACACGGTGCTCGATACACCATTTCACCTATTGCAGGTCCTATGTTCATTTATCTGCAATTTTCAGAAACAAAAGACAGAAGAAAAATTGAAAGAGTCATCAGGGAAAGGGAAAAAAACAAGATAAATAAAAGGGCTAAGATTTTTAGGTAATGATCTGAAGCTGTATTTATGGGACTGGAAAGTGAGCGCTGCATGTCAGCTGTGTTGTACCTCAGCCTCACATTATTATCACGATTTAAAACGCAGTGAAGCTTTGTAAGAAGAGCTGATGTGACAAATTTAATATAAATAGCTTATTTTAACTTCATCCAGTAGAATAATTTATATAAAAATAGCTTACATTAAATGTTATCTTCTGTGTAATGTATGTATAAAAATTTTGGATAGTTGTAACCTATGCAACTGACTTCAATTAGAAAATCATACTTGTTATTTGAGAGGTTTTCCAGGAACATAAACCTTGTGAATGGTCAGGGTTTACTGTTTCTATATGCACAAAGGATTCAAATGACATTGATAAATAATTTCATACATAAAGATGAACAGGCCCAGATTGTGATGGTAAAAATGTCCTCAGCAAAAGGTAAAGGGAGTGCTAACGGTAGTAGACAAATGATATGAATGAAAATTAGGTGTTAATAGTAGATGTTGATCACAGAAATTATATCATCCCTACACACCACGACAGCATGGAAACAAGACACTGAGCTTGGAGGGAGGTGGGTAATAAAATGGAGGACAGAATTTATGACCTTAAATTGTTAAGATCAATGTTAATATGTCCTTTAATATAAATAATGCTATGCCAGGGGATCCCAGAAATCTGATATAATCACACTATTTACCATAGAAAATGCACTTCATGTAAAGTATAGTCTTCACATCTCTCCACAAATGCGCAAAATGATACAGTGTATATTTGGTGCAGATGCTGCACAGCAACAGTGAGTGATCCAGAACCCTGAATATACATGTATACATGCATATGGTAATACTGTTTCCATATTATTTTGTTATAGTATAAAATATAGTATTATACTCACTTTTAAAAGTTTTCTGATATAAACATTACCTTTTCCAATTATTTTTGCATTTTAGAAACACACAAAATAGGATAGGAGTAGGCGCTAATCAGCCCTTCAAACCTTCTGCACCATTCAATATGATCATGGCTGATCATCCAACTCAGAACCATGTTCCCACTTTTTCTGCTTGCCCTCTGATTCCTTCAGCCACAAGAAATATATCAAACTCCTTCTGGAAAACATTTGCTGTTGCAGTCTCAACCTCTTTTTGTAGCATAGAATTCGACAAGCTCACCATTCTCTGGATGAAGAAATTTCTCCCCATCTCAGTCCAGTATGGTCTACCCTGAATTGCTAGACTGTGATACCTGGTTCTAGATTTCTCAGTCATCAGAGAACTGCATGTACCTGTCTAATTCTGTTAGAATTTTATAGATTTCTATGAAATCCCCCCTCATTCTTCCAAACTCTAGTGGATATATTCTTAACCGAACCAATCTCTCTTCATTTGCCGGTCTTGTAAACTCAGGAATCAATTTGGTAAACCTTTGCTGCACTCCCTCCATAGTCCAAACATCTATCCTCAGAAAAAGAGACCAAGATTGCACACAATAGTGCAGCTGTGGTCCGACCAAGGCCCTGCACAATCAGAACAAGACATCTTTGCTTCAAATCCTCTTGCTATGAAGACCAAGATACCATTTACCTTCTTCATTGCCTACTATACCTGTACACTTACTTTCAGCAACTAGTGTATGAGTACAGGCAGGTCTCATTGCATCTCTCCATTTCCCAATCTATTGCCACCATGTCTACACCAATAAACATTTACACTTGACTTGTAAATCTAAAAAGGATACCAAATTATTCGTGAATCCACTGAGAAGGTAGGCTGTTGTGCCTCCATTGCATGGATTCAGCTGCCACTGTTCTGTGATGAGTTGGTTAGCTGTACTAGCAATGTTGTCTCTATTGTTGCAAAAGCAGTGTTATATGTTGCTGCTGTTTGTGTCTTAAAATGATGATGCTGTTACAATATTGTGGTGTTTGTTTGTTTGTTGGTGGTGACATTCTTGGTGAGGTTGCTGACTGCTTCTGCTTCACCAGTTCTGGTTGTAGAACATGGTCTCTGTTCCTTCTCATCTGCTTATCAGTTTCAATCCCGGTGACGTGTGATCTTGAAGTCTCAGTTTTACCAACAATATTTGTTCCAGGTTTTAAAAAAAAATCTTATACGTGTACAAACATGATTTATTTGTTTGTTGAAGTGTTGACTTTCTTCTACCTGTGCAACAATGAGTTGATGCTTAATTCCTCTTGGTTATTTGTCTTACACTACTTGGTAAAGTTGTCATATACCTCCCATATTAAGTAGCTCTGCAGGTAATTTAATTTTAATCTTAATAATCATAGTTCGGAGGAATAATAAAGCAAGGTCTTTCATCATCTCTTGTTTAACGTGGTCCATGGCTTTCGAAGAAATAGTGTGCACTTGTGCAATGTGGAATGAGGTTATGATGTTAAATCTATCATTAAATTTCTTGGGTGTGAATTGAGTATAATTATCACATATTATTTTTTAAGAATTCCTTACTCAGCAAACAGACATTGTACTGTTGTAATGCTTAATGTACTGCTCAAGACTGTAGAAATAAGGTGGCTCCTACTGTACCCACATGCTATGATTTGGATGCTACCTCAGTAGTCATCACCTCTAGCAAACCACACATTTAGATACCATTCTTTCAATGACTTTTTAAAAGCTTATCCAATGCACAGCTGATCTGGCTCTGAGCTTACTCTTCTCACTTTCCATCTGAGATTCATGTATTATTATTGCCGTGGCACTATTAAATTTTATATTTCCATCATTTGATTGTTAAACATAAAAACTTCCAGGGACGAAAACAATTTTTAAAAAATGGTAGAAACATGAACCAAAAATGACTGCAGTGATCACCCAACCACAGATTCATTCAAGTTTCATGATATCCATGTGTAATGAATTTAGCTGTATTTAATTTACCCTTTTTATCTAAAGACATAAAAATGAGGCAATTCAGTCATATGAAGAAATTCACATTTGTTTAATTCACACTTGTAGGGTAATTTCAATTGCAATGAAAGGCTCACTTGCCAGTTAGCCAGCTTGGAAAGACAAATTGAGCTAGATTCTATAATTCACACTGAATTATATTTTAATAGTTGCTTCTGAACAGCCGAACAAAGAGATGGAAAATGAATTTGTCACAAGAGCTGGAACTCTATCTCGCCGTCTGCTTTCTTCATCATGTCAGAATACAACAATCGGCATTAAAGCAAACCTGGACCATAATCATTCTGCAAAAGCTCAAAGGTACCTATAGATTCCAAAGGAATGGGATGAAGAATTCAATACCTCAAGGATTCTAAAGACTTTGTAACAGGACAAACTTTTTTCTACTTGCTTGTAGCACTCCAGAAACTCCAGTTTTTAAACTTTTCACCTGTGTCTGAGAGTGTGTGTATGCATTTTTACTGTTGTTATTCAAGTTGAAAGAAGAATTCTTTTTTCTTTCACTCAAGTAAAACATGGTAATTGGCTCCTTCATTTTCTAGCAAACAACATTTCAATTGAAGTGCAATAGATACATGCCAAAAAAAATTTAACAATTGCCACGCCCAACCAGGAAGAAGATAAAGAGGGGAATCTAATCACCCTCTTCACTTGGACAAAACAATATTTTCTGGAGATTCTGTTTATTTTGGATCCAATGATTCTAGATCTTGCCAGCAGAACTCTATCTTCTAATGAGATGGCATTTCTGATAGACCAGTACTGCTGTCCTGTTGGTTGCATTTGCAGTAACTCACCAAACCATCTCTGGATCAGTTGCTGAGAGAGCATTTGCAGCTCTTTGTCTTTCCAGTCTCATTTATAATTTGACTCTGTTTCAGAGGTGTCATGTTCACTATATGACAGATCTTTATACCTAGATGTTTAATCTCATGTTTCTCATGAGACTTCAGATGCAATATGACACCTGTTAATGCTATTTCTGCTTCCTAGTTTGTATAGCAGAAGGAAATCAAACTGTGAAACTTCAAGAGTAACCACTGCACTATTGCCAGTGCTTGACACAGCATTTTCATTAAAGACTTCTCTATTGGATGACTATTATTCTTTGAGGAGAAAGTGAGGTCTACAGATGCTGGAGTATCAGAGCTGAAAATGTGTTGCTGGAAAAGCGCAGCAGGTCAGGCAGCATCCAAGGAACAGGAAATTCGACGTTTCGGGCATAAGCCCTTCATCAGGAAGGGCTTATGCCCGAAATATCGAATTTCCTGTTCCTTGGATGCTGCCTGACCTGCTGCGCTTTTCCAGCAACACATTTTCAGCTCGACTATTATTCTTTACAATGAACTTTCTTGAAAGGAAACATTTGCTTGAATCTATGCATGACAGACAAAAACTCTCTTTCTATTTCAGCATAGTTGACCTCAGATGATGTTAAGAGTTTTTGGATGCAAATTTCATTAACACTTCTGCTTCTTCACTCACAGAGTGATAGGTTTCTCTGTTGTAGTATGACAAACTTGTTTCTTGTAGCTTTCTCTCTTTGTAGATTGTCACATTGAAAAGCACAACATTTTCAACAACATCAATAATTCTTAGAACAACCTGAGCAAAACCACCAGAAACTCCTTGCTGCAAGTGTTACCATTCTTGGCAGGACATCTTGTTTTGAAAAAAAATTCCTCAACAGCAGAACAGCTCAAGGATGACCACAAATATCACTGGCTGCAAAGACAAAAGGCAGGTTCAGAGTTAAGGTGATACCAATCATCTTACCCGTGACATCTGACCACAATGCCACCAAGAATGTGTGGACAGCGAAGTCATTTCAACTACCCATGTTTAAAAAAGTCATGCACAGGCATCAAGGGCCACATTTTAATGATGAGGCACTGCAATGATAGAAGAGGGGAAAAAAAGGGAAGCTAATCCTGCACTCTGCATTACATAACCTCATGGACATCCTTTCTTCATGTATCCAAAGATTTGACTGTCAAAAAATTGGCTTGTTCATTACAAGATGTCATAGGTGATTGCATAGACATCATTCTCAAACCAAGGGATAGCTGCTCTCAAGGGAAGCACTTGGACCTGATCTTTCTTGCCTTTGATTGGAGGATGTTTTTCAATAGTTTCAACCTTCAGTCCTCAGTGACATCTCCATCATTCTATGGTTTACAGCTGCAGCTCTTTGTGAAGTTCAAATCCATCAAAGTACAACTGTTTCAGTGATCTGCAATATACAGTCAATTCCTTTTCGCTTTGTGCGTCCTTCTGATTTGGGTGTTTCCCAGCTAACAGGCATCATTTTACATTGGATAAACATTCTCTTCAAATGTTCATGCAAAATTTCATTCAGTATAATTGGGATGATATAATTCAGTGCTCCAGCTTGATGATACAAAACATTATCCTTCAGAGCATTTTTTGATTTCTCTGCTTCTGATAACACATTTGCCATCTTCTTTATTGATCTGCACGTATGTTTTCAGTGATTGGACATTCCCTACATTTTGTGACACTTTATTCTGTCTGTAACTTCATGTGGTCACCCATAGCTTTTGCATATCTTTCTCTCGATCTACTGTGCATTCCATTGGTTGTTGTTTTACTGCAGCACCTCTGCTGCCTTTCCCTTGACTTAATTGAAAGCTAGTCATATCAGCAGCCAGTCACATGGCCTTATGTGTCGATAGTCTTAAAATTTCTCAAATTCCTCCAAAACATCATTGGTCTCCAATGTCAGTCTGAGCTGTGTCTACACATTCACTGCTGTGCTGGGAGCCATTTCCTTCACTCAGTTGTTTTCTCTCTTTCAGGCACTAATTCAGGTTGATTTTTCTTGATTGAATTTAGCATGTATTTCATTATAGATATTTTCCTAATCAATGTGCTCAGGTATGTGTATTTCATTAGAACATTTTGGCTTCATTCACAAACATCTGCTGCCATCACATGATCTCATGGTATCCCAAAGTCTGAAATAATTGCACGATTTAACATAGGCATCGAGAATAATTTTCATGTTGCTCCCCGTGTGTGGTGGAATGATGATAATTTTGCACTTGGGAACAGACTTTAATATAATAGTAAGTGAGGTGGAATTCTGGATACACATTTACATGTGCAGATGGTAATGGTCAGGATCATGCATAGCACAGAAGGCCATGCACTTAGGGTCACTCCCTTACCTTTTCCGCACAGCCGTGCCAATTATTTCTCTTCAGATCCTGCTTTAAGGTTACTGCAAAGGCCAGAACTGAATTTGTCTTCACAACTCTTAGATAGTGCTTTTGAAATCCTTGTGACTGAAAAGTATATTCTCTTGTCATGGTTACATGTTTTGCCAATCACCTTGTATTTGTGTAGTCTGGTTATTGGCCTTCAACCAATAGGCGGTTTCTCCTTACTTATTTAATTCTCCATATCTATTTTATTTAGACTCTTCATACCTTACTCTGAAATAATATAACAGATAGATTCAACATATACAATCAATAATAGCCATAACTGAGATCAGATAGCACTGAAAACAGTTTAACTTTTAGAAAAATACGCAAAATGGAATGGTGAAAGGAGGATGCAGTAGATGTTTGGCACTGATAATAAAATTAACATGTTGGTGTACCAAAGAATTAGGAAAGTAAACAGTATGCTGGTCTTTGTTCTAAGATGGAGATCTTGGAGGCATGGGGGTCTTCGTCAGCTATGTCAGTTGCTGGCTCACTTGATCCTACTCATGCACTCAGTCTGAAAGTTAGGTGTTCAAATGCCATTGCAAGGACAAAAACCCACAAATCAAGGCTGATACATCAATGAAGAAATGCTAACTGTTGAAGATGGTGAATTTTAATTGTGTATTTAAACCAAGGTCTTGTTTGCCCACTCAGGTAGAGATTGCATGATTCTATTTCAAAGAGTAGGGGAGTTATTCTCACTCTCCTAAAAGAGTGTATCCTCAAATAACAGCACAAAAATAGGTTACATCTGGTCATTACCACATCGTGGTTTGTGGGAATCTGTTGTTATGTGTAGATTCTCTAGTCTTTCCTACATTTCATGTAATCACAGTTCAAGAAGTACCTCACTGACTGTAAGATGTTTTGGGATGTCTTGTCATCATGACAGGTGCAATATTGTTGTAATTTTTTTCTACTGCAATTATAATGTATTTAGCTGGTTCACATCTGTACTGTACACATCTTTGTCTGCTCACCTGAGCAAGGAAACATTTCCTTCACGGGGATGGAACAAAGGCTCACTAGATTGATTCCTAGGATGAGAGGTTTGTTGTATGAACAGGGATAAATTAGAATGAGCTTGTACTCTCAGAGGTTTAAAATACTGTGTTGATTTCAATGAAACAAATAAGATTTTTGCTTACAGCCTGTTTCTCCTGGCTAGCTGGTGAGGGCTTGGCCATTTAGAACTGAAATGAAGAGAATACTCTCAACTCAGATAAAAAGTGGATCTTTAGGAATTATTCTCACATTCCCTTCCCCCAAAGCCCCGAGAACACTGAGTAGATGAGTATGTTCAAGCTGGAGATTGATAGAGTTTTGGGCACTGAGAGAATTGAGGGATAATTGAGAGAGTGTGGTAAGTTGGGGTTGTTGTGGATCAACCATGATCTTATTTATAAGCCATATGACTCACTGCTGCATCTATTCCATATGATCTTATGTTCCCTTGCATACAGTGTTTCAAAGTCATTGGTTACATATGAAACAATTAATAAATATTACTGGGTGCTATTCCTGTCACCAACAATTGCCTATTTACTAGTTGATTTGTTACTACTTATTTATACAGTACCACAGCACTATCCAAACCTTAACATCTCTCACTAATAGCTATTAGGCCTACTGCTGTGATTTAACAACCTTTCTGGATTCCTGCTTCTATCCACATAGAGTCATTGAGATGTACAGCACAGAAAGAGACCCTTCGGTCCAACTCGTCCATGTCAACCAGATATCCTAAATTAATCTAGTCCCATTTGCCAGCACCAGGCCTATATCCCTCCAAACACATTCTATTCATGTACCTATTCAGATGCATTTTAAATATTGCAATTGTACCAGCCTCCACCATTTCCTCTGGCAGCTCATTCCATACGTACACCATTCTTCGCATGGAAAAGGTGCCCTTTACGTCCCTTTAAATCTTTCCCCCTTACCCTAAACCTATGCTCTCTATTTCGGACTCCCCCAGCCCAGGGAGCTGTCTATTGTCTATTTATCCTATCCATGCTCCTCACGATTTTATTGTTAATGTTTCCAACAATTGGCTCTTTCTCATGGTTTAATAACTGTTATTTTTGATTGCTGGCTACAACAAAATATTGTCATTCATCAACCAAGTTTATATTTTTGTTTCACACATCCATTTTACCTGTGCTATTTTTGTGTTTTTCTACCAACAGGTTCTAGCTCCATGACCAATCAGCTCTGCATTTCATTTCTAAGCCATGGTCACACCGTTTTCCCAATGCAGCAGGATGCATGTTGCTGCTTTTTTTTTTAGATTAGACTTACAGTGTGGAAACAGGCCCTTCGGCCCAACAAGTCCACACCGACCCGCCGAAGCGAAACCCACCCATACCCCTACATTACCCCTTACCTAACACTACGGGCAATTTAGCATGGCCAATTCACCTGACCCGCACATCTTTGGACTGTGGGAGGAAACCGGAGCACCCGGAGGAAACCCACGCAGACACGGGGAGAACGTGCAAACTCCACACAGTCAGTCGCCTGAGTCGGGAATTGAACCCGGGTCTTCAGGCGCTGTGAGGCAGCAGTGCTAACCACTGTGCCACCGTGCCGCCCACTAAAGTTATTGCTGCGGCAATAACTTTCACAACAGCTGCCACCTTTATCACAAACACTGTGATAACAATTAAATGTTGATCTTTATTTTAACTATGCTAGAAAATGACTGTGCATCATCAGTGGTAAAATAATCTTACAATGAGGTGTACTTTTACATTAACTCTTCAATAAAGCTGGTAATCAAACAAATGGAATGTTCCATGATTCTCATAATTGAAATAGTGAGAATATTATGATAATTCAAGCACAAGTAAAACAACAACAAACAACTGGATACCAGATCAATGAGACTGAACACTGATAGGTCAGAAGTACAGTGATGCAGATTTCAGGGACCCCTACATTGACCATGCTAAAAAGTTTACATATAAAAGCAAGTCAGGCGTTCGACTCTCCTGTTTAGAAATGTCCAAATAACAGCTGGCCTGTCCTTTGTTATCTTTAATTTCCTTAGTATTCCACTGTATTTTCCCACTTCGTAATTCACACAATACATGTTTAGCAGATACAATACAATTTGAAGGGTAAAAGTTGACTGTTGCAACTTTAGTTAAAGGAGGCATCTGCTTTGTTTGGTTTAATTCAAAGGTTCCTGTGTTCCTCTGTAATGATTACAACGAGGTCAGCCAGGTGAGCCTGATAGAATGAGCTCTGTGATTGGACCAGATTAGCAGCCTCCATCAGACAGCCCTGGCTGACAGGTAAGCACAAGAGTCTCCAATATCCTTTTCAGTCTGAGAGCTGGCTCTGAAGGAGCTGGATCCGGATCAAGGACTCTCCATGTATAAATAGAGGGTGACATGGTGACAGGACACCGGCCTCAGTGGAGTTACTTCACCTCCTCATGCAATTTAATAAACATATGATCATTTCTCTAATCCTTCTAATTAACATACTTGAGAAAATAATTATAAACTCTAAATAAGGCTTTAAAATGGCAAAAAAAAGATATATTTAGTAATTGAATTGTTTCTATCCTTTTTTCCGAATCCAATTTCTCTGCTTTGTGTTTTCACTGAAGATAAATGTAAAAAAAACACTTGCAATCTTTGGAATTATTGCAAAATCTTTATGGGTTGAAAGTACAGTCAGATATTTTACTGCACAGCTCAGAAGTTGATCCATATTTTGAACTCCATATATATTATAAAAGCAAATGTGATGCCTCAGAGATCCGGAAAATAAATGTCACCAATACACTGTACAATTGCAACAGTGTCACATGTAGGTGATAACACTTAGCTCAAATAGTGCAATTAAGAAACAAAATTCACTTAAACACTTGCAAAGCTTGTGACATTTTGCAGATACAACTGGAACTCAAATTTCAGTCTGAACCAAAAGGTGAAGTGAGTGGAGGCCCTTATCGCTAGACACTTTAAACAGACATCACGATACCAATGAAAGCTAAGGGAATTATTTTAAATTGCTGCCAGTTTCTCAAAAGAACCACTTCGTCTATCGAGCAGTGAATGCTCAATAATTGTACACACACAATGCTTTTTGGACTGCTGCCATTCACAGCCCTGCAAATTCACAAAACTTCTCAGTAAATTGCCAAGAAACCCAACCAATGAATTAAAAAAAAACAACTTCCTTGGATTTCCTTCACTCAAAACATCATGAGCCCACTGTTCAATATAATTGGCCTGGAGAAGCAAAATCCCAGAGTTAATGGTTCAGACATAAAAACAAAATTAGCACAGTAGGAGAGGCCATATCACAGAGGAAAAGTTAAGTTATAAACCACAGTATCATCCATTTAGCCAGAAAGTTAACAGCTTATCCCATCTTCGTGACCCATAAAGTATTATCTAAGTCTTTAAAGTGATCCAATTTTTGAACTTTGATTTGTCTGAAGTATTTTAATTACACTTTCCAGTCAACTTACATAAAAGGAAAGTTTTAGATGAGCTAATAATTCCAAAATGTTTAATAATCATGTTACATATTTAATATTCTACTTGACATTTATAAAGCTAAAAAGAGCAAAAATAGTGTATTTCAGATATGACAGAACAAGTCATTATCTTACAGGTATGGTTTAAAAGCTGTAATGCTGCATAATGTGGCATTACTAATTTGTCGAGATTCCTCTGAATTTGTCAGGGTTATGCAGAAGATAGCATGTGTGGTTGTGCTTTATTTGGCAATTATTTTACTAATGAGATGCTTTCAGTTTTTATCATAAAGTGAATAGCAATACCACAAGACCATAAGACATAGTAGGAAAACTAGGCCACTCAGCCTATTAAGTTTGCTCCACTATTCAACAAAACAATGACTGATCTGATATTTTGAAACTCCAATTTCCTGCTTTATCTCCACAATCCTTGATTCCCTTGCAGATTAAAAATTTATCTCAGCCTTGACAGTTATCTGAATTTTTAAAAATCAGATATGCTATCCTCCAAGCGAAAACAATACCTTCTCATCTTCGATTTAAATGGGTGACCCATTAATCTGAGATTACAGATTCTCATACAAGGGAAGTAATCTCTCTGTATCTACACTGGAAAGTTATATATGTTTCAACAATGTTTCCATTCATTCTTCCGAATTCCAATGAGGACTAGCCCAACCTGTTTAGCCTCTTCTCAGAAAAATATACGGTCATTCCCAGAATTGAACCTGCAAACCTTCTCTGGATTGCCTCCAAATCTTTAAGCCATATTATGAAATTATTAGTCATTTGTCATTATGCTTCTGATATGATAAAACTTTCTCAAAGAAACATGTTTCTCTTTTCTACTGGGGAACTGCTTATTTGATCAGAAGCAGAAATAGTCTGTGGGATGAATAAACGACTTTCTGTAGCATCACACACACTGATGAAAAGATGAATGATTATAAAGCTACAGTCCAAGATTAAACTGAAATCATGGCAGACTCACAGACTACATATTACAGGCTGCTGTCTCAAGCCACCTTACAAACCAAACTGTTATACAGTACCAGACCTTAAGTATGTTCTTAGTATTAAAACAAAATACATCATATGCTAACATACTCTTTATTGTCAAATAGCCAGCAATTTGAATTTATTATAAATGAACATGTCTTAGATTCAGTGCAAAATGGAAATTTGTCACTACTGGAGTAAATATTGGAAACTAATGTTTTCTGCATTACTTAACACAACCAGTTTAACCAAACTAACAAGCCTTCCTGGTTTCTGCAAAGGAGATCATAGCAGTGGGTTTGGGTGTTTAAGTCTTTAAAAATCATAAAACTGATCCATACCTAATTCCAACATATCCATTCAAATCTTCAATGGAAGCAGAAAAGGTAGGCAGGCAGTGAGATGGCAAAGTGGCTCTTAAAATGCAATGCCTTGTTATGTTCAGCTTTTCAATTTTGACTGTGATTAGCAAAGTTTAAAAATTCTCATTGGATCCAAGAGTTAAAAGCCTTTAGACCTACCTCCTTGATCCAATGCGTCTGGCTGTACAGTTTCCTTGCACTGGCCATCACGAGGCCTCCAATCCACCCAAATTTGCCTCCAGCTCTCCTTCACACCTTCAAAACTCCATCCCACTAAAAGACCTCCAAACCCTCCAGGATCTTCAATTGCCACTGAAAGTCATCTGACTTTCCCTCAATTCCAGCCTCCCAGATTCCACCACACCCCAAGATGTCCATCTTTTTTCACTAATAGATCAGGGATGCTGTGTCTCTGCTTCAGTCTGATGAGTCGAAGAGATATAGCAGTACTCATTCTACAAAACAATTGTGAAGATGCTGCAATTCATATTGATAAGAATCTACACTAATTATTGGTTGCCACTCAATGCCTACGAGATGAAGCTTAATCCATTGTAAAAGTAACATCCAGTGAGCACCATTTTTTTGGCACTGACCACAAAACTTGGTTTAATTAAATGTTGCATCACTGAGCAACATTTTGATTTGATTGAACATTTTTTCCAACCTGTTAGTGTAATATAGTTAAACACCATATTATTAGCAAGTATTCAAACAAATTCATGTATTGATTTCATAATTTTTAGAAAAGATATCTAAACATGATGACATTTCTGATTTAAAAAATCAAATATTAACCTATTATGGGCTTCACTTCAGAATTGAAGCCAAGTTTGAACTTCATCTAAATTTAAAGAATTATTTTTGAAAGTGCATCATATTTAAAACATCTTTGACAAATATTGAAAGATAAAAGACAGAGCAGTAGGTTCCCTCACAAATATTAATATGAAATACAAAAGTATGCTAGTTACTCTCTGCGATGCTGTTTAAGCCATGAGCTGGATGCATAAAACAGGCCCATCCTACTGCCATGTGGCCTGATCTTATAAAAGGAGAACACAACAGATGGGGCAAGCTCACTAATATCGAGTCGACTAATCCAACTGATCTGCAGCATGCTTCAGATTTATACTGGGCAGCTATGTATCAATACAAGTGAATGACAATGTATTCTGATTTAATCACAGGACATGCCAAAAAAAATTTGTGTCAGTGATTTGTATGCTATCCTTTGTATCCTTTCTACATATAAAAATGCTCCCAGTAAATGAACAAGGATGTTGGTGTATATACAAATTTGCAAACATAAGCAAACCGCTCTCATCTGTTTGTCTAAATTTAATTAACCACTGTCATGGCCTTCCCAAATAAAAGGAACAAATTTAATAGCCTCATAGATTTTCCAGTGAGGTTAATTGCTATGGCATTTTTGGATGTCAGCATGTATGAAAAATATAACATTGCTGACAGCTGAATTTTTAAAAAAATGTTGGAATTGGAATGTCACCACTGAATCCGCATTAAAGCTGATAAATGCATCTGCTTGACAGAATCACATCTTTATGAAAACTTTTGTTTTTGGTTCTTGTGCTTGATCATTTTTGGCTGAGTAGGAGACAAACAAGCTTCTGAAATATATTGAAATAGACAATTCTTTCATTCATAAAAATAAAAAGGATACATTATGAACATTCATATGAATGTTATGGTATATATGCAACTTGTCTGTAAGCATCAGGTCAAAAATCACACGATACCAGGTTATAGTCCAACAGATTGATTTCAAATCAAGTTTTCAGAGTCTCGCTCCATCTACAGGTGTTAGTGTTAGAAGGGGTGGGGCTGCAAAAGCTCATGTTTTCATATAAACTTGTTGGACTATAATGTGGTGTCATGTGATTTTTGACCTTGTCCAAACTAGTCCAACACTGGCACTTCCACATTATATAAACATCAGCACCTATTTTGAAATCTGAGCTGAAATTGCAACACTCAAGAGGTGGCATTGCGCCTACAAGTTTATCCTGTGTGAAGCACAGCCTTTAGTTGGATAGTTCTTACTTACTGAAAAGAAATGTGTCAGAAAATACATTTTGATAGTATCCTAATGGACTAAGTAATGAGATGTTGGCAATCTACTTGTCTACATCAACAATGACCAAAGCATTACTCTGGATCATCAGCATAAATAAAAGCCATCTTTATTATTTCCATCTTGTACCTAGCCAGCTGTTTGATCAATAAAGGAATACAAGTGTTGAAAATCAAGGAAGGAAATACTTGACATACTAACTTCCAAAACATTTGCATGTGTAAGGGATTATGTAGTTGGCACTTTAGCTATCATTTAAAAAACTGTTTATGTTTATAATCCAGATAATAAGTCTTCAGATAATACACTTTGGTCAGAAAAGGAACAAACTGATCTAGAATATAGTCATATGGAACAAGTTCTGAGCTACCAAATTACTCGTTTGCATGACCAACACAACTTCTCATTGATTTCAAGGCAGTATCCTGTTAGTGGAGAATACCTCATGTCTTGTCACTGCGTAGAGGCAGTGTCAGACAGCTAACTTCACCTATTGTTCAAATTTCAATGCTGGTGTGATACCAGGGATGTAGGTCATAAGTCCCAAAGACTGGCACAGCTCCTGATTATACCCAACCAATTTGCACTTGCAACAAATGCCCAAAATTAGATGTGATTCTGTAGATGGATGACATTTGCTGGATAATTCTGAATGTGTAAGGAATTGTGCTAACAACCAATTTAAGATTGCCAGTCAGGTTGGCAATCTGGTGCATTTGCTGGTACTAAAAGTGACAAATATCAATACACAGGGCCACGTTCTTTGCAAAAGAAAGGATTTGTATATATGCATTGCACCTGTTTCAATTCAACAAAATAGTTGACAGCCATTCGCTGGTTCATTTCTCAGGGCAAGGCCCTGATAAATCAATGTCAAACTGCTTCATTTAAAATTCAAACAAAGCCCGTTATCAAATGTCAATTAGCATCAACAGATATACTATCCATGGCAATACCTCTACCAGAGTCTACTTGCCAATCAATCAATCAGCACTCTTCTCTTGTGCAATACCAATGGTTTTTTTCCCTGGAATTATTATTCTTGCGAAGTATCCTAAAAGTGGAAGGTAAACAGCTTTGATAAAATGTGCTTTTTTCCCAGCGACCATATGGAATACTGCAGAAACCACTAAATTACCTCAGACCTAGAAACAATAATGGAATTCATTACTTTAAGCTGGCTTTGGAAAAATGTGTACATTAATAAACAGTAACTATCAGCAATATGGCTTTGGAGAGGACTGCTCCTGCCTGCTTGATGATATTTTGAGGAAATGTGATGATCCCACTCGTTAGTCATGTTTGACAACCAGATCTCAGAATGAAACCTGGCTTGATGAAATTATAACTTACATTTCTGCAGTTAGTTAACATGATGATAGGTCTCTATAACATATTCACACAAAGTTGGAAATATGCTTTGACAACAGAACACAAATACATTACTTAAAAGAAATAAACAAAGATTGATTATTTTAGTGGTGAGAAAGGTCTTAACACAAACATCAAACGTTTTAACTTATTTCCCAACGCCATCTACTGCAAAGATTCAATTCCAGAAAAATATTATTTTTCTCAGATTTTAAATCTTTACATACAGACACTTTCAAGTTACTTTCCCTTGGACTGCTAAAATGTTTTTTTTCTTTGTTTGGAGTCTATTGGCATGAACTTCTTAGAATTCGTTTGGCCTGAACTTTTTCGGTTCTAAAAACGTGAAGATTTCCATCCAAAATAAGTTTTTTTTGAAAGAAGGAGTTCAATGCAAAACCTGAAAATATTAGATAAGAAAAAGTGACTGAATAAGCTAATACATACTTTATTAAGAGGGGGATGATGTAGGGATGACAATAATTTCTCTAAGAGCTGAGACCTCTGTTCTTTTGCATTGATGTCAGTGGTCTTGGGGAATGGAGTGGGTCTTGAAGAACCCATTTAAGGAACCTCTGAAAACTCCAAATGGCAAAGAACAAAAAAGGAAGAAACCAAAGTGTTGAACCTGGAATGAACAAAAAAATGTTGGAAATGCAGCTACTAGCATGGAAATAGTTAAATGTGAGATTGAAATATACATACAACATTAAATCACAATGGAATGCTAATTGTCAAAGCAAATACTGTTTTGAGCTATACAGATGAAAGAATAGAGAATAAGTCACAGGGTTATGCTAAAATTGTGCAGTTGTCTGATCTGTATGCACTTGGAGTATTGTATTCAATTTAGATCACCATGAAATATTTACATCAGTGAAGAAATCCAAGAAGATAATCCCCTGAGGTTTGAGCTGATGGAAGTCTAGAAAAACTGGAGACCTTTATTGGCTTAAAAGGCAACAACAGCTAGGAAACATTACATCTATTAAAAAAAGGAAAGAGACAAATTCAGGGCTATATTTCAAGTTAAGACAAGGGAGTAGGGAACACTGGCACTGTTTCAGATGAATTTATGATCAATATCAGCATGGATACCATCAAATAAAGAATAATCAACATTTATAATGCACTTCCATGTTCAGTGATGGAAATGGAAACTTTCCAGTGCATCACAATTAATCTTAGCTAGAAAAGTCATTTGATAATTTTAGAGCAGGCAAAATAAACTGTGAGCAATACATTTTCCACTCCTAGTTTTATTTCAAATCACAAAATCAGTTAGTTCTAAAAGAAATGTTTACCGCTGAGCTGCATCCAATCAGTTTCAAGCACCAACATAATGCTATGAGGTAATAGAGGCATGAGTAAATGTGCAGATAATATTTCATTCTGTAGAATATGTTGGATAATTCAATGTGGAAATGCTGGTGTTGGACTGGGGTGGACAGAGTTAAAAATCGCACAACACAGCCATTTTAAAAACTTTTCACTGTACTCCTGTAATTCCGTATTGGAATACGCATGACAATAAAGGATCTATTCCATCATTTATTTGATTTTCCAGTCAAAACTACCACAAAGAAATGTGGGAAAGTAAGTTACATTGAGCTCATTGCAAAAGTCTCAGACTTTATAGTTTTTAGCAGCAAGACATGATTATATATTTATTGAAACATTTTGGGCACCATTTTATGAAATTGAGCAAGGATTCAAAATATACCAAGTTACTTTTTCCTTTGGATAAAAATATAGCAACAAGAATGTTTTAGAACTAGGAACAGTAGACTGTTTGTCCTTTGAACCGGCTCTGTCAACTATTAGAGGTGAACACACCCTAACTGGGCAAAGGTAACTCTGTCACGGCAAATTAGAGGATGTGTCTGCTGCATCTACAAAATTTGGAGCAGTGAAGATCATCTCACTAATTCATTTTCCCTCGGGTGAAATTCTTCAACAGCATTTCAAGGAAAATAAGCCGAAATTGAACAAATTAATACACTTCCGAATGTAAATGGGCCAGAATTTACCAAAAAAAAGTTGTCCTTGTTTATTTCCCATCAGACTCAGCGCTGCAAAGGCTGCAAGTGTGAGAGCAAAATGGCATGGCACCCTCTACAGGGCATTGGGAAGATGTATGAATGGGACAAACAACTGCACATCATCTTAACCATCGTCTTAAAGAATTGATAAATGTAGACAACTGAACCTGGAAGTGCCAGCTAAACAGTGAATTCAAAATCAAACCAGGTAGAGAAAGTGAAATGAAGTGGGGGGAGGGGAAGAACAATATGATTAAGAGAAAAAGGAAATGGATGGAAAGAAAAAAGTTAATTGTTGGAAGTTTTATTAAAATAAAACTAAAATCCAAAGAAATGAGAACTGTACGTTTATGAATGAATTTTGAGGGCCAGGATAATTGATTAGTAACAAGACCAATCACACTTAAGAAAGACACTCAGAATGAAATGAGGGAAAACCTAACTTTCTATGCTCAGCACATCTACAATGCAAATACAATAACTCCATGCTATTCAATACACTTGCATGGTAGGACAACAAGATGTGGCGAGTATTGAACAGAAACTTTCGCACTTTTGAGTCTGCCCTCTCCCGAAATTACTGTGCGACTTATGCACCTCACCATTATTTTAATGTAATTTCTAGTCCAATGTACAGTTGATTAAGAGAATACTTTTTATGTAAAGGACCTATGTAAGAATATTGTCAAGAGTTCTGAACATTGAAGACATTATTTTGTATTATATTTTTATGATATCACATTAATAAAATGCTGAAAATGAAGACAAATGCAATTCTCTGCAGCTTTCATTTCTAATGTGTTTTCATACCTGCTTAGTAATTTGTACTGAGAAGATCCGTTCCACCAATGATTCCACAGGAGTTGAAAAAGTGACTAAAATCTGGTTATATGGAACTAAATTATTCACAAAGTAGAACTCAAGTTTGCACTGTTTGCATGACTCTGCATCACACGGCAGCTTTTCGCACACTGTCTGAGCATGCCATTAAAACCCCACCTTCTGAACCTCACCCCTCACCTAAGGTGCAATGACCCTCAGGGTAAACCACCATCAAATTATCAACAAGGAAACGTGTGCAATATAAATCAAACACAAACTAAAATACTGCTAATGGAAGAGACCATTAAATTTAATGTAATTGTTTAATCACCAAAATAATTTAGGAAAGAAAACTGAAGTACTTTAAAATGAATAAATATTTTCAATTATCTTTATGGAGTATAGAACCAATAGAAGTTATTACCTTTTGTTAACTCAGTGCATAACAATCCCTTCAAAGGGACTATGTTCAACTGTAAATGGAATGCTTCAATCGTGGTCTGTGCGACATCACAACAGAGATTAAGTGTTTCTTACCAAAAACACTGAAAATGACATTAAGTGTCACATCAGAACTAAGGTAAGCTGTTACTGACCTTTTCAAATGCATTACATTTCACTTGAATTTTAAATTGAATTTTCCAGAGACATTTGTTGGATTTAAGCCATGACCAGAAAATATGCTAATTTTTCTTTGCAATGACTGAAAGTAAATGCCCAAAGTTTAGTTAATTCTACTCAAGTTTGGAACTAACAAGTGTCACTAGGCTTATGGTTAAAGCAAGACAATTTACAGGACAAATGACTTCAATCAATGTTATCAAATATATCGTGTTCACCCATCTAGAAAAACTGAATTCCACTTTTTCATTGCTTCTTCTTTGTCTCTGTTTTGCTGTCAGAAGATCATCTATAATGCTGCTTAGTCTTTTATTTAATTGAGAAGTACTTTCTGATACCAGTCCATTTTGCTTTCAGATGTTGAAAACCTGCGAATACTTGTTCAATCTTCATGGTTTAATTTGAAGTAATTAGAAAATGCCACTTCATATATATCCATGTGTTTCTCAAGTCTCTTCGCTTCCAAATACTTCTCTAATCTTTGCTTATAATTCAGTGGTCTGTTAGGAATCAACCTCATGCTTCTCTTCTGCTCCATATGCGGGGGTCAATAGCACACATCCATCAGAGCCATCATTCGACCTACTAAATAGGCTTACTAAAAATACCTTGACAGGCCCAGAGGGGTTCTGGAATATGCGCCATACCTGGCTTGCATGGATAGCCATAACACAATATGGTTGACTTCTTCATCAGGATAACAGGGAGGAGCAACACTCCTCAGATGGGATTAAACAGACTGAGACCATCAGGAAAAGGACTTCAATATATCTCCATGGTCCTGACATCCATTAGGAGTGCCAAGGATACCAACAACAATCCGCAAATAAATGAATTCACTACGGTTGAGGGATCTACCATGAGAAATCTCCTACTGTCCGGATTGGTGTGCCTGCTTTGCATGTCTACCACATTTGCCAGCCAGCCCCAATGCCCTTACTCAAATGACCACAGATCCTGCAACCTTTACTATCAAGAATCACAAGGCAAGCAAATGTCTATCAGTTTCATCGCAATGGGACAGTTACCCAGGAGAAATGAAATATTTGTATGCATACATTAAGAACCCTGTACTGCTCACAACCAGCTGCAACACTACAGGCCTGACTTGCCATAAAGCCAGTTGATTGTGCCTGTGCAATCAGACAACCTCCTTAATAATACAAATAACGGAGTCACTGCAGAGTCCATTTCTTCCTCCAGGTTCCACAGAGCAGTAACCATCTAAAAACAAACCCCCACATACAAACAAACACACAGACACACACAATGAAAACTTACCTCAAACACAAAATAAATCTGTCTCCAAGACAATGAAGATTCTGTCTAACATTCATCTGAAGTCATTAATGTGTGCCAACTAGGAGACATGACAGTATAGTTAGTTTTCTGAGTAATCAATAGCTAAGAAGAAATACATACAAGTGAAATGGAAATAATATATTGCAAATTATTTACATGTGACAAAGTGAAATTTGTTCGAATAGTCATGCTAATTATGTTCTCCTATTAACTCTTCACCTTTCTCCTCCTATCACAATGTCTAGATACAAGTACAATACGAGCAACTGAAAAGAAGGCTGTGTTTGATGCTCATTAGCTACAGCGCATTCAGGATTCTGTCTCTACCTCATGGTTACCCACATCATCTGCAATCACTATACAGACTGCCATGGTCAGGAGGGAGGTGCCATCACTTGGGAACACCATGCCCTGCCATTTCCTGACAATCTGGAAGTAAATCTGCAGTAAGATATTGTTGAACTGTGGGGCTGGTCTATGATTTCCTCTGACACATTGTTGGTTTTGAAGTAATGTGAGGTTAGAGATAATGGATTTTAATGATGACAGGTAGGGTTTGAAAGAGACTGAGGGTTGTGAAGAGTTGAAGGAGAGAACTTGAAAGAAAGAAACGCTGCAAAACTAATAGAAAACAAACCAGCAGCCTATAATCTTGGACGCAAGTCCTTCCTGCTTGTCCAGGCAGCTCTTATATAGTCTGCATGGTACAGGTGAATAGTCAACTGGATGGCAGGATTCCTTTTGAAAACCCGATTCAATTGTGTATTTGCATATGTTCCACGGTCCTGCCTCTGACCATTTAAATTTCTGTCTGAAGCATTTGGAGCAGAGGTGGCACCCGCCTTCAGTTCTGCCATCTGGAATGGCACGCCCTTGACAAAGTATGCCTGCCATCAATCTGCACCCTTAAAAATCCTCTTTAAACCTAACAATTAAGTAGTCTCTCCTATTAAGTTTCCACATCCTTTATTCACCTTTTCTTCACTTTGAGATACTTTCCAACTTTAATATGGTTTCACTGTTTACAGGTAATTCTTCAATATGACTGCAGACATCAAATTAATTACATGATTTCGTGCAGTGACAACTGAGGTGCATTTCAGAGATGCATTTGAAGAGAATGATTTGAATTTTACATGAGGCATTAAGGTCAATCCCTAGTTTTCTAGGGATATATTCAATGCCACCACCAATCAGCTGAATTAATTTTCTTTTGGCATTGATGAAGGTGTTAATAGCTTACTTCTGATGGAATGAATTATGGTAATTGAGAGACATCAGAATTAACAATTCATGTCCTAACCAGTTGTTTCACTGCTCGAAGGTCAACTAGAGGATAATTTTAATACTGACTTTTTTGGGGGAAAAAAATTGCCCCATCTGTTTGATGTGCATGATAGTCTGAAAAAGGTTAGGATATAGACATGTATTAGACATTCACAAGTAGCCTGTTCCATGTTCTTGCTACTCATTGAAACCAGAGGCTACCAACTGTGAGGTTATTGGAGGTCTATCTAGGAATAAACTTATCGATTTTCTTTCATTACGTATAAAACAAATACATTTTCCTGTATAGTTACTAGACTGAAAGCATTTCAGCACATAATATAATAGAGTAATATTAACAATGCATATGATTCACAGCTAAGCTATAGGAAATGTTTAACAAAGTGAACAAATAGCAAGCACATTTCCAGGAAGTACTGAAACAAGGGACAGTCCTTCCAATTTCCAATGTGTGCTTTCTAAGGTTGCCACTTCAAGGGCAAGTAACCTAATTAATGAGTGTGAAATGTATACTGACAGTTTGAGAACTCATAATGCAAAACAAGGTCAACATCAACTTGAACTGCAGGCTTTCCCCTTCATAACACACTTTGATGAATTCGTATTTTTTATACTTTGTTTTAGATGTTGGTTTAATTTTAATTTCTAAAATTTTCCGTGCAGATGAAATGCTTACAAAATTGCTAGTTTTTTATATGCTTAACACATTGATAGCTAATGGAAAAATATGGAAGAGAACTCAATTGGAAATTAAGACCATTTCACTCATCTTTCGAATACATCATACTGTTCACTCCAGTATCCAGTCATATTTGCAACATTTCTAAAAATGTTCTTAATTATTCCAAGTATCAGTTAAGTAACTAATCTTCCTAATATCCGCTTTATGTTTATCTCCCAATAATTGCAATGTATGTTTGTGGTTTCCATCTGCTGGCTTGCTTTAATGTGGTCCCCTGGGCTTATTTTGTCAGTTCCCTAGGCTGATTTTATCTACATCAGTACATAGATCCTCTTCTGCTATTTTCTTGTGATCCTATTTTGTAAATGAAGCCCCAGATGGGCTAATTTAACAAATAAACTATTAAACCTGAAGAAACTTAATGATGGAACACAGATAGTACATCGTGTAAAATGGCATCTGAAGGCCTATAAGTAGCATTTAAATATTAATTTTAATGGGGTTTGAAGAACTCTCCCTTTTATCTCTTGACATTAACACTGTACATACTCATGTAAAAGTTGATTTTGTGAGACTACATTTTTAGTCAAGAAGTGGGTGGGTTGACATTTGCATCTGTAACATTTTGGAGACGTTGAAATCCTCTTCCATCACCTTGTTGTTTGAGATCTACTAAGCCAGAGATTGTTCCCACCATCCCCACTCAGCATAGTGTAGAAAGAGACAAACATGTTTTGAAATTACATTTTGACGTGTGTAGACATAAGCTAAACTGTCATCTTTGATAGTTTGCTAATCTATGATTCTACCAAGCAGATTTGCATCAGGGTACACTTGATCTAAACAGCAAACAGGCTGAGAGAGTTTGATAGCCAATTGTCTATCCTAGCTAATAAATTACCACTAACCCCAAGTGATCTTATCCTATGTTACAATGCAATATGAAACAATAGATATAGTGCACACCTCAGACCAATAGAGTGTATTGAGTACTGCTTGAGTACCATTCCCTTCTTGTACCTCAAACTCAATCTCAGGAAACCTCAACTGTGCGAGCAGGATATTTCCGTTTTCTGTCAAGGCTTTAAAACTTTCATGTTCAGAATTGGTCAGTATCCTTCAAGCAGAAAGGAGAAGGATCAGCTAGGAACTCCCATTACTGTTCAGAACAAGGCACCACTCCTGAAATGTGGGCATGTGTGGGCAATGAAGGGCAAGATCACCTAACTAACTCATTAGTGTTTACCAGGAAAGTTGATATTTGAAGAACTAATTAGGTTTACAGTCAAGGAGGATTCATATATGAATTATCTGAGAGAGCTCTTGTGATGTAGTGCTAGTGTCCATACCTCTGGATTAGAAAACTTGTGTTCAAGTTCCAATTGCCCCAGATATGTATCATAACACAAAGGAATGGGTTGATTTAAATATCTACAAGTATCTGAGGCATGGTTGTGAGATTTCACCTAAAAAATAAATCACATATAAAGAGAAAGTAACTGAAGAGAGAATACAGCATAAGTGATATGAGTATGGGTGAAGTTGTAAAATAATTTAAGAGATATGTCTTAAGAACTTACAATATGATCCAAATGCCTCAGTGAAAACTCGTTTGAAATGTTTCCGTTTTTTGTTTTAAAGTGAATAAAAACAGTGGTTGAAACCTTATTAAGGAACTCCACAAATGGGAAATCATATGAGGCTATTGTACTTTATTCAGGAATTGGTTTGGTTATGATAAGTTATATTTGTCCCAAGTTGACTATCTATATTAGCTCTGGCACACTTGAGCACAAAAATTAGGAGCAGAACTAGGTAATTCTGCTCAACAGTTTGGTACGACTGTTATTGATCTGACTGCTACTTCAACCTAATTTTTAGTACAAAAGGGACTGATCAGTCATTAACTGTTAAGGATGCTAGTTTGCAGTTCCAGAACAAACTCTCAATGCCTCAAACTATCAACACAACAATTAGCTAAAGATAATTTAACAATCACATCATTCAGCAGCCTGCATAGGTTAACAAGCTATCTTCTTAACTGAGTTTTTAATGTAGCAAATAGCTCAGCAACTTAATAGTTGAAGTTCACATTGCAAAATAAATGTTCGAGAAGCACCTGGTGATTCATGACCTGCACAATTAATCAGAACAAAAACACACTGCCAGGAGCCTTGACAAACACCACCTATTCATTAGCTGAAATTCTGAACCAACAGTAGTTAAGACACACTTCAATTATGCATCATGAAAAATAACAAGGTTGCTGGTGCTATCTGATGCTGGGCAAGTAATTGGTAATGTGTTCTATACTACTTGATCCTCAAATTAGCAGACATTATAAAATTAAAAATTCCAATTCCCCATTGGTATTTCATTTAAAAATATTACCATTTGAACTTACTAAATTTTGGCAACATGTTAAAATGTTGTGCAAATTTGCTACATATGTTTATACTGTAAAGAGAAACGCATTTTGTTTGCACGTGACTATCATAAATAATTCTTCAGTATGCTCCTTTAGCAGATGTTTTCTTTAAGTAGTGCGTTGCACTGAACATTTTTTAAAACTGTGTGCTGTAAGTAGCAATACAGTATTGAGTTGAACTCGGTATTTGAAACAAGGAAATTAGAAAGAGAATAGGTAAGGAAGAGCTGAAATCGACAAAATATAGAGAGTTTGATTGCATCAATCTCAGTATTGTATCTGGAGCTAGTGTCTAAAGTTGTGTGCAGACAACCTAAAACATACAACTTCTTTTCACTTTGTAATAGGCCCTAAACATGAATATAAATAGAAAGGTTTACACATGAACAAATCCAAGCATGTGAGTGCTCGAGCTTTTAAGGCAGTCTCTGGATGATCACTTTGCAAAGCCTGAAGATGTCTGATATGATCAAGTTGTATATCTGCTGAAAGTCTCAAGTTAGCAAATTAACAAAATTGTTCAAATGTACATGTGCTTAAAATGTACATACACATGCCTCTGCAATGCAACTTGATTCAGAATAAAAAGAATCATTTATATTTTAAGTCACTGGTCAACATATCGGCAAATGACTTTCAAACTGCCTAAAAAATTGACAATTCTTTGCCATTATAAGACTAAATGCCCTTAGGTTTTCTTTTACCCTTCTACTCCTCTATCATTCTCCGGTTCAGCACAATAAATTTATTTGAATCAAACATTCTGGTTTCTTCTTTGCAGAAGTGAGCAAAAGTTACAGATCTCATACTCAAAAAGATGGAAACTAATGACTCTTTTCAAGGTGATGATGATAAAACATAAGAAATAGAAACAGCAATAAAGCACAAAGCTCATCAAGCTGCTCTATTATTTAACAAGAACATTTCCTGATCTTTGGCCTCAATTCTACTTTCCACACTCTCCCTACGTTTTTGATTCTCTGAGAACTGAAAAAGCTGTTAATCTAAGCTCAAAACATTTCAATAATGAAGGATTCACAATTCTCTAGGATTGAGAATTCCAATTATTTAGAAAACCCTTTAGTTGAAGAAAACTTTTCTAATCAGTCATAGAGTCACAGCACAGAAACCAGCCCTTCAGTTCAACTTGTTCATGCTGACTGAATATCCTAAATTAATCTAGTCTCATTTGCCAGCACATGGACCATATCCCTCCAAACCCTTCCTATTCATATACCCATCCAGATACCTTTTAAATGGTGTAATTGTACCAACCTCTTTCACTTCCTCTGGCAGTTAATTCCATACATACACTACCCTCTGCATGAGAAAGTTGCCCCTTCAGTCCCTTTTAAATCATTCCCCTCTCACCTTAACCTATGCCCTCTAGTTTTGGACACCCCTACTCTGGGGAAAAGACCTTGGTGATTCACCCTGTCCATGCCCCACATGATTTTATAAACTCTAAATGGTCACTCTTCAGCCTCTGATGCTCCAGTGAGAATAGCCCCAGCCTATTCAGCCTCTCCCTACAATTCAAATTCTTCAAATCCAGCAACATGTAAATCTTTTCTGAACCCTTTCAAATTTCACAACGTAATTTGCCTAAATGATTGGCCCTTAGTCTAAAACTATGCTTTCATGTTCTGGAATTCCTAGCCCAGGAGAAACACCCCCTTCAATGCCCAAAATAAAGCCAAGAATTGTAGATACCAAAAATCTGAAACAAAAACAAATTGCTGCGCAATCTCAGCAGGTCTGGCAGTATCTGTGGAGAGAAAACCAGGTCAATGTTTCAGGTCTAGTGACCCAGGTTCTGATGAAGGATCACTCTTTATGTTGACACTGCTTTCTCTCCACAGATTCCACCAGACCTGTTGAGATTCCCCAGCAATTTCTGTTTTCGTTTCCTCAATGTTCATTCTGTCAAATCCTTTCAGAATCACGTATGTTTCATGTAAATGATAACTCAACTCCAGAGAGTAAGGGCCCAATTTATTTAAGCCATTCCACAATCAACCTAATGAAGTTTTGTTGAACCAACTTCAGAACAAGTATATAACTTATTATCTATTTAAAGGTGGGGGAGAGTAAATCGGCTCTGCTCATTTTCATGCCCTTATTTGGCTGCAACAAAAGATTTATATTCTTTTTACCACACAGCTACATTTCACTTTAATAAAATCTAATTTCCTACGATCACCTTGAAGAAAGGTAGAGCAATTTTATTATTTGCTAACCAAGAAAAATAATAAAGATACAACATTAAATGCACACACACAAAAACAAATATAGAAGTTGAAAATGAAAGAGTGGGTTGTACAAAAAAGATAAAAGAATATGCAGTTTAAAAATCATTAGAGTGCCTTGAGGCGCTAAGTTTTAACCAGAAACCAGAGTTGTTTAATTGATGCCTTGTATCCAATATTGTCGATACCTGAGTCCTCAGTAAACGGATGTTTCACTCATTTGCTTTATCACTGAGTAATGTCCTATAACAGAGGCTCAGGGAAAACAGGGAGACAGGACTAAATCTTTTCCAGTTGCAATTTTAAATCCATCTTTTGTTCCTCTTACTCTGTTACAGCAGCAGCTTGAAATACAGCTTATTTGTGTGTTCAATATCTGGCCTAATGTTTCCTGAGCTGAATAATTTGCAAGTAACTCATTTCATCTTAAATAGGTTAAATGATCCATAAAAGGATAAGTCAAATAAGAAATGCAGTTCTAATTTCAATTACTTCTGAAAATGTTAGTTTCAGCTCAGACTATCTTGAGTATTAGCGAGTTTTGAGAAGACTTGTAGTTCAGATTGAAGTTCTGGATGTAAGTTTGCTCATTGAGCTAGTAAGTTCATTTTCAGACGTTTCTTCACCACACTAGGTAACATCATCAGTGAGCCTCTGATGAAGCACTGGTGTTAGTGACCCACTTTCTATTTATATGTTCAGGTTTCCTTGGGTTGGTGATGGCATTTCCTGTGGTGATGTTATTTCTTATTCTTTTTCTCAGAAGGTGGTAGCAGTGCTAACTAGTGAGCCACCCTCCGACTCAGCACTGTTCTCTTGACTTATCCTACCTGTACATCTTCCTTCCCACCTATCCACTCCATTGATTTCACGAAGCTAGGATACACTATGGAGATGAATTGATGCAACCATTTTATGGAACTGTTACTTCTTTTAAGATCATTTGAGTCTACAAATGTGCCAGTTTTCAAAATCAGATGGTGGAAGTTGAAAATTGGTAGTCCACATTTTACATTAATCTTAACAACATGGAGCTAAAATTGCATACATTACTCCACATGGTTTCTTCATTTCAACCCCAAGCTGGCTCCACTATTTAATATGATCATGGCTGACCTCATTTTGGCCTTAACTCTATTCTTCTGCCTGCTGTCCATAACCCTTCAACCTATTACTAATTAAAAATCTGTCTCTCCTCCATAAATTTACTCAATATCCCAGCATCCATTAAGTAGTGATTGCAATGAGGTCAGACAGGTGAGACCTCATACAATGAGTTCCTTGGTTGGAGCTGTTAATCTGATCCAATCAGGGAGTCCTGGTTGACATAAACAGGAGTGTTTTCCCCCTCCAACTCTATTTTGATTTAGTCCCTGCCCTCCCCTTCACTGCTGTGATCACACAGCATTGCCCTCTGATGTGAAGGGCACTGCTTGTCACTGGCCACTCGGGTGTTTCCTTTCTTCCTGGTGGTGGAAATTAAATTTAAAAAAATAAATAAACAGGAGATTACACACAGCATTGCCCTTTGATGCGAAGGGTACTGCTTGTCACAGGTTACTCGGGTGTTTCCTTTCTTCCTGGTGGTGGAAATTAAATAAAGATTTGTGCACTTTGTGTCTCTCACTGTGTCTCACAACTACACACACAAAAAAAAATAAAAAAGAAGAAAAAAGAAAAAAAAATTAAAAGGATTGTCATTGCCCTTTGATGTGAAGGGCACTGCTTGTCACTGGCCACTCGGGTGTTTCCTTTCTTCCTGGTGGTGGAAATTTGAATAAAGATTCGTGCACCTTGTGGCTTTCACTGTGTCTCACACCCGCACGGACACAACATGAGTGCTGGGGAAAAAATAAGCACTACCACAGTTAGGCAGTAGTGTGGGGGTAATAAGAAAGAACAGGAGTAAAAAAGAAAAAAAAAACAGGAGTGTCAGAGGCTCTGATCTCTCTGAGAGCTGGCTAAAAATAAACAGGAGTGTTAAGAGATTCTGTTCACTCAGAGCTGGCTCTGAGGGAGCTGGATCTGTGTCAAGGACTCTCCATGTGTAAATAAAGGGTGACTTGGTGGTGGGATACTTGCCTCTATTGTCTCACTTCATATCACATTCCTAAATTTGAGAGTTCTAGATTACCCCACAAGAAGAAATGTTCTTTCTATGTTTACTTTATTCATCTCCTTCAGCATCTTGTATTCTTCAGTTAGATCTCCTCTCATTCTTCTTAACCCTGGAGTACTTAGGCCTTAATCTCCTTTCATCTCTGGAATTGATCTAGTAAACCACCTCTGAACTGCCTCCAATACAATTATATCCCTCCTCAAATAAGAAGATTAAAAAAGTTTATGCCAGGTGTGGTTTCACACATGCCTTACACAATTGCAGCAATATTTCCTTATTTCATACTCTATTCCTTTAGCAATAAATGTCATAATTCTATCTCACAAAAAAAACAGAAGTAACTGGTAAAGCTCAGCAGGTCTGCCAGCATCTGTGAAGAGAAATCCAATCAAAGTAAACGTTTTGGGTCCGTTGACCCTTCTTCAGCACTGATGGTAGCTAGGAAAATGTCAGTTTGTGTACAGAAAATTGGGTGGGAGAATGAGGGGGGTAAGGAGTAAACGATAGATTAGATTTTTTTTAGATTAGACTTACAGTGTGGAAACAGGCCCTTCGGCCCAACAAGTCCACACCGACCCGCCGAAGCGCAACCCACCCATACCCCTAACCTAACACTACGGGCAATTTAGCTTGGCCAATTCACCTGACCCGCACATCTTTGGACTGTGGGAGGAAACCGGAGCACCCGGAGGAAACCCACGCAGACACAGGGAGAACGTGCAAACTCCACACAGTCAGTCGCCTGAGTCGGGAATTGAACCCGGGTCTACAGGCGCTGGGTAGAGAGTCCAAAGAGAGAGAGATGAACAATTGGATAGACAAAGGAGTCGACAATGATCTGGCTATGATAGTGAATAGGTTGTTAATGGAGACTGTTACTGGCTAACAATAGGTAGTGTATAATGGCAGACAATGTGATAACAAGGCCTGCTCTGTGGCATAGAGGCTAGGACATGATTATTGAACTTGATATTGAGTCCGGAGTGCTACAGGGTCCCTGAGCAGAAAATGAGGTACTGTTCTACCCAATTGCACTGAGCTGCGTTGGATCACTGCAGCAACCCTGAGGAGAAAGTGAGGACTGCAGATGCTGGTAATCAGAGTCAAAGAGTGTGGTGCTGAAAAAGCACAGCCAGTCCACATTGATCCAGTGTGGTTGGAGGGTCCCAAGGCAGAAGCTGAGGCGCTCTTCCTCCAAGTGTCAGGTGGATAGTGTTTGGCAATGGAGGAGGCCCAAGACCTGTAATGTCCTTGTGGAGTGGGAGGAGGAATTAAAGTGTTCAGCCATGGGATGGTGGGGTTGGTTAGTGTGAGTGTCCTAGAAATGTTCTCTGAAATGATCCATAAGTTGGTGTCCTGTTTCCCCAATGTAGAGGAGACCACATAGAATGCAACAGATGCAGTACATGTGTATGGAAGTTCAGGGAAATTTCTGTCAGATGTGGAAGGATTGTTTGCAGCAAGCCCGAGAAAGAGATATTGGCCAAGGAACCTGGTTGTGTGTTGAAATGTTCCTAATGAAGGGCTTATGCTCGAAACGTCGAATTCTCTATTCCTGAGATGCTGCCTGGCCTGCTGTGCTTTGACCAGCAACACATTTTCAGCTGTGATCTCCAGCATCTGCAGACCTCATTTTTTACTGTGTGTTGAAATGGCAGGCAACTGGAAGCTCGGGTTTTTTTTGCAAGCAGAATGTATATGTTCTGCGAAGCCATCACCTAGTCTACACTTCATTTACCCAATGTAGAGGGGGCCACATTGTGAGCAGCAAATGCAGTTGACTAGATTGTGAGAAGTGCAGGTAAAGCATTGGACATGAAGAGGGAGGAGGTAAATGGGGAGGTCTGCCACATTTTGCTGTTGGAGGGGAAAGTGCCAGGGGGCTGTTGGGAGGGAGTGTCGGGAGTGAAGGAAGAGTGGACCAGGGTGCCCTAGAGCGAACAGTCCCTGTGGAAGGCAGACAAGGGAGGGAAGGTGAATGTGTCTGGTGGTGGCATCTTACTGGAGGTGGCAGAAATGGCAGCTGATGATTTTCTGGATGTGGATGCTGGAGGGATGGTAGATAAGGACAAGGGGAACCCTATCGCTGATGCAGGAGGGAAAAGAGAGGGTGAGCGCAGAAGCGCGTGAGATGGATCGGACCCAGTTGATGGCCCTGTCGACAACGGTGTTGGGAATTACTTGGTTAAGGATGACATTTTGGAGGCTCCCTTGTTGAAGTTGGCCTCATTGGAACATACACGATGGAGACGGAGGAACTGGGAGAACAAAATAGAGTCTTTACAAGAAACAGGGTGCAAGAATGTATAGTCCAGGTAGCTAAGGTAGTTAGTGGGTTTATAGTGGATATTAGTGGCCAATCCATTTCCCGAAACAGAAACAGAGATGTTGAGGAAGGGAAGGGAGGAGTCAGAGACAGACCAGGTAAAAGTGAGGGTGGGGTAGAAATTGCAAAAGGAAACCACTGAACTTTTACATTCCAGATGAGAGATGGAAATAGCACTGATGATATCATCGATATATTGAAGAAAGAGTTGTGGGCGGAGGCCAGAATAGGACTGGAACAAGAAATGTTCCACGTACCCCACAAAGAGACAGCCATAACTGGGACCCATGCAGGTATCCATGGCCACCCCACTTTCATTTGTTTCTGATTTACAGCATCCGTAGTTCTTTCGGTTTTTATTCAAAATTCCATTTGCCTTTCCCATTATCTGCACAAGCTGCGTTCAGGTTTTCTGGGATTCATGCACAAAGATACCCAGATTCCTCTGCATTAAAGCACTCTGAAGCTTTTCTCCGTTTAGATAAAATTAAAATTCACACAACACCAGGTTATAGTCCGAAAGGTTTATTTGGAAGTACTAGCTTTCAGAACATTGCTCCTTCATCAGCTACCTGGCGTTGTGATTTTTTTAACTTTATCCACCCCAGTCCAACACCAGCACCTCCACATTATGGCGTGCATTTAGATAATAATTGTACCAAGACTATTATATTTTAAACATCATGCAGCAATGGTCAACATGCCATTTCCCTTCCTAATTGATTACTGTATCTGCATATGAATGTTTTATATTTCTTGGATGCGTACACTCAAATCCTTCTGCGCATCAATATTTACAAGTTTTAGGCCTTTTAAAAAACATGTTGCTTTTCTATCCTTACACACAGTGAGTAACCTGACACTACTCCAACTTGTTGGCCACCCACTTCACCCATCTGTCTGTTTGCAACCTCTTGTGTCCTCCTCATAGCTGGTATTGCAACTTGTGTTTTTTTTAAGCAACTTTAGATTTATTACTTGCATTTTTTTTCATTTGCTATTAATATAGGTTGTAAATTGCTTCGGCCCCAGTACTGCTCTCAATGGCACTTCACTAGTCACAGCTTACAAACTTGATAATACCCCGTTGATCCATACTCTTTGCTCTCTATTAATCATTCACGATCCATGCCAATATATTACCCTCAACTCAACAAGCTCTAATGCTATTATTAATCTTTTAAGTGGTCTCTCACTGAAGACCCTTGTTGAAATTCAGGTATTTTGATTTCCATTTATCCGCTCAAAACAGTACTAATGGATTTGTCAAGCAAGACTTCCCTTTTGGAAAGCCATATTTAACTTTGTCTGATCAATATATAAATTTCAAAATGTATGGTTAACACTTGATAATAGATTCCAATATTTTCCCAATAACTGATGTCAAATTAATTGGCCTACAGTTTTGTGCTTTGTCTGTCCCTCTTGGCCTGAACAGTAGTGTTGCATTTGCTATCTTCAACTTTATTGGGACTGTTCTAGGATCGCAGGAATTTTGGAAAACGTATGCCATTAGATCCTGGGAATTTGTGAATTTTTGGTTCTTTATATTTCGCCAGTATTTTTCTCTGCTTTTATTAAATATCTTAAGTTTCTACTCTTATTAATATACTCTCTAATTCTAGTATAATTCTTGTCATCCGTGATGAAGACATGACAAAATATTTGTTCAATGTCTCTGCTGTTTCCTCATTCCCCAGGATATTTTCTCCTATTTCTGCCTCTAAGTGACCAACATTCATTTTAGTTCTCTCTTTTCCTTTATGAAACTTTAAAAGCTCTATGGTCTAGTATATATTCCCAGATAATCTACAGTCATACTTTATTTTCAGCTTTTCATCAACATTATGGTGGTTTTTTGTGAGTTTATAAAATAATCCCAATCTTTAGCCTTAATACTATTCTTTTAATCTAATACTACCCTCAAATTGATAAACCACTGATTGATCTTTTTGAGTTGTTTGTATGTAAGGGGACGTATTTTTATTGAACACTTTAAATTGTTACCAAAAAAAAAGAAATTGCTGGAAAACTCAGCAGAATTGGTATTATTTATGGAGAGAAAACAGAGTTAATGTTTTGAGTCCAGTGGCACTTCTTCAGAGAAGGGTTCAGAAAGAAGGGTTCTGAAAAAGGGTCACTAAATCCAAAACATCAACTCTGCTTTCTCTGCTCAGATACTGCTGAGTTTTCCCTGCAATTTCTGCTTTTTTTTCTGATTCATTTCCAGCACCTGCAGTTGTTTTTTTTTTAAAACGTTAAATTGTTTCTCGATATTTCCCCCACTTTATCATTATACTTTACAGTCTGAACATGCAATTTCAGCCAGGTCTTTCTCGTAACTATATAAAGGAGTGCAAATTTAAGAAACAAAATCGGAAGATAGTGGCGAAGCTCAGCAGATCCGGCAGCACCTGAGGAGAGAGAAATGGAGTTAACGTTTTGTGTCTGGGAACCTCTGAAGAAGAATCTTATGAGAAAGAGTCATATTAGAATCAAAACATTACGTGCTTCTCTCCCCAGAGATGTTGCATTTCTGTGTTTATTTCTGATTTCCTGCATCCACAATAATTTGCTTTTATTCATATTTAAGGTCCTGGGTTGGGGCCAGAATCAAACGTTAAAACAATGTGAGATTCAGTTGTATCATGATTACGTTGAACTTTTACTATGAAATTACTATTTAACCTTGCGTCATTGCATAATATTTGCAGATATATCAGCTGCAAATCAGTAGTAACTTGCTTGCGTGAGTCAGACCCATTTGACAGTTGAAGTCCTAGTTTGAAGACTTGAGCACAATATCTGGTCTGACACTTCATGCAGAATTGAATAAGTGCCAAACTGTCAGAGGGATTGTCCTTTGGAAAAGATGTGAGCCCAAGGTTCCATCTGTCTTCTCAGGTGGACGTAAAATATCCTGTTGTATTATTTGACTAACATTGGAATTCTTCTCCGTGTCCTTGCCAATATGCACCTCACAACCACTGTCATTAAAAAGAAATCTCATCATTAATGTTGCTGTTTGTGGGATCGTGATGTGCACACATTAGTTGCCCCATGGTCTACATTTTTGTGAGGTACCCAAGGACATCCTGAGGTGTGAAAGACATTAAATAAATGTGGTTCCTAATTTTATGCTTTACTGTAAGGTGAAAAAAGAACTGACTAGATTGGAAACATATGCATAGTACACTATTGTAGTAGAATTTTTTGGCAGGAAAGTGGATCATTGCCCTAATTTTGTTCAGCAATTTGAAAAAAAATCATTACATCAATAGAAGACAATTTGTAAGATTAACTTGGATTAATTTAGTTCAGGACTTGGAATAAGGTCACTCTCGTCCTCAAACATTCCTGCTGTAAACAGCTGGAGCCAGAGAACTAAACGAAATAAATCCAGAGAGAAGCTGAACACTGTAATAATAGTTTTGCTGAAAACTCAAGATACTTCTAAATATAGCAAATCCATTTATCAGATCTGCAGAACTCCGTATTGGGAATTTATCTGTGAGAAAGATGAGCTTGAAGTTCCTGCTGTGGTATGACAGAATGTCATTTCCATGACTGCCGATAAGTCACAGTCAATTGTTATATAAAGAGAGTGAATGTATCTTTTTTGCTGGATTGAATAGCAATGTTTGTGGCTACATATAGCTTCAAAGCTTGACTTGCAAGTTGCAAACACATACTTTGCTTTAATTGTTCTTGTGCTTATGTAAGGCTGCACAGAATAAAGCAACACCCTGAACACTGACAGCTGTTCTTGTTGAATGCGGCAAAGATTACTATATATAGCATAAAGGACAGTCAGGGGTAAATTATAGACATGGATACGGTCCCAAGTTGTTTGTAAGCCAGCATGTTATACAATGACAAGTGCACACGATGCAAACCCAAATTTATTGTAGCAGTCATTGAGTTAACGCATCTCTTGACTATTGCTTTGTTCTCAAGATGGTCCCTTTTTTCTCTTTATAGCTGGCAGCAGAGTTAGGAGTTTATTGTCATGAACAACGCTGGATTTCTGGTTTTAATGATGGCAAAACTGTCAGCACTCACTGTCAATAGTGTTCCCATCTAAATCCATATGAAATTAAACAGTGTCATTAATGAGACTAGAGTACTGTGCTCCAAAGTGACAGCATTGATGTGAAATTATTATTAGACACTGATTGCTGCAATCATCATATTCTGCAGATGTCTAGCGGATGTTCAGTATGGGGACAAAAGTCCTCACAAATGTGGCAGCACGGCCTCAACCGGGATCTTTGGTTCATGTCACACTAGAGGTGATCCCACTACACTACATTCTCTCACTCGCACATACAGACACACACACTTACACAGACCCCCCCTCATACACACATGTACTCCTTCTCTCTCGCATACACCTCTCACACCCATATACTCTGTGACACACACACACACACACACACACACACACACACACACACATCTATGGGTGAATTTGCATTTGTAGATTTGTGTTTGCAGATACATTCTGTTTGTTTAAAAAGCACATAATCTGGAGGCATTCAGTCCACGTGACATTTTATAATTTCCAACTTTGAAAACAGAACCAATCTGACTCAAGGTTGGGAGACAGACAAACTCTAACCTCACACCTTCAATGCATTGTCTGAGCTGAAATGTCACATCTTCTTCTATAGTGATAAAACCTTAAATTGTCTCAGGACTGTGACTTGAAAGGAGTTCTGGGATTTACATATTAATCAAAATCTGCATTCCTATTCTAAGTGATTAAAGACTTAACAGCAATCTAGGTTCTTTCAATATATCGCATAGTCGTACAACACTTTGATCTCTCACTGTAAAATCTGTGTCCTATGATCCTGACCACTAACTATCTGATGAGTGAGTAACACTCTGAAAGTGTGTACTTTCAAATAAACCTGTTGGACTATAACCTGATGTTGTGCGATTTTTAACTTTGTCCACACCAGTCCAACACCTCATGGATGTCATTTTGAACCTTTAATAGCAATTTATTATGCCCAAAACATGGGTGAATCATGCATTCAAAATTAGTGCTGTGCGTGCTCCAACCATTAAAAACTGCTTAATAACATGTGGTGTCAGTAGTTACTTCCCCTCTGTCCCTCCGCCAGTATCTCATCTAAATAATTATTCATTACGTATAAACAGCAGGTTATTTGACAATGGAATGGCACCAGAATCATACCACATTCTACCTTGGTATTATTCAAGATAGTAGCCAAAAACCATTTTTTACCATTTGTAGTCAAAAACAATTTTTCTTCTCCCAGATAGTAGATAGCTGCAGTCAAATACTCCGCTAACTGAGATCAGTGAATTCAAAGGAAATTTGGGAATAGAACATGATTATCTGTTCCATAGTATGAGCCAATACCACAAAGGATCAACTATAGCCACCAATCAAGAAAGCTTTGACCATTTTTAAAAAAACACTTGATCCCTACATCGACTGTATCTAATACTCGGAAGTCCATTTCTTAGCCAGCGAGCTAGCTTATTGTCTGAAACAAATTGCACATTATTGACTTTGGAATAAACAATATAACTTGCATCATTTTACAGGTATTAAAAACTTAAGGATAATTCAAAGATCATTAATCAGTAAGTTCAATATTTATTTTGATAAGTATTTTTAAAGGAGACTTTTCCATTTTGGGAAGACTAAGATTACTTGCCTTCTCTTTGGGAGCATTTTTTCCAGCACCTGGTGAGACATTACTCTGAGATCTTTAATCACTTTCTGTGTTTCTTAAAATGACACATTATATTAAGCTGCACAAATATCTGATCTCTATTTTTACTGAATTGTACAAATTACTTCTGTGATGACAGAAGAATTTGACTTGTCGCTTGTTTATGTAAAAATAGCAAAGGCATTTGTCAAATTAAACTGGAAATTCGAGCTAATCTATTTTGACTATGGAAACTGACTTTATTACCAAACTCATAAAAAAGCTTTAAATAGTTTTTAGTTCAACCCTTATTTCATTTCAGGTGGCTGGTTAGCTCAGTTGGCTAGAGAGCTGGTCTGCTATGTAAAGTAAAGTCAACAATGTGGGTTCAATTCCTGCATTGGCTTAGGTCACCATGAAGGACTCTCCTCCTCGGCCTCCCCCCTCTCCTGAGGTGTGGTGACTGTCAGGTTAAACCATCATTAGTCGTCTCTCTAATAAGGGAATAGTCCGGTAGGACTACAGTGACTTTATCTTATTGTTTCTGAATATCCTGTTATTCAATCATGCCCTACTGCTTGTAATGTTGAATTTTGTTGAGGTTTACAGAGACAAACTATGGACCAAACTATGACTGGCAACTGTTTATCCTAACTTGAAAAGCAAAGCGTAGTAAGTCAGAGTGACTAAAGATTAAGAACAATTGCAGACATTGAAATAAAAGTACAATATTGCTGGAAACACCAAATTAACATCATGGAGAGAACAGATTAGTCAACATTTTATATGTGATCTTTTCATTAGTTAGATTGGTTAGAGATTATAAATGAATAACATTTAGAAAGGATTAGAACAATGGGAAGGGAGGAGTGTGAGAAAAAGATACAAAGGAACAAAGAGAAGGCACTGTCAAGTACTAAAATGGGGGATATTTAAACAGCTGAGATGATATGAATAACAGAAAATACACAGAGAAATGTGAATATTTGAGGTTTTTGTGATGTGGTTTGAATGAGTCTCAATATATGGGCTGATCCGAAGGATAGAAATTTCCCCAGAGCATAGCATCCCAAAGAATTGGCCCAACTGAGCATTAATTGGTCCAACTGCCACGAAACACCTATTCATCCAATCCATACTGTTGCCAGTTCTTGCCAAAGTACAATACGGTCAGAGGTTTTACTGACATAGTATCAGGGACCAAGCACATACTAAACAAATACTTCAATGGGAAGCAACTGTGCAATATATATTTCTGATAATTTAGTTACTTCCATTGAAATAATGAATGGGAGTAAAGTTCCTTTGAAATGAAAAGAGCAACTATTTGTCAGCTGTTCCAGGATCTTAAGAGATAAATCAGCAAAAAACAGAGTGAAGAATTATTGCAGCATAACTGCACACATCGCATTAAAGATTCTTAGTGTAAATTACAAAGTGGAATCCACTTGGCCCCTTCCCAAATTTAACAGCATTCCACAAATTCCATAAACGGATTGGATTCGTAAACTGCGTGGTGGGAAAATGCAACCGTTGACATTTGCTATTAATGTCACAGACCTCAATGTCCAATGTAACACCAGATCAGGTATCATACAATGTTTATGCAATTCAATGTCAAAAGGACATGACATCATTCAAGTTAGTAGACAGGCAGATCTCAGGTCAATTAGGAAATCAAGGGCTGAATCTTGTGTAATTTTTTGCTAAGTCAGAGCTGTGTCAACGCCTCGCAAGATCTTGTGTTGTTTTTTGCTGTACACCCTGCATTAAGTACCTACCTGACACTTATCAGATCATTTGGGCTTTTTTTTCCAACCCATTTTATCCACGTGCCCTTTCTGAAACAACTGCCATTTGGTGGATATCAGAAAGAAACAATGAGAATAAAAGGACAGTCAATACTTACCCTTCACAACTCCTTGTTGTACTCTCATGACAACCTATGCCACCATATGACTCTCTTAACTTTCACGCCAATCTGTCACCACTCCTTTCTCCACTATATAGACCCATAGTCGAAAAGTATGGTGCTGGAAAAGCTCAACCAGTCAGGCAGCAACCGAGGAGCAGGAGAGTTGACGTTTCGAGCATAAGCTCTTCATCAAGTTCCTGATGAAGAAGTTTTGCATAAAACGTTGACTCTCCTGTTCTTCGGCTGCTTCCTGACCTGTTGTGCTTTTCCAGCACCACACTTTTCCACTCTGGTCTCAGCATCTGAAGTCCTCACTTCCTCCTAGTTGATGTAAACCACTAACCCTTTACCCATCTCATAGTTATTTGGAGTATCTATGTAAACATTAGCAAGCGCGTCCTCCCAACCATACATCTTTGTCCTTAAAACTACCATCTAAACTCACCATATAGCTACAATGCATATTGGACTTCAGGACCCATGCTGAGATTAAATAAAGTTCTCAAGTATCTATTAATGCATTCATTTCTTCAAAAAAAGAACATTCACCATAATGTTTCTTTAATCCTTTATTAAAAACAAGCAGTGGAATTCACAGTCCCACTCCTATCTTCAAGATGGTGGCAGTGTAGCTGCACAGCTTGCAGGCTCCTCAGCCCAGGAGCTTATCTACTCTGTCCTCTTCTCACATTGTTTTTTTCTGAATGTTCCCATTTGTTACCTTACCTTTTTAATTTCTTTAGTAGATAGCATCTTCTCCCGACCCACACACAGCAAAAGGCAACTTCCAGTCCAGCATGGCAGTCTGGGCCTGGCGTGGTGGTCTCCCATTTTGGCAGCTTTATTTTGGAGGGGGTGGTCTCGACTTGGCATGGTGGTCTCCAGGTTTGGCAATCTTGTTCTGGTGGAGGTCTTCTTCATTAGTGGCTTCAGGTTTTTCAGTGTTCATCATCTAAATCGGTAGAATTCCACTTTGGTAGGAAGAATAAAATGTATATTTTCTAAATGGTGAGAATACAGAGCTTCGAGACGTAGAAGGTTCTGGGCCTCCTTGTGCATGATTTGCAAAAGACTATTATGGAAGTACAGGAAGCAATTATGAAAGCTCATAAAATGCTACCACTTCATTCTGAGGGAAATGAAAAACAAGAGCAGGGATGTTGTCATGTTAGAGTTATAAAGCAAGACCACTTATGCAGTACTGTGTACAACATTGTTTAAGGAAGAATGAAAATGCATTAGAAGCATTCCAAAAACTATTCACTCGAATATATCCTCCAATGGGTAAGTTGTTTTCTGAAGAAAGATGTTAAAAACTAGGTTTTCATTCACTTGAGTTTAGATGAATCAAACGCAACATCATTGAAACATACAAGATCCTCAGAGTTTGAGAGAGTTCAAGTAAAAAGGGCATTTCCTCAAGCGAGAACCTAGAACTGTCTTTGCTTAAAATTAAAGTAATCTCAAAACAGATGAGCAGAATCTTTTTTTCATGTAAGGGTGCTTGTCTTTAGAAGTCTTCCTCATACCGCAGTGGAAACAATGTATTTGAACATTTTTAAAGCAGAGGGAGACAGATTCTTGATGAGCAAGGATTACTGGGAGTAGGAAGGAAAGTGGATTAGTCAGATTAGCCATGACCTTATTGAATGGTAGGGCAGGCTGGAAGGACTGAGTGGCCCACTCCTGTTGTAAATTCACATGTTTGTACTGTCAAGAGCATTCTTAAAAATATTTAATAGACATGAGTTAAATTGTTTGACAGCACTCTGTGCAAGGCCCAATAAATTTATGTACTTTTTCTGCACAGTCATTTATAGCTATGACAATTCCCAATTGACTCATGGTATTCCCAAAATGACCCACAACCTTCTCCCTCTACAAAGAACTCTGCCTGCTTTAAACCTTCCCATACCAAGTCTAAAGTGCACAAGTTTTTGTCATTTTGTAAGAGACAGCACATCTTTCATTTTTGGGATTAAAACTGAAATAGAAGTTGGACTGCTCTAACTATAACAACAGGGTTTTGCAACTTGAAAATCAAGCTTTGTGTATTGTTCAGCCAAGCAATACAGTGTTGCCTCTTGAAGAAATAAGAGGGGGAACCTGAGACCGCAAAGCACCAAACTTTTTACCATTATGGGAAATCTGCCTGACAACAGCCCTCTGATTAGTTGACCTCTGAAGTGTTAAAAAGCTGAGAGTATCCAAAACAGAAGAGAATAAATAACTAGAGTTTGTAGATGGAAGACATCCATTGCTCCCTCACTTTCTGGGAAAAAGACAGAAAAACTTAAACATGCTGAAAAGAAAGAATTTTTTGAAAAGTACATAAGTCCATCTACTCAACTACAATAAACAAAAACAACTGTCATGCTACAGGCAACAGTGTCATCACTGCAAAAGACAAAAGGACCGTGAAAAAAAACATTTCCCCTTATGATTTAGAACTTTGATCTTTGGAATTTTATACATATATCATATATTCTTTTCCACCCATGTCATACGAATTAAATTATTTGTTTATCTTAATCATGTTCAAATGTTTTGATTTGAATTATCTTGTAGGGGTATAGTTTAAGGGGTGTAGCAGTAATTAGAAATCCTCTCTTTTTCCTCTGCTCTTATTCATGTTAAGTGGTTTAGAATAAATAGCATTTTTTAAACTGTACTGACAAAACCTGGAGTGAATGTTTTTGTACTGAGTAGCAGTCAGTTAAGTAAAATTGGTCATTTTGGTGGTCTCTTTGGGATTTTTTACATTTATATGTTTTTGTAACAGCTTGCAGTATAGGGAACAAGATTAGTGACTCACACTTCTCAGTTAGTTCATGGCAATCACATTAGCAAAAACCAGTTCTGCCTGAGGCAGTTGCATTTTACCATGAGCTACCATGGATATGCATGAGAAACAGCCCCATCCAACCCCTTTCAAAAAAATGTGAGATACCATGTTCAAGCACAGGGCCTTTGGATTTGGACCTCTTGTAATGGTAGTGAGGCTCTCTATCTGCCTGGCAAAGAAGAAGTTACACTTTGATTTGCACTCATATGTAGCATTTCAATATTGTACACAGCCATATATGCCACTAAGTGAACTTAGTCGAGCAAAGTTGAGTCTGGTGTTGTTTCTTTCTAAAACCCTTCACATGCTTTTAGTCAGCAATATCCAGTCAGTGAAGACTTTTTTTCACTTTACCATTTGGCTTATATACAATTAAACTTGCAATTTATTAATCCTTTCTGCCCGCAACTCTGTCACAGACCATCATTTTTGCTTTTCTTTCCCCATCGCCTCTCTAAGGGTGGCAGGGGGATGACCCTCTATGAGCCATAAGTGGCAATCAAGATCTTCAAACTTTGATCCCACATGGTGGCAGCCAAGTTACACTGGTCAACTGACTTTCCTGGCAGAGTTCACCTGCTCCTAATGTTGGCCTCAGACAGAGTTGCCCATCCATCAATGGCAAAATGCCAGCAGTGATGGAAACATACATTTGACTCAGAAGCTTGAGTAAGTCATTTAGGTCCTTGGACCTACTCCTACATTTAGTAAGATCATGGCTGATCTGATAGTAATTTCAACTGTACATTACTGCCCGTCACGATACCCTTCTCATCTTTCTGTTTTCCAAGAAACTATAAACGACTATCTTAAAAATATTCATAGAATCCTTACAGCTTGGATCTAAACATTGCTTCCAGTGCCTTCTGAGGAAGAATATTCCAAAGACTAACAGCCATCCGAGTGTAAAATTTCACATCATCTGCTTTAAACGGGCAAATCCTTATTTTAACAGTGACTTCTAAATCAGGATTCTCCCAACACGGACACTACCACCTACCCTGTCACACTATTTTCTGCCTGCACTTCCTGAATTCCCTCAGGCCCTGTAAGGCCGTGGTCTAAAAGTGAATATTAACAGCCCGCAGGCAAATAAAGAAGTAACCAAGAAGTTTGATGAGGGCAGAGTATTAGGCATTATTAGACTTTAGTAAAGCCTTTGACAAGGTTCTGCATGGTAGACTAATTAGTAAAGTTAGATAACATGGGAATTAGGGTGAGCTTGCCAATTAAATAAAAAAAATTGGCTTAACAGCAGGGGACAGAATAAGGTAGAGGATTGTGTTTCAGACTTGAGGCCTATGACCAGCGGTGTTCCACACAGATCGGTACTGGGTCCACTTTTGCTTGTCATTTAAAGAAATGATTGAGATGAAAATATGGAATACATGGTTGGCAAGTTTGCAAATGCCACCAAGGTGGTATAGTGGACAGTGAAAAAAGGTTATCTAAGATTACAAAGAGAACTTGATCAATTGGGTCAATCAGCTGAAAAGTGGCAGATGAAGTTTAATCTGCATAATGCAAGGTTTTGCATTTCGTTAAAAGGCAGGACTTATAGAACAGATACACCCTCGGAGTTCAGGATCATAATTCTTTGACGTTTGTATCACATAGAGACAGGGTATTTACAGAGTCACTTGGCCCGCTTGCCCTTTGAGTACAGACTTTGGGACATTATGTTAAGGTTTACAGGATGTTGGCAAGGCCTCTTCTGGAGAACTGTGTCCAGTTCTGGTCATCCTTTCAGGGAAGGATATTAGTAAGCTGGAGACAGTTCAGGAGAGATTACTAGCATGTTTACAGGATTGGACGTTTTGATATATAAAAGTAGACTAGAAAAGCTAGGACATTTTTCATTGGAGTATAGGAAGATGACGGGTGACCTTATTGAGGTTCATAAAATCATGAGTGGCATAGATAAGGTGAATGACACCAGTCCTTTCCCTAGAGTGAAGGGATTCCAAGACGAGTGAGCATATTTTTAAGGTGAGGGGGCAAGATTTAAAAATGACATGGGGGCAATAAACAGACATAAAGGGATTTGTATGTGGAATGAACTTCCATAGGAAGTGGTGGATGCAAGTATAGTTACAACGTTTGAAAGATATTTAGATAAGTACATCAATAAGAAATATTGGAGGGATATGGGTCAAGCCGAGGCAGGTGAAACTAATTTAGTTTGAGACCATGGTCAGCACGGACTGGTTTGATGGAAGGGTCTGTTTCCACACTGTCTGATTCTGACACAATAAATGTCGAATCAAACTTTGTGTAAGTTTCACATGGCTTGTGTTAATTAAATTTCAACAAAACAGCCAACAAAACTTCTATTCAGAAAACATTCTATCATTAATTACTTTCTTTTGCTGTGTCTTTAAAAAATTATGTATGTTGAATCTACAATGAATATATTCGAGCATAAAATGGAGACAGTTCGTAAGAAGCACATGTTAAATTATTTGGCTATACTAAATTACCACTGATTTGAATTTCCAAATTATCATGATATCAATAAAGCTAGGAAGTTAAGAAAGAAAATGAGACAACTAACTACTATTGTGTTGAGATACAGTACTAATGACTCACAAGTTTGTCTGATACGCCATTAGACAAGACAAATATTATGCAAGCTGGGAAGTAGCTGCAGGAAAGATAGCACAATTATAATTGTCATTAGTCAGACGACCAGTCAAGAATAGAAAACTTAAATTGTAAAAGATTGGCTTGTAAGACTGTATAGACGGTTGAGATTTCTGGGATACTTAACTTTGCACATTCATGATCTGACATAGGAAGGGAGAGTTTCATACTCAAGTTTCTAGTTAAAACTAAATTAGGAGGCACAGCATGTTTTGGGAGGAAAATAAAAATCTCCAAATGAACAAAGACTAACTGAAAGGGTAAAACTACTGGTGCAGTTTAGATTGGGGAAATACAACTTATTTATTTTGAACATGAGAAAGACAATAAAACTTGTATTAATGGGGACAGATGGCAGACTGTAACAGGATAGATGTCTACATACACAAAATGTAAGCTTGCATTTATGTAGCACCTTTTATAACCTCAGAATGTTCCAAAGTTATTTACAGCCAACTGAGAACTTTTGAAGTATGGTCATGTGAAAAATACATCATTAAAAGCTAATGCACAGGTTTAAAACATTTTTTTTTAAATCTAATGGTCTTTTTCTCTAGGACATTGGAATAAGTAAGTGGAGAATTTAAGCTTTGATTGTACAGAACCATCTGTAGTATTGCATTGACATTTAGACATTACAGCTCAGCACAGATTAGACCTGTAAGTGGTGCAGCTTGTATTAATCACAGAGATCTCTGAGCTAAAATGATTAATTTATAAAGACAAGTTGTATGAATCTGGAACAAAAACAAAAGTTGCTGGGAAAATTCAGCAGGTGTGGCAGCATTTGTGGAGTGAAGGCACAGTTAATGTAAGGGCTGGTGGCTCAGCGGGCAGCACTGCTGCCTCACAGCACCAGGGTCCAAGGTTCAATTCCAGCCTCGGGTGACTGTCTGTGTCAAGTTTGCACATTCTCCCCGTGAATGCGTGGGTTTCCTCCGGGTGCTCCGGTTTCCTCCCAAAGATGTACAGGTTAGATGAATTAGTCATGTTAAATTGCCTATAGTGTTAGGTGCATTAGTCACAGGGAAACGGGTCTGGGTGGGTTACTCTTTGGAGGGTCGGTGTGGACTAGTTGGGCTGAAGGGCTTGTTTCCACACTGTACGGAATCTAATCTAAAGTTTAAGAAGCTTAAACATTCATTTGCTTCACCATCAGTGCTCCATGATTGCAGTGTGTATCCACTGTAAGATGCAGTGTAACAATTTAACCAAAGCTGTTTTGATGTCACACATTCCAGACTTATAGCCCCTACAACGTGGAAGGCCAAGCAGAAAAGGCAAGTCCTCCTGAATTAATAGTATAACACAGATTTTCCCTACCTAGTGTAGCAAGGGCAACAGCACGAGAGTTGGTAAAATATGATGAGAAGTCAAAAAGACCTCAATTTTCAAGAAAAGATTTTCTGATTCCCCACTTAAGCTTTTATACTGCAACTTCAGAATCTCACTCTAGATTGGCAACTACCGTCTTTCTGTGAATTTGCATCTCATCATTAGTTCAATTTGCCATATTTTAAATAAAAATATAAACTGCTAGTGAAACTCAACAGGTCTAGTTAACTTAGAGGGAAATGGGTCTGGGTGGGTACTCTTCGGAGGGTCAGTGTGGCCTGGCTGGGCTGAAGGGCCTGTTCCCACACTGTTGAGAATCTAATCTAATCTAATCTTAATGTTTCGGGTCCAATGATCTTCTTCTGAACGATTTCTCTCCACAGATGCTGCCAGACTTGGTGAGTTTTCCCAGCAATTTCTGCTTTTGTTTCTGATTTCCAGCATCCATAGTTCTTTGGGGTTTTTTGCATGAACCTAGTCCATTTTTCTATGACGATAAATACATTTTCAAATGATTATGAAGTTGATAGGATAGAATTCTGCAGCATTCTCTTTAAAGGGCTTTGGACGCTGGACAAATTGAATATTTTAAGACTGTGATCAAAAGGCTGTTAGGCAAGGTATCAAAGTATGCAGACGAGAGACAGTAATACAGAGTATACATCTGTTACAATGTAACAGACTGCCACAGCAGCATCAAGAGCTGAATGGCCTATTCATGTTATTGTGTTTTAACTAAAAGGAATAGCCAAATAAAAGAAAATGATATATTTCTACAGACATGTCAACGCCTGGAATGTATGACTTCACATATCACTCAGGCCTTCCGAAGGGTTCATCAGATAATCTAACTAGGGCAATCCTGCATTAAACTTTTGACCCATTACATGACACAGGACTGTAGACTACTGTGGAATGTTTGCTTTAGCTTTCGATAAGCAGTGTTAAAAACATATTAAAAGGTTACTACTATTTTTCCTGTAATGAAATGATCACTATCCAATGAAGAGAAAGAAACATGTGGCATTACGTCCATTGCACAGTGAGGTTTCAGTCATTTCTACTGCAATAGGTCCCAAGGTGGCTAACACTTCACTGAATTTCAATTAATTCCTGATAGACTGCAGCACAACTGACAGGTATGCTTCCATCAACGCTTAGGTTAGTGCCATCACTATAAAGGCTCTAGGTACATTTATTAATAAATGCCAACAAAAGACTTGGGGATCTATTGTTCATATAGAGGGATATGAAAAAATGGCAAAAAGATAACCTTTCAGAAAAGAAATATTTTTGAGCAAATCTTAGCAATACCTGTTCTTATATCTCCTTCCTCAGTTCCATGTCAAATTTACTTTTATTACATACCTCTGAATCATCTTTCAATTTTTTTTGTTAAAGGTGTTAGGTAAATGCAAGTTGTTACACTTGGCTTTTAATTCCTCCACAAACATCTTCACTGTGAAACAATTCTATCATAATGCCCTCTGCTCCAGCAGAGCAATGACTACATTTCAAAAGCACTCTAAGATCAGTAAAACAAAGTAACTCTTAACTTTGTGGTTTGTGCTATCACAAGAGCAATGTTACAAACTGTGACTTTCAGGTAACAACTAATTTAACTGAGTTTGTGTGTCCTATAAAGAATAATTCAGTCCATTCTGTTTCACAAAAATACATCTCAAAATTCAGAGACTGAGGAACCACTTAAAGACAATTGAGGTTTTTGGAATTGCCCAGTAACACTGATTTAATATCATTCATCTATTATTCTTCATTTTGTCGCAAACCAAATATTCCCGAGCAAGGCTTTTATTCATGCAATGACCTTAGAGCTTTTTAACATCAGAAAATGGAATAATCTAAATATGTAAACCTTGTTTACCCTTTTGTACCATATCACTACCATATAAATGTTGTAAAACACTGAAAACTGATTAACAAACTTTCACTAGGGTTGACGTTACTGCTGATTAAACAATCTGAATATGTCAAAGGACCCACGAGTCTTTGAACACACACTGCCAGAAAAAGAATGATCAAACCAAACATTGCGAAAGTTTTTAAAAATTTGCTTTTGTCATTTGGTTCGTGTCTTTCTATCATAATTCACATAATTAGAGCTTTTTTAACAATCTTTGCAGAGACATTTTATTCCAGGTAAGCACTAAAAGATTTATTCCTCAGACAGGGCCCAAGTTTTTCCTGCAATGCTGCATTGTCATTTCCCTGAATCTCCAATCTGCAGGAGTCTGCCTGACGCTGCACAACAAATATTGGAAATATACCAAAGGCTGCACCTAGAAATGAAACAAAACTAATATGAACTGTAACCTGTAATTTGTTTAAATATCAGTCATGATTTTAGATCCCATGTTTAATTCAACCATAATAAAGTTTGCAAGAAAGGCAATCCGTTGCAATGTTTATTTGCTCTGCAACTTTTTAGCCTGTTTTAATTTGCAGCAAAGACACTCAACAAAAGCTATTTCACAACAAAATAATAATGATTTTCTTGTGATGTATTAAATTCATGTTAATTGTACCTCATAAAATCTCATTATCAGAGCAATATTCAAAGATTTCAAATGCAAAAGTCAGGAATTCAAAAGTCCAGTTATTCAAAATAGTATTATCAGGCAGTAACACTGACTGGTATCTATTGTCCCAATCAATCAAAGCTAATTCTGGGTTGCATACTCAAAGTCTTTTAATTGCTTCAACTGACTTTAAAAAATATTAAAATAATCCAATTATGACTCTGCTCTGACTTTTTAAATTTGCACAGTGCTTTTTAATAGCTTTCAATCTGCAGAATATGCATCCCATCACAATAGTAATGGGATATGGAGCTGTACTCGCAGTCCATAGCCATGATCTGCCCAAAGGCAGGTCCTCTGCTCATTTCTCCATACCAGTCCATACACCACATTTCCTCACTGATTGTGAATGGGATGCTTATATGAGCAACAGAAGAGGAATAACCACTACCATTCAGGAAAAGAACACAAGATTGTTTTCCATTGCCTTTCTCATTTGTACATGAATACGAAGGATTTAGAAAGATATGGGCCAAATGCCAGCAAATGGTACCTGAGCAGTTTCAGGATATCTCGTCCACATACTCCCTCCTGTTAGCACACACTGAGGCAGAGAACGTTTATACAAATTGGCTAAAGTCAAGCCTATCCGAACTTCCAACATCACTCTCAGGAGTCGAGAGCACCAGTAATCTTTCTGCTACATGCCCACATAAGACGGTTATGCCTATTATTGAATTGACTCAATCATGAATCTACACCGCCAGGTTTGTCAATGATCAGGCCTGCCTAGATAATCAAAAACATGGCCTGTTTACAGTCAACTTATGTTTCAATCTTCCATCATCAGCTGTATTACTTTACACACAATCACAAAAAGATCTTACTTACTCACTTCCCTAGAAACAAATGCTTCAAATTGGTGGTGAACTAACTGGTAAGTGTTAGCTTAGGTCTCTACTGGGGGAAGCAGCAAACACCCATAACTGCTCCCTGTTGTCACAGCTGCCATATTCACAAAGTTACGGGAAGAAAAGACCATGAGAGGATGTCAACAGACAAGAAGAATTTTAAATTGGAGGAACAGGAAGACTGGAAGCAAATAAATATCTGCCTCAGGCTAAGGACATTCCTGACAAAGGGCTTATGCCTAAAACATCGATTTTCTTGCTCTTCGGATATTGCCTGAGTTGCTGTGCACTTCACACATTTTGACTCCAATCTCCATCATCTGCAGTCCTCACTTTCTCCTAAGGCTAAGAATGACTGCAAAGTACAACTCCACGTAGGATATGATTTAAGAAACAGAATCTTGGATGCATTGAAGCTTAGAGCATGGAAGCAAGTCAACAGAATTATAGAACAGTAATACTAGGCATAATAAAGACTCTTTGGCGTTTCAACAGAAACAGAAATGGATAATTAAACAGAAGAGGTAATTTGTACCATTGGAAAGAGAGCTCACAGCTGAATCTGTGGGAAGGCTGAGCATCATTTGAGCTTATGTAGATACTGAATCCATATTTTCTGATGTTGTCACCCAGGGACAGCGTGTTGGTCATAAAGGTAGGGATGTGAAGGGTCCAACCTTAGGTGACTTCAAAGACAGTAAAACACAATTTTTTTTTCTGTCCCTAAAATCATCACCAAACCATTAATCAGGCTGCTTCTGTAAGAGAATTTTGCAGAGTTATGGTTGCAATGCTAGACTTAGACGATGAACAGGAAGTGGCTCTCAACCTTCCTATTTCTGTTTCTTCTTTTTGTCGAAGATTTAAAAGTGTCTGTTGCTAAGTGGAAGCCACAGACTTCCCCATAGAAAAAGGAATCGCAACTGAAAAACTGATGGTTTAATGAAACTATAACGATTGCTCTTTCCCTACCACCAATAATGATTTCCTTTAAGTATGAGCTACACCAAATTCCCAATCTTTCCTTTCTTGTTGAGTTAATAAAGAGGGGAGGGACTGATTTGGAGAGGTAGTTGTGTACTGGTAGTGCCACTCAACTCATAAACCAGAACCTCAAGCAAATTCTCCAGGCACATTGTTTACCATGTGAGATTCTAACCAGTGAAACGTGAATGCAATCAAGTCTGAAATTAAAAAGCAACCTAATGGCAAATATATAACTCCAGTGGAAGGAAGATGGTTTTTCTTGTTGGAGGTCAATCATCTCAGATACAGAACATCCCAACAGGAGTTCCTCAACTAGTGTCAGAGGCCCAACCATTTCAGCTGCTTCTCATTCCTTTCCCTCCATCATAAGGGCAAAAGTGAGGACGTTCATTGATGATTGCACAATGTTCATTAAAAACCCACATAATTTTCAGTGCACTCTCGTTTGCCTTCAGTGCTTTAAGACAAATGCCAAAAGCTTCATACAATTTTACTTTCGATAATGGAACAAACACCACAGGTTTCAAGTCCCCAATGTCCAAAGTTGTATTCTTGAAAGAAATAACGTTAAGACAATAACACCATAACCTTTAGGATCAGAATGAGGCCATTTGGACCATCGAGTATGCTCCACATTCAATCATAACTGATATGTTTCTCAACCCCATTCTCCTGCCTTTTCCCCATAATCACTGATTCCCTTACTAATCAAGGACCTACCTATCTCGGTCTAAAAGACACTTAATGACTTGTCCTCCACAGTCTTCTATGGCAAGGTGTTCCATAGATTCACCATCCTCTCACTGAAGAACTTTCTCCTCATCTCAGTTCTAAAGGGTTGTCTCTTTACTCTGAGGGTTTCCTCTTCTTGTGGAAACATCTTCTCTGTGCCCACTCTATCCAGGCCTCTCTGTATTCTGTATATTTCAATGAGATTATCTGTCATCCTTCTGAACAGCTGCAAATGTGTTGCTGGTCAAAGCACAGCAGGTTAGGCAGCATCTCAGGAATAGAGAATTCGACGTTTCGAGCATAAGCCCTTCATCAGGAATAAGAGAGAGAGAGCCAAGCAGGCTGAGATAAAAGGTAGGGAGGAGGGACTAGGGGGAGGGGCGATGGAGGTGGGATAGGTGGAAGGAGGTCAAGGTGAGGGTGATAGGCCGGAGTGGGGTGGGGGCGGAGAGGTCAGGAAGAGGATTGCAGGTTAGGAGGGCGGTGCTGAGTTGAGGGAACCGACTGAGACAAGGTGGGGGGAGGGGAAATGAGGAAGCTGGAGAAATCTGAATTCATACCTTGTGGTTGGAGGGTTCCCAGGCGGAAGATGAGGCGCTCCTCCTCCAGCCGTCGTGTAGTTGTGTTCTGCCGGTGGAGGAGTCCAAGGACCTGCATGTCCTCGGTGGAGTGGGAGGGGGAGTTAAAGTGTTGAGCCACGGGGTGATTGGGTTGGTTGGTTCGGGCGGCCCAGAGGTGTTCTCTGAAGCGTTCCGCAAGTAAGCGGCCTGTCTCACCAATATACAGGAGGCCACATCGGATGCAGCGGATGCAATAGATGATGTGTGTGGAGGTACAGGTGAACTTGTGGCGGATATGGAAGGATCCCTTGGGGCCTTGGAGGGAAGTGAGTGTGGAGGTGTGGGTGCAAGTTTTACATTTCCTGCGGTTGCAGGGGAAGGTGCCGGGGGTGGAGGTTGGGTTGGTGGGGGGTGTGGATCTGACAAGGGAGTCACGAAGGGAGTGGTCCTTGCGGAACGCTGATAGGGGAGGGGAGGGAAATATATCCTTGGTGGTGGGGTCCGTTTGGAGGTGGCGGAAATGGCGGCGGATGATACGTTGTATGCGCAGGTTGGTGGGGTGGTAGGTGAGAACCAGTGGGGTTCTGTCTTGGTGGCGGTTGGAGGAGCGGGGCTCAAGGGCGGAGGAGCGGGAAGTGGAGGAGATGCGGTGGAGGGCATCGTCGATCACGTCTGGGGGGAATCTGCGGTCCTTGAAGGAGGCGGCCATCTGGGCTGTGCGGTGTTGGAATTGGTTCTCCTGGGAGCAGATGCGGCGGAGACGAAGGAATTGGGAATATGGGATGGCGTTTTTACAGGGGGCAGGGTGGGAGGAGGTGTAGTCCAGGTAGCTGTGGGAGTCAGTCGGTTTATAATAGATGTCTGTGTTGAGTCGGTCGCCCGAGATAGAAATGGAAAGGTCTAGGAAGGAGAGGGAGGAGTCTGAGACAGTCCAGGTGAATTTCAGGTCGGGATGGAAGGTGTTAGTAAAGTTGATGAACTGTTCAACCTCCTCGTGGGAGCACGAGGCAGCGCCGATACAGTCATCGATGTAGCGGAGGAAAAGGTGGGGGGTGGTGCCAGTGTAGTTGCGGAAGATGGACTGTTCCACATATCCTACGAAGAGGCAGGCATAGCTGGGGCCCATGCGGGTGCCCATGGCAACTCCTTTAGTTTGGAGGAAGTGGGAGGATTGAAAAGAGAAGTTATTCAGGGTGAGGACCAGTTCAGTCAGTCGAAGGAGGGTGTCAGTGGAAGGGTACTGGTTGGTGCGGCGGGAAAGGAAGAAGCGGAGGGCTTTGAGTCCTTCGTGATGGGGGATGGAGGTGTACAGGGACTGGATGTCCATAGTGAAAATAAGGCGTTGGGGACCGGGTAAGCGAAAATCCTGGAGGAGGTGGAGGGCGTGGGTGGTGTCCCGAACGTAGGTGGGGAGTTCTTGGACTAAAGGGGACAGGACCGCGTCGAGGTATTGGGAGATGAGTTCGGTGGGGCAGGAGCAGGCTGAGACAATGGGTCGGCCGGGGCAGGCAGGTTTGTGGATTTTGGGCAGGAGGTAGAAACGGGCGGTGCGGGGTTGTGGGACTATGAGGTTGGAGGCGGTGGATGGGAGATCCCCTGAGGTGATGAGGTCCTGGATGGTCTGGGAGATGATGGTTTGGTGGTGGGAGGTGGGGTCGTGGTCAAGGGGGCGATAAGAGGAGGCGTCCGCGAGCTGGCGTTTGGCTTCAGCGGTGTACAGGTCAGTGCGCCAAACTACCACCGCGCCTCCCTTGTCTGCGGGTTTGATGGTGAGGTTGGGATTGGAGCGGAGGGAGTGGAGGGCTGCACGTTCTGAGGCTGAGAGGTTGGAGTGGGTGAGAGGGGTGGACAGGTTGAGTCGGTTGATGTCACGGCGGCAGTTGGCTATAAAGAGGTCGAGGGCGGGTAGGAGGCCAGCACGGGGTGTCCAGGTGGATGGGGTGTGTTGGAGGCGGGAGAAGGGGTCGTCAGAGGGTGGACGGGAGTCTTGGTTGTGAAAGTAGGCACGGAGGCGAAGGCGGCGGAAGAATTGTTCAATATCTCGCCGCGTGTTGAACTCATTAATCCGAGGGCGTAGGGGAATGAAGGGAAGTCAGACCCAGAGTCCTCAGCCACTCCTCATATGACAAATCCTTGATTCCCAGGACCACTCTTATAATCATCCTCTGGACACCCTCAAAGTCCAGCACAGATACAGGTGCAAAACTGCTCACAATACTCCAAATGCGGTCTAGCCAGAGCTTTATACAGACTCAGCAGTGCTTCCCTGTACTAAATGAAAATATCTCTGGATTGAGGTTTTTTTTTCAAATGTGACATTCTTTCATGAGGAGAAAATGGTTTCATGTAGTTGATTTTCATTGTTTGTGTCAAGCATGAAATTATCCAGAATAGATTTCAGTCTTTCAGTCACATAATAGCTGTGCTCAACTCAACTTGAATTCCTAACTTGCCAAAATACATTTCTTGTATATGTTGTCTTGTTTCATGATTCTTAATATGTCATAAATTATTTCATTCAGATATCAGTGAAGTTATGATTTGTTGAAGATAGTGTGGAAGATGAAAACATAACAATCCTGTAGAGCTATTTTGATTTAAAATCCTGCACAGGGACAGTTTTGGTGTATTGATGATTGAAAGCTTTAATGTGTGCTAAACTTAATCTCAGTACAGGCAGCTTTTAAAACAATTATCTGATTAAAAGGTTTTGTGTAACAGACTATCAACTACTAATTTAATAACACTCATTCTTTATGAGAAGAAGTTGTATGAATGAACTTTGGCCTTTTCTGTATTCCACATGCAGAGAATTCCAGGAACCCAAGCTGACTTTACGACCAATCATGCTGGAACAATCATTTGTTTTACATTGTGCAACGTTTACCATGTGATTTAAAATTTAGTAGTCTATTAATAATTTTCTCCTATATGCAGACGTGTACTTCAGATTACCATTATAGCATTGAAGCAAAGGATTTTTAATTTTGATTGCGCGCAGAGGGGTAGTTTTGCCAACAGGTCGGAGAGACCAGGTGTGGATAAATCATTATAAATATTAAACCTGACCTAGCCTGTCATGAATGTGGTCGCTTCCCAGTTAACTGCAATGGTTTTAGCACTTCTGCATAGTCCACCCTGAAAAGCAATGTCTTTAACCATGATTTTAAATGAGGTTCCTACATTCCTCAGATTTGGAAAACTATATAAGTTGCATGGCTAGAGAACAGATTTCCCATGGGTTAGAACTGTGACAGTTTAAGGAAAATTAGCAGATTCAGCCAGTAGGCAAAGATCTAGCAATGCTTGTGGGCCAAGAGTAGCATGGATACTTCCCTCATTCCCTCAAAGCAACTTTCCTAATTTGATTTTTCCCTGTTATTGAATGATCACATAAATCTCTTCCGATTGCACTGCCCCATTCCCCTCGATCGCTTCCCTCCAGAAATCTGCTATCTCCAAGAGTTCAAGCTCTTCCCCTTCATCACAAACCTTTGGTTTTCTCTAAAAAGTCCCTGACACAGCCTTCTGCTCCAGATTTCTCTGCACTATGGCTATCTAGTCTTTAGCCTGCAAAATGAAAAGAAACAACTTCTGATGAGACTATTCTTATTATATGTGTTAAAACCTCTGCCCAGTATATCCAGGTTTCCCATTGCCAAATACATGCTCCACCCACTCAGTCTTCCCATAATTAATGGGGCAATCATGTAAAGATAGCAAAAATCAAAAGCCTAAATTTAAACAGACCTCAGAACTCCATGCTATTTGTGCTTTAATGAAATGCAAGGATAAAATTGTATGGCATATCTAAACTTGGTCGAATTTTATCTTAACAATATGTACATTTTTGGCATAGTGGTTTAAAAAGGTTTGACCATACACCAGTTTGATGTTGCAACTACTTGTGAACGGAAACATACTCGTGGAAAGCAGGCTCAATTTTGCATGATAAACCTGTGAAACATTTGAATGATTGTTGATTCACAACCACAATAATTTCCCAAATGGTGTGATCATTGTCAAGTATGTGCAAGAAGGACAGAATCCTCCGGTCCTCATCTTCCACCACACCAACCTCCGGATACACCGCATCATCCTCACCACCAGGGATACATTTCCCTATCCACATTCTGGAGAGACTATTCCCTCCACAACTCCCTTGTTAGGTCCACGCCCTCCCACCAAACCACCCTCCACTCCCGGCCCTTTCCCCTGCAAGAAGTACAAAATATGCGCCTGTACCTCCCCCCTCACCTCTGTCCAAGGCCCCAAAGGATCCTTCCATGTCTGACAAGGATTTGCCTGCACTTTCACAGATGTCATCTACTCTGCCCATAGCTATCGACATGGTCTCCTCACACTGGGGAGACTGGACGCCAGCTCATGGAACATTTCAGAGAACATCTCTGCAATACACGCACCAAAACAACCTGAATGCCCTGTAGCAAAACACTTTAACTCCCCCTCCCATTCAACGCCTGGAAGAAAAACACCTCATCTTCCTCCTTGGGGCCCTCCAACCACACGGCATCAACATCAATTTCACCAGTTTCATTCAATATCCCAGATCCAACATTCCAACTTGGCACCGCCTTCTTGACCTGTCCCACCTGTCCATCTTCCTTCCCACCTCTCCACTCCACTCTCCTCTCACAACTATCACCTTCACCCCCACTTTCATCTACCCATCGCATTCCCAGTTATCTTTCCCCCAGCCCGACCCCTCTCCCATTTATTTCTCAGCCCTTGTGGGCCACCCTCCCATTCCTGGTGAAGGATTTATGCTCTAAACATCGACTCTCCTGCTCATCGGATGCTGCCTGACCGGCTGTGCTTTTCCAGCACCACACTCTTCAACTCTGATCTCCAGCATCTGCAGTCCTCACTTTCTCCAAGTATTTGCCTTTGTTAGCAATACCAATGCCGTTATATCTATCTAAAGGTTCTGTATTCTGTCACTATTTCCAGTTTATTTCTACATTTACAAAATTTTACATCGATATGTATTTTGGCACTATTCCTGTTGCAGTTAAAAACTGGAATAATCTGCATGGATTTTAATGCATTTCTGCAATGGCAGTGGTTCCCAGCAGGCAACAGGGAGGAAATACTTGTCATAGTGGAGGCCAAATATTGCAACTGCTTTGTGTTAGAACAAAAACAAATGCATGCTTCTTTTTTTGGTTTCAGAATGTTAATTTTATGGTTCTTTGCTAAAATAATTTCAATAGAAAATGTTCTTATTAAAAATACTCCACACTTACTCTATGCAGAAATATATTGTGTAGATGGAAGCATGTGATGTCCTTTAAATAAATAATAAAAATCTGATTTGTATGCTAAATAATCCAGTCCCTCCTTTGTGTTACATTACAAATGAAAAGCTTTAAGCAAGATAGGATAAGCCAACTGGTTTGAGTTGCTGACAGATTTCTCATTGCACTGTAAGTATGATAGAATTTAATCTCCACTGCGCACCCAAATGAAAAAGGTAATACATTATCTTAATCAACCTATATTAATACAGTCTAGGGTAGCTTGCAAACTACTTTCATTTCATCTATGGCTTTCAATAACCTTGTGCTTCATGTGCCTGTAAGCATCCATTTCTGATCTGGTGGATGTGAAGGTTGCCTAAGCTGGAATTTTTTTTTCTATCTAATCATTGAATGTGGGCATTAAGGCTAGGTCAGCATTTATTTCCCATTCCTAATTTACTTGGAGGGGGTGGTGGTGAACCACAGCAGTCCTTCAGATGTAGGAACATTCACAGTGCTGTTAAGGAGGGAGTTGCAAGATTTTGACCCAGCAACAGTGAATGAATGGTGATAGAGTTCAAAGTCAGGATATTGTGTGACTTGGTGGGAACTTTCAGTTAATGCCATTACCTTGCATCTTTTGCTGTTGCCATTTGAGATGGCGGAGCTTGCAGACTTGGAAGGTGTGATTGATGAAACCTTGGTAAGTTAGTGCATTGTATCTTCTAGATGGCACATACTGCTGCCACTGTAGGTTGTAGTAAGAGAATGAATGTTGAACATTGTGGATAGGACTCCACAATCAAGTGGCTGCCTTATCCTGGGTAGTATTGGCTTTTTGAGTATTGTTAGAGCTACATTCATCCAGGCTCATGACACTCAGTATATCCCACACACTGCTGATATGTATCTTACGAATGATGAACAGGCAAAAGGGAGACAAGAAGTGAGTTACTTATTGTAGAATTCCAAGTCTCTAACCTGTGGTTGTAGCCATAGTATTTATATGGCTCTCCCATTCAGTTCCTATTCAATTAAATCCCTCAGAATGTTGACAGTTGGGGATCTAGTGATGGTAATGCCATTGAATACCAAGGGACGATGGTTTGATTCTCTCTTGTTCGAGGCGGTAATTGTTTGGAATTTGTGTGGCACAAATAGTACTTGCTTGTTTTTCAGCCCAAGCCTGGATATTATCCAGATTTTGCTGCATATGGATATGGACTGCTGCAGTGTCTTGAGAAGTTGCAGATTGATGATTGCACAATGTTCAGCACTATGAACATTCCCACTTTTGACCTTATGATGGAGGGAAAAGAATGGAGAAGCAGTTGAAATGGTTGCGCCTATGGCACTAGCTTGAGATGTTCTGCATCTGAGATGACTGACCTCCAACAACAAAAGCCATCTTCCTTTACGTTCGGTATAACTCCAACCACTGGAGTTACAAGTTTGCCATCAGGTTACTTTTTAATTTCAGACTTGATTGCATTCAAATTTCACTGTTTGCCATGTGACATTCTAACCAATGTGCCTGGAGAATTTGCCTGAGGTTCTGGTTTATGAGTTGAGTGGTACTACCAGTACGCAACTACCTCTCCAAATCAGCCCCTCCCCTCTTTATTACCTAATACAAGAAAGGAAAGATTGGGAATTTGGTGTAGCTTGTACTTAAAGGAAATCATTATTGGTGGTAGGGAAACAGCAATTATTATAGTTTCATTAAACTGATCAGTTTTTCAGTTGTGTTTCCATTTTCCCTTTCTATGGGGAAGTGTGTGGATGGAGGGTCAGTAAGCTGACAATACAAAGTAAAGCTTACAGATTGGCAAAATATTCACTGGTAGGGTTGAAGATCATTTTTTTCATGTAGCAACTTGCTACAATCTAAAGTGCACTGCATGGAATGATGGTGGAAGCAGATGTAATAGTAATTTCCAAAAATGAATGAGATTAATATTTGAAAAGAAAATATTGCGGTTCAATAGAGAATGAGGAGGGCAATGGGACAAATTAGAAGCATCTTTCAAAGAGTGGTCAAAGGCTTGCAGGGCTGAAGGCCTCCATTTTGTTCCATAACTCCAGTTACAATCCACATGATGATAAATACATAATTTAGACTTATTCAATGCACACATCATAGAATAATATAGATACCAAAAACATAAATTTCCAGAGTTGAGGAGAAAAAAATCTGAATATTCAGAAGACACTTTCAATAACTGTTTTGACTTACTAGGTGTACTTGACTGTGTAAATATAGCTTACAACTATAAATAATGTGCCTATAGACTCACTGGGTTCAAGTGTCTGCACAACACGTAAAGACAGCTTTTTTCAAATCCTCAAATGCAGTGTGTAAGCAATAGGATGAATGAACAATAAGCAGATCACAAAGATTCAATGACTGAAGATGACAGCTAACTATGTGGTCTACAAACTGTAGAACGTTGTCTGGGAGAAAGCTAATTAATATTACATTCAATGGCACATTTGCCTTCATGGTCAGATATCAAATGGAGTTTTGTATGAAATTAAAACTTCTTAATTATCCAGATAATGAGAGTAATTTTAAATGTGAAAACAGAGGAATAATGCAGATGATAAGTTACTCCAATTTAGTTCTTTATACTATAATCAGTTAAGAACAAACTTACAGTTGTACCAAAAAAAGCCATCATCACTATGTAGTAACTAATACAAATTTTAAAAATTAAAGCTAAAAATTCTTGTTCATTTATCAAGAGCAAATTCCATGGGAATGATCTTGACCTTAGAGTTGCTCACCGTTTCAATAAACACCTTGCTTCCACATTAACATGTCTGTCCTGAACCTGCTGCAATGTTCCAAAGAAGCACAACAAAAGCTCAAGGAATCTCATTTTCCATTTAGGTCCTTTACAGCTTCCAGGACTCAACATTGAGTTCCACAATTTCAGACCTTAACAGTACAAGGTCTGACCTCCATTTTTCTTTTCTTACATTCTCTATCTAACCTCAACTCCCCCTGCCCCCCTCATCCACCACAACCTCCCACCAACTCCTCCTCCTCCCCCCCTCCACTGAAGTACTGCCTTGTTTGTGTCTTTCCTACTTTGCTCTCAGCAGAGAGGACACATTTTCTCCCTTTCACACTTTAATTTACATCTTGGCTGCATAGACTAATTGACCCACTCCATAAGTTGAGATATCTAAAGGTCAGCTTTAGATCTTTCCTAAAGAGTTCAGACCTTGCAGATAGACATAGCTTCTAAGTTTTGGTGTCATCTTGTAATTTGCTTTTTAACATCCTCCAGTGCTTCTATAAAACTTTTTGTAATATGACAATCAGAATTATTCGTCATACTATCAATGTGGTCCTAACTAAGATTCGGTACTATTTCAATGTAGCTTCCCTATTTTTGAATTCTGTTTCTCTTGAAATGAACTTGGTAGTTTGTTGCATTTTCATGGAGTTTTTGAAAACTGTGTTGTTATTCTTAAATCCATTGCGTCTCTACCACATTTAAACTCAATTTCCAAGAAGCAAAATGATTCAGCTGCTTAATCCGTGGGTGCGAGGTCGACAAGTTAAAATGGATTAACCAATATAGCTATAGTTCACTTTCTTTCATTTATGTTACTCCGGCTTGTAATGCTTTTCTGAGGTGTTTCTGTGGAAGATCACGCCCTGAAAGTGTCTTCCTCCTTATACACATTTATACTCTGCTCTGATCCCCAGATTTTGACTTCTATGACTTTTCCAATTCCACGCCTGTCTCATCTTTGGAGAGTGTTTTTATCTTCCTTGCCTCAGATGCCATTATGGCTGATAGGCTCATTCCCCAAAATGATTCATGTACATCACAAGCCAGTTAATCATCTGGGAAGACACAACCGAAAGAATTTAGGAAAATATTACTTATATTTTTAAAAATGTTGATCAGCATCTGTAAATTAAAGAAATTTATTCAAAACAGTGTTTTCTAATCAAATGTACAGTATGCATGTACAAAACGGAACTGAAGATTAAATATTAGATACTACTGCAAAAGGTGGCACTCTGATTCATGCCAAGATGCAAGGAAGAGTAAATGTAGGGGAGAATACTCCAGCTGGGTAATCTGAACAAAGTATAAATGTCCTGAATTTTCTTTCTCAGGAAAGTCCTATTTTCTGGGTCTCCATACCAGGCTGTGAGTTGCTCCCCAAAGCAATCGCAAACCTGGTCTCTGCACAGAGATCCCAGAGCACTATCTGGGTGATTCTCAGATACAGAAAATAATGTGCACTTTCCTTTTATGATCCAGTCTATTTCCAATAGTAAGCACACCCATGTAACAATATTCACAATAAGAATTGTAAACATTAACAGAATGCTAGGATTCGTCTGATGTCTGAAACCAGCTGAGAACCTTCCAACTGGAGGAAGAGAATTAAATTAATGGATCAATGAGAGCAAAAAAAAAGAAATAAATATTTAATTATGTATAAGAAATGTTTGAAACACTTTTGGTATTTTCTTGATAGGGATTAGTGGTGGAGAACTTGATGTTAAAAATACTCTGTAGCTTGCACTTTCCTGATGTGCTCACAGTCAGCATCAACTATTGCTGGAGTTCCCATGATGATCCTTTAAATCTCTTTAAGACATGGATATGAACTTTGATGTTATATTTCCCCTTTTTATTGACTTGCCATGGCCTGCAATTGTGACAAGGTTGTGGATGCTACAGTGGCTCATTTTAAGAAAAGCTGATCTGTTATTTGATGCCATTCAGTTCACCAAGGGGTCCAACTTCTTCCCTGAGGTACTCATCCATCTATAGATGTTTTAAGTTTCTGAAGCTGTGTGGCACATGTGTTGACCAGTAAGAGATGGCACCATAAACGATCAAAGTCTGGTACCTCAGCTGACACCGTAGTATGTGTTTAATGCCCAACTACAGACAGCAATACACCTGTAAATTTAGCAGGAGAAAAGCTGTGTTCTCTTATAATGTTGAGAGGAAGGCTTTTTAAAAAATTTTTTTTAAAAAGGGGATGCTCCTGTAATTTGTAAGTCAGTTTCAATCCTAAAGTCTTTAAATATTTTCCTGCAATCTTGACACTGGTGTCACTGGATACACAAAAATCCTTGATTGATTCAAACCTGCATTGTAAAACTTAATAGGAACACTGTGTGGAATTCCCAGGTTTTTCATTCTTTCTCCATCTAACATAGTTTACGAGTGATTTAGCTTTTCAAGTTACTTAGAAATAATCTACCTTCAGTTGAAATGAAGTTTTGTTTCGGAAAAGTCTAATATTCACTTTTGTTCTTTACTCGAGTAAATTTCTTCAATTACATCTAATAATACTATTACACTTCGGACAAATGTAATCATGTATAGCAATCGATTAGAAAATCATGAGGGGTATAACTAAGGTAGGAGCCTTTTCCCCAGGCTGGGGGATTACAAGACTAGAGGACACATTTTGTGAGAGGAGAGAGATTTAAAAAAGCCAAATTTGTTTTTACACAGAGGGTGGTTCACATGTGGAATGACCTTCCTGAGGAAGTGCTGGATAGAGTCATAGAGATGTACAGCACGGGAACAGACACTTTGGTCCAACTCATCCATGCCAACCAGGTGTCCCAACTTAATCTACTCCATTTGCCAGCACTTGGCCCATATCCCTCCAACCCATTCCTATTCATTTATCCATCCAGATGCCTTTTAAATGTTGCAGTTGTACCAGCCTCCACCACCTCCTCTGGCAACTCATTCCATATAAGCACCGTCCTCTGTGTGAATTGTGGGCACAATCATAACGTTTAAAAGACACTTGGATAAGTACATGAATAGGAAATGTTTGGAAGGAAATGGGCCAAAAACAGGCAGATGGCAGTAGTTTATTTTGGGGTTATGTTTGCATGGACTGGATGGACCAAAGGGTCTGCTTCCGTGCTGTGTGACTCCATAAGAAAATAATAAACCAATAATAGTCTGCATTTTTTGAACACCTTTAGTGTCATACAACATCCCAGTGTGTTAACAGATGCATGGTCAGACAAAAATTCACACAGAACCAAAGAAAAAAAATTGCCAAAAAGACAGGTTTAAGGAGCATCTTAAAGAAAGAAAGAATTTCAGAGTTCAGGGCCAAGATGACTGAACAGGATTTTACAGACTATCTGCAAACATACAATTTGCGCATCACCAATCATGTAAAATTAATAGTCTTCTTCTCTTGCACATACTATTGAAGCTAAAATACTCATATTCCACTTGACTATGGGATATTGGTTCTGAATAGGGACCTTCAATTTCAAAGACCTTAAATTATGTAAGACAACACATCTTAAATAATAAATTGGAAAGCTGCAAGTATCAGCAAAGTTTTCATGTTTTGCTTCACAATATCTTCAGTTTTAATTAAGGAAAGAAAGTCAGTTTGAGATTAGGGCAATGCATTAAAGAAGATCATACTCCATTGTATTCATACATGCTATAGATGTTACGATGGAGGTCATCCAATTGACTGATTAAAATCAGTAATTGCTTAGCCTTTTTTAAAATCAGGGTGACAAATAAATACAGGACACAGAACTAAATTTAGAACTAGTTCAGTTTAAAAAAAATACACACATCTAATCAGGCAATTAAGTTATTTCTGACTGGTAACATTGCCACAATAATGAAATACATCAGTGTGTGAGGTGAGTGAAAAACCTACTTGGATGAAAATGCGGTTTGCTCAGCACACCTAAATGAATACATCTAAAATTTCACATTTTCAATGTACATAATTAATGGACAACTTAAAGAACTGTCATTTTAGGCAAGACCAGAAACAATAATGTATAAATGAAACAAAGACCAATAAAAAATTAACATGGCAAAGTGCAAATTATGAAATTTTATTTTAGTTTTGCCCTGGATGTTTTATAATCTAAAGTTAGTGATTATTTCTCTTTCAGGCTTGAAAGATTCAAAACAAACAGGTTATTTCTAATTTCTCCAACACTGTAATGCACTATTTAACAACTCCTTTTGCATTTCTAATTTACTTTCGAAAGTTCTATCATCAAAATACCTACATTACTGTACTTGCCACAATCCAATCGCTGGGTGACTTTGAGATAGGGAAAAAATATTTTGAAATCATATCACTGTTCTAGATACAACATTACCTGTGATTGCTCCATAATGTTTTGCTCTCTTGAATGACAGACAAGATCAGCAAGAAAAAAGTTCTGTAAAATTAAAACTGCAAGATCCACTCCAGTTTCAGCAAGATAAAACCAGATTATTGCAGTCTATGTAACATGACAATTTGCACTGGATATAGCTTGACAACTCCATGTCTCTTACTATTCTGTTTTGTGAAGGCAAAATACCACAAATATTTCCTTTAATAATTTAATTACAGAATCCACATTATCATCACTGTAGCTGAGATGTTGTACTGCAAGCAGACGGCCAAAAGGCTGTTATTACCTTTGCTCATAATGATGGACTTACTATCTCTGCTGTTGAAGGTGGGCAGAGGAAATGTTTTCACTCCAATTGCGTTTGTCTGTTTATCTGTAAACAACATATCTCAAGAACAAATTGACAGATTTCAACAAAGCTTGGTACACAGATAGAGTATGGCCCACAGAAGAAATGATTCGCTTTTCATGAAGGATCAGGATACCAATTTTTTTTGAAAGAATATACTCACATTGAGAAACTGAGCATATTGACATTTTTCAATAAAAACATTGTGAACTTTTTCAGATGCTGTGGTGCAACTTGTCACTGTTCTCAAAATGTGAGTAGTTTGGAAGTTAAGTAACAGGAAAAAGACTAGCAGTAGTTAATGAATTTTTCAAACTAGAGGAAGATTTGCAGTGGAGTTCAGAAGGGGTGAGAGTTGGGATCCTTGCTCTGTGGAACATATGTTAATGATCTCAGCATTTGCATCCAGGACACCATTAAAAATAAGCAGCTGATACAAACTTAGAAGGTTTGTGAACTATACGGAACATATCACAAGAAAAATGGGCTGGTGGAATAGACTGACAAATGGCAGATGTAATTTAACACAGAGAAGTGTGAAGTGATTCACTTTCATAGGGAGAACAGCAAGAAAGTGAAAATAAGAGATTAAATTCTCAAAGAAATTCAGAGCAGAGAGACCTGGGTTTATATTTACATAAATTTAAAGTGGGTGGATAGGTTGGGAGACCAGCTAATAAAACATATACTAGCCTAAAGGTTATTTTTCAGGAGATAGAGTATAAAAACAAGACTGTTAAATGTGTATTGAAAACTGGTTCAACTTCATCTGGAATATTGTGTGCAGTTTTGAGTGTCACACTTTCAGAAAGATGTGAAGGCATTAAAGAGAGTTCAGAAAATAGACATACAAATAGCTCCAGAGAGGAAGAAATTGGGGCTGTTCATCATGAAGAAGAGGAGATTGAGAGATTTGAGAGGGATTCAAACCCAAAGGGGGCCTGGGCAAACTAATTGAGAAAAAGAAACATTCTTGTTGGTAGAATGAGTGATAACAAGAGAGAACTGCTTTAATCAGCAAAAGAAGCCGTGGTAACATGAGGATAAACCTATTCATGCAGTGAGTACATGATCTGGAATGCACTGTCTTAAGGTGTGGCGTGGGGCGAGGTTTAATCAAGTTATTCAAAAAGGCATTGGATTGTTATCTGAGAAAGTTATAATGGAAGCCAATGGGAAGAAAAGCCTTTACTATCACTATCAATAGCTCCCGGCTGCCAATATACATGTAAAAGTGTATTGTACCACAGCATCAGAAAGTCCTAATTTGCAGCAGGTGTGTGGGAAGTGTGTCTTTTGGCTCAGTTGGGTGGGTAGATCAGGGAGAGCGTGAGTACTGCAGATGCTGGAGATCAGAGTCAAACAGTGTGAAAAAGCACAGCTGGTCAGGTAGCAACCAAGGAGCAGGCGAGTTGACATTTTGAGCATGTCCTGGTTTCAGTGAATATTGTCAACCTATGTTGGAGGACCTATGTTTGAACAATAAACTCAAGAAGAGAAAAAAAGGATGAGAAGAAGATGGGGTGTAACACTAAGTAGTTTGTTTTTATGAAGGCCTGGCACAGATATCTGCCAAATGGCCTCATTCTGTGATATTATAATTCCATGTGTTAGATATAGGATATCCTAATGCCTCCACAGTGAGATGGAATGTCTCAATAAAAGACATTTAATATTTTAGCCTTGTGTTACAGAACATTAATGCTACAGGCAAAATTGCTAAGGAAGATCCAATGGGCCAAGGACTGGCAGTTGGAGTTTAATTTATATAAATGTGAGATGCTGCATTGTGGAAAGGCAAATCTTAGCAGGACTTAATGGCAAGGTCCTGGGGAGTGTTGCTGAGTAAAGATACCTTGCAGTGCAGGTTCACGGTTTCTTAAAAGTGGAGTTGCAGGTAGATAGGATAGTGAAGGAGGCATTTGAGATGCTTTCCTTTATTGGTCAGAACATCAAATACACGAGTTGGGAAGTCATGGTGCCTTGCTTAGGCCACTTTTGGAATACTGTGTGCAATCCTGGTCTCCCTCCTATCAGAAGGACGTTGTGAAACTTGAAAAGTTTCAGAAAAGATCTACAAGGATGTTGCCAAGGTTGGAGGGTTTGAGCTACAGGGAGAGGCTGAATAGGCTGGAAATATTTCCCTGCAGTGTTGGAGGCTGAAGGGTGACCTTATAGAGGTTTATAAAATCATGAGAGACATGGATAGAGTAAGTAGAGAAGGTCTTTTCCCTGGGAAAGGGGAGTCCAGAACTGGAGGCCATAAGTTTAGGGTGAGAGGGCAAAAATTTTAAAGGGACCTAAGGGGTAACGTTTTCTCGCAAAGAGTGGTAAGTGTATGGAATGAGTGGAGGAAGCTGGTAAGATTACAACATTTAAAAAGCATTTGGATGGTGTTATGAATAGGAAAGTTTAAAGGGATAAGGGCCAAGTGCTGGTAAATGAGACCAGATTAGGTTAGGATATCTGGTCGGCATGGATGAGTTGGACCGAAGGGTCTGTTTCAGTGCTGTTTCTAGTTTCTGTTTCTAAGAGCTGCATTATTGTAATGACATTGAGATAACACAGCATGGCACAGTTATATGCTCTACAGAGGGCCTCTTCACTTGTTTACTTTAATGTTTCAAAATAGAAAACAAGTCCTACACATTGGTACATTTCATGACCACTGGATATCCCAAATTACTTTATAGCCAACTAAGCATTTTTTGTTCTGAGCAAGGCTCGCTGGATCAGAGACATTAATTTTAATTTCTCTTCACAGAGGCTGCCAGATCTGTTGAGCTTTTCCAGGAACTTCTGTTTTTGTTTCTGATTTACAGCATCTGCAATTCTTTCAGATTTTATTTAGTACTTTTGATGTACAGTCACTCATAATGATTTATTTTAACAATACTTTTAAGATTGTAACACTTTGGCATAAACTACAGTGGTTTGTCAGTCTAAACCGTTATGGTTGAGTCATGGAAGGTGACGAACCATAACTTTCTCATTCAGAGATGATAGTGCCACAAACTGTGCTATAATTGACACCTAGCTGCTGTGAACATAATCTAGCCGTAGGGTTAGAAATAGAAAGGACTAGAAATGGCAGGATTGGGAGCATCTGAGATAGAAACAGAGTTAATACTTCAGATCAATCACCTTTGATTAGAACTATGAAAAGTTAGGAATGTGATGGATTTGGAGCAAGGGTGGTTAAGGGTAAAGACAAAAAGGTCGTCTGTGATTGGATGGAAGACAGAAAAAATTTGATGACAGAAGAATTATATCCTTAGGGACCATAGGGAATGGTGATGAGAAAAGAAACAAAGTAACAAAAATGTGCATAGAGTAGGTGCATCATTATCTAAAGAGAATAAAATAAATTAGCACAATAAGAGTAAAAACCAAAGCATGCAAAGAAAACAAACAAAATAAAATAGGGGTCAGAGTCTACACTGAAATTGCTGAACACAATTTGAATCTGGAAACCAGGAAAATGAAAAATGTTCCTCAGGCTTAACATTGAGCTTCACAGAGAGTGGCAGCAGGGTAAGGATTACAATATCAGTATGGGAGCAAGGTGGAAAATTAAAATAACAGGTCACCAGCATCGTGGAGTCATGCTTGCAGATTGAAGGGGAATATTCTGCATTTCATGTCCTCAGTGTAGAGGAGACTACATTGTGAGCAACAAATATAGTAGATGTGTGCAAGATGGTTTCCTGACACCGTATATAGACAAGCCAACAAGGGGAGGCAACATTGTATTTCATACCGGGAAATGAACTTGGCCAGGTGTTAGATTTGGAGGGAGGTGAGCACTTTGGTGATCATGACCACAATTCAGTTATGTTTACTTTAGCGATGGAAAGAGTTATTGCTGGAGGAAAAGCAATTATGATGCGATTAGCCAACATTTAGGATACATGGGATGGGGAGGGAAACTGCAGGGGCTGGGCACAATTGAAATGTGGAGCTTATTCACGGAACAGCTAATGAGTGTCCTTGGTGAGTATGCACTTGTCAGGCAGGGAGGGATTGGTCAAGCGTGGGAGCCGTGATTTACTAAAGAAGTTGAACCTTTTGTCAAGAGAGGAAAAAGAAGGCTTATATTAGGATGAGATGTGAAGGGCATTTGAAAGTTACAAGATAGCCAAGAAAGACCTAAAAAGAGAGCTAAGAAGAGCAGGGAGGGGACACGAGAAGTCGTTGGCAGGGAAGATAAAGAAAAACCCTAAAAGCTTTCTATACATATATCAGGAATAAAAGAATAACTAGAGTAAGATTAGGATCAATCAAGGGTAGTAGTAAGAAGTTGTGTGTAGAGTCCGAGGAGATAGGGGAAGTGCTAAACAAATATCTTTCAGAGGTATTCATTAAAAAGATAATGTTGTTGAGAATACTGAGATACAGGCTACTAGACTAGACAGGATTGAGGTTCATATGGAGGACGTGTTAGCAATTCTGGAAAGTGTGAAGATATAAGTCCCCTGGGTTGGATGGGATTTATCCTAGGATTCTCTGGGAAGCCAGAGAGGAGATTGTCAAGCCTTTGGCATTGATCTTTATGTGGTCATTGTCTACAGGAATTGTGCCCGAAGACTGGCAGATAGCAAATTCTGTCCCCTTGTTCAAGGAGGGGAGTAGGGACAACCCGGATAATTATAGACCAATAAGCCTTAATTCAGTTGTGGATAAAGTGTTGGAAAAGGTTATGAGAGAGAAGATTTATAATCATCCAGAGAGAAATAAGTTGATTAGGGATAGTCAACACGGTTTTGTGAAGTGTAGGTTAAGCCTCACAAAAAACTTATTGAGTTCTTTGAGATGGTGACCAAACAGATAGATGAGAGGAAAGGAGTTGATGTGGTGTATATGGATTTCAGTAAGGCATTTGATAAGGTTCCACACGGTAGACTATTGCACAAAATATGGAGGCATGGGATTGAGGGGGAGTTAGCTGTTATGGATCAGAAATTGGCTAGCTGAAAGAGGACAGAGGGTAGTGGTTGATGGGAAATGTTCATCCTGGAGTTCAGTTACTAGTGATATACAACAAGGATCTATTTTGGGGCCACTGCTGGTTGTCATTTGACATAGCTTTAAATTGAGGTGTGATAGATATAGGACAGATGTCAGAGGTCGTTACTTTACTCAGAGTAGTAGGGGCATAGAACGGCCTGCCTGCAACAGTAGTAGACTTGCCAACCTTAAGGGCATTTAAATGGTCATTCGATAAACATATGCATGAAAATGGAATTGTGTAGGATAGATGGGCTTCAGATTGGTTCCGGCGCAACATCGAAGGCCAAAGGGCCTGCACTGTGCTGTAATGTTCTATGTTCTGGACTGTAAGCTGAAAGAAACTTATATAAATCATTAACCTGGAAGAAATGTTTGAGCCTTGGACTTGGAGATGAGAAGAGTTAAAAGACTTGGTGTTACATCTCCTGTGTTGCATGGAAAGATGCTACAGGGAAGAAACAGGTGGGGTATTCAGGCTATTTGAGGAATGAACTACATATCAATGGAAGAATGCTGAAAGGGGCAGGGAGGGAAAAATGTGTTTTGATGATGAGTTAATGTTTGGGAGCAACATATCTGAACAAAGACTGAAATTCTGTTTCATCCATTCCAGTAATAACAACAGTAATAATTGTTTGGCCTCTTTCTAAGATTCTCAGATTTAATATTGCTAGGTACAGCACTCATAAGCAGCTTCAGCACCTTACAACAATAACTGTGTTTGTTTTACTACGACTTAAGTATATGATCAAAGAACACTTCATGTTAATCTTAAGATATCTTTGGTATGTTTAATTTGGATGTGCTGCTACCTGCTTCTTCAAATCTTTCAGTGGGGACTGAAAATACAAACAGCAAGTAAGTGAACGCATAGAAATAAAAACATTAGAGTCAAGCAGAATCTTAGCTGAACTAACTTTAGATTCCTCTTCCTGGAGGAGAGAAGCAATTAAAATACATCACACAATCCCTAATATAATACTTACTGAAATTTTCCAGGTTAGCCTTTAGATTATGAACAATTCTGCGCTTGAAACTAGTGAGTTTCCATCATTGGCTAGATTTACCAAGGGGACCTGAACTAGCATTCCTCATCTTCAAATGGTCCTTTCTTTCCTGACAGCAGGAAGGTTATTCGTTTGACTGCTTCATAATTCTGTGATTTGTCACAGTGTCTGATAATATAATGGCCTATCATGCTTTGAGGGATAGACCCCTAGCTCTCCAAACAAAAAGTGGGAAAATTTACCAATTACCTTTCAAATTAAAACTTGATACATGTCCTCTTTAACTGAAGTAGAACACGAGAAACCACTACACAAAATAAGTGAGGGAGGGGAGGGAAATAAGTCAACAAATGTATGGTTTTCTATTAGCCATATAGTGGTACAGAACTCAGGTATTGCAGAATATAAAACATTTTGTTGAAGCTTTTCATCTTGCAGTCCTCAGGGCAATTGAGAAGAGTAATAATGTCAAGGTTGTTTATGTACTGTGTGAGAGAAGAGTGCTAATTGATTGGCAAGTGGAGTCTAATTGCTAAAGGCATTGCTATGGAAAATGCACCTTCTAAATGATGACTGACAGTTAACTGCAAAACTTTGTTTAAATTGTAAATCAGCTAAGTTGACTCTGATTGGTTTAGGTGTTGCCCTGACAAATGATCTATAGAATATCTACCACCTATTTTGTTGAGTGAAACACAGTCAGTGTGTACAAGTTCTTTCTGTCTAGAAAGAACAGGGAACTGTGTATTACTGTATGTCATTTCTAGCATGCAGCAGTGTGCCACACTGCATGCCGAACTGACAATTCCAAATTGTTTGCAGTTTCATATGATCCACCAGTCTATGAGACATGCAGCCTACACAGCTAACATCAAACCAACACGAAATTCATATAACACGATACCCATTTTAGCTTGATTGCAGCATTCTAATTGTGGAGAATGAAAATTCAATTTGCTATTGCATGATAGCAGTGTGAAACAGCTTGCTTTCCCTGTCGCTGAAATCTTTAAGATACCTTATGACTCCAGAGTAATTTGAGGTAGACTGGGCACCTTTCAGGAGCAGAAATGACATCCTTAAGTTTATGAACAGGCCTATGGGATACACAACAAGAAATGATCTGATCAGATGGTCTGCATCAGTGTTTGTAACACCTAAGACCATAAGACATAGGAGCAGGAATTAGGCCATTCAGCCCATCGGATCAGCTCTGCCATTCAATCATAGTTGGTAAGTTTTTCAACCCCATTCCACTGCTTCTGCACCATAACCCTTGATCCACTTCAAACCTAAGAACCTATCTATCTCAGTCTTAAATATACTCAATGACCTGGCTGCCACAGCCTTCTGTGGCAATGAATTCCATAGATTCACCACTCTCTGGCTGAAGAGGTTTCTTCCTATCTCCATTCTAAAAGGTCTTCCCTTTACTCTAAGGTTGTGCCGTCGGGTCCTAGTCTCTCCTATCAATGGAAACATCTTCCCAATATCAACTTTGCCCAGGCCATTTCAATATTCTGTATGTTTCAATTAGATCTCCACTCATCCTTCTAAACTCCATCAAATATTGATCCAGAATCCTCAAACATTCTTCATATGCTAAGCTTTTCATTCCTGGACACATTCTCGTGAACCTCCTCAGAACACACTCTAGGGTCAATACATCCCTTCCTGAGATATGGGGCCCAAAACTGCACACAATACTCTAAATATTGTCTGGCCAGAGCCTCAGAATTACATCCCTGCTTTTATATTCAAGCCCTCTTGAAATAAATGCCATCATTGTATTTGACTTCCTAACTACTCACTCAACCTGGAAGGGTCAAAAGTGAATTGCAAACTTCTTGCAAATCTACTCTGAGTTAAACTACAGTAATTTAAATGCTATCCATCACTGAATTCTTATTGTGACTATTTTCCATAAACTCCTGAAACGTTACGAAACCCATGCTCCACTTGATATTTGTTCACATTTTATCACACAACAAATTTAATGTCAACCTAAAATGCCATATCATATTGGCACAAATCAAATCTTTAGACAGTGTCTGTGACAGTCGACTATTGTCAAACATTTTGAATGCGTGTTATATTTCAAGTTAGATCCTCATGTTTATCTAGACAGACAGATTCTTTTTTTGCAACATGAAATGTGTTTTTTGGGTGAGAGTATGCTTGTTTTATTATGCTCCAACAGATTTGGTATTTTGAATATCAATAAGCTATGAAGAATGCTATCTGATCTTATCTTCCTGGCAATCTATACAGTAATAGCACAAAGAACTAACACACTATCACATCCATCAAACCTGCGAAGTCACGTGGAGGCAAGTAAAACCAGCTGAGCTGATGGATATTAAGCATGTTGAGAATTTTAAAAAAAGAATTTCTGTAAAAATAGCCAAAACTATCCATCAATAAGTCAAAAGCATTGGAAATACTGTCCAGATGTTCATTATCCAAATGCAGAATTATCCTTCTGAGGGCAGAGTTTTTCTGTAGTTCTCATTGAATTTGCAATTATTTTTAAGTATTTCTTTTTGACGTCTGCCCCATCACAGCCCCATTCTAGCACTCATTTAATACCACTAAATGATGTGTTAGTTGGTCAACTGGTCAAGTGAAAATGGGGAGTGGCAAAGTGAAAGGAATAAAGCAGAGGAGTGAATCAGTTTAACCCAATCCAGTAATATCCAGGAGTGCGGTGTAGAAAAGCACAGCAGGTCAGGCAGCATCTGAGGAACAGGAGAATCGACGTCTCAGGCATAAGCCCTTCATCAGGATGATCTCCAGCATTTGTAGTCTTCACTTTCTCCCAATACAATAATATGGCCAGTTATGACATTTTATAGATCTGTGACATTTCATCCCAGGCACTCGGCTTTCAACAGTGCATCTTGAAATCAATGTCCTTTTTTGATGTAAACTTGCAGGTCATGTGATTTTTAAAAAATATTTCTCATGAATTAAGCAAACAGATGAATACCTCAGTATTTTACAATTGTTTACTAATAATCTGTGTCAAATGATCCTGAACCAATCATGTGCAAGTTGATGCATATATTAAAAACTTAATGGTAATTGGTGAAATGGATATTTTACATTTGAGATGACAGCAAATATAAAGCTTACAAAACTGCATCTTATCTACATGCATAAGAACTCAGGCCTGAGGATGAAGATATACTATGTACTTGCACTCTTTAAAGAATGAAAATGCAGTTATAAGTTCTGTGTTATAAATACATTACTGACAGAGTTAGGGAGCAAAAAGCTTTGGTTTTGAATATGAATTTCCAGGAAATTACTGAAGAAAAAACATTGCATTGCACAAGAATTCACTTTATTTGAGCATAATGAGTGATTACAAGTTTATGATTGAACTAGGTTGTTTTAAACAAGTAAATCTATCTTTGTATGAATGTTGGTGGAGATAAGATGACAAGAAATCTTCTGGACAACTATCCTGTGTTTGGACCAGTATATCAGCAACAAGAGGGTTTAAAACATCTTTGCACTGGATATTAGATGCTGATTCTGATTACATCTTTGTGCTTTACAGAGAAGAATGTAACAGTCAGAGCAGTTTGTTGCAGATTAAGGTAACATCTGCAAACTGACTAGGCATCCAATTTGCAAAACTAAACTGCTGGCTTGCTCCCTTCCATCACATTATGCACTTTCTCTGTGCACCTGGTATGTTTCAGTTCTCCGGACATCAGTTACCGATATGTTTGGGCATTCCGGTTTGCGGGGAGATCCAGGAGAGGAGGTTAGCCAGAGAACAGGAGAGGAATTCTTGACCTGTGTGGCTAATTTGTGCTTTAAAATACTTTGATAGCAACTTGTTCAGCTACAATGTCACAACAGCCATTTCAGTTTACCCTTTTGTGCTGTTTTTAAATAAAGGAACACCTTGAAATAGAGTTGTTTCGTCTAGTTACTTATTTGCTAGCTAATTCACTTTTTTTTAAAAATATCCAATGCCAGTACAACACTCCTTGTCATTTTCTCTGCTTTTCCTACAGTATTCATCCTCATTTCTAAAAAAACAATATGAATGCTTGGTGAGGGAAAGGCAGTGGATGTTGTCTATGTAGACTTTAGTAAGGCATTTAATAAGGCACCTCATGCAGGCTGGTACCGAAGGTAGAGACTCAAGGGATCTGGGTCAGCTAGCTAGATGGATACAAATCTGGTTTGGTCATAGATGACAGAGTGTAGCAGGGTTAAGGTGCATTTCAGAATGGAGATGAGTAACTAATGCTGTTCCAAAGGGATCAGTGCCAGGGCGTTTGTTGTTTGTAATATATATAGATGATCTGGAGGAAAATCTAGATGGTCTGATTAATGAGTGTGCAGATAACACCAAATTTGGTTGTAGCTAGTGAGGGGGATTGTCAAAGGATACAGCTGGAAAAAGATAGACTGCAGATTGAAATGGCAGGTGGAGTTTAATCCAGACAAATGCGAGGTGATGCATTTTGGAAGATCAAATTCAGAACGATTTTAAGCATGATATCCAGAGGGATCTGGATGTACAAATGCACAGGTCCCTGAAAGTGGCAACACAGGTGGATAAGGTGGTCAGGAAGACATACAATGCACTTGCCTTCATTTGCTTGGGCACTGAATATAAAAGTTGCCAAGTCATGTCACAGCTATACAATACTTTAGTTAGGCCACTCTTGGAATATTGCGTGACGTTTTGGTCGGTGCACGACGAGAAGGACGTGGGTGCTTTGAAGAGGTTTCAGAGAAGGCTTACCAGGATGTTGCTTGGAATGGAGGGCTTTAATTAGGAGAGGTTGCATAAACTTAAGTTGTTTTCACTGGAAAAAACAGAGGCTGAGCAGTGATAGAGATCTATAAAATTATGAGAAGCATAGGAAGAGTGGATAGTCAGGGATAGTGGGTCTAAATAAGGATTGGAATTGATGCAGGCCGTTCCTATGCTGTTTTGAAGTAACTTTGTAAAACTTGAAACATCTGATGCAAAAGGAATTATCTATGTACATATAAAAGATCTATGAACATACAACCTGGGTACTGCTTCACTACAGATCATTTGCTGAATGAATGTTATTTTTCCTTTGGAATTTTATGAGATGTAAGTTGTAGTCATAGAAGGTACTAATTTAAATACTACACAGTATATTGGCATCCACATCTTGTTCATTCTTTTGATCAAGTACAAGATGGGCGTAAAACAAACTTACCAGAATTGCAAAATTCAAAAATATGGCCTTCTGTTACAATGAATAATCATTTCAAAGATATAAGCTATTCCTTTGCTTGTGCTTTACAGACTTTATTATTGATCACCTCTTCACTGCCACTCTTGCAATCAGTCAACCACAAATTTTCTGCTTTTTAAATACCTAATTTATTCCATTTGTTACTGTTTAGAGTCCACAATTTCCTTTTTGTTACAAAATATCATTAATCTGAATGCACCCGATTGGTACAAATGAACAATTTAGGTCCATTTTTGGTCTCTGCTAACTGAACTTCGATAAACTGCAAGCCTGCACTCCTACTAATGTTAAGGTTGTGCATAAGAAGGGTTACCACCACATTTTTTGAAAAATCAACGATCACTGCTAACTTGAGTAAAAATATTGATCAAAATTTCTAAACAGACAATGTAAACCAGATACTAATACTGATGATAGCTCATTCCAGCTTTTAAAATACTAATAAATTGTTTCTGTACTCCTTCTAGGCTGACAGCTTGGCTGAGTTGATAGTACCCTTGCCTCTGACCAAGGTGGCTATAACACAAACTACGTTGACATTTCAGTGCACTGTTGAAGTGTTGCAATCTCAAAGGTGCCATCTAGAAAAATAGTTAAAATATGGCCTTTTCTGTCTGTTCAAGTACAGTTCTGCATGCTGGACTAATTAATAACCTTAGGTCACAAGGGATTCAAGATATGCTTGCTAATGGTTATAAAATTGGCTTTATGTTAGGAGACAGAGAGTGGTGGTGGAAGATTGTTTTTTAGACAGGAGGCCTGTGACCAGCAGTGTTCCATAGAGATCAGTTTTGGTTCTCTTTTGTTTGTCATTTATATAAATGATTTAGATGAGAGAATATTCATCATTTTGCAGATGACACCAAAATTGGTAATGTAGTGGAAAATGAAGGTGGTAACAAACCACAAAAAGAGTTTGATCAATTGGGTCAATGGGCTGAGGAATGGCAGATGGAGTTTAATTTAGATTTGGCATTCCAACTGGAACAAACACAGAGTTAGACCCCATCTACTACCCCTATGAGAAAAAGAGCAGAAAATGACATCACCATAGGAAATAACATCACCAACCCAAAGAAACAAATAGAAAGCTGGAATCATATATACTGCTTCACCTGAGGCACACTGAAGATGTTACATAGCAGGGTGACGAAACATCTGGAATGAACCTCCCAGCTCAGCGAGCAAACCTACATCCATAAATGAGAGATTTTGTATGTTGCTAGTACAAATATGGGCAGGACATATAATTAAAAATAGGGCCTTGGATAGCATTGAAGAATAGAGAGACCTAGAGATTCAGGTACATAATTATTGAAATTTGTGTCACAGGTAGACAAGGTGGTTAAGAAAGTTGTACTGGACATTGGTGAGACCTCTTCTGGAGTACAGAGGAACCTTGTTTATCCAGCATCTGATTATCCGGCCAGAATGCAAGGTCCCGATGTGTGGCTAAACTGTGTCATCCGGCATTCGATTATCCAAACATTCGATTATCTGACAAAATACTCTCCACCCGTGTCGTTAGGATAATCAAGGTTCCTCTCTACATAGTGTAAACAGAACTGCACAATTTTAAGAAGGATATTATTAAACTGGAGAGAATTCAGAAAAAAATTAACCAGGATGTTGCTGGGAATGGAGAGTTTGAGATACAAAGCTAGACTGTAAAAGGAAGAGACATTTTTCAATGGAGTGTAGGAGGTTGAGGGGTGACCACATTGTGGTTCATAAAAATCATGAGGAAGCACAGGTAAGGTGAACACGAGGGTCTTCTCTCTAGGATGAAGGACTTCAAAACTAGTGGGTATATTTTTAAGGTGAGAGAGGAGAAAGATTTAAAAAGGATGAGAGGCATTTTTTTTTAAACGCAGAGTGGTTTGTTTGTGGAATGAATTGTCAGGAAATGGAGATGCAGATACAATTACAACATTTAAAACATATTTGGATAAGTTCATGAACTGGAAACATTTGGAAGGATATAAGCCATGTGCAGGCAGGTGGGACTAGTTCAGTCTGGGAACATGGTTACCATGGACTGGTTGGACCGAAGGGTCTGCTTCCATGCTGTATGACTCTGTGACATAAAAGATTCAACAGAAATATTTGAAGAGCAAAAAGTGCTTCCATTGACTTAGCCAAAATAAATAAATCCCCAGAAGCAGATTCTCTCTTTATTTCTTCATTTGCTATTTGAGAGAGCTTCTTTATGCCATTGTACAGTACTAGTCATTTTACATCTTGCCCGAGTACCTTCAGCATACATTATAGCTCCTACTAATGCATTTAAACTTCAATGAAAAATGCTTGAACCATAATAAAATTAACTCTTGGGATCAGATATAATTGACAATGCCCGGAGGTCTCTTTTCTTAGATAATGTCCGCCAATGGAATTTCTTTAGCTATCTCAGTTTCAAAAATCTCTCCCTCTCAGCCTTCAACGTAAACTGGAGAAAAAAAAGAGTCACCATCTTAGACCATACAAACAGAACAAAGGTCACAATGTGGACTGAAACATCGAGGTCTATAAATCCATTGCGTAAATGTCATTTGAAAATGCTTGTGGCATCTTTACCTATAGTACAATATGAATATATTATAGTGATTAAATAGCAGGTAAATTATAATATCTAGTAATCAACAATAAACCATGAATGGTTTCCAGAAGATTCCTTCCCTGAACACATGCACTTGAAAAGGTTACATCCCATCGCAGTGTATGGTCTATAAATGTTCAAACACCTACTGTTAGATTTAAATTTGCCATGAGAAAAGACTTTTCTCCAAATAAAACCTCTTATAAGAAAGTCTCAATGTCCCACTCCAAAAAAATGCACTTCCCCAAAATGATCTTACAACGCGTAAATACAAAACAGCCTTCAAGCCCACTCCGCCATTCAATAAGATCATGGCTAATCATTTTGTGGCCTCAGTTTCTCTTACCCGCTCTCTCACCATAATCCTTAATTCCTTTACTGTTCAAAACATTATTGTAGCTTTAAAAACATTTAAGCCTCAACTACTTCACTGGGTAGGAATTCTACAGATTCACTCTGTTATAAAGTTCCTCAATTAAGTCCTAATCTGCTCCCCCTAATTTTGAGGCTATCCCCTCGTGTTCTAGTTTCACCACCAGTGGAAACAACCCCACTGCTTCTACCTTATCTATTCTCTTCATATTTTTATATGTTTCCATAAGATCCTCACTCATTCCAAAATCCAATAAATATAGTCCCAGTCTAATCTGGTTCTCCTCATAAGCGAACTCTCTCAAATGCGGAATCAATCTAGTGAATCTCCTCTGCACTCCCTCCTGTGCCAGTGAATTCTTGCTCAAGTAAGGAGACTACAACTGCACACAATACTCCAGGTGTGGCCTCATCAACACCCTGTTCAGATGCAACACAATCTCATTGCCTTTAAACTCAATCCCTCTAATAGTGAAGGACAAAATTCCACTTGCCTTCTTAATTACCTGTTGCACCTGCAGACCAACCTTTGGTGATCCATGCACAAGGACATCGAGTTCCCTCTGCACAGCAGGGTGCTGCAATTTTTTACCATTCAAATAATAGCCCTTGTTCCTGTTACTCCTCCCAAAATGGATGACTTCACATTTATTAAAATTGTACTCCACTGACCAGACTTTTGCCCACTCACTCAACCTATCCATAGCCCTCTAAACTTTCAGGGTCCTCTGCACACTTTGCTCTACCACTCATTCACAAACTTTGACACAGTGCACGTAGTCCTCAACTCCAGATCATCCACGTAAATTGTAAACAACTGCAGTCCCAAAACTGATCTGAGGCACATAACTAGTCACTGATCGCCAACCAGAAAAGCACTCATTTATCCCTTCTCTGTTTCCTTTGGTTAACCAATCTTTACCTACGCTAATATATTGCCCATAATGCCATGCAACTTTATCTTGTACAGCAGCCTTTTCTGCTGCACCTTGTCGAATGCCATTTGGAAATCCAGATACACTTTTGGATGTAGGTTTGCTCGCTGAGCTGAAAGGTTCATTTCCAGATATTTCGTTACCCTACTAGGTAACATCTTCAGTGGGCCTCAGGTGAAGCAATGCTGAAAATTCCTACTTTCTATTTATTTCTTTGGGTTGGTGATGTTATTTCCTGTGGTGATGTTATTTCCTGTGGTGAAGTCATCTCCTGTTCCTTTTTTCAGGGAGTGGTAGATGGGGTCTAACGCAACGTGTTTGTTGATAGAGTTCTGGTTGGAATGCCATGCTTCTAGGAATTCTCGTGCACGTTTTGTTTGGCTTGTCCTAGGATGGATGTATTGTCCCAGTCGAACTGATGTCCTTCCCCATCCGTATGTGAGGATACTAGTAAGAGAGGGTTATGTCTTTTTGCGGCTATTTGATGTTCATGTATCGTGGTGGCTAGTTTTCTGCCTGTTTGTTCAATGTAGTGTTTGTTACAATCCTTGCTCTGTATTTTGTAAATGATATTAGTTTTGCTGTCTGTCTGTGTAGGGTCTTTCAAGTTCATTAGCTGCTGTTTTAGTGTGTTGGTGGGTTTGGGGGCTGCCATGATGCCAAGGAGTCTGAGTAGTCTTGCAGTCATTTCCCGAGATGTCTTTTATGTAGGGGAGAGTGGCTACATTTCTGGGTGTGTTTTGTCTGCTTGTTTGGGTTTGTTGCTGAGAAAATCAGCACTGTGTTCGTTGGGTACCCATTCTTTTTAAATACACCACATAGGTGATTTTCCTCTGCTCTGCGTAGTTCCTCTGTGCTGCAGTGTGTGTTGGCTTGTTGAAATAATGTTCTGATGCAGCTTCACTTGTGGATGTTGCGGTGATTGCTTCTGTAGTTCAGTATTTGGCCCGTATGTGGTGTTTCCTGTAGACGCTGGTTTGAATTTCCCCATTGACTGTTGGCTCTACTGTGACATCTAGGAATGGCAGTTTGTTGTTGTTTTCCTCCTCTTTAGTGAATGTTATGCCAGTAAGGGTATTATTGATGGTCTTGAAGGTTTCCTCTAATTTGTTTCGATTAGTGATGACAAAGGTGTTATCCATATAGCGAATCTAAATGTTGGGTTGAATGGTTGGCAGAGCTGTTTGTTCAAGTCTCTGTATTATTGCCTCTGCTAAGAGCCCTGATATCGGAGATCCCATGGGTGTTCTGTTGGTTTGTCTATAGGTTTTGTTGTTGAAGGTGAAGTGTGTGGTAAGACATAGGTCCACTAGCTTGACGATACTGTCCTTGTTGATGACATTAGTGGTTTTGCTGTATGTGTCTTTGGGTCTTCTAATAGTGTAGTCAGTGTTTTCTTGGCCAGGTTAATGTTGATTGATGTTAACAGGGCTGTTACATCAAAGGAGACCATTATTTCATCCTCTTCTATCTTAGTGTCTTTGATGATCTTCAGGACTTCTTGGGTGGAGTGGATGGAGTGACGTGAGTCTTCTACTAAGTGTTTTAGTCTTTGGTGTATCTCCTCGGCCAATCTGTAAGTTGGTGTTCCCAACAAGTGAGACTATGGGTCTAAGGGCTCTCCTGGTTTGTGAATTTTGGGTAATCTGTAGAAGCGTGGTGTGTTGGATCCGTCTGATTTCATTTTTTGGAAGTTGGTCTTATTTATTTCTCCAGATTTCTTAAGTTTTTTTTTGAGTAGGGCTGTGATTCGGTTCTCTAGTTGTGGGGTTGGGTCCATCACCACCTGTTGGTAAATTTTGGTATCTGTAAATAGTGTGTTCGCTTTTTCGATGCAGTCTCTTCGATTTAGAATCACTGTCAAGCGTCCTTTGTCTGCAGGTAGGATAACAATGTTTTTATCTTTTTTTTTAGTCTTTCTAGTGCCTTCTTTTCTTGTGTACTGAGTGTGTGTTCCTTCCTTTTTTCTGCTTAAATGTTGGTACGACTACCTGTCTGATTGTTTGCTGGGTTTCTTCTGTGAGTTGGTTGTCTTTTAGCGTTGTTTCTAATGCTGCTAAGAAATCTTTCTTGTCCGCAATCCTGGCAGTTGTAATTTAATCCTCTTCCTAAAACGGCTTTTTCAGTGTCTGTGAAGGGTCAGTCGGAGAAGTTTTTTTTTAATCCATGCTCCTGTGCTATCAGTGTTGTTACTTTGTGTAAGTTTGTTTAGTTTTTTCTGGAGGTCAAGTTTTTTTCATTTTCTGTGTTTGTCGCTGTCTAATATCTATGGCTATCCTGATACATTACTTCTACTTGGTCCCCATTGTCCACTGCGCTCGTAGTCTTCATAGAAGTCCAATAAATTGACTTGCCTTTCATGAACCCATGCTGTGTCTGCCCAGTGGGACAATTTCTATCTAAATATCTTGCTATTTCTTCCTGGATGATAGATTCAAACATTTTCCCCACTACAGAAGTTAAGCTAACTGGCCAATAATGTCCCATCTTTTGCTTATTGTCTTTTTTTAAAACAGTGGAGTCACATTTGCTGTTTTCCAATCTGCTGGAACTGCCCCAGAGTCCAGCAAATATTGGAAAATTACCACCAGTGCATTTGCTATTTCTCCTGCCATCTCTTTTAGCACCTGGGATGCAATCCATCAGGTCCAGAAGACTCGTCTACTTTTAACTCCATTAGCTTGCCCAACACCACCTCTTTCATGATGATGATCATTTCTAGGCCCTTACCTACCTTAAATCTCCTTATCATCAATTACTGACATGCTATTCATGTCGTCCACTGTGAGGACAGACACAAAATACCTGTTTAATGCCTCGGCTATTTCCTCATTTCCCATTATTAAATCTCCCTTCTCATTCTCTAAAGGACCAATGTTTACCTTAGCTACTCTTTTTCATTTTACATATATTTGTAGAAACCTTTGCTAAATGTCTTTATATTCTGGCCTATTTTACTCTCGTGATCTATCTTACTTTTCTTTATAGCTTATTTCTGGCTTTCCATTCACATTTAAAGTTTTCCTAATCTTCTAGTTTCCCACTGGTCTTTGTCACTTTGTATGCCTTACCTTTCAACTTGATAGCCTCCCTTATTTCCTTAGACATCCATGGTTGATTACCCCCTTTCCTACAGTCCTTCATTTTCCCATATATTAGATGATACTTTTATTTTTAGAAAATCAGAAGCAAACTCTGGCAAATGCCAATCTTGAGGTAGTCCTTTAGTGCTTATATAGTTCTTGGTCTACTGGTTTCATACTGCATTCGATGCAAGCTCCTACGACCAACTGGTGTCTCATCAACCAACTATTATAATAGCATTCTTGGCATTCACTAAATCACAATATTTCTCTAAAGACACATGATGCACAAATTTCAAGTTCCTATCAATGCTGGAACAATGAAAGTAGCTGAATCACACTGTCCAGTAACAATCAAAGACACTGAAAGAACGCAACTTGAAATTAGGGAGAGGCCGATTAGAATTCAATTGAGGAAGTTCTTCTTTGGCAAAGGACACTGGCAATGTGGAACTGAGAGTTTCAGATTTTTATTAAGTAGGGGTATCAAGAGATATGAATCAAAAGATGAGAAAGTGGAGATAAAATCATGAATTAACTGAATGACAGAAGAAGACTAAAAAGGTCACCTTTGTTCCTATGAAATAATGGCATTACAAAATGATGACTTTGCATTCATAATTATGGTTTGATGTGGATTTAGACCATTACATTCATTGTAGCAAGCTCCTAAACAAATGGTTGCAAGGGACACAGTAAATTTAAAGCTTCTCTCTGAATAAGAGCCAAAAGAACTGGTCACCAGCCAAGTAACTAACATTCAACAAAGCAGCCTGTTCATAAATTCGATCAGTCCCAGGTTTAGAAGAAGCTTCATGACAGGCTCTCTTAGAAATATGAGCTAAAGGAGAAAATAATAAAAACAACAAACAAAAAAGGAAACCATTTGTGGAAGAATTAGATCACTACAGGGATAACGTTATTTGAAATTCTGAACAATATTTTGCAAAAGCAAAACTAGATATTGGACTGGTTTAGATGCCAGTCAGCAATAGAAGGGCTCATGTGTAATAAATGCATGCATTCTGAATCTAGTTGGATTTTTATTTTGCTCATGAGATATGAATGCCTATCCCCAATTTTCCAGTAGTCAATTAAGAGCCAACCACATTGCTGTGGTCCTATGGTCACATGCAGGCCAGACCAAGTGAGGATGGCAAATTTCTGTCCCTAAAGGACATTAGTGAACCAGATGGGTTTTAGGACAATCAACACTGTTGCCTTTAAACCAACCTTTTACCCCAGAGTTTTTGTTGAATTCAAATTTCACCCTCTGCTATGGTGGCATTTGCATTCATATTCTCAGAACATTAGTCTGGGATTCTTGATTACTAACCCAGAGACATTACCAGTATGCCAACACCTCCCTTAGTTGTCAGTTGGCATAGATCTAGTAACAAATCACACCTAATTTTGATTTTCTTAATAATGACTGAGTTTTGAGCAATACAAAAATATCATAGTGACAAGTGGGTTTCTGATTTATACATTGATCTGATTTATACATTGTGACTGGACTAGTAAGCCAAGGATGAGAATTTAAAATCCATGGCAGCTGGAAAACTAAAATTATTTTAATTAAATCTGGAAAATGATAGCATAAGCAATGACCAGCAAACAGCCTAATGTGCTCTAGAGAAGGAAATCTATGCCTTAACCCGCTGTAGACTATACTTGACTCTAGACCGACAACAGTGAGTTTGATTCTTAACTGTCCTCAGAGTAACCTGGCAAGCTAATGCATTGTACAGGCATGGCAATAAATGCTGCCTTTGCCAGGAAAGCTACATCCCATCAATGAATTTAAAAACAATTATTTGTGCTCCTTTTGACCTGTCAGTTGATACTGACTTGAGTGCTCCATTTCCCAATATTAGCATCTTCCCCTTTTCATATAATATATATATAAACATGCATAAATACAAACCACAGTGATTTAGAAAAACAGAATGAGTTTTTTAAGCTATTATAGCTTTTCCTATTTGCAGGAAGTGAGCATTTAAAAATAAGAAAACTTCTTTAACGGCCCTGTGGAAATACCTAATTGTTCAGCATAATGTAATGGATAGGAAAATTAAGATTTAAGCCTCACCTCCAAAACAATAACTCATTTCATTGGTATAAATTTACTCAGCATTTTGGGTGACTTTTGTAAGAATGTCAGAAGTCTCACTCTAGGTTCACATCTGCAGGCCTCTCCTGTGTTTTTCAGGACTTCAATGAGAACAAGAATAGTTTTTGTTATTTAACTATGGGAACATAAGTGAATCAATACACAATCTAGTTTGAGATTGGAGAGTAGTCAGTGGTGTAGCAACAACAGCTTGCATTTATACAGCGTTTTCAAATGGTAAAATGTTCAAAGGCACTTCATATCGAACAAGACTTGGCATCAACCCACAAGAGATATTAGGGCAGGCGGCGAGATGTATGTTAAGTGTCTGAAAGGAAGAAAGCAGGTACAGTGACAGAGAAGCTTAATGGAGAGGTAGCCAAATCTAGTGCTGAGGTAGTTAAAGACTTGGTAGATGTGTAAGAGGCCAAAATAGGGAAGGTACAGAGATCTCAGGGTTGTGCAACTTGAGGAGGTTATTGAGATGTTGTGGCAAAGCATGCACTACCCAATCGTTCTGAGGAAGGATCACCGGACACAAAACAGTAACTCTGATATCTCTTCACAGATGCTAGCAGAGCTGCTGAACTTTTCCAGCAATTTCTGTTTTTGTCACTATCCAATCATGATTAGGCCCTTTCAGGAGAGGATAGACAAAGTGAAAACATTAAAAGCATATTTCTACATACTTTACTGGAGGAATCCTATGTCTAGGAAAATGGCTAGTCAAAGCACTTAACAGACATTTACTGGAAATACCAGAAACAAAAGTAATCACTGTCTGTTCTGATTCTGTAATACATCCACCACCAGGTAGATAATTTTATGGGCAACAAATGATACTTTATGGAAAAATTACACAACAGATTTTCACAGTATGAATAATACAATGTCAAACTGTTAAATATACGCTAAGCCTTCAATGTAATGCTCTTTTAATGAATGTCTGATAGCTATAACCAGACAGCATCTGACACAATGAAACATTTGTGGTGACAGCTAACCTTGCATCAGAAAATAATCCTAACAATAAAATTAATTTGTGCAAAACATGCATTTGTATAGCACCTTATTATGCCCTGCAGGTATGCAAAAACTACCTCACATGCAATAAATTAGTTTGAAGTGCAGACACTGTCGCTAAATAGATAAAAATCGATTAGGTGCGTAAACCTAAATGAGTGCAGTCAAACCTTACAATTCACTTTTCCATTTGTTTTCAGGGTGTCAATAATATTGATGAGTTCATTGTCAATTCTTAGTAAGCTTCTAAAGGTGGGTTCAACCATCAGTATTCAATTTCACTAACCTTCTTACAGTTTAAAATTTCACAGTGGTCACATTAATGAAGAGAATTTCTACTATAAAACATGACAAACATTCATCATTTATCATAACATTGTATAATTATACTGCACTATCCAAATGTTGAATAGCATGGAGAATGGACTCTTGGTCAGGGACCTTATAGCTTTGAAAGGAACAAATATATTTAATAAATCATGTAAATCATGTTTGTTGTGCAGAAATGACATTTTATATTCAATATGTGATCCATAGCATTAGACACTAATAGCAGATTTTAAAATGATTGGTAAAGGCATGGTTTTGTTAAAAGTACTCAGCAAGAAACTGTGTCCATCATATAATTTGAAATATAGCAATCTTGTGTTGCAGTACATTGTTGAATGATTCAAATCAAATATTCCTCCACTTGATGACTTCCTGCTCATAGTTAACATATTTGGCAGAGATACAGAGCAAAGACACTGAACATAGCTACTCTACAGGGAGTTACACAGCAGTCGTGGTAGAGAACTACAAACAGATTATCCATTCTTGCCCCCACTCCTACAAACATGAAAAAGAGTGGCAGGGAGACCCAAGAAGAAACTAACTAACAAGAATGTATCAGAAAATTGAGAAAATAAAGACTTTTTTATTTTCTTCACTTTGCTGCCGTCAAATTACTCTTGGTCTTAAATGTCCAGGTGCCCACCCATGTATCTCAATGGCAATCATACGGTTGAAAATAATTACTTTTAAAAATAATAAATCAATGAACTAGCAATAACCACTTGCCAAAACATTTTCTGAAGCACACTTTAGCTTCATGTTATAAAATAGATTTGCGTAGAGTTTGCATGTTTAACAAAGGTGCAGTTAAATGAAAATGGATAGACTGTATAAAAGTTTAAGAACAACAACAACTTGCTCTATAGCACCTTTGAAGTAGCAAAATGTCCCATGGTACTTCACAGGAGAGCTGCCAAAGTAACATTTTACACAGAGGCCCACACAAGATGATATTCAGGCAGCTGCCCAAATGCTTCATAAAAGTGTTTTGACATTAAAGGGTGTCTTAAAAGAGGAAAGAGGAGAAAACAAGGGGAAAGGTTTGTGGGTGGGCTAGAATCCAGAGTTCAGAGCCTTGGCAAATGAAGGCAGAATGGCCATTGTTGAAGCAATTCAAATCAGGAATATTAAGGGAGCAAATTTTGAGAATCAACTATCTCAGAGTGCTGGAGGTCTGTAAAAGATTACAAAGATGAGGGTGAGACCATGGAGTAATTTAAAAATAATGAGCATTTTAAAAATCCAGACATTGCATAATCAGAAACCCATACACATCAGCGATTAGAGGGGCAAGGATGAACTTGCAAGTTAGGACACAGGCAGCAGGATTTTGGATTACTATTATGAAGGGTAAAAACATGGGACAGTAGCCAAAAGTGCACTGGAATAGTCGAGCCTGCATGCAGCAAAGACATGAACATGAAAAACAACCAAAAATGGAGGCGAGAGAGTGGAAAGAATTATTGAAGATATCTAGGATTCCTTGGTCTGCCAGAACATATATGGAATAAGTGTGGCCTCTCAGCTCATAAGGCACATGATCAAACTGCGTGCAGAACACTTTTATAGCACAGCTAAAACAGACTTTCAAACTAAAGGAGCTGTCAGTCACATGTTCATACCACAATACACCCACTGTACCAAATGCCAAAAGCAAACTAACAAAGATTGTCTCAATCTCCTAGATCTATTGTGCAACTGGCTAAATATGAGGAAGGAAGAATCTGCTCCTACACATAATATTCACTAAAAAATACATATTTTTGTCTTTTCCAAGAAACTGTATGTTAGTTTGTTGCAACAAAATTTTAGAAAGACTATCAGTTTGGCTTTGACGACAGTATTGGAGAAAGAAAAAAAATTGGCTCCCAATATTTAAGGAAAATGCCTAGGTAAGCTAAATCACATTTATTTTCAAAAGCAGGATGGACATGAGGCCACTTTTATGATGCAATGTGAATAATGGCTCAATCCCATTCTTCAAATCACATCCTCAATTTTTCATAGACTGTTGACCAACAGGTAATATTACAATATGGTAACGGCAGGGTGAGTAGGCAGGCCCCAAGTCTACCTCAGTGGCATTGGGAGAAACCCTGCACTTCTGGTATTATTCTAAACCACATTCTAACCAACTAATCAACCAAGTTTAATGATACCCCTAAAACAGATCAATGGATTTGCTCTCTGTACTTATTGAAAGTTGAATAATTTGATTAGGATGTAAAAGTAAAGGGAATAAATTGTGTATATGGAGATCAATTATGAATAATTTAGTGATAATCAGATATCATACTTTCAGGTTTAGAAGTTTGGATGTTTGGCTGTGATTTTTTTTGCCAGCGATTACTGGATTTGTACAACTGTTTGCTGGTTTATGCAGGAAATGTTGATTAACTGTATTTCCGGCAGTTGCACCTTCTTTTCGGTGGTGTGAAGATCATTGTGAAAAATTGAGTGACTTTTGATGTAAGTCAGGACTACTACCTGCTGGATTAGTTCTGATTACCAAAGGGAACAGACGGAAATCTTCCAACTCCCAGATAATCTATCTTGTATCTGTTACTTTCTGTTCCTCCTATCAAAACTCGTGGATCTGGGCTGGGACGTTTAAGTATTCTGATGCATACAATTTCACAATGGTGTGGATCAGCAGAATAGATACTTCCCTCAAGGTCCATCACTTTAACATGTTCATAAACACAACTCTGCAACAGATACTGAGACCAAATGTGTCTCAAAATTCTTCAGATCTAGACACTGTGTTAACCAAGTTCCCCTCCAAGCCATTCACAATCCTGACTTTGAAATATATTGCCATTCTTTCACTGTCATTGGGCAAAAGTCCTGAAATTCTCTCACTAGTAGCATTATGGATCCACCTAAAACACACGCACTGCAATGGTTCAAAAAGGCAACTCACCACTACCTTCTCAAAGGCAACTGGGGATGGGCAATAAAATGGTGGCCCAACCAGTGATGGCTCATCTCAAGAGTGAAGTTTTTAAAATATGGGCCAACAATTTGCCTTTGATTAACTCTTTCTGAAGCGGGATGAAACAAAGTTAATGGGAGATTTTCCAGTATCTAATCAGGATTTCCCAGCTGTTGCGATTTCCCACCTCACCACCTCAAGACTCAGTGGGAACACATGCCTGCTGGTATTGGCTACCCTGGTGCAATTTAATATTGCAATGACTGACTGGAGATGAGATTTCCACCAATCAAGCAGGAGAAATTCTGACTCCAGACAGTGTCTGGCCAAGCAGATTGGTTGGTTTTTGTCTCTAATCCCAGCATTTAGCATGGGCTCCTTGGGCTGGGAATGGAGATTAGCAGAGTGGGAGAGTAAAGGATGTTGGAGGAGAGGTGGCAGAGGGAAGGGTGTGCAGCTACAGGGACAAATCTGAATCTTATCCTTGCATGCATTTCTATCCAAAATATTTAAAACCTTCTTTATCAAGCAATCTCAGATGGATCACTGTATTCTTCACTATTTTCAATACAGCTTCCTTTAACAAACGTAGAAAACAACATTTATATTACTTGCTTGGAGTGCTTCAGCAAGTGGTCATTCAAGTAACGTGGCATTCACTTAAAATATCCCAACTTATGTTTCTGTGACTATGTTAGATGATACATTATGCATTACTCTAAATTGTTTCAAGAACATTTGAGAATTCATTATGGATTCAATGATCTCTCTGACCTTTGAAACCTATCTGTCTGTCAGTGTATTGATGTAGTAATTCCTCTAAGATAATTTCAAAGTGCATTTCACAACCTTAGCATGTTATTTAAAATCTATTGCACAGCCCAACTGAGAGTATTCATATCAAGGTGAATGTGAACGTGTTGCTGGTATTATAAGAATTAAAGGAAAATATACTCACATGGGTCACGTTCACCTATCATTCAGGGTCTTGCTATTTGCACTGATTCGCTGTTAAGCAATGGCTTGATTTTAAAATTCTTATGTTGTTTTCAATTCTCTCCATGATCACACTCTCCCATTTACTAATATCCTTCAGCTCTACAATCTTGCATGATCCTCAGTCAACTCCTTCAATTCTGACCTCGAGGCTGCCCGATTTTAATTGTTCTGCTAATGGCAGAATTCAGCCTTCAGTTATCAGGGTTGTGAGCTCTGGAATTCTTTCCTCATGTCTCTTTGCCTCTCTCTTCCATTACAACACAGGTCATTGGCCAGGTTTTGTTACCTGCCCGAATTTTGGGTAATTTTGTTTGGCAATATTCCAAATAAGTGCCTTGGTGCTGTTCACAATATTAAAGATATAATATACATTGTTTGTTAGCTTTGTTGGTGCTGTGCAAAATGAATCCTTCATTTTTCTACATTAGTAAATATGATATAAGGCAAAACAAATTTTTTTTACTGTGCAATATTCAAAGAGAAACGCTCACCAGAACAATTATTTTTAAGACAGTAAAGGCATCAAGGGTATGGAGTAAAAGCAAGAATTTGGCACTGAGTTAGAGGATCAGTCATATTCAAATTGAATGGAGGAGGAGGCTTGAATTACTGAATTGCCTACATCTGTTCCTTGCTTCAATGTGTCTAACAATGCACAAATAATTTGCACAGAGATAAATAAAATTCCTAAAAATAATCAGGAGTAGCTGCAGATTCCCTTGATCACATGCAGGAATAGCCACACCTTAATGGATAAATATCTGTTATCAACCACTGAAATGGCTGGATGCTTTCACTTAAAATAATACTATTTGTTTTAGCAAAGAACAAATGACTCAGGTCATCGCTTGTGTTGAGCCACTGCGATCAAGCAAAAGTCATACTACACGAGAATCAGACAATGACCGTCTCCGCTAAAGGGTATCCAACCATCTTCCCACACCATTCAACAGCATTACCATCATTGGATCTTCCACCATGAACATTTTCTGATTTACTAGTGACCAGAAATTGAATTTTATTAGCCATAAATTCTGTGGCAACTGGAGGTTAGAGACTAGGAATCACATAACAGGCAACATACTCAGAGTTAACACAGCTGTTGTTTCCCCAAACTCCAACAATAACATGAAGTGCCAACCCTGTGAACTTACACACCAGTCTTTTCTCATAGTTAACATTTTCAGAAGACCCACAGAAGCCAATACAGTCACTTACAGCTCAAATAAAAACTTACCTAAGGAGGCGACTACCTCCAAATCACCATCTGATTCCCCACAATCTGATCACCATCCACAAGGCACAAGTCAGGAAAGTGATGGAATATTCCCCAATTGTCCTCCTGATTTGTAGATGAGTGCAGCTCCAACATTCAAGACATTCAACACAAATCAAGGACAAAATAAACAACCTAATCACCACCTTATCCACCACTTCAAACGTTCACTCCCCATCATACAAATGTACAGCAGTGTGAAGCATCTTGCATAGAAGATGAACAAAACCACATTCCAAATAATGGAATTGTACCACTTAAGAGAAAAAGGGCAACACTCATCAAGACTCTTTTGACAGCACCTTCCAAACCCATGACCTCCATCACCCCAAATGGAGAAGACCAGCAGATACATCCGAACACCGACAACTGCAAATTCCCCTCCAAACCATACACCAAATTTGACTTACAACCATATCACTGATCCTGCATTGTCCCCGAGTCAAAATCCTGGTGCTCCCTCCCTTACAGCAGTAGTTCAAGGTGACATCTCACCACTATCTACTCAAGGGCAATAAATGATGACCTAGCCAACAATACCCACATTTTGTCAATGAATTTAAAAAGTTGCTTTTTTCATAAACATACATCCTCCTGACTTGGGACTATCACCCACCACTATCGCTGGGTCAATATCTTGGAACTCCCCTCCTAATAGTGTTGCAATGTATCTATACCAGGTGAGTTGTGTAAGAGTTCAAAGTAACAGCTCACTACCATCATTTTAGGAGCAAATATGGATGGACAACAAATGTCAGCCTTGTTTACAATATTCACACAATATGAAAGAATTTTTAAAATCTGATGTATGGAGTTACTCACCTTACCTCAGTTGTTGCATAGCAAGTTATCAACATTTGCCTCAGAAAATATTCATAATTGGATAAAGTATTATAATTGGATAAAGCATTACAAAATCCAAACTGTAGCATGCTCCTCAAAACTATCATTTTCAAGCTGCCATCCAAATATAGAGACTGCTCTTGGTCTATACACACTCCTACCATCTGGCACCATTTAGCACTACAGATATTGCAAGCTGAGAAGTATGTTTAATTATAGATGAGATACAACATCATAACACTTCAGACAACTCAATATCATAACAGAGCCACCAGTGATAAAAAATGGTTAACGCTGGGCCTGAAATATTAAACTTTCCACAGATATAACCAGAAAGTCCAAGACATTCACATACCATTCCTGTATTTTGAATTAATACCATTCATATTGAAGGTTACAATGTTGAAGGTTGGACAAACAAATCAATTTTTTTTAATCTTGTCCTTCAATCATTTCACTTGAATGACACAAGAGTGGTAGTAGTTGTTTTGTTTCTCTGTGATGTAGACATCTGGTCTTTCCAGATATCACATCAAAAACAACTTGCCACAATGTTAAAGTTTACTCATGACCAAAGAAACAAATAAAAGTTTGTATATCTGTGGAGATAAGCAAACCATAGTTGTTTAATTGGGTACAAACAAAACACTTCAAATAAAACGTCGTTTCTAAAAGCTTGATACTGCTTCTGCTATTACCTATCATGCTTTTAAAATAAGCAAAAGTTGTAACAATCTCCTTTTTGTATGTTATTCTTGGTCATTGTTTGATCTAGATCTAGTCTAATAACTCGAGTGTAGTGTTATAGTTCCTAGGCCCCCTACTGGTGTTGCTTACAACTGATCAAATTTCTGCTTTTATGGTAAATTAAGTAGGGCAAGCAGAGAACTTGCTGACTGCAGAGAAGCAAATTTGATTCTGCAGAATTATAACACAAGGTTTGTACTTTGGCGAAACAGCTCTCTTAGCATTTCCTGTTTACGTCACTAAGATATCAGAGGTCACTTCTATACAGGACATACCTTGTGCCATCTTTAAAATATTAATCCATTCCACCTCAGTTTAGCTGAAGTGTGATGCAGCTTTAAACAGCAATGCAATCAATGTTGTTTCTGAAAGTAAATGACCTCAATGAGGAAAATGGTTGCATAATATTTTATTAAGCAGTAGACAAACTGGTTGCCAATGCAGTTACTACTAATGTTATATATATATTACTGGGTTGACTTGTAATCAATCTCCCAAGGGAGAATTTACACTGCATTGTAATGGTTGTGTCAGTACTTTTTGACAAACCTAGACAAATAGCATAAAATACACTGAGTTACAAAAAATATACATAGTTTTTTTAAAAGTAGCTACTATTCTCAGAACACTTTAGAACTTCACTATCATATTTCAACATTCTACATTTCAATCATTCATCATGCCAGTGACCATCACTAACTTCTTGTTGCTGGCATACATAAGTCAAAATCCTTATTTTTAATTTACAAATCATTACTGCACTCTTCATCAAAAGCAGCCATTGAGTCTAAATGCCAGTGCATTCTCACTTTCTGATGAGAGAGCTTTCACAACCCTAAAAATCTGTTCTAAAAACCTTCCACTTAGACAACTTTTCACAACTTGAAGAATGGTAGAGATGAAACTGAAATACTTGTAATGTTAAATAAGGTCCATCTAATGCCCCGGACAAATGTCCATAAGCATACTTTACTAATTATTGTAAACTCATGCCCTTTTACAATCACATTTTCTAACAATTCCAAAAGTCAAGTGTTTGCTTTTCTCCCCCATTGCTCCTCATCAAGCTGAATCTCTCTTGCAGTTGCACACTCCTGTTCAGACTTTCCAAATTGGCAGCTAATAGATAAACACAGCGCAACGAATGAAGATATGTTTCTGGATCCTTTTTAAATAATGCAGGGCCATTTGGGAGCAACGCATTGTGTGGTGTGCCCGTAAGAGAGCAAACTATCACAAGGGGTAAAAATTAAAACTTGTGGATAAGCCGTTGGAATTTCCTAATCAGATTTGTGAAGGAGTTGACTGATTCTGCAGAAGTTGCACCCATGCCAAGTTCTGTGCCCATTTGTGATATTCCTGGGAAACAGCTTTAGCATGAATTCAGAGATGACATAGAAAGTTTTGTTCAGCAATATACAGGTTATGTACCCAGTCTTTAATAGCAAGAACTGTTCAAGAAAATTGTGGTTGCAATAGGTTTTAAAGTTAAATGTTTTTCAACAGTTTATCAACAGATCATGAGGAAACCATCAGCAATGTAATTTATTTACCAAAGATTTCACCCTCATGCAATGTTTGACCGATGGAGCAATATTGTCAATAGATTATGTAACACAAATTTCAGGTAGAGGACATTGCCCAAAACAAAGGACAATGGATCTGCTTATTCCTGTTCACCGTACAACTTTGTTACAATCCCTATATCAGTAATGAGTTTACATTAACATGAACGTTCCAAAAAGAAACCTCTTCAGATACTGTTATTGCTTCTCTCAGCTGGTATTACAACCCTGTGCAACTATCACCAAAAATAGCTCTGTAGCACTAGATGGCAGTGTCAAGGGTCACACTGAGGTGATCCATTAAAGAGCTTTGGTGCATCCTATATTAATACAGTAAGCAGATCGGACCAGACACTGGAAAGTTAGAACGCGTCAAAAAAAAAACAAGATTGGCAATGGAATTGCTCGCTGTCATTTTATATTAGCCATAACTGTTTGCGAAGCGCGATAAAGCAGCTTTTAAGTTTACCAGGCCATTCTAAATAAATTATCTTTAATAGCCAGGCGGGAACATCTGAAATAACCGCAGGTAGTTACAACTGACATTCGATAAACAAAGTGTTTTATTTTTACACCTCTGCAGGGTAAATGCTTTTAAGTGGTCAAGTTACTTAAGATGTGCAGCGAGTGTTTTCAGAAACGCAGAGGCAGAGGGGCTCATCCTCGCCTCCCAGCGCTGGAGTAGAGTGGAGACGTCAGCACTGGTCGGTGCAGTAAGTCCTCATGTGACACATGATCAAACAGCTTTTCATAGTCCGTGCTCGCAGGCTTCACGCAATGTATATTTGCATTAATACTATAGAAACACTATTCATATTTCTCAAGGTTTACTTTGCCTTGGGGGGGGGGGGAAATCAATATGATTAATTCCAAACAAACATACAAAAATAAAAATCCCTTTCAGCGTTACGGTATGTAATTTGAAGCATTATTATAAATCACATGCAAGAGACTGCTCAAGTTTGTAACTACATAATCAGGAGCATTCAGGACGCCTGCCCCTATCCGAGAATCTGGAAGAAAATAGTAATCAGTGTTATCGCGCCTTAGGAAGAGGACGGCGCGAGTTTGGGCAAGAAATAACGAGGCGGCTCTAACATGTCACTCATTCTGTAGTGGTCCCAACCGGAGTTTGCTGCCGTCATCTGCCTTCCTCTAGATCTATTACATGTGCATTAAATGTTAAGTAATTCCCAAAGTTACGCAAGCTCTCAGACTGTTTCCTGTTGAATCCATCTGTTTCCCTGTTATACAAGAACATGGAAAGCAGAAATAAATGTTGTTCTTCATTTGCCCTCATTCTCCAGGAAACTGACTTTTAACACTGTGCCTGAAATGAAGCATCTAGACGGAGTACAAGTTGCTGATTTTTATTTTGTCACCCCCATCCCAACCTTTCTGTTTCTCCCTCAAGCTGCCTCTTCTGTAGACGCACTTTGGAAAGCGATTGCGGGACTCAGTGCAAAAAGGAGAGTCGAGACGAGATTGATTGTAACTTGGTGCGCCCACGTGTCCAGAATGAATGAATGAAGCGATCCCGGGCAATTGACACTTGGAGGGATTTGCTACAATTGTAACCCGGCAACCAGCAGGTAACCAGGCAGCCAGGGCGCGAGCGGGCGCTCAGGTGCTGCCTCGGGTTCCGAGCACGTGAAGCCGGTGCTTGCGCTCCCTCTCCAACACAAACAGGACTTTGCAGAAAGAGAGAGATAGACAAGAGAGAGAGAGAGCCGGCTAGCCGCTTCAAGAGAGGGGGATAGAAACACCTCCAACCGGGGCCGTGTTTAGGAACCGGCTGCACTCTCATGCAAGGAAAGGCAAGCGAAGCGCCGCTCCTTACCTGAGACTCTGCGTTTTCTGTCAGGTAGTTGAAGACGAATAAAGAGAAGTCCTCATCCGTGAGCGTGCAATCCGCCATCTTCCCGCGGTGTGTGTGTGAGAGAGAGTGAGTGACGGTCGCGGAGATCCCCAGAGCCGGCACAGTGAGCTCACTGCTGCTCCTCGGCCGGCCCAGTGGACGGTAGCGGTACTGCAACCCGTCTGCCGTCTTGCTACACCAGAGGGTGGCAGCGTGCGAGTCGGTGTGCACTATCGCCTTTCCTGTGTTTTATTTCTCCCCCCACCTCCCCAAAACAAAACGGCGATTCGTTTTGACTGTCGAATCTCAAAAACATAACCCGTTGTAGTTATCGAAGAGATTCTTTTTTCACTGACACTTAGAAACTAATCGTGATGGTGCAAAGACGCGAGCATTCGGCATTCTAACTATGAAGACTAGTTTGAGTTAGGGCAGAGTGGATTGTCTGAAGGCAAAGGATATATCAGCAGGTGTCTCCGCTTCACGGAAAAAAAATGTCAATTTTTAGATATGTAATTGGGTCTCTCATGCTAAATTGTATATGATACATAAAAATAACCGAGAAGGGGGGGAGGGGTGTGGATTGAACGAACCAGTGCTTTTACATAATTCACATTATAACAACGTTATTAGTACACAGGACTGAGAGCGAGATAAACTATAGGTATAAACACAGGAAAACAGCCACAAAACACAATCACTGATCAAATATATCCTGGACCTGTAAAAGTTTGAACATGACTGGAGATTTTATTCATTGACGATCTAATGGTGCATAGTGAAAGGGTGCGCATGTCAATATGCGAATAATCACAGAATGAACACACATCGCTGCACTTTTATTCTTATTGTTATGATTTAGACTTGCATGAAACACACTGCTAAATTGACAAAAGGGGGTGTGAAGGTCTGATGCGGGGAGGAGAAAAGGTGTTAACAGAGCAATCTACAGTCCAAGGAACTGCAATCTGTACACTTCAGTTTTCATTATCTCAAAATCTGAATTAGAAAATAGGATTATCACACTAGGGGACTGCAATATTCAGACAAGTCATTTATCAATGCCGTCTTCACCAATAGAAAGGTGCTTTTTGTGAGGACAATATAAGTCAAAGCTACATGTTTTGGAGATATATAATATATTTTACCAACTGACAGGGGAAGGGAGAAATCTCAACATTGTACAACATATGTTGTACAAACAGCCCCTAATCCTATTTTGTTTATTTTCGTTATCACCTTCATCATCATTTGCTTCACAAATCGTGCAGATCAGAACAGAGATCTGCCAACATATCAACTTGATTAGTCCACATCCTTGCTGTCAAGATTTAAAAAAGGAAACAATGATAACAAATGTCACCGCAAAAACGTATTTCATATAGCATTTTTAACAGAATGAAATATCCAATGGTGCTTCACAGGATCACGATAAAACAAGGTACAAGTCCAACAACCATGTAAGCAGATATGAAGTCAAATGACAAAAACACTTGATCAAAGAGCTTAAGAATTATCTTACAAGGAGAAAGTGCCAGAGGGACTACCAGAATTTGGGCTTACATCACTCATGTCATGGGTGGCACAGTGGCACTGTTGCCTCACAGCGCTAGAAATCCGGCGACTCTCTGTGTGGAGTTTGCACATTTTCCGTGGGTGTGCTCCGGTTTCCTCCCACAATCCAAAAAATGTGCAGGTGAGGTGAATTGGCCATGCTAAATTGCCCGTAGTGTTGGGTGAAGGGGTAAATGTAGGGGAATGGGTCTGGGTTTGTTGCGCTTCGGCAGGTCGGTGTGGACTTGTTGGGCTGAAGGGCCTGTTTCCACACTGTAATCTAATCTAGTCTAACCACAAATGGCAGAGCAATTGTGATGGGAATTCACGAGAGACCAAAATTAGAGAAACACATATTCTTAAGAGGGTTGTTAGTTTGGAAAAGAAAGGTAAAGCCAAGGAGAGATGTGAAAACAAGAAAGAGAATGTTTGACTGGGAACTAATGAAAACCAACAAGAGCAAAAGTTATGAACAAAACAAGACAAATGTGAGGTAAGATATAGTCGGCAGAGAGGTCATGGCTTTACAAAGTAAAAAATGGGAATTGCCAGACTAATAGAATGATCAAAGTCTAGACGTAATGAAAGCATGAGTGGGTGAATGAATGAATGAGTTTCAAGAGCAGATAAGCTGAAATGGGGTGAAGTTGAGAGATTTTTTAAAATCAAAAACAGAAATGGCACAAGTCTGAGATCAGAAGGACATCTCAGTATCAAATTTACATCAATCACTATAACACCACAACATGTAGGAATTGAAGTAGGGCATTCAACCTGTCTAGGTAAAAACAATGACTGCAGATGCTGGAAACCAGATTCTGGATTCATGGTGCTGGAAAAGCACAGCAGTTCAGGCAGCATCCGAGGAGCCGTAAAATCAACATTTCGGGCAGAAGGCCTTCATCAGGAATACAAGCAGAATCCCTGAAGGGTAGACAGATAAGTAAGAGGAGGGTGGGGGTGGGGAGAAAGTAGCATAGAGTACAATAGGTGAGTGGGGAAGGGGATGAAGGTGATAGGTCGGGGGGGAGGGCGGAGTGGATAGGTGGAAAGGAAGATAGGCAGGTAGGACAAGTCATGGGGACAGGGCTGAGCTGAAAGTTTGGAACTGGGGTGAGGTGGGGGAAGGGGAAATGTGGAAATTGTTGAAGTCCACATTGATGCCCTGGGGTTGAAGTGTTCCGAGGCAGAAGGTCAGGCGTTTTTTCCTCCAGGGTCTGGTAGTGAGGGAGTGGCGGTGAAGGAGGCCCAGGACCACCATGTCCTCGGCAGAGTGGGAGGGGATTTGAAATGTTGGGCCACAGGGCGGTGTGGTTGATTGTTGTGGGTGTCCCGGAGATATTCCCTAAAGCTCTCTGCTGGAGGCATTGAGTCTCCCCAATGTAGAGGAGACCGCATCAGGAGCAACAGATACAATAAATGATATTGGTGAATGTGCAGGTAAAACTTTGATGGATGTGGAAGGCTCCTTTAGGGACTTGGATGGAGGTGAGAAAGGAGGTGTGGGCGCAGGTTTTGCAATTCCTGCGGTGGCAGGGGAAGGTGTCAGGATGGGAGGGTAGGTTGTAGGGGGACGTGGACCTAACCAGGTAGTCATGGAGAGAACGGTCTTTGCAGAAGGCGGAAAGGGGTGGGGAGGGAAATATATCCCTGGTGGTGGGGTCTTTTTGGAGGTGGCGGAAATATCGGCAGATGATTTGGTTTATGTGAAGGTTGGTAGGGTGGAAGGTAAGCACCGGGGGTGTTTTGTCCTTCAACCTTTCTAGTCTAATTTGCCATTCAGTGATATCATGTCTCAGTTCCTCTTTTCTGCCATTTTCCACATATCCCTTGATTCCCTTCTTGATGAAAATAAAATTTCAGCTTTGAGTATTCTTAATCACCCAGCCTTGATAATTATCTATGGCAAAGAATTCCACAGATTTACTACCCCCAGGGAAGAAATTCCTCCTCAATTCTGTCCTAACTGGCTGACTCTTACTCTGAGATGACACCCTCTGATTCTAGACTCTCCTACAAGGCGAAACAGTTCTTCTGCATCGATCTTGTCAAAATCATTAACAATTGTAATTGGTGGTCCTTTTTCTAAACTTCAATGAGTACAAGTCCAACCTACTCACTCTCCTTGTGGAAAATCCCTTCATACATGGGATCAATCTCATGAATCTCTTTAAACCAACTCCAATGTCATTATGCCTTTCCTTAAAAAAGGGACCAACATTTTTCACAGTATTCTAGGTGTAGTCTTGCTAGCACTTTGCATATTTTAGCAAGATTTCCTACTTTCATATTCCCTTCCCTTTGAAACAAAGGCCCTTTGAATATTTCCGTTTGAAATAAATTCTATTCACCTCCCCTCTTCCTGACTGAACTTCTCTGTTAGCCTTTTGTCGTTTCTGCCCACCCCCAAATCTTTCTGTGCTGGAGCTTTCTGCAGCCTTTCTTCTTTTCAATAATATTCAGCTATTCTAGTCTTCTGCCAAAGTACATAACCACATTATATAACAAGATTTTGCCTATTCACTTAACCTAACTATATCCTCACTCCTTGCATTCCCACCTGTTGTGTAATCTGCAAATGTCAACTAAACCATGAATGGCTCAATTTTTTTTTCAAATTTCAAATTGATTATCTGACTAAATACTTGTGAACGAACCAGAAGTCAATGCTTTGGAATGCTGATCAGCATATGCAGAATCTCAGAGTGGCCGCACAGTAGTGCACAACTTAGAGGGAACAGTGCAAGTAATTAATTTAGAAATTAATTATGGCCCCAGCACTCATTGCTGTATCACTCCAGTTACAAGAAGCCATCTGGAAAATGCCCCCTTTATCTCAACTCTGTCTTCGATTAGTTAGCCAATTTTCTATGCATGATAGCATACTGCACCCAACAGCAGCAGGTCTCATCTTGTTAAGTAGATTTATGTGTAGTACTTTATCGTTAGGTTTACAAAAAAAGAGTTTGATAATACATCTTCTGGCTCCCTATTACCTATTCTGCTTGTTACCTCCTCAAAGGATTCCAGAGAATCTGTTATGCATGATGTTGCAAATGGACAGGCTTAATTTCAGACTGTTGCCAAGGAGTGAAGTAGAGTCAGTAGTTAGGGAACAGACTTTGGAGTGGTGACTGAAAACAATAGCTTCAGACTTCACTATATTTAATTAGAGGAAATTTCTGCTTATTCAATACTGGTTGTTGAAAGAACAGTCTGATAACTTACTCCCATGGAGAAAGTGAGGACTGCAGATGCTGGAGATCAGAACTGAAAAATGTGTTGCTGGAAAAGCACAGCAGGTCAGGCAGCATCCAAGGAGCAGGGGAATTGACATTTCAGGCCTGAGCCCTTCTTCCTGAAGAAGGGCTCATGCCCAAAACGTCGATTCTCCTGCTCCTTGGATGCTGCCTGACCTGCTGCGCTTTTCCAGCAACACATTTTTCAACTTCCTCCCATACAAGTTTGGTATCCTCTGCTTCTGCTGCATTTTTATTGTGCACTTTTACATGCATAGATATTTTTGAAATAAATAAAGCTGACGAATAGTTATTAACAATTTTGGTAAGAAAATAATTAACTCTGTAAGATTAATAATTATGGACTCAACAGTGTTTTTCCAGCATCCAACATGCTGCCAAATGTCACACGTCCAAAGCTTTATGTCTTCAGGATCAACTAAACCATGAATGGCTCAAATTTTTTTTTTCAAATTTCAAATTGATTATCTGATTGAATACTTGTGAACGAACCAAAAACAGGAAGAAATCAATGAGGAATGATTAATGAGCAGCTGTAGTTTTCACTCTACTTTATGTGCGACAACGATGGCTTGGATTTTCTGGTTGGCAATTTAACAATCTCTGTAGATTTCCCTTTTCCAAACAGCAGTTTAAACCTGGTACCAAGCCAAATTGATCTCACTGTGTGCAGCAGTGATGTCAGCAAACAGGTTCAGCAACACATGACATTGAAGTATTCTCACACGGCCAACCAAGGAAGTTGAAAATACCGAGTCCCTTAATTTTTAATCTGGATTTTCAGAGACATTCATAAATAACTTATGATCTGGTTAAGGTAGAAACTAAAATAAATATACATAATATTTAAAAAATAATTTTAAAAATCAATCACCCTCTGGACGGGAGAATTCCAAAAATTCACCATTGTGAGTGAAAAAAGATACGTCGTCACCTCAGCTCAGCTCCTTCTTCAGAGGCTATTTTCTGGACACCTCCACCTCCCCATCCCCACCCCAAACAGGGGAAACATGTTTCCAATTCTACCTGTTAAGCCAGGGAACTTTTTAAATATATTTTAATGAGGGTCATCTCTCATTTTTTTCTCAATTGCAGAGAATATAGGCCTAGTTTCCCCAATCTCTTCTCATTGAAAACTCCCTTTATAGCAAGTAAAGGTATTTCAGGGGCAGTAAAGATGTTTTGTAGCAATTACAAATATTGTGCAGCATTACAACTCATTCAACAAGATGCAACATTTTAAAGGGTTTTACACAAAGTTTGACAATGGAAAAGGAGAAGTTTTCATTGGTTCATAAATTTCCACTGACGTCTTTGGGGTGCCTCTATGGTGCATCCTTTGGAGGAATATTGGATTACTGACAATACCTTCTGGACTTCCATGTTTGTGCGTTTACAGACTCACAAAATTGCTGTCAGTTTCAGTAGAATGATAATGGCAAACATTGACAGTTTTACTGCCAACATCACTGCAAAATTCAGGCCAATACTTAGAGTACAACCTATACCACATGCCAAGCAAATTAAAAAGCAGTTAGTTATAGCTCCTGTGCACGTAATACCCCAAAAATGCCAACCTACACTCGCAGGCAATTTACAACTCAGTGGTCATATTGAATAAAATTCAAAGTATATTTCAATGTTTTCAGTATTGTTTTCAGCATTGTTTACAGTTTAAGACAGCACTAACAATTCTGAGCTAATATTGTTAATTTGGAAGGTGTTTACTTTCTTTCACTTTGTAGAAAAGATTATTATTTGAAATGGGAATGTGTCTGCAGGAAATGTTTTATGAGGTTCTTTGATATTGACTTCAGACACTGTGACCAAAATCAGCCAGCCTGGACCAAGGTAAGTGATTATTTCTTCAGATGTCAGTCACAGGCCTTAAAGTAACAAAAATCATTCTGGACACTGTGGCTATAATGACCACTCCAAGAACACATATAAAGTTATGAGAGATTAAAAGAAAGTATGAAGGATGTATATATTTGCAATCATGTATGTAACTTAGAAGGGAATAAGTATGTACAGTACTAGTATTGCAAAGACTGCAAATATAAATGAAGCAAACATATATTAGTGTGGATAGAGTCATAGAGGTGTATAGCACAGAAACAGGCCCTTCAACCCATGCTGACGAGGTTTTGTGAATTGAACTAGTCCCATTTGCCTGTGTTTTGGCCCACATCTGTCTAAATCTTTCTGTCCATGTACCTGTCCAAATGTAACTGTATCTGCCTCTGTCACGTCCTCTGGCAGCTTGTTCCATATAAGCACCACCCTCTGTGTGAAAAAAATGTCCCTCACGTCTATTTCAAATCTTTTCCCTCTCACCTTAAACCTGTGCCTCTAATTTTGGACTCCCCTACCTTGGAGAAAAGACCATGGCAATTCGGCTTCTCCATGCTCCATGTAGAGATTTTATAAATCTCTACAAGGTCACCCCTTAGCCTCCTACACTCCAGGGGGAAAATATCCAGCCTCTCCTTATAACTCAAACCTTCCAGTTTCAATAACATCCTTTTAAATCTTTTTTGCACTCTTTCCAGTTTTATGACATCCTTCTTATAGCAGGGTGAATAAAATGATATGCAGTATTCGAAATGTGGCCTTACCAATGCCTTATACAGCAGTAACATGACATCCCAGCTCCTGCACTCAATGCTTTCACCAATGAAGGCTAATATGCCAAACGCCTTCTTCATTACCGAGTCTACCTGTGATTCCACTTTCAAGGAACTATATATCTGCACCCCTAGTCCGTCTGTACAACAACATTCTCCAGGCCCTACCATTCACTGCATACGTCCTGCCCTCGTTTGTCTTACTAAAATGCAACGCCCTGCACTTATCTGCATTATGTTCCATCTATCATTCCTCAACCCACTGGCCTTATTGATCAAGATCCTGTTATGCTCATAGATAAACTGTTGAGGAAAGTTTTCAGAAGATCAGAACAACGTCACTTACAGAATGTTATGGAATATTTGTAGAGTTGTGTATATCTTTTATAATGTGTAACTTTGATTAGTATTATTCCAATTTAGTATCAGTCCTGTCATAGATTACTTCTGAACATTGGCTGCAATACCATGAACAAACCATTGTCAGGTTTTCTTTTAGTCTGTGTTTTGTAAGTATCAGAAAATTCAGCTCAGGCCTTCTATAGTTGTAGAAGTAACGTATTATAATTGATAATCTCGACGTTTATAAATAGATGTAAAAAAATTAGAGAAGAAACAATTGGCAAAAGGGGATAAGCAAACACAGGGAGAAAATAAAAGGTTATAAGAAATAGGAAAAGGATACATGAAGTGTCTTCCCCCAAGCCAAATATTAAAGCAACTTTTAGCTATCTTTATAAAGGCTGTAAGTACTAGATTGAAACAAGAGTCTGCCATGAATACTACCTGTGAGCCCTGAAATTCAAAGACTGGTGCTGTTTTCTAATACAAGGATTTTGTAAACATCAAAATACAGTTTAATCTACATTCTGTACAAGTTTTTAAAACAATTTTAGAAAGTGACTTGCCTGGCAATACTTACCCAGCCATTAAGTGATGACTTTGAGCATTTTTCAAAGTGATTTGTGATCTGACTGGCAGCATAGAGCGAAAGGGACCCAAAAGAGCTGTTGATGCTGCATATCAAACAAACACAGAAGTTGTCAAAAAAGCTCAGCAGGTCTGGCAACATCTGTGCAGAGAAATCAAAGTTAACGTTTCAGGTCTGTGACTCTGCCACAGAACTAAGGTTCACTGGACCTCAAACATTAACTGTGATTTTTCTTCACAGATGCTGCCAGACCTGCTGAGCTCCTGGTTTTGTTTCCAGTAGAGCAAAAGGGAATTGGTGGAATGGTTTTCAGAGTATAGTTCTGTCAAGACCATATTTTATCCTCTATATTTTGATTGTGGACTGTTATGAGAAATGTACAATTTTAAAGCCAACAAGGATTATTAAAAGGATTACTGTATTTTTGTTTTGAAAAGTAGGTGATCACATTCATGCTGTATATACTGCAGCCTGTTCAAACAGTGGGGAAGATAACTACAGACCAGGTGTGGGCAGAGGGAAATTTAGCTGGGACTAAGTGGTGGATTGGTCCGTGGAGTGCTGGCCAGTTGTCAATAATATAGGCCTCCTGCCTGCCAACAATTAGGTGATTCGCTTTCAGGGAACTATACAGCTCATGAGAATAAACGGTATAGCTGGAAGCCTTTGGATCTCTGAAAAGGGAGATGGTGTATTTCTCTCTGTACCATCTGGGGGTACGAGCCTCCATTCCCAAACTCCAGTAGAATTGTCTCCAAAGTTTCTGCCATCTTAATCTTCCCAATTTTCTCATCATGGAACAGACATATGTGTGTGCAGTGGTAATGTACCAGAACTAGAAGGACCTGATTGAATTCCCACCTTCCTTGGAGATTGTCATAACATGAGTGAACAGGTTGATCGTTTTATAAAATGACATTTTTTTTTAACAGGGTGAGAACCTGTGTATGGCGCTCTATTGTAACGGTCTAGTGTATCTGCTACATAAAATGTTAAGCGAGTGTAGCTGCTGCTCAGTGGATGGAGGATCACACGCCTCTTCCTGTTGGTTTCCTCATGAACGATTGTAACTTCCGCGAAAACTTGAATCACATTGCGGCGTGTTCGTCGATCTTCCTGTCATTGGGAAGAATTCCTCGTGATAAAGTTTCGTAGGGTCACTCGACTTAAATGTTCACGTTGTTTTTCCCTGCACGCACTTGCTTTGATAATATTTGTGTCTGGTCTTAAGCACAACTTCCTTGGGTTTGTGTTTTGCTTCGGTCCTGCCTCTCGCCCCTCACTTCCTCATTCTGAGCTTCGTTTATGCCCGTTCTTTGAGACAACCTCCCCTCGAGATGGCAGAGGTTTCTGTTAGTTTCCTGTCGTCACTTTACTGTCATTGTAATCGACATTGTCTAGGTATGGGAGCAAAACTGGTTTGGTTCACTCGCCTGTTTTTCAAAACAGGGCATACTGCACTTTGCAGCTCACAGTCACAGGCGTTCCGCAGTAACTCTCTCCAGCTCAGCAAGATGAGTCATACAGTCTGACCGATGGAGATCAATGTTGTACGATTCACAATGTTGAAACTGAATTAAAAACCAAAAATGTACAGAATAGTTCCTTACAAGAAACTGGTTTATAATGGACACAATGAAAGCATGCAGAAAATCGTTCCTGTTCATTTCACTGCAGTAAATCCCAATTGTTCCTTGCAAACATGTAGACAGACTTCTTTCACGTGAAATTCTCCCGCATTTGTTCCGCAAAATCGCCTTTCACCCATGAAGGATGTGAGAAGAGTGAACATTTGAAAGCTGCGTGTATCATTCTGTATGTGCGCCTATGTGTCACTGCGCGGAATCTTGAGAAAACTGGAGGGAAATCTGTTTGACCTTCAATCCTTTCCATTAAACCTGGAAAATGCCGAGTATTCTGAGTTTTTTTTTAAACGATAAAATCAGCGTGGCACGTGTTCAAAATACGGATGGTCTAGGGAAAAAAAACGAATTCTGAGTGATTAGAATTTAAAACTGATTTGTCACCTGACTGTTTTCCAGTTACAATCAATTGTCCTGTTGAAAAGGACGAAGAACAGGGTTTTTTGAGATGGTTACATAAGATCCCACGTCCTGTCAAAAGGTCATCGACTTAAAATGTGAACTGTGCACTCCTGTCTGGCAATGTTTATGTTCTGCTGAATATTTGCACCATTTTCTATTTTTTATTCAACATTCTATGTCCTTTATGGTGGCTTTGTTTATTCATCTATAAATGAAAGTAACTGTCTCTCATCTCTGCATAGATGAAGTTCAATATGCATAGAAATTTAAGGCCAAACTATTCAACTATTATTGACTGTATAAAAGTAAAATACCACAGATGCTGGAAACCTGAAACAGTAATATAAAATGATGGAAATAATTAGTGGTCTCAGCACCTTAGCATTTGAGGAGAAAGAGTCAATATTTCAAATATTATATCAACTGGAAAATACAGTGAGGGGAGGAAGAAAAATAATTCTATAATAAAGAATAAGACGAGAGACTAAATAACAATACATGGAAGGCAAGAAGAGATGGTAATGGAATAAGAATGAGCATTCTTCAGACTATTTCAGAACCTCATCCATACACCTAAAGTGATGTTGAAGGCTCCAGCCTTGCCCCCTTCATGAACCTGCATGCATCCAATCTTCTAGAATAATGCCCTGTTCCCCAACATCCATCTACTTGCAGATCCAACTTGTCTCCATGGCCCATCACCTCAAATTTAAAATTCTCTTGTGTAAGATCCTCCGTATCCTCACATCCACCTACTTCTGCAAACACCTTCAGCTTTAAAAGTCACTGAAGATTATGCTTCTCTCATGTATCCCTGTTTTAGATTGTTCCACCTGAAATCTGGAATTCCCTTCATAAAACTTTCTCGATTTCTTTGTTTGAACATGGAATATGGGCTTTCATTCTAGCCCATGTTAATTGCTCATTTCTCATCCCTATTCCAGCCTCGGGTGACTGTCCTTGTGGAGTTTGCGCATTCTCCCCATGTCTGGTGGTTTCCTCCAGGTGCTCTGGTTTCCTCCCACAGCCCAAAGATGTGCAGGTTAGGTGAATTGGCCATGCTAAATTGCCCATAGTGTACTGCAAGGTGTAGGTTAGGTGCATTTGTCCGGGGAAATGTAGAGTAATAGGGTAGGGGAATGGGTCTTGGTGGGATACTCTTCAGAGGGTTAGTGTGGGCTTGTTGGTCTGAAGGGCCTATTTCCACACTGTAGAGATTCTAATTCTAATTACCCCTTGGATAAGTTGGTGGTGAACTGCATTCTTGAATAGCTGCAGTCGTTGGGGTATGTGGACACCCACAGTTCTGTTAGGGAGTGAATTCCTGTATTTTAACCCAGTAATAATGAAGGAATAGCAATATAATTCCAAGTCAAGATGGTGTATAGCTTGGAGCAGAATGTGCAGGTGGTGGTGCTCACTTGTATTTGCGGCCATTGTCCTCCTACATGCCAGAGGTCACAGGTTTGAAGGTGCTATGGAAGGAGCTTTGGAAGTTACTGCATCGTGTAGATAATACATGCTCCTGTCACTGTGCATCAGTGGTGAAAGGAGTGAATGTTGGCAGTGGTGAATGGGATGCCAGTCAAACAGACTGCTTTGTCCTTGATGGTGTCAAGTTTTGTAAGTGTTGTTAGAATTGTACCCATCCAGCCTAATGCAGAATCTTCCATCATACTCCTGATTTGTGCCTTATAGGTAGTGTGCAGACTCTGGGGAGACAGATGATGAGTTACTGCAGAATTCTTGGCTTGTGACCTGTTCTTGTGGCCACACAATTTGTATGACTGGTACACTTCAGTTTCTGATCAATGGCAACACCTAAGATGTTGATAATGGGGGATCCATTGATGGTGATGTAATTGATCATCAATGATGTTAAAATGTTTCTTGAAACCTAGCTTTTTGACCAAACTTTGAACCACAAGACATTAGAACACTTGACAAAAAAGTCTGGTGAGAATGTTCCATAGGAGCACTTCAAAAGGCTAAATGGCATGAAAACTGCTTTATAAATGTAAGTTGTTGTGGTTGCACATTTCTGGATTTTGTTTTGATACATAAAGGGCTAATTATGATGGTGTTGTCAGACATTTAGAGGCTGACCTTGCAAAGGAGCTATTAATCTCCAATTTTAATCATTAACTGACAGGTCTAGCAGTGATTGACCCTGTAGGGATTAACCAATTGCCACAATAAGTGGCCAGACATATACATCTTCTCCAAAGGGAAGAGAAAAAGAAGAATGAATAATCCTAGTTTCCTGGGCTTGCTGGTTCAGATGTAGGGACACTACCACTGCACCACAAAGGGCCCAGCAACTTTCTGTACACTTTCAGATTTCCAATACCTACAATAGTTTGGTTTTGTAAAAAAAAGTTACATAATTTACTACTCAACTCCTTAACAAGTACGTATTAAGAATCAGTTGCCATTTCAGACACGGAGTGCATTGAATGCTGTTCTTCTTATCTGTAGCTATTCTCCCAGTAACTTGCAACTTCCTGTGATTGTTCAAATGTAGACTTTAAGCTATCCATAAAAACAGTGAAAACATTAATAAATGATGATGCATCTATTATGATGCAAAGGTCATCCCAACAGTTGTCACCAGTGTTTTGCTTCTCTGAATTGTAGACCACACCACAAACATATTTATTTGAACTATTCCAAGCAGCTCAATGGCATTTTTATGGAGGAAAAGTATTTCTCAAAAAACATCTGTGTGAAGGTTCATGTTCCAGTATTTTGTAGTTTTCAGTTGTCACTGAAAATTAACAGATTCTTTCTCCTCTTTGAAGGCAGCAGGTGGGATATTATGAGTATATTAATAAACCTACTCATGTGGGCCTTCTGTGTGTATGGATACAATGATGCACCATATGGCACAAGTCATAAAAGTACATGGTCCCTGAATTTCCTCAGAGTTTTGGCTACAATGCTGCAATAACTTAATCAGAACCGTCATTTCACATAGAGACTTTCTAGATCATTTATTGACCCTACCAGGCTTTGGTGGCACGGTGGCACAAAATTAGAGAAAAGTAAATGACTAGCTTAGCAATTTGTAATTGTTCTGCATGTCAACCACGCACCAACTGTCCACTGGAGTTTGTTTTAAGAATCTGCCTTTTCAGCAATTAACTCTACCCATTCCAGTGCAATTGTGAAATTTGGACATATATTACCTATGATTTCTGAACCCCTCTTCATAATAATTAATTGAAATAAAAGTATGGAGAGTTGGAAAACCAGGTTGCTGATTCGGTATCATCTGTTTACCCTGTTGTATGGTCGTGACACAGTTCATATAATATATATTGTAATACATTTTTAGCTCTGGAGCAGGCAGATGTACCAAGCAGGCAAAAGTGAGGACTGCAGATGCTGGAAACCAGAGTTTAGATCAGAGTGGTGCTGGAAAAGCACAGCAGGTCAGGCAGCATCCGAGGAGCAGGAAAATCGATGTTTCGGGCAAAAGCCCTTCATCAGGAATGGAGGGGGGAAGCCTCCAGGGTGGAGAGATAAATGGGGGAGGGGGGAGGGGGGTTGTGGGGCTGGGGAGAAGGTAGCAAAGAGTACATGAGGTGATTGGGGATGGGGATGGAGGTGATAGGTCAGAGAGGAGGGTGGAGCGGATAGGTGGGAAGGGAAGATTGGCAGGTAAGACCGGTCGTGGGGACGGTGCTGAGCTGGAAGGTTGGAACTAGGGTAAGGTGGGGGGAGGGGAAATGAGGAAACTGGTGAAGTCCACATTGATGCCTCGGGTTGAAGTGTTCCAAGGCAGAAGATGAGGTGTTCTTCCGCCAGGCGTCAGGCGGTGAGGGAGTGGTGGTGGAGGAGGCCCAGGACTTGCATGTCCTTGGCAGAGTGGGAGAGAGAAATGTTGGCCACGGAGCGGTGTGGTTAATTGGTGCAGGTGTCCCGGAGATATTCCCTGAAACGCTCTGCAAGGAGGCGTCCAGTCTCCCCAATGTAGAGGAAACCACATCAGGAGCAACAGATACAATAAATGATACTGGTGGATGTGCAGGTGAAACCAAGCAGTGCATTTCACCATATACCAAAAATATATTGAAAACATTTGTAGGACTATTTGATTAAATGAATGTTATACCCAAATGTCTGAGTCATTACATTGAAACATTTAGAATCCATTGTTGGATACATGAATTTCTCATTATTTATACCAGTTAAACAAATTAAGTGGCTTGAGAGGTAGAATTAGTATTCTGACCAACCATACAAAAATGACAGATGAGAAAAGACTCACTGGTCCGTTGAGATTATCCCAGGTGGTTCAGATTCCCAGTGTATTCCCAGTGTATACAGTAAACACTTCCTAACCATACAAAGCCAAGTAATCTCCTGGGAGAGGTAAAATCAAGTAAAAAGCATAGCAACCTTTGTTCTTTATATATTTGTTCATGGGATTTGGATTGCTGGCAAGGCCAGAATTTGTCCATCTCTAATTGATCTGAGAACAGTTTAAGACTCAAGCATGTTACTGTAGACCTTTAGTGACATGTAGATCAGACCAGGTAGCAATCGCAGATATCTTTCTCCAAATTACTTTATGACAATTGATGATAGTTTCATGACAATTATTAACACTAATATTCATTTCCAGATTTGTTCGTAAAATTTTAAATTTCACCAGCGTAGAACATTCACACGTGAAATAACTCCACCTAGGCCAGTATCCCGTCACCCATTATTTACATGTAGAGAGTCTTTGATACTGACCCAGCTCACTCAGAGCCAGCTCTTAAAGTGAACAGAACCTTTGACACTCCTGTTTTTTTTATTCAATGTTATGCAAATTTACAGACACATGACACACTAACAGTTAACAGTCAAAAAAACTACAAAGTCATGGGGTCCTGAAAACAAACACCTCAACCTCCCCCCCCCCATAACTAACAGGAACAGCAACACACAGAACCAACAAAGTAAACCACTTTGCAATCCTCCAAATAAAAGCACAGAGCCACCAGTTGAAAAAGTGCAAAATAGGAAACCCATATGCCAGTGTCCCCAGAGAAATTGACTCTCCCCGGAGATACGCTAAACGCAATGTCCATACGGAAACACGATTCAATCACAACCTACATGATAAAATGCAATGCACATAAGAGTACAATGAAAACCATGAGGGCCAGGGTCCACTTACAAGGCAGAGTCCACTCACAAAAAACACTCATTATTTCTTTTTCCAATTTTCCCCCACACTACCACCTGACAGTGAATGTTTATTTTTCCCCAGAAGACAGGCAGGCAATCGGCCCTTAAGACCCCCTTCATGGTTCGCTGACTGGACCCGTTTAGGGCCAGTTTGGCCAGGCTCAGGAGCAGACCCACAACGAGGTCCTCCGCCCTCTGCACTGGGTGCCCAAAGGTCAGGAGTGTGGCACTGCAGTGCAACCAAAAATAGAAGAGAAGGTTGTCTAGAAAACTAGAAAGGGAGTGCGAATGCCTACATTCGATATATACATGGTCCATGGACTCCGCAGCACCATAAAACAAGCAGTTGGGCTGGGAGTCCATGAACCACCGCAATCTGCGGTTGCAGGGGACCGCTACGTGCAGCAGCCTCTTCCCCAGAACCCTGAGAGTGAGGGGAAGGACTCCCACTTAGAGAGCCCTCCACTGGGGATCCCCACCGCCTGGTGGCAAATGGGCACGCCAAGACGTGTTTGGGCGGTGGATGAGGGAAAATAGGTGGATGGTGTGCAGCAGCAGTCGATACAGGGCCCGCCATTTTATGTCCTGAAAAGGGGCAAACCTAAAACTCCGGACATGGCTCAGGTTGTGGGGCACAGTCTCCCGCGAGAAGTACGGGACCTTGGGCTCGATGTAAAATTCAGTCTGGGCAGGGGTAAGTGCATACGAGAGTCCACCTGAGTGTCCTGTAGCTGGTGCACTATGTCGAGTCCGAGCACGACCGTTTTAAGACGTTGAATGGCAATGACCACGAACTGAACGTCTACCGCTGCCCTGTTCGCTATGTCCTATAGCAGCATCCAGCCCAGGGCCCTGCCACCCAGCACATCAACACTCCTATTTATTTATTTATGTATTCATAATTTTTTTTACAAAGTGAAAAACAGCAAGTGTCTAAATCTTTACTTTTTTTCCACCACCAGGAAGAAAGAAAACAGCCAAGTGGCCAGTGACAAGCAGTGCCCTTACACTCCTTTTTTTTATCACTATTGAAATAATTTCATTAAGGTGCAGTATCCCATCACAAAGCCACCCATTATTGTGGAGAGACCTTCACATTGATCCAGTTCCCTCAAAGTTAGCTCTCAGATTGAACAGAACCCCTGACACTCCTGTTTTTTCCCTTTTTTTCTCCTCCAACGCCTTTGTCGTGTGTGCAGGTGACAGACACAATGAAAAACAACAAGTGTGTACATCTTTATTCATATTCCAGCACCAGGAAGAAAGGAAACACCTGAGTGGCCAGTGACAAGCAGTGCCCTTCACATCAAAGGGCAATGCTGCGTGATCAAACAGTGAAGGGGAGGGCAGGGACTAAATCAAAATGGAGTTGAAGGGGGGAATAATGCACTCCACTCCCTGTGGTGCCCACCTCTCCCTGAAAATCTCGATGGAATACTCCTTTTTTTGCAGCTAGGTCAGGGTTAGTCCCCTCCTCTTGATACAATAAAAAAGAGTCCTTCACACATTGGTCCAGCTCCCTCAAGAGCTAGCTATCAGAGTGAACTGCACCTCGGACACGCCTGTTTATTTTTTTTCGCACAACCTTTGACCCCTTGCTTATTTATTTTCCTCATAAATCCCCACACTACTGCCTAACTGCGGTAGTGCTTATTTATTTGCCCACAACCATGTTGTGTGTGTGCAGGTGTGAGACACAGTGAGAGATACAAGGTGCACAAATCTTTATTCAGTTTCCACCACCAGGAAGAAAAGAAGGACCCAAGTGGCCAGTGACAAGCAGTGCCCTTCACATCAAAGGGCAATGCTGTGTGATCAAACATTGAAGGGAAGGGCAGGGATTAAATCAAAATAGAGTTGGAGGGGGAAATAATACACTTCACTCTCCCTGAAAATCTCGATGGAACACTCCTGTCAGCCAGAATTCTCTGATTGGACCAGGTTAACAGCCCTAATCAGAGAAATCATTCAATGATGCCCATTTGGCTGAGCTTGATACAATCACGATATTCCTCCCCTTCTAAGTCCTGGGACATAGGCCTGTTCATTTTTCTGTAGCTTCTGCTTCGGCATTTTCACACCAAGTCTGTTTCTCTGATTCCCCCTTGGATACTGGTGGCATGTATTGGACTGCAGGACACTTCTTGCGCCCAGGTTGTCTAGGTCAAAATTCATCTTCAAGCAATAACTGTGTCAAGGTGCAACATCTGCCATGTTCATCTTGTCCTCAGAGGTTTCTTTGAGGCAAGGCAAAGCAGGAGAACCCATAGGTTCTGATAGCCTTGCTGAGTCTCTGAGGGGCTGGGCATGTTCTGCTCCTGTCCTGTTTGCAAGGTTTGCAGCTTCTTTGTGGTCCAGATCCTTGTGCAGGACCAACTCTCCTAGCCAAATTTTGAATGTCATGGGATCTGACCTTACATCAACCATGCCTCTTCCCTATGCAAGGCCATTCATCCCCTGAAGTAATCTGCCTCTCTTGCTTAGAGAAATCTTGTGTATGGTATTGGTGTTCCTGATGTTGTTTCACCCTCCTCCCTCCAAGTCCAAGAAGATCAGGTTTAACCTGGTGTGGAGTCTTCTCCCCATTAATGACTCTGCTGGAACTGTCTCAATAGTTGTGAGAGGGATGGTCTTATAATTAAACAGGAACTAGGACAGTTGGGTATCAAGTGAAGTGGTAGGCTGTTTCTTGAACCCTGCCTTCAGAGTTTGGGCTGCTCTTTTCACCAGACCATTGGATGATGAATGGTGTGGAGCTGTCCTTACATGCCAAATACCGCTTTGCTTTAGGAAATACTCAAATTCTCTGCTGATGAAGGATGCCCCATTGTCTGGGACCGACACCTCTGGGAGTCGATGTATTGCAAAAGAATACTCGCAACTTTTCAATCATCATCCTCCTGTTTGATGAATGAATTCTATGCATTTCCAACCACTTTGAATGGGTATCCACGATGACTAAAAACATAGGGCCCATGAAAGGACTGACATAGTCAATGTGTAACCGGCCATTCCAATGGTGATAATTTTTATTCTTGCTGGTACTCTATGTGCTGCCCCATCAGCGCAGTAAGGTTTGCATCCAATCCTGGTCACCAGACATAACATCTTGCCAACACCTTAACTTGGAAACCTCTGGATGACTCTGCTGGAGACAAGCCAGTAAGTATTTTTGCTTGGGACAATTATTCTTGCTCCCCATAATAAAATGCCATACTCTAAGGTTATCTGGTTTCGACAGATTCAGAAAGGTTTCAATTCTGGTTGTGATGACCCTTTTGTTTCCCCCATCACCACAAGCTGTTTTAGTTTTGCCAGCATGGGATTTTTTGTGTCTGCAGTGTGATATTGTCAGCGGAGATAGGAAGGGTGTCCAGAAAATTAAAAATCATATCATACTCTTCTAATAGCACCATCAGTGGAGTATCTGTCAGTGGGGGGCAGCTCAAGGCATCTGCATTTGCCATTTGGCTTCCCAGATCATGTTCAAATTAGAAATTTTCTTCATTCAGAATGAAAGCCCAGCACTGAATTCGACAAAAGCCTTCCTTGAAATGGAAAGTCTAAGAAATCTCAACCCTTATAGAAATCAGTGTAGCAATATTCAGATCTCACGGTTAATCTTCCAAATTCAGATCAGCATCTGACTTGAGTTTGAAAGGTCAAATGGGTCTGTAAGATTCTGAAGGATGGTCACTGGGCCTGAAACAATAATTCTACTTTATCTTCACAGAGGCTGCCTGACCTGTTCAATTTCTCTAGCTATTTCTGTTTTTGTTTTAGATTTCCAGCCTCTGTTATTTTTTGTTTGTTTTCTATATGTTAATTTGACTGAACAAGTTTGTTTAAAATATAAGCATCAGTGATCATTGTAAGTTTAGTACTTTAATGTAACTAAGAATTTAATTATTAATATTCACATCCTTTGATTCTGGTTGTGGCAAAATCCTTCTGAACTTATCTGTGAACCTTGTGGGTTCTTTGAGCTATACCTTGTCTTATGGATTGCTTTAAAAAAAAGAAATGTTACTGGCTCTGCAAAGATCCTAACAAGTGGTCCTCCTTTGAACCCATTCAAAGCCTTACTATTAGCCCCGGGTCACCCTTACCCCTCCCTCAGTCTCATATGAGGAGATTAAAAGTTGAACTCAGTATTCTAACTGAGGTTGAATCAAGGTCTTTTTGAATGGCACACTCATCATGTTTAACTAGTTTTCTTCTATGATTTATTTCACAAGCAAAATTGTATTGAACCAAATCACGCACTGTAAACTTGTTCAACGATCCTAAAATTATATGAGAATTAGATAGTTAACATAATCGGTAAATATATTGCTCCATATTTTTAACTCCATTTTGTTTTTTGATCCTTAAGTTTTAATATTAAATGCATGAAGTTAATTTAATAGACCAAGGAAGCCTTTTGGGCTTCTAAATAATATTTATACACTTATTAAATATTGATTGTTTTGTAACCATATGTAATTATCATAATCATCAAAGAATAAAATCAATACTGTGTGCAGTGGAGTGATTGCTTCACACATTCATGTATTTAACTGTGTATAAGGCTGTTTTCTTTCTCCATTGTTTTATTTGATGAAAAAAATGGGCTTGCAAAACATATTCTTTGCCTTCTTACAATTAACGTGCTTAAAGTTCAGATCCCACAGGCTGCTGATATTATTAGCTCCCCAAAGCTTTATTAATGGCAAGGTAGGGCCACACTGTTCTATGGATACAAATGGAAACAAAAACATGGCAGAAGGAATCAACTGACCAGAAGAAGGTAATGTAAAGTTAAAAAAAAACTCCTTTGAAATACATTGAGAACTGGGGGAGAAGACATGCTTTCTTCTGGTCTATCAAGAGGTTCTTGGATTACTCACCTCCAGCTTTCTTCAATCATGTCATCATGTGAAGGCATCTTTCTACCAACTAACTGTCAGGGACTGTTACTCGAGGTTTATTTAATATTGAACAGTTAATAGCACCCCTATTCACATTGGGAATTACATTTTATTATTGCTTCACACTAGTGTGATGTAGAGTTGAATGCCCCAGCAGACATCATTTTGGGGCAGTCTCTGTCCCACACCTTCCTCTGTCCAAACCTCTCTCTCGCTGATTCTCCCAGTTATTGCTGGCACTCCTCGCACTGACCCACCCTCTCTCTGCCTCACCAGCTTGTGGCTTACCTTTGCAAGTTGAATCTGTTCTTCCTCCCCTTCAGCATATTCTTGTGAGTGCTCAGTCGTACAGAAAGTTCAGGAGAGAGATGTGACAACAAATGGTCAGAAATGGGTTCAGTGATAGAGAGGCAAGTTAGAGGGAGGATCAGCAAGAGGAAGGGTCAGTAAGCAGAAGAGGTGGTGAACTAGAGATAGATAGATCAAATCTTTTATACTTACTCTAATATATTTCATTCGCAAATGTAGGAATTTGGCAATGTTCAATATTTCAAATTCTCTTTTTTTTCTGATTAGTAATATAGCAGCTAACTACAAGTTTTACATTGGTTATCATAGGATACACAAGGCTATGTCATTTAAAGTTGCATGTTTAAGGAAAGCAACTATAAAGTTAAATGAGGAACTTCTGAGATGATAAAGATCTATTTATATGAATCAGGGATCATGCTAACTGCAGACAGTTGCATTGTGAAATGTTACACCTTTCTCTGACTTGCATGTTCCAAATGACAATAAAAAGAAGCTTAATTAGTTTGATCAAGTTTGTATTCTTTCATTCCTCTCATGCTAGTCTACTCAGCAAACACCCAGCAGCTAATGAAAGGTGCTCTTGACCAACAGGAGAGGAGTTTCAACAAAATCAAAGAAATAGTATGCATAAAGTATGTCAGACTACAACAGAAAGAAATCTATCACTCTGCAAGCAGACATTTCTATAAAACGATTGGTACAAGAGGAAAAACTAATACTAACATCCAAAACTCGAACATCAGTTTAGATGAGACATGCTAATACAGTAAGCTTTTCGCAATCGCGTATCGAATTTTTCACGTCCATATTTATGTCTATGGGAGAAAGTTCGTAGTGGAGGATGATCTATCTCATTAAGCAAATCTAAAAAAAAATCTGACGAGGGCACCAGGAAGATGACAAAGATTATTTTTCATGCTTCAGAGTTGTGATTTCACTCTGAAACACTGGCCAGAGAGAGAAATGCTGCTAACAGTTGCTCTATTTCAGTTGTTACCAGAGGAGAAATATGAAATGAAAGATCTAGTTATAGAGATCTAAAAGCTTGTGAACCTAACACCACCAAACTTGAGATGAGACTAGCAAAGTTGAAGAGCTGCAGATGTTGTCTCAGTAAAAGATCCAAGGATGGCCAATTAGGTTAAAGCAAACACAGACAGCTATACCCTTCTCAATGCCATGGAAAGAATTCATGGGCCCAGGAGCTTCTCTTGTTTCTGGTTCCCTTATTCCTGACTATCAGTGCACCTTAAACCTTCACCTTCCATCTTTTGGTTGCTTACAATTGGAAACCATAGTCACAAGACAGGTTGAAATGTTTTACTTAGGTTTAGTGAAAACGTTTTGAGTTTTTATCCTCTCTGCCTCTGGTTATAAAGCTTAGGTTTCAGTTTGATATACTTTGAGACTTTGGCTTTGTCAGAATATTACACAATGTCATTGTTCATATTACGCAACTAACTCTGTTTCTTTGCACCAAGCACTATGTAATACCCGAAAGGCTTGAACATCAAAATCACTGTAGATAAAGATCTTAAGTTTAAAAGATAATATATTGATTTAACAGTGACATAACATATTGGTACACAACTCCTGGTTCACTAAAAATGTCGAAACATTAATACAAACCAATCCACCTGCAAAAATGTACCATTTCTATCCCACAAGTGAGTATTAGAAACAGAAAAATGGCATTTTGCATTAAACTATACAGAGGAACCTCAATTATCCACATATCGATTATCCGAATTTCAGATTTTCTGAAGAAGATTTCAAGGTCCCACAAAAATGTTACATCAAAAAGGTAAGTGTATTTGAATTACCGGTACTGAAGAACATGTGAAAACGCTGCCAAAAACAAAGAAACACAAGCAGCTCAAGCATCAGCGACTGGATATTTTTTAGGTAAGGGTTAGTTGCACAGTCCTTTGCAAAAGTAAGTGTTTTACAGTATTCCTGTCACTATACCAGGCCATTCATTTTAAAAATGGCCAAGAATGTAAACGCTTGCGTGGGGCACTGTTTCTGACTTTCTATCGCAAGACTGAGTTCCCGGAAACTGACAAATGCTCTTTCAATTGTAGAAGCTGTTGGAGACCTTGTTTAATGCTGTCTTCACCACTCCTTGCCAAATGCTAACCACTGCTGCATTTTTAAAAAGTTTTCTTGTGTTATCATTGCTTTATTTTGTTCTTCATGTGAAATCTATGTCCTCTTGCACTCAATACATTAAAATTATAGATTTAAACAAATTCTCCAGTACAGCACAGCATTAGATCAGCATGGCCTCCCTTGTTTAAGGTAAAATCGATTATCCAAATAATCAATTATCCGAATGAAGTAGACCTGCTCATTTTGTTCAGATAATCGAGATTCCTCTGTATACACTTCTTTCATTTTAACTCGAAATGAACCACATTTATAAATGCCCAGTGTGTGCTTATGGATGCATATCCACTACTGTGGATGCTGGAAATCTGAAACATGAACACAAAATCCTGGATGTGCTCAGTAGGCCACATTGTGAAGATTGAGAGAGAAACAGTGCAAATGCTTCAGGTCCCTGATCTGCACTGGTTTTGATGAGGTCATTGACCTCTCTGCACAGATCCGATCAAACATTGAGTATTTCCAACTGTTCCCATTTCTATTGGAAGAAAAATAACCCCTAATTCCAACACTCCAAAAGCAATCAGATTTCTTATGAGCCGTTCATTTCCCTTCAATAATAAAAAAGCTGCAACTGCTGAGTTCTGGTTTGCCCCTCATTAAACATGATCTTCTTCTAAAAACAAACTTAAGGCATGAAGAAAACATAAATTACTTGCTGTGCCAAACAAATATCAAAGCAATGCATTGATCATTTTTAAAATGAATAATTAATAAATCTGACCATTAATTAAACGCAGTCAACCAACGAAACTTTTTTTTTGCCTTTCTGCTTTAGAAACATAGCTAAAGAGAGAAAGACTAAGCTCCAAGATTTGATTACTAGGGAAGGTGATGGGGATCAGTTCAGGGTTAAGGAGTTGAATTTAACTAACACTGACTTTGTGTTCACGTCTCGTGACACAAATTCCAATCTGGTCTCAGCAGAATGCACTTGGAAACAGGTTCGGCTTTGTCCTCTATTTTTCTCATCTCCCCTCCCAGTGTAGAGATTGTCTGTGTATGTGCACTTCCTCACACCGTCTCTCACACTCATTCATAGTCACACACACCACTGAGGGAGGATTAGGGTCAGGAGGGGAAACTGCACCATAGAATATTTAGAAAGATGTATTCAGAACCAGAACAAGAGTCACCTGTGGTGTGTTTTGGCCACATTCAAACATATCAAGGAGATAGCTGAGATCCTAAATTTTATCTTATTTAAAGGCAAGTGCAAGGTGCTGGAGTCCAGTTGTAATTTGATTGGTCACATCACTCAACTTTAAGCAAAACACACTTTATTTTTACACCCAGTTAAAATAAAAACAAAAGGAAGAAGAATTGGTATAACTCTATTGGAAAACTTAACAGAATAATAGATTATTTCACTACTAAACAACTGTTCCAACACAGTAACATCCCACAAACACACCCTTGGCAAAGGCAAATTCATTAAAATAGATTGTATCACATGCAATGTTTCTCTAATAAAGGAGAAAAGAATGTCAATCGAAAATCCTGGCAGAGGGAGCGAACTCTGGTTTTTTTGCTAAGGCTGAAAGAGATGTATAACAGCTTCCGCAGCCAGCTTCAAAACCCCAACAACGTCTCATGGCTAAACTAATACCCTGATTCTGTGGGAGCCTAATACCATCCATTCATGCTGCTTCTATTGTTCTGAATTTTAAAAAACCCAGGGCCTTACAAGCTCTTTACTTTATTGGCTTGGAAGAGGCAACTTCATACCTCAGCTCAAAGCCAATCTTCAAACAGAAAGGACAAAATATGATGGCTCAGTGGTAAGCACTGCTGCCTCACAGCACCAGGGCCCAGGGTTCAATTCCACCCTTGGGCGACCATCAGTTTGGAATTTGCACATTCTCCCCATATCTGTCTGCATTTTGTCCAATTTCTTCCCACATTGTAAAGATGTGTGGATTATATGGATTGGCCAAGCTTAGTTGCCTTGTAGTCTCCAAGGTGTGCAGTTTAGGTGAATTAGACATGTGAAATATGGGATTACAGGGATGGTATGGGTATGGGTGGAATGGTCTTCGGAAGGTCAATGTGGACTTGATGGACTGAATGGCCTGCTTCCCCATTTTAAGGATTCTATGATTCTATGAATACACCTGTTAAAGCCATAGTATCATCACAGGAGGATATAAAGTCTGAGCCTGTATTGGAGGAGGACATTGCTGTGAACCCAATGGTGAAATCTCCATCCTCTTCACTTGTCAATTCAGTACCCATTCTGGCTGAGGATTCCAGAATTTTCTGTTGGGCTTCAACAACAAGAAACTGTCTACCTGCTGTGCCATTTCTCCCATCACTAGAATTCTACCTCATATTGTCAACCCTCAACATCTCATGCTTGACCAGGTAGAAAAACAGTAGAACAAGTTCCTTCCTCAATGTCTTGTAATCAATGAATGAAGAAAACATTGAGTATGCCATCATGGGGCTCCAAGCCAAGTTACAGTGAAAATGAACCAGAATATCGAAATTTCTGAAGTGAATGTAAAAATATGATGAACAATCTGATACCCAAGCAGTCATCAGTTATTTGTCAGTACCCTGATGGTGACACTGAGCAGATAGAGCTAAAAGAAGTTTTCACAGGATATGGCAACGTGGTGGAATTCTGTATTATCAGTGGCCAGAGAGTATCAGGAAGCAGCTACTCCAAGCCCCAGTTACCATCAAAAGAGAAGAATCAGGATAGATTGATGTGAGGCACTAGGCACTTTACATCTCTTAGAATCACAGGCCTTACCCTGCTCTTTGCTATTTTTCTTCCAATTTATATCTGAAGGATAACTATCCAAGTGATTCCTAGAGATGACACAGTTTCTTTGAGCTTTATAGAAAAACATCATGGTAACGATTAATGGATTTTGATAATTTCTCCACTCCCCTTGTGTCCAAGGCTGCATATTTGCTTATGTAATTTGTTTTTCCAAACTACTCCTCAGCTCTTCAGTAGGTATCGTTGCAACATAACTGGAAAAGTACGCCAATAATCATGTCCCACTGTTCCACGAGCCATTGCAAAATGTATAAAATCTCCAAGAGATCAAGATGACCAACTTGCCTGACTGATTGCTATTCAGCACAAAAGCAATTCACACTGGATTTTATCATTAACAAAAAAATAACTATTTATTGTAACTCAATAAATGGCAAAGCAAAGAATGGCAATTCTACTATTGAGTGATGTAAACTATACACTTTGTAAACATTTCAACTGTGCACATATTCATTCACGATTAAGACAGACAAAACACAAACAGTTTGATCCAGATATTATGGATGGAAAAAAAGATATATACAGGGAACAACATTCTGGTGATCAGAAATCTAATTGTCTAACATTGCTCCTTTTGATTTCAGCAAGTGCCAGGTTGTTGCTTGGAAAGTGATGGTAATTCTTCAGTTTGATAGTTGATCCAGTGGACTGCCATCTTTCACATGCTCTGAAAGGCTCTTGCGACTCTGTGCTTACAGGTTCAGAACACATCGCAGCTCAATCAACCTGAGGGCTGTCATCAGGCAACTCTTGATGTCACTCTGTCTCAAAGAATACCTCTCATTACTTCTAAATGCAACACTGTCTTGTTCTGCTAAAAATGTGCACCACTTGATTTTTCCAAATTGTAAAACTACTCTAGTATTTCAGGTGGACAGCAAGGTTTGACTTCCATTTCAGTCTCTAGGTGAATTTCTTTTTATTAAAGTGATCCCTTTCACTATGTCTACAGCTTTAGGTTTTCTTACCTTGCTTTTGCAGGCAAAATACCTACAGTAGATTCTTTGCCAAATTCAAATATTATTAGACACCTGGTAAAAGGACTTGTAACAGTCAATGAACAAGAAGGATAAATCATCTAATTGGCAAAAGATTTTCAGTACAACTTCACATGTAAAGTTTTCAATGGTGATCAGATTTCCAGATAGCTTTGTCCCACCTTTTGTTGCATCTAACTCAAAGGACTTCAAAAGCAGACTTGAATTCTATTTGAATCCAGAATTTGTGCTGGGGCAACATGGTGGCTTAGTGGTTAGCACTGCTGTGTGACAGTGCCAGGGACCCAGTTTTGACTCCACCCGAGGGCACTTGTCTGTGTGGAGTTTGCACATTCTCCCTGTGTCTGCATGGTTTTCTCCAAGTGCTGCAATTTCCTCCCACAGTCCAAAGATGTGTAGATTAGATGGATTGGCCATGTTAGAATCCAGGGATGTGTAGGCATGAAAAATGCTGGGGGTTACAGGGATAGGATAGGGAAGGTGGATCTGGTTGGGATGCTTATTGGAGGGTTGGTGTGGAATAAATTTGCTGAATGGCCTGTTTGAACACTGTAGTGATTCTATGATTCTGTGAAAACTAGTGGCCTTGAGCTTCCTGGGCTAACTGCTTTTCACTGTCACCGTTTTCCTCCCCCACTCCAAACAACCGCTACTCATTGCCATCAAAATTGGTCAGCCACAAAGAGCCAGTAGGAGAGGTAGAAGCAGAGGGGGTCAGACTAAAATAACACAGGAACTGTTTCCAGTGATTTAGGGGTTTGAAACCTTCCTGCACTTTACAAGGGAAAGAGGTGGCAATGGGGAGAAAATACAATTGTCACTGACTTTACCTGGGAGAAAGTGAGGACTGCAGGTGCTGGAGATCAGAGCTGAAAAATGTGTTGCTGGAAAAGCGCAGCAGGTCAGGCAGCATCCAAGTAGCAGGAGAATTGACGTTTTGGGCATAAGCCCTTCTTCAGGAATGAGGAAGGTGTGCCAAGCAAGCTAAGATAAAAAGTAGGGAGGAGGGACTTGGGGAGGGGCATTGGGAATTCGATAGGTGGAAGGAGGTTAAGGTGAGGGTGATAGGCGGAGAGGGGGTGGGGACGGAGAGGTCGGGAAGAAAATTGCAGGTCAAGAAGACGGTGTTGAGTCCGAGGGTTGGGATTGAGTTAAGGTGAAACAGAGTAATAGAAACAGAGTAAAAGAAAAATTCAATGTTTAAGTTCCACCCTGGCAGCCATTATTCAGTCTGCAGAACAGTCCATAGTTTTTGAGGGATTGCATACATTTTTGAACTTTCCTGCTCTCACATTACCAGGCCTTATCACCTCACCTACTTCAAAGTTGGCTAGACCTTGGTGAAACAGGGCTTGCCATCATGGATGGTCTCATGCCCATTCTTTCCATCTGTTGAAGGCAAAAGCAATCTCCTTCAAGTAGATTTCAAGTGCATCTTTGAAACATTTCCAGTGGCCATCCTGTGATCTTTGACGAGCTGTGACCTCTGAGTAGAAAGTGCATTTTGGAGGGTGAGTGTTCAGCGTTCTGATACTGTGCTTTACATTCAGCACCTCTGTTCCGTGAGATTACTTGTGTTTGTGTGCTGGCCTGGATGCAGTAAAGAATCTTCCCTAGGCAGTGCTGATGACATGTCTCAAGCTTCTCAAGTACTGACAACATGCCACCCACATTTTATGTCCTGTGACCTTTGCGATTGACCATGGATAATGATAAGTAAAAACTCATCTGAGCCATTTCGCAAACGAGGACCTTATGTAATGGATCCTGTTCAGGATCACCAAATCTATAAACATAGACTGAGCCATGTGACTACTGAAATGATCAACTGCTTCCAGTGAAAAACCCATGGCCATGACGCTGGGGAGTTTGGTGCAAACCCCGGTTTTGACTGGCAGTTTTTAGTGCAAGCCATGGTTTTGACCACGGAACTCTTTCAGCATTTGGATCCTAAGGTAGCTCAGTAATAGCAGTGTTGATCTTGGGACCTCTAATGCTTACAATCAAGTGGCATCGTGTACTTAATATTCTGGCAGCTGTATTTAAAAATACTTCCTCTCAGACTTCAGTGTTGGTGTATGCATATTGACTTATGAAAAATGATAAGATTTTCCATAATTTCTGACAAAACAACTTCATAATTATTTGTTTCTTGTCCTTGAGAGAAGGTGTTGTAGTTGGCAATGTTATAGCCTAGGTCAGACCACTCAAAACATTCTTAAGCAGGCAGCCCAGACCATGCCGAAGGGTCTGTTTCCACACTGTAAGTAATCTAATCTAATCTAATCTAATAACTTTGCAATTTGTTTCGGTAAGTGTACAGTGAAAATTAGAGTAAGTTAGCGAGGTTGATAAACAGGTTTTAAAATAGACAAAAATTTACTCACAAAATTATACAATGAAACACAAAGAATAAAGAACACCTTTAGAACTCAGTCTACTCAAACTAGACTTAATTATGCTTTTCCGAAAAGTCACAAAAGTCCCAATAAGCAAATTTCTTAAAAACAGTAAACACCTGAAACAAAGGCTTGCAGGTTGAAGTTAGAAGGGTAGAAGGAGAGAGAGTCTAGCAGCTTGTTTCCACAGAACTCCACAGCTGAACTGACTCAAAAAAACCCTTCAGTTTCTAGGAACGACTACTCCCATTTCAAAGTACATGTTCCATCTAAAAACATAAAAGCTTTGGCCGCAAGACTCATTTGTTTACATATAAACAAAAAGGTCTTTCATCTCTGTACCAAACCCATCCATTTCGGACCCTGAGTGGTTTATGACCCCTTTGAGAAAAAAACAAGCACACAGTAGCTTTGAGAAAAGGAACAGTTTTTAGAAAAAGGACCAGCTTTGTGACACCTCCCCCTTTAAATAAAAAAAAATCAATATCAAAAGATGGCTTCATTTTTAAAACCCTTCAAAAAAAACTGTTAGTCATCTAAAACATATATACACACTATCCTGACGATACACGTGCAAACATACACAACCACATGCGAATTCAGGCCATGGCACACCCACCACTGAACACCTCTGTATCTCATTCTAGTCTCGATAACGCATCAGCAATCACATTTGCACGTTCTGCCATATGCACAATTATCAAATTGAATGGCTGCAACAACAAGCTCCATCTAAACAATCTGGCATTTTTGTCCTTGAATTTCTCCACAAATGTCAATGTGTTATGATCAGTGTATATGATTGTCTCAGATGCATTGCTGGTAATATAGACATTGAAATGTTGTAGTGCCAATACCAAGCTCAAAGTCTCTTTCTCCACCATTGAATATTTCTGTTGATGAACGTTCAACTTCCTGGAAAAATCTCCGATGGGTCTTTCTATTCCCTCGTCATCCTCCTGCAGGAGCACTGCACCGACAAGCATATCACTGGCATCGATAGCCATCTTGAAAGGCTTTGTGGAAACAGGTGTGGCTAATACTGGGGCAGTGGTTAACACAGTGTTTAGGCTGTCAAATGCCTTTTGACAGTCCGTTATCTACTGAAACTTCATGTTCTTTTTTAACAATTTGGTGAGTGGAACAGCCACACTGCTAAAGTTCGGCAAAAACGTTTGGTAAAATCCTCTGAACCCCAGGAACTGTTGTACTGCTCTTTTCGTCAACGGTATGGGAAATTTCCCCATTACTTTTGGTTTCGAATCCGGTGGGGCCACCTGCCCATGTCCAATAACGTGGCCAGGAAGGTGAATTAGGCTTTGGCAAATTCACTTTTAGCTAGGTTCACCACAAAGCCTGCCTTCGTAAGTTGATCAAACAGTTCCGATAAATGTTGTGAACGTTTCTTCCATGAGTGACTAAAAATCACCAGGTCATCAATGTACACAACACAGTTGAGTAACCGGGCAATGACCTTATTAGCTAATCTCTGAAATGTGGCCGGACTGTTTTTCATACCAAATAACATTACTTTAAACTGATATAATCCATTTGGTGTTACGAAAGCTGAAATCGCCTTTGCTCTTTCTGACAGAGGTACTTGCCATTAGCCTCTGAGCAAGTCCAACTTAGAAATGTAAGTTGCTTGCCCCACTTTTTCGACACAGTCCTCCAATTGCAGAATTGGATTTGCATCAGTATTTGTAACAGTGTTGACTTTGCAATAGTCCACACATAACCATTGGATACCATCTGGCTTTGGCACCATGACTATGGGTGAACTCCAGTCACTGCAACTCACTTCAATTATGCCATCTTGGAGCATGTGCTCTATCTCCTTCTGAACCCATGCCAATTTTAGAGGGTTATGCCTGTAAGAATGTTGCTTAATCAGAACAGCATCTCCTATATTTACATCATGTACAATTAGGTTAGTACTTCCCAGTTTATTTCCACATATCTCCTCATGTGATAATAATAAAATTTTCAGGTCATTTTGATTTTCTTGTGGAAGGTAACTCAATAATTTATCCCATTTTTTTGACAATTTCCTCATTGTCCAATTTGATTTGAGGAATGTCCAATTCAGAATCGTCTGAATTTGGTTCTTCCTTCTGTGCTGTAATTATTGACACCTTCTCCTCTTGCTTTCCATCCCTATCAAAATACTTTTGGAACATATTCATGTGATGCAGTCTGTGAGATTTCTTTCTATCTGGAGTTCTTATCAAGTAGTTCACCTCACTCAATTTCTTTTTGATTTGATACGGTCCACTAAACCTTGCTTTTTAAGGTTCACCCGTTCCTGGAAGTAACACCAATACCTTATCCTGAATGGCAAAATTACCAATTTGTGATTTCTTATCCACTTCCTGTTTCACTGTATGCTGTGATCCTTTTAAATGCTGTCTAGCCATCTCCCCAGCTCTATTTCGTCATTCTCTAAAATTTGACACATAGTCTAAATGTGTGGTCTCTGAATTCTGACTTATTAATTTCTTCTTCATCAATCTTAACGGTCCTCTGACTTCATGCCCAAAAATAAATACAAATGGACTGAATTTGGTTCATTCTATTGGTGCATCTCTGATCGCAAAAATTAGAAATGGAATTCCCTTATCCCAATCAACTGGATAATCATGACCATAAGCCTTCAACATGGTCTTTAGTGTTTGATGCCACCTCTCTAGCACTCCCTACAATTCTGGATGGTATGCAGTAGATTTAAATTGCTTTATTCCCAAGTTATCCATAATCTCCTCAAATATTTTGGTACTTTGGAACTTTGACCCTTGATCTGACTGGATCTCTATGGGCAGTCCGTATCGAGTAAAAAGTTTGATTAATTCTTCTACAGCCCTTTTAGCTGTTATATTGTGTAATAGGATTGCATCTGGAAATCTTGTTGATACTTTCATTATTGTTAATAAATACTTATTCCCACTTTTTTGTTTGAGGTAGGGGACCTACACAATCAGTCAAGACTCTTGTGAAGGGTATCACAAATGCTGGAATAGGTATTAAAGTACAGGTTTTATTACTGCCTGTGGGTTTCTGATTACTGACGTGTATAACACATCTGGCAAAATTCAGCTACATCCTTGCGTAGTCCAGACCAGTAAAAATGTCTTTGTATTTTCGCTTGTGTTTTCCTCACCCGTACATGACCTCCAAGTGGTAGTTCATGTGCCACTCAAAGCACCTCCCTTCCACACCCTACTGATATAATAATCTGATGAACTTCTGCCCATTTTTCATCTGCTTGAATGTGTGATGGTCTCCATTTCCTCATTAAGATATAATTTGTTAAGTAATAACACAGAGGCATATGTTCACTCTCCGCTGTACGTGCCTTTTGATATAACTGTTTTAAGTTCTCATCTTTCTTCTGTAACTCAACAAGCTTAGCTGAGCTAAAGATACTTGCATGTTTAACTATGTGATCCTGCTCTGTCCCACGTATCTGATCAAAAAGTGTCTTGGATAAAACTCTGTCAGCTTCCTTATCTGTGCCTTTTGATTTCTCCTGCTTCAGCTTGTGCCTCTGTGATCTTGTGACCACACAATCTGGGAAGATCCCTGGATAAACACCCTGCATTTCTTCAGTTGCCTGCATCTCCACTGGCTTTTCAACTAGAGTAGCAGCATGCCTACCAGTGAATTAGCTATATCATTTGCAAATTGTATTCCTGGAGTTGAGAGTTCATTCAGTACTCCTACCACAAATTCTCCATTCTGTTCTGGACTCTCTAGCCACCTTTTACATAACTGAGCACTTTTTGTCTCACCGTGAATTCCTGTTACCAGTACCTTTTCTGGCAATAGTCCTTCAGGAGTACATATCTCCTCATCCTTCATCATTACAAACTGAGAGGATCCTGTGTCCCTTAATATTGTAATGTCATTACTGGCTACTCCTGGCCTAAATGAATAAACTTTACCATTGCATGTATATTTTTAAGCAGATCTGGCATTTTCCACTTTCTCCTTAACCAACCTCTGATCACCTTGTACACTCAGAGGCAGTTGTCTAACTTCCCTTGTGCTTTTTGTGACTAGTCCAACAAAACTCCCAGGCTTGTCCGGTTTTCCTACATCTAGCTTTCTCCTAGCCCACCAACACTGATTTTGTGTGGCCCACTTTATTACAATGAAAACACCGGGGCTTTTTAACTTCTTTGTCCCCCTCAGTGGTTTCTGTTTTAGTCTGTGGTAAATTATCTTTATGATCTTCACTGAGATCTACCTTTCCCTTTCCACATGAGGATTTCTCTTTGCCCCAGTTTCTATCCCTCATGGACTGAAATTGATCATAATCAGCAACCACTTCAGCTGCTGCTAACCTTGCCATTTGAACTCTCTGCTCTTCCACATGAGTTTGCATTACTTCCTCACTAAGGTCACCTTCGGCCTTTATCTCCAGCCTTTTAAGCTGACTTTCCTTTTTAAGTGTCAGTTTTTGAAGATCAAACACTTTCTTTTTTTCTTTCTCTTCTGCTGCTGCTCCCTTTTTTCTCTCTTCTGCTCTGAACTGTAATTCAAACTGTTTCAGTTCTGCTGCCCTTTCCTTCTCTCTCGCCTCTAACTCAAGCTGCTTCATTTGTAATTGAATTCTTGCCATTCCTAGAGATTCTGATTGTTTCTCCAGCAAGTTTAAATGCTGAGCTACTGCTGTAATTATCTCTCCTTTCCTCACAGAAGGAGGCAGTCCCAACTCCAGCTTGTCCAGTAGTCTGGTCTTATTAACTTTTTCAAAACTTCCAAAGTCACCTCATCCAATTCCAGAAAACATTTGGCGACTGAAAGATACGTTACTAACCCAAGCTTTGGCTACCCAACCAAACCAACACCCAAAATAACGACACTAGCACCTACCACTTGCTGTTTAAAATCCTGCAAAGAACCCCCAATCTGTTATGGACTAGGCCAGACCACTCAAAAAATTCTTAAGCAGGCAACCCAGACCATAACTTTGCAATTTGTTTCAGTAAGTGTACAGTGACAATTACCCAGAGTAAGTTAGCTAGGTTGACTACCAGGTTTTAAAACAGGCAAAAATTTATTCACAAAATTACACAATGAAACACATAGAACAGAATAAAGAACACCTACAGAAGTCAAACTATCCAAACTAGACTTAATTATACTGTTCCAAATATACACAACAGTCCCAATAAGCAAACTCCTTAAAAACAGCAAAAATGAAACAAAGGTTTACAGGTCAACGTTAGAAGGGCAGAAGGAGAGAGAGTCTATCAACCTGTTTCCACACAGCTCCACTGCTGAACTGACTCAAAAAAAACCTTCAGTTTCCAGGAATGACTACTCCCCTTTCATTATACAGGTAACATCTAAAAACATAAACACTTTGGCCTAAAGCCTCGTCTGTTTACGTAAAAACAAAAAGGTCTTTCATCGCTGGACCAAACCCAGCCGTTTCGGAGCCTGCTTGGTTCACGACCCCTCTGGAAAAAAAAACAAAGACACAGTATCCTTGAGAAAAGGAACAGCTTTTAGAAAAAGGACCAGCTTCGTGACAGCAGGCAAACTGTTTGGACTGAAATCCAATTTTGCACAAATATCTGTTCTAGTCTGTCATGTCACCTCCACCATGATACATAAACCCTGGAGGCAGACATCTTAAGCTTCAGTTCAATAGTCTTTGTAGTGAACACATTGCTTCTTTTAAATACTTGAAACAGGTTATCAGAAGTGATGAGAGTCCAGAGCTGAAATGGAAAGCTTAGCTGCAGATCTGTTACCATTGGTAAAGGAAATATTATAATTACAAATATTACAATTAAAGATGTCTGAAGTCAAATTCATACGGCATGTCCTGACAGCAAAAGATCTTGTCCAAATCCTAAACAATTGCGAGCTGTGGCAGTGATACAGCAACCAACAGGTGTGAATGCAATGGAATAATTTGTTGGATTAGTCAACTATTTGGCAAAAGTCTTGCCCAATTTGTTTTTTGAGCTTGAACCATTGCTCATAGTCAAGGATGTGCAGCAGTATTAGGGTACAACATTTATTAAAATCAAGCAAACTAGTGATAGCAATGTCAATGCTGAAATATCATGACATAAATTATGAGGTCACCTTGTAGTGTGCCACTAGAGAGACATGACCTGGAACAATCGCAATGAAGTGGGGTCAAGCAACTGCATTTATATCCAGAGAGCTGACACAAACAGAGAGACATTTTGCCCACATTGAGAAAGTGGGCCTACCTATTATCTTTGCTTGTGAGCATTTTCATCAATATCTACAAGGAAGAGACAAAGTGACAGTTGAGTCCGACAGCAAGCCACTTCAAAACATTTTCCTCAGGCTGCTACTATCTGCCCTAAAGCATCTGCAAAAAACTGTTACAATTACAGAGATACCATCTGGATGTGACATATAAGCAAGGGAAACAGAAGCATATTGCAGGCATGCTGTTCAACAGAACCCTCCCAATGAAGAAAGTGAAGGATGCTACAACAGAGTGTGAAATCTTTGAACATAAAGCAGCAGTTTATCTTGCTCTAGAAGTCATCAATGCAACAAACAATGGGGGAGGCGATGACCCAGTGATATTATCACTAAACTATTCATTTGGAGATCCACATCACCTTCTGGGTACTGGGTTTGAATCCCACCATGGCAGATGGTGGAATTTGAATTCAATAAAAGTCTGGAAATTGTAAGTCTAATGATTACAATGAAGTCATTGTCGATTGTCAGGAAAAACCCATCTACAGAGGAACCTCGATTATCCGAATACCAATTATCTGAAAAACAGATTATTCGAAGGAGATCTTGAGATCCCGATAGAAACATTGCATCAAAGACGTGTTTCCAACAGTGATTATGTCTTTTGTTTACAGTGATTAAACAGGCACCGTCTCCAAATGACTGACCTCCCGCTCTCTCTCCCCCCACACCTTCCCTGGACTTCTACAGAGGGGTATACTCTAATCCTCCCGTCCCCAGATAATCTCAATAACATTGTCCTGTACAGGGCAGAGGTGGAACCTGCCAAAATGTTGCAGTGAAAGGTTGTGTGTGGCTGTGGCTGTGTGTGTGCTATTTGGAGTCTTGTCCCACAAAGGCAGCAGCAGCAGTCTTGTTGTTAGTGTCTAGTCCAGCTGTCCCAGAGAGAGGGCAGGGGCTGAACGAGGATGGAGGGGCAGCCGGGGGTGGGGTGATGCTGGATGGGGTTGGGGTTGGGAGGGGGGCAGTGTTGGATGGTTGGGGGACTATGTTGGACGGGGATGGGGGGGGCGGTGTCGGACGGGGGTGGGGTCTTGCACGCTGTGTGTTTCTGCAGTCTCCTGAAGGAGGAGCAGACTTTAAAAACTCTGAGCCCAGAGGAAAAGCATTTAATCAATTAACCGAATAATTGATTGTCCAAATGATAAGTGCCCGCCCATCACGTTTGGATAATTGAGGTTCCCCTGTAGCGCACTAATGTCCTTAAGGGAAGGGATCTGCCATCCTTACCTGTTCTGGCCTAACAGACTCAAAACAAAATGGCTGACTCGGACTGCCCTCTGACAAATAGGGATGGGCAATGAATGCTGGCCTAGCCAGTGGAACCCACATCCTGCAAATGATTTTTTTAAAAAGACATACAAAATGCCTTGCTCACTTAAAGCATATTGTCCAACAAATTTCCAGGTGTTGCGTGAAGTAGTGATGAAAAAATGGCTAGAAAACATCAAGGCCACGTGTGGCTATAAGAGCATATTGAGCAGATAAGGATAAGTTAATTGTCCAGGAAGGTATATTGGGCAAAAAGGAAATTGAGTGATTATCCTGAAATAGTTGAAAACAGAGATGCTATGGCACATCCAAGCAAGCCACCAAGGAACTGAATTAAGGTTTTGTAAGGGAAAAGATGTGTCCTACCAGCCAAATGTGAGCAACAAAATCAAGGACCACATTGGCCGTGCTGTTTTTGTAATGAGTCTAAGCAAGCTATAGGGCTGCTGATGACATGCAACATCCCAAACAGACCGCAGATGAAGCTAGGAATAGATTTCTACACACAAACAGAAGTTATAGAGTCATACAGTTTGGAAACAGATACTTCAGTCCAACTAGTCTACACCAACCGTAATCTCAAACAAAACTAGTCCCATCTGCTTGCACTTGGCCCATATCGCTCCAAACATTTCTTCTTCATCAATTGTATTTAAATGTCTTTTAAATGTTGTAACTGTAGCCATATCCTCCACTTTGTCTGGAAGGTCATTCATTCACAGGAGTTAATCATCTTGTCACCATAGATGACTATTTTGACTAATGGGAGGTGGAACAATTAACTACCACTGAGATTGTCAAATGTCTAAAAGCACATTTCAGCTATTACGACATTCCTGACGTTATCATGAACAACATTGGACCTCATTTCACAGGTGAAGAATTCAGTCACTTCATTCAAGGTTAGAAAATCCAGCACCTTACATCATCTCCTCACTACCTCTAGTCAAATGAAAAGGCTGAGATGGCAGTGAAAATCACCAGAGGAATCATAAAGAAACATAAAGGTAAATTTCACACAGCTATATACAATGCAATCTTCAAGTGGAGAAACACAACAACTGAATGGAAAATATTTCAGTACAAAGACTAATGCTCTTCCAATAGCAGAAAAGTATTGAAACCGTTAGTCTGAGTGAACAGTTAAGGTGTGACAGTAGAGTCATAGAGATGTACAGCATGGAAACAGACCGTTCGGTCCAACCCATCCATGCCGACCAGATATCCCAACCCAATCTAGTCCCACCTGCCAGCACCCGGCCCATATCCCTCCAAACGCTTCCTATTCATATACCCATCCAAACACCTCTTAAATGTTGCAATTGTACCAGCCTCCACCACATCCTCTGGCAGCTCATTCCATACACATACCACCCTCTGCGTGAAAACGTTGCCCCTTGGGTCTCTTTTATATCTTTCCCCTCTCACCCTAAACCTATGCCCTCTATTTCTGGACTCCCCGACCCCAGGGAAAAGACTTTGCCTATTTATCCTATCCATGCCCCTCATAATTTTGTAAACCTCTATAAGGTCACCCCTCAGCCTCTGACGCTCCAGGCAAAACAGCCCCAGCCTGTTTAGCCTCTCCCTGTAGCTCAGATCCTCCAACCCTGGCAACATCCTTGTAAATCTTTTCTGAATACTTTCAAGTTTCACAACATCTTTCCGATAGGAAGGAGTCCAGAATTGCGTGCAATATTCCAACAGTGGCCTAACCAATGTCCTGTACAGCCGCAACATGACCTCCCAACTCCTGTACTCAATACTCTGACCAATAAAGGAAAGCATACCAAATGCCTTCTTCACTATCCTACCTACCTGCGACTCTACTTTCAAGGAGCTATGAATCTGCACTCCAAGGTCTCTTTGTTCAGCAACACTTGCTAGAACCATACCATTAAGTGTATAAGTCATGCTAAGATTTGCTTTCCCAAAATCCAGCACCTCCCATTTATCTGAATTAAACTCCATCTGCCACTTCTCAGCCCATTGGCCCATCTGGTCAAGATCCTGTTGTAATCTGAGGTAACCCTCTTCGCTGTCCACTAAACCTCCAATTCTGGTGTCATCTGCAAACTTACTAACTGTACCTCTTATGCTTGCATCCAAATCATTTATGTAAATGACAAAAAGTAGAGGACCCAGCACCGATCCTTGTGGCACTCCACTGGTCACACGCCTCCAGTCTGAAAAACAACCCTCTACCACCACCCTCTGACTCCTACCTTTGAGCCAGTCTGTATCCAAATGGCTAGTTCTCCCTGTATTCCATGAGATCTAACCTTGCTAACTCGTCTCCCATGGGGAACCTTGTCGAACGCCTTACTGAAGTTCATATAGATCACATCTACTGCTCTCCCTCATCAATCTTCTCTGTTACTTCATCAAAAAACTCAATCAAGTTTGTGAGACATGTTTTCCCATGCACAAAGCCATGTTGACTATCCCAAATCAGTCCTTGCCTTTCCAAATACATGTACATCCTGTCCCATAGGATTCCCTCCAACAACTTGTCCACCACCGAGGTCAGGCTCATTGGTTGATAGTTCTCTGGCTTGTCCTTACTACCCTTCTTAAACAGTGGCACCACGTTTGCCAACCTCCAGTCTTCTGGCACCTCACCTGTGACTATCGATGATCCAAGTATCTCAGCAAGAGGCCTAGCAATCACTTCTCTCGCTTCCCACAGAGTTCTCAGGTACACCTGATCAGGTCCTGGGGATTTATCCACCTTTAACCGTTTCAAGACATCCAGCACTTCTTCCTCTGTAATCTGGACATTTTGCAAGATGTCACCATCTATTTCCCTACAGTCTATATCTTCCATATCCCTTTCCACAATAAATACTGATGCAAAATATTCACTTAGTATCTCCCCTATTTTCTGTGGCTCCACACAAAGTCCACCTTGCTGACCTTTGAGGGGCCCTATTCTCTCCCTGGTTACCCTTTTGTCCTTAATATATTTGTCAAACCCCTTTGGATTCTCCTTAATTCTATTTGCCAAAGCTATCTCATGTTCCTGTATTGCCCTCCTGATTTCCCTCTTAAGTATACTCCTACTTTCTTTATACTCTTCTAAGGATTCACTCGATCTATCCTGTCTGTACCTGACATATGCTTCCTTCTTTTTCTTAACCAAACCCTCAATTTATTTAGTCATCCAGCATTCCCTATAGTTACCAGCCTTCCCTTTCACCCTAACAGGAATATATTTTCTGTGGATTCTTGTTATCTCATTTCTGAAGGCTTCCCATTTTCCAACCGTCCCTTTACCTGTGAACATCTGCCTCCAATCAACTTTTGAAAGTTTTTGCCTAATACCATCAAAATTGGCCTTTCTCCAATTTAGAACTTCAACTTTTAGATCTGGTCTATCCTTTTCCATCATTATTTTAAAATGAATAGAATTATGGTCACTGGCCCCAAAGTGTTCCCCCACTGACACCTCAGTCACCTGCCTGCCTTATTTCCCAAGAATAGATCAAGTTTTGCACCTTCTCTAGTAGGTACATCCACATACTGAATCAGAAATTTGTCTTATACACACTTAAGAAATTCCTCTCTCCCTAAACCTTTAACACTATGACAGTCCCAATTGATGTTTGGAAAGTTAAAATCCCCTACCATAACCACCCTATTATTCTTACAGATAGTTGAGATCTCCTTACAAGTTTGTTTCTCAATTTCCCTCTGACTATTGGGGGGTCTATAATACAATCCCAATAACGTGATCATCCCTTTCTTATTTCTCAGTTCCACCCAAATAACTTCCCTGGATGTATTTCCGGGAATATCCTCCCTTAGCACAGCTGTAATGCTATCCCTTATCAAAAATGTCACTCCCCCTCCTCTTTTGCTTCTCTTTCTATCCTTCCTGCAGCATTTGTATCTTGGAACATTAAGCTGCCAATTCTGTCCATATCAGAGCAATTCAGTAATTGCTATGATATCCCAGTCCCATGTTCCTATCCATGCCCTGAGTTTATCTGCCTTCCCTGTTAGGTCCCTTGCATTGAAATAAATGCAGTTTAATTTATTAGTCCTACCTTGTCCCTGCCTGCCCTGACTGTTTGACTCACTTCTGTTCTCAGTTGTACCCGTCTCAGATCGATCTCTTTCCTCATGGTCTCCCTGGATCCCAACCCCCCCCCCCCCCTCACCTTACTAGTTTAAATCCTCCCAAGTAGTTCTAACAAATTTCCCTGCCAGTACATTAGTCCCCTTCCAATTTAAGTGCAATCTGTCCTTTTTGTACAGGTCACTTCTACCCCAAACAAGATTCCAATGATCCAAAAATGTGAATCCTTCTCCCATACACCAGGTCCTCAGCCATGCATTCATCTGCTCTATCCTCCTATTACTGCCCTAACTAGCACGTAGCACTGGGAGTAATCCAGATATTACTACCCTTGAGGAACTCCTTTTTAAAATTCTACCTAACTCTCTGTAATTTCCCTTCAGAGTCTCAACCTTTTTCCTTCCAATGTCATTGGTTCCAGTGTGGACAATGACCTCCTGCTGGCCCCTCTCCCCCGTGAGAACATTCTGCACCCTCTCTGTGACATCCTTGATCCTGGCACCAGGGAAACAACACACCATTCTGCTTTATCTCTGCTGGGCACAGAAACGTCTCTCTGCACCTCGGACTACAGAATCCCCTAACACAATTGATCTCTTGGAACCCGACGTATCCCTCGTTGCATTAGAGCCAGTCTCAATACCAGAAATTTGGCTGTTTGTGCTACGTTCCCCTGACAATCCATCACCCCCTACATTTTCCAAAACAGCATACCTGTTTGAAATGGATATATCCACAAAAGACTCATGCTCTAGCTGCCTACCTCTCTTACCTTTCCTGGAGTTAACCCATCTATGTGACTGTATCTGAGACTTTCCCCCCTTTCTATAACTGCCATCAATCACATACTGTTGCTGTTGCAAACTCCTCATCGCTTCTATTTGTCCCTCCAACCGATCCACTCAATTGATAAGATTTGCATCCAACAGCATTTATGGCAGATATAACCCGCAGTAACCCTTAAACTCACTTTAAACTCCCACATCTGACAAGAAGTACATATCACTGCAAAGGCCATTTTTGCTCCTTCACAATCTGCAGACCCAGAAAATAACACCATCTTATTCCTCTACAAACACTGACCCAGGTTAAATTAATAGCTATGGCTTATATTTTAAGTTTAATCAAGAGACTTATCTCCAAAAACAAATAATCAAAAAAGAACCTACTCTATTCACTACGGCAGATTCTCTGTAGGCCACACTAAAACAACGATTAACTTATCTGATTCTGTGCTGTGAACTTTGCCCAACAGTTCCTCCAAGGTCAGTTGTGAATTTCATTGTTGATAATTTTCCCAGATGCACTCCGATGTCCAGTGATACATGAATTCAAACAGCAAAGGCAGTAACTGTGCAGGTTCTCTTTCTCTCTCTCTCTCTCTCTCTCTCTTTCTCCTGCACTGACCTCACCACTACCTTCCTTTTTCTGTTCTTCTCCCTTTTAAAACTGCTGTTGTTTTGACTTTTTTTTTCAAAGTTCCAAAGCAATGCAACAGCATATAAAACAGTAATTGCTGCTCCTGGAATTCGAGGAAATCACCTCCAACACCTAAAATACCCAAAAAAAAGGAGCAGCTCTTATAGCCAGAAATTCTTCCCGTCTTCCATCTTGGATTACCCAAAGAAAGCCAAGTTTCATTTTGATAGAACTGTTACACCAGAGTTGAGTACTGGAGACCGAGTCAAGGTAAAATCATTCAACTCTATTAACAAAAGCTACCCACCCACCCCGTCACCAAGTGGCAACTTGGACTTATATGGATAAGTTTTCATCTTGATTGTATGCAGTGGAACTTGATGACTAACTATACCATTGCAGTTGAAGTTAAAAATCACACACACCAAGTTAGAGTCCAACAGATTTAATTGGAAGCACTAACTTGCGGAGCACTGCTCTTTCATCAGGTGGCTGTGTGATTTTTAACTTTATACACCCCAGTACAATATCAGCATCTCCAAATCATTGCAGCTGAAGATTCATATGCCCAACTGCAGCTGTCATTCCTGAGTTGTAGGTGACTGATCAGGAGGAGATGAATGCACCATCTCACAGATCACACCTTAACCTGAGATCCAGAGGTCCACTGAAATAGAATGACAATGGCTAACACAGCAACACAAAATAATGCAGGAATATACTCTTGGCAAAACAACATCATCCAAGTAATCAGCAAATGACAACACATAATAATGCTTACCGTTAAAAGACCAGTACAATTTAAGGACTATGAATGCAATGCATACACAGAGACTGATGGAAATAATGAACTGCCAAGGTTGGAGAACAGTAATGTAAATTGATGGTACCTTGGATAACCCATGCCATTTTGTTATATTAAAAGGGAGATATCTTGATTGAAATACAATCTCAAATTAATGTCTTCCAAATCTGCTGTAAATATGTGATCTCTACCACGCGGCACACACCCCTATAGAAGATATGTTAAGTTGAACTTCAATAAAGCCCTTGTGTAGAACATACTGCCATGTTGTACACTCAAGAGTGCTGACCAAGAATTATTGAAATTCATCTGGGAAGAGTACTTAAATTTAAAAGTTAGTCAATCCCAGCTTCTCTGATTGGTTGTCTGGATGTTTTTAATAAGATCCATTAGAAATGCATTTACAAAAGACAACAGAAAAATAAATTTATGTCACCATATTCTTCTGCAAGCCCCCTAAAATTAATTAAATAACATGTCATTGATATTTTAAAATTCAGATTAAAGTTTCAAACTTTTTCAGAAGCTGACAGTTTATTCCAATATACGCTGTCTTAACTGAACATGACTGAAAGGTGATTTAAGATCTGAAGCATTGAATTGTTCAAACGAAATTCTTGTGGTAGCTTACTGGAATCAACACATCACAGTGATCCATCAAAGTATGTAAAATATATATCCGTTATACAATGTCTTTAATGATGCATCACTAATTTAGTCACATGCATAACTAACTTGTGTATTAAATTTTTAATTCGGTCAAATGTTTTAAATTCTTCAGGTTAGAAGAATTTCTATGAACTATGGATAAACTGGATGTATTTTTGAAGACCGTATAACTGATTTTATGTGTTGAGGCATTTTACCATCTGTGCTCAAACAAGTCACAATGTAATAATATATGGCCCAATGCAATGCAAGAAAGACCAAATTCTAGCTTCAGCAAAAATAGGATCAAGTTAAGGGGTTCATTGCACAGTACATTTGTCTGCTTTTGCAATCATATTTTAAATGTAGATGTAACCGGCAAATGAACTTGATGCTAAATCTCTAAGTAAATCAAATATTTAGAGGTCTTTTACTTTGATGGTTAGTAATGAGAGATTTTTGCAATCATTTAGAGTCACACTGAAGCATGTCTTGTATTTAAGATCTTTGTGATTTGATAAGAAATGTATTCTTTCTCATTCTAATAAGTTTTCAATTTTAAAACAAACAACCATTTATTTGTTTATTAATTAATTCATTTAAACTCCGATATTCATCTCCACAGTTTGTTATTTATTTTCCAAAGAAGTCAATACTTGACTTTTCCACAGCCTATATTGGAAGCTTCCCATTTCTCTTGCAGCATGGCCTAATATTGGAGCAGGCAGTAAGGATTTCCAGTATGGTGGATTGCTAGTGAACCCAGACATATCCTCTGACATCATAAGGTGAAGACTCTTGTCTAACTCTGAGTCATAGAGTCATAATCATACAGCATGGAAACAGACCCTTTGATCCAACCAGCCTATGCCGAACGTAATCCCAAACTAAACTAGTCCCATCTGCCTTCTCCTAGCCCATATCCCTCCAGACCTTTTCTGTTTGTATATCTTTCCAAATGTCTTTTAAACATTGTAATTGTATTCTTTAAATATTTAAAAACTTCAATGCCAGTTTTACAAGTTTGCTACATATGTTCCACTAGCATTAATGCTTTGCAGCAAGCTTCACTTGCATGGTTCCCTACCCAAGGTTTCCTGGCCCCTACCCTGGAACTCTGGTATCATGTGTAAACTGAGGCTGGGTGTGAAGGAGAGTTGTGGGAGCTGGAGGTGCATGTTCTGGATTAGGGAATGGGCCATAGTTGGGTATTGCCTATGAGCAAGCAAGATCCAGGATTCTGGGGACGTTTCAAAGTTTAAGGGCAGTAGGATGTGAGTATAGAAACTGAAGGAACTAGACTGGGGGACAATGTAGAACTGAGCCAGGGGTTGTGGACGAGGGAGAGTTTTGGATCATGAAAAGTAGTTTCCTTTCCACAATTAGCAACCATCTATTTATTTGGTAAAGTGGAATGTAAGTATTTGATCCTTAGTTTATGTTCTTATTTATCAGCACTAACCTTTTGAATGAAAAAATATGCTCAAGTTGATTGCAAACAGCTAAAGGTTTCAAGCTAATGTTCGTTGCCACTTTGAGAATAGGAACAGTGTGGTCAAAATCATGCCTCCTTAACAGCCCATTGAGGCAAATTATAATTTTTGGATTACACCATAAGTGAACTTGTTGATTATGCAGTGCTATTGCCTGGCTCAACAATGGCAAACTTCTTTTTGTTCACTATAGTTGAGAAAGGCAAATCCAGACCACAATGCTTTTATTTGCAATATTTTATAACACATATTTTGTTTAAACTAAACAATTCCATGTTTTTCCTCAGAGATTGCTTCCTTGATTTTAAGACGTTAAGTGACTATGTTAGAATGAATCTAGAGAATAGAGACAAAGTCAAATAGTAAATAATAGTAATTCTGCAAAATGCTTGTTATAGTTTAGAAAATAGTGCACTGAAAATTAGGATTTGTTAAATAACATAAAACTCAGATTCTATTTCTGTAAATATATATTACTTTACAGATTGAATTGATAAAGTATGAAACTGTGATACTTCTAATGACATAAATTTATGCTCTAATCACATTTCTTGTATTGCTATTTGCCTTGTACGTAATCTTCACCACCTCTATCTCGCTTATTAATTGGCATTAGATTAGGCAGTAATAGAATGGACAGTTCTATCAAAGAAAATTGTGGGCTACCTTTTAGTGATGAAATTCTTGTGATAGGCCACGTTTTTGCCTATTTTACCACTTCTGTTCCATAAATCCAAGTGAAATGGTCAATTGCAAAGGAAAATTCAGTCCACAGTCAAATTGATTGACTTACAACAGTCATATGAATTTACATTGTACAATAATCCCACTGATATAGTTTATTCAACTAGTTTATTTCAACTAAATATGAGAGGAAAAGAATGTTGTATTTCAATGCACAAAAGTACCTCATTGGGTGGATGATCTATTAATGCTTTATGGTAGTAAGCCAACGTAACAACAAACTATAGGTCAATGAACACTTTTTTTAAGAGCTAAAAAGCTTTATCCTCAGAGAGGATGGAAATGTAGTTTAAAGTATTTTGAAAAGAACATGACCAAATTGGTTGTTGTAGGTATAAAGTCACAGAATCTGTAGTAAAATCGACAAGTCGCTTATTTATGTCAGAAATATTTGACTGATGCAACAGAACTTCTGACTGCAACAAAAATATTTTCACGGGTTGTAGTTAGAACTTTTAAAAGTAGGTAGAGATTTAGTTTGGCAAATCTACCCTCCCCATAACCCCACTCTGTTCCCAACACATTCTCCCATCACTAAGCATGTGTAAAGGCTAGATGCTTTTCTTCCTGACAATAAATGCACAGAATGTAAAATTTATATGCAATGTCACAGCAAATTCCAAAAGGTTCTCCTAACACATTGTAACCCATCTTGTTTTATGTTGCTTTATCACATTGCTAGCAGTTGACTTATATACATAATAATCCAGAGATCCGGGTAATATCTGGGGACCTAAATTTGAATTCTACCATTGTGGATGGTGGAATTTGAATTCTATTAAAAAAATCTGGTTTTCAAAGTGTAAATGACCATGAAACCACAGTTTCTTAAACAAAAGGCATCTAATTCATGAATACTAATAGGGGAAAAAATCTGCTATTCTTATCTGGTCTGGCCTATATATGACACCAGACCCACACCAATGTCGTTGACTCTTAACTGCCTTCTGAAATGGTCTAACAAGCACTCAGTTCAAGGGATGAGCCTAGCCAATGATGTCCACATCCCATGGTTGAATAAAACGTAACATGTCTATTGACTCTGCTTTGAACAAAGTGTGGTTCTGGCAGAAAATTTTCTTCTCACATTCATGAAGCTTTGACCAGTTCTTGTAAAAAATTAGGTTACCATAATTCTGATTTCAAACTGGTTGCTTCTGATTTGACATAAACTGATTTATACAGCTGTAAGCAAGTTTGTGCTTGCCACAACACAAGCCAACATGTTTAACAGGTCTGTCTCTGGTTAGGTATGGAGCATTCCACACTGAGTAATAACATACTTTTTATGATTTAGTAAATTGTTTTCTTTTCTCCTGATCTTGATAGTGAAAAATCCGAAATTTCCTGATTTGGAGTTTTTGGTAAGTCTTGCTAAATAAACAGAGCTGTCAATTTCTCAAGTCACTTCAGTTTGATGTTTATCTCAAAAATGGAAACAACAGATAAAGCTATTGATGGAAAGTGAAAAGAAGAAGAAGGTCTCTGATGAAGATTCATCCAGACTCAAAATGTTAGCTTGCTGTCTCTCCATTGATGCTCCCTGACCCGCTGTGATTTCCAGCATTTTTTTTTGTTTTCATTACATTGTCCTTACTGTTAGCTGGTCATCAAGGTGTATCATTGCAAATTTGAAGGAGTTTCCGAACTAAGAACTCTCACACCTGCTTTAGGAATTTTAAAACAGAAGCATCTAATTATTAAATCAAAGACTATGGATACTGTGGAGATGGCTCAGCAGTTAGCACTACAGCTTCACAGCGCCAGGGACACGGGTTTGATTCCAGTCTCGGGCACACTATCTGTGTGGAGTTTGCACAGTCTCTCCGTGTCTGTGTGAGTTTGCTCCAGTTTCCTCCCACAGTCCAAAAATGTGCAGGTTAGTTGAATTGACCATGCTAAATTGCCCATTGTGTTCAGGGATGTGTAGGCTATGTGCATTAATCAGGGGTAAATATAGGGTAGGGGAATGGGTCTGGATGGGTTACTCTTTGGAGGGTCAGTGTGGACTTGTTGGGCCAAAGGGGCTGTTTCCACACTGTAGGGATTCTGATTCTAATTCTAATTCCAGAGATCTGAAATAAAGAAGTGGTGAAGAAACTCAACATATTTGGCAGTATCTCATGGAGGGACAAAAACAGTTACTGCTTTATGTCAAGTCCATTTAATGACTTTTCTTCAGAACTGAAGTTCTATTTCTGAAGAAGCTTCATATCGGCCTTGAAATGTTAAATCTGTTTCCCTACTGATCTACTGAATTTTTTCAGTACTTTCAGTTTTTATTGTTGTATCTGTTGAAGTTAGCTAACATTTTGCTTTGCCATCCAAACACTGCATATACAATAGAAATGGCTTAATGTAACTCCATCAAACATTGTCTCCTCAAAACAACACAATCATTTTCTATGTAAAATTTTGCCATTACTATTATTAAACTGCTGTTTTGAGCATTTCCAAAATACAATTACTTTTATATTTTCAATGGGTTATTTATAAAAACTCATAGATAATACCAGCTATAAATATTTTACAAAAGCAATTTCAGTAAAAGACAGGTCATGTAACTTGCTAATCCTTCATGTACAAAATCTGAATATATTTGGCTCAAATTCATAGTACAAGTAGAACCTCTCTCTATTGTAGGTAAATTGGTCATCAGATGGGGTGTTCTTGGTGTTACTCTATGTGGCACATATCTGCCATAATCCAATCTTGGGCTGTAGCGTTCTTTAAACTCTTTTCTGCTTTATCTGGAAATTGGAAATAGACTGTGGCTATAGAGACATGATGTACAAATCTGTAGAGAAACAGGAAAAAAAAGTCATCAATGTCAGCCTCGTGCTGATGTCCATCTATGTGTGAAGCTGCATCAGGTTATGTGTAGAATTTTGATATACAAATAATGTGTGTCACTCACCATTGATATCTGTCTCCTGTATTGAGAAGGTTGCAACTGGTTGCATTGCGGTGGAAAGCTCCAAGAAGGTAGAAGATGGTATATCATTAATTCCTTGAAACATTTTGCAGAAAAACACCTTTGACCACAAATCCATCAGATAGTGATCCGTATGTTTTGTTCTCAAGGCAGGGAAAGGGAATGGTGATTCTCTTGGATGGTTTCTTGAGCAAACTGTCTGTCAAAGTTATTTGGAAGAATGCATCTTTGCGAGAACTTTCATAAAAGCGCCAAAACATAATTTGACTGGTGGTAACAAGGGCCCGCCCTGTTACATCCTTTCTGCATATTATGCCCCACACATTTTAATCTTGAGGCAGCAGTAGTGGGGAAGAGATTGTTCACTACTTCTGTCAGCAATGTGTCTTCATTCCAGATCTGGAAAGATATGTAATGATTTTTGTTGAAGTTCATTCCAAGCAACTCTACCACAGAGGATTCTGTGTCCTATGAGTTATTTCTGGGGACTTACTCTGAAATAAATATTAAACGTTGCTGAACAAATATCAATTCAGTGAAAGACACTCTTTGGTCTTCCTTAAACTTTTTGGTCCTCCAGTGTTTCTTTTTAAGGACTCCCTTGTGATCTAAAATGACTTTCTTCCATGCTAGAAATGGGTTCTCAGGGAATTAGAGAATCCAATGGATGACCTATAATCTCCGACAGCAGTTGGAAATGGGAGAGTGGGATGCCCAGTTGGTATGCATCCCTTTCTCTGTTGACTCCTCAGCTCAACTTGGCATCAGTGACGAGATGCTAAGTGTATTGGTTTTTCCTACATGCTTTCCTTCTACATCAGATTGTCTTGGGCCATTGTTTCCCTAGACTCAATGGAGAAGTCACACTTTTTCAAAGAAGGTATCCTTGAAGTATTTACTCTGCCTTCTTGGGACTCACTTGCCATGTGGAAGATTGAAGGTAGAGTACTTTTTTCTGGGAGTTCCATGTTAGGTATGCAGACAATGTGGCCTACCCAATAGAGCTGATTGAATGTGGTCAATGCTTCAATGCTGGGAATGTTGGCCTGATGAAGGGCTTATGCCTGAAATGTAGGTTCTCCGGCTCCTCGGATGCTGCCTGGCCTTCTGTGCTTTTCCAGCAATAGACCCTCGACTTTGATCTCCAGCATCCGCAGTCCTCATTTTCTTCTGAGAACCCTGATGTTTGCACACCAATCTTGCCAATGGATTTGCAGAATTTTGCAAAAACATCATTAGTGGTTACCGGAAAGAGCTTAGAGGTGCCTGCTGCTCGTAGTTCACACATACGAGCAACGTGGGGGGGAGGAGGGTGCAAATCACTACTGCCCTGTAGACCAGGAGTTGCTGCTGGGGTTGAGGTCCAAGTCTTCACTCTCTTTCCCAAGCTATCGATAGCTTCACAGGCAAATTGAAGAAATGTTGAATCTTGATGTTGATGTCTTTCTTTGATAATAGTAGGCTCTCGATATATAGGAAGTGGTCTACATTGATTTAGATACTTTGTTGTATATCTTGATAATTGGGGGAGCAGTCTGCTATGGCACGGCAGGTTGTCTTACAAAGATTTAGTATGAAGCCTATGCTCTTGTATGCCTCAGTGAAGGTGTTGATAATGGCTTGGAGCTCAGAGCAAGACAAAGAAACTAGGCAGACCAGAAGAGAAACTAGTAAATCTGCAGCAGCCTGAAACTATCTCTGCATTAATTCGCTTTAATTCAGAAGAAAATCAGTCTATCTTTACTTCAGCAGATGCTTAAGGTTATGAGTGAATTGGATAAGTCAGGGACCTTGCATAAGTGAAACAACCACACTGTGCTTGCAAACCAAAGGAAGCATTTGTAAAAAGCTTTTCAGATCAGCAGGAATCAATCCAATAGAGGTTGGGAACAATAACAAATAGAACTGTTTCTAATTTTTCTTCTCCCTTGTGGTTTTATTCACTGTTTGATTTACTGTTTGTGTATAAATTTATAAGGGGTTTAGAGTTTAATCTGTGGAAGTTTTAATTAATTGTTTACCTGGAGTGAAAATTTAATGGCCTGTGATTTCTTGATAGTTACAGAAACCTGATCTATGCTTTCGATCAGGTAATTTGGGGATTTTGCATATTTCTTTTAAAAACTTGAAATTTGTGATGACTCTGGGAATAGTAGGACTTGATTGCCAGCAAGCTAACCCAGTGAGTGGCCACATTGTCAATATTGTAAATACAAACTGGAATTGTACAGACACTTCATTGTGCCACATAGTTTTGTGTTGAAGGAAACTGATCTATTTTGCATGTTCTGCACTGTCAAATTTGAAGTGTTATAGTATGTAGAAACATAAAATCATAAAAGAATCATCATAGGCAGAGGCCATTCAGCCCATTTACCCTTTTTGTGCTGCTTGAAATGGTCATAGGTGATCTTCTATCTCAATGCAACAATCCTGTTCTCTCCTCATATCCTTTGACACTTTTAGTTTCCAGAAATCTAAATATTTCTTTCTTAAATATATTCAGTAACTTACCTTCACAGCCTTCTAGGGTAGGTTCACCCCCCTCTAAGTGAAAAATGTTCTCATCTCAGTCCAACATAGCGTACCAAATTTCCCAAGACAATGATTTATTTTTCTGGACCTACCAGCTAGGGGAAACATCATCTATGCATTCGTTCCATCCAGTCCCGTCAGAATTGTTGCACATTTCAATGAGATCTCCTCTCATTCTTATAAACTTCATTGAATACAGCCCCAGCCAACCCACTTTCTCTTCTTAGTGCAAACCTACCTTCCCATGAATTACTCTAGTCAACCTTCACTACACTCGGTATGTGGCAAGTATTTCTTTTTTTAGGTGGAGAGACCAAAACTGCACACAATATGACAGGTGTGGTCTTACCAAAGCGCTAAGACTTCCTTATTCCTGTACTCAAACGCTCACACAATGAAGGCTAACATACCATTTGTCTCCTTGACTACTTGCTACAGCTGCATGCTTGATTTCAGTGAATGATATACAAGGATTCCAAGTTCTTTTGTACATCAATTTTTCCCCAACTATCATCATTTAAATAATTTCTTCCACATTTATCTACATTATACTGCACCTGTCATGAACTTGTCGACTCATTCCACTTGTCGAAATCATCCTGCTTTTCCTTTACATGCTTCTTACCACTCTTATTCCCATCTAGTTTGAGTCATCAGAAAGCTTGAAAATACTACACTTGACTGCTTTATACAAATTGTTGATCTGTATTATGAATCCGTATCTCACCACTCTACTTAATAACACGGTCCACTTATTCTTATGCCCTAACTTTCCTGTCTGCTAACCAATTCTCAACCCATGTCAAAATATCACCCAGGTGCTTTGCTTTCTTTCAATAACCTCTTAGATGGGACATTATCAAAAGAAAATTGAAACACACTACATTCACTGGTGTACCCTTATCTATTCCATGAGTTCCATCCTCAGAAAAACTCCAATAGGTTTGTCAAACATTGACTTTATGTAGTGCTGTTGCTGTGGAGAAATTATCCCCTTGTCTTTGTAATAATTTTTTGACTCTCTCTCTGGGTTGTGCATTTACCTATCCATTCGCTTCTATTTCACTGTGCCCCCCACCCCCCACATCATCAACAAAATTACCATCTTTTCCTAACACTAAAGAAGGGTCACTGGACTTGGAAATATTAGAAATATTAACTATGCTCTCTCCAAAGATGGTGCCTGGCTTGCTGAGTTTCTCCAGCAGTTTCTGTTTTCATTGATAGATGTTATGTTTAATCAGTTAATGCAGTCACTATTCACTGAAACAGAATCACTGAATGCTACATATTTTCTTGGTAACAGAACAGAAGTTTATAGCACAAAAGAAGCAACAAATACAAACAAATGAACTGAATATAAAAGACAATTAGAAAGATCTCAAAACACACAGCAAAATAAAGTTTCAAACTGTTTCCTGACACTATCTGTTACAGAGACTTAGGTCCTGAAAGATTCTAAACCGACAGTGGCACAATGATTAATACTGTTGCCTCACAGTGCCAGGGACTTGGGTTTGATTCCAGTCTTGGGTGACTGTCTGTGTGGAGTTTGCATGCTTTCCACATGTCTGCATGGATTTCTTCCTTGGGAGGTCACTGTCCTGCAAAGACACTCTGACCTTGTTTTCTTTAAATACCTCCACAGAAATAATCAAAAACCATCTGCCTCCTATTTTGAAATCCATATCCCAAAATGATATTATCATATATAAATGCTACAACTTTCATCATTGCTCTCAACTGGGGAGCAAGTTCTGCTTGTCGAGCTGTTAATCAGTTGGATCGGGCGACAACCTTGTGGTCCCAGCAATACAACAGTTGAACACTGACTACTGCTGGGACTATGGTCAGGCCTTCGTGAAAGGTGGGATTACAGAGTCCAGTCTGAAAGTATGTCCATAGGTATCTGTGGTGCTGGCTAGCAGGCTGCAGCAAAGAGGTGGGTTGAGAGAGATGAGGGACTGGGATGAGAGGCCAAGAGGCGATTCCATCAACTTAGAGGAGTACACTGTGTCAGTGGTTTGCTACTTTAGCAAGTATATTGACGATGTCACTGTGTCAAAAACCATCACTTCTCACCCCAACCAGATGACTGCAATGGTGTGTGTGCTGCTGAGGACCCGTGATTCCAGTTTCAGAGCAGATGACAATGAGGCCCTAACAACAGCGAGGGCCAACCTGACCCGGGCCATCAAAGAGGCAAAGCGTGCACACTCACAGAGAATACACAGGCACTTTCAGTACAGCAGCGATATGTGGAGCATGTGGAAGGGCATCCAGGCCATTACTAACCACAGAACAGCATCTCCTGCTTGAGCTGGTGATGCCTCCCTCCTGGATGAGTTGAACAATCTTAATGCATGGGTTTGAGGTATGAAACGATGTGGCAGTGCGGAAGACTATCCCCTTCCCAATGAAGGGGGAAGTGACTTACCATGGTCAATGTGAGGAAAACCCTATGCAGAGTCAACCTATGTAAGGCTGATGGACCAGATAACATCCCAAGCAGAGTGCTCAAAGGATGTTCCAATGTACTGGTGGATGTTCTCATGGTCATCCTTAACATCTCCCATAATTCTAACATGCTTCATGGCTGGTGCCATCGCTGAATCAGCATATTGAGTGGAGGTGCAGTGGCTAACGGACTGGAGCAGAGCCAACAAACTGTCTCTGAATGTGGACTTAACAAAAGAGATGGTCGTTGACTTCAGGAGTGCATGGAGCGACCACTCTCTGCTTGACCCCGACGGCTCCCCTGTGGAGATTGTGAAGAGTACCAAATTTCTTGGCATCCACCTGGCGGAGAATCTCACCTGACCCTCAACACCAGCTGCATAGCCAAGGAAACCCAGCGTTATCTCTTCTTTCTGTGTAGGTTGAGGAAATCCCATGTCTCACACACCCACCCTCACCGCATTCTACAGAGGGTTCACTGAGTGTACCCTGAGCTGCTGCATCATTGCCTGGTTCAGGAAGTGCACCATCTCAGATTGTAAGACCCTACAACGGATAATGAGGACAGCTGAGAGGATCATCGGGTTCTCTCTTCCCTCCATTACAGATATTTACACCACACGCTGCATCCGAAAGGCATGGAACATTGTGGAAGACCTTACACACCCCTCAGTCAAACTCTTCTCCCTCATGCCAAACGGCGTTCGGTCTCTCATGCCAACCGGCATTTGGTCTCTCACAGGCAGACTGCAACAATTTCTTCCCCAAGCCATCAGGCTCTTTAACACTGTATGATCAGTCTCTTTTCCACCTGAAACTCTTTGCATGACTTTGAATTGCTGCTAGAACAATGTTTTATTAATTACCATTCTTCTATTGCACTGTAATTTGTACACCATTGTGTCTATTGTCTTGATGTGTCAGAAATTACTGGGCTGTCTTGTGTGTTTTGCAGTTCTTAAGCGCTTTATGCTGCCCTGCCTATGATTGTGCAGTTTGTGCTGTCCATGTAGCACCTTGGTCCTGGAGGAACACTGTCTAATTTTTACTGTATCAGTTGTATATGGTAGAAATGCCAAATAGAGCTACTCTTGACACTTGATTCTTGAGGAGGGATACCTTCAATGTGCACAAAGACTGCCCCGGAGTTATTCCACTCCTTTTGTCTGACACCAATCTGTCCAGTGAAACCACTGAGCTATACACTTGGCTTGGACCTCTCCCTGCCATATGTTAAAATAGGAGTGGGGGCAGGATTGACTACTTAAGTGGACGTTAATGAACTCTTCCAAGGGCCTTAATAGCTCCAAGGGCAAATGGACTACCCAGTGCCTCCATAATATTTGAGACAGTTTGGGGTGGCCATGAACAGCTAATGATAGCCGGGAAAACTAGCCCCATGTTCATCAACTTATCAAATTCTGTTCCATTTTTTACAATGGAATTCACAGACCAGAACCTACCCCTTCACTTCACTTCTGATTTGATTACTGACCCATTTAGCAGCACACCTATGTACTCTGGCTTGAAGATTTTAGGCATATGTTTATCCAACAGATATCTATTTAAAGAAGTTCAGAGGTTCAACTAAAATATTGTTGAGCAGTCTCTCTCAATCAGTTTGCTTATATGGTCTCCTCATTTCTTTGTCATTTCCCTTTTAAAATATACACCTTGGTCTGGGTTGTGAAAGTTTCTGATTCTCAGATTATATTGAACTTAACCACTTTGTAGTTACTCTGACCTCATAGGAGTTCTTTTTTCTGTACTTTGACTGGGTCATTTACCAATACCAAGTTGAGATAGGACTCTTGGGACTTCTCTGAGCATTGAGCTGTGAAACATAATTACATTACATTTACCTGCTTTGATTGCAGACCACTTGGGTTTTCAAAATTTATATGAGATTAGTTTAAGTTACTCAAACTGAAAGAAATTTTACCTGTTCCTTTTAAGCTGTTGCACACGGTCTCATGCATAGATTATTACAAAATATCTTACTTAAGGAATAGTTGAGAGAATGATTTAAATTGATTGAATGTATTCTAATACAAGCTGTAAGATGTCTGTATGTATACTTAACACTAATTTTTCTCAGCTGTTTAGGTTATTATTTCTTGTTTTGCTATGCTCTCCAGGTGCCTTTAATGTTTTATAATGTGTTACAAATAATAAAGTTACTTAATGGATTAATTTGAAAAGGATGAACAATGAATGCTGAGCCCACTAGCAATACTTACATTCCACGAATGAAGAAAAATATTGGTTTCATGCAACCTTGTTGGATAGATTTGTGTTTATCATCTGCTTCTTAGTCTTCATTAAAGACACTGCTTAAAATATATCTCAATGACCAAGTTTGTGGTCTTCTGACTTAACTCCACAAGTTGCTTGGTGTCATATTTTCATTTTATAATTTTCCAGTGAAATGTCTTATGATGTTTTATTACTTTAAATGTACTCAATGAATATACATTGCCGCTGTTTGACATTTGGAACTTACTTTGACATTGCAGCTACCTACAGTTGTGACAGCTCAATTTAAAATGGGCTTCAATCTCATTTTGACACTGACTTCAGATCAGACATTTTCTTTCAAATATCGGTCCAGCTTCAGTAAGTATATATTCCTGCAGTAATTTCCAGTCGATGCCCTTCATATTGACCCTCTGGTTATTAAGGAGCTTTCCCTACACTCATTCTGTACATAATATTTGCTGCTGGCACATCTCTGAACCTGATATGAAGATCTTTGACAGTAAACTGCAACACCTCAGTAACTATTGTGCCTTGATTTCTCAAATGACTCAATGCAACTGCATTGGTTCAGAGACAATGATTTACCCTGGTTAGGTGATACTGTTTAATGGTTAAAGCAACATTTTTGTAGATGTTGTTGGATTGACTATTCAGGTATGTTTTATTTTGTTGTGTACTCAAGCTACCAATGGGTATTGCTGAATAAAGTTGGGTGTTTTGTACTTGCACTAATGAAAAGAGCAAAGACACTTTATCATCCTTTCTTGCCTAGTTAGTACACTAAGGAGCTTGAAATTAAACAAAATGATGAGGCAATAACATAGACGTTATGTAAAAGAATAAGTTTGAACTTAGGAAAGTCATGATTCATATTGATCAGGCTCTGCTGCATTATTATTTAGTACAGTTTAGAAGATTTGTGACCAGTGATGAAGAAAGGATTTTAAGAGTGGGTGGGGATAGTAGCTGTGAAGCTTGTAAAATAATAGGATTTACTACATTCCGTATCCTGGATGTTTGGCGGAGGAGGAGGAGGAGAAGGAGGAGCATTAGCATTAGTCAGGTGGATTTGCCCTGCTAGTCTTCTGATAATATGACAATTTATTACTTTGCTTACAGGTCTTTCTAATCAAAGTGTTTCAGATGTGTTATTCAATCTAACAATGAAATTTGAATCCAAAAAACAAACTGAAGCTTAGCGGCATCAGCTTACAAACTGAGTTATCAAATATATTGTGTGCATAAGCAAAGTCCATATAGAATGGATCTCTGACATATGAACATACATTATTTATTGATGCTCACCACTTTATAGCAAGTAAATTTATATGTCATGAATATTCTATCATGGTCTATTTACTCATTCCTATTTTTAACATATTCTGCCAATCCATAATTCAATACTTTTATTAAATGTATGGAAGCTTTTGATTGTGTACTTACTTTTCTAAGGGACATCTGTAAGAAGTAATTGGTAGGATTAATATTTGCTTTGAAAATTGAGACTTACGATGAATGTATGAATATATAAACACCTTTTCTTGCAAAAGTAATAGCAATTATTATATAAACATGACTTTTAAATGTAGGTGCTATTCTGAGCAAGGTTTTCATGCATATGTCACATGTTATCTCAATTAATAATCTGCATAAACATGGGTGACAAGCACAGAAATTGAATCTAACATTTATTTTTACTAACTGGAAAAAATGTTGAAGAGGCATGTGGCAGAAAAATATTGTTGGAAATAAGAAAATGAAATTATTACGTTAAACAGTATTAAACAAGAGCTACGATAGTGGTAAACAAAGTAAATGAAAAGGTTGAACAGGAACCATAAAAGTACACTTCAATGATATAAAACAGTAAACATAGTAGCTACGATGGGAACAAAGGCTTTAACGATAGGCAATTATTGCAAATGCTTCTGCATAAGTGACAGCAAGAACAAAGGCACAATTTTTTTATGTACTAGAAATCATTAAGCTTCAAATTTAATAGTAAGAAGTTGAAATAAAACTGGAACTGGAAGTTATGAGAATGATGAAATGGATACATCAAGCATTAATGTTCAATTAATGAACTTTAACCAGGAACCCCAGTTGGATTTCAAGACCTATTTTCTCAGTGGGGACTTATGGTATTCATTTTCAGAAGAGGTAAATCTTAAATATGCAGAATACATATATAATCAACACAAAAATATAACATATACAATTCTAAACACCGCTAAATGTAAAATGATAGACTTCTACATCATGAAAGGAGGGCATAGACTTCCTCACACCAGAGCAAGCTATCTGGAAATGCTCCCCGTTAATCTGTCGAACCTGGTCTTTCCTATTTAGATTTTATTTTTCAAATATTTACCCATTTCCCCTTTAAAAGCTACATAGGTTCTGGTTCTGCTATTGTTTCTGGTAGAATATGTAGTGTTTTAATAATCATTATACACTTTTCCCGAGATTTTTTTGTGATGATCTTAAATTTATGGCCACTAGTTATTGATTTGCTGAAATTAATAAGGGATCTCCCCTTTAAGAAAAGGTATGGAACAATCTCTTCCATCGGTGAGTCATTAATCTTCAGAATTTCCCTCTCCAGATAGTGTGTCATTGAATATACTCAAGGCTGAGTTAGACAGAGTCTTAATCTACAGCTGAGTTTAGAGCTGTGGGGGTCAGGAAAGTGAAATTATGGACAATAATCAGATCAGCCATAATTTTATTGAGTAGTGGAACAGACTCAAGGGGCCAAGTGGCCTTTTTTTTTGCTTCTATCTCTTCTAATCTTATAGAGGAAAATAAACATTCCTAATTTCCTTTAACAAAACTTGACATCATTTTGTGTATTTATTTGACTGAGATTTCTTAGTTGCCCTGTCTGCTCCCTCCTTTCTGTTCCTATTGAGGAAGTGTAAATAAAATTATGCAACAAGGGCATCTTTTAGTGAATCAACATGATGAGATTTCTTCCTCTGCAATATACAAGAGAAAAGTGGTTGCAAGAGTAGAACAGATTTTCTTTTTACATTTTATTATAGGAATTAAGAAATGAAGACCATTGTAGACAGAAATTTCCCATTTTTTGCCAAGTGCGTTTTTCTAATGAGATTCACATTCACACTCACACTCTTCAAGTCATGAATTGTATAATCAGACACTTTGGTGATCATCTTACATAACAGGAGAGACCAAAGTGCTTATTGCTGCCAGCACTTTGCAATGTATCATTAAATGTACATTTAAACCCCAGCTCCACAGCACTTTAGTTGCTGCACTCCAGAAACTGCCCTTCACACTGTGGTCCTGCAGCATTATCCTGAAGGAAATGGTCCAGAAAGGCAGATTAGCTCCTCCATTTGCTGACCAAAACCTGGAGGTGCTGATAGATAATTGGTAGAAAGGAAGGCAGTTCTTTTTCCTGCTGACCCATTAAGAAGGCCATACTGCCAGACTCAGCCAGCCTGGACTTAAATAGCAACCAGTCTGGTCAAAGTATCACAGAAGTCCATAATTAGCCTCAGGCAGAAGACAATAATTTGGTCTTGGCCATTAATAACTTCATCAAAATACACAGAAAGGGATAGGAACAGCAGGCAGATGATAATTGGATTGAAGGATAAAGGAGTCTGACAATGTATATGTACTGTGTTGACTCCACATGCACATGTCCAGCTGCTGCCATAGATGAACTGGATGTTGTCATGGTCACCATCAGCTTACCATTTTGTTTTAAATTCCAGATTTTGTTGAATTCAAATTTCACTATCTGCCATGTCTGAATTCAAACCTGGGATTATTCTGGGATCTGGATTACCAATCCAATAACAAAGCCAGTACACCACCGCCTCCACTTAACGATGCAGTACATCAGAGCCATCTAGCCATTGAAATTTCATCTTCAGGAAGCTTCTGGTCTGTATGACCAATGCTCTGTTGGAAGTGTGGGCAATGGTGAATCTTCATTCTGTGCTAGTGTGAGGGTTTCATAAAGGTGCCATCAGCCATGTTTGGAAGTAGTAGCCCTGAAGTTGGACAGGATCATTATGCTTGACGGCAGTGTTGGCTGTAGCTGTTGAATGCAGACTAGATTGAAGTGCCCAGTCCTGTCACAAATCCAACAACTCTTTGGAGAAGAATCCAAAATGTTGGGCAGGATTGGCTATTATCCTGAAGATATGACAGGAAGGACTGGATCTGCACTTGCTGTGCACAATCTGCTCTGTTTGCCTCTTTATCTAGAAGTTCATATCCCCATTTATATCAACAGTTGCATCCTGATGGTAATGTCCTTCCTCATCTTACAAATCCAATTTTTTACCATGATCAATGCTGTGATCACTGCTTCAAAGAAAGTTAATTGGGTTTGTCACAAGAAGCTTTTTCTGCTCCGTCTGAAAGTTTCTATCCTTCAGCTCATCAGCCACCTGTCCCTGGTGAATTTGAAGGAGGGATTCAGGATGACAATGAGATCAAACAACATCACCAGGCCCAGTGATCTAAAAGCCAGATCCTTCATTCTACCCATAAAGCTTCTGCTGTAACTGTGACAGGTTACTACCATCCTCAAAAGCCTTGTCAGCATCACAATGATTATTGTGGACTTCTTGGAATATCTACAGCATTTCCCAGTATTTTCTGATTGGCTTACGCTCATACAAGTTCCATTACAAATGGTGCCAGCTCATTTGCATGAGACCCTGGATGCTGTAGCCAACTGTGAGTCCTCAATATTGCCTTCAATCATCAGATCATTGGGTGTTTCGGTATTCCACTGAATCTCTTCAGCTTTCTACTCATCCCCAGATGAATTGTTTCCTTCCTCAATATTACCAAGAGAATGCACATGGAATGGTCTGGGCTTGAGTTAAAGGTTTGGTTTCTTCTGCCAGTAGCTAAGCCTCCGGTGTTTCCAGGACAGCTTCAACCTCTATCACAGACAATGTCACTATATGTATCATATTGATAAGGTACCTTTCAACATTTGTCCATTATGACTTGACGCCTGTGCTGTAGAAGCCCAGCAACTAGCCCAGAAAAGTAACATATGATTCACCCACATGGATGACCTAACTCCACCGAGGACATGCAGGTCCTTGGACTCCTCCACCGGCAGAACACAACTACACGACGGCTGGAGGAGGAGCGCCTCATCTTCCGCCTGGGAACCCTCCAACCACAAGGTATGAATTCAGATTTCTCCAGCTTCCTCATTTCCCCTCCCCCCACCTTGTCTCAGTCGGTTCCCTCAACTCAGCACCGCCCTCCTAACCTGCAATCCTCTTCCTGACCTCTCCGCCCCCACCCCACTCCGGCCTATCACCCTCACCTTGACCTCCTTCCACCTATCCCACCTCCATCGCCCCTCCCCCTAGTCCCTCCTCCCTACCTTTTATCTCAGCCTGCTTGGCTCTCTCTCTCTTATTCCTGATGAAGGGCTTATGCTCGAAACGTCGAATTCTCTATTCCTGAGATGCTGCCTAACCTGCTGTGCTTTGACCAGCAACACATTTGCAGCTAAAGATCATGAAGCAGATATTCCTTATCCCAATGGTATCAACTCATGACAAACATGAAGGAAAATTAAGTTAAACAGAAAACATTCACAATATTTATGTGGAATGAAGCCTTTGATTTACCCTGTATTGAGGAAGTCATTGTCTTTCTGTTCCTTCATCCCATGACCCATCTCTCCCCCAAAAGCCCCTTTTTTCCCAAAGACTATCCACTTGACTACTTCAGTTGCCCTCCTGCAGTGGTTGTAACGAGGTCAGCCAGGTGAACCTCATCTAGTTAATCTGGTCCAATCAAGGAGCTCTGACTGACAGAAATAAGCAGAAGTGGCAGAGTTTCTGCTCAATCTGAGAGCTGGCTCGAGAAAGCTGGATCAGTGCCAAGGACTTTCCATGTGTAAATAAGCATGACGTGGTATAGGGATTCCAGCCTCTGTGGAGTTATTTCACCTTCCCTCACTCTCACCACCTGCTGCTGTTGATCCCAGCACAACCACTTGAGTTCCCTCAGCGCCTTCCCTCACTGCCACCACCTGCTATTGGAGGTTTTGTTATACATGGCTTCAAAGTTCCTTCCATGGCACCCCTTCAAATCCATTGCCAAGTATGCGCTATAAAATAATGAGGCACATAATAACAATGGCAAGTATTGAAGTGCACCTTTAAAATCATTTATGCAAAAATACTTTTTGAAAAAAAGTCCTGTGAGTCGACAAATGCCAAGAGTTTTGGATCCATCGAAAGTCTACATTAATATGTTTTTGAGAAGTTAGAATATCTAAGAAAGCTTTGAAAACAGTTTTTCTCGTAACTGGGAGCAGTGTGTTTCAAGTATTCCATTTATGCAAACATATCCAAAGGAGTAGCATCTGAAAACAGAGTCACTATTGTATTGATACAATGAATTCCTGATAGACTAGGATGTGCTGTCTTTATGTCAGGAGTAACTGAATATTGTTTTTAACCAGGTCTTTGCATAGAATAATTTTGAAGATATACTATATGAAGAATGTTTTTGGGCTGTTATATGGGTGTGTATTTTTCTTTTGTTTTCGTGTGGGTGTCAACATCTATTTTGTTTTGTTCATGTCTTGAAAGGGAGGACTAGACAGGATAACTTTTCAGTCATGCTGTATATCAGTAGTTATAATAGTGGCCCAATAATGTGTGTAATAATGCTGCTACAGAGTATGTAGAGATTGAAGCAAACCTCACATTTCACTTTGAGTGAACTACTTCTACCAGGTTTAAAATGATAGGAGGCTAAATTGATTGTGATTATTTAGTTGCAATGCTATTGTGCTGCAACATAAATCCATGTCGAAATTGCAGAGCAAGTCAATTAAAGATCAGCTAAAGCAATCTATTTTCAATCCAGTTTTAAAAGTTAATTACTATCCACTGAAAACTGCAAAATTATTGTTTCAGGGAGAAAGATCCATAGATAATTGGATGCATTTTAGCCTTAAGCATCTGTTGACGTGTTTTTGTGAGAACAGTGATGAGTTTATATATAAATGCAACAGCTGGCTTTCTGCCACTGAACCAGGCCTTCATTAGTCATGAGCATCAGTAGGATGGTGACTGCCTGACTTGTGAAAAGCAGTCACTGAAAGAACATTTGTGTACATGTGCCTCCGAGAGAGAAATGGAAAGAACAGTGTTTCCAATTAAACTATTCTCATAAAATAGTAACCAGGAACTTATCTAACATGGAATGGGACATTCTGTCTTCCCTAATGCACATAAATCAAACTGAAAAATCAAAGATCCAAACACAATTATCGCCACATCTGAGGAGGACATCCATTAAGTGCATCTCACAGATACTTCAGAAACTAAGCATAACCATTACTCCCAAATAAGCACAATATTTATTCAGAAAATATTGGGTTAAGCTAGTTCCCTCCAAGGAGGGCAAATTGATTATGTAAATGGAGAGAGGCAGAATTGTAGTGGTGACATCCCTGGCCTGACCAAGGAAATCAGAATCCCAGTTTAGTGTTCTGGGGGCATGTCTTTCTGTCTTACTACATAAGATAGAGAAATTTGAATTCAGTAGAAGGATACCTGGATTTAAAAAAAAACTTAATGCCAACAATAAAATCACTGTTGATTGTTGTCAAGAACCCATCTGATTTACTTGATTCTTTCAGGGAAAGAGATCTATCATCTTTACCTGATATGGTCTATATGTGACTCCAGACAACTAAGGTTGTTGACTCTCAACTGTCCTGTATAGTAGAATTGCAGAGTTTAAATCTGATATGTTTGTCATGGGATTGCCTAGCCTGTCTATTATACGCTGTTTGGCATGCATTATTGATCTCTCTATTATATATCATATGCGTCATTTATTATAGATTCAGCAACTTCACAGCCCATTTTTAGATATGTCTGGTGTTACTACTGGCACACTTTCCTGCAGTCTTCATCGAACCAGGTTTGATCTCCAGGCATTACTAATCAGGGAGAATGTTACAGAATTACTAATCAAGGAGTTACTAATCAGCGAGAATGTTACAGAATTACTAATCTACACTCAGAGAGAACATGCTGGAGGGCTCATCCACTGAGGCAACATGGTAGAGCTCAAAAATAAGATGGGTGCAATAACTCTAATAAAATAATACATTAGGCCCCCACCCCCACCCCCGACAGTCACCGAGAGACTGTCCCCACCCCCATTCACCTATTGTACTCTTTGCTACCTTCTCCCCAGCAACCCGCTCCCCCCCTGCCGCCGCCATTTATCTCTCCACCCTGGAGGCTTCCTGCCTCTATTCCTGATGAAGGATTTTTGCCCGAAACATTGATTTTCCTGCTCCTCGGTGCTGCCTGACCTGCATTCCTGATGGAGGGCTCTGGCCCGAAACGTCGAATTTCCTGTTCCTTGGATGCTGCCTGACCTGCTGTGCTTTAACCAGCAACACATTTTCAGCTGCTGTGCTTTTCCAGCACCACTCTGATCTAAACTGTGGGCTGAAGGGCCCAATCCTATGCTGTACAATTCTATGTTCTATGTTGATATAATGGTAGGGTAGAGCACATGCCAGGCCTTGACGTTACAGATTGTAGTTCCCTACAATTCTGCTGCTACCGATCACCAATAGCACCTCCTAATGTTCAGTTTTTGAATTGCTAGATCTGTTCAAAATCTGTCCCATTTAGCATAAGGACAGACCGAATCTATAAACAATAGAGTCGCAACATGAATACAAAATTTGCTGAGGCATAGGAAGTAAAGAGTAAAATTGAATGAATTGTTTTAGGCTGGAGGAAGGGTTGTCGTGGATTGAGTTTGGGACCCTTGCTTTTATCAATATATCTTAATCATCTACACCTTGGTGAGCAGATAACAATTTCCAAGTTTACAAATGATACTAAGTTTGGAAACACAGTAAACTTTGAGAGGACAGTGTCAATCTACAAAAGGACAGTGACAAGTTGAGGGAATATGCAAAGAGATAGCAGATGAAGTTCAATGTGGAGAACTGAAAAGGGATACATTTTTGGTTGAAAGAACATAGAGAGACAATATAAAGTAAGGAACACTGTCTTCTTTGGTGCATAAGAGCAGAGAGAATTGGATGCATATGCGGATAAGTCAGTAAAAGTGACAGGATAGGTACAGTGAGCACTAAATAATGCATACAGTATCAAGAATAACAAGATGATGGATTACTGGGCTAGGAATAACAAGATGATGGATTACTGGGCTAGTGGTAGGCTACTTGGTAGTGTGGATGAGCAGAGGGATCTTGGTGTCCATGTACACAGATCTCTGAAAGTTGCCACCCAGGTAAATAGTGCTGTGAGGAAGGCATATGGTGTACTGGGCTTTATTGGCAGAGGAATTGAGTTCCGGAGTCCTGAGGTCATGTTGCAGTTGTATAAGACTCTGGTGCGGCCTCATCTGGAGTATTGTGTGCAGTTTTGGTCGCCATACTATAGGAAGGATGTGGAAGCTTTAGAACGAGTGCAGAGGAGGTTTACCAGGATGTTGCCTGGAATGGTAGGAAAATCTTATGAGGAAAGGCTGAGGCACTTGGGGCTGTTCTCATTGGAGAAGAGAAGGTTTAGGGGAGATCTGATAGAAGTGTATAAGATGATTAGGGGTTTAGATAGGGTAGATACTAAGAACCTTTTACCGCTAATGGAGTCAGGTGTTACTAGGGGACATAGCTTTAAATTAAGGGGTGGTAGGTATAGGACAGATGTTAGGGGTAGATTCTTCACACAGCGGGTTGTGAGTTCATGGAATGCCCTGCCCGTATCAGTGGTGAACTCTCCTTCTTTATGGTCATTTAAGCGGGCATTGGATAGGCATTTGGAAGTTATTGGGCTAGTATAGGTTAGGTAGGATTCGGTCGGCGCAACATCGAGGGCCGAAGGGCCTGTACTGCGCTGTATCCTTCTATGTTCTATGTTCTATGTTCTATCCTAGTTAAAAATTACACAAAATCAGATTATAGTCCTGGATCCTTCATCAGGAACAGTGCTCCGAAAGCTAGTGCTTCCAACCTGTTGGACTATAACCTGATGTTGTGTAATTTTTAACTTTGTACATCCCAATCCAACACTGGCATCTCCAAATCATGACTACAGTATCCTAGGCTTTGTTTATGGAGACATGGAATACAAAAGCAAGGATGTGATGCTAAACTTGTATGACACACTAATTTGAGTTGAGATGGAGTATTGAGTATAGTTCTGAGTGCCACACTATATGAAGGATGTGAACATTTTGGAGTGAGTGCAGAGAGGTTTACGAGAATGGTTTCAGGAACAAGAAACACTAGTTACAAAAATAGATCAGGGAAGTTGGGGCTGTTTTCTTTGGAGAGAAGACTGCTAAGAGGAGATCTGAAAGAAAGTTTTCAAATAATCACGGGGTTAGAAGGAATAGATGAGAAGAAACTATTTCCTCAAATAAAATGATTAATAACAAGAGGGCAAAGTTGTAAGATAACTTTTAAAAAAAACAGATGTCTTTGAGAAAACATTTTCCACACACACCAAGTAGGTAGGTTCTAGAATGCACTAACTAGAAATGTGGAGAAGGCAGGTTCATTGAGGCACTCAAAATGGCAATAGATGACTATTTGTGTAGAAACAGTACTCATGGTTATGGTATAAGGAAAGAGGATGGCACTATTTATATTTTTTTTCAGTGAGCCAGTGCAGATTCAATGGCTGAATGGCCTGTTTCTGAATCATAGATATTCTGTGATTTTATTTTAACCTTAAGTGATTCAGAACTTACCCCCAGCCCTATTTATGCTGAAAACTATTAAAATCACAGTATCCTTTTGCTCTAACTGAACCTGCACATTCTGGATAATTTTGTCTTACTGGACTCTTGTTGCTAGACAACAGTAGTTTTTTTTAGATTTCACTGCTTTCCTGTTTTCCTAATGCACTGAACTGTTTACCTCAAGCTCTGCCCCAAGACTGGAACCCTCAACAAAAAAAAATGTATCGATGAACTTCAGTAACCCAATTCCACTTACAGGCATAAAATGAATGTAAAATCACACTTCTGTATCTTAACATGCGCAATATATAAATACAATTCAAACACGACTCTTCCACTTTGCAACTCAAGTTTCCAAATAAAATCATGGACCAAAATCAAAATGGGTTAAGGCAAGATTCATTGCTCACCCAAGTTAATGTCAGTCTCCTACAATGCACTCAGTGCCTGGTCTCTCGACTTCACTTCAGATGTTCCATGCCACTTACCACTCGTTCCATATATCTGTCAGTGCTTTGGCATTAATAAGATTAAACAGCTTTATCAAACTTAACTATTAGCAAGGCATCATAATTGAGAATCCCTACAGACTAAGGCTCTGATTCCACGTGATCTGATGTTACTATTTTCGTAGCCCCTTTCACACGTTTAGTAGCTGTTCTTAGTATAAAAGGACCTTTTATTCCACAATAGAGAGCGAAAAGCAATTTCCAATTTGGGGGAAGAGTAAAACAAGGTAATCGAGGAGAAAATTCAGAGGAAACATTTTGCCTGAAATGCTGAGAACGAGGAAATCTTTACCATCAAAGGGAATAATTGAGCTGATTGCACTGATACATTAACAGGAAAGCATAGAAGAGCAAAGGGGAGGGAGGAAAATGAGAAGTGTGAATGGAGTAGAAGCACTGACATGGACTGGTTGTACTCAATGACTGCTTTTGTGCTGTTTGATTTTCCAATCAAAAAGCAATCAAATTGAAATTCTGAAATTTGTAGCACAATTCAGCGAGGGATGAACACAATGTCACGTCAAGTATTAAATGAGGAAAAATGGAAAAGAGATAAGATTAAGATAGAAAAATAGAAGAATTGGAAAGAAAAACTAAATTTTATTTTTAAAAGTCACTTTAAACATCTTCAATGTTAAGACCTAAACAAACAAAACTAATGAAACTCCACTTAATAATAGCTAATTGTCATTGTCAGAGAAGTTGACTGGCAGTAATTAACACTTATATTTTTGAAAAGACAACTTAACATCCATACAAGTGCACTTTGTATCTCCAAGAATCTGCAAGTGTGGGGACTACATATCATTCAATGCATTTGAAGATCTGTTTTTACCACAAGAATTTAAATGCTACTAGGGATGTAATTACCAATATGTATTGAGTTTTAGAAAAGAAAATAACAGGATTGTCAATAGAGGATGGATTTCTGTTCTGGTTTTATGAAAGTTCAGTTTAAAAATCTCTCTCATGAAGTTTTTTTGAAATTTACTCAGGATTGCCCACAAATTAAACATAGGACTGAAGCCCAGGCTTCTAATGCTTCCAGGTCATCCCCATTGTTGATAAATCAATGTCTGTCTTAATGCTAATCTCAAAACATCCTAGCTCTTAATAAAGCCTTTAATTCAACATGAATAGCACTATAGGTGATTTTCTAATCAAATGCATAAGTACAGCCATAACGTATAACACACTGAAATTAAAATGTTTCATTTTGAGTATCCATTGTTTCCACCACTGCTATTGAACAGTATCAAAGATTGGTCAATTATTTATTTTTAAAAGGTAGTTATTTTTTGCTTCCTCAAAACATATATCCTGACATATCCCACAGGAGACAAAACTCCAAGGTATGTTCATTTCTGTGGGAACCATTGATGACCAGTTGAGTTTTTTTTATTAAAAGAAGTTCAGCTTCCATTGACCTTCTGTTAATTGTTGTTAGCTAGAGAAGAATTTATATTCTAATGGCTTTCCATTGCACTTTCAACCCTAGAATCAGCATTTGTACTACCGGTGGCTTCTAATACTATCTGCAGAGAGTTCTTTTCTTCCTTCTGGTTACTACATCTTACCAACATCTCAATAAAAAGTAAATCCTAATAAAAGTTGAAAAATCTTCATTTTGTCCATTCATAGAATCCTGACAGTGCAGAAAGAGACCATTTGGCCCAACCAATCTAAATCAACCATCCAAAGAGACCCTGTCTCTGTATTTGCCATGGTTAATCCACCTAATCTACACATCTTTGGACTGTGGGAGGAAACCAGGGCACCAGCGGAAATGAGGAGAATATACAAATTCCACGCAGACAATCACCCAAAGCTGACATCAAACTCAGGTTCTGGCACTCTAAGGCAGCAGTGCTAACCACTGAGCCACCAAACCACCCAGTGCTGCCAATGTTCTGACATTTGCTTGGAAATTAACCAACTCAATCCATAGTGCAAAATATAAGTAAAGTACTGCGTCAATCTCTGATTTCTGTTCAATGTGTAATTATTTCTTTTTGTGAAACGAATTTGCAGCATATAACTACTACTGCATTTAGCGGGTCACTACTTATTGTTTCTCCATCTATTGCTTCAGTTCCATTTACTTTGTTCTAGTTTTCCAGGTTGACTCCAGCATGTAGAATCATTTCATTCAATAGGCTTCCCCATTGTCATCAGGTAATAATCACTTAAAAACAGGGGGTGACCTAATCACCAAGAAATACATCTTGCTCTCTGTCTCTAACAGAGCTGAAAGAGAGTTTTGTTGTTATTGTCATGGCTGATGTTGATTCTCATTCTGGAAATTGTCTCCCTAATGTTGATTCTAAGGTGTTCATAGATACAGTTACCTAACGTAGACAGTCATCTGCTGATAGTTTATTGAGTTTTTAAGAGCAATTGTTTAGATGATATATTAGTTAATTAGACAAAGGAATATATAATCATGACAATTGGGGATGGTTGACTGATACCAGACAACAAACAGACAATGGGTGCAGAATGTTTTGATCTGGTTAAAGTGGTGCACTCTTCCCAGGGTTTTCCCCCCTCTCCTTCTGGTCCCTCTTTTATCTGCCTGATGAATACTGATCGATGAAGACCACTTGATGAGACCAGTTACTTATAATATCTACTTGATGAGAACTCCCCTCAAGAATAAGAATTCCCCTCAGCCCACAGAGCACATACTGTTGTATCACATTTCTAAGGCTAGGTGACTTGTGCTGTGTCAGTCAATTGTCTGAAACCTTTTGGCCAATGGCCTTGAGGCAGCCACTCATGACATTGGATGACCATTGTCCCCTCACCTGCTTTCATCTGAGAGTCAGTTTACCATTCTTTCTAAGAACAAATAAATTTTATTTTCAAAAATAATGCACTGATAATAGGATGCATTTGATGCCAGATAAATTATTCAATGGGTATCACAACTGCTGTGTTTTTAGTAATTCTCCACTTCGTTTTCATACCCTAGAATGTTGGAAAATAATAGTTGTTAAGTGAAATCTCACGGTACACAGTAAATACTACAAAAAAATCAGTTTTTAAGGGACCCCATATCCCACACTAATACTGTGAGCGTACTGCAGGAAGGCTTTGCTAAACTGTTGGAAGGATGTGTCCCTATTATGACATCACCATGATAAAAAATGAGACAAATACACCAAAGTCATTTTCAAATGCTATATCTATATTTAGCAAGACATTAAAATTATTTTTTATAACCAGATTACTGATCTGCATTTTTTTAAAGGAATATTTGACAAGTAATGTATTGGTTTGCCAATGTGGTCAAGGAATTGAAATAGTCATTTATTTCCTACATTACCCACCATTGATTCCAACTTTGCTGTTCACACCAAATAAGAACTGAAAGAACTGCAGATACTGTGAAGCAGAAACAAAATCAGAAATTGCTGGAAAAGCTCAGCAGGTCTCGTAGCATCTGTGGAGAGAAATCAGAGTTAATGTTTTGGGTCAAGTGACCCTTCCTCAGAAAGCAGGAAGAGTCACTTGACCCAAAACGTTGACTCCGAGTTCTCTCCACAGATGCCGCCAGACCTGCTGAGCTTTTCCAGCAATATTCTATTTTTGTTTGCGGATCACATATCCAACTAAGTTTGGAATATCTAGTGCTGTTTGCATTTATTTTTTCCCCAAGAAATGTACCAGTAGACAAAGTTAATTCATTACTTTATTCAATCAAAGTAAGTGGAAGTCATTAAAACTGATGTGGCTTTTTCCATCTATGAGAATGGATGTCTTTTAGCACAGTTGATTCAACAGATTTAAATAGAAGACAGAATTTTGAATCATTCATAGCTGGTATTCTCCCTGCCATTTACTTAGGAAGGTATTTCAGCCAATGCTCATCTAATAGTGCACAGAGAAGTTATATAAACTGTAACCATTGATAAGAATATTCAAACTCGTTTTATATATTTCATAATAGGTGCACGAACAGTGTGGTTATGTTACTGGACTGGCAATCCAGAGACCTAGCTAAATAATTAAGGGACACAAGTCATTGCAGCCAATGAATTTAATTGCAGTAAATTAAATAAAGCTGGAATAAGAATTGCATCAGAACTGGTAACAATGCAGCTTCGGGGGATAAAAACGAATAGCCTTGGAAGATTGAAAGCTGGCAACATTAGGGCTTAATTCAAGAGAGATAGAATTTAAAAGTCGGGAAATCATGTAAAAGGTGTATCAAATCCAAGTTAGACCATACATTGAAAACTGTGTGCAAATTTGATTTGCCACCTTTAAAAAAATGATATAAAGGCATTGGTGAGTGTTCAAAGAAAATATAGAGGAACCTTGATTATCCGGCATTTGATTAACTGAATCAGATTATCCAGACTACATCGCAAGGTCTCGATATTGGCTAACAATGTTATCCAGCATTCGATTATCCAGTATTTGATTAACCTGAATGAAATATTGCCCGCCTGTGTCCTTTGGATAATTGAGGTTCCTCCTGTATACAGGACAACCACCTGGCGAAGAAGCAGTGCTTCAAAAGCTGGAGATGCCAAATAAACCTGTTGGATTATAACCTAGTGTTGTGTGATTTTTAACTTTCCCTTCTGCATGTAAGTACAATACCAGAAAAGTGAGGATATGCAGATTATCAAAGGATTAAGAGGCTGAGTTTCCTTTCTATTGAAAATAAAAGGCTAAGTTGTGACTTAATAGCGTTTCTTCAAGTTATGAAAGATTTAGATACAGCATAGATTGGGTAGAGGGAGAATATTTCCACTTATGGTGAAAAGCATTACCAAGACCATCGATATAAAATTATCACCAAGAAATGGCGAATTCAAACAAAAGTTTCTTTACCCAAAGGGTGGCGTGAATATGGAATTTGTTGGTTGAAGTGAATAACACAGATGCTTTAAAGAGAAGGCAAAGCAAACATATGAGGAAGGAGAGTATAGAACTGACAGATTTAGAATAGCAAAGAGAAAGGAGGTTTAAGTGGAGTACACCACACCAGCTTGGACTCCTTGAACTGAATGGCCTGTTTCTGTGCTAGACATCTTAAGTTATCCTAAGTAATCTACTACCTGGTCTATTTATATGTCACTTTCACCCCTCAAGATCATTGTTGACTCTTAATTGTCCTCTGAAATGAACATATAGATACAATGGTTACAAAGCTGAAAATGTGTTGCTGGAAAAGTGCAGCAGGTCAGGCAGCATCCAAGGAGCAAGAGAATCGACATTTCGGGCATGAGCCCTTCTGGAAGAGAGCTTCTTCAAGGAAGGCATCCTTGCAAGAGGATTTGCAGTAGGTTAAAATCTTCTAGGAGAAAGTGAGGACTGCAGATGCTGGAGATCAGAGCTGAGAATGTGTTGCTGGAAAAGCGCAGCAGGTCAGGCAGCATCCAAGGAGCAAGAGAATCGACATTTCGGGCATGAGCCCTTCAGAGCCCTACAAAATCAGGACAGAGGATGGGTAGCTCATCCCAACTTCCTGAAACCTTTTTACTATCTACAAGGTACAAATCAAGAGTGTGATGGACTACTTTCCTCTTTCCTGGACAAGTGTGGGTGGCATGGTGGCTCAGTGGTTAGCACTGCAACCTCGCAGTGCCAGGGACCTGGGTTCAATTCCAGCCTCTGTCTGTGTGGAGTTTGCACGTTCTCCCCGTGTCTGCGTGGGTTTCCTCTGAGTGCTCTGGTTTCCTCCCACAGTCCAAAGATGTGCAGGCCAGGTGAATTGGTCATGTTAAATTGCCCATAGTGTTAGGTGCATTAGTCAGAGTGAAATGGGTCTGGGTGGGTTACTCTTTGGAGGGTTGGTGTGGACTAGTTGGGCTGAAGGGCCTGTTTCCACACTGTACAGAATCTAATCTAAATTTTAAGAAGCTTGACATCATCGAGGACAAAGCAATCTGCTTGATTGGAACACCATCACTATCATTTGCTTCACCATCAGTGCTCCATGATTGCAGTGTGTATCCACTGTAAGATGCAGTGTAACAATTTAACCAAAGCTGTTTTGATGTCACACATTCCAGACTTATAGCCCCTACAATGTAGAAGGCCAAGCAGAAAAGGCAAGTCCTCCTGAATTAAAAGTATAACACAAATTTTCCCTAACTAGTGCGGTAAAATATGATGAGAAGTCAAAAAGACCTCAATTTTCAAGAAAAGATTTTCTGATTCCCCACTTAAGCTTTTAAACTGCAACTTCAGAATCTCACTCTTGATTGGCAACTACTGTCTTTCTGTGCATTTGCATCTCATCATTAGTTCAATTTGCCATATTTTAAATAAAAATATAAACTGCTAGTAAAACTCAACAGGTCTAGTTAACTCTGCTTTCTCCCTACAAAAGCTGCCAGACCTGCTGAGTTTTGCCAGCAATTTCTGTTTCTCTTTCAAATCTCCAGCATCTACAGTTCTTTGTTTTATTTTACTACTTTATTTTGAGGCACTTCCAATTATTCTTTCTTTTCCTGAGAAACCAGGATTCCTGTAGATTCCCTAATGTGTAAGTAAGAGCAGGTACCTTGTGACTGTAGCACATCGATTGTTCATCCTGACTGTCATCCAATCTTCAGCACAGTGTCCCAGTATGATCCTTTACCATCAGTTTCCTCAACATTTCATCCAAGCTGGCCGCTAATGGCAAATCACCAACCTCCCAATATTAACACGCCTATTCTTGAATCACTTTTGACCACCAACACTTTGCTTTGGAGATTATTTGTATCTACTATTTACATGCTTTAGCAAGGTCACTCTGTATGCAGAGACACACATCTATCTCATACATCTACACAGGATGCACTGTATTGCTTTCAGTTTGCTTTCATAGCACCGTGGAGACCAAAGTGGAGATCACAGTCAATATACCTACCTCCCCTGTAGCCTACCATGCCTTCCAATGGTGTTCCAAATTCCCATGAGACTGCTGTCATCACTGTTCTCGTGCTCACTGCTATGCCTCCATTTCTCTCTCAGCATTCCTTCCTCCCACCAGTCCCATCTATTTTTATCCCCTCCTGGCTGCTGTGTTCACAACTTGCTGACTGACGGAATGCAATTACCTTGACTGCTTGTGCTGGCCCTACATGACTGACTGTTGGAGAGTGCCTGAACTGTATATGGCCAGAGCCCCTGCATCCAAAAATAGACAATAGAATGTAGCAGAACCCCTAGACTCTGTGTGCTGACTGTAGTGTGACTGATGGGACCAGCACCCCTGATGGTCAGTGCTCCTGCCACACCCACCCACCACATCTCCCCTACCTACTCTGTGCCGTGACTGAATGAAAGTCTATTTGCAACATGTCCATTTGGTAGAATTTATGTGCAGTGTGTCTGGCATGGATGATGTGATTCATCCAATAGGTATTAAATGAGGATGTGAAGCCTTGATATTCAGCCAATTCTATTCTGTGAGCTGGGTGTCTGTCTACACACAAAGCATCCCTGCTCTTCTCAATGCTAAAAATCACATAACACCAGGTTACAGTCCAACTATAACCTGGTGTTGTGTGATTTTTAACTTTGTACACCCCAGCCCAACACCGGCATCTCCAAATCATGACTTCTCAATGCTAGTTGTGTGTGCATTCTGGAATGCATGTCTGTGCCTCCTGAGAAGCCTGCCAGTGTATCAGAGAATTGCTGACAGCTGTGATAAGTTGGCAGATGATGGATGCAAATGTCCGTGAAGTAGGAATGTGATCAACTGGTGCCTAAGGATCGTGTTGTCAGATGTTATTGGCAAGTTCTGTCATACAGTTGATTCAGAGCAAGCAACAAGCTGAATTGGTCAGGTACAAACTCTGATTTTGTTATTGAGTTTCACCAATATTTAACATACTCGGTGCGTTTGGTAAGATGGGAGTCTGCATATTAATGAGGTGAGTGTGGCATTGACAATGCTTTAAACAGCAGTAAGAGCATCAATTCGCATCTCATCGCTGTTGAGTGCAAATATTTCTGCGCTACTTGTGAAAAGCATAAAAGATAGAACAAAGTGATTTTGGTATTGAGATGAGTCTTGGCACACATTTCACTTACCTCTGCAACACCTCTTCCCAAGTCAACATTATTCAAACCCCAAAAGATTTGCCTCAACTAATCATTTAGCTTCTCAACCATTTGCTAATCTCCATTTTAAATTCTCCTGTGACAGAACCTCATGATGAAATGTTTCCTTTTCGTGTACTTCTGGAAATTTTCACAATACATTTCTATGTTTTTTGATAGATTGCATTCACATTCTATTCTGACTTTCCTCATCAATTTCTTGCCCTCCCTTGCTGTATTTTAAAAACATCCCAATCTTCAGATCTGTTACTATTTCAAGAAGTCTTTTTGTTTCATCTTATACAATCATTAGCTTCCTTTGTCAGTCATGGTTGAATGACCATTTTTGAGATTTTGTACCTTGTGTGTTTGCCATAAGTCATATAATAGTTCTTTAAAGACTGAGCATTGCCTAAGTACAGTCATATCTTTTAATGTATTCTCCCAATCCAGCTCAGCCAATTTGTGATTCATGCTTTCATAATTTCCTTTATTCAAATTCAATGAACCTTTGCTTCAGATTGAAGTACCTCACTGTCAGCTCCACCTCCATTTCCTTCCTATCTGTCCTTCCTAAAGATGGAATATCCTTGAATATTCAGTTTCAGCTCCGGTCACCATGCAACGATGTTTTTGAAATGGCAATTTTATCATAACCATTAACCTTTATTTAAGCCTTTAGATCATCTATCTTTTTGTAAATTCTGCATGCATTTAGATAGAGTGCCCTTAATTTTGCCTTCATCATTCCACATTCAAGGCATACTTGATGTTCAACTTTATTTCTCCTGCTTTTTTTAACTTGCCCTAGCATCTTTTCTGCTTTCTGTTATCAATTTTACTACCTTTCAGTTTGGATTACGTCTCCCTCCCATCAGAATCCCAACCGACCCCAACTGCACCAGCAAACGTCACTGCAAGGATACCAGTCTTACCCCTAACTTTTGAGCATAGGTTAAACAGGTTAGGATTCTTTTCATTGAGAAGAATTGAGAGGTGATCTCATTGACCCATTCTTAATGATTCTTAAACATTCTGAAGGATTCCTAAAGGGCCTGACGGGGTGAACGCTGACAGGATGTTTCCCCTCATGGGAGATTCCAGCACTAGAGTGCATAAGTTCAGAATAAAGGGTGCCAATTTCAGACTGAGATGAGGAGGAATTTCTTCTCTCAGACAGCTGTGAATCTTTGAAACTCCTTGCCAGAGAGAGCTATTTAAGGTGGACAGATGGTTGCTTGATCAATGGAGGAATCAAGGCTTTTGGGAAAAGGGATGTGAGGGATGTTGGATTAGCCATGATCCTACATGGTAATTCAGCCTTGAAGGGCTGAACAGCATACTTCTGTTCCGATTTCTTCTGGTCTTATGTTCTAAGATGTAACCCATCCAGCTTGCTGACCTGAGCTAGTCCCAACACCTCTAAAATATCATACCCTCCCTTGTACACCAGTTCTCCAGCCATGTGTTCAATTGATTAATCATTTTATTCTTAGGTTTAATAACGTGTGGTACTGAGTGTAATCCTGAGATTACATCTGTTGAAGGCCTGCTTTTTAATTTCCTTCCTAACTCCTTGAAATCTGCCTTTAGTATCTCAACTCTCTTCCCACCTAGGTTGTTAGTATCAATGTGGGCTATGACTCTGGCTGATCCCCCTCCCCTAGAAGGAAACCCTGCAATCACTTTGTGACATCTTTGACCCTGACCCCAGGGAGGCAACACATCATCCTGCAGTCATGTTTGCTGCCAGAGAAATAGCAGATCCCCCGACTCTGGAATTCTTGTAACTATTGCCCTTGTTTTCTTTCTCCTCCTCTGTGCAGCTGAGAGGCGCTTGCTACCATAGCTCTACAGGACTCCATGAGGAACCATTGCCTTCATTAGTTCATAAAATGGAACATTGATTGACAAGCAAGATAGATCCAGGTGACCCCTGCACTACCTACCTGGTAGTCACCAGTCCCTCTCTGCCTAAACATTTCTAATCTGCAGTGTGGGACCACCTCTCTGTTAGCACTATCCACATTGTCCTTTGCCACACAGATGCACACCAGTGACTCTAACCACTGCTCCAAATCCCAAAGCTCAACTTTGCTGAGCCAGTGCCACCTTCTTCTGATCTGTTTGTCTGGGAGATTGGAAGCTCCAGGACTTCACACATACCGTAGGGCACATGTTGCACTCATCTTCACTCACTTGGCTTCCAATAACTCTGCCCAAGTCAAGGTATCTGCGCAGTTCAGGCTGTCTCTGCTCATGGAAGGTGAGTGGAGGTTCAGAGCATCATTTTCTCGTTGTCCACCGCATGAATAGAATTGATAAAGGGACCTTGGCTAGTCCATGTCTCTAGGTGATGTTGATTTCCTGTCACAGAAGCTTCACTTCACCTGCTCCTCTTAGAGATATTATTTTCTGTAACAGTGTACTCACTTTACCAATAGTTCTCAGTGATGCTCTCTGCCTGTATAAAGATCCTCACTTCATCTGCTCCTCCATCAAAAAGCCATTAAACTAGTTGGAAATAATTCAGGCAGCCAAGCTAATAGCCAGAAATACCCTGAAAATGGGAGATACCAATAGAGAGAAGATCTCCTCTCAATATGTTCCAAATTCAGGTTTGCCGAAGAATCAACCTCCTCAAAAGTCAACAAGAGACCTCACAACCTGGTAGGAATCCTTTACTTTAGAAGCCCCTCTCTTTAACCTCAAAGAGAGATTTAACTCTTCAACCTGAAACCAACTAAGAAACTATGGGTCTTCCACGAAAGAGACTGAGAACATTATAAGCTGCAACAGTATTACATCCTCAACTTTATCAAGGATTATAGGGAAAGAGAAGGAAGATGGACGATGTGGAATGTCAGATCAGCCATGATCCTATTGAATGATGGAGCAGGCTCAAGGGACCAAACAGTCTACTCCTGTTCCTATTCCTTGTAGTCTTATGGTTTATCTAATTTTTGTTAATGTGAGAACACGTATAAAACAAATCAGCGAAATGTTGCATTATTTTTGTAGTTAGTGAAAATAGATACTCTTTATTTTTACAACTTTTAAAAAGCTTGCTTCTGGAGTGATTAACTTGAGATGTTCTGAGCTTAAGAAAATACATACCTCTTCTATACAAACATCTAATTATGGGCAGACTGGTTTTAGACCACAAGGATCCGTGCTGGGTCCTCTACTTTTTTGTCATTTATATAAATTATTTGGTTGTGAGTATAAGAGGTATAGTTAGTAAGTTTGCAGATAACACCAAAATTGGAGGTGTAGTGGACAGCAATGAAGGTTACGCCAGATTACAACAGGATTTTGATCAGAAGGGCCAATGGGCTGAGAAGTGGCAGATGGAGTTTGATTGAGATAAATGCGAGGTGCTGCATTTTTGGAAAACAAATCTTAACAGGACTTATACAATTGATGGTAAGATCCTTGGCAGTATTGCTGAACAAAGAGACCTTGGAGTGCAGGTTCAAAGCACCTTGAAAGTAGATTCGCAGTTAGACAGGATAGTGAAGAAGGCGTTTGGTATGCTTTCTTTTTTTGGTCAGAGTATTGAGTACAGGAGTTGGGAGGTCATGTAGCGGCTGTACAGGACATTAGTTAAGCCACTTTTGGAATATTGTTTGCAATTCTGATCTCTTTCCTGTCGGAAAGATGTTGTGAAACTTGAATGGGTTCAGAAAAGGTTTACAAGGATGTTGCCAGGGTTAGAGGATTTGAGCTATAGGGAGAGGCTGAACAGGCTGGGGCTGTTTTCCCTGAAATGTTGGAGGCTGAGGATAACCTTATGCTGGTTTATAAAATCATGTGGGGCACGGATAGGATAAATAGACAAAGTCTCTTCTCTGGGATGGGAGAATCCAGAACGAGAGGGCATAGGTTTAGGATGAGGGTGGAAAGATATTAAAGAGGCCTAAGGTGCAACTTGTTCACACAGTGGATGGTACGTGTATGCAATGTGTTGCCAGAAGAGGTGGTGGAGGCTACTACGATTGCAGCATTTAAAAGGCATCTGGATGGGTATATAAAAAGCAAGGGATTTGTGGGATCTGGGATGGGTGCTGATAGGTGGGATTAGTTTGGTTTGGGACCAAAGGGTCTGTTTCCGTTTTGTACATCTCCATGACTACATGGTTTTAGACAGTAAAGGGAACATATAAATGCATGACATTAAGAACTTCTCAAGAGCTTTGAGGTGAATGGGGCAGGGAGGTGGGCAGGCAGAAAAATCTGAAGTAGCATCTTTTTCTAAGTTCAAATGGGAAGACACATCCAAGTTCTTCCCCAAATTCTGACCTGCCTTTGCCCCTTACACCATATCACCATAATGACTTTACCCTGAAATGAGAGCAGAATCGTTTGAATCAATCCTCAAAATATTTTACACACCTTTTCCCTGCCAACCACACAATTGATGAGAAGAGTGAGTGCATTGGCGTGGGCAGGCGCCAAGAAGATTGCACTGTCACCCTGCCTTTTACAGCATGATGACAGGGAAATTTTAAAGCCTGGTTTGATCAATCTCTGACATAAACAAGATAGGAGGAGCTGTGAGGAGCTGTTTTGAAGATAGGCATGCACTGGATTATGGGCAGCAGGGAACAGTTGCAGGAGACCCAAACAAGCAATCTCCTCTTTTTTGTTTCAGAATGCGCACTGAAGTGAGGTTCAAAGGAGAAAGTGCAGCCTGTTGCATGGAAGGCCGAAATGTTGTGGAGTCTAGAGAAGTGCTCTGATTTTCCTGGCAATGAAACAGACAAAATAAATGCAAGGAGTTCACCTTCTCAGACCTCTGCTGTTCTTGAATTACCCTTTCCGACTTCGTGGGCACTTAAGGCTCTCTCTTGAGCTTTGGGGAACAGGCTGGAGTCCATTGTCATTCGGTCCCAATAATGGCATTAGTGTCTGATCTGGTTGAAGACAAATATTTGGATCCCCTGACAATATAAAGTAACAGTGACCTGGAGTTATTACGCAATTGGACCAATGTTGAGAAGATTTCCAAATATCTTAATTTCCCTCAAATAGACATAATATTTCCAATCATTTTGAATTTATTTTCTTCCAGTTTTATGTCTTCCATTATCGGCATTAATTTTCAATTAATTTCCATATGGTTTCCTTTGAATCTTTTAGTTTCACTTTACAAATTTAGGTGGTGAATCAGGGATGTAAAAAATGTTAATGAATAGCTCTAGAGATTTTGTAATGAAAAATGATAGTCCGGGCTATTATTGCATTATATTATCATATCAAATAATGAATGGTAAGGAGTTAAAGGATTGTAATTTAACTGAGCAATTCAGATTAAGTCATAAAGTGCAAGAACAAAGATCAAGTGGCTTCTGAGATTCATTATTGACTGCTTCTAGTGTTCTCTCATCAACAGCAAAAATATCACTGCGACAGGATTCTCAGGCCCACTTGTCAGATGTTATAATACTTGCATTGTTACTCACGAGGATGTGAAAAATATTCTAACTTTGAATGATAGCAGATTAAGCCTGACCAAAACCAATCTGTTGCATGAAGCTTGAGCATGTTGTGATATAGATTGCTTTTTAATGAAATACAGGAGAATGTTTTATTTTCTCTCTAATTCATGGAAAAAAAATGAAAAGTGTAGTGTTTGCGAACCTACAATTTTAAGATGTCATAAATTAGATAGAAAATTCAATAGTATCATGATTATATCAAATAATTTCATTCCATGCTGAAACAATTTGTTTCACTTTTGTGAGGAGGAAGGAAAGGCAACACACATTTATCATTGTACTCTGTTCCAAATAAAATAAGTAGTTTACTTTTGAAGTGCTCGGGTAAAAAATGGGGTCTGCAGATGCTGGAGATCACAGTTGAAAATGTGTTGCTGGTTGAAGCACAGCAGGTCAGGCAGCATCCAAGGAATAGGAAATTTGACGTTTTGGGCATAAGCCCTTCATCAGGAATGTTGTCCTGAGCTGGGGTAGGGCTGATTGCAGGGAATGTAGGTAGCGACGCATGGCTGCAAGGGTGGAGCGGAGGATCCGGAGGGAGGTCTGTTGCTGGAGGCTTCGGATTTGTTGTAGGTACAGGTTGTCCTGGTTGGGTCCAAATTTTGTTGGTTGGAATGTAGTTGGGAGTCCGTGTGGGATCAGTCGGTTCTGTAGGCAGGTGCTGAGGAAGGAGATGTGGCTGTGGTAACGAGTCTGTTTGAGAACGTGGCTGAAGAGTTTCTGTGCAGAGGAGATGACCTGGGGGGTGCAGTGAGAGAGAGACTCACTGAAATCCTTGTAGAGGGAGGAAGAGAGCTTCTTCAAGGAAGGCATCCTTGCAAGAGGATTCGCAGTAGGTTAAAATCTTCGGGTAAAAAATGGGGTCTGCAGATGCTGGAGATCACAGTTGAAAATGTGTTGCTGGTTAAAGCACAGCAGGTCAGGCAGCATCCAAGGAATAGGAAATTCGACGTTTCGGGCATAAGCCCTTCATCAGGGCTCATGATGAAGGGCTTATGCCCGAAACATCGAATTTCCTATTCCTTGGATGCTGCCTGACCTGCTGTGCTTTAACCAGCAACACATTTTCAACTACTTTTGAAGTGCAGCTACTATTACTACATAAGGAAATACAGCTAGGCAAAAGTGAGGACTGCAGATGCTGGAAACCAGAGTTTAGATCAGAGTGGTGCTGAAAAAGCACAGCAGGTCAGACAGCATCCGAGGAGCAGGAAAATCGACGTTTCGGGCAAAAACCCTTCATCAGGAAATACAGCAACCATTTTTACATTTAGCCAGGTTTCATAGATAGCAAATGAATTGAGGGAGGGTTTTTTCCTTTTCCAACAATACTTAACTGGAATTGGGCTCAGGACTTTACATGCTATCAAAGGGATAGTGAGCAGATGTATAGGGATGTATGTGGTGTAACAATAATGTGTGACAGGATAGATGGACCAGTATATCTCTCCCTGTAATGTTGTCTTTATAATTCTCTTTTTTAGCAAAGTATTTTACCTTGCATTTATCAGTACAATTACAAGCATGCTAAATTTTAAACAGTCTCAACAATTAATGTTGTAGGATGAAAAAGGTTCAGTTGTCTTAAAATTGAACAAGTCTGCAGGTCCACATGTGATGTATCGCAAGCTGTTGAGAGCAACAAAGGAGGAGATATCAGGACTGAAAAATGTGTTGCTGGAAAAGCGCAGCAGGTCAGGCAGCATCCAAGGAGCAGGAGAATCAACGTTTCAGGCATCACACCTTCTTCAGGAATGAGGAAGGTGTGCCAAGCAGGCTAAGATAAAAGATAGGGAGGAGGGACTTAGGGGAGGGGCATTGGAAATGTGATAGGTGGAAGGAGGTTAGGATGAGGGTGATAGGCCGGAGAGGGGGTGGGGAGGAGAGGTCGGGAAGAAGATTGCAGGTCAAGAAGATAGTGCTGAGTCCGAGGGTTGGGACTGAGGTAAGGTGGGGTGAGGGGAAATGAGGAAGCCAGAGAAATCTGCATTCATCCCTTGTGGTTGGAGGGTTCCTAGGCAGAAGATGAGGCGCTCTTCCTCCAAGTGTCGTGTTGCGTCTGGCGATGGAGGAGGCCAAGGACCTGCATGTCCTTGGTGGAGTGGGAGAGGGAGTTAAAGTGTTCAGCCACGGGGTGGTTGGGTTGGTTGGTGCAGGTGTCCCAGAGGTGTTCCCTGAAACGTTCCACAAGTAGGCGGCCTGTCTCCCTAATGTAGAGGAGGCCACATCAGGTGCAGCGGATGCAGTAAATGATGTGTGTGGAGGTGCAGATATGGAAGGATCCCTTGGGGTCTTGGAGGGAAGTGAGGGGGGAGGTGTGGGTGCAAGTTTTGCATTTCTTGCAGTTGCAGGGGAAGGTGCCGGGAGTGGAGGTTGGGTTGGTGGGGGGTGTGGACCTGACGAGGGAGTTGCGGAGGAAGTGGTCTTTCCGGAACGCTGATTGGGGAGGGGAGGGAAATATATCCTTGGTTGTGGGGTCTGTTTGGAGGTGGCAGAAATGACGAAGGATGATAAAATGTATCTGGAGGTTGGTGGGGTGGTAGGTGAGGACCAATGGAATTCTGTCCTGGTGGTGATTGGAGGGGTGGAGTTCAGGGCAGAGGAGCAGGAAGTGGAGGAAATGCAGTGGAGAGCATTGTCAACCACGTTTGAGGGGAAATTGCAGTCTTTGAAGAAGGAGGCCATCTGGGTTGTTCGGTATTAGAATTTGTCCTCTGCAGATGCGGCAGAGGCGAAGGAATTGGGAGATATCGGGATGCTGGTATTAATTTTCAAATCTTATCTGGTCAGATGTGAGGTACCAGAAGAAGCCAGACTGTTAATTTAGGGAAGGGATAAATTAGGAAATTACAGGCCGACCAGAATAGCATCAGTGGTGGGGAAGTTAATAGAAGGAATTCTGAGCTTCAAAAAATGTCTGCACTTGGAGAGATACAGATTAATCAAAGATAGTCAGCATGGATTTTTTAAAAGAAGGTCATATTTGACAATTCTGATCAAACCTTTTCAGGAAGTAACCAGGAGTGTTGCTGAGGTAATTGATTTGATCTGGTCTACATGGACATTAACAAGATGTTTCATAATAGAATCATCAAGAAAGTAAGATCCCCTGGGATTTAAGGCAAATGTCACATTGAATCCAAAATTGGTTGAGAGGGAGGCAGCAGACGGTAATGGTAGAGGGACGTTTCCATGACTGGAAATTTATTTCTAGTCAGGTTTTGTAGAGCTCTGACGTGCTCCTTGTGGTTCATGAATGATTGATGTACATAAATGATTTGGACTTAAATGGAATGGGTATGATCAAGAGGTTCCAGATGACATGAAAATAGCACAACATAGTGGCTCAGTGGTTAGCACTGCTGCCTCACAGCAGGGATCTGGGTCCAATTCAAGCCTCAGATGACTGTCTGTCTGAAGTTTGTATGGTCTCCCCTTGTTTGCTGAGTGCTTTGATTTCCTCCCACAGGAAAGGTGGATGGGCCATGCTCAATGACCCCATTTTGTCCAGAGATGTGCAGGCTGACTGAATTAGCCATGTGGGGTTAATGTGGGGCTGCGGTCCGACGGGGATATGGTGGGATGCTATTCAGAGGGTTGGTGCAGACCTATTGAGCTGAACAGCCTCTATCTGCACTCCAGGGATTCTACAATGAGGAGGATAGCTGTACATTGCAAAAGGATATTAATGGACTTGCAGAGAAATGGTGAATGAAATTTAACTCAGACATGTTTGAGGTAGTGAACTTGGAGAGGGCTAAGCTGGATTATATTATGACAGGTAGGACTGTAGAAAGTACTGAAGATAGAAGGACCTTAATATGCATATCCAAAGCTTTCTGAAGGTTGGAGCATAAGTAGATAAGGTGGTTAAGAAAGTATATGGGATATTTTATTTCATTAGCCAAGGCAAAGCACAAATGTTTTGTGAGTTCAATTGCTTATCTTAAATTGGTTCATAAATGGAAACGGCAAAAATCAAACTCTCAGCAGGTCTGGCAGCATGTGTCAAGAGAACATTTTGTGTCCAGTGGCCCTTCATCAGAACTGATGGTATCTAGGATAAAGTTGATTTTTTATGCAGAAGATAGAGTGGGGGGGTCAGGGGTGGGTGGGGCAGGGATAAGGAGTAAATGACAGGTGAAGACAGAGCCCAAAAATAGAGAAGAACAGTTGGACAAACAAATGACTAGATACTGGTCAGCCTAGGAGGATGAATAGCTACTATTAGGGACTATTGGTGGCTGACAATGGGTTGTGTGTAACAGCAGACCATGTGATAATAAGGCCTGGTTTGTTGAGAGTTGGGGTAAGGACACGGGAGAAAATGCCGGAAGCCCTAAAACTGTTAAACACAATATTGAATCCAAAAGGATGTGGAGTTCCAAGTGGAAGATGAGGTGCTGTTCTTCCAGCTTGTGCTGGGCTTCACTGGAACACTGCAGAAACCAAAGATAGAGATGTTGGCCAGGGAACAGGATGGTGTGTTGAAGTGGTAGGCAAGTGGAAGCTCAGGTTCTTCTTTTGCAGACAGAACGTAGGTGAAGTGAAGGTAAAGTGCTGCTTCACATGGAAGGTGTGTTGGGGCCCTTGGATAGGGAGGACGAAGCAAGTAAATGGGCAGGTGTTACACCTTGCAGATATGGGGAAGGTGCCATGATGCTATGGGGGCTTGTTGGGAGTGAAGGAAGAGTTGTCAAGGCTGTGCCAGAGGAAAAGGTCCTTGCAGAAGGTTGACAAGGAAGAAGAGAGGGATTTGGGGTTGGTAGTGGCAGAAATGGAAGCTAATGATCCTCTGGATGTGAATGCTGGTGGGATGGAGGGTGAGGACAAGGGGACCCCTACCACTGTTGTGGGAGGGAAGAGTCAGGGTGAGGACTGAAGTGTCAGAGATGTATTGGACCAGCTCAGGGCCCTGGCAACTACAGTGTTGGGAACGTCTGGTTGAAGAAGAAGGTGGACTTTTCAATGGCCTCCTTACTGAAGTCGGCATCATCAGGATAGATGTGATGAAGACAGAAGAACTGGGAGAATAGAATACAGTCTTTACGGAAGTAGGATGTGAGGGGGTATAGCCAAGGTAACTGTTGAAGCCAATAGGTTTGTCGTACATATTGGTGGCCAAGCTATCCCCAGAAATGGAAACAAATGAGGAGGAAATTGGGGGAGAACTCAGAGATGGAATAGCTGAAAGAAAGAGAGGAATGAAATTTGGAAGCAAAAGTCAACAAACATTTCCAATTCTGAACAAGAGAGGGAAGCAACACTGATGATATCATCAATATATCGGAGAAAGAGTTGTGCGTGAGGAGCCGGAATAGGATTGGGACAAGGAATGTTCTACATCACCCACAAAGCGACTGGCATAACAGGAATCCACATGGATACTTATGGCCACCCCTTTGACCTGAAGAAAATGAGGAGAGTTAAAAGAGAAGCTGTTCAGAGTGAAAAAAAGTTCGGCCAAGTGGAAGATGATGGTGGTGGATGGAGACAGTTCAGGCCTTTTTTCTATGAAGAAGCAGAAAGCTCTGATACCATACTGATGGAGGGATAGTCATGTAAAGGGATTAAATCTTAATTTGGCTGTTCATGGAGCTATTAGGTTTAGGATTAGCTCAATTAAGTGGTATGTAAAATATCTTTCTGGACTGATAGCAGCATCCCTTACAGTATGTAGGTGGTCCACTTCCGCAATGAACTGATCAATACAAAAAGCATGTTCCTTTGATTGTTTGTAGTAACTGCACTCAACTGCACCACGTTTGACAACCCACATCAAATGATCTAGTGTTAGATGTAAATCCATGATTGGAGAGCAATTGTTAAATAGTGTTAAGTGCATTAATAGTTACATTTACATCCAGTTTGTAAATAAACCATCAAGGTTGTAGCATTAAAGACAATGTACAGTGGATAGATGGAAATTTGAAATTAGTTCAGAGAACGCTGAAGAAACTCAACAACTCTGACAGCAACTGTGGAGAAAGAAAGAGTTAACTTCTCGAATCCAGTATGATTCTTCTTCATAAGTTTGTAATGTGGCTCACTTATGCTTCCTAGAAGTGAAACATACTCACATGCCGGGAGCCGTTCTCTGCACATGAAAGGAGAATGTTCAAACCTTGCATCTTTTTGAATTTCCTTGGAGCTTGGGAAGCTGATAATTCCCTTTAACTTTCTATATGATGGCAACTCAAACAACAGAGTTGACTTACTAATCATTCAGCATTTCTTCTCTCCTGTGCCATAACTTGTAATCATTTGAAATTTGTCATTCTTGCATTTGCCTTGATAAATGCAAGCTGAAAAACCCTCAGCAACACATCTTTTTTTTTCAGCAATATTCAAATTCTCTAGTATCAAACAATTGTGTTTTATTAACTTTCCAACAGAGTGATTTGAAACAAAAACTAGCTTTTCTTGACATGGGAAGGAAATTTTGCCAAGTAAGAAAATGTGACATAAAAGATGAACATTTTATTGCAATGTTAAATAAATAACATTATGGTATCTATAAATCTTAATATAGCAAAAAGAAACATATTTCTGTTGAAAGATTATAGAAATCTGCTGCAAAATACCTACTAAAAGTGTGTCACCAGAGGCAGTTTCCCACTTTGCAACCTTACATCTGCTTCATAGTCAAGGCTATACAGCTCATGGGTGCTTGGTTGGCTATTATGGGAGATGTATTGTGATCAGCAATTCATTGCATTGTTTTGTGTTATTGTTGAGTAATATAGATTACGCATCATAGATTCATGACTTGGAAAGTTCATATAGGTTTATATTACAACTCAGACTTCAGATTGCACTTGTAGAGTCATAGAGGTCTACAATACAAAAAGAGGCCCTTTGGCTCATTGAGTCTGCACAGAGATAAACCAAACACCTAACTATTCTAATCCCATTTTCCTTGGATATAAAGTCCTTCAAGAATGTGTCGGCTGCATTGCACACAGCAGCTTGTCTTATGGTTCCATTCTCATCCTTGGCCATTAGCTCATCCAGCTCTCAAAGTAACACTGCTCTTAAAAACATAATTCTATGCACCCATTTTTCCAAGATAAAAGTACACTAATATTGAAAATACATGTACATTGCTGGAGTTTCAAAACAAAAGCGATAACTGAAAAATGTAAGATTTTAAGTCTAAGAGTTTGAATAAAGTGTAGGTGTTTTGACAATCCTTCTGGATCTTGTGAAGGCATAACCTTCTAGAGATTACAATGTCACCAATGGGAATTCACAAATTGTAGGAGTGTTGGAATCTTATGTTTTGTTAGGATGTTGTTTGTTCTCCAGCTAATCTATTCCTTCATTATTCAAGCTCATTTTTGTTTTGTACACAATTGGAGTATTATACAGTTCCCCAAGTAAGGTTCTGTTTCTCTTTAATGTAACTCAATTCAGTGTTGTGACCGCAAAAGGACCTAAGCTCACTGAACTCTTTGACTATCTCTGCAGGTAACTATTCTCCCTGTGTAAGATGTATGTCCACAGGCAGATTCATCAGTTCCACACCAGAAAGCCAGTCACCCACCATCTATATTCTCCCTTGCTTTTGAGAAAGTCTTTTTTGTTTATTTTGATTTGATTTATTTTTGTCACATGTATTGAGATACAGTTACCAATATTGCTTTGTACGCTAACCAGACAAATCACACCTTACAAAATTACATCAGGATAATAAAACAGAATGTAGACTATAGGGTCACAGCTACAGAAAAGGTACAAAGAAAGATCAACGTAATATATGAGAGGTTTGTTCATAAGTCAGATAACAATGGGGAAGAAGATCACAGAGTCATCGAATGGAAACAGACCCTTTGGTCCAACTAGTCCATGCTGACCTTATTCCCACACAAAACTAGTCCTACCTGCCTGCATTGGCCCCTATCTCTCAAAACCATACCAATTCATGTACTTTTCCAAATGTCTTTTAAATGTCGTAACTGTACATGCATCCATCACTTCCTTTGGCAATTCATTCCACATGCTAATCACTCTTTGCGTAAAAAAGTTGTCCCTCATGTTCTTTCAAAATCATTTTCCTTTCACCTGAAAAATTTGCCTCCTAGTTTTGAACTCCTCCACTTTAGGTTAAAATACCTTCGCTATGCAACTTATCTATGACACTCATGATTTTGTAAATCTTTATAAGATCACTCCTCAACTTCCTATGCTCTAGTGAAAAAAGGTCCCAGCCAATCCAGCCTATTTTTATAACTCTAACCCTCCATTCCTGGAAACATCCTGGTAAATCTTTCTTGAATCCTTTCATGTTTATCCTTCCTATAACTGGGTAGCCAGAACTGCGTATGGTACTTCAGGAGAGGCCTCACCAATGTTCTGTCCAACCTTAAAAATGATGTCCCAATACTTGTACACAATGTGGTCTGAGAAATAAAGGCAAGCATGCTAAATGCCTTCTTAACCACCCTGTCTACCTGTGATGTATCTGAATCCCTAGGTCTCTCTCGTGTACAACACTATGCAGAGCCCTACCATTAATTATATAAGTCCAGTCCTTGTTTGTTCTAACAAAATGCAATAACTTGCATTTATTCAAATTAAACTCTATCTGCCACTCCTCAGCCCATTGATGCAATTGATCATGATCTCTTTGTAAACTTAGTTAACTTTTATCACTGCCCACTATTCCACCAATTTTAGTGTCGTTTGCAAGCTTACTATCCATGCCTTCTAAATTCTCATCCAAATTGTTTATATAAATGTCAGATAAAAGTAGACATTGCTGGTCATAGGCCTCCAGTCCGAGAAACAACCTTCCACCACCACCTTCTTTCTCCTACTAAAAAGCCAATTTCGTATCGAGTTCGCAAGCTCATCCTGAATCCCACGTGACCTAACATCACTAATTCATCTAGGCTTTAGTAAAACCCAATTAAACAATAGTTACTGCTCTGCCCTCATCAGTCATTTTAGGTACTTCCTCAAAAACTCAACCAGGTTTGTGAGACACAATTTCCCTTGCATAAAACCATGCTGACTATCCCTAATCATTCCTTGATAAAAACAGAAAGAACTGTTCTGTGTAAATCAGAAACAAAAGCAGAAGCTTCCGGAATAGCTCAGCAGGATTGGCAGCATCTGTGAAGAGAAAACAGAGTTAACATTTCAGGTCCAGTGACCTTTCCTCAGAATTAATCATTTCTTGCCTCTCCAAGTCCATGTAAATCCTATCCTTCAGAATCACCTCAACAATTTACCCACATTGATGTCAGACTCACAAGTTATAGTTTCCAGTCTTCTCCTTATAGTCTTTCTGAAAATAAACATTTCACATTAGCCACTCTAATCTGTTGTTGCATGTTTTCAAATTTTTGTATCTTCTGTCCGATGGAAGAGGGTGGAAAGGAATATAACTGGGTTGGGAGAGGTCTTTGATTATGCTGGCTGCTTTCCCAAGGTAGCAGGGAGAGGAGACGGAGTCAATGAAAGGAAGGCTGGTTTTTGTGATGGACTGTGCTGCATGCACAACTCTCTGCAATTTCTTGTGGTCTTGGTCAAATAAAATTTCCTAAGAGTCACTCATTCATGGGATGTGGATATCACTGCCTTTGCACCAATTTGAACTTCTCTGCCATGCCGTGCCTCGCCTTCCCTTTTTTTTGTGTGTCTTGCTCCCTCATCCAGAGTTGAAGGCTCACAGTTTTAGTGACTTGCCTTTGGTGCAGACAGAACATCAAGCAACTTGTCATGGTTGTCACCAGTCATCGGTCAAACAGTTGCTATATGGAACTGCACTGTGTCAACACTGCACCTGCCCATATGCCAGCATATGTGAAAAGGTCATGTCTCAAAATCTAAGGGGAGAAGTCCTCAGTCAAGTGAAAGGGACACAGCCTTTAGTCAGAATCCCAGCACTATAAGTCAAAAGTAGCTTCTGCAGTTGGTCCAGGTCATTGGGCATAGCATGTCAGCTGCTTGCATCAGTCAGAGTCAGAGTGTCCATATCTTTAAAGTCTGAACAGTGGCTCATGATCAGTAATGCAGGTGCAGTGCAACTAATGCTTGGATCCATGGTATGTCAGTCAAGGGGCTGCACAGAGATCAGTCAGGGGACTGGTCATTTATCAGTCAGGGTTGTCTGACATGGTCGGACGAGGGAGTGGAAACAGTCAATTCTGGTTTTCTGTCCACAGAAATTCAGGGATGGTGGTTTATCAGTGCCCACAGCTGTAGTAGAGAAGCTGGGCAACTCAACTATAAGATATAGGAGCAATGGGACAGCCCATTGAGCCCACTACTTTACCAATCGATGAGTTTGTGGTTGATCTGACAATCTTCAAGTCCACTTTCCTGCCTTGTTTCACAACCATTCATTCAATTGCTGATTAAAGGTCAATATTGGCTGTACATCTTTGTTGCTCTATGACTCTATTACTCTGAAATTGTAACCTCTGGTCCATGACTCTCTCACAAGGGGCAACAACCTCTCCACAGCCATCCTGTCCAGTTCCCTTAAAACCTTATATAATTCAATAAGGTCACATTTCATTCTTTTCAACTCTAATGAGTTCAGGGCCAACCAGTCAACCTTTCCCTGTAAAAAAAATCCCTTCAAACACAGGATTAATGCAATGATACTTCTCTGGACTGCCTCCAATGCCACTATATCACTCCTTAGATAAGGAGTCAAGAACCATTCACAGTATTCCACTTGTGGTATAACCAGTGCTTTGTAGAGTTTTCAAAAAGACCCTTTTTCTTGACTAATTAATCTCTTTGAAATAAAAACCAATTTTATTGCCTTTCCTATTATCTGTTGAACCTCCATGCTAGCTTTTTGGGATTATGCACAGGAATTCCCAAAACCCAGTGTGCTATAGCTTTCTGCAGTCTTTCCCCATATAAATATTTAGCTCCTGTATTCTTCCTGCTAAAATGCATTTTCCCATATTTTATTCCATCAGCCAATTTTTCTTCCCACTTCCTTAACCTGCCTACATTCTATTGAGTCATTAGTGTCTTCTACCATGAAGACTAATTTTTATTCAATTTCTCTTCTGTTTCCAGATTCTTTGTTATTATGCTCTCAGCCTCAATCTCTAAATGTTCATTTTGACTGGTGGCTTCCTTTTTAGATATTTAAAGGAGGTCTTCGTGACAGTTTTGATATTACTTGCAAGATTACCCTCAATGTTTAATTTCTCCTTCTCTTTATTTTGCTCATCTTTTGTGGGTTTTAAAATTTCTCGATTGTCTGTCTTACTACTAATGTTTGCCACGTTGTATGATTTAGCGATTTTTGAGAAGATTTGTAGCTCAGGTTGATGATAATAGAGAGGCGGGACATACCACTGGGGCTTCACCAGAGACTCTCACCAATGACGTTACCTAGTATGGTGACGAAATGTCTGAAGAGAAATCTTCAAGCTCAATGAACTAACTTACATACTTAACATTGTATGATTTTTCTTTCAAGCTGATGCTGTCCTAAATGCAGAGGTTGGAGTAGCACACTAGGATGCAGAATGGATGATAATTCTAAAAGGGGGCATCTCACCTTTTAAGGAAGTATTTGAGAGAAAGGAGTAATGCAGGAGGAGGTCTTTGGCAGTCAGTCCCACTGATGGAGGGATAACCCACTATAATGCTTGGCATAATGATTTCAGCCTGTTCAGCCTCTCCTTATAGTTCCAATCCTCCAACCCTGCAACATCCTTGTAAATCTTTTCTGAACCCTTTCAAGTTTCACAACATCTTTCCGATAGGAAGGAGACCAGAATTACACACAATATTCCAACAGTGGCTTAACCAATGTCCTGTACAGCCCCAACATGACCTCCCAACTTCTGTACTCAATACTCTGAACAATAAAAGAAAGCATACCAAACGCCTTCTTCACTAACCTATCTACCTGTGACTCCACTTTCAAGGAGTTATGAACCTGCACTCCAAGGCCTCTTTGTTCAGCAACACTCCCTAGTATCTGAATTAAACTCCATCTGCCACTTCTCAGCCCATTGGCCCATCTGGTCAAGATCCTGCTGTAATCTGAGGAAACCATCTTTGCAGTCCACTACACCTCCAATTTTGGTGTCATCTGCAAACTTACTAACTGTACTTCTTATGCTCATATCCAAATCATTTATATAAATGACAAAAAGTAGTGGACCCAGCACTGATCATTGTGGCACTCCACTGGTCACAAGCTTCCAGTCTAAAAAACAACCCTCCACCACCACCCTCTGTCTTCTACCTTTGAGCCACTTTTGTATCCAAATGGGTAGTTCTCCCTGTATTCCGTGAGATCTAACCTTGCTAATCAGTCTCCCATGGGGAACCTTGTTGAATGCCTTACTGAAGTCCACATAGATCACATCTACCACTCTGTCCTCATCAATCCTCTTCGTTACTTCTTCAAAAAACTCAACCAAGTTTGTGAGACATGATTTCCCATGCACAAAGCCATGTCGACTATCCCCAATCAGTCATTGCCTTTCCAAATACATGTACATCCTGTCCCTCAGGACTCCCCCCAACAACTTGCTCACCACCGACATCAGGCTGACTGTTCTATAGTTCCCTGACTTGTCCTTACCACCCTTCTTAAACAGTGACACCACGTTACCAACCTCCAGCCTTCCAGCATATCACCTGTGACTATCGATGATTCAACTATCTCAGCAAGAGGCCCAGCAATCACTTTTCTAGCTTCCCACAGAGTTCAAGAGTACACTTGATCAGATCCTGGGGATTTATCCACTTTTATGTGTTTCAAGACATCCAGCACTTCCTCCTCTGTAATATGGACATTTTGCAAGATGTCACCATCTATTTCTCTACAGTCTATATCTTCCACGTCCATTTCTATAGTACATACTGATGCAAAATACTCATTTAGTTTTTTTCTCCCATTTTCTGCAGCTCCACACAAAGGCCGCCTTGCTGATCTTTGAAAGACCCTATTCTCTCCCTAGTTACCCATTTGTCCTTAATGTTATTGTAAAAACTCTTTGGATTCTCTTTAATTCTATTTGCCAAAGCTATCTCATGTTCCATTTTTGCCCTCCTGATTTTCCTCTTAAGTATACTCCTATTGCCTGTAACTCTTCTAAGGATTCACTCGATCTATCCTGTCTGTACCTTACATATGCTTCCTTCTTTTTCTTAACCAAACCCTCAATTTCTTTAGTCATCCAGCATTCACTGTACCTACCAGCCTTTCCTTTCACCCAAAAAGGGAATATACTTTCTTTGGATTCTCGTTATCTCATTTTTGAAGGCTTTCCATTTTCCAGCCGTCCCTTTATCTGCGAACATCTGCCCCTAATCAGCTTTCAAAAGTTTTCACCTAGTATCGTCAATATGGGCCTTTCTCCAATTTAGAACTTCAACTTTTAGATCTGATCTGTCCTTTTCCATCATTATTTTGAATCTTGGTTGCTGGCCCCGAAGTGCTCCCCCACTGACATCTCAGTCACTTGCCCTGCCTTATTTCCCAAGAATAAATCAAGTTTTGCACCTTCTCTAGTAGGTACATCCGCATACTGAATCAGAAAATTGTCTTGTATACACTTAACAAATTCCTCTCCACCTAAACTCTTAACACTATGGCAGTCCCAGTCTATGTTTGGAAAGTTAAAATCCCCTACCATAACCACCCAATATTTCTTACAGATAGCTGAGATCTCCTTACAAGTTTGTTTCTCTATTTCCCTCTGAATATTAGGGGGTCTATAATACAATCCCAATAAGGTGATCATCCCTTTCTTATTTCTCAGTTCCAGCCGTATAACCTTCCTGGATGTATTTCTGGGAATATCCTCCCTCAGCACAGCTGTAATGCTATCCTTCATCAAAAATGTCACACCCCATTCCTCTCTTGCCTCCCTTTCTATCCTTCCTGTAGTATTTGTATCCTGGAACATTAAGCTGCCAGTCCTGCCCATCCCTGAGCCATGTTTCTGTAATTGCTATGATATCCCAGTCCCATGTTCATAACCATGTCCTGAGTTTATCTATCTTCCCTGTTAGGCCCCTTGTATTGAAATAAATGCAGTTCAATTTATTTGTCCTACCTTATCCCTGCCTGTCCTGGCTGTTTCACTCGCTTCTGTTCTCAACTATTACAGTCTCAGATTGATCTCTTTCCTCACTATCTCCCTGGGTCCCAATCCCCCCACCTTAATAGTTTAAATCCTCCCAAGCAGCTCTAGCAAATCTCCTTGCCAGTATATTAGTCCCCTTCCAATTTAGGTGCAATCCATCCTTCTTGTACAGGTCACTTCTACCCCAAAAGAGATTCCAATGATCCAAAAATGTGAATCCTTCCCCCATACACCAGCTCCTCAGCCATGCATTCATCTGCTCTATGCTCCTATTCCTGCCCTCACTAGCTTGTAGCACCGGGAGCAATCCAGATATTACTACTCTTGAGGACCTACCTCCTTTTTAAATTCCTGCCTAGCTCTCTGTAATCTCCTTTCTGAATCTCAACCCTTTCCCTTCCTATGCCGTTGGTTCCAATATGGACAATGACCTCTTGCTGGTCTCTCTCCCCTGTGAGAACATTCTGCACCCTCTCTGAGACATCCTTGATCCTGGCAACAGGGAAGCAACACACTATTCTGCTTTTTCACTGCTGGGCACAGAAACATCTGTCTGTACCTCAAACTAGAGAATCCCCTAATACAATTGATCTCTTGGAAGTCGACGTACCACTCATTGCATTAGAGCCAGTCTCCATACCAGAAACTTGGCTGTTCATGCTATGTTCCCCATAAAATCTATCACCCCCTACATTTTCCAAAACAGCATACTTGTTTGAAATGTGTATATCCACAAAAGACTCCTGCACTAGCTGCCTACCTCTCTTATCTTTCCTGGAGTTAACCCATCTATGTTACTGTATCTGAGACTTTCCCCTCTTCCTGTAACTGCCATTCATCACATACTGTTGCTGTTGCAAATTCCTCATCGCTTCCAACTGTCTCTCCAACCAATCAATTCGATCTGATTAGATTTGCAGCCAGCAACATTTATGGCAGATATAATCCGCAGTAACCCTTAATCTCTCTTTAAACTCCCACATCTGACAAAGCAGTACATATCACTCTATTAAAGGTGCTGGAGGTAATTTCCAGCAACACATTTTTCAGCTTTGATCTCCAGCATCTGCATTCCTCACTTTCCACTGTTAATGAGTTGTGTGTTATTGCAGACCATGTGATTACAAGACTTGGTATATGTGGGTTGGGGTAAGGACATGGGAGAGCTCAAATTCAATATTGAGTCCAGAAGGCTGTTGAGTTCCCAAGTAGAAAATGAAGTGTAGTTCTTCCAGCTAGCACAGGGCTTCGCTGGAGTGCTGCAGCAAGCCTGAGACAGGGATGTTGGCCAGTGAACAGGGTGGTGTGTTGAAGTGGTAGGTAACTGGAAACTCAGGGTCTTTTTTGCAGATAGAATCTAGGTGTTCTGTGAAGCATTTGCCCAGTCTACACTTTGTTTCACCACTGTAGAGGAGACTACATTGTGAGCAGCGAATGCAGTGGACTAGATTGTAAGAAGTGCAGGTAAAGTGCTGCTTCACCTGGAAGATCTATTTGGGCTCTTGGATACTGAGGAGTGAGAAAGTAAGCAGGGCAGGTATTACACCTTCTCTGGTTCTAGTCACTATACCTTCTAGTCATTGTTGCTCAGCAATTATGACAAGGCGATGGGGGGACAAGAAACCATGACTACACTCCACATGCTCCTTCCAAACATTGAAACAAGGTGGTGCCAGTGTTAACCCAGCTAGAGCGGGAACCACATTCAGACACTCCATAGAAGTCCCCTCTCAGGATAATTCCAGATGTGCCTAGATCTTCCACCTCCACCTTACCTGCCAGCCTCAACCCTGTAGAAGTTAAAACCAAAGAAGATGAGCTAGCATTTGGGAAGGATACACTCAGTATGCCTGGATACTGTACAATAAAGTCCCCAAGGTCACCAAATAACACTCCAACACCAAGAGGCATTACTGTAAGGCAAGGTCCCTCTATCCCAGCTATGGACTCAGTGACTACATCAACATATAATGGGGGAAAAGAAAGAAGAAAACCTTTTGAAGGCATATTAGTGGCATGGGTGACACACCTCATTGTAAGTTCAATGTCCCAGATTTTCCAATGACCAGACATTTGTTACTTGAGTGTAGATGGGAGTTGTGCATGGGGACGCTACAGAATTCCTATTGTAACACACACTGAAGGAAATGTCAGTGAAATTGAAGTCGGTTTAAGTCAAAGTATTTAGAAGGTTCCAGTCAAATTAAGTAAAAATAGTTATACTATTAAATACAAAGTCTAACTCCTAAGTAAACTATTCACCAGAACCTATACTTGCCTCATGTAACCCCAGCAATATTTCCACCAGATCTCCTTACCACCCTCAGAGCCTGACCCCACACTTTCGAGGGAACCAATACACCTTCAGCTGTTCTATCTCTGAACCCCATTACCTAAGCAATGAACCAGAATTAAGATCTATTCTCTTGCCATCTGACACACTCCTCATTTCCCTACTCAACCTCCTCACACCCGCTTCCTTCCTCACCCAACCCTATCAAACTGGACTTGCTGGCCCCATCGCAACCATTACCCGTCTTCAGGGATGAGGAGGGCTTATGCCCGAAACGTCGATTCTCTTGCTCCTTTGATGCTGCCTGACCTGCTGCACTTTTCCAGCAACACATTTTTCAACTCATTAACAGTCCCCATTAATAGCTATCCACCTTCCTAGCTGGATCATTATCCATTCCTTTGACTGCCCAACTGTTCTTCTCTCTCTCTTTGGGCTCTATGTCCACTTTTCATTTACTTCTTAACCACCTCCCCAACCCCACCCACCCCACTACCCTATCTTCTGCATATAAACCACCATTTTCCTAGCTCCCATTAGTTATGATGGACCCATAACATTAACTCTGATTTCTCTCCATAGATGCTGCCAGATCTGCTGAGCTTTTCCAGCATTTTCTTTCTTTAAACTTCGCCGTAGAGACAGACAGATACTCATATGTCAGAGGAAGCAGGATTCAAACAACATTTGTCGAGTCCTACAATCTTCTGGCTGTTTGCCTCTGAGAAACCTGCTAGTCACTCCTGTACCTTTGTATGAGGTTACAGCTAGCTGAGGCCATAAGGTTATCAGGCAGCTGAGCAGGTATCTGTACTCCAGGAGTCATAGAGTCATAGAGATGTACAGCATGGAAACAGACCATTGCATCCAACTCGTCCATGCCCACCAGATGTCTTAAATCAATCTAGCCCCATTTGCCAGCAGTTACATCCCTCTAAACCCTTCTTATTCATATACCCATCCCGGTGCCTTTTAAATGTTGCAATAGTCTCCATCACTTTCTCTGGCAATTCATTCCATACATGTACCACTCTTTGCATGAAAATGTTGCCTCTTAGATCTCTTTTAAATCTTTCCCCTTTCACCCTAAACCTATGCACTCCCCCACCCCAGGGAAAAGACCTTGACTATTTACTTTATCCATGTCCCTCATGATAATATAAACCTCCAGAAGCCTCTGATCCTCCAGGGAAATCAGCCCTAGCCTATTCAGTCTCTCCCTATGGCTTAAACCCTCCAACCCAGGCAATATCCTTGAAAATCTTTTCTGAACTGAATCCTCCAAGTGCTCAAGACCTGAGTGTTTCTTCCTCAGCTAATTATAGACAGGGCAGTATTATGCTTATTAGCATGTGTGCCTGACTCTAGTCTAGCTACTGCACCTGCTGAGGCCTCGGTATGTGAGTTAGTGGAGGGTGCAAGAGGCAGTACTCTGAGGGAAGTTTGCCTTCTTCTTTAGAGGAGAAGGATGAGCTGCCTTATAATGCTGTCCTCTTGACAATGGAGGCTCAGATTCTACAGTTACTGCAGGAGACAATAGAGAGAATGAGTTGTGATATTGGGATAGATGTTGAGTTATGGCATTAGTACAATCACAGTGATGGTAATGGGAGAAAAGTACAGCAATAGACAATTATTTAATTGGTTATTTGGAAATTGAAGTTTTCGCATCACTGCATAAATGGTTGTGGCCCACTCCGGCTAAGAGTAAGAGTGTCAGATCTGATGAAATGTCAGAGCTGCCCAGACCCAAATCGATTCCAGATGATGGTTTCACTGCCCAACCTTCTCTGCGTTGAACAATGCTGTGAAGGGACTGGATGTTTTCCCTCATTATTACTCCTCAATTCCTCTCTCATCGTTCCATCAATTACTTCAATCTGCTCTTTCATTGTTCATCTCTCTGCTCAGAGAAATAAGATTCAATCCCATCAGCTTCCTCTGCTTTCATTCCACTGGCCCCTGATCTGAATCTGTCATCATTCTCTGGTTTCATTCCTATCAGCCCGCATGCGCTCTCTGAGCTCATTGTGTCCATTCGACCCGCATCCTGTTCACTCAACCCTGTGCTCCCTAAACTGCTGAATACCCACCTTCCCCTCCTGATTCCCATGTTGGTCGAGATTATTGAGGGTTTTTTGCTCTTCAGATCTTGCAGCTCACTCCTTTAAATCTGCTGTCAAAAATTGAGAAGTCTCCTCTCTGAAAGAAATACTTTGACACCTCAGTCCTTGTTAACTGCTATTCTATGGGTTCCCTCCCTATCTCCAGTCATTGAACATGTTGCCTCCCAAATCCTGGAAAGGAAGATGAGATCGTGTGAGACTGAGAGCAGAGTAAAGAATGAGGAAATGAATGTGAAGTCAGCCAAGGGGTGAAGGTCTAATGGAGAGGTGAGGATGAGGATGAGGGCTCACTCTGCAAGTCACTCCTAATTACTGTAGGTCAAGGACAGGTTATTCCCTGACCACAGATTCATTCCTTGAACCTTCTAATCTGCTGTCAAATATATCTGAGGCTACAATCTCAAATACTTATGCTATCAGTTCAAAAGCCTCTGAGAACAAAGAATGCTATTCCAACATTAGAAATCTCTATTAAATGTTCACTAGAAGAACTGACACAGCAGCTGGAATCAGTGAGGTTTTGTTCAGATAGGACAGTGATCACTTTAAGAAGGTAAGATCTGGGAGCAGGAGTAGGCAATTCAGCCCCTTGTGCCTGCTGTGTCATTTGACACGATCATCTCGTTTTGGCCTCAACTCTACTTTCCTGCTCACTCTCCATAATGCTTCAAACCATTACTAATTAAAAATTGGATTATCTCCTCCTTAAATTTATTCAATGTCCAAGCATCCACCATACTGGAAGGTAGTGAATTTCACAGCTTCATGCTCTTTTGGAGATTTACAGTGGAGGATATGGGTTCAAGGTGCAAGGAGAAAGATTTAAAGGGACCTAAGGGGCAAATTTTCACACAGAGGGTGCTGCGTGTATGGAGTGAGCTGCCAGCTAAAGTGGTGGAGACTGGTACAATTATAATGTACAAAAGGCAACTGGATGGGTATATGAATAGAGAGGTTTTAGAGGGATATTAGCCAAATGCTGCCAAGTGGGACTAGATTTATTTAGAAATATCTGGTCAGCGTGGATGAATTGGACCAAAGTGTCTGTTTCCGTGTTGTATATCTCTCTACGATTCTAAAAGTGGATAAGGGGCTGAGAAAATGAATGTGGGGCACTCATTCAGTGCTAACATGGCCTGTCTTCTTCTGGAATGAGGCAAAGAGCAGGACTGAGAGAGATGAAAATGATTGAAAGAGCTATTAGTCCTCGTGCAGACAGGTAAATGTTGGTGAGGTGTCCCAAGTGATGAGGAGTCGCCACAGAGGACATACAGGGTTAGTAGTTTGAGGAACTAGGGTGTATGACAGTAAATGAGGGAAGATGTTGAATGCAGTTGTGGGAGTGGTGGAGCATGAGCCTTGGTGAAGGTAGGTTCATTAGCAGAGGTAGAATGAGTGAGGAGCAGAGATAAGATGATTACCTTTCCCTTGTGGACCATACCATTCTTGCAGCATTTCTGGGCATTTCTCCAGATATCTGCATGACCTTCATGGCAACATTGGCTGGGCTGACAAGGTCTGCCAGTCCTGAGGAAAGAGGACAGCTCTCCTCTATACTATCCCATCCATCAGGATTTCATGGTTCCCGTTGGTAAAGTTTGAGGCTAACCTGTCTCTATCCACCATGTGTGCCAATTCCTGAGAAATAGGAACTGTGAGGACATCTCCAGACTGACAGCACACCTGTCTCTTAAGTATGATGCTGGTGCAAGGAATCCCAGCTCTCTCTCTCTTTGGCAAAAAGAAAGTAGTGTGAATGGATGCCAGTGAAGCATGTGCATTGGTAATACGGTTAGCTGCGGAAAATCCTGTGCAAAGAATTTTGTCAGGGCTAACACAGCGAAACCTTCCATGAAACTCACCAAAATTGATGTGTGGCTGATTTCTAGTTAAATTCAGTCCTGCATGTTGATGTACATGACGGATTATGCCATAACATGCCATCTTGTTTAGTTGCTCTTAAACTGCTTTTGTATGTGAAAACTGCATTTTCTGGGGAGGTCAATTGACGGAATTGTATGTTCTCTGCAGATGTCATTGTTCAGCTACAATATCTTAATACTTTCTGCAATCATAAAGCAATGCATCAAGATTGCCACATTTCTTCTTGCCCAACAAGACTTTAGCATTGAAACTGTAAGCAGGTCCATTATCCAGTCAGACAGCTCAGCCTCTGAAAAATCACAGTCATCACACTTGTCACACCACCTCCTAACAAACTGATTAATTGATTTTTGTGGCTGTTGTCTGTAAGACATCAGCTTTAGGCGATGAATTCTAAGTTTACTTTTACACAAAGCTAATTTTACAGCATTTCCCATAACTTAGCAGTTCCTCTTGAGATCAGCATGAAGTGTTGACCTTGTGAAACCCCTTGTTTCCAATGGCTAATTTTATTTTCAATTTCAGCTTTCTTGGATCTGAAACAGCTAAATCAAAAAGTACTGCCCCGTTCTTTGTTTAATCAGACTGAATTTGGACAGGATATCTCTGGCATTCGAAAGTCTTTTTTTATTCACTTATGAAATGTGGGCATAGGTGACTGAGCTAACTTTTTATTGTTAAACACCAGTTGGTGGTGGTAAGATGCCTTCTTGAACCATTGCAGTCCATGTGCTGTAGATAGGCCCATGATGCTGTTAGAAAGGGAGTTCCAGGAATTTGACCCAACAACTTGGAGGGAAATGTGTAGGTGATATTGCACCACGTAGCTGCTACCCTGCTCCTTCTCAATGAAAGTGGTTGTGAATCTCAAAGATACTGTCTGATCTTTTATTAATTTCTGCAGTGCATCTTGTAGATAGGACACACTGCTGTTACTGAACATGGGTGGTGGAGTCACTGATATTTGTAGATGTTGTCAATGAAGCAGACTGGTATGTTCTGGATAGTGTTAAGCTTCTTGATTGTTATTGGAGCGGCACTCGTCCTGGCAAGTGGGGAGTATTCCATCACACTCATGACTTATGCCTTGTAGATGATGGATGGGTTTTAGGGAGTCAAGAGATAAGCTGCTTGCTGCAGGATTCTTAGCCTCTGACAAGTTCTTGAAATCACTGTATTTATATCACCAGTCCAGTTTCGTTACTGATCAATGGTGATCCCTGGGATGCTGATAATGGAGATTCAGTGATGGTAATGCCACTGAATGTCAAGACGCAGTGGTTAGATTGACTCTGTTAAATCATCATTGCCTGGCATTTGTGTGACATGAATGCTACTTGCCACTTGTCAACACAAATGCAGGTATTGTCTAGGTCTTGCTGTGTTTGATCATAGATATTTCAATACCTGTGCAGTCATGAATGGTGCCCGACATTGTGCAATCATCAGTGAACATCCCCAATCTTGATCTTATAAGGGATAAAGCTAAGGATGGTGGGCCCAGGACACTACCCTGAGGAATCCTTTTAGAGTTGTCCTGGAGCTAAGATGACTGACCACCAACAATCACAATCATCTTCCTATATACGAGGTTTGAATCTAACCAACAGAGATCTTTCCCTTGATTCCCAGTTTTGCATAGCTCCTTGATGCCACACTGAGTCAAATGTAGCCCTAATGTCAAGAGCAGTCACTCTCAACTTACGCCTGGAATTCAACTCATTGTACATGTTTAAAACAAGGCTATATTGAAATCGGGGACCTCAGTGGCCCTGGTGGAACTTAAACTAGACATCAGTGATTTAGTTATTGTAGATCAGGTGTTTTTTGATAGCACTGTTGTTGACCTCCTCCATCACTTTACCGATGATCGAGAGTGGACTGATGAGGCGATAATTGGCAGGGTTGGATTTGTCCTGCTTTTCATGTACTGTATACACCTAGGCAATTTCCCAATTAAATTCACGTTATAGATTATGATAATCACCTTTACAATGTTTGCTATCTTTTACAATTGCTATCAATGTCTAGGAGATATATAATAGTTTAAGATTACAGCAGTTGATAAATTTGTGTGCAATCTCCTTCTAACATGCTTCTGTTGGACTCCCCTTGGCTCATTAGTATATCGTCTACTAAGAACAGAGTAGCTCTTAATAATAATACGCATGCTAATTGACTGAATGAAATTATGCAACTAAGCACTGACACTGTTACCTGATATCTGTATTGAAACACATGGCTGCAATATTCCACCTCTTGCTCTATTTCCTTATTATCAAAGAAATAATGCACATGTTGGTAAATTCTATCATCAATTCTTTATATTCCATCACAGAAATGAGTCTCACTAATGGAGGAAAATGAATGCTGATGAACTCGGAGAAAGGAGACTGGAAGGAGAAGGAGAAAGAGAAAGATGTTGGGAATTTTTCCCTCTAGTTATGTATGATATGATGATAAGTAACAGTCCACACAAAATTGCTAACTGCCATATCCAGCACCATCTTTCTTTGACAATCCTCTTCAATTTAACATTTGTAATTGCAGAGTCATGGTCATGAAGAGTAACTCAGAAGCACAGGTTAATATTCTGTGGACATGAGTTTGAATTCTACCATGGTAAATAGTCAGATTGGAGTTCAATAAAATGTAGAATTTAAAGCTAATCTAATGAGAGTCCAGTTAACCACTTTCAATTGTCATAAAAAAAATCTGGTTTACTAATCTCATTTATAAAAGGAAATTTGCCATCCTTACCTGGTCTGGTTTACATGTGACTCCAGACCCACAGCAGTGCGGTTGACTTTTAACTGCCCTCTGTAATAGCCTAACAACCACTCTGTTCAGGGCAGTTAGGAAGAGGTAATAAATACTGCCCCAGCTAGCGATGCTCATATACCAAGAATGAACAAACAGAAACGTGTTACCTCTTACCAAGGTGTGGCACGGTGGCTCAGTGGTTAGCACTGCTGCCTCACTGCACCAGGGACCTGGGTTTGATTCCTGCCTTGGGTGACTGTCTGTGTGGGTTTGCACATTCTCCTCGTGTCTGCGTGGGTTTCCTCTGGGTGCTCTGGTTTCCTTCCACTGTTGAAAGATGTGCAGGTCAGGTGAATTGGTCATGCTAAGTTGCCCATAGTGTTAGGTGCATTAGTCAGAGGTAAATATAGGGTAGTGGAATGGTTCTGGATGGGTTACTCTTCGGAGGGTCGGTGTGGACTTGTTGGGCCAAATGGAATGTAAAGAATTGATGATAGAATTTACCAATATGTGCATTATTTCTTTGATAATAGGGAATCTAATCTAAAGTGTCAGTTCAGAGACCCTCACCTGAGGGAAATTTGAAAGTAGGAATGAGGAATTGGTGCTGTGTGTTTCACAGATCAAAGGAATAGGAAGTGGATGAGGATATTCTCTCTTCCTGGTGAAGCTGGAGAAAAGGCCACTTATGTAGAACACTTTGGTGTTTTTCTGTAAATGACATAGGAGGACAAATTATCTATATGTAGGTGCTGAGAACAATCTCTCAGGTTTTGAGTGAGTTTAAAGGAATGACTGTCGAGTTTAAGGACTTTTTTGTAATTATATCATAGAAGCTTTGTTTTTATTGCAGTCAGAGATGCAGTAAGTCACAGTTCCTTTGAAAACTCCAGCAGATTCCCAATGAAAAGGCAATCAGAGCCCTATCAGTGTTTCCATCTCCATGGAAACACAAACTTCTGGAGATAGGAGACAGATTGGAACACAGCATGGTACACAGTTTCTGCATAGTAGCAACTGCTCTAGCTCTGTGTTTTCAGGATCTGACAGCTGCCATTAGCCATGACATCCTGTGGCTCAGTGGGGCTGCAGAGCCAGGATCCATTGGAATCACAAAGGCTGGTATCTGACTGCTATCTCTCTGGACAGTAGCACATGGTAAAACTTTGGTCTTCCTCTTCAGAGCAATACACCACATAAGAATATGTTGCCAGAATTATCCTCAGTGATACAGCTACCAACATCTACATGCCAGATGGTGAGGACTACCTCAGGCCTATGATGCTGCTTCATAATATGAGTGGCCAAACATCTCCTGCAATCTTGGCACTCAGGTCAAAAAAAAAAATGATGATGGTGGACACCTAAGTATAAAATATTGCATGTAGCCAGGCAAAGATGTGCCCTTTGGTTACAGAGCTATTCAGAAGGGGTGTTGGGTCCCTACACATTTATTAGAGGGTCTGAAGTATAATCACTAACGGGCTGCATTCTTTTGGATTGGTGGTTCTCATTCTTCCTCTGAGGAACAAGCAGTTTATTGAGTGCAGGTCAACAAATTTTTAAGCATGAGATAAAACTTCCTAAATTTCTGAAATGATTCATTTACTTTCACAAATTAAGAATTGCTGGAACAACTCAGCTGGTCTGGCAGCATTTGTGGAGAGAAAGAAGAGTTACATTTTGAGCCCAGGGAGCATTCTTTTAATTTAATTTGCTTTTACTTTAATTTTCACAGGCTCCTCTCCCATTACAATCAGGCTATACGTGTGCATATTATGGATCAATCTAATTCACCCCAAACACAATACATTGTAGTAGGTAAACTAATAGAACAGGTATCAATGGTGTTCCTTGTTGACAAGCAGCCATAACTCAAGCATAGCTGAAGACTCAGCAGGGCTAATTCTGGCTTTGGGCAACAGTGCAGGATGGGGAAGTATCAATTCCAGTGCACTTTTTTCATCTCTTCCAATTATCATTCCAACAAAATCTCCTTGAGGTGACTGTGAAAAGGCATTAAATGCATGAGGAAATGCAGGGTTGAATTTCAAATTTGAGGGAGTAGCAGGAATGACTTTCATCAAAAATTCTCTAAAAGTAATGTTCTTGTGTGGCTTTTGCACCAAAGCACCAAGGAACTCATTTCCCTTTATGTTTTAGGATACATTGTTGCAATGTTTCCGTTTCATTTCAATGGAGTTGTCACACTCTCTTTCACTTTTGCACTTACATTGAATTATGTGGCTGTAAAAGAGAAATAAAAAGCAATTTAAAATAAGTCAACGTTGCTTGAAGAAGAAACAAAATCAAACAGTGGTGAATGACTTAATGTACAGGAATTTGAAGGATTATGCCCCTGAGCTGTTGACTGTAGTAAGTGTGGAACATATTGAAAACTCTGTTATCTGTCATTGCTGACATTTCTTTAGGTGAAACTCATCCTAACTGATCTTAGGAAGGGCTACTAAGAATCACTCACAGTTAATTCTAGTTCCGCAAGACCCTTTCAATGACCTGGTTGGAGTAGTCATTGTAAATAACTTTTAAATATATAATTAAATATGGAACTCATTTTCTATCAATTAAAGCATTTGTCTTTTAACCAGATGTAGGTAATTTTGTTCTTGTTGCTATATTAATTGTAAAGAATTCTTCTGTTCTTTCTTTCTGTTGAAATTGAAAAGACTTTTTTTTAGAACAGTTCTTTCTCATGCACTAAACGCATGAAAGTTTCTCCACTGAACATGTCCTGTATGGTTCAGATTAGTCCAACAATTTGGCACCAATTTTACAACTTGAACATATTGGGAAAGGAGGAAAGGATAGAGAAGGTAGGGGGCTGTACCAAAATAAGCAGACTAATAAATGGAAAGCAGCACTGCCAATGTCCACTACGATTTACAACTTTGTCAATTCCCTTCTGATTAAATTCTGTCACAAAAGTGATGACACCAGAGCTAATTCAATAGGTTTCCCAGTAAAAAAAGTTCCAACCTCAGTATCTTTCTGTAGATAATTTCACTGTAACTAAAGGAAATCCAGATTCTGTAGCACACTATCGCATCATTGTGTTTGGTATTAATGGATTTTTAAAAACGTTTTAAGATAAGCATTTGGGATTGAGAATGGAATTCTCAAGCATTTGTATTGCTGAAACTTAAATATTTTTGGGAAGCATCAATTGCCAAACACTTCAGTACTTGATAAACTTCATTAACTCATTCTTAGATCTTATTGTAAGTCATACTTTTTGTAAGCTTTTAGGAACTAAGCCATGATAAGCTATTGGAGTTGTGTTTAATAAAAGTGGGATAATAGGAAAGCGTCTCTCTCTGAGTAGCATAAAAAAGTTACAGCATGTTACAATTCATGGATAATATAACAATGATTGAACAGTTGCATTCATTGTAGGTAACTTGCACAAGATTTCAATCCACAGTGTCTTCAGTCCTCATGGAACACCACTCACGCCACAACTCATTCCTAATCAGAGATGCAGAACATTGTGAAGCTCAGAAGCCTCTTTTCTTTAGGAATTGCAGCAACATTTTATACTAGGTTTTAAAATTAAAACTAGCACCATCAAACGTGATCAACAGATATTACGAATGAAGAACATCTTGTGGACTAAAGCTCGATTCTCAGTTATTAATTCAATGATACATTGGCTCCATCAATAAAGTTGGGAGCCGTTTGGAGCAGAGGATCTGTAATATCAAGTATGAAAGCCAGAAGAAGTCATGGAGCATCAGTGCGCTCAATTTCCAAAGAGTTTTTTTAGATTAGATTAGATTACTTATAGTGTGTAAACAGGCCCTTCGGCCCAACAAGTCCACATCGACCCTCTGAAGAGCAATCCACCCCGATCCATTCCCCTACATTTACCCTTTCACCTAACACTTCGGGCAATTTAGCATGGTTAATTCACCTAATCTGCACATTTTTGGACTGTGGGAGGAAACCCCCACAGACATGGGGAGAATGTGCAAACTCCACACAGACAGTTGCCTGAGGCAGGAATTGAACCCAGGTCTCTGGTGCTGTGAGGCAGCTGTACTAACCATTGTGCCACTGTGCCACCCACTTGACTGGTTAGAATATTATTTCCAGGATTGGTAGCCACTTTGTGACAGGATTGCAACTGAAACATCTCAAGGGGCAATCAAAGGATGGACTATGCTGGAGTTATAAGAACCTGAAGGAGATATGTTGTAATTGATACAGGATGAACCCAGGCTGCATCTTGTTTTGTGACACCTCTTGATATAATGAGGTGAGAGGTTGAAGAGAGGTTCTCTTCCATAGCAACAGGAATAAGAAGTCTGTTAAAATGACTTTATTGTTGGTGGTTGAATGCTTCAGTAACAAGTGGTACAATATCAAGAATGACAAGTACTGAATCCTTTGATAACCTAACCATGCCAGGAAATGTAAGCACATTCACCTGTTTCCTGTCATGTACTTCAAGTCCCTCCTGTTCTCTGCACTGTCGAGCCTATTTCATGACATTATTCTTCACAGATACCTACCTTACACATCCAGTGTCATTTTACTAAGGTTTCCTTACTTTCCAATCTTTCTATCTCCAACTGTCACTTACTTCATCCTTGTACCATTTGATGCCTCTCTCTAATAGTCACTATCACTATATTCACTGCATCTATCAGGTGAATACATGGCAATATATTCTGTTTCTTTTTCACATCAATGTCGGGTAAGACAGCACAAAACATAAGGGAGAGAGAGAGAAATAGAGTGAGCCTTGTATACATTGTCCAGTTCAGTTGAATAAGAGAAAAGGATTGAAATTAGTGTCATTATATTGTCACAGATTATCATTTACTCTGTCTAGTCTTATTAGAATTATATAGATTTCAATGAGATGTTCCTCCTTTCCTCTAAACTCCAGTGAATATAGCCCTAACCAATCCAGTCTCTCTTCATACCTCACTCTTCCATCACAGGAACCTTTGCTGCACTCATTCCATATTTAAAACATCCCTCCTCAGATACAGTTAAAAATCACACAACACCAGGTTATAGTCCAACAGGTTTAATTGGAAGCACACTAGCTTTTGGAGCGATGCTCCTTCATCAGGTGATAGTGGAGAGCTCAATCCTAACACACAGAATTTATAGCAAAAATTTACAGTGTGATGTAACTGAAATTATACATTGAAAAATTGATTGTCTGTTAAGCCTTTCATCTGTTAGAATACAGTGATAGTTTCACTTCTTTCATGTGTAAATCACAAAACCTTTTTTTTTAAACATGATTTGGAGATGCCGGTGTTGGACTGGGGTGTCCAAAGTTAAAAATCACACAACACCAGGTTATAGTCCAATAGGTTTAATTGGAAACACACTAGCTTTTGGAGCAACGCTCCTTCATCAGGTGACAATCGCCTGATGAAGGAGGGTCACTCCGAAAGCTAGTGTGCTTCCAATTAAACCTGTTGGACTATAACCTGGTGTTGTGTGATTTTTAACTTTTTTTTAAAAATTGCATTCTCCGGTTAGCTGTTAACAATGGTGATAGCGAGACAATATGTTGAAGTTGTCGGCCCCCTGTGTTCTCTGTCTATGCCATGATGTTTAGATAGATTCTAATCTAAAAAGTGAGATAACTCAGTTCTATATAAATTCATACAGTTTTTAAGCTCAGGGTGCTACATGAATGCATGCAATTTTTGAGCAAAGTACAATGTAACCCTGAAAGTACAATTCACCCCACAAAATATATGTGTGCATGTGGGTCTTTGTCTGTGTGTGTCTGTCTGTCTGTCAGTGTTGGGAGTTGTGAGTGTGAGAAAGTGTATGTGTGCGTGTAGTGAGTGCAGACTGTCTTAAGTCTGTGAGGGGGTGCACATGTGAGTGTGGGAGTGTCTGTGTCTGTAAGGGTGTGTGTGGGTGTCTGTGTATATGTGTGTCCGTGTGTATGTGTGTATAGGAGTTCCCTGTGTGTGTGTGAGAGTATGTGTGTGTGTGTGTGTGTGTGTAGGAGTATCTGTGTGTATGTACAGTGCAATGGTGGTCACCTGTAATGTGACATGAACCCAAGGTCCTGGTTGAGGCCCTCCCAAGGGTACCGAACTTAGCTATCCGCCTCTGCTTGGCCAGTTTTCTCTGCTGCCCATCCTGAAGTCCACCTTCAAGGATGGTCACCCAAAGGTCTGAGGCTGAATGTCCTGGACCACTGAAGTGTTCCCCAACTGGGAGGGAACCCTCCTGTCTGTTGACTGTTGTGCGGTGCCCATTCACCGTTGTTGTAGCCTTTGCTCAGTTTCCCCAATGTATCACGCCTCCGGGCATCCTTGCCTACAACGTATAAGATAGACAACGTTGGCTGAGTCACAGGAGTCCCCACGCGTAATGGTGGTATCTATGTCCACACTCTGACACGTCTTGCAGCGTCTACCGTGACAGGGTTGTATGGAGTTGTCCTGAGAGCTGAGCAGCCTGCTACCAATAATGATCTGTTTGAGGTTTGGTGATTGTTTAAAGGCAAGTAATGGAGGTGTGGGGAAGATCTTGGTGAGGTGCTCATCCTCACTGATAATGTGTTGCAGGTCACGAAGAACATGGCATAATTTTTCAGCTTCTGGGAAATACTGATCAACGAAGGATACCTTTTCGGTTGCAGCACTTGTCTGTCTCCTGAGGAAGTCATTATGGTTCCTTGCTGTGGCACGTCAGAACTGGCAGTCGATGAGTTGGGCCTCGTACCCCGTTCTTGTGTGGGCGTCCTTGAGTACTTCCAGGTGTCCGTCACATTCCTCCTCATCTGAGCAGATCCGGTGTATGCGTAGGGGATGGCTGTTTTAATATGTTTTGAGTGGATGCTGGAGAAATGTAGCATTGTGAGGTTGTCTGTGGGTTTGCGGTAGAATGTGGTGCTTCAGTTCCGATGTGCCACAGCAAGGAACCGTAATGACCTCCTCAGGAGACTGACACGTGCTGCAACTGACAGGGTACCCTTCGTTGTTCAGTATTTCCCAGGAGCTGAAAAATTACGCCATGTTCTTCGTGACTTGCAATACATTATCAATGAGGATAAGCACCTCACCAAGACCTTCCCCACACCTCCACTACTTGCCTTTAAACAACCGCCAAACCTCAAACAGATCATTGTTCGTAGCAAGCTGCCAGGCTCTCAGGACAACTCCATACAACCCTGTCACGGTAGGTGCTGCAAGACGTGTCAGATTGTGGACATAGATACCACCATTACGCGTGGGGACACCTCCCACCTTGTACATGGCAGGTACTCATGTGACTCAGCCAACGTTGTCTATCTTATACGTTGCAGGCAAGGATGCCCGGAGGCATGGTACATTGGGGAAACCGAGCAAAGGCTACGACGATGGATGAATGGGCACCGCACAACAATCAACAGACAGGAGGGTTCCCAGTTGGGGAACACTTCAGTGGTCCAGGACATTCAGCCTCAGACCTTTGGGTGACCATCCTCGAAGGTGGACTTTGGGACAGGTAACAGAGAAAAGTGGCCAAGCAGAGGCTGATAGCTAAATTCGGTACCCATAGGGAGGGCCTCAACTGGGACCTTGGGTTCATGTCACATTACAGGTGACCACCATTGCACTTCACACACACACACACACACACACACACACACACGGACACACACACACACATGGACACACACACACAAGGACACACATACACAAGGACACACATACACACAGATGCGCACACAGACACCCACACACACCCTTACAGGCACAGACACTCCCATACTCACACGTGCACCCCCTCACAGATTTAAGACACTCTGCACTCACTACACACACACACATACACTTTCTCACACTCACAACCCCCAACACAGACAGATACACACACACAGACGGACAAAGACCCACATGCACACACATATTTTGTGGGGTGAATTTGTACTTGCAGGATTACATTGTACTTTGCTCAAAAATTGCATGCATTCATGTAGAACTCTGAGGTCAAAAACTGCATGAATTTATGTAAAACTGCGTTTTCTTACTTTTTAGATTAGAATCAATCTAAACATCATGGCATAGACAGAGGACACAGGGGGCCAACACCTTCAACATATTGTCTAGCTATCACCATTGTTAACAGCTAACCTGAGAATGCAACATTTTAAAAAAAGGTTTTGTGATTTACACATGAAAGAAGTGAAACTATCACTGTATTCTGACAGATGAAAGGCTTAACAGACAATCAATTTTATACTAGGACACACAGGTCTCATTGCACCTTCCCCATCCCAATGGATCACCATTCAGATAATAATCTACCTTTCTGATATTGCTACCAAAGTGAATAAGCTCACATTTATCCACAATATATTTCATCTGCCATGCATTTGCCCACTCAGTCAAATTGTCTAAATTGCATTGAAGCATTTCTGCATCTTCCTCATAGTTCTCCCAGCCTTCTACCTTTGGTTCATCTGCAAGTTTGGAGATATTACATTTAGTTTTCTCATTGAAATCATTATTATATATTGTGAATAGCTGAGTCCAACTAATAATCCCTGTGGTACTCCACTGTTCACTGGCTGCCACCTGGAAAATGACCTGTTTATTCCTACTCTTTGCTTCCTGTCTGCTAGCTAGTTCTCATCCATGTCAGTACACTGCCCCCAATCCCATACATTATAATTTTACTTGTTAATGTCTTATGTGGGACCTTATTTAATACTTTTTGAAAATCCAAATAAATCACATTCGCAGGTTCCCAATTATCAATTCTACCAGATACATACTCAAACATTCGAGTAGATTTGTCAAGCATTATGTCCCTTTTGCAAATTCATGCTGATTCTGTCCACTCCTGTCAATGTGTTCCAAATGCTCTGCTATAAAATCTTTTAAGGTAGACCTGAACATTTTCCTTACTACCAATATCAGGCTGACTCATCTATAATTTCTTGTTTTCTCTCTATTTACTTTCAAAATAGTGAAGTTACATTAGCTACCCTACAGTCTATAGGAGCTGTTCCAGGCTATGCAGAATCTTGAAAGATGACCACCAATGCATCCATTATTTTGAAGGCCACTTCCTTTAGTACATTGGGTTTAGATTATCAGGCCCTGGGAATTTCATGGTATTCAATCCCATCAATTTTCACAACACCACTTCCTTACTAATGCAGATATCCTTCCTTTCCTCCCTCTTACCAAACTCTGTGTACCCCAATATTTTGAGGACAGTAGTTGTGTCCTCCTTTGTGAAGAAAGAACTAAATATGTATTTGATTGGTTTGTTATCTTAGTTCTCCATTATAGCTTTTCATGTTTCTGACTGTAAAGGACCTACGTTTGGTTTCACTAATCTTTTTCTCTGCACCACCTAAATACAGTTTTAGAAACAACTAATATATTCCCTGCAAGTTTACTCCCGAACTCTATTTTCCCCTCTTAACCAATCTTTTTGTTCTCCTTTGCAGAAATCTAAACTGCTCCTAATCCTCAGGTCTGCAGTTTATTTGTTTTTCCTTACCCGCACACTACCGCCCAACTGCAGAAGTGCTTGTTTTTCCCCAGCACCCATGTTGTGTGTGTCCAAGTGTGAGACACAGTGAAAGACACAAGGTGCACAAATCTTTATTCAATTTCTACCACCAGGAAGAAAAGAAACACCCAAGAGGCCAGTGACAAGCAGTTCCCTTCACATCAAAGGGCAATGCTGTGTGATCAAACAGTCAAGGGGAGGGCAGGGATTAAATCAAAGTAGAGTTGGACAGGGAAATAATACACTCCACTCCCTGCGGCGCCCCTCTTTTCCTGAACAGCTCAAGGATATTGGTGGACCCCACAAACTCATTCTCCATAACCACGGAAGAGGGGCAGGCAGTAGGCTGTAACGACCCCTCCAAGGCCCGCTGCCTGGACCTGTTTGTGGCCAGGTTGGCCAGGTCTGCGGTTTTTTTTTTCTTTTTTTTAAAACTTTTCTTCTTTTTTTTCCCCCACATTACAGCCTAACTGCGGTAGTGCTTATTTATTCCCCAGCACCCATGTTGTGTGTACGTGCAGGTGTAAGACACAGTAGAAGACGCAAGGTGCACGAAGCTTTATTCAGTTTCCACCACCAGGAAGAAAAGAAACACCCAAGCGGCCAGTGACAAGCAGTGCCCTTCACATCAAAGGCCAATGCTGTGTGAAAGGGAGGGCAGGGGTTAAATCAAGATAGAGTTGGAGGTGGAAATAATGCACTCCACTCCCTGCAGTGCCCACCTCTCCCTGAACAGCTCAAAGGTGTTGGTGGACACATGTGCTCTTTCTCCAGAGACACCTGGGCTCTGATGTAACCGCGGAAGAGGAGCAGGCAATCGGTCCTAACGACCCCCTCCACAGCCCACTGCCTGGACCTGTTAGTGGCCAGTTTGGCCAGGTCTGCAATTTAATCTGTGTGTCCCTTCATTGGATCTAATACTGTCCCTAATTTCCGTCGTTAGCCAGGATCGGGCCCCATTTCAATTTCAATTTTTTTACTAGGCAGAAATGGACACTTGTTGAAGTTCTTCTGTGCCCTCTGTAAATGCTTGTCATTACCTATCCAATGTCATTCTTTGAACTAGTGCTCCCCAATTTATTATAGCCTCGTAGCAATGTAGTTTCCTTAGTTTAGATTCAGAATCCAGTCTCACAACCAACTATGTCACTTTCCATCTTAATGAAGATCGTAATCAACATTATAGAGCTAAGTTACAAGACATTTACCTTGCCAGTACTAATTCATATCTTTTCTCTTGATCAGGCCCTTCACACAGTATAAATCCCAGATGACAATAGCTCAGATTAGTTGATTCCTTAAGAGCTTCCTTTTGTTCATTCACAGGATGTGGATGTCGTTAGTTAAATCAGCATTTATTGACCAATCCTCATGCCTAGAGAGCAGTTCAGAATCAACCACATTGATGTGGGTCTGGAGCAGCATGTAGGCCAGATTAGGTATGGACTACAGTTACCTTCTCTAAAGGACATTAGTAAACCAGATACATTTTTTTGCCAATCAGCAATGCTTTCATCATTGGACTCATTATTCTGGAATTTTAAAAATTGAATTCAAATTCCACCATGGCAGGATTTGAAGCCTGGTTACCTTTAGTCACTGGGTTAACAATCTAGCACCAATACCACCAGGCTATTATCTCCCCAGCCCCTCTTTTAGGATTAATCATAGAGTCATAGAAGTGCACAGCATAAAAAGGCCCTTCTGCCCATCGAGTCTATGCCTGTGAGAAACAGCCACTTATTTTCTAGTGTCTTGTATGTCTTGGTATTGCAAGTACAGATCTATATACTTCATAAATGTTATGATGGTTTCTGCTTCTTATCACCCTTACAGACAGTGAGTTCCAGATTCCCACCACCTTCTGGGTGAAAAAAATTTCCTCACATTCCCTCTGAAACTTTTGCCCTTTGCCTTCAATCTACACCCCTGGTCACTGATTCCCCACCAGAGGAAAAGTTCCTTGTACTTGATCCTACCTATGCCCCTCACAATTTTATGCATCTCTATCATGCCCTCTCCATCTCCTCTGATCCATGGAAAACAACTCTGGTCTATCCAATCTTTCTTCATAACTAAAACTCTGAAGCCCAGGCAACATTCTGTGAATCTCCTCTGTGCCCTCTCCAGTGCAATCATAACCTTCCGACCATGTGGATTCCAGATCTATTCATAATACTCTAGCTGTGGTTTAACCAATGTTTTATACAGTCCCAGCATGACCTCCCTATCCTTAAACTCAGTGCTTAGGCTAATAAAGGCAAGTATTCGACATGCATTCTCAACCACTTTGAGGTGGCACGGTGGCACAGTGGTTAGCACTGCTGCCTCACAGCGCCAGGGACCTGGGTTCAATTCCCACCTCAGGTGACTGACTGTGTGGAGTTTGCACGTTCTCCCCGTGTCTGTGTGGGTTTCCTCCGGGTGCTCCGGTTTCCTCCCACAGTCCAAAGATGTGTAGGTCAGGTAAATTGGCCATGCTAAATTGTCCGTAGTGTTAGGTAAGGGGTATATGTAGGGGTATGGGAGGGTTGCGCTTCGGCGGGTCGGTGTGGACTTGTTGGGCCGAAGGGCCTGTTTCCACACTGTAAGTAATCTAATCACTTTATCTACCTGTCCTGCTACCTTAAGGCACTGGTGGTCATGAACACTCAGGTACCTAGGGTCCTACTGTTCATCAAATATTCCCTTGTTTGTTTTACCTATCCAAGTACATTACCTCACACTTATCCACTGATCAACCCATATGACTGGCTTGTTTATAACCTCATTTAATCTAAGGCTTTCCTCTTCACTATTTACCTATTTTAGATTCATCCTCACAATCAACTTTTGCTCTGTTTTGTTGCTGTTGTGTGTGTTTTATGAATTTCAGTGCATGGGCTCGTATTTTGTCTGGCCACACAAGCATGTTTCTTTAAGTTAAGAGACTGTCCTGAGCTCAGCTTATGTGGGAATGCACGAATAGGAAACATTGTTTACCATACACCAGCTCAGAAACTTGCATTTCAGGGAGATCATGATTTGGCTTTTCACTTGGTTACTCAAGATACACAAATGAGCACAAACAGACAGTGGTGAATGGATCTGTTTGGAGAGGCTACATTGGAAGACTCAGCTCAGTCCAAGCTCTGACCAGCTAGGCAGACTTGCTGTTACCCAAAAGTTACTCATGAAAAAAAAATCACTGGGAGCAAAAAGATCTGTAATAGTGCCGGCTTTCAACGCAAAATATCTAAAATTGCAGAGATAATAGAAGAGTGTACTTCAGGCATACATGAGTCGCAAGTCATGGGACATCTTGCAAAGTGTCCAGATTACAGAGGAGGAAGTGCTGAATGTCTTGAAATGGGTAAAGTGGATAAATCACCAGGACCTGATCAGGTGTACCCTAGAACTCTGTGGGAAACTAGAGAAGTGATTGCTGGGCCTCTTACTAAGATATTTGTATCAGCAATAGTCATAGGTGAGGTTCCCGAAGACTGGAAGTTGGCAGACGTGGTGCCACTGTTTAAGATGGTAAAGACAAGCCAGGGAACTATAGACCGGTGAGCCTGACCTGGGTGGTGGGCAAGTTGTTGGAGGGAATCCTGAGGGACAGGATGTACATGTATTTGGAAAGGCAAGGACTGATTAGGAATAGTCAACATGGCTTTGTGCATGGAAATCATGTCTCACAAACTTAATTGAGCTTTTGAAGAAATAACAAAGAGGATTGATGAGGTCAGAGCGGTAGATGTGATCTATATGGATTTCAGTAATGCGTTCGACAAGGTTCCCCATACGAGACTGATTAGCAAGGTTAGATCTCATGGAATACAGGGAGAACTAGCCATTTGGATACAGAACTGGCTCAAAGGTAGGAGACAGAGGGTGGCGGTGGAGGGTTGTTTTTCAGACTGGAGGCCTGTGACCAGTGGAGTGCCACAAGGATCGGTGCTGGGTCCTCTATTTTTGTCATTTACGTCATTGATTTGGATGCAAGCATAAGAGGTGCAGTTAGTAAATTTGCAGATGACACCAAAATTGGAGGTACAGTGGACAGCGAAGAGGGTTACCTCAGATTACAACAGGATCTTGACCAGATGGGCCAATGGGCTGAGAAATGGCAGATGGAGTTTAATTCAGATAAATGCAAGGTGCTGGATTTTGGGAAAGCAAATCTTAGCATGACTTATACACTTAATGGTAAGGTCCTAGGGAGTGTTGCTGAACAAAGACCTTGGAGTGCAGGTTCATAGCTCCTTGAAAGTGGAGTCGCAGGTAGAAAGGATAGTGAAGAAGGCGTTTGGTATGCTTTCCTTTATTGGTCAGAGTATCGAGAACAGGAGTTGGGAAGTCATGTTGCGACTATGCAGGACATTGGTTAGGCCACTGTTGGAATATTGTGTGCAATTCTGGTCTCCTTCCTATTGGAAAAATGTTGTAAAACTTGAAAGGGTTCAGAAAAGATTTGCAAGGATGTTGCCAGGGTTAGAGGATTTGAGCTACAAGGAGAGACTGAACAGGCTGGGGCTGTTTTCCCTGGAGTGTCGGAGGCCGAGGGGTGACCTAATGAAGGTTTACAAAATTATGAGGGGCATGGATATGGCAAATAGACAAAGTCTTTTCCCTGGGGTCGGGGAGTCCAGAACTGGAAAGCATAGGTTTAGGGTGAGAGGGGAAAGATATAAAAGACACCCAAGGGGCAACCTTTTCACACAGAGGGTGGTACATGCATGGAATGAGCTGCCAGATGAAGTGGTGGATGCTGGTACAATTGCAACATTTAAAAGGCATTTGGATGGGTATATGAATAGGAAGGGTTTGGAGGGATATGGGCCGAGTGCTGGCAGGTGGGACTAGATTGGTTTGCATATATGGTTGGCATGGATGGGTTGGACCGAAGGGTCTCTTTCCATGCTGTACATCTCTATGACTCTATGTCTTCCAAAGATTAATTGGCCAATTCTGTGCAGGAAACATGGTGATAAAATGAGGCATTCAGGCCTTCATTGCAATTGTGTAGGTTTTGGATGCCAACGTATCTTAAAGAGGGTGACAGATTCTTTCGACTTAAGGCTAAGGTGTCAATGATCTACTTACCGATCAAGTAGGAGGAGTGAAGTGGGACCAGCTTATGGGAGGGATGATGACAAAAGAGTCACAGATGTAAGAACGCAACTCAAATGACTCCAATGTTCCACCCATTTCCTACTATATTTCCACCTCCTAATTGCCAAATCTGGCACAGTAGGTGGAGGAATCCTTGGTGGGACTTTGCAAGCTGCTCCACTGAGATGTTGTTGGACAGTAGATCTTGGAAGTTGAATAGGGATTGAACAGTTTGCTCTACTTCTGTTGAGAGTTGCCTCACATAGGAATAGTAGGAAAACAAGTAAAATCTGAAATAGTGTTATAATGGGCGTGAAATGTTAACCTTGTATCTCTCTTCACAAATGCTGCGTTTTTCCAGTATTCTCTGTGTTTGCATGAGAGTAAAGCCATGTCATCTCAAAGGTCACACACAGTGACAGGGTGAAAGTATCATGGCAGTTCCTTCACAACCTGACAACTGTGAGGAACTTTTCTTGTAGTTGCAAAGCAACTGAACATTGATTGACTGGAACCAGTGAAGCTGAGAGTAATCCTGCTTGATGTTGATAGCTATAGGTGTGCAATCAATGCCACCTTACACTGCAGGAAGCCAGCTAGAGATAAAAACCTGACAACGAGCAATTCAAAATGGTGGTAGGGTAGCAGGCTGAGCCCAGGGCTCATTCACTCCCATCTTTCTTTTTATTGATTAGATTAGATTACTTACAGTGTGGAAACAGGCCCTTCGGCCCAACAAGTCCACACCAACCCGCCGAAGCGCAACCCACCCATACCCCTACATTTACCCCTGACCTAACACTACGGGCAATTTAGCATGGCCAATTCACCTGAGCCGCACATCTTTGGACTGTGGGAGGAAACCGGAGCACCCGGCGGAAACCCACGCAGACACGGGGAGAACGTGCAAACTCCACACAGTCAGTCGCCTGAATCGGGAATTGAACCTGGGTCTCAGGCGCTGTGAGGCAGCAGTGCTAACCACTGTGCCACCGTGCCGCCCACTGCTTTCCTTCTTTTCACTTTTGCTTTTTGTTCATTTTTTTCTTGTTCTCTTTTCATTAAAGCATGGAGAGTGGTGGATGAAGGAGGAGGACTCCAGCAACAGCAGCAATGCCAGGATGAGTTAAATATGTTTCACCCCAGCCCAGGGTCTCATGGCAAAGGAGGAGCAGGTAGTATTCAAGCTGAGCCTTTCCATTCAAGGCTGACTGCATTCTTCTTTCTCTCTCCTTTTTGTCTTTATTCCCTTTTTCTTTTCTCCATCTTTATGACATTGTGGGGAAGCCAGAATATTGTCTGTGGGACTCCTGCCTTTGTCGGCCTGATGCATGGACTCTTGGTGGTGCTGTTGGGTCGTTGACTTTGGTTATCTCGGTATGGCTTCCAGGCCATGGTAGGTCCAGAGCAGGGACCTTGCAGAAATGCTGGAGCTGTGATTAAGACCATGACTGATTAAAATGAATTCTATTTAAGTACTTACTTTTATTCTTCTTGTTCTTAAAAATGGCACTCGATCATGGCAACATGACACTTTTCATTGTATCTCCTTAGATATATGTGACAATGAATAAATCAATCTGACAAGCGTGATCAGAGACAAAATTGCCATAATAGATCTAGCACACAATCCATTGGTGTCCTGTCCAATGTTTTAATGTGTAGCTGCACTGGAAATATCTAGATCAAAAGGTTAAAGCAATATATCAGCATCAGGTCCAGCAGGAAACAAGTCTTCCACAAGGAAGTTGCAGACAGCTGCCATGATTTGATAAGACAATCACAACCTTTGAAAGCTCTGCTTTCCCAAGAGGTCAAGGAAATGGAGCCTGTTCCCTGCAAGATCTGATGCTGATGCATTGCAATGACTTTGAAAGTGGCCACTACACTCAACATTTTACCTCCAATATTTCCCAAGTAAGCACATGAACATGTCCAGGAGCTCCCAGTCAGCTTCGTATTAGAACAGAAGGCACTGAATCTAGTGCACAGAATGGACTGTGAGCTAAATCTCGTGAGTCAATTTTGTCTGTGATCATGATAGTCAGAACAAGCTACTCCTCAGGCTTTTGTCTACAAACTTTGTTACGTGAATAGTGGTTCTACTACCTTGACTCAACTGTTGCTCCCTGTTTCCTGATGCTCCTTTCTTTGCTACCACCTGTGGGAGATTCTGCTATAGGCTATTGCTACCCTCAAGGGTTGTTTTAGTTCTTGTCTGATCTTTGGCAATCATGATGCTGGCCAGCTTAATGTTGTGAGTCTCACTGCCACCAAGGTCTACAGACACGCCTTTCAACACAGGTCTCTTGTAAAACCTTTTCCGGGAGGAGGTACGAAAGCTTTGAGAACTGAAAGTTTATTAATATCTGTATTTATGAATTTCAGTTATCCACCGAATTGCCTGCATTGGTAGTTGGAGGAGGCATAACACAAAATCCATCTCTGATCACAATTACTTTGAGAGTCTAAAATGGGACCTTGCTGATTTAATTTAAAAACTGCGCTCAGTTTTCCAATCTGTGCTTTGTAGGGGCAAAATGGACTTTTATTGTAAATTTAACCTAAAAACCACGCTGTGAAAGTATTGATGCCAGTATTCAAAGAAGGTAATATCCTGCAACAGTAGCTGCACTTTAAAACTATTTTATTGACTGTAAAGTGCTTTGGGATATCTGGGAGTTTTGATAGGCTCTGTGTAAATACAAGTCTTTCTTTATTTAAGCTCTGCAAAATTCTCATTGGAAAATCATATCTACAAATACATTTCTTTATTAATAAATATGTTTCTTTCAGTGCTATAAAATATAGCTCAATTTAGCCCTTGCTACAAACTTCATTTTATCCCAAATCCTTTAGAGAGCTGCATTAGCAATAGTATGCAATATAAATCAATCACAAGTTTATGATTCATTTTAAACACATCACTAATGGAGAGAGTTTCTGTAGTTGTGGGCCTTGAGAGTTGGTATACTGACAGGCCAATGAAAGCAATTACATTATATTGGTGGCCACAGGACATTGTAATGACATGGAACATAACTCATAATGACATATACTTCTCACTTCTATGTGAGAGTAGTGAAAGTTTCTTAGTGAAAAAGTGGTTATGCATCCTGTCTTTTAATGACTGGAAGCTGAGTGTGTGTGTTCTAGACAATTGATAAGGAAATGTTTTTATTTTTAACCACAGAATAATTTTACTGCAGTTCTCAGCAGAATTATGCTCAATTATACTTCAATATCATGTTAACCTTCAGCTCCAGGAGGCAATCAACTCTTAATCTGTTGATACATAGTAGAGATTACCTCTTTTAGTCATGGATAAACCACATTATCACACATGTGCATTTCCACTAATAATCCTGTGGTAGGGAATTAAGACAATAGCTTCAGTCTTCTTATTCCCTCAAATTGCATATATCTCTTTGTCTTACACTATATTTTGACCAAGTAATTTGACAGTTTAGAGAAACTCAAGAGACTGAGAAATTGAATGGCTCCTAGATTTTTCTAAAGTGTGATTGGCTCTTTAGCAGTCTTGGTGTGGATTGCCAGTGATATCGAAATGTCAGCTCCTGAAGATGTATCAATATCTGAAGATTTCTGCTGTGTGCTTATGTGGCTTGCCATAACAACACCTCAATAAATGACTGACTGTTCCTTGCAGCTTATCAAAATTATTGAGGAGAAAGTGAGGTCTGCAGATGCTGGAGATCAGAGCTGAAAATGTGTTGCTGGAAAAGCACAGCAGGTCAGGCAGCATCCAAGGAACAGGAAATTTGACGTTTTGGGCATAAGCCCTCCTTCCATTCCTGAAGAAGGGCTTATGCCCGAAACATCGAATTTTCTGTTCCTTGGATGCTGCCTGACCTGCTGCACTTTTCCAGCAACACATTTTCAGCTTATCAAAAATTAAACAGATTTTACTTGTTTAAACAGAAATTCAAGAATAGAGAACCTGAAAAAGCAACTGAAGCTGTCTTTAATGAGTCTACCCCTCAACAGTAAAGAGCTCTGGACAAGATGCAATTGGAGAGGTGAAAACATTTGATGCATTTATGTAACCAATTACTATGGATAGATATGTGCTTCAGGTTTGACTTATCAATACAAACAAGTAAATAAAGGATTTACTTATCTTATAAACAATTTGTAATAAATTCTTGATTGATGCCCTTTTAACTCTACAGATTTGACTAATCTACCCCATCACATACTCCTGCACAGTTACCGGTGCTGTGCCTCCTGAGATCCAAAACCAAATGGATGATCCATCTTGGCCTCTTCCTGGAGTTTCTCAGCATTTTAAACATAATATTCATTTGTGGGATGTGGGCATGGCTAGCTGGGCCAGCATTTATTGCCCGTCTCTAGATGCCCTTGAGAAGTGGTGGTGAGATATCATCTTGAACTGTTGTAGTCCACCTGCTGGGGAGTTGGCACACAATGCCATTCAGGAAGGATTTCCAGGATTTTGACTTCGTGAATTGAAGTTATTGTCACGTGTGCCGAGGTTCAGTAAAAAGGTTTGTCTTGCGAGCAATACAGGCAGATCAGAGTTAGGAGCATAGATAGTAAATGGGCAAACAGCGACAAAAACAAAAACACAGGTACAGACGAATGTTGAGAGTTCATGAGTCCATTCAGTATTCTAACAGTAGGGTAGAAACTGTTACGAAACTGGTTGGTGCATGTGTTCAGGGTTCTGTAACTTCTCCCTAGTGATAGAGGTTGTGGAAAAACATTGCCAGGCTGGGATGGATCTTTCCTTGACAGCGGGCCTGGTAGATGGATTCTACAGTTGGAGGTTAGTCTTTGTGACTGTCCGGGCCGAGTTCACCACTCTCTGTAACCATCTCCGATCTTGAATGGTACAGTTGCCATACCAGGTAGTGATACATCCAGACAGAATGCTCTCGATAGCATACCTATAAAAAGTTGGCAAGGGTATTCGCCATGATAAGGATAGTGATAGTTCAGGTAGAGCAATATATTTCCAACACAGGATGGGGAGTGGCTTGGAGAGGAACTTTATAGTGGTGGAGTTTCCATGTATCTGCTGTACTGATCCCTCTAGGTGGAAGTGGTTGGGAGTTTGGTAGATGCTGCCTGGAGGGTCTTGGGTCCATTACTGCAGTGCATCTTGAAGATAGTACATACTGCTGCTACTGAAAGTTGGTGGTGTAGGGAGTGGATGTAGTGCTAATCAATTGGGCTGCTTTGTTCTGTATGGGGTTAAACTTCTTAAGTGTTTTTGGAGGTGCACTCATTCAGGCAACTAGGCAGACACAATCCTGACTTGTGCCTCCTAGATGGTGATCAAGCTTTGGGGAGTCAGGTGGTGAGTTACTCATCACAACATTCCTAGCCCCGGACCTGTGCTTTTAGGCACTGTTTACGTGATGAGTCCAATTGAGTTTTGTCAATGATAACCTCAGGATGTTAACACTGAGTGGGGGGGGGGGGGGGGAGTCAATAATGGCAACAGCAATGAATGCCAAGGGACAGTGGTTAGAACGTCTCTTATTGATGATAATTAGCCACTGTTGAACTCACTCTGTGGCACGAATGTTACTTGCCACTTATCAGCCCAAGACTTGACATAGTCCAGATCTTGTTGCATTTGAACATGGACTCCTTCACTATGAGTAATCACGAGTGGTGCTGAACATTGATGATTGCACAGTGAACATTCCCACTTCTGACCTGATGATGGAAGGACAGTCAGTCAGTCATTGATGAAGCAGCTGAGTTATGCTTAGGACACTACGCTGAGGAACTTCTGCAAAGATAAGACCATAAAGACATAGGAGTGGAAGTCAGGCCATTTGACCCATCATGTCCACTCTGCCATTTAATCATGGGTGATGGGCATCTCAACTCCACTTACCAGTCCTCTCCCAGTCACCCTTAAATTCTTCAACTCGCAAGGAATTATCAATTTCTGCCTTGAAGACATTTAATGTCCCGGCCTCCACTGCACTCAGTGGTAATCAATGCTACAGCCCCAACACTCTCTGGCTGAAATGTCTCCTCATTTCCATTCTAAATTGACCCCCTCTAATTCTAAGGCTGTGCCTATGAGTCCTAGTCTCCCTGCCAAACAGAAACAACACAGTAAAAAAAGTGAGGTCTGCAGATTCCTGATGAAGGGCTCTGGCCCAAAATGCCAAAGTTTCCTGTTCCTTGGATGCTGCCTGACCTGCTGTGCTTTAACTAGCAACACATTTTCAGCTCAAACAGAAACAACATCCAGCATCCACCCATTCTTATCAATGCATTATCTTGTAAGTTTCTATCAGATCTCTCCTCAACCTTCTAAAAACTATAATGAATACAATCCCAGGATTCTCAGCCATTCATCGTGTGTTAGGCCTACCATTCCAAGGATCATCCATGTAAATCTCTGCTGGACACACCCTACTGCTACTATGTCCTTCCTGAGGTATGGGGTACAAAACTGGACACAGTATTCTAAATGGGGCCTAACTAGAGCTTTATATAGTTTCAGAAGCACATTGCTGCTTTCATATTCTAACCCTCAAGATAAATGACAACATTGCATTCACTTTCTTAAATCATGGATTCAACCTGCAAGTCAACCTTTAGAGAATCCTGGACTAGCACCCCAGCTCCCCTTGCCCTTCGACTTTATGAATTTTCTCACCATTTGGAAAAAATAGTCCATGCCTGTATTCTTTTTTTCCCAAAGTGCAAGACATCATATTTGCTCATGTTGAATTTCATCAGCCATTTCCTAGACCATTCTCCTAAACTGGAGCAGAGATGACTGACCTCCAACAGCCATGACTACCTCCCTACGTGTCAAGTATTACTACTCCAACCACCAGAGAGTTTGCCTCCGATACTCATTGATGCACACTTGGTTGAACACAGCCTTGATGTCAAAGGCTGTAACTCTCACCTCACCTCTGGAATTCAGCTCTTTTGTTCACGTTTGAGCCAAAGCTGTAATGAGCTCAGAAGCGGAGTGGTCCCAGCGGAACCCGAACTGGCCATCACTGGTCAGGTTATTGCTAAGCAGGTTTTGCTAGATAGCACTACGGATGATACCTTCTATCACTTTACTGATAGCAGAGAGTAGATTGATGGGGCAGTAATTGGCAGAGTTGGATTTGTCCTGCTTTTTATGTATAGGACATGCTTGGGCAATTTTCTACATTCAAGAGTAGAGTGGTGCTGGAAAGGCACAGCAGATCAGGCAGCATCCGAGGAGAAAGAAAATTGGCGTTCCAAGCAAAAGCCCTTCATCAGGATTAAGGCCTCGTTCCTGATGAAGGACTTTTGCCTGAAACATTGATTTTCTTGCTTGTCGGATGCTGCCTGACCTGCTGTGCCTTTCCAGCACCATTCTACTCTTGACTAGTCTCCAGCACCTGCAGTACCCAGTTCCTCCCAATTTTCGTCATTGCCAGGTAAATGTCAGTGTTGTAACTGTACTGGAGCGGCAAGTCCTGGAGCACAAGTCTTCCGTACTATTGCTGGAATGTTGTTAGGGCCCATGGCCTTTGCAGTATCCAGTGCCTCCAACCATTTCTTGATATCATGTGGAGTGAATCAAATAGTCTAGAGCCAATCTATATTGCTGGGGACCACCAGATGAGGCCAAGATGGATCATCCTCTGGGCACATCTAACTGAAAATTTCTGTGAAAGCTTCAGTGTTATCTTTTGCACTTGTGAAGGGCTCTTCCATCATTGAGGATGGGGATATTTGTGGAACCTCCCTCCTCCAGTGAGTTGTTTGAACATCCACCACTATTCATGACTGGATGTGGCAGAACCACAAAGCTCCAATCTGATCTGTTATTTGTGGGATTGCTTAGCTCTGTCCATTATTTTCTGCTTAGTGCACAAGTGTCCTGTTTGGTGGCTTTACCAGATTGACATTTCATTTTCAGGTAGCCTGGTGCTGCTCCTGACATGCCCTCCTTACTCTCCATTGAACAAGGGTTGACCCCCTGGCTTGATGGTAATGGTTGAGTAGGGGATATGCTAGGCTGTGAGGTTGCAGATTATGCTGGAGTACAATTCTGCTACTTCAATGGCCCACAGCACCTCATGGATATCCAGTCTAGGAGTTGCTAGGTCTGTTCAAAGTCTGTTCTACCACAGTGACAGTGCCACACAACATGATGGAGGCTGTTCTCAATTTGAAGGCAGGACTTCATCTCCACAGGGACTGTGCAGTGGTTACTCTTACTGATACTGTCATGGACAGATGCATCTGCAGCTGGCAGGTTGGCAAGGATGAAATCAATTATGTCCTTCCCACTTGTTGATTCCCTCACCACCTACTGCAGACCCAGTTTAACAGCTATGTCCTCTAGGATGACATTGAAATCACATACCCAGAGTACATTTTTAGTACAGTATAGTACAGTCTTTTAGTACAGTCTTTGTTTAACTTGATTTAAAACCTACAGTATCTGTATGCAAGGGTTATGGGTCCTGACAGTAGCCCAGCTCTAGTGCTGAAGACAGGCTCCAGTTGCACCACTTCCAAAATGTTCCAGGACAAATATACCCAACAAAATGGAAAAATGTCCAGCAGTGCTCTACCCATAAAAAGCAGGACAAAGTAAATCTAGACAGTTACCATCCCATCATTCTACTTTTAAACATTAATAAAGTGGTAAACAGCTTGTTGAGTACTAATGATCAGAACCATGTAACAGCACCTGCAAATTGACTGCCAGGCTGTATTCAGTCAGGGCTATTTGGTTCCAAATCTCATAACAGTCTTAGTCCAAAAATAGATAAAGGATTTAAATTCCAGCAATGAGGTGAAAGTGACTACCCTTTACGTCAAAGCAGCATTTGCCCAAGTGTGACATTAGATTAGATTTTTTTTAGATTAGATTTACAGTGTGGAAACAGGCCCTTCGGCCCAACAAGTCCACACCGACCCGCCGAAGCGAAACCCACTCAGACCCCTACATTTACCCCTTACCTAACACTACAGGCAATTGAGCATGGCCAATTCACCTGACCCGCACATTTTTGGACTGTGGGAGGAAACCGGAGCACCCGGAGGAAACCCACGCAGACACGGGGAGAACGTGCAAACTCCACACAGTCAGTCGCCTGAGTCGGGAATTGAACCCAGGTCTCAGGCGCTGTGAGGCAGCAGTGCTAACCACTGTGCCACCGTGCCGCCCACATCTGGGAGCGCAAGCAAAATCAAAATCAATGGAGAAAACTCTTCAAAGTTAAACTACAACATTTTCATGGTTGGGGTAAAGGGTGCCCAAGCCCTTTAGAATCTTTTGGTTTACACAGACTGAAACAATAGATAATCGTAGTGAAGTTCAGATAATGCCAAGTGTGATTTGGAATGGGCAATTATCTGTGCCTTGCCTTTATAGGGGCAGCCTCCAAGACAATTTCTGGACTGCAACAATCCCATTGTCCATACTTATAATGCAACTCTTATACCCCACAGTCTACATCATCTGAATCTTAATTATCTCTGAGGGAACAGTCACCCTGCAGAGTTTCCAGCCACCTTCTAATGAAGATTCCAAGCCTACTCCTGTTTCTCATTTACTCTTAGGCTATCTATGTATCTGATTGGGCCAGCATTTATTGCCATTTGTAGTTGTCCTTGAGAAGGTGATGCTAAGTTGCCTTCTTGAACTATTGCATTCCGTGTGCTGTAGGTAGAGTCACAGTGCAGTCAGCAAATTCAAAGATATTGATATATTTCAAAGTCAGGATGGAGTGTGATTTGGAGGGGAACTTGGTGTTTATGTTCCTATGTATCTGCTGCCTTGTCTTTCTGGATGGCAGTGTTGTGGTTTGGAATGTGCTGCCTGAGGAATTTGGTGAATTTCTCAGTGGATCTTGTAGGTAGGACTCACTGCTGCTATGAACTTTGATGGTGGAGTGACTGACATTTATGGATATGGTGCCAATCAAGCAGGCTACTTTGTTCTGGATGGGGTCATAACTTCTTCAGTGTTCTTGAAGCTGCACTCATCCAGGCAAATGGAGAAGAACGTGCTGATTTGTGCCTTTAGATGGTGGACTGGCTTTGGGGAGGCAGGAGGGGAGTTACTCACTACAGGATTTCTAGCCTCTGACCTGCTCTTGAGGTCATTGTATTGATATGGCACGTCAGTTCAGTTTCTGGTCAATAGTAACCCCAGGATGTTGACAGTAGAGATTCATTAACAGTTGAATGCCAATGCCCTTTGGTCTAACTTTTCCATGCTGACCGCATATCCCAACCCAATCTAATTCCAACTGCTCGCACCTGCCCATATTCCTCCAAACCCTTCTTATTCATATACCCATCCAAATGCCTCTTAAAATGTTGCAATTGTACTAGCTTGCTTACTTAGTACTTTTCCTTTCACTCGAGTTTGTCTATGTTGCTCAGATTTTCCTGACTGGCATATATTATGATAATATTGACATAGATAATCATGTCCTTTTTTTGTCTGACTCTCTAATCATTCTTCATACTTGTCCAGGGTCCACAAATGATCTCAGCCTTCCTTAATCATTTTGTCCAAAACATTTCTTTTCCTCAACCATTTGTGATGAATCCATTGGGTACTTGAATCCTGTTATGTTAATATAGTCAGATGGCTCTCTCATGGAAAACAGGCATCTCCTGATTTACCTTACAATTTGTTAATTGGTCTGATTTATTTAGAGAACAATTCTACCTCCTTATTTACCAAAAGGACCTGCAATCCTGGAGCTATACTGTCTTTAGCTAATTCAAACAGATTCATTCTTGGGATCCTCAAATCTGCTTACCCACTCCTGAATCTGAATGGGTGGTAAAGTAAATGTACTTTAACCGTTTCTGGCAATACTGAACATCAACTGACGAACAAACCCCAAGGCTCTTGCTGACTAGTTGTGTGTTGAAACATTACAACCTTTGAATCTGTGTGGCTGAACCAAGCAAAGATTTAATTTGGAGCTTTCTCTCCCTGTGCATATGCTATCAGATACTTCAAGTACTTATCAAACTACAGAGTTTTCTGCATATATTGATAATTCCCACATTTATGTCAGCTCCTGTTAACTGAACTGTCAGACTTTGGGTCACTACATAAGTTAGCAGACCCCATCTTTTCTCCTGGTCTTCAGTGCACAATGCATGGCAACATATTATGCTTACACACTTATTGGTGCAACATGGAAGAAATCAAAAAATGTGATGCCCTGGATACCTTTTGAAACAGTGCAGACTCCTATTGGGATCACCCACAGCATTGGTAGGGAGTTCCAGATTCTTCACTCATTAAACAGTGAAGCATTTCCCAGCCAGATGGGCTGATCTGATGGCGGATAGGCACTGGCAACTCAGGTGGTGAGTTACTTGCCACAGAATTCCAAACCTCTGAACTATTCTTTCTTAGATTAGACTACTTAGAGTGGAAACAGGCCTTTCGGCCCAACAAGTCCACACCGACCCGCCGAAGCGCAACCACCCATACCCCTACATTTACCCCTTATCTAACACTACGGGCAATTTAGCATGGCCAATTCACCTGACCCACACCTTTGGACCGTGGGAGGAAACCGGAGCACCCGGAGGAAACCCACGCAGACACGGGGAGAATGTGCAAACTCCATACAGTCAGTCATCTGAGTCGGGAATTGAACCCAGGTCTTAGGCACTGTGAGGCAGCAGTGCTAACCACTGTGCCACCCACTGTGCCACTATGCTGCCCACAATTCTTCTTGCCATATTATTTATATGGCTGTTCCAGCTCAGCTTTGGTTAACTGCTGGCTAGTTCTGGTCAAGAATAAGCAGGGGACACAATGATTGTAATGCCATTGAATGTCAAGTGGCATTGTTTAGATTCTTACCTGTAGGAGTTGGTAATTGCCTGACACTTTTGTAGTGTGAATGTTACTTACCAGTTATCAGCTCAAGCTGGATATTGTCCAGACCTTGTTGCATCTAGATAGAAACTACTTCATAACTGACAAATCCCAAAATGGTCCTGAACATTGCACACTGAATGTCCCCACTTCTGACTTTATGATGAAGGGAAGGCCATTGATGAAGCAGGGAATTATGGGCATGTCTAGGACACTACCCTGAGGAAATGATTGATCTCCAACCACAGCCATCTTCCTTTGTGCTAAGTAGGAAACTAACCTGCAAAGAGATAGCCCCAATTTCCAGGCCCAAGCAGAGCTTAAACAGAGCACCACTGAGCAGGGTATTCCTTTCTGACAGGTAACCTTAAAGGCTAGTAGGCCTTGGTCTGTTGGGAGTTTCCTGCAAAGGTGCAGGCTCACCATTCTTATGTTTACCAACTGGAGGTAACGAGTCACAAGCAGAAGGGAGGTGGAATGTCAGGACACCTAAAGGGTGAAGAAGTGCCTATGAACTCCCTTGAGAAAAAATGCACATCTAGAGTGACAATGAGATTCTTCATTTCCCGCCACCCCCCCCCCCCCCTTCTCTCAACTAGCTACTGATACTGAGCACCTCTGGCTATATTGATGAAGTGGTGGCCTGAGTACATCTAACAGCCACTGAGTCTTCTACTAGAGATAAGTCTCAAGGTTGGCTGCTACCCTTTCCATAGAGGCAGCCAAGTGTATGAAAAATGGTACCACCATCATTGAAAGATGAGGTAGACTCCTCCTCACTTTGCTATAGGCTACTTTGGTTTGGGGGGGGAAAAGAAGGAGGAGGTGGAGGAGAAGGGGAAGGAGGAGGTGGAGGAGAAGAGCTCTGGTAGACCTAGGGAGAGTCAGCAGGTGCCTGACGTGCAGCACTTCTCACTGTCAATACCACCAGCCGAAGACCTATAGCAGTGATGTATTTTATCCATAAGTCTAGCCCAGATAGAATATATTCACCATCTAAGAGGTTTGCTACCTTTAACTTCAGAACGGAAAATGTTGGCCTGTCATTTGTTAAGCAGAGAAGCCAGTGTAGTTTTGAATTTTCTTTATTTTACAGTCTCAAATCTGATTCACAGATTATGGAGTCAACTTTTATGGTTTATTTGAAGAAACTTCTTTACTTTTGAGAGGTTAGTAGTAGTAAGACCCACAAAGACATTCGGCTTAAAATTTGCTGTTTCAGGAAAGTGGAAAGGAATGATAATTACAGAGCCATTGATGTCAGTGATTTATCACAGGAAGATTTCCTGAACCTTACTTTACTGGTTGAAGACAATACAGATAAAGGTCAGCCCCTGAAGGATCAGCATTGTTTCCACAAAAGCAACTAAGATAGAACTCAGTCAGTTCATTCTGCTGAAAATAACACTGATTTGATTTATTGTTGTCACATGTGCCCAAGTATGAAATGTTTTGTTCTGCAAGCAGTACAGGTTGATTGCAGTAAATAAGGACATACAGATTATTGGGTGCTCAGCCAGAGCAATGCATAGGAGGTTATACCCACACAGGAGGTACACAAAGCAAGATCAACATTTGACTTGAAATGTCCATTCAGTAGTCTAAAATACAGGGAAGAAGTGGTTTTTGAATATTTTGGTATGTAAGCAAACTTCTGTATGTTTTGTCAGACAGAAGAGGTTGGAAGTATAAGTAGGGCGGAAGGGATTTTTGATGTTGGCAACCTTTCCACTGCAATGAGAAATGGCAAAGTGCAAATTATGACAACACTGATCTTATGCAAGAACTCCTTTATATGAAAAAGGGCACCAAAGCTGGAAGGTCTTTCTATTACCAAGGTAGCTGTTATCAGATCTAAGATCATAGGCACTTGTTCTACATCAAGTCTGCAACCAGAAAATCAGCAATAGTTAATAGTGCCATAGGAATACAAAGGAAGTTTTCCCTTTGTATCCATAAACACCCACAGCAAAGGCAAATTTGGCAAAACAGGTGTTGCACACTTGCATAATCTTTTGTAGTCCAAGAGAAAGGAAAGGAACATCAAAAAAATGTCTAGCAGAGAGCATACTCACAGCTCTCTGCTGCGGCAGAACACTTATCTATTAGCTTCAAGAACCAACTTAAATCCCCCACAGAAAGCAAATTAAAACCATGGGTTTAAGAGCCAGGTTCCACCCACTAATGCTTCTCTTGTCCAATTTAGAAAAGGTCAGGGAGCTTAAAACTATTTATCCACTGCTTCGGAAGCAGACATTCTGACACTATTGTGGCACCACCTCTACTGTTTCTTGCAGAGAGAACTCATTTCTCCCAAGACACAGGAGCATCAAACACCATCAATAATATTGGTGACCACCATAGAGGTTTCAGACATTATCTTCAGAGGAGCAGGCTCACTAAAGTAAGTGTAAGAGGAATAACCATTGACAGAAAGAAATCCTATAATATCATTATGAAATTAGGTCAGTTCTTCAGAATATTATTTGTTCACCCGAGTTCATACATGAACAATCATTCTTCATTTGTTTCAATAGTAAAATACAGCTGTACAATTCAAGAGCATCAGGCTTGCAAATAGGAGCAGCTAACAGATTACAGTTTTCCTTGTGTTAGAAAAAAAAAGACATGATTTCATCCACCATTGTTCTATTAGGTCAACATCAATGCCTCCCATGAAGCCAACTGGAGAGGATACATCCTACAAACCCTCAAGTGAGCCAAGGATGCAGTTGCAGAATGTTATCTCCTGTGCAAGACACTGTGGCAAGGGATGGGTTGTAGGAGGTAGGAGTCAGATGAACATGTACACAGTGGGTAGGATGAAAGATTTAGTGTAATGGTTATGAAGTAACTGCAGAGCTCTGTATTCCATCAAATCACCACTGACTTGTACACAGTACACTGGTAATGGCCAACTAGCTTAGTCATTCCCCTGAACTCAAATCTATTTTTGAAATTTTATTAAACAGTACAAGTTACAAACAATTGGCATGAACAGCCACAAATAAGAAACAGTAAAGCTAGAACCCAAACCCCACCATACAGCCAGTTCACAGGGAACCAGGGGCAAACCTCAAATCCCACCTTACATTATCAAAAAGAATGAATAATCATAATTCAAACAGTCCAATAAACCAAACAATAAAGACCGTATATGTAGCACAGACACCTCTAGCAACCCAACAAGATCCCCGATTCCTAGAAAGGCAGCTTGCTCCATACCCCTGCTGGGTCTTTGTTTAAGACCTTCCAGCCACCTCTAGGACAGGTTATCCTGTTTCCCACCACCCCCAGGACAACAGTGATCAGTACCACCTACCCACCTTCTAGCCATCTCTGACCACCTGCTCTCAAAACCTTCCTGAGGTGACAGCCTACTCATTTTCCAGTTCTCAGTCTGCCTCTCCCACTTCAATGTGCCATCTGGCCTGTGGACTGCCCTGATAGGCATTTGGGACATGTAGAACAGTCCACCACCCCCCTCCTCCCCTGGAGAAATGGCACAGAGGGCAGCCCTCAAGCCTTGCAGATCTCAGCCTGCCCCTCCACACCTCTGGCTCTTAGTCACACCTTCCAGCCACCTCTAGGACAACTCATCCCATCTCCTTTCTCAGGAAGACACCTTCTGGCTCTTTGGGTAGCAGCTTTCAGGACAACTTATGAGCCTCCCAGCTCAGTGAGGCTTGCCAGACCCAGGGACACAAGAGTGCAAGTGATAAACACAACAAAACAGTGCAAGAGTCAGTTACCAACAAACCAAGTCCCTTCTGATACAGGGTCCATTACCACAAACAATTTTCTTCAGAATCGAGAGTCCATTCCCAGGAATGGAGTCTGTTCCGGTAGGCAGAGTACATTGGTTGTGGACTCCATCATTGACAAGGACAAGGTTCACTCCTGAAGGCAGCAAATGTACACCTCAGTGATTCAGTCTCCATAGAGACCTGGTCAATCCAGGGGAGGACCAGGCCCACTTACAAGAGTGCAGTTCATTGGAAAGCATGCAGTTAAATCACAAGATAGTCCACTCCAAACAGGCAGCAAATGCTGGTCTCCCAGCTCACACATACTTGTTCAGACTTTTCAGAGACTGAATCTACCCACAAAGGAACAGTTCAGCTGGAAATGTACAAAGTGCACTATCTCACAGGGACTCAGTCCAAATACCAAAAAGTGAAAAACACATTCAAAAGAGAGAAAACCAAAAGTGCAAAGGCTAAGCCCTACCACAAAAATCAGCATAGTCCTTTTCTCAAAGTAAAAGAGTAACATACAGATTATATCAAGCAAGTAAAACAACAACTCCCTAATGAGAATTGAAATACACCTGTAACACATTGACTCCATTGATCAGCCAGTTTAGAAATTAGTCCTCAATAATACAAAAAAATACCAGTTAACAAACTGGCTGTATAAACCGTTAGTTCAGAGTCAATCAGCTAAACTGATTCTGTCTCCTGTTAATATTGGTCAGCTCAGGCTTTCCTGATTGACCCAGGTTAAAAACCCCAATCAAGGACCTTGTAGTCAACTAGATCCACCTGGTTCCAATTACTCCAGGTTGTTACCTGTTACCTTTATTATTCAAGTGCATCGTCAATGATATCCAATTTCATACAATTTAAAATTGAAAGCGGAATATTCTGATGAAGTCCTGCAACAGTCAACCTTGTGCTAATAGCCAATAAATATTTATTAACTTATAACAGCATGTTTTTCATGCCTCTTCTATCAATGCTATGCAGACCCCAGTCATGGTATTAATGTCATCCTTCTGCTTCTTGGTGTATTAATATCATGACTCAGTTCTGGAAATTTTTGACAGATGAGGATTAGAAACCCTACAGCGCCAAACTAATGAGTACCTATTAACTATTTACACTATTTACAGAAACATGGTTCAGTGGGAATCCATTAGTACCTTCCTCCATCCATGTTATCTGATATCAATTGGCAACACCAACTATGCACTCCAGCTACTAACATGACACTTATTAACTCCTTATACTCCACTTGGCACCTTTCTTTCTATAATCCTGCCTGTTGTCTTGTCAGTTGTTACTAACTTCTTTCCTAAGTTATCCACATGCTTTTGCTAACGCTGTTGGGGAGGGTTCAAACTAATGTGCCATGTGGATGGGAACCAAATGGGGAAGTTAGTGGACAATAAGGAGTTAGTAACTAAAGCCTGTAAAGAACTAGATAATGAAGTCAGTGTGACTAAGGGGGAAAGTAGGCAAGGAGCAAATGATGAATGTAAAGGGACAGGTGGTCTGAGGTGCATTTGTTTTGATGTGAGAAGTGTAGTAGGTAAATGAGTTTTGAAAAAATTTGTAGCTCAGGTTGTGGTTCTGCATGTAGGTTTGCTCGCTGAGCTGGAAGATTTGGTTTCAGAGTTTCATCACCCTACTAGGTAACATCATCAGTGGACCTCTGGATGTAGTAGCTAAGGCTTAGGGCTTGGATTAGTACCCAAGAGTATGATGTTATTGCTGTTACTAAAACTTGACTGAAGGAAGGGCAAGATTGGAAACTAAATATCCCAGGATACAGATGCTTCAGGAGGAATAGAGAGGGAGGTAAAAGGGGTGGAGGAGTTGCATTACTAGTCAGACAGGATATCACAGCTGTGCTGAAGTAGGGCACTATGAAGGACTCAAGCAGTAAGGCAAAATGGGCAGAGCTCTGAAATAGGAATGGTCTGGTAACAATTTTGGGGCTGTACTACAGACCTTCTAACAGTGAGCCTGAGATAGAGGTACAAACATGTAGACAGATTATGGAAAGATACAGGAACAACAGTGTGGTGGTGTTGGGAGATTTTAACTTTTCCAATATTGACTGGGATTCACTTCATATTAGTAGTCTAAGCATCAAGGAGGGTTTCATAAAGCAGTATGTCAATAGTTCAATTTGAAAAGGTGCCATACTGGACCCAGTGTTGGGGAATGAGCCCAGCCAGGTGGGTGAAGTTTCAATAGGAGATTACTTTGGGAATAGTGAGCACAATTTCACAAATTTTAGAATACTCGTGGACAAAGACAAGAGTGGTCTTAAAGAAAGAGTGCTAAATTGGGGGAAGGCCGACTAGAGCAAAATTTGACAGGAGTTGGAGAATGTAGATTGGGAATAGCCTTTGAGGGTAAAACCACATTTGATATGTGGGAGGCCTTTAAAGAGAGGTTCATTAGAGTGCAGGGAAATTTTCTACCCCCTGTGAAAATGAGGGGTAGAAATGGCAAGATTAGGGAACCATAGGTGACAGGTGAAATTGTGAGACTAACTAAGAGGAAAAAGGAAACATACATAAGGTCTAGGTGACTGAAAACAGACAATGCTTTGGAAAATATATTGGGAAAGTCAGGCCAATCTAAAATGTGGAATTAAGAGGGCTAAAAGGGGTCATGAAATATCTTTTGCAAACAGGGCTAAGGAAAATTGCAAAGCATTTTATTTGGAAGAAAGGAGCAAGAGAGAAAAGGTTGGCCCACTCAAGGACAAAGGAGGGAATTAATGCGTGGAATCAGAGAAAATGGGTGAGATTCTTAATGAGTGCTTTGTGTTGGCATTCACTGTGGAGAGGGACATATCGGATGTTGAGGTTAGGGATAGATGTTTGATTACTCCAGGTCAAGTCTGGCATAAGAAGGAAAGAAGTGTTAGGTATTCTAAAAGGCATTAAGGTGGACAAGTCCCCAGGTCCTAATGGAATCTATCCCAGGTTTCTGAGGGAAGGGAGAGAGTAAGTAGCTGGGGCCTTAACAGCTATCTTTACAGCATCCTTGAACACGGATGACTGGAGAATTGTTAATGTTGTCCCCTTGTTTAAGAACGGTCGCAAGGAGAATTGAGGTAATTATAAACTTGTGAGCCTGACATCAGCGGTAGGGAAGCCACTGGCGAAGATACCGAGGGATAGGATCTATTTATATTTGGAAGAAAATGGGCTTATCAGTAATAGGCAGCATGGTTTTGTGCAGGGAAGGTTATGCCTTACCAATTTAATAGAATTCTTTGAGCAAGTGACAAAGTTGATTGATGAGGGAAGAGCTGTAGATGTCATATAAGTGGACTTCAGAAAGGTGTTTGATGAAGTTCCCCATGGTAGGCCGATGGAGAAAGTGAAGTTGTATGGGGTCCAGGGTATACTAGCTAGATGGATAGAGAACTGGCTGGTCAACAGGAGACAGAGAGGAGTAGTGGAAGAGAGTTTCTCAAAATGGAGAACTGTGACCAGTGGTGTTCCACAGACATCTGTGCTGAGTTCACTGTTGTTTGTGATATACATAAATGATCTGGAGGAAGGTATAGGTAGTTTGATTAGCAAGTTTGCAGATGACACTAAGACTTGTGGAGTAGCAGATAGTGAAAAGGTCTATCAGAGAGTGCAACAATATATTGATAGATTGGAGAGTTGGGTGGAGAAATAGATGGAATTCAATCTGGGCAAATGCGAGGTGATGCGTTTTGGAAGATTCAATTCTAGAGCAAACTATATGGTAAATAGAAAAGCCTTGGGGAAAATTGATGTCAGAGAGATCTTGGTGTTTAGGTCCATTGTACCCTGAAGATGGCAATGTGGGTCGATAGAGTGGCCCAAAAGGCATACGGCATGCTTTCCTTCATCGGACAGGTTATTGAGTACAAAAGTTGGCAGGTCATGTATATAGAACTTTGGTTTGGCTACATTTGGAATACTGCGTACAGTTCTGGTCACCACATTACCAAAAGGATGTGGATGCTTTGGAAAGGGTGCAGAGGAGATTCACCAGGATGTTGCCTGGTGTGGAGGGTGCTAGCTATGAAGAGAGGTTGAGTAGATTAGGACTAATTTCATTAGAAAGATGGAGGTTGTGCGGGGACCTGATTGAGGTCTACAAAGTCTTGAGAGGCATAGACAGGGTGGATAGCAAGACACTTTTTCCCAGAGTAGGGATCTCAATTACTAGGAGTCGCAAGTTCAAGGTGAGAGGGGAAACGTTTAAGGGAAATATGTGTGTAAAGTTTGTTAAGCAGAGGGTGGTGTGCCTGAAACGCATTGCCAGCGGAGGTGATGGAGGCAGGCACAATAACGTCATTTAAGATGCACCTAGACAGACACATGAATGGGCAGGGAGCTAAGGGATACAGATCCTTGGAAAATATGTGACAGCTTTAGATAGAGGATCAGGATTGGCACAGGCTTGGAGGGCCGAAGGACCTGTGCCTGTGCTGCAATTTTCTTTGTTCTTTTTTCTGATGACCTAGACCCTCCATGTCTGCTAATACACATCATGATGTGGAGGTACCATCATGAACTCCTTCCCATCCTCAGAAACCTAAGCTATTAATCCCAATACTTACTCCCTTTAGATCCACTTAGGCACGTAATGGAATCTTGAATGGATATTAGATTAGATTACTTACAGTGTGGAAACAGGCCCTTCGGCCCAACAATCCACACCGACCCACAACCCACCCATACCCCTACCCCTACATTTACCCCTTACCTAACACTACGGGTTATTTAGTATGGCCAATTCACCTGACCCGCACATCTTTGGACTGTGGGAGGAAACCGGAGCACCCGGAGGAAAACCACGCAGACACGGGGAGAATGTGCAAACTCCACACAGACAATCGCCTGAGGCGCGAATTGAACCCGGGTCTCTGGCGCTGTGAGGCAGCAGTGCTAACCACTGTGCCACCGTGCTGCTGATGGTAGCCTATCAATCTGTTTTATTGTCTTCAACTCTATACTTTTCAATTATTTTCAAATCCTATGAACCAAAATTTCTAAGACAATAAAATGATTATTTGAAAACATAGAGAATACATTCCAATTTTCTCACAGAAATTAAACTTAAATTATATTAAGTATCCTCAGATCTGAGATTTCAACACAATCTTTCAATTACAAAGTTGCCTTCTTGCACACATTTCACAACATGTCAATAATAATTAGAACAGTTACTTTAGAGTGCCATGGCTTGGAACTGTTAATTGACAAGATATTAGATGTTTATTGAAAACATCAATCCAGCAGCAGGTTCTTATTCACAGTAAAGTGCTGTGACATTTTACTGAAGTCAGGTGAGAAGGCAGGTTCCAAGTTTGTCCCAACCAGAATGTGGATCAAATCTCATGTAGTTGTCTTTTTTAAATTCACTGATAGGGTGAGGCATCCCTGGCTGGGCCAACATTTATTGCCCATTTCTAATTGCCCAGAGAGCAGCTAAGAGTCAACCACATTGTTCTGGGTCTGGAGTCAAATGTAGGCCAGACCAGGTAAGGATTTCAGTTTCCTTCGTTAAAGGACATGAGGGATTAGCATTGATCTGATCAATGCACTAGCTGTCCAGCCAACTGAACTGGGTGGCCCCCAGCATATTACTTACTGTATCAAGAAATATCCAGCAATATAATGATAACAAAAATCATTCCAATTCATAAATTAGTTGGGGTCATGGCTATGTGCATGGGTTGGGGATCCAGGCCAGGTGCAGCTGGGGCAGGACATACCCAACTATAGCTGGTGTCCAGGACATGACATGTAAATATGATTGCTTGTGAATTACTACATCAAGTTGTTGCTTCACTACTCTCCCAATTCTGGCACAATTCCTCTTGCAGGGTCTACAAGGCTGTCAGTGCCTTTCTCTTTTCCTGGGTCAATACAGAACGATCAACAGGTTTCCTTCTTTTTCTGAGAAATTGCAGTGGTTAGAAAAAACTGAGTGGCTTGTTAATGTACTTAAGAGTAGTCATCATTGCTGTGGATGTACACCAGGTTAGGTGAGGTTGATAGGTTTACAACTAAGAACATTAATAATGTGCAACTGCTCTGGAAACATATTGTCTTCAGGTTTCACTCAAAAGTTCTCAAATTCAATTGAAGAGAGGTTGCATGACTCATCTTGAGAAGTTTTATTCAGAAAAAAATTTATGTTGTGCTTTTTTTTAAAGAAAGGTTGTGATTAAAAATGTGAAAAAAGGAAGCGTTCTAATTGTATACATATGGATTTTGCTTTGAACTCAATTAAGGAAGTGAATATACTGGTTTCAGATAGAATGGGGTGAGATATGGAGCATTGAAAGGGGAGTAAATATTTTTTTTCTGCAGGTAATGTTGAGTTAATTCTCAGGTGAAGAAATTCTAAATTTTGAAATCAGGAAACACCATATCTTTGTAAATATCAGTTAGAAGAGATCAATGCAAATGTTTTACACTGTGAGTCAGGCTAATGAATAAAACTCAAGTCTGTAGTTCTTAGCTGAAGTAATATTATGATGTTGTATCAGAGGCCAGGCGCATGATCTCAAAGACATACATGGGCTCATCTTTTGAAGTCCAGGTTAAGTAAACAGCTTGACAAGTTTGCAGTGCAGAAATAAGCCAATCAGGGTATCAACTCTGTGTTGATTAAAGGCAAAATACTGCAGATGCTGGAAACTGAAACAAACACAAAAAATGGTGGAGAAACTCAACAGGTTCCGGCAGTATATGTGGAGGGAGAAACAGAGTTAACATTTTGACTCCAGTATAACACGTCTTCAAAATTTATGTTGATATTCATTCTCCACACAAACCTTAGAGGTAAACATCTTTCTTAACTTTTGGTAAATCAGGCCCCTTGTTCAGGGGATGACTAAAATTATGACCTAGTTTGGGACAGAGCCTGAAAAAAAATCCATCACCAGGGTGATCTGTCTTTTTAAGTCAATACATGTGGATGCCAGAAATGCTTCTAAAGAAGTTCTTGTGTAAATAAAAATTAGGTGTCACCTCAATCACCCCTCAGATCTGATTAGGATCTGAGTCCAACCAACAGGTGTGAGATCTGTGAAATGTTAGGACCATATGCGTTTTCAATTGTATTGCATTAATGTTTAGTAAAATGATCTCATCTTTGAACATTTTTCCACAAAATTGATAGTTTGATTGAACCAATGAAGATCTCAGCATGGAGCATTGCTTTGGTAGTTTCTCCTTTCACTCCATGCAAAGGAAAAAGTGTTTTAAACCAACTCCAAATAAAACTGGTTCGGATAGTAAGCCCTGAGCCCAGATTATTAGGAACATTTCGATACCTGCTATGATAGGATTGGATTTTCTTTCTGTTTTCATTGGAGAGATTGTCCTCTTTTGTTCAATTAAGGCGGAGGCCTTTGTAAGAAAAAGAAAGCACCCATTGATTCTGAGTTAGAAATTACCTTGTCTACATCATAGAAGTTTCACAGTCAGATGGCCTAATAGTTGGATTTACTGCTATTTGGGAAGAAACCAACTTCATTTCTGACAGAAAGGGGTGTCCATTTCTTTTTAACTGAACACCTAATCTGACTGAGACAGTTAGCTTCACACCACTGAACCCAAAATTTTAGGTTAACCTGCCTTTGACTCTCTTGCACATAATATTTCTGAATAACATTCATGCATTTCTTTGCAAGGTATTTTCCATTTCAAGTGCAAGCAGCAAGTACAGTTATTCTTCGCCATCACTTCAGCACAACCAAAGAAGTGCACATTAATTAAAGGAAAATTTTTTTAACAATCATCTGGCATTGTACAATTAAAGGGCTAAATCTTTCAGTTATTCTAATTAGTGATCCAAAGTGAGGCTTCATGCTGTTGAATGAATATCAAGCTCTTACACACGTGGTATTCTGGTGCACTCTTATTTTGGAATGGAAATGATTTTGTTTGCACTTTACCTTTCTTGTTAAGAATTGAAGAAACTTTGTGTGATGCAGTGAAACTCTGTTCAATTGAAAAGCCGGAGTAAATTAAGTTTTGACAATTTCAAACCAACATCAGTTGGGTGTGAATTCATAGCAGCAAACTGACTATAATTTGATACAAATTGGTGGTCTTGCTTAGCAGTAAGTAAAAAGTGAGGTCTGCAGATGCTGGAGGTCAGAGCTGAAAATGTGTTGCTGGTTAAAGCGCAGCAGGTCAGGCAGCATCCAAGGAACAGGAAATTCGACGTTTCGGGCGCAAGCCCTTCATCAGGTCTTGCTTAGCAACAAGGATGATTGCTTTGGGAAATAGCAAGAATAAATGGAATTAGGTTGACAGGGCAGAACGCAAGGAGATATATCTTGCATCCACCTCACATTGTATCTGTCAGAAGGAGCCTTGAAACTGACATTGATAAGAAAGAATGTATATATCCCAATGAATATATCTTCCATACTGATGGCTGCAAAAAAAAATTGTTGAAAATAGAAAGAAAATCATATATTACAGGCCTCTAAACCGTGAATTAAGCACAGGCATTTAACATTTGGTTAAAATCTTTAGTGGCATTTGACCCTGAAAAAATTAGGAAATTTGTGAACACAATACATTACATAAAGTCATGTGGCATTGTAACAATGACAGTTTAACAGATTGGCTGTAGGGTTGAAATCTGTTTTCTAATTCCTATAATATATTCCAGGCCTCAGATATGCAACACAACATTGTATGAGTGCCCAAAATTGTGATTCAGTGTAAAGACAACGCTGAAAACTGACCAAAAATTGCTAGAGCCACAACATTCCATCACCTAGAAGTACAATTATGTGTGACAACAATAAATCAAATCAAATCAGATCAAATGTGAGATTTCTGGCTTTAATCTGCTCTGCCCATGTTATGGCCCAAATCCTGAGATCAATGTCATTTGCAAAGCTGGTCTAGTGGGTGCCAGGAACTTTCAGGGATCTTGTATACGGTAATAATTATTAAAGATTTAACGTTATCTCCGCACAATCTGATTATGTCACACAGTCAAGGGTGAAGAATCCGGGATCTAGCTCGTGATCCCAACGGAGCAGTCATGTCATCATTGGCTCCTGATGGTCTTAGTAATTACAGTTACCTCACCAATATAATTATACCTATTGCTATCATGCGAAAAACATATCTTGTTGTTGAGTGTGTATGCCTCTTTTTGTTCAGACTCAACAGACATTCTTTATCCCTGTTAACTAAATCAGATTTGTTTGCTACTTCTGTCTAAATTGCCAAGCCAATATTCTGCAATTAGTTGTCATCAGAAAAGAATGTTTAACCATGTTGTATAATTTATCACATTCTTCTAAAAGCTTGACAATATAGGGTCAATTTACATATCCTGTCATCATAGTATAACAATGGGACTGATCTAATGAACATTCATTGTACTGTCTGTGATTCAGGTATATCGTTCCTTAAAATGAAGACCAAATTTGGATACAGTAATGCAGCTGTGGTCTCATGTATAACTGTAGCAAGACTTCTTTATTCACTACTTTAATTTCTTTGCAATAAAGACTAACATGATATTGTATAGATAGTTCGTGGATAATGCACGTTCCAGCAGCACAATTTGGATATAATGTCACTGAATAATTAAGGAAAGATATTTTGGAAAATGCTTACCTCTGTCAATGATAGTGTGATTCCAGCTGGGATTATTTCACACACTTCATTCTGTGCATGTGTTACTGTCCACACCATGCCAAAGTCTCTTTGCCATTCTGCACATGTATGATGTCAGCGCTGGTCTTTGTGCTGTTCTGCGTATGAGCCGATGTCAGCTGCTGACTGAGCAGCTTTCTGTGAGAGGTACTGTACAGAGAGCAGCTTTCTTACATTGTTTAAATGTACTGTCTTAAATTTACTTTTGTCAAATTTGATTTCAACCTTCATTCAGGCTGTGCTATACTTTGCATTAGATGTTTGGGTGATTTTTGAGTGATCATGAGTGATACTTTTTGATAGCCTGCCCTAACCCCACTTTTCCCATAGGCCCCATTATTTCTATTAAGCAATTTTCTATTAAGTGAGGTTCGCTGGAATGCAACTATGGCATAATAGGAGAATCCTTAATTGTATGCTCCTGTACATCCATGTCTTTTTTGTATTAAAAAACACAAGTCCTCTGAACAGAGATATTTATAAGTTTCACAACTATTTTTTTTAAAAAACTATTTTTTTAGTCTTATCACTGACCTGAAGATCCACACTTAGCCATATTATTCTCCACATGCGATCATGTTGCTCATGCCCTTGCATTGTCTATATCTCTTCACGGTCACAGTCTGTGTCCTCCTCTCAGCTCACAGTCCAGCTAACATCACATCATCAACAAAATTAAACCACTGTAATTCCTACCATAAAACAGGAACAGGAGCTCCCTCCGTCAGCATATGCAGGATTTTCCCACCTATAGCCTGCTATCTGTTTCCTAAAACTTCTCACTCTTTTCACCATTCCCTCTCACTGCATCGCTCTACCAACCCCTCCTATTTTCTGCTGTCCATCCGATCACTGTTTTCCCTTGTTGCTAATGCTCTCTCCTGCTCCCTGACACATATTTTGTTACTTCCCTGACAAAATCGTCTGCAGAAGTTCGACTGGGTCTTGATAAACAGAATAGGTTTATTAGATATAACTTGATAGCTAGTTACATTAGATCCAAAATACATGAAAGACTTTGGTAAGATCATAGAGTATAGAATCCTTACAGGGCGGAAACAGGCCATTCAGCCCAAAATGTCCACACCAACCCTCCGAAAGATATCCCACCCAGACCCGTTCCCCTACATTTCCCCTGCTTAATGCATCTAACCTACACATCCCTGAACACGATGGAGAATTTCGTATGGTCAATTCACCTAACCTGCACATATTTAGACTGTGAGAGGAAACCAGATCACCCAAAGGAAACCCATGCAGACAGGGGGAGAATGTACCAACTCCACACAGTTACCTGATGCTGGAATTGAACTCAGATCCTTGGCACTGTGAGGAAACAGTGCTAACCACTGAGCCATCATGCTGCCCCGTTGAGCATATTCAAGTCTAATTATTCATTACTTCCACTGAAACATATTGATAACACAATGTGGAAATATCTGAACAACAGTTGAAAAATCGGAAAACATGAATAAGACAAGATTACAACAAATATTTCTTCCGTGGAACAGCCCTTTATATCCTGATGAATGATCTTATCATGTGATGTCAGCACAACCTTTCAGATACTAACTGTCTTGTACAATACTCACCCTTTCTTTCTTCCCAATAACTCTCAAATTAAAGCTAGTGAATTCCATTCTAGTGTACAAAGTAAAATGGCATCTCCACGATTATAGCACATTTAAGTATGGGAAATGCAGAGTTACAAGGATGGGATGAGTCTGGGTGGGATGTTCTTCAGAGGGTTGGTGTGGACGCAATGGGCCGAATGACCTGATTCCACACTGTAGGGATTCTGTGCTTCTATGTTTCTAACTGGTCTTCAATCAGCCTATGCAATCTAACTGCAAACTGAGAATTCCTGGTTGCACTATCATGCAACTTAATGCAGTTCTGTTCCTTAATTCAGAAACTTATAAACATGACATTGACTCTAATATTGAGAAGAAATTTTGTAGATACAAGATTTTGTACATTTATTTCTGACTTATTGAATATCTTATTGTATATCTTCAACTGAATTTGATTTAATGAAATACCCTTTAAATTTTATGCTGAGTCTAATGCAATCAGAATTATTATTTGAATCTGCAATTGGTCACAGTGTATTAATTAAAAAGGTTGCTGATCATTCTCTTCATAAAAAGTATTTGTGAGCATTGTTTTGAAATCCTAGTTAGTGATCATGACCAGACTTCCTATTGATGAATGCTATGCAAGGCAAGATAACCTTTTTGGATTGAGAACATAGCTCATTAATCAAGGTCTGTGCCACACTGTCAGAACATTGGTTTCTGAGCACATCAAAGTTTCTGGAAAAAGGTAATGAACAATTTCCTTTGTTAGCTACGAAGAAAATGTAATTTTACTATTGACAGTAGCATGTATTTGAACTTGACAGCTTAAAATATTTGAAATCAAACATTGAAATATTCAGTCTGTCCTGACATGAATACATTTACCTGATGGGATCCTAATGAATGTGATTTTTCTTTCCTTTAAAAAGTGTCACATTGCATTATATTGTGCTTACCATGTGATTCTTGTTGACCCCTTTAATGCTGTCTGCTCATGTCACATCAGTATATCAAATAATTGAAGCCTTGAGAGGGGATCCTAACAGACAAAAGATTTTTACAGCCTTTTAAATAGGAGAGGTGATGGCTGAGTGGCACTATCGCTGGGTTGTTAATCCAGAGACTCAGGTAATGTTCTGGGTACTGCCATGATAGATGGTGCAATTTGAATGCAATAAAATCTGGAATTAAGAGACAAATAGTGACCACAAATCCACTGTTGATTATTGGAAACACCCATCTGGTTCACTAATATCCTTTAGGGAAGGAACCTGCCATCCTTACTCAGTCTGCCTACATGTGATCCCAGACCCACAGCAATGTGATTGATTCTCAGTTAGAGATAGGCAATTCATACTGACCCAACAAGTGATGTCCTCATCCCATGAATGAATAAAAACAAAAAATGATGGCATTCTACTGAGGAATTAGACAAAAGACAGAGGCCAACTGGTATGGTACTATAGTCTTTTCACTTCTTTGCACTCAAACACATTGAAAACATGTGATAAGTTGCTCAAAAATTTGCCCTTTGCTCTTCCTCAGGTAACAGCAGAAAAGCCAATGGTTGCCAAAATCAAATAATGCTGCAGGACTCTGCATCATTCACTGTCCCACTAAGTGCAACCTACAATCTTGCATTTTGGAATTTAAATTCAATGAGCATCATGAGAAAATATTGGATGTTAAAAATGATGATGACCAAACAACTAATGGATATGGATCGATGATAGCCCAATAAATATAGTGTGGATGTCCCTCAAACTAGATGCCTTTACCTGAGTTTTTTAGGCTTGAGTTTCATCAGTCCTTAGGGAATTATTAGATTATGCTCCCAGGAATATTGTTTTAAAGAAGTAGATGATTCTCAGCTGATGGAAAGTACCTGAGAAAAGCCGTCTAGCTAATAACATCCATGTATAAGTACAAGAATACACTCAGTTGCTTCCAAACGTGGAAAATATCATTTGGAACATACAACTTCCAACTGATTCATTCTCTCATTTTCTCAAAGGTAAACTTGAATATAACATAGTTGTTTAAAATGGGTGAACCTTTTAAATTTCGGAATAAGGAATGAAAAGAATGTACATATTTTCTCCCAAGTGAAAAATGTAATTTATTCCTCAGTTTTATGATCCTTGAAAATAAATGAACTACAACATCCTTTTGCACATTGATCCAACCCTAAGGAACCTATAAATTTGACAGGTAGTCTGCAACTGAAATATCTATTGTCCCTGCCAAAAGCATTGCAAACTGCTTTTTTTCTGAAGCAAACATAACTGAGGAAAAGAAAACATTGCTAGAGGAATATTTCCACTGCAAAGAACTCCCTTATCTATAAGTGACAATGTATATACTATTATACTGTATACACCAATTGTTTGTCCCTCAATCAACTTTCCATGATAGTGATTTCTGTGCCAACTTCTCAAGTTTAGTATGAGAAATTGACTGCATTGACAGAACCATAGGATTGCACAAACTACTCACCAACACGACAGGAATTTGATCATGCTGTTTAAAATTCATATTATTCCTGCTGTCTGGAATTAGTGCTGCTTCTTATTTGAATCTGTAGAACCACAACTACTAATTTAACTTGACATTAGGGAGTCATCTCATATGTGACTGTACTTACATGTCAGTGAATATAAGTATACAGCAGCTTGTGAATAAAATTATTTCACTGTAGAGAATTGTAAAACTTTACAAGGCAGAATGCATTCACTCAACCCACCAGGCATGTACTTGTTCTTAGAAAAGGTCTTTCCAATTAGCCCAAGCCCTTGATCTTTCCCCGTTGCCTTGATTTATGCTTTTCTAACATTTCTAATTCTCGACTGAAAGTTACAAGTAAATTTGCTTCTCTCATCCTTTCAAGCACAGTATTCCAGATCATAACAACTTGTGTAAACATCTCTGTGGTTCTTCTGCCAATTATCTTAAAATCTGTGTACTCTGGTTACCAATCCCCCTGCTGGTGGAAATAATTTCCCCCAATATACGGGAAAGGTTCCTATAGCTATTGAGAATATGCTTAGTTTTAATGTTCATTTCCTTTCCCATTACTGTCCTTAGCTTGTAATAGATCAATTTGTCGGGAAACAAATGAAGAGAGTTTTCTCTGAAGAACTGGCTACCTTCTTTCTTTCTATGAACTATTTATAAATCAAACAGCTAATAGAGAAAGAGGCAACTCACAAAGCTAATTTAAGCACTATGCATGCGTACAATGAAATATATTATGCTATTGACCTTTTAAAATGGTGTCATGCAGAGTTCTTACTGCACATCAATGAATTCAATCACATATGTATTACACTTGCAAATTATTGGCACAAGCAAAACAGATACACTATGATTGCGGACCTATTTTTAGAATAACATCCTCGGGTAGTCTTTTTGACTCAGTGGTTCAGAAAAGAAAACTGTGTCAGTACACCTGCAAATAACGCTTCAAATAGGTAATGGTGGTATCATCATCCTGCAAATTACACAGCTACATTTTATCAGGTGTGGAACTCTGAACATAAGAGTAAAAAGATGAATGGACTAAATGCAAAAGGGGTACATTATTCAATTTTCTGACATCTTAATAGAAGTGAACCCTAATAACCCAATTTAGTTCTGAGGAAGGGTCACTTGACCCAAAATGTTAATTTTGATTTCTCTCTACAAATGTTGCCAGATCTGCTGAGCTTTTCCAGCAATTTCTGTTCTTGTTCCAAAAACCGTCTTGCATTGTAACTCCCCCATCTTTATAATTACAGAAAAACATTAATAATTTTAGTTTTGCGCATTCCCTAGTATGAAATTTAGGTTTTGATATCTAACAGATTTGTTCTCTAATTAAATTATCAAGTGTTTGATATTAGACAACGCTAAAGATGCAATGTTTCTGTTTTTTGTATGATACAGTTGCAAAGCTATTTTAACAAGATCATGTAGGACCTATTAAATATTCCTAGAAATTATCCTAGCTTTTACAGAATATTTTGAATGATGTGTGTCATTCACAAATTTCAGAATGCTAACTAAATGTTCTCATTGAGACAATATAAACAACATAGGATTTTAAGTATATAGAGGATTCAGAATTAAGGTAATGGGCAAAAGAGGTCACATGAGGAAAATAGGATTCCGTGGGGGCACTGTTACAATTTGGAATGCATTACCCAAAAGGATGCAGGTGTACCCGAGAACTCTGTGGGGAGCTAGGGAAGTGATTGCTGGGCCTCTTGCTGAGATATTTGTATCATCGATAGTCACAGGTAAGGTGCAGAAAGACTGGAGGTTGGCAAACATGGTGCCACAGTTTAGGAAGGGCAGTAAAGACAAGCCAGGGAACTATAGACCAGTGAGCCTGACCTCAGTGGTGGGCAAGTTGTTGGAGGGAATCCTGAAGGACAGGAGGTACATGTATTTGGAAAGGCAAGGACTGATTCGGGATAGTCAACATGGCTTTGTGCGTGGGAAATCATGTCTCACAAACTTAATTGAGATTTTTTGAAGACGTAACAAAGAAGATTGATGAGGGCAGAGCAGTAGATGTAATCTATATGGACTTCAGTAAGGCGTTCGACAAGGTTCCTCATGGGAGACTGATTAGCAAGGTTAGATCTCATGGAGTACAGGGAGAACTAGCCATTTGGATACAGAACTGGCTCAAAGGTAGAAGACAGAGGGTGGTGGTGGAGGGTTGTTTTTCAGACTGGAGGCCTGTGACCAGTAGAGTGCCACAAGGATCGGTGCTGGGCCCTCTACTTTTTGTCATTTACATAAATGATTTGGACGCGAGCATAAGAGGTACAGTTAGTAAGTTTGCAGATGACATCAAAATTGGAGGTGTAGTGGACAGCGAAGGGGGTTACCTCAGACTACAACAGGATCTGGATCAGATGGGCCAATGGGCTGAGAAGTGGCAGATGGAGTTTAATTCAGATAAATGCGAGATGCTGCATTTTGGGAAAGCCAATCTTAGCAAGACTTATATACTTAATGGTAAGGCCATAGGGAGTGTTGCTGAACAAAAAGACCTTGGAGTGCAGGTTCATAGCTCCTTGAAAGTGGAGTCGCAGATAAGATAGTGAAGAAAGCATTTGGTATGCTATCCTTTATTGATCAGAGTATTGAGTTCAGGAGTTAGGAGGTCATATTGTGGCTGTATAGGACATTGGTTAGGCCACTGTTGGAATATTGCGTGCAATTCTGGTCTCCTTCCTATCGGAAAGATGTTGTGAAACTTGAAAGGGTTCAGAAAAGATTTACAAACATGTTGCCGGGTTGGAGGATCTGTCTACAGAGAGACGCTGAACAGGCTGGGGCTGTTTTCCCTGGAGAATCGAAGGGTGATGGGTGACCTTATAGAGATTTATAAAATTATGAGGGGCATGGATAGGATAAATAGACAAAGTCTTTTCCCTGGGGTCAGGGATTCCAGAACTAGAGGGCATAGGTTTAGGGTGAGAGGGAAAGATATAAAAGAGACCTAAGGGGCAACTTTTTCACATAGAGGGCGGTATGTTTATGGAATGAGCTGCCAGAGGATGTGGTGGAGGCTGGTACAATTGCAGCATTTAAGAGGCATTTGGATGGGTATATGAATAGGAAGGGTTTGGAGGGATATGGGCCAGGTGCTGGCAGGTGGGACTAGATTGGGTTGGGATATCTGGTCGGCATGGATGAGTTGGACCGAAGGGTCTATTTCCATGCTGTACATCTCTATGACACTATGACTCTAAATCAATTTGAAAAGGGAATGAGATAAATACATGGAGGGGAAAATTTGCATGGCTATCAAAAAGGTTAGGGGACTGGATTAATTAGATAGCTCTTTCAAATAACCTGCATAGGTACTTTGTGCCCAATGATTGAGTGGTGGTGCAGTTGCCATGATTTTGTCTCATGGCATTTAATGTCATGTATAATCTCTATTGGTTTGTCAGCTAAGTTTAGGCTGGTGAAGATCTTCCGATTACTTTATTTTCTAACCTGGATATTTTTGGTTAATACCCCATTTTTTCTTCAATATTTAAAATTTTTTTTCTCTGTTTGGCAGTAACTGAGATTGGTCTTAAACTGCCAGTGTAATGGGTTTCTAGGTCAGCAACAAGTTTGTGATCCCCACCTTCAGTCACCTCAGAACAATCTAGGTTAAGTAATGGATGGCAGTATGAAATGCTATGGCCTGGTAGGAGAAAAGACGTGGGGGAATAAAGAGGCAAATTACAAGAAAAAAAACTGTTTGGAATTAATCCCATTCCAAGTTAATATATTCCCTGAGATAAAATGAGTGAGGAGCATTGCTCTGCAGACCTTAATTCACTAACAAAGCCTGAATGAGGTCTTGACAACGTAGAGGCCAGAACAGCTACTCGAACAGCTCTACTGAAAATCATTATTCCCCTCATCATCACAGAATCCTACAGTGTGGAAAGAGGCCATTCAGCCCATCAAGTCCACACCAACCCTCCGAAGCCCATCCCACCTAGATCCACTTGTAATTCCCCCATAATGCATATAGCCTGCACATCCTTGGACACTTTGAGAAATTTAGTATGGCCAATCTACCTATCATGCATATCTTTGTACTGTGGGAGGAAATCCATGCAGACACAGGGAGAATGTACAAACACCACATAGACAGTCGCTTGAGGGTAGAATTAAACATTGGTCTCCTGTGCTGTGAGGCAGCACAGCTAACCACTGAGCCACAGTGCAATGATACTCAGCATTAAATCCTCTTCCTTATCCCACATTTGCCTTCATAGTAATGATAGAACATAGCATTCTTGTCACTAAGGATTGCTAGGAGAAAGTGAGGACTACAGATGCTGGAGATCAGAGCTGAAAATGTGTTGCTGGAAAAGCGCAGCAGGTCAGGCAGCATCCAAGGAACAGGAGATTCGATGTTTCAGGCATAAGCCCTGAAGAAGGGCTTATGCCCAAAACGTTGAATCTCCTGTTCCTTGGATGCTGCCAGACCTGCTGCGCTTTTCCAGCAACACACTAAGGATTGCTAAGGCATTAATAAAAATGAATAAGATCTCTTAAATGTCTTTGCCACATTAAAGTCAGCAGAATGCATCCTCCCAGAGTAGCCACCTTCACTAACATCTTCGACATGCAGACAACTGGAGGGAGAGTCAATGAGCTGAATCTTCTGATGTTTTGGCAGAATGCGAGTCAAACCAAGTTCTGCAGAATAATTCTTGCTGAGCCCCAAAGTGATTTTGGCCAAATCTCACCAAGCTCAGCAAATTAACTTGCATTTCAGGTCTAACAATGGGAAATACATCTGATCCATCTTACCAGGCACCATTCCTGCTCAGCAGAGGTGCTCCTTAAGACCAGTATTCCTTGTGGCTGCGCCATCTTCTAAAGCCTGCTGCACACCTGCACGAGTGTCCTCGGCTAGAAGCTGTGAGGGTTAGTTCTGGAAGGAATAAGGGAATATGGCAGAGAGGGGAACGCTGCTTCTATAAATGCTGCAGCCATTCTTTTCTGAGAGGGGCTAGAGATCCTTGTAGGTGGGATGCTGGAGAGGAGAGATGTCATCTTCTCAGAGGACCTAGTAGATGAGGCCGTACCACCCTACCATTTGAGTATGGTCAGAGATCGCCACCTAGGTCAGCACCCTGCCCAGGTTGAAGCAAACAAGAAGTTCAATGATTCATTCTGCTAAGCCTGGGTAAATGCACTATTCACATTTGTGTGTGCCACTTCATTCACATCTCATTAATTCCTGTGCTCTGACACTCTCGTTGTTGCATGACACACCTTCCTTGCACTCATTACTTCACATACTCCCACACCGTGAACCCCATGTACCATCTTTACTGCCTCCTCACTACCTCAGAACAACTCCACATAGAGCCATAGAGTCATAGAGATGTACAGCATGGAAACAGCCCCTTTGGTCCACGCCGACCAGATATCCCAACCCCATCTAGTCCCATCTGCCAGCACCCGGCCCATATCCCTCCAAACCCTTCCTATTCATAAACCCATCCAAATGCCTTTTAAAAGTTGCAATTGTACCAGCCTCCACCACTTCCTCAGGCAGCTCATTCCATGCACGTACCACCCTCTGTATGAAAAGGTTGCCCCTTAGGTCTCTTTTATATTTTTCCCCTCTCACCCTAAACCTATGCCCTCTAGTTCTGGATTCCCTGACCCCAGGGAAAAGACTTTGTCTATTTATCCTATCCATGCCCCTCATAATTTTGTGACCATCTATAAGGTCACTCATCTGCACCAGCCTGAACATCAATGCCACCCATGTCTGCCTCATTTGGCCCCTTTGGGATTGTAATGGGGTAACGAGGTGGACCTCATAGAATCATAGGCAAAAGTGAGGACTGCAGACGCTGGAAACCAGAGTTTAGATCAGAGTGGTGCTGGAAAAGCACAGCAGGTCAGGCAGCATCTGAGGAGCAGGAAAATTGACGTTTCTTCAGGGCAGGGGAGATGACCTGGGGGTTGCAGTGAGAGAGAGAGACTCACTGAGATTCTTGTGGAGAGAGGACGAGAACTTCTTCAAGGTAGGCATCCTCGCAAGGGGATTCTCAGTAAGTTTAAAATCAACTAGGCAAAAGTGAGGACTGCAGATGCTGGAAACCAGAGTTTAGATCAGAGTGGTGCTGGAAAAGCACAGCAGGTCAGACAGCATCCGAGGAGTAGGAAAATCGACGTTTCTTCAGGGCACAGGAGATGACCTGGGGGTTGCAGTGAGAGAGAGACTCACTGAGAGAGAGACTAACTCTCATTGAATCATAGATCCCTGATTGGAGCTGTTCACCTGATCCAATCAGTGAGCCCTGATTGACAGCGCTGTCACCCCGGGCAGGTACCGGGGCAGGCTGCCCCAGAGGTGGTCGAAAGGTGTGAGAGGGTGGTTAGTGAAGCCGGAAGGTCGGTAGACTGTCCAAACCGCTGTCGCCCCGGGCGGGTACCGGGGCGGGCTGTCCGAGAGGTGGTCGAAAGGTGTGTGAGGGCGGACCGAGAACTGGAAGGGGCACGGGGTGGACCGAGAACTGGAAGGTGGGTAGGGGTGGGCTGCCTTAGAGTGGTCGAAAGGTGGGAGAGGTGGGGGCTTGCTGGGTCTGTATTGTCTGCACTTCTGTACGTAACCGTATTGTTTAATGTACAAATGTCATTGTCACTGTCTTGTTAAATGTGGAACTGGGATTTGAGGGTTGTCCTCATCTCCCTGTAAAATGATCAAACGTTAGGGTTTGGGGCCTAGCTTTGCTGCTCCTCTCCCTTGTAAAATTGCTGTCTCTTGTACAGCTGTAAATGTTTATTGTAAACTGTTTTGTAATTCGTTTAATATAATAAAAGAACAGGAGTATCTGATACCCTGTTCATTCCAACAGCTTGCTCTGAGGGAAGTGGCTCGGTATCAAGTACTCTCCATGAGTAAATATTGGGTGACTTGGTGAGGGGATACTTGCCTCTGTGGAGTTATTTCAATGACATCCTATAGGCAGAGTGGAATGACATAGGACATACAATGGGATGCCGGAAATCTGTATCCTCACCCTGTCTAAGGAAAGGATACTCATCCTAGCAGGAGAAGACAGAAGCCACTCCTGTGGGAATGTCGAGACTTCAATGTCCCATCACCGAAATACGCAACATAACATCCCACTGCAACAGTCACCTTAACCAGATATTGAACAGAACCACCAATCTGTGGCTACAACACTTTCTGTCTCTTATGTCTTATGGGTGCACCCATCCACTGAAGAAGCAACCTGTGTCCTGCAAATAATGTTTCCTTGACCTAACCAGATGAAAATGCAGATGTATTGGAGGAACTAACATTTGAACTGCCTCTTTGGATTCCCCCAACCCCCCAACCCTGCAGAACTGAACATCACACTGGACCTGATAAGCCTGCACAGTGTGTTTAATACACCAACAGCTCTGCAGATGGCTGAGGTAGAAAGGTCCCAAGACTCCAGGAGACCAGGCACCCGCTGAGGACCCTGCAGGAGTTGACTCTATGATCTTCTAATAAGGGACTTGCCCATATGCATAGGTAATAGCTATAGCGGCAGACAGGCACACTGAAGGCACTGGCCTTCATAGTGGAGTGTTGTAGCTGGTCCAGTGATGCATTGCCTGATACCACTCAGATTCTGTCTCAGTGAGCCAGTACTGCAACTGTTTGCCTGCTGCCAGTGACACATGAGACTACCCTTAACTAACTGTGCTGGGCATCCCTGATGGGCAAACCCAAGGACATTTCCACAACTTTCTCATATGTTACACTGCTTGCTGCAAATAAAGTATGTTTGTTGCAAAGGCTAAGGCCAAGTGGTGCAAATTCTAAACTGATATAAAGCAAGATAAATACATCTTTGATAGAGGGTGACACAGTGGCTCAGTGGCTAGCACTGCTACCTTACAGTGCCAGGGACCTGGATTTGATTTCAGTGTTGTGTGATTGTCTGCATGGAGTTTGCATGTTCTTCCTGTATCTGTGTGGATTTCCTCTGAGTGCTTTGATTTCTTTCCGCAAAGATGTGCATGCTAGGCGAATTGGTCATACTACAATGCCCTGTAATGTCCAGCAATGTGCAGGCTGAGTGGATTAGCCATGGTAAATGTAGGGTTTCAGGGATAGATTAAGGAACAGGGACTGGGAATGGGACTGGGCCTGGGTCGGGGGGGGGGCTCTTCGAAGGATTGGTCCAGGCTCAATGGGCCAAATGGCCTCTTACTGCACTGTAGGTGTTCCATAATTCTAGACCGCCGGGCCAATTCAACCACCTGCCTTGTTGTACATTTGTGTAAATTGCAAGTTGAAAGAGCAAGGGACCAGCCCTGGTGGGGGCTGATTTACAGTGCATTATGGGTTCTTTTCCCTCTGTGTTACCTGTATATGATGCAGCTGCACACTGCTAGTTGCCTGTGTGCCCTGATTAACCAACCTGCCCTTGAAGGGTGCACTGGGGGATAGTGACAATTACTTCCTGAAAGTGGAATGCCAATCTTTGTGGTGGTGGAAGGGTGTATGTGGCTGATATTGGTGGATCATGCCATGCTCTCCAGATTTTCCACCTGCAAGGTGAATCTCCTGGAGCAAACAGCAAGTTGGACTCACCATGAAATCGCTCTGGTTTCCCTGTCAAGTTTCCCAAACAGCTATTTGGATTCCAAGTTTGGTAAGATTACAATCCATGGAGAGTTGGGCTGTTAACGAGATGTTTAATAAGCAACAAAGATTGTCAATTGGGCACTCAATGCTGACTAGTGAGAATCTCACCATGACTCTTGAGATGAGTGAACAAGATGCAACGAGATGAACTCAACATTGAGATAGTTCTTAATTAACACATCATCCAATTCTACCACATAATTCGCCATGGCCTGCCCCACTCAGAGTCTGACAAGATTGCATCTAAGGGATTGACCCCTGGCTCAATTACTCCCACTGCAACCCTAAATGTTGCCTAAAGACAGTTGGTAAGGGGAAGATAACTTTAATCTCTTGTCTCCCAAGTGCAAGCAAGTTTGATACCTTTATGAGTATAACAGAACTTTTCTGACCTCACTTTGACCTTTAGTGTTTCACATTTCTTTGGCATCAGAAATCAAATTTTATACCTTCACAAGGGTCAGCAAATAAAGGTTTCTTTTTTCAAAAAGCTATCCCTAGTGACTAAGAACTGAGATTAAATATAAATCCTAAAGCAAATATTTGGAAAGCCTCTTTTCTGCAGATAGCAGAAGCAGCAGTTTTACAATTTTTAACTCAAGCATATGCTTTATTGTATGACATTCCATTCTACCTGATGTTTCTGTGATATCAGTAAGTATTCCCTCAACACCATTTCAAGCCTGTATATCTTCAATTTCATAATTGATTCAAGGGCACATAGACCAGGCAAAATGAAGGAGCAAGAATGTGACTGATGGAATATAATAAAATATTAAATGTAAAGTTGCCCACTTTGGTCGGAAAAACAGAAATCCAGAGTATTTCTTAAGTAGTGAGAGTTTGGGAAATGTTGATGTCCAAAGGAAAGTGGGGTCCTTGTTTGTGACTCACTGAAAGCTAACAGGCAGAGGCAGCAAGCAATTAGGATGGCAAATGGTATATTGGCTTTTGTTACAAAAAGACTTGAGCAAAGAAGACTTGCTACCATTACACAGAACCTTGGTGAGACTGTACATAGAAACTAGGAGCAGGGTCAAGCAGCTTAACCTTTTATGTCTGCTCTGCCATGCTATATGATAATGGCTGATTCTCTATCTCAGCACCGTATTCCCACTTTCTCTCCATACTCTTTGATTCCTTTAATATCTAAAAGTTTGTCAAGCCCTTTTTTGAATATATTCAGTGATCAAGCCTCCACAACTGTCTGAGGTAGCAAATTCGACAGTTTGACCACTCTCTGCGTGAAAGAATGTTTCCTCATCTCTGTCTAAATGGCCTAACCCTAATTTGGGCAGCACAGTGGCTCAGTGGTCAGCACTGCTGCCTCATAGTGCCAGGGATCTGGGTTTGATACCCACCATGGCTGACTGTCTGTGTGGAGTTTGCACATTCTCCCTGTACCTGCATGAATTTCCTCCGGGTGTTCCGGTTTCCTCCCACAGTCCAAAGATGTGCAGGTTAGGTGAATGGGCCATGCTACATTTCCCGTAGTGTTCAGGAATGTGTAGGTTAGGTGCATTAGTCAAGGATAAATGTGGAGTCATAGGGGAATTGGTCTAGGTGGATTACTTTTTGGAGGGTCAGGTGGGCCTGTTTCCGCACTGCAGGGATTCTATGAATCCTGAGACTGTGATCCCTTGTTCTAATCTCTCCAAGCAGAAGAAACATCTTCGCTGCATCTATTCTGTCCAGCCCTCCAAGAATTTTATACTTTTGGTTCAGCTCCCCTTTCATTCTTCTAAATTCTAGTGAATATGAATTCAATTGTACCAGTCTCACCTCGGACAGTCTTGCTGTCCCTGGTATTAAACTAGTGAACCTTCACTGCATTCCCTGAATGGCAAGCAGAGACAGATTAAAACCGCACACAATATTTGAGGTGTGGTCTCAGAGTACTGAACGTATTGTGTGTAATTTTGGTCTTTTCACTTAAGGAAGGAAGAGCCTGCCATATAGGAAACACAACAAATGTTCACTAGACTATCCCTGGGTTAATGGGATTGTCCTATGAAAAGAGATTGAGAAAACTAGGCCTATATTCTGTACAATTTAGATGAAAGGGAGGCAATGTCATTGAAGCACACAAAATGTTTTACAGGGTTCACCATGGTCGATGTAAAAAGGTTATTTCCCTCAGCTGGGCAGTCCAGAATTATTCATGCTCTCTCAAAATAAAACTTAGGGTATTTAGGAGTAAGATGAGGATGCATTTCTCCTCCTTGAAGGTGGGAGTCTTCGTAATTCTCTGCACCAGGAGGGGCTATAGAAGCTCAGTCAATGATTACATCCAAGATGGAGATTGATATATTTCTAGATATGAACAGTATCAAGCAATAAAGTAATAATACAGAAGAATGCTGATCTTTTACTTCATTGTCATGATCTGTTTGAATAACATAGCAAGTTTGAGGGACCCAATGTGTAAATTGCAAGTTGAAAGAGCAAGGGAGCAGGCCTGGTGGGGGCTGATTCACAATGCATTATGGGTTCTATTCCCTAGTGTTACCTGTACATGATGCAGCTGCACACTGCCAGTTGCCTGTGTGCCCTGCTAGACCAATCTGTCCTTGCAGGGTCCATTTGGGGATGGTGACAATTACTTCCTGAAAATGGAGTGCATGTGGCTGATACTGGTGGATCATGCCTTGCTCTCCAGATTTTCCATCAGCAAGCTGAATCTCCTGGAGCAAACAGCAAGTTGAACTCACCAAGAACTCGCTCTGGTTTCCCTGTCAAGTTTCCTGAACAGCTAGTTTGGATTCCAAGTTTGGTAAGATTACAACCCATGGAGAGTTGGGCTGTTAACAAGGTGTTTAATAAGCAACAAAGATTGTTGAGCGACCCAATGGGCCTGCCCCTATTCCGATTTGCTGTGCTTCTTTGTAACTAAATAATATTTGGAAAATACTCCATTATATAGAGTATGATTATTAAACTCTTGCCAAAATGCATGTTGAAGTTTGACAATTAAGCTTCTCTTGTTATAGTTATGTTTTGGTGCACAGCATTGTCATTCCACGCACTACAGTGTGAACGTATTTCATTGAAACTGAGACATTTTTGGATTTTGTAAAGACATAAATTAAATTGCCATTATTGTGTGACTTGTCACAGGCTTCTTTAAGAAGAAAGCAATTTGCAAAAGTTACAGTATGCACTGTCAAACTAGGATTATTTATAAGCACCACTGTAAACTAGAAAACTGAAAATAAAGTCAAATGGTAAATGCACAATTCTGCTTTCAAATCAAGGCCTAACATAGTGATGAAGTCAAACAATAAAGATTTTTATATTACTCCACTGAAGAATTTCGACATCCTTTTGAACAGAACTAAAAACCTGTTAAATATTTCATATTAAAAAGATTTCAGTGAAATTGAAATCTGCTCCCAGCTTATTATTCTGCTGTTACCAAATATTTAGAATGCTGAGCTGTTTCCTACTTCTTTGACTCCTTAGAGGAAATAACAACTGAAGTGGACAATAGAAAATACGATCATATAGTTTATTTCATCTTCCAAAAGCTCGGCACCGATTGCTAATTAAACTCAAATCTGTACTATATCCCAGTCAAGCATGAGAATTAACAGGACAGCATGGTGGCTCAGTGGTTAGCACTGCTGCCTCACAGAGCCAGGGAGCTGGGTTTGATTCCAGCCTTGGGTGACTATCTGTGTGGAGTTTACATGTTCTCCCTGTGTCTGTGCGGGTTTCCTTCTGGTGCTCTAGTTTCCTCCCACAGTCCAAAGATATGCAGGTTAGGTGAACTGGCCATTCTAAATTGCCCGTAGTGTTCAGGGGTGTATAGGTTAGGTGCCATTAGTCAGGGAAGTTAATCTGGGTGGATTACTCTTCAGAGAGTCAGTGTGGACTTGTTGGGTTGAAGGACCTGTTTCCAAATTGTAGGGAATCTAATCTAATTAAGTATAAACTAATAGAGGAGCTAGATAGTGAGGACATTTGTTCAATGAGTCGTGTCACACCAGGGCTCTGAGCTGGAATCAATATTATCTATTTACATAATCAACTTGAACTCTGAAATTTAGAGCAAAATGGCAAAATCTGCAGATGATACTACAATCAGACCGACAGTGGTATTGACAGAGATAGCCAAGAAATTGCCGAATATTTGGATATTATTTTCATTTGAGCAGAACAAATAAAGTAGAAGTTTGCAATTGCATGGCATTTTTCATGTCATCTCAAAATATTTTGCCGTCAAAGAAGTACTATAGGAGCAAGTTCATTAGTTAATAAAGGAAAATATAGCAGCCGATTTGTATATAACAATATTGCAGTTAGGAACCTAGCAGTGAAAGTAGGCAACTCAATCCCTCCAGACTGTTCCATCATTCCAGATCATGGTTGATCACCGACACCAAAGCTAAAATCCCACAACAGTTGCTTATCCATTGATGCTTTTAGTAACTAGAAGTCTGAATCATCAACCTCTGAATGAAAAATATCCTCCTAGTCCTAAATGGCCAGCCTTTTATTATAAGACTATGTCACCTGGTTTTCAAGTTCACAGCCAGGGAGAACATCATTTCTATATTTACTCTGTTAATCTCATTAGGTATTTTGTAAGTTTCAATGAGATTATCTCGCATTCTTCTAAACTCCAGAAAGTTCAGGACCAGTGTCCCCAACCTCTCTTCATGAGAAAGTTTCACTATTCCAAGAATCAGTCTGATGAATATCCACTGCATTCCCTCTATGGCAAGTGTACCTTTCCTTAGGTAAGAGTCCAGAACTGCACACAATACTCCAGGTGTGGTCACACTAGTGTTCTATACAAATGATGCGGTACTCAATTCCTTCTGTAAAAAAGGCTAACATACCATTTGCCTTGTGAAATGCTTGTTGCAGCTACATGCTAGCTTTCAGCTACTTCTGAAGGACACCCTTTGGATTTCAATAGTTCCCAATTTTACCCTTCAAGAATGTTCTTCACTTTTGTTCTTGTATTACCTCACTTTTGTCCATGTTATATTTCATCTGCCATGCTTTTATCCATTTACTCAGCCTGTCTAAGTTCACTTGAGTCCTCTTTGCATCCTCCTCCTTTCACCAAACTTGGAAATGTTACAACTGGTTCCCACATCCAAATCATTGATACAGATTGTGAGCAAGGACCCAAGCTCTGATCCGTGCAGTACCCCACAGGCAACAGCATACAAACCTGGAAATGACCCATTTATTCCTACTCTGCTTTCTGCCTGTTAACTGTATCTTAGTATATTATCCCTGATCCCACTCACTTTAATTTGCTTTACTAACCTCTCTTGTGGGATTTTATCCGAAATCTTCTGATAAAATAATACACAACATCCACTGGTTCTTATTAACTTAAGAATAACCTCATCAACAAACTATTGGGTTTGTCAAATATGTTTTCCCTTTCATAATCCATGTTGACTTTGTCCATTCAGACAATTATTTTTTAAACATCTTGTAACTACATCCTTTCCAACTTCCAATAAATAATGCCCAGATATTCTATTTTTCAGGGTTAAGGGAAAGTTCAGTCAAAGAGAGGAGGGTCACATCTTCAGCTCTTCGGATCATTAAAGACCAGCTGTACAACCAAAGACACACTTTAGGACCAAGTGGAAATTCTGAAGTGCTGAGCTTTGTGGGAATTACCTGGGAAATCTGAACTTCTGGTGTGCAATTCTCCATTGCTTGTGAACCCTCTGTTTGAATTAGAATTGGAGACTTCAGATAGTTCTGATTACAGATATCCAGAAACTTTGAGACAGAAGAAAACAAATCTAATTTATGGGTAACTCCAGACTGATATCCTTACAGCTCTCACTGACAAATCAACTACATCTCCCAGGCCCCCAAACACATCAAACCCCTAAATATCACCTGAGCACAAGGATAACCCATAGCCCATATTTAAAAAGAAACAATGTTCAGGGTTATGGGGAAAAGACAGGAGAATGCTATCAAGGCATGATACCATTCAGAAAGCCTCATGGGCTAAATGACCTCCGCTGCACCATAACAATCCTGTGATTCTATTAACTCCATCAGATTACTATCTCAAACCCCAACCACCTCCTCTGATGGAACAAAAATAATGCCAACTATCATGAGACTACTTACCCAGTATGACCCAACCACTGTCCCCAGCCACTCATTGACACACCCCTAACCAATTACACTATGGCTCCACCTTATGACCTGAGGAGAGAAAGACTGAAGTGGTTTAGATGGAGTATTCCAAAGAACAGAATTCAGGTGATGGGAAAGGATCGTATGCAAATGACTAAACTCAGGCAAGTGGGTAAGATACAGTGCTGAAGCAATTTCTAGATGAAGACTTTCAGCACTAGTGTCCCTGATGTAGAATAGGCGTAAGTAACGTTACATAGACAAAAAGAAGCAGTCTTAGGGATTGCAGAGAGTTTCGGATCTGAAGGTCAATTCAGGGTCAAACTGGACCACAAAGTAACCTGAAATAAAAACTGAAAATGGCAGTATTTGTGGAGAGAAACTGAGTTAAGTTTCAAGTTGATTTGATGAAGGGTCATCGATGTGATATGCTGGGCAGAATTCCTGAGAGGTGGGCTCAGAGGTAAAAGGCTGTATGATCCAGCAGAAAGGTGTAAGATGGAGACCTGCCACCTTCCTGCTCCCCTCTGATTTCAAACAGATCGGGAAGGCTTTCGGACAGTCAGTAGTCAGGACAGTGCCACTTGCCTTACCTCTAAAATTTGGCTGACTTTTATACTGAAGATTTCTGCAATCTTCAACTCAGTGTTTATTTCTGTAATTCAATAAATTCTTCTTAATACACGGTTGCTTTGCTAAATGCAATTTTCTCCTTTGTGACCTCCTTCATATCACTCTGATCCTTGCCAGGTTATTCTATTCCTGGGACTTTGATGTGGCTGTCAAACAACTCTAGCCAGGTCCCTCTGGTTTTGAAATTGTTTGACTTGTCCCATGTGCCAAAGATGATTGTGTTCCATGCAATCTTCTTTGTCACGCCAGATTTAATGTTTGTTTATTGACCCTGGGCTTTGTTCTTTCGTCCTCTGGGAGATGTGTCATCTGTAACCTACTCTGCCATCAGTATTATTTTAGTCAACGATTACTCAGAAGAATCGATGGCTTCATGTTTTTCTTGTTCAGATATTTAATGATTGTTAAATGCCACTTTTATTAATAATGTTCAATTTCCTTGCTGATAGCTCTATGTGTTCATTGCTGTAAACCTGCTTAAATTACACTAATGTTCAACAATCTATAAATACACCTCTTAATACTTCCATGTGCTTGCTTTGATTATAACACCAGTTCTTTGATCCCAGAAAGAGTAACAGGAGTATAATGCATGAGAAGTGGGGCACTGACCTCATCTGATCTTGCCAAGTCAGTTCATTAAAATTATCGTGTGTTCCTGGGTCAATGCAGCTCTAAACTGAAAATAGATAGGTGCTCCAGACCAAGGCTAAAAGACTCCTGACCTTTTGCAATATTATAGCTTGTTGTGATTAATAGGACTGCAAAGATTGATTCTCATCAGTCTCAGGGATAGAATTGACCCCTTTAATTCAGAAATGCTTGATGTTCTTGCAGAATTGTGACAGATAGGAAGAAACTTTCTATGTGACCAAATGTGCAATGATTACTGAAGAATTATTGCCTTTTGTGTTGTGTTTCTACTTTGGGAGTGATGTCCCTTTAAGAAGAGTAACATGCAAATGAGCCAAGTGCCCGGATGATACGTGACTACAGTTTCATTGTGCTACAGCACTCTAAGCTGGACATTGTTTAATACTGTCGATATTAGTTCAGCTGAAAATTAATTCACCAGAAATGTTCAAGTAAACATAATCCATAAAGCTCACTTGTATTCTGATAGGACCATAAGATATGGAAGTAGAATTAGGCAATTTGGCCCATCAAATCTGCTTCCTCAATCGATCATGGCTGACTTGTTTCTCAACCCCATGCTCTTGCCTTGTCCCTTTAAACCTTGATCCTCTTACTAATCAAGAACATCTCTACTTCTATCTTAAAGACTTAACACAAGGATATCATCATGTGGCATGTATCTGGAATCTTTTTTTTGTCGAGAAAACAGCAAAGAAGAAATCAGCCTTACAGGCTTGAATTCTAAAAGGACAAGCAGTGAACAGAATATAATAGCAATACAGAAGTTCACTCATTTCTGAATACAGAAGGAAATAAGGTGTCTTTTCACAAACTGTGAGTATCTCAGAGGTCACCAGGTTCATGCAGACTGCCAGTTGATTCAAACGCTCCCGATTTAAAAGCTATTACAAATTTGAGTGGCTAACAGGGACTCAATCCACTCTGAACTGAAAAAAAGCTAACTTAATTCAAACAACACAAAAAACACAGGCAGCATTCAGGGCGAGTGCAGATCGAACAAAAGAAGACTTGAAACAAGTTTCCACACCACGAATTAGAAAGGAACAATAATTTCAGAGCTTAAAGGTCAAAGGCCAGATTGTTAAGTATGAAGTGGAAAGAATAAAGGCAGCAGCAGAATAGATAGAAAATCCCAACCATGAATTGGAACACTACAGATCCATATTCTGAGTCCAAAACTTTTAAATAAAGGACGCAAATATATATCATAGATCAAGCATTTGCAGGACCAATTTAAAAGGCTGTGCAGAACTGGTAACCAGATGGTGCAAAGAGTCAATACTTCGGTCTTATCTGAAGAGAACCAGAAAGATCTTACAAAGATACAGAAAGTCCTAGCAGATCAGCCGCATACAAGAGTCAATGTTAGAATTCACTGCATAGAATTGATATTCTACACCGTAAAGCCACAGGAATCAATTGATCAATTTGTCAGTAGATGCCATAACAAAGGCAACCAATGCAATATTTCAGAGTCTGAATTGTCAGAGCAACCAAATTGAAGACAGGAGCAGCTGTAGTCAACAGCAGAAAAGAATACACAGAGTCCTGCACAAACATTACAAAAAATTCACAGCAGGGCAGACTGAAGTGAAGATCGAGAGCAGAAAAACTTCCAACTAGAGGATGAGCAGACTTTCCTGATTCTTATCACCTTCTTACCAGAAGTCACGATTCTTACCTGCATATTTAGTATTTATGTGCAGCTTATTAAAGACAGTAAGCAAAGAGACATACTTCAAGCTGAAATAAAATTAGGCTGTTAGTTCCTGGAGCTCACATGAAAATGCAATGGTATTAGTAACACTCTTGAGGAACTTAACCAGAAAAATCTGGTTAACATAACCATATTAAACTATTGTTGATTATCAGGAAAACCCATCCCATTCACTAATGACCTTTAGGGAAGGAAACTGCCAACCTTACCTGGTCTGCTCAACATGTGAGTCCAGAGTCACGATTCTTAACTCTGAACAATTAGGAATGGGCAATAAATACGAACTAACCAGCAATGCTCACATTCCATGAGTGAATTAAATACTAACAATCCTATTGTACCTTGCTCCAGAAATTTCTCAAAGTGAATTAATTCAGTAGCTGTTTGAAAGATTTGCCTGTCACCTACTAAATACTCACATGAAAACAGACTAATGCAGCTAGAAATCTGCCATTAACAATAAATGGAAAATGTCGAGACTTTGACAGCAGCTAAAAGAACTGTTCCAGCTGATGATGTGGACCTCCCTTCAAAAGGTGGCCCAAGTCATCTCTCTTTTCTATAGCGAAGTCTAGTCTGAGCTTTTACTCAAATATTGATTTGATGCATGAGGACTATTGAAGCACATAGGAGACAGAACAATATTTAGCTTGCTCTTCCTTAAATACTATTTTATTATTCTTGGGACCATTCTCCCTCCAATCTCCTTCATTTTTTTGGGATTGGAGAAATTTACATAAGGAGTGCTAGCTAGATAAATGGCTCTCAACCCATGTTTTCTGTGGCTGAGAGGAAATCAGATTGTGTTGGAAGTTGACAGTGGTTTGGAGGATTTTCACACAATGGTAATGCAGGAAGAACTGTGATTAGTCTGTGAAATTGGAGGTGATGGTGTTCTGATGATGTTATAACTCTTGACTTGCTTAGATTCAGTGCATTTGTTCACATTTATTACTTGATAAGCTGTTGTGGTTCACCCTGTGGATAGTACATAGCAACCACAGTAAGTCAATACAGGTGAATGTGAACATTGAAGCAAGGGTAGAAGCAAGTAGTCCCACACTAGATGGTGTAAGTTTCTTGAGTACTCTGTGAAATAACATTCACATTTCAGGTTTGCACTTGATAAATAGTGAAGCATCAGGCTGTGAGCCACTCATTGTTCTAGTAGCTAGCTTCCACACTGATCATACTGTCATGATGAAGGCCAAAGGAATGAAAATCATAGAACATAGAACATAGAACATAGAACACTACAGCACAGAACAGGCCCTTCAGCCCACAATGTTGTGCCGACCATTGATCCTCATGTATGCACCCTCAAATTTCTGTGACCATATACATGTCCAGCAGTCTCTTAAATATCCCAATGACGTTGTTTCCACAACTGCTGCTGGAAACGCATTCAATGCTCTCACAACTCTCTGTGTAAAGAATCCACCTCTGACATCCCCTCTATACTTTCCTCCAACCAGCTTAAAACTATGACCCCTCGTGTTAGCCATTTCTGCCCTGGGAAATAGTCTTTGGCTATCGACTCAATCTATGCCTCTCATTATCTTGTATACCTCAATTAGGTCCCCTCTCCTCCTCCTTTTCACCAATGAATAAAGTCCGAGCTCTGTCAACCTCTCTTCATAAGATAAGCCCTCCATTCCAGGCAGCATCCTGGTGAACCTCCTCTGACGCCTCTCCACAATATCCACATCTTTCCTATAATAGGGTGACCAGAACTGGACACAGTATTCCAAATGCGGTCTAACCAAAGTTTTATAGAGCTGCAACAAGATCTCATGACTCTTAAACTCAATCCCCCTGTTAATGAAAGCCAAAACACCATATGCTTTTTTAACAACTCTGTCCACTTGGGTGGCCATTTTAAGGGATCTATGTACGTGCACACCAAGATCCCTCTGTTCCTCCACACTGCCAAGAATCCTACCCTTAATCCTGTACTCAGCTTTCAAATTCGACCTTCCATAATGCATCACCTTGCATTTATCCAAGTTGAACTCCATCTGCCTCCTCTCAGCCCACCTCTGCATCCTGTCAATGTCCCACTGCAGCCTACAACAGCCCTCTATACTGTCAAAGACACCTCTAACCTTTGTGTCATCTGCAAACTTGCTAACTCATCCTTCAATCCCCCCATCCAAGTCATTAATAAAAATTACAAACAGTAGGTGCCCAAGGACAGAGCCCTGTGGAACACCACTCATCACTGACTTCCAGGCAGAATATTTTCCCTCTACTACCACTCACTGTCTTCTGTTGGCCAGCCAATTCTGTATCCAGACAACTAAGTTCCCCTGTATTCCATTCCTCCTGACCTTCTGAATGAGCCTACCATGGGGAACCTTATCAAATGCCTTGCTGAAGTCCATATACACCACATCCACAGCTCGACCCTCATCAACTTTTCTAGTCACATCCTCAAAGAACTCAATAAGGTTTGTGAGGCATGACCTGCCTCTCACAAAGCCGTGTTGACTGCATTTAATCAAGCCATGCTCTTCCAGATGGTCATAAATCCCATCCCTCAGAATCATGTGAAATTGGAGGTGATGGTGTTCTGATGATGTTATAATTCTTGACTTGCTTAGATTCAGTGCATTTGTTCACATTTGTTACTTGATAAGTTGTTCTGGTTCACCCTGTGGATCAGTTGAATTCTATGAAGGGTAAGCAACCTGTTCTGTTAAATATTTGCCTTAGTGCGAAAGACAAGATGTCCATGATGTCTCACAATCAGGAGGCATTATGAAATCCTTGCACGTTCCATTTGCAGCATCAAAACATGCATAAAATGCTATTATTACAAAATTATTAATATTTTGCAAGTCAGGCTGATTTATTAATGTGCCCGTGTGATGTATATAGGAGTGCTATCTGATCATACACTCTTCTAAGAGTATGAAACAAACATACAAATTGTTTTACACCTTTTTAATCAAAACAATTACTTAACCCAACATTCAAATTGATTTGTTTCAAAGGTTCAAAAGCAAAATAATAAGGATACTTGAAATCCCAAATAAATACAAAAAGGAGGAGATACTCAGCAGATTCAGGAACACTTATGGAATTAGAAACTGAGCTAATGCTTTGTTAAATCTCTAACACCAGTTTGTAAAGAAAGAGCTCCGAAGCTCACCTTTATTCACTTTGTGATTTAATCATTGAGTGAAACACCACATATGTACAGCCCCTAACTTTTCCTTTCAGTGTCAGTAAGTGTCTCTTTATATAAAGAAAACCTTTTAAGAGATATTACCTCTGGGATAGATGGGATTTGAATCCAACCATTATAGCCAAGAGATAGGTATCACTGCAGCACAAGGACCCAAGAGAATTTTTATATGTGCTCAAGTATTCATCAGATCAATACCTTCCACCTATTGTTGTGATCCAGTTAAGGTTTAAGAATATATCTGATTACTATTTCTAAGTAAACAACTGATAATTAATAATAAAACACAAGCTAATTTCCTGGGTGGCCTGGTGGCACAGTGGTCAGCATTGCTGCCTCACAGTGCCAGGAATCTGGGCTCAATTCCAGCCTTGGATGACTGTGTGGAGATTGTGCATTTTCCCTGTGCCTGTGTCGGTTCCTGTCAAGTGATCCGATTTCCTCCCATAATCCAAAGATGTGCTGGTTAGGTGCATCAGCTGTGGGTAATTGCTCTGTCCAGAATGGGCAAGTTAGGTGGATTAGCCATGGTAAATGCAGGGTTATGGGGACAGGGTGAGGTGCTCTTTCACAGGTTACTGCAGATGGCCTGGATGTAGGGATCCTATGATTCTAGAACTATGCCAGTAGATATCACTTTTTAAAAAAAACTTTATTGTACAAAAATTAAATAAAACAAGTACTATTGAAATAGTGGCATATGTTTTGTATTTATGTTATGCACTCAGACTTCGTTCCAAATATCTGTAAGAATTCTCTCAAAAACTAGAGTCAATTTTAAAGTCATTTACTTCTGTAGTGACCGACCATTTGTATGACACAGTCTGCTAGTCACCTCTCCTCTGATGCACCTATTCTTTGAGGTAAAGCATTAATTTATCCTCTCTTGAAGTTGAAGGCCTCAGTTCCTTGTTCTGGTTAACTTTCCAATTCTTTAAAGCTAGTCTGTTAATTACCTTGTTTTGTGATAAGGTATTGTGAGGTTGACTGTAGATTGTCCCAATAGTTTCAAATTAGGCAATCTCCAGTTTCTCTTCTCCACAAGGTTCAATCTGAGATTAAACCTCAACTATCTGCCACATGGTCAATGATGATGTTGTTTCACTCTGGTTACAGTGTAGGTCTGTGTGCTGTCATTTACTTTGACCAACAGTTTTCATTAAGTTGCAAATCACATGAGATCCAAAGTGGAACTAAAATCCTCTCCCAAAGTATACCCAAACAATTTGAAATCATTGAATCTTCCTGATCTCCATCCATATCTATGTTGTAACCTGTTATACGCTATTGTCAAACCAAACTTCCTCATTTACAACTTCTCCAAATAAATAACTCTACCTGCTATTGTATTGCTCCTTATATGCTAAGTCTACTAAATAAAACACCAGGGACATTCTGAATGACCATTTAGTTAGATATTCTGGTCATCAGTCATATTCATATTTTTACAAGAATAATCTCCTCAGACATAAACATGACCTCTAAAATATTAACATGAACTATGAATTACATATTCACACCTTTATCTATATTTAATCTTCATTTATACAATGAATGTGCTTCAAGTCAATGATCTTTCAACAGAACCTTTCACAAAAGATCATCCATTTGAAATATTTAGGAAATATAGCAAGATGGCCAAATTATGGATAGGTGGAGAATCAATTCAGATGAAATTTAAGACCTGATAATAAACATAGAGAATGGTACCTTGATGATATCAGAAAAATAGGCCTCAGTCAGTGTTAAACTCTTGATTCTGCAAGACAAATTTATCTTCAGTTTTTGTGTAGTACTATAGGTATTAGTCTTAGTCCTCATTAGATTCTGCACATATGTTGTAATAGATCCTGTAAGTTTATTAGCAGTGCTGCTCAATAGCATGACACCATATTCCCTGAGTGTCATATAAAATGGACATTTGGAAATCTGCAAGCTGTTTGATCTGAAACTTTAACGCTTCAAGCTTGGTTTTATGTCCACAGCTTTTAATTTCCTCAGCAGAATTTTGTACTTGAGAGCAATGTCATTTTACAGATGTAGTTTTGCATTTCAGCTTCCCTTTTAATCACCACCTTTAGGTTCAGAGCTCAGCAGCCCGGCAGAAAAGAAAAATTGGACATTTGGAATCAGAAATAAAAGCAAAAATCATAATTGCAAAAATTCAGCAGATCTGGCAGCATCTGTGGAGAGAAAGCAGTGAACGTTTTGGGTCCAGTAACCCTTCTTCAGAACCATATTGAGGAACGGTGATATGTATATTTTATATACATGCTATCTACGATATAAGGGAGACAGTCACCTGTTTGTGTTTAGTGGCATGTCATCTAAAAGCTGTACCCAAAAGAGGATACAAATGAATTGCAAGAAATTTCATTCAATTAATATATACTACATGAATAATTCAAATCCTTTCAACAGTATCCACAATCCTTTCATCCCACTTGAAGATGCATTAACCATAAATAAATTCTGCATCCATTAGAGCAGGATTGACTGTCCAGTATTCAATATTACAACCGAGTTAGATTGGTGAACAGATTCCTTTCATTGTCCTACTCCACTGGCCACAACAAAGTTTGAATTCAAGAGGGAAGCAATATTGCCAATTTTATGTGTACATGTATCTGACTGAATGTAGCTCAGTATCAGAAATAAGTTAGCCAGTTTCCTTTCATAACAAATAAAGAATCAAGAGAATTTAATTAAGTGAGGAGACAGTTAACAAGAGGTTTAAACTGTCCGCATAACTCAAGTATATCTGGAAACCTGAGAAAAATATAAAAACACTGCAGAGAGTTGCATTAGTAATACTTTGACTAACTGTTAGTTAAATTCCACAGAAATATTTATTCATAGATTGTCCAAATATTGATCAATACCCTCGTTCCAAACTCTGTGGGAACCGGGGTGTCTTTCTGCAACATTTGAGGCTGGCTGATGGCTGTTAATGGGAAACAGTGATGTAGATTTTGAATTCTCCCGATGAAACCCTCCACTTACAGTAGTAAGGTCTTCCAATAATTTTCAACTCTCAAACTTTGATGGAAGGGGTTTCAGAGAAAGAGAAAATTCAAAAGCTGTTTTACACACACAAACTAAGTCAAATGATGTGTCTCTGTAAGTATTGCAGTCTTCATTGCAGAGTTTGTGTTCTTCGTATATGCAACATTTCTGCAGCCATTGTCAGTATCCAGTGGAAAGATTTTCAACAACATAAAAATCAATACTTCAAATAACACACATTTATAACATGAGTCATACAACAGCATGATCCGGGATATAACAATGGACCTGCCTGTACAGTAGATACCATGTTCCTCCCAGAGTATGTTTTGTCAGTTTACTGTCAGGCAGGCTGTTTAACATGATAGTACAGTCATAAAGTCATAGAGCTGAAAACAACAAATGCTGGAGATCACAGCGGGTCAGGCAGCATCCATGGAGAAAGTGTAAACTAATGTTTTGAGTCTGGCTTACTTTTTATCAGAGCTGATATGAAGTGTGGAGGGGATAGCATTGATGCAATAGTCGGAGGGTGGTTGGAGTGCTAGAGGAGAAAGAATGTTGATAGTTCAGATTAAGTGATGGGAATGTGAGAACGGCAGAACAATGGTGTGTCTAGCTGCCAAACTGGGAAGGACAGTTCCACTTGAGCGGTGGTTGCGGGGTGGGAGGGGTGGGGAGGGTGGAGTGGAGAGAGAGAGAGAGGACTTGACAACAGAGAATGTAACAGGTAAAGCAAAAAGAAAGGGAAGGAATGAGATTTGGTTCACAACTTGAAGGTGTTGATCTCAATATTAAGGCCAGAATGTTGTAAAGTGCCTAGTCTGAAAGGGCGCTGCAGCATGCCGAGGACAGACAGACGGTGTTAAAATGACCAGCTCCAGGAAGGTCAGAGTCATGCTTGCACACAGACAGGAGGTGTTCTGTAAAGCAAGCACCCAGTCTGTGTTTGGTTTCTCCAATGGAGAGTAGGCCACATTGAGGGCAACGCATACAAGATTAGAGGAGTTATAGTGAAATGTTGCTTCACCTGGAAAGACTGTTTAGGTCTATGGATGGTGAGCAAGGAGGAGTTGAAGGGACAGGTGTTGCACTTTCTGCTGTTACATGGGAAGGTGCAGTGGGAAGGGGGGGATGTGTGAGTGGTCGATGAATGAACTAGGTGTCACACAGGGAATGATCCCTGTGAAACGCAGACAGGGAGTGAGGAAAAGATGTGTTTGGTGGTGGTGTTCTGCTGGAGGTGTCTGAAATGGCAGAGAATGATCCTTTGAATGCGGAGGCTGGTGGGGTGAAAAGTGAGGACAAGGGGGACCCAATCACGCTGTTGTGAGCGATGGGAAGGGCAGAATAGATTGGATGTGGTTGAGGGCCCTGTCAACCACAGTGGGCAGGAAACCATAGTTATAGAAGAAGGAAGTCATGTCAGCAGCGCTGTTTTGGAAGGTGGCATGAACCAAATAGATGTGATGTAGGCAAAGGAGCTGGGAGAATGGGATGGAATCCATGCAGGTCATGGGGTGTAAAGAGCTGTAGTGAAAGTAGCTATGGGAGTCAGCGATCCTGTAATGGATGCAGTGGATAGTGTATTCCCCAAAATGGAGATAGAGAGATCAAAGAAAGGAAGGGAAGTGGAAGCAAAATGAACAAAATTTTCAAGGTCCTGGCAGGAGCATGAAGTGGCATTGAAGTTGCCATTGATGTACTGAGATGTACTGAGAAACGAATTGTGGGAGGGGCCCATGTAGGACAGGAACAAGGATTGATCCACATATCCCATAAAGAGGCATGCAGGTGCCCATACCCATTCGCTTGACTTGGCAGAATGAGATAAATTAAAGGAGAAATTATTCAGTGAGAGAACAAGTTCAGCCAGGCGGAGGGAGTGGTGGGGGATGGGAATTGTTCAGATTTTTGATCGAGGAAGCAGCCGAAAACTCTCAGGCCATCCTGGTGGGGAATGGAGGTATAGAGGGATTGGACATAAAGATGTATAGCATGGAAACAAACCCTTTGGTCAAACTTATCCATGCCAACCATCTATCCTAAATTAATCTAGTCTCATCTGGCAGTATTTGGCCTTATCCCTCTAAATGTTTCTGTAGTGATTGCAACCAGCTGGACCTCATTAACTGCGAGCTTCTTGACTGGGTTGTTAATCTGAGCCAATCAGGAAAGCCCTGGATGATCAATATAACTAGCAGATTAGAGTCTCTTCATTGAGGACTGACTCTGAGCTGGCAGGCTCTCTACAGCAGTGTACTGTGCACTAGTAAATAAAGGGTGACTTGGTGATGGGACATTGGCCTCTGTGCAGTTATTTCAGCTTTCTGTTCATATACCCATCCAAATGCCTTTTAAATGTAAAATTGTACCAGCCTCTATCACGTCCTCTGGCAACCCATTCTTTGTGAAAAGCTGCCCTTTGCGTCCCTTTTGAATATTTCTCCACTAACTAATCTATGCCCTCTAGTTTTGGACTCCCCAGGAAAAAGATCTTGTCTATTTACCCTATCCATGCCTCTCATGATTTTATAAAGCTCTATAAGGTTCATCTCAGCCAGCCTCTGATGCTCCAGGGAAAACAGCCCAAGCCTATACAGCCTCTCCCTATCACTCAAACCCAGCAACCCTGGTAACACACTTGTAAATCTTTTCTGAATCCTTTCATGATTCACAAAATCCTTCCAATAGACAAGGTCAATTTCCAATCCCCAAAATGTCTTATCTTAGATTTGAAATTGCAAACCTACATGAAGGTAAAGAAATTGGTATACATAAGAGCAATAGGTCCTCTTAATTGCTCCAAAAAATGGCCAAGCAAGCCACAAATCTAAGGATAACTGGGAATGGGTAATAAATTGCAATTTAATTAACAAGGCCCATACTCTGAGAATAAAGATATCATGGGAAAAGAACATTTAGTTCTGTCTTTCACCTCATACAGAAAACTTGCCCATGTAATCCTGTTAAACTCTTCTTAGCTTTGTTCTGAATCTCGTGGCTGTCTGCATTAACATGAGAGGATTTTTTTCTTGCTGCACTTAACTTGTTTGCCATATTTTGCTGATCTCACATGACCTTGTATTTCCCTCTCCTTTTGTTCTTATGTGGATGGGATGTACCTCATGATACTGCTAATAAAGCAAGGTCCTGCCTTTTCAGGAGTGGGATTTCTGTCAGATAGCTGCTTTGAAGCTTATATACAGTGCTGTCATTTCAGCATACCCTGTTGTGGATGCCTCTTGGAATCATTTGAATGTAAGTACCTTGATGTGTCATAATCTGATAAAAGTAACAGCATAAATGATTAGCTCATTACCTTTCTGGAAAACTTATTAAAATATTTATCTCCTGTTCTCCCTTGGTGGCTCCAGCTGTCAAAATAATCAACAAAATTCCCAAATCTGCCTTTCTATCAAAAGACTATTGAACCAAAAATCACTTAATAACAAAATAGTCAAAATCTGATGGTCAGGCTGTGGGGACAGAAAGTGGGGTGCGTCAGAGCTACATTTTCTTGTCCTTGCTTCTGATCTCAGAACAAATGAAGCACTATCTGGGTCTATGGTTCTGAAAGGGACCTCGTTTGGGTGCTCCATAGCATTGTTGTTTGGTAAAGCCAAACTATGTGGTCACGAAGCTGGAATAAAAGCTTGTGGATTTGTTTTCAGAGGAGGAGTAAAGGAGCAAACAATCTGTTGTGGTAAGGACTCGTTGGTATGATTTTCTCTTAAAAGTAGCAATTAGTTCCTTGAGACAATCCTATCTTCATTTTAATGAACTATTTCTACGACAACGTAATGATCTAAATGCTGCTGGTTTCTGTACCAATAAATCCCACTGCCAACATTCAGATACCCATGCATTGCTAAAGAATATATCCTTAATAAAGGATGGTGTCTTTCTCTATTCTTTGCGAGTATCCTTAAACAACATCTTGCATTTATTAGCAACTTGAACATAATGAAGTAATGTTTCTGCACAATGTTGCTAATAACATAGGGATTTGTGTTGTTTATTTTCTGAGCATTTTCTCTTGCGATGTACCCTATCTCATAGTGGCAGTAAGAATGGCAGCATGTGGCCAATGATCAGTGGGTGGCTAGGGCAAATCTGCAGAAAATTCTCTGCATTCGCTGGGTTGTGAGATAGCATCCCAGCAACTGCCAGCATCACAGCATTTTTGTTGATTGGGTTGCATTATCTCCCAATGTCTTTTATGCCACCTTCTGGAGGGAGCTGCAGCTAGGTCATCATGCTTGACAAGTGAGCTATTTATTAATATTCTCCCCCATATCTCAGCTGCTAGCAAATCTTTTGCAGATGAGTATGATTTGTGTAGGATTGGATTGCTGGCTACTACTAACAATGTGCTGCCTAGCCAATCTTCCAGTCATTCAGTACCCACATAACATTAGAGAGTGCCCTATGACCAACCACTATGTTCATGTAAACAGGAGCAGGCAATGCAGCCCCTTGAGCCTGCTCCGCCATTCAATATGATCATGACTGATCTCATCATAGCCTCAACTTTACCTTACAGCCAACCCTCCATAATCCTTCAACTCATTATTAATTAATATGTCTACCTCCTCCTAAAATTTACTCAGTGTCCTAGCACCCACTGAATTCTGTATCTACTGTAAAGGATCCCACTCCCTTATTGTTCAACTCACTTGTCACTATATCTGCCTTATTTTATTTGTTTGCATTAGACATCCCTGAAATAGCTTTAACTCAGGATGTATTGGAGCAAACACGTGTGCCTGCTCCAAAGGTTGCTGGATGAGAAGGGGTACCCCCTCCACATCTCGCTCAGGTCACCTCAAAGAAATTCTCAGATTACTGCAGTGTAAAAGCCTAATGCTGGTCACATTTTTCCCAGTGCCATTGTGGAACAGACCTGCTGTTGTGAGGTTCCGAACCCTGGACCAGTCAATCCAGACATGGCATCTTGCATCAGAGTGATGTGATGCGCCCTCCAAAGTCACCAAAGTGGCATACACTGAATGAGGAGGAGATGCTGGAGCTAAAGGAATCTTGGAAGGAGGAAGATGTATATGAGGATCCTGACATGAATGAGAGACAGAGATATGGCAATGTTCTGAACCGCTTAAGTAGCCAGAAAGAACTTTAAGGTCTCTTGCTTCCAAATTCCTGACCTGCTTGGAAACTTCCTATTTGTAAGTTATAATTTACTTTGCATAGATGTCAGACAGCCCTCTGGCTAATGCATTCCATAATGGTAACTGATTTACTTGTTTTAGCTGTTCATTACTCTATGTAATAAAAAAGACCAGTTATTTTCTTAAATATGGATATGATATTCTTCCCTCTTTGTAAGTTATAGTGCCTTACAAATTTTGTCCTACCATCAATAAAGCAAATATGATATAACTGAGATGCTTCCTCTCCCTCCCAACACACCTAGATGCAACCCTGACATCTACAGCTGAGGTGGATGGAGCCTGCTATGTTTTATACTCTGTCCTTCATGGAATGTGGACATGGTTGAGCAGGCCAGGATTTATTGCCCATCCTTAATGGCCCTGAACTGAGTGCCTTGCTAGGCCCTTTCAGAGGTCAGTTAAGAATGAAACACTGTACTGTGGGTTTCCTTTTTACTACAATGATCAACACAGGTTGTATGATTGAAATTAAGCTAACTATTTAATTCAAGATTTTTACTGAATTCAAATTTCACTATCTGCCATAGTGGGAGTTAAATCCAGGTCCCCAGAATATGAGCTCTAGAGTTCTGGATTGCCAATCTGTCACAGCTTTGATCAATAAGCACATCGACCTGGACCCAATATACCGGCCACTGCAGCGGACAGCTGGAATTGACAACCAAAAGCGGCAGATACAAATCACTATAAATGCCGGAGGAAACATCACAGAAGCACTTCACGGGAAGCTCCCAAGCACTGAGGATGTCACCTAGATAGGGGACGAAACATCTGCAACACAAATTTCCAGCTTGGCGAACAGAACCACAACAATTACCACAAAGCCTCAACTTTCCCTTGAAGACTTGAATAGTTGACCCCTGGCAGCTTTCTTAAAGTCCCAGTTTTCTGAAAATGTCTGCCAGATAAACAGGCTCACCCTCCTCAGCTTGAACTGCTTGAAGCATTGGTGTCATAGGCCAGGGTAGGTGGAGGAATGGAACACACTGGAGTGCCCTGAGAAATGAGCCTGTCCGCCGTTCCTTCTTACTGTAGGTGACTACCAACATCACTATGTCTCCTTGAGAGGAAGGAGCATGTTGAGTGAGATCTCTCCTTGCTGTTGATTCCGAGTGCACATGGCTAAAGTGATGGAATAAAGTGGGCGGCACAGTGGCATAGTGGTTAGCACTGCTTCCTCACAGCGCCAGAGACCCGGGTTCAATTCCTGCCTCAGGCAACTGTCTGTGTGGAGTTTGCACATTGTCCTCGTGTCTGCGTGGGTTTCCTCCCACTGTCGACAAATGTGCAGGTTAGGTGAATTGGCCATGCTCAGTTGCTGATAGTGTTAGGTGAAGGAATAAATGTAGGGAAATGGATCTGGGTGGGTTGCTCTTCGGAGGGTCAGTGTGGACTTGTTGGGCTGAAGGGCCTGTTTTAGATTAGTAATCTAATCTAAAAAAAAACAGATCTGAATGCATATCCAACAGCTACTGAACTTTCTTCTGGACCTGTCTTTCCAAGACAGTTACTATCTTTTCCATGGATGCAGGCATGTACTCACATGCTGAAGCCATCACAGTAGTGAGAATGCAGATGAATTTCCTCCATCTTTTATTCCAACCTACCAAGTGCCTCTGGCTCCCCTGACTGATGTTCCTATGTCTCTGTTTGGTGGTCGAGTACAGAGACATGTCTTCTGCATGGGCCTCAGAGGTGTCTCGTCTCCAGAAGTCCTTTGAATGTCAGGCTTGTTTTCTTCAACTAGCTATAGAGATGTTCCAGTGATCTGCTCACCAGATCGAAGCCCCACATCTGATATAGATACGGCATCTGTCAAAGTGATTTTTTTTCATTTGGAGGAAGGTGCAGGTGAATTCCTTTCTGATGCATCCCTGGGGATATACAGATTTCCTCCTAAGAGGTGGTCCTAGCGCAGAGGGACTCAGGTTGCAGACTCTTCCTGGGAATCATGGAGAAAGTGAAGAGAAGCTTACGCAGTTATCATTGTGTTGTCATCGATGCTCATCCGGGAAGAGGAGAGCATAGAGATGCTCACTGGCTTGCTCGGCCGCACAGGAGAAAATGAGGTGGATGAGCCAGACAACATGCATCTGGTGCTGAGGATGGTGGGCTATGAGTTTTGTGGGATGTGTTTAAAGAGTGACCAATGGTCCCGTCCTTTTAAATGAGTTGAGGGTTTTTGTCTTAACCACCAAACTGGGCAGCAGATTTCTGACATCCACAAACATCTGGGTGAAAGTGCTTTTTCTAATGCTCCCTCTAATCCTTTCAGCAGTCATATTAAATCTGTGACCCTTGGTAATTGATCTGTCTGTCGGGTAAAACAGGTCTTTTCGATTCACTCAATCCTCATTATTAAAGTTCCTTAAGTCACCCCTTAGCTTCCTCTGATCTAAGGAAAATGACCCTAGCCTACCTAACCTCTTCTCATGGCTGCGGTTCTCAAGCCCTGGTAACCTTCTTGCAAATCTTCTTTGTACTTTGTTCAGAGCAATTAACTCCTCCTGTAATGTGGTATTGAGAGTTGTACACTATATTCCACCCATGGACTAACCAATGTTTTATATAGTTCAGTATTACATTCATGCTTAATACCTTGCCCAATAAAGGAAAACATCCACATACTGTTCTTACCACTTTATCAGCTGGTGCTACTACATTCAGGGACTTGTGGATATACACCATAACATCTCTCACTTCCTCTACCTTTCTCAATACCTTCCTGTTTATTGTGTATTCTCTTGTTTTGTTTGAATACATTTCCACCCACTCAACCAATCTATTGATGTCATCCTGCTGTCAATAAACATTCTCTTCACGATTACCGAGATGGCCAATTTATGTATCATCTACAAATCTCCTAATAATGGTTCTTACATCCAGTTCATTAACATAAATACCAAAGTAACAATGGAACTAACATTGAGCCCTGTGGAATAGCACTGGAAACCACATTCTATTCACAAAATACATCTGTCAACTATTGCCTTATGGCTCAGAAACAGGAATTAATCTTGAATCAAACTCATTACATTCCCCTCGATCCAATCGGTGTAATTTTTCCTGAGTAGTCCAGCATGTGGGGCCTTGTCAATAGTCTTAACAAAATCCACGTAGACTATATCCACTGCATTACTCTCATCAATTCTCCTTGTTACTTTCTGAAAATATTAAAATATGTTAGTAAGACGTGATATTCTTTTGATAAAAGTGTGCTGTCTATTCCTGAATAATCCATGACTTTCCTGGTAACAGTAGATCCTTTCCCTCAGTATTGTCTTTAGAAATTTTCTCACCACTGAAGTCAGACTGACAAGCCTATAATTATTTGGCCTATCATTGCATCCTTTTTGAATGATATTTGCAGACCTCCAATCCTGGTATATTGCCTGTGTCTAGTGAAGCTTGGAAAATGCACCTTAGAGCATCTGTTATTTTCTCCTTGGCTTCCTTCAGCAGCGTAAATGCACAATTCAGCTGGCCCTGACATATTTTCCTCCTTTCACAGGTCAGTCCCTTTCGTTCTTCTCTTCTCATCACAAATCATTTATTGAAAATTTCACTCTCCTCCTCTTCAGCTAAAATATCTGCATTATTCCTCTCCTTTGTGAAGACAGTGACAAATGATTCATTAAGAATCTGACCCCAGCTTTTGCATCTGGACAGAAGTTAGCATGTATATCTCTGAGAGGCCCAATCCTTTCCTTCATCATGCTCTTGACACATTGTCGAAACATTTTTTGATTTTCCTTAATTTTACGTGCTAAATTTTTTGTATCCTCTGTTTGTTTTCATAATTCTCTTTTCTCATTTCATTTTGTACTTTCTATGCTCCTTTAAACTTCCAAAAGATTTTCTGAGTTGTCATAACTTTTATTTCTTTGGGGTATACTATTGCCAAGCTTCATTGCTATCTGCTCCCAGGCTGGATCCCCTCCCTAGCCCAGCTGTTCCAGTACAGTTACAACACTGACACCTACCCAACAATGTGGAAAATTATCCAGGCATGTCACGTACACAAAAAGCAGGACAAATCCAACCCAAGTAATTACTGCCCCATCAGCCTACTTTTGATCATCAGTAAGATGATAGAAAGTGTCATCAACAGTCCAATCAGCAGCCATCTGATCAACAATAATATGCCTAATGATGTCCAATTCATGTTCAGCCGTGGTCACGCAGCTCTTGACCCCATTACATACCTTTGGTTCGTACATGGCCAAGACAGCTGAATGTCAAAGGTGCAATGAATGACAGCTCTTGATATCAAGGCTGCATTCAACCAAGTATAGCATCATGGAGCTCTGGCAAAATTGGAATCAATGGGTATCGGGGGGAAACTCTCTGCAGTTTGGATTCATACCTGGCACACAGGAAGATGAATGTGGTTGTTGGAGTTCAGTCACCTCAGTTCCAGAACATCTTTGCAGGAATTCCTCAGGGTCATGTTTTAAGCCCAAACATCTTCAGCTGCTTTGTCACTGATCATCCCTCCCTCATAGGGTTAGAAATGAAGATATTTGCTGATGATTGCACAACTTTCAACACCACCCATGAGACCTCAGATACCGAAGCAATTCATGTTCAAATACAACAAGGTCTTGACAATATCCAAGCCTGGGCTGAGAAGTGGCAAGTAACATTCGCACAATATAAATGCCAGGCAATGACCTTTCCCAATAAGAGATTGTGTAACCACCACCACTTGACATTCAAAAATATTATTATCACTGAATTCCCGCTATCAACATTGTTGGGCTTGCCATTGTCCAGAAGGAAGTGAGGACTGCAGATGCTGGAGATCAGAGTCAAAAAGTGTGGTGCTGGAAAAGCACAGCCGGTCAGGCAGCATCTGAGGAGCAGGAGAGTCAATGTTTCAAGCATAAGCTCTTCATCATTAATGTTGATCAGAATCAAAAAGTGTGGTGCTGGAAAAGCAAATTGGCCATTAACCAGAAATTCAATTGGATGTTGACTACAGCAGCAGGTCAGAGACTAGGAATTCTACGGCGAGTAACTCACCTCCTGACTCCCCAAATTCTGATCACCATTTACAAGGCACAAGTCTATTTTTTGTCTGAAGCTTATAGTGCTCAGTGCTTCATTATGTGTCCCCCCCCGAACTCACTGATTTGATATGTCAAAGTGGGTGTGTTCTGGACTGGAATGCTTGATTGTGTTACATTCTTATTCTCTGCAGTATTAGCATTCTTATTTTTGGAAAGCATTAAATTAAGAAAGAGAATGTTTTACTATAGATTACGTGACTAATTGTTTTTGACACAGTAACAAAACTTAATGGTTCTTTAAAATCAAGTCACATTTTAAATACTCTTTGATCTTGAATGAACATATATAGTTTATCTCAAAATAAGGGTGCATGACGGTGTAAATATACCAAATTCTCCTTTGCCATTATCTCATTGTATCTGATGCTAGTTATTTAGAAAGTCTGCTCCTCACATTGATGCTCCTTATAATTAAATTGATAAAGATCATGTCGCTTGCCACTGTCACTGCAAACTGTCTCAGGAAAATTGCATATAACCTTTTCCTCTTAACAGATTATTTGCCCACTAATAATTAAAATATGCCAAGTCACATTCCACCTGGCATAAAGAACAGAGTAAAGAACATACAAACAATATACAGAACACTACAAAATGGTTGAAAAACTATGCTTCCTTTAGGGAACAAATGTCAAGATTAAGATTTTGGGACAAATCTCTACACCTGACCTGCAGAATGAAGTTGGGAAATTCCCAATTCTGCAAACGGCATTCTTTGTTTTGTTTCAAAAGTTGAAAGGAAGAGCGTTACTTTTACTTCACAGCTTGTCCATTCCAAAGATGTTATTGTAAATACTGTATTTTTTTATCTGTCTGCATTTTGGATTGTGGACTGAAGAACTGTTTCAAAATAAAGGATTGTTGGTGCATTTTTAAAAAGCAAATTATTGAAACTTGTTGTGCTTATATGCTGTTTTGTACAAGCAGTGAGGGCGGACAGGTCAGTACCACGGGTATGCACATGTGAGATTTGGCCAACATCAAATAGTTGATTGGACAGTGGAATTCTGACCAGCTGTGGATGACAAAGGCCATCACATCAGCCTGACAAGCAACAGTTGATAGGCTCCTGGGAAGCTGAACAGTTTGTTACTGTGAAGATACTGGCAGACTTCAGACAACTACAAGTACAGATGGTATGTCTTTCTCTCCAGTACAATAGCAAAAATCCAAAGAAAGCTAGTTAATTTCCCCTCACCAATTGGTGTAAAATGTGGTCTTTAGTCAGTAAGAGTCTTTGCGGTCAATGTATCAAATGCATATGCCTCCTGCGAAGAGACAAAAAAGACTTGGAGAAGAAAGACTGAAAAACAGCAAGTCCTGGTCTGCAAAAGAATCATCTCAGCAAACCCTGTGGACTGGGATCAGTTTTTAACCTCTACTCATAACACAAAAGTATTTTTTCACTGTCTGTGCCTGCCTGATTGCGAGTGTAGGGAAGTTAAAGATGTGAGTTAGATTTTTTTTCTGGTACAGTTATATGCGAGCAGTTCACAGTTATTTCCCTGTACTTCGAATCACTTTATTTGCAATAAATAGTCATCCTTGTAAAGTACAGAATGTTTTCATATGTCTATGTCTTGCATTAATCTTCATCTATTGGACAAGTAAATTGTGGAATTTTGTGCACTCTGAAAGTTATAAATTCTGCAATGACTCCAGAAATAGTGGGGCTTGATTTCCAGTCTTCTACCCAGTGAGGAATGACCATACCCATCTCTCCTGTACTTTTACATCTACTTCAAACAATCTCAAGAGGCATCTGACTTCTTCCAAAGAATTATCTACTCCTTAAAAAGGACACCTAACCTCTCCAAATTTTCCAGTACGTTTAGATCTTTCCCTCAAACTTCTAAAGCCCACAGGTAATGTTTCAGAAACATGGGTGACCAAAATTGCTTCTGTTTGAAGCCGGGTGGACTACTAAATGTGCTGCTACCTCTTTCAACTGCTGATGCGTGAAATAAAATTTATTGGCAGTTCATCCTATTCCAACAAAAATGATGTGTGCTCGGTTTGGAAATAGGACTTCTGGAATCGGGGTTCTGACTAAGGCATGGAGCTCTTCAACTTTACAAAAATTCAGGTTCAAAGTTTGGGAGAAGATTTGTAGCTCGGGTACTCGTTGTTGTGGTTCTGTTCGCCAAGCTGGGCATTTGTGTTGCAGACATTTTGCCCCCTGTCTAGGTGACATCCTCAGTGCTCATCACTATAAATGCCGGAGGAAACATCACAGAAGCACTTCACAGGAGGCTCCCAAGCACTGAGGATGTCATCTAGACAGGGGACGAAACGTCTGCAATACAAATTCCCAGCTCGGCGAACAGAACCACAACACAAATTCAGGTCTTTATCAGCCACTAAAATATGAGCTGTATCTTTCCTGCCATGGGGGACAGGAAGTCTTAGATGTTAGATTTATCCAATGCCTTGGTGATCTGGTTTGTGTAATGGATACATTGCTTTCCTTGCAGCAAGCACAGTGTATTAAGGCTTCGCTTGATGTTACAATTCTGAAAATCTGTGTTGTACTTTTTCTCTGGCCTCTAGAGAAAGCATATGACACTATTCATGCCCTTTTGTTGTGTGTATTGCATTCTAGCTTTATCAGGAGAATTTCTTTCTGCCATAATCTTGACTGTTTTCTTCTATGTCCCTTTCTTCAGCAAAACCCCTGGTTTCTATTGGCGAGAGGCTAGCTTTCAATGTTGTGTCAATCATATCCTTACTCCCCTGGCAGCCTCCATCTAAACCTGAGACTGTGTTCTTTTAACAGCTTCCGACTGGTTTGACACTTCAATAAAGAGGTACAGAATGACCATCCAAATTTTTAGATTTGTCAAAATATATCTTTAAAACTTCTATTTAAATCTGAATCATATTTAGAATAATTAACTCATTGTAATTTTTTCTTATGTTTGTATTTTGCATTGGACTCTATTATTTGGTGGATATTGTAATGTTTCTTGTTATATTTAATGACAAATCCATATTTTCATCCTTGTATTTAATCTATTGTTGCAAATCAAAAATGCATGGCATAGTGCAGCAAACAGCTTACGGCCAAGCAATACTCTTCAGTTCATACAACTCTTCAAAGAGCAGATTATCTATCTTTTCTTTCAAGACACAACTTCCAGATTATAGGAGAGATAGTCAGTTCTCAGCAATTGTGATAAATCAATTTAAAGATGACACTATTCTATAAAAATCTGATATTATTAGTATGCCCAAGCAGTGCTCACAAAAATGTGCTATCGTTCTCCACTTGTCAACACAGTCTGTCATGGTCAAATCAATTTAAGTGTAGAAGGAAAGTAAAGGATGCAGGCTGCGATGTTTGCTCTTTTCTAGTTTATTAAAAGTTTAACAGTTCTTGTAGAGAGGAAAGAACACAGATTAAACATCTGCATATTTTCTCAAGCTTTACGAAAATGCTATTAGACTTTCCAAATGAACAATTTTGTAAACTCAATTAAACCATAATTAGTGATTTGAAAAGTCAGGGAATTGTTTGTCTTTTAATCAGCAACAATGGAGTACCAAAAAGCCACATAAGTGAAATATCTTAATAGACAGTGAGTTGGGAAAGGGCTCTAATGGTGCAGTGGCAGTGCCCTTGCCTCTGGGCCAGGAGATTTGGGCTTAAGAAACACATGCTCCAGAGACATGTAATAAAATCCCTGAACAGGTTAATTAAAAATCATCTACACAAAGAGTCAAAGGAGTCTGTGGAATAGTGTTAGTATTCCTACTTTTAGACTCCCAAAAGCCTGGGATCAAATTCTAGCTGTTCTAGGGGTATATCCTGAGCTGTCTGAACCTGTCGATTAAAATTAGCTATACAGAAAGCTGGTAAGAGAGATCTATGACTCCATAAGCTATCTATATTGCTGCCCCTCTCCACACAGTGCCCTGACATCACCACAGTCAAGAAATAACTTAGCCAAATGCATCTTCACATTGCAAGCATCAATTTTAGGCCTGAAAATCCACAGATTTTCTTGGCAAGTAAAAGTGCAGCAGAAGGTTGGAAATTAAGTTGCATTCTGAGCTTGGATGATGATTCCTGATTGATCTTTTGAAAATACAGCCTTCATATGCCCGTTTCAAAGCCAACATGAGTGATTGGGCTCCCATTGCCAGGGGTTACAACATTCTAACTCACAAAAACCTGCAATCCTTAGTGCTCTTTCTGCTTAGACCAAGCTTGAATAATGGCAATGGTCCTCACCCAGAATTCCAGTCAAGCATGAGACCTGCAACAATGGATCATAAATACTCTCCAATAAACAAGGGTATGTGTGGGCATATATGATCGACATTTATTTGAGACTGATACTGACAAATCCTTTTCCCAAGATGTTCATGGTGCTCCAACAGTGTGCAGCTATTTGATGGTGTGGTGGCTGGAGATTTCCTCTAAAGACATTGAGAAGTCCTTCTCCTGTTATTGCAATTCAAGTACAGGGAGCTTCCAATAATCCAATTCTGATCTGATATATTTTGGCAATATGGCTGGCAGAAGCCTGTGGCAGACACATCTGACACACACACACACACACACACACACACACACACACACACACACACACACACACACACACACACACACACACACAATAATGTACTACCGCAATCCCTGCCCTGCTGCTTATACTGATATAGATGCTATAGATAATAAAGCAAAAAGTACTGGAGAAACTCAGCAGCACCAGTGGAGAAAGAAACAGGGTTAACATTTCAAGATTGTTATGTCTGCTCTTCAGATACAATTTTTCAGGTACTGGTTTAGAAGGATAAATTAGTTGGCATTATTCACAGTATCTGCCTGCCTTTTACCAGTCTTATCCTTGTCTTCAGCCACAGCTACTGCAGGAACAGTAACTGATTTTAGAGGGAAGCATGGCCCTGAAATATTGAGCAGAAACACTCATTTTCACTGGCTGTGATATTCTGATAGCAGGTAACCTTCACCAAAAGACTGCATGAGTCATTGAATGTGGGGCCCCCGCATGTGTCGCACTGAGGATTATAGATGCAGTGCTGATTGCAAATATATATACACCCGGTGCTCCAAATACATTTAAATAGTACCTTGCATAATTAAGAAACGCCTTTGCATTTATTGTAAATGTACAGAAAGTCAAATTGCAATGATTGTTTATTCTCCAAATGCAAAGACTGTACAGAATTGAATGGCTTTCATACCTGTGTATGTAAATAATGGTATTTTGTATGAATAAAGCTTATTTTTGAAGTAAAAAGAAACATCATGTAGATTATTAGTTCTGAGTGTGTGAGTTACAATATACACAGTGTGGATTCTGAATATTGAAACAACTCAGTGCAGGGCTATTTGGATGTTTCAATACCCTGTTCTGAGATGGGGAGGTGTGTGGATCTCAGGCGAATGAGGATCCTGAGGAGTGGAGCTGAAGATATTTGGGCATTTGTGAGGATTGCAGGGGAATCCTCATGTCTCCTTCGTGGTCTTTTCCCTATCTCCCTCCACAACCCTCCTCACCTACCCCTAGCCTCGTCCTCATCCCTGCAATCCTCAAGGAGTATCTCATGGAACGGGGAATAGTGATAACAGCTCCAGCTAGCACTCACACAAAAAAGGAGCACTGTGGTTAAATGGACCTATAGGTGAGTCTGGAAGGTAGGTCAGGAGAGTTATCCCTGGGAGCTTTGGTGTTGGATATTAAATGGTTCCTGGGGTCTGGGGGTGTGGAGATGGAGGGCTGGAGGAGGGAGGTTCCTGGGGCTTGGTGGATGGGATGAAGGAAAAGTGTTCCCATGGATTGGGAAAAGGAAGGAAGCTAACATTTTCTTTTCATGCTCTTCTTAGAAGATTGTGCTGCAATATAGGGGACTGTGTGGCTGGGAGAGCCCCAAGTATTGTTTCTATTCTCGTAATGAGTAAGTGTATATGTATGTATGAAGAAGATGGGTCTGTTTGTGAGTGATGTCAGAATCTAGGGTTCAGAGTCACTCATGGTTTCAGGCAGTAGGAACAATGTGTGGGTGGCACGGTGGTTAGCACTGCTGCCTCACAGCGCCAGAGACCTGGGTTCAATTCCTGCCTCAGGCGACTGACTGTGTGGAGTTTGCACATTCTCCCCGTGTCTGCGTGGGTTTCCTCCGGGAGCTCCGGTTTCCTCCCACAGTCACAAAGATGTGCAGGCCAGATGAATTGGCTATGCTAAATTGCCCGTAGTGTGAGATGAAGGGGTAACTGTATGGGTGCGTTGCGCTTTGGCAGGTCGGTGTGGACTTGTTTGGCCGACTGTAAGTAATCTAATCATAAGCTAAAAGCCAGGCCTTTCACCAACAAAACCGAATAATGCTGGAGTTATTTGTGCTGTTGTCTGACATAGACTTGGTTTCTCAATGTCCATTTTTTACAGGAAGGCCTTTTAGTATTTGTGGCTAATTGGTTGTATTCTTCATGAAATAACTCCACAGAGGCCAGTATCCCATCACAAGTCACCCTTTGTTTACACGGAGAGAGAGCTTAACACTGATCCAGCTTCTTCAGAGCCAGCTCTCAAAGTCAACAGAACATCTTGCAGTCCTGTTTATATCTGACAGCCAGGACTGCCTCACTGACCAGATTAACAGGCCCAACTCAGGTTCTATGAGGTCTACCTGGCTGACCTCATTACAATCATAAAACATTAGACTCTGTCTGAACAGCCAGGGGTCAACTGGAAAGGAGGCAGTGATGGATATGTGCAAGATGGACATCAATGTTTGAACAAATGGCAGGACTTGAATAAATAGTCTTGTGCTCATTTAAATAGCACTTAAAACATTTTTTTTGTTATGTTTACTCATTGTATGTACATTTTATTTGTTTTCTTTTTGGAGGAGTCTCTTAATAAAGATAATGAACCCTTTGTGTTTTCTAATCGATCACTTATTTTTATGTTTTTGCTATTTCCTTTTTCTTAAAGTTATAAATGTTTGCTTTCAAAAGATCACTGCATCAATTTATTGTCATGTTTTCAGTCTTCTCTTTCTTTTTTGGCTTCTGGATAATAATTGAAAATGATTTTGTTTTTAGTAATTTCAATGTACATTTATTTCCATACTTAGGGTATTAATTTTTGTGGTTCTAATAAAGGTTTTTAAAAAATGAGCTACAAGAGTAATGTCTTTTCTTCAATTCTGTCATGTTAAAGCTTGCCTCTGAGATCTCACTTCATTGAGTTTATTTCACCAGTAAAATTTAAAATCTACATCAACATTAATAAGGCACATAAAGTTGAAACTCATATTGGGGGAACAAATTAAATTTAAAATCATAAAGTTGCATGGTGCAACCATCAAAGTGCCTAGCTAGTAATAGAAGCTCTCAGCAACACAGTGGCACGGTGACCCGGGTTCAATTCCCGACTCAGGCGACTGACTGTGTAGAGTTTGCACATTCTCCCTGTGTCTGCGTGGGCCCCCTCTGGGTGCTCCGGTTTCCTCCCACAGTCCAAAGATGTGCGGGTCAGGTGAATTGGCCTTGCTAAATTGCCCGTAGTGTTAGGTAAGGGTTAAATGTAGGGGTATGGGTGGGTTGCAGGTCGGTGTGGACTTGTTGGGCCGAAGGGCCTGTTTCCACACTGTAAGTAATCTAATCAACACCTAAGTTCGAGTGGCAGAGGTGAACCAGAATGCCATTGGGTATGTACTACCCCAAACTGGGAGGAAATCTATTGGTGTTCACCTGAGATTTACTGGCTTCCTAACTGTTTCTTCTGGTCTGGTACTACTGTTTTTCATTCCAGGTACCCAATTGCTTAAAATGTAGGAGAAAATAGTCATAGTTTGGAATTAAGGCTTGAAAATAATCTCTCTTCAAACATGATATAATTGTTGGTGATTGTAGATTAGTGTCTTCACCAGTGGCCAGGAAATAATCAATCTCCCAGAGGGATGGAGATGGTGAGAGCTGATACATATATGGAAGGACCATGTACATATTGAGGAGCAGATCCGCTTTCTCACTGTGTTGTTGTGGAGGTTTCAGAGCTGCTAGTTTTTGGACAACATGGAGAGGCTGCCCACTATCTTTATTTGGACGATGAGCCTGCAGATGGTAAATTAAGAAGCTGCATTTGAAAAAATATTGCTAAGGGACTTCCAAGATCATGCTTGGGATTTACTTCCTGCCCTAAGGTTAGACTTCTCATTACACTTGTAAAAATCAGATCACTGTGAGGAGTATCATGTTGTTTTTTTAATAATTAACATGTAGCTTTCAGTGCATGTGCTAAAGCTTGAACAGATTAGGTAGGTTTATAAATTTAGTTATTACAGATTCCCTGAAATAATTTAAGATGATGAAGAATTTATTTAATGCTTTTCTTTGAATGATATTTATCTCCCCTGCTGACATGTTGTGGAATCCAATGGATATTGAAAACCTGAGAAAGGTTGGATGAACCAAAATCAAAATAGAAGGTAGGAAGCTCAATTCTGAGAACTTTAAGTGTAATTCAAGTTGTATTCATGTCTTAAATATGTGGGCGGTGGTTTAGCAGTAATGTTTTGAGGCGGTTACGGCTAAGTAAAGCTGGATTCTAGCTCAAACCTTTGTTTTTTAAAGGTGGTCACACTGGTTAGCAAATGCTCATCATTTTGCCATTCCTACGTACCCTACAGCAAAGAGCACTCCCTGTATTGCAAAATAATCATTTTGATTGTTTGAAATAGCGAATATTTCTACAAGAAATTTGTAAACTGCACTCCCAAGACTAAATTAAAAGAAACAATTTTTCTCCTAACTCATGCCTTCTGGCAATAGATGACTTTACTAACAATTAGCAGGATAAATTGCTTGTTTATTTCAAAATGGCAGCTTTGAAACTGCAATACGGTAGAGTGCTGCTTATTTCTCTTAGCTATATGCCTATTATGCAATATTATCAACTATGTAGTTCACAATAATGCTAAGAATGCGAGTTCAATTCCCATTAAGGTAAACTTGGGACCTGCTTTCTCACCCTGCACCTGAGAATAGATAATAATAGCAAACCATCTTGGATACAAATGACTCAGGATGAGTCATCAGTGGATAATGAACCAAAGACATGCCTTTGAACAGAGCACACTTGATAAGGTAACAAATAATTAGGTACTTTTCCTCCAATGCTTTACATTAAATATGTTCTTTCATAGCAGAAATCTGAGCTACTGTCTAAATCTCATGGATGACATATGTATTTTCTCTACCTTTCTGATGATCACTCATTCTTTCCTCCTTTAGGCCCTCTCTACTTTCAAGGTATCAACTACTAAATTCTACAAGTGTTCTGTTGACAAGGGAATACATGTACAGGTGTTTCTCAATGTCCTTCCAGATGGCCTGCTACAACCCAAATTTTGACATACACTTCCTTGCTCTGATATCGCTCTCACTAAAAGACCCTGAAAAGTCTTCTCTTCCAGGAACACCACTATGATTTATCACACATTAGAGGTTAAGCACCTCTATCCATCAATAGAACAGCCACAGGTTGTTTTTGTCAGTTTAGCTTAACAGTTAAAATCGGTTGGAGAACATGATCAGTGTGTACCAGCGTTTCTGAACAATAGAATTCAGTGAACTGCAATAACCAGTATCCAATTGTGTTCAGCAACAGATGTTTTGCTCCCATGGAAATACTTTGAACAAACTTTTGTTTTAGCTTCCTCTAAATGAGTTAGTAACGTGATCTTTAGATGCACAATGTATTATTAATATAAGTGTAATTGGGAATAGTTATGATACTGTAGTCCACGGCAAAATGCACATTTCCCAAATACTTCAACCAATATATTGTTTAAAACGTTTACCTAGGACACCAACAAATAGACAAAAGTCAGATACTAATAAAACAGTCACAATTTTATTTTTCCAATAATCAAAAATAAGCAAGCTATTCAACATTGTGACTGAACTCTTTCTGACTAGCCAAGATTCCTAGAAATGTTTATCATGAACACTCAAACATGGAGGTCAGGCAGCATTCGAGGAGCAGGAGAGTTGATGTTTCGGGCATAAGCCTTTCATCAGAATATGGTGATATTTTTTCAAGTCAGGATGGTGAGTGACTTGGAGGGGGACTTAAAGGGGGGTGGTGTTCCCACGTAAATGCTGCCCTGGTCCTTCTCAATGGAAGTGATTGTGGGTTTGGAAAGTGCTGTCTGAGGATCTTTGGTAAATATCTACAGTGCATCTTGCTGCTGCTACTGAGCATCACTGGTGGAGGAAGTGGATGCTTGCGGATGTGATGCCGATTGTTAAGGACCAGACCAGACCCCTTCAGAACATTTCAGGAAGGTAGCCACATCCTAACTTTTTGCGTTGTTTAATCAGGTGTAAGGAGTGATGCAGCTGGTTAAACCACTCAGTTTTAAACAAAATAGAATTTATTTATAGACTACTAAATGAAACACAAACAAAAGAAAACAGAATTTAGAATAACAATGATTTGAAAACGCAATTGACTCTATCGGAATTCAATAACTTCCTGCAACATCCCCATAAGCACACCACTTGGCCAGAAGGTCAATTCAAACACAGGTACTTAGGGGAGAGAGGGATTGCAGACAGGATCAGCCAGGGAGCATTGGCTGAAACATGATAGCTCTTTTTCCCCAATGGCTTCTTGGGATTCTCAGCTAAAACTTAACCAGTCTCAAAAAATCCTTATACTGAGAGAACTGACCACTCCTCTTTCATTGTACAAGTGCTTTTTTTAAAAAAAAGCCTAAAAGCCCTTTTCCCTGATTGTTGCCTTAGACAGTATTTGTTAGCCATAATCCAAGTGGTCTAACCCCAGAAAAATTGGAACCTCTGCCTTTTACAATCTCTTTTGAAAAAATCCAACATAACCTTGTTAAAGGAGCAGCATTGTCACACCAATCAAGTGGGCTGCATTGTCCAAATGGTGTCAAGCTTTTTGAGTGTTGTTGGAGTTGCACCCATCCAGACAAATGGGGAGTATTCCATCACGCTCCTGACTTGAGCTTAGTAGATAATGTTTGGGGAGTCACGAGGTGAGTTATTTGCTGCAATATTCCTAGCCTCTTACCTGCTTTTGTAGCCACTGTATTTATGTGGTGTCTGTCGGCAGAAGTGGGTCTCATGCTACAATTAAATTCTCTAGGTACAGTTTTCTTTTGCTTTGAGTATCTTCAATCTGTTGGTGAAGTCTGCTTTTCCAAGGCCAATCCAGAGTTATATACTTTTCTGGCACATTTCCAGAAAGTTCTGTTGAGCCCTAAAATCTGAGTCCTTAATTGTTGATGTTCCCTTCCAAGCGTAACACACCAGGTGCCATTCTGTCCCAGGGAAGGGTTCAAATGCAAATGTTCTCTTTGTTTCCACTGATGCCAGATTTGTGTCCATAAGCACTCTCTTAGACTTGGAGGTTCTTGTTCATACCCTGGAGTTGTGGCCTAATTGCATTTACAGACTGTCTGGAGTTTGCAAAGAGTTTATTCAACAAGTATTTAATCATTTTTGCTCAGATTCCATTAATCCACTCAGTTGGCCAGCTGTTAGAACTCTTGGCTACAATATTTAATTTAGTAACCCAATAGAATATCGATATTCAGAACTGATTTAGGTAACATGGAGCTCATGGCTAAGGGAAGTGGAAGTAAAGGAATACCTTTAAGATAGCACTTGGTTGACATACTTGGCAGTTGTAGTGTCTGCTATTTGAAGAGCTGCTTTGCGAATGGAATTCAAGAATATTGATCTCCTCATGAAAGATTCCAATAATGGCAACTTAAACACTTGTTAACAAGCAGTGCGCTTGTCTTTTTCATTTTCAGTTTTGAAATAATTTACAATGAGGTGTACAATTGTTTCAGACTGCTAACACTTCAGCTCTCAAGAATATTGCGTACGTCTGTGCTGGAAGGTATATGGATTTGGTAATTTTCATTTTCATTAAAAGCATTGTTCAATGAATTGATAAAGAATCTCAGAATCATTATTAAATGAGTGATTATGAATGTCTTGTGACATATTCCCATCTAACATAATACTTGACTTGTGATTAATAATTAAGCTACATTTAAACCATACCTGTATCAATCCCCCTTGGAAAATAAGCATTTATTATCTAACATGTTTTCAAATTAGCTTTACCCAGTGGAATCACTGATTAACTTTAACTTGGCATCAAGTTCCCTTTTTACTTCTTTGATTATCTTACTTTGCTAAAGCCTGAAGTTAAATTTTAATGGAGAGATGGAATAAATTTTGATTTAGATGAAAAAATAAGCTTATTAACTTAAGAAATCCTATTAATTTCCACAGAGAGAGGAATTATCATGCATTCAATCATTTTTCAATTTCTGACTAGTTGATGTCAGTTTAATGCTTGGTTTCCTGTTTGTTTGCATTCTCCAAAATAGCAGTTCCATGACTCAGAATCTTTCAAGATGGAGATATAGGGTGAGTAAAATTCTAATATCCTGAGGCTGGACAGTCAGGATGAAATTGGTGAATTAATATACAACAGTAAGTATGTCTTGGGATGTAAAATGATTGATAATATGGATGTTGGATGTAGCAATACAAGGAGCTAATGTAGCAGTTATTCTCTTCCTCACCTCTCAACAGAATGTTTGGTTTTGCTGTATAAATCCAGTTGGCTCACTCACTCACCAGGCACAGTTCCAGTTTATCTGATTAACTGGTTCACAATCACGATATTACACTGAGCCCCTCAATTCCCCACTAATTCTCTGATAAGTGCACATAACTAGATACCAATATAACAATCCTGTCAAACAAATGAACAGATTTAAAATAAAAATATTCAAGCACAAATACTTAGCAATGAGAATGAATTGTTCAGTATTTATCTTGTGTTCTTTCACTCTTATTTAGGTGCAACATATAATGTTTGGAGTAACTTTAATGATAACTGAAGTGGTTCCAAGGTGTCTCTGATTGCAGACAAATACAAAAGCTGAGTTGTCAGCCTGGTGTCACAACAACACAAGAGCATTTCTGAGCCAAACAGCCCAAGCAGCAAATAATAGACAAGGCTAAGTAATTCTGTAACCAATGGATCAGATCTAAGCTTCTGTTGCATCCAGTGGTAAATTGTGGTGAACAACTTAATGGAAAAGAAGTTTCCATTGATATTCACCATTCTCAGTGATAGTGGAGCTCAATACATTAGTGCAAATAGGTTAGACTGAAGCATTCACAACACTCATCAGGCAAACATGCTGACTGGATGATTAATCTGGTCTTTCTGCTCAGGACCCAGCACAAAAATGCCAGTACTTAGCTAATTCACAGTCAAAAAGTGTGGCACTGGAAAAGCACAGCAGGTCAGGCAAGATCCAAAGAGCATAACAGTTGACATTTCGCCAATAAGCCCTTCATCAGAAATGTGGAGCGGGAAAGGGGCTGAGAGATAAATAGGATGGTGGGGGTTTGGCTGCAGGGAACGTAGGTGGGAAGGCGATAGGTGGATACAGGTGGTAGTTAATTGTGGTAGTTAATCGTTGGGGAGGGTGCAGCAGATAGGCGAGAAGAAAGATGAACAGATGGGACAGGTCCTGAGGGCATTGCCGAGTTGGAGGGTTGGATCTGGGATGAGGTGGAGGGTGGGGAGATTTGAAAACTGGTGATGTCGATGTGGACGCCGTGTGGGGGTAGGGTCCTGAGGTGGAAGATGAGGCGTTCTTCCTCTAGTTGTTGGGTGGCTTTGATTTGGCAGTGGAGGAGGCCCAGGGCATGCATGTCCTTGGGGGAGTAGGAGGAGTTGAAGTGGTTGGCCACAAGGTGGTGGGGTTGTTTGTTGCATGCGCCACAGAGATGTTACCTGCTCGGCAGTTTGGCGATCTGTTTCTCCAATGTAGAAATAGACCACATCGAGAGCTATTGTTGGGGAGTTTGGATGTGCAGGAAAATCTCAACTAGATTTGAAATGATCCTTTAGGGCCTTGGTTGGAAGGAAGGGGGAAGAGTGGGCATAGGTTTTCCACTTCTTACAGTGGCAAGGGAAAGTGCCGGGTGTAGAGGGAGGGCTGGTGGTGAGCATGGACCTATCAAGGGAGTCATGGAAGGAATGGTCTCTGCAGAATGCAGAGAAGGGTGCGGAGGGAAATATATCTCTGGTTGTGGGGTCTGCCTGAAGGTGGCAGAAATGGTAGAGGATGACACATTGTATCCTGACATTGGAAAGTGAGAACCAGGTGGGTTCTAGCCTTATTGTGGTTGGAGGGGTTGGGTTCAGGGGAGTACATGTGGCATGTGGAGGAGATGCGCTGGAGGGCATTGTTGATCATGTGGGAGGAGCAATTGTGGCCTTTGAAATAAGAGGACATCCTGGAGTGGAGTTGCTCCTGCTGGGAGCAGATACAGTGGAGACGGAGGAATTGGGAGTTAAGGGATCACTGTTTTTACTCTCCTCCCCTCCCCCAAGGACATGTAAGTCCCGGGCCTCCACCACCAATCAAAGCCACCTCCTAACTGGAGGAAGTACACCTCATCTTCCACCCCAGGACCCTACCATCACACGGCATCAACATCGACTTCACTAGTTTCCAAATCTCCCCTCCACGCACCTCGTCACAGATTCAACCCTCCAACTCAGCATTGGTCTCTTGATCTATCCTACACATTCATCTTCCTTCCCATCTACCCGCTCCAACTGTACCCCACTGACCAATCGCAATTACCTCTCACCTGCATCCACCTGTCGCCTTCCCAACCACCTTCCCCACAATCCTCACCCCAACCCCCTTACTTATCTCTCACGCCCCACCCCCTCCACATTCCAGATGAAGGGCTTATGCCCGAAGTGTTGACTCTCCTGCTCCTTAGATGCTGCCTGACCTGCTGTGCTTTTCCAGCACCACACTTTACAGCTCTGACTCTCCAGCACCTGCAGTCCTCACTTTCTCCTTTAGCTAATTCAATTCAAAGAACAAAGAAGAAAAACAATGTAGCACAGAAACAGGCCCTTTGGCCCTCCAAGCTTGAGTCGATACATTTTATCGAGGACAGTTCAGGAGAGAGAGAGAGAGAGAACCTACACAGTTACTGCCTTTTCTGTTCTGAATTCATGTATTACTGGACATCGGAGTGCGTCCAGGAAAATTAACAAACAGTGAATTTCACAACTAATCTTGGAGGAACTGTTTGGGCGAAGTTCACAACACAGAATCAGAATCAAGTTAATTGTTGTTTTAAGTGTGTCCAATAGAAAGACTGCAGTAGTGAGTAGAGTGGGTTCTTTCTTGATTATATGTTTTTGGAGATATGTCTCTTGCTTAAACTTAAAATATAAGCCATAACTATTTATTTAATCTGGGGCAGTGTTTTGCAGAGGAATAAGACGGTGTTATTTTCTGGGTCTGTCAATTGTGAAGGAGCAAAAATGGCCTTTGCAGTGATATGTACTTCTTGTCAGATGTGGGTGTTTAAAGAGAGTTTAAGGATTACTGTGGATTATATCTGCCATAAATGCTGTTGCATGTGAATCTTATCAGATCAAATAGATCGGTTGGAGAGACAGTTAGAAGCGATGAGGAATTTGCAACAGCAACAGTATGTGATTGATGGCAGTTATAGAACGGGGGGAAAGTCTCAGATACAGTCACATAGATGGGTTAACTTCAGGAAAGGTAAGAGAAGTAGGCAGCTAGAGCAGGAGTCTTTTGTGGATATATCCATTTCAAACAGGTATGCTGTTTTGGAAAATGTAGGGGGTGATGGATTCTCAGGGAAACGTAGCATGAACAGCCAGGTTTCTGGTATTGAGACTGGCTCTAATGCAACGAGGGGGTACGTTGGCTTCCAAGAGATCAATTGTGTTAGGGGATTCTGTAGTCCGAGGTACAGACAGATGTTTGTGTGGCCAGCAGCAAAAAAGCAGAATGGTGTGTTGCTTCCCTGGTGTGAGGATCAAGGATATCTCAGAGAGGGTGAAGAATGTTCTCACAGGGGGGAGAGGCCAGCAAGAGGTCATTGTCCACATTGGAACTAATGATATAGGAAGGGAAACGGTTGAGATTCTGAAGGGAGATTACAGAGAGTTCGGCAGAAATTTAAAAAGGAGGTCCTCAAAGGTAGTAATATCTGGATTACTCCCAGTGCTACGAGCTAGTAAGGGCAGGAAGAGGAGGATAGAGCAGATGAATGCATGGCTGAGGAGCTGGTATATGGGAGAAGGATTCACATTTTTGGATCATTGGAATTCTTTTGGGGTAGAAGGGACCTGTACAAGAAGGACGGATAGCACCTAAATTGGAAGGGGACTAATATACTGGCATGGAGATTTGCTAGAGCTGCTCGGGAGGATTGCCGAGTAATGTCGGGGGCGGGGGGGGGAGCCCAAGGAGATAGTGAGGAAAGAGATCAATTTGAGACTAATACAGTTGAGAACAGAAGCGAGTCAAACAGTCAGGGCAGGCAGGGACAAGGTAGGACTAATAAATTAAACTGCATTTATTTCAATGCAAGGGGCCTAACAGGGAAGGCAGACAAACTCAGGGCATGGTTAGGAACATGGGACTGGGATATCATAGCAATTACAGAAACATGGCTCAGGGATGGGCAGGACTGGCAGCTTAATGTTCCAGGATACAAATGCTACAGGAAGGATAGAAAGGGAGGCAAGAGAGGACGGGGAGTGGCAATTTTGAGAAGGGATAGCATTACAGCTGTGCTGAGGGAGGATATTCCCAGAAATACATCCAGGGAAGTTATTTGGGTGGAACTGAGAAATAAGTAAGGGATGATCACCTTATTGGGATTGTATTATAGACCCCCTAACAGTCAGAGGGAAATTGAGAAACAAACTTGTAAGGCGATCTCAGCTATCTGTAAGAAAAATAGGGTGGTTATGGTAGGCGATTTTAACTTTCCAAATATAGACTAGGACTGCCATAGTGTTAAAGGTTAAGATGGAGAGGAATTTGTTAAGTGCGTACAAGACAATTTCCTGATTCAGTATGTGGATGCACCTACTAGAGAAGATGCAAAACTTGACCTACTCTTGGGAAATAAGGCAGGGCAGGTGACTGAGTTGTCAGTGGGGAAACACTTTGGGGTCAGTGACCATAATTCTATTAGTTTTATAATAGTGATGGAAAAGGATAGACCAGATCTAAAAGTTGAAGTTCTAAACTGGACAAAGGCCAATTTTGATGGTATTAGGCAAGAACTGTCGAAAGCTGATTGGAGGCAGATGTTCATAAGTAAAGGGACGGCTCGAAAATGAGAAGTCTTCAGAAGTGAGATAAGAGGTTCCAGAGACAGTACATTCTTGTTAGGGTGAAAGGAAAGGCTGGTAGGTAGAGGGAATGCTGGTTGACTAAAGAAATTGAGGGTTTGGCTAAGAAAAAGGACGCATATGTAAGGTATAGACAGGATAGATCGAGTGAAGTGATCGAGAAAGTGCTAGATGTCTTGAAACAGGTAAAGGTGGATAAATCCCCAGGACCTGATCAGGTGTACCCGAGAACTGTAGGGGAAGCTAGAGAAGTGATTGCTGGGCCTCTTGCTGAAATATTTGTATATCGATAGTCACAGGTGAGGTGCTGGAAGACTGGAGGTTGGCTAATGTGGTGCCACTGTTTAAGAAGGATGGTAAGGACAAGCCAGGGAACTATAGACTGGTGAGCCTGATGTCGGTGGTGGGCAAGTTGTTGGAGGGAATCCTGAGGGACAGGATGTACATGTATTTGGAAAGGCAAGGACTGATTAGGGATAGTCAACATGGCTTTGTGCATGGGAAATCCTATCTCATAAACTTGATTGAGTTTTTTTAAGAAGTAACAAAGAGGATTGATGAGGGCAAAGCAGTAGATGCGACCTATATGGACTTTAGTAAGGCGTTCGACAAGGTTCCCCCTGGGATTAGTAAGGTTAGATCTCATGGAATATAGGGAGAACTAGTCATTTGGATACAGAACTGGCTCAAAGGTAGAAGACAGAGGGTGGTGATGGAGGGTTTTTTCAGCCTGGAGGCCTGTGACCAGTGGAGTGCCACAAGGATCAGTGCTGGGTCCTCTACTTTTTGTCATTTACATAAATGATTTGGACTCAAGCATAAGAGGTACAGTTAGTAAGTTTGCAAATGATACCAAAATTGGAGCTTCGTGGACAGCGAAGAGGGTTTCCTCAGATTACAACAGGATCTTGACCAGATGGGCCAATGGGCTAAGAAGTGGCAGATGGAGTTTAATTCAGATAAATGCGAGGTGCTGCATTTTGGGAAAGCAGATATTTGCAGGACTTATACACTTAATGGTGAGGTTCTAGGAAGTGTTGCTGAACAAAGATACCTTGGAGTGCAGGTTCATAGCTCCTTGGAAGTGGAGTCGCAGGTAGATAGGATAGTGAAGAAGGCGTTTGGTATGCTTTCCTTTATTGGTCACAGTATTGAGTTGAGGAGTTGGGAGGTCATGTTGCGGCTGTACAGGACATTGGTTAGGCCACTGTTGGGATATCGTGTGCAATTCTGGTCTCCTTCTTACCAGAAAGATGTTGTGAAAGGGTTCAGAAAAGATTTACAAGGATGTTGCCAGGGTTGGAGGATTTGAGCTATAGGGAGAGGCTGAAAAGGCTGGGGCTGTTTTCCCTGCAGTGTCGGAGGCTGAGGGGTGACCTTATAGAGGCTTACAAAATTATGATGGGCATGGATAGGCTAAATAGACAATGTCTTTTCCCGGGGTAGGGGAATCCAGAACTAGAGGGCATAGGTTTAGTTTGAGAGGGGAAAGATATGAAAGAGACCTAAGAGGCAACTTTTTCACACAGAAGGTGGTACGTGTATGGAGTGAGCTGCCAGAGGAAGTGGTGGAGGCTGGTACAATTGCAACATTTAAAAGGCAACTGGATGGGTATAAGAATAGGAAGGGTTAGGAGGGATATGGGCTGTGTGCTGGTAGGTGGAACTAGATTGTGTTGGGATGTCTGGTCGGCATAGACGGGTTGGACCTAAGGGTCTGATTCCATGCTGTACATCTCTATGACTCTATGATTCTATCGCCTTCTATATGAAAACGGTCTTCACTTACAGGATTCATATCCCTTTATCGCTCCTTGTTCATGTAGTTTGCCAGGTGTTTCTTGAACTCACTCCACTAGTATCAAGAAATGCTGGTGGCACAAAAACAATGGGACCCAGAAACATTTTGCTGATATTAATGAAGACTTGTGGCCCAGAACCTGCTGTGCCCTTAGCCAAGCTGTTCCAGTGCACCTACAACACTGTCATGTATCTGACAATGTCAAAAATTGCCCAAGACTTCCCTGCACACAAAAAAGTAGGACAAATCAAGCTGGCCAAATTACCATTCTATCAAGTATACACTTAATCATCAATAAAGCAATGGAAGGAGTTAACAATGGTGCTATCAAGCAGCACATCTCAGCAATAACCTGCACACGTATGGTTAGTTAGGGTTCAACCAGTGACACTCAGCTCCTGTTCTCACCAGTCCTCTGTTCTCACCAGTCCCTCAAGTTAGTGTCCTAGACAACCATCTTCAACTGTTTCATCAATGACCTTCCGTTCATCATAAAATGAGAATGGCAATACTTGCTAATGATTGCACAGTGTTCACCAAACCTCAGATACTGAGGCATCACAGGTACTGAATCATAGAATCATAGAGATGCACAGCATGGAAACAGACCCTTCGGTCCAACCTGTCCATGCCGACCAGATATCCCAACCCAATCTAGTCCCACCTGCCAGCGCCCGGCCCATTTCCCTCCTAACCCTTCCTATTCATATACCCATCCAGTTGCCTTTTAAATGTTGCAATTGTACCAGCCTCCACCACTTCCTCTGGCAGCTCACTCCATACACGTACCACCTTCTGTGTGAAAAAGTTGCCCCTTAGGTCTCTTTCATATCTTTCCCCTCTCAAACTAAACCTATGCCCTCTAGTTCTGGACTCCCTGACCCCAGGGAAAAGACTTTGTCTATTTATCCTATTCATAATTTTGTAAGCCTCTGTAAGGTCACCCCTCAGCCTCCAATGCTCCAGGGAAAACAGCCCCAGCTGTTCAGCCTCTCCCTGTAGCTCAAATCCTCCAACCCTGGCAACATCCTTGTAAATCTTTTCTGAACCCTTTCAAGTTTAAGCATTCCATCTTCAAACGCAGCAAGACCTGGACAATATCCACGCTTGAACTAATAAGTAGCATTTAAAGTGCAAGGTGATGATTACCTCTAATAAGAGAGCATCCAACTTCTGCCCCTTGACATTCAATGGCATACCCACTATCAACATCCTACATTCACCCGGAATCAAACTGGACTAACTGTATAAACACTATGGCTGCAAGAGAAAAGCAGAGGAGGTTAGGAACACTGCAGTGAGTAATTCAACTTCTCACCATCCAAAGGCAGTCCATCATTCTCAAGGCACAAGTCAGGAATGTCCTGGAATACTCTCCATTTCTGGATGAGTGTAGCTCCAAAGAAAAATCATGTGTCTTAGCACCATTCAGGACAAAGCAAGCCACTTGATTGGCCCCACATTCATAAATATTCATTTCTTCCACCATTGATACTTAGTAACAGCAGTCTGTGCCACCTACAAGATGCACTGCAGAAAAGAACACGTAAAATGATACAGGAGACTAAGTGGGCGACTGGATCCAAGGTAATAACTCTTTCAGAAAATTGTTGCAAATGGGATAGACAATATGGTCTTTTGCTGAGTTGTGAAAATCTATGATTCTGTCCCAGTCCAAAGATTCTTGACTGGCCACCAGATTTTACTGGGGGACATTTGTACCTGTTCCACTGGGAATTGGATGACCTGTCTGTTACAGCCCCTTCGTGACTTCAACTGGTTGAAAATTGGATGGGTGAGGGTAATGACTCCACAATGAATGCCTGATCCACTGCCAGGTTATTACCCAGGTAGCAGAGCTGAAAATTGAAAATACATTCTGTTAAACTTTAACAGATAATCTCAATTCTGTGATATTCCATCACTGTCCTTCTGTCTATGTTGTATTCTACCCATGCTACTCCTCAAGATTAAATGGATCTGCTTCCTTTGTCAATACAATGAGTAATGTTTTCAGTCATTTCTAGTTTATCAGAACAAAGAATGAAGAATTCACAATGGAGACTCAATGAAATATTTTTCTCCTTCGTGCTGCTTGAGGCCATTTCAACAATTAATTCAAATAATTCTTCAACATTTTTGTGCAGTTATGTTCCCAATTAAGTTTGTCTCGCTTACATTTTATGTCTCTCCTGTCTTATGGACATTAGAAATTCACTATCAACAGGAATATACCAGATAGTGGAAGGAAATTGGGTCGCACACATTATGTTTAAATGATATTGAACAAGCTAAGCATAGCATTGAAAAAGATCTCAGATTGTGAGCAAACTTATCATTTATCACATCCAGTCACCATGGAGCCACAATTGACTAAGGAAATAGAATGCTGAATTAAATTGCTAAACAGGAAGAATATAAATCATTGAGTGTCATCCAGAAAGTTTACAGTTCTGATCAAGCTACAACCTGAGTATTGAATGCAACTTTGAATGATGGGCCAATGACAAATTCAGGCCAGATGTGGAAAGAAAAGACTTGGAGATACTGCTATGTCTGGATTTTAACTCCTCTCAATAAGCAATGTCAGAGTGAGTGATATGAACATCTCCAAATGGCAGAAATCAGTCTGGCTGAATTTAATAGCTGAGAGTTTTGCCCTTGCTGATTTTCTGACTAAAGTGGCTGATTGGTTGGTGAGAAGTAGCTAGTTAGCATTTGAAATCAGGTGGAAGGATGCCACCACCAGTGAGCTAAGGAAGCCTGTTACTTGTCATGAGATTAGGACTCTAGGCTTCCATGAAAAGAGGAAATGTGGAGCAGGGAAAATCTATAGTTTTCTTGTGAGGCTTAAAGGACCATACTTAGTTCTCCTGGATAACAAACAAAATTCAAAAGAAAATCTTGCTTTGTAGGGCCTTTGCAAGCTCTGGCAACTGTTCCTGGTTTCGGGAGATAATATTGAGCCTCATGTTCAAAAATTTTTATCAGCGTTTTGAGAAAGTTATAAATGCGAACAGGACCCAACCATTTGTCTCTTAGAACTTGCTCCACCCTTCAACGTGATTCGGCTGCTCAAGACATTAATTCACTTTAAAGTCTCCCTCACCACGCCCTCCCCTCCCCACCCCAACCCTGACTCCTCCATAGCCCATAACCATTGGTCCTCTTTACAAACCAAAAATCTGTTTAAGTCAGTCTTCAATATATTCAACAACCCAGTCTTCATTGCTCTTTGGGGTATTGAATTCAAAAGATTAATGATGTCCCTAGAGGATAACTTTCTCTTCATCTTCATCTTAAATAGGAGATTCCTTATTTTGAACCTGTTGCCTAGTTACAGATTTCCCCACAAGAAGAAATGTTCTCTGAGCATTGACTCTTCCAAGTGCATCCAGAATTAAACATATTTCAATAACATCAGCTCTCATTCTTTAAAACTCTAGAGTGTAACTGCAACCTACTCAGTGTCTTTTTTTGCATAAGAAAACAACTGAAACTAGAGTACCTCTCAGAACTGCCTCTGAGGCAAGTACTGTATGTCCCTCCTTAAACATGGAGATCAAATGTATGTCTCTAAGTATAGTCTCACCACTGCTCTGCATGGTTGTTGCAAGCTTTACATACCTTTATATCCCATTTCTACTTATCATACAGAGCAACATTCTACTTGCCTTTCTAATCATTTGTTGTACCCAATAGCTAATGATTCGTTTACAAGAATACCCAGATCCCTCTGCACTACAGCATTTTACAGTCCGTCTCAATTTAAACAGGGGAATCCAATCTCTTTTTGTGCAGGAGGCTATTTTTCAAATTTCTTCTCAATGATAGGGCTAGTGATGCTTTGACCCAGATAGCGATAGTATTGGAGGTGGTGATGGTGGTGGTGTGAAGGTCTGCAGAAGTGGGAAGGTGCTTGCTGGTGACTGTGGATTGCGTCAGGGGTCAACTCTCCCCATCTCTCTGTCTGTCTGTCTCTCTCCCTACCACTTTCTCTTTCTTATCACCATTATTCTCACTCTCTCCCCTCCCTTTTCCTTCCTCTGCAACCCTCTCTCTCCAGCCATACCCGTCTCTTTGTCTATTTCTATTTCTCTCTCTTTCTCTTGCTGTCTCTCTCTTTCTAAGTCTCCACTTTCTTCATGGTACCTGCATTTTTTGGACTGTTTTACCGGGCATACAGCCATTCCTTCATCATCAAATTCCTGGATTTCCCACCACAACAGTATGGGATAATCTTCAATATGGAACAGGTTAAGCAGGAGGCCAACTACAACCTTCTTGAAGACAACTTGGAATGGACAATATAAATGCCAGATATGTCAACATAATGGATAAATTCCAAACAAAGAATGGAAACACAGCAAAACTTCATTTAGACTTCAATGATTAAACTTTTGTTTGCAGTTTGTTCTTTGATTCTATAGCCAAGAGGGAAAGTAGAAATGATCCACTACCATAATTGCCACTGAACAGGACACCAGCCACCCCAACAGGTCAAAGTTGACATTCCTGGAGACACCAAAGATAGCTTATTTCATTAATTGGATATTATGCTGGGAGGCCTGAGAGATGAGTGGGTGGAGGTGCTATTTGGAGGGGATGAAAGGGTGAAGCTTTAGAATTCAAATGAATGTGTTCTTAGTGACGGGAGCAAGCCAGAAAGATGAAGCCTCAAACTTCTCAGAGAACGGTGTAAATCATTTTCACTGAAACTAAACATGTGCTAAAGGGTGGTACAACAAGAATAGAAGATGAGAAACCTGCAACTGTAGTAACCAGGAAGAGACATAGATTGTGAGTGGTGTCTTTCCAATCCCCAGTTGCTCCCTTTGATATTTGACAAGGTTTATGGCCACACTAAATCAACCAAATTAAATTATGGTGTGAAGTTGACAATACAGTGTATTTTACACATGTGAGGCTGGAGGTCTACACTTGTTACCAGGTTCATTGACACATCTAGGGATATCATCCTGTACACTAAAGAAACTGCAGTCACATTTGCACATGACTTCAATTGACAGGATATCGCATTCTGCAGTTCATGTATATCCATTTATGCCTTGCTTTTCTGTGAGAACACTAAGAGAAATGATCACATTCTCAATCTGTTGCATTGATGACTGTTTGAGTCTGTCATTAATTTGCATTGTTTAGTCATGCAGGAGAAGGATGAACGTAATGCAGGCGAAAGACAAGTTACAGGACAACAAACAGCAGGGGGAAAATAAGTACAATGAAAGAACATGGGTTTATAATTATTTAACAACTGAAGATACTCCAAAGCATTTTATAGCCAATTTAAACATTTTTAATACATGGAAATGTTTGGAAAATGTTTTTGAGGAATATATGTTGGATTGATAATACAGGAAACTCTCCATCTCAACTTTGAGTAATATTGTGGGATATTTCACAGTAGACTAATGGCAAACAGCCCATTGATTTATAGTTTTGTAGGTGACCTCTCCATCAACAATGGAATACAACCTCAGTATTGCCTGGAGCTGTCAACAAACATTGTGCTCAAGATCCTGAAATTGGGTTTGAAGTCACAGCATTTAGATTCAACCAACAGTGTTAGTGTTGAAAAAATGTTGACATTTTTGCTCTTTTTATATAGAAATAAAAAGAACTAACTGCATACAATGATAATAAAAATAGCTAATGAATAATTAAATTTGGACCCCAGTTAGATGGGGTCCAGCATACTACTAGAGCTTTGTTAGTCATTGATATGATATGAATCAATCTCTAGAAATGTGCAAATGGTGGTCCAAGTGAGATGAGTGGCATCAAACCTTCTGTTACTAGAGAGTTCAATTTGATATCTTATACAGGAAAGCAAGGAAGTACATGACCAAATTCAGCACAGCGATGAAGGTCTCAGCATGTTCTAAACGTGTGCCCTTGCTAGATCTTCCAGGTGCTTTGGGCAGACAGAGGCCTGTGATGCTCCTGTAGTAGTGCAGCCTCCTGGAGCTGAGAAACCTTCCTGATGGACAGGTGAAGTTTGGGTGGGGCAAGTGGAATTAATGCTGGAGAATGAAATCCTTATGTAACCATGGGTATTACAACCTGATTCTTCATTAAATTTGCATTTCTACTGCAACTTGAACATTGGGCAGAATTTTCCATTTTAGTTGGGTCTCTTGCTCATTAATGTTTTGGAAGGCCCAGTGTCTTCTTCAAGTCAAGCAGTTTAGAGGGTGCGAATGAACTACCAGGCAGACTTCCCTCTTGACAGAACAGACCGTGGATGTTGAGGAAAAGATGTCAATGTACACAAAGACTAAGGTGTGAGGTAACTGTTTTGTAGTGGAAAGTGTTTCCTGGGCTTGGGAGTTGCAAGGACACTTGGATCTGAAGCAAAGGAAAGGGATTGTTCCTCAGAGGGTGCACCCTGCCCAAGACCATGCCATCAATCTGGCAGTAAATGCCTTGAAGGCATGCCTTGAAGTGGTCCATATTCTTTGGAGAAAGTGAGGACTGCAGATGCTGGAGATCAGAGTGAAAAGTGTGGCGCTGGAAATACACATTCAGTCAGGCAGCACCAAGGAGTAGGAGAGTCGATATTTCAAGCATAAGCTCTCAATTTCCTGAAGAAGTCACTATTCTTTAACATGTTGGCTGGCCTGCCTAGACCTGGACTAATCCCACAGCAGCAGGCAGGGGTCCTTTGGTGGTCATTAATGTTTGGAACTTAATTCCAATGGAGGCACAAAGGGAGTAGGAATCAGGTACACCACCATCCTTCTGAACACCAGGTCCACTACCTCTGAGAGAACATAATTCTACTCATTGTTACAAAGATTATAATCATGATCTGACAATGTAGAGTCTTTTAAGATTCTGTGGCAGTGACAGTTTAATACAGTGTCACAACAGAGTTTAAAATTGTGCTTAAAATGCTTGGGATAACTTTTGCTCCAAAGCAGGTTTATTTTAATGTTTTGAGAGAATTTGTTTGCAGTCTAGCTCGCTCTCAATACATAAAAACTGTGACTGATGTGGAGATCTCAATTCTACACAGACAGCGTAAACAAGCTATTAATGGCTGGAAAATGATGCAGCTATGAAAGTGAGATTGCTGGCTACAGTATAATTGTACTCCAAGTACCCTTGGAGTTCCACAAGAATGAACATTATAAATGCTATAATGCTCCTTGACTGCTGTATCACCTTACAGCAACTGACCATAAAGTCTTTTATTCCACATTTACAGGTCTGTGGGTAAAACTTTTCTACTTACCTTGCAACACAGTATTACCAGATATGAAGAAGGAAAGTAAATCATCTCAGCAGCCAAAAGTGATATTACCTCCAACCTGATTAACTTTGCTATTCTGACTGATTGCAATTAAAACAGTTATTGAAGGACTTACCAGGGTGAAATTCTTCATTAGTTTTAGTGCAATGTAAAAATGTATTTGCCAAGTCAGTTAATGGAAGCTATTTGTACTTGATATCCATAATTGAACGGTTCTGCTGCAGGTCCCACTCACTTTTTACACTTGATTGTCTAGCAAGTCTTGAATGACCTTATCAATATGGTGTTTTTTTAAATTTTTTTCATGGAATATTTGGCATTTGTTACTCATTCCTAATTGCCTTTGAACTGAAGGATCTGATTTCAAGTTGTATGACCCCAGCTTTCAATTTCACAGTTGAATTAATTATTTGAAGCTACCCCAGTGCTGTGGTGAGATTTGAACCCTAGTCCCTGCAGCATTAGCCTGGGGTTCTGGATTACTGGTCCGGTGATGCTACCAATCATCTTGTTTATGCTATCTGTGTAGAATTGAGATCTCCATATCAGTCACAGTTTCTGTGCATTGAGAGGTGGCTAGACTGCAAACCAATTCTCTCAAAACATTAAAATAAAGCCATCTCATAAGTAATCATAATTCTGTAGATCTGGAGTTGCACATGGGCAGACCAAACAGATTTCCTTCCCTAGAGGACATTAGTGTACCAGATGGACTTTTTTTAACAACAATTGATGACAATGACACAACCAGGATGTTGCTAGGACTGGAGGGTTTGAGTTATAAAGAGACACTGGATAAACTGGGACTTTTTTTTACTGGAGCATAGGAGGTTGAGGGGTGACCCTATAGAGAATTATAAAATTATGAGGAACATAAATGAGGTGAATAGCAAAGGTTTTTCCCTGGAGTGGGGGAGTTCAGAACTAGAGGGCATATTTTAAGGTGAAGGGAAAAAGATTTAAAAGGGAGTTGAGTGGCAGCTTGTTCATGCAAAGTGTGGTGTACAATGAACTACCGGAGGAAGTGGTAGATGCAGTTACAACTACAACATTTAAAAGATTTTGGACAGATACATGAATAGGAAATGTGCAGAAGGAAATGGACTGAGTTTAGTTTGAGACACGTGGGCTGATGAGTTGTACCGAAGGGTTTGGGCTCAGGCTGTATGAATCCAGTTTTCAATTTCAGACATACATTAATTCATGCGACACCAGTGCGGTGGTGAGATTTGAAGCCTTGTCCCTAAGATTTTAGCCCGGGGTTCTGGATTACTAGCCCAGTGATAGTACTACCATGTCACTGTACATGTTGTAGCCCTTATTCCTAATTTTATAATCCTACTGGCACATTGGATAATTCAGGCCGATATTTATAAGGTTCTGGGATCAAAATCACTGATGTAAGTTGACTCTATAACTTTATGAGCCAAAAGGTAAGATTAGAGCCAAAAACCCTAATGGCTTTAGCTTTGCTAAATCAACTTCTATCCATTTTTCCATCAAAGAGGTAAAGTATGAATGTGGTCTTTGGTGGCAATGAAGAGAGCTGAGTTTCACTGGAATATAATTGGAAGTTGGCCTGGAGATTTTGGATGATGTTGGTGAATGATAATAATAAACTAGAACTCAGATTAAAGCTATGTGCACATCGGAAATGAGTTTACTATCATGAATAGAGAAATCATTTGGAAGCATATCCGTAACTATATTATGAAAGATAGGAAAGACAGGTCTGTGTCATGGAGATAGATCATGAAGGAGAAAAACTGCCTAATTGGATAGCAATCAGAAAAAGCAAATCACCATCACACAGGACATTCATGATTTTGAATTAAATGGCTTTCCCACTCTGGATGACAGTGTGCAACCATTTTGCCAAATGCATTCTTCTGGATGAATCACGAAGTTGAGGCCACTCTGGTTGTAATAATAAGGTTGGGAGACAGTTTAGGATATGTTCAGGAGCAAGTGGGTCCAACATCTGAGGGTTGAGAGTATGGTAAAAAATTCAGACAACAGTTGTTGAACAGTTAAAGCCTTAATGCAGATGTGGATGTCTCGATGTCTCTTCATCCCTTTTAAGATATTCTTTAAAATCTACCTCTTTGACCACATTTTGGTAATCTCTTCTAATATCTCCAGATGCGACTTCATGTTAAAGTTTTCATGTGAAGCTCCTTAGTGTGTTTTATTATATTCAAAGTATTATGTCTTGATGTTCTTTGCACTGTCCTATATTAGATCAATGAATCCCTTTACAACTGGATGGATGGGTTTTAATCTCTGGAATTTGTTATAACCCATGTTAATGAAACCTGGATCTCCTCAATGCTGGGTACATACAGCCTTGCTTTTCATTCTCTACACAAATGATTGTCAATTAAAGCACAACAACATAATGATCTGCTGATGATCTGGCACTTGTGGGCTTCATCAGGAACAACAAAATTAACCAAAGGAACTTGGTTGAAAAATTAATGAAATGGCATGATGACAAAATTTTAGCATTGAATGAAAACAAGTGAAAAGACCTCGTTATGGATTATAGAAGAAAGCCAGTTAACAACAGTGTTGCCATGACAATTCATTATGTAGTTGAATAGTTGACATTGAAATAGTTATCAGCCAAACCTCTCCAGCTATTATAGTAGATTGGTTGGTTATTAAATTCCTCCACTGGTTGTATTTTTGATGGGGGAGTGAAGGTAAAATAAGAAGTTAACTCAGCCCAATACCTTTCCACCTACCCCTGAGCTCAGTTTCACAGTGCAAAAGGTTGAGTGCGTGCCTAAATCAGCAGTGCTCTTACCATATGTACATGAAGAGTCAATGCACTTGGTAAAAGCTCAATTGACCCCAATCTAATTAGCCGGCAGCTCCAGAGGATGGGTATTCCTCCAAATGAGGAGCAAAAGACCCACTCCGCACTAAGTAAACTCTGTGCATTATAGCTGAGGGGCAGACTTATTTAGAATCTGTCAGCTGGTCACTAGCTTTGCTTCCTCTGTAATTTTCTGCCTGATAAGTTAAATTCAAGGGGACACTGCGGTGATGTGCTGGTCAAGGTCATATTTGGTTATATTACCTGAGGAAGTTAAAATCCATTCAAGTATCTCCCACAATTATGAAACGTTTCCATATAGCTGTAAAAAGGGCAATCAATTTTGGATGTCTCTCTGGCACTGTTGTCTTTGGAAAGCAAACACTTTAAGAGTACAGAGATCATTGAAACAGGGAGAAAGGGTATTTGATCGGCAAATCTTTCTAATAAAACCTATTCTTGAAGAAGCTTGATGTAAGAGAGTCAAGATCAATGATATAAATGATGAATGTCAAGGTTAGAGTGGTGCTGGAAAAGCACAGCAGGTCAGGCAGCATCCAAGAAGCAGGAAAATTGACATTTCGAGCAAAAACCCTTCATCAGGAATGAGGGTGGGAGCCTCGGGGGCGGACAGAAAAATGGGAGGGGGCTGGAGCTGGGGAGAAGGTAGCTGAGAGGGCAATAGGTGAAAGGAGGTGGGGCAAAGGTGATAGATCGGAAAGGAGGGTGGAGTGGATAGGTGGGAAGGAGAATTGACAGGTGGGACAGATAATGAAGACGATGCTGAGCTGGAAGGTTGAAACTGGGGTAAGGTGGGGGGAGGGGAAATGAGGAAACTGGGGAAGTCCACATTGATGCCATGGGGTTGAAGGGTTCTAAGGCGGAAGATGAGGCATTCTTTCTCCAGGTGTCAGGTGATGAGGGAGTGGCAGCGGAGGAGGCCCAAGACCTGCATGTCCTCGGAGGGGTGGGAAGGGGAGTTGAAATATTGGGCCACGGGACGGTGGGGTTGATTGGTGCGGGGTCCTGGAGATGTTCCCTGAAGCGCTCTGCGAGAAGGCGCTGGTCTCCCCAGTGTAGAGGAGACCCCATTGGGAGCAATGGATACAATAAATGACATTAGTGCGTGTGCAGGTGAAACTTTGATGTATGTGGAAGGCTGATTTGGGGCCTTGGACAGAGTTGAGGTGGGAGGTGTGGGTGCAGGTTTTGCAATCCCTGCCGTGGCATCCAGAGGAAACCCACATAGACACAGAGAGAATTTTCAAACTCCACACAGACAGTTACCCGAGGCTAGAATTGAATCCACATCCCTAACACTGTGAAGCAGGAGTGCTAACCACTGCGCCCCTGCACCACCCCAAGGGAGCAGGAACCCGAGAACATAATTTCAAAATAATAGGGAAGGCAATTAGAAACAAGGTGAAGAGAAAGATTTTTATCAGAGGGTTATGGATCTTTGAAGTTCTCTACCCAGTAGGGATGGAAAGTTCAGTCATTAAGATAGTTTAACACAGAAATCAATGGATTTCTAAATATCAATGGCATAAAGGTGATAGTATGGAAAAAAGGCATTGGAAATGATAATCAGCTATGATCATGTGAAATGGCAGAACAATCTTAATGAGCTGAATAGTTTCCTCTTATTCCCATGTTTCTTCCTTCAGGAACATTAGGAAACCAGATTGGATTGTTACAACATTCTCTGTAATTTTCTGGTCATATTTATCTACCGACACCAGTTTTTCATGTATATACTGTATTTACAAAGCAGGAAATTTGCTTGACATTTCAAATAAACTAACATTGAATCAAGAATAAAAAGTCACACAAACTAACATCAGCCAAATTACAATAAAGGAGAAAATAATGTTACCAATGAGTGACATATCTGAAAATGTGTTGCTGGAAAAGCACAACAGGTCAGGCAGCATCCAAGGAGCAGGAGAATCGACGTTTTGGGCATGAGCCCTTCTTCATGCTCATGCCCGAAACGTCGATTCTCCTGCTCCTTGGATGCTGCCTGACCTGCTGTGATTTTCCAGCAACACATTTTCAGCTCTGATCTCCAGCATCTGCAGTCCTCACTTTCTCCAATGAGTGACATATCTCCAAAACCAAATGGCTTCGGACGCAGAGAATTAAACAAAGGAAGTGAGAACACTGAAGTTGCCAGAATTACCATCTACTTTATTCTCTTGACTCAGGAATGATTCTTTCAGATTGGACTGTTAAGAAAGGTGAGGGAGGAAAACCAGAGAATTAAAAACCTATAGCCTAAATACTCGAGTCTATGATTAAGGATAGAGTGACTGTACACCTTGAACATTTTCAGTTAAGCAGAAGGAGCCTATATGGATTTCTAAATGATCAGTTGTGTAATGCCTGATAAATGTAATGCAATGTTTTTTTTTTAAGAAATGGCAAAAGTAGTGGAGAAGGGAATGTCTATTGATATTTATCTGAGCTTGCAGAGGGCATTTAGCCAAGTCTCTCTTAAGAGACTGTAAGCTAAATTTGAAGCTCATGGAATTGAAGAGAAATTATTAAACTGGTTAGGAAATTAGCTGAGTAACTGGAGATGGAGAGAAGGGATAATTGGTCATTTGTTGGTGTCCCAAAGGTACATATGTTGGCATCTCAACTATTCACCCTAAATTATGGGATAGAAAGCAATGGATCCATATTTGCTGATGACACAAAGATAGGTGGAATTATGAGCAATCTGGATGGGAGCATAATAAATATTGATGGATTATGTGAATGGGAATAAGTGTGGTTAATGGATTTCAATACAAGAAAATGTGAGGTTGCCTATTTTGGATTTACAAAAATTAGGACTAATGTATAAATGTTAGAAGGATAAAAACACTATAGGTCTGAAGAGACTTAAATGTTCATATGCTTGGATCATTATTTATAGATAAAGAACAGGTACAAAAAGTAATTAAAGTCTAATGGAATGCTAGCCTTTATAAAGGACTAAAATCTAAGGAAGTGAAAGTTATACTGGAAATATACAAAGCACTGCTGAAAACATACTTACTACACTATGAGCAGTTCTGTGTATTGATACTTATCTTTGAAGTTACATGATAGAAATTAACCAGAATGATGCCTGAATTCCAAGGGTTAAGTTTTGAGAAGAGATTTCACCAGCTTGGCTTATTTCTTTGGAACATTATTTGGAAGATTGATCAAAATTGTCAAGATAAGAGGCTGAAGAGTCAGGGAAGATAGCGTCTGCAATCTTCCAGTTGTACACTCATAGAGTCATAGAGATGTACAGCATGGAAACAGGCCCTTCAGTCCAATTCATCCATGCCATCCATTAATCTAGTCCCATTTGTCAGCACTTTGTCCATAGCCCTCTAAACTCTTTCTATTCATATACCCACCCAAATGCCTTTTAAACGTTGTAATTGTATCAGCCTCCACCACTTTGTCTGGCAGCTCATTCCACACACACACCACCCTTTGTGTGAAAAGGTTGCCCTGTAGGTCCGTTTTAACTCTTTCCGCCTCATCTCTAATTTTGGGGTGGCTCAGTGGTTGGCACTGCTGCCTCACAGTGCAAGGACCAGGGTTCGATTCCTACCTTGGATGACTGTCTGTGTGGACCTTGCCCATTCTCCCTTTGTCTGTGTGGGTTTCCTCCCACAACCCAAAGGTGTACAGGTTAGGTGAATTGGCCATGTTAAATTGTCCATAGTGTTCAGGAATGTGTAGGTTAGGTGCATTAGTTAGGGATAAATGAAGGAGAATGGGTTTAGATAGGATAGTCTTTGGAGGATCATTGTGGACTTGTTGGGTTGAAGGGTCTATTTTCACATGGTAGGGATTCTATGATTCACCCTAAACATATGCCCTATAGTTCTGGACTCCCCTGTGCCAGGGAAAAGACCTTAACTATCCATGCCCTTTAGGATTTTATAAACCTCTATATGGTCAGCCTCTGATGCTCCAGGGAAAACAGCCCCAGCCTATTCAGCTTGTCCCAATTGCTCAAACTGTCCAAGCCTGGCAACATCCTTGTCAACCCTTTCTAAACCTTTTCAGGTTTCACAACATCCTTCCTATTGCAGGGAGACCAGAAATGCACACTGTATTCCAAGAGTGGTCCAACCAATATCCTGTACAGCTGCAACATGACCTCCAACTCCTATAACCAATACTTTGACTAATAAAGGAAAGCATACCAAATGCCTTCTTCATTGTCCTATCTACCTGTGATTCCACTTTCAAGGAGCTATGAACCTGCACTCCAAGGACTCTTTGTTCAGCAACACTCCCCAGGGCCTTACCATTAAGTATATAAGTCCTGTCCTGATTTGCCTTTCCAAAATGCAGCACCTCATATTTATCTTAATTAAACTCCATCTGCCAATCCTCGGCCCATTGGCCCACCTGATCAAATTTCCATTGTACTCTATGGTAACCTTTTTCGCTGTCCACTACACCTCCAATTTTGGTGTTATCTGTAAACTAACTAAACATACTCCCTGTGTTCACATCCAAATCATTCATACAAATAATGAAAAGCAGTGGACCCAGCACCAATCCTTGTGGCACACCACTGGTCACAGGTCTGAAGTCTAAACAGCAACCCTCCACCATCATCCTGTCTTCTACCTTTGAGCCAGTTCTGTATCCAAACGGCTAGTTCTCCTTATATCCATGTGATCTAACCTTGCTAACCAGTCTACCATGAGGAACCTCATCAAACGTCTTACTGAAATCCATGTTGATCACATCCATCGCTCTCCCCAATCAATTGAATCAATCAATTCTCTTCATTGCTTCTTCCAAAAACTCAGTCAAGTTAGTGGGATATGATTTCCCACACACACAGCCATGTTGACTATTCATAATCAGTGCTGGGTTTTCAAATACATTTAAATTCTGTCCCTCAGGATTCCTGCCAACAACTTGTCCACCATCGATGTCAGACTCACTCATAATTAGGTCATACATGCAGTGTACCAGAACTCCGTCACTTTTCTGCCTCCATCTGAATTAAATTCAGGACAGGAAGACTCAAGCTTGACCATATCACCTCGCTGCAATTTGAGACACTTAAGTGGCTACTTCAGGGCTGAACATACCTATATTGTAATTACCCCATATATACTCATGTATAGGTTGATCTCGCGTACAGGTCGATCTTGTGTATAAGACAACCTCCTATTTTTAGCCAAAAAAATCTTGTATTTTCCATAAATCTCATGTATACGTCGATCCTACTATGTAACTTTATAAACCTATTACAAAGGAAACTACATGTTCCCATTAACCCACTTAAACAAAATCGCATTCATTCTTTCGTACTGGTAACTCTACTCATTGTTCATTGTTTACTATATTGCATCTCTATTCATTCATTCATTCATTCAGTCATTCATTCATTCATAACTATATTTACTGCACGTTTTAATTCATTCATTCAGACCAGTACTGAGTCTGTCAGTACTTATCGCATTTTGTTCACTATACATCCAAAAGTTAATATCATTAAAAAGTTAATCATTTTAATTGTGCCATTATATTTGAATAAAAGTCAGATATATTAGCTACATATTGGCATATCTTTAATTCTTTGACAAATTTGTCAATGTTGTTGATGTTCATAACCTATGAGAGTAAATGGGAGGGAAACGGAAGAATTTGGCAGGAAAGTTCAAGACGCTTATACATTCAGAATTTAATAAATGTTTCATTTGAAGTGTGCCAGTATACCAGGCCATGACAATGTTGAACAGTGTGATTTTGTAGGATTTCAATGAATCTTTGACATGTTAAATTTTCACACTGGTCTCTTGTTTTTATCCAGTAATTACCTTTACCCGGGATTAGTTGTGTGATCAAACTGACCTTTGCTAAGAATACCGTAGTTCGAACTGCAGCATGAACTTCAGCCCCTCAAAACGATTGTCCATGTATTAGTTGACTCTCTAAATTGAACCTTTAAAAATAGTCTTCAAAATTTGACCTATACATGAATATGTACTGTCTCTCAGCTCTATGCAGGAAGAATAGGTGTTGGCCTAGCCAATTGGTTATCCAGTGCACACAAGCTGATATTTACAGAGGCAGTGTGTGGATGGAAGGAGTTCATTTATTCGGCATTGATTAGTGCACAATTGAGAGCCGGATACAGTAAAATTAGGAAATACTTCTGTGAACATAGATTCATAGATTCATTGATTCATACAAGGCAGAAAAATCTCTACGGCCCATCAAGTCTGCACCAACATAATTGCCTTTAATGAAGCCTTTGGCATGGTTCCACATGGTAGATTAATTTTAGTAAAGTTAAATCACATAGTGTTCAGGGAGAACATGCCAATTGGATACAAAATTAGGTTGATGGCAAAAGATAGAGGGTGGTGATGGAGGGTTGTTTTTCTGAATGGAGGCATGTTACCAGCAGTGTTCCACAGGGATCGAAACTGGGTTCACATTTGTTTGCCATTTTATATAAGTGATTTGGATGAGAATTTAGAAGATATAGTTAGTAAGTTTGAGGATGACAATAGCAGCAGTGGTATGGTTGATATTGCAGAAGGTTATCAAAGATTACAATGGGATCTGAGTGGGAGATGGAGTTTAATTTGGATAAATGCAAAGTATTGCATTTTGGTAAAACAATCAAGGACAGGAATTATACAATTAATGGCAGGTCCCTGAGTCATGTTGTAATCAGTGAGACCGAATGATTCAGATACATACTTCTTTGAAGTTACCAGCGTGCTGCCACAAATAGGAGGTTTGAGTTATAAAGATAGACTGGGACAATTTTCACTGGAATGTAGGAGTTTTGGGGGGTGACGTTTTTTGATGTTTATAAAATCATGAGGGGCATAGATAAGGTGAATCGCAAGGGTCTTTTCTCTAGAGTGGGGGAGTTCAAAACCAGGAGGCACATTTTTAAGGTGAGAAAAGAAAGATTTAAAAAGGCCACGAGGGGCAAAGTTTTTACACAGTCAGTGGTTTGTATGTGGGATGAAATGCCAGAGGAAATGGTGGATTCAGGTACAGTTACAACATTTAAAAGACGTTTGGATAATAGATGAATAAGAAAGGTTTGGAGGGGTATGAGCTGAACGCAAGCAAGTGGGAATAATTTGGTTTGTGGACATGGTTAGTGTGGACTAGTTGGACTGAAAGGTCTGTTTCCATTTTGATTGACTCCATGACTCTAAGTTTGATTATCAGCACACTATAATTTTCTTAAGAAATGTGGTGGGTTTGGCTTTGACTCTCACAATACCAAAAACCTGTTCTCTGGAAATGTTATATGTAATGCATGATGAACAGAAAACAGTCTGCTCATGCTATTAATAGTCAAGCTGAGATCTAATTTGGGAACAAACTTGTTATGGCATCTGCGTATTTTTTATCCAGCTGCACTGAGCTGGAATAATCTGGCTGCAGACTGCAAGAAATAAGTGAAATGATTTGTTAAACGTACATCTGTGGTCAAATGGAGTGGGAATACCTTTTATATACTTTAAGAATTTAGTTGGGATTCACAGTTTTTACATTGGAAGCAAAGAAATAATTCCTTCTTCCAGTGGACTCCATTGTAACAAGTGGATACATTTTGAACCTGTATGCCTTGGAAGAGTGTCACATAGGACATTAATTGTTTTTATTTTTTATGAAACTCTAGTCCAAAGTAGTGCATGGACAGACGTTGAATTGAGATACTTTGGATGATTATTTCACTTTCGTTGAAATGTAATGAAATGGAAATTCACTAAAAGAAATAACATATCATCAATTTTTTTAAGGTTAGCCAGATGAACAAATGCTGGAAGAAAGATCAGAGAAGTGCTTCATAGGAGGCTCCCAAGCACTGAGGATGTCACCTAGACAGGGGACGAAATATCTGCAACACAGTTCCCAGCTCGGTGTACAGAACCACAACAACGAGCACCCGAGCTACAAATCTTTTCACAAACTTTGAATTGGGTTTTTTTCTGTAACTGTTTATTGCTGCATGTTTAAATGAGTAATGCAGAACATGAGAAGACTATCAGCTCTGATCAGCAACTCTAGCAGTTGGGGCAATTTGGCCTATCTTTCTACATCTTGGCAAGACAGTTTAGCATGGGGTTTCATGGAAACTGATGTGCAATGCATCAATTGGAACATTACACCAAACTATCAGATGTGAATCTCCATTGTGTGGGCTTTACTTGAAATTGCATACTAAATGAATTTTTATGAGATTGCAACTGAATGATTGGGACAACAGAAACCTAATACTATAAAACCATAGGATACCTAACAAGCAGTTCAGTTGCACCACTTGTGATAACTACAAACTGCTCATGTAACTTAAGTATTTGTATAATGAGTAACAAAGCACCTAGTTTGCATATGTGCTTGTACAGGCATATTTATGGCTGAGCTGTTACTGAAAGCTACAACAGCAAAGCTTGAGGGGTTTATTAATATCCTGAAATTCCCTAATGTGTTATTTTCTTGAAATTCTTTGTAATTATTCTTGCTACTGATGAGAGTGTCATGATAACCAAAATTTCACAATTAATCAATCCATTAAGCAAGGAGCACCATTCCAAAATGTGATTTGACAAATAGCAATAATTGAAACGTATAATGCAAACTGATGGAATGCCATCATAATCTTGGTATGTTATTGACTTCATTGTTATAGTGTATTGATTGGCTGGCTCAGCAGGAGAAACATATATATTGATTAAAATATTATAGTAGGTATCCAGTTACACTTTCAACTCTGTCAGGTTTACATGAAGTGAAGCCGCTTCAAGCGAAAAAGAAACACTGGTGCTTGTAATTTTTCTTATCATATGTACTTAGAACTACACTGATACTATGCCACAGCAATAGGCCATTTGGTTTGTCAGCATTTACCCTCAGTGCAAGCAAATATTCCTAATTATAGCTACCCATCCTATTCCCATCTTCCTTCATTGCTTTACGCATCACTCACCTATCCAATTTAATCTTGAGTATTGACATAGGGCCAGAAATCTGATCACGCCTGAAAATTGGCCTCATGTGGTTCTCAGTCGTGACTCTGGCAGCTCATGAGATTAATAAACCATTCAAGCTTTGCTTTTGTAGCTTCGGATGCCAACTTAGCCATAAATGTACGAGTGTATTTTAATGTGCTTCAGACCCAGGTGTTTTCATGCTCATTATACAATTACTTAGGCTACATAAGTTGTGAGACGTAACTGAGCTGCAGGCTAGGTGCCCAATGGCTTCATTATATTAAGTTTCTATTAGCCTATTCAACCAATAACAGTCATGTATAAAAATCCTTTCTTTTGGGCAATATTAAGTAAAACAGATGATTTATATAATGTTCTTGCTACCTGCTAGTGACAGTCTTAGAGGAACAAAGCCAGCCTTACTGTCCCTACACGTTACCCACAGAGAAAATCAGAAATTCTGATATCTATGATATCACTTTAAGGTAACCAGCATCTCTTCAAGGCAAGTTCATTTTAGTTCTAATGAAGATGACAGTGCTTTCTGAAGAAATTGTTGAAGAACCTGATGTGAGGCTCCAGCATTGATGCATGCTCTACTGGAAGCCAATAGATAGAAATTAAAGAGAAAAGAGATGTTCACTTTCCTCAAACTCCCAGCTCCCAATCCTGCACAGAGGAGGAGGCCATCCTCTGCACTGATAGAAGGAAGAAATTGCATTTAATTAATGGTTGCAATGATTTAAACTCTGGTCCAACCAGAGTTATTGAAGTAAGGAGACTACTCACTTTCCATTTAATTCCCATGCACAACCAATTATTCCCATAACAATGACATTTTTCAAATATCACATAAGAATCTAACTCCTGTTTTGCAGGAGAAGGCAGCAAAGGTTCATGGGACAGACTGTCAGCAAAGCACCAGCCCACCCACAATCCCTCTCCACCTACTCAGAGGAAAAGGCAGAGTTAAAGCTGTAACTACTGGTGCAACTGAAAGATATATTTTCAGCCCTTTTTTGTACATTTAATCATTTTTGTCTCTTCTGAATTCTTGTTCACTCCAAATACCCTGCAAATACTTTCAACACTGACTTCATCCCCTTTGTTTTCCCCTCATATTACATGTTAACCTTTTTATTTCAACTGCTAAGAATCATCTGCCAGGGGACAACAAGAAATACCAAATTTCTGAAGATACAATGTCATGTGACCTCATTCTTTCAGACAACTCAGATACTCTTTCTCTTTCTTAGTTCATGGGATATGGCAAGGCCAGTATTTATTATCCATCCCTTGACAGTGGTGGCGTAATGTCTTCTTAAACTGCTATAACTTGGGTGCTGAAGGTATTTGCATAGTGCTGCTCAATGGGGAATTTTGGGACCAATGATGTTGAAGGAACAGCTATCTAATCCCAAATCAGAACCTTGCTTTGGAATTGCTTGCCATCCTTGTCCTTAGAGTTGGTCGAGTCCCCAGGTTTGGAAGCTGCTGCTGAAGAAGCCTTGATAAATTTCTGTTGCACCTCGTGTAGGTGGTGCACATCATAGCCACAGTGGGACAGGGAGTGAATCATTAAATGGTAGTTAGGTTATCAGTCATGAGACTTCCTTGTCTTGAAAGAACCTGACCTCCTTTAATGATTATGAAAGTGTACATCAGGCAAGTGGAAAGTTTTTGCTCACAATCGTATCCTATGTAGATGGTAGAAGGTCTTTGGAATTGGAGGGGAGTCACTCACTAGAATGCCCAGAATCTGACCTACTTTTGCAGCCACACATGTTATGTGGCTGTTCCAGGTATGTTTCTGGGAAGATACAAAAAGTTGGAAAACAAATGCCAACAGATTCAAGAACTTCTTCTTCTTTGCTGTTATCAGATTTTTAAAAGGACCTTTCATATGTTAAAGTTGATCTTTCTCTGCACCTTCTCTGTAACTGGAACACTACATTTGATGTTCTGTTCTATTGCCCTGATGTATTTAAGTATGGTATGACTTTCCTGGAAAGTGTATAAGACAATACTTTTCACTCTATCTCAGTACATACGACAATTTAGAATCAAATCAAATCAAACCAAAAATTGACCATCTGAGGCACTTTCTCTTAAAATTGTGGTTGTAGAGTCAGGAATTTAACCAATTTTGTTCTTCTCAGTTGGGGGTGAAAATCTCGGCCCATTATGTTAAGTTTCTAATCATTTATACCAGCTATTTGAATTTCATCTTTTTCCAACTTTCCATGAGAACATTTTCATAATTTTGAAACATATGAGGTTCTGATCTTCCTTGTGTTTTTTTTTGTCCATAAGTTTAACAATTTCGTGCTTGCTTTACTATGAAAGTCCAATGTAATTACTGTGCCCTTCTGCGCTTCTTTCATTTACCATGTCCCCTCCAACACCAAACATCCACCTACAGTTATAAGAACTTCTGCTTTCTCAAAGAATTAATTTTTTGACAAAATGACTGGATCCTGGAATTTCCAAAGTGTTGAATTCATTCATTGGAGAAGCAATGGTTCTATTATTTTACAATTGTATTGCTTGACAGGGCAGAGAATTTCAGGACCCATATTCTGGTTTTGTGCAATAGCCATTTCATGAGTTCTCTGCTGAAGTCAGGATTGATCAACAGTTCTGCACTCTCCACAAAGTGTGAACAAAGTAAATTGGTCCTAAAAATATCACATTTAAAATTGGGGTTCACTCTCTGGCTGTAGGAACCAATTTGATCCACAGCAGCCACCCAGCTGACTGAGGCAACCAGCCTCCTAGAGAGCTGCATCAACATAAATGTTTACATACATATTGCAAACTGAAGCTATGAATTGTGATGGGAGATATTCCAATTTCCTTCCATCATGTTCAATATGTTGTAAGTAATTAAGGGTTATGATCCTGAAAATCTTTTCATTTCAGTTAATTATAAAATTTCCTCTTGAGGGTCCCTTTTGCAACTGCCTCCACCCCACTTTTAGGCAATGCATTCCAATTCTAACGCTGCACAGCATGTATATAAACAAAAATATCCTCTTCCCACACAGCAAAGTTTGTTATTTCATTTTACTATCATCTCTATATGTTTTGAATGCCTCTGTGAATCGAGTATTTTGATCATCCTGGATGGCAAAAACTATTTTTCATCAATTTACTCCAGTTTTAAAATATGTTAATCACAAGAATCAAAAGTAGAAATGGAATGTGTCTTAAAAGGACATTACCACTTTAACAGCAGACAATATTAGTGCTGTAAGTTGCATGCAGCGGTGACTGAGAGCTCGAAACGTCGAATTCTCTATTCCTGAGATGCTGCCTAACCTGCTGTGCTTTGACCAGCAACACATTTGCAGACTTAATCCTTCTCCTAAGCTACAGAGCAACTTGCCCATCATATTCTAAGGAGAGATGGAAGTTTAATGGTGACATTTTATGATCAACTCCCCTAGGAGAATTCATAGCCCATCTGCCTCAAACCTGCTCTCATTTAAATTGAGGGTTTACGGTTTACATTGATTTTATCTTGATTTGATTTTGGGGTTCATAGAATTACTTTTTGTATTAATAAAAAGTTTTTAAACTTTGGATGTCAGTAGTCATTTGAATAATTTGATAGTCAGAAATTTTCTGATGGATTATAGTAAAATCAGTGAAAGAAGAGAGCAGTTATTATATATATTAATAGTTACCATATTATTTATACATTTTATACATGTAACTGCTTAATGTATAATACAAACATTAAAAAATCAATAGCCAATATCAACAACATTTTCCAGGAATCTATGTATATTTCATTACACACTGAAATGCAACACACCCAGCGGAAATGTTTTGAAAAAGTTCAATATGTAATACAGAACATTATAGTTAGATATAATGCCCCAATTTCATGCCAGAATACCCAGTGGAGCAAGAAATGGGAATACATTGTAAGTCAATGGAATATAAAATGAGTGGCAATATTATGTAATTGCAGTGGGCGACGGACAATCCTTGCACAACTGGTCTATTTGTCAGAGCAATTTGAAACCTGAAATAAAAGTGGAGCGTATTTTCCTAACTCAGCTGTCCAGATGCTTTAATTTATACAGTTTCAAAACATCATTGAGTCAATTCCTTCCAAAATAGTTGGGCTGAATCTTATGGTTTTTTTTCTCTAAATGTGATTTGTGAGTTTTTAAGAGGACTTTTTACCGTGAGGCCAAGCAGTCTATTTTGCCAAATTCATTGCTTTAATCTTACCCAATAGCATTTTTTACATCCAATTTCTATTTCATCTATCATGTGCCATTTCCACAAGGACTCACCACTCAGTGAATATCTGCACAAACACTGGCATCCTTTGCATCTCTTTAAGTGCCCACCTTGCACCTAGACAAGCACGAGCATTCTGAAGCTGCCATGTTCTTCATGAATAGAGTAAGAACATGGCAACAAAGTTGGCACTTTGTTTCTCCAAAAGGACCCTGGAGGTCCTGGTGGACAGGGTGCTATCGAGAAGAGGTGTGCTCTTCCCGGAGGACTAGTAGAGGAGTCTGTACCGTGGGACCTTTCCAGAGTGGTTTGAGGTTACCACCCAAGTTGGCCTGATCTTCAAGGTGTGAAGGAACGGCCAGCAATACAGAAAGAAGGTCAATGATCTTCTTCACTGTGCCAAAGTAAGGGCCATACGATTCTCCTTACCACTTCACATTCTACCTCTGCTACCTTGCAAAGCTTGTTGCTCTGCACATCCATCATAATTGTAGTTGCCTAGAGCATGCAGCTGAAAATGTGTTGCTGGTTAAAGCACAGCAGGTTAGGCAGCATCCAAGAAACAGGAAATTTGACGTTTCGGGCATAGAGCATGCAGCCCCTAGTTCCAAAGACTAACCTGCATAAGGCTCAGTCTCATGACAATGGACTAACTTACCCCAAGACCATTCCTTCCCCCTGTTTTTGTGAATGGATATGATAGACTGACTCTGACCCATTATCTCTACTGACACTGAATCCCTACAGTGGAAACAAGTCATTCAGCCCATTGAATCCTCACCGAATCTCTGAAGAGCTCCCTACCATATCCGATAAGCCCGCATTTCCCATGGCTAATCCACCTAGCCTGCGCATCCATGGATACTATGGGCAATTGAGTATGACCAATCCACCTAAGCTGCACTTCTTTGGACTGTAGGGTGAAAGTGAAGCACCCAGAAGAAACCTACACAGACACAGGTAGAAGGTGCAAACACCATACAGATAGAGGCTAGAATCAAACCCAGGTCCCTGGTGCTGTGAGGCAACAGTGCTAACCATTGAGCCACTGTACTGCCTCCATGATTTGACAACCCTAGGCATTACCTGCCTAGATCCCTGACTGGCCATCTACATCACCCTGATTTCATTAGCCCTACCCTGTGGACTTATTGCTACGGACCCAGCAGATACATCACTGAACTGTAGAAACATTTTACTGCGAATTCATTGACAGGATGCCTGACTGTGGTTGATGCCCTGGACTGGTAGAAGAGGCTGCCCTTGATTTACTGTGCCAGGACCCCTCTGACAGGTACCTCCTCGAGGAGTTGGACACAATGCTGATTTCTTGCTACACATACAAGTGTGTTTGCCATGGCAGCTGTGGTCACATGGTGCAGGTGTGAGATTGGCATAGCATAGTACTGTACAGCAAGATATATATCCTCTAGACTGAGGGTTACTACTGACAAGGCAGGCTGACTGTTTCTGTGACTGTGCTAATTGGTATAGCAAGGGAAGGCAAGGCAAAACACGGATGTGTGACTGTGCAGAAAGAAGCCAAGAGAGCAAGAGCAAAAGCACCAGTGAGTAATCCTCAGATGTAGCCTGGCAGCCTGGCCCAGTCTGTTGACCTGACAACCTGCCCCCATGTGCAAATTGTTCATTGCTAGTTAATGATGCCATTTCTTCTTGAAGTTCACTCTTTATATGTTAATCCTGTTCCTCTCTCCACAGCTGCAGCCAGACCTACTGCATTTCTGCAGCATTCTCTGTACTCGCCCCATATCCCTTGATTCTTTGAGAAGCCAGACTCTATCTATCCCAGTCTTAAATGTATTCAACACTGTAACATCCACAACTCTCTGGAGTAGAAAATTCCAAAGATTTCAATAATGTCACCCAACATCCTGCCCTCTCCCCACTGGATCCAAAACTGCACCCCTACCCACCCCATCCTATACACAATTCAAAATGGGCCATGAAATCTTTTACATTTGTCTGAGAGAACAGACAATGCCTTGATTTTGCATCACTTCCAAGACACAGTGCCCAAACAGTACAGCACTCTCTTGGTCCTGCACTTGATCTTGTTCAAAAAGCATTAGAGTCCAACTTGAACTCAAAATCTCTGAACAGAGGCAAAAATGCCACCAACTGTAACAAATATTTTGGTAAGTATGTTTACAAACCTATCCTTCAATTATTCTAAGTGGATTTGACTCCAAATTAATAGCTAGTGTCATTATTTAACAAGAAGGGTCCAGATACCATACTTTTCCAGAGGGTAACATAAGGAAACTTCTGTGCCAGCAAAGCAAGTTTGGTCAGTGAGGGCAGGTTGGTCCAACCCATAATTTGCTGCAGAATAATTTTACAATTTATTTTCGGTTGATAGGCTATGAGCACAAGAAACAGACTCAGGAAAACAATAAAATCAAGTCATTAACTTTGTTTATAGTCATATCAGACTGGTATTCTCTTTCAGATACAATAGGGAATGTTTTGAGCTAGTGCCTTTTTCATCTTGACCATCAATCCTGATCTGAAATTAATGGTCAGAAGATTAAATCCAAGTATAACAGGATATCAAGCTTGTGAGAGTCATGCTCATCTTGTGACCTGACTGTAAACTGATGAATGTTACTCACTTAACGCGAGTAACGTGATCATAGTGACAGCTAGCTCCTGGATTCAAAGCTGCAATCCATGGGTTAGAAAGCTCATACTGTAACACTTGAACTGTTCAGTCATCTGAATCTGAACAATTTTATTCTTTCATCCCACTTGCAGTTAGTTCTAATCTTTAAATCTCTGGAATCTTGACTCTCTCTCAGCACACAGAATTATGCAACAATTTTCTTCTTGGCAATCATTACATCCACCATCCATATGAGATAATGAGACAGTTGTCTAATAAAAGTTTTGCCATCACATTTCAGAATTACTAGATCAGTAAGTACGAGCTCCTGAATTATGCAGTCATGCATTGTTAAAGACTTAATAGCAGCCATTGTCATTGCTCACTGCTACATTATACATGCACAGCCATTCTTTGTACTGTTTTAGTTCTGCCAAGTTAGAGAACTAACATAAATTAACTGCACTTATATAAGGTGCATCAAAATAAATTTACAACCGAATACTTCATGAGTGGAAACTTTAATTAGGTAAAACCTCCAGTACGCGTTCACATCAGAAAATGAACCTAAGTATTTAAAATTATGTTGATATGAGCTTCCAACTAAGTAGAGTCATAGAGTCATAGAAATGTACAGCATGGAAACAGACCCTTCGGTCCAACTTGTCCATACCAACCAGATATGTTAAATTAATCTAGTCCCATTTGCCAGCACTTGGCCCATATCTCTCTAAATCCTTACTACTCATATACCCATCCAGATACCTTTTAAATGCAGTAATTGTACCAGCCTCACCATTTCCTCTGGCAGCTCAATCCATATACACACCACCCTCTGTGTGAAAAAGTTGCCCCTTAGGTCCCATTTATATCTTTCCCCTTTCATCCTAAACCTATGCCCTCTAGTTCTGGACTCCCCCACCCCATGGAAAAAACCTTGTCTATTTATCCTATCCATGCCCCTCATGCTTTCATAAACTTCTATAAGGTCACCGCTCAGCCTCTGACACTCCAGGAAAAACACCTATTCAGCCTCTCCTTATAGCACAAATCCTCCAACTCTAGCAACATCCTTGTAAATCTTTTCTGAACCCTTTCAAGTTTCACCACATACAGGAATAACTTCCTCTCAACTTACCAAATAAACCTGTAAACTTCCCCAGTGAACAATGATTTGTCATCATTGATGACCCCAGATGCATAGTCTCTGCTGATTGCTGATGCCCACTGATAACCTACTCTCCTCAGACCCACCCCAATGCCCAAAATCAGAATTCTCCCTCTCCAATTTTCAATTTCTCCCAGGTCCTCTGCAAACTCTCCTTGATCTCCCCCTCACCATCGATATTTTTATTTTCCTGGCCTTAACATCTTTCCCTTTGAGATCTCTTTCATTCACTCTCCCTCCTTTCCCAACACTCTGAATCTTTCCTTCTGATTCATCACTCACCTTTTGCTGACCCCATTTCTCTGCCTCCAATCGCTGTCTCTCTCTGACCCATCACAATCGTCCTTCAGTCCTGTGACCCACACGTTTGTGCCAATCAATTCACAGTCTGTACCCAGCTCCTAGCTTCTGCCTCTTTTACAGCAGTGGTTCCTGGCCAGGTGTCCAGTCTGTCAAATAGAACTAAGAATACATAAATAGAAAAGCACACATACCATGAAGTTAAAGCTTTAATGGGTGCCCGGCATTTCTCTTCCTTACTTTGAAATCTAGCCCCAGTAAATATTGGAAGCATTGTTTCAGTCACTTCAACAAAATTGTGACTATGCTTTACAAACAAAACTGCAGAGCATAAATATTTTAATGCTTCGATTTAATTGCCATGGCAATACCGAGTTCTGCCCCACAACTGCCTCTTTTCCTACTGCACTGTATCTGCTTTTTTTCATGTTTTTTGCCTGACACACAGTTTTGGATGAGCAGAGTTTTTCTCCAATCAATTATTGGGAAGACCAAAGTCAGTGTCTTTGCCTGAAATAGTATTCCCTAACCCATTGATTCAAAACCCTCCCTAGCCACAGTATGGGGCTGAACTCGAGCATTTACAACATTGGTATCCTATTTGACTCTAAGCTGAACTTCCAACCCTATATTCTTTTCATCACTAAATTGCCTAACCCCACCTCAGTAATATTTGCCATACTTCCATCCAGTCAATGAACCAATAGAAGCTGAAACTCTCAATTGTGCTTTAGTCCCTTTAGATTTAATAATTCCAATGCTTTCATGGCTGGCTTCCAACTTCCAACCTCAGTCCACACATTCAGAACTGTTTCTAGTATCCTTATTCATTAATCACCTTACTCCACTTGACTCATACTGGCTCACACATCAGTCACACTGCAACTTTAAACTTCTGATGATGTGGAGGTGCCAGTGTTGGACTGGGGTGGGCAAAGTCAGAAATCATACAACACTGGATTATAGTCTGACAGATTTATTTGAAATCACAATATTTCGGAGCATTGCCACTTCATCAGGTGAAGTGAGAGGGAAGCACACAGAATACAGAATTTATGGGCTGAGATATTAAGGACAGAGAGGTCAAAGGTCATACAATCATGTGAATGGAGTCAAATAATACATCTCTGCGGATGACCAAGAGTGGTAGATGGTGTGAGTGAAGTGTCAACAGCTGAATAATAACTGAAGGGATGACCTATTATTCAATTAAATGAGGCAGAGAGAATATTATACTTGGAGACACACCAAATAATTGGAATAATATGGAACACAAACAGAAGCCATTGGAAATGTCCAGCAAGTCCAGCAGCATCTGTGACTAAAATATTCAGAGGAAGAGTCACTGGACCCACAGCGTTAACTCTGATTTTTCTTCATAGGTGCCGCCAGAGCTGCTGAGCTCCCCCCACCACCCCTTCCCATAACCCCTCTCCCTCCCAGCAACCCTGCCCCTGCTCCTGATTTACAGCAAACAAGTTCTTTTGGTTTTTATTTGACTGGAATAACATGATAGGTATAAGAGTTACATACCAAGGGTTTAACCAAAGTTACAAGTAATCCAAAACTGTACAAACTAATTAAGGTAGAAAGATTATGACAATTTCTCAAGGTGGTGGTGTCAAAACAGGACTTTAATGAAGATTTTACAGTTACAGAACAGTGTGGTGCGGTTACATGTAATGAGACATGAACCCAAGATCACAGTTGAGACTGTCTTCATGGATATGAAACTTCGCTATCAGTTTCTGCTCGGCGATTCAGCATTGTTGTGTATATCAAAGGCTGCCCTTGGAGGACCGTTGCCTGAAGATTGGAGGCTGAATGTCCATGACCGCTAAAGTGTTCCCCAACTGGGAGGAAACATTCCAGTCTGGTAATTGTTGCACAGTGTCCATTCATCTGATATCATAGCATCTGTATGGTCTCGCCAATATACCATGCCTTGGGGCATCCTTGCCTGTAGTGTATGAGATAGACAACATTGGCTGAGTCACATGAGTATCTGCTGTGTATGTGGTGAGTGTTGTTCCCATGTGTGATGGTAGTATCCATGTCAATGATCTGACATGTCTTGCAAAGGCTGCCATGACAGGGTTGTATGGTGTTGTATTCAATATTGTCCTGAAGACTGGGTAGTTTGCTGCAAACATTAGTCTGTTTAAGATTTGGCAGTTGTTTGAAGGCCAGAAGTGGAAAAGTAGGGATGATCTTGGCAAAATGCTTGTCATCATTGATGACACATTGAAGACTGAGAAGAACATTGTATAATCTCTCCACTTTGGTCAAGTACTGAACAACAACGGGTATCCTATCAGTTGTGTCCTGTGTCTGCCTTCTGAGGAGGTTCTTGTGGTTTCTCACAGTGGCACATTGGAACTGGCAAGCAATGAATTGAGTACCGTACTCTTACGAGGGTGTCCTTCAAAATCTTGAGGTGTTTGTCACATTCCTCCACATCTGAGCAAATCCTGTGGAAATGCAGTACTTGTCCCTAGGGGGTGGCTTCTTTAATATTTTTAAGATTAAAGCTAGAGAAGTGCAGTATCATAAGGTTATCTGTGGGCTTGCAGTAAAGTGAGGTACTGAGGTGTCTGTCCTTGATGGAGATGTGTGCGTCCTAGAACGAGATTGATTCTGAAGAGTAGTATATGGTAAGTCTGATGGTGGGATGAAACTTGTTAATATTGCTATGTAGGCATTTTAGTGATTCCTCAGCATGAGTCTAAAGGTAGAAAATGTCCTATATCTGGTGTATAGCATTGGTCGGAGGTCATGCATCGCGAAGACACCTTGCTTGAACTTATGTATGAAAATATTGGCACATCGAGGTGCAATTTTGCTCCCCATGGCTACTCCGTTTGTCTGGATAAAGAACAAACTGTTGAAGATGAAGACATTGTGGTCAAGCATGAAGTGGATGAGTTATAGGATGGTGCCTAGAGCTTGGCAGTTGTCACTATTAAACACTGAGGCTGTGGTAGTGAAGCCATCGTTGTGCAGGATGCTGGTGTCGAGTGCCGAAACGTCCACTTTCATGAGGAACGTTCCTTGTTTGACTGGTCCATGGATTCTGAGTTTCTGTGAGAAATATGCAGTCTTGTGACAGAAGGTGTGGACTCCTCGTATCATGGGTTTCAAGAGTCCTCAACAGAGCCATTCTTTGGTCAGACCATTGGCATGCAACGCTTATACCTATCATGTTATTCCAGGCAAACTGAAAGAACTGTGGATGCTGTAAATCAGGAGCAGGGGCAGGGGTTGCTGGAGGTGAGGCTAAGCAGCTCTGTGAAGAAAAATCAGAGTTAATGTTTTGGGTCCAGTGACCCATCTTCTGATTTTTCTTCACAGATGCTGCTGGACCTGCTGGGCTTTTCCAGTGGCTTCTGTTTGTGTTCCATGTTATTCCAATCATTTGGTTTGTTTCCAGCACCATCTTATTTTAAATAATTTGTAATTCTCTCTCTGCCTCATTTAATTGGATTATAGGTCATTCCTTTGGTTGTTATGCAGCTGTTGACACTTTACTTACACCATCTACCACTCTTGGTCACCCGCAGAGACTTATTATTTGACACTCCACTCACCTGATTGGTATGACCTTTGACCTCTCTGCCATTGATATCTCAGCCCATAAATTCTGTATTTTGTGTGCTTCCCTCTCATTTCACCTGATGAAGGGGCTACTCTCCGAACATTTGAAATTTCAAAGAAACCTTTTGGACTGTAATCTGGTGTCGGGTGGTTTCTGACTTTAAAATTCTCAACCTTTGGTTTTGAAATTTCTATTCCTTTACTTCTTCCTTATCTGTGTAACTCCTCCAGCCCTACAAACTTACGGAGATTTATGAGTTCCTCCAAATTGTCCTCTGGAATAGCTATATTCTGAATCATCCACCACTGATGGTTGTGAATTCAGTTAAAAATCACACAACACTAGGTTTTAGTCCAACAGGTTTATTTGGAAGCAGTAGATTTCGGAGTACTGCTTCTTCATCAGGTGGTCAACTGCCTAAGCCCTAATTTCTGCAGTCCTTTCTCTAAACCTCTCCGTCTCTCTACCATTCTCTGTTCATTAATGTGTTTCTTAAAACCTACCTTTTAAATTGAGATTTCAATCGTTTCTTTATGTGGCTTGGCATTCAATTTTGTTTGGCAATGTTTCTACGAAGCACCCTGGAATACTAAAGTACATTAAACATATGGTATTGTGCCTGTTGATATTGTTTATTGATTTTGTGAAAAATGGGTGGCATGGTGGCTCAGTGGTTAGCACTGCTGCCTCACAGAACCAGGGATCTGGGTTTAATTCTAGCCTTGGGTAACTGTATGGAGTCTGCACACTCTCCCTGTGGTGCACCAGTTTCCTCCCACAATTCAATGAGGTGCAGGTTGGGTGAATTGGTCATGCTAAATTGCCCATAGTGTTCAGGCATGAGTAGGTTAGGTGCATTAGTCAGAGGTAAATGTAGAGTAATAGGGTAGGGGAATGGGTCCGAGTGGGTTGCTCTTTGGAGGAGAAAGTGAGGACTGCAGATGCTGGAGATCAGAGCTGAAAATGTGTTGGACCCTCTTTGGAGGGTCAGTGTGGATTTGTTGGACCAAATGACCTGTTTCCACACTGTAGGGATTCTATTATTCTGCTGTAGTCATCTGAGAAAGGAAGACCGATCACTTACAGTCCTACAAAGATGAAAGTGTAAATTGTATTACCAAATTTTGGGATGATTTTGTTGTCAATTATTTCCAAAAGTTTTGAGTTATGGAAAGTCACATTATGGGGGATTTAGGTGCTGGTATAGGGTTTCAGGACATGATCAAAAATTACACATTTTCACATCTAAAAAGCATATCCCGAGTTGCCCTAACTATGATGGCAGGAGAAAGGAACCTCAACTATAGAACAAATGCAAGCCTGTGAATCAGGATTTTGTGATGCCATAATATTATAAAGTCATAAATTCTTTCATTTTCTACAGAATTTCCACTCTGCTAAGAAGTGAAAATAAATGGGATGCATGCCAGAGACAGATTATGAAAACATTAATAGAATTCTAAAGGAAACTATCCATTTTGTGGTGGTAAAGATTGTTTTTGCGTAAAACGTTGCTTTACCTGTGTATTTCATAGAATCATAGAATCTGTTCAGAGCAGACAAAGGCCATTTAGCCCATCAAGTCTGTACTGACGCTGTGAGATCATCTCACTCAGACTTAAACCCAACCCTATCACCTTGACCTTGCATTTACAATGATTAATCCATATAGTCTACATATCCCTGCACACTACGGGGCAATTTAGCATGGCCAATCCACTTAATCTACATTTCTTTTTGTAGCACAGGGAGAATATCCAAACTCCACACACAGTCATAGAGCATTGAAACAAATTCTTTGGCCCAAATCGCCCAAGCCAACCAAGTTTCCCAAACTAGATGGTCCAATTTGCCAGTGTTTGGCCCATGATCCTCTAAACCTTTCCTATTCATGTACTTACCTAAATGTCTTTTAAATGTTATAACTGTACCTGCATCTATCACTTCTGCTGACAGTTCATTCCATACACAAAACATCCTCTATGTGAAAAAGGTGCTCCTCAGGTCCCTTTTAAATAATTCTCCTCTCACCTTAAAAATATGCAACCTAATTTTGAACTCTGCACCCGAGAAAAAAGAGCTTTACTAATCATCTTATCTATGCCCCTCATGACTTTATTAACTTCTATAAGGTCATCCCTGAACCTCTTAAGTTTCAGTGAAAAAAGCTCTAGCCTATCCAGCCTCTCCCTGTGATTCAAACTTCCAGTCCCAACAACATCCTGTTAAACTTTTTCTGAACCGTCTCCAATTTAATGATATTCTTCTTATAGAAGGGCGATCAGAACTGTACTCAGTACTCTGATCATAGCCTCACCAACGTCCTGTACAACCTCAACGTGACATCCCAACTCCTATACTCAATAGTCTAAACAAAGACAGTAAGTGTGCTAAATGCCTTCTTAATCACCCCGTCTACCTGTGACCTAAAGTTCAAAGAACTATGTACCTAGGGTCTTAGGTCTCTCTGTTCAACAACACTACCCAGCAACCTACTGTGGTGATGCTATGGCTTAAGAGGTATGTTTTGACTTGCACCTTGTAAGGGAGAGATTAAATAAGAGGTGTTTAGCAATCAATGGTAACATAAGCTTCTTGTGAGATGTTGGTTTTCTTTTAAAATTGGAACAATTGAAGTAGCCTGGATGAGTGTGGCCAGCTCTTTCAGACCAATATTTCTACTTTTTTTTTTGTTTTTAGATTTGGCAATTATTGTGGCAGTCTCAACAAGATCATGGGTGGCACGGTAGCTCAGTAGTTAGCATTGCTGCCTCACAGCATCAGGAACCCAGGTTTGGTTCCTACCTTGGAATTTGTGTGGAGTTTGCACATTCTCCCTGTGTTTGCATGCGTTTCCTCTGGGTTCTCCCGTTTCTTCCCACAATCCAAAGATGTGCAGGTTAGGTGAATTTGCCATGCAAAATTGCCCATAGTGCTCAGGCTAGGTGCCTATTCAAGGGTAAATATAAAGCAATAAGGTAGGAGAATGAGTCTGGGTAGATTACTCCTTGGAGGGTTAGTGTGGACTTGTTGGGTCAAATGGCCTACTTCCACACTGTAGGAATTCTGTGAACATTTCTCTGAAAAGGTTGAAATCTGCACTATAATTCTCCTGGTTGCTACTCTCTCCAAATTTTCACTTCATTTTTTTCTCTCTCACTGCTGCTGGATTGCATGTGAAAAATCTGTTTCTGACTTTGCGTTTTTGCCAAGGGGTGTGTTTATGGGACGTTACTATATTGGAACAGTTAATTAGTAATAGCTACTGTATCTCGTATTCTGGTAAGTTTTTCAATAGATTAAAGTTATTGTAAGTTCTTCTTTCTTTTGTTGTATTTTAACTCTAGTGTTTGAATAAATTGTGTTTTGCTCGTTTGCCTAGTCGAATTGCATCTGGAACACAGCACTTCACGTTTGCCTTTAAAATAAGAAAAAGGTTAGAATCTAGGCAAACCTCTTAAAATATTTTGAGGGGTCTAATCTGATGCATAACACCGATCATTAATTGTATAAGTCTTGTCCTTGTTCACTTTACCAAAATGCAAAACCTCACTTTTATCAAAATCAAAATTATCAAATGATCAAAATTAAACTTCATCTGTGACACCTCAGCCCATTGGTTCTAATGAATAGATGTTGCCTTACCTAAACTTAGTCAAGCTTGGTATCATCTGCACACTTGCTAACCATACCTCCAAAATTCTCATTCAAATCATTTACATAAATGACAAGCAACAGTGGACCCAACACTGATCCCTGCGCAACACTGCTGGTCAGAGGCCTCCAGTTCAAAAAAACAACCCTACACCAACCTTATCATCAAGCCAATTTGGTATCCAATTCACAAGCCCTCCCCGAATCCCACGTGATCTAGCTTTATTAGTTAGTTTACTATGTGAAACCTTGTCAAAGGCTTTACTAAATCCATGTAGACAATGTGCACCACTCTCATCAATGTTTTTGGTTACATCCTCAAAAAACTCAATCAAGTTTCTGAGAAACAGTTTCCTATCCAGACAGCCATGCTGACTATTCCTAATCAGACCTTACCTCTCCAGATGTATGTAAACCCTATCTCTCAGATTTCCTTCCAACAATTTATCTGCTACTGACATCAGACTCAGGAGTCTATAGTTACCAGGCTTCTTCTTACAGCATTTCTTAAAATAAAAACACAACATCAGCTAGCATCCAGTCCTCCATCTCCCAAGGCTGGAACTGAACCTGGGTCCCTAGTTCTGTGAGGTATCAGTACTAGCCACTGACCCACCGTGATACCCAAGAAAAGACATACATTGGCCGGGAAAATCCTTTTCTTATTTTTCATCTAAAATGGAGTTTCAAAACCAAATCCTGCCAACCAAAACAAATGCGAGATAATCTCAGTTTTTCAATGAAAATCCATGAATTCTGACTATATTGTATATGATGTTGGGAGAAAAGAGAACAATAAATATCTTCATAGAAATATTATGCCACTAAATACTATGAAATACTGAAAGATACTTTTCTCAATCTTCCTCTGGTGTTATGTCATTGGAGACTATTGACCAGATCGTTACATGCAGATGCACATCTCTATAGACACTTTAAAACTGCAGGTGCAACCCAGATAAAATTACTCATCTTCATTTCTAATGAATCCAGTTTTTTTCTGGCAACGGGGTGAGAGGACAGGTAACCTGAGCACAGGGCCATTTTAACTTTGAGCTGCCATCAGGGGATCTTGTCTGGGTGGATGGGAAACAGGATGTGTGATCATGGAAGAGTCGAGAACTAGGGAATCACTAGAACGTAGAACATAGAAAAGTATTGCACAGGAATGATGCTCTGTCAAACATGATGCCAAATTAAACTAATTCTTTCTATCTGCCCTTGGTCCATCCCCCTCCATTCCTTGCATATTTGCGTGTCTATCTAAAAGTCCCTTAAATGTCCTTTTCATATATGCATCAAACACCACCCTGGCAGTTCATTCCAGATTCCTCCCCTCTCTGTGTAAAAAACCTGCCCCTCATGTTTACTCTGAACTTTTCACCTTTCACATTAAATGCATGTCCCTAGTTTTAGACATTTCAACTCTGGGAATAAGATTCTGACCATCAACCCTGTCTATGCATCTTCTAATTTTATAGACTTCTATCAAGTCTCCTCTCACCTCCACTGCCTAAGAGAAAACAACTCAAGTTTTTCCAGCCTCTCCTTATAGCTCATACTGTCTAATCCAGGCAGCATCCTGGTAAATCTCTTCTGCACCCTCTCCAAAGCCTTCACATCCTTCCTATAATGTGGTGACCAGAATTGAACGCAATACTATAAGTGTGGTCTAACCAAAGTCTTATAAAGCTGCAACTTAACATCCTGACTCTTGTACTCAATTCCCTGACCAATAAAGGCAAGCATGCCAAATGTCTTCTTTACCACCCTAACTAATTGCATTGCCAATTCCAGGGAGCTCAGGACTTGAACCCTAAGATCCCTTTGTACATCAATGTTGTTCAGAGGCCTGCCACTAACTGTATACGTACCCTCAACATTTGATCACCCAAAGTCCAGCACCTCACACTTACCTGAATTAAATTCCATCTGCCATTTCTCTGCTCATATCTGTAACTAATCTATATCCTCCTGCGCTCTTTGACAATCTTCTACACTATCCACAACTCCAATGATCTTTGCATTGTCTGCAAATTTACTAATCCACCCATCTACATTTTCAACCAAATCATTTCTATATATCACAAACAGCAGAGGTCCCAGTATGGATCCCTGTGGAACACCACTAGCCACGGACCTCCAGCCTGAAAAACATCCCACCACTACCATTTGCCTTCTATGGGCAACCCAATTTTGGATGCATACTGCCAAGTCACCTTGGACCACATGCACCTTAGTCTTCTGGGACAGCCTACCATGAGGGACCTTGTCAAAAGCCTTACTAGACTTCATTTAAACAACATCCACTGCTCTACTCTCATCCAATTGTGGGCGGCATGGTGGCATAGTGGGTGGCACAGTGGCACAGTGGTTAGCACTGCTGCCTCACAGCGCCTGAGACCCAGGTTCATTTCCCGACTCAGGCGACTGACTGTGTGGAGTTTGCACGTTCTCTCCGTGTCTGCGTGGGTTTCCTCGGGTGCTCCGGTTTCCTCCCACAGTCCAAAGATGTGCGGGTCAAGTGAATTGGCCATGCTAAATTGCCTTTAGTGTTAGGTCAGGGGTAAATGTAGGGGTATGGGTGGGTTGCGCTTCGGTGGGTCAGTGTGGACTTGTTGGGCTGAAGGGCCTGTTTCCACACTGTAAATCTAATCTAATCTAATCTAATCTAATCAAATCACTTTCATTACCTTCGAAAAATTCAATCAAGTTAGTGAGATATGACCTCTCCTGCACAAAGCCATGCTGACTGTCCCTAATTAGACCATGCTTTTCTAAATTTGTGTAAATCCTATCCCTAAGAATTCTCTCCAATAGCTTCCCAACCACCAATGTGAAACTTCTTGGTCTATATTTTCCTGAATTATCCTTATTTCCCTCCTTGAGTAGGGAAACAATATTAGCTATGCACCTATCTTCTGGGACCTCACCAGTGGCTAATGAAGATAAAAAGATCTTGCTCAAGGCCCAAGCAACTTTCTCTCTTGCCTCTCTCAGTAATTCAGGTAGATGCCATCAGACCCTGGGGATTTATCCACCTTGACACTCTTCAAGAAACCCAATACCACTTCTTTCTTGATCTCAAAAAGCTATAGCATATCAGTATGCTCCACACAAATTTCACTATTCTCCATATCCTTCTCCTGGGTGAATACTGATACAAAGTATTCATTTAGGATCCCGCTCACATCCTCTGCTTCCAAGCACAAGTTCCCTCCTTTTATCCTTGAGTAGTTCTACCTTCTCTCTGGTTATCCTCTTGTTTTTAATGTATCTATAGAATGCCCTTGGATTCTCTTTACCCTTACTTGCCAAGGTCATTTCATGGCCCCTTCTTGCTCTTCTAATTCCCTGCATGAGAACTCTCCTGCTTTCCTTATATTCATCATAGGTTCTGTCTGATTTTAGCTTCCTAAACCTTTTATATGCTTCTTTTTTGCTTTTCACTAAATTCACATTGTCCCTATGATCTAAGGGTCCCTTATTTTGCCATCCTTGTCCTTCATCCTTACTGAAACATGCCGGTTCTGAACCCTCATCAGCAGGTCTTTCAACAATTCCCGTATGCCAAATGTGGACTTGTCTGACAACAGCTCTTCCCAATTAACACTTCATAGCTCCTGCCTAATATTGATGTAATTTGTCTTCCCCCAGTTTTGTACCTTCCCGCAATATGCTGACTTATCCTTGTCCACAGCTATCTTAAAAGCTAAGGAGTTGTGATCACTGTTTCCAAACTACTCTCCTACTAAAATCTCAGCCACCTGGCCAGGCTGATTAGCCAATACAAAGTCTAGTATGGCCCTTCCTCTAATTGGACTATCCACATACTGTTTCAAGAAACTCTCTTAGATGCACCAACAAATTCTGCACCACCCAAGCCTCTTGCTCTAACGGAGTCCCAGTCAACATTGGGGAAGTTAAAGTCACATACCTGTTCCTCAATCTATCAGTGGTTTATGGGGGACCCAGTGTATAATCCTATCAGAGTGATTACACCCATCTTATTTTTGAGCTCTACATAAATGCTTCAGTAAATGAGCCCTCCAGCATGTCCTCTCTAAATGTAGATGTAACATTCTCCCTGATTAGTGATGCAACTCCTCCACCTCTTTTACTTTCCTCTCTTATCTCGTCTGAAACAACAAAACCCTGGAATGTTGAGAGTCAGCCCTGTCCTTCTCTCAACCAAGTTTCTGTAATGGCCACAACATAGTCCCATGGTCTGATCCAGGCTCCAAACTCAATTGCCTAACATATAATACTCTTTGCATTGAAATAAACACACTTCAGCCAATTAATATCATTGTATTCATTTACCTACTCTGCCTGTCCTTGCTTTCTGGTTCCCACTCTTGTTTTAAACTCTCCCAAGTAGCACTAGCAAACCTCCCTGTGATGATATTGATTCCCCTTCAGCTTAGGTGCAACCTGTCCCTCTTGTACAGGTCACTCCTGCCCCAGAAGAGGTCCCAATGATCCAAGAACCTGAAACCCTGCCCCTGCACCAGCTCCTTAACCATTTATTCCACTCTCCCATCCTTCTATTCTTTGCCTCACTAGCATGTGGTACTAGAACTAACCCAGATTACTCCCTCAAGGTCTTGCTTTCCAGCCTCTTTCCTAACTCCCTATACTCACGCTGCAGGACCTCATCCTTCTTTCTACCTATGTTGTTAGTACCAATGTGCATCATGACCTCTAGCTGCTCTCCCTCTCCTGAAGTATTTCATGCAACTGCTCAGAGACATCCTTGACCCTATCACCAGGGAGGCAATACACCATCCTGGAGTCTAAAACGTGGCCCCTAGTTAACAAGTATCTGACAACTATCATTGTTTGGATCTTGCCCGACCCTGTTCTAAAGCAGTTGTGGTGTCACAGGCATGGCTGCTGCTGTTATACCCTTCTGAGGGGCTATCCCCCCAAAAAGGATCCAAACTAGTATTCCTGTTAGAGAGGGAGTAGCCACAGGAAACTCCTGCACCATCTGCCTGTCCCTCCCAATGGTCACTCATATATGTGACTGAAACTTTGGTATGACCATCTCCCTGTAACTAGTATCGCACACTTCCTCCCTCCTATATAGTCTTCGGTGTGTCCAACTGCCTCTCCAATAAAACAACACAGTCTGTCAGGAGCTGCAGCCAGTCACACTTCCTGCAGACATAGTCGTCAGAGACTGCACCTTGATCTCCGACATCTGGTAGGAGGAGCATACCACTGCTCTAACTGTCATCTCTGCCCCTCTACACTTAGAAAGATAAAGAATCTTACCTTGCTTGCCTTACTCACTGAAGCCCAGTTTTTAGCTAAGCCCACACTTATATCAACTGGCTGCACTAACTGGTCAATTAAATTACAGTACAAGCAGACCACAACGCTACAACAAACTTCCTAAAAGTCTCTCTCCTCACTTTTTTTGGCTAGAAAACCCATCACCATTTAAGAATCCAGAAATGAAGCAGATTGTTTTCTCTCAGAGTAGTTGGCATTTCCCTTCTGAAAAGATAGTAGAAGTAGAATTCTCGAATATTTTTAAGGCAGTGTCAGATGGATTCTTGTTGAGAAAAGAAGTGCAAGGTTATTAGACACTGGGGGGAATGAGGATTTGGAGGTTACAATTGGATCTGTCATGTTCTTGTTGAATGACAGAGCAGATTCAAGGGGCTGAATGGCCTGCTTACATTCCTGATTCATATGTTTTTATGCTCATACCTTTGCCTCATACAATGCCATTTTTTTTCAAGAGCATTAATCTGCCAATGTGGGAGTCGCAAAGTGATGGATTAGACATTAAATCTATTGATAGACAAATTTGTTTTTAAGTGTCATGACACTGTTTAAGTGTCAAGTTCTGAAATGATTTTTAATCCCCTGTGTTTAACATTTAAAAACAAAGCAGGCTGATAATTGTCAGTAAGTTAAAAAAAAGTCTTGGATTGCTTTGATTGACTATGACCACATAAACAAAGTATAAGACAACCATATATCTAGTAAAATTGTAGCTCAATATGAAGCAGGTTTTTCTCAGAAGAAAAGGGAAAAGAAATTTATCAATAAGAAAGAATTTTTAACATGTCACTTACATCCTGTTTTTGGGAAGTAGATAACACTAAGAATGTAACATTTATTGCTAACACCTGATTATGCTAAGAATGTGGAGGTGGGTGTTCTTCAGCAGAAATACAATGACTTTTACAACCATTTGGCCTTCTAGCCATTGCATAGTTCAATTCATGTAGTTGTGCAGGCACGCTCAGATGTAAGGTGGTTGTGATTTGTATGAAAGTCTATGTTCATTTCTTTTTCTGATACCAGCCCATAAATGAATGTCAAAATCAAATTTGATTTCACAATTTGCAATAGGGATTTGACCTCACAGACAACTGGAATGTTCATCAATAGCTTCACAATTACACACCCCACCTGCTACATAATAGCACCCAACTGATGTAAGTAGCCCATGACATTTGAACTCTAGGTCTTCCATTGGTGAAAAAAATACAGTGCACTGATTACAAACAATCTACATTTTACTGAATGATACAAGTAAAGTTGAACATGGATCCACTGTCTGCTATAGAAATACTAATAAATTAGTCTTTATCAGGAGAGAGTATTGACAGTTCTCAGACAGATTGCCACTATGTTATTTATTCAAATATGTGCATGAAACTACATGTTTAATGATGTGGCTGGTGAGCCTTCTCTTGATAATTGTTATAAATTGCTAATTTGGAAAGTTTCATTAATGATATCCTTGAAAACGTTAAGGACTTAATGTGCTGCAGATTAAGAAATTATAACTGCAATAAAACCATATCTGGGTCTGTAAACATGATTTTTGCCCCTTCTCTTTTGGTACCATTCTTCAATACAAAGATGTGATCATAAATAGGCTACTCAGCCCATCAAGTCTGATCCGCCATTCACTGAGATCACAGCTAATCTCAAAATCCTCCACTTTTCTGCCTTTTCCCCAAAACCCTTGATTCCTTATTGATTTATAACCTGTCTATCTCAGCACTGAATATACTTCATGACTCAACCTCTACAGATATTTGCTACTTGAAATAGTTGTTTTTAAAAGACCATGTGAATTTAGGGAGAGGAGAAGTAGGATTAGCTAACTAAGAATCGTAGAATCCCTACAGTTTGGAAGCAGGCCATTTGGCCCATGAATCCATAAAAACCTTCTGAACTGTATCCCACCCAGACCCATATCCCTGCATTCCCCATGGCTAATCTACTTAGCTGGCACATCCCTGGATACTACTGGCAACTTAGCATGACCAATCCACTTAACCTGCATATCTTTGGACTGTGGGAGGAAACTGGTGCACCCAGACACAGGGAGAGTGTGCAAACTCCACACAGATAGTTGCCCAAGGTTGGAATTGAACCCAGGTTCCTGCTGCTGAGGCAGCAATGCTAACCACTGAACCACATTCTGCCCCACTCAGAAAGTAATGTGTAAATGAAACAGTTGCCAAAATTATTTTTTCTGCATTTAATACCAACTGAATTTGTAAATACTAATCCTGGATAATAGGAACTTAGATGTTCTCAATTAGAAATTTAAAAAAACCTTGATCAAGAACTGGATTACTGTGGGATTATACATAGGAATATGTTTGCTTTATTTAAAACACTTGCCCAGAAGATTTTTTTGGAACCTCGTGGAGATGGCTGTTCCTTGAGTAGAAATACTTGTGGAATCCAAGTCCAGGTTCAGTCAGCTGATATTTAAACAGTAATTAATATTCTCCTGAGTGGTATAGAATGTAATAATAATATAATGCTCCAACTGGCATTACTGCTGTTGCACTGAGATTGATATCTGTTTTTACATAGTGCAATGATAGCTAATTTAAAATAGAGCTGTCATATATCATGTGCTTGTACCTCATCCCAACTGTGAACCTTGATATATAGGTATTCAGAATGCCTTTTGATGGGCAATGTTGCAAGACTTTCTTGAAATTGAATTGTTTTGGACTATTCTGGTTGTGTAACATGTGGGCAAAGTGGAAAGTATGTTAAGTTGAAGCTACATTCCTCAGAAAAGCATCCTTAATGACCTTGGTTACACTGCTTAAAGATGCAATAGAACCTAATCATTAATAGTATGTTCTCCACCTGTTTTACACATGCTACATATAAATAAAACATTTCTGACTGGTCTTGTAACAATGCTGTTTGGGATTAAGTATAACAGGTGCACTGTACACATCAGCTGTGCCCCAAAATTTATTAAAACAAATCATGTAAATATAAATTTCATGGCAATTGGGTGCTTGGCAAATTATGACAGCACTCTTTATTTTGACTTGTAGACCCAATGGGTTTCTCAATCAAATCATTATAGTCAACAAGTACTTCAAGGTAAATTAAATCTGATCTATCTCTCAATCTTCATTGTAACAATCATTCTTTTCAGTCTATTTTCCACTATATCGTATATGCAAGTTAAATTATTAGCTGGTGCAATGATGTGAAAGCAATACTATGATTAAATGGAGCCTTTCAGGTATCCATTATTTTAACAGCTTGACTGAATGATGAAAGTATCATTTGGTTCAGATGTTACACATTATTATATGGTATTAGATATTCAATAAAGGAACACTGTGTCACCTGTTAAAATTGCATAAAAATGTATACATGTGATAAGCATATAGTGAGACAAAACAATAGGTTATAGAGAATGATGGTAATTGAAAGCACAAAGTGGTTACAGTTAAGATCTCTTCAGTGTCTATATCAATATTTGATTCAATTAGATTGCATTCCCTACAGTGTGGGAACAGGCCCTTTGGCTCAACAAGTCTACACCGACCCTCCGAAGAGTAACCCACCCAGACCCATTTCCCTCTGACTAATGCACCTAACACTATGGGCAATTTAGCATGGCCAATTCACCTGGGCTACACACCTTTGGAGTGTGGGAGGAAACCAGACCACCCAGAGGAAACCCGCACAGATAATGTGCAAGTTCCACACAGTTGCCCAAGGCTAGAATCAAACCCAGGTTGCTGGCGCTGCGAGGCAGCAATGCTAACCACTGAGCCACCATGCCACCCCAATGTTGAGAGGACAAAAGTCTCATTTGCAAATGGACAGGTATGCTGCGAGTCTGATAAGATTATTTAAGAATTTAACTTTCCATTGGTTGGATTATTTTTCTTCGGAAGTGTTCCATATTTTTAGACACTATTCTCAATCACTGGTATAGGATATAACATATATGATTCAAAGTACATATGATAGCTAGTGATCTTCGCATAATAGTTTATGATGAGCCAAGGGGACTGGTCACGATTTGTTCTTCTGAGCTGCAATCATTATTATAATGTAAGGATTCTGTCTGCCAAATTATGCTGGCAAGTTCCCTCAAATAACAGTAAGACAAAGACTGAATAATCTCTATTTAGTGACATTGTGAGATATGTTTTAACCAGGACAATGGAAAACACCTCTGTTCTTTGTGTAGAACCATGTGATCTTTTAAATCCACCTAAGAAGGCAGACAGAAGCTTGGCTTTACATTTTATTCACAAGGTGGAAAGATAGAATTGTCTAATATATACAAAGCAGCAAGTGGCGATAAAGGATATTTATTCAGATTGGCAACCTGAAACTGGTTGGGTTCCAAAAGGATCAGTGGAGGAAGAAAGTGAATGTCCTGCAGCCAAATTTGCAGACGGCAGAAAAAATAGATGGAAAGGTAAATTACGAAAGGAATACAAACAGTTCACAGGGAATCATTGATAGCTTAAGTAAGTGGACATAACATTAGCAAATGGAGTATAATGTGTGAAAATGTGAGGTTGTTCACTTTTGAAAGGACAACAAAAGAACAGATTATTATTTAAATGGAGAAAGACAATATTAAGCTGAAACACAAAGGGATTTGAGGAAACTAGTGCAGGAAGCACAGAAAGCTAGTACACAGGTGCAGCTGGTAACCAGGAAGGCTAATGGATTATGCTTATTTCAAGGGGATTGGAGTATAAGAGGTGGGAAACCTTACTGCAACTGTACAAGGTGCTGGTGAGACTACATTTGGAGTACTGTGTGCAGTTTAATCCCCCCCTTACTTAGGAGAGATATTAGTCCATTGGAGGCAGTTCAGAGAAGGTTTGCTGGGAAGATCCTGGTCTGAAGGGATTGTTTTATGTGCAAAGGCGAAAAGGTTAGGACTCTACACACCAGAGTTTTCAAGAATGAATGGTAATCTCATTGAAACAAACAGGATTCATAAGAAACGTGAGAGGGGAAATGCTGGGATGATGTGTACGCTCATGGGAGAGTCTTACACTGAAAGGAATAGTCTCAGGATAAAGTGGAGCCAATTTAAGACTGAGACGAGAATGAATTTCATCTCTCAGAGGATTATGTGTCTTTGGAACTTCTTGCCACAGAGAGCTGTGGGGGCAGAGCCCTTGAGTATATTTAAGGATGAGATAGATAGATTCTTGATCAGTAGGGGAATCAAAAGTTATGGGGAAAATGCAAGAAAGCGGATGAGAAGAATTTCAGATCAGTTATGATCCCATTGAATGACAGAGATCACTCAAGGGACCCAACAGCCCACTCATGTTCCTATTTCTTATGGTTTTATGACAGTACAGAGGTATTGCAGTGAGGTGATCGATTTCTGATCATGCATGAGGAGGTAGACTGGCATTAATATCTTGCAAAATACCAACTTCCTAATTTGGACAACTGAAGTTCCATTCAGTCCTTAAAGTGTAATATATAGTCATAGAGTCATAGAGGTCAACAGCATGGAAACAGGCCCTGCAGCTAAACTTTCCCATATCGCCCAGATTTCACAATTTAAACCAGTCTCATTTGTTTGAGTTTGGTACATTTCGCTCTCATCCACGTACCTGTCTAAATGCTTCTTAAATGACAAAATTGTACTCGCTTCCACCACTACTTCAGGCAACCCATTCTAGACATCACCACCCTCTGTGTAAAGAATTGCTCTTCTGGACCCTTTGTATTTCTCTCCTCTCACACCTCAAACCTATGCCTTCTAGTTTTAGAATCCCCTACCATGGAGAAAAGTTGTCAGCTATCCACCTTATCTATGCCTGTCATGATTTTATATACCTCTATAAATAAATCTCTCAGTCTCCTAGACTCCAGGGAAAAGAGTCCCAGCCTATCCAACCTCCCTAACAACTCAAAGCTTCCAGTCCAGGTAGCATCCAAGTAGTAAATCTTTTCTAGTTTAATAACATCCTTTTTCTAATAGGGTGACCAGAACTGCAAGTAAAATCCTTCAATAACAAACATTAGTACACATAGGCTTGATGCTTAGACATGAGTCTACATTAGTAGACATAGCTTAAGACATGAGTTTGCTTCATAAATACCTGAGTCACATATTATTTCATGTATTAGACACTTTGTGATGTATTCCAATCGTATTTTAGGTGAATTCAACCACAGAAAAATTTGGTTGTCTTCTTCAACATAGAACAAGTGATTAGATTACTTACAATGTAGAAACAGGCCCTTCAGCCCAACAAGTCCACACCACTCCCCTATATTTACCCCTTCGCCTAACACTACAGGCAATTTAACATGGCCAATTCACCTGACCTACACATTTTTGGACTGTGAGAGGAAACCAGAGCACCCAGAGGGAGAATGTGCAAACTCCACACAATCAGTCGCCTGAGGTGGGAATTGAACCCAGGTCTCTGACATGGTGAGGCAGCAGTGCTAGCCACTATGCCACCGTACCGCCCTGTAAGCATTTGTAGAGATAGTGGAATAGTAATAATATCATCAGACTCATAATCTAGAGGCCTAAGCTAATGTTCAGGGGAGATGGGCTCAAATCCACCCCAAACCAGCTGGTAGAATTTAAATTCAATTAATATATCTTGAAATATAAAGCTTGTCTCAGCATTTGTGACTGTGACAAGTATCATTGTTGTCCTAACAACTCATCGAATCACTAATGGAAGGAAATTTGCCATTTGACCTGGTCTGGTCTACATGTGACTCCAGATCCACAGTAATGAGGTTAACTTTTAACTGCCGTTGCAATGGTCAGCAAGTGACTCAGTTCAGAGCCAATTTGGGATGATCAACTCTAACCTTGCCAGCGATACCCACATCCCATGGAAATGTATTTTTAAAATTGTTGGCATTAGATGACAAAAACGACAATTACAACAGCTACTGTGCATGCAACATGATTGACATAATCAGATGAAAATGTATATGCCCATGAATGTTACATGACATGCTACATTTTCGACAATTTGTTCTTGCCTCAATATTTGGCTCATATCCATTTATAGTAATGCATTACAGATATCCTGTATTCACACAGATGGAGGAGACACATTAAATGTTTTGTTCCACACTACTATTAGTGCAGTGAATCATCAGGCTACCGGTTATGATGCAAAAAGAAAATCTGTAATAAAAAGTACATTATGGAAAAGTATTTTAATGAATAATTGCTTCTTTGCCTGGGGCAGCTGAGTCCACTCTCAACATTCAGCTGAACTACGTTTCAGTGTTTCAGCACAAAAGGAAGTACATGGAGGAGACTGGCAACTTGATAATCACTTAAAGGACTCCAGGGTGATTGCTGCGAGAGGCATCAGAATAAAACTGATTTCTGACATCTCTTTTCAGCTGTCAGTAGCAGATATTTTTGAAAACTGGGACAACACACAGATGTGTGCTTGCTACATTCAGATGATATTGAATTTTAAAAAGGGTAATCCTAATACATCCATTTAGCATTAAAAATAAATTTGTATCCGCAATAGATAGCTGCTCATTTTCAAAGACAATTTCTAAATTTATTATAAATTTGTGTCTGCAATAGATACTTGCACATTTTCAATGTCAATTGCCTCCATAAATTATCTAAACATTTCATATATACAGAATTTGACACATAAGTTTTTTTTATATTTGCTTGCATCTTAGCATTTGCAACTATCCTCAGCCAGAAGTATCAAGTAAATAATCCAATGTATCCTCTTCCTGAGGTTGCTAGCTTCAAAGAAACCAACCTTCAACTAATTTGATTCTCTCCAAGAAATAGCTGAGCACGCTAAATGCAGCAAGAGCGGTGAGCCCTGACGTATCCCTAGCTGTGATGCTGAAGATTTGTGCTTCTGAACAAGGCCGTTCATAATGTTGCTCCAGTACAGCTACTGTAGCATAGTGAGGCAATGATGTATATGATGATATAACAGTGACATCAGCTGTCATGTGCTGGAAACTGAGAAGAGTGAAGGAATAATCTGTAACAGAGATAGACGCCCATGGGCAAATTATACTAAGTGAGTAAGTAAAAGAGTTCTGCAGAAATCTATCAGGGTCAAACCTGATAACTCTGGGGAAAAAGGAAAATTTGCCAATGTAGAACAAGTCACAAGTTATTCAACGAGACATCCAAAAGTTATTCAAATATGGAACAAAACCACAAACCAGCTATAAACTGTTAACTAACCCACACTGTGTCAAATTGCCCAGGACAAATCCAGTCCAGTAAACTGATCAATACTTAATCATCAGCAAAGAAAAGGAAGGCACGAAGAAGAGTCATGTCAGACTTGAGGTGTTACTGCTGTTTATCTCTCCATAGATGCTGCCAGACCTGCTCAATCTCTTCAGCACTTCCTGTTTGCTTTTCAGATTTCCAGAATTCTGAGTATTTTGCTTATTTTGGGTTGCACCAGTAACCAGGCTATTAATATCATTACAGCCATTTCCAAAACTGAATAAAAGAGTTGAATTCCAGAGGTGAGGTGACAGTATTTCCTTGTCACAAAGGCAGCATTTGATTGATGTGATGTCAAGGAGCCCTTGCAGATTTGAAGCTAATAGGAATTGAGGAAAACCATCTGCTGGTTAGAATCAGATCTGGGAAAAAGGAAAATGTTTATTGTTGTCAAAGGTCAAACCATACAACCTCAGTACATCTCTGCAGGCATTCTTCAAGGTAGTGTCTTAGATCCAGCAATCTTCAGCTGCTTTCCTCTTTCCTCTTTCATAAAGGTAAAAGTGGGGATGTTCACAGTTTGCAGTTCCATTTACAACTCCTCAGATAGTGAAGCAAATGTGCAGCAAAACTTGGCCAACATTCAGGCTCGGGCTGATAAGTAGCAAGCGATATTTGTTAACAAGAGTCTTACGGCCTCAGTTGACACCCAATGTCTAATCCCCCTTGATCAACATCCTTCATGTCACTATTGACCAAGGTCTTTTTCCTAGGGCGGGGGAATCCAAAACCAGAGGGCATAAGGTGAAAGGGGAAAGCTTTAAAAAGGACCTGAGGGGTATTTCTTTCACACAGAGGGTGGTGCTTATATAGAAGGAGCTGTCAGAAGAAGTGGTGAAAGTGGATACAATTACAACATTTCAAAAGCTTCTGGATAGTTTTATGAATAGGGTTTAAAGGAGTATAGGCTAAATGCTGACAAATGGGACTAATTCAGACTGGGATGTTTTGGAAGTCATGGATGAGTGAGGCCAATGGATCTGTTTCTATTCTGTATGACTCTATAAATTGATGACTCTGTAAGATTAGCAGATCCTGCTACATAAAAACGGCAGTTATAAAGACAGGTCAGAAAGAGAATATATTGTGGTATGTGATGTGATACCTCAATTTCCAAAGGCTCTTCAGTACCTATAGGGCACAAGACAGGGATGTGATGGAATGCATTCCATTTGCCTGGATGAATGCAGTTCCAACAAAGTTCAGAAAAACATAATATCTTCCAAGACAAAGAGACTAACTGACTATCAATCTATCCACCACAGTAACTATCACTCTTTCCACAACTGACACACCGTGCCTGCAATGTGTGCCAGCTACAAGAAGCTCTGCAGTAATGTTCCATTAATCTTTAATAGTACTGCTGAAATGCATGACCCTTTACCACTTGAAAGGACAAGGACATGGAAAGAGTACCAACTCTGAGTTATACACCTTTCTGACTTCGAAATAAATGGCTGAGTCAAAAAATCTGGAACTCTCAGCCAAACAACACTGTGTGATTACCTTCAAGACAAATGTTACAACACTTTATCAAAGTCAACCCACTACTGCCTTCTTCAGAGCAACTGGCCATGGTAATAAATTTTGGCCTTATTGTTGACATCGACATCCCACATATTAATTTAACCAATTTACCAAGAAGGCTTTGTGTCTTTGTAAGGCTCAGTTGGCTGGATGGTTGGTTTATGATGCAAAATGACGGCAACAGTGCACGTTCAATTCTCATTCTGGCTGAGATCACCATGAAGGTCCCACCTTCTTGACCTCGTCCCTTGCCTTAGACGTGGTGACCACCACCAGTCATCTCTCCTCTAATGAGAGAATGGTCCTGTGGGACAATGGTGACTTTATCTTTATTGATTTATTTCTCACATGTTATATTTTCAATCTCTCTAAAAATGGATGCAGCAAGTGTTTGTCAAATAAGGACAAACATGAACTCCTTTTATTGTTCAGATGGCAAAAGGAATAACAAACATGGCAATAGAATAAGTGAGGAAGTTTTCACTGCCATGTCACACGAAATCAAAATGTTTATCCTTTCTAGTGCATTAGCATACAACATGAAACCTGCTTCATTTGATGGTCACCAAGCTAAAACATTAATTTGACTTTTTGCCCACAGATGTTGCCAGACCTGCTGATGAATTTCCAGCAGATATTGTTTATTTTGGATTTCCAACATCCTAATGTTATGAGTTAAAGCAAAAGTTTCCTACTTGGCTGTTTTCAAAATCAAAATTGACTGAATTCATTGTGGGCTGAATTTCTGGGATGTAGTTTTCCTGTTTGTGTACTCTAACTTAACAGAACAGCTGGAGAAACCCTGGAAAATTGGATAACACACTTAACCTAAAGATTCAAATTTCTCTCAGCCTGTGAGGACGAGAACAAGGACTGAAATGAGGTCAAGAAAACTAATTACACTCCCATGGTGAAATGAACTATTTAATTGGGCAGAGTAAAAACAAATGGACTCATCAGTAGGTGACAGTATAGTTAGAAGGATGAATGCTGTTTTCAGCTGCTGAAAGCATGATGCTAAGACATCCCTGGTTTCAGAACATAAGGAATAGGAGCAGGAGTTGGCCATCTGACCTGTTTAGCCTGCTTCGCATGCAATAAGATCATGGCTGATCTTCTCATGGATTCAGCTCCACTTACCTGCCTACTGACCATAACTCTTAATTCCTTTACTGTTCAAAAGTCCATCTATCTTTGCATTAAAAATGTTCAATGAGGTAGTCTCAATTGCTTCACTGGACAGTGAATTCCACAGATTCACAACAATTTGGATAAAAAGTTCCTCCTCAACTCAGTCCTACATCTGTTTCCCCTTATTCTGAGGCCATGCCCCCAGTTCTAGTTTCACCTACCAGTGACAACAACCTCCCTGCTTCTACCTTATCCATTCCATTCATGATTTTGTATGTTTCTATAAGATCCCTCCTCATTCTTCTAAATTCCAATGAGGACAGTTTTAGTCTACTCAATCTCTCCTCAAAATTCAACACTCTCAACTCCAAAATCAACCTAGTGAACCTCTTCTGCACCCCCTCCAATACCAGTACATCCTTTCTCAAGTAAGGACTTAGGCTTAGAGAAGCTCCTAGGATTGGTGAGAATTTGGAATGGAAGGGGAAGGATCAGTTGTCATGGTCGACTTGGGAACAAACAACAAGTTATGAAAGATTCAACTGAGGGACTATGAACACCTAGGAGGTAAAGCTTTGGTTTATTAGTTGAGCCATAAGAAACTTGGCATAGGGTAAATAAGATCAGGACATTGTATGTGTAGCTCAAACATTGAAGTGGAAGAAATTAGATTTGATTACACTGACATGAATTATTATTGGGGAAAAAGCGAGTTATTGCATTGTGACAGCCATTAATAATAACGGCCCACAAACCAGTAAACACCTTTCACCAGCTCGTCACAAAAGTTAAAGACCCAACAGCCACTCCAACAGGATGAATATAATCTACAAGATACTCTGCAAGGACTGTGAGAAAAAGTACATAGGACAAACAGGAAGAAAACTGACTACACAAGTGCACAAACATCAGCTTGCCATTGCTGGATACAATCAGTATTTTCTCATTTCCACCTACACAGACAATGCAACCATCCCAGCACAGGCAAAACAGAGACACATGAGAGAATTCCTTGAAGCCTGGCACTCCAACCGGAACATGATCAATAAACACATTGAACTGGATCCCATATACAAACCACTCAGATGCAGAACCAGGAGTACAAGAATACAGAGACACATAAATAACAGGCAGGACAGACCACCAACATTTCACCAGAGGTGCACTGATGATTTCATCTAGTGAAGTGATGAAACGTCTGCAGAAAAACACATCAGCTTGGCAAATGGATCTACGACCTTATCCACAACCCGAGCCACAAATCTTTTCAAAATCTCTAACCAATAATAAACTAAGCTAGGGCCAGTGTTCTGGTAAATCACATAACTATGGCTATAGAGAGGACTGTAAGCTATACAGCATGGGAGGAGAGATCATGAGAGGATAGATTTAGAAAGTTAAGAAAAGACAAGGCAATATTGCAGAGTGTTACAGAAAGGGACGGAACATGCAAATATAAGAGTGGGTGAGCAAAAAGGGTCAGAGAAGAATTAAATGCAACATTACTGACAGGTTAAATAAATTTAAAGCACAAATTGAAATAATGCAAATGCCGTGCTAGCTGTTATAGAGATATGGTTGCAATGTGAACAAAGGCTAGAGAATGAATATTGAAGAGTACTTGACAATTTGGAGAGATAGGAGGAAGTACTTGGAAGTGAGGTATCTGTTATTAAAGGATGAGATCGATACAGTAATGAGAAATGATCTTCTTCAGAAGCTTGGGATGTCGGATCATTTTGGTTGGAAATAAAAAATGGCAAGAGAAAAGCATCATGTCATCTATCTATGTCAACAAATTTTTTTTTTAAAAAAAGGTACTGCAGTGATTGCAAGTGATGTTAACCCATATAGGAATTAGACAAATCATATTAGCGAAGAGGTTTGAGGTTGAATTCACAGAATGTATTCAGGACATTTTCTTTGGCCAGTACACTCCAGAACCGAACTGAGAATCAAATATTTTAAACAGAGTAACGTTCAATGAGACAGGATACTCCAACCAAGAGTTTTCAAAGCATTATAGAATTTCACATTGCATTTGAAGATAGGAATTTGGATCTGAAACTAATAAGGGTGGTATGGTGGCACAGTGGTTAGCACTGCTGTCTCACCAGAGACCCAGGTTTAATTCCCACCTCAGGCAACTGTCTGAGTGGTGTTTGCATATTCTCCCTGTGTCTTTGTGGGTTTCCTCCAGGTGCTTCGGTTTCCTCCCACAGTCCAAAAATGTGCAGGTTAGGTGAATTAGCCATGCTAAATTGCCCCTAGTGTTAGGTGAAGGGGTAAATTGTAAAGGAATGGGTCTGGGTGGGTTGCTCTTCGGAGGGTCAGTGTGGACTTGTTGGGCCGAAGGGCCTGTTTCCACACTTGAAGTAATCTAAATCTAAAAAAATCTAAAGTCTTAAACAAAACAAATAGTGGGATGCCAGAAAATGAGGAAAAGTTTGGAAAACAAAAAGGATGACTAGAAGAAAGTGAAACGGGAGAAATTAGAAGATGAGAGCAAAAGAAAACAGATGGTAAGAACTTATACAATAATATTGAAAAGAAACGCTGAAGTGAATATTGGTTCCTCTGATGATGAAACTAGGAGGTTGATAATAAAGAAAAGGAAATGCAAATGATGTATATGAACTTTTCATGCATTTTCAGATATATAAATGTTTATGAACACCTGTGCATAATTCACATAATATGCATACACATGTACTCAAATGAAAACAGAAATTTCTGGAGAAACTTGGCAGCTCTGTCAGCACCTATGGAGAGAAAGCAGTTTCAACACTTTGATCCAGTGACCCTTCTTGAGTACAAATGTACTATTGGTTATATATGCTTTCTTGTTCATTGTATAGAGAATAAGATGGAGAACTTTTATAGAAAGCAACAGTGTAGCTATCATTCACAAAGTGTTATAGCAACTCATTTTAAAACTGACACATCTCCTGCCACAGCTTCCTTGGGTTAAAACTGAATCCGTTTCCTACATTGTTCCATAATCCAGAAAAAATGAAAAGACATATTCTTTATGGTACATCGTCACTTGCCATGATACAATCTAGTGAGAATGAGAAGCAATGTGCTGGAGTCCCCACTTCCTGTGCATGTTTTGGGAGGTGTACTGATGTACTGCAGACTATTATTAAACACAATTTATCAAGAAACATCAAATAGGCTGAGTATGTCAGTTAATGCATCAATAACAGTTGCATTAGTGGCATTTTTGATTTGTCTCAAATTGGGTATTTGATGAAACAGTAATCACTTTCTGCAGTCGTAATGTTTGTGCTGATACCAAAAACCTTGTGCATAAGGCAGTCATCCTCTCAATTCTTCTATATTGTTCCAGGCCATGGACTACATGTAAAAGCCATTTCAAAGCCTTTGAAAAGTACCATAAATGCTGTTTGCGAAGAATTCTCTGCATCAGGTGGGAAGACAGGCATACTAACATCAGTGCCCTAAAATAGCCAACTGCATCGCATCAAGGCCATGATCATCCGAAACCAACTCTGCTGGTTTGGCACATGCTTAGGATGCCTGAGTTCTGACGACACAAAGCAACTCATCTTCATCCAGCTCAAGAAAGAAACTCAAAGAAGAGGAGGACAAGGGAAGCATTTCAAAGATCCTTTGAAGACTTCCACAAGAAATGCATTGGAGACCCTCACTCAGAAGAAACCATCTTGGAGGAAATTCCTCTATGAACTTTTGAGAACACCTGTTAGCGAGAGGAAGTATGGAAAAGAAATCTGAAAAAGGATTTCAAAGCCAAGAAATCTGAGAAAGAATTCAAGGTCAAGGATCAATTCCAGCTCCAGAAAACACCCGCCAAATGTGTGGTCAGAGATACAGTTCTAGGATTAGCAACAGAAGGCACCATAGATCCCATGACGAGTGACATGGATTTTCCAAGGTGGACGATCATTCTCGATCATGACTGATTGCTGATGAGACACCGGGATGTACTAATATTCTTGAACATTGAAAATACCAATCGTTAGTCTTGCACCATGACTCAAATGGAACTACATTCTTGTTGCATGCCAGTTTACCTCTGATTGACCTGAAAGACTGTGCTTGCTCAGAGACCTGTTGAAAATGGTTAGAACATCCACTGGTAATGACCTTCTTAAGCTGAGGCAGCTTGACATCATCGTGTGTAACTTGCTAAATTTGGTCAAATTAGCTTTAACCATAATTAATGAGTTTAAGTAATTACTCTACATGTTTTATGTCAAGATATGATTGAACATATACATATAGGTCACGTGGGTGCAGAAAAACACAAAATATTGATGAGTAAATCTACCTGGGAGAAAGTGAGGACTGCAGATGCTGGAGTACTAGAGTTGAAAAATGTGGTGCTGGAAAAACACAGCAGGCCAGGCAGCATCCGAGGAACAGGAGAATCAACGTTCCGGGCATAAGCCCTTCTTTAGGAATGAGGCTGGTGTGCCAAGCAGGCTGAGATAAAAGGTAGGGGGGAGGGAATTTGGTGGAGGGGCACTGGGAACACGATAGGTGAAAGGTGAGGGTGAGGGTGATAGGTTGGAGAGGGGGTGGGGATAGAGAGGTCGGGAAGAAGATTGCAGGTAAAGAGGGCGATGCTGAATCTGAGGGTTGGGACTGAGATAAGGTGGGGGGAGGGGAAATGAGGAAGCTGGAGAAATCTACATTCATCCCGTGTGGTTGGCGGGTTCCTAGGCGGAAGATGAGGCTCTCTTCCTCCAGGCGTCGTGTGGCCAGGGTCTGGCGATAGAGGAGGCTAAGGACCTGCATGTCATTGGCGGAGTGGGAGGGGGAGCTAAAGTGTTCAGCCACGGGGCGGTTGGATTGGTTGGTGCAGGTGTCCCAGAGGTGTTCCCTGAAAAATGAATCTACCTGTTCACCTAGCATCAATAAGGACATTGGTCATGTAATTACGTTATGTAAAACGTGTCACTCTATCAACCTCAGTAATTGAGAGACCCTCTCATTCCACTGAAACTAATGAAATTGATGTGGAGGCTAGCTTCCAAATCAGGTTCAATTTCCACTTGTAAGTCTAGAGGAATATCTCTGGCCTTATTTGGATTTGGAAGTCAGTTAACAGTATTGGAATCATCATTTATGATCATGTACTTTAAATCATACACTTCCATCTTCACATGTTGTAATCATGGCCCTTATAAGACATTTTCAACAGTTTGTGATGGGATGAACAATGAAATGCTTGCTGAATAGTATGTTTGAAACCTTTGTATTCTGAAAACAACAGTGAGAACTTCCTCTTCTGTGCTGGAGCAGTTTACCTAAGCTGTTATAAGAACCTTAGAATCAAACACAATAGGCTTAACATCCTCTAATGGATATGCTCCAAAGTCTTTCAGGAATACATTTCTTTCCAATAGGATCATAACATTGAAGATTACACATGTTGAGAGATAAAGCATTTTTGAGAGATTGAAAGATGGCCTGGCAATCTTCGAACCACAATTAGGATGTATCTTTTTTGAAAAGCACATAATTTGATTGCAAACCACGAAAAATATAAGGATGAAAAGATATCTTTGTCTTTTATTTTAGGCAACAGTTGCCATATAGCATATGTTGTCAACTCCATTTTGGTTACATCTCTTGGACTGAGGTAATGGCTTCAGCTTTTCTGATGGCATCCATATGGTGCATCAAATTGGCCAAATATAATGCATGACTGAAGTTTGCAAGCTACAACATTGCAGTTACCTGTGGACTTTGCTGATATGTTTACATGCTATGGATGGGTGTTTAGAAACAGCTTTGACATTATTTCTTTGTTTCCTTGTTTTCACATGTTGCTGTGGAGCCTTGTGCAGTCCTTTGGGTTTCCTTGATCATTTGGACTTTTTGGAAATTTTAGTCCAATGTTCTTTGGTAGAGCATACAGTGCAGTTTTCATGAAATGCTGGATAATGCTTTGGTGAGAATCAACATTATCTACAAGATTGGGGTGTTTACAGCATTTTTTTTCCAATGACTGCTGCAAAGGTTGTTGTGGACTTGAGTGCATGAAGATTTTGCTAGCTTACGATGTTCATGCTGAACTTGTGTCCTTCTTCTTGCAATTTTTCTATGGTATAATCTTTAAGCTTGTCTAAAAGTACAAGACAGGATAGGTGCAAAGGCCATAGTTAGTTAGAGTTATAGAGATGTACAGCACGGAAACAGACACTTTGGTCCTACTCGTCCATGCCAACCAGATATCCCAATCCAATCTAGTCCCTCCTGCCAGCACCTGGCCCATATCCCTCCCAACCCTTCCTATTCATATACCCATCCAGATGCCTTTTAAATGTTGCAATTGTACTAGCCTCCACCACTCCCTCTGGCAGCTCATTCCATTCACGTACCACCCTCTGAGTGAAAAAGTTGCCTCTTAGGTCTGTTTTGTATCTTTCCCCTCTCACCCTAAACCTATGCCCTTTAGTTCTGGACACACCCCCACCCCAGAGAAGACAGTTTGTCTATTTATCCTATCCATACCCCTCAAGATTTTATAAACCTCTATAAGGTCACCCACTCAGCCTCCAACGCTCCAGGAAAAACAGCTCCAGCCTATTTAACCTCTCCCTGTAGCTCAAATCTTCCAACCCTGGCAACATCCTTGTAAATCTTTTCTGAACCCATTCAAGTTTCAGAAAATCCTTCCAATAGGAATGAAACCAGAATTGCACACAATATTCCAAGAGTGGCCTAACCAATGTCCTGTGTAGCTGCAACTTGACCTCCTAACGCCTGTACTCAATGAAAGAAAGCATACCAAACACCTTCTTCACTATCCTATCTACCTACACTTCCACTTTCAAGGAGCTATGAACCTGCTCTCCAAGGCCTCTTTGTTCAGCAACATATCCTAGGACCTTACCATTAATTGTATAAGTCCTGCTAAGATTTGCTTTCCCAAAAAGCAGCACCTTGCATTTATCTAAATTAAGCTCCATCTGCCACTTCTCAGCCCATTGGCCCACCTGGTCAAGATCCTTTTGTAATCTGAAGTAACTTTCTTCGCTGTCCACCACACCTCCAATTTTGGTATCATCAGAAAACTTACTAGCTATACCTCTTATGCTCACATACAAAACATTTATGTAAATGACAAAAAGTAGTGGACCCAGCACCAATCCTTGAGGCACTCCATTGGTCATAGGCCTCCAGTCTGAAAAACAAGCTTCTACCACTACACTCTGTCTTCTACCTTTGAGCCAGTTCTGTATCCAAATGACCAGGAGCCCCCCCACCCCCTCTAAATTCCATGAGATCTAACCTTGATCACCAGTATCCCATGGAGAACTTTGTCGAACGCCTCACTGAAATCTACATGGATCACGTCTACTGCTCTGTCCTCATCAATCCTCTTTGTAACTTCTTCAAAAACATAATCAAGTTTGTGAGACATGATTTCCCACACATAAAGCCATGTTGACTATCCCTAATCAGTCTTTGCTTTTCCAAATACATGTACATCCTGTCATTCAGGATTCCCTCCAACAATTTGCCCACCATCGACATCAGGCTCACTGGTCTATAGTTTCCTGGCTTGCCCTTATCACCTTTCTTAAACAGTGGCACCACATTAGCCAACCCCCAGTCTTCTGGCACCTCACATGTGACGATTGATGATAAAAATACCTCAGCAAGTTGCCCAGCAATCACTTCTCTAGCTTCCCACAGAGTTCTAGGGTATACGTGATCAGATCCTGGGGATTTATCCACTTTTATGAGTTTCAAGACATCCAACACTTCCTTTTCTGTAATATGGACATTTTTCAAGATGTCATCATCTATTCCCCTACATTCTATATCTTCCATATCCTGTTCCATTAGCCTTTCCGCTCAGTTAATTTTGGCAAAATTATATGTCGTACCTCTGTGAAATTTGGCTATGAATTAGTTGGTATTTTCACTTGACTGTTGAAGGGATGACAGTGTGTGCATTCTGCAATTGCTTCGGAGCTTAAGTTAATCTTCTAAACTTTGAAAAATTTGATCAGGTCTTTTGCGGTCATCTTATAAATTCCAGAGTGCCTTATTCATTCTCATCCCAAAGCCACATGAAGATTGATTGTTTAATTTCATGAGCTATTTGTTGATCAATGAAAATAACATTAAGTTTTTATTTAAATACCTGAGATTTTGACAGAATGTCATGGGGATGCCAGTCCATGTTCAGCTGTTTACTTTAAACCTTTACTGTACTGTGTCCTGCGCATTCAAAATTGTCAGTATATAAAGGATCTGTATTACAATCTAATGCTTTTTTTTTATTTCTGTATTTTTGTTTCTCTCCTTGTTCCTGCTTTAAAGGTTGAAGTTTATTTTTATATATTCTCTTTCTTTTAAGAGCAAAAGCTGAGCAGTGCCTGCATGTAGACTTTATACTAAAGATGTGTTGGAATGACATCACATATGTCTTTTTTCTGCAAACAACTTGTTTGAAACAACCAATGCCTGAATAATTAAACACAGTTTTATTTTTGGCATTGCAAGCTGTTAATTGTTAATTGCTTTTTTCTCAACTGGAGCTGCCCTGTGGCACTTGAAACCTGCCCTTTTTTAGGCAAATAGAACTAGCTGAGTTTAGGAAACCTGCTCAGCATTGACAAGGTGGGCTGAAGGGTTGTCCTTCCACGTTGTACTACTCCATGCCCCTGTCATAAAATACAGGAATTACTGGAGAAACTCCTCAGGTCTGGCAGCATTCATTGGGTCCAGTGACCTTCTTCAGAATTCTGTTCAGAGCATGGACAGATATCTCATTCAAACTGGAATATATGGAAAGACCGGTATGGATTTAAGAGCTGGCAGCACATAAAAGAATATTGGGAAGAAGAGTTTGGAGATGGGATGATAGTTTGCAAGATGGAGAGCTGAAAATGTGTTGCTGGACTTGCGCAGCAGGTCAGGCAGCATCCAAGGAACAGGAGATTCGACGTTTCGGGCATAAGCCCTTCTCCTGAAGAAGGGCTTATGCCCAAAACGTCGAATCTCCTGTTCCTTGGATGCTGCCTGAACTGCTGCGCAAGTCCAGCAACACATTTTCAGCTCTGATCTCCAGCATCTGCAGACCTCACTTTCTCCTGCAAGATGGAGAGGCCAAGTGTTGATTTTTTGAGGAAGAATGATGACTGCAGATTTGAAAGTGATTGGTGGGATTTAAGACAATAGGGGAGAGGGGTTTAAAAAGGCAGGATGCAATAATGAAAATAATTCAAGGGTTACTGAAACCAACACCTAAAAAGCCATACCATATTGGTGGTGATCATTCCAATTGAATAACATGATTGATTGGTATTGGCATTGATTATTGTTGCCATTCCTCCCTGAGCTTACTCCTAATTGGCTGAAGCTGACTGTCACTTGCCAACCCAGAGTTGGATTAGCTTCTGCCTGTCTAACTCTTCATGGAGGCAGGCTCCAGCAGAAAGGAGGGCTACCCATAGAGAGTTTACAAACACCAGCAGGTTGGATGATGCACAATTGTTGAATATTCTTTTATTTTTAAAATGGATGGCCTGGAGGTTTCATAAGCTTAAGATGTAGAAGCAAAATTAGGCCATTCAGCCCATCGAATCTGCTCTGTCATTCGTTTGTGGCTATGATCCTAACCCCCATTTTTCTGCCTTCTCTCCACAACCCTTCAGTTCATTACCAATTAAAAATCTGTTTAACTCCTCCTTAGATTTACTCTCCGTCACAGTATCCATCACACTTTGGGGTAGCGAATTCCACAGATTCACAACCCTTTGGGAGATATTGTTTCCTCACAACTCTCTTTTAAATTTGCTAACCGTTTATCCTAAAACTATAACCTCTCATCCTAGAATGCCCAGAAGAGGAAGCATCTGCTCTACATCTATTTGAATCCATATGTTTTAGCTTCTTGAATATCTCAATTTGAGCTCCCCTCATTCTTCTAAATTCCAGACAGTATAGGCCTAAACTGCTCAATCTTTCTTCAATTGACAAGCCCTTCATCTCTGGGATCAATCTAGTGACCCTCCTCTGAAATGCCTCCAATGCCACTCCATCTTTCCTTAAATGAGCGAACCAAAACTATCATAATACTCCAGGTACAGTCTCACCAATGCCTTGTATAGTCGCAGCAATAGTTCCTTGCCTTTATGTTATATTCTTTTAGGTATAAAAACCAACATTCCATTCGCTTTCTTTATTATCTGCTGTACCTGCACACTCATTTATTGTGACTCATGAATGATGACACCCAGATGCCTCTACACCAGAGCACCTCGAAGTCTGTCCCCACTTAAGTAGGTTGCCTTTCCATTTTTTTGAGCAATTATCCATGTTAAACTCCACCTGTCACATTTTGGCCAACTCTCCTAACCTATCCATATCAATTTGCAAGGTTCTTATTTCTTCTTTGCAGTTTACCATCACGCCTGTTTTTGTGTCAGCCGCTACTTTTGCCTTAGAGCCTTTTACCCCTGTATCCAAGTCATTAATGTAGATTGTAAATAGCTGGGGTCCAAGGAATGAACATTGTGGCACCCCACTAGTTACATCTTGCCATCCAGAAAAAAAACACATTTATCCTGACTCTATGTCTTCTGTCCATCAGCCAGTTTTCTATACAGATTAATAAATGATCCTTAATCCTAAATGGTTCAACCTTGTGAATTAACCTTTTGTGCGGCATATTATCAAATGCTTTCCAGAAGTCCAGATTTATTACATTTACAGGATCCCCATTATCCACTTTGCTTGTTACATCTTTAAAGAACTCTAGCAAATTAGTCAAACATGATTTGCACTTCAGAAAATCATGCTGACTCTGATGGATAGCATTTTGACTTTCCAAATGTCCTGATATTAGTAAAATGGGATCTTGATCAGATGGGCCGATGGGCCAAGGAGTGGCAGATGGTGTTTAATTTAGATAAATATGAGGTGCTGCATTTTGGAAAAGCAAATCAGGACAGCACTTATATGCTTAATGGTAAGGTCCTGTGGAGTGTTGCTGAACAAAGAGACTTTGGAGTGCAGGTTCATAGTTTGATGAAAGTGGAGTTGTAGCTAGATAGGATCGTGATGAAGGGTTCATGCCCAAAACATAGACTCTCCTGCTCCTCGGATGCTGCCTGACCTGCTGTATTTTTCCAGCACCACACTTTTCAACTCTGATCTCCATCATTTGCAGTCTTCACTTTCTCCTAGTGAAGAAAACATTTGATATACTTTCTTTTATTGATTAGAGTATTGAGTATAGGAGTTGTGAGGTCAAGTTGCAACTATACATGACATTGGTTGGAATGTTGTATGCAGTTCTGGTCTCCCTGCTATCGGAAGGGTGTTGTGAAACTTGAAAAGATTCAGAAAAGATTTACAAGGATATTGCCAGGGTTGGAGGATTTGAGCTATAGTCAGAGGCTGAATTGGCTGGGGCTATTTTCCCTGGAGGGTCAGAGGCTGAGGGGTGACTTTATGGAGGTTTATAAATCAGGAGGGATAGGATAAATAAAGTGTCTTTTCCCTGGGGGAGTCCAGAACTAGAGGGCATAAAGTAAGGGTAAGAGGGGAAAGATTTAAAATGGATCTAAGGGGCAACTTTTTCACACATAGGGTCGTACATTTATGGAATGAGCTGCCAGAGGAATGGTGGAGGCTGTTACAATTACAGCAGTTTAAAGGCATCATGACAGATGTATGAATAGAGAAAGTTTAGAGGGATATGGGCAAAGTGCTGGCAAATGGGACTAGATTAATTTAGGAAATCTGGTCGGCATGGACGAGTTGGAACAAAGTGTCTGTTTCCGTGCTGTACATCTCTATGACTATATTGCTTCTTTCATAATTGAAGGAAGCAGAAGATGATGGGCTGGCATGTAGTGTTGCACAAAAGTGTAACTGAATGCAAGGGGTACATTAAACTGTCAGGACACCAGTCCCCTTAGGGGGAAAGCCAAGTTTTCTTTGCCAAACCAGGATGTCTCGTCACCCAAGACCACTGTAGTAAATGTGGAGGTAAAGCTGTGTGTGAGCAGATCAATCCCTTCAGAAACCTTGTGGGGCTAGCCCAATCTATCTGAGATACTCTCAGAATCAAAGGCTAAGCAGTTAGGATTTTTAATGTGCAGTTGTAACCAAATTGGGGGAGCATTTGCACACCCTCCCCCACCCACCCACCCTGGTGGATTCAGAGTTTGTAAGACTAGGAAGGGGAAGGAGAATATAGATGGGACAGCGATACCAAAGAAATTGTCAAAAATAGCTCTATCTGTGACTGGCAGTGAAATTACTGTACATTTGACATTTGAACAAAGATTAAAATACAAAAATTTAAATACAAACAAAGAACAAGCAAAGCACATTGAGCACACAAATAGTGGCTAAGATAAGACACACAGAATGCAGAAATTGAAAGACAGACAATAAGAACATAATAGGGAGACAATCTAAACACAAAGAGATAGAGCTTTGAATAATTGAAAATGAATATCAAAAGCAGAGAAATGTGTTGATTGCGAAGCATCAGACTATAGATAGAAACTGGGAACACTGAAGGATAATGGCAGCTTTGACTGGAATTTGTTTTTTCCAGCTACAGTAATAAATAGCTAGGTAATAATAGCTTAGAGGTAGTAAATAATATTATCCCACAACAGTCAAAATGTGACAACTGACAGCCAAAAATTGGATTCTGTATCATTGATAGCTGTGAATGGGACTTTCAATATATCGTGTTTTTTGAAAGTGCTTTGAACTTAGCTCATTTTAAGAGGGGTAACTATAGATATTGCTTATATAATGCATTTTTATGCCAGCATTTTTTTATTGAGCAAATTAATCCTGCAGAACAAGATATGAAAGTGGAATTCTTTATCATGACCCCACCATGCTATTGCACCATATTTTCCATGAATCACCTTTAATACAATCATAGCACACACTGATTAAGACCTCAAATGGGCTAAAATACTTACTGACATCAGTAATACATTGCATGCTAGACAGTAGTGTGTGGTAGTTAAAATCTCTTGCAATAATGTAGACAAAATAAAAGACTTTCACATTTAAGTCCTTGCTTTTGGAGGGCCTAGAAGAGTCATAATGGCTATTGTTTTAAAGTAATGTCATTCTTAGCTTATAAAAAAAATGCCTCTTTTTCAGTACCTGGTATTGTGATAGCTAGTTAGCATATTTAGTTTACTTTTGCAATCAGTGCAGAGTAAACTGATATGGCTGGATAATGAGAGGGTGAACTGTGCAAACATATTCTTCCAGTGTCATACATTGCAGCAAAGCCCCTTAACAAACTTTCACAAGTAACTTATCATTTCTGTACAAGATGTTTGATTTATCTAATATGTATGTTGACATTCAATCAACTATGTTCTGGAACTACTGAGTTCATATTTTAATAGAGTTATATTTGTTCTGTCTCCAGACTGTATATGGTTTTTTATGCGGGGGTGGATGCAATCTAGATTGACACAAAAGTCAACATGTGTTTTGCAGATTTAGAACACACTATTCTGTTAATCCCTTGTTGTTAATGCAGCATGCCTAACCTTGATTGAAGACATCAGTTAACAATAGAAAGAGAGAGATGACATATGTACTAGCTATGAAACAGTTCTAAAGCTGTCCTAGTCTCAAAATAATAACGTAGCAAACTTTATTTCTGCTTAGTCAGTGAACAGAAAATTAAAACAAAGATTAATGCAGTAAGATGTAAATCATCTCCAACTCACCATGCCAGAAGAGCCAAAGCTGAGAAATTTTGATTTTGCAACCATCATTTTACTTTGTACCAATCAATAGTGTAATAAGCATTCTCTTGATATTTTGCAAGTAAAAGGCAAATTCAAATCTTATTCAAACCTCTGGTTGAGTCAAAAACCAGTATCCAAATTCCAATGCATTACATCGTTACTAATTGGAGTGAGAATAAAATGGAAGGCAGTTGCTAACTTATACACATTGAAACTGTCCTCTAAAGGACTTCTTATAGTTGAATAGGTATTTCTTTCTTATTGAGCAGCTTGGATATAAGCCTAATTTAGATAATACCCTATGAACATCAGGACTCAGAGGTTCACTGAATGCTATTAATAATATGGTGTTTATAATTAACTAATTTCCAGACTGTGTTGTGTCAGTTCAGGTTGTTTCTCTTTTTTTAAGGCAATTAAATATTTTAAGGAAATTAATGATAAAACATTGGTGATGATGTTAGTTTTTCAATTGTGCTAATGCAATCCTAGTGCACAGGTGTACCACAAAACAGCTGCAGAGTGAAGTCCAATGTCTTAATGCTTATCTCAGCGGAAATGTAAATAGAGCAAGTCACCATAGTCCCAGAAGTCCTTCAATAGAGAGCACCACACACTAAACCAATAAAATATTTCCATTTCTAATGATGAAACTCGCCAGGTTTGTGAAGGTTTGTAGCTCAGGTTGAGGTTTAGGGTGCAGGTTTGCTCACTGAGCTGTAGGTTTGATATCCAGATGTTTCATTACCTGGCTAGGTAATATCATCAGTGGCGACCTCCAAGTGAAGCGAAGCTGTTGTCTCCTGCTTTCTATTTATATCTTTCTCCTGGGTTTTGTGGGGTTCCTGGGGTTTGTGGTGATGTCATTTCCTATTCGAAATGATGAAACTCAATAGCCTTCTGACTGTAATTGCAAAAAAAAACCGGGTGTACAAAACTAATTTGAGGAAATAGAAAAGGAAAAGGTTGAGGTTGAAAAATTGCATCCAGGAGGCTATCTATTATAACAGCAACCTGAAGCTGTTGGACTGGAACATTCAATCTAGATGGAACCAAAATGCTGAAAAATATCTTTGAAGGTCAGCTGTGAAATTAAGATGGCTCTACTTAAGAGGGAACTGTTTGTGCTCAGACAGCATAACAAAGGGGAAAACATGACAGGCCAGTACTCAAATGTTCTACAAGGAACAAAGCATTCAGTTTGCTCCAGAAGTGAGTATAGTCATTATTGTTATTCTAACCAGAGACATAAACTCTCACAATGCTCATAAACATTGTGCTGAAGAAAAGACCTCTGACCATTATTTTCATAATTTCTTACAAGGTGCAAGACAGGATAATGTTTTCCAAGCTAAACAAAACATGTTTGTGTAAATCGAGTGCTACAAAGAACAACTTTTAGTTTATTTTTAGCCACAAAGAATAATTTATTCTTTTGAAGATAAATATCACCTATAGTTAATTCTATGTTACTGAAATGAAATAGTGGTTAATAGAAACAGTTGCTGAAGAATAAATTACCATTGATACCACGTTAATCATGAATTATGTAGCAGCTAGCATACGCTTGGAATGCCATAGTTTGCGAAGTGGTGGTAGAGAAGAAAGATTAGAAAAATCTGCCTGCTGGATCCTATTATTAGACACGTGAAGACCCATAGCACAAATTTGTGACCCTAAGTAGATATTGTAAACAGTAATGGGTTCTTGAAATGGTTAATGTTCATGTTACATTAGCTCCACCTAGTATACCGATGCACACACTTTCTGTGGGTTGAGAATCTGCACCCTGCAACAACAATTATTAGGCTGGTGGAACATTTGTGTAATACTTATAATGCTCATTATAAAAACATTTTGCTCGTCAAAGTTCTTTTATATGCTTTGTTTCTTATCTAAATTTTTTGGAAGATTAATCTAAGTGCATGTTTTTTGCATTCATTAATCACCTTCACTTCCCAAGCCTAATAATCCATTTCTGCTGCAGACCTTACATGCAGCAGGTTGAGATTGGGATTGTTCCTGTAATCATGACCCATACCCGTATCCTGGTGAACACCAGTAGTTGTGAGATGAGGCCTTTAAGTTAGCATTAATTGCCATCTAAGGCCTTCAATTAGTCACAAGTTAAGAAGGTGATCCATGAACCTTCTTCCTATCCCAGACAATTCGGGCATGGACAAGAATGATTAGATTACCTACAATATGGAAACAGGCCCTTTGTCCCAACAAGTCCACATTGACCCCCTGAAGAGTAACCCACTCAGACCCTGTTCCCCTATCCTACATTTACCCCTGACTAATACACCTGACACTATGGGCAATTTAGCATGGTCAATTCACCTGACCTGCACGTCTTGAATTGTGGAAGGAAACCGGAGCACCCAGAGGAAACCCATGCAGACACAGGGAGAATATGCAAACTCCGCACATACAGTCGCCCAAGGTGGGAATCAAACCCAGGTCCCTGGCGCTGTGAGGTAGCAGTGCTAACCACTGAGCCACCATGCTACACCAAATGTGATAGGGTCTCCACACAGCAGCATTCCACTCAAATAAATGCCAACTCCTTCACCCAACTCCCCTTCAGAAGGAGGACTAAATTCCACTCTTTTACTTTCCAGAACTATCTTCAGTGGAATCTTAGCCTTTATGATGCCAATGCACAGGTTGCCACTGAACCAAGGTTATAGACAATAGACAATATACAATAGACAATAGATGCAGGAGGAGGCCATTCTGCCCTTCGAGCCTGCACCACCATTCATTATGATCATGGCTGATCATCCTCAATCAGTATCCTGTTCCTGCCTTATCTCCATAACCCTTGATTCCACTATCCTTGATAGCTCTATCCAACTCTTTCTTAAATGAATCCAGAGACTGGGCCTCCACTGCCTTCTGGGGCAGAGCATTCCACACAGCCACCACTCTCTGGGTGAAGAATTTTCTCCTCATCTCTGTCCTAAATGGCCTACCCTTTATTTTTAAGCTGTGTCCTCTGGTTTGGGACTCATCCATCAGCAGAAACATGTTTCCTGCCTCCAGAGTATCCAATCTTTTAATAATCTTATATGTCTCAATCAGATCCCCTCTCAGTCTTCTAAACTCAAGGGTACACAAGCCCAGTCACTCCAATCTTTCAACATAAGATAGCCTCGCCATTCCAGGAATTGACCTCGTGAACCTATGCTGCACTCCCTCAATAGCCAGAATATCTTTCCTCAAACTTGCAGACCAGAACTGCACACAATATTCCAGGTGCGGTCTCACCAGGGCACTGTACAGCTGCAGAAGAACCTCTTTGCTTCTATACTCAATCCCTCTTGTTATGAAGGCCAGCATGCTATTAGCTTTCTTCACTACCTGCTGTATCTGCATGCTTACCTTCATTGACTGGTGTACAAGAACACCCAGATCTCTTCGTACTGCCCCTTTACCTAACTTGACTCCATTTAGGTAATAATCTGCCTTCCTGTTCATGCCACCAAAGTGGATAACCTTACATTTATCCAATTAAACTGCATCTGCCATGCATCTGTCCACTCACCTAACTTGTCCAGGTCACCCTGTAATCTCCTAACATCCTCCTCACATTTCACCCTGCCACCCAGCTTTGTATCATCAGCAAATTTGCTAATGTTACTATTAATACCATCTTCTATATCATTAATATATATTGTAAAAAGCTGCAGTTCCAGCACTGACCCCTGCAGTACCCCACTGGTCACTGCCTGCCATTCCAAAAGGGAGCTGTTTATCACTACTTTTTGTTTCCTGTCAGCCAACCAACTTTCAATCCAAGTCAGTACTTTGCCCCCAGTACCATGCGCCCTAATTTTGCTCACTAACCTCCTATGTGGGACTTTATCAAAAGCTTTCTGAAAGTCCAGGTACACTACATCTACTGGATCTCCCTCGTCCATCTTCAGAGTTACATCCTCAAAAATTTCCAGAAGATTAGTCAAGCATGATTTACCCTTCATAAATCCATGCTGACTCTGACCTATCCTGTCACTGCTATCCAGATGTGTTGTCATTTCATCCTTTATAATAGACTCCAGCATCTTTCCCAACACTGAGGTCAGACTAACTGGTCTATAATTTTCTGCTTTCTCTCTCGCTCCTTTCTTAAAACATGGTACAACATCAGCCACTCTCCAATCCGCAGGAACTGATCCTGAATCTATCGAACTCTGGAAAATAATCACCAACGCATCCACGATTTCTAGAGCCACCTCCTTCAGTACCCTGGGATATAGACCATCAGGCCCCGGGGACTTATCAGCCTTCAGACCTAACAGTCTCTCCAACACCAATTCCTGGCAAATATAAATTCCCTTCAGTTCAGGTCCTTCAGCCACTGTTACCTCTGGGAGATTGCTTGTGTCTTCCCCAGTGAACACAGATCTGAAGTACCAATTCAACTCGTCTGCCATTTCTTTGTTCCCTGTAATATATTCCCCTGTTTCTCTCTTCAAGGGCCCAATTTTAGTTTTAACCATTTTTTTTCCCTTTCACAGACCTAAAGAAGCTTTTACTTTCCTCCTTTATATTTTTGGCCAGTTTACCTTCGTACCTCATTTTCTCTCTGCGTATTTCCTTCTTAGTAATCCTCTGTTGTTCTTTAAAAGCTTCCCAGTCCTCTTCATTTCTTAAAACAGTGCAAATACAATTCTGGCAATGATCTTAGTTTTTCAGATGTTTCGGAGGTACAATGAGAAATGCTGTTTATGGCACAATTTGATCATCATCAAAGAAAATAGAATATCTGATGATAAGTTACATGACAGGTAGCAGATTAAACTACTACGTGCTCTGTGCAAATTACAGCCAGCAGATCTGATTTATATGACTAGTTCCATACAGGCAAAACAGAATTCTGTTTTTTTTTGACAAAATTTAGTCTGGCCAATTTTATTTCTACACTATACTCAACACTTGTCATTTGTGGAAAGCAGAAAAGCACATCAATACAAAATGCTTAACATTGCCAACTAGCGACAGATGAGATTCAACATGTCTTAAGCCTTAATGTGCTGACACATTTCAGCTTATTTTTTGTGGCAATGAAAATTGGTCTTGAAAATGCTTTCAATTTACATCTGTCTTGCTTAAAAGAAGTATGTGCAATGGTTTTGGAGTTTTTACAATAAATGTGCAATAACTACACCCAATTTCAAGGAAAGTAAAGAAAAACATATACTATGGTATTTTGCATGATATTGAGCACTATTCAGAAAAAAATAACTTTGTCTGTAAATTGCCTCTGCTCTTCCTTCTATTTCCTTAAGCTATAGCTGCCAGAAACCTTATCTCAAATCTTTCTCTTCTAAGACCTCTTCAAATGTATTCATGCTTCGTTGATCAACTAAACCAAACTCCTACTCCTGTTACCAAGTGCTGGATTTTATGAAATTAGTAGTCCACCAACCAATATGTAAATAAATAATTAATGGTCAACACAGCTTAGTAAAATCGTGGTTTACCCCAGTAGTACAGCTGGCAAGGGCAGGACTGGCCATTCCTATTTTTAAAAAGCAGCTTTTAAAAAGGCAGAAAGGGACAGGGGATATTATCTTTGATGAGTTCCCTGTCCCCAGAAGATACTACCCACCCTGCTCCCCTCTTCCTTTATGCAGGATCTTTAAAAACCACTTCTTCTATCCCTGCAAACCGATTCCATATCTCTAAACTCTCTTTCCTATCACTAACCAAATTTATGTCCATCTTTCTCACAATTCCCTGTTTGATTCCTTCCACTCAGTGCTCCACCCACCACAACACTGGAGTATACCTTCTGGACTTTAATGCTGTGATTACATTTTATCCTTCTTGACCAGTCTGCATTCTTCAGCAGGGTCAAATCCTCCTCCAAACCCTCTCCATCATCACCCAGTGGAGAGAAATAGAACTATATTTGCCAAGTTCCATTCCTATTATCTCCCAACTGCAGCTAAAAATCACATGGAACAGCATCTCTTCCTATGAGAACCTTCTTTTTTCTGGTGTTCTCCCATGGTCTATACTACTCTCTTTGATTTCACAATTTCACATTGTTCCTGGATAACATAATATGAAAACACTGGCAGCTTCTACATGTACATTGATAAGACATGTTTAGCATGGCAACTCCATTCCAGACTCTTTATATCCACTAATTGTCAAGTTGCTATTATACATCTCGTAACTGATGGGCAGGGATTCTTCCAACTAATTACAAAGAAAACCAAAGCCATTGCTTATGGGGCTATTGGCAGGTCACTTCCCCTGCTATGACTTCATGGCAAATGTCTGAATCCAAACCATACTATTTGCAATCTTGAAGTGTTTGACCTAAACATCATTTTCGGATCACAGATCAATTGCACCAGCAAGTCTGCTTACTTTCAACTTTGTAAAATTGCTCATCTCCATCCCTAAAACAATTCACCCACTGCTCAAACTTTCATTCACGCTTTTGTTATGGTTCTTAAGTTTATTCCTAGATAGCCTCACATCATCCATTCTACATAATGCTGTGTTAATTCAAACCTCTGGTTCTTATATCTTTACTTGCACAATGTTCCAATTACCTAATATCCCACATTTATCAACTTTCTAAGGCTCCTGGTTTAGAATTACCTCAAAATTAATGACTTCATTCTTGGTCTCAAATTCCTCCATGGACTAACCCCTTCCTAACTCTGTAACCTCCATGATCCCTACAAGCCTTTAAGGTCTCTGCACTCATCCAATTCTAGCACTATTAACATTCCTTACTTTAATCATTCCACTATTGCCAGCTTTTACCTAATACCTGTACTTAGATTTTTTACCTCTCTGCCCTCCAGCAAGATGCTATTTAAAACTTCCCTCTTCAATATATTTCCTGAAATCTCCTCCTTTTTCTGCGTGCTGAACTTTGATTGATAACATTTTTGTAAAGTACATTGGGATTTTTTTTCTATGTTAAAGGTATTACATAATTAGACGTTGCTGCAGAATTGAATTGTAGACATACTATGTTGACAATAATTAATCTAAAAATTGTGAATAAAAAGAAATAATAAGATACTTTGTTGTGGATCTGCTACTATAATTTAGGGCAAAATACTGTAAAGGGAATCTCATGACCTGTTCTGAAGCCTGCTTGACAACAGTCTTGGGTGAAGTGGTTGTGAAAGATTAAAGGGACCCCTGTGATGTTTTTCTGGAAAGACAGTCTAACATGTTCATACATAGTTAAGAATCACACAACACTAGGTTTTAGTCCAACAGGTTTATCAGGACGTACAAACTTTCAGCCCTAGTCTTCCAGTGATGAAGGTTCCTTATGAAGGTGCAGTGCTCCAAAAACTTGTACTCCCAAATAAACCTGTTGGATTATAACCTGGGGTGTAGTGTGATTTTTAACTTTGTTCACCCCAGTCCAACAGTAGCACCTTCACGCCATGTCGATACATGGAGTTGGTAACAGCTATGCTTATAATGGTGGACAATTGATGATAATAAATTCTAAATAAGTTCACTTTAAACTGTTGATAGATTCCAAAACAAAAGAGAGCTGGAACCTCAATTGATAACTAATTAGCGTTTCTACCTGCATACAAGAACCACATGATTTATGTTGCCATGGAGATGGGTAAGTGAGAGGAGAAGTTTTTCCAAGATATCCTTTAAGATTCAGAGGCACCAGCAGTTAAGTTCTGGGAGACTTGTACTTGCTGCAGGCTGCAAGTCTCTCAGGTTTAACCACACAGGATTCTGGATAGGAGCTTGTACTCCAATTGAAAAGACCAAATACAAGGATAAGAAATGAGTTGGAAGAATCACCTAGCTTTAGCTAAAGCAAGACTTGCCAGGAGTAAAAAAGTTCCTCACCATAAAAAGACAGTTCTGGGTTCTGGGGTTAAATATTACCAATTTGAGAAAAAAGAATGGACATAAACACTTGTAAGATTAGAATTACTTTTGGACTGGTCAAGGAAAATTAAACGATGACTTTATGGATGGTGTGAAGTGTAACTAGTGAATTAGGTCTTACAAGTCTTTTAAGGGTGAATAGGAATATTCTGTCTTGTATCATCGATGCCAACCAGCTATCCCAACCCAATCTAGTCCCACCTGCCAGCACCTGGCCCACATCCCTCCCAACCCTTCCTATTCATATACCCATCCAGATGCCTTTTAAATTTTGCATTGTTCTCGGCTCCACCACTTCCTCTGGCAGCTCATTCCATACACGTACCACCCTCTGATAGAAAATGTTGCCCCTTAAGTCTCTTTTATATCTTTCCCCTCTCACCCTCAACCTATGCCCCCTAGTTCTGGACTCCGCTCCCCCCCACCACCACCACCCAGGGAAAAGACTTTGTCTATTTATCCTATCCATGCCCCTCATGATTTTATAAACCTCTATAAGATCATCCCTTAGCTTCTGACGCTCCACAGAAAATAGCCCTGGCCTTTTCAACCTCTCCCTATAGCTTAAATCCTCAAACCCTGACAAAATCGTCGTAAATCTTTTCTGAACTCTTTCAAGTTTCACAACGTCTTTTTGATAGGAAGGAGATCAGAATTGCATGCAATATTCCAACAGTGGCCTAACCAATGTCCTGTACAGCCACAACATGACCTCCCAACTCCTGTACTCAATATTCTGACCAATAAAGGAAAGCATACCAAATGCATTCTTCACTATCATATCCACCTGCAGCTCTAATTTCAAGGACCTATGGTCCTGCACTCCAAGATCTCTTTGTTCAGCAACACTCCCGAAGACCTTACCATTAAGTGTATAAGTTCTGCTAAGATTTGTTTTCCCAAAATGCAGCACCTCACATTTATTTAAATTAAACTCCATCTACCACTTCTCAACCCATTGGCCCATCTGATCAAGATCCCATTGTAATCTGAGGTAACGTTCTTCGCTGTCCACTACACCTCCAATTTTAGCATCATCAGCAAACTTACTAACTATACCCCTTATGCTCACATGCAAATCATTTATATAAATGATGAAATGTAGTGGACACAGCACCGATTCTTGTGGCATTCCACTGGTCACAGGCTTCCAGTCTGAAAAACAACCCTCCACCACCACTCTCTGTCTTCTGTCTTTGAGCCAGTTCTGTATCCAAATGGCGAGTTCTCCCTATATTCCATGAGATCTAACCTTGATCACCAGTCTCCCATGGGGAACCTTGTTGATTGTCTTACTGAAGTCCATATAGATCACATCTACTGCTCTGCCCTCATCAATCTTCTTTGTTACTTCTTCAAAAAACTCAGTCAAGTTTGTGAGACATGATTTCCCATGCACAAAGCCATGTTGACTATCCCTAATCAATCCTTGCCTTTCCAAATACATGTACATCCTGTCCCTCAGGATTCCCTCCAAAAACTTGCCCACCATCAACGTCAGGATCACCGCCTATAGTTCCCTGGCTTGTCCTTACCACCTTTCTGAAACAGTGGTACCACGTTAGCCAACCTCCAGTCTTCCAGCACCTCACCTGTGACTATCAATGATACAAATATCTCAGCAAGAGGCCCAGCAATCACTTCTCTAGTCTCCCCAAAGTTCTCGGGTACACCTGATCAGTTCCTGGAGATTTATCCACGTTTATGTGTTTCAAGACATCCAGCACCTCCTCCTCTGTAATATGGACATTTTTCAAGATGTGATCATCTGTTTCCCTACATTCTATATCTTTCATATCCTTCTCCACAGTAAATATTGATGCAAAGACTCATTTTGTATCTGCCCCATCTCCTGCGGCTCCTTACAAAGGCCGCCTTGCTGATTTTTGAGGGGCCCTATTCTCTCCCTAGTTACCCTTTTGTCCTTTATGAATTTGTAAAAACCCTTTGGATTCTCCTTAATTCTATTTGCCAAAGCTATCTCATGTCCCCTTTTTGCCCTCCTGATTTCCCTCTTAAGTACACTCCCACTGCCTTTATACTCTTCTAAGGATTCACCCGATCTATCCTGTCTGTACCTGACATATGCTTCCTTCTTTTTCTGAACCAAACCCTCAATTTCTTTAGTCATCTAGCATTCCCTCTACCTACCAACCTTTCCTTTCACCCTAACAGGAATATACTTTCTCTGGACTCTCGATATTTCATTTCTGAAGGCTTCCCATTTTCCAGCCGTCCCTGTACCTGCGAACATCTGCTCCCAATCAGCTTTTGAAAGTTCTTGCCTAATACCGTCAAAATTGGCCTTCTTCCAATTTAGAACTTCAACTTTTAGATCTGGTCTATCCTTTTCAATCACTATTTTAAAACTAATAGAATTATGGTTGCTGGCCTCAAAGTGTTCCCCCACTGACACCTCAGTTACCTGCCCTGCCTTATTTCCCAAGAATAGGTCAAGTGTTGCATCTTTCTAGTCAGTACATCCACATACTGAATCAAAAAATTTTCTAGTACACACTTAACAAATTCCTCTCCATCTAAACCCTTAACACTATGGCAGACCCAGTCTATGTTTGGAAAGTTAAAATCCCCTACCATAACTACCCTATTATTCTTAGAGATAACTGAGATCTCCTTCCAAATCTGTTTCTCAATTTCCCTCTGACTATTAGGGGGTCTCTAATACAATCCCAATAAGGTGATCATCGCTTTCTTATTTCTCAGTTCCACCCAAATAACGTTCCTGGATGTATTTCCGGGAATATCCTCCCCCGGCACAGCTGTAATGCTATCCCTTATCAAAAACACCACTCCCCCTCCTGTCTTGCCTCCCTTTCTGTCTTTTCTGTAGCATTTGTATCCTGGAACATTAAGCTGCCAGTTCTGTCCATTCCTGAGCCATGTTTCTGTAATTGCTATGATATCCCAGTCCCATGTTCCTAACCATGCTCTGAGTTCATCTGCCTTCCCTTTTAGGTCCCTTGCATTGAAATACATGCAGTTTAATTGTCAGTCCTACCTTGTTCTCTGCTTTGTCCCTGCCTGCCCTATCTGTTTGACTCGCCTTTGTTCTCAACTGTACCAGTCTCAGATTGAAATCTTTCCTCACTATCTCACCTCCCCATCTTTCTAGTTTAAATCCTCCCAGGTTGTGAGGTGTGTTTTGTTTTTTTTAGGAGAGATTTTAAGGCAGAGTTGTCGAGTTGCCTATTGCAAGTCCATAAACAGCTTGTGAGGCCTTGGATTTTTTTTTAAGTTGGAATCATAGAAGCAGCCTGAATTAGGATTCAAGCTCTCCCAAAGCCATAAATTTTAGTTTTAGTTTTCAGTAGCAGCAGTAGTTCTGGTCTTAAAGCTGGGTTTTGAAACTGTAGTACATTTTTGCCTGCTACTTTCTCTCTCAGAGTTTTCTCTCGATGGTTTTCTTACTGCAGTGTAGAATTGCATGTCTGACCATTTATTTTTTGGAATTTGCCTTTGTCAGTTGAATTTTTATGCAATGTTACTATATTGGAACAGTTAATTCATAGTGGTTAATATACCTTTTTTTTTGAGCATTTCAATAAGAGTTACAGTAAAGCCAATTCTTTTCTGGATTAGATTAGATTCCCTACAGTGTGGAAACAGACCCTTTGGCCCACTCAGACTAATGCACCTAATTTTTTTTTAATTTCAAAAATACACTTTATTCATAAAATATTTTGATGATCTGTACAATTGGTCATGCCATACATCTGTAAACATTCCATTTCTTGGTATACAGAGACAGAGTAATCATTCATATATACAGGTCTGTACGATTACATATTTAGCTGAGGCGGCGGCAGAGTCCAAATGACTGCGTGGGCCCCCTGTTCTTCTTAGACAGGCAGATGTTACACGGTGGTCTTTCCCCACCACGCCTTGGCGGCAGCTGCCCCAAGCTTCAGCGCGTCCCTCAACACGTAATTCTGGGCCTTGGAATGTGCCAGTCTGCAACACTCAGTCGGGGTCAACTCCTTCAGCTGGAAGATCAACAGGTTTTGGACCACCCAGAGAGCGTCCTTCACCAAGTTGATGATCCTCCAGGCACAGTTGATGTTCGTCTCGGTGTGCGTCCCGGGGAACAGACCGTAGAACACGGAGTCCCGCATCACGGCGCTGCTCGGGACGAACCTCAACAAACACCACTGCATTCCTCTCCAAACTTCTTCTGCATAGGCACATTCCAGAAGGAGGTGTGTGACAGTCTCGTCCCCCCTGCAGCCGCTTCAAGGGCAGCGTGTGGTGCGGGAGAGAATCCGGGCATGCATAAAGGATCTCACAGGTAGAGCCCTTCTCACCACCAGCCAAGCCATGTCTTGGTGCTTGTTGGAAAGTTCTGGCGATGAGGCATTCTGCCAAATGGCTTTGACAGTCTGCTCAGGGACCGCTCGATAGGATCTGGCCTCTCCTTTTCCTGAAGGGTCTCAAGGACACTACGTGCTGACCACTTCCTGCTGGACTTGTGGTCAAAGGTGTTTTTCTTTATAAACAAATCCACCAAGGGCAGGTGATACGGAACGGTCCAACCACTCGGAACGTTCCGCGGCAGTGAGGCCAGGCCCATCCTTCGCAACACCGGGGACAGGTAAAACCTCAGTACGTAGTGACACTTGGTGTTTGCGTACCGGGGATCCACGCACAGCTTGATACAGCCACACACAAAAGTGGCCATCAAGGTGAGGGTGGCATTGGGTGTATAGTTTTCCCCCATTGCCCAGATCTTTATACATTGAGTCCCTTCAGACCCGGTCCATCTTTGATCTCCATATAAATTGGAAGATGGCCCGGATGACTGCAGCGGCACAGGTTCTGGGAATAGGCCAGACCTGTGCCATGTATAACAGCAATGACAGTGCCTCACACCTGATGACCAGGTTTTTTTCCCACGATGGAGAGTGACCGTAGCTTTCATCTGCCCAGTTTCTGCCTCACTTTGCTGATACCCTCCTCCCAAGACTTGGTGCACGCCCCAGCCCTCCCGAATCAAATACCCAGCACCTTCAGGTGGTCAGTCCTGATGGTGAAGGGGATTGAGGATTGATCGGCCCAGTTCCCGAAGAGCATGGCCTCATTCTTGCCTCGGTTTACCTTGGCCCCCGAGGCCCTTTCAAACTGGTCACATATGCACATGAGTCTGCGCACGGACAGCAGAGCCACGCAGAAAACAGCGACATCATCCATGTACAGGGAGGCCTTAACCTGCAGGCCCCTGCTGCCAGGAATACTCAACCCTCTCAGGCTCGCATCCTTCCTGATGGACTCGGCAAATGGCTCTATGCAGCACACAAACAAGGCAGGAGAGAGAGAGCAGCCCTGCCTGACTCCAGATCTGATTGGGAAGCTATCTGATTCCCACCCATTGATTGAGACTACACTGACAATGTTGGTGTAGAGCAGTCTGATCCAATTGCAGATTCCCTCCCCAAAGCCCATTTTGGAGAGAACATCTCTCATATACGTGTGTGATATCCTGTCAAAGGCTTTCTCCTGGTCCAGGCTGATCAGGTAGGTGTCCAACCCTCTGTTGTGCACAAAGGCGATCGTTTCCCTGAGGTGTGCAAGACTCTCAGCGAGCTTCCTGCCCGGTACAGCACAGGTTTGGTCAGGGTGAATCACCGACCCCAGAGCAGACCTGACCCGGTTGGCGATTACCTTTGACAGAACTTTGTAATCCGCATTCTACAGTGAGATTGATCTCCAATTTCTGAGTTCTTCCATCTCCCCCTTCCGCTTGTAGATGAGGGTGATGATGCCTTTCCTCATGGATTCACTCATGGTACCTGCCTGAAACATACTGACATACACCTTTAGCAGGTCCTGGCCAATCAAGTCCCACAGAGCGGAATACAGCTCAACCGGTAAGCCGTCGCTTCAGGGAGGTTATTCTTTTCGAAGGACTCGAGGGCCTTGGTCAGCTCGTCCAGAGATAGCGGCTGGTCTAGCCTCTCCCTGCACCTAACACTATGGGCAATTTAGTGTGGCCAATTCACCTGACCTGCAGGTGGATTGTGGGAGGAAACCGGAGCACCCAGAGGAAACCCATACAGACATGGAGTGAATGTGTAAACATCCACACAGACACCCAAGGCTGGAATCAAACCTGGGACCTTAGTGCTGTGAGGCAGCAGTGCTAACCACTGAGCCACCATGCCACCTTTCTTTTCTTTTTTTTTGTATTTTAACTGTAGTGTAAAAATAAAGTATGTTTTTATTTAAATTCGAGTCGTTCTACCAATTGAATTACATCTGGAATGCAAAACCTTACACTTACCTTTAAAATAAGAAAAAGTTAGGGTCTGGACTATCTTCTGAATATATTTTGAGGGGGTTTGGTTTGTTCGACAACAGGACAGTAAATATCTTATACTGTGCAATCTTGTTGTATCATCCTTTCAGCTATCTACTGGAAATTTGAATTTCTTATTTTAAAGTCATTCATCTCTGCAGGGCTGATAACAACTTGAGTGGATTATGTCATTGTGGTCAACAACACTTTCAGTATTCTCAAATATTTTAATGTGGATATGAACTGTGGTTTATGCAGTGATTTTCATAATTTAAAAATTATACTTTAAAAATAACCCTCATGAATCGTCATCAATGTAACATCCTGCATTTCCTATTTTTGTATGAAATATTTTTAGAGCGGCAAACAGGAAAACATAATTTGAGATTTTAATATAATGTTCACCATGGAAGAGGTTTCTTTTCACATAAAGCAGTAACAGAAATAATGTTTCTAAAAATGTCATAAGCATAAAGTTATATTCTCCGTTTTCAAAGTGAGGTGCAATGATTTCATGTCATTGATTTAAATCCTAATCTGCTCCATGAGAAGATTTGCAAATATACCTGTCAGTTTAAAGATTCAGAAGTCAGTGTGGGTAATTTTACACTTGGCTCAATAAGCATTTCAGAATTCAGTTATACAGGATATTAAATTGAAGAGGTGCAGCTCATAATTAATTGTGGTGTCCATTATATAATTTAAATAATGATGTAAAAGGATTTGCAGAAAACTTGTTGACACAGTTGATACTGTCAATTTTTTTTCCCACCTGCTATACTCTTTTAAATTTCTATTGCACTGAAACAAGCTAATGTAATCATGTAAGAATATGACATGCACCTAATTTGGGACAATTATAAATGGAAACAATGTAACAACATTAAAAAAGCTTCTCCAAGCAGAAATTTTAGTTTAGCAATTATACATTAGCAATTTCTTGCAATGATTTACTGGGATACTTGATTACAGGTCCATTAATGATTATAAAATGTTGCTGCATATTTCAAACAACAAGGATAGTGTGCATATGAGTATCATTTGTAAAATATGTTATTTTGGATAAGTCATCTTAATAATTGCAGATTTTGAACTCGAAAATAAAAAATAATGTTGCTTACTTCCAAGCAATAATATTAGTGGACATCTCTAATAATTATAACATTAACCTGACAACCACATCATTATGATAGAGGTATTGATATAAATAAATGTAAAATGAGAGAACCAAAGCTGATATGGTCAAGGAGAAATGATTAGTCAAGGTTGAGAAGTTTTGAGTGAAAAGATTGAGAAAGGTTGCAGGAATGTAGCAGAACAAGTTTAGAGATAAGATCAGCACAAAGGTCAAGGCAATGATTTTAGCATGGCATGCTATTCACACAACCTACACAAAATAAATTAAGATTGCTTGCATGACAAGTGACAGTCTTTCCTAAAAATAACTATAAATCAATTTCTGGGTTCATTTATCATACAGAATAATTGATAATATAGAAATGGTTAAGCTGGTGGTTTGAATTTAATTGCCACAGCTGTGAGCTACGTGCAACCTCATTGCATCTATTTTCAGAAGATGAACAAGATTGCATGACAATTGAACTCGTAAAATCATGGTAAGAATTAAGAGTTGGAGTGGGCTCTTTGATCCATTGTGCTTGCTCCACGATTCAATGAAACTGACCTGATTGTGGCCTTAACTCCACTTTGGGCGGCACGGTGACTCAGTGGTTAGCACTGGTACCTCACAGCACTAGGGACCCGGGTTCGATTCCACTCTCGGGCAACTGCCTGTGTGGAGTTTGCACATTCTCCCTGTGTCTGCGTGGGTTTCCTCCGGATGCTCCAATTTCCTCCTACAATCCAAAGATGTGTAGGTTAGGTGAATTGGCCATGCTAAATTGCCCGTAATGTTAGGTGCATTAGGCAAGGGTGAATATGGGATGGGTTACTTTTCGGAGGGTTAGTGTGGACTTGTTGGGTCGAAGGGCCTGTTTCCATACTGTAGTGAATCTAACCTAATCTTTCCTGCCTGGCCCTGCCTCCCCCATAACTATGGCTCTCTTGTAGATCCAAAATCTGCCTAGCAGATTTGAATATATTCAATGATCCAGTCTTCATTGTCCTCTGTTGGAGAGAAGTCCAAAGACTAGCAGCCCTCGAAGCAAAGGGTTCCTCCTTCTATCAATCTTAAATAGGATATTTTAAAAATTTTATTTTGAAATTGCACCCATTGTTCTAGACTCCCTCGTGAGGGAAAATATCCTCTCAGCATCTACCCAGTGTCACTGAATCATCCTTAGGAGGTAACAATGGTGAAGGATGGCAGGTTTTCAATCTCCATGAGGGAGGTTGAAGCTGCTTTGGGGTCAATGGAAGCTCTGGTATTGACAGAGGAAATTGGACCCTTAGATCAAACCCAGGCAGAGTCTTCCCAAGTGCATTCCCTTGACACTATGAGGAAGGAAGTGGTAGTCCTGGTTAGATATTCTCTCCCCAGCCCTATCTGCTTTCTGAAAAGACCATTCTCTCCGTGACTCCCTTGTCAGGTCCACGCTCTCCACCAACCCATACCCCCCTCATAGCACCTTCCCCTGCCACCGCAGGAATTGCAAAACATGCAGCCACACCTCCTCCTCACATACGTCCAAAGCCTTAAAGGAGTCTTCCACGTCCATCAAAGTTTCACCTGCACTTCCACACATCATTGATTGTATCCATTGCTCCCAATGCGGTCTCCTCTACACTGGGGAGACTGGACACCTACTGCAGAGCGCTTCGGAGATTATCTCCGGGACACCTGCACCAACCAGCCCCACCGTCCCATGGCCAAACACTTCAACTCCCCCTCCCATTCCATCAATGATGCGCAGGTCCTGGGCCTCCTCCATCACCACTCCTTAACCACCCAATGCCTGGAGGAAGAATGCCTCATCTTACGCCTCAGGACCCTCCAACCCCACAGCTTCAATGTTGATTTTAACAGTTTCCTTCTTATCCCAGTTCCAACCTTCCATCTCAGCCCTGCCCTCATGACCCGTCCTAACTGTCCATTGTTCTTTCCACCTATCCACTCCACCCTCCTCTCTGACCCATCACCATTCACCCCAACTCCATCTACCTATCATAACTCTCAGCTATCTTCCCCCAGCCCCACCCTCCTCCCATTTATCTCACCACCCCATCAACTCACAGCCTCATTCCTGATGAAGGGCTTTTGCCCAAAACATTAATTCTCCTGCTCCTCAGATGCTGCCTGACCTGCTGTGCTTTTCCAGCACCACAGTCTTGACTCTGATCTCCAGCATCTGCAGTCCTCACTTTCTCCTGTAACCTTCCTGTGAAGCCTTTTCCATGGATGCCCACCTTGAAGAAGTTCTCCTTTCCTCTCTCTGTAAAGATTTCAGTGAGTCTCTCTCTCACTGCACTCCCCCTCCCCCCAAGGTTGTCTCCTCTGCCCTGAAGCAGACTCGCTACATCTACCACAGCCACATCTCCTTCCTCGGTGCCTGCCTATGGAACCGACAGATCTCACATAGACTCCAGATTACATTCAGACCAACACAATTTGTATCTGAACAGGACAACCCGTACATACTGCAAATTTAAGACCTCCACTACAGAACGCACCAGATGGCCGGCTTCTTCAAAGACCACAATTTCCCCTCCCACATGGTTGATGATGCCCTGCAGTGCATCTCATCCACCTCCTGCACCTCTGCCCTTGAAACCCACCCCTCCAAATGCAAGGACAGAAGCCCCCTGGTCCTCACCTTCCACCCCACCAACCTCTGTATACGTTGCATCATCCTCCGCCATTTCTGCCATCTACAAACTAGACTAGACTAGACTAGACTAGACTTACAGTGTGGAAACAGGCCCTTCGGCCCAACAAGTCCACACCGACCCGCCGAAGCGAAACCCACCCATACCCCTACATTACCCCTTACCTAACACTACGGGCAATTTAGCATGGCCAATTCACCTGACCCGCACATCTTTGGACTGTGGGAGGAAACCGGAGCACCCGGAGGAAACCCACGCAGACACGGGGAGAACGTGCAAACTCCACACAGTCAGTCGCCTGAGTCGGGAATTGAACCCGGGTCTTCAGGCGCTGTGAGGCAGCAGTGCTAACCACTGTGCCACCGTGCCGCCCACAAACGGACCCAGCCACGAGAGATAGATTTCACTCCCCACCCCTATCCACTTTCTATAATGACCATTCCCTCTGCAACTCCCTTGTCTGGTTCCATGCTCCTCACCAACCCACCCTCCCTTCCCGGAACCTTCCTTTGCCACTGTAGGAATTGCAAAACCTGCACCCACACCTCCCCCCCCTTACCTCTGTCCAAGGATCCAAAGGAGCCTTTCACATCCAAAGTTTCACTTGCACTTTCAGACATGTCATTTACTGTATCCGTTGCTCCCCATGCAGTCTCCTTTACATTGGAGAGGCTGGACGCCTACTTGCACAGCGCTTCAGAGAACATCTTCGGGACATCCGCACCAACCAAACCCACTGCCTTGTGGCCGAACACTTCAACTCCCCCTCCCACTCCACCAACGACCTGGATCTCCTCCATCACCACTCCTTCACTGCCCGACGCCTGGAGGAAGAACGCCTCATCTTCCACCTCAGCACCCTCCAACCCCACAGCATTTATGTTGATTTTACCAGTTTGCTCATTTCACTCCCCCCATCTTATCCCAGTTCCAACCTTCCAACTCGGCCCCGACCTGTACTGTCCATCGTCTTTCTCACCTATCCACCCAACTCTCCTCTCCGACCTATCACCATTACCCCCAGCTCCATCTATCTATTGCACTCTCAGCTACCTTACCCCCAGCCCCACTGCCTTCCCATTGATCTCACCACCCCCTTGGCTTTCAGCCTCATTCCTGATGGAGGACATTTGTCCGAAACTTCGATTCTCCTGCTCCTCGGCTGCTGCCTGACCGGCTGTGCTTTTCCAGCACCACACTCTTGACTCTGATCTCCAGCATCTGCAGTCCTCACTCTTGCTTGGATATCCTACTTGCCAATGAATAGCAAGTTGGACGGATTTGCAGGAAGACCAGAAGCACCCAATGATCTGGTGACTGAAGACTGGATTGAATGTGCACAGCACCTTATATCAACAGGGGACTCAATGCAAATGAGCAGGCAGTACTCATGATACAACATCTGTGGGGGAAAACCCACTGGGACATGCTAGGTTGAGGCACACAAGTTCAAAAGGGCTGCAGCTGATCTTTGACAGGGCTTTTGTGACAGGAGTCTGACATAGCGACAGAAGAGCTTTTATATGTACAAACTAAGAGAGGACCTGGTCTCCACTTCCTTGGAGCTGGTGAAGTTGTTCAACGCAATCATCATCATTGTCCTGGATTCCACCATCAAATTAATCAGGGTCAGGAAGGTAAAGGACATTTAGAAGAAGCAGTGAGGGACTTTTGAATGGATTGGCAGAGGCTTAATTTCTTTCCTTTTTTTATGTCTCATCACTCAGAGAACTCTTCTTCTTCCTTCTCTCTCCTCACAGTACACTGGCTGTGGGCCAGCCAGCTCAAAGTCAGTCCCCTCTCCAACACAAAATGGAGAGTCCTTCATCACTGATCCAGTTCCCTCAGCGGTAGCTCTCAGCACAACTGCTGACATTTTTTTTAATTACCCCCCACACAACTGCCTAACTGCTATAGTGCTTATTTTATCCCCAGCACCCATCGTGTGTGTATGCAGGTGTGAGACACAGTGAAAGACACAATGTGTATGAATCTTTACTCAATTTCCACCACTGGGGAGAAAAGAAACACCCAAATGGCCAGTGACAAGCAGTGCCCTTCACATCAAAGGGTAATGCTGTGTGATCAAACAGTGAAGGGGAGGACAGGGATTAAATCAAAATAGAGTTGGAAGGGGAAATAATACATTCCACTCCCTTGCATAGGCTTAATAGTGAAAAATCTTAATTATCTTCGTTGAACACGTATAATCAGATCGTCTACTTTATGAAGAAAGATTGGATTCCTAAGACAAGGAAAGAAACTACTATCAGGAAAGTGCCTTATCAACAAAGCTGAGCATTGGCAAACTTCAGGCTGTTGTTGACGCAGAAGAAAGAGGGTAAACCTCATGGCCAATCTGCCTAAAGGATTTTCAAAAGTGGTGTTGGAATTCTGTCAGAGCAGGACATATCAAACAAATCTGCCCTCAACAACTACAGCCACTACTGACCACGAAGCTCAGAGATCCCATCCAATACAAAAGCCTTCCTTTCCCTTCTCACCAGGCACTGAACTAATTGGGTATCTCACTGAGAGCCATGCAGGGGTCAAGGTTCCTTCAGCAATAGGTTCAATCTTCTGTAGAGGAATAGGAACTTACCTCATCATGAGTATCAAATTGGCAAGGTAGAAACATCATGCTTTTTTACACAGGAGTCAACCATTGCCTGATTTTGTTTTTGCATGCATCTTGTTGAAGAATTTGAGCTGATGAGTGTTTCTTCTTTCATTTGTGTCTCTGCTTCGTGGGAGTTGGACATCCACTACAATGGCTACATTGAGGACCGGTCTGGAAAGCTCAATCACATCTTTGCAACCCAGTCAGTACTCCAGTAGAAGTAGGGTAGCTGAGCACGTAAGTGGTGCTGGTGTCAAATGTATTAAAAGATATTCGGTTGACTTTGGACAGCATATCAGATAACAGCAATGAGCAGTATATTGAGGTTAGCAGATTGGACACTGGGTCTTTGAACAAGTTGCATACATCAACCTGCGCATGACCTTAGAATGGTTCAAGGAACAGAGAATCAGTCTGCTCTTTTACCTGTCTATACTCAGGCTCATGCCAACCATCTCCAATTGTTTGATATCAGGCCTGACTATAGAGACGGGTAGCAGAGATCCCACTCAGCGTAACGTTTGGAGTTACTGTGGGAGATAAAGTTAGAGAACCCATACAGACTGCCAATTTCAGTGATAAAGATGTTTGTCTACAACCAAGGTGTTCTTAAACCTGTTCCTGTTGTGTACACTGGAAATATCACTAACCTTACTTCAAAGATGGAGATTAACAAATTGGAAGAGACCCAAAGGAAGCAGCTGGCTTCTATCCTCATCAAAAATGGGACAATATTCAGCAATGATGAATGTTAACTCGAAGGTTTTGTGATCATGGTTACCTAACAAAAACAGTTGATGATTTACTATAATTGATAACTAGGGATGGTTCTTTTACTCCAGACTGCCCTCTGCCCTGGGTTTTCTTTATCCTTAGTCCCTGAAAACATCCTCCAGCATGGATTTGACAAACTACAGTGTGTTTACTCCAGCGCGGAATCTGGTTCCTTGCATCTCTTGGCCCCTGCACATCTTTTCCAGTGCAGATACATCTTCTCCAACTTCCTTGGCCATAGTGTGGTTATTCGAGCACAAATTGCCCTAGCCCCTGCAGTTTTCCCCATCATGTCCTATTCTGAATACTTACCTCTGAGCCTGACACTTATTGTTTCCCAAGTTTCTCAGGACAAGTTATTCCCTCGATGAGTCAATCAATTGTCTGAACCCCTTTGGCCAATGGCCATACGACAGCCAGTCACGACTTTGGATGATCCTCTTGCCTGCTTTCATCTGAGGATTAATTTACCATTCTGACGAAGCTTTTTTTTAAAAACAACACTGATAAAAGGGTGCATTTGTCACCCCCAGATGAATTGTTGATGCTAGTCTTGGGCATTGGATTGTCTGCATTTTTTTGTAATTCTTCCTTTTGTTTTCATATGCTAGAAATTTGGAAAGTTACATTCTGCTGCAACGGCTATTAAAAGAAATCTCATGCTACACAGTAAACATTAAGAAAATTCAGTTTTTCAGGGATCCTGATAATCAACAATGATGACGACATTGGGTATTGTGATCTGGTTAAAAAAAACAGGATTGTGACTGAAAATGATCATCTAGCAAAGATTCCTTACTGACAATCACAGCCTATCACTGGGAGAAATCCAGAACTATCTGCAGAAGTCTTTGGAGTGAGGTGTCATCCAAGAGTCATCAACCCTATACACCTACCTGTAGTCCTCATAAGAAGACAGACAGAATACTGTGGATCTGTGTCAATTAATGGGCGACCAACGAAAGGCTCATATGGATTCTTACCTTCAATTGGTTACAGTATAGCACCACAAGTGCAATATTTCTTCAGTCTTAATTTAGCTCATGGTTGTAAACATAGCCCATCGCTGAACAAGACATTGAAAGGTGGTATTCTGAACAGGCACCAGGCACTTAATGCGTTCCAGTGCCCAAACTACAATGCTGTTTGGGCCCTGCAATGTCCCTGACACCCTCATACAATTCATAGTTAAAGCTTTAGGTGACCTTAATTTCTAGTCTCACTTTGTGTATCTGAAAGAAATTCTCATCTCTGACTTGATATTCGAGAAGATCCTTGAAATATTACACCTTCTTTAAACCTCCTTGTTGCAATTTAACTTGAAAGTCAAACTGGAAATACCAGCTTTTCTGGATGAAAATAAGATATGCTCGTCTCCACGTTACCAGGGAAGGCATTACTCCTGACAATGAGAAAATCCAATTTGTAGAGGAGTGACCTAAGCCAAAGACTGGGAGGGAACTGTGATTCTATGGTTAACTGGTCACAACAGCAGATGTGTGCAAGGCTATGCACAGCAGGCCATCCCACTCTGATATGCTGACGAAATCGGACAATGCTGAAAGGGTGGTTCGGAAAGTCAGTATAAGATGTGGTACTTCATGGAACATCACAGGCAGTTGGACCCCAGCATGTAAAGTCTGATTTACACTCTCAAGCAGAAGCTTGTCTCATCAGCTGACCTTGGCTTCCCAGATTTTCAACCCCCTTTCATTCTGAAAAACAATTTCCTTTCCCAAGTACAGTGCTGAAATAGATTCAAAGGCACAAAAGAGTAGTTATCACTTATGCCAGTCAGCATCTCAAGTAGAATGAGCGTAATCTGTAGAATCACACCAGTATGAAACCCAAACTGTAAACTTTGATGTGGGCTATTTCCCAGAGGTTCAGAGATTTTTTGATTTGTGCAGAGTTTTAAGTATTTACAGACAACCCACTCAGATATTTGCAAATATCTGTGAAGCTAGCAGCAACAGTGACCTGATGGGCCGCTGAACTCACACAGTTTTAAGGGTAAAAAATGAGGTCTGCAGATGCTGGAGATCACAGTTGAAAATGTGTTGCTGGTTAAAGCACAGCAGGCCAGGCAGCATCCAAGGAATAGGAAATTCGACGTTTCGGGCATAAGCCCTTCATCAGGAATGAGGAGAGAGTGCCAGGCAGGCTAAGATAAAAGGTAGGGAGGAGGGACTTGGGGGAGGGGCGATGGAGATGTGATAGGTGGAAGGAGGTCAAGGTGAGGGTGATAGGCCGGAGTGGGGTGGGGGCGGAGAGGTTAGGAAGAAGATTGCAGGTTGGGAGGGCGGTGCCGAGTTGAGGGAACCGACTGAGACAAGGTGGGGGGAGGGGAAATGAGGAAACTGGAGAAATCCGAGTTCATCCCTTGTGGTTGGAGGGTTCCCAGGCGGAAGATGAGGCGTTCTTCCTCCAACCGTCGTGTTGTTATGTTTTGCCGGTGGAGGAGTCCAAGGACCTGCATGTCCTCGGTGGAGTGGGAGGGAGAGTTAAAGTGCTGAGCCACGGGGTGGTTGGGTTGGTTGGTCCGGGCGTCCCTGAGGTGTTCTCTGAAGCGTTCCGCAAGTAAATGGCCCGTCTCCCCAACGTAGAGGAGGCCACATCGGGTGCAGCGGATGCAATAGATGATGTGTGTGGAGGTACAGGTGAACTTGTGGCGGATATGGAAGGATCCCTTGGGGCCTTGGAGGGAAGTGAGGGCGCAAGTTTTACATTTCCTGCGGTTGCAGGGGAAGGTGCCGGGAGTGGAGGTTGGGTTGGTGGAGGGTGTGGACCTGACGAGGGAGTCACGAAGGGAGTGGCCTTTGCGGAACGCTGATAGGGGAGGGGAGGGAAATATATCCCTGGTGGTGGGGTCCATTTGGAGGTGGCGGAAATGACGGCGGATGATACGCTGTATACGGAGGTTGGTGGGGTGGTAGGTGAGAACCACAGTTTTAAGTCCACCTTCTACAAGACTGGGAAAAGTAATTCAAATGCTGGTGCTCTTACCTGGAAGACTGACAATAGGAGGGAACTCATCACTACCCTACTGGAAGGGGCTGTGGCAGATGCCGCACCCATGCCCTGAGACAAAGGCAGAATTCTGACCTTGATTCCCTCTAACATTCACAATGAGGTTACTAAGAAGTGCCACTAATACAGGTCAGAGACAGCCAGCTGTGGTCTTACCTTTGATATCTACCTCAAAAGAAGATCTCTGGGCATCAATTAGGGGGAGTTAGAAAGGTAATAGGCACTCCACATTCTGTTTTTCCTCATTTTATGACTCCCCACACTTCATCTCCTCATCCGATTCAGTGGGGAAAAAAAAATCACATTTTGCTTGCAGTGAACAGTTCTAATAAGAAGTACTTTCTCCATTTTAAAAACGTTAAGACTTCCATGAATTTCATTATTCACAGTATTCCTTTAATTTAGTGTTCCTTTAATCTGTTACATAATTTATTCAAATTTACCATATAAGTAAACACAATAAACATCTATTTCATCATAAAATACAATGCTACAATTGATCATTGTGAAGAAGTTGCTGTGCAAGCTTGTTAAAACTCCAACTAATGTCAAATTTCCTTCAAAAAATAACTTGTTTGTGCAAAGTCAGAAAGGGCAGTACACAGAAATGGAACATTTTTATCCTACTGATTGACAAAATCCATTTTCACAATGAAATACTTAGCTTCAAATATTAAAGCATTAAGGAAACTAGTGTCAGTCACAGAACAAGTTAAAAAAAAAATCCCACATACTGTTTTAAGAAGCAAACTATTCATTATAGTGCTGAATGACTGACTGTCAACTTTGCGTCAACTATCCAAAATAAGTTGGTTCCAACCATTTCCATGCAGCAAACTCAACTTCGAGAACTGGTTGAAATCACCTGATTCTTATGCATCGGAAAAGTGGTGAAATTAAGGTCACATTGCCTAGACTGAGTTAAAGCCTAAAATATAGATAACTTTAAGAATATTGATGATTGACTTATTTGATGCTAAACATTAAGCACATAACTATCACGGACAATATTCTTTACAAGCTTAAAAAGTGCATGAGTGGAGTTGAGTGTTTTCCATGTGAAGGAACAACATTTGGCAATCATATTAGGATGCATCTTAAAATCTGAATACTGATTCAAAATTCATTATATCATGCTATCATAGTGATTTTAGTTTCTGTTAAACTCCTCAAAACAAAATTAACAAAGCTCATAATGTTAGCAGACATAGGATTTTGGAAAGCAAAATTAGTGTTTTACAATTCTTCATATCTCCTTTGCCACTGCAAACTGATGTGCAAAAAACAGTTAGTGCAACTCTTTGAATGGTAGGATACTAATTATTAATATTATAGTGCAAATGATTTCCTCCCTCCAGTGCAAGGCACTTTCATCAAATAATTTGAAGGCACATATCCCCTTTGTCCATTCACTTCAACAAGGTACCATTCACTGCTCCCTTTCTTATCATGAGCTTCCAGGATTGTTACAGCTTGTCCAGGTTGTAGGCTGGCTTCATGAGGTCCTCTTGCTGTAAACTGATATGCTGCAATAACCTGAATACAGATCAACAATGACACATAAGTAAGACAGTATCTTAGGTAATTGCTTCAACATTTCAGTAATCATGGAATTGATCTTCAGCATTGTTCAATAGTATTGAACGGTGACACAGTGGTTAGCACTGCTGCCTCACCGCACCCAGAGACCTGGGTTCAATTCCCGCCTCAGGCAACTGTCTGTGTGGAGTTTGCACATTCTCCCCGTGTCTGCATGGGTTTCCTCTGGGTTGCTCTGGTTTCCTCCCACAGGCCAAAAATGTGCAGGTTAGGTGAATTGGCCATGCTAAATTGCCCGTAGTATTAGGTGAAGGGGTAAATGTAGGGGAATGGGTCTGGGTGGGTTGCTGTTCGGAGGGTCGGTGTGGACTTGTTGGGCCAAAGGGCCTGTTTCCACACTGTAAGTAATCTAATCTATTGTCAGTTAAATATAATGAGGAAGTACATTCATTCCAATTTAATTCAGTTAGAGGTCTTTGTAGTAAATAAAATAAATTATGTTTGGGAGAAGTTTCACCTGTTGTGTCTCTGATCAAAATTATAAGCCTACATCAAAAAATGCAGTGAGAAAACCTTAGTACTGATGGTCTTATCTCAGCATATTAGTCTATTGGAGATTAGTTTTCTACATTTCATAGAGAAGCAACAGTGTTTTATTTAGAACACCCATTTTATTTGGTTTCACTTTCACAGATGGCTGTCTTTCAACTGGAAGTGGACTTTTTTTTGTTATTGTTTCTATGGTTGTTCCGTAGCAAAAAAGAGAGTAGTTATTTTAGAATGAGATTAAGGTATTGCCAGTTCCTCCATGAAACTGAAATGGCTGCCACATTTCTTATATTATAACATTGACTTTTCCCAATGACTTTCCTTTTTAGTTATTTCTGGAATGTGAGCATCAGTGGTGAGGCCAGCATTTATTGCATGACCCTAACTGCCTTTGAGATATTGCAAAGGACCTTCACTGTAATATAAACTGTCAGTCAAGTTTGCAGTGAGAACAGTAGAAAATAACCACCTGAATTATTGAACATATTACTGTAATTTCTTCACTATAATTTCACTAATTCCATATCAATATCTTAGAACAAGCAATAATTTAAAATCAATTATGACAATTGCAAAATACATTTGCAGATAACCATAAGTTCCTGACTTATTTAGGAATGTGTTATATTTTAGATGTTAAGATAGTGCATTTTTGGATATGTTTTATAGTGAGTTTCATTGCCACAAAACACTTTTGACTAGCTACTATTGCATTCTAGAAGAAAAAAAGAGAAAAGAAGACTTTCATTTAATAGCAATTTTCACGACCACTGGATGTTTCAAAGTGTTTCACAGCAAATGAAATATTATAGAAATGTTGTCACTGTTGTAAAGTAAGAAATGCTGCAGCAGCTAAGTTACTTACAGACATCTTCCTCAAACAGCCATGTGGTACTGAAGATAACCTGTTTTTGCAATATTGATTGAGAAATAAATATTGGCCAGATACAGGGGGTTAACTCCTTTCTTTTTCTTCAAAATAATTTATATGCATGGACAAACATATGGATGTATTTAAATCTTTACATGGGATATTTTAATTTCACTCAAGGAAGTAGACAGGACCTCAGTTTAATGCCTCATTCAAAGCAGCAACTCTGACAGTTCAGTATTCCTCAGGTACTGCACCGGAGCGTCAGCCTTGATTTTGTGTTCAAGTCCTGCAGTGGGGCTTTAACTTGTGATTCAGAGTGAGAATGCTATCAACAGTGCCTGAGCTGAGAAATGGTCAAAAAGAGCCTAATTTCTGCTCTCTTTTGGTATGTTAAGAAAGATGTAAATCAGCTGAAACTGAGTAATACTATAATGTAAAAAATATGAACATGTTAATTGAATGCCCTTACTTGATACTGCATTGGTTGTGGAAGTCGGCAGAGAGGACTTTCAGGTGAAGGAGAAGATTTTCTTCTGTTAATTGCTCCATCCACAGTGTGATCAAGAGAGGGACCCTGTGATAGTGGAAAGTTACTTAGTTGTTTTCCAGGCTGAAGTGGACTCAGTTTTCCAGCAGGAACAAATCCTCGATGGCCTTGATAGAGAAAAAAAAATGACATAATTGAATGGAAGCATTTTTTTTATATTTATTGTTTTAAGTGCAGGTTTAATTGTTACAACTGAAAATATTTAAAATTGCTCATGCTTACAGATCAGCTATGACATTTACTGTTTATTAGAATAATAGTTACCAAACATAAAATAAATGTGATCAAAAAGCCCTTTGAGAAGAAATTAGGATATTTTGCTTTGGGGAGTATAATAGAAACCAACATTACTATGATGGCATGATATAGAGTCATAGAGATGTACAGCATGGAAACAGACCCTTCGGTCCAACCCATCCATGCCGATCAGATATCCCAACCCAATCGAGTTCCACCTGCCAACACCCGGCCCATATCCCTCCAAACCCTTCCTAATCATAAACTCATTCAAATGCCTCTTAAATGTTGCAATTGTACTAGCCTCCACCACTTCCTCTGGCAGCTCATTCCATACACGTACCACCCTCTGTGTGAAAAAGTTGCCCCTTAGGTCTCTTTTATATCTTTCCTCTCTCACCCTAAACCTATGCTCTCTAGTTCTGGACTCCCCGAACCTAGGGAAAAGACTTTGCCTATTTAACCTATTCTTGCCCCACATAATATTGCAAACCTCGAAAAGGTCACCCCTCAGCCTCCAACGCTCCAGGGAAAACAGCCCCAGCCTTTTCAGCTTCTCCCTCTAGGTCAAATCCTCCAACACTGGCAACATCCTTGTAAATCTTTTCTGAACCCTTTCAAGTTTCACAACATCTTTCCGATAGGAAGGAGACCAGAATTGCATGCAATATTCCAACAATGGCCTAACTAATGTCCTGCACAGCCGCAACATGACCTCCCAACTCCTGTACTCAATACTCTGACCGATAAAGGAAAGCAGACCAAATGTCTTTTTCACTATCCTATCTACTTGCAACTCCACTTTCAAGGAGCTATGAACCTGCACTTCAAGGTCTCTTTTTTTTAGCAACACTCTCTAGGACCTTACCATTAAGTATGTAATGTCCTGCTAAGATTTGCTTTCCGAAAATGCAGCACCTCGCACTTATCTGAATTAAACTCCACTTGCCACTTCTCAGCCCATTGGCCCATCTGGTCAAGATCTTGTTGTAATCTGAGGTAACCCTCTTCACTGTCCACTACACCTCCAATTTTGGTGTCATCTGCAAACTTACTAAGTGTACCTCTTATGCTCACATCCAAATCATTTATGTGAATGACAAAAAGTAGAGGGCCCAGCACCGATCCTTGTGGCACTCCACTAGTCACAGGCCTATTGTCTGAAAAACAACCCTCCACCACCACCCTCTGTCTTCTACCTTTGAGCCAGTTCTGTACCCAAATGGCTAGTTCTCCCTGTATTCCATGAGATCTAACCTTGCTACTCAGTCTCCCATGGGGAACCTTGTCGAATGCCTTACTGAAGTCCATATAGATCACATCTACCTCATCAATCTTCTTTGTTACTTCTTCAAAAAACTCAATAAAGTTTATGAGAAATGATTTCCCACACACAAAGCCATGTTGACTATCCCGAATCAGTCCTTGCCTTTCCAAATACTTGTACATCTTATCCTTCAGGATTCCCTCCAACAACTTGCCCAGCACCGAGGTCAGGCTCACTGGTCTATAGTTCCCTGTCTTGTCCTTACCACCCTTCTTAAACAGTGGCACCACATTTGCCAACCTCCAATCTTCTGGCACCTCACCTATGATGATCGATGATACAAATATCTCAGCAAGAGGCCCAGCAATCACTTCTCTAGCTTCCCACAGAGTTCTAGGGTACACCTGATCAGGTCCTGGGGATTAAATTAGATTAGTTACAGTGTGGAAACAGGCCCTTCAGCCTAACAAGTCCACACCGACCCACCAAAGCGCAATCCACCCAGACCCATTCTCCTACATTTACTCCTAACACTAACGGCAATTTAGCTTGGCCAATTCAACTAACCTGCACATTTTTGGACTGTGGGAGGAAACCAGAACACCCGGAGGAAACCCACCCAGATACAGGGAGAATGTGCAAACTCCACACAGTCAGTTGCCTGAGGTGGGAACTGAACCCGGGTCTCTGGTGCTGTGAGGCAGCAGTGCTAACCACTGTGGCACCCATATGCCACTGTGCCGCCCACCTTTATCCACCTTTGCCCATTTCAAGACATCCAGCACTTCCCCCTCTGTAATATGGACATTTTGCAAGATGTCACCATCTATTTCCCTACAGTCTATATCTTCCATATCCTTTTCCACAGTAAATACTGATGCAAAAAGCTCATTTAGTATCTCCCCCATTTTCTGTGGCTCCACACAAAGGCTGCCTTGCTGATCTTTGAGGGACCCTATTCTCTCCCTAGTTACCCTTTAGTCCTAAATATATTTGTAAAAACTCTTTGGATTCTCCTGAATTCTATTTGCCAATGCTATCTCACGTCCCCTTTTTGCCCTCCTGATTTCCCTCTTTTGAACCAGTTTTCAGATTTTAAGACGCATCCCAATTTGTCCATGGCTAAATAAGGAAGTTGAGGATAATATTAAATTGAAAGAAACCCTGCACAAATCTGCAAACTGGTGGGGTCAGAGGATTGGACTGCCTTTGAGGACCCAGCAAAGAATGACAAAAAAAATGACAAGGTGGCAGAAAGTAGATAATGTGAGAAAGCTTGCGAGTAATTTCGTGTGAGTGAAAGCTTCTGCAAGTACTTGAACAGGAAAAGAGTAACTAAAGCTGGAGTTGATTCTCTGGGATGAGTTTGGGAAACTGACAAGAGAAAACAAATGAATGACGTGAGTCACATTAAGTTAGTTTGCAGGAATAACAAGTGATTTGGAAGGCAATGGGATGTTGTCTGTTCTAAAGGAATGAAAACTAAGAGTAGGGCCATATTACTGAAGCTGCACAAACCAATTGTTGGGGGCACATGTAGAATACAATATACAGCTTTGGGTTTTTAATCCAAAAGAAAAACATGCTTTAGAAGTAGTTCTGACAAGGTTTACTCCACTCATTCGTCAGATGGAAAGACTATTTTAGGAAGAATATGTTGTGGGGAAAAAACACCAGTCTCGGAGTCAGAATCGGGATTCAACGACAGAGTTTATTGTTTGGGGAAACCAGAGCTCTGGGGAGTGAGAGACGTCTGGCAGTACGGCTGTCAGCTGCGAGCCTTCTCTCACCCTTGGAGCACATCACGATATTTTACACATTTCATGGTATAATCGTTCATGTATCGAGTCTTTGTTTGCGCAGCATGGTTTGTTTACAGAAAACATGACGGAGTCGTAGTCGGTTTCAGCAGCTACGTGGAAGTCCATTGCTGCAGTAATTAGGCATGCTCATTCTCCCTGAGAAGGAAGATCATTTTCCATTACTGGAAATCTAAGGTATTAACACTTTCATACAGGTAATTAACATTTCTATTGAAGGTGGCGGCTGGACCCAGACACTTCCATGGGCAGTAGATGGTACTGATGTGTATTCTCTCCCTCACCCACCTTAAATTAATCATCTATGTTCTGTTTACTGTGCTGATATCCTGTTGGCCTCAGGCAGTATCTGTGTATGCTTTGCTGTATTTTTCCATGTAATGGCACAGTGGCCATCTTGTGTGCTAAGTGACCAACTTATGACACAACGGCCATCTTGTGTCTGTGAGCCCCATGTCAACTCCCAATTCAAACAGATCGGGTTGATAGCTACCGGAGTGAGAAGTGATCTTAACGAACAGATCAGGTCTATAGCTACTGGAGTTTAGAGCGAGATGTGATTTTATTGAAGCAGACAAGAACTTGAGAGATATGAACAGGGTGGACACCAGGAAAGAAAACTAAGGGACATAACTTAAGAGTAAGAGGTCACACTTTTAAGACAGAGGTGAGAATATGTTTTCCTCTCTTAGGGCCATTGTAGTGTAGAATTCTCTTTTGCAGATTTATTCAAGGCTAAGTTACATGGATCTTTGATAGACAAGATAGTCAAGGGTCATGGACTGCGGGCAAGAAAGTAGAGATGAAACCACAACCAGATTTAATTGAATGCTGGAACAGACTCAAAGGCCAAATGGACTACTCCTGCTACTATGTCTGCTAAAATGAGTTTATTGTAAACTACGTAATAGTGATCTTCTTCCAAGGAACAGCAACTGGTTTAAGCCTGTCCTGGAACAATAATGGAACTACTCACATTGCTCAGAACATTGGGTTTGATTTTCCAAGGAATGGCAGTCACAGTCAGACTGCCACTGCGTTATTACTTTTTCCATGAAGAATCAAGTTTGCATTTCTGGCAGGAGATTCCTTCAGAAATAGAGGGCCTAATCTATCAGGTCTCATGTGGGGTAAGGCCGTCAAGAGAAGTCAAATCACGCCCCTTTTTCATGATTGTAATTGGCATATTCTGTGATTCAAATGTCTATCAGCGCAGACAATGACTCTCGTAGCTCCTGTTAAAGGCTAAGTATGTAAGATAAGTATAGGGTTAGGATGCTTGAGTGGGTAGATGGGCACAATGCCAGTTAAGAAGGGTGCTAAGTGGGTTGGGTATCAGATGTCTACTGCAGTGGGGTCTCTGAAGACTGTCAAAACACGACTCCCATTATTGAAACAACTGTCTAGTCAATGGCATGCATGAAATGTTAAACTGAGTTTATATCCTGCCCTTAGAGGCTACCACTTAAAATTGAATTTTACTTGTTTCTTTGCTTTCTTTTATTCTTTTCAGTCACCCATTGGGCATTTCACTTTAGGTCCTTTTACTTAGATTATTCATTCAATTTTATTTGAAAAGCAGGTCTCAGATGGCACTGAAGATGGGTATTCTATGATTTGGAGCATGATGTCATTTCATGGTTAACCTAGTCTGGTCTAAATACCAAATCCTGCCATTGATTATATACTGAGTATACTTGAAAACTATTCTGATTGGCAAATGCTTGAAACCCATCTGTAAGAAAAGGCAGCAGAATATGTCTGACTTTATATAAGCAGTTTTTTTTATAAGATCTCTAAATTTTTGCCAAGATGCAGAAAAAATAGCAATTATATCCTTTCTCAATCAACTGTGAACCTTTTAGTAATCACTTTCAGTCCAAACGCTACTGTCAAGACAGAACCCTTTTCCCAATCCTGCAGGTTTCACTGTCAATTTGGTCTGTTAGTTTAAGTTTTTAAATTTGCTACAGTTTTTATTAATTTTAATTGATGAAAAGCTACTCAGTTATGATATTTGATTATATAAGATGAAAAGATCACATTCTCGCCCACTTTTCCATCCTCTTCCTGTAGTGAAATGCTAACAGCTCCCACACATGTTCACTTAATTACAGACAATTAGGAGAGAGAACTGTGTTTATTTTCTAAAAACAGTTAAATTCAAAAATTGACTTAGTCATGCTTCTAACTTAGGATTATAAGGCTTGAATATAAAATGAGGAACATGACTTTATACTCTCGGAGGACAAAATTAGAAAAATGTACAAAGACTTGTTGTAATTCTCAAAAGAAGTATTTAGCTAAATATACATGTAGCCAGATCATAAGGTGACACATCCCCTTCCAAACAACCCAAGATATTTTTAAAGCACTGAATGCAACCTTTAACTTGTGACTGTCTAACCTTTGTATGTAGCAAGCTACATTGTAAGGTAGCAGAGTTTTGGAACTATCGGTGAGGGCAAAAAGAGAAAAGATGGGAAACAGTGAAAACAAAGTGACAGAATGCTTGAGTGTTGACAGTGAGCAAAGAAATTACTGTCTTCCAATGGCAGGAAAGAGATAAGGACTGGGTGAAACTGTACGTATATAAATACATGGAGTTTATTGAACAAAGTAGGGAAACTGGAAGCAGAAATTGCTCTAGAGGGATATAAGATAACAGCACTGAGAGAAACGAGATTCAAGCCAGAACAGGACCAGTTACGTAGAATCCCAGGGTTACAAGGCTTTTAGTAGAAACTGGGTAGGGAAAAACAGAGGAGGTGTAGCAGTCTTGGTCAAACATAGTATCATAGTACCTGAATAAGATGCAGTTCCTGAATTGGGAATCTATACAGTTGGAGGTGAGAAACAAGAAGACAGCAGTGACCTTGGTATTCACTATAAATCTCCAAATAGTGGGGAGGAAGTAGATGAGAGTATTTGTAAGTAGATTATGGAAATCATCAGGACAGGTAGGGTTGTGATAACTGGTGATTTCAATTACCCTAAGATAGACTGGATAAAAGGCAGACTGTGGGGCCTGCAAAGGGAGAAATTCCTGTAATGTGTGCAGGAGAACTCTCTGGAATAGTACAGTTGCAGTCCTGCCGGGGAGGGAGCTGTGCTGGGTCTGGTCCTAGGAAATGAGACAGACTAAGTGGAGAATGTCAGAGTTAGGGGAGCACTTGAGAAACTGCAATTTATAATATAATAATATTTAATATTAAGTTGGAAAAGGATAAAAATCAGTCAATGATCAAGATCCCAGACTGAAAAAGAGCAGATTTTAAGGGTTTAAAAACTGAACTGCAGTGGGTTGACTAGAAACACATTTTGGTGCATAAAACAGTGGATGAGAAATGGGAGATTTTCAAAAGAGAGATGAAGTAGTTTGTAAGCTCGGTACATACCCATGAGAAATAAATATGGGTTGTCCAAAGTTAGAGTACTCTGGATGACTAGGGACAATGATAAGAAAATAAAGAAGAAAAATGAGGTAAATTATGCATACCAGAATAATTGTGATAGAAATCAGAAAAACTTTTTTCAATTGCAGGAGACAAGCAAAGGCTGGAGTCAGGAAGGTTAAGAGAAAGTATGAAGAAAGGATGGCAACCTGTGCTAAACCAAAAGTAAAATGTTTTTTAAACATATTAGTTATAGAAGATTATTGAATGATAGAATGAGGGCCAGAAGGAACAAGCAAGCTATACTCCTTACTGAAGCAAAGGGTATGGCAGAGGTACTAAATGAGTATTTTGCTACTGTCTTTCCCAAAGCAGAAAATGGTGACAATGGCCCTTTTGAAAATGTGAGTGTTGAGCAACTGAGCAGAATAGTGATAGATAAAGAAAAAAGGGTGGCAGCACTCCAGGTAGAGAGGTCACCAGGCCCAAAAGAGCACTAAAAGAGCAGCAAATTAAAGACCTGTTGACAGAAATTTTCAGGGCCTCTCTGAGTACAGGATTATTACCAGGAAACTGGAGGATTGCTAATTTGCTGCCATTGTTTAAGGAAGGGGCAAAGAATAATGCAGGAAACTACAGACCTCTCAGCTTGACATCAATAGTGGGAACATTGATGGATGCCCATAATACAGGATAAACATATACACTTGGAGAAAAAAAAAAACATGTTAATACTAAATAGTCAAGATGGCTTTGTCAAGGGCAGGTTATGTCTGACAAATTTAATTGAGTTGTTTGATGAGTGACACAGGGCAGTAGATAGTACTGTGGATGTTGTTGATTTGGTTTCTCAGAAGCATTTGTGACAGTGCCACATGGCAGGTTAGTCTGTAAAGTAGAAATGTTTGGGATTGATGGGTCCTTGGCAACATGGATTAGAAGTTGACTACAAGATAGGAAACCGAGTGTGGGTAGAGACGAGCATTTCTCAGATTGGAGATGAGTTGAAAGTGATGCTCCCCCAGGGTCATTGTTGGGACCCTTGCTTTTTGTGATTTATATCATCAATTTGGAGATGGGTGTTGAGGGCAAATGTCTAAATTTGCAAATGATACAAAGCTAAGGAGAATAGTGAATTATGAGGATGATGCTGACCACCTTCAGAGGGACTTTGACAAATTGGGTAAATGGGCAGATCCTTGAAAGTCACTTTCAATACAGAAAAACGTGAGGTAATGCATTTTCATAGAAGAAACATGGATAGACAATACAGGATCAATGGTACAATTTTGAAGGGAATACAGGAACAGAGGGGCCTCAGGCTCACTTGCATACTTCTCTGAAGGTGGCCAGGCAAGTTGAAACAGTTGTTAAAGAAGATTATAGGATCCTTGGATTCATAAATAGAAGCATAGAGCATAAAAGCAAGGAAGTGGTGCTTCACCTACATATATCATTGGTCAGACCACATTTGAAGTATTGTGTTTAATTCTGGGCAACATATTTAAGGAAGGATGTTAAAGTCATGGAGAGAGTGCAAAGGAGATGTATGAGAATGATATCAGGAATGAGGGATTTTAGATACAATGAAAGATAAACAAAATTGAGCTTATTCTCCTTAGAACAAAGAGGTGACCTTATTGAGATGTTCAAAATTATGAACAATTTTGACAGGGTAGAGAAGGATATTCTGCTTCCACTAGTTGGTAAGTCAGTAACTAGTGGTCATAGTTTTAAGATTGCCAGCAAGAGAGCTTGGAGTGAGATGAAGAGAAATGTCTACTCAGAATTGTTAGGATTGGAATGCACTGACTGGGAGAGTGGTGGACTTGGATTCAAAAGGAGATTTCAAAGAGAGTTGGATATATATTTGATGAATTTAGAGGGCTATGGGGTTAGCCGGATAGTTTTTTTGGGGAGCTGATAGAGACCATGATGGGTCAAATGGCCTCCTTCTGTATGTAAAATTCTCTGATACTTGATATGTATTATCTGCTAGTATTTTAGCACTATGTTATAGAAGCTTGTATGGAACTACTGAGATATTCCCATAGCTAGCATTGGTTTTAGTTGAATACTAGTAAAGATTTCCTATCAGTTAAATAATCTTCTTAACTGAATGTAAAAATTGTTGAGCTTTTGACATGAAAAGTTATATTCTCTTAAAAGTCATATTGACGTGACATTTCATTATTAAAGTAGAATTACATTAAAGTAAAATTATTGTAAAGAACATTTATGTTAGTAATGGCTACACATACAAATCCTGATAAGTATTTTATGACACCTCTTATGGGGACTTCAGTATGTTTTAAAACCTGCCCTTTATTTTGTAAAGCTTTGATTTGATTGGACATCCACCTCTGTGGTCAATGTTAGAATGCATTTCAGACTGAAACTTTGCTGGTGCTGAGGGTCCTCTGGTAAATTATTTATTGCATTTTCAAGCCAATTCCTAATGGTCTTGGACAAACTTGTGTAGCATTGGAAGATTTCTTGAGATTGGGATTGAGGCAGACCATTTCGTTAGAGAAATGTAGATGACAGAAATGGAAAATGCTTCATTTCTCCAACAGTTGTATCCTTCACCCTGATGTGTACAACAGATTTACCTGAACAAGTTCAGATATGCAGTAGATCTATGTATGTTTCTATAGCTCAAGGTTACAGAGAGAGCTGAGGCTTTAGCTATTGTTAGAATGAATCAAAATGTAGACGGCAAAGTAAAGAAAAATCACCCAATTTCAGTGGAAAAATTTAAGTAACCAAAAAACAAAGTTTCTTTAACAATCTACTCTGAACTTTTTTAAAATTTACTATTTGAAACTTTCTTCATTCCAAATAAGATGGTTTTACTTTTTCTATTAAAGAAAATCAAATGGCCTGTGTTCTATATAAAATAAAATCCTCACACTCCGATGGGATGCATCACAAAAGTATAGCCAGCAATGGATATTGATTCCTTACAATGTACTCTTGCAAATTATTTTTGGTGCTAAAGTAAATTATTAAAGAATAGGTGATCCATCAGATCAGAATGTTCTAAACAACCATCACAGTGCAATCAATGTTTTATGCCACTTTGTAAGTATACAGAACCTATTTTGCAATGTTTCAGGATATTTGGTGCAAACTATTTTACCATGTTAAAAAAAAACTGATTCAGCTGTACTTCCATTGAGTGTTCGGCCTGATATCTCAGATTTTTCATGGGACAGTATCATCAGTTACCGTTGATTGCAACCTCTACGTGACCTGAGCTATGGTGGGATTAGTGACAGAATTTGACAAGAAGTTTGGAAAGACCAATCTCAGTCTACTTTTTTATGCTTTTCATAAGCAATGTGGTAAATGTCTTGCTGGGCAGTAGCAAGTTGCCAAGTAAGGACATTATTGCTTGTTAAGTACCTTGTTAACAGCCCAATGTGCATCATTAATGTTCAGCTTCCTGTCTTCGCAAAATGCCAAACAAGCTAGACTTTAAACAAAAACTCAACAGAGAAATTATCCTGGCAAATTCAGCTTTCCACCTGCTCCAAAGAACCTCTATGTTGCATAGAACCAAACAGGATCTCAGGACATGATTCAGGGGTACCAATTGCACACAGCCCTCATCCATAAATATTGGCATTTGTCAATGACTTAGAACCATCATGCATCTCTCCAATATACTTTCAGGCTGCTTGCAAAGCACAGACTTACATTGCAAGGTGTACCAACAACTAGCATTGAAAAGCTGTAGCAAGGACACATTGCACCCATAGATAGAGATCCAGCTAATGGATTAGACCATGTTGCATCTTAAAACTGCTCACTTGCTTAGTGCTTGCACACTTATTCCAAGTTACATATTCATCTGCCTTGTTCTGCTATGTAAGTGACAGGAGATAGAGGGTGATGATCAAAGGGTGGTTTTGTTACTGGAAGTCTGTGTCAAACGCTGTACCGCAGCGTTTGGTGCTGGGTTACTTGTTAATTGTAGAGTACATTAATGTTCTAGACAGGAAGGTAGGAGATTTGATCAGTAAGATGGCACCAATTTTTCAGAAAATTTCAGAAAACATTTGTAGCATAAATAACAAAGAGGAAAACCTTACACTATAGGGCAATATAGATGAACTGATCAAACAGGCTGAACAGTGGCAAATGGAACTTAATCCTGAAAACTGTGATGTGACACATGTAGCGATAACGAACAAGGCAAGGGAGTGCACATTGAATGATAGGACCCGAGCAACTACAGAGGATCAGAGAGACCTTGGTGTTCATGCCCTTGGATTCTTGAAGGACAAGTTGATAAGATGGTTAAGATATATAGAGAACAAAGAAAATTACAGCACAGGAACAGGCCCTTCCGCCCTCTAAGCCTGCACCAATCCAGATCCTCTATCAAAAGATGTCACCTATTTTCCAAGGATCTGAATCCTTCTGCTCCCTGCCCATTCATGTATCTGTCTAGATACATCTTAAATGATGCTATCGTGCCTGCCCTACCTTCTCTGCTGGCAACTTGTTTCAGGTACCCACCACTCTCTGCATAAAGAACTTTCCACACATAATTCCCTTAAACTTTTCTCCTCTCACTTTGAACTCGTGACCCCTAATAATTGAGGCCCCTATGCTGGGAAAAAGCATTTTGCTATCCACCCTGTCTATACCTCTCATGATTTTGTAGATTTCAATCAGGTCCCTCTCAACCTCCTTTTATCTAATGAAAATAATTCTAATCTTCTCAACCTCTCTTCATAGCCAGTGCCCTCCATACGAGGCAACATCCTGGTGAACCCCCTGTGTAAGCCTCTCCAAAGTATCCATATCCTTTTGGTAATGTGGTAAACAGAATTGTGTGCAGTATTCCAGATGATACAACGATAACATGACCTGTCAATCTTGTACTCAATACTTTGTCCAATGAAGGAAAGCACACCATATATCTTCTTGACCACTCTATCGACCTATGTTGCCACCTTCAGGGTATAATGGATCTGCATACCCAGATCTCTCTGGACATCTATTTTCCCAGAACATATCCATTTATCATGCAGTTTGCACTAGAATTGGATCTTCCAACATGTATCATCTCCCATTTGCCCAGATTGAATTCCACCTGCCATTTCTCCACCAACTTTCCAATCTATCTATATTTTGCTGCATTCTCTGACAGTCCCCATCACTATCTGCTACTCCACCAGTCTTAGTGTCATCTACAATCTTGCTAATCAGACCACCTCTACCTTCCTCCAGATAATTTATGCATATCACAAAAAAGTGGTCCCAATGAACCACCTGATGAAGGAGCAGCTCTCCAAAAGCTAGTGCTTCCAAATAAACCTGTTAGATTATAACCTGGTGTTCTGTGATTTTTAACAGTGGTTCTAACACTGATCTCTGTGGAACACCATTGGTCACAGTTCTCCATTTTGAGAAACTCCCTTTACTACTACTCTCTGTCTCCTGTTGCCCAGCCAGTTCTCTGTCCATCTAGCTAGTACACCCTGGACCCCATGTGACTTCACTTCCTTCATCAGCCTTCCATGGGGAACCTTATCAAATGCTTACTGAAGTCCATGTATATGGCATCTACATCCCTTCCCTCATCAATCAACTTTGTCACTTCCTCAAAGAATTCTATTAAGTTGGTAAAACATAACATTCCCTGCACAAAACGATGCTGCTGATCACTGATAAGCCCATTTCTTTCCCAAATGTAAATAGATCTGATCCCTCAGTATCTTCTCCAGCAATTTCCCTACCACTGATGACAGGATCACCAGTCTATAATTACCTGGATTATTCTTGCCACTCTTCTTAAACAAGGGGACAACATTAGCAATCCTTGAGTTCTCCAGAACCTCACTCGTGTTCAAGGGTGCTGCAAAGATATCTGTTAAGGCCCCAGCTACTGCCTCTCTTGCTTCCCTCAGTAACCTGGGATAGATCCCATCCGAACCTGGGGACTTGTCCATCTTAATGCCTTTTAGAATACTCAATACTTTCTCCCTCCTTATGGCGACTTGACCTCGAGTAATCACTAACCTCAACATCCGTCATGTCCCTCTCCTTCGACACCAAGTACTCATTAAAAAGCTCACCCATTTTCTCTGAGTCTACAAATAGCTTTGCTCCTTTGTCCTTGAGTGGGCTAATCCTTTCTCTAGTTCCCTTCTTGCTCCTTATATATGAATAAAAGTCTTTGGGGTTGTCTTTAACCCTTTGCTAAAGATATTTCATGACCCTTTTTAGCGCTCTTAATTCCTCATTTTATATTAGTCTGACTTTCCTGGTATTCTTCCAAAGCTTTATCTGTTTTCAGTTGCCTCGACCTTATGTATGCTTCCATTTTCCTCTTAGCTAGTCTCACAATTTCACCTGTCATCTATGGTTCCCTACTCTTGCCATTTCACCGGGACATGTCTGTCCTGCACTCTAATCATTCTCTCTTTAAAAGCCCCCCTCATATCAAATATGGATTTACCCTCAAATAGCTGCCCTCAATCTACATTCCCCAGCTCCTGCTGAATCTTATTATAGTTGGCCTTCCTCAAATTTAACACTCTTCCTTTAGAACCACTCTCATCTTTGTCCATGAGTATTCTAAAACTTGTGAAATTGTGATCACTACTCCCATAGTAATCTCCTACTGAAACTTCAACCACCTGGCCGGTCTCATTCCTCAACACCAGGTCCAGTTTGGTCCCTTCCTGCGTTGGACTATTTACATACTGCTCTCGAAAGCCCTCCTGGATGCTCCTTACAAATTCTGCTCTTTTAACCTCTAACACTAAGTGAATCCCAATCAATGTTGGGAAAATTAAGGTCTCGCATCACCACCACACTGTTGCTCCAATATCTTTCCATAATCTGTCCACATATTTGTACCTATACCTCCTGCTCACTGTTGGGAGGCCTTGAGTACAGCCCCAACATTGTTACTGCACCCTTCCTATTTCTGAACTCTGCCTGTATTAACTCACTGCTCGAGTCTTCCATAGTGCCCTTCTTCAGCACAGCTGTGATATCCTTTCTGACCAGTAATGCAACGTCTCCACCCATTTTACCTCCTCTCTATCCTGCCTAAAGCATAGATATCTTGGGATATTTAGTTGCCAATCATGCCCTTCCTTCAACCAAGCAATAACATCATACTCCCAGGTACTAATCCAAGTCGTACATTCATCTGCCTTACTTACTACACTTCTCACATTAAAACAAATGGACCTCAGACCACCTGTCCCTTTGCGTTCATCAGTTCCCTGTCTACTCTTCCCCTCAGTCATGCTCACTTAATTATCTAGTTCCATACAGACTTTAGTTACTAAGTTTTTACTGTCCACTAACCTCCTCATTTGGTTCCCATCCCCCTGCCACTCGTCTTCATTAGTCAAGGCATTGAATACACAAGCAAGGAGGTTATGATGGAACTGTATAAAATTTTAGTTAGGCCACAACTGGAATATTGTGTCCAATTCTGGTCACCACATTATATGAACGTTGTGATTGCACTAGTGAGGGTACAGACGGACTCACCAGGATGTTGCTTGGTTTGGAACAATTCAGCTATGGCTTGGGCTGTTTTCATTTAAGTGCCTGAATAAAAAATGTTTGGAGGCGAAAAGGGCCAAGCACAGGTAGATAAGACTAGTTTCATTTAGGATTGTGGTTGGCATGGACTGGTTGGACTGAAAGGTCTGTTTCTGTGCTGTATGTCTCTATTAAAGGAGAGAAAGCTGAGCAGGGATCTTATTGAAATGCACAACGTTATAAGGGACATAAGTCAGGTTGATAAGGGGAAATGTTTCCTCTTAGGGGAAAGGGGTGGAATGCGGTAAAGAAATGAACAGAAGGTGGTCATGTTGTGGGGGGTGGGGGAAGGGTAGGGGAGGTGGGCTGTGTATGACCACACTTGGCATGGTCACCCCATATGTCCCCTAGGGGTACGCAGACAAATAACTAGTGCCATTACATATATAATATATTATTGTCACTTGTGCCACTAATACATTTTCCTTGCCCTCTCTCTGAATCTTTGTGAACTTCCTGGTTCTGTCACACAGGTAGAGGGAGGCTGCTCGGCAGTGGAAAAACATGGGTTTGGAAGTTTGACCATGCAACCCCGGAGGGGTAGTGCTGGGCTCTGGATGTTGAGGGTCTTCTTGTCAAATAAAGTTCTCCCTCTTCAGAGTGAACTTCCAACGGTTAGAAGGGGCAGGCAAAGTGGAGGTGGAGAGCCTGGCTACCTCTGGAGTGTTTAGAGAGGTCTGAGGGGTTTGAGTGTGGGTCCTCTTTTGGCTGGGTCTCTGTGGGTCTTCTGAGAAGTGGACTCTCCTCTTTTGCACTGATTTCCTTGACCAGAATTTCCAGGTCCCTGTTAGAGAATAATAGTGCCATCTTTCCGCTTCTTTGACATCTTATGGACACATCTTTGACTAGGCAGGCAGTCTCTGTATGTCGGAGCTTGACCAGGTGGACTGCGGCCTTCTAAAGCTGAAGCAGGTACCAGGACTGGTGGTTTTTCAATGGATATCTGCTGAGTGAGGGTTGTTTCGCCGCTCCCTCACCACCCAACGCCTGGAGGAAGAACGCCTCATTTTCCGCCTCAGAACACTTCAATCCCATGGCATCAATGTGGATTTCACCAGTTTCCTTATTTCCCAGGGCTCTGGCCAGAAACGTCGAATTTCCTATTCCTTGGATGCTGCCTGACCTGCTGTGCTTTAACCAGCAACACATTTTCAGCTTCCCCCACCTCACCCCAGCTCCAACCTTCTAACTCAGCACCGCCTTCATGACCTGTCCTACCTGCCTACCTTACTTTTCACCTATCCATGCCACCCTCCTCTCTGACCTATCATCTTCATCCCCACCCCCATTCACCCATTGTACTCTTTGCTACCTTTCCCCATCCTCCTCTCTGACCTATCACCTCCATCCCCACCCCCATTCACCTATTGTACTTTATGCTACTTTCTCTCCACCCCATCCCCCTTTCATTTATCTCTCCACTCTGTAGGCACCCTGTCTCTATTCCTGATGAAGGGATTTTGCCTGAAACATCAATTGTCCTGCTCCTCGGATGCTGCCTGACCTGCTGTGCTTTTCCAGTACCACTCTAATCTAGACCCCTGTTGTTTTAGAAATGGTAATGTCGAAAATGGGGATGAAATTAGACATGAGGAATACCATAGAGGTGGGCTAAGAAGTTAATAAGGCGAGTTTGTATGTTTCTGCAATGGCAAGGAAACCTGTTCAACCTTGCTGCAATACATGCCCTAAAACACTGGATGCAATTCACAGTTGGCAAAATTTAAATGTTCCTGACACCTGAGTCTACAGAAATCTGACACAACTAGAGGCAGCCAAGCCTGCACATGCACAGAGAAAAGAATGAGGTTGAATTTTGCCTCCTGGATCAGGAGCAAAAGAATGGAACAACTCCTTGCTCCTTAAATTTGAGCATCAACAAAGTGGGCTGGGTGCTTGTATTTGTATTCTTGGGTGGATGAAGTGGAAATTGAGTAAGGCACAGAGGTGAGTTGTGGAAAGTTAGTGCTCCAGCATGACAAATGAAAGAACTAAACAGAAAAAAAACAGCCCTCTCTCCTCATCACCTGCTCTCATACACCCCACACCTCATCCAACTGAATTCATGCCTCCACCATTCCTAAATCAACCCACTCATCTCCCATGGGCCCTTTGGTTGTTCTATGATAAGCTATGCCTTTTTATCAACACTCCATGTCTCTTTATGACCCCAATGTCAACATTTGCCCCTTCACTCAGAGTCCTTATAGGTCCCATGGCACCTCTACTCTCCCTGACCTTCTACAGTTACAGTTCTGAAGAGTCACTGGAATTGAAACATTAATTTTTTTTTAAAAAATACAGCACAGTACAGGCCCTTTGGCCCTCGATGTTGCGCCGACCAAAGTCTACCTAACCTACACTAGCCCAATAACCTCCATATGCTTATCCAATGCCCGCTTAAATGACCATAAAGAGGGAGAGTTCACCACTGCTACTGGCAGGGCATTCCATGAACTCACAACCCGCTGAGTAAAGAATCTACCCCTAACATCTGTCCTATACCTACCACCCCTTAATTTAAAGCTGTGTCCCCTAGTAACAGCTGACTCCATTAACTGAAAAAGGTTCTCAGTGTCCACCCTATCTAAACCCCTAATCATCTTGTACACCTCTATCAAATCTCCCCTAACCCTTCTTTTCTCCAATGAGAACAGCCCCAAGTGCCTCAGCCTTTCCTCATACGATCTTCCTACCATGCCAGGCAACATCCTGGTAAACCTCCTCTGCACTCATTCCAATGCCTCCACATCCTTCCTATAATATGGCGACCAAAACTGCACACAATACTCCAGATGAGGCCGCACCAGAGTCTTATACAACTGCAACATGACCTCAGGACTCTGGAACTCAATTCCTCTACCAATAAAGCCCAGTACACCATATGCCTTCTTCACAGCACTATTTACCTGGGTGAAGAAGAATGGATAGCCTGTAGACCCGCTGAAAACCGCTTCCCTGACCGGGAATCGAACCCGGGCCGCGGCGGTGAGAGCGCCGAATCCTAACCACTAGACCACCATTCTGTTCTCTTTCCACAGATGCCATCAGATCTGATGAGATTCTCCAGCAAGTCTTGTTTGTGTTTTAGATTTCCAGCATCTGCATTTCTGTGTTTTACTTTAATGTTTATACAATGTTGTTTTCCGTTTGTCAGAATAAAATCTTTAAAATTTGAAACTGTCATGTGATCCTTCTACACAGTCACTGGAAAATTCAAATATCTGTTTATGAGTTATCAATCTCTACAGGGATTGTAATTTTTGCTGAGCAAAATATAACAAACCATTATTAAAGGATACTCTTTCCAAGTTGCATTGCAAATAGCCACCAGATCTGCCCTGGGCATCAGTTCTGTTGCTTGAGACTAAGGTCGGCTCTATTTAAGGCACTGATCTTATTGTAGCATGCTTTAGTCATTGGTCATAAGGTCATGTGAAGATCATGGACAGTGTGTGCTGTGGTGACCCTGATCACCAATCAGTCAGATTCTTGCTTGTTATGCAGGAGGAAGGAATTCAGGAATGACAGGATTGTCACAGAATAGAAGCCCCATGGCAGCTGCCAACAAAGTAAGAAAATAGCTCAATGATTTAAAGCAAATTGTCATAAACCAGTTGCAACTTTAGTAGAGTGGAAGTTTTTGGAATTTGTGAAGCAAAAGAGTCCTTTCAAGCAGCTGTTAGGGATGATGTAGGTTCACTTAGTAAGGCCTTGGAATTACAGAATCCCAAAAACAATGTAAACTCCAAAAGCTTATACTACTGTTTCCAGATATTCACAGGGAAAATGATTAAATTATTTGCTCTTGCAAAATGATTTCAGTGGGTCACGTTACTGCCATCGGGGTTGTAATCAGAAAGGGGTGTGTGGAGGAGTACTGACTATCCCCCCAAGTTCACACATTACAGGACAGGTGACAAAAAACGAAGAGCAGGTAGCAATGGTACTGGTAGTAATGGTAGAGAAAGAATTCAGTCTGCACCAGAAGGCACTATGTGAGATACTGTAGAAGAAAAAAAACTAATAACTTTTCCTTCTTTCCCTTTATCCTAACCACATCATGAAAGCAATTCACATGAAGTTATAGAAAGAAATGGCAGTAGGAGATGAGACTGGCTAGCATCACATAAATCAAAGAAGAAAGCAATAAAATTTTCTGAACTTCATGTTGTCATTACAACACGAGAAAAATGTACAGAGATAATAAGATATTCAATTTGTTCCAGCTTTAGCAATATTAGAGTTATTCAGTAATTGGGAGTGAGTAATTGCTTATAGTCTAATTATTCACATAGGTACCTGCATTTCTAGCTATTAGTTCTTACTGTATTGCACAGCTGGCCAAGCATCAATTGCTCCTTGTACTCTATTATCGCTGTTCACTATATCACATGTATGGAAGGTCATAATGTCATGCAATAGAGATTTTTTTTTAAGCAGCTTGATATTAACTCCTGGAAAAGTAAACTTTGTGCCCATTCAGCAACTCAGCTGATTTTTAATGGCCAAGATTCATTAATATGCTACTTTCTGACCCTGAAGAAAAATGCCAGAAGGTCACTAAGAAAACAGCCACTGCTAGGGTCCAACAGTGACAATTTCTGGACAAGGTAACTACTTTAGGTGAGGAATCCTGGTGCTCTAGTATTCCTTCTGGACCAATGGGGACTTAGTTGCTGTGCCTGGCAGGTTTGGAGTTGTGGTGAAATGATCACTGCTCCACAACTCAGGCCTCAAGTTTACACAGCAGATGGGATTCCAATTATGTATTCAGAAGATGACCTGCATATGTAAAAATGATCCTGTGTGTATTGGGTGGACAACCTTGCCACTTGCTTCCTGGTTTGATTTCCACTTCACAAGGAGTTAGTTAAAATTAATCCCCAATTTATATTCCTTTCTTCTACCAACTTACCTATAACTTTTCAAAAGACATTACCTATCAGACTTTATAGCAATTAGTATGATGGGCCAGTAACCCAAAGTTACATAGAAATTACAACACAACAAAGGCCATTTGGTCCAAATAATCTGTCCAATATCTGGAGTGCATCATTTCTATCCACTGCAGTACTGCATTATACAGCCTCTCAATGACAGTTACATTTATTTTAATGACACTGGGTCAGTTCGCTTAGTTGGCTGGACAGCTGGTTTGCATTGCCGATTGAAGCCAACAGCATGTGTTCAATTTCTACACTGGCTGAGATTACCACGAAGGACTCTTCTTCTTAGCATCTCCCTTTGCCTGAGGTGTGGTGACCCTCAGATTAAAGTACCACCAGTTTTCTTTATCTAACAAGAGAGCAGCCATATGTAAGGTCTACTTTGTATATTATTCCAGTTTTTCTCAAATATATCTTACTTCAGCAAGAAGGTTGAGTGGATTAATAGTTTTGACCACATGGTCAAGAAACTTTCTGAATTTTATTTTAAAACTAAGATTTCCATTAATCTTTGAGTATTGAAATTTTAATTTATGTTTCTCTTAAGCCTTGTTCTAAGGCAATAGATTTTATGATCCAAAGACTATAGGATATGCTTTATATCTCTCCCTCTCTTTAATCTTCACAGAGAAAAAAAACTTTCTATTAAAATTAAAAGTAGTGTTGTTGGCAATATGTGTATCAGTCAAAGATAGTAAGGTGTTGTTTCATTGAAAAATAATGAAGGTTCATTTATTTCGTACCATAATGTGACAAACATCCCAAGTAATGAAAAGACCAGCAAAATCTTGGCTTCAATCCTTGAACTGCAAGATCACTATTGTTGATCTGGGCTTGCTGTAGACGTATTAAAATGGATCAAAAATCAGGTATGATTAAGAGCTCCTGAATTCTATACTGGAAAATAAGCAAATAGATATGTCCCACCATGTGAATCTCTTGTTTCAACTCAAGTATGAACAACAACTCAGGAAATGGAGGAGTAAATTAGGTGGAAGATGGAAGATAAATACCGTCAAAACTAGAAAATGACTATACATATTGCAATTTCTGTTATAAATATGACTGCGAAATTGTTACCTCCTGAATCCACAAGCCATCTATTTGTATTTCCTCTTGTGTCTGTGGTTTGAAGAAGTGCCACAACGTCCCCTCTTTGAAGTGTCAGGTCAAGGTCTTTGTTTCCAGAAACATTACTGGTAACCTGATAAATCTTCTCTGGGCTGTACTTCTTCAGAAGAGTTTCCAGTTTTTCTTCATTATAAGGCTGAAAAAGAAGATACTGAAAATCAACTGAACAACAAACGCCATTGGATAATGAACTGTCAATCGTGTGAATTTTCAACTAGAGAGTAAGTAGTTGATGGAACATGCGGCTGGCTGTCTAAGAACTGCAGAGGGAAGCTTGACCCATTTAAGGGCTGAATCTTATTAGCATTCATGCAGCAAAGTGCGTGTTTCAAGAGAATATCATGATGCAGCTCACCAACTATAACCCATTGTCCTCATTATTCTCATGCAGCCTAAAGGAGCTCTCCTGCATCTTTGGGCTCACCAAAATAATTTTAAAACTTACCGTTTCCCTTTCCTGATCCCCTGGCTTCTATAGTCCAGACTTTCCATGTGAGGAGCTAAATGCTCTGCTATAAGTGTGACTCCACTACTGCTGAACTTGCACTAGGCGAAGGGAGTAAAAATTGACACATATATTTAACTGATCTTTCTGTAGCAACATGTAGAATTGTTATTAACGCAAATAAAAAGTCTGATGAATCTGCAATTAAAAAACAATTACTCCCATTCTGCTAGATTTTAGGCTCCAGTAATCTAGTTGTGTGAAGCCCCCTGGAGATGAGTGATCATAATATAATAGAATTCTACATAAAGATGGAGAGTGACATAGTTGATTCTGAGACTGGGGTCCTGAATCTAAATAGAAGTAGTTATGATAGTATGATGCTATGATTAGTTGGGAGATGTTACTTAAAGGGATAACGATGGAAACATTGGAAAACATTCAAAGAGCATGCGGGTGAACTGCAACAATTGTTCATTCCTGTTTGGTGCAAAAGTAAAATGGGTAAAATGGCCAAACCAAGGCTTACAAGGAAAATTAGAGACAGTATTAATCCAAGGAAGCACACAAATTGGTCAGAAAAAGCAACAAAATGAGGATGAGAGCAGTTCGGAATTCAATATGAAAAACACAAGGATTGGCTATGAAGGGGAAAACAGAGGATGAAAGTAAGGTATGGGGACATACAAATTGACTGTAAAAGTTTCTATACATAGATGAAGAGAAAATAATTGGCAAAGGCAAATGGAAGCCCCTTACAGGCAGAAACAGGGGAATTTATAATGGCATCAAAGAAATGGGTGACCAACTAAATACATACATAATCACAAAGGAACACAGAAATAACATACCAGAAATATTGGAGAAGACAGAATTTAGTGAGAGGGCGGAACAGAAGGAAATCAGAATTAGTAGGAAGAAAGTGTTGGGGAAATTGATGGGATTGAAAGCTGATAAATCCCCAGAACTGATAATTTATATTGCAGAGCCTTTAAGGAAGTGGCCCTGGAAGTAGTGAATATATTGGTGGTCAACTTCCAAGATTCTGTAAACTGGAACAGTTCCTACAGACTGGACAGTAGCTATTTAAAAGGGAGACAGAGGAAAAACCAGGAATTATGAACCAGTCAGATTGATCTTGGTAATTGGGAAAATGCTTAGGGCCCATTAGAAAAGATTTAATTGCTGAGCACTTGGAAAACAATATCAGTATCAGACAGAGTCAGTATGGGTTTAGCAATGAGAAATCATGCTTGACAAATCTACTGGAATTCTTAAAATATGTAAATTGTAGAGTTGATGAGGAAAAGCCAGTAGATGTGGTTTATTTGGATTCACAGAAAGTTTTTGACAAAGAGTCACCTAAAGGATTAGTGTGTAAAATTAAAGCACATGGAACTGGGAGTAGCGTATTGAGATGGTCAGTAAACTGGCTAGCAGACAGGACACAAACTGTAACAACTAATGAGATACTGCTAGGATCAATGCTAGGACTCCAACTATTCACAACACACATTGATGATTTAGATGAGAGGACTAAATGTAATATCTCCAAACTTTTAGATGACACATAGTGGTTAGGGGGATAAGCTGTGAGGAGGATTTAGAGATGATTTAGTATGATTTGGCCAAACTGATTGAGTGGGCAATTGCATGACAGGTGCATTATAATGTGTATAAATGTAAGGTTATCCAATTTGGAGCAAAAACAAGCAAGTAGATTGTCTCTTGAATGTCTATAAATTGAGAGAGGGGAATATGCAATGGAGATCTGGATGTCCATATACACAAGTCACTGAAGGTAAGCACACAGGTGCAGCAGGTGGTCAAGAATGCAAATGATCTTCCGGCCTTCATAGTCAAAGGATAGAGTACAGGAATAGGAATATCTTGCTGCAATTATACAGGGCCTTCATGAGACCATGCCTGGAATATTGTGTACAGTTTAGTTTTCTTTATTTGAGGAAGAATGATCCTGCTAGACGGGGACACAGTGAAGGTTTAACAGATTGGTTCCTAAATCGGATCGATTTACAAGGAGAGATTGAATTAGTTGGGATGGTCTTCACGGGAGTTCAAAAGGATGAAGGAGGATCACAAGAAAATGTCTAAAATTCGAACAGGGGCCAGACAGAGTAGATGCAGGATGGATATTTCCAATCACAGGGGAGTTCAGAAGCAGCAATACATTCTCAAAGTATATAGGGCAAACCACCTAGGACTGAGATAACGAGAGATTTCTTCAGAGTGGTGAGCCTGTGGAATTTGCTACCACAGTAAGCAGTCAAGGCCAAAACATTGAGTGATTTCAAGGCGGAGTTGGATATAGCACTTAGGGATAAAGGGATCAAAGGATATGGAAGAAAAGTGGATATTGAATTGGATGATCAGCCATGATCATAACGAATGGTGGAGCAGGCTCGAAGAGCTAAGTTGCTGACTCCTGTGCTTCTGTGTTCCTATTTCTGGTGGATGGTTTATTGCACATATTTGCAACAAATACTATGCCATTATCTTTGGGTTATTAAAGAACTAGCAAGCAAAAATACCAAATAAACTCTGTCAATACCAAAAATACCATAATATTAGCAATCTTTAGAAGGATTCATTTTAAATTCGACAGTATTCACTATAGAAAATGAAAATGTTGGCGAGGAAGATATAGGGATACTTGCATCTAGACTAGAAGAGATTGAGGCTCACAAGGAAGAGGTATTAGAAATACTGCAGAGTGTGAAAATAGACAAGTCCCCTGGGCCGGATGGGATCTATCCTAGGATCCTCTGGGAAGCAAGGGAAGAGATTGCCGAGACTTTGGCATTGATCTTCAAATCATCATTGTCTCCAGGAATAGTGCGTGAGGACTGGAAGATAGCAAATGTAGTTCCCCTGTTCAAAAAGGGTAGTAGAGACAACCCCGGTAATTATAGACCAGTGAGTCTCACTTCAGTTGTTGTTAAAGTGTTGGAAAAGGTTAGAAGAGATAGGAATTATAACCATCTAGAAAAGAATTTTGATCAGTGACAGTCAGCACGGTTTTGTGAAGGGTAGGTCGTGCCTAACAAATTTACTGACTTTTTTTGACAAAGTGACCAAACAGGTAGATGAGAGTAAACAGATTGATGTAGTCCATTGTTGTTCATCATTTTTATAAATGACCTGGATGAGGGCTTAGAAGGGTGGGTTAGTAAATTTGCTGACGACACTAAGGTCGGTGGAGTCGTGGATAGTGACGAAGGATGTAGTAGATTGCAGAGAGACATAGATAGGATGCAGAGCTGGGCTGATAGGTGGCAAATGGAGTTTAATGTGGACAAGTGTGAGGTGATTCACTTTGGATGGAGTAATCAGAATGCAAAGTACTGGGCTAATAATAAGATACTTGGGAGTGCAGATGAGCAGAGAGATCCCGGTGTCCATGTACACAGATCCCTGAAAGTTGCCACCCAGATTGACAGGGTTGTTAAGAAGGCAAACAGTGTTTTGGCCTTTATTAATAGAGGATTGAGTTCCAGAACCAAGAGGTTACGCTGCAGCTGTTCAAAGCTCTGGTACGGCCACACTTGGAGTATTGTGTACAGTTCTGGTCACTGCATTATAAGAAGGATGTGGAAGCTTTGAAAAGGGTGTAGAGGAGGTTTACTAGGATGTTGCCTGGTATGGAAGGAATGTCTTATGAGGAAAGGCTGAGGGCCTTGAGGCTGTTCTCGTTAGAGAGAAGAAGGTTGAGAGGTGACTTAACAGAGACATACAAGATAATCAGAGGGTTAGATAGGGTAGACAGGGAGAGCCTTTTTCCAAGTATGGGAACGGTAAACACAAGGGAACACAACTTTAAAGTGAGGGGAGATAGATATAAGACAGATGTCAGAGGTAGTTTCTTTACTCAGAGAGTGATAAGGATATGGAATGCTTTACCTGCAACGGTAGTAGACTCACCAAGTTTAAGTGCATTTAAGTCGTCATTGGACAGGCAAATGGATGTACATGGAATAGCGTAGATGGGATGAGCTTCAGGTTAGTATGACAGGGTGGCGCAACATCGAGGGCGGAAGGGCCTGTACTACACTGTAATGTTCTATGTACTAGATGACTTCCAACAACTGAATGCCAAAACATACATAATTTCACCTGATCATCTCACTAAATGCTGCAGTAATTCAATATGAACAATGTTTCCACAATATACATGATGCTGTTTATAAACTGAATGTAAAGTCTTACAAACAGTCTGGGGGTGGGGAGGAAGGTGTGAACATGTGTTTTCCAAACCCACATTTAGTTCATTAATTGTTATTCTTTTTCTATTCGCATAATGGGCTTTCTATACAATGACTTCACTGGGTATGCACTGGAATAGGAATCCTTCAAAAGAGAACCGTTGTTTACTTCTTCAACAGTTCTGCATGCAACATACCTGCTCTATAGGTTGTTCCATCATTGATTCAAATATCTGGCAAAACTTTTCCAGTTTTACACCTGATTTCTGCAATGTTTCCTCAGTTTGTTGCCAAAAGTTGTCTTTGCTACTAAACAGAAACTGAGAGACAAAAATGATTTAGGGACTTGTCTATTATAGCTTTGAATATTGTCATATGAAGGAGTTAAATTGTTAAATTGTCCAAACAAGTAACCATTGACTTAAACCATCAATCAGCAACAAAACCATTCATTCGCTTTATCAAAATGTTTAGCGTAGCTCTAGGAGAATTCATTGTCTCAGTTGTCATTATAAGAATATCTGAGACATGACTAACATCTTCCCACCTTTAACCTACATTTTTTTCTCCATCTAAGGCAGACATGCCCTTTGTCCCATCAAAAAAAGGTTAGCTATTTAGAGCGGCAAATCATCAGACAAAGAAATTGTCACAAGAGATAATTTGCAATGAAAATATTCCAAGAAAACTTAGCTATAAGCTAACTCGGAGAAAGTGAGGACTGCAGATGCTGGAGATCAGAGTTGAAGAGTGTGGTGCTGGAAAAGGACAGCTGGTCAGGCAACATCCGAATAGCAGGAGAATCGACGTTTCGAACATGAGCTCTTCATCAGGAATATTTCCAAAGGAGCAATGGTTACTGCGAGGTTACAACCAAATGTTAATAGCTTTTAATTTTTTGCATTATTTTTAATGGTGAGAAGACCCAACTGAACAACTTTTGAGGCCTGATTACTGCACAGTTTAACGAGTAGCAATGATCCTTACATGTAATATACTTCAGAGACTTGGGCAACCCACAGCAGACACTTCAAAGCACTGGAGGGAGGGTGTCAGGTGGTTGAGGAGGGACAAAGTGTGCCAGGCAAATGTGGGTACAATGGCCACTGGACGGGGGGGTATAGGATGCCAAGTGGATGCAGCAGGATGGCAGTTAAGAGTGCGAGTGTGTGTGTGTGTGTGTGTGTGTGTGGGGGGGGGGGGGGAATGATGCTCAGTTTGGGGTGGGAGATGTGAGCCATAGACCCTTTTTTGTGCAGAGTTTATTGACAATATCAATTGAGGAAGGCTTTCTCCCAGTCCCAATTGTTCTCCCTCTACATGTCCAGACATCAACTAATCAATTAACAGCCATCATATGTTACTTTTCCAACCTTAAATAATTGCTATCCTGATACACTGGGCAAGACATGTTGTTCATCGGCCTGACACCATACTCAGAACTTGGTCATGGCAAAAAGTTATCTAGAGTACACATCTATAAAACAAACTTGAACAAGTTAAACATCACCACTGACTCATGACAGTTTCTCACCTTTGACTAGCTAAAATAGATTAATTTGGGAAGGTGCTGAACACATCCAAGAGATGACATTGAGAACATGCCAACTGGAACATAAAATTTAGGTACTGGAATGAACACAGAAACTTAGCTGCCTCACCATCTGCCAAAACTTGATGCATTGGACTCATCTTAGAACCTACTTAACCAAAACGGAAGCTAGTATTCCTCCCACCCCAGGGATTATCTAAGAGGAAGTGAGTTTTGTCATTATCATGGCAGAGATAAGATGGAAAAGAAAGTGAGAGTCAAAAATGATTTTGGGACTTGATCTATTATAGCTTTGAATATTGTCATATGAAGGAGTTAAATTGCTCAAATTTGTTAAATTGTCCAAACAAGTAGTAACCATTGACTGAAACCATCGATCAGCAACAAAACCATTCGTTCGCTTTATCAAAATGTTTTGCATAGCTCTAGGAGAATTCATTGTCTCAGTTGTCATTATAAGAATATCTGAGACATGATGAACATCTTCCCATCATCCTGTCAGATACTTGCCTTCTTCCCCACCCCCGCTAAAGAATATACACAGACACAAGCCTTATGATGATATAGAAATAGGATGTGCTGGAGAAACTCAGCAGATCTGGCAATATCTGTGGAGAGAAAAACAAAGTTAATGTTTTGTGTCCAACGACTCCATTCTGAAAAACTCATACTATACTCAAACGTTAACTCTATTTTTAGACTATAAGACATTTCTTCACAGATGCTGTCAAACCTACTGAGTTTCTCCAGCACTTCCTGTTTTATATCAGATTTCCAGCAGCAAAATTTTGCTTTTATTCCCTATAATGATAGGGAATGTGTATCAGAAAAAAAAGACATACTACTAAAAAGATAATAAGAGAAACCTGTAATTGCAAATTATTTTCTTATAACTGCATAAAGATTTGCAGTCATCATCATCTCTTCTGTCATGGGCTATGAATATTGCACTATACTTTTATAGCACAGGGTCATTATAGGCAACCATAGGGAATCTCTGTGATAACAGCACAGCAGGCATACATTAGTTGAATGAGTTAGTGTATGGTATTATGGAAGAATCAGCTATACCTGTGGTTCTAAATTCTACACAGAATTGCACAAATGAGTAATCAATTGTGCTTAGTAATGGTTTGGATAATTGCTTGCCCCAGGGTTTTGTGGGTCAGCCTATTTACATATCCACAGGAAATGTCATTAACATAAGTTAGATGTAAAATGGGAGTAGTATGTCGGGTGCTCAAAAATTGTTTTGCAGCCTTTCAAAAGCCTGAAGTCTGCAGCCAGAGGTTCAGGGAGCAGCAGGTAATTCTTGAAATACTCCGTTTCCCGTGTAGGTATTCTGACTGAATGTCCTCTGTGTTCTGTGCCACACCTATACATGTGGCAACTGATAGACTGTAAGGGAAGGAATAGCACAGAGTTACAAAAGAGACTACACCTGACATTACCCTTTTGATCAGCCACTGAGCAGAAGAGAAACAGATTGCTGAGTGTCCATGGGAAGAAGCCTGCAAAGAAATTGTACCACGTGGATCAAGACTGCACTGGCATTGAAGGCCAATTGACCACTAGATCCAAACAAAAAAACAATGCCACATTAATTTTGATGACTTGACCAGGTAGAGAAAGCATTACACTGATCATTCTTTCTTTATTTTTCCTTTGGCACCTAAAACAATCTTCACTGCCCAGAATTAAAAGCTGCATATCCTTTCACAATGCCCCATACAGCAAATACTTGCAGGCCGACCACCTAAACCCTTGTCCTTTACTGTTTCATCTGATGTCTTTACCACCTGACAGACAACCCTCAATTTATGGCCTTTGCTGTATCCATTTCAAGCCAAAGTGACACACAATGCTGCAGATGAACTGGTCATCCATTGAGTTGTTCATGTTTAAAGGTCTCATAACCTTTGATGAGAAAGCTACTGAACTGATCAGGAGGCACTCTGCTCTTACTGTGGGAGACAGAATTTAACTTAAAATCTGCATACCTATAAATGCCTTGTGAAACACCACACAGACAGAAGTATTAATTCCTTTAACTGTAAATGGATAATATTTATCTATTTTGCACTTCCATCCTTTTCTGCATATCTACCATAATAACAACTCAGCAGGAACTTTATGATTTGCGAAAGAAGAACACTCACGCTTGATGTATTTGGAGCACCACCTTGTGTTTAGACTGTATTTAATTGATCAGTAACCTCACATTTAGTTAATATGCAGACCTTGGGAGGATTTAAACTTGACTGGGGTTTGGTGCATGTGCACGACTGCGATATCAACAAATTGCAATATCAATAGGTATTAACAGTCTGCTAACTTCTGAATTTAAAACATATTGACGAACATACAGAAAGCAGGGAAACACGTAGTTTTTTTCATTAATTCACATTGCTGACAAGACCAGTAATTGTTGCTCACGAAAAGATTTCAGAGAGCCAGCTTTATGAACCACACTGGTGTCCATTTTGTATACATGCACCAATAGAGCCATGAGGAAGGGAATTGCAAGTGGCAGTAAAGGGATGGTTATATAAGTCCTAGCCTCCATGGTGATGGCTCTTAGGGGAATTTGTAGGCAATGGTGCTCCCATGTGTCTTTGTCCTAGTAGTGCTAGCAAAGAAGGCTTGTTGAGTTATTGCTTTTAATATACGATAAGTTCCAAAAGATTGCATCTTTCATCATGAATTCTAGCTTTCATTGATAGTACTGAGTTATCTGATAGATTGTAAATCCTTTAATTAGAGACGTAATAACTGTTGTTTTGCCTATGTGAAAAGTTTCTGTTCACAGGGCTTGTTTTGAAAGTATATATTCACAACTATGGAGAAAATTTCTGCCACCTTGGTGATTTTTCACTTTGATATGCTCCCCATTTCTAACCTTTTTAGCAGGTGGTGTCACAAACTGTCACTAGATCAGTTGTGTCCTGATGAAGAGCTTATGCCTGAAATGTCGATTCTCCAACTCCTCGGATGCTGCCTGACCTGCTGTGCTTTTCCAGCACTAGAGTCTCAACTCTGATCTCCAGCATCTGCAGTCCTCACTTTCTCCCATTTATGTAAGAGTCTAGACTAATGCGCTTGGGACAGTGGTTCAAATCCTACTATGGTAGTTGGTGAAACAAGTCCAATAAATTAATAAATCTGCAGTTGAAAGCTAGTATCAGTAACTATATGCCAACAATTATTTACAAACATCCATCTGTTTTCTTTAGGGGAGGAAATATACCATTCATGCCTTGGAAAATTAAAATCTTTTCAAGTTGATCCAACAATCACAAAGGAGAAAGTGAGGACTGCTGATACTGGAGATCAGAGCTGAAAATGTGTTGCTGGAAAAGCGCAGCAGGTCAAGCAGCATCCAAGGAGCAGGAGAGTTGACGTTTCGGGCATGAACCCTTCCTCAGGAATTCCTGAAGAAGGGCTCATGTCTGAACCGTCGACTCTCCTGCTCCTTGGATGCTGCCTGACCTGCTGCGCTTTTCCAGCAACACATTTTCAGCCAACAATCACAAAACTTACCTAGATGAATTTTGAGGGTGCTACACTTTTGGAAGCCTTGCCTGGTATGATTGCCTTAGGAAGCTCTTTCAGGGTAGAAAAATGACTAAACTAGAAAGTTTGATGAGCAGAAATCTGTTCTAGAAGAGTCTCGGCATGCTTCTGCCCCATCTCGTCCTACCTCGACTCTAACCTCTCCCCCCGAGTTCAGGCATTTCCCAAGTACATCCATAACACTAATTACACCCTCCATCTCTTCAGTAACCTCCAGTTCCCCAACTCCCAGTGCTTTACTTTCACTATGGTCATGCAGTCCTTATATATGTCCATACCCCACAAAGATGGCTTCTTCCTCACCAACAGATCCATCCAGTCCCCCTCCACCAATACCCTCCTCTGCCTTGCCAAATCAGTCCTCACCCTTAATAACATTTCCTTTAACTCCTCCCATTTCCTCCAAATCCAGGGGGTGGCCACGAGCACCCGGATGAGCCCAGCTATATCTGCCTCTTTATTGGCTATGTCAAACAGTCCCTCTTCACAGGCACGGTGTCCCAACTCTTCTGCTATTACATCAGTGATTGCATCAGTGCAGCGTCCTGCACCAGGCTGAACTGGAGCAGTTCATCGACTGCACCCACAACTTCCACCCTGCCCTCAAATGCACTTGAGTAAAAAATGAGGTCTGCAGATGCTGGAGATCACAGCTGAAAATGTGTTGCTGGTCAAAGCACAGCAGGCCAGGCAGCATCTCAGGAATAGGGAATTCAACGTTTCGAGCATAAGCCCTTCATCCTGATGAAGGGCTTATGCTCGAAACATCGAATTCCCTATTCCTGAGATGCTGCCTGGCCTGCTGTGCTTTGACCAGCAACACATTTTCAGCTCAAATGCACTTGGTCCATCTCGGACAGATCCCTCCCCTTTCCTGACCTCTCCATTTCCATCTCCGGTGACAATCTCCAGACGGACGTTTACTACAAACCCACAAACTCCCATAACTACATGGACTACACCTTTTCCCACACAGTATCCTGCAAGAATACCATCCCATTCTCCCAATTCCTCTGCTTCCACTGCATATGCTTGGATGAGGAGACATTCCACTTGTGAGCATCCCAGATGTCCACCTATTTCGAACAACATGCTTTTCGTCCCTCTGTCATGCAGACAGTCCTCCACTGCACTACCTCCATTCCCTGTTCCACTGCTCTAAAGCCCCATCCTCTCCCAACACAATAAAGACAGAGCCCCCTTGTCTTCACCTACCAACCCTCCTGTCTCCACATCCAACACACCATCCTTAAACAGTTCTGCAAACTCCAACTAGACCCTAGCACCAAGAACATCTTCCCCTCCCCATCCCTTTCTGCCTTCTGCAAGGACTGTTCCCTCAAACAGTCCTTGGTTTGCACAACTCTCTCAATCAACTCCCTTGAACCCCCAGGTACCTTTCCCTGCAACCAGCAAAGATGCAAACTCTGCAGGTACACCTCCCTCATCCAGGGCACAAAATAGACCTTCCAGGCGAGACAGAGGTACACCTGCCTCTTTTGCAACCTAATTTACTGCATCAGGTGCTCCTGATGTGGTCTTCTCTACACTGGGGAGACCAAACAGAAACTTAGGGAATGGTTCACTGAGCATCTCAGCGGGCCTGCGTGGGCTGGCTGGACCTTCCAGTAACCACTCATTTTAATTTCCCTTCCCATTCCCTTTCTGACATGAACATCCTTGGCCTCCTCCATTGCCACAATGAACCAAAACCGCAAATTGGAGGAACAACATGTCATTTTCCGACCTGGCAGCCTACAGCACAGAGGACTCAACATTGACTTCTCCAATTTCAAATAACCTCCCTTCCCATCCTCTTACTCTCTTCCCAGTTCTCCCCCCCCCCCACCTTCCAATGCTCCGACCCACCAACCGGATTCATCCCTCCCATTGACCAACCAGGTCGCACCCTCTGCCTGTCTTCACCTATCCCCAAATCACCACCATGCCCCTGCCACCCCATTATCTGCAGCTCCCCTATATCCCCCTGAGTCCTGAAGAAACATTACACCCGAAATATTGACTTCTCCACCTCCTGATGCTGCCTGGCTTGCTGTGTTCTTCCAACTTCCTGCCTATCTACTAGAAGAGTTTTGGCCTTAGTAAAGAGCATCATGGATAATGAACGTCACCCATTGTCACAGTATTACTCTTGGATCTATTCAGGAAAAGGGATACAGTTCCTCGGATGCAGGATAAATTGGCTCCTGAGCGCATTTTGTGTCTCGTTCCCAAAGAACTATTAACAGGGCCAATGTTTGGATGAGATTATTTAGTCAGAGTGGACTGACTAATTATGATGGTTTTAATTCATCTTTCAATTAAAATTTAGATTTCTGTGATTGAGTAGCTTTTCCCCTATTTTAATGATTTACTTCTTTATTATTTAATAGATGAGCAATGTAATCATACTGAATTTCCAGATGCAATTTACCATATCCCAGAATGAAAATGAAGTATAGTCAGCCCACATGACATTAAAAACCTGCTGCAATATGGTTGTTTCTTAACTACCTCTGCAATGTCTTAGCAAACTTCTTAGTTCAAAACTAAATAAAATAAAAACAAAGAATTGCAGATGAAGGAAATTAGAAACAAAAAGATTGCTGCAGTCTTCAGGACTCAACACTGAGTTCAATAATTTGAGGGGCTGAGCACCCCCTCCCTTAGCTTTCCCCAATGGCAGCTATTGATTCCATCAGACTGACCTTTACCCATTCCTTTGTCTGTTCAACTGTGGAAGCTGTTTTTTGCTGGACTGCCTGTTTGCAGCCATTTTTAGTCAATGAAGGTGCTGCTTTCGCCTTGGCTTGGCCCCTTGCCCTTAGGTGTCCGTAGTTATGAGAAATTCTGCTTTTCACACATAGCTCATGAATTGTTTATCTACAGACATCTGCTAATCAGCATGCAAATGTAGTGTGCATTGATTCAAGGTCCAAAAACAATAGCTCATTAATATATAGTCTTAGCCAGACCTCAACTCTGCTTGGTGTATGTTCACATAGGCTATCTAGTGACTATTTTGTAGTTCTGTGTTTAATTGAGCAATTGTTAGTTTGGACTATATAAATCCATGGTGATCTAGAGTGCCTTGAAGTTGTACCGGTCCGTTCTAAGATGTGCTTCCCATGATATCATACAATAAACTTCGTCAATGCTCAAGGTCTGAGTACGGAGAATTTCTTCAACACCAACCATTGTTCTCTCTCTCTCTGTGCTTCATTTCCACCTATCATTTACTCCTATCCCTCCTCATCTTCAGTATATAGATCAACTTTTTCTCAGCTAAAATTTGTTATGAAGAAGGGTCACTGGACCAGAAACACCAATCCTATTTTTTCTCTATACTTACTGCCAGACCTACTGAGTTTTCCAACAATTTCTCTTTTCGTTACTCAGTTCAAGGATAATTAGCAATAAATGAAGGCCTTGTTAATGTTGCTAACATCCCATGAAAGAATATAAAACACATTATCAGGCGCAGTAGCTGCCTTGTCCCAAGAACAGCGGTGATGAATACAGAGATCCAGCTCATTGCTGACAATACCCCCAACACACAATATATAAGTAGAGGATGAACGTTCTGGACACGTCCGTACAGGAATGCCTTCAAAGATTCAGGCATTCATAACAGATCATTGGTGACATTTCTGGACTTCTAGAACAAGACCTCCTAAGGATATCTGTGGTCCTAGGTTTAGTCAAGCTCGGAATATTTGCACTTCCAGTTCCTTCCAAGAATCTGCTGGTGACATCTGTAGAATCTTATAAATGGCTGCCTATTAGTGGATCACCAGGGTGACAGGTACCATTTTTGCCAAGGCCAACATTTGCATCTATTTTGTTGCCTATGAGGTCATCATGAGAGTGTCCTCAGATTTGGCACTTGAATTTTCACAGGTAAAGGCAGTCATATATTGTACATGCCCTCAAATTAATCAGCAATATTCATTAATTGAAAGAGATTTCATTCCATTAATGCTCAGCAGGCGTAAAACAGCCAAAACAATATCGTTTGTCTGTTTAAGATACCGGGGAAATTGCAATTATGCCTTCATATTTCATCAGTCAACTATCTGACTGATGTTATAAGTGTCAAGCAGAGTCAACGGGTGGATTCTTGAAGATCAAAGTTATCCTCTAAGGACACAGAAAATAACACCTGTAAGGAACTGTATAATGACACTCAGAGAAGGTGCAACAGGAACAAAAAGAATGATAACTGAGAGTAAGCCAATGAGATACTGATGATGAGATTCAGGTGCCTGGACTGATCCTGGTGACACTGAACATAGAACAGTACAGCACTGTACAGGCCTTCAGCCTTCGGTGTTGCATTGATCAATGAAGTCAATCTGAAGCCTATCTACCCTACACGATTTCATTTTCATCCATATGTTTATCCAATGACCGTTTAAACATCCTTAAAAGTGGTGAGTCTACTACTGTTTCAGGCAGGGCATTCTATGGCTTTACTACTCTCTAAGTAAAGAACCAACCACTGACATCTGTCCTATACCTATCACACCTCAGTATAAGGCTATGTCCCCTCGTACTAGCCACCACAATTCAAGGAAAAAGACTCTCACTGTCCACTCTATCTAATCCTCTGATCATCTTGTATGTCTCTATTAAGTCATCTCTTAACCTTCTTTGCTCTAACAAAAACAGCCTCAAGGCCCTGAGCCTTTCCTCATAAGACCTTCCTTCCATAGCAGGCAACATCCTAGTAAATCCGCTCTGCATCCTTTCAAATGCTTCCATATCCTTCCTATAGTGCGGCAATCAGAACTGTACGCAATACCTTTTAGTAAATATCCATTAGAGTTCCAGAATGGTAGTGACCAATTGCAAATTATGCAATACAATGAAGAAGAGAGAACTGAAGCTGCACAAGTAGGAAGGCTATGATCACTCTTTGGAGGACAAACTGGGGAAGAAGGAACAAGAGGAGCCTGTACTTGTAGCTGGTTAATTATCAGATGTCCAGGACTGACTCATTCACACATGCTTAATCTAAATCTCATCTGACACATTGATGCTGAACTCACTGTGTCCATTTCCAGAAGCCAGTACAAAACAGTCCCAACAGTTAACAACCTAACCTTCTTACTGACATCCGTTGGTCATCCCAATTTCCTCAAGGCTTACAGCCACTGGACAGGTGACAGACAACGGAGGTAACTGGTCAAGGAAACGTTGAAATAAAAGCCTGAAAATTAGTGACTGGGCAGATGGTCCGAGTCAGTTCAGAACGTGGATCAGCACCGCATAGGTCTGGGTGCCAGGAATTCCTAATAGTATTTTATTGGCAACAGCCAAATTAAGAGCTTGAAGAGCTGGTCCATTAACCACATTTAAAGAGGCATGTGCAGCAATCAGGTAGGCTGAAGACAAGAAGGGGGTGAGGAAGGTGCAGTCTCAACAACAGGAAAGCAGAGGAAGGTAAGAGAACAAGAATGAGCTGCTCCACAATTCAGATATTCCTTCAGAGATGCTTGTGCAAACAGAGAAAGGAAACAGTCCTGTTACCAGCAAACAGATGGGGAAGGCCAAGTCTCATCACTGATGCATAGATGGGGCCAACAGACACTGTAGAAGCTGAATGGTTATTGCAGGAACCTAGATCCAGTGTATGAAGAGATTCAATGACCTTCTGTGATCTGGTAAAGTGAGTGGTCATTAGAGCCGCAAACTGGAAACACAGAATTAATTGTAAGATAGCCAGGAAATGTGGGGCCAGGCTGCACACAAATGCGTGGGTAAATTCTGCACGAATGGCTGAATTGGTATCATATCATACCAGCTTAATGGCACAATGCACATTTATAGTGTCTGAATAACCATACCTGCAGGAGAAGTGCATTCAGCAGCGTCATCAAATCTGTGGTGAAGTGCCTTTCATTGCAGTGGTGTACGAATAGCGGATAAAAACATGGAGAGTAAATGGATCAGGGCTGGGCAGTCTGCTACTAAGGACATGACAAGTGTGAAAGTTATTAGACAGTGAGTAAAGTAATAGTTGGCTCTAATATTTCATAGATTCTGGGGGCTTGTAGAATCTGCGTGGGCCTTTAAAACCACAGAAGCTCCTGACCATAGGGAGGCACCAGTTGACAGAGCAGTTGTTCCATTTAAATAATTTCCCTTCACCTACTACGGCAGCTAATGAGGAACAAACAATGGTTCCCATTCCACTGTTAAGTTCAGATTGTGGAGTACCCTCTGATGACAATGTCACTTCATTCCAGCACACATCAACAATCATGTTACTGTGCTTTGCTGCAAACAGAGATGAGCTTCAACATCCTAAAGGCTACAAACACGAGGAATAATCCATTTCTCATTGACGTTAACTGCTGCTCCATGATGTCGTTTAGTTCCACCACTCCATATCTGAAGTGACACAATCTTCATAGACATTGATACTCAAACGCTTTAATGAAGTTGAATCTCTGACAGTAAATCTGGGTACAGGCCTTCTGTCACAATCAGACTACACACTTGTCACCATGCTCTCTCCTCATCCATGTCCAATGGCTCCATCTAGTTGTTGAAGCTCTCCTGGCAGCTGCATTCCTGCCACTCTCACCATCATTGAGGAGCATCATCAAACAGCATCCACTGGATTGAGCCTCAGGTGCCCTGTTCCCAGTAGCTCCTGTCTCTGGGAGACCCCTTTCCAAACACAACATTTTGCTTTGGCCCCACTATGTGCTGTGCCTCTAAACTTATACAACCATTAAACTTAGGAGCAGAAATTAGGTCATCCAGCCCATTCAGTCTGCTCTGCCTTTCAATTATAGCTGATAGGTTTAATCCTATTTTCCCACTTTCTCTCTGTAAACTTTGATTCGCTTGTTTTAAATATAGGGGTACCTCGATTATCTGAATACCAATTATCCGAAAATCAGATTATCCCAAGGAGATCTCGATAGAAACATTACATCAAAGACATATTTCCAATAGTGATCGTGTCTTTTGTTTACAGTGATTAAACAGGCACTGTCTCCAAATGACTGACCGCCTGCCCTTGCTCTCTCCCCACACTTTCCCTGGAGTTTTACAGAGGGGTGTACCCTAACCCTCCGCTACCCAGAAATAATCTCTCCAACATTGTCCTGTGCAGGGCAAACAGGGATCTTGTCAAAACTTTGCAGTAAAAAGTTGTGCGTGTGGCTGTGGCTGTGTGTGCGAGTGCTATTTGGAGACTTACCCCACAAAGGCAGCTGCAGCAGTCTTGTTGTTGGTGTGCAGTTCAGATGCCCCGGAGAGGGGGCGGGGGTGGACAGAGCGGGGGTGGCAGGGGCTCGCGCACTTTATGCTGGTGGACGGGGACTGTGTTGGACCGGGTTGGGGGAGCAGGGGTCGGGATTGGGGGCTGGTGGGGGGGGAAGTGTGGTATTGTGGGCGGGGGCTCGCATGCTTTCTGCTGGGGGCAGGGACAGGGTTGGACTGGGTTGGGGGGTGGTGATGGACAGGGTGCGTCAGGAGGGTGTTGTTGGACGTGGGTAGGTGGCGGGCGGGGGTGGTATTGGGGGTGAGGTGTCACGCAATGTGTGCTGCTGCTAGTCTCCTGAACAAGGAGCAGACTTTAAAACTCCGAGCCCCAGAGGATTTTCCAAATAATCGATTATCTGAACGAAATAGTGCCCGCCCATCTCGTTTGGACAATTGAGTTTCCACTGTATACTCAATGCCCTGGCCTCCATAGCCTTCTGCGGCAATGAATTCCATAGATTCACCACTCCCTGGCTGAAGCTGTTCCTCTTCATCTCTCTGTTCTAGAGGGTCTTCCCTTTACTCTTAAGACTGTGCCCTCAGGCCCTCATCTCTCCTGCCAATGGAAACATTTTCCCAATGTCCACTCTGTCCAGGCAGTTCAGTATTCTGTAAGTTTCAATCAGATCCCCCTTATCCGACTAAATTCTATCAAGTACAATCCCACAGTGCTCCAACGTTCCTCATGTTAAGGCTTTCATTCCTGGGAACATTCTTGTGAATGTCCTCTGGACCCACTCCAGAGCCAATACATCTTTCCTGAGATAAAGGGCACAAAATTGCTCACAATACTCTAAATGTGATCTGACCAGCGACTTATAAAGCCTCAGAAGTACATTCCTGCTGTTATATTCTAGTCCTCTCGAGATGAATTACAACAATGTATTTGCTTTCCTAACTACTGACTCAACCTGCAAGTTTACCTTAAGGGAAACCTGGACTAGGACTCCCAAGTTCCTCTGCATTTCAGATTTTTAAATTTTTTCCCCATTTAGAAAATGCTCTATGTGCCTCTATTCTTCCTACCAAAGTGCATGACCTTGTACTTTCCCACGTTGTATTTCATCTGCCACCTCTTTCCCCGTTCTCCTAACCTGTCCAAGTCCTTCTGCAGCCTCTCCACCTCCTCAATACTAACTGCCTCTCCCCCTATCTTTGTATCATCTGCAAACTTAGCCAGATTGCTCTCAGTTCCTTCATTCAGAACATTAATTTTTTGTGAAGAGTTGTGATCCCAACACTTGTAGAACACCACTACTGGAAGATCACAGACTTCTGTCCCAAGAAGGACCCTTTTATCCCCATTTTCTGCCTTCTGTCAGACAACCAATCTCCTATCCATGCTAGCACCTTGTCTCCAACACCATGAGCCTGTATCTTACTCAGCATCCTCTTGTGCGGCACCTTGTCAAAAGCCTTCTGGAAGATCAGATAGATAACATCCATTGGCTTTCCTTGGTCTAACCTGCTTGTTACCTCCTGAAAGAACTCCATCAGATTTATCAGGCATGGCATCCCTTTGGTGAAACCATGCTGACTTTGCCCTACTTTACCATGCTCTTGCAAGTATTCATAAATCTCACCCTTCACAATGGATTCCAAAGTCTTACCAGCTTCTGAGGTCAGGCTAATCAATCTACAATTTCCTGTCTTTTGCCTTACTCACTTCTTAAACAGGGGGTTACATTAGCAATTGTCCAGTCCTCTGGGGCCCTCCATGACTCCAGCGATACTTGAAAGGTCACTACTGAAGCCTCCACTATTTCTTCAGTTATCTCTTTTATTACTCTAGGATGTAGCCCATCTGGTCCAGGTGATTTATCTACTTACAGACCTTGCAGTTTCTCTAGCACCTTCTCCTTGGTGATGGCCACCATAATCATCTCTGCCCCCCTACTCTTTTAAATTTTTGGCATATTACTCTTGTCTTCCACCATGAAGATTGACTCAAAGTACGTATTCAGTTCCTCAGCCCCACTTCTATGTTCGCCATTACTACTTCTCCAGCATCATTTTCTAGCAGTCCACATTTGCCTCTCTTTTGTCCTTTATATATCTAAAAATACTCTTACAATCTTTCCTCATATTACCAGATAGCTTCATATTTAATCTTTTTCCTCCTTATTTCTTTCTTCATTGTCCTCTTGTCTTTGTAAGCTTCTCAATCCTCTGGCTTCCCACTGTTCTTTGCCACATTATATGCTTTATCTTTTGCTTTTATGCTGTCCCTGACTTCCTTGGCTAGCCATAGTTGCCTCATCCTATCTTTATCTCCTCGGGATTTTTCTGAATCTCCCAGGTTACTCCCAGAAACTCCTGCCATTGCTATTCCACTGTCTTTCCTGCTCGGCTCCTCTCTCAGTTAATTCTGGTCAGCTCCTCCTTCATGCCTCTGTAGTTGCCTTTATTCAACTATAATAGTGTTACATCTTATTCCACCATCTCCTTCTCAAAATTGTAGAGTAAATTCTATTATATTATATTCACAGCCTCCTGAGGGTTCCTTCACCTTAAGCATCCTCATCAAGTCTGCCTCATTGCACAACATTAAGTCCAGAATTGCCTGATCCCTAGTGGGCTCCATTACAAGCTGTTCTAAAAAGCCATCTCTTAGACATTCCACAAATTCCTTTTCTCGTGATCCATTACCAACCTAGTTTTCCCAATCCACATGCATATTGAAACCCCCGTGACCACTGTAACCTTCCCATTCTAACACACATTTTCTATCTCTTGATGCATTTTATGCCCCAAATCCTGACTATTGTTTGGAAGCTACATCATCTGACCGTACTTCATTTCTTGCTATTGATTTAATTTCATTTTTTTACAAAGTAGCCCCACACCCTCTGCCCAAATGCCTGTCTTTTTGATAGGATGAATATTCTAGGATATTTAGCTCCCTATCCTCATCCCCCTTGCAGCCACATCTCTGTGATGCCCACCGCATCATACCTGTCAATTTTCATCTGCGCCACAAGCTCATTTACCTTATTTCATATACTGCACACATTCAGATACAACACCTTCAGTCCTATATTGACAGTCCCTCTTCTCATTATTATTCATTTATCCAGTGTGTTCAAAGTTTGATTCCTAACCTTTTCTAAACTCATTATCCTTTTTTTGTGTACTGGATACTTTAATAACCTCTCCTGATTCTCAGTTGATAACATCTCTTTTGAAAGCGTAACCCTCAGACTGCTTTACAGTATAGCTGACTTCTCCCACCACAACTCCGCTGCTTGCTAAGATCATGCCATGTTTAAATAGATGAGACTCTGATCCTCAATGCATTCCATTGGTTGTTTGTAGGTTCAGAAAAAGATGGGCTGTTGAAAGAAGCCATCTGGCTGTTGAACAAACTTAACTGCTGTCATCAATATATCAGTGATCCGTCTTCCCTCTTGCATCTGGTAACTTTGATTGGTGGCATGATACTATAGGTTAGTTGACCTCACACAGGCTCACCCTGTTTTACCATCTTCTTACTTCCACAAGGTCAATAAATGCTGCCCAAAGTTTACAATGCATAAGCATGGAATGTAAACTTGACAATTTATCAGTGTTAAACACCCAAGTGATTATCCTTGAGTAACTACAAATCCTTTCTCTTCCTTTTCCTGTGACCCCTATATGCTCCCCCTGTAGATTCAGTCAAACTTGAAGCTGGCTGCTCATTTCCAAGTTCTGCTTTCTCAATGTGGCCAACATCCTCTAGCTTTTGGATCACAGGCCACCAAAAACTGCCCCGCCTACATCAGTGCAGGGGCAAATTCTGTCATTGCTAACAGGAAGCAGACTTTGTGCTGAGCAGAATGCTGGGAAAGCTAGAATCTGGGTATTGGCACTTCAATGTAAGATGACACTCACCTTTCCAGTCTGTCAAGGTCATTGAAACTGTTGCAGCAGTGTATCCAGAAGTGAAGCACCACACTCCTCAAACACTACCTTTTCAGATGGGCCAGCTTGGTCTTAGTGTAAAAAATGAGGTCTGCAGATGCTGGAGATCACAGTTGAAAATGTGTTGCTGGTTAAAGCACAGCAGGTTAGGCAGCATCCAAGGAATAGGAAATTCGACGTTTCGGGCATAAGTCCTTCATCAGGAATGATTCCTGATGAAGGGCTTATGCCCGAAACGTCGAATTTCCTATTCCTTGGATGCTGCCTAACCTGCTGTGCTTTAACCAGCAACACATTTTCAACAGCTTGGTCTTAGTGCTAAGCTTCTTTCCCCAGGCCACTCCGAAAAAATGCCTCTTAAAACATGATATGCAGTAACGTGTCAAGGAATCATGGAGCAGCCTTCCCTTGAGAGTTTCCACGTTGCAAGTAGCTGGTACTTTTTCTTCACAATGGGTCTGTTTCTGATCCCCTTTTTCAATATTGAACCTTAAAATCACACTGCAGGTTGTCATTATGCTTGCCCATTTTAAATGACCAGGAAGTCTGGAAATGAGGTATCGATATCATGGCTCAATTAAACAGCCACTGGAATAGTCACTCCTTGAAATTATGGATCTCCAGCTCATGAACAGCCATCTTTCCCCTGAACGAGTCTAACCATTAGGATCCAACACTTCCTTCCCCTTGAAATATTTTAACATTCTACCATCTTAATAGTTCTACTTAAATAGCTTATCAGATATTTTTAAATGTGGCTTTATCATGTCAAAATAGTTACTTAACTGAAAATTAGGTTTGCTCATTATTTAGTGGAATGTGATGCAAGCAAACCAGATAACTTTGACAGACCAGGTAATTTTAACAAGTTTAAAAATTCAATTTTTCTCATGATGGTTCAACAAGTTTATATTGCTTATAAAAGGCTTACAGATCAGGAAGTGCTCTCTCTTGAAATATCAGCACGTATTCACATGATATTTGGTTTGGTCATTACAGAGCTTAGCACATTATTTCTATCAAATCTCCCCTCAGCCTTCTCTCCAAGACAAACAGGTGACTTGGTCATGCTTTACCAGCCTCACGTGGAGTTAGTTGACCCACATTCTCAGCCTTCTCTCTGGGTTCAGTTAGTTTAAACTCTCCCCAACAGCACTATCAAATGCTTCACAAGGAACTTGGTCACAACTTCTTTCCACTGCAACTCATCAGGAGTGTACAAGTGCCATTTCCCTTACAGCTAGTCCCAGTATTCCAGGAATGCAATGCCCTTCCTCCTGCATCATACCTCCAGCAAGACATTCATTTGTCTTCCTTTATACTTCTGTACAGGGAGAAAGTGAGGACTGCAGATGCTGGAGATCAGAGCTGAAAATGTGTTGCTGGAAAAGCACAGCAGGTCAGGTAGCATCCAAGGAACAGGAGAATCAACGTTTCGGGCATAAGCCCTGAAGAAGGGCTTCTGTCTGAAACATCGATTCTCCTGTTCCTTGGATGCTGCCTGACCTGCTGTGCTTTTCCAGCAACACATTTTTAGTTCTGTACAGACATGCACATGGCACTGGGGATAACCCAAAGATTACTATACTTGATGTCCTGCTTGTTAATCTTCTGCCTAGTTCCACAAATTCTGATTGCATAACCATTCTTACCTGTCAATAGTAGCAATCTGTACCATAACCTCAAGCTGATCCCCTTCTCCCAGAAGAAGGTCCTGTAGCTGTTCTGTGATAATGTAGGTCCTAGCAGCAGGAAGGCAACATACTATCATTTTGAACACCACAGAAATGCCTGAGTGTTTCCTGAACTAAAGAATCCCTTTATTACTGCTCTTCCACTCTTCTTCCTCCTCTCCTGTACAACTTGGCTATCGAATAGATGTAACAAAAAGCTTCTCTCTTCTGTGCACAAAGAACAAACTCAACTTGGCCTCAGTGTGACCTACCCTTTTTAACATTATGTCTCTTATGTCCTTTCTGAATAAACTATTCATTTCATAACTTTATAATAATTGTCACACTGATGCCAATTTATGCTGTAATCTCCATCAAAATTGTACAAAATCCTTTCCTCTTCAGACAATTTTCTGTTGTCAATTATTTTTTGTCTCTGAGAGAAATCCCTGTGCTTTGGTGATTCCATTTGTAAACCAGGTGCTGATGATACTGGGCTCAGCTACGTATCACAAACCTTCCCTGCTTAATCTCCTGCAACCAATTCTGATAATGTGATGACTCATTTATAAATGTTAATTTCATGACCTAGTGTGCTGTTGCTTTCTTGAGCATGGAAATGTTTGTTGGAGTGTGTTGGAGCTAATGGAGGGAAACTGGTGCACTTTCAGTGATCTGCAACCCTTACAGATAAAAGCAACTTTACAGAAGAGCTAATATTTTCCACAAAGCTAGGTTAGATTTGTACCTAGTCACCAGATAGGAAAAATACAAAATTGCTATTAAATTCATCAATGAATCCCTCTAATTCAAGTGACAATGCAAGCTGAAATATTACCTCATGCAGATGCTGAGTGATGAATTGAAGCACATTGTTGGCCAAGTCACGATGAATGGTCATAATTGCTTGAAGAATCTGTGATTGTAGCTGTAGTACAATGCTGTTAAATTTAGGGAGCTCAATAAGTAATAAAGAATGCAGTGCTTTGTACGTCTCTATAGCAGCCTTCTCTTCATAAGACGCATTACCTTCTTCCTTTATTTTCTCTTGAATTTTTTCATAATCTAAGAACTTATCATTATGTTTTTTAACCAGTTGCTGTGGGCTACTGAACAAATTTGAGAGGGCACACAGCGGTTCATAAATTATTGATTTCAATCTTCGTTTCTGTTTGAAACAAAAACATTTAATATAAACCACATGTAAAATTAAATCTCTAATGCTTACTAAATGTATGTCAATACACTGCCATTACTTACAAATTCAGGAATTATCATCTGATGAAGTATCTGTATAAATTCTTGATAGCAGATTGTAGTATGTTCATCCACCAAATTGGGTACATAATGGTAGGACTGTAAGTTTTGAAAATGCTGAGCCAAAATTAAAGACAATACAATTTAAAGGTGGAACAATGCCAGATGTAACTGTATTTTAGTGTATAATGGATGCATGATTCTTTGACATTAGTATACTTAGCTAATATATCATGTCAGCTTTAGAAAGAGTGCTAAATATATCTGAGGCCAGCCATTATTTGTGCAGTAACTGTTTCTTCACCTTGAATTACCTAAATTTAATTTTGGTTTTCTAGAAATTGGATATAGGGATCAAATAGATTTCTTCCTTTAACTTAGGGGGAAGACATGTTTGATAGAGCGAGACCAAAAATGAAAGGTTAAAACCAGTGCCGTGAGGAAAAAAAAAGAATCAATCCTTCAATGAACTCGATAGCCTTTGTTAAAAGCAATCCCTCTGAGCCTGTATGTGACCTGATGGTACACATTTGCCATATTTCAATTTTAAAGTTCCTCTGTTATCACAGTTCTTAGCCTGATTCTAGATAAATTTAAGTGATGAATTATTGCTTTTTAAATGTAAATACTTCACTCAAGTGATCCTTGTGTCAGTCTTTAGACTCTATTTTATGCATGATAGTGTCAATTAACTGACTGAGTATCTAAGAATGCATATGCTTAATGCAGATGGATTTATATTAGAATATAATAATAGAGGAAGTTACTAACCTTGCTAAGCCTGGATTATTGTGGAGCTTGAAAAGATCAGTAGGCCTTTATAAATAGTGTGTGAAACACAGTTCTGCAGTTCTTGACTTCATTTCTGACTCTAGAAATGTGTGCCAGCACAGGGGTAAGGTAGCAAGCCAGCATACAATGTTCCCATTCTTGCTAGCTTCATTGTGGCAGTGGTCATTTCAACATTATTGTCCACCATGTCCCTAGATAGTTTTGATGGAGTTTCTTTAGAGATATGGTTTTTCCAACCGTGGAGAACTCATGAACCAGGGTGACTGTAGTTCTAAGTCAATATTAAAGTAAAAAAGCCAAAAGGCCATTTCTTTTGAGAAACATTGCTATTCTTACTTTTCATAAAGCTGTAAATCACACATTGCTATTCATAATATCAGTTACAAAATGCTTCAATCCACTTCACACCTCTTAATGTTGTTTAAATAAACAGCCAAACACTGGATAAACCTTTGTTGAAAAGATCGGGTTAGTACATAGTAATTAAAATTTTAATCAAACAAAATGAGTACTGTCCTGCAAGCTGTGCCAGCATTGCTTCAAATGCTGAATTCATTAGACAACCTTGAAATTTGACCCAAAATTCATAACTAGGCCTTCAGAAACAGTTCGAGCTGATAGTCAAACATCTGTTTTGCCAGATGTCCTCATTATGAATGCTTGAATGAGCATGGGGATAGCTAGGTTAATTTAGCTGACATCTACATTACTTTGTAATAACCTGTTCTTTCCTTGAAGAGCTTTTACAACGTCTGTATGCATATTTACATAAGATGTGAAGTGGATTAAAACTTTCTGTCAATGACACTACAAATTGCTAAATGCGCTTGACATTTTTACGAGATTGTAAAATGAGCAGCTCTTTTCAGAAGAACTTCTTAACACCCCTGCTTATGCTGTCAATTTCAGGCGACTTACAAAGACTTGCTAATGGCTCCATTGATTCTGAACATAATAGATAATAAAAAATATTATATTGGAAAAATGGAAACTGCATGGGGAATGTGAACAGCCATGGAGGGGGGCTGTGGAGATTTGAGAGGGTAAGAAATATATGAGAGGCATGAGGATGAATGATGGAGGATCACACACAGTGATCATTACAACTGGGCCAATGTCCCAGTAAACATAGGTGAGCCTTCTAATCAGCTGGCCTTCCCATCTGTGCACCACAAGTTTGAGTCTGAATGCAGAAGTGCTGGGCTTATCTGTTGTCCATGCCCACTTCATTGACAATATAAATAGGCCAGGTAGGTTCCCTCAATGTAGAGGCAGGATCAGAGTATTTGTAACTCCCCCATTCCTGATAACTGTCTCCTTGACAAAAATCAATATTGGCAGTACATTTTTCAAGATTTCCTTTGGAGTTATATAATCCAGCAGTTGCGGTATGTGTGGCATGGAAAGATACTTTAAGTAATGTAGGTTTATTATTCTTATAAGTATCACATCTACATTTTTTTCCTGAAAGTTACCCTGTTGCCTCCCCCAACCCAAACCCTATATACATACAAAAGCACATGAAAGAAAGTGAAAAACAGAGTTAGTTTTCCATGGCTGAAACTAATTTCAGACTGTTGGCATCAAATGGTGAATATTCATTTTGTAAAGGCCACCACAGAAATAGAACATTTTAGTTGAGGCTGTCTATCATATGTCAAGAGAGACTTCTAAATTTGTAATTATGATAATAGAGTTACAGAATACACAATTACTTCAGATATATGTAGGATTTTGTAATTATATTTTCTATTTAGAATAAGTTCTTTACAATAGAATGATTTATAACTTCTAGATAAATGTTCCATTCTATATTATTCACAAAAATATTTGGTTAAACAAACAGAATATCTAACAGAAAGGCAAAAAGACCATAAAAACCTGAAATTATTGGGGGAAAATTATGCACATAATTAATATATTTAAGTAATACACTATTTACTTTAAATGTGTAAAGGCTCCAAATATCTATCCAGTACCTGTGCTTCATTGGTCTAACAAAGTTATAATAATGAAATAAAACTATATTAAATAAGTAAGTATCCCAGCAGTATTTATGAATAAGAACCCAAAGAATATTGAAAATTGTTGATATTTTTCATCTCTCACTTAAATTAAATTTGTCTGTTCTGGTGTGTGTGCAAGTCTTTTTTTTTCTATAATGAATATTGCATTCATCTTCTGAATTCAAACACTTCTTTGTTGCAGACTGATTTTTCCCACACTACAATGGTAGGCTTGGGTTTGGGGTTTAAGGTGAGGAAAAATCTGTGTCAAGGTGGTCAACTTTGTTAAGAATTACCCCCCAGTAGGCATTTCCACTCTATAAGCAGTTTAGACTTTCCAGTAAAATGCTCACTTCTTAGACATTCCATTTTGAAAATGGTAGTTAGGGAAATCAGTCATGCAACTCAAGTTTGCTAACAGCTTCTGCCAACCGAAACTCAGATACCTAACACTTTTTTTTTGTTACATTCACACATTTTTTGGACAGTTCCTTGACAGTTTTGCCAGTTACAATCTTTAGCAATGCGATGAAAGAGTTTGACAACTGTGCCATCAAGCAGCATCTGTTTAACAATAATCTGCTCATCAATACTCAGTTTGGATACTACCAGGATCAGTCACTTCCTCACTTCATTACAGCTTTGGTCCAAACATGGAGAAAACAGCTGAACCCTATATATGAGGCAAGACTGACTGCCCCTGACATCAAAGCAGTATGGCATCAAGAGGCCCCAATAAAACTGTAAAACTATCAGAGGGAAATTTCTCAATGGTTAGATTTATATTTGGTACAATTGAAGACGACTGTGATTCTTGAAAGTAAATCATCTCAGATCTGATACCACTGCGAGAGTTTCCTAGGTCAATGTCCTGGACCCACCTCTTCAGCTGTTTTATCAATCATCTTTTTACCAACATAAAGTTAAAACAGGTATTTTTACTGATGATTACACAATGTTCACTAACCCCTGTGATTGTTCAGATGCTGAACAGGCTCAAGACCTGGACAACATTCAGGTTCAGGCTGATAAGTGGCAAGTAACATTTGTGCTGCACAAGTGCCAGGTAATGATCATTTCCAATACAAATGACTCGAACCATCTCACCTTGACATTCAATGGTATTATCATTGCTGAATTCTCCATTGGGAAACATTCTGGGGTTACCATTGACATAAAACTGAACTGGACCAGCCACATAAATATTGTAGTTACAGGGTCGGTCAAAACAAGGACTTCTTTATGAAGAGTGAATTTCTTTAACAAAAGTGATAAAGACAACATGTAGTGATCTTCGTTGTTAATGTCATTTTCCTTACAGCTGTTAGATTGAGAATATCATGTCAGTTGTTGATTTCCAATTCTGAAATAAGACTAGAATTCAGGATGGATGGGTTCAGCCAAAATCTGTATTTGGACAAGGTCAAAATAGGCAAATACTTCCCCATAATTCTTACTAGAAAAATGTCTTGATAGTTGATGCAGTTTCTGAAGTCACCCTTGTTCTTATACATGGTAACTTACTTTGAAGTACGCATTTTCTGGAACAACGCTCCCTCTCTCTAGCAGAGACAAGGAAACTGTGCAGATGCTGCATGAGAGCCTGTTTCCCTTGCTTGAGGTGTTCAAATGATAACTTAGCCTTCCTTTATTTTCAACGAAAATGTTTTATTTGCTGATGGGCCAGTTGCCTTTTTGATCTGTCATACACACCCTTGACATCTGCATACCCTGGCAGATTTGTAAACAGTACTTATTAACAGACTAACTAATAGTCTGGTGGACTTTCCCCCAAGCAGCTCTTCATGCATTCAGAGTTTTCTTGATCTGATATCTCTCGTCATGAATGATCAGTCAGTCTCATGCACATAGTCTTGATGTTCCAACTTGTCAATTGAGGAGTTGGCATCTTCTTTCATTCATTTCATTTGTTTTCCTGGTCAAGGGAATGCATCAAGTTGTTACTCTAAGGTTTCAAGCACCCAACGGAGCAGCTGGACCATGAAGAGTCAGCACCTTTCTAGACAGGAGCTCCCTACTTGGAATGAGCAGTGGCTGACCAGTGTGATCTAATTGTCCATCCCACTCTCAAGACAGCCAACAACACCTGTTCTCAACACCAATCAATTTGGACTTATCACTGTAACCACTAACAACTGTGTTGTGTTGATGTTCTGCAATCAAACCGAAAGTTCAAGGTACCAGCTTGGGAGAAGTTTATGGAGTCCCTGGGTTTCCAAATATCAGGGGTATCACCTCTTGACCATTCCAGGTGAGGCCAAAAGGCATTAAGAAGCCCCAAGCATTGTTTTAGTGTGAAGATTTGGCTAAAAGATGATATATTTAAATATTCATCTGCCATTAGGCTCCATGTCAGATATTTTTCAGAATTTACTCCCTTCGCCTTCAACTCTCCCAAAGTATCCACAGAACAGTGAAGTTGTTTGCCTATAGTTGACAATTTGCTTCATAATCGCAGCTGTACATGACAGTTGTTCTGCTCACTGCATCTATGGATGCTAAACCACTTTCAAGTTTCTTTAAAGCTTTGGATTGGTGACATGAGGAACAAATTTACACGTGTCATAAAAGGTCAGTTGAAGACTTGTAAGTCTCTCCTTGTCAGTACACAACATGTTTGACTTTCTGTTTCATGTGGTTGCTAACTACCAATCTAGGTTGAAAATTAGAACTAAACTAGCACACAAAACCAGAAAACATGTTAACTCTCTTCTCCCACACACTAAATGCATCATATTGACTTGTTGGACACAGTCAGCCCACCATATTTGTTCTTATACACCAACATAATGAAGAGAGGGTTGATGGGTGAAGTAAGATTAGCTGCATAAGTTAACAGGACCAAATTATCTAAAACTCTTGGGCAACTGGGGCAGTGCCTGAATTCTTCAGGTGTGTAATGAATTCCTCTGATGCACATATGCTTATCTCTAAACGTACAAAGGTCATACATAATGAAAGAACACAGTGATAAATCAAAAGTGAATGAAAAATTAATATTTAAAAATGGGAAAGTAAATAGGCATAAATAAAAACTCAAGTAGCAAAGCAATAAAAGGGAAGACAAAATAAAATGCAATCTCTATATTATAAGGGAATAGAAGTATCAAAGATTCAACAAATAAGAACAGTTTTACAAGAGAAGAGAGTTAAAAGGTATAACAGATTATACTGAGTTACCTCCATATTTTTTATCAAGCTTTCTGTGTTTTTCTTCAGTGTTGTAACACTTTTTTCAATCACATAGAAAAGTTTCACTGAATCCTCGTAATCTTTGTCTTTTACCTAGTAATACGAGACAGCCCTTTTAAAAATGTAAAAATTCTTGTTTGCTTAACATTAAGTATTACCAAACAACTTGAAATATCCAATTAATTAAGTAATTGATTTCAACAGTACTGCATCACTTACTACCATCACAGCCACGATTTCACAAATACATTTCATACTCTCTTCTGTATGAAAGGGCAGTAGTACAATCAAACTAGAAACATAACTCTTGCACTTCATTCCTTCCCCATATGACACTGCTATTCTAGTGAGGGACAAACATCTGCCAGAAACAGGGAGGCTCATTAGCCCATAACAATCAGGAATGCTGTGACATCAATCGATTCACGTGTCGTTTTAAGGAGAACCTTTTAAATCTGTCCTTGTTAGGGCAGAGATAATCTCTTTTATTAGATGGTCATGTAATAGAATTATTGGAACCAAAATAAACTCCTGGTTTAATTTTGTTAGGGTTGGTGAGAAATTTCTTAAGATTTTCTTCTCCATATTTCCCTTCCCCAGGAGATCACATGGTTTTTGGAGAGTGGACAGACTGTCATTTTGAGAGAAAGTGAGGACTGTAGACGCTGGAGATCAGAGTCAAAACGTGTGGTGCTGGAAAAGTACAGCCAGTCAGGCAGCATCTGAGGAGCAGGACAGTCGATGTTTCGAGCATAAGCTCTTCATCAGGAATGTGTTGATTCCACATGAAGAGCTTATAGTCGAAACGTCGACTCTCCTGCTCCTCGGATGCTGCCTGATTAGCTGTGCTTTTCCAGCACCACCATTTTGACTGTCATCTTGAGACATAGGCAAAATATTGTAACTGGATGAATCACTTGGCTGGACCAAAGTGTTTTTCCTGTTCATCATTTGAATATTTGTCGACCATACCAACTAAGCTATGAAATACACAATGTGACACTGTATGAACACTTTAAATGAGGGAGGTTTTAAATACTATTGCCAGTATTTGTGCCATCCACAACGTGTTGTGTGAGATTTTAAAAGATGAACTGAGAAAACAGGAGAAAATTCCATCCTATGAAGAGGATGTGGGACAAAAGGTCAGAATTAACAATGTTACCACAGTGACGTTTACTGGAGAATGGCTAATTGACCTCCTTTAAAATTATTCACACCAAACTTAAAAAATCTTTTTTCCATTTTCTATTACTCTTTTCCTGTGCCTCAAGAAATGATTTTAACCCTGTCGGGGAGCAGTTAAAAAGACTGGAGCAACATACCATGATTAACTTGATGTCACCCCTCAGGAGGCAATTGTGACCTATTCTTTCAGAGAGGTGGAAAGGACCACCACTGAAAGCAATGGAGTCTCACTTTAATTTTGTAGCCATGATGTGAAGATGCTGGTGTTGGACTGGGGCGGACAAAGTTAAAAATCACAACACCAGGTTATAGTCCAATCGGTTTATTTGAAAGTATGAGCTTTCAGAGTGCTGCTCCTTCGTCAGGTAGCTACCTGATGAAAAAGCAGCACTCCAAAGTTTGTCCTTTAAAAAAAAACCTGCTGGACTATAACCTGATGTTGTGTGATTTTTAACTTTAATTTTGTGGATCAGGTTCCAATTAAGTCAATGAGACCTGACTGTAATCTTTACACAAGATCTGTGAAAGAAATTCATTGTGGATCCCCTATTTGTCTGGACCACACAGGGAAATCTTCATTGCTGGCTCCAATCCTCTACTACCCCAGTCTTCCCTCTCTCTATCTCCCAACTGCATTGACCTAAAGACACACTTATCTTATTGACATTCTTAGCTGATTGCCAAAAAGGTTTCTTTAAGTATCCAGCTGAAGCCTGCTTCGATCCAAAATGTAACTGACACTAGCACATGTAGATTTCAGAGTGGGTTCATGGAAAAATGTCAGGCCATAGGAATTGAGAATGGGAAGTTAATAAACCTTGATTTTCATTCTGTGGACCACTGAATAGTTTAGTCTCTGCCTGGACACTAGTCTAATGGCTTCCATTGGGTCTTAGTATTAGGCCTTTATTTTGTCTTCTTTTAAATTATTTATAGTTTTTTTTCTCATAGTCTCTAACATTATCTCCCTTCTCCACCTCATGTTGACAGTATAGTCTTTGATGAAATTATCCTTTTTTGCCCTTCCAGCTAACTGCTTTCACATTATGATGAAAGGTGAGTGATTTATGTAGGCAATATCTAATTTTTTAAAGTTTCAACCAAGAGCATATGGATATTGGTTTATTTGTGTGAAAAATATTTAAAAATTAACTGGGTCAGTCCTTCAGAAACCATAATTTTAAATTATTTTAATACAGTTTTATTGGTTTTGCCTCCAGAAGCATTAACGGAAGTTTGTTTATATTGTGTAGTGTTATGATAGGAGAGAGAAAAAAAACACTAATCCATTCACTTTAGCAAAACCTATGATCTTTTTTGTTAAATGTAATCCAAAAGCTTTTGGATGCAATTCGGAGATCTGACTGGGTTCAGATGCAGGTATAGTCTCTCCGACAAAAATATAGTGTTCACAGCTCTTAAGGAAATAAATTATCTCAGTGAAAGAGTTTAGTTTGTGAAACTTCCAAACTAGTACTGTTTGATGAGCAATCTGTATTGGTTATTAAAACATTGGGAAAATCCATGTTATGGTTGTGTGACAATTCCAGGAAAAAGACTTCACAATTCACAGGCCAGGAACTTCGAAAAAGCAGTTAAGTCAGACCTTCAGATTGGACAGGGAACAAAATCTTCTCTGGATTTTTTATAACTTTGAAGTGATGAAACTTGGGAGTAGATGGGATTTTGTTTTGATTAGTTACTTGGTTTTGTTTAGTTTATTTCAATTTCGTGCAATAAACTACAGTTGTTTCGTTAAAATCAAATCTGCAGCCTTGTGTATCACATTTGGATTTTCAAAAAAAATTACCAAGCCATATTTCATTCTGGAATTTGACTGTGATCATAACCTATTTCTGCATAACATTTGTGTTCTATATTACACATTACATGAAGGATTTGGTGGAATGAAAGAAGGTGCAAAAATGATGTGCACAGATGATGCAGGAAAAAGGAAGGCTCAGCAAAGAAGTATTTTTTTCTCTAGAAAGTGGAAAGCTGATGTTGAGCTGATAGTGATCTTTAAATGTGATTGGGTAAGCATTGAAAAGTTTGGTCTCTTTGTGATAGAGATCAAACCAGGAATCATTACTATAACACTAGTAAATTCAAAAGAAACTTGAGGGGCGAATTATTAAATATTCAATTCACAAGGAGTAGTTGAGATGAATATCATTGATGCATTTAAGGACAAAGTGAATAAGGACGTAATGACAAAAATAATGAAAAGTTTTCCTTTTTCCTGATAGAATTTGATGAGAAGGTGAGGAAAGGAGTCAGCCTCCAGGTAAACTAATGAATATTGAGCTTGATGCTCTACTCCCAAGAAGTATTTGAGAGTGAGGTGCTGGAAAAGCACAGCAGATTGGGTGGCATCTCAGGAGCAGGAGAACCAATACTTTGGGTATAAGCCCTTCAGCAGGAATGAAGCTTGTGGGCTGGGGGGAGGGGGGTTGGTTAGAGATAAATCCACATTGATCTTGCGTGGCTGCAGGGTCCCAAGATGGAAGATGAGACATTCTTTCTCCAGGCTTCAGGTGGTTAGGGTTTGGTGATGGAGGAGGCCCAGGACCTGCTTGTCCTTGGTGGAGTGGGAGTTAAATTATTTGGCCATGGAGCAGTGGGGTTGGTTGGTGCGGGGTGTCCTGGGTGTTCTCTGAAATGGTCCGCAAATTGGCGTCCTGTTTCCCTGATGTGGAGAAGGCCACATCGTGTACAATGGATACAGAAGATGACATGCAGGAAATTCCTGTCCGATGTGGAAGGATCTTTAGAGGTCTTGGATGGAGGTGAGGGTGGAGGTGTGGGTGCGGGTTTTGCACTTGTTGCATTGGCAGGGGAACGTGCCGGGAGTGGGGTGTGGGATGGTGGTGGTGATGGTGGGAGTGGGGTGGGGGGGTGAGGGGATTGGATCTGACAAGTGAGTCGCAGAGAGAATGGTCTCTCTGAAATGCAGATAGTGGTGGGGAGGCAAATATCGCAACGTGAGTCAAACTCACTATTCCAGAAGCGTAGTAGGATGAAGGTGAGGCCATCGCTGAGGACTGATTGTTCGTCCTCAGAAAGGGGGAGGTCTAAGGGAATGGCAAAAACATAGCAAGGCTGGGACCTCTCCCAAGAGGGACTGTAACATTATTTTGTCATCACAAGTTAAATCTGTGAGAGTATGGTGATAGCCCAGAAAGCCTATGCTGTGCCCTTACAAGAGTACCTAAAAATTAAATGCTGATGAGATTCACAGGATAGGAAATCCAATGCCAAATGCATTGAAATTGGTCCAGGTTAGCACTGAGTGCAAAGCATGAGTGCTTTATCAAAATGATCTTGAAAGTGACCTTCCTTGTCAGTAAAAGACACTGACTAGTGCATTTAATTGTTTCTTTTCCACCTCTAATGAAAGTGTTGCCCGTCTATTTGCAGCTAGATAAGAGGAATGTTTTCAAAATTAACCAATGTAGTTATGTGTCTGGTATACACCAATTTCACCATGTTTAAATAAAACAAGTTTAATATGAATTAATTACCACATGCCGCAGGGTTCACTTGACAAAGAACTGGTGAGAATCAAATATCATTTTATTTATTTCTACCTGCAAAAATTCTAAAGCATAATTAATTAGGTTGTATACGTGAGAATCTTAATTGGAATAAGAACATAAGAACACAATGCAACACAAAATCTCATTGTTACAATCAAAGGTTGATCTCAAAATTTAATGGGATAAATCAACAGTAAAGGTTTAAGAATTGATCAAAAGCATGCCAATGTCAATGCATTTGTCTTAACCATACTTTTCTTTTTAATTTCACATGCTTGAACTTGTAGATTAAGGCATTGTCTACTGTACTGTTCTGTACTGAGAATTTATTCTGGAATGCTGTGTTTTCATAATTCCATTCTAATTAAAATGATAAGTGTGGTGTTTTCTCAGATGACCACTCTTGGTACTTTGTAATGTTTGCTATTTCTGCTGGTATGCATGACTGGGTAAAGGTTGTCTTGAAGTAGTTTGCTGCCACTAACCCTCATTTAGCTTGGCTTTGATTTTGGAATTTTGTGTGAGAAACAGAAGAACACCACTGCACAGTATCAACTGAAGAGGAAAAAAACAAAAAACACTGCAGACGCTGGAAATCCGAAAAACAGAAATTGCTGGAAAAGTTCTGTGGACAAAAATCAGAGTTAATGTTTCAGCTCCAGTTACCCTTCTTCAGAAGTCTTCTCTGTTGAAGTAAGTATTTACTTCATTGTAGTATCCTGAATTTCTAAATTGGACAATTGCTTCTAATTGGAAGAGGTGGTCTCTTACTTGCAGTGTCCTAGATGCTTACACTAGGCAGTTTCCTCTTCTTGACCATTTTCTGGATCTGTGTACATTTCTTTGGCTCTCATGGAATCATATGAGTTATCTCCCTTGAACTGCTTCTCAAGTTAGATGTCTGCACTTGCCATTCTAATTGTTTAACTGGTGAAGTAAAATTTCTCAAATTCTCAATCATGTCATTGAAAGATTGCTGCTTACTCAACGCTAGCTGTGTTACTAAAACTGACTTTTCTGTTTTGAACAAAGAGAACTGAATATTCCCACTAGTCCCATGAAGACTGTGACTTGCCCACCTTTGCAATGTTAAACAGCTCTCTTATGTCAACATAAGTAATCTGATTTGGCTGCTTTCTTCTGGACATTTATTCTCTTGCAAAGTCATTGAGCTCCTCCAATTCCTCCGATGAAGCGCAGGTCAGCATTTGTAAACATGTTCAAAACTAAGACTAGCTTACTGTGAAAAATGTTCCCATTATCAACTTTCTTATGTGCATTGCATTATAATGGTAGTTATACTTCTGACAGCTATTTCAGCTACACCATATAGTCTTGTCTTTGTAGGGTGTCGCTTCTGCCATCATGACTGTTCTGACAAGACAATGATGCTTATTCCTGTATCAAGCACATAATCAAGATGATGTTCGATAATGTAAACAATTTCTGCCTTATGTGGAATATAAGGATTCCCTTTCGAAAGTCTCAGGATTGTTTTTCTCTGAATGGAGGAACCTGGTTAAGTGTTGTTATCCTTCTGAGTACACCTCTATGTATTACTTCTGCACATCATCTGGACGTGAGCTAAAGTGTTGCAAATGTACCATTGTGATAACTGGGCATTGTGCTTTGTTGTCCCATAGAGAGGACATAGTTTTTATCAATAAGTGTTTGACTCATTCTCTGTGTAGGCTTATCATGTGCCTCTTAAGAGTGTCCATATCCCTTTAGGTTAATATACTCTTTCGGCCATGAAGTGGTGCTTTCCTCTGACTTCTGCAACAAGATCAGGCAGAAAATTTATCTCCTAAGTTAAATCTTCTTTACTTTATTAGGAAACTAACAAAGTTCCACCAAGAATGCCAACAACAATTCTGTCTCTAATGAATTCTAATTACAAAGCACCATATTCATTATTTCACTAATCACTAGAGGTAATTCATTAAATCGTTTATGGATTCTCCTGGAAGCTGAAATCTTCTGTTAAATCTTACTTGTTCAAATCTTGCTTATTTGTTCTTATATTGAAGTAATTACCAAAAGCTATCAGGATATTTTCAAAAGTATTTGGACTCTCTTTGTTATTTATCTGTTAATAACATCATCTGCAATCAGAACTACTGAATATATCACTTGAAAAGCCACAACTTGTAGCAACTGCTTAAGTGGGTTTCAACTGCTGCGAACAGACAGACCATTCCTGAGCTAGTGGAGATTTGATCACCTCTCTGTATCTCGTGTCTAACCCAAGCTGTTCAGTTACCCAAGAACAAATCTCACAGGTTTTGGCAGGCAAAAAGTCCTGTGTTAATGATAACTGCTCACTAGTTCATACATCAATCGTGCTCCATCTCAACGCAGAGCCCCTTGCATCCAGTTTGACTGCGACCTAAATTTTAATGACTGTTTGTTCAAGCAGCTGCTTATGCAATGTTTTCCATGAATGTCAGGTTGCATGCTTTGCAAAACAATAATCTTTGCAAAACACTTCTAGAAACAGTTCTTTTTAATTTCAGTCCATAAGTTTAAAAGGCAAATCATTAAAAGCCACACTCTTTATCATGGGAAGGACTATCAAGAAGGGCATCTAAATGTTTGGGGCCTCATAAATACATAAAACCAGAGGATGGAAACCACTGCTGAAAGAGTAATCATTGTCATCCTCTATTGTGCTGAAAATCATGGGAACAAAAGATGACCATGACCACACCTGGAGTAGGCAGCGTAAGTATTATGGCCTGTAAGAGAGGCAGCTACAATACTAACTGATATATGGCCTTCTAGAGGGCAAAATTACACAAACATGTACAGGGCACAGAACTGTGGAATCCATAACCTCTGAAAACCTTAATCCATGAAACTCGGTGAAACTGACTCTGAGCTAAAAAAAAATTATTTCGCCCAAATTTTTTTTGAGAAAAAAAAAGGTTCTTCTTTTACCATCACTTTTGAGTCCCCTTTTAATTTGAGTGAATCATATTATAGTTTGCTGGCCTTAACTTTTACCCTACTTCACAAATATCACTGTTTTTTTCTTAGAAGGACTAAAAACCTGAAATCTATAGATGGCAAACTGGGCCACATTCACATTATTGTGCACCATCCAAATAACTCCAATTTCTTTGAGTTTAGATTGACACTTGGGATCTGCGGCATATTCACAGTAATTACAGTATTGCCAACAATCAACACAATGGTTTTAATTGTAGAACACAAAGTAAACTTGTATTTTTTTCTCATAAAGGTAATTAACATCAGAGCAGAGAACTTACTTTTGGAAGGATTCCTGTTTCATATTTAATAGCTTGGCTGAGCCTGGATGCCTTCTTTGCAATGGAATGCTTGTTTATTCTGCCTATTGTATCCCTTAATGAAAGATTTTCTTGTTTGCTGTATTTCATTACTGTTGAAATTGGAGGAAATATTAAAACATTAAAATGAAATGATATCTGGTACTTGCATCTGACTGGTCTAAATTCTAATAGATAATGCATATTTGTTGATAGAACTACTATCGGAATGTTATGGAAAGTTGTCAGATCTAGTTCTTTGCCAATGTCATTCTATTACACTCTGTCCTTTTCTATTGCACCAGATCTTCCTTATTGATACACCAGGTAGATTTCATAGTAATTCTGAACTTCACATGGTAGATTTGTTAAAGTTTCAGAAGCAACTTTCTTATCCATTCACAAACTTCATGAACAGTTCATGCTATCTTGTTTCTCTCCTGCTTGTCCCAACCATTTCGTCCCTGACCTGAATCAACTAATTAACTCTCCTTACTTAATAACTGCTCACTTTCTCCCTAACTACAAAACTGTTTTATTACTTTAACCCTAGAGAACACATCTTTGTGCCTTTGTTTCTCTTGCTTTTACCTCCTGCCTCAGTTCTAACCATGCTTGCTCCTTTAAGATCCATCACTGTGCATTTCTTGATCCACTTTGTCACGTTTTCTTCATTCCCTGTGCCCATTCTTTCAATCTGACTTCTGTGTGACCTGTGGATCAACGTCACTCGAGTCAAAATCACCCACAGTCATTTTTTTTGCCGACAGTGACTGTATTTTGATTTTCTTCTTCCTGATCCTTGCTTCAGCTCAGTGATTTCAAAATTGCCATCGGTGTTTGTGAAATCCTCTAAGTCCTTACTACATCCCTTGAGAAGAGACCTGGTAAGATTTCACAGATGATGCTGTTTGCTAAAACGAAACCTCATAAAACTGAAGGCAAATTATTGACCTTGAGATGTTTTAAAATTCCTTCAAGGATGCAGGTGTCATTAACTAGGCTAGCATTTTTTTGCGTAATCCTAATTTTACAGAGGGTAGTTAAGAGTCAACCACATTTCTGTGGGTCTGGAGTCAAATGTAGCCTGGACTGGGTGAGAATGGCAGATTTCCTTCCTTAAATAACATACGTGAACATGATGGGCTTCTAATAATAATCAGCAATGTTTGCATGGTTGTCATTAGGCCAGATGCATTCTTACAACAATCAATAATGATTACATAGTTGTCATTTGGCTAGTTTTTACTTTATTGTGTTTTTTAAAAACTGAAATCAAATTTCATTATTTGATATGGTGGGATTTGACTCCATATACCCAGAACATTATCCTGTCACTGAATTACTAATCGTAAAATTCCCACTATGTCAGCATTTTCCAATTATACCTTTGACATCTCTCTCATTTCTCCCAACCTCTTTTTGGTACGTAATTAACTTTTTGTGGAGCACTTTGAGATAGTTCACCTAATTAAACAGCTATGCAAGTATAAGCAGTTACTATTAAAAGCTGCATGCACCTAGCCCACAAGATGACAGCAATATTGACAACAACAATACAAGATTCACACATAGCTTTACTCTACCTATGATAAAAGATAAACGAGCATGTGGTCACTTTCAGAGGTGAAACATACAAGCTGTAAAAGTAAAACATAATTCTTACCTTGTTATTGTCCTCATTGCCACTGCTGAAACTTTATGGTATCTGCCACATCAGCCAGTGTTATGTGGTACAGAGTAAGGGCTATTTGTGCTAGCTCACTGCCACTAATCAGGCTTTATCTATAATGTGTTTAAGGCTTATCTAATTTTTGGCAGTAGAAGATAGAACATTGACTGTTTGACAGCAATAAGAATATTTCAAATTACTTGTCATGAAAAGTTACCTTCTCTTCTATAAAATGCTATGATTGTATATAATAATCTGTGGAGTTATACAGAATATAGCTGTGTCCCACAAAGGCTAGTTTAGAATTAAACTGCCTCAATCCAAAGACTGTATGTGACCATCACATTGCGCGGAGCTAATCCAAATTTAACATTAAACACTTTCAGGCTACTACCTGAGACAGCACTTACCTACTTCCTTTAGTCTCTTGTATTCATTGATATTATAATTTACTTCTTGCATCGCCATTGTAGCTTTCTCTAGTGCAGTGTAACCTTCATCAGATGGTGCTGTATTTTCCAGTATAGTTTTTAAAAGTAATGGATATTTACCAATCCTCTGAACGGGTGTCACTAAGAAGAAAGTCAATGTAATGGCCCCCAGAGGAGATCTTTTGGAAAAAGTCAAAAAAGGAATTTCATATCAGCTCTTTCTTTATTGGTGCTTCAATATCATATCCAGTTATAATGTGGCATTTCATGCTATGATCCTACTGCTCTCACTTATGAGATCATGCAAGATAACCTCTCAACTTATATCAATTTATGTTGATAATAAATCTAATTCACGTTTTGAGAGTGGTTCCACAGCATGCAACAGGGTTTTAATATTTAACAAAAACAGAAATTGGTAGGAAAACTCAGCAGGTTTGGCAGCATTTGTAAACAGAAAACAGAATTCTTCTCTGTTTCCGATTTCTAGAAATTGCATTTCTTTGGCATTTTTGTTATAATATTTACTCCAGACAACTTAGTCCGTAACTACACAATAAAACTCAAATGAGTCAAAACCATCACAAATTTGAAAATACATATTTAATGTACCTTGCTATTTCTGATTTGTGCTGCTGGTGCTGTTCCACCTATACAGAAAAAATACTTACCTCCACCACTGCCAAGCACTCTAATCCCTGGGTCTCTGCAGTTGGTATTATCATTATAGCCTGCAACACAACTCCTACACTTGTTTACTCTTAAACATTTATTTATTTTGCATGTCTGAAAATATGAAAGTACTTAAGATATAAAAATTATCAAAGGCTGAGTTAAGCAACACAGTGCTTCCTCATGATGTATACAAGTGTGTTTGGTCAAAACTAAATGGAGAGAAAGTGTTGGTTTTCTGCAGTACTGTTTGGAATCTCAAGGCTTCCCAAAACATTAGTTACAAAGTGCATTGATGCACCTATGGAGGCAACTAAAACAACCTAACAACATCTTAATACAAAAATAGTATATTTATTATTAAAGCTCATGCCCTGATACCTCTGAACATTCCATGGTCACCTTACCAGAAGGCACTTTAATGAAGCAAGGCTGAATTTTGAGGCATTTTCATCACCGGGTGATTCATTCTGTCCTTGAGATATTACCTTGTACTTTATAACTGTTTACTATGAAACATCTTGGAGATAGAAATAGTGACACTGCCTGAAATTGTGGCTGGCAGACTTCAATGATAGCATAGAATCTAAATCTCCTCTAACCTCTCCCATCCTACCACCATTAAATTACAGATTTATCCAGGCTAGAAGTCAGTTTCACAAGATGCAGTGCAAGACTGAAGTCAGATAATTATTCAGATCATCAAATCGTATTCAAATGAAGGATTATTACATTTTCAAGGAGAATTGAAAATTGTAAACTAAAGGTTCATTTAATTTTTAGTGTTTTTTGAAGAAGTTTGTGATCTAGATTGAAAAATAATGCAGTTATATTTAATAATTTGAATTTTTTTATGTAGTATCACTAATGATACTCCCTTAAATGTATGCAGGTCTGAAATAAAATTGACGTGTCCTGACCTAATGGCCATGCAGCAACAGACAAGCACAATAGAAGGCAGTTCTTAGTAGGGAAAAGTTTATGTTATGCTCCACCTCACTGTTTCTTTGAAATGTGAACTGGAGACATGACTTCATTGGCAGTAAATTATACTGTTAGAAATTACAACTTTTGTAAAGATAGGTATTGCACACACTGGTGGTGCTGGTAAAAGCACAGCAGGTCAGGCAGCATCTGAGCAGCAAGAGAGACAACATTTCGGGTATAACCCTTCATCAGGACTGGGCGGTTGCAGTCAGAGAGAGACTCGCTGAGAACTTTGTAGAGGGAGGAGAAAACCTCTTCAGAGTGGGCATCCTTGGAAGAGGCTTTGCAGTATGGTTTGAAGTAACTAGGAGATAGTGAGGACTGCAAATGCTGGAGAGTCAAAGTCGATAAATTCCAATGTTGGAAAAAACACACACAGGTCAGGCAGCATCTGAGGAGCAGGACAGTTGACATTTCAGACTTAGTCCATCATTAGGACTGGTGAAGGGTTATGCCCTCTTGCTCCTCGGATGCTGCCTGACCTGCTGAACTTTTCCAGTGTCACACTTTATCAACTCTAAGACTCTACAGCATCAGCAATCCTCACTATCTCCTACACTTTGGTGGTACAAGAGAGAACAATCAGAAACATACATTCAGAACTCAGCCAAGTGGTTTAGCAAGGTTAAAAATCCTACCTATTCTTGATTGCACTGGTAGAACAAGACCCTCCAGATCTACACACAATGATGTTACTTCATTTATATATTTGCAAATGAGAATGGTACATGATTTCAAAGCACTGTAATAAACTCGAAAAATCAGAGCTCCCTGAACAGTTTAGGATAAAAGGCTCTCTGATATCATGTCTTGATATCATGATCAGAAAGTTTGATTTTTCAGTAAGTGCTCAGAAAACATACAGCTGTCTAACTGTTACAAAGTGAATCACAGCCTATTTTAACATCCTGCCTGAAAGAAGGGATATACAAGACACCACAAAGTGGTGTAAAATGAGCTGCCAATTTGCTATTAACTAGTTTACACTGCCAACAGTCAAATTTCATAGCAACTGTCATTCATATATGGAGCAGTTGAAATGCTAGAATTGGCCTCACTATTTCTAGGTTAAGGAGGTTGAGAATCAGTCAGAGTCTCTGCTTCTGATAGTTGTCCTTGCCAGAAAGAAAATATTTACTGTCGGTAGGTGATGACAGGATCAGGATAATTTTAATGTTACCTATGTTTAAACAGCCCGTTAATGTTCAGTGAGTAGACTCTTATGTGAGGAAGGGTCAACTGAGCAATCTACCCTCCAGGATGTTATTACACTAAATTAGTAATACATTAATATTGTTCAGGGATTGTTAAGTGGAGAAAAACAGGAAAAAACAATAATAATAACAATTCGTATTTATATAGCATGTGTAATTTAATTATCAGACAAAAATACAAATTACAGCACTGCGGATACTGAAAGTCTGAAATAAAAACAGAAAGTGCTGGAGAAACTCATTTTGAATTACCTTTTTTATTGAGGATAGAATGTTGAAGAATTGCTAGCAGAGCACTGGAATAGTTAAATCCAATAGTGCAAAAGTAGGAAAGAATGGGTCATTTTGGATTTAGCAGGCTGTAACTATTGGTCACTACAAAAAACTACTGGTTGGGTCTACAGCAATTAGTTGTGAGAGAATCCTTTACAATGTACCCAAATGTGCTTATGATGCAAAATTACATGAGAAACTAAACTGTGAGGCAGACGCAGGAGACTTCAAAGAGATATAGGCTGGCAAAATGATTGGACAAGAGCAAGGCATATGTAACATCAAGAATTCTATAGTTATTTACAATGGTAAGAAAAGTAGAAAAGCAAAAGATTCTTTAAATGTCACTGAAATGAGAGGCATGTTGCCAAAGACTTTCATCTTGCACCCTTCAGGAAAAACCCAAGAATGTCAAATTTCAAATGGTCACACAAGTTATACCACAGGAGAAAAGAGTACTGATTGGTTGCCAAGTCACCTCTAATTAGTGTGGATGTTGCCCTGGAGAAAACAAGAGTGAACTATAGACACTCCAAGCTTCTGGGTAATTCAAAGAAGGCACAGTTTGAACATATTCCTTTCTCTTGCATGAATGGCTACTTACGTATGAATGTATGTCACTTCCAGCATGCATAAAGAAGCAATGTTACAAACTGAATTGATTATTTTAGATCAGTTGTAAGCATGCATATTAATCATGTAGGATTATGAGCAAGTGTTGCCCAATCACAAGATCTAGTAGGAGACAATTTGGTTTGGGTCTTGCAAATGGTTTAGTACTTTGTAATTTGATTATTATAAACTATGAATGGAACATGCTGTTTGATTCAATCAGCCAAGTCTTGGGACAACATTCTCCCCATGTCTGCGTGGGTTTCCTCCGGGTGCTCCAGTTTCTTCCCACAATCCAAAGATGTGCAGGTTAGGTGAATTGGTTATGCTAATTTGCCCATAGTGTTCAGGGATGTGTTACCTGAGTAGGGGTAAATGTAAAGTAATAGGGTAGAGGAATGGGTCTGTGTGGGTTGCTCTTTGAAGGGTCAGCGTGGACTAGTTGGCCCGAAGGGCCTGTTTCCACACTGTAGGGATTCTATGATCCTATATGGTTTGCATAGCTGGCATTGCATCAGCATTGGAATTCATACACAACATTGCTCAACTTTGTGACAGGCATGGAGTCATGGCACCATCTTGTTAGTGAAAGGTACCACTTAGATAGGCACTACTTTTTTAAATGGGGAGAAATGGGAAAACAATATTCAGAGGCATGTCTTTGCAGGTGGATTACGTAACATTAAAATGCAGTTAACCTGCAGAAATCAATTAAGGAAAACGTTAGCCTTTATTATAAAGGGAGTGGAGTAAAAAAGTCTTCGTGTAATCATGTACGGTGTTGGTGAGACCTCACCTGGAGTACTGTATATGTTTGTTTGAAGATAAGATATAGTTCTCCAGGAGGTGTGCGTCTCTGATCATTGGACTGATTTCTGGGATTAAGGAATTGTTTTATGAGGAATGTATAGGTTTATATTTCCTACAGTTCACAAGAATCAAAGGTGATCTAATTGAAACATAAATTCTTAAACGGGTTGACAGGGAAGGACAAACACTGGAAGGATATTTTGTTTAACAAAGGAATCTAGAAATGCAGAGGAGGTGTCACTCATGAGAGGAGGAACATGTTCAATCAAAGCTTGTAAATCTTTGAAATTCTCCTACCCACGAGAACTACGGGTGCTTAGTCATTGATGATTTCAGGACAAAGGTTGATGGATTGTTGGACGCTAATGGAAGGAAACAATATGGGAATAGTGTTGGAATGTGGAGTTGAGGTAAATCACCCATGATCTTATTGATTGGTGGAACAGACTAATAAGAGCAAATGGCCTACTGAACTCCTACTTCTTATGTTCTTAAGTGTTGAAAGGCTGACACCATCCTCGGGGTTAGATTTCAGCATAAGTTGGTTCTCACAAGAGTGGAAAGAAAATAAACCTGTAAATGAAAGGGTAATTTTTACTAATTTTCACAAAAAGCATGGATCTTTTGTGTGACATTTGAAATGTTGACAGTAAAAGCAGTAACACATTAGCTTTACCTCCCTACTAGTTTATACCATGGTACATTGAAAGTAAAATCACAGAGAGCTATGTGAAATATTTCCTACTGTAGTGATTGTAATGAGATCAGCCAGGTAAACTTCATAGAATGTGAGTCCCCTGACTGGCACTGTTAATCTGGTCCAGTCCAGACAGATAAAAACAGGAGCATCAGACATCCTGGCAATCTGCAAGCTGGCCTTGAGGGAGCTGGGTCAGTGTTAAGGACTCTCTATGTTTAAGTAAAGGGTGATTCAATGGTGGGATAGTGGCATCTGTGGTATTTCACCAACTGTCTGTAAAATCAGTGGTGTGTTTGTGCCAATACTTGAATAAGGTTATTCAAAAGATGATGATAAAAACAAACTAGGAAGCTGTTAGTTATGCCTTATTATAGCTAATTTTTAAATAGTCCTATTTACAAAACTCTTAATTTACACTTAATTACATAATTTTTCATTAGAGCTGTGGTTTTACCTCAACATTTCACATTGACATGTCACGACTCCTGTGTGCCACAAAATTGAAACATTCTGGAAATCAACTGCCCATGACAACTTTCTTTTTGTATGTGGCTACCTGCTCCTGAGGGTTATGGCTTTCTGTCAGCTTTTTGCATTTGTTCCAGAAATCATTTTATCTTTACACCAATCTCCCCATGATTCCCAGCTCTCACTCCTGCTGTTCTTCCCACTGCTCTCCATCTAATGTAACAATTCTCTCAGGAAAGTTTAATAATTACATACTGAATTTCTAGTGACATTGACCTTCAATGGACTGTAGCACTAACATCAATTCTCTAACTATTTCTCAGCTGAATAATATCACAAAACCAAAAGGAACTACAGCAGATGGCATGGGGAGGTGGGGTTGGGGGAGGGGGGCGAGGGGGGAGAGCGGGTGGTGATGGTGGTGGTGATGGTCACTTTAAGATAGAAATTTGGTGTGAATGGGCAAACAGCATGCCCCTGAGCCAGAAGTAACAAACACAGCCCAACATTGCTCCATGGCACACCAAAATATCAATCTAACACCTAAAGCATGTGACAGCTGTCCATGCACCAAACACACAGCACGCTTATTCAACTAGGTGGCCATTTTGGAAAGTTAGTGGGGGCTAATCCTCAGTCCAGTCAAGAGGAGGAAGGGGGCACTGTTTCTCAGGACACATCAGTACCACCAATCAGAAGCAAAGGGCACACTGAGCCTCCACCATAGAATTTTCAGAATCAGAGTAAAACAGCAGGGTATCATTAAAGTGTAATGTCAGGGTTCTGGATGACAGCTGGAGATGAAGTTCAATTTGGTGTATCTCCACTTGACGGTATGGGTGGGAATGGGCCGTCGAGGGAAAGCAAAGTAAATCGGGACATAGAGGTTCTGCAAAGTATCTGGTGATGCGCTGGAGTCTGGTGCTGATGGTGTCCAAAGTCAGCTGCATTCCCTGCTATCACTTGTGGCTCTGTAAATGCAAATTGCAAGCCAGAAAAATACTTGGGACACTGCACAGTGTCAGCTTGATGAATGAAAACAAGGGATCCACATCCATTGGGCATAAGGAATTAAAGGGGCAAAAATATGAAGTAGGTGTTTGCAAACTCCAGCTACATGTCACTTGAATAAATTATTCACTTATTTGTAGTTTATACAGAGTGAACGTGCTTAGGTGTCAATACTGGCCATTAGCAGACTGCATTATACAGAGTGAATGTGCTTAGGTACAGCACCTTCAACAAGTTGGAACATATGCTGCAACCAGGGCCATGGTGGAGCAGAAGATAGGATCCTTCATGATCTGGTTACACAGCTTGAAGTAGTCTGGGGTGACCTCTAATACAGTCTGGACAGAGATGCTGCACCGTCCTGGCATGCTATGCTCTGCATAACTGCAACAGGCAAAGAGATGTTGCAATTGCGCTGAAGAACCGAGAGAATAGGAATAATCTTCAGAGGAAGATGAGGAAGAGGACATTGAGCTGTAGGAAGCTCTCTTTGTGAATGTCAAAGCTGAGCTGCAAGGGCAAAACCTGATTGATATCCAGTTCCAGCTGATGAGAAGACTATGATGGAAAGTCAAATAGTTGTTGGTCATGATGCTAGCATTTGGTTTGCTGTAGGAGTGAACTGCAGTCTCTATGCATTTGGTCTGCATTCCCTTTTGCTGGCTGCCAATAAGTACTCATACCTGTATTTGTCCAATTACTTGCCTCTGTATTATGCTCTCTAACTGGACAGTGCCAAGTTGCGAGTCTCCAGTGGGCACTGGGGGCAGAGTAGCAGTGACTTAGACAGGGTGGTTATATATGGTGTCACTAAAGACAAACAAATTGTGTATGATATGGTGGGGAGATGGAAAAGTGAAATTGCCTGTGTCTTTAATTAAGTGGGTCAAGGTAATTAAGAAGCATTTTGAGATCTGATTTCTGACGTCCTGATATTTTCATGGGAATAAAAGATAATTAGGAGCTTCATAAAGCTTAACCAGCAGCAATATGGCAGGAACAGAGACAACAGCATTGAAACATTTTTCTATTACATGCAAAACGTTTGGATTTAAAAAGTCCTGGGCAGTAGTATAATTTTAATGATCCATTTTTCCCTCCTCTACCTTGTGTTCTAGATCCCCTTTATTCCTGGCAACTTTGAGAATGAAGGTTTGCTCTTTTTTTTTTAAAGATCATGTTGGGATGGCAGCCATGGCTGTCTTTTCAGTGAGAGATGGTGAGTATTGGTAATCTCATTGGAATAGTAACCCAGAGGCATGGGTTGAAATCCATGAATTCAAATCGCAAGGCACGAGATGGCATTTAAATTCAATTGATAAAACCTGGAATTAGTCTCAGTAATGATGATCATGAAACTCTCATCAAGCGTTCTTAAAAGAACTACCTGGTTCACTCATGTCCACAAATCTGTTAATCTCACCGAGTTTGCCCATAATGACTCTAGAACTGCAGCGATGTTGTTGACTCTTAACTGTCTTTTGAAATGGCCTAGTAAGCCACTCGGTCACTCAAGAACAGTTAGGAATAGGCAACAACTGCTAGTCTTGTAAGTGTTGGCCCCATGAATGAATAATGAAAAAAATTGTTGTTCGTTTTTGAACCTGTTTCCAACGGGAAAACTTATGCTCAACGTCTACTCATTGGAATGACCAATAACAATTTGCCCAAGAAAATATCTGCAGTAAAAACCAAACAATGCAATGAGGCAAAAGAGAACAGTTAAAACTGAGTGAACAAGCACAACATGAAAATTCTGTGACTGCCTCTCAGTTGTCTGGCTAATTTATAATTTTAAAAAATCATTGCTTTTGAAGTAGTGCTTTTACTGAAAAACTGGCACGGTTTTAAGTGACTGTGTTTCATTGAACAACTTCTTCTGTTTAATTGATAGCCATCACTTTTACAAGCTTTGCGCATATAAGATCGTTCATTCCCACCTCCTCACCTATCTCTCATTCACATTCTCCTCGTGTCTGCGTGGGTTTCATCCGGTTGCTCCAGTTTCCTCCCACAATCCAAAAATGTGCAGTTAGGTGAATTGGCTATGCTAAATTGCCAGTAGCGTTAGGTGAAGGGATAAATGTAGGGGAATGGATCTGAGTGGGTTGCGCTTCGGCAGGTCAGTGTGGACTTGTTAAAGGGCGGCACGGTGGCACAGTGGTTAGCACTGCTGCCTCACAGCGCCAGAGACCCGGGTTCAATTCCCACCTCAGGTGACTGACTGTGTGGAGTTTGCACGTTCTTCCCGTGTCTGCATGGGTTTCCTGCGGGTGCTCCGGTTTCCTCCCACAGTCCAAAGATGTGCGGGTCAGGTGAATTGGCCATGCTAAACTGCCTGTGGTGTTAGGTAAGGGGTAAATGCAGGGGTCTGGTGGGTTGCGCTTCGGCAGGTCGGTGTGGACTTGTTGGGCCGAAGGGCCTGTTTCCACACTAAATAATCTAATCTATCACAATTCAAACTTGTAGGGAATTTGACTGTATTACAGTCAGGCAGAGAAGATCTGCAAGTGTTGGTTATACATATTAATACAGATCGAGAAAATAGGAAATCTACCATATAGTGTAGTTGCTGTGGGCACTAAACAATGTCATGTTGTTGGTATCGCAGCTTATTCAACAAAATTGTATCCGAGTCCTTAAAGCTGCAAATGTTTGCCTCATTTAAATAGAAACAGAATGAATTGAACTAAAACTATGCATTTTTTTTAACATTTCAAATAAAGTTAGACATATTGACAACTACCATAAAAAGAATCTCAATCTCCGAAAATGTTAACAGCATGAGCACCTCAGTCAAACTGTTATTTTTCAAAGCAATCATCTTACGTAAGTCTCTTAGCCTCCCTAGGTTGGGATGTACATATGATAGATTTTCACCATCACATATCTTTTACAGTTAAAAGAAAATGTCATTACATTTTTGTGATACTCATTAGAGTGGCTAATCGAATGCAATGTAGATCTCATTATAGTAATACTTCATTAAAATACTGAACGCGTGACTTCATAATTCAGGCACTGTTAGGTGGACCTATTCATTTACATGTGGTATCACTGTAGTGTCTTGCTTTGCCATTTAAATTGGCATTGTCAGATTTTAACATTTTCAATGAAATATTAAAATACTAATTTGTTATTTATTTATAACATTTTTTTAATTTTAATGGTAAATATTTAAGCTTGTCAATTCATCACCATTAATTAACATGACAATATTTGCAGATTACTTTTTAAGGCACATTGACAAGGAAAGTTTTGTATAAAGTACCGATTTACTAATATACTTTGAAGCACTGAAGCTCCAGAGTTCTTCGAACATACAATTATTAACAATTCAAGTAACAAAGCCCATATTCAAGGAAGGAAACGATTGTTGTACAAATAGAGACTATAGTCTGCAACACAAAAAAGAAATTGTGCATGGATATTGGAAATCTGAAAAGAAAACAAATCTGAAAAATACTTAACAGATCAGACAGCATTTGTGGAGACAAATACAGATTCAAAAATGTTTGAGGTCTGTGAGCCTTTTCAAAACAGCTCACACCTGAAGCTGTCTGGAAGCAAAGATCTTCAACTCCAGGTAAAAATCCTGAATAGTGTGTGTTGTGATGAAAACAGGCAGACGTCTTGGTTTGGCTAACTGGGTCCATATAATATAAATAGTTGACGGGAATTAAAATTTGAAGTTGGTGATAGTAAATAATGAGCAATTCTGCATAATTCGCAAGAAGAAATAAGGAGTACAACTTGTAGGACTGGAAAAAATATTCGTTGACTTCATTTCAGGAAGATAGAAATACATTCAATTTACACTTCTATTCAAAAATATTGTGTGCCAGCTTAAAATATTTTACAAATGATGTCAATATTCTATGGAGTAATGACTTTACCTAAATATTGAAATATAGTTATCTATTATACTGGACATACTGAGATGAGTTTAATTAAAAGGTTAAAGTTCAACATTTTCATTTGCATAAAACTAATGAAAACAGGTATGTGGAAGCCCCTAAGGAAAGGAGGAGGAAAGGAGGAAGTGGAGGCCAAGGATCACCAGTATGCAAGAAAAAGAAACTGGGGCATGATAAGGAAAACAGCGAGCATGGTAAGGAAAAGAACAAAACTAGGTTAGGAAAGAACATTGGTCTACCTGGGTGATGGAGTTCAAAGATTTGCTTCAAAGCACCACCCAATGGTCACCAGGTGCAACTGTATTAGACAGAATTGAATCAGATCTACTCCACAGACACAGGTCATTGAACAAAGCTCAGAAATATAAGAAAAATAGAACATTAGAAATGGGAACAGGAGTAACATATTCACCCTCTTAAGCCTGCCTCACCATTCTGTAAGAGCTTTGCTGAAATACAGCCACCACTCCTCATTCATGGCAGCTCAACATAACCTTCAATTCTTTGTTATTTCAGAAGTCTATCTAAACCCTCAGTAAATACTTTCAGTGATCTTTCCTCCACAACTTACTGCGATAGAGAAATCCAGACATTTACTATCCTCTTAGAGAGGAACTTCCTTCACACCTCAAGTTTTAAATAAGCATCCTTTTATTCTGTAACTCTGTCCCATAGTTGGAGGTATCCCTGTTAGTGGAAGCATCTTCTCAACATCTCCCCTGCCAAGCCTCCTCAGAATTTTCTATGCTTCAAAAAGATCACCCCCATTTTTCTAAACTCTAATGAATAAAGGCTTAACCCGTTAAACAAGTCAACTGATTTATCCCAGGAATCCAGCCTGGCAAATCTTTTTTGAACTGCCTCTAATATCAATATAACAATTCTTAAATATGGGGACCAAATGGTAGAGAGTATTCTTGGTGCGGCCTCACCAACACCTGTACTGTTGTAACATGACTTCCCTATTTTTAAACTCCAACACCCGAGCAATAGAGGCTAAAATTCAATTTGCTTTGCTGCACTTTTTGTGTTTCCTGCACAAGCATACCCACATCCTTCTGTGTGGCATTTTTTACTTGGAGTTTCCCTCTATTTAAATAACCATCTGCTTTTTGATTCTTTCTATCAAAATGCATGGTCTCACACTTTCCTACATTATAATCCATTTATCAAATTTTCTTCCACTCACTCAATCTATCTATATCCCCTTGCAGATTCCTTACGTCCTCATGACAGCACAGCCTCCCATCTATTTTCTGTTGTCAGCAAATTTGGATGCATTACACTCTGCCCTACTTTTACCTCACTAATTGAGAGAATAAATAATTGAGAATGTAGGATGTAACATTGTTTACATCTTTCCAACCTGAGAAAGGTGCATTGATCCCAACTTTGATTTAATTTCACTTTCATCTTGTGTGTTAAGCAATCCTCAATGCGTGCTGATACATGACGGCAATACCATAAGCTCCTATCTTGAGCCCTCTCTCAATATAAATACACTCCTTCTGCCACTTCCGCTTTATTAACATTGCTTGCTATATCCTTAAAGATATCTAGTACATTTGTCAAACATGATTTCCCTTTTTCAAAATAACTTTACAAAATGCCATGCTATTTCTCCTTAATGATTGAAACTAGCAATTTCCCTTATTGGTGTAGAGTTTTGTGTTTTCTGTCTCTCTGCCTTCTTGAACAAGGGAACCACAAAAGTAGTTTCACAATCTTCCAGAGCCTTCCCAGTGAGTTTTGGAATATTTCAACTAATGCCTCCAAAATAACTAATGCCACTTCCTTTAAAACCCTCGCATGCAGACCATCATATGCTGGCAACTTATCTGAATTCAGTCCTATTCGTTTGTCAAATGCTTTGTCCCTCATGTTAGAGACAAGCATAAGATAAAGTCATTCTTCCAAATCTGCAAGGGTTCATTCCTGAGAACCTCGACAAAGGATGAAATTCATTAGCGTGGAACCTATTTAAACATAGGTTAAAAACAGATTAAAAATATTGCAGATGCATGATTTTCACCTGCAGATATTGTTTTTTGCCTTGGATAGTTGATTTGTGAATTCGCGGATAAAGAGGATTTACTGAATTTCCTCCCATTAGCACTTTAGTTATCTGATATCTTTGGGATGTTTATGTTGTCCTTCACAATGCAAACAAATGCAAAATGTTGGTTTAATCTAGCTGTCATTTCCCAATTCCTTATTATCAAATCACATCTTCCGAGGGTTCCACATTCTAGCTGCTTTCTTTCTATATAGCGTAGAAGCTCTTGCTGTCTGTTTGTATATTTCTTGCCAATTTTCTTTTGTAAACAAGTTCTTTCTTTTCATTCAGTTTTTAGTCATCTGCTCTTGGTTCCTAAAAAATAAAATCCAAAACCTCTGCCCTACTTTTAGTTTTATCACTTAGTTTTTTAAAATTTTGAACTCTCCTTAATCATCTTCCTTAACTAAAGCTGGTTCAACCTTCTCATTGAGTTCTTTTTGACTGGATCACATGTGGAGTACTACGTACAGTACTGGTCATTGTACTTACGGAAGGATGTTATTGTATTGAAAGCAGTTCACTGAAGGATTACTAGACTAATACCTGGAGTGAGTGGGTTGCTTCACAGGGAAATAGCTCAGACTGTATCCTCTGGAAATTAGCAGCGTCAGTGGTAACTTAATCGAAACATACAACTCCTAAAGAGACTTGACTAGGCACACATTAAAAATATGTTTCCTTTTGTGGGAGAATCTAAAACTAGGGGTCATAGTTGTAAATAAAGGGTCCTCATTTAAACAACGGAAGATGAAACCTTATTTTCTCTCAACAGGTTCTGAGTCTTTGGAATTCCCTTCCCAAAAAAGAGTGAATGCTAAAACCTTTTTTTTAATGACAGAGGTAGACAGATTCTTGGTTGCCAAGGACTTGAAAGGCTATCGGGGATATGAAGGGAGTATAGAGTTGAGACTAAGATTAGATCAGCCGTGATTTTATTGAATGGTGGAGCAGACTCAAAGGGCTGACTGACCTACTCTTGTTCCTTGTTTGTCCATCTCCTCCAGACCACGTGTCATCCTGACTTGGAAACGTATCTCTATTCCTTCACTGCGTCAAAACCTTGGAACTCTCTTCCTAACAGAACTGTAAGCATGCATATACCTCATTGACTGAAGCAGTTCAAGAAGACAGCTCACCAATGCTTTATCAAGGGAAATTAGGCGTGGGCAATAAATACCAGCATAGTTAATGATGCCCACATTCGTGAACAACCGTGTAAAAATGGATTCACCGAATTAAAGCCTAACAGAAAGCCAAAAAAAAATAGGCAGGTAACACATCTTCCTTCCTGACAATTATTCAGGTCTGAATACGTATGAAAGAGAACTATCATCGGGGGAGAGTGCAGCATCAACTGTACAATCATGGCAGGCATAAAGATGACTGGAAGAGCAATAGATTCAATACTGATTGGGAAACAGACGGATGTTTCTGAGGCAGCAAATGTGAATCTATATTAGTTTTTGCCTCTGTGGTGCCAGGGTCAAGATTACATTTAATGCCTCAGTGCATACTGAAAGGGAGGATCAACAATCAGTTGTCATGTTTCACCAATGACACAGGTAGAAAGATGGATATGATCCTGTGGTCAGAATTTAGCGAGTTAAGATTTAGGGAATAAAGAAATTCCTGAAGTAAACCTCAAAAATATTAATCACTGAATTATATTCAGGCCCATGTGCACTGATAATAGAAATAGGAGAACAGAGCTGATGAATGGATGGCTGAAGAGATGGTCCAAGAGTGAGAGCTTAGATTCCTGGGAGATTGGGATAAGTTCAGGGGGACATGGTACCTGTACAGGCTGGAGGGGTCAGGACTTGCAGGTCATTGTTGGGGAGGGTTTAAACTCACTTGGTGGAGATGTGGGAACCAGGAGTTACAAAGGGATATCAAGGCATGAAGAATATTGTGAAGAATATAGATCATCCTAGATAGGAAATACTAAGATATTGGGTGAGTTCAGCATAATAGAGAAAATAATAAAATCTAAGTTATGGTTATAGTGGATGCATTTGAATGCATTGAGTTTAGTAAATAAAATTGGTGAGTTGCAGAAACAGATAGCTATTCCTTGTTCTAATAAGCAACCTTTCTCAAGAATGAATTAAACAATCCGGATACAAGTTGTTTGGATAAGTTAGGAAAGGAGGGGGAGAGTGTTGATTAGAGAGAACATTGCAGTATTTGAGAGAGAGGACTCAAGGACAGAATCCAAATGACTAGAACTAAAGGTCAAAAATGGTGCAATTACACTGTTTAATGTAATCCATAAACAATCACGATGCGGGAGTATAAATCTGCAAAAAAAAAAGGTAAGTGCTAAAATTCTAAACTAGTTATAATAGAGGACTTTAATTATGAACATAGACTTGCTAAGGTGTTTTTAGGAAAGTTTTTCCACTGTTTCATGTGTTCAGTACAAACAAATAAGCAGGTTTTGCTGAGTGTGATTCTTGGAAATGAGGTGGGTCAAGTGGCAATAGACTAAGATGTAGGCAACAGTGATCATTATATAATAAGATGCAGGTTCACGATGGAAAAGAACACAAGGCAATGAGGAATAAGAATAATTAACTGGGGAAAAATGAACTTCAATAGGTTTTGGAAAGACTGTGCACCATTAACACTGTTTTTCTTTCCATTGTTGATGCTAGATCTGTTGCGTTTCTCCATCACTTTCTGTTTTTATTTCAGATTTCCAGCATCTGCAATATTTTGCTTTTATTCAATGGGCTAAATGGATCTGGTTCAGAGATAATCAAAGATTAGCAGTCAAAATTGTAACTGTACAATGGACTGCTATTAAAGAAATAATTCAAAGGGAATCAAGGTATCATGCCAAAAAAGGGGAAAGGAAGGAAAAATAAATCCAGTGCTCACAGGATGATGAAAGAGGTTAAGATGAAGCAAAAAAAAATACGTTCATGACATATCTGTGGATAATACACTTGAGGACCAGACTGAACACAAGAAAGTTTACAGAGAAATTGACAATGCAAATAAGAGAAGTAAAGAAAGAACGTGAGAATACACTATTAACTAATTTAATAATGCAAAATTAATTGTGCACATGAATATTAAAATAGGGGTCAGATGATTAGGTCAGATTAGGCACCTAAAGGTGTAGGCAAGGACATGGCTGTGGTATTAAATTAACAGTTACAAATGAATTTACAAATAAGAAAATACTATGCAGATCATGATGATACAATATAATTAATTTGGATATGTTACAAGTTTTAAATCGGTCATTGATAAGAGCTATTGGTTTGACTACTTATATATAAAATTGATGAGACTGCAAGATAGGATAAGTTGCATGTAAACATACCGAAGGAAATAAAAACCAAAATTGTGGAAGTGCTGGTCATATTTTTCCAAACATTTTTAGATTCAGATGGGATACTGAGGACTGGAGAAATGCAAATGTTACATCTTTTCTCATGAAAATAATATATAGATAAATTAGCAAATATGGTTCAGTCAGTTTATCTATGTAGTTGAGGAAGCTTTTACAAATGTTAATTCAGGCCAAATTAATAGTCATTTGGGCAAATGTAGATTAAAAGTTAACATGGATTTGTTAAGTAAAATTGTGTTCGACTGCTTTGAGATTTTGATGAAGTAACAGATGTCTGAAGAGGGGTGCCACACAACAGATGTGTCAGCAAAGTTCAAGGAATAATAGGGACAGTAGTAACATGAATACAAAATTGGCTGAATGACAGAAAGCAAAGAGTAATGATGACTGGTTGCTTTTTGGTGTTATGATTTTTTGCTAAAAATTAATAATCAGCTCTTGATGTACAGAGCACAATTTCAAAATCTGTGCATGATTCAAAACCTGGAATCATTGTACACCAAGAGAGGTTGATTTGGAGCTGCAAAAGAAGATAAGCAGGTAGGTGAATGAAAAGACAAATGACAAATTAAATTTATTGCAGTAAAGTATGAATTGATTCATTTTGGTAGAAAATACAAAGGGAGAAAAGAAAGGGAGAGCAGGAGCAGAGGCAGCTAGGGGCTGGATGCATATGTACAAATATCATTTATGGTGGCAGGACAGGTAGGCAGAGTGGTTAATAAAGAAGTATACGGAATCCTGAACCTAATATGCAGAAATATATGGCAGAATATTATAGGAGTTGCAGCAACATGGGTTACGGTGAGATTTGTGACAGAATCAAAAGAAAATTCCAGTAATGTTTATCTCAATGTCATCTTGCAGATATTTTTAATCAATCTGTTCATACATGTTATGACACACTTCTGTGGCAGATGGGACTTGAACCCAGACTGCCTGGCCCACAGGCAGGGACACTATCATTGTGTCACAAGAGCACTTGTGATCTTTTATGCTTTCTACATTGTAGCAAGTCACCAAATAAAGTTGGTAAACACCTTGTTAAGGACCCACCTCACTTTATTAACATCAGCTTCCAAGCTTATCAAATGTGCCAAACAAGCTGGGCATCACATAGAACTCAGAGCAGATACCTGAATTCAGTTCACTAATTGCCCAGAAAGCTCTCCACATTGGACATTAGGTACCAAACTCTCAGGACATGCTTCATGAGCAGCAGTCACATGCATCCCACATCCACGTTGTGGCAGAATTAATGTTGCTGCAAGGACTCTGTGCACTCAGGACATGTATCCAGTTCATGGACTGGCTCAGGCGGCATCTCTATGTCCTTCATTTGCTAACATACAGATGACTCACTCTGAGCCTAGCTGCTTGCTTACAGTCTTACTGATTTACTCTGCCTTGTGTTGTATTTTTGCACTTTTCTCCCTCAGCTAAAGAGATTCCAAGCTCATATTATATCCACCTTGCCTTTCTACTTATTGCAGCTACAAAGGCAGGAAGCTTGCTCTCATTGTCAGTAGACCTCTGAGAGTCATAGAGGTCTACAGTATAGAAAAAAGCCTGTCAGCCCTTTGCCTTTCAAAAACCGCTATTTCATAATTATTTGAACTTCATGTTCTTGCACTAGGCCCATAGCCTAGTATTCCCTGGCATCACAAATGTATATCTAAATACTTCTTAAACATTACAAGGGTTTCTGCTTCTACCACCCTGACAGGCTGTTAGTTCCAGATTCTCACCACCTTCTGAAAAGGATTTTCTTCACCAATGCACCTTATAATTTTATATATCTCAATCATATTCTCCCTCAGTCTCCTCTGCTCCAGGGAGAACAACTCCAGTCTATCCAATCTCTTTTCATAACTAAGACTCTCCAGTCCCGGGAACATCTCTCCAGAACAATCATACCCAATTGTAATGTGGATTCCAGAACTGCATGCAATACTCTGTCTTATTAAACTTGCTTCATTATTTCCAAATGTTATACATGTTCGAACATATAAAGAGTTAAAGCCTCAGGAGCATAAAATAAATGTACTTGTGCAAGGCTCCTACCCCACTTCATGGAGGGTGTCTGTAACTTCTTTCCAGATAAGTTCATTCCTCTTGTAGTCAGTTTCGAGTTGCAGCATGTTCTCATAGTTTGCACAGTACTCTTTGTAAGCATCTTCCAGCTCTTGTTTGAAGGTGAGAAACACGTTGCCTTTCAGAAGAAAAACACCTATGAATCATCAGGGAATACTGTAACTTGGGGCAAATATAGATATATGGTTGAACAAGAGGAAAACACATTCTAGAGAAGAAGGAGTAGTGAGATTCATAAACTGTTGACACACACAATGGACTTAATGAACTTGCTATATCCTAGAAACTTATATTGCTAGTTTTGAAGCATTAAATATTCTTATACAATTAAAATATTATCTGTCTAAAGACCTTAATGTACTAGAAGAAAATCCAAATAACCATAAACTATTAGTTCAAGCCACAGCCTGAACTAAACTCAAAAATGTGAGGTCATCTTTTGAAATTCTCCTCTTTCGTAAATATATTTACAATCGAAAGGTCAAGAAAAAAAAAATACTAGTTTTACAAAGACCAAGGCAGTTTTTTTGTAAGTACCAGATCAGTCTGAAATAAGGCCATTGCTCGGTGGTGGAACTAACTTGGACATAACTTGTGAATTTTATTTGTAAATACTTATGGAACATAAAAAGATTGATAATTTAGAAATAAAATGTATTAAAGCTAAAAAAGCATTGAAACTTATTTTTGTTTTCAATTAATTCATTCATAGGGTGGGAGCATTGTTGACTGGACCATTATTTATTGCACATTCCTAGCTGACTTTGAACTACCTTATTGAACTGCTACACTCCATGTGGTACAGTTTCATCCACAACACCTTTAGTGAGAAGTTTTCCCAGGGTTTTGGTCCAGTGCCAATGAAGGAATGGTGACATATTTCCAAGTCAGGATGGTGAACGGTTAATCCTTTTATGAAGTAATAGTTATGGGTTTGGAATGTGCATTCTAAGGAACCTTGGTGAATTTCTGTAGCAGGAGCTGCTCGTAAGCATTGGTGGTGAAGGAACTGAATGTTTGTGGATGTGGATGGGGGAGTGGGCCCTCTTGTGGCATAGTGAGACACCCAGGTTCATTTCCCAAATGCTCCAGAGGTATGTAATAACATTTCTAAACAGGTTGATTAGAAAAACAGGCTAAATAAAAACATTTTTAAAAAAATTCTCAAGCCGAACGCTTCATTTTGGATGGTGTCAAGCTTCCTATGTGATGGTGGAGCTGCCCTCATGCAAGTAAATGGGGAGTATTCCACTCAGATTGTGGCCTTGTAGATATTGAACAAACTTTGGGAATTTAGGATGTTTTATTTACTCATCGTATGATTCCTAGCCTCTAGCCTACTCTTGTAGCCACCTGTACTTAATATGACCAGTCCTGTCCAGTATTTGATCAACAATGACTAGCAGGATGTGGTAGTGGGGAATCACCGATGGTAATATCATTGAATGCCAAGGAACAATAGTTAGATTTCCCTTTGTTGGAGTTGGTTATTGCTTAGCACATATGTCACACAAATGTTACTTGCCACTTGTCATCCTAAATCTGGATATTGTCCAGGTCTTGCTGCATTTGGCCTAGGACTGTTTCAGTATGTGAGGAATTGCAAATGATGCCGAACATTGTATAATCATCAGCCAACATCCCCATTGCTGCCCTTATAATGGAGGGTAGGTCATTGATGAAGCAGCTGAAGATGGCTGAGCTGAGGATGCTATCTTAACGAATTGCTGCAGAGATGCCCTGGAGCTCAGATGACTTATCTCCAACAGTCATTTTCCTACATGCCAGATATCACTGCAGCCAGTAGGCAGTTTTTCTTGGGATTTCCATGAACTCCAATTTTGTAAGGACATTTTGATGCTACACTCAGTCAAATGTGGCCTTGAACTATCTTACTGAACTGCTACACTCCATATTCCCCCTCACCTCTGGAATTCAGCTGTTATCCATGTTTGAACCAATCCTGGAATGAAGTCTGGGTCTGGCCGAACCCAAACCTGGCATCACTGAGCTGGTTATTGCAAAGCAACTATTCTATTTGATAGCATCGCTGATGACACCTACCATCATTTTACTGGGCAGAATCTTTAAATGACAGTTGTGGCTTTAGCTGCCAGTTGGGGAACCATTGAGAGACTCATGCTGCTTATTTTAAGGAAGATTTGCCACATCTTTTCTAATTGAGCAGTTTTGTGGATAACAGCAGAATTTTCCTTCTACTCTTAGATTCCTGTTCAAATGGGGCGGGGGAAGCAATCTGGTAGAAGTTGCTGACCAATCAGAAGTGGTGCCAGAAAAGTAACACTGGAGTCTAGGATGCAGGAGTAAAGTACATGATGTGTCATGGAATTGACATCACTAGGAGCTTTCGGGGCAGAAAACCCTTAAGTGGACATTAATTGGCAGCAGTGCTTGTCGATTGAACACCTTAGACATTCTCATCTGTAATTTATTTCCAGCAGAGGAGAGAAGGTGCAAGTATCGGGTATGCCTATATGCCATCTAATTATGTGCCCTTCCTGCATCCCCACAAGCAGAAGATTTCATCCATAGCTGCAGATAACTTATCGATATGCCATTTCTAAATTCTTGATTGTTGACTTGCGTGCGTGAAGGGTTAACACATGGTTTAAAACAACAGCGATTGCTAAGGTTTTGGGTGTTAGTGTGTTAATATGCTTGAACTATGATAATTTGATGTTTATTTGTAGCCACACTGCTCCACAATTACTAACAAAATGAATGAAAAACATTTATAGCAAAAACTAACCTTGCTATTCTGATGTACTTTTTGCAGTTAAGAATGAAGAAACAGTTTCAAAACCCTGAAATCCGGTCACCTTGCTTGAGACAAGGCATTGCCAAGGTTCCAATCGAGAACCTACCTACAGAACAGCTGCTTAACTGTGAGATAAGGTGATGAGCCAGGGATCTGTTCAGAGAGTCGATAATCTTGTTTCTATGGTGAAAATGAACACACTTAAAGGAAAAAAAATGATGCTTTTCTCATAAGTGTGTGTTAGTATTTCCCATCTTGAATAGAGACAGAGACGCTCTTAATTTCATTAATTTGAAAAGAAAATTCAAAATTCCTGAGGAAGTGTGCCACTGGTATAACTCCAGCAAAACAAACTCTCCATCAAGCTCCTTCAAATACCCCAAAAGCACATTCCAAATCCTGAAGATTAGGTCATAGTAGGCTGATTAATGCCTGAATGCAGTGCCAATCCCAATCTGTCCTCTAAAGCCCCATGGAGCCTAAGAGAAAAGGTGCCAATCTGTCTTTGGACAAGGTAATAGGATGCCTAATAGATTCACTCTCCTCGGTTAATAAAGTTTCAGGTTTCAAAGAATGCATACCAATTATAAACACGGCGTTCTTTATGGAATTCAAAAACAAAGGTCAATGGGGAAACTTCTAGTCTTCAATTAAAAGTCGCTTAAAATATATTCACGTACACAGAGAGTTAAAATAGACTTATTACACAACCAGATTTTGTGTCAAATCTCAGCTCTCCTTTCTGCACTCCACTGATCCAACGATCTTTGGAGGCAATATTTCCTTCAACTGTTTTACTGACAGTCATGTTAGTTTACTTTAGTGGAGTGATTAGACAAATCTCATAACATGTGAGTTTTTTAATGCAACTGTTTAAACAATTTAAATTCTGTTCAACTGATGTTCTGAAATTATTAAATAAGCCATGTAAGTGCTTTCTTTCTAACTAAAAATGTAAGAGTGAATGCAAGGACTGGAGGAACATATAAACGAACCTCACTTAAAATACAATACTAACATTATTACATTCAAGGTTTGCATAAAGATGGTTACATTTTACAACGACCTTGCATTGTTACATATATATGATGCACGATATAGTTTAAAATGCCTTGCAATTCTTTTCTGCCTAATTGGATTAAATTCCTACTCAACATCAAGAAAAGATTCAAAATGAATAACAATTGAGCATATCAATCAAACAGAAACCTGTTTCCTTTTGAAGATGAGCAATGTAGCCAACTTTATTTGAAGGTATGACTCTGAAATCACAGGTTGAGTTTTTTTTTATAAATCTAAATATTAAACCTGTTAGCTGTTACAGCAACTTGTATCTCTACAGCATTTTCTAACAGAAGGGCATTAAGCAGGAAGTGTAAGGATAGTAATTAACCCAGGTAATGGGCATATCATTGGTTGACTGGAGAGCTAGTGTGCAACTTACAGCTTCTCTTTTTGGGAAGATCTACCGTACTAAGTGCCAATCAGGCACTTGACTAGCCAGTAGTATTTCCTTCCTACAAACAAGGAGCTTGGAGACAGAAATCCTGTCCCTACAGAGCTGCCAGCCAAGAAAAGGCATTAATTACCTATCCAGGGGTCTTAATTGGCAATGAGTTGGGAAAGTTGTTCACCACTGTCTCCCCAATTCATCCACTCAAGTGTAGCCAAATCAAGGACTCCACACAACCAACTCCAACAACTCCACTGCAGTGCTGTCAAACCCTTACACCATTCACAGACATTAAACCATTTCCAATAAATAGATTCATTGCTTTATTTGACATTCTTCTGTCCGTAATTCTATGTGTGAGCACTCACCCATTAATATTGCCATAGTAGTTTCTAGGTTCAAATTAGATGATGTGGTAGCTAATTCTGTGTTAATTTATGAATGAGACAGAATGTCTAGGAAAGAGTTTGAATATCTAAATATCTAACTATGTAAATCGTCACTTGAATGATTGAGAAAAATTAGAATGTTAAGATAGCTGTACAGATGGATAACAAACAGAAACTCCATTGAATAGCTGGCATGTTACATGATTTTACATTATAAAGCTTTTATTGCAACAAACTAAAAGTAACATTGAATAAACATTATTTTAACATATAACATATACTCTTAAATACAGAAGATTCATCTTTTAACTTTTAAAATGACCAAAGATTTCTTACAATGGTTATACTTTACCCTGTCCCATAAGTAGACACTCTACTCTCCTGGAAATAGTTCAGAATGATTCTGAACACCAAACAACTTATTTCCTTTCCGTTTTCAACCAAGTAACTCCTAATCCTGGACCAATGTGTGATGAATTAGAGGTTCCTTCCATGAGCTAAAACTATGCCAGTCTATTTGAAAATCCTTACAACTTCAGTTGCTTCAATCTAACAGAGTTCTCTCACTTGCATTCTTGCATGGCAATCCATAGAGACTTGTTACCTCTATTTCTTTGGTCTCTCTTTGAAGGATACTGGCAGACAGGCTTGCCTGTGTAATTTAAGATAATTGTCAGGGTCAGTCTAATTAAGAAAACCTAATGGTCTGATCCTACAACTTCCTTATTCACCCTTTCCCACTCAAGCCCATCTCCATGAGCCTTGTATCCACTAAACATGCTAATTACTTATTGTTTAGATGTCAATTCTATCTTGGAATGAAGTCAGTTTAAATTAAAATCATTACAGTCTGAAATTGTTAGGCCTTCAGAGAACCACAGTTTCTGCCATTATTTGCTTGGGACTCAGTGAAACAAACTGGGCCTACCCTTAATAACTCGGAAATGCTTTCGCTCTATTCAGAACTGGTCACATGACCCCACTTCATTCCTTTATTATACCTAAATTTGAAACACGTTCCCAAAAGATAAAAATTTTACAAATCTCACATTTATAGGAGCTATTTTACAATACCTGACTGAACAGTATTTATTCTTAACTGCCTTTCAGAAGGTGTCTTCATAAACCACTGCTGTCGTTGCAGTATAGGTAAAACCAGTGTTGTTAGGAGGGGAATTCTAGGATTTTGATCTAGCAACAGTGTAGGAACAATCATATAGTTCCAAGTCAGAATGGTGCAAGGCTTAGATGAAAACTTCCAGATGATGGTGTTTCCATACTACTGCTGCCATAGAGTCATAAAGCATGGAAACAGGCCCTTCAGTCCAACCAGTCCATGCCAATCACAATCTGTAACTAAACTAGTCCCAACTGCCTGCACTTGGCCCATGTCCCTGCAAACCTTTCGTTTTTATTCAAATCTCTTTGAAACGTTGTATCTGTACCTGCATCCACCACTTCTTCTGGAATAATGAACTGTACTGCAGAAGGAGTACTGATAAGTACAAATTGGAGGTGGTACACTCTACAATCGCTATATGTGCATGGTGGAAGGGAGTGAATCTTGATGGCGATGGAATGTGGTGCCAAATAGGTAGGCTGCTTCATCCTGTATAATGTCAAACTCCTTCAATGTATTTGGAGGTGCAAACATTCAGGTAAGTGGGTAGTAATCCATCACACTCCTGACTTATTGGCTTGGAAATAATGAACAGGCTTTGGGGAGTTAGGATGCAAGTTACCACAGATTATCTGACCTGTCACTCGGTATCTTAAACAATTTGTGCATATGTTGTTCATAAAGTGTGATTTAGTGAAAGAGCAAGTGGAGGCAGGATTTTATTTAATTTTCGACTATGTTTATTTTTAAATGTATGTGCTAAGAATAAAAACTAATGACCTTTGTGCATTCTGCAATTTAGAAAATGATTTATCTGTAAATATGTAATGATTTTAACACTGTAATCACAACAGTTTTGAATTTTTACAACTAAATTGGAATTCAAATTACAAAAATAAATGACCTTGGCTGTATGTTTGTAATTTGTTCCTTTACAATATTCATGAAGCTGATGTGATAAACATTTTCAAAATAAATTATGCTTGTTAAGTGCGATGATATGGTACAGCAGATTTTACTCCCCCAGAGGTTGCTGTCTGAACAAATTAAAGGAACATTCCTGTTATTTCTGGCTCCTTCCAACAATTTTGGAAGAGGATGGGTAATCCTGAAATTGGTCTTAGTTACTCCATCCTATATTAGCATAGTAAATGTGTCTAACCCTAGTTTCAGGTTGCACTAATTGATGGGGAATGTAGAATCTAGAATGGGCAGAATAATGTTGGATTTTTTAACAATCCAATTGCTCACCTAAGACACAGGAGTTGCATAAACAAATTGTAAGGGCAGAAAAGTGGGAAAGGTGACTGTTTATTAGTTTTGACAAAAAATAACATTTAGATGTGCCATCTATACATTAATTATTTATTTAAAAGCAATGTTTGTAATACAATGTATACAGTAGAACTGTAATTCCAAATAAAGCTTTCAAATTTAGATCTGGCATTGAGAGACAAATCTAACTGCATGTGTATGCATATTACAAACTATCTCACTTAAATCAATGATTTAAGTTACAAGCTTTTATTTCCCAATGCCTATCAAACAGCATGTACCTTTTAACAGTCTGGATTTCCATTGCTCAATGCAAAACTGAGCAAAAACAGTACCATGGTTATAACATCAGGAATGCTACACTCTCAGCTAAAAAGCTTTTTAGATATTTGACTGGCATTTGCACTCAGCTTTGCCTTGGGCATGGTTTACCAACTGGTTAGTGAAAGGAGGTCAGAACTATTCAGCATTGATAACAAATCTAGTAAAAAGTATTGACATGACTTGCACAGAATGATTGACATTCATTTTAAGCCTGTACAGGTCTTGGGCAGGGATTGAGGAGAATATCTGAGCTTGTGACTTGAGGTATTTTAATTCCCAGACTTCACTTACATGGTGGGGTAAACAGCAGCCAAGAGCAGATAGGAATGTAAGTAAAGAAAACCAGACGCCAATGGCTACTACCAGGGGACAGCTTGCTAATAAGCAGTAAAGGGAGTTTAATGGTAGAGTCACATGAAGTAAGGAGGAGAGTCTGGTCAGGAAGGTTGCCACATTCCTTGGAAGCCTAGTAGGACACTCTTATTCTTCTTCACCCTGTAGAGCAATGTTTTCTACTTCCCTCAGAAATTCTTTTTCCTTTCTGAATGTGACAGATATCTGCCTTCGCCTGGCAGCTAAGCCACTTCAGGTTTATTATAAAACCGATTATCCCCAAGACCTATGGAATTTAATGGTACTTCAGTTACTCTCCCAAACTCTCTCACAGTCTCTTGCATGCTGAAGACTGCCAACAAACCTTCTTGAATTTGCCTGCAGCCTCATGCAGCCCCTTATTCACATCCACTTTGTATCCAATCAAGGTTCGTGCCTTGGGAAGGGGAATGCTGAAAACCAGCACATGTCCCTTCCTTGAAACACATTTCACTGTCCAAACGTTACTGATGACCACTCACGAAGGCCCACATCAAACCATTACTCACTATACCTTGGGATTCACTGCCAATGCTAGGGATGGAACTCAGTACATTGCCAGTAACAGGCACCACTCCCAGTGACACTGCCTGCATTGGAGAACCACCAGAGAGCTTTTGGGGGACGGAGTTTCTGTCCTCTCTGGATCCCTCATCAGGAGGAATGTCTAACACTGGCCTGTTCAAAATCTACCATCACTTAATCGACCCCTGAGAATTAATACACCTGTCCATAACTGCTAGTACCACTGTCACGTGAATAAAATCCAGGGGGTTAGAGCAAATAGCTTAACTTATTTTTCCAAAGCTAATACGAAATACTATTTGAAGAATTACTTATCAAGAAGACTTGATCAGATTTCCCAGTGGCTGCGACTTCCAAATTTTTGAGTAGATTGGAGGATACATGTAGTACTTCATCAGTACCTCCAAACAAGCCTTCCAGGTCCAAATCTGGCACCTAATCAAGAAAAACAATATGTGACTTTGAAAATGTTTTGCATTTTAAGCTGCATCCCAGCCATGACCAGTGGTTTGGGGGTGGGGTTGAGTGTGTTTTTTTTTCATTGTAAGGAGGCCAAAAGGAATAGTGAATTCTGGAAATCTGAAATAAAATGGCAAACCCTGGAATTATGCATGTCAGCACCTAATAAGTAAAAATAAGCTAATACTTGTAGTGGAATGCTCGCTCAAAATTCCTGCATTCTATGACAGTTTGAGTGGATTGTCTCATCCAAAATATTTAGCTGTTTTCCTCCTTTGGATATTGACAGTACATTTTTTATGTTTTCTGTTTTTTAGGAATTCGACCAAAGTTTTTCAGATTGAAACTTCTTGTTAGCAGAAGTTGTGACTAGGGCTGACTGTTTGGTGGTAATCATAATAGAAATATGGGAACGGAGCTAGTTTGAATATGTAGTTGATGTGAGCAAGATTTCAATAAGGACAGGGCAGCATGATCTGTAACTGCGACAGGGATCCCAGCACTAAAATCAGTCGCTCACGTCTTACGGTTTTGGGCTTTAGGTCTCTTTTACACGAGGCTGGCACATGACTGAAGAAATTTTCATGGCCAATCACATCTTGAAATTCACATTAGTAATATTTCCTTGCATAAATGATAGATTATCACAAAACCATGACTAAAAACACTGCATAAAATAGGAAGAAACAATAAGTAGGTTACATGGCATGAGGAGACAGTCTGTATTTTACACAACAAAGGTTGATGGAGTAATCAGAACTGTTGCAATATATTAAATATGTCATACATTCAATGATTTAACTCATATTTCAGAGGCTCATGTTGCTATGTCGCCCACTCGCACAGCCAGCAGAGTACTTTATATGAAGCTGACAACGATATTAGGCCAGAAACATGTTGCATTTTTGGGCAGGAGTCTGCCTTCAGAAGCAGCTGAACACTTTCACCAGTCCTAAACATCAGAAGAAACGTTTGGGCCGAGTCGCAGGCTGTCACCTTCCTGGGCACTGGAGGTTACTACCACAGAGGTCAGTCAATAGCTGACAGTGAGTATCAGATGGAGATGGTGAGGTGAGAATAATATACAGTAAATGGAAATGACTAATATTGTTTGAACTAGAGTTCAATTTTAATGGAATACAATACCAGACCACACCAGTACAAGTTATTTTTTGATATTACTATTTTTACTTTCCATCAGGATGGGTCCAACTTAAAGGTAGCCATTTAGATTCACGCTCCAGTTCATCAGAGGGAAGAATATAGGCTTGCCAGTCAAGATAGGGCTCCTTTAGACTTCACTGATTGACGTACCACCCTTGAAGTGCTGTGTGAGAGTGGGACAAGGTACTGCTTCAGTTGGGTGACAGGAGAAAGCAATAACCAAACAGAGTAGAAGATGGCAGAATTCGTAAGCAGCAGGAATGTCTTGTAGAGAAACTGAGTGGAGTACTGCAAGAGATAAAATAACCTTCAGCACTCAGCTTTACAGAGGTTCCTGCCACAATAGGTAAATTCTCAAACTTCTTCTTATATTTTCTACAGAATTCTTGGTGGAGGATGAACACAGAAGTATAGCTACATAACTGGAGGCTTGTCAGGCATCCTAAACAGAGGACTTAATATCATTATATCATACTAGTGCACCTTTTGTTAACCCTGTTTTATCCACATCATTTGGTCCTTATGCAGAATTAGAAAGGGTGATTTTCGAAACTTGACAGAGCATGGCACTGAACTTCAGGAGAAGGTGATAGAGGCAAAGGCAGTTATGAACAGTCTTCTTCCCACGATGGAGGACAGAGACAGCTAGACTAAGCATACAGCTGCAGGGCTTCTGTGAGTCTCAGCAAAGGAACCTTAATTTGCTTAAGCAGCAAGAAATATTGGCCTGCCTGTTGTAGTTACCCCAAAACAATGCACATTCATGAACTGAGGATGGACAAGTCCATACCACTCATGTATACCACCATGGCCCAGGGTTTTGAATGAATGCATGAGTTCCTCCACTGACAGAGTGGCCATCCTCATTGAGGAGTGTATGCAGCAGTGTTTGCTGAATGCCATGGTCTGCAGCATTGATCAGTCAATGATGCAAAAAGGCATGGAATGGTTATCAACTGCACCCAGGCAACAGTTCCCTTCAGCAATCCGGACGGCTGGCAAACAATTGAGGTAGCCACTGAAGTGAAAGTGTCTGCTCCCTCATAGATATGATCAATTTTATTCTCCTTGGACTTGTTGTCTGAGGAAATATCAATGTAGCAAGGCCCAGTGACAATGACTGAGGTATGCTAGCCGTTGGAGATGCACAGTTGACATGTACGTGGCCATGATAACCTACAAAGGCATAACAGCCACAAGAGGAAAATGAACAGACTGCGTCCACTTCAGCTGGAGTTCAAGTGGACCACCACGGAGAAGTAGGTGACAGTTTTTTTTATTTAGGCGATGTGGGTGTGGCTGACTGGGCGAGCATTTCCTGCCCATCTCTAGCTGCCCTCCAGAAAGTGGCGGTGAGCTCCATTCTTGAATCCCTAAATTCCATATAGGAACACCCATAGTGCTGTTAGAGAGGTAAGTTCAGGATTTTGACTAGTGACACTGCAGCAGCTGTGATGTATTTACAAGTCAGTGTGACTTACAACATACAACAGTACAGCACAGGATGTTGTGCCGTCCTTTTATCCTACTCTAACATCAAACTAACCTATGTACCCTTCATTTTACTATCATCCATGTGCCTATCCAAGAATCACTTAAATGTCCCTAACATATCTGACTCTACTACCACTCCTGGCAGTGCATTCCACGCACCCACCACTCCTTGTGTAAAGAACTGACCTCTAACATTTCCCTTAAGTCTTCCTCCAACCACCCTACGATTATGTCCCCTCATGATAGCCATTTCCACCCTGGGAAAAAGTCTCTAGCTATCCACTCTATCTATGCCTCCCACCATCTTGTACACTTCTATCAAGTCACTTCTCATTCTTCTTCACTCCAATGAGAAAAGCCCTAGCTCCCTCAACATATCTTCATAAGACATGCCCTCTAGTCCAGGAAGCATCCTAGTAAATCTCCTTTGCACCCTCTCTAAAGCTTCCCACATCTTTCTTGTAATGAGGTGACAGAACTGAAGACAATATTCCATGTGTGGTCTAAACAGGGCTTCAGAGAGCTGCAGCATAACCTTGCAACTCTTAAACTCAATCCCCCTGCTAATGAAAGGGAACACACCATGCACATTCTTAATAACTCTCTCAACTTGGGTGGCAACTTTGAGGGATCTACGGCAAGGCCCCCAAGTTCCCTCTGTTCCTCCACACTGCCAAGAATCCTGTCTTTACCCCTGTTACCTGCATTCAAATTCGACCTTCCAAAATGAATACTTCACACTTTTCCAGGTTGAACTCCATCTGCCAATTCTCAGCCCATCTCTGCATCCTGTCAATGTTCTGTTGCAACCTACAACAGCCCTCCAAAGTATCCACAACTCAACCAACCTTCCTGCAAACTTACCAACCCACCTATCCACTTCCTCATCCAAGTCATTTACAAAATTCACGAAGAGCAAAAGTCCCAGAACAGATCCCTGCAGAACACCCTGGCTACTGAGCTCCAAGCTGAATACTTTCCATCTATTACCACCCTCTGTCTTCTATGGGCCAGCCAATTCTGTATTCAGATAGCCAAATCTTCCTGTATCCCGTCTCTCCTTGCTTTCTGAATGAGTCCTTCATGGGGAACCTTTTAAACCAACCTTGCTGAAATCTGTGTACACCACATCCATTGCTCTAGCTTCATCAATGTGTTTTATGACATCCTCAAAAAATTCAATAAGTTTTGTGAGGCATCACCTGCCCCTCACAAAGCCATGCTGACTATCTCTAATCAAATTATGCTTTTCCAAATAATCATAAATCCTGTCTCTCAGAATCCTCTCCAACAATTTGCCCACCACTGACGTAGGAATGACACGCATGTAATTCCTAGAGTTATTTCAATTCCCTTTCTTTAACAAGGGAATAACATTTGCCACCCTCTAATCATTTGATATTACTCCAATGGACAGTGATGACACAAAGGCACGAAAATCTCTTCCCTAACATGGTAACCTTGGGTATATCTTGGTAAGGTCCTGGACAGTGTTGCTGAACAAAAAGACCTTGGAGTGCAGGTTCATGGCTCCTTGAAAGTGGAGTCGCAGGTAGATAGGATAGTGAAGGCGACGTTTGGTACGCTTTCTTTGAATGGTCGAAGTATTGAATACAGGAGTTGGGATTAGTATCTCCCCTATTTTCTGCGGCTCCACACAAAGCCCGCCTTGCTGATCTTTGAGGGGCCCTATTCTCTCCCTAGTTATCTTTTGTCTTTAATGTATTTGTAAAAACTCTTTGGATTCTCCTTAATTCTATTTGCCAAAGCTATCTCATGTTCCCCTTTTTGCCCTCCTAAGTTCCCTCTTAGGTATACTCCTATTGCCTTTATACTTTTCTAAGGATTCACTTGATCTATCCTGTTTATACCTGACATATGCTTCCTTCTTTTTCTTAAACAACCTCAATTTCTTTAGTCATCCAGCATTCCCTATACCTACCAGCCTTTCCTTTCACCCTAACAGGATTCTTGTTATCTCATTCCTGAAGGCTTCCCATTTTCCAGCTGTCCCTTTACCTGCGAACATCTGCCCCCAATCAGCTTTTCAAAGTTCTTGCCTAATACTGTCAAAATTAGCCTTTCTACATTTTAGAGCTTCAACTTTTAGATCTGGTCTATCTTTTTCCATAACTATTTTAAATCTAAAAGAATTATGATCGTTGGCCCCAAAGTGCTCATCCACTGACACCTCAGTCACCTGCCCTGCCTTATTTCCCAGGAGTAGGTCAAGTTTTGCACCTTCTCTCGTAGGAACATCCACGTACTGAACCAGAAAAAATTTTTGTATACACTTAACAAATTCCTCTCCATCTAAACCCTTAACACTATGGCAATTCCAGTCTATGTTTGGAAAGTTAAAAACCCCTACCATAACCCCCTAATATTCTTACAGATAGCTGAGATTGCTTGAGTCAGGAATCCTTCCTGGACACACCTAACAAAATTTGCTCCACCCAAACTATTTGCACAAGGAGGTTCCAATCAATATTAGGGAAGTTGAAGTTACCCATGGCGACAACCCTGTTACTTCTGCGCCTTTCCAAAATCTGCTTCCCAATATGCTTCTCCATGTCTCTGTTGCTATTGGGGGGGTCTATAGAAAACTTAGAAGAAAGTGATTGCTCCTTCCCTGTTTTTGACTTCCACCCATATTGACTCAGTGACTTCCCTTTCTGAAGCTATTGCACTATCCTTGATTAGCAATGTAACTCCCCACCTCTTTTATCTCCCTCCCTACTCCTTTTGAAATATTTAAACTCTGGAATATCCAACAACCATTCCAGCCCCTGTGATATTCAAGTCTCCATAATGGTCACCACATCGTAGCTCCAAGTACTGACCCATTCTCTAAGTTCATCACTCTTATTCCTGACATTTCTTGCATTAAAATAGACACACTCAAACCCATCACACTGACTTAACTTTGCCCTATCAACTGTCTATCAGTCCTCACAGACTCTCTTCACGTTGCGTCTGTCTGTTCACAAGCTACCCCATCCTCTGATCAATAGATCCGGTTCCCATGCCCCTGCCAAACTAGTTTAAATCCTCACGAAGAGCTCTAGCAAACCTCCTGCACAGGATATTTGTAACTCTCCAGTTCACCTTCCCCAGAGAGTATCCTAATGATCCACATATCCGAAGCCCTCCCTCCTTCAACAGCTCTGCAGCTACATGTTCAGTGACACTTGCTTGCTGTTCCTCGCCTCACTATCTTGTAATACCGGTAGCAACCAAGAGATTACTACTCTGCTCGCGCTGCCTTTTAGCTTCCAACTTAACTCCCTACATTCACTTTTCAGGTCCTCATCCCTTTTCATAGCTATGTCATTGGTAACGACATGCACCATGACTTCTGGCTACTCACCCACCCCCTTAAAATCCCTGACCTTGGCACCCAGGAGGCAACATACCATCCGGGAATCACATTCGTGACCACAGAATCTCCTGTCTGTTCCTCTAACCATTGAATCTCTTATCACAATCACTCTCCTATTCTCTCCCTTCCCTTCTTAGGCACAGAGTCAGGCTCAATGCCAGAGACCTGGCTGCTGAGGGTTTCCCCGGTAGGTCAACCCAACCTCCCCCCCCACCTCCGCCCCAACAGTATCCAAAGCAGTATACTTGTTGGGGGACTTGTCAGGGAACTTGCAGGCCCAGTAGCCTTAGTGGTTAACACTACTACCTCACAGCACCAGGAATCTGGGTTCAATTCCAGCCTTGGGTAACTGTGCGGAGTTTGCACAATCTCCCTGTGTCTGCATGGGTTTCTCTTGGGGTTCCTCAGTCTAAAGATGTGCAGGTTAGGTGGAATGGACTTGCTCAATTGCCCATATTGTCCAGGAATATGCTGGCTAGGTGAATTAGGCATTGTAAGTACGGGGCTGCAAGTATTAAATAGGTGGCTGGGTTTAGGTGTGATGCTCTTCAGAGGGTTGGTGAGAACTCGATGGGCCGAATGGCCTCTTTCCAGAGTGTGGGGATTCTAGATAGCAGTGATCACGGACTGTGATGTGTAAGGAGCCTTAGTGAATTTCTACAGTGTATTTTATACATTGTTCATAGCAGCATTGGGTACATCAATGATGGAAGGAGTCCATATTTGTGGATATGGTGCTAAGCAAGTGAACTGTTTTGTTCCCAATTGTATCAAGTTGGAACTGCACTCATCCAGGCAAGTGGAGAACATTCCATCACACCCCTGACTTGTAAATGACGGACAGGTTCTGGACAGTCAGGAGGTGAGTCACTCACTTCATAACACCTTGCATCTGACCTGCTCTTGCTGCCTTGGTATTTACAATGGCTAGTCCAGTTCAGTTTCTAGTCAATGGTAATCCCAGACTGCTGACAAAGGGGTTTTCAGGAATGGTACTGCCATTGAATGTCAAGAAGCAATGGTTAGATTGGCTCTTGTTAGAGAGATAATCAATGCTTGGCACTTGTCCAGGATTTGTTGCAAGTGGCATTGACTATTTCATTATCTGAAGAATGACAAATGATACTGAACACCGTGTAGTTATCAGTGAAGTTCCCACCTCAGACCTCATGATTGAGGGAAAGTCATTTATGAAGCCACTGAAATGGTGAGGTCTGGAACACTATCCTGAGGAACTCTTGCAGAGATGTCCTGCAGCTGAAGTAACTACCCTTCAAAAACCACAACTGCCTTCCTATACGTCTGGTGGAATTCAACCAATGAAAATATTTCCCTTCAATTTCCATTGACTTTAGTTTTGTTAGGGGTTCTTGATTCAGCCTTGAGATTCAGGGCAGTCACTCTTTATGCCCTTTTCTCAGTCTTGAAAACTAATCTCAAGATGGCGGCGCCAGCATGGGAGGGAGCTTTAGGGCTCTGGAACTATATGCTCCACCCTTCTCTCTCTCTCTCTCTCTCCTTTTTCATTGTTCTCCTTCTCTTTTCTTTCATCTTCAGAGGTTGTGGGAAGCTGCAGAAGTGTCGTTGGTTCATCGGCAGCAACAGTGGTGGGATCGAGGATTCCTGGGTTTGGTGTGCATGGAGCCCGAACTTGGGAACTCAGTGGGCCACGAGCTGTGATGGAGCTTGGTGCCCAGAGTGGACTGGAGGTGAGGTCCTGGCGTGGACTGGAAGATGTCCTGGCACAGACTGGAGGCAAGGCCCATGCAGTCGGCTTGAAGGACTGTAATGCTAAACTTTTTATTTCTTTATATTTCTAACTTATTCTGAATATTTTGTACCGAGGGATCTTGTACTTAAGAGTGTGCGAAGGATTATAATGCTGGACTTTTTATTTCTAATGTATTCCTGAGATCCTGTACCTAGGTACTTTTGTACCTAAGATGGCATCGTAAGTGGCAACTTTGTAAACTTTTCAATGCACTCACATGAGCATATGTGACAATAAGGTGAAAGTGAGGACTGCAGATGCTGGAGGTCAAAGTCGAGAGTGTGGTGCTGGAAAAGGACAGCAGGCCAGGCAGCATCCGAGGAGCAGGAGAATCAATGTATCGGCCAAAAGCCCTTCATCAGGAATGAGGCTGGGAGCTTCGGGGGTGAAGAGATAAATGGGAGAGAGGTGAGGCTGGGGTGAAGATAGCTGAGAGTGCAATAGGTGGATGGAGGTGGGGGTAATGATGATAGGTCAGAGAGGAGGGTAGAGCGGATAGATGAGAAGGAAGGTGACAGGTGGGACAGATCATCAGGGCGGTGCTGAGCTGGAAGTTTGGAAATGGGGTAAGGTGGGGGGAGGGGAAATGAGGAAACTAGTGAAATCCACATTAATGCCATGAGGTTGGAGGCTCTCGAGGCAGAAGATGAGGCGTTCTTCTTCCAAGCATCGGGTGGTTAGGGAGAGGTGATGGAGGAGGCCTATGACCAGCATGTCCATGGCAGAGTGGGATGGGGAATTGAAGTGTTCGGCCAGGGGGTGGTGGGGTTGGTTGGTGCAAGTGGATGAGATGCGCTGGAGGGCATCATCAACCATATGAGAGGGGATATTGCTGTCTTTACAGAAGGAGGCCATCTGATGTGCTCTGTAGTAGAACTGGTCCTCCTGGGAGTAGATGGGGCAGAGGCAGAGGAATTGGGAAGAAAGGATAGCATTTCTACAGGAGGCAGGGTAGGAGGAGATGTAATCCAGGTAGCTGTGGGAGTCGGTTGGTTTGTAGAAAATGTCAATATTGAGTCGGTCATCACTGATAGAGATGGAGAGGTCCAGGAAAGGGAGGGAGGGGTCAGAGATGATCTAGGTGGAATGTGTTGATGAACTGTTCAACTTCCTCATGGGAACACGAGGCAGCGCTGAAGCAGTCATCAATGTAGCAGAGGCAAAGGTGGTGAGTGGTGCCGATGTAACTGCAGAAGATAGACTGTTCCCATAGCCAACAAAGAGACAGGTATAGCTGGGGACCATGCGGGTGCCCATGTCTACCCCTTTCATCTGGAGGAAGTGAGAGGATTCGAAGGAGAAATTATTGAGGGTGAGGACCAGTTCAGCAAATAGAATTAGAGTGTCAGTGGAAGGTGAAGATGAGGTACTGGGGCCTAGGGAAACGAAAGTCTTGGAAGAGGTGGAGGGCCTGGATGGTTTCCCGAATGTATGTGGGAAGTTCCTGGGCTGAGGAGGGGGGATTGGACAAAATCAAGGTATGTGGAGATGAATTCGGTGGGACAGGAGCAGGCTGAGACAATGTGTCGGCCGGGGTAAACCGGCTTGTGCATCTTGGGTAGAAGGTAGAACTGGGCGGTGAGGGGTTCCTAAACTTTGGGTTTGGAAGCTGTGGGTGGGAGCTCCCCTGAGGTGATGAAGTTTTGTATGGTCTGGGAGATGATGGCTTGGTGATGGGAGGTAAGGTCGTGGTAGAGGGGTCAGTAGAAGGAGTTGTCTTCAAGTTGGTGCCTAGCTTCAGCGGTGTAGAGATCAGTGTGCCAAACTACCACTGCACCTCTCTTGACTGCTGGTTTGATGGTGAGGTTGGGGTTGGAGCAGAGGGAGTGGAGGTCTATGCGTTGTGAGGATGAGAGATTGGAGTGGGCGGGGGGACGGGGGTCAACAGATTGAGGCAGTCAATGTCATGGCGGCAGTAGGAAATAAAGAGATCAAGGGCAGGTAACAGACTGGCACAGGGTGCCCAGGTGGATGAGGTTTGTTGGAGATGGAGGAAGGTGTCCTTGGTGGGAGACTTGATGGAAAAAATAACCTCAGAGGTGGAGACGGTGGAAAAATTGTTCGAAGTCACCACGCCTGTTGAATTCATTGATCCAGGAGCGGAGGGATGAAGGTAAGGCTTTTGCTGAGGACTGATCGTTTATCCTCAGTGAGGTGGAGGTCTGTGGGGATGGTGAAAACTTGGCAGGGCTGGGAGCTTGGACCTGGTATAGGGCTTGGAGTGGGGATGGAGGAGGAGACTGTAACTGGAGTGGGTGCAGTAGTGGAGGGACCAGGGGTGATGTCATTTGCAGAAGTGATGCTAACCCTGGGCATTGGAGAGGGGTGCGGAGTTAGTGACTGTGGGGGGGGGGGTGGGCATGTTGGCAGTGTTCAGATGCGTGGCATCAGGGGCGCGCAGAAATGACAGCAGCTGCGGGAGTGGCAGTGGGGGAAACATGTAGCATAGATGATGCCGTAGGGTGCAGAAGTGGCTGCGGCAATGTCCACAAAGCAAATGGAAGTGGCAGAACGCGTGGCGTAGCTGATGTCAGAGGGGGCGGAGTGGCTGCAGCAACAGAGGGGGTGGAAGCGTTATTCTGGTTGGGCCTTGTGTTGGTCTCAGGGTCAGCGGATCTCATAGCAGGAGTGTTGGTGGACAGTAAACCTAATGCTCTTCTATTCTTATCTCATCTCTGGAATTCAGTTCTCAATCCATTTTTGACCCAAGGCTGTGATGAGGTCAGGAGCGAAGTGACCCTGGTGGCATCCAAACTGTTTTGGTGATCAGGTTATTGCTGCTGATAGGTTCCTTCTATCACTTTACTGATGGTTGAGAGTAGACTGCTAGAGTAATTGGTCAGGTTAAATGTGTCTTTCTTTTTCTGTACAGGATGTGTGGGCAATTTCCCACATAGTCAGCTCGATTTCAGTGTTGTAGCTGGATGGGATGCGTTAAGTTCTGGTGCACTTGTCTTCAGCACTATTGCCAGAATGTTTCCTGGACCCATATCCCTTGCAGTATCTAGTGTTTCTAGCAGTTTCTTGATATCAGATATAATGCATTCTTCGCCAAACGAGGGTTGAAACCCTAGTTTCTGTGTGGCATTTCATGTTACATTTCAATACATTTTTTTGTGGCTGTTGATGGCTCATCGTGCCTCATAGTTGCCCAGTCTTCAGTTGCCATATCTGTTTCAAGTCTATTCTATTAAGCACAGTGATAGTGTCACACAATATGATGGAAGGTGCTCTCAATATGAAGATGGGACTTAATCTACACAAGATCTATATAGTGGCCACTTTTCAGAATATTGTCAAGGCCAGGTGCATCTGCGGTGGGCAGACTGCTGAAGATGAGGTCAAGTATATTTTTTCTTCTTGTTGTTTCTCTCAAGACATCATAAATCCAGTCTAGTAGCAATGTCTTTTGGGACTCACAAACTCATTTCGGTGATGGACATTTTGGTGATGGACATTGAAGTCTCCTATTCAAAGTACATTCTGTGCCCTTACCACTGTCAGTATTTTCTCCAAAAGATGTTCAATATGGAGGAAAATTGATGTATTAATCATAGGGGGCACAGAATGTGGTAATCAGCAGAAGCTTTCCTTGATAATATTTGACTAGGGGTATGCCATGAAATTTCAAGCTGTTAAAGAATGAAGAAGTTACAGCAGTCATTAGGATAGTGAATGCACACATGAATAAAACTCATGTTGTGGTCACAGATCAGCTGAGTTTTTAAGGAGTGGATGTCCTACCTGTTAGTGAGACTCCTTGGCTGTTTATTGAATGCAAGTGATGATGCCCAGAACCAATGGATATCCAGTGCTGGAGACAAACTGTGCACCTATGAGATCCCATCTATTTGAAATTAGAAGTACTTTTCAGCTCTCAGAAGTAAGGCATTGTTTCTGCATCTAGAAATATTGCTGCTTACAGATGTTCTCAGTGTCCGCTGGCACAATTTGGAAGGAAACTAGAGGTGAGGAAGTTGAAGGCCATCATGAACTTTATAGTTGCTGGCAAGGCATGGTGAGGCAGTACTGAGAGGTTTAAGATCTTCCTTATTAAGAACACATACCTCAATAACCATCTTCCTAGATAGGTGTGGTATAGCACAGCACTGATTCACTGATATGTTCAGAAGGCTTTTCTTTTGGTGGTACTTTCAATTTTTGAGGGCATGGCCTCCACTGCCTTTTCCCAAAACCATGTGCCCCTTTTCTGCCCTAATCATGTTGAAATCTCTACATCTGTTCTGAAGGACATTGATCCTCCTCAACACACATCCATTTTCTTAAAGTATCTTAGTTCCACCTCCAGTTTGCCTTAGTTTTGCTCACAGTGTTTACTGGATTTATGTTCAGATATGCTCCACTACCCTAGGAGAGTCACCTTTTCTACTGCCTAGCACACACAGACCACATACACTAATTTTCCTCTTACTGTTCACCCATTTACAGACTCACATGATTGCTTGGTGGTCATGATTTGCTCCCTGATGTGTTTGCCACATCCTTCCACCTATGCAGTTACCAGTTCCATCCTGAAGCCTGCATATCCCCATCATACTACAAATTGGCGCTTACTGAGCTGACAAGGGTATTAAAACATCAGAATATATGAAAGGAACAACAGTAGTTGCAACAACCCCTTAAAGTTCCTCATCCATATATAGCAATTTTGGTTGACCCTCGGCTCGACTGCATTTACATGCAGCACTCTTATTTCTCAAATCCCTGCGCGACCAAAAATCTGCCTTAAATGCATTCAAAAATGAAATATCCAAAACCCTCAGGGCTAGAGCATTCCAAAGATTCATAACTGTTTGCATGCAGACAGTTATCATTGTCCTAGAGACAAATGATCAACTCTTTGTCCCACAAGTGTGTTCCAATGCTCTAAAGACCCTGGCTGGGTTAACAAGATTCATTGGCAATAATCCAAATCAGAAAGAATTCTGGGCACTTTGCAGCCTAATCACTAGCAGTCAGAATGGCAGCAGTGTAAATTCTACACTCATTCCCCATAGGGCTCTAAAGATTCTGCCCCATGTGTTTGAAAAGATATGTTTGGTGCTAAGGTGGGTGAGGCTCATGGCAAGGGAATTGATCTCTATCAAAATGACTTGCCTATTTGGTGCTTCCATGGTACAAATATTTTGTACATTCAATCTTGCTGATTAAGCCTGTTGAGGAAATTGTTAGCTTTATGTAAGATTCTTTTGTCACCTAGCTAAGTAACCTTCTACCTTTGACTGCTATTACCTTCTTTCTCCTAACCAAGCTGTAGCCATAGAACATTGTACGGAACAAAAGAAACTATTAAAATCTTTAGCACTAAGCTCCACTGTGACACAGCACACTGTCAGTTCAGTAGAGATCCAAATGAAAGCATGTGCCATGTTATTCTTCTTTTCAGATCATATCTTTTTGTTTAATGTAATGTTTCTGACTCTCTACCATCAACTCCAATGTGTCCTCCACACTCACAAGTAACCATTAGTGTAGTTGATAGCACTAGGGAAAGTTATAGGGAAAAAAAACATGTTGGCAAATGTCAAGATGTTGGAGATTTACAAAGATAAATCACTTTTTATCATTGCAGATTAACTGCACATTATGTTTATGAATAGAATGGCACTCTGGGCTAGGATTAAATTGACTACATAGATACAATCAATAATGTGCTACACTCTGCTGAATTCAGGAAAGTACTGTTTGCTCCATTGCATCAGAATAAAACTAATGAAGTTACTGATGTTGCAAGATGCATTGGAAATGGAAAATGTAACCTAGTTTTCACAAGGTAAAATAAAAGCAACATACAAACTCAAAGTAGATGATTTCTTCACAACCATTGACAGCTATTTCTGTAAATGACTCCCAATTCTTGGCTGCATGAGGGCGCATGATTCTTTTAATCATAGGTTTTACATATCTAGGAACATATTCTTGTACAACAGCTTGCACCTGTACAAACAGGCAACATAAGATTGGATCCAAATGGAGTACTCAGGTGAAAGCGCATTGTTTTGGCAACCTACCTGTGATCTTTCTCCAGAAAAAGATGGAGAAAAATCTTAATTGGAAATGCCATAGTTTTCCTCAAAATGGAATCCAAAGCTTACTCGACTGAGAAACAAGTACTGTTGACAGATCCAATACAGCTTCAAGAAGTAATTAGTAAAAGATAATTTTATAAATGAGTGTAGAGATACAAAGCTTTCATTGGATATCAAAAGAAAAATCCAAATACATTTGCCATAAAACTTGTTAAAATGCACTCCTAAAGTATGAGAATTCTAAACATGATAGGCTTTCAGAAGTCATCTGTTAATGCTTCAGGAAGTGTTATTACTGTCCTTTCTTCTACAGTAGCAATATAATAAAGAAACATTATACTGCAAACAATGGCATAAAACAGCCATCTGCCATTCTCCCATCAGAAGTCAGCTGAACTAGAGAGACATCATATAACGTTACTGACCCTAACAAACCATATGTCAGTGATGTGTAAGATATGCACTGAAAATGGGTCATGAGAGAGATTTCCCACTGTTACTTGGAATAAACCAGCTCCATAAATTGCCGATGCATCAGTTATTTGGCATGGATGTTGACTATAGCAAAACTGTTCAATCAACGGGAGCTCATTATAACAAATGATATAAAAATTCCAACTTGGAAACAAGCTATTTGACCTGAAAAATTTACATTGGTAGAATCTGAACATGATTGAATTTTTGTTTTAGGGAGCTAGCAAGGAGGGTGGTGAGGGTAACCTGTCAGATGTGGTCTAATTTATGTGGACGATTTGGATGCGAGCATGGGAGGTGAGATTGGTGGATTTGCATATGACACCAGGATTAGAGGTGTAGTGGACAGTGAAGAGGGTTACCTTGGACTGCAGAGGGATCTTGACCAGGTGGGCAGGTGGACTGGGAGGTGGCTGGTGGCGTTTAGTTCACATGGACGTGGGGTGCTGCATTTTGGGAAGGCACATCTTGGCGTGACTTGTACACCTGGTTGTGGGATCCTGGGGAGTGATGCTGAACAAAGAGACCTTGGAGTGCAAGTTCATGGCTCCTTGAAGGTGGAATCGCGGGTGGATAGGATGGCGAGGAAGGCGTTTGGTATGCTTTTGTTTATTGGACAGAGTATTGAGTGCGGGAGTTGGTGGGGTCATGTTGTGGCTGTGCCATTAATTGGCCACTGTTGGAATATTGCGTGCAATTCTGGTCTCCATCCTGTCGGAAGGATGTTGTGAAACTTGAAAGGGTTCAGAAAACATTTACAAAGATGTTGCCAGGGTTGGAGGATTCGAGCTATAGGGAGAGGCTGAACAGACTGGGGCTGTTTTCCCTGGAGCGTCGGAGGCTGTGGGGTGACCTTATAGAGGTTGACAAAATTATGAAGGGCATGTATAGGGTAAATAGACAAAGTCTTTTCCCTGGGATCGGGGAGTCCTGAACGAGAGGGCATAGGTTTAGGGGAGGGGAAAGATATAAAAGAGACCTAAGGGGCAACTTTTTCACACAGAGGGTAGTACGTGCATGGAATGAGCTGCCAGAGGAAGTGGTGGAGGCTGGTACAATTGCAACATTTAAGAGGCATTTAGATGGGTAAATGAATGGGAAGGGTTTGGAGGGATATGGGCCAGGTGCTGGCAGGTGGTACTAGATTGGTTTGGAATATCTGGTTAGCATGGACGGGTTGGACCGAAGGTTCTGTTTCCATGCTGCACATCTCTATGACTTTATGGCTCTAAACCAATCAATTTTTTTCCATCACAGGGCAGCAATGGCCTAGTGGTACTACTGCTAAACTGTTAATTCACTGGTCCATAGTTCCCTGGCTTGTCCTTAACACCCATTTTAAACAATGGCACCATGTTAGCCAACCTCCAGTCTTTCGACACCTCACCTGTGACTATCGATGATACAAATATCTCAGCAAGAGGCCCAGCAATCACATTCCTAGCTTCCCACAGAGTTCTCAAGTACACTGATCAGGTCCTAGGGATTTATCCACCTTTATGCATTTCAAGACATCCAGCACTTCCTCCGCTGTAATATGGACATTTATCAACATGTCACCATCTATTTCCCTACATTCTATATCTCATGGTGCACCAGCTATGCTTGTTGTAAATATAGGCTTTGTTGCATTTTGCATAAAAATTATGCTGATTTCCAGATGAGTTAATTGTTTTCTATACTGCTTCTAACACAATTATGTAATTTCTTCCACAGTAAATACTGATGCAAAATACTCGTTTAGTATCGCCCCCATTGTATGCGGCTCCACACAAAGGCCGCCTTGCTGATTTTTGAGGGGCCCTATTCTCTCCCTAGTTACCCTTTTGTCCTTAATGTATTTGTAAAAACCCTTTGGATTCTCCTTAACTCTATTTGCCAAAGCTATCTCATGTCCCCTTTTTACCCTTCTGATTTCTCTCTTAAGTATACTTCTACTGCCTTTATACTCTTCTTAGGATTCACTCAATCTATCTTGTGTATACCTGACATATGCTTCCTTTTTTTCCTTAACCAAACCGTCAATTTCTCTCAGCATCCAGCATTCCCTATACCTACCAGCCTTTCCATTCACCCTAACTGGAATATACTTTCTCTGGATTCTCGTTATCTCATTCCTGAAGGTTTCCCATTTTCCAGTCATCCCTTTACCTGCGAACATCTGCCCCCAATCAGCTTTCGAAAGTTCTTGCCTAATACTGTCAAAATTGGCCTTTCTCCAATTTAGACCTTCAACTTTTAGATCTGGTCTCTCTTTTTCCATCACTATTTTAAATCTAATAGAATTAATAGTCAAATATGCAATGAGCAAACACCGGTCAGTTCAAGGGAACCAGACAGATAGTACAGGAGTACCCTGAGGTACTGCTGAATAATATTTTTTTTCTGGGTATTGATGAGAATTATGGCTCCTCAGAAGATTGCAGCAAGCACCAAGTCTGTAGTACCAATGGTGAGCCAGAAATAAAGGAGGAAAATATGAACAGTGAAAGAGCAATAGTGACAGGGATTTATTAGTTATAGGATCAGGTAGCCATTTTTGTAAATTAAAACGTGACTCAGAAAGTTATGTTGCCTCCCTAGGATCCCAGGCTCAAGGATGTCAAACAGTAGCTATAGGACATTCATCTGGGGGAAGATGATCAGTAGGAATTTGTGGTCCCAATGATACAGGCAGGAAAGGAGATGCATACTTGCAGTTAGAATTAAGCAGCGAGGTAAAACATTGGCAAGCAAGAGTTCAGAAGTAGTAATCTCTAGATTAATCAAAGCACTAGTGAGTACAAAATTAAGTAATTAAGGCAAGTTAATATCTGGCTTCAAATTCTTTGGATACTAGGTACTAGTAACAACAGTTGTTGAAGAAAATAACTCATGGCTAATAACAAAAATATATCCCAGTGGGAAAGAAGGATTCTAGGAAGGGGATAAACCAACCATGACTAACCAATAAGTTGAGGATAGCATCAAAATGAAAGAAAGCCATACAATATGGCCAAGATTAGTGGTTCGGCAGTGGATTCATAAAGATTTAACATCCAACAAAAGACACCTCAAAAATAAAGGAGAAAAACTTCGAGGGTTAGGTTGCAATAATATCAAGATGGTTTGATTTCCTCAAACACATATCTTTTGAATTAATTATAGATTTCTTGCTCAATTTCTTTCATTAAGGGGCAAAAGGTTGAGAAGATCCTCCTTAGTTGCTAAGTTCTTAAAATCCATGTGCATTTGGTGAAGTGTATTTGCATAGATTGAGAACTGGTTGGCGTACAGATGACATGAATCGTTTTTAGGTTCGAGACACATAACTAGCAGAGTACAGCGCCAGTCAGTTCCAGTGTCTCACTTATTATCTATATTAATGACATGGAAGAGAGGTGTAGTGCAGTGTATCCAAAATAGATGAGATGGCACGCCATGATGAGAACATCAGGAATCTTCAAGGTATTATAGATCAATTGAGTGAGTTGGCAAAAACATTTAATGCAGGAAAATGTAAGGTCAGGTAGGAAGAATCATAATCATTACTTAAATGGAGATGGACTCTAGCAAAGTGGAGTGCAGTGGAATCAGGGTGCACATGGGTCCTTGTGCATAAAATACAAAAGGTTAACCTATTGCTGCAGCACATAGCTCAGCAGAAAACTGGCATTTTGGTCTTGGAGTTGGAGTTTAAAAGTAGGGAAATCTAGTTATAGGGTGTTGGTGAGGTGGCACTTGAAGTACTGAGTACAGTTTGGTTCATCTATCTGAGAAATAATGTCCTGATATTGGAGGCATTTCAAAAAGGATTCACTAGGCTGATTTCAGAGATGCAGACAATAACAGCTGAACAGGTTATTCAATATATTTTAAAAGAGGGGTGATCTTATTAAAATACACTAAATTCTCAGGTATTTGATAGGGTAGATGTGGGGAAAGTGCTTCCACCAATTGGGGGAGGGTCTCAAAGTAAGGGACACAGTACAAAATATGGCTATACACATTTAAAACTGAGATGCAAAAGTGTTTCTTCTCCCAAAGGTAATGAATATCTGGAATTATCTACTCCACAGAGTTGTGGAGACAAGATCACTGAAAGCGTATAGAGAGGGGGTAGACAGACTTTTGAACTATCAGGGAGCTGGGGTCTAAGGCAAGCTGCATGAAAGATGAGTTGAAGCTTGGGATAGTTTGGCCATGTTTTAATTGAATAGTTAAGTGGGCTTCAGGTGCTGAACAGTGACTCCTGGTCCTATTTCGCATTTCCCATGCTCTTATGAGAGAACCATGTCGTGAGTAGATTTGAACTTTATATTTAGTAATGTAGACAATGACAACTATGAGTCAACTATGGTGCAATGGCCTCAACAGAATGCTTGCTTTATACTTTTAAAACATTAAGAAACTTTGTTTATTTGTAATTATAAATTAATTTGTTCCCTTCGCACCAACATAGTCTGTTCGGTTTTCTGGCCAGAGCATTGGTATGGAGTTACACAGAATTACTAGAAGGGTGTGTTGTGCTTACATGACTCAAACTTCAATTTGCAAGGTACAGTTGCCTATTACAGAGAGGAAGATAGACTGATCTATGCTGATTGACTCCCCAAATCCAAACCTTTTGCTTCGGTTTCAACTTTCCAGAGTTAGTTCCCTCCCAGAGGAATACAGAGAATGACAGCCTCAGCACTATTTGATGCCAAATGATATGCATGTAAGTGGAAACAATGATCAGTAGTTCTCCCCAAGCTAGTCTATAAGGAGATTTAAATTGTCTGAATCTTTAACAGATTGAAAGAACTCACAGCACTGTCTTACAAAGTGCTTTATTTACGTTTAGTATCCGGTTGTTTTCAAGTTTGACACCTGTGCACTGATGATGAAAATGACTTTGATGTCATTAAATCTGACTGCACTCATTGCTGCAAATGGCTGCAACTTCAGCTACAGGAGCTGAACGTAAAGAAGACTGTCGACTGCTTTTCTGGCATGCCACAGATGACTTTGGCAAACATTCTCTTGAGGTCCATGGTCTGGAGGTCTCAGGCCTGCCTGGGGTCTCCTACACAGGTACAGGTACAACCTCCTCAGCCTGAGCTGGTGGCAGCATTTGAGTCACTGGCGCAGGGAAGATGTTGCAACAGGGCACCCAAGTGTCCAGAGATGGCAATCCTCCGGAAGCCTGTAAGTCACTTCTCCTGTACCTTTTTCATACACATTGGCACCTCCATCACCTATCCAGGAGATGGGGCACCTGGAAGGAGGTTAGGTACTCTGCAGCTCCTTCTCACTGAGCCAGTGAATGAATGCATCCATAGCTCAAGCTATGCAGTGAAAACCCCGGTACAAATCTGGTAGATAGTACTTGTTCTGCTCGACCTGGCACTGTATGCCTTTGTATGATCTCTGGCACTTCTTCCAGACAATCCTCTGCTTGTCTCTGCATCTCTGTCAACTCGTTAATGGCTGGGTCAATAATCCTCATTTGAATTAGGCTTAACAGTGTACTGTTCTCCAGCCAACTTCAGAGTGTCAGAGAGTTTGGCCGTTTCTTGGTCCTCTAACTGCAGGCTCAAGTCAGTGCTCTGCTCACAAGATTGTGACCTCCAAGCCTACTCCAGATTAATTACCACCATGGCAAATGACTCTTGGCTGGTAGAGGACAGGAGGGAAGGTATCTCATCGTCTGAGATACATGTCTATTTTGCCTGTTATGAGGAACTGGCAGAGATTGCCCTGAGGGCAGAACTTCGTTTTTGTGCACTCTTGGGAGTGGGATCCATATGCTCCATAGATCAATATAAAAGGACTGAATCTTGTTTTTGGTTCAGTTTGAGTTGTGTCAGAGCTGGTTTGAGAGAGGTTTTCAGCTCAAGGCAGGGCAATGTTTTATTGCCATATCTTACTAATCTCATCTCAGTGACTACTGACCCCACCCTGACTGCATTAGTCTTGTCCAATTCCCTCAACGATTCACCACTCATTGGTTATCTCGGAATTGACCAGCAACCTTGATGCTGGCACCATTTTAAAAGCTTGTGGTGCACCTGGAACAAGCAATGTCAATCATAGTTTCCCTGTGTGCTTTTATTTGCCTTGGACATACAGACAAAGGGGAATTGGCATGTCTCTTTATGGGCAAAGATTTGGAGGTCCTGCTGGACAAGGTGATGCAACAGGCAGGAGGTCTTCATCCCTCAGGAGCAGCAGTGGAGACCATGACATGAGACAATGCCAGCATGGTCTGAGGTTGCTACCGAGGTCAGTGTAGTCTCAGCCACTGACAGGAATGCACAGCAACATAGGACAAAAGTCAACGAGCTTATCCACTCTGGCAGTTTAAGTTCCACCAACTTTTCTCTAGTAGCTCACAACCATTTTCTCCCTGCCACATGTATCCACCTCTAACACTCCCGCGATCACCTGCAACATCTTTTCTCACTTGCTATCACCCATCCCAAGCCGCAACATCACTAGACCTACATACCATTTCTGATTCCTACTCAGGACATCGCTCAACCTTCATGCAAAGCAATAGTGTCACCCACTTTCATCTCCTGTAATGCTTGTTCCACATTCTAGGAGGAAAACCACCCATAATAGAGCAGAAAGAGCCAAGGCAGGTGTTCGGCTTCCCAAAATTCAACTACTCACGCCTTAATGTGGAAAGCAACCTGACTCAGATTGTCCCAAGCAGCTGACTGACTGACCCTGCTTAAGCTGCTGGACTATTATCGGAGGCTGCCATTGATTGCACCAGATCCCCTGATGAAGGCTGTGTCCCTTGACTCGACAGAGGCTTGCTAACAACCACAAGAAGATTCCTACTTTTGTAACTTCGCTAAATGGCAAGGTGAGACAGAAGTAAATGGTAATTTTGGTTGAGAGGGCAAAGGACAAAAGGCAGGGCAACGATGCTGTGAGCATCCAGGGAGGCTCAAGAATGAGTAAACACTCTGACAACAAGTGAACACACAAGAGATACAGCCTGGTCCAGTCCATAGGCAAGGTGCATGCCCTGAGTGTGCAGTGTCCTTGCTGCAGCATTACAATGACAGTTCCTGGTTGAACTTGAAATGCAGCATTAAAGTGCGGAAGTAAATGGACCAGAGATATCTCATGGCAGTTCTTAGAGACATACGTTGAATGAAAATGTCCGTGAACCTGAGTGCATGTTGCTGGTGCCCATGGACTGTGCAAAGAGATTTTGTGCTCCTTTGGAGCAAGCAGTGAGCTAAAGGTGCCAGATATGTAGTCGAAAAGTGTGACGCTGGAAAGGCACATCAGGTCAGGCAGCATCCCAGGAGCAGGACAGTTGACATTCTTGATGAAGGGTTTTTGCTCGAAACATTGACTCTCCAGCTCCTCAGATGCTGCCTGACCTGCTGTGTTTTTTCAGAACTACACTTTTTGACTCTGACTCTCCACATCTGCAGTCCTCACTTTCTTTCAGTTGCCACATACTAACTCTGACTTCCATAGTTAAGAATTTTTCCTGTCTAGTTTGTTTGCTAAGATAAGAGGCTGAATATTAATGAAGCAAGTCTAGACTTAATAAGGCATTAGCGACTTTTGAGAAGATTTGTAGCTCAGATTGCGGTCCTGGCTGTAGGTTTGCTCACTGAGCTAGAAGGTTCGTTTTCAGACATTTCGTCATCATACTAGGTAACATCTTCAGTCAGCCTCCAAATGAAGCACTGGTGGTGTAGCCCTCTTTGTATTTGTATCTTTGAGTTGCCTTGGGTTGGTGATGTCATTTCTGGTGGTGACATTATTTCCACTGGTGATGTCATTTCCTGTTCTTTTTCTCAGTGGGTGGAAAATGGGATCCATGTCAATGTGTTTGTTGATAGAGTTCTGGTTGGAATGCCATGCTTCTAGGCATCCTCGTGCATGTCTCTGTTTGGCTTGTCCTAGGATGGAGGTGTTGTTGCAGTCGAAGTAGTGTCCTTCCTCATCCATATGTAAGGATGGTAGCGAGAATGGGTTATTTAATTTTGTGGCTAGTTGATGTTCATGTATCCTAGTGGCTAGTTTTCTGCCTGTTTGTCCAATGTACTGTTACAGTTCTTGCAAGGGATTTTGTAGATGACATTAGTTTTGCTTGTTGCCCGTTTAGGGTCTTTCAAGTTCATGAGCTGCTGTTTTAATATGTTGGTGGGTTTGTGGGCTACCATGATGTCATTGGGTCTGAGTGGTCTGGCAGTCATTTCCGAGATGTCTTTGAGGTGGGGGAGAGTGGCTAGGATTTCTGGACGTGTTTTGTCTGCTTGTTTGGGTTTGTTGCTCAGAAAGCGGCTACATTGGAGAAAGCAAATGCATCACTTGCAGATACCAACGCTTACCAACAAGTGGCAATAGACCTGACTCCACAACCAGAGAACCGAATCACAGCCCTACTCAAAACACTTCAGAAATCTGGAGAAATAAATAAGACCAACTTCCAAAAAATGAAACCAGACTGATCCAACACACCACACTTCTACGGATTGCCCAAAGTTCACAACCCAGGTGCCCCCCCTCAGACCTATAGTCTAGCTACCTGGAACACCAACTTACAGATTGGCCAAAGAGCTAACCAAAGATGAAAACACTTAGTAGAAGACTCACGCCACTCCATCAACTCCACCCAAGAATTCCTGAAGACCAAAGACACCAAGATAGAAGAGGATGAAATAATGGAATCATTTGACGTAACAGCCCTGTTCACATCCATCATCATCAACCTGGCCAAGAAAACACTGAGTAAAAAATGAGGTCTGCAGATGCTGGAGATCACAGCTGCAAATGTGTTGCTGGTCAATGCTCAGCAGGCCAGGCAGCATCTCAGGAATAGAGAATTCGACGTTTCGAGCATAAACCCTTCATCAGGAATAAGAGAGCGAGCCAAGCAGGCTGAGATAAAAGGTAGGGAGGAGGGACTAGGGGGATGGGCGATGGAGGTGGGATAGGTGGAAGGAGGTCAAGGTGAGGGTGATAGGCCGGAGTGGGGTGGGGGCGGAGAGGTCAGGAAGAGGATTGCAGGTTAGGAGGGCGGTGCTGAGTTGAGGGAACCGACTGAGACAAGGTGGGGGGAGGGGAAATGAGGAAACTGGAGAAATCTGAATTCATACCTTGTGGTTGGAGGGTTCCCAGGCGGAAGATGAGGTGCTCCTCCTCTAGCCGTCGTGTTGTTGTGTTCTGCCGGTGGAGGAGTCCAAGGACCTGCATGTCCTCGGTGGAGTGGGAGGGAGAGTTAAAGTGTTGAGCCACGGGGTGATTGGGTTGGTTGGTTCGGGCGGCCCAGAAAACACTGACTCCATTATTAGAAGAACCAAACGCACATACAGCAAACACCACCAACTTCATCAGCAAAGACAGTATCATCAAGCTAGTGGACCTATGCCTGACCACACACTTTACCTTCAACAACAAAACCTACAGACAAACCAAACGAACACCAATGGGGTCTCCGATATCAGGGTTCTTAGCAGAGGCAGTAATGCACTGACTTGAACAAACAGCTCTGCCAACCATTCAACCCAAACTTTGGGTCCGCTGTGTGGATGATACCTTTGTCATCACTAAATGAAACAAATTAGAGGAAACCTTCAAGACCATCATTAAACCCTTACTGGCATAAAATTCACAAAAGAGAAGGAAACAACAAAACTGCCATTCCTACATGTCACAGTAGAGCAAACAGTCAATAGGGAACCTCAAACCAGTGACTACAGGAAAACAGCACATACAGACCAAGTACTGAACTTCAGAAGCAATCACCCCAACATCCACAAATGAAGCTACATCAGAACATTATTTCAACAAGCCAACACACACTGCAGCACAGAGGAACTACGCAGAGCAGAGAAAAATCATCTATACAGTGTATTCAAAAAGAACAAGTACTCAATAAACACAGTCCACCGATTTCTGAACAACAAACCCAAACAAGCAGACAAAACACGTCCAGAAACCCTAGCCACTCTACACTACATCAAAGACAACTTGGAAATGACTGCCAGACTACTCAGACCTTTTGGCATCATGGTAGTCCCCAAACGCACCAACACACTGAAACAGCAGCTAATGAACTTGAAAGACCCTATACAAACAACAAGCAAAACTAATGTAATTTACAAAATACCGTGCAAGAACTGTAACAAGCACTACATTGGACAAACAGGCAGAAGACTAGCCACCAGGATACATGAACATCAACTAGCCACAAAACAACACGACCCACTCTCACTAGTACCTTTACATACGGATGAGCAAGGACACTACTTCGACTGAGACAACACATCCATCCTAGGACAAGCCAAACAGAGACAAGCATGGCATTCCAACCAGAACTCTATCAACAAACACATTGACTTGGATCCCATTTACCACCCCCTGAGAAAAAGAACAGGAAATTACATCACCAGAGGAAATGATGTCACCTTGGAAAATGACATCACCAACCCAAGGAAACTCAAACATATAAATAGAAAGTGGACTACACCACCAGTGCTACATTTGGAGGCTGAGTGAAGATGTTACCTAGTATGGTAACGAAACATCTGAAAATGAACCTTCCAGCTCAGCCAGCAAACCTACATCCATAATAAGATATTTAACAAGCAATAATAAACCTTAATTGGTAACTTGTCACTGCTCAGTGAAAAACTTACCCCACTGCTTAGCAAATACAAAAAAAAGGATGAGCAAGTTGTTCCCAAAGTAGTGATCAACCTCACTGGACTTCTTGCCACAAATAACACCATAGCCCACATTGTTCAGGTCCTGACTAGATTCCACCCAAAGCTTTGTTAGGGTTGTGGGCCACCACCATTTCCCAAGATTTCATTAAGAATTGGTGCTTGATATGCAGCTGGCACTAGCAGATCAGAGGCTCTCGCAATAGATGGTTGTAGGTATCCCATCTCCCTTTAACATGGACATTTTTCTCTTGGTTTCCTATTAACTCTGCAGCTTTCTCCTTGAAGTGGGTCAGCAGCTTATGTCAGGCATTCTCCTTTCTGGTCTGTGCATGTTTGTGACTATTGTGTATGTTCTTCCTCCAACAGATAAGCAGAAGCATTAAGACACATTAAATGTGGCTACATGAGCACTACATCTGTATTTATAGGTACAGGTAGAGGTGAGCTGTGATTGTTCACAAATGTTACTAATAAAAACATGGTATGGGGAAGGTGGGGTTCAGGCCTCTGAGAAAGATCAGGTCATCAAGTGTCAAACATTCATGTCTCTGAATGAAAGATCAGTGACATCCCACGTCAAATATTATATGCGATGAGTGCCTGAGATACCTGGGAGTTATTTATCACTAAGCCATATTTTGTGGTTGTGTCCTTAGTTCACGCAAGCATTTAGTGAAAAGCTATCGGATGCATCTGCCCTCCTATGTGTGAAGGAAGGCCAGTAAGCTGACAGTGCATGAACCACAGAGTGTGACAGCTCATTTTTTGTGTTCAGTGCCATATCTGTGACAGGCAGTGTTGCATCATGTCTCACAGCAGATTTGTGATATACTTATCATTACAAAGTTGAAGAGTGTATGGGCACGTTAAGAGAGAGGTGCCTCTTCTGAGCGGAGAGATTGTGACAGCACATGTGTCCGTGACTAGCTGAAAATTGATAATATGTAACAAATCAGCTCGGGGTTGTGATTTGATATTAAGGCAACTGGATTTAAATTTAACCAATTAATTTAAATTATGCCCACAATACCAAAAAACCAATTGTACTGACAATATTGGACAAAATAGAGGGTATGAGTCTTGGGGATAAAAAAAAGAAGGACATTTTTGAGAATTAGTCAGAGTCAATTACCATCTGAAGAAAGAAACAACTCAATGCTCTCAAAGAAATCTCATAAGGCATCATCTATTAAAGGTACCAAGAAATTTTATATAAAGACATTCGCAGTAAAAAAAGAAAAATCAGAAGACAATCCAAGGAGAAGACAGCAGTTTCAGAAGGATGGAAGAAACAGCAGATTCGGAAGAAAGCAGCGATTCAGAATACCGAAAGGAAGACAGCGTAAAAGACTGTTTGGTCTTTGAGAGAGATTAAATTAATTTAATGTTGAATGATTGTGCTGTTGGAGCATTTTTAATAGAGTTGGAGTCAAATAGTGATTGGTTAAGAAAAAGGGAGCTAGAATTTGTTAATAGTTTTTGTTTAGTGTTCATTGTTAAGAGTTAGGAAAACAAATTGCTATTTTTTCTTTAAAACAGTGAAAACCAGGGGTTTTCTTTCAATCATTCATACTTTTAGCAGATTAAGAGGTGAGGCAAGCTTTTCTGGGGTGTTAGTCTTAATTAGCAGATGGGTTCAACCTCCATCTCATAACACTATAAAAAACATGCTCATGACGTGATTGTTGTATTATTTGACTCAATGGTATAATGCTCACAGCCTCCGTTCTATATATGTACACACTAAAAATAGATATAGATATCAGGTGCTGGCATTAAAGTTTGCTGCTTTTTTAGCACTACATGACCCAGCATGAGAGTGGCAGATTATCAGTATATCACACAACGTCACATTACGGTGGCACATCACATCAGGCACCACTATGGTATAAAGAGAGCTACACTGGCAGATGCAATGAAGTGTTAGCCTTGCTTGTACATGAGACATGAAATGGGATTCCCAGCCCCCTGACTTGTATGTGGCAGTCTTCTGTAGTGACAATATTACAATGCTAACTCATATTCACAGGGACATAAAATATTGGGTAGACAGTGCTACATACCGTGATAATACGCAGCAGATTATTCGTTCTTTTGCAGCACTGGAGCCAGGTTCTCTTGAACTGCCTAAAGCTGCTGATCACCACAGACGCTTCTGCCCATGCCGCATTGTCAAGTGGGATGGCCTCCTTTTGCAATCCATAGGAAATTGATTCCTCTCTCTCCTGAACAACCTCCAGGAAAATCTATGGGAAGGCACTGCTGAGGCATGGCACTGATTTTTGTCTGGTCTCTAACATCTCTAGGGGCAAGAGGGAGGTAATGGGCAGAGGCTGAATGATGTTGCTAGATTGCAGAGAAGGAAATATTGTTTGGCTGCCCTTTAAATGTGATGCCCTGAAGTTGGAGCCAAGGTGGTCCTGGCTAAGTGCAGAGCCTCCTGTCCTTCTGCACATAAAAATTGGTATTTTACTTATGCCTGCATATGCAATGAGCTGAGAAGGACTCAAGTAATCACTCAAGAAAACCTGACTGACTTTCGAGTAGAAGTACCTCCTACTCCAAGGATGATTTCCACATAGTCTCAAAAAGCTACGTTTCTGCCACATGACCTTGGCATGAGTGACCCTCAAAAAGATCTGTCCCCATTTTTGAATTTAAGTCCAAAGTTTGCACAGTATTTCACAGCCTGTCAAATGTTTTTTCAAAATATGCATCTCTAAATGATTACCTGTTTGAATTGTAAATGGTTCCTGATATCTGTTGCACACAGCTGTAGTAAACTGAGATACCGTTTTTCAGTTTCAACCAGTTCTTCTATAGCTTTCATTTGTTTTTCTTCCATTTTACTGGCTGATGTAAATTTGCAATTAAGTTCCTCATATGATGAATCATCCATGGTAACTATGCCTGCAGGAGACACAATTAGAATTAATGCAGTTATGCTGATTAGATGCCTCTCTGTGGCCTTTTGGCTGATCTACCCAGAAAGAATTGAAAATATGGTCTTGTAGTTGAATATAAGTACAATTCTTGTGTAACCTGATCTTGCTTTGTAAATCACAATTTCCTGTAAACTCGAAATTTATTTCCAGAAATCTAATCTCAATCCTTACTCTGCTCCTTATAATACGATTCCCAATGCAATCTATATTGAACAGAATGCAACACCCCAGTTATAGCTGCCTACACAACAACAAAACCAGTCTGTGTTTATTTGCTGTAAGCAGTCATGGAATGTTCTCGTCACTTATTGCTTCATGAGCTTTCCTACTTATTTAATAATAAATAATAAATTACTCCATTACATAAATACCTTCTCAACACATTTCACTTTTCTTAATATAAGCTGTCTTTTAAGTCAAAATAAATGTTTCACACTTCGCAGTTTTCACTTCAGCTTCTGGAGCACGAACAAAAACAAAATTTGACTGGCTGGCAGAGAGAGTTGCTGTCAAAGCAATATCTGCAGCTGTGCCCTCATTGGCTAATATTAACTCCACAGTTCGGAATCAAAAAAATCCAAAAGCAAACTCACGATTGCTTTAAAGTTTGAATATCACATTTATGTCTTATAATCTCACAATTCTGAACACTTTGTGGCTATGTCAATAAGGAATGTGTGTGTGCACGCACGCGCATACTGTACACTTTTGTGGCATGGCACTGAATGGTGTTCTTTTATTTGATTGCCAAAAAAAATGTGATGTAAATTTTCCAACAGGATGTGAATCTCATCAGCTTAAAAATAATAAGAGAACCTCCTTCTTGCATTGATATAAATCAAAATGTCAGTGCATAGTTATGGTATTTCTACCACTCCCTGTAATTGTTGCATGTCACACAATGAGCGAAATCAAGAATGGGTTTTATGTGTTCGTTGTTTCCTGCATGACTCCTAAAACTATGCCTGGAATGCAGATTTTCAGCATCACAAAGAATCAGTTGTTTCTTCACAGAAAATCTATGGTATTCAACTGTGTAATTATGTATGTCAGGAAAAGAAAACAATGTGAACAGTATCCACAGTCCATATTCAGTATCATAGTTTTATTTTATCTTAAGGCTTTCTCAACCTGCAATGGTTTATCTCACTTGCACCATTTATGTTACCACAAATAAATTCAGAAAATTATTTTGCTTAAAACAAAATTGTGAATATAATTATTTGGAAACTGTACACAAACCTATTTGATCAATTTGAAATACTGAGAATAAACTCAGAGTTGAGTTTTCCCAGCTCAAGAAAAATGTGGGTAATGATGTGTAAGTTTGAACATATGGCAAGACCAGTATTATGAGATTCCCAAAAAAGCATTCTGATTTCTTATTCAAGGGTTTGAATGGCAAAATCAAAATATCACTAGTGTGTGGCAAAAGGTTTATTTCCGGGTATTTATATCTCCTCAGTATCTAATCTCGCCTCACTTAGATGTAATTTCCTATTCTCCCACATGGCACAGAGGAACTAGGTGGTGACTATTATTGACATGAAAGTCAGAGCAGGTACCTCGCAGCTCCAGGTTGCCACTATTTCTTCTGTGCTTCCATCTTGGACCGTACCAACTTCTCAGGATATGCTCCATGAGTAGCAACTGCCTGCAAACTCCATCTATTGAAAGTGGCATCAGACATGCAGTAGCCTTACCACATCATCATATCACATCTCCGATTAATTTAAACTAGTAGAAATGTGAACTGCAATGCTTTTGGACAGTTTTGAGACTTTGGGATTTACAATATGACAATGGTCCCAAAAATGCCCATGGGTTGGAACATGAACTGTTCCAAAACAGTATAAGAGCATTCGAAACTCAACATGAAACTGAAAGTTCAAAGAAGAGGATGGAGATTTTGAACAAAAAGGCATTATTGTGGTTGCAAGAAGTTGCATAGTGAGGAACATGTCAGTAGTGGAATCTTTCAATAAAGCAGCAGTAGACAGTGGATGTATTTCATCAGTATTAAGAATAGGCAGAATAACATAACACCGAGAATCCGAGTAATAACGATCAGTACAAACTAAGGAACTTTAAGAACACCACCAACTTCACATTTGGACATGTGAACACAAAAATCTTGACAAAGAGCAGATGTTCCTTACAAAGTAGCTAGGATCATTGATTTTGTTAGCCAGATGTGGTATCCAGTGGAATACCATTATTATTAAGGATGCCATTGATGAAGAATGCACAAACGAAGCTGAATATGGAAAATGACAAAGCTATTGTATTTGAATCTGAATTTGCAATTTACACAATTGGGTCACCATTGTTTTGCTTCAATGGAACCTCTCCATTAAAGAATTTTTTTAAAATGTTAATGATATCAGGGAGCAGAGATTTAGAAGACAAAAATGTAATTTGAGTTAAACTACACAAGCAATTTGTTCATCAATCATAAACAAGGTTGAAAATATTACTGGATGTAGAAATAAGGAATGTTGGCCACATAGAACATAGAACAGCACAGTACAGGCCCTTCAGCCCTCAATGTTGTGCTGGCCTTTTATCCTACTCTAAGATGAGACTAATCTACATACCCTTCATTGTACTATCCTCCATGTGCCTATCCAAGAGTCGCTTTAATGTCCCTAATGTATCTGACTCTGCTATCACTGCTGGCAGCACACTCCACACACCCACCACTCTCTGTGTAAAGAGCCGACCTCTGACATCTCCGCTAAACCTTCCTCCATAATCACCTTAATATTATGCCTCATTGTGAAAGCCATAATCCCCCTGCTAATGAAAGCCAATATACCACATGCCTTCTTGACAACCCTATCAACTTGGGTGAAACCTCTGAGGAATCTATGGACATGGACCCCCAAATCCTTCTGTTCCTCCATACTGCCAAGAATCCTGCGTTTAACCCTGTATTCTGCATTCAAATACGACCTTCCAAATTGACTCACTTCACATTTCTCCAAGTTGAACTCCACCTGCCCAGTTCTGCATCCTGTCAATGTGCCGTTGCAACCTACAACAGCCCTCCACACTATCTACCACTCCACTAACCTTCATGGCATTGGCAAATTACTAACCCATTCTTCCACCCCCCTCATCCAAGTTATTTACAAAAATCACAAAGAGCAGAGGTCCCAGAACAGATCCTTGTGGAATACCACTGGTCACCAATTCCAGGTGAATACTTTCCATCTACCACCACCCTCTCTCTTCTATGGGCCAGACAATTCTGTATCCAGACAGCCAGATGACCCTATATCCCATGCCTCCTTACTTTCTGAATGAGCCTACCATGGGAAACCTGATCAACCAACCTTGCTAAAATCCGCATACACCACATCCACTGCTCTAACTTCAATGTGTTTTGTTACATCCTTAAAAAATTCAATAAGGTTTGTGAGGCATGACCTGCCCCTCTCATAGCCTTGCTGACTATCTCTAATCAAGCTATGGTTTTCCAAGTAATCATAAATCCTGTTTCTCAGAAACCTCTCCAATATATACCCACCACAGATGTGAGACTGATCTGTAATTCACAGGATTATCCACATTCCCTTTCTTGAACAAGGTAATAACATTTGCCACCCTTTAATCATCTGGCCCTATTCTAGTGGACAGTGAGGATGGAAAGATCATCGCCAAAAGCACAGCAATCTCTTCCCTCACTTCCTGTAGTAATCCAAAGCATAGCTCATCTAGCCTGGGGGATTTATCTATCCTCATGAATTTCAAAATTTTCAGCACATCCTCCTTCAAACTGTTCAAGCATATCAGTCTATTTCAGGCTGTCCTCAGAAACATCAAGGTCCCTCTCAGTAGTGAATATTGAAGCAAAGGATTCATTAAGGACGCCCCCCTCACCCCACCTTTTCTGACTTCAGGCACAAGTTCTCTCCACTATCTCTGATTGGCCCTAACCCCACTCTGGTCATCTTCTTGTTCCTCAAATAAGCGTAGAATGCCTTATGGTTTTCCTTAAACCTACCTGCTAAAACTTTTCATGTCCCTTTCTAGCTCTTCTCTTCAGTTCCTTCCTGGCTACCTTGCAACCCTCTAGAACACTGACTGATGCTTGCCTCCTCAATCTTAAGTAAGCTTCCTTCATCCTCTTGATTAGATGTTCTACATCCCTTGTCACCCAAGGTTCTTTCAAACTACCATTCCTCAGTGGGACAAACCTGTCCAGCACATTATGCAAGTGCTCCCTAAACAATCTCCACATTTCGGACTTGCATTTCCCTGACAATAAAGGTTTCCAATTTAGGTGTCCCAGTTCCTGCATAATAACATGGTAATTCCCCCTCCCAATTAAATACTTTCCATTACCATCTGCTCCTCTCCCACTCCATTACTATAGTAAAGGTCAGGGAGTTGTGATCACTATCACTGGAATGCTCTCCCACTGAGAGATCTGACCCCTGGCATGGTCCGTTGCCAAGCACCAAATCCAATGTGGCCTGCCCTTTCATCAGCGTAAGTACATACTGAGTCAGGACCCCTTCCTGGACACACCTGACAAAAACTGCTCCAGCCAAACTATTTGAACTAAGGAGGTTCCGATCAGTATTAGGGAAGTTAAAGTCACCCATGACAACCTGTTACTTCTGCACCTTTCCAAAATCTGCCTCTGAATCTGCTCTTAGGTGTCTCTGTTGCTAGTGAGAGGGCTGTACAAAGCTCCCAATAAAGTGGATGCTCCTTTCCTGTTTCTGACTTCAACCCACACTGCAGAGGAACCCTCTTCAAAGATGTCCCTTTCTGAGGCTGTGATACTATCCTTGATTAGCAATGCCACTCCTCCACCTCTTTTACCTTTATTCTTTTTGAAATATTTGAATCCTGGAACTTTCAACAACTATTCCTGCCTCTGTGATATCCAAGTTTCCATTACAGCCACTATATCATAGTTCCAAGCACTGATCCTTGCTCTAAGTTCATCACTCTTATTTCTGACACTTCTTGTGTTAAAATAGACACACTTCAACCTATCACACTGACTGCATCTTTGCCCTATCAAGTGCCTATCCCCCTTCACAGACTCTCTGCATGCTGTATCTACCTGTTCACTACCTACTCCATCATCTGATCCGTAGTTCTGTTCCCAACCCTCTGCCGATCTAGTTTAAACTCTCACGAACAGCTCTAGCAAACCTCATGCCCAGGATATTGGTGACCCTCCAGTTCAAGCCCAACCCGTCTCCTTTACACAGGTCCTACCTTCCCCAGAAGGTATCCCAATAATCCACATATCTGAAGCCCTCCCTCCTACACCAGCCCTGCAGCCACATTTCATCTGCACTTGTTCCTGTTCCTAGCCTCACTAGTCCAGTTCCCTAACACAGTCTATAGGCTTTGGTGCACCTTGTGGGTGAAATCAGCAGGGACACTAGTGATGGCCCTTACCTACTACATCTTGCAAGAGTAGCAGCACTGTAGTATGAGAAACTTATTTTTTCTTCATTCATGCTGGCTGTGCCACTGTGTATTGCCCATCCCTAGTTGCTTTGAGAAAGTGGTAGTGAACTGCTTTCTTGAACTGCTGCAGTCTGTCTAGTGCAAATGGATCTACAACACTGTTCAGAAAGGGAGCTCTAGGATTTTGTCTCAGCAACACTGAAGGAATGGTGACATAAATAACAGTAATCCAAGTCAGTACGGGGTGTGGTTTGGAAGGGAGCTTTCCAGAAGTTTCTATGTATCTCTTATCCTTGTTCTTCTGGATGGTAGTGGTCACATTTTTGAAAGGTGCTGTCTCAGTAAGTTTACCACTATATTTTGCAGTTAGTACACATTGCTGGTAATGATCATCGGTGGTGAAGGCTCTGAATGATTGTGCATTTGAAGCCAGTTAAGTGGCCTGCTTTGTCCCGAATGGTGTCCACCTCATTCAGAGGTGTTGGAGTCACACTCATCCAGGCAAACGGGGAGTATTCCATCACATACTTAACTTGTGCCTTGTAGATGATAAACAGACTTTGGAGAATTAGGAGGCAAGTTAATCATTGCCTAGCTTACTAGCCTTTGACCTACTCTTGTACCTATAGTATTTACATGGCTCGTTCAGTTCAGTTTCCGGATAATCATAACCACCAGGATGTTGATAGTGGAGGATTCAGCAATGGTCATGAGATTGAAGGGCAAGGTGCAAAGGTTGTACTCTTGTTGTCAATGGTCATTGCCTGCTATTTATGTGGAGAAAATATGTTTCTTGCCACTTGTCAGCCCAAACCTGGAATTTGTCCAGGTAATGCTACATTTGGACACAGATTGCTTCAATATCTTAGAAGATATTAATGGATATTTTCACATAGAAAGTAAGAGCAGCATTTGGCCATTCATTCCTTTAAATATGATTATGGCTGATCATCCAACTTAGTACCATGTTCCCACTTTCTCCCCATAACTTTTGATCCTTTTAGCCCAAAGAACTACATCTAACTCTTTCTTGTAAGCATTCAAAGTTTTGGCATCAACTATTTTCTGATGCAGAGAATTTCACAGGTTGACTACTCTCTCGGTGAAGAAATTTCTTTCATCTAAGTTGTAAATGGCACATCCTTAAACTGTAATTTCTGGTTCTGGACTCCCAAGTCATTGGAACATGCTGCATTCTCCTTTCATAGCCACGACCAGTACCATTCAGAAGGAAAAGGGGGAGAGGGATATTGGGAGACCACCTCCTTCAAGTCCCCCACCAAGCCTCTCACCATTCTGACATGCAAATATACCACCATTCCTTCAAAGTTGCTGAGACAAAAATCCCACAACTCTTTTCTCAACAGTAGTGTCCATCAATTTACAGGATCTACAGTCATGTTAGAATTTTATGTTATTATGAGATCCCTCCTTATTGTTCTAAATTCCAGTGAATGTCGGCTTAACTGATCCATTCCCACTTCAGACATCAGTTCTGCCAGCCCAGGAATCAGTCGGATAAACCTTTGTTGCACTCTCTCTATAGCCAGAATATCCTTTCTCCGATAAGGAGAGCAAAGCTGCATACAATACTCCAGGTTTGGTCTCATCAAGGCCCTGTACAATTGCAGCAAGACATTCTTGTTCCTGTTCTCGAGTCTTTACACCATCAAGGCCATCTACCATTTATCTTCTTCATTGCCCACTGCATTTGCATGCTTACTTCCAGTGAATGCTGGACAAGGTCAACCAGGTCTCATTGCACCTCCCCCTTTCCCATTCAAAGAATAATCTGCTTTCTTGTTTTTGCTACCAATATGGATAATCTCGCATTTATTACATTATACATCATCTGCTATGCATTTGCCCACTCACTCAACTTGTCCAAATCAGTGAGGTACGTCTGCATTCACCTCACAGCTCACTCCTCCATCCAGCTTTGTGTCATTTGCAAACTTGCAGACATTACATTTAGTTCCCTCAACGAAACCATTAATATGTATCATTATCATCAACAAACATCTTTACTTCTGGCCTTATAATGGAGGACAGGTCATTGATGAAGCAGCTGAAGATGGTTGGAACTTGGACACTCTCCTGAGAAATGAGAGGCCCTCTGGAGCCTACTACTGAGTCAGGAGGCCTAGATTCAAGTCCCACATGTTCTAAAAGTGTGTAAGTCACATCTCTGAACAGGTTAATCAGAGAATATCTACCTTGGGAAATGCCTACCATGAGATCTAGGAACTGAGATGACTGAACTCCAACACCACAACCATCTTCATTTGTGCCACATATGACTCCAACCAGTAGAGTGTTTTCCCCGATTCTCATGGATTCACGTTTTGCTGGAGGTCCTTAATGTCACACTCAGTCAAGTGTGGCCTTGATGTCAAGGACAGAGACTCTCACCTCCTTGCTGGAGTCCAACTGTTTTGTCCATGTTTGCACCAAAGCTGTAATGAGGTCAGGTGCTGAGTGATCCTGGCAAAATCCAAACTGAGCATCAGCAAGAAAGCTATTACTGAGCAAGTGCAGCTTCATAGCACTGTTGATAATACTGTCAACCACTTTATTATCGATTGAGAGTAGATCAATGAGGCAGTAGTTAGCTGGGTTGGATTTGACCTGTTTTTTATGACCTGTGTTTTATTCTGTAGAGATCATATTTGGGTAATTTACCATATTATCAGGTAAAAGTCAGTGTTATAGCTGGAATACTTTGGCTAAAGGTGTGTCAAGTTCTGGAACATGTCTTCAGTACAATTGAAAGGATATTGACAGTACCCATAGTCTTTGCGGTGTCCAATGCCTCGAGCCATTTTTTGATAACATGCGTAATCAATCAAATTGGCTAAAGACTGTCATCTGTAATGCTGGCTGGGAGAAGGCAGGAGTCGATTATTTGCATGCTGTTCTAGCCGAAGACAGTTGTTAACGCTTCAACCTTATTTTTATGCACTGCTGCATTCCCACATCATTGAGTGTGTTGTACTGTCCCCACCTCCAGTAAGTTAATTGTTTACCACTATTCTTGGCCAGATATGGCAAGACTACAAAACTTAGACTACTAACCTCGTTCACACTTCATGTTTGTTTTGGTATACAGGTAAAAGCAAAATACTAAGGATACTGGAGAAAGTCAGCAGGTCTGGCAGCATCTGTGGATAGAAATAGGGCCAACGTTTGAAGTATGGTACGGCTGTGATTTTCTGAAGAAGTCATTCCAGACTTGAAATTTTGGTTCTATTCCTCTCTACAGATGCTGTCAGACCTGCTGACTTTATCCAGCATTCTTTGTTTTTTATTTTTAGGTATGCCTGATGCAGCTCCTGGCATGCCCTTCTGCATGTTTCATAAAATTAGGGTTGACTCCCTAACTCAACGGTAGTGGTAGAGTAAGGTATATGCCAGGTGAAAAGATTGCAGATTGTGTTAAGAGTACAATTCTGCTGCTACGAATGACCAGTTAAGACACTTAACTGAGTTATTAGAATGATGCACCATGTTGAGACATACTAGTATTGGAGAAGTGCTGAAGGCAAGTAAGACATTTAAAAATTGTGTAAAAACTGTGTACACTCAGATTTACAGTCCCAACTGACTCAAACAATAAAATTGGTAATTTTTCATTACACCTTATATGTTAATCTTTCCAATGGTTATTTAAGTAGGAAGATTGATCACATTTTTAGTAAGAAGAAATGACACATGATGTCCTTAGGAATAAAATAAATAAAAATGAGTAGTAAAAAGCACATTAACTCCAGACACACTTGTGCTGGTACACCAAACGACAGAGCTATGTATTTATCTTGTATATAAAATGCAATCGTTAAAAAAAATGTGTATAAAATGCTGTATAGATAATCATTCACTCTGGAACAATGTCCACTCAATGAAGAGTGTTATGGAATACAGATTAAATAAGGATTGATCTTGCAGGTAGTAAAGCAGGTGTTTGAAAGAAACAAAATTTCAAACGTAAAATGGGAGATGCAAATAATCAGCTATCAAATTGCTTAACAAAATGAAGTGCTTGTTCAAAAAAATTGTTGCATGTTTGTGAACATGTGCCTTGTGTTGTAATGAGTTTTGAGAACAAAGAAATATTCATGCTATGATCTTATTGCATTATCTACAAAAGGGGACAGAACATAGAACTGGATAAAAGTTGTACAATAATGCAAGATAATATCATTTTGTATATTTGCTTAGAAATGGTATTGATTATTAAACAACATGCTGTCAGTACCTATTTTTGTTAATAGGATGCTATACAGAGTCCTAAAGATATACAGTATGGAAACAGACATGCTCCAACTAATGTGTGCTGACTAGATATCCTATACAAATCCATCCTTATTTGCCAGCACTTGGGCCATACCCCTTGGGGGTGGCACAGTGGCTCAGTGGTTAGCACTGCTGCCTCAGAGTACCAGAGTCCCAGGTTCAATTCCAGCCTTGGGCGACTGTCTGTGTAAAGTTTGCACATTCTCTAGTGTCTGCATAGGTGTGCTCCGGTTTCCTCCCACAGTCCAGGTGAATTGGCGATGCTAAATTGCCCATAGTGTTAGGTGCATTAGTCAGAGGGAAAATGGGTCTGGGTTGGTTGCTCTTCAGAGGGTCGGATCGGCCCTGTTTCCATAATGTAGGGAATCTAATCTAAACCTTTCCTATTAATATACCCTTCAGATACCTCTTATATGTTGTAATTGTACCAGCCTCCACCACTTCCTCCAGCACCTCATTCCATCTCTCTCCATTGATTCACTTCCCACTACATGGTTACTACCTTTGTCTCCCTTCCTCTTTTTTTTAAAGCGCCATTATTTTGTTTTGTTTTTAACCAAACTTCCAAATCAATGCAACAGCTTATAAAACAATAACTATTGCTCCTGGAATTCAAGGAAATCAGCTCCAACACTGAAAATTACTCAAAAAAAACTCTTACAGCCACAATTTTTTTCCATCCTCCATCTTGGATTACCCAGAATCCTATACCTAGGAATTAAAGGGGACAAGGCAAACATATGACCTGATTTGTTAATTTTAAAATCAAATCTAAATAACGAATCAGCTAGAAGGAGTGAGAGTTCCATGCAGAGTGATTGGTTGGTGTAAAACTCCAATTAAAATAGGTCTGCCTGCCTCTGTCGAAAAAGACATTTAATTCATGGTGTGCATCCCAGTGGAAACTTGGAAAAAGGAATATTATTTTCTGTAACTGTTCACATTTCTGACTTGTTGCACACTGGTCCTTAAAACTTTTCTTACTTCTGTCTAAGGTAAAAATAAACACGAAAAATGCAAATGTATGTCAATAGACAATAGGTGCAGGAGTAGGCCATTCTGCTCTTCGAGCCTGCACCACCATTCAATATGATCATGGCTGATCATCCTTAATCGGTATCCGCTTCCTGCCTTATCTCCATAACCCTTGATTCCACTATCCTTGAGAGCGCTATCCAACTCTTTCTTAAATGAATCCAAAGACTGGACCTTCACTGCCCTCTGGAGCAGAGCATTCCACACAGCCACCACTCTCTGGGTGAAGAAGTTTCTCCTCATCTCTGTCCTAAATGGTCTACCCCGTATTTTTAAGCTGTGTCCTCTGGTTCGGCACTCACCCATCAGCGGAAACATGTTTCCTGCCTCCGGAGTGTCCAATCCTTTAATAATCTTATATGTCTCAATCAGATCCCCTCTCAGTCTCCTAAACTCAAGGGTATACAAGCCCAGTCGCTCCAGTCTTTCAGCGTAAGGTAGTCCCGCCATTCCAGGAATTGACCTCGTGAACCTATGTTGCACTCCCTCAATAGCCAGAATGACTTTCCTCAAATTTGGAGACCAAAACTGCACACAATACTCCAAGTGTAGTCTCACCAGGGCCCTGTACAGCTGCAGAAGAACCTCGTTGCTTCTATACTCAACCCCTCTTGTTATGAAGGCCAGCATGCTATTAGCCTTCTTCACTACCTGCTGTACCTGCATGCTTACCTTCATTGACTGGTGTACAAGGACACCCAGATCTCTTTGTACAGCCCCTTTACCTAAATTGATTCCATTTAGATAGTAATCTGCCTTCCTGTTCTTGCCAGCAAAGTGGATAACCATACATTCATCCACATTAAACTGCATCTGCCATGCATCTGACCACTCACCTAACCTGTCCAGGTCACCCTGTATTTCCTAGCATCCTCATCACATTTCATCCTGCCACCCAGCTTAGTATCATCAGCAAATTTGCTAATGTTATTACTAATACCATCTTCTATATCATTAATATACATTGTAAAAAGCTGCGGTCCCAGCACTGATCCCTGCAGTACCCCACTGGTCACTGCCTGCCATTCCAAAATGGAGCCATTTGTCACTACCCTTTGTTTCCTGTCAGCCAACCAACATTCAATCCAAGTTAGTACTTTGCCCCCAGTACCATGCGCCCTAATTTTGCTCACTAACCTCCTATGTGGGACTTTATCAAAAGCTTTCTGAAAGTCCAGGTACACTAATCTACTAGATCTCCCTCGTCCATCTTCAGAGTTACATCCTCAAAAAAATCCAGAAGATTAGTCAAGCATGATTTGCCCTTCATAAATCCATGCTGACTCCGACCTATCCTGTTACTACTATCCAGGTGTGTCATCCTTCATAATAGACTCCAGCATCTTTTCCACCACTGAGGTCAGACTAAATGGTCTATAATTTCCTGCTTTCTCTCTCCCACCTTTCTTAAAAGTGGTACAACATTAGCCACCCTCCAATCCACAGGAACTGATCCCAAATCTATCGAACTCTGGAAAATAAACACCAACGCATCCACGATTTCTCCAGCCACCTCCTTCAGTACCCTGGGATGTAGACCATCAGGCCCCAGGGACTTATCAGCCTTCAGACCTAACAGTCTCTCCAACACCAATTCCTGGCAAATATAAATTCCCTTCAGTTCAGGTCCTTCAGCCACTGTTACCTCAGGGAGATTGCTTGTGTCTTCCCCAGTGAACACAGATCTGAAGTACCAATTCAATTCTTCTGCCATTTCTTTGTTCCCTGTAATATATTCCCCTGTTTCTATCTTCAAGGGCCCAATTTTAGTCTTAACCATTTTTTTGCCTTTCACAAACCTAAAAAAGCTTTAACTATCCTCCTTTATATTTTTGGCCAGTTTACCTTTGTAACTCATTTTTTCTTTGCACATTCCCTTCTTAGTAATCCTCTGTTGTTCTTTAAAAGCTTCCCAGTCCTCCATTTTCCCACTGATCTTTGCTATGTTATACTTTTTCTCTTTTAACTTTATATGTTTCTTAACTTCCCTCGTCAGCCACGGCCACCCATGCCTCCTCCTAGGATCTTTCTTCCTTTTTGGAATGAACTGATCCTGCATCTTCTGCATTATACACAGAAATATCTGCCATTGTTCTTCCACTGTCATCCCTGCTAAGGTATTGCACCATTGAACTTTAGCCAGCTCCTTCGTCAGAGGTCCATAGTTCCCTTTATTCAACTGAAATATTGTCACTTCAGATTGTACCCTCTCCCTCTCAAATTGCAAATTGAAGCTTTTTGTATTATGGTCACTACTTCCCAATGGCTCCTTCACTTCAAGGTCCCTGATCAATTCTGGTTCGTTGCACAAGACCAGATCCAGAATTGCCTTCTCCCTGGTTGGCTCCAGCACCAGCTGTTCTAAGAATCTATCTCGGAGGCACTCCACAAAGTCTCTTTCTTGAGGTCCAATACCATCCTGATTCTCCCAGTCTACCCGCATGTTGAAATCCCCCAGAACAACTGTAGTAACATCTTTGCGACAGGCCAATTTCAGCTCCTGATTCAACTTACATCCGACATCTAGACTACTGTTTGGGGTCTGTAGATAACTCCCAAGAGGGTCTTTTTACCCTTAGAATTTCTCAGCTCTATCCATGCTGACTCTACATCCCCTGATTCTAGGTCCCCCCGCGCAAGGGACTGAATATCATCCCTTACCAACATGGCCACCCACCCCCTCTGCCCATCAGTCTGTCCTTACGATAGCACATGTAGCCTTGAATATTCATTTCCCGGCCCTGTCCACTTGTATTCTTCCTGAAATGACAAATTTGCATCTCAGAAGGGTGGAGTTGCATTGCTGGTCAGGGAAGATATCACAGCTATGCTAAAGGAGGACACTATGGAGGTCTTGGGTAGTGAGGCATTATGGGTGAAACTGAGAAATAAGAAGGGTGCAACTACATTGTTAGGGCTGTATCACAGGCCTCCCAACAGTGAGCATGAAGTAGAAAAACAAATAGGTAAACAGATTATGGAAAGATGTAAAGGCAATAGGGTAGTGGTGATGGGAGATTTTAATTTTCCAAACAGTGACTGGGATACACTTAGCGTCAGAGGTCTGGATGGGGTAGAATTTGTGAGAAGCGTCCAGGAGAGTTTTCTAGAGCAGTATGTCAATAGTCCGATGAAGGAAGGTGCCATTTTCGACCTGGTACTGGGGAACGAGCCAGGACAGGTGGTAGAAGTTGTGGTGGGGGATTTCTTTGGGAACAGTGACCATAATTCTGTAAGTTTTAGAATACTTGTAGATAAAGAAAAGAGGGATCCTAAGGGAAGAGTACTAAACTGGACCAAGGCCAATTATATCAAAATTATCCAGGAGCTGGGAAATGTGAATTGGACATAGCTATTTGAAGGGAAGTCCACATTTGAGATGTGGGAGGCTTTCAAAGATAGGTTAACAGTAGTGCAGGATAGGCATGTCTAGTTGGAAGGCAAAGGATAGGAAGGGCAAGATTCGTGAACCATGGATGACAGGAGAAATTGTACAACTAGCCAAGAGGAAAAGGGAAGCGTACATAAGGTCCAGGCAGCTAAGAACAGAACGGGGCCTGGAGGAATATCGGAAGAATAGGACAAGTCTTAAATGAGCAATCAAGCGGGCTAAAAGGGGTCATGAAATAGCTTTAGCAAGCAGAATTAAGGGGAATCCCAAAGCGTTTTATTCTTACATAAGAAGCAAGAGGGTAACTAGAGAAAGGATTGGTCCACTAAAGAATAATGACGGAAGGCTATGTGTCGAACCTGAGAGAATGGTGAGATTCTGAATGATTACTTTGCATCAGTGTTCACTGAGGAGAGGAACATGATGAATCTTGAGATTAGAGATAGAAGTTTGATTAGTCTGGATCACGTTGACATAGGTAGGGAAGATGTCTCTCTAAAGAGAGAGCTAAGAGAAGCGAGAAGGGGACATGAAAAGTCTTTAGCTGGTAGGATTAGGGAAAACCCAAAGGCTTTCTATAGGTATGTCAGGAATAAAAGGATGACTAGGGTAGGTATCGGTCCAGTCAAGGATAGTAGTGGGAAGTTGTGTGTGGAGGCGGAGGAGATTGGAGAGACACTAAATCAATACTTTTCATCAGTATTCACTCAGGAACAGGACACTGTTGCTGATGTGAATATGAAGTCACAAATGATTAGAATGGATGGCCTGGAAATATGCAGGGAAGAGGTTCTGGGAATATTGGAGAGGATGAAAATAGATAAGTCTCCTGGGCCTGATGGCATTTACCCTAGGATCCTATGGGAAGCTAGGGAGGAGATAGCAGAGCCATTGGCCTGGATTTTTATGTCGTCATTGTCAATGGGAATAGTACCAGAGGACTGGAGGATAGCGAATGTGGTCCCCTTGTTCAAGAAAGGGAGTAGGGATAGCCCTAGTAACTACAGGCCAGTGAGTCTGACTTCAGTGGTGGGCAAAGTCTTAGAGAGAATGGTAAGGGATAAGATTTATGAACATCTGGATAGGAATAACGTGATCAAGGATAGCCAGCATGGTTTTGTGAAGGGCAGGTCGTGCCTCACAAACCTTATTGAGTTCTGTGAGAAGGTGACTAAGGAAGTGGACGAGGGTAAAGCAGTAGATGTTGTGTATATGGATTTTAGTAAGGCGTTCGATAAGGTTCCCCATGGTAGGCTAATGCTAAAACTACGGAGGTATGGCATTGAGGATACATTAGAGGTTTGGATTAGGAATTGGCTGGCTGGAAGGAGACAGAGGGTAGTAGTTGATGGACTATGTTCATCTTGGAGTGCAGTTACTAGCGGTGTACCACAAGGATCTGTTTTGGGACCATTGCTTTTTGTTATCTTTATAAATGATCTAGAGGAAGGGCTTGAAAGCTGGGTAAGCAAGTTTGCGGATGACACAAAAGTCGGTGGAGTTGTGGATAGTGAGGAAGGAAGTGGTAGGTTACAGCGGGATATAGATAAGTTGCAGAGCTGGGCAGAAATGTGGCAAATGGAATTCAATGTAGCTAAGTGTGAAGTCATTCACTTTGGTAGGAGTAACAAGAAGATGGATTACTGGGCTAATGGTAGGCTACTTGGTAGTGTGGATGAGCAGAGGGATCTTGGTGTCCATGTACACAGATCTCTGAAAGTTGTCACCCAGGTAAATAGTGCTGTGAGGAAGGCATATGGTGTACTGGGCTTTATTGGTAGAGGAATTGAGTTCCGGAGTCCTGAGGTCATGTTGCAACTGTATAAGACTCTGGTGCGGCCTCATCTGGAGTATTGTGTGCAGTTTTGGTCGCCATACTATAGGAAGGATGTGGAGGCATTGGAACGAGTGCAGAGGAGGTTTACCAGGATGTTGCCTGGAATGGTAGGAAAATCTTATGAGGAAAGGCTGAGGCACTTGGGGCTGTTCTCATTGGAGAAGAGAAGGTTTAGGGGAGATTTGATAGAGGTGTATAAGATGATTAGGGGTTTAGATAGGGTCGACACTGAGAACCTTTTACCGCTAATGGAGTCAGGTGTTACTAGGGGACACAGCTTTAAATTAAGGGGTGGTAGGTATAGGACAGATGTTAGGGGTAGATTCTTTACACAGCGGGTTGTGAGTTCATGGAATGCCCTGCCAGTAGCAGTGGTGAACTCTCCTTCTTTATGGTCATTTAAGCGGGCATTGGATAGGCATTTGGAAGTTATTGGGCTAGTGTAGGTTAGGTAGGATTCGGTCGGCGCAACATCGAGGGCCGAAGGGCCTGTACTGCGCTGTATCTTTCTATGTTCTATGTGTTTGGTATGTTAAAGTGGACAAATCCCCAGGACCGGATGGGATCTATCCTAGGTTGCTGAGGGAGGCGAGAGAGGAAATTGCTGGGGCCCTGACAGATATCTCTGGGGCATCCTTAAATACAGGTGAGGTGCTGGAGGACTGGAAGGATGCTAATGTTGTCCCCCTGTACAAGAAGGGTAGTAGGGATATTCCGGGTAACTACAGACCAGTGAGCCTGACATCGGTGGTGGGAAAGTTGTTGGAGAGGGTACTGAGGGAAAGGATCTATTTATATTTAGAAAAGAATGGCTTTATCAGTGATAGGCAACATGGTTTTGTGGAGGGGAGATTGTGCCTTACCAACTTAATAGAGTTCTTCAAGGAAGTGACCAAGTTGACAGATGAAGAAAGGGCTGTTGATGTCATATACATGGACTTTAGCAAGGCGTTTGATAAGGTTCCCCATTGTAGGCTAATGGAGAAAGTGAAGTCACATGGTGTGCAGGGTGTTCTAGCTAGATGGACAAAGAACTGGTTGAGCATCAAGAGACAGAGAGTAGTAGTTGAAGGGAATTTCTCAAAATGGAGAAAGGTGACAAGTGGTGTTCCACAGGAGTTAGTGTTGGGGCCACTGTTATTCATAAACTACATAAATGATCTGGAAGAGGGCACTGTTGGTAGGATCAACAAGTTTGCAGATATGAAGATTGGTGGAGTAGCAGAAAGCATAAGGAACTGTCAGGGAATACAGGATGATGTAGATAGACTGGAGAGCTGGGCGGAAAAGTGGTAGATGGTTTTCCATCCAGAGAAATGTGAAGGGATGCATTTAGGCAAGACTAATTCTAGAGAGAATTATACAATGAATGGAAGAGCCTTGGGAAAAGTTGATGGGCAGAGAGATCTGGGAGTGCAGGTCCATTGTACCCTGAAGGTTGCTGCATAGGTGGATAGAGTGGTCAAGAAGGCATATAGTATGCTTGTCTTCATTGGATGGAGTATTGAATATAAGAGCTGGCAAGTCACGTTAAAATTGGACAAGACATTGGTTCGGCTGCATTTAGAATACTGTGTACAGTTCTGGTCGCCACATTACCAAAAGGATGTGGATGCTTTGGAGAGGGCGCAGAGAAGGTTTACGAGGACGTTGCCTGGTATGGAAGATGCCAGCTATGAAGAAAGGTTGAGTAGGTTAGGTTTATTTTCATTAGAAAAAAATGAGATTGAGGGGGGGACCTGATTGAGGTTTACAAAATCATGAAGGGTATAGACAGGGTGGATAGATTCAAGCTTTTTCCCAGGGTGAAGGATTCCATAACGAGAGGTCACGCTTTCAAGGTGAGAAGTGGAAAGTCTAAAGGGGAATACATGCGGCAAGTACTTCACACAGAGGGTGGTGGGCGTTTGGAATGTGTTGCCAGCAGAGGTGGTACAGGCAGACATGGTACATTCATTTAAGATGCGTCTGGACAGGTGCATGAATAGGTGGGGAACAGAGGGATACAGATGCTTAGGAATTGACGGATAGGTTTAGACAGTATATTTGGATTGGCTCAGGCTTGGAGGGCCGAAGGCCTGTTCCTGGACTGTAAATTTTCTATGTAAGAGCAATACTGCTGGATGTATCCCTATAGTTTCATGACAGGTTGTCTGATAATCAAGTAGGAACCACAACAAATTGGTATCAAATGAACCTGCATGGTATTTTTATAAGCCTGCCACTGAAGTTTGGACCAGTCTTCCTGCCATTGGACAATGGATGTTATGGAGCTGTCCTTATATGTTGAATGTCATTAGACTTTAGGAAATACTTGAATTCCGAACTGGTAAATGATGGCCCATTGTCTGTGACAACACTTCTGGCAGTCTACACATTGCAAAAGATTCTCAGTTTTTTAATCATTGTCCCCTTGTTTGACAAATGAACTCGATGCATGTCCACCCAACATTGAATAGGCATCCACAATGACTTAGAACGTTGAGCCAATGAAAAAGCTAGCATAGATGTCATGTAACCAAATCCAGGCTTTAGTAGACCATTCCCACAAATGTGGGAGAGCTGCAGGTGATAATTTGTGTCCTTTTTGACATTCTGGACCCACCAACACAGTTATGTCTGCATCCAATCCTGGTCCCCAGATATAATATCTTGTCAACCTCTTCATTTTGGACATCCCTGGATGACCCTGGTGGAGTTCAGCCAGTCTCTGGCAGTGACCTTTGCTTGGAACAGTCACTCTACTATGATCTGTCAGCTACCTGGACTACACCTCCTCCCACCCTGCCCCCTGTAAAAATGCCATCCCATATTCCCAATTCCTTCGTCTCCGCCGCATCTGCTCCCAGGAGGACCAGTTCCAATACCGTACAGCCCAGATGGCCTCCTTCTTCAAAGACTGCGGATTCCCCCCAGACGTGATCGTAGACGCCCTCCACCGCATCTCCTCCACTTCCCGCTCCTCCGCCCTTGAGCCCCGCCCCTCCAACCGCCACCAGGACAGAGCCTCACTGGTTCTCACCTACCACCCCACCAACCTCCATATACAGCGTATCATCCGACGTCATTTCCACCACCTCCAAACGGACCCCACCACCAGGGATATATTTCCCTCCCCTCCCCTATCAGCGTTCCGCAAAGACCACTCCCTTCGTGACTCCCTCGTCAGGTCCACACCCCCCACCAACCCAACCTCCACTCCCGGCACCTTCCCCTACAACCACAGGAAATGCAAAACTTGCGCCCACTCCTCCTCCCTTACCTCTCTCCAAGGCCCCAAGGGATCCTTCCATATCCACCACAAATTCACCTGCACCTCCACACACATCATCTATTGCATCCGCTGCACCCAATGTGGCCTCCTCTATATTGGGGAGACGGGCCGCCTACTTGCGAAACGCTTCAGGGAAAACCCTTGGACACCCGGACCAACCAACCCAACCACCCCGTGGCTCAACACTTTAACTCTCCCTCCCACTCCACCAAGGACATGCAGGTCCTTGGACTCCTCCATCGCCAGAACATAACAACACGACAGTTGGAGGAAGAGCGCCTCATCTTCCGCCTGGGAACCCTCCAACCACAAGGGATGAACTCAGATTTCTCCAGTTTCCTCATTTCCCCTCCCCCCACCTTGTCTCAGCCGATTCCCTCGAACTCAGCACTGCCCTCCTAACCTGCAATTTTCTTCCTGACCTCTCTGCCCCCACCCCACTCCGGCCTATCACCCTCACCTTGACCTCCTTCCACCTATCACATTTCCATCGCCCCACCCCCAAGTCCCTCCTCCCTACCTTTTATCTTAGCCTGCTGGACACACTTTCCTCATTCCTGATGAAGTGCTTGTGCCCGAAACGTCGAATTTCCTGTTCCCTGGATGCTGCCTGACCTACTGTGCTTTAACCAGCAACACATTTTCAGCTCTGATCTCCAGCATCTGCAGACCTCACTTTTTACTTCTTCAGAGAGAACAGAACCTCTGACACTCCTGTTTATATCCATCAGCTGGGACTCCCTTATTACACCAGATAACTCATATTCATAGTATCCACACCGACCCTCTGAAGACCATTCCCTCCAGACCCGTCCTATCCCTATATCCCTGAATTTCTCATGGCTAATCCACTGAGCCTGCAACATCCCTGGACACTATGAGCATTGCCAATCAACCTCACCTGCACATATTTGGAAAGCGGGAGGAAACCAGAGCACCCAGAGGAAACTCAATTAGACATGGGGAGCATATGCAAACTCCTCACAGTCACCTGAGATTGGAATCAAACCCTGGTCTCTGCAGTGTGGGGCAGCAATTCATACTCTATGTGATCCACCTGACCTTATTACAATTGCTACATGAAAAAGAGGGAATGTGGCTTACATTCGCTGTATGCAGGTACGTTACAACATTTCAAAGACATTTGGAATGATACACGAAGAGGAAAGATTTGGAGAGATATGGGCCAGCAGCAGGCAGGTGGGACTTGTTTAGTTTGGGATTATGTTCGGCATGAACTGGTTTAGACCGAAGGGTCTGTTTTTGTGCTGTATGACTCTATATCAGCAGACAAATGATGCTCACCATTCATCATACATACATTTGTCTTCAGATATTCTTTTGCAGTGCAACCTATGCAAATTATAAACCCTGAATAGCACTGCACTCTCTAAAAGGATCTGGAACCTGGGTGACTGGGATGTGGAACTTTACGTGCCCTTAACTAAGAGAAAGCAAGGACTGCAGATGTTGGAGATTAGAGTCGAGAATGTGGTGCTGGAAAGGCAGAGCAGGTTAGGAAGCATCTGAGGAGTTGGAGAATCAATGTTTCGGGCATAAGCCCTTCATCAGGATTCCTGAAACTTTGATTTTCCTGCTCCTCGGATGCTGCCTGACTTGTTGTGCTTTTCCAGCACCACACTCTCGATCTCCTTTGCTAATCAGGTTTCAGAATCATATTCTGCTATATGAAATCTAAACCAGCAAATATTTAATTCAAGGCCATTACTAGGATAAACCAGGGAATACTGGAGTTGGGTAATAAATGCCGAATGTCTCGTGAGTGAAGTTAAAATACGTCAAATCACGTACAGAAAAAATTGTTCAAGGACAGGAAGTTAAGATGGGATTAAGAGAGCAAAAGAAGAAAAATGTATTCAAACATAACATTTTTAAATCTCAAACAACAATCAGAAGGCACAAATCTCTACTCTTAAAAATAAATTCAGTTTCAAAGTTGTTTGGCAGTAATTAGGACTTACCATACTGTTAAAAATTTACTTTCATGTACAAGCTGAATCTTTGAGGTTAATCATCACACGACTATGCTAATTTTACACCATTACATGTAAATCAATGCTCAGTCTCTCAACAAAAAACAGCATAGATCAAATTTTGAAAAAACAGCACAACTTGGACAGCAACTTTCTGATCATTACATTTGCTTGTACATGAACACATACCAGCAGTTCCTCAATAATAACAGTGAATGTTGAGACATTCGCTACTATTGCTATCTCAAAATCTAGGCCTTTTTTTTTCAGAAGTCTGAATAAAGGTATTGGCCTGATTTGCTGAGGTGGGACATCAATCAGCATATTGTTATTAGTTTAACTTGATCATACACGTTTGCTTCTAAAATATTTGTTCATTCATTTGCTGCAAGATGACAAGAGTACAGAGCGGACAGTAGGGCATCTGCATGTTGCTGAACAAAACAAATTGTCCATCTCCAGATATTAAAGGATTCATAAATATTTGAAGGAAGAACTGAAAGGAGGGTGACATAGACAACTTTAATCATCTTCCAAAGGTGGCAGCAGCGTTCGGCTCCTGAATGTGGGGCTTGGCTGCTCAAGGTTCATTTGGCAGATTCTATCATATCCACACAGCTTCAAAGTTGTCTTTCCAGTTTGAGCACTTTTTTTTTGCTTTGGTTGCCCGAGGGACTCCTCCTGATATCCTCAGGAGGGATGCTGGGGCCCAATGTATCTCCATCCCTGCTCCATCTCAGGTGGCAGCACTGGAAGGCAAACCAGGACCCCGTTGATCGACTCGGAGCCAAGACCCTGTCAGTTGACATCCAATGCTGGAGGAGCTGCAGGACCCCATGAAGCAAGACCACCTCCAGCTCAGAGACGGTGGATGTGGAAGTGATGGTGGCAGAAAGAAACACATTGCTAGAACCCTGGGAAAATATTGGATGCGGCAATGGGAGGAAAAGACACGGTGAAGTTTATGGAGAGGGAAAGATGAATTTTTGAACTGTTTCAGTTTTAGTTATATTAATTTAATATTAAATTATTCAGTTTTTTTTACCATTTATAGGGAGGTGATGGTGTGGTACTATTATCGCTAGACTATCAATCCAGAAATTCAGCTCATGTTCTGGGGATCCGGGTTTGAATCCGACCACTGCAGACAGCGGAATTTTTTAAATTAAATTGAATTCAATTAAGCATCTACTGATGACCATGAAATCATTGTCGTTTGTCAGAAAAATCCATTTGGCTCACCAATGTCTGTTGGGGAAGGAAATCTGCCATCCTCACCTGCTTTGGCCTACATGTGACTCCCTGCCCAGCATGCCATTCAGTTGTACCAATTGCTACAAAGTCTTAAAGAAATGAAACCGAATAGATCACCTGGCACCGACCTAGGCACCAGAAAAGACAATGGCAGAAACAGCCCTGTTGACCTTGTAAAGTCTTTCTTACAAATATCTGGGGGCCATTGCCATAAGTGGGAGAGCTGTCTCACAGACTAGTCAAGCAACAGCCTGACACAGTCATACTCATGGAATCATAACTTACAGACAATGTCCCAGACACCACTATCACCATCCCTGGATATGTCCCGGAATACCGGCAGGACAGACCTGCCAGAGATGGCAGCACAGTGGTAGACAGTCAGGTGTGAGTTGCCCCGAGTCTTTAACATTCACTCAGGACTCCATGAAGTCACGTGGCTTCAGTTAAACATGGGCAAGGAAACCTCTTACTGATTACTATCTACTGTCCTTGATCAGCTGATGAATCGGAACTCCTCCAGGTTGAACAACACTTAGAGGAAGCACTGAGGGTGCCAAGGGTACAAAATGTAGAATTTCGATGTCCACCAACAAAAGTGGCTCGGCAGCATTACCACTGATCGAGCTGGTTGGGTCTTAAAAGACTGGGTCTACGGCAGGTGGTGAGGGAACCAATAAGAGGGAAAAACATATCTGACCCATCCTTACCAATCTGCCGGCTGCAGATGCATCTGTCCATGACAGTCTTGGGAAGAGCAACCACCGCACAGTCCTTGTGGAGACAAAAGCCCACTTTCACACTGAGAATAACTTCCATCGTGTTGTGTAGAACAAGCACTGTTCTAAATGAGACAGACTGTGAACAGATCTAGCAAATCACGATTGGGCAACAATGAAGCGCCGAGTGTCATCAACGGCAGCAGAACTGTACTCCAACACAATCTGTAACCTCACGGCCTGACATATCTCCCTTCAACCATTAGCATCAAGTCAAAGGATCAATCCTGGTTCAATCGAGAGTGCATGCTAGGAGCAACAACAGGCGTAGCAGAAGATGAGGTATCAACCTAGTGAAGTCACCAAGCAGGACTACTCGTATGCCAGACAGCATTTTCAGCGTAAGAGAGAGCTAAGCAATCCCACAACCAGTGGATCAGATCTAAGTTCTACGGTTCTGCCACATCCAGGTGTAAATGGTTGTGAATGATTAAACAAATCACTGGAGGAGGAAGCTCCACAAATATCCTCATCCTCAAAGATGGAAGGGCTCAACACATCCGTGCAAAAGATAAGGCTGAAGCATTCGCAGCAATCTTCAGTCAGAAGTGTGAAGTGGATGATGCATCTTGGCCTCCACCACTGGTCCCCACATTACAGATAACGGTCTTCAGCCAATTCAAATCACTCCACATGATATCAAGAAACAGGTGGAGACACTTGATACAGAAAGACTATGAACCCTGACAACATTCTGACAATAGTACTGAAGACTTATGCTCCAGAACTTGCCGCTCCCCTAACCAAGTTGCTCCAGCACAGTTACAACACTGCACGTACCGACAACATGGAAAATTGCTGAGGGTTATAATTGACCAGAAACTCAACTGGACTCGCCACATAAACACAGTGGCTACAACAGCAGATTAGAGGCTAGGAATACTGCGGCAAGTAACTCACCTCCTGACTCCCCAAAGCCTGTCCATCATCTACGAGACACAAGTCAGGAATGTGACGGAAACTCCCCACGTGCCTGGATCCTCGGACAGCACCTTCCAAACCATGACCACATCCATCTGGAAGGATAAGGGCAGCTGTTGTATGGGAACACCACGACTTTCAAATTCCCCTCCAAGCCACTCACCATCCTTGGAAACATATCGCCATTCCTTCAATGTAACTGGGTTGAAATCCTGGAATTCTCTCCCTGATGCCATTGTTGGTCAACCCACAGCAGGTAGACTGCAGCAATTCAAGAAGGCTGCTCACTACTATCTTCTCAAGGGCAACTAGGGATGGGTAATAAATGCTGGCAAGCCACCGATGTCCACATCACACAAATGAATTTTTAAAAAATAAAAATTTACACAATTTATTCAGCAGTTTATTTTGTTATCCAAGATTGTGCTGCATCATGGTGACATTATCTACTTTTCACTGTACTTAGGACAATATACCTAGAACAATAAATAAATCTAACTCTAAATCAGGTGCTGAAAAAAGCGAAGAAAATAAAGATGGGATTGAGGGAGAATAGGAAACACAAGAAAACTCATTTAATGTGGCCGTCATCAAAATCTTTTCAAAGAAAGTAAAAACCTGAAGGAATTAAACTCCAAACGTTTCTATGTTCACTTTCTGGACCAGACTGTACAGTAATAATTAAAAACTACGATGTTGCCAAAAAGTCCTGCTATGGTGTTAACTGATTTCTTCAAGATATTATCAGGAAAGATATAAAAGATAAATGATTTTCATTAGTTGGGAATTCTAGAACTAAGGGGCATAGTCTGAGAATTAGGCAGTAAGAGTGATAGTATCAAAGATCTATCTTCCACAAATGGCAGTGGATGCTGGACCAGTTGTTCATTTTAAAACTAAGACAGATGATATTTTCTTAAGCAAAGCTGATAAGGGATATGGGGCAAAGGCAGGCATATGAAGCTAGGGCACAGATCAGCCATGATATCACTGAGTCCTGGAATAAGTTTAAGGGGCTAAATGGCCTACTCCTGTTCTAATGTTCCTATTTATTCAACATAACATTCTGTGGTGATGTTAATGGGCAATTACTATACAGTAAATACATGAAATTCAGTAAATTCATGACAATACCAAATGGCAGGCCATAGCCATCACCAGTAAAAGCCAATCTAACCACTGTTCCTGTTACCATTACTGAATCCCCCACTACCAACATTCTGGGAATTATCATTGAAAAGAAACTCAGCTGGACTCACCACATAAACATAGTGGTTACAAGAGCAGGTCAGAAGCTGGGAATAGTACGGCAGGTAACTCACCTTCTGACTCCCCAAGCCTGTACACAATCTACAAAGCACAAATAAGGAGTTTGATGGAATACTCCACACTTGCCTGGATAATTGCAGCCCCAACAAGCTTGACACCATCCAGGACAACGCAGCTCACTTGATTGCTTGTGGATGCACTGCCATCCATTCCCTCCACTATTGACACTCAGTAGCAGCAGTGTGTATTATCTACAAGATGCACTGCTGAAATTCACCAAAGATCCTCAAACAGCACATTCCAAACCCACAATCACTTACATCTAGAAAACATGGGCAGCAGATATATGGGAACACCACCACTTTCAAGCTCCCTTCCAACATACTCATCAAGCCACTCAACATTATGATGTGGAAACATATTGCCATTCCTTCACTGTCGCTGGGTCAAAATCCTGGAATTCCCTCCGTACTGGCACTGTGGATCAACTCACAACAGGGGACTGCAGTGGTTCAAAAAGGCAACTCACCACCACCTTCTCAAGGGCAATTAGACACAAGCAATAAATGCTGGTCAGTTAGCAACTGCCACTTTTCATAAAATGAATAAATGAATAAATAAAAACAATCATAAGTATATTAAGTATGGAAACCTTTTCATAATGCTTCCTCACCATACGTTTCTGGCTCAATTGCATTTATTAATAATGGTGTGAACTTTTAATGCCATTACTTTTGATTAGTAAATTCCGAATGAAAGCTTTAATTATTGGAATGATGTACGAAGTGTGACAGTCCAAGAGAGGCTTTCAAAATTACAAAATGTTTTGAGAAGGTAAACATTTTGATTGGTTGACAAATCAGTCCAAGACAGCACAGGATTAGAATAATAGGGAAAAGATGGTCATTAGTATGTGAAATACTGAGGTAGAAACTGCAACATCATTCAAAACATAAGAAGATGGGTATTTGACAAGCATAAAAGACATAGGAGAAAAATGTGGTGGAACCGGAATAGATTATTCAAATTAAAAATCTAGCTTTGACGCAAGATTGCTGTGTCAAGGTTCCATCTAATAATATCTGTAATTCTCTGTGGCACTTTTACTATCCTTTATGCTGCGGTTTTGTGCTTAGAAAAGGAATATCACACAAAACTGGTTTGTCCTGTCCACAATTTTCTGTCCATATAAGTTTTTTATAAAAAAGGATGAATGCTTACTCTTATAGAAAAGCAAATTTTTCTCATATTTAGTTGCTCCTGCCTGGGCTTGAGTACCGTATGCATTGTATTTAAACCAGAGCAGAAGCCTGTGTACAGACAGCAATGATGGTGTGAGTGTGTCATAGAGTCATTGAGATGTACACCACAGAAACAGACCTTTCAGTCCAACTCATCCATGCTCACCAGATATCCTAACCTAATCTAGCCCCAATTGCCAGCATTTGGGTCCATATCCCTCTAAACCCCTCCTATTCATACACCCATCCAGATGCTTTTTAAATGTTGTAATTGTACCAGCATCATCACTTCCTCTGGCAGCTCATTCCATACACATACCACCCTCTGTGTGAAAAAGTTGCCCTTTAGGTTCCTTTTAAATTTTTCCCAACTCACCTTGAACCTATGCTCTCTAGTTCTGAACTCCCCCACCCCAGGAAAAAGACCTTGTCTATTTACCCTATCCATGCCCCTCATGATTTTATGTACAACAAGGAAACAGACCCTTCGGTCCAACTTGACCATGCAGTCCAGATATCCTAAATTAACCTAGTCCCGTTTGCCAGCACTTGGCCAATATCCCTCTAAACTTTCCTGTTCATATACCCATCCAGATGCCTATTAAATGTTGTAATTGTACCAGTCTCCACCACTTCCTCTGGCAGCTCATTCCATACATGCACCACCCTTTTTGTGAAAAAGTTTCTCAGACACAGCTGCACGGTTTAAGGGGAACATGGTGTTAAGGTTTAATGGCTATGAGATACAAATGAAAATAAGATGTCCAGGCAAAAAAACAAAGAAGCAACTTGCACTGTTATGGAATTTTGTACTTCCACATACAGAAGTCTTAATTTTAATGACTTCCTCCACAGTACGGTCACTGATGTAGTGTACATTAACACAACAGTTCATTTTGCTCTTGACCAAATCTCATAAGAAATAAGGGGAAACAATAGGAAGCAATGTAGGCAGTAAAAGAAAAAGCATCTCTACAAAATGAGGAAATAGGACAAAAGTCCAGAAAACAAATACATTAAATATAGCCAACATCAATTTTAAAGGCCAAGTGTTGACTGGTCAGCCTCGGTTTTTTTAGCATGATAATAAATAGTGTAGACAAGGATCATGTAATAGTTCCAATATAATTTGGATTTTCAAAATGGCCTTTTGAAAGGTAGTCAATAAGAGGAGTCAGCTACAAGGTAAATAACAAAGGATGGGAGTAAAGACAAATTATCTAGAGTGCAATAGGTGGGAAATGGAGTCCCATAATTTATATGAATGAGTTATATTTTGAAATCAAAAGGATCATTTCTAAACTTGTGACAAACTCAAATTGGGAAGGACAGTCAACACTTGAGAACAACTGCAACAATATTTTTAATTCTTTCATGGTTTGTGAGCTCGATGTTGTCCATAACCAATGTCCTTGAAAAAGTAGCAGTGAGTCATCTTCTTGAATTGCTTGTCTTCTTGCGGAAGGTACACCCACATTGCTGCTGGGCAGGGTGTTCCAGGATTTTGATCCTGAGGCAGTGGTGATTTATGGCATTATTCCAAGTCAGGATAATGGACTACTTGGAAGAATTCACAAGTGGTGGTGTGCGCTTGGATCTGTTGCTCTTGCCCTTCTAGTGGAGAAGTAACAACCAACATTTTTTGGCCATCAGATTGCCTTTGAGTTGAATTGCTTCAGTGCATCTTTCAGATGATACACACTGCATTTCTGATGGAGGAAAGTTGGTGGAGAGGGTTCTAACCAAGCAGGCTCCTTTATCCTAGAGGGTGTCAAGTTTACTGAATGTTGTTATAGCCGTTCTCATTCAGTTAAGTGGAAGGTACTCCATCACAATCCTGATCTGTGCTTTGTAGACAAAGGACAGCCTTTGGGAGACAGGAAGTAAGCTACTCTACAAAGAATTCCAAGCCTTTGACCTGCTCACATAACCACAGTATTTATGTGGTTGGTCAATGGTAACTCCCTCAATGTAGGTAGTGAGAGTTTCAGTGATGGTAATGGTATTATATGTTAAGGTAAGATTCTTCCTTGTCGAAGATGTTCATTGCCTGGCACAGAAAACATTAACACTTGTAGAACAGATATATAATCTGCAATTGAATTTTAACACAACAAACTGAATTACCCCTCACTAATTAAGAAAAGTAAGGGATCATATATTGCTTGGAAACACACTTAAGTGTTAGCCCAAAAAGAGCTGTGAATACAAATATGCAAATCACTGAAAGTTGTAATATATATTCAAAAGGTTATTAAAAAAAACAATTACTTTATTTATAAAGTCACGGAATTTAGAATTCAGAGATTTGCTAAGTTGTATGAAACATTGATTAGACCACAACTAAAGTGCTGAATATAGTTTGGTTGCTATATTATAGAAAAGATATAGAGTAGACATTTTAAAGAATGGGTTAAACTTTAATGACCAAGTTAAGTAGAAGAGTGTGTGGAGCAGCAAGCTGACCACAAACTGAAAACTATTGAGTCTACCAAGTCTGCATCCTCCTTTCATTCTTGCATGGAGTGATAATACTTTGACATTATATGCTAGGCAGGAGAAAAGGTGGAATAGTTTCAACATTCACTGCATAGTCAGCATCACTCCGTAAGGCTAATGTCATCAATTCAAGGATCCCAGAGCATGCTGAGTCAATCAGTACACAAATGTTGTTGCCAAGCCAATGTTTTCGCTGACTCAACCACATTCATTGGCTGGAAAATGGCCATACACCCAAAGACTTTCTGGTCATAAATATCTAGGCTAAATACCTAAGGACACCTGCAAAACATGAAGATGGCAGACTTTGACACTGACAACTTGAAGACAGTCTCTGATAGCTCTAGCACATTGAGCAGCAACAGAAAGCTCTGGCCGAGAAGAGAGCCAAGAGGAATCTGAGGAAGTGAACTGTGCATCCGTTGTCTTTCCTATGCAACCAAATGAACCACAGAATGCCATACCAGAGGGGGATCCTCAGCTACACCTGGCAATGCCGAATAGAGTTGAACTCAAAATACAAAGTATCACCATTCAAAACGGAAGGCTGCCACATCCCATAGCACAGCAACATGGAATTTGCGCAACAAAAGATTTACAAGGATGGGACCAGAGTACTTATTTTGAACAGTGAGGGCTGGGATGTTACTTTAGTACTTTTTAAAAATTAAATGTCTAACATTACCTAATTATAGAATGCAAATGTGGTAAAGCAACCTCAGGCCCAAATCTGAACTTTCTAAATTGCCCCACAGTCAGAGAAATCAGGCCTGACAGAAAACTGGCAAACTAAACAGCAGCTTTCCACTATGGAGCTGAGTGGAAACCAAGGTCAAACGGGTCACAAAGGTTTAGGGAGAAGCAGCTACAACCTACCCAAGGTTTGTGAATTGGAGAAGAATTGATCAAGCTTTAAAGCACCTTGACTTCCAGACAGTCCCTGAGGATGTGCACTTTATGCTTCTCTGGCATGGCAGTAGTGAAGGCTGTTATTGTAATTGCATTGGATGCTTTGAAACCTACTCATGACCTCACTGGCCAAAAGGTCACAGAACATTCATGAAGATCTGGGGTGAGGGAGGAATAAAAACACTTACCTGGAAGCCATGCCTTTCAGCAAAGATTTAGCAAGACCCATGGCAGAAGATCATGTGACAACCCTAGAAGACCTGCCGTGAACTGATACCCTCCTTTGTGGAAGAGAGTTGAAGAGGAAAGAGATTCCAATGGCCCAGCTCAAACAGGTGGATGGTCATATCCTTTCTCAGAAAGAGCTAAATAGACAGTCAATATGTAGGAATTTGGGAAGTGCTCAGATTGTTTTTTAAAGAAGGAATATTTTGTTAATAAAATAGAGTTGAACTGCAAACGAAATTATGTCACTTTGTCTGCCTCACTGACAAGAGTACTTGGATAACACAAGTGTCCAAAGCACAGACAAAAAATGTTTTAATAAAATAGGCACAAATAGCAAGAGAAAAACTAGCAGCCAAACATGAATGAATATGAAAGGCAAATAACAATGCTAAATAAGTATTTGACCGAAAGGAAATAGAGGATTATTCTAATAAGATTTAGGTGTGGCAGGGCAGGCCGGTGATGAACATAAATACTACTATCATTGACATGTTGAAAAAATAGCTCATTTCTCCATTGTATATCCTATGTAATTGGGTCAAAGTTCTGCCAAGATTGAGGAAACAACTTCAGTTATCCAAGTGCCCTGTGATCTAGTGCATCCTTTCATCCAGCCATGAGGCAAGGAGCCTCATTACCACAATCCCCCAGTTCCACTTCAAGTATCTGGCATTAAGGAGTACACCCTGTGATAACTCACAATCCCACGTTTGCACCCTTATCCGTGTTCAGAGTTCCTGCTTGAACTTCCAGTATTGATACTACGTCTGTTCAGCAAGTGTTCTGGTACTGATTCTATGGTCTATCAACAGCAAATGTTCATATTTTCATTCTTCCCTGTGGGCCTCTTGCTGAGATATTTGTATCATCGATCGTCACAGGTGAGGTGCCGGAAGACAAGAGGTTGGCAAACGTGCTGCCACTGTTTAATAAGGGCGGTAAAGACAAGCCATGGAACTATAAATCAGTGAGCCTGACCTCAGTTGTGGCAGGTTGTTGGAGGGAATCCTGAGGGACAAGATGTACATGTATTTGGAAAGGCAAGACTGATTCAGGATAGTCAACATGGCTTTCTGCATGGGAAATCATGTCTCACAAACTTGATTGAGTTTTTTGAAGAAGTAACAAAGAAGATTGATGAGGGCAGAGCAGTAGATGTGATCTATTTGGACTTCAGTAAGGCGTTCGACAAGGTTCCCCATGGGAGACTGATTAGCAAGGTTAGACCTCATGGAATACAGGGAGAACTAGCCATTTGGACACAGAACTGACTCAAAGGTAGAAGACAGAGGGTGGTGGTGGAAGGTTGTTTTTCAGACTGGAGGCCAGTGACCAGTGGAGTGCCACAAGGATCGGTGCTGGGCCCTGTACTTTTTGTCATTTATATAAATGATTTGGATGCAAGCATAAGAGGTACAGTTAGTAAGTTTTCAGATGACACCAAAATTGGAGGTGTAGTGGACAGCGAAGAGGGTTACCTCAGCTTTCCCAAAATGCAGCACCTTGCATTTATCTGAATTAAACTCCATCTGCCACTTCTCAACCCATTGGCCCATCTAGTCCAGATCCTGTTGCAATCAAGTGGACAGCAAAGAAAACACTGCAAAGAAAACATTTACTATAGCATGGCAGCACTGACCAAGCTGGGACCAGACTTCCTGTGAATTGTCTAATTAGGATGGTAAATAGAGGTTTAAATTAATTTGTGGAGAATGGGAGGATTAAATTGGTGGAAATTTAGCAAAGCTTAGTGCAATTAAACAGTCTACCTAGTTTTCTGAACGGGAAATCATGTTTAACAAAGTTGCTAGAGTTCTTTGAGGATATAAGAGGCAGAATTGATAAAGGGGAACCAGTAGATACTGTGTATTTGAATTTCTAGACAGCATTTGTCAAGGAGCCACATAAATGGATATGGCACAAGATAGCAGCTCATGGTATTGGGGATAAGTTATTAACATGGATTAAGGATTAGTTAACTCACAGAAAACAGAGTCAGGATTAATGGGTCTTTTTTTCAGTTTGGAGTGTAATAGAGTAATGCAAGGATGGACTTCAGGGCCTCAGTTATCCACGATCTATATTAATGACTTGGATGAGGGGACAAAGTGTAATTTGTCCAAATTTTCTAATGAGACAAAAATAAGTGGGTGAGCACGTTGAGGACATAAATTTTTCAACATGATATAGATTGAGTATAGTTAGTTAACCTATCTGCCAAAATTTGGTAGGAAAACGTGAGATAATGCACTTTGGCATGACGAATCAAAAGAATTATTATTTAAGTTGAAAGAGACTTCTAAAAAGATAGCACAAAAAGATCGGGTGTTGTTTGTGTGAACACAGCATGTTAGCAAACAGGTACATCAAGTGATGAAGACGGCAAATTGAGTTTTGGCCTCTGTTTTTAGTGGATTGGAGTTTAAAAAAGAAAATGTTGTAACAACGCTATATTTGTGTTGGTGAGGCCATGCCAAAATGGTGTAAGATTTCAATATGAGTTTAAGAAAGGATTTATTGGCATTGGAGCTCAAAAGAGATTCACTAGGCTGATTCCAGGATGAGTGGGTTGATGTATGAGAACAGCTTAGGTCTTATTCATTAAAGTTTAGAAGAATGAGGAGTGACCTTACTGTAAAATATAAGATTCAGAAGAATCCCAGGAATAGATGCTGAGACGGTTTCCACTGGAGTCATAGAGATGTACAGCATGGAAACAGACTCTTCGGTCCAACCCTTCCATGCTGACCAGATATCCCAACCCAATCAGGTGAATCTCAAACTAGAGGTCCTAGTACATATTATTTTAAGTCTGAAAGGCGAAGGAATTTCTTCTCCCAAAGGGTAGTGAATTTCTGAAATTCTCCATCCTAGAGTTATGAAGGCCAGATAACTTAAAATATTTAAAAGTGAAGTAAAGAGATTTTCAAATATCAGGGAGTTCAGGACTTCAATGTGCACCTTTATTCTGAGACTATGCCCTCTGCTCCTATACATTCCTATGAGGAGAAACATCCTCTCAGCACTTATCCTGTCAAGCTTCTTAATAATTCTATTTGTTTCAATGCGATCACCTCTCATTTTGCTAAATTCCAGCTTATTTGGCCTTTGCTTTCAGGATAATCCTTCTATACCAGGGATCAAACCAATGAACCTTTTCTGAAGTGGCCCCAATGAAATGATATCTTTCCTTAATTAAGGTGACCAAAATTGCTCTCAGTCCTCCACATTCCATTAGCCTTTCTGATTACATGTTGTCTCTGTGTGCTGGCTTCGCATTTCATGCATGAGATTCCGCAAGTCCCTCTGTGTTGCAATTTTCTGCAGTTTTCCCCAATTAAATAATCTACTTTTCTTTTGTTCTTCCTTCCAAAATGAACAAGTTCACTTTTTCCCATGTTATACTCTGTTTACCAACAATTTAGCCACTTATTTGACCTAGTGTCAAGCTGTCTGTATCCCTTTCGCAACCTGCCTTTCCACCTATTTATTTTTGTTTGTGTTTCTCTGTATAGAAGGAGAATTTTAGTTCGGGTTAGAGTTCTAATTATTTGAGTTGTATGCTGAGGGTTCATAATTGTTTACCGAGGGTAAAGTCTATTTATTTTGTAAACGTTATTTGTATGTACAAAGCCCTATTCCGTACTTACTGTCAACCTGGATGTAAAAACCAAGTAAGCTAGAGAATACTTTCCAAAATCTTTAATTTGTATCAACTCCAAGACTAACAGGTTTTGATCTTCCATGCACAACAGCATAACAACTGTGTTACAGAAAATCCACCACAAAGCTGTAATAATATTTAAAAGGTTTTATATCCTCTCCAATAAATCAGTCACTGTACTCAAACATCCACGGCCTCCACCACTTGAGTGTTATAATTGCATTATGCATGCGCTACAGGGGAATCTCAGGAACACCTCCTTGCCATGCATCCTTTACTTACTAGAAGTCAAATAGCAGAAATGTAATGCAAACACCATCTCCTCCAACACACACACCATTGTCATTAGACATATCTGGCAATTCCTACATTGTTGCTGAGTCAGTATCCTGAAATTCCCTGTGCTCATGGGAGTATCAGTGTCTCAACAATTGACAAAAGGCTGATTGTGGTGGTGGTGGTAGTGCTGCTGGTGGTGATAGAGTGGGCGGGGGCTTTGTACTCCAGATTTGGTTCTTTGGTATGAAAGGAAGAACTGAAAACTGGGAATTCCTTACCTACCTAATGAATGCCCAGCCATGAATCACACAAATATGTGGGTGAAATCAAGAGGTCAGAGAGGATGGTGGTAGTTTCTTGGGAACAAAATCAGGCAGTGCCCCTCAAGTTTCATCCCTGTCTCAGAATACCTGGCAGATAAGAGTAAGAGGAATTATAACACCAAACCCCTCGATAGCCACCACCACCAATTGGATCCACCACTGAAAATGGGCATTGTAAAAATAGAGAAAAATAAAAATAAGGTTTGGCACTGGAATTAAATGCATTTTCAATCATTTGTCAGTTGCAAATTGCATATTGTCGCAAAGTATGCCATTAACATTAACAGAGAGGTGAACAACTATTTATGTGCAAGTATATTGCGTGCAATTCTGGTCTCTTTCCGATCAGAAAGATGTTGTGAAACTTGAAAGGGTTCAGAAAAGATTTGCAAGGACGTTGCCAGGGTTGGAGGATCTGAGCTACAGGGAGAGGCTGAACAGGCTGGGGCTGTTTTCCCTGGAGCGTCAGAGGCTGAGGGGTGACCTTATAGAGGTTTAAAAATTATGAGGGGCATGGATAGGATAAATAGGCAAAGTCTTTTCCCTGGGGCCAGGGAGTTCAGAACTAGAGGGTATAGGTTTATGGTGAGAGGGGAAAGATAGAAAAGAGACCTAAGGGGCAACTTTTTCATGCAGAGGGTGGTACGTGTATGGAATGAGCTGCCAGAGGATGTGGTGGAGGCTGGTACAATTGCAACATTTAAGAGGCATTTGAATGGGTATATGAATAGGAAGGGTTTGGAGGGATATGGGCCGGGTGCTCGCAGGTGGGACAAGATTGGGTTGGGATATCTGATCGGCATGGACAGGTTGGTCCGAAGGGTCTGTTTCCATGCTGTATATCTCTCTGACTCTATGACTCTAAGTGCAAATTCAATTGAAGGCTGATACACAATTAAACACAACTCCAGAAATTGCTGCTCAAAATTCAGCACTCTGCCATTAGCTTTGTTTCATGTTAACTGTCCCACCATTGAAACACACTGAATGGTGTGAACTTCCATTTTTCTAACAATAACAAAGCTTGCCACAAAGCTAACTTTTGTCCATTTCAGTCAAAATATCATTTTAAAATGCATAAAACACTCATTTAAACTATTAATCTTTCTGGCATTTAAAACTAAGATCTGTGTGAAGCATCATTCTTTAATTTTTAGTTTTGCTGGAAGAGTTTAAAATTTCAAGTTTTAATTTGCTTTTCTAAAAGCAATCTGTCTTCTTTTCTACCCACACAAATCAAACCATTCCTTCATTTACTTTATTTTTCTGTTCCTAATTTGACATTGAATTTGCTACTCTAGTTTACACTTGCTTCACTGTCCTTGCATTATTTCACAGTTTTTCAGTCTGATTGCTAAGGAGATACCATGTAGGTAACCCTGTTCACTCACATTCAAATAATGTTCCTATGCCATCACCTCAAGCATTCAATAATTTGCCACAAAATTGTTTACTGTTCAAAACATTCAAAGGCAGGTCTAACTGACTGCTGACACCATGAATTAGTCTACAATAGCAAATTATGGTTCAATGTTTTGGATTACAGTTGTGAATTTCCAGGATACATTTGCAACTTGACTCTAGAAGATTTTCCTGCATTTTGTCTTTCTATGCCTTTAGATCAAAGTAATTATTCCATCTTATATAACAGCATGATGTAAGCGTTACCATCCTTATGATGGGTTCCACGATGACCCTTGCATATATGTCTTCAATTATTTATTTCTGCTACTGACATTTTCCAATCAATTGCAATGCTTTAAATCTTGTAACAGAACAGTTTATAACAATAGAGAAAAAAATTGCACTTATAAGAGAAACCTTAAAACTTTGACCACATCACTTCCCACCTCACTCAACTTTAGGGAAACAAAGTTAAAAATCACACAACACCAGGTTGTAGTCCAACAGGTTTAATTGGAAGCACAATAACTTTTGGAATGTCACTCCTTCATCAGGTGCGAGTGAAACGATGTATTTTAAATTGAGTTCCTGGTTGTGGCGAACTGTTTTAAAAGGAAATGTGATTTTATAGTGCTTGCGTACTTCCACTTTTCCAAGTGCCGTGTGGTGCACCGGCAGCATCAGTACTTAAAATCCGAGCTATTAACAATTATATATTGTTTATCGAGATGGGAACTAAATGTAATGCATCTTAGTTTTCAGATGATACAAAGTCAGATGGGAAGGTGAACTGTGAGGATACAGAGATGCTTCAGTGTGATTTGGACAAGTTGAGTGAATCATCAAATGCATGGTAGATGAAATAGAATGTGAATAAATGTGGTTATTCATTTTCGTAGCAAAAACAGAAAGGCAGCTTGCAAAATTTGGTGAATACCCTTGCCAACTTTTATGGATGCGCCATCCAGAGCATTCAGTCTGGATGTACCACTACCTGGTATGGCAACTGTACCATTCAAAATCGGAGATTGTTACAGAGAGTGGTGAACTCGGCCCGGACAATCACAAAGGCCAACCTCCCATCTATAGAATCCATCTACCAGGTCCACTGTCAAGGAAAGGCCTCCAGCGTTCTCAAGGATCCGTCCCACCCTGGCAATGTTTTTCTACAACCTCTACCATCAGGGAGAAGGTACAGAAGCCTGAAAACATGAACCAGCCAGTTTCTAAACTGTTTCTACCCGACTGTTGTTAGAATACTGAATGGACTCACAAACCCTTAACATTCTCCTGTACCTGTGTTTTTTGTTTTTGCCGCTGTTTACTTATTATTTACTTAACTCCGTGATCTGCCTGTATCGCTCACAAGACAAAGCTTTTCACAGTGCCTCGGTACACGTGACAATAAATTCAATTCAATTCTTAGCTAGTCAGATACCGAAATGTTTGGCACAGCAGCATGGTGAATAAAGTGAAGAAATGAACAGGTTTTAAGGATAAATAAGTTGCTCAAACAGGGTTGCATGGACGTTTAAGGAATAAAATAACATAATAAACAAGGCAGTCTGTCAGACTTGGTGAAACCTTTGAGTAATTCTGTCTAGTTACAATGCCACCACATTCTCAAACCTAAAGGTTAGATGAATATATAATTAAGTTTCCACATCTTTAAATTCTTTTTAAACAATATCTTACAAATCTAAAACTTATATTTAATGAAAGCATTATGGTAGCAATAATTTGAGATTATTCAAATCAGTCAGTGATTGTAGGGAAAATTCGACTCAATCCAAAGTACGAAAATCGAACAGAAAAGCTTACCCTCATTCATGTTGATCTCCCAGAAACAGGTATTCCAGCCAGTTGGATCAGTACATTCAGGTCAAACCGAACGTTAGTCTTGAATGACTCAAATTGAACAGCAAATTGAAGCAGCCGTAATTAGGTTACAACTTACCGTATTAGTTTTCCAAAACGTGGTCTTGACAAACCGGTTTTTTTCAGCAGTTTCTGAAACCACACTTAAATGCTGCAATCGGCGACCTTAAGATGTTTTTGTTTTTACTCTGCACCCTTGTGCCTGCAAATTGAAAGTACAGATTTATGCCTGGTCATCGTAAACAGAATTAATTACCGGAATGATTACAATTCAAAAACAACACTAGCACAAAACCGTTCACATATGTTTGTTTCTTCCAAAGTGCTTCATTCTGAAATTCAAAACATTGAAAATAGCAATAAAAATATATATATGTGCATGCCTATGTCAGGATGAAGTACATTTAGATAACACATACATTTGGGTTAATATTTCCAGAGATTCAATCGAGATCCCTGGGATTGTCTCACAAATGTTTGTCAAATTGCGTTTTGCAAGGTCAGGGGGTGGGCACTGAGTACGCAGAGGCCGGTTCTCCTCTTGGATATTGCTGGACTCGCCCACTCAGGCTCACCCTCCCTTAAACCGGGTTTATTCAAGACCTGGAGCGCCAACTTCTCAGATTTAAAAAGGGAACAGACAGGAAAATGCAGCAAAAGCAACAAGAGGAAAAAACGTAGAAACACTGTGTACTCAACAAGTCAACATTCCTTCCACAGAACTTATTGCGGAAGTCCAGGAGAGTTCAAAGTACACTTGTTTGTTTTAATCTCTGTAAATTTACAATCTTTTCGTCTCGGGTTTATATAGCGTCCCTACCTAAAGACCAAAACGTCTAGGTTCAGGACCCACCTGCCCCCTTTCATATCACAGGAGTTATTTTAAAATATCTACGGTTCCTCTTCTAAAGTTGTACTTGTGTACCTTTAAAAAAAGCGTGAATTTAAGCAAATCACACTTTCGTCTTATAAACAGTGTGAAAACTGTACATTAGGTTGTGGACAACCTTCTCATCTGAAAATACAACATTAAAAAATGTTTGAAATAAAAACCAAAAGATTTCGGGTGTTGCAAATCAGAAACAAAAACCGAGATTGCTGGAAAAGTTCAGCAGGTCTGACAGCATCTGTGAAGACAAATCAGAGTTAACATTTCTAGCCAAGTGAGCCTTCCTCAGAAGCCTCCATCTGAGATGCTGTCAAATCTGCTGAGTTTCTCCAGCGATAACTAGTTGTTTCAGATTTCCAACATATGCAGTTTTTGAAAAAAAATTATTAAAACAAAATTTATACTGTTGGCAATGTAAAATATTTCAAGTTTCTACATTTATAGTTTTTTAAATCTTAAAATGTAAAAGAAACATGGTCTTTCTCCTTACCTTCTGTTGGCTGACTCTACCCACTGCCTCTCCTGCTCACTGCTCCTCTAGTTGGTTACCTCTTCTCACCAAACCTCTGAAACACTACTTATCCTGCCCATCCTCCATCTAATTCACCACATATCCCACTCACCAACCCCTTAGGTTCACCTCTTCTCTCCCTCAACAATACTCTGGCTCACTGCATGTCCCCTTCATTGACCTTCTAGCTCACCATCTCTCTGATTCACTGCATCTCTACCTCACTGTAGTAAACCCTACAAGATGCATAATGAATAAAACAAAATGTGCAGCGTGTTGATTTGTTTTACAGAAAGGCATTTTTTTGCACAGGCAGCTGCTGCTGATTACCATCCACCAAACCTTTTTGTCTGCTGCACTGACAAGCCTTCGCCTGCTTATTTGCTGCTAGGCAGCAGGCATCCCCAGTGGAGGACTGTCTATACAGGAGTCCTCCCATTATCTACTGGGGTCTCCCAACCAAATGTTTATTTGGCAGTGTTGTGGACCCATGGACCATGTATGCATTGGTTGTAGGTGATTGCACCCCTTTGTTGGTTATTTGAAAAATCTTTTATTGTGTTTTTGGTTGCACTTCAGTCTTAACTCCTGATGAAGGGCTTATGCCCGAAACATCGAATTTCCTGTTCCTTGGATGCTGCCTGACCTGCTGCGCTTTTCCAGCAACACATTTTCAGCTGTTAATCCAGGAACTCAGGTAATGTGGGGAACTGGGTTTGAATTCTGCCACGGCAGATGGTGGAATTTGAATTCAATAATAATCTGGAATTAGATTAGACTTACAGTGTGGAAACAGGCCCTTCGGCCCAACAAGTCCACACCGACCCGCCGAAGCGCAACCCACCCATACCCCTACATTTACCCCTTACCTAACACTACGGGCAATTTAGCTTGGCCAATTCACCTGACCCGCACATCTTTGTGACTGTGGGAGGAAACCGGAGCACCCGGAGGAAACCCACGCAGACACGGGGAGAACGTGCAAACTCCACACAGTCAGTCACGGGGAGAATTAACAATCTACTGATGACTATGAAACCATTGTCAGTTGTTGGAAAAATCATCTGGTTCACTATTGTCCTTCGGGAAGGAAATCTGCCATTCTCAATTGGTCTGGTCTACATGTGACTCCAGGCCCACAGTAATGTGGTTGACTCTCATCTGCCCTAAGAAATTGCCAGCAAGCCACTCAGTTCAAAGGCATGGCCAATACATTCTGGCCATCCAGTGATGCTCACATCCCATGAGTGAATAATAAAAACAATTGGCTGCATGGGTGACCTTTAGTGTTGGTTAATAGTTTTAAAACACAGTGATTTGGTGGTGGGTGAGTCATTGATGGTGTGTGGTAACACTTCTAGATGTGAGAAACAAGAAAAGCAGAAACTGTTAAGGTGGCCCTGTGGTAGTGCCTTTACTCTGAGCCAGAAAGCCTGGATCCAAGTCTGACCTGCTACAGAGGTGAGTAATAACATGCCTGTATAGGTTGATGTTTTTTAAAAGAAGCAGACATAATGGAGGAGATGATGGCAAAGTAATATTATCGCTAAAGTGTTACTCTAGAGACCTAGGTAATATTCTGTAATCTTGGATTCAAATCCTGCTATGGAAGGTAGTGAAATTCATTTTTGCCTACAGCCATGCAAGTCTGAAAATCATAGAATCATAGAGATGTACAGCACAGAAACAGATCCTTCGGTCCAACCCGTCCATGCCGATCAGATATCACAACCCAATCTAGTACCACCTGCCAGCACCTGACCCGTATCCCTCCAAACCCTTCCTATTCATATACCCATCCAAATGCCTTTTAAATGTTGCAATTGCACCAACTTCCACCACTTCCTCTGGCAGCTCATTCCATACACATACCACCCTCTGTGTGAAAACATTGCCCCTTAAGTCTCTTTTATATCTTTCCCCTCTCACCGTAAACCTATGCCCTCTAGTTCTGGACTCCCTGACCCCAGGGAAAAGACTTTGCCTATTTACCCTATCCATGCCCCGCATAATTTTGCAAACCTCTATAAGGTCACCCTTCAGTCTCTGACACTCCAGGGAAAACAGCCCCAGTCTGTTCAGCCTCTCCCTGTAGCTCAGATCCTCCAACCCTGGCAGCATCCTTGTAAATCTTTTCTGAACCTTTTCACAACATCTTTCCGATAGGAAGGAGACCAGAATTGCAAGCAATATGCCAACAGTGGCCTAACTAATGTCCTATACAGACGCAACATGACCTCCCAACTCCTGAACTCAATACTCTGACCAATAACGGAAAGCATACCAAACGCCTTCTTCACTATCCTATCTACCTGCGACTCCACTTTCAAGGAGCTATGAACCTGCACTCCAAGATCTCTTTGTTCAGCAACACTCCCTAGGACCTTACCATTAAGTGTATAAGTCCTGCTAAGATTTGGTTTCCCAAAATGCAGCACCTCGCAATTATCTGAATTAAACGCCATCTGCCACTTCTCAACCCATTGGCCCATCTGGTCCAAATCCTGTTGTAATCTGAGGTAACCCTCTTTGCTGTCCACTACACCTTCAATTTTGGTGTCATCTGCAAACTTACTAACTTTACCTCTTATGCTCACATCCAAATCATTTATGTAAATGACAAAAAGTAGACGGCCCAGCACCAATCCTTGTGGCACTCCACTGGTCACAGGCCTCCAGTCTGAAAAACAACCCTCCACCATCACCCTCTGTCTTTGAGCCAGTTCTGTATCCAAATGGCTAGTTCTCTCTGTATTCCATGAGATCTAATCTTGCTAATCAATCTCCCATGGGGAACCTTGTCAAACGCCTTACTGAAGTCCATATGGATCACATCTATTGCTCTGCCCTCATCAATCTTCTTTGTTACTTCCTCAAAAAACTCAATCAAGTTTGTGAGACATGATTTCCCATGCACAAAGCCATGTTGACTGTCCCGAATCAGTCCTTGCCTTTCCAAATACATGTACATCCTGTCCATTAGGATTCCCTCCAACAACTTGCCGACCACTGAGGTCAGGCTCACCGGTCTATAGTTCCCTGGCTTGTCTTTACCGCCCTTTTTAAACAGTGGCACCACGTTGCCAACCTCCAGTCTTCTGGCACCTCACTTGTGATGATCGATGATACAAATATCTCAGCAAGAGGCCCAGCAATCACTTCTTTAGCTTCCCACAGATCAGGTCCTGGGGATTTATCCACCTTTAACCATTTCAAGACATCTAGCACTTCCTCCTCTGTAATCTGGACATTTTGCAAGATGTCACCATCTATTTCCCTACAGTCTATATCTTCCTCATCTTGTTTGGTTTCGGAAGCTAAGCAGACTCAGGCCTAGGCAGTACTTGGATAGAAGACCATTTCAGAATACCAGGCGCCATAGAGAAAAAAAAGTAGATATAAAATGGGCTGTTGTAGTCCAGTGGTAGTGTCCCTACCTGTAGGGCAGAAGATCCAGGTTCAAATCCCACCTGCCTCAGGCATGTGTCATAATATGTCAATACATGTTAATTTTCTTTTTTAAGAAGCAGACACAACTATCTAATTGGCTGCACTGGAATTTTGCTGTTGGCAGTTAACAATGAAAAAAGTCATGGTGATTTGATGGTGAGAAAAAAAACATTCAATTGTGTGTAACAGCATCTCTAGCTATAAAAATAAAGCAGATACAATGCCTGTAATGGGCTTTGCAAATAATTATTCTATTGGAAACATGGGTGATTTACTAGTAGTGGATAATAAATGAAAAAAGAAAACCACAATGATTTGGCAATGAGAAAAAAAGTTCAATTCTGTGAGATAGCAGACCCATCATCATCTGTCTGGGCAAAGACTAGCATATTTATGCCACGAGTTGTCGTTCTATTTTGCTGTTCAATAATAAATGCTGTTCCTTTCCATTCAGGCTTCCAGAGTTATTATACTCACTCACCCACCAGCTTATGGCCTGTCCCATTCACCAACATTGTCGTTCACTATTTCATGGTGTCTTTGATACTCCAGCTTGCTGCCTCTCCCACCCACTGGTCCTCTGACTCATTACTTCTCCTGTTCCCCAACCTTCCAGATCAGCACCTCTCCCACTCCTTCGTGTTTCTGATCACTGCCTCTCTCGTTCCCCAAATCTCCGATTCACTCCCTTCCCACTTCTTGACACTCCAAATTACTATTTCTCCTACTTGTAGTTATCGCCAATCCTACTCATCTATCTCCTGGTCACAACAAATCCTGCTTACAATCTTTTTTCCTGTGGAACTCATGTTTTCCCCACCTCTCCTGCTCAACATGTCCTTCCCATTAGCCCCAGGATATTATCACAATGAGGCAAAAAGAGTAGCTTTGGCAGGGTTGTAGAGATAAACTGCAAGCTGGAGAAAGAATGCATTGAGAGAGTTAGGAGGAAGAGGGAATGACAGGGAGAGTGAGCGAGAAGGAAGATCTGCAAGAGAGGGAGTGTTAGAGAGTGGGAGGGTGAGTGAGAGGCAGGATCAGCAAGAGGGGACAGCTGGCAAGAGCAAGTGTCAGTGACAGGAAAAATCAGCATTGACTGTGAAGGAGGGTGAGTTGTAGTCAATGAGAGGGCAAGTCAGCTGCGACCAGGAGGATAAGTGTGAGGAATAGTTAGTAAACAGTAGTGAGTGGGAGCACAGGTAAGAAAGCAACTTCTTAAAAGCAACAGTCAGCAGCAACAGGGAAGGTCAGCGAGAGAGAGGGTCAGCAAAAGAAAGGTGACAAGTGGGAGGGCTGTCAGGAAGGATTGTCTTTGAATGGTATAGTTGATGAGAGTGTCAGCTGGAGGAAACATTGGTGGGAGGGAGTCCTGGCTGTAACCTGAGGGTGAGCAAGAGGGAAAGTCAGCAAGAGGCATGGTTAGTGAGAAAGAAGAATGGTCAATGGGAAAAAGGGCTGGTTGGAGGCGGGCCCGGTGACAGGGTTGTTGAGAGGCAGGGTCAGTCAGAGGAATGGTCATGGAGGGTCGGTGAGAGGGTAGATCAATGAAAAGCAGTATTGGTGAAAGACAAATCAGTAAGAGCTATGAGAACTATGACAGGGAGGGTCAGTGAAAGAGGAGAGCTGGTGAGAGGGAAGATATGAGAGAGGAAGAGTTAGTTGAGGGGGCTGGGGCCAATGAGGGGCTACTCGGTGAAATTGAGTCAGCAGAAACTGGGAATGTTGATGAGTGGGAGTGTCCACATCAGGAAAGAACCAAGAGAAGAAAGGTCAGCAACCCTACATCAGGCACAGTGCGAAACGATCAGAAGAAGAAATTAATTTATTAACTGATCAACTTCAAAGAAGAACAGTTTAAAATGGGACAACTTAAAATGAAATTACTGAATTCAAAATGAAGAAAGTCATATCCCCAACTTCTTCTTCAACAAGTTGGTAAACTCGCCTGCTTAAAAGAAATGCATCTGTGATCTGTTTCATTTATCTGTTCACAGCTGAGGGGAATATGTTACTGATACTCTCAGCAGCAACCTACAATTATTTGATGGTACAAAATTGAAGATAGTAACCTTCATATCCACAGGCAGTGCTGTATCTATAGTAGAGATGTACTACAGGACAGATTGCAGCATGTAGCAATTCTTACTGCTAGCTTCCCTGATGATTACTGTCACAAACACTGCTTCTTGGTCAAGTAGAATGAGGAATACCTACATTTAAACATGTAGCAATAAAGTAAAGATTGGGTGAATGACCAACTCTTTCTGCGACGCCTGATAAATTTACCCCTTTTATTTCTCCTCCCTCTTTTACCATAAAAAGCACAGATAGAGACATATCTAGTGGAATGGAAATTTTGTAGCCTCTATACATTAATTGAGGTGTCAAAATCAAATGATTCTAAATAAAGATGCTTAAACAAATGCTGAAACAACAGTCAATAACAAGGCAGAAAAAAAAATTCCAAATTTAATTGCAAAAGAAGGAAATCATAGGTCATCATTTAAGACAATGCCTATCTTTCCCAGTGTCTAGCTATGTTGATTTGTTTCTTTCTTAACAAAAGTGCTCATTCTAAGCAAAAATGAAGTGGTGGTAATGGAAAAAAGATTGTGTAATATCACCACATAGTTACCAGCTGATTTAATTACACCTGCCTAGATTTGAGCAGACAGCTCTACAAAGTTATTTCTGCTGGAATATATATCCAGCTCAGTTTTTCATCCTTCAATCTGCCCCATGTTTCCCACTAAATTACTAAGTACACTATATGAATATAAATCCTGTCTTAGAAGCCACGTTCTAATAGCTCTCTAGGTGTATTCACCATTCAATTACAAAAGTTACCCATTAGCAACAAGTAAATAGCACCAGCTGTTCATTATTACATTTACGCTTGGCAAAGACTTTCTGAACTTTGGCACTGAAACATGAACTGATTGGACATCTATGTCAGCACAGCACCTTTGACAAGAGATTTGAGACCTCTCCCTCCCACGAACCAAAGTCCCCACCTGCATCAAGAAGACCCACCATCATTCCAGTACCTAAGAAAGCACATGCAATGTGCCTTTATGACTAGTGCCCAGTGGCTCTGACCTCCATAATCATGAAGTGATTTGACAGGCTGGTCATGGCCCACATCAGCTTTAATCTCCCATGCAGCCTAAATCCCCTGCAATTTGCCAACCAATACAACAGATCCACAGCAGACACCATTTCCCTCACCCTGCACTCATCCCTGGAACATGTGGAAAACAAGGACACCTATGTCAGACTCCTGTTTGTCAACCACAGCTCCACCTTCAACACGATTATCCCCTCCAGACTGATTTCAAAACTCCAAGACCTAAATGGATCCTCAGCTTCTTGACCCATAGACCACAATCAGTGATGATAGACAACTGCCTCTCCTCCATGATAACACTCAATAACCCCACCAAGGATGCGCTCTCAGCCCCCTCCTGTACTTACTCAACAACACAACTGTGTTGCCAAATTCTGAACGAACACTATCTACAAGTTTGCTGCTTACACGACTGTGGTAGGATAGATATCAAACAACAATGAGTCAGAATACATAACGGAGATAGAAGACTTGGTGATGTGGTGCAATGATAACACCCTCTCTCTCAAAGTCAGCAAAACTCAAGAACTGATTATTGACTTCAGAAAAGAAAGAGAGCACACCTCCGTCTACACCAAAAGAGTGGAGGTGGAGAGGGTTGACAGTGTCAAGTTCCTAAGAGTGATGATAACTGACAACCTATCCTGGACATCCCAAGTAGATGCAACAGTGAAGAAGGCATAATGACACTTCTTCTTCCTTAGGCAGCTCAGGAGATTTGTCCACAAGGACCCTCATCAACCTTTACAGATGCATAATAAAAAGCATACTGTCTGGGTGCATAACGGCTTAGTACAGCAATTTGTCTGCCCAGGACTGTAAGAAACTACAGAGGGTTATGTGCACAACCCAGACCATCCATGGACTCATTTATACTCTTGTTGCTGCAGATAGGCTGCTACCATCATCAAAGACCGGTAGTGCTCTTCGACAATCTCTTCAATCAGGCAGAAAATATAGAAGCTTGAACACATTGCACCAGCATGGTCAAGAACAGCTTCTTCCCTGCCATTTTTAGACTGATGGATGTACTCTCTAACTTCAAATAATGATGAGCTTATTCATGTTCATCTTGCCCCGTGTGCATCCTGTGCAATGCAACATGTATGCCTCACTCTGCCCACGTTTTTTTATTCACCCTATGATCTGTATGTCCTTGCTTACTATGATCTATCTGTACTGCTCACAAAAAAAGTTTTTCACTGTACTTAGGTACATGTGACAATAAATCAAATCAATCCGTATTTCCTTAACCAGTCAGACTGCAAAACCCTTACTGAGGTACGCAGAGTCTAAATTAGAAAGTACAAATGGCTCAAAGAATCCTATTTTTTAATGAGATAATTTAAACATAAAAGCATGCTTTGCTTCAGTTATATAGGACAATGCTGAAACTACATCTTACATTCTGTATGCAATTTTTGTCTCATTATTTTAGGAAAAATAATGTATTGGAGGCAGTTCAGATGATTTTTATTAGATTGACATTTGAAATAAGGGGGGTCATGTTATGTTGGACAAAGTGGGCATGTTTCTACTGAAATTTTGAAGAATGAGGTGTGACTTGATTTAAGTATTTAAGATCCTGATTGGTCTGATAAAGTGCACATGGAAAGGACGTCTTCCTTTGTGGATGAATCCAGAACTAAAGGTTTCTGTTTAATAATTAGTACACCATTTTATGACAGAGACGAGAATATGTTCTGTCAGAAGATTGTCGTCACTTGGACTTCTTTGCCTCAGTAAGCAGCAGAATGGGATTATTGAGTATTTTTAAGGTGGATGTAGATGAATTTGTGTTAATGGAAACAAAGGCTATGATGGGATGGAATGAAAATATGGAATTAAAAATACAAACAGTTAATCCATAACCTTATTGAATAGTGGAGTGGGCTCAATGGGTTGAATGGTTTACTTCTGCACCTTTTTATGTGCATAAGTTGAGATAGTTAAGTTAATGTCAAATCATGCACAGAAAGCAAAATAAAGACAGTGCAGATTATTGAAATGAGACAGTAAAAGGACAAAGATAGACAGAAAGACTTTTTTCTATGCTGTACACCTCTGTGGCTCTATTGCAAAAAAAATCTGAAGGAATGAAACTCCTCATTTATAAAAGTTAATTTTCAGTGCGAGAGAGGTTGCTTGATGGGAAATAACTTTTATTACACCGATCAATATTCACTTGCACTTGAATGGATATGCAATAACTTGTTCTGCCACATTTCCTGGGTTCGATCATGGAAGAATTACACCTTCATGTTTTTCTACGTATTTGAAAATGGAGTCTCTGAGCAAGAGAGACTACTTGTATAGCAATGTGTCTGGTGGAACAAGACATGTTAAACATTAACGTCCTGATTTCTGCATTTAACTGCATGTGACATTGGTAGAAATTAATGTTCACTTATACTTTAACAAATATGAATACTGATAGACTTACCAATACATGTACTTCAAAATTCAGGCTCACATGCGCACTTGTGACCCATAATCTAAGATAATTGATTTTATAAGTTAGCATCACAGATAAAAGTCGCATATATACTGTGTGTAAAATCTAAATATAAATGATGTTACCATAAACCCGGAAATTTTCCCTTTATATAATGGACCTATTACAAATTTAGAGCTGAAAAATGTGTTGCTGGAAAAGCGCAGCAGGCAGCATCCAAGGAGCAGGAGAATCAACGTTTTGGGCATGAGCCCTTCTTCATGCCCGAAACGTTGATTCTCCTGCTCCTTGGACGCTGCCTGACCTGATGCGCTTTTCCAGCAAGACATTTTCAGCTCTGATCTCCAGCATCTGCAGTCCTCACTTTCTTCTATTACAAATTTAGGTCTACTGTTGACAGCATCAGTTGCTTCAACAAGCAAATTCTTTGCATTCATTGAGTGACGTGCACGAAACTTGTTGCATTTATATGCAGATGGTGCTTGCATGTACAAAGTACCAATCATGCCTAAAACAGAAAGGGTAAATAATGATATGTATCATAGAATCCCTACAGTGCTAAAAGAGACCATTTGGCCCTGCACTGACCCTCCAGAGAGCATGTCACTCAACACTGCTGACACCTCGCCAAACCTCCACATATACCTCCTTCAGCCAAAAACATTTGAACTGATGTGTTGATTTGTTTCTGATTTGGGGTGATGCTAAGTAAATAGTAAAAAGAACCATATGGAATTGATCCTTTTGCATATTCATGATGTGTGCTGGTGGCACTGGAGGAGTCTTCCAGTGGTTGAAATGGATTGGCAGGGCATCGGCACAATGACAACTAATAGGCCATAGACATTGGGTGTTGGTTGTTGTGTGCAGCATTTATTGCAACAGCCCAACTATTAATATGGAGTCCAAAGAAGCTGGCCTGTTTCTTCTGGGTCCATACTAAGGTAAGGAAAAGTAATACTATGTTAGTGGCCATGATTTGGAGATGCCGGTGTTGGACTGGGGTGTACAAAGTTAAAAATCACACAACACCAGGTCATAGTCCAACAAGTTTAATTGGAAGCACTAGCTTTCAGAGCACTGCTCGGAAAGCTTGTGCTTCCAATTAAACTTGTTGGACTATAACCTGGTGTTGTGTGATTTTTAACTATGTTAATGGCAACCAGGTTCTTTTAAAAAATTGTTACTTTTTGATTTGAAGAAGGAACCTGAAATAGATGAAATCTGGTTTTACCTAATGCCTATTCATAATCTTTTATTCTGAAAAACTGCCACTGCTTTCACAAAATCATGTAGGTGAAAATAAGAAAGGCCATTTGTCACATGTTAATTTATTCTACATGGACCTTTCATCCAGAAGAAATTCCAATTGCTAATCATGTTTTGATATTGATCCTAAATTGTCGATGCTTTGGTTGAAACCATAGCCCTTTGTTCTTGATTTATCTTGCTCTAGTTTAGGTTGTCAGTACAACTTAATATCCTGTACATTTAAACAAGTTTGTCCTTCACATCTATGGGGCAAACATTATTTCATAATATTCATGATTTATTCTTTTTTCCAATGTTGCCACCCTCCTGTTTCCTTTTCTAAAGTTATTGTCGCAGCAGCAACATGTATCCAGCTGCACTGGGAAAATGGTGTGGCCCTGGTTTAGAAATGAAATGCAGAGCTGATTGGTCAAGGAGCTAGAACCTGTTGGTGGAAAAGCACAAAAATAGCACAGGGAAAATGGATGTGTGAAACAAAAATATAAACTTGGTTGATGAATGACAATCTTTTGTTGTAACCAGCAATCAAGAATAACAGTTATTAAATCATGAGAAAGAGCCAGTAGTTGGAAATATTTAAGAATAAAATCATAAGGAGCATGGACAAATAAATAGATAGGTCTTTCCCTGGGCTGGGGGAGTCCAGAACTAGGCAAAACTGAGGACTGCTGGATATCAGAGACAAGATTAGAGTGGTGCTGGAAAAGCACAGCATTCAAGAAGCAGGAAAATCGATGTTTTGGGCAAAAGCCCTTCATCAGGAATGAGGCTGGGAGCCTCGGAGATGGAGAGATAAATGGGAGGGGTGTGGGGCTGGGGAGAAGATAGCTAAGAATGCAATAGGTGGATGGAGGTGGGGATGAAGGTGATAGGTCAGAGAGAAGGGTGGAGCGGATAGGTGGGAAGGAAGATTGACAAGTAGGACAGGTCATGAGGACGGTCCTGAGCTGGCATGCTGGAACTGGGGGGAGTGGAAATGAGGAAACTGGTGGTCCACATTGATGCCATGGGGTTGAAGTGTTCTGAGGTGGAAGATGAGGCATTCTCCCTCCAGCCATCGGGCGATGAGGGAGTGGCGGTGGAGAAGGCCCAGGACCTGCATGTCCGTGACAGAGCGGGAGGGGGAGTTGAAATGTTCGACCACTGGCAATGGGGTTGAGTGGTGTGGGTGTCCTGGAGATGTTCCCCAAAGCACTCTGCAAGAAGGCATCCAGTCTCCGCAATGTAAAGGAGACCTATGGGAGCAACGGATACAATAAATGCCATTTGTGGAAGTGCAGGTGAAACTTTGATGGATATGGAAGGCCCCTTTCGGGCCTTGGATGGAGGTGAGCGGGGAGGGGGGTGTGGGCACAGGTTTTGCAATTCCTGTGGTGGCAGAGGAAGGTGTCGGGGGGGGGGGGGTGGATTGTTGGAGGGTGTGGACCTGACCAAGTAGTCATAGAGGGAATGGTCTTTGTGGAAAGCTTATAGGGGTGGGGAGGGAAATATATCCCTGGTGGTGGGGTCCATTTGTAGGTGGCGGAAATGTCGGCAGATGATGCGGTTTATGTGGAGGTTGGTGCGGGGGGGTCTGTCCTTTTTGTGGTTGGAGGGGTTGAGTTTGAGGGCAGAGGTGCGGGACGTGGATGAGAAATGTTGGAGGGCATCTTCAACCACGTGGGAGGGGCCATCTGGTGTGTTCTGTGGTGGAACTGGTTCTCCTGGGAGCAGATACGGCAGAGGCGGAGGAATTGGGAATACAGGATAGCATTTCTTCAGGAGGTAAGGTGGGAAGCGGTGTAATCCAGGTAGCTGTGGTAGTTGGGGGGATTTGTCAAAAATGTCAGTGTTGAGTCAGTTGTTTTTGATGGAGATGGAGAGGTCCAGGAAGAGGAGGGAGGTGTCAGATATGGTCCAGGTGAATTTAAGATTGGGGTGGAATGTGCTGGTGAAGTTGATGAACTGCTCAACCTTCTCATGGGAGCATGAGGTGGTACCGATGCAGTCATCAATGTAGTGAAGGAAGAGGTGGGGAGTGGTGCCGGTCTAACTACAGAAGGTGGACTGTTCTACATAGCCAACAAATAGCCAGAACTAGAGGACATAGGTTTAGGGTGAAAGGTGAAAGATTTAAAAGGGACCGAAGGGGCAACGTTTTCCTGCAAAAGGTGGTGCATGTGTGGAATGAGCTGCCAGAGGAAGTGGTCAAGGCTGGTACAATTATCTGGATGGGTATATGAATAGGAAGGGTTTAAAAGGATATGGGCCAAGTGCTGGCAAATGAGACTAGATTAGGTTTGGATATCTGGTCAGCATGGACAAGTTGCACCCAAGAGTCTGTTTCTGTCCTGTACATCTCTGTGACTCTATGACTCTATATTTTTGGCATATATTTTGGTGTCCAAAATGAAGTCAGAACATTTTCTTAATTGTGTTTATTGATCCAGTAACATAACCTTTTTTTAGTTGCTGCTCAAAATTGTTAACTTATTTTCTATTTGAATTACGTCAATTGGAAAGCACTAAATTTATCATCCCGTTCCCTTCTTATTTTCCTCTTACCTGTTAGTACTCGTCTGACACCTATTTCATATTTCAGTTTACAGAATCGAGCCTATGTACTAAATTATATCTCCCAATGTTCTATTTACAGTTTTCATGTAATTTGTTTGGAGATCCCGTTCAATGTCTCGGACTCACAGCCGATATCTTGCTTCCCCACCACTTTATTGTCTGTGACTTTGAACAAATTGTACTGGTCTTCTCAATCATTTTGGTCGTGTATGGCTTGAAGTCAGCAATACTCCCGCGGTTCGACATCAGTTCTCGAACCAATCCACGCGGCTCCCTTCAGCCAAATTTCTTTTAACTCACATTCCCTGTAAAATTGGTTTCGTTCCCAGTTTCATTTTCGGTGTTGGCCTCCCATCTGACAGTTTATCAAATATCTCCGTTGTCAAATAACTTCCTGTTATCAATACAAAAATAACTATTCGTAGGCAAGTTCCTGATTGCAAGAAATCAAATCAATCTGCTTTCCTCGCGTCACTGCACGTAAAACTGATTCCAATTTTAATCGCTTGTGGTAATTGAGATGTTTTCCCTTCCATAGAAACCAAGCACGTGACACATTGTAGAAGCGAGTTCCCACAAAATTGCACTCTCACTGTGATTTTGTTTTAAATCCGTTGTCAGTCGAACAATAGTTTTATGAGTGCTAAAAAAAATCACTCATTCGGCAAAACTTGCCTTTTTAAACGCGAAGCAATGTCAAAACATTTTGAAGAATTAGTATAAGGGTTTGGGAAGTGGTCGAATTGCGGAAGTTCCTCACGCTTTATAGCCAAGTCAGCCACAGTAATTTATCCATCATCTGAGAGTTATGTGTTGTATTTTTTTAAATTATTTTTTCAAAACTCACTCCGACATTCCTGTTTTTTTTTAAACCCCCACACTACCGCCTAACTGCGGTAGTGCTTATTTTAGCCATGCGTTTTACTGGTGATAGTTTCATTTAATTGCGATCAAGACCACGAGTGATGAGCTTCTCTCTGTGTGATTGCCAGGTACACGGCTCCTTATTCTTTGACACAAATTTGAAAGTATTATGTTACAAGATGAACTTAGCCAAGCTCTCATTGTACGCTCTGATCAAAACAACAAACTTGGATTTGTCCGAAAGCAGAATTGCGATCTGTAGAAATCCAGCTTTGGTCATTTATCTCAACTGCAAGTATTGAAGATGTCGAAAAACAGCATTCGCAATGTTGCGGAACTGACTTTCGGAAGTGTAATCAATCTATCTCATTTGAACCTTGGGTGTAATAAATTAATAGTATTAAGCAAAAGCATACTGAGCGGCCTGGGGAATCTCGCAGCATTGAATCATATTGTTGTTCAGCAACAAAGGATTTATTCTGATGTCTTTTCCACTCGGTCAATGTGGAAATGATCAATCTAACCCCTAATATGTTAAATCGGTTGCAGGAAATGAGCTGTGTATTTAACGCTTTTGTTGCAGAGAAAATGTATCCAAGAGACAACGGTTTACGCTCTTTCGCCACCCAGAACCTTAATAGAGCTCAATAACTCCAAGAATCCTCTCATAAACTTCAACGTGGCAACGGGTATTCTGCACGGGCTCCTCTCTCTAGATGTTTCACTCGCAGGGGGTAATGAATCTGTTGCATTACACGTTGAAGATTGATTTTTTTTAAAGTTATTAACTTCAGGAGGAATTCACATGCAGTCATCTGAGATACGCGTGCCCTTTGCAAACATAAAAAGGTCACTGGACAATATTCAACTGAACAATTTGAGATTGCAGTCAACAACCCTCTCCTATTGGAGAGCTGCATTTTGCAATAAAATGTAATGGTCTTAAATCAGAGCAGAAACGACCTGAACTCCTTAAATAGCGATGCCTTCAGTTCATGGGTACATTTAGACCATCTAGATTTATCAGTGAATAAATTAAAGAATATTTTATGCTCTTCGTTCAACAATTCAGTTTCTCTCAGCTTATTGTCCCGACCCTGTAAAGAATTGGCGGTGGTTCCAAAAGCTGTTTTAGGTGCGCGCAGTGTGGAAAGTCTGGATCTAAACTTCACATTGAACGAATAAATTCCCGTGATTTCATACACCTTGCTAAACCGCAGAGACTATTTCTTGTTTGAAATAAGATCAGGAGAAAAAAAACACAATCATCTTCATTTTCTGGGCTTATTCAATTGACAGAATTACAATTATCTGCTAGAAACAACCAATTTTTCCGATCTGAAAAGGCAGGAAATTCTTCACCTTATTAAGAATATTTGCAAAATTTACATGATCTCAATTTGATTGACAATCAGATAAACATCCTGTAAGAAGCAAGTCTTGACGGGCTTTCAAATTTAAAACCCCTCCTACTGGGCTCTAACAAACTGTTGATGTTCTAAGAAACCAGGTATTTTCATTACTTCAATCTTTGAAGCATCTTCAACTATTTAGCAATCATTTCGCCTATCCATTTTCACAAAAACTAAACAGAGCACCATCTACTACAATGAAGTCTTTGCAATACCTTGAGATAAATAGTCAGGCTCATAATGGTCTCCGAAATTTTCCATTAAATTTACTTAGAAGGATTACATTCTCTCAAAGAACTCCATGCAGGAAACATTGTCAATACTTTTATTGATTCCAATACTTTTGGAAAACAGAGAGATTCTAGCAGTCAAAGCAATGTGAGGACTGCACATCTCCAGTACCATTTTTAAAATCCGGAAAGTAAAGATTGAAAAAATGGTCAGGCAGAGATTAGAGGATGGCATGGAGGTGGATGTTCTAGTACTACGGACTGTGGACAACGTGCATGGACCTGCGGCCCTGAGAATATAGATAGGTGGTCTAAAGAAATGTATCACTCAAAGAAGGTCCCAATGAAGACACAGGAAAGCTGAGACCGTTTAAGGGGAATATGTAGGCTCTCTCTCTGGGATTGGGTACAGATTCTGAACATTATTATAACTAAGAGAAGGATGCTGCATCCATGAGGCAGTCAAAGGTGCTCTTTCAGAGTATGAGCAGGAGCAGCAAGCCAGTTGGACAGCAACAAAACAGTGGTTACAAGGATATTGTCCCCACAAGGCTGATCGGACAGAAGTCACAGCTAGCTGTCAATGGACAAAAATCACAGCTTGCTGTCAAAAACCCAGAGAAGTAGTCCCAGAATATGAGGAAAGGTTTAGGACGACCTGGAAAGAATATGCAGGAATCCCAAATGTCATAGTCATAGAGATGTACAGCACAAAAACAGACCCTTCAGTCCAACTTGTCCATGCCAACCAGATATCCCAACCCAATCTAGTCCCACCTGTCACAACTCGGCCCATATCCCCCCAAACCCTTCCTATTCATATAGCCATCCAAATGCCTTTTAAATGTTGCAATTGTACTAGCCTCCACCACATCCTCTGGCAGCTCATTCCATACAGGTACCACCCTTTGCATGAAAAGGTTGCTCCTTATGTCTCTTTTATATCTTTTCCCTCTCATCCTAAACCTGTGGCTTCTAGTTCTAGATTCCCCCATCCCAGGGACTCCCCATCTACTTATCCTATCCATGCCCCTCAAGATTTTATAAACCTCGATGAAGTCACCCGTCAGCCTCCGATGCTCCAGGGAAAACAGCCCCAGCCTATTCAACCTCTCCCTATAGTTCAAATCCTCCAACCCTGGCAACATCTTTGTAAATTTTTTCACAACATCTTTCCGATAGGAAGGAGACAGAATTCCACGTAACATTCCAAAAGTGGCCTAACCAATGTCCCATACAGCTGCAACATGATCTCCCAACTCCTCTACTCAATATTCTGACCAATAAAGGAAAGTATACCAAATGCCTTCTTCACTATCCTATCTACCTGCGAATCCACTTTCAAGGAGCTATGAACCTGCATTCAGCAACATTCCCCAGGATCTTACATTAATGTATTAGTACTTCAAAGATAGAACATAGAACATTACAGCACAGAACAGACCCTTCGGCCCACGATGTTGTGTCAAACATTTGTCCTAGCTTATTCCCTTGATGTACCTATCCAATTGCTGCTTAAAGGTCACCAATGATTCTGACTCTGCCACTCCCACAGGAGTGGTGGAGGCTAGTACAATTGCAACATTTAAAAGGCATTTGGATGGCTATATGAATAGGAAGGGTTTGGGGGGATATGGGCCGAGTTGTGACAGGTGGGACTAGATTGGGTTGGGATATCTGGTTGGCATGGACAAGTTGGACTGAAGGGTCTGTTTTTGTGCTGTACATCTCTATGACTATGACATTTGGGATTCCATGCCCCCACCACTCTCTGGGTAAAGAACCTACCCCTGACATCCTGAAGATTCCTGAAGAAGGGCTTATGCCCGAAATGTTGAATTTCCTGTTTCTTGGATGCTGCCTGACCTGCTGCGCTTTTCCAGCAACACATTTTCACCTCTTACCCCTGACATCCCCCCTATACCTTCCACCCTTCACCTTAAATTTATGTCCCCTTGTAACACTGTTGTACCCGGGGAAAAAGTCTCTGTCTACTCTATCTATTCCCTTGATCATCTTATAAACCTCTATCAAGTCACCCCTCATCCTTCACCGTTCCAATGAGAAAAGGCCTAGCACTCTCAACCTATCCTCGTACGACCTATTCTCCGTTCCAGGCAACATCCTGGTAAATCTCCTCTGCACCCTCTCCAAAGCTTCCACATCTTTCCTAAAGTGAGGCGACCAGAACTGCACACAGTACTCCAAATGTGGCCTTACCAAGAGCTGCAACATCACCTCCCAACTCTTGATTTCAATCCCTCTGCGAATGAACGCTAATACACCATAGCCTTCTTACAAGCTCTATCCACCTGAGTGGCAACTTTCAAAGAGCTACGAACATAGACCCCAAGATCCCTCTGCTCCTCCACCTTACTAAGAACTCTACCATTAACCCAGTATTCCGCATTCTTATTTGTCCTTCCAAAATGGACAACCTCACACTTGACAGGGTTGAACTCAGTCTGCCACTCCTCAGCTCAGCTCTGCATCATACCAAAGTCCCTTTGCAGCCAACAACAGCCCTCCTCACTATCCACAACTCCACCAATCTTTGGATCGTCTGCAAATTTACTGACCCACCCTTCGACTCCGTCTTCCAAATCATTAATAAAAATTACAAACAGCAGAGGACCCAGAACTGATCCCTGCGGAACTCCACTTGTAACTGGGCTCCAGGCTGAATATTTACCATCTACCACTACTCTCTGACTTCGACCGGTTAGCCAGTTCTCTATCCAACTGGCCAAATTTCCCACTATCCCATACCTCCTGACTTTCCACATAAGCCTATCATGGGGAACCTTATCAAATGCCTTATTAAAATCCATGTACACTACATCCACTGCTCTACCCTCATCCACATGCTTTTTGCTTTCCCAAAATGCAGCACCTTGCAATTAAACTCCATCTGTTACTTCTCAGCCCATTGGCCTACCTGATCAAGATCCAATTGTAATCTGAGGTAACCCTCTTTGCTGTCCACTACACCTCCAATTTTAGTGTCATCTGCAAACTTACTAACTGTACCTCTTATGCTCACATTCAAATCATTTATGTAAATGTTAAAAAGTAGCGAACCCAGCACCGATTCTTGTGGCACTCCACTGGTCACAGGCCTCCAGTCTGAAAAACAACCCTCCACCACCAACCCTCTGTCTTCTACCTTTGAGCCAGTTCTGTATCCAAATGGCCAGTTCTCCTGTATTCCATGAGATCTAACCTTGCTAAACAGTCTCCCATTGGGAACCTTATCAAATGCCTTACTGAAGTCCATATAGATCACGTCCACCACTCTGCCCTCATCAATCCTCTTTGTTACTTCTTCAAAAAACTCAATCAAGTTTGTGAGACATGATTTCCCATGTACAAAGCTATGTTGACTATCCCTAATCAGTCCTTGCCTTTCCAAATACATGTTCATCCTGTCCCTCAGGATTCCCTCCAACAACTTGCCCACCACCAACATCAGGCTCACTGGTCTATAGTTCCCTGGCTTGTCGTTTCCACCCTTCTTAAACAGTGGCACCACATTAGCCAACCTCTCGGCACCTCAACTGTGACTATCAATGATACAAATATCTCAGCAAGGGGCCCAGCATCACTTGAATCCCACAAAGTTCGAGGGTACACCTGATCAGGTCCTGGGGATTTATTCACTTTTGTGTTTCAACTCATCCAACACTTCCTCCTCTACAATATGGACATTTTTCAAGATGTCACCATCTATTTCCATACTTATATATTATATCTTCCATGTCCTTTTCTACAGTAAACACTGATGCAAAATACTCATTTAACATCTCTCCCATCTCCGGTGGTTCCACACAAAGGCCACCTTGCTGATCTTTGAAGGGCCATATTCTCTCCCTAGTTACCCTTTGTCCTTAATGTATTTGTAAAAACCCTTTGGTTCTCTTTTAACTGTATTTGCCAAAGCTATCTCATGTCCCTTTTTTGCCCTCCTGATGTCCCTCTTAAGTATACTCCAACTGCCTTTACACTTTAAGGATTCGATCTATCCTGTCTATACCTGACATTTGCTTCCTTCTTATTCTTAACTAAACTGTCAATTTCTTTAGTAATCCAGCATTCCCTATACCTACCAGCCTTTCCTATCACCCTGACAGGAATATACTTCCTCTGGATTCTTGTTATCTCATTTCTGAAGGCTTCCCATTTTCCAGCCATCCCTTTACCTGCGAACATCTGCCCCCAATCAGCTTTCGAACGTTCTTGCCTAATACCATCAAAATTAGCCTTCCTCAAATTTAGAACTTCAACTCTTAGATCTGGTCTATCCTTTTCCATCACTATTTTAAAACTAATAGAATTATGGTCGCTGGCCCCAAAGTGCTCCCCCACTGACACCTCAGTCACCTGCCCTGCCTTATTTCCCAAGAGTAGGTCAAGTTTCGCACCTTCTCTAGTAGGTACATCTACATACTGAATCAGAAAATTGTTTTGTAGACACTTAAGAAATTCCTCTCCGTCTAAACCCTTAACACTATGGCAGTCCCATCTATGTTTGGAAAGTTAAAATCCCCTACCATAGCCACCCTATTATTCTTACAGATAACAGAGATCTCCTTACAAATTTGTTTTCAATTTCCCTCTGACTATTAGGGGTCTATAATACAATCCCAATAAGGTGATCATCCCTTTCTTATTTCTCAGTTCCACCCAAATAACTTCCCTAGATGTATTTCCCGGAATATCCTCCCTCAGTATAGGTGTAACCTTATCAAAAACATCACTCTCCCTCCTCTCTTGCCTCCCTTTCTGTTCTTCCTGTAGCATTTGTATCCTGGAACATCAAGCTGCCAGTTCTGTCCATCCCTGAGCCATGTTTCTATAATTGCAATGATATCTCAGTTGCGAGTTCCTAACCATGCCTTGAGTTCATCTGCCTTCCCTGTGAGGCCTCTTGCAGTGAAATAAATGTAGTTTAATTTATCAGTCCCACCTTGTTCTCTGCTTTGTCCCTGCCTGCCCTGACTGTTGGACTCGCTTCTGTTCTCAACTGTACCAGTCTCAGATTGATCTCTTTCCTCACTAGCCCCCTGGGTCCCACCCCCACCGTACTAGTTTAAATCCTCCAGAGCAGCTCTAACAAATCTCCCTGCCAGTACATTAGTCCCCTTCCAATTCAGGTGCATTCATTCTTGTTTGTTATTGCTATTCTAACTATGCATGTTTTCTTTTTGTAAAGTGTAGTTGCCAAATTGTTAAAAGTATGTAAGCTAGGATAATACAGGGGGGTAATTTTGTGATTCTCTTTGAAAGGTCTCAGTAGAATCAAAAGGCGGTGGGGTGGGGGGAATGTACTGTGAGATGTTGTGTTATAGGCTATCTTTATTAACACACTCACCAGCTCACTATATTTTATTGCATTTTCACACCTTATCAGCCCTTACTACAACCAGTATTTAGCTCTGAATAAGTGTAGCATACAGAACAGTATCATCCCCATCAAGTCTCCACAAAACATTAATCAGTCCTTACCAATCATCTCCAGGGTCTGAATAGATTTCCCAATTAGTATGTACCTGTTTCAATGTATAACTTCAGTTACATCACACTGAAAATTTTTGCTATAAATTCTGTGTATTAGGATTGAGCCCTTCACTACCACCTGATGAAGGAGCGTCGCTCCGAAAGCTAGTGTGCTTTCAATTAAACCTGTTGGACTATAACCTTGTGTTGTGTGATTTTTAACTTTGTACACACCAGTCCAACATTGGCATCTCCAAATCATATGTACCTGTTAAATGTCTTTTAACTGGACCATTATCCCTTTCAATAACTAACTGACAAACAGCGCTTCCCCGAAATTGAACGAAACTCATGCCAGCAAATAAAAAATAAATTTCACAATCTAACTGCAGTAATCAGTTTAATATCCTTTATTCTTTTTTTATAAGTACAATTTTTATCTTTACAGCATATAGGCATAGTATTTTTACTAACATTTACTAACTAAAAAAAGGAGTAACACCTCTTAATTATATCAGCAGACTTGACAGATACTCTTAAATTAATCCCATTAGAAGTAGCAGCCAGCGTTTAGCACATTTTAACCCACCTCCTGTCTCCCTGCACAGAAGTCCTTCAAACCTTTGTGTACGATAGCTAAAAGAATGTAACACCATAGTAATGGAATTTTATGTAAGAACAGTGTATAAAGGGCTCTTGTAAAAACTGTATTTCAGAATTCGATTACTGCCTCGAATTTGTGCTGTGATTGCTATTTTCGCCACTCACCAATTTCACGTTATTTGAACACAATCCCAAATTAGCTAACAATCTTAGGTTTCCCGCTTCTTATTTAGTCGTGACCACAGTATTTATTTGGCTATTGCAAAAAGACTCACTTGCATTAAAGATATACAGTATAATGCATTTGAACTTCATCACACCACCAATATCTTGAGAATGCTTTTATTCTTAAAAGCAATTTTGAAGATACTGTAAGCTAACGCTATTATTTAGGTGTTTGAAGCATTGTAGAATTCTAGGGAACTTTGTTATTCTTCATGTCATATGAATGAACATTTAATTTTTGGCGTACATAAATCAAACAGAGTGTAAGTAAATATTTACAAAATGCCAATTCCTCTTTTCTAAATAATTACTTTTCAAGCAATTATCTTAATTTCAATTACTAATAAACCTGATTTAAAAGGTGCTTAATTTACATCAGTAGCTTGAGTTGTGAAACTGATCAAATTGATCAAGAGGTTGTTTGGAAATTATAAAATGATTTAGACAAAACATAGATTGACTGACAAATGATAGACGAACCAGTGTTGGTAGCTTGATATGAAGGAAACATGCAGTTTCTAAAAATTAACAGCATTGAAATACTTGAATATAGTTGAAATAGACCCAACACCCTTAGCAAACCGAAAATATTTAAACTCTATACACAGAGCACCATAAAGGTGAGAACAAAATTTTCAATTATTTTCTAGCATGAGGCTATATCTCTCCCCAATTAAAATGCTGTTAATTAGTTCACCAGAAAGAATATGGAATAATTATAGTATTTCCTTCAGTAAATGAAGGTAACCTTAAGAAAAATAATCACATGACATCACACACACACACAAACAGAGTTAGCTTTTATTTCACCCTCCCTGGTTCATCAATTTACTCTGGACATCAATAACCAAAGGTAATCCCAAGGACAGGACATACCCAATTGTACTTTACTAAAGCAAAATATACTAGCCTCGTGCTAAAATAAAACCAACATTCTGCTGTGGAGGAGGGTGAAAATATCAGAGTCTAATTGCCTCAAGTACACAACAGAAATAATGCAATAATATTACAACATAAACCTATCTGCGAAATGCTTACAATCACAAGTGAGACAGTTTATGTGGGCTTGTTTAAAGATCACACTGAAACAGTCTGCTCCATCCCAACCTCCAGTCATTGATTGGATAAGTCCTGTTCCTGAGCGAGCTAACCTATGCTTTGACACATGCTTTCTTATATGCCTTACCATACAAGGACCCTACAAGATCAAAGTTTGGTACTTTTCAGTTTTCAATGGTTAATTGGTTTGACCACGAGCAAGGATCAAAAATATGCCATGCACCACAGCCCAGCATTTCATTCATTTGGACATTTGCTTATTTTCCCAGGAAAAAGCCTCATCACTTGGTTTTAATAACCAAGTCAGCTTGCGCAGGCTACTCATATAAGCGCCAAGTGCATTGCATCTGCTTTAAATAAGAACTAACTCAGACAGTGTCACCAGTTGAGCCCATGTCCTGCTTAATTGCTATGTAACTACACATATACCTTCAGAGAACACAGAAAACACTTAAATCACCATCCAACTCATTAACTTTTCGATAGGGCAAGCTTCTTGTATTGTTTTTCTCATGTTGACTGATCCAGCAAATTTAAGGTTACTACTTACAACACATGTAAACATAAATACAAAGTTAAAAAGAGCTTAGTGTCCAATACATAAGGGAAAGTAGAGAATATGCAGCTTCTCCTTAGGGTGTCCTTGAGATACAAAATTTTAACCTGAGATTATTGGTGGATAGATACATTCTGAATAAACATCAGCTAATGAATATTGAAGATATTTTTAAATTCTCAATGTACAGATGTTCCTCCAATTTGTACAGTCAGCAGTTATTTTCTCCTTCTTGAATAAACAAGGAGAGGAAGAGAGAGCTTCACTAGTTTTCTTTCTTAATAAAAATCCATCTCCTCAGCTCTACCTAAGTAGTTGCTACCAAAGCATTTATTGCCCATCCCTAGTTGCCATGAGAAGGTGATGGTGAGCTGCCTTCTTGAACCACTACAGTTCATTTGATGTAGGTACACACACAATGTCATGAAGAAGGGAATTCCAGGATTTTGACCCAGTGACACTGAAGGAATGAGTTAGAGATGTGGTGTTGAATGGGGTGTACAAAATTAAAAATCATACAACACCAGGTTAATATCCAACAGGTTTAATTGGAAGCACTAGCTTTTGGAGTGCTGTGCTTCATCAGCTAATTCATATACTCCAATTATTATTGTCTCCACAATGGATGGTTGTGGGCCATTTTTTAAAAAAATCACCACGTTGTGAACTTCTGGTAAAACTGTAAATCAAACAAGGTATCTTCACACCTGACTGGTTTAAGTGGCTTTTATTAGAAGTGTTAATTTCAGTTCAGACTGAAGCTTTGCTACTTAATCAGGTGATTATTGCAGTATTTTTACAAAACCATTTCAATCTGTGGAAGTCCCAGATATAAACCAGTGATGTTGGTAGACAATATTTTATCACTTTTGTCACAACCTACAACTAAATTATGAGAGATGAAACAAATGTAGGTTCAAACTGACAAAGAGAAAATTTAACACATATCAAGAAGTTTTTCAAACCAGGAGCAATCCACAGATAGAACAGACCTTCAGATAGTTTTCCTTTAATTGATTCTCACCTAAGTGCATTAAGCACAGCTTTCTCAAAATGTGATCTCCATAATTACTCGGTGTAGAGATAAACAGAGTATATTATAAATGAAGAAACAATGGAGAAGGCAGAGGCGTTTTTTGATAATATTTTTATTTAGGCTTTCCTCTTTCTTCCCATTTATTTCCTGTTTCCTAGCTGTGTGTTATTGGTCATTTATTGCTTACATAAAATTATCCTCTCGCATCCATTTTTTTTCTGGACAGTTTGCTTTTAATTTTGCAGGAGAAAGTGAGGTCTGCAGATGCTGGAGATCAGAGCTGGAAAAGCGCAGCAGGTCAGGCAGCATCCAAGGAACAGGAAATTCGACATTTCAGGCATAAGCCCTTCATCAGGAATTTTTAATTTTGCATGTCATTTAATAATTATCAAGGATATGGGCAGCAGTTGTTTGAAAACACCAAAGCCTACAAGTTCCTTTCCGCATCACACACTATTCTGACTTGGAAACAAATTATTTTATTTTAATCACTTGATTAAAATCCAAACTCCATCCCACTACATTGCCTTCAGAAGCCAACTAACACCATTTTAAGGACAATTAGAGATGGGAAATAAATACTGAACTTACCAGACACCCACATCCTGTGAATGAATTAAACACCTATATGGATGCAGGTGGTATCTGTAAACATAAATAACTTCTGTAGAAAGTTAAAAATCACACAACACCAGGTTATAGTTCAACAGGTTTAATTAGAAGCACACTAGCTTTCGGAGCAACGCTCCTTCATCAGGTGATTGTGGAGCTTCTGTAGATATATTCTTGAATAATATGTTTTCTAAATTCTCTATAAGATTATATGAGCGATAAATTGTGCTGGGCTTGGAATAACATGCTGAAAATTAATGCTCAAAATTATGCTGTTATTCAGTTTGCTTCTAACAATAAGACAGAATTTGAAAAGATCATACAGTAGTAGCAGGAAATTAAGTTCACCCCAATCTCTGGTACTTCCAATGGCAACTGTCTAAAAAATAGTCCATTAAAAATCTTATACAACATATAATTCATCCTACTGTAATTTGACCAGTAGATTGACTGTTTTCTCATCTTTTCAATATTGGCAATTCATATGAAGATAGGCAACCTTTGTGCCATGCACTTAATAATTGAAAAAAACTTAACATGATGAGGATTCAAAGTTACATCTGTAATACTGTCACAGAGAAACATTTTAAAAGTACTTGCACAATTGTTTTCACAACAGTTCAGTCTGCAGATATGAACTGTGCAATTAGGAAGAGAGTCTCAAGATTAAGCCAAGGGTAGACAGCAAAACCAAGATATATGTATAGATATATGTGTGACCTGCCAACACAAACTTTAACCAGTGGAGTTGACTAGGGAACTTATTTATCAATTTCTGCTTGCCTTTGATTATATGAAGGTGAAATATCAATGTTATTTTGGCTGTCGTAATTAGATCAACTAGAAATAACCCATTATCAAAACGTTCATGAGTAGATTCCACGAGGATTCCATTGATTCCTGTTTTTCAAGTATTCTTGCTTCCTCTAAGTTATTTCTGGCAGTGCATCGTCATCCTGTGACAAAGAATGTGCATTTTAAATCTACGAATGTTTGGTGAATCTATGAGAGTCTACAGTAAGCCTTTTAATAAAAAGAAAACTATCAGACATCCATCAAAAGAAAACCATAGTAAAAGATAGAATAATATAGCATAGGAACAGATCCTTTGGTCCACTATGTCTGTGCCAACCATGATGGCTTTCAAAACAATTCCCATCTGCTTGCACATGGTCCATGTCCCTCTATTCCCTGCCTGTCCATCTATCTGTCTAAAAGTTTGCTAATGTTTCTCCTTCTACTACCTCCCCGGCAACACAATCCAGGCACCTACTATCCTCTGTGTAAAAAAGTCCTCATACATTTCCCTTAAACCATCTGCCCCCTCAACTTAAACCTATGCCCGCTAGTATTTGACATTTTCACCCTGGGAAAAATACTCCAACTATCCACTCTATCCATTTCTCTCATAATTTTATTTTACTTTATTGTATACACGTTCAGCCCCCAATGCTGTAGTGAAAACAATCCAAGTTTTTCCAACCTTTCATTGCAACATGACTTGACAACGTTTATACTCAACATCCTGATCAGTGAAGGCAAGCATGCCATTTGGCTCCTTTAGATTAGATTCAGTAAGGGGTTACTAGATGTACAGTAGATTCCCTACAGTGTGGAAATGGGCCCTTCGGCCCAACCAGTCCAAACCGACCCTCTGAAGAGTAACCCACTCAGACACATTTCCCTTTAGAGCTTTATCCACTGGTGTTGCCACTTTCAGGGAGCTATGAACTTGCGATGCAAAGCCCTCTGTACATCAATGCTCCGAAGAGTCTTGTCATTTATTGTATTCTTTCTTCTTGCATTTGACTTCCCAAAATGCATCACCTCACACTTATTTAGAATAAACTCCATCTGCCATTTCTACACCAAGCTTTCCAACTGATCTATATCCTGCTTTACCCAGTCAGAAGTCACACAATACCAGATTATTATAGTCCAACAGGTTTATTTGAAATCACAACTTTCAGAGTTCTGTTCCTTCATGGGGTGAAGCTTCCTGATGAAACAGCAGCACTCTGAAAGCTTGTGATTTCAATTAAACGGATTGGACTGTAAAAGTGCTGTCGTGTGACCTCTGACAATGTCCTCCCCAGTCCAACACAGTCTATCACTGCTTTCACACCATCCACAATTCCACCAACTTTCATGTTGTCTGGAAACTTACTAATCAGACCAGCTACATTTTCATCCAAATTGCGAGGCAGCTGGTGAGCCCAGATGAGACTCTGCTGGTGGTGGCAAGATGGCAGTGTGGAGGAGATCAACCCCAGCATGGGGAAGAGAATGAGCCCAATGCAGAGAAAATATTGAGCCCTCATGGAGAAAGTCAAGTACGGAGTGTCGAGAGACCCATGGCCTAAGAAGGACTGTAATGCTGAAGTTTTAACTTTATTCTTTTATTTTTCTAGGTTGTACCTAAGATTTTGTACTTTAGTACCTATCTAGCTAAGATAGTCCCTTGGGAAACAGCAATTTTGAACATTTTCAGAGCACACCTGTATCCTTGTACTTGAATACACATGACAAGAAAACCTAATTTTAATTCTAACAGACAACCCAGCACTGATCCTTGTGGAACACCACTGATCACAGATCTCCAGTCAGAAAAACACCTCTTTACAACTATCTTCTGTCTTCTATTACCAAGCCAACTTTGCATCCAACTTGCCAAATTACCATGGAATCCATGTGATTTAATGTTTTAGACCAGCCTATCATAAGGGACCTTGTCAAACGTTTTGTAAATCCATGTAGACAACATCCACTTCCCAACCATGATCAATTGTCTTCGTCACTTCCTCAAAACATTAAATGAAAATTGTGAGAAAGAACCTACCCCCCATATAGCAATGCTGACTACCCATGCTCAGTCCATTCTTCTCCAAATGCAAATGAAGCTTGTCCCCAAGTATCTTCTCCAATAATTTCCTGACCAGTAATTAAGGCTCACCAATCTATATAACTTCCTGGATTATCCCTTTTGCCCTTATTAAACAAAGGACCAACATTTGCCATTTTTCAGTCTTCTGTGGCCTCACCTACAGCAAAAGATGATACAAAGGTCTCTGTCAAGGCCCCAGAAATCTCCCCTTTTGCCTCCTTCAGTATTATGGGATAAATTCCATTGATCCTGGGGACTTATCTCTCTTAATGTATTTCAAGATACCCAATACCTCCTGCTTCTTGATGTCAACATTCACAGAGTATCAACATATCCCTCTATAATCTTACCATGTCATTTTCCTTGATGAAAACTAATCCAAAGTACTCATTAAGGACTTCATCCTTCTCCTCTGGCTCCACACATACATTCCTTCCTTTGCCCTTGAGTTGACCTACCCTTTCCCTAGTTATCCTTTGTTCCTAATATTCATATAAAATGCATTGGGATTTTCCATAATCCTACTTGCCTAGTTCTCCTAATTTCTCCTTTATGTTCATTTCTGTTTCCTTTAACCTCCTGAAGGATCTTGTTTGATTTCAGTTTCCCAAACCTTACATTTGCTTCCTTCTTCTTTTCAACTAAACTTTCAACATTTCTTGTCATCCAAGGTTTCCAATTCTTGCCATCCTTAACATTTCGTTTTACTGTCAGTCAATTTTGTATCCTATCTTTTAAGAGCCACAGGCAGATCTTAAGAAGTGTGGGCTTCCTCCTAAACATTTACTGCAGTGTTTAATGTGAGCTGTGTGGTAAATCATTAAGATAAGCACCAAACTTGCAAGCAGCCTCTGTCATTTTCATCAGATGCAGAGTGTTCACACAACATGATCCATGCACCAGTTCATGGGCCTTCTCTCTCCCTTAACAATTTCTCCTTCGAATCCACCCACTTCCTCCAGACCAAAGGGGTAGCCACGGGCACACGTATGGGCTCCAGCTATGCCTGTCTTTTTGTTGGCTACGTAGAATAGTTGATCTTCCGTAATTACACCGGAATCCCCACCTCTTCCTCCGCTACATTGATGACTGCATTGGCGCCACCTCGTGCTCCCGCGAGGAGGTTGAGCAATTCATCAATTTCACCAACACATTCCACCCTGACCTTAAATTTACCTGGACCATCTCTGACACCTCCCTCCCCATCCTGGACCTCTTCATCTCCATTAATGATGACCGACTTGAAACTGACATTTTTTACAAACCCACCGACTCCCACAGCTACCTGGATTACACCTCTTCCCACCCTATCTCTTGCAAAAATGCCATCCCTTATTGCCAATTCCTCTGCCTCTGCCGTATCTGCTCCCAGGAGGACCAGTTCCACCATAGAACATACCAGATGGCCTCCTTCTCTAGAGACCGCAATTTCCCTTCCCACGTAGTTAAAGATGCCCTCCAAAGCATCTTGTCCACATCCCGCACCACCGCCCTCAGGCCCCACCCCTCCAACCATAACAAGGACAGAACGCCCCTGGTGCTCACCCTACAAACCTTCGCATAAACCAAATCATCCGCTGATATTTCCGCCACCTCCAAAAAGACCCCACCACCAGGGATATATTTCCCTCCCCACCACTTTCCGCCTTCCGCAAAGACCGTTCCCTCCATGACTACTTGGTCAGATCCATGTCCCCCTACAACCCACCTCCCATCCTAGCACTTTCTCCTGCCACCGCAGGAACTGTAAAACCTGTGCCCACACCTCCTCCCAAGACCCTAAAGGAGCCTTCCACATCCATCAAAGTTTTACCTGCACATCCACTAATATCATTTATTGTATCCGTTGCTCCCGATGCGGTCTCCTCTACATTGGGGAGACTGGGCGCCTCCTAGAAGAGTGCTTTAGGGAACATCTCCACGACTCCCGCACCAATCAACCACACCGCCCCGTGGCCCAACATTTCAACTACCCTCCCACTCTGCCGAGGACATGGAGGTCCTGGGCCTCCTTCACCGCCACTCCCTCACCACCAGACGCCTGGAGGAAGAACTCATCTTCCGCCTCGGAACACTTCAACCCCAGGGCATCAATGTGGACTTCAACAGCTTCCTAATTTCCCCTTCCCCCACCTCACCCTAGTTCCAAACTTCCAGCTCAGCACTGTCCCCATGACTTGTCCAGACTTGTCCTACCTGCCTAGCTCCTTTTCCACCTATCCACTCCACCATCTCCTATCACCTTCATCCCCTCCCCCACTCACCCATTGTACTCTATGCTACTTTCTCCCCACCCCCACCCTCCTCTAGTTTATCTTTCCACGCTTCAGACTCACTGCTTTTATTCCTGATGAAGGGTTTTTGCCCGAAATGTCAATTTTGCTGCACTTTGGATGCTGCCTGAACTGCTGTGCTCTTCCAGCACCACTGATCCAGAATCTAGTTTCCAGCATCTGCAGTCATTGTTTTTACCTTCTCTCTTTTCAGTCCACTCAGTCATGAACAAAGTGAGGATGTCTTTTATCGTCAAGTAAATGCAAATTTAGAAATTGACAGTTCTTCTGGCACAAAGACTTGACAAAAGAAATTCCAAAATAGCTGTAAGTACTTGGTGGACTTTTTTTTGGGGGGGGGGGGGGGGGGGGTGACAGGTCAACAGTGATGTCACAATAGCAGAACAAATTCCAGGGCTTCCTCCTCCCATGTTCCTTAAAACAGCTTCCTGCATTTGAAACCAAGCAAAGAAGAACTGCAGCTCCAAATTCACATTCTTTCTACTAACCCAGACAGTACTTTTTAACCGATGGAACTCTAGATACCATGAATCATCTAGGTGAATGCAGATTTATCTGTGACTTGGTGAACCAAATTGAAGATTTTGCATTAAATCTTGCAAAATCTTAATCTCAAGCACCAGCAGCTAACGATCTTTCTCTACATCTTTGTGTTCTTTACAATCTGCAAAAATTATGAAGCTGCTTCGAGGTGCTCGTCAATTTGTGTGCATAAAAATGTTGCTACTGTATTAAACAAAGTTTAACATGAGCATTTTCATATTTTAAATCATCTTCTCTAAAAGCATTTAAAATAACAGCTTAACTTTACGAGACTGCATAAAAATGTGTAAATTGATGCATTCAGTCATGTTGTTGCACATTTCTCCAAATGTACAAATGATTCTTTGAATTTATTAAATTATGCATTTCTACATTATACCATAGCTTGACATTATATACTTACCAAAATCAAGAAAATGCTAACATAAATGTTTGAGTACATTACTAACCAACGATAACCTTTAAAGGAAGTAGATATCTGGTCTTCATTAACACTATTGTTATAAATGTCAGCATGAATATTGTTATGGACCAGGTCAGACACCCTCAAAACATTTTAAGAAGGTAACTCAGAACCTAACTTTTCTAGTTGTTCTAAGCAGGTGTAAGGGGAATATTCCAGGAGTGACGCAGCTGGTCAAACCACTCGATTTTAAACAAGACAGAATTTATTTACACACGGACAAAAGAAAACAGAATACAGAATAACATAACTTATCTAAAAAAACCCATTCAACTCTATTGCGACTTAATGATGCTGTACAGAATACCTGCAACATCCACATAAAAACTCCCTTGGCAAAATGGTAAAACCAAACACAGGTTCTTACAGGAGAGAAGCCAGAGAGAGACAGTCAGCCAGAAAATCTCTGTTGGTTCAGGAAACCTTCCCCAGCAGCTTTCTTTGATCAGCAGATTCAAACAGATTGCTTGCTAAAACCAAACCAAATCAAACAAACCTAGAACTAACTCTGAACTGGGAGAATTGGCCGCTACCCTTTCATTGTACAAGTGCTTTAAAAAAAACTTAAAAGCCTTTTCAAATTGATATTTCCAGACATATTGGAACCTCTGCATTTGCAACCCTTCTTATAATAACCAAGGGCAACATGACCTTGTTAAAGGAGCAACATTGTCACAATATCAAGTAGAGCTCCCATATAAAATACAAATTAACTTCAAAAATTAATAATCAAGAATTTTAACCCTTTCCATTTCAGGGTATGTCACTGTCAATTCAAAATTATTGCCTACAATCTGAATTTGTAGTTTCTTGTATTACACATATCTGCGACACCATTTACTGAGACTGGCCTCTACAGATCCATGCTGGACTTTAGCAAAGAAAATCACCTGGCAGGCACACAGTTATAAACCTACAGTCATTGGCATCTAAATAGAGCTAAAATTGACTATCAGCATTAACTGTTTCTTCATCATACTTAAAACTGCTTTGGCTAGTTGGAGTTAAACAACACTAACCATGAATGTAAGTCATTTTTGGATTACCTTAGAAGGTTATCTTGCTCTACTTCTCAAAATATCATTTAATTGCACACCTGGGCAAGTTGTTGGAGGGAATCCTGAGGGACAGATGTACATGTATTTGGAAAGGCAAAGACTGATTTGGGATAGTCAAGATGGCTTTGTGCATGGGAAATCATGTCTCACAAACTTGACTGAGTTTTTTGAAGAAGTAACAAAGAGGATTGATGAGGACAGATCTATATGGACTTCAGTAAGGCATTCGACAAGGTTCCCCATGGGAGATTGATTAGCAAGGTTAGATCTCATGGAATACAAGGAGAACTAGCCATTTGGATACAGAACTGGCTCAAAGGTAGAAGACAGAGGGTGGTGATGGAGGGTTGTTTTCAGAATGGAGGCCTGTAACCAGTGGAGTGCCACAAGGGTTGGTGCTGGGTCCTCTACTTTTCGTCATTTACATAAATGATTTGGATGCGAGCACAAGAGGTACAATTAGTAAGTTTGCAGATGACATAAAATTGGCAGTGTGGTGGACAGCAAAGAGGGTTACCTCAGATTACAACAGGATCTTGACTAGATGGGCCAATGGGCTGAGATGTGGCAGATGGAATTTTATTCAAATAAATGCAAGGTGCTGCATTTTGGGAAAGCAAATCTTAAAAGGACTTATACACTTAATGGTACGGTCCTCGGGAGTGTTGCTGATCAAAGAGACCTTGGAGTGCAAGTTCATAGCTCCTTGAAAGTGGAGTCGCAGGTAGATAGGATAGTGAAGGCGACGTTTGGTATGCTTTCTTTTATTGGTCGGAGTAATGAATACAGAAGTTAGGAGGTCATGTTGCAGCTGTACAGGACATTGGTTAGGCCACTGTTGGAACATTGCATGCAATTCTGGTCTCCTTCCTGTCAGGAAGATGTTGTGAAACTTGAAAGGGTTCAGAAAAGATTTACAAGGATGTTGCCAGGTTGGAGGATTTGACCTATAGGGAGAGGCTGAAAAGGCCGGGGCTGTTTTCCCTGGAGTGCGGAGGCTGAGGGGTGGCCTTATAAAGGTTTACAATATTATGAGGGGCATGGATAGGGTAAATAGGCAAAGTCTTTTCACTGGGATTGGGGAGTCCAGAACTTGGGCATAGGTTTAGGGTGAAATGGGAAAGATATTAAAGAAACCTAAGGGGCAACTTTTTCACACAGAGGGTGGTATGTGTATGGAATGAGCTGCCAGAGGAAGTGGTGAAGGCTGGTACAATTGCAACATTTAAGAGGCATTTGGATGGGTATATGAATAGGAAGGGTTTGAAGGGATATGGGCCGGGTGCTGGCAGGTGGGACTAAATTGGGTTGGGATATCTGGTCGGCGTGGACGGGTTGGACTGAAGGGTCTGTCTCCATGCTGTACATCTCTATGACTATGATTCTATACAACACCACAGAAAAAGTGTCATACATCTGCCTTATTACCAACACACTGGTATTCACATCAAAATGTAAAATGGTGATTCCATAAGCTCATAAGATATAGGAGCAGAATTAAGTCATTCGGCCCAGACTCTGCTCTGCCATTCGATCATGGCTCAGCCCCACTTGTTGCCTTTTCCCATACGAATCAAAAACCTATCTCTGTCATAAATACGATCAGTGACTTGGCTTCCACAAATCTCTCCGGCAATGGGTTCCACAGATCAACCACTCTCTGGCTGCATAAGTTCCTCCTCCTTCGTTTCTAACGAGTTGTCCCTTCAGTTGGAGGCTGTGCCCTCAGGGTCCTAGTCTCCCCCATCAATGGAAATATCTTTTCCACATTCACTCTTTCTAGTCCTCTCAGTATTCTGTAAGTTTCAATCAGATTCCCCCTCATGCTTCTAAATGACATCAAATTAAGACCTAGAAGTCTTAATGGGACAGCATGTTGGCTCAGTGGTTAGCACTACAACCTCACAGCACCAGGGACCCAGGTTCGATTCCAGCTTCAGGTGACTGTGTGTGGAGTTTGCACGGTCTCCCCATGTCTATATGGGTTTTCTCCACATGCTTTGGTTTCCTCCCACAGTCCAAAGATGTGCAGGTCAGGTGGATTGGCCATGCTAAATTGCCCAGTGTTAGGTGCCTTAGTCAGAGGGAAATGGGTCTGGGTGGGTTACTCTTCGAAGGGTTGGTGTGGACTTGGTGGAGCAAAGGGCCTGTTTCCATACTGTAGATAATCTAATCTAAACAGCTCCTCTTACGATAAGCCCTTCATTTTTGGAATAATTTTTGTAAAATTTTTGTTAAATCCTCTGAATGCCATCCAATGTCAGCACTTCCTTCCTTAGATATGAAATCCAAAAGTGTTCATAATTTTCCAAATACGGACTAATCAGAGCCTTATACAGCCTCAAGAGTACATTACTACTCTTGTATTCTAGCCCACTTGAAATGAATGCTGACATTGCATTATTTTCCTAATTGCGAGCTGAATCTGCATGTTAACCTTAAGAAAATTGTGAACTTGCAATTCCCAAGGGACCTGGCACCAAATCCAAGCCACCTGGTGCCTGTAGGAACAGCGCCTCATCTTCCACCTAGGGACCCTCCAATTGCACGACATCAACGTCGATTTCACCAATTTCCTCATTTCCCCTCCCCCCACCTCATCCCAGATCCTACCCTCCAACTCGGCACAGCCCTCTTGAACTGTCCTACCTGATCACCTTCCTTCTCACCTATCCGCTCCACCCTCCCCTTCGACATATCACCATCACACACCACTCGAATCCACCTATCTCATTTCCAGCTACCTTGCCCCCAACCCCACCTCAATCTATTTATCTCTCAGCCCCTTTCCCCACCTCCCCCCACCATCCACATTCCTGATGAAGGGTTTATGCCCAAAACGTCGATTCTCCTGCTCCTTTAATGCTGTGCTTTTTCAACGCCACACTGTTCCCTAGCGGGCTCAACCAAGCTGCTCAAAAAAAATTCTCGTTGACATCCATGAATTCCTTTCCTTGAGATCTGATATCAACCTGATTTCATGAGTGCAATTGCCTATTGAAGACCCCCATGATTATTGTAACAGAAAAGCCATGTAAAAAAGGCACTATCTCCTGATTTATTGTCTTCCCTACATCCTAATTACTGCTAAGAAGCCTTAACACAATTCTTATCACAGTCTTCTTTCCTCTGTGGTTGCTCAACTCTACCCACACAGTGTCTATGCCTTCTGCCTCTGTATCAATTCTTTCTATCAATTTACTTTAATTTCTTTCCAACAAGACGAGTCCAACCATTCTGCTTATCTGCCTGCCCTTCGATAGGATGTGTATCCTTGGATGTTTAGTTCCCCGCCCTGATTGTCTTGCAGCCATATCTCTGCAATACCCACACAGTACCTGCCAATTTCAATGTGTGTTACAATCTTATTTCATAATACCGTGTACATTCAAGTACAACACCTTCAGTCCTGTATTGAATGCCTGCTTTCTAATGGTTGTCTCCTTATCTGTTGAGCCTGGAGTTAGGTTCCTGACTCTTTCCATACCCTCTGTCCTATTACTTGTACTGGAAACTTTAATAACCTCTGCTGAGCCCTCCTCTGTCTCTAACCCTTTTTTTCATATTATTCCATGTAACTGAATTCACTACTTAGTTTAAAGTCCTATCTACAGCCCTAGTTATACAATTTATCAGACTCTGATCAAAGTGCGATTCAGACAGAGCCTGACCTAGAATTTCATGGATTTGAAATATTCAGTAATGTAATTTAATACTCCATGTGGCCCCGAACTCCCTTACCACCAACCAATTCCAGAGGTTAGTTCAGAGGTGGGTATCCATGTGATCAGGCTGGAGGGTGCAGCATGGGCGTCACCATATTTGTGCCTTCCCCCGATTGAGCTTAGGAAGGGAAAGGTAGAAGGCAGCCTTCTTTGCCAGAAGTCAATTAATGGCTACTTATAAACATCATTTCGCTGCCTTATTGAAATGGTGGTGGGTGGTTTAAACTCCATCCACATGGGAAGTCTGCATAACAAAATCTGCCAGATTTACCTGCGTATGACTACACAGAATCATTCACAAGTACTCCACACCCTGTTATGCAAACTGGCTTTGGAAATGGGGTGGGTCTGTTGAAAACAACCTTCTGTACTTGTTCCTGACCGTTAACACCTCGTTCTCTGCACCTCTTATTTGCACATTTCCAGCACATGTAATAGAATCATAGAGTTGTACAACATGGGCATAAATCCCTGGTCCATTACATCCATGCCAACCAGCTATCCTAAATTAATCTAGTTCCATTTGACAGTATTTGGTCGATATCCCTCTGAACCCTTCCTATTCATATATCCATCCCATTGCCTTTCAAATGTTCTAATTGTGTGTCAGCTTCCACCACTTCTTCTGACAGCTCATTCCATAGATGCACCACCCTCTGCGTAAAAACTTTGACTCTTATGTCCCTTTCATTTCTTGCTCCTCTCATCTTAAACCCATGCCCTCTAGCTTTGGACTCCCATACCCTGGGAAAAGGTTCTTGGCTGCCCATGCCCCTCATGATTTTATAAGCCTCTAAAGTGACCCCTCAACCTCCAATGCTCCAGGGAAAACAGCTCCAGCCTATCCTGCCTCTCCCTGTAGCTCAAACTCTCCAACGCTGGCAAATCATTGTAAATTGAACACTTTTCATAAAATTCAATTGGTTAGCTGATCACAAATCCTTTATGTTTTTAAGTGAAATACAATCATTTCATCATAGATGAAACAGAATAATGTGGTTAAAGACCTATTGCCTACCCTCAATGTTGCATTTCCTTGCCATTTCAGGGGCTACTCACACATTTTTTTTCTGAGGGAATATGTCATCATGCAAAGAAAAGGATATCATGAAATTAAGTATGTATAAACAAAGTTCAGTTATATTCACAACACAAAAATTATATACAATTTTTTTTCTCTAATGTGTGTTTGTTTTGTTGCTAACTGAGAAGATCATGCCTCACAAACCTTATTGAGTTCTTTGAGAAGGTGACCAAACAGGTGGATGAGGGTAAAGCAGTTGATGTGGTGCATATGGATTTCAGTAAAGTATTTGATAAGGTTCCCCATGGTAGGGTATTGCACAAAATTTGGAAGCATGGGACGGAGGGTGATTTAGCGGTTTGCATCAGAAATTGGCTAGCTGAAAGAAGACAGAGGGTGGTGGCTGATGGGAAATATTCATCCTGGAGTTCAGTTACTAGTGGGATATCGCAAGGATCTGCTTTGGGTCCACTGTTGCTTGTCATTTTTATAAATGACCTGGATGAGGGTGTAGAAGGACGGGTTAGTAAATTTGCGGATGACACGAAGGTCGGTCTGGATAGTGCCAAAGGATTTTGCAGGTTACAGAGGGACACAGAGAAGATTGAGAGCTGGGATGAAAGGTGGCAAACTGTGAGGTGATTCACTTTGGAAGCAGTAACAGGAATGCAGAGTACTGAGCTAAACATAAGATTTTTGATAGTGTAGATGAGCAGAGGGATTTTGGTGTCCAGGTACAAAGATCCTTCAAAGTTGCTACCCAGGTTGATAGGGTTGTTAAGAAGGCATAAGGTGTGTTAGCTTTTATTGGTAGAGGGATTGAGTTTCAGAACAATGAGGTCATGCTGCAGCTGTCCAGAACTCTGGTGCAGCTGCACTTGGAGTATTGCATACAGTTCTGGTCACCGCATTATAGGAAGGATGTGGTAGATTTGGAAAGAGTTCAGAGGAGATTTCCCAGGATGTTGCCTGGTATGAAGGGTAGGTCTTATGAAGAAAGGCTGAGGGACTTGAGGCTGTTTTCATCAGAGAGAAGGAGGTTGAGACTTGACTTAATTGATACATATAAGATAATCAGAGGGTTAGATAGGGTGGTCAGTGAGAGCCTTTTTCCATTGATAGGGATGGCTAGCATGAGGGGACATAGCTTTAAATTGAGGGTGATAGATATAGGACCGATGTAAGAGGTAGGTTCTTTACTCAGAGAGTAGTAAAAGTATGGAACGCACTGCCTGCAACAGTAGTAGACTCGCCAAATTTAAGGGCATTCTAATGGTCATTGGATAGACATATGGATGAGAATGGAATAGTGTAGGTTAGATGGGCTTCAGATTGGTTTCACAGGTCGGTGCAACATCAAGGGCTGAAGGGCCTGTACTGCGCTGTAATTTTCTATGCTCTATATTCTATGAAATAGTAAGACATCATACAGGATACCACCTAGAAAGAATCAAAACGTTATTCATAAATACATATTAAGTTAAGCCAAAATACATTTCTAGTAACCTAAGTGTTACAGGAGGAATAATCTTTTTTAAAAATCTTGCCCTTAGCAAAAGTTGCTGTGATAAGAAATTCATATTTCCATTAATATAACATTTTGGACAAAAGGCATAAATTATTCAGGCTATTTCTTTTAAAAAGATTAACTGTAAAAGTTTCATTCAGTGAAGTTATTTTTAGACACTAGTTCTAGCTTTTAAAGTTCCTAATTACTGTATATCTGCTATTATATATTACAAATGGTGAGAGAATGCAACAGAAGAGCATGCACCTGTAGATGATACTGTGATTATACTTTCATAACTTTGAATATTATACATCATAATTCATGAAACTTAAGGCCTTCATGATAATTCCAGCTGCAGAACTTAATATTCATCATGACAGCAGTTTACTTTCACTGATTATAGAGTCATATCTTCCACATAGGAAGATGGTTGTGGCTGTTAGAAGTCAGTCATCTCAGCTCAAGGACATTTCTACAATTGTTATTTAGGGTAGTGTCCTCGGCCCAACCATCTTCAGCTACTTCAATGACTCTCTCTTCATCATAAGATCAGAAATAGGGATGTTCACCAATGAATGCACAATCTTCAGCACCATTTGCGACTCCTCAGATATTGAAGCAGTGTATGTTCGAATGCAACAAGATCTGGACAATATTCAGATTGGGCTGACAAGTGGACGGAATATCTGTGCCAAGCAATGATCATCACTAATAAAAGGCAATCTAACTATCACCCCTTGACATTCAATGATGTTACCATCACTGAATCCCCCAATATCAACATCCTTGGGGTTACCATCGACCAGAAACTCAACTGGACTAGCCATATACAGAGACTATAAGAGCAGGTCAGAGGCTAGGAATATTGCAGCAAGTAACTCACTTCTAGACTGTCCAAAGCCTGCCCACCATTTACAAAGCACGTCATGGAATGCTCCCCACTTGCCTGGATGGTGCAGCTGCAATAACACTCAAGAGCTTTACACCATTCAAGACAAAACAGCTCAATTGATTGGTGTGACACGTATAAGCATTCACTCCCTCCACCCCCAATGCTCAGTAACAGAAGTGTGTACTATCAACAAAATACACTGCAGAAGTTCACAAAGGACCCTCAGACAGCACCTTCCAGCCCCGATCACTTCCATCTAGAAGGACAGGGGCAGCAAATACATGAGAACACCACCTGCTGCAAGTTTCCCTCCAAGCCACTCAACATACTGACCTGGAAATATCTCACCATTCCTTCACTGGTCAATATCCTGAAATTTTCTCTCTACGAACATTGTGGGTCTACCTATAGCACATGGACTGATGTGGTTAGTGAAGACAGCTCAACACCACCTTCTCAACTACAAACAGGGACAGGCAATAAATGCTGACCCAGCCAGTAATGCCTACATTGCTGAATAAAACAAAAAGAAAGCAGACAGCTTATAAATATAAAAGAAAGAACTTGCATTTCTACAACATCAATCACAAATTGGGGTTAACACAAAGCATTTTCGCTGCTGTCATTTTCTTCCCAGAAGGTGGGCCACTGCAGATCTCCACTTTTGCCCAGTGTTGTCCTTATACCCCAGTCCAACACCGGCACCTCCACATCATCAATAGTGGCATGCCTAAATGCTATTGTATAAAAATGCATCTAGCGCCTTGTGATGACACTTTGGCTGGGATCATCAAAATTTAGCAAGTGCTTCGAATTTATTTCTTTTAAGATGAACTGAAAAGTCATACAGAAAAAGTATTCTCAGGCATCTTGATATTACTCTGTAAACAGGCACTACAAAATAGAAGACAATATATAGAACCTAACTCGCTTAAGGTCCTTCACTTACCCTAAGACAGCATTGTGTTTCTACTTGTTCCTGCTGCAGGAAGAAATTTGTGATCCAAAACTGATTAACTGAAATTGTGACTAGAACCCTCTATCTTATAATGAGCTAACCTCCACAACTACAGTCAATGCTGTCTGGGAGTTTGTTATGAGCTATCACAAATAATTTGGTTAACATATTCAACATCAATATACCATCACAGCAGATACACCACAGGCACACATTAAAGAAAAATAACGATAAACATATCTGCAACATGATTCAATGCCACATGAGGGCAGACTTGTTTAATGCGATCAAGCAACTGAGCCAAAGTTACAGATCAAAAAAGGACTTGCTTGATTTGCCTACCTTTAAACATTAAATTACTTATATTCCAGTTTAAATAGCAGGTTTTGTTGTCACTTCAGTATCCAAAAGAACACAATATATTTATTGGGATGCTGAAGTCCTAATCGCACGAACATAAGAATCTACAAGTACAATTTGTTCCTACTTAATCAGAATGAATTTCAGCGTCACACAGTGCTATTTAAAAAAAACAAAGCCACATTTCTGAACATCCCATTGGGAAAAAGAAAACTTCATTTAGTGGTGAGAAATTATAGTACTATAAATGAAAAGTTGTTTAATGTAACAAGCACCAAATCCTGTTGCCAGAGATGCAATGGCTGATGCATTAAACAAGACATTTTGTACCATCATGTATTCAATTCTACGGCATACAATAAATTAGCGTCAGAACAGTCAAATGTTAGAATGAAGATTCGTCTTCAGTGTTGGCCTTCACAGTATAAGATTTCAAAGGAGTAGTTGCGTAAGTACTCCCTTAATCTGCAGCCAGAAATTCTATGATGACAGAACACAGAAGTTGCCTGGCAACAGATGCCAAATGGGTGCTGTGAGTTGTGCCTGATTCATCCCACTGGCATCTATCCAAATCTCACATCGGTTCACTGTTTAATCTTTAGAGCTGTTTCACAGTTCACAGTTGTGAAAAGCAAACAACACTGATCGATTTTTTAACCTGTAACCATAAACGAGCTGCTCGAAAAGTAGTTTCACTCTATGAACAACTACAAGTTTGTTTAATGCTGATAAATCAAGTCTTAACTATTCAAAAACTACAAACAAAATGGCCATGCAACCTAGCTGGCCATGTACTGTTTATCATCAGGGAGCCACACAGCATAAAAAAAGGCCGTCTGGCTCACACCAGCAGCCAATCTATCCAAGTCCCATTTTTCTGCACTTGCCCTGTAGCCTTGAGTGCAATAGTGTTTCAGGTGTTCATCTAGGTCCTTAAATATTATTATAACACCTTTCTAAGCAGCAAGTTCCAGATACTCACTACCTTCCTGATAGAATCATTCTTTCTTAAATGCCCTTTGAACCTCTCCCTTACTTTAAATCATTGGTTATTTTCCCCTCTCCAAAGAACATAAGAACCAGAAACTCCTGCTCTTAGCAATTCAGCCCCTTGAGCCTCCTCTGCCATTCAATATGTTTGTAGCTGATTTCATCTCAGCCTCAACTCCATTTTCCTGCTGACTCCTCATAACCCTTCAACTTGTGACTTATTAAAAATCTGTTTATCTCCTCCTTAAATGTATTCAGTGTCCCATCATCTGCCACAATTTAGAGTTGTGAATTCCACAGATTCACAACCCTGAGAAGTAATTCCTCCTCATTTTGGTTTTAAATCTGCTACCTAAAACTAATCCTCTCATTCTAGATTGCCCCAGGAGTAAACATCCTCCCTAAATCTACTTTGTCAATCCCCTTTAACATCTTGTATAATTCAGTTGGATATTATCTCATTCTCCTCAGCTTCATGGCATGTATGGCTCGACTGCTCAATCTCTCTTCATACAACAAATCCCTCATCTCTGAAATCAATTCAGTAAACCTGTTCTGAATTGTCTCCAAAGCAACTACGTACCTCTCAAGGGGACAAAATTGTACTCAATACTCCAAACGTGGTCTCACTAATGTAGAGTTGCACCAATTTCCTTACTTTTATACTTGATTTCTTCAGCAATAAATGCTGAAATTCCATTTGTCTTCCTTATAACTTGCTATAAGTTTCTCTCCATTTAAAGAAGAAGTCGTTTTTCTGTTCCTCCACCAAAATGGATAACTTACACTTATTAAAATTCATCTGCCAAATCTCAGCCCATTTATTAAACCTATCCATATCAGTTTGTAAATCTTTCATTTCTACATTTCACCTTACTTTCCAATCTATTTTATTTGGTTATAGTACAGTACTTTCTATCCCTTCATCCAAGACATTTATATAGATTGTAAATAGTTGGCACGTAAGGACCAAGCCATATGACACCCCACTAGTTACATCCTGCCAAATGGAAGACCTATTTATCCCGAATCTCTACTTTCTGTTGGTTAGCCAATCTTCTATGCAAGCAAGAAAGTGAGGACTGCAGATGCTGGCGATCAGAGCTGAAAAATGTGTTACTGGAAAAGCGCAGCAGGTCAGGCAGCATCAAAGGACCAGGAGAATCGACGTTTCGGGCATAAACCCTTCTTCAGGAATGAGGAATGTGTGCCAAGCAGGCTAAGATAAAAGTAGGGAAGAGGGACTTGGGGGAGGGGCATTGGGAATGCGATAGGTGGAAGGAGGTTAAGGTGAGGGTGATAGGCCGGAGAGGGGTTGGGGGCGGAGAGGTCGGGAAGAAGATTGCAGGTTAAGAAGGTGATGCTGAGTCTGAGGGTTGGGACTGAGAAAAGCGGGGGGGGGGGGAGGGGAAATGATGAAGCTGGAGAAATCTGCATTCATCCCACCTAATTGGAGAGTTTCTAAGCGGAAGATGAGGCGCTCTTCCTCCAGGCGTCATGTCGCCATGGTCTTGGCGGAGTGGGAGGGGGAATTAAAGTGTTCAGCCACGCGGCGGTTGGGTTGGTTGGTGCGGGTGTCCCAGAGGTGTTCTCTGAAATGTTCCACAAGTAGGCGACCTGTCTCCCCAATGTGTAGGAGGCCACATCAGGTGCAGCGGATGCAGTAAATGATGTGTGTGGAGGTACAGGTGAATGTGTGACGGATATGGAAGGATCCCTTGGGGTCTTGGAGGGAAGTGAGGGGGGAGGTGTGGGCGCAAGTTTTGCACTTCTTGCAGTTGCAGGGGAAGGTGCCGGGAGTGGATGTTGGGTTGGTGGGGGGGCGTGGATCTGATGAGGGAGTCACGGAGGGAGTGGTCTTTCTGGAACCCTGATGGGGGGGGGGGCGGGGAATATATCCCTGGTGATGGCGTCTGTTAGGAGGTGGCAGAAATGACGAAGGATGATACGATGTATCTGGAGGTTGGTGGGGTGGAAGGTGAGGACCAGTGGGGTTCTGTCCTGGTGGCGATTGGAGGGGCGGTGTTCAAGGGCGGAGGAGCGGGAAGTGGACGAGATGCGGTGGATAGTATCGTCAACCATGTCTGAGGGGAAATTGCGGTCTTTGAAGATCTGAGGGGAAATCGCATCTCCTCCACTTCCCGCTCCTCCGCCCTTGAACTCCGCCCCTCCAATCGCCACCTTTTCTCAGTCCCAACCCTCGGACTCAGCACCGCCTTCTTGACCTGCAATCTTCTTCCTGACCTCTCCACCCCCAACCCCTCTCCAGCCTATCACCCTCACCTTAACCTCCATCCACCTATCGCATTCCCAACGCCTCTCCCCCAAGTCCCTCCTCCCTACCTTTTATCTTAGCCTGCTTGGCACACCTTCCTCATTCCTGAAGAAGGGCTTATGCCTGAAACATCGAGTCTCCTGCTCCTTTGATGCTGCCTGACCTGCTGCGCTTTTCCAGCAACACATTTTTCAGCTCTATCCAAGCGAATAAATTACACTTAACTACATGTGAGTTTAGTTGTGTACTAAACTTTTGTGTGGCATCTTATCAAATGCCTTCCGGAAATCCAAATACAGTAGCGCCTCGACTTACGAACTTAATCCGTTCCGGGATCTGGTTCGCGAACTGAATCAATTTTTCCCATTGTTTGGGTAGCGTAAGAATGCTCGGATGTAGTAACAAACGACATTCACAGCGCGTGCGCCAAAGATGAACTGAATGAGATCACGTGGGGCCCCGAGAGCTTTGCGTTCAAAGCGCATGTAGCAAAGCAGAACATGAAACCACGTGGTCCAGTTCGTACCTTGAATTTCGTACGTACGTTGAAGCAAAATTTTACTTACAATCCTGTTTGTAAACTGATTTGTTCGTGAACGGGGTCTTTTTTATGTTGAGGCGCTACTGTATAGTACTTCTATTCAATCCCTATAACTTACCTTTCTTACCACATTTTCAAAAGAACTCTAGCAAATTAATCAAACATGATTAACCCTGCATAAAACCATGCTGACTCTGATGGATTTGTTTTGACTTTCCAAATGACCTGTAATTACTTCCTTCATAATGGATTCTAATAATTTCCCAATGGCACATGTTAAACTAACTAATCTACAATTTCCTACGTTCTGCTTCCCTCCCTTTTTGAATAAAGGCGTTACGTTTGTATTTTTCAAAAACGATGGAAACTTTTCTGCAACCAGACAATTTTGAAATATTCTAACCAATGGATTCACTATCTCTGCGGCTATTTCCTCCAAGATTCTCGAATGTATTCCATTAAGGCCTGAGGTATGGCAATTGGTGGATACATTGACTTCTAAAAGACATTCAAGAAAATGTCACACATAACAAACTTATGATGAAAGTCAGCGAATGAAGACTCAGGAGTCCAGTGACAGATGAATTATAAAATAGCTACGAAATATAAAATAGATAAAATGGCACCAGTTGGAAATGGCAGTTGTGCAGTAACCAATGTTGCTCAATACATACATAACCAATATAGATTAAAATCAGAAATTGGTGATGTGAGGCAAAATTGTAACTGCCAAAGGAAGGCAGGTGCAGATATATTTGCAGGGATCAGTAATCCAAAATAATCCCACTTGGAGTCACAGAGATGTACAGTACGAAAACAGACCCTCCGTCTAACTCGTCCATGCCAACCAAATATCCTAAATTAATCTAGCCCCATTTGTCAGCACTTGACCCATATCCCTCCAAATGTTGTAATTGTACCAGCCTCCACCACTTCCTCTGGCAGCTCATTCCATACATTTCTGTGTGAAAACGTTGTCCCTTAAGTCCCTTTTAAATCTTCCCCTCTCATTCTAAACCTGTGCCTTCTACTTCTGGACTCTCTACCCCAGGGAAAAGACTTTATCTATTTACCCTATCCATGCCCCTCATGATTTTATAAATCTCTATAAGGTCACCCATTAGCCTCTGGTGCTCCAGGGAAAATAGCCTCCATCTATTCAGCTTCTCCCTATAGGTCAGACCCTCCAATCGTGGCAATATCCATGTAAATCATTTTTGACCCCTTTCAAGTTTCATATCCTTCCTAGAGGAGGGAGACCAAAATTCCAATAGTGGCCTAACCAATGTCCTGTAGAACCGCAACATGACCTTTGCTTCTAGAGTAACCCAGTGGATTTGCTGGTGAGTAGATAACTCCTCTGGAACTTTGGTTAAGCAATTTAAGCATTTACATCTCTAATTAATGAAGGATTTACACAAGCATTCTAGATTTAATAGCCAGCATCATGTTTCTGAAACTCATCTGGGCCAACAAGGCAAGAACACAATGGAAAGATCTTCTTCAGTGAAAAAAAGGGGCTTGGAACTCAAAAAGTAAAACTGAACAATTGTATCCATGCCTGCATGAGAGGTTGCCACTCCCAGTACTGACTGACAAACATCTCGAAAATCAGTTAATCAGTTTTGGACTTCGCTGAGCATGATTGGAGCTTCTCCAGCTGTTAACCTTTAATGCAGCATACATGTAGTTAATACCAACAATGTTCTACATAGTCAAATGCTGCAACAGAGGAAGGGGGTGGATAAAAAGATCGAGCTCAAAGAAATTGGGTCACCCACTCCCACAATTGCAGCCCACGCCCCCCGCCGCCCAACCAACCCCATACAAGATGTACAAGAACCATTTTTACCAACATGCATGTCCACCTGTACTTCATGAGGCTCAATCTATCACAGCAGGTTGCTGTTGCTATCTGTAGCCTTGTGAAACTAGATACACTTGCCAGTTAGACATGGCCTTCACAGAAGCCACCACTACAGGTTTCCATCTATTGTCCTGCCTCCCCCTGATGATTATCTGACTCTCTCTACTGTTCTGCACTCTTTTCTGCAAGGAGACAAAGTAGAGAATTAAGCATGAGAAATAGATTGTGTGGAAAGGGTAGAGGATGACGTTTTTTACAGGGTGACTGATGCATGGTTGTGCGATGTCATTAAGCTGAAATTGAGTATATATTGGAATCTAAGATGCTTGAGTGAGAGGAAAGAATTCAGCTGAAAGATCTATTCATCTCAGGAGTGCTGTGCAAAACAAATGCTGCAAAACTCATCTCACCTGCTCCATGAGATGTTGCTGACTGCCTGTCTTAGGATCCTTCTCCATCCAGTCCTGCAGTTAGTCCTGACAGACTATCTCAGTGTCCTCCACGCAGCTGCTTCGCCAGGTGATGTGGCCTGCTTGTCTCAGGTATCCTTTCACCTGCTCCTCGCAATATAAATGCGGAACTAATCAGTCAGTGATGGTATGACTTTGTAGTCACAAGATATGTCAAATTTAACACTTTTGGACAATCTGGTTCAATCTGACTCAAGGCCAGTAGTTAGGAAATGGAAAAATGGAGACCAGAAACAATGGCTTCAGTTATCCAAATATGGAACTAGAGGAACTTTCCATTTTTCCATATCAAATACTGGATATCTGACAAGTTAGAAATGGTGGGAGGATTGAGAGACATAGTGGCATAGTATAGCTATGTATCAATAGTGTTTTTGTGAAAACTGAGTGTGTTGCAATGAAATCACTGCAGAATGGCATACATGCTGATGAGAAATAGGAAGGGGCCAATGATAGATATTTTGCAGACATCAGGTTAAAAAGATGAAAATGAGAAGAAAATCTATCGGAAGTGATTCTCTAACTGGACTAGATAAGAAAGAATGGAGCCAGAAGGACACAGCCCTATGCTGCTCAATGGAGGTAAAGAAGAATGGCATGGTCAGTTAGCTATGTCAGAGGCAGATTGTGAGGATAAAGAGGGATTGTTTACCATTCTTATAATCAATATAGGATTTCATTTGTAACTTCAGAAGTCATTCTGGGACTGTGACAGTGAAAAACATGACTGAACGAATTCAAACAATGAATTTTCAGAAAAGACATGGATTTGGGAGGCAATTATCTGTTCAAGGATTCTGGAGAAGCGAAGGAAGTTGAAGGTGAGGTGGGAGTTTACAAAATTGCAGAGGCGGGGATGGGGCCAATGGGGTTATTTGTGAAGTGGACTATCGATGGTAAATTTGAAGGAGAGAAACAGTACCTGAAGGAAAGGTGTTAATAACCCAGCAATTTGTTTTCGTACCAGATTTCCAATATCTGCAGTTCTTTGTTTTATTTTTGACTGTTAACAGTATCAGGCAACATTGGAGCCAGGCAGAGAATTTGGATGGTCAGAAAAACAGGAAGTTGTTCTCAAAGCGATCTCAGAGAGAACATGAGGGAAACAGGAGAAAAACTGGACAATGATGGGGGCTCAGAGCCAGGAACGTGGAACTGTAGAAAAGGCACTTTCTAGAAAGATTGGCTCTGTTAGCTATGGGAAGGGCCAAGGCAGCTGATAGGTGATTTCACATTTTTTTTTCAAACACTTCACAGCAGCATTGTGACTCCTTTGGGTATAAAAGCTATCGAACAAAGTCCAGTGAGAGATAACGCTCGCTCCGGTCAAAGTAGCAGATTCCATGGGTGGGAGGGTATGCTGGTGAGTGGCATGAACAGACTGACACCAAGCTGCAAGATCTGAAGGGTCTTACAATCATTTCTGTTCCTTCTGACCTCACAACATTAAGAAAATAAAACATGTTTCCCTTTTAGGTACCATACATTTGTAATCTTAATATTTGAACAAAATAAGACTAGCATGCATAATACACTCACAAACCAATTCCCCACAAAATGCAGCATGATCTAAAACAGTATTCAGTGCTGATACTTAAACAGCCTTCTGCCTGTTTGGAGCAATAGTAATAGCGGTCCATTTAGAATTCTGTCTAAAAATTGATTCAAGCAGGAAAAATGGAGATAAAATGGTCCAGCAAGGTAATCTTCCTTCAGTCTTCTGAACTGAAAAGGCTCCCTTAAATCTCAGCTCATTGTCATAGCATTACAACAGATTAGTCAAAACATATGAATGCACAGATAATTGTACTTTGTGTTACCTTTGCAACTGCTGCATAAATATAGATAAAAATGTATATGAATGTACATGTTTGAGAATTGAATTAAGAGTGATTACTATAATGGAATTATTACTTTTAAACAACTAGGTTGATAGACAAAACGTTCCAAGATACTCTTTTGGGCCATCCTTGGATAAATAATCACGTATAACTTAAACCTTTAGTAAGCATAAATCAATGATGTACTTGAAATTACTAAAACCTTTCTATGAGAATTTTTAATCAAAGAGAGAAAATTATTAAAGCAGCCTAGTAATAGCAGGCACACTATAGAGGGGAAGATTTAAAATGATATATTTTAAAAATGCCACATTTTAAAATTAAATTTGAACTGAAGGAAATATTGACCAAGTTATAAACTGGTAAAAGTAAATTTAGGACTTATGACCTGAAGTGATTAATATCTGGATGGGCCTTTGATGAGGCCCTGAAATTACTTGGGATATATTCGACTTGGTAAAAGATTTAAGGCAGATGCAACAAACTGACACAATATGGATATACTGAAAAGGTGCTGCATTGTCGAAGACGCAGCCTTTTAGACAGAAATGTTAAGGTAGGTCTTCTACATATTTGGATGAAGGTAAAATATCACAGAGCAATTTTCTGAAATGGAGTGAGTTCTAATGATGCTGGAGTAAACATTTATCCCTCCATACGACACTATCTTGAATGGATTAAGTAGACAATTTTTAAACTGATTTTATTTTGGGGGTTTACTTAGATAACAATGATATCACTTCACAAAAAAACTTTGACACACTTTGCAACTTCCTGACAGTGTTGGATAAATGCATGTCCCTATTTTTATAAAGGCTAAATAGGTATTCTTTATTAGAATTAAAATTAGAAGCAGTGTCTTAGTTATTGAGATTATGGATAAATGAATAGTGTCACTTATCCATTTCATTAAAACCTTTACAATTTATCAACTTTGAGAAACTGCTGTGTTGCTTTGATTTGGAATTCTGAAGAATATAAAAAGATATAACATTGCGCCAGATTCAAAGTGCTAGAGAAGATGAGCAGATCTGGTAGCACCTGTTGAGAAACAGAGTTAATGTTGAAGTCCAATATGACTATTCTTCCATTCCAAACAAAGGAGTCACATCAAACTCAAAATATTAACTCTGATTCTCTTTCCGAGGATGATGCCAGACCTGCAGTGTTTCTCCAGTCATTTCCATTTTGTTTCAGATTTCCAACGTCTGTTTTTATATTTGCATTTACTCCAGATTCACCTTAGTTAACAGCGGCACTCTTCAAATTTTAAAATGCAAATAAATCAAAAAGGGAGGGAAAATATGACGCAAATGAGGATCAAAATAAGGCCATTAGAGTTCAATGAAGTCACAGTTGACCAGTTTATGTTCATAATTCCACACTTCCATCTACACCCAATAATCTTAGCTTCTTGTTCAGCAATAGAATCAACACATACATCTTTCCTTTAAGAATATTCAATGACCCTTCCTCTAACTTTCTGAGGCACAAAGTTTCAAAGTCAAACAATTCTCCTAAAAAATAAAAAAAAACCCTGCTCATTTCTATCCTCAAATAACAACTCTATATTTTTAAATGGTACACTTAAATGTGAATGTATCTAAAACAGAACGTCACTTTCTACTTTGGAAAAATCTGCTCGCAATCATGTGTACTTCAAGTAAGTTATCCCTCACTCTTTGAAACTCCAGTGAAAAAACTGTATCTGTCCAACCTTGCCTCACAGAAAAAGCTGCTTATTTCCAGACATCAATATAGTAAACTTCCTTGAAACTTCCACAATGCAATTACAATCTTCTTTAAGTATAAAAAACAAAAACTGCAAGCAATAGGAGAGACATGGTCTCACCAATGCCCTATATAACTGAAGTACAATTTTACCCTTTCTTGTATGTTTTATATTTTTCATCATGATAGATATCATTCCATTAGCTTTCCTAATAACTTGCTGTGCTTACACATGCATGAGAACATTTGGATCCCTCTGCAAATTAAAATTCTGCAGTCAATCTCCATGAGGTCATAAGCTTTTTCAAAAATATTTCCTGCCACAGTGAATAATTTCACATTCGCCCCCTCCTCCTCCCCAACCTATACTTGTTATGGACCAGGCCAGACCCCATCAAAACATTTTAAGAAGGTAGCCCAGATCCTAACTTTGCTTGTTGCTTTAAACAGGTGCAAAGTGGATATTCCCAGAGTGATGCAGCTGGCCCAACTATCAGTTTTAGACAAAACAGAATTTATTTACAGACTACTGAATGAAACACAAACAAAACAGAACAAAATTTAGAATAACAACCTATCTGAAAACCCAATCAACTCTATCGCAACTTAATGATACTGTTCCAAATACCTGCAGCATTCCTTGGCAAAAAAAGTAATATCAAATTCAGCTCTCCTGTAAGAAGATGTCAGAGAGAGAGTAATCAGAAAACCTCTGTTGAATCTGGGAACCTTTTCTCCCAGCAGCTTTCTTTGACCAGCAGCTTCTTTGGGCAGCACGGTGGCTCAGTGGTTAGCATTGCTGCCTCACAGCACCAGGGACCCGGGTTCGATTCCTATCTCGAGTAACTGTCTGTGTGGAGTTTGTTCCTTCTGCCCGTGTTTGCATGGGTTTCCTCAAGGTGCTCCGGTTTCCTCCCACAATCCAAAGATGTGCAGGTCAAGTAAATTGGCCATGCTAAATTGCCCACGGCGTTAGGTGTATTAGTCAGTGGTAAATATAGGATCGGGGAATGGGCCTGGCTGGGTTACTCTTCAGAGGGCCTGTTTCCATACTGTAGGGAATCTAATCTGAAAAAAATCAAACCAGAAAAAAACCAATGAATTGGGGGGGGGGGCAACGTTTTTACACAGAGAGTTGTGTGTGAGTGAAATGAGCTGCCAAATGAAGTAGAGGAGGCTGATACAATTGCAACATTTAAAAGGCATCTGGATGGGTATATGAATAGGAAGGGTTTAGAGGGATATGGGCAGAGTGCGGCAGGTGGAACAAGATTGGGTTGGGATATCTGGCCGGCATAGATGAGTTGGACCAAAGGGTCTATTTCTGTTCTGTACATCTCTATGACTCTAGCTGACTAAACCCCGTTCATTATACAAGTATTCTTTAAAAGAAAACTTAAAAGCCTTTTCAAGTAGATATCTCCAGACATATCTACGTTTATGACCCCTCTTGAAAAAAGCCAACGACAAGATAACCTTGTTTAAGGGGCAGCATCATCACATACTCCATCTACCAGGGTTTTGTCCACTCACTCATCCTATTTATAATTGATCTACAATCTCCTTATGTCATAGTCACAACATTCTTTCCTGCCTATCTTTGTGCCATCTGTAAGTTTAGCTATGACTGTGCCACAAGGTCCCTCGCATTTATGTATTTTCTAAGCAACCTGCTCAGGAGAGGTTATTATACATTTCAGGAGCAGGTGAGATGTGAACCCAGGCCTCTTGGATCAGAGGTAAGGACATTACCACTGTCCCATTTACGTATACTTTCTGTTTTCTGTCAACCAGCTAAACAATGTTCTATTCACATTAGTACGATACGTCCTACACCATGTTTTTCTACTTTGTCCAAATTCACAGAATTATGGTGCAGGAGACAATTCAGCCTGTCGTGCCTGTACCAGCTTTATTATTGAGCCAATATCATACCTTTTCCCTACATCCCTACGTGACATGCCTGTCTAAATAACTATCCAATGGCCTTCTAAATGCCTAAATTGAACCTGCTGCTACCGCGTTTCCAGTGTATTCCATTCGTTAACAAAACGCAGAGAGAAAATGTTTTTGTTTTGTCTCAACACCATTGCTTCATTTGCAGGTCACTTTAAATTTATGCCCTCTCATTCTTATTTATTTTACAAAGGGAAATAGCTTCACCCTTTATACCCTGTCCAGCCTGCTCATGATTTTGAAAACCTTAATCAGATTTCCTCTGAGCTTTCTTCTGTCCAGGGAGAGATTTTTACAATTAGTTAACGAACACTGTATAAGATGTACAAATTAAAATTATTATTCTAAACGTAAGGTAAGAATAGCCAGGCACTTGTTAAAACCTTGCCTCTAATCTTTTGTTAAAACTGAAACATGATTCAGTAAACCTCACCAAAATACCCTCTCCTGGATGTGACGGAAAATCAGTACAGCTATTCTCCCTTAGCAACAAAAGAAAATAAAAATTGGCTTTGTGGTTGATAGGATGGAGAAAAGCTGTAAATGGTAGAAAGACATCGATGGACTAAACAGAAGCAAATAAAATTCAGTCTAGAGAATGGTAAGCAAATGTATCAGGGAGGAAAAACGAGGCAGGGGAACATACAGTAAATGGTGAGATTGTGGGACCTGCAGAAGAACAGGGGGACTTTGAAGTGCATGCCTATACATCACTGAAAGCAGGACCAATAGATGAGGCATCTAAAAAGCATATCGCATACTTTTCATACTCTAGGCTTCAGCCAGGAATAAGAGCAGTGCAGTTATGCTAGAACTGTAAAAAAAAAATTTGTTTGACCATATAAACATAAATTGTAAATCAGAAACAAAAACAGAAATTGCTGGAAAAACTCAGATCTGGCAACATGGACCCACATGGGTCCTAGTTATGCCTATATCTTTGTGGGGTATGTGAAACATTCCCTGTTCCAGACCTATTCTGATCAACACTCACAACTCTTTCTCCGATATATCAATGATATCATCAATGCTTCTTCCCGTTCTCGTCCGAAATTGGAAAAACTTAATCGATTTTGCGTTCAATTTTCACACTAGCCTTACTTTCACCTGGTGCATCTCTGACACTTCCCTTCCTCAACATCTCTGTTTCTACTTCGGGGGGGTAGACTGGCCACTAGTATCCCACAGTTACCTGGACTATGCATCCTCACATCCTGCTTCATGTAAACACTCTTCCATTCTCCCAGTCCCACTTCGCCCATTGCATATATTCCAATGATGCTGATTTCGACAAGGGAGCCGCCAAAATATCAATCTTCTTTCTCAGCCAAGAATTCCCCAGCACTGTTGTTGACAGGGCCCTCAAACTGATCTGATCCATCTCCCGCACTTTGGTCCTCACCCCCCTCTTCCCTCCCGCAACAGTGATAGGGTTTTCCTTGTCCTCACCTACCATCCCACCAACATTTACAAGATTATATGCCACCATTTCCACCACCTGCAGTGAGATGCAACCACCAGATTATAGATTCGCTTCCTCTTCCTTGTCCACCGTCCGCAGGGATTATTACCTCTGGGACTCCCTGGTGCACTCTTCCTTCATTCCCAAAATTCCCTCCCCACAGCCCCATGGCACCTTCCCCTGCAATCGCTGAACTTGCCCATTTACCTCCACCTTCCTCAGTATCCAAAGGCCCAAACGTACCTTCCAGGTGAAGCAGTGTTTTACCTGCAGTTCACCCTGTATGGTCTCCTCTACACTGGCAAAAAAGCGTAGACTGGGTAAATGCTTCACAGAACACTTACATGCTGCCTGCAAAAACAACCATGAGCTTCCAGTTGTCTTCCATGCTGCACTTCTCTCTGACTTTATGACTCTTTGACACCACTCTGTTCTCTGGACAATATTTATGTCTCAGACTGGCTGCAGTGCTCCCGCAAAGTTCAACACAGGCTGGATGAACAACATGTCAGTTTCTGCTTGGGGACACTACTGCCTGTTAGACACAATGTCAAGTTCAATAACTTTAAGGCTTGAACTCTCCTAGCCCCGACCTCCACACACCAGACCTTGTCTGCTATTATAACCCATTGTAAGCCACGAACAATCTCCATTAACAGCTATTCACCGTACTAGCCAGATCATTATCAAGTTGGTCTTCTCTTGCTTTGGGCTGTATCCCCACCTATAGTTTACTCCTTACCCTCTCCTTCCACCCTATCATCTGCATAAAAACCGACATTTCCTTGGTTACCATCAGTTCTGAGGAAGGACCTGACAACTCGGATTTGTCTTCACAGATGTTGCCAAACCTGCTGTGCTTACCCTGTGTTTGTTTATTAGACCATAATCATGCACAACTCAGGAAACACTGTTACAGGGAAGATGAGGTTTAACAATAATAATTTATATAGCCCCTTACACACAATGAAAGACACTTGACTGGGCATAATATTACAAAACTATGACAGTGAACTATATTAGTTTAGATGACCAAAGGTTGTGTTAAAAATGTTTGGTGTTTATAGTATATTAACGGGAGAATGTGAGGTACAGTGTCAAATGTCCAGGGAAGCAGCATTAGCTTTGGGTTAATGCAACTTTAGTTCTGGTCAGTAATGGTGGAGAAATTAATATTAAAGGGTCTGGAATTAGATTCACAGGGGTGGCATAAAAGGACACAACTGAGATGGCAGACTAAACTCTTGGTCAAAAAGGAAAATTTTAAGGTGGGCTTTGAAGGAGAAGTGGAGCAATGAAGAGGTTTAGGGGGATAATTCCAACACTCAAGACTTAGATGGTTGTAAACATTACTGTTAATGATGGAATTAGGGACCGGGAAGATGCATGTGGAGTCCAGATTTTGTAAAATGAAAGCATCATAAGACTGGATAAAGTTCGAAATGCTGCCATAAAACATACAAAGAACACAGAAAATAATGCAAGATGGAGGACGAAAAGATTACTGGCTGTAACAGGCTGCTTCTTTTTTGAGGGATTTTAGGTGCTCAAGGTGATCTCCTTGAATTCTGAGAGCAGCAATAACTGTTTTATATGTTGTTGCATTGTTTTGGAATTTTGGAGAAAAATAAAGTCAAAACAACAGCATTTTTAAACGGGAGAGGAACGACAAAGGCGGCACATGGACAGGTCAGTGCAAGAGAGAGAGAGAGAGAGACAAAGACAAAGAAACCCACACTGCTAATTGACACTGCCGTGAACCTGCATAGTTACTGCCTTTGCTGTTGAATTCATGTATTGCTGGACATCGGAGTGCATGTAGGAAAATTAACAAAGAGTGAAATTCACAACTGATCTTGGAGACAGCCGTTTGGGAGAGGTCACAGCACAGAAACAGATAAGTGAATAGTTTTAAATGTGGCCTTGCTGTAAGTCTGCAGTAGTGAGTAGAGTGGGATCTTTCTTGATTATGTTTTATTGACATATGCTTCTTGATTAAACTTAAAAATATAAAGCCATTAGTATTAAGTTAGCCTGGATGAATAGGACAGTGCTATTTTCTAGGTCTGTAGATTGGAAGAAGCAAAAATGGCCCATATCAGAATGACATGTTCTTCTTGTCGGATGTGGGAGTTTAGGGAGAGTTTACGGGTTACTGAGAATTATATCTACAAAAAAATGCCATTGGTTGCGAATCCTATCAAATCGAATGGATCAGTTAGAGCAACAGTTAGAGGCAATGAGGAATTTACAAGAGCAAGGGAGAGTGATGGATAATAGTTATAGAAAAGGGAGAAAAGGCGCAAATACAGTCACACAGATGGGTTAACTCCAGGAAAGGTAAGAGAGGTAGGCAGGTAGTGGGGGAGTTTTCTGTAGCTATCCCCATTTCAAACAAGTATGCTGTTTTGAAAAATGTAGGGGATGATAGATTCCCACGGAAATGTAGCAGAATACCCAAGTTTCTGGTATCGAGACTAGCTCTAATGCAATGAGGGGTACATCGGGTTAAAATAGATTAATTGTGTTAGGGGACTCTCTAGTCAGAGGTACAGACAGACCTTTCTGTGGCCATCAGGGAAAAATCAGAATGATGTGTTGCCTCCCTGGTGCTAGGATTATGGATGTTTCAGAGAGGATGAAGAATGTTCTCAAGGGAGAGAGCGGACAGCATGAGGTCATTGTACACATGGGAACCTACAGAAGAAGGGAAAAGGATGAAATTCTGAAGGGAGAATATAGAGTTGGACAGGAATTCAAAAAGGAAGTACTCAAAGTTAGTAATATCTGGATTACTCCTGGTGCTACAACCTAGTGAGGGTAGGAACAGGATAATAGAGCAGATGAATGCATGGCTGAGGAGCTGGTATATGGAGAAGGATTCACATTTTTGGATCATTGGACTCTGTAGACGTGACCTGTTCAAGGAGTATGGATTGCACCTGAATTGGAAGGGAACTAATATACTGGCAGGGAGATTTGCTAGAACTGCTCAAGAGGATTTAAACTAGTAAAGTGGGGGGTGGGACCCAGGGGGATAGTGAGAAAAGAAATCAGTCTGAGACTGGTAGAGTTGAGAAAAGAAGCGAGTCAAACAGTCAGGACAGGCAGGGACAAAGCAGAGAACAAAGTAGGACTGATAAATTAAACTGCATTTGTTTCAATACAAGAGGCCTAACAGGGAACTCAGGACATGGTTAGGAACATGGGACTGGGATATCATACCAATTACAGAAACATGGGTCAGGGATGGACAGGACCGGCAACTTAATGTTCCAGAATACAAATACTACAGGAAGGACAGAACGGGAAGCAAGAGAAGAGGGGGAGTGGAGTTTTTGATAAGGGAGAGCATTACAGCTCTGTTGAGGGAGGATATTCCTGGGAATACATCCAGGGAAGTTATTTGGGTGGAACTGAGAAATAAGAAAGGGCTGATCACCTTACTGGAATTGTATTATAGACCCCTAATAGTCAGCGGGAAATGGAGAAACAAATCTGTAAGGAGATGTGAGTTATCTGTAAGAACAATATGGATAGAGAGATTATGGTAGGGGATTTTAGCTTTCCAAACATAGACTGGGACGCCATAATGTTAAGGGTTCAGATGGAGAGGAATTTGTTAAGAGAGTACAAGAAAATTTTCTGATTCAGTATATCGGTATACTTACTAGAGAAGGTGCAAAACTTGGCTATTCTTGGGAAATAAGGTAGGGCAGTTGACTGAGATGTCATTGGGGGAGCACTTTGGGGACAGCAACCATAATTTTATTAGTTTTAAAATAGTGATGGAAAAGGATAGATCAGATCTAAAAGTTGAAGTTCTAAACAGGAGAAAGGCTAATTTTGATAGTATTAAGCAAGAACTTTCAAAAGCTGATTAGGGGCAGATGTTCGCAGGTAAAGGGATGACTGAAAAATGGGAAGCCTTCAGAAACAAGATAACAAGAATCCAGAGAAAGTATATTCCTGTCAGGGTAAAAGAGAAGGCTGGTGGGTATAGGGAATGCTGGATGACTAAAGAAATTGAGGGTTTGGTTAAGCAAAAGAAGGAAGCATATGTCAGGTATAGACAGGATTGATTGAGTGAATCCTTAGAAGAGTATAAAGGCAGTAGGAGTTTACTTAAGAAGGAAATCAGGAGGGCAAAAAGGGGACATGAGATAGCTTTGGGCAAATACAGTTAAGGAGAATCCAAAGGGATTTTACAAATGCATGAAGAACAAAAGGGTAACCAGGGAGAGAATAGGCCCTCAAAAAAATAGCAAGGCAGACTTTCTGTGGAGCTGCAGGAGATGGGGGAGATACTAAACGAGTATTTTGCATCAGTGTTTATTGTGGAAAAGAACATGGAAGATATAGAATGTAGGGAGATAGATGGCAACACCTTAAAAAACTTCCATATTACAGAGGTGGACGTGCTGGATATTTTGAAACACGTAAATGTGGATAAATCCCCAGGACCTGGTCAGGTGTACCCTAGAACTATGTGGGAAGCTAGGGAAGTGATTGCTGGGCCTCTTACTGAGGTATTTGTATCATTGACAGTCACAAGTAAGGTGCTGGAAGATTGGAGGTTGGCTGACGTGGTCCCACTGTTAAGAAAGGTGGTTAGGGCAAGCCAGGGAACTATAGGTGGTGGGCAAGTTGTTGGAGGGAATCCTGAGGGGCAGGATGTACATGTATTTGGAAAGGCAAAGACTGATTAAGGATAATGAACATGGCTTTGTGCATGGAAAATCATGTCTCACAAACTATATAGATTTCGGTAAGGCGTTCGATAAGGTTCCCCATGGGAGACTGGTGAGCAAGGTTAGATCTCATGGAATACAGAACTGGCTCAAAGGTAGAAGACAGAGGATGGTGGTGGTGCAAAGTTGTTTTTCAGACTGGAGGCCTCTGACCAGTGGAGTGCCACAAGAATTGGTACCGGATCCACCACTTTTCATCATTTATATAAATGATATGGAGCGTAAGAGATACAGTTAGTAAGTTTTCAAATGCAATAAAATTGGATGTGCAGTGGACAGTGAAGAAGCTTCCCCCAGATTACAACGGGATCTTGATCAGATGGGTCAATGTGCTGAGGAGTGGCAGATGGAGTTTAATTTGGATAATTGCAAGGTGCTGCATTTTTGGAAAGCAAATCTTAGCAGGACTTATCCACTTAATGGTAAGGTCCTGGGGAGTGTTGCTGAACAAAGAGACCTTGGAGTGCAGGTTCATAGCTCCTTGAAATTGAAGTCGCATGTGGATAGGATAGTGAAGAAGGTGTTTGGTTTGCTGGTCTTTATTGGTCAGAGTGTTGAGTACAGGAGTTGGGAGGTCATGTTGCGGCTGTACAGGACGTTGGTTAGGCCACTTTTGGAATATTGTACAGAATTCTGGTCGCCTTCCTGACAGAAGGATGTTGTGAAACTTGAAAGGATTTAGAAAAGATTTACAAGGATGTTGCCAGGGTTGGAGGATTTGAGCTTTAGGGAGAGGTTGAATACACTTGGGCTGTTTTCCCTGGAGCGTTGGAGGCTGAGGGGTGACCTTATAGAGGTTTAGAACATCATGAAGGGCATGGACAGGATAAATAGACACGGTCTTTTCCATGGGTGGGGGAGACCAGAGCTAGAGGGTTTAGGGTGAGAGGGGAAAGATATAAAAGAGACCTAAGGGGCAACCTTTTCATGCAGAGGGTGGTGTGTGTATGGAACGAGCTGCCAAGGAATCGGTGGAAGCTGGTACAATTGCAATATTTGGTCGTTATGGATGATTTGGATCGAAGGGTCTGTTTCTGTGCTGTAAATCTCCATGACTCGATGTTTGGAAAATAAGAGGACAACTTTGATTCAGGATATTGGTGCTCTGAGGTGCTTAAAAGTATCAGAGAGTGAGTGGGACAGTGTGTACGTAGGTGGGGCCGGCAATCTTCAGATGAGCTGACACTTATGTTGGGCAGAAGATGGGAGGCTGGCCAGGAGGATGGTAACCTGATAAGCTTGATGAGAGTCTGAGTAACAGATGGATTCAGGCAGATCAATCCAAACCAGACTTAAGGCAATCAGAACTCTCTTTCGCAGTGTTATGATCCCATCTGGTGTAACTGAAATCAGCCTGATTGATCATATTTTGTTTTTTCTCTTTATTTAACATGATGGTCATTCACCAAAACTTATGCACACAATGTTGTAGATTTGGTTTTAACAAAAAAAAAGTTTATTAAATAAAAAAGGAAAACAAAATAGAACATAATAGGCTACTTATATATTACACAATGTGAAAGCAGAACAAAATCCCATATACCCCAAAGCCATTATTTTTCAGTACTCAAGTACCAGAAAGAGTTGTAAAATGTGTTGCTGGAAAAGCGCAGGTCAGACAGCATCCAAGGAGCAAGAGAATCGACGTTTCGGGCATAAGCCCTTCTTCAGGAATCATTCCTGAAGAAGGGCTTATGCCTGAAACGTCGATTCTCGTGCTCTTGGATGCTGCCTGACCTGCTGCATTTTTCCAGCAACATATGTTTAAGCTCTGACCTCCAGCATCTGAAGTCCTCACTTTCTCCTACCAAAAAGAATTCCCTTTATTACATTCATAGTTTTGACTTAGCTGTTTCTTTCAGCTCCCAGCTTTGACAATTTGATAGTGACTTCCCGGATTATTCGTAACCCCTTCAGCATACTAGCCAAACAGTTCTGGTCTGGAATTTTCAAACTGAAACCCTTAACCTGAGGGAACATATGTCCTGGATATTCTGAAGTAGCTCCTATACTGAAACTCAATCAAAACCCAATCCAAAAGGTTATCAATCTGTGGGTTTTTCCTAAAGCCAAAAATCAATTCATGATTCTTCAAAACTAAAAGCAAGCTAATGACTTTCGATGTTTATTCGCTCTGCTTGTAAAACTCTCACAAAACAAATTCACATTATGACTCCAGGAGGGCACCAGAAAAAACTGGTTTAAAATCATGACTCCTGATTGGTTGACAAGTTAATTTTTAACTTCATACCTGTTATTAGCTCTAAAGCAAAACTCTAAAATAATTTCATGTCAACAAATTACACACCTGCATCACAGCAGCTTGTCTTATTCGCTAATAAATATTCATCATCTCAGCCTGTCTTTGCCTAACAGAACTGACTTATTCCTAATTCAACTCTTCTACCATTGCCTCGTCTCACCCCAGCTATAGGCGCATCTCTTCTGATGCCCTCCAAAATGTTTCCAAATTCCTGGCCCTTTTACCTCTTCATCATGTACATGCAAGTCTCTATTGCCACCAAGTCTATTCTGCTTACTTTCAGTTTCTCCTGCAAATAGAGAAGCAAAAGGTTTCCATTCAGTACCACACTCCTCTGCCTGGTTTAATATCTTCTAACATTGAACAATTTTCCTCCATCTCAAGTCATATCTCCCACAAGGTGCTGCCAAGATTCGTTATTCATTCCTTAGGCAGAGACAGTTAAGAAGCATGGCATTGGAAAAAACACAGTGGCTCTGGCAGCATCCGAGGAGCAATAGAGTTGACACTTCAGGCATACGCCCTAGGGGGGTAGGGGTGGGACTGGGGAAAGTAGGTGGGATGGCGATAGGAGGATGATAGGTCAGTGGGGAAGGTGGAGGGAATAGGTGGGAAGGAAGGTGGACAGGTCGACTCTCCTGCTCCTCGAATGCTGGCTGACTTGATGTGGTTCTTCCAGTGCCACACTTTTGCACTCTGACTCTCCAGCAACTGCAGTGCTCATTTCCTCCCTCTGCGTAAGGAATAACATTCCTTATTGTTAAAAACAGCAGATCGCTGGCTGGTTGCAGCATGTGCATACATGTACCAGCAGTCTGGCTTCCTTAATCTGAAAGGGCTCTTGGTCCATAATTTGGATCACAGTCACCTTTTTTTAAATCAACTAACTTAAGAGTCAAACCAAAAGTTACTTGGACACAACCATTCATGTTCAAATTTATCCATGGAATTTGGGCATATGCCAGGCAGCAATTATTGCTTTCTCCTAATTAACTTTGAGAAGATGGTATTGAGCCACTGCATTGAATCAGTGCATATGATGATGATGGTGGTGCTCCAAGAAGGGAGTTACAAGACTTTGATCCAACATTGAAAAGGAACAGCAATACGTTTCCAAGGTTGAACTGTATATGACTTGGGTAACTTGGTTCCCATGCACCTCCTGTCCCTTATCTGACAGGGCTGGAGACATTATGATTTGGACAGTGCAGTTGAAACCTTGACAAATTATTAAAGGAAATCGTGTACATGGAACACACTGCACCCACAGTATTCTGCCGGACGGAATAAATGTTTAAAGTGGTGGATTGGTGATAATCAAGTGATAATTTGCTTCATTCTGGTATTATCAAACCTGTGTGTTGTTGAAGCTGCAGGCAAAGAGATTATTACATCACACTCCTGACATGTGTTTCTAAATGATGGGACAGGAAGTGAGGTATTCAGTAAACGATAGCCATTCTTTGACTTGCTCATATGGCAAAACTGTCTACGTAACTAGTTCAAAATGTTAATAGGAATTCAATGTTAATTCAGTTGAATGCCATTTCTCATTGGACAGCCATTTCTCTGACTCAAAATATCGTTCAGTTATCAAGCCAACTTTATATCGTGTCTAGATCTTACTGTATAAGGGCAAGTGGAGAAGACAGTTTTGAGATATTATTGCTAGACTACTTGGATCTACTGGATTAATCATATTCTGAGGATCAAATCCTGCTATGGCAGGTAGTAGAATTTGAATTCAATTTTAAAAATCTGGAAAATAACACTTTAATGATAACCATGAAACTATCACCAATTGTTGGGGAAATAAAATCTGGCTCACCATTAGGGAAGGACAAGGCTATTTTTCCCTAGTGTGGCCTACATGTGAGTCCAGACCATCAGGAATGTAGTTAACTGTCGTCTAGAGATGGACAAAAAAAAATGCTGACCTAGACAGCTAAGTCCAAAACCTAGGAATGAATTTTAAAAATTCCAGTCCAACTCCAGCCTTCACCCTCAATTTTATTTCTAGTACAATGACTGAAATAACTCCAAAGAGGCTGGTATCCCATCACCAAGTTTCCTGTTATTTATGTGTGGAGTGTCCTTGACACTGATCAGCTTGCTAATAGCCAGAGTGAACAGAATATCTGATACTCCTGTTTTTACCTGTCAGCCTCGGCTCCCTGATTGAACTAGATTAACCAGGGAACTCTATCGATGAGGACCAGCTGGCTGACCTTTATCATGTTACAATCACAACATCCCTCCCCTGAAGCCCATAGACTATTTTTTCTTTGTAGATCCTCCTGGGGCATTTTAGCACCAGATCGTGTTTCTCCAATTCTGTCTCTAATACGGGTGGTGTGTAATACACAGTATCTTGCCTCTTGTACCCAGAGCGTCTAGGAAGTGGCTCATTCTCTTCGTAAGGTAGCAAATGCTTTGCATCATGTTCTTCCCAGATTCCGAGGTATCTTCAATGCTTGACCAACAGGGAGAGCCAATGGGGTCTGGAACAGTCGGAAAGGCTGTTGAGGAGCTGGGCAAGTTTTGCTCCCCCACCGTTGGTGATTTTACAGCTTTCATATGGTCCACATACTTGTTAAGGACTGTCACAAAAACCCAAACTTTATATATGTCATTGGATCTGACTGCTCATCGATCATGCCTCTTATCCACACTGGGCTCCTTCCCATAGTTATCACACTAAAGTTTGTCCCCTGAAGTTAACGGTCTCTCTTGCTTAGTGGAGTCTTGTGTCCAGTATTAGTATTCCTCATGCCATTCACCCTTCCTGCTAGGATCAGGAAGATCAGATTTAACCTGGTGCCGAGCCTTCTGCCCATTAGCAAATCTGCTGCAGCTATCCCTGTAGTTGCATGAGGGAAGGTCCCATAATCAAAGAGGAACTAGAAGAGTTTGGTTTCTAGTGAAGCTCTGCATTGGGTCACCTATGTTCTAATACTATCCCGATGCCTAATGGGGAGGCATCACATCAATAATACATCTTGCTTGGGATCAGAATGTGCCAACACCTTGCAGCTGTTTTTCATTTCACCGAAAGATAAGGCTTGGCTACATGACCATTTCCAAGGCTGATCTTTTTTAAAAAGTTGATGCAAAGGTGCCAGGATGGAGGCCAGGTTATGTATGAACTTTCCATGATAATTCATCAGCCCAAGGAAAGACCTAAGCTCCAGTCTAGATGCAGAACAGGGGCACATTTGATCACCCTCACTTTATCTTCCATCGTGTGTAACCCAGTCTTGGTAACTAGCTCAAGTAGGTGATTTGGGGTACCTGGAACACACATTTTTCCCTTCTAAGGTGCCGTCCCACCTAGGAAAAATGTCTAAGGACTACATGCAAGTTCTCTAATGCTCCTTATTGGGCTTCCCTATTAATAGCATGTCATCAAGATAAATGGTGACCTGGGGTTGACCTTGTGAAATATTTTCCATCATTCGTTGAAGAATTACAAAGACTGACGACACCCCAAACGGCAGTCTTATACCTTTGTACAACTCCTTACAGGTATTAACTGGAGCATACTTCTGGGAATTCTCATTTAACTGCAATTGCATGTACGCATGGCTCATGTCCAGCTTCGTAAAGGACAGCAACCCCTGCCAGCTTTGCATATGAATCCTCTCTGCAAGAGGTTGGGTATTAATCCAGTCGCAAAAAGTGGTTTACGTTTGTTTAAAATCACCACAAAGGAAAATTGGCCATCGGAGTTCACAATCACTATGACCAGCGCTGCCTATTCTGCAAACTGGACTGGTTTGATGATTACTTCGCTTTCCAACCTCCTTTTCTTTTTGCCTCTCCTTTTGCCCGTAAGGCAAATGGCATTGGGAAGGCCTTGCAGAATTGTGGAATTGCTTCCTGTCAATATGCAAGGTGGTCTTGCCTCCTTTGACAGACCTTCCACAAAAGCTTTGGGATATTTACTTAGGACTTTACTCAGGCAACCAAACCTTTCATCAAAAAATGGCGAAGTGCATCTTTCTCAACCAATTTCACCTCCATCCAGCTTGGGCCTGAGCCTTTTACTCCAATCAATGGTAAGTGAACTAGCTGCTTCTCATAACGACCAAAATCGAAGTTGTACCCTTAATCTGTAAAGGATCTCCGGGATGTCCAAAATTCAGTCTAGCCAAGATCTTGTGCAAACTTAAGGTTTGGGAGCCAGAGTGAATTTTGTTAAAGACTGGTTCTGCCAACACTGAAACAGCCATGCCAATATCGACTTCCATCACAACCAGGTGACCATTTAACCGGGCAATCATTTTAATTGATTCTGATTTGGATGTTGCCAAATAATTTAATTGTTCAAAACCAGATGGAGGTGAACTTTCCAGGGTGTGCACTTTCCTGGTTACTGGCCCATGTTCTCATACTCAATTTAGATCTAGCAGGACTCTTTTACTGTTTCTAGTCTGCATACGCAGAAACTACACTGGTTTGCTGGTTCCAATACTGAAGCAACTTTTAACCATTTGGCCGAGGCTTGCTTTTGTTTGGGGCTTTGCAGTGGGCTGCAGTGGGCTGAGCTAGAATCCCTCCATTCAGGAAATGCCCTAAGTGAGGCGATGCAATTGCCTTCACTTCAATGGTGTTCCCCAAACTCAGTTGGCCTGGCGAGGGTGAACACTTCCAAGGCAATATCCTGCAATTCATATATTCCATTTGCCACATTTTCCAATAATATAGCCAGTTATAATGCATCATTCCTGATGAAGAGGCTTAAATGTGAAAGGTCGATTCTCCTACTCCTCGGATGCTGCCTGAATAGGTGCTTTTCCAGCACCGCACTCTCGACTCTGAACTCCAGCATTTGCAGTCCTCACTTTCTCCCATTTGTAATGCATGTTTGAAGTCCAGTTGGGTTTCTGTTAGTAAGCACTTTTGCATGGTTGCATCAGTAATACCATTGACGTCGCCACTGAAATAACTCTACGGACCAGGTATCCCATTAGCAAGTCACCCTTTATTTGCAAATGGAGAATCTTTGACCCTGATCCAGCTCCCTCAGAGCCAGCAGTCAAAGTGAACAGGATGGAGAAAGTGCGGACTGCAGAGGTCAAAGTCAAGAGTGTGGTGCTGGAAAAGCACAGGTCAGGTAGCATCTGAGGAGCAGGATAATTGACATTTCGGGCATATGCCCTTCATCAGGAATGAGGCTTGTGGTCTGCCAGGAGGGGGGGGGGGGGGGGGGGTTGAGTGATAAATGGGAGTGGGTGGAGTTGAGGGGGGAGGTAGCTGCGAAAGCGATAGGTAGATGAAGGTAAGGGAGAAGGTGTAGGTCGAAGAGGAGGATGGAGTGGATTGATGCGAGAGGTAATAGACAGGCCGCTCAGCTTTTCCATCTATCAGATCCATCCTCCGCTTCGACCTACACCTTCTCCCATACCTTCATCTATCTATCGCTTTCGCAGCTACCTCCCTCCTCGACCCCACCCCCTCCCATTTATCTCTCAGCCCCCCCAGCCAACAAGCCTCATTCCTGATGAAAGACTTATGACCAAAATGTCGATTCTCCTGCTCCTAAGATGCTGTCTGACCTGCTGTGCTTTTCCAGCATCACACTCTTGAGAGTGACACACCTGTTTTTATCTGTCAGCTCTGGCCTGCTGAGTTGACTGTTAACCTGGTTCAATCAGGGAACTCATATTCTACAAGGTCCACCTGGCTGACATCATTATAATCATTACAGTAATGGCTGCATCAGTACTGTTTCCTTTTTCTTGCCCGGAATAAATTAAATTAGATTAGATTACTTACAGTGTGGAAACAGGCCCTTCAGCCCAACAAGTCCACACCGACCCTCCGAAGAGCAACTCATTTAGACCCATTCCCCTACATTTACCCCTTCACCGAACACTACGGGCAATTTAGCATGGCCAATTCACCTAACCTGCACATTTTTGGACTGTGGGAGGAAACCGGAGCACACGGAGGAAACCCACGCAGACACGGGGAGATTGTGCAAACTCCACACAGACAGTTGCCTGATGCAGGAAGTGAACCCGGGTCTCTGACACTGTGAGGCAGCAGTGCTACCACTGTGGCGCCCAAACAGAAAATTTCATAAACTTTGATTCAAACTTCTATCCTTCTCTCACCTTCACATTATCAATTTCTGACTCTGCTTCAATATCTTTAAATCCATTTCTGGAGATGAACCAGCAACAAAATTTTTCTTTAAGCCCACTAATTCCTACAGCTAATTAGACTTCAGTTCCGCACACCCTATCTCCTGCAAGGACTTAATTCCATTCTTTTGCTTTCTTATCTGATATATCAACTGATCTGGTTACACAACCTCCCACCGTCCATATAACTCTTTCGATACATCTTCCTACCACCACAAATGGAGATTTTATTGCAGTACCATGTTGGCAAGGTCTTGGTTCATGAACTTTCGCTTCTTCCCGGACCATGATACGGTTTTGCTTGACCCCACGTTTTACCCCACCGATATCTAGAGAATCATAGATTCCCTACAGTTTGGTAGCAGGCCACTTGGCCCATTGAGACTATATCACCCCTCTGAACAGAATCCCACCTAGACCCATGCTCCTAGCCTGTCCATGAAATCCCACATTGCCCATAGCTAATCCAACTAGCCTGCACCTACGTGGACAAGAGATTAGATTCCCTACAGTGTGGAAACAGGCCATTTGGCCCAACAAGTCCACACTAACCCTCCAAAGAGTAACCTACCCAGACCCATTCCCCTACTCTATATTTACCCCTGACTAATGCACCTAACACTATGGGCAAACTAGCATTGCCAATTTACCTGTCCTGAACATTTTTGGATTGTGGGAAGGAACCAGAGCACCCAGAGGAAACCCACGCGGAATGGGTTGAGAATGTGCAAACTCCACCCAAACAGTTGCCCGAGGCAGATTATGTGAGTCAACAGTGCTAACCACTGAACCAATTAAGCATGGTTAATCCACCTCGTCTGCACATCTCTGGACTGTTGGAGGAAACCCACGTAGGCACGGGGAGAATGTGCAAACTCTACAAGGATAGTCACGTGAGGGTAGAATGAAACCCTGGTTCCTGACGCTGTGAGGCAGCAGTGTTAACCACTGAGCCACTGTGCTGTCCGTATATTTGAAAATCATTCTGCCACATGTTCCACCTCGAAACACATCTTCCCTTTACTTTTCAGCATTCCAAAGAGACCATTCCCTCCATGACACCCTGGCTCATTCCTCAAGTTCTGATTTTTCTCTTTTTTTCCTGCAGAGCTGCAGGAGATGGGGGAGATGTTAAATGAGTATGTTTTGGAGAAGGATATGGAAGATATAGAATGTGGAGAAATAGATGGTGACATCTTGAAAAATGACCATATTACAGAGGAGTGGTGCTGGATGTCTTGAAACGCATAAACGTTGATAGATCCCCAGGAACTGATCAGGCGTAACCTAGAACTCAGTGGGAATCTCGGGAAGTGATTGCAGGGCCTCTTGCTGAGGTATTTGTATCATCGATTGTCAGTTGGCTTTAAGAGGGAAAGGTAAAAGAACATGGTACCGCTAGTTAAGAAAGATGGTAAGGAAAAGTGAGGAAATTATAGACCTGTGAGCCTGACATCAGTAATGGGCAAGTTGTTAGAAGGAATCCTGAGGGACAGGATTTCCAAATATTTGGAAAGGCAAGGACTGATTAGAGATAGTCAAAATGGCTTTGTGCATAGAAAATCATGTCTCACAAACTCCATTGAGTTTTTTGAAGAAGTAACAAAGAGGATTGATAAGGGCAGAGTGGTACACGTGATTTATCTGGACTTCAGTAAGTCTTTCGACAAGATTCCTCATGAGAGACTAGTTAGCAAATTTAGATCTCATGGATTTCAGGGAGAACTAGCCATTTGGATACAAAACTGGCTTGAAGGTGGGTGGTGGTGCAGAGTTGCTTTTCAGATTGGAGTGACATAAGGATCAGTGCTTGGTCCACTACTTTTCATCATTTATATAAATGATTTGGATGCTGGATGCGAACATAGGAGGTATAGTTACTAAGTTTGCAGATGACACCAAAAGCAGAAATGTAGTGGACAGCAAAGAAGGTTACCTCAGAGTATAACGTGATCATGATCAGATACGCCAATGGGCTGAGGAGTAGAAGATGGAGTTTAATATAGGTAAATGTGAGATGCTGCATGTTGGAAAAGCAAATCAGTGCAGGACATACACACTTAATGGTAAGTCCTGGGGAGTGTTGCTGAACAAAGATGTTGGAGTGCAGATTCATAATTCCTTCAAAGTAGAGTCGTAGGTAGATAGGATAGTAAGGAAGGCATTTGGTATGCTTTCCTTTATTGGTCAGAGTGTTGAGTACAGGAGTTGGGATGGCATGTTGCAGCTGTACATGAGATTGGTTAGGCCACTTTTGGAATATGGCATACAATTCTGGTCTCCTTCTTAACGGAAGGATGCTGTGAAACCAGAAAGGGTTCAGAGAAGATTTAGAAGAATGTTGCCAGGTTTGGAGGATTTGCGCTATTGGGAGAGGCTGTTTTCCCTGGAGCATCAGAGGCTGAGAGGTGACCTTATGGAGGTTTATAAAGTCATGAGGGGCATGGATAGAATAAATAGACAAGGTCTTTACCCTGGGCTGGAGGAGTTCAGAACTAGAGGGCATGGATTTAGGGTGAGAGGGGAAAAGATATAAAAGGGACTGAAGGGCAACTTCTTTACAGAGGGTAGTGCTTTTATGGAATGAGCTGCCAGAGGAAGTGGTGGAGGCTGGTACAATTACAACATTTAAAAGGCATCTGGATGGGTATATGAATAAGAAGGGTTTAGAGGAATATAGGCCAAGTGCTGGCAAATGGGACTTGATTTGGTTAAGATATCTGGTCTGCATAGACGAGTTGGACCAAAGAGCCTGTTTCCATGCTGTACTTCTCTATGACTCTATGTCCACAGGTCACCATTTTACCAGTAACTTCACCTCTATGCATATGCGTTTCTTTGTCTGTTTCATTAACATCTGTTTTATCTTTTAACTACCAAGTTTATCTTCCAAACCATCAGAGACCTTTCCTTTTATTCTTTTACCTTTCTCTCTTAAAGCTATTCCATCACTAACATTTGTCAATTTTGAAGAAAGTTCAAATGTCAAAATTTGTTTTCTACACAAGTGCCCATGACCAGCTGAGCAATTTCCAATAGTTGCTTTTTATTAGAGAAACTTTTCTAATTGCACTGAATCAACATGCCTGCATGTACATCATAAGAGTACAGTTGCTTATTGTAGCTTTTCTTGTCTGTTGAAAGTGAATACCATCCTCACAAATCCACCATAAGCTGTCTGCAATCACTCTGTGGCATCCTTGATCCAACTACAACTTGGTCAATCCTTCTTTATGCTACCCACCATTTCGCTCTTAAGATGAGATCTCTCAATTATCACTTCAAATGGCTAAAATGCTGAATTTATTTTTCTGAATGTCACTTCTTAAGTCACTGGGCTTGTCACTGGGCGGCACGGTGGCACATGGGCGGCACGGTGGCACATGGGCGGCACGGTGGCACAGTGGTTAGCACTGCTGACTCACAGCGCCAGGGACCCGGGTTCAATTCCCGACTCAGGCAACAGACTGTGTGGAGTTTGCACGTTCTCCCCGTGTCTGCGTGGGTTTCCTCCGGGTGCTCCGGTTTCCTCCCACAGTCCAAAGATGTGTGGGTCAGGTGAATTGGCCATGCTAAATTGCCCGTAGTGTTAGGTAAGGGGTAAATGTACGGGTATGGGTGGGTTGCGCTTCGGCGGGTCGGTGTGGACTTGTTGGGCCGAAGGGCCTGTTTCCACACTGTAAGTAATCTAAGTAATCTAATCTAAAATTAACTCTCACAATTTCACTAATCATTTATCTTATGGATTACATGTGGAATTTTTAGCATACATCATTGCTTCAATATTTCAAAAGCGTTTGTTCCACAGATCTTTATTTAATGCCCAAGTTTCTAAATCACATAAGCACAATATTAAATCCTTATTTTCAAAAAAAACGTTGCTACAACCTTAAGTTTTCTTATAGTTCGCACATCTTTCACCTTCATGAAATTGTTTTTTGGCTATCGCTCCCTTCTAACTTCTGCATAACAGCTATCATCTTCTGTTGTAATCTGAACCACGTCGATTTAAAAAGATAACTTACCTCACTATTCCAGCGTTTTACCCATTCACTTTAATCTTCAATCCAGATCCCTCTCTAACATATACCATGCAAATATCAGCAAGATCAACCAGCATTAACGGCTTACCATGTCACTCCTGCTTCCAAACATAATCACTTCATTCCATATTAGCCACCTGTAAAAGCTGAGAAGCCGGAAGAATATGCACGCTAGAACACGGCATGCTGGGAATTGTAGTCACCGCACGGGCTCTATCGCGACGCAGAGAACTACAGATCCCGGTTAGCAATGCTTTCTTTGCCCCTCCAGAACAAAATGAGTCACAAACTCTGCCCGCTCAATGGGAGCGCGTCGTCAGGGCCAGTGTGAGGGCGGGGCCACATCACCATGGCGATGAGCGCGAGAACGGGATGATGATTGTAAAAAAGCCGATGACGTATGCCCCTCCCCCCCCACAAGGCTTTGCAATGAAGAAAGAACTTGACGGTGAGAAGATGGAGCTTTAGGGAGAGTCGGCGGTGCTTGGGGAAGGAAAGGAATAAGGAAACGGATCGCTAAAATTCAGGAGTGTGGCGGGGGGGGGAAAGCGATACAACTTGGGTGTTTCTATATGTTTGCGTTTCGCCTGTCGTCGTGCTGAGAGAGGAAAAAACCGAAGAGGATGGCCAGCGCCAGTGGTTCGAAAGCGGAATTTATCGTCGGTGGAAAATACAAACTGGTCCGGAAAATCGGCAGTGGCTCGTTTGGTGATATCTACCTAGCGATTAACATTACCAATGGGGAGGTACGTGGTAAGGTGATGGGGTAAAGCCGTCCTATTCGCCCACCTTTCCCCAGTGTGATGGCCAGCGTTGTTTGATCACCCGCTGACCAGTGTGTTTTTTTTTCCTCCCCCCCCCATTTGCCCCATTTCCTTCCTTGACCTTTCTAGGAGGTGGCAGTGAAATTGGAATCACAGAAAGCGAGGCATCCTCAGCTTCTCTATGAGAGCAAACTGTACAAGATCTTACAGGGAGGAGTCGGCATCCCTCACATCCGGTATGTTAAATTGATGAACTTTGTTGTCTTTGAGTGTTTTATGTAACAATTGCCCCCTTTTGAGTGTTTGTGCGGTAGACGACCGCCCTCTCTTTCTTTTCTCTCACCGCTACCCCCCTCCCCCCGGTTTGAAAAACCCAGCAACAGCCTCCGCCAAAAGGCAGGCGAAAAGCTTGTAGCAACAAGGCACTCACTTCTGTTATATAATCTCGTTTTAGTCTTTTTCCATTAATCGAAGCCGGTGATTTTGAGGGCGATGCGTTCGCGTATGTTTATTTTTAAATAAAGATTTCGCTGTGTCCCGAGCGATCACTTTTTTGTGTGTGTGTGTGGCCTAATCTTACCCGACCTATGGTGTCCTTTCCTTTACCCGGTTGCAGTTCCCCTCTCTCGCTCTTCCCCCATACCTCTTACCACCCGCCCCAAACAAAAAAAAAACACTCTGGTAGTCAACGCTCTTCGCCTTTTGAAAATCAGTCCGCAGGCATCGGGTTTTCTTGAGAAATGTATTCTCCAGGTGTTTTCTTTGATTTGTGTTCTGGCATGTACAGTGCGGATGACTGCGTGGAATGGCTGCTCTTTTGTTGTGTTTTGCACGGACATGTCATAAAATGGCGGATCGACGTGATTAAGAGCAAGTTTCATATCAGATTTATGTATTTTCGTGGTATCCCTGGTGATTTATTATTTCTGGCTCCCAAGGTGCTTGCGTACAATCTACTTAAATTACATATTTCTAAGACAAGAGGCCTCTTTTTGTTGGCTAGCTTGAAATGAACTACTTTTGTAGTCGACGACTTTTGTCTAAGTTTACAGACTGAGGAAGTACCTCGGTGTCTCCATTCAAAAAGTGCACTTACGTTTCCGTGTAGTTCTAGATAATTAATAGGGAAAATTTTAAATGTATATAACCGCAGGTGAAAGTGGAAACCTTGACTGGGGTAGCTTAACACTTGAATGGTGAGTTAAATCAAACAAGTGTAAAGAAATTCAATTATATGACAAAGTTTTCACAATGTTAATGAGGAATATAGGTCATAACACTGCAGGCTAGGATGGTGGGCAGTAAGGAAATATTGCATTTTGAAAAAAAAAACTTTGCCCCAGTTGCAAGAATAATTGATCCAATTTACACATCACTTTAAAATTTACAAGGGGAGCTTTGTGGTAAAAAATTAAAACAAAAAATAATATAATGGTTTCCACCTCATAGTAATTAAAAATTGTCCCAAACCCTTTCTTCTTCAAGCTGTCGGAAAATTATTCCATTCTTTCAACGTGAAAGAAAACCAAATAAGAAGTCTGTCTGTTTAAAATGTTAGCTTTTCATGCTGAGCAATTGAACAAAAATGAGAAGCTCAGGTGGAATGCACAGTAGATATGTCTATGTGAGCCTTCACGTCTGTCTTCTCTACAAAACAAGTGTGCAGAGCTGGTGGAGCTGAAGACAAAATACCTGCATTGTTGAGAAAGTTGATGACCTTTGTGGGAAAATTAACTGTTTCACTCCTCAAGGTGACTCTTTCTGACTATTTCCATCAACCATGGTACTTTTGCTTTTGGATATCCCTAAATGTATTAACAATTCTTTGCTTGAGTTTTGCGAAGTGGTGCCTGGATTTGCATCTTTGAAGCAATATAAGTTTTATCATAGAGTTGAACAGACCACTAAATTGAGAGAATTGCAGTCAGTTCTATTGTGTGAACCAAACAATGTGGGCAGGACTACACAAGAAGTGTTCAATGCCAACATAAGTTATTCATTTATGAAGAGAAAGAAAGGAACATTTTTTGAAATGAAAATTTAAGAGCTAGAGTACAAGTAGAGAATCAGAAAAAAAAATTAGAATCTTCACTTTTTTTATCTCGGGTTTTGGAAAAGGTGAGGAAGCAATACTTCGTTTGGTTGTAATTGAACTGGGTTGTTATGTTTTTGCTTTGGTGTAGTTTTTAAAGAGGATTTCAAAAACCTACTCAGAATTTGGTGCATAGGAATTTCGTTTTGAAAGTATAGAAAGACAATTGAAGTGAAACCAGGAAACATTCTCAAAATTCTAGAAATGTAGCATTCTGTTTTTCTGCAGCCTGAAGCCTTTTGGATCATAAGACCAAAGTTCTGAACTGGAGTAGACCATTTGACCCCTCGAGTCAGCTCTATCATTCAGTAGGATCTTAGCTGATCCGATATTGCTGGCATCCACTTTCTTGCTCTTTCTCCATAACCCTTGATTACCCTACTGATCAAGAATCCTCGGCAGTCTTAAACATACACAAAGACCCTGTTCTAAACTGCTCTCTGTTTTAGAGAGTTCCAGACATCTGATCCTCTGAAAATAAATTGTCTTGTCTCAGTCTTAAATTGGTGCCCCTTTATTCTGTGACTATGCTTTGTCATCAGGAACAACATCCTCTCTGCATTTATCCTGTCAAGCCCCTTAGGAGTCCTGTTTCAATGAGATCACGTCTTATTCTAAATGAGTAGCGACCCCACCTGTGTAGCCTTGCTTATAAGAACAATCCCTTCCTATTAGGGGTCATCCAAGTGACCACATGTGAACTGGCTCCAATGAAATAATGATTTTCTTTGATTAAGGGGAGCAAACTGCTCTGCCCTCGAGATTTGATCTCACCAGCACCTTGTGCAGTTGCAATGAGACACACCTAATTATATCCTCCATACTTCTTGAAGGAGGGCCAGCGTTCCTTTCCTTCTGACTTGAAACATTAAATCGGATTCCTCTCCTCCAGATGCCAGACCTGTTGAGTTTTTCCAGAAATTTGTTTTGTTCCTTTACCCTTCCTGGTTAACTGCAACACCTGTGTACATCCTTTGTTTCACTCACAAATACCCCCAAGTCCCTTTTGCAGCTTTCTGCAGTTTTTCTCCTGTAAATAGTACTGCTTTCCCTTGCAAAATGAACTGCTTCACATTTTCCTACATTATGTTCACAGCCTCGCGTTTTGACCCCCTCACTTATCAATATCTAATTTTTGTAAACCCTTTGCAACTTGCCTTTCCAACTGTTTGTCTGCAATTTGACTACAGTACATTTGCCTCCTTCCTCTAAGTCATTAATATAAAATTGTAAACATTTGTGATCCTAGCACTGATTCCTGTGGAACCCCACTGTTTACAGATTGCCTGTCTAACTGAGAGCCCTTTATTCCCAACTCATGCCCAGTAGCCAGTTCTTCATTGTACCCATGTACTACCTCCAACACAATGGAATCTTATCTTGTGACTTAGCTTTTTGTGAGGTGCCTGCTGAAAGTCCAATTACAACACAGTTACTGATTCCATACTATCTACTCTGGTTGAGACTTGCTGTCAAAACTCTAAATTAGTCAGGTTCAACTTCCCTTTCATAAAGCCATGCTGACTTCGATGCGATGATGGTTTTCCAAATGTGACTTCTGATGGATTCTGGTTCATTTTTAAAAATTTAAAGTTTGGGATTGTGATTAAGAATGTGCAGGGCGTTGGAGTCAAGATGCAGCTTAACCATGATCTGATTAAATGGTGGACCATGGACAGGCCAAGCTCGTCTTTGTGCCTTTATTTGTAAGGCAATTGTTACAATATTCGTTAGATCTGAAGACCTTTCCTGGAAGATTTTCGTGTGCTATATTTGGATTTCGCATTTGGGAAACAAACTACCGTGTGATTGGAGCCACATAGAATAGAATATGGATGAGTATCTGTTTATGGAGCGAAGAAGGTATTGTACCATTTGCTTCATTTGAGTCAGCTCAACAGCATTCTTTCTCAATACTTGCTATTTTAGCAATTTGAAGTTTGGAGACATTGTTTGAGTTTTTGCCACCTGCATGTATTGGGCATTTTGTATCAACTACGTGGTTGGGGTGTTTATTCTTGTAATGTTTCCTGTGAATGGTTAGGGTCTTGACTTAGCTAATGAGTTGATGCAAAGTAATTTGGTGTAGGAAGCAGTGGCAGACTTGATAAATTGCTCTCATCAAATTGTCTAATCCATTTGTCATATCCAAGTATGATCAGAATTTTCAGATCGCATTTTAAGTTTATGTTGGGTTATATGAAGTGCAATCACTTGTAATTTGTTTCTGTCCTGAGTGTTGAAAGATGGGGAAATTCACTGAAGATTGCTGTTCCTCATGGGTCTTGTCCTTAGTAGTAATTGCCCCATCCCTCTCCCTCAGCAGGTCATGTGAGGTTGGGGGCGGGGGAATCTCAGCTGTGACTGCTTAAAACATTTTAGCTTCTTTCTTCAAATTGAGAGCCTTCTTTGTGCACTTCTGTTCAGCGAGGCTTTAGTTGCATTGCTTCCTTGAGCCAACCAAATATCTTTATGCAAACTGCATAGCAAGTGTTGTCTTGGTAAAGCAACTTAAATTATAACTAAACTGCTAGTTTTCACATTTGTAGCTTGCTTCATTGGTCACCATGTCATACAAGCAAGATTCAAATAGTTGTGGTTCTGCTCGCCAAGCTGGAAGTTTTTGCTGCAAACGTTTTGTTCCCTGGCTAGTATATAAAACTGATGATGTTCCCTAGCCAGGGAACGAAACGTTTGCAGCAAAAACTTCCAGCTCGGCGAGCAGAACCACAACAACGGATACCCGAGCTACAAATCTTCAATCAGATTTTAAGATTCAAATTCTCAATTCAGTTCAGTTCTAAAGATCAAATATTTGTCTGATATTAGACTAGATATGCTTCTCTGGTTTCATGGCCATTGTGAAGCTGTTAATAAGTTGCAATGCAGTCTGTTATTTATATAATATATTTAAAAGATGGCAACAGTATTTGATACATTGAGAACCTAGTTCTGCATTAGTCCATTGCTGTTTTTTAACTGGTTCTGATGACTTTTTGCCTGAAAGAAAAAGTTGCAAGTCATTCATCAATGAACGCTGATTGCATTATGGTCAGAACTGTAAGCAATGATCGCAAAACTTGGAATAAAACTCCATTTTATGCCAAATGGCCCTCAAACAGAAGATCTTCTTGATAACTAACTTGTGACCGTCAGTTCAGACCATTTTTGATCAGCATATAGCTTCAACAAGACTAACTGGTTAAGGGGAGTATTAAGATTAATTTTCAGCTCACTAACCAAGGTTAGGGCGGTCAGTGGTGCATGTACTGCTGTACGGAGTGAGAATGAATTTGTGCATCAAGCTTTTAGAAGCATTTAACTTTAAGACACAATTTGAAACATTTTAAATGTCTGCTGTTGGGTAAGGATAATTGAATTAAAATTAGAATTTGTAAATTACATAAATTGTCAGCAGAAACATTGTACAAATAAAGTAACTATGTTCAGCTTCGAAAATGTTCACCTAAGTGAAAATCCTTAACTGTAAAATCAGATGAAACGTGTATTATTTGCCTAGTATTTTGAATTTGCTGATTGTTAACAACTGTTAGACAGCTGGTTTGTTCAGGATTTGAGTCCCACCCAGATATGTTGCCAAAAGCAGCTGAATGTTGCTCCTAAATATTTGAGTCTAATTTCTCATAGGTGGGGCAGTGCCACCTGGTGAAAGAACTGTAGGGCATCCTTTGTGTTTGCTCAACTGACTGAATCAGGAAGTGACAAAATGTTGTCATAAAGATCTAATTGCATTTTATCTCAAATTTGTGATTGCAAGTCAGGTATGGTTTTATTGGAGTAAAGGGTGTCCTGCAACTAAAAAGCCACTGCAGAGTGATTTTTTGAATTGCATAAAGACACCAATTAATGCTGCAATAATGTGAATCCAATCTCTGAACTTCAGCTATCACTGAATTGAAATTGAAGTACATGAGGAATGATTCAGACTGCAACTCCACGGTTACAATTTACTGTCAGTAAAGCCCAAAATAGGAACAGTTGCATTTCTATGCCATTGTGACTTCAAATATTTATTTGAACACTCTCATTTGTTATGGTTCTGAGCTGAATTGTCTTTGCTTTAAAAATCATTCCAGAGGAAGTTATGTAAGAAATTAAGATTTCTGACACCTTGATCTTGTTTTGTAATCCCACAATTGTCTCAGTGCATTGTTTTCTTCAAGATAACGTCAGCTTGTTGAAACTCCAATATATTTTGTACAGATTAAAATTCTAAATCCTTAGTTCTATCCCAACATTATACTGGCCCTTTCCAAGTTTTTTTTATGGGAGTACTGTAAGAAGCTTATTTTAGAATTGCATTTTTTAAAATCAATGTCAGATTGTAGTAGCATGGAAGCATGCGTTCTTAAATGTTAGATAAAGAGCAAATCTGATTCTGTGGCAGCATTCCCTAACCTCTTTATTACCTAAATTATTATTTTTACATATCAGTTTGCTAAATTAGAAAGTAAAGACCAGGAGATGGCCATTTGTTGTCTCAAGCCAGTTCTGCCATTTGATAAAATACTTGTTAACTACATTTTTAAAATTAAGGTTTAGCCTCTATTTGGAATTTTCAATTCTGGGCATCATTTACATATCTATGTGAGAGCTTTTGACTACAGAAAAACTAGATTTTGGGCTGAGGGTTACATGGCTAGATTGAAGAAGCAGTGTTCGTTCACTCGAGAGAGGATGAGAGGAAATTTGATAGTGGTGCTCTTAAAGTCATGAGGTTTTATGCAGTTTAGCCTGCGAGAAATCCTTGCCTGAGGGTTAAGAACAGAGGACCGATTGCAGTGAGTGTTTGAGACTGGGAAAAAGTTCCATGGCAGGTGACATGAGTAGATTCAATCTTGCCTTTTAAAGGAAAATTGGATAAGCCAGTGCAGCAAAGAATAGCTGTGCTATGGAGAGCATATGAATGGAGCTAGCTAAATTTCTTCTTGAAGAGATCTAGTCCAATGTCAATATGCCTTTAGTAAAGTTAACCAAATCTTTCTATGTTTTCTTGTTTGTATTCCACTGGACTGTTTTTGATTTGAAAACGCCATGTATAATCGTTCTGTCACAAAATCAATGTGTGCTAATGATTTGTGAATTGTTTGCTTATAGGTGGTATGGACAAGAGAAGGATTACAATGTCCTAGTTATGGACTTGCTTGGACCAAGCCTTGAAGATCTTTTTAACTTCTGTTCTCGCAGGTTCACGATGAAAACTGTTCTGATGTTAGCTGACCAGGTCTGTATTAAGTGTATAATAAATCCTGGTTGGATTTCTAAATGTTTTCAGTATAAGTGCATGGGTGTGGCTGCTTAAAATTGAATGTCATGTTGTGGGAGGCTGCAATTTCCAACTTGGATACCCAATAACCATGGGCAGTGTGGTGGCTCAGTGGTTAGCACTGCTCTGTCTCTGAGCCAGGGACCTGGGTTCAGTTCTAACCTCAGGCAACTATCTGTATGGGGTTTGCATGTTCTCTCCATGTCTGTTTCTGCTGTATGCTCTAGTTTCATCCCAGGTCCAAAGATATGCAAGTATAATGAATTAGCCATGGTAAGTACAGGGTAAGAGGAATAGGACTGGGGAGCTGTTCAGGCATTTGGTACAGAATTGAAGAGCTGAACAGCCTCTTTTTACACAATAATAACTAATCATTATTGTGCATGCTGTCACGGCTTTGTGACAGATATCGAAAGCATATGCACACCTTGAATGTATCACAATAGTGGTACCATTTATCAGAAACTTAATTGTCTAGCCACATAAATGCAATGCTGACAAAGTGGCGCATAGTTCACTTTGTGTCCCTCAGTCTTTCCAATATCTACAAGATACAAGTCAGGAGTGTGATTAGCAAGATAAATCGCCACCCCATCACCTCTTTAAATGTCAACACCATCCACTGTTGCAGCAAGTGACAGCAGTAGGTGCTATACATAGGATGTGGTGCAGGAACTCTGCAAAACTTACAAAGTCATGACATCTACCAACTAGATGGATGAGGTCAGCAAACTATGATATCACGTCTTGCATGTCTCTCACCATAATTTGGCACTGCATAACTGTTGCCCACTGTCAGTAGATCAAAATCTTAGAATTTTCTCCCCAGTTGCACTGAGTTTTCCTACATAGGCTGCAAAAGGTCACAAGGCAATTTGACACTTTCTGACACAGGTTGGAGTAAGCAGTAAATGTTTGTCTTAAAAGTGATATTCACATCCCAAGAAGAAAAATGAGTAGTAATCAAATACAGAAGTTTTTATGCTGTACTTCTTGACTGTAGTAAATCATAATCACTAGCATGTTTATAAGACCAAAGTGGCCTTATTATTGTTCTGCACTTACTACAAAGCAAGTGGAGACCAGCTACATCTTGCTTTTTTGTTTGTAGGCTATGTTTAAGACCACTATTACTACCAGGTTGAGCATCATATGTGCGTGCATTGAGTTAGTGTGGCAGGACTGTCACTGTGAAATCACAGGCAACTGCTACACTAATGCAGATGGTACAACTCCTCTTCAAAGAGAAGAGGCATCGCACCATCACCTGTAATCCTTTAGAATGTGATGTTACAGTCTGGTTACCGTTAATGTTACTGATACCCTGTAGTAGTTAATATTATATCATTAAATGTAATTGTTTCAGAAAATTATATATTGAAATCTAATTGCTTAGGTAACATCATTGTCACTTTTTCTTACTGTCAGGATGGTAGGTGCATGGTGCACTGAGACTTGGTAATTTCTTAGACAGCAATGTCTCTGCCCTTGAATTTAATTAGTTAAGCAAGTGATTGAAAGGTCTAGACTTCCCAAAGGAAGTCTTTGACAGGCTAAGATAAGTGCTATGGGTTGTGATAGTTGTGTAAATAATAGTCAGAGTTAATTGTGAATATAACTTAAAATCTGAATTCATTCTTGACCATACATGTATGTGCATACACAGGACGTAGCGGTAACTTTAATTCCTGGCTGCCAATGGCCATATTAATACCATGAATTTACTTGTTAGATTTCTAAATTATGGTACCTCTGAAAGGAGAAGAGTTACTCACTGTTGATTCTAGGTTAATGCACCTGCATTGTTCAACCTCTCATCTCTTCCAGTGTGAATAGCAAACGATTTCAGTTTGCATCGGTAATATTTAGAATAATAGTACAAGAGCAGAGTTCTTAGGTGTGTGCGCAACAGAATTTTGAAGATAGCAAGATATGTTGGGAAATTAGCCATTCAGGAGCTTGGGCTTATAAATAGAAGTATAGACAATGACCAAGAAAAAATGAGAGCAGTGGTTATTCTTATGGGAGTATTGTGTCCACTTCTGAGAACATTTTAGAAAGTGCGTTGAGGGAGTCGAGTAAGTATTTGAGAAACTTCATTTGCCTAAATTGGTGACATTGGGGCTGTGGTAACATAGTGCAGTTTTAGAAATGGTTTGATGGAGCTGTTCAAAATAACAAGGGCTTTTGACCGCTTTCGATAGTGAGAAACTGTTCCCTTTGTTATGAAGGTTTTTTTTTTAAAAAAAAGAGGCCGTGGTTTTAAGTTGGTAGCATGACCAGGAGTGATCTAAGGCAAGTTTTTAGTAGCATTGAAAATTTGAAATGCATATGCTCACAGTTTTGTAGTGGTAGATTCAACTGCTGCTGTCAAATGGGATTTTGCTAATTACTTAGAGAACACTTACAGGATTGCTAGAAAATTGGAGTGGGACTCAGTAAGTTCCTCTTGAGAGCTGGCAAGTACACGATTATCCAATGGCAGCCTTCTTTGCTGCGACTCTTTAGAGTGTCAAAGTAGTCAAAAATAGGGTAAGCTGTTGAAATTACAGAACTCTGGAGTAGCGAATAATCAACTCTGAAGATCTGTTTTAATTTTCTGACAAAATAATTCCTTGCTTTGCCATTCAGTGCAATAAAAGCTGAGATCTGTGTTTTAGTTCATAAGGTTATGTTGGATTAGGATTGTAATATCATGGACAAAACATTCTGGAAGAGAGAATGAACTTTTGCAAGACCTCTCCTGTGTACGCTTAAATTCCAGAATATTCCCATGGCTTTGCGGCTTTTTAACTTCTGGGGCGATCAACAGAGTTCCGTTTTGTCTTTGTATGCTGATAAACTGCAATGACATTGATTTTTTTTTCCCTATGGGGTCTATTTAAGTATAAAGTGGACTTGGAATAGTGATTGCTATATAGAATACAGGTATATTAAACTTGATTGTTTGTTTTATGTGTGCAATGCCATGAATGTTTCCGTGATGTGAATGACACTGACTCTACAATGCAGTCTTAGTTAACTTTCCAAAACTTATAACAGTTGTTTAAAAGTTAACATTTAAATATTCAACATTGAAGTTTTCACTGGAGTGATTTAGATTGCATGGCTTTAAATGGAAAGTGAGGTAAAAAGCAGGAGTCAAACCATCCTCCATTGTCATTCTGTCAGTGCCATTGGAAGAATGATTGAAGTTTTTAAAATTTTTGTTGCATTCATGTTAAACCATTTCATTCAATGCAGTTTGTGCTGTGCAAATTGGTAATTTTATGAAAATGGTAGAATTTGGGTGATCTGAGTGGTTACTACATTTGAAGCTTTAAAAATATTCAATAGTTATATTGTATACAGCCTAGGAATAAGGTTGGCTCTTAAGAGTTTTCAATCAGTCACTCTGAGCAGATTGTGAGTTACTGAATAATCATTTCAGTCAGTTGGATGGTGATAGTTTGACTGGTCTAGCCACCTGACATTCCCAAATACTTTGGAGCAGAGAGAAAAATAAACTGTTCCAAGAATATGCTGTTGCAGCAACTATCAAGCATTTAGAACTCCATGAAGTCAGGAGATGCTATTAGATGTTGGGTTTAGGGAGCTGTAGAACCTGGGGAAGAATTTATTGTTTAATGCAACTGTGAATGAGGGTGAAAGCAGCCTATCAGCAGTACTTTGTTTTGCAGCTGAGCAAGATTAGAGCTCTGAAATGAATTAATGTGCCATCTTCCTGAAGCTGGAGGCAAAAAGCTGCAGATACTGGAATTCAGAGTAGACAGAAAGGAGACTGGAAGAACACAGCAAGCCAGGCAGCAGCAGGATGTGGAGAAATCAACATTTCAAGTATAACTCTCCTCCATCTCCTGATGCTGCTGCCTAGCTTGCTGTGTTCTTCCAGCCTCATGCTTGTCTACCTGACTGAAACTAGCTCTGTGTACATGAAAATATGTTGAGTATATTTTCAAGAATCCAGAGCAGCAAAATCCTGATTGGGAAATGGTCTGGTAATCTCCTAATCTGAAGTAGAACAGTATAACAGAGTTCTAAAGGTCTTGAAAGAAAATTATTTGAGATCCTTTTGTAAGGTTTATTTGATATCACCATTTCCTAGCGATTGCAGAAAAGTCGGTGACATCTATCTTGATGGCAATTGGCTATTTCATGTGATCTGTGGGTTAGTTTTTTTTGTTGCCCACATTTAACTGAGTTTAGGTCTGGCTGTTGGAAATAAATTATATACATCCTGGATTATTTTGCATAGCAGTGTTCAATATTTGCTCACAACTCTGGAATATTGTGACCATGTTTTCTTGGCAACTATCTGGGATTTCTCACTTTTTTAAAAAAGATACTGATCTCCAGTCAGATCATTGCTTAACTTTGGTCACTTCTGGGATCATAACATCATATTTTCAGCTTTTAGTTCACTTCATGTAACATTGGTCCTTGAGTATTGTGTAGTTGAGTCTCAAAGTAGTATGAATATAACTTTTTGTTTCTAGCAACCAAGTTTTCTCTCCATTTCTGTTTTTCAGATGATCAGCAGAATTGAATATGTGCACACAAAGAATTTTATTCACAGAGATATCAAACCTGACAACTTTCTAATGGGTATTGGACGTCATTGTAATAAGGTTGGTATTCACACTGAAGTATTTAATAAATCAGGAACAATTTAGCAGAAATCTAATATAATGAAAAATGCAGAAAGTTGTTCTCTCCCAAAAATAATCATGTAGAAGTTAATTTTTATTGTCTTAGATACCTATTTTGGTAACTATAATTTTACTATGGCTCCATTTAACTTTGCATCTTCTGTTTTAAAACATGATGAAAGTTGTAATAGACGGAGATGTGCACTTTAGAAGTAAGATGAAATATTACTTATCTTCCTAGCAAGTTAAATGAAGGCATAATGCATTAATATTACCTGGATGATAAGTTTTAAGGTGTTTTGTTTAAACTTTGTGTACAAACAGACAATGGAGTGTGTAAAATAAATGAACAGCTCTTTTTCTGCACTGCCCAATGCCACCAACCTATACCCTGCAAAAAAAAACTTCAAAGCTGTTCTTGTAACAGCAGCATTGACTCACCTGCAAAGTAAGTTGTTGCAGCTGGATTGGTCAAGTGATGCATTTTTCATTATGACTGAATCTGAGTAATACTGCAATAATTTGAAGCAAACCATTGGTCTGTCTACCTCTAATTATCAGTTTATTCCCTTGGTACATTCTGAAAACCCTACATTTTATTTCTCAACAAATCACTCAGTAAGATTTAAGATCGTGAGAAAAGATGAAGGCAGGCTGGAAGTAGGAGGCCTAAATTGGAACCAGGCTGATATTAATGTAAGATAAGATTTAGCCAAAGTGGACTGGGAACATTACTTGCAGGAAAATCTACAATGGAACACTTGGAGTCTATCAGAAGGAAATTGAGTGCAGGAGCTCACATTCCTTGTAAAGGAGAAGGATGCGATGTGAGTTCAGAGAACACTAGATGTTGAGAAAAATGCAGGAATGGATTATGAAAATCACTGGAATACTCAATGCATATTGGAGAAGGGCTATAAAATAAGGTGAAGAGGGACATGATACTAATAGTGACAAACAAAATGAGAATACCCAAAGGCATTTTTTTAAGTATGTTCAGGGACAGAAGGATAACCAGTGTGCGAATTGTGTGAAAAAGTAAGAGACAGGTTAAGTTTTAAATGCGTACTTTGTATCTTTCCTTACTATAGAGAAGGATGGTGCAGCTATAGAAATTAGCGAGGAGAACTGTGGTAACTCCACAAATTGGAATAGGGAGAGGTAAGGCAATGGTCTTAAAATTGATTAAATTCAAAGGCTCAGATGAGCTGTATCACAGGCTGTTGTGGGAAACCAGGCTGGAGATTTCGACCACCCTAATTTGAGATGTAAAGTAATCTTTGGCACAGGAGTGTTGTCAATTTGACAGGAGAACAGTTAATGTGGTACCATGATTCAAGAAGGGTGGTAGCGATGGACCAGGGACCTCAAGGCCACTGAATTTAATATCAGTGATAGGGAAACCTTTGGAAAAGTATTGAGGGATATATTTACTTTGTACTTGAAGAGCTCTAATCATAAATAATCAAGGCCTCGTCAGGGTGAGGTGACATCCAGTAAATTGAAGCATTTTGTGGCAGTGACTAAGATGTATAGATGAGGTTGGTGCATTTGATGTAGTCCATGTGGACTTCACTAATGCTGTTGACAAGGTATCATATTCTAGACTGGTTAAGTAGACAAGACGTCATGGATTCCAGTGTAGTGTGGCAAATTGAATCCAAAATTGACTTCATACCAAGAGGCAGAGGGTGGTGGTCAGAGATCGTTTTTGATTTGAAGCTTGTGTCCTATGGCATACTGTCAGGATCAGTGCTGGTGCTTTTACATTTGTACACATTAATTTCCTTGAGTGTAAGAAACTTACCAATGTTGTGAAAATTGGTGATGTGGTAAATAGCAAGGAGGAAAGCCTTACACTTGGGACAATATGGACAGTCTCATCAGATGGATAGGGGAGTAGCAAATGGCATATCATCTGGAAAGAGTGCAGATTTTTAGAGGAAAATAAGGCTAGAGGAGTACATCATGCATAATAAGACCCTTTGAAGTACAGAAGAGACATATGTGTCCATGTCTTCAAAATCTTAAAGAAACAGAACATCTGGGTAAAAGCAAAATAGTGCAGATGCTGGAAATGAGAAAACAAGAGCAAGTACTGGAGAAACTCAACAGTCCTGGCAACAGAAACAGTTAGTATGTTATGATTTCAAACTAAATATGTCAGCTTTTTTTCCTCCATAGATGCTGCCAGACCCAAGTTTCTCCAGCATTTTGTCTTTATTAAGACAAATGAATAAGTTGATTAAGAACACACATGGGTTATTAGCCTTTATTATTCAAAATGGGGACATGCTGGTGTTGGAGTGAGTTGGAGAATATCAAAAATCAGACGACACCGGGTTTTAATTCAGTGAGTTTATTTGAAAACACTAGTTTTTGTAACACTGCTTCTTCATCAGGTGTTAGTGAGAGAGGCAAGACTTTAGGTACAGAATTTATAATAAAAAGGTCAAAGGGTCATGCATCTCATGTGAACGAATTGAACAGATGGATCTTAAATCTTCAATCCATTAGAATGTAGGTTCATGTTCTGATTTAATATGCAAATACCAGAATTTCTTTAAAGTCACTGCCCTGAGATAATTTTGTGTAATCAATATAAAGAAGGGTGAGACCACCAGTCAGACAATGTATACCAGACTCTGGCACGTTGGTTTGAGGACGCCAGTGGGAAAATGCAGAATGTTATTCCCAAAGGCCTCAGCAGACTTCTTGTCCAACTATGACACAAGTTTTGCCATAGTCCACAACATATGCAGACTGTTTGACTCTGGGTCTATACTTGATGGAGTTTAGAAGGCTGAGGTTTCTAATGGAAACATATGGAATACTGACTAGCCTGGGCAGTAGATGCTGGGAAGATCTGTGTTGATAGGAGAGACTAGGTCCTGAGGGCACTGCCTTAGAGTAAAAGGAGGATGTTTTAGACCAGAGATGAGAAGAAACTTCTTTAATCAAGGTGGTGAATCTATGGAATTCATTGCCACAGAAGATTGTGGAAGCCAGGTCATGGAGGGAATTTAACACTGAGGTAGATGAGTTCTTGAGTATCCAGGGTTACAGGAAGAATGAGGTTGAGAAACATGTCAGCCATGATTGAACAGTAGAGCAGACTCTATGGGTTTACTGGCCTAATTTTTGTTGCTATGTCTTATGATCGGAGGTGTCACCTCCTTTGTGTTGATGATGACACCAGAGCAGTGACATGAAAGAAGTGGGGATTTGCATGTTAATCAATCAAAATCTGCACATCATCTTTTATGAATTGTCTAAGATTTTCCTCTCTCACTAACACCTGATTAAGGAGCAGTACGCCAAAAGCTAGTGTTTTCAAATAAACCTGTTGGACTGTAACCTGATGTGTGATATTTAACCTTTATTATTCAAGGCATTAAAGACACGAGTAGGGGGAGTATGATAGAAATGTATAAGATGCGAGTTAGGTAACAGCTGGAATACTTTGCACAGTTCTGGTCACACACTTTAGGGAGGATATGATGGCACTGCATTGGGTGCAGAGCAGATCAGCCAGTATGGTGCTTGGGCTGGAGATGACTAAGGTACACAAAATTGAGGGGCATGGAATCGATAGTCCCAGTGTTTTTCCTGGCGGGGTCAACCAGAGGTCACCGTTTTAAGATGAGGGCATCTGGAGCTCACCACCTAAAAAGTGGATGGAGGGAGGAGTCACCATAACATTTAAGAATTTAGGCTAATATTTGAAACAGGAGAAAGTGAGGAACTGCAGATGCTGGAGATCAGAGTGTTTCCTGAAGAAGGGCTCAAGCCCGAAATGTCGATTCTCCTGCTCCTTGGATGCTGCCTGACCTGCTGCACTCTTCCAGCAGCACATTTTCAGCTAATATTTGAAACACCATTGCAAACAAGGCTACTGCCAAGTGCTGGCAAAATTGGACTTCAGTAGATAAGTACTTGATGATTAATGGTGTAAAAGTCTTTCCCATTGTGTAAAGCTGTCTCCAGCATTTGGCTCTGTTGAGATCCAGCGCATTTTTATTATTTATCTGTTGATAATCTGATCCCTGTAACAGAATCTCACCTTTTCCAGAGTCTTGACAGTAAAATTTGGAAATGTAGTTCCTGGTATTACTATTCTGTACATAGCATTAAAACGTAGTTGAGTGTACTTTACCAGATGATTTCCTAATTTTAAACTCCTTTCATTTAATCCTCTTTCTGCTCTCCTTAGAATAAAGACCCAGAGTAATCTCTCTCCCATCAAATCTAGAATCTGCAATCTAGTCAGTAATCAAAACTTTTCATATACTCATCTATTTGTGAAATAGCAATTAAAATTGCATCTAGTATCCTGAATGTGGTTCTGCAATACAACTTGTCTGGTTTGTTCTCCACCCTAACATTCTTTTGTTTGTGACCTGGCAATACTGTTCTGATCTTGATCTGAAATCTCAAGGACTCTCTAGCTCTGATGTTACAATATGTTCGCTTTAACACAATCTGCATGAAGTTTTATCTGTGAGCTCTCATGAAGTTACATTACCTGAATTAAGTAGAATCTTCTATTCACCCCTCACTCCCAAAAAAATCCTTTTAGACTCACGAGCACCGGTATTCATAGCTTCTCCACTAAAAGGTAATTATGAACTGAAATTGAAGCCTTAGCATTTGCAGCATCTGACAGTTTACAGGCCTGGCTACTAACTTGAGATTTGGCAGTTTGTTTATTAATAAATATGGTTGGCAATGTCTTGCCAATCTGTTTTATAATATTACCATCTAGCATCAAGCTTCCGACCATATAATCTTAACTGGTTAAATAAACATGGAAGAATAAGAAAACTGTTCATTTATTTCACATCTTGGTTGTGCTTACTGTATTCAGTGTTTATTCCTGATAGAAGGTATGTGACTACAAAATTATTTTGGATAAAATTCAAGGAGTTAAATGTGAATTCTTGTCATTCTTGAAAAATATTTATAATGATACTAGAATAATTGATGTTAATTCCACTTTCATTTCATAAGGAATGAAGTTGAGCTTTGTATGTTTGTGTGCTTGATTGAAGTTTGTCATTTTTGAGCTTGAGCAGACAGGCAGCATTGGCAACATTATGCATGCTGCATTTGATATATTTGATCTGTTTATAGTGACAGATAAACTTGGAGTGGCAAACAGCTTTTTTTAAAAAAAACTCAGGTTGTTTTTATTAGTCACATTGTTATACATCAGCAGAGTATGGTTTTTTTAATGTATAGGTGCTGCTATCCCCTTGAGTTTACCAGAGTCTGCCTGTTTTAATGTCAACTCGGGCCTATTTAATTGTAATCTTTAAAGGAAGGTTGTCTGCAAAGGAATCACCCACCCCACCCAAATAGGCAATAAAATTAGTTACTTTAGGTGTGCCAAAGGAACATCCATGCTCCTTATTGCATACTGCTCTACATCTTATGGGTTTTTTCCCCCTCCTTCATATAGGTGACACTAAAAATATTTTAAGGTTTTAAATTTATTCCATAAGACTGTATCAACAAAATGTTATCTTAGTCAGGGTACAGTTCTGTAGATGTTAATGGCTTGTGAAATAACTTTTTTCACGCATGTTTGGCAGTATGTCAGCAGGCTGGTGTTACTGGTGAAAGCTATGACAAGAATCCAAACGTTGACATCTGAGAAGCAGGAGTAGGCCATTCCGCCCATTAAACTTGCCCTCCAATACATCATGGCTGATTAAACACTTAAATTGCTTTTCTTCACCCCATTGCCATAATCCTGGAGAGATTGAGAAATTTGATTGGCGATCTGCACCTTAAACATTCTCAAAGACTAATATTCCAGTCCTCTGCAGTAAAAATTCAAAAGGATCACAACCCTCTGAGCAAATATATTTCTTATTTCTAACCAAAATGGCAGCCTTTCCCACATCATTCATCACTCATTCTTAAAATCTGTAGAGAATAAAGGACAAGTTTTCCTATTTTCCTTCATAGAATAGTCTTGCCATCCTGTGAATATATCTGGTGAATCTTTGTTGCATTCCTTCTATGGCCATGGTATCTTACCTGAGATGGACCAAACTTCCGCACACTACTCCAGGTGCAATCTAACCCAAGTGCCTGTACAATTGAAGCCAGATTTCACTTCTCGTGTACTGAAATCCTCTAGCAATAAAGACCAACATTCCATTAGCCTTCCCAATGTCTTGCTGTACTTGCATGTTTTTAATTTGTTTCCAGTCTCTTGACATTTGAGAAACATTCACATCTGTTTGTCCTACCAAAATGGATAACTTCAGTGTGGAAAATTATTTAATCTGCCATGTTCTTGCCCTTTCATTCAGCCTTTCCAAATCCTCCTGAATCCTTTTTACAGCCTCATCATCGCACACATTCCCACTTTGTACCATCTGCAAGTTTGGAAGGAGTACTTTTGATTCCTGCCTTCAAATAATTGATATATGTTCTGAGCAGTGAGGCCAAACTACTGATCCTTGTGGTAGCCCACTAGTCGCAGCCTGCCAATGTGAGGATGACCAATTTTATTCCTATTCTCTGCATAAAATAATGATAACTATCATGTTAGTATGCTACCTCCCCCATGTGCTTTTTTTTGACCCGCCTCCTGTGGGTGACTTCTGAAAATCTTAAGTATGCTGTGCCCATTGACGCTCTTTTATCAATTTCGTTAGCAACATCTTTGAAAAACATCTAAAATCCTTGTGCGCTTTCCATAAGAAGTTGTTGGAAAGTACATGGGACCTGACATTTTACACTCCATACTCATGAGACTAGTTCTGTTCCTTTTTTTTAGATTAATTGCAACCAGTGAATGAATCTGGAATTTCTAGTCATTTTTTGGGTCTTTGCACCTTACTTGAATGAAAAGTAATTGCTAGCTGAACCACTACCATTAATTTATGACTTTATTCATCTTCCGACTCAGATTTTTGTGTAATTCTGCATAGTTTTATTGAAAGGAAGAAGCATTTACTTTTTCCTGAGTTTGGGAGTAGGATGAACATTCTTCAGTGTCCCAAGAGCTTGACTGAAGCTAGTTCTGTCTGGAAATTGTAGGGACTAATCTGCCACTCCAGGACTGGGTGGCTGTGCAACCTGTTCTGGCAGGATTGAACTTGGATGAGCAAGGCAGCAAGATGTGTTAACTTTGGACTGTTTAATCAAAACCTTGTTACTCTTGCCTGCATATTCTAAGTTTGTATCAGCATTTTATATCTTTTAAAACTAAATGAAATTTGTGGTACAAAATCGTGTGGCTCATTGGTTACTTGGCTTGGCAAGGTATTCAACTAAATGTTTGTTTTAGCAAGAGACGACATTTATGTGCCATTTATGCAACATTTCAATTCAGATTGTTTTCTTAGTATAACTGTGCATGATGTTGAAATTTGCCCTGTTAGCAATAATGTAAATATAATTGCTAAAATCTTGAGCAGCAGCCTAGGATAGCCCTGTGCTCCAGCAGACAGACTTCCTTTAATAAAGACCACGCTTTCATTAATAAGTACCTATTGTAAGTAAACTGGCATAATTCAGTATGGACTACATGATTGATTACAGTGCATCCCTTATTACTGTAAATTGGTTTTTTTTCTTCAAATCTTGCCTTCAGTTCTATCCTTTTTAGTTACTTTTATGTATTGCAGATGAGTTCACAGTATAGCTTGGTTGAGCTGTATCATGGCCTGACTTAGTCTGTTTTGTAAAATCTAATTATTTGAGCAGCCACCTAACAAATATTATTACTTAGTAATTAGTACATTCACGCTAAACATACTTAATGTTTTCTTTACCTCCGCCTGCATTTAATTTAGATAGTGTTTGCTGACACCTGCAACTGCAATGAACTATGCGTATGCATTCATTCAGGAAGATGTGTGTGAATGGCTCCAAACACAATATCACATCATAGAATTTGTGTAACATGTGCAAATGTCATACTGTGCATGCTCAGTGAAGTGTACGTGATTTTAAAACAAGGTTCACTGGTGGGGAAAGTGTTGTAAGTGAGGAGGAAGACGCTCAAAACAAGGGCCCTGGTGCTTTGAGGCCGCCTTTGCAGTCCCCCTCTGTCTTAATTTTGCACTGTTCTCCCCCTTACCCACCCACCCTGAATCTTCCATCCCCCCTTGCCCCATACTTCCTCCCACTGTCCAACCCTGTACAGAGCTCCACTCCCAATCTGTCTTCTGCCCTGCAGTATTCCTGTGTGCTGACTTTCTTTTCCCTATCTCCCTCTTGCCCTGTTGCTTGCTCTCTTGCTGGGCTGTACCCCGTAGACTCTTTGCATATGTGCGCAACATTTAAAGTGCGCATTTGCTGGTGTCAGTAAATGCAACCAATGGTTTAACCATACGCAACTGGATTCCTGGGTAACTGTGCTAAAATAGCTAATTTGAGTTTGGTATCATGAAAGCACGCAATCGTTGGGCTCAGCACCCTTTGGTTGATTGTTCTAACCCTTGATAAATATTTACAAGTACGCATTATAGGTGATGATGGAATCAGTATTTTTTTCTCCCCCTAGTAAATAGCCTCATCTTCCCTTTCTAAAGTGTTGCTGTTCGTGACTGCCTTTGGAGCAGTACAACAGTTTGAGGTCCCCCGCTTTCGAAGCAAAGGAAGAAAAGTGCACTATGAAACTTAGGAAAAAGCTGTTTGCATACTTTTCTTTATAAATAGTAAACACATCCAATATTGACTTTGAAATTTTTACATGCCCACATATTGTCATTGAATGCACTGACAATTTTAGATTTTAGCCAGTTCTGAGAATACGGCTGTACCTTAGAGACATGTTTGTCTCATTTGAACAATGTATTTTGGAAGTAATGCAACTTAGCAAAAACTTTGGTCATCACTGTCTTTTTTAGTAAAATGTGAGAGGACTGGGTGACAAAATTAAACCTGTTGCACTCAAGTAAATTAAAAATGTTGACGTAATAAGCAGAAAGCACTGTAGTCGAAGTATTCTGTAGACATATTGCTATTGCTAATCAATAACTTGAATTGTAGTGAAATAATTCTTTACAGAAAAGAGTTCTGTAGGTGTGACTTATAAATGTCATCAGATCTGTATTTTAATTGAGAGGGGTAATTGTGCCTGTAATTGAGTGAAATGCTTATCTTAAGCTAATTTAGCATGCCTATTGCCTAATATTAACCATTCTGAAAATTTGACCAAACTATTTTGCCTAACTGCCTTCTACCTCTTCCTTACTGAAGGTCTTGATATTCGTTACATGATCAAATTTTCATTTCAATAACATTTATAATATTACCGTGACCTGAACACTTCCAGCACTTATCCTTGGAAATTGTAAATTCCAAAAGATCAAGTTTCCTCCTATGTAGGCTTTTACAATGTTGTTTTAAATAACAAGGCACTAAATGATCATTGATCTATTTTCATAATTTTTCTTTCTGAAGTTGGAAATGCAACTCAATAGCTAAATCCATAATAGCACAAACTTCAGAACCGTAAGCAGTACCTGCGGGCTTCAGGTTGCATGATTTTGATCATTTCTGTTCTGGCGCTGCCTGTGTCCTTGTACGTTAATAACTTGTCTTAAAGCCACAGGACATAGTTGACTAAGCTTGCCAAATGTCAGCTAACATACTAATACAGGTAGTGTTTTTCCTTAACTGCCACTTTTGCTGTGTCTCTACACCCTTTTGCAGATGCAATTGTGTAATCTTGCTCCCTTATTCATTAAATTTAAGATTGAAATGGGGGTGTTTTATTTAATTTTGAACACGATTGTTTTGCTAAGCTTCTACTGGTTTTTCAATTACTTTAAAAGCACTGTGGTGGTTGTGCTTCTATTGTTTTAATTTAGAACACAAAATTTATAGAGCTGATGTTGGGAAGATGGATGCCATTTGGCTGCCCCTTCTTAAAAGCCTCCGTGTTGCCTGTCTGCGCTGGCCTTTCTATGTCAGCAATAATGTTCATGCACTGCCACAATCTTCATTTGTTCAGTGTTTAGAATCTCCAGTGGGGAAGAGGAAAAGAAGCATGACTGTTAGTCCTTCTCACGATCCAGCTTTCTCAGGATTAAATCAGGTCTGAAACTGTCTCCTACTCAAGCCAACCCTAAATTTATTCTTTCCAATCTGATTTAACGCCACTAGCTGTGTTGGCATTATTCAGACTTACATGGTAAACGTGTTTGTTTTCTTGGAAATTTCTTGTTCTGTTAACTAAATTATTTTCTGGCTATGGTGTGCTATTAGGATTGGGCTGAAGTTTGACAATTTATGTGTAATCTTTTATATTTCTTTGTATCTGCACTGATTTTATTTTAGCCTTCCTCCCTCTGACTGAATTCTGGCTGGGAGAAAACAAACACGTTTGTTCGACCCCCTTTGGCACTGGTGCTTTGTGAACCAGCTGGTTAGGTGTGTCCACCTTTTCATGTCTGGATTTGTTAGCTTCCCACAGTGAGAACTGGCAAAATGGGGCAGGTTGGAGTGTTGGCCTTGACTGGGACTCAGACCAGCCACCATGGAGGTGTTGGGTGAGTGCTACACTACTTAGTCACCATGCTGACTATAGTGACTTTATGTTCCTTAGCTCTGATATTTTAATTACAAGTGAAGCTGGCATACCAAACTTAAGTGCAGGTTGCATCTTCAGTGTGAAAGGGCATTCAGAATGAACAATTGAATAGAATTATTGAGACTTGAGCATTTTCTTCCCAAGATTGTTAATTTAATATTGGCTTTCTGATAACTTTTGAGGGGTTGGCATAGATGTTTGTGGTAGACGAACTGTGCCAGTGTTTTAGCCATTTAAAAAATGTATGTGGAGTTTGTTTTGGATCTTAGGGTGTTTGGAACATATTGAGAGTGATTACTTTTAAAACATGAGTGGTATTTTGATTAAGTGGGTATATTGTCAGAAAGCTTCTAAATGAGAATTAGAGAGCTATGCGACATTAGCTAGAACAGGTAAACCTGCACACTATCACTCAAAAGAAAATTTAGTCAGGTCAAGCAGCATGCTTTAAAAAGCAAGATACTGATTTCGTTTAAATTGACCTTGGCAGAGATGCTATGGCATACCTTTGGAGCAGGTAGATCTTGAATCCAGGGGGTTGCTGTTTTTTCCCTTTTTTATTTTGTCTTAACAATGGTCTGTTTTGGTAATTAACAATATTTATAACTTGTGAAGTTTGGGTGTGTTCTCCATTTGATTGAGAAGACTTTACACTAAAACACAATTAAACATTGATTTAATTTGTCTGGTCAGATACTTTTAATTGGTGTTGTTTACACAAGCCTATTTTATCTCCATGGGGTGTTCCTGTGGAAAAGAGAATTGGAATGGAATTAATGTTCATTTAAAAAAGAGTCACTATTGTTGGCATGAATATTGGAAAGGAAATTGATCACTTAGTGATGTCTATGTTCTAGGTTTGCTGATAGACTAGGCCATCGCCTCCACATTTCAACTATTATCACTAACCTGTTGATCCAAAACATGGCTAATGTTACAGGTTTTGAATCCTTCTACAGCATATTGAATTCAATTTTTTTCATGTCTGGAATTAAAAACTTAATGATGACCATGAAACCATTGCCAATTATTGGAAAAATCCATCTGGCTGAGTAATGTTCTTCAGGGAAGGAAATCTGCCATCCTCACCTGCTCAGTTCTGTGTGAGACTCCAGACCCACAGCAATATACTCTGAAATGATTAGATTAGATTACTTAGTGTGGAAACAGGCCCTCTGAAAAGCAACACACCCAGACCCATTCCTGTATATTTACCCCTTCACCTAGTACTACAGACAATTTAGCATGGTTGTCTGAGGCAGCAGTGCTAACCACTGTGCCACCGTGCTGCCCATTTAGTTTCAAGGCCAGCAAGGGACAGGCAATAAATACTGGCCATAGAGCAGCACCCCCGTCCCATAAGTGAATTTTAAAAACCATTTGTTACAGCAACCATCCAATTTTTACATATCAGCTCATGAAGCTAGAGAACCTTATTTACTTATTGCCCACCTAATAGCTTAAATTGTAGCGATGCAACATTTATGATCCCAGCCATCCATTGGAATCATTTGCAGCCTTCTCATTCTGGCTATGCAAATAGCACAATGGAGCTAAAACACCTAATTTCAAGTGAGTTTGTAAATAAAGTAATGGAATAGTAGGGGGTGAAAAATAATTGGTAAAATGCCATAGTTTAGGTATGAATTCTTCTTAGTGATAAATATTAATATTTATTCATGATTAAATCCAATGACTGTTCTTGGATTTGAATATCCAATGAACAGTTTAATTTCAAGTCTTCAATCTTTATCATTGGATTATATATAAACTGTTGGGCTTGCCCATATGGGCTATTAACCATTAACCATCGCAGTCAAAATTTTATCCAGACAGTGTTAGAATCATAGAATCATACAGCACGAAAACAGACCTGTCAGTTTGACTTGCCCATGTCAACCAAGTTTTCCAAACTAAATTAGTCCCATGTGCTTGCATTTGGCCCCTATCCAAATGTTTTTTTAAATGTTTTAAGTACCTGCGCATACTACTTTCTCTGGCAGTTTATTCCACATACAAACCACCCTTTGAAAATGTTGCCCTTCTCAATGGCCCCTTCTAAATCTTGTCTGACCTTAATTAGGTTTTATCTTGAAATTTTTTTTTGAGCGTGCCCCACCCCAACCACCATATGTGAAAGACGTTTGCTATTCACTTTATCTGTGCACTTCTTGATTATATGAACTTCTATAAGGTCACCCCTCAACCTCCTATAGTCCAGTGAAAAAAGCTTCTGCTCAAACTTGAGCCCTCCAGACCAGGAACATGCTTGTAAATCTTTTCTGAATTGTCTCCATTTTAATGATATCCTTCCTATAGCAGGATGACCAGAACTGTATACAGTAGTCCAAAATTGCCTCAGTAATGTCATGTACAACTTCAACATGTTCCCACCCCTATACTCAACGTGGTCTGAGCAGTGAAGGCAAATACACTGAAAGCCTTTTAATCGCTGCCTACCTATGATGCAATTTGGCAAGCTTTATGTGTTCATCATTGTAGTTTATCATTTATCAGCAATGCAAGTCAAACTTTATTAAACAACAAATAGGTGCTGTATGATTAGACTTGTGTTGCAATTGCAGTTTAAAAATGATGCAGCTGAGGACAAATTACCAGCATCGTATGCCTACTTTGGAGAACAGTAATTAAATCAATAAGTGTTTTGGCTGAATAGTTTGTGATCATTTTTAGTTAATATGGGTAAATTAATAAAATCTTAATTATATGGCATTTGGTTAACAGTTGATGCTAAATGTTTTAATATTGGCCATAGTTGAGAGAATAATTTGACTACTTAGTTACACAAACCTTGTCCTGGATATTTCTTGAAGTTGCATAATTGGAAATAAATTAACTTATAGCTGTGATGAATTGCTTTCAAATGGAATTAGTGCACCAAAGGTGAATGATTTCATTTTAAATGTAATTTTATTAAGCTTTTTTAATGTAATTCAAAGATAAGGCTTTGAAATATATTCTTACTAAGGCTAAAATATGTAAAAGTTTCTTCCTAGTGTGTCTAAGTACAATATGGTTTTATTTAAGTAATCTTCATATGAGTATTAGAACTAAGATGTCCAGGAAGGTAGATGACCACCATCGCTAATCATTCATCTGGCAGATCATAGGCTAGTTGGTTTTTCTTTTAAAAGTTCTTAGTCTACTCAAGAACGCTTTGGAAGTCTGTGGATTTTGATATAACTTTCAATTGTTAAAAACAGTTTTTTGAACCCTAACTTATTTTAAATTACCTTTGCTCACTATCACATACTGTTTCACTTTCACACAAGTTGTTGGTCAATTTGTGACCTCTGTTGATCACAGTTGTCGTGTATCAATTTGAAAATTCTTTTCACCAGACCATTATTTATTGCTAACCCCCAATTGCCCTCAAAATGGTGGTGATCTGCTGCCTTGTACCATTGCAATTTTTGGGATATAGGTGCATACTTTTTATGCTGTTGGGAAGCAAGTTCTGTGATTCTGACCAAATGAATTTAGATATAGTTTCGATATCTGGATAGTAGGTGGCTTGAAGCATTGTAGGTTGTAGGGTTCTGCACTACCTTCTAGGTGATATAATTTGTGGTTTTGGAAGGTGATGTCAAATTATTGTAAAAAGGCTAATATATGAAGAATGATGCACATTAGCTATTTATGGTTCAGTTCAAATTACTTAAAGATTAAATGAGCAAGTAGAACACTCGAAAGTAGTTACGTTTCAACGCAAAACTCTAGCAAGACTCCACCTGGTATACTGAATTGTTCTAGAAACTGCAATTTGAAAGGATAAACTGACTTTGGAGGAACTGCAGAGTAGATATGCCAGAATAACACTAGGGCCAATTGAAACTAAATGCACTTACCCTGTAATTTAGAAGTTTAAAAGACAATTTGATCAAAGTTTTCAATGAGGACCTTAGTACTTGAGAGAAAGCATCCTGCCCCTCTTATAAATGGCAATTGATGCTAGATTTACTATTACTTTTGGCTAATAATGTTAACCCTTATGTTAAAATTGTGGGTAAAGTTCTCTGATTATTATTTGAATGGTGAGCGACATTGGAGGTCCCTTAACCACCTCAGGCACTGAGTGATTTACATTTTAGAGGTAGTCATTGTTGTAATGTGGCAGAAAGGTTCTTCACAGATACATAACCAGAAAATATATTTTAGATATTAAGTCAAGGGTTAAACGCAAGGAGGCCAGTTGAATTTTCTGATCCCTTGAAGTAAAGGATCATTTCCTTCCATTGCTGGTACTTCAGTCAAAAGCTGGTACGGTCTCTGCATAGATGTGCCAGCCGACGTCATAGTTCATTCCTCGAAAGCAAATTCAGCAACTTACAAAGATGTAGCCAGGGTTGGAGGATCTGAGCTACAGGGAGATGCTGAACAGGCTGGGGCTGTTTTCCCTGGAGTGTCGGAGGCTGAGGGGTGACCTTATAGAGGTTTACAAAATTATGAGGGGCAAAGTCTTTTCCCTGGGGTTGGGGAGTCTAAAACTAGAGGGTGTAGGTTTAGGGTGAGGGGAAAGATATAAAAGAGACCTAAAGGGCAACTTTTTCACGCATTTCATGTATGGAATGAGCTGCCAGAGGATGTGGTGGAGGCTGGTACAATTACAACATTTAAGAGGCATGTGAATGTATATATGAATAGGAAGGGTTTGGAGGGATATGGGGCCGGGTGCTGGCAGGTGAGACTAGATTGGGTTGAGATATCTGGTTGGCATGGACGGGTTGGACCGAAGGGTCTGTTTCCATGCTGTACATCTCTGACTGGCAAGAACGCCACCACTGAACACAACATGATATTTATAAATATTAAGTTGTCTTCCTTTTGAGGCATGAAAGTAAAGTATATGCCTATGAAAGTTCTCCATCTGAATCAACTTGTTCCAACAGCAAATTACAGAACATTCCTTTTACTCATGTTGGGATGTGCTGTGGATCCCTAGTAAAGTTAGCATCAGAATATTTAATGATTGAAAATCTGTCATTTTTTGTCATGTTTTGAGGTAGCAAAAATTAAGCTTTCAGACACATTTGGAGAGAGGTGTTGCATTTATTAAACTCTTGTTTATGTTGGGGATGGATTTATTCTGCTCACAAATGATCAGTCATGAAAAAGTGACATTAGTAGAAACTTTCATCCTTTCTGCAATAACTTTGATACTGTGCCTCTCAACCTCAACACCCAATAGCCTTTACATCCAGTTGTATTTATTGTAAAGCGTGGTCACTGGTAGGTTCTTTTTCTTGGGTCTTACACCCTTGATGCAACTGCAACACGCCAACTTTTGTGAACAGCCAAAATGTATTAAGCAAGTACAGTAGAAACTTTCTGAAGGAACCCTTAACACAGTTCGCAGGTTTTGCGAAGCCATGTCAAAGATCTGTCTGAACAAAGGAAACAGTCTTTCCTTTATACAGTACAAGAGTTTCACTTTACAGTCAGTAACGCCCCCAAGATAATCCCCAGCCATTCACCCACAGTACGTGCCACTCAAGTCACAATATGGTGATCACATCATTTCCAGAAGCATTATAGTGTAAATCATCCCATAATAGTCACATCTGTTGTGAATCTTTTTTTTTTAACTTCAGGGAGTAGTCAGAATTTTAATTGCAATGTTCTTATTGATTTTCTGAATAGGGAATGATAATGTAATTCTTTTACTATGAATAACTAGGAATTGGCCATGCAAATTGTTCTGAATGGTGAGGGATGGGAATGGCATTCTATCTTACGTTCCATCTGTAAGACCGGGACATACTGTTTGACCCCCGGGGCATCCAATTTCTTACAGGTCAGCAAAGCAAATTAACCCCTCAACATCTCAACGATCAGTTGATTTGTGCACAGAATTCTCACACAGAGAACCGTGTGGTAAGGATTTTTTTTAGCTTATGATGTTTGTAGGATGAATATTGACCAAGTCAATTTCCAACTTTTTGAAATAGTCCTATGGGATTGGTGTTCAACTGAGTGTCAAAATTAGAGTGGTTCTGGAAAAACACAGCCGTTAGCATCCCACATCAGAAAGGGTTTTTTGCCCGAAACACCGATTTTCCAGCTCCTTAGATGCTGTCTGACCTGCTGATGCTTTTCCAGCACCACTCTAATCTTGACTCTGAACCACAGCATCTGGAGTCCTCACTTTCATCTAGTTCAACTGAGTATGTAGATGCGACTTGAATTTAAAAATCACTTGAAAAATGACACCTCAGACTTTCACCATTGTTGGAGTGTCATTAATCCAATGTACTAAAGTGTTTTGAAATGGTATTTGAACCCATCACCATCTAACATGGATGAATGTGTTATTACTGAAAGAGTTCCAACTAAACTCTGCACAGCAGTATTAAACTAGCTATTCAGGACAGTAACGATGAGCTTGTATTTGGGTGGAGCTGAATTAAACTTTGTCATGATAGCGGTGAGATGTGGACAGTTTTTTTTAGTTCCACCATTTGATTTTAATGACAGGGCGTCCAAGGGCTAAGTTTTAAAAAGGAAAGGCTGACTTAAGTGACCAGTTCCACCATAGAACACACCAGATGGCCTCCTCCTTTAGAGACTGCAATTTCCCTTTCCACGTGGTTAAAGATGCCCTCCAACGCATCTTGTCCACATCCCACACCTCCGCCCTCAGACCCCCACCCCTCCAACCGTAACAAGGACAGAACCCCCCTGGTCCTTAACTACAAACCTTCCCATAAACCAAATCATCCGCTGACATTTCCGCCACTTCCAAAAAGACCCCACCACCAGGGATATATTTCCTTTCCCACCACTTTCCGCCTTCCGCAAAGACCGTTCCCTCCGTGACTACTTGGTCAGATCCATGCCCCCACAACCCACCCTCCTGGCACTTTCCCCTGCCACTGCAGGAACTGTAAAACCTGTGCCCACACCACCTCCCTAATCTCTAACCAAGGCCCTAAAGGAGCCTTCCGCATCCATCAAAGTTTTACCTGCACATCCACTAATATCATTTATTGTATCTGTTGCTCCCGATGCGGTCTCCTCTACGTTGGGGAGACTGGGCACCTCCTAGCAGAGCGCTTTAGGGAACATCTCCAGGGCACCTGCACCAATCAACCACACCACCCCGTGGCCCAACATTTCAACCCCCCCTCCTACTCTGCCGAGGACGTGGAGGTCTTGGGCCTCCTTCACCGCCGCTCCCTCACCACCAGACGTCTGGAGGAAGAAAGCCTCATCTTCCGCCTTGGAACACTTCAACCCTAGGGCATCAATGTGGACTTCAACAGTTTCCTCATTTCCCTTTCCCCACCTCACCCTAGTTCCAAACTTCCAGCTCAGCACTGTCCCCATGACTTGTCCGGACTTGTCCTACCTGCCTAGCTCCTTTTCCACCTATCCACTCCACCCTCTCCTCCCTGACCTATCACCTTCATCCCCTCCCCCACTCGCCCATTGTACTCTATGCTACTTTCTCCCCACCCCCACCCTCCTCTAGCTTATCTCTCCACGCTTCAGGCTCACTGCCTTTATTCCTGATGAAGGGCTTTTGCCCGAAACGTCGATTTCGCTGCACTTTGGATGCTGCCTGAACTACTGTGCTCTTCCAGCACCACTAATCCAGAACCAAATTGAGCCAAGCTCCAGAAATCAATATGTTGTAAACTAACCATGAACTGAAAATAACTTTTTCTTATCAAAAGAGACTGAAACCAGTTAAGTGTAAAAAAAACTGTAATCTTAATTTATACTTGAGTAATGAGATTTGCGTTGGAGATGAATGTCCTGAATGGCATTGTCCAGTTTGGAGGCAATATCCCCAAATGTAGAATGAGTGTGAGCTGTGTTTTAAGCAATCGCCTCGGCACAGCGTTATTAATAAGTTTAGAACAGCGGACTTAGGAGAAGCACTCGGCATGTGCTCAAAGGAAAAAGCAAATGCTGATCTCATGGATTGGAAGAACATCAGAACACTGATCTCAAAGATCTGCAGTATTCAGCTTGCTTGGTCCAGGACCCAGCTAACCAACTATGGTGCTGGTTTATACCTTATACCTCCAGAGCACTATAAGGACTTTAAACTGTTACCTTTTATTTTCCTTTTTGTATTGGAGGTGGTCCCCTTTTTAACTTGTGTTTATATCCTTGCTGCTTTTTTTTTGTCTGGGTTGGGAACTTCCGGAAAAACTTGGAATTGACTTATGTATCCAGTAAACCGGTTAACTGTGTTTAACTGGAATGAAATAGTTTTGTAATACAAAACTATCTTAAATTTTGTTTTGGCTGACTGAGGTGGAAAGTGGGAGCTGATTTAACCCTCTTATTTGTAGCAGGTTTTAAGCTAAAGTTGTGTGGAATATTAAGGTCGTTTTTTTAAAATGAAACTTTAATCTATTTGTAGCTTATTTAACCAAACATATGCAACTGATGTTTGTTGGGGACTGCGCTGGCTAGTTTGCCCGAGTTAAAATCATTTGGGCGTATAGCTAACTCAGTAAGTAGGAACTTGTTTTCCCTTCGCATTGGTATTGTTGCAAATTGTCCTGATAAATTCCAGTTGTAAAGCTTCAATAAAATGTAGTTTTAGTAATAGTCAAATACGAATTTCTATAATAGAGTTAGAGGTAGTGCTGTGGTTTAAGTTAGATATACAAACCAGTTTTGTTTCCAAGGTTGTTCTAATTTATGGGAGAACAACATCAAGTCTCTGACACCACTGCAATCTCATTTCACAAATGAGTCACCTGTGGAATGACAATATAGACTACTTTGCTGAGTACTTGATATAAATTCTTAATTGAAAGTCAGAATTTGATGCATGTTGAAGGTTATTGATCATGTTGCATTACTCTCCACTGTTTGAGAAATGTTATTTTACTACTTCAAGCCGAATGAGCACGAGCACACTTCTTTGGTCGTCACCTATTGAGAAAGGGATGAGGGTCGTACTACTTTCTAGCATTTCAAACAACCGCCTTTAACTTTACCAAAATAACTATCAGTTTTATTTTAGCCAGTGTATGCTAAGAGTCTGCAACATCATTTTTGGATTGCTGCTATGTTTTTTGCCTAAGAGGCAACTTTTAGTTTATTTCCTCAAATCTTAGGTGGCTTTTGATTGAGTTCTCGTCACCTAAAGTTAATTTTGGCTTTAATCAGGATAAATTGCTGCAGAAACTGTCAATGTAACACTTTTCAGTTATTTCAATTCCTGAATTGGAAATTTGTTGTTTCCAATTCCTGTGCCTAAACCTGCGTCAGTTATGCTGAGCATGACGATTACAGATACTTGCTACTGATCAGATAGTGTTAAGGTTCTGTTGTAATTTAATGGTTCTGTTCCTTTGCCTAAAGTCACAAATGGTCATATACTTTCAAATAATTTGAACTCTATATTGTTTTTCTTTGTTCCTGTCTCTCTCTTTCGAAAGGCACAGTGACATTGTTTGGCAGAAAATTATCTCTTATGCCTTGGATCTTTCCAGGGATGGTGTAATGGTTTTCTGTATTTGTGGTTGTGTATCTTTGAAAAGCTTTGGGATAAATATAGAATGTTATAAATAATGGCTACCTTCAGTCTGTAAATGTCTTAAATGAATTTATTTATCCATATACAGAACAACCTCCATTATCCAAATGAGACGAGGGCGGGGAGTATTTTGTTCGGATAACTGAGAGTTTGGATGACGTCCTTTGGATAAGGGATAGAGTTTTTAATGGGACCTTGATCTTGATTGGGTTATGTGAAATTTGGATAATTGATGTTCAGATAATCGAGGTCATTTTGTAATTGAAGAGTCAGTGCAGCATGGTGTCCCCTGGAAACTGATAACTTGATGTCAGGTGCACTTTTATAGTTAACCTGATTGACAGCTTGAGCAGAATACACACAAGTATCACTTTTGTCATATGAGCAAACTCTCAAAGAATACCCGATTATCAATAATACAATACAAATTATCTTTAATTGTTCAACTTTTATATGCAAACATCATTTGAAAGGTTGAATTCATTTTGTGTAAGTTAGTGTTGCTGTACAATTACCAGGATGTACAGTGAAATGGTAAGTTGGAATTATCACTCTAGAATGATACTTAAGTGAGTTTGTGGGCGACACTAGCATTGGTTGACAGTGAGGTGGGAGTGTTAATTACAGTAAGATATAAACAATGGTCAGATGGCTAGACATGTGGCAGATGGAATTTATCCCTGATTGAATATGAGGTGACAGAAGTAAGACAAGGGAGTTCTGAATGATAGGACATGAAGAAGCTCGGAGGCATCTTGGGGTAGTTATCCACAGATCCCTGAAGGTGGCAGGACGGTTTAATGAGGATAATTACGACATATGGGATGCTTACTTTAACTGGTCATATTTTGAGAGCTGTGAGAAACTTTGATGAGACCAGTGCTGGAGTTATACATGCTGTTCTGGTCACCACACTAGAGGGAAAATGTAATTGCACCGGAAGGAGTGCAAAGGTGGTTCACCATGGCATCATCTAGAATGGAGTATTTCAGCTTAGCAAGGCTGGAATACGCTTAGGTTGTTTTACTATGAATCAGAAGGTTGAGGTGTGTTAAATTTCCACAGTGCTGTTGGGAAGCAACTTCATGAATTTTGACCCAGTGACTGCGAAGGAATGGTAACTCCTTGGGAAGGAATGGTAAAGTTTTCAGTTCCATTCATAATTCCTCAGAATATAAAGTGGGCCTTTTTACCATGCAGCACAATTTGGGCAAAATTCAGGCATGGAAGAATGAAGTAACGTTTATACCATGTAAATTCTAGGCAATGACCACCTCCACTAAGGGTCTTGGAAGAGTTGTGTCCAGAGTCGAGAGTGTGTTGCTGGGAAAGCACAGCAGGTCAGGCAGTATCTGAAGAACAGGAGAATCGACCTTTCAGACATCAGGACTCTGATTTCCAGCATCTGATAGGGGCATCAAAAAGTCAGTGTGGACCCACTGGACTGAATGGCCTACTTCCACACTGAGGGCATTGTATGAAATCTGTGGAGCAATTGTTTTTACCAACTTCATTCTTGCTATGTATTGTGCAAATTGTAGCCCCATTGGTTCAAATATGTTTGTCTTGTAATCCAGTTTGTTTAGTAAATGTTAATTCTTGGTGTCAGATTTAGATGATAATTGGCAAGCCACTTGAACATGAAATTGCAACTGAGTCCAGTTCTGTTGGTGTGTCCTTACATTCAGCAGGAGTTGGTGCTTTGTGGTTCTTGACCTTAAGCAGCTATCTCCTGCATCCAACAGATCAATTCTGGAATTAAAACTAGTCTTCTGGTTTGTACAGCTTTGTGCTGCACTGTATAACATTTTATCTGCCTGACCTGCAGAATTGGGATCTGGTGACCTCAGATTTCAGTAGCTAGCCTTGGACAAATATATAAATATAAAGGGCAAAAAGACATGTTGAAACTTAAGGCAAGTTGAGTTTGATACACAAAACAGATTACTCAAATGATTGAGGAAAAAGGCTATTCTTCTTCTTTAATTAACCTAATGTTGAGTGGTCATTTGTTGAGCATAGAAAGTGTGAATTCCATGTGCCACTGTATGGTTTGCTTCATCTGTCTCATTGCACTTTCTGGGAGGAAAAAGAAACCATGTTCACAAGCAAAAGAAATGTAATAGTTAATTTTTGGCCATTAACTGAAACCTTATTTTTGTTGCTGAATATTTAGAAACTTAAAATGGAGAGTTAGGAAGTTCTTTTCTCATGTCATTGTTTGGCCACTAAATAAAGCCTTCGGACTTCTTTTATGTGCTGTTCCTCCTTTGTTTCTCTTGTACACCTCTACCCCACCAAGATAGAAAAAGTGCACTACCCAGTGAGTAACATCAGTCAGTCTCCTGCTCGTTTCAGAAAAAACGAATGTACATTATTCAACCTAGTGGGCTGTAACATTGAGAAATTGGCAAATGTTACGCTCTCAACTGCTTCCATATTTTTGGCAGCTTATATATCTCATTCAATGAATGTTTTTTTATTTAAATTAGTACTAGAATAGGCAGAGGATTTCAGTATAATAGTTATAGAGGAAAATATTTATTTCAGCACGTTCTGGAAAATTGAAGCACTGAGATCACTAATACAGTACCATCTCTTAACTTCAATTCTTGAATTTGCTTTAATGTACGATGCTATCACTGTTCTCTGCTTTCGAAAATAGTTAAAATGTTGCCCGATGGTGTAGGAGGGCAAGCTAGGCTAAAGATAGGTGTATTTGCCTGCATAAAGTGAGCATTATCACATTTTAAACCAAGTCTTAAGTTTTCTGTTTTGTGTATCTCTTCCTACTGACTGGTCCACTGTAGCCCAAATTTTGTAGCTTAAAATTTTGCTTAAATTTCAATTAGAATTGAATTATAATTAATAGTTTTGGTAAATGTTATATTGCAAAATTGAAGCTAATATTGAATTTCATTTCATTTTGTCTTGTGCTTCATTTTGCAGCTGTTTCTGATTGACTTTGGTTTGGCTAAAAAATACCGTGACAACCGGACAAGACAACACATACCATATAGGGAAGACAAAAATCTTACAGGAACAGCACGATATGCCAGCATCAATGCACATCTAGGTATTGAACAGAGGTGAGCATACTATTTGGTTACTTTCCTAAAGCTTATTGTCTTTTGACAGACCTTCAGAGCCATAACAGCACCTGAATAGTTGGTACCCAACTTGTTGACGTGAGAGGTCTGGTAGCATTTGACCTAAATCAACAGATCAGGTAATACCAGGCTGATCAAGTTGATTGCAATGCTGTCTCCATCTTACTGGAATGAAGGTATCCACCTTCGAAGAGTCGCTGGGTTAGGTGATTTGACAATGAAAGTGTCAAGTAAATATGCCCCTGCAGTGCTCAAAGTTAGCTTAAAATTTTTAAAAATTAACATTTGCTCGGAGCAATTTTCTTTGCAGTTTTGCACGCAGGAGGACCTTAATTCTGGGAGTTGTAAGACAACGTAAGATTGTGAACTTGTGACAGCAATTTTGAGTTTAAAGCAGTTGCAACTCATGTTTCCTGCAGCTCTAAGAAATAATTAAATATACAGTGTCACTAGCACAATCAACTACCCCTCCTTTTGGAGAAGCTGGAGGAGAGCTGCCTGTGTGAGCAAGTGCATTACCTATGGTTTAAGTATTTCCACAATGCTGTTGGGAAGCAACTTTGAATGTTGACCCAGTGACCGTAAAGGAATGGTAATTCCAGTTTTCAGTTCCATTCATAATTCCTCAGAATATAAAGTGGGCCTTTTCACCATGCAGCACAATTTGGGCAAAATTCAGGCATGGAAGAATGAAGTAACATTTATACCATGTAAATGCTAGGCAATGACCCACCTCCACTAAGGGTTTTGGAAGAGTTGTGTCCACAGTTGAGTGTGTGTTGCTGGGAAAGCACAGCAGGTCACGCAGTATCTGAGGAACAGGCGAATCGACCTTTCAAGCATCAGGACTCTGATCTCCAGCATCTCACTTTCTCCTTTTCAGAGTTATGGTCCAGTCCCTGTGTTCCTGTATACTTCACCTTGTTTCTTCTTGGTGAAAAGTTATGAATTTAGAGATGTTGTTAAGCAAACTTATTACTTTCCACATGAAAAATCCAATGTGCAGACATTGCACATTGATGTGGGAGTGAACAATCAGGTACAAGTGAAGTGGAATGACTTGTCATGGATAACAGCACCCTTGCTTGTTGGAGCTGCAGGGATCTTCCATGTTTGTGGCATCCTTTAGATTATGAAAATGTTTGCAAAATCAGATATTGAATTAGCTGCCACAGAATACTTAGTCTCCCACCTGTTGTAATTACGGTGTTTAAGTAATTGGTCCATTCGCAATCAAGTGTCTTGTCAATGGCAGTCTTGTATAGGATATTGATATTAGGGTTTCAACAGTGGTAGTGCTGGGAAATGAGGTAGTTAACCCTTAGTAGAGGTAGTTAACCCCGAGCATTTTCATGGCAAAAAGGCCCACTTTAATTTCTCAGGAATTATGAGTGGAACTGAAATCGTCAGCGAAAATCTCCACTTCTGGTCTTGACATGATGAAAAAGTCACTGTTGAAGCAGCTGAGGAGGGTTTAGCTTAAATACTGTCCAGAGACCTTTTAGCAACACCCTAAGCCTGAGATTATTGGTGGTCTTTGTGCTGGTATGCCTGTAGCTGTTGAAAGTTTTTCTGCTTTGATTTCCATTTACTTCAGTTTTATGAGGTCATCTGCTTTGATTTGAGGTTGTAATGAGACTGGAGTTGTGGACTTGGTGGAACCAAGCTGAGTATTACTGAACAGTTGATTATCAAATGGCACTTGCTAGCACTGTCAGAGACAATTTCCATCACTTGCTGTTTGTGAATAGACTGTGCTAGCAATGCTTGAATTGCATTTTTCCTTTCTGTTTGCGACAGATATGAGCAATTTTCTGCTTGACTGGGTAAATCGCAATATTGTACCTATATAGGTGAGCAACTTGTTTATAGAAGCGATTTAATTCTGGAGCATTAATCACTGAAGCTGGGCAGTTGTCTAGCCACGTAGCTTTCCTGTATCTAATGCTGTCAATCGTTTCTTTATCGTGTGGGTGATTTGAATGTTGAGCGAAGGTGAGTCATCCACTCTGGGTGAACATGGTTCCAAATGCTGCAAGCTTGTATTTTGAATTGCTGTGCAGGGCTCTTTGAAGATAAATACATATTTGTGGAAGCATTGCCAGTTTGTTTAATTGTCATCGCAACTCATGATTTGCGATAAGACTTCTGGGATTTATGTTTGTAGAATAATTATCTCTATCTGCTTTCATTTGTAGAACTTGCATGTAGTCACATTTAACTTTCAGTTCAATTGTGGGCATGTTAACAAACTGTATTTTCCTGTTCTCGCATGTGCTCAAATAATAGATTTCTGAAGACAGTTTTGTTAGTGCAAGATTTTTTTCTAGAATAAAGCGAATAAAAGCACAGCTTAGTGAGTATATTATCATGTTAAACTAAACATAATGGTATGATAAGTTTACAGGTTAGCTTTGGTAGTTCAGGCAAAATTTATTTTCATTTTGCTTGATGATACAGCTTGAAAAGCAATCTTTTTGTTTATGAGGAAGAATGTACACCTGGGAAGTTTGTTCTCAATTAGGTGAAGGTGGAGAAAAGAATGTTGGCGATGACTCCTCTCTGCTTGACTCCTGTCTTGACCTCTGTATCCTGTCATATTACTGTGGGTGAGGACAGTTGCCAGCATCTTGCTGGGGAGGAGGTGAAGGATGTGGATGAATTTTACTCGAAAGCCTTTTGACAGATTCTTAGCACTTCCCAAATGATTGAGTCGAAAATCTTAGTCAGACCGATGAAGGCTACATACATGTTATTCCTAGCGTTTGTGTTGGGGTTGCTGAGCAGTGCAAATCATGTCCATTCCTGTTTGGTTGGTAGCCACACTGGATTTCAGGAAGAATTTCTTCAGACGGGGAGAAAGTGCCTAGTGAGGATTTGGGCGATGGAGAATAGGGAGATTCCTCTGGTTCCCACAGTACACTTTGTCTCCTTCCTTCCTAGAAGACAATGGTGATGCCAGCATCCTGAAGGTCACCAGGGGTTTCTTTGTAGTTTCAGATTTTTACACCATGGACAGTCAATGTGGATGAAGGGTAAGCTCTGCTCCTTGAAGTTTGAAAATTTCCACTAGAATCCGGTCTATTTCTGTGTCTAATGGCAGCTTCACCTTCTGACACATGAGTTAGGAGTTGAAGATCATCTTTGTGAAACTGGGTATTTCAACAAACACGTTCTCATTGATTATATTGAGAGTTACAAGTTATTTGAAGTTCTCTTCATCAGAGGTTGATGTTTTCTATCTCTAAAAGGGTTCATCTGTACTCTGCACTGGTTTAAGGCTAAAGGTTATGGATCCATATATTGCCTTTGTGGTACGGAAGAAACCCTGGATATCGGGCTCGTTGGCAAAGAGTTGCAGCTCCTTAACTTTCTCAAGACACCATTAGGCCTTGATTTATCTGGTTCTTTTTTGTAACCCAATGTTTGCTATTTGCCTTCCTGGAAAATAGGAGAACTCTATGCCATTTTGCCTGGCATGGAAAGATTTCCTCTAGGTGAGGTCATGGATGATATGGTCATTCTTGTCAAACCAGTTTTGGCTTTTCCTCGTCTTATAGATGTTTGTTTAGAACTCTTTCCTGAATTTCTTCACTCCATTAAAATGAGCAGGATGTGCAGACTTAAAGTGAGTTCACTGACAGTGAAGAATGTGGCTAAACAATGGCACAATATTAGCATTGGCTTTGTGGTTGCTGTGCCATTACATCGTTGATGAGTGACCATGCTAGTCAAGTATTAGCAATCCAACTATACAGCTTGTCAGATGGTGTGGGTGCAAGGGATGCTGATGTTTCGGCAGATGCCCACTCAGTAGCGAATTGCTCTATGAATGAAAAATAATAAGTTGAGTGGAAATCCAATACGAGAAAGACTACTGGGCTGTTGTAGGTGATTGATAGTGAGTTTAAGATAAACCTACTAGGCCCCACAACGAAAATCCTACTGCAAAGTTTGGCGCAACTCTGACTTAGCCAAAGCAATATAATACCTCAGCCCTTTGTTTACCATAGCATGAGAAATTAATTCCTTTTGCATCCTATAGGTTGTGAAATGTCAATTGATTTTAACTTGCTGTCCTTGTCTTGGATATCGCTCCAGGTCAGTACTCAAGCTGAGTTTCAGTACTTTAAAGTGCTTTCAAAGTAAAATGGTTCAGGGTATTTGTCGGTTTTGTTTGCAATTTCCTCAGATACCAATATCTTTTTTTGCCCAACAGTCGTCGTGACGATATGGAATCTCTAGGATACGTACTGATGTACTTCAACAGAACAAGCCTTCCTTGGCAAGGATTGAAGGTAAATACAGAGGAGATGGAATTCAAATACGTAGCAGCATAGATCAGCCTTAACGTAAATTGCTTTAAGTTGGCACTGTGTACGGTACATCTGATCATCAATATTCAGTAAAATTGTAGCATTTCCAATTTGCAGTTGAGGAAATTAGTTTAAGAATTAACAGCAGGGGTATGGATCAGATGAGCCTTTAGTCTTAAAACGATTAAAACAATTCTTGCTGATTTTCACCCTCCACTCCACTTCACTTTCTGGTCCGTTTGATTCCCTACGGAACCGAAAATACATCCATTTCAGCCTTACATATACTCTGTGATGGAGAATCTATGAACTATCTCCACCTCAGTGATTGACCCTAATGAGTCTGTGGTTCTGAGCTCTAAATTGTTAGCCAGGATAATGTCTGCCATGTCAAGCCATATCTTGCATGTTTCCATGAGATTAGCGCTCATTCACTCTTACTGCCAAAACGCAAGCCCAACTTCTTCAATTTACTGCAGGGCAACCTTATCATTGCAAGAATGTAACTCATGATCTCTTCCTAGGAAGTACATCCTTTTTTAAATTTGGGAGTTACATCAACACAGCACTCCAGATGTGGTCTCACCCAAGCACTATGCAATTATAGCAAGACTTCGTTCTTCTACTTAGTCTCCTTGTGATGATAAAACTTGGGTTTGTTTTTAAATTCCATGACGAGTACTGAGGAGCTGGTATGCAGATTTGGTGTTTAGGTTTTATAAAGAATAATCCACAAGGATATAATTTTTTTTTGGAATGATGAAGGTAATGTATAAAGACATTTTTGTTTATGACTATTAGGACAAGCCTTTGAAACTTGCAGATCAAATCCGTAAGAAGCTGCTGCTCAGGCATTTCATATGAAGTATTTACCAATCAGCTAATCACACATGCCAGCATCTTCAGAGGATGTGTGAAATATGCATCAGGTGCAGATGTGATCTGTTTGTCACTAGTTGCATTTCCTCCAACTTAAGTTGATCATTTTGAAAAAAAGCAAAATACTGTGGATGTTGAAAATCTGAAATAAACACAGTGCTGGAGAAACTGAATAATCCTACTGGATGTTTTTTTTTCAACTGATGTCCTGCTACTGTTTGTAAATATTCTTGAGATCTATCAATACATGGCAGACAAGCATGGCATATATTATCCTCACATCTACTGTAGGTTGTCATAGTCCAAGCAGACCATAGGAATCTCATAAAAGAGACACCAATGGTAGTGCACCATAGTTCAAACAAGGGGAGAGACTGAGAAATAGTCCTTCATGGTAACTTCTGCTGGTATGCTTTTGGTATTGTACTGCATCATAAATGGACAGTTCAGCCACCCTGAGCTAACAGTTTCTGACTAATTATCCTACCCTTGCACTTAGTCTTTCTCGGATCATTAGCTGCTTTGCTTTCTATGTACCAATGTGATATGCATCTGGAGTGCCTTCTCTGGTGAATACCTAAAGCATATGTAAATGCAGTCCACTTGTGCATAAATTGCTGTTTGCATTTTGAATACAAGTAAGTCGCTATTTTTCCAGATGCTAGTAATTTTAAGGGAAGATAAAAATTGTGGTTTTTGATTTATTTAGATCGAGATAGAAACTGCATTTGTATGATAAAAGCATTTTTTCAAAAGCATTTATTACTTGAAACAAATATATAAACATTTTTGTTCTGAAGATTTGTTAAACCAGTTGAACCAGATCTTATCAGAAATGGTATTTGTTCTGCAAAATAAATTTAAGTGCTGACATTTTGCAATAGCACATTTGTTCTACCTTTAAAATATTTGAAAGCCTCAATCCTTTGAAAATACAGTTGCAGTGGTTGATATCATTCATAAGCAAAGATGGGAAACTGCTTTCAAGTATGTGGACAAAATTAAAAATCTCAACTCTGGTATAGTTCAACAGGTTTATTCAGAGGCACTAGCTATTGAAGTGTTTCTTCAGGAGAATGCTAGTGGCTCAAATAAACCTTTTGGACTGTAAACCTGATGTTGTGTAATTTTATAACTTTGTCCACCCCAGTCCAACATCGGCTGGTACAATTCTGTAAATGATACTTGGCATATTTTATTTGGCCATGAGTATGAATTTTTGACACGTGCTCACATCATGTGACAGACCTCAACACCTATGTGAATTTGAAATGATTCCAGCCGTCCTTTTAACCAGGCAAGATGGATTAATGTGCCACTACCATGACATCAATAGCATTTCATGTAATTAGAAGTTGTTGTTGATCATCTAATAAGTAATTGACAGTCTAGACAAGTTTGTTTTCAGTTGTTTATTTTCTTTTAAGTTGTATCTTCTAAGAACCTGAGTTCACTTTGGATTAACAGAATTGTTAATTTTGTATTTGTATAAATCAGCTTTGACAGTACACTTGTTCAGTTGATGTTTTTTTTTAAATGGATATCTTCCCTTGATGGGTAAACAGTGAGAATGTAACATGAGGTTAAGGACATAAGGCTGTGACCAATTAGATAATTAAAATTTGTATAACCGGATGCTTCCTGACTTGTTTCAGTATATATTTACAAATATGAACTTTTCTGTAATTAAAAATAGCTATAAACGTTGATATTAAGCCAGATTATTTTTCAGAACTACTTCAGAACCGTGTTTTTCTACTTGAGATATAACAAATTGGCTTAATGTTTAATACTTGTTTTCTTTAATTTTTGAGCAATTTTTGCATGTTTATTCCACAGGCAGCCACAAAGAAGCAGAAATATGAGAAGATTAGTGAGAAAAAGATGTCCACGCCAGTTGAGGTATTGTGTAAGGTAGGTTTTGATTCTAAGTTTATTTGAATCCACTGTTAAAATATTCTTTTAAACTATGATTTTTAACTACGTTTGAAATCTTTTAACTAGGTACCTTAATTAAGATTAACTGTCACTTTGAATGGCAGTGGGCATCAGCTGGCAATAAAAGGAAATGTAGAAAAAATAAACTTGTTTTGTACCTTTGGAAAGGGATTCTCATTAATTGGAGAAATTAGTTGAGTACAAGATTAACTCTTCCTTTTCTATATTAGGGGTTCCCTGCTGAGTTTGCAATGTACCTGAACTACTGTCGTGGACTACGTTTTGAAGAAGCACCAGATTACATGTATCTTCGACAGCTTTTCCGCATTCTTTTCAGGTGAAGTGAAGTCAATATTGCATTTTTTCTGTCATAATGCGATGGAGGAATTAACATTAAGTGGCTTTTCTATATTGCTTTTGAGAAACTATATAAAATAATTAATATCAATGAGGGATACATCAGGTTCCAAGCAATCAGTTGTGATAGAGGACACTCCAGTCAGAGGCACAGACAGGTGTTTCTGCGGCCAGCAAAGAAAATCCAGAATGGTGTGTTGCCAGATTCAAGGGTGTCTGAGGGTGCTGAATGTTCTCAAAGGGGAGAGGGACCAGCAGGACGTCATTGTACACATTGAAACCAACTGCATAGGAAGGGAAAAGGATGAGATTCTGAAGAGAGAATACAGAAAGTTAGACAGGAATTTAACAAGGAGATCCTAGAGGGTAGTAATATCTGGATTACTCCTGATGCTACGAGCTAGTGAAGTTAGAAACAGGAAGATAGAGCAGATGAATGCATGGCTGAGCTTGTGCATGGACGAAGGCTGCACATTTTTGGATCATTGGAATCTCTTCTGGGGTGCAGGTGACTTGAACAAGAAGGATGGATTATGTCTGAATTGGAACTGTCAGGGAAATAGACTGTCAGGGAAATTTGCTTGAGCTGCTCAGGTGGATTTAAACTAACAAGGGGGATGGGGGAGAACCCAAGGAAATAACGAGGAAAGAGATCAATCTGAGATTGGCACAGTTGGGAAACTGAGTCAAACATTCAGGGCACGCAGGGATGAAGCAGAGAACCAGGTAGGATTGATAAATTAAACTGCGTTTACTTCAATACACGGGGCCTAATAGGGAATTTGGATGAACTCTGGGCATGGTTTGGAACATGGGATTTGGTTATCATAAGAATTACAGAAACATGACTCAGGGATGGACAGGACTGCCGCCTTAATGTTCCAGGATATAAATACTATAGAAAGGGGGGCAAGAGGGGAGGGGGAGTAGCGTTTCTTTATGAAGGGATAGCATTACTGCTATACTTAGGGAGGATATTCCTGGGAATACATCCATGGACGTAGTTTGGGTGGAACTGAAGAAATAGGAAATGGGTGATCACCTTATTGGGATTGTATTGTAGCCCCCCCCCAACCCGAGTCCGAGAAATTGAGGAACAAATTTGTAAGGAGACTTCGGCTATGTCTGAATAATTAGGGTGGTTATGGTAGGAAATTTTGACTTTCCAAACATAAACTGGGGCTGCCATAGTGTTAAGAGTTTGGATTGAGAGGAATTTGAGATTCAGTATGTGGATCTACCTACTGGAGAAGGTAGATCCACATCTTGACCTGTTCTTGGGAAACAAGGCAGGAACAGGTGACTGAGATGGGGGAACACTTTGTGGCTAGCAACTATAAATCTGTTCACTTTAAGATAGTGATGAAAAAAGATAGACCAGATCTAAAAATTGACGTTCTAAATTGGAGGAAGGCTTATCTTGATGGTATTAGGCAAGATCTTTCAAAAACTGATTGGGGGCAGATGTTTGCAGGTAAAGAGATGACTGGAAAATGGAAAGCCTTCAGAAATGAGATAACGAGAGTCCAAAGACTGTATATTCCTGTTAGTGAAAGGCAAGACTGGTAGGTGTAGGGAATGCTGAATTACTAGAGAAATTGAGGGTTTGGTTAAGACCAAGAAGGAAGTACATAACCAGCATAGAGAGGACAGATTGAGTGAATCCTTGGAGTACAACAGCAATAGGAATGCACTTAAGAGAGAAATCAGGAGGGCAAAAAGAGGACATGAGGTAGCTTTGGCAAATAGGGTTAAGGAGAATCCAAAGGGATTTTACAAATACATTAAGATCAAAAGGGTAACAGCCCCAACACCTTCAGTACCCACCTTTGCCTAGAGAATATGCCCCCTCAAAGATCAGCAAGGCAGTCTGTTTGGAGCCACAGGAGATGGGCGATATTAAATGAATTATTCTTCTTCCGTAGTTACTGTGAAGAAGGACATGAGAGATATAGGATGTAGGGCAATAGGCAGTGACATCTTGAAAAATGTCCATATCACAGAAATGGTGGTGCTGGATGTTTTGAAACTCAAAGGTGGATAAATACCCAGGACCTAATCAGGTGCGCACTCCTCTGTGGGAAGCTACTTAAATTATTGCTGGGCCCCTTGCTGAGATATTTGTGTCATTGATAGTCAAGGTGATGTGCCGGAAGACTGGAGGTTGGCTAATGTGGTGCCATTATTTAAGAAAAGTGGTAAGGACGAGCCAAGCAACTATAGACTGGCAAGCCTGACATTGGTGGGGGCAACTTGTTGGGGAGAATCCGGAGGGACAGAATTTACATGTACTTGGAAAGGCAAGGACTGATTAGGGATAGTTAGCATGGCTTTATGCGTGGGAGGTCATATCTCAAACTTGATTGAGTTTTTGAAGAAGTAAGAAAGAGGATTGATTAGGACAGAGTACTAGACATGATCTATATGGATTCCAGTAAGGTTCCCTATGGGAGGCTGGTTATCACTGGTAGATCTCTTGGAATACAGGTAGAATTAGCCATTTGGATGCAGAACTGGCTCGAAGACAGGAGACAGAGGGTGGTGGTGGAGGGTTGATTTTCAGACTAGATGCCTATGACCAATGGTGTACCACGAGGGTTGATGCTGGGTCCACTCTTTTTCATTATTTACATAAATAATTTGAATGTGAACATAGGTATAGTTAGTAAGTTTGCAAATGACACCAAAAGTGGAAGTGTAGTTGACAGCGAATAATGTTACCTCTATACAAAGGGATCTTAGTCAGGTAAACCGTGGGCTGAGGAGGGGCAGATGGAGTTTAATTTTGATAAATGTGAGGTTGTGCATTTTGGGTAAGCAAATCTTAGCAGGACTTATACACTTAGTGGTAAAATCCAAGGTCGTGTGGCTGAACAAAGACTTCAGAGTGCAGGTTCGTAGCTCCTTGAAAATTGAGTCGCAGGTAGATAGGATAATGAAGAAGACATCTGGTATGCTTTCTTTTATTGGTCAGAACCTTTATTGGTTGCAGCTGTACATGACATTGGTTAGTCCACCTTTGGAGTATTGCATGCAATTCTGGTCTCCTCCCTATGGAAGGATGTTGTGAAACTTAAAGGGTTCAGAAAAGATTTACAAGGATGTTGCCTGGTTTGGAGCTATAGGAAGAGGCTGAATAGGCTGAGAGGTGTCCTTATGGAGGTTTCTAAAATCATGAGGGCATGGATAGGATAAATGGACAGTCTTTTCCCTGGGGCGGGGGGAGAGGGGGAGTCCAGAACTAGAGGTTTAAGGTGAGCGGGGAAAGGTATAAAAGGGACCTCAACAGGATGGTGTGTGTATGAAATAAGCTGCCAGAGGAAGTGGTGGAAGCTGGTACAATTATAGCTTTTAATAGGCATCTGGATGGGTATATGAATATGAAGGGTTTGGAGGGAAATGGGCCAACTTTGGCCTTCCATACTTATTCTGTGTTTTAAATGTCTCTCTCTGCTTCTGATTTGTACCCGAATGCCTCTTCCCATTGTCCCTGCCAAAATATATTGTGTTGCAGTTTTGTGTTAAGCTTAACTATATTTCTGCAGTTTACCCATTTAAAGTGCATTACTATATTTTGTCTTGTGATCTGCATATTTGGAAATTTTCCTGTATACCCATGTCCAGTTAATATTTCAAGAACAGTGATTCTAATATTGAGACAGAGTATATCTTTGTACTTTGTCTTCCAGTCTTTTAAAAAGATTGAGAGCTTCTTTCACTAATATTTATACATTATTTTAATCCCCTTGGCTCCAGATTTTCTAACCAATCTGTGACACTATCAAATGCCTTTTGAAAGTATCAATATAGAAGTACACTCAACTCTCCAAATTGTTCTCTAAAGTAAGGTGGTGGGGGGAGATACAGTTGCAGGGAAGTTAGATCTGGCTTGCCTTTCAGAAATCCATTCTGGGTGTTCACCTTAAGTATCTTTCTGCATAATTTTGGCCTGAATTATTGGTTCACAATTTCCATGGCACTTAGGCTGGGCTGTAGTTTCTGGTTTTGTCATTCTCCCCTGGCTTGAATAGAGGTGAATTTGGTGTCTTCCAGTCCTGTGACCCCACTAATGAAGACTGGAAAATTCTGCTTTGTTTGTTCTTCACTTCATCCATAGGTAACAACAATTGCTTTCCATTCAGAGTAACTTTTCTACTTTGAGCATTTTAAAGTACCTCCTTTTTATTTGTTTTTCCTCCTCTTTGGTGCTGCATCCTTTCCTGTACCATCGGCAGCATTCCCTTTCTTGATAGTAGTGAATGACTAGATGACTGTAGATATCTGGATTTTTCTTTCACAGTTTGCTATTTTACTGAGAGCTATTCCTGGTGTTGGAGAAGTTTTAATTTTGCAATTGATTTTTTTCACAACTGGGAATTCTCAACATTTTCTAATCGTACAACATTTGATGTTTCCTATTTTTTCTTTAGAACCTTAAATCATCAGTATGACTACACCTTTGACTGGACAATGTTGAAGCAAAAGGCAGCACAGCAGGCAGCTTCTTCTAGTGGGCAAGGGCAGCAAGCACAGACCCCCACAGGCAAGCAAACTGAAAAGTCCAAGAGCAACATGAAAGGTAAGTAGTCTTTTGAAAATAAAACTAAATTTTTAGGGAGTGATGTATATAATCTCATCCTAATTTGGAAATAAAAATGTATTTTGGATATTGTTGGGGGAAGGAAGATTATGGCTCCGTACCTTGTGTGAATTGTCCTTTCGAAATTGTTTCAGAAGAATGTAATCAGCACCCTAGGATTGCCCTGCTGTTCAACAGTATCATGGCTGATTTGCCTCGGGCCTTAACTGCTCTTTCATGCCAGTTCTGCATGGCTGTCAACACCCTAGTTGAAAGAATCTTGTCTACCTTCCCTTTAAATACTTTGTGATCTAGACTCAGCAACTCTCTGGAATAGAGAATTCCATGTATTCACTACCCTCTGGAATAAGAATTTCCTTCACATCTCTGTTTTAAATTTGTTCCCTGTACTGTAACTACGTCTCCTGGTTCAAGATTCTCCCAACTAGTGGAAAGATCTCGACATCTACTTAGTCAAATTCCTGAGAATTTTGTCTGTGCTGATAGATCATTCCCCATTCGTGTAAACCCTAAAGAATAAAGGCTGAACCTGTTGCCACTCTTGATATGTCAACCCTTTCATACCAGGAATTATCCCACTGTGAAAGTCTTCGGAACAGTCTCCAGTGCTCGTGTATCATTTTCTAAAATGCCGAAATAAAAACTGTACACATACTCTAGGTGTGTACTCACAAACTTTCTGCATAATTGTAACAAGATTTTCCTGTTTTTAAACCTCAATCCCCTACCAATGAAGGTCAAAATTCCAAAGTTATTTGTTGCATTTGTATGCTAATCTTTTGCATAGAATCCCTACAATGTGGGAATAGGCCGGCCCAACAAGTCCACATCGATTCTCCAAAGAGTAACCCACCTGAACCCGTTCCCCATTACTTTACATTTACCTCTGACTAATGCACCTAACCTACACATTCCTGAATACTAGGGGCAATTTAGTATGGCCAATTCACTGTAACCTGCACATCTTTGGATTGTGGGAGGAAACTGGTGCACCCAGACAAAACCTACGCAGACACGGAGAATGTGCAAACTCCACATACAGTCGCCCAATTTTGGTGTCAACTGCAAACTTACTATCTAAACCTCTTATGCTCGAATTCAAATATTTTATATAGATGATGAAAAGTAATGGACCCAGCACTGATCCTTGTGGCACTCCATTGGTCACAGGCCTTCAGTCTGAAAAACAGCCCTCCACCACCACCACCCTCCTCTGCCTTCTACCTTTTGAGCCTGTTCTGTATCCAATTGGCTAGTTCTTCCTGTATTCCATGAGATTAACCTTGCTAACCAGTCTACCATGAGGAATCATGTCTTTCTCCATATAGATCACGTCTACTGCTTTGCCCTAATTAATACTCTTTGTTACTTCAAAAAACTGAATCAAGTTTGTGAGACATGATTTCCCACGCACAAACCCATGTAGACTATCCTTAATCAGTCCTTGCCTTTCCAAATACATAAGTCTCCGCCCCCAGCCCCTCTCCGACCTATCGCTGTCACCCTCTCCTCCTTCCACCTATCGTATTCCCAGCGCGTTTGGCACACCAGCCTCATTCCTGAAGAAGGGCTTCTGCCCAAAACATCGATTCTCCTGCTCCTTGGATGCTGCCTGGCCTGCTGCGCTTTTCCAGCACCACACTCCTCACCACCTATTTCCCTACATTTCATATCTTACATGTCTTTTTCCACAGTAAACACTGATGTAAAATACTCGTTTAGTATCTCCTGCGCCTCCACATAAAGGCTACCTTGCTGATCTTTAAGGGTCCATAAACACTCCCTAGTTACCACCTTGTCCGTAATGTATTTTTAAAAACCTTTTGAATTCTCCTTAACATTATTTGCCAACGTTATCTCATGTCCCCTTTTTGCTCTCCTGAATTTCCTCTTGCATATACTCCTACTTGCTTAAGTCCTTCCACGGCTTCAAAACCACAACCACATCCACTGCCCCCCATCCCCTCATGATTCAACCCTCCCCCCAGTTCCGCAACCTTCGCAATGTCTCTGCTCTTGTCATTCTGATCCGTTATGCATATATCATTTGATTATTGGTGCCACAGTTTAAGTTGCCTCAGCCCTCCAGCTTTGGAGTACCATTCCTGCATCTTTCCATTCCTCTGCTTATCTTTAATCCTAACTCTTTGACCATGCTTATGGTCCTCTGACATAATGTCCCCTTGTCTAGTTTTGTGTCTTAATCACATTCTGCCTGTGAAACACCTTGAGATATTTTATTAAAATGTCCTATAAGTATATTTTGTCATTCATAATCTTAGAAATAAAAAAACCTTTCCAAGAAGGAAACGCCTACTAAAATCTGCTATTTTCCTAATGTTGACGTGCTTTTAGGTGTTTCGTCCTTTTACTTGAAATCTTGCACTTGTTTGCCTTTGTCCATATTTATTGTTCCCTAATGAATTGCATAGAAAAGAGTATGATTCACATGAATATGGTAAATAGTAATGCTGTTGACTATATTGAAATGCAGGCTTAAGTTTGAATCTGGTCTGCAGTCAAAGAACGAATGTAGGTTATATATAATCAGTGATACACAGATCTTTTAAATGACTCAGCCTTTGTTTTCTACAGGTTTCTGATCTCAAGGTTGAAACGAAGAAGCAAAACAGCATGTGAGAGCAGGTTGCCTTTTGTCACTCCCCTTTGATTTTTGTTTCACATGTACATGCCATTCAGTGGACAACCATAAACTGATGAATTAAACTCAACTGGATACAGCAAACTCTGGGAAGTGCTTATAAAAACTGTACCTACAACTGTAGCAGCTTTTAATCAAACTAATTCCTGGAAAAGCGCAATTTCATCTTTCAAAATAGAGCATCTGAAGCATTTTTGCTGGTGTTCAGTTTTCTTTATTCAATAAATGGGATGTATGAAAGTGGTTGACACATGGAGAGAAAATAACATTGTGCATTTGCCAATTTTTTTCTTTTTTTTGTTTCTCTACTGCCTGACAGTAAAAGGATGTTTAAGTGGCACATAGGAGCTGTTCCATAAGCAGTTTCTAAATTTCACCGAATATGTACTTGAAGGGTACACAACATAACTTACCTTTTCCCCTGTACTGTTCTAAATGTGCTGTTGATTAACAGAAAATGATAAATACTAAAGGCTGGGAGTTCTTTTAAAGCACCTGCAACCAGTAGTAAACCAATAGCAACCAAAGAATTAATATTTTCTGTTGGAAGGACTCTGCCTGCTGTCTTATGCTGGAGTGGTACCTAATGTGAAGAAATGACAAAAGTAGTGACTACTAGATAATTCTAGAACTCTGCATTAAGTATATTGTACATGGTTAAAAGAAAAGCTTAGTCATCGCAAGCTTAGCTAACAACATGAGACTGACCTTGTATGTAAATTGCTTAGATAGCATTGTAATCACTGTATACATCTACTCAAATGAGATTTACGGTGTTTTTGGACGTCAGCTTTGTTGTTTACATGTTACTGAATAAGAAGACACTTCTTGTAAAAGACTAGGGTTATTTTATATTGCTGTGCTGAAGTTCCCTGTTTGCAATGCAACTTTCCTCAACTTTCACTTTTTTAAACAAAAAAATCAGCAAACTTTCAAAAGCCAGTTAATTTAAAGATGTTGCATTTCTTCACAGAGCTTTAGATTTGTAGACAGATGTACCTTTCTCCTTTTTTTGATACGGTGGTTATTTTGTAATTTTTTTTGGGGGGGGGGCAGCATTCGCTTTTGTTCTTGCTGCAGTAAATTGGTTATAGAATATGTATCCAAGATGGAGCCTCTGCAGCTACTAAGCAAATACCATTGACATATACAATGGTTGAACTTTGGAGTTTCTTTGAAATTTAAAAAGCGTGTTGGAGGTTTTTTACTTTACTTTTTGATCTTGTAAAATGAATGAAAATGAACTGATGTTTTGCAGTCAAGGTGTACAGTGCAGAAATGGCAACTGTTGCTGGCTGCGATTCTGGCCCAGCTGAAATCTTTTATTGCTGGAAGTACTTCAACAGTGTAATTTATTCCTTTTTAGCATGTAAGAATAAATTAAAAATTACTTGTCGGAATCACCTGACCAGTCTTAGTTTTTGCAAATTCATTGTGTATGTACTGTCAAAGATGTAAAATTTGAATTTCTAACACTTATGCAGATGTTAAATTGCTTTAATTTGAATTAAGCTGGTTTTCCCTACAGTTTATCACATGGTATAGTATTCCTTCTGTCATTAAGTTTTGAAGCAGATTTTTGAAGGAGGTGTAGAATATCTATTATTTACTCTCTTTATGGAAGAAAATTAGTTTTACATTTTTCAGATTTTACTAATGGGTAGCATGGATATCTTTTGAGTATAATTTATCCGTGCTACCCTGGTAGAGTACAGTCTTCAATTAGTAACTCTAAAAGCAAGCCAGTTGGTGTAATAAACCTTTTTATAACAGCTTCTGTGTGCACCGATCCAAAGTCAATATAGCTTGAATGTCTAGTTTGTAATAGCACCGCCTGTGTTTTGCAGGGAGCAACCCAGGATGCTCCTGCTTAATGACCTGACTAACATGACCTGTTCGGAGAGAGTTAACTTTTCAAAGGTGTCTCTGGGAAGTAAAAATCACACCTGCATTGAAATGTCAAGGAAACAAAGCCTTTTACTGCTTAAAAATAGCACGTCAAATCCTGAGGGAGTACTACCATGTCTTCCCTATTATATCATCTATTATCTTTGGCTCTTGTTTTAAACGGAACTGTTTTATTTTGTACGTTCAGATAGATGTATTTGTTAGTATTTGTTCTGGATGCACATTCTAATGTTGCAGTGCTGTTTATTCCCAGTGTTGACCAAGACACTGAATTCAGTCTTTAAGCTGGAATTTGGCATAAATATTTAAGTAATTGGCGTAAATAATGTCTATTAATTTTTGAAATTTGACAGCTGTGTGTGTACAGAAGTGAAGTGCATGTCCTCCAGGTTGACTACGTTGGCCCTTGATCAGGAGTATTTAACATTGTAAATACTGATTTTTTTAAACAGCTGGAAACATGAGTTACTTGTTGTAAATTTTGTACAGGTTCATACATTGATAGTCAAAACAGGTTTGCATTTTATCAAATTACTACTTGCTTTACTTTTTGTTTTTTCGTTCCCATGTGCTGCAACAAAAAGTCAATGTAAAGACATTGAGCAAAACTGAGAGTTTGCTAACTGAAGATCTCTTTTTAAAAAGAGAGTCCTATGCAAAGTGATAGCTTAGTGAAGATTGCCAATAGCAGTGAATATTAAAGAGTGATACTGCCAAATAGTAATTTTCCTCCTATTCCCTGTTTGAAAGACTGAGTGACTGCTTTTTCATCATTTTTTGATCTTCTCCGTTTTGTTTTTCAGAATGTGAGTACAATAATGGATTTTGTATATTAAATATCTGTATATACTGGGATGTTGTGACATCAAATGTTGAGAAAGTAACGTTTGCCAATTAGCTTTCAATTTTTTGAAGTGTACAGCTGTATTACTTCTGTTGCATCTATTTCAAATCTGAAATAAAATACACATTTTGAATTAACATGCAAGAATTCCGATATTAACCTGTACACATTGATAAAATTGGGGTGTTCAGTGCATGCCAGTTTAAGATCAGTTGGATTCTGTCCTTGGGCATGGGATTCCAGCACAAAATACATCAGATTAGTGTTTGAAAAACAACTTGGTTACATGAAAATGTTATTCAGGGCAGCGCTGAGCTTTCATAAGTGGACTGTTTGTTTTGCTGTGCAAATTGGCTGGCAGTGTTTCTATTTTTATAGTAATTATACAGATTGTGGATCTCTAATACAGTGTGTTTTAATTTCGGCATTGCATAACTTGATCCTCCAGTGTATTTTTTTGTAATTATGTATTACAAGTAATGTTAGAATTCGTGTGAAGAGAAGAATTGCTAATTGGCACATATCATTTCTTTTCCTATGTCTACAGTAGTCTTAAAAATGATCAGAGGGTGAGAAATACAGATCCAATGGAAGTCTAGATTATGGAAAGTAACTGTCAAGCAAGTCAAAGTTTGTTTATAACAAGATTAGAAATTCGAATTATACAAATCTATCTTCAAGATGCAAGTTGGTTTGTAAAAGCAGAATATTTCTGCACGGTAATTCCCAGAATGTACATGTCGAATTAGAATTTTATCTGATGCCATTCCACCAGTGTTATGATACCAACCACATGATTGGCTTATGGCAATTTGGTAAAATTGTTCCTGCTAGAGCTATTTTGTGCAATATGAAAATTCAGATGGTAAGTGCATTTTCAATTGTGTATAAATAGATTTACACAAGTTTCTGAAAATCTCATGTAGCTTTTTGGTGATCACAATTGAAAAATGTTTTAAGAATGCGTTTGCTTTTTCACTTGGGAATGTATCTATCTTTTGAGAAATAATCTGAATTATTGATAAATGTAACAAAGTGCATACTTTAATTTGGTTCAATATATCTTTAGGATTTAATGCCGTTATTCCAAATATCTTCAGGATATACATATCCAGCATCAAGCAATCTTTGCACTTGCAAATTACATTACAATGTATTTTCTGTAATTTTTCTTCATTAAATTACTTGAATGTAATATCTATTGCTGTTTGCTAATGTTTGCCAGCTATGAATAGCATTAATGTGTTTGTCGCAGTTTTGGTGTTTTCAGAGTGTCAGTATTAAATGTACCAAAAATACCCCTTCTGACAAAGGTCACAATCTTGGAGCATTAATCTTGTTTGTTTTTGTCTATGTAGATGCTGCCGAATCTGAGCTTATTTTTTGTTTTCATTTCAGATTCTCAGCATGTGCAGTATCCTGCTTTTCAAAGTATTTTAGTTTGATTGCTCTGAACGATTGTGTTTGCAACTGAATAATCAAAATCATTTAGACTCCGCGTTTTATGTATAATTAACGTGATTTTGTAATCTTAGAAATGCATTTTTAAAGTATCGTTTTGAAAACCAGTGATTGTTGGACCATTCTGGAATTAAAACCTAACTTTCATTTTGCAGAATCTTGGCAGGAATGGATGCCTCTTCAAACACTTCCAAAGAATTTAAATTATAAAAAAGCTAACTGAATTTGCATATTGTAGAACTAACCTCAAGTAATATTAACTAGTTACGTGTTTTTGGTGTTACACAATGGTTCTACAGCAGAGAACACATTCATGAAATAAACTGCTTTTGAGAAACTTGATTATAATTTAATCACTTGGTCATACGAGCTGCATTTATTCAAATTTAAATTTCCTGTGCAATTTTAAATGTAAACTGTAAAAGACGTGCAAATGTATTCATCGAGCTTTTTAAAAGACTGACATTTGTACAATATGTTATACAGCCATTTTACATTACATTCTTGAAGACTGGTGCCTCCTTATCCTAGAATAAGACTCTTTACTTCTGGACTGTAACACCTCTTTAGGTCTGTACATTACAGGATACTAAATACAAGTCTGTGATATTGTCTGCCCTGCTGTCAGACATCAGTTTCTTTATCTTTTGCACATTTCATTAACTTAATGACTGCTTTGTGATGTTGATTGAGGGATAAATATTGATTTGGGCACCTGGGAGTATCCTGCTATTTGAAATGGTGCCATGATTTTTCTTCATCCACCCAAATACATGGAAGGTAGTATTCCCTGAATATGGTACAGGAGTGTGTACTTTGCATTTTCGTGCAACAACCCTGGAGTGGAATTTGATCTCAACCTTGTCATTTAGAAACACTGCCAACAAGCACTAATGTGCAAAAATAACACAATGAAGAAAATGAAGGACAATTGAGAAGAAAGGGCACTATAGATTTTTGGAGGGCAATGCGTACAAGAAATGGATTGGAGTCTAAATATTTCTTTATATATAAATTGAACTAAAGCGTTATTGCAAACTTTAATATAAAATCAATAGTTTTTTCTCCACCCAAAGGAGCAAAGCACTAATGTTTTGTGGCTATATCACATACCTCAGGAATCAGAAGTATTCTGTTATGAACATGAGTTGCAGCCTTGTATTGCTCGTGCAATATTTTATATTCAAGTAGCCTTTGCAAGCACTAACATCTCTTTGGAGTGTTCTGAGCGTACAGGGTTTTTGCATTTGTGATTGCTGATGCTATGTTAAATCTAAAGCTTGCATGGAGGCACAGTTTGCACAGCTGCTAATTTGAGTCAGAATGATTGTCATGTGTGAGGTATGCTCTTGAGATCTTTATCCCAGTTTAACTGCAGATAAACAATCAAATATCATTGCAGGTTGGCTGTTGCTCCACTGGTGGACTTTCAAATAGAATAATCCCTGGGAGTGAGTGAAAGCTCTTTGTTTACTTCTGTGGCATTGTAGGATGGGATTCTTGGTAGCTTTGATCAGTGCAACAGTTCCTTAGCTATTTTTTGTCCTGGGTATCAACACCTTAATGAACTACTGATCGCAGTTAAACTGACAATGTGGTGCTTGGAGCTTTCAATATTTACACTCCATTGTAAATCAGCACAGTACAAATAATCTTCCACAAGCACTCCATAAGCAATCTTTGCTCTCCAACAAGTACTTAGGTGAGTCACAAAAGAAAGATTAGATAATTTGTTTAATTTTTCAAAATTCACCTAACCCATGTGCCACTTTTTTTGAAAACGCAAACTTTTATAGAATTTTTTAAAATATAAATCACAACTTCCATGACAATAGTTTGCTTCTTCGTGCCATATAGTGCTTTGTTGTAACTTCACCAGATTGCCACCTTATTTTCACTTATGCCTGATGCTGCTCTTCGGTTAGTAATTATCACTGGCTTTATATTGTGTGGACTGTGAAAGATGCTGCAAAATTGGATTTTGGTGGAACATAGAACTGTGCCACCAGTTGTTCTAGTGGAAATCCACTTTTGTGCTGCTATATCTATTCTGAACCTAAAAGTGAGGACTGCAGATGCTGGAGATCAGTCGTGAATATAGTGCTGGAAATGCACAGCAGGCCAGGCAGCATCCAAGGAGCAGGAGAGTCATCATTTCAGGCACAGCACTGTGGAAGTGCTGCATGGCATTATCAAATGTTCTCAGTGAAGTACTGTCGTAAAAAGAAGATGAAGCGAACAAACCTGTCATAGCTTAGCATTTTGTAGATGAATCTATGTTGGTAATAATGGATCAAATAGGTTTCTGTCTCACCACTAGCTGCAGACTCAGTCCGGTCTAAATATTCAGTTTGAGCAACTTGGTAAGTAACAATGCCACCTGAGCGGTTTGTGGTGGATATTATGTTGTTTGGGCTGGATTTTAATATGTTCTGTTGCAACCTTGTTTTATATTCCTCTCTTTCCTCCTCTCCTCTTCCCCCCCCCCCCCCCCCCCCCAAAAAGAAACTCCTGGGGTACTGATGCACCAGCTCAGAGAAGTGGCAATTTTCGGGAGATTTCATTACCTATCTGAAGCATAATGTCTTGAGGCCTCATGTGAAGATAATGTTGAAAATTCCCTGAGCTACTCCTTCATGACTCTACTAATAGATCAGTCTGTTGAGGGATGGGACACAGTTGTGGTGTAGTCAAAATGTAAGGTAAAGAATATGACTGTCAGATTAATATTTTTTTTTTAAAAAAGCACTGGGAGAAGCCATCCGGTTTGGCATCGTCTGTGAAAGGGAGAAATACTGTTTCTATTCCAATCAAACTTAAGCACTTTTGGTTGCAGAGTCCAGTGGGCAGGGTATGTTTTGCTGTGTTCTCTATTTAAGTTGTTGCTGGAGTCCATCTGGTTTTATTCGGCTTTTCTTTTTACAGCTGAATGGCTTCCTAGTTTGTTTCACACAGCACTTAAGACATGATCATTTTGTATGTCTACAACCTTTCAGAAAAGCAAGTCTGCCAGACTGAGTTCAATGGCTGGTTACTTTTCAATCTCGTCAGCAAACTAATCAAATGTATGATTATCTGACTCAAATATTCAGATTTTTTTTAATTTGAGAAATATCCCAGAGCTTCACAACTGCTTCAAGGTATGAAATATGAGAAGGGGTTCTGTTACATACGTCAGGTATAGACAGGAGAGATTGAGTGAATCCTTGGAGTACAACGGCAATAGGAATGCACTTATCAGGAGAGCAAAAAAGGGGGTCATGAGATAGCTTTGGCAAATAGAGTTAAGGAGAATCCAAAGGGTTTTAACAAATACATTAAGGACAAAAGAGTAACCAGGGAGAGAATACAGCCCCTCAAAGATCAGCAAGGCAGCCTTTGTGTGGAGCCACAGGAGATGGGGGATATACTAAAATAGTATGTTGCATCAGTGCTGACTGGAAAAGGACATGAAAGATGACATCTTGAAAAATATCCATATTACAGAAAAGTGCTGATGTCTTGAAATGCACAAAAGTGGATAAATCTCCAAGACCTGATGAGGTGTACCAGAGAACTCTGGGAAGCTGGGGAAGTAATTGCTGGGCCCCTTACTGAGATATTTGTATCACTGATAGTTACTGGTGAGGTGCTGGAAGACCGGAGGTTGGCTAAAGTGGTGCCACTGTTTAAGAAAGGTGATAAGGACAGGCCAGGGAACTATAGACCAGTGAGCTTGACATGCAAGTTGGAGGGAATCCTGAGGGGCAGGATGTACATGGTTTGGAAAGGCAAGAACTGATTAGGGATAGTCACCATGGTGCTTTGTGTGGAAAATCATGTTTCACAAACTTGATCGAGTTTTTTGAGGAAGTAACAGAGGATTGAGGGCAGAGCGGTAGATGTGATCTATATGAACTTCAACAATCGGTTCAACAAGTTTCCCCATGGGGGACTGGTTAGCAAGGTTAGATCTCATGGAATACAGGGAAAACTAGTGCAAAGGTAGGAGACAGAGGGTGGTGGTGGAGGGTTGTTTTTCAGGCTGGAGGCCTGTGACCAGTGGAGTGCCACAAGGATTGGTGCTGGGTCCTCTACTTTGTCATTTACATAAATGATTTGGATGTGAATATCAGATGTATAGTTCGTAGGAGGTTTAGGGTGTAGGTTTGCTCGCTGAGCTGTAGGTTTGATATCCAGACGTATAATTAGTAAGTTTGCAGATGACACCAAAATTGGAGGTGTAGTGGACAGCAAAAATGGTTGCCTCAGATTACAACGGAATCTTGATCAGATGCGCCAATGGGCTGAGCAGTGGCAGATGGAGTTTAATTTAGACAAATGTGAGATTCTGCTGGACTGACTTAATGGTAAGTTGCTAGGGAGTGTTGCTGAACAAAGAGACCTTGGAGTGCAGGTTCATAGCTCCTTGAAAGCGGAGTTACAGGTAGATAGGATAGTGAAACTGATGTTTGGTATGCTTTCCTTTTATCAGTCAGAATTGAGTACATAATTGGGAGATCATGTTGCAGCTGTATAGTACATTGGTTAGGCCATTGTTGGAATATTGTGTGCAATTCTGGTCGCCTTCCTATCGGAAAGATGTTGTGAAACTTGAAAGGGTTCAGAAAAGATTTACAAGGATGTTGCCAGGGTTGGAGGATTTGAACTATAGGGAGAGGTTGAATAGGCTCGGGCTGTTTTTTTTCTTTGGAGCATCGGAGGCTGAGTGGTGACCTGATAGAGTTTTATAAAATCATGAGGTGAATGGATGGGATAAATAGACAAAGTCTTTTCCCTGGGGTGGGAGAGTCCACAACTAGACGGTATAGGTTTACGGTGAGACCGGCAAGATATAAGAGACCTAAGGGGCAACTGTTTCACACAGAGGGTGGTACGTGTATGGAATGAGTTGCCAGAGGATGTGGTGGAGGCTGGTACAATTGCAACATTTGGATTTAAAAGGCATTTGGATGAGTATATGAATAAGAAGGGTTTGGAGGGATATGGGCCGGGAGCCCTCAGGTGGGACGAGATTGGATTGGAATATCTAGTTGGCATGGAGAAGTTGGACCAAAGGGTATGTTTCCGTGCTGTACATCTCGATGACTCGACTTACAAATAAACAAAATTGCATAATTTTTTTCCACTTTATTTTTGATGTATTTGTCATGTAATTCATTTCAAAATCTAAAAAATCTGTTACATGGGAAATCTAATGAGATATTTCTTATGCAAGTGAGTCACAAGGCACAGGAGCAAAAATGGGCCATTCAGTCCATGGAATGATGAAGCACAATCAGATCTGGTAATCCCAAACTCCCCTTTTCTGCTCTTTCCCCATAACCTTTCATTCCTTAACTGATTTATTCTGTCTGTCTCAGCTTTACACTTAATGACTCAGCTCAACACCTCTTTGTGAATCCATGGAATTCTTTACTACAATGTTTATGTCTCTGGTCGTATTTTTGGGATCCTCGTGGTCCACATAGGCAACAACGGCATAGGTAGGAAGAGAGGTGGAAATTTAAGGCAGAAATTCAGAGAGCTAGTGTAGGAGTTTACAGGTAGGACAAAGTTTATCTCTGGTTTGGGGCCTATGCCATGAACTAGCTAGGTGAGGCACAGGGAGAGAGGGGAATCAAACATGTGGCTGCAGGGATGGTGTAGAAGGGAAGGTTTTTGATTCCTGGATAATTGTGACTGTTCCTGGGGTAGGTGGGACCTCTACAACAGCATGGTCTTCACCTGAACCAGAAAAGTACCAATATCCTGGAAGTGGGGTGGGGTGTGTGGTGGAATTTGCAAATGCTCTTTGGATAGGTTTAAACTAATTCAGCAAGGGGATGGGAGCCAAAATTCTAGTTAGTCTACAGGAGGTTGAGAGTAAAAAGGTCCCAAATAAGGTTTCACGGTCGCAAGAGGGCTCCAGCAGTCAAAAGGTTGGTTTGAATTGTGTGTATTTCAACACCAGGAACGTGCGGAATAAGGCGGGTGAATTTGCAGCATGGGTCAGTACTTGGGATTTCGATGTTGTCATTTCAGAGACGTGGGTTGAGCAGGGACAGGAATGATTGTTTTATCCCACTGTATAGCCCAAAAGACGATAGACAACTTCTAGTGTCTTTTTCCTTCTATTTCTTACCTCCATCCATATGATTTGTATATCTTCCATTAGAAGATTGCTTGCTATCATACTTATTCCATCCCATACCTATAATGCTGTCCCATACCTTCCTGCTTGTGCTTTCGAAGTCATATACCCCTGATTACTTAGTTACCAGCTTTGATCTCCTCTTAACCACGTTTCTGTAACGGCTGGAAGACCATTCCCAGTAACTTTTTTTTGTGCCTTGAATTCATTTATTTTATTCTGAATGCTATGCACAGTCAAGTAAAGAACCATTTAATTTTGTCTTTTTATCATTCCTTTTTTGGGATCTTATTTACTGCTGATTTTCTACAATTATATACTAACTCTTTCTGCCCCATGGTGGTTCTCTTTATGCAAACAGGTGCCCTATAATTCTGTATTGCTTTGTAAGCCTACGTTTTCCCCCTCTCAAATCCCCCCTCATTAGTTTACAGCCTGCTCGAGCTATTTGATCTTCCAGGACACTCAACATGCTGGGACAAATAAAGCTCATCCCACCAGCACAGTTCCCTTCTACTCTAGGTGCCGTGTCCCATCGTCTGAAATCCACTCCACCCACACTAATCTTTAAGCATTATATCTGACTTTGTTTGCCATGGATAAACAGGGCAAATAATCTGTAAGTGATTACCTTGGAGTTTCTAATAACGCTTTTCTATTTCTACCAATGTCATTGATACCAATGTGGATGATAACGATTGGATATTTTTCCCTCCCATCTACAAATCCTGAAGGTGTCCTTTGTCTGGCTCTGGGCAGGCAGCACAGCTTTCGAGAGTCATACCTCTGCTGCTGAGAACAGTATCTATTCCCCTAATTGTACTGTCTTTTATCACAATTACAATCCTATTTCCTCCATTTGAATGGCTCCCTGAACTAAGGTTCCATGCTCCGTTTATACATGTTGCCTGTAATCCCCACTGTTGGACAATTACAGCAGCTGAGGCTCCTCAATTTTAAATTCCAGGTCCTCATGTCTGTCTCATGTGCTGTCACATCCTCCTGTCCTTGATCACAAACCAATTTTAGATTATGTATTCTAAAGAATGTGACCATTCTCTGCAGCAAAGTGTCACACTGTCTGCAGTTCAGACTCCCAACTCCTGAACTTAGTTCAAAAGTTCCTTGAGCTGCAAACATTTAGATGTTTTCCCTCTGAATGAATCATGGTGTCCAGCAACTTTCACATGTTGCAACAGCAATCCATCACCAATTCTTCCATCACTATTTGATTTCCTGTTCTTTATAGTTCATTGAGCCATAAAATGGAGCAGAATTAGGCCATTCCACCCATCTAGGCTGCTCTGCCATTCAATCATGGCTGATGTGTTTCTCAACTCCATTCTCCTGCCTTCTCCCTGAATCCCTTGACTCCCGTAAGACTCATAACATCAACTCTGGTTTTCTCCGCACAGGTGCTGCCAGACCTTCCAAATTTTGCCACCAATTTCTGTTTGTTTGCTCCAATTCCCTGGATTAGTGTCTATATCGAAGAATGTTTGAATGATTTGTGGTCTGACTTATCAGCAAAGTGTTAGTTAATGTATCAAGAATAAGGTACTTTATGTTTCGTTTATCATTTGATTCATGGCAAGAGAAAATTTTCAAATGATGAAAAATGGACTAAACAGGAGTAGGTTGGTAATTAGCCATAGTCAACAAAATATTGTTGGTATCTCTATTAGCAAAAGGCAATTGGTTACACATCTTGAAGGCCACTTTTCTACATCAGCATGGAATAGATAAGGAGACAGGTCATAGCTCTGCTTCAGCCAGAGCTTATTCTGAACCATGTGCTAAACTTCTAGTGAACTGAGCTAGCCAAGCATAAAATAAGCATTTGAAATTTATTCTTTAAATCAACCAACTTTGGAATTGACATTTCATCTTGAGTCGGAGAAACATGGAAACATGCTTAAAGTAATTTACTGAGGTTTGGAGCTATCCTGAGACACGGTGAACGACTGCCTATTAGACTTAATTGATGGTTTGGGACTAGATTAGATAAATTGGTTTCTTAGCTGAATAATGGGTCCTGATGTTTGGCCTCAGGTTCAAACTGAAGAGTTAAATGTTCATCTACAAAGGCAACATATTAGCAGAGACGCCTCAGATGAGATGTAAGGGGCCTGCTGGTTCTGGACTATATAAACAACATTTCAGCAAAACTCCTAAATGGGTGATGGGAAAAAAATGGGAAAGCTGTTTGAAATTATGGAAATAACAAATAGAGTTTTGGGAAGGAGTGAAATTAATCTTTGCAACTTAAGCAAATATTGAAAATGTACTTTTGGGTTGAGACAAAAGTAAATAAGACAGTTTAGGGGAGGAATAAGTAACTTGAGCAAGATTTGTAGAACGACGTGCTTTCAAATATGTGCAAGTGGGATCAGCTTTTTTTAAGTTGTAGCTTTTTCACAAACGTCATGTAAGATGTTGCTGAAACATCTATACTACATCTGAGGAAACTGTTCTACCTTCAGTAGAACTGTGGTAAGGACCAGAAAAGCAGTTAAGAAGTAAGATTTCCATGAGTGGTGTGGTAATAGTATGGCTTTGAGATTTTTTTTAATGAAGTAAAATTGAGAGCAGTTCGAAGCAGTCTGTTCCAAAACCAATGATGTAAACAGCTTGTGAGCCTTGAGTTTTTTTTAAGTTGAAACAGTAGAAGCAGCCTGAATGGGTGGGATGAAACTCCCACAGAACCACTTTAAAAAAAATTTTAGCCTTGAGTAGTTGCTGGAATCTTGAAGCTGGCTGTGAAAGTTCTTTTACTCCTGAGTTATAGCTAAAAATTGTCTTAGCTATTGAAGATGGTGGCAGTGTAGGGCTCCAGTGCTAGAGCTTGTCTGCTCTTTTTTTTCCAAGTGCTTGGACAGATTTGGTTGGGAATGGAGGTGAGGTCAGCACACGGACTGGACCGTCGTGGGGATGAGAGTCCCAGCACAAACTGAAGAAGAGTCCTCAGACTGGAAGCTATCTCTAGGAGGGGGGGAGAACTAGAAGTTGTGATGAGGAAGCATGGTTCCCTTTTTAGGACTGGAGGCAATGCTTCAAGTTTTGAAGCCTGGTGTGATCTGGAGACTAGCTGATGGCACGGACGAGGATGGAAAAATTGTAAATTGTGTACTTTTATCTTTTTCTGCTTTGTACCAAATACTTAGGTACAAGATATCCTGGTACATATACTTACAATGGCACTGCAACTGGCAACTTGTAAACTTGTCATACGTACTTGAATGAGTACAGTAAAAATTCTTTTACAAGCTGGAGTTTCTTGCTGTGAGAATTGCATGTGATGTAATCTATTTTACTGAATTTGCCTTTGCCAAGGGTGTTAATGGGGTATTACTGTATTTTGGTTGAGAAATGTGATGCTGGAAAAACACAGCAGGCCAGGCAGCATTCAAGGAGCAGGAGAATCGACGTTTTGGGCGTAAGCCCTTCAGGAATGAGGAAGGTGTGCCAGGCAGGCTGAGATTAAAGGTCGGGGGGAGGGGATTTGGGGGAGGGGTGCTGGGAATACGATAGGTGGAAGGAGGTGAGGGTGATAGGCCAGAGAGGGGGTGGGGGGCGGAGAGGTCGGGAAGAAGATTGCAGGTCAAGAGGGCGGTGCTGAATCCGGGGATTGGGACTGAAATAAGGTGGGGTTGGGGGGGGGGGGGGGGGGGGGGAAATGAAGCTGGAGAAATCTACGTTCATCCCATGTGGTTGGAGGGTTCCCAGGTAGAAGAAGAGGTGCTCTTCCTCCTGGCATCATGTGGTCAGGGTCTGGCGATGAAGGCCAAGGATCTGCATGTCCTTGGCGGAGTGGAAGGGGGAGTTAGTGTTCAGCCACGGGACATTTGGGTTGGTTGGTGCGGGTATCCCAGAGGTGTTCCCTGAAAAGTTCCAAAAGTAGGTAGCCTATCTCCCCAATGTAGAGGAGAAACATCGCGTGCAATGGATACAGTAAATGATGTGTGTGGAGGTGCAGGTGAATTTGCAACTGATATGGAAGGATCCATTGGGGCCTTGGAGGGAGGTGAGGGGGGAGGTGTGGACGCAAGTTTTGCATTTCTTGCAGTTGCAGGGGAAGGTGCCGGTAGTGGAGGTTGAGTTGGTGGGGGGTGTGGACCTGATGAGGGAGTCTCAGAGGGATTGGTCTCTCTGGAATGCTGTTGGGGGTGGAGAGGGAAATATATCCCTGGTGGTGGGGTTTGTTTGGAGGTGGTGGAAATGACAGAGGATGATACAATGTATCTGGCGATTCTGTCCTGGTGGCAATTGGAGGGACAGGGTTCAAGAGCAGAGGTGCGGGAAGTGGAGGAGATGTGGTGGAGACCATCGTCGATCACGTCGGAGGGGAAATTGCGGTCTTTGAAGGAGGCCATTTGGGTTGTTCGGTATATTGGAATTGGTCCTCCTGGGAACAGATGCGGTGGAGGCAAAGGAATTGGGAATATGGGATGGCATTTTTATAAGGGGCAGGGTGGGAGGTGGTGTAAATCCTAGGTAGCTGTGGGAGTCGGTCGGTTTGTAGTAAATGTCTGTGTTGAGTTGGTCGCCCGAGATAGAAATGGAGAGATCTAGGAAGGGAAGGGAGGAGTCTGAGATGGTCCGGATTAATTTAAGGTCGGGGTGGGAGATGTTAGTAAAGTGGATGAACTGTTCAACCTCCTCGTGGGAGGTGATTAACAGTTAAGTTACTCCAATTTAGAACATAAGAACTAGGAGCATTGAGCCTACTCCATCATTCAATAGGATCATGACTGATATTTTCATGGCCTCCGTTCCACTTAGCTCTTTTCTGAATTCTTTTACTGTTCAAAGTTAAAAATCACAACACCAGGTTTATAGTCCAACAAGTTTATTTGGAACGACTAATGTTCAGAGCTTTGCTCCTTCATGTTCTTGTCATTTGTGTGATTTTTAACTTTGTACACCCTCTGTCCAACACTGGCACCTCCAAATTTTTACTGTTCAAAAAATTATTTATCTTAGCTTTAAAAACATTGACTGAGGAAGCCTCAACCACTACAAAAGCCAGGAATTCGCAACCCTTTGGATGAAGTAGTTCCTTCTCCATTCAGTCCTAAATCTGCTTCCCTCCCCTAGTTCGAGGCTATGCCCTCTTGTCCTTGTTTCACGCACCAGTGGAAACATCCTCCTTCCTCCTTATGTATTTTCTTCATAATTGTATACATTTCTATAAAATTCCCCCTCATCCTTGTAAATTCCAATGAATATAATCCTAATCTACTCATTCTGTCCTCATAAGCCAACCCTCTCAACTTTGGAATCAAGTAAGGAGACCAAAACTGCATGCAAAACTTGGTGTGGCCTCACCAGTACTCTGTGCAGCCGTAACTTAACCTCTGTGCGCTTAAACTCAATCCCTTCAGCAGTGAAGGGCAAAATTCCATTTGCTGTTTTAATTACCTGTTGTGTCTACAGACCAACCTATGATTCATGCACAAGGCCACCCAGGTTTCCCTGCAATTTTTTACCATTCAAGTAGTAGTTCCTTTTACTGTTCTGACCAAAATGGACGACTTCACATTTGCTCACATTGTACTACATCTGCCAGACCTTTGCCCACTTTGCATAATTTGCTCTACCACTCACCTTTAGTGTCATCTGCAAACTGACATACTGCACGTGGTTCACAACTCCAAATCATCTATGTAAATTGTGAATAATTGTGGTCCAACACTGATCCCTGAGGCACACCACTAGTCACTGATTGCCAAACAGAATAGCACTCATTTTTATTCCCACTCCTGTTGGTTAACCAATCCTCTATCCATGCTATACATCACCTTGCATCTTTATCTTTTGGGCGGCACCTTGTTGGATGTTTTTTGGAAATCTAGATACACCACTTCCACTGGGCCTCTGTACACTATGCTTGTAATGTCTTCATTGAATTCCAGTAGAATAGTTAAGCATGACCTGCTTATCATGAACCCATGCTGTCTGCCCAACGGAATAATTTCTATTTAGATGCCTTACTATCTCTTGATAATAGACTCGAGCAATTTCCCCACTACAGAAGTTAAGCTAACTGGTCTATAATTCCCCATCTTTTGTCTACCTCTCTTTTTAAACAGTGGCATCACATTTGCTGTTTTCCAATCTGATGGGACTGCCCTAGAATTTAATGAATTTTGGAAAATAACCACAAGTGCATCTGCTATTTCTCCTATTTATCACCCTGGGATGCATTCCATCCAGACCAGCAGACTTGTCTACTCTTAGCTCCATTAGCTTGCCCAACAAACCCATTTTAATGATTCTTTCCAGGTCCTCACTTACCTTTGCCTCTTTGTCAATTAGTAGCATGGTATCCGTGTCATCCACTTGGAAAACAGACACACAATGTGTATTCAATGCCTAGGCCATTTCCTGATATCCCATTATTAAATCCCTCTTCTCATCCCTGAAAGGACCAGAGTTTACTTTAGCCACTCTTGTTTTTAATGTACTTATAGAAACCTTTGCTATTTATCTTTATATTGTGAGCTAGTTTTTCTCCTAAGCTATCTTTTTCTTTATAGCTCTCTTTGTAGCTTTCTGTTTACCTTCAAAGCTTTCCCAATCTTGTTTCCTGTTGATCTTGACAACTTTGTATGCTTTCTCTTTCAATTTGATAGCCTCTCTAATTTCCTTTGACACCAGTGGCAAATCACCTCTTTTCCAACAGAACTACTTTTCACTGGTATATAATTTTGCTGAGCACTTTGAAAAATTGCTTTGAAAGTCCTCCACTATTCAACTGTCCCACCATAAAGTCTTTGCTTCCAGTCTACTTCAGCTAACACCTCCCTCATCCTATGTAGTCTCCCCTGTTTAATTGCAAAACCCTCATCTTGGATTTTATCTTGACACTTTTCTTCTGTATTCTAAATTCAACCATATTATGATCGCTCCTTCTGAGAGCATCCTTAACTGTGACATCATCAATTATTCCTGTCTCATTACACAGGACCCAATCATAGGATAGCTTGCTCCATCATCCCATTCAATACTGTTCAAGGAAACTATCACAGATACGTTCAATTTCTTCCTTTTTTTCCTTTTGCCTTTTAACTTGAAGCAAAACACACTAATATACTACAAGATTGGTAGTTTGACCAATCAAGATGCATCTGGAATGCTTGGCACTTGCAATTGAAATGAGAAAAAGTTAGCCTAGACCCATCTTAGTATTTTTGATGGGCTTTTGTCCATGCAAAATCTTTTTAAAAACTTTGGGTCTAAAATCATTTTGCACTTCACCTTTTAACATTATAGTTAATTGTCCTTCAACTGTTAAACATTACAATTTAATTTAGACTGGGGTTTAGATCTGTTTGGGAAGCTGATTTCTCAATTCACTGAAGTTAATTGCATTGATATCAACCATCAGAGTTCCTTCCTCTTCCTGCCTGGTGTGGATATTGTAACTAAGCATAAAAGATGGGATTTTTAAAATTCATTCATTTGTGGCATGTGTGTTGATGGCTAGGTGAGCACTTATTGTCTTACCTTAACTGCCACTGATGGTGTCAGTGATCTGCCTTCATGAATCACTGCAACTTGTTTGGTGTTCATACAACTGCAATACAGTTGAGGAAGGTCCAGGTGCAGAAAAGTGAAGGAATGACAGCATAGTTCCAAGCCAGGATGGTGACTGGCTTGGAAAGGAACGTGCAGATGGAGGTGTTCATGGTCCTGCTGTTGTCTTTCTGAATGGTAATGGTTTTGGGTGTGCATGGTGCTAGTTCAGGAACCTTGCTGATATTCTGCAATTTATGTTGTAGACGCTACACACTGCTGCTACTGAGCACAAGTGGTGGAGAGAGTAAATGGCACCCCTTCGACAATCAATCAAGCTGATTATTTTGTGCTGGATGATTTTGCTGGAACTGCACTTGCCTAGGCAAATGGGGATTATTCCACCAAACTCCTGACTTACCTTTATAGATGATGGATAGGCTTTAGTTAGGGAACAAGTTACTTGTTGTATTATTCATAGCCACTGACCTATTCTTGTAGATGCAGTACTTAATTGGTTTTTCCAGTTGAGATTCTGGTCAATGGTAACCCTAGGATATTGGTAGAGATGGATTTAGTAATACCGTTTAATGTTGAGGGATGGTTAAGTAGCCATTGCCTTGCACTTGTGCAGCACATATGTTACTTAGCATTTGTCAGCCCACATCTGGACATTGTCTCACCTTTAAACATGGACTGCTTTTGTACTTGAGGTTGTGAATGGTGTTAAACACTACACAAATCTCAGCAAGCTTCCCACTTCTGACCTTATGATGGAGGGAAGATTACTAATGTAGCTGATAAAGTTAGTTGGGCCACGAATGTCACTCAAACTGCCACAAAGCTGTCCTGAAGCTGAGATGACTGTTCTCCAACAACTACAAGCTTCTTTCCTTGTGATAGGCACAACTCCAACCAACTGCATTTCCCCTCATTTCCCAATTAATCTCTCTGGTTGGAGTAATGGCATACAATGCCATACTATGCAATAGCAAAGTATCACTGAAATGGAAAGGAAAGCTCACAACACCACGTGAGACTGGTACAGAAACCTGGGCAATGTTGTGAAAAGGAATAATAACTGGATACAAATGAGATGTCGATGCTGAGATGATTAGAGGAACAACCAAGGACCAACTACTCCAAATTGTCCAGAAATATGAATTGTGAGGATGTTAGATCAGGAAAAAGTTGTGAATTTGAGGTTTTGAAAGCTGCTCCCCAAATGTTTCCCCATTTTTCTGCTGATCAGCATAGCAACTGAACTTTGCATTCCCACCCCCCCCCCCCCCCCCCCCCACCCCTAAATCTTAATGTTGCTATGCATAATTGCAGTATCGTTGGTGAACAAGACTTGTCTAATCAGCCAGACTGTTCTGCTTTGAGGGTAGGAGCAGAGCAGCTACTTCTGCTTGTCTAGGTTGGGAATGAGAGTTCCCCAAGTGAGTTGGGAAGGGGGTTTGGGGAGTGTATGACTGCAAAGGCTGGGGCGAAGCATGTGGCTGCAAGAGTGGCAGAAAAGGGAGAAATAAGTAACTGAAAAGTGAATGTCCCATGGAGTCTGCAAGGAGAAGCAAATCATTTTTTTTTTAAAAGATATTTTTATTAGAAATTTAATATTTTGACAGATTTACAAAAATAAACAGAACTTTCAAGCACAAACATTAATATAAAAATAGATCTTAAATATATAATCATCAAAATTCAAAGGAATGATACTAAAGAAAAAAGAAAAACAATGAAACTCAGTTAACTACTAATCTAATCCACAATTATCCAGAGTGTATAGTTGAGTCACTTACATCCTTCAAACAAGAGAAAATGTTCTCTAATACATTCATAACAGTATAATAAAAAGGAAACTATTTCCAAACAATAAGAACAAAAAAAAATAAAACATGTTTGAATGGAGATCCTCCCCCTTGTTCTCCGGGGCCCTTACTTCCTTTCTAAAGGTCCACCATATCCTCTCCCAAACAGTGTCCCACCCTTGACCCGGGCGCTCCTTAATAGGATTTAGATATAATACCGAGCTAGAGTTAACAGTGAGCGCCCCACCCCCACCCCTCCCCACTCATACCTGAGTATATCTGATAGCATCAATGCCACGTACAAACACACAACTATAAAATTACAACTCCAACAAATTACAGTTAAGTATAATAACATAAAATAGCAAGGGAAGACAACCCTGCTCCCAGAAGCAAAAGTAAAGTAGAGTAAAGTATCCATTTCTCCCCACGGAGTGTGGAAGAGGCAAGCCAACATAAATTGTCTCTTACGATTTATTTAAACGAGTCTAAAAGTTCCTTAGCCTCTTCTGGTGATCTAAAATTATACTCGGATCCTTCGTGGTTAAAGCATAACGTCGCTGGGTAGCGTAAGGTGTATTGAATATTTAAGTTCCTTAGACATTTCTTCACCTCATCAAAGGCCTTCCTCTTTCGTGCCAAAGCCGGGGAGAAGTCCTGAAATAACAATCTTGGATCCTTCATGGATCATAGCTTTAGGATCCTTTCCAAGCTTTCTGGAGGCGTCCAGGAGTATCTGCCTCTCCCTATAACTCTGCAGCCGGAACAGGACCGGGCGTGGGCGCTGGTTTGGGCCAGATCCGCGTGCTGCGACCCGGTAGGCCCACTCCACCCTTACCCGGTCAGTTTCAGCCCCAGGTTTAAAAGCTGGGGCAGCCATCGCTCCAGAAATACTACTAACTGTCCTTTCCCTTCTTGTTCAGGGAGGCCCAGAAGACGGATATTCTTTCTCCGATTTCTATTATCCAGGTCATCCATGTAGATTTCAAAGGCCCGGACTCTCTGCTCCAGAGCTCGCACCTGTTCTGCAGCTGTTTGTGCTGCAGCCTCGGAGGTCGTGGCCTTTAGCTCCGCCCCCTTCACTCGGCCCTGTAATTCCTCGATAGCCTCGCTGTGCAACTGTAACTTTTCTTCGAAGGCATTCCATCTCTGTCTGGATTCTGCGATGAAATTGACGAGTGTCGTTTCCAGCCTGGCAATCATCTCTTCAAGGCCTGTTTTTACATCAGCTGCAGCCGGAGGAGGAGAGGAGGGTGGGGGAGGGGTCTTTGTTTTCTGAGAGCTGCGGGATCCCTTTGGTTTACTCATTATCCATTTAATATTAAACTGCTTAAATATAATAGTAAGCAGCTAATTAAGGTTAGAAAATTTTTTTGGGTGGTTTGGTAAGTGTGGTGGGGGTGAGTAACTCACTTTACCCAGGTTTTGGGAAGAGCACTGTAAACTCAGACTTGCTGAGTCGCCGCCATCTTGGATCTCCCCGCAAATCATTTTTAACCTGTCAACAATGAAATACTCGGCTAATCAGAGCTAGAATTTCCATTTTTTTTCACTAAATCTATTAAATATTTCAAAAAATATATTTTTGCAAACCTATACCTGCTATTCTGCGCCAAGGGATTTCAAACCTTGCAAGTTGTGGCTTTGTTTAATGGGAAGTGACAATTGAGGATATTACTGAATTCTCTAAAATTTATTTCTGTGCGCGTTCAGATACCCCACTTGCCAACTGAAATGCAGAAGATTTTCTGTAATACAGAAATTCTGAAATACAGAAGCCCTTTCAGGATGTCAGAAGATTATGGGTCCTTCAAATAAAGTAGCCAAAAGGAATGGAAATATTATATGGAGAGAAGGGGAAATATGGTGAGGTGAGTAGTGGAAATGGGACTGTCAAGAAGTCATAGGCCCAGAAACAAATGGAAAATTGCAGTGGTAACAAACTTAAGTGCAGTAGGATTGAATGAAGAATGGATGATTGACAGGAGGCAATGGAAACAAATGAGCCAGCTATGTTCATGTAAAATAGGAAAACTTGAAAGATGTAATCATTTTATATAACACCAGGTTTAAAAGACTTCAATTTCTGGTTTGTTGAATTCAAGTTAACTTGGTTGAATTTTCATTATGTGCTAATAACAAGTGGTTATTTTGACTGTAAAATTATCTGGTTGGTCCACAACTCAACTAAACAATTGTGGCATATCACTTCTATATGTTTTGGTAGATTAATTAATGAGTGAAGACCAAATTGAAGGCATGCAATTGTCTTTCTGTAATATTTTATTGCAAGATGGGAAATAATTGCATGAGTAATCGATGGATTGGAATCTGTTGTGCAATTTTTTTTCCCATTTTATATAAGCAAGATGAAGTACTGCAGATCCCTGATGCACCCTGTTATTTTGCAGCAGAGATTTCAAATTACAAAGTATTAAAAGGAAAAAGATAACATGGCCAGAATGAGGTATATGTATTTTTGATTCCTGTAATGAATGCACATCAGCTGTTTGACAGCATTTGCCAGTAATGGAATGTTTTATCCCATGAGTTGAAATCACCAGATGTGGTTTTCAGCTTAACATTTCTAAATGTGAGAATTTCAGAAAATAAAAATGGATTGAGTAACTGGAGATGTTATTGTAGCAGTTAAACTTGATGACTTACAACTGATGTGATTGTAGCTTAGTTCTGTATCATCCCTGCATTCTGGAGAAGTACCAAATGATTAGCAGTTTTCCAATGTGGCACCCCTGCTCAAAAAGAGCAGGCAGTCAAACGCAGGTAACTATCGGGTTCTTAGCATAATCGTTATGTTGGAAAAATATCAGAATGGTTTAAAGAAGTAATAGCAGCACACTTGGAAAACTAATCTGATCAAGCAGTCAGCATGGCTTCATGAAAGGGAAATACTATCTGACTAATTTTGAGTTTTTTTGACAAGTCTGTGGATAGAGGGAAGCCAGTAGATGTATTATTTGGCAAAGTACCTCACAAAAGATTAAGTCATAAGAATCCACAGTTTTGCACATTAGCCAATTCTCTATCCACACCAATATACTAAAGTACATGAAATAGAAATTACAGACAAGGGTTTATTTCCACTGTTACCAGTGGGGTTCCAAAGGGATCGATACTGGGACTGCAACTGTTTAAAATAAGTTTTGACTTGGAAGAAGAAAGAGGATTACTAAAGCCAGACTTTAAGACTACACAAAAATACATTGAAGAGTAAGTTGCAAACAGTTTTGAGAGAAATGTGATCTTGATTTCTTCAAAGGGGGATGTAAATTTGTTGGAGATGGTTCAGCGAAGGTTTCCAAAATTGATACCAATAATGAATTGGTTGCTGAGGTTTGATTTGTTTCCACTGGAGTTTAAAACCAGGATGGGTGATTATTGTCTGTAAAATCCTAAATGGCCTTATCAAGGAAGATGTGAAGAGGATGTTACTTCTGGATTCATCTCAAGTTAGGGATCATGGTTTTAAAATTGGCGTTCATCCATTTTGGATGGTGAGGACAATTTATTTGAAGGAAGTGTAAGTTTGGAAGTCATGCTGCCTCAGACAATGGAAGTACTAAATACTAAGACAGATTCTTGTTAGGAAATAGTCCTGATATCGGAATAAATGAAAGCCAGCATGGACTTATTGAAGGCAAATCTAATTGTATTCCTAAAGAAATGGAGCAGCATGTTTAGGCTAATATTTGTTCATAAATATTTGAGTTATTAAAATCTCAAGTTAGCAGCAAATCTCCTCAGTGTTGAGTGTGGTGCTAGAAAAGTGCAGCAGGTCAGGCAGCATCTGAGGAGCAGTAGAATCGACGTGTTGGGCATAAGCCTTTCAGGCATTGATTCTCCTCTTTAGATGCTGCCTGACCTGCTGTGCTTTTCCAGCACCACACTCTCGACTCTGATCTCCAGTATCTACAGTCCTTAATTTCTCTTAGCAAATCTCATCCGTGTGATTCAAAGGGCAATGACTGGACATGAAATTGGCAAAAGAATGGAAAGTTATTTGGGTGTGCAAGACAACATTAGTCAGTGGGTTGCCCAAAAACCAGAAAAGATTGAGGATGTGAGTAACAGACATCAGATCTGTGAGATGCAGTTACAGAATTATGAAGTACTTTCTTTTATTGTAGGAAGCTTGAGGAAATCTTTACAAACTAAATGATGTGATTTAAGAGTGCAGGATCAGACATATGGGTTGTATGTGGACAAATTTGAAGCTGTCACATGACAAGACTGGTGCAGAATAGTGCAGCCCAGAAGGATGCTATTTGGCCCCTTGCATTTGCACTGTCTTTTTGGAGAGCAAACCAGTTTGTCGTCCTCTCTTTGTTCCAATATCTCTGCAATTATTCTCTAAATATTTGTCAAATTTGCTTTTGAAGACTATTATTGGACATGCATCCAACACCCCGTGGGCTAATCAGCCAACAAGTAAAGGTTTCCTTGTCTCTGGTTCTTTGGCCAGTCGCCTTAAATCTGTGCCGGCTAGTTATCAGCCCTCAACCATTTGAAGCATTTTTTTTTCTTTAATTACTTTGCCTAAATACTCCATAAGTGTAACTACCTCTGCCAAATCTTCTCTTACTTTCCAAAGAGAGCAATTCAACTTCTCCAGTCTATCCATGTGTGTAATCTGTCATCACTTGAACCATAGTAATAAAACTTTGTATTCTTTCCAAAGTTGTCATGTCTTTCCAAAAGTTTGGTGCCTCTACAAGGCCTAGGATCCTATCCTTTTAAGATTTGCACAAAACTCTGGTTTGTCTGTAGTTTCATCCTCTTTTAAAGTTGCACAATTTAGTCCATCACTTTGTTCTTTTGAGCAAAATGTAACATCATAGTTTCTTGCGTTAAATTTCATGTGTCATCTGTGTACCCATTCCATTTGTCTGTCTATCCTCTTGAAATATTTTCCAATCTTCATTACCACTTGCTACATTTCCAATTTGTATCTGCAAATTTCAGTGTTGTTCTGTTGGAGTTGAAATTTTAAACGGACGAATCATGAAAAATAAGATGGGATCCTTGGCTTTATAAAATGAGATGGAGTACAAAAATTAGATGTTCTGTTCAAATTTGGATATGTAACAAATGATCCCAATGCTTTAGTGACAGCATAGAGGAAATTTTGAAACTGGAAATGAGACCACAAGGTATAGGAATATTGAACCCATTCGATCTGCAAGCCCCTCCAATGAGATTATAGCTGATAATGTTCAACTCTCCTTTCCTGCTTCCCCCAACCCTTCACCCGCAGCCCAGATTCTTTTACTGCTTAAAATCTGTCCTTCAGTCTTGAATATCCTCAATGACTGACCCTGCCCACCACCCCCCCCCCCCCCCCCCCCCCCCCCCCTTCCCCAAAGCTCTCTGCAGTGAAGAGTTCCACAGGATTTATTTGTGCAGAAAGAGAGAGAATCTGAAGCTGTACACTTTTTCTTTCAATCACCCTGTTCTAAGGTGATTTATTGGAGTTTTTCAAAATTCTAAGTTTAAAATGAAACCTGCTTCCAGTGGCAATTACGTTGGAAAAAAAAAGGGATGACCGGTTCTTTTGCCGATCACCGATAATATTAAGATGCTTGTTCCTTTGATCTGAAATACATGCCTAAAAAAGGGTATGGGAGTACTTCTCTCTCATTTTTAAGTTGGAATTGGATACATATTTGGGGTACAAGGAGATTGAAAGGGTGAGGAAAGAGCAGCAGAGAGTGGCTAATTGAATATTTAGTTATACCATGTCTATGCTGATCAACAAACATCAAACCATACATCCCATTTAGCTGCACTTGGTCTATAGCATCCTATGCCCTGGAATTTCAAGTCTCCATCCAGGTGTTTCTTAAAAAACCCGCCTCCTCCATCTTTGGCAATATTTGTTTGTTCTTTCAAAGCATCAATACAAGCATCATTAGAGAAGCAACGGGAATGTAAGGGGCCTGCACACAGTCTGCTGATTTCTTACTGTTATGATGCAACATCAACATGCTGAAGGGTTTTGATACTCGTGCTTCAAGAGATTGAAATCACTCCATAAGGCCAGTTTCCCATCATCCTCTATTGATGTAAGAGTCCTTGACTGTGATCCAGCTCCAAATGGCTTTCTTCTGTACTGCATTAGATTATGATTTGTAAATGGCACAGTGGCTGAAGAAAGAGGTACTGAATTACCCATAGACACATTGTCCACATATTTTTAGCAGTGCATTCTAAATCATGTTGCTGGAAGGACACATGAGACAACAGATGCTCCTTTTACATTGTCTCAATAGTGATTGCAACAGTATCAGCCAAGTGGACCTCATTGAATGAGTCCCCTGACTGGGGCTGTTAATGTTGTCCCATCAGGGAATCCTAGCTGACAGTGTCAGACATTTTGTTTACTTTGGAAGCTGGCTAAATATCAAGGACACTCCGCATATAAATAAAGGGTGAATTGTTGATGGAGTTATTTCTATTTTTGATGTATTAGTACTAAATCCTTGATACTCTGGTGCTGGAAAAGCATAGCAGGTCAGACAGCATTCGAGGAGCAGAAGAATTGACGTTTTGGGCATGAGCCCATTCTGATGAAGTGCTTCTACCCAAAACGTTGATTCATCTCTTCAGACACTGCCTGATATGTGCTTTTCCAGCACCACATTCTCAACTCTAGTCTCCAGCATCTGCAGCCTTCACCTGCGCTCAGCATGTGGAAACAGTCTGCCAATCTCTTATTGATATTTTACAGGCTGTTTACATTTCTGTTGTTTCTCTAATGATGCAATATTTTATCGATCTAAGCTTTAGTTTAATTCCCTTTGAAATCGAATGCTTTTGAAAGTGTGCCACTTCCTTAATATCGCACTTAGTTGTCAGGTCTAAATAATTGATGTTTGCAGTGATGGCTAAGTCCACACTCTTTAGACTCTGAGCAGTCATGTGAGCATTTTGCAAAAGGGAAGTTCTGATGATAAGTAACACCTAGGATCTATTTTCTCCAGGCAGTTGAGTTGTGTTTGGCAGTTAAAACATAAAACATAGAAAAGTACAGTACAGAACAGGCCCTTCGGCCCATCACGTTATGCTGAAGATTAATGCTAATCTAAAATAAAATAACCTAACCTACGTACCTTCTCAATTCACTGCTGTCCATGTGCATGTCCAGCAGTCACTTAAATGTCCCTAATAACTCTGGTTCCACCACCACTGCTGGCAACGCATTCCATGCGTTCATAACTCTCTGCGTAAAGAACCTACTTCTGACATCTCCTCTATACGTTCCTCCTAAAACTATGACCCCTTGTTGCAGTCAGTCCTGCCCTGGGGAAAAGTTTCTGGCTCTTGACTCTATCCATGCCCCTCATTATCCTGTACACCTCACTCAGATCACCTTTCTTCTTCTCTCCAGAGAGAAAAGTCTTAGCTTAGTCAACCTCTCTTCATAAGACAAGCCCTCCAGTCCAGGCATCAGCCAGGTAAATCAGCTTTGCACCCTCTCCAAAGCCTCCGCATCTTTCTTATAATCGGGCAACCACACATGGACACAATATCCCAAGTGTGGTTTCACCAGGGACTTGTAGAGCTGCAGCAAAACCTCATGGCTCTGAAACTCTATTTCCCCTGTTAATGAAAGCCAAAACACCATATGCTTTCTTAACAACCCTATCCACCTGGGTGGCAACTTTGAGGGATCTATGCACTTCAAGATCAAGATCCTGCTGTTCGTCCACATTAAGAATCCTGTCTTTTATTCTATATTCAAGTTCGACCTTCCAAAATGCAGCATTTCGCATTTATCCAGGTTGAACTCCATCTGATTTGGAGGTGCCGGTGTTGGACTGGGGTGTACAAAGTTAAAAATCACAACATCAGGTTATAGTGCTTCCAATTAAACTTGTTGGACTATAACCTGGTGTTGTATGATTTCTAACTTTGAACTCCATCTGCCATTTCTCAGCCCAGCTCTGCATCTTGTCAATGTTGCATTGCAGCCTGCAATAGCCCTCGATACTACCAATAGCATCTCCAACCTTTGTGTCATTGGCAAATTTACTAACCCACCCCTCAACCACCTCATCCAAATCATTTCTAAAAACCACAAAGAGCAGAGGCCCAAGAACAGAGCCCTGTGGGATACCACTCACCACTGACCTCCATGCAGAATACTTTCCATCTACAACAACCACTCTCTGCCTTCTGTCAGCCAACCAATTCTGAATCCAGACAGCCAAATCTCCCCATACCCCATATGTCCTGACTTTATGAATGAGCTTACCATGAGGAACCTTGCTGAAGCCTATTTACACAACATTCACTGCTCGATCTTTGTCAACCTGTTTTGTCATTGTCAAAGAATTCAATAAGATTTGTGATGCATGACCTGCCCTCACTGCTGACTGCTTTTAATCACACTATGCTTTTCCAAATTGTCATAAATCCTATCTATCAGAATTCTTTCCAAAACCTTGCTGACCACAGATGTAAGACTGACTGGTCTGTAATTGCCAGGGATTTCCCTATACCCTTGAAAAGAGGAACAATATTCGCCTCCCTCCGATCCCTCAGTACAACTCCCCTGGAGAGTGAGGAAGCAAAGATCCTTGCCAATGGCTTAGCAACCTCCTTTCTTGCTTCCCGGAGCAACCTAGGATAAATCTGGTCTGGCCCTATGAACTTCTCAATCTTAATGTTTGCCACAGTTTCCAGCACACCAACTTCCTCAATCTCCATCTGTTTAAGCCTGTTTCCCAGCTCCTCAAAGTTCTCATTCACAACAAGGTACTTTCATGAAAAGTGAAACAAAAAACTCATTTAGGGTTTACTCTATCTGCTCAGACTCCACATTCAAGTTCCCAATGATATCTCTGACCAGCCCTACCTTCTCCCTGATCATTCTCTTATTCCTCACATATGAGTAAAATGCCTTTGGGTTCTCCATAACCCTTCCAGCCAAGCACATTTTTTTTTTGTGCCCCCTCCTGGCTCTTCTCAGTTCATTTTTGAGCTCCTTTCTCATCAGCCTGTAATCCCATAAAGCTGTGCTAGATCCTTGCTGCCTCCACCTTACGTAAGCTGCTTTCTTCCTTTTGACATAAAACTCCTCTGTTTTTATCATACAAGGCTCCTTAATCTATCATCTTCTTGCCTGTCTGATGAACATATTTATACATCACACACAACAACTGCTCCTTTAAATAGTTTCCACATGTCTGTTGTGCCCTTTCTGCAGAACAGTTGCTCCCAATCTGTACTTCTCAACTCCTGTCTGCTAGCATCATTTCTGTTCCCAATTAAGTATCTTCCCATTGTAACTGCTCCTTTCCCTCTCCATGGCTGTGGTAAATGTGAGGCAGTTGTGGTCACTGTCACCAGTGTGTTCTCCGACCACTAGATCTGGCACCTGTGCTGGCTCATTGCCGAGCACTAAATCCAAAATGGCCTCTCCCATCATTGGTCTGACTACATACTGAGTAAGGAAACTCTCCTGAACATACCTGACAAAATTGGCTCCATCCAAACCATCTGAACTAAGCAGATTCTAGTCAATACTGGGAAAGTTGAAGTCGCCCATAACAACAGCCCTGCTATGTTACAGGGTTACTTTACAAATATTGATTACACAATTCCTCTTGACTCACCTGTCTTTTTCATTAGACTTGAGGGATGTTTAGCACAAAAGTGCTGCTTTACTTGTGGTTTTGATTTCTGGCAGTAAACTTGTGTTCAATTAATGTATTTGTGTTTTGCTAAACTTGTCTTTTACCTGTTATCTTTTCAGGATACTATAAAGGTATTTTTTTGCAGGCAACTCTTACAGCAACAATAAAGACCAAATGTTTGTTTTGCATGGGTTACTTCCACTTTGGAAAATAAATCATAATTGAATACCATCAAATTCCAATTTCTTTTCTTGCCCCACCTCCCACTTCCCCGCTCTTTAAAAAAAACATTCATCAAGCTTTTACAATGCAGAGCATTTTGAATGATCTGAATGGGATTCTATCTTCCAATAGTGCTGCCAAAAATATCAACTCATGATCATTTAGCTCTTGCTGATTGGACTTGCCAAACATACTTATTGTGCCGACAAGTGCACTTTGTGAACAATATACTTGTTACAAATACTTTTTCTTTCGTGACCTATTATGTGGTAAGAAATTTGACTATTTGTATGAGTGAACTTGGCTTTATTAGAAGACAATATTACTTGTTAATGAGTTGAGACATATATTGGGTCCTTTAAAGTTGTTAACTGACATTCAGATGCTCCAAGCTACTTCAATGTTTTAAATGCAGTTTTTCTGTCCCTTTCTTCCCATTGTCAATGTAAGATTAGTTGACATTTTAGGACAGTTTCATCTCTATTGAGAAGGACACCTAACTTGAATCAAAAAATACTTAGTTTACAAAACAAAATTAATGCAACTTATGTTTATCGTAGTTGCAAATAGTAAGGAAACTGGCATCATTCTCAAAACAGCAATAGTTAAAGGGTGACTTATTGGGGTTTCTTTGAATTAAGAGATTATCATAGAGCAAAGGAGGGAAACTTGTATGGTTTGGAAACCATATCACTAACATTGCACCAAGAGCCAGAGAAGAGATGAGTGAAGTTTATTCTTTGTGCAGTGATATTATGACTGGAAATGCACTGCATTAGAGAATAGAGGTGCTGACTCAATAAATACAAAGAGAATTATATCTACATTTGAAAAGGAAAAATAATAGTGCTATTGACTAAAAGGAAGAGTGGAATTAATTGTGCTTTGAAAATAAAATCAATAGACAATGACTTTCTGTGCAATATCCTTTACTAAAAATATCTTGGTATTTGGTGTTTGACTTTGTTTATTTTTAATGCATGATTTGTGGATTATATGTTTGAAGAGCAAGAATTGGTGTCCATGTATAAATGCAATTAGTGATGAAATTGTCTTGCAAGTACAGAAGCTCAACAACATTGAGAAATAAGCCAACTAATCCTTTCTCCAAACCTATAACCCCCTCAACACATTATTGCTTCTCAAAATCCTTTAACAGTCTGATTTGATTCCACCATTTTAATACCCGGCTTCTATCTGACACACAATAATGTTGTCATTTGGCGTTATGTCAGGTAAACTCTGCTTCAAACACAGGGTATTGAAAAGGCTTTATTATAGTAAAATACTGCTTAAAGGGTTTCTCGGCACTGTACACTACATCTTTGACAATTTGTTTCCTTCCTCTATTTCAAGATGTGTGTCATGATGGTCAAATTCCATGTTGAGCATAACCTAGGTACCCTAATCTGTGTCTACCATATTTGCTGCAGGGGACGACCCTAGGCTTAGAAGGTAAGAGATTCTTTCATTCTCTAGTTCCTTTTCTCAGCTATGAAATTTTCATTTCTGCATTCTCCCAAATCCTTAGAGCCAATCTCAAGGTCACAGCTGTCAGTAATTGTTTCCTTGATGTCAGTATCACTGTCTGCTATCCTCGTATCCAATATGAAGCTGACTCTGTCATGGATGTATGGCAAGCTGGAGGTCATGACTGTTATGGACCAGACCAAACCCCCTCAAAATATATTGAGAGAGTCTAGACCCTAACTTATTCTTATGTTAAAGGTAAGTGGCTCTAAGGATTTGGGAGAATGCAGAAATGAAAATTTCATAGCTGAGAAAAGGAACTAGAGAATGAAAGAATCTCTTACCTTCTAAGCCTAGGGTCGTCCCCTGCAGCAAATATGGTAGACACAGATTAGGGTACCTAGATTATGCTCAACATGGAATTTGACCATCATGACACACATCTTGAAATAGAGGAAGGAAACAAATTGTCAAAGATGTAGTGTACAGTGCCTAGAAACCCTTTAAGCAGTATTTTACTATAATAAAGTGTTGCAATCCAGGTGCAATTACTTAGCTTTAGCAAATCTGGTATGCTTCTAGCGGACATATAAAAAATCGAGTGTTAGTATCTCCACCACCTTTCCCTGTAGGTCATGTTGTCTGTTACAATTCAGACAAGTTGCAGACGACTTAGAGAATGTTATGAATAAACTTTTGCAGGTGCCCACAATATCAGTGATCAAATCCATACCAACACATCGGTATCAAAGCAAAACATTCCCACTTTATTAGGAACACAATTAAAGTAATCTTTCATACTAAACATACTATGCCTCATCCTATTTGGTCCCTTTTGGTCCCAATAGTTCCTGAGTCTCTTGTAAATTTATGTAGTCACTGTCTGTGGCGCTCACCCTCGGTCTGAGGCTGGCCTTAGTGAATAAATTGTTGGGAGTGTCTGTGCAGAATGAATGTTGCCTTTTATATTATGCTGATGTCCTTAGCACCTCGCTGCTGTGTCAGCACTGTCTGGTGTGTGGGTTTTTGTGATTGGAGTTTCACTTGGCCAATGTACTGTTGCTGTTTGGCCAAGTTGGCAAACTGTGTTTTAGCAACCAGGCGGCTGCTGCAGTCAGTATGTAAATCACTTCTGATGGAGGTTTTACTTTGTTATTTGGGCATCAATGAGCAGCTTGATCCTGTTTTAACCTGAAGTCTGCTCCTGAAAACTGTTCAACCAAGTGGCAATTGTGGGAATAGCCCAGTCATCACATTGTTTGACACATTCTGGACTCTATGGTTTTTGCCACATTGGACAAACCACTGTACCATAGTTATAAATTGTATTGAATGCATTCAACAAGAATGCAATCTTCTTTCATTAGGTTGAAGCCACCTCAATGAGTAATCCATGAAGACACCTCTTCAAGACACCTATGTGGGTCCAGGACAAATAACCTTAGGTACCGATTTATATTTTGCTCTCCTTGTAATATTGAATTGACATGTATGAAGGCGTTACTTATAGTTGCATTTTATCTTGAGTAACATGTTGGACCTAGTTAGCAGAGCATATTAATTGAGTTTGTAAAGCTAAGTTTACATTGCTAAAATGCCATAGCATTCCCCTGTCTTCAATATTTATACAGGTTAATATAGCTGAAATGATAAACTCTTACACGGTCAGTTTATTTTGCTGATTGTATGTTAATTGATCTTGATTGTCTACTTAGCAACAGCATTAAATTATCACAAACACTGCAAAATGCATGGCAAATGGATTTTTAAAAAAATGGACAGAATACAATCCTCGTTTAACATTGCCCCCATAGCCAGTTATAAAGTGTCTGTTATTGCTTACTTCACACTATTTTAACAATAAGAAATATGCACCAATTAAGTAATTGAGCTGACAGAGGTAGCATTCTTTGGAAATTTTATTTTTCTCAATATTTGACTATTTAAGCCTCATTTCCAGTGAACCTAATCAATATTGGCAAGGTATTTGATGACATGGGGCATCACAAGTGAACCAAATCACATTTATGCAGCATTATACAACAGCTCAGCAGATAAGGAGACAGTAATAACTGCAGATGCTGTAAGCCAGTGTCATAGTTGTGAAGCTGGAAAAGGACAGCTGGCCAGGCAGCATCCGAGGAGCAGAAAAGTCAATATTTCAGGCTGAACTCCTTTGTCATGACTAGAAAGGGGGAGGGGAGCTCAGAAGTAAATAAGGGAGGGGAAATGGGACTGGGGGAAAGGTAGGGGGATGCAGGTAAGAGGTTATTGTGATAGGCCACTGAGAAAGGTAGACTGGATAGGTGATTAGGAAGATGGATAGGTCAGGTCAGGGAAGTGAGGGGGAGGGCTGGATATGGGATAAGGTTGAGGGCTCCAAGCTTCTGAGGAAAAATATCAGGTGTTGTTCCTCCAGTTTGTTTGGGTCACACTGAGTGGAAGAGGCCAACGAGTAGCACGTCACCAGGGGAATGGAAGGGGGGAATTAAAACAGATGGCGACTGGAAGGTCGGGTTGGTTGATGCGTGCAGAGCGCTGATGCTCCATGAACCGGTCCTTGAGTCTGCGTTTAGTCTCCCTGATATAGAAGAGACCACATCAGGAGTGACCGATACAATACCAATGCTGTGAAGTCTCTTCTAAGGATGCTCACTCTTAAGTTTTCTTGCCCCCTCTGAAGAGAGCTCAGTGAATCGCTCTCCCCTTGGTTGCCTCCTCTGCCCTGAAGCTCTTCGGCCACGTTCTGAAGCAATTTTGCTACTACAGCCAGGTCTCGTTCCTCTGCCTGTCAATACAGCTGCCTCATCCCTTCATGGACTCCAAGTAACTTTCACACCTTCACAAATTGCGATTGTCATTTATTATACCTCCAGTGCCCACAGGAATGATTTTCCCTGCAAATTCTCAGCTCCTGACACTCTGCCATCTGGTGACACCTTTGCTCCCTGCAGTGAGCCTCCCCTCATCTCTGGACCTCTGTCTCCCAAACTGTAGAAGGCCTGTACTGTTCTTTGTTCTCAAATGGCCTTTTACTGTCCGAGTGAGGGTGTAAATATGCCAAACTCTTCCATACTTATCTCCAGACACAAACTACCTCAACCATTCAGCATTTTAACCTCCTCGCTGACTTTCTCCAGGGTCAGCCTGGTGCCCTTGATTGTGCTGATGCTACAATCACTCCTATAGATCGCGTGACTGCTGCTTCTGCTGACGTAGGAGACAATGTGATGCTGACATCACTGGCTTTTTGCTGTTTCTGCCCACGTGACCACTCCAGCGCACCCAGCCACTCCTGATGAAGTCTCCACATCAGCTTTATACTCAGCCCCAGCCCTTCTGGGAATTCACCAATATCATCCCCCAACAACCCTTGGCCTCTGCCTCACTCAGGTTGAATGGTCAGTCCTGAGCAACACGCTCACCTTCATTCCTTTATGCCCACACATGAACAAATTCCACGCACATTGTGATGTCAAGCTCATTTTCATCCATCTTCGCACCTGTTTGATTGACCGGGAATCCAACCCACCCACTAATGACACCTGCTCCTGCTTTTGGCAATCCCCATCCTCTTGAACAGCTTGTTCCAGCCTCCTACCCTCCATCGACTTCTTCATCTCAAACTGCCACTGTGATATCAATCACTTGGATCTCTCCACCCTTCTGTCTCACTCCAACCTCTCCCATCAGAACACTCAGCCCTCTGCTGCAACCACAACCACATCATTAAATCTGCTGATGGATTGGGGTGGTGGCAGTGGAAGCATGGCGAACTGGCCTCTACACTGCTGAGGTCAGACGCCAACTGCCTGACAGCTTTTCCTACTGTCCCCTCAATTATGACCTCATCTTTGATCACCAAGCCATCCTCTCCCAGGCCATCAGCAACTTCATCACTTCGGGAGATCTCCCATCCACTGCCCCAGTCAACTCATTGTCTCTGCCTGCTTCTGCCCCCTCGAGCTCATCTCCTCCTACCCTGACTCTGTTTTTTCCTCTTTGGTCCAGGAACTACCTACCCTCAAGCATGACACAACCCGTGCCCTCCACCTCTTTCAAAACTTTGAATCCCCCGACCTCATCTTCACCAAGGACGTACAGGTCCTTTACACTTGTATCCCCAATGTGGAGTGCTTAAAAGCCTTCCACTTATTCCTTTTCCATAGGCCCAACCAGTCCCCCTCCACTGACACACGCCCTTTCACTTTGCAGATCTGGTCCTCACCCTCAACAATTTTTAAGTTGATTCCTCTCACTTTTGACAAACCAAAGGGCCCAAGGTATGCCTGCCCTGTTGGATTTGTGGATAGTCCCTTTTCCATGACTACACTGGCACCATCTCTCACCACTTCCTCCACTATATTGATGACAATCATTTGTTTTCTTGCAGAGTTTGAGCAGTTCATGAACTTTGCCAACATTTTCCACCCCACCCTCAAATTCACCTGCACCATTTCCAACACCTCCCTCCCCTTCATGGATTTCCATCTCCAGAAACAGACTCAACACTGACATCCATTTCAAACCCACTGACTCTTACGGCTACCTCGACTACATTTCCTATCTCCCACCGCCCAACAAAAATGCTATCCCATACACTCGATTCCCCTGCCTCAGCCGTATCCGCTCCCAGGATGAGCTGTTAAACTGCAGGACATCCTAGATATTCTACTGCAGGGACTGTAGTTTCCCATCGTCAGGAATCAAGGATGCTCTCAACCGAATCTCCTCCATTTCCTGCACATCTTCCCTCCAATCCCACTCTTCCCACCCTTATCTCACCTCCATCCAAGGCCCCAAACATTCCTTCTACATCTGAAAGAGATTAAGTTGCACTTCATCCAACCTATTCTACTGTACCCATTGTTCCTGATGTGATTGTCTCCATTTTGGGGGGACCCAGTCTTTACACTGCATGCATCAACCAACCTGAGCTTCCAGTTGCCATCCATTTTAATTCCCCCTCTCAGTTCACTGGTGATATGTCCGTCCTTGGCCTCCTCCACATAAACTGGAGGAACAGCACCTGATATTTTGTCTGGGAAGCTTACAGCCCAATGGTCTCTCTTGACTTCACCAGCTTTAAAATCTCTCCACCCCCAGCCTTATCCCATATCCAACCCTTCCCATACACCACCTCTCCTCCTCCCTGACCTTACCTAAACTGTCCATCTTCCTACTGGCCTACAGCAATAACCCCCTACCCTTCCCCCAGTTCCCCCATCCCTCTATTTACATCTGGGCTCCCCTCCCCTCCCCTCCCTAGTCCTGACTAAGGGTTTCAGCCTGAAATGTTGATTTTCTTGCTCATCAGATGCTGTCTAACCCGCTGTGCTTTCCCAGCTTCACACCTATTAGGCTGATTAACTTGGAATTCATAATGAATCATCTGACAATAATGCTGTCTTGCAACTACTTATAAAACTTTGGTTGTGTATTGCCTATTTATCTTGGGTGCTCTAAATTGCAGAAAAAATTGGGTTATAAGTAGAGCGAAGGTAATCTGACTCAGACCTGTACTGAACCATTACTTTAGAACATGTCAACCCAACCTTAAATCACTGAGGTCACTTGAGTAAATCATCCATTCAGGAAGTGACTAATGCTGGCAGTGCATGTCTGAACATCCCACTGCTTACGGTGTTACTTTTACAGGGTAATGATTTGTCACCTTATGTGATAACAGAAGTGAGGAATATTTGCACGAAAGAGTTTGCTCATGTAAATTTTTTAAAACTATGAAAGTATAGACAAATAAGCATCAGCATTCTTAACAATCTGAATCTGCAACAAAGACAGCTTTAAATGTAGAGGGACAATAAAAATTCAACTTATTTACTCAGAGGCCTGAAAGATATAGATTTTAAGACATTGAAGACTGAGTTGAATATACAATTGGACAAAAAAAACCAAAAGTTGCACAATAGGTGTTATCAAAGAAAACAATCCTAGACCCCAGATTTTGGCATGAAGATTGTAGTCACTGTCCTGTCATTCCTATATTTGGATGTGCTGGAAAGGAGAAGTGATTTATATCCCAGAGTTGCCTGATGCATTAATTACTCAGCATGTTGTTAATTAGAAATCCCAATGTGGCAAGTTGCACTTGATGAGTTTGGACATAATCCTTGAACATATGATATTGATATTCATTTATTCACAATACATACATTTGCGCTCTCAAGATGATGTACGGAACAAATATTTTTGTGATGTTTTTGCCTACCAAGTGGTGAATGTTTATGTAAAATGTTCATAAAGTACATTTTGTATAGATTAGATATTCGATTCCTTACAGTGTGGAAACAGGCCCTTCAGCCCAACCATTCCACACTGACCCTCTGAAGAGTAACCCACCCAGATTCATTTCCCTTTGACTAATGCACCTAACACTATATGGGCAATTTAGCATGGCCAATTCACCTGACCTGCACATCTTTGGACTGTGGGAGGAAACCCACGCAGACTGACTTGTATTTTTTTAAATTCATTCACAGTATGTGGGTGTCAATGGCTGGGCCAGTATTTATTATCCAGAGGGTAATTAGGCATCACATGTTGGCCAGTTAAGAATGGCACTTTCCTTCCTTAAAGGACATCAATGAGGCAAATGGAGTTTTCTGACAGTGAAATATTGTTTCATTGTTATCCTTGGACTTTATGCTCTGGATTTTTATTGAATTTAAATTCCCCAACCCAACAATGACCATTAAGCCTTTTCTTTTTGAGACCTTCCTTAGGACCACAAAGCACCTCCTTTAGAGACTGCAATTTCCCTTCCCACATGGTTGAAGATGCTCTCCAATGCATCTCATCCACATCCCGCGTCCCTCCAACCGTAACAAGGACAGAATCCCCCCCCACCCCAAACCCCGGTCCTCACCTGCCATCCCACCAACCTTTGCATAAACCGCATCATTCCAAACGGGCCCTACCACCAGGGATATATTTTCCTTTCCACTTTCCGCAAAGAACTAGCACCACGCAGGAATTGCAAAACCTGCTCCCACACCACCACCTTCACCTCTATCTAAGGAGTCTTCCACATCCATCAAAGTGTCACCTGCGCATCCACCAATGCCATTTATTGTCGCCGTTGCTCTCGATGCGGTCTCCTCTACATTGGGGAGACTGGACGATGCCTTACAGAGCACTTTAGGGAACATCTCTGGGACAACCATACCAATCAACCCCACCACCCCGTGGCCCAACGTTTCAACTCCCTCCTCCCACTCTGCCAAGGACATGCAGGTCCTGGGCCGCCTCCACTGCCGCGCCCTCACCACCCGACACCTGGAGGAAGAATGCCTCATCTTCCGCCTTGGAACACTTCAACCCCAGGGCATCAATGTAGACTTCACCAGTTTCCTCATTTCCCCTCTCCCCACCTTACCCCAGTTTCTAACTTCCAGCTTAGCACCATCCTCATGACTGGTCCTACCTGCCAATCTCCCTTCCCACCTATCCACTCCACCCTCCCCTGTGACCTATCACCTCCATCCCCACCCCCATTCACCTATTGTACTTTTTGCTACCTTCTCCTCAGCCCCACCCCACCTCCCCATTTATCTCCACCCTGGAGACTCCCCACCTCCATTCCTGATGAAGTGCTTTTGCCCCCACTGTCGGTTTTCCTGCTCCTCGGATGCTGTCTGACCTGTACTTCTCCAGAACCACACTGATCCAGACTCTTTATTAGAGCTGCCTATACTTTGATCTTGGTCTCATTGCTACTATTCAGAGGTGCATGTATTGTCTTGTACTTGCATTGGAGTGACTATTGTGATGTAATAAATTTATCTCTTTCAATATTTATTTAAATTTGTGCTAGTGGTACGTGGGCTTTGGAATTTACTGAAAGTTTTTGAGTTTCACTTTTTGAGGAAAGCTTGGCTGAAGCAAGATATCTAAAGCAGCTTATTCTGAAGAAGGGAATAGTTTAGAATTGTTATGGCATAGGTATCCCAAGTTTAGGTTGAAAGTTCCAGACCCTAAGTAGTTAAAATCTTGAAGGAGTTACTATGAAGTTGTGACAGTTTAAGCTTAGTTATATGAAAAGTCAAGGAAGAGATGATCTCTCAAGACAGGGGAACTGAAGCCCTTTGCATGATTTAAGAAGGGAATTCTGACTGGGTATTGTAAAGGAGTGCTGTTGGGAAATTGGGATTGTAGTTGACCATGTGCTTTGAAATATTTAAACTTGGTATATGTAAATAGTTTGGTTTGTTTTATTATGTCTTTTGCATCAGAAGCTTCAATTTTAACAAAAGCAAATCTAAAGTGCAATGCTATTAGGATTCCAGATATTGCCAGACAAGTCAGACCCCAGATTAAAATCTGGCTTGACTGCATTTTATTTGGTTTGTTTTGGTTTTAAAGAGGTAGTCTTTCACTGAAACAAACGCAGCATGCTGCATATTTGGGTTTAACACTAAAAGTCAGTTAAGCAAAAATAATTAAGTTAAAATAGAATAAAACAAGTATTTGCGTATGACATGTCAAAATTTTGAAACAGCAAAAATAAATTCCTTTAATCCCTACAGCATGCAGTTATAGTACTCAAATATCCTCCTCTGTCCCACGTTGGGCTTTACCCAGCTGTGGCTTCAATTCCCTGTCATGAGAATCTGAGTCTCTTCCATAATTCATTTTATAACAAATCTTAGATGTTCTCCAGTTCAAATAACCTTTAACTAAATGTTTTTGGTGTGGAACTCTTAAAGTGAATTCCTTAAATAGAGAGATTCTAAACTGTTTTCTCCCTTTCTTGAGAGTAACTGCTTTACACACCCAGCTTCAGCTAAGGACCCTGCACAACTGCTCAAGTTGAAACTTGATTAAAATCTTTGTTTCTAAGTCAAGGGTGTTTCCCCTAATCAAAAGGAAGAAAATCAATCCCTGATTATCTAAACTGAAGCCTAATGTAGCACCATTTACCATGTTCACTTGTAAAATAATCGCAATTTAAATAAAAATCCAATACTCTCCAGGATATCTTTTTCACCTGTTTTAAAAGAAATCATTGCTACAGAAATATTTATAAATTACCTCCTTTCAGAGACAGATCCAACCCACAAAATTCATGATATTAAGAATATATAAATAATGCACCTTTACATTAGAGCATCCCATATGAATATTGTTTTATCAAACAACTGATGCTGGAAATCTGAAACAGAAATTGCTAAAGACACAATAGGTCTGGCAGTATCTGTAGAAGGAAAATCAATGTTTTGAGTTCAGTGATTCTTGGGTTGGCTGATTTTTTTTGTCCTTTGATTTAACTGGAAACTGCACTAATTAATTGTGTTTCCACTTGAGCTTCCACAAGCCATCCCAAAATATTTAAAATTCCAATTAGACTGCCAATTTGCCCTATTGACTGCTAGTCCATGCAAACTCAAAATCAACCGTGATTTGGCATGAACAGAAAAATCTTTTCTTAATGAGGTGGGAACACTGGCAAGGCCAGCATTGGTTACTCAAGCTGAGTGGCTTGCTAGGCCACTTCACAAGGGAGTTTAGAGTGGACCACATTTCTGTAGGATTAGATTCACTTATATGCCAGACCTAGTAAGGACAGCAGCATTCCTCCCCTTTAGGCATTTACACCCAGGGATGGTGTCTGCCATTAAACTTTTAATTCTGTATTTTTCATTGAATTGCCCCCAGGATTATTGATCCAGTGACATTGCAACTATATCCCACTTTCCCTATTGTAAAGCAGTTAACTTGAGCAAAAGTCCTAGAAAGTAGTTGACTGGAAATCCTACATAACTTGAATAATACCCCTTTGAAAACCCCAAATGCACATACATTCATTGATTAAAACAGACAAATATCAAGCAATTTGACACAGATGCTATGGTTGTAAAAGAGAAGTACATAGAGTAATAAAATTCCAAAGTTCAAAAGTCCAGATTTCCGAGTTGGGTTCAATTGTCTCTGTTCTTTTTGATTTTTGGCCCTTGACCTGTTCACGTGATGGTGACTCTAAACTTTGATAATTAATCTGGTCGGCCTCGATCTTTTGGAGTTTCTTTCCTTTTAAGTTGTCTCAGTTTTCTGCTTTTCCCACATGAAGGAGGGAGAGATGGATACTTTGTTTTTTTTTGGTTTGGCTTTTTCTAACTGCTGCACTTGTATTTCTGTAACATGCAATGACTCAACAAACCAATAGGCTGTAGTCAGGCAGAAATTCTTTAACTAAATGGACTCCTGCTATTGCTCTATCAAAATCACCTGCTTACTGCTTCAAAAAGCAACATTGCCTGCTCCAGCCAAAAGTATGTAGCACTTCTCAAATTGCAAAGATCTCCTGGCATTTAAGCCTAATAGCTGTCCAAGTTCCATGTCAGTTTATGGTCCCAAATAAAAAATATCTGCTACGGGTCTTGACTTGTTACTCTTGAGATCCCAGAGAGGAAATTGTCTAATCTAAGAATTATTGAATTCACAAATGCAATGGAACTGCTTCTGTGGCAAGTCCAGCCTAGGAATTTAAAGCTCAGCAGACCACCCCAGGCAAAGCACTGAGAAACTATTCAAATCAAACTTTTAGTTTGTTATATGATTTAATTCTGCATGGGCACAATTTGGAAATGGAATTTTGAAGGTGCTATCTAAGGATCTTTGAATTTGTGCAGTACATCTTGTGGATAGTACACTACTGCTGCTGAGCATTTAGAGGTGTGGGGGGAGTCAATGCTTCTGAATTTGGTGCCAAAAGCATGGACTGCTTTGTCCTAGATGGTGTCAAGCTGCTTGAGTATTTTTGGAGGTGCACTCATTTAGGCAAGTGGGCAGTATTACATCCTGACTTGTGTCTTATAGGTGGTGGACAGGCTTTGAAGAATCAAGGCAAGCTTCTTGGTCCAGTATTCCTAGCCTTTTGACCTGTTATAGCCTTTGCATTTACATGGGGAGTCCAGTTGAGTTTCAGTTAGTAGTAACCCCAGGGTGTTGATTGTGGGGGATTCAGTGATGGTAACACCATTGAATGTCAAGAGACTCTGGTTAAATTGCCTCATATTGGAGATAATTGCCTGGCATTCATATGGCATGAATGTTACTTGCTCAGGCCTGGATATTGTCGACATCTGTTCAATTTGAAAATGGACTTTTTCAGTATCTGAATTGTGATTGATTTGTACTATGTTCAACGTTGAACATCCCCACTTCTGAACTTATGCGTGAAAATCATTGAAGCACTGAAGATGGTTGAGCCTAGGACACTAGCCTGAGGAACTCCTACGGATGTCATGGAACTGAGATGACTGACCTCCAACAACCACAAGTGCAAGGTATGACTTTTAACCAATGGAAAGTTCACCACTTACTTCAGTTTTGTTGGACCTCTTTGTCACACTGTCAAATAAAGCCTTGATTTTGAAGACTGTTGCATTCACGTCACCATCCTAAATCTCCCCTTGCATAGAAAATCCTCAATCCATATTTCTAGATGCCCAGTTATGGCCTTGATAGAGCAATATAATAAACAAATGGCATCTCTGAGCACTTTTAACACTTTCCACCCACATCTTCTGCCATGCCCTAACCGTGCTCTCTGTTCCTGCCCCTATTGGGGAAAAAAGAAACCATCCCTCAACTAGAAAACCACCCCATGCAAGCTGCCTCTAAGCCACATGGCTGCACAGACACTTGGATGGCTCACTCATGCAAATCTGCTTGCAGACCCATTAACTTCTACTTCTGGAAGTAAATACAGCTCACAGACCATGAAAGTCCATGCAGTGGCAGGAAATCTGAGAGGGAATGTATTCTAGACTCCATTTTCAAAATCTCAAGCTTCTAAGCTTTGGTCCTCAGATTGTCACAACATTGTTGCGGCTGCTATTCTCTCAACTGCACCCTCTAAGTCTGAGGCATACAGACTTGAATGTACAAGGCAGATGACTAGTTTACCCATTCATGGACAGATCTGGCTGGACCATTTAAAATACTGCCAAAAATGCGAACAGGCGCTTTGAAATGCAAAGATGAACTTTAGTTGCTTTTTCTCTAGTGCAAGCTGCAGTAAAATAGAGCCACCTCCAAAAGTAAATGTGTAACGATCTTGTGGATCTCTGTCACAAAGATCAATTTCAGCTCCGCCTCTCATGAGAGATTTCTTTTAAACCATGACCTCCCCACACTGGCTGTTGTTATAGTGACTATGGTTTCAAATGGGGTACCCTAAATTGTTAAACTGGTGAGCAAGAAATGATAAATGGCCCTCTTCTCCATTCACTCACCACAAGATTTAATTTATGAAGTATCCCCGTTGTGACCTTCCACATCAAACAAATTTATTTTAAAAGGTGTCAATTTAACTAGGCTTTGTTGAGTTAACAAATAACAAGTTCACTAATTGCTAAATGAGAAATAATATTTGCAGATTAGAAATGAGAAGTGAATGCACAGAAACAATTAGAGGTGGAGCAGTCTCTATGGGTGGTTCATGAAGAATCAATAATAAACATTAATAGTTGAACAGTTGACTTCAGGGTTCTCGCCTTTGCGTTATAGTGGAAGTTCTCTTGTTCTGTTTCCTTTTCACTGGCTTCAGCTGAAATACCATACACTAACTGCCCTGACATTTTTTGAAACTGTGACTTTCTTAGCACACTTGCGCTCAAACCTAGGTTAGTACACAGATCCTTCAACTCCTTTGAAAGAAGACACAAAACATTTCTGTCACCCATAACATTCATTGAAACCCCAGGAGACCAGGGCTCAGTTCGTAATGCATTTTATCCTCTTCCATTGATCCCTTTGATACTTTCTTGACACTTTTTTCAGGTAAAACATTGTAGTTTCTTTCCTGACTGCTTCTGAATTTGAATGTGCAGTTATTCTTTGACTGTCGTCCTTTGAAAAGGAATAATTAGCATTTCAATATGAAATGGGATCACGATCCATTGTCATGACAACTCTGAACTTGAAGCTTTCTTTAGTTGCCCTCCTTTTGCTACCTGTGTCTGGTCTGACCTCATTTTGTCCATGAGAACCCACCTTCTGCTCACTCAACCTTCATCCCATTGAACTGCTCACCACCTAACCTACACCTTTGTTTTCTGGTTAATATTATTGCCACCAGATTTTTCTCCAAATTTGTTCCTTTCTCCTTTTAAATCTGTCATTGTTTATCTCAAAAAAATCAATCAGCCCTTAATCCCACCCAAACTAAAGCCCTCATTTCAAACCTTCATCTATTGAATTGAACTGAATTGAATTGAATTTATTGTCACGTGTACAGAGGGCACGGTGAAATGATTTGTCTTGCCAGCTATACAGGCAGATCACATAGTCAAATTGCATAGATATGTAAATAATAGGTAAACAGCAGCAAAACAAACACAGGTACAGGCAAATGCTAAGAGTTTGAGAATCCATTCAGAATTCTAACAACAGTAGGGTAGAAACTTATGAAACCGGCTGGTTGCATGTGTTCAGGCTTCTGTGTACCTTCTCCCCGATGGTAGAGGTTGTAGTAAAACATTGCCAGGGTTGGATGGATCTTTGAGAATGCTGGTGGCCTTTCCTTGACAGCGGGCCTCGTAGATGGATTCTACAGATGGGAGGTTGGCTTTTGATTGTCTGGTGAAGGGCTTTTGCCTGAAACGTTGATTTTCCTGCTCCTTTGACGCTGCCTGAACTGCTGTGCATTTCCAGCACCACTCTAATCCAGAATCTGATTTCCAGCATCTGCAGTCCTTGTTTTTACCTTTGATTGTCCGAGCTGAGTTCACCACTCTCTGTAACCATCTCCAATCTTAAATGGTACAGTTGCCATAGCAAGTACATCCAGACAGAATGTTCTCAATGAAGCACCTATGATAGTTGGCAAGTGTATTTGCTGTCATGCCAAATTTCCTCAGCTGCCTGAGGAAGAAGAGACGTTGTTGGGCCTTTGTAACCAGTGCGTCCACATGAAGAATCCAAGAAAGCTTGTTGTGGATGACCACTCCCAGGAGCTTGACACTCTCCACTCGTTCCACCTCTGTGCTATTAAGGTGTAGGGGGGCATGAATAACATTCCACCGATAGTCAATAAGGATTCCTTGGTTTTGCTGGTACTGAGAGCTGGGTTGTTCTCAGTGCACCATTTTTCCAGGTCTTTCACCTCCTGTCTATAGTTTGTTTCATTACCATCTGAGATTCGATTGACTATGGTCGTGTCATCAGCAAAATTGTAAGTGGCTTTAGTCTGGTATTTAGTAATGCAGTCATGAATATACAGTGAGTACAGTAGGGGCTGAGTGTTAGTAAGGATGAAATATTGTCCCCAATCTTCACTGATTATGGCCTCTGAGTCAGGAAACTGAGGTTCCGGTTGCAGACAGTGAGGCTTAGTCTGAGATCGCTCAGTTTAGTAATCAATCTTGAGGAGATAGTGTTGACTACAGTTCAGCCTTCAATAAGTAGGATTCTTACATAGCTGTTCTTGGTGTCAAGATGTCCTAAAGAGGAATGAAGGGCAAGTGATACAGCCTCTGATGTGGATCTGTTGGTTCATCAAGAGTGGGTCAAAAGTAGTGGGGAGGTTGGAGTTGATTACTGTCATGACCAGCCTTTCAAAGTACTTCATGACCACTGAAGTTAGGACCACTGGGCGGTAGCCATTAAGACATGCTGCATGAGCTTTCTTAGGAACAGGGATGATGTTGGCTCTCTTGGAAAAAGGTAGGGACAGTGGCCTGCTGCAGGGAGAGGTTGAAGATGTCCGAGAAGACCCCAGCCAGTTGGTGTGCGCATGCACTCGTACTCGGTCTGGTCCAATCGCTTTCCTTGGATTCGCATGAAGGAAAACTGATCTGACCTCTGCAGTGGCTGTTGGGATAGGTTCATCAGGACTTGTCAGAATAGGTGTTACTTCTCTGCCGAAATTCTGCCCAAAATGAGCATATAAGGCGTCAAGACGATCTGTGAGGGATGTCGTCATCTGCTATCTCTCACTGTCTCTTTAGAACCTGGAATAGAAAGCAGGAGACAACAGCTTCGCTTCACTTGGAGGTCGCCACTGATGATGTTACCCAGCCAGGTAATGAAACGTCTGGATATCAAACCTACAGCTCAGTGAGCAAACCTACACCCCAGAACCTGGAATGTCATTGAGTCCTTGCCGTCATCACCGTTTGTCTGTCTGGGTCTCTAGTTTGGATTGATATTGGTCCTTGGCTGTCTTAATGTCTCTGCAAAGGTTATACTTGGATTCCTTTATATTTGCGTGGGTCTCCTGAACTGAAGACCTCGCACCTAGATTTTAGGTTCTGTATGCCCTGATTCATCCAGGATTTTCTGTTGGGGAACATCTGGACTGACTTCCTCGGTATGCAGTCCTCCACACACTTGCTGATCAGGTCTGTGACAGTGGTGGTGTACTCATCCAAGGTACCTGCGGGTTGTTTGAACACAGGCCAATCAGCTGAATTCCAGACAGCACCGGAGTTGATCCTCCGCCACCTCCAACCTCCTGTATCCACGAGTGGATCTCCTGCTTGAGCTTTTGCCTGGAAGCCGGGAAAAGAAATATTGCTTTGTGGTTTGGGATCCTGAAATGAGGGCTGGGGATGGAACGGTAGGCATCTTTCACAGTGGTGTGGCAGTGGCCTAAAATGTTTGGCCACTGGTGGGGCAGGTAATGTTCTGGTGGTACTTGGGCAACACCTTCCTTAGATTGGCTTGATTGAAGTCACCACTTAGAATAAACAGGGTCTCGGGGTGTTCCGTCTCCAAGGTATTAGTGGTAGAGTACAGCATATTCAGAACTTTCTCAACCTTTGCTTGTGGCGGTATGTACACAGCAGTTAGTAAATGTTTCATCCTTTTTTTGGGGGAGGGATGGAGTTGATGGTGAGGGAAGAGAGTTTGGAGCAGAATCCAAAAGTTTCAGTCTTTGTAAAATGCAATCAGAAAACTTCTACTCATCCAGCACTGATGTTGAAATAGTCATTAGATAATTTAGTAGCAATGGCGAAGAAAGGTAGGTTATACATCATTGGCATCAGTGTCCAGGGGCTTTCTCATTCATGTTTTCAGATTCCTTCATGATCTTGCCACTTCCTGTTGGAATCCCCTTAGCTCTACAATTCTTGGAATTGCCCCTTTTACAACCCAAATTTTAATTGCTCCACCATCTGTGATACTGCCTCCAGCTTTGTAAATTCAGTTATGGGATGTAGATGGCACTGGCCTAACAGCTAGGCACATCTCTGGCTGCCTTTAAGAAGGTGGTGGTCAGCTATTTCTTTAAACCACAGCAAACCACTTTGAGTCATAGAGATGTACAGCATGGAAACAGACCCTTCAGTCCAACCCGTCCATGCTGACCAAATATCCCAACCTGCCAGCACCTGGCCCATATCCCTCCAAACCCTTCCTATTCATATACCCATCCAAATGCCTCTTAAATGTTGGAGTTGTACCAGCCTCTATCACTTCCTCTGGCAGCTCATTCCATACACATACCACCCTCTGTGTGAAAAAGTTGCCCCTTAGGTCTCTTTTATATCTTTCCCCCCCTCACCCTAAACCTATGCCCTCTAGTTCTGGACTCACCAACCCCAGGGAAAAGACTTTGTCTATTTATTCTATCTATGCCCCTCATAATTTTGTAAACCTCTATAAGGTCACCCTTTAGCATCCGTCGCTTCAGTGAAAACAGCCCCAGCCTGTTCAGCCTCTCCCTATAGGTCAAATCCTCCAACTCTGACAGTATCCTTGTAAATCTTTTCTGAATCCTTTCATGTTTCACAACATCATTCTGATAGAAAGGAGACCAGAGTTGCACACAATATTCCAACAGTGGCCTAACCAATGTCCTGTACAGCCGCACCATGACCTCCCAATTCCTGTACTCAATACTCTGACCAATAAAAGAAAGCAGACCAAATGCCTCCTTCACTATCCTATCTACCTGCGACTCCACTTTCAAGGAGCTATGAACCTGCATTCCAAGGTCTCTTTGTTCAGTAATACTCCCTTAGACCTTCCTATTAAGTGTATAAGTCCTGCTATGATTTGCTTTCCCAAAATGCAGCACCTCGCATTTATCTGAATTAAACTCCATCTGCCACTTAGCCCATTGGCCCATCTGGTCAAGTTCCTGTTGTAATCTGAGGTAACCTCCTTCGTTGTCCATTATACCTCCAATTTTGGTGTCATCTGCAAACTTACTAACCATACCTCTTATGCTCACATCCAAATCATTTATGTAAATGATGAAAAGTAGCGGACCTAGCACCGATCTTTGAGATACTCCACTGGTCACAGGCCTCCAGTCTGAAAAGCACCCTTCCACCACCACCCTCTGTCTTCTATCTTTGAGCCAGTTCTGTATCCAAATGGCTAGTTCTCCCTGTATTCCATGAGGTCTAACCTTGCTAACCAGTCTCCCATGGGGAACCTTGTCGAACGCCTTACTGAAGTCCATATAGATCGCATCTAATGCTCTGCCCTCATCAATCCTCTTTGTTGCTTCTTCAAAAAACTCAATCAAGTTCATGAGATATGATTTCCCATGCACAGTCATGTTGGCTATCCCTAATCAGTCCTTGCCTTTCCAAATACATGTACATCCTATCCCTCAGGATTCCCGCCAATAACTTGCCCACCACCGACTGACTGGTCTGTAGTTCTTTGGCTTTTCCTTACCATCCTTCTTAAATAGTGGCACCACGTTAGCCAACCTCCAATCTTCTGGCACCTCACCTGTGACTATCGATGATACAAGTATCTCAGCAAGAGGCCCAGCAATCACCTCTAGCTTCCCACAGAGTTTCTAGGGTACACCTGATTAGGTCCTGGGGATTTATCCACTTTTATGCGTTTTGCAGTATCATGAGGCACAGTGTTCCTGGATTTTGACTCTTTGATATTGAAGCAACGTGGATATGGTCAAAGTTAGAATGGTGATTATTTTGGAGAGAAACTTGTAGATGGTGATGTTTCTATCTGTCCACTCCATTGTTCTTCTCGATGGTTAGTGGATTTGGGAGGTGCTGTCTAATGAGCCTTGAAGATTTCCTGCAGAGTGATTTGTAAATGGTTACACTGCTGTTACTGAGTGCCACTGGTGGAGGGGGCTATGCTTAAGGATGTGATGACAATCAAATGGGCTGCTTTGACCTGAATGATGTCAAGTTTCTTGTGTTGGAGCTGAACTCATCCAGGAAACTAGGGAATGTTCCATCACACTCCTGACTTGTACTTTGTAAACAGCCGATAGCTTTGTGGAGGCAGGTGAATTACTTGCTGCACTACTCTTAGTTTTTGACCAGCTGTTGTAACCACAACATTTTTCGGGCTATCCAGTTCAATTTCTGGTCAGTAGAAATCCCTGGATATTGATGGTAGGAGAGTTAAGCCATTGAATGTCAAGGTGTGGTGGTTGCGTTCTCTCACTGGAGATAATCATTGCCTGGCAATTTGTGTGGCACATGTGACTTACCAAGTATCACCCCCAAAACTGGATGTTGTCTAGATCTTGCTGTAATTTGGATATGGATTGCATCAGTATATGTGAAGTTACTCTAAAGTCTACAGTATCGAATTCATTAGAGGTTAAATTGTTATAATCCTTAGTTCACGTTATCCTGAGACTAAATTTTGGGTAAAAGCAAGAATATATATGTATGCAATAGTATTCAAATAGGAAAATGTCCCAAAGATCTTCACAGAGGCCAGTGAGTGTGGTTTGGGTTATTGAAAACAACACTGTCTTCAATTTACATTGTTCTCTGCGGCTGGTTTACTGCATTAGACAGATCATTCTGGATTGCCATGTGAATGTACAGTTAAAGGGAGCATTGCATATAAGTAACAAGGTTTATTATGGATCAAGAAGAGGAATGAAACAAATTTGAGTTCTCAATAAAAGGTTAAGCCACCAGAGGAATAGGAAAATAGACTACAGTGAGAGAGGGGTAACAGGTCATAATCATGACACTTTGGATAGGGCTTGGGGTGGCATGTCTAGTGATATAGGAGTTTCATGCAAGGAAAATGGTGATATGGGCCATGATTGAATTTTCTGATAAAATGTGTCAGTGATGTCAGTGTATTTAGAGGCATAGACTTGTACAGCATGGAAACAGACCCCTCAGTCCAACTCATCCATGCTGACCAGATGTCCTATGTTAATCTCATCCCATTTACCAACATTTGGCCCACTGAAAACCATTCCTCCTTCTTAAACTCATTCAGATGCCTTTTAAATGTCGTATCTGCCCCTTAAGTCTCTTCAATCTTCCCCTCTCACCTTTAAACAAATGCCCTCTAGTTTTGGATTCTGCTACCTGGGGGAAAGACCACGGCTAATCACTCAATCTATGCCCCTCATGATTCTCAATTTCTATAAGGTCACCCCGCAGCCTCTGACACTTTAGGCAAAATAGCTTCAGCCTCTCCCTATAGATCCAACCCTGACAACATTGTAAATCGTTTCTGAACCCTTTCAAGTTTCACGACATCCTTCTTAATGCAGGGAGACCAGAATTGAACGCAGTATTCCAAAAGTGGCCTAACCAATGTCCTGTACAGTCATACTATAACCTCCCAACTCCTATACTCCATGCTCTGACCAACAAACAAACAACAGCTTGTTTACTATCCTGTCTACCTGGGACTCTACTTTCAATGAGCAATGAACCTATATTCCGAGGTGCCTCTGTTCAGCAACACTCTCCAAGATCTTATTAACTGTTTAAGTCCTGTCCTGATTTGTTTAACCAAAATGCAGCACCTCACATTTATGAAAATTAAACTTCATCTTCCACTCTCAGCCCACCGGTCCATCTGGTCAAGATCCTGTTGTACTCTGAGCTAACCTTCTTTGTCTAATTTTGGTGTCAATGGCAAACTTACGAACTATACCTTGTATGTTCACATCTAAATAGTTTATATAAATGACAGAAAGAAGTGGACCCTGCACCAATCCTAATGTCATACCGCTGGTCACAGGCCTCCAGTCTGAAAAGCAATTGTCTGCCACCACCCTCTGGCTTCTACCTTCGAGCCAGTTCGGTATCTAAATGCCTAGTTTCCCCTGTATTCCATGTGATCTAACCTTGCTAATCAGTCTACCATGAGGAACATTATCCAGCGCATCTCTGAAGTCCATGTCGATCATGTCCACCACTCTCCCCCCCCCCATCAATCCTCTTCGATATTTCCTCAAAAAACACAATCAAATTAGTGAGACACTATTTCCCTCACACACAGCTATGTTGACTATTCCTATTCGGTCCTTGCCTATCCAATACATGTAAGTCCTGCCCTTCAAGATTCCCTCCAACAACTTGCCCACCACTGATGTCAGGCTCATTGGTCTATATTTCCCTAGCTTTTCCTTACCACCTTCCTTAATTAGTGATACCACGTTAACTAGCCTCCAGTCTCTGATCCCTCAACTGTGGCTATCGATGATACAAATATTTCAGCAAGGGGTCCGGCAATTACTTCCCTAGCTCCCCCCAAAGGTCTAGGGACCTTATCAGGTTGAGGGTATTTATCCACCTTTATACATTTTAAGACCTCCAGTGCCCACCTGCTCTGTAATATAGGCATTTTACAAGATGTTATTTATTTCCCCATATCCTTTATCACAGTAAACACTGATGCAAAATACTCGTTTAGTATCTTCCCCAATCTCCTGTGGTTTCACATACAGACTGCTTTTCTGATCTTTGAGGGGCCTCATTCTCTCCCTAGTTATCTTTTTTTGTTTTTCATCTATTTATAGAATCCCTCTTGATTCTCCTTAATCCTATTAGTGAAAACTATCTTCTATTTCTGCCCTCCTGATTTCCCTGGAGTATACTCCTACTGCCTTTATACTCTTCTCAGGATTCACTCGAACCCCGCTGTCTATATCTAACATATGTCCTTCCTTTTTCTTGACCAAAACCTCAATTTCTATCGGCATCCAGCAGACCCTAAACCTCCCAGCCTTTCTGTAGCAAAATAGAATGCACACTAAAATATTTCAAGTATTTCACAAGGCCATTATCAAACAGAAATTGACATCATGCCCTGATGGTAAGGCAGCTGGCCAGCTGAGGGCCTTCTGTGATTGCTGCAATTAAAATCAAAGATGCTCCAAGGTCAAAATTCAACAAATACAGATATCTGAAGTACAAGTGAAAGATTGTAAAATTAGGGAGGGCGCTAGCCATGGGCTGATTCGCGAACAATTGGGGGAATATTCGGGTTGTGATGGTATTTAACCAGAAACTAATTTTGGTTGGAGAGCACAAGATTGAAAAGCTACTTGGTGCCTTAGATTTTGACAATTTGGTTTGTTGCAAGTTTGGGGAGGGTAGGAAGCTACCCAGGTATGCACTGAAATAATCAAGCACAATAACTGAAATTTTGAACAGCAATCGAGCTGATGCTGTGTTGGCTGATGTTAGTGAGGCCAAGCCTTTGTTGTCAGAAGCTTAGGTCATATTAACTATTGCAGCAAGATTCCAACCAATCTGGTTCAGGCTTGGGGAGAATGATGGTAGTACAGGCTAGTGAATAGATTTGGCAGGGACCAAAGATGCAGCTTTAATTCTTTCTCATTTAGTAGGAAATTTCCATTCATCTATACTGAATGTCAGAAGCAATCCGATAGAGGGGTTGAGAGATTTGGTGGTATGGTTTACCATGTCAAATTTTTAAAAATCACAAGATTATGGATTATGAAATGGAAGGTGCTACAGAGTTGAAGATTGTGAATCTACTGGAAGTATTGCTGAAAGCTGTGTGAGGCGAGTAGGGTAAGGAGATTGACAAGATTAACCACAATTGGGTGTTCTAATTTGCAAAATCATGAGGCTTGAATGGGCTATTTGTTCACATCCATTGTCTCAATGGATCCTTAAGAGAATGTTGAGAGGGAAACCAGACAAATCAGCTTTCTCGATAAAAGCAAAATATTTCAGATGCTGAAACTCTGAAACAAACACAATGTTAGAGAAGTTCAACAGATATGGGGATATCAGGAGAGAAATAACATTTTTATTTCTGGTATGACTTCAAAACTTGAGTTATACTAGATTCAATTTGATTTTGTTTCCCTATCCATAGATGTTTCCCGTTTAATCGCGTATGGCTAATTTACTGCACATTGCAGCAAAGGAATAGATGGAGATTTGGAATTGCAAAGTATTTTGAGTGGTAAATTGATGGAGAGATGGACGACGTACAGTATGTAGTATAATAAAGTTTTAGTTGTGGGGAGCTGAAAGAAACCTTTGTGACCTGTGTACTAGCAGTTTTTAACTTGATTAATACACTTGAGCAAGGTTCAGTTAGTATATCTCAAGAATCTTTAGTTTCAAGGATTACAAAATATGAATTGCAAAGTTTGAGATTGTAGTTTGAGATTCACAAAATAGTAATTACATTGAAGCACGCCATCTATTAAATTACTATTAACTGCTAGATTAAAATAGTCTGCTGTTGTGATAGTGTGCTGGTTCTCTGCAACAAAGTCAAGCTGCTGTTCATATACAATATTTCAATTTGCAGCTAAATGTGCATTTTACAAATCAGCCATGGTTCATAAGGGTAATTATCCAATTGCAGCTGGGTTCCTCATTACACGTTTAGTATTTAAATTACACTTACTATTATATTGAAGCTATTAGAGTCTTTAAAATTTCAAGTCTGGATAAAGCATCGGAATACCTTTCTTATGCTGTTCCACATTAGTTTCCTTGTAAGATGCCCCTTAACACTTAAGGCCAAGTTTGTCTCATTCTTGGATGCTGTGGATTTTAGAACCCATGAATAGTAGATCAGGGCTAGGTCCAACAAACATGCTCTATCATTCAGCTAGATTGTGGATGATTTTGTACCTCAACATCACTTGCATTACTCCTGTATCCCTAGATGTCTTTAATATCCTGAAATCTATCAATCTCTGTCTTGAAGGTACTCAGTGACTGAACCTCTAAAGCTTTCTATGGTAGAGAATTTGCAAATATTGTTATCATCTGAGTGACCAAATTCCTCCTCCTCCTCAGTCCTAAGTGGTTTGCCTCGATTCGGAGATTGTATCCCTTGGTACCAGACTGCATCCTACAACCTCAGGCCCAGAGCAAATGTTTTCCCCATTCAGCCAAAAATTTTATACGGTTCATTTTTGGAAATTCTAATGCTTTGCCCACTCCAAAGGCTTAAAGCAATTATCTTCTAAATTTATAAATTTTTTTTTTGCATGTAAAGTGCCTTAGGATGTTTTAATCATTCAAAAGGCACTATATAATTGTGAGCTTATTTAATGGGTTTGGATCAACCATTTTGTATAGTATTTGATATCTGTGAAACAATATGAAAACCAATAGGCAGATTATTAAGGTAAAATGTTCAATCTTGGAATGTGCATCTGAAATATTTGTTAGAAGCAGCACTCTGGTTATTTGGGATAAATGTCCTTTTACGGAAACAGCTGTTGGACTGCCAAGAATTCACTAACATCAATAGCAAGAGCTTCACAGTTAAGTGGTAATACGAAACCAGGCCTCTTTTAAAAATAGATTGTGTATGTGAGCTGAATACTTAATAGATCCACTGTTTGCTTTTTGGGGTGAGGGACCTCTGATAATGATATCTCCAAGGTCATTTTTAGCCCAATCTGACCACCCACATCACATTCTGAACAAAGTTGCACATTTTTATTGCCTAGAAAAGTTTCACTACTGGAACCTTGCGCATCAATTTTGTAGGTCACTTTGAACAAGAGAAATTAATCCATTGAGCTCTTAAAACCTTCAGCTTCCTTTTATTGCACCCTTTCATACCTCTTGAGCCTCTTTCTCTGGAAAGAAGTGTAATTGTCTACTGCATTACTTGCATTTATTTCACCCTTTCCTTCTATTTTATTTGGTCACTTATTTTAAACAATCATACAATTATTGAAATTTTAGTCTGTGGGAATAGCATTAACCTTGATCATTTTGAAAGTTCCCATTAGCCTCTGTAAAAGTATGTACCAGTTTAAAAAAAACTCCCCCTAACTCTTCAGCCTTCTACAATTATTCAAGTTGCTAGGAACCATGCTCATTACACGGTACCTTTAGGACAAAATGAAGATAAATGCGTGTCGTATGCTCTCTTTTTTTTTACTATTTTGTTTTACCTTGCATGCCCAAATCAATGTTCAGAAGCTACAAGGGTAATCTAGCATAAAGCTAATATTATAAATAAGCATTTATTCTTTTACCTATCTTATTCAGCAAGTTGAAATTCAGGTTTAACTAAACAGGGAGGTGCCGTGTTCTGCTTGAGAAATTATTTTGTTTAAATTGTAATTTCAAAAGGAGTAACAAAATGGGGAGTGGCTATCTTCCCACACCCTACCATGTCAATAGTACCTAAACACAGTTGGTCTCCTTGATTCAAGATTAAGTCGAGCAAAAAGATTGCATACGCATTTGATGTATGTATAGTTCTACTTTGAGACCCGTGAATCAAATTCGATATTTAGTCATCTCACTTATGAGTCAAACACTTTTTTTGTAGTGGTGGTAGTGGAATGGTTCACATTAAGTACATTGCTTCAGTTTATAAATGTAGGTTTTAAACCAATTCATTTTGTGTTTCCTGATAATACCTGAATTGTGGTTCAGCATGTACTTTCACTCGCCAGTCCTCATGAAGGCAAATGGCTCTCTCCTTCCTTATGAGATTCCTCATGAGGCCAGTTTTATAGCATGTCAAGCTGTGGGATTCCAATGTACATATTGACCAGTGGCAATAGGTTTGTGGTATGATCAATCAGCAAGTTGGGGAAATGGAGTGCATTACACTGTTACAATTCAAATGTGAATTGGAGCTCAGGATATCATAATTATACATGTAAGTGTCTTTTCAGATCATAACAAATATATAGTTTGTGTGTCAAAAATATGCAAAGTTTAGGTGATAAGGGTTCGTACCATTAAAACATTTCTTGTGGAAAGTGCCAAAAGTAGTTAGGAGAAGCTCCCCTTGCATGGGAAGCTTCTGTAAATAATCAAATTCAAGGCTGAGACAGATAGACACATTCTTCAACTATAGGCAAGTAAAGGTTTCTGGGGAATGAGCATGCAAGTAGAGCTAAGGCTAAGAATCAACCATAGGATCCCTGCAGTGTGGAAGCAGGCCAGTCTGCCCATGAAGTGTGCATCAACCCTCCAAAGAGCATTCCATCCCGAACCACCAACTTACCCTGCCCTGTAATCCTGCATTTCTCATGGTTAAGCCACCTAGCCTGCACATCCTGGACACAATGGGTAATTTAGCATAGCTAAACCACCTAACCTGCACATCTTTGGCCATTGGGAGGAAACTGGAGGAAGCCCAGGCTGACATGGGAAGAACGTGCAACTCCACACAGTCACCTGAGATTGGAATCAAACCCAGTTCCCTGTCACTGAGCTACCAGGCTTCAATGATCTTAATAAATAGTGAAGCAAGCTTGAGGCCTATTCCAGTTTCTTCTGTTAAAATTATGGTTATTGCAGTTCTGCATTGGTATGTATTTGAATGGGATTTGACAGACTTTATTCTAGAAAATTGCTGTTGAAATTAGCAGCTGATAGTGATTTTCAAAAGTAGCAATTAAATGCATGTGATTTTGATGCTATCAACAGTAAAGAAATCTGAATCTGACTCAAAATGGGACAATAACCATCCTTACTTTCACAGTTTTTACTAATCTGTGAAAATTGTGTGATATTAGATTCCCTGTAAATCTTTTAGATTCGTGTGCTTTATTACATGTCTTAATTATAGACATGTTTTGTTGAAAGCTCCAGTATCACAAGATTGGGCTTGATGCCACATGACCAAATTGGCAAGCAGTTGGGTTTCCTGAATGAGGAATCACTTTACAAGGATGTTGTGTTTCAGAATTCTATATTTAACAAATATAGAAGCAAGACATGCAAGAGTCACATGCCATTAAGAATAAATTGACAACGTGGTGATTATGAAAGAGATTGTTGTTGACTTCAGTTAATGGCGATTTGGGAACAGTGCTGTATTTATGTAAACTGTTTGTTCCATCTTACTCTCTTCAGGGAAGTTAAATAGTAGTTCATTAGCAGCAAGTTATTTAAAAGGGAGGAACTTAATTATGTAACCACCCTATTGTAGGGGTACTTGACAAATTGACAGAGGACTCCAGGAGAACAGAGAAGTCATTTTTTTTATGCATGCATGGGGAGAAGTTCTTAAAGATCAAAACTCGCTCTGCTGAATTACAGAACTCCTTCAAGCATGTATATTTCTTTATTTCAAAAATATACTTGATCTATGAATTATCTATAAGTAAATACAATAAGTACAAAACACGTCTGTGCTTGAATAATGATGGATGTAATGCCAAGATGGAGAATAACAGTACAGATGAATTCCAATCAGGCAGCACATTCTACAGGATGAGTAATCAAGTTGCAGCATGTATTTAAGTACACAGAATTTTATCCCTTCTTATTAGGCAAGTTGTGTTAAATACAGAAGGTGGAATACTACAGGACCTTTAGCCCACCAGGTTTACGTCAATCTATTTGAAACTAATCTCATTTGCCTGCACACAGTCTGTAATCCTCTATTCTCTGCCTCCTCACACGTCTAAATGCTTCTTAAATGTTGCTATTGTATTTGCTATAACCATGTCCCTGTCAGCACATTCCAGGTACCTGCTACCCTCTGGGGTTGAGGGGAAAACTTGCCTCTCCTTTAAGCTTTCCCCCTCTCACATAAAACCTATGCCCCTTAGTATTTGACATTTCAACCCTGGGGGGAGTATCTCTGACTATTCACCCTGTCCATGCCCCTCCATAACTTTATAGACAGGATATTGATAAGGCTGCACCTGGAGTACGCTTGGGCCCCATTTTTATAAAAGGATATCCTGACATGAGAAGCTTTCTCTTTAATCACTGCTTACTTTTTTTACATTCTGTCCATTCTTCTGAATTATCACTTATGTTTTGAGCAATTACATTTTTTTCATTTAAATTTTATACTATCTTTGACCTTCCTAGTTAACTAATTATAGTGGGTCTGACTCTTATTTGTTGAAATATATTTATTCTGTACATTCTGAAATATCCCTTCAAATGCATCTCAATTGACTTGTTGTTTAACCTAATTTGCCGTTTTTCCATGGGTAGCTCTACTTTTGTGCACTCATAATTACCTTTCTTTTACCTTTCTTAAAAAAAATCTTGAGCCCATGCTCCTCTTCCTCGAACTGAATTTAGAATTCAATCATATGGTCACAATTAGATCATTAATTGTATCGTGTTGCACAATGCTTGCTGTAAGTATAGCCACTCTTTGTATGGCTCTAGAACATGCTGTTCTAAGAATGTATTCTAAAAACATTTTATGAACTCCCTTATCAAGGTCTGTTTGCCCATCTGACTTTGTCAGCCTATATGTAGATTTGATGTGGAGGAGCTGGGGGTGGACAAAGTTGAAAAGTTGCATAACACCAGATTGTAGTCCAACAGGTTTATTTAGAAGCAGTAGCTTCCAGAACACTGCTTCAGGTGGTTGTGGAGAATCACCTGACAAAGGAGCAGTGCTCCGAAAGCTAGTGCTTCCAAATAAACCTATTGGACTATAACTTGGTGTTGTGATTTTTTACTGAATGTAGATTAAAATCTTAATGATTATTGCTATGCATTTCAGACAATTTCCCATTTTCTTTCATACAACACCCTGCTGTGTGGTTACTGCCTGGGGCCCTATAAATGACTTCTTGCCTTGACTATTTTCATCTCTGCACAAACCATTTCCATATTGTGTTTTTCTGAGCTCAGGACGTCACCTCTATTGTGCTGACACTGCCATTAACCAATGACCAACTTTCCTGTCTTCCTATCCTTCCCAATGTCCTGTACCTTCAAGTTTCAGTTCCCAATCCATACCAACCTACAGATACGCCCCTGTAATTGCTGCCAAATCATAGTTATTTACCTCTATTTATGCTGTTAGTTCAATTGTTTTGTTTCTAATGGAATATGCATTCAGTTGAACAGTCTTTAGTTTTATCTTTTTGTGACTTCTACTCTTACCTATTGATTTACTCTTACATTTGCAGTTTCTACCCCTTTCTCTAGTATTTGTTTACTATTAGACATATTAATTTTTTTAATTTTAAGATCCTCCTCTTGCCTATTTGTGCCATTTACAAGAGCAATGATCCCAGCGCAGTTCACCGAAGCTCTGTACCATTGGGATAGTCTGTTTTCCTCTGTACTGGTGCCAATGCCGCATAAACTACAGCATATTATCCCCCATCAGTCTTTGAGCCATGCATTAATCTCTCTAATTTGATTACCTTCAGCAAAATTGCATGTGGTTCACATAATAATCCACAGATTATTACCTTTGACATTCTGCTTAATTTGATACCTAGTTCAATATTACTGCCTGTGCAGAAACTCTTCATTTGTCCTGCCTGTGTCATTGATACTTCAATGGACCATGAGGGGTAGATCCTCCCCTTGCAACTGTAATTTCTTCTCCAGCTTTGAGCAGATGTTCTCACCCTGGCAATGAGCAGCAAACACATCAGTCTGGGCTCTTATCATTAATTCCTATGACTATATTGTCTCCTCCTATCAATACATTCCTTAATGCACTTCCAATTGAATGGGTTCCTGTACCAAGATGTGATGGTCTTTGTTCATTGGCAGTCACACTCTCATCTAAACAAGCTGAAAGGACATCTCACCAATTGGACAATTGTAAAGGCTGAAGTTCTTTTCTCCTGAGCCTCTTTAATTGCCTCACTTGCAGTTTAAGACTCCTGTCCCTGAATACTGACCAAATTGGAAGACCCAGTTCTAATAAGTGTTACTGTCGCATGAACAAAAGAATACAGGTAACATTGTTAACAAGATTTATATTTGTAGGAATGGAAGGTTGCTTTCTGATTCCAGAAAGCATTCTTGCAGTCGAACGCTCATTTTAACCTTTGCCTTGGATTATCAGATTTTGGATTTGCCAACAGCATTATTATGCGTTGTCAGTCTCATTTTTACAGAGAGATTTTTAAGTGAAATAGTTCAAGAAACTCAGCATGCTACTCTTGACTCTGTTCCTCTCCTCTGGCACCTCTCCTGTCTGCTTGAATCTCATAACTCTAGCCAAATGTTAATTTTGAAAAAGGAAAAGGTAGGCTTGCCAGTTAAGATGTGGAGAGAGGACCATCTTACTTTTTTTTAAGCTTCTTAATTTACCGTACCTTACTAGAATAGAAGTGTTTCCAATTCAACTAGCCACTTTTTTTTTCCAGAGGTCCCAAGAGATAGGAAGACGAAGTAATAATAGTCCTATCTATCTACATGTTAGCATGATATTTTGTGGAGTACGTTTAAAGGTTTCATACCCTTTCCAAAGCCTGCACACATTTTCTGTGCAAAAGCTGATGCTAAGCTGTATGATATGGTTCCAGCATTAACCTGTGTCAGGCTTTGATGCAAATCTTCAATATCGAGCCTTATTGTTCTCAATCACTTATGAAATTCTGTGAATAAATTGGAGTTTATGAGACATGACTCCACTAAAACTACTTGGTGTATGTATTTCATTTCACTCTTTGACTATGTGGGTAACCAATGATAAGGATAACTGAAAAACTGCACATATTTTATTCCCCATAACAACCCCATCTATCAGATTCCTGTTGAAATAAAGAATTTCCTTTGAATAAAATGGTCACTTTTCATTCCCATGTAAATTTACCCTGACTCCAGCCTGAGGAAATTTCTGAGCAGATTTATTTTATACTAAATGCATTAATAATACAAGGCCAACAAATTTAGAAGGGCCTGATTTTCTGAGAAATATAGGCCAGTTCTTGTACTGGAGTGCCAAATCAATTTTAAACCTAAATATGTGAGCAGTTGACATTTCCCAAGTATAGCAACATGTATTTCATGTAGAACTTTTGGGATGTTAGTACATTAGTTATTTCATAAGGAACATTTCAAGACCAAATTTGACACCAGGCCATGTGAAGTATCACTGCTGATGATTAAAGGCTTGGTTGATGAAGTAGGTATTAAGGAGTTTCTTAAAGGAGGAACGAGAGCTTTAGAAGGTTTAAAGTAGGAATTCCAACCTTATGGCTTTGGTAGTTGCAGACACAAACACCAGTAGTGGGACAATTCAAAATGGGAATGATCAAGTCAGAATTGGAGTACATATAGCTTGAAAGTTATGAAGTTGGACACTACAGTGCTCCTGCCCCACCGAACTCATCTCTGCATACCTCGACACGGTCCTGTCCCCCTTAGTCCAAGAACTCCCCACCTATGTTCGGGACACCACCCACGCCTTCCACCTCCTCCATGATTTTCCTTCCCCGCCCCCAATGCCTTATCTTCACCATGGAATCCAGTCCCTATACACCTCCATCATGCAGGCCTCAAAGCCCTCCGCTTCTTCCTTTCCTGCTGACCCAACCAGTACTCCTCTACTGACACCCTCCTTCGACTGACTGAACTGGTTCTCACTCTGAACAACTTCTCTTTCCAATCCTCCCACTTCCTCCAAACCAAAGGAGTAGCCATGGGCACCCGCATGGGCCCCAGCTATGCCTGCCTCTTCATCAGATATGTGGAACAGTCCATCTTCCGCAGCTACACTGGCACCATCCCCTGCCTTTTCCTTCACTACATTGATGACTGTATTGGCGCTACCTCGTGCCCCCACGAGGAGGTTGAACAGTTCATCCACTTCACTAATATCTTCCACCCCCGACCTCAAATTTACCAGTACTGTCTCAGACTCCTCCCTCCCCTTCCTATATACCTCCATTTCTATCTCGGGCGACCAAATCAACACGGACGTTTCCTATAAACCGATTGACTTCCACAGCTATCTAGATTACACCTCCTCCCACCCTGCCCCTTGTAAAAATGCCATCCCATATTCCCAATTCCTTCGCCTCCGTCGCATCTGCTCCCAGGAGGACCAATTCCAATACCGGACAATCTAGATGGCCTCCTTCAAAGACCGCAATTTCCCCTCCGATGTGTTGTTGATGCTCTCCACCATATCTCCTCCACTTCCCGCTCCTCTGCCCTTGAACCCCCACCCCTCTAATCGCCACCAGGACAGAACCCCACTGTTTCTCACCTACCACCCCACCAACCTCCAGATACATCGTATCATCCTCTGTCATTTCCGCCACCGCCAAACAGAGCCCACCACCAAGGATATATTTCCCTCCCTTCCCCCATCAGTAGTCCAGAAAGATCACTCCCTCCATGACTCCCTCATCAGGTCCACACCCCCCACCAACCCAACCTCCACTCCCAGCACCTTCCCCTGCAACCACAAGAAATGCAAAACTTGCTCCCACACCTCCCCTCTTACTTCCCTCCAAAGCCCCAAGGGATCCTTCCATATCCGTCACAAATTCACCTGCACCTCCACACACATCATTTACTGCACCCGATGTGGTCTCCTCTACATTGGGGAGACAGGCCGCCTACTTCTGGAACGTTTCAGAGAACACCTCTGGGATACCCACACCAACCAACCCAACCGCCTCATGGCCAAACACTTTAACTCCCCCTCCCACTCCGCCAAGGACCTGCATCACCAGACCATGGCAACACGACGCCTGGAGGAAGAGCTTCTCATCTTCTGCCTAGGAACACTCCAACCACAAGGGATGAATGCAGATTTCTCCAGCTTCCTCATTTCCCCTCCCCCCACCTTATCTCAGTCCCAACCCTCAGATTCAGCTCCGCCTTCTTGACCTGCAATCTTCTTCCTGACCTCTCCGCCCCCACCCCCTCTCCGGCCTATCACCCTCACCTTATCACCCTCACCTTGACCACCTTCCACCTATCGCATTCCCAACGCCCCTCCCCCCAAGTACCTCCTCCCTACCTTTTATCTTAGCCTGCTTGGCACACCTTCCTCATTCCTGAAGAAGGGCTTATGCCCGAAACGTCAATTCTCCTGCTCCTTGGATGCTGCCTGACCTGCTGCGCTTTTCCAACAACACATTTTTCAGCATTACAGTGAAAAGGGCATTTAAGGCCATGGAGGGATTTGAGAGAAAAATGACAATTCTAAGAGCGAAACATTGCTTAACCAGGAGCTAAGGAAGGTTTGTGAACACATGGATGATTGCTGAATAAATGGCATCTGATCTGAGTACAGACTTGGGTGGCAAAGCTTCTGGATAACCTCCAGCTGAATGTGGGAGACCAGCCTGGAGAATAATGGAATGGTTAAGTCAAAAGGCAAAATAGCTGTGGCGGAGGGTTTCACTTGAATTCAAAGTGGTTTCGGGTGGTGTTATCGATTTGTATTGTTAAAACCCTTGCTGATTTTCATTGTTTTAAAATCAATTATTAGATTGATTCCAAGAGATGATCTTTGGACTGAGGAACAGCCTGTGTTTTTTTTTAAATAATGGAGATATATTTTGTTTTGAAGATAGGCTTGAAAGTTAATTGCAGATTGGCTCTTGGTCAAAGAACGCTATACACTGACTCCAGAGTGACAGTTTACTTAGCAGATATTTAGCCAGTAATGAGATCAGTACATGGGAATTGGTTCCAGTAAGTCTGAGAGAGAACAAAATGATCAAACAGAGGGAGGGGCTGGAGTTTTTAGGCTGAGGGTTTCTGAGAGGAGGAGCTTGGGTGTTGATGCTGCAGTATAAGAATTTGAAAGTTGTCTGCGTAACCTCCCATTGTTAACTACTAGAAATTCAGAACAGAAACTAGGTTATAAATATTGGGCAGCGCAGTGGCTCAGTGGTTAGCACTGCTGTCTCTCAGCCCCAGGGACCTGGGTTCGATTCCCACCATGGGTGACTGTTTGTGTGGAGTTTGCACATTCTCCCTGTGTCTGTGTGGGTTTCCTCCCACAAACACAGATGTGCAGATCAGGTGAATTGGCCATGCTAAATTGTCCATAGTGAAGTGCATTAGGGGTAAATATCGGTTATTGGAATGGGTCTGGGTGGGTTGTCTTCGGAGGGTTGGCGTGGACTTGTTGGGCTGAAGGGCCTGTTTCCATACTGTAGGGAATCTAATCTAATCTATTGCTGAAACTTCTTCAGAGTGAACTGTGAAAAGTTGCAGTGATTGTTTTCAGAAAATCAGTCGAGACAAATCCATGTACCTTGAAGCAATATATTGTGGAAACTTAAGTAATCTGGCCAGTTTTGATACTTTACCTATCTTTTAAATTTATCCATGAACAATTTATTTTTTGGGCTGAAAGCAAAGGTTTTTTGGGATTAAATAATAGAAAGTAGATTGTTTTGTTAAATTTGCTCTGCTAAAGTTACTGTATTGCTAATAACTTAAATCTTCTGTTTAAACTGTAAACCTGGTGTCTAACATTGATTATTCAGTTTGAAACTAGTTATTCAAAAAGTCTGGTTAGGAATCAATGGAGTCAATTTATAGGACATTTTTAAAAGTTTTAGTTTTACTGTGTTGTGAACACAGAGGAGTGAGGCTGATTTGATTCTATCATCTGTCTCCGAGTTGTAATGGTACAGAGAGTTCATCTAAGGATTTCTAATAATCTGCTTTATCACATTTTCTAGGATTTGAATTATTGGCTTGAACAGGAGAGAGGACCAATAATTTAAGCCTTCTCAATAGTTAATAAAAAGAAAATTCTGCACATCAGCACTGAATATCCAGTATTGGATATCAGTTTGATGGCAGCAGTGGGAGATGTTGAGAAATATCGTGATCAGGTAGAGCTGGATGTCATCAGTTTACATGTGAAAACTTCCATATTTTCAGAAGATGTTGCTGAGGAGCTGCATATCACTCAGAATAGAGGAAGTCAAGGACACTCAGAATAGAGGAAGTCAAGGATAAATCCTGGGAGGATATCAGAAGTTGAAGGTACTAGAGCAGAAGGAGAAACAATTGCAGATGATTTTGTTGAGTATATAGATGAGAATGGAAATGAGAATTCAGTCCCAACCAACTCAGGTTGGGAAAACATGAAGGAAGAATGGGCAGATAATCTTGTCACAATCCCAGATTGTCATTTGTAACTGAAAGCTATTTTACTACCATGGCAGGAAAACTGAGGTGATCAGAGAGATCTAACAGGAAAGATGGATAATAGATTTAAGAGGTGATAAAAACATTCAAGGGCTTAGAGAGAAAAATGGATTGGAGACGAGTGGTATTTTGCAAAAGTAGTTGGAGCAAAAGTTAGTTTTTTTAATGAGTAGAGGAGTAATGGTTGTTTTGAAAGAGTGAGGGACAGTATTTAAAGAGAAAGAACAGTAAGTTCATTATCAGCTAACATGATGGCCAGAAAGTAAAGTTGATTGATTGCCTTTTAAATGGTGATAGATAAAGAGCATGAGATGTGCCTCACTGAGAAGATAAGTGCTCAAATGCAAGAAGAAAGATGGAAAATAAACTAGAAGCTGATGAAATTTCATGGCTAGGTTAGTTCGCTCCGTGAAATATTTGTTGACTGCAAAGTACTGTTGGACATGGAAATAACAAAGCGCGATTAAAAATGGTACACATACCACATACTTTAATATTCGGAGTGATTGATTAATTTAAAAGAAAACAATGTAGATTTTCATGTAGCATAACAGCTGAAATATTTGTAGTCTTCATTCTAACTTTAAAGTTCACAAGCATTAGATCTTTGTTTTAACCAAATCTGTCTTATCCCATTTTATTAAAATGAAATTGTGATCTTTAAAACCAGTTTTGCATCTCAATCACTTCCAGAAATTAATTTACCAAGGTATCTGGAATCTGATCATTTCATTTTCATAGCGTTCTGTGAAATGCAAACAAAAACAATTTTTCATTATCTTGCCAATCGATGTGGAAGATTTTGCAGAGGCGGCACTCCCGCTACAACATCCACCTCAGTTGTAAACCTAAAATGTCAGATGGAGCTCAGTATCGCAAATTATGGCTGCTTAGTTAGATCCAAGTCAAAAAGTAATGCACTCCACCTACCTGACTATGAATATTTGGTTTTTCCATGTGACTAAGCTTCATTTACTGATTAAATATTAATGACTGCGCCCACCATTATATGATGCTCCAAATTTCCCATTAAAGTATTATACATGTTCTCTGTCCTTACTACTTCACATTGTAAAGTTGATTGCTTGCTTATTTCAGTTAATCTGTTGTCTAGTTGGAATTATTTCAGCATAATATTTCATCATAGTCATTCATTTTGTAGAAATTTTCCTATTACGGGATTGGCTTTCTTTATCAATTGTTCCTGACTTACAGTCTAGACCCCGTTTCTCTGCTGTCTTTCTACATACTTTAGACTCCTAGAAGTTATGTTCATTTTTATTCTTTGGATATTGTCATGTTTCAAATACTCCCCACGCATTATTGTTCCCTAGTACCACAACAGCTTCTGAATGTTCTTTGTATGCATTGAATACATGTGCATACATTATAATTATAAATATGATACTTCTCACACCCTAGTTACAGTCTCTGATTTATGGGTGAACCTGAGTTTAAGTTCCTCCCCTATTGAATTTACTTTTGGACCAGGTGATGTAAAATTCGTTGTTGCCTAAGTTTCTTTGAATGAGCTTGTTGGAGCTGGTTCAGTCCAAGTGGATTTGTCTGTTTTCTGCAGGTATTTTGAACAGTGTTTTCAGTTGCACTGCTTTGTTTGCTTTTGCACCATTAAAACTGACTCTTCAGAAGAACCAAGGACCATTTTCTTCTGAGTGTTATTGAACAGGAGTTTTGTTGGAGTGAAAGCAAGAAATTCCAAAGAGTAAATTTTTCTGCAAGGTTAAGAAAAAAAAAGGAGTGGTACATCTTGCTGCAAAATTTTGAACCTTCATTAATGCATTTTGCTTATTCTGATGAAACCAGTTATACCTGCTCATCTCTGCATGTTCTGCTGATACTGTAACTCCTTTCAATTCCCACGCCTTTGAAAAGCTCCACAAGTTCAGTCTGCACATCGAAACTGAAGAATTGCCTAACATAGTAATAAAAAGATTGATATCTTAGCAGTTTATTTTATTAATTTCTGGTAAAGTATACAGGCCCTGCTTGTGTTCCTGCCAATCTAGAATCAATTTACTGAAACTTTAGTCGATCATGGTAGAATATGCAAGGCATAATCATTGTATTTATACATGCAGACAAGCAAAACCAAAAACTTTTAACACTGTTAACCAACGTTCATAGGTAATTTGCTGAAGCATTACGAACAGGATATGACAGAAACTCATTAGAAATATAAGAATGTAGGAACTGGCACAGGTCATTCAGCATGATCATGACTGATCCTCCAGTACAATGCCATATTCCTGCTCTCTTCCCATGCGCCCTGACGTCTTTAGTCTCTAGAAATCTTTGTTTCTTAAACATATTCAGTGATGTGGCTTATACAGCCTTTTCCGGTCGAATTCTACAGATGGTCACCTTCTGACTGAAGAAATCTTCTCTCATTTCGCCCAAAGTTGTTCACCCCCCCCCCCCCCCCCCCCCCACTCCAATACTGAGACAGTGGGCCCTTATTCTAGTGTCCCTACATAGAGGAAGCATCATCCCTCCATCCAGTATCTCAGTTCTATTCAGAATTTTATACCTTTCAACGTGAGCTTCCCCCTTTTAAACTCTACTTAAAAAAAAGTCTAGTTGATGCAATCTCTCCTCTCTTGGCAAGCTTACTATATGTTGTATCGGTATAGTGAACCTTCCCTGCATTTCCTGTATGGCAAGTATATTTTTCTTGGGTAAAGATACTGAAATTACACTGTCCAAGTATGTACACAATAATCAATTTTTGCTCCTACATTAAACCCTTTTTGCAATAAATGCCAATATACTATTTGCCTCGCTATCTGTTTACTGCACCTGCACTCTTGCTTTTATTGAACATTATGAAATAACTTTTCAGAGGCTGGCATCCCATCATCAATCACCCTTTATTTACAAATGCCTAGATTATGACAGCACTGCCTCTCACTGAGTTATACATTCTGGGCTCAATATTCCTGGCATACACCCTTTCATGACAGCCAGGTCTCCATGATTAGATTAACAGTCCCAATCAGGGAAACAAGATAATGAGGCCTACTTCGTCGCAATCACTACAATGTGCAAGAGCCTAGGTCCTTTTTGTCAATGGGAATTTCCCAAACTATTTGTCCTGTTGAAGTAGCTAACTTCATTGTTATCTGGGAAAGCACATCTGTCATTTGCCTTCACTCACCTTGACAAAAACATCTCCAAAAGTGGCTATTTCATCTTCACCATTCTCAAACCCACCTACTTCTGTGTATTGAGTAAACTTGAAAATATAATAGAAGCAAATACCGTGTATGCTGGAAATCTAAAACAAATATAGCAAATGCTGGAGAAACTCAGCATCGAAGAAGCAGAGTTAATGTTTCAAGTCCAGTATGACACTTTAGAACAGAAAATATTATTTTTGATTCCTTCATCTAAATTATTGATATATATTGTAAATACTCAGACTGTGGTGCTGGAAAAGCACAGCCAGTCAGGCAGCATCCAAGGAGCAGGAGAATCAATGATTTTGAGCATAAGCTCTTCATCAGGAATGAGGGGGGGTGACCCAACGGGGCTAAGCGAAATGAGAGGGGGTGGGGCAGGGGGAGGTAGTTGATGCATTGTAAATAGCTGATTCATGAGGTACCATACTAGTATTGCCTTCCAGCCCAAACAGACCCATTTATCCATGTACTGTTTCCTGCCTACTGACCAATTCTCAATCTCTGCCAATATATAATTCCCAATCCCATGTGGTTTGATTTTGCATATTAAACTGTTTATATAGAATTTTATCAAAAGTTGGCTGAAAATTCAAATACACGACATCCATTGTAATACTAATTATATTCTTAAAAAGAGCTCAAGTAGGTTTGTCAAACACGAGTTCCCTTTCATAAATCCATGTGCACTTTATGAAATCCCTTTGATATTTTTGATATGTCCTGTTATTGCGTCCTTTATAATACAATCTAACATTTTGCTTACTACTGATGCTAGGCTATCTGGTTTGAAATTCCATATTCTTCCTCCTTGTTCTAAATAGTCATTACATTTCTTTTCTTCAAACTGTTTGGACTGTTGCAGAATTTTTGCTGATGACCAATCCATCCATTATTTCCATTGCCACCTGCTTTAGTACCCTTGGTGGTAAATTTCATGTTCTGGGATTTATCAGCTTTCCATTTCACCAGCACTATTTTGTACGAATACTAATTTCCTTCAATTCCTCCTTCCTAGAGACCCTTGCTTTCCTTTCATTTTGGCGTAATTATTTACACCGTCTGTAAAGACGTCACCAATACACTTGGTTAATTGCTCTGTTACATGCTTGTTCTCCATTATGAATTGAACCATCAAGTAAGGTGTTTGCATCATTTTCACTTATATTTTACTTTCAACACTTAAAAGCTCTTGCAAGGAAAATACAATTATATTGTAAGTTAGTTCTCACATCTATGTTTCCTTCTTAATCTAGCTTTTCGTTCTCCTTTGCTGAATTCTTAACTGCTCTCAGTCTTTGCACTTGGCATTTATTCTTGCAACTATATATATGACTTCTCTTTGGACCTAATACTACCTTAATTTCCTTTGTTAGCCAAATATTAGCCATCGCCAATTGACTGTCATGACTTTTAATGAAGTTACCCAATCTATCACAAACAATTCAGCCTTCATCCTTTTATAGTTTCCTTTGTTTAGATTTAGGATCCTTGTTTCATCCCAGTAAAGAATCCTATCATTTTGCAGTTACTTTTTAACCATTAGACCTCTTCTTGCACAAAACCAATCTAATCCTGTTCTCTAATTTGCTGCTCAATGTAAAAAAAAATCTTGTATGAACTCCAGGAGTTCATCCTTTCCAACATTATTGCTAATGTGGTTTGCCCAGTCTATATGTAAAGTCACCCATGATTACTTAGCACCCTTCTGACATGCATACTTTAAAAGCAGATTGGCTTTCACTGGGCAGAACCCAATTGGAAGATTACAGACCTGGAATTCTGGGACAGATGTGTGCAAGCATCTTTAGAACTTGAGAGGCAAGGAGTATGATCATTGGGAAGTAGTTTACCTGCATGCAAAATGTCTAATTTCCTTTTTAATGCTATTCCCCAACATTACCATTATTATTTTGACCACTATAGATGACTTTCTGCGGTTTGTTACTTAACTCTGTTCAGGCTGATTCTACATCTAGATTTTCTGTGCCAATATACTTTTTCACTATTCTGCTGACTTCATATTTTATTAACAACGCCACCCACTGCCTTTTTCTTTTTGTCTGTTCTTCCTAAAAACTGACTACCTTTGGATGTTCAATTCTCAGTCATGTTTACTCTGTAGTCACATCTTGATAACTGTAATCATATCATAATTATTTGCCCTGTGACTGTCTATCTATTAAAAAGGTTCCGTTCATTTAAATAAAGTATGTTTAGAATTTGTCTTTTTCACATTTTCACGCATTTATTTTATACAATGGCCCTATTTGCAGCTGAACCTTGCTCCTCTACCTTTTCACTTATGCTTTCTACTTTTCTAACTTTCATTTCCAAATTTGTTTCCATCTCCTTGCTTAGGTTCGTCTCATCTGTGGCAAGCACCCCAGTAAGGATATTTGTTCTGGCCCTGCTGGAGAGCAACCATCAATTTGTCCAGATCCCATTTTCCTCAGAAATAGTCCCAATGTCTCAAGGATGTAAGTCCCTCTCTCCCACACCATCTCTGTAACAATGCATTCAACCAGTTTATTCTTCTACTCTAGACCTTGCTAATAGTTGGCACTGCCAGCAATTCAGAAACTCGGTCAAAGTTGCAAATTTTAAGGAGCGGCTTTAGATAGGAAAGAAAGGTGGAGACGTTTGGGTAGGAACGCAAAGGGCTTTGGACCTAAGCATCTGAGTGCCTGTGCTTAATTGGCGGAGTAATTAAGATTGGAAATTCTGAAGAGGTCAGAATTAGGTGAGCACGGATATTTCTAAGAATAGTGTGGCTAGAAGTGAAAACAATGACAGTGAGGTGTGAGGCCAGGGAGGAAGTTGAAAACAAGGACGAGAGTTTTAATACCAAGAAGTTTATTTGACTGGGAGAAAATGTAATTAACGATCATTGTGGCAATAGGGACTTGGTGCAAATTACAGAGTGTAGAGCTTTGGATGATCTCAAGTTTGCAGAGAGTAGAAGATTGGAAACCAGCTTTTTGTAATAGAATAGTCAAACGATAATAAAGGCATTAACAAACATTTCAGCAGCAGATTAACTGATTTCAGTTAGTCAGACAAAGATACATATGGAGGGAGAGAGAGACTGCCTAATAATGGCCCAAATATGTGGTCAAGATTATGAACAGTTGCTAGAAGTGGATTGATATTGGTAGCTGGGGAACAGATTTTGAACTGGGAATTGAAAACAACATCAATAGTCATAATACTTACCTGGAAATTTCATTTGTATCTGGTATGCAGTCTGATAATTTAGCAGCAGCAGAGGAGTTGAGAGGTTGTGCTATGTTAGAAATGGTGTGCATGTGAAAAGTGCTACATTTTCAGAGGATGCTGCCAAAGAGCACGTGTAGATAAGAAATCAGGAAGCAAAAATAGATCCTTTCAGGACAGTAAAAATATTTGACAGCAAAAACACAATCCATTGCTAATGATCCAGTGGCTAAAACTTATGAATAGAATGGATCTAAGTGAGAATTTTGCATCCATCTGGACAGTAGTGGAGGGACATTGGAGGAGAATCGTGGTAAACTGTATCAAAGGCTGCTGATAGGTTAAGAAGGATAAGGTGGGGATGTTTACCATAAGCCATTTGTGGCTAATTTGGAACAATGTCGACAGAGTGGTGCTAGAAAAGCACAAGTCAGGCAGCATCCGAGAAGCATGAGCCCTTCATCAGGGCTTAAGTCTGAAACATCAATTCTCCTGCTCTCCTGACTAGCTGTGCTTTTCCAGCACCACAATGTCGATTCTGATCTTCAGCATCTGCATGCCTCACTTTCTCCTAGTTTGGAACATTAGCAAGGTTGGAAACCTTAGTGGGCGGCACGGTGGCAAGTGGGCGGCACGGTGGCACAGTGGTTAGCACTGCTGCCTCACAGCGCCTGAGACCCGGGTTCAATTCCCGACTCAGGCGACAGACTGTGTGGAGTTTGCACGTTCTCCCCGTGTCTGCGTGGGTTTCCTCCGGGTGCTCCGGTTTCCTCCCTCAGTCCAAAGATGTGCAGGGTCAGGTGAATTGGCCATGCTAAATTTCCCGTAGTGTTAAGTAAGGGGTAAATGTAGGGGTATGGGTGGGATGCGCTTCAGCGGGTCGGTGTGGACTTGTTGGGCCGAAGGGCCTGTTTCCACACTGTAAGTAATCTAATCCAATCTAATCGAAGGATTGCAGTGCAGGGTTACTGAAAAGATGGGTCCAGATGTGACATGCATGAACATGTTAAATATCTTTGGAAAGGAAATGGAGGTTGAAAATGGAAACTTATTTTGCAAGTCAAAAGTCAAGAGTGTTGCAGAAGAAAGGGGTGATGATTTAAAGGAGAAAGAATTCCTAAAGTGAGGTAACCATTAGACTAGGGATGGAAGTCCATGATTTAATGGGAATGTGGTCAAGGGAGCAGGAGGTAGTGTGATAATTTTATACAGCATGGAAACAAATCCTTTGGTTAAACCCATCCATGCTGACCATAATCCCAAACTAGTCTGACCTGCCTGCATTTGGCCCATATATTTTATTTATCTACTTATCCAAATGTCTTTTAAACATTGCAATTAGTCACATTCACCACTTCCTCTGGAAGTTCATTCCACACACGAACCACTATTTTTTTAAAAAATGCTCTTCGAGTTTTTTAAAAATCTTTTTCCCCTCACCCTAAAAATATGACACTAGTCTTAAAATCCCCCACCATGTGGAAAAGACCTTATTTATACCCCTCATGCAGTTAGGTCTCATGAGCAAGACAGGCTTCGAGGGGAACAGAGGAGTCAGGGAGGAACTAGATCAAGATACACAAATTCAGGGCTAGGGGTGGGCTATGTATAGAAAAAAATTGGCCCAGTCAACTTGGTGAAGGGAGGAGTACAGCAGATGCTACTGATCAGATGGTGACCATGAGCTCCTTGTGCGTATTTTTAATAGGTGAGTGCAAGTGCTTAAAAGATTATGTAATTTGTCTCTCCTTTGGTTAAGACTTCACATTCAGAGAATAAGAAATAAAATGACTGACAGGAAAGGATCCTCTTTGTTCTGTCCTGTTGTGACGCCTTGTGCATCACACATTCCTGAACTAATCCAGAAACCATTTAATCTCTTGGATGAATAAAGAAAAGTGCAGATTAAAACCTACTAAAGGAATGCAATTTCTGTATTTCCTTTTAATAAGAAATATGTACTATTAAGCACACTGTAACTAAAACTTGGTCTTTAATTTTTTCTCTTGTTCTCTCTCACAGGCAGATGATAATGCTTTTGGATCTTTCTGTTCAAGCTCATTCATTTTACCATTTTTTAAAAACATATTCATAAGAAAACCGCTTAAAAACACAGGAATATACACTTACAGAACAGCAAGAAAAACTTGATAAGTACACAAAGTAATTTTTGTTTGTAATTCAGTGAATAGATGGACAGTATCAAATCTGGGGATGTTGTTGCAGAGCAATTGTGTTCCTGTCTTTTACCTGTTAGCTGTTGTCTTTCAACACAGCAAAAAATGAACCAGGCTTATTAAGATTGCCTTTATTGCCAAGAGAAGACTTTTATTTCATGGATTGGATTAATCTTTAACCAATAACTATATTTCTTACAAAATACCATTTAAAGCCTTTCAATAGATGTCTGCCGCTGAAATGTTTCAATTGGTATGTATTTGCATTTGCTAGTAAATTTACCATGTGCTGTTTATTAAGCAGACTTTAAAGGATTTAAATCAATTTCTCAGTTGGTCAGCTGGAGTTCAAAGGCTACTGTGACTTGAATTCTGCTAATCCAATTGCTGTATTGATTCCAAGAGCTTTCCTTTTGTGATATATATTAAAAGTAAGTTTAAAGCAATTTCACTCTAAGTTGCATAGAACTGTTTTGTGTTGTGTTGTCCTATATCAGTGTGTTGTGTTTTTATAGGCTGCAGTTTCCAGTCGTACATGTGGATATATTTTGCATGATCAGAAGAGCATGTTAAAACACAATAAAATGTTTGCTTAATAGTTAATTTGGTATAATTGAAATAGTGGATACTGGATTGAAATATTGTCCTAAATTTACATACTTGTACAGTTACACACTATGTTTTATTCTATAATATAGAAGTAACTGTCTTACAACTTAGAAAATCAGTATGTTTGGATTTCATACTGTGTGTGGGTAGGAGATACGTGCAACTGCATCCCATGAATTTAACTGCAGTGCAATTGCACCATGTGACTCAAACTGCAGTATTATACTACATGAGTCATGCTGCAGTAAGACCCTTTAAAATAATCAAAGTATGTTTTTTAAAAAATTGGTTTACTGTTTGTAATCCTTGCTGCCATGTCTGTACAGAATCACTTTCAATTTTTATATTTTTATCCAAACAAAACATGATTCTACATTGTAGTCTTTCTCTTTTATATAAACAGATTTGAGAAAAACAGTTTATTAATTTATCTGACTTTCTGGTGAGATGTTAAAATAGAGCTCAGTTAAATTTGACTCTTCCTTCAAAGTGTCATATCAAACTCAAAACGTTAACTTCTCTCTTCATTGTAGCTGCCAGACATGCTGAATTTTTCCATCACTTTGTTTTTATTTTCTATCACTGGACTACAGTTGACTCACCAGAACCGATGTTACTTTTCAGTAGTTCATTTGCTGTAATGTGCTTTGGAAAGTTCTGAGGTTGTGAAAGATGCCATAGAAAAATAAATCCTTTCTTTATAAGGAGAGCTTCTCAGTCATTGTGGATGTGATACCCCACACACAACTGAAGGATTCAATCCAAAAGGCTTCCATATAATAGTAGCATAAAATGCTTGAAATAAATAGGACAGACATTCCAAGTGCAGAGAGAAATAGTGAATTTTGCAGCTTAATTATCTGTCAATGATTTTCTGTCCACAATACCATCAGACCTGCAAAGCATTTCCATCAATTTGATTTTCTTTCAGATTTCCAACATCTGCAGTACTTTGTTTATAACTTGGACAAGGGATGAAGGCATTTCTGACTAGGCACTATTTAATGTCCACCTCTAATTCATAAATCATAGAAGCCCTACAGTATGGCCCTTCAGGCCATTGAATTGACACTGACACCCCCACCCCACCAAAGCATCCAACCTAGATGCACCCCCCCTACCTTATCTCTGTAACCGTGCATTTTCCATGGTAATCCACCCAGCCTGCATATCCTTGGACGTTATGGGCAATCTACCATGGCCAATCCACTTAGCCTACACTTGTTTGCACTGTCCAAGAAATTTTCCAAGATGGTGATTAGCTTCCTCCTTGAAATACTGCTGTCTTTGGAGTGTAGAAATACCCATTTTACTTTTAAGATGGGAATTTCAGGATTTTGAATGAGTAATGATATATTTCCTGGTCAAAATGCTTGTGTGGATTGGTGTTGATCTTAGATGATGGTTGCTGATGTACCTGTTGCCCTGGCCCTTCTACATGGTCGAGGGCGCAGGTTTGGAAATTGTTGTTGAAAGACTCTTGATGATGCATTGCAGCGACTGTTTTAGATGGTACACATTGTGTCACTGTGTTAGTGTTGAAGACAGTGAATGTTGTGGATATGGTACCAATCAGGCAGGTTGCTTTGTCCTAGATGGTGACAAGCTTCTTGAGTATTGTTAAAGCTGCACTTATCCAGACAAGTGAGGAGTATTCCATTGCACTCCTGATTTAGATTAGATTACTTAGTGTGGAAACAGGCCCTTCAGCCCAACAAGTCCACACCGACCCACCGAGGAGCAACCCACCCAGACCCATTCCCCTACATTTACCCCTTCACCTAACACTATGGGCAATTTAGCATGGCCAATTCACCTAACCTGCACATCTTTGTGACTGTGGGAGGAAACCGGAGCACCCAGAGGAAACCACGCAGACAAGGGGAGAATGAGCAAACTCCACACAGACAGTTGCCCAAGGCAGGAATTGAACCCGGGTCTCTGGCGCTGTGAAGCAGCAGTGCTAACCACTGTGCCACCATGCTGCCCATGGTGCCTTGTAGATGATGAACAAACTTCAGGGAGTCACAAGGTGAGTTACTCACTACAAAATTCCTGGCTTCTGATCCACTCTTGTAGCGGCAGTGTTTATATGGCTCATTCAGTTTAGTTTCTGGTCAGTGGTAACACACAGGATATTGAGAGTGGACAGTTCAATGATAATGTGATTGAAGGTCAAGGGGTGATGGTTAGTGTCTGTTATTGGTGATGATCCATGCCTGGCACTTGTGTGGCATGGATGTTTTGCCAATTATCAGAAAAGCCTGGATAGTGACCAGGTCTTTCTCCATATAGACAAGGCCAGCTTCACTAACTGAGGTTTCATGAATAGTTGAGAACATTGCTCAATCATCAGCAAATATTCCTCACTTTGACTTATAGGGAAAGGTCATTGAAGCAGCTGAAGATGGTTGGACCTAGGACACTACCCTGAGGAACTCCAGAGATGTCCTAGAGCTGAAATAACTGATCTCAAACAACTACAGCTATCTTTCTTTGCATTAGGTATGATTCCAATTAGGGGACAGTATTCCCAAGCTCCCATTGACTCCAATTCTGCCAGGACTCTTGATCCTAAATGTAGTCATTTTGACCTCACTTTGGAACATCAGTTCTTTTGTTCATGTTTAGGTCAAGGTTTTGATGAGGTTAGGAGCTGACTGGCTTTGGTGAAATCCAAACTGAACATTACTGGGTAGGTCATTGCTAATCAAATACTGGTTAATGAAGCTTTCCATCATTTTGTTGATTGAGAATAGACTGGTGCTGTAATTGACTTGGGTTGGTTTTGTCCTTTTTTTAAATGAACAGGACAAACATAAGCAAGTTTCTATGTTGGGTAGATTCCAGTGTTGTAATTGTACTGGGAAAGCTTGGCTAGGGGATTGGTAAGTTCTGGAGCACAAGGTTTCAGAATCGGTGCTGGAATATTGTTGGAGCACAGCCTTTGTAGTATTCAGTACCTCCAAACATGTGGAGTGAAACAAATAGGTTGAAGACTGACCTGGGTGAGTCAGGTGACCTCTGGAGAAGCCTGAGATGAATCATCCAATTAGCATTTTTGGCTGAAGGTGGATGGATTTAACTAATTTAGTCTTATCTCTTGCCCTGATGTTCCGGGTCCCCCCCCATCATTGAAGATGAGATTATTTGTGGAGCCTTCACCTTCAGTGAATTGTTTAATTATCCCACCCCATTAACAACTCGATGTGGCAGCACTTAGATCTGATCCATTGGCTGTGGAATTGGATTGTTTAGCCCTGTTGATTACAATGGTTGGCATGCACATGGATACTATTGTCCTCACATCAGGCTGAATCACATCATGATCTCCTCGGTCTTCCTCCGTAGCATTTGGCCACTTGCGAAATATTCTGGAGAGCAAAGATCATTTTCTATATTTTAGATTCATGGCCAACTAATCAATAAACCACTCTCCATTGCACCCTTATCTCCAGCAAGTGCAATTGTTCATTGCCTTTTTTATCACCAATATAGTGATGTTGGGTTTTATTGCCTCTACCATGCGCATACCCTCCTCAATTTCCTATCCCTGTTCATTACACACCTCAGGATCACCCCTGTTTATGGACAACAAATTTGTTCATTTCAAGCAATTGTTCCTGTTCAACTAAGGAAGAAGCGTAGGTCAACTACTGGCATTAAATTGTGTTATTGAGTTGGAGTAATTTCATTAATTCTTGAAGACTGCTGTCTGTAAAACACTAACTTTATTCTAATGTCTTAAAGATAGAACATTCACTTGCCCTAGCTTCTGTCCAGTCTACTCTCCTAAAGTGTCCGATCATATCAATACAGTGTATTACAGCTAACTCTTGATTAGACTCAGACTGAATATATTTCCATTATATGGCAACTAAGTCTTCAGTGTCTGTGTTAGAAACCTATTTTTTCAGTCTCTTGAACATTCTGGACATTCAAATGTGTTGTAGTCAAATAGGGAAGGTAGCCTTTTTTAAATGCTCTATGTAAATATTATTCTTCTTTTCCTCTTCAGATTTTATCCTTGTTCTCTCTTCTCTATTTCTCTTAAATAAATATGGTAGTGCCTTCACAAGTCTACTGTGCCTAGTTCTTGTTTGTAAGAGAATAAGATATTTTCATTCTGATTTTGATCTTCTAGATGCTTATGCACAGAATTTGAACACGATCTCTTAGGGTTCTGTTTTACATGCCATTGCTCAACTACATTTAAAGGTTTGTTTTCTCTCTTGTGCCTAGTTTTGTCTGGACAATAAAAGATTTGGAAATGACAATTCCTTCACTGTTGTTTCTTATTGCAATTGATCGCTGACTGAAACCTGTTCTCCCAGTTGAAGATCTGATTATGTCCTTGATTTATAGTGAATATCGCAGTGTTTCATCTGTTTATTTTTGGTAAATTTTATCTCAACCTTGTGCTTTCTCTAAGTCTGTGTTTGATCTATCGTATCTACATATGTACAAGGGTAGGAATTTGTATCTGTAACCTTTGTATGAATCTTTTTAACTCCATAATGTTCCTTGAGCTGGAAATTATTTTACGACTCTGGGCTTTAGTGGATTAGTCTTTATTCCCGATGCATTCACTGTGACCAAGGTGACTGTTGGCTGTGAATGCTCTCACTGGCTGTTGTCTGTCAATCCTGCCTCTTGTCATCTGCTTAGTACTACTCTCGCTGTGATATTCTGCTCAGCTTAAGTGGATCAATGTGTCTACATCATCCAATTGGCAAACATCACTGATTTGACATTGTTCTTGGAAAGATCTCTGGTGCTTATGTTGTTCCATGAAAACAGAATCTTTGAACCAGTGCTATAAACGTCATGAGAAACTTGAACTCCTCTTGTACTATTAACCTGCTGTTAATATCTAAATTTAAGTATATTGTGATATTCCCTAATTTAGCTACAATCTCATCTGCATTTTCTGTTGAGAAGACGTCAATATAGATAGCAGCAAACAGTGATATTTTTGAACGATTTGCAACTGAGAGGCTTTGAGCTGGTTAATAGCGCAGGTCAAATGAGATGCGTATCCAAAGCTGTTGGGAGAGGTGAGGGAGAAGATTGCAAGGGCCATAACATTAACTTTGAACCTTCTCTGACCACAGATGTCAATGGACTAGAGGGCAGCTCGTGTGTTGTACCATTAGTCAAGAAGGGTGTCAGACTGCGGTATGCAAAATTGAGGGGCATCGATAGGGCAGATAGTAATAAATATTTCCTTTTAGTCAAGGGATCAATAACCTGGGAGCAAACATTTGAAAGGGACAGGATATTAAGAGGAGATTCCAGGTAATTTTGTTTTCTGACCCCTGTGGCAATTATCTGTAACTCACTGCCTGAAAGTATTGTAATGGTGGAAATCTTTACAACATTTAAGTATTTAGGTGATCACTTGAAATGTCATAACATTCAATGTGATTGGCCAAGTGCTGGAAAATGGAGCGAGTTGATGACCAAGCAGATATGATGGGCAAAAACACCTCTTTGTGCTGTAAAACTACATGACTATAATCGACATGATGAAACATTTGTGTTATCTTAAAATGTATCCTATATCCTAATCTATGCTGGGAATGTTAGTCTGGCCTCAGTAGGCTTCAGACTGACTGAGATCTTCTCTCTGACTTTCGAAGTTTGTGAATTGATTTTGGAATAAGGGAGATCCCTTGAGTTAGCTGCTAGCCCCCAGCATGAAGTCCAGGCTGGCATCAATGAAGTGAAGCTGTGCTGTGCCCCAGGTGCCAGGTTTAGGGCTCCTCCATGATATCTCACTATTATCCTGGAGAAGTGGGAGGCTTTGGCGTAAATAGCAGATCTCACCATTAGGCCAGCCAGCAACGATCATGATGGCTGCCATAAGGTGTCTTTGAATCTTCATTTGACCCTGTTCCATTCCCACCTGATTAACTCTAAGCAGAAGGAAACCTATATCAGTTAAGCCCTGTGAAAATGTGAACTTTAATCGGTTTCCCACAAAAGGCAGGTTTCTAACTTGGAAATAAATCTAGCTCCTGTTTTCTACTTCTGAGACTGGTAACTAGGGAAAGTGACCAGGGATAGAATTATCTCTTTGGTCACAATTAGTATTCCGCACATTAATTGTGTGCAAAATTTTCCAAAGTGATCATATTGTTCAAGTTTCCAATCAACTTATTTGCATAAAATCATAAACATAACATCGTGCTCAAACCAATGCAGTCAGGCAGAATCTTAAAATCAATTATTTTTCCCCTTTGCATTAAAAATGTTCCTTTATGTATTTCAGGGTAGTAACCTGACTGAGGTTAACTTATACTGATAAAAATCTGATCAGTGCAAAAGTAAACACTTTCTAATAAGTTTGACTAGTCAACCACCTGGTAAACCACTGAAAATAATAAATATATGAAAACCCAGTTTCTAACTTCATTGACGTATCCACTTTTTAAAAATCACGTGAGTAATTTAGAGCCTTTACAATGTGCCCTTGCCCCCTCATGAAACAACATTAATTATCAGTTCTCCCTCAAAGGATTGCAAACAGGTACAAGTACTGGAAATCATCATGCTGTTAAATTCTATCTCTGAACCAAAGCCGCTTGTGACTTCAGCTTTTAAAAGCAGACCAGAAGATTATGGAAATTTGATTTGATCTGGATACAACATGTGATTGATTCTTTGGTCTTCTGTGCTGATTATACCAATCTGTTATATTCCTAGCAAAGCTTTAAAACAAATCTTTGTGATCAATTTCTAACTGCAAATTTTCTGGAAATTCACCTGAACCAATAGCAACTATGGCTTTTTTTTTTCAAATTACACTTGTGATGAACTGCTGAAAGTTGACCCATTGCATGGTTGGATCCAATTTTTTGAAATGTTCACGAGAAATATGGACTATTTGGCTTAACTGATGTATCCGAGGGGTGAACATGCAGAGGTAAATTCAGAAATGCAACTTTAAATCAATCTGCGGAGGAATGATAAAAAAAACTTGTAAATGCTCATTTTAGAACCAAAATGATATTTCATGTCTGTGGAATGAAGTACACATATATTTTTTTAAAAATCAGCAGAAATATGAAGGAACATATAGCCTGCTGTATCATTTTATGATTTATTTTGAAATAGATGGTTAACATTTTGAATTGATTACAAATGGAGTAGATGGAATATTGATGTAATTATTTGACAGACTAGATTCAACACTTTAAGGAACAATAAAATAAAAAGACCTGCCTTGCATCAGGGTTAGTCTTCTCATCTTTGAATGGAAAGGCTGTAAGTCTCACTCTAGGGGTATAAGGAAGAACATTGAGGTTGACACACTAATGAGGAAGTTGTCAAACTACCACTTTTTTTGGCTGAATTGTTAAATTAAGATTACATCAGTCTTCTAATACATCCCAATTGCATTTTTCTATAGAAGAACTGTTGGTCAATTTTCAGTAAAATGGAAGTATTGTGCTGAGAGCAAGGTTAACAAGGCACAAACAAGACCTGGCCATGGGAGGGTGAGGTTTGTCAGAAAAATGTCCTTGGTTTGCCCTTTGGGTCTATGCCAAGTTACTGAGGGGTGTAATGGAAGAGATTGCTGGGGCTTTGACACAGATCTTTGTTTCCTTTTTAGCCACAGATGAGATCCCAGAAGACTGGAGAGTCACCAGTATTAGTTGTTTAAGAAGAGCAACAGGAGTAAGTCAGGAAATTATAGACCAGTGAATGATATCAATAGTAGGGAAATTATTGAAGATAATTCTCAGACAGGATTTACTCAAAATTTGAAAAGAATGGACTTATTGGGAGTAATTAGCTGGGGTTTGTGTGATGGCTGGTCTTGTCTCTCAAATTTTTGATTTTTTGAGGAAATGAAGATGATTAATAAGAGTGGTGCAGCTGATGTTGTTTATATGGACATTACTAAAGTACACCTCTGGGACACCCGCACCAACCAACCCAACCGCCCTGTGGCTGAACACTTGAACTTTCCTCTCCCACTCCGCCAAGGACATGCAGGTCCTTGGCCTCCTCCATTGCCAGACCATGGCAACATGACGCCTAGTGGAAGAGCGCCTCATCTTCCGCCTAGGAACCCTCCAACCACAAGGGATGAATGCAGATTTCTCCAGCTTCCTCATTTTCCCCTGCCCCCACTTTATCTCAGTCCCAACCCTCGGACTCAGCACCGCCTTCTTGACCTGCAATCTTCTTCCCGACCTCTCCAGCCTATCACCCTCACCTTAACTTCCTTCCACCTATCGCATTCCCAACGCCCCTCCCCCAAGTCCCTCCTCCCTACCTTTTATCTTAGCCTGCTTGGCACACCTTCCTCATTCCTGAAGAAGGGCTTATGCCCGAAACATCGATTCTCCTGCTCCTTGGATGCTGCCTGACCTGCTGCGCTTTTCCAGCAACACATTTTTCAGCTCCTTTACTAAAGTATTTGTCAAGTTTCTTCATGGTAGGCTGGTCAAGAAGAAGTCAGATAGGATCCACTTTGAGTTGGTAAGTTAGATGCAAAATTGGCTTGGCTATAGAAGAAGAGGGTGGTTGTGCAGGGATGTTTTTCTCACTCGAGGTCTGTGATCAACACCTCATGGTGTTCTTCCTGGATCAGTGCTGGGACCTCTGTTTGTGATATATATCAAATAATATGGTTGATGATGTGGGTGGTCAGATTAGTAAGAAAGCATATATTAGTAGAGTTGTAGCTATTGAGGAAGAACATTAAAGGATTCAGCAAGATGTAGATCTGTTGGGAAGTTGGGTGGAGAAATAACAGATGGAGTTCAATCTAGATGGACTTTAGGAGGTCAAGTGCAAAGGAAAGTATACAGTCAATGGCAGGAACCTTAGAAATGTTTTTATACAGAGGGATCTTGGGGTGCAAGTCCAAAACACTCTGAAATTGGAAATACAAATGGATAAGGCGTGAAAGAAAGCATACAGCACCCTTGCCTTCTTTCAGTCCAGGTATTATGTACAAGAGTTGGCAAATTCTGTTGCAGCTGTATCAGACTTGATATAGGTCATTTTTGATAGAGCATCAGAAGCTAAGGTGACCTGATAGAAGTATATAAAATTATAAGGGGCGGTGGATAGTTGGAGTCTTTTTCCCAGGATGGAAATGCCAAATTCTAGGAGGCATTGGTTTAAGCTGAGAGGTGTAAAATTCGAAGGAGATGTGCAAGACAAGACTTTTACATAAGGGGTAGTTGGTTCCTGGTACACAATGTAACAATGCTTAAGAGACATTTAGACAGACAAGTGAACTGGCAGGGAATAAAGGAATACGAACTATGTGCAGCCAGATAGCATTTGTTTAGAATGGCACCATGGGGCAGACAGGGCCTGTTCCAGGCTATACTTTCCTACGTTAATAAGCACTGAGTCACTAGCATGTATTACAAAAAATGTTCCGGTGCTTGTAATTGTTGGGTAATAGACGTAGATTGTAAAATCTGAAGAAGAAAATGATCTAGTTCTGGCTCGTCTCTGTACATAGCAATGAGACAAAATGTGTTTTGTCATGTTTGAAGAATGGGTGTGATTGATTTCCATGATGCCACAGGCAAATTCAGTCATTTGTTTTTTTTAAGACAAGTAGGGTGGAGATCATGTTACAGGGTTTTGAAATGTTGGTTAATTTTGCCCTCTAGCACTGTGCAGAAAACACATTTCCTAATCAACAAGGTACAGTACGTTTTCAAACATCCACATTTTGAGCATTCAATATAGGAACACAATCTGCATGTTATTCTCAACTTGAAAAGGAATAAATAAGGTTGTGTTTTTCAGTGAAAAATGTACTATAACAGATTTTAATTCTCTTCAGCTTAAACTCCAAATACATGAAAAATTATGTTGGGTTCCTTGTGATAATTCCCATTCTTTAATAATACTGAGAAATGCCACCATCTGGAGGGCTGAAGGTGTAAGTGTTGGCAATCTTGTACTGAAAATTTGTATTCTTCTTAGAAATTAATTGTTGCTCTGATTAATTTTACATTAATACTGATCTGAAGCATGTTTTGCAGTGTTTTAGGTGCCGTTTTTAAAAAAACTGTATTTTGGATGATTTTAAATTTCTTTTTGATCTGGAACATCCATTCTAGCTAGTGTTTTATTGGAATGTACATGCACATTCTCAGTTGCCATTTTAATTATTTGTTTTGCTATTGGTGAGTCATGCATCCTGATCAAACCCCTTCTCCTCCCAGCTTCACTACATCTTAGTTAAGATCCAAATGCACTGCTGGAGGGTGAAAGGCAAGTTACCACAGGTTGTAAGTGGTGCACATCTCAGCAGAGAGTAACAAAGATGAGAATTATGCATGTGGCCTTAGAAATTGTGGTCAGTTCACAACCCCTTGATGTGAATACCATTGAAATGTCCTTGAACATTTATTGCTTCATTTGTGTTGTGAAATTCTCTATTGAAATGTTCAGGCTACCTCTTCTCATTGGTGTCCAGCTTCTTGTTGGAAATGTTGTTAGTCTGCATTTAGGAAGTATTTATCTCAACCAGGATAATAAAAGTTAGCTGATACAAACCTGGGGGCACTTCAGGCACCAACTCTTCCTAGTGTTTTCTGTATTGAATATGACTTTGTAGCCATTATCATTAAATAGTGTAAGTAATACCTGATATTATCCTATTTCTTACATCCCTCAAAATAAATACTTTGCTAAAGAATAGCATGATAAAGCAGAGCACTGGTAGTGCCAGTTCCTTGAAATTGGCCATATTTTCTGATCCTTAAAGCTACTCAATGGGTACAACTGGAAATTGTATATCAGGAAGTATTGGATTAGGATGGGATGGGCTCAATGTGTGGCATTGCCATTGCTAATGTTAACTGTCCTGGATTGCACATGAAGAATAGGTATGGTGATGTTAACTGGCCCAAATTGAAATGTACCACAATGAGAAGTGATCTCGTTCAAGGTGGTGAAAAAACTGAGCAAATGCTGAAAATCACATTTGTTTTTCAATTCCCTCAGTCTTTTTCTTTTTAAAAAATTGTATACAACTGCCTTGTTTCCTTATGCTGCCCTCAGCATGCTGAACACCTGCTGCAGTACTTTTAAATTGCATGTTGTTTGCAGTGATGGGAGATTCAATAATAGCAATAACAGCTGAGTTATTCTAACAATTCAGAAATTTGTTGTATTCATTTCATAGAGCAAGTCTAGGACTCTCACAGGGGGAATGCTGATTCTAGTATCAAAACTCATTTTTAGGAAGTGAAGTGCTCAAACATGACGTTTTTGGAGAAAGGTAATTATACTTAACTGTTTTTCGACTGACGCTGTTGTCGTGTAATCTCTGCCTCTACTGTGAGTGCAGCCGTTAAGCACGTAACTTGAGACTATGACTTGTTCTTAAACCTATCCTTGCCTGTGTCATAATCAGGAAGAAATTGGCTAGAGTGAAGTACTAGAAGGCTGGAAGTCTGCAGGTGTTTTACCATTATTCAGAAAGGGCGAGAGAGATTATTGGCCAGTTCGACAGACCTCTGGTGGGAAAATTACCAGCATTATCTTCATACTGAGGGGGAGGATTAACTGTGACTTGGAAAGGAATGGATTAATCAGGGTAGTCATCATGGTTTTATCAAGGGAGCGTCATGTGTTACTAACTTACTTGAATTTTTTGAAGTAACAGTAAGGATTGATGTTGTCTACATGGATTCCAGTGGTGTTTTACAGGGCTCAGTGTTTGAGTCTCTTTCTGTTTGTGGTGGTACATGTTAATGCTTTCGACTTAAATGTGAGAGGAATGATTGGGAAATTTACAGATGACAAAATACCTGTTGAACTGATATAGGAGAGGATGGCTTTCGACTGCAAATGAAATAGTTTGGTTCAGTGGGCAAAGCCTGAGCAAGGATACCCCTGGTACTGTCCACCAGCTCTCACCTGGCACCACAGTGGGTATTCATCTAGAGTATAGTTGGAGCACATTCTGGTGAGCACATCACTGCCATATCTCACTGCTCATTGAAGCAGAAACACCCCCAGTTGCTGGCACTCTAAGCACTGCCACAAACCAGGTACCTGCTCGACTCTAAGCAAGAGAAGATACCATGGTGTCAGCCATTTACAAATTCATCCAAATGTATAGAAGGACTTTGGAACAGCAGACAGGTTTGGTCAAGGATTTTGCCACACCACCTTGAAAGGTGTCCACAAACTATATCAGGCTGTCTCTGGTATAAAAGTGTCTGCTTACCTCCATGAATTGGTGAGTTGCTGCTATTGGAGATCCAGATCCAGAGCACTCAGTCACTGCTCGATATGCACACAGACACATAAACCATCATTAGTCGTTGATATTCAGCACAAAACAGCAAGGGATCTTGACTCCACTCCATGTGCCTCTCCCTCATAAGGAGAAAGGTTGGAGTGAATACAGACCCAGTTGGAGGAGGAACCATACACTCCTGAAGTCTCCTTTCTGGACACCCATAGTGACCTGGCCCTCCACCTTCACACTGTTTACCATCATCAGCCCTATCAGAGATCAAGCTGAGGAGGATGCACCTACCTGTGGGCAGGAGAATTTCCATGTGTCTGGGCCACCCAGCCACAAATATCTCTGGAGTTGCCTGCTGAAAACTGCAACACCAATAGGTCCCACCTCCTTCATTCCAACTGACACCAGATTACTTCTAGATTTGATGGCAGAGAAAGGAAAAAGCAAAGCTTGCAAAGGCACACAGCTGACATGAGCAACACTTCATTGTAAATAGAACAGCACCTGAATAAATGTGTTCACTTTCCATCATCTATTTTAGTGATGCCATTTTGGGTGCACATAAACAAAATGACCATGAAGCCAATGATTTTTAACACAATTATCTACCTCTGTCTGAGAGATAACAATTCTTTCCATTGCGCCTAACTGACATGAAATTTTGAAATGATTCAATGAGGTGGGATCACCTGTTGCGAAGGTCATTATCTGGCTGTAACCTTAATCTTATTATGCATCATTGTAAAGACCACATCTTTTTATTTCATTATTTAAGGACTGTGTACTAGCACTGTGCCATAAGCAACATATCCAGCCCCTTGACTGATCACTGCTACTAATCATGACAAGCTGCTTGGTGTTGTGACTGCCCTCAAAGGCAAGGCCAGGCCAGGCCAAAGGACCGAGAGTCTGTAAGTTCTGGATGAAGCAGCAATCACAAAAAAAGGTAAAGTAAAACCGAGTCACTGTGAGCATTGAATTCGCCATGAAGTGAGTGAATGTTGAGAGAGCAAAGCAGGAGCCATGAGAAGCTGGTTGAATCCAGGTAGTGTGTGTTGTCTCAGTGTGCAAGGTGGATGGTCAGCAGTGTTACTATGAAGGGTGCTGGTGATCCCCAAAATGCAGTAATGAAGTAGAGAATTATGTTCTAAGTAAGTTGGAGATGTGCAATGAAGATGTGGTGAGCTGGTGCATGTCTGATGCTAGCTTTTGCTGGCTAGGTGGTCACTGAACATGAAACATAATGTGAGATGTTGGGGACTTTTGTCATAGATGGAGACCTGGAGGAGCAAATGGCAAGTTGGAGCCATCAGATACTTGTTCTGACTTTCATGTCTGGAATTGTTACCATCTAGTTTTTCTTTAATGAAATGTAAAATTATGCAAATAGGCCGATCTTCGGTCACTGGAGATCCTTATCTCACTGTTCAAAACTTGGATTCCAAAATTGGACTTTTCCCCAAAGCCAAGAATCGAATGTTTCTGATCTCGCTATATTTTCACAACTGACTATTCATTGTCCTCGATGCTCAGGGGCTATCAACCATTCCACTCGATTAGGTCAGACAAAATAGCTTAAGCTAATTTGCTTATCTATTAGTGACAGCTACTGAGAGCTTATATTTCCCTGTTCAAACCTCGAAGAGACTTAACTCCATTACTTTGAAATAGTAACTTACCTCTTCTAAATAGTATTTTTATTAAGTTGCTAAGTGTAATCAAAATTACATCAATGTGAAATCAATCTTTAAAATCCCTTATTCGTTCAACTACTGGTTTTGTACTCTGTGTAATTGTGTGTTAAGGATTTGCTGAAACAAATTCAGATGTAGGTGTTAGATCAATGTAATCCATTGTTAGGGCTAATGTGCCAATAAAGAATCCAATACTTGGACCTTAAGAGAATGAAAGTAAATAGTCATTTGTGAGGAAGCTCCTTATAGCAGCTCGAACTCAGGAGTTTGAGAGAGAGAGTACCTGGTGTGGAGGGCTTGGGCAATTCAGAGGGCCTCGTTGTGGGTCTGCTCCTGGGCCTGGCTAAAGCAGGCAACAACAGAAGGTCATAGCTCCTGACTCTCTCCTCCTCTCCCATGGTTATGTTTGTGCCAGGGTGTCCTTGGAGAGCGAGCACACACTATTCACCAACACCCTTGAAGCCTTCAGAGAGATTTTTCTAACAAAAATAAAAAAGGGAATCTTTATGTACACAGTTAATAAAGCAATTCAGATCGATACAGCTTTTGTGTTCAAAGGAAAAAAGCATTTGGGTTTGACTTTCTTGATGGACAACTAATCTAAAAGCATTTCTTAATTATGCTATGTACTAGGAACTATTAAAATGTATATGAGGCATTGGGAGGGTTTGATAACTGGAGCCCCACTACTTTGGCAGAAAGACCTGAGACTGTGGTCTTCCTCAGGGTGCTTTGCCAGCAGGTGCCCCAAGCTTTAGTACATTCCTCAGCATATAGTCTTGAATCTTGGAATGTGCCAGTTTGCAACACTTGGCCAAGATCAGCTCTTTCAACTGGAGATGGTCACTGCTGGGGCTGGACTGCCTTATTTTGCTCACTGACACAAGTTTGATTCAGCTCCTTTTATCTCCATCATTTTTGTTATAATGAGACTGACCCTAGTTGGAAGTGCTTATAATTTATTTTAATTTAATTGGGTGATTTGGTTGAGAGTTTTGAAAAACGTGAGGGGAGAGAGAAACGTTCAGCTACAGCTACAACGGTGAAAGTAGAGATGAAGTTTTAAAGCTGCAAAGATACTTTGCATGTATATTTTAATTTGAGTAAGCTAATACCACAAAATATGCATTAAGAAACAGGATCGAGTACATTGCTTTTTCATATCTCGATTTGCAAAGATCCAGAAGTTGTGGGATCCACAGAAAGGCAGATGGACATGGGTTACACTTGTGTAACATGTCATGTCATGACCAGTGGAATGTTAAGGCTTAAATACCTTACAAAAAATACCTTGCAAGAACTGTAACAAACACCACATTGGACAAACAGGCAGAAAAGTAGCCACCAGGATACATGAACATCAATTAGGCACTAAAAGACATGACCCAGTCTCAGTAGTATCCTTACATACGGATGATGAGTGACACCACTTCGACTGGAACAACACATCCATCCTAGAACAAGCATGAGAATTCCTAGAAGCATGACATTCCAACTGAAACACACACAACAAAAAACATCAACTTGGACCCCATTTATCAGCTTCTAAGAAAAAGAACAGGAAATGACATCAACCCAAGGAAACCTAAATACATCAATAGAAAGCAGGTCGCAAACATCAGTGCTTCACTGGAGGTTCACCGTTGATGTTACTTAGTATGGTGACAAAACACCTGAAAATGCTCAGCAAGCAAACATATCCAGAACCCCTCAACCTGAGCTACAAATCTTTTCAAAACTTGCTAATGTTAAGGATTAAATTTCATTTTGCAATTTGCCAGTAAGGTTATTCCCCAACAAGAATATTCTCTCTGGGGTTCAGTATTAAATATAACTCTCAAAAGGCATCACAAAGGAGAAAAATCACAACAACAATCAGCAGAACTTATTTTTAAAAGTTCAATGTATTCACAAAGGATTATTCCAGGATGTTTGTATTCTGCCTCCATTACTTTTGTCATGAATGTCAGTAGTGACCTTGATATCATACTTAATTGCAAGCCTTTCTTTTCATTTTAACTTACTTCAAAGTCATCAGCTTCACTTGGTAAAAGGTTAAATCCAATCAACTGTAGCCAGTAAGCTGAAAGACTTCTCATGTCCGCACACTATCAATGCCACTGATAGAGAATCTGCAGCTCCAAAGTAATACAATCAACAAGTTACAGCTGAAATGGGAGAAAATAAACAACATCTGCTTCTCCTGAGAAGTGGAAAGTTGACCAGTTTCGCCAGATAGCTTCAGGCAGATTAAGAACAATCTTTTTGGTCATTTTCTCTGTCCAGTTCCCAAGAGAAGCTATCTGGCAGTTGTTTCCGTGGCCTCCAAAGACACAATTTCCAACCATGATGGAGTGAATGTGGAAGCATTTCAGGTCATTTACATGGAGGCAGAATCGGTGAGGTAGGAAGTTGGGTTAAGTTGGAGATGGACGGTAACCAATTAATAATCTTCACAGGCCATTTAAAGCTTATTGTCAAAGGCTGACTGGAATTGTTTGGGACTAGGCCAAATGCCTAGTGGCATATTTTCAGGCCTTCACTACTGACCAAGTAATAGCTGAGGTGATGGGTTATCCTGTAGAAGGATTTCATCTTTGCATTCATAGCCAACCTGCTTAAACCACTTTTCAACAAAAGGCAGTTCAGGCAGTCTCTTTCCTGAACTACATGCTGCTGCTGCTGCTTTATGCTGGAGGGTGTTCTCTTAGCCTTTATTTAAGAGCCAGTTTGCCATCTTTAATTGGACACTAAGCTGGACCTCTGGTCATGAATTGGCCTATTTGGTGGAATTCTCTTAGTCATGACTGCCCCCACCCTTTGGTGTTGGGGTCCAGAATGAAAGAAAGTCATGCTGCCATAATAGCTGCAGAATTGTTTTGATGTTATTCATAGCTCTCAGTTGTGAGAGAGCCAACTAGGAATGGCATGAGTGGAGGGATCACGTGACATTCTAAATGAATCTAAGAATGTGTAGGTTGTATTTTCATTTAGATGGAGCCTTCAATTTCACATTGTCAATGACCAGCTAATTATCTAAAGCAGCTCTGCATCAAGTGATGTTGCAAGAGATGTCCAGTACTGTATACAAACCAGCTGTCCAAATCTTTTTAATGTTTTCTTGTGGGTGTCCCTGGATCAGCCATCATTTATTACCCATCCCTTGCTTCCCTTGACAGTGGTGGTGAGTTACCTTCTTGAAGTGTTGCAGTCTGTACTAAACATAGACCTGCAATACCGTTAGTGATGTTTGTGAATGTTGACCCAGTGACACAGATGGAGTGATACATTTCCAATCAGGATGGTGAGTGGCTTGGAGAGTAGTGGAGGGAGTGAATGGGAGTGGTACCATCCAATTAAGTGCACTGCATTGTCCTGAATGGTGTCATGCTTCAGAGCTGCACTCATCCATGCAAGTGAGAAGCATTCCATCATACTCTTGACTTATGTGGATAGTGAACAGACAGGGGAAGTAATGAGGTGAATTATTCACTGCAGGATTCATACCCTCTGACCTGCTCTTGTAGCCATTGCAGTTACACAGCTTGTCCATTCCAGTTTCCGGTCAATGATAACTCAGGATGCTGTTGATGGGTTTTTCAGTGATGGTAATGCTATTGAAGGTCTCAGGACAATGGGTTGATTCTCTTTTGGTGAAGATATTCACTGCTTCGTATTTGTGTGGTGCAAATTTTACTTGTTAGTTGTCAGCCAAAGCCTGGATATTGTCCAGGTGATGCTGCAATTGGATATGGATTGGTCAGTATCTGAAGAGTCATGAATGATGAACATTGTGCAGAAGCTGACATTAATGTCCTTTTTAAAACCATAAAAATCTTCCTTTGGTTAGAATCATGTCTAGTACAATGGAGAGTTTTCCCATTGACTCCAATTTTGCTAATGCTCCTTAATGCTATATTCAGTCAAATATGACCTTGATATCTCACTCCCCCCACCTTTGGAGTTAAGTGTTTTCGTTCATTTTTGAATCAAGGCTGTAATGAAGTTAGGAGCTGAGTGGCTTGCAGATCCCAAACTAAGCATCAGTAAACAAGTTATTGCTGAGCAAGTGCTGCTTGATAGTACTGCCGATAACTAACAGTAGACTGATGGGTGGTAATTAGCTGTGGTGAATTCATCCTGCTTTCTGTGTACTGGATATACCTGAACAATATTCCACATTGTCAGGTAAATGCCAGTGTTGTAGCTGTATTGGAATGACTTGGCTGGGAGCATGGCAAGTTCAGGATAACAATTCTTCTAAGTTATTGCCAGAGTATTGCTCGGGCCCCATAACCTTTACAGTATCCAACGCCTCCAGCTGTTTTCTTAATATCACATGGAATGAATTGAATTGGCTGGAGATAGCATCTACAATGCTGGAAAAGTAGGAAGAGGCAGAGAAGGATCACTCACTTGCAACAATTTCGAGCAAGGAGTGTCAAATGTTTGTGTTCTTGTTTGTACTGATGCGCTGGGCTCCCCTATCACTCAACTGGGGTTATTTGTGGAACCACCTCCAATGGGTTATTTACTTGCCAACCATCATTCATGGCTGGATATGGCAAAATTGCAGAGCTTCCACCTGATCTGTTTGTGAGATTGCTTAACTCTGTCTATCTATATTGCTTATGATATTTGACATGTAACTGGTCCTATTTTATATTTTCATCATATGAATACCTTTTTTTTCCAGGCATACTGCTCCTGTTATGTCTTTCTGCAGTCATCTTTAAGCTAAGCTTGATGGTGATGGTATAGTTGGGGGGGGGAGGGGGCATTCCTTATGGTTGCACATTCTGTTGAAGTGCCTCACGCATGGCAAATCTTCAGTTAAGTCTGTTCAAACTCTCTCCCATTTAACATTGTGATAGTGCCCCATAACATGATGGAGGGTATCCTCAAAGTGAAGATGGGACTTAGTCTCCACAAAGACTAGCTACCAGTATTATCATGGGCAGCTGCATCAATGCAAGCAGATGGATGAGGATGAGGTGAAATGTGATTTCTCTAGTTGGATCCTTCACAACCTCTTACAGATCCAGTCCAGCAACAAAATATGGCAGCTTACCAGTTAGCTCCTTAAGATTAGCTGAAATATCAATAATCCATCCACAAAGCTATCACAGCCTTTCAGCAACCGAGTAGGTAGATATTGAAAATGGAAGCTCCAATCTAATTGGAAGATGCTGTTCTGATCATTCTAGAAGCCACACAACACCAGGTTATGGTACAACAGGTTTGTTTGAAATCTCACTTTCAGAGCACTGCTCCTTCATGAGGTGGTGAACTTTGGTCACTACCTTGATAGTGCCCATTACTGTGGGGTGGAAAGAAAGGGATTTTCCCCTGAAGTATGGGGTCCCCAACACTTTTCTTCTTCATACCTAATTTATAACTGGTAATTGGGAATGGGGTTAATTAGCTTGATCCTCTCCACATACTTCAGCTTCTATCGCTATGGCAGAACTAATGATCCTTTCATGCTGAATGGCCTCCTGGTGTCACTCCAGTGTTGAGCCCACTCACCATGGTAACATGTCTGAAGGTAGTTACTTAATTGGTCATCCCCATTTCAAAATCATCCTGATCCTGCATGGTTCTCACTGGTGCTTCATCCTGATGACAGATTGGGAACTAGAAGCAATAATGCAGGTGTTGGGAGGGGAGCCACTGCTAGACACCTTCAACCATGTTTCGGCCTTACAGCTGCTTCCTCTACCACAGTGGTTTATGAGCTACAAAATGGTGACCTCTGCCCTACGATAATTAAACAGAAATTGTTAACATTATCTGATATTTCGGTGTGAATTGCTGTTGTATTTTTTTTCAAACGTACTAGCTTCCCAACAATATTATTAAGTCAGCGTTAATTAATGTTTTGGCAGGAACATCCAAGCCACACTTTTGGTCAGAGTAATTCAGTAAAGATGTTTGGAGTTTGCACATTCTCCCCAGTCTGTGTGGATTTCTTTTGGGTGCTCCAGTTTCCTTCCACAGTCCAAAGATGTGGAGATTATGTGGACTGGCCGTGTTAAATTGTCTGCTAGTATCCAGGGATGTGTCGGCTAGGTGGATTAGCCATGGTAAATGCAGGGTTATGGGGAAAGGGTAGGGGGCTGGGTCTGGCTGGATGTCTTTTTTTGGTAGTTTGGTGCAGACCTGATGGGCTGAATGATCCCTTTCTGCACTGTAGGGATTCTATGATTCACACAAAAGTATATGGTGCACAACATCACAGACAGCAATAGTTTATTTTGGTGATTGATAGGATATGAAAGTCCAGATCAATTTCAAAATATTTTCAGATGGAAATTATCATTAACGTAATTAGGGGAGAAATACTCCAGTGGTGTGATCTCCAGTAAATGCTGTACTTTGTGTAAATGTCCAAAGACCACTTTAATAGGATGGAAATCTAATTACTGCTAACACTTCAGATGCCTCTGGATATTGAAGAAGCATTACTCAGTAACCGCATCCCCTTATTTACCTTGACTGACTTAGGGGATTGTGTCTATCATATGATTCAGCAGACTGATTTCCTAAATTCATTTTTCATGTCTGGTAATGTTGTGGAAGTCATAAGAATCCATTAAATTATACCAGCATTTCAGAAGGACCACTAGCATAACTCATTCCCTGCTTCTCGAAACTGATCAAAAAACTGGAAACTGATGCTCTCAAGTGCAGAATACGACCCATTAAACTAATAAATATTAACTTCTTGTAATTGTAAACAAAAAATAAATGATCTGGAAGTTTTCTTTTTAAGTTTGAATCTGGAACCAATTGTTCTATTGTTGTCTCGAGCAGGCACCAGTCACAGAAACATTCCCCCCTCATCACCCTCTGCTTCCTATCTTCCTCAACCAATTTTGGATCCAGTGTGTCACTTTGCAATGGATCCCATGTGCTCTTTCTTTCTTGACCAATCTGCCATAACAAACCTTAGCAAAGAATTATTAAAATCCACTAGACCACATCAAATGAATTACTCTCGTCAGTTTCTAGAAACTTTTGGTCAAATTCAGCAAATATGACATCCTTGAACTAATACATACTGACTCTCCATGATTAATCCATTTTTTCCAAGTTTAAATATATTCTGTCCCTCAGAAGTCTTTCCTTTAGCTTCCCCAACATTAACGTTAGGCTAACTGGCCTGTAATTTCCTGTTCTTTTCTTTCCTTAATTCTGGGACAGTGCTCCACAGTCTTTTCATCCCCTTGGCACCTCACCTATGGTTCAGAGAGGATTTGAAAATTACTGCCAGGGTTCCTGATACTTCCTCCTTTGCCATTTCATCAGTCTTGGAAACACCCTATCAGAGCTTCTCAAGTTGCACATTGCTCTGTGGCTTGGAGGTGCCAGTGTTCTGGCAGTTCTGACGTGCCGCAACAAGAAACCATAATGACCTCCTCAGGAGACAGACACAGGCTGTAACAGATAGGGTACCCTTCGGTGTCCAGTACTTCCTGGGAACTGAATGATTTTGCCATGGTCTTCGCAGTCTCCAACACATTAACCATGAGGATAGACATTCCCTGCCTCTTCTCACCTTTAAAGAACCACCAAAGCTTAAACTAATCATTGTTCGCAGCAAACTGCCCAGCCTTCAGGACAATAACCTCATACAACACCGTCATGGCAGCCGCTGCAAGACCTGTCAGAATATCTATGGATTACACATTACATGTGAGGGCACCACCCACCATGTACGGAGTAAGTACTCGTGTGCTTTTGCCAATGTGGTCTATCTTATACGCTGCAGGCAAGGATGCCCTGAGGCATGGTACTTTTGGCAAGACCAAGCAGAAGCTACAATACAATGAATGGACACTGCATAACAATCACCAGACAGCATTATATCCTCCCAGTTGGGCAACACTTCAGTGGTCCAGGACATTCGGCCTCCGACCTTTGGGTGACCATCCTCCAAGGTGGACTTCAGGACAAGCAACAATGCAGAGTGGCTGAGCAGAAGCATATAGCAAAGTTTTCTCTCTCTCCCCCGGCCCGTGCGCGCTCCCCTCCCCCCGCGCGCCCCCCCATCTCTTTTTTTTCCCCATCTCTTTTTCTTTCCCCCATCTCCTTTTTCCCCCATCTCCTTTTTCCCCCATCTCCTTTTTCCCCCCATCTTCTTTTTTTCCCCCCATCTCTTTCTTTCTCTCCCCCTCTCACACTCTCAAACCCTCCAGCCCAGACGCGCACACACACACTCCCACACTCACATGCACCCCCTCGCAGACGTAGGCATTCTGCACTCACATACACACACATATACTCTCACACTCGCAACCCCTTACCCCAGACAGACACATGTACACAAAACCCACATGCCCACCATTACATATACTTGCAAAGTTGCATTGTACTTTGCTCAAAAACTGCATAAATTCACGTAGGACTCTGTTAACTCACTTTTTAGACTTGAATCAGTCTAAACATGGCACAGATAGAGAGCACAAGAGGCTAACCCCTTCACCAGCATATCTGGCTAACACCCATTGTTACTGTTAGCCTGAGAATGTAACTTTTCAAAAAAAAAGTTGTGATTTACATATGAAAGAAGTGAAACTATCATGGTATTCGAACAACACCTGAAAGACTCCACAAACAATCCAGGTCTTTTTCAATGTATAATTTCAGTTACATCACACTGTAAACTTTTGCTATAAATTCTGTGCCTTACGATTGTGTCTTCCACAATCACCTGATGAAGGAGTGGTACTCTGAAAGCTAGTGCTTCAATTAAACCTGTTTCGACTATAACCTGGTGTTGTGATTTTTAACTTTCTACACCCCAGTCCAATACCAGCATCTCCAAATCATGAACTATCTTGAATAAAATTTAAAAGTAGTTCTGGAATTTACATATCAAAGAACAGAAACCAACATATCCTATTCTAAAAGATGAAATATTTAATCTAAAATTGTTTAATGTATCACATCTTCACAACACACGACTCTTTTGGCTTGAAATTCTATGAGGTTAGATTCCCTATACTGTGGAAACAGGCCCTTCCACATCAACTCTGCGAAGAGTAACCCACCCAGACCCATTTCCCTCTGACTCATGCACCCAGCACTGAGGGCAATTTAGCATAGCTAATTCACCTGGCCTGCACATCTTTGGATTGTGGAAACCCGTGCAGACACGGGGAAAATGTGCAAATTCCGTACAGACAGTCGTCTGAGGCTGCTATCAACCCTGGTGTTGTGAGGCAACAGTGCTAACCACTGAGCCACCATACTGACCTTAATCATGATCTTATTCTTCACTGCCCCCTGATGAAGGAGCAGTGCTCTGAAAGCTGGTGCTTCCAAATAAACCTGTTGGACTATAACATGGTGTTGTGTGATTTTTAACTTTATCCTCACAGTGTAACAGTTATGGTAAGGGCCACATCGGCACAAGCAAATAGATTAAAGGGTACTCTGAGCCTGTTTAAATACACTTCAAACTCTATTTGTAGTGAATTGTCACCTGTTCCTGCAATATGATGGAGTTTAATTCAGATAAATGTGAGGTGCTGCATTTTGGGAAAGCAAATCTTAGAAGAATTTATACACTTAATGGTAAGGTCCTAGGGAGTGTTGCTGAACAAAGAGACCTTGGAGTACAGGTTCATAGCTCCTTGAAAGTGGAGTCACAGGTAGATAGGATAGTGAAGAAGGCGTTTGGAATGCTTTCCTTTATTGGGCAGAATATTGAGTACAGGAGTTGAGAAGTCATGGTGCGGCTGTAAAGGACATTGGTTAGGTTACTGTTGGAATATTGTGTGTAATTCTAGTCTCCTTCCTATCAGAAAGATGTTGTGAAACTTGAAAGGGTTCAGAAAAAATTTACAAGGATGTTGCCAGGCTTGGGGGAGTTGAGCTATAGGGAGAGGCTGAACAGGCTGGGGCTGTTTTCCCTGGAGCGTCAGAGTCTGAGGAGTGACCTTATAGAGGTTTACAAAATTATGAGGGACATGGATAGGGTAAATAGACAAAGTCTTTTCCCTGGGGTCGGGGAGTCCAGAACTGGAGGGCATAGGTTTAGGGTGAGAGGGGAAAGATATAAAAGAGACCTAAGGGGTAACTTTTTCACGGAGAGGGTAGTACGTGTATGGCATGAGCTGCCAGAGTATGTGATGGAGGTTGGTACAATTGCAACATTTAAGAGGCGTTTGGAGGGATATGGGCCGGGTGCTGGCAGGTGGGACTAGATTGTGTTGGGATATTTGGTCAGCATGGACGGGTTGGACCGAAGGGTCTGTTTCCATGCTGTACATCTCTATGACTCTCTATGTCCTCAAGACTCCCCCCAATACGTAGCTAATACGCTGGTGGAACAAAGAAGGTCATTAATCTTTTTACAGCACTGAATGAATTAATTATGTTATTGTCACATGTATTTAGGAAAATACAGTGAAAATATGTTTGTCAGAGTCTGGCATTATTTTGGATTATGAAATGAATAGAAATAAATTACTTTAAATAGAGCTTCATCTTCTGTTCAATTGACAGAGAAATATAAAGGCAGAAAAATAAGAAATAATGTTCAACTTTACTCCTTCTTGCTAAGCATCGCTCCGAGTTTTCTTAACGTTTCCGGGTTACTGTAAGGTGTTCTAGTCTCCAGGCCCCAATGAGTCACCGTTCCGGCTCCAGCCGCTGTCACTTCATTGCTAGAAGTTCCGATCCGGGTCCACCGCACACATAAATGGCACAAATGAGAATGTAACAAATTACTTAGCACTTGTAACTTAACACCAGCCTCAGGAATGGTGGTAGTTACCCTCAACATTATTTCAAATACGTTCCATGAGAACATACGGAGCAAGACCAGCAGTCGTTCAACCCTTCAAGCGTGCTCTGCTATTCGATGAGATGCTGGTGTTCTATTTCAAAACTATTTTCCTGCACCCCTGAAACCTTCATGTTTTAAAATGAAATGTCAATCTCAGTCTTGAACATACTCAGTGACTGACCCCCCCCCCCCCCCCCCTCTCTAGGCTGAGAATTCCAAAGATTGACCATCCTCTGGTGAGACTTTTATTGGTCTAAATCTATTGGACAAAAGAACTCTTGCATTACTATAACTGTCCGTGTTACCAGTAACAGTTTGACAGGGTTTTCACATATACAGTATACGTTTTGTAAATCTATTTTAAAGGCTTGCAACTTAAAAAAAATGTATGGTTGAAATTGTGCAATGTTATTATTCTTCACACTTTCAGTTAACTTACATGGAAATATTATAATGTTCAAGAATGATGTAATTTTGAATGATTATTAGCACAGTGATGCTTTCACTTTGCAAAACAAATAACTAACTGCATTGTGGACTACAAAATGCCGAACATAAGTTTAATATTGAAGGAAAAAAAAATAGACAAAATAATTTTGGAATTAAAGCAAATGTGAGACGTGACAATCCAATCATACGGTGATTGCAAATATCCAGGTCAACTGGTTAGCCCTTTTTAGATTAGATTACTTACAGTGTGGAAACAGGCCCTTCGGCCCAACAAGTCCACACCGACCCGCCAAAGCGCAACCCACCCATACACCTACATTTACCCCTTACCTTACACTACGGGCAATTTAGCATAGCCAATTCACCTGGCCCACACATCTTTGGACTGTGGGAGGAAACCGGAGCACCCAGAGGAAATCCACGCAGACACGGGGAGAACGTGCAAACTCCACACAGTCAGTCGCCTGAGTCGGGAATTGAACCCGGGTCTCGGGCGTTGTGAGGCAGCAGTGCTAACCACTGTGCCACCGCGCCGCCCCAAACCCTTATTACAACTGAACAGCAAAAGGTGCTCATCAGTACATATTACCATAAATTCTTGATACCAAAAGAATTATAGTAAATGGCCCACTCTCCTATCACTTATGGATTTTTGATTTATAAGAACAATGTCAAAATCATTTTTCCAAATTGCTGTAGAGCCCAAACAAATTCAAAATTATGTTAAAAGAAATAACAAAAAGGACACCACAGCTGTTGAAAAGCCACAGCAGGAAGCAATCAAAATAATGGGGCGGACAAAGGCCTTGGTTTATGAATGATAATGCAAATTGGAGCATGTACATTGGCAAATAGAAGTTCCGAATGTGATTTGGTTGCAATTTTTAAGATTCTAGAGGGAATGTATTGATGAGAGGGATATTCTTCGCAGGGTTGGTGCGGAGTTGTTGGGCCGAAGGGCCTGTTTCCGTACTGTAGGGAATCTAATTATGCAGACCAGGGTCAATTACTTTATCCGGCGTGGAACAGAAGACCCAAAGTATACAGCCTGTTCTTAGGGGGTGTAAATTCAAACTCATCTTTAGAAATAAAGGCACTGACTTTCATCAGTGGTGAAGGAATGATATTTAGTGTTCCTTATACAACCGCAGCATGGTGGCTCAGTGCTTAGCACTGCTGCCTCAAAGCACTAGGGTCCCAGGTTCGATTGTAGTCTCGGGTGACTGTGTGGAGTTTGCACATTCTCCCCGTGTCTGCATGGGTTTCCTCCGGGTGCTCCTGTTTCCTCCCAGAGTCACAAAGATGTGCAGGTCAGGTGGATTGGCCATGTTAAATTGCCCATAGTGTTAGGTGGTAAAAATGATACTGGAAACCAGAGTCTAGATTAGAATGGTGCTGGAAAAGCACAGCAGGTCAGGCAGCATCTGAGGAGCAGGAAAATCAACATTTCGGGCAAAAGCCCTTCATCAGGAATAGTTAGGTGCATTAGTCAGAAGGAACTGGGTTACTCTTCGGAGGGTCGGTGTGGACTGGTTGGGCTGAAGGGCCTATTTCCACACTGTAGGGATACTAAAAAAAGGAATAAGGTTTATGGTGAGTGGATGGTGAGGTGGAGCTGAGTCCATGGAAAAGATCAACCATGATATTATTGCGGAGCAGTTTGAGGGCCCAGATGGCCTATTCCTGTTCCTTTTTCTTATGTTTTTAGGGATCTATTGGAGAGAAAGTGTCCATGGATCTCTCAAAAATTGATACTTAGCCACTTTTGGAAAATTTCCACCTAAAGAAATATTTTGGGATGCTATATATGAAAACTTTGTGACAGAATGTGATGAATGCAGTGTGTTTTGTTACACCAAGTAACTTCAAAGCTGTGCTTAACATCAATCTTTTTAGATCAGTTGTACATCAATTTGAACAGACTGTTGATTATAACTAATCAACTCAATTCCTTATCATGTGACTACTAGAATATTAGACGTTCAGCTCGATGGAATTGCGTCTTTTAATCTTCAACAATGGCCTAGAGGTTCAGTTACTTTAAGCTGGTTCATCCCCATAATCAGCCAAACTAGCATAGCATTCAGAGAATTCTAAGTACAAGTCACACCAACTGTAAATTGAGTTCCCACAATAATTTGCACCAGTTCTTTAAAAAGAAACTTTCAGGAAAACTGTATTTGCCCCCACATTGAAATAATGAACATGGGAGATTTTGTTCTTTGGCAAACTTTGACAAGATTCTAAAATTTAAGCTTTGATTTCTAGGCACAAACATTTTAATAAGAATATTTTAAATATAACAATGCACATAATTTACTAACAAGCTATCTGGTATCCCAATTAAACTCATAATTGGCTCTATACAGCTTTTTAAAAATAAAAAGAAGCATTCTTCAGTTACTCTCAGGTAATGGAGCAGGAGAATGTCTTAAAAATGCTTATTTTTATGATAACTCAATGTTTACAATAAAACAATTGCAAAAACTGTGCCATGTTACCGCAATTCAACATATCACTTTTTTTTTTACATTTTAAAGCACTGCACATTGCAATAGTTCATGTAATATTTTGATTTTACATTTTATAACCAAATAATTTTGCAGGTAAACTTAAGTTCAGAAAATTGCCACAAATTTAACAATTTGCAATTTCATTGTCAATTATGTCCAATATTGAATTCCATCTCCCTATATAACCTCATTTGAGATTCTTCACCTCTGTTTTCATGTATATTAATTCTAATATAGCAGGAAAATTATAGCATCTGCATGGAAATATATTTTCAAAAATGATAGAACATAGAGCATAGAACAATACAACGCAGAACAGGCCCTTCAGCCCTCGATGTTGCGCCGACCTGTGAACTATTCTCGGCTCATCCCCCTACACTATCCCAAAATCATCCACGTGCTTATCTAAGGATTGTTTAAATCTCTCTAATGTGGCTGAGTTGACTACATTAGCAGGTAGTGCATTCCATGCCCTTACCACTCTCTGCGTAAAGAACCTGCCTCTGACATCTGTCTTAAATTTATCACCCCTCAATTTGTAGTTATGCCCCCTCGTACACGCTGACGTCATCATCCTAGGAAAAAGACTTTCACTGTCTACCCTACCTAATCTTCTGATCACCTTGTATGTCTCTATCAAATACCCTCTTAGCCTTCTTCTTGCTAATGAGAACAGGTTCAAGTCTCTCAGCCTTTCCTCATAAGACCTTCCTTCCAGACCAGGCAACATCCTGGTAAATCTCCTCTGCACATTTTCTAATGCTTCCACATCCTTCCTGTACACAATATTCCGTGTATGGCTGCACTAGCATTTTGTATAGTTGCAGCATGATATTGCAGCTCCGGAACTCAATCCCTCTACAAATGAAACCTAACACACCATATGCCTTCTTAACAGCACTATCCACCTGGTGGCAACTTTCAGGGATCTATGTACATGGACTCCAAGATCCCTCAGCACATCCACACGACCCAGAATCCTTCCATTGACCCAGTTCTCTGCCTTCCTGTTATTCTTCCCAAAGTGCACTACCTCACATTTAGCTGCATTGAACTCCATTTGTCACCTCTCAGCCCAATTCTGCAGTTTATCCAAGTCCCCCTGCAACTTGTAACATTCTTCCACACTGTCCACTGCTCCACCGACTTTCGTGTCATCTGCAAATTTAATAATTCATCCACCTATACCTGCGTCTAAGCCATTTATAAAAATGACAAACAGCAGTAGTCCCAAAACAGATCCTTGTGGCACACCACTAGTAACCGGACTCCAGGCTGAATATTTTCCATTAACCACCACTCGCTGCCTTCTTTCAGAAAGCCAGTTTCTAATCCAAAATGCTAAATCACTCTCAATTCCATGCCTCTGCATTTTCTCCAACAGATGCATTGAAACTTTTTCAGTATTGAAAGTGAGGTGTGATTCTCACACAAAATTGTCAATGTGAAGCATCATTATTTATTGCAATTATGCTAATATGGTTTCTTGGTTTCCAGGGTGCACATTGTATCTGGTGTAACCTATGGTGCTGATGACTTCAATATATTTGCATAATCTTGCTCTTTCGGTCTCTGCTTGCAACTACTCCCACACCAGATGATCTGCTGAAATTGTATGTCACATTTGCTTGTCTTGTGGCATCCTCATACATCCATCATTGCTGATCTGCAGCCGCTCTTTGGCATCCAATATATAACCTGACTTTGGTTATCTCTTCTTACTACTGCCTCCACTTTTCTTCCAGAAGACATCTCAGTAGTTTTTCAGCTCTGATCAAATGGCTAAAATACTGACATTTTCTTTTCCAGATGGCACTTCTGTGTTCTTTTACTCTTACACTTTAAAGCATTTCTTCACAGAATTTTAAACATTTACTTTTAATGTTCGAGAGACCTCTGTTTTCTTCTACTGATCTACATTGATTGTAGATTTCTGAGATATCCAGGAAAGTTGATGGAATATATCATGATATAAAGTTTTTTCCCCTTGTTCCAAGCTTGAGTTTTCTTGCTGATAACAACATGTAAAAAAAATAACATGCATTTGCAGCTACATGAAATGAACTCAGGCCAGCTCTATCTGTCTTCTGACTTCACCAAAGCACCTACCACCTTGTGTCATCACTTGTCATAGAATCATTTAATCCCTACAGAGTCAAAGCAAGCCATTTAGCCCATCAGGTCTGCACCGACCCTCCAAAGAGCATTCAACCTAGGCCCCAACCTCCGACCTTATTCCTGTAACCCTGCATTCCCCCATGGATAATTCACCTAGCCAGGATATCCCTGGATTGTGGAAGGAAACCAGAGCACTCAGATGAAACCCACTCAGGGAGAACATGTGAATTCCACACAAACAGTTGCCTGAAGATGGAATCAAACCTGAGTCCCTGGAGCCGTGAGGCAGCAGTGCTAACTACTGAGCCATCATGCTGCCCCTAAGTACTTGTTGCAGTACAACATTATCCACTTCAATATTCGTGATTGTTTCTTCTCAAATAGTAAAATCACAATAAGTCAAATCCCAGGCAGCTGGCCCACAAATTTGTCTTATGTGTAGCTTTAAGATAGCCAAGGAAGCTTTAATATAACCTGAATTTTCTACAAACATGTTTGATTATTAAAAAAAGAAATGAGCAACGCTGTAAAATGTGTGAAATGTCTTTGTTATTCAGTTTTTTTCCGCACTTTATAATGGCCTGTCTTGTACATTTAAAGGCATTGAAAAGAATTGGGAATTAACTCTGAAAACAAAATTCCTTCTGTTCAGCACGCTGTCTTGAGACAAATGAAATATAATCTGCCATGTCATCCATGCAATCAAACATGTTTTTCATACTTTTCTGCTCCAGTGCCAAATCCCAGGGCATCTCTATAGCCTCTGCAGCTTCCATCAGGAACAGGGGAGTGAATGATAGGCATTAATTGGACTGTTCAGGGCCATTGGGCTCCTCATTTGAAGAACATACTGATTCAATCGAAAAGTGTGGTGCTGGAAAAGCACAGCAGGTCAGGCAGCATCTGAGGAACAAGAGAGTTGATGTTTCATGCATAAGCCCTTTATCAGGAACGTGGTGGGGGGAGGAAAGAAGCTGAGAGATAAATAGGAAGGTAGGTATCGTGGGAGGGTAGCTGGGAAGGTGATAGGTAGATACAGGTGGGGGGTGATAGTGATAGGTCGGAGTGGTCAGTGGAGTGGATAGGTGGGAAGGGAGATGGACAGGAAGGACAGTTCAAGAGGGTAGTGCTGAGTTGGCAGTTTGGACCTGGGATGAGGTGGGGGGGAGGGGAGGTGAGGAAACTTGTGAAGTCAATCTTGATGCCATGTGGTTGGAGGGTCCCAAGGTGGAAGAGGAGGCGTTCCTACTCCAGGCGTCAGGTGGCTTGGATTTGGCAGTGGAGGAGGCCCAGGACCTTGGCTGAGTGGGAGGAGGAGTTGAAGTGGTCAGTCACAGGGCGGTGGGTTGTTTGTCGTGTGTGTCCCAGAGATGTTCTCTGAAATGTACTGATTCAATGTTTGCTTCACTTATTAGTTCTGTTGTGCATTGGTAAGGTGCCATCCAACTTGGTGTAAGTTTCAATAGTTGTTAGTGAGTTTTGAGAAGATTTGTAGCTCATGTTGAGGCTTTGGATGTATGTTTGCTCGCTGAGCTTACATAGAACATAGAACATAGAAGGATACAGCGCAGTACAGGCCCTTCGGCCCTCGATGTTGCGCCGACCGAATCCTACCTAACCTATACTAGCCCAATAACTTCCAAATGCCTATCCAATGCCCGCTTAAATGACCATAAAGAAGGAGAGTTCACCACTGATACGGGCAGGGCATTCCATGAACTCACAACCCGCTGTGTGAAGAATCTACCCCTAACATCTGTCCTATACCTACCACCCCTTAATTTAAAGCTATGTCCCCTAGTAACACCTGACTCCATTAGTGGTAAAAGGTTCTTAGTATCTACCCTATCTAAACCCCTAATCATCTTATACACTTCTATCAGATCTCCCCTAAACCTTCTCTTCTCCAATGAGAACAGCCCCAAGTGCCTCAGCCTTTCCTCATAAGATTTTCCTACCATTCCAGGCAACATCCTGGTAAACCTCCTCTGCACTCGTTCTAAAGCTTCCACATCCTTCCTATAGTATGGCGACCAAAACTGCACACAATACTCCAGATGAGGCCTCACCAGAGTCTTATACAACTGCATCATGACCTCAGGACTCCGGAACTCAATTCCTCTCCCAATAAAGCCCAGTACACCATATGCCTTCCTCACAGCACTATTTACCTGGGTGGCAACTTTCAGAGATCTGTGTACATAGACACCAAGATCCCTCTGCTCATCCAAAGCTTGAAGGTTCATTTTCAGATGTTACGTCACCCTCCTAGGTAACATTTTCAGTGGGCCTCAGATGAAGCACTGCTGAAAATTCCTGCTTTCTATTTATATGTTTGGGTTTCTTTGGATTGGTGATGTCATTTCTTGTGGTGATGTTATTTCCTGTGGTGAAGTCACTTCCTCTTCCTTTTCTCAGTGGGTGGTAGATGGGGTCTAACTCGATGTGTTTGTTGATAGAGGTCTGGTTGGAATGCCATGCTTCTAGGAGTTCTCAGGCATGTCTTTGTTTGGCTTGTCCTACGATGAATTTGTTGTCCCAGTCGAAGTGGTGTCCTTCCTCATCCATATGGAAATTCACTAAAGAGGAGCAAAACAACAACAAACTGCCATTCCTAGATGTCATAGTAGAGCAAACAGCCAATGGGGAACTTCAAACCAATGTCTTCAGGAAAACAATACATATGGACAAAATATTGAACTACAGAAGCAATCACCCCAACATCCACAAGCGAAGCTGCATCAGAACATTATTTCAACAAGCCAACACACACTGCAGCACAGAGGAACTATACAGAGCAGAGGAAAATCACCAATACTGTGTATTCAAAAAGAATGGATACGCAATGAACACACTCCGCTGTTTTCTCAGCAACAAACCCAAACAAGCAGACAAAACATGTCCAGAAACCCTAGCCACTCTCCCCTACATCAAAGGCATCTTGGAAATGACTGCCAGACTACTCAGACCCTTTGGCATCATGGCAGCCCACAAACCCATCAACACACTAAACAGCAGCTAATGAACTTGAAAGACCCTATACAGACAGCCAGCAAAACTAATATAATGTACAAAATACCATGCAAGGACTGTAACAAACACTACATTGAACAAACAGGCAGAAAAATAGCCACCAGGATACATGAACACCAACTAGCCACAAAAACACATGACCGTCTCTCACTAGTATCCTTACATATGGATGAGGGAGGACACCACTTCGATGGGGACAACACATCCATCCTAGCTCAAGCCAAACAAAGACAAGCACAAGAATTCATAGAAGCATGGCATTCCAACTGGAACTCTATCAACAAACACATCGAACTAGACTCCTCTATCACCCCCTGAGAAAAGGAAGAGGAAGTGACTTCGCCACAGGAAATAACATGACCACAGGAACTAACATCACCAACCCAAAGAAACTCAAACATATAAATAGAAAGCAGGAATTTCCAGCAGTGTATCGCCTGAGGCCCACTGAACATGTTACCCAGTAGGGTGATGAAACATCTGGAAATGAACTTTCAATAGTTGTTTCTGCTCAAATCTTCATGCTGGTCTCCAACAGACAGGATAAAGAGTCTCTTCATTGGGTTGTTTGGCCTCACCCTGCTTCTCCTTATTCCCAGTATATTATACAATTAAAGCCCATTCAAACCAAATGTGGTGGAAACAGTCGGCAATTGTGGCTTCTGTCACCATCTTCTATGCCTTTGTCCTCATGAACATTGTCTCTCAAATAATTAGGTTGGACCTTCCTTCTTACCAATAGCCTCTTTAACCTGCCTGATTAGCTGCTGTTGGCTTTTAAATTCTTAATTGCCCTCTAATTCATTGGTTGGGTGTTAGCCCATGGTGTTGGGAGGCAGGAGTGATGGCATGATGTTTTTGAGGCAAACAAGATCAGCATGCACTCAGCAGAAGTCTGTAGAAATGATAATCTGCCTTTTCTTCCATTGATGCATTTTGTCCATTTTCCTGATCTAACCTCAAAAACACCAGAGGTTATCCATACTGGCACTGCGAAAGACCACTAGTGCTTAACACGTTTTTCTCATAATAATGAAGCTTTCTTAAAATTTAAAGTTGGAAGATAATACTTACTGGCTAATTATTTGTGTTTTTTAATTGTTACTTCATAATTTTGGTTTTTAATCTGCCAGTATTGACTTTCTTCACTCACCAAATTCCCACCCTCATGCCCCAAGTCTAACAGCAATGATGAACTATTACTTTGGTGCGAATGTCTTTGTTTGCTTAGCGAGACCACATATATTTTCGCTACCTGAAATTTCACGGAGATGCATCTCCATTCCTGATTGGAAAAATAAATTTATACTAGCTCCCTAATGAAGTAACTTCTGTGCCTCTCTCTATTATAGAGTTTACTTATCCCTAAGACTGAAATAAACTGAACTTTAACAATAAATTGTAGATAAATGCAAACTAAAGACTAGATTTTAGAAAAATATTAACCCTTCAAGCTTACCCTTCAAATTCCCTCACTCATTTTGGATTAATATTTCCAGAAAATAACAACTTCAACTTTGTAATATCTTGTTACTACACTGAAGTGTCAGCCTACACCTGCATCCAATGTTCCTGGTGTCGAGCTTGGGCCTGTAACATTGAAACTAAGAAACATAAGTGCAATTACTGTGCCAAACTCCTCCTAGTATACAATATGCACTAGAATTGACTCTAAGCTAAACAAGTAATTACGGAAGTGAAAACTATAAATTCACAGGCTTCTTGACGTAAAATTGATTGGCAAGGCAACTCAAGTGCTATCCATCCACTGACATTCTGTGTGGGTGACCACTTCAAAACCACGCAATTTTTTTTTCTGGAGCCACTGAATACTAACTAGGTTGAATTTCAATCTGCTTTACTCAGCAGACCGCAGTTACACCCCATCAAAACAGGATGGAGAAGATTATGGGTGTGATCGAACAAACTATTTCCATTTTACTTGCAATTGTCATAATGCAAGTTGTTTGTCCTCAATCTCCTTCCATCAGTCACCCTTTTTTATTTCAATCTTGATACATTTATGCTTACTGCCATTTCATCTTTCCAATTGGATTTAGGTCTTCATGATTTCCTTCTTCCTGGCACACTCATCTCTATCACTTTAACACTCCCTACCTCTGCAAGTTAGCCAAACCATTTCAACTTTCCCCTGCTACTTTCTTTCACATTTTTACAAATTTACTGATCTGGTGAACTAGTTCTTAATCTTAGCCCCTCATGTCACTTCTTCCCAGCATCTATCCAGTCACTGTTCCTCTCATGACCATTTTTTGAGGCTCCTCTTGGACTTTTCCAAAGAGTTAGAACATAGAACATAGAACATAGAAGGATACAGCGCAGTACAGGCCCTTCGGCCCTCGATGTTGCGCCGACCGAATCCTACCTAACCTATACTAGCCCAATAACTTCCAAATGCCTATCCAATGCCCGCTTAAATGACCATAAAGAAGGAGAGTTCACCACTGATACGGGCAGGGCATTCCATGAACTCACAACCCGCCGTGTGAAGAATCTACCCCTAACATCTGTCCTATACCTACCACCCTTTCAAGTTTCACAACATCTTTCCGATAGGAAGGAGACCAGAATTGCATGCAATATTCCAACAGTGGCCTGACCAATGTCCTGTACAGTCGCAACATGATCTCCCAACTCCTGTACTCAATACTCTGACCAACAAAGGAAAGCATACTAAACGCCTTCTTCACTATCCTATCTACCTGCGACTCTACTTTCAAGGAGCTATGAACCTGCACTCCAAGGTCCCTTTGTTCAGCAATACTCCCTAGGACCTTACCATTAAGTGTATAAGTCATGCTAAGATTTGCTTTCCCAAAGTGCAGCACCTTGCATTTATCTGAATTAAACTCCATCTGCCACTTCTCAGCCCATTGGCCCATCTGGTCCAGATCCTGTTGTAATCTGAGGTAACCCTCTTCACTGTCCACACACCTCCAAATTTGTGTCATCTGCAAACTTACTAACTTTACCTCTTATGCTCGCATCCAAATCATTTATGTAAATGACAAAAAGTAGAGGTCATTATCACTCGCTTCTTTATTAAGTAATGCAGCCATGCAGTAGTAATGCCTTTGCATATGTGTTGATGTATGATAAGATGCAATAGAGATGCAATGTGATTACAGAGATTTTGATGCTTCTGTATATGGGGCATCTCTTGTCAGGATGCTCCTGTGGTTTTTAGTTGGTTTCTGGAAGAAATTTGCCTGTTAATAGTGTTTTTTTTTTGCATTGTTCCTTTCTTCTTGATGGTGTTCAGTATTCTTTACTATATAACAAGGCCAGGTACACAATTGTCTTTTTAAATTCTTTCTTTCAGTTTTAGCAATATCTTTCTATGACAAAACATTATACTGCACTTCTTCCAGTTTCTCCAACCAGAGCTAACCTGTTGCATAATTTCTAGATACATCTCCTGCTATCAATGATACCAGTTTTGAAGCAGTTCACTTCCTCTAGCTCTTCACCCATTATCTTTAAGCTCTATAAACTGACAGTCCATCTATATTGGTCTCCCATCTACTGATCTTCAAATTCCTGTCTTCGAGTTTTTCTTCAATTCTCCTCATGCACAATCATGTTTTCATCATCTTGACCACATAGCTTTGTGTTGTTTGCAGACATTGTTGACCATTGCATTTTCTGTTTCACTTGTTCACTTGATACATCCATTTCAGGGGTGAAGCCAGGAATCAGTTTTTCATGAAAAGGAAAATAGAAATCTGGAAGACACTATGTCAAGTAAAAATTTCACATTCAAAATTGGTCAATCTTATTCCATAAGTACTATGAAATATGAAACCAGGAAGGCTTAATGGTGTCACAATACATGATTAAATGGAATAGTGAACTAGGCTGAAGGTACAAAATGGTTTACTCCTGTTTCTATGTTCCAATTTAATTGGCAAGTAATATTGGGCAGAGTTAAAAAAAGGGATAATATCAATTTCTTGTTATGTTTGATTTAAATTAGTGCCCATTTTGATTTTACCGTTTAAAAATCAAGTTTATCAATATGAAAACATAAATAGGTTGTGTGATTCCAAATCAATAATCTTTGTTACAGCTACCACATGAATTCAGCCTTAAGCAATGATAGAAATAAAATGATTATTCACATGTAATTGCACTTACATTCTATGTAGTGAAGTTTCAGTTAAAGGCAACATTTTAAAAGGTCTCTGTATTGAACAAAGAAATATTTGTTTAAAATTTATTTTTAAAAATCAGCCTTACAAAAAAATAGAATTCTGCATTGAAAGAGTATAATATAGCCTTGGAAGCAGAGAATATTGTATCATAAAATCTGCTCCACACATGGTCATGTCAATGCCTTTGTAATGTAATATTCTTTAATTATTAAAATGATTACTCAGGCATTCCCTTCACTGAACAGAACTCAGAAGCAGTATGTGATTAACAGTCTATTCATTATTTAATAGATGCCAAAAATAATCTCTTGTCTCTATCAAACACAGTTTGCAAACTAGGTAGTAGGGATACATGCAAATAGGAATAGCCACTTTAACAGAGCGCGAACTCCTGTTTTCACTTTGTCAACATATTACTACAGTAACTGCTAAAAGTACATTTGAACAGGGCCTGCTATGAGTGAACCTCAGTTTGTTCATTTCATTTCGGAGATGTTGACTTACTGCAAAAGTCATGGAATTTCAATATTTTACATTGACATTAGTATTCTCTGCTACAAAATTTGAATTGACAGATTAGATTCGTGTATAGCACTGCCAAGTGGATGGAAATGAGCTTATTATATTGAGTGAATTGTGAGTTTCAAATCAACAGATCATAACAAAGTTGAAGAATTTTTGTTATTTTTAATATGTTTTCTCACCTTATGTAAATAGTTAGAAAAATACTGTTTGATGTTTCTTTATTATCTTTCATGCATATGAGTATCTTACTGGCAGCTTGGATGTATTGCGCATATGTCTGCTCTTTGGGCCTTGAATATTCCTTCCACAATGTATACCATACAATATTCCCAATATTCAGCTGAAATGCAAAACAAGCTATTTAAACAACAATGATATCCAGAGATCCATTTAATCTCAACAGTGATGAATGGTGTGGGAAGCATGAAGTCAGATTAATTTACTGTAGGTGTAATACATATTATTTGTTCAGCTGCATAATTTAGTATTTCCTAAGGGCACAACTCTCATTAATGTAACAATTGTAGTAATCTGCTTCACGTTTTCTTACTTTATTTAACACAAAAGCCGCTGAAATAAAGGTTGAATGGACATTCTGATTTCCTGTGAACATGAGAATTAGTAATTACCTATTTTTGGGGAGAGTGAGGCTTGCATTGTTGTTTCAGTATAGCTTTCTGACTACTGCTGCTTAACAAAGCCAAAGCCTAGTGTTTTTTTTACATTTAGATGATCTGTATTTCTATTTTTAGCAATGACTTGTCATTTCAATGAATTCTTTCTTTGGTTATATAAATTAAAAAGTGATGATGAAAAAACAAAAGTTGTGATTTTGTTCTCTTGCATGAAATGAAATTGATCCAGCAATTAATTGTGAATTTCTGCTTGAAGCTTTACATTTAGCCATTGTTAATAATAGAAAACCTCACCACTTTTCTACTAAATTTAGCAACTACTTGGAGTAACAGCTGGTTAGTAGCTATTACAGTACAGCTTTCTTACTGATGGTACTTTCCTTATTGGGATAGAATTGAGAGTAAGAAACACATCAATTCTCAATTTGACAGGTGTGAGATGAACAAAAATAGTGTCTTAGTTCTGCAGTTCTTGAACCCAATAGCTTTTATTCATGCAATTCCTGGGAATGCAAATGGATATTGCTAAAGCTTATCTAATACTTGCTGAATATTTCTTCAATAATTCACTGTATTGGAGTGTTACTAAAATTAAAGTTCAATCTTCCTTTGACATAGGCATTGATTAGATTAGATTAGATTACTTACAGTGTGGAAACAGGCCCTTCGGCCCAACAAGTCCACACCGACGGGCTGAAGCGAAACCCACCCATACCCCTAACCTAACACTACGGACAATTTAGCATGGCCAATTCACCTGACCTGCACATCTTTGGACTGTGGGAGGAAACCGGAGCACCCGGAGGAAATCCACGCAGACACGGGGAGAACGTGCAAACTCCACACAGTCAGTCACCTGAGTCGGGAATTGAACTCGGGTCTCTGGCGCTGTGAGGCAGCAGTGCTAACCACTGTGCCACCGTGCCGCCCAAAAGAATGTGAAAAACTAAAATCAACATGCAATGTTGTACAAAATAGGAGAGAATAGGTGGAACCTTATCTGACACATGAAAGCAGCTTTCAAGCTGGAGGAGTAGCGAGGTGTTGAAGTGTGTATATCATGTTCCTGTCCCATCTGAAGGCAGCAAGTAGCTAATTATCAACAATCAATGGTTCACTTAGGGGAAAATTAGCAATTTCCCATGATGTTATTGGCCACAGATGAACACCTGCTGCTATCAAAACTTGGAGGCTCAGTGTAAAAAGATGAGCAGAGGATGTAGTACTGCATCAATGCAACCTCCTTTAATACCTCCCTCTCCACAGAATGACAGGTTCCTGAGGACCATAGATGTAGCTTGTGAGGCATTGGGGTTACTTTAAAAGTTGGGACAATGGAAGCACCTTGGGTGTGGCCAGCTCTCTCAGACCTGACTTTTTTTTAAGCTTTAAGTGGACAATATTGAGGTTCAAAAGAGTTGGAAGCTTCCATGAATGTCTCCTGGCTGTTACTCTCTCTGAAGTTTCTCTTGATGTTTTTTACCTCCTGGATTGAAGAACTGCATGTGAGAACCTCTGCATTTTCCTGTTTATTTTGCCAAGAGATGTGTTTATGGGATGTTACTATTTTGGAATAGTTAATTAGGAATAGTTACTGTATCTATTATTCTGTTAAGTTTCATATCAAGTTAAGTTTTTCTAAGTTTCTCTTTCTTTGGTTATATTTTAACTACAGTGTATAAATAAATGGTGTTTTGCTTAACATCAAGTAGTTTGACAGGCAGCATTGCATTGGGAACAAACACTTTACATTTGCCTTTAAAATAAGAAAAAGCTAGGGTCTAGGCTATCTTCTTAAAATATTTTTGAGGAGGTGATGTTTGGTCCATAACAGCAGTGCCCATCTGTTCCAGAGGAGCTGCTAGCTGGTCAGTACATTGGATGCTGTCATTGTTAGTGCCCCCATACAGTCCAGTCACTTTCATTAACAGGACTCCTGATAATAGTCAGTTTATTTGCTGCTTCCAAGAAGATTTGAAGATGGAAAGGCTTCAATTAAGCATTGGAATCAGGCCATAGAAATGCTCCCATTCTGCTTTTAAAGCTAAAACAATAAAATTCTACTTAACATATTTTCTATGATTTATCATTCATAATTTATAACTAATTTTGATTGAGTTTTACACTAAAACTGCTGCTCCAACAATATGCATGCTATTGAGTTAGGCTGCTTTCCAACAATTGCTTAAATACTGACTATGTTTCACTGCATTAATTAACAACTATCTTGCCTCGATCTTCTCCTAAACACTGCATTTTTTCCCTGCCATCCCCAGACTAACTGCACCCCTTATAGCACAAGTTCATCACTTACACTTCAGACTTTCACCCGCATATGTTGACATGTGCCACTAGTTTGGTTTGGTTCAGTGGCATTCTTGCATTTCCTGTAGTCTTGTAGCCATGGCACCATTAAAACTACTGCTCTGACAAAAGCACCATATTAGAACTTTAAATGGAATAGTCATCTGCACCAGGTCCTTCTTCTCTTTTATTTTAAGTAATTTTTGATTGTCTTTATTTCATAAATTTCCTGCTGCATCATATCTTCAGAAAGCTTCTGTATATGATTATGGTATTGTCTCCTGAATGAGGCCCTCAGGCCGCTAGAATGTGTTTTGCATTGATCATGCTGTGATTATGTTCCCTGAGCACACAATTCATTTCTCTCCCGTTGTGAGAGAATGTGCATGAGCAAATAATAGCACAATAACATGAGATCATATGGAACTGGGACCCAAGTGTTTAAGGTTCCAGAGATGCCCTTTCTTAAAACGTCTTGTATGTTTTGTAGCAGTTATTAAAGTTTGTCGATGTTCACTGTCAGAAGAGTGGACTACCCCCAAACAATAATTTAAATATGATCTTACTGCAACAAAAAAAGTCAAAATAGGTGTAAGGCAAATCTGCCCCTGAAATCCCAAGTTGCCTGGGAAAGTTCAATTAAAGGGCACCAATCAGAGAAAGGTCACCTCTGTGAAAAGACAGAAGAGAATGATTATATTAGATTACTTAGTGTGGAAACAGGCCCTTTGGCCTAACAAGTCCACACCAACCCGCCGAAGCACAACCCACCCATACCCCTACATTTACCCCTTACCTAACACTACAGGCAATTTAGCATGGCCAATTCACCTGACCCGCACATCGTTGGACTGTGGGAGGAAACCGGAGGAAACCCACACAGACACGGGGAGAACATGCAAACTCCACATAGTCAGTCACCTGAGTCAGGAATTGAACCCGGGTCTCAGGCGCTGTGAGACAGCAGTGCTAACCACTGTGCCACCGTGCCGCCCACAGGAAAAATCACAGATTGATTCTGTCTCACATTTGTTGCTGATAGCTTAATTGGTGACCTTATCAGCAACATGGGTTAGAAATATTTGAGAAAAGCAATCTGCGGAGGAGTAGAAAGTAGTTCAATAAGTAAGTGCCTGAAGAGGGCAATGCCAGAGGTTTAGGTGGAAGTCTAGGAGAGGACAATGTCAGGGCCTGAGGCTAAAGACTGTGAGAGGGCAGCTAGGGGCTGAGGTCCAGCATTGAGGATGTGGGCATGTGGGAGCATGGGTTGATGTCCAGAAGTGGGGACAGTGGTTCAAGGTCTGGCTTTGGTCAGCTGGGAACTGTTGGGGAGAGCTGGGTGCCAAGATCTGGGAATGAGGGACCAAGGATTGGGGCTAGGAGCCAGACATTTTGCTGACACTAGAGTGCTAAGAGAAGAGCTGTCCCTTTGCTGAGACATCAGTCTTCCTGCCTGGCTTAAGATTTCGGAGTAAGATAGCAAGGGCCTTAGGGTGACAGGATGTGCCCCTTGGGGATTGGGTAGATTGGGCGGTTGCAAGGATATTTGAGAAAAGCATTGCAGGCGAAAAGGGGCAGGGAGAGTGAGAGTGATTGCAAGAGGGCAGTGAGAGAGACAGGGAGGTTACAAGAGTGGCAATGGGAGATGGTGGCTTATAGGAAGAGAGAAAAGTTAGCTCCTGAACGTGGGGGAAGGGAGAATGCTATTGCAATAAATATTATATCAATTATTACATTTAAATCAGATTGATATTTGAAATGAAGATTTTTTAAAAAATTATATCTGACTGGTTAAAGTAGAATCATACAGCATAGATAGAAAGGCCCTTCAACCCATCCTATATGTGCCAATCAAAACTAACCACCAAACTATTCTAATCCCATTTTTCAGCATTTGGTCCATAGTCTTGTATGCTATGGAATTACAAGTGCACATCTTTGTGCATAAGTAACTATAACTTCACTAGGTGGGTTCAGCATGATTGGTTTCAGAGGTTTATCAGTTTTTTAAAAAAAAATGTTTTTGCTAACTTTGTTAACCTGTTGTATTGTGCTAATTTAAATACTACTGTATCTAGTAAATTAATGCTTTTCTTGTGTTGCTTTACACATAATGTGGTTGATAATTAATGATCAAGAACTTAAATGAATTATTTTTAATCTGTTTCTGCATGAGGATAAATACTCTCTGGTCTAACAGAAACACTAAGTAATGTTAACACATGATTGCATCACCTGCTAATTGAGTTAATGAGAATGAAAGATTAGCTCCTTAAACTCAAACAGTAGCTCTCAAGAGGAACCTTCTTTTTTCCTTAAACAAAGAGGGTTTTGTGACCTCTCTTACTACACCCCATGTTTACCTTAGTCAGCAGTGCATTATACATACAGGTAGTTCTTCTAAAACCCGATGATTGCATCCTTGTGCAATCCTGCATTATAGAAAAATCACGCTTTAGAAAAAATGCTTAAAGTGGATGATGTAGTGGTTTTACGTCCAACACAAGTTTTAAAAGTTTGCGCTTTGGAAACAATGTCCCAATTTGTCAATTGCATTACATCGAATTCAGGTTAATAAAACATGCATTACAGCAGAACGACCTGTATCTGTAATTGGACCCTGAACAGCTTTAATCAATAGATCAAAGCTCTCATTTTGACATGCTTCTCTGGTCTTATCTGATTTAAATCCCTGTCACCTCTACTGTATAGGAGCATGTTCCCCTTCACAAGCTTTACTTTCCATTTACCAATCCATGACTATCTCTTGCAATATGTTTGATCCACTATCTTGTCTGTTTGTAAACAGTTTCCTGTTCTTTCATTTGTTGTCAATTCTGCATGCTCTGATTGAAATTGCCCTGGAACAGTCCTGGAGTAATTTCACTTTCCAGACCAGCTGCCACAACCCATTCCTGTCATATAATCATGACCAAGACCTCAAACTGCTTGTTCCATCTACAGAATATATAACATATATATTCCCATGATACCAGCAATCATGACATCAGGCCAAACTGAAAGAAGTGAAATTTGCGTCTTGTTGGTAAGCCTACTTTATATGAGCTGCAATCATCCTCTATAAGGGCTTGTATTTGCTTTAATTTTCATTAATCATGAACATTTCATACCATTACTCACTGATGATTTTCATTCTAAAGACACTCTGGACATTTTGTTGTTAACTGCTTCAGGCATCTCTCCTGAGTGAGCAACTTACTTTCTTTGACTTGCATTTAGTTTTTTTTTGCCAGTTCATCAGCTCTCCAACCCTTTTTTAACATTATAACTATTCGTTACCAATGCTGCAATAACATTGTCAAGGCATCAATGTTGATAGTTTGATAGTTAGTGTTGATAGTTTCATCTATTCTGCTATTATGCCAAATAGGACCGCTTAAAACCTAGTTCTAATTCATTACATGTTTGACAGACTTTGGATTACTTGAGTGTGTTTCAGATGACCAAAGAAATGGGAACCTTCTGTTTTCTACATAGAAATATTTATTAATGTTCCTCACATTAAATGAATAGTTATTTTGTTAAAAGTGAGTTTGTAAGACAGTGCAGAAATCTTGGTTGACAGTGTGATTGACAGTCTTACCTGGATTGTGGAAAGGAAAGGAAAGGTCTGTAGGCCATTTTTGACTGTTCCATATCTCTTTCTGCATTCATTTGTCCTTTTAAAGAGTTACAATATTTTTGACAGTTTTGCACTTGTTCTTCAATTTCTCTTGAGTCTCAGCTTTATGTCTTAATGTTTTTTTCTTTCCAGTCATTTTCATTCTTATCCTTTCTGATGTCAAAACTAATTTATGATCAGAACTGACATTTGCTGCAAGGAACCTACATGGCTACATTGATTTCGATATTCAATTTACTATTTGAGAACACACTACTAGAGAAGAGTCATATTGGACTTGATGCAATAATACTTGTTTCCTCTGTAGCTGTGACTAAACCTGCTGAGTTTTTCCAGCACTTATTTCAGAGTTACAGCATCCACACGGTATTTTGCATTTATAATTAAAATACGGAGGGTTTGTCAGAAGATAAGAGAATTGTGACTCTTACAAACTTTAAGTGAATCCAGAGGAAAACCAACAGACAGACTCATACAGCACAGAAATAGCTGATTGAGAATGAACGAATCAAGGAGCAGCAATTGGGAAAATATTTTGAAGATCTCTACATTGCGCAGAGTCAGTGAATGTATCTGTCCAGGAAGTGTCTCCTGTGCAGACAGCATTAGAACAAAAGTAGGCTGTTTAGTCCATTGAGTCGAGAGTGTGGTGCTGGAAAACCACAGCAGGTCAGGCAGCATCCAAGGAGCAGGAGAATCGGTGTTTCCTGATGAAGGGCTCTCTGCCCGAAATGTTGATTCCCCTGTTTCTCGGATGCTACCCGACCTGTGCTTTACCAGCATCACACTCTCGATTCTGATCTTCAGCATCTGAAGTCTTTCTCTCTGTTTAGTCCACTCAGCCTATTTCACCATTTAATGAAATCATGGGAGATCTGTGACCTAACGTCATATCCAACTACAAAGGGGAAGATGCACAGTTAAATTCAAATATCCAATTATTCCCATCTGAGTTGCAGTTCCCAATGAGTGCAATGTTATTTTTGTGAATCTGCCTACCTAGGCGTTGTTGTGCATCGATTATCATGAATTTGCGGTCGCAGTTTAAAAGATACAAAATAAACTGACTGCAGAAAGTTAACCCCTGTGCATTTCAGCCTAAGTATCCTATTAACAATGGGCTGGTTTTGTAGTCAGCAATGACTGAATGGTGCCAAGTGCTTTTTGCATTTACACTTTCCCACAGAGTTTCTATGAGGTTTTGTACAGGACGTTGATGGGACTGGAGAGTCATTTCAGACTGGTGTCCTCTACAGGACATCTGAGATCTCTGTGAACAGAGCCAGCAATGATGTTAAAAAGGCATGCACTGTCTGAGCCAGAAAGTGTAAGTTAATTCACTGCCACAACATGTTCTGAAAGTTAAATAAAGAGAGGAAATGCAAGACAGGATCAAGAGAGAAGTAAAAGGGTCAAAGAAATGTTTTAATTATTTTTATTTCTCCCACAATTACTAAAGTCTAAAGGAATGAGATTTTATATTTATAGATATTAATATTCTGTGCCTTTACTTAAATTTAAACTGAAATGGACAAGTCCTAATATTTTTGGTTATGATTAGTGCATGGCTGATACCCAACTAACTCTTTCATAGCATTAAAACATATGCAATGTTGAATCTTTCAGTGAAATACTGCTACAGCACAGCTTCTGGAAGACCATGGCAACCTATACAGCAACTTTCTGATTTTTCTATTCAACTACACACAGTAAATTACCATAATCTGATGTCTAATATGCATTTTAATAATGCTAATTTGCATAATGGTAGTATTATTTCTAATCCCTTGGATTCTAGACCTTCAGATATAAAGACTAACCTTTCATTAGCTTTTTAGAATTTTTGTGTCTTTGCATGTTATTTAAATTATTTATATACATAAATCCCTAAAACTCATTGCTCCTCTGCACTTGCATTGCACCATTTTAGAAAATGCCATTTCATCATATCTAGTTTATATAAACTTTATATTTACGACTGGTTTTGATTCAGCATTTAACTGCATTGCCATTGCTGAACCAGCCACCGTCAACATCCTGGGATTCACCACTGAGCAGGAAACTAACGTATTCAATCAGATTAAAAACTGTTGCTAAAATAGCAGATCAAAGAGTGGAGTTACTGCAGTGAGTCACACCACAAAATTTCCGTAAGCCTACCCTCCATTTACAAAGCACAAGTCAGGATGATAGAATAGTTTAAACCTGCCTGTAAATTTCAGAACACCCAGAACAAGGCAGCTATTTGACAACCAATCAACTACTTAAAACGTTCATTCCAGTCCCACAAATGCTCTGTGGTTAGTGTTTCCCATCTGCAAGACATATCTCATCACTTTCTGCAAAAATCTCTTCCAAACATTCCTCGTCACCTAGATGACAAGCACAGCATGTACACAGGAGCAGCACTAGTTGCAAGATCCCCTGTAAGTCATACACCACCCTGATGTTTTAATTATAATCACTTTTGTCTTCACTGTTGTTAGATAGAGATCCTGCAGCCTCCTGCCTAACAGCTCTGAGGGACACTGACACAATAGACTGCAGTGGTTCAAGATGGTGGCTTACCACTACCTTCTGTACAGCAATAAGGGGTGGACAATAAATGTTGGATTTACTAGTGGCTCTCACAATTGAAGAACAAATTTTTAAAGATCTCCCTTCAAATTCTGAATGCCCTCTCATGGCAAATTATGCTCCAATAACAATTGAAAATAATAGGCAATTTCTGGTTCACATTTGCTCTTCTCTGTCATATGTCAAATCAGAAAAGTTTTTTTTAAATCTTACTATCTTTTCTCACTGCTGGAGCTAATTTGCTTTGATATAGTGCATACGGCTGGAGTTGCTCTTAGCACAATCTAAAGAATACTTGCTTGTAGAGAGTGAGCATATTTAGACTTACCTATTTATGAATTTATTGCAGCTGGAATCAGATTAAAGCATTTCTTAAAACAATTAATTCAAGTTGACAGTGCACAGTTATGGATACATCTTACTTCATAACTTTCTGTTAGTATTTGAATTGTTAGGCAGTTAGATTCCCCTTTAGTAACCCCCTCAATTGTGTAGATGTATGGATGAAATACTTTATTTTAAAAAGGATTAAAATTGGCTACTGGAACAAACCAGTCTGAATGTGCATTAGTACAAATTCTGATGTTTTCTTTTGTAACATATACCTTTGCAAAAATAAACTATTAACAATTTTGGAATTTTTTTTGCCAGATGTAGTGAGTCACCAAAATTTAATTTAAGAAAAATACGATTTTATAACTCATTTAACAATTTGATCTGTTTTGCTTTATGATTATTTATCTGAATGCATTTTCAGCAGAAGTCTCACTGGTTTCAAAATTTTATAAAGATAATGTTTCTTTTTAAAAAATGTTTAATCTGCTTTCTGTCTGTTACATGGAAACAAGTATCTCTAAAATAAATAGTTTCTCTTTCATACTGTTTATGAACATTTTAGATGTCATAACTAGAACAGAGACTTGAATAACTCCATTTACGGTAAGAATTCACTCAGAGTTTGGCTACCAGCCCTGACTTTAATTCTAAAATTAGTGCCTCAGTGAAGTTCATAATAATTCAGATTTCACTGCTCATGAACCTGACAAGCTTTGGTGTCTCTTAAATTTATCTCTCAGTGAGCTAATTGAAAACTATCCTGAGATCTGGAAGTGTATGGTACAAATTGTTAGTATTAGAATGCATGAATATTTATTACCCAGAAGTTAATATAGAGTCCACAATTGAATATAGCAGCTAATGTAATCCATGTATCTACAACAAAAAATTAAACATAACATAACAGATGGTCAATGATGGATTAAAGATGAGTATATTTTCACATGTTGCTTTGAGGCTTTTATATTAGACACTATTTTAGTTTCAAAGTACTGTTAAGGTTAATACGTTTGTTCATTATTTGATGAGGAATTGGTTTAGCTCAGTTGGCAGGATTGTTGGCTTACAGAGCAATTTGATACCAACAGCCTGTGGTTGAGGTTATCATGAAGGACTCTCCATCTCAACCTCTTCCCTTGCCTGAGGTCTGGAGACCCTCAGATTAAATCGCCACCCGTTGCTTCTCTCTAATAAGAGAGCAGCCCCTATGGTTTGGTAAGGGTTTGGTGATGCAACGACACTATTTGTGTCATATTTATGAGATTTTAATAAAACAAAGATGTCAATTAATCATAAAATTAGCATATTGGAAATAAGGGAGACTTCTCCATTGCTTTTTAAAGATCTGTTTTATAACTGAATATAGCAGGCTGTTTCTTTCAGCTGTGATCTTGATCTTCAACAGATGCCTAAATTCATTGCACTAGCACTGTTACTTCATATAAATAGGATGCTGCCTAGTCATGGATAGTGCTACAACGAATATCTTCTGAGTAGGCCATCAGCAGTGATTTTCCTACTCCTTAGTGATCTACTTTAAGATGTTCCTCTATAATAAAAGAATTTTATAGATTCAGGTGCTCTTTGTTGGTGTCACATGCATTACAGAGCAACAGGATGCTGCATCAGAAGTGAAGATTTACATGGAGATAACTTGAAATACACGTGTGTCTTTCAAATACTTTTAAAATCTTTCTAAGCACTTACATTGTTCTCCTCCAGCACCATGGTCAAGCTTTAATGTATTCTATTCATGTCAGGTCTTGGATGTCTTGAATCCCTTGCTGTTTTTAAGATTTTCTAAAGTTACACATTTGGTAAGGGTTTGGACATTTTAGTTGACATTAGTTAGGTCAATGGAATTGACTATCAATATTCCTGTACTGAACACTAGCTGGCATAATTATCAACTCACTTCAGCCACACTGATTATGTCTAAATTAAACTGAGGTACCTCTATCATTAACTGACTCATTAAAGTTGTATACAGCAATTATGTATGAGGCCATGACAAGTACACGCTCATGGTGTACATGATCAAACAAGATCTTATCATCAATAGTTAGCACAAGTCAATTTTCTGACAATCATATTCCTAATGTCTAAAACAAATTTTGGAGATCTGAGGGGATGGTTGATCCAGTTACGACTGGATGGTAAGGAGAATCAGGTTTGGAGGACCACTTTCAGAAAACTTTACACCTTCATTGGTAAGTGCATTCAATATAAGAGTTGAGCTAGCATGTGACAGCAGTATGGAACATTGGTTAGGCCACTTTTGGAATACTGTGTTTAGTTCTGGTCTTCCTGCTATAGGAAAGATGTTGTTAAACCTGAAAAGGATCAGAAAAGATTTACAAGGACGTTGCCAGGGTTGGAGTGTTTTGAGCTATAGGGAGAAGCTGAATAGGCTGGGGATGTTTTCCCTGGTGCGTCAGAGGCTGAGGGGTGACCTTATAGAGATTTATAAAATTATAGGGGGACAATGGATAGGGTAAATAGCCAAAATTTTTTTTAATGTAGAGCAGTCCAAAACTAGAGAGCATGGGTTTAAGGTGAGAGAGGAAAGATTTAGAAGGGACCTGAGGAGCAACCTTTTCACGTTTTTATGGAATGAGCTGCCAGAGGAAGTGGTGGAGGCTGGTACAATTAGAACATTTAAAAGCCATCTGAAGAAGTACATGAATAGGAAAGATTTAGATAGATATGGGCCAAATGCTGGCAAATGAAACTAGATCTGTTTAGAGTATCTGATTGGCATGGATGAATTGGATTGAAAGGTCTATTCCTGTGCTATATAGCTCTATGACTATGAATAGTATTAAGTGATTTAAAGCTAGATGAATAATAGAAATTAAGGTTTACCTGCATGACCTTTAGGGAGTGGGAAAGAGGTGGAGATGTTGTTTGGTTTGTTATATCCTTGGTGGGAGTTCTGAAACTTGTGGGAGGGACCCAAATCTCATTTTATAGGACACACAGATTGGCTGCTGGAGTTATTGTGTTTCCTTATACTGCTGATGTGTTGGGAACACTTTGGCTCCTCCCTACTTTTCATTAAAATACATTTTGAGATTATTTAAGGAAAATTATGTCCCAAGTCATTTCTTATCTCTCCTCAGAGCTCCTGTATACTGAACGTCATGAATTTGCAGTTCTGAACATATCCTGATTTAGTCACTTTTTTTGACTGAATACACATTGGTGATCTCTTTCTCTGAATTGCTGCTTTTGGGTAGTGTGGAATTGAAATAACGTGGGACTGTGCTTTCGTGAAACACTGACTCAGTTGTTAAACTGCACGTCTTTAACCTATGCATATGTTGGCGGATGTCAGCTGTGGTAGTGCGCAATGCAAATGCGCCGTGGTTTATTGAGTAAACTCAGCTGTGAGATGTGAGGTTTGACAGCAGACGAGAGCTGGGAGGATTTTGTTATGATGCTCCTCATGCAGTGAAGAGTTTGCTGCTGCTCAGCACACAGCCTTCCATGTGAAAAATGGCTCGATGTCTGACAGGCCTGAGGACATCTGGCGAGAGTGCAGTGCTGGAAAAGCACAGCAGGTCAGGCAGCATCCGAGGAGCAGGATTTTGCCCGAAATGTCGAGTCTCCTGCTCCTCGGAAGCTGCCTGGCCTGCTGTGCTTTTCCAGCACCACCCTCTCGAATCTAATCTCCAGCATCTGCAGTCCTCACTTTCGTCTGAGGACATCTGGCATCTATCACAGAAAAAAATCAAAACGTTTCAAAATAAATTCCAGGTTTGATGCAGTTATTCTCCAGAAGGGGACGCTATATTCACTTACAAGTGCAAAGGATATCATAGCCGCACAATATTTATCACATTCATTGCTGTATGCTAGAAGCCCCTTTATTCAGGACAATACTTTCTCATATCGACTAGTCTATTCTTTACCTTAATTTTAATGCCATCCACGTTGGGAAGAAGGAGGTGTCTTAGAGAGAATGACAGAATGGCAGAGGTGATTTGCATATTGAACTACATTGAGACACTGGCTAATTGAGATCCTGTGGCCAAAACACAGTCTAAGAGATGCAGAACGAAATCAGGGAGCCAGCAGCTCCGGAACAGGATAAGTTTGTTAGACTCTAGTTTTAAAAAAAATCTCTCAGGAAGCCAGCCTGCCTTTTGAATTGAATTTACTCTTTGTCCGGACGATTTGACTGAACATTAGTAATTGAAATGACCAGCAAATGTAAATTGTGGGATCTTTTTCTGCAGATCCCTCTGATTATGCCTGGCAGGGTTTGATAGAGGGTTTAATGCGGGAAACTGATTCGTCCTGACAAAAACGTTTCCCTGCCGCGAAGTCTCTCAGACTTCTTACACATTGTCAGTGTTAAGAAGGGGAAAAAAAGCCCCTCTGCAGACAGTGCAGGGGGAGGAATTGCACTTACATAAGTATCATGACTGGAAGATTCTTCACCAGTTCACTGCCAAAATGCAGGTTTAATCTACAGCACCATAATCAACTCAAGGCTAAGCAAGGAGACAGGTCTGAAATGCACTGCAATAAGGACTAACCATGAGCTGTTGGCTCCAATCTGATCCACATAAACCAATGGAGCCAACCACCATTGGCAGAGTTTTATTTCCTCCTCTTTTCATGCCAAGAGCAGTCTAGTCAAGATTCATTATCCCAACCACCCTGAAGGCAATTCCACAGGGGCTAGGACTCAAAATGGGACTTTGAATCAGGGAACACACAAACTATTGGAGCATTTATAGATGCTCACTTTGTGAAACTATCTTGGAATTCAACACAATGAAACAGTAACAAAATGAAAGTGCCAAACGGAGAATAAGATCCTGTTTTTCCAGTAAGAGGAAAGGCTGAGGAACAGTTACATCATTGCTTTATAAAAGTTAAGACTGAAACATTAAAAACAAAAATCTCTTGAGGAATTTAATATTTTCCCAGCAGTTAAAAGGTTGACTCTGGAACAGTTGTTCTGCAGCAGACTGCCTCTAACATTTTCCAGGATCTAAGTTTGCACAAGCACGTCTGGTGAGGTAACAATGGCTGAATCTTACATATTTTTTGGCTAAGTGTAAGTTGCATTGGACTTTTTTGGAAGGTTTCTCACCACATGCCCAAGCGAGTTTTCTTGCTCTATATTACCAAACTCAAATCATTCATTGTCTAAAGGCCCCAATGGAGTCTCTCATGTCTGATTTCAGCTCCAATTTGTCTAGAAAACTTGCCATTCATCGGCATCTTTTGCACCTGAGCTACCTGTAAAAGCCCACTGTGCAACACTGTCACACTAGAACTGCCTTACATAGTTCCTTACATTTGCCCCAGACATTTTCAGACAAGGATATTCAGCGCCGCACATTGCGGACTATGTCCAGAGCGGTCCTACTGAAGGGGTAGTGCTGACTTGGAACTTCCTCCTCTCCAGGACTGACAGAGGAGTCCGTTACATCAGACCATGTCGGTCTGGTCCCAGGTTGACGCCTGGGTTAAAGCAGGTTCAGTTGTCTGGATGTATGTCCGGACTGTTGGAAGAAGGTCAAAAGCTCTTCTCCATTCAACTGGTGTAAGTGCAACACCTCACTTAGGGAGTGTGCTGGAAATCAAATCCTGCTGTTACAGGACAGACCAGACTCCCCCACCCCACTTCAAAACATTTTAAGAAGATAGCCCAGACCCTAGCTTTTCTAGTTGTTTTAAGCAGCTGTACAGTGGAGTGATGCAACTGGCCCAACCACTTATTCTTAAACAAATCAATTTATTTACAAGATTATTAAATGAAACACAAACAAAAGAGAACTGAATACTGAATAACTTAACCTATCCGAAAACCCAACAGATTATTCCAATTTAATGATGTTCCAATACTTTGCAACAATCCTATAAACACCCCTTGGCACAAAAGAAAAAAATCAAACACCGGGTCTTACAGGAGAGAAGTCAGAGACAGAGTACCAGCCTGGACCTGCTTCTTTGGGTCCAGCAACTTCAAAACACTAATGTTAATAAAAACCAACCCAGAGAAAAGCTGAGCTGGGAGAACTGACCACTCCCCTTTCATTGGACAAGTGTTTTTTTTTCAGACACATGAAAGCCTTTTGCCTGAGGCAGTATCTATTAGCTAAAATCAAACTGGCCCTAAAAGCCTTCAACTTAGACTTTTTGGAGTCTGTGCCTTTTATGACGTCTCTGAAAAAAAAAAGCCAAGGTCAACATAACCTTGTTAAAGGGGCAGCATCATTACACTGCTATTCATAGAACTATCGCAAAATTTAGTATTTTATAGAAGTTCACCAAATTCCTCAATTTTCCTGTCTTTTAGACCTTGACTGATATAAACCACAGAACCGGTTCCTGTAAAGAATTACTATTTATTCCAAATAAATAGATTCCAACTATAGATGAAGTTATGGACATATGACCTATACCAGCTAAAACTCTAACTTTGTTATAGAACACCACCTACAAGCAAACAGCTAGACACCATAAAGAAATTGGTGTTCTGGGCAGAGGGAAAGACTAGGACGAAGGTTCAATGATCTTGTCCAACAAGGTTCACTGAGATAATCCTTTTTGCTTTCCAGGACGTGCTGTCCCTCAATCTTCTTTCCCCAGACACTACTGGTTGGAGTCTTGGGTGACTGGTTCATAGTTATAAAATCTTTGACTTCTTGGTTAAGAGCCATAGTTTTCAGCAACTTATGAGAGGAAACAAATTGGTTTTCTTCAGGCTTTTGAGATTTCTTTTTACTGTAGAGAGATCATCCATAAGCTCATAAGATATGGGGTAAAATTAGGCCATTTGGCCCGTCAACTCTGCTCTCCCATTCTATCATGGCTGATATGCTCCTCAACCCAATTTTCCTGCCCTCTCCTCATAACCTTCAACCTAATCAAAAGTCTGTCTAACTCCAACTTAAATTTACTCCCTGTCCCAGCATCCACTGCACTTTGGGGTAGTGAATTCTGCAGATTCACAACCCTTTGGGAGAAGTTGTTTTTCCTCAACTCTGTTTTAAATTTGCTGCCCTTATCCTAAGACAATGACCTTTTGTCCTAGAAGGCCCACAAAAGGGAATGGTTTGGCCACATTTAGAATACTATGTACAGTTCTGGTCACCACATTACCAAAAGGATGTGGATACTTTGGAGAGGGTGCAGAGAAGGTTTACGAGGATGTTGCCTGGTCTGGAAGGTACTAGCTATGAAGAGAGGTTGAGTAAGTTAGGTTTATTTTCATTAGAAAAAAGGAGATGGGGGGGGACCAAATTGAGGTTTACAAAATCATGAAGGGTATAGACAGGGTGTATAGAGACAAGTTTTTTCCCAGGGTGAAGGATTCAATAACGAGAGGTCACTCTTTTAAGGTGAGATGTGCAACGTTTAAGGGGGATACACGCGGCAAGTACTTCACACAGAGGGTGGCAGGAGTATGGAACGCATTGTCAGCAGAGGTGGTAGATTCATTTAAGATGCGCCTGGACAGATGCATGAGTAGGTGGGGAGCAGAGGCTTAGGAATTGGGCAACAGGTTTAGACAGTTGATTTGGATCGGCTTAGGCTTGGAAGGATGAAGGGTCTGTTCCTGGGCTGTAAATTTTCTTTGTTCTTGTTCTTTGAAATGTCCACTCCACTTCTATTTTATTCAAATCTTTTATCATCTTGAATACGTCAATTTGATCTCCCCTCATTCTTCTAAATTCCAGAGAGAATAGGCCTGAACTGTTCAATCTTTCTTCATATCTCATCTCTGGGATCGGTCTAGTAAACCTCCTCTGAACTGCCTCCAAAACCATTACATCTTTCCTCAAATAAGGGAAGAAAACTGTGCACAACACTCCAGGTACAGTCTCACCAATGCCTTCTATAGTTGCAACAATAATTCTTTACCTTTATATTCTATTCCTTCAGCTATAAAAGCCAGCATTCAAATTGCTTTCATTATTATCTGCTGTACCTGCATGCTAGTTTTCTGTGACTCATGAACAAGGACACCCAGATCCCTCTGCACCGGAACACCCTGAAGTCTCTCACCATTTAGATAATAGGTCGCCTTCCCTTTTTTAAGACCCAAATGCATGACCTCACACTTATCCACGTTAAACTCCGTCTGCCATATTTTGGCTCACTCCCCAGACCTATCGATATCCATTTATAAGGTTCTTATTTCCTCATTGCAATTTACCACCCTGTCTATTTTTGTGTGATCCACAAATTTGGCTAAAGAGCCTCCTGTCTCTCAATCCAAGTCGTTAACATAGATTGTAAATAGCTGGGGTCCAAGGTCCGAACCCTGTGGCACGTCACTAGTTACATTTTGCCATCCAGGGAAAAAAAATTTATTCAGACTCTCTGTCTTTGTGCATCAGCCAGTCACTTATCCAAGCTAATAAGTTACCCCTAATCCCATATGATCCAACCTTGCGAATTAACCTTTTGTGCAGCACCTTATCAAATGCCTTTTGGAAGTCCAGATATATTACATCTACAGAATCCCCATTATTCACTTTGCTTGTTACATTTTTGAAGAACTCTAGCAAATTAGTCAAACATGATTTGCCCTTCATAAAACCATGCTGACTCACACAGATAGTGTTTTGAATTTCCAAATGGATAGTTTCTTCTTTTCTAGAGGTCTGCTGGCTTCTGATCAAACATTCACTCCCCCCAATTCGCTAAAATTGAACTATTTAAATAGAGATGCAATGACCTACTTACCTGATTTTTTTTGTTGGTAATACTTGTTTTAGTATTTTGAAATTATGCCATGAGATGTTACATCTGACCATTTCTGTCTGGAATTTTTTTTGAATGTGCCATTTTCACAAAATTTTCAGCCAATTACTTCATATAGGTTAATGGTTCTTTTAATACAGCATCTAAAGCAATTTCAGATGATGATAGATTATGTTTGTACACTAGCCACCTGTGGGGAAAGTTTAGTGTTCACCTTTTCAGTAATAGAAAAGAACTGAATAAAACATTGGCATTTTTATCATTAGAACATTGAATGCCAGAGTTGGTTGAATGGAAAACTGAGAATCTTTGCACAGTTAAATGTGAATTCAACCAACTTGAAGACAAAATGGGATAAAATTAATTCTTCAATTTGAGAAATATGAACTTCATGCAAGATTGCAAAAATTACACCAATTATCTTGTGTCAAAACATTCTGAAGAGGTGCAAGAGTTAGATTTACACAGTTTTTTTTTAGAATATGAAAGCCAGTCCTCAATAGAGGGAGAAATGTACAAGGTAGAAAGAATACTCACCATTCCACTGTTACACCAGTAGCTATTTTTCACTACTGATGGGTGGTAACAGGGTGATCTGTAGTCTTCCTTAAGAACAGAAAAAGGTATGGTTGATCTCACCAGAAAATTGTTTACTGCATTCCATCAGTATTTTATCCAATTTGGGATTATATTGTGAAAAAATATCCACACCCTCATGTGCATTGTCAGGAAGAAAATGGGCACATCAGCATGCATGTTTGGAAGTACAAATTCTACTTTCGAACTTGAAATTATCAAATCTTTGCATTGGTTTTAGTAAGTAGGTGAGTGCATGTGTGGAAACCTCAAGTATAGATGATGGGTATATATTGAAATTGAGTGAAAGAGACTGGTGATATCTTGTATAAATTCCTTGTTATGTGCAAGCATCTCACTTATTAAATCTATTTATTATAACTCAGACAACACAACAGAGATCCGTACACCTATTTTTGTGGATGCTGAAAGGCCTGGAGAATCTATTGGTCAAATAGTAGCAAAGAACCCCAGTTACAGCAGACTCTACAGGATTTGCCAGGGCAACTGAAGATTTTGATGGGCAATTCCCATGTGTTTGGAAACCTCTGGAAAGAAATTGGTGAATGTCAAAGAATTTGGAGGGTTTCACTTCAGTTATACGAATAGTTACCTAGGGAAACTTACATAATTAACATTCTACCTAACTTTTGGCTAAATATTAAGCTGATCTCCCAATTTACTTCAGGTGCCTCCCATTATAATTCTGCTAACCTGTTAAACTCCCATACCCGTAACCCAAGCCAAATTCCCCCACCAACAACAGTTTCCCTCCGAAAGACCAAAACAACCTTCGTTAGAACCAGTGCCAATGTCCTGTGCTCTCTGCCACTGACCACAACAAAGTATCCCACGAGCCCCAACATTGTCCTTCTATTGTTCCTGGCCCTACCAAGCTACACCCCCGAGAATCAATATCACCATCCCTGGTCCGTGCTGATATCAGCCCCTGCTAACAGCTCCCTCCACCTCACCTCCCCAATGCTTCTGATCACAACAGCCACCATTACCCAAAATCAATGTTGTCAGCCAGCATCCATTCCCCCATACCCATGAGAATCAACACTTATAAGCTTTGTTTTAGTACTGTCTGATCTACTTGCTGAGTTACTGGGATTTATTTTACACTAATAATGAGATATGGATTACCATGAAATGTGGTTTATTATTGTTGAAACACAGGATAGATATATGTACAATTTTACAAAACCTGTCTTTCCCTCCAATATCCTGAGTAACCTTACATTTTAAATGTCTATGTCCACAGACTAGTTTAAAATTGGCTTTAGGAGTGCAAAGTGTTAAGGAGCTTATGCTACCCTGATTACAGCTGGTCAAACTGGAGCTGAGGATGTTCCCTTTGATCATAAGGTTCCTATTTCTGGGTCCTGATGTTCTCTGGAGTGTGTGTGTATATCACTCGGATTTGAGTGGCTTCTTTTAACTAGTTATCCGGGTCATTTCCAAGTACAGTGGCTTAGCAGTAGATTGATGTAACAATACAATTGGCTCAATTTAAATTGAGTTTCTATCTCAGGAAGGATGTTACAAAAGACAATATTGGATATTGTAATTTCCCCTGTTGATAGGGCCGACGCTAGGAGCCGAGCTGTCTGAAAGACAGTTGTATCGAAACTCGGATCTATTGTTCCACCCAAAACTTGACTGTTGGATAGGTTGTTGATGAGACAGTAAAAAGTGAGGTCTGCAGATGCTGGAGATCAGAACTGAAAATGTGTTGCTGGTTAAAGCGCAGCAGGTCAGGCAGCATCCAAGGAACAGGAAATTCGACGTTTTGGGCACAAGCCCTTCATCAGGAATGAGGAAAGTGTGTCCAGCAGGCTAAGATAAAAGGTAGGGAGGAGGGACTTGGGGGAGGGGCGATGGAGATGTGATAGGTGGAAGGAGGTCAAGGTGAGGGTGATAGGCCGGAGTGGGGTGAGGGTGGAAAGGTCAGGAAGAAAATTGCAGGTTAGGAGGGCGGTGCGGAGTTCGAGGGAATCGGCTGAGACAAGGTGGGGGGGGAGGGGAAATGAGGAAACTGGAGAAATCTGAGTTCATCCCTTGCGGTTGGAGGGTTCCCAGGCGGAAGATGAGGCGCTCTTCCTCCAACCATCGTGTTGTTATGTTCTGGCGATGGAGGAGTCCAAGGACCTGCATGTCCTTGGTGGAGTGGGAGGGAGAGTTAGTGTTGAGCCACGGGGTGGTTGGGTTGGTTAGTCCGGGCGTCCAAGGGTTTTCCCTGAAGCGTTCCGCAAGTAGGTGGCCCGTCTCCCCAATATAGAGGAGGCCACATCGGGTGCAGCGGATGCAATAGATGATGTGTGTGGAGGTGCAGGTGAATTTGTGGTGGATATAGAAGGATCCCTTGGGGCCTTGGAGAGAAGTAAGGGAGGAGGTGTGGGTGCAAGTTTTGCATTTCCTGCGGTTACAGGGGAAGGTGCCGGAAGTGGAGGTTGGGTTGGTGGGGGGTGTGGACCTGACGAGGGAGTCACGAAGGGAGTGGTCTTTGTGGAACGCTAATAGGGGAGGGGAGGGAAATATATCTCTGGTGGTGGGGTCCGTTTGGAGCTGGCGGAAATGACGGCGGATGATACGCTGTATACGGAGGTTGGTCGGATGGTAGGTGAGAACCAGTGGGGTTCTGTTCTGGTGGCGGTTGGAGGGGTGGGGCTCAAGGGCGGAGGAGCGGGAAGTGGAGGAGATGCGGTGGAGGGCATCGTCGATCACGTCTGGGGGGAATCTGTGGTCTTTGAAGAAGGAGGCCATCTGGGCTGCACGGTATTGGAACTGGTCCTCCTGGGAGCAGATATGGTGGAGACGAAGGAATTGGGAATATGGGATGGCGTTTTTACAGGGGGCAGGGTGGGAGGAGGTGTAGTCCAGGTAGCTGTGGGAGTCAGTCAGTTTATAGTAGATGTCTGTGTTGATTCGGTCGCCCGAGATAGAAATGGAAAGGTCTAGGAAGGGGAGGGAGGAGTCTGAGACAGTCCAGGTGAATTTGAGGTCGGGATGGAAGGTGTTGGTAAAGTTGATGAACTGTTCAACCTCCTCGTGGGAGCACGAGGCAGCGCCGATATAGTCATCGATGTAGCGGAGGAAAAGGTGGGGGGTGGTGCCAGTATAGTTGCGGAAGATGGACTGTTCCACATATCTTATGAAGAGACAGGCATAGCTGGGGCCCATGTGGGTACCCATGGCAACTCCTTTAGTTTGGAGGAAGTGGGAGGATTGGAAAGAATCAAGGTGAATAACTTGCATATCTGTCTGGCTTGATTCAGTTTGACAGTGAATACTGTAAGCTTCCTGGCTTAATATCTCAGTTCCACTGTCTCATTAACACCTATGCAATATAATCAATCAAGGTTTTCGCACCTGTCTGTCTGGCCTAATCCAATTCCCAGCACACTGTTCTGTTGGTCAGTTTTCCCAGCATGCCATTCAGTTGGTCAATGTTACTTTCAGCATCCCAAAAGAGCTGTTATTTTATATAAAAGGGATAGTCCATGACCTAACCATCTCCCCCACTCACACCACTGCTACTCCTACCATCATCCTTCTATTGCCACCAATTGTGACACAACTACCCCCATCACTGCTGGTTCTGACATTACACCCCTACCCTGAACTCACTATCTCTTACCTGACACCAGATCCAGCTGGTACCCTAACCACCTGGCACCTTAACCCCTTCACCAGCTACCACTCTAACCCCACACATAACCGCTGGCAAAAGTGTCTTGCTGTGCTACTGCAGATTTAAATCGCACAACTTGGCAACTGAATGCTGTGAATAGGGATTAAAGCTTGACTCCCTTATTACAGCCCTGCATTGCAGGGATACTATGTTGGTTTCAGCTACATTCCACATTTCTGAAAGTGTTGCAATTCTCAGCTAGAAATGCAGTGCTCAGTGCTCATGCAAAACAAAATGGTGTGGCAAACTGCATGTGATTGCCACGCCAAGGAATATCTGAGCTAATGTTTGGTGATATATTAAGTGATGTAGACGGGAGCATGGAACTATAAAGAGACATTGATAGATTAAATGCATATACAAAACTGATTTTGATGGATTTTAATCTCTCGGGTGGATTTTAAAAAATCCATGGCACTATTTTGATGGAGAATCTGTGTTTGATTCTATATTTAGCCAGTTACCATTTGTTTACAGGGTTCTTAAAACTTGTGTGGCCATTCAGTGCACCAACAGCAAATAACAGCCAATAAAAATACAGTACATACCTACTCTGTAGAGTTGTTTCTATTAAGTGTTTTATTCTGTTCCTTATCCCTTTCTGTTGTCATTTTATCAGCATCTAATTCTAAAAGCACTTAAGGAGTTAATTTGGAATTTTATTTGCTCCTTCTAGTAGTAAGTCACAGTAGTCACAAACATTTCAGCAGCTGATCTATCTGATGACTGAAATGTATTACTTGCATTTTATTGGTGTTTTGATCGAAGGGTAATTTTCCATTTGAGAGAATGACCAGTTACCCAGGGTTCTTATAACTTGTGCGTCATTCAGCACACCACAAGAGCAAATAATTGTCAATAACCATACAGCATTTCAAATAAAGAAATATTTTGCATTTATAGAGCACCATTCATAAGCATCTGAAATGCTTTCCAGTAATTACAGTACTTTTGAAGTTATTGTGTAGGAAACACAGCAGCCAATTTGCACACAGGAATATAGTAGTAACTAGATAATCTGTTTGGTAATGTTTCATTGATCTAGACTAAGGAACCAGGGAATAGTTTTGCCACTCTTCACATTCAACTGGGATTCCAGATGAGGCTATGAATATAAACTCATCTGAAGGTTGACATCACTGAGTCTGCCAGTAGTGCATTGTCAGTCTGGATTATGGTGCTCCAGTAATGGGGTGGTCTCTTCAGTTTTAGACTAATTCAGAAAATAGCAGAGATTGGAGGTGAGAAACCTGTGGCCTGTCAGGATGAAAGCCCTTGGATCTTCTGCAGATCAGGCATGAGACTGGTGCAGCCAGCAGGATTTCAATTAATGTTAGGACCCAGGAAGCGAAAGTCCCAGCTGTCATGAGCTGCTAGCCAGAGACTGACTGCCCCGGTGCCTTAGTGCTCACCAGCTGATGCAGGGAGAGCACTCCAGGATTCTTTGGATGGAGGTTTTGAGGGGGTTTTGAGGGGGTTCTTGCAGTATTGGGATCATAGGGAGTAGAGACCCTTTATGGACCAGTCCAGAGACATAGGAAACTTCAGCAGTGGGCCCTAGTCCATTAATCATGGATTGATTAATACAGGTTGAGTGATCCTATCCCCTCTATCTAATACAGAGGCTGACTGGCTGCCTTTACTTGTTCAGGCAGCAAAGTCTTTCTTGTTCTTCCAGAAGCTAAAATAATCTCAGCCTGGGCAGAACAATGCTTTTACATTGCAATTAATTTGATTGATGATTCTCTTGGCTATAGATCCTATGTTGGTTTGGATTTTGCATCCCCGTTGAGCTGGATCTTTCTGTTCTCTCTCACTCACTCACTCACTCACTCAATGAAGAAAAGAATTACTGGTGCTCTTGGTGTTGCTCCTTCTGCTCTTGACACTGTTGATTTTGCTTGGTGCTGTTCATCTTGTTCCCATCAGAGGGCATAGGCTATTCCCATTCCACATGAATACTGACAGCAGGAAAGGACAGATTAAAGTGAGTAACGTTCAAGACTTCGAACAGATTGGACATCTCCTGACAAACAGCAAAAGGACACCCTCAGGAGAACTGCTATGGACTCTGACCATTCATCTAGGCATGACTGCAGCTATTCAGTTTCATTGTTTGACAGTTTCTTAGTCTGTCTGTTTCACTGAAAAAACACTTGCCACTATGCATTCACCTGCCTGATCCTGGTAAATTGCTCATAGCTCTGGAAATCCATGGATTAAGTTCTGAACTCAGTGCTTCATTTCATATTTCGACTGCTTATCTGACACTTTCATGACTTTTTACAAATCTGCCTTGGTTAAACTTGAAAGGAATGAGATCATTTGGGAATACAATGGACAGAACCTTATAGAGATCTGAGGGGTGTGATCTATGGCATAATGTAAGCAAGTATGGTGAGTCCCACCTGAACATTGAGATCATAGAGTCATAGAGATGCACAGCACGGAAACAGACCCTTCGATTTAACTTGCCCATGCCGACTAGATATCCTAAATTAATTAGATTAGATACAATGTGGAAACAGGCCCTTCGGTCCAACAAGTCCACACCGACCCGCCGAAGCGCAACCCACCCATATCCCTACATTTACCCCTTACCTAACACTACGAGCAATTTAGCATGGCCAATTCATCTGACCCGCACATATTTGGACTGTGGGAGGAAACCGGAGCACCCGGAGGAAACTCACGCAGACACAGGGAGAACGTGCAAACTCCACACAGTCAGTCGCCTGAGTCGGGAAATGAACCCGGGTCTCGGGCGCTGTGAGGCAGCAGTGCTAACCACTGTGCCACCGTGCCGCCCATAATCTAGTCCAATTTACTAGCACTTGGCCCACATCCATCTAAACCTTCCTATTCATATAGCCATCCAGATGTCTTTTAAATGTTGTAATTGTATCAGCCTCCACCACTTCCTCTGGCAGCTCATTTCATACACACACCACTCTCTGCATGTAATGTTTCATTGATCTAGACTAAGAAACCAGGGAATAGTTTTGCCACTCTTCACATTCAACTGGGATTCCAGATGAGGCTATGAGTTAAAATCTCATCTTAAGGTTAACATCACTGAGTCAGTCAGTAGTGCGTTGTCAACCTGGATTATGGTGCTCCAGTAATCGGGGGGTCTTCCATAACTTCAAACGTACTGTAATTACTGGAAAGCATTTCAGATGATTATGAAAGGTGCTCTATATATACAAAATATTTCTTTATTTAAAATTATGGTTATTGACAATTATTTGCTATTCTGTATATGTGGTGTGCTGAATGATCCTTAGGTCTTTTTTACATCTTTCCCCTTTTACCCTAAACCTATGCCCTCTAGTTCTGAACTCCCCCACCCCAAGGAAAAGACCTTGTCTATTTACCCTGTCCATGCCCTTCATGATTTTATAAACCTCTATAAGGTCACGTCTGATGTTCCAGGGAAAACTTATGCTTTCTGGCAATATACTGACTGGGCAATTACGAGATGATGTTTGAGGATTAATATTTGTTAAATTCATCATGGCTTATGTCATTAATATTCAGTTTTCCATCTTACCAAACATGCCAAACAAGATAGATGTTGGGAAAAATTGATGAGGTCACCAGAACAGGTGCATGGCAGATTTAGCTCTCCATTTGGATGGAAACCAGAGACCAGCGTCTTAGGGCATGCTCCATTGGCATCAGCCACACAGACCCATATCCATGGATATTGGCAGCCAACCTCGGAGAACCCTCATGGTAGATCCCTGATCTACTTATAGGCTACATGCTGCGCACACGGATCAGCTGACATGGATTGCAGCATTGACTTCCAGTTCTGTAAGCCATTGCCATACCTGAACCTTGCAGGTTCACACTGAAGGAAAAATTACACTGCTTACAGGATGCTTCTGTACTTCAATACTGTCCCTCAAGCTACACCAGCAACTGTCATTGTAATATTGCAGCAAGGAAACTGAGCACTTGGGGACATGCACCTAGCTCATGGATTGAACCAGGCTGCACCTTTGGACTCTTCACTCACAGTTATAAAACTCACTCACTCTGAGCCTACCTGAATGTTCACAGTATCCGAGGCTTGAATTGCCTTGCCTTGTCTTTTTGTGCTTTGCTCTCTCAGCCAGCAATGCCAGGTTCATACTATAGATGTCTTGCTTTGCAGTTTAGTTCAGGCAGAAAGCTTTTCATAGTTGTTAGCAGACCTCATCCAAGTCCAAGGGAATAGCCTTCACTCAGGGTGTCCCGATATAATGTATCAAGGACTGCATCTGATCATAAGAAATAGAACAAGAGTAGGCCATTTGGCCCCCTCAAGCCTGCTCCATCATTCAATACCATCGTGTCTGATCTGACATTTCTCACATCCTTTCCCCATAACCCTTGATTTCCCTACAGATCAAGAATTTATCTATCTCAGCCTTAAATACACAAGGATTCTACCCTTACAGCTCTCTGTGACAAGGAGTTCCAAAGACTCTGAAATAACTGCACGAAGGCCGGTGCCCAGTCACCAAGTCACTCTTTATTTACTCGTGTACAATCCAGTAGCTCTGGACAGCCAGCCCAGAGTCAGTCATCAACTGAGGAGATTCTAATCTCCTGGTTATATGTTTCTTTTGCAGAATACTGTTCAATTTATGCAGTCATTTAAATATTGAATGTAAGTGCTTTTCGAAATAAACTGCATTAGTTTATACAGTGCATTTATTAGTATTCAGAAAGCACTTTTGTTTAAAAACACGTAGTAATCATGCATTTCACTGAGTTGCCAGTCCACACGCAAAGGCTGGGGCCCACATACTAAAATAATGGCATAGATACCAGGAACAATCACCAAGTCACCCTTGATTTACTTGTGCACATTACACTGCCTGTGGCCAACCAGCTCAGAGTTAGCGCTCAACTGAGGTGATTCTAATCTCCTGGTTATACTGGTCAGCAAAGCTTTCCTGATTGGGGTTGTTAAACTGGGCCAATCAAGAAGCTTGTACTTAATCAGTTCAACCTGGTTCCAGTCACGACACTCTCAATTCCTTCTCATCTGGAAATAGCATCCCTTTATTCTGAGACTACGTCCTCAGCATTTACCCTCTCAAGCTTCTTATGAATCCTATGTGTTTCAATGAGATCATATCTCATTCTTCTAAACTTCAGTGAGTAGAGTCCCAAACTGTTTAAACCTTTGCTCATGAGAGAATCTGTCCATACCAAGGATTATTTTAGTGAATCTATGTAGAACTGGCTCAAACGAAATAATATCTTTGCTTAATTAAAAGGACCAAATATGCTCACAGTACTCCAGATGTGGTCTCACCAGCACCTTGTACATTTGTAGTAAGATTTCCCCATTCTTATGCCCTTGAAATAAGAACCAACATTCCATTACCCTTACTGATTACCTGCTGTACCTATGTGCTAGCTTTCTGTATTTTGTACACAATCACCCCCAAGTCCCTTTATGTTGCAAGTTTCTGCAGTTTTTCTCCATTTAAATAATACTCTGTTCTTCTGTTCTCCTTCCAAAATGAACGACTTTACAGTTTCCTACATTATACTTCATTTGCCGACCTTTCGTCCACTTGTCTGTATATTTTTCTGTAAATTGTTTGGTATCCTTCTCGCAACTCACATTTTCGTTTATTTTTGTGTCAAAATGCGACAGGAAGGATAGAAAGGGAGGCAAGAGAGGAGGGGAAGTGGCATTTTTGATAAGGGATAACATTACAGCTGTGCTGAGGGAGGATATTCCCAGAAGTACATCCAGAGAAGTTATTTGGGTGGAACTGAGAAATAAGAAAGGGATGATCACCTTATTGGGATTGTATTATAGACCCCCCAATGGTCAGAGGGAAATTGAGAAACAAACTTCTAAGGAGATCTCAGCTATTTATAAGAATAATAAGGTAATTATGGTCGGGGATTTTAACTTGCCAAACATCGACTGGGACTGCCATAGTGTTAAAGGTTTAGATGGAGAGGAATTTCTTAAGTGTGTACAAGACAATTTTCTGATTCAGTATGTGGATGTACCTACTAGAGAAGGTGCAAAAGTTGACCTACTCTTGGGAAGTAAGGCAAGGTAGGTGACTGGGGTATCAGTGGGGGAGCACTTTGGGGCCTGTGACCATAATTCTATTCATTTTAAAATAGTGATGGAAAAGGATAGACCAGATCTAAAAGTTGAAGTTCTAAATTGGAAGAAGGCCAATTTTGATGGTATTAGGCAAGATCTTTCGAAAGCTGATGGGAGGCAGATGTACAGAGGTAAAGGGACAGCTGGAAAATAGGAAGCTTTCAGAAATGAGATAACGTGAGATAACGAAAGTATATTCCTGTCAGGGTAAAAGGGAAGGCTGGTAGATATAGGGAATGCTGGATGACTAAAGAAATTGAGGGTTTGGTTCAGAAAAAGAAGGAAGCATGTGTCAGGTATAGACAGGATAGATCGAGTGAATCCTTAGAAGAGTATAAAGAAAGTAGGAGTATACTTAAGAGGGAAATCAGGAGGGCAAAACGGGGACATGAGATAGCTTTGGCAAATAGAATTAAGGAGAATCCGAAGGGGTTTTACAAATATATTAAGGACAAAAGGGTAACTAGGGAGAGAATAGGGCCCCTCGAAGATCAGCAAGGCGGCCTTTGTGTGGAGCCACAGAAAATGGGGAGATACTAAATGAATATTTTGCATCAGTATTTACTGTGGAAAAGGACATGGAAGATATAGACTGTAGGGAAATAGATAGTGACATCTTGCAAAATGTCCAGATTACAGAGGAGGAAGTGCTGGATGTCTTGAAATGGTTAAAAGTGGATAAATCCCCAGGACCTGATTAGGTGTACCCGAGAACGCTGAGGGAAGCTAGAGAAGTGATTGCTGGGCCTCTTGCTGAGATATTTGTATCATCGATAGTCACAGGTGAGGTGCAGGAAGACTGGAGGTTGGCAAACGTGGTGCCACTGTTTAAGAAGGGCGGTAAAGACAATCCAGGGAACTATAGACTGGTGAGCCTGACCTCGGTGGTGGGCAAGTTGTTGGAGGGAACCCTGAAGGACAGGATGTACATATATTTGGAAAGGCAAGGACTGATTCGGGATAGTCAACATGGCTTTGTGCGTGGGAAATCATGTCTCACAAACTTGCTTGAGTTTTTTGATGAAGTAACAAAGAAGCTTGATGAGGGCAGAGCAGTAGATGTGATCTATGTGGACTTCAGTAAAGCATTCGACAAGGTTCCCCATGGGAGACTGATTAGCAAAGTTAGATCTCATGGAATACAGGGAGAACTAGCCATTTGGATACAGAACTGGCTCAAAGGTAGAAGACAGAGGGTAGTGGTGGAAGGTTTTTTTCAGACTGGAGGCCTGTGACCAGTGGAGTGCCACAAGGATCGGTGCTGGACCCTCCACATTTTGTCATTTACATAAATGATTTGGATGCGAGCATAAGAGGTAAAGTTAGTAAGTTTGCAAATGACACCAAAATTGGAGGTATAATGGACAACGAACAGGGTTACCTCAGATTACATCATGATCTGGACCAAATGGGCCATTGGGCTGAGAAGTGGCAGATGGAGTTTAATTCAGAAAAATGCGAGGTGCTGCATTTTGGGAAAGCAAATCTTAGCAGGACTTATACACTTAATGTTAAGGTCCTAGGGAGTGTTGCTGAACAAAGGGACTTTGGAGTGCAGGTTCATAGCTCCTTGAAATGGAGTCGCAGGTAGTTAGAATAGTGAAAAAGGCGTTTGGTATGCTTTCCTTTATTGGTCAGAGTATTGAGTACAGGAGTCGGGAGATCATGTTGCAGCTGAACAGGACATTGGTCAGGCCACTGTTGGAATACTACGTGCATTTCTGGTCTCCTTCCTATCGGAAAGATGTTGTGAAAGTTGAAAAGGTTCAGAAAAGATTTATAAGGATGTTGCCAGGGTTGGAGGATCTGAGCTACAGGGAGAGGCTGAACAGTCTGGGGCTGTTTTCCCTGGAGTGTCGGAGGCTGAGGGGTGACCTTATAAAGGTTAACAAAATTGAGGGGCATGGATAGGATAAATAGACAAAGGCTTTTTCCTGGGGTTGGGGAGTCCAGAACTAGAGGGCATAGGTTTAGGATGAGAGGGGCATCCTAAAAGAGACCTAAGGGGCAACGTTTTCACGCAGAGGGTGGTACATGTGTGGAATGAGCTGCCAGAGGATGTGGTGGAGGCTGGTACAATTGCAACATTTAAGAGGCATTTGGATGGGTATATGAATAGGAAGGGTTTGGAGGGATGGTATGGTGTCATGGCTTACTCTTGATTCTGGGAATCAAGAATCAACATGATTCTGGAAAATTCCACCTTAGTGCCACTCCATCCAGCAGTACCCTGCACACAAAGTGGTAGGCATTGATTTCTTCCTGTCTGACATGTCCAGAGCTATGTCAGCAAACATACAGGGCAGCTCCACATTGACAGTCCTTGTCTGGGTGCAAAATGAGCTTTTAAAAATGATGTGAGTGCAAGCAAGGCCAGTGAATTCCAGGATATCAGCTGAGTGGCAAGTTTTGCCAGGAATAGCATGTGGCAAGATGGGGAAGAAAAATAGTAGGGACCATAGGGTGGGGTAGGTAATTACTGAGGTGAGTTTGGTAAGATACACAACACAACTTGGACTTAGACAAAAAAATTCTAACATTCAGCCGAATGTCACTTTTCCGAGGTTTAACTCTGCTACAGCCCTGAACCAATCTCTGCTTGTCATTCTGTTCAGTATGTTAGTGTGCAAAGTCTCCCATAGGAATACCTACATAAATATACTTACATTCTCCTTTCTTTAATGCTCGGCAATTTGTGACTGAATGTTCCAGTTAAAACAGATTTTGATATTAAACCTAAATAGCATTTTGAATTTACAATGCTGAAAATTCATTAATGTTGTAGGCTGAAGCCATTATTGCGTTAAGATGTCCTGTTGGAAAAGGTTTGATGGTAAGATGAGTTCTGGCATGAATCCATAGTACAAGCTCTTCCATAATTTAGGACTTAATGGTTCACCTCAGTAACTGACATTTTAGTGATTGTGAGTGTAGAAAGATCGATGAACTTGATTCCTTTTCATGTCAGACTTACATAAAGAAATACATATCTGAATCCATTGCAGGAAGTATCTATGTCCTGTAGATTTTTATGTCAAAAGTTAAGAAATTTATATATAAAAATCATGATTTACAATATTGTTTCAACAACATAAAGTTTCAATTTATTTAAATCAGAATATCTCCCTGCAAATTTAAATAATGATGTAGCTATTCCAGGATTTTCATAGTTTATGTGAATCATTTTGTTTTCCAAGTCCTTTTCAGTTCTGACATGATCATAAATGGAGGAAATACTGCTAGTATAACCACTTAGAAAATAGTCTGACAGCTTCTCACTCATTGCTTTTCTTCTAAATTGTTTCTATGTTCAGTTCTATTTCTTTGTTGGTACAGTTCTGGAAGATACATTAGTATTTTGTATACATTGATGTTGTTTGCAAATCCTTCTCTGAAAAATGTGATGGAGTTTGCACTTTATGTTTTAAATACAGGAAGGACACTCCAATCGTGGCCGAGTCCAGAAGCTAGGGTCAGTATAAGGATACAGGGTAAACCATGTAGGACTGAGATGAGAAGAAATTTCTTCATCCAGAGAATGGTTAGTCTTTGGAGTTCACTACCACAGAAAGCAATTGAAGCTGAAACATTGTATGATTTCAAGAAAGAGTTGAATATAGCACTTAGGCTAAAACAGGAACAGGCTATTGTATTGGATGATCAGCCATGATCATAATGAGTGATGGAACAGGCTTAAAGGGCCAATTAGGCTATTCCTGATTCTATTTTCTGTTTTGTGTAGCATCACCTTTGTGGGCCGGTGTTCAAATTTTATTCTATAACAGTCCTTAAAGCACATGAGGATTTTCCACTATGTTAACATGGAAGTTGCTTTTGCTAATTTAATGTTTGTAAACAATCTTGAATTCTTACTAATTAAATTACAGTAAAACTTAGCACTTAATTTGCATATATTCTACATTTTTAGGTTATGAGTCATTTGATTAAATTTTTTCTTTGTTTGTAAAATAATCAAACCAAACATATCATAACTTTGCATGAATTATGCCGCATGAGACAGAAAGTGTGATGGACAAATGAATGCAGGGTTACCTTGTGTATGCTCATATTCTTAAATTAAAAAGCTATTGGTCAGAAAGTTACCAAGTTTTGCAGCATAGTTCAACTTAAAAAGAAGTCCTGAACTAGTTAATGTTGCAAACTACATTCACTGACTTGTAAAAAGAATTGAATTTTAAATCTAATCTTGCAGGTAGAGGAAAGTCTCTTAATTGTGAAGTCAGCATCCTTTGTGCTTCAATTTACAGATAATAACTACAAACACATTCTGAGTTCAGTAATTCATATTTATCTTTTATTTATGAGTCAAGTTAAGGATACATGCTCTGAATATGTTCTCTTATATGTAACTCAAAAGTGTTCATCTTCCCACAGTAATTCAGAAACTTCTATGAATTTCCAGGTTTGTTCGTCTTCTTACGAAACAGCTGCCAAGCCTTGCCCCCAAGAACAGTATTTCCAGGAATCCCCTTATCAGTACAGAAGGGATTCCTGGGAAAACTGGACCCTGAGGAGAAGGTCAGTGGAAGATTGGAAGTGATGTTGTGGAAAGAGACAAAATATTCTCAAGAGGAACACCATCCTGCATTTTGTGTCTTATTACCTACAGGCAAGAGAGTCTGACAGCGCCTCTCTGTAGATTTATTTAGGAAAGATATAAACGTTTATGTAAAAACATGAGTAACTTTAGGATCATGTTAAGAAGGTATACATTTATGAATGGAAACTCCAGGATTCATCAGAAATGCATTCTACAATGAAACATATTATGAGAGTTGTATTGAATTTGTTACACTAACTTTGCAACTAGCAAGTTTTCTGCAGCTTCAATTCCAGGGTTGACTTTCATTCAACAGAAGTGTGGTGTCAGAGAATCTCTGGTGAAGGTGACAACCATCTTAAAATTGGTAACAGGAAGATGGGAAGTGGAATGAATTGTGCATGCTGACCTTTGGAACCCAGTTCTCTGACTCCCGTTGAATCAAAATTCTCACAGACAGCTTTACTTCGCAAAATGTATGTTTCTATCTCAAAAATCAAAAAGGAAAATGCTAGAAATTCACAGCTGCAGGTCAATCAGTATTTTAAAAATCAAGCTGTTCTGGATTTTTATTAATAGTTTCACTCAAAATTGTTAACCAGCATTTCTCCTTCGGATGCTAAGTTGGTTCACAATTGCGGCAATCATTACTTTTATACCCGCTTCCTTAAAAAAAATTTTCCTTTTAATTCCCTGGTATTTCAAAGAGGCAATTAATTGCCATCTTAGTAAAATAGGAATAGCAAGTTGGGCTGAATCTGAAATTAAATCTGATGATATATCTTATAAACTAATTATTGTTCAATTCCTTAGTACAATGACAAAACCATTAATAAGATTTTAAAAATGTGCATGTTGATAATTGAATTTCAGAAAGGTAACATGGTTATTAATATGTATTATTATAATAATTGAATGTTTCTATCTTCAACCGACATTGATCTTGATGAAGTTATAAAGCAGAACTGTGGTGCAGAAATTCTGATTACTTGTAGAGCAGATTTGACAGATTGTAATCTACTTTTAGGTGGCCCACATACCTATTGGTGACTTTTCCTGCCTGAAATCTGAGATTGGATTATCCTGAATATGTTCATCCAGGGGAATCCAGGGAAAAAGGCACTCAGTGGAGGAGGAGCATTATAAATTAAGACACACCACTTCCTATGGCATTTGTTGCGTATATATTGGGTCCAGGACTGAATCAAAGCCAGGCTGGGAGATTTGAGCCAGAGGGTGGGGACTACTGCTGGGATTATTGGGTCAGAGATTAGTGGCTATCAGGTTTGATGGGATCGGGCTAGTGAGGCGCCTTTTCGGTCTGGCACCTGTGTCAGACTGGTTAGCTCCTGTGGGGTTGGTGATGTTCAGGGAGTGTTGGTGTCGAGTCAGGAGAGACCGGGTTGTGCCTGGGTAGGGGATTGGGGTGGGTGTGCTGTCATGTCAAAGAGGTGTCACGACAGGGTAGGCCGAGTCTGGTTTGGTGGGAGGAGATCAGGGTTGGGTCAGAGTAGAGTTGGTATCAGGTTGTGCAGGGTCCAGTGGGAATGGTGGAAGAGGTAAGGTCTGGCTGGGAATGGGGTGCCATGGATTAGAGATGTGTGGAAGGGATCAGGGGGAGTTGTAGTTGTGGGTGGAGTAGTCAATGGTAGTTCAGGGTTTCAGTTTAACAGTTAGTTTGGAGTTAGAATAGCATGTTAATCCAACCTATCCAGGGTGACAATTAAGCTTGAGTTGGAACCTGACTTTTCAGAGGATTTTTAGATCCAGAGAATTGCCCATTACAATTTTCAATTTTCTGGATGATTCTCGTGGAAGTAAGTCACGTTAGGAATGCTGCATCATGATGATGTGCAACTCTCGTCTGCATAAAAGACTTATGACAATGGGAATGTTGTAAACAATGTGTTCTTAAACATGCTATGTATTTTCTTTCTTAGAGTACTGTACAAAAGTAGCATGAATTGTGGGATTCATGGAATGAGATAAGGAAATGGATTGGGAATGGCATCATTAGAAAGGTGATCCTTTATATGTACAGATATGTTGCAAGTAATTCTGCACATCAATGCTTGACATCTCTAAGTAATGTTAACAATCCTGTTGTATTCTTAAATTCTGAGATATTGCAGCTATATTAATATTAATTCAAGAGATGAACAATGTGCAATACAATGATAATGTGGGAAGATAACATTCAGGATTGATTGCTGCAGATTGTTGTCTCCCATGACAATAACATTTGACATCCTTTTAAATTTAAACAAACCTGGCAGTTTTTAGAATGCAATGATATTATTCCCTCACAGAACATATTACATTCACATTCTCTGAACATTGAAAAGTGATGCCACTAAAATATACAGCATGGACTCATTCTTGCAAATTCTTTTTCCAAATTTCTTGTGGAGCAACTGTTTTCTCGTGTCTCAGCAGATGCACAATTACGGACAGGAAAAGAGCTTGAACCATGAGAAGATGACCTTCTGATAAGGCATATTTTTCAAGTTCCCATGGGTTTGTACTAATGAAATCTGACTGTTGTTTGGATATATTTATTTTAATGAGTTTGTGTATGACAAAAAAGGGGCCCTTCTTGCTTAGCATGAATAGTTCTAAAACAAAATGATGCTTCAACTGTTAGCAGCTTACAGTCAAAAGAATGCATAGCTTGGATCGCCAAACTGTGTATTTCATTTTAAAGGCAATTGGTAATGCCACCCAATGATAGCTATTAATTTTTAAGTACAGCACCTAAAATTCTGAAGAAAGTCGTTCAATAGGGCTACAACTTCAAATATATTTATTTTGATATTCAACAAAAAATATACCTTTGATGATACTTATGTCAGAATCTGTGGCTGAAGCAAAGATGGAAAACTTGCCAACCGTATCAAGTGCACTCTATAAATGCAACAAAAGAAGTCTACACATTACCTTCATTCTATGTGGTGATATTCTGCTCTACGTTCAAGGCCGTTTCCATTGCTGCAGTGTTCATCCTCCAGAGCTACAGTGCTTCATCTCAGACTCACAACTGACCAGAGATGCAGCACTGCACCTCTGGCTGATTCACATATGAGGCCTCAATCTCCAGTGTTCATTGTAGAGGCCTACAATGGGGAAATTTAGTTTTTCAGTTGTTAAGTAAGAGATTCAGGTGGTGGGTGGAGATTTTTAAATAAAAAAATAAACTGCTGTCAACATCTGCTTTTAATACAAAATCTCCTATTACTCCCTGGCATCAACCAAATCCCCCCAAAAAATTCAACAATTCTTAATTCCTCTTGTAGACTCAATGATCATGAAAGCGAAAATGCACCCATTGAACATAAAGAAGGGGAAATTTAAATTATCTAGCATATGCAAGAGAAAATGAATTATTTGAGTTCCATTTCCCTTGCGAAAACCAGGCAGATGAGTAATTAATATTACTCAGTTCATTCATCAATTTTGGAGTTGGCAGATCCTTTTTAACATATGCATTGGTAATGCCATTAGCACCCAATTGCATATTTTTCATTAGGAGCAATTGATGAAAGAAGCAGTGAAGAGACCAGAAAAAGCAACCTTTTTTTCAAAAAAAAACTTCTCTTGTGTAACAGTGAGAAACAGAAGCATTTCTCCCGTTCCACCAGGTTTGCACTGCTACAATCATCCAGAAAATACTATCACAAAACAGAAAATTCAACTTTTAAAATGAAAGCACACTTCTCTTTGTTTTTTTTTTGACATTAACTAATTTGTGCATTTAAATAAGTAATTCATCAATTAACTAAATAGCCAAATAAAATCCTCTACCATAAATATTGGACGACTGGATAAATTATTGGATAATTTTAAAACACTGCTACAATTTAATCTGACTGATAAATGCCTCTTGTTGTTGATATTAATTAGAACCACATTTTAATTTTTCATTTCTTAAGCATTGTGAGACACAATATTTTCAACAATAAATTAACCTTGCCATGTACTTGACCTACTTTATATGTAAAATTATTACCTGTGAAGACACTACAAAATCAATGTTTAATTCACTTAAAATGCAATCTGTTATGTGTTATATTCAAAACCGTTTCCTGTTCAAAAATAGACAAGTGCTTAGGGTTTAAGAGGTTGAAGGCAGATCGTGGAAAAATGAAGTTAGCTATTAGTTGGATCTTTGTTCCCAGAGTTTCAAACTTGTTGACCTTTTGACCTGGTGATGTACATTGGCTGTCCTCTTAGTCCCAGTTCCTTGCTCAATAATGCACGACTGTGGTTGGGCACACCTTTAAAGAAAAGGAAATCATGAATTTCCATTCCTCACCAAACTGGGAAGAAAAGTATAGATTCGATCAGAGTTGCGAAGAAAAATAATTATGTTTTACGTACTATTCACTTGAACAGCAGTATCAATTTGGAAGTCAATATCTGGGACAGAGTCATAAAGTGTCAGTAAGTTAGTTCCGTTTTATCCATACATATTAAATGAAGGAGAGATCGAATATTAATTTATGAAGAAATAAGTACAATATTTCATTCAGACAATAGTTTGGTCTATAAAATAGTTTGCATTTCAGATCAAATAATATTCCTGAAATTGCTGGAAAAACTCAGCAGGTCTGGCAGCATCTGTGGAGGGAAATCAGAGCTAACATTTCGGTCTAGTGACCCTTTCTCAATCTTTGTTTCTGATTTACAGCTTCCATAGTTTTGATTTAATATTCCTGAATAATCAACTTTATTTTTCAATTATTGACTGGTATTCAATTGAACACATAATCAGAGTTAATCTAGACAACCTCATCTATGTAAATCCTTTGTCTTTCACCATCCTTCTTACCCATTTCATTTTCTGTATAAATCCCAAGTTCTCTCCACTTATTGTCTTGATGCAGTTTCTTCCTTCCATTCCCACACTCCTGTGTCACATAGACTTTTGACTCATGAGGGCATGACACCAGTTTTCCCACACGTGGGATTTAGGATTTCTCCCAGGAGTTAGCAAGTTTATGACCAGCTCTTTACGATGTTTTGTTAACCCTTCAGGAACAATCTTTTCCAAAACGCTAGCTGATTTAAAAACATTGCTATTCTCATGACTGTCAGCTTCACAGCAGATGTGGATCTTTTATAGTTAAAGTAGGTTTGATTATTAGACTCCTGATTTAAAACTTGATGCAGACCCAGGTAATCATTATTATAAACACTAATCGTTTCAGCGAGAAAACCCAGCCTCACAATACATATCATATGTAACAATGTATGGAAACTCATTAGCAGGGAAGATTAGTTTTTCAGTTATGAAGTTTATTAATGATCAGAACCTGCAGCACAGTTTGCCATTTCGCCTGTCATCATTCGAATTGCATTAATCCATTTCCATTGCTCTATCTCCATAGTTCAGCAAATATTACTTTTTCATACATTTTTCCAATTCAATTTTGAAAAGTTATGATGGAATCTGCTTCAGTACCCTTTCATTCAGTGCATTCTAGATCATAAAAGCTAGCTGCTTATTTCACTCTCTCAAGTTGACTCTGATCCTTTTGACGAAGACCTTAAATCCATTTCTTTACTGATGCTTCTAAAACTGGAAACAGTTTCTCCTAATTTACTACATCAAAATTACTTCAACATTTTGAACACCTTTACTAAATCGCCCCTTAATCTTCTGAAGTAGAAACCCTCATTGTTACAACTGAGATTAATTTAATAAATCACCTATGCATCCTGTCAAAGGTGTTGACATCCTTCTTAGTTATTTATATTCTGCTGGAATTTTTTAGATGACAGGAAATAGAGTTGTCAAGTTACATAATGTATAAAAATATGTGATTTTATTTACCACTAGTGAAAACTCAAGGTCCTGTAGTGGAAGTTAATTGCTTTTCATGTATATTTTGTTTGCTATTTAACTAACACCTAATGTGTGGTATACATTTTCACATGAAACTGGCACCAAATCACCGATATAATACATTTTCTTCTGTACTGTGTGGTCTTCAGGTATAGCACATGTGCATATACTTATACCAAACATGCATTTTTATAGTTGAAACAACATTATGGATATAATCCTAATATTTGCATACTTTATCAATTGAGCTGGGCTCATTAGATGTAAACATAAGATGTGATGTTCTCATGAGTAACCAATCTCTAATATTTAGACTTATTGCTGATCAATGTTGACTAAAATTTTAATTTAAAACAAACCTTCAGGTTTGTAAGGCTGTTGTACTTCTTAAGTGAAATTAATATATTTTGTCTTTTTTTCTATTACTTAATGTATAGCTACCAAAACTAAGCCACTTCACATCACATAAGTGCTGTTTTTATCTTTCTTTGAATAATTCTCTCATTTAGTTTAAAAGATTTAACCATTTACAAAAATGAATTGAATATTTAAGCTGTTGCAGCTGTTCGTTCAACAGTATAAATATTTATGACCTTTAAAGGAGCTTTACATTATAGTTGACCATCCTGATATATATTACATACATATATGCTTGAAAAGAATTGCATGTTAAACAATTTGTGTGTGGCCATATTGGACATTGTTAACAGAGATCTTGACTGGCCAATTGCCAAAGCACCTTAAAAAAGGTACTAAAACAGAAAACCCTGGAAAGACTTAAAAGGTCTGACAGCATCTGGGGAGAGAGGAAGAGTTAATGACTTAAGTCATCCGATAAATTGCTTCTTTGGTAACAACTCATACTCAGGAGCGAAACACATGAGAATCACACAGATGGGGCTGGACCTGGAGAGAAATCTGAAGGGTTGTTATTGAAATGAAAGGCTGATGAATCCCAAGTTGGGTCACTTACTGGATGTGAGTGAGCAATGTAAAGAGCTACCTACCATGTGTGGCTTTGGGACAAAGGAAGCTGAAGAAAGGAGGTTCACAGAGCCAAGTTGGGGATGCTTCTTGGATCTTCCCAGTGGGTAAATGTCCCACACTCTAAGCCTTCTTTCTTCAGCTCCCTCTGTCCCAAAACCATTCTGTCACAGGCTCAGAGCTCCAGTCATATACCATCTTGCAGAGGGCACCCCCCACCCCCTCCCCCAACCTGGTAATGTTTTCAGAAATAATATTGATTATTTATGAGTCTTTTGAGGATGTCTCCATATCGATGTACCATCACATTATTCTGCATTTTGCTGCAGCATCTCCTCCTTAAGGTGGAGTTGCTGCAGGACAATTCAATGATCTCTCCTGACAATCTGAAATGTTGGGTGGGTCTTACATTTTGTTGGTTAAGTGTCAGTTTTATTGTGTTTTACAGATGTTCTGATCATTAAGGTCTAAGACTATTTTGCTGCATCATACTCAACTTGCCTCATTAACTACTATTCCTGCCCTTTATGCACCTCTCTCCATTCTAGGTTTTGCTGTAACCACAACTGGCATACTTGACACTGGGTCCCATCTTTGAAAGCCTGTGTGCACTGAGAGACTGATAGTTCAAAAATGCCCTGAACAGTTTTGCCCCAGGTATGGTAGAAGAGAAAACTGGTGCCTCAATTTGCAGACAAAAACCTAGAGGTCATGTTGGACAAGGTGGTGCAGAGACAAAACTTTGTTTTCCCTCAGGTCCATTGGTGGATGCCATGATACCAGACCATGCCAGCCTGGTCTGAGGTTGCCACACGGGTCACTGCAGCCTCAGCTGTCAGAAGGATTGCAGATGCCAATAGAAGGTCAATGATTTTCTCCATTCTGCCAGAATAATCACTATTATATTCCTTCTGCTACCTTACACTCACTCGATTTCTGCTACTGTATCCACGTCTCTCTGAGGCTGCTCTACCACTCCCATTGTTTCATGCACCATTTTTCCTCACTCATATTGCCCACTTCAAACCCCAACACCACTAATCCTGCATGCCCTCTGCACTCACATGAGACACCGCTCCATGTATTCCAAAAGTAACATCCACTCCACCCAAATTCATCTCCCTTTAATACCTGCCTCTTTCTCATGACAGAGGGAAAACAGCCCACAATAGGACAGAAAAAAAGAATCAAGATAGGTAGTGAACTTCCTGACGTTCAGCTCTTCATTCTTTATGAGAGGAGAATCTTGACTTTGGTCATTGTGAGTGCTGACTGATTCCATCCAAACCCTTAGTCTGGTATTGCAGGCTGACCTTGACTTACTGTGCAAAGATCAGTGACTGAAGGCTATATCTGCCTTGGCTTGACTAAGGCCTACTGAAAAGCATGATTAGCTTCCTGGCTTTGGGTCTGTGCTAAAACAGCAAGGCCATACAGCAGCATTGGCATTGAGCCTGATAGCTCTGGCTGAGGGCTATGAGGCAAAACAACAGGGCAAAACAATATGGTGAGCATCCTGGTAGACTCAAATTGAATGTACAGTAAGAGACCATACAAACAGACCCAAAATGCAGCTTGTTCCAGTCCATGATCTGGGTGTGTGTCCTTGCTGCAGCATTGCAACAGTACTTGCTGTTGGATTCCGATGTCCAACGTTAAAGGAGAGAAACTTACTGTAAGTGGATTGGAGATGTGCTATGAGGTAAAATTTACACATTAATGAGGTGAGTTAATTAACAAGCAATAATCCCCATTAATAGCCACCTTGATGTTGCCTAACAAGCATTCTGACACCCCAGAACTTAGTTAAAAGATGCAGCGAGCTATTCTGAGAGATAGGCCTGACTGGATTTCTCATGCAATTATTAGACATTTCTCGCCATCGCCCATGTCATTGAGGTCAAAATTCTTTATCTTTGTTCTCCTCTCTCCACCAATGCAACCTTACCTGCTTGGCATTTGCAACATTTTCTTTTGATTATATTTTAGATTTCTATATTTTGATTTCATAAAAGTGTGGTTTTCTAAAGAAACATAGCCTCCAAACAGCAATCAGCAGTAGTTTCCCAGCATGGGAGAAATTCCAAAAAAACGTTACTTATCCATCTCATTGAAGTTACATGTTCTTCCATTATTTATTAACAAAAAAGTGCCCAACACATTTCTTTTGAAAAGAGCTATCAATCAGGGAGTCATGAATTTTTAATACCTGGTCACGTTATCATTTCAAGCCTCACCTGATTGCTGAATTCAGCTTATTGGAATGCAACTAACTCAATTGTGTGCAAGCTGATGAGATCCATAAAGCAAACATATTTTTCAAAGAAGTAGTATTTTCAATCAAGCACCATCCTTCTGCAGAAATCAAACCCATGATAATTTAAAATCCACAAATCAGACCACTTTTAAAGTCAAGTTCAAGTTTAGACTATGTCTATTCTCCTCAAGGCAATGTATTACATTACTGTGGGGCTGCAACGAGTATAAAATCTGAAAGCACAATATACAAGAACATTTGACTGTTTGATTTAACCATTGATGGGTGCAGAATTGATCCTTGAATCACTGGTCAAGCAAGCATCTTGTGAGATCCACTCCTTGATCTAACTTTTAAATGAGAAAGTACAGGAATTATTATGGATCATTGATGCATACATATGATCTAAGACTAAAACGTTTTGAGAAAAGATACAACTAATTGAAGCTCGCTACTTCTGGTGAAAAAAGAATGATAACACCAACTTCTTGATAAAATTAGCCAACTAATTTCCAGAAAATTACACTAAGTGGGGTAAAGATATTTTGCATTGGAAATTATTTTTAGTTTTTGTGCCAGGTACAGCATGAGTCACAGTTAGTTATCAGTGGACAATACAGTTTAAAGTAGCTGCAAAATAATGAACTTTGGGAAGGAGGCCATAGACTCAGTATTGTCAACAGAACTGTCCATAACTTTGAACCTGTAGATTTTGTGTGCATTATCACTATAATTTCTCAGTGGTTATATGTTGCAGTTATTCAGAAATTTAGTCGATTTGAATTGAACTACAGCTATATAAAATATGCTTTGTTTTGCAGATTTTGGTTTCACTCACGTCCACTGCCCTTGTACTTCTACATCTAGAGATTGTAGGTTTGGAATGTGCTGTCAAAGATATTGTGTTGAGTTGTAGCAAGTCTCTAGGACCAACAAGACCTTTCTTGTTGCTCTTTTGATTTATTTCTCTCTTAATTTGAGCCATTAACTTTTAAAACAATACTTGGCCATCTGTTTAAAAGGAGACATGTTATTATATAAAATTATCCAAAAGATCCTAGATATAGAAGTCAATTTGGTGCCATGAAGCAATCAGAATGGAGGGGAAGGATGAAAGTTGCTTTGGTTATTAACGCTATTGTACACACATTCATTGAGGGCATGTCTTCAACTCCATCATTGTGAACTCTGATCATTATCATTATAATATAATAGCATTACATTATAATAGCAGAATCTGATTGTTAACAAATTTGTTAAAATCCTAAACCATTTCTTCTTCAGTATGCTGGTTTTCAATGCAGAGTGATGCCAACAGCATGGATTCAATTCCTGCATTAACTGAGGTTACCATGGAGGACTTTTCTTCTTAACCGTTCCCTTTACCTGAGGTGTGGTGACACTCAGGTTAAACTACTACCAGTCATCCCGCTCGAATGAGAGAGCAGACCTATCCAATTTATTACCACAACGTCTCTTAATTTAAATATCTTAGTTTGTGCTTAACAATTTTACACTTATACGTTATCAGCTTTTGAAGCACTTTTTGTTTATTCTGAGATGAGTGAATTTAAAACCAACATCCTTGATTTGAGAGGTCCTTTTATCTTGAAGTTATATAATTTCCTGCTTTGGTTCTGAGTGATATTATACATATCTTACATGTATAAAAAAAAGTTGTCCCTGTCTCTCGGTCTTCCTGCTTAGATTAAAGTAGGAATTTAAGCAGTGTGCTATTCTAATGGTGTAGCTTTTACACAATTTCAGACACCAAAATGGTGTCCACTTGAAAGTATCAGGATAAGGGCATGATAAATGTCGTGTTTTTATAAACAACTGTCAGAATGTTGTGGCAGATCAGACTTTAATATCTCACAGTTTTGTAAATGAACAACTTGATTATTCATTGTTGTACTTTTCACATGCTATTACTTGACCATTAAATGCTGGTACTCATCATGTAAATAATTGATAAAAGACAGTCATTATTATAAATGGCATTTATGAACATAGTGTCCTGGAATGACACAAAGTTATACTGTTTCATCATATTGTTACATCTGCAATAGCATGTATTTGATTAATTCATTCAATCAATGTCTGAATGCATTTCATTCAATTACTTTGGTGTTAAGTTTAAAAAATGTTCTGCAGCATCCATTTAAAAGCTGTTTTTATCTATTTGAAGATATTTCAGCTGCATTTTATTCAGAGAACACAATAGGGGTTGCTTTTAACTTCAATGGAATATTACATACATGGCAGGGTAAATATTAGGTGGTTAATTCCCTAATTGAATGGCAAGGGCAGGTAAAGGGACAGATTTATACACTTCATAATCATATACAAAATGTCTGAAATTGTTACAATTGTCATACAATCATAGAAGTTTTAAACTTACAGACTTTTGTCAGGGAGGTAGAATAAATGGTTTCCTATATTAAATATCCTATGTTTGCACAATGTGATCAATTTATGTCTGCTGATTTACAACAAGTGACAACACACTGCTTTATTATATACTGCAGAATGAGTACGAACATTTTGTTTCTTAATTATGTGTAAATTGAGAAAATAATAATTTGTATTATGTTGTCTGAATACATCACTTCTACTTATTTCACAAAAAAAATGTTTTCCCATGATCAAAGAAATGATCATGGGAAAATTTGTAGTTGAACAATGGTAATTAACACGAGAATCTCAGCAGGTCCATTGTTTACCAGCAGCAGATCTCAGTAATTTTGTGCTCCTTTTCACTTTGAAATGTGGACAATCTACAACAGGCACTTCAAAATACAAGAGAGGTACCACCAATTGTGATTATATAGGATCATTCAAATGTAATGGCAAAAAGGAAAGTGGTCCAAGACCAGTGTCCTCTCACAAGCCAAATTGACAAGATGCTAATCTCTTAGCTTCTCTGGACTGGTCATGTTGTCTATATGACTGACACCAGATTCCTGAACCAATTATTCAACTTGGAACTTAGCCACAACAGGAGACACCCAGACAAGCAGCAGACACCCAGACAAGCAGCAGACACGTTTTAGCAATGTCTTTCAAGCATGCCCAAATAGGTGAAACACTTCCACCAGTTCACTGAAGATCTTGGCTTGTGAGCAACCAAACTGGAGAAGACTCGGTCATGAAAGCACCAATCACATTGAGCCTTTGATGGGAACGTGCGGAGGCAACGTCAAGATGGCTGAGGGAATACACAGAATCCCAAACAACCCATCTACTCCATACTTCAAGCATCTGTCTGAAAGTGGCAGAATCTGTAGCTCACATCTTATACTTATCAGCCATTTCACAACTCAGCAAACTGATTGTAAGTAAGTTGGATTCTGAGGGTTTGCTAAGGAAATGATTGCTAGAATGCATCATTTGATGGCTACGCTAAAAGGACATTAAAACAAATAGCTCTTTCCCCTCACAAATAAACCTGAAACAAGTCTTATTTAGAAATCATTGAGTATCAGAATGTTAATGCATCTATGGATAGAAAGATTCAGATGAAGCATTTAAAAGCAAGCTTTTGAGTATTTCTTCAAATACCAGAAGAAATGCAATTTGTTTATGTAATTTCATAATTATGTTTTCATGTATGAAAAGCAAAGAAGTGCAGGCTGCAGATTCTATTTACATTGAACTTTTAAGAGACATGCACTGTCTACTTTGAGGATGTTTGTTGAGGCTTGTGGGATTCAGGATTTATAAACCCTGCGCAGTGAGAGGAAACAGCAGCTGTCATTGAAGCCCAACCTTTGTCATATACAAACCCAGACATAGTAAATTTCAGTACCAAGAAAGGAAATGCTTTACTCTTTGACTGCCCAAGAGTTCATGTTATTCTTAATTCCAGTCTCCCATTCCAGTCCCCTTTACTGCTTTCCCAAGTGCACATGTGTATTCTGTTTATAAAACTGGGGCTGAGGTATGTCATGTCATTGTTGTGATTATAACAGTATGTGGATAGACTCCACACAAATAATTTGAGATTTTTAAAACTATTTGAATAAAGCTTTCTAATAATTGGATTTTTTTACAGAAAGCATTTGATTAGATTTTGAAAAAGGTGACAGAACACAAATCCTATTTTATGTACTTTATTACAACATTTAAACATAGCTTACTTAAGAACCAAATTAAAAAGTTGAAAGTTTATTAAAAATGTAACATAAATATTTAATTGTATGTTTATGAGAAGGGACTATGTACTTTGCTATATTTACTTTGAATTATTATGAAGATGAGAAAAACTCATTACTTTGTTTTAGAATCAGTTCAATCAACAGCATTCTATTACTGAAATAAATTCATCTTTTATTCTGTTAATGTTGCAATGTCATCATCAATCTACAAACAATATTGAAAATATTTGAATTTATTGACCACATTAGCACTAGATGTTAATGATAAAAAGAAGAGCTTATAGTTTCTTTTGAAAAAACTTAGTTAGAAAAATGAAATACTTTCAAGTATAATTCCTAGACTTTTCAGAGCACAATATTAATAACCTGCTAGTGATCAGAATTCCAGATTCTATATTTTTGGAGAGACTGGTTCTTGTTTGAAAGTATGTCTTTAAGCCTGGAAAAGCTGTGATATCTAATCATCTGTCAGTTACTGGGAAGTTCCCTTATAATTAAATGCAATTATCTCAGATAGTTAAGAATGACTTTCCCTGTTTCTCAGAGGAAACCTCTCAAGGTTTTGGGTACGGTCACTGCAAACTATTTGGACATACATAATTGGTCTACTACATGTCTACTACTAGGGCGGCACGGTGGCACAGTGGTTAGCACTGCTGCCTCACAGCACCAGGGACCTGGGTTCAATTCCCGCCTCAGGCGACTGACTGTGTGGAGTTTGTACGTTCTCCCCGTGTCTGCGTGGGTTTCCTCCGGGTGCTCCGGTTTCCTCCCCCAGTCCAAAGATGTGCGGGTCAGGTGAATTGACCATGCTAAATTGCCCGTAGTGTTAGGTAAGGGGTATATGTAGGGGTATGGGTGGGTTGCGCTTCAGCGGGTCGGTGTGGACTTGTTGGGCCGAAGGGCCTGTTTCCACACTGTAAGTAATCTAATCTAAACAAATGTCAATTATTGCCATAGTGGATATAGATTATTGTAAATTTAACATGTCTTGATGAGCATTATTAATTTCTTTAGTTACTTGCACATTTTAATAAAGTAGTCTCTGCTTTACCTGAGATATATACAATATGCCAAAGTTTAATAAATCTCTTGCAATAACATTCATTGAGCAATACACAAACTTGAACATATTTATGTAATTTAATATTCAGAAAAGGCCTGATAGATAAGGGAACTCTTTCATTGTTGAGTAAGAATCATAGAATCCCTACAGTATGGAAATAGGTCCTTTGGCCCAACAAGTCCACACGCACCCTCCGAAGTGACCCACACCCGACCTTTTTATCGTATATATTTCCCCTAACTAATGCACCTTACCTACATATCCCTGAACTCTATGGGAAATTTAGCATGGCGAATTCACCTAACCTGCACATTTTTGAATTATGTGAGGAAACCGGAGCACCTGGAGGACATGGGGAGAATGTGCAAACTCCACACAGTCGCCCAAGTACGAATCAAACCCAGATCCCTGGTGCTGTGAGGCAGAAGTGCTAACCACTGAGCCATCGTGTGGCCCTAAAGTAAGATAAACATTATTTGAGTGAATATGAATGATACATGAGCAATTAATCGAAGGATTTTTTAAACAAACTAAAATATCTACTTTTCCAATCGTTTCAATGTTTTTAAAGAAATAAGGTGAGAAAGTTTACTATCCATGTTGAATAATTGTAGTAACAGAATAAATTAACATCCTACCAATACTATATTATATGTTGGGAAGCTGCATTCTGCTTTTCATTGTAGATTTTTAAAAATACTTCAAATAAAAACAATGCTTCACCCACATAAAATGTCATCCAATAATTTCATTATAGTTATATTACAAAAAAAAACCAAAGTGGACTTTCAATTGGGGAATCCACAGGCATCTTCATGTTTTTAGGATTGAAATCACCAAAACTTTCTACAACTTCATTGTTGCTTAATTAGCACAGAGAACTGCATGCTTTATGTGAAGTATTAAATCTTGTTGATCATAAGACTCATGAATTGCATCACTGTGTTTTGCTTCAAATCACTTCTTGTGTGCAACTGCGCTTGCCAATATCAATTATCTCTAGAGCCCTTAGTCCCAAAAGAAACAACACAAAAATCTTGAGATGGTGAATGGCCAAAGTTCATTTGTGCTGCAAACAATTTAAAATTTTAATTAATAATGGAGGTAACATTTCTGTGACCTTCTTTCATTCGGTTAATGGCAAAATATCTGCAGGTGGAAGATAACTCCTCCCTATTTATTTTTCTCCTCATTGACTCTAGAATCATGCACCTGTAAGTAATGGAATCTTCAATATACCTTTACTTGTTAACGACTGAAACTGTAATCTCTCTCAGATATGGACCCCACTTGAAAAGGAAACTGTTTCAGACTTCTATGTTCAAGTAAATCCAACAGCATATATATGCTCCTCTTTATTTAAGCTTATCAAGTACAGCAAGATCGTTGTCGAAAGGAATAATTTCATAATAGTGTAACATATTACCTACTACAACTTTGAATTTTAACATCCTATGTTATATTCAGATAGTGAAGGATGTAAATACAAAACTGGGATTAAGTTTTTATTTACAGAAATACAAATTACACATCATGCAACTCCAAACAATAACAACACATTCAGCCTGATTCTATAAATACAAACACTCCAAATCTCCAGTTAATGGCCACTAATGAATACAGGTAAAGCCAAATAATATGCAGTTAACATGGGAGGCAACCGTCTAAGAATTACAACCTGGTTAGTGAGCAATAGTCAATAGTGAGCAGTCTACATCTGCAGTATTGACGGTTATTGTGGCACAGTGGTAGTGGTTTCTGCATCTGGATTCACTGTCTGTGCCACAGATGTGTCACAACATGTCTGAAAAGGATGATTCAAAATGCTTACATTTGCATAATTAATTTTCTGGATTATCTATTATTTCTTGCGGTAGGTTTAGACATGTTCACAGTTAAACTCTGCTGACTGAGTTTAGGAGATGAGGCTGGAGAAGCAGGATATTTCAGTCTTGTTTCTGAGAGCGAGATATGCTGTCCCACTGCAAGTGACTGCATACTGAATTAGAAATGCTTTTTTTTTTACCTTTGTCAATAAATAGGTCAGTCAATGATAACTGCCTTTCAATAACTAATATTGTTAATATCACTGAGCCAATTGCGCAGTCCAGTTATTTTTTATTTAATCAGAGTGACAAGGTTAGAGCCTCATCACTTTTCATCTGTTACATTTAGTTTCCCAAGGTTTACACAAAACTTGTCAATTACAGCTGGATAAACGTGAAATGCTTCTTACACATGTTACTTCATATGTAACTCTGCTGGATAATTAAGGGGAGATCAACAGTTCACCATCTGAGAGTAGGTGTTTATTCTTTTCTGTTTGTGGTTTGTACGTATCTATTTATTTTATAGCATTTATCACTTTGTAATTTCTCAATTACCAAATGCTGTTTCCAACAGTTAAGCAAAGTCTATTGCTTGTTAGGTAATTGATTTTTAATGTTACAAAATAATTTTCAAACAAACAAATAAGTCTTTGCAGCTTCAAATGCTGTTCATGAGACTCACTCTGCATCAATGTAACATCCATGTGCAACAAAGCTGAGGATTTGCTTGTGACATTACAGTTATACAGGAAAATTAATCATTGACAATTGGTTGCAGGATCAAAATGGCAGTCAGCAGGGAATTTAAATGTGTCAAGGGAAATACCTGCAGGACTGCAAATGAGACCTTAGCATGGGAAGAGAATTAATTTAAGACAAAAGAAGTAGAACTAAATGCTTAATTTTGCATGAAGCAGAACTGAACTTAAGACTACAAGTTTGAGCAGTTACTCCAATGATCATATTATGCAAGACATGAAAGCTCAAGAAAGCCATCATGGGATATGTTGTCCACTGATTTGAGGCACATTTGGATATGTAATCCTGTATATCATGACAAAGTTTAATTCAATTTAATTTCATTGTTATAAACCGATGAATATAGTAGAACAGTAAGTTTTTATCGCAGATTCATCGCATCAAAACTTAAAGTATTGTGATTATGAAAGTAGACAAACAGAACTATGGGGAAAGTTTTTTATAATAAGTTTGTTCTAATAGTTTGGAGTGATGTTTTAACTTAGTGCTGACTTGCCCTTTGCTAAATCAAAAAGTAAATAATTTGCACCCCACATCAGGCAAGGCCTGAGTGAAGTTTGAAAACTCAACTCTAAACATTGATCAATTTTTACATTAAAATGGAATAAGTAATACAGTGAGGTATGCCCATTTTGGTTTGCAGGCCCCAATCTAGACATAATGGCAAACAGAGATTGGAGAAATGGCTCTGAATAATCTCTCAGGTCATTTCACCTCTCCGGCTTTGTTTGTGGCTTACGTCAGAGAAGCAACTCTAAAGATAATAGCAATGAAGCAGGCAACATGGAAAACCAAATAAACTATGTTTCCCTGTTAAGTAGCTCAATAATTCTCCTAGCTATGCCTTACATTAGTATTTGCCTTAGGGCAGAACATGGGAATATCGAAAGAGCAGATTATTACACAGACATCCAACGACTATAATCATTGAAGATAGTTGGTAATAATAGTAGTTAGTCAAATATGAGTTTTAAGGTGCACGGTATAAATGATTTGTGCTGGCAGCTTTGAAAGTATAATTTTCTCATTATTTGATCTGAGTTTTGCCAGTTGGACATATGCAAATATTCCTAATGTATTTTATGTGGTTGAGTTAAACAAACTGACCTTATATCAAGAAGAGCTAAAGTTTAGTTATGTTTCTTTTTCTTCCAGAGGGATTAACTTTGTTTTAAACAGCAGGGAAATTGACATTGTTTGGTCATAGGTGGATTGTATTGCTTTTGATGGCTTTCTATTTGCTTACTTTGCTGGTTTGCCCATGAAGCTTTCTGGATAACTTTGCACAGAAAGTACTAACTATTTAGTTATATTGTAGAAACATAGATACATAACTTAAAATTAGATAGAAAATTTTATAAATTGTCACAATCTAATAGAATACATTTTGATGAAACAACAAAAGCAATGGATAATGTTTTGCAATATAAACTTGATGAGAAGGAATGTTTCCCTGAATGTTTTCAGGTCCATGCCATTTTCTAAAAAGTACTGCCTACAACATGGGGAAATTAACTTGTTTAGTTAAGTCTACAATCAAGGTCTGAGAGTTGAATGAGACAAAGCACAAAACCAGATATCTAGTTTCATGCTGAAAAGCATTTTGAACTTAGTCAGAAATCAAAGAAATAAGTTCAACCAAGAAGTAGCAAATAAGCGTTCTAGAAAGCATTCCAAGAAGACCTGAGGTTTTAAATAGTTCTGAATATGTGTTATACAACTTATATTGCATTCCATGAAGACAACATTTTTCTACAGACCTACATCCTCTTGGTCACTAGTCAGACACTATACACAAGTACAAATTTAAATTGCTTTTTGACTCAGTTACTACTTTAGATTTTCAGATTCTTTGCTCCATGCCAAAGTTATTAACAGAATTGCAGAGTGTTCTGTATCTTAAATTCCCTGTGCAGCTCTGTAATTTCCAACATATCACATCTGTGACATGTTTTATTTGAAAAAAACAATTCCAGTGCCGAATAATATAAAATCAAACAATTTATGTTTAAAGGCACTCTTTTTCTTACTGTGTTACTTATTGAATTCATTTACCAGTTTCCTAATCGCAATCAATCTGCCAACTTAAAACATATAAGATGGAAATTTATGCTGAAATTTCTTCTGTTAAATTCCAATTATTTGTATGGCACGTAGCTAATATGCCGTACAATCCAAATGTACTGTATCAAGTTTTGATCCCTGATAAACAAATGCCTTTTCATTTACTGATTCTTTCCAAGCTTCAGTTTGACTTCCTTAAATAGGAATTATATTGGCACTCTTAATATACACGCTGCTTGTAAGTTACATTTTTGGATAACAAGACTGTGAAGTGCATGGATGTTGATACATTCCTGATAGGTAACAAATAAATATTTAATTCTCTTTCATGTTCATTGGATCAGAATTGAAAGCACTTACTGTTCTGGTTTATTAGTGCACATAATGAGTGAAAATTATTTTGAAAGTTATACAAAAAGCAATAAAACAGTCTGGTTCTGATATCAAGTCTGAATATTGATGATCTCATACAAAGTCTAATGTTAACTAAAAATACCATTACTTTTTCCATTCTCTGAAGGAAAATCAATTCCATATATGGTAAAAGTCAGCTTCCAGTAACTGTGATTCAGAGCGCCTTAATCATGTTATTGGAAACATGCCAAAAGATTTAAGGAATTTGTGGTTTTTGCTGGGATAAATTAGAATACCATGACTTGTAAAGGGTATAACATGTTAAACTTACAAAGCTCAGCCTGACTTTGAAAAGTTTCTTTGCAAGAGGTCAGAATGATACCTTTGCTTTGGGCATTTTTTTCATTTAAGCTGTTTCTGAGAGGTGATAGGACTGGACTCATCAAAAAACTGCTCTGCATCCAGTTTAGCCAAAATGCTTTTCGCAATTGGAACTGCAAGCAAAACAAAAATCTAAACTTATACTGGCGAGACTGTGCTTTTCATGAGAACGCAACTTTTTTTTAGGGAAGGAGAAATCACTGGGGTAAATCTTGACCTTGAGCTAACATGTAAAACAGTTAAAAATGAATCAGCACACTTCATATTATTGCCCATTTTCAAAATCAGAACCCGTGTAGAATGGGCTGCCAACTTGTTCTAAAATGAGTAACATTATTGTACAAGATTGCTCTGTCTCACTAAGTCAAATACAATATATGTGTGGTATTGTTTCTTTAGTACTTATTGTGCAACTATTGAAATGATCTAAATGGTGAAACATTTGTTAATAAAACTGAGAAGTATGGAAAACTATTATAAAATGGCCAAGTTTGGAAAGGTCAATTTATTGATCATGCAAACATCCAAATCTGGAGCAGGAGTAGGCCTTCCAGCCCCTTACTCTTGCTCCACCATTCAATAACATCATGGCTGATCTCATTGTGGCCCTAACTTCACACTCTTACTTAGTCTCAATGTCATTTAACTAACTTCTCAGTCAAGACTCTACCTACATTTGCCTTAAATATATTTAATGTTATTATCTCCGCCACTCTGAGGGGAACAGAAGTCCAGGGATCGTGGGGTTGTTGCTTGGCATGCTGTTTGATTCAGTTGGTTTAGTTTAGTTGGTTTTCAGAGAAATATAAGACAACAAGCATCATAGTTTAACTCAGGAAATGTCATTGGGGATCTTTGTGGGAGGCGCAGCAAAAAATGAATGGTTTTTATTTGAAACAGCAAGGCATGGAGTACCACATTAGATGTAGATGGTGTGAAAACTACAATACTGATATAGAAGTATTTTATCAAATACATAATAAAGCAGTTAAGATTAAAGTACCAATAAATCTTGAAGAAAAAATAGCACCAATAATTGGAACCATGAAACTGCTTAATTGTTTCAAAAACCAATCTGGTTCATGCTGTCATTGTGGAAAACAAACCTGCTGCCCTTATACAGTATGGTAGGTAAAGGTAAAACTGCCACAGTCCTACATGGCCTAGGATTTCTTTGTACATTATAGAGAGAGAGAGAACGAAGACAGAGAGAGAGAGACAACTGGTTGTGGTTTAACCTGAGGGTCATCACTCCTCAGGTGAGGAGAGAGGTTGGAAAGAAGAGTCCTTCAAAGTGACTTCAGCTGGTGTAAGAATTGAACCCATGCTATTCATATAACTCTGCATTGTAGGTCAGCCATCCAGTTAACTGACTCTACTAATATGGTACATGATTTGGAGTTGCTGGTGTTGGACTTAGGTGTACAAATTTGAAAATCACACAACACCAGGTTATAGTCCAACAGATTTAATTGGAAGCACTGGCTTTGTCACAACCACCTGAAGAAGGAGCAGTGCTTCGAAAGCTAGTGCTTCCAATTAAACCTATTGGACTCTAACCTGGTGTTGTGTGATTTTTAAAATGGTACATATCTCACTATGGACCTACAGCACTGCAGTTGTCTCTTAACTCTCTGCAATGGACTAACGTGGCATTCAGTTGCGTAGGAGTAGGCAATAAATGCTGGCCGACAGTGATACCTATTCTACGACTGAATAAAAAAAAGTCTACGTTCAAATTAGGAACAAGTGCTTAGTTTGACAATGACATTTCCATTTGGGAATTGTAAAATGTACCCTTAATATTCAATCCCTCTTTGCTGAACAAATATAATCCAATGGCATATAAAACTGAAGACCATTAATGACCATCAGCTGTGTTTGTGACCATCAGCTGATCATATAGGGAAATTCAAGGATCAGGCTTCACAAGGAGACTGACACAGCATAGCAAGAAATTCTTCCATGAAATATTGGATGATGTCAAAATTCCATGAGCTGAAAGCAGAATACACTTTGCAGGGATGTGGAATATCACAGGAGTAACGGCTTGACACTGCTAGCAATGCCATCATCATGTAAACCTCCAGCTATCTCTAGAGTTTTTCAGCAAAAGAAACGTCTGGTTCGGATGCAGAGCAATTAGAATTGGACATAGAAACAGATAATGGCTCTTCTAATCCCAAGCACCTTACTGATTGGTTATGGAATTGTGTATGAATTCTATTTCATCAGTTAGATGAGCGCCTCAGTCATTGTTTATACTCAGATAAGCAACATGAAGACTAAGCAATAGTTTAAGAGAAATCTCCAAAGAAAACATATTAAATGCATATTAAATAATTATAAAATAAACTTAATTCAATTAAACACTTTTAATATACCATGGTTATTCGTGCATTGTTAGGAAAATAAAATGTCAGATGTCCAGAGTGCAAAGTGTCTAAATCTGCATGTTCCTTGTGGGAGTTTAAAAAAAATCAGTGGTTTAAAGATTGATTATGATGGTGATCATCATAGCCATTGCGAACTTTTCGTAGAAGATTGCTTGTCATTCCAAATCACATTGTTCATGTATAACTCTTTAGTAAGCATGCATTGTTACCCACTCTTAATCGCTCACTTTTATAGTTTCCACGATGAGTTGTTATCCTTTATCTTTCCATATTCTCATCTGCCCCCTTTCCTCTTCCTCTCACTTCACATTAATATAATTACCAGTGGCAAATATATTCATGCTATTGGATAAAAACTACAGTCACTGCCATATCTACATTCTAAAATGTTTTCCTCCTTAGCCTGGTTGAAAATTTCAGCGCTTATTATGTTCTTCCTTATTCCTACTCTAAAATTTGTGGTTTGTGTTCTCCTATTCACTAATATCCAAAAACTTTGAAAAAAAAACTCATTGGAAAGCCATTGGCCTTCATTAATTAAAATCTGCTTGCATGTGAACACATGATCTGCATGCTTTTGCAGTACATATATTCAATGCATAACAAAAATAAGGTAAAGGTAAGTAAAACTACAAGGAATTGAGAGAACAGAAAAAAAGTTCCATGAAAGGACCTCTTGTTTTATAGATAGGTTCTTGATTAGTAAAGGAACCAAGGGTTTCAGAGAGAAGGCACAAGACTGAAGTTAAGATACCTATCCGCCATTGTCGAATGCTAGAGCAGACATGATGGGCTAAATGGCCTAATATCTGCTTCTGTATCTTATGCTTTTATCACTGTTAATTCTCCAAGAGCATTATTGAGTAATATTTGAATATGTAAGTATAACCCAGGAAAGACAAAATCAGGAAATTATTTCTTAGAAACCGATTATCTCAATAAATAGGAAATAAATGAAAAATATAAATAATGAGAAATAAGGTCTATTTGATTAAGCATGCATCATTGAAAGACCTCTGCTTACCAACAGAAAGAGATGACACGATCCCAGCATTTGAGCAAAGATTTGCATCACAGCCAATCGTTCCTCTCTTAAGTTTAGTATTAAAATATTTTTCTAGCCACAGATTCATTCAATGGCCAATTACAAGGGGAAATTAAATGAAAAAGTGCCACAAACCAGATGGTTTTAATCTTGCTGAGCTAAATTGCTTTGATGAACTTGAAGGTCAGCTATCTGGAATGTAGCTGTTCATTTTCTGCTAAGTAGAAAAACAGAACAGTATATTTTTGTACTGAACATGGTTTAACATCATGCAATTTTTTCTGTCAACTTAAAAGATTTTAACTCATATTTTCAAAATTAGGTTGAGAAAAGACTAAATCTGCCGTATTTCAAAACTACAAACATACACTAAGCATTATTATTCATAATTTAAACCATTGACAGCATCTTAAAGTTTTCATGTGTGGTAATTTTCTTTAAAAAAAACAAACTTCCCAGAACAAAATGGCATAAATGATATAATACTTCTATACATCAATGTGTTGCTAGCAGAAATTCAACTTACATCTTACTGTTCTGTTAAATTTTTTTTTAAGGAAGGACCTGACAAATGCTGATATAAGTTGTTAATATGCTCACACACTTGATTGTTGCTAAGGTCCAATGATTGTAATTTTGAAAAGTGTATCAGTTTCAGTCTAGTAATTTCAGCTATGAACAATTTCTTAAACTCAAAGTCTGATCTGCAACATAAGACAGGATCTACATGAAGTAATTAGATTTGCAGCTGGAAAACAGTTTGCTCGTGAAAAAAGTGACAAATATCGGTCGGCATTCCTTTGCAGTACATTTACTGGTATAATAAATTGTTTTTTCAATAAATGATTCAAGATTTGTTCGGATTCGCATTTCACCCTGTACTTTTCTGAACTACAATATAAAATATATTCGTAAAACGGTTACTTTGTTGAAGAAATTCGTTATCAATAAAAAAAAGTAGCAAATGTTGATTTGAGAAAGTTACAAAAGTTAAAGTGCATTACAGTGGAGAGTATATAGTTCCTTGAATAGTTAGAAAGCTTGAGAGAGAATGGAAGATTAAGTGGATTTTTTGTTATTTAGTCAGATGCAAGCTATTGTAGTTGGTACTTATTTTCTTTATTTATAAAAAAAGATTTGGACATACACATGAAAGGAGTGATCTTGAAGTTTGCTAATAGTTCTTAATTAAGGACCATAATAGACTATAAAATTCAAAGGCTTAGATTTACATAGCACTTATCACAACCATATGATGTCCCAAAGCATTTCACAGCCAAGAAAGTACTTCTGAAGCTCAAAAGTAGAAAAAGAACAGCCACTCCCATCAAGAGTAAAAAGATAATATGCAGATAATCTGCTTCTGATAAATATTGGAAAAGGCATCAGAGATAGTTTCTCTGTTTTTCTTTGAAGTTGTGCTACGGAATCTTTTGTGTACAAATCCAGATGAACAATTGTTTAAAATTTCAGGCAAAAGGCAGCACTTTCAATAGGCTGCTAATCTTGATTTTGTTTGCTCAAGTAGTGGGACTTCATTTCTCGTATAGTGGTACAGTCATTGAATAAGTAACAGAACTCCAGGCTAATGTTTTGGGAACATGGGTTTGCATCCCACAATGGCAGTGAAATTTGAATTCAATGAGAATCTGGAATTGTATGTTCACCTAATGGCAACCATTACTGCTAATTATTGTAAAACCTAGCTGACTCAATAGTGACCTTTTGGGAAGGAAATCCGTCATCCTTGCCTGGTCTGGCCTATATGTTACCCACAGGAATGTGTTTGACTCTTCACTATCTTCTGTGCAATAAGTGTTTGCCTAGCCACTGACAGCCACATCCCATGAACAAATGAATAAGGAGAAACTTTGACTATCTGAGTTGGATGCATTATGCCACTAATTGAGATGTATAGGGAAGTACGTAGGACATTACAGATCAATGTAGACAAGGAACAAGCATCGGCAAATAGGTTAGTGAAGCAGTTCAGTGCAGAGAATTATGAAGTTAGATAGGGAAAAAGAATATATCACAAATGAGACAGTTTTTGACAGAGTGGTGAAAATTTGGGATGCAGACTTGATTAAAAGCCTAGAATACTGTTAGAAAAGGTTGTGAAATGAGAGATAGTGGATTTTTCAATGTAGGAATATCAAATATATTCACAATGATGCAATACAGAATTTGTCAGTTTGGAGTGCTGTATATATTCTAGACCCTGTCAGCAGAAAGGTATTAGAGACATGGAAATGTTATAGAAAAAGATAACTGGAATGATAGTAGGAATAAGATGATATTGTTTGGATGAGAAGCTAGATATGAGAATTTTTAAATTTAGGTTAAGGAAACCTATTAGAGTTCTTCAAGATTAGGTAAGTATTTGAGAAGATAAATTGTGAAAGATTTGTTCTATTTGTTGAAGAATCAACATTAAGAGGACTTAGAAGTAATTCTCATTCTAAGACAATTAAAGGGGAAGTTGGGCATTTTCATTCAAAGCCTTTCTTAAAAAAATTGAATACTTTAATACAAATATACTTTTTGAAGCCATAAATTAAAATGGTACTGAATAAACATTTGAAAAGGATGTATATGCATAGGGAAAGGTCATATTAAATTGTTCCAGAGTCAGCTCCTCAATTGAAACTATAATTGGTCAGGGTGCCCTACGTGCTTAAAGTTCTAATTTTTTAGAGAATGCATCTATCATGCATGAAAGCTACTTTATGATTTTTAATGTACATTTTGGACGTATCATCATCAAAGTAAAGGATAATTAGCTTCACAAACATTACTTGAATGGGAACAGATACACAGTTGGACCATTTTGTTCAAACATTTTTAAGTCTAATTTAACCAGCATGGTTTTTTCCAAAACAAATATTACTTATAAAGAATGGGTCCAGGCAAAAGGACCTGAATGAGAACAGTTGTAGAATAATTGTAGAAATTAAAAATATATAAAATAAAAATACATAAATTGCAACATTCCTTAATTGTTTAAATTTTCAATCCAATGTATGTCTGACATTTTTGTCTTTAAAACTAAATCAATGATATCTGCACAGCTTACCTAAACAGAATAGATTAATTTTTAGAGACAACTAACCACAAATAGCTGTAATTAGACTCTGAGGGTGAATCAACAAACCATGTCTGAGATTTAGACTGCTTCATAAGTTCCTTTAACCCTTCAGTGGACACATCTAGAGTTGTCTAAAATATCTTTACTGCTGATAGAACTTTCACCAAATATATCCTAAAAGATTCTAAAGGCTGAATTTAATGGAGCCTGTCACAGTGGGAAGCATTCTGGCTGGGTCCATGACTGTGGGCAAACGTGGCAGATCAATGGGGGCAAAGCCTTCCCTGATTAATTCAGAGCATGTTGGGGGCTGACACAGGATTCACAGCCACTGGCAGCATGATGTCGGTTATGCTACTTGAAGAGTCAACTGACACACATAATCAGAGGGTCTGGCCACTGAGAACTGTTCCATGCTCTTGCTTCCAACACTGCTCTCCAAGCTGTGACCCCCACCTTGCAACATCTTTCTGCCTTCACTCACCTTTGTTTAGGTATTCTCCCAGTGATCCTATTCCTTTGGTGGGCACATTATCGCCAGCAACTACAACATCTACTGTGCTGGTGGTACGAGGAGCTATGGTTCATGCCAGCAGCTCTCCGAGAGTGAGACATTCACCACTGGACCCTCTATCACAGGGAAGACCCAAAGGTCGCTACTCATGTACCTGAGAGACATTTCACTCTGTTGGGTGTCCACCTCAGAGCAAGTGTTCCCTAATGCTTGTTTGACTTTGGGCAAGACACCCACTGACCTCAGAGTTTCTCATACATTTTAGACTTCAGAGAGCTGTTTTTAATTCGCTTCACATGATGTAAGTCAAATAGTAGTTTGTGCTGCAGTTGTTGCTTTTTTAGAGAGTGTCTATAGACTGAAGGTCAGAGGTCCTCCTAGGTTCAGGTGGGTGTACATTACTTGTAGTTTACAGGTTGTGGTCTTATGATGTACATTCGAGCATGGTTGTAATTCTGAGGCACAATGAAATGAGTTTCATATGTTCTTCTCATTTGCAACAATGTGTAAGCAATTGCTAAAATTCTTTTGGAAATCACACTCAAAACAGTCAGATACAGTTGGCCCATTTGAATGGCACCCCACCCCAGAGTTGTCTTCCCTCACAAGCACCATTTGTTGGCCTGCTCTGGTGCCAGCCAATTTCATGTCCTCCCAGAACATGTTAATGAGCCTCAAAATGGTTTAGACAGTATAGCAACGAGAGAAGGCAAGCAGAGGGCCCATCACCAGCTGTCCCTATTTACTCTGCTACAACTAATCAATTCAAATGAATAAAATTTCCAATCGTTAAAGTCATCATGATTCTGCAAACATTGATTTGAAACCAACACTGCTGAAAGTAAGCCTAAATAGATCACTAAGAGAAAATCATGGACAGACAATTTAAGATTTCAAGTGTATCCTTAACCTGATGGAAGGGCTGCATTAGAAACATTAATCTATCTGTTCTCTATGCATGCTGAATGAGGTATTCGGTGTTTCCATCATTTAGAGAGTTTTGCTTTTTATTTGAATTATTTGGTGGAGTGAACAAAAATACTTTATACCGAATGCTTTGTACCGTAACTGTGGTTAAGCAGTTTTTAATGCTTTCGTTCATGTTAGGGCGTCACATTTTGATAGAAACAAGGAGTCAGTGAGACAGCTAGCACTTTGGTTACATAATAAAGATAAAAGTTAAGTTTCAAACATCGATTTCACGCTACTTGCCTGAATGTAATTTTAGTCTTTTTTTTATTCACAAGGCAATTTCCATTAAAGTGAAGCTGAAACTGCTATGCTTCAATAAACCTGTTTTATATATATACTGCTGTGTATTATTTTCTTGCATCAGATTTCCAATGGAATTGATTCTAAATGTTGAAGCATACAGGAGGGGAAGCTAAAAGATTTACATTTTAATTGGTTTGCAAATAGCTTTCTCTAATTCTGTTATGGAGTGTATACAGTATTGTTATGGAGGTTTTCCTATACTGCAAAGCATTTTAAAGCAAAAACATTTAAAGGATGCGATTTCCCTTCAGGAAGCCCCATTTTACAGAACATGCTGTAACATTTTATGTGAAGGAATTTTACTGCAGTTTAAGGTTAATTGTTCCTTTGCATGCAACCTTGTGGTAAAAAACAGAAAGGAAGTCTGCGTGGAGAGAACTTAATAGAGTACAGAGTTCCTGACTGGTACTGCATTTTCAAATTAGCTTAGCAGGAATAACATTGTACTTGGATAATGTTAGTGGGTTAAGGTTGAGTAATAGCAGAGTAAAAAGTCACAACTGATATTGTATTGATTTATGTTGTGAGATAATTATGTTCCAGACCAGGTGCATAGACCTTTAAACATGTCTCTTAATATTAGCCATGAAATATTGTTGAGGAATCAACAACTTGAAATACAGAATCCAAGTCACAGATTTTGTTTCAGTGCTTGTATCAACACTAAGCTTCTTGAATGACTTGTTTGTCACTGATGTCAAAGATGAAGTTACGGGAAAAATTAAATTATTCACAGCCTGTTGTTTAGCACTGTGAAAGATTAGCAACTTCAGGGTACTTTTGACATTTAATGGTTTTGTCATGGTTAAAATAAAAGATTGAACATAATTCTGTCAGACCATAGTGTAGATCATAGTGTGGATTTATTCAGATATTGTTTGTGGAACCATTGCCATTTAAGAAAAATGCCCAAAAACTAAGACAAAAAAAAAATGCATGAAATAAATCATCCTAATGATTTAATCTTTAATGAAGTCAGATTTGAAAGTGAATCAAGGTGGATAAGTTTCATTTTAATATGGATAATAAATACTTTTAAAACATTTAAAAAATATTTTCACAAAAGAACATACTTTAGAATACTGATAACAGAAAGGCGTGATGTATATTTCTACAAGTGATATGTTAAGAAAAAGGATAGTTTTCAGTAATAGAAATTTGGTTGGTTATTATTTGTTTTAAATGCAATATTAAAATTTGTGAAAGAGGCCAAAAGATGTTGCTCTTTATGATGAAGATTTACAGGGTTGTAGTTTATACTTGGTGCTAGTAAAGGATAATTCTTAATTACCAAATTGTTTTGTTTGGATTGTCCCAAAATATTATAGGGAATTCCTTTGCTTTAAAAATGACTTAATTTGTTCTTTTCAGTAAGATTGATTGATATTGGTTACCCTTTACTCATTAGTTACAATTGATGTTCTGGGATAAATTATATTGAAGATGTCAGAACACAATGCAAGACTGATAAACTTTCAATTTACAGTTCAATCTGTTAGAGTCACTCACACATTATTATTTGCATCGACAGACACCACAGAGACCTCATTATAGTGATCTTCCTCTCCTAAATCCCACAATTGCCTTTCCATTGTCATCCAAATCTTCTTATTCCTTCACAATTCACCCTGACTGCCATCAAAGCTCAGAATGGAAAAATCTATTTTTGTATGTTTAATTAACACTTGTTAAAACAAATAAGTCCCAAGTATAAAACATTTTTAACCTAATTTATTTGATTAATTTAAAATTTAATGAAGATACTAAAGAAGAATATTTGGTAAACTTGGTGATAAAAAATTCGATTTGTTAATTGCAAATTAACGTTGTTTGTCAGACCATGTAAAGTATTATTGGTTTTACACATAAAAATATTATTCTGTTGTCATGAGAAATAAACCATTTTGCAACCAACATTTTCCTTTAAAGGGGTGAGAGACTAAAAGCATACTATTTTGTTGGTTTTGTTCAGTGTTATCTTTGATATTGATGAAAGGAAAATAAATACTTACTAGAAATAGCAGAAATTGACAATATATTGAATTAGTTCTAATTTGTTACAATGGACTGGAGGAACACAAATAAATCTCTATTCAAAACATATTGTCAAAGTTACAGATTCAAATAAAAATAAAACTACTGCTTAAATCTGGCCATTGCCTTTTAAGGTATAACTTGTCATCTGATCTGCTATATTCATCTAAACAGGAATCAGCTTAAATCTGGAGGAGGCCACTTCAGTCTCCCAGCACATTTCCTGCTTTCACAACAGTGTTCTTGGAATTTAGTTCATTTTCCACTTAAGTAACAAATTTATGATGCAAATAAGTCTGTATTTTTTAAAAGCTATGTTAAATACATCTATTTTTTGTATGGGCATACGTACAGTGTTTGGAGTACAGGATGAAAATAAATTTAAAGCCTGCAGAACTGTACTTAAAGTCTACCACAAACACCATCTGGCCTTAAGGGCTGAATAAAATGTTTCCTGATGGAAAAGCATCAGGAGGTAAAGATCAGGGGCCCCACTGTCTAATCTCCTTTGACTGTTCCTTACAAAATTGATTTTTTTGCTGATGCAGATTAGAAATTTCATAAAATATTTTTATATTGATGCTACATGCATATATACACAGGATGGTAGTGTTCTCCCTCCTGAAATTTTACAAAATTCATTTCACATATCTTCAACTGTCAGAACATTACCAGCTAGTTAATGGGGGTGCAGCCTTTCCATCCTGCCACCACTGTCAAAATGGTGCCTCCATGATGTGGTGTGGTTAAAAACCCTAATACTTTGCTTAGATTAGATTCCCTACAGTGTGGAAACAGGACTTTCAGCCCAACGAGTCCACACCAGCCCTCTGAAGGGTAACCCACCCAGACCCATTTCCCTCTGACTAATGCACCTAACACAATGGGCAATTTAGCATGGCCAATTCACCTGACTTGCACATCTTTGGACTGTGGGAGGGAACCCACATAGACACGGAGGAAACGTGCAAAATCTGCACAGACATTTGCCCAAGGCTGGAATTGAACCCAGGCATTGTGAGGCAGCAGTGCTAACCACTGAGCCACTATGCCACCTATTTTGTAGAATTCTCTGGCCTTTCCTTTTAACCCCTTCACAGAAGTAACCAACACCCATTTTTTGATTAAAACCAAATACCCTAGATGGGACTTGAACCCACAATCCCTGACTTAACAGGTCAGTGCCTTATCCATTAAGCCATCTACTTTTGTTCCACTACTATTTAAAAGATATTTAACATGATCTAGTGCAGAACTGTACCAGCATCAAACAGCTGCCGCCAACAATATATCCACCTCCAAAATGAAATTAGTGCATATCATGAAAGATACTGAATAAAGGTCAAATAACCTCAATGAAAAGCATACGTTAACTTGAAACCTCTATAATTTTTATTTGATCTTTTTAATTGAAGTTAGCTTCCCCAATGTTTCTCCAGTTTATCTAGTGAGTTGCAGAGCTATGCAAACCAGATCAAACTCCATTTTCATCCCTCTGTTATGAGTAAGCTGTAGAAATGCCCACTGAGTTAGGAAAGGTGATAGGGAGTGTTTGACACCATGGAAATATTCTTTAACAAGATGTTGAATCCTTTGGTAGAGGAGTAAAGGTAAAACATTTGGCATGAAAAACAAATTTAATATTAATTAGGATTGATTCAACCAAAAAAATGCCTATTAGGGTTTGCAAATAGATATTATTACAATACCCTTTAGGCCATTTGAACTAACATAGCAAATGTGTTGATATCAAGCTAAAATCAATTGCTACCTTCACTGTTATAGTGATATTATTGGTGCAAGTTTATTTTGCTTAGCTTAAAATATAAAGTGCAATTAAAGCAGAGATATTGTATATAGTTCACCTTTTTCATGAGTTACAAAGAAATGACTAAAACAGATTTTGGCACTAGCATTGAAATACCTGGCAACAGGTTCACCAGTTGGAATGAGAGTGAAAAGGTTTACAACACAATATATAAATAATAGTCTCTTTTATTCTTTCTGCACTATTCTTAAAGTTCGATGAAAAGGTAAGTGAACAACATCAATGGTTTTCTGTCCTGAGCAAAAGGACATACAATTCTAATTAACCTCACTAAGTCAAATGTTTGTCATTGTGATAGTCCCACCTAATATTCCATTGAAGGTAGGTGAAACTAGCTGAAGGACAGAAGTCTAATGCCCTGTACCAGATAAATTTGATAATAAGTGTCTTTGCTTCTGGTTGGGCAGTTGAGAACTGAGGGCCATAGTCTCAGTATAAGAGATCAGACATCAGGACTTTCCACTGAAAAAAGTTGTCAATTTTTGAAATTCTCCACCACAAAGAGCTAGGAATGCTAAAATGTTGAGCATGTTCAAGAGAGAGAATGATAGATTTTTGGATACTAAAGAAATTAAAAGGTATAAGGATAGTACGGAAGAGCGTCATTTAGGTAGATGTCAGTATGATCACATTAGATGTTCAAATAGTCTCAAAGGGCCAAATGAGCTACACAGTGTACTCCTGTTTCTTATGATCCTATGTCCTATGCTACTTGGCTATCGTTCCTTACCTTTTTTGAGTTTTTTTGAATCCCAATGCACGGATTTTGTTTTGAAAATATTTCCATACTGAAATTGGAATTTTTTTTATTACTGACACCAGGAAATGGTGCTGAGAGCTATTAAGTCATTGTGCATCTTAATCATGCCTGACAACAAAAAAAAAACACTTTAGCAGTGTAGAACTAACCCTCCCACAATTTTGGTAACATTGCCAATATCCATCTGTTTCATCAGAGCATCTTTGAGACAAAAATGGGTAACAGAAGCAGCAGAAAAATGCATGACTTAGTTACTAAGTGGATTAGAGTGAAAGAATTTATGAAGATTTTTATCACTTATTTTGAATGGTAAATTTATTTTAAGTACACAGCGGTGTAATAGTGAGAATTTGTCAGGCAGTGAATTGATTTGTGGTACATTGCACACCCTGAGTAATCCTCCATCTGGAGGTGCATATTAAATATATTCTAGAATCTGGTCCTCTTTGAACTCTGTGATTTGCAGAAATTTAACTGACTGTCAGTTAAGGATCCACAAACACAAATACATGGGCCACCATAACTATTGGACAAGGTGTTTCAATATGGTTCTTAATTGTTGTTGAGTTGCTTTTTTCTGATAGCACCCTAAGATGTTTAACCTTGGCAATAAACAGCAAAATAATAATTCTGTATTAATATTAGCAATCAGTAAATTTGATCTGACACTATCATGTATCATAATTATTAAACAATAAATTACCTTTTCTATATATTTTAATCAAAATGAGAAAAAAAAGTTCTGTGCCTTGGCCAAAAGTCAAAATTATTTTTGCGCATAGCTGGAACCATCTGGAATTAGTATTCTGTTCCAGAGACAACCACTGCTGTGTATTACATGATGCGTTAACATGAAATGCTGCATATATCATGGAGACTAAAGATGCTATTTAAACGAAAATGTTTTGAAAACTCACAGACACTTTTAGTGTTGTGAACTTATTCATTTGTAGAAAGCTCTACATGGATTTAAATCTAAACTAGACAACTAAAGCTATGCATTGATTTATGCAATAATCTTCCTAGTTAGTTATGAAAAGCACTTTTACATTTTGCAAATGAAGCATGCAACAGATGGAAATCATCAGAGAATTTTTTTTTGACTATCAAACGTTAAAGCAGGGGAAAACATGACTGCACTTTGGCTAGAAACTAAAGCTGTAATGAGAGCTTGTGTACATGTGTATAGGGTTAGAAAAGGGCTACATTCTTAATTACCTGGGTAAATTGTAAAATTGCATCATGCTGGAGAAACAACAAAAATACTCACTTTTTTGACAACAAGAAATGGTTTAAAATCTTTAACAATACTTATATAGTTCAGAAGTTAAGTGAGTTAAAATCTAAACTTAAGTGTAAACAATGTTCAGATTAGGCAGTTCTGGAGTTAAGGGCACTAACTGTACATACCTCTATTGTCACTCCTCGACTGTTGAGTCACACCTGTTGGAAATGGACAGAGCCTCAATTTTTTCTTCCTCAATATAAATACAGTCACTGAGGATCAGAGCTACATCTCTGGAATTTTATAAATTATGTGGGTCTTTTGAATACTCTTCTGTACTGCTTCCTTGGAAAACTCTTTTCTTTTACCTTATATGAACTGAAAAAGAGGCACTGCTGCTGCATGCCACAACTGACAGATCCCTGAATGAATTCTATTGGCCACAGTAAGTCATATGAACCCTGCTGTGACCTGTGGTAGTTGAGCACAGAACTTGCTTTACCCACTAAGGAAGCCGTATTTGGCGATTTTCATATTTCTTCTAAATTTGGAGTTTTTCAACGATACTGTAGGCTTGGCTTGAAACTCCCCTCATCCATGTGGAAATCATTAAAATTGAGAGTCTCAGTGACCAGTGCCAGCTTTCTGCCTGGGAACGTGAGTGAACTGCCTCAGAGGTTGTTTATAAGAACTAACTTCCTCCTTCTCCCCATGGACAATCTCTGGATCTGAAGATTATAGCCACAAAAAGGGAAGGCAAACTAACAAGCTTTAAATTACCTAAGTGCTTAGAATTTCTATCTGCTTCGGAGTCTTACAGAATTTAAATAACTCTTTTTCTCTGCAATGCCTTCTCATTCTCTGCATTGAATTTCATGAGCTGAACACAAGGAACAGATTTAAATTCGCCGTTTTTGAAACTGACACCATAAAATTACAAAATGAAATTAAGCCAGAAACTCTGAGCTCTGTAGCATGTGTCAGTCGATACAGGAATGCAGCTTTAAGATCCAAGGAATAATGCATATTATAAATTAGAAAAAACTTTAATGAGATCAGAATCCAAACAACACTTTAAATGGCAATGTTATTGTAATTTGTCTTTCTTCTGCCTGAGAAAATATCTGTGAAATGAGTAATCTGGCTTGCTTTGCGGCTTTGCATTTATAAATTATGAATCTAGCCTACTAAACTATTTAGTTCCTATTGCCATCTTTGCATATCTACTCTGACTTATGAGTGCTAGGACCTGAAATGTATTCAAAACTGAAATTAACTAAAGCATGCAGCAGACAGCAATTATGATTTATCATATATAAATGATACATTTTAAATATATCTAGTTCTGTCCCACTGAAAACATAATCAACAGTTTTAAGGAATGTGAATATAATATTAATCATGCAAAAAAGCCAAAGTAATGATGTTACGTGAATTTACTTTTATTAAATCAAAAGAATTTTTTGCAAGATTTTTCAACAAATGATTCAATCCTGCACTGTGTATGTGCTTATGTTTATATCTTTGATTTCTTAGACTCTGAGTAGGCTTTTCCACTCCCCTCCATGGTGAGAAGAATGGTGGATAGGTGAACCAAGAGGCCAAAAATTGGAATCTTTCCAAATGGGAAAAGCTTCAGCTATTATGTTCTTTTTCTTCAGGTGACTGGTAGAGTATGTTGCTGATACAAGACAAGAAGACTAACTGCATATATTTGCATCTCATTACTATCATAATTTGCTGGAATTACTTTGGCCTTCCAAATTAGCTTCTGCTCTTCGAGAAAATTGCATTTCATAAATTTGCTAGAGAAGGCAGCTGTGCATATGGCAAATTGCACCTCTTCATCCACCTCAGTGCTTGCTGCCTAATTTGCACTATTGCTACTCCCAAAACAGTCAAAGTAACTTATCTTCCTGTGCCATCTGAAGGCCAAGTGGCGCATGATAGATGGAGGCAGCTTACGGCTCAAGGACATACATTGTAAACAGGAAGCTGTTTATGACTGAACTATGCTGAAACTGCAAAAGTGGGAATCAGGGAGTGATGTTGCTTGAATGGCATGGGATGGCAAAGGTGGTGATGAAGGAAGGCATGATGTTGGGCATGAATGCACTGCAGGAGGTCTGGTTGTTGAGGGGGCAGGAGGTGTGTTCTCCAGTCAGTCCAGGGACAGGAGTATGGGGAGTTGGAGTCCAGTATATCTGGGATTTGTTGGCCTGCCATTAATCGAGGTGCTGAAAGATCTGTCGAGGGCTTCATTCACGTTGAGGCCAACTTATTTATGTCTTGGTGTGCCTGATGCCACAGCGGACATAGAGGAGACAGGAGTTAGGGAGCATATTGTAGTCATGGATTTGGAAGGCCAGAGCAAGAAAATATAATCTCAGGGGATAGAGTTTTAAAAATGATATGGTGTGGATGGCTTCTATCTAGCAAGAAGTGAAGCTCAAGAGGTACAGTAAGACCGCAATGCTTAGGAACTCCATGGAATATTTGGGGACCTCACTGGTGGCAATCATTGTTGCTATGAGTAACAGGGATGGTCAACTAATGAGGAAGGAACAAAATGGGAGGGAAACTGCTGGGTCATAGTAGATGGGCAAAGGGCAGGGGATGTGTTAATTGCCACTCGGGTGGTCCATTCACAGCAAGGGTGGAAACTTTAGTCTAGAAGCAGCCCTGTTAGTATAAGTATACCATCACAAACCCTACACATTCAGGCATTCCAGCTAGATGCCTCGCCACACAAAGGGAAGAAATCCAAACCCTGGGTGTTTATGGAGTATTGCTGGCAGTGCCATGATGCTAATGCCACATTAGAAGAACTCTGCTTCAACCTTCCTGAAGGGAAACTGATCTTTGAGCAGGAATGGAAATACTGGATACTGCAAAGGCTGTGGGTCCTGACAACATTCTGGCAATAGTACTGAAGGTAAGTGCTTCAGAATTTACCATTTCCCTAGCCAAGCTCTTCCAATATAGTTACAACACTGGCATTTGTCCGACAATGTGGAAAATTGCCCAGGTTTTTTCTGTAAACATAAAATAGGACAAATCCAACCCAGCCAATTACTCCTCCATCATCAGTAATGTGAAAGAAAGTATCATCAGTAATGCTATCAAGTATCACCTACTCAGCAAAATCCGGCTCAGTGATGCCCAATTTGGGTTCCGCCAGGGCCACTCACCTCATTACAGCCTTGGTTCAAACATGGAAAAAAGAGCAAAATTCCAGAGTTGAGGTAGAGTGACAACCCCTGACATCAAGGTTGCATTTGACCAAGTGTAGAATGAAATAGCCTGAGCAAAAATTGGAATCAATTGGAATCTAGGGGCAAAATCGCCAGTGATTGGAGTCCAAGTTCGCACATAGGAAGATAATTTGGGTTGTCGAAGGTCAGTCACCTCAGGTCCAGGACATCTCCACAGGAGTTCCTGAGTGTAGTGTCCTGGGCTCAACCATGTTCAGCTCCTTCATCAATGATCTTCTCTCCACCATAAGGTCAGAAGTGGGGATGCTTACCGATGATTGCACAATGTTTGGCATCATTCCCGACTCCTCAGGTACTGAAGCAGTTGATATTCATATGCAACAATATCTGAATAATATTCAGGCTTGGCTGATAAGTAGTAAATTACATTCATGCCACATAAAAGCCAAGCAATAACCATCTCCAAAAAGAGATAATCTAACCACATCCCTTGACATTTAACGATGTTACCATCACTGAATCTCCCAATATCAACATCCTTGCATTTACCATTGACCAGAAACTCAACTGGACTTGCCATATAAACACAATGGCTTCACGAGCATGTCAGAGGCTAGGAATACAGCAATGGGTAACTCCCCATCCTGACTCTTCAAAGCCTGTCCAGCATTTACATGGCACAAGTCAGGAGTGTGATGGAATACTCCCCACTTGCCTGGATGGGTACAGCATTCAAGAAACCTGACACCATCTGGGGCAAAACAACCCATTCAATTGACATTACATACAAAAGTATTCATTCCCACCACCACCAAAGCTCAGAAGCAGCAGTATGTGTTATCTACAAGATGCAGTGCAGCAGTTCACCAAGATTCCTTGGACAGCACATTCCAAACCCACAACTACTTCTGTTTATAAAGACAAAGATAGCAGATATATGGGAACACCACCACCTGCAAGTTCCCACCCAAGTCATTCACCATCCTAACATGGAAATATATTGATGTTCCTTCACCAATGCTGGGTCAAAATTCTGGAATTCCTTCCCCCAGAGTATTGTGGGTCTTTCTACAACATGTAGATTGCAGTAGTTCAAGAAGGCAGCTCACCACTACTTTCTCAAAGATAACTATAAATAAATAAATGTTTGCCCAGCCTGCAATGCATGGTTTCTGTATCCCACACAATGCAGACTGTTACAGTGCATGTGTTGTGTTGCTCTCAAGGAGCGACATTGGACACAATTTCCCATGGAACACATGCCAGTTGGGGAAGAGGCCAAGGGGAAACGTTGTGAGGTAATGAACTTTCCTGGGTATGATGGGTAAGGTTATCAGTGTGAATATTTAAGAGAAACGTGACGATCTGTGAGATATTGCTGCTTGTACTGATTTTCCGAAAGCAACTTCAAGAAACCTCTGCCATTATTGGAGTCACCTTTGCTTCTCAAAAAAAAACTGCAGGCCTTGACTGTGCTGCCAACAACAACAAGAGCAAAGACTCCTATAGCATTGGCACCAGATGTAACCTGATTTATAGAGGCACAGAACAGTGGTATTACTACTAGATTGTTTATCCAGAAACCCAGGTAATGTTCCAGGAGACCCATGTTCAAATCTTATCACAGCAGATGGAGGAATTTGCATTCAATAAAAATAGCTGGAACTAAGTGTGTAATAATGGCCATAGATTGATTGGCAGAAAAGCTCATTTGGTTCACTAATATTTTTTTGGGAAGGAAACTGCCATCCTTACCTGGTCTGGCCTACATGTGACTGCAGCCCCACAGCAATGTTGATGACTCTTAACTACCCTGTGGGTGAAAGAATCTCATTCGACAAAATATGTTGATCAAACATGGGATGTTTTCTAATGAATAATGAATGCTTCTCCTGACTTGCCTCCTTTTCCACGTTGTTAGACTTTCAACTTGTGCATCTGTGTGTTAAAAATGAGCAACTTCCCTCAGAATCCAAATTTCTACATATTTGCTTCTTATTTCTACAGCATCCTAAACAGAATGACAACTTTACCAGTGATGAGGAGATGAGGATAATGTTCTGCACTCCAGTTGAGATCTATTCAGTGTTTTGCAGCAGAAAAAATAGCAGGACTCAAATCTTGTTGTTACGACTTTTATTCATATGCAAGCCTTAGAAACAAATTATTCACAGACAAGCTGTATAGGGCATTACAGTTAAGCTTGCTCATGTCTTTACTAATGACTATAAACACACATCCAGTTGAAACTTTTGGATGATAATCATAAGCAACCCCAGTCAAAATTCTTCACCCTTGCATGGAGTATTCAAGTCAATTGTTGTGCATCTCCTCTGTCCAAACTGAGACAAACTAATAATGCAGGCTAAGACCCTAATCTGGTCTGTTAGGCTGATTTACTCATTGCATATTTTTATTGAGTCATCCAAAAATTAATGTTAATGTGGTCTTGGTTTCAGTCTTTACAAATGCCAGAATTTTGAACAGTTAGTACAGTACAAGTAATTTAAACAAAAGTAAATGTCAGTGTATTTCTCACATGAAATTATCCAAATATTGTGAATTGATCTTTTTGATGACTAATGATATGTTTTATAAATATATTAAGGACTTGAACACCAAGGTTTTATGAAGCACTGTATAACAGGATTGAATTTTCTCCAGCAACACAGGTAAAAAATATTTTGTCTTGACAGACCAACCTCAGTAGAAAGAACCCTCTTCAACCTGGCTCTCACTAAGATGAGCTGAAAATGTGTTGCTGGAAAGCACAGCAGGTCAGGCAGTATCCAAGGAACAGGAGATTTGACGTTTCGGGCATAAGGCCTCCTTCCATTCCTGAAGAAACGTCGAATCTCCTGTTCCTTGGATGCTGCCTGACCTGCTGCGCTTTTCCAGCAACACATTTTCAGCTCTGATCTCCAGCATCTGCAGACCTCACTTTCTCCTCTCACTAAGATGAGAATGAGTTAGATTTGGCAACCCTGAAAACAAACTCTAGTCAAGCACAAGAATGGATCAGTGCTGAGGCAAGATTGTTCGTTCAGTTTACTTAGACTTGGCTTTGTAGTTTTAGAAGCTGTTATACCCTTATCGCCTGTATGTAGCACTCACCCTCTAGTGATCTTTCATACTCTGCATGCCACCTCCACTCACTCATCCAGTATCCATCCTGGGCAGACGTCAGGAGCCATATCAGGATGAATAAATGTCTATCGATTTCCTCTCAGGCGCATTTAATAGTGAAAAATATCCATTCATGAAACCCAAAGTTTTTAAATCACCCCAAATATTTAATCTCTTAAAGATAAATAAAGAAATGCCACATCAAAAAATCAGTAATTTAAACCTTTAACCAAGCTGGAAACTCAGACTACTTGCTGAGAAAATCAAACACAGTCAAGCATTCATAATAGTATAATACTAGCCTCTTATGAACTAACAACAGAGACCTTGTTTTGGTATCTTTTGATATAAATAGTAATCTTTCAGATGATTTCATTAATTTCACATGTGTCTCACAAAGCTTACCTCAATTGTGGTCAAGTGATCACTGCAGCTATTTTAGGTCCTTGATTCTTTCTTGGAGAAAAGCATTTTAGTCCAAGAAAAGTTGCAGGTGTAACAATCGGATGATGTAAGTTAAAATTCAATATTATATGTTTATCACCATCATAACAATCTCCACAGCTTGAATGTACATAAAGACATAAGCACTGGGGAGGAATAGGCTGACACTGCGGCCACCTGGATCCCTACACATTTGGTTGTTTGATGCTTGCTATAGCCTTCCCTTCCAGCTTTGTTAGTCCATCTGCCTATTTCTGAACTGGCAGAGGCAGAAAGGCAATGGTATTTGGAAAACAGCTGGTTAGCGATCTATATTGTGACCTGATATTATGTAGTCAATGTTACAGATACCCGATGAACAGAAGGAATCAGAGCAAGATTAACGGAGAAGAAGAGAAGGAGATGGCAGAGCTGAATGGATGTTAGAGACAAAAGAATTGTAGATGCTGACATCCAAGGTAGACAAGCAAGAAGCTGGAAGAACGCAGCAAGCCAGGCAGCATCAGGAGGTGGAGAAGTCAATGTTTTGAGTGTAACGTGGAGGAACCTCCAGCTCAGCTTTGAACAGACAGTGGAACATTACCCACAGAAGCATCACCTAATGATCCTGTGAACTTGGGCAACCTCAGTCACTCTCTTTGCCTCACTCACCCTGTCTCATTCAGTCACTCATTCACTTACTCAACCTCACTTACCCTCCCTGCCTCACTCATTCACTCACTCATTTATTCAGCCTCACTCGTAACCCACTCTGGCCCTCACACTCAAGCACTCACTCACTCAATCAGACTCACTTACACTCACTGCCATGATTTAGCTTGTTGCCAGCTAGTCAAATCTAATGGCCAGCCTGCTGGGCTCAACAAGCAGGTTACTCAATCAATCCTGAGTTGGAGGTGACTGGGGACATAGATGTGGGTTCGGTGAGTGGCTGCTGAAAACTATTGTCCCACCTTTGTTTCTGACTCTCTGGAATCCCCTTCCACTCGATTCCCATCCTGCAACCTGCCCTCTGAATAGTCACCCAAGTTGCCTGATGCTCTGGAACTTCTTTATGCTGTGCCATAAATGTGACATCTTGGCCACTGAGGCCACTGTCACAGGTTATCTCTATACAACCTGCATGATTGGTGCAAGATTTGGTCAGTTTTCCCAGTGGTGGTGATGTTAGTGAGCGGGCCGGGTGTGAGTTGGGAGGTTTGGGGGCTGGTGAGCAGTGTCCTATGCATTATCATGCCCACGCCACACTTTGAAGATAAATCAGAAAATCATAATCCATCTGGATATAGATCCATCCATCAACACCATCCATAAGAACAGCCTGTGAGACAATCATCTGCCTTAGCCAAGCAATTTCCTTCCTCCCAGTTTATCTGACCATTTAAGATGTTGCACTTAATCTGAATTAATGATTAGCTAATTTTGCAAAAGAATCTCAAATATATCAAAGTAGCCATCTTGTGTAGTATACTAATAAAGACAGTTATCTAATCAGCTTTTGACACCATATTAAGGTGACTATTATTGTTTGTATTGATCAGACCACAGAGAAAATCATTCTTTTTCAACAACAAAATACAAACATACTGAATACAATGTTCATAATAATTTCTGTTGGTTTTGTAATATATCTCATGGTAGGCAAATCTAACCTAATGCAATTCCAATTGGACATACTCTTCAAGTTCGATCAAGATTGTATGATATTTGATCATTTTACAAACACCTGCAGTCTACAGGCATGTTTCCATTTACCTTGTTATGTAGTTGAAACACACATGAAGACTATTTAAACAAAACCCGTTTTGTTGCAAAGTAAATAGCCACATGTTTCTGGTGGACCTTTGTAAACAACCTCTATTACAAAACCAAAATTTCTATAATGCGTTGACATTATGAGTTGTGTTCTGTAAAACTTCCAAGTTGTCATAGTCTTTGTTAATGTCTGAAAAAATGAAGTTATGAGTGATATGCAGGAGGTTTGCTGTGCTGCAAACTACTATCGTGCCAACATGCCTTATATAATCAGTAGACACCATATTACTTGCTCTTGATGATTTTTTTTAATGGTGGGATATCAACTGAAAATTATGTTATATTTTATTTATAACCTAGGAGTTGTTGCTTGCTACTTACTGTATTGGTTGTGTTAGTTAGTACATCACTTTGGATAGAATGTACACTTCCTCAAAGCTTTCCTTTCAGAGATAACTGACTAGATAGGTATAATAGAGCCATAGAGTCATAGAGATATACAGCATGGAAACAGACCCTTCGGTCCAACCCATCCATGCTGACCACATATCCCAACCCAATCTAGTCCCATCTACCAGCACCCAGCCCATATCCCTCCAAATCCTTTCTATTCATATAGCCATCCAAATGTTGTAATTGTACCAGCCTCCATTACTTCGTCTGGCAGCTCATTCCATACTCGTACCACCTTCTATGTGAAAAATCTGCCTCTTACGTCTCTTTTATATCTTTCCCCTCTCGCATTAAACCTATACCCTCTAGTTCTGGACTCCCCCTTTATCTATTTACCCTATCCATGCCCCTCATGATTTTGTAAAGCTCTATAAAGTCACCACTCAACCTCCGACGCTCCAGGGAAAACAGCCCCAGCCTGTTCAGCCTCTCCTTATAGCTCAAATCCTCCAACCCTGGTAACATCTTTGTAAATCTTTTCTGAACTCTTTCAAGTTTCACAACAGCCTTCCAATAGAAAGGAGACAAGAATTGCATGCAATATTCCAACAGTGGCCTAACCAATGTCCTGTACAAATGCAACATGACCTCTCAACTTCTGTACTCAATGCTCTGACCAATAAAAGAAAGAATACTACATGCCTTCTTCATTTTCCTACCTACCTGCGACTCCACTTTCAAGGAGTTATGAACCTGCACTCCAAGATCTCTTTGTTCAGTAGCACTCCCTAGGACCTGCTTTCCAAAAATGCAGCACTTCGCACTTATCTGAATTAAACACTATCTGCCACTTCTCAGCCCATTGGCCCACCTGGTCAAGATCCCGTTGTAATCTGAGGTAACCTTCTTCGCTGACCACTACACCTCCAATTTTGGTGTTATCTGCAAACTTACTAACTGTACCTTTTATGCTCACATCCAAATCATTTATGTAAATGACAAAAAGCAGTGGATCCAACATCGACCCTTGTGGCACTCCACTAGTCACAGGCCTTCAGTCTGAAAAACAACCCTCCACCACCACCCTGTGTCTTCTACCTTTGAGCCAGTTCTGTCTCCAAATAACTAGTTCTCCCTGTATTCCATGAGATCTAACCTTGCTAACCAGCCTCCCATGGGGAACCTTGTTGAACACCTTACTGAAGTCCCTATAGATCACATCCACAGATCTGCCCTCATCAATCCTCTTTGTTACTTCTTTAAAAAACTCAATCAAGTTTGTGAGACATGATTTCCCACACACAAAGCCATGTTGACTATCCCAAATCAGTCCTTGCCTTTCCAAATACATGTACATCCTGTCCCTCAGGATTCCTTTCAACAAATTGATGTCAGGCTCATTGATCTATAGTTCCCTGGCTTGTCCTTACCACCCTTCTTAAACAGTGGCACCAAGTTTGCCAACCTCCATTCTTCCGGCACCTCACCTGTGACTATCGATGATACAAATATCTCAGCAAGAGGTCCAGCAATCACTTCTCTAGCTTCCCAAAGGGTTCTAGGGTACACCTGATCAGGTCCTGGGGATTTATTCACCTTTATGTGTTTCAAGACATCCAGCAATTCCTCCTCTGTAATATGGACATTTTGCAAGGTGTCATCATCTATTTCCCTACATTCTATACTTTCCATATCCTTTTCCACAGTAAATACTGATGCAAAATACTCATTTAGTATCTCCCCCATTTTCTGCGGCTCTTCACAAAGGCTGCCTTGCTGATCTTGGAGGGGCCCTATTCTCTGCCTAGTTACCCTTTTGTCCTTAATGTATTTGTAAACACCTTTTGGATTCTCCTTAATTCTATTTGCCAAAGCTATCTCATGTTCCCTTTTTGCCCTCCTGATTTCCTTCTTAAGTGTACTCTTACTGCCTTTATACTCTTCTAAGGATTCATTTGATCTATTATTCATATACATTACAGGCCTTCATTTATAGACATTCACTTTCTAAACTGTTTTGACAATTTCTCAGGTCATATTTGAAAATGCAAAAATGCTGGAAATGTTTGAAATCTCAAATACATTATTTACTTTGATCTTTGATGCTATGATGCAAGAGTAAATATCTGCACCAAACTTAATTAAAATTTCGTCCTACGTGGTACTATTTTATGTTACTGACATATGGGCAAGGTAAAAATTCAAGACAAGCCTGAATCTGAATCTGAATCTTGTGATTCAACTGTTGCTCATAATTCATTAGACATTGAAATTCTTTTCAATGGACATTTTGGACAACTAAATATGTATGTCTTTATATAGTCACGAAGTTGTTAATTTCTAGTCGACTCTGCATATTTGTAGAGTTTTTAAGGTGTTCTTGAAAAAGCTTAATCTTTCCTTAAATCTATTTAAGAAATGCATACACTAATTTACCAAATTTTCAGCCTTTACAGCTGTGTGCTTCTCTCTGATGGACAGGGCAAGTGTTGAGTACAGATATTAAATATGCACTAAATGCTCACATAGTTATTTTACAGCATTACAGGTAACATGTCTATCATTAAATAACAAATGATAATTCAGAGGGATATAGAATATTTTGATTATTTCTAACAAAAATCATTTGTCAAATCTGATTATGAAAATAAGGGCCAGAAGAAATGCTCATAAAATACAATTACAGCGAAGCATGCCGTAAAAACTTCATAATCTATGTGCCACTCTTGCATGTAATCAAGGCTTTTCCATGACCTCTTTTGGATATTTGTTATGGCTATTGGCAGAAGAGAATTTGGGAATGTTTAAGACTCACTTTGTCTAACCTGGCCATCTTTCACATGTTATAATTCACTTTTAACCAAAAAAGATCAAAATTGCATAATCACTGCATTCATAAAATACCTCAAAACATTTTAACTGCATAAGTGAAACTTTATCTATGTGTGGTAGGTGATGCGATAAACTTTAAAGTCACGTTTAGAAAATAGAGTTTTTGACTAAAGTGAAACATTTTCATAGGTTGGAATTTTCCTTCCATGCATTTTTAAAAATACTTGTTTAAGAAAGATAAGTAGAATAAACTGATGTATTGTTTGATAAATCTTAAACCTGGGGCTTTATCTTTTAACTCTTTCATAAATTGCTTCAATAGCACAATAACAATTTATTGCATTTTTAAAGTTGAAGGAAATCCGCAAAGATCTTTGCAGAGTTATACTCAAACAGTATTTGTTAGAACTAATGATCAAAATCTGAGTCAAAGTTGTAGATTCTAAGGTATATTTAAAAAGTGGAGAGGTAAAGAGGTGAAAAACTTTTGGGACATAGAACATAGAAAAGTACAGCATAGAACAGACCCTTTGGCCCATGATGTTGTGCCGAGGATTAATCCTAATGTAAAATAAAATAACTTAACCTATGCACCCCTCAATTCACTGCCATCCATGTGCATGTCCAGCAGTCACTTAAATGTCCCTAATGACTCTGCTTCCACCACCACCACTGGCAACGCATTCCATGCATTCACAACTCTCTGCGTAAAGAACTTTCCTCTGATTTCTCTATTTATCCTTCTTGAAAAGAGGAACAAAATTTGCCTCCTTCCATTCCTCTGGTACAACTCCGGTGGAGAGTGAGGAGGCAGAGATCTTTGCCAGCAGCTTAGCAACCTCCTTTCTCACTTCCTGGAGCAGCCTAGGATAAATCTGGTCTGGCCCTGGGGACTTATCAATCTTAATGTTTGCCATAAGTTCCATCACATCAATTTAATTGCAAGTCCATATCATACAACACAAAGAATGGTCATCTGTGAGATGGTAGTCATGGTGCCTGTGACAGTTCTTTGTAAGAGCTTACTAATTAGTTGACTCCCTGTTTACATGTCACACAACCAATGCCCCTGTACTCCCCTCCATCACCATCAACACCACCACCACCACCACCACTTAACTGTGCAAACATCTAATTTTTACATTTACACCACATTATCTTCTGGAAGTTATGACTGAATCTGCTACCTTGATTCCTTCAAGCACTGTATTCCAATTTACAACAATGAGCTGCATAAACATTGTCCACATTTTCTGTCAATTATCATAAATCTGTGTCCTCCCACATCTTCATCAGAGTTTGCTCCCTATCTGTTTTATTTAAATCCATCCTCATTTTGAACACCATTGTTTCATTTCCTCTTAACATTTTCTTTTGTAATATTCTCTTCATATTGCAAAATTCCTCAACCCTGCATCATCTGGCAAAATCCCCTCTGGACCCTCCCCAGGCAGTACATTAACATCTATAATAGTTTAAATTGTCACAGTTGCCTCCATGGATTATGTTGTTTCCATGGGCACAACTTTGTGTCTGACCTCATGGATTCTGTTTACCGTGGCTTCTTGGTATTGGGTGTCTGTACTGCATGACTGTAGCTGCTTTACATTAAAAAAAAATCACTTGTGGGATGTAGGCATCACTGACTGGCTCACATTTAGTACCTGTCCCTATTGCCCTTGAGAAGATAGTGGTGAGCTGTCTTCTTAAATCGTTGCCATCCATGTGCTGTAGGTTGACTGTCTCTGCCCTGAGTCTGTTGCAGCTCTGTCTTTACCTTATCTAAGAGTGGTTATTGTCTGACACTCATACTCTCTACTTACACTTGAGTGAACTGAATACTCCTTCCAAATCATTGTAAAGTTCAATTCAATTCCTCTCCCATTCTTAAAAGCATCCGACTGTTGATGTCAGAATTCCACCATCATGAGCATATTCATTCCTCTGTGCTACATTTTCTATGCCAGGTGCAGATTTTTATCAACACATTGTTACCCCTTATGTTTCTAAATGATTATCTGGAACAGGTGTGATGAAGCTGCTCCTTTACCAATGTTAAATTGTCCTTGGCTTTTTTTCAAAGGGGTCGTAAAGTCATGGGTTCCATGATGTCTGGGTTTATCTATTTGAAGAAGCTTTTAAGTTTTAAAAAAGACGGTTGTACAATGAAAGGGAAGTGGCCAGTTCTCCCAGCTGAGCTTCCCTCTGGTTTGGTTTGTTTTGGTTTTAGCAGTCTGCCTGTTCAGAGCTGCTGGTCAGTTTAAGCTGGACAATCCAAATGGACAGCTACAGTGAAAGGATGTTCTGTGCTAAACGTCTCTGCCATCTCTCTCTCTCTCTCTCTCTCTCGCAAGAACCTGTGTCTGCTTTTACCTTTTTGCCAAGGAGGTGTTTATGGGAACGGTTGCAGGCATTTGGAACAGCATCATTAAGTTGGAGTAGTCTGTTCAGTTTTTGGATAGGTTAAGCCGATCTGTATTCTGTTCTCTTTTGTTTGTGTTTCATTTGGTACTCTGTAAACAAGCATTTTGTTTAAAACCATGGGTTTTTGACTAGCTGCATCACTCCTAGAATATCCACTTTACACCTGCTCAAAACGACTAGAAAAGTTAGGATCTGGGTTTTCTTCTTGAAATGCTTTGAGGGGGTCTGGCCTGGTCCATAATACTGGAAAAAAAATCATCAGTTTTCAATGTTATAGATTACATAGAGTCTTCATGGTATTTGGACATGGGCACACATAGAAGATAGGCTAGTCTCTACCTAATGTAACTGTAAGTCAGAGTCTAGTATATCTACAATTGCCATGTATTGTCTAGTGTTATTTTGAAGTCTAAGTGTATGGACATTCCTTCACTTTACCGCTCTTTGACCAGTCTGTAAAGAACCCAAACTCATAGTGTAATATCAAACCTCACACTAGCAGACCATCTTTTTGGCAGGACGTTTTTTGTTTCTGCTGGTAGCATCCTCAATTTTTCAAGTGTTACCGTGGGTAACACCTTGACTTTACTTCAGGCAAGGAGGCAGGATCTGACGTCTACCACAGCCGGAATGGGGATTGAGCCCCTTGTTGTTGATGTTATTCTGAACTGCACACCCGCTGTCAAACTAACACAGCCTACTGCAATATCCCATCTTAATCTAGATTAACAATTGAAAACTTCACCCAAAGTCTAAATTTCAGTTCAGTGAAAGGAAGGGATTATCGATAAGAATATAATTTATACTAAATATAAGAAGTTAACTGTAGAAGACTAAATCATAAGATTGATTTTAACAAAAAAAAGTTTTATTTTCTTTTGCTTTCATAGAATCCCGACAATGAAAACAGGCCATTCGGCCCATTGAGTCCACACCAACCCACTGAAGGGTATTCCACCCCTTTCCTCCTGCATTTGCCATGGATAATCCACCTTGCCTAGACATCCCTGGATACTGTGGGGAATTTAGCATGACCAATCCACCTAACCTGCACATTTTTGGATGATGGGAGGACCCATGCAGACATGGGATAAATGTGCAAACTCCACACAGACAGTCGCCTGATGGTGGAATCAAATCCAGGTTCCTGCTGCTATGAGCCAGCAGTGTTAACCACTGAGCCACAACACAGCCCCTAACATTTAGAAGAATGTTGAAGAAGAAAGTCAGTTGTACTCCTCAATTTGCTTTAGCTTTTATCTGTATGTTTCCCTTATTAATATTTCATTGGCCATTGTGCTTGTAATCATTTTTATATCACAATAACAAAGTACTTTGAGATATATCTGAAATATGTGGTGATATGAGCACAAGTTTTACTGCTTAGTCAGCTTCTTAGTTTAACCCAAACTTTCACAAAATGTCTTAATATTAAATGAAAGCAGTAACCTCTAGTACCATAGCATCTGTGTGAAGTCTCTCTTGAAACATTATGTTTGAGTAGGAGTAACGTACGGAAGTAGATTTTAAACAGGAAGTGCCAGTGGTCAGCCTTATCAGTTTAACTAAAATTTGAGGGATGTCAAGGCAATTAAGAAGACTAAACAAATGATTATAGAATACCTTGCTTACACAAGAAATAAACACATATTAGTTTTAATGTTTTCCTCCCTTCATGCATTCATCTTCGGATTGAAGAATTCAAGAATTACTTGCAAATTTATGAGGCAGTTTTGTGTGTCTACCACCTGGGCTCTAAACAGTATTGCAGTAAGATGATATAAACACTCTTGTAAGGGAACAAAATGGCAATATTAAGCATAAGTTCATAAAGTGAATACTAAAAGAGGACAAAATCAGAAATTGCTGGAAAAAAAACTCAGCAGATCTGGTTGCACTTGTGGAAAGATAATTTAGTTAACATTTCGGGTCTAGTGACTGTTTTGTCAAATTGACTGTAGCTAGGAAAATGATGTTATATATGTCAGAGAAGTGTTGGGGGGAGGGGAAATGAGCAAATGATAGGAGATAAAGCCCAGAGAGAGAGAAAAACAGTTGGGGGTAGACAAAGGAATAGGTAATAATGGGGACCATTGGCGGCTGACAATGGGTTGTTTGTGGTAACACTCCATGACGAGGCCTGGTGTGTGGGGGTTGGGGTAAGGATATTAGAGCAAGTGCTCAGGCCCTAAAATTGTTATTCTCGATATTGAGTCCAGAAGGTTGTAGAGTTCCCAAACCAGAGACAGAAATGTTGGTCAAAAATTACAGTGGTGTGTCGAGATGGCAGGCAACAGGAAACTCAGGATCATTTTTGCAGGCAGAACATGAGTATTCTGCAAAGTGGCCACTCAGTGTGTGCTTTGTCTCCTCAGTGAAGAGGAGACCACAATGTGAGCAGCGAATACAGTAGACTAGGTTGAGTGAAGTGCAGGTAAATTGCTGCTTCACCTGGAAGGTGAGTCTGGGGCCTTGGTAGCTGAAGAGGGAGCAAGTAACTGAGCATGTGTTAGAACTTCTGTGATTGTAGGGGAAAGTTCTGTGGGGATTGGAGAAGTGTTGAGATTTGAGAGGACCAGGGTGTCCCAGAGGGACAGGTCCCTGTGGAAGGCTGACAAGGGAGAGGAGAGGATTGGTGTCTGGTAGTGACATCCCATTGTAGATGGCAATTAACAATCCCTTGGATGGGGAGGCTGGTGAGATGGTAGGTGAGGATGAGAGGGAGTCTATCACTGTTGTGGGAGGGAAGAGAGGGAAGAAGAGAGCGAAAGATGAGTCAGACATGGCTGAAGGCCCTGTCAACCTCAGTGTTTAGGAATCCTTGGTTGAGGAAAACCATGTCGTTTTGGGAGATCCCTTGTCAATGTTGACTTCACCAAAACAGATACAATGGAGATGGAGAAACTGCGAGAATAGAATGGAGTTTTTACAAGAAGCCAGGTATGAGGATGTATAGTTGAGGTAACGGGGAGACAGTGGATTTGTAGTGGATAGCAGTGGCCAGCCTATCCTCAGAAATAGAAATGGAAATGTTGAGGAAGGGAAGGGAGGAGTCAGAGATGGACCAGGTGAAGATGAAAGTGAGGTGGAAATTTAAAGAAAATTTGATCAATTTTTCTAATTCCCAATGAGAGAGGAAAGTAGCACTGGTGCTGTCATCAATGAAAGATTTGTGGATGGGGGCTGGAGTAGAAGTGGAACAAGGAATGTTCCACATACCCCACAAAGAGACAGGTATAACTGGGGCCTTTGCTGGTACCTATCCTTTGATGAAGGAAGTCGGAGTAGTTAAAGGTGAAGTTGTTCAAACTGAGGATAAACTCAGCCAGATGGAGCAGGGTGGTGGTTGATGGAGATGACTAAGGCTTTTTTTCTCAGAAGAAATGGCAATCCCTGAGACCATCTTGATGGAGGATGGATGTGTAAAGTGAGTGCACATTAGACATTTACTCATTCCTTTATTTACCCAACTTTTTCTCTCTCTTTCTGTCTCCCTGGGCTCCATGTCCACCTGTTGTTTACTCCTTTCCTCTCCCTCCACCTTTTCTCTGGCATATCTATCAACCTTTTCCCAGCAACAATCAGTTCTGAAGAAGGGTCACTGGAGTGGAGACATTAATTCTGCTTTCTCTCCGCAGATGTTGCCAGACCTGCTGAGTTTGCCAATGAATCCTGATTTTGTTTCTGAGGAACCTCTTCTTATTAGTTCCTTAAAATTATTATCCTTTTAGTTTGGCCTTGAATGTGGATTGAAGATGTTCTCTGTGCAAAGATTTTGCAACATGCAATTGGCTCCTACTGCATGGCAACATGCAGTATAACCCTAGCCTTCTGAGTGAAGCATCAACAATCTTAATTTTCTTTTGAAGCTCAACGATATCTTCCTTGCATGATTGCAGGTTTATTTCTAACTCAATAAATTTTGATATTTCAGATTTTGCATTCACTTTATTGACTGCTAAACTCTTAAAATCTTCACTGGATTTCCTTGGCATGGTATCAATGCAAGATTACTTTCTTGCTTTAGAAAGTATCTGTAACCTCTTTTCCTTTGTACGAAAGAGTAGCACAAATCTAGCCACTGTATCTACTTCTTGAGAGATTGGTTAGCTCAGTTGATTGTGATGCAGAGTGATGACAACAGCATGGGTTCAATTCCCACACTGGCTCCAGAATCTTCAGTGCTCGGCATCCCTTTCAATCAACTCTTCCAGCTCCTCCTTCATGTCTTTGTAGTTACCTTTACTCAACTGTAAAACCATTACATCTGATTCCAGTTTCTCCCTCTCAAACTGCAGGTTGAATTCTGTCATGTTATGGCCACCTTAAGATCACTAATGAAGTCTTCCTCATTACACATTACCAAATCCAGAATTGCCCATTCGCTAGTGGGCACTGCAACAAGCTGCTCCAAAAACCATCTTATAGACATTCCAAAATTCCTTTCTAAATATCAGCTACCAATGTGATTTTCCTAGTCCACCTACTTATTGAAATCATCAGGATTATCATTATCGAACCTTTCTTACATGGCTTTTCTATCTCCTGATTTATTTTCTTCCCCACATCTTGATTACTGCTCGCAGGCTGTACACAATTCCCATCAGTGGCTTTTTCCCTTTGTGGTTCCTCAATTCTATTCACACAGATTCCACATCCATCAAAGTTTCACCTGCACATTCACCAATGTCATTTATTGAATCCATTGCTCCTGATGCGGTCTCCTCTACATTGGGGAGACTGGACGCCTTCTCGCAGAGTGTTTTAGGGAACATCTCCGGGACACCTGCACCAATCAACCCCACCACCACCCCCCCCCGGCCCAACATTTTAACTCCCCTTCCCACTCTGCCAAGAACATGCAGGTCCTGGGTCTCCTCCACCACCACTCTCTCACCACCCGACACCTGGAGGAAGAACACCTCATCTTCTGCCTCAGAACACTTCAACCCCAAGGCATCAATGTGGATTTCACCAGTTTTCTCATTTCCCCTCCCCCCACCTTACCCCAATTCCAACCTCCAGCTCAGCACCATCCTCATGACCTGTCCTTCCTGCCAATCTTCCTTTCCACCTATCCGCTCCACCCTCCTGTCTGACCTATCAACTTCATCCCCACCCCCACCCACCCATTGAACTCTTTGCTACCTTTTCCCCAGCCCCACCCCCTCCCATTTATCTCTCTACCGTGGAGGCTTCCTGCCTTCAGTCCTGATGAAGGCCTTTTGCCTAAAACATTGATTTTCCTGCTCCTTAGATGCTGCCTGACCAGCTGTGCTTTTTCAGCACCACTCTAATGTAGACTCACACAGATTCTATGCAGTTCGAATCAATATCACTTCTTGGTGTCAATTTAATTTCATTTCTTACTAACAAGGGAACACCACCTCCTTGCACCGTCCCACCCCCACCCACCGCCACCCCCCCATCGCTGCACCTCCCCTTGCCTATTTCCCTGTCTTCTTGAGTGCAAGTGAATCCTTTGATATTTTGTTCCCTGCCCTGATTCTGTTGCAGCCATAACATTATTCCTGCCAATTCCAATCTGGGCAACCAACTCATTTGCCTTGTTTGTTATACTATGTACATTTAAGGACAGCACCTCAATTCTCCATTGACTTCTTATGGTTGTCCCCTTATCTGCTGTGCCTGAAGTTAGTTTCCTCACCTTTTCCATGCTGTCTGTCCTATTACTTGTTCTAGAAATTTTACTAATTTCTGCCAAGCCTCCCCCCTTTCATTTCTTCCTAATTGTTCTGTAAATCCGTTTTTTAGATTAGAATCAGTCTGACCATTGGGGCACAGACAGTCTCACTCAGGGCTGCTCACACCTTAAGTGCATTATCTGGGCCGACATGACACCAATTGTTCAAGTTCACTTGAGAATGTAACTTTTAAATGTTCTGTGATTTACATATGAAAGAACTGAAACCAACATGTTCATTCTAAAATATGAGAAACTTAACAAACAATCCAGATCTTTTTCAATATATAATTTCAGTTACATCACACTGTAAACTTTTGCTATAAGTCCTGTGTCTTACAATCTTATTCTCCACACCCACCTGATAAAGGTGCAGCGCTCCAAAAGCTAGTGCTTCCAAATAAACGAGTTGGACTACAACCTGGTGTTGTGATATTTTTAACTTAGTTTAGCCCAGTCCGTGACTGGTATCTCCAAACTAATGTTGAGTGTTATTGTGGAGGAGGTGCAGTTGTCTATCTTCACTGATTGCAGTACGTGGGTCAGAAAGCTGAGGGTCTTCTGCAGAGGGGGAGCCTAGACTCAGATCTCGGAGTTTTGAGATTGATCTGGAGGGGATAATGGTGCTGAAGGCAGAGCTGGAGTCAATGAGCAGGAGTTTGGCGTACGTGTCCTTGTTGTCCAAATGTTCCAGGGATGTGTGCAGGGCTATGGAAATGGCATCTGCTGTGGACCTGTTACGTCAGCAGACAAATTGCAGATATCGAAGCAGGCTTGGAAACTGAAGTTGATGTGGGCCATGACCAGCTTCTCAAAGCACTTCATGATTTTGGAGGTCAAAGCCACTTGGTGGTAGTCATTGAGGCACGTTGCATGTGCTTTCTTCAATACTGGGATGATGGGGGTCTTCTTGAAGTACGTAAGGACTATGGATTGGACGAGGGAGAAGTTGAAGATGTCAGTGAATACCTCCACCAGCTGTGTCTGCACAGGAACTAAATGCATGGCCAAGGACTCTGTCCGGGCCCGTGGCTTTCCTTGGTTTGACTCCCAGGAAAAAAATATCTGATGTCTGCAGCAGTGACCGAGGGAACACGTGTGTGTGGCGTTGTCAGGGCAGGCAACACTGCAGTGCTGGCATTCTACTCAAACTGAAATAAAAAGCATTGAGTGCATCAGGGAGGGATCTGTTTTGCCTGCTATCTTACTCTGCTTCATCTTGCATACTATACTGTTATTTAGACCTTGCCAAAATCAGCAAGAATCTGTATGGTTGTTTTGGGCCACTAACCTGGTCCAGTACTGCTTCTTGGCATCTCTGAAGGCTTTGTGGAGGTCATATTTGGATTTTCTGAATAGGGCTGGGTCATGTGACTTGAATGGTGCAAGCATGGTCTTCAGTCGGGTATGAACGTTCTGGTTCATCCAAGATTTCCGGTTGGGGAGTACCCGGATTGACTTCTTTGGTATGCAGTCCTTCACGCATTTGCTGATGAAGTCCATGATAGGATAATGTAATTGTCTAGGTTTTCCGCTGAGTATTTGTATACAGTCCACTCCCAGAGACTGTCTTCTGCTGTCTAGAACCAGCATTGTACTTATTTTTGGGAAGGATCCTCCCATTTCAGTTTCTGTTTGTAAGCTGGGAGGGAGGTCACAGTGTGTGTGATCTGATCTGAAGTATGGGTGGGAGATGGGGTGGTAGGCATCTCTACTGGCCAAGGATGCTTCATCCTGTGGTGGGGCAGGAGATGTTTTGGTATTTTGACAGCACCCTCTTGAGGTTGGCTTGGTTGAATTCATCAGCCACAATGAATAAGTTCTCAGGGAATCTAATCTCCAGAGTGTTTGTAGCAGTGTAAATATTGTCTGGGGCATTCTTCACATCTGCATGGGGTGGTATGTAGACTGCTGTCAGGATGGTGGCAATGCACTCATGCGATTGCTCAAAGTATAGTTTTAAAATAGAAGACACAAATGAAGGTTATCCAGTAACACAGTGTTGATATTTTGTGCTTCACAAATTTCTGCCAATTTATGAATCGGTGCCAGGAGATTGAATATAGACCATTGAACATTGAAAAGTACAGCACAGAACAAGCCCTTAGGCCTACGATGTTGGGCCGAGACTTAATCCTAATGTAAAATATAGTAACTTAACCTACACACCCTTCAACTCACTGCTATCCATGTGCATGTCCACAATGACTTCGCTTCCACCACCTGAGCTGTCAACGAATTCCATGCATTCACAACTCTCTGCATAAAGAACCTACCTTGGATGTCTCCTTTATACCTTACTCCTGATGTCTTCAAACTATGACTTCTCATACCAGTCAATCCTGCCCTGGGAAAAGTCTCTGGCTATTGGCTCTATCTGTTTCTCTTATTATTTTGTACACCTCGATCAGGTCTCCTCTCTTCCTCCTTCTCTCCAGAGAGAAAAGTCTGAACTTATTCAACCTTTTTTCATAAGGCAAGCCCTCCAGTCCAGGCAGCATCCTGGTAAACCTTTTTTGCACCCTCTCCAAAGCCTCTGTATCTTTCCTATAATAGGGCGACCAGAACTAGACACAATATTCCAAGGGACTTGTAGAGCTGCAGCAAAACCTCACGGCTCTTAAACCTGAAACCCCTGTTAATGAAAGTCAAAACACCATATGTTTTCTTAACAACCCTATCCACTCGGGTCGCAACTTTGAGGGATCTATGTATTTACACACCCAGATCCCTCTGTTCCTCCACACTGCTAATAATCCTGTCTTTAATCCTATATTCAGCATTTGAGTTTGATCTTCCACAATGCATCACTTTGCATTTATCCAGGTTGAACTCCATCTGCCATTTCTCAGCCCAGCTCTGCATCCTGTCTATGTCACGCTGCAGCCTGCAGTAGCCCTCGATACTATCGACGACATCTCCAACCTTTGTGTCATCTGCAAATTTACTAACCCACCCCTCAACCTCCTCATCCATAAAGTTACATAGGTCTTCACGTGCTCATCAAAGTAACTATCACTCTGTGTTGACCTAAAGAATGTGGGCAAAGCATCTGCCATGGATTAGAGTTTTCTTCGGATGTATTTTGGAGTGGTGTGAAGCTGCATAACACATAAATAAATTCTTTAGGTAAGGGTGATATTTTTGCCAGCTCGTTGGCATTAGGGTCACTAATGACTTTGGTGATCTGTCTGAATTGTGAATAAGAGACATCTTATGTAATGAGAAAACCTTTCATCAGCCCAAGTGACTGCCTGGATATTCTATTCTATTACAGCCTGTAACTACTCTATGCCCATCAGTGCTCTAGAGGCATGGTGGACTAGTCATTAGAAGCCTTCACACTGCATTTGGAGCTAATAGCTCCTAAGCCTATGAAGAATGCTTTGACTATAACGATCACGGGCAGATCTAAATTGTAATGGAACCAGTGTTTAGATAGACCTGAGTTTGTTCATCATTGTATCACAAGCCTATTGTTGATGTGTGTCCCATACCAAGTTCAATTCTGTTTCAGGAATTGCTGTACTGATTTGTTAATGTATTTCAGATCAGGTAATAACTTACCTTCAGTCACTCTGCTGGATTCCAAAATGATTGTCAAAATATATTTAAATTTACTATGTTTCAGGCTCAGACTGATGTATTATCATTATGCAATGTATCAGTGCCAGGCAAAACTCAGATCACAACAGACATTATCTACGGCTACAGCTGATCAAGCATTAACTCGATGTGCATATTTCAAAAACGGAAATGTTTTCATTGGCCACAATAAAATTTTTACCAGATTTTTAGAAAAAGCATCAAGAAATTAGGAAAGCACAAAAATAAGATGTGGAGTTTGTCCAGATTAGGAAATTTTGCCAAGAATGTTGGTCAAAATCTGGTCCAAATGATCAGCTCTTAAGAGAACACCATGAAAAGAGGAAACAACAACAGACAATTTAGATTTTAATTATAGATTGGTAATACCCATGGTTATGAACAGGGGATTTCTTCATAAAATTCAGGGTGGTCATTAGAGAGTAGCAAAGTGAGGAACTCTTGCACAGGAATCTGTCGGTTGGCCAGGAATTTGCAAAGCAGTTGAAAACTTCATTTTGTTCTGTTCTCCTTGCTCAATAAATAGTCAAACCTCAATAGAAGCTTAATACTATATGGTTATGCTGACAGGACTTGGAAAACGTTTGGACTAGATCACTATGATGTCAGAAGAAAAGCTTATTTTGCTGCAGTAAGTTATTATTCAATGTGGTTAGAAGCTACTAGACTCCAGATTTCAACAGCTAAACCAGCAAGAAAACACATTTCCCACCCAGGGTCTCAAGATGAAATTGTCCATTTTCCTGAACTTATTATTTTATATGACTAATGAGGAGGAGTGAGAGGCAGCCCTCAAATAAATTCCCTCTTTGTTGGTCACAACCGATACTTTCTATTTCTCTTTTTTTGTATTTAGCGATCGTACTTCAACTAAATTTAGTTAACCAGATTAAAAATGAAGGAGACTGGATTCCAAGATTTTCTGAAAACATGTTGTTGTGGACAGAATGTCTTTAAACATTCAATTGGAGCGGAAAGCTTTCTGCTCGAAGTAACTTTAAAGTATTCCCTGCAGAGTTTTGAATTCATCCATGGTCACTTCAGCACTTAGAGAAAGTTGCTCACATCTTTCAAAGTTCTATTTTATTTCAGTTCATCTTTCTTCCCTGGCATCTTAAGTTTTGCCATTTTAGCCAAATATCATGTTGTATGGTAGCCTAGCCCACCAATGTCGCAAATAAGATCCTTAAGTGGTTAATTAATCCCCTCAGTTTTGAGGCTGGTTAGAGGAATTCAGGGATGGGAAACACCTGGCTAGTTCCAACTATCCTTCTCAGGCCTCAGGTGGGAGGAGGTGCCTTCACTCTTCTCTCCTTTTCAAGTTCAAGTAACAACCACCCATGCCTCCCTCCTCACCTGGTTTTGTTCACCCCGTCCCCCCACCTAATTTTAACTCATCATCTGTCCTTCCAATAACAACCCCCATCCTAATCCTAATCCCCTCTCCTCACTAACCAAGCCAGCCCTACCCTTGACTGCCTCAAGACCTCGGGTGAGTTTGTTGTATGGGTTCTCCAATGCTGACCCAAGGTACTGCTGGAAATCTCAGCAGTGGCCACTGCTGAAAGGATCATCTGTTTTGATGCAATAGATGCTGATCTTAATAACAGATTAATTAATGAAGGAAGTCATTTTTTGAATGAGTTTTATGAATGTTGGTTTTTTACAGCATGAAGCGTGCCTGAATGAGAGTGAAATAAAATGAAAAACTGCAGATATTAGAAGTCAAAAGAAAAATAGAAGTTGCTATTAAATAAAATAACTATATTGCAGAATTCATTATATTGAGAAAATAGCATTCTCATTTATGAAAATGCATTTATCATGTTTAAAATTCTCACTTTTTAAAAATTATTGAACAAACATTGGAATACACAGGCTTACATCAAAAATACCAAAAATGCTTGTATTTGTCAACAAACTGTGAAATACCCACTGTGACAATGGATTTGCTGTCAAATTAGTTATGCAACATTATCCTAGTAACTGAAATCTTCAGGCTCATGTCAACAGACAGTGTGAAACGGAGGATTGATTTTTTTAAATCTCTAGACTTTTCTCTGAAACCTCAAAATGTCTGGAGCTTTAAAAGACTTGACATCCTTGACTGGATCCTTCGACTACTTGCCAGATCTTTAGCTTGACAATACCAATAAGCTCATGTACTTATTTCGCACAAGGCTGCCTACTACTAACACATCTAAAAGACACCTGACCTTATCCAAAGGAGTGCCTTATCAATCTCAAAGGATCTGTTACTTCTTGTAAAAGATGCCTTACTTCCATCAGCAAAAAATCTTACTTGCGACAAAGATGTCATGGAACCAGATCCAAAAAGAGTATCTTACTTCTCTAAAAAGATAACGTAGCTCTCCAAACAAATCCACAAGATTCATGTTGGCTCTTACCTGCTTTAATCGTATTCTTTGGGTTTCAGACAGTTACCACACCAAGATAATGTAGGAATAGAAACAGCTGATGATTCAAATGGCCAGCTGCCTCCTTAAACTGTGCCTGCATGAATTTTGAGCTGACTGCATTCCCATGCATTCAAAAATGGAAAGTGTCACATTCAGGGAATGAATGAATGATTTCCAGTCGCTTCCGCCATTTTTACCATAATGGCCATACTCTGTATTTTGGGAAAGATCTGGACCTGTATAAAAATGGCAAACACAGAAAGTTTATATGATTTTTTTGCTCATTTAGAATGTCGATTTGTTTTGGGGAAAAAAATGCGTGTTTAGTTGAAGTTACAAAGATATTTATAGAACTTTGTGTCTGAGGTCAGTCAATTTTATTTCAAATTTAAGAAGAAGTTCCAATATTAAGGATAATGTGAATCTATACATACCTGCATCACTGGCAGATTGAACAATTTGATATATGACAGCATGAACCTGTGCATAAAGGGCTTGCTGATTACTAAAAGAATGTTTAATATTATTTGAGTGAACATGACTGTGAAATGTAGTTTGATTTCAACGTGATAAAATACACTACAATGCCATCAACTTTTGAACAGCCTGTTATTTATTTCACAGGAAGTAAATGTGAATTGACAAGAAATGTAATGTATAGGTGAGGATTTTATAGAATCCATATTACAGAGTTAACAGATAAAATGGTGAGTTTGAATTCTGCAGTTACTAATGTTTCTATTAGCTATGTACTATTCAAATTAAGACAATTGTATATGCTTCTGACAATTTCTACCTCTGAAAATCAATACATACTCCAATTAAAAAGAAATTACGAATATAAATCCACTGACTCCAATACAGACTATATTTGGAATTACAGATTCAGAGACGTGATCCAATCTTGCTTGAAATAAACTTGAGTATCACATTTCCTTTCTCCATCTCTCCATCAGAACCGTGCAACAAAATCAACCTAAATGGACAAATAAACATGGAACATTCCAAAGAGGTTTGTAAAAAATCAAAACCATAAATAGAAATGTCTACCATTAGTTAGACGTAATTATCCAGGCATTGCTTATATAAATTGAACATTATATTATTTATAGTGGTTCTAATTAAGTGGCACTGATTAAGAATAGCATCTCCCCTGTTACTTCAATGCATATGCCAGTAATCATTCATAAGTACTTCTAAATTGCTTTGTGCTGCCATCTTGTGTCAGTTTGTCTAATTGTCCCTTCAAAATCTGGCTAAAATGGGATGTTGAAGTGAATTAGGAAAAAATGTTAATGTGAAGCAAATGTTTGTTGACAAAACGTTAACAATTTGGAGTGATATCTTATTTCAATTTAACATTTTGACATCCTGACTACCTGAGTGTTATAAACATCATGTCTTCCAGCATGGCAACAGTGAAGGGTGTTGGCACGACCTTATTGGATGTTTTGAACCCAGCTCCTGATCCCATTGGTCAAAAGCCACAGCATGTTGTAGAAGGTCAGGGGTAAGGAGCAATAAGAACACCACTTGCCCAGTGGAAGACTCTGAACAATTGTAGGGATGGTTTGCAACACAACTCAAGTCAGAAGACTGTGCAGCAACCCAAAAAGATCCAGGAGAAGATTCATACTGACCTGTGAGACCAACCTTTGTAGAGAGTCAGCCCCATGTCAGAGAGAAAGGAGGTTCCAACAGCTCAGCTCAAACATTTGAATAATTGCAGGTAATATATTTTCTCAGATAGATGGAGCTAGATAGAGAGTTTTTGTGGGAATTTGGGAAATGGTCACATCATGTTTCAATAAGGATTGTTACAACGCAAAAATCATGTTGAACTGAAAACTGAATTCTGTGTCCCTTTGTCCACCTCATCAATGAGAGCACTTTGGTGAAGTATTTTTAATACATAAGCTAGTTGATGTGTCCGAAGCATGGACAACAAGTTGGCCACTTAAATGGGGAGCTCCCTTGAAGAAACTGTGCATGCATGCAATACAGACCACTTCTAATCTCATCCCTACAAAAATGAGAGATGCTGGGTTTAGAACATAGAACATAGAACATTACAGCACAGCACAGGCCCTTCGGCCATCGATGTTGCGCCAGCCTGTCATACCAATCTGAAGCCCATCTAACCTACATTATTCCATGTAAGTCCATATGCTTGTCCAATGGCGACTTAAATGTACTTAGAGTTGGTGAATCTACTACCATTGCAGGCAAAGCATTCCATACCCTTACTACTCTCTGAGTAAAGAAACTACCTCTGACATTTGTCCTATATCTATCACCCCTTAAATTAAAGCTATGCCCCCTCATGCTCGCTGTCACCATTCTTGGAAAAAGGTTCTCCCTGTCCACCCTTTCTAACCCTCTGATTATCTTATATGTCTCTATTAAGTCATCCCTCCACCCTCTCTCTCATAAAAACAACCTCAAGTCCCTCAGCCTTTCCTCGTAAGACCTTCCCTCCATACCAGGCAACATCCTAGTAAATCTCCTCTGCACCCTTTCCAAAGCTTCCACATCCTTCTTATAATGTGGTGACCAGAACTGTACATAATACTCCAAGTGCGGCCGCACTAGAGTTTTGCACAGCTGCAGCATAACCTCATGGTACTGGAACTCGATCCCTCTATTAATAAGAGCTAAAAGACTGTATGCCTTCTTAACAACCCTGTCAACCTGGGTGGCAACTTTCAAGGGTCTGTGTACCTGAACACCGAGATCTCTCTGCTCATCTACACTACCAAGAACCTTACCATTAGCCCAGTACTTTGCAATCTGTTACTCCAACCAAAGTGAATCACCTCACACTTGTCCGCATTAAACTCCATTTGCCACCTCTCAGCCCAGCTCTGCAGCTTATCTATGTCTCTTTGTAACCTACTACTTCCTTCATCACTATTCACAACTCCACTGAACTTAGTGTCGTCTGCAAATTTATTAACCCAGCCTTCTACACCCTCATCCAGGTCGTTTATAAAAATGACGAAGAGCAGTGGGCCCAACACAAATCCTTGCGGTACACCACTGCTAACTGGACTCCAGGATGAACATTTCCCATCAACCACCACCCTCTGTCTTCTTTCAGCAAGCCAATTACTGATCCAAACTGCTATATCTCCCACAATCCCATTCCTCCGCATTTTGTATAATAGCCTACTGTGGGGAACCTTATTGAACGCCTTTTTGAAATCCATATACACCACATCAACCGGTTTACTCTCATCTACCTGTTTGGTCACCTTCTCAAAGAACTCAATAAGGTTTGTGAGGCACGACCTACCCTTCACAAAACTGTGCTGACTATCCCTAATCAAATTATTCTTTTCCAGATGATTACAAATCCTATCTCTTATAACCTTTTCTATCACTTTACCAACAACTGAAGTGAGGCTCACTGGTCTATACCAGGATTGTCTCTACTCCCCTTCTTGAACAGGAGAACCACATTTGCTATCCTCCAGTATTCAGATTTGTAATTCCCAACCTCTTCTGGCATTTTTGCCATGGTGGACATCCTCTATCCTCTTGGCATAAGTTCTTCAGAAATAGGAGCAGAATTAGGCCATTCAATCCATTGAGTCTGCTCTGCTATTTGATCACGGCTGATATGCTCCTCACCTACATTTTTTTGCCTTCTCCCCATATCCCTTCAACCCATTACCAAATAAAAATCTGTCTAACGCTTTCTTAAATTTACTCACTGTCCCAGCATCCATCGCACTTTGAGGTAGAGAATTCCACAGATTCACAAACGTTTGGATGAAGTTGTCAATAGGCGGAGGTGTTGCAGATGGAGTTTGATTTAGATAAATGTGAGATGCTGCATTTTGGAAAGGCAAATCAGGGCAGCACTTATATACTTAATGCTAAGGTCCTGGGGTTCATGGCTGAACAAATAGACCTTGGAGTGCAGGTTCATAGTTCCTTGAAAATGGAGTCTCAGGTAGGTAGGATAGTGAAGAAGGCATGTGGTATGCTTTCCTTTATTGATCAGAGCATTGAGTATACAAGTTGGGAGGTCATGTTGTGGTTGTACAGGACATTGTTTCGGCCACTTTTGGAATATTGCATGCAATTCTGGCCTCCTTACTATCGGAAGGATGTTGTAAAATTTGAAAGGGTTCAGAAAAGATTTACAAGGATGTTGCCAGGGTTAGATTATTTGAGCTATAGGGAGAGATTGAATAGGCTGGGGTTGTTTTCCCTGGATTGTTGGAGGCTGAGGTGCAACCTTATAGAGGTTTACAAAATCATGAGGGTCATGGATAGGGTAAATAGACAAGGTCTTTTCTCTGGGTTGGGGGAGTCCAGAATGATGTCACAAAACTAGTCCCTTATGTTTTAAAAGCTGTACCTTGCCTCAAGGAGACTCTGTCCTTGATTTTTCTTTTCAGATGGGTAATAAACCGGGCTGGGCTCTGATCATTCTAGTTTGGTACAGAGATGAAAAGGATTTTGAGAGACCTTTTGTGTACATGTAAGCAGGTGAGACTTCAGGTCAAATTGGTCATGTTTTAGAAGTGACCTGCATAAAGAAAGGAAAGTGGTCAGCTCTCTGGTTGAGCCAAACAGGTTTTAGTTCAGTCTTGATCTGGTGAGAAGCTCAGCAAGGAGCTGTATGGAAACTCTCTCCCTCCCTTTTCTGCCCTTCAACTTCAACCTGTAAGTATCTGTTCCATTTACACTGGTTTTTAAAGGGAGTTTGCTTATTGGGCTGTTGTGTATATTAGGAACAGCATAATTAAATCTAGCTGGCTAGGTTGAGTTCTGTAGGGGTTCTTTATTCTGTTCTTTGTGTTTCATTGTGTAATTTTCTAAATATTTTTTTTATCTGTTTTAAAATCTAGTAGTCAACCTAGCTAACTTAATCCGGGTAATTTTCATTATACTCTTACCAAAACAAATTGCAAAGTTATGATCTGAGCTGCCTGCTTAAGAATATTTTGAGTGGTCTGGCTTAATCCATGAAAATTAGAGGACATAGGCTTAGGGTGAGAGGGGAAAGATTTTAAAAGTGATGTAAGGGGTAACTTTTTCAAGCAAAAGATGGTGCATGTTTGACTCCCTCGTCAGATCCACACCCCCCACCAACCCAACCTCCACCCCCGGCACCTCCCCCTGCAACCGCAGGAAATGTAAAACTTGCGCCCACACCTCCACACTCACTTCCCTCCAAGGCCCCAAGGGATCCTTCCATATCCGCCACAAGTTCACCTGTACCTCCACACACATCATCTATTGCATCCGCTGCACCCGATGTGGCCTCCTCTATATTGGGGAGACAGGCCGCTTACTTGCGGAACGCTTCAGAGAACACCTCCGGGCCGCCCGAACCAACCAACCCAATCACCCCGTGGCTCAACACTTTAACTCTCCCTCCCACTCCACCGAGGACATGCAGGTCCTTGGACTCCTCCACCGGCAGAACACAACAACACGACGGCTGGAGGAGGAGCGCCTCATCTTCCGCCTGGGAACCCTTCAACCACAAGGTATGAATTCAGATTTCTCCAGTTTCCTCATTTCCCCTCCCCCCACCTTGTCTCAGTCGGTTCCCTCAACTCAGCACCGCCCTCCTAACCTGCAATCCTCTTCCTGACCTCTCCGCCCCCACCCCACTCCGGCCTATCACCCTCACCTTGACCTCCTTCCACCTATCCCACCTCCATCGCCCCTCCCCCTAGTCCCTCCTCCCTACCCTTTATCTTAGCCTGCTTGGCTCTCTCTCTCTCTTATTCCTGATGAAGGGCTTATGCTCGAAACGTCGAATTCTCTATTCCTGAGATGCTGCCTGGCCTGCTGTGCTTTGACCAGCAACACATTTGCAGCTGTGATCTCCAGCATCTGCAGACCTCATTTTTTACATGTTTGACATGAGCTGCCAGAGGAAGTGGTGGAGGCTGGTATAATTACAACATTTAAAAGGATGGGTACATGAATAGGAAGGATATAGATATAGGCCAAGTGCTGGCAAATGGGAATAGATTAATTTTGGATATCTGGTCGGCATGGACAAGTTGGATCAAAAGTTCTGTTTCAATGCTGTACATCTCTATGACTCTGTAGTAATATTAATAAAACTTACATTTTGGAGCAAGTCAATCAAATTTAGAAGCACAAAATCAAACTTATTAAATCAAAAGCTTTTGGGAGGGACAGCGTGATTCTGACCCTAACTACAGGACTTGACCACTCCGTCTCTCCCTGAACACCAGTTTTTATAATCTGAATGATGTGTACAATGAAAGCCCGCAAAAGGCAGTTTCTTGTGTTCTGCGTGAGCGTGCAGAAATTGCTGTTTCTGGGAGCAGTATACCACGATGTTGTGTTCTGTGCATGCTAATGCAGAGATAGCTGGTTCCGGGAATGGCATACCACGATGTTATATTCTGTAAGTATGTCTCCTTTAGTTAGTTTCTGTATTCAGTCACCCCTGTGATCCAAGACATGTGGGAGCATAACAAACAGACCACCAACATCCAGTAATCATCAGTGGGGCCAGAAAGGGAGTGATGTCCAGGCGACTCAACATGGAGGCTAGCACCCAGCATAATTTTCGCTGTCAAAACTTTACAACATGAGTTAAGGACAGCCATAACAATGCAACAAGTGATGACAATAACAATGAACACTATGATAGCAGGCAAAAGGTACAAGACCCAAGTACCACCTTGTAGCCATCCTAGCCACCCCAGGGGATTATAATCATGAAACTATTTCCCTTCCTGCCAGATCTTATCAGCCTCCAGGCGGATGTGATCCTCTAGGTTAGTTATATTGTCCGAGACATCCAGAATGTATGTACAACACTCAGGGCCAATAACAGTACAAGTGCCACCTTGTGCTGCTAGCAAATATTCAAGAGCCAAACAGCGCAACAGTACTGGTGACAATCACCTCAGCTGACACATTGGAGATGGCCATGCTAACAGCTGGCAGCCTCATTAGCCAGCTTTTCCAAAGTCGATGCCATTTTGGTGAGTTCCCAAGCAGCAATAGCAGTCCCATTGGCAGGAAAGGTGATCATAAAGAATCGCTCAGTATCAGTGATGGACTGTTTGGATCGAAGTAGGTGTAGTTTGGGATGAAGGTGGAGGCAACTCTAATGGCGAACAAAAGGGACCACACTGGCAAGGTAGCAAAGTCCAGACCAATTTGGAGGGAGCCAAGGGTTGGCCTTGGTCAAAATATTTTCCATTGTAAGTCCTCAGGTAACCAGTCTAAATTGCGGACCAAATAGTTTTAAACATTTTACCAGTAGTCATGTTGAGCACCTCAAGGCTCAGAACACTTCCAGAAAGATCGGTGGCCGGATGGGGTAAGGAGCAGGGAATGGGGACACTCACTGGTTCCAGCATTCCACACTGATGGACAATTACATTTAAAGGAAATAGGCCCCTTGGGCATCCTTCACCTGTGGCGTTTCTGAGGGACAGAGCCAGGGGTATATGTGAAAGGTTGTAGTGAAGCTGGAACCAGCCTTTATAGTTTTGCATGTTATAATCCGTGGTCTCCCAGGTGACCTTAAAATTGGCAGCATAAATGGGCCGGTCAGGGCCTCGCATGAATGACCCGTGAGATTCTCTGTCAGACCTAGCTCCCCCTGCACCCCCTCCCCCCCCCCACCCCACCCCCCCCCCCCCCCCACCCCACCCCACCAAAAAGAAAGAATACTTGTGAGGATACGTCCTGGTCCAACCATCATTCTGCTGTTTCTGATTTATTAAACAGAATTGGTCTCTCAGGGGAATCCCCCCACTAGTGTGCAGGGATTTGAGTACAGATCCAGCATTTAGATGTAAGCACATGCATATAGGACCTATATAGGTAAGCATTAACATGTTCTCTGGTGAACAGTACCTAGGCTGGCACAATTCCTTCGGTGCTCCCCCCCACTCCCTCCCTCAGTGGTAACTAGGCAAAGGCAAAAATAAAAAAAACATCCTGGAGCTTATACAATGGTCCAAAGGCTATACCGCCCACGCACAACAATCTGCGCTGTCAGTCTGTTCGCAACAACCGTGCACACAAATGACATCAGCAGGCCTCAAGGAGTCAGTGTGAAAAGAAAGCAGAGGGTGAGGATCCTCAGCCAGTGTCTGTATATTTCTTCAGTTGTGACCAGTGTTTCCAGACCCCCTTCCCTCACATGTCAATACAGACGCACAGGTGACCCCTAATAACCTCATAGGGATCGCTTAGGGCCGAAGCCCAATTAACCATAACCTCACTACCCACTGATGGAACCTCCGGACAATCCTCGAATTGCTTCTGTTCATCCCACCCATTCTGTTTGTCCCTAACTGTTTTAGCATCTTCAGTTGGGCGCTCAGTTCGAGCACATAGTGACATATTCTATTATGGAGAGGGCAAACATCGGAACCCTTCATGATGATGGACCCAGGCAGTTGCATTGCCCTACCTGCTATCAACTCATAAAGGGTCAAACCAGTTGACCAGCTTGTGGTGGACCAAAGTTGCAAGAGTATAGCAGGCAGGACCTCAGTCCAGTGTTTGTCAGAGTCCTGCATGGCCTTAACAAGGGAAGTTTTAGGAGCTCTGTTCATTCACTCTACCATGCCAGAACATGGTGGATGGTAGGGTATATGAAATGTTTGTTTAATGCCCATTAGCTGACACATGGTTTTTACAATTTTTCCAGTAAAGTGGGTCTTCTGGTGGGAGTCAATCTGGGATGACATCTCCCACCTGGGAATCACCTCCTCAGATAAAATCCTTGCTACAATGTTAGTGAGCGGTTCTGGGTAGGGTAGGCCTCGGGCCACCTGGTGAATTAGTCAATAATTGCAGGGCAATACGTCCTCCCGTGGGGTTAGGGAAGAGGTCCTGTAAAATCTACCTGTACATACTCCCAAGTCCCCTTTGGACGTAGCTTGTGCCCTATTCTAATTTTAATGCCCTGTCTGAGTTGGTGCTGGGCACACGTCACACAGCAGTGACAGAATCAAGCTATATCTCTGCCCATGCCCTTCCACCATCATTCCTTTCCACTGCTGGTTATCATAGCATCACGTCCCACATGGGAAATGCCATGGTGTTATCGTACAAAAGTACGTTGGATGCACATGGGGACCAGGACCTTGTCAGTCAATCTCCAGACACCTTGCTTATCTGGCGTGGCCCCCTGAGCCTTCCACCTGGCACATTCACCCTCAGGGGTATCAGCGTGCAGTAAAGTCATGCTTATGATGGGGCTGTCCTCAGCAAAGGTGGCAGAGAAAGGATGGATGTCTTATGTCTCTAGAAGTGATTGAGCAGCATTGTCAGTAGTCTAGTTCCCCTTAAAAAATGTGCCACTCAGGATTCTGTTTATCTGATTCCCTCTGGTGGGCCTTGACCTTCAACACTGCAGCCTCCAATGGAAGCTTGCTGGCCTACAGTAAGGTCTTTATTATCTGCCCATGCTTGACAAGGGTGCCCCCTGTGGTGACAAAACATCATCTTCCCCAAATAGTCATGCAATCGTGGACAATCCCGAATGCATATCTACGATCAGTGTAAATGTTAGCCCTCTTCCCTGTCGTCTCTGTGAAGGCCTGGGTGAGGGTCACTAACTCTACCACTTGAGCTGACAGGCCTCCCTCTATTGTCCCCGCTCGGACAGCTCGTAGTTCTGCGTTCACTACTGCCCATTCCGTTCGTGGCAAACTGTCTACATATTTCCGTGAGCCATCCACAAACAGGGTCTCATCTGGTGCCTCCGTGGGTACATCCTTTATCCCACTTTCCTCTACTTTATTGTACACATTCCCACACACTTGTGGTTCACCATCACCTAACATCCCTTCCACTGGGTTTTCTCAGGTGTCACATACAATGGTAATTTGGTTGGTGGCAAAAGAACAGCCTCCTGTTTTGCCCTTTTTATGTTAGAAACTGTGTGTAATTTTCCTGTATTTAACATTTCCACGAGAGTGTGTTTGGTATGTAAGACTATATTCCTTGTCATCACAATGGGCTCACTGATCCTCACAGCTCATGTGGCACAGTCTAAAGCAGCTATACATCTGGACAAGCCGACTACTACGGAACCCTCCACAATACAGTAATACCCAATAGGTTGCAGTTTATTGCCATGGAGCTGGGGTACTACTGCCGAGTAAAAACCTCCCTCTTTGTTTTAGTAAGTGTCAAAGTCTTTACTAGCATCTGGTAATCCAAGTCCCAGTGCTGACAATAATTCTGTTTTCAGTTTTGAATAGGAGTAGATAAGGGTCCATTGCAGGTTGACCCCCTTTTACCAATCATATGGGTTCAACAACTTTGGCAAACTCAGGGATAAAATTGCTGCAGTAATTAAACAAGCCCAAGACCTTTCTCACACCACAGACTGTCACGGGCCATGGCATCTGTTGTATAGCTGTTTTCCTGTCTGCAGGCATTTCCTCCATGCCTTGAGTCCCACGTAAAGAACTCTAGATTTCCCAATTTGATTTTTTTTTGGCTGGCTTTTAATCCTCTGTCCTGCAAGGGCTTCAGGACTAAGTATAGCACCTTCTAAAGTTTTGGTTTGGATTCAGAAACCAGGAGGATGTCATCGACATATTGGAGTATTATACTACCGTGGGGACAGGTTGATCTCCCTGAGTACTTCACTCATTACACGGTGAAAGATGGCTGGACTATTATGGAATCCCTGGGAAAGTCTCGATCAAGTATCCTGTTTATCCCCAACTGTAAATGCAAACTTATCTTGGGAATCACAATGGAGGGGGATAGACCAGAATTCATTCGCAATATCCAGTATTGTAAAGATTTTGTGGGTCAGGAAGAGCCCATTCAAAATTGTGGATGGACTGGCGACTATAGGGTGTAATTTAGGAGTGACCCTGTTTAGGGCCATATAATCGATCGTGAGACAGTAACTTCTGGCTACATGGGGGAATTAGTAGTGGTCGAAGAGTCTCGAAAAATTCCCCTTTCCACTAATCCTTTCAAAATTTCCACAACTGCCCTTCTGGCTTTGGGTTTTATGGATTTTTGGAGGTGTGGCTTGTATTCCGGACACTCCACAACTACAGAGTTGATTGTATTCATGCCTGTATCTAATTTAGTCTCTGCCCAAACCCCTGGAAAGGAGGAACAATAGGCCCCAAAGCCATTGTCATCGAGCTGCCAATCACATCCCATAGAGGAGGTGACTTGGACAGTGCTCAATTGGCTCGCATAAGTCCCCATTCTTTCCTTTCTCCCAGTGGGATGGGGCCAGATTAATTCATCCTTCCCACAGTCTATAAGGACTTTATACTCCATTAAATCAATTCCCATAATAGTTCCTTCATTATTTTTACACACATAAAATTACATCGGCATATACAGGTAATTGATTTCTACTAGTGGTCTCACTCAGTACACAGGAGTTCGTTATCGATTAATCCCCTTCACATAAATCATTTTGTTAGTTGTGGGCAGGGGTAAGTCACTAATAGATATGGAAGCTCCCGTGTTCACTATCTGCCCTCTACCAATGCAGACATGTAAATCCTTTCCTCTTTATCACCCGTGCCCTGGGGGCTGCCAGATATCAGTCCAATGTATTCTTAGTGTTGTTTGGTTTGCCGTGTTTTTCCCAAAAGTCTTGCGAGTGGCCCCTTTTGCCCCAGTATTGACAGATACAAGTGGGCTTCCTATTGTTCTGTTCCCTCCCCCTACAATCCTGAGCAAATTGGCCCATCTTGTCACAATTGTGACACATGGGTCTGGATTTTGTCTTTGTGACGGCACCTTGGTTTTCCTTCTGTGTCCTCCTTAACGCTTGTTGCCCATTCTACCAGAATGTCATAGTCTTGGAGAATGGCAACCCTCATTTTTGGGACTGCCTGGTGTGCATGAGATAGCCCCTTCTTGAAAGCCTGAATGAATGCCCAGTCAGAGTAGTCTGTCTGGGGGAATCCCTGAGCATTCTTGGTAGACCCTAACAAGTCATTCCCATTATTCAGAGGCATTCCCCCCTCTTCTGTTGTTTGGTGTTTGTTATTTTTGGTGGGCGGTTTCTCCAGAACATGCTGGATTTCAGCCTTAAGTCTGCCGAAGGGTTCCTGCTGGTCCTCTATATCTGCTTTAATAGGGGTGCCCTGGGTCCATCCGCCTCTCCTATAATCTTGACTTTGTTGTTGTGCAGCATCGGCTATGTCAGACCATCAGATACGAGACGCCACTTGTCCTGTGGGCTTGCAGCCTGGATCGGTTGGTGGATATCCCCTAAATGTAGGTGGTGGCACACCCAGGTGGTATCTAATTCAGCCCAAAACTTTGCGTTATTTCTATGGGGCTGTTAGCAACCCAGGGAAGCTATGATCTACGGCAATTCACCTGGTGTAAACGGCTTATATTCTGCATTTGCAATAGCTCCTTCCCCACTGTAAGTTACTGAGGTGGAGTTAATTCTTCAGGAGGGTCGTCAGGCGGTGTGACCAGGCCCTCCCGGGCATTATAAAGTGGCAATGATCCCCACTGACTATCCTCCAGAAATTGATTTTCCAATTTTCTTAGTCGGGATTGAAGCATTTGTTTCTCCCTGGTCCAAAGTCTGTGGATTCCAGAGTCCCTGACCTATCAGGCCAGCCAACTGATGGACCAAAAGGACATCTATTTTCTTGGTCTTATCTTTCTTTACACCCAAAAGCCAATTTCACTGTTGATCTAGGGTCTGGGATCCCTTTCTCATCTGTCTAATGAATGAATGTCTTTCTCACATATACTGGTTAATGAGTGTCCCCGGGGGTTCCCATTGATCTCCCTGTCCTGCCATAACACTGATAGGTTTATACTCTCAGATCCTCTGTCAGTCAATCGCGTTTACCCACCAGCCACGACTGCTGAGTGTTTCCCCACTGGTCGTGTCTCACCCGGAATCATTCCTATTGGAGTCTGGCAATACCCTGTTTTAGGGAGTGATAATTTATTTGTACCCCGCTTATTTAATCTAGGCTTTTATCTCAGGCAGGAACAATCATACAATCAGCTCAGAGACTACACAACAGACATTCTCTCATTCACTCTTACCAGATCAACAGCTTCTGTAATTTGATCTGCTTTTGTCCGATATCTTGCTGTGTCTCCCAGGATGTGGCCACCCTACCCAGAACCGTGAACAGGATCCTGCTCGCATCACAAATTTGTTGTAGTAAATTTAATAAAACTCAAATTTAGAAGCAAGTCAATCTAATTTATTAAGTCAAAAGCTTTTAAACAATAGACAAAGACAATAGGTGCAGGAGTAGGCCATTCTGCCCTTCGAGCCTGAACCACCATTCAATATGATCATGGCTGATATTCCTTAATCAGTATTCTGTTCCTGCCTTATCTCCATAACCCTGAATTCCACAATCCTTGAGAGCTCTATCCAACTCTTTCTTAAATGAATCCAGAGACTGGGCCTTCACTGCCCTCTGGGGCAGAGCATTCCACACAGCCACCACTCTCTGGGTGAAGAAGTTTCTCCTCATCTCTGTCCTAAATGGTCTACCCCGTATTTTTAAGCTGTGTCCTTTGGTTCTGCACTCACCCATCAGCGGAAACATGTTTCCTGCTTCCAGAGTGCCCACTCCTTTAATAATCTTATATGTCTCAATCAGATCCCCTCTCAGTCTTCTAAACTCAAGGGTATACAAGCCCAGTCGCTCCAGTCTTTCAGCGTAAGGTAGTCCCGCCATTCCAGGAATTGACCTCGTGAACCTACGCTGCACTCCCTCAATAGCCAGAATGTCTTTCCTCAAATTTGGAGACTAGAACTGCACACAATACTCCAGGGGTGGTCTCACCAGGGCCCTGTACAGCTGCAGAAGAACCTCTTTGCTTCTATACTCAATCCCTCCTGCTATGAAGGCCAGCATGCTATTAGCCTTCTTCACTACCTGCTATACCTGCATGCTTACCTTCATTGACTGGTGTACAAGAACGGGGTAAAAACAATGACTGCAGATGCTGGAAACCAGATTCTGGATCAGTGGTGCTGGAAGAGCACAGCAATTCAGGCAGCATCCAAAGTGCAGCAAGCATCCAGATCTCTTTGTACTGCCCTTTTACCTAAATTGAGAGGGAGGGGCAGTGTGATTCTGATCCTAACCGCGGGTCTTGACCATGCTGTCTCTCCCAGAACAACAGGTACAGCAGTTTTTATAACCTGGATGACGTGTATAACAAAAGCCTGCAAAAGACTGCTTCTTGTGCTCTGTGGAAGCAGAGATCACTATTTCTGGATGTTGTATTCTGTAAGTATTTCTTCTTTAGTTAGTTTCTGTCTTCAACTCTATACACTAGGTAGTTTCTCCTCAACTCTGTTTAAAATTTGTTACCCGTTATCCTGAGACTATGACCTCTCATCCTAGAATACCCCACAAGAGGAAACATCTGCTCCACACCTATTTTATCCAAACCTTTTATCATCTTGAGTACCTCTTGATCTCTTCCCATTCTCCTAAATTCCAGAGAGTGTAGGTCTCTTTCTTTCTTCTTATGACAAACCCATCTCTGGGATCAATCTAGTGAAGCTCCTCTGAACTGCCACTCTATCTTTCCTCAAATAGGTGAACCAAAACTATGCATAATACTTCAGGTGCCGTCTCACCAGTAACTTGCATAGTTGCAACAATAGTTCCTTCCCTTTCATGTTCTATTCCTTTAACTATAAAAGCCAACATTCCATTCACTTTTTTTATCATCTGCTTTTCCTGCATACTAATTTTCTGTGACTCATGAATGAGGCCACCCAGATCTGTGGTGGAGTACCCCGAAGTCTCTCCCCATTTAGATAAAATGTCTTCTTCCCATTTTTTCCAAACAAGTTGCATGACCTCACACTTATCCACATTAAACTCCATCTGCCACATTTTGACCCACTCTCCTAACCTATCTATATCCATTTGTAAGGTTCTTATTTCCTCATTGCAATTTACCAATCTAGGTTCCCTAGATTGATCCCAAAGATGAAGTGTGTAAGAACAAAGATTGAACAGTTTAGGCCTATACTCTCTGGAAGTTTTGTGTCATCTGCAAATTTGGCTATAGAGCCATCTATTCCTGTATCTAAGTCATTAATGTAGATTGTAAACAGCTGGAGCCCAAGGACCGAATCCTGTGGCAGCCCACTAGTTACATCCTGCCATCCAGAAAAAATTCCCTTTATCCTGACTGTCTGTCTTCTGTCCATCAGCCAGTCACCTATCCAAGCTAATAAAGTTGACACAGTATCTCAGCTAGTTCTGTTATGAACACCTAATGCTGCCTGAATACCTTACAATTAGTCAATATGAGACCCAGCGATTGCATACTACATGGTGGATACTGCAGCAGCAAACCAGGAGACTGGTTGACTATATGAGGAAAATACATATCATTACTGTGGAAGGATCTTTGGAATTGGAGATCAAATGTACAGCTACCCCTATGGAAGGGGATAATTTCTTTGTTTTGGTTGTTGCCCAGTTGGTGGGAGACTAGTACAATTACAATATTTAAAAGGCATCTGGATGGGTATATGAATAGGAATGGTTTAGAGGGATATGGACCAAATACTGGCAAATAGGATTAGATTTACTTCGGATAACTGATCAGCATGCTTGAGTTGGACCAAAGGATCTGTTTCTGTGCTGTATATCTCTATGTCTCAACAACTCTGTAGTATTGGTTCTTTGTACTCATCATATTTGGCATACTGCACTTCCAGAATGCAAAAGATGTGGCAAGGAATATAGGATTTGGAGGAATTCAATTGCTGGACAGATGAGGCAAGAGTCTGTATTGAAGGTTCAACCTGTATGGGTGGTATAACCATGTGTCTATGCAACCCAAATCTCAATCTCTGCCCCCTCTGTGCACGTAAGGGGAAAGGGGAAATACCTTGATACTGGCTGCCTTGGGTTAGGCCAAAGTTCAAAACGGGGCACTGAAAGGATTACAGTTGATGTTAAAAATGACTTTTAGTGAAATAAGCTGTAAGCAAAATGAGACAAAACAGAAGATTAGCAGATATACACTAGATAGGCTAAATAATGAGATTTGGGCAAAGGGCCAAGCCAAGGAATTGGTGATTGAATCAAACATGCGGCCTAGTCTACATCCTCATTGTAAGAAGAGGGGTGTTGGATGAATAAAAGAAATGACTGATTGAGAAATTGATGCTGAGACATCTGTTTGACATATGATTTTTAAGTTGACAAGACTAGAATTGAGTGTATGTGACTTTAGGTGTATATAAGGTATGAGTACTTAAGGCTGTGCAGAGTATTGTCATAGACTGCTTAAGACTAGCTCACCTTTCATCGTCTTGAATGAACACCAGCAAGCTATTGTCAAGATTAGAGTGGTGCTGGAAAAGCAGCCTCCTAGTAGTTTGCCAAGTCACACCATAATGATGGCTTGTCCATAAACTGTTGTGTCTGCATCATTGCAAGGGCCCACTTCACAGGGCTTGTGGGGCCTCTTTCATTTGCCTCATCAACTGCCCCAGTCATTTTATTGTGTCCTCGCATAATAATAGATGATACCAGCACTGAGCTAATATACCATTCCAAAGATCTCTGTGCCATCAGCTTACAAAGTGTATCACTCTTCTGATGCTTTTAGTACATTATTCCAGCACTCATTCAGCATGGCACTGTTTTCTGAGTTCAACCACTCTCGCAATGGAACATGTTGTGATTAAAGATTGCAAAGCATACAGAGTGAGCCAAGCTCACATTCACATTATATGCTATGCATAATGGTAACTCTTGCATTTTTAGTGATGTAACAAGATAAAATGATTGTATATGTTCAAACATAGAATTGTGAGAAAGATGGACAGGCATTTGTGGCAATAACCCGTAAAATGACTTCTCAAGAGAAAAAAGGTTGAAGCATTGTCAAGGAAAAAGAGGACAAAATATATTGAGAAAGGGAGGCCAAATATTATTTGAGAAGGGAGCAATTGTTTACATTAGATCGCCTGAGGATGAGTAAGGGAAGTTGTCTGACCAGCAGTTTAATCCTGCTGATAGTAAAGATAAAGACTATTGAGTTAAATTACTCAATTCAGAATTCTGCATCTGCAGCAATTTGTCGTAAATCTTTATTCTTACATCTATGGTAAATTGTCATAAATTCTAATTTATTTTGACAAAATTAATTTAATTAGTTGTGCCAAATTTACTTTATGGGGAAATTTCCTGTTCCAAGCTTGTGCTTTAAGTGCAGTTTATTGTAACATGAACTTAATTAGATCTTTTCAAGCACTTCATTCATTGAGATTAGCCTGATCCAGGAAAGTGAATACAGTATTAGCAACCTTGGTACTCAAATGTATGAAGATAAGTAAATAGTCATAGAGGCAAACAACATGGAAACCAACTGGCCCAAGTCCAGGCTGACGAGGTTTCCTCAACTGAATTGCTCCCAATGGACCTCTCATATATTCGAGTTGATCTTTCTCTGCATTTTCTATGTAGACGTAACAATTATATTCTGCATTGTGTTCTCATACCCATATGTATTTATGTAAGGTATTATTTGTCTGGTTAGCACACAATGCAATACTTTTTACTATATCTTGGTATGTGACAATAATAAATCAAATCATTTGCCTGCATGTGCTATCTCTCTAAACCTTTCCTATCCATGTACATGTCAAAGGTCTTTTAAGCGTTGTAATTGTACTCCATTCTACCACTTCCTCTGGCAACTTATTCTATACACGCACCACTTTCTGTATGAAAAAATTGGATCACAGGTCCCTTTTAACTATTTTTCCCTTTCACTTTAAACCTCTGCCGTTCATTTTGGATTCTCCTACCCTGGGGAAAAGACCGTTGCTATTCATCTTATCTCTGCCCCTCATGATTTTATAAACCTCTGTAAGGTCATCCCTTAGCTTCCTATGTTCCAGGGAATAAAGTCTGAGATTACCCAGCCTTTCCTTATACCTCAAACTTTTCAGTCTCAGTAACATCCTTCCAAATCTTTTTTGCACCCTTTCCAGTCGACTAACATCCTTCCAACAGCAGGGCGACCAGAAGTGTATGTAATATTCTAAATGTGGCCTTAACAAATGCTTGTACAGAATTGAACCAGTGGCCTCAGCAATGTTCTGTACACCTGTGGCATGACCTCCCAAATCCTAGACTCAATGCTCTGACTGATGAAGGCAAGCATGCCAAACCACCTTCACCACTCTGTCCACCTGTCACCCCTAGGTCTCTCTGTTTCACAACATGTCACAGGGTCCTACCATTAACTGCCCTGATTTGTCTTACCATAATGCATCACCTCACATTTGTCTGGATTAAACTCCATCTGTCATTCCTCGGTCAACTGGCCCAGTTGATCAAGATCACATTATACTCTTAGATAACCTTTACTATCCATTATACCAACAATTTTGCTGTCAACTGCAAATTTATAAACCTTCTTTATAAATGACAAAAAGCAATGGGCCCAGCACCAATCCTTGTGGCACATTGGTGATCACAGGCCCCTAGTAAGAACAACAACTCTCTACCACCACCCTTGGTCTCCTGCCATTAAGCCATTTTTGTATCCAATTGGCTAGCTCTCCCTGGATCCCATGTGATGTAACCTTATAACCAGTCTACCATGTGAAACTTTGTCAAAGGTTTTGCCAAAACTCCATGTAGTCAACATCTTGCATTCTGCCTTCATCTTTCATTTTAGTCACCTCCTCAAACATTCAAATTTGAGAGGTATAATTTGTTATCTGCAAAACCATGAGGACTTTCTCTCATCAGTCTTTGCCATTCCAAATGCATGTAGATCCTATCTCTCAGAATCCCTTCCAACAACTTACCCACCACTGACAATAGGCTAGTTTCCTGGCTTTTCCTTGAACTCTTTCTTGAATTATGGCATTACATTAGCCACCCTCCTGTCTTCCAGCACCTCACCTGTGCTGACGATGACATAAACATCTCCACCAAGAGCCCTGTAATTTCTTTCTTAGTTTTTCACAATGTCCTGGAATACACTTGATCAGGTCCTGGGGATTTATCTACCATTGTGTATCTGAGGACCTCTATCTCCTCCTTTCTGTACTATGTACTCTTTTTAACTCATCACTATTTATTTCCAAGTTCCCTAGCTTCCATGTCTTTCTCCATGGTAAATACTGATGCAAAATATTTGTTTAGGATCTCACTCAAATCCTGTGGCTTCACACATAGATAGCCACGTTGAGCTTTAAGGGCCCCTATTCTCTCTACTTACTCCTTTCCCCTTAATATTCTTGTAGAATCTTTATGGATTCTCATCCACCTTATTTACCTAAGCTATCCTATGTCCCTTTTTGCTCTTTTTAAGGTGTACTCCCACACCCCATCTACTCTTCAAGGGATTCACTTGATTCCAAGCTGCCTATCCCTGTCATAAGCCTTCTTCTTACTCTTGACCAGATCCTCAATATCTCAAGGAACATGTTAGCCTTCAACACTTGTTATCTTGCTTTTGAAAGCCTCCCACTCACCAAATGTCCTTTTCCCTGTGAACAGCCTCCCCCAGTCAACGTTTGAAAGTTCCTGTCCAATGCCATCAAAATTGGCCTTGCCGTGCCCCAATTTAAAATTTTAACTTGTGGAAAAGAACTATCTTTTTCCATGATTCATTTAAAATGAACAGAATTATGGTCACTGGTCCCAAAGTGCTCTCCAACGTAATACTTCAGTCACTGGCCCTGCCTTATTCCCCAACAGGAGGCTGAGTTTTGCCCCTTCTCTAGTAGGGCTGTCTGCATATTGATCATGAAGGTTTTTCTGAACACACTTAACAAATTCTTTCCCATCCAAGCCTCTAACTGTAGAGCATTTTCTGTCTATATTTGGAAAGTTAAAATTCCCTATTATTACAACCCCTATTGATCTGTGATCTCCCTACATATTTGCTCCTCAATTTCCTGCTAACTATTGGGAGGCCTATAGTACAATCTCATCAAAGTGATCAACTCCTTCGTAATTCCATCCATATAGCTTCACTGAACAATCCCTCAGGAAAGGCCAATTCTGGAGGTATTAGACAAGAACTTTCAAATGTATGATGTGGAGTTGCCAGTGTTAGACTGGGGTGGACAAAGTTAAAAAATCACATAATACCAGATTATAGTCCAACAGGTATATTTAGAAGTAAAAGCTTTCAAAGCACTGCTCCTTTGTCAGAGATTAGATTACTTACAGTGTGGAAACAGTGTTGGCCCTTAAGCCCAACAAGTCCACACCAACCCTCCAAAGAGCAACCCACCCAGACCCATTCCCCTACATTTACCCCTTCACCTAAGAGTAAACCACCCAGACCCATTTCCCTCTGACTAATGCACCTAACACTACGGGCAATTTAGCATGACCAATTCACCTGACCAGCACATTTTTTGGACTGTGGAAGAAAACCAGAGCACTCAGAGGAAACCCACACAGACACGGGAGAATGTCCACACAGACAATTGCTTGAGGTGGGAATTGAACCTGGGTCTCTGGCGCTGTAAGGTAGCAGTGGTAACCACCGTGCCACCGTGCCACCCAGTTAGCTAGTGGGGCAGGATCATGGGTCACAGAATTTATAGTAAAAGATCACAGTGTCATATAACCACACAACAGTTTTTCAGGGATGTTCCCTCCCAGTCTAGAAACACTTCAGCAGTCAGGGACATTCAGCCTTGGATCTTCGAATGACCATCCTCCAAGGCAGACTTCAGGATACGCAACAATGCAGAGTCACTGAGCAGAGGCTGATAGCTAAGTTTGGTACCCATGAGGACAGCCTCAACTGGGATCTTGGGTTCATGTCACACTGCAGGTGACCCCACTACACTGTACACTCTGTCACAGGCACACTTACACACACTTGTTCACACACACCCTCTCACTCTCTCCCACATGCAGGAACACACACATTAGTCTATGGGGTGAATTTGTATTTGCAGATTTAACGTTACAGTGAAGTATAGGCCCTTCAGCCCTCGATGTTGCGCTGACCTGTGAAGCATGACCTCGTGACTGAAACTCAACCCCCCCCCCAATCAATAAATACCAACACACCATATGCCTTCTTAACTATCCTATCAACCTACGTGGCAATTTTCAGGGATTTAAGCACCTGGACACCAAGATCTCTCTGTTCATTCACACTGTCAAGAATTTTACCATTAGCCCAGTGCTCTGCGTTCCTGTTACTACTTTTAAAACATGCAAATGTTTGAAGGGGAAAAAAAAAACTGCAGTTCATGTTCCCTTATGATAATTGATCAATCTGAAGGAAATATTTCTGGCTATTTGCTTTGAGGTTTGACTTTGCAGTAAGTCTGCAATATACCACAAGCAGAATGGCAGATTGTGGTAACTATTCCATGTAGGAGATGTAACAGGAAATACTCCAGACACTATGTAATTGTGATCTCACATTGTGTAACTACGAACAGAGTTACAGGGTTTTGTGGTAAATAAAGTTCCATATATGGCAAAGGTGGAAACACTCTATCCATGTAACCATTTGAGCTATGGAATCCATATGTAAATGTATAGCAATGTTATCATTAATTTATTTGTGTACTAATTTGTTGCAGATTTTGATGTTCTGCTTGAGGATTTTATCCCCTAAATGAGGCAACACTACTTAACGTTCCTTTTTGAACCTGTAGGGCCACGAATTTCAAACACAATAAATCAGCAGAGAGAAATACAAATTACTTGACTGAGTTGCTTGGAATTTCTGGAATATGTTATCCACAGTCATAGTTTAAATATCCTTTGATCAATGGAGACTGGAATGGATCTTAGAACAAACTTTCTCCAGAAATAAAAAACTTTATTTGAAAGTTGACAGGAGGTTGCAGCAATCTTAATTGCTGGCCCAGTTTCTAGCTCGAATGAGGAACTGTGGGGATAGATGATAAGAACATAAGTATATAAGCAATTCAACCCCTTGAGCCTGCTCTGCCATTTAATACAATCATGGCTGATCTCATCTTGGCCTCAACTCCACTTTCCTGACTGCTTTCCATAGCCCTTCAACCCATTACTAATTAAACATCTGTCCATTTCCTCCTTAAATTTATTCAGTGTCCTGGAGTCAATACAGTCTAGGGTAATTAACTCCCTGGATTCAGAACCTAATGTTGGTGCAGAATAGCTGCAGTCTAGAAGGATGAGGTGATTCTTGGCTGGCTCTGTGGGACGGTGCTTCAATCCAAAGGAGAATCTCCTGCAAGGGATACCACCAATATCTTTGCCTGGTTCCACAATAGGTTTTGATTTGGCTGGAGGGTTTTATTTTTCTTGCTCATGGGATACTGATGTGTTTCAGCCTGTTGAGAAGGATCATATCTCAGTTTAACAATTTCATGAGGCAACCAACTGTAGGTAGTTAATAACAGGGATGACAGGAAAAGGCTGAGTTTTAGGAGCACAGTGACCAGGAGGCCTGGGTTCAAATTCCACCTGCTCCGAGGTGTGTAATAACATCCACGAACAGATTGATTAAAAAGTTATAGGTTAGGTCTTTAAAAAATAGGATGTTTCTAAGAATGTAACCATTTTTTTCTTCTTTCCAGTTCCTACACAATTCTCACTAACTAGGTAGGATTAAGAATAGTCTTAATCCACGTGCTACAACATTACTGCTATCTTGAGACTGGTTCAATTTGATAAAATATTATTTAAGCAAATTATTTACCTATCAGTTGACTGTCTTCCTTTATTAAATGGCTAATTTTCAGGAGTATAACTTAGTTTTTCTTTGCAGAATCTATCAAGCTATTAAACTATTTAGCATGAATGTGAAAATGTGCATTGTTCAGTTAATAATGTCATAATACTTCAGATCAATAGTTATAAATGATTTCACAACCTTTGAAGAATTGCGAAGGTTTCAGGTCCTGTGCCATATTGTGTTAGTTTATTTTAACCTGAAGCTAACCAAAAACCAACTTGATATTAACTCAGTCAAAGCTTGCTTGAGTTACTAAAACTAACTGAAGAAAATAATAAAATAAACAATTAATTTTCAAATTATTTGATCAGTTTTTAAGGCTCCATTTTAATGTAAGAAAGTAGTTTCTGTGAAGGGAGCACTAGATTTATGAACAGAAGCCAATCTTGTATCTGGAGATATTTTGGTTCCCATATCAGTATTCATTTATTGATGGCATTGATGGTAACTTGAAACAGTGGACAATGATTCAGCTTTTTTAAGATTATAGCTTAGATATTACTTCCAAAATGTAAAAGTTACTTGTATTTATATGTCATAAGATACCTCACAGGAACATTTAAGAAAGAAAGTATAGCATCTAGTCACATAGAGATACTAAGACAGATTATCAAAAGCTCGGTCAAGGAGGAAAGTTTTGAGAAATATCATAAGACGCAAAGGGAAGAAAAAAGGGAGAGAGAAGCACTGTGCTATGTCACATATCTAGAATGCAATATGCCTTTAAGGGACATGCTCATAATATTATCACAATGTAATAGTATGGGACTTGATGATATAAAGGTCTCAGCTTCCATCTCACTGAGTCTTCTTACAGCATGACATGCTGAAGTAAGTGAGCTAAAGTTTATCTCTGAATTGTTTAGATTTAGCCCAGACACACCTATGATTGTAATATATGTAGATACCACAAACTGGAATAAAAGTCTATTGAAATCCTTCAACATTACATCTCAAAATTATTATAGGAGAGCTAACATAACCATGACATCACCACAAATACCCTGCTGAAAGTAAAAAGCATATCGGTGCATCAATAGGAGAATGTGGGGTAGAACAGATCTAGGTTAATAATGGTGGCTGTGTATAAAGAAATTAATTTCAGATCCCAGCTATCACAGGTAGTGGGGGGGGGGGGTGAATTTCAGAGCCTGGAGATTAAGAAACTGAAGGTATAACTACCAATGATGAAGCAATTAGAATTGAATATACGAAGAGTACAAATATCTCAGTGGATTAGTTTCAAAATGCTAAAGACAGTGAGAGGCAATATTATGGAGGAATTTCAAAACTGGGATAACTGTTTCAACATTGAGATGTGGCTTGATTCTGAGCAAACTCAGCAAGCGCAAGGATGGTAGAGGAAAGGAACTTGCTGGAGTTAAGACCCAGGTAACAGAGTTTAGGGCACGAACAACAATCTGGGGAGCTTAGAATGTGGGCAACCAATCAGGAGTGGTTTGAGATAATTAAGTTTTCAGATAACAAAGATATGAATGAGTGCTGACAGCTGTTTAGCTGAGAAAACTGAAATGACAGCTGAGTTACTTAGGTGGAGAAATGTTTTAGACCTGGTACAAGAGTAAGGTCAGAGGGCCATCTCAAGATCAAATGTGGCATCAATGTTGTGCACTGACTTTATCTCACACTGTTGCCAGGGAGAGGGATGGATTGAGCAGTTTGGGAGGGAGTTTAGAGTGACAACCAAAAACAATGGTTTCTGTTGTCCCAGTATTTAATTTGAGAAAAAATCTGCTCAGCCAGCACTGAGTCTTGGATACACAATTTGACACTTTAATAACAGTGGAGGAGTCATGAGAGGTGATAGTGAGCTGGAGCTGGGTGCCATTAACAAGTATGTGAAATCTAATGTAGTGTCAATGGTATTGCTCATGTAGAGGAGAAATAGAAGGGACTAGGATTGATGCTTGGGTGACACCAGTGGCAATGGTGTGAGAGAGGAGGAAAAGCCATTGCAAGTAATCTTCTGGCTGTAATTAGATGGATAGTAATGAAAAAACATGGAAGAAGGTGGACAACAGTGGACAGAGCTAGAAAAAGAAAATTGTGATCAACTCTGTCAAATGCTATTGACAGGTTGAGAAGGACAAGGGGCAGGTTTACCTTTGTTAATAATGGCACCATCATTAATCCTCTGAAATGGATAGCAAGTTCCAGAGTCTGCATTCTCAACATCAAAATCCAAAGTTAACAATCACACAACACCAGGTTATAGTCCAACAGGTTTAATTGGAAGCACTAGCTTTCAGAGCGATGCTCCTTCATCAGGTAGTGGAGGACACAATTGCAATGTGCCCTCCACAACCACCTGATGAAGGAGCAGCACTCCGAAAGCTAGTGCATCCAATTAAACCTGTTGGACTATAACCTAGTGTTGTGTGATTGTTAACTTTGTACGTCCCAGTTCAACACCTGCATCTCCAAATCAAAATCCAGAAGCTGTTGCTGGTGATGTTTTTCATTTCCATAGAAAATTATTGAAGTGACCCCCAGTTGGCAATCAATTAGAAATTACTGATTTCCTGCACTATTAGCTTAGCTGTAAAACTCTTATAAAAATTATACATTATTGAATTAATACATTTTTAATATTGTGCTCTATTCATTATATATTTTGAGCAGCCTCTCTAGCTCTGAATAACTGAAATAGCAAAATAGAATAAATTTCTATTTTAATTTAAAAAAAATAATATTTAGCTTCTTAGATACATTTGCATATTCCATTTATTTTCATCTCAAATTTAATTATAAATGAAGGATAATTAATGCATTGTACTGTTTGTAATGATTGTCTACTTGCTTGATGATATCACTGTTGTTGGACTCATGGAGATTCCTCTGACTGGATGCCAAATTCAAGGATGAATTGAGAAGGAAGTGTTCCAGGCTCCAAAGATTGCTAGATCTTTGTGGGAAGCTTTCTTTGAAGTCAGCAGTAAGTACTGTCACTTTTTAATTCATTGTGAAAACTGTGCCTAAAAATAAATCAATCAGTCTTACAAACCAATCCCCTGAGTCAATGCTCACAGATTGTCTGGTGACTGCAATGTAGTTGTCATAATTTGCATCATATTTTTCTGAATTGAAGATTTGTGCAGTGAGACACCAGGGATGAATCTTATGACAGCAAGGAAGAATACTCATATTTTAACTTATCAACCTGGGTCCACACTCTTTTTAAACAGTCATACATAATAAGAATTCCAATTGCTTTGCAGTTTGCTCTCCCTTAGAATTTCATAAGTGATTTCCAACTACCACTTTGCCTTGAAATTTGTAGCAACTTGAAATGAAGTAGCAGCAGTTCTACTTGACTGTCAAACAGCAATTAATTGAAGACCTCAAACACTCCAATATCCAAAGAAAATGTAGTTGGATCTCACAGGGCTCATAATGTCCTAATAGTAGAACACACCAGATGGCCTCCTCCTTTTTTAAGAGATCACAATTTCCCTTCTCACGTGGTTGAAGATGCTCTCCAACGCATCTCATCCACATCTCCACCTCCGCCCTCAGACCCCACCCCTCCAACCGTAGAAACCCCCTGGTCCTCACTTTCCACCCTACCAACCTTCGCATTAACCATATCATCCGCCAACATTTCCGCCACCCCCAAATGGACCTCACCACCGGAGATATATTTCCCTCCCCATCCCTTTCCGCTTTCCACAAAGACAGTTCCCTCCATGACTACCTGGTCAGATTCATGTCCTCTAACAACCCACCCTCCTGTCCTGGCACTCTCCCCTGCCACTGCAGGAATTGCAAAACCTGCGCCCATACCTCCTCCCTCACCACCATCCAAGGCCCCAAAGGAGCCTTCCACATCCAAAGTTTCACCTGCACATCCACCAATGTCATTTATTGTCTCTGTTGCGATCTCATCTACATTGGGGAGATTGGACACCTCTGCGCAGAGCGCTTCAGGGAACATCTCCGGGACACCCGCACCAATCAACCCCACCACCCTGTATCCTAACTTTTCAACTCCCCCTCCCACTCTGCCGAGGACACTCAGGTCCTGGGCCTCCTCCACCATTGTTCCCTCACCACCCTATGCCTGGAGGAAGAAAGCCTCATCTTCCACCTCGGAATACTTCAACCCCAGGGCATCAATGTGGACTTCACCAGTTTCCTCATTTCTCCTCCCCCCACCTTACCTCGGTTCCAACCATCCAGCTCAACACCGTCCTCATGACCTGCTGATCTCCCTTCCCACCTATCTGCTCTACCCTATCACCTCCATCCACACCCCATTCACCTATTGTATCTTTGCTACCTTCGCCACAGAACCACCCCCCCCCCCCCCCCCCAACCCAATTTATCTCTCCACCCTGGAGGCTTCCTGCCGCTATTCCTAATGAAGGGCTTTTGCCCGAAACATTGATTTTCCTGATCCTCGGATGCTGCCTGACCTGCTGTGCTTTTCCAGCACCACTCTGATCTGAACTCTGGTTCCCAGCATTTGCAGTCCTCACTTTTGCCTATGTCCGAATAGTAGTCTCTGCAATACATGAATCTTATTACTTATACCACACATGCACATCAAGTACACACCCCTACTACATAAATAGTTTCCTTATATCCTTCTCATTTTTAAACTTGGATCATCCAGAATTCATGACAGGGAAGTAACAGGCAGTCTCAGCATTCATTGAAAATTTGTAAATTTCCCTTCTCTTGGCTGCTGAACAGTACAAGTCTACAGCAGATTGCAATGACAGTTTAGAATTTAATGACAGCCTATACTGAAGCTAGGAACACAGTTACCTGGCACAAAAGCCCCTAATGTACATTGCAGAATTAACTAAATAGCAGTATGCCCTATCATACTTTGTTAGAATGGAGGTCACACTTGGTTTTGTGCTCATAACATGAACTCAAGCTGTGTTTATGGGGTAAGTTGTACAGTAAATGACAATGTGATACAGAAAAGGGAGGTTGAGAGATAATGGGAAAGAAACAAATGGGAAAATCATAGTCCTGGAAGTCACTTGCAATGCGGTGGGACATTGAAGTTGATAGGTGACAGGGAGATGTGGTTGACAGAAGGAAAATAACATGGCAAGGGACTGGATTGAAAAACAGCTAGGAGAGAGAACAGAATTCCTTGGAGGGATGCTGACGCACATAAACATAAATTAGTGTTTCAATTCCTTCCCATCTATCTTGTGACCATTCACAATTGCTTCTTTTGCGTGACTAAATCACAAGAATAATTCTGCTTGGTTTCACTGTTTCTTCAGTTTACATCATACATTTCTCTCTGCAATTGGCCATGTCTCCATCCACTCTCCATTCTCTCTTACTTTTCCCCTTATGTTATAGAAATGACATCATAATTACCCATGTTTTGTAAAAAAAACCAATGCTCTCAGCACTCAGCCCCATGAAGCAATACGCTGGGCAGCAGCTTTTGTCATTTACATATGCAATTAAATGTGGAAATCCAATATTGCTGTTTAATTGCTGCCCCAGAAGATTTGTGACACAAGAATCTTACTAAAGAACTTGATGTTTAAACACTTGAAGCATACGAAATTGCAGCATTTATGTGAGGTACCAACTAAAACTGCTAAAAATATTACTTAATCAACATTAAACAAATTTTCTGTTACTGAAATGTAAGCATGGAGACTTACTACTTAGATTATAATTACTCCTTGAGAAAGTAAAACAAATTGCAAATAATTCAAATTTGTCTCTATTACCCAATCTTTCTAGTCCTCCGTATTGAATTCCTTACATAATTTTACATTGAAGGAAGTATTCTCAATGACAATTTTAAAAAAAAATCCCCTTGTGATTGTGGGCATCACTGACTGGCCAGCATTTATTGTCCATCCTTAGCTGTCCTGAGATGTTGATGGTGAGGTTTATACTCGATGTTGTAATAAACATTCTTTAACCTGATCGCTTGAAGAGACATACATTTACTTTGCACAAACAGATCAAGATTCCATGCAGACAAGACTGCAACAAAGTGGCTTTTCAGTAAGAGGAGCATGAGCCGACACTCAAAGCCCCATCGAGTCTGTGAACAGCTTTTCAGCAAAGATGGATGGTGAATATTTCTCATTCATTGCTGACCGCAAAATGCAGTTTTTTTTAAAGCAATCATTGACCTACAAATACTTTCAAAAATAAATTTACATTTTAGTGCAAGAGTGCTATATTGCTCTGTCAAAGTGGTAGTGTGGTAGGCACCAAAATTCTTGAGGACTTCCAATGTCTTTCTGCTTTTAATTCCGATACTTTCAGACAGTTAAATATTGCAGCTTATGCAGTATAAAATGTTAATATTAAGACGTTTTAGCAGTCATAGTGAACTCTGTGTTCTTACTCAGGCTTCTGCTCATGTTAGTTAAGTCTTTAATGCAAGGCTGCAAACTCATCATACACTAGAATGGAGTCAATACTAGCTGATAGTGAAGTTTATCAGGGGCTGGAGATTCAGAGGGAGAATGGAGGAGTTCCTTCCAGTCAGTAAACAGAATTTGGGCGGCACGGTGGCACAGTGGTTAGCACTGCTGCCTCACAGCGCCAGGGACCTGGGTTCAATTCCCGCCTCAGGCGACTGACTGTGTGGAGTTTGCACGTTCTCCCCGTGTCTGCGTGGGTTTCCTCCGGGTGCTCCGGTTTCCTCCCACAGTCCAAAGATGTGCGGGTCAGGTGAATTGGCCATGCTAAATTGCCCGTAGTGTTAGGTCAGGGGTAAATGTAGGGGTATGGGTGGGTTGCGCTTCGGCGGGTCGGTGTGGACTTGTTGGGCCGAAGGGCCTGTTTCCACACTGTAAGTAATCTAATCTAATTACCTCAAATAGTCTCTTGCCAAATGAATTAGTACAATTGTATTAAAAGTTGTTATTTTTGTGCACCATTAACACTAGATCAGATTTTAGACATTCACTCCATACATTATGATCACTGGCAAGGATACGACCAGCTCAGATCAAAATCTGACTTGATATAAATTATATGCCTAATTTATTTGTTTAGTTAGTTTATGTTTCAGTAACTGTCCATCACATTATTACATGAAGAAACAAATGTTCTTGAACACCACAACATACGTTTATTAACAAAATTTAAAGAAAAAAGTAAACCAAGTTTTTTTTACATTTAGAAAGGTCTTAGTCCAAACATTAAAGAAGTTTCAACCTGTTTACCAATAATATAAATTACAGCAACAAGTCACGGCATATTATAGTCCTGCCTCAGCTTTTCATGTTTCTAGTTTATTGGATTTTTCTAGTATTTTTTATTTGAACTGGAGAAATAATTTTGCAATTCCTCTATGGGTCTGACAGCACAAACCTTTCACAATTCTGATTGTTTAAACCTTTTCCAATTCTTAGAATCTGAGGATTTCTATCCCAAGATCTCCCGGATTGGAAACTTCACAAACTAGGAAGGAAAATTGTTGTGCAGTTACTGGTTTGCACAGAATTGAACTGAACCTGTTGGGAGAGAAATGAAACAAAACAAAACTGCTCTGAATTCAATTTTTGATTCTCCTCAAAACAAAACCCATTTCATAAAAATACAAGATTTGTTAACACACACACACTCTATAATCTGAAAACACCAAAAGTTTATTTCTCTAAAAAACCCAAAAAACACACACACAAACTCAACACACTTCAACTAAATGGGATATATATGTTTATCCTTGCAAAAATTCATTTTTGCCCAATGGTGGTTAATCTTTTAAGTAAATATAACAGAAAGGCGTAGGATGTTCTGAAGTCCATCAATCTGGTATTCTTGTACATTTGACAAAGTCACTGATCATGCATGCTAAGCTCTGGACTTTTGGCAGACATAGCTTTTTCAAGAAATAAAATGTTGTGAAGTTCTTTCAATCATTCTTCTAGAAGAATAATCTAGTGTCACACTGAATTCATCACAAAGGTCTTCAGAAATAAGAGTCAAACAAATCGTACTACAGCAGACTTTAACTCAAACCTTTGAAGAGCAGGTATGCATGGTGGAATGGATAGAGATAGAGGAAGCTGATATGCTACAAATTTTGTCAGACATTAAGATTGACAAGTCACCAAGCCCGGACCAGATTTGTCCTCAGCTGCTTTGGGAAACGAGAAATGCAATTGCTTCACCACTTGCGAAGATCTTTGCATCCTCGCTCTCCACTGGAGTCGTACCTGAGGACTGGAGAGAGGCAAATGTAATTCCTCTCTTCAAGAAAGGAAATAGGGAAATCCCTGGCAATTACAGACCAGTAAGTCTCATGTCTGTCATCTGCAAGATGTTAGAAAGGATTCTGAGGGATAGGATTTATGACCATCTGGAAGAGCATGGCTTGATTAAATGCAGTCAACACAGCTTTATGAGGGGCAGGTCATGCCTCACAAACCTTATCGAGTTCTTTGAGGATGTGACTAGAAAAGTTGATGAGGGTCGAGCTGTGGATGTGGTGTATATGGACTTCAGCAAGGCATTTGACAAGGTTCCCATGGTAGGCTCATTCAGAAGGAGGAATGGGATACAAGGGAACTTTGTTGTTTGGGTACAGAATTGGCTGGCCAACAAAAGGCAGCGAGTGGTAGTAGAAGGAAAAATATTCTGCCTGGAAGTCTGTGGTGAGTGGTGTTCCACAGGGCTCTGTCCTTGGGCCTCTACTGTTTGTAATTTTTATTAATGACTTGGATGAGGGGATTGAAGAATGGGTCAACAAGTTTGCAGATGACACAAAGGTTGGAGGTGTCGTTGACAGTAAGAGTGCTGTTTTAGGCTGCAGTGGGACATTGGCAGGATGCAGAGATGGGCTGAGAAGTGGCAGATAGAGTTCAACCTGGATAAATGCGAGGTGATGCATTTTGGAAGGTTGAATTTGAAAGCTGAGTACAGGATTAAGATTAGGATTCTTGGCAGTGTGGAGGAACAGAGGGATCTTGGTGTGCAGGTACACAGATCCCTTAAAATGGCCACCCAAGTGGACAGGGCTGTTAAGAAAGCATATGGTGTTTTGGCTTTCATTATTAGGGGGATTGAGTTTTAGAGTCGCGAGATCTTGTTGCAACTTTATAAAACTTTGGTTAGACCGCACTTTGAATACTGCATCCAGTTCTGGTCTCCCTATTATAGGAAAGATGTGGATGCTTTGGAGAGGGTTCAGAGGAGGTTTATCAGGATGCTGCCTGGACTGGAAGGCTTATCTTATGAAGAGAGGTTGACTGAGCTCGGACTTTTTTCATTGGAGAAAAGGAGGAGGAGAGGGGACCTAATTGAGGTATACAAGATAATGAGAGGCATAGATTGAGTCGATAGCCAGAGACTATTTCCCAGGGCAGAAATGACTAACACGAGGGGTCATAGTTTTAAGCTGGTTGGAGGAAAGTATAGAGGGAATGTCAGAGGCGGGTTCTTTACACAGAGTTGTGAGAGCATGGAATGCGTTGCCAGCAGTAGTTGTGGAAGCAAAGTCATTGGGGATATTTAAGAGATTACTGGACATGCATATGGTCACAGAAATTTGAGGGTGCATACATGAGGATCAGTGGCTGTTCTGTGCTGTACTGTTCTCTCTTCTATGAAAAATCCAAACACAAGTTACAGCCCCTGAAAACACTGTTCATACCATAAAATCCTTCCATAAAAGACACTTTCTCTAAAGTGAGTTCAAACAATCAAGACCACCAATTATCTGGAACCACTTGCTTTACAAGAAACATTGTTTAAAAAGGAAGCTCAATTGAACTTAAAAACAAACAATCCAGAAATGTCACCATGTTCCCCAAAAATATTAAACATGAAGTGTGGCTCGGTGGTTAGCACTGCCACCTCACAGTGCCAGGGACCCAAGTTCAATTCCAGCCTTGGGCAAATGCCTGTGTGGAGTTTGTACATTCTCCCTGTGTCTGCGTGAGTTTCCTCCCATAATTTGAAGATGTGCAGGTTAGGTGAATTGGCCATGCTGAATTGCCCATTGTGTTCAGGGATGTATAGGTTAGGTGCATTAGTCAGGGGTAGATATAGGGTGGGGGGATGGGTCTGGGTGGGTTACCCTTTGGAAGGTCGTTGTGAACTTGTTGTGCCAAAGGGCCTGTTTCCACACTGTAAGGATTCTCATTCAAAAAGAATCTTCATAACCTGCACTCTTGTAAAAATGAAATGCAATTTTGACATGCATTTCATTGCAATGTTTAGACAAGAATAAATAAAAAGATTTAAATTATGTGAACATGTCTGTTCACATTTTATTTTTTACCTGTAGTGATCACTTTTGTACACACTGGTACTTTGATAATTCACACAAAACTACATTCTTAAAGAACCATCAGAAACTACATTTTTCACATTAAGGAAAATAAACCACAACCTTTGAACATCGAGGTTGTTATAGCAAACACCATAATCAAAAGAGTCTGGCATTTCATGTTTGAATTTTTCCACAAAGTTTAGAGGATCTTGAACAGTCTATGCTAGTGTAGGAGCAAATTACTGCAGTCTTTAGAACTTGTATTGAAATAAAAAAATGCTGGAGATCTATAATGGTGTTGCTTTGTATACATGAAAGACAAACATTTTAAAATGTTTAATAACAAGCAGAAATCCCAAGGATTCATTTTTCCATTGTGCAGTATTTCCTTTGGTGCTGATATAGCTTTTTATTTTTCCATGCTCAGCTCATCTTGTAATAGGATTGCACCTGCCACTGAGTAGCTAGCACCAATTGCTATTTAAGGAGCTTTGTGCAATTTGGAACAGCCAAATCATTGATCAAGGTGGTATTCAACTTTCAAATGATTCCTGGCACTCCCTTAATCCTTTTGAGGGAAGTTCATTATTGGAGAAACGTTAGTGGATTTTAGCACCAACTTCACATAGAAAACTATGCATTCCCAAAAGCCTCCATGACTTCCAATTCAGTTTTAGGAACAAGTAACTCCACTAATGCTTGTATTTTTACTATTCTTGGAAGCACATGTCCTTGCCCTTTGATGTGCTTTTAGTGCTTCTGCCTTTGCAGATTTATTTTTGACAAGGCTTACTATCAAATCAGCCAGCTGTCATTTCCAAAATAATGCTAATTGTGATCATCCTTCTATATGAAAGATGTTGTTAAACTTGAGAGGGTGTAGAAAAGATTTACAAGGGATATTGCTGGCACTGGGGGGGTTTGAGTTATAGGGAGAAGCTGAAATAGGTTGGGGCTTTCTTCCCTGGAGGATTGGACGCTGAGGGGTGACCTTATAGAAGTTTATAAAATCATGAGGGGCATGGATAGGGGCCAAAGTTATTTTCTGACGGTGGGAAAGTCCAAAACTAGACGGCATAGGTTTAAGGTGAGGGGGAAAAAAGATTTAAAAAGGATAGGAGAGGCATCCTTTTCATGGAGGGTGGTGTGTGTATGGATTGAGCTGCCAGAGGAAGTGAGGGAGGTGGTACAATTACAACAGTTCGACAGCTGTGTGGTTTGTGACAATACAATGGTTTTAGGAGTTATACTTTGTCCTGGTTTCTTCTTGAAGTGAGGCTTTTATGTAGGTAGTGAGCTGATGAAGGGCTTTTGCCCGAAACATCGATTTTCCTGCTCCTTGGATGCTGCCTGACCTGCTGTGCTTTTCCAGCATCACTCTAATCCAGACTCTGGTTTCCAGCATCTGCAGTCCTCGTTTTCACCTAGGTGGTGAGTTGTCTTCTTGAATCCACAAACAACTTGAGAAGCCTTGCTTTTTAAAAAAACAAGTTGGAACAATAGAAGCAGCCCGAATGGGTGGGGTTAAGGTTCCCCAGAACCAGGATATTTTAGTTTTAGTTTTTCCAGTAGCAGTTGCTAGGGTCTTGAAACTGGGCATAGCTGATTTTCCTCTCTGTTGCAGCTAGAAGCTGGGGATTCTGTTCCTGCTACTAGAATTGCATGTGAGATAATCCGTTTTACTGAATTTGTCTTTGCCATGGGTTTGTTTAGGGGATGTTACAATATTGGAATAGTTAATTAGCAATAGTTAATATTATTTTGTTAAACATCTTGAAAGAGTTTCTTAAGAGGTAAAAATAAAATGTGCTTTGCTTATTATTTAGTAGTTTGATCAAAGGAATTGCATTTGAAATGCAACACCTCACACTTACCTTTAAAATAAGAAAAAGTTATGGTCCACGCTACCTTACAAATATAGTTTGAGGGAATCTGCCTGGTCAATAACAAATTGGGGCCACTTGTCAGGATCAAAACCTCTAACTCAAGGTTGCGTTTAGGATTGTTGGACTCGAAGGCAGAGAGTGATAAGTATTGATATTTATTATTTTGTGTGTTACTTTGGTTTGTTTGAATTGGGTGTTCCCTGTATAATGATGGCTTATTCAGTGACTAAGAGTTTCCTGTGAGTGGAAGAGGTCACTTAGTGTGTTTTACAGAAAGGATAGCATAGTCGCTCAGTCGTTAGCACTGCTGCCTCACATTCCTGGGACCAGAGTTCGATTCTACCCTCGGGTGACTATTTGTGTGGAGTTTGTATGTTCTCCCGGTGTCTGCGTGGGTTTCCTCTGGGTGCTCCAGTTTCCTCCCACCATCCAAAGATGTGCAGGTTAGGTGCATTGGCTATGCTAAATTGCCCATAGTGTTCAGTGCTGTGTAGGTTAGGTGCATTAGTTAGGGCTAAGTGCAAGAAATGGGAGAGGAATGGGTCTGGGTGGGTTACTCTTCAGAGGGTTGATGTGGACTTGTAAGCCAAGTGGCCTGTTTCCACACTGGAGGGATTCTATAATGAGCAATGCAAAGCTTTCGGAGTTGGGGTTGTCTGCCTCTGAGGAAAGGGGAAATAATTGTGGTAACTGTACAGCATTTACAATTGCCAGTAACACCATCAGAATCTTTGGAAATAACTAAAATTCAATAGCAAATGAAACAGTTTAACTTACAATGAAAAGCAGAGAAAAAAAGGAGAATAGGGCCCTAGCAGAAGAATGAGAGCAGAAAGGGAGAAAGACACAGTTTTTGATCTTCAGAAGTTAGAACTGAGCAATCCCAACGGAGCTGAAGGCTTTAAATATGTACAAGCGTTGCCTGAGTTCAACAAGAAGAATGTAGAAGTCTTTTTCATTTCATTTGAGAAAGTAGCTAAACAAGTGAAATGGCTGATAACCATGTGGGTATTATTGATTCAAACAAAGTTGGAAGGTAGAGCTAGTGAGACATTTGCAATAATTATAGAGGACACAGGTGGGGAGTATGATGAGGTGAACAATAGGACAAAATACACCTCTTTTAAAGCCATAGTAATGTGACAGGATGCAGGTTTAGAGGAATATGGGCCAAATGCTGGCAAATGGGATTTGGTCAGATTGGAACGTCTGGTCAGTGAGGACAAGTCGGACCGAAGGGTGTTTCCATGCTGTGTAACTCTGACTCTCTAAGTGGTCATTTCAAATGTCACTAATATGCAAGTACAAAAAGGTAAACGGCCCAATTTGGAACACCAGCCACAATTTGATTAATCAGTCAGAAAGTTTCAGGAGCAATTTTCTTTTAAAATTGCATGACTAAAGTTGGTATTTCTTTAGCTCTGCATGATAAATTAATTTAACACTATCCCTTTAACAAATCTACTTTGGTAAGAAATCTGGCATTGCAAACTCCATCATCAGAGTCTTCCAGGAAAGGAATTGGGTAGGGGGTCTGTCCTTATTACTTCATTCCCCTTTTTGTAGCCTAGGCATTGTTCAAACATATAATCAGGCTCAACTTCAGTTAGGTTGACTAGGTTGAGAATTAGGTGCTTTTGCAATGTGTACTAAATTTCTTTGCTTTCACTAGTACCTTTTTTTTGTATCAATCGGGGTGCTATTTGACAGAAAAGGATCCTCCTACAACACATCATCTATGGCTAAAGTTGTACACTCTTGCTCATCTTAGAGGTTAAAGTCCATTGACCCATCTTCAGGATTCTGTTGAGTTTTCCATAATTTCTGTTTTTTTTTGTTTTTGGAGTATTCTTGTTAGGTATTTTTGTTTTTCTTCTTATATCCAGAAGTGCTCTTACAGACAACTGAACATTTCCTCCCCATCACCAAATTATTTGTGATATTTTTAATCTATTAACCACCATCAGTATATCACTCATGTTTTCCAATTGATTAATTTATAAGCAAAGCCTATTAAGGGCAGTTTAGTCATTTTCATTCCTTTGTTTCTAAGTATGAAACGATGGTGTATAACTTTCCTAAAAGCCAGCATTAGGTAAGCAAATAGTAGATGTTCCAGTTTAGAAATTGTCTTGGTATCCCTCTATCTCATCACCACCATTTGCTACCTGACATACCTGCACTAGCCTACCTTCCCACGAATGATATTATTTCAACATATTGATATGAAAGTAAATTCTTCTGGTGATCTAGAGTGTCAATCAGATAACTTACTTTATCAATCCTTTAGACTAGCCTATATGGAGCACTGAACCATATACTCAACAGCTCATTCTGTAAAAACAATAACACTAACACCTCATCTCCCTGCTTGTCAACCCATGGTTTCATGGTTGTTTACAATGTTTTATGTTTCTGGAGGTAACTTAGTTCCCTGTCAGCTGCTCCCAGAACACTGATGCATAGCTCTTTTGCATACCTTTACTTCCAATTAGTTTCAAAAGACTAAAACTAGAAGAGTCCTTAGGTGAATTCTCATGTAACAAAGGAAATTCCAGTGATGAGGATACACATGCAGTGTGCTCTCACCATCTCGTTGTTGAGATTCCTTTAAGATCGTAAACTAACCCGTAAAACCATGAATACAGGACTTCAAACCAACTGAAGAGTTGGAGAACTTTTCAGTACTGGAGCAGCAGCAAAACAAAATGTGAGGCCAACAATCTTACATAAGGCAGGGCTCTTGTATAAACAGCTTCCATTTCCCCCTGTACATAGTACCTTTAGTGTAGTAATTTTACAGGAGTGAAAGCAAACAAAATACAATGCTCATCACATAAGGATAAATGGCCACTTGGCCAAAGTGGTAGGCTTTAGCTAGAGCCTTAAAATGAGACAATGTGGAAACAAGGTTTATGGGGGAAAGTAGATAGACCAGGAGCAATTAAAATCAAAAGGTCAGAATTTAGAGTGCAGACATCTGACATGAAGAGAGAAGTAGGAGATTAGAGATAGGGAGAGTTGAAGCCATGGAAGGATTTGAACACAAGAATAAGACTTAAAATTGAGGCAATGTAACTCAGTAAGCTTGACTAAAGTGAGAATGCTTGCTAATTTCAGTGATCATTTCCAGTGTTACCACCACAGATAATTAAGGTCAGAGCCTGAGAATTCAGTGGTAAGTATCTCATTTCCTGGCTTCTCAAAATTTGTCCAGAAAGGCATAAATCAGGACTTAGATTCTAGATTATAGTGGTGCTGGAAAAGCATAGCAGTTCAGGCAGCATCCGAGGAGCAGTAAAATCAACGTTTCGGGCACAAGCCCTTCATCAGGAATAGAGGCAGATTGCCTGCAGTGTAGAGAGATAAATGAGAGGAAGTGGGGGTGGGGAGATAAATCAGGACTGCTCCACTTAGCTGGATGAGTGCAGTTCCAATACTCCAAAAAATGTAACCACATCCAGGACAAAAGTTGTTTACCTAATCAATGTCTGATCCATCACATTACTCTTTCATTCCATACAATACAGGAACATTATGAAATATCCTCCAGGGCTTCTTCAACAGCACCTACCAAATCTGTGACTTCTGCCATCCAGAATAAAAAAAAAAGAGTAGTACATGTAAAGGATCACCACTGCCTTCAAGTCCCTTGGAGATAATCATCTTGACTTATTGTTCTGTTCGCCGAGCTGGAAGTTTTTGATGTCGCCTAGCCAGGGGACGAAACGCTTGCAACATCAGTGCTCTGCAGCCTCCTGCGAAGCGCTTCTTTGCCGGAAGCGGCAAGGATAGACCACTATAAATACCAGAAGAAACATCAAAGAAGCGCTTCGCAGGAGGCTGCAGAGCACTGATGATGTCTCCTAGCCAGGGGACGAAACGCTTGCAACAAAAACTTCCAGCTCGGCGAACAGAACCACAACAACAAGCACCCGAGCTACAAATCTTCGCACAAACCTTGAACATCTTGACTTAGAAATATATCTGTTTCTTCACTGTCACGAGGTCAAAAACCTGGAACAGTCTAACAACACTGTGGGCATACAAATACAATATGAAGGGAAAAGTTATGAGGCAGTGGTTCACCAGCACCTTCTCAAGTATCATGCAATGGATAATAAATGCTGGCCTTGCTTGTACATTCATATCCAAAGAATGAACAAAAAAATGGTGTGGTTAACCAGGAAAGTATCAAAATACTGTACACTAGTCTGGAGGTTACCAAAATAGAGAAAGCAGACAAGGAATTCGAAAACAAGAATGAAAATTTTAATGCTAATGATCACAAAGTCTTTGAAAGAACATATATCCTCTTGTCAACATCACCCCAAGCCTGCAATTATACTGGACTCAAACAAAAACTGTGCGGTGCAAAACTTAATTCTGCAGCAGCAAGTTTGCCACAATTAAGTTCGAGCTTGGAAGGTACCGAGAGGAGATTGGCAAATTACACACCGGATCAACTGCTTTACGTGCTATTACTTATCATTCTCAATCATGTCAAAAATATAAGCTGTTGCACATCAGTCCTAAGTTGTAATTTGTTAAACTTTGAAACAAATTTAAAAACACACATTGTGGCAAATACGTAGAGGCTCAATCAGAGCACAAACTACATAAAACTTGTATGAACTGAAAATGAGTTAACAGAAATAAATGTAACACGCCTGAACAGAAAAAAGTTTTGTGTTTGTATAATTTGTATTCAAAACTGACATCCACTGTACTAGTCTGGTTGCACAAAACAGCGATAAACAGTCAGTCCCAAGAGATTTGACTTACCTCAACCTTCTGTCAGCCAATGATTACTCCAAGTTGGATCTGAAACTATTAAACCGCGCCTTCAAATATTCAATAAAAGCTGGATCACTAGTTAGGAAAAGTGACAGTTTAAAGGTGACAAGGAACCAAGGTGAAAAAGGTCAAACTGAGTGCATTTCATTAAACAAGACAAAATCAGTAACTTACACATACCGTGTCAAATAATATAAAACACGTGAAATAATGCATATTTTTGCATGTATTCTACAAAGTTTGGTGAGAAATCAAAGCAGAATTTGGAAAAATAATATTGGGGGAAGGTCCAGAGAAATAAGTTTTCAGAAAATGCTTTTCATACTTAAATACTTTATTATAATGCAATTTCCCTGCCATTTCGTTCCTTGGAAGCAGTGCATAACAAAATGCATGCCATTGTGTAATGAAATACTATTTTCAGTTACTGGTTCATGACTCCTATTCTTGGTTAATTGCCTCACACTAATGGATCAGTATAATGTTCAAATTAGATACATGTATATAAAAAAAAAGACAAGACAAATTTTGTGTTTTTTTCTTCAAGTCTTCATTTACAAAATGTAACTCAAAAAAAAGGCACATCAGTACCAAAGAATATTCAAAGAACTAAGTCATGTCTTTTATTAAGCTTTGTCGTCTGCCAAAGAACATGGCCTTGATTTTTAATACATATTTTTCTACCTAACAATATTGTAACAAAATATCAGAAAATGTTCATCTTAGTAACTATATAATTGGGGATATAAATAGCCTCTTCTTAAAACCTATTTATTTCCCTTTCAATAACATTTGAATGAATTAAATTGTATAAACATATGAAATGATACTGCTTCCGGAAGCCAATTAATTTTAAGAGCATTTCTATACAGAAATCATTTGTACACAAATATTTTATACACAATTATATAATTTGTTCCAAAAGTATTTGGGGTATAATTCAGCTACACAGTGCTGATAAATCAAATCTTGCAGGCTGTAGTCTCTGGCCTTTGGACAGTCATGAGCAAGAAAGGCATAGTCAGATATAATCATCGTGAACAGGCTCTCCACTGACATCACAGTAATGTATGAAAATAGCTACAACTCGCTGAAACACACCACTCTTCATCTGTCTTCTCTCAGAGATTTCCTCACCAATTGTTTCCATGCAAATGTCAGCTGACAACTGCCCTTTTCTCCGTGGAGCGTAGATTGTAGCTGGAGGGAAGAAAACAGGACAATTACATACAGAATCAGTGTCACACAGCATGGAAACAGACCCTTTGGCCTAACTTGCCCATATCAACCAAATATTCCAAACTAAATTAGTCCCATTTTTCCTGCACTTGACCCATATTCTTCTAAACCTTTATTTCATGTACATATCCAAATGTTGTAACTCTACCTGCATCTACCACTTTGTCTGGCAGTTCACTCTATGTACAAACCACTATGTGAAAAAGTTGCCCCTTGGGTCCCTTTTCAATCTTTCTCCTCTCACCTTAAACCTATACCTTCTAGTTTTGAACTCCCCAGCCCTGGGGAAAATACCTTTGCTGTTCACCTTGTCTATACCCCTCATGATTTTAAGAACTTCTATAATGCCACCACTCAACCTCCTATGCTCCAGTGGTAAAATGTCCCTGCTTATCTATCCTCTCCTTAACTCAAACCCTCCAATCACAGTAACATCCTTGAAACGTTTTTCTGCACTCTCGCCAATTTAATAATATCTTTCCTATGGCAGGGCAACAGAATGCCAAACATGATCTCACCAAAGGCCTGTAAAACCTCAACATGACATAGCAACTCTTAAGCACAACGGTCTGAGCAATAAAGGTAAGCATTCCAGATGCCTTTTTACCACTCTGTCTACCTGTGAAGCAATGTTCAAGGAGCTATGTACCTGTACGCCAAGTTCTCTATGTTCTACAAGAATGTCTGGGGCTCTACCATTTACTGTCAAGACCTGCCCTTATTCGTTTGACCAAAATGCAACACTTCACATTTATCTAAATTAAACTCCATCTGCCACTCCTCTGCCTATTGACCCAATTAATCATGATCCCTTTGTAATCTTAGATAACCTTCATCACTGTCCACAATACCACCACTGTTAGTGTCATCCATAGACTTACTAATTATGCTTCCTATATTCTCATCCAAATAGTTTATACAAATGACTCAGCACTAACCCTACAGAACGTTGCTGCTCAGAGGCCTCCGGTCTGAAAAACAACTCTCCACCACCACTCTCTGTCTCCTACCATCAAGCCAATTGTATCTCCAATTAGCAAGCTCTCTCAGAATCCCATGCGATCTAACTTTGCTAACCAGTCTACCACGCGGAACTTTGTCAAAGGAGTTACCAAAACCCACTTAGACAATGTCTAACATACTGCCCTGATCTATTTTCTTGGTCATATCCTCACAAAACGCCATTAAGTTTGACAGACACTATTTCCCATGCACAAAGCCATGCCAACTACCCCTAATCAGCATTTGCTTTTCCAAACACATGTAATCCTGCCTTTCAGAATCACTCCAACAATGCAACCACCATGCTGGGATCTCTCTTCAGCATCTGCAGTCCTCATTTTCTCCTAACCACCATGGATGTCAGACTCACTGGTCTATAATTCCCAGGCTTCTTTTTGCAGGCTTTCTTGAATAATGGCACAACATTTGCTATTTCCAGTCTTCCAGCACTTCATCTGTGGCTATAGTTGATAGAAATATCTCTGCTATGCACTCCACAATTACTGCCCTAGATTCCCACAATGTCCTGGGATACACTTTATCAGGTCCTGGAGATGAGTCCACCTTTGTGCTTTTTAAGACCTCCAGCACCTTCTTTTCTATAAAGTGAGCTGTTTCAAGATATCAATATTTACTTATAAGCTCCCTACCTTCCACGTCTTTCTTCACAGTAAATGCTGAAGCTATATAATCGTTTAGTATCTCTCCCATGTCATGTGGTTCCACACAGACAACCTTGTTGATCTTTACGGGGCCCCATTGTCTCCCAAATTGGACTTTTGCCTTTAATATACTTGTAGAATCTCTCTGGATTATCCTGAGCTTTGGCAGAAAGGGTTATCTCATTTTTGCTTTTGCCCTTCTGATTTCCCTCTTCAGAATGCCTCACTTTCCTTATACTCTGACAAACATTTATCTGTACTTGACATGTGCCTCTTCCTTATTCTTGACCAGAGCCTCAATTTTTCTATTCATCCATTGCTTCCTCCTTCTACCAGCTGTACCCTTCACTCTAAAAGAAACATACCAAACTGAACTCTTGTTTTTTCACTTTTGAAAGCCTCTCATTTGCCAGTCATTTTTTTTTAACCTGCAAATAGTCTACCGAATTAACTCATGAGCGTTCCTGTCTCACTGTCAAAATTGGCTTTACTCCAATTTAGAACTTTAACTTTTATACAAGGCCCATCCTTTTCCACAACTATTTTAAAACTAATAAAAGTACAATCACTGGTCCCAAAGTGTTCCCCAGTAATACTGCAATCACTTGCTCTGCATTATTTCCCAAAGAGAAGTCAAGATTTGTTCCTTCTCTAGTAGATAAATCCACATATTGATAAAGAAAATTTTCTTGAACACATTTAACAAATTCTTCGCCTCCCAAGTCTTTAACACAGACCACCCTGATGTGATCTGTAGCATGTCACTTTCCATCCCAGTCTATGTTTAGAAAGTTGAAATCCCCGATTAAAACCCTATTATTCTTACACATTTGAGATCACTCTATATATTTACTGATTACTGAGGTGAGGCGGAGTGGGGGGGTTGTGTAATCCCAAAGTGATCACCCCATTCTTATTTCTAAGTTCTACTCATATAGTTTCTCTGGACAATCGCCCAGGATTATCCTAAGTACAGCAGTATCTTCTAATTAAAAACACTGTTCTCCCACCTCTCTTGCTTCTCTTTCTTCCCTGCCTGTAGCATCTGAAGCCTGGAACATATTATAGAGTTTAAGAATATTCAATTTAGTTTAATTGAATTACAGGTACTTTTAAAAGTACATCATCTAGAAAAATAACAATTAATTTGCCATAAATAAAGACGTCTACTATTACGACTGACAGCAATATTCAACCTCCATCATTTGATTTCAATAAACAAAGCTTTCATGGACCATAAATCATTTTAAAATAGATATTGCTTACTTAAAATGGCTACAGTCATCACCTGACAAGCCCAGAAATCCCACAAAGAATATACAAATGGAATTACAATTTTAATCATGAGGTCCTGAAACACAGTCAGGATTAGGGTTAGGAAATTCACATCTCTTGCTTTATTTACATCTAGATGGTAACTTCACATATTAAAGAAAAAAAAACAGACACCTGTGGAGGGTTCAATTTGAAAAAGATAATGGAGCTAGTGTTGGAATATACAAAGGAACCATACTTTAACTGAACAACAAAGCAGAGACAAAACAACATACGCTGAGAACATCAAGGATATTGGAAGTTCTTTTCTCTCTCTCTCTCTCATAGTTTCTGAATTTAATGATTCTATCTGAAGAAAAGTAAATTGGAATAACAATGATTCACTGAAAACTCCAGGACACATACAATTTCACCGTTATGGAGGAAAACAAAACACCTAAGCATTTGGATTCAGGTCTTTTCATGAGCACAACTGAAAGACTCTTAGAAAATATAACTAAATTGCAACTGACTTCCTGCAGGTACCAGATATTCATCTTTGTACCCCACTTAACTTTCTTTGTAAGCTCATTAATTGAACGTTAATGTTGTCACTTTTTATTCGAGAGGGTAAAATAAAACTCCACTCAGGAAAGGCTTGAAATTGACTTTCTGATTAAATTATTTTACCTTCCCAAGAATGAAGCATAAAGACTAACCGAAAGCAGGGATAAGTTTAAAAAAAAAGGGTGTAAAACTACTCTTCATCTGGTCATAATACCACAAATACGGCTTGGATCATGAAATGAGGAAGAACTTTGGTTCTTACTCACTTCGCTGCAGTGATGCTGCTCTGATCACATGGGCTCAATTTTAACTCCATATAAGTGGGTGTATTTTGAAAACTTGCTCTCAAGACATATAATGAAAGGAAATCTAACTACAAGTTTTTTTTATTATTCTTTATCTTTTAATCATTCCTCCCCCATGAAGACATTACTGTTCAAAATAAATTTTTGCTCCTTGTGCCCTCCTCCTTTCACACAAATGTTAAATAAAGCTTAATTCCACAGAAACGTATATGATAAAGCCTGAATATTAAATTAAGGATTATAAGACTGTGTGCTATTAAGATAAGCTGGTGAAAAAAAGTAAAGATTTCAAAACAATTTCATGTCAAAAGCAGCAAACATATTGGAAATACATACTTAACAGGACACGATTGGATTGTAAGCTCCGCTTTTTGAGGTATTAGGCAGATGAGCTTCTACAGATAGCATGCCTTTTTGAGTAGCACAGAAGTGTAAAATGTAGAAGACAGGAGCAGCAGTCAGCCAATTGACCCCATGAGCCTGCTCCACTTTCAATATGGTCATGGTTGATCATTGGGTTCAATGATCCTAATCCTGCCCTCCCCTCATATCCCTTGATCCCTTTAGCTAAAAGAGGTAAATCTATCTCTTTCTTGAAAATACAATGTTTTGGCATCAGCCATTTTCTGTGGTACTGAGTTCCACAGATTCAACATTCTGAGTTCTGCTCCTAAGGACTGGATAATTTCCAATTTCAATTCATAATCTGTCCTAAATTACCCTAGTATAGTCAAGATTGGCATCAGCATCCCAAATTTGTGGTTTTGGTTGTGGCGCAATGTTACTGCTGAACTTTTTCTGTTCTTAAACTTCAATGCATCACATGAAGTGTCACAATGAACCAGCAAAAGAGGGATAACAAATACTGGGTTGAAAAAAATATATGCAGATCCACAATGAAGAAACCAAAAATCATTCCATGCACCTTCAAAAAGCTTAAACCCTGGTTTGAAAACCATGGCCTAGATACCTAGTGATTGAAAGAGTACTTACTTCTCTCATCATCTTCAAAGTCATATCTTGCATAGCTGTTCGGTTCTGCAGTGCGTAGTGAACGAAGCCAAGGAAAGTCAGTGATCATGAAGTAGGGAGCTCCATCTACTGTTCCTATCAAAAGAAAATCCTGAGTAGAACATCTAACAATTGAGAAAGTTATATTTTACTCCCCTGCTCAAGCGGAAGACATAAAAATTCACTGAATAAGTAAAAGACTAATTCCTAAACCTATATGCACAATAATACATATTGGCATTGATATGTGCATAACATAAATTTTAACGATAGTACAATGCACCTCAATACTTCAGTGGATGGAAGGAATTTGGGAGAATGACCATAAACCATAATCTCTCTCATAGGTGTAATGTTAATTGTCGGAATGAATGTTGCATTCCACAAAAATAAATTTGCTAATACTAATTCAGAGCAACGAAGGAACTTAAAAAATGCATTATTACAACAAAATTCCAAAGTAAAACAATTATAGCACAGGAAAAGCAAGGCATGTCTATGCTGATATTTATTTACTATCTCAGCCTTCTCTTCTTTATACTTCACCTCTTCTCATCAAGAAGTGTATTTCTTTTGCCCTCATGTATACATCTAGTTTTCCCTTAACATATATGTGCTTTGCATTGAACACTGAGTTCAGCATTCTCATCATTTTTCAAGTAAAGAATCATATTTAATCTAACCATCATTGAGATATTCAGTGGTATTACCATAACCAAATCTCTCATTATCAATATCTTAGGAGTTACACTGTCCAAAGACTGGACTGAACTATGTAAATAGTTGGTTCAGTTAGTTCAATAGCTAGTTTGGTCTCCACCTGCGCACCCCGCCGTGCTTTTCCAGCACCACTCTGATCTCTACTCAATAGCTAGTTTAGTACACTGACTAAAAAAAACAGGGAACTTGGAGTAGCTCACCTCCCAACTCCCCAAAGGCTGTTGAACATCTACAAGACACAAATCATTGCCTAGATAAATGCAGCTCTAACACCACTTCCAACATTCACCACTAATGCATTGACAGCAGTGTTTATCATCTGCTAGATGCAATGCGGCAACTCACCAAGACTCCTTCAACAATATCTACCTACACTGTGACCTGTATAAGGATGAAGGCATCTGATGCATAGGAACAACATGCAAGTTCCACTCATAGCTTTTCATATCTGACTTGGAATCCAGATTGTCAAGACTTCACTGTTGTTAGGTCAAAACCTCGAAACCCTTGTCCTAACAGCACTGTGTGTACGCTTACACTAGCAGTAGTAGTAAATGCTGGACTAACTAGCAACACATCCCAAATGAAAAAAAAAAGCTATTGCTGAAATGTGCAAATTTAAGGACAGATATCAGGGATGTTCTGAGAACAAGTTACTCTGTCCAATACAAAAAGCCAAGTACTCAGGAGTCAGAACAAAGAGCAAACTCTGCACAGAACAGCTAGCTTCAGGCAAACACTTCTAGCAGGATTTTGGATAGTTAACGTTTGTCCAAAACCTTGGTTTTCCTCTCAATTAGCATCACTACCGTATAGATAACTCTTTCTCTAACTCTGCACTGCATAAAACTGGACTTTCAGTCAGTCAGAGATAGTACTATTTAGGCATAAGATCATGTTCTTTGGGGCATGTTTTCCAAACACTGCTTGGTGCACTAGGGAAAAGAACTAATATACAATGAGGATCAGTAATAAGCAGGTAAGGAAGTTGGCAGAAGTGACTGCTAAATTAGAGATCATCAGAAAAAAAGCAAGTAACGATAAAGCTACTACTGAGAATGTGAGATGGGATAAATAGTCACTTGATGTTTTCCTTTGAAGATAGCAACCTGCTCATCACTACCAGTCTGCTGATTAAAGCTCAATGGTAAAATGAAGACCTTGGTACCTGAGCTTAATACTTTTAAGGTGTATATCTAAAAACTAGTTGCGCTTATGATCTTGTAGCTACCTAAAGTCTGAAAACTCCAGTTTGATAACTGATAAATCATATACTGGCACCAACCTTCCAAACTATAAATATCCCTCCCCCAAGGGTACTTGAGATATTTTTTCACATCTTCTTCAGTGCGAGTAGCTTCAGGGAAGAACTCATACTTGATCAATTCTCTTTAAGAAGAAAATCAAAAAAATCAATTTAAGATCAGCAACTTTAGTATATGCAAGTATAATTTACCCAACAAAATTACTATTTGATAATCTAATAAATTTACTAAATTTGGCACTCATGCAAAATCATAATATTACAGTTAACAATTTCTATACTGCTTATCCATCCTCTACTCAATTTCTTTGACTCATTAGATTTCTGTTTAAATCAGTCTGTACTTTATAATTCATCCAGAAATTACGAGTAATAATATTACTATTTTTAATTGTAAATTCTATGATTTTATTAAGGTAATTTCAACATTTTACAACTTAAAACACTTACTGATTAATATTTGCTATTGTGTCCATCCAGCTACGAATGCGAACCTTGTTTCGCACATTTGGAGGATTGCTAAACTCATGAATAATACAGATGTGATAGGGATAAGGTCCACTAAATATCATCCGCTCCAATTTTAAAGTATCAATCTGCAACAATATGAAAAGAAATTGATATTCTTTAAAACAACTTCCAAATTTAAAAAATGCAATTATAGTCTTCATTCTCCCTTATGAAACAGGTATGTTTAATTTTAAAAACACGAAACCTTTTCTGGTCATTTGTTTATATTCTACTAAGTTTTTGAATATCTTGAAACCTATTTAAGGGAGCCTGATAAAGGCAAAGAATGACATCTGCTGTTGACAAAATTTACATTTTCATAAATTAATAAAACAATAAAAATACTTGATTTATTAGCAGAATTATTTTCACTTCACTGGAGAATTCATCACTAAAGATCTAAATTAATGGAAACACTTAGCAATGTCGAATGATGCGCCTGACCTATTCAGTATCTTCAATAGCATTCTAATTTTGTGCCAGATTTCCAGAGCATTTATATTTTGCTTTAATTTACTTATTCACAAAATGTGAGTTTAATTGGCAGTTATTGCCAATCTGTAAACACTCTTAACAGGGGATGGTTAGCCACCCATTTGATCTACAGAAATCCATCTGGTGATAGTAGTCTAAAACTGCTGTTAATAAAAGTTTTAAGGCATCAATGATGAAAGAATGACAACATCTTTCCAACACAGGATGGTGTACAACTTGGAGAGTTCTTTCTATAAGCCAATGCTCATCCTTCCAACTGGCAGATCACAGATCTAGGAAGCGTTACTGAAGTAGTATCAATAAGTTGCTGTAAGTGCATCTCTGGATGGCATACACAGTATCCTTGCCACAGACAGGTGAAAGTTTAAAGTGGTGGAGAGAGTGCCAATCAAGTGGATGGTTAGTTCTGGCATCAAGGTTCAAGTGATGTTTGAATTTCACTCCCATAAGCAAATCCAAAGCACTTTGATACACTCCACATCTGAACCAAGTGGGACATCAACCAGACACCACAAAATGCTGTTCCTGTATCTACAATTTACATGTTCGGACCAATTAAATTTATAGCCAATGTTGACCAACAGAAGTTTCTAGAACACAACAGCTGCTTTTTATTAAAAAAAATTAAATAATTCAAATTAACTAACAGCTTCATAACTGCTACTTTGAAAAGCAAAAATGAACATATCAATGCTCAAACAGCAGGGACTGGGACTAAATGAACAGTTCACCTAAAGACATGACACAGGTATAATATCCCAATGTTGTAGCTCTAATGACAATGCTTCTCAGCTGAAAGCAGGGCAAAGAAAGTAATGCTGGAAATTCTTTTCAGTTCCCACATATCACCAATCCCAATATGTAAGGCAAATTATAATTGACAAAGGTGCAAAGCACGTCTATAGACAGATTCAAATATCACTAATTGGGAGAGCTCACACTTCAGAAATTAACTGTTTGAAACATTACCAGAGAAATAATGGCTTGGCAAACATCGCATATCACTATCAAGAATCAAACAATTTATTCTTCCATGAAAATCTGGTACATGTTGTTTTATAATGGGACATATACAAATCAATTAAACTGTCTCTGATCTATTGCAAATGACAATAGAAATTAAAGATAACTTTTTAATAGACATTACAAATAAAAGTCAATTGTATTTAAGATAACTACATTCACTCACCTGTTGCATTGGTCGCAGATAAATGATACGGTTCCGTTCAGGAGGCATTTGTAAAATCTGGTCAAGCACTTGTTCAATATTGAGCTTCCGACACTGCACATAGTCAAAGCGGTTTACAATTGGTGTATTCTCAACCTTTAGGTGCTTTAGTACCCGACATCGAGTAGCTTAAAAATGAACGTACACCAACATTTACTTATTAAATCATGCTTGCTATCTAAAGATTTTATGAAATAGATTGAAATTAATATTCAGGCCAAATATCATGAAAGTGAATACAAAAACACAGCTTAATCCAGTGTACTGAAGCAACAAAAATTTTTGAAGCTTTTATTTTCATCAGTTTTAATATTTATTAGCAGGCATTTCATGTTAAAAAGGTCTAAGACATGTCAGAGACCATGAGATAAAACTTAATACAAAACTAAAGGAGGAGGTATTTAAAATAATGAATGACGTTGTTTAAGGATGACCTTAAAGTTGGAAGGGAGCTAGAGAGGCAAAGGAGGCTGGGAAGAAATTCATGTGCAAGGTATTATATAATGGAAAGTACAAACACCACTAGTGGGCAAAAGTACTTTTATGCCTATAGTGAAAATGGACAATCAATCTTCAATTTTTAGCATTTGACTGTAATCGAGACTTTCATGGATGAAAGCGGTTTTAAAAAGTACATTTTAATAGTGATATAGCCCACACAGCCCACATGGGATATATACAAAACCAGTTGCTTTGAAATTACCATTTTTAGCCAAAAGGTTCTGAAACTGACAAGCATCAAGAAGTTGGCATCAGCACATATTGACAGATGAAAGATTGCTTACAACATTCTAGCTTGAAATGAAAAAGCCAAAGACCCTAGAATTTACAAAGGAACACATCTCAACCATCCTCTGATCAAGTGCACAGGAGAAATAATGAAGACAAATAACAAGGATGATGCTCAAAGATTTTCTCTGTCTGCCTCCCTCAATCACAGAAATCAGCATTGGTTAAAAAGCAACTGGGAAGAATATCACTTTTCAGAGAACAGTATCTGCAAACTTCACTGCTAAAGAAATAGGGTAACAGCTAAACAGATGGAGTTGGTCATTTAATTTGCATAACTCAAGGATCTCCTAAGACCCATTACTGCATATGCCTTCACTTTCCTGTCTGATATAAATCCATTTTCTCTCCTTCCCTTTGCACTTCTTAACATGCACTTATGAACATGCGTATGTGCTTGTGTGCGCATTTGATCTGTTTTGTTATTTCTTGGGGGTAGCAGGAAATGAAATTCTACTCTTACACTCAAGAAAAAAAAACAGAATTGGTAGTCTTTCATACAGTAATTGTGCCCACATGATAGATGGCATACACGAGTGAAGATAGGACATTGTCTTCACAAGGACTGGGCAGTGGCCATTCATGGATAGATGTGGATGTTGACTGTAGACAGTGGTGCCATGGAATCACTCAGTGATGGATACTGAACAACCGTCCCCTTCTCCCCAGCTCCTCAAACAAGAGTACAACATGGTGCAACATGGCACAGTACTGATTCATCTGTTTGAAAGGGCAGTAGATGGTCATCAGCAGTAGGTTTCCTTGCCATTATATGATGCAATGGGACCTACACCAACATCAAGGACTTAGAATGCTACTCTCCTTGACAGTTCTCTCTCCCATTGTGCCACCAACATTGATGGATTTGTCCTGCAATAGGAAAGGCTCAGTCAGGCATGATGCTAGAATGATATTTGCTTAAACATAGAAATTAGGATTACAATAGGTATTTCAAGCCTGCTCAGACATTCAGCATGATCATGACTGATTCTCAATCTCAGTGCGATAACCCTGCTTTCTCTCCATATCATCTAATACCCTTTAAATATCTAAAAATGTATTAATCTCGTTCTTGAATATACTCAGTGAGATGGCCTCCAAAGCCTTTCGTGGTAGCAAAATCTATGGATTGACCGTCCTGGGTTAAATGTTTCCTCATTTTGTCCTTAATGGCCTACTCTTTATCCTGAGGCCATGACTTAGTCTCTAGACACCCCAACTACATCCTCCATTCATCTAGTTAGTATCCTGTTCAAATTTTATAGATATGGCCGCGATGTCCTAGATGAGCTGCAAAAGCCTAGGTTTAGGGTGTCAGAGGAACAGTCACTTGTTTTATACAGGAATAAAGTCCAATCAGAAGTGTCAGAAATAGTCAGAACAGATACCGGAGAGTTAAAAGAGCTCTAAAAAAAAAGGATAATAGCCACAAAGAAAAGTCAGGAAGGATTTGAAAAGGCGACACCCCAGAGCAAGAGATATAGTTCACAGATACTTTTATGGGAAAATTACAGGGAATCAATGAAATTCTCAAACAGATCAGAAGAAAGTGAATAGGAATGCTAACTTGAGGAGCCACAGAGGAGTACAGCAGAAGTTGAACTTACACTTGATGACAATGGTATTCCAAAAAAACTGGAACAGATTACAGAAAAACCCATTCATGAAATAAAGGGAAAAAGAATGAGAACATATCCCTTGGTAATGCCACCAGGCGCATATCAGTGCATGAAACACACTGGGAGATCCAAAGGGACAGAAACAAGTTTTAAACCTGAGGAAATCCACTCAGGTCGAAGAAGTTAAATGAGATGCAGGATGTAAGTTCAGACAGCAAACCTCAGGTTACCATTCATCAACTTTCTAGAAAATTAATTTGTGAAAAGGCCTAAATCTAGATCATGAGCAAACAAGGAGTACGTGAAATTATGGCACAGCATTGTGAGCTAGTCAGATTGCGAGCCCCAAAGAGGTTTTCAATCCAGGTTAGGACAAAGTGAACGATTAGATTAAATTCCCTACAGTGTGGAAACTGGCCCTTCAGCCCAACAAGTCCATACTGACCCTCAGGAGAGTAACCTACCCAGACCCATTTCCCTCTGACTAATGCACCTAACACAATGGGCAATTGAGCATGGCCAATTCACCTGACCTGCACATCTTTGGACTGTGGGAGGAAACCGGAGTACCCGGAGGAAACCCACGCAGACACAGGGAGAATGTGCAAACTCTGCATAGACAGTTTCCAGAGGCTGAAATCGAACTTGGGACTCTGGTGCTGTGAGGCAGCAGTGCTAACCACTGAGCCACCATGCCGTTGTGAATGCATGTGTAGCCATACGAATTTTTGTATCTTATTTCATACTGCCATTGCAATGGAACATTCATAATACTCAAAGGCAAAATAATGTCTGAGTACATTTACAGTGGTAGGTCAGTCTCATATGTCAATGACTTTAAACTACAATTTCCTTCACCTTCTTATCTGTAGTGGGCAACGTCTTGTTTTTAAGCTTATTACCTATGCTTGATGTCACATTTTCATGATTTTTTCAGGGCACTAATAAAATTGCTCTACTTCATTCAAGGAAATCTTGTAATTCTTTCATTTTGACTCAATTAATGATGCATTAACTGAAGCACACGATTAAAAAATGAAATAAAATGTTTTGTTGCAACTAAGAACCAAGCCAGTTCTCCCCCTCATCTGGTTGTAACACTATGCCTATGTTGGATTTTTGTTGACAAGTCCCTACATGAAGAGTAATGAGTTTGTACTTTGCAGGTTTCACTGGGCTGTGTGCCCGGTCAAAAGACAATCCAATATCCAGTATATGTTGAGCAAGTCTCTCTGGGGGAACTGATGTCATTGTGCAGCCAGCCAGGTTACTGTATATAACTCGAGATGTAGTTCCAAACATTTAATGAGATAGTTCAGAATCCATAGGATTCAATGAGAAAGAAAACGTGTACTTTTCACTAACACTCATTTACTTAGATGGGAAGGTGAGAGGGGGCAGAGAAGGAGTAGGAAACTGGAGAGAAAAGTGGAAGAGAGGAGCTATCTATACCCTGCGGTGTGTCTTACCTTTTGTTTATCTATTGCTATTCAAAGCAAACTATTGCTATCTCATTCATTTGAACATCTCCAGTTGAGCCCCACTGGCTTTTCCAAATTGAATATTCCTTAGGTATCCTTACATTATCAATATATGAAGTTATTATCCAAGTATGAGTAAAACAAAGGTTGCAAATCTCTTGATACCTCATCAACTTTCAGTGCTTCACGATTATAATATTAAGTCCAATGCTGTCAGTTTTTGCATATTCCACATGGGTTGTCTGGATTTGCCAGGTGATCATAGTAGCCATTTTAGGTTAGTAGTGAAAAACTGAAAGTCACCAAAGGACTATTATTTTCAAAGGTCTACAAGTTGCTCTGTCACTAGAAAGCATTGCCATGCATTTAACTGGAAAGCTGACATACCTCAGTTAAGAGGAGAGTTGAGAGAGTGGGGATTCCAGTGACCTTAGCTGGTATGTGAATTCAACCCATACTACTGGAATCACGCTGCATGGCAAACCAGCCATCCAGCCACATGAGCTAACCAATTCCCAAAATAAGCAGCGTTTTTATATTTTCAAACTATTTAAGGTCATGGAAGTCTCTTACAAAGTCAAATGTTGAAAGTTGAATATTGATCCATTTTTGCTCTGATTCATAATCACAGAAAGTAATGTAATGTCACATGACCTTGCCCCCTCGTAGCCTCATGGCGAGATCTGGCCTCTGTAAGATGCATCTTAAATAAAATTACTGCCTTTATGTCACATACTTTAAATAGTCTTTAGCAGCACAACAATACTAAGGTTAATATAGCTATGACAGTGTCATCTAGACTCAAAACGTTAGCTTGCTCTCTCTCCACGGATGCTGCCTGACCCGCTGTATGTTCCAGCATGTTTTGTTTTCAGCCAAGATTGGTATACTAAGTTCAAGACTGTTGTATGTACTGTAAAGACCCAAATTTAAGTTTAAACCCAAACCTAAATTATGAACCCAAGTTTAAAAACTCTGCAAGCAAGTGAAACAGTGGATCAGAGTGTCCCAGGTTCCAGATGAAGCAGCACTTTACCTATACTTCTCTAAACCTAATATATTGCATTCGCTACTCACAATGTGGTCTCCTCTACATTGGAGAAATGAAGTGTAGACTCAGTGACCACTTCATAGATCATCTACTTCTGTCTGCAAAAAGAGCCCTGAGCTTCCAGTTGCCTGCCCCTTTAACACACCACCCTATTCCCTGGGCAACATCTCTGTCTCAGGTTTGCTGCCGTGCTCCAGCGAAGCTCAGTGTAAGCTGGATGAAGAACACCTCATTTTCCACTTTGGGCTCCTGCAGCCCTCTGGACTCAATATCAAGTTCCACAACGTTAGGGCCTGATCTCTCTCATGTCCTAGCCCCCTACCCCACACACTGGTTTGTCATCACAGTCTGTCATTACACACTACCTATTGTTAGCCACTAACAGTCTAACAGTCTCCATTAGTAGTTATTCACCCTCCTAGCCAATTCGTTATCCACTCCTGTGTCTAACTGTTCTTCTCTCTCTGAGCTCTATCCCCACCTGTTGATAAATCCTTACCCTTGCCATATCGACTGCATATAAACTGACAGTTTCCTAGCTACCATGCTTTGAGTTATCTTCCACTTTTGTACTCTGAATAATACTCACGTCAAGATTTTCACTATGTAAAAGACACATTTTGTGCATATGATACATCAACACATTGGAAAAGTTGTGTAACGAATCTGCCAAAAATAATTCACCAACTCACCATGGATAAACATCATTTTCGGACAATCTCTGAGTACCAAATCAGTAATTCCACAATTAGCAAGCGTAATCCCAACCAAGTTTTTGGACTTCAGATTAAGAACCTGGAACACAGTTCAGGCTAATTATTTAGAAAGGAAGTATCAGAATATTGTTCTCTGAAGCTATTACTGTGAAGGCTAATATTAGGAAGAAGCTTAGTGATTAGTTTTGTTTGAAGGATTCATGTTAATGGATTGTGGACAGCAGGTACAACTGAACTTGAGTTTCTTTTTAAAAAAGGTATTGCTTAAAAGGGCATTAGGATATTTAAAAAACACTAAGAGATCACATGGCTTAATTTAACTGCTAGACTTTGTTTACTGGGTACCGCATATCAGTTGATACATTTAATTCCAACTATTATTCAGAGTTCAGGTGAAGCACAGCTTGCTGAGAGAGAGACACAAAAGTTACCCAGCTCATCCTCTTGACTATCTGAGAAAACACTTATCTGAGTTGTGTGATAAGTGAAGCACTGATCTAATCATTCTCCTGGAAAAATAACTGAAGTTTCTGAACTCTCTGTTTGAGGATCCATGTTTCATGATACCCATCTATAGGATGCTGGATGAAATACACCTTTAATACAATATCCGCTTGTTCTTCAAGAACTAACCATTATTGATCATGGTGAATGTTTTCTTCAAAGATTAATTTTTGAAGAAAAGTCCTAATTTTTTCCATTACCTAGTGGATGTGCACACGAGGCTATTTAGAAGGGTAAATAATTGTACTTTAACACAATTTGAAATATTGCTTAGCTTTGTGTCTTACAAACACTAACTTTATTGTTTAATAAAAGAAAACTGATTTATGGGTCTTTTTATTTACATTCTTGAGATTTGATTTAGAATAAATGTCCATAAGGGTACCTGAGTATAACAGTAAAATTTTATGTTGAACTGATTGTGTAGTTGGACTAGAAACAGGAAGCACAGCCCTACGATCACAGTCATAACACTATATCACAGTCATGACAGACTACAAATAAAAATGTCAATTTTGAGCAGCTTATAAAGTTGTCCAGCAGAAGGAAAAGCTGAGTTAGCTGATGTAGTAAGATTTCATACCTCTGATGAATCAGCCAAATTCTTCTAAAGCAATAGCATGGATATGAAAAATGCCTTATTGCTTTGGAACAAGATCGAAAAGGGAAAAGAAAAAAACACTGGCCCTTATTTCTCATTATAATTCAACACATCTGGTTGAAACAGGATGGAAACTGACAAGGGCTATCATGTTCTATGATTAAAAAGGGCCATATAGCTATAATGGCAGAGGACACGCCCTGAAATTCAGCAAGGAGACAATGCATGCAAATGAGCTGTGAAGACTGTATGAACAGAAAAAAACTATTAAAAAAAACACAGGAATTCATTTTCTAACTACAGTCAAAATTTATGTCAATGAAAGTGATTTATTGAACCAAAATGAAAGTAACTTGCAGTGTATGATTTTTCACGAGTTAATTTTTCCCCACTGTGTTAATAACAATGTTGAAAGAAAGAAATTGCCCTAGAAATCTCATGCTTCACCTGGACATGGTCATCTTCAATGACAGGATCACTAGTACTTGTGGATTTATCTGCAGTTCGTTTCCGCTTGACAGATTGCCTGGGCTTGGGTTTGGAAATATCTGGGAATGAATGAATTTAGAGAAGGAAACAAATTAATTATTTATAAATTAAATAAAATCTGGATAAAAACAACATGACATAGCATTTTGGAGAAGTATTAAAACAGTTTTAGCTAGTGTTGTACAATCCAACTTATCACTTAATCAATATACTGTCAATTAAAATTTCAACACTATAAGAAGAAATGCTCTTCCAGAGATTTCCAACTTTAAAGCAAACAGGTCTCCATTTTCTTCAATAATGCACTGGTTTTTAATGTGCTTGAACCATGGATACTATAAACGCTACAGGCCTTGAAAAGAGTATACTTAAGAGGGAAATCAGGAATGCAAAAAGGGGACGTGAGATAGCTTTGGCAAATCGGGTTAAGAATAATCAAAAGGGATTCTACAAATACACAAGGATAAAAGGGTAACTAGGAAGAGAATAGGGCCCCTTAAAGATCAGCACGGCCACCTATGCGTGGAACCACAGGAGTTGGGGGAAGAAACCAAATAAGTATTTGCATCAGTGTTTACTGTGGAAAAGGATTTGGAAGATTGAGAATGTGGGGAAATAGATAGCGACGTCTTGAAAAATGTCCATAATACAGAGCAGGTGGTGCTGAATGTCTCATAAATTGAATAAATCCCCTGGATCTGATCTGGTGTACCCCAAAACTCTGAGGAGCTAGGGAAGTAATTGCTGGGCCCCTTGCTGAGATATTTGTATCAACGGTCACATGTGAGGTACTAGAGGTCGGCTAACGTAGTTCCACTATTTAAGAAAGGTGGTAAGGAAAAGCCAGGGGACTGTAGACTGGTGAGCCTGACATCGGTGGTGGACAAGCTGTTGGAGAGAATCCAGAAGGACAGGACCTACATGTTTTTGGATAGGTAAGGACTGATAAGGGATAGTCAAAATGTCTTTGTGCATGGGAAATCATGTCTCACTAACTTGACTGAATTTTTTGAGAAGCAATGAAGAGGATTGATGAGAGCAGAGTGGTAAATGTGAACTGTATGGATGATAGTAAGGTGGTCAACAAGGTTTCTCATGGTAGACTGGTTAGCAAGATTAGATTACATGGAATGTGAGGAGAACTAGCCATTTGGATACAGAACTTGCCTGAAGGTAGAAGTCACAGTTGGTGGAGGGTTGTTTTTCAGACTACAGGCCTGTGACAAGTGGTGAGCCACAAGAGTTGGTGTTGGGTTCACTGCTTTTCGTCATTTAGATAAACGATTTGGAGGTGAACATAGGAGGTATAGTTAGCAAGTTTGCAGATGACACCAAAATTGAAGGTGTAGTGGACAGCAAAGAAGTTTACCTCAGAGTAGTGGGGTCTTGGTCAGATGGGCCGTTGGAGTGGCAGATGGAGTTTAATTTAGATAAATGTGAAGTTCTGCATTTTGGAAACCCAATCAGAGCAGGACTTATACACTTAATGGTAAGATCCTGGGCAGGGTTGCTGAACAAAGAGACGTTGGAGTGCAGGTTCATAGTTTGTTGAAAGTGGAGTCGCAGGTAGATCGGATAGTGAAGGCAGCATTTGGCATTTTTGCCTTTATTGATCAGTGCATTGAGTACAGGAGTTAGGAAGCCATGTTGTGCCTGTACAGCACATTGATCAGGTCAATGCTGGAATACTGTGTGCAATTCTGGTCTCTCTCCTTTACGAAGAATATTGTGAAACTTTAAAGGGTTTAGAAAGGATCTACAAAGATTTTGCCAGGGTTGGAGGGTTTGAGCTATACGGAGAGGCTGAATAGACTGGGGCTTTTTCCTCAGAGTGTCAGAGGCTGAGGGGTGACCTTATAGAGGTTTAAAAAAATTATGAAGGGCATGGATAGGGGAAATAGACAAGATCGTTTGCCTGCAGTAGGGGAGTCTAAATCTAGAGGGCATAGGTTGAAGGTGAGACGGGAAGACTTAAAAGGGATCTAAGGGGCAACTTTTTTCATGCAGAGGGAGGTGCATGTATGGAATGAGCTGCCAGGGGAAGTGCTGGTTGCTAGTACAATTACAACTTTTAAAAGGCATCTAGATGGATTAGGAAGGATTTAGAGGGATATGGGCAAAATGGGACTAGATTTATTTAGGTTATCTGGTTGGCATGGATGAGTTAGATCGAAGGGTCTGTTTCCATGCTGTATATTTCTCTGCTGCATACCAGAGAGTGTACCTACACTACATGGCACTTAAGGGTGGTCAATAAATGCTGGCCAAGCCAACGACGTCCACATCGCCTGGAATAAAAACAGCATCCACATTTTTGCAGAAATGTGGGTACTCAAATCACAATTATTTGAGAGAGACTCTTAATTCTCAGAACCTGACTCAAGCACTGATGCTACTAAATTATCATGAGGAATATTTATCATCCCTTCCACCAAAGACGACGTGGACTGAAAATAGCAAGTTGAAAATAAATAAAACTCACGCTATGACTGACAATTTGATACAAGCTGCTAGTGTGGGCCTCAAAACCACAACATCTAAACCTGACATTGCAAGTGAATTTTTCAAGAGAACTACCAGCATTGTCAATTAAGAATGAGAGAACCTCTAATGGCTTACCCCGCTCCCCCCCCCACCCCCGGATAATGTTTTGATAAATAGAATGCAGCATAGAAAAATAAACGCCAATCAGCTATTAAGATTTCCACATCCTGTCACAACAATAGAGGAAAACGTCAGGCCCCTTAATGCCTGTACTGTTTGTTGTCTGTGAAAAGAAATTAGCACAGACTGAAAAATACAAGAACTGCTAGCAACAATGAAATCTACTGATGCTCAAACAAACTGAAAGCAAAATGTTGATGTGTGTGTGTGTGTGTGTGTGTGTGTGTGTGTGTGTGAGAGAGTGTGTCTGTGTCTATCTATTTATTTATCACTTAGGGGCATCTGAAGACAGTTTTCAATAGAACTCTCTTTGGGCTAACACATAAAATACTAAAGATGGGAACATTTAATACTTCCACAGAAAACCCAGGGTCTTAAGAAACCACCTAACTCAGCAATTACTGCATTTACTATTTGAGCAGTTATTTTTATATACCAAAGCTTTTAAATTTTACAAGTCACAAGTGATGAGGTGAACGTTTTCTACATTTTCCCTTGAAATATGAAATACCTCTTGTCAAAAACAAATTCTTTAAAAAGATTTTAATCCAAACTTGCACAACTCTGCAAAGGACAACATTATTAGAAACGAAACTAAAACAGCGAAATATTTAATTTCAGATGTGTTGGGGAGAATAACTACTAGATTGCCTAAGAGTGGGGCTAGGGAGGGTAGCACTATTGCTACACCAGACATTACCAGCTCCAGTCCCCAAACAGTTAATCACAGCCATGGGGGAGAACCTGGCAACTGCAGGGCTACCTGTCTGAAGTAGCTTTCCACGCTGATTAGATCATGTCAGCCAGTATCAGACTGCCCCATTGAGAACTCATGACTAATAAAGGAACCGGTAACTGTCGAACGGTATGAATTGCGCTGTCGGAGTACATGATTACTAAAGCATCTGTTAATGTACCTATCAGAATAGATTCCCCTCGAAACCCATGATAAATGATAATGTTTGTTAATTCGCTTGGGAAAGACCATTGACTCTGTCAGACACATAGTAATGAGATCGATACTCTGAACAATGGACCATTGATTACAGGGTCGGAACTGCCGACCCCAGGATGGCTGTACCATTGTCCGGCACAGCAGGAGCTGGACAGGCACCTCGACACGGCCAATGGAGGCGCAGACCCCCTCGCTCTCAGGTGTACCAACCAATGAGGGGGACGAACGAGGGAGAACTGACCGGGAACTCCTGGCGGCGCGAAGTATAATTGAGCCAGGTCAGAAGGGGAAGAGAGAACGCCTTCTCCAACGAATTGCATGCTGTAGAATTCGTTGTATCATCTACCAGTCAAAATTCTGTAAATAAACGTTTGCCTGAGCCGAATGGTAAAGTCTCTGTCTCACCTTCTAAAAGAATACGCAAAGACGGGACCCCCGAGGTCCGTCTTAACAGATGGCAAGACCATGAAATGGGAACAATATTATTAATTTTTAGTTATTACAGTTCAGATGATGGGATAAACAAACAAGACCAGATTATGATGTGTATGTAGAGGATATTCCTTTGGCCTGAGTTACAACTGAGGAAACTGCAACTAAATGTAATTAACCAAGCTTAATTAGATTAGAAGTTAATATGCGACCTTTCATTCAAAACTTTTTGTTCGAAACAGTATTATCAGGACTCTTGATTATCTGAACAACATTATCGAAGATTATGATCAATGAAATTTAAGGCTTCGAGTCAAGAAATCATCTATAGCAAGAAGTTGGATTTTAAGAGAATCTAAAATGCTACAAGCTGTAATTATAGAAATTCATTCTGATAACATTTAGACTGAATCAAAATGTCCTCACATTACTTGGAGCAGCAACTGAGAATTACTGAATGAATGTGGCAATTAAAGTGAAAATTGCTTATAGCAAGAATTTATCAGTTGTCAGAAGCAAATTGGATTTTCATGGGGTTGGGAAGGGTTTGAAACTCTAGAATATACAATTTCTCTTCATCAGAGTGTACTGCTATCCTGGGAACAAGCCTGGTGATCTTTCATGGAAATAATATTTGCCTGAGATAAAGAGATCAAAACTGCATTCAGTACTCCAGATGAGGTCTGACCAAGTCCTCAACAATTAAAGACAGGCTTTGCTACTCCTGTACACAAATTAGTTTTCAGAAAAACATTTAACATTCCATTAGCCTTCCTAATAGGTTGCTACAGTAACTTATCAACAAAGCCATCTGGGACCCTTTGCATATCTAAACTTTCCAACCTGTTACCACTTAAGAAATACTGTACTCATCTGTTCCTCCTACCAAAGGGGATAATCTCAAATTTTCCACATTATATCATATCTGCCAGGTTCCTGTTCATTCAGTAAGCTGATACAAATCATTGAAGCTGGTTTACATCTTCCTCGACACACATTCTCACTTAGTTTTGCATCATTTACAAAATTGGAAATATTCTATGTGGTCCCCAACTCCAAACCTTGGCTATCTATTGTGAGGAGCTGGGATCTAAGTGCTGATCCTGTCTGTCTAATTAATCAATGTCAGTACATTATTTCTTACCCCATACACTTTAATTTTTCTTATTATTTTCCTGTGGGGGACATTAAAAGTCTGCTAAAAATCTAAATATACTACATCCATTGGCTTTCCTTTGATTAGATTAGATTCCCTAAAGTATGGAAACAGGCCCTTCGGCCCAACCAGTCCACACCAACTCTCTGAAGAGTAACCCACCCAGACCTATATTTACCCCGGACTAATGCACCAAACGCTATGGGCAATTTATCATAGCCAATTCACCTGACCTGCACATCTTTGGATTGTGAGAGGAAACCGGAGCACTCAGAGGAAACCCACACAGACAGTTGTTTGAGGTAGGAATCGAGCCTGCATCCCTGGCACTGTGAGGCAGCAGTGCTAACCACTGAGCCATCGTGCTGCCCTTTCTTTTAAAAACCTAAAAAAGTCAATTGTTCTCTCTGTCTAGTGATGGTGCCAGACCTGTTGAGCATTTCCAATATCTTTGTTTTTAGTATGGATTAATTATTCTTATTTCAGTAGCATCCCAATTAAATGGATTCATAATAAATCTTAAAAATCAGCATAATTGTAATTAGTAAACAACTAACTTGAATGTTAGCTACCCTAAAACGATTTTTCACTTCCTTTAAAACAAGACAACTATGGCTACATGACTAGATAGCCTCATGTGTTCCACAAACCTCTAAACTGACATCAACAAATGGTGGGAATACAGGGTAAAGCTTTGAAAGGGATGAGAAACTTACTGAAGAATAGCATTTCAGAACTAATTAGAACAAGTATTTTAGAAGATGGAGCAGGTAAAATCAAGCTGATTGAGATGCCCCAGTAGTCAATATTTGGGCAACATAGAGATGTACAGCACAAAAACAGATCCTTCAGTCCAACTCGTCCATGCCGACCAGATATCCTAAACTAATCTAATCCCATTTGCCAGCACTTGGTCCATATCCCTCTAAACCATGTCTATTCATATACCCATCCAGATGCCTGTTAAATGTCTTGCAATTGTACCAGCATCCACCACTTCCTCTGGCAACTCATTCCATACACGGACCACCTTCTGTGTAAAAAGGTTGCTCCTGAGGTCCCTTTTATATCTTTCCTCTCTCACCCTGAACCTATGCCTTAGATTTCTGGACTCCCTCACCCCAGGGAAAAGACCTTGTCTGTTTACTTATCCATGTCCCTCATGATTTTATAAACCTCTATGAAGTCATCCTTCAGCCTCCGACGCTCCAGGGAAAACGCCCCAGCCTGTTCAATGTCTCCCAACAGCTTAAATCTTCTAAGCCTTGCAACATCCTTGTAAATTGTTTTGGAACCCTTTCATGTTTCACAACATGCTTCTGATAAAAAGGAGACCAGAATAGCGCTCAATATTCCAAAAGTAGCCTAACCAATGTCCTGTACAGCTGCAACAAGACCTCCCAATTCCTAATCTCAATGCTTTGACCAATAAAGGAAAGCATACCAAATACCTTCTTCACTATGCTACTTACCTGTGACTGCACTTTCAAGGAACTATGAACCTGTCCTCCAAGGTCTCTTTGTTCAGCAACACTCCCTCGGACCTTACCATTGTGTAGAAATCCTGCTCTGATTTGCTTTTCCAAAATGCAGCACCTCACATTTATCTGAATTAAACTCCATCTGCTACTCCTCAGCCCATTGGCCCATCTGATCAAGATCCCGTTGTGATCTGAGGTCACCTTCTTCACTGTCCACTACACTTCCAATTTTGGTGTCATCTGCAAACCTACTAACAATACCTCTTATGTTGTGGCTTCTACTTTAAAAGAACTTGAGTTCAGAAACCCAATATAAATTGGCCAAGTTTGCAGATGGTAAAGTGATCCCGATTATTAAGAAAGCAACATGATAAATTCCAATATGGCTGTTCAAAATTACAAGTGCACATAACTGGATACAAGGGAAAATAATCTGCCTACGGAACCGACTGATCCCACACAGACTCCGGACTACATTCCGACCAACAAAATTTGGACCCAACCAGGACAACCAGTACCTACAACAGATCCGAAGCCTCCAGCACCAGACCTCCCTCTGGATCCTCCACTCCACACTTGCAGCCATGCGTCGCTACCTACATTCCCTGCAATTAGACTTACCCCAGCTCAGGACAACACTCTCACAGACTTGCAAAATGGCTCAACACTTCAACTCCCCCTCCCACTCCATCAAGGACATGCAGGTCCTTGGACTCCTCCATCGCCAGACCATAACAACACGACGGTTGGAGGAAGAGCGCCTCATCTTCCGCCTAGGAACCCTCCAACCACAAGGGATGAACTCAGATTTCTCCAGTTTCCTCATTTCCTCTCCCCCCACCTTGTCTCAGTCAAATCCCTCGAACTCAGCATCGCCTTCCTAACCGGCAATCTTCTTCCTGACCTCTCCGCCCCCACCCCACTCCGGCCAATCACCCTCACCTTGACCTCCTTCCACCTATTGCATCTCCAACGCCTCTCCCCCAAGTCCCTCCTCCCTACCTTTTATCTTAGCCTGCTGGACACACTTTCCTCATTCCTGAAGGGCTTATGCCCGAAACATTGAATCTCCTGTTCCTTGGATGCTGCCTGACCTGCTGCGCTTTTCCAGCAACACATTTTCAGCTCTAAATAACTAAATACGCAATTTATAAATATTGGAATAGCTAAGCCACTAGTGAAAGCCATCCATTATCTGAAACTGACAGAAGACTTAAAACATTCAATTACTGCACAGCAACGATGAATAAATGCTGATTCCTATTAATGAAACGATAAACTGTAGAATTGATACCAACATATTATTGCACTGATCAGACTTTGAGCTCAGTTCCAGTCATCAGAAAAAAAAAAGACTATTCAGCACAAATGTTGCCTCAGAGAAGTGCTTCAAAGTCTCACTGTGAGATAAAACTAAATTTTTAATCTTGAAAGAGAAAATCAGATGCAAGACAAATAAAACAAGACTGAGGAGTGGGTCCAAAAATAATTTCAAAACTAAATTGCAAAAGCAGGATTAGGAGTGACAAAATCAAAACAGTAAAGTTAGGAATTGTGCACACAAGATCAAAATCTAAACCAGACACATGGATACAATGGTGGCAAAAATCAGTGAACAAGTTGGCTAACCACAGTCTGTGGTAGTGGAGAACAATGCCTTCTTTTTCTACGTTCTCTTACATTTAATACCATACACTACTGCAGGTATTGTTCATGCTACGTACTGCAAAATATTTACAATCACACATGCTGTTTACCTGGCTCTGTGATCAATGGAACCTGGCTATATTTACTACTCGCTCTTGTCACTGGTCTGCGTGGATAACCTTCATGCTGGGCACCTTTAAAGCACGTAGGATGATTAGAATTCTCTGCATCTCTGGCATCATCAATGCAAGTCCTCCCATTATCAACATTTACTTGTCCTTGTGCACAAGTGGAAGATGTCCTTTGTGAAAACTCTGATATAGTTGAATCTGTGTTGCAATGTCCATTTAAATCACAGTTTTCAGATGACCTGCTTGTGGAAGGTTTATCCAGTTCAGAGCATTCACCTGTCCTGCTTTCATTTACCTGAGATGTGTTGCATATGCAGCCAGTATGAACTGAACTTCTCGAGCTTCTCTCATTACTGCCAGAGGAATTTCCAACTGTATTTGAAGTACACGAACAGGCATGAATCCCACTACCAGATTGGGATGAATATGTTGGACTGCAATGCCTGCACCCTCCATTTACAGTAGATGTTCTATTAGGTTCTATGTACGGAGGAGTTTCAACAGTGCTCGAGTTGGTTGTTCTTGAAGGAGCAGAACAGGTTCCTGTTCCAGAAGGAACATCTTTGCTCCTGTTCCTTTCTGGGATATCACTTGCTGCTTTCATATCAGCCTTTATCTGTTCACTGGTCACCTGACAACCTTTCTCACAACTGCTTTCCTCTGCGTGCAATGGTGCTAGTAGACCTGGTTGATTAATTGGGCTCTTTTTCCGTAGTGGAGCCTTGCCTTTACCACAAATACCTGTCAAATAAAATAGCATTAGTCTAGCATTAAGAAACAAAATGAATCATATGAACATCTTGTCAAACTTATTCCAAATCTTGTATATTCAGATCTTTATGTTAGTAAAATTGACACGTACAGAGCAAAACCAGCCAATATCCATCCAAATGAGTGAAAGGGCAAATCATTTTTAAAATCAACTAAGAGACTTACCAAGAAATTGAAATAAATCTCCAAATGCATTTTGGAAAAATAAATGTGGGACAAAATACCGAAGGTTCACAGTGAAGAAACGTGAGTAAATTAAACTCCAGCTGGACTTTAAAGAGTGCTCGTTAGGCTCTCGTATCATTTAAGAAGATCTTTCTAATTTGGTGGAATGCCCTTTTAAGCTAATCAAAGACTATTACTGGAAATGTTTTGTAAGTGATCATTATCAGATAATTAGGTGAATGAAAAGCTGGATTTTGAAGTGGAACAACACAAACATATGCCAAATGGTAACAGCAGTTTTCTATGAAATTGAGATGTATTTTACTGACCTATGCAGTATTAGACATTTAAAGCTAAGCAGATTTTGACTTCAGACTAGTAATCTTTTTAATTCAAGTTTTTTCTATTCAGATGCATAACAAGTGAATGCTTACGTGGGTGCTTCTCACTAGACAGAACATCCATTCAGATCAGATTTGTTTTCTCTGATCAACCTGTTCAGGGATGTTATTACACACCTCTAGATCAGGTGGGACTTGAACCTAGGCCTCCTGGTCCAAGGGTAGGGACACTACCACTGTGCCACAAGAGACTTACCAAACAGCTTTCACCTTTAATTTTTAGTTTGCGATATGAAATAAATTAACAGTTTACTTACTTCACAGTTGCTCCCTTCAACTTTTCTATCAATTTTCAAATGACACCTTGATGGTTAAAACCAAGTAATTTGGAAATGATAATACAAAAAACATTTGCTTATTGCACTGTGTATCAACCCCAGGACTCACCAGAACTTTCACAAAGCATAGGTGTAGCTTTCTTTTTCTCCTCACCATCTGAATAAATATCCCCAGTATCATTCCCATTCAGAGTTCCAGAAGTATCCATGCTATATTCATCCTCGTCTTCACTATCTGAATCATGCACCATCACTGGATTTACTTTCACAGTTGGTTGAAGTCCACTTGGTCCTAAGCAAATGGCATACACTGCTCACAACAGAAGTTCACAAATACAGACCAATTTCAAAATATTTAGTTTAATTCCTGTGTTAACAATACAGTTCTCACTTACATAGCACCTTAACTGCATCTCTCAAAGTGCTTCATACAAACAAAATATTGTAAGTACTAACTTGCATTGATAATATAGTTTTATATAGCTGAAATCATCTCAAGCATTATCAACAAAATGTGACATTGGACACATGTTATAAAGGGTGATTGAAAAGTTTGTCTCGAAGGGCAGAGAGAATAAAAGTTTTAGAATGGGGCGATAGCAGTGAATCAATTAAAGTAAAATAAACTGGAGTTGTTGGGCAGAAATTGGGGTGGGAGGGGGTGTAGACGTAAAGGGGAAGGTAGGGAGAGAGCAAGTGGACAAGAGTCAGCTGCACTTATTTAAAAATGGGAATTGCAATTAGAATGTAGGCATTTGCTGGACCAGGAGCTAAAATTAAAATGCACAAAAACATAAATCACATACACAACATCTCCTTTACTTAATATCTGGTGATAACATTAATTGTAGAACAAGCATTTGTTGGTCATAATTTTCTGAAAAAGCAGTAGTCAGCCTGCTTTATGAACTGCTGCAGTCCAATGAGGACATGCTCAGTGTTGTTCAGGAGACTTCCTGGATTTTTTTTAATCAACCTGGAATTCCCTGCCACAGAAAGCAGAGTAGGCTAAAACACTGAATGCTTTCAAGAGGAGTTAGATATAGTTCTTAGGGCTGAAAGCTCAAAAGGCATAGGGTGAAAGCAGGAACAGGATACCAAGTTGGCCATCATATTAAATGGCAGAGCAGGCTCAAAGAGCCAAAATGGCCTACTCTTATTTTCAATGTTTCAATGATGATAGACCAATTACCTTTCAAGTTAAAATGATGTTCAAATTGGCAGGGAACTTGCAGTTGGTGACATTCACATCCATCTGCTGCCATTGTACTTTTAAGTTCGTTAGCTCAGTTGGTTGGACGGCTGGTTTGTGATGCAGAGTGATGGTAACAATGTAGGTTCAAATCTTATGAGGTTATCATAGAGGTCCTAGCTTCTCAACTTTGTCCCTTACCAGAAGAGTGATAACCCTCAGGTTAAACTCACGATAAGTTGTCTCTCTCAAACAGGACACCAGTCTTATGGTCCATCATAACAATGGCAACTTGACCTTTAGCTAATTAGAGGTTACAGCTTTCAAAACTGCTACCAAGGGAATCTTAGTGAGTTTCTGCGACAAATCAGAGTTTCAGTTGCACTGAGGAGCCTAAGCAAAATTTGAGTCAACGGGTATTGGGGAACAAAACAAAAAATCTCTGCTGGTGAGAGTCATATCTAACAAAGAAATAAGGTATAATGATTGGAGTCAATCATTGCAACTCCAGAACATCAATGAAGAAAGTGCCTCAGGCCTAAGCAACTTGTAGAGTTAGAGTGCTACAGCATGGAGACAGGTCCTTTAGCCCAAACTGGTCCATGTCGACCAAAATGCCCATCTACGCTAACCTAATTTCCCTGCACTTGGCCCACATCCGTCTAATCCTTTACTATCCATGTATTTGCCCAAATGCCTTGTAAATATTGTTAATGCACCCACGCAAACAATTCTGCTGGCAGCTCATTCATACGCATACCGCCTCAGGTTGCCTTTTATTCTTTCCCATCTAACCTTAAATTGATGTGCTCTAGTCCTCGATTCCCGAACCCTGGGAAAAAGAGAGTGCATTCACCCTATTGATACCTCCCTTTGAGTCATAGTCATAGAGATGTACAGAATGGAAACAAATCCTTCAGTCCAACTCATCCATGTCATCCAGATACCCCAACCTAATCTAGTCCCATTTGCCAGCACTTGGCCCATATCCCTCTAAACCCTTCCTATTCAGATACCCATCCAGATGTCTTTTAAATGTTGCAATTGTACCAGCCTCCACTATTTTCTCTGGCAGCTCATTCCGTACACACACCACCTTCTGTGTGCAAATGTTGCCTGTTAGGCCCCTTTTATATCTTTCCCCGCTCACCCTAAACCTATGTCCTCTGGCTCTGGATTCTCCCAACCCAGGGAAAATACTTTGTCTATTTATCCTAACCAAGTCACTCATGGTTTTATAACCCTCAGTCTTCGATGCTCCAGGGAAAATAACCCCAGCCGTTTCAGCCTCTCCCTATAGCTCAAATCCTCCAATCTTGGCAACATCCTTGTAAATCTTTTCTGAACCCTTTCAAGTTTCACAACATCTTTCCGATTGGAAAAAGACCAGAATGCACGCAATATGCCAAAAGTGGCCTAACCAGCTTCCTATACAGCCGCAACATAACCTCCCAACTCCTATACTCAGCACTCTGACTAATAAAGGAAAGCATACCAAACGCCTTCTTCACTATCCTATCTATTTGTGACTTTACTTTCAAAGAGCTATGAACCTGCACTCCAAGGTCTCTGTTCAGCAACACTCCCTGGTACCTTAGCATTAAATGTATAAGTCCTGAAAAGATTTGCTTTCCCAAAATGCAGCACCTCACATTTATATGAATTAAACTCCACCTGCCACTCCTCAGCCCACTGGCCCATCTGATCAAGATCCCATTGTAATCTGAGGTAACCTTCTTCACTGTCCACTACACCTCCAATTTTGATGTCATCTGCAAACTTACTAACTATACCTATGTCCATATCCAAATCGTTTATATAAATGATGAAAAGTAGTGGACCCAGCACAGATCCTTGTGGTACTCCACAGGCCACAGGCCTCCAATCTGAAAAACAACCTTCCACCACCACCCTCTGTCTTCTACCTTTGAGCCAGTTTTGTATCCACATGGCTGGTTCTCCCTGTATTCCACAAGATCTAACCTTGCTAACCAGTCTCCCACGGGGAACCTTGTCGAACACTTGTCTAAGGACAGCAGTCACAATTGCTTCAATATATCCTCATTAATGAAGTTTCTCATTCCTGGCACCACTCTTATAAATTATTTCTGCACTTTCTCCAGTGTATTCACATCTTTCCAATAACGTGGCACCCACAGCTGGATGCAATATTCTCCTCCATCCCTTTTAAAATTGTATCCCCTATTTTACACTGTTCTTCCTACCAAAATGCACCATCTCATCTCTCTGCATTGAACTTCTCTGGCCACTCCAACCTGAAAATGTTCATTTGGAGTTCAACACAGAGCTCCTCACAATTTACAATTCTTTCAAGTTTCATGCAATTTGCAAACTTTAAAATTGTTCTCCACACAACAAATCCAGATCATTAATATATACTGTACTACCAGTGGTGAGTGTGCCTTGCTGGTGGGAAGATGCTGGTAATGGAGATGACTGACATATTTCCTATCAGATACAATTTTCTGAGTGAGACTATATGTGGTTGCTACTTGATTAGTTTGAGAGACAACTTTCCTAATTTTGAAACAAGCTCCAAAATATTAGTGAGGATGATTTTCTGGGGTTGATTGGATAGAAATGCCTTTGTCTCCTCCAGTGCCTATGCTGATATTAATGGTTCATCCATTTTTAAGCTTCTAAAAGATATCTTTCAAGCTTTGTCATTTATTCAAATGATTTGGATGTGAACGTAGGAGGTATCATTAGTAAGTTTTCAGATGACACTAAAATCTGAGGTCTGGAGGACAGTGAAAAAGGTTATCTTTGAGTACAACAGGATCTTGATCACATGGGCCAATGGGTGGCAGATGGAGTTTAGTTGAAATAAATGTGAGGTGCTGCATTTCGGAACGGCAAATCAGGGTGTGACTTATACACTTAATGGTTAGGTGCTGGGGACTATTGCTGAACAAAGAGACCTGGGAGTGCAGATTCATTGCTCCTTGAAAGTGGAGTCGCAGATAGATAGGATAGTGAAGAAGGCATTTGTATGCTTGCCTTTATTGGTCAGTGCATTGAGAGGTCATGTTGCAGCTGTATGGGATATTGGTTGGCCTCTTTTGGAGTATTGTGTGCAATAGGAAGGATTTTGTGAATTAAGAAAGGCCCAGAAGAAGTTTGGGGGATGTTGCCAGGGTTGGAGAGTTTGAGCTATAAGGAAAGGCTGACTAGACTGGGGTTATTTTCCCTGGTGTGTTGGAGGCTGAGGGGTGACCTTATAGAGGTTTGTAAAATCATGAGGGGCATGGATAGGATAAATAGGCAAGGTCTTTTCCCTGGGGTAGGGGGAATCCAAAACTAGAGGGCATAGGTTTAAGGTGAGACGGTAAAAATACAAAAAGTGATCCAAGGGGCAACCTTTTCATGCAGCAGGTGGTGCATGTATGGAATGAGCGGCCAGAGAAAGTGGTGGAGGCTGGCAAGATTCCAACATTTCAAAGGCACCTGGATGGGTATGTGAATAGGAAGGAATTAGAAAGATAGGAGCCAAATGGGACTAGATTTACATAGGAAAGCTGGTCAACATGAACGAATTGGACCGAAGGGTCTGTTTTCGTGCTGTGTACCTCTGCGACTCAATTTGTTTGTGGAATTTTAATTAAGAGGGTTGGTTGTCATGGAAACTAGGTTGCCAAAGAGCAATAAGATTTATTACCCTTTGAATACAGGAAAGAGCATCTGGTAGGATATCAGCAACAGTCTTTCTGTTTTACTTTCAATACAAACAGGAGTTTTAATTCTGCCTGAATAACAACAATCCTTTTTTTAAAAACACATCATTGAAGGATAATTTATTTTCATCTTTCTGTTTCACTTCCTCTCAAAGTAACAAACTAAATTATTTTACACTGATAGATTGGCTTATTTATGTTTTCAGAATTAATTTAACTAGCCAACAGAAATCAAACCAATGCATTTTTCAGCCCAGTGTCAAACTGCCTCTCCCCTTAATACTCTGTTTTGTTTGCAACTGACCTCACTTCCAATCAATTTGAGTAACATCACAGCAGAATCCACCTGCTAAACCTGGCAATAAGCATGCAGATCATATTGTTTCAAACATAACACAAACTCTAATCTCTATTCTTTGAACCCTCCTATCCTGGGAAATTACTTTTTTTTTGCAGTAAGCTTACCCCAGCAGTTACATTTTTAATATAAGTTTACCATGGATCCTCAGAAATGGCAGTTAGGAATCCCAAAATATCTTCACTATCTGAAATCTGTTTATGTTAAATTTTATACATGTTCAGTCAACAGATGGCACAAAATATAAGTGGGTACAGTTCCAACAACACTAGTAGTACATCACCATTCAAGAACAAAATATATACCTGTTTTAACTGGATCACCATGAAAATAAATAATTAACTTTCCAAGAAATGGTGTAAGTTATTAAGTTAAGGATTTTCTCCATCATGGTAGAGCAAGGAATTCAATGCGAATTTTTAAAATAACAAACCCATACCTATGAATACTATTTAACAGACAAGGCAGGTGCATGAGGATCAATATCAAGTTAGACTCTTACTTGGACATATACTTTTTCAGTCATGATCAAAATCTTGGAACTCCCCAACTAGCATCATTAAGGAAACATCTTCATTACAAAGACTGCATCATTCCCATCACCATTATTTTCTCAACGACAACTGATGGACAATAAAATGTCCACTTTATTAGTGATGCCTACATCACAACAACAACCAAAACAAAAATCACAAAAACAAAGTAACTAATCCACTATCTGTCATTTCATTTATTCTCTTCTATTCTTAATGAAGCTATGGTTTAAATAAATAACCTTCAAGTAAGCAAAGGATAGCCAGAAACTGGTATTACTGTGCTTCCTCAAAAATATAAACTTCTGCCTTATGGAACCTTAAGATCATACAAGCCAAGATCGACAATGTAATCCCAATGATACAACTCAATATAGTAATAAGATAAGGCTTTTATCAACAAATCCAACATTACTACAGCACACTTTACCTGCTTGTTCTTCATCTATATCCATGGGTGTCACAGAATGCCCACTATTCTGGTCAGAGCTACATTCAGCTCCATTTGGTCTACTTTCTTGGACAGCCTCCTGGAGTCCTTGATCTGAAACAGCAAAATACCTACAAATGATTAAGACATCTAAAAATAAAATCATGGAATGAACAAGCATCATGAATAAAACTCCACCGCACTATTTGAAAATTTCAGTGAAAATAAAACAGCAGTTTATTTACATCATAGTTAACATTAAGCCTTGTCCGATGTGGCTAATACGTCACCCCGAAACAACATTATTTTTGTTTTGTTGTACAGATACTGATTACTAGTGAAGACAGGCATTTTGTCAAAGAATTTGTCTTGTACTCATCAGGACAACTCACAGTAACAATGTTAAGAGAAACCAACATTCATACTGTATGAGAAAAGACTGGTTGGCTCATTGGTAGAAGGATTCTCATGAAGAACACACCAACCCATTAAAAGCCTACTTTCACAAATCAACATGCACGCTAGGTTTCCTACAATTCCATGCGGCAGAAGACTGACCTTATTACAACCTTGTAAATAGGAACAGAGAAAAGTAATTTGCTCACGATGTAAGCACAATGCTGAAATATGATGTGGGATAATGGCTATGCTGATCAAATCATTCTTCACTGTATATCACATGGCATCACAAATGGATTTGGCCTATGGTCATCTCTTTTGGTCCTGAAAAGTACTCAACTTACATCAGACTACCTTGGAGGGATAAGGCACCCCAGAAATTTCAGAAACATGCGAAGCTAGCTTGATGCTGCTTCTATGCAGTAACAATACAATGATATTTGCCATTAACAGGATGCAGCCATCAAATCATAAAGGCATTCTGCCTATCACACACGCAATATATGAATTTCATTGCTAGTGTGATGCTAAATAGGTAGGCATTTCAAACAGCAGATGGTTTGGCAGGTCACAGCAAGCAAGGTACTAACCATACCCAACTATACTGTTCTTACACATCTCACAACACAGTCCAACATTAGATAAACTTCTGCAACTTGACATTATTTCCTACAGACTCCTGTTTGGGTGAAAAACAGTAATCAAATTATGATCATTTGGCTTGAAGTATGATGCACTCAGTTGTAGTGAACTCAATGTATATTAATATACAGGGTCATTCCAGACAGATAGGTGATGTGCACAGTGCCCATTTCAATGTAACAAAATTGGTGACAGCTATTGTCCGGTTCATTCCTCAAGTCAATGCCTTGACCAGTCAACCTACCTTGCTAAAAAGTTTAACAAAGCTTGTCAGTTAACTGTCAATCAGCATTTTAGAATCATAGAACCCTGTAATGCAGAAAGGGGACATTCAGTTCAAGTCTGCAATGACCATTAGAAGACCACCCCACTCAGACCCATCCCTAGCGTTGTGTTTATACCATGGCTAACCTACCTAACCTGAACATACCCGGACACTATGTGGCATTTCTTAGCATGGTTGATCACCTAATGCAATTTGTGAACTCGAAGGATACTGGTGCACCCGGAGGGGAGAAAGCCAACACAGACATACAGATAACATCCACACAGATAGTTGTCAATGGCTGGAATGAAACTCTAGTCCATGGAACTGAGGCAACAGTGCCAAACTGCTCTGGTACAGGTTCTGTCTTCATGGCAACACAGCTACTAATCAGAAACAACGTGCCAACCGATCAAGCACTCTTCTCTCATTGTATAAATATCACTTCCCCTTTACTTTGGTATACCCTGAAAATGGTCCTGCTGAATGCAAGATGAAAAGCTTTGAAGAAATATGCTTTTATTTCCCCATTGCAATACTCAAATATGGCAATTCCTCATTTACCTACAATTCAAAACTTCTTTTACATGTATTAGTAATCTAAATTATATAAATGGAAGAAAAACTGTGCCAACAGCAGACAAACTTTAGAGGCCAGGCAAAGAGGCCTGGAAGAAGGGGTCACTAACTGATTAATTTTCAGAATTTGGCAAGATGAAAAAAGACAGAAAAACATTTCAAACTATAACTCAGTGGAGTAACTATCTGCAATGCAATAAAGACTTCCAGTATCTCATTTGGTCCTTGCTGACTAAGAATATCGTCAAACAAAATACCAGTGTGCTCATTTGTCTAATTAATTCTCATAGTTCTTCATTTAGTTTCTCAATTTATTTGTAGTGGGAAACTCCATAACAAATGAATGGCAGTTTGGACTTTGTGTAGAAAGTTGATAGTTTGTCAGGTGCTAAATAACTTCTTTAAATGAAAGTAAATTTCACAACATGAAGCTAACATACAATAAGACTGTTGATTAAAGAGTGACACCACAGGTATTATAAATAGAGAACTCTGAATATCTTTAAAGACATTAAAAACTTACCATTCACTGGGTTTGGTAAGTCAGGAACTGCTCTCTCTTGTCGGGCATCATTCTCCTCGTTATTGTTATTATTGATATTGCCGTGATTATTTTGATTATTATCATTATCATTGTTGGAATTCTGATTGCTAACAAGAGCAGAAGAAACACCAATTCCTGTGCCAGCACTCAACCCTACACGAGCACAGCCCTGATGTGACAGATAAGCATTACATTGATTTTACTATCAATATTTTAAGGTTGCATCATTGCAGTTTACAAAAGCGCCACAGTAACATCTGTCAGTAGTAGGTTTCACTGATTATAATTCCTTGCAAATAAAACATTTTTCACCGAGCACACATTGTAGCTAGCACAAAATGCAACTCAAAAGATTGAAAAGCAGTCCCCACATCAGAAGAAAAGATTTTAATGAAGTTCAAATTATTCAATTTATTGGCAAAATCCTTTCTTTCCCATTTCTTCCGATGAAATAAAATATCCATCACCTCAGATATCTCATAATGAAAGTGAATAATGACACCTTGGTGACCTTGGAGCTGAATGCAATTATTACTTTTGTCCTTTCTATCCCCACCCTGCAAAAATCTGCTTGGGTGAATCACTCTTCCTCAAGATATTCCACCAAAAGGCATGGCTGAGGACTTGTGAAACTATTGGTTGTTCAGTACATAAAACTGTGGAAAATCCATGCCTTAATTTCTTAATGTGTTAGCACATAATGTTTCTTAAAAGTTAAGACACCCAAGCACTGCATCAGAGAGGAGATTCAATCCAAAAAACAAGGGCACCAAGGTTGTAAATAATAATGCCACAAATTTGTAAGTATTGTCAAAATTTGTTTGTTTTTGCAAAGTCCAAATCACACCTTTGGAGGCTCCCGGAACATCTGGTCCAATGAAATGAACTCCAAGCTTGGCAGCATTTCTACAAACTGACTGAATGACTCTAGCTTGATTGCGTGACAACGAACAAGTGTAAGATCCACCAAGCGACTCCATCGTGAATGGTCTATAAAAGTATATGAATAAGATCACATTATATTTAGAATATATTCATTCTCCTAATTTAAAAACAGGCATCTCAATTTGCTTTGAGCTTCTCCTCACAATGAATTCTGAAAACTCCATGAACTTGCTATAATTCAAATAACATTTCAGTGCAGAAGAGGGTATTGAAAACATTGCTTTCTGTAATAGGATTAAAACATTGTTTGCAATTTACAATGCAGTAATGTGGCAGTACAGCATTGAGAAAGTATGGATAGGAGAGCGCCGCAGTGAATGATGAGCTGTTCTGTCAGAGAAGTTGTAAAAGCATCTTGTCAAGCTGTTTATTTATTAATAATGTCCACTGCTCCTCGTCAAATGCAAGTTGATGAAATTCACTACTGTTGACAGCATTGGTTCAAATGCAAATGCACTTCCCTCCTGTCCCAGCAGGTTAAAAAGTCCTACAAGAAAGGTTTGGGTGGGGACTGGGCTGTGGGGTGATGCTGGAGCAACAGGTGCTCTACAGAACTACAGAAACTGCAGGAAGTTCCTGAAAAATAAATTAGAGAAGCGAAGAACAGACGTAAAAATAATTGGTGGGAAATTAATGAAAATTAGGGCCAAGACACAACCAGGGAAAAAGCAAGGTCCATTATCGGGCAAATGGCAATATGTGTAGAGCCAAGACATTGCTGAGGTTTTAAATGAATATTTACTGTAGAAAAGGATAACGCATGCATGCTGAGATATAGTTCAATGAATTAGCAAAGCTAGAGTCAGACAGCAAGAGTGCAAAAGAAAGTGTGTGCAAGAGCGAGAGGGTATTAGCGGTTTTGGCAGGCCTTAAAGTGACAAATCTCCAGGCCCTGATGAGATGTACCCCAGGCTGTTGTCAGAGGGAAGGGAGAAGATTGCAGGAGCTCTGAAATTAATTTTCAAATAATCTGGACATAGGAGGACAGTTAATGGCGTACCTTCATGTAAAGGAGTGTGATAGGGATATACCAGGCAACTACAGAGCAGTGAGTCCAACATCTGTGATAGGAAAGTATTGGGGAAATTTCTGAGGGGCAGAATTATTCTTCACTTGGACAGGTAAGGATTCAATTATAGTCAACAGGGCTTTGTTAGGGGAAAATCACACCTAACAGATGTGAGGTAACCAGTTGTGTAAAGTAGGGTAGAGGCATAGAGTCATAGAGATGTACACAATGCAATCTACATGGACTTCAATTAGGCTTTTGACAAGGACTTGAATGGAAAATTGGCTGAAAAGGTAGAAGCCCACGGAATTCAAGGAAATTTGACAAATTGGATCCAAAATAGAGAGGTGACAACCTAGTGCTATTATCATTGGACTGTTAACCCAGAGACCCAGGTAATGTTTTGGAGACCCTGGGATAAGTCCCATCACAACAGATGATTGAATTTGAATTCATTAAAAAAAAACCTGTAAGTAACAGTTTAAGGATAACCATGAATCCATTGTCGATTGTCAAGAAAAACCCACCTGGTTCACTAATGTCCTTTCGGGAAGGAAACTGACATCCTGAACTAGTTTAGCCAACAGAGTCTAGATTAGAGTGGTGCTGGAAAAGCACAGCCAGTCAGGCAGCATCCGAGGAGCAGGAAAATCGACGTTTTGGGCAAACGCCCTTCATCAGGGCTGAAGACAGGGAGCCTTCAGGTTGGAGAGATAAATGGGAGGAAGATGAGGCAGGGAAGAAGGTAGCAAAGAGTACAATAGGTGGATGGGGGTGGGGATGAATGCGATAAGTCAGAGGGGAGGGTGGAGCAGATAGGTGGGAAGGGAGATTGGCAGGCAGTACCGGTCATGGGGACAGTGCTGAGCTGGAAGATTGGAACTAGGGTAAGGTGGGGGGAGGGGAAATGAGGAAACTGGTGAAGTCCACATTGATGCCCTGGGGTTGAAGTGTTCCAAGGCGGAAGACGAGGCATTCTTCCTCCAGGCGTCAGGTGGTGAGGGAGTGGCGGTGGAGGCGGCCCAGGACCTGCATGTCCTCGGCTGAATGGGATGGGGAGTTGAAATATTGGGCCACGGGACGGTGGGGTTGATTGGTGCGGGTGTCTCGGAGATGTTCCCTAAAGCACTCTGTGAGAAGGCATCCAGTTTCCCCAATATAGAGGAGGCCGCACTGGATATAATAAATGATACTGGTTGATGTGCAGGTGGAACTTTGATGGATGTGGAAAGCACACAATCTCATCTCCTCACGAGGAGAGCTCCCACCCACAGTTTCCAACCTCATAGTCTGGGAACCCTGCACCATCCAATTCTACCTCCTTCACAAGATCCACAAGCCTGACCACCCTGGCCGACCCATTGTCTCAGCATGCTCCTGCCCCACCGAACTCATCTCTACTTGCCTCGATACTGTCCTATCACCCCTACTCCAGAAACCCCCCACATATGTTCGGGACACCACCCACGCCGTCTACCTCCTCTAAGACTTCTGTTTCCCTGGCCCCCAACACCTCATCTTCACCATGGACTTCCAATCCCTCTACACCTCCATCTGCCATGACAGGGGCCTCCAGGCCTCAGTTTCTTCCTCTCCCAACGTCCCCAAAGGTACCCTTCCACCGACACTCATTCATTTGGTTAGACTGGTCCTCACCCTGAACAATTTCTCTTTTGAATCCTCCCACTTCTTTCAGACCAAAGGGATGACTACGGGCACCCATATGGGCCCCAGCTATGTCTGTCTCTTTGTCGGCTACATAGAACAGTCCATCTTCCGTAGTTACACCGGCACCACTCTCCACCTCTTCCTCCGCTACACTGATGACTGCATCGGCGTCACCTCGTGCTCCTGAGAGGAGGTTGAGCAATTCATTAACTTCACTAACACATTCCACCCCGACCTTAAATTCACCTGGACCATCTCTGACACCTCCCTCCCCTCCCTGGACCTTTCCATCTCCATCAATGAAGACCGAATGAACAATGACATTTTTGACAAACCCACTGACTCCCACAGCTACCTGGATTACACCTCTTCCCACCCTATCTCCTGCAAAAATGCTATCTTGTATTCCTAATTCTTCCACCTCTGCTGTTTCTGTTCCCAGGAGGACCAGTTCCATCACAGAACACAGCAGATGTCGTCCTTCTTTAGAGACCACAATTTCCTTTCAACGTGGTTGAAGATGCCCTCCATCATATCTCATTCACATCCTGCACTTCCACCCTCAAACCCCAGCCCTCCAACCGTAACAAGGACAGAACCCCCTGGTCTTCACCGTCCACCCTATCGATCTTCGCATAAATCGCATCATTCGCCAACATTTCTGCCACCTCCAAACTGACCTCACCACCAGAGATATATTTCCCTCCCCACCCTTTTCTGCAAAGACCATTCCCTCCGTGACTACCTAATCAGGTCCACACCCCTCAGCAACCCACCCTCCCTTCCTGGTACTGCAGGAATTGCAAAACCTGCACCCACACCTCCTCCCTCACCTCCATTCAAGGCCCCAAAGGAGCCTTCCACATCCATCAATGCCATTTATTGTATCCATTGCTCCCAATGTGGTCTGCTCTACATTGGGAGACTGGACGCCTTCGCGTACAGTGCTTTAGGGAACACCTCTGGGACACCCGCACCAATCAACCCCTGTGGCCCAACATTTCAACTCCCCCTTGGCCGAGAAAATACAGGTCCTGGGCCTCCTCCACCGCCATTCCCTCACCACCTGACGCCTGGAGGAAGAACGCTTCATCTTCCACCTCGGAACACTTCAACCCAGGACATTAATGTGGACTTCACCAGTTTTTTAATTTCCCCTCCCCCTACCTTACCCTAGTTCTAACCTTCCAGCTCAGCACCATCTTCATGACTGGTCCTACCTGCCAAATCTCCCTTCCCACCAATCTGCTCTACCTTCCTCACTGACCTATCACTTTCATCCCCACCCTCATCCACCCATTGTACACTTTGCTACCTTCTCTCCAATCCCACCCTCCTCCCATGTATCTCTCCAGCTTGGAGGCTCCCTCCCTTCAGTCCTTATGAAGGGCTTTGGCTGAAATGTTGATTTTCCTGCTCCTTGGATGCTGCCTGACTGGCTGTGCTTTTCCAGCACCACTCTAATCTAGACTGATTTCCAGCATCTACAGTCGTCACTTTTGCCTAGTTTCGCCAACATGTGACTCCAAGGCACAGCAATGCTGTCGAGCTTTAACTGCCTACTGGGCAATTAGGAATGGGCAATAAATGCTGACCTAGCCACTGACACCCTCACCCAGTGAATGAATTTTAAAAAAAAATTGGCTTAGTGGCAACAAGAAAAAGAAGTGATGGTCAAAGGTCATTTGGGTGACTGAAAGCCTGTTACAGTGTTCAGTGCTGGGACCCTTGCATTTTAAAAAAATGTACATTAATGATCTAGTTACAAATGTAGGAGAGAGTGTGCATGGAAAGGGTCAGGAATCTAACAGGCACAGCAGATAAGGGGACAACGATGAGAAGCAGAGCAGTCCACTTAGGACTGAGGATGTGGTATTTTAATGCACGCAATATACGAAACAAGACGAAATTGTTGTGCAGACTGAAATTGGCACGTACAATCTTGTAGGTATCACAGACACATGGCTGCAAGGGGACCAGAGCTGGGAACTAAGTAATCAAAGGATATACGCCCTATCAAAAGAACAGAGAGATGGGTGGGGACTGTCTTATTAATAAGAAATGAAACTAAATTGATAACAAGCAGTGGGAGAGAGACGAAGGTGTAGAACCTGAGTTGAAAAACCGCAAAGGTTAAAAAAAAGGAGTTATATACAGGCCTCTAATGAAGTTGAAGGCGTGCACTGTACCTTTGAGTGAGTGTGAAGGCTGTTTTGACAGTGAGGGTTTGCAGGCAACTGCCATGTGACTGACTAGCAGTCTCAGAGTATATGGAAAATTGAAAATATGTAACATTTGATTGTAAACTTGATACCTCAGATGTTTTGACTACCATTTGAATTTAACCAGTTTAAATTATGCTCTAGGATACTAAAACCCAATCAAATTTGAATTTTACTGTTTTAACATCGAACCAACGAGACAATCTGATGTTTGGGATACACATAACTGGCATTTCGAGAGTTAGCCAGAGAGCCAGCACGACCTGTCATTGAGAGATTGCCTGAAAACACACACTATCAAAGGTACCTTTACCATTTGAAACATCTTTGCAGCAGAAGACCGAAGACGACGCAGGGAGATCTACAAACAGAGGAAGGCAGACGCTGGAGACAACAGCCACTGTCTGAAAATTAAGTTGCTGTAATTTTAATTGGGGCTTTTATTGGATCAGTATAGTATTAGAGTGGGAAGTAGATAACAAACCTTTCAGAGAAAGGAGGCGTAGATTTGTAAATAGTTGTTGGTTAATGTTCACTTTAAGAGTTAAAGAATAAAATTGATGTTTTTTCTTTAATAGTGGAACTTTGGTAGCGAAGGCTCTCTGTCACTCACACTTTAACAGATTAAGAAGAAAGGTGAGCTTTTCTGTGTTTGGTTTAATTAGCAGAAGCGTTTACTGTCATACCCCAGTAGTCAGGATGTGGGGAATAAATCAGCAGATCAGAAGGCATGCAAGAAATGCACTATTACAATAATTATGAGGGACTTCAACATTAAGCTGGACTGGGAAAATCAGGCTGGTCGCAAATCTCAAGAAGAAATTTGTGAAATGTCTATGAGATTTTTTTTGGAGTAGCTTGTAGCAAAACCCATGAGGGAGCAAGCTATTCTGGATTTGGTGATGTATAATGTGAAGATCAGTAGGAAGCCAGAAGATTGGGAAGCCTTTACAAATCAGCAGATAATAACTAAAAAAAGCAATTGGGGCGGGGGGGGGGGGGGGGGGGGGGGGGGGGCAGGAAGGCAATGACATTGCAGGGTAAGATAGCTAGTAATATTAAAGATTTTTATTACATATATAAAAAGCTGAAAGAAAGGCAGGTAGAACTTTGGATTACTGAAGAATGAGGCTGGGGAAGCAGCAACAGGGAAAAAGAAATGGCCAGCCAAGCAGCCCCCCAAAAAATTGGTTTCATCTAATCCTGAAGTGATAAGTTGGTAAAGATTAGTCAGGGGATGATGGATGAAAGAAAGGCTGTTATTGCCCATGTTTGGAATCCCCTACAAATACTTAAGGATCTCAAGGTTGAGCACCTGATTTAAATGCACAAATAAACTTAATTGACATCATGCACATCTACAATGAACTTCAACTCACATTCTTGCATTACTGGCACTATAGTTTGAATTTTGATCTGTGTACAGAGATTATACAATAAATAACTATGATTTGCTATTTTTCAAAATGCTGAGGAAGGAAACAATATTTCTTTGTTATGATCATGAAATGTTTGCCTACGTTAGTCACCACACTTCAAAATAAATGCACAACTTCCTTTTTTAAAAAACTTTGTAATATTTGAAACACAAGGGGGTATAACAGGAATGAAAACCTTTCTTCATGGAATTCATCATCACTCAATTTTAAAATCATAATTTTGCAAACAGCTTCAAATAAATATGCATATTATTTGGGAACTATCTTAAATTTAGCAATAAACATGCGTTGAAATGACTGAACTGAGTAACAACTCTATTCCATATCACCGATCACCTATTGCAAATTCTACTGCATGATCTTCCATGAGTTCAAACTCATGGTAACATATACAGAAACAAATATTTCTATTTAACACTCAACTAAAGACAAAAAAAAACTGCAGTACCTGTTATCCAGTTATGTGCATTGTGCAAATGGGGACAGTTATAAATAACTAGGTATTTGATACAAGGAAATACTTCATTTACGGCTTTCATCCCAATGTCTGTAATGATACCAGGATTCTCAACCACATCTGCCAAACCATGCTTCACTAATTCAGTATTTGTCATCTTACCTGGAAACAGAGAAAATATGCATTAGTAAATCATAAACTAGCATAGTTGGAACACAGACAATTTTTTTTTTACTTCCATGCATTTAATATCCATGTTTATTATGTTAAACCGAAAACCCATAAAAGAATCATTGGCAAGATAGTCAATTTAACTGAATTATACACCATTGGTGAATAGCTCTGTTCTGAATCACACCAATGAAGTGCCAGTTTTAAAAAGTAGATAATTTCAGATTCTTACATTGCAATAGAAATTCATCAACATATCCAAGGTGCAGGGTTTCAAACTGGGGAAATTCCAGCTCTGCCATTTTTAGTGCTGAGAAAACACCATCTTTGGTTAGCGAAGGTTGAATACGAACTTCATGTAACCTAAAGCAAGTAGAACAGAACAGCTCAAAATTGTCAGGTTACTGACTTCTTAAAAATACACTTGTATACTCCCATTTCTACAAATAAGAATCCACCAGATTTTCAAAAGGACAAAGGTCGCAAACATTGCCATGCTGTGCAGCTTATTTGTCTTCCTGTCCTTAGATAAAATTATACACTCTTCCTACTGCCATCATTTTCCTTTCATGTTGCTGCATATATCCAATATTTGGGGAGTCTTGATTATGCCAGTCCTCATTGTAATTCCCTTAAGTATGCAATCTTGCATATTAAACAAAAACCTCATTGTTTTTGCTGATGTACAAAGCTACAAAATGAGCATTTAAACTCTTTCATTCATTTTGGAAATATTCTCAAATGTTCAAAATGTTGAAAGGCTTCAGAGATTTAAATTGTGCACAATACCATCAAAAATATTTACTAAAGCAGCAGCTCTCAAAACCAAGTTGCCAATGAAGTACTTGAGCAAAAGACCCTACAAATCCTATCTCACCTGCCTTTACTCTCCACTGGGTAAAAATCTCATTAGAAGCGCACTTATTTGAAACATTCTAAAAATGTATTAAAATTAGAAAAAAAATTCTGAGAAACAATTATTGTGCATTCATATTAATTTAATAAAATTAACAATAATATTATTTATAAAACTACAGTGTTGTTGCTTGCACTTATTACAAGTCTTGCCATGCACAGGGGGAGCCTGTCAAAATATGCCTCTACCGCAGTAGAGAGAATGGGGGTTCTTGCCTGGTTCCCTATATGGGCTCAGCAACAGTACTTCATTGTCAGTGACCGACATTTTGGACCAGCCATGAGTCTACACTTGAGGGTACTGACGGATAATTTGAGAACCACTATAATAAAGTAGTACATAATAGACATAGCCTTGAGATTAAAGGAGCAGTTGCTACATGAAACAAAATTAGCTAAAGAACAGAAAGCAAACAAATTGTTTTTCAGAAAATGTGTTGTGCTGTTTCCTGGGTGGTTTGTGTAAGTCCACTGCCTTTTTTGATACTTATGAAGTATACTTGAGCATACAGGATATAAAACTTTAAAAGTTTGATGAAACAAAACTCAATGTAACAAATGGTGGTACATAGACATGTATAGGGAAGACCGATGTGGCAGATGAAATGTGTGAAGTGATTAATTTTGATGGCAAGAATGAGACAATTTAAACTTGTGAAAATTTAAAGACAAGGTGGAGGATACAGACACCTGGGATCTATGTTTGCAAGCCTTTAAAACATGGCAGGCCAAATTAAAGATTCAGAAAAAAGTAGGTTCCTTGCATTTATAAATAGAGACAGAGGACAAAAGCAACCAGTATCCTTTGATTAGGCCAGTAGGCCTGACTACATTCGATTTACCACCTCCCTCCTCAGTATCCAAGGTCCCAAATATACCTTGCAGGTGAAGCAGCATTTTACCTGCACTTCTCCCAATTTAATCTACTGCATTTGCTACCCACAATGTGGTTTCCTCTACATTAGGAAAACAAAGCAGAGACTGGGTGACCACTTTGCAGAACATTCGGGTTCTGCACACAAAAAAACCCTGAGAGCTTCCAGTTGCTTGCCACTTTAACATACCACCTTGTTCCCTGGAAAACATTTGTGCCTCATGTTTGCTGCAGTGCTCTAGCGAAGCCAGCTCACAGTGAAAGACCAACACCTCATTTTCCATTTGGTGATCCTGCAGCCCTCTGGACTCTATCAAATTCAATAAATTTTAGGGCCTCAACTCTCCCTTGTCCTAGCCCCACGCTATACACACCAGGTCTTGTTATCACATAATGTCATTACACACCACCTATTGCTAGCCAAGTTAAAAACCACTCAATGCCAGGTTATGGTCTAACAGGTTTATTTGGAAGTGCAAGCTTTCGAACCCACTGCTCCTTTGCCAGTGAAGGAGCAGCACTCCGATTAACCAAATGAAATCCTCTCCGCCCATGTCCTTCAGATAATCAGGGTTCCTCCGTACTTCCAAATAAACCGGTTTGACTATAACGTGGTGTGTGATTTTTAAACTTTCCCACCCCAATCCAACACCAGCACCTCCACATTATTGTTAGCCTCTAATAATCTCCATTCACAGCTATTCACCCTCCTCGCTAGATTATTGACTCCTTTGTCTGTCCAACTGTTCTTCTCTCCCTTTGGGCTCTATCCCTCCCTAATGTTTACTCCTTATCCCTCTATCTCCTGCACATAAACTAACATTTTCCAACCTACCATCAGTTCTGAGGAAGGGTATCAGACCAGAAACGTTAACTTTGATTTCTCTTCACGGACGTTGCCAGACCTGCTCAGCTTTTCCAAAAACATATGCTTTCGTTTCGCAGTTTTGTTTTTTTTTTCTTTTGATTAGGTCCTGGTTCAAGTTGGTACCAGATTTGTTCAATGCTAGGCAAGATACTTACAAGTCATAGGGAGGGTAATGGGGCATTTGGCCTACTCCATGCCAAATCATTTTCTGCCATGACCCCATTTCAAGGTTCCAGAACGGTTGCAACCGGTGTGAGGTCAGGGGTGCATGGTTGCCTTGGAGCCTCCAACCCCAATTGGGCTCCCAATCTCTATTATGGGAAGCCATGTTCAAATCTGATTGCACAAACCAATTAAGCTTTAGATTTCTACTTTTTCTTTAAGTTATCATCTTTGACACCATAGTATGATCAATCAGGATGGAAGTAACAGTAAATCAGAATATCCACTTAAAGTTATCCCAGATCTCCTCTGTTAATCATCTAAACCAACATATTTAAATAAATTATGAGCATGATATCTAATTTTAAATTAAACTAACAATAGAATTTCTCATTCAGCAGTACTTCCAGAAATCATGCATCGTGAAGAGATCTAAAAGTTTGCCAAAAACATTTGACAGGATATCAAGAAAATAAGAAACACCTTTAGTTCAACATCACCCGTTTTCAGCAAAACCAATCTCGCCAAGAATAAAAAAAATGCAGTGGAATCATTGTTTAATTCTTGGACATTTGTGATAGCTTTCCATTTGCTTCTTTGGGTGGTTGCAGAAATAGCTCTCTGAAAAATATTACTCAGGAGAAACACAGCCTTTATGTTATCTGATCTATGCAACTATGAAATGAGGCACAGTTCAGTCGCCCTTCAAAACTTTCAGCAACTAACTTCATATTAACCTTAAGCACCATTTGCACGATTCTTTTCGCATTCAAGTCTAATTGCTTGTGTAAAGTCTAGATGGTAAAACTTTATTGGAGGTTTCTTCTCTAGTACATGATGGTTTTCTGATGCAAAAAGCACTTCCATACTCACTTCCTACACACACAGTACATTATCTTACTCTGCACACTCAACTTATTCTGGTTGTTTATGGACCTCAGTTTTGAGCCATCAAGTTGAGCATTCAATATTTAAACTTGTCAGCACTTTTTCCTGCAGGTTCCACAATTGTTGCACATCGCCACTAACTCGACTCCATTGGGTAACTGGCCTGTGAATGTGATAGCTTGGCCCTGTGCATCATAAACCACTCATCTTACACTAAATAGCCATTCAGCAGGTACAGGTGACTTTGTTCACTTGTCAACTGCACAGAATTAATTCCACTTAATCATGATGAACAAAGTTGAACAATTTGATCGCAATATTTAACAAGTACAGTTGTACCGTAATGATCCACTACCTCATCCAGGGGCTTTTCCACTTCCTATGAACATTTTGTAATACACCAAATCTCACTAATTACATTCTGTTTCAGTCAAGCTTATACGATGTCTCAAAGCTCTCAGTATTAGCACATACCTCAGCTTTGATGAAAACCCATCTCTCTGCACAGTAAATATTCCAACATTCAGAAAGGGTGGTACTAATCAGAAAATGATACCTTTTAAAACTGAAAGGCTACCACACACTCCAGGAGGCAATTTGGGTTTTGTATAGACTAACTGATGGGAGCTATATCATTCAAACATTTGGAGTGAATTCTTTGCATGAATTGGCTTTACTAAGGAAGTGTCAACTTGCAGATTACGGCTTAGATGAGTTTTCACAATTTTATCAATCATAGTGAGTCTATTCCTGAAAAGAATATTCATGACATACATATTTCACATGGCTCTCAAATCATTGCAAATTCTGCTTCAAAACTCCTCACTGGGTAGCCTAGATCTGCACTCTGTTTTTCCATGACTTTCTCCCTAATAATTATCTCGTCTTTGAGATCTATCATCATAGAAAGATTGTAGAGAATGTAGTCACTTCCTTCTTTTCATCTGTTATTCGCACAACAGCTCAACAGCTTGGTGTACTTGTCACTAACCTGCTACTTTGCTTGCTGTTTGTCAAGTAGGGCAAGGAAATTCCTACACAACTTTAATATGATGGTTCTTTTTCCTTTCTTGTTCTTATTACCTGATGTCATTACTACTTTTGTTTAGGATTCCTACTGTGTGGAAACAGACTATTTTAGCCCTACAAGTGCACACCAACCCTCCTAAGATTATCCCACACAGATCCATTCCCCTACCCTATTACTCTACATTTCCCCTGGCTAATGCACCTAACCTGCACATCCCTGGACACTATGGGCAATTTACCTTGGCCAAATCACCTATTTTGCACATCTGTGGACTATGGGAGGAAACCGGAGCATTTGGAGCAAACCCAAACAGACACGGAGAGAATGTCTGTGGAGCTTGCACAGTCACATGAGGCTGGAATCGAACCCAGGTCCCTGGCACTATGAGGCTGCATTGCTAACCACTGAACCAATGAAAAGAAACTGAGGTTTTGTTAAGGAGATACTCTAATTAAGTAAACTGCAAAACCACCGCCTTCCTAAATCAGTTGTCTTATGATCTCAGTTTAATTTGTGTCTTTTTCAATCAAGGATTTATTCAAAGGCAAGGTATAACATTAGCAAGAAACTACATCAGTACTTACTTACTCCAGCTAACTTACATGGAAATACAACACTTTAGTGGCCTCAATATGTTGACATTGCCAAAAGCTAAGGAATACTTTTTTTAAATGTCACGTCAATCTTAACACTTAATACATCAAGGTAACAAATTTAACCAATTATTGTGGGTGTGCCTACACCAAATGGATTATAGTGGTTCAAGATGACAGTTCACCACCACAAGGACAACCTGAGGATGGGCAATAAATGCTGGCCTAGCCAGTGACGCACACACTCCATAGAGGAATAAAATAAAATGTATTCCATGTACTGTCAAAGATCAAGTGCAGCACCAGGCAAAAGAGTCCACAAACAACCAATTCATGAAAGCATTAAACTTCCTGTGAGCAGTATAATATTTTCAGAATTATCACTATCTTTATTCTGTTATTGATTAGTTCTGAGGTCCTGACTATTCTGTTTTGCGATGTTTACTTTAAGTTTGTTCATTAGACATTCCTGGGACATGTTTGTCTGTCATTACTGTTTCAATTTTGCTTCCTACTTTAAAGATCCATTAAAAAGGTGACCTCATCCTCTGCCTGTTTTTAATCTTTTCATTGCATTGTTGCAATGTATACAGCATCAGGGCATTTTGAAATTGCATAATTTCATCGAATCCTCTATTCTACACTAGTACGAATTATTCCATTGCTTCCATGAAAAGAGGGAAACGATCATGGCCGCAGGAACATTTTTCCCAAGAAAGCAGACAGTCTCCTTCTTGAAGAACCTTATACAAGTTAGGTTTAGAAGCCAGATCATATAAAGCACGCCTTGGAGCAAGCACTGATCAAAAGGATCGCCAAATGAAATTAAGGAAATCTTTTATACAATTATTTCATGAAGTGTTCTTCCCAAAATGACAATCTCTGCTCTGAAGCCTAATGAAGCTTAACCATGCCTCACAGACATTTAAAGGGTATACCCAAATCTTCAAATAGCTGGAGGTCAGATCAGACCTCAAAAGATTCAGGGACCTCTTGAAAGTTCCAATGCAATGATTATAGTGCAATTACCCATGAAATTTAAACATCTGAAGGACAATTTTCCAGCATATGGAAACTTCCAAAGAGTTCACAATTCAGTTAGATTCAGAGACTGGTGGGTTCTAACTTCCAATTAGCTGCCCAGGAAATATCAATGGGACTAAAATTTGCTTTTACTATTGGCTAGCTACAAAACTGATCCCCAATTAGAATTCCCGCTCATTTCTTTCTGGCTGCACAGGACTCTCTGATCCATGCATGGCAGTGACGTCCAGAATCTGAAGTCAATGCCACAATCCATGTGCTAATGACGAGGAACTTTTCACACTGACCATACAAAGACAGGTATAACCCCAACTCAATGGGCGACACGGCGGCACAGTGGTTAGCACTGCTGCCTCACAGCGCCTGTAGACCCGGGTTCAATTCCCGACTCAGGCGACTGACTGTGTGGAGTTTGCACGTTCTCCCCGTGTCTGCGTGGGTTTCCTCCGGGTGCTCCGGTTTCCTCCCACAGTCCAAAGATGTGCGGGTCAGGTGAATTGGCCAAGCTAAATTGCCCGTAGTGTTAGGTAAGGGGTAAATGTAGGGGTATGAGTGGGTTGCGCTTCGGAGGGTCGGTGTGGACTTGTTGGGCTGAAGGGCCTGTTTCCACACTGTAAGTCTAATCTAAGTCTAATCTAATCTAATCAATGCCCTTTTCTTTCCACCTCCCCTCAACTACCTAATCTCCCCAACGTACTAACCATCACCTTTCTTGCAAATTTCATCTTGGAACTCTTAAAAAGGGAAAAGCCTTCATTCCTGTCTAATTGACAGACATCCAGATCACTAAATACTTTGATTTAATTCTTACAGGAAGCAAAACCAAGACCATATCTTAATTCCTTTTTTGGTAAGAACGCCACCAGGTGTCTACATCATTCAAAATGCTACGCCTTACTGGAAGTCAAGCCCCACTATTCTCAACATTGTCAGAAAATTTGAAGATTGTGAAACATTTGCAACTTTCCCCAAGTTACCTGTCATCTTAGTTCCAGGTTGACAAAAAGCATGGATCTATTTTCTGTACTTAAAAATTACTAGTTATTACAAGTAATAAAATTCTACCTATTGCGAAACAACTGAACTATCATATAACTATTAGTTAAAACACTGAACACCTTATAAACTCCTTATACATACATGCACAAGAATAAGGAGGATGCAATGAGAGGGAAAACTGAGAAAACAGTTCAGTTGTCTCTGTTCACAGGATCTGCTGAGGTATTTCTTGTGCTGACCAGAATGGTGCTTCGCGACCTTCCCCTTTTAATTGCTTGCACTGGTTTGCAACAGCACACCGTGGCAGTCTCATTCATAAAAGGCCTCTGACTTATTAATTAAAAATCCAATCTTACAGCAACTGCTGGAGAAAAAAAATAAACTCGAGATAATAGAAGTTTTCTCTGCATCTGGTTCCCAGCCTCAAGCTACTCAGTTATCTGAGAACCAATTACATTGCTGTAGACAGGCAGAAAACCTTTGCCATCAATAATTGGTTATTAGTTCACAGGCCAATCAGCGACATGTACCAGCTCCATTTCATCTGCAAATTACACTTCAAACTACTACTAAAAGCAGCAGCAGTGCAAAATTTTCACAGTCAGCATCAGACTACTTGCATCCAAAATATACAGCAAACCTCAGCAATCCCAGTTACTTAAAAACTGTTCTTTTCTAATTTCAGTCCACAATCAAAAATATAGAAAAGACAAGACATTATCTTTACAATGACATAAAACAGAAGTAGGAATGTGCCATCCAACCCTTTGAGCCTGTTCCAACCATTGAGATCAAGGCTGTGTAATTTCAAAATTATTTTCCCACACTATTCCCATATCCCTTAAAGAACATTAGAAATCATAATCAGTCTTGAACACACTCAATAATTGACTCTCCCAAGTATTCTGGGCAAGTGATGAAATTCCTTCTCAATTCAGTCAACATGGCCTCCCCCTTATTGAGACAGATACAGGCACCACTTTAAAAAAAGGACTCAATCACACCGTTGGAGTGTACTGAAGACCACCAAACAGTCAGAGAGAAATGCAAGGGCAAACATGTAGACAAATTCCAGAGAGAAGTAAGTGATGTGAGAAGGGATTTCAACTTCTCCACTATTAACTGGGATGGACAAAGAATGAAGGGTTTGGGGGTGTGGGGGGAGCTCTTAAACATATCCAGGAAAGCTTTTCAAACCAACGTGTACAAAGTCCGATCCGTATTAGATCTGATTTTAGAGAACAAAGCTAGGCAAGTGGAAGTAAGTATCATTGAGGGAACATTTCAGTAACAGTGATCATAACACAGTAAGAATAAAGGTAGTCATGGAAAAAAGACAAAGATGGACCAGGAATAAAAGCGAGTGGGAGGCAGGCTAATTTTAACATGAGGGAGTAAATAACTGCAGATGCTGGAATCAGCACTGAAAACAACAAATGATAAGGATCACAATGGGTCACACAGCATCCAAGGAGAGTTAGCAAGCCACGTTATACAGCCAAAGTGAACTGGGAAGTTTTGGTGGGTACCGATGGTCAAGATGCATGGGAGCATGAAAATATTAGTGGATAAAATAAAAGAAAACCTAAAAGGCATGCTATAAGTACATTAGGGGTGAGGAGATAAGCATGGTCCATTGGAAAGCAAAGTGCCAAACTGTGCGGGGAACTGGAATATGTAGGTGAGGTTTTAAAATGAGTAGCTTGCCTTAACTATAGCAGACAGAGCAGTAAAGTGGAGGAACAGGCCTTTTGGCCCACCATGTCTGTGACAATCATTATGCCATTCTAAACTAATCCTACCTGCCAAAGGTGATCAGGTATAGATATCAGGGAAGAGGACTTAAGATATACTTGAACAAATCACAATCAAAGAAGAGGCAATACTAGCGATTTTCGAAGACTTAAAATTGGATACGTGTCCAGGCCCAGATTAGGTATATTGCTAACTGCTGTGGGAAGCAAGTAAGGAGATATTTTCAAATCCTTCCTGGCCACAACAGAGGTGTCAAATGAAGGGGAAGACAGCTAATGTGGTATCACTCTGAGGATCAAATCAATCTTCACTTGGACAGGCAAAAATTAATCAAGGATAGTCAGACTGGCTTCATCAGGGGAAAGTCATGTCTGACAGTTTGACTGAGTTTTTACAAAGAAGTGGCTTGGTGTGTACTTTTTTAAATTAAGGTTGGTACAGTTGATGTAATCTACATATTCTTCAGTAAAGCTTATGACATGATGTCACATGGAAGACTGGTCAAGAAGGCTGCATGAATGTTGCCTTCTCTGGATCCTCCTCCCTGCAAGTGACTATATAATTCATTAACAACTTGCAGTTCGAGAGAAAACAGAGAAATCATGTCCCCATGCACATAGGTGATCATTCTCCCTCCCTGCAGGGCCTGGAATAAAGATGAAGGAGACAAAACTATATTGCGTCTCTGAGCGTTTTGCTTTGACTGCGGTGGGAATGGGACAACAGGGGGTTTCAAAAGCAGTTAAGGGAGAACCTTTCTACCCATAAGGCAGTGAGAATCTGGAACACTGTCCGAAAGGTGGCAGAGGCAGGAACAATCACAATATTAGCCAGTTTATAGCTCAGGTTGAGGTTCTGTATGTGAGTTTGCTCACTGAGTTGGAAGATTCAGTTTCAGATGTTTCATTACCATACTGGGTAATGTCAGTGAGTCACCATTGAAACGCTGGTGTCATGTCCCACTTTCTATTTATGTGTTTAGGTTTCTTTTGGCTGGTGATGTAATTTCCGGTTCTTTTTCTCAGAGGATGGCAGATGGGGTCCAAATCGATGTGTTTGTTTGATAGAGTTCTGAATGAAATGCCTTACTTCTAGGAATTCTCATGCATGTCTGTTTGGCTTGTCCTAGGATGAATGTGTTATCCCAGTCAAAGTCGTGTCTTTCTTCATCTGTATGTAAGGATACTAGTGATAGTGGGTAATGTCCTTTTGAGGCTTGTTGATGTTCATGTATCCTGGTGGCTAGTATTTTGCCTGTTTGTCCAATGTAGTATTTAATACAGTCCTTGCAAGGTATTTTGTAAATGATATTCATTTTGCTTGCTGTTTGTATAGGGTCTTTTAAGTTCATTAGCTGCTATTTTAGTGTGTTGGTGGGCTTGTGGACTACCATGTTGCCAAGGGGTCTGGGTAGTCTGGCAGTCATTTCAGAGATGTATTTGATACAGGGGAGAGTGGCTAGGGTTTCTGGTTGGTTGAGTCCTCTGTAACTACAACCAGGAAATGTCATGCCAAAGAAAAAAAACTTTACTTACCAATGTGACATACCATGAAAAGACTACAGGACAACAGATGGACAGAATAATGGCAAGTAGATTTTAGTGCACCACAGTACAACGAGCCATAGGCATTAGACAGCGGCAAACAGAAAACGAAGAAAACTAAACCTGCAGAAAAAACTAGACAAACTCACAAAAGAACAACACAGAAGTCTGGATAAAAAAAATTATCAGACCAACCCCTAACAGACACTAAAAAAGCCGTCTTAGTAAGAGAATTAAAATTACAACTTCAGCAATGTGGACAAAAAAGATTTCTTATCAGCATCAGAATGAACATTGAAAGACAACAAACTCTCAGCGTAAACTCAGCAAACCATGAGACAGACAGATGCACCAACATTAAGCAGGAAAAAGGAAGGAAACACAACACACAAGGAAAGCACTAGAAGGACTCAAAAAAGTAACACTACCTGCAGGCAAACGGACATTTTAAACAAAACAGATGATTACGAGAAAGCGAATGCACTGTTTGCAGATACTGACACTTACCAACAGGTGGTGACAGACCCAACCCCATAACTAGAGAACCGAACCTCAGCCTTACACAAAAACACTTAAGAAATCAGGAGAATTAAACTAAACAGACTTACAACAAATGAAATCAGACTAATCCAACACATAATGCTTCTATAGACTACCCAAAATTCACGAACTAGGACCCTCCGCCAGACTCAGTCTCACTACTTGGAACACCTCTGTACAGACTAGCCAAGAAACTCCACAAAAGACTGAAACACTTAGTAGAGGACTCACATCACTTCATTCGTTCCCCCCAAGAATTCCTGAAAGCCAAAGACACCAAGATACAAAAACAGCCCGGTTCACATCCATCAACATCAACCTGGCCAAAAGATGTTGACTACACCATTAGAAGAACCAAAAACACAAACACCAGACACTGCCAACTTCAATAAAGACAACATTGTCAAGCCTCACCACCCACTTCACTTTCAATAACAAGACCTAAAGGCAAACCAACAGAATACCCATGAGATCACCGATATCAGGTTTCCTAGCAGATGCAGTAACAAATAGCTCTGCCAACCAACCAACCCAAACTTTGGATCCCCTATGTGGATGACATCTTTGTCATTACTAAAAGTAACAAATTAGAGGAAATCTTCAAGACTATCAATAATATCCTTGCTGGCATAAAATTCACAAGAGGATGAAAACAACAACAAACTGCCATTCTTAGATGTCACAGTAGTGAACAATCAATGGGGAACTTCAAACCAGCATCTATAGGAAAACAACACATACGGACCAAATGCTGAACTACAGAAGCAGTCATCCAAACACCCTCAAACAAAGCATTAGGACATTACTTCAATGAGCCACCACACACTGTGGCACAGAGGAACTAAGCAGAAGAAAATCACCTATACAGTGTATTCAAGAAGAACGGGTAGCCAATAACCATCGTCTGCCGATTTCTCAGCAACAAAATGCCATTCTACCCTACATCAAAGATATCTCTGAAATGATTGCCAGACTACTAAGACCTCTTGGCATCATAGTAGCCCACAAACCAACCAACACACTTAAACAGTAGCCATTGAACTTAAAAAGACCTTGTACAGACAACATGCAAAATGAACATCATTTACAAAATACCTTGCAAGGACTGTATTAAGCACTATATTGGACAAACAGGCAGAAAACTAGCCACCGGGATACATGAACATCAACGAGCCACAAAAAGATACATGACTCACTATCACTAGTATCCTTACATACATATGATAAAGGACACCACTGACTGCGAAAATACATCCACCCTAGGACAAGCCAAATAGATCAAACATGAAAATTCCTAGAAGCAAATACATTGAGTTGGACCCCCATCTACCATCCTCTGAGAAAAAGAACAGAAATGACATCACCAACCCAAAATATAAATAGAAAGTGGGACATTACACCAGCGCTTCACCAGAGGCTCACAGATTAAGTTACCTGCATGGTGACAAAATGTCTTAAACCGTACCTTCCAGCTCAGTGAGCAAACTCACATCCAGAACTATCACAATAATTAAGTAGCATTTAGAGGAATATTTGAAATGCCATAGCATAGGATCAATAGGGCATTAATATTTAAAACACTTTGGAAATTTAGAGGACAAAGGAAGGGATGTAGCCAATGGTTAGGAAACAAAGTTTGCAGTGGGATTTTAAAAAATAAATGACTTTGGTTTCCCAATATCTAACTCAAAAAAATTCTGCTTATTCAATAATGGAGAGTTCAGAGACTAATCATAATAATTTTTCTACTCAATGAAAAATCAATAATATGGGATGATAACTTCAGGATCAGTACTCGTAGATATTTTGGGTAAAATGTTCCAATTTTCTTTTCATGTAAAAGATCATTATAATGCAAGTGAATTACTCCAAGTAGCAATGCTAACATAGTGGGTTAACTAGATAATAAATTGACGGTGGGATTAAAGGGGGACAGGAGAAGAAAACGCAACACGAGACAAAATTCCAGTGGTTTGGTGAGGCCTAAACAATTAACTAAACAAACAATTTTATTCTATTACCATAATCTGTAATTATATCATGTTGAGTTAGCATTACTTAATTCCTGGAACGTATCAAGTCATACTTAAAACTAATTTAACAGAAAACAAGGCTCGATCTCATCTTTGTTTCCCAACTGTCTTTATTATGAACATTAAAATGTACAGAAACTTCTTACCCCCTAATACTTAAAAGTCTTTCCAATCTCTGTTTTTATAAGCTACTACTTGACGTAGGCATTCGGCTTTCATTTTTCTTTGTCTGTTTATTATCCAAGGACCTATCCTGTTCTGTACTTTCACAAAGAGAACTAACACTTCTTTCTTTCACAAATTCGCTACAATTTTCTGAAGGAAATTAAACAATACAAAGAGAATCCTATGCAACTTCACAAATCTTTCAACTTGCTGGAATAATATGTTAACTAAACAGTTACTTTGAGGTTAAAAGCATGTAACAAAAAATTTATATAAAACATCAGAACAGTACTGAAAAAGAAATAAATTGTTGGGAACTGACCCTACACAAATCATATTTCCCACTACCAATCACTTGAATATTCTTCACTCTCACTGTATCCAAGACGTATTTGCTAACCTTTAAATTCAAATTAGAGATAAACTTGTTATGGTGTTGTACTCTCTGGCACTGTCTTCCATAGATGCATCTTATTCAAACTAATTCATTTAATACACCTACAAGGCATTTATGACATACATTGCATAAACTCACCTACGAGCAGCAGTGATAATGAGGTAGCCAAGGTCCACTTCTAGTGCATTTTTGCATGCTCCAAATACAATGGTATGTAGATTTCTGAAACCACCTATATTAAGAAAAGTTTTTTTTTTAAAAAAGGCCCAATTCAATATAAGCATAAGTACCGGCTCAGCTATTTATATTCTTTTTTTTGATCAGGTCCTTCTAACCTTTCGACCCTAGATCATTTTAGTTCTTAGTTCACTCTCAGTCAAATTCCATCTGTGCACCTGGATAAATGGACAACAGATCCTGCTGAGTAATTGCTTTTATGTATTGGACTAGCTTACGTCTCCACAAAATCTCACTTCAATCTTCAAGAGCTGTAGAGCATCATGTGAGACTTCATTTAATGCAAAAGTGAATTTATTACGTAAATGGAGAACGAAGATAATCTAACATTAATATTGTATATTTATAGTAGTTTTACTAACTTGGATAAAAATACAAGATTGCGACTTATGTTAAATTTCAAAGCATTTATTTTAAGAAAAATGGAATACAACATCAAAGATGCAAAAGAAAGATGAACAACAGATCAACTTTTTAAAAAATACATTTCATGCAAACAAAGAAAAAATGGAAAGAATGTAATAATGGGCAGTCACCTATTCTGCACTACTCCTGAAGTAATTCATGCCAAATGTTTCTATAGAATATCAGTACAGTTCTTCAACTTACAAACTTGAAACTTACGATTTTCTGACTATTCAATCTAATATAACTGCCCTTGTTTTATATTCCACAAACGTTTGCCTGACCGCCTGGATTTTAATTTATTGATTTACAAAATTCAAAAAGGCACTGTCAAATAAAAATAGGTCAACCATGAATTTTGTACAGATTTGAAAGTTCGGTGCTAGACTTCCCTTCAAAGCTGCTATTGACAGGCAACTATTACAAACTTGTCATATTCAAAAAGAAGATCAGTGCAAAAATTTAGTTTGAAATGACTGGCAACATACAATAACTTCCTTTTATTTGAAATAAAATGCAGCCACTAAATCAAAACTTGTCATATTAACCTATTCTCAAGCATAATGAAAAGTCACATACCTGATCTGGAGCTGTCTTCAACTACATGTTGAATCAATCCTCCAAGAAAAGGTACACGAACTAGTTCCAAATGCTCCAAGTTCCTGGCTGAAGCTAACCCAGTCACTAGTGGAACATATTTTAAGGAATTGGTGGGACCTACAAAATGCAACAAATCAAATGTATTTGTTAAAAATTTTCTTCATATTGTAAGCACAAATCATGCTTTATTTCTGACTACTTGTGGTTTAAAAAAAGTGCAAGTATAGCGCATTTTATGAACTTGAAAAATGGCTTAAAGAAATAACCAATTTATTTGCATAACAGCATCTATGTTGAAAATACTCTTCTTTTGTACCTGCACAATTCCGCATTACAAAAGTGCGTAAACTGACACACAGAAAGTCTTTAAAAGGCTGAGGTTTGGTTAGTCGAACCCATTGTAAATACAGGTGTCTCAACATTGGGACACAAGGAATTTCAGGAACATTCACTCCTAAAAGAAAAAGAAATTTAAACTAAATCAATTCAAAATAACAGGAACATTTCAGCCAAGAGATTTTGAAACTAAAATCCCTTTTTTCTCCACTGCAAACCAAATGCATAAAACTCTGCTTACCAACCAGATGGAGTGTTTGTATCTTGACTCCTACTGGAATTGTTAGTTTGTTTTCTGGAGGGATTGGGAAAGCACCATTACGATTTCGAAACTTTCCCAAGATCTGGACCTGTGGCATGTAATTCCAGATGGCTTCTACTAATTCTAAATGGGAAGTTTCTACACCCTACCAAAAAAAATGATAAAGGTACTGAGGAAACAAGAATTTCATATTTTACTTAACAGCCAGAGAGCTCACTAAATTTACAGATTTGCATAGTCCCGAAATATAAATATAAAATTCTTGAAACTAGATTATACAGTTGAATTGACTTAAATTAATGCAATTTCTCACCAAATTTCTGGGAAGTTCATTCAGGAACTTTTGCAGTGGAGAATCTGATATTCTGCTAATTTTTTTTGTTATAACTAATCTAGCAGGGATTATTTTGAATCTAACAATTAACTTACTACACCTTAATACTTAACATTGAAATATAAAATCAACTATTAAGATATATTCTTGAAATTTAGATGTGGTTTATTCAAAATATTTGTCTTGACAATAGTAGTAGACTAAATGATAAAGCCTCATCATATTAGTTTTCAGCTTGCATCTGAATTCTGGCAGCTTTAGTTATCTTTACGCAACAGCAGACCAAAGCAAAGCAATCAGCATTAATTAAAAGTTGGCTCCTGGAATCAAAATTAAAATGTAAACCAGCTACAATTTATTGTTTGAGTAATAATGTGTGCAAAACAAAGCAGATGCTAGAAATTTGAAATTTAACACATGCTGAAAATGCTCCATAGATCAAGCAGTATCTAAGGAAAGAGAAACGGGATTAATTTTTCAGGTTGATGACCTTTCATCAGATATTACTTGACCTGAGTATTTCTAGCCATTTTTTATTTGAATAATGAAATCTGGAAATAGTATATAATCTTGATTCAAGAACTTGTAATATTACTTCCAATACTAAAACAACTGCCAACATAGTCTAGGTTTAAAAATGCTTCATGTTCCATATGCTAAACACTACTGCTCCATTAAATGTATATAAGACAACTAGATGCATCGAGAATGCTACTAATTTCATTGGATGTAGGTGCAATAGCACACATAATATTGGGTGCTGTGTTTGGATTTTTTTTATTGCATTAAACATTCTCACTAAAAGAACGTAGTACATGTGATTACTAGATCATAAAATACTTTTGGTGTTTTTTTAAAAAAAACTTGCTTAATAAGGTTTGGGCTCTTGCGGTGCAGTGGTAGGGTTCCTACCTCTCGGTCAAAAGGTGGTCCCACCTACTCTGAGAGCACAGAGAGGTTTCAGGTCTCACAGCATCTCTGAGAGGTTGATTAAAAATGCCAAGAGTTCCGATTATATTGTATTCAGGGACGTGCCACTAATTTAGAATTAATGCAACATCAACTGTAAACCATTTATCTCTATTCTAAACAAATTATAAATATCTATTTATCACTAAACCCAATGTTTGTCCTCGGTACACCAAGCTTAAAAAAAAACACTTTTCTACATGAAAAGCAATTAATCTTTAAGTAGCGTGTTGAATGTTTATTTCACTTGCCAATAGATTTGGGCAGGCTTGCAAAGCTTCAAGTACACCAGGAATGCTGAATGCAACGTGCCCTCTGACTCGCCGTCGTTCCAAGTGTCGGGGATGCAATCCATACAGCTGTTCCAAGTCAGGCATTTTTTTCAATAGTGTTAAAAAACTGGCATCAATGAAACCTGGTATTAAACACACACAAAAAAATTATATTTATCCAGCACACAAACATAAGCTAGAATACTCTTCAAGTATTCTTTAATGATAAACAATTTTCTCAAGAACACCGCAATCTATACTGTGCATCTAATTAAGAAATGTCTTCACTATGCGTTAAGATACCTTGCACTTGAATATTAGTGTGTACTACTGATTAAGATACAGAATTGCTAAGAAAATCAGTTTGGATACAATAAATAGTAACTTTGTTGTTAAGAGAATTAATGTGTGTGTAATTCTTTTAGTTTGAATCAGATATGATGTATGGCTATGTCTTCTGCCTCATCCATTTGTGGGTTCACCCATCCATCCTACTAGATTCTAAAGAAGAATTTGTAGTAGGAAGCTCAATAGGTATTTTGTATTCTTCTAATTGTACCAATGGCTACCTGGATATTCTTCGTTTCCCCATGAACAGGCAATATTACTATTTCCACAGCACAGCGAGCGATCTGAACATAAGATTACTTTGGACTCTATTAAAGAAAGTTCAATGATAATTCTGGTCTTTTATTTGCAGTACTTGCCTACTTGTTCTCCCGAGTTCTAAAGAAGAATCTTTTGACTTGAAACACTAACTTTATTTCTGTCTCCACAGATGCCGCTAATTCTGAGTTTTGGCAGCATTAATTTTATTTCAGATCTTCAGCATTGACAGTATTATGCTTTTACTTAAGGGTTCTTCTGCATATTGGGCAAAATTACTACTTTCGCAGTACATTTAAACCGGATGGTATATGTGCATCCATAATAAGACATTAAATAGTTATTTCATTTTCTTCTAACTGAATACCTTGTTGTCCTTTTCTTAAAAGGACAGGTTGTGTATTCCACATTCATTGATTATGGCTTCAGATTCAGTACTTTCATCCTTTGTTTCAAATAAAACAGTGCAAAACAATAATTTCTTAACATTAGTGCTTTCTCTGAATTAACTTTTACTTTGCAGCAATAAGAATTTCCTTCTGGAGATGTGACAATACTGTGCCTTTAAGATACCGTGCTGTTTCTCAAGCAGAGGGGTGCTTTCACAGTAATGCCGAAGTGTTATCTTCTGACAGGTAGAAGGTAAACAGCTTTGAGATCTATGTGGGTTTTTTTAAAAGCAAGACAAAAGAATGAGTGGGTGGGGTCAGGTTCATACCAGACCCAAAAGCATTTTGGTTTCATTTTCAGTTAGTTGGTGGCTTTTGCTTGAGCTGAAAGACAGAGTTCGCTGCTGCTCGAGTGAAGACTTAGAAAGGCTTCCTCTTAAGTTGAAATGGCAGATTGTTTCTTTCGGCCATCTTTCTCCTGGACTAGAGAGACAGTACATCAGAATAATAAACAAGTTGCTGATCTGTCTTTGTCAAGGATGTGTTGATGATATGCTGCCTATATTGAAACAGTTGATGACTAGTGGTTAAATAATAAATCATCTTGTGAAGTAGTTCAATACAGTAAAATTATGCCATTCTTCCTTTTGCTTCCTTTTAACTGGGTTGTAAGAATATATAAAAATTAGGGCTTAGGTTATCTTAATAATAGACTTGGGAGGGGAGTCTGGTGTTGGCTGATCCATATCAGAGATCATTGTCGAACATTACAGCACTATCCTCCAAGGGAGAAACTTGTAACTGTCCTCAAAGAAATAGCTTCTGGAAATCTGTGTTTATAACTGTGAAGGTGCCCCAACATTCTGCCTTTGATTATAGTAATGATCCTCCTACACAATCTACTAACACTCAATTAATTATGCTTCAATACTTGTATGGGTATCAAAAGTGCCGGTTTTTCTATTACCTGATTTCCAAGGCACATTTTACAGAATTGAACTATATCTTCATGAAGTCTTGGTCAGGTAAAATACTCCAGTGCTATCTATCTACACCCAACGGTGAATGTGCAATAGACTAAATGGTCTCATTTTGTACCATATGAGTAACACCATTAAAACACCATCCAGATATATGCCTTGAAACGGAAATTTGAGACTAGGTCAACCATTGCAGCAGCGAGCATTTAATTAGCACATATTGTTTATACACAAAGTTGAAATCTGAACTTTAAATTCTTAACTACTGAAATAACTTTAAAGGAGAAGCTGACTTTTAATAGATCTTCTTTCCTAATGTCTGATGTATATTTTTACTTAGAGTCATAGAGATGTACAGCACAGAAACAGACCCTTCGGTCCAACTCGTCCATGCCGACCAGATATCCCAATCCAACCTAGTCCCACCTGCCAGCACCTGGCCCAGATCCCTCCAAACCCTTCCTATTCATATACCCATCAAAATGCCTTTTAAACATTGCAATTGGACTAGCCTCCACCACTTCCTCTGGCAGCTCAGTCCATACACGTACCACCCTCTGTGGGGAAACAGTTGCCCCTGAAATCTCTTTTATATCTTTCCCCTTTCACCCAAAACCTACGCCTTCTCGTTCTGGACTCCCTGACCCCAGGGAAAAGACTGTCTATTTATCCTATCCATGCCCCTCATGATTTTATCAACCTTGATAAGGTCACCTCTCAGCCTCTGACGCTCCAGGGAAAACAGCCTTAGCCTATTCAACCTCTCCCTATAGCTCAAATCTTCCAACCCTGGCAATATCCTTGTAAATCTTTTGTGAACCCTTTCAAGTTTCACAACATCTTTCTGATAGGAAGGAGACCAGAATTGTACGCAATATTCCAAGAGTAGCCTAACCAATATCCTGTACAACCGCATCATGACCTCCCAACTTCTGTACTCATTACTTTAACCAATAAAGGAAAGCATACCAAACGCCTTCTTCACTTTCCTATCTACCTCCACTTTCAAGGAGCTATGAACCTGTACTCCAAGGTCTCTTCGTTCAGCAACATTCCCCAGGACCTTACCATTAAGTGTATAACTCCTGCTAAGATTTGCTTTCCTAAAATGCAGCACCTCACATTTATCTAAATTAAACTCCATCTGCAACTTCTCAGCCCAGTGGCTCATCTGATCAAGATCCCGTTGTAAGCTGAGGTAACCTTCTTCACTGTCCACTACACCTCCAATTTTAGTGTCATCAGAAAACTTACTAACTGTACCTCTTATGATCACATCCAAATCATTTATATAAATGATGAAAAGTAGTGGACCCAGCAACGATCCTTGTGGCACTCCACAGGTCACAGGCCTCCTACTTGATTATAAAAGTACAGCACACTCAGAGCATATGTAGTGACACTATTACTGCAAAATATATGACACTCATCTTTCTACTTTACTAACCTGATGGCATGTACTCCCACCAGCAGCCAGCACATAGGTCAACCACCTTCACTACTCGCATATATACAGTAACTGCCTCCTTCAGCTTTCGGGACAAACATTCCATACACATGATATCCTGTAGGGGAAGATACCTGCAAACAAGATATTTGGACACAGAAAACAATGCTTATATGATCAATATCAATAATACAGTTTCTGAGAAAAATCAGATTGTGAATTCTAGGGACAGCACAATAGCTCAGTGGTTAACACTGCTGCCTCACTGCACCAGGGATCTGGATTCAATTCCAGTCTCCGGTGACTGTATGGAATTTGTACGTTCTCCACACAGAGTCATAGAGATGTACAGCAAGGAAACAGACCCTTCGGTCCAACCCGTCCATGCCGACCAGATATTCCAACCCAATCTAGTCCCACCTGCCAGCACCTGGCCATATCCCTCCAAACCCTTCCTATTCATATACCCATCCAAATGCCTCTTAAATGTTGCATTGTTGCATGGGGTTCCTCCAGGTGCTCTGATTTGCTCCCACATTCCAAAGATGTGGAGTGATCATGCTAAATTGTCCATAGTGTCCAATAGGTTAGGTAGTTGGTCAGGGGAAATGCAGAGTTATTTGGGGGGGATGCCCTTCATAGAGTCAGTGTGGACTTGATGGGCTGAATGGCCTGTAGGGATTCTATGATTGCATTACTATTATAATGAGCAGTTGTAAGCTAGAGGGAGTATTGACAAATGACTTGGAATATTGGGAAAACAAATGTGATTGGAAGATGAGAAGGTAGAAAGATTGAAGCCAAACAAGCAATTTCTATAATAAGGCAACCGAGTAAGTAACCAAATTATTGCATCAGTGAACAACTTTCTTAAGTAAATATTACATAACCTCAGAATGCTCTAGAGGAAGTCAGCTGTGTAGAAACCAAGCCCAGGAGGGAGTGAAGATGATCTTTGATCTTGAAAACAAAACTGAAGATCAAGGTCTTAGCTTTTGAAAACAAAGGAAGACAGCATCTTTTATTATAAAAATGTTGGAAGATATACAATATGTAGAAGGATACAGAACTGGAGGCAAGAATAAGATATAGTAAGGAGACATTTTAGAAGAAACTTCTTGGGAGAAGACAGGATGTTAATGGTGCTAATTAAGAATATTGATAAGGGGAAGCTGATGAGCACTGTCAGTTTATAACTGAATGGAATGGGGAAGCTGACAAGAACACTAAAGTAGTCCACTTGAGAAGTGAAATTCTGGTTGGGGAAACACAACAGTGCTGACAGGGCATAGCTTAATATCAGTCAAATCAAAGACTATGAAATTCTGGAATTTGCAGCAAAGAAGAAATCATATCTTTGCTGGTTTTTCCCACACAATATGTTCCACTATCTTAAATATTTGTCTAGCTGCAATTAACTTGATCACATTCAGGTCTTAATGTCAGACAGGTCATTGGTCGCTGAGACAGCTACATTATCAAGAGGTGCATTGTGAGCTCATGTCATTAGCATATGAGAAAGCTAATTCCATGGTTTTGGTTTACTGTTGTATAAATAATAGAGCAGAAGCGACAATGATGGAATGCTGGGCACTTCATTTGAAAATATATTTTACTTAATACATGCCTACATTTAATAAAACAAGAGAGACAGAAACAGAACACAATTCACACACTCGAGCAAAACTCAATCTGCTGTGTATACTATACCTTCAGACCATAAGGCATAGGAGCAGAAGTAGCCTGTTGAGTCTGCTCCTGCATTCAGTGAGATGATGGCTAATCTAATAATCCACAACTAGGAATTCTCTTTCCAATTAAAAATTTGTCCTCGGCCTCAAATAAACTTAACAACCCAATCTCTATAGCCTGCTGAGGTAATGAATTGCACAGTAATTCCCTACTCTCAGACTCTACTCTTAGGGGCATCACTTTCTCGGAGAATACCCTTTCTGATCCGAGACCCCCTCACAATGGGAAACAACGTCTCCGCCGCTAACCTGTCAAGTTCCCCAAGAATCGTGTCCTTACTGAAACATACATTTCCCATTCTTCTAATTTTCAATGTGTAGGTCAAACCTACTCAACCTCTCCCCATGAGAAAGGTGTCTCCTTACCAAGGGTCAACCTAATGAACCTTCTCTGGACTGGTTCCAATGACACGATACCTTTCCTGAGATATAAAGCTCAAAACTGTTCACAGTTTTCCAGCTGTTGTCCAACCAGAGCCTTGTATTCAAGCATTTGAACTTTCAGAAAATGCTTGACGCAGTCCCCCATAAGAGATTATTGTGTAAGGTGAAAAGCATGGGATTGGGGGAAGTGTACGGAGATGGATAGAAAACTGGTTGGCAGAGAGGAAACAAAGAGTAGGAATTAATGGGGGCTGTTCAAATTGGCAGGCAGTATCTCGTGGGGCGGCACAGGGATCGGTGCTAGGACCCCAGCTATTCACAATATATATTAATGATTTGGATGAAGGAACAAAATGTAACATCTCAAAGTTTGCAGTTGCTATCAAGTTGGGTGGGAGGCTGAACTGTGATGAGGATACAGAAGTCCTTCAACATGATCTGGACAGGATGGGTGAGTGGGCAAATCAATGGCAGATGCAGTATAATTTGGATAAGTCTGAGGTTATTCAGTTTGGAAGCAAAAACAAGAAAGCAGATTACTACTTGAATGGCTATAAATTCAGAGAGGGGAATGTGCAGTGGGACTTGGATCTCCTTGTGCATCAGTCGTTGAAGGTAAGCATGTAGGTGCAGCAGGCGGTAAAGAAGGTCAATGGTATGTTGGCCTTCATTGCAGGAGGTTTCAGGAGCAAGGATGAGGTCCTTGGTAAGGCCACACCTAGAATATTGAGAGCAGTTGTGGTCTCCTTTTCTGAGGAAGGATGCTCTTGCTCTTGAGAGAGTGCTCTGAATGTTCACCAGGCAGATTCCAGGGCCTGACATATGAGGACAGATTGACTAGGTTAAGATTAATTTTGCTGGAGTTCAAACAAGTGAAGGGTTATCTCACAAACATTTATAAAATTCTAACAGGGCTAGACAGGGTAGATGCTGGGAGGACGTTCCGATGGTGAGTGCGGCCAGAACCAGGGGTCACAGTCTGAGGATTTGGGCTGGACCATTTAGGACTGAGATGAGGAGTTATTTCTTCACCCAAAGAGTGGTGAGCCTGTGGAATTCATTACCACGGTTGATGCCAACCATTGAATGCATTCAAGGGGTAGCCAGATATAGCAATTGAGGCGAACAGGATCAAAGTTTATGGGGAGAAAGCAGGATTAGGCTATTGAGTTGGATGATCAGCCATGATTGTGATGAATGGCATAGCAGGCTCAAATGGCCTCCTCCTATTCCTATCTTCTATGCTCCAAATTTGTTTGTATACCCTTAGCAAGAATTCCCTATTTATACAACACTGTTTAATTTTGGTCTCCCAAAATTATTGAAAATTGAAAAATATTGTGAAATTTGAAAGGGTTTAGAAAAGATTTATAGTAATATTGCCAGGGTTGAAGGGTTTGAATGACAGGGAGAGGCTGAAAAGGCTGGGTCTATTTTCCCTGGAGCATTGAAGGCTGAGGGATGACTTTTAAAGAAGTTTATAAAATCATAAGGGGCATGGACAGGGTGAATAGATTTTTTTTCTCCAAAGGAGGGAAGTCCAAAGCTAGATTTAGGGTGAGGGGGAAAAGATTTAAAAGGGTTCCAAGGGGCAGCTTTTTCAAGCAGAGGACATTGCTTGTATAGAACGAACTTCCAGAAGAGATAATGGAGGCTAGTACAATTGCAACATTTAAAAGGCATCTGGGTAGGTATGTGAATAGGAAGGGTTTAGAGGGATATGGCCCAAATGCTGGCAAATGTGTCTAAATTAATTTAGGATGTGTGTTCGGCATGGACGAGTTGGACCGAACGGTCAGTTTCTAAGCTGTATATCTCTATGACTCTATTCTAGTCCCTTTGAAATAAAGTTCAATTTGCCTTCCCTATTATTTGCTGAGTTTTTTGCAGTCTTTCTCCATTTAAGTAATATTTGACTCCTGTATTCTTCCTCACAAAGCACATAACCTCAACATCCCACATTACACTCCAAAGGTTTGCTCACTCACTTAATTGGTCTATACCACTCTGCAGAATCTGTGCGTCATCTTCAGCATTTTCTTTCCCACTCATTTTTGTGCCAATGGTAAGTACATTTTCATAGGCACAATGCAGATTCTGCTTTCCTTCCATTCCTTCTCCAATCCCCTTCAGTGCTCTGCATTATAAGGCATACTTAATAAATCAAGGAAGTATTTGTGGAAGTTATAGGATTTCTTCTCAGCTTTTCAAAAAAAAAATTCCATTGATATTGCGTGCAAATGAAACAAAGAAAGACATAAAGTCAAACACATATGAATCGGTTTCCCCATTACAGTGACACGCTTAAGAATAATTTAAAATATACAAACCTGAATATATGACATAAAACTTCATGTGAAAACTGATTCATGTAGTCCCTCTGCTCATCTTCCTTTACAGGTTCCCCATCTTCATTCACACTTGAGCACTTCTTGATGCTTTTCCGTCGAGGTCCCATCTTCAGCACGTGCTTCAGAAGTGCACGCCTTTGTAAAGTTACTGGCAGTTCAAATATATCAAATTATATTTTCATTAATAATCAACTAGCTTCTCCAAGAATTCTAATATTTCTAAATTCAATTTGTCATTAGATAATTAGATAGTACAATGTTAGTTGTCAGTCTGACGTGTTTGGAACCTGAACCCAAATTTCATTATACATGTATTATGATCTCAGCTAATATTATGACTGGATAAGTCAGATCCCAGACTGAAGTCCGGTTTATTCACATTGTGTTTTTGTTTAACAAGGTTTACTGAAACATAAGCACAATGTTGGAGATTTGGTTTTAACAATAAAACAGAAGTTTATTAAGCACCAGAAGTGAAGGTAAAATAGTGTAGATCAAATCTATTTACATATAACACAAATTTAAAGATTTTGAAACAGACAAATTATAATCACATCAATGGACCAAAAAACACTGCTTTATGGTTCTACCAGTACCCTCACGACACCCTCTGCACAATAATCACACCAAAGAAAAACACTTTCTCTAACAACGCAATACGTTGAATTTAACTGTGCCTGCAAGTCCCAATCTGAAAAACCTTCTTTTCCCAGACCTGTCGGACACATGAGCCTAAACATTCTTAGCTCAAATAATCTCTTCAGCTACAAACACTTCTGATCAGCGACTACTACTAAACTCCTTGCTCCAAAGATAATTTATTTTTACTATTTTCTCCCTTTCTCTGGAACACTGCTTTACAAATCCATCTTCATCAAAATTTTGCAGAACTGCCCCAAACTAAAAAAGATAAACTTTTTCTTAAACTTTGGGTTTGGTTTAAGCTTAGGGAAAACAAGTCCAGAAGCTTTTAACTGAAACCTCGCGGAACCAATTGTTCGCCTTGGTCAATCGTAAACTCTCCAAAATGTAAACAAAAACATCATTAGTCCTAGAGGTTACTTCTCAACCATACAGTTTTCAAATAAGTAATCATGGCTCCAGAAATGCTCAGAAGTTTATCATTAAACCCTTGAGACACACAGAGGAAGTTGTATATCGTTAATTCAAAATTTAAATTAAAAATCAATGATATTAAAATACATATAAATCTCTCAGTCTACATTATGCGTGATAAAACTATTCTGTCCGCTGGCTGGAAGCATTCTCTTCGAGTTAACAAAATCTGCCCAAGTATTTTGGTTGGCAGTTAGTCCAGCATTTTCTTTTAAGTTTAAGACTGTTGAGCAGAATGGATGGTTATGTTCTACAACTGAATGAGTTAATCTGGAGTAATTTCTGATGTCTACAACAAAAAAAGTTTAAGAATTCTGAAGAGATCACCAGACGCAAAACATTAACTGTTTCGCTCCATGCATGTGACCTGCTGAGTTTTTTCTGCAAATATAACAGATTATTTTTAATACTATAGATTTACACTTTGACATGATATTTGAAACTTGAGCTAGTCATATAAATGTGAACGGTGGCAACTTCTATCGTAGTTGATTGGGTGGGACATCAGAGATTGCTCGGGAGTGGAGTTTAGAATAAATACAATAGATATGTGAAAACTGGTGGCTAGGATCACCTGTTCTGTACCCAAAAGACAAGACTGGGTGACTTATAGCACGTTCTTGTCACTTTGAGTGACAGGCAAATTTATGATAACAGAATAAAGGCACCAGGAAATTCAGAAGTCACATGACACCAGGTTATCCTCCAACAGGTTTATTCAAAATACAAGCTATCAGAGCACTGCTTCTTCATCGGTGATACAGCTGCAGCACTCCAGAAGTTTGTGATTTTAAATAAACCTGTTGGACATTAATCTGGTGGTGTGAGATTCTGATTTTCTCCACCCCATTGCAACACCAGCATTTCCACACCAGGAAATTTCCTAGAAATAACAGTATACCAGATCACTTGGAAATTAAGTGAGAAATGAAAATAAGGTGAACAAGTTACACTTTGAAAGCTACCAGAAGAGCAAAGACTGCAATTTTTAAAATTACCTTTTTAATATAAGTTGACAAGTTCATTTTAGTATCACATCCACACAGAAGCCATTCACTTTAAACTTCCTCTTCCTACACAAGGAATTGTTCCAACAACATGGATTGGGGACTTGTCTGAGAGTTAATTCACATTGCAACCAAGGAATCAGTACATTCAATCAAACCAGATGCGAACTCTAAGGCAGTCAAGAATCTATTATGTCATATCTCTAGTCAAACTCAGCATAATTTAAAATGTTGACTTGCATTCAGACCATTCCATAATAGAATAATTTCAAATGGAGACCCGAAATGGTGGCTGTAGGATGACACGAAAGAAATTGTGTTCAAAAGTGCAGGAAATGTTCGTTTGATATTTTTATACGGAACAGGAAATATATTAATTGAAAACCCTCCAGACGCGACTATATTTGTCAGATCACATAATAAGATTCCGTGAAAACAAATGGATGAGAATCTTCCGACAACAAAACAAAACACACGCAAAATAAAAACTGGCCCGGGTGTTCATTCCTCCGAGGAGGGGACCAGTGTGTGCGGTTATTCTGATTCTCAAAGCCCAGAAGCTGTTCTGGAGACGGTTTCCCTGCCCCCGGAAGACCGATCGAGCTGCGGGAGAGGCCGGGCCTCATAAGGCCCAGCGACAGAGGGCAATAAATGAAGCTAGAGTTCCTCAGACACCTCGCTATCGGGGAATGCCACAGCGTAACCAGGTTGGATACTCTTTCCCTTCCTCCCGTCGCTCACCTACGCCGCAGTCACACCGCCACTAGACCGGGATCTCAAGCCCGGCGACATCAACATCCGCCAGCTGACCCACAAGACCCCGCACCGGCCCCTTCTCCACTACGCCTGCGTGCCTGCCGACATCATCCCAATTGCGCCTGTCCGCTAGCCGTCCCGTCCATACTGCGCTTGCGTACTTGCCGGCATCATCATCATCATCATCTGCGCCTGTCCGCCAGTACCCCCGCCTATTGCGCATGCGTTCTTGCTGGCGTCGTCATTCTCCCCACCCCAAAGGAAGCCGTCCCTACTGCGCCTGTCTGCTCGCCGGCCGTGTCCCCATTCCGCTTGCGGCCTAGTCCGCTTCTGCTCTTCACAGAAATTGCTCGGGATTCTCCTGCTCCTTGGATACTGTCTGACCAGCTGTGTTTTTCCAGTAGCACTTTTATCTAAACTCTGGTTTCCAGCATGTGCAGTGTTTTGCCTAGCTCCATTATTATTGTTGTCAGTGTGGTACTTGGTGGCCTTCTTGACAGGTGAATATAGACACTCCTGGTGTGTTGTCTCCTGTGAACATCACACCACTGACTTGCAGGGCCGGTAGCAGCTGTGACCAGGACTGGGATCACAGAGAAGTTTGTGCCAAGGTAGAGGGGCTCTCACGGCAAGGAGGGAAGTGCAAGTAGGGGAGGCAGTCACATGGGTTGGCTTGATTGGGCCCATATAAAAGAAGTAAGGACAGGCAGGGCCATTCAAGACACTGCACTCCCCACCCATTCCCCTGCTTTGTATTCCTTTTTACTTCTTGATATCTTTTGTTAACTTGTTTTCTATTTTGCTTGTGACTAGCAACACTCCTGATTACGTGGGATTTAGATCGTGGTGGTCACAGAATCATAGGGTACAGAAGAGGCCCTTCAATCCATGAAGTATAAAATGCCAAAAATGCATTACTGTAATGCAGGAGGTAAAAAGTGAGGTCTGCAGATGCTGGAGATCAGAGCTGAAAATGTGTTGCTGGTTAAAGCGCAGCAAGTCAGGCAGCATCCAAGGAACAGGAAATTCCTGTTCCTTGGATGCTGCCTGACCTGCTGCGCTTTAACCAGCAACACATTTTCAGCAGTATCAGGAGGTAGAGAAGTTAATGTTTTGGGTGTAACTCTTTAGCACTGGGGGTCGGTATAATGAGATAAATGAGGTGGGGGGGAATATGTGAAGACTGGGAGAGGGTATGACCTGGTTAGTCGATGGGAGGAATGAATCTGGTTGGTGGCTAGAAGGAAAAGTCAGTGGGAGGAATGAAAGAGCCCAACACATCAGTGCAAACGATAAGGCTGAAGCATTCACAGTAATCTTCAGTTAGAAGTACCAATTGGATAATCCATCTCAGCTTCCTCCAGTGGTCCCCAGCATCACAGATACCAACTTGATTTACTCTATGTGATACCAGGAAAAGGTTCAAGACACTGAATACTGCAAAAGCTATGGCCCTGACAACATTCTGGCACTGGTACCAAAGACTTGTGCTCCAAGACTTGCTGTTCCCCTAGCCAAGCTGTTCCAGGACAGTTACAACACTGGCATCTACCTGACAATGTGGAAATTACCTAGGTATGTCCTGTACACAAAAGCAGGACAAATCCAACTCAGCCAATTACCACGCTATAGGTCTGCTCCCGATCATTAGTAAAGTGATGAAAGGTGTTATCTACAGTGCTATCAAGCATCACCTGCTCAGCAATAATCTGCGTAGTGATACCCAGTTTGGGTTCTGCCAGGCCACTCAGCTCTTGACCTCATTACAGCACTGGTTCAAACATGGAAAAACAATTGAGTTCCACATAGGGGTGAGATGAAAGAGATAGACCTTGACATCAAGATAGCTTTCAACAGAATATGGCCTCAAGGACTCCTAGCAAAACTGCAATTATGGGGTATCAGGGGCAAACTCCATGCTGGTTGGAGTCATACCTGGCACATAGAAAGATGAGCTGAAAATGTGTTGCTGGAAAAGCGCAGCAGGTCTCCAGTATCTGCAGACCTCACTTTCTCCACATAGAAAGATGACCATTGTTGTTGGAGTTTAGTCATCTGAGCTCCAGTACATCTCTGCAGGAGTTGCTCAAGGTAGTACCCCAGGTCCAACCATCAATGGCTGCTTCATCAATGATTGTCCTTCCATCGTAAAATCAAAAATACAGATGCTCACCAATGATTGCACAGTATTCAGCACTATCCTCAGATAAATAAGCAGTCTCATGTTCAAATGCAACCAGACCAGGCAATATCCAGGCTTGGGCCAACAAATGGCAAATAACATTCATTTGCAATGGTCATCTCTAATAAGATACAATCTAATTACCATTCCTTGACTTTCAATGATGTTAAACCATCACCAATGGTGTTAAATCCCCCACTATTAACATCCTTGGGGTTGCCATTGACCAGAAACTCAACTGGACTCATCACATAAACACTGGCTATAAGAGTAGGACAAAAGTGAGGAATGCTATGAACAAGTAACTCAGCTCCTGACTCACCAAAGTCTGACCACCATCTACATGGCACAAGTCGGGATTGTGATGGAATATTGTCCAGTGGGTGGATGGGTGCAGCTTCAACAAGTCAAGACGCTTGACACCATCCAGGCGAAAGCAGCCCACTTGATTGGCACCATATCCACAAACATCACTCCCTTCACTACCAATATTCAGTAGCTGCAGTGTGTACAATATGAAGCAGTGGAGAAATTCTCCAAAGATATTTAGACATGACCTCCCAAATCCATGACCACTTCCATTTAGAAGGACAAAGGAAGCCACCACCTGCAAGTTCCCCTCTAAGCCACATCCTGACTTAGAAATATATCACTATTCATTCACAGTTGCTGGATCAAAATCCCTCTGTAAGAACATCATAGGTCACCCTACAGCACATGGACTTCAATGGTTCAAGAAGGCTGCTCACCACCACCTTCTCAAGGGCAACTAGAGGTGGGCAATAATTGCAGGCCAGCCAGTGGCACGCACGTCCCACAGGTCAATTTTAAAAAGTACCTGTTTGAATGCCTCCAACCCTCAAGTAGCTGTTCCCAGTCCATTTTGGCCAGATCTTGCCTTATTTTAATAGAATCTACATGACACAAATCCAAAATACTTATTTGAAAACTGTCTTTTTTCCATAACAAAATTAAAACATTCAGTATTGTGGTTGTTTTCACTAAGTTACTCCCCCACTGTCACCTTGAAAACCTGTCTGGCTTTATTCCCCAGGGTCAAGTCTAGTATTGCGCCAGCTCTGGTGGGGTGTATTGACATAAACAGCTGTCTTTTGCTTTTTTCTCTTTCCCCCACACCACTGCCTAACAGTGGTATTGCTTATTTTCCCCAAAACACATGTCATGTGTGTGCTGGAGTAGGACACAGTGAAGTAGAATGAGTGCATAAATTTTTATTTATATTCTGCCACCAGAAAGAAAGGAAAACACCTGAGTGGCCAGTATGACAAGCAGTGACCTCCTCAACAAAGGGCAGTGCTGAGTGATCAAAACAAAAGTGAAAGGGAGGGAAGGGATTAAATCGAAATAGAGTTAGAGGGGGAAATAAAACACTCCACACTCCGCGGTGGCCACGTCTCCCTGAAAACTTCGAGGTGTTGGTAGACATGGTGTGCTCCTTCTCCAAGGACAACCGGGCCGAACTCCGCAGCACCACAGAACAAGCAGCTGGGCTGGGAGTTCGTGAACCACCACAATCCACGGTTACAGGAGGCTGCCATGTGCAGCACCCTCTACCTGAGTTCCCTGAGAGAAAGGGGGAGGATTCCTGCTTAGAGAGCCCTCCACTGGGGATCCCCACCACTTGGTGGCAAATGAGCATGCCAAGGCATGTGCGGATGGTGGCTAAGGGAGAAGAGGTGGATGATGTGCAGCAACAATCGATGGATAGCCTGCCGTTTTATGTCCCTAAAGGGGACAAACATTAGGTTCCAACATTAGTTAGGTAATAGCCAAATGTGCAACCCCTGAGGCGGCTCAGGTTGTGGGGCACAGACTCCCGCAGGGGGTATAGGACCTTGGGAAAGCTGACTCTCATACTGTTAAGGGTAAATTACCACAAATTACCTTTAATTTGGTTATTATTAAGAAATTCTCAATTTAGTACTGAAACAATAATTTAAACTTTATGGCATATAGCAACCAAAATAAAACCCCTCAAGAAAGCAAGTTAAGCCCAACAATTCAATTTGGCTATTATCTGATTAATGTTGGAACTTAACCAGGATTCCAATCAAATGTGTATGATTCTGGAAGTGCCCAGGGTTCAATCCTTGTGCATTGCTGTTCTTCAAAGTTCTTCCACTGACTTGTTCTGAGTTAAAAATCACACAACACCAGGTTATAGTCCAACAGGTTTATTTAGAAGCACTAGCTTTTGGAGTGCTGCTCTTTTATCAGGTGTTGTATAGAATAAGATTGTAAGACACAGAATTTGTAGCAAATGTTTACAGTGTCATGTAACTGAAATGGCATATAGAAAAAGACCTGGATTGTTAAGTCTCTCATCTTTTAGGATGACCATGTTGGTTTCAGTTCTTCCATATGTAAATCGCAAAACCTTTTTTAAAAATTACACTCTCAAGTGAACTTTGACAATTGGTGTCAGCCCAGATAACGTACTGAAGATATGAGCTTCCCTGTGTGATGTTATTTGTGCCACAATGGTCAGACTGATTTTAATCTAAAAAATGGATTTACAGAATTTTACATTGATTCATGCAGTTTTTGTGCAAAGTAAAATGTAATTCTGCAAGTACAAATTCACCCCACAAACTTACATGTGTATGTCTGCACGTGGGGGTGAGTGTGAGTGTGTGTGGGGTGCCCACCACTATAATGGACCCCATGGTGCTTGCAGCAGACGCTGAGAAATTCATCAGATGAATGAGACTCCAGGAATTCTTTCAAAATGCCAGCAGTGATCCCAATAAGCACACGGGCAAACCTGAACAGTCACCACAAGATCCGTAGAGTAGCGACCAAACAGGGAGTCAACTTGAACCCCACCTGAGGGCTGTTGCCCTGAGCTTGATATGTATGCTCAAACTATCAGGAAACATATAAATGTCAGACTCATCCGCTGCACTCACAAGATAGAGCAGAACATTACCTGATCACAATGAAATGCCATCCATGCTCTCAAAACGAATCACAACATTGTCATCAGACCAGCAAATGAAGGAGGAGCCATCGTCATTCAGAATAGAACATACTACTACAAAGAAGTGTACCAACAACTGAACAACATGAACACTACAGGCAACCACCAGCCGATTCGAACAAAGAGCACACCTGTGATCTAAACATATTGATCAGGACTTTGGATCCAGTTCTTTAGACTTCCCTATGCACACTCATCCCACGTACTTCTCACATAGGCAACGTATACTGCTTTCCTAAGATACACAAAGCCAATACACCAGGATGTCCCATCGTATCAGGCAATGGGACTCCGTGTGGGAATCTCTCTGGCTATGTCGAAGACATGTTGAAACCCATTGTACGAGGGACCCCAGCTTCTGTTGTGACACTACAGATTTTTTACAGAAACTCAGCACCCATGGACCAATCAAACTGGGAACATTCCTCATCACAATGGACATTTCAGCACTCTACACCAGCATCCCCCACAATGATGGCATCGCGACAACAGCCTCAGTACTCAATACCAACAACTGCCAATATCAGAGCACCGTACTACAACTCATCTGCTTTGTCCTCGATTACAATGTCTTCACCTTTGACAACCAGTTCTTCATCCAGACGCATGGAACAGCCATGGGGTCCAAATGTGCACCCCAATATGCCAACATCTTCATGCACAGGTTCGAACAAGACTTCTTCTCCATGCAGGGCCTCCAATCAACTTTATACACCAGGTACATTGTTGACATTTTCTTCCTCTGGACCCATGGAGAGGAGTCACTGAAAAAACTACACAGTGATATCAACAAGCTTCTTCCCACCATCAAACTCACCATGGACTACTCTCTACTATCATTCTTGGACACATGCATCTCCATCAAGGATGGACACCTCAGCACCTCACTCTACCACAAACCCATGGATAACCACATGATGCTGCACTTCTCCAGCTTCCACCCAAAACATATTAAAGCAGCTATCCCCTTTTGACAAGTCTTATGCATACACAGGATCTGTTCAGATGAGGAGGAACGTGACAGGCACTTGGAAGTACTCAGGGATGCCCTTACAAGAATGGGGTATGATGCTCAACTCATCGACCGCCAATTCCGACATGCTACAGCGAGAAACCGTAATGACATCCTCAGGAGACAGACACATGCTGCAACTGACAGAATACCCTTTGCTGTCCAGTACTTCTAGGAGCCGAAAAACTACACCATATTCTTTGCAGCCTGCAACACACTATCACTGAGGATGAACACTTTGCTAAGACCTTCCCCACACCTCCACATCTCACCTTTAAACAATCACCAAACTTCAACCTGTCATGGTAGACACTGCAAGTCCTCCAAGGTGGACTTCGGGACAGGCAACAATGAAAAGTGGCCAAGAGGAGGCTGATAGCCAAGTTCGGTACCCATGGGGATGGCCTCAACCGGGATCTTGGGTTCGTGTCACACTACAGATAACCCCATTGCATTATATACACATGCACAGAGAGACACACACACAGACTCCTACACACACACTTACACACACAGGCAGATTCTCTCTCATGCGCTCACACATACACTCCCACACACACCCTCTCACAGACTTATACTCCTTTACACTCACACTCACACACATACATACACTCTTTCACAGATACTCATATCCCACCCCTCCCTACAGACTCCTACACACACACATACATATAAGTTTGTGGGATGAATTTGTACTTGCAGAATTACATTTTACTTTGTTCAAAAACTGCATGAATCCATGTAAGTTTCTGTAAATCCATTTTTTCAGATTAGAATCAGTCTGACCATTGTGGCACAGACAGCCTCACACAGGGAAGCTCGCACCTTCAATGCATTATCTGGGCCGACATGACACAATTGTTAAATCATACTGTAAACGTTTGCTACAAATTCTGTGTCTTCCAATCTTATTCTCCACAACCACCTGCTGAAGGAGGAGGGCTCCGAAAGCCAATGTTTCCAAATAAACCTGTTGGACTATAACCTGGTGTTTTGTGATTTTAACTTTGTACACCCTAGTCCAACACTGGCGTCTCCAAATCATGAATTGTTGTGATGTTTGATTCTTACACAATTTTCTCTCTTTCAAGTGTAACATTATTGATGATTTATTAGATTCTTTCATCCCAAATAGATTATACTTCTAGCCCTCAAACTTTTAGCTTGCCTTCTTATTAGAAGTAGCTTCCTTCTTCTTTGTTACATTTGGGGTTAGCTGACTGTTTTAAACACAGCTTAACCTGCAATTAATCTCTTTATAGAGTCATCCAGCATGGAAACAGACCCTTTGGTCCAACCAGTTCACACTGACCATAATCCCAAACTAAACTAGTCCCATCTGCCGGCGCTTAGCTCATATCCCTCCAAACTCTCCCTTAGAATTCAATGGCATTAGCATTGCTGGCCCAAATATCAATATCCTTGAGATTATAATTAACTAGAAATTGTATTAGACTAGAGTGTGGTGCTGGAAAAGCACAGCAGGTCAGGCAGCATTTGAGGTGCAGGAAAATTGACATTTCAGGCAAAAGCCCTTCATCAGGAATGAGGCTGGGAGCCTCAGGTGGGGGGGAGGGAGGGGGGTGGGGTGGGGTGGGGGGAAGGTAGCTGAGAGTGTGATAAGGAGATGGAGGTGAGGGTAATGGTGATAGGTCGGAGGGGAGGGTGGAGCAGAGAGTTGCGAAAGAAGATGGACAGATAGGACAGGTCATGAGCATAGTGCTGAGCTGAAAGGTTGGAACTGGATAAGTTGGGGGAGGGGAAATCCACATTGATGCCATGAGGTTGTAGGCTGCCAAGGTGGAAGATGAGGTGTTCTTCCTCCAGGTAAAAACAATGACTGCAGATACAGATTCTGGATTCGTGGTGCTGGAAGAGCACAGCAGTTCAGGCAGCATCCAAGGAGCAGCGAAATTGACGTTTTGGGCAAAAGCCCTTCATCAGGAATAACCTGGAGGTTCTTCCTCCAGGTGTCATTTGATTAGGGAGTGGTGATAGAGGAGGCCCGTGACCAACATGACCTTGTCAGAGTGGGAGGGGGAGTTGAAGCATTCGCCCACGGGGCAGTGGGGTTGGTTGGTGCAGGTGTCCCAGAGATGTTCTCTGAAGCACTCTGTGAGTAGGTGTCCTGTCTCCCCACTGTAGAGGAGACTGTGTTGGGAGCAACGGATACCATAAATGACATATGTGGAAGTGAAGGTGAAACTTTGATGTATGTGGAAAGCCCCTTTGGGGCTGTGGACAGAGGTGAGTGGTGAAATGAGGGCGCAGTTATTGTAATTCCTGTGGTGACAGGGGAAGGTGCTGGGAGGGGAGGGTGGGTTGTTGGGGGACATGCACCTGACGAGGTAGTTGCGGAGGGAATGGTCTTTATGGAAAGTGGAAAGGGGAGGTGGAGGATATATATCTGGTGGTGAGGTCTGTTTGTAAGTGGTGGAAATGGTGGAGGATGATGTGATGGTGGAAAGTGAGGACCGGGGGGAGGGGTTCTGTACTTGTTGTGGTTGGGGGGGGGGGGTTCGAAGGCAGAGGTGCAGGATGTGGATGGTACTGGAGGGCATCATCAACCACATGGGAGGGGATATGTTGTCTTTAAAGAAGGAGCCATCTGGTGTGTTCTGTGGTGGGACTGGTCCTCCTGGGAGCAGATGCGACGGAGGTGGAGGATTTGGCAGTATGGGATGGCATTTTTGCAGGAGGTAGAGTAGAAGGAGGTGTAATCCAGGTAGCTGGAGGAGATGGTGAGTTTGTAGAAGGCGGAGGAATTGGGAATATGGGATAGCACTTTTGCAGGAGGTAGAGTGGAAGGAGGTGTAATCCAGGTAGCTGTGGGAGATGGTGAGTTTGTAGAAAATGTCAGTGTTGAGTAGGTCACTGCTGATGGATACAGAGAGGTCCAGAAAGGGTAGGGAGGTGTCTGAGATGGTCCAGGTGAATTTAAGGTCAGGGTGGAATGTGTTGGTGAAGTTCAACCTCCTCGTGGGAGGACAAGGTGGTGCCGATGAAATCATCAATGTAGCGGAGGAAAAGGTGGGGAGTGGTGCCAGCGTAACTGTAGAAGTAAGACTGTTCCATGTAGCCGACAAAGCTGGCTAGTCAATATATGTAATCAATACAATATAGTCTGAGGCCTAGAATTCTGGAGCAAGTAATTCACCTAATTCCCCAAATCTTGGTAAAAGTCAAAGGTATGACTGCTTCACTTGCCTGAATTAATGCGGCTCCAATAGCATCCAGCAGAAAGCAGCCCACTTGATTGGCACATTCACAAACATTCAATCTCTCCACCTATGCAGGGTATTAGCTGTCTGTACCATCTACTAGATGCACAGCAGAAATTTACCATAGATTGTTCCTTTCAATAAATCTCACTTAATATGCTAATAAAAAAAATTGGTCTGTGAGGCATTATGCTCTTTAGGAAGCCCTATGTGCCACATTCTGCGATCCACACTCAGTGCTATGCACCACCATGTGCACACTTTTGACTTCTCCTTCCATCAGATCCACCTCACATTGACTCAGAACTGCCCTGCCCCCTCCTCACCTCCACGTCATTCTCTGGCTCGTTCAATATTTGAACGCAAAACGTTTTCTATTCCTTTCAGGCATTAAAGTGTACGAGCTTAATCAACTCAGTGGTTCTCTTGTCCCTCTGCAACCTTCCTCCCTAAACCTTCCCTCTGCCTCCATCCCTTCACCTAACCCTGTATCTTGTCCAGTGTTTACTATCGACCTACCATTGATGAAACTGCAAGTTCTGTACCCAGCAAAGCTCATGGTCTTTTACCTCCATTGTCCCCACCTCAATGTGTTTTGGGCATGCCTTGGCATTGAACTTTCCTTCTGTCATCTTTGCCTCTATATCCATTTCTTTGATAAAGAGTCTTCTTCCCATCCCACAAACCCCTTCATCAACATCCAACAATCTCCTTCCATTTGGACTCTTCCATCTGACCTTTTACCTGCAATCCACTTGTTCATTAAGAGCTATCAATATGACAACGATTACCTTAATTTCTCTGTCCCCCTCACCCATTTGAACCTATCTCCCTTGAATTGATTGCACTCTGTGCTGTCAGATCCAACCCAACTTTTCAATCAAGTGTGGTACTGTTGTTACAAAAACAGACAAAGCTGTAATAACTCAGCAGGTCTGGCAGCATCTGTGGAAAGGAAACAGAATTAACATTGTGTGACCAGTGACTTTTCATGAGAACTTCATCCATTCTGATGAGTCAGCATCTGCAGTTCTTTGTTTTATTTTGATGTCAGTTGTATTACATTGATTCTTATAGCTGTGTAACATTTCAGTATGAGACTTGCCTGGCTCATTATTTTCTATAACTTCTTCAGAAACTGCAAATTTGTATTCCATACCAAGCAACCTCGAAGAATACCTGACCAGTCTGGTTGCACGCTGCACAATAATTATTTTCTATCTTAACTAATAACTTTTTCATTGCTCTCCATTTTTTAAGTCCATTTCTCTCTTGTAGTAAACCATATCTCTCTGATCAACACTTGCTTCCAATTGCCTTACATTCTATTTTAACGCTCACGAGATTCTTTGAGACTTTGGCTTGAATGAAAGCCTTTCTGCCTGATAACCTTGTATTCAAATGCTCTAAAAAAAATTAGAACTAATTGTTTTTCCTTCCAAGCTGGGGATTGATCATATTACTGATGGAACTCCTACCAAATACAACCGTTATGGATGAATATCCTCCAAGCATCTGCAACAAATTCTTGGCATGTAGAGCCCACACTAATGAAGACAAGAAACCAGTGTTTGTTGATCTGCCAGCATTTTATGAAGCATTTGTCTATTAATTCATGATTCCTTTCATATACCCCAATGCTAAAAGGCCTTTCTGCTGCTGTAAAATTCATAATATTATTTTCATATTTGCATACTTTTTTCTCAATTCATCATTAGCAACTATTACACTCCAAAGGATAGCTGGATGTAAACAGAATTCAAGTGCATACTTTTATGTAAGAGCTTTATTTCAGTTAACCACACTCCATAAAACTCATATTCGTTGGTTATTAGCTCTCCATATTTGTGCAATCAATTTAAACCCAATTAACTCTTCGTGAATGTATCCATTACCCATTCCCTTGTTCTGTTATGCATCTAACATCCCTTCAGATGACATTAAATGAAAGAGCAGCTGCTGTCTCATTTAGAGATAGGTAACTGGTGATGGTTTAACTGAAGGGATACATGCCTCAGCTGAGGGGAAAGGTTGAGGAGAGTCCTTCATGGTAACCTCAGCTCATCCAGGAACTGAACCCACACTTTTGGTGTCACTTAGCATTACAAAGCAGCTGACTGAGCTAACCAGACCCCTTTTTAAGAAACATTAATAGTTAAGGTGAATTTACTTCAAACTCTTCATTGGATCAGCAACATAGTCCAGTCCTTATCTACTTTTCCATTATCTTATTCACAATTGCTTTCTTGTCTTTGCTATGTATTATTGTTGATTGACAAAATCTGGTTGCTAAAGCAACAAAACGTGAAATGAAAGTAATTATTCTGTACCTTTAATTGCATAACCAATAATTCATTGCAAAGGGCAGAGTTACTATAAGCCCTGTTTGACTCCTTCAATATTTCTAACAAATCTCATGCCTATCACTTATCATACTTCCCATCCCTGATTCCTGCTTCCTTTACTAAAATTTGTAACATTTTTGAAGATGAATAAGCAAATTGCCGATGTAACTTTAATACATATGGCTTTTTGTATTCTGAATTTCTATCCTTGATGTCAATAATTTCTTTAGTGGAGAGATTATGTTCCATTAAAGGAATACAATAGTGTCCCAATTATGTACATGGAAACCTCACAGATTTCCCTATAAAATAGCTTTGTCATTTTCCAGTTTAATCTGTGCTTTCTTGATTAATGGCCTATTTATGAACAATTGTATTTCTCTGGACATTACATCTGTGCTAATAAAATGATTGCCTTGATGTGGAGGTGCCAGCGTTGGACTGGGGTGGACAAAATCAGAAGTCACACAACACCAGGCTATAATCCAACAGCTTTATTTGAAATCATACAAGCTTTCAGAGCACTGGCCTTTCGTCAGGTGTAGCTGACAAAGGGGCTGCGCTCTGAAAGCTTGTGTGATTTAAAATAAACCTGTGTTTTTTAAAAATTTATTCATTTTGTGGGATGTGGTGTTGCTGGCTGGGCCAGCATTTATTGTCTATCTCTAGTTGCCCTTGGGAAGGTGGTGGTGAGCTGCCTTCTTGAACTGCTCAGTCCACCTGCTGTCGGTCGATCCACAATACCATTAGAGACGGAATTCCATGATTTTGACCCAGCAACATTGAAGGAACGCTGATATATTTCCTAGTCAGGATGGTGTGTGACTTGGAGGGGAATTTGAAGGTTATGGTGTCCCCATTTATATGCTGCTCTGGTCCTTTACGATGGAAGTGGGTGTGGGTTTGGAAGTTGCTCTTCAAAGATGTTTGGCAAACTTCTGCAGTTGGTACACACGGCTGATACTGAGCATCAGCGGTGGAGGGCGTGGATGCTTTTGGATGTTCTGCCAATCAAGTCGGCTGCTTTGTCTTGGATGGTGTCAAACTTCTTGAGTGTTGTTGGGCTGCACTCATCCAGTCAAGTGAAGAGTATTCCATCACACACTTGTGACTTGTGAATGGTGGACAGGCTTTGAGGAGTCAGGAGATGAGTTACTCACCAAAGTTTTCCTAGCTTCTGACCTGTTCTTGTAGCCACTGTGTTTATGTGGTGAGTCCAGTTAAGTTTCTGGTCAATGATAACTTCCAGGATGTTGATAGTGGGGATTCAATGATGGTAATGCCATTGAATGTCAAGGGGCAGTGGTTAAATTGTCTTATATTGAAGATGGTCATAACCAGGCATGTGTGTGGAGCGCATATTACTTGCCAATTGTCAGCCCAAGCTTGGATATTGTCCAGATCTTGTTGCATTTGAACTTGGACTGCTTCAATATCTGAGGTGTTGTGAATGATGCTGAATGTTGTGCAATCATCGGTGAACATCCCCAATTCTGACCTTATAATAGAGAGTAGATCATTGGTGAAACAGCTGAAGATGGTTGAACCAAGGACTCTACTCTGAGGAACTCATTCAGAGATGTCCTGGAGCTGAGATGGCTGATCTCCAACAACCCACAACCATCTTCCTATCTGTTTGCACAATTTTGCACCCTGATATCCATTGTTTCCAGTTTTGCCAGAGTTCCTTGATGCCTTCTCATTTGAATGCAGCTTTGATGTCAAGGACTGTCACTCTCACCTCACCTCTGGAATTCAGTTCTCTTGTCTATGTTTGGTCCAAGGCTGTGATGAGATCCGGAGCTGAGTGGCCCTGGCAGAACCCAAACTGGGTGTCACTGAGCACGTTACTGCTGAGGAGGTGCTGTTTGATAGCACTGTTGATGACACCTTCCATCACTTTACTGATGATCAACAGTAGACTGACGGGACGGAAATTGACCGGGTTGGATTTGTCCTGCTTTTTATGTGCAGGACATACATGGGCAATTTTCCACATTGTCAAGTAGATACCAGTGTTGTAATTTTACTGGAAGAGCTTGGCTAGGGCAGTGGCAAGTTCTGGCACACAAGTCTTCAGTATAATTGCTGGAATGTTGTCAAGCCTGTAGCCTTTTCAGTATTCAGTGTCTCCAACCTGGTTGACTATAACTTGGTATAGCGTGACTTCTGACTTAATAAAATAATTGATTCTGGCTACTTTACAATGAATAATCACTCTTTTCAAAGATTCTAATGTCTTATCATCCTCAATTTGGAAACTGACTGAGCTTTGTTCTGATTGCTATTACTCACAATATCTAGATAGGATTTCAGGTGTTAGTCTATTCCACATATTGTAGATGTGCATCCACAATGCACAATTGAAAGACTCTGCCACCAGCATGTTCATCACTGGACTGAAATTTCTTATGACCAATAAAATGCTCTCTCTTTAATTTCTATCTCAAACATTTTTTTACCAAATCTTGCATTTCATGTTTAATTTAAAATATTTTAAGATACTGGCTTAATGATACACTGAATCATGCCTGAAACATTGATTGACTATACCTTGAACATATAGAGACAGAGTCATACAGCATGGAAGTAGGCCCTTCAGGGAGGAGAAAGTGAGGACTGCAGATGCTGGAGACCAGAGTTGAAAGGTATGGTGCTGGAAAGGTGCAGCAGGCCAGGCATCATCCAAGGAGCAGGAGAATCGACGTTTCGGGCATTAGCCCTTCTTGAGGAATGAGGCTTGGCCCTTCAGTCCAACTCATTCGCATTGATTAGACATCCCAATCTGACCTAGTCTCATTTGCCAGTGTTTGGCATATCCCTCTAAACCTTTCCTATTCAAGTACCCATCTAGATGCCTTTTAAGTGTTGTAATTGTACCTGAGTCCTCCACTTCCTTTGGCAGCTTGTTACATACATGCACCACCCTCTGCGTGGAAAAGTTAACCCTCAGGTTCTTTTTAAATCTTTCACCTTAAACATATGACATGGTGGCTCAGTGATTAACACTGCTGCCTCACAGCGCCAGGGACCTGGGTTTGATTCCCACCTTGGGCCACTGTTTATGTGGAATTTGAACATTCTCCCCATGCCTGTGTGTATTTCCTCCCACAGTCCAAAGATGTGCAGATTAGGTGAATTGGCAATGCTAAATTGCCCTTAGTGTTAGGTCCATTAGGCAGGTGTAAATATAGGGTAGAGGAATGGGTCGGTTTGGGTTACTCTTAGGAGGGTTGGTGTGGACTTGTTGGGCCAAATGGCCTGTTTCCACACTGTGGCAATTTATTCTTTGGCCTTGAGTTTAAGACTCCCCCACCCAAGGGAAAATACCTTGCCTATCACCCTATCCATGCTCCTTGTGATTTTAGAAACCTCTATAATGTCCCCCTCAGCCTCTGACACTCCAGGGAAAAATGTCCCCAGCCTATTCAGCATCTCCCTACGGCTCAAATCCTCAAGTCCAAGCAACATCCTTGTCAATATTTTCTGCAACTTCTCAAGTTTCTCAACATCCTTCCTATACAAGGGAGACCAGAATTACATGCAGCCTATTCCAAAAGCAGTCTAACCAATGTCCTTTACAACCTTAATGTAATTTCCTAACTCCTATATTCAATATTATTACCAATGAAGGCAAGCATGCCAAATGCCTCCTTCAGCACTCTGTCTATGCATGACTCAACTTTCATGGAGTTTGGCAATGCTTCCCAGGTCTTTGCCATTAATTATATAAGTTCTGCCCTGGTTTGCCTTACCAAAATACAGTATCTGACATTTATTTAAATTAAACTCCATCTGCCACTCATTAGCCCATCTGATCAAGTTCCATTGTATTCTGAGATAATCGTCTTCACTGATGACTGCACCATCTATTTTACTGTCATCTGCAAACTTACCAAACATGCTTCCTACATTCTCACCCAAATTGTTTATATAAATTACAAATAGCAATGAACCAGCACTGATCCTTGTGGCACCCCACTGGTCACGGGCCTCCAGACCAAAAAAACAACTCTCCACCTCCAACCTCCGTCTCCTACCTTCAAGCAAATCAACTGGCTAGCTCCCACTTGATCCCATGAAGCACTTTGATGAAATCCATCTGTCTACCGCTCTGCCTTCATCAATCTTCTTTGTAATCTCTTTCAAATTTCAATCAAGTTCATGAGACATGACTTCCCATGCACAATGCCATGCTGACCATCTCTAATCAGTCCTTGCCTTTCTAAATGCAAGTAACTCCTGTCCCTCAGAATCCCCTTCAACAACTTACTCCCACTGACATTAAGCTCAGGGACCTGGGTTTCATTCCCACCTGTTCTCTGGCTTTTCCTTACAATCCTTCTTAAATAATGGCACCGCATTAGCTAACTTCCATTCCTCCAGCACCTCACCCATTACTATCAATGACACAAGTGTCTCAGCAAGGTCCCAGCAATCTCTTCCATAGCTTTGTATGAAGGTCTGGGAAACACCTCATCAGATCCTGGGGATATATCTACATTTAAGACCTCCAGCACATCCTCTTCTGGAATATGAACTCTTTTTAAGACATCACTATTTATTTCCCTAAGTTTCCTAGCTTCCATGTAACTCTCCACAGTTAACACTGACACAAAATATTCATTCAGTATCTCACCCATCTCATGCGGGTCCACATGTAGATGGCCTTTAAGGGGCCCTATTCTCTCCCTAGTTAGTCTGTTGCCTTTAATGCATTTGTAGGATCAGTTTGAATTGTCCTTAACTCTACTTACCAAAGCTATCTTATGTTCCCTTTTTGCCCTCCTGATTTCTCTTTTAAGTGTACTTAAATGTACTGTCTTTATACGCTAAGGATTCACTCAATCTCAACCGGCTATACCTGATATATGCCTCCTTTTTCTTGACCAGAATCTCAATTTCTCCAGTCACCCAGCATTCCCTACACCTAACAGCCTTGCCCTTCACACTACCAGGAACATGCTATCTTTGAACTCTTATTATCTCCTTCTTAAATACCACCCACTTCTCAACAGCTCCTATTCCTGCAAATAACCCATCTCCCATCAACTTTTCTGTCTAAGTTCCTGTTTAAAACCACCAAAATTGGCCTTACTCCAATTTAGAACTTTAACTTTTTGATCGGATCTATTCTTTTCCACAACTATTTTGAAACTAATAGAATTGTCATCACTTACGCCAAAATGCTCTCCCACTTGTACCTCATTCACTTACCCTGCCTTATTTCCCAACAGAAGATCAAGTAATGCTCCTTCTCTAGTAGATACGTACACATATTGAATGAGATAGTTTTCTTGTACACACTTAAAAATTTCTCCTCATCCAAGCCCTTAAACTATCATAGTTCCAGTCTATGTTTGAAAAGTTAAAATCCTCTACCATGGTGATAGTGAGACCTGCACATGCTGGAAAGCCAGAGTCGATAAAATGTGGTGCTGGAAAAAAACACTTGTCAAGCAGCATCGGAATAGTTGACATTTCTGACAGGATCCTTCATCAGGACTGGAAAGGATCGTGCCCGAAATATCGATTCTCCTGCTCTTCTGATGCTATTTGACCTGCTATGCTATTTCCAGCTCCACAGTTTATCGACTCCAAAATCCTTTACCATTACAACCCTATTTTTCTTACAGCTTTCTGCAATCTCCTTACATATCTGCTTCTCAAGTTCCCGCTGACTACTGGGGGGAGGCTGTAATATAATCTCAACTAGGTGATGATCCCTTTCTTATTTTTGAGTTCCAACCACATGATGATCTCCCAGGAATATCCTCCTATGGGCGGCACGGTGGCACAGTGGTTAGCACTGCTGCCTCACAGCGCCTGTAGACCCGGGTTCAATTCCCGACTCAGGCGACTGACTGTGTGGAGTTTGCACGTTCTCCCCGTGTCTGCGTGGGTTTCCTCCGGGTGCTCCGGTTTCCTCCCACAGTCACAAAGATGTGCGGGTTAGGTGAATTGGCCAAGCTAAATTGCCCGTAGTGTTAGGTAGGGGGTGAATGTAGGGGTATGGGTGGGTTGCGCTTCGGCGGGTCGGTGTGGACTTGTTGGGCCGAAGGGCCTGTTTCCACACTGTAAGTCTAATCTAAAAAAATGCAGCTGTACTATTCTCCCTAACCAAAACTGCTACTCCCCCTTCTCTCTCGCCTCCCTTTCTATCCTTCCTAGAGGATCTATGCCCCAGAAGATTAAGCTGCCCGTCCTGTCCATCTGTGAGCCATGTTTCTGTAATAGCTATGATATTCCAGTCCCATGTCCCAGCCATGCCATAAGCTGTCAGGCTTCTTGCATTGAAGTAAATGCCGTTTAATTTATCAGTCTTAACTCATTCTCTATCTTGATCTTGCCTGCCTTGACTATTTAACTTGCTCCCCTTACCTACTGTGTCAGCCTCAGCCTTTTCTCTTTACTCACTATCGCTTTGGTTCCCCCCGCAGCACCTCCTTACTAGTTTAAATTCTCCCAAGTAGCACTACCAAATTTCCCCACAAGGATATTAGTCTCCTTCCAATTCAAGTGGAACTCTTATAGAAGGCATTTCTACCCCAAAGAGATCCCAATGGTCCAAATATGTGAATCCTCCCCTCTGCATCAGCTCCTCAGCAACACAGCCTTATCCTTCTACTCTCATTAGCATTTGGCACCAGTAGTAGTCCAGATGTTACCACCGTTGAGGACCTACTTTTTAATCTCCTGCCTAGTTTCCTATATTCTGTCTGCAGAATCTTATTCCGTTGCCTACCTAAACCATTGGTACCAAAATGCTGGTCACTCTTCCCTTTCAGAATATTTTGCATCCTCTCCGAGACATCCTTGAAACTGTCACCACGACGGCAATATACCATCCTGCTGTCTCGCTGATGACCAGAGAAACACTGTCTGTGCCCCAGACTCGAAAGCCGCCTTGGAACCTGACGTACCTCTCATTACAGTAGAATTAGTCATGGTACCAGAAACCTAGCTGTCAGTATTACACTCTCCTGAGAGGTCATTCCCGCTACATTATCCAAAACGGCCTACCTGCTTGAGATGGGGATAGCCACAGGAGACTCCTGCATTGCCTGGCTACCTCTCCTACCATTCCTAGTGGTCAACTGTCTACCTGACTGTCTCTGCAGTGTCTCCACCTTCCTGAAACTGGTATCACACCCCCTTGCTCTTGTATACTCTACATTGCCTCTAACTGCCGATCCATGTGATCTCCAGGATTCTCAATCAAATACTTTCAACGAAAAACAAACACAACACACTTTGTTCAAAAAATAGCATTAGCACAGTCTTACTGCTCCAAAACACTGCTCTGGGATAACTTAATACCTATCCTTAATACTAAAAGACATTCAAGAGACAGATCACAGTATAAACATAAAAAAGTGCCCTCACCTTACTCACTGTTATGGATTTACAAAAGCAAAACAGATTAAAATTTAGAAATCTTATAAGTTAGCTGACCAGGTTAAAAAAAAATCAAAGGTTGTCCTCTTCTGTAGCTTCAGGCACTGATTGTTTATTCAGACCTCTGAAATCAGCAATGAAACTTAAATGCTTGTTTGTTGTTTTAGTGAAACCTGATTTCCAGAGCCCTTGTTTAATGTCTCATCCTGACAGCTGTGAATCTACAGTCAGTTCACAGTGATGCAGTGGTTAGCACTACAGCCTCACAGCACCAGGGACCCGGGGTCGATTCCAGCCTCGGGTTACTGTCTGTGGGGAGTTTGCACATTCTCCCTGTGTCTGCGTGGGTTTCCTCCCACAGTCCAGAGATGTGTAGGTAAGGTGTATTGGCCATACTAAATTGCCCATAGTGTTAGGTGCATTAGCCAGAGGGAAATGGGACTGTGTGGGCTACTCTTCGGAGGGTCGGTGTGGACTTGTTGGGCCGAAGGGCTTGTTTCCACACTGTAGGGAATCTAATCTAATCTAATTTCTATCAAGCAATGATTGCATTCTTGTGCAATCCCATGTCATAGAAAAATTGCAAGTTGGGGCAGCACGGTGGCTCAGTGGTTAGCACTGCTGCCTCATAGCACCAGGGACCTGGGTTCGATTACCACCTCGGGCGACTGTCTGTGTGAAGTTTGTACATTCTCCCTGTGTCTGTGTGGGTTTCCTCCCACAATCCAAAAAATGTGCAGGTCATGTGAATTGGCCTTGCTAGATTGCTCATAATGTTAGATGCATTAGTCAGGGGTAACTGTAGGGGAATGGGTCTGGGTGGGTTACTCTTCGGAGGGTTGGTGTGGACTTGTTGGGCCAAAAGGCCTGTTTCCACACTGTAGGTAATCTAATCTAGAAACACCGCTTAAAGTGCTGGTAATGTAATCATGTTACATCATGATTACAACACACATTTAAAAAGTTTGCACTTTAAAAACTGTACCACAATTTGTCAATTGCATTACAGCGAATTCATATTGACGAAATGCGCGTTATAGCAGAAACAACTGTACACTTATTGGCTGCTTCATAAAAGCCAATCTCTGAGTGATATGCATTTCCTCAGACTCTGACTTTGCCAGATGGTTGATCTCTTGAAACTCTCTTTCCTTACCTCCTTGTAAGGTTTTTTTTTAATATATAAAGTTCCAAAAACAATGCGACAACTTGTAAAATAAAAACAGCAATTACTGTCCCAAGGAAGTGAGTAAATCTAGCTGAGTGCTGAAAAAAACCCTCAAACCCAAGAGCAGCTCTCACAGCCATGATCCTCCACTATCCACCATTTATCTTCTTGTTTCTTGGGTTCATTTTCTTATTGTAAATCCAAAATTCTCTTCACTTCTCAAAAATTATCAACTGCACTTCTGTAAGTATTTCAACTCATTTCAGTTCTCCTTTTGTACAGTTGCTTGCAATCTGTATCAAGGCAGCCTCACCAATTTATTAATATTGTGTCCTCCATTTTCTGCTGCATCACTGATTGCCCCCGTGTGCTGTGAATGTAGTTGGACACGTAGGATCAAGCAAAAATCTCCAACTAAAATACTGGACAGAACTATGGACAATCTTTCAATATTGAAAATACTGTGGTGGGGGGCAAAGGAGCTAAGAGATAAATGGAAGGGAGTGAGGCAAGGGGGAAGGTAGCTGGGAATGCGATAGGGAGTGATGGTTAGAGCGGAGGGTGGAGTGGATAGGTGGGAAGGAAGGTGGACAGGTAGGACAGTATGGGGCCTACAGAGATACTTGACATTCAACCTCGATCAAAACCTATTCACACATACTCTAACCATCGGAAAGCCAACTAACTTCAGAACAGAACATCTAAAGCTTAAAGAAAACTACAGATTTGAAGGGAGACAATAGGGTTCAGAGTCAGTATAACTGCTAGTCCCAATCTCCAAGTGCCTTTGTCAAAAGAAGCTTCTGTATGAACAACTTCGCCACAGGCTTCCACCCCAACAAGCAGCTTCCGATGCAAGACCCAAGAGAAACAAATCCTAGAGCTATCCAAACAAGAGCTTCCAGACAAGGTTCTATCCTGAACCAAGAGAATTGACAGCAAGAACCTCAATAGCCAGGTGCACTTCAAAGCCTCATTTTGAATGGTGAGCATAAACTCCCAAGACTCTAATGTTCCGAACTAGCCAGCAGAGAGGGGAAAGCGGGTGGGGTGACAGGATAGGAAGTCTGATTAAAGAGTCTGAAATTAAACACTGTTGTTTCCTATACTTCAGTAGAATAAGGTTCCAGTATAATTAGTCTAGCTAATAACATATTTAATAGTACTATTTTCTCTGTATAATTGATTGTGACAATTTCCTTGTTTATTGCATTTACCTATTTTTCTGGTATTATACTTACCTTTTGTATTTTAAATAAGCACAGAGATTCTTTTGGCCTGAAACTCCTGTCTACATCCTCATCATTTCACATTCCCTAAATATGTCTGGTGTCCAGAACCAGAGATCTTGGAGTGATTTGAACCACTTAAAAATCAGCTAACATCTGATTGAGTGGCACGGTGGCTCAGTGGTTAGCACTACTGCCTCACAGCACTAGGGTCCTTGGTTCGATTCTAGGCTTGGGTGACTGTGTCGAGTATGTACATTCTGACTGTGTGGGTTTCCTCTGGGTGCTCTGTTTCCTCCCCCACTGCACAAAGATGTGCAGGTCAAGTGAATTGACCGTGCTAAATTGCCCATTGTTATGGTGCATTAATCAGAGGGAAATGTGTCTGGGTGGGTGACTCTTTGGAATGTTGGTGTGTACTGGTTGGGATGAAAGGCCTGTTTCCACATTGTAGGGAATTTAAAACCAGAATCCTACAGAATGAAATACATTCCTAGAATTTGTTTTAGTACTTCTGACATTTGTTCCTGTTATGTATGTTAATCTACAACTTTAATTCCCAAATCTAGAAGTCGGTCATACTTGATACCTTGGCACAGTCTTAACATAAATGTTAGATTGGGGAATTTCCAAGTGAAATTTCTGCAGTTCTGCAAAGAACCTCCTGAATTCCATTATGTATTCTTCATTAGTACTGTCTGCAGTCTTTCTAAATTTGTCAAATTCTGACCATATCTCATAAGCACCTTTTTGATAAATTTTATTCATGCGGTTCACAATCTTAACAACCATCATCCATGTTCAAATCATCAGCCTTAAGTTCCAAAAACACTTTCCTTCTTATCTTGCTTCTGAATGGTAATAAAAGTTGTTACAATGTCAAAAGAGTGTACGGTCATTTTAAGGCAGACTTGCTTTTTCTGAGCTGAGAGATTGGGATAGCACATGTGTTGTAATTAGCTGACAGATGCAGAGAGTGCTGAGAATTGATAATATGTAATGATCACCTTGAGGTTGTGTTTTGATGTTAAGGCAACCAGGTTTGAATTTATCAAATTAATTTATATTATGTCCAGGATACCAAAAATTTGATCTAATTGTATTGACAACATCGGAGCAATGAGAGGGTACGATGTTGGGGATTTAAAAAGGAAGGGCATTTTGAAAATTATTGAGAGCCAAATGCCACCTGAAGAAATAAACATTTTGCTCTCAAAAGAAATCTCTCAGAAGGCATCATCTATAAGGGTACCAAGAAATTATATGCAACCACACTTGCAGACAAAATTAAGAAGTTAATACAATTGGAGGGATGAATGGAAAGAAGCCAACATAAGTGATTGTGTGGACTTTGAGAGATTAAGTTGATTTAACGTTCAATAATTGTGTTATTGAAGCAGCATTTTAATAGAGTTGGGATCAGATTATTTAGTGTTCACTGTTAGAGGTAGAAAAATAAATTGTTATTTTTTCTTTAAACAGTGGAGCTCGGGGTTTTCTTTCACTCAATCACACTTTTAGCAGATTGAGGCAAACTTTTGTGGGGTGTTAGTTTTAATCAGCAGAGGGGTTTGCCCTCTGTATTGTAACAATGTGCTAAAACTATACCTTATTTTGTTTTTGGTAAATAATTAAGCTAATTCCATATCTTAATTTCATTGTTCAACTGATTATATGACTAATTTTCAAAGAACAAGATGTTAATTATGTCCCATTATATTCACCTTGACTCAATCATCCTCTACTACAACTCCAGTCTACTTTTAGTGACAGTTTGATTTCAATTAACTACATATACTCCATAAATCTCACATCCTACTTATTACTAGCTCCCCATATTTATACAAGAAAAAGTGAGGAATGCAGATGCTGGAGATCAGAGCTGAAAATGTGTTGCTGGAAAAGTGCAGCAGGTCAGGCAGCATCCAAGGAGCAGGAGAATCGACGTTTCGGGCATGAGCCCTTCTTCAGGAATGAGGAAAGTGTGCCAAGCAGGCTAAGATAAAAGGTAGGGAGGAGGGACTTGGGGCAGGCGCGTTGGAAATGCGATAGGTGGAAGGAGGTTAAGGTGAGGGTGATAGGCCGGAGAGGGGTGGGGGCGGAGAGGTCAGGAAGAAAATTGCAGGTTAAGAAGGTGGTACTGAGTTCGAGGGTTGGGACTGAGACACGGTGGGGGAAGGGGAAATGAGGCAGTGGAAGGTAACTGGTAGGTATGGCAGGAAAGGAAAACTGGAGAAATCTGAGTTCATCCCTTGTGATTGAAGGGTTCTTAGGCGGAAGGTGAGGTGCTCTGACTCCAGCTGTCATGTTGCTATGGTCTGGCGATGGAGGAGTCCAAGGACCTGCACATCCTTGGTGGAGTGGGAGGGGGAGTTGAAGTGTTGAGCCATGGGGTGGTTTGGTTGGTTGGTCTGGGTGTCCCAGAGGTGTTCTCTGAAATGTTCCGCAAGTAGGCGACCTATCTCCCCAATATAGAGGAGGCCACATCCAGTGCAGTGGATGCAGTAAATGATGTGTGTGGAGGTGCAGGTAATTTGTGGCGGATATGGAAGGATCCCTTGGGGCCTTGGAGGGAAGTAAGGAGGGAGGTGTGGGCGCAAGTTTTCCCTTGGGGCCTTGGAGCAACCGCAAGAAATGCAAGGCCTCCTTCTTCAAAGACCGCAATTTCCCACCAGATGTGTTCGACAATGCTCTCCACCACATCTCCTCCACTTCCTGCTCCTCTGCCCTTGAGCCCCGCCCCACCAATTGCCACCAGGACAGAACCCCACTGGTCCTCACCTACCACCCCACCAACTTCCATATCCATCGTATCATCCGTCGTCATTTCCGTCACCTCCAAACGGACCCCACCACCAGGGATATATTTCCCTCCCCTCCCCTATCAGCGTTCCGAAAAGACCGCTCCCTCCGTGACTCCGTTGTCAGGTCCACACCCCCCACCAACTCAATCTCCACTCTCAGCACCTTCCCCTGCAACCGCAAGAAATGCGAAACTTACGCCCACACCTCCCCCCTTACTTCTCTCCAAGGCCCCAAGGGATCCTTCCGTATCGGCCACAAATACACCTGCACCTCCACACACATCATTTATTGCATCTGCTTCACCCGATGTGGCCTCTTCTATTTTGGGGAGACAGGCCGCCTACTTGCGGAACGCTTCAGGGAACACCTCTGGGACATCCGGACCAACCAACCCAACACCTCGTGGCTCAACACTTCAACTCCCATTCCCATTCCACCAAGGACATGCAGGTCCTTGGACTCCTCCATCGCCAGACCATAGCAACACGACGGCCGGAGTCAGAGCGCCTCATCTTCTGCCTAGGAACCCTCCAACCACAAGGGATGAACTCAGATTTCTCCAGTTTTCCTTTCCCGCCGTACTGACCAGTTCCCTTCCACTGCCTCATTTCCCCTCTCCCACCTTGTCTCAGTCCCAACCCTTGAACTCAGCACCACCTTCCTAACCTGCAATCTTCTTCCTGATCTCTCCGCCCCCACCCCCACTCCGGCCTATCACTCTCACCTTAACCTCCTTCCACTTATTGCATTTCCAACGCCCCTCCCCCAAGTCCCTCCTCCCTACCTTTTATCTTAGCCTGCTTGGCAGACTTTCCTCATTCCTGAAGAAGGGCTCATGTCCAAAATGTCGATTCTCCTGCTCCTTGGATGCTGCCTGACCTGCTGCACATTTTTAGCACCCCATATTTATACAGCCAATACATATAGAATTAATACATCCTTCATGTATTCCTTCATTCCATTAGGTTTCAGGCATTCCTTCAGGCCACATTAGACAGTAACAAATGAAACATAGAAGCAGCTTGGGTAATTGTGATCAAGACAAGTGCTTATATTAAATAAAACATGAATAAAGTCTGGCTGAACTAACTAATCAGTGCTTGTGTTACAATTTTTATGTATAACACTGCTATGGTTATTCATTCAGTTGGCAGACTGTGTGTTCAAGTCCATCCTCAGATTCTCAATGTTCAACCTTGAGGCTCTGAGATAAGAGTGTTAATAATTAAATCAAGCTAATAGTTAGAAAACAGTGAATAAGTGATTGGATTCATCATTCTCATTCAATTCTCTGATCCTGTGTAATGCATTATGCCATAGACAGTGTCCAGGATATTCAGCTTCAAAGAAAAGGCTGTATCAATCTCTTGTTGTCCAAGGTACAGTAATTATATTCTAACTTAACATTGTACATTATGTAGGTTAGGAAATGGGCATAATCTTCTCAGAGTGCCAATAATTTGTGAATATCTCTGGATTGTTCATTTTATTATCTCTTTGTTTTCCATCAATTTTTCCCTCTTCCACCTTTAATACTGAAATAATTATCTGCTACAAATTCAAGTATTCTCATTTTAAGAGTAAGCCAAAGTACTGAGATTGCCAGAATTTTGAACTATTTCAGGAAGGGATAGAACCACCACCAACATGAACATTTCTGTGTTTAACATTAATATACCCCATCCATCTCTGAATAGTAATCAGAATGGGGAGTCTGGCTGATTATTGCCATCATGAACTTGAGAATTCTGAGTTTTGTTGTTTGTTGTTATGAACTGCTGAAGATGGGTGAATTGGGTCCCTTTTCGTCCACCCCCCCAGCTGGTTTTAACAAAGATTTCTGTTCTTCGCAGCACATTGCTACACCTCTTCCCAATTAAAATGTAGTTTCATGTTTATCTTCAATGGTAATAATAAGGAGCAAATTGCAAGGTTTTCTGAAGTTAAAAAAAACAAGTTTATTGTCTGCTGAACCTCCCCCAAAAATAAGAGAAATACATGACATTGCCACTACCCTCGATGAACTTTCATCTGAAATCAGTTAAATTATCAGCAGGCTATTCATTGTTGTGATATTTGTTGATTTTGTTGAGATACCTCATAGTTTTGGGAGAAAATTCTTAGTCATTCTTGAGCTTTATAATAAATAAATAGTCTCTGCCTCCTGCAGTTCGACAGGTCCATAAAAACTCTTGCAAATTTTTATAGATGCATCATAGAAAACATCCTATCAGCATGCATCACAGCGTGGTATGTCAACTGCTCTTCCCAAGTCCGTAAGAAACTAGAGTTATAAGCACAGCCCAATACATCATACAAACCAGCCTTCCACCCATTGACTTAATCTGTACTTCCTGCTGCCTCAGGAAAGCGACAACATAATCAAAGCCCCCTCCCATCCTGCTAATACTCTCTTCCACTTCTCTTCTGTTGGGCAGAAGATATGTAAGTTTGAATACACAGATGAACAGATTCAGGAACAGCTTCTTCCCCGCTGTTATCAGACTTTTGATTGGACCTTTTAAATGTTAATGATCTCTGCACTTTCTCCACAGCTGTAACACTGTATCCTGCATTCTGTTCTGTTACCCTGATGCACTAGTATAACCTGCCTGTATATAGCACGTAACACATACCTCAGTACACATGACATTAATAAATCAAATTAAATAATGTCAAAGAGTTGTTGAAAGAGTTGTAATGCCAAGTAGAGATCGAAATGGAAACCTTCTGTTGGAGGCAGAGGCAACACTGAGGGATTAAATGAACACTTTGTATTACCTTTTAACAAGGATGAGGACTTTACCAAAGCTACTGTAAACAAAACGATTGTCAGGATACAGTGTGATCGAGAAGGAGAAGAAAGTGAGGACTGCAGATGCTGGAGGTCAGCATCAAGAGAGTGGTGCTGGAAATGCACAGCAGGTCAGGCAGCATCCGAGGAAAGGCTTATGCCTGCAATGTCGACTCTCCTGCCCCTCAGATGCTGCCTGACTTGCTATGCTTTTCCAGCATCACACTCTCGACTACAGTGTGATTAAAACAGATCAGGAGCAGTGTCACAATGATATAAAATATGAATTATTGATTTTTGAATTCCATTTTCTGATCTAATGCCAGGAACTTCCATGGACCCAAATGGATTAAAAGAGAGACAACCGATTCTGATGTAAATCAGTTAACAGACATCACTGGACCACACAGGTGACCAAGTTTCAGGAAAGCAAAGTGGTTAGGCAAAAGTTGGTGAAATAAAATTAATATTTTATCCAAAGGCAGTAAAACTAACCAGCAAGCTGCCCATTGGAGGCACAAAGAGGACCTCAATTCCCATTTTGATTTACACCTACATGAAAGTGTTCATACATTAGAGATAATCATACAGCACAGACACAGAATCTTTGGCCTAACTTGTTCATGCTGACCAAGTTTCCTACCCTGGGGACTCCCCTACCCTGGATAAAGGACTTTGGCTATTCACCTTATCTCTGCCTCTCATAATTTTATAAACCTCCATAAAGTCATCCCTCCGCCTCCTATGATCCAGTGTAAGAAGTACCAGCCACTCCCTATAACTTAAACTGTCTAGTCTTGGTAACAGTTTTGTAAATCTTTTCAATACCCTTTCCATTTTAATAACATCCTTCCCGTAGCAGGGCGATCAGAATTGTGTGCAGCACTCCACATGTGGCCTTTCCAACATCCTGTACAGCCAAAACATGACGTTCCAACTCTGGTACTCAGTGCTCTGACAGATGAAGCCAAGCATGCCAAATGCCTTCTTCATCACTCTGTCTACCTGTGACATCACTTTCAAGGAACAATGTACCTGCACTGCTAGATCTCTGTTTGACAATGCGTCCCCAGGGCCCTAATATTAACTGTGTAAGTCCTGCCCTGGTGTGTCTTACCAAAATTTACTCTCATTTACTTACTCACATTTATCTGCATTAAACTCCATCTACCAGTCTTCAGTTGGCACAGTTGATCAAGATCCTATTGTACTCTTGGACAGTCTTCTTTGCTCTCCAATATATCACCAATTCTGGTGTCATCTGCAAACTTACAATCATGCCTCTTATATTCTCATCCAAATCATTTGCTTAAATGATGAAACATCGGATAGAGCCTCACCTATTTCAGACATAGAATACACAAAAAAAAACCTGGTATTTCAAGATTAAGCTAATGGCAGAGTGTGAACTGAAGCAAAGGATACAACATTGAACACAGGCTGAGAACTGCCTATCCATTGCTCCACAAGGAAAAAAAATGCTCAGGGATGATACAGATTAAAAAGAAAATTTAGGACATTGCATTTATCCTTTCAGTTCTCAATCTTCACAATTGCTGATAGCCAAAGACATTAATTAAACAGCCATAGTCTCAGGTTAAGGGACCTTAAACCACCTTAAGGGACCTTAAACCACCTTATCCTTCACAGTGGACAGTATTCTCCTTTAACACTGTATCAGTGTGAGAACCCACTTGATTTCACAGATACGCTTGACTTTAAGTCTTCATCATTTTTCTTTCCACTCAAAACTTTGTGATTGGTTTCTTAATGTGCAAATAAAATTAGTTAATTACACCTTTCTTTTGGAAAAACAGATATTGCCTTAAAAATAACTTAATATTCTTATGATGGGGCCAACTGTGGAGGTTGAAAAGAGGAGAAGCAATTTATCTCTCCTCAGCTGGACAGAACATTAGATACTGGAAAGGCTGGGTGTAAGACATTTGGACCAGATTGGATGCATCTAAGTTGCTATGTTTGGAGTTTCAAATGGAGTTTTGTAGAATACCACATATTAGCAAAATTTAAACGCAAGAAATAAAAGGAATGGTAAATGTATTTCAACATGATTCAATTAATGCATTAATTAATTCAATTCAATCACTCTCTCATCAATGTTAAATTACTTCTTATATTGAAAGTTGACTAATCGCCTCTCCAAATTTTTTGCAATGTATTGTGTTGAAGACAGACTGCATAAATAGCTGCAAAATATCTTAAATGTGGTCTCTTCACTCTTCACTGGTTGCAAACTTTTTATGAGTTTTTTTAATGCAGATTATTAATATACAGGTGCAAATCTGTTTAATTAGCATGTATCCCTATGACAATACATTGAACGGCTTATTTATGTGTGTCAGCAAATCAACAGATTGAAATATTAAATCACAATATCATTTGACTTTTTTAAATGTTGCAATCATTTGTATTTAATACCAAAACCCCTGCAAATAAAACTTCATGAAAATCCCCCCTTACTGACGTTTCACTACAATAAAATACTTTTAGCTGAAATTATTTCTGGAATCATCGAATAAACAGAATGGTTTTTATTATAGCCTTCTCAATATTCCTGATTTATGTTCTCTCAAACTGCTGATCAAAGGATTGTAGAGACTGAACATTTGTTTAGAAAAACTAAATAACAGAAGATAAGGTGAGTTGATAAACGACCGTGTTATATAAAAAAAACTTAAAATGTAGACTTTTTCATTCCCTTTATAATTAGTTTTTCTCACTGAAGTAAATTAACACAAGCTGAAAATCCATAGTTGCCATTTTCCATTTTAAGATACAGCTCTTCAAAGTAGAAAAAACACAATTAATTGGGGAATCAAAATAGTTTTCTTACGAACTGCATTGCGACAAGTGCTCACTTATAAATTTTTAATGCTTAGAGAGTGTATGTACTCCTGATGTGCTATTACATGTTCTGCAGTACTTGATTTTACCACTAGATGTTGCAGTGACCGAATCTCAGAAGGGAAATAGTATGTCATGTATCAACTGTCTCTATTTAAGGAAATATTCCATTAATATTGCATCATAATCTCAGTAGTGATCTATTGAACAACTCAACCAGTATTTGAACTAGCTAAATGTTTCACATTCAAACTCCACTGAGGACTGTCAGATCTTATTGAGGAAGTCTTCATGCAGTGCTTCAATAGATAATCAACTATTTTCCCACTTCAGCATCTGAATGGCAGTCGAAAGTCTTCCATTATTGCCTGAGCCTGAGATGCAATTATTGAAAGCTGCAACAAGGCAGAAAAGCAAGGCAGTTATTTAAACAAGAACAGATATTGTCATCTATGCTGTCACAATGAATAAGGATAGTAAACTATTTTGGAGAGTCATCCAACCTCACAGCTTTAGTTCCCACCATATTGATTGTTTTTCATCATTATGCAACTATGTGTAAGCTGTTTGGGCACAGGTGAGTGTTTATTTTAATGCATTGTGCTACAAAATATGGTTGTGACAGTATTTATTTCATGTAATTGTAATGTTATTCATATAATAAGCAGACCAAAAATAGATTTTAAAATGGCAGAAAAATATGACAAGGATTAAAATCAATTTAAAAAGCAACAGACATTTGCACAACAGAACTTTGTGCTGCATTTTTAGACTGAAGTTTATTTCCTACCCCCAAAATAATTGACCATGTGATATCAATTCGATTTAAATATGACAGAGATGAGTAACTGAAGATGCAAGCTGTGCATTGATCTTAGCTAAGGGATATACATATGGAACAGCATACTTTAGGCATGTGGCTCCACTGGCAGTACTCACCTTTGAACTGGAAAGTTGTAGGTTCAATTCTCACTCCAGAATTTGAACAGAAAAATCAAAGCTAACATTCCTGGGAGCGCTGAACTGTCAGTGAAATGTTAATCTGAGACCCTGTTTACACTTCAAGTGTGTGTGGTGCTATTTCAAAAAAATATCAAGGGGATTATCTCTGGTGTACTGGTCAATACTTACCCCTCAATCAATATTACAAAAATGTATTGGGTCAACTATTGGGTGCTATCCCCTGGAGGAACTTAACTGTGAAGGAAGCTTAAAATCAACTTCTCAATGGCAGTTTGCAACTATGGATCAATTACTTGGAGGTTTGATGGGGTGGCATGGTGGCTCAGTGATTGGTACTTCTGCCTCACAGTGCCAGGGACTCAGGTTTGATTCCACTCTTGGGTCACTGTGTGGAGTTTGCACATTCTCCTTCTGTCTGTGTGGGTTTTCTCCGGCTGCTCTGATTTCCTTCCACAGTCCAAAGATGTGTAGGTTGGGTGGATTGGCTATGCTAAATTGTCCATGGTATCCACGGATGTGCATTTAGGTGAATTAGCCATGGGAAATTCAAGGTTGGAGTAGGTCTGGGTGGGATGCTCTTTTGAGGATTGGTGTGGACTCGATGGGCTGAATGGCCTGGTTCTACACTATGACTGTATGACAAGGAAAGCTTCATGGGAAGTAGTGAGAAGCCCTTTGGCATGTATGCATTTGTTCATTAAAAGACAATCTTGTCAGAATTAAGTGCACCTTTCATACTACGTGCTCTGCAAGCAAGAAGTATGTGTCTTCAAATTCACAACTATGCCTAAGTGGCACACAGCAGGCAAGTTATTCAACATGTCAGAGTTGGAGTGACTAGATGCTGCTTTTTTCTGGAGAATTGTTCACGATAGGCCATGACTGCAATTGATCAGCAGCAAGCTAAAGACAACAGTGTAGACAGGGCTGTCCAAGGGAAAGAGGGAGTTGGTAGTCCTCTGACCTTTCTGAGGTGACAGAGGAAGAATGCTAAATCATGCAGGGAACTTCAATGTCATAAGACCATAGATGCTCGATGGCTGAGAGGGGAAGCAAGGGCCATGCTAGCAAGCTTATTTGCAAAGCTCTGAGACTCGAATGTAATTATGAGGAGCTTAATCATGATGGAATGCATCCTGAGGATGATGAATGGGAGGTTGAAGGTAATTGGGTCGCTAAACTGGGCTGCAACCTCAGCCAGGCAGGAGGGTCTCCTGTTACCATGCTGGAAACGGGACCTCTCACGTTTCCCAGAAACGCTGAGGAGAATCAGCAATTAGGTATCGAGAAACCTGGAGACCACTCATTGTCTCAGAGATAACATACTCCTGAATAGCAAGTGGCAGCAGACGGCATCCTGTCAGGGAAGATCAGGAAGTTTTGCTGCAGTGTAGTGCACTCAGAGAACTGGACTGATGCTCTAAGGCTACAAGGAATGAAAGCCTATCCAGGTGCCCTGTAAATAGGATTCTGGGACCATTAACTTTGTGAGGTGACAGAAATTGGATGCTAGGTGTGGGAGGCGGTAGGGTGGCTGGAAAGTGGACAAGAGTTTAGGAATGATTGAAGTTTCAGTTCTGGGTAGCATGTGGTTTTGGGATTGGCATGATTAGAGGATGTAGAATCAAGAAAAGGAATTGCTGGAAAACCTCACCAGGTCTGGCAACAGAGAAAGCAGAGTTAACGTTTCAGGTCCAGTCACATTTCTTCAGTTCTGAAAACCTGCCGGACCAGCTGAGCAATTTCTGTTCTTGTTTCTAATTTATAGCATCCACTGTTTTTTGTTTTGTTTTTGGTTAGAGGAAGTAGTTGGGATTGTGGTGAGTTGGGAGCTCAGGTCAAGTGGTGCAGTTTGAACCAAAGTGACACCTTTCTAGAGATGTTCTACCTACTTATACATTAAAACATATGTAAAATATTCTGATCCTACTCATTAATCATCAACAACGTACTTCTGGAGCATCCTCATTTAGTGTACCAGGTCTGAAGTGCAATCATTTTGGATTTGAAACGTTAACAGGTTTTCTCTTTCCTCAGACACTGCCAGATTTGCTGAGTTTCTCTGCAACTTCCTGTTTATTTCAGATTTACAACATCTACTAGATCATCGGTTTTGTCCTTCCCAGCTTTGAAAGGGCAATGATATGGTAACAGAAGCAAATGCCAAGTTGTTATCTCCATTTCAGTTTATCAGAAATTTGTCTAATTTGAACCTTTGCAAATGTGACCTACACCTTCAACATTGCATCCTCTGGAAATACAATTCAGCTAAGATGAAAAATGACAACTGAAAATGCTGGAAAATATTCAGATGGCCAATTAGTCTTTGTGGAGAGTCAACAACAATAATTAGCATTTATTTTGCCCTCTTCGCAATCTCTGAAAGCATAGGGTTATAGAGTGGAACCTTTTACTCGGATGATTGCTTGAGGGCAGAAAGACCGTACAGTTAAGCAAGGTGGTGGTGTACCTAAACCTGACTGCCTTCCTGCCTCTGCCAGAATTGTGATCCAAACAGGAGGACTAGGGTCGACTTTCCTTCTCCACTACCATTACCACTCGACATGTAACATGCACAGCAGCTAAAACTATTCAATCAGCCTGTCACCTCCCATTGAGAGGGGGACAGACTCTTGATAAAAAGCACTCAGTGGGAGTCCACCCCTGCCTTTGTTACCCTCTAGATTTCCCATTGTGCCCACGACTCCACACTAACCCCACCACCCATACCGATCACCCTTGAACATATCTCAACCACCCCGTTACATCACTTTGACCCAGGTTGCTCTGTGATTTTGAGACTCTGGTAACTGTCCTTCCAGTATTGGTCACAGCCTCCCTGTTGATGCTACTCAGCTCAATAGCTGCCAGAGCTTGATTCCAAAGGGAGCGTCTGCTGCTGGCCTCGCTTCTACCTGACTGACTTTATTGGGAAAGAGGTATTGCCTGACCTTTGCTGACTCTTCAGTTTGGAGGCGAGACCACCAGTGCCACAACAGGATGAATGATCTTTTATGTCAATTAAGGTGGTGGAGATGAACAGAATTTTAGCAAATGCAAAGTCAGGCAAAAAAGAAGTGGATTTATATTTAAATATGCTTGATGAGGGAGAGGAAGCCAAAGGTGATTCAGAAGCGTAGTACGAGGTAGATTGGAGCTGGTTTAAGCTCTCACTGGTTTCACTCTCCCACTTGAAATATTTCAATGACCTGATTCTCTCCCAGTCTTTCAAAGCAAAATCAAAGCTCTTTTGCTTAAATTAAAAACACAAATTGTGTTTTTATGACAAACCGTCACAAAGGGGCAATTTAGTGTCATTACAATTAACAAACACTACTTCTCAGCACTATGACTGTGTTCAACGTGCATCCAGATGGTTTGTAACTTGAGATAATTGATTTTTGTTCTTGGCAAGCTTCATGCAGCAGAGAATTGTACATTTCATTCTGTTCTTTAAAACTGGTAATTTTGTCAACATTCAGTACAAATATTTCTTTCCCTTTGACTAGATATGCAGTTTTATTAGGATTAATTGGTATTTTTTATTTATGTTGTCATCTCTGAATATGATCTCACTGAGACAAAACAATTACCTCAACCTGAAATTCCAATAACAATCCACATGATATTTTAAAACTAATTGTATATTTGCAATAGTATATCACATCTTTAGAGAACTGAAGTAACTATAATTGGGCATTAAAGCATCTTGCTGTTTTAAGCAGCCTCTGTGAACACTGATGTTATGTAGCTCCTTAACTTGTCAGTTCAAAATATAAATAAGTAATGTTTTTAAATTTCCAAACTCTAAAGGACATCTTCCATCTTAGCTTTGCAATTCCTTCCTATATCAGTTTTAAAATTATCTGTTTTGTGAAGCCTTTAAGAGCAATGTTCTAATATATATTTGTCTACAATGATCTAAGGGCAACATATATTGATCAAGTTCTTGCCAATGATTAAAGAGCTTAATTGATAAATGCTGTTAATATCTGTTTTAGCATGATTCAATTATTGCGTCCTTCTCTTGAAGTGAAAAGAGACATTTTATGTTTTTATCTTCTATTGTTGTGTACCAATGTTTGATTATTTATCTATATAATGCCCCTTACCTGAAAAAAAATATTAGTTTACATATACACATTGATGACACTCAAGTCCACTGTATCTCAATCTCTCCCAACTCACCTACAGTCTTCAAATTGTCAGACTGATTCAACGTCAAAGTACTATGAATGCTGGAGGTCTGAAAGTGTTGGAGAAACTCATTCTCCATAGAGGGATGTGAAATGTAAACTCTGTTTTTTCCTTCATGGATATTGCCAGAACTAATGAGTTTCTCTACTGATTTCTATTCATTCACTATTGGTTGTCAGGCAACTTCCTCCAGCCAAATAGTGGAAGCACTAAGCCACTGCTTTCAATTCCTGCCACAAACATTTTCTCCTGGCTATTGTTTTATCCCACTTCTTGACTATAGTCTGAGGCTGAACAAAATTATTTGCAACTTGAGGCAGGTATTTGACTTTGAGATGATCTCCCACTCATGTCCATGCCTACTTTTATCTATGTAACATCACTTGACTCCGTCCCTGCCCTAGCTCAGCTTTTAACAAAACCCTCATTCATATCTTTTGTTCCTCCAAAACTCTCAGCCTATATCCTAACACACACCATCACACCTGCGCTCATTGATCTATGCTATTTTGGTGTCAAAACTCTTTCTGACTCTCCCTCCCTAAAATGATGCTAGAAGTCTGAAACAAAAACAGAAATTGTTGTAGAAACTCAGCAAACCTAGCAGCATCTGTGGAGAGCACACAGTTTGATGCCTCAGGTCATCAGAACTTAAAACTCTCTATTTCTGTAATCTCATCCAACATCACAATCCCTTGTGTTTGCTGCATTTCACTAATTCTGGTGACACAGACATCCCTGATTTTAATTTCTCTGCCGTCAGCTGACCAGACTGTAAATTCCCTGAAGCAGTAAACCTCTCTCCTGCATTTTCCTCATTTGAGAAACTCCTTAGTCTTTGTAACTAGGTTTATAGCCACATGCATTCATATCCCAAGTTAGTATCTTTTGTATTATCTTTTGTTTCATTACAAAGCTCAGCTGAGTTAATCTCTGATTTAAACCAGGTATGGCCAGGATATATCTGTATTGGGTAAGTATGGAGGTCAGTCCTCCTGTGGTTGGCCCAAATCTTTGACACTGAGCTCAGTGTTGGAGACGCTCATGAGTATCCTTGACAGCAGAAGTTAACCTATTGAAAATTTAAACTTCCAGAGCCTTATTGTGCACATGCATACATCAAAATCTCTGCGAGGAGCCCAATGTGCAAAACACTAAAGTTCAGACTTCATCACTCTGGACAATGGAAGATTCAGGCTTTAATCATCAACAGAATAAAATACTACAAGTATATGTGAGAAAAAGGTAAACAGCAAAATAACATTTGGTATTCTTGGGCTGAATTTATGTGGGAGATCTGTTCTTCCACCATAACTCTGCTCAAAGAACAGTAGAAATCATAGGAAGATCAGAGTAAAGGAGGTTTGTCATTTTCTCTGGGAGCCTGAGGCACCTTTGGAAGCAAGGATGAAGCCCCATTAGAATTCACTCTCTTAATCCGATGTGTCATGTTTAAGAATGTGCATTCCATGTTTTTCTTCTAAATTCTGGAGAAAAAAATAGCTAGAAATGAAACTTACTAATCACATATAATGTTAAAATCTTAACGTATTAACATCATTTTAAGAGTAATAATTACAATTTGATGAATGCAATCTATAATACTTAATTTATACATTATGGTTCATAAATAAAATTTGTTTTTGTAAAGACACAACAATGACTTTAAATTAGTTTATAGTTAAAATGTCTGGACATCATTATCTGATCTATTTCCTTCCTGTCTCTTGGTCCTTGATGATGAATTAGTTCGATTCTTATATATCTATGTTAAGAGGTTTTTGTTGTATATCGTTAGCAATGATTTAGACGAGCAAGATCATCATATATTATTAGCAATTAGATTTGTAATTAAGATGGATTCTTCAGTTGCATCAAATCGCCAGTTTGGAAGCATGTGGCAGTTGCAAAGTAGCCGTTGTGCTCTCGGCAAAAATTCTAGATCACGTGAGGCTGAAGGAATACTAGAGAAAAACAATTTGTTGTAATTCAGTATTACATTCCAGTCAGCAAGAACATTGTTTCATTTCACATTTGAAATTTTCTTTCTTTTTAAAAGCTCCCAAGAATGGAAGGATTTGCCTTGTTTTCTTATCTCCTGGCTTTCCAAAGCCTTTCCATCATTTGCAAGGCACAAGTCAGGAATGTAATGGGAACACTCTCTCCACTTGCAGCTCCAACAACATAAAAAAAAATTACTATGGATAGAAATCTTTCATCCACCCATCTGGAGAAACATCCAAAGCATTAAGCAAGGGAGGAAGCTTGCCACAGATTTATCTTAAGCTGGTTGCTCAGTTTAAACCCACGAAATACATCATCCAACAGAAGCTGAGTTTAAATAATGTACAGGACTGAATTCCTGATGAAGGGCTTTTGCCTGAAATGTCAATTTCGCTGCTCCTTGGATGCTGCCTGAACTGCTGCGATCTTCCAGCACCACTAATCCAGAATCTGGTTTCCAGCATCTGCAGTCATTGTTTTTACCTCTTTCATAGGTACCAGGTCACCATGACTTAATAGAATTATGTATCAGATTTTAAAAATTAATTTTGGTGGCTTGGCGACCAGGGGTAGTTGACAAATAACACCTTAAAAATCGATGTCATTACCTTAATGAAACAACCCAAGGTGCTTAATTGAAACATGGTAAATAACATTTGACACTGAACTCTATAAAAAGATGTTTGGCCTAAATCTTAGCCTATTTGGCTATAGGTGAGTTGTATTGAGTCTTTTGTTGGATTCTTACGACAAAGCCAAAAACATATGGCTTCCATATCATATTGAAAAGGCTGTTGTATCATCTAGACAACCTCTGACATTCCAAATCTGCTGTATTCAGTAATGCACACATTGCAAAGGTTGTCAGAGAAAGAGAAGATGGCATCGTGATTCTTGACAGGGACTGGATGTCCTGCTAGACGGGATAGCAACCTCTTCCCTGAGGACAGGCAGAACAGGTCACAAACATCAGACATTGGCTGCCTAATCCAAGGTAACCAGTGCAGCCTCAGTGGTATAGAGAGATAGCAGTGGTGCAGGAAGTTCAATGACCTTTACTGCTCTGCTAGGGTAAGTGGCTCACTCTATCTCTGTGAAATACATCCATCTCTCATCAAGGCACATGCTCTGCCATTCTCACTACCGCATACAACATCTTCCCTTCCTTGTTCTCACCTGCCCAATCTTCCACAACACTAACCTTGTACGTCCTCTGTGTTTCCTACTTACTCGCCGGGACTCCTCACCATATGAACCAGCAGTAACAGCTGTTTCAACCAAATTAGGCACACTCAATACCTGTCTTTCTCTCATTCCAGGAGAAGTTAGCCCACAACAGGGCAAAATGGTTGCCTGACATCAAACTTCTCAGTTCTGTCCCTCGCAGGGGAAAAGCATGACTGCACCTATGGGAATGCTGAGACATCAATGTCCCACCAACTGAGCAAATACCACTCTTCATTCCACTATATGTCTCATGGTAAACCCATCAGAGGTGTCATTCACTGCATACCACTTCCAATCATTGGCCACTTTGCCTTGTCTCTTTTTTGTCTTGCAGGCCCAGTTCACCATCTCTGTGTAGAGAAGGCCATGTCCACCAGACGCCACTGGGTACGAGAGTACCAAGGCCTCAGAGGAAGCACCAGCGAGTCTGCCACCTGCACCTCCCACCCACTCAGATGTTGGCAAGGTAGTGACAATATTAGCTTTCAAAATTTTGGGAGTATTAACTGGTGAAAACCTCATTGAAGCAGCATGGGGGGGGGGGGCACAGGAGAGGCAGGTAGGTATATGAGGTGCAAAGGCACTCATTGCCCAGAGGCTGCAGGAGAGCAACTATGTACACAACTGTTTGCCAGCATCCATGGGTAGATTGACAGCTACCATGGGAGCCCAGCCCAGCACACATAGTATTAATTTTTTTGGTAAAGCTTTTTAATCCCCCATATTTTCAACAAGTAAGGGAAAAGTCTATCATTAGTAAGTATGGCCACATCTACCTTCTGTACTGATAAGGTAATGTGAGATTTAAGCACAAAAAAGGTCTGAAGATTATGAAGCAGGGACATTCTACCAAAATCAGGTCTTTAAAAGCATGAAGAGAAATTAGGGTAAAAGAAAGAAAAGAGTATTTACATTGATTTAAAACTGTAGTTCATATTTAGTTGGGGAAATCCATTTTTCCATCAGTTCTCAGTCTGCCAAGATGACCTTGGCTCCAGAGAGAGACTACTGAACTGCTCAAGCTCTCATGTCCACTCCATTCTCTCATCATCACCATTTGCTGCTGATAGCCTTAGCCAGTGTATTCCCTGTCATCAGCAAAGAAAAAAGCACCACCTAGTGCTCAATTCTTTTCCACATTGTCATATATGTTACTTTTGGCCTTCTCATCAATGTTGATTCCAGCTTTGTTCATGTGTAGGCGGTCTTGTTGCAGTTTCTCCAATAACATTGATAGATCATGTGCAGTGCCTCATTTTTAATTCATTCATGAGATGAGGACATTGTTGGTTAGCTCAGCACTTATTGCCTATCCCAGGGTGGGCAGTTAAGTGGCAACCACATTGCTGTGGGTTTGGAGTCACAAAACTGCCAGACCAGGTAAGTATGAAAGATACTTTCAGATTTACACTTAACTGAACAGAATTATATGTTATAGAATGTATTTTCTGCAGCAAAAACTTATTTCTGGTCTTTTAGGAAAGCAGAGGTGGTACAGGTCAGCTGTACATGGTGCAACAAGATTAAGGGGTTTCAGAGCTAACTGCTGTTTCTAAAGCATATCAGTGTTATCAAGAAAGGTAAAATAAAACAAAAAAACTGTGGATACTGGAAATCTGAAGCAAAAAAATAAAAGGAATTGCTGGAGAAACTGAATAGATCTGGCAGCATCTGTGGGAAGCAAACAAAGTTAATGTTTCAAGTCTGGTGACTCTTCATCAGAACTGTCAGTAGTTAGGAAAACTGGTATTTAAGTTGAAGACAAAATAAGGACTGGTGGAGGGAGGTGTGGGGAGAAGTGAGTAGATAGGTGGAGGTGGAGATGGAGCACTGAGAGATCATAGAAACCTTATAGTGCAGAAGCAGACCGTTCAGCCCATCATGTCTGCACTGATCCTCCAAAGAGCATCTCACTCAGATCCATTCCCTACCCTATCCCTGTAATCCTGCATTACCCATAGCCAATCTGCCTGCACATCTTTGGACTGTGGGAGGAAACCAGAGCACCAGGAAGAAATCCAGGCAGACACTGGGAGAACATGCTAACTCCATGCAGTCACCAGAGGGTGAAATTGAACCTGGGTTCCTGGCACTGTGAGGCAGCAGTGCTAATTACTGAACCACCATGTCACCCTTTGAGTCACCATGTAGCTACTATGTTGTGGTCATGACATTCTAGATACTAAAACATCTAGAAAAACAGCAAGGTTACCTCCAGTGATCATTGCTGAAGCCGTGTCATTTATTATTGGTTTCAACAACAGTTCCCATTTTATTTTAGTGATAGATAAATTAGTTGCTGAATTCTTCATCAACATGTTCTGACCTCAAATGATTGCACTGACAAGAAGATTTATATTATTGTGTTTATCAGTTCTCATTTGGCGATCAATCACAGAGTCTGAATGGTTCAAAAAGCACCGGTTCTGCACAGATGATTACTCAACACTTGGAAACTAAGAAATGTGGAACAAAAAAGCAAATCATTTGTTTAAAGTACTGATTCTCTATTAAAAGATGTTCCTAGTATCCTGCAGCAAACAACATAATGATTTCTCAAAATGTATGTCCACGTGGTTTGATCACGAAACAAATGATTTGTCTGCTGAAATTGGTTTACATTTGCAGAGTAAAATAAATTTAGTCAGAAACAATTTACGACAAATGAAGCATGACTGTTATCATTTCAAGTGGCAGTAAAGATGCTTATTTTCTGGATGGGTTATGTATAAGAAATTAAATCTTGAAAATATATTGGGTTGCATTTCCACTCACTTGCACTTATTTTCTCGAACTGGACCACCAGAACTTGTCAGCAGAACCTGCTCAAAAGATCACCTTAATTTAAGTACAAATTTCCATGATTATTTTCATTAGTTTTAAAAATAATTTTCTCTTGGAAAGTCCCAGTTGCAGGGGAATTGCCCATCAAATTCCCAGGCAATTTCTATGGAGTGCTATACTGAGGATTCCACATGTTCTCAATAAGCAACTCCAGTCTGTGCTTCTCCACAACTCTGGTCATTGGAACAGCTGGGTTATTGCAAGAAAACTGCTCCTGCCCATGATCTATTGTTCATACCCTCCTGATGCTTTAATTACCTTTTAGATGTACTGCTAAGTACTCCATTTTATTTTGGCTTTGAAGGAGGCCACACATGTATTTTTTTATCTTCCGGCCTAAATTTTATTAGTAGGCATGTTTTAAAAGCTGTCTGAATGCATTTTTGGTTGAATAGGGCACTGATGATTATATCCCAACATGGTAAGTAATCGGCTCTGTCCAATTTTCTTTAAAAAAGTCATTTTCTTTACTTTAACAGCTGATTACATACAGGAGATAAATTGTGCTTGAAGTGGGAACTTTTCCTTCAGTGGGCTACATTTTTATATACTTACAATGTTTCATAATCATGTTTATTCTGAATTAAAGGAGATATTAAATATGTGTGATACATATAGGAACTGTGCACTGTATACAACCCTTTGAAATGATCCAGAATGTACTGTAATATGGCATCTAATGGAAACAGTCATTCCTTAGACTTAGTCATGAACATCGAGCTTTGTATTTTTTATTGCACGGCAAATTTTTTGTACGTATAAGAAGCAGCAGGTAAAGGACACAGGGCATCTGAGACCTGAGTGAACAAAGGAAACAGCCACATCTGTAACAAATCAGATTGAAAGACTGTAAAATTAACTACTGACAGGAATTATTAATTTGCATGGATGAGCTCAAAGTCATATCAGGTATAGAATAAATTAGCAAGAAGCAGGATAAAAATTGGATTTTTGACAGAAGGGAGAAGTAAATTGCCATAGTGATTGACAGTTGACATTCTGCACAGTCATTTCCCACCTTACGTTCTTTCCATCTTAATGATCCTATCCCACCCTCCACACTGTGAATGTCATGTTGCACACACTTTTACCACCAAGTACATCCTCCCTGTTGTCCCCTTACACTGGAAGCTGGCCATTGCATCTCTCTTTCATGTCAGGTACTGAAACTTTAGAAGTTCCTGTGTCAGTGTCCTGGAGAAACACTGTGATTCATCTTCCTCTCACTATAACCAGCACAAATATTGATGCCAAATATAATCTAGACTAGGCAAGAGGAGGTGTCTCCAAAATGGTGTCCCTGTACACAAGCGCACAGAAATTAGGGAAAGAGATAGGGTAGCAGAATATTAAATGGTAAGACACACTAATTCTCCTAAGAGGGCTCAGATGCTTATTTTCAAAGTGTGGACTGCTCAGGAAGGCTCATTTGCAGACTCCAGGAATTTATGGTTCCACTGGATAGTTTTTCAACAGTTAATCAGTTTATTGAATGGCTGATTTGCAATACAGAGTGTAGTTACTTTACCAACTGAGGCTACTATGAAGGTGTTATCATCTCAACCTTGTCCTTTTCTTTAGGCTTGGTGACCCTCAAGTTAAACTCACTACCAGTTTTTTGTCTCTAATGAGAGAGCAGCCTTTGGTCCTCTGGAATTATGGTGACTTTACCTATCGCTGATACAGATTACATAATGAATTCCAAATCCACAAGGTGGACACACAACATTTTAAGCAACTCCATGAGTCATGTTGTTACTTTTGCTGGTAAATAAAGTTTGCACCCGAATTTTTCACCATCAACTTTAAAATAAGTAAAAGGCTTATAAGTATTTTGATAAATAGGTCATTATGTGCAATGTTAATGGCGTTCCTAATTATTTTGTCAGCAATACCTACAAATAGAAGAAATCTAAACAAAGACTCTTGGTGCTACTCAATGAGGAGACAAATACAACACCTAAAAACAATTCTGTTAAAAAATGTCAAGATTCACTCTTTCAATTTATTTCAGAATTCAGTCAATTGGCAATTCTTTTACTGCACTCCGGTTTTCTGTTAACAATGTACTTTATATGCAAACATCTTCAATAATCACTTATGTATTGTGCATAGTACTATTTGCTTTAAACATTTGTTTATTTATGTGATGTTTTATTAAGCTATTACCTACTTCAGCCGTTTAGGTGATGCAGGTTCTTTGGTGACGGTTTCTGTTCATCTTGCATTTTAAAACATCTGACAAAATGAAATTTTTTATCTTAGCACATTTTAGTGCATTAGAAATACATACTGGCTCGTTCATTTACTTTCAGTTCTATTTCTCCAGAACATTAGTTGGCTTTGTTTTTAATGCAAAATGCATTAAGTTAAGCACATATTTATGTAACTACATTCTGTATGTTTTGTCTATTTCAGATATGCCCAACGCATTAATGAAGAAAATGAATAAGTAAGGTGATTATTTGTTGTTTGATACTGAGAAAAAGATTTTACAGTATTTGAATCTTAGCATTGAGTTGTGCAACTCTCCATCTCCTGTAGCCTGCCTGTGGTTGATGCACTTTGCCAATATGTCTGATGAATTATCCTCCAGTCTGTGGAACAGATGGCAACACATACTCAAATGAGTGATGATGTTTTGAGATCAAGTGAGTGATTTAATTCTTTCACTTTAAAGGATGTGAATATGAATCATTTGAAAGCAAAAAGTATGTGTTTATACAGAAATCTCTACTATGTATTGTACACTTTATACAAACTGATTACACAACACTGAACTAAACATGCTAAATAGCAAATAGTTGTTTTCAGTTACAAATTTTAATAAAGGTCTCACAGTAAGTTATTTGATAAAACTCTTGGACTTTTTAGAGTCATAGAAAATACAGGACAGAAACAGACCCCACGATCTAACTCGCCCATGCCGACCGGATATCCTAGCCTAATCTGGTCCCATTTGCCAGCGCTTGGCCCATATCCCTCTAAAACCTTTCTACTCACATACCCATCCAGGTGCCATTTAAATATTATAATTGTACTAACTTCCACCACTACCTCTGGCAGCTCATTCCATACATGCACTACCCTCTGTGTGAAAACATTGCTCTGTAGGTCCCTTTTATATCTTTCCCTCTCACACTATACCTTTGCCCTCCAATTTTGGACTCCCCCATCCCAGGGAAACGACCTTGTCTATTTTTGCTATCCATGCCCCTCATGATTTTATAAACCTCTATAATGGCTCCGACTCTCCAGGGAACACTGCCTCAGCCTATTCAGACTCTCCCTATAGCTCAAATCCTCCAACCTTGGAAAAATGGTATCAATCTTTTCTGAATCCTTTCAAATTTCACAACATCCTTCTGACAGGAAGGAGACTAGAATTGCATAAAATATTCCAAAAATGGTCTAACCAACGTCATGTACAGCCGCAACATGACTTCCCAACTCTGATACTCAATGTTCCATCCAATAAAGGAAAGCATATCAAACACCTTCTTCACTATCCTATCTACCTGCGACTCGACTTTCAAGGAACTATGAACCTGCACTCCATTGTTCAGCAAAACTCCCAGGTCCTTACCATTAAGTGTATAAGTCCTGCTCTGATTTGCTTTTCCAAAATGCAGCACCTCACATTTATCTAAATTAAACTCTATCTACCACACCTCAGCCCATTGGCCCATCTGATCAAGATCCCATTGTACTCTGAGGTAATGTTCTTCACTGTCCACCACACCTCCAATTTTGGTGTCATCTGCAAACTTACTAACTATATCTCCCATGTTCATATCCAAATCATTTATATAAATAATGAAAAGCAGTGGACCCAGCACTGATCCTTGTGCCACTCCACTGGTCACAAGTCTCCAGTCTGAAAAACAACCCTCCACCACCACCACCCTTCCTTCTTCTACCTACCCAGTTCTGTATTCAAATGGCTAGTTCTCCCTCTACTCCATGAGATCTAACCTCGCTAACTAGTCTTCCATGAAAAACCTTGTCAAATGCCTTACTGTCATCCATTTAGATCATATCTACTGCTCTGCTATCATCAATCCTCTTTGTTACATCTTCAAAAAAATCAAGTTCATGAGACATTATTTCCCACGAACAAAGCCATGTTGACTATCCCTAATCAATCCTTGCCTTTCCAAATATATATGTAAATCCTGTCCGTCAGGATTCTTCCACCAATTTGCCTACCATCGATGTCAGGCTCACTGGTCTATAATTCCCTGGCTTTTCCTTACCACCTTTCTTAAATCATGGCACTACATTAGCCAACCCCCAGTCTTCCAGCACCTGACCTATGACTATCAATGATACAAATATCTCAGCAAGTGGCCCAGCAGTCACTTCCCCAGCTTCCCACAGAGTTCTGGGATACACCCGATCAGATCCTGGGAATTTATCTACTTTTATGCATTTCAAGATATCCAGTTCCTACTCCTCTGTAATTTGGACATTTTTCAAAATGTCACCATCTAGTTCCCCACATTCTATATCTTTTATGACCTTCTCCATAGTAAACACTAATACAAAATACTCATTTTGTATCTCCCCTGTCTCCTGCGGCTTCACACTTAGTCTGCCTTGCTAATCTTTGAGGGGTCCTAATCTCTCCCTAGTTACCCTTTTGTCCCTAGTGTATTTATAAAATCCCTTTGGATTCTCTTTAATCCTATTTGGCAAAGCTATCTGATGTCCCTTTTTGCCCTCCCAATTTCCCTCTTAAGTATACTCCTACTGCCTTTATACTCTAAAGATTCATTCAATCTCTCCTGTCTATACCCGAAATATGCTTCCTTCTTTTCTTTAACAAAATGCTCAATTTCTCTAGTCATCCAGCTTTCCCTACACCTACCAGCCTGGTCTCTGTACTCTCATCTCATTTTTGAAGGCTTCCTATTTTCCAGGCATCCATTTACATGTGAACATCTGCCCCCAATCAGCTTTTTAGAGTTCTTACCTAATACCATTAAAATTAGCCTTCCTCTAATTTAGAACTTCAACTTTTAAATCATGTCTATTCCTATCCATCGCTATTTTAGAACTAATAGAATTATGGTCTCTGGCACCAAAGTGCTCCCACACTGACACCTCAGCCATCTGTCCTGCCTTATTTCCCAAGAGTAGGTCAAGTTTTGCTACTTTTCCAGTTGGTACATCCATGTACTGAATCAGAAAATTTTATTGTACACACTAAACAAATTCCTCTCCATCTAAATTCTTAACACTACGGTAGTTCCAGTCTATGTTTGGAAAGTTAAAATTCCCTACCATAACCATCCTATTATTCTTATAGATAACTGAAATCTTGTTACAAATTTGAGTAGAAAATAAAGCAAAATAAGCCATAATAATCAAATTATAATAAAAATGTCATCTCAGATGGACAGCATGAATAGTTTTCTTCATAAATAGAAACATACAGGGAAATAATAAGCCTACATCTATAGCCCAATGATGTTAACTAATATGGAAAAAAAGATCATTAACAAGGCATTGAGTCTGGATATTCTCAAACTTCTGAAACTTCTCAAAATTCTAAAAATCTGAAATTTGCTACTGAGATAATTGAAATCTCATGAAGGTGGATAGATTTTTGTTAGGCAAGGGTAGTAAGGTTTTGGGGATAAGACAGATGAATGGAATTAAAGTACAAATCAGTTATGATCTAATTGAAAGAGATTGCATGCTCGTGAGGTTGAATGGCAGTCTGCTGTTCTCTACTGTTGAAGCATTGTAATTTACATGCTTGCTGTGATACAGATCACCATCTTTAATGTGATTTAGTATTGTCACATGTATCCAGGTACAGTGAAAAGTTTTGTTTTGCATGCAGTATCGGCAGATCATATCGTACAAAGTGCATAAGTGTAATACAATTGAGCAAGGAATACAATGTTATTGCTGCAGAGAAAGTGTGCAAAAGTGAGATCAAAATTATCTTTAAAGTTTGAGACGTCCAAACAGAGTGTAATAACAGTAGGGAAGAAGCTGTTCTTGAATTTGTTGGTATGTGTGTTTAAACTTTCTGTGTCTTGAATGAATGACATAGGGTCAGATGATGTGGAGTCTGTGTGGATGGAGTTGAGGAACCACAAAGGTAAAAAAAAAACATAATGGGAGATATGTACAGACCTCCGAACACTGGTCAGGACAAAGGGGTGAAAAATGCGTTGCTGGAAAAGTGCAGCAGGTCAGGCAGCATCCAAGGAGCAGGAGAATCGACGTTTCGGGCATAAGCCCTTCTTCAGGAATGAAGAGGGTGTGCCAAGCAGGCTAAGATAAAAGGTAGGGAGGAGGGACTTGGGGGAGGGATGTTGGGAATGTGATAGGTGGAAGGAGGTTAAGGTGAGGGTGATAGGCTGGAGAGGGGGTGGGGGCGGAGAGGTCGGGAAGAAGATTGCAGGTCAAGAAGGCGGTGCTGAGTCCGAGGGTTGGGACTGAGATAAGGTGGGGGGAGGGGAAATGAGGAAGCTGGAGAAAACTGCAATCATCCCTTGTGGTTGGAGGGTTCTTAGGCGGAAGATGAGGTGCTCTTCCTCCAGGCGTCGTGTTGCCATGGTCTGTCGATGGAGGAGGCCAAGGACCTGTCATGGTCTGGCAATGGAGGAGGCCATGGGTAGATTAGACAGCCATGGCTGACAAAGGGTTTCAGGCAATGTAAATATTCCTGATGAAGGGCTATTGCCCGAAACGTTGATTTTCCTGCTCCTTGGATGCTGCCTGACCTGCTGTGCTTTTCCAGCACCACTCTAATCTAGACTCTGCTTTCCAGCATCTGCAGTCCTTGTTTTTACCTATGTAGGTAAACTATCCAGTAATATTAGAAATGATAGTAAAAGTTTCTTTCAATACATACGAAACAAACGAGAGACAAAAGTAGACATTGGGCCGCTCCAGACTGATGCAGGAAGGCTAATGCTTGGAGATAAGGAAATAGCTGAAGAACGTAATAAGCACTTTGTGTCAATCTTCACAGTGGAAGACATCAGTAATATCCCAACACTTAAGGAGTACCAATGGGCAGAGTTGAGTATGGTAGCCATTGCAAAAGAGAAAACGCTAGAAAAGCTAAAAGGTCTAAAAATTGATAAATTTCCTGGCCCCGATGGATTGCATCTTTGAGTTTTGAGGGAGGTGGCTGAGGAAATAGTGGAGGCGCTGACTGTGATCTTTCAAAGGTCACTGGGGTCTGGGATAGTCCCAGATGACTGAAAAATTGCTGTTGTAACCCGCTTGTTCAAGAAAGGATCAAGACAAATGATGGAAAATTATAGGCCTATTAGCCTAACCTGGATTGTTGGTAAAAATCTAGAATCCATTCTTAAGGGTGAGATTTCTAAATTCTTTGAAGTGTAGGGTCAGACGAAAACAAGTCAGCATGGATTTAGTAAGGGGAGGTTCTGCCTGACAAATCTGTTAGAATTCTTTGAAGAGGTAACAAGTAGGTTAGACCATGATGTTATCTATCTAGACTTTCAAAAGGCCTTTGATATGGTGCCTCAAGGGAGGCTGCTGAGTAAAGTGATTGCCCATGGTGTTCGAGGAGCTATTGGCATGGAGTGAGGATTGGCTTTCTGACAGAGGCAGACAGTTGGGATAAAAGGTTCCTTTTTTGGAATGGCAGCTGTTGACAAGCGGGGTCCTGCAGGGTTCAATGTTGGGGCTGCAGCTGTCCATTTTATATATCAATGATCTGGATGAAGAGACTGGGGGCATTCTCGTAAAGTTTGCTGATGATACAAAGTTAGATGAATAGGCAGGTAGTACTGAGGAGATGGGGAGGCTGCATAAAAATTTAGACAGTTTAGGAGAGTGGTCCAAGAAATGGCTGATGAAATTCACCGTGAGCAAATGTGAGTCTTGCACTTTGGAAAAAAGAATACAGGCGTAGACTATTTTCTAATCAGTGAGAAGATCCATAAAGCCAAAGTACAAAGGGATCTGGGAGTGCTAGTCCAGGATTCTCTAAAGGTTAACTTGCAGGTTTAATCCATGATTAAGAAAGCAAACGTAATATTGTCATTTATCTCAAGAGGATTGGAATATAACAGCAGCGATGTGCTGCTGAGACTTTATAAAGCTCTAGTTAGGCCCCATTTAGAATACTGTGTCCATTTATGGGCCCCACATCTCAGGAAGGACATACTGGCACTGGAGTGTGTCCAGCAGAGATTCACATGGATGATCCCTGGAATGATAGGCCTAACATATGATGAACAGCTGAGGATCCTGAGATTGTATTCATTCGAGTTTAGAAGGTTGAGGGGAGATCCAATAGAAACTTACAAGATAATGCATGGCTTAGAAAGGGTGGACACTGGGAAGTTGTTTCCGTTAGGCAGGGAGAATAGGACCTGTGGGCACAGCCTTAGAATTAGGGGGGGTCAATTTAGAACAGAAATGAGGAGACACTTCTTCAGCCAGAGAGTGGTGGGACTGTGGAATTCATTGCCATGTGGTGCACTAGGGGCCGGAAATTAAGTGTCTTCAAGGCAGAGATTGATAAATTCTTGATCTCACAAGGAATTAAGGGCTATGGGGAGAGTGCAGGTAAATGTAGCTGAAATGCCCATCAGCCATGAATAAATGGCGGAGTGGACTCGATGAGCCAAATGGCCTCACTTCTATTCCTACGTCTTATGGTTTTATGGTCTTCTATCCGATGGAAGAGGTTGGAAGCGATTATAATTGTGGTGATTAACTTTGATTAATGTTGGCTGCTATCCCAAGACAGCAAGAATTGTAGGTGTCAATGGATGGAAGGTTGACTTGTGTGATAGACTGGGCTGTGTTCACAACTCTCCACAGTTTCTTATGGATCCTGGGCAGAGCAGTTACCATACCAAGGTGTGATGCATCTGGATAGAATGCTTTCTACGGTGCATCTGCAAAAATTGGTAAGAGTCATGCAATTGGTAACAGACATGCCAAATTTCCTTAATTTGCTGAGGAATTAGAAACTTTGATATCCTTTCTAGACCATTGCATCAATATGGATTAAGCAGGACAGATTGTTGGTGATCACTCCTAAGAACTTGACACTTTTGATTATGTCCCCCTCAGCATCTTGCTTCCTGAAGTCAATGACCAGCTCTTTCATTTAGTTGATGTTGAGGGACAGATTGTTATCTTTACACCAAGCAGTCTATCTCTTTCCTGTATTCTGTTTTCTCATTTTTGAGATCTGGCCTGGAACGGTGGTGTTGTCAGTAAACTTGCAGATGGAGTTAGGATAAAATTAGGTCACACAGTCATGAGGCTGTAGGGACTATAGTAAAAGGGCTGAGTACACAGCCTTGTGGGGCTTCAGTGTTGAGGATTATCGTGGAGGTGGTGTTGTTGCCTATTCTCATTGATTGCAGACTGTGGGTCAGAAAGTTAAGGATCCAGTTGCAGAGAGCAGAGAAACACCCAGGTCTCAGAATTTGGAGTTTGGTTTGGTCGAAGGCAAAGCTGTAGACAATAAGTAAAAGGCTGACATAGGTATTGTTATCCAGATGTTCCAGGGATGACTGCGGGACCAGGGAGATCGCATCTGACATGAGCCTGTTATGATAGTAGGCAAATTACAAGGGATCAAGGCAGACTGGGAGGCGAGGGTCAACATGAGCTATGATTAACCTCTCCAAGCACTTCATAATTATTGAGGTCGGAGCCTCTGGGCAGTAGTCATTGAGTTTCACGGCATGAGTTTTCTTTGGCATCAATGGTCTTCTTGAAGCAGGTGGGGAGAGGTTAAAGGTGTCAGTAAACACTCCTACCTGCTGGTACATGCAGAATCTGAGGCCATTTGTGGACACTCCATCTGGGCTTTCTAAAGGTTCACTCTCAAAAAGGTCGATCTGACTTCTGCAATGGTGAATGTGGGAACAGTGCATCCGAGACTGTCGGGGCAGGTGACAATGTTTCACAGATCTTCCATTTGAAATGAGCATAAACTGTACTGTACACATCAGAGAGGGATGTATTTTTATCTGCTGTTATTCATGTTGACCTTGCCACAAACAGCAGATATCCGTGTGGTTAGTTTGGGTCTCTAACTTAGCCTGGTATTGCCTCTTGGTGTCTCTCATAGCCTTACGGAGGTTTTATCTGCATTTCTTGTAAAGGTCAGGGTCGGCTGACCTGAATGCTGTACACCTGGAGTTCAGTAGGAAAAATATCAGCTGGTTTATCTGGTTTCCGGTTGGGGAACATTCAAATTAATGTCTTTGGCATGTAGAGGAAATATACATGGGGAAATAATGTTATAGATTAGATGTGCCAGAACATCTGAGGAAATTTAGAACCATGATTTGTACAGGCAACTTCTGAAGATGAAGGCTAATTGTCATCGCATCCAATTAAATAATAAGCAGTAAAATTAGAAAGTGTAGGACCTACATTATGATCAGGGAGGTTGTTGTGATGACATTGTCACTTTAAAAGATTTTGTCCTGGTTTTTATTTAAGAGAGTTTATGAGGCAGAGGTGCCAAACCGATTACTGAGAACTGTTTCAGTTAACAATGTTTTTTTCATTCATTTGTGGGATGTGGGCATCATGGCTGGCCAGCATTTATTGCCCATCCCAAGTTGTCCTTGAGAAGGTGGTGGTGAGCTGCCTTCTTGAACTTGCAGTTCACCTGCTGTGGGTTGACCCAAAATGCCATTAGGGAGGGAATTCCAGGATTTTGACCCAATGACAGTGAAGGAATGGCGATATATTTCCAAATCAGGATGGTGAGTAGCTTGGAGGGGAACTTGAAGATGGTGGTGTTCTCATATATCTACTGCCCTTGTCCTTTTAGATGGAAGTGGTTGTGTGTTTAGAAGGTGCTGTCTGAGGATCTTTGGTAAATTTCTGCCATGATCTTGTTGACAATATGCACTGCTGCTGAGTGTCGCTGTTGGAAGGAGTGGAGGCTTATGGATGTAGTGCCAGTCAAGGATCTGCGTGAGGCCTTTAGGTTTTTTAACAATGGAAGCAGCTTGAATGGATGTGGCCAGCTCTCACAGACCAGATTTTGTAGTGTTTTTTAGCTTTAGTAGATAGATGCTGTTTGGGGTCTCAGGAGAGTTGGAAGCTTCAGTGAATGATTCCAAGCCACTATTTATTGTAAAATCTCTTTTGACGTCTTTTTCCTCTTGGAATGGAGAACTGCATGTAAGAAACTGTGTCTGAATTTGCCTTTCTGCCAAGGTGTGTGTTTATGAGATGTTACTATATTTGAATGGTTAATTAGTAGGTACTATATCTATTATTCAGTTAAGGTTACCAATAGGTATCTAAATTCCTCTTTCTTTTGTCTTTTGTACTTTAACTACAGTATTTAAATAAATTGTGTTTTGCTTAACACCCTGGTAGTTTGACCAGTCACATCACATATGGAACACCCATTTCACATCTACCTTTAAAATAAGAAAAGGTTAAGCTCTAGTCTGGTCTATATCATTGTTAAAGTATAACACTATTATATAATGACTAAAATTAAAGTGTGGCTACACCGTGGAAAATAAGCAGATGGTCAAAAACATTTCAAGGCCATGATATTGAGTATTGGCTTTGTGTTGAGTTTATGTGTGGGAACATAATGAGATCATACTAACGTATTTCCTGAACATCTGCCAGTATCACCTTAAGCTCTGTTTTTCATCCTTTAGTTTTGAAATTCACCAAAGTTCTTGCTCCAATATCAATAGTATCTGTGCTCGGTTGTCTAATTTGTCAGTAATGAAAGGAAATAAGGAGCTACAGCAGCACCCTACACTGAAAACTCCATATGCTTTTTCAGGGTCAACCTCCGTATAATGAAACAATGCAAAATTAAAAAGTTAGACATTCCGACACCTGATGACAGAGTGTATTTTGTAAAAGCAATGAATGAGTAATTGTGAACAAAATAAACAGAATATAAACAGAACTTAATACCGCATGTTTTATTTCCTTTCCTTGATAGGTAATTATAAGATTTTTATTTGTTTAATATTGTGAGAGCATTTACCTGCTTTCGAACAAAGCATGTTCTTGATAAAGTCTACTAACCACAATGCAGGTAGTTACATTAATTCTAAGACTAACAATTTGATTAAACAAAATATGAAAGATAAATACCACATATAAAGAGGGGATTCATTCAGCAGAGTTTATAAACTATGAATATGGCAATCCATCACAATTTAAAATAGGTACTGAATTTGGCAGAAATAGTTGTACTGATAATAACGGGCAAGTGGAGAATGAAAGATGGGGCCTTTACTGAAGTCATTGACTCACTATTTGTGCCACATACCATAACATTCACTTTTGGTTTCCACTAGCAAGATGCATTGTTGTTTGACATTTATATTTCATGTTCATGAGGGCATTATGAGGCAATCCTTCTTTCCCACACTTGAGTCACAATCTCATTTAGCATTGAACCTGGCAATTTTAAAGAGAACATCACAGGATCAGTAACAATAATAAGATGCCACCTTTAAATTAATTCAGCATCCAAATTCATATTCCACATGAGAACTATGAGACGAAATGTGGCACCAAATCACATTAAGAAATATTAAGCCAGATGATAAAAAACTTAGTTACTGAAGAAGGTTTTAAGGACCAATCTAAGTGAGGAAAATGAGCCTGAGTGAACAGAGATATTGTGAGAGTTTTCCAAAGTCTAGACAGCTGAAGGGATAGCTACCAAAAGTGGAGTAACTAAAATTGAACATGCTGATTGGGCCAGAATGCATGCTGTGTGGAGATGTAGGGGACTCTAGCCCAAAGGAGGTTACAGAACTAAGATGACATAAGGTATGGAGCCATTTGATAAAAGGATGACGATGTCAAGGTCAAAGACACTGGAAATATAAAATAAGTGCAGGAGTAGGCCTTTTAAAAGTAGTTGGGTAAATGGTCATTAGGTCATAGAATCAATTACAGTCTTGTGATGTTATGGAGATAGAAATAGGTGATCTTAGTGATGGTGCTAATAAGTGGTGGAAAGTCCACCTGGGTGTTACACATAAAGCCATGGTTGTGAAGGCTTGTACGGTGATAGATGCCAGGTACAGAGATAAAATTAGTGATGAGAGACTTATACCTATCCTGACCATCCTGCAATTGCTTCTTCAGAACTATTACCTTGCATGCTTCATGGCCACTAATCTCAATCATTTGACACACATGGGCAAACCACCAACTTCACCATATCAACATGCATGGAAATCAAAGGGAAAGATCTCCACTGGTTGGAATCATGTCTAGAGTAAATGATGATGATTTTTCTTGTTGAAGTCCATTATCTCATCCCTGGGTCTTCAATGTTGGAATCCATAAACAGTGTCGTAGGCTTAGCCATCTTCAGCTGCTTCATTTATAACCTAGGAGGAGAAAGTGAGGTCTGCAGATGCTGGAGATCAGAGCTGAAAATGTGTTGCTGGAAAAGCGCAGCAGGTCAGGCAGCATCCAAGGAACAGGAGATTTGAAGAAGGGCTTATACCCCAAACATCGAATCTCCTGTTTCTTGGATGCTGCCTGACCTGCTGCGCTTTTCCAGCAATACATTTTCAGCTCATTTATAACCTAACCTTCATAATGCAGATGAATAGTGGAGATGTTCTATGATGTTTGTACATGTTCTACTCTAATTATAGCTGCTTAGATAGTTAACTGCATGCATCAAGACCAAGCTTGAACTAATGTTTAGCAAATAACATTTTACACTACACAAATGCCAAGCAATGACGATCTCTATCTAGAGATAATCTAACCATTTTCCCTTGATATTCAACAGCAATACTATTGTCAATTATTCCTACCATCAACATCCTGGGGATCACCGTTGATGAGAAATTTATCTGGACTAACCAGATAAAAACTAGTTTCAAGATCAAGCTACATGTTAGGTATTCTATAGTGAGTAGTCACCTATTGACTCCACTAAGCCTTTCCACCACCGACAAGGCATATTCTCTACTTGCCTGGATGTGTGTAGCTACATCAACATTCACGAAGTTTGATATTGTCATATCCAGTATTTTCATGCACTATTCGGAACTTCAAATTAATTTTTACATTATCTTCATCTGTATCCAAACCTTTTGTCTGTGAAAGTGAATGTGAGAACATATGGGTAATGTGTCAGAATAAAGAAATTGTTTTTGTTAAAGGACCAGACCAAACCCTAAGAAGATAGGCTGGATCCTAATTTTTCTTATTTGGAAGGTAAGTGTAAGGCATTGCATTCCAGAAGCAATTTGATTGGTCTTTAAGCAAAACACATATTTTTACATTAAAGTTAAAATATGCCAAAATAAAAAGGAACTAATTCATTTTACTGTAACTCTATCAAAAAGCTTAACAACATGTTAGATATTAGATTAGATTAGATTAGATTACTTACAGTGTGGAAACAGGCCCTTCGGCCCAACAAGTCCACACTGACCCGCCGAAGCGCACTCACCCAGACCCATTCCCCTACATTACCCCCGCACCTCACACTACGGGCAATTTAGCATGGCCAATTCACCTAACCCGCACATTTTTGGACTGTGGGAGGAAACCGGAGCACCCGGAGGAAACCCACGCAGACACGTCGCCTGAGGCGGGAACTGAACACGGGTCTCTGGCACTGTGATACAGCAGTGCTAACCACTGTGCCACCGTGACGCCCACTAATATCAACTACTTCTAAATAACTGTTCCAATATAATATCAACCCAGAAAAACACTGTTACCAAAGACAAATTCTATAAAACAGATTGTTTCAAATGCAATTCTAGCAGCAAGAAGAGAACCCCAGAGGAAGGAACAAAGAAAGGAAAAGAAAATGCCTCTATATCCAGCTTCAAAACCCCAGAAATTTAGAAAGCCATAACTAAAAATCTTGGTTCTGTGGGAACTTGAACCAACCCATTCAGGCTGCTTCTATTGTTTCAGCTTGAAAAAAACAACCCCAATACCTCACAAGTTGTTTACTCTATTGGCTTTGCATAGATTGTTCCTCCCCTCTGTCTCAACCTTTCTCATAAAGAAAGAACAAAATAGATCTCTTAAATCACAGTATTGTTGGACTACCCCCTCCTTAAAAAAAAATCAATATTCAATGATGGCTTCATTTCTAACAACCTTTAGTCTTACACTTTTGCTACACTAGAATATAAATCCATTATATTCACTCTAAGCATGCAAACATCCACTACTACAGTCAACTTCAGTCCATTTTTTTTCCTGAACACCTCCATCTTCCTTCAATGAAGTCACGACAAGCATCTGCAATTATGATCTCTCATCTGGCCATGTGTATAATTTTTAAATTAAATGGCTGCAATACTAAGCTACATCTAAAAAGTCTGGGATTTTTATCTTTAATTTTTTTGCAAAAACATTAAAGGGTTATGATCAGTATATACAATTGTCTCAGACATATTATTGGCAATATAAACGTTGAAATGTTGCAAGGCCAACACCAAACTCAAGGTCTCTTTCTCAATTAAAGAACATTTCTGTTGATGATTATTCAATTTTTTGGAAAAAAACATCCAATTGGTCTTTTTATCTTTTCATTGTCTTCTTGCAAGAGTGCAGCGTTGACACCCACATCTCTCACATCGATAGCCACCTTGAATGGCTTTGTGTAATTAGGTGTGGCTAACACTAGGGCAGTGGTTAACACAGTTTTCAGGCTGTCAAATGCCTTCTGACACTCCACCATCCACTACAATTTTCTGCACTTCAACAAGTTAATCAGTGGAGGAATCACACTTCCAAAATTCAGTGTGAACTTGTGATAAAACCACTCATTCCCAGGAATTATAGCACTTCCCTCTTAGTCAATGGTATGGAAATCTCCTCAATAACCTTTGTTTTCATATCCCATGGGACCATTTGTCAATATTCAATGACTTGGGCTCACTGTTAACCAGACTTATCACCAAACCACCTATCGAATTGAACAATATCAATAGCTGCTCCAAATGTTCCTTCCATGTGTGAAGAAAAATCACCAGGCCATCAATGTAAACTATGCAATTGGGTAATCTCAAAATGACTTTATTGGTTAGTCCTTAAAATGTGGCTGGTGCACTTTGCATATCAAATGGCTTAAGCTTTAAACTGGTAAAATCTATTTAGCATTATGAGAGCCTAAATTTCCTTCGCTTTTTTGGATAAAGATAACTGCAAGCATTCTCTGAGTAATTCCAATTTAGAAATATAAATGCTTTGTCCCACCTTCTCAAAACAGTCTTCCAAATATGGAAAAGGAAATGATATTGTAACTGCATTGACTTGCAGTAGTCCACAGATAATCGTTGGGTACCATTTGGTTTTGGTACCATTACTATAGGTGAGCTCCAGTCATTGCAACTCACTTCGATTATATTGTCTTTGATCATGCATTCAATCTCTTTTTGAACCTGTGCCAAAAGCATAGATGGTTAAATCTATAAGAATGCTGCTTAATTAGAACATTATTTTCTATATCTACGTCATACATGATCAGATTAGTGCTTCCCAACTTATATCTGCGTATCTCCCCATGGAATTGTGATAAGTCTTTCAGGTCTTTCCTCTGAAAGGTAACTCAATAATTCATCACAATCTTTGAGAATTTCCTCATTGCTTAACTTGATTTGAGTAATATCCAATTCAGAATCATCTGATCTTGTTCTTCACTCTGTATTACTGGTTACAAAACATTCTCCTTTTGCTTTCCTTCCTTACCAAAATACCTTTTCAGCATATTCACATGAAATCTCTGTGAGATTTCCTTTTATCTGATATTATTATCAAATAATTCACCTCACTCAATTTTATTTCATTCAATTTGCTTAGGCCCACTAAACCTTGGCTTTAAAGGTTCACCCATCACTGGGAGTAACACTAACACATTATCTCCACTCGCAAAATTAGGGATTTTTGATTTCTTGTCCACTTCCTATCTCATCACCTGCTATGCTACTTTCAATTGCTTTCAAATTCTGTCAAATGCTTTCAAATCTTTCCCTAAAATTTGACACATAGTCTAAATATATGGTCTCTGAACTCTGACTCACCAATTTCTCCTGAATTAATTTGAGTCATCCTCTCACCTCATTCCCAAAAACTAATTCAAATGAACTGATTTGATTGATTCAATAGGTGCATCCCTAATTGAGAAAAAAAGTGCAAATGTAATTCCTTTATCCAATCCTCTGGTAGTCTTGACTGTAAGCTTTCAACATGGTCTTTAAAGTTTGATACAACCATTTGAATGTTCCCTCGATTCTGGATGATACGCAGTGGACTTGAATTATTTTATTCCTAAGCTATCCATACCTTCCTTTAATAATTTTGATGTAAAGTTTGACCCTGGATATAATTGTATTTTCTGTTACTAGTCCATATCTAGTACAAATTTTGAGTAACTCTTCTACAATCCTCTTAGCTATAATTCTGCAGAATGGAATTACCTCTGGAAATCTAGCAGGCACTTCCATTATGATCAACAAATACTGATTCCCACTTTTTGTTTTAGGTAGGGGTGTTCCTCAATCAATTAAGACTCTTATAAAAGATTACTCAAATGTGGGAATGGTTAGTTATAGTGCTGGTTTTATGATTGCCTGAGGTTTTCCTAATACCCGACACAAATGACATGCCCGGCAAAATTCAACCATATCCTTATGCAATCCAGGGCGGTAAAAATGCTTTTGTATTTAGGCTGAGCTTTCCTTACCCCTAAATGTCCTCCTACTGGGAATTCATGTGCTACTTACAACACTGTCTTTCGATAATCTACCGGTAAACTTCTGCCCATTACCGCCTGGAAAGGTATGGTCTCCATTTCCTCATTAAGACGTAAATTTTAAGGTACATTTTGGGATACATTCAGATTCTTCTTCTATTTTTCTTTTTGATACAACTGCCTTATGTATTCCTCCTCCTGTTGTAATTCAGCTAATTTCTCTGCTAAAAATATTGACTTTGTTCTCCACCTATTTTTTTTTTCTCTCAACCATTTGATCAACTATAGTCTCTGATAATTGTACTTCAACTTCCTTATCGTTAGCCTTTGACTTCTCCTCCTGCTTCAAACCTGTGACCTGGTGACTTTGTTACCACACAGTCAAGAAATATCCCAGGATATCCTTCCTGTAACACCTCAGTTACTTGATTTTCCACTGACTTTTCAACCACAGTAGGCATCACTCCCACCTGTGATCCACTTATATCATTGCCAAGAATAAACTGTATTTCTGGAACTGAGAATTTCTCTATTACTCTGACCAACACTTCACCACCTTTGACTAAACACTCCAACTGTACTTTACATAATGGAACACAGCTCTTCTCACCATGAATTTCACATATTACCACTTTTTTCTGAAATATTCTTTCTGAATTACATATCTCCTCATTTCTCACCATCAAAGATTGACTTGCTCACATATCTCTCAAAATTTTAATTTCTTCACCCTATCTTCCGGGCATAAATGAATAAACCTTAACCACACAAGTAACGTCTTTAAAGAGATCTAGCAACTTATTCTCAACCAACCCGTGACCAGGCTGTACATTCTTATGCAGCTTTTTAGCTTCCACTGTGCTTTCCCTTATCATGTCAGTGCAACTTACTTGATTATCTTGTTTTCCCACATTTGCCTCCCCAGTGGTTTTTCTAAAACACCAACACTGCAACTTTATGTGGCCTACTTTATTACAGTGAAAACAAGTGAGCTTTTGCGCTTCTTATTCCCCAACATGGTTTTCCTTTTTCCTTTATACTAAATATTAAAAGAACTATCTTTACTATCTTCGAGGAGATAGAGTCATAGTCATAGAGTTGTCCAGTATGGAAACAAACCCTTTGGTCCATGCTGACCAGATATCCAAAATTAATCTAATCGCATTTGCTAGAGTAGCTTTCTTTTTAATTGTCATTTCTCCCATATACAACTGATACAGTGAAAATGAGACAGCTTTTCTCCAGGACCATGGGTGCTACATGGACAGCACAAACTACACAATCGTACATGGCATAAAGTGCATAAGAAGTGCAAAACACGTAAGTTACAGTGTGGTAGAAAGATGGTAAATAATAAACATGTTTCTAGCAGCAATTCAAGATGGAAGGTGGTGGAAATGGCATCATCTGTTGTGCAGTTGAGTTAATACATGAACTGCAAGGTGTCCAGTGAAGGGGCAGCAGGCTCTTAATATGACTCACCATAAGCCTCTCAAAGCACTTCATCATGATGGGCGTTAGTGCAACAGGCCGGTAATCATTGAGACAGGATGCTGAAGACTTCTTCAGCACAGGGACGATGGTAGCAGCCTTGAAGCATGTTGAAACAATGGAGCAGTTCAGGGAGATGTTGAAGATGTCTGTGAGAACATCCACCAGTACATCAGAGCATCCTCTGAACACTCTGCTGGGGATGTTATCTGGTCCAGCAGCCTTACGTGGGTTGACTCTGCATAGGGTTTTCCTCACGTCGACTGTGGTAAGACACAGCACCTGGTCATTGGGAAGAGGATGGTCTTCCTCACTGCCATGTCGTTTTATACCTCAAACCCATGCATAAAAGTTATTCAATTCATCCAGGAGGGAGGCATCACTAGCTCAAGTAGGCGATGCTGTTCTGTGGTTAGTAATGGCCTAGATGCCCTTCCACATGCTCCGCGTATTGCCGCTGTCCTGGAAGTGGTTATGTATTCTCTATGAGTGTGCACACTTTGCCTCTTTGATGGCCCGGGTCAGGTTGGCCCTCGCTGTTGTTAGGGCCTCATTGTCATCTGCCTGAAGGTGGAATCACAGGTCCTCAGCAGTGCACACACCTTTATGGTCATCCACGGCTTCTGATTGGGGCGAGAAATGATGGTCCTGGACACAGCGATAACATCAATACACTTGCTAATGTAGCAAATCACTGACACCATGTACTCCTCTACATTGATGGAATAATCATTGGTTGCCACGCACCAGACAGTGCACTCAAAACAATCTTGAAGAGCAGAAATGGCTCCTGCCAGCAGAACCAGTTTGACATGGCTGATAAGCGGTCTATATGCTGGGATTAGTATAACAGAGATGTGGCCTGAGGAGCCACAGTAGGGGTGGAGCTTTGCCCTGTATGGGTTGGGAATGTTTGTGTAACCCAATGTCTGTTGTGTTCTCCTCTCTCATCACAAAGTCCACATGCTGATGGAATTTAATGAGCCCAGTCTTGAGATTCACATGGTTGAAATCTCCAGCTACAATCAGTTCATTAATAGCCCCATATAGTTCACAGAGTGCTTAGCTAGCAGTAGCACTGGGAGGAAGAAACACCCCAACTATAAGGACAGCGGCGAATTCCTGTGGCAAATAAAATGGTCTGCATCTAACAGTCACAAACTCCACCAGTGATGAGCAGTAACTGGAGACTAGCACAGAGTCTTTGCACTATTTTGTATTGATATAGACATACAGACCCCCACTCTGAGCCTTACCACACAGAGCTGCCTTTCCGTTGGCACGAAACAAGGCGAGCCTGTCTAGCTGGATGGCGGTGTCTGGAACTCTGTACCTGAGCCATGTTTCCATGAAAACAAGGACGCAGCAGTCTCTGAATTCACAGACGCCTGTCACAATCCAGTTTGTTGTTCAGGAAGCAGACATTGGAGAGCAGAATGGATGGAAGGGCTGGCCAGCTAGGGTTTGTTTTCAGCCTAATACAAACTCCTGCACACATACTGTGCTTCTGCATCCTTGCAAACTGCTTCCGATGACTCAATACCTGGCTACTGGCATCAGACAAGGCTGAGGACTGGAGCCTGGTCTCTGCTGCAGGCCGAGAACTCCTCCATGCTTACTGCAATTCTTCCTCCTCACACACCACTTTTGATGTCTCATGACTCGGCCACCGGCATCAGACGAGGCCTGGTCTCTGGAACAAGCTGAGATCGTGTAGCTCCTGCCGCAGCTCTCCCTCCAGGTATGTTTTGAGCTGGTTCCTGTACTGTAGCAGTGTGTGCAGACTATAACAATATCTGCAAACTCTAGGTTTCCTGTTTTTTCCTGGAAATTAGTAGCTCTCAGTCCGGAGAGGCAGCTGTGAGCTGCTGCTGCACCTCCATTTTGGATTTTAAAAAAGTGCCCCATAACCGTCTAAGCCCTCTCTATTCATCCAAATGCCTTTTAAATGTAATTGTACCAGCTTCCACCACTTTTTCCGGCAGCTCACCACCCTCTGTGTGAAAACGTTGGTTCTTAAGTCCCATTTATATTTTCCTCTCTCGCCTTAAAAGTATGGCCTCTAGTTTTGGATTCCCCTACCCTGGCAAAAAGACCATGGCTATTCACCACGTCCATGCCCCTCATGATTTTATAAATGTCTATAAGTCACCCCTCAGCATCCAATTCAACAGAAAAAAATAGCCCCAGCCTATTCAGCCTCTCCCTATTGTTCAAACCCTCACTATCACTCAAACCCTCCATTCCCAGCAACATCCTTTTAATTCTCTTCTAAACCCTTTCAAATTTAGCAACATTTTTCCAAGGCCAGGGAGACTAGAATCAAACGCAATGTTCCAAAAATGGCTTACCTAATGTCCTGTATAGTTGCAACATAACATCCCAACTTACATTCTCAATGAACTGATGAATAAAGGCAAGTGTTCGAAATGTCTTTTTTTATTAGCCTGTCTACCTGTGGAACCATGAAACTCTTTTTTTGGTAACACTCCTCAAGACCTTACCATAAAGTCCATAATTCCTGCCCTGATTTGCCTTACCAAAATGCAAGCACCTTACATTTATCTAAGTTAATCTCCATCTGACAACCCTCAGCCCACTGGCTCATCTGAGCAAGGTCCCGGAGTACTCCATGATAACCTTACTAACTGTAGACTGCACCACCAATTTTGGTATTATCTGCAAACTTACTAACCATTCCTCCTATTTTTCACATTGAAATCATTTATATTTAAAGGACAAAATTATTGGAGGTTTTGAGCATTAGGGTGAAGTTGAATATGCAGGTGCTATTCTCCCTGGAGGATCGGAGGCTAAGGGGTGACCTTGTAGAGGTTTATAAAATCATGAGGGTCTTGGATAGGGCAAATAGACAAGGGTTTTTTTTTCCCAGGGTAGGGGAATCCAAAGCTAGAGGGCATAGGTTTAAAGTGAGAGGGGAAAGATATAAAAAGGACCCAAGGACCAACTTTTCATACAGAGGGAAGTGTATTGAATGAGCTGCTGGAGGAAGTGGTGGAAGCTGGAACTGGGTCCAGCACTGATCCTTGCTGCACACCATTGGTTGCAGGCCTCCACTCTGAAAAACAACCCTCCACTACCTCCTCTGTCTGCTATCTCCTTTTCACTTACCACCTGAGCATTTCTCTTTTCCGTAGTTTCCTTTTCATTTATTCAGCCATGTTCTTAAATGAAATTAAAAAGGTTTCTACATCCTTCTCATTGAACTTAGGCAATGTTTATACATATTTAAACAGATTCCCACAAGGCCTTCGGCAACAATGGGAATGCTCTCCATCAGTGTCCTCATCATCACTCTTACCGTACACTTCTACAGCAATGATGGTGACTCTATCTATTGCTGATAGTTTGCATAATGAATTCCAAATCCACAACCATGATTCAAGTTGTTAACAAAAGAAAACAAGGTGTAAAAGACACTTAAAGTCATCAGTTAAAGTGTAAAAGTAAATTCTTAATTTTTTTTAGTTTCTACATCTATTTTATTCAAAAATGTAATGATTGAGGCAGTTGATCTGATATATTGTGGTGACTTTCAAGATAGAGGATGCATTATTAGTAAAAAGATAGGAATGATATTGTTACGTGCATGTATACTTAAATGTCCAGGATGCCAAATCTCTGATGACTGTACTACGGTATGTGTGTGTCCTGAGCTCCAAGGAACCAACCTGCAGCACAGAATGTGATCATTGAAAGAAAGCTCCAGTATTTTGGGTCTTTAGGCATGACTATATCAAACTTTTGGGAATCAGAGAATAGAACATGAGGGCTGATTTAAGTGAAGCAGTCTTTGATTAACTACTCTTTGAGAATCCTAGAAGCTAGGGTTTGGTTGTCATTGCTTCCTTGCCTTTTGTCCCCAAATACTTAGCCTTTGCTTAACCAATAAAATTGTATTCTGTGTATTCTGGGTACATATTTTATGCATATTGCTACAGGGTGCTTTCCATTGATGTTTAAATTATAACTTATTTCCAAACTTTATAAACAAAGCCTCTTTTGTCATCTATTGAAATCCATGTTTGTAGTTATTAGTCCTTGCCTAACTGAAGGAAATATGGATTTAGGCAAATATCGTAAATTGTTAAGAGAATGGAGAAATTATGTCTTAGTATTCACGTATAGTCATAATATGTTGTTTAAGTAAATATTCATTGATAACCGTAATTCTTGACAAATAGTTTCATTATTGCTATGTAAGGAATCAGTACTTTAAGTTAAAATATTCTTGATTCATAAAGTTGTATTGTAAATGATTCAATTAATGTCCACCTCTTAATCAAATGCATTGAAAGTATAACATTTAGCAAGTAGCATTGAAAGTGATTGTTCTCCGATCTTAGCTATGATATAACTGTTGCAGGTATCAGGTTGTGCAATGGCTGATCTTTTATCATATGCTAATGATGTCACAAACGTGCTGACTAGGATCATGTAAAGATATAAATACTGCTGAAACCAAGTGGTTCAAAGTTACCCCGGAAACTAAGCATGAAGGTAACAAAGTCTTTCCTCATTGCTGCTATTGTGGCTTTCATTTTTACTGGTAAGTAAAGTTTCTACCTGTATGTTTCACCATCATCTTTAAAATGAGTAAAAAGCTTTGAAATATTATAATGAATAGGTCATTATATCCAATGTTAATAACATTCCTAATTATTTTGTCATGAATGACTACAAATAGAAGAAATGTAAAAAGAAACCTTGTTGCAAAAATAAGGATGTGAATACAACACCTAAAAGCAATTCTGCTAAAAAAAATCGAAGTTCAGTTTTTAAATTCGTAACAGAATTTAGTCAATTGGAAATTCCTTTACCGTACTCTGGTATTGTATTTAAAAATATACTTTATATGCAGATATAGTCAACAGTCCATTATTTATTGTGCATAGTTTTATTTTCAACTTATAACTCTTGTTCTATTAAGCTTATTCCCTGTTTCAACCATTTAAATGATGCATGTTGTTTGATATAGGTTTCTGTTCATCTTGCATTTGAAAAGATCTGACAAATTAAAATTTCTATCTTCGACACGTTTTAATGCATTAGAAATGTTTTGGTTAGTTCATTTACATTCAGTTTTATTTCTGTATAGTTGGTTTTGTTTTTTCACAAAGTACAGAATGCATTAAGTTGCATTTTATATGAATTTTTTTATTTATATTTCAGATATGTCCAAAAGTATTAATATTAATGAAGAAACTGAACAGGTAAGATCATGATTTGTTGTCTGATACTTAAAAAAGGAATTTACAGTAATTGAAACTTAGCATTAAGTTGTGCAACTCTCCATCTCTTGTAGCCTGCCTGTGATAAATACATATTACCTGTATGTGCGAGGAATTATGCTCCTGTCTGCGGTACAGATGGCAACACGTACTCAAATGAGTGCTTGATGTGTCTTGAGATCAAGTGAGTGAATTAGTTCTTTTACTTAAAAGGAAATGAAAAGTAGCTATTTGTACAGAAGTCTCTATCATATATTGTATAGTGTATACAAACTGATTACACAAACATTGAGCTAAATGTGTGCATCCGAAATAGCAAGCAATTGTTGTTTGGTTACAAATTTTAATAAAGGTCTCACAATAAGTTATTAGATAAAGCTCCTGAATGTTTTAATTGAATGTAGTACCAAATAAAGCAAAAAACCATAACAATCAAATTACAATAAACATTTCCATCTCAGATGGAAGCCAGTTGTTTTCTTCACAAATATATGCATGCAGGGGAATGTTAAACCTAAATCTAAAGTTCAGTAATGTTAATTAACAGAGAAAAAAAGATCATTAACAAAGCATTGCATCTGTATATTCTCAAACCTTTTGATATTTTTAACAACGGCCAATAAAAATCTGAAATTTACAGCTGAGATAATTGAAATCTCATGAAATGGATAGATTTTTGTTAGGCAAGGATGATAGGATTTGGCTATGAGATACCTGAATGGAATTGAGGTACAGGTCACTTATGACCTCATTGAAAGAGATTGCATGTTCAAAGGGCCAAATGGCAGTCTGTTGTTCTCTGGTGTTGAAATGCTGTAATTTACATGCTTGAAGTGATGCAGAACATAATATACATGGGCAAACAAGGTGACAGAAAGCCTGAGGAAATTTAGAAATAATAATTTGATTATTTGCACAGGTGACCTCTGAAGAGGAAGACTAATTGTGATCATATCCAATTGAATAATAACCAATAAAATAAGAAAGTGCAAGACTTATTATTACAGTCAGTAAGGTTGTGACTATAACACTATTATATATTGACTAAAATTAGGGTGTAGCTGGATCTGGGGAAAATAAGCAGATGGTCAAAAATATTCCAAGGCTACAGTAATGAGTAATGGCTTTGTGTTGAGTTTATGTGTGGGAATATAGTGAGATCACACAAATGTATTTCCTGTACATCAGCCAGTATCACCTTAAACTCTATTTTTCATCTGTTAGTTTAAAAATTCACCAAAGTTCTTGCTCCCATATGCATAGCACCTGTGCTCAGTTGTCTAATTTGTCAGCAATGAAAGGCAATAAGGGGAGCTGTAGCAGAACTTAGACTGAATATATTGCATTGTTTTTCAGACAAAGGAAAGTCAACATTCGTATAACGAAACATACAGAATGCAACCGTTAGACACTTCAATACCAGATGATGGAGCGTATTTTGTAAAAGCAATGAATGAGTAATTGTGAACAAAATAAACAGAATATGAACAGAACTTAATATTGCATTTTTTTTCCTTTCCATGATAGGTCAGTATGAGATCCTTGTTAAAATAATATCGAGAGAACACTTACCTGCTTTTTAACAAGGCATGTTCTTGATAAAATCTACTTACCACAGTGCAGGTAGTTAAATTGGTTCTAAGACCAACAACTTAATTAACAAAGTATGACAATAAATACCATATAAAAGCAGGTGATTAGTTCAGCAGGGCTTATGATTTATGAATATGACAATCCATCACTATTCAAGGTAGGTATTGAACTTGGCAGAGACAGTTGTGCTGGTATTAACCGGCAAGTGGTGAATGAAAGTTTGGCCTTTATACTGAAGCCATTGACTCACTATTTATGCCAAGTACCATAAACTTTAAGGGGCTATGACCAATATAAACAATTGTCTCAGACACATTACTGGCAATGTAAATGTTGAAATATTACAATGTCAACACCGAACTCAAAGTCTCCCTACTCAGTTGTGGAACATTTCTGTTGATGATTATTCAATTTCCTGAAAAAATAACCAGATCATCTTTCTACCTTCTCATTGTCTTCTTGTAAGCATACAACATCAACATCCACATGACTCGCATCAATAGCCACCTTGAATAGCTTTGTGTAATTAGTTGTGGCTAACACTGGGCAGTGGTCAGCACAGCTTTCAGGTTGTCAAAGGCCTTCTCACACTTCACCATCCACTGACATATTCTGCACTTCTTCAACATGTCAATCAGTGGAGCAACCACGCTGTTAAAATTCAGTATGAACCTCCAATAAAAAATACTAATTCCCAGGAATTGTAGTGTTTCCCTCTTCATCAATGATATGTGAAACTCCCCAGTAACTTTGTTTTCACTTCCCATGGGACCATTTGTCCATGTCCAATAACATGGCTGACTTTGGCTTTTGGGAACTCATTCTAAGCCGGGTTTATCATCAAGCCAGCCTCCCGAAGTTGATCAAACAATTCCAATAGTTATTCCAAATGTTTCTTCTATGCATGTTTAAAAAACACCAGATTACCATTGTACACCACACAATTGGGTAATCCTGAAATGACTTTATTGGTTAGCTCTTGAAATGTGGCTGGCATATATTTCATAGTAAATGACATGACTTTAAACTGGTCCAAACCATGTGTGTTCCATTCACTGCAACCCAATTTGATTATGTTGTCTTTGAGCATGTGTTCAATCTCTTTCAAAAGAACATAAGAACTAGAAGTAGGAGGAGGTCACCTGGCCCTTTGAGCCTGCTCCGCCATTCAATAAGACCATGACTGATCTTTTCATGGCCTCAGCTCCACTTAGCCATTCTCCCACCATAAGCCTTAATTCCTTTACTGTTCAAACAATTATCTATCTTCACTTTAAAACATTTACTGAGGAAGCCTCAACTACTTCACTGGACCGGGAATTCCATAGATTCACAACGTCTGGGTGAAGAAATTCCTTCTCAATTCAGTCCGAAATCAACTCCCCCTAATTTTGAGGTTATGCCCTCTTGTCCTAGTTTCACCCTCCAGTGGAAACATCTTCTCTGCTTCTATCTTATTTATTCCCTTCATAATTTTATATGTTTCTATCAGATCCTCCTCATCCTTCTACATTCCAATGAATATTATCTGCCCAACAGGACAATTTCTATCCTGATGCCTTGCTATTTCTTTGTTGATAATAGATTCAAGCATTTTCCCCACTACAGAAGCTCAGTTAATCAGTTTATAATTCCCCATCTTTTATCTACACAGTGATATCACATTTGCTATTTTCTAATCTGTTGGAACTGCTCCAGAGTTCAGTGAATTTTCAAAAATTATCAAGAGTGGATTTGTTATCTCTCCCACCATCTCTTTTAGAACCCTGGGATGCATTCCTTCAGGGCCAGGAGACTTGTCTCTATTTAGCTCCATTAGCTTGGTCAACACTCCTTCTTTCATGATAATGATTGCTTCCAGGTCTCTGCCTACCTTCGTCTCTGTCAGTAACTGGCACATTATTCATTTCTTTCACTGTGAAGACGGACACAAAATATCTGTTCAATGCCTGTGTACCTTTCTGACCCGTGCTAACGTTAGAAGGTTAAGTCTATAAGGATGTTACTTAATTGAAACACCATTTCTTATATCTGTATTATGCATAATCAGATTAGTACTTCCCAGCTTATTCCCACATATCTCCCCATGTGGTTACAATATCTCTTTCAGGTCACTTTGATCTCTACTGGAAGGTAATTCAATAATTTATCCCAATTTTTGAAACTTGCTCAGTGTCTAATTTGACCTGAGAATAATCTAATTCAGAATCATGTGAACTTGGTTCTTCAATCTGTGTTGCCACCAGTAACCTATATTTTCCTTTGCTATTAAGGTACCTTTAGAGCATATTCACATGGTATACTCTGTGAGATTCCCTTCTATCTGGCATTCCTATCAAATAATTCACCTCACTTAATTTTGGTTTGATTTGATAAGGCCCACTAAACTTTGCCTTTAAAAGGTTCACCTACCACTCAGAGTAACGATACTTAAATTTCTTGTCTGCTTCCTGTTTCATCACATCCTGTGCTACTTTTATAGAATTGAGACTATGAGCAGCGTTCCCTGGTGTGGTGTGAGTGATGGTAAGAAAGGTAGGAAAGTATGTTGAAAATGAAAAAAATCTAATAACGACATCTGTAGTTGCAAGGTTTGTGAAGGTTTGGAGCTCAGGTTGAGGTTTAGGGTGTAGGTTTGCTCACTGGGCTGTAGGTTTGGTATCCAGACGTTTCATTACCTGGCTAGGTAACATCATCAATGGTGACCTCTAAGTGAAGCAAAGCTGTTGTCTCCTGCTTTCTATTAATATATTTGCCCTGGGTGGGGTTCCTGGGGTTTGTGGTGATGTCATTTCCTGTTCGTTTTCTGAGGGGTTGATAGATAGTATCTAGATCTATGTGTTTGTTTATGGCATTGTGGGTGGAGCGCCAGGCCTCTAGGAATTCTCTGGCATATCTTTGCTTAGCCTGTCCCAGGATAGATGTGTTGTCCCAGTTGAAATGATGTTTCTTTCATCCTTGTGTAGGGCTACGAGGGAGAGAGGGTCGTGTCTTTTTGTGGCTAGCTGGTATTCATGTATCCTGGTGGCTAACTTTCTTCCTGTTTGTCCTACGTAGTGTTTGTGGCAGTCCTTGCATGGAATTTTGTAGATGACGTTGGTTTTGTCCATAGGTTGTACTGGGTCTTTTAAGTTTGTTAGTTTTTGTTTGAGAGCGTTGATGGGTTTGTGTGCTACTAGGATTCTGAGGGGTCTTAGTAGTCTGGCTGTCATTTCTGAAACTTCTTTGATGTATGGTAAGGTGGTTAGGGTTTCTGGCTGTATTTGGTCTGCTTGTCATGGTTTGTTCTTGAGGAATATGCACATTGTATTTTTGAGTATCCGTTCTTCTTGAATACGTTGTATCTGTTTTCTGAAGTTTGTCTGTGCTGCAGTGTGTGGTAGCTTGTTGAAATAGTGTTCTGATACAGCTTCGTTTGTGTGTGTTGGGATGGTTGGTGGTGTAGTTAAGTATTTGGTCAGTGTTTGTCGGTTTTCTGTATATGTTGTCCTTTCTTTCGACTGTGACGTCCAGGAATGCGAGTTTGTTGTCGGTTTCTTCCTCCTTGGTGAACTTTATGCTTGTGAGGGTGTTGTTGATGATGTTGAATGTCTCTTCGATCTTGTTTCATTTTGTGATTATTTTTCTCAGTTTTCTCCTCGAGTAAACGGAGCATTAGGATTTTGCTACTGAGGGGCAACCATAGAATTTCCATGCATTCACATCTCATTAAACATGAACTCACCATATTTACTCACCTCTTCCAATTTTCTTCTCCTTCACTGAGAGCTAGATGGTTAAAATTCTAGACGTGTAACTCACAGCAGGTACGTGGTGGTTGCAGCTCACTAAATACGTATCCTGCCATTGCTTCTTCAAACCAATGACACTGCATGCTCCATGGCCACTAACCACCTCAATCATTCATCCACATAGGTTGGCATGGGCAAACCACCAGCTTCACCATATTAACATGCATGGAAATCAAAGAGAAAACTCCACTGGTTGGGATCATGTCTAGAATAAGGGATGATGACTTTTCTTGCTGAAGTCCGATTATCTCATCCCTGGCTCATCAATGTTGGAGTTCACAAACAGTGTCCCAGGCTTAGCCATCTTCAGCTACTTCGTCCATCTATAACCTGGCCTTCTTAATGCATAAGAAGAAATTGAGATGTTCTATGACATTTTGCACTGTATTTTATTGTTATCATAGTTGTCCAAGTTTTTAATTGCATGCAGTAAGACCAGGTTTGAACTAATGTGTAGCAAATAACATTTTATGGTGAACAAATGCTGAGCAATGACCATCTCTAACATAGATAGTCAACTATTTTCTCTTGATATTCAACAGCAGTACTAGTGTGAATTATTGCTACCAGTAACGTCCTGGGGGATCACCATTGATGAGAAAATTAACTGGACTAGTAGGATAAAAACTTGTTTCAAGAACAAGCTGCATGTTAAGTATTCTGTAATTAGTATTCACCTACTGACTCCACCAAGCAGTTCCGCCATCTACAAGGCATAAGCCAGGAGAGTGATGGAATATTCTCTACTTCCCTGGGTGTGCTGAGCTGCATGAACATTCAAGAAGTTTGACACTGTCGTGTCCAGTATTTTCATGTACCATTCTGAGCTTCAAACTGATTTTTACATTACCTTCATCTGTATCCAATCCTTTTGTGTGTGAAGGTGAGTGTGGGAATATATGGGTGACAAAGTGCATTTAATTTGGTGTGAGAATAATTGAACACTTCGCATTTTAAACTCACCAAAATGTTGCTGCTGAATCATTTATGATGTGGAGGTGCTGGTTTCGACTGGGATGGACAAACAAGTCACATGACACCAGGTTATAGTCCAACAGGTTTATTCGAAATCTAATGAAGGTTCACCTACCGAAGGAGCAATGCTCCAAAAGCTTGTAATTTCAAATAAACCTATTGGACCATAACCTAGCGTTTTGTAACTTCCGACTGCATTCATTATTTTGTGATCCACATTTCTAAGTATGAAAAACACACCCCTTACATCACAAAATGCATTCCCTCTAATTATCTTTCTGGTTGTGTGCATCTCTGTGGTCTGTGCAAGGCAATGACTTCTGGAACTGGAAGTCAATGCCAATATTGGCCTCTGAATATTGGATCTGTGTGTAGCTGAGATAGAGTGTGGATCAGCAAACATCCTGATCATAGGCAGTAAAGGAGACATGGAAATTCTGTCTGTGACACATACACCATTCAAGGGAAAGCAACTACTTGATTGGTATACTATCCTCCACCACAATAATTTACTACTTCCACTATCAGTATACTGTGGCCGCAGTGTATTATGGCTTTAAGAGGTCTATTTTGTCCTGTTTTTTTAATGAAGCGGGGTTGAGACAGAGGTGCTAAGCAGTCTGCTCAAAGTCAATAATGTCAACAGTTTGTGAGACCTTGTTTTTTTTCAAAAGTTTGAACTATAGAAGCAGTTTGAATGAGTGGAGTCAGGCTCTTGCAGTTTTGTTTAGCTTTTCATGGTTGTAGGGGTTTCGAAGCTGCCATACATTTCTCCCTGCTATAGTAAAATGCTTACATTCTCTCTCTCTCTCTCTCTGCCAGAACTTCTCTTGATGTTCTTTCTTTCTGGACTGGAGAACCATTGCATGTGAGACAATCTATTTTACCGAATTTGCCTTTGTCAAAGGTGTGTTTATGGGGTGTCACTATATTGGAACAATTGCTGTTTAGTAGTTAAATAATCTATTATTCTGTTAAATTTTCCAATAGAGTTAAAGTTGGACCAATTCTTATTTCTTTTGTTTGTATTTTAACTATAGGGTAAGAATAAAGCGTGTTTTGCTTAACCAATCGAACTACATCTGGAACACAGACCTTATACTTGGCTTTAAATAAGATAAAAATTAACATCCAGGCTAAGTCCTTTATATATCTGAGGGAGGTCTAGTCTGGTGCATAGCTATAAAATGCACCGTAGGAGCTGATCTACATTTCTTTGACAGCAGCTCCCAAACCAAAACTCTCTGCCTCCTAAAGGAGTAGAAGCAGGGGATACAATGGAACACCACTACCTCTAAATTTCTCTCCAACTCACACATTCCCAATGTAGAAAAATATCACAATTGATTTATCATGGCTGTGTCAATTTCCTCCAACTCACTCCACAGGTTGTCTGCAGCAGGTCAAAATGCTAGCATTTCATTACATTTTAAAGACATATAAAGATGGTGTATAAATGCTGATCTTGCTAATTAATCTATGTCTCATTGACAAATTTAAAAACTGTGTACCTGGATATTTAGGTGCTTTATGAATTTCTGACAAGAAATTTCCTCTCAACTCGTCCTCAGTTTCAAATGATTCTACTTTGCAGACTATTAGTAATACCTCAAGAATGCCATTATACATAGGTTAAAAGTGGTTTTAGAATAAGCAGTGCCTCATTGAATTCTTCCCTATTTGATGAAAAGAAATGAAGGGCTGAATTCTCCCATTTTTCTGGCAGTGTTTTGTCAATTGAGATTCATGGCAACCAGATCTCTGTGATCAATATGTTTTCTAAAGGAACATTAAGCTCTTCATCGCATTAATTATGTTGCTGGGCTCTTGGGATCCCATTTTGTGGAATTGCGTTTGAGAAGAAATGAAAATGTTTATTGTTGCTGAGATTCTGTCATGTTTACGCTGCTGTTGCCATATTTAAACTCCAGATCCATTGGACTTAATGCAAACTTGGACCTGTTGTTTACAATGTGGTCCTACATTATTATCCTCATAGAAATGGCCCAAAAAGGCAGTTGGACCCTTGGTTTGCTGATAGGGGTCTGGAGGTGCTGATGAATGGTGTGATGTTGGGAAGGTCAGTGCTAACCTGGACTGAACTAATAGTGAGAGGGTGGTGTTCCAGTGAAACACAAAGTGTAACAGTGCAGGAAGGATGTTAATGATTCTCTGCAAATTGCAAGGGGAAGTGATATCATCCTCTCTCAGATGCACAGGGCAACATGCTACTGCACAGACCTTTCCCAATATTATGGCCTACAACTTTTACAATTGCATGTATCATGAACACTTAAAATGCTCTCATCCTTCCAAATTATTAATCTTCTGCATTTACTACTCAATCACTGGATCACCTCAATGCCTCTTTTGCTCGTGTGTCACTACAAACTACTCTTGCATTTATTGCTTTTGTCTGCTTGCATGACTGATGTGCAGCATTCTAACTAATGTGTCCCTGTATTTGATGTCAGTGAACTTGTGTCCTGAGCATGGCTATGATTGAAATCACATGAGCCCTTTGGCTGACTGTAGTGATACTCCCCGACTGACCACACTCTCCTTTGACTCCACCAAAGACAGTTCCCGTTCGGCATTCAAAATAGCCTGTTTGGTTAAAATGCATGAAGTGCGTTTGCCACATACACTGCAGTCACATACTGTAGGTAGAGTTAAAAATGACCCAATACCAGATTATAGTCAAACAACATCCTAGTGTTGTATGATTTTTAACTTCATCCACCCCAGTCCAACGCTGGCACCTCCTCATCAGTACTGTAGATATTGTAGTACAGAGTTACACAGCAACATGTCCACACCCTTGACTATTCCGTGTTCTGAGCTGTGACAAGCTGACACCTCTTGCTATCAGCTGAAAAGCAATGCAAACCAAAGACACAGGCAGGTTCTGTATGCAAAATGACTGAGTGCTAACAGAGTAAGCAAACAATCAAAAGTTGCATCCTAAGTAAATGCATGGCATGTGCGTATGTAAGTGTGCCTGCATACGAAGTGATCTGGCAGAAACAGGCAAGTGAAAAGTGTCCCTGCACTCGAAAGTGAAGTGAACGGTTGAAATGGTGTTTGACTTGGCTTGGAAGCAGGCATAATATTTGATGAGACAGGTGGTTTACTGTTATGTACCTGTGTCGATGAAGGTTAGAAGATGACACTGTCCATGGAGCATGCAGGGACATCATAGTGAAGACAGAATCAAAAGTAGAAATTCAGCAGGGCTGACAGCATCCTTGGGGAGAAAGTAGCATGGAGGTTTTGAGTCTGCTGACTTCTACAGAACTGATAGCAGCAAGGAAATATGTTATTTATGGTGAGGAGGAGGTTGAGAGGGTGTGGGGATTTGGAAGGGGCGAGAAGTGAGTAGAAACGTAGAGATGGAGCCTGTAGAGAGAGAAAGAGAGAGAGAGCGAGAGATAGAGAGATAGAGAGAGAGAGAGAGAGAGAGAGAGAGAGAGCTCTGGAAGGAGGAGACAGACAAGAGGACTGTTGATAGTTGGCCAGGACAGAAGAGAAACTGAACAAGTGACAATGGGACTAACAGTGGGCAAGAATGGGTAAGCTGCACTGAAAGCAACCAAGTCATGACAGGACCAGGTGTGGGAATGGTTAAAACATGTGGGAAGATGGAATCAGGCTCAGTTAAGTCCCAGAGGCTGCAGGGTACCCAAGTTCAAAATGAGATGCTGTTCTTTGATTTTGTGCTGAGGCTTATTAGAGGACTGCAACAGGTCTGCAACAGTAATATTGATATGGGAACATGTTGTTGGTGGCAGACAGAACATAGTTGATCAGCAAAGTCATCTCCCAACCTACAATCCATCTTCCAAATGGAGAGGAGACCACATTGAGAACAGCAAATACAGTATTCTAAATTAAATGAAGTACAGTTAAATTGCTGCTTCACCTAGAAGGTGTGAGTGGGGCCTTGGATGGTGAAGAGAGAGGAAGTAAACAGGCAGGTGTAGCGTTTTTCGAGATTGAATGGGGAAGTGCTGTAGAGGTGTGGGAAGATGTTGGGAGTGGAGGAGTGGACTAGGATGTCCTGGAGGGAATGGTCCTGTGGAATGCTGACAAGGGAGGAGAATATTTGTCAAATTTTGGCAGCTTACGAAGCATTGGATATGGAGGCTGGTGAGGTGTTAAGTGAGGACCAGGGAGACCATATTGTTACGTTGGGAGGGAAGAGAAGGGATGAGGGATAATGTGCAGGAGATGGCTTGTTCATGGCTGAGGGCCCTGTCAAACATTGTAGTGGGAAATCCTTAGTTGAGAAGAAAGTGGGCATTCTGATGTCTCCCCTGCAGAAAGTGGCATCATCTGATCAGAGGCAATGGAGACAGAGAAACTGGAAGAATGAAATAGACTCTCTACAGGAAATAGGGTGTGATGGTTTATAGGCAGAGTAACTGTAGAAGTCACTTGGTTTGTACAGGCAGTTCTTCAATATTGTGATGGTTGTGTTCTTGTGCAACCCCTCATTATAAAAGAATTGAGCTTTAAGAAACAGTGCTTAAAGTGTTCATGATGTAATTGTGTTACAGCCATCACAAGTTTTAAAAGTTTGTGCTTTGGAAACAGTGTCCTTAACTTGTCAATCATATTACAGAGAATTTGTGTTAATGAAATGCATGTTATCGCAGAACAAAATGTAATGGCTATCAGTGGCCAGCTTATTCCGGAAATAGAAACAGAGATTGCAAGGAACGGAAGGGAGAACTCAGAGATGGACCAGGTGAAGGGGAGAGTGGTGTGGAAATTGGAAGTGAAATTGATACATTTTTCCTGTTCAGGATAAGACAGTGAACCAGCACTGATAATGTCATCGCTGTACCAGAGAAAGTTGTCGGCAGGGGCCAGTGCAGGACTGGCGCAAGAAGTATCTGCAAAGAGATTGTCAAAATGGGGCATATGTAGGTATCCATGGCCAAACCATTGACCTGATGAAAGTGAGAAGAGCTAAAAGAGAATTTGTTCAGGGTGAGGACAAGCCTGGCCAGCAGATGAGGCTTGAGGTGGATATGGACAGTTCAGGTCTTTCTAGAGGAAGAAGCAGAGAGGCCTGAGACTATCTGATGGGTGGCAGATGTGTAAAGGGTCAAAAGAACCATGGATATAAGTGGGAAGGGGCTGGACAAGGGAGGAAAACATCAAGTTAAGGTAGGAAGAGATAAGTTCTGTGGGGAAGGAACAAGGAGAAACAATGGGCCTGCCCCAGCAGTCCTATTTGTGGATGTTGGGAAGAAGGTCAAAGCAGACAGCAGAGGACTGGGGGCTATGATCCAGGATGTTGCTGGGGGAAGATCTCGAGATGAGTTGAGGTTGGTTATAGTCATGGACACAGTGGCCTGATGCTTGATGGTAAAGTCATGTCCAGTGGGATGTAGGAGGAGGTGCCTGAGAGCAGGCAGTCAGCCCTGCAATGCGGAGGTCAGTTCTTCAGACAAAATAGCACCACCCTTGTCAGCAGGCTCAATGACAAATCAGAGTTAGATCTAAGAGCACAAAGTGCAGTCAGTTCAGCGGTAGGTAGGTTGAATGGGTGAGGGGCGCAGAGTGAAGACAGAGTTGGAAAAGGGTCCAGAAAAGGAAACTGTGAGCTAATAGCATCAAGTTGCCTCTCTGATGTCCATGTCAGAAGTTGGTGCCATCCAGTTTCTGGTGGAAAGAAAGAAGAATTGAGAGCTTCATGGAAATGAGATGAGTTTAGTTAATAATAAGGTAAATGCATGGAAATAAGACAGCCATCACTCATTGACAAGATTCTAAACTCTTCATCTAAACCATAGGGGAAAAATTAGAATTTATTTTCTCAACATCGAGAAACTGATTTTTCCATTTCCACTGAGTTTTCTCACCGTTGTCCAGACAGTTTCAGGGAGCAGAAAATTCCATCCGCCATTTAATTCAAAGTGTTTGTTACATTGTAGCTTTTATTGTTCAAGGAAATTTTTTTCATGGTTCGTGAAGCACGATTTAAAATATTTTCCATTATTTTCTCATCTCTGTATATTTAATTTTCATGAAATCTCAACACTTCATTAATTTCAGAATGATATGGGGGTGATTTTTACTAGCCTGCTAGAAATGGGCTGGAAGGCAGGAGCATTCATAAAATTGGAGCACAAGGCATGCAAGGGAAACGTTATGCCTTCACCTAGCTTGGCTTATTCTCTGTAGAAGACAGAGTGGCAGTGGAGCAATTTCCCACTGACTAAATTCGAACATCAATTCAATTGACTAATTAAGCCCACTTCACACACTTGCAGGCATAGTACTGACATGGGGAAATTGCTATGTTTTGTATGGAAACCCACCAGGGATATCAAAATGGCCTGTCAGCTGCTTCTCCAGATAAAAAGGACCTTTCTTTCTGGTTGTTCATTGCAAGCCTCAAAGTGGCAAGACTTCTCCCTCAGAATCAGCAACAGCCTCCTTGATTGGTGGTGCTCAGCTGCTGGCTCATGTGGGCTGATGGGCTGATAGGCAGACTGCATGCCCTCAGTCAGAAAACAATTCTGATGGCAGCTTCTTAATGACCATCATTGATTGCCCCTGCAGCCCCATCATTCTCCCCGTTTTCAGTCTGTGTAACTTACTTGGCTAGCACAGTTAAGAGCTGAAAATGTGTTGCTGGAAAAGCGCAGCAGGTCAGGCAGCATCCAAGGAGCAGGAAAGTCGACATTTCAGGCATGAGCCCTTTTCCAGCAACACATTTTCAGCTCTGATCTCCAGCATCTGCAATCTTCACTTACTCCTAGCACAATTAAGAACAAGATAAAATTTCAAGCATTCGGAAGATGCTGAATACTCATTCAAAGGAATTCTCGTGATTTCACTTTGTTTTCAATTCTGAATTTTGTGGTACAATTTTCATATTGGGCTTAATTTTATGCCGAAAATGTGTTGCTAGAAAAGCGCAGCAGATCAGGCAGCATCCAAGGAGCAGGAAAATCGACGTTTCTGGCATGAGCCCTTCTTCAGGAAAGGAGATTTTATGCTGATTTATTAGCTTTCATTGAGGGTTTCTCTCCAATGGGCTTAGTGAGATCTCTCAGCATGTCTTACCACAACTGTCCAAAAATAGCAACTGTGCCACACACTTACAACTCCTTTGATATCTCCCCTCTCTCATTTCAGGATGGAAATAGCCCAAGATTGGACAGAAAGAGTCAAGGCAGGAGATAGGCTGTCCAAAATTCAGCTGCTCATCCCATTCGTGGAATGTATCCTGACTTGAACCACTCCAAGTGGCTGACTAACCCTGTCCAAGCCCCTGGACTAGTATCAGAATCTGCCCTTGACTTACTGTGCTTGGACCATCTGGACAAAGCCTATCTCCTTTGACTTAACTGAGCCCTACTGACAATCATGACAAACCTCCTGGCTTTGTGTCCTTGCTAAACAGCAAAGCCATACAGCAGGACTGGTATTGAGCTGGGTATCCTGCTGAGGTGTAAGGTGCAAAAAGACAAGGAAAGGCAATGCAAGGCCGTAATTAATTAAGCATCCTGGTAGGCTCAAAGTGAGTAAGCACTAGGAGAACAAGCAAGCAGCCTGGAGATGCAGCTTGGCATGGTCCATTGTTGTCCCTGAACACAAAACGTCGTTGTTGCAACCTCACAATGACTGTTTCCATTTCGCCTGAGGTGCAGCATTCAAGTACAGAAGCATACTGTAAAGAGATCAGAGATGCTTCATAAAGTTTCATAGATGCTGGCACAAGTTGGATGTCAATGTCCATGGATGTGGGTACATGTGGCTAGTGTCAGTGAAGCAAACCCTGAGATGTTAATGCTTAATGTCTAACATTGAGGTCCATTGCTGCAAAAACTACAAGTTATTGAAGTCATCTGACTCTCTCTGACATCCATGTCAGGAATTCTCAGCATCCAGTTTGCTCGCGGTTGATGCTTTGACAAAAATCTACATATTTTGATGTGAAATGTGCAGTCAACAACCAATAATTCTCCTTAATTGTCAACTTGGTCACTGTCAAGTGATAATCTCACCTCAACACTCTGAATTTAGCTAGATGATGCAACGAGTTGTACCTGACATCAAAATGGACCTCACTGGACTTCTCATACAAATTTCTGACATTTTTCACCATTTCCTGTGTCATTCAGGCCTGTATAAGATTCTGACCATCGTTAAAAAATTTATACAGAGTCAGCTCTAATTTTAAATTCCCTTTCAATTCTAACTATTTATAGAACTTAAAAGAAAATTTGTGACTTGGTTAGTATAAATCTTTAAATAACTATAGCAGTGCTCCTAAACTCTCCAGTTAAATGCAATTGGATCAAAAATGGGCAAATATAATGGAAGGTCAAAACAATCAAAAATATGTGACAGATTAACTACTTCATCTATTCCCTTGCTGGCAGTCTTAAGTTTGACAGTGACAAAACCAGCCAACCCCAAATTAGAAAACAATGTGGTTTCATCACAATCGTAACTGTGAAGTATATCCAACATAGATAAGAAGGAAAATGCAATCGCCTTGAACAAGAGATGATGCAAATGCAATCTAAACTACCAAGAAGAATTCAGATTCAAATCTTTCTGTTGATAAATTGAAACTCTGGTCTTTCAAACTCATTTCTGTTAAATGCTGAAACAACACTATACAAAACAGCTCTCCTTTAAGATTATAAATCACCATTAACTGCCAAAATACATAGTAAAGAACTATATTTTCCCTCAGTTTCACAGAACAAATAAACATATTGTAAGGGCGGTCCATGTTTGAAAGACACAATGTGGCCAACAAGGGTTAAACAGAATTAAACAGCCTCCTCCAGCATTTAAGTGAAATATAATGCTATCGTTGAACAGGTCTACCCCAAAGTGAACGGAAGGCCCTGCAAGCAACCATCCAAGATAGTTTGATAAGAGGATACCTAAGGATAGACAAGCGATTGATCCCTGCCTTATTAATTCACTTATTCCATTAAGTAAACAGCACCCGTTAGAAAAAGGGGTGTAAATCTCAGCCTATGAACCAGCCATGCTAACTCATTAAGTAGCTGTTAAAGCAACAGCTAAAGTTAATTTGTAGTAATTAGTTGTTTGTTTGAAGTTATTCACAATATTAAGAAATAGGTTTAGATGAAGATTCTTCAGGTAATCATCGAGATCAATTTCAACATAAGTATAAATATATGTATAACGAAGTATAATAGAAGCATTAGTGGAAAAACATTTGAACCTAGATGTGAAAATTAATCAATCTCAGGAAGCATTTTCCTTATCTCTAAAAAGATGCCCGATACACCCTGAATGAAATAGATAGTTCACAACTTATTAGCTGCAAAGTGCTCACAGTAGAAGCAGTGGTATATCTTTATGCTTTCTAACTAATACTTTACAACAGCAATTAATATTATGAATCTTATAGCAGTTAGTTAAAATCAACTGACTTCTGTATTTTTTATCTATGCATAATTGGGACAGCTGAAAATATAAGAGGAATAAGAGAATTAGATAGAGTTAGCACATAGACCATAATGAAAAACAGAATTCAAGTGGTCTTCAGAGATAAACAAGTCTCGGACATAATATAATCAATAACTTTGGAATGCAAATTAATAGAATGTGTAGGAAGATCCCCAGGCCTGGAGATTACAATTTCTTTAAGGTGGACATCCTTGGTAAGGGCTTTGCATTAATGTTTTTAGCAACTTGGAGATAGTGAGGACTGCAGTCCTGATGAAGGGTCCTGCCTTAAACATCAACATTCCTGCTGTTCTAATGCTGCTTGACCTGCTGTTTTTCCAGCTCCCCATTTTATCAACTCTGGAGAATGCAATGTCTGTTAAACACGACAGGATCATGATAACCTGGGGCTTTCCATAGGAATGCCCATCATTGATTAGGTATTTCACAAGATTGGGTATATGGAATAAGGGGAAAGGTCTCAATGACCACGCTGTATGTGATTATTGTAACAAAAATGTACAAAAATGCTCTATTCCACTGTAATTATTGGAGTGTGTCATCGATCTTGCTTCCAATCTGAACTGTAAATTAAGAGAACAATTGGGTTCTCACATTGAGGCCAGATTTGAGGAAAGTCTTTGACCCTATCCCTGTATTAATTGGCTGTTGTTTGAATAAAGGTCTTCTACTTGCTTGAATCCTGTCTGTCTCCTGGGTCTTTGTCCCCAGTCGGGGGTTATGCTCCTACACTTACCTTTATGGAGCTGTTAAATTTGTTTTGTTGATTCTTCATTAGAAAAGGAAAATCAGAAAGGAGATGGTGCCTGTCTTGAAAGAAATGGAAACATCTAAACTGAGAACCCTACCTGGGCAGTTCTTTCTCCTTTCTGCCTGCAGCTACAATGTTGCTGATATCAGCAATGATAATTGAGCAAACAGGACTTCAGAGACATAGAATCATCTGAAGAACTGGGAAAAGCTTACACTGAAAAGCTCCAAACATAATTCGAATTTTATATCATTAAGCCTGCTCTCTTCTGCCCACAATATCAGGTGATGAATTAATCAGAAACTGTTTTGTCTCTTCAATAAAATCTAACAGAACTGAAAGGAGACTTTGGCTTGATAACTCAGCATTAAATTATTTACGTGTATGTAAAAGTTTGTTGATGCAAGAATTAGATTTGGAAGAAATAACTTGGCTCTGATCTTTAAACTTCAACTTGTCTCAAATTTTCTGTTAAACCAGTTAAGGACAGGAAAGTAGTCAAACATAAACTTACAAATTACACATTAGTATTCCAAAACACATGTAGCTTATACAAATGAAAATGTTTTATCATTCAGTTAACAAAAGAAGATTCAATTAAGCCAATTAAAAATAAATGCTCCATTCACATTATTGATTAAAATCTCACATAGTCAAAACGATGTAATGCAATTTCAGTTATAGTTCTTGCTTTTGCAATCTTATGTCTTGGTCAAATGATGGCTTTTCGCATGTGAGCCTAAACCACAAGTATCTATGAGAATATGACTATTGGGAAATTTCTATTAATATTGACATACAGGTGAATTAGACATGCTAAATTGCCCATAGTGTCTAGGGATGTGTAGACTAGGTGGACTAACCATGGGAATGCAGCGTTACAAGGAAAGGGAAGGGGCGTGGGTGTGGGTGGGATGCTCTTCAGAGGGTCAGTGTGGACTCGATGGGCTGAATGGCCTGCTTCAACACTGTAGGGATTCTATGATTCTACTTACATGTTCGAAGCCAAATTTATTAGATTTCTTGGGTTGATTTAGTTCTCTATACCAATTCTTTTAGATCAGGGTCAGTTGATGTCAAATGTGAATCTTCTGTTGCTGACCTATTTGAGATCGTACCAGCTCAGTAAAGACCAGGTATTGAAACCTGCCATTTCCTGATTTAGTTTGGATCACTATAATTGATCAATGTGTTGCTGGGGATTACTTTTTTTTAAATAGACCTATTTGATGGAGATCTCACAGTGGCTCAGTGCTCAGTATTGCTGCATCATAGCACTCGGGTCCCAGGTTTGATTCCAGCCTTGGGTGACTGACTGCGTGGATTTTGCACATTCTCCCTGTGTCTATGTGGGTTTCCTCCCACAGTCCAAAGACGTGCGGGTTAGTTGGATTGGCCATGCTAAATTGCCCATGGTTTTGGATGCATTAGTCAGAGGGAAATAGGCCTGGGCAGGTTACTCTTCGGAGGGTTGGTATGGACTGGTTGGGCTGAATGGCCTGTTTCCGCACTGTATGGACTCTAATAGCTAAATACCAAAAACATTTGAAAATTAATAAAGAACTCAGTGAGAGAAGTTTCCAACATCTGCATCGAGACACTAAATCTTAAAATGAAATGAGGGAGAAATTCTGCAGGATTCTTTAAATTTCCCATTAACATTGGTAGATATATATAAATAGAGGCACGGAAAAGTAATTTTGTTTTCAGCCTGTTCTACTGCTTCCCAGGGCTGCAATTAGAAAAAAGGCAAAAGTGAGGGCTACAGATGCTGGAGCTTAGAGTCGAGAGTGTGGTGCTAGAAAAGCATAGCAGGTCAGAGCTGAAAATATGTTACTGGAAAAGCGCAGCAGGTCAGGTAGCATCCAAGGAACAGGAAATTCGACGTTTCGGGCATAAGCCCTTTGTCGAATTTCCTGTTCCTTGGATGCTACCTGACCTGTTGCGCTTTTCCAGCAACATATTTTCAGCTCTGATCTCCAACATCTGCAGACCTCACTTTCTCCAAGCAGAGCAGGTCAGGCAGCATCTGAGGAACAGGAGACTTGACGTTTCGGGCAATAGCCCTTCATCATTCCTGCTCAAAACATTGATTTTCCTGCTCCTCAGATGCTGCCTGACCTGATGTGCTTTCCCAGCACCACACTCTCGACTGCAATTAGAAAAACCAACAGGAACATTTCAACTGTAAGTCTCTATACTGTTAACCTCCATAAGTCTTATTTTTCTATGGTCCTACCTTTAACATGTTATCCGGAAAGAAGCTTTACATTGAAATATGGTTTTAACAGCTTTAATTTACATGTTTGCATATTTATGAGTTAATGGTGAATTCAGTTGTCCCATTGTTGACATCAAATAGCTGTGAAAATTACACTTCTGGCTTCTTTTATGTTGTAAATTGATTGTTGATATATTGTGGCTTTCACAATGAATTAAATGGCAGAAACTTAGGCTTCACATTATCCTCAACAGTGCCTACTTTGTTATAGTGACATTTCTAGGAGGTTTATTTTAATTTTGCTTTACTGATGATATCATAAGCTGTTGATGTGCTTTTGATATAATAATGTATCTTGATAGACAGGACACTTTGGTATCATAATGTATTGTGATGTACGATGATGTATAGGAAACTTTGATGGGTTAGTGATGAATCATGTCATATGTTGCCTTTTTATAATCTTAAATGAAAGAATTTGATTGGTTAATGGCAACATTAGCTAAACAAAACATAGATATGTGATTTATAGTTAGCTGACTAAAGCAGTTAAAATGTAGGTCACACCATAGGGTACATCTGATGTCACCATCTAACTCACTAAAGATATTGTCAACCATTGCACATAATATACAGTGATTTTAAAAAAAATCATGGAAAGTGGGTATCACTGACTGGGCTATCTTTTATTGCTAATCCCCAATTACCCTTGAGAAGATTGTGGTAAACTGCCTTCTTCAACCATTTGTAGACAATTTGTTGTAGGTACATCCACAATGCTGTCAGAGCTGGAGTTGCAGGGTATTGATACTGAGGAAACAATGATATTTTTCCAAGTTTGGACAGTGAGCAGCTTGCAACTAGTGCTATTCCCATGTCTCTGCAGCCCTTGTTCTTTTCGATGATACTGATTGCCGATTGTTAGTTGGGAAGGTGCCATCTAAGGAACCTTGATGAATTTCTAAAGTGTATCTTGTAGATGGTACACAGTGCTGCAATTGTGAGTCAGTCGTGGAAGGAGCAAATGCTGGGGATATGGTGCCAATATAATGGGCTGCTTTGTCCTGGATCATGTCAAGTGTTGGAGCTTCATTCATCCAGGAAAGTGGGGAACATCCTGACTTGTGCTTTGCAGTTGATGGAAGGATATGGGGGATCAGGAGGTGAGTTACCTGTTGCTGGATTCCCAGCCTCCTCTTGAAGCCACAGTATTTATAAAGTTAATCCGGTTCAGTATCTGATCAATGGTAACCCCCAGGATGTTGATAGTGATAGAGGATTCAGTAATTATAGGTAATGGTCAGATTCTCTGATGTTGGAGAAGGTAATTGCCTGGCACCTATATGGTCCAAACATTATTTACTATCTTTCAGCCCAACCTTGGAGATTGTCCAGACGTGACTGCTTCAGTATCTGAGGAGACATGAGTGTTGCTGAACATTGTGCAACCATCAGCAAATATCCCATTTCTGACCTTATTGATGAAGCAGCTGAAGCCGATTGAGCATGGACAATCTTGCACGTGCAGCTATTTATCTTTATTACTTCAAATACTAAGATAAGTAAAATTTCAAAGCCTTTTTTTGCCTTGAATTTTTCAATTAATATTTTTCTTTTCAGCTCCTGTTTCTACAGATGCTGACTCATTCTGAACATGGCTGCACAAATGATGCTGCTGCTATCTTGTCAAGCTTTCCATTTATCATGTTTGGCAGTGTGCAATTCCTAACTAGGACAACAGAGGTTATACTTCTGTTGCATTTTCTGAAAAGATCGAAGTGATTTATTTTCTTTTAATTAGCCAGATTACAGTGGTCCTGGGAAAGCACAGAAGGTAAGGCAGCATCCGAGGAGCAGGAAAATCAACATTTTGGGCAAAAGCCCTTCATCAGGAATGAGGCTGGGAGCCTCTAGGGTGGAGAGATAAATGGAAGGGGGGTGAGGCTGGTGAGAAGGTAGCCAAGAGTACAATAGGCGGATGGAGGTGGGGATGAAGGTGATAGGTCAGAGAGGAGGGTGGAGCGGATAGGTGGGAAGGGTGATTGGCAGGTAGAACCGGTCATGAGGATGGTGCTGAGCTGGAAGGTTGGAATTGGGGTAAGTTGGGGGGAGGGGAAATGAGGAAACTGATGAATTCTACATTGATGCCCTAGGGGTGAAGTGTTCTGAGGTGAAAGATGAGGCTTTCTTCCTCCAGGCGGCGGGTGGTGAGGCAGCGGCGGCAGAGGAAGCCCAGGACCTGCATATCCTCGGCAGAGTGGGCAGTGGGGTTGATTGGTGTGGGTGTCCTGGCAATGTTCCCTAAAGCGCTCTGCGAGAAGGCATTGGTCTCCCCAGTGTAAAGGAGACTGCATCGGGAGCAACGGATACATAAATGACATTGGTGGATGTGCAGGTGAAACTTTGATGGATGTGGAAGGCTACTTTGGGGCCTTGGATGGAGGTGAGGGGGGGGAGGTGTGGGTGCGGGTTTTGCAATTCCTGCAATGTCAGGGGAAGGTGCCAGGAGGGGAGGGTGGATTGTTGGGGGGCATAGACCTGACCAGGTAGTCACGGAGGGAACGGTCTTTGCGGAAAGTGGAAAGGGCTGGAGAGGGAAATATATCCCTGGTAGTGAGGCCCATTTGGAGGTGGCAGAAATGTTGGCGGATGATGCGGTTTGTGCGGAAGTTGGTAGGGTGGAAGCTGAGGACCAGGGGGGTTCTCTGCTTCTCCATTCCTGGGGATACTCAAGAAGCACATAAACAACAACTGATATTTACACATATCTATGTCTGATCTCTAAAATCTAGCATCCCTATAATTGACATTATGCTGAAATTCAAATCTTCCTGGATTTCTCATTACCAACCAGTAGAAGAGGCAGATTGCATCTGGGAGTAGGGAGGACAGAGTCAGAGGCAGATCTTAAAATTCTATGTTAAACTTAGATCTAAGCTTGTGAATTAGAAGACTACAAAGTTTGTTTGATAAGCATGTACATATCTGAACTTATTATATAAATGATGTAAAATGTTAGGGCCCCATGTGATTGTCTGTATTTTAGCTCCAATTAGACAAAATTATAATAGATATGGGGGTCAATTGAAACTGCTGTTATTAAGGAATGCTACGCATGAAAGTAACTACTATGAAAGTGATAGAAATGAATGTATGAACAAGCAAACATCTGCTTCTCTGTTCTGTGAGTGGTTCCCAGATCTCTTGGGAGCAAAATATTCATTCTTAGGACTCTTCTAGTTTACACAGAGCCACATTTCAAATAATTTCAAAATAATTTCAAATACTTTCACTGTTACTTTTGACATCTATGGCACAAAGGCAGCAGTCAAATTAGTTTGCAAAGATGAATGAAAAATGCTAGACTCTTGCCATTAAGCATACTGTTCTTTTAAAAAAATTACTCCCATTTTCATTGCCATGTTTAGTAATTCTGAGCATTCATGTAAAATATTTTAAATAATAAAAATTATATATGTAATATCACCTTCATGTAATTGGTGTGGAACTATATAAAAACAGATAGATGTGGGTGGCTTTGCAAGGAGAACTAATGAATTGAAACATTTTCTGGGTTATATGCTATATAATTGGAAGTTCCAACAGGAGCAAGAAAAATATCAGGATTTCACATGTCAAAATTAAATGTACTTAGCAATTTTACATGACCTCAGAGACGATAGTATACCTGCAGTCACAGGGACTATTTCCTAGGATATCACATAGTCACAGAGGCAAGCAGCACAGAAGAGTTCCTTTGGTCCATTAAGTATATACCAATCTAACTACACTAATCCCACTTTCCAGCACTTAGCTGATTGTCTTGAATGCTATGATTTTCAAGTGCTTACCCACACACTTTTTACGTTTGTGAGGTCCCCTCCCTCTTGTACTCTTGAGGTTGTCTACCCCTCAGGGTGAAAATGTTTTTCATCAAATCCCCTCTAAATCTCCTGGTCTTTGAAATAACTTCAGAGGGGCCGATATCCTGTCACCTGGTCACCTTTTATTTACACGTGAAAAGTCCTTGGTTCTGGTGCAGCTCCCTCAGAGACAGCTCTCAGGTTATCAATACTCCACTTTTTATCTGTCAACCAGGGGTCCCTGATTGCACGAAATTAACAGCCCCAGTCAGGGAACTCATATTCTATGCTGTCTAACTGATTGACCTCATTACAATCACTGAAGTCTTCACCTTAAAATTATGCCCCTTGATAACGACCCTTCAACTAAATGAGACAGCTGCTTCCTATTCACCCTGTCCTCTCCCCTTAATGTCCTATACATCTCAATCAGGTCCCCTTTCAGCTTCTGTGTTCTGCAGAGCTTATCCAGCCTCTCTTCAGAGTTAAACCGCTCCATTCCAGGCAAGATCCTGGTGCGTCTACTCTGCACCCCCTCCAGTGTGATCACATCCTTCCTGTAGTGAGGTGGCGTGAACTGCACCCAGTACTCCAGCTGTAGTCTTACCAAAATTTTGTGCAACAACAATGTAAATTCTCTGTTCTTTTAATCTATATAAAGGCAAGATTCCTCTCTTCCTCTGAGCCTCCTAGTGTCCATCAACATTAAATCCAAATCCTCTTATGACTCAAATGCAAAACATTTTGGCCTGGAATTCCCTTTTTCTAGCTGGAGGATGGCTGGAGAGGGATTTCTATTCATTTGCTAGGGGCTCAAATCTTGAACTAAAGCTCATTAGTTATGCAGGATGGGATTCTATTGTATGCCTGTAAGCAAGAGGGCACCCTAACACTGTGGACCATAAAAGCGCTTAAGCAGAATATCCAGTGCAGGTCAGAAGTGATAGAAAAAATCTGAAGGAGTCAAAAATGCTCTGACAATTGTAGCAATGTTTTTACTGAAGGCCTCAGGCTGAATAGTCCCTGCTGACTACATCTGTGGGACGTGCACCCAACACCAGTTCCTCGAAAATCGTGTTAGGGAACTGGAGCTGGAGTTGGATGAACTTCGGATCATCCGGGAGGCAGAGGGGGTTATTGACAGGACTTACAGAGAGGTAGTCACTCCCCAGATAAAAGAAAAAGACAGATGGGTGACAGGAGACACAAAGGGAACCGGCAGGCAATGCAGGGATCCCCTGTGACCATTCCCCTCAACAATAAGTATATCGTTTTGGATATTGTTGGGGGATGACTTACCAGGGGAAAGCAGTGAGGCACCTGCTGCTCAGAAGGGAAGGGAGAAGAGGAGCAGAGCAGTAGTCACTGGAGACTCGATAGTTAGGGGGACAGTTAGGAGGTTCTGTGGGGACGAGAGAGACTCACAGTTGGTGTGTTGCCTCCCGGGTGTCAGGGTCCGTGATGTCTCTGATTGTGTTTTGGGGATCCTTCTGGAGGAGGGAGAGCAGTCCCAAGTTGTGGTCCACATTAGCACCAACGACATAGGTCGGAAGAGAGATGGGGACTTGAGGCAGAAATTCAGGGAGCTAGGATGGAAGCTTAGAGCTAAGAAAAACAGGGGTGTTTTATCTGGTTTGTTGCCCATGCCATGTGCTAGTGAGGTGAGGAATAGGGAGAGAAAGGAGTTGAACACGTGGCGACAGGGATGGTGCAGGAGGGAGGGTTTTGGGTCTTTGGATAATTGGAGCTCTTTCTGGGGTAGGTGGGACCTCTACAAGCAGGATGGTCTTCATCTAAACCAGAGGGTTACCAATATCCTGGGTGGGAAATTTGTTAAAGCTATTAAAGTGGATTTAAACTAATACAGCAGGGGGATGGGAACCAAAATTGTAGGACAGGTACAGAAGAGGATGAGAGTAGGAAGTTCCAAAATCAAATATCAGACACTGGCAAGCGAGAACCTGGATTGAAGTGTGTGTACTTCAACGCGAGGAGCATCCGAAATAAAGTGGGTGAACTGGCAGCGTGGGTTGGTACCTGGGACTTCGATGTTGTGGCCATGACTGAGACATGGATAGAGCAGCTGTAACTCTTGCTCGGTGGAGTACACCTATCCCTTTCCATCACTAAAGTAAACCTGACAGAATTGTGATCACTGTCTCCAAAGTGCTCACCTCCTTCCAAATCTAACACCTGGCCAGGCTCGTTACCCAGTACTAAATCTAAAGTGGCTTTGCCCCTTGTAGGCCTGTCTACATACAATACAGGGACAATATTACAGTTGTAGAAAGGATGTTTGGGGACTCGTTAACTGAGGTAGTATGGGCTGAGGTTAGAAACAGGAAAGGAGAAGTCACCATGCTGGGAGTTTTCTATCAGCCTCCGAATAGTCCCAGAGATGTAAAGGAAAGGACAGCAAAGATGATTCTCGATAGGAGTGAGAGAGGCAGGCTAGTTGTCATGGGGGATTTCAACTATCCAAATATTGACTGGGATCACTACAGTACAAGTACTATAGATGGGTCAGATTTTTGTCCAGTGTGTGCAGGAGGGCTTCCTGACACAGTATGTAGACAGGCCTACAAGGGGCAAAGCCACTTTAGATTTAGTACTGGGTAACGAGCCTGGGCAGGTGTTAGATTTGGAAGGAGGTGAGCACTTTGGAGACAGTGATCACAATTCTGTCAGGTTTACTTTAGTGATGGAAAGGGATAGGTGTACTCCACCGAGCAAGAGTTACAGCTGGGGGAAGGGAAATTACGATGCAATTAGGAAAGATTTAGGAAGTGTAGAATGGGGAAGGAAACTACAGGGGATGAGCGCATTAAAAATGTGGAGCTTATTCAAGGAAAAGCTCCTGTGTGTCCTAGATAAGTATGTACCTGTCAGGCAGGGAGGAAGATATAGGATGCATGAGCCATGGTTTACTAAGGAAGTGGAATCTCTGGTCAAGAAGAAGAAGAAGAAGAAGGCTCATGTTAGGACAAAATGTGAAAACTCAGTTAGGGTGCTTGAGGGTTACAAGGAAGTCAGAAAAGACCCAAAAAGAGAGCTCAGAAGAGCCAGGAGGAGACATGAGAAGTTGTTGGTGGATAGGATCAGAGTTAACCCTAAGGCTTTCCATAGGTATGTCAGGAATAAAAGAATGAGAGTTAAATTAGGGCCAATCAAGGATAATAGTGGGAAGTGTTCACTATAGAAAATGAAAACGTAGGCGAGGAAGGTACAGAGATACTTGCATCTAGACTAGAAGAGATTGAGGTTCACAAGGAAGAGGTAATAGAAATACTGCAGAGTGTGAAAATAGACAAGTCCCCTGGGCCAGATGGGATCTATCCTAGGATCCTCTGGGAAGCAAGGGAAGAGATTGCTGAGCCTTTGGCATTGATCTTCAAATCATCATTGTCTACAGGAATAGTGCCTGAGGACTGGAGGATAACAAATGTGGTTCCCTTGTTCAAAAGGGTAGTAGAGACAACCCTGGGAATTACAGACCAGTGAGTCTCACTTCAGTTGTTGGTAAAGTGTTGGAAAAGGTTATAAGAGATAGGATTTATAACCATCTAGAAAAGAATAATCTGATCAGGACAGTCAGCATGGTTTTGTGAAGGGTAGGTCGTGCCTAACGAATCTTGTTGAGTTTTTTGACAAAGTGACCAAACAGATAGATGAGAGTAAACTGGTTGATGTGGTGTATATGGATTTCAGCAAGGCGTTCGATAAGGTTCACCACAGTAGGCTATTATACAAAACGTGGAGGAATGGGATTGTGGGAGACATAGCAGTTTGGATCAGTAATTGGCTTGCTGAAAGAAAACAGAGGGTTGTAGTTGATGGAACATGTTCATCTTGGTGTCCAGTTACTAGCGGCATACCGCAAGGGTCGGTGTTGGGTCCACTGCTGTTCATCATTTTTATAAATGACCTGGATGAGAGCTTAGAAGGGTGGGTTGTGGATAGTGATGAAGGATATAGTAGGTTGCAGAAAGACATAGATAGGATGCAGAGCTGGGCTGAGAGGTGGCAAATGGAGTTTAATGTGGCCAAGTGTAAAGTGATACACTTTGGATGGAGTAATCGGAATGCAAAGTACTGGAATAATTGGGAGTGCAGATGAGCAGAGAGATCCCGGTGTCCATGTACACAGATCCCTGAAAGTTGCCACCCAGATTGACAGGGTTGTTAAGAAGGCATACAGTGTTTTGGCCTTTATTAAGAGAGGGATTGAGTTCCAGAACCAGGAGGTTATGCTGCAGCTGTACAAAGCTCTAGTACAGCCACACTTGGAGTATTGTGTACAGTTCTGGTCACCGCATTATAAGAAGGATGTGGAAGCTTTGGAAAGGGTGCAGAGGAGATTTACTAGGATATTGCCTGGTATGGAAGGAATGTTTTACGAGGAAAGGCTGAGGGCCTTGAGGCTGTTCTCGTTATAGGGAAGAAGGTTGAGAGGTGACTTAATAGAGACATATAAAATAATCAGAGGGTTAGATAGGGTGGATAGGGAGACCTTTTTTCCAAGTATGGGAATGGTAAACATGAGAGAACACAACTTTAAAGTAGGGGAAATACATATAAGACAGATGTCAGAGGTAGTTTCTTTACTCAGAGAGTAGTAAGGGTATGGAATGCTTTGCCTGCAAAGGTAGTAGATTCGCCAACTTTAAGTACATTTAAGTCATCATTGGACAGGCATAGCGACGTATATGGAATAGTGTAGGTGGGATGGGCTTCAGATTAGTATGACAGGGCGCCGCAACATGGAGGGCCTAAGGGCTTTACTGCACTGTAATGTTCAATGTTAACACCTATGTTCTGGAGGCTTTTAGGAAGGAAGAAGAGGCTGCTGTAAAACTATACCCTCCTCTACGAGGAAAAAGTGAGGTCTGGAGATTCTGGAGATCAGAGCTGAAAATGTGTTGCTAGAAAAGCGCAGCAGGTCAGGCAGCATCCAAGGAACAGGAAATTCAATGGTTTGGGCATAAGCCCTCCTCTACGAGACCAAGGGACATACCGCTACTATTCCAGAGACTACCATTATTCTCAGACAGTAACTGGTTCAGAGGCCACAACAAAGATACATGGTTACGAACCAGGGACTGTTGGCATTTTTCAGTGTGGGTGCTAAAAGTTCTGCTGGTAGTTTTCATGCAATGGAGAATGGAAAGGCAAAGTCATAGTAGACTGATGGTTATAGGCTTGGCTACTCAGTTTCTTGGCTGTTTCTAGTTGGTGAATGGACCAGTTGAGGAAAGTTCACACCTTTTAATCTTAATATATCATTCAAAGAGCAAAGCGTGTAACACTTAGGAATTGCTTCTTTTGATGTAAGTCCAAATAGTTCTGTAATTCATGAATATTTAAACATAAAAGCCAAGTGATCTCACCTCAAATGCTTTGTACCTGGGATTGGACATACTGGAATAATGATTTTTGCAGCTGCTCAGGGAATTCATTACCCAAAACAGACGTAGCATCATGCGGGTCAAAAATGTTCAGATATTATCAGTAGGCTGAGCAGTGTGCCCAGTGAAAAAAAGGTGAAATCAAAATGTCCCACGGACAAGATATCACATTTCACACTTCCTCATATAAGGAAAACCACTCTGATACCCACTTTGCCTCCCTCTGGTCCAGAGGCATTGAGTCCCAATTTGAAAAATGTGTTGCTGGAAAAGCACAGCAGGTCAGGCAGCATCAAAGGAGCAGGAGAATCGACGTTTCGGGCATAATTCCTTCTTCAGGAATGAGGAGGGTGTGCCAAGCAGGCTAGGATAAAAGGTAGGGAGGAGGGACTTGGGGGAGGGGCGTTGGGAATGCAATAGGTGGAAGGAGGTTAAGGTGAGGGTGATAGGCCGGAGAGGGGGTGGGGGAGGAGAGGTCGGGAAGAATATTGCAGGTCAAGAAGGCACCCGCATGGGCCCCAGCTATGCCTGCCTCTTCGACGGATATGTGGAACTGTCCATCTTCCGCAGCTACACTGGCACCACCACCCACCTTTTCGTCCACTACATCAATGACTGTATCGGTGCTACCTCATGCTCCCACGAGGAAGTTGAACAGTTCATGCACTTTACTAACACCTTCCACGCCGACCTCAAATTTACCTGAACCGTCTCAGTATCCTCCCTCCCCTTCCTAGACCTCTCCATTTCTATCTCGGACGACCGACTCAACACGGATGTTTACTATAAACCGACTGACTCCCACAGCTACCTAGATTACACCTCCTTTCACCCTGCCCCCTGTAAAGATGCTATCCCATATTCCCAATTCCTTTGCCTCCGCCACATCTGCTCCCAGGAGGACCAATTCCAATACCGAACAATCCAGATGGCCTCCTTCTTCAAAGACCACAATTTCCCCTCAGATGTAGTTGACGATGCTCTTCACCACAACTCCTCCACTTCCTGCTCCTCCGCCCTTGAACCCCACCCCTCCAATTGCCACCAGGACAGTACCCCACTGGTCCTCACCTACCACCCCATCAATCTCCAGATACATCGTATCACCCTTCATCATTTCTGCCACCTCCAAACAGACTCCACAACCAAGGATATATTTCCCTCCCCTCCCCTATCAGTGTTCTGGAAAGACCACTCCCTCCGTGACTCCCTCGTCAGGTCCACAGCCCCCACCATCCCAACCTCCACTCCTGGCACCTTCCCCTGCTACTGCAAGAAATGTAATACTTGCGCCCACATCTCCCCCCTCACTTCCCTCCAAGGCCTCAAGGGATCCTTCCATATCCGTCACAAATTCATCTGCACCTCCATACACATCATTTACTGCATCCGCTGCACCCGATGTGGCCTCTTATACGTTGGGGAAACAGGCTGCCTACTTGCAGAACGTTTCAGAGAACACCTCTGGGACACCCACATCAACCAACCCGACCGCCCCATGGCTGAACACTTTAACTCCCCCTCCCACTCCACCAAGAACATGCAGGTCCTTGGCCTCCTCCATCGCCAGACCATGGCAACACGACGCCTTAAGGAAGAGTGCCTCATCTTCTGCCTAGGAACCCTCCAACATAAGGGATGAATGCTGATTTCTCCAGCTTCCTCATTTCCCCTCCCCCCACCTTTTCTCAGTCCCAACCCACGGACTCAGCACTGCCTTCTTGATCTGCAATCTTCTTTTCGACCTCACCGCCCCCACCCCCTCTTCAACCTATCACCCTCACCTTAACCTCCTTCCACCTATCGTATTCCCAACGCCCCTCCCCCAAGTCCCACCTTTTATCTTAGCCTGCTTGGCACACCCTCCTCATTCCTGAAGAAGGGCTTATGCCCGAAACATCGATTCTCCTGCTCCTTTGATGCTGCCTGACCTGCTGCGCTTTTCCAGCAACACATTTTTCAGCTCTGATCTCCAGCATCAGCAGTCCTCACTTTCTCCTAGTTGAGTCCCAATTTGTCTGGTAACTGTTAATTTAAATAAATACTCTGACGTTAAAATTCCTCCACACTCAAAAATAAAGTAACCAAGTGCCTTTTGTGTGCTGTCTGTTTAAGGAATGCTGCTTCAGTTGCTGGATGCTGACTGTGATCCTGCACTTATTGATAGTTAAAATTGACAAAATGGCCTAATACATGCATTAGGACTCAGTTTGTATGTGCAATGGATTCAACACTACTTTCAAGTACTGACCTGGCGTTGTACTGAGAAGCCTCTGAAATAACTCGACTAAGGCCTATCAGGAAAACATGAACAGTCCTTGACTTTAGTACATGTCAGCCAGGGCTCGCAAATTGGATCAGATTAATAGCTCCATTCAGGGAACTCAAATTTCATGATGCCAAGTTGGCAGACCTTGTCTCTATACTCCCAATGACCATTACGTTCATTCTGCCTGAAGTATTGAACACATAAGTGCCCTCCAACTGGTATTGTAGCATTGACACCCACCAAGGTAACTAGAGAGCACTTTTTCTAGGTTTCTGGGGGCATTTTGGGTACTAAAGATGGAGAGATGACCATTTCACGGATTTATCATCACTCAGTCATTACTCCCCCAAACCTAGCACAAACATGCACATCTGAGTGATATTTGGATTAAAAGTACCACAAGGTAATGCACACAGTGCAAAGTGCCAGCAGAAAGAAAGGTCAAGTCAAAGGCATAATATTAAGCATATTTGGGTTGAAGTCCTGTCGAATGTTACAGAGCTGCAGGCTTTAGCGACAACACTTTGAAAGAGAAAGTTATTCTATTGGAAATTGATCTGGAAGCAATATTGGATAGTGGATCTGGCTTCAGGAACCAAAGGCCCACACTTTCTCTTAATTCATATTTTTGTATGTTCTTTGCAGTCAGTTAGGAATTTAAGAAATAAACTGTGTGGTCAGAGACAAAGATGCTACAACAGAAGAAGTTGCATTATATCAGCTGCAAGTATAAGACAGTTGAAACAGGCAGAAAGTTGAAGATAAGTTTGGAGCAGATAGTATGAATTGAAAAACTTTATTGCTGTCGTTTTAGTTCTGCCTGAACCAACCAAACCATTTAATGGGGTTTATTGAAGTAGTAAGATAAAGGAGTCTCTAAGGAATCTATGATATCAAGACTGTCAGAAACCTAATTAAGAAGGTCTGCAGCTATGTACTGTGTAGGTGATGGTAACTTTGGGGCTGGGAGCACTTAGATAGCATTTGGTTGTCAGTGAACTTAATTTGAAGGCCCACTTACTTGTGTTGGAAAGTGGGAACAGCTAAGTTAGAGAATTTTGGAATTGTACATGTTGTCTGCAGGATTGATGCAGGTGGCTTTGGTTGTGTAAGATATCTCTGATCTATTGGCTGTTTAAAATGCAATTCATCTTTTTACTTGCCTGTTATCTGTTGTTAAATTTGCATGTTTTCTAATTCATGCTAAACAGAAATCACACAAATCTTGTTTTTTTTTTAATTTGGAGGTTGTAAGGTAAATGTGGTTAATTTGGTTTACAGTTCACAAGTAGGAATTGGAAGAGCAGGAACTGTGACAAATTGTCTACTAACCTAAGTGAATCCACATGAAGGTCAGATGTTTCTTAGTTGAATTACTATTCAATGTGCTATTGTTAAAAAAGCTTAGATTGCAGGCGGGTTTAGGCCAGACCTGGGCATTTTACAGCCCGTGGGCCATATCCGGCCCTTTGGTCGTTCCTATCCGACCCGCATGAGGTCAATCTTAAATTAGAACATAAATGAAAAAGTATTTACGCCATGCACGCAATACAACTGTGTTGCTTTTGTTTTGAAAAGGATGCTTTTTTTATTTACATATGGATGCACATGCGCATGTATGTGCGTGCATGAACAGCTAAAAGTGATGCTTGTTGGCTAGCCCTCAAAATGTCTGCTCACGCCAAGGCAAGTTATGTCATATCCCACAAAATCGCCAGAAACAGTAAATTGTTTTCTGATGGTGAGTTTATTAAGGAGTGCTTGTTGGACTCTGCAGAACTAATATGGCTGGAGAAAAAGGAAGCATTTGAGAACGTGCCCCTCTCCCGAAGCACTGTAACGAGAAGGATTGGGGACATCGCGAGAAATCTGGAGCTTCAGTGCAGCACACAGCAGTCAACTTTGATTTTTTTTCCTTGGCTTTGGATGAGAGCTGCAATGTACATAACACCGCCCAGCTACTCATCTTCGTACATGGGATAACTATGGACTTTAAAATCACGGAGGAGCTGGTAGCCATGCAGTCAATGAAAGGAACAACGTCTGCTAATGATTTGTTCACAGAGGTAAATGCATGTTAGGACACATTGGGACTAAAATGGGACAAGCTGGCAGGTGTGACAATGGATGGTTGTCCAAATCCAACGGGAAAAAATGTTGGACTCTTAAAGAGAATGCAGGATAAAGTGACAGAAATTGACCCTGAACAGAAATTGGTATTTTTGCATTGTATTATACATCAGGAAGTGCTGTGTAAGTCAGTGTTAAAAATTAACCATGTGGTTGATGTTGTAACTAAAATAGTTAACTTCATCAGGGCAAGAGCTTTGAATCACAGGCAATTTGTTGCACTTTTGGAGGAAAATGAGACTGAATATCGTGACATAGGCTGCCACACAGCTGTCAGGTGACTCAGCCTGGGCAACATGCTGAAAGTGTATGGGACCTGAGAGAAGAGCTTCAAGATTTCTGTGTGAAGAAAGGGAATGGCATTCCACAGCTTTCAGATGCAGACTGGATTGCAGACCTTGGTTTTGCTGTTGATGTGACTGCACTTATGAATGAACTAAATGTGAAACTGCAGTGCAAGGGCCTTTTTGTGCATGAAATGTACAACTTTGCGAAGGCTTTTATGAGAAAGTTGCAGCTTCTCTCAAGCCAAATGGAGGACAACATTCTCAGCCGCTTGCTAACACTGAAGGAAGCTGCACCTTCAGCTGATCACCTCCACAGGTACTCATCTATGTTAGAAGCACTGCATGGTGAATTTTCAAGGTGATTTCAAGACTTTAAAAAGGTTGAGAATGAAATGCACATGATTTTTCCCCATTTATATGCAATATGGAGAATACACCTAGTCATGTTCAGCTTGAACCTATTGACCTGCAGTCTGACACACTTCTGGCAGAGTACTTAGGTCAGTTTCACTGCTTGATTTTTACTCTTCCTTCAAAGAGGAGAATGCTCCACACATGAGGGGGCATGCTCAGAAGATTCTAGTCCTCTTTGGATCTACCTATATATGCAAACAGGCATTCTCAGTGATGAAGTTCAACAAATCCAAATACAGATCCTTTATCACGATGATGATCTCCTCTCAGCTATCCTTTGCATATCCACCTTAGACATTCAACTGGATTTCAGTGCACTTGTTCAAGCCCAAAACAGACTGGATTTTTCTCACTAAACAAGTAAAATGAACTGAAAAACGTCAAAAGCACTTATTGCTTTTTGTATAGAGCTGCTTGTTGTTTGTAATACTGAACAATAATGAAACAACTTTTCAATAATGGTTTGTGCGATTAACATGTTAAAAATAAAATGAAATACTGAAATTATTGTTTTTACTGTTTATTTCTTCTATATTTGACCTACTCCATAATTTCATATCTTTATTGTAACAGAATCTTTATTCTTTTGATTATAAGTTTCAGTGCAAAACGATATAATTTAGTACGTTTTACAATAGGAGAAAATTAATACTGAACAGAATTATGTTCAACTTTTTGTTGGTTTGGCCCTCCAACACAACTCAGGTTTCTCATGTGGCCTCTTGGAAGAATTAATTGCCCAACACTGGTTTAGGCTCTTTGTATTCGCTAACATCCTGAAATCTGTGTTAGTCACTTAGAAATAATCATCCACTGTTATCTCCATGTGAACTTTCTATTGGACTGACCACTTACGGAAAATGCAGCGTACAGCAAATCACTGTGATATGATCCTTCTCACTGTGTCACAGACAGCATAATCAACTGAATGCTCCAAAATTCTGCTTAAAAAGAGGGATGCAGCTGATAGAAGGATGTTCTGCAGGGCAGTTTGGTCAGCACCTGTGGACCTCTGGGATGAGGCACATTTTAGGGAATAGCTTTTATGCTAAAATAGCCTGCTATTCCATCAACTGTGATCCTATCCCCCAATCTCCATATCTATGCATAGAACATAGAACATAAAATACTTCAGCACAGTACAGGCCCTTTGGCCGTCGATGTTGTGCTGACCTGTGAAACCCATCTGAAGTCCATCTAACCTACACTTTCCATTATCATCCATGTGTTTATCCAATAATCATTTAAATGCCCTTAAAGTTGGTGAGTCTACTACTGATGCAGGCAGGGCATTCCACACCTCTACTACTTTCTGAGTAAAGTACCTACCTCTGACATCCGTCCTGTATCTATCACCCTTCAATTTAAAGCAGGAGCAAAGAATTAGCAAAATGGTTGATTGAAATGTTATTACAATTGTCAGGGAGGTATATACAGACCTGGTGTTTGTCTGGCCATCACATGGTTGCCGTTAGTCCTTGCAATTCAGCAAAGTGATCATCTAAAGGAGCTTGGATGCTCCATGTAGCAGTTGGTGGCACTTTGAACTTGGAGAAATTCTGCAATCTGTGTCAACTTTTACTTTTCCTGGTTCTGCATGTGGCACATCGTAAAAACTGTTTCCTTCTTCACACATCCTATCAATCATTTGCTTATTTCTAGCATAAACTGCAAACTGTTAATGATATACTCTATTGCAGACTTAAAGGAGCCAGGGATAACAAAGCAGACTTAATGTAAAGAAGAGAAATGTCAAAGGGATAAACTACCAGAATTAAAATAGGCATGTCTCCAAGAGCTGATGGTTTCCATCTGAGAGCACAAATGAAGTTAAAAAACAAAGTGAAAATCAAAATCAATTTGTGGTCTGGATTCATAGCCAAGAAATCCAAAGTAGACTTTAAATCCCCAAAGAGGGGAAGAAAGTAAGTATCAATATTCAAGTTGTACCTTCAAGTTCATTGGTCACATCCACCTGATAGTAATTGTTTCTTATTAAAGTCTGGAAAAACGTTGCAAATAATTACTGATACAAATCTATGTTAAAATTGGAATGGAATTCTGCCAAATTTTGTTGTGTTATCATTTGGGGATTTATCAAGCAATCTATTTATTGCTGACAAAACTGACATCTGTTATTAAGGTCCAATGATACGTGATTAAATCTAGTTGATCCAACTTTATTATACAATATAATACAATTAAATTAATACTAATTTCAGAATCAAAAGTCCAACAACATTATTTAGATTATTTAGAAAGTTGGTTTATTTTTCAAGACCAAGCAATCCAATTGCTTGTAGATCAATGAAATTGTATTTTTGAGAAAAATAGTCAGGTATTATTGAGATCAATTGGATGGTTACTGAATAAATTGATATTTAGTATGGTGTCACCAAATTAAGAGTCCTTGTGATTCTGTGGTAGTGTCCTTGTCTCTGAGGAGAATGTGTTCAAGTCCATTTGTTCCAGAGATGTGTCATAACAAGCCTGAACAGGGTGATTAGAAAATATTTTGTACCAAAAAACTGAGTGAACCAAATAAAAAAAACACTATTTGACAGTCTGAACAAAAATATCATCCATAATTATTCATAAGGTATTAAAATGGGATTGAGATGCATCAGGAGAGGTGTTAGCAATTCTGGAAAGTGTAAAAATAGATAAGTCACCTGGGCCAGATGGGATTTATCCTAGGATTCTCTAGCAAGCCAGCGAGGAGATTACCGAGCCATTGGCTTTGATCTTTATGTCGTCATTGTCTGCAGAAATAGTGCCAGAAGACTGGAGGATAGCAAATATTGTTCCCTTGTTCAAGATGCAGAGTAGAGACAACCCTGGAAATTATAAAACTGTGAGCCTTACTTTGGTAGTGGGTAAAATGTTGGAAAGGGTTATAAGAGATAGGATTAATAATCATCTCAATTGGATAAAGTTAATTAGTGATAGTCAACATGGTTTTATGAAGGGTAGGTCATGCCTCACAAACGTTACTGAGTTCTTTGAGAAGGTGACCAAACAGGTGGATGAGGGAAAAACCAGGGCTTATACTGCGCTGTAATTTTTTATGTTCTATGTTAAGAAATTTTTGAAAAGGCACTCTTGTGATACAAGAATTGTATCCCTACATTTGGTCAAAAAACAATGAGTTCAAGTCCAAATTGTTCCAGAGGTATGTCATAACAGGATGATTTAAAATAATTTTAATGTGATTTCTGGTAAAAAGCAAAAAAAAACCAGAGGGTATTAATTCCTAGAAAAAATATTTTTGTTTGTTCAATGGGAATTTGGTAGAAACATTTACTTGTTAAGACAAGCTGGTACTATACCCAGCGTCAACTATGCAGAAGAACAGAAGAATTCCCTTCAGCAAAACATAATGAGAAACAATAGTCTTCACATGACAGCTTTAAAAGCTATGCAGAATGCCATGTTGTGGTTGCCAATAAAATTATCTGAGTTTAAATTCCAATTACTCTTCTATTCATGTTTTTATTCCTGTCAAAACATTGGAAAACATTTTAAAGTGATTATTATTGTTCTTCAAGCATATCCAGTCAATATAAAACAAATATTAACTATTCAAACCCAATATTACAAGTCCAGGGCATTTATGATGATCCCATTGAGTGAATTCTTCAGATTTCGAAAAGTAAATCCTGCCATGAGACCAAATAGGTTTTCGCATGTATTTTACCAAACTCACTGCTTTAATTGCTGTTATGATTTGGAGATGCCAGTGTCGGACTGGGAATATTACTACAACCACCTAATAACAGAGCAGCTCTCTGAAAGAAAGTGCTTCTAATGAAACCTGTTAGACTATAACCTGATGTTGTATGATTTTTAACTTGATTGCTATTGTAGTCCGCATAGCAAGAATCACTTCCTATTTTTGCTCCATCTTACTATAAGCTGTACTGTCAGGTCGCCCACTGAATTACACACACCCACCTTTCTGCATGTGGGCAAGGGAGAAACACACCTTGCAGTTGGGGTTCTACTGGACACCAGGCTCTGGCTGACTGCCCAGCAGGAGATAGCCCTGCGGTCTTGGCCATTAGGGACATTGTTTAGATGCATATAGAGGAGCAGCAGCGTCAAGCAGAAGCTGGGGTGATACTGCTAGTCCAAACAACATATGTCCTCCTGAAGTCTGCTAATCACTTGTTGCAAATTCACAATCTTTCATATCATTTATGACATCCGAATATGTGCTGACATAAATTGTGGACAGTTTCCTTTAAAAAATTAGGCTAGCTTGATATTATTTGTAAAATATGAGTTTTGAGAGTTGCTGAAATTTATCCACTTAATTTTCAAAGTATTGTGCTTCTGTTATTAATAAAAATACTGAAGGTAGATGTTAAGTGAAAATAAAAAGACTCCATGTCACAATGAATTAGCTTCTCAAGGACAACAAGTGACAGGCAATAAATGTACTGGCCAGCCAGTGATGCTTGCATCCCTTGAGTGAATAAAAAAAAATTGGGTTGAAATAAATAAGCAGACATGTCCATGGAGGTATCATTGTGCCAATGACATAAAGAAATACAAAGAATCAGGTGGTAGAACCAAAGCAAAAAGTGGGCCATTGACCCCTGGGGACACATCTGGATACCAACAAAAAAGATGGCAACTGTAACAATGTACGTACCATTGAGCATGGTTTGCTACATTGGATAGGGTGCCGATCTATCTTTAGAAATCAAATATGTTGGGCCCTTTTTAAGGAGTACCCTGTATTTTCAGGAGTGCAGGCTGGTCATTTTGCAAATTCTTCCTCTTCTCCATCCATTGAGGCTAACTACTTCAAAATTACTTTGGCATATGATAGGTTGTGTCCCCATAGATTTGGGGACAGGGCAGATCACCATGTTTGAAAACTCTGGCCTTGCCTCTGTCTTTTCTGAATAACTCGCCCAAGTAAGGGTTAAATATACAAATTCTGACCGGAGGTAAGGAATCAGAATTATTAGGAATGGTGGAGTTCATGGAAATTTTGTCTTTACTGTTTATACTTTGAGGTTTCCCAGACAACAGGGGTATTGGGGGATTTTATCCTCTCAAGGCCAAGACAGCAAGCTATTGTTGATGTAATATTTTTAGTTTTTATCATTTCTTTTGAGGTAGGGCAAATTGTATGACCAAACACTATTTATTTTTGAAGTTTCAATCTTATATATAAGCACACAACAAAATCCCTGAAAATGAAATTAGAGGTAGGATTTATTTAAAATAAGAGTCAAAACACAGGATAATTGCTGTGGCACTTCATTCACATGCAAAGGCATATAATGCCAAGAGAAAGAGAAAGGGAAAGAAGAAGGCAAAACTCATGAATTTCTTAAGACATCAAAGATATTGGTGTTAGTTTATGTTATAAAGGCTGTATCATTTTCTTTTTCTTTTTTGGTTGTAGAGTGAAATGGGTAAAGGACTGTTTCATATCAAAAGACCAAGGAAGGAATATCTGTACTTTTAAATAGCTACTCACTAAAACCCATTGAAAGTAGTGTTTGAACTACTCTTTTGTTCAAGCAGAAAGTTTGACTTGTGGAAAGTTCTGGAAGGTAACCTTTATTTCCAATGATTACAGCAGCCATCTCAAGAGGCTGGCCATTTTGTTGATCATTTGTTTTTAGTGATCTTTTTGATGACACCAATGCCCTGTGTGCATGTGCACAATATTAAAATAATTATTGATTATTAAACGAACAGCTCTATTTTGTTTTACACATTATTTGTAACAAATGTAAAATAATATTTTCGCTAAAGTCTCATCAATCTATTTTAACTAAAACACTACCGATTGTTACCAACTGCACATGCATGCATACATGTGTACAATAATATGAAGAAGTTTGTTTCACAATTTAATTAAAGGTTCTGTTTTGTTTTATACTTATTTATATGACTTTATATAGTGTTTCATTAACATATTATCATGAACTGATATTTATAACTGTATTTAAAGAGATATAATTGATAATGCACATGGTCCTTGGTATCAGCAAGTAAATCCTTAAAAAAAGAATTTAAAACAGAAGAAAGATAGAATCACAGGAGTGTTACATCAGGGAAGGAAATCATTCAGTTCATTGTGACAGGAGAGGATATATTTTTACACAAAAAAATTACAATTTCTCTTCATATCACTTGGCCATTATAGAGGTATAAACATGAATAAACAGACAAATCAGATTTGACAAATTTGTTGATGCTGCAGGCTAAAATGTTTATGTGAAAGAAGTTTGGCATTTTTAGATTTATTCCTTGATGTCACTAAGTAAATTTTGACTCTATGATACTTCATTTTGGCTCAATCATCAAGGTCATAAAGTAAGTTGGCAATGGGACATACATCTGAGTTGTTTTCAAGAGATGCTCTTTCCCAGGCTTATAGGATAATCAATCAGCCATTGAAGCTGCCTACAAGCTATGCTAAAACAAGACTGAACTCATATTGTGCATAGTATTGAAGTTCTTAATGGTATACTTGAGTGAAAAAGGAAACAGAGATCATTTTAACTTTGAGCAATGATGTAACATGGGAATGATAGCTATCCACATACTTTCTCCATTGGTCCCAATCAGCCAGACTGCATAATGTGGGGCTTGTGCAGTATTGAGCATGTTATGCAATTGTTGAAATTTATAATAACCTCAAAAATCTGATCTTTAACAATCATGTAAAGATGATTGGTGAGTGAATTTCTAAAGCCAAAATTAAGACAACCTAATTTATACTTTTATAAATAATATCACAGTTAGCACAAGCATGAAGAATCTACAAATTGCAAATTTATGTTTCAAAAAGTTGTTTAAAACAGCTACAGCATTTAATGTAACTTCTGACACCATCAGCTTAAGCTAAAACTCAAGCAAGTGTCTAAACAACTATGAGCAATAATAACCAATTGTCAAATCCACAGTTATTAAGGATGAATAATTAACAAAAAGGACGATAACATGCCATCTGATTTGGTTTTGTATTTCAACATGGACAATAAAGTCATCAAAGCTCAATATGTGTGAAACAAATGCAAAATGGATCTCACCAAACTTTCATTAAATTGTGAAGGTTCCACGTCTCAAACATAAAGACTCTGGCCACTTTTAAATTTCAGAGCATGAAAAGTGATTACCTTGGCCTAAGTGACTACCTTATTGGAAACTTTGGACTTGTAAGAAGTCCCAGTGTAAAGCAACCATGTCTACTACCTACTTATAAAAGAATAACAGCAGAAGCCATTCGGAGTCAAAGAGATTATATATGCCACCTAACCATCTGCAAAACAATTATACATCCAAGATAATAGACAGCTAAATATTGAAAATGGGACAAGGAGTTCCCCCTCAACTTGTTTCAAATTCAAGTTTATTTGAGAGCAGATACACCAGCAATTGAATTGTGGAAATACTTGCATTTTCTGAGAATCCCTGCTCAGAGGATTTGTACTTCAGCTAAAGCATCAATTCATCTCAGAAACCAAATGTCTGGTACAAAAGAAACTGAAATAATATCAAAATCTAATATTATTTTTCCTTCATTGAGTTTTAATTTTAGCCTGTGCATGAGACAGCATGTTTTAAATGTCCATTCAAGTGTATGATAATAAATTATCATGATTTTTAAATTCATAGAAGCTGGTTTGAAAATTGAAATAAAGACCCAGTCTAATCCTGATTACTGTTGAGTGTCATAAATACCCATTTGGTTCACTAATGTTCTTTAGGAAAGGAAAACTATTATCCTTACCTGATCAAGTCTGCCTGCGCTTCCAGACCCACAACTTTCTGGTTGATTTTAACTACCCTCTGGGCAATTAGTGATGAAAAATAAATGATAGCCAACCAGCAATGCACACGTTCCATGAATAAGTACATTTTTCAAAGTTTGCTAGATTCTGGAAAGTTCTCATCACACTGAGATTCAAGAAGGGAGGAAGGCAAGAACAATAGGCCACTAAGCATGACCTCTGCCATGGGGAAGGTGATCGTTATGGAATTTGTGGCTGGGCACTTCAAAAAACCCAAAGTAACCAGCAGGAGACTGGTTTTGTGAAAACCAAAATAATGTTTAACCAATTAAGTCAAATTCTTTGAAGAAGTACCATGCACTGTGGATGTAGGGGGAGCTTATTGATGGCTGAACTTGGATTTCAAGAAGGCATTTGACAAGGTGCCACATAAAAATTATTATAACCATTATAAACATGTGATGCAGGGGCAGCATATGAGCATCAATAGTAAATTTTCTGGCTGGCTGGGAAAAAACAGAGAGCATGCATAAATGTGTCTCTTTCTAATTGGCACGATGTGATGAGTGGGACCCTGCAGTGGTCTCAACAGGGTTCTCAACATTTTGCAATATGTATCAGTGACTTTGACAAATGGAGTGAAGGCATGGCTGCAGACAGCACAAAGGTAGGCAGGAAAGAATATTATAAAAATGTCCTAAGAGGATCCCAGACCAATATAAGTAAATTGAGTGAGTGGGCAAAAATATGGCAGATTGAGTATAATGTAGGCAAGTGTGAAATTGTTTACTTTGGCAGGAGAATGAAAAAGTAGAGTATTAACTAAATGGAGAATGACTGCAGAATTCTGAAGTGCAAAGGGATTCTAATGCAAGCATCACAAAATGTGAGTATGCAGGTCCAATAAATAATTAAGCAGGATAATGGAATGTTATCTGTTATTATAAGAATAATTGAACATATCAGTAAGGATGTTATGCTTCAGTTATACAGGGTGAATGGTGAGACCAAAGCTTGAATAGTGTTTGCAGTTTAGTGGATGATGTGAATGCATTGGAAGCAGCTCTGAGGGGATTTATTAGGTTAATACCTACAATGATTGGATAATCTGATGCGAGAAGGTTGGCTGGATTGGGCTTGTTTTGATTGGAATGGAGAAGAGTGAGAGATGATTTGATTGAAGTGTATAAGATGCTGATTAGTCTTATCAAGGTTGATGTGGAAATGATGTTTCTTCCGATGAGTACAATCCAGAAGGAAGGAACACTGTTTAAAAATTAAGAGTTTTTTTTAGGATAGAGATGAGGAGAAATTTTCTGACCCAGAAATGTTGAGCCTATGAAATTCTCTATCACAGAAAGCAGTTGAGACCAAAACACTGAATGTTTTGAAAAAGGAATTAAATACAGTTCTTCAAGCTAAAGGAATCAAAAGATATGGGGAGAAAGTGGGAAAAGGATGCTGAATTGGATAATCAACCATTGGATGGAGGAGCAAGTTCGAAGGCTAAATGGCCTACTCCTTCTCATATTCTCCATGTTCCTATTCAAAAAAATACATACTCTGAAAGGCCAAGACTTCAACTGAAATTTCAATAACAAATCAAGACCACCTCATATCACATTACAGGATAATCCTATCATCTAAATATTTTTCATATAACTACAATGTTATATTTGCCTGAAATAGATTGAATAACATTAAATTATGTCAGTATGTGCTTCTGTATAAAAACTACAGCTGACGTTTTGTTTAAACAGAATACATACTGAATGGAAGCTTGCATCAATATTGTCATAAATCATCCCTGAATGGGATATATAATATTTAAAAGAATATGAGTGTCATGTGCATTTGAAGGAAATTAAAATACTGCTAATGTAATGTAACACTTTTGATTAGATTAGATTACCTACAGTTTGGAAACAGGCCCTTCAGCCCAACAAGTCCACACCGACACTCTGAAGAGCAACCCACCCTGACTAATGCACTGAACACTACAGGCAATTTAGCATGGCCAATTCACTTAACCTGCACATCTTTGAACTGTGGGAGGAAACTGGAACACCCAAAAGAAACCCACACAGACAGGGGAGAATGTGCAAACTCCACACAGACAGTTGCCCGAGACAGGAATTGAACCCAGGTTGCTGGAGGCACTGTGAGGCAGCAGTGCTAACCACTGAGCCACCATGCCATCTCATGACAGACAGTTATACAGAAACATATGGCATTAAAAATTGACCCTTCAGTCCAACTCATCCACACCAAGCAGACATCCCAATCTGACCTAGTCCTATTTGCCAGCATTTGGCCCATATCTCTTTAACCCCCTCCTATTCATATGCTGATCCAGATGTCTTTTAAATGTTGTAATTGTACCAGCCTCCATTGCTTCCCCTGGCTGCTTGCTCCATATACACACCACCATCCTTGTGAAAATGTTACCCCTCGGGCCCTTTTTAAATCTTTCTCCTCTCACCTCAAACTTATGCCCTCTAATTTTGGATCCCTCCATCCTAGAAAAAAATACCTTGGTTATTCACCCTGTCCATGCCCCTCATGATTTTATGAATCTCTATAAGTTGACCTCTCAGCCTCTGACACGCCAATGATAAAAACACTTCAGCCGAATCAGCCTCTCCCCATAACTGAAACCCTCTAGTCTTGGCAACATTCTTGTAAATCTTTTCTGACCCAGTTAAAATGTCTGTCTCAAGATACATATAAAAGATAGATAATTGCAGCTTGACAGATATTCCTTTACCCTTAAATAAACATTGATTTCATGTGTTGTTTCAGACCTAACTTTACTCATAACATGAACCATAGTTAAAACACATCAATATCTATGTTTTGACAAACTTCCCATCTGTCACTTTGCAGATCTAGTAAGTAAATTTAGTTCATTCAGAAATGTTTCAAATGAAAGCTTTATTTTTCATATCAGCTGTAAACAGTTCAAAATGTAATTTTAAGCAGGCAATATACTTTGTTTATAACTATTGAACAATAAAAGGAATCTAAAGTTAACATTTTCTGAAAGGCTGCAGCACGCAGGTTTTCACAAGAATACAGTCAGCATTACTTTAATAACCCAATGAATCCTACGATGAAATTTTTTTCCATCAAACTTGAAACTTGTATCAATAAATCAATGCACAATTGAAAATGCGTAGTTTATTATGTCTTTTCTGTTTATTGCCCAATCTTATATTTCAGTAAAAATAGAACTTTTATTAATAGAGTTATCATGGTTTGAAAAATGTTGTTAGTGCTTTTCACCTTGGCAAACTCTGTATTCAACATTGAGAGAAAGTGTGTAAAAAAAATTGATTGTTTGCGACCATTTTCTCAACATGTAGTGTGAGAAGACCTCAAAGGTCGAGTGGTTATCTGGGAAAATGCCACTTGGTTTCAGCTGTTTGGGTCACACATCAGATAAGGTAATGGATCAACAATAACACTACCAAGAATGAATTCTTCCATGCAGGATAGCTGTAAGATCGAAGATTCGATGTGGTGAAGTGATCCACAAATCAGAACCAGGTCAACAGTCCTCAAGCAAGGGAGCTATCATTCTTCTGAGTCCTAAGAAGATGCATTCTAACAAAAGTGTGAAAACTCCAGTCTTCCTGCATTCATGGAGTCAGAAACTGGGAGAAGATTGGTAGTGGTAAATGTAATTATAATTATGAATGTGTAATAGGTTAGCTATGTAGAAAAGTGCTTGGGTCAGATATTCTACAATGTATAATGGATAATCTTATGAGAAAAGATTGGCTGGATTGGGCTGGTTTTCACTGCAGTTGAGAAGAGTGAGAGATGGACTTGATTGAAGTGTTTCAGATCCTGAAAGGTCTCATCAAGGTGGATGTGGAAATGACATTTCCTCTTGTGAGTGTGTCCAGAATGAGAGAGCACTGTTTAAACATTAGGGGTCACTTTTTTAGGACAGAGATGAGGAGAAATGTCTTTGCCAGAAAGCACATGAAATTCTCTGTCACAGAAAGCAATGGCTCTGAAGGAGTTCATGTTCATGTTACATTGGCAGCGCTTGTTTCACTGATATCACTGCACAGCCTGTGAGAGAAAAAGAGTTCTGCTTAAGATTTCAGAAAGAGCTTACATTTTTATATCAGTTCCCTAGTAAGTATGCTTAACCAAACATAATTGCAGTTACTTTTTTCATGCTATAAACCTATCTGAGAACCGTATCTCTTCTTCAGAGACTCTGTGTTTGTATATCCTCTTCCACAATTCACCAGATGTGTTCAAGGCAAAACAAAGGAGGATTGGTGACAAATACCATAATATGCCGTGAGTAGTCATCTGAGAAAACACCAAAAAGAGCTTCACCTATTTAAGCATCATCAGATTTCCTCTTGCTGTTGTTTCAATTCTACAAGAACTGGCATTGTTTAAATTGGTAAAAGTCAACAGGGAATGATGTGATAGATGCTGACAGAGTTGTCAATGATTTCAAGGCTTTTGCCAAAATCAATATTTCTTGGTCATAGGTGCACCTGGAGGCTTTCCACTTGTAGTACAATAAAAGGAAGTCACAACTACCTTGGGAGTTTAGGATGTAATTCTTTCATCTGAATTTCAGCAAGTTTTAATATTTGAGATGTCAGTACTTCATGAAGAATTTCTCACTGAAATCATGGTGCAGCCACAACTTCAGAACAGAGTGAGCACTGGATTATCAGTGATTATGAACGTGAATGTGACATGAACCTTTATGTATCCACCTCTTATCCAACCTTAAATGGAAGCATTTGCAACACCTTCCGATTTGTTGTCAACTGTTGTGCAAGAGATTTGTTGAGGCCCTATATTCTAATTCCATTTCATCATCTAATGCCAAAGAAAAGCAAACAGAATGAGAATGTACATTGTGGATTCAGGTTTCCCATTGGCACAGCATGTCATTGACGGCAGGTACATCATCACTGTGTGAGGGTTGCACATCAACTCTGACTTATGCTGGAACCAAAAGGCTTTCATTCTCTCAACATCCTAATGGTGTGCAACCAAATGCAAATAATCATGCAGGTAAATGCCCAATATCCTAATAATAGTTATGATGGCTTTATTCTGTGTCAGTTCACTTCATTTGAATCTTCATTGCAAACTAAGGGTGGCTGCTGAGCGACAAGGGCTATCCACTGAAGGCAAGACACAATGTTCCAGGGTGACACCTCAACAATCCTAATGCATATTGAAGAATAAATTGATGGATTGCTGGGATACCTTACAAAGCTCTCGGATGATTGCAATCCACAGCCATGAGGGCAAAGGTCTGTACTTCTACTGGAATATACAGGCATTGGATGGCAGTTGCTCGTGCTGCAATGGTAGATGAGATATCAGCCATCAGATACTGCATCATAATCGGTTGGTCAAGTGTTCAAATGGAGATGTCAACCACTTACTTCCATGCTGTAAAGAATGGACTCCAAGGTCTGTACAAAGCTAAGTTGGTGCTAAATGTCTCCATGTCACTTTACATTGTCCACAGGCGTTCTGACACAACTTATAATCAATCAAACTTTTTGGCATGTGTCATAGAGTTTTTCCACATGCAGCCTCATCAACGTGCCCATCTGGTCCTCTGCAGTAGGATCCTAGTGCCAGAAAGCTGGCAACTCTGCTATTTCGGCCTCCTGCTTGGTCTGCAGGCTGTAAAGAATCCAATATTTCAAAAGACATAAATCCTACTTTTGTGCTCTCATCTAAGTTACATGCAGTGTCAGGTCCGATTGTGAATCGTTATCATTGTCTTCTTGCTGCTCCTGTACGACCCCGCCAAGTTAAACTTTGATATTTGGAATGGCTTTTTGGAACAGCCCACAAGGGAGCAGGCTATTTTGGACTTAGTTCTATGTAATGAGCCAGACTTTATAAAAGATCTTAAAGCAAGGGAACATCTAGGAGGCAGCGATCATAATATGGTAGAGTTCAGTCTGCAGTTTGAAAGAGAGAAGGCAAAATCAGATATAACAGTGTTACAGTTAAATAAAGGTAATTACAAGGTCATGAGAGAAGAACTGATGAAAATTGACTGGAAGCAGAACCTAGTGGGGAAGATGGTAGAGCGACAATGGCAGGAATTTCTGGGTGTAATTGAGGACACAGTACAATGGTTCATCCCAAAGAAAAGAAAGATTATCCGGGGAGCAGTTAGACAGCCATAGCTGACAAAGGAAGTCAGGAAATGTATCAAAGAAAAAGAGAGAGCCTATAAAGCGGCCAAGCGCACTGGGAAATCAGAAGATTGGGAAGACTACAAAAACAAACAGAGGATAACAAAGAGAGAGATAAGGAAGGAGAGGATCAAATATGAAGGTAAGGCAGCTATTAGAAAAGATAATAAAAGTTTCTTTCACTATATAAGAATTTCCCATCCCCCCACCTTACCCCAATTCCAACCTGCCAGCTCAGCACCATCGTCATGACCTGTCCTACCTTCCACCCTTCTCTCCGACCTTTCACCTTCATCCCCCATCTCCATCCATCTACTGTACTCTTAGCTACCTTCTCCCCAGCCCCAACCCCCTCCCATTTATCTTTCCACCCTGGAGACACCCTGCCTCATTCCTGATGAAGGGTTTTTGTCCAAAATGTCAATTTTCCTGCTCCTCGGATGCTGCCTGACCTGCTGTGCTTTTCCAGCACCACTCTAATCTTGACTCTGAATTATAATCAAAGGCCTGGAAAATTAACCAAATTAGATAGAATACTCACAAGGCAAAGAAAAAATCTTCATTGGCAGCTAAGTGCTTTGAGGCAAATAAATACCCGTTTCACTTTGAGTGGGAATAAATATCTTGAATTCTTTCATGAATTACTTTGCATTATATGCATAATATCAATAAGGAAATGAGTCTCAATTTCGAAGTCTAACAGTAGATTCATTTGGGGTCTGTCACTGAGAAAGTGGAATGAGGAAGATCCTTTGATCCTTATCCCGAGTTAAACTAATTCATGTCAGCTGAGGATAGTCCAAATCTACTCAGCATCTCAAACTTAGCAGGAGAAAATGTATTATAAAAGATCAGCACCTAAACATTGACCAGGGATTAGCTTGAGTTGTTCTTCAGGTGTTGGGTTCTCATTTTGTGCCCTGCCCATGCCAACTCCAAAAGAAGTAGGCAACATGTAATGTGGTGCTGTCATCTCATTTCTATGATTTTAGTGTAGGGTGTAAATTCTTTTGGCTCTTGGCTAAAACAAAGGGAAAAGATATTGTTTTTAACCAAGGGATATGGTTGCAGAGACACTGAACGGGTGAATCTTTAATCAGTGAATAAAAGGTTGAAAATCAATGTTTGCACAATTTTATGTTTGCTCAAAGAGCAGAAGGAACAGTAGACCAGTGAAGTAAATCAACTCATCGACATCTGTAATCCAGACTAATCCCAAAACTGTGCTTATGTAATTTTTTTTGTTCCTTCCCATCATAATATTGGATTGCTGTCTCAGCTTTTTGTGTCTGCCTGTATGTGCATGGGAATTATTAAGAAGCGGAGAGTTATAGATCTATATATTAGCAATACATATTCATTTCTTGCCATTGGTTAAAACTGTTTCATTGCAATAAACAGTCATTTTCATTTGCATGATGAAAAGCTGGCATGCATAACCTTGTAACCTGAATGAGAAAGTTAGGTAAAATTGGACAACTCAGATGGTAAAACAAATTTTCAGCTTCGTGACAGCTTCAGGAATAGAGGGTCTTTATTTCCATCATATTGTCCCTGGAGGTCAAAATAAGGGCCGAGCATCTGCCTCAATGTTGGCTGCCCCTTGACTCAGGAGGGAGCTGTGCAGCATTTGCTAATGCCTTACAGCGCCAGGGACCCAGGTTTGATTCCAACCTCGGGTGACTATCTGTGTAGAGTTTGCACATTCTCCCTGTGTCTGCGTGGGTTTCCTCCGGGTGCTCCGGTTTCCTCCCAGAGTCCAAAGATGTGCAGGTTGGGTGAATTGGCCAAGATAAATTGCCCATAATGTTCGAGGTTGTGTAGGTTAGGTGTACGAGTCAGGGGTAAATATCAGATGATAGGGTAGGGGTATTGCGTCTGGGTGGGTTACTCTTCAAAGGATCAGTCTGGACTTGTTGGGCCGAAGGGCCTGTTTCCACAATGTTGAGATTCTACTATAAAAACAATATAATGACATATCATAACCAACTTTCTGTTTTTAAAATTAGTGTGTCCCTGTTAAAGGGACGCTGTAAATGATAGAAGCCAGGGAACTGAATGAACTGTGGATGCTCTAAATCAGTGAACAAAAACCAGAAATTGCTGGAAAAGCTCAGCAGGTCTAGCAGCATCTGTGGAGAGAAGTCAGAGTCAACACTTCAGGTTGAGTGACCCTTGCTCAAAAAGGTTCTCAGGAAGGGTCACTTGACCCAAAACATTAACTCTAACTTCTCTCCCACAGAAGTGTTGACTCTGACTTCTCTCCACAGATGCTGCCAGCTCTGCTGAGCTTTTCCAGCAATTTCAATTTTTGATAGAAATCTGGGGTTGAGTTGAAGGAAAGGGGTAAACAATTTAGGACTGAGTTAAGGACAAGTTTCTTCACCTAGAGAGTGGTGAGTCTATGGAATTCACTGCCACAGAAAGTAATCGAGACCTATACATTTTGTGATTTCAAGAAAGGGTTAGATATAGCACTTAAGGCTAAAGGGAGAGGCAAATAGGAGCATAGGCATTACGAGTGGGAGTAGCAATTCAGCCCTTTGAGCCCTTGCCGGAGGACACAACACTCAAGATGTGGTTTCACCAACACCTTATATAACTGTAACAATACTTATTTACTTCTTTAATCCAGACCTTTTGGAATAAATTCCAAGATTCTATTTGCCTTTCTTATTATATGCTGCATCTGCATACCTACTTACTGTGATTCATGCACAAAGACACCCAGATCCCTCTGTACTAATGCACTTTGAATCTGTTTCCCATTTAAATAATTTATTTTTCTGGTCAAAATGGACAACCCTGCACTTGTGCATATTAAATTCCACCTGCCAGATTAAGGCTGATCTCCAAGCCTATCAACATCTATCTGTAAACTTTTTATCTCCGCATCACAGCCAACCTTCCCACCTATATAGTTTCATCTCTGAATTTTGCTACATTAGACTCTGTTCCTGCTTGCTGACAACTGGGCCCTGTGGCACCCCACCTGCTATAGTTCGCCATCCAGAGAAGGACCCATTTATCACAACCCTCTACGTTCTGTCAGTCAGCCAATCCTCTATCCAATGCAATAGTCTACCCTTAACCCCCTGGGATCTAACCTTATGAATCAATCTTTTATGTAGCACCTTGCCAAATGCCTTCCGTAAATCTAGAAATATCATATCCACCAGATCTTCTATTATCCACCTTGCTGGTTACATCCTCAAAGAACTCATGACTTGCCCTTCATGAAACCATGCTGACACTGGTGAATTGAGATTTGTTCTTCCAAGACATATACTGCCAATTGTTCCAACAGAATCTGCCATAACTAAGGCAAACCACACTCATGACTATATACCTCCATGTCAGTTTGACTGCCTCCCCTTTCAGCACAGAATTCATAGGGTGCAACAGTGCTGTCGTCTCTCACCATTGTCACTCTTTCAGTGCTCTTGTGATTGAATTGGGGCACCTTCTCTGTCAATTACTGGAGTGCGCCTCCAGAGTTACTGAGATAGGAGAATCATTGTTTCAGGAATCTGAGACTTCCTGGCAGGAACATATTGTCATTGTATAAGCTCTAGTAGTTGGTTTATGCGGTGAATTCATCAGTCAGGTACTCTTGTATATTGAGAAACAAATAGAGAAGGAAATGCGATTTGACATCATCTGACTAACTAGTGATTGAAAATACTTCCAGATCATAAACCATTTTGTTTATATAAGAAACATTGGTGGACTGAGGATTGTTGTACCTTTTGTTAGTGAAGCTATTCAAAGAAGCTAAAGCAATGCATTTACCTGATAATGTGACAAATTGCCCATGTATATCCAATGACAAAAAAAAGTGCCCACCGAAATAAAATTTCATCTCCAAAACACAGTAACACTTGATTTTAAGCAATTATAGAAAACAAAAAATACTTGCCAGTTTATCATTCTGAAATGGTGTTTTCAGTGTTCTTTATTTCAATTCAATGCTAATGATTTTCCAAGATAAATAATTAATGTTTGAGTAAAAGTAAAAGAATTAAGGTAATAGTTAATTTCTCCCGGATCTCTTACATTAATTATTATAAATATATTGTTATCAGAATAGCGTTCAATTTTCCATTAACAATAAATACAATTAGAAGTTTATCTAATGCAGCTTGGCAGACATAATGGAGGAATGTGAGATAAAATATTTTTGTGAAAAAAATAAATAATTCCTGATAATTGATATTTACTTTTCACGAGGATTGATCATTGGTTGGACAATATCTACAATTAATGAATTCAATTTAGTCATTCACTATAGTAAATTAGACAATCAAGTTGACCGCATAACTTTAATATTCTTCCGATGGCCATATGTGATTATTGATTTGTGCTGTTGTTTATAATGTGTATTGCTGTTTAAAAGGTAATAAAGATGTTGTGGCACCTTGCATTCAGCAATTAGACTAGCAAATGAGCTAATGCTGGAAATGTAAGATCATTTAAGAGAAGAGAGCTCTCTAGCCAGACGCTAAAGCTAATTTGATGTTTGCTAACTTTGGAATCCAATTTCAACATTCTTTCCGATCAATAGATATTATATTCTTTTTGTAGCTACAGTTATGAACATTCTAGAAAGCATTAAATTCCTTGTATCTTGCAGGAATGGCTGTTGTGATGTTAAAGTAGCTGTCCTAATGCTAAAAATCACACAACACCAGGTTATAGTCTAACAGGTTTAATTAGAAGGTATAACCTGTTGGACTATAACCTGGTGTTGTGTGATTTTTTAACTTTGTACACCCCAGTCCAACACCGGCATCTCCAAATCATGTCCTAATGCTATCCACATTGATACTCACTGCACCCTTTATCAGTGAACCCACTGATTCATTAATATGGGCAAACTGTGGCCTTAACCCACACGAGGGAATAGTCTCACATGCCTTCCTCCACTCTGACTTACCATGATACAGTAGATGGCATTTGGTCATACAATTTTGAACTGTCTGAATCCGTCTAGCAGTCAATTTCTGCAGGTTTTGTGTGGACAGCTGGTTCGTCAGGTGCAAACAAATCCAGGAATTAAGGTTGTCCAAGAACCAAACTGATATCAAAAGGTGGCTTTTATTTATTCACTCTTGGGATGTGAGCATCGCTGGCTGAGCCTGCATTTTATTTCCCATCCTTATTGCCCTTGAGAAGGTTATGTTGAGCCACGTTCCTGAACCATCGTAGTCCATATGCTGGAGGTAGACCCACAATGCCGTGAGGGAGGGAGTTCAAGAACCTTGGTGCCGAGACACTGAAGAAACGGTGATTTTTTTAAAGTCAAGATCAGGACTGGCTTGGAGAAGAACTGGCTAGGAGCTGAAATCCTCTAACTCTGGCAACATCCTTGTAAATCTTCTCTGAATCCCTTCAAGTTCATAACGTCCTTCTGATAGGAGGGAGACTAGAATTGCATGCAATATTCCAAAAGTGGCCTAACCCATGTCCAACCGCAACATGACCTCCCAACTCCTATACTTAATACTCTGTCTAATAAAGGAAAGCATACCAAATACCTTCTTCACTAGCCTATCTATCTGCAACTCCAATTTCACAGAACATGAACCTGAACTCTGAGGTCTCTTTGTTCAGCAACACTCCCCAGGACCTTACCATTAAGTGTATGAGTCCTGCTCTGATTTGCCTTTCCAAAATGCAGCACCTCACACTTATCTAAATTAAACTCTCCATCTGCCACTTCTCAGCCCATTGGCACATCAGATCAAGATTCCGTTTACTCTGAGGTAACCTTCTTTGCTGTCCACTACACCTCCAATATTGATGTCATCTGCAAACTTATTAATTATATCTCCTATGTTCACATCCAAACCATTTATATAAATGACAAAAAGCAATGGACGCAGCACCAATCCTTGTGGCACTTCACTGGTCACAAGCCTCCAGTCTGAAAAGCAACTCTCTCCCACCATCCCTCCATCTTCTACCTTCAAGCCAGTTCTGTATCCAAATGGCTAGTCTCCCTGTGTACCATGTGATCTAACCTTGCGAACCAATCTTGCATGAGAAATTTTGTTGAACCCCTTACTGAAGCACATATTGATCACGTCCTCCGCTCTGCCCTCATCAATCCTTTTCGTTACTTCTTCAAAACACTCAGTCAAGTTTGTGAGACATGATTTTCCATGCACAAAGCAATGTTGACTGTCCCTAATCAGTCCTTGTCTTTCCAATTGCATGTAAATCCTGTCCCTCAGGATTCCCTCCAATAACTTGCCCACCATCAATATCAAACTCACTGGTCTATTGTTCCCTGGCTTTCCCTCACCACCTTTCTTAAATAGTGACACCATGTTAGCCAACCTCCAGTCTTCTGGCACCTCACTTGTGGTTATCGATGATACACATATCTCGGCAAGAGGCCCAGCAATCACTTCCCTAGCTTCCCACAGAGGTCTAAGGTACATCTGATCATGTCCTGGGGATATATCCACCTTTATGTGTTTTAAGACATCCAGCAATTCCTCCTCTGTAATATGGACATTTTTCAAGATGTCGCTATCTAATTCCCAACATTCTAGATCTTCCATACCCTTCTCCACAGTGAACACTGATGCAAAATACTTGTTTAGTATCTTCCCCCATCTCCTGTTGTTTCACACATAGGTTGCCTTGCAGATCTTTGAGGGGCTTTATTTTATCCTTAGTTACTCCTTTGTCCTCAACATATTTATAAAATCCCTTTGCATTCTCCTTAATCCTATTTGTCAAAGCTACCTCATGTCTCCTTTTGCCCTCGCGATTTCCCTCTTTAGTATACCCCAACAACCTTTATACTCTAAAGATTTGCTTGATCTCTGCTGTCTACACCCGACTTATGTTTCCTTCTTTTTCTTAACCAAAACCTGAATTTTTCCAGTCATCCAGCATTCTCTACACCTACCAGTCTTGCCTTTCACCCTACTAGGAACATACTGTCTCTGGACTCTTGTTATCTCATTTTTTTGGGTTTCCATTTTCCAGCCATCCCATTACCTGTGAACATCTGTCCCAATCAACTTTTGAAAGTTCTTGCCAAATACTGTCAAAATTGGCCTTCCTCCAATTTAGAACTTAGGTTTTAAGATTTAGAGCAAGGTTATCCTTTATCATCATTATTTTAAAACTGATAGGATTATGGTCACCAGCTCAAAAGTGCTCCCCCACTGACACCTCAGTCACTTGCCCTGCCTTATTTCCCAAGAGTTGGTCAATGTTTGCACCTTCTCTATTAGGTACATCTACACACTGAATCTGAAAATGTTCTTGTTGACATTTAACAAATTCCTCTCTTCTCCTTGACACTATGCCAGTCCCTGTCTATGTTTGGAAAGTTAAACTCCCCTACCATAACCACCCTATTATACTTACAGAAAACTGAGACGTCCTGACAAATTTGTTTCTCAATTTCTCTCTGATCCCAATAAAGTGATCATCCCTTTTATGTTTCTCATTTCACTCAAAAAACTTCCTTGGATATATTCCCAGTAATATCCTCCTTAAGTAATGCTTTTCCTTATCAAAAATGTTACTCCCCCTCCTCTCTTGCCCCCACCCTCTCCCTTCTATCCTTCCTGTAGCACTTGTTTCCGGAACATTAAGCTGCAGGTCCTGTTCTTCCCTGAGCCATGTCTCTGTAATTACTATGACATCCCAATCCCATGTTCCTAACCATGCCCTGAGTTCATTGCCTTCCCTGTTGGGCCTCTTGCTTTGAAATGGATGCAATTTATTTTATCAGTCCTACCTTGTTCTCTGCTTTGTTCCTGCCTGCCTTGACTGTTTGACATGCTCCTTTTCCCAACTGTACCAGTCTCAGATTTGCCTCTTTTCTCATAATCTCCCTGGGACCCAAACACCATCTGCTCCCCCCGCCAACCCCCTCCACCTTACCAGTTTAAACCCTCCTGAGCAGCTTGAGCAAATCTCCCTGCCAGTATATTAGTCCCCTTCCAATTCAGGTGCAATCCGTCTTTCTTGTACAGGTCATTTCTACCTCAGCAGAGAGTCCAGTGATCCAAAAATGTGAACCCTTCTCCCCTGCACCAGCTCCTCAGCCAGACATTCATCTGCTCTATCCTCCTAATCCTACCCCCACTAGCTTGTAGCAGTGAGAGCAATTCAGATATTACTACTCTCGAGATATTACTAAATTCCTGCCTAACTTTCTGTAAACTCCCTTCAGAATTTCATCCTTTTCCCTTCCTGTATCATTAGTTCCAATGTGTACAATGACCTCCTGCTTGTCCCTCTCCCCTTTGAGGTCATTCTGCACCTTCTCTGAGATACTCTTGATCTTGGCACCAGGGATGCAGCACACCATTCTGACTTTTTGCTGCTGGCCACAGAAATGTCTCTGACTAGAGAGTTCCCTATCACAATCGATCACTTGGAACCTGATGTACCCCTCATTACATTAGAGCCAGTCTCAGTCTCAGTAACTTGGCTGCTCGTGTTACATTGTCCTGACAGTCCATCACTCCCTACATTTTCTGAAACAGTATACTTTTTTGAGATGGGGATAGCCACAGGAGACTTCTGCACTGCCTGCCTATCTCTTCTAACTTTTCCTGGAGTTAACCAATCTACCTGACTATATCTGCGGTTTTTCTCCCTTCCTATAACTGCCATCCATCACATCCCCTCACTCCTGTAAATTCCTCATTGCCTCTAATTGTCATTCCAACCAATTCATGTGATTTGATCAGATTCGCAACCAAAATCATTTCCTGCAGACGTCATCATCCGTAACATGGAAACTTTTGCTAAACTCCAACATCCAACAGGAAGAGCACATCACTCTACTGAAGGCTATCTTTGCACCTTAACAATCTACAGACCCAGAAAATAACACTGTCTTATTGCTCTAAAAAATTACTCCAGGCTAACTTAATACTTACGATTTACGTTTTTAAAATTTAATCAAGAGACAGATCTCAGTAGAACATATAATCAAAAAAGAACCCACTCGACTCACTATTGTGGACTTACGGCAAAACTACACTTAATGATTATGCACTTATCTGTCCCTGTGCTGTGAGCTCTCCCACACAGGTTCCTCCAAGTTCAGTTGCTGTTTGTTAATTTTTCTTAGATGCACTCCAATGTCCAGCGATACTTGAACTCAAACAGCAAAAGCAGTAACTGTGCAGATTCACTACTGTTCTGGATGCAAGTTTGCTCGCTGAACTGGAAGGTTTGTTGTCAGACCTTTCGTCACCATACTAGGTCACATCATCAGTGAGCCTCCAGTATTATAGCCAGCTTTCTCTTTATGTGTTCAGGTCTCCTTGGGTTTGTGACATCATTTCCTGTGGTGATGTCACTTTCTGTGCTGATGATATCATTTCCTGTTCTTTTTCTCACAGTGTGATAGATGGGGTCCAAATCAATGTGTTTGTTAATAAAGTTCCGGTTGGAATGCCATGCTTCTGGGAATTCTTGTGTATGTCTTATCCTAGGATGGATGTGTTGTCCCAAAGTGGTGTCCTTCCTCATCTGTATGTAAGGATACTAATGGTTGTGGTGAGTTGGTGTTCATGTATCCTCGTGCTTAGTTTTCTGCCTGTTTGTCCAATGTAGTGTTTGTTACAGTTCTTGCAAGGTATTTTGTAAATGACGTTCGTTCTGCTTGTTGGCAGTATAGGATCTTTCAAGTTCATTAGCTGCTATTTTAGTGTGTTGGTGGGTTTGTGGGCTACCATGGTGCTAATGTTTCTGGGTATGTTTTGTCTGCTTGTTTGGGTTTGTTGCTGAGAAATCAACAGACTATGTTCATTGGGTACTCATTCTTTTTGAATATGCTGTATAGGCGGTTTTCCTCTGCTCTGCATAGCTCCTTGGTGTTGGGGAAGAAGTCATTTATTCAGAGGGTGACTTGCTTACAGCGGTCCAATTTAGAAATAAAGCGTCACACAAGCCTTGAGTATTGATACATTTATTTGTGATATCATGGGGAGAAACAAGGAGACCAGCACGATCAGATGATTTCAAGTCACTCTGGTGAATATAGAGAGTCATGGGACTTTATAGGTTACAATTGGCTAACAATTAGCAAACTGTTAATTAGAGAATGATGGGCAGGCATGAGGTAACTTATCCCGCATTAGCTCCAGTCAGGTAGCGTCTGGACAGTGTCGGTTAGTAGCTGATAAGCAGGCGTTATTATACAATAGATCCTTGCAAAGAGAAGGATGGCTTCATGCAAAGAGAGGAATTCATTTATCAGGTATCTGCACAACTGCAAGGCCAACCGTCTCAGATAGGTATGGGAAACATGCTTTGTATAGGGCAGGCACTGAATGTAAGGCAAAATGGTGTCTACACATTAATATGTGACAAGATGGCTTCCACAATTCTCCCACACTCGGTGCTGCAGTGTGTGGTAGCTTGTTGAAATAATGTTCTAATGCAGCTTTGTTTGTGGATGTTGGGATGACTGCTTCTGTAGTTCAATATTTTGTCAATATGTGTTGTTTTCCTGTAGACACTGGTTTGAAGATCCCCATTGGCTGTTCGCTCTGCTGTGACATCTAGGAATAGCATTTCGTTGTGACTTTCCTCCTCCTTTGTGAATTTTATGCCTATAGGAGTATGATTGATGGTCTTGAATGTTCCCCTAATTTGTTTTGTTTAGTGATGACAAAGGCGTCATCCACGTAGTGGACCTAAAGTTTGGGTTGGATGGTTGGCAGAGCTGTTTGTTCGAGTCTTTGCATTACTGCCTCTGCATGGCATAAAGCCTAGGAGCATGGCACTTCAAGCGGAACTCTATCAACAAACACATCGATTTGGATCCCATCTATCACCCTCTGTGGTGTTGTCCCAATCGAATTCGTGTTGTTTGTCATGAACACCAACTAGCCACGAAACGACATGGCCAGCTATCCCTAGTAGCCATACACTCAGATGACAAACAACACGAATTCGATTGGGACAACACCACTATTATAGGGCAGGCCAAACAGAGAACAGCCAGGGAATTCCTAGAGGCATGGCACTCATCCACAAATTCTATCAACAGACACATCGACCTAGACCCTATATATATGGCCACTGCAGCGGACAGCAACTGACAACCGGAAGCGGCAGATTCAAACCAGTATAAATGCCGGAGGAATCAGCACAGAAGTGCTTCACAGGAGGCTCCCAAGCACTGAAGATGTCACCTAGAAAGGGGACGAAACGTTTGCAACAAAAATTCCCAGCTCGGCGAACAGAACCACAACAACGAGCACCCAAGCTACAAATCTTCTCACAAACTTTGTGCTATAATCATTAACACCTTCTCCTCTTGCTTTCCCACCTGATCAAAATATCTTCTGAGCATATTCACATGACACTGTCTGTTAGATTTCTTCCTGTCTGGGGTCCTTATCAAGTAGTTCACCTCACTCAATTTCCTCTCAATTTGATAAGGTCCACTTTGCTTTTAAAGGCTCACCTGTTACTGGAAGTAACCTTATCCTCAATTGAAAACTGGTTGCTTTCTTATCTGCTTCCTGTTTCATTGTATGTTGTGATTCTTTTAAATGCTGTCTAGTCAACTCGCCAGCTCTATTTAATCATTCTGTAAGATTTGACACATAGTCCAAATGGATTGTCTTTGAATTCTGACTTATTAATTTCTCCTTTATCAATCTTAACAGTCCTCCAATTCATGCCCCAAAATTAATTCAAATGGATTGAATTTGGTCATCAATTTGATGCATTTGGTGCATCTCTGATGTGGCACAGTGGCTCAGTGGTTAGCACTGCTGCCTCACAGCACCAGGGTCCCAGGTTCAATTCCAGACTCGGGTGACTGTCTGTGTGGAGTTTGCACATTCTCCCCGTGTCTGTGTGGGTTTCCTCCCACAGTCCAAAGATGTGCAGATCAGGTAAATAGGCCATGCTAAATTGCCCATAGTGTTAGGTGCATTAGTCAGAGGGAAATGGTTCTGGGTGGGTTACTCTTCGGAGGGTCGGTGTGGACTGGTTGGGTCGAAGGGCCTGTTTCCACACTATAGGGAATCTAATCAAAAAGTACAAATGGAACTCTCTTCTCCCAATCATCTGGATAATCCTGACCATAAGCCCTCAACATGGTCTTTCGTATGTAATGTCATCTTTCTAGTGCTCCTTGTGATCCTGGATGGTATGCAGTAGATTTGAATTGCTTTATTCCCAAGTTATCCATCGCGTCCTTGAATAATTTGGACGTGAAGTTTGATCCTTGATCTGACTGGATGTCTATTGGTAGTCTGTATCTAGTAAAAGATTTAAGAAATTCTTCTCTAACAGTTTTTAGCTGTGATGTTGCATAATGGGATTACCTCTGAAAATCTAGTTGACACATCAATGAATGTTAATAAATATTTATTCCCACTTTTTGTTTGCGGTAGGGGACCTACACAATCAATTAAGACTCTTGTGAAAGATTCCTTAAATGCTGGAATAGGTATTAAAGGTGCAGGTTTTATTACTGCCTGTGGTTTTCCAATTAACTGACATATATGACACGTCTGGCAAAATTCAACTACATCTTTGTGTAGTCCAGGCCTGTAAAAAATGTCTTTGTATTTTAGCCTGTGTTTTCCTCACCCGTACATGACCTCCAAGTGGTGGCTCATGCACTACTCGCAGCACCTCCTTTCTATACTCTACTGGCAAAACAATTTGATAAATCTCTGCCCATTTCTCATCTGCTTGAATGTGTGATGGCCTCCATTTCCTCATTAAGACATCATTTGTTAAGTAATAACACACAGGCATGCATTCACTCCCCTTCTCTGAATATGCCTTTTGACACAACTCTTTTAACCTGTCATCTAACTCGATCAGCTTAGCAGAACTAATGATGCTTGCATGTTTTCCTGTTTGTTCCTTCTCTGTCCCACTTATCTGATCAAAATAATGTCTCGGAGAAAGCTACGTCAGCTTCCTTATCTGTGCCTTTTGATCCCTCCTTCTTCAGCTTGTGCCTCCGTGATCTTGTGATCACACAATCTGGGAAAATTCCTGGAAAAACATTCTTCATTTCCTCAGTTGCCTGAGTCTGCACTGGCTTTTGAACTAGAGTAGGCAGCACACCTACCGATGAATTAGCTATATCATTTGCCAAGGAGAAATTGTATTCCTGGAATTAAGAATTCATTCAGTATTCCTACCATAAATTCTTCTCTGGACTCTCTAGCCTCACTTTACATAACTGAGCACTTTTTGTCTCATCGTTACCAGTACCTTTTCTGGCAATAGTCCTACAGGAATACATATCTCCTCATCCTTCAGAGAAGAATCCTGAGATGATCCTGTGTCCCTTAATATTATAATCTCGTTACCGGCTACTCCTGGCCTATATGAATAAACTTTACCATTGCATGTATATTTTTAAGTAGATCTGGCACTTTCTCCTTAACCAACCTCTGATCATTTTGTACACTCTGAGGCAGCTGTCTAACTCCTTTGTGCTTTTCGTGACTAGTCCAACAAAACTCCCAGGCTTGTCCGGTTTTCCTACATCTAGCTTTCTCCTAGCCCACCAACACTGATTTTGTGTGGCCCACTTTATTACAATGAAAACACCGGAGCTTTTTAACTTCTTTGTCCCCCTCAGTGGTTACTTTTTTAGCCTGTGGTAAGTTATCCTTTTGTGATCTTCACTGAGATCTACCTTTCCCTTTCCACATGAGGATTTCTCTTTGCCCCAGTTTCTATCCCGCATGGACTGAAATTGATTCTGGAAGCCAAGCCGTGTTTTATAAAACAGCTCATAATCATCAGCCACTTCAGCTGCTAACCTTGCCATTTTAACTCTCTGCTCCTCCATTTGAGTTTGCACTATTTCCTCACTGAGCCAACCCTTAGCCCTTATCTCCAGCCTTTTACTCTGACTTCCCTTTTTAAGTGTCAGTTTCTCTCTTTTTCTCTCTGTTCTGCTTTTAATTGTAACTCAAACTGTTTCAGTTCTGCTACTCTTTCCTTCTCTCTCACCTCTAACTCAAGCTGCTTCATTTAGATTAGATTAGATTACTTACAGCGTGGAAACAGGCCCTTCGGCCCAACAAGTCCACACCGACCCGCCAAAGCGCAACCCACCCATACCCCTACATTTACCCCTTACCTAACACTACAGGCAATTTAGCATGGCCAATTCACCAGTTTGTAACTGAATTCTTGCCATCCCTATAGATTCTGATTGTTTCTCCAGCAAGTTTAAATGCTGAGCTACTGCTATAATTATCTCTCCTTTCCTCACAGAAGGAGGCAGTCCTGACCCCAGATTGTCTGCTAAATCCAGCAGCCTGGCCTTATTCACCTTCCTGAAGAACGGCTCATGCCCGAAACGTCGATTCTCCTGCTCCTTGGATGCTGCCTGACCTGCTGTGCTTTTCCACTTATTCACCTTCAGCTTATTGTAAAACTTCCAAAATCACCGCATCGACTTCCAGAAAACCTTTGATGATTGAAAGATACGTTACTAACCCAAGCTTTGGCTACTCAACCAAACCAACACGCAAAATAAAGACACTAGCACCTACTACTCACTGTTTAAAATCCCGCAAAAAGTCCCCAGTCTGTTATGGGCCAAGCCAGATCACTCAAAACATTCTTAAGCAGGCAGCCCAGACCATAACTTTGCAATTTGTTTTGGTTAGTGAACAGTGACCATTACACAGAATAAGCTAGCTTGGTTGACTACTAGGTTTTAAAACAGATAGAAATTTATTCACAAAATTACACAATGAAACACAAAGAAAAGAATAAAGAACCCCTACAGAACTCAGTCAATCCAAAATAGACTTAATTATGCTGTTCCAAATGTACACAACAGTCCCAATAAGCAAACCCCCTTAAAACACAGTTTAAAAAATGGAAAAGATGCTTATAGCTTGAAGTTAGAAGGGCAGAAAGCGAGAGAGAGAGAGTTTGCACACAGCTCACTGTTGAACTCCTAACTAGGTCTGAACTGAACTGTTCAGCTAGAGAACTGAACACACCCTTTTCATTAGCCAGGCCACTTTTTATACATGACCACTTTGGCCTGAAGTCTCATCTGTTTACATACAAACAAAAAGGCCTCTCAATACCCCTTAATCTCTGTACCAAACCAGTCTAACCGGCACCAGGAGCTGTTTATGACCCCTCTGAGAAAAACCAAGAACATAATATCCTTGAGAAAAGGAACAGTTTTTACAAAAAAGGAACCAGCTTTGGGACACTTTGTGAGCCACCTTCAATCAGACCCCACCATCAAACATGTATTTCCTGCCCCCACCCCTAACTGCATTCTCTAGGAACCATTCCCTCCCTGGTTAGGTCCACACTCCTCACTATCCCCCTCTCTACTCCTGGCACCTTTTCCCTGCCAATGTAAGAGGTGCAAAAACTCACACCCCCGTCTCACCTCCATTCAAGGTCTCCAAAGATCATTTCAAATTTGGCAGAGATTTACTTCTACATCCTCCAACCTCATCTATTGTATCCATTGTTCTCGATGTAGTCTCCTGTATCTCAGAGACTTTAAGTGCTATCTTGCAGAATGGTTCAGGGAACATTTTGTGTCTGTATGCACCAACCAGCCCCACCTTCCTGTGGCTATCCTCTTCAACTGCCCCTCCCACAACCCTAAGCACTTATTCATTCTGGGCCTCCTCCACTGCTTACACAAACTGGAGGAGGAACACCTCATCTCCTGCCTCGGGAACCTACAACCACATGGCATGAACATTGAATTCACCAGTTTCCAAATCTCCCCTCCCCCCATCCCATTCCAGATCCAACCCTCCTACTCAGATCCACTCATTTGACCTGACCTACCTATCTGTTCCACACTACCCACTGACCTACCACTATCACCTCCTACCTTCACCCACCTATTGCCTATCTTTCCCCTACACCCATTCTCTACTTCTCCCCATTATGTCTCAACCCCCTTCCCCCTCCCAGTCCTGAAGTAAGGTCCTGCCCAAAACTTGACTTTCTTGCTCCTCGGATGTGCCCTGACCTCCTGTGCCTTTTCCAGTGTCACGCTTCACCAACTCTGATTTCTCCATCAACTGCAATCCCCATTGTCTTCAAACAATTGATTTCTACATTGTGGAAATAAACAAAATCATTGGTAGCTCATGAGTCAAATTAACGTTGCACATTGAGTGATGTCCTGAACTGTTCGCTCTACATGATTTAGACAATCAAAAGATATTTGTTTGCAAATCCTTTACAAATATGGCATATATACAGTTTCTGATGGGTGAGGACACATCACAGACACCATCTGCCAACTTCAGGAGGCCTTATTACACTGGACAGTACAGACCCCAGTATCCCCACTATGTTTTTTCTCGAAGAAATTGTCCTATTTCTCTAAATGTCTGGTGTTAGCTAAGCCTTTTAGAGTAGGTCTTAAATCATTGACTCTTCTTCGAACACATTCCAGTATCTCAGCATCCCTTATGATATGAAGAAACCTAAATGCATTCCTCATCAATGAATAATAACTGTATTATACTTGGTTGTTTATACAGAATAATTTTGACAATGAAAATAAAAACAGTATTTATTTTTGCAATTGATTCTTGGCACTGACTGAAGAACTTCAAAAATACACATTCTATTTTAAAAAACTCTTTCTGGTGTTGAACAGCTTTGAGCATATTAACTCAGTATGTATTGAAAGTTGCAAGCCTTGCCTATACAGGAAAAAGTCTTGGTGTAATACAATGCCCTCCCTTCAGGTGGTTTTGGAGATGGGTGGTAGTTAATCAGGTGAGACAGTGGTGGGTGGAGTTCCTACCGACTTCCCAACTCTGCTCCAATTAAGTCTGGGTCAGGAAGACTCCTGCCTTCCCATGAAGTTGCCAGGCATGAAGTGAAAAAGCACTTCTGTTAGCTTATTGGTCCAACAGTTTCAGGCACGGTCATTGTTTGAGGGGCCTGGATTCAGGAAATTAGAAGACTGGAGGTGGGGGGCTTTGGCTTATTGAGAGGTGATATGGGATTCCTGCCAGATCTCCAACCTTGATTCCTGATGAAGGGCTTAAACCCGAAACCTCGGCTCTCCTGCCCCTCAAATTCTGCCTGACCGGCTGTGCTTTTCCAGTGCCATACTTTTCAACTCAAATCTCCCACCTAGCAAGTGAGCCTTTTGTCTGCATTAAAAGCTGCTGTATGTCTGTTGTAAATGAGTCTGAAAGGGAATGAAAGGCTTAATACTTGATTGAGAGCAGCAGTCTCATCCATTATGATACTATTGTGGTGGGAATATACAGCAGCATCTCATGAGAGACAGACCTAAGGCTCGGTCTTCCAACAATCTTGTAGTAATATACAGCCCTTTTCTTATAACCTGTGAATAGTTGAACAAAAAAAATAAACTTTATCTTATTTACTCTGCATCATTCTTCCTGTTAGACTAGAAGGCAGTTACCTCCACTTACGCTAGACCATGTAAACCCCTAAAGAATCCATACACTTGAAAGATATGGATGGTAGTATACATCACCATATCTATATGAACTAACATCTTCCCCATTACATCTATATTTCTCTGCAATTACTAAAATGCTAATATATTTGTATTGTCCCCAAGACACCTTTTATCAAGGTCAGTAATAAAAGTGGAAAAGTGATATGGTCCTAACAAGGCTGCCTGCAGAAATCTATTGATAATTTGTTCTCCACAGAAGGTTCTGTCTGTCAAAAGACAGCTGTAACCCAATACAATCTTTACTTCTATATTGTATGAATCATTTCCAAACTTGTAATTCTTCTTTTCTTTAATATTACTTAAATGCTAACAAGTTGTGGAAGAATGCCTTGCGTTGGATTTATCTCCTGGTGGTAAAATGTAACTTTGAAGGAAAAATTAGTGCCCTGGTTGAAGGATTGCACAGTGAGCTTGAGAATAGAAACACAGGACGGGGAAATTTGATCATGAAATGCATATACTAAAGTCTGCAAAGTGATTTTTAAACTCTGCTGAAGCTGTGAGAGAACTGTGGTGTCATTGTTTGTGTGAGCAGAAAAATGTATCCTTCACTCCAGAAATTGAGACTGTTAAGGGTTTTGAACACCCCAGACAACTGCTTGTATTTATTCAAGCATTACCTTGGAATTGAGGCCAAGAGAGTATAGCTTTGAACAGGACAATTTGAAAAAAAAACAATTAAATGGGCCAGAAACAGCTAATAACTTATGTGGTACATAGTCATACAACTAGGAGAAAGTGAACACTGCAGATGCTGGAGATCAGGGTCGAGAATGTGGTGCTGGAAAAGCACAGCATGTCAGGCAGCATCTGAGAAGCAGAAGAATCGATATTTTGGGCATATGCCCTTCATCAATAATGAGGCTTGTGGGCTGGGGCTGATAGGTAAATGGGAGGGGAGTGGGACTGTGGAGGAGGTAGCTGGGAATGTGATAGGTGGATGAAGGTGTGGGTGGAAGTGATAGGTTGGAGTGGATGCCTGGGATGGAAGGAAGATGGATACGTTAGACCAGTCAAAGGGGCGTTGCCGAGCTGGAGGTTTGGGACTCGGATAAGTTCGGGAGGTGGAAAATAAGGAAATTAGTGAAATCCATATTGATCCTGTGTGGCTGCAGGTCCCAAAGCGGAAGATGAGGCGTTCTTCCTCCAAGGGTCAGGTGGTTAGGGTTTGGCGATGGAGGAGGCCCAGGACCTGCATGTCCTTGGTCGAGTGGGGAGGGGAGTTAAAATGTTCAGCCATGGGGCGGGTTGTTGCAGGTGTCCCAGACATGTTCTTTGAAATGACCCGCAAGTTGGCGTCCTGTTTCTCCGATGAAGAGGAGACCACATCGGGTGCAACGGATACAGTTGATAATGTGTGTGGAAGTACAGGTAAATCTCTGTCGGATAAGGAGAGATCCTTTAGGGCCTTGGACAGAAGTGAGGGGGGAGGTGTGGGCACAGGTTTTGCTCTTTCTGTGGTGGCATGGGAAGGTGCCAGGAATGGGGGTGGAATAGTGGGGGGAGGGGAGGTGGCGTGGATCTGACAAAGAAGTTGCAGAAGGAATGGTCTCTCCAGAATGCATGTAGGGGTGGGGACGGAAATATGTTACTCATGGCGGGGTCTGTTTGCATGTGGTGGACATTGTGGAGGATGATGTGATGTATGCGGAGGTTGCTGGGGTTGCCAAACCCTAACCACCTGACACCTGGAGGAAGAATGCTTCATTTTTGCTTTGGAACTCTGGATCAACGTTGAGTTCACCAGTTTCCTTATTTCCCCTCCCCCCACCTTATCCCAGTCCCAACCTTCCAACTCGGCACTACTGCTTTGACTGGTCCTACCTGTCCATCTTCCTTCCTTCCAACTCATCCGCTCTGACCTAACACTTCCGCCTGCACCTTCATCTACCTATTACATTCTCAGCTATCTTCCCCCCAGCCCCACTCTCCTCCCATTTATCTGTCAGCACACCCCAGCCCACAAGCCTCATTCCTGATGAAGGGCTTATACCTAAAACATCAATTCTCCTGCTCCTTGGATGTTGCCTGACCTTCTGTGCTTTTCCAACACCATACTCTCAACAGGCATACAATGAAAGAGATAGAAGTGAAGACTTTGAAAACAACTCACAATTGCAGTGGGGCGAGCAGTTTAATTAGTCGATCCAAAGACATGCAGCAATATTTGTTGATGGATTGACCACCTGAGATAGTGTAGGATTTGTGGGACGTCAAAGCAAACTGTGTCATGTGCTATTGGATAGTAGTTTAAGAACAGTGTACACCATTTACCAGAGTAGTGACCAAGTTGTTATGTGCTGATAATATTTAGGCCAAAGCTATTTGTGTCAGACCATACAAAGGGCTCTTTGGCAACCCAGCCAGGAGTCTTGAAGCTAAGGAAATGCAGTACATACTATGATGGGTTATTCACAAATTATGGGGCAGTGAAATTGCCAGTTGAGCAGAGTTGGTTCTTAATGGAGACGATCTGGGGGTGGGTTATGCCAGACATAGGTAACCTATAGCTGAAATGAAACTTTGGATAGCAAGATCCACTTATAAATTGCTTCAAATAAGGAATGCAGTAATGAAACTTAAAAAGGAGCAGAGAATAGTTCTGAGGAATAAGTGGGAAGCATCTCAGTAAGCTCAGATGGTGCTGAAAACTATAAGAAAGAGAAACATATTTGTGTACAAATCTTGTTTCCTTGGGTTGAGTCTTACATTAGTTTTGTCTAAGTCTGACTTGTGTTGAGATTTATCAAGGGTTTTACACTGTTAGTGGGTTCTCTCACTCTAATAGAAATATGCCTAATAATTATCTACCTCATCCCTGTAGTATCCCTCAGAGCTAATTCTGGTCTCATTTTATCATGTGCTATTCCCAGAAAAACTTGCCACTCTGCAGATTGTGTATCTGGGCAAGTACGATCAGTGTAGAGCTGCCCTACACACTTCCTGGCACGTATCCTGGACTTCACAGAGAGGGAGAACTCAGCACTCCACTGAGTGGGCAAGATGGGTTTTTGGACAGTGTGGTGTGGATGTGGAACTTCCACTTCCCCAGGACTACAAGTGAAAGTCATGACACCAGACCATGTCTAATATGATCCCAAGTTACCTCCTACTTTAAAGCAATCATAGCTATCTGGAGGAGTACACCACACTGTAGAAAGAAAGTCAATGCTTCTCCACTCATCAGCATAAGTTCCACCATCTTTTCTCCAAAACCTCATACCCACTTTGTCATTGCTACTGTAGGCACTTCCCACCAACACTCATGCTCTACCATTCTCACTAATCTCTGCAACATCTTTCCTGACTGTCGCCACTCCACACCACTAACCCTGCATGCTCCCTATGCTGCCTAATCACTCTTTCAGGATACCTCCCCACCTTCACAAAAATGACAACTGTGCCACCTACTTTCATCTCCTGTAATACCTGCCCCTCCCTTATTGCAGGAAGAAAACAACCCACAATAAGATTCAGCATGGCAGTGAACTGCCTGACATTCAGCTCCTCATTCCTTACATGGAAAACATCCTGTCTTTGATTATTCCAGGTGGCTGAGACCATTTCCAAACCTCTGGACTGTGTTTGGAGGCTACCTTTGACTTACTATGCCCAGATTGCAGAGTGAAGGCTATCTCTCTTGATTTGACTAAGGCCTGCTAACAATCTTGACAAGCTTCCTTCCTTTGTAACTGTGCTAAATGGCAAGGCAAGACAGATGTAATATGAGCTTGCGATCTTTGGCTTGGGGGGGGGTCGAAGCGCAATAAGAAATGGCAGGACAATGCAAGGCAGGAAAGCTTTGAGCATCCAGGTGGTCTCAGATTGAGAAACACTATGACAGTGAGTGAAGAATCCAGAGAGGCAGCCTGGTGCAGTCCATGAGCACAAAATGCATAATGTCCTTTCTGCAACATTAGAAGCACTTTGCATTTTCAGGAAATCTGCAAATGTGTTGCTGGTCAAAGCACAGCAGGTTAGGCAGCATCTCAGGAATAGAGAATTCGACGTTTCGAGCATAAGCCCTTCATCAGGAATAAGAGAGAGAGCCAAGCAGGCTGAGATAAAAGGTAGGGAGGAGGGACTAGGGGGAGGGGCGATGGAGGTGGGATAGGTGGAAGGAGGTCAAGGTGAGGGTGATAGGCCAGAGTGGGGTGGGGGCGGAGAGGTCAGGAAGAGGATTGCAGGTTAGGAGGGCGGTGCTGAGTTGAGGGAACCGACTGAGACAAGGTGGGGGGAGGGGAAATGAGGAAGCTGGAGAAATCTGAATTCATACCTTGTGGTTGGAGGGTTCCCAGGGGACTACACCTCCTCCCACCCTGCCCCCTGTACTGGACTACACCTCCTCCCACCCTGCCCCCTGTAAAAACGCCATCCCATATTCCCAATTCCTTCGTCTCCGCCGCATCTGCTCCCAGGAGAACCAATTCCAACACCGCACAGCCCAGATGGCCTCCTTCTTCAAGGACCGCAGATTCCCCCCAGACGTGATCGACGATGCCCTCCACCGCATCTCCTCCACTTCCCGCTCCTCCGCCCTTGAGCCCCGCTCCTCCAACCGCCACCAAGACAGAACCCCACTGGTTCTCACCTACCACCCCACCAACCTGCGCATACAACGTATTATCCGCCGCCATTTCCGCCACCTCCAAACGGACCCCACCACCAAGGATATATTTCCCTCCCCTCCCCTATCAGCGTTCCGCAAGGACCACTCCCTTCGTGACTCCCTTGTCAGATCCACACCCCCCACCAACCCAACCTCCACCCCCGGCACCTTCCCCTGCAACCGCAGGAAATGTAAAACTTGCGCCCACACCTCCACACTCACTTCCCTCCAAGGCCCCAAGGGATCCTTCCATATCCGCCACAAGTTCACCTGTACCTCCACACACATCATCTATTGCATCCGCTGCACCCGATGTGGCCTCCTCTATATTGGTGAGACAGGCCGCTTACTTGCGGAACGCTTCAGAGAACACCTCTGGGCCGCCCGAACCAACCAACCCAATCACCCCGTGGCTCAACACTTTAACTCCCCCTCCCACTCCACCGAGGACATGCAGGTCCTTGGACTCCTCCACCGGCAGAACACAACTACACGACGGCTGGAGGAGGAGCGCCTCATCTTCCGCCTGGGAACCCTCCAACCACAAGGTATGAATTCAGATTTCTCCAGCTTCCTCATTTCCCCTCCCCCCACCTTGTCTCAGTCGGTTCCCTCAACTCAGCACCGCCCTCCTAACCTGCAATCCTCTTCCTGACCTCTCCGCCCCCACCCCACTCCGGCCTATCACCCTCACCTTGACCTCCTTCCACCTATCCCACCTCCATCGCCCCTCCCCCTAGTCCCTCCTCCCTACCTTTTATCTCAGCCTGCTTGGCTCTCTCTCTTATTCCTGATGAAGGGCTTATGCTCGAAACGTCGAATTCTCTATTCCTGAGATGCTGCCTAACCTGCTGTGCTTTGACCAGCAACACATTTGCAGCTGTGATCTCCAGCATCTGCAGACCTCATTTTTTACTCGAATATTTTCAGGAAATCAATAACCCTTCAAAATATCACTTGTGTTTTAGTGCCATTTTCTGTAGTGAAGACTGATGTGTAAAATCCATTTTCCATCTCTGTCATGCGTTGGTGTTCACATGAATCTTCCTGGGAGAAATATTTCAATGAGCCTATACAGTACTAATGGCCTCTGAACTCTACAATGAAAAAGACATTGCCATTGCTATCCTGTAATACAGTATCTTCTTTGTCCCTTTGACTATATTAATAGTGATATCCATTTTTGTTATTTCTCATGGGAATTATTTTCTTTAATCCCACAATAACATTTCAACATAGGTTTGATTTCTTTTTGAATATAATTTATTAACTATTCTAAATATATTTTGTTATTTTTCTTCTTAAAAAATAGCAGCATGCAGCCTTCTATTTTGCATTCAGTTGATCTTGAATGTATCATTTTTCTTCTGTGTTGAAAATGGACACACAAACATTTTGTATCTAAGTACGCTTATATGTGCTGGTGAACTTAATATTACTCATGACCTTCTGTTACAATGCTCGTGTTTTACAGAAATTGTTATGCAATTATATGTCACCTATAACTTCCATTGCTGAAGAAGTAGAACCTCTCTTATTTTCAAAGAATACTGAGGAAATGCTGATTCTGTCAACTGTGGAGAAAAAAACAGGAAATAAAGTAATCACACATCAGCATTTGAAATACATTTAGCTGCGCTTGCTCAGGTATAATTTGAATTGATAGGCAAAAGCACAGCTTTATCTCAGACTGCCTGCTGATCTCCAGTCAAGAGCACAAATACAACATATTAAAACATTCACCATATAACATAGTGCCATTGCAACTTGTTTTCAGTATTAATGCAATTACTGCTGTGTTCACTTTGGAGTGACTTAGTTACAAATTATTTTACCCACTTGGAACTGATATAAAAGAATTGCAGAAATGAAGATAAGACACACATTTTTGACAATAAAGGTCAAAGCAAAATATCTTTGAAATGGTTGACATTTCCTTCAGGAAATCTTTACTGAAATGCTACAGTGCTTTCTTAGAATCAACTTGATGTTCAGCATTGTTGCTATGCTGCTAATGGAACAAAAGTAATAGAATGTGATTTAGAAAACCACAATAAAGAGCTTATTTTAAAAATACAATTGTGCTTAAAACTCTGTGAAATATGAAAAATTTATTTTCATAAATCATGACTAGAAGAGCAGGGGAGTTCAATTTATTCAATAAGATGTTACACAAGACCTTTGGAATAAGATCCATGCGGATTGGTGGACATCACCCTGGGAAATGAACCAGAGAATGGCTGTCACCTTAAGGCCAAGTGAGTTTTCTCACCATGTCTTACCAAACTCACCTCATGTAAATGCCCTGCCCGATGGTGTTCCTCAGGTCTGGTTCCATATCTATTTTACCACGTGCTATTCCCTGAATAACTTACCTTTCAGCAGGTATCTCAGTATTCACCAGCATCCCTGTCGCCCGCGCCACCTTTAAAATGTCATTGTACACCCAGCCGAACACTATCAGTCTGGAGCGGTCCTGCCTGTCTCCTGACATTTGCCTGGAAATGCCAAACAGGGGGAAATTGGTGCTATGCATTCTGTGGAGAAACTTGGAATTCCTCCAGGATAAGGCAGTGCCTACATGGCAATTCCTTATGCCCCAGGACCAGAAATGTAGGCCCCATCACCAAACTATGCCATCCTGGTCTGAGGTTGCCACCCAGGTTAAAGCAGTCTCATGCATCATGAAGAATGCCCAGCAATGTAAGAAGAAGGTCAGTGTCTGTTTTGTCAGGGTAAGTGCCACCATCTTCTCCCTGGACTGCATACTTACTTGAGTGGGAGACCTCTCCATCTGTATGATAGTAAATGTGTGCCACCCACTTTCATCTTCTGTGATACCATCCTCTCTCACATTCCAGGAGGCAAACAGCTTAAAATAGGCATAAAGAGTTAAATTGGATTGTGTGCTGCCCTTCAAAATTAATTACAAGATTAATTCACTCTTTGTTTTGGAGCCAATTCATTGAACGTCGTTTATAAAGAACAGAGTATATTCCACTAATTGCTCTGCTCACTGGGGGTTTGTTAGCTCAGTTGGTTGGATGGCTGGCTTACTATGCAGTGCAATACCAGCAGTGTGGATTTAATTCTTATGCAGGATTCTCTTTCTCAACTTCTCCCTTTCCCTGAGGCAAGGTGACCATCAGGTTAAACTACCACCAGTCATTTCTCTAAAATGATAATGCAGCCTATGGACCAGTTAGACTATGACATGTTTACCGTTTACCTACTCATTATAGATTTTAAAAATTAACTTTTGACATGTTATAACATACTCATGGAGAAGGTGTTCCTTGAACTTAGGCAAAAGTGAGGACTGCAGATGCTGGAGATCAGAGTCTAGATTAGAGTGGTGCTGGAAAAGCACAGCAGGTCAGGCAGCATCCGAGGTAGTAGGAAAATCAATGTTTCAGATCAAAAGCCCATCATCAGCCCTTTCCTGATGAAGGCCTGAAATGTTGATTTTCCTGCTATCTTGGATGTTCCTTGGAACTTAGCCTCCTGGCTCAGAAGTAAGGGCATTACCACTGTGCCACAGTAGCTCTCCCTACTTATTAGATGCTGAAACTAAATCAGATGAAATAATTCATGTAAAGCACCCAGTTTAATTTCGAAAGCAATGATTAGTTTGCCATTGCCCTGTGTTGATCTAATTAATGTTAATTTCTATTTTCTCCTGTTAAATAGCAACAGCTTCTGTTATTTACTGCATAAAGCTTAAAATGTTAATTATTTCAAAGGAGTAAGTTAATTAAATTAAGACACTCAGTTTTTTGTGTTTTAAGACACACGTGTCTTTTTTTAAATAATTCCATACTGGAAAGATTCACGATTTCAAATTATTTATAGAAAAAAATGCCACATGAAAAATAATAGATCAGAGAAATTTTTTTTGTATTCATAACTTGGATAAAATGCCAGGCAATATTTAGCATTTTCCAGAATCATTAAAGTTATTGTAAGGGTTTATTGTATGTCATGTCATAATATTGTGATATATGGACTATTAAACTTTAATTCCTTTGAATGAGTTACCATCTGGAACTTTCATTTGAAAGAAAAGATAAGCTGTTAAATGGTGCAGAAGTTAATTGACTCAAAAAAGTGGCCAAATTTCTAAAATAACTGAAGCTGATCACCAGAAGACATTAGGGCATATTTCCCTGCAGAACTTCCCACCTGCCATTGTTATAACTTTCTGCAGAAAAAAGGATAGTAAGCAACAGATTTCTTGACTCCAGATGCTGTCAGACAAAGGAGGTCAACCAAAACACATTATCCCTCTCCATTTCAATGATATCTTAATGGCTTTGACAGTGACTATAAAAATAATTTCATTAATATTGATTGTGTGTCAGCAGCCAACATTGATCAAAACATGTTCAAAGTCTGTCAGTTTTTTTATACCAACATCAAGAAGGCCTACGCTATGGAACAGTAGTAGCCAGGAGTGCCTGTGGTCTGCCACATTATCATTAAAGATGGTTCCTTGTCAAGAACATAATAGTGTCTCTCTTTCTCATACTACAAATAAACTCTGGTACCTGAGCTCTGTTATGTCTTGGAAACGTATTACAGAATCAGAGATTGTTAATTTAAAGGAACTTGAAAAGCCACAGCTGGAAAATAATCGATCACAGTTTAAAGAATTAGCCACTTGCTCCTTCAGGCCTCCATTTTGGACAGCAGTCATCACCACTGCTCACATTACTAAGGACCTGTTCAGTTTTCAGATTCCCCACACATGTTCCTTGGAATTATGATCAATTGATCCAGCCGCAGCAAGGGTCATGAACACGGCGGTGCAGCGTTACTAAGGCATAGAGAAGTTGAGGAGCAACATATGTACCAGCAAGTCTCAAGCCTCCATATGAAGAAGTCACAGCAGAACGTCTCCTCAGAACGTGCAAGAAGTCCAGAGTCTATTGTCCTTAATGTTATTTCCTCTAGATGAGCAAGGTACATTATTGCCACAGACTGCAGATATCCCAGGACATTAAGAATGAACTATGCCAAACACTGGAATGGAACTTGTTACCTGAAGGGATGGGAGCCATCCTATCACAGTAGCAAACAAGGTCACAGTGGCACTAAACTTTTATGCAACTGGCTGCGTCCAAGAATCCACTGGGACCTGTGTGGGATTTCACCACACTCGACCCACAAATGTATCAAGATTGTTACCAATACAGTCTGTGCCAAATCACTCCACTTCATCTCATTTCACTGCTGTAAAGTCAGTGTAGCAGCCAAGCAATAGGATTTACCAACGCCGCTGGCTTCCCCCAATAGCAGTGTGCACATGTCATTCTATAACACGGCTGAATTCCTCAATAGAAAACAGTTCCATTGGGTTAATGTAAAAGTTATTTGTGGTCATTAGTACCACATTTTAGAATTCTGTGCTCAGTATCCCGTGAGTGCCATGTTGCTTGCATTCTTGATAGTTCAAGTATTCGTGTTTCATTCCAATGGCTGGATGCCTAACAAAGATGATTACTAGAAGAGAAGGAGAAAGTGAGGACTGCAGATGCTGGAGATCAGAGCTGAAAATGTGTTGCTGGAAAAATGCAGCAGGTCAGGCAGCATCCAAGGAGCAGGAAAATCGACTTTTCGGGCATGAGCCCTTCTTCAGGAATGAGGAAAGTGTGCCAAGCAGGCTAAGATAAAAGGTAGGGAGGAGGGATTTGGGGGAGGGGCATTGGAAATGCGATAGATGAAAGGAGGTTAAGGTGAGGGAGATAGGCCAGAGTGGGGATAGGGGGCGGAGAGGTCAGGAAGAAGATTGCAGGTTAGGAAGGTGGTGCTGATTTTGAGGGTTGGGACTGAGACAAGGTGGGGGGAGGGGAAATGAGGAAACTGGAGAAATCTGAGTTCATCCCTTGTGGTTGGAGGGTTCCTAGATGGAAGATGAGGCGCTCTTTCTCCAGCCGTTGTGTTGCTATGGTCTGGCAATGGAGGAGTCCAAGGACCTGCATGTCCTTGGTGGAGTGGGAGGGGGAGTTGAAGTGTTGAGCCACGGGGTGGTTGGGTTGGTTGGTCCGGGTGTCCCAGAGGTGTTCTCTGAAACGTTCCGCAAGTAGGCAGCCTATCTCCCCAATATAGAGGAGACCATATCGGGTGCAGCGGATGCAGTAAATGATGTGTGTGAAGGTGCAGGTGAATTTGTGGCGGATATGGAAGGATCTCTTGGGGCCTTGGAGGGACGTAAGGGGGGAGGTGTGGGCGCAAGTTTTGCATTTCTTGCGGTTGCAGGGGAAGGTGCTGGGAGTGGAGGTTGGGTTGGTGGGGGGTGTGGACCTGACGGGGGAGTCACGGAGAGAGTGGTCTTCTCAGATAGGGCCGGGGAGGGAAATATATCCTGGTGGTGGGGTCCGTTTGGAGGTGGCAGAAATGACGACAGATGATATGATGTATATGGAGGTTGGTGGGGTGGTAGGCGAGGACCAGTGGGGTTCTGTCCTAGTGGCAATTGGAGGGGCGGGGCTCAAGGGTGGAGGAGCGGGAAGTGGAGGAGATGTGGTGGAGAGCATCGTTGACCACGTCTGGGGGGGAAATTAAGGTCTTTGAAGAAGGAGGTCATCTGGGTTGTTCGGTATTGGAACTGGGCCTCCTGGGAGCAGATGCAGGGGAGACGAAGGAATTGAGAATATGGGATGGTGTTATAACAGGGGACAGGGTGGGAGGAGGTGTAGTCTAGGTAGCTGCGGGAGTTGTCTCCGCCGCATCTGCTCCCAGGAGAACCAGTTCCAATACCGAACAACCCAGATGGCCTCCTTCTTCAAAGACCGCAATTTCCCCCCAAACATGGTCAGTGATGCTCTCCACCACATCTCCTCCATTTCCCACTCCTCGCCCTTGAGCCCCGCCCCTCCAATCGCCACCAGGACAGAACCTCACTGGTCCTCACCTACCACCCCATCAACCTCCATATACATCGTTTCATCCGTCCTCATTTCTGCCACCTCCAAACGGACCCCACCAGGGATTTATTTCCCTCCCCTCCCCTGTCAGCATTCCGAAAAGACCACTCCCTCCATGACTCACTCCTCAGGTCCACACCCCCCACCAACCCAACCTCCGCTCCCGGCACCTTCCCCTGCAACCGCTAGAAATGCAAAACTTGCGGCCGCACCTCCCCCCTTACTTCCCTCCAAGGCCCCAAGGGATCCTTCCATATCCACCACAAATTCACCTGCACCTCCACACACATCACTTACTGCATCCGATGCACCCGATGTGGCCTCCTCTATATTGGGGAGACAGGCCGCCTACTTGTGGAACGTTTCAGAGGACACCTCTGGGACACCCGGACCAACCAACCCAACCCCCCTGTGGCTTCAACTCCTTCTCCCACTCTACCAAGGACATGCAGGTCCTTGGACTCCTCCATCGCCAGACCATAGCAACACGACGGCTGGAGGAAGAGCGCCTCATCTTCCGCCTAGGAACCCTCCAACCACAGGGATGAACTCAGATTTCTCCAGTTTCCTCATTTCCCCTCCACCCACCTGGTCTCAGTCCCAACCCTCGAACTCAGCACCACCTTCCTAACCTGCAATCTTCTTTCTGACCTATCCGCCCCACCCCCACTCTGGCCTATCATCCTCACCTTAACCTCCTTCCACCTATCGCATTTCCAACACCCCTCCCCCAAGTCCCTCCTCCCTACCTTTTATCTTAGCCTGCTTGGCATACTTTCCTCATTCCTGAAGAAGGGCTCATGCCCGAAAAGTCGATTTTCCTGCTCCTTGGATGCTGCCTGACCTGCTGCGCCTTTCCAGCAACACATTTTCAGTACTAAAAGAGAAGGGCCACTCTCTGCAATCATGGCCAATGACTTCATTAGGCTATCCTTCTTATAGAAGGCTGAGTGTAGATGCAATGCAAACCTATTGTCCAATGCTTACTTTGGGCAGCGAGGCCTTGCAGTATAGTCGAGGCAGAGCGTGCTGAATAATCCGTGCATATTGTGCTCTGCACAACAAAAGCAGACAAACAGGGAATGTAATGGAGGCTGAGGAGCTGGGGGATGGCAGCACTCTTCAAAGGAGGAAATTGAGGGCACTGAATAAAGCAATCACCACCTTCGCTTACAGCCAAACAAACCAGGCAGGATTGGTTTTTATTCACTTACAGAAAGTAGGCATTTCTGGCCAGGCCAGCACTTACTGCCCAGCCCTAATTTCCCAGAAACAGTTAAGAGTCAAACATATTGCCATGGGTCTGGAGTCACATTTGGCTAAACCAGGTAAGGATGTCAGATTTTCTTCCATCAGTTGCATTTAATCCATTTCCATGTAAGATGGTTACAATGAACCCTCATTGGGTTGTGAATTTGCTGTTGATCAAAGGCAAACAGTTCTAACTGTTCCCAATAACAAATGTAACTTCTTTTTTCTTTGCCTTTTCTTTTCTTTTGGTGTCGCTGAATAAAAGTAAATTGTGCTGCCTACAGTGGGGAATACTTCTGTCATGGCTGAACAGAGGATAGAATAAGTGGGCCACTAAATAAGAATACTGCAGAGCTAATGAGGCAAGTGGTAGAGATGAGCATGGGAAAGCACACTAGGGTACATAGAGACAAAACCTCCAAGTAACTTCCTGAAATAATGCTTAATATTAAACCCTAGCTTTTTCTTCCTCCAGCTCCACCTTCTTCACCCAAAGACTTGTTCTACTTTTGCATGTAAAATGTGTGTGTGTGTTGTTACACTTCACTGGGATAGCATGTGATTACACCTCTAATCTGTCCTGGTCCCACCCACATTGTTGCTATGGTCAAGAAGCACAACAACACCTCTATTTCCTCAGCAAACGAAGGAAATTTGGCACGTCAGTAAAGATTCTTATCAATTTTTAAAGATAGAGTCACAGAGTCATCTAGATGTACAGCACGGAAACAGACCCTTCGGTCCAACTCGTCCATGCTGACCAGATATCCCAGCTCAATCTAGTCCCACCTGCCAGCACCTGGCCCATTCCCTCCAACCTCTTCCTATTCAGATACCAATCCAGATGCCTTTTTAATGTTGCAATCGTACTAGTCTCGACCACTTCCTCTGGCAGCTCATTCCATACATGTAGCCCCCTCTCTGTGAAAAAGTTGCCCTGAAGTCTCTTTTATATCTTTCCTCTCTCACTCTAAACCTATGCCCTCTAGTTCTGGACTCCCCCACCCCCGGGAAAATACTTTATCTATTTATCCTATCCACGCCCCTCATAACTTTGTAAACCTCTATAAGGTCACCCCTCAGCCTCCGACACTCCAGGGAAAACAGCCCTACCCTATTCAACTTCTCCCTATAGCTCAAATCCTCCAACCCTGGCAACATCCTTGTAAATCTTTTATGAACCCTTTCAAATTTCACAACATCCTTTCAATAGGAAAGAGACCAGAATTGCATGTAGTGTTCCAAAAGTGGCCTAACCAATGTCCTGTACAGCCATAACATGACCTCCCAACACCTGTGCTCAATACTCTGACCAATATAGGAAAGCGTACCAAACACCTTCTTTACTATCCTATCTACCGGCGACTCTACTTTCAAGGAGCTATGAACCTGTATTCCAAGGTCTCTTTGTTCAGCAACACTCCCAAGGACCTTACCATTAAGATTTGATGCGAAGATTTGCTTTCCCAAAATGCAGCACCTCACATTTATTTAAATTAAACTCCATCTGCCACTTCTCAGCCAATTGGCCCATCTGATCAAGATCCCATTGTAATCTGAGGTAAGCTTCTTCACTGTCCACTACACCTCCAATTTTATTGCATTTGCAAACTTACTAACTATACCTCTTATGCTCACAGCCAAATCATTTATAAAAATGACGAAAGGTAGTTGACGCAGCACCGATCCTTGTGGCATTCCACTGGTCATAGGCATCCATTCTGAAAAACAACCCTCTTCCACCACCCTCTTCTACCTTTGAGCCAGTTCTGTATCCAAATGGCTAGTTATCCCTGTATTCCATGAGATCTAACCTTGCTAACCAGCCTCTCATGGGGAACCTTGTCGAACACCTTACTGAAGTCCATATCGATCACATCTACTGCTCTGCCCTCATCAATCCTCTTTGTTACTTCTTCAAAGAACACAATCAAGTTTGTGAGACATGATTTCCCACATACAAAGTCACGTTGACCATCGCTAATCAGTCCTTGCCTTTCCAAATGCATGTAAATCCTGTCCCTCAGGATTCCCTCCAACAACTTGCCCACCACTGATGTCAGGCTCACTGGTCTATAGTTCTCTGGTTTGCCTTTACCGCCCTTCTTAAACAGTGGCACCACGTTAGTCAACTCCAGTCTTCCGGCACCTCACCTGTAACTATTGATGATATAAAAATCTCAGTAATAGGCCCAGCAATCACTTCCTTAGCTTTCCACAGAGTTCTCAGTTAGAGCTGATCAGGTCCTGCGGATTTATCCACGTTTATGCATTTTAAGATATCAAACACTTCCTCCTCTGTAGTATGAATATTTTTCAAGATGTCACCATCTTTCCCTACATTCCACACCTTCCATGTCCTTTTCCACAGTAAACAATGATGCAAAATATTCGTTTAGTATCTCCCCCATCTCCTGCAGTTCCACATAAAGGCCGCCTTGCTGATCTTTGAGGGGCCCTATTCTCTCCCTAGTTACCCTTTTGTCCTCAATGTATTTGTAAAAACCCGTGGGATTATCCTTTACTCTGTTTGCCAAAGCTATATCATGTCCCCTTTTTGCCCTCCTGATTTCCCTCTTAAGTGCCCTCCTATTGTCTTTACACACTTCTGAGGATTCATTTGATCTATCTTGTCTATAGACAATGCTTCCTTCCTTTTCTTAACCAAACCTCAATTTCTTAAGTCATTCTGCATTCCCTACACCTACCAGCCTTTCCTTTCACCCTAACAGGAATATGCTGTCACTGGACTCTCGTTTCTCATTTCTGAATGCTTCCCATTTTCCAGCTGTCCCTTTAGCTGTGAATATCGGTTCCTAATTATCTTTTGAAAGTTCTTGCCTAATGCCATCAAAATTAGCCTTCCTCCAATTTAGAGTTTCAACTTTTAAATCTGGTCCACCCTTTTCCATCACTATTTTAAAACTAATATAACGATAGTCACCGGCCCCAAAGTGCTCCCCCACTGACACCTTTATCATCTGCCCTGCCTTATTTCCAAAGTAACAGGTAAATTCTCCCTGAACTCCCACATCTGACAAAAAGAGCCTATCACTCTAATAAAGGCCATTTTGCATCTTCCAATCTACAGACCCAGAAAATAGCACTGTCTTATTCCTCTATAAAACACTGCTCCAGGCTAACTTAATACTTATGGCTTATATTTTTAAGTTACATCAAGAGACATATCTCAATAAAACATATAATCAAGAAAGAATCTACTCTACTCACTACTGCAGAATTTCTGTAAGGCCACACTTAAGGATTTTCATTGTCTGTTTCTGTGCTGTGACTTCTCTCAGACAGGTTCCTCCAAGATCAGTTGTGAATTTTATTGCTTGTTAATTTTCCCAAATGTACTCCGATGTCCAGCAATACGTGAATTCAAACAGCAAAGGCAGTAACTGTGCAGGTTCACTGCTGCATCAGTTAACAGTGTGGGTTTCTTTTTTTCTCTCTCTCTTTTCTCTCTCTCTCTCCTGCACTGACCTCACCATGTGCTGACTTTGTCTGTTCCTCTCCCTTTTAAAAGTGCTGTTGTTTTGACTTTTCTTTTCTCCAATGTTCCAAAAGCAATGCAACAGCATATGAAACAGTAATTGCTGTGCTTGGGATTCGAGGAAATCACCCCCAACACCTAAACTATCTCAAAAAAGGAGTAGCTTGTTCCAACCAAAAATGTTTCCCGTCCTCAGCCTTTGTTCGAACTAGAGAGGAATATTATTATAATGCTACATTTTAATGGGGTGATGGTCTTTTGATATTAAAGACTGTTCAACTAGTGTTTTGGCTATAATATGCTCAGGGCTGAAAGTTAATTTGTAGAAGAAATGGTGAGACAATTATTTAAAGCGAAATTGGACAATAAAATCCAATAACTACACATGGGAAAAACTTATGGCTTGCCCATTTAATGTAATTAAGTAGAATGATAAAATGATGTGTCTTAATTACTGTCATACAACCTCTTTAGCACTGAAAATGAGCGTTGACAAGGTGAAGTTTAAATCATTCAGATTTTAATTCGTGTTTAATTAGTTATTTAAAAAAGGCACCACTTCCCATAACAATCCCTTTGTCTGCCTAACCTTTTCTGACTCTTTCTTTATCTTTCTGGGCACATTCTCTACATGTCAATTTATTTGCTTTCTCCTCCATTCTCTCATCATTTTGAAGATGCTATTAATTCTGAAAAATGGTCACTGAATTTGAAATGTTAACTCTGTTCCCTTGCCACAGATGTTGCCATGCCTGCTGAGTTTGTCCTGCATTTTCTGTGTTTGTTTCAAATTTCCAGCATCTGCTGCATTTTGCTTTTACTATGCATAGTTCCTTGCCTCATCGTGTAATAACTTTCAAAGGCTGCCCTACTTCAATATTACCATATATTGTCAAATCCAATTGTGTTGGTTACAGATATGATGGGCAGAGTCTCAGAAAAGGAGAAAGTGAGGACTGCAGATACCGGAAATCATGGATAAAGAGTGTGGTGCTGGAAATGCACAGCCGATCAGGCAGCATCTGAGGAGCAGGAGAATTGATACTTCAGGCCTAAGCCCTTCATTAGCTTCTTAAGACCCAGAATCTCAGAGAATCTTGAACAGCATGGGCAATCATAAGCTTTGTGGCAGAATCACACAAGAAGCCTAGTAAGGCCTATCTAGATATCAATTGCGACTTTTTGCATCTTTTGTGCATTTGATGAGTAGTGAGTTGGGTTTCTCACTAGGCAGTGGGGAGTCATCAATTAAGGGGGATTTCAGCTTGTTAAACAGTACAAATCACTTCAATGTTATACACATTGGAACGAATGAGTTGTACACATTGTAACAATGCGTTGTACACATTAGAACTAATGGCATAGGAAGAGGAAAGGATGAGATTCTGAGGAGAGAATATGGGAAGATGGCAAGAATTTAAAAAGTAGATCCTTGAGGGTAAGTAATATCTGGATTACTCCCAGTGCCATGAGTTGGTGAGAGTAGGAATAGGAGGATAAAGCAGATGAACATGTCACTGAGGAGCTGTGCAGGGAAGAAGGATTCACATTTTTGGATCATTGCAATCTTTTCTAGGGTAGAAGTGACCTGTATAAGAAGGATGGATTGCAACTGAATTAAACCTTATAGAGGTTTGTAAAATCATGAAGGGCTTGGATAGGGTGAACAGCCAAGGTGGAGGAATCCAAAACTAGAGGGCATAGGTTTAAGGTGAGAAATGAAAGACTTAAAACTGATCTCAGGAAAACCTTTTCATGCAGAGGGTAATGCATGTATGGAATGAGCTGCCACAGGAAGGGGCAGAGCCTGGTACAATTATAACATTTTAAAAGGCATCTGGATGGGTATATGAATACAAAGGGTTTAGAGGGATATGTGTCAAATACTGGAAAATAGGACTAGATTAATTTAGGATCTTTGGTCAGCATGGATGAGCTGGACCAAAGGGTCTGCTTGCATGCTGTAGATTAGATTAGATTACCTACAGTGTGGAAACAGGCCCTTCGGCCCAAAAAGTCCACACCAACCCTCCGAACATCAACCCGCCCAGACCCATTCCCCTACATTTGCACCTGACTAATGCACCTAACACTATGGGCAATTTAGCATGGCCATTTCATCTAATCTGCACATCTTTGGACAGTGGGAGGAAACTCAAGCAGACACATAGAGAATGTGCAAACTCCACACAGGCAGTTGCCTGAGACATGAATTGAACCCGGGTCCCTGGTGCTATGAGACAGCAGTGCTAACCACTGAGCCACCGTGCAGCCTACCGTACGTCCCTATGACTGTAAATCACCCCTTTAATATGCAAATTCCAGTCTGACCAAGTGCTGGAAGCTTGAAATTGAGAATTCTCAACGTAGAAATCTGAGCAGGTATATGACGACTTCAGCTTACCTTTTGTTTCAAAATATGATCATGTTGGACACCAAACTCTCAGGGGTCACTGCATGGTCACTGCACCCTACATACCAGCATCTGAGATATGTTATCCACTTACAGGATGTTTCTGCACTTCAATGCTGTGCCTTGGATTGCACCAATAATTATCGTTGCAATGCTGCAGCAAATGTACTATGTGCTCACATCATCCTTACCTTGCATTTTGTTCCTTTGCCTTTTGCACTTTTCCTGCTCAGCAAGGGATATGAGGCTCACAGTACCACTGTATTGCTTTGCTGTTTAGTATAGATACAATGGCAGGAAGCTTGTCATGGATGCCTATTTCAATAACTCAAATCTTCCATTCCCGGCAACATGCTGGTAAATCTTTTTCTGAACCCTCTCCAGGTTAATAATATCCTTCCTATAACCCACAGAGTCCATGGATTTTCACAGCATTTTACTAATGATCAGATTTGACTGACCTCTGTGGATTTTAACCTGAGCTACCCACAGACATCCCAAAGTTGGCACTGAGACAACGATCTTGAAATAACATATGAGTAATTTTTTTTAAAAAAGTATTATAAAAATACAGTTCATTGATTTATTATCCTTACAAAGAAAACAAAATATAACTCAATGTTTAAAGATAGATGGACTGTAAAACGTTGGGCTGAATTTTCCCAGGCCCTGAATAATAGAGGTAATGACGAGTCAATCAGAAAAACAGTGTGAGAACATAAAAATGAGATTTGCAACATTGAGGACAAAAAGAAAAAATTTCCACTCAAACAGCTATATGAGAATCTCATTAGTGAGCAACGAGGGGCCGTTTTGTATCTGTCTAATGTTTACCTAACTTCATATTTTATTCCCAGGTTGTAGAGAGGATTCAGATGGCAGAAATTCTCATTGTAAACACTTGACCGGGTGTCTGGTGGCTGCAACTGGTCAATATCTTCTCTGGGTTTTCAACCTGACTAGGTCTGACACCAAAATAGGTGGTGTAATGGACAGTGAAGAAGGTTATCTCAGGATCTCGGCCAGATAACTATTGGGTTGAGGAGTGGTAGATGGAGTTTAATTTAGATAAATTAGAGGTGCTACATTTTGATAGGGCAAATGAGGGCAAGAATTATACACTTAATGATAAAGTCCTGAGGCATGTTGATAAAGAGACCTTGAAAGTGCAGGCTCAAAGTTCCATGAAAGTGGAGTCACAGGTAGTAGAGTTGTGAAGAAGATATTGGTACACTTGCCTTGATTAGTCAGTGCATTGAGTACAGGAGTTGGGATGCCATGTTACAGCTGTACAGAACATTGGTTGGACTACTTTTGGAATATTACATTCAATTCTGGTCTCCCTGTTATAGGAAAGATGTTGTTAAGCTTGAAAGGGAGCAGATAAGATTTATAAGAATGTTGCTGGAATTCAAGGGTTTGAACTAGAGGGACAGGCTGAATAGGCTGGAGTTATTTAACCTGGAGCATTGGAGGCTGTGAGGTGACCTTATAGAGTTTATAAAAGCCTGAGGGGCATGGATAGGGTGAATAGCCAAGGTCTTTTTCCCAGGGTAGGGAGGTCCAAAACCAGAGAGCATCTGTTTAAGGCGAGGGGAAAGATATAAAAGGGACCTAAAGAGAAACTTTTTTGTAGAGAAGATGGACTGTGTATGGAATGAACTGCCTGAGGAAGTGGTGGAGACTGGTACAATTATAACGTTTAAAAGGCATCTGGATAGATACATGAATAGGAAGGGTTTGGAGGGATATGGGCCAGTGCTAGTAAATTAATATAAGCTATCTGATCAGCAAGGAAGAGATGGGCTATGTTTCCGTGCTATGGATCTTTATAACTCTAACATTCCCAACACCTCAGGGCACACTCCATGGACACCAACCACTTCCATCTTCCCTCCAGGAAGGTTGGCTCAGCAAAGCACCAGCGTCATCACATCATCATTTGGTACTCACTTCTAATACAGTTCTGCACTTTAGATTAGATTAGATTTGATTAGATTACTTAGAGTGTGAAAACAGGTCCTTCGGCCCAACAAGTCTACACCTATCCGCCGAAGCGCAACCCACCCATACCCCTACATTTACCCCTTCATCTAACACTATGGGCAATTTAGCATGGCCAATTCACCTAACCTGCACATCTTTGGACTGTGGGAGGAAACCAGAGCACCCGGAGGAAAGCCACGCAGACATGGGGAGAATGTGCAAACTCCACACAGCCAGTCGCACTTTAGGGCTTAATGACATTGCAATGATTCTTCCAGGATGCTCTGCACACAAATGCAGGCACTCAACTGTTAGATCATAGCAGGGAGCATCTCAGAGCTCACAGTTTGTCATTTTACTGCTCACTCACTTTGCACATCCTTGGACACTCACAGCTTTGGCTTGCCTTTCAGTGCAGACAGAAAGCTGGTTGCTTATCTTATTTGGCAGCAATGAACAGTCAGGGAGAATCTGTTACTTTGTCAGTCAGCAAAGTGAGTAGAAAGTGCAAAGTGTGGGATATGTCTGTAGTTTGGGGATAGAGAGAAGGTGTTGATCCATTGACAGAAGATGCTGCATGTATTATTGAATGTGATAGACCGTGAGCCTTGATGGGAGGTCAGTGTAATTGCAGAATTAGAATGGGGATAAATTAGCAGTTAGTAAATGTAGCATTTTCATGTATCATATGGGTCATCTTACAATGCATTGCCTGCAACACCTAGGTACATAATAACTCCTAAAGATTACCTGAATTCTAACAAGACAGAGATATCCAAATGTTCTTGAGACATACTTTCACTTACACAGAACACTTGCAATCGTCTTCTTGTCAGCACAAGTAAAAACCAGCTCTATCTACACAGAGGCTTCACTCATTTCTGTCTGCCTCCTTTGAACTCCAGTTCAGCGAGCCATTGAAAAGCAGACAGTAAGCCCCTCTTTCCTATTGTGGGGAGAGAGCAGAGTTAAGGATGACTGAACTCAAAATGTTAACTCTGTTTTTCTCTACACAGATGCTGCGAAACCTATTGAGTTTCTCCAATAGTTTCTGGTTTTGTTTTAGATTTCCAGCATCCAAAGTGCTTTGTTTTATTTTAAAACTTGAAACTGTATGTGTCACAAATGTTACCAATTATAAATTACTAGCTTGTTCACTCTTGGGGTGGGGAGCCCTGTAGCCACAGGATTTTTTTACAACTACTGCTTGAATAATCTGATCCAAGAACTTGATACTGGGCTTTGAAAACTCACATTTCTCATTTAAAGTTACACTTGATTCTGGTAAAGAGTTCAGTCTATGTGACAGATGATGACTCCCAAACCCCCCAAAATTTTGTCATTGGCCTTTGAAATACTTCAAGTATGAAAATTATGCCAACAGATAAACAGTTAAAGTAATATTGCCCAAAATCTGTAATGAATGCTGCTAAGAATCTGGATTCTTCATTCAATGGTTATTGGCAGAATCCACAATTAGCTTTCCACTTGGTGAATATGGTGGTTTGCTAACTTCACTGACCTTTCATCCACTGCTGTTGTTGAAGTAGGGTGGGGGAGATACCTGTCCTGCAGCATTATTTAGTTGCATGAGATCCATACAAATCCTAAGTGAGCCAGTTGGTTTTGAGACTGATACCATGACAGGGTACCAAGTCATTAGCTTGGTCTCCGATAAAAAGACTTGGTGAGGCATTGCCTCAATCTGTTCTTTCACTTTTTTCAAAAGTGGATGCAAGACCTTCCTAGGTGTGGATAAGCAAGTTGGCTTTGTGAGTGCAGACAAGGAGTTGGGAGGTCATGTTGAGGGTGTACAGGACATTGGTTAGGCCGCTGGTGGAATATTCTGGAGTAGAGTGGTACTGGAAAAGCACAGCAGTTCAGGCAACATCCGAGGAGCAGGAAAATCGACGCTCGGGCAAAAGTCCTTCATCAGGAATTTGCCTGAAGCATCAATTTTCCTGCTCCTTGGATGCTGCCTGAACTGCTGTGTTTTTACAGCACCACTCTACTCTGGAATATTCCAACAGTGGCCTAACCAATGTCCTGAACAGCCGCAACATGACCTCCCAACTCCTTGTATGCACTCAGAAAGCCTGATGAAGGGCTTTTGCCCGAAGCGTCGATTTTCTTGCTCCTCGAATGCTGCCTGAACTGCTGTGCTTTTCCAGCACCACTCTACTTCTGAATCTGTTTTCCAGCATCTGCAGTCATTGCTTTTACCGCTGCTGGAATATTGCATGCAATTCTGGTCTCCTTACTATTGGAAAGATGTTGTGAAACTTCAAAGGGTACAGAAAAGATTTACAAGGATGTTGCCAAGGTTGGAGGATTTGAGCTATAGGGAGAAGTTAAAAAGGCTAGGATTGTTTTCCCTGGAGCATCGGAGACTGAGAGGTGACCTTATAGAGGTTTATAAAATCATGAGGGACATGAATAGGATAAATGGACAAAGTCTTTTCCCTGGGGTGGGGAGTCCAGAATTAGAGGGCATAGGTTTAGGGTGAGAGGGGAAAGATATAAAAGAGACTTCAGAGGCAACTTTTTCACACAGAAGGTAGTACATGAATGGAATGAGCTGCCAGAGGAAATGGTGGAGGTTAGTAAAATTGCAACATTTAAAAGGCATCTGGATGGCTATATGAATAGGAAGGGGTTGGAGGGTTTGGGCTGGGTGTTGGCAGGTGGGACGAGATTAGGTTGGGATGTCTGGTTGACATGGACACATTGGACCGAAGAGTCTGTTTCTGTGCTGTACATCTCCATGACTCTATAAGTGGTTAAGCGATATATGGTATAATGTCTTTAGTGTCAACAGGACACTGAATAGTTTGGGGAATTCAGTTCTGAATCCATCTCTGTTTCATTTATATTCATTTGATCAGGCTCGAAATTAAGTTTCAGCTTTTGCATGCTTTTCTGCTCAGTAAAGTGTTTTCCTGATTTTGGATCATAAATGAAGTCCATACTTTTAAACTCCAGTCTTGCAGTTAGCGGCCCTTTTGATTTGATGGTCCTTCAAATTGAATCGTGGGTGGCTGGAGTGTTTCTTTGTTCTATCCTACTTTATCAGAGCTATTCTACGTGTATCAGCGAAGATGATACACCAGCTTCAGTGTCAAATTTAAGATTCATTAGGGGTCCTTTTTTAAAATCAGTTCTCCAATAGTAACTTTCTAATTGTTTTATTTCCTTAAGGAATATGGTTTCAGCATTATCTGGCCTGCAATTTCCTGGATGCTGCTCTTTTTTCAGTAGTTTCTCTTTCTGTTACAATGTAGCATTTTTTTTACTTGACAGGTTGTTTCAAACAGGCAAGGCTTTTCATAGATATGGCACTCTGAATTCTTGGCAGGACAAACTTTGCATTAAGTTGACGGTGTGGTGCTGGAAATGCACAGCAAGTCAGGCAGCATTCGAGGAGCAGGAAAATCGACATTTCAGGCATAAGCCCTTCATCAGGATGAAGAGTTCATCAGGATTCCTGATGAAGGTCTTATGCCCAAAAGGTTGATTGTCCTGCTCTTCGGATCCTGCCTGACCTGCTGTGCTTTTCCAGCACCACCTTGACCTACAGCATCTGCAGTCCTGACTTTCTCGAACCTTTGCATGAATGCAGCCTCTTCCTGCCACACCAAGAATACTTCATCATGGCAGCCATCACTGTTTCTTCCTGCGTCCCAAACTTAAGATGTGAAGCACTTTCAGTTTTATCACCATATATTGCACTGCTGTGAATGGCTTGTCTTTTCCAGAAAAATGCTATTGCTTCAAATGGCTCTATAGCTTCCTTATTTCAGATTGTGTCCCTAACTGCACTGTTTTTGTTAATTAAGACTTCCTTGGATTGTAAGAAATTTGACAGGGTTTCCTTTAAAAATTCTCCAATTAAATTCTAATCATGCCATGTCTTAACGTCCTGAATTTGTCCTGGCTGCTTAATGATACAAGTCATTGATAAAATATTCTAGTTTTCTTCTCGCTTTTGCTTCCCTTCTTTAAATTTGGACTCTTAATGATTATATTGCACTGCACATTAATTTATGTATTGATAGCTTGATAGACTCATTGCAAGTGGCTGTCTTTTCAGTATTTTGATAAAACATCATCTGTAATTGCTTCAAAGTTGTGTAGAATACCTACCGATTGAGAGGTAGGAAGTTAGAATTTGGTGTTTGTAAAATGCTGGGGGGTCCCTTTAAAAGATCAGGTGCTTTTGCTATGCTTATAGATCTAAAATGTACGTCTGTGAAAGCAACTTGAAAGTTTGCAAGTACAGAGAGCACCCGAATTGAAACATTTGTATCAACAGGCCATTCGGTTAGCAGGCCAAGCTGCAGTTTCTTCCCAAAATAATAGGATTTTGAATTTAGCCAATCAGTTTGAACCAAAAACTTTGATACTAAACACTTGCTAAGTTTAAATCTGATAGTTTTGACAACATTCTCTAAATAAAATTTAAGTGAGAAGTGGAAAATCTGTTTCATTTCGGTTGTTTATAGTTGCTTTAATCATAAGTAGGTAAATGGAGGAGGTGTCAGGAGAACATGAAGAAGTAAAAAAAGGCTATTTTGAGTGCATATGGATTGGTACCAGAAGCATATAGACATCGGTTCAGAAATGCAAGAAGAGACCCATGTCAGAGTTATATCGAGTTTGAAAGAATTAAACAGAACAACTTTGTTAGATGGATGAGAGCATTAAAGATAGAAAAGACCTATGAGGCTCTTAGAGATATTATTCTGCTGGAGGAGTTCAAAAACACACTCCCAGAGGTGATAAGAACTTATGTTGAGAAACCAAAAGTTAAAACAGCAAAAAGAGCTGCAGAGATGGTGGATTAATCTGCATTAGTGCATAAATGGAAATTTAGCTCCTGACAGCAATTTAATTCCATGAAAAATAGAAATTGGGAAAGAGGGAGATCCTTTAATGAAAAACAAAAGTAGATCATACTGGGAACAGCTTACCACAGGTGAAAAACAAAACTCAAAAAAGTGGAAAAGAGGTGAAAGCCCCACGTGTTTTCACTGCAATAAGGTGGGATACATAAAGTCACAGTGCTAGTGGTTTAAGAAAAACAATGGGAAAGGGTAAAAGAGGCTAAAACAGTGAGATTAGTAAAAGTAGTGAAGGAATCTCCAAGAAAAATCGAGGAGCTGCAGGCGAATGCGCAGCCTCATCATAGGTTGGGTAGTAAGATAGCACCCGATCTTTTCAAAGACTTCATCTGGGTGGGTAAGATTTACTCAGTTAGAACAGAGGGAGTAGATAAAAATGTTTAAATATTGAGAGATATGGGAGTCAGTCTGTCTCCAATTGTCAGAGATGAAAATATTTGTACTCCTTCTCAAATATTGCCCGAGAGACTGGTAATCTGTGGAATCAATGGAGAGAGAAGTAGTCTTCTCCTGTGTAAGATAGGGCTGGAAAGTCCAATCAAGACTGGGGAAGTGATAGTGGAAGCGGTGGAAAACTTGGCTGTTTCAGGAATACAGTTTATTTTTGGAAACAATATAGCTGGATCAGAGGTGGGCTTGATGCCCGTTGTAATGGAAAAGCCAAAAGAAAACCAGAAATGTAGAGGAGGTTGAGTGCACTATATTACTAAGGAGGTTTTTGTAATTCAAGGTCTTTTCATTGTATCTGTACATTCACATCCTAACAATGCTGTACACTTAGACTTAGCGACAGCTTGCAACAGCTCTAATCTTTTGCTCCTATGTTCTAAATATCTCTATCACCATGTTCATAGGATGCGTTGTATTATCACTGACATAGCTTTCTTATTTACACAGTCGAGTCTTCACCTTTTACTCTATCTCATTTTGTCATTATTGGCATATAGCGAGTCTGGGGGCGGGGTGAGGGGGATAGTTATACATTCATGTGGGCAACCTGATAGATATGTCAAAGAAAGCATGCCAACAGACTGGTGTGGGCAGGGGCCCCATTCTGTTTGGAAAGCCTATGACCAAAGGAGATACCTAATGGATAAAGGGTTATCCATGATGAGGACACTCACCTTGTCCTAAAAGCTTAACTCATCACCATATTGCCGGGGAATCCCTGACTGACCTGACGTAACAACTTTATCTTGCTTCAATCCAGGCTTCAGAGACTACCCTAAAACAAACAGAACTGTGGATGCTGGAATTGTGAAGAAAGACAGAAAGAACTGCAGAAACTCAGCATGTCTGGCAACATCTGGGGGAAGAAAGCAATATTAACATTTTAAGTCCAGTGACTATTCGTTAGAAGTTCTTTGCTTTCTCTGCACACATACTACCAAAACTTTTCAGTTTCTCCACTAATTTCTATCTTTGTTCCAAGGGCTATCCTGTAGTCTGGACCTCCTGTGGTTTTGGAAGTGACCACCATTCCTAGAACTGTTCTAGAAAGTTGCCGATCTCTATTTGAATAATAACTCTCTAAGGTGAAAACTTACCCTCACCACAGCCAGGTCCCTAAAGTCAACTGGTTAAGTGTCTGATTAGTGTAATTGGGGTCTAGGGACACTTGGAATGATAATGGCAAAGCTGCCACTGCTCCCTCACCAGTAGATGGACCATTAAATTCCTCTCCTTGCTTTGTTTAGCAATTGGTTTATAATGATAGTTTAGTAAAATGTTCTTTGTTTAATTTTCCATTTAAAGACACCAAAGTTTAAAATATTTCTTCTTATGCAATCTTCAGAACTCTGACAAAGATGGTACTATGCTCCAAATTCATAAACACTTGCCAACATTAGTCATTTCCTCACTCCCTTGTAAATTATAGGATACGTAACTATTGAGCACATCTCTGAGACAGCATTCTGTCTTTCAGTAATACTTGCAAGTGATGGTTCAATATTTAGCTTTGTGACTCCATGTAAAAAATTGAGAATTTTTTTTGTCAAATCATCATTTAGTTGTCATGTAGAAACAATTGCTATCCTTACCATTTTACTCCTATTGGCATTCCATAAAGTTGGCATTCATGCAGCAATATACCTTAATGCAGCCAAATTAAAATCCAGGACTCTGTCAGCTCACAAGTGAATAGAATAAATTTGATCCATCCCATTACAGTACCCTCCTGCCATTTTTAACATGTATAATATAGGAAGAAATGTGTCATCATTGTTTTCCTATTGCTCTGGTGAATATGATTGTCCTTTCAGACTGAAAACACCGAAAGCAAAGACTGCTGGGTAATGTGATTGTTATCTGAATAAGGTCACCTTCCATTTTCAAGGGTAATCTTGATTGTTATCAGGCCATCAAGTCTTAACAATTGCAACACCTGATGAAAAGAATAATCAGTTGCTGGCATTACAGTTATATTAACATTGAAGAACACAGAGGGAGAGACTTTGTCCATAAACCAGGCCATGTTTAAGGCTTAGAAATTTGTACTGAATGATACTAAGCTCTGCTGGAATGCTCATGCCAAGAAAGGTACACCAGTACCTGCACCTCCAAGTGGTGTTGATAAAAGATGCACCAAAGATCATTAGTTGAGAACACGTTAGAGGAGGCCTCTTCGTGTTGAAGATGTTCCTGCATGATTTTCCAACAAAATGTTTGACTATTAAGTAACCTTCTTGACTCCACCATAGTCAAAATATTGAAATTTGACTTCAACAGTGAAATTCCTCCAGAATTATTAATCTAATTCAGTGTTATACTTGACTCAAACTGCTTCAATCACTTTTCATGTTCAATATTAGCTTAATGCTCACTTTCATTTTGCAGTGTAGGTTATCTAGCTTCCCTCAAAATGCATCTGTACTTCCTCAATGTTATTTCCATATAGCTATCACCACTTCAAAGGTAATAAAGTTTCATCTCAATTCCATATGCAGGTCAACTTTTTTTTATTGATGATTATACCTATTATAAATAGTATAGAAGCTTAATTGTTCTCCATTATATATAGGAAAGCCAATAGAATGTCTTCATTGCTTTTCTGAATGCATTTTACCAGATTTGATGCATGTAATTGAACAGAGAGTTGGGATAGAAAGTAGGACAGTTAAATAGCACATATGCCCAGACAAATAAAGGTATTCAAGCTAAACTTTAGCAATTAATAAGTGAAAATTCAGGCCAGGAAGTCAAAAAGAACATGTTAAAAATTACAAAATATCTCTCTGATATGTTGGCAAAATGCAGGGGAGGACAATCCTTTCAATTAGAGAACTACATAGAAATTCAACAGAGGCCTGGATATAAATGCTCAAATAACAATTATAATAAAGGTCAATTTTAAAGCCATTAAATGTAAAATATTTTATAATAATAACCATATCATCATGACACATTGCACATAATAAAAAAGAATCAGGATACCTTCAATCACATGCAATCTTAATTTAATGTAGAGAATGCAGTTGGACTGTTCTCTTTACGATGGCGTCAAAGTTATTATTTTGCTTTGTCCACACATGGTGCATGCTTTGCTGAGAATTTCCAACTTTTTCTGCTTTCATTTTAGAGTTTGACTATCCATGATATTTTGATTTTGTACCAATAGAAACACTGCTTCACTGAAATCTACAATATGGCAGTGCAGGAATTACCCCCCAATGGGAAAATTGTACAGGAAAATCAAAGAAAACATGGATAGGTCAAAGGCATCCCAGAGGCAGTCACCATACTTGGTCATGATGAGTACAGTAATCTTTATCCTGGAGCTGGGGATATTATAATCTCACAATATATTTCAAAAGATTATCTACCATTAGCATCTGTATTTAGTTCCACACCTATTTAGAAACACATTCCCAACTTTCTAAAAATATAAATGCCTAATCAAAAAAACCACAGATTCTATTGTTTTATTTGAATTATAATCCTTCTTCTAAACTCTAATCCTTATCTGCATTTCTGGCTGGAACATAAAATGTTTTCCCACTCTAATTTGGATGTGCATAAACAAACTAAATTGAGATGAATATGTTAAACCAAGATTGTTGGTCAATCTTCTGAGATAGATGTCAACATTCGTGCTTTGATGTTCCTGATTGTAGGTCAGGATTTGCTGGGTCTGCAAATCTGCTGCCTCTAAGTTCTTTTGTCAATTACCCTTAAATCTGTGTCCTCTGGTTACTGTCCCTACTATAAATGAAAACGTTATTTACTTCATGAACATCCCTCAGTATTTTGAACAGCCATGTTAAAGCTGTCCTTAACTTTCTCAGTTCTAACAGGAACAATCCCAACATAGCTCATTTCCTTCCTTACCTGTGGTCCAGATCTTCAGTCCCATTGTAAACGTGACTATGGTAATATACTATTCAAATGATGAGAGGCACTATATGCATGGACAAGGTTTTTAAAAAAAATTATAGAAATATAACCATTCTAAGTGGTAAAGGCACTCTTCTGTGTATTACTATGCCATTGCAGATCTAAAAGTTCCAGGTTAAAACTTAAATGTCAGCTAAGTTGAAATTTTGAAATTTGTTTGCAAAACCAGAAAGCATATCAAAGCACCAATAACTGGATGACATGAAGATTCACGGAATGAGGTCAAACATAGGCAAGGAAACTTCCTGCTCTTATTTCACCTCTTCTCTCAGCAGATTAATCAGTATTCCACCATGTTGAATGCCCCTAGGCAGAAGCACTGAGAGTTGCAAGAACACAAAGTGTAGTCTGGATGGGGACATCCTGCCTTCACATTAGAATACCCTTCATGGTGTTGTGTGACACTATCACCATGTTAAATAAGATTTCAAACAGACTTAGCACTAAAAACTGGGCATCCTTGAGGCACTGTGAACCACCAGCAGCAGCAAAGGAATTGCACTGTAAGACAATCTGCAAATTCATAACTTGGCATATCCCCACTCTAACATTACTATCAAGCCAGGGGATTAACCATGATTCAATGAAGAGTGCAGGAGGGCATGCAAGGAACTGCATTAAGTATACCTAAAAACAAGATGTCAACCTGGTGAGGCTATAATACAGGACTATTTGTGTGCCAAACATCATAAGCTTCAACAAGATTCCACAAGCAATGGATCAGACATAAGATCTACAGTTTTGGCACATTTGGTCATGAATTTTGGTGGAGATAAATAACTCACTGAAGAAGGATGCTCCATAAGTATCTCTATTCTCAGTAAGAGGATGAAACAGGATATTAGCACAAAAAGGAAAGGCTGAAGCATTTGCAACAATCTTTAGCCAGAGGTGCAGTGCGGATGATCCATCGCAACCTTCTGCAGAGCTCAGCAAATTCTTTAGCAAATTCAACTCACTTTACATGATAGCAAGAAATGGCTAAGGGCACTGTATACTACAAAGTCTGTAGGCCCTGACAATATTCTGTAAAGATAACTGAAGCCTTGTGACTAAATTGTTCCAATATAGCTTCAACATTAGAATCTACCTGACAATGTCAAAAATTGGCATGTCCTGTACACAAAGAGCAATAACTCCAATCCAGTCAACTACTCTCCCATACGTTCAAGGTTGATTATCAATAAGTTGATGCAAGGAATAATCAGCAATGCTTTTAAGCAGCAGTTGCTTAGCAATAACCTATTCAACAAAGTTCAGTTTGGGTCCTGCCAGGGTCACTCAGTTCCTGACTTTATTACACTCTCAGTTCAAATATGGACAAAAGAACTGACCTCCAGAAGGAATGTTAGAATGATTGCTTTGACATCAAGGTTTCATGTGACCAAGAATGGCGTCAATGTGTCTGAGTCATACAAAAATTAATCAAAATCAGAAGATAAATTTCCAGTGATTGGAATCAAACTGAGCAGCAAGGAAGGGGATTGTGGTAATTGAAGGTAAGTCGTCTCAGCTTCAGGACATATCAGCAGGAGTTCCTCAGGGTAGTGTCCTTGGACCAACCATCTTTCGCTGCTTCATCAATGACCACCCTTTCATCATAAGGTCAGAGTGGGGATGCTTGCTGATGATTATACAATGTTAGGCATCACTTGTGATTCCTCTGCTACTGTTGCAATTCATGCCAGTTTGCAACAAGACATGGGCAATGTACCTGTTTAGGCAGGTAAATGCCAAAGAACATCCATGCTACACAAATGTCAGGTAATGACAACTTCGAACAAGATAGTCACAGGTGAGGTGCTGGTAAACTGGAGGATGGCCAGTGTGGTGCCACTATTTAAGAATGGTGGTAAAGAAAAGCCAGGGAACTATAGACCAGTAAGCCTGACATCAAAGGTGGGCAAATTGTTGCAGGGAATCCTGAGGGACAGGATCTATATGAATTTGGAAAGGCAAGGACTGACTATGGACAGTCAACATGGCTTTGTACATGGGAAATCATGTCTTATGAATGTGCTTGAGTTTTTTGAAGAAGTAACAAACAGGATTAATGAAAGCAAAGTGGTAGATGTGATGTATATGGACTTCAGTAAGGCATTCAACAAGGTTCCTCATGGTAAACTGATAAACAAGATTAGATCACGTAGAGTGCAGGGAGAACTAACCATTTGAATACAGAACTGGCTCTATAAATGACAGAGGGTGGTGGTGGAAGATTGCTTTTCAAACTGGAGGCCTGTGACCAGTGGTGTACCACAAAGTTCAGTGCTGGGTTCATTCTTTTCATCATTTTACAAATGATTTGGATGTGAGCAAAAGACGTATAGCTAGTAAGTTTGCAGCTAGCAACAAAATTGGAGGTGTAGTGGACAGTGAAGAAGGTTACCTCAGATTACAACTGGATCTTGATCAGATGGGCCAATGGGCTAAAGAGTGGCAGGTAGTGTTTAATTTAGATAAATGTGAGGTGCTGCATTTTGGGAAAGCAAATCTTAGCAGGACTTATACATTTAATGGTAAGGTCCTAGAGAGTGTTGCTGACAAAAAAGACCTTGGATTGCATGTTCATAGCTCCTTGAAAGTGGAGTCGTAGGTAGATAAGATAGTGAAGAAGGTGTTTGATATGTTTCCTTTATTGATCAAAGCATTGAGTATATGAGTGAGGAGATCATGTTGCAGCTGCACAGGATGTTTATTAGGCCACTTTTGGGGTATTGCATGCAATCCTGGTCTCCTTGTTATAGGAAGGATGTTGTGAAATGTGAAAGGCTCTGAAAAGATTTACAAGGATGTTGCCAGGGTTTGAGGTATAGGGGGAGGTTGAATAGGCTGGGGCTGTTTTCCCTGGAATGTTGAAGGCTGAGGGGTGATCTCATAGAGTTTTATAAAATCATGAGATGTATGGATAGGATAAATAGACAAAGTTTTTTCCCTGGAGTGGGGGAGTCCAGAATTAGATGACCTAGGTTTAGGGTGAGAGAGAAAAGATACAAAAGAGACCTAAGCAGCAACTTTTTCATGCAGAGGGTGGTGCGTGTATGGAATGAGCTGCTAGAGGAAGTGGTGGAGGCGAGTACAATTACAGCATTTAAAAGGCATTTGGATAGATATATGAATAAGATGGGATTAGAGGGCTATGGGCCAAATACTGGCAAATGGGACCAGATTAGATTGGGAATATCGGCATGGATGTGTTGGACTGAAGGGTCTGTTTCTGCGCTGTACATCTCTATGACTCTATAAGTGATGATCTAAAATTCTTCAGCACTGACATCCAGTAGCAGCAGTATGTGCCATTTAAAAGATGCACTTCAAAAGTGAACACAGGGCTCAAAATCCATGAAGTCTACCACTTAGAAGAAGAACAAGGAAACTGATATGTGGGAACAGAAAAATCTGCAGATTCCCCTCCAGACCACTCCCTATCCTGATTTGGAAATATATAAGCATTCCTTCAGTGTCACTTGTTTAAAATCCTGGAGTTCTCTTTCTATTCACTCTGTGGCTGGACCTACATTCCTGGACTGCAGCAGTTCAAGAAGGCAGTTCAAGGCGGTTAGCGATGGGCAATAAATAGTTGCCAAGCCAATGAGGCCCACATCACATGAACGACAAAAAGTAATCTAATATATACACTTACATTGTGCTTATTTCACTGTTTCTCCACTTGTATGCACACTATTAAGATAATGGTTACACTTGCTGAGAAAAGCTTACTTCTGGTCACTGATTATAAGACACTCCATTGAACATGGACATATTACCCTTGGTCTTAAAGAACGCTTGCTGATGTTTTCTATGATCAGTATTTTATTTCCATTGTTCCTGACAATGCTTGGTCAGGCATCAGGTACAGTTCTGAAAGCATTGTGCTGCCACTATGGATCATATCAGAAGCTCCCATAGGCTGAATGTGACCCATAAACGGTAATTTGTTGAGGTGTGTTGTAGCATCTAATATCATTTGATTGCCAGAGACCTTTCATGAACATTTCATATTGATTACAAAACTATAGTACAGGCATGCCTTCATAACTTGCAGCTTTCTTAAAAACAGTGTTGACAGATTTATCTCCCAAAAAATTCATCATATTTCCTTATACAATTATTACTTATGATTCAAATGGATGTCAGGTGCTCTCAGACACTTTCTATAAGAGTGTTAACACTGAACGTTGGATGGCTGATCATATTATAGTATATCGTATAGTGTAATGTATAATCTAAATAGTATCTAGTCTCACTTTTAATACATTTAGGAGAATCTGGCTTTCTCTGCTCAGCGTACTAAATTAGTAAAACCTATTATGTTCCTAGCCTCTGCTATTTACATCCAACTCACCTGTGTAACAGTGTAACACTTCACCAATCCAAGCAAATATCTGAACAAATAGAAGAACCTGTATATTTTCTTGATATAAGTTCAAAAGCATGATGCTCAAACCTTTCTCCTTGAGACTAATTCAAAAGGAAACACAATTTGACTTGACTCTTCATTTCCAACTTTCTTCTCTTTATCAAGAGAATTAACCTTGAATTTTCCTAATGTACTCAACATTCAGTCTCAGATTCCCAGAAAATTGGTGGTGTAGAGGACAGTGAAGAAGAGAATAAAGCAAGTAGATGATCTAAAAGTTGTGCAGCATTAACTTCCAGTCACTCTGAGCTCTGCTGTGCCTTAAGCTTATCTTCCTTTTCTGACTGTTCCCGTGGTTAAAATAACATTTGCATGAATAAAAAAAAAGAAAACGTATACTGGTTGGAAAAGAAAGAAAAGAGAGGGAGATAAGAAAGAAACCTTGCCTAGATTAACCAGAGGGTGAAAAATTTGCAAATAGAACACAGATAAGCAATGGAAAATATTTCAATGAGGATGGAAAGAACTTAAGTCTGTTCCATTAGGGAAACAAGGAGGGCGTAACTACAGCTGAATGGGGTGGATAATCTTTTAAAAAGTTAGCTACTACATAAAGGATATTAAAAATACTCATGAAAGGAGCTTAGCAAGGTTAAGAGGGAAGTTGCGAATAAAAACAACAACATAAAGGGCAATAAAACTGTTTTCATTAAGAGTGTTTAAAGATAATTAAAGATAATGGATGGGCTGCTGACAGCTAATACAGACAAGACAGGTAGGTAGATCAAGAATGGCAGAGATACTGGTTGAGATTTTAAGTCATTCATAATCCATCTTTTAAACAGATAAAATCAAGCCTACTAAATATTTTCTTTTATGTAGGGTAAGTGGATATTGAGATTGGACATCACCAGAGGTGGGCATAGAGACTGTCATTAAAAGGGAAGTCATAATAAAGAAGTTTTGCATCAACTTAAGGTTACCAATCAGAAGGATATATAGTCTGCATTCAATAATCCTGTTAGAAACCAGGGAAGAACCAATCTTTCCTAGAAGCAGAATTTATGGCAGCAAACTGCAGAGTGACAAATATGAAGCCCTTCTACAAAATGAAAGTCACAGGAATACGTCAAAACATTATATATCAATTCTTTTACCTCAATGGTAACTAAAATACTACAATATATTGATAAAATCTTGATGAACCATAAGTTAATTAGGGTCCGTCAAAACTGCAAGGCAATGGGGTTCTGATGAAAGGTCACAAACTCAAAGTGTTAACTCTCCAAAAATTTTCTGAAGCTGATTAAGAATTCCCAGATTTTTCTGCTTTTGTGTTAGCAAAGATCTTCTTTGAACATGCATATTGAATTCATTGAAATAATGCATGAAAGGCTAAAGTTTGTGATTTTTACGAGATTTCGAAAAAACATTTCATAAAGTCATCTAATTATGAATGATAAACAAATAGTATGAGATTAAATGGCATGTTGCTGCATGGATGGAGAGATAGATAACAAAGTAAAGCAATACAAAGTAGTTTATCAGACTGGGAAATAGTAAAGATCAATGGTTCACATGGATCTGAATTGGAATTAGAATTGGGATTGTTGCTATTTGCATATACAAGGAATGCATATCAATAAATTACAATGCTATTGAAACTTTTTCCTCATGGTGGCGTTAGTTCTTCTGCCATTCACCTTGAACAATATTTGTTCCCCAATATTTGAACTAAGACCAATAATTCTCTGGTGCATTCTCTACAGTAAGTCTTGGACCAATCAAGCTTGATGAGCCAAACAATCACCATTGTTTCCTTATCTAATGCACATTGCTCTTCATTTTGAAATTTGGCATTCTTGTGTCTGCCCTGATGCATAAAAGATGAAAAGGTTTGACAGCATTTCTCTCTTTTTTACCAATACTTACTATGCAATTGGTGAACTTGCAATTAGGAATTGAGGGAATGTCTCCTACATTACAACAGTGCCAGCACTTCAATGTTATTTCATTAGCTATAATTTTTTGGCATACTGAAGTTGTGAAAGGCACTACATAAATACAGCCCTTATGTTCTTTCCAAATCTTACTAATCACACCAAAATTTAGCAATTATGTTAAACTAAGACAGGGATTGCAAATGTCTCTAGGAAGACAATAATTTAATGAAAAGAATTGTCTCTTCTCGTATCTGTTATCCATATTTAACTTGATGTAAATTAATGGTGAATACAAAATAGAATTGAAATCATTCAGACACTGACAAGTTAGCATGGATCTTTGTTGGTTTGGGACCTCTAATTCAAGGAATGTATCGTGTATAGCTCTAATAACAAACCCAAATGGCGCAGCTCAATCATGTGTAAAGCAAATGCAATACAGACTAATAGAACATAACACATTGTTAGTGTTTCCTATATGTAGGAATGGAATAGAGGGTGAATGTCAGACAAAGCTATCAAGTTTCATAGATACACAGAATCCTCTAGTAACGTAGGTTAAATAAAGATTCAATTCAGTATTTTAAACATAAGGTGATAATGATTTTTCTTTGCTTGGGTCATTCTGACTTCACAGATGTTCACTGAGAAATTTATTGTATATTTGTTGATTTTATGTGTGACTAGTGGGTTTGCAGTAAACTATTAAATAAACTAAACACTTTTAGAATAACCAAAATATGCAACATTTTCATAGTTACAGTTTTTGCAAGATGTTTAATCCATATTATTTATTTAACAAGCTGAAATGTTTACACAAAATCAGCAAAATCGTCGTCCTTTTTGATGATCCAAACAGAAGTTAATTTAGAACTTTCCTCTCCTTGTCAAGGGAATTAATCTTGAATTTTCCTGAATGTACCCAACATTCAGTCTCAGGTTCGTAGAAAATTGTTGGTGTAGTGGACAGTGAAGAAGATTATCTCAGAGTACAATGGGACCTTGATCAGATCAGTCAATGAACTTAGGCGTGGCAGATGGACTTTAATTTAGATAATGTGAGGGGTTGCATTTTGGTAAGACATATCAGGGCAGGTTTACACAGTTAATGGCAGGTCCTGGGGAGTGTTGCTGAACAAAGAGACTTAGTTCCTTGAAAGTGGAGTCATGGTAGACAGGGTGGTTAAGAAGGCATTTCATACGCTTGCCTTCATGGGTCAGTGTATTAAGCATAGGGGTTAGGATGTCATATTTCAGTTATAGAGGAAATTGGGTAGGCCACTTTTAGGATACTTTGTTCAATTCTGGTCTCTGTGCTATAGAAAAGGTTTTGTTAAACTTGTAAGGTTTGGAAGTTTTGAGATTTTGGGAGAGGCTGAATAGGCTGAGTCTATTTTCCCTCCTTATAGAAGTTTATAAAATCATAACTGCCATGGATTGGGTGAATAGCCAAGGTCTTTTACTTAGGGTAGGGGAGTCCAAAACTGGAGAGCATAAGCTTAAAGTGAGAGAAAAAAAAGATTTAGAAGGGACCTGCAAGGCAACCTTTTCAGGGAGAGGGTGCTCAGTGTATGGAATGAGCTGCTAGAAGAAGTGGTGGAGGCAGTTACAATGACAACATTTAAAAGGCATCTGGATGGGTATAGAGGGATATGAGCCAAATGCTGGCAAATAGGACTAGATCAGTTTAGGATATCTGGTTGGCATGGACGAATTGGACCAAAGGGACTGTTTTTGTGTTGTATAACTCTTTGACTCTCTGACTCTATAAAACCTTCTGTGCTAACCACAAGTCACTTGATCTAGATGGAAAAACATATAAGAGTAAGGACACTGATTTGCCTCTTAGTTAAAGAATGAAAAGAACTGATCTGCAGTTTGATTGTAGGATTATATAAATGCAACTGTATTGTGTTATTAAGTGATTAATGTGCTTGTTTTCTGTAGTTCACAGTGTGTTTATTTTTCCATTACACATATTAACACCATGAATTGGAAGATATCCAAGTACGAACTGCTCAGGCAAGAACTAGTGAAATCAACAGTATTCCTTCATTTCCTCCTTGAAATGTTATGTCTTAAACACTTCTTTATAATCATGGAAACACCCTACACCTTCAACCTCACCAGACCAGCCGAAGGATCACACTTCTTCATTGAGTAGAGACCCAAGCAATTCCCATTCACCACTGTCCTATCCCATCTGGCCGAACCTGTTCTTAAACTCCTCCTTTGACTCCACTCACTTCCTTGAAATAAAATGAATTAGTAGGGGGATTCCATATAAGCTCTAGTTATACCTGCATTCTTCAGGGATATGTGGAATAGTTTATGCTCCAGTCCTACTTGTGTGCCCTCCATCACCTCTTTTCTTCATAATTACTATCTTGTTGTCATTTATTACTTTCATCTGAAACTCAAACATTTCATCAACTTTCTTTCAGTTTCCATGTTTCCCTTGCTTATATATGATTATTGCCAAGTCTTCCATCCCCTTCTCTTCCTTGACTTCTTCATCACCATTCCCATTGTTTTTCTTAATCGTCAACCAAGTATTCTTTTCCCACTGTGGTTGATAGAATCCACAAAAATGTTAACTAATTTCTTGTACCTCTCTTCTGTTGCCTCTCAGAATAATAATAGGGAACCCCTGGTCCTCACCTTTCACTACTCCAGTTTCCGTAATCAATAGATCATCCTCTACCATTTTGCCAAACTTATCTTGCCCTTCCCTTTCAACATTTCCTTCTTGACACCATCCACTGTCTAATCTCTTCATGGGGAACCTTTTAATGCAAATGCATGACACAGACTGTCATTTTACTTATCCCTTCCCAATGTCTACGGATCCATGCACGCCTTTCAAGCAAGACAGCGACTTGTGAGTAGTTTAATTTAGTACAATGTAGTTGCTTTGGATGAAGTAGTATTCTTATATTGGTCAGACCAAATGGAATTGAGTGATAATGTTGTGATATATCTCTTTAAGTCTGCAAGCATGACCCTGAGATTCTCATCATCTGTTCTTTTAATCGTCCACACCAACTTTAACATCGCTATCTTCTAGCTTCTATATCATTCTTTAAAGCTCAACATGAGCTTAAGGAATAGCATGTCAACCTTTGAAAAAGCACTTTAGGCCTTCTGAATTGAATCTTGAATTAACAATCTTCCTACTATAACCACTATTTCCAATTTTGTTTTCAAATAACAAATGTTGGTAATGATTATGTTATTATTAATTATTTTACCGCAGACGTTTTTATTTTGGTTATTTATCTCCCACTATCATCTCCTTTTGTACTTCACCACTATTCCTCTTGCCATTTATTCTCTCTGATCCTTCAATCTATCAAAGACATTCTCCTCCTTTCCCCTCTCACCACGTCCCTGTTTCCCATTTTTCCTGTGTCTGTACTTGTTATATCTCCACCAATTTTCAATTCAGTCTGTTGATGCTAGTGACACTACACTGCAGGTCAAAATGCCTCATTAAAACTGCATCTCCTTCACAAAACAATTCTATTTCTTCACTTTTGAGGATCCAGCCTGGGAACACAATCAAAGCCTTTCTGATTCAGACTATTTCAATGATTCCTTTTGGCAGTTCAATCTCTTCATTCGAGACCAAGTTCCCAAGGACTCCTGGGACTGCTCATAAGGGTCTAATTATTAACATAATTTCTGCTAGAAGGGTCAGAGACTGAAGAGTTGGAGGAAGGAGTTCAGGTCTTTAGAGGTTGTTAGGTTTGGTAAGGTGAGCAGTTCTGCAGGAGTATAAGGGATTTTGAGGAGATATGAATGAACATCTGTGGTTAAGTATAGTGTCTGTTTACTAGCTACTCCGGAATTAAACCTTGTATTTAAGAGACTAGCTTTTCCTGAGAACCAGATTACCTAATCTAAGTGAATATTTTTGGTTGGGATCCTAATATGGAGGAAATTGCCCAGTAGTTCAAAACTGCATTCCCTGGGCAATTCTTTCAGAATATACTATAGTCGGTATTCTGCAGGGTTCCCATGTTTAACATTTATTTACAGTGGAATAAAGAGTGCCTGGTCACCAAAATATCTCTCCCATATGAAAGGGTTCAGAAATGATTTTCAAAGATGTTGCTGGGATTGGAGAGTTTGCACTATAGGAATTAGATGATAAAGGCTGGGGCTCTTTTCCCTGGAGCATCGAAAAGTTAGGGATGACCTAGAGAGGTTTATAAAATCATGAGGGGTATAGATAGGGTGAATAGTCAAGGTCTTTTTCCAAGATTAGGCGAATCCAAAACTAGCGGGTATAGGTTTAAGGTGAGGGGGCAAGATTTTCACGGAATGGTGGAACATGTTTGGAATGAGCTACCACAGGATGTGGTGGAAGCTGTAAAATTATTGCATTTAAAAGGCATCTGGGCACATGAATAGGAAAGGTTTAGAGAAATATGAATCTGGCAAATCAGACTAGATCAGTTTAGGATATTTGGTCGGCATGGGTGTGTTAAACCCAAGGGACTGTTTCTGTGATATATGACTCTATGATTCTATGACTGTATGTCTTTAGCTCAATCACTTGTTGGCTAATTCTAAACCTACCTTTCTAGCTATTAACTTCTTAAAGCAGCATGACTAGAGCCTTTTTAATTATAATAGAGTTCCATGTTCTTCAGCTGCATGTATCCCATTTTCCATAGTAAAACTTTTATTCATAAAACTAAAAGTTACATTCTAACTAGATTCATGGACTATGGACAAGATATTTGTAACACGGTTCAGGGCAATGTGAGTAGGCAAAATATTTAAACAGTAACTTAAATGTTACACAGGAATTTATCATTTTTAGAAAATCCCTTTAGTGTGGAAACATGCCATTTGGCCCAAAAAGCCCACACCAATTCTTCGAAAAGTAACCCACCCAGACCCATGGCCCTACCCTATTACTCTACATTTACCCCTGTCTAATGCACCTAGCCTACACATCCCTGAACACAATGGACAATTTAGCATGCCAATTCATCTAATCTGCACATCTTTGGATTGTGGGAGGAGGTTCAAAAGTAATGCTTTGATTGCTATAAATCTTATACTTAAAATGTGAGCAAATTATGTTATATCTTGACTAAGTAATTCTGATTTAGCAATAGATCGATGAGATCAAGAAAAACAGAGGACTGCATGCGTTTATTTCTACTTTAATAAACTATGCAAGTGATAGCTGCCTTGTAACACCTGAGGAGGACTTTAGTTCCATCCTGAGAAATTAGTTTGGATACAATGGGACATTAATAGCAATGCCTCCGCTGGTATTCAACCAATGGAGAATGTGATACTCACCATGTGTTGAACCTCAAAGCAAAATCTTTTAGAGAATGATTGTGGTGCCTGGGGTGGGGCGAGGTTCCTTGCTGTCAGGCTCTCAGTGCCTGAGTGACAGAACCAACATTAGGAAGAGTGTCACTCAAGCCACTTCCCTTGCTGCTAATACCTCCTCCTGTGACTCCACCACATGTCCTTCATTTCACCGTCCCGCATCAGTGACCTGGATCCTCAGATGGTTGCATTACTGACTTTGTTTGAAATCATTATCACCACCATCACCTGATGAAGGAGTGACGCTCTGAAAGCTAGTGTGCTTCCAATTAAATCTGTTGGACTATAATCTGGTGTTGTGTGATTTTTAACTTTGTCTGGAATAGACAGCTTGCAGCTTCTGGTTGCTGACAGGGCTTACTGGTGAGGGGATCGGGATGCAGGGTTGGTTATACGTGCTGGGATAATGTAGCAGCATTTCTGACCATTGGTTCTTGACTATGGTGAAGGTTTGCTGCTGGTCACTAAGGCAGTCTGCCCCCAGGGGAGGCAATGTAAACTCCATGATTTACCCAGAAGGTCCACAATCTCTTTCTCAACCTCCATAATTCTTCCCATCACCTCCAGAATCTCTCCCTAGTCATTCCACTTCAGGGCTTTGACCATCTAGGAGGATAAGGACAACTGCAAATCTCCCTGGAAGTCACACCCCATTGTGAGCTTGAAAGGATACTGCTAGTCCTTCATTGTTTCAGCATAAAAATCCCGAAACACCTTTGATAAGAGTGTCATGGGTGTATCGAAACCACTTGGACTGCAGAGGTTTGAGATGATGGCTTATCACGGTCCTCTTAAGGATGGGTTAGGGAGGGGCAAAGACAAAGACATTATGGCAACTTTCATAAAGAATTTCATTGGCTTCAATTTGTGTAGTGTGTGCAATTCCATGAAACAAACTTTAGGAACAATATGAAGGCTTTTGGAAGGATATAAAAAAAAATTCAAACCATGTTTCCAGTGATGAGACATTGCAATTATGTGGATAGATTGGAAAAGCCAGGGCTGTGCTTTTTCAAGAAGTGAAGGTTGGGAGGAAATTTGATAGAAGTATATAAAGATCATACAGAACCTACACAGAAAGAATTAAGGTAAGCTGTTCACATTGGTAGTAAGGTCAAGCACTGAATACATCAATGCCGGGTGTCTGAGAATGTGCTGCAGGTAGGTTCAATGAAGGGATAGGCATCTGAAGTAAAAAAAGTGTAGGAAAACATGTGGATGAGTTGGAATAACTGATTAGCTTTTGTAGGGAACTGGCGTGATATGATGTGATGAAAAATCTTTCTGTGCTGTAACTAGTCTAGGATTCGAGGCTGGTCGATTTCTTATGTTCCATGGAATAAGCAGAAGTCATGTAAATTCTGATGGAAAAGTCCCTAATAAGAAAGACTGATGGAAACATAGCTGAGAGAATAGTCCTTGGTCAGAAGATAAGAAAGTATAGGTGGAGCTTAGGGATAACACGGGACAGAAAATGTTGACGGGAATTATTGACCCTCTGATAGTAGTACTATTGTTGGAGACTACTTCTAACAAATTATTGAAATTTGTAACAAAGGCAGTGTAATAACTGTGGGAAGTTTTACCTTTACATAGACTAAGCAGGTCAAATTAACAAATGGGATCTGGAAAGCATATTCACAGGATCCTTTTGTGATAATTTCTTGGAACAACATATGGTGAGAGCAATAAAGAACAAGTCTATTTTAGATGGAGTATTTGGCAATGTGATAGATTTAACTACCAACTTCAGGATTAAAGACCTACTGGAAAAAGTGATCATTCTATTGTAAAACTGATTTCCACATTTAATTACAGAGATACATTCAATGTTCTTAGTTGTTGGAAGCCAGTCATCTCAGCTTCAGGGCAACTCTGCAAGAGATCTGAGGGTAGTGTCCTAGACAGAATCATCTTCAGCTTCTTCATAAATGATCTTCCCTCCATCATAATGTCATAAGTGGGGATGTTTGATGATAATTGTACAATGTTCAGCACTATTCCTCTCTCCTCAGATACTGAAGCACAGCATGCTCAAATGCAACAAGATCTGAACAATGTCCAGGCTTGTGCTGACAATTCTTCGAGGAGAAAGTGAGGTCTGCAGATGCTGGAGATCAGAGCTGAAAATGTGTTGCTGGAAAAGCGCAGCAGGTCAGGCAGCATCCAAGGAACAGGAGATTCGATGTTTCGGGCATAAGCCCTTCTTCAGGAAACTGAAGAAGGGCTTATGCCCGAAACGTCAAATCTCCTGTTCCTTGGATGCTGCCTGACCTGCTGCGCTTTTCCAGCAACACATTTTCAGCTTGTGCTGACAAATGACAAGTAACATTCTCACCACACGAATACCAGACAGACCATCCACCACTAGCAACATCCTGAGGGATACCAGTGCAGCTCCAACACTCAAGAAGCTTGATACTATCCAGGGCAAAGACAAAAAGACCATAAGATGTAGGAGCAGAAATTAGGCCATTCAACTCATTGAGTCTGCTTTGCCATTCAATCTTGGATGATAAGTTTCTCAGCCCCATTCTCCAGCTTTCTCCCCATAACCCTTGATCCTCTTGATAATCAAGAACATATCTATCTCAGTTTTAAATATATTCAATGACCTGGCCTCCACAGCCCTCAGTGGCAGTGAATTCCAAAGATTCAGCATTCTCTGGCTGAAGAAGTTTTTCCTTATCTCTGTTCTAAAATATCTTCCCTTTACTCTAAGGCTGTGCCCTTGGGTCCTAGTCTCTCCTACCAATGGAAACATCTTCCCAACATCTAATCTGTTCAGGCCATTCAATATTCTGTATGTTTCAATTATATTCCACCTCATCCTTCTAAACTCCATGGAGTATAAACCAGAGTCTTCAAACGTTCTTCATATGTTAAGATTTTCATTCCTAGGACCATTCTTGTGAACCTCCTCTGAACATGGTCCAGGGCTAGTACATCCTTTCTGAGTTACGGCGTCCAACTTTGTACACAATACTCCAAATGTAGCCTGTCTAGAGCCTTATAGAGCCTCAGAAGTACATCCCTGCTTTTATACTCAAGTTGTCTCAAAATAAATGTCATCATTGCATTTGCCTTCTAAACTACTGATTCAACTTGTAAGTTTACCTTGAGGGAATCGTGGACTAGAGCTCTCAAGTCTCTTTGTATTTCAGACTTCTGAATTTTCTCCCCATTTAGAAAATAATCAGTGCCTCTATTCTCCTTACCAAACTGCACGACCTCACACCTTCCCATGTTGTACTCCATCTGCCACTTCCTTGCCTACGCTTTTGACCTGTCCAAATTCTTCTGTAGCCTCCCGACTTCTTCAATACCACCAGTCCCTCTAACTATCTTTCTATCAGATCCTTCATCTGGATTGTTACTGCACAAAGTGAAAAGTTGTGGTCCCAACACTGAGCCTTTTGGAACATCACTTGTCATCAGCTGCCATCCTGAGAAGGAATCTTTTATCCCCACTCTTTGCTTTCTGCCAGACAGCCAAGCTTCTACCTATGCTAGCACCATGTGCCCTTATCTTACTCAGTAACCTCCTGTGCGGTCCCTTGTCAAAGGCTTTCTTGAAGTCCAGTTAGATAACATTTTTTGGCTCTCCTTGGTCTAACCTGCTCATTACTTCCTCAAAGAATTCTAGCAGAGTTATCAGGCATGACCTTCGCTTGATGAAACCTTGCTGACAAAGCAGCCCACTTGATTGGCATCATATCCACAAGCATCCACTCCCTCCACCACTGATGCTCAGTAGCAGCAGGGTGTACTATCTACAGGATGCACGCAGAAACTCACCAATGATTCTTGGACAGTTGCTTCCAAACCCATAACTTCTTCCATCTAAAAGGACAAGGGCAACAAATAGGTAGGAACACCACCACTTGCAAGTTCTCCTCCAAGCCACTCACTATCATGACTTGAAAATATATGACTGCTCCTTCACTGTCACTTGGTCATATTCCTGGAATTCCCTGCCAAAGACATTTTGGGTCTACCTACTTTCTCAAGGGCAAAGAGGAATAAGCAATAAATGCTGGCCTGCCAGTGATGCCCACATCCCACTTGCTTTTGTCTCATAGGTTGAGGGCTTTTGTGTTTCCATTAATGTGATTCCACCAGGGTGCTCTGTTAGCCAGCTCAGACTGCAGCTGCCCATTCAGAGCTGGTACAACACAAACTGACTGAGCTGATCCTAGAGCCCTATCTGCAGGCCTTTGCAGTGAACGTAAGTAGGCCGCCTCCTGGTCATGATTAAGCAATAGCTGATCCAATGTTTCACACATGGAAACCAGCATTGTCATGCCAAGTATGGAACTGACATCCAATTCCAGAATTCACTGCCTTGCATGGGCCTGGGAAGGCTGCAGCATAGGTAGGATAATTAGAGGAAATGCTGAGCATGGTGTCTGAGGAAGGAGGTCCAAGCCTCATGCTCTGCACCCACTATTCCATTGAAATGCACCAATAGATATAGTTGTGCTGACTTAGGGACTCTACTGAAAGCAATAGAGCTTGTCTTTTTCTTCTGTCATGGAGCACAGCATTAGATCACAGTTACTCCTGAGGCTAATTGGTCCAATGTGGATTTTTTTAATAGATGGAGAAAAAATGTCCAATTTTTAGGGAATTCTATCATCAAGAGCAGTTTGTCCTTTACATTGAAGCTTACACTTTGCTGTTATATTCCTCTGAACTTTCTCATTGTCAGATAAATGCATAATGCTTTTGTTATGGTGGTCTGTCTCATGGAGAAGTTATGTCAATGTTCATGCTTTCAAGATCTATGTTGATCATACCTATCAGGCAGCAACAAGGCATCTATCAATTCCATTGATATAGTATCTGATATTCCAGCATATCAATCAAAGTATTAGTATCTTCTTCCTTTCCAAATGCTTGATTGGTAGTCCAGAGCTGAGTACTGCTGAGAAACGACACAGTGTATTGGAGCTTTTTATCTTGCATTCTTTAGAACAATCCACAAGGAAACCAATTAAGGACTGCTTGACCATGATCGATAGTTTCCTAGTCTTGCAACATCACTACTGTGCCTCCATCTCTCCAAAATACTGGTTTATAGTGCTGCGACTGGTGGTGTAGGGAGTAATGTTATGGACATGGTGCCAAACAAGCAGGCTGTTTTATCCTGGTTAGCTCAGTTGGTCGAATGGCTGCTTTGTGATGCAGAATAACATCAACAGCACAGGTTCAAGTCCAGTAACAGTTGAGGGCACCATGAAATCCTACCTCTTTTACCTTATCTTCACCTGAGGCATGATGACATTCATGTTAAACTGACCTCTTTCTAACAAAAGAGCAGCTCTATGGTCTTCTGGGACAATGGTGACTTTAACTTTTTACTGGGTAATGTCAAGTTTTTTTGAGTGCTGTTGGTGCTGCAGTGATGAATGCAACTGTGAAGTCTTCCATCATACTTATATCTTGGATGGTGGTCAGGCTTTGAGGAGTCAAAAGGTGACTTACTTAATGCAGGATTCCTAGTCTCTGAACTGCTTTAGTAGACTCTGTACTTATAAATCTACTACAGTTCAATTACTGGTCAATGGTAATGTCCAGGATGTTGATAGTGGGAGATTCAGTGATGGCAATGTCATGGAATTTCAAGGCTTGAAGGTTAGAGTGTCTCTTGTTGGAGATGGTCATTGTTGTTTGGTAGCTTCACTAGGTTGACACCTCATTTTTAAGTACGCTTGATGCTGCTTCTGGCATGCTCTCCTGCAATCTTTCAATCATGAGTTGAACTTTCCTGATGAAGAGTTCGTGCTCAAAATGTCGACGCTTCTGGTTGATCTCCTGGCTAGATGGTAATGGTAGAGCAAGAAATGCTGTGCCATGAGATTGCAGAATTGTATTGGAGTACAATTTGGTGATGCTGATGGCCCACTGCATCATGGATGTCCAATGTTCAGTTGCTAAATTTGTTCATTTAGGACACAACATGACTGGTGAAATCTTAATGTGATAATGGGACTTATGTCTCCACACAGATTGTGCAGCAATCGTTTTTACCAATACTGACATGCACAGATGCACGCAGATTGGTGAGAATGATGATGGTGAAGTATACTTTTCCCTTTTGTTAGTTCCCTCACCACCTGCCACAGGCCCAGTCTAGCAGCTCCGTCTTTTAGTTCTCAATCAGGCAGTCAGTAGTGATGTTGCTGTACCATTCTTGGTCATGAACAATGAAGTTCCCTACTCAGAAAGCATTCCACACCCTTGCCATCCTCAGTACTTCCTCAAGTGCTTTCAACGTGCACTGATTCCTCAGACGGGGAGAGATAGTATGTGGATTGGGGGAAGGTGGTTAGGGGTGAATGGTGCTGATGTGGGTGAGAAGGGGTAAGTGGGAATCAGTAGCTGGTTGCCTTGCCCATATTTCAACTGATTCCATGAATTCTGGAATATTGAGGACTCCTAGTGCAAATCCCTCTTGATTGCATACCACTGTGTCATCATCTGCAGGATCCGTCATTCCAATAGGACAGGACATACCCAGGGTGGTGATGGTGTAGTCCGGTTTCTGGGACATATTGTGTGAGCTATGATTCTGTGACAATGCCTATATCAAGCCGTTTCTTAACTGATCTGAGGTACAGGAGAAAGTGAGGCTTTAAGATGCTGGGGGTCAGCATCAAAAAGTGTGGTGTTAGAGAAGCACAGCCAGTCAGGCAGCATCTGAAGAGCAGGAGAGTCGACATTTCAATCATGAGTTGAACTTTCCTGATGAAGAGTTCGTGCTCAAAATGTTGACCCTTCTGGTGATCTGAGGTACAACTCTCCCAGTTTTGGCACCAGCCTCCAGTAAGGAAGACTTTGCAGGATTGACAGAGGTATTTTTGACATTGTTATTTCCGATGCCTCAGTCAATGCCAGATGGTTGTTCTGGTTTCATTCCTTTTTTTTCCCTTTTGGTGGTCAATACATCTTACTGCTTTGCTCTGTATTTCAGAGGGCAGTTAAGATTCGATTATATCACTGTGGGTCTGAGTTCACTTGTAGGTCAGACCAGGTAAGAATGGTAGGAACAAATTACTGCAGATGCTTGAATCTGTGCTGAAGACAACAAATACCGGAGATCACAGCAGGTCTGATAGCATCCATGGAGAGACAGAAAGCTAATGTTTCAAAGTCTAGATGACTCTTCATTAGAGATGAAGTAAAGCGTGAAGGGGACAGCATTAATGCTACAGCTTGGAGAGGGGTGCCTATCGGCAGTGGGTGTAGGGTGCCACTGAAGAAAATATATTGATAGTTCACCGTCAGTGATTGGAATCTGAGAATCGTAGAACAATGGTGTATCTCCTGCCAGACTTGAAAGGATAGTAAGTGAGATGGGAGGAGGGGAGGACATGATAACAAGCTAAAAAAGGCGAAGATATGTTCACAATTTAAAGGTGTTGAACTTAACATTAAGTCCAGAAGGCTGTAATGGCAGGAGACACACTATTGTTCTGCCATTCTCACATTCCGATCACTTAAGCTGAACTCTGCAAACATTTTCTTCGCTGGCATCCTATACCTTCTAACCCCACCCCCATCCCCAAACTATAGCATAAATGCTGTCCCCTCCATACTTCAGTTCTGATGAAGAGTCATCTAGATTCAAAATGTTAGCGTGCTCTCTCTTCATGGATGCTGTCTAACCTGTTGTGATCTCTAGCATGTGTTGTCTTCAGGTAAGGATGGCAGTTTCCTTCCTCTAGGATAGTAGTGAAGCAGGTGAACTTTTAGGACTATCCTAAAAGTAGTAGACTTTCAATTTCAGATTTTTTTGAATTCAAATTCCACCATGTCTTGAGATTAACAGTCAAATGACAATGGCATTAGACCATCCACTCCCCAAGGTTGATAATGGCTACGGCTAAAGCATCGAGAATCTTCTTCCCTGAGATTATCAGACCATAAAAATCATCAGGAATATCAGCCCCTTAAAAACATCTATCATGACTGGGCTTATTATCGCACAAGATAATGCAGCAAATACAATTCACATGGTATACGAAAGCCATTCAAAGTTGTAAAACTAGTGTGCCAGACATTTGTTGAAATTCAGCTCCATGCTGAGGAGTTAAATTTTATTTCCTTATTATAAAAAGTCATCAGTAGCTTCATCGAAATTCAACTGGACATGTTTCAGAATACAATTTTGGCTTGAGATGAGGATCAATATGACATTGTTCCTCAGAGACAAGTTATGGCAGGAAAATAACAATATGTAATCTAAAGTAAAAGCAAAAAAAGCTGGAAATTCTCAAGAGGCCCAGCAACATCTGTGGACACAAAAGCAGAGTTAATATTACAGCTCATTATCCATTCATGGGGCATCAACTAGAAACAGGAACTGTTTCTCTCTGCAGATGCTGCCAAGTTTTTTCAGCACTTCTTGTCTTTATTTCAGATTTTCACTATCCATAGGGGTATCTTTCTTTTGTTGTAGCAATATTTCAACAGCAAAGTGATAGCATTCCTTTGAAGGATGGATGTCTCTTAGCAGATCTCTAACCAAGATGTGTGAATATTAATATAGTACTGGATTTGAATTATTTTTTGAAATAAAGTAATAACAGCAATTTTCACATATAAATCTTTATGAATGTGGCTGTAAGTCAGACAAATTCCTTTAAGTATTTTCATTTGAACTTCCTTGGTCACTTTTGTAATACATACATAACTGTGCATGACTTATATCTGTAGTGGCCAACTATTCACTTTTCAGTTATTTTTATTCCATGGAGCACTGTGTATGAATTTCAAACAAAAGTCATTAATTTCCCCAAAACATTTTGAACATTGTGTCAAAGCAAATGCCACCATTTCTTTAACATTGTTACAATCATTTAAATTGTTGATTACTGAGGTTTAAACTAAAGTACGCCTGAACTCCAATGCCTATGTAAAATTAATTCTCTTGTCTTACTGTGTACACAATCTTATTAAAAAGACATATCATCTATTTACATCTTATGTTTCTCTACTAAACTGAAAGTTATAACATGACCGTGGATGTTTTATTAAGGACATTCATATGTAAGCAAATATTCCCTCAGTTTCAGCAAAGCCTGTTACAAGAATACTTGACTGAAAAAATCCTGATTGCTCTGTACTATGTAGCAATGCAGCCTCAGAAGCATTTCTGGAAGCCATGATATTGTTCACCCTGGTTACACTGTTATTCATGCCACTCATATTGGGCACACATATGTATTAATGTAATGTATGAAGCTCTTCTCATCAGACACTGACTGACAGCAAGATTGTGAAAGTGACAAAGCAGCAGATAATATAGTCAGTCTCTTTTCATTACTGGAAAAGTAAAGAATGACAAGCTGGCATTTTCATGTGCAACTAATTGAAATTACAGTGCAGTCCAGGCCCAGCTTGAGACATACGATGGATCATGGCATCAGCAACTTTATCAGTTAAGCATAGTCAGATGGTGAGAAACCCACTCAAAGACCTAACCATCATTGGTTGCCTTTCACTCTTTGATGAGATGTGTGTGTCACTGGTAAGAGCATTATTTGTTGCCCATCTCCAAGTGCCTCTAAGTGTTCTGAGGAAGGGTCACTGAACCTGAACAATTAACTCTGACTTCTCTCCACAGGTGCTGCCAGACCTGGTGAGCTTTTCCAGTAATTTCTATTTTTGAACTAAATTACCCTTGAACTGAGTGGCTTATTCACTGCTATGAATCTGAAGTCGCATGTAGGTTAGACCAAAAGGCAATTTTCTTCCTAAAAGGACATCGGTAAACCAGATTGTTTTCACAACAATCAACAGAAGTCACATAGTCACCATTAGGCTAATTTTTCATTCTGGTTTAATTAATTGAATTCAAATTAAACCATCTACCATTGTGGAATTCAATCCTATCTTCCCAGAACATTAACCTGGGATTACTCGTCTAGTGACATTGTCAGCTTACCAGCACTTCATGCCGACTGTAACTTAAGAGTTGAGGAAAGTTTCCATCATGCATTCTGTAAAAAATGTATGTTATTTATAAAAACATCCATTTGTCCAGTTTTATTCTCTTCTGCTACTGAAAATTACAGAAGCCCTAGGACAGGAGCCAAAGAAAGGCATGATGTGTAATTTAAATGTTGTTTTTCAAAAAAAATTGCTGCAAACATTAAAAGACAGCTGGATGGATTTTTTCATTCAAACATGTGATAGATGAGATGCTGCAATGTGCCTTATGGCCAGTGGTCTCTTGGAAGTTAATAAACATCATGGGTGTGACATGAATTTCTCAGCATTTTTGCTCTGCCAGAATTAGCATAAATTTTTTCCTTATGTGTCGTTTCTTGCCTTTCCCATCATACAGAATGCATGGTGGCTGCCAGTATTGGGGATTAAATACTGAATTAAAATATAAACTTCATTTCAAAGATTCCAGCACAACATAAAATCTACGCTGACACTTCCATTGCATAAACGAGAGAGGATTGCATTAACGAGAGAGTATTGCACTATCAATATCCTTTGGGTGTGCTGTTAAACCAAAGTCCTATTTGCTTTCCCAGGTAAACTGTTTCTTCAGTGCTAGAAATCAGGCATTACTGTTAACACATGCACCTTGATTTAGAGACATAAAGTCATAGAGATGTAGAGCACAGAAAGAGATCCTTCGGTCCAACTCGTCTATGCCGATCAGACGTCCTAACCAAATCTAATCCCATTTGCCAGCACATGGCCCATATCCCTCTAAACCCTTCCTATTCAGATACCCATCCACATGTCTTTTAAATGCTGCAATTGTACAAGTCTCCACTACTTCCGCTGGCAGCTCATTCCATACACACATTACCCTCTGCTTGAAAACATTGCCCCTTAGGTCTCTTTTATGGCTTTCTCCTCTTACCCTAAACCTATGCCCTCTAGTTCTGGACTCTCCCACTCCAGAGAAAAGACCTTGTCTATTTACCCTATCTATGCCTCTCATGATTTTATGAACCTCAATAAGGTCACCACTCAGCCACGATGCTCCAGGGAAAACAGCCCCAGCATATTCAGCCTCTCCCTATACCTCAAATCCTCCAACCCTGGAAACATCCTTGTAAATCTTTTCTGAACCCTTTCAAGTTTCACAACATCTTTCCGATAGGAAGGAGACCAGAAGTGCATGCAATATTCCAACAGTGGCCTAATCAATGTCCTGTACAGCTGCAACATGACCTCCCAACTCCTGTACTCAATATTCTGACCAATAAAAGAAAGCATACCAAATGCCTTCTTCATTACCCTATCCACCTGCGACTCTACTTTCAAGAAGCCATGAACCTGCACTCCAAGGTCTCTTTGTTCAGCAACACTCCCTAGGACCTTACCATTAAGCGTACAATTCCTGCTGAATTGCTTTTCCAAAATGCAGCACTTCATATTTACCTAAATTTAACTCCATCTGCCACTCCTCAGCCCATTGGCCCACCTGATCAAGATCCCATTGTACTCTAAGGACAGTCTTTGCTGTCCACTACCCCTCCAATTTTGGTGTCATCTGCAAACTTACTAATTATGTCTCCTATGTTCACATCCAAATCTTAAGTTTCTAAAATGCAGAAGGTGAACTATGACATGAGCAAGCTTTCCACTGATTACTGTAGATCAAAACTGAAATGGCATCATTTTACTATTTACAACAAAAACAAAATGTTTCTCCTTAGTGTCCTGGCCAAACAGCCATCCCTCCATTGGCAGTCACATTTCCTACATTACAACAGTCACTGTATATCAAAACGTTATAAAGACAATTCCATCCTTCCCGTATTGGGGGTGCATTGACCGTTTCCCGCACATCTTTTGTTTTAATCCGCCAGTATAAATTTCTGAGGCATAACTCAAAAAGGAAATTTGTCCCTTACCTTTTAACCGTGAGCCTTTAAACGCATGTCAGTAATATGGCAATAAAAACCCAAACTAACGTAGCCTCTGTTTAAAGTCGCCCATATGAAATGCGACTTTTTTTTTAAATTTTAGAAATGTGAGGAGCGGGGGGAGGGGGTTGCCAATGAAACAATTTAACTCCGCGGTAACTCCAAATGAAAAGATCTTGGTAACTGTCTGGAAAGAGAGAACGCGTCTTGCAGAAATTACATTTCGACTGCAGAATTGCATGTTGACTCAGAGAATGTTAAAGGACATTTTAAATTAAACAACGCCCTGGCCAGTCTGTAGGTAAGGTACTGTGCAGGCAACAGCGTCGGAGAAAAGTTCACACACAACACGAGCGGTTCAGGAATAAAATGCAGCGCAGTAGAAGGTTAAGGGAAACATATCGCTGAGACAGCAGTAACAGAATACAACGAGAAGCTAATGTTAAGGTCAGATCTGCTTGGAAGATCGGCTGGAAGTACCAGGGCAATGGTTTTTCAAGGGCTTGTTGTAACTTTGCATCAAAGTGTCTTTTAAAAAAGTTTCTTATGACGTCCTCCACTAGCGTAAAAGGAAACATGTTACAGATATATCCAGAAAGTGTTCCAATTCAGATAATGAACACATCACCCGTATTACATTCTCCTGCTACATATTTTCGTTCGTGCTGCTTCTGAATTTCACTCGTACAAGGGCTAGTCTCACGTGTATAAAAAACAAACAACATCTTATAGATAAATCTTTCTCTGAGCAGAAGGACAAGTCCTCTGACCGGCGCACATGCGCGGAGCTCCTGTCAGAGCTGCCCTGAGGGAGGGGATCCTAGTTGAAGGCTCAGTCTGTAAAGTGAGTGGGCGGCCGGGCAGCTACTCAGGGAAACACCGTTAGCCGAGCGGTACTTTGCTCATCTGTACATTTCCTCCAAGCTGGACCTTTCAGAGCGGGCAAGTACAACCAGTTCAGGTAACCTACCCCGCGGGCACTCTCATCCACCGATCACACTCTGCACTATTCTTCCAACCCTGAATTGCTTTCTCCCAGCACCTCTGAGCAGTTGAATCAGATTATTCCAGGATATGTGCTTCAGAAGGGAATATGTTCCAGATAAGTGACAGTGCCCACGTTTGTACAGACAACCGGGTTGTTAAAAAATAGTTATTAAATGTGGGCGTCAGTCCCATTTCATTTCTATTTGCTGCTTGCTTTCAGCATGGGTCTTGTCCAGGCGAGACAGAATCTTTAACATTGACTCACCTTTTCCCAAAACTTTTGTTTTCTAATGAAGGTGAATTCTGCCCTGAAAAGGCACCTGGAAAAAGGACGGGTGAGGGAGCTGGGTAAGGGAGAGAAGTTTTTAAAAACAATTAGTTTATTTGTTGACCAAGGAAGTTTACCAAGAAGTGGTGATTGAATGTGTTTGATATATTTTGGACGTTCTCTGATGTGTCTGATTCTGAGGCAATCATGGCAGCACCAATGGGTTCTTTGTCCATTAAGTGACTGAGGTAGGGTTGCTTTTTCAGAGTGTTTAGCAGAGCTTCACTCATAACTAGGGGTAAATAATTGAGGGTGGAGTCTCTTGATGAGTCACCAAAAAACCCAGTGAAACGATCTGAGAGTGTGGACTGAAATCCCACCAGATACTGCAGATGGTGCAATTATTCTGGAATATTTCTTTTAGAGAAAGAAATCTGCCCTCTTCACCTACGTGACTCCAGATGCACAAGAAGGTATTTGACTCTTTAAGTTTTCTCTGACATGGCCTAGTAGGCCACTCAGTTCAAGGACATTTAGGGTCTTGCGGTCTTGCAGGCCTTGTCCCACCAACGAATACAGTTAATGAGACTGTCATGTTGTCAGCTTTTTGACATTGGCCACTAACATGAGAGGTGACCCAGTATCAAGAGTCAAAAAGTGTGGTGCTGGAAAGCACAGCTGGTCAGGCAGCATTCGAGGAGCAGGAGAGTCAATATTTTGAGCATAAGCTCTTCGTCAGGAAGGTGGGATGGGGGGGGGGGGGGGGAGTGTGCCAAGTGGGTTGAGAGATAAATGGAAGGGGGGGGGGGTGAGACTGGGGGTAAGGTAGCTAGGAATGCAATAAGTCTCAGTGTGTCCAAAACATGTTACAAGAATTGCAATATGTGGATCATAGTTCACGCACTCAAAGATCATTGCTTGAGCAACTGGAGAGAGAAGGACTGTGTAGCCTGAGCTGTGGAAGGAAGGGTCCATGCCTGAACTCTTCATACACTGAGCTTCTGAAACCATTGGTAGTGTACCTTCACCAAGTACACTGCAGCAGTTGAACAGGCTACTCCCTGCAACCTTCTCAAGGGCAATCAAGGATGGTCCAGCAAGTGAAGATGACATTCCATGAAAGAATATTTTTTTTTAAGAAAGCAAATGAATTTGTAGCTCAGATGAGTCTGCCTCTCCACAGCAGTAATCGTAATGAAACCAAAACAGAGATTGGTGGAGAAACTCAGCACATCTGGCAGCATCTGTAAAAATCAGCATTTAACATTCAGCTGAAGATTCGCAGGATTTAAAATGTTGAGTTGCTCTCCCCTCACAAGTGTTGCCAGACCTGGTAAGATTCTTTAGCAATTTCTGTTTTGGTTTCAGATCTTCAGCATTTGCAATTATTTGCTTTTGTTTAGTAATGAGATGTACCAACCCTGTTCCTACCTTTCTGTGTTCCCCTTTGCCTTTCTAATATATTTTTGTAATTGTTGTGGTCTCTGTTTCTATTTCTAGCTCTTGTAGGTGCATTTCTCAGCATTTATAATCCTCACTGTCTTAAATTACCTCTAATAAACATCCTTGAGCCTCAGTGGCAGTATTCTCCTCTCTAAGTCAGAGTTTTATAGAGTTTGAAAACTTTCCCCAAGATTTCAGCACAAGAATTGAGGCTGATACTCCACTGCAGGTCTGACTGAATGTTGCACCATTGGAAGTGAGATCTTTTAGATGATATATTTCCCACAGACTTGTTTTCTCTCAGAAATGTATGTTTAAGTTCCCATGATGCTATTTTAAATTGTAGCAGTCCAGCCCCTGATGTCCCACCTGAAATGAATCCCTCAATCAACATTACAAAAACAGACTAATGGCCAATAATGCAGTTTGTGGGAGTTTGCTGCTACTTCTCCTACATAAGATCAGTGGCTATCTTTCAAAAATATTTGATTAGTGGCAAAGAGTTTTGGCATTCTGGAAGTTATGAAAGGCACTTTATTCATAAATATTTATATTCTTTCTGTTTCTATGCTACCAATTTGAGCCTTCCTCAGTTGCTGAAAACTGTTTGTTCCCATTTACTATATTTACACATCTGTATCAATTCAACTCATAATCTCTTTCAATGTGGGCAGATTGATTCCTGATGTTAACACAATTCAGTAGAATTACTCTCTGAATTTTTTTTTTCTGAGCCTTAAAGGAAATACACCTGCCCAGAGTTGGTCAAGTTTTCTTGCACAATTATGTTCTTCTCATCTCATGGATCAATTGATACCCCAGTAAAATGCTAAATTTTACGGACATGTGGCAGGAGGTTTTGCTATCTACCCACCATAATCATCCCGGCTCCTAATTCCAGACACCATATTGAAAAGGTACCCAAACACCACTTAGCTTTCTCCTACCCAGGAGTACCGCTCAATCTCTGTTCATCATTCCCATCCACCTCTGCAGATGTCAGAGACTGGAAAAATGCAATGCCCGTGTTTCAGTAACACACCCCAGAGGTTCTGCTGTAGGTTGATCAAGAGAGAAGGCACATGCTTTTCCCCTTGGGATGGTAACAGGAAGCCATCTCACTTGTCAAAGATAGCATGGGCAGAGATGACTGCAGAGGTTTGTATCCATGGGAATTCATGAGAACCTGGTTCCAATGCATAAGATGGTGATTGATTTGCTGTACTCTGCTTGGGTATGTATTACTGTCTACTTGGTTCATCCCACTATGCATGTAAATTAAGATTTGTTAGATTGTCACTGCCGAGGATTGTCACATGCAAGATTGTGTGCCAGGCTTTTCCATAAGGTGTCTCCTGTCAGTCACTTCCTTGCAGCTATCGATGTAGCACCAATTGTACGACAGAGCTACTGGCTGTCACACATCTGCCATGGGTCACACTTAAAACATTAAATGAACTACAGCACTCAGCAGCTCATGCAATGTCAGCTGACTGACCTTCAGCACAACAAGGGGAATGTCTAATTCTGGGTACGTTTCACCAAAGTCTTAAATGGGACAAAGATACAACCATAAAAGATTACTTTGGAATGAATACCTCACCAATGTCTGAGGCACACATGTCGCATGATGCTTTATTGGTTTGCATCAACTCTAGTTCTTTGAGTCCTAACTTCCCCCGACCAGATTATTCTTGCCAGTAACAAACACCGACATTCACAGCTCTGGGAATGGCCATCTCTATCTCTGTCAATTTATATGGGCGTAGTGCTCCTGCCTGCATGCTAATGTCTTTTCATGCTTCTCTCCTCCTGCAGGTGAAGTATGGGCACAACCCAGTGTGAATGTGCACAGATAGGGTTTGGGGGTGAAGTGATGACACGTGGCATAAGGATACCTACTGCCCTTTGGGAAGTAGGCAGCCACATTGACAAGGCAGGAAAGGGAACATTCCTATTGTATTAAAGCCATTTCCTGTATACCCAATTGTATCAGGGAAGCCAGCATTCTCTGTGGAATGTACAATTCCGAACTCACCCAGCTTGAAAAGCTACATTGTAGCAACATTCATTTCTCCCTCGCAAAAAGGGAAGGGCTTGTGGAAAGGTCTTCATGAGGTTCTCTCAGCACAGTTCAGGGGTTATTGAAAAGCAATTTCAGGTACTGCCTCGGACAAAGAGACAGAAATAGGGCACTTTTCATTATAGGAGTTCTGATGGTTAGCTGTCTTGAAGAGAATTCAACTGAAATATGGTTCTGTCTCATGGAAAATAGGTTGAGTATTTTATTATCTCTGTGCTTTAGAAGTAATTTTAGTGAGCTGTGCAAAAGGCAGAGAGTAGACTCTATGAAGTACTGATTTTAAACTGTATTACAAGGAAGGCAACTGAGCTGCAAATAGTTCTGTATAGAGGACAGTGGATGAAGTCCAAAGAACACGTGATATTTCTCTGCTGTAACATGTCAGGTTGAGTTCTATAAGTTATTAGGTGGCTAGATATTGCAGTCAGGGCTTAGGAACGTTCTGGAAGTTGTGGTGCTCACAAGAGTGCAGGCACCACTAATTGGCCAGTATACCTGAGAGTGGGGGTTTAAAAGCAACAAACAGTGCTTGCTTGATCCAGTTCAGCAAGGTAGAAACTCAGGAATAATGCAAGATTTACCTTGGTGAAGCTAGCTTTTGGTGAAAAACTGGTGTTATGCCATTGAAGCCCAATTTTCAGGTTTGGTGGGAGCATGGGCCAGATTGGGAGATGATTGACCAGAATAGCAGCAGTATTTGAGGTAATCCATGATTGAATGGCTCTTAGAGTCACAGAAATGTACAAGCATGGAAACAGACCCTTCAGTCCAACCCATCCATGCCGATCAGCTTTCCTAGATAAATCTACTCCCATTTGCCAGCATTTGACCCACATCTCTCTAAAACCTTTCTATTGATATACCCATCCAGATACCTTTTAAATGTTGCAATTTAAAAGAGCTCCCACCACTTCCTCTGGAAGCTCATTCCATACACATACCACCGTCTGCGTGAAAAAGTTACCCCTTAGGTCCTTTTTAAATCTTTCTCCTCTCACTTTAAATCTATGCTGTCTAGATTTGGACTTCCCCCACCCCGAGGGAATGACTTTGTCTATTTACCCTACCTATGCCCCTCATGATTTTATAAGCCTCTATAAGGTCACCCCTCAGCCTTTGATACTCCAGGGAAAGTAACACCAGCCTGTTTAGCCTCTCCTTATAGCTCAAACTCTCCAACCCAAGCAACATCTTTGAAAATCTTTTCTGGACCCTTGCAATTTTCGCAACATCCTTCCTATAGCAGGGAGACCAGAGTTAAATGCAGTATTCCAAAAGTGGCCAAACCAATGTCCTGTACAGCCAAAACCTGACCTGCCAACTTGTATACTCAGTGCAGTGACTAACAAAGGCAAGCACATCAAATGCCTTCTTCACTATCTTATCTGCCTGTGATTTTACTTGCAAGGAGCTATGAACCTGGGCTCTATCTCCAACTATTGTTTATTCTCCCACCATTGCTTCCCCAGCCCCCCCCCACCACCACTTTATTCATAAATACCAGCCTTTTCCTAACTGCCATCAGTTTTGAGGGAGGGTCACTGGACCTGAAACATTAATTCTGATTTCTTTCTATGGATGCTGTCAGACTTGCTGAGTTTTTTCTGAGTTTAAGGACTTTGTTTATGGATTAATTCAAATGCTACTTGAATACAGTTAGGTAAAAGGTAGGGGAGGTTTTCAAATTGCCACTTTAAGGCAGCCAATAAAACTGTGCTGGAACATGTAAGGGCCAGTCTTTAGGGTGGAGGCGCATATTTCTGATTGGTCTATAGACGCTGCAATTGTTCACAAAATTAAAAATTACACAACGCCAGGTTATAGTGCAACAGGTTTAATTAGAAGCACTACCTTTTGGAGTGCTGCTCCTTCATCAGGTGGTTGTGGAGTACACGATTGTATGATACAGAATTTATAGCAAAAAAAAATCATTGTTCACAAAGAGTGTGTAGTCACAGCATCGCTTTTCTTGGTTGCATGGCACTCAGTTGATTAGAAACATTCAACAAATAATTAACAGCATGCATTTAATAAAAAGCATTGCTTTGTTAATACCAAGTTTTGTATTTTAATTATTTTTAGACAGTGCAATGACATTATACTCTCAAATAGCTGAGGACAGTGTTTTGGACTAATTTAACAGATGGTCTGTATTGCACTTGACTGTTTGTTTGCTCCTCAAATACCTCATTTGGCCGCGGGTTTGGATCCAATTTGATGACCAATTTTTTTTTAGTAAATTGTGTGAATTTAAATAAGCAGCTGGTACATGGTGTTATATAATTTGCATTCGTGTCCCTACCCTGAAAGCCTAACATCGAAGCTTACAAAAGAATGACATAGTGATTTGTTTTACTAGCAGTGACTCAGAATGTGCATTACCAGAATTAAAACCACAAACATAACTTAAGCACTGCATTAGTATCTTAAGAATATAGAGATGAGCTGGATTGTACTGTCTAAATTTACTCTGTCCTGCTGTGAAAGAAGACAATGAAATTTTAGTTAGCTGTATTTTCTTACTAAATTTACATCTTGAATAACTGTTGTTCATTAATACGTTGTTCGAAACAAGATTGTATATACTATTTAACTTGACTTGAGACAATTGAAAAATATTTAATGTTTGTACAGTTTGGATAATGAAACAGAAAGGTGAGGAATATTAATAAATGTAATGTAAGATATTGGATACTTACCACAGAAATGTAATCTTTTCGTATTAATAAGCAAACTCCAATCTCTGAGAGGGAAAGGTTAGAGAGAATGATGTATTTACCAAAAATAAGATGCTGATGCAATCCAATTTGAAAAAGACATTGTGGAAATTTTCAACAAGTCCGACAACTTCTTTGGAGAGAGAGAAACAGATTTGCCATTTTACATTGATGTTTTATCAGAAATGTTCTGCCAGCTTTGTTGAATATTTCTGATGTTTTCTATTTTTAATTTCAGATTTCCAGCATCTGCAGTATTTAGCTTTTGCAGTAGTCCAATGTGAGTTAGACATTTATCACTGCCATTTTTGTTACAGCCTCTGCCTATTAGCATGGCCACATACACAATTTAACAAGACTGAATGTGTACCAACACACACAGATGGATGGGATTAGGAAGTTATGTTCGCAACACCCCCTTGGATCTACCAAGCATTGGTAAAACAAACATATATGGCCGAGATAGTGAAGATGGTTTTAACTGGCTCATTAATAATTTCCCAAAAAACCATGGATGTGCCATCTGCACAGACTTGAAACTTAAGTAATATTGAAACTTAAATACTTGCTGTGAGTCAACGTTATTGCACAGTAAAATTTATCTCTGTTTTGACTATGATTTTCTAATTCCAACATCATGGAAGTGGAGGGGAGCCAGAATGTCACAGCTTCATCTGAGAACAGGACAGTACTCTCCACAGTTCTGATTGGATTAGTATTAGGAATGATTATAATAATAACCATCTTTGGGAATGTGCTGGTGTGCCTAGCGGTTGGATTGAACCGGAAACTCCAGAACCACACAAACTGTTTCATTGTGTCCCTGGCTGCTACAGATCTACTGCTGGGTTTGCTGGTCCTACCATTTTCAGCTATCTCAGAGTTGTTTGAATGGCCATTTGGAGACACCTTCTGCAACATCTACACCAGTTTGGATGTCATGCTGTGTACGGCTTCCATCCTCAATCTGTTCATGATCAGTCTGGACCGTTACTATGCTGTGACAGCTCCGCTGAGATATTCCGTGCTTATTACTCGCAACAGAGTTGTCATCTCCCTCAGTCTTATCTGGTGCATTTCAATCATGGTGTCTTTCTTGCCTATCAACTTAGGTTGGAATACCAAAGACTTATCAGTGCAAAGCTTAGCCAAAACCAATCGTTGCCACTTAGAGCTCAACAAAGGGTATGCCCTCATAGATGCTTTCATCACCTTCTACATCCCTTTGCCCATCATGTGCCTGACTTATTATCGAATATTCAAAATAGCAAGGGAACAGGCCAAACGAATCAACACTGTCACTGGATGCACAGCACTGAACCGATCACTGCCAACTGTGAAGGAGCATAAAGCAACTGTAACACTAGCGACAGTGATGGGAGTCTTCATCATTTGTTGGTTCCCTTATTTCACAGTGTTTACCCATGAAGGGATTTCGGGGAGACCAGCCAACAAGACTGTCTTTGCTGTGGTCCTGTGGTTGGGTTATGTCAACTCAGCCCTGAACCCTATTCTTTATGCCACCCTCAACCGGGATTTCCGCAAAGCGTATGAAAAGCTACTGCGCTGCAAGAGGAGGAACTCCTACCACAAAGACTCACCTAACAACCCTCTGAGCCACCAGCCACTACACAACTGGGACCTGAGGAATGAACAGTGCCACCAACTGGGTCCAGACTCGGAAGAGAATGAGCTCACTTCAGAAGACAGGAACGGTGAAAATGTTGCTTCCTACAAGGATGATTCGGAAAGGTAACATTCTAATTTTCTTGTACTTTTAAGCACTTGATTTCTTTGCAGTTTTCAATGCTCCTAATGTTTGCTAATGTAAAAATATCAGGTTAGTATGTCAATTTCTGAATGCCAAGTGTATGACAGAATGATACCATATCAGCGTAACAGTACTTGCTTCACTTTGCCTAATTGTGTGACTGTGCCTAATTGTATTCTCAAGAATGGAAGGGTTTTGATTTCTCATAAGACAAGCTTAATTACATAACAATGAACCAAGCAGAATGCATGTGCTGACAATTGTCAAAAAAAATCACCACCACTGATTTATTATCAACATTCATTACCACCTTAAAGATAAAATTATAACTTCTTTATCTTGTATCAGCAATGGACATCATAGAAAGTGTCATAACGGAATTCCTTTACCACGAGACCATAAGATGTAGGAACAGGATTCGACCATTTGACCCATCGAGCCTGTTCTGCCATTTGATCATGGCTGACGTTTCTCAACCCCATTTCTCGCCATAAGCCTTGATCACTTTACCAATCAATAACTTATCTATCTCTGTCTTATACATGCTCAATGACTTGGCCTCCACAGTTTACAGTGGTGGTGAGTTCCACAGATTCACCACCCTCTGTCTGAAAAAGTTCCAATTCACCTTGGTTCTAAAGAGTCATCCCTTCACTCTTTGGCTGAGACTTTGGGTCCTAGACTCCCCTACTAGTGGAAACATCTTCTCCATGTCCTATTAGTCCAAGTCTTTCAGTATTCTGTTTCAATGAGATCCCTCTAAACTCCCTCAAGTACAGACCCAGAGTCCTCAAATGCTGCTCATATAACAAGCCCTTTATCTCCAAGATCATTCTTGTAAATCCCCTCTGGATCCCCTCCAATGCTAACACATCCTTCCTTAGACATGGGGCCCAAAACTGCTCACAATATTCCAAACACAGTCTGACCACAGTCCTGTACAACTTCAACAGTGTATCTCTGCTCTTGTACTCTAGCCGTCTTGAAATGGATGCTAACATTGCATTTGCCTTCCTATCTGCCAACTGAATTTATATGTTAACCATAAAAGAATCCTGAACTAGAAGTCCCAAGTCCCTTTGTGCTTCAGACTTTGAAGCATTTTCCCATTTAGAAAATAGTCTACTCCTCAATTCTTCCTACCAAAGTGAAAAACCCTATGTTTTCCTACATTGTATTCCACCTGCCACTGTTTGCCCACTTCCTTAGCCTGTTCAAGTCTTTCTGCAGTCTCCTCAACTCTCCCTTCCCATCCATCTACCTTTGTGTCATCTGAAAACTGTATGCCCTCAGTGTAACACTGCAACTACAGTAATAGTTAAATTAGGAAAGGAAAAAATATGTTCGTGGAATTCTTAGTGCCCCTAGAATTTCTCATAGTGCTCCTAATATTAGATCTTACTTGTAAACGTCATGTTTAACTTATGCCTCCTCCATAGCTTACATCAACGTTTCCCGCCATTCTTTCCTCACATGAATTGATGTCAACACTCTACGAAATAACATACTCATGAGTAAACTTTGATGATGTTCATGCTTTTCTCTTGTGGTCTCAGTTATCAATCAGATGGAAAAAAAATGATCATTGCTTATGGTAAAACCTTACATCAGCTAAGGTGTACAATGTAACTGGTCCTGTTCCCCTGTTTCTTTCTGTCAAAGCTCTGCAATTTGTTTTGTGTTTAGTGATTTATTTATTAAATAGTTGCTATCGAATCTGTCTACCCCACCTTTTCAGAGGGCAGTGCTGCATTTGAGAATGTCTTTGGCTTTCTGCATCATCACTTCTTAATCTGTACTTCTTCCACAGTTCTTTCTTGCAGCAAGAATAGAGTTCCACTTTAGGAGATGCATTAATTGGTGCAAACCTTAAATGAACCTAAGCTCTCTGCTGAGCATGCAGCCAGTTAGTATTGCCTTGAATGCCAGGTTGCCTGTCACACCATGGAGATAAGCAGAGTGAAGTGTGTGTGCTACCTGTATCGTTTCTATTGGGTGTGGTGTAATCTCACATACAATCTCTGCACCCACTAATAAGCCAATGAAATGTTAGAATTTTTACTGTTTAATGTTTGCTGTAAATTGCTTTCAAAATCTTCTATGTTTATGGACAACTCAAATACAGCTCGCTCCACTTTAACCAATCTCTGAAATATAATCAAAGTCTGGCCTGTTCACAATCCATAGAATGAAAAGATATGCTGAGTACAATTTGTGAAATTTAAAGTCTCACTCTTCCATCCACACGTTAGTATTTCATTTGGTTAACTTCACTTATTATTAAATATTTAGCATTTAAATATTTACTGGTCAGCTCAATTGGTAATGTATTTAGGGAATCATTTAAAACAGAAATCGTGCACAGTGACAAAGAAGACTAACTTAACCAAAGCCAGTTGGCAGCATCCGTTTCAGGCAGCACATTGAAATGGCATGCTAAAACACTCATATGGATATGGTATAGTACAATTGAGTCAGCACTGATTTAATTTTTTTTGGTACTTGATAATATATATATTGGTTTTATGGCAAGGTTTTTAATAGTCTGTCACTCAATCAGGTGGCCCACCAGATTGAAGCACACTGAGGAGGCAGCTCGCTTCTGAAGTGATTTGAAAAAAGGCTAATCTGGAAGAAGGGTGATGTGATTACACTGCATCCATACATCAAAGATAAACAATTCAAGTGTCTCAGCTTCAGAGAGGGAGAACTGTAAATAATTGGGAAGAGACAGACTAATTACAAAAAGAATTTTGGAGATAGGCTGAAGAGTATAAAGGTCAAAAGGTGTGCTGCTGGAAAAGCACGACTGGTCAGGCAGCATCCGAAGGGGAAGGAGAGTTGACATTTCGAGCATAAGCTCTTCATCAGGAATGAGGGCATGGCCCAAGGAGGCTGAGAGATAAATGGGAAAGGGGTGGGGCTGAGGGGAAGGTAGCTGGGAATGCGATAGGTATATGAAGGCGGGAGGTGGTGGCGATAGGTCAGAGAGGGAGATGGAGCGGATAGGTGGGAACAAAGATGGACAGGCGGGACAGTTCAAGAAGTTTAGTGCTGAGTTAGAAGGTTAGATCTAGGATAAGGTGGGGGGAGGAGAAAAGAGGAAACTGGTAAAATCCATGTTGATTCCATGTGGTTGGAAGGTCGCAAGGTAAAAGATGAGGTGTTCTTCCTCCAGGCATTGGGTAGCTGGAGTTTGGTGGTGGAGGAGGCCCAGGGCTTGCATGTCCTTGGTGGAGTGGGAAGGGGAGTTAGTGTTTGGCCACAGGGTAGTGGGGTTGTAAAGTAGATGATGCGTATGTCATCTACTGTGTCTGTTGCTCTTGTTGTGGTCTCCTCTCCATCAGGGAGACAGGACACTAACTTGCAGAACGTTTCAGAGAACATTTCTGGGACACACGGACTAAATAACCCCACCGCCCTGTGACAAAACAACTCCCCTTCCCACTTTGTCAAGGACATGCAAGTGCTGGGCCTCCTCTCCCACCATACTCTAGCCACCCGACGCCTGGAGAAAGAACGCCTCATCTTCTGCCTTGGGACCCTTCAACCACAATAGGATCAATGTGGATTTCACTAGTTTCCTCACTTCCCCTCGCCCAACCTTATCCCAGTTCCAATCTCCCAACTGGACAATACCTTCTTGAACTGTCCTACCTATCCATCTTCCTTCTCACCTATTCGCTCCACTTTCCTCTCTGATCTATCACATCACCCCCACCCCCCCCCACCTTCATCTACCTATCGCATTCCCAGATACCTTCCACCACCCCTCTCCCATTTATCTCTCAGCCTCCTTGGGCCACCCTCTTGTTCCTGATGAAGAGCTAAAGTTCGAAACGTTGACTCTCCTGTTCTTCGGATGCTGCCTGACAGGCTGTGCTTTTCCAGCACCACATTTTTCAACTTTGATTTCCAGCATCTGTCATCCCCAGTTTCTCCTAAAGAGTATAAAAATACAGGGAATATAAGTCAAATGGTTCTAATTTGCTAGATGCAACACAGGATAAGTATCTGGAGATAATGATGGTTAGCTCGCTCAAATCAGCAAAAACATATGCAACCAATTCAATGTAGTGGGAAGAAAAGGAATGGTACTTTAGGATGTACTGTATAGCTAGGGGAGTAGAAACAATTCCCATTTGACAACTAGTTTTTGTCTAACACTGATATCTGGAGTGGCTTACACACCTCTGATCACCATACTGCAGGTAGTTATCTTGATTTTAGTGTTAACTAAGCTGATACCTAGTTTAAGGCATTTAGCTATGAAGAAAAGTTTAAATTAGGTTACTTACAGTGTGGAAACAGGCCCTTTGGCCCAACAAGTCCACGCCGACCTGCCGAAGCGCAACCCACCCATACCCCTACATTTACCCCTTCACCTAACACCACGGGCAATTTAGCATGGTCAATTCACCTGACCTGCACATCTTTTGGACTGTGGGAGGAAACCGGAGCACCCGGAGGAAACCCACGCAGACACGGGGAGAATGTGCAAACTCCACACAGTCAGTCACCTGAGGTGGGAATGGAACCTGGGTCTCTGGCACTGTAAGGCAGCAGTGTGAAATTCTTTACATGGGAATTTGAGAGCTGGGTTCATGAATTGAAGGAGATTTGAAAAACAGGGAAAGGCAAACCATATACAAGAGAACATGAATGAACTAGGAAGGTGGCTAATGTGTAGCAACATAATATTTAAGATTAGATTACCTACAGTGCGGAAACAGGTCCTTCGGCCCAACAAGTCCACACTGACTCTCCGAAGAGCACCCAGACCCATTCGCCTACTCATGCACCTATCACTATGGGCAATTTAGCATGACCAATTCACCTGACCCGCACATCTTTGGACTGTGGAAGGAAACCGGACCATCCAGAGGAAACCCATGCTGACACAAGGAGAATGTGCAGACTCCACACAGACAGTCGCCCGAGGCTGGAATCGAATCTGGGTCCCTGAATGGACTGGACATTGGATGGGGTATCCAAATTAATTGCAAGAGTTTTTACAGAAATTTCTTGTCTGATTAAAAGGGGTGAGAGGAATGGACAGCAAAGCATAGAGAGGCCCCCAGAGGGTAATTGTCCCCTTTTGTTTGAGAAGCAGTAAAACAATGACAGGAGCAAAGGCCTTTTGCCTGTTGCTTATAAACATTAGATCTGCTGCAGCCTTCTGGTCTACAATATGCAGTTGCATTTGCTCTTGCTTCAGGGACAAATTTGAGGAGTTCATATGAGATCCTCCAGACTGGCATCTGGGTGATCAGACAGGGGAGAGAAATACCAGGGCCAATACATCCACTGCCCTTGGCACAATAAGTTCAGGTTACACCTTTGTACTGCAGAGAAATTAATTTTTCATTCAGCAACTGGGTAGGGGATTATTGGCAGCACCACCTTCATTGCCTTAATGAATCAGGTCTTTCCAAGTCATCGCATAAGCTGAGACTGCACAGGTCTGTCAGTAGAGTGTATTGTTTTAAAATCATGAGTGTGGAATTCCCTGCTGAATTCCATGGTTGAGATGGAAACCTTCAACTAATTTAAATGATCGTGTCTCTGCACATGAAGGGCTGTAACCCACAAGGCTATACTGTATTCAGGTGCTGGTAAGTGGAATAATAATAGACAGCTAGTGCTGACACAGTGGGATGAATGCCGCTTTCAGTATTGTATCTTTTCTATGGTTCCATGTTCCATGTGTGCACAAGCATAAATGTTTATAGTTGTTGGTCAGAAAGGATGCATTGACTTTGGCCCTTTTAATTGGAGAAGAATGAATCAACATCTGGAACTTAAAATGACTATTTTTGTGTTGAAAGCAGTCCAAATATTGTCTTTTTTAGCAATATCCCCAGTTAAAGAACAGACTAAAAACAGATGGACCAGCACAAAATGAAGTTTGGGCAAACATGTGAAAAGTTATTTTGGATGCATTAAGAGAGTAAACTTTGGAAATTTGCATCTTTATGGATGACAGAAAGGCCAGTCTTGGAACTCTAAAGTAATGTTAATATGACCTATTGCATAGCTAACTAAGAAGAACTGAATGTTAAAAAGATTGATTCCAGCACTTTCTTATGTGTACATTCTTATTTGCAGGATCTGTTTCAATGCTTTTATCTGTTTGTCTTATGTCTCTCAGTATTTAATTTTGATTTTATCTGAGCTGGTGCTTTATTTGTTTCTATGCTTTAGCAAGTTCCAGCATTCAATTATTTTTTCCAGCCTCAGCTATGTCATTGTTTCCCTTCCCTCAGTTCCACCCAACTTTCTGAATGTTATCATGTCTTGTGTTTGTTTTTTCTCTTAGGAATCAGATGCTTTCTGGAAGTTCTTCATGAGCACTTTGACTTCTTATTCTTCCTTTGCTGGGGAGTGGGAAACAGACCTTTACAGATCTCCAGATACTTATCCGGTCTTGTGTCCAGTAAATTAGAGCCATTTGATTTATATTCCCTGTAATTTTATACTCTTTTTAGCCTCCAAATATCATTGATTTGTCTGTAGTGTGGACTCTACAGTTGACACAGCATTCAATGTACTTAATCACAATATTTCCTTCCCTAATATTTGGTTCCTCTTTCACAAAAAATACTTTCGCAGAAACAAAATTATAGCTAATGTTCGTGGTTCAATCTAAAATGCATGCTAATCAATAATATTTAAATAAAATAAATTCCAAAGTATGATGACTGTTATGGAATGAAAAGACATTAAATAACATAATTTGACATGCTATCCAATACAGTCATTCTATCCTTGTTTTGTCAATACACTGATGTATGAGGAAATCAGTTTAAGATCAGGAAATATCATGAAAGCTTTATTGTTCCTAATTATAAAATAATGTTGTGTCTTTGATCTAAAGTTTCATTTTGAAATATAACAGGAAGTAACTCTGCAGACTGGTTATAGTATGATTCATGTGAAATATAATTTTCATCTTGAATTATAATATACAGGAGAATTTTTTTCAGTCAAGTATGGTTGAGTCAGCTTTAATGGGTATGAAGACAGGATTGTATGGTATCTTAAAAAAAAGCGTTGATAACAATGATGTTATTTAACTACCAACACAATTCTGCCAACATTCATCAGGTACCTGCTGATTAAATTTCTATTAAAAACATAAATTGCTGGAGAAACTCAGATTTCAATTCAGGTTCTGAAGAAGATTGCAGTTCTCGAAATGTTAACTCTGTTTTCTCTTCACAGATGCTGGCAAACCTGCTGAGTTTCTCCAGCAATTCTTGTTTTCTTGAATCTCTGGCATCCACAGTTCTTTGTTTTATTATATTAATAGGTTTCAATGCTGGCAGTATGCAAAGATGTACAAAGGGGGAATTTATAACAGTGATCTACTTAAATATTGTGAATAAAAGTGAAAATGCTGACGTAATATGCTGCAAGTTCACTAAAGTGATTGATATGTTTCCTCCTAGGAGGAAACATATCAATCAAATAAGCAGACATGATACAATCGGAGTGCTTTGAAAATTGACTGAAGGTTACCTTTGTTTACTAGAACTAGGTCAATTGTAAATGTCATTAAAACATCTGTTATGTCAAGCAAAATCATTCAAGGTTTAAAATGGCTCAGGATTCATTGCGACTTTGTGATGGTCTTGACCTTTAACTTGGATAAGTAGGACTGGGGTATATATTTTAAAGTTCATGTGCATGGTGTGGGCATTCCTATCAAGGCCAGCATTTATTGCCTATCCCTAAATACCCAGAGTCAATGAAAAGTCTGGGAGTCTGGAATCACAGGTAGGCATGACAAAGTAAGGGTAGCAGTCACCTTCCTGAAAGAACATAAGTGAAGCTGATAGACTTTTTCAACATCAGTAATGGTTCCATGGTCATTATTAGATTCTTAATTCCAGATTTTTATTGGATTTAAATTCCATGTTCTGTCATGAACCCAGGTCCCCAGAACATTACCTGAGTCTCTGGATTAATAGTCTAGTGTCGATACTACAAGGCCGTTGCCTTCTGGGGTCAATCTGATGAATTGCACATTTAAGACTGATGTTAAGAGGCATCTATTTACACATACATTGAATGATTTAGGAAATAGCAAGGTGGAGGCAATAATCCAAAATTGAAATATGGTATGTGCGCTGTCCCTGAAGGCAGATTGGTGATTCATTGTTTGCTGATGGTTCATCGTTAGCCATTTCTCTTGGCGATTTTCTGTTTATGCGACAAGAGAATGAAATGCAGGTATTAAGAGATCTAAAATACAGGCAGAAAATGATAGAGAAACTCAGTGCTATGAAAAGCGAAACAGAATTAACCTTCTAAATCCAGTGACCCTTTCTGTTTTTTCTCCCCATAGATACTGCCAGACTGCTGAGTAGTTTCTCCAGCACTTTCTGTCTTTGTTTCAACTTTTTGTCAGTGCTGGCGTGTCATTGCCTTCCCTTCTCAGGTGTAGAGTGAGAGAGCAGTTTCCAAGACTAGCTCAGCTAGAACATGAATCAAACCTGTTATTTGACATTATTCTGAACCATATGCTAGCTGCCCCAGCTACTTTTTGGGAACAGTAATATGCTGTAATTCATGATCTTTAGCTTCCATTAACAAGGATAAAGCAAGTTAATCTGTTAAGAGAGCTTTGTTTATTTATAATTACCTTGTGATGAATACGTAGAAACTGCATAGGATAATATTGGGGGCTATTAGTTTAATAATTGGGTACCAAGAATTATGGAACAAATTATAAAGTTACTCAGATATGCAATCAATGTATTCTCCAGTAGGAAGTTTGATTTATCAGACATGTAAAGTCCTTATCATTCGATTTTCTGTATTTTTGATAGTGGACTAAGATGCAAAAAGAAACTGTTTTAAAGCCAAGAATTGTGAAAGGAATTGCTGTGTTTTCAAAAACAAGTTACTGAAACTCATCATCTATGGTGTTTGCACTAATGCTTTGCTCACGTAGTAGGGGAAACCATTTATAGATGGCCTATCATGGTGTGTACACCAAGTGAGTTTTGGCCAGCAGCAAGTAGTGATTTGGTTTTTACAATTGTACCCAGTTGTGGATGCCAATCATCATCAATCTGGCAATAGCTATCTGATTGATTCCTGGATAACTTAATATTTTGTGGATGTAAACAATATAATGAGAATCCTTGGATCTCTGACATTGACCCTCTTTGCTTTATAAATAACTGAAGCCCAACAAATCCAGTGATTGACAGCGCAGTTAGTGTACCATTTGCTCTGTGCATCCTGCAAAGGAAGTGAACAAACTTGGAGAAATGAGATTGAAGAACAAAATGTCCTGGCAAGTCAAATGGATTATCTTAGGAAAACTTGCTGACTGAGTTCCCAGCTTTATTTTTCCCTTCCCCCATGAAGCCAATGGTTTCTGTTTATCTTGGTCTGTCTGTATACGTACATGCCATTTTAAAAGGGCTTGAGAGTTTTAACTAATAGAGCCATATGTGGATATTCAGAACTATTTACTTCCTTGTAATAATTAGTTTTTTTATTAAGTACAAAAACCTGGTTGTTGTTTTCTGTTAACTTGCTTTCAACAGGAAAATCAGAAATTTTTATCTTAGGTTACATCATTAAGCTTTGAGGCTACCACAGGAGTAGTGGGGTTTGAGAACAGGTGGGTCGTAACAGTTAACATTTTTGCCTCAATGACAAATCATTCTTCCGGATCAGTTTTTAAAAAACGTTGGAGTCGAATTAATATCCTTATTTGTATTGTGCTAAAGCCTACCAATTTGTCATCTGGTCTTGAAATGCCTGTAATAGGTTTGAGTGCCATTGAATGTGAAGGAGTGACGGTTAGATTCTCTCTAATTGGAGATGATGATTACCTGGATCTTGTATGGCACAAATCTTGCATACCATTTGTTAACCATAGCCTAAATGTTATCTAGATCTGGTTCCATTAGGGTACAGAGTGCTTCAGTATCTGATGATGATGATTGTTTTAGAGCTTCATCCTACCCCCATTAATTATTTAACTGTCCACTACTATTCACAACTGAATATGTTGTAACAGGGTTGAGATCTGAGTCATTGGTTGCGGGAGCACTTAGCCCTGTTTATCAATCACTATGCATGTTGTTCAACATGCAAGCAATTCTCTTATAGTTTTGTCAGGCTGACAACTAATTTTTAGGTAAGTCTGGTGCTGTTCCTTCACTCTTCATTGAACTCGGGTTGATCATGTAGCTTGATTGTAATGGTAGAGTGGAGGTATGTGCCAGATGATGAGGGATAGATTTTTACTGAATACTGTTGCTAGATCTGTTCAAAGATTAAATATGGTAATACCACAGAAAACAGCAATGAGGATGTCTCCTGTATGAAGATAGGACTTTATCTCCATATTAAATGTGTGCTGGTTCCATTCATCAATACTATTATGGACAAATACATCTAAGACAGGTAGATTGGTGAGGACCATGCCTCGTAAGATTAGATTAGATTCTCTATAATGTGGAAACAGGCCCTTCAGCCCAACAAGTCCACACTGATCCTCTGAAGAGTAACCTACCCAGATCCATTTCCCTCTGACTAATGCACCTAGCACTATGGGCAATTATGTATAACCAATTCACCTGAACTGCACATCTTTGGATTGTGGGAGGAAACCCACATCTTTGGATTGTGAGGAGAATGTGCAAACTCCACACAGACAGCTGCCCGAGGCTGGAATCAAACCCAGATCCCTGGTGTTATGAGGCAGCAGTGCTAACCACTGAGCCACCATGTAAGGCTTTCCTCTTGCTGTTTACTCACTATCTTTTGCAGACTCAATCCGGTAGCCATGTTCTCTAGAAACTGGTGAGTTAGGTTAGTAGTGATGCTATCAAGCCTTCCTTGGTGAAACACACTGAGGTGCCACTCTCAAAGTACATTCTCTGCCCTTGCTGTCTTCAGTGGTGTTCCATGTGAAGGAGCATTGATTCATTAGCTGAGAGAGCATGATAGGTGGTAATCAGGAGGAGGTTTCTTTATCCATGTTTGATCTGATGGTATGAGACTACATGAGGTCTAAAGTCAACAATGAAGACTCCCAGGGCAACTCGCTCCTGACTTTATACAATTTTGCTACCATCTCTGTTAGGACTGTCCGGTGACTAAGAAAGTGGGACATTGTCTGTAGATCTGCTTCTGTGAGAATTAACATAATAGGGCGACTTCTTGACTAGCCTGAGTAACAGCTGTCCTAAGATTTGCACAAGCCCTTAGGTGTTAGTAAGTAGGGCTCTGTGGGGTTGACAGAGCTGGGTTTGCCATGGTCATTTCCAGTGCTTTTATCAGTGCCATGCGATCATTCCTTTCTTTTAGAGTTAGTAATGGTTTTGTACAACTGAGTTTTGAGCAAGTTTTTAGCGTGTTTTGAGAAGATTTGTAGCTCAGGTTGAGGTTCTGGATGAAGGTTTGCTCTGAGCTGGAAGGTTCATTTTCAGACATTTCATCACCTACTAGGTAACATCTTCAGTGGGCCGCAGGAGAAGCAATGCTGAAAAGTCCTGCTTTCTATTTATACATTTGGGTTTCTTTGGGTTGATGATGGCATTTCCTGGGATGATATTTCCTGTGGTGAAGTCACTTCCTGTTCCTTTTCTCAGAGGGTAGTAGATGGGATCTAATTGGATGTGGTTGTTGATAGAGTTCCAGTTGGAATGCCATGCTTCTAGGAATGTGGTGGTTGCAGATGATGTTAAAAAAAATCATTATCAGTTAAACTTTATTTCATGAAAATAGAATGTGCTGGTAAAACTAAATGGATCTGGCAGCATTTGTAGAAAAAGAAATTTCTCTTTCTGTGGAGCAAACCTGCTGAGTTTCTCCAGTAATTTCTGTTTTTTGTTCCAGTTTTCCAACATCTGCATTATTTTTCTTTTATTAGGGTTTTGAAAACTTTTGCTACAGCTATTGGGAGAATTCCTTTCTTTGAAACAACAATATATCCTTTACTGACATTGTATCACCTTTAATAACGATTTGAATTCATCATATGGCACGGTGGCTCAGTGGTTAGCACTGCTGCTTTACAATGCCAGGAACCCGGGTTTGATTCCTGCCTTGGGCAACTGCCTGTGTGATGAGAGTATCATAACAAAATTGAGGTGAGAATGAAAAAAATCAGATTTTGGCATGATTTTCTCCTCGTGTCTTCAATAGTGACTTCAGCATTGCACCTTTAAGAGGCAACTACTTGGTGTCCATGCATTTGCATCTCATTAAAGCAACTTAATCCAGTCTCACTTCCAATCCTCATTTCCTCCTCCAACAAGCTAGATGCTGCAAATGCCCAACTGGTAAATCAAAACAGATCCCTGGTGGCTGCACTGCCTTCCTGACTATCACACTTCTGTTTCTCCTCCACAATGACCTTGTAGATTCCATGGTGGCTATCCTTCTCGAATCATCATCGACAAAAATATTCCACCCTCAAACCACCAGATTCATTTAACCAATATGACTGCTCTAGGATCAGCTCAACCAACACTGGAGCTTTACCACAAGGACTGCAATGCTTCAATGCATTCCCCTAGGCAGTTACATGTGGGCAATAAATGCTGGCCTACCAGTATTGCCCATTTCTCATAAATGAATAAAAGGAAAATTTCACACAGGATGCTTTTGCACTGACATGAAGACATGCACCTTATGTTTCATTGATGAAAGTGAGGACTGCAGATGCTGGAGATCAATCTTGTTGTTTACCTTCTTAATACTGACTTCAGCATTGAGTTACAGGCTACCACTTACTGTGTGGGTCACATGCTTTCTTCATGCACAAAGTCTTAAGTGATCACTTGCAGGCTGTCAGCCTCCATGTTTGGTTCTTACAGCAGAGGGAGAGGCAGGCAGCTTGTGACAGTGGACTGCACTGAAGACTGAAGATTTGAGGCAGACAGGGAGTGGATGGTCCATTTATGGTACCATGTGGCATCAACACCAGCAGGTCATGCAGCGAACACATGCAATGTGTTTCACATAAATGGCAATGGGTGAAAGCCAATGCAAAGTGACTATAGCTGGTTAGTGAAGGGGTCTACAGTCAGCCAGGGGATAGCACTACAGTCAGTCCTGCAGGTCAAGTGCAAGCAGAGGTAGGGGCTAGTTTGCTGTGAAAACATCAGTCTTGGGGATGGTGGTGGAAGATGCGGCAGCTTTTCCTTCAGTGACACAAAAGGAATGATTGAGTATGACAGCAATAGATGGAAGACTAATTAATGGTAATGCATGAACAGGAGAAATGTTGGGTTCCCTGAGTGAGTGAGAAGCAAATGCAGGGGGCATGAAGGGTTCGTAGCTTGTGAGGAAGAATGCCATTGCATGGACACAATGCATGCCATAATGAGAGCTGCAGTCTTTGGGTATTGGTGAGATACATGGACAATGGTAGAGTTAGAGTAAGTGCTGGCTCTGTGAGTGTGTGGGAGCAGAGAGAGTATGGTTACTCTTGTGCAACACGCAGGGGTTTTGACTTTTTTGCAGCATTACAGGCCATCTGTTTTGCCACAAGACATACCGCTGATTTATACTGCAACTTCTTTTCAGACGGGCTGGAGCTTTTGCCATGGGGGATGGGGGGGGGGGGGTCTCAGTTGGTGGTTAGGAGAGAAAAGGATTACTCTTTTCAATGCCACATTGTCCATCAACTCCTCCAGATCCCTGTCCTAGCTATCTTGCTTCTTCTCTGAGGCACTTTCAGTTTTGAGCATTGCTGTTTGAGAAGGAGTTCTTGGGATAAAGTATCTGAGCTGGTGTGCAGCTAGGTATTAAATATGGCAGCAGAGGCTTGGAAGCACAATTTCTGGCAGTGGTAAAAGCTTTCACCTCACTTACTTTACGATTCACAAGAAACACAACCAAAACTCATAATGAATGAGGTGAAAAGTGAAAGGTCATGTGAGAAATTTCAACATGGGCCATTGTGGATGGATACCATGAAATTCCCTCACCACCACATTTCAACTCCAAATGGGAAAATTCAATCTCATTTGCTTGCATCTTGGACTGTCACCTCTCTGCTGAATTGAAACAGGTGCAGAGTATGTACTAAACAAAACAGTAGAATCCGGATGCTGGAAATTAGAAACAAAAACAGGAAAAGTGCTGAAAAACCTCAGGAGGTCTGGCAGGATCAGTGGAGCGAAAGCGGGGAAGGAGGGTCCCTGGACCTGAAATGTTAACTCTGCTTTCCCTCCATAGATGCTACCAGACCTACTGAGTTTTTCCAGAAATTTCTCTTTTTGCTGCAGTGTCTGTACATTTTCTTTCTGCATGAAAAGAATGTGTGTGTTCTCCATGGCAATGCCTTTACCAATCAGCGTCCAATGACCATCCAATTAATGCTGTCCTCTCGTGCAGGAGTTAGTTTTCTCCTTGAATTTGATTTCTTGAGAAATATTCTAATGGGTTCCATTTGAAATAAACTGGAAAAGCCTCATGGCTTCCAAATGGGACAAGTTGACAAGGGTAGTGAGAGATAGCAAGTAAATGAATTACAGGCTATTTATGTAAGTAATTAATCCATAAGCAGCATTCATTGTGCCCACATGGAAAATATTTAATCTCATGCTGATAGCCTGTAGGGGTTGACCTTGAAAACCAAGAAGCAAAGAGGGGCAGGAGAGAATGGCATGCAGCATGATCCCAATATAAAGCAGAGATCGCTTGTACAAACTGTAATGCTGTTAAAATTGCATGTAAATATTAAGCTGTTAATTTGACAAGTAGATTGTGTATGTGGTGTAAATAAGATGGATGAGAGAGAAAGCTAGCATCATAACATAACGTAGAAGCTGATTGATGACAGCCAAGTAGTTCAGCTTATTATATGCCTCGTGACCAACCATTGTATTTTCATGTTTGAGCGAGGTTTATCACTCAAGCTTGTGTGCTTCACCTGGGTGAATTTTATTTGTTTTCACCCAGGTCACTAGATGGAATTGTACACAGTAGAGAGGTGTTCCTGGAAGGGGAAGCTAATACACCCCAATAGAAACGTGTCTCCACCAACTAATTGCAGAGCTGCAACAAATCCTGGAAATCATGGACAAGTTTTCATCCCAGACTATCCCAGCTCAAGGAAAGTACAAGGTGGTGAGTGTTGACAGAGGGGCAAAGAGAATAACTTGTTTATATCAAAGATGATCAACTTCATGTATTTAATATTACTGGTGCTTTGTGTAATAGAGTAAAATAGTAGTCCTGTTTAATATTTTAACCTTTTTTTTCTCCTCAGTCTATTGGAGGATGCATCTATATTAAGCTAACTTGACAAAACACTATTCCACATGGGTTTATTTTTATTCACCAGGAGATGTGGTTACTGCTGGATGGGCCAGCATTTATTGCTCATTTCAAGTTGCCCTTGAGAAGGTGGTGGTGAGCTGGCTTCTTGAACCACTGCAGCCCATTTGGTAGAACTGCAATGCTATTAGGGAGGGTGTTCCAGGATTTTTGACGTACACTAGTGTCACTGAAGTAACAGCGATATATTTCTAAGTCAGGGTGGTGAGTATTTGGGGAAATTGCAAATGATGGTGTTTCCATGTGTCTGCCACCTCTGTCCTTTTAGATAGTAGTGGTTATGACTTTGAAATATGCTGCTTAAAGATCCTTGAAGGAGGTCTGCTGTGACTTTTGTAGATCATGCATGCTGCTGCTACTGAGCATTGGTGGTGGAAGGATTGAATGTTTCTGAATGTGGTGCCAGTCAACCAGGCTGATTTGTCTTGGATGGTATCTTGAGTGTTGTAGGAGTTGCACTTATCCAGATAAGTAAGGAGCATTTTTTCACTCCTGACTTGTACCTAGATGGTGGACAGACTTTGAGAAATCAGGAGGTGAGTTACTCACTGCAGTCTTGTTTATATCACTTGTCCAGTTCAGTATCTGGTTAATGATAACCCCCAGAATGTTGTTCAGAGGAGATTCAGTGATGGTAATGCCATTGAAAATCATGGGCTGATTGTTAGGTTCTCCCCTCTCAAAGATGATCATTGCCTTGCGATGTGAATATTACTTGCCACATTTCAGACCACACCTGGATATTATCCAGGTCTTGCTGCTTCTGGACATAGACTACTTCAGTGCCTGTCTTGAATGGTGCTGAACATTCTGCAATAATCAGTGAAAATCTCACATCAAAACCTTACAGTGGAGCAAAGGTCATTGATGATGCAGCTGAAGATATGCAGGCCTAAGCATAAATTTTGACTGGATAATTGACAATCTGTACCAGTGTTGCTGAGTTAAAGTTTCACTCGCTTGATATTCATTGATGTCAACGTGGATTCTCATATAGCCCCATTAATTGATAAACAGTGAGCACTATGGGCTCATTATCTGCCTGCTGCACTTTATTGGAGACATGAATTGTTTTCATGATCATGCCTCATTTAAAGATTTTTTTTTAGTTAGCTATCAATGTATTAAGATATTCCCTACATCCACTTTTCTGTCTTGGCCCCATAACTCTTGATTCTTCTAACGAGCAAGAATATATCTAGCTCAGCCTGAAATATACACATGGACTCTGCCCCACTGTTGTCTGTGACATAGAGTTCTAAACAATTATAGGAGAAGAAATTTCACCTAAGCTCAGTCTTAATTTGATGGCCCTTAATTCTGAGACTATGCCTCCAAGATTCTCCCATGAGGGCAAACATCCTTTCAGCATATACCCTGTCAAACCCCTTAAGAATCCGATATTTTCAATGAGATCACCTCCCATTCTTCTAACTTCCATTGAGTTCTCGCCTGTTTAACATTTGCTCAGTCGACAACCCCTCCATACAGAGGATCATCCTCATGAACCTTGTATTAACTGCCTCCAGTTGGGACTGGTAGTCTTAGAACTCAACTAAATTGAATTAAAATAGCTAGAATTTAAAATGTGTGGTAGTTTGCAATACCAGGTGACTGAGTAAGAGTTAAGACAAAATAAAAGCCTCTGGTGTGCAGAGGGAGTACTCCATTGTCAATACTCCCATTATTCAGATGAAATACTATAAGAAGGCTCCATCTGCTTCATTAGATAAAAGGTCCCAAAGCTATATTTAATAATGAGCAGGTGAGTTCTTCTTATGGCCTTGCTAATAATCTACATTGCAACTAACGCCACTAAAACATGTTGACAGGTCATTCATCTCATTATTTGTGATCAAGTCAAGTGCACAAATTGGGGACACTATGTCTGGTAGCATTGAATACATGTCAGAAGTCTAGTTGGCTTTGAAAGCTTTTTTTGGATTGTTGTGGTATTGTAAAAGGAGTTTAAATATTTAAGGTATTTTTTTTCTTTTCATTATCTCAAAGACTATTAATAGATCAAAGATTAGTCTTATTTGCTCCAATTAAAGGCATTAGAGATATAATGCTGTTTTTTAGAGATATAATTCTCCCAAAAGTATCCTGGTGAACATTTGCAATTGATTTTCTATTGTTTATAGATTTCTAGAAAGCTGTACAAAAATTGAACAGTAAACAAAAAGTTTTTCAACTTGCTTTTGTGTTATGTTAATACAAAATATACCACAAATAAGGCAAGATAGGGCACATTAGATCAATACTTAATTTGCAAAAATAATTGAAAAATATGTATTTCAAGAATATGATGCAAATCTAAATCATTAATATACAAAAACAATAGTGAAGTATTACATAAAAACACAAAAAAATTACGAGCTGGAGTAAACCATTCGTCACCTTGAACCTATTCTGCCAATCAATGAGATTATGGCTGATTTGATTGTAACATCAAATTCACATTCCCACTTATCCATGATAGCTTTCAACTCCTCCCACTCCCAGTTCTACTGCTATTTTAAAAATATCCAAACTCTCTCTTTCCACCACCTTATCATAAATAGAGTTCCAGACACTCATGACCTTATGGGAAAAAAACAGCATTACCTAATCTCAGTTTCAAATGGGAAATCACCGATCTTTAAAGAGGGTCCCCTACTTTTAGGTTGTCCCACAACAGAAACTATGCTCTCCACATCGACCCTGTCACGACTCCTGCAAATCTTATTTGATTAATCAAGTTCCCTCTTACTCTTCGAATCTCCAACAGCCTTGCCTGTCCAACATTGCCTCAAAAGACAATATGCCCATTTTAGCTATTAACCTCAAAAACATTCTCAGAGCTACCTCCAACCCATTTACATCCTTCCTTAAGTAAGGTGACCAGTAATGTGACAATACTCCAGATGCTGTCTCACTAGTGATCTCCCTATTTTTGTATTCAGTTCCCCTTGGGATGATAATATTCAATTAGCCTTCTTAATTATTTCCTGTCCCTGCATATTAACTGTTTATAATGCATGCATGAGTGCACCCAGATTCATCTGTACCTCAGAGCTTTGCAATCTCTGTCCATTTAGATATTTATTTTTTATTCTTTCCTTCAAAACGGACAACTTCAATTTTTTTCCATCTTATATTCCATTTTCCCACACATTTACTCTATTAATGATTTTCCTGAGTTCATTCCTCCCCATCATTTCCTGTCTATCATTGCTTCTGGAACATTTGTATCCTCTGCAATGAAGACTCATATGCTAAGTATCTGTTTGAGTCCTTATTTTCCATGACTAATGTTCCAGACTCACTTTCTATAGAAGAAAGTGAGGACTGCAGATGCTGGAGATCAGAGCTGAAAACGTGTTGCTGGAAAAGCGCAGCAGGTCAGGCAGCATCCAAGGAGCAGGAGAATCGACGTTTCGGGCATGATTCCTGAAGAAGGGCTCATGCCCAAAACGTTGATTCTCCTGCTTCTTGGATGCTGCCTGACCTGCTGTGCTTTTCCAGCAACACATTTTCAGCTCACTTTCTATAGAACCAATATTCACTTTTCCACTTCTAAAAATGTTTAGAAAACCTTATCATCTATGCTTTTATTTCTGGTTAGCTTTCTTGCATGCTCTACTTTTTCCTCTTTATTAATTCTTTGTTGGTTTTTACATTCTGTGCCTGAGTTTGCACAATTATCTGTTTTTTCTTAAAGATTGATGCTACCATTTTTAGTTAAACAAATTTGGTTGGTCCATCCCTTGGAACTTTTCTTAACTAATTGGAATGTATCCATTCTGTATATTTGATATATTCTACTATATGTCCGTCCCACATCTCAATTGACCTAACTTGAATGCAGTTTCGTCAATTACCTTTGCCACCTCTGCTTTCATGCCCTGAGTTGAATTTTAACAAAATAGTCTCAGGCACACTTTTCTTGCCTTCAAACTGAAAGCAAAATTCAATCATGTTGTAATCTCTGCTACAATGTGGCATCTTCACTGAAACCATTAATTTATCTTATCTCATTACATAATAACAGGTCATTCTGCTGTAGCGTGATTGACAAATTTGGGACACTGTTTCAAAAGCATGAACTTTTAAAGCATATGTTGGATGTAATGCGATTATGTTGCCAATGTTTTAAGCTCTGTTTCTAAAGCTTGATTTTCCTATAATGTGGGGTTGCACAAACATGTGACCATCACTTATAAAATAACTACCTGTACAGCTGAATATCGACTGTTCTCTTTTTAGTTCCAGAATGTGCTGCTGTAAGAAGTTATTCTGAAAACATGCCATGAATTTCGTATCTATCTGACCTTTGCCCATGTGATGTTTCCAGATAATGCGTGGGTTAAAATCGCCTATGACTATCATAATGAACATAGGACATAGAAGATTACAGTGCAGTACAGGCGCTTCGCCCTCAATGTTGCGCCAACCTGTGAAACCAATCTGAAGCCCATCTAACTTACACAATTCCAGTCTCGTCCATATGCCTATCCAATCACCATTTAAATGCCCTTAAAATTGGCGAGTCTATTACAGCTTCAAGTAGTGCGTTCCATGCTCCCACTACTCTCTGAGTAAAGAAACTACCTCTGACATCTGTCCTAGATCTATCACCCCTCAATTTAAAGCAATGCCCCAATGTGCTAGCCATCACAATGCAAGGAAAGATAGACATGATTTCTTAACTTAGGTCATTTCCTTTCTACTGAGCAAATACCCTTATTTATGTACAGAGCTTCCCTACCATCTTTTCTTACTTACCTATCATTCATAAATGTCATGTAGTCTTCAAGATTCAGGTCCTGCCACCATCACTCTACGCACCATCAGGCCATGCTTAACCATATCTCTTTCTATTTGCACTAGCAGATCATCTGTTTGGCTTCAAAAGCTACGTTCATTCACATACATAATGTTTAATTCATCCTTTGATTCTCTTAATAAATCCCAGTCTTCTCTGTTGGTTGACTCTTCAATTCACACTTCCATCCCTTTCTATCACATCCTATTTCGAGTTCCCATATTAACTTTTCTTTTTCTATTTCTAGCAACTTGTTCCAGGACACTGCTATTTGATTTACCAAAATTACCAGATTTGATTCCTTGCCATTATTACTCAATTTAAAATCTTCTCCACTTCCCTTGTTTTGTGGTTGGAAAAGCCACTTACCCGAGCACAGTTCAGGTACAGACCATTCCATCATTAAATATACCACTTTGTCCAATACTAATGCCAGTGCCCCCAAAACTAGAACCCCCACATCTCAAACATCAGTTTTTGAGCTATGCATTTATCTTTCTAATCAGATTTGTTCTATGTCAATTTGCCTGTGGCCAAAGTAATAATGCAGAGATTATAATCTTTGAGGTTCTGCATCTTAATTTGGCATCTATCTCCACATACTGACAATACAGAATGCACTTCTTTATCTTGTTCATGGTGTTGGTACCTGCAGAGTTCATGACAACTGAATCCTCTCCTTCCCACTCCAAACTCCTCTGCAGTTACCCTGAACCCTGCATAGGTCAGGCAACATAGCCGTTTGAACATGCACTCTTTTTGCTGCAGAGAGCAGTGTCAATCCCCCTCACTATACCATCCCCTTTGACAACTACATTCCTTCTCATTCCCCCTTCTCCAGTGGCTTCCTGTACCATGGTGCCATCAGCTCATTTCCACTGCAGGCATCACTCTCATCCTGATAAATGAAAGCATCTCAGAACTGTCAGACAATTGCAAAGGCTGAAGCTCCTGTGCTCCCACCATCTGTGTCTCCTTGCTAACCTCACTTGAAGTCACCCAAATCTATCACTGAATACTCACCAGATCAGCTAATCTCACCCTGAGAGGTGTGACAGCTTCCTGGTACAAAAATGTCCAGGTAACGTGGATGTCCATAAATCTGACAACAACCAAAATTGTAGCTGAGTGTTTTCCATGAGAAAATAATGCCTATTGTTGGTGTGGAATTTTTTCGTACATTTATAAGTAGATCTCTGTACTATTCAGAGTCAAAAGGTGTGGCCCTGGAAAAGCACAGCAGGTCAGGCAGTATCCAAGCAGGAGATTCGGGCATAAGCCCTTTATCAAGAATGATGAAGGGCTTATGCCCAAACCGTGGACTCTCCTGCTCCTCGGATGCTACCTGACCTGCTGTGCTTTTCCAGCACCATACATTTTGACTCTGATCTCCAGCATCTGCAGTCCTTACTTTCTCCTCTATACTATTCAGGCTAGTAACCTCATGTTGTAAATGTTTCAATGCTGTTTCCTTTTAATATGTTTCTATTGCTAATCAGATTATCAAGACCTCTTGGCGTTATTTTGACTTGGGGAAAATTAAATGGAAAATAAAATCAGGGCAGATGTATGTATTGATATTGATTGTTTTAAACTGTCTGAAGTCATAATTATCCCCTGGTGCTTTGTCCTTTGTATTGCGAATGCAAAAGAATAGTTATTCAGAAGGAATATAGTGACTTACTCACTTATCTGATAAGATGTATAACCTCATTTACTAGTAAAACTTTAAAGGACTAACCAGAATGCAAAAATTCAGCTATTACGTTTTTTTTTCAGTGTATTCTGCATATTTTCTAGAAATGGTTTAAGATTATATCACAAAGTTCAGTACCCAGTCTCCTTTAAATGAACAGCAGTCTGAACCCAAGTAAGGGGCATTAGAACTGACCTCAATACTCACGGCTTGGGATAGGCAAAGAGAATCCTTTCTCCTCATGATTGTGAAATTGCATGTCTGTACTTTTTGGCTAAAATGAGTTGGAGACAGTTTCATTTTAAGAATTTAGCCCCAAGAAAATTTGTTTACTTATAATGCACATTAAATATTTCAGGATTCTCTAATTGAAAGTGATTTTATTTTTAAGCATCAGAGTAAAGTATTTGGTTATGATTTGGTCCTAGTTTGTTTCCTTACTGAAATAACCAAAAATGCATTAATGTGATTTAATTAAGTTAAATACATTGCAAAACATTTGTAAAATAGCTATAAATTGCACAGTGAATGTGAGACATGGCCAGAATTTCAATGTGGAGTCAGAATCCAGAAAACTGAATTAATTCCTGTCCTGTCACTCTGCCTAAGTTGTGTCACTATCATGGTGATTTTTAAAGTTGAAAGGACTAATTGGTCAGAAGGTGAACTTGGGAGCAATTAGAGATGCTGACCACTCTGGAAGGTGGGAACAGTCTGTCAAGATAGGGCTAATATTGGATATGCTGCCAATTTTTGTATTCTCTCTGTATTGTCTCTGGTTGCACAAACATTTATTGCCCATCCATAGTTGCCCTTGAGAAAGTGGTGGTGAGCTGTCTTCTTGAACTCCTGCAATTCATGTGCATTGTGTAGGCTCACAATGAATTTAAGTAGCAAACTCAAGGATTTTGACCCAAAAACAATCAATGAATGATGATACAGAGGAGCCTTGATTATCTGGCATATTGGATTATCCAAATATCGGATTATCTGGAAAGATCTCAATGCCACAGTGCTCGGCTAAACTATGTTATCTGACATTTGATTATCCAGAATTCAATTAACCAAGCAAAATACTCCCCACTCGTATCCTTCGGATGATCAAGGTTCCTCTGTATATGGTCAGGATGGTGAATGGCTTGGAGGGAAACTTGCAGGTTGTGGTGTCCGCTGCTGCCCTTGTTCTTCAAGACAGAAGTGGGCATTGATTTGGAAGGTGCTCCCAAAGGAGTTTTGGTGAAGTTCTGCAATACATCATATAGACAGTACATACTGCTGCTACTGAAAATTGAGCATGAACCTAGTGGATATTTTTGAATGTGATGCCAATCAAGTGGGCTGCTTTGTCCTGGATAGTATCATGTTTCTTGAGTAATGTTGGAGCCGTACTCATCCAGGCTAGTATGGTTCACAGTTGATTCCACACTTTTGTTTTAAAGACCACTGCAGATAAAATTAATTGGATCCTGAGGTGAAACCAAAAGCTGCGCATTCACTTTCACCAGATGGATCAAGTTCACCTGAAAAAAATGTTTAAAAATTCCAATCTGCTTCACATCAGAATTGTAACAAACTGTGCAAAGAGTTCAAGGGATTGTTAATTGGCATTAAATGTATATCCTGTTTGTTTCTCCCAATGTTCCTCCGAAACTGAAACTATGCTGGAGGCATCAGAATCCTGGGTTGATCTGCAGCACCGTGATTTTCAAATATCAAATAAAATCGGAAAGTGCTGGAGAAACTCAGTAGGTCTGGCAGCATCTGAGAAGGCACAGGCAGAGGGGAATGTTTTGGGTTCAGTTTGATTCAACTTCGGATACTCAAAGCCCAACCACACTCATCCTTGCCCCATCCTTCTGTTAAAAATCTGGCTCTTTATGATTGAACTTGTACTGTTTTTATTTTGTGGATGTAGTGCTAATAATAAAACACAATGTTGGATGACAAACCAAGCTATTCCTTCTGAAATAACCTCACCAGAAATTAATCCCTGAGAAAATCACTTGGATTATTTCTGTTCGAATGATATAGCGATGCAGTGGGACCGTATTGATATCATTTCACATTACAGTTTTAAAAAGTACAAGTCTTTCTAACAGTTTTCTAAAAACACTTGCAGTTTACACTCATTTAATTCGTAAATGATTTAAATATAAAGACCCAAATGGACCAAAGTTTACTTTCTAACTAATACCAAGGTTAAAGCGGTTCAGCATTTTTAGATGAAGAGATGCATAGTTAATTTTGAATATTAAATGTTGCTTTTTGTCGTGCATTGCTGTGCTATAATATTATGGAAAAGGAAACTTGTTATCTGGCTCACTACTGTATGTATTAAATAAAAGGAACTTGTCTTTGAGTATGGAACATGGACAGGTGGCATTGGAATTGTGAACCTACCCACCATTTTGAAGGTCTTTGAAATTGGTCCAACTTTTCTAAAATTCATTTAGTCATCTTCTGCCCCCAATCTTTCAGAGAAATTTGTAGAAAGCATTTCTAACATAAACCCCTTAAGCTAAAGTTAGCCTTCATGCTTAATTTTAAAACCAGTAAATCCATCTTAAACTCAATAAATTATCAGTTAGAAGTGAACAGGTTTAATCAGAACGATTTGAAAAATATATAATAGCTTTTCCAACATTTATTTGACGTTATACTTGCCAGGCAGTTCCAATGAGCAGTAATCGGCTAATTTCTGATAGCAATACATCAGGCATTCTGAATGAATGATGAGACATATTCAAATGTGAGAAAAACTCACTGAAAGTATATAACACTCCCAGTCATTAAAAACAAAAAAGCAGAGGACAGAATCTTATAAGATCTGAGCAATGTGAACTTTGGTGCAATGTATGTTAGAACTGGGTGACAAATATGGTGAGGCCAATTTCAACATTAAGAGCAATCTTGAGCCATCTTTTATGCTTTCCACAAGAAAACTCATGGCACATCTGCGATTCACTTAGAAGACCTTCTCGGGCTGCACCAGCAGTTATCATTGTATTGCTGCAGCAAGGACATTGTATGCTCATGGACATGCACTCAGGTTCCTGGGCTCTCCATTCACTGTCACAATGCTCACTCATTCTGAGTCGACCTGGATGCTCATAGCATCCTTGCATTTTTCTTCCTGCTTGTCACAATTGTCAACAGGCCTCAGACAAGAGGGATAGCCTTCAGTCAGGCAGGCCTCTGTTATCACTTGAGGGCAATTAGAATCATGGGTACTTCCAGATAAGGGGTGAGGTGCTGAATATGGAGCAAACATGTTGACTCTTTTTGCTCAATTGTGTGCTATTTCCCTCCTAGAATGAAAAAGAGGTTGGTGTAACAGGAGATAAAAGTGGGTAGCACAGCTATTAATGTTGATGCAGGTGGGGAAATATCTCGAGTGAGTGAGCTGGAAATGCAGATAGTATACAGGCATTGTGGTGTTTGGAGTTGTGGCAAGTGGGAACGGGAACAGAGATTGAGTGAATTGAAGATATTGAAGAGAAAATGGTGGCACTTGCACAGGCAGATTGGAGAATTTGACGTGCTTCCTACAGAGTTGAGCATTAATACAGAGAGCTGAGACTGCTCCATCTCAGGTGGCAAACTTAGACCAAGTTGGCAAGGTCTGGTATTGTGGTCTCTGCTTTCAGTCCTGAGTGAAAATGGTGTCAGAATGTCATGTGACTTGGAGGGCAACTTGCAGGTGGTGTTGTAAGGTCTTGTCTTTCTAAAGATTGTGGGTTTGGAAAGTACTGGCAAAAGACCCTGGGTGAGTTGCATCTTGCAGATAGTTCATGCTGCTGCCATTGTGTGTTGTAGGGAATGAATGTTTAAGGTGGTGGATGGGATGCCAGTCAAGTGAGTTGCTTTGTACTGGATACTGTCAAGATTCTTGAGTATTGTTGGACCTAACCATCCAGCCAAGTGGAAGATATTCTATCCTACTCCTGACTCCTGACTTGTAGATCACAGACTGACAGGTTTTGGGAAGTTATGAGATGAGCTACTTACTGCAGAATTCTCAACCTTTAATCTGATCTGGCAATATTAGTATTTAAATGGCAGATTTACTTCAGTCTTTGGCTGTGGGATCTAAAATTGGCTTGCTGGAGATGGAAAGCAAAAGCTGCTTTTGTGAGTAGAAATTTTATTCCAGTTTATTCAGTAATTCATCTTTTTTTGTGACTAGAAATTTTGTTCCAGTTTGTTTAGTAATACATCATTGTTTTTTTTAACTATATCTCAATTATTTAAATTGCACTAATGTTAAATTGGGAAAATGGAATTTGCACTGGAGGAGTTCAACAAGGTTCTGCATGGCAGACTCTTTAGTAAGGGTAATTTACATGGGATTCAGGGAGAGTTAGCCAGTTGGATGCAAAATTGGCTTGGAGGAAGGAGGCAGAGGTTGGTGATGCGGTTGCTTTTTGGACTGGAGGCCTGTGCCCAGTGGTGTGCCATAAGGATCCGTGCTGGGTACCCTGCTTTTTACCATTTGTGTAAGTGAATATAAGAGTAATGATTAGTAAGTTTGCAGGTAAAACCAAAATAAGTGGTGTAGTGGACAGTGAGGAATAATTCCTCAGAGGGCAATGGGACCTTAATTAAATGGCCACTGGGCTGAGGAGTGGCAGATGGAGTTTGATTTAGATAAATGTGGGGTGTTGCATTTTGGTAAGGCAAACCAGGGCAAGGCTTTGCAGTTAATAGTAGGACCCTGGGGAGTATTGCTCAGCAAAGAAACCTAGAGGTGTAGGTGCATAGTTCCATGAAAGTGGAGGTGCAGGTAGACAGGGTAGTGAAGAAGGCATTTGGCATGCTTGGTCAGAACATTAAATATAGGAATTAGGATGTCATGTTGCTGCTGAACATGACATTGATGCCGCCACTTTTAGAATACTGCGCACAATTCTGGTCACCCTCCTATTGGAAGGATGCTGTTAAACTTGAGGGTGCAGAAAAGATTTACAAGGATGTTGCCAGGACTAGAGGGTTTGAGTCATAGGGAGAGGCTGAATAGGCTGATACTTTTTTTCCTAGGACATCAGAGACTGAGGGGTGACCTTATAGAGATGTATAAAATTATGAGGGCCATGGATATGATGAGTAGATAAAGTCTTTGTCCTAGAGGGGGTGAGTCCAAAACTAGAGGGCATAGGTTTAAGGTGTGAGGGGAAAGATTTAAAAGGGACCTGAGGGGCAACATTTTGCTGTTAGAGGAAGTGATGGAGGCTGGTACAATGACAGCATTTAAAAGGCATCTGATACAGAAACAAGGGTTCAGAAGTATATGGGCCAAATGCCAGCAACTGGTTCAAGATCAGATTGGGATGTCTGGTCAGTCTGGACAAGTTGAACCGAAGAGTCTGTTTCATGCTGTAAGACTCTATGTCTTTAAGGTTGAGGTAATTAATGCATTTTGAAAGAGCATCTAACTAAAGGAATGCACAATAAATGGAAAGAATACTAAGAAGTTTAGAAGAACAATGGAATCTTGGAGTAAATGTCAATTGATTCTTGAAGCAGAGCAGGTGGATGGGTTGGTGCAGGAGAGTCCTAGACGATTCTTCTTCATTAGCTGAGGCATAGAATGTAAGAGCAGGGAGTATATGCTAGATGTGTATAAAATTAAGAGGGTACATTTAGAGTACTGCATACAGTTCTGGTCATAAATTATAGAAAGATGATGATTGTGGTAGAGAGGAGATTAATGAGAATTTTACTCTGAGCAGAAAACTGAGGAAAGAATGCACAGGCTGATTTTGATGAGCAAAAGAAGCTGAGGGAAAGTTTAATTGAGGTGTATGATTTCATGAGAATCTTAGATAAAGTGATGGGAGTGATCCATCTCACGTGCAGAGAGATGAGTAACTAAAGGTACAGATTTAATGTAATTGATAGAAGATTAAAGAGAGGTTGAGTAGTAATCTTTTCTTCCAGAGGAAGTAGCAGCCTTGAACTTGATAGTGACAACAGTCTTTATTGCATTTATAGAGTATATAGATATGCACTTGAAGTGCCATAATCTACATGGCTAAGAACAAAGTACTAAACACAAGGATGAGACTGAATAGCTATTTACTTGGTAGATGGTAGTCGGGATGGGATGAATGCTCTCCTTCTGTGCTGTGTCTTCCCGTTGACTATAGCAGGCCTAGTTAAGCATTAGAAATGAAAAGGGAATCCTCTGTGCAAGAATGGGCGGCACGGTGGCACAGTGGTTAGCACTGCTGCCTCACAGCGCCAGAGACCTGGGTTCAATTCCCACCTCAGGCGACTGACTGTGTGGAGTTTGCACATTCTCCCCGTGTCTGCGTGGGTTTCCTCCGGGTGCTCCGGTTTCCTCCCACAGTCCAAAGATGTGCGAGTCAGGTGAATTGGCCATGCTAAATTGCCCGTAGTGTTAGGTAAGGGGTAAATGTAGGGGTATGGGTGGGTTGCGCTTCGGCGGGTCGGTGTGGACTTGTTGGGCCGAAGGGCCTGTTTCCATACTGTAAGTAATCTAATCTAATGGCTCAAATAGTCAATAGTTATGGTTGAAATAATGCACTGAACAAACCTTTCATTTATCATAAAAAGGGCCATTTAATGAATACAATTTATAAGTGTTGCCTATAGATAAACATAAACTTTTTTGTACAACATAGGTTCTCCAGGGAAATCCTGGGAGAATAGCAGCTTTAGAAAAAAAAAATGAAATATCACTCTTATTGTGGATTCAAAACATGGTGTCAGTCAGCTGTAAACCTTTCTTAAGGTATAATAATTTGAAAACAATACCTGGCAATAGTCCATTATTTGCCAAGTTTCTTTCTAATACAACACTTTACTCATTGATAATATTAAACCGAAGCCATTGGTGGACTCACATTGGAGAAAGTGACATTCGACATCGCAAGTTAATTGGCTATCTTATTAGTTGCAATTCATACAAATTTGACACTGGAATTGTTTCAAAAGAATGTTATCAAGTTTCCACTTAATGACAAAAAACATTGCATTTCCACAGATAAAATAAACTGAAATAGCCACAAAAGGTTAGCATTGCTATTTAGTGACGCACGGCTCCTTTTAATGACGTATTCAATGGCTCCATAATGTTATTCAATCTTAGAGACTCAGAAAAGCAGCAAATAATGACAAGTCTCTTTCCTGCAGGAGGAGAATTATTCTTTGAATTTATAACATTTTAAATGTTAACGTTTGTTTTGCTATTCTTTTTCTTTTTCTCATTTTCCTTCTCTGCTAATCCATTCTTTCTTACCTTCTGTTTATTTTTCTTTTTCTTTTTGCAATCAGTTTATCTAATTCATCCTATTTCTTTCTCTGGGATTCAGTCTATTTCTTTATCAGCCCTTACTTTGTACTGGGGCTTAAGGAGATAGATTGTTGCTTTGTCATTTATGAAAGTCCGACAAGCTGTCATGCCCTTGCTGCTGTGTTATTAACATGCACTTCTGGCTACTTGTAGTGCAATTTATGTTCCGGATAAAGTATGAGGAAAAATTGTAACTGATCATATTCCAGCAGCTTCTAACCCAACATAATTAATTTTAAATGAAGGGTTTGGCAAACAGGAATCATAACTAACTTATGCTCCAATTTTCTGGACTTTCCATGGCATGATATTGATGTATAGCAAAAATACATATTAATGTGATGCAATTTTGGGGAAATTCCATTTTTGAACCAGCAAGTAAAATGTCGGTATCATTTTGTGAATTTGTTATATTTGATGTTTCTGTTTCGTTTGTTATTTAGACACACCAGAAAGGTAAATTCCACCTTTTATGATCTCACCCTTTCTGTTCCTTCAGATATCATGTCACTTTAATTGGAAGGTCAGCAGAGATGATCTCTTACTGCAGAGACTTATGGTTGACAAAGGTCAGATTGATGAAAAGCCTATGGGTTCCTGAATTTGAAGAGACTGAAGTAGAACTGATGGAATCCAGACGGATGTTTGGACCTTAAGCACTGAACTACCAAGTTTTTAATTTACACTGTTACTATATAAGCAATGAATGTGCAATATTGATTAGTGTACTGAAAACTACCTTCATGTGATTCTCATGTGTAGACTCTTATAAGTGTTTTAGAGTTTTTTTTAAAGAAAGTTCAAAGTTTACACGTAAGTCTGAAAGTTAATTCTTAAATTTGCTCTCATATAATGAGTTGGATTTCTGATGTTGATATTTATAAAGTGATTTTGGATAATATATCTGTCATCAGATCAATGGGAATAAATCATTTATCAACATATACCCTAACCAGTATTAGTGTCTTCAGTTTAATTCTAATTTGATCTAATTGTGCAATAAAACAGAAGTTGTTTTTCTGTACACTCTCAAGGCATGAACGCATGTTGGAAAGTCCAAGATTTGCATACTTCTCTTTTTCTCTGTCTATATTAGTAGTTTCAGTTAAGCAATACTTAAATCAATGAGTTATGAGTGAACCAAGAACTCCATGAGCCAACTTATTTGGCAATAATATATCAGGTACACTGCAATTTGGCTTATAAAATAGGTAACTGCCCAAGTTCAGGATACAATAAAAGAAAACCTAGAATGAAATACCAACCATCATCTGATACAATGTACAAACATATGAAGAGGTAAATGTGATAGTAAAACCTTTGTAACAAGATAGTAGGATGCAAGCTATTCCAATCATTAAAAAGACTAGTAGTGCGATTAGGCGCTTTGCCAGAATGTCAGAAAAACAACAAGCAAGTTATTGCACACTACTGTCAAACCTGCCAAATGATCAGCCCAGAGTTGAACACATTAGCGGGTGATTCATACATAGTATTAAGGAGGTTGTTCATTGCTTTTTCTTTTATGAAAGTCCTACATGTTCTCCTAACCTTGCTGCTCTGTTATTGATAATGGCTTTTTGGGGGGGATAGAGTGGAAATGCCTACCAGATAGATACTGTTCTGATGTGGGGTTTGGCTATCTCTGTTGGTTGATGGCTGGTTTATGATGTAGTGCATTGCCAATAGTATGGGTTCAATTCGTACACCTGCTGAAATTGCCATAAAGGGTGCTTCTTCTTGCCTGTAGTGTGGTGGCCTTCAGGTTAAGCCACCATACCTCTGCAATGGGAGAGCTGCCCTATGGTCCACTAGGGCTATATTGACTTTACCTTTATTTCTAATAAGCCACATCATTTTGAAAAGTTTCGAGAGTGTGTTGCTGGGAAAACACAGCAGGTCAGGCAGCATCCGAGGAGCAGGAGAATCAACATTTCAGACGTAAGCCCTTCATCAGGATTTGTGCTTCTCGAATGCTGCCTGACCAGCTGTGCTTTCCCATCAACACACTCTCAACTCTGATCTGCAATCCTCGCTTTCTCCTACATCATTTTGAAAATCCAGATTTAACATAGAATTTTCAACCTGATTGTGAATTGCCATCATCTGAATTTCCCTGGAGCCTCTAAAACCTCAAAATGGCTGCAGTGCTACTGATCAGAAGCAATTTCACGTCACAGGATGTGTGAACTCCACACATCTATTTCCTCTCAGTCTGGAGAGGCAGCTTGACACACAGTAGCTAGGATGTTATGTTGGCTTTTGGATTATGGAAGAGTTAGTGCTGGAAGAGGAGGTATAGAGGCAGAACAAAGTCCTGTACCCACAGCTGGGGAAGGAGACCCTCTCACCGGTAGCAATTGATTCTACTCTATCTTCATGAAAACAAAGCATTGCAAAGTGCCCTAAATATACTCGTCCATCATAAATAAAACAATTTTCACTACACAACAGGATAAACCCTCCTCTTGCTGATAAATTAGTCAGTGCATTAGTCAAGGGTAAATATAGGGTCGGGGAATGGGTCTGGCTGGGTTACTCTTTAGAGGGTCGGTGTGGATTTGTTGGGCCAAATGGCCTGTTTCAATACTGTAGGGAATCTTAAAAAAAAAGTGCAAAATTCTTGATTGTGACATGCAGCTGGGAATATGATGTGTAAACCTTAATTGTTAGTGATACTTGGTAGGTGACTAACTAAATTATAGCACATTGAAAAGTGAAAGTTTGATGATGTCCTTTGTGGGATATGGGATTTTAAGATGCATTCACTGACCTTGATGCCGCTGTGGGATCAGAAATGTTTTGTGCAACTGCATCCATTTTCCCAAGTCTTGACTACCAGCATTGACCATCACAGCTGGTCCCACTGCCTTCTGTGAGTTTAGATACTGGAAAGATACTTGGAGCCCTCTCTCTCATTCTTTTGTTTTTTTTTCCCAGTTTAAAATCAGTTCTAGCTCTGAGAAAAATATACCTTTCCTTTAAGAGGTGCTCACTAGTATTAATTGGTGTTAACAACAAATGCTCCTGAGGCCCCTACTGCAGCCTGCAACTATTCAACAGCGCTGGTATTTCTGGCTTCACACTGCAATTTTGTCAATTTGAAGATAGAACAATGTTAACAGGCTGCCAGAATCAGGTACAAATGGAGGAGCTAATTCCACATTTTAGACCAAGCATTAGTTTTTGGAGTTTTTGATTTTTGGTTCTAATATATTAATAGGAAAGAAAGCAAATAATTCCGCATGACCTCTGTCCATTTGAAAGAGAACATCATGTGGAAATCAATGGAAATATACTTAAATTTTTGATGTGATGCAGTTCTTTTGTGAAAAGAAATGGGTGAATTGGAAACTTGCATTAAAAAAACTTTCTGTCATAATTACTTTCTCTGGTTTATTATCCGATTGGATAGTTCACTTTGTTCACTGTGGGTGGTCGCTGCACTCACTGACTAAACAAAAACCATATCTACATAGGCCTCTAAGTGATGATCTATGATTATAATTATGGCTTAAAATCTGTCCTCAGTGGAGATCACAATATTACCAGACTGTTTAATAAACTGAATCCTTTATATAAAAACAAGTTGTAACTTCTATAAACTTTGTTTTGTTCAAAGTTTATAAAAGCAACATAGTGGTTTAAATTGCAGGACAGTCGTACTTCCTTTTTCATAATCAGTCATAAAGCACTCTCAAATATCATGTCAAATTCATCCGGGAAAGTGAAATAAATGTTGCAAAGCAGCAACCTTAATCTTTGCCGAGTAAAGGATTAGTACTCAAATATGTACATCATCAGTCGCATCAGTCGTGAGGCGAAAGATCACCCAACAGCTATAAACTGGAGAGAGATGAGTGTGTTCAGCCTTGTTCTGTGTTGTGGTAGTGCCCCAATCCTGAGCCAGAAGACTTCAAGTCCTAGCCTACTCCAGAGGTATGCTATAATATGTCTGAACAGGTTGATTGGAAATTTATGTAAATAGCACAATACTAACTTAAAAGATAATCTTACCAAAAGCCTAGACTCAACAGCCTCTTGAGATCCTTTTACAATACACAACCTCATCCAAGACACACCACTATGGCAATAGATAATGACAGTGACCAACACCATGAATGAAAAGCATTGAAAAAAAAACTCAACTGCAAAGGACATGGATATGAATTTTACTTGATTGATAGAATTTCTTTATCTATGTTAGATAGTGCAATATTACACAAATTAAAATTAAGTACAAAAAGATTTGAACAAAATTAATTTGACAATTATAATGCCAATCATGAGTATTGCACAGTCTAGATTAGAGTGGTGCTGGAAAAGCACAGCAGGTCAGGCAGCATCCGGGGAGCAGGAAAATCAACATTTTGGGCAAAAGCCCTTCATCGGGAATGGAAGCCTGCATCTGCAGTCCTCGCTTTTGCCTATAAGTATTGCACAAGCTAATGCAAAGAACTCCCTTTGAATGAATTCTTCATCAATCCAGAGAAAAAAAAGCTTGAGAATTAATTGGCAGAATCATAACTATAAGCATAAACAAATTAAATTGGATAGATTTTTATGCTTAGGTTGTTAACTGGCAGGGCGTACCAGTGGCTTATCCGTTGTGACAATGAAAAAGCCAGGTTCATTTTGAGGCATGGGCATCATTTAAATATATCTGTACTGCTGCCTAACATAATTACACAATGTAAGTCTCGAGTGAGAGGTCATTATCATCACAATTATTCCTTTGGATACAGATTATAGGTTTTGTCTTGTCCTCACTAGCCTCCACCTTCGAAGGATCATTCTCTGCCATTTCCACCACCAATCTTCCCCTCTTGTCCTCTTTCAACTTTGTACAAGGATTGTTCCCTCTGTAACCCTGGGTCTACTTTTTCTTCACTCCCATCATCTCTTGGATGGAAATGGTTGCATAGAAAGGGAGGGATGATGCAATAGATGATCAATGGGTGACAGGGACAGATTAGCCCTGATTAGTGCAATTTTGTGTGCACTTCATTTTTGCTTACTCACAGTTACAGTAACATTGTCACTTGCATTCAGTACAGTACAAACAAAAATCTAAGAGAAACTCTCTTGTTCCTGTTGTTACCACACAGTTTTCATAATTATGGAGATATTTCCAATATTGTTCTCCAAAATGTGGAAACAATTACCCTTTTGTCAATTACTTCTTTGATTTTCAATGTTCAATTTTATATATCTGCAAGCACAGAAACAATATCTTTGATTCACGTAAGAATTCACTATAATAACTGTTATAATTCAGAATTTACAAAGAAATTGCAGGGTTTTTTGTACTTTTATCTTCTGAAAGCAAACTTCCTTTTTTATCTAAAAAAGAAACAGAAGTTGAAACATTCTTCTCAAAGTTGTCTGTAATGCAATACTACACTTTGAAATGAACTAATATATGTAAAACATTGAACCGAAATTTGCTGTAAAATTAACAATGATGCCATATGTTACTCATGCACAAATATTGCAACATTAAATATGGCAATACAGATCTTGCTGCCTTAAAACAACACCTCACTGTCTGCCTTACCAATTGAATGTGTTGAGAATTGTATTGAAATACCATAATATATGATAAGTACAAATTAATTTCATCACAGAAAATTAAGTCTTGCCAATTCCAGTCCTCTTTTAATCAAGGGGAGGTCATGCCTGACAAATCTGCTAGAATTCTTTGAGGAAGTAATGAGCAGGTTAGACCAAGGAGAGCCAATGGCTGTTATCTACCTGGACTTCAAGAAGGTGTTTGACAAGGTGCTGCCACGGAAGGCTACTCAGTAAGATAAGGGTCTGTGTTAGAGGCAAGGTGCTGGCACGGATAGAGGCTTGGTCATCTGGCAGGAAGCAGAGAGTGGGAATAAAAGGGTCCTTCTCAGGATAGCAGCCTGTGACAAGTGGTGGTCTGCAAAGCTCAGTGTTAGGACCACAGCATTTCACTTTATACATTAATAATCTAGATGAAGGAACTGAGGGCATTCTGGCTAAGTTTGCAGATGATACACAGATAAATAGAAGGACAGGTGGCATTGAGGTGGTGGGAAGATGGCAGGAGGATTTGGACAGGTTAGGAAAGTGGGACAAAGAAGTGGGAAGGTGTGAGGTCATCACTTTGGTAGGAAGAGCAGAAGCATGAAATAGACTATTTTCTAAATGGGGAGAAAATTCAGAAGTCTTGGGAGTCCTAGTCGGGGATTCTCTCAAAGTAAACTTGTGGGTTGAATCAATAGTTAAGAAGGCAAATGCAATGTTGGCATTTATTTAGAGAGGACCTGAATATAAAACAGTGATATACTTCTGAGACTCTATAAGGCTCTGGTCAGACCACATTTGGAGTATTGTGCACAGTTTTGGGCCCAGTGTCTTGATATGGATGTACTAGCCCTGGAGCATTTTCAGAGTAGATTCACAAAAATGGTCCCAGGAATGAAAAGCTTAACATATGAGGAACATTTGAGGACTCTGGGTCTATACTCGATGGAGTTTAGAAGAATGAGGAGGGATCTAATTGCAGAAAAATGGGAAATTATGAGGTAAGGCAAATAAGGAGAGCAAAGAAGGGGAGTGTTGAATGTATAAAATAGAAATAAATTTCAGAATGAAGACACAGTAAGATGAGTCGTGTTGTCAGGGGGAGCTTTGAGCTATTATTATGTAACTGCACAAAGTGAAACTGGTAAGTTGAAGGCATATGTCAAAGTGGAGAGCATATGATAGAAATTCATTTTGTTCATGGTTTATTTGTACCACAACTTCATTTACTCACTTTTGCCCCATATTCTTTAATTTGATTAACCCTAACTAAATGCATTTAAATTTGAATTATTTATTTTATCCTTTTGCTTTTTATTTTAATAGGATTTCTGCATGTGAAACATCAGATGAATGCAGTTAAAAAAAGATTGGGAGTCAAAATATCAATGATAACCAAAAATCCCATGTGTGTTGCTGTGCAAGAACAAAAGAGTAAATATTATTCCCTTTGGAATATATTATAGATTGCCAACTAAAGCAAAGATAATCGAGGAAGTGGTAGATTTAAAAAAAGGTCATATTAATGATTGACTTTGAGTTGTCCGAAGGAATACTGGGGAAAGAATATGTTAGTGCCAAAGAAGTAAAGGAGATTTACCAATATGTCAAAGACTGCTTTTTGTTCTAGCTGGTTGTGATCGCTGTAGAGTCTGATTATTTTAAAAAATAAATTAAAAAGTCAAGTTAATAGCTGAAAGGATGACATGACATGATTTCATATTTAAAATGTGTGTTGTGCTAGAAGAATATTTAATAATATTTTTGGACTTGAATTTGATGGATCCGGTGATGTCTGGATTTCTTTTCTAATTGTCACTGAAAAGATACTGAAACTGTTTTTACAAACAATGGAACCTCATGATTCAAGATAATTGATCTTGGTTGCTTGAAATCACTCCAGAGAAAGCACCTAACTATTTCTCACCTGGGTTTTATGGCTGTTTTGTTTGAATAATATTTATAGATTTGGAATTTATGTTTTGATTTTCCATTGAGGAAAACTTGCTACTGAACAAATTGTTCAATTTGTGTCTCCTGTTTTTGAAAACTTTCTCCTTGAGGTCAAGCTGAAGCCTAATTGTTCTTCTAGAAGAGTGATTGAAAGTACTTCTCAATATTTTATTACGTGAGTATACTGTGTTTACCAAGACCCGAGAAACATCTATCCATTGTTACTTCATGGCCACAGAAGCCAAAATATTATATTAACAAACTTCAGTACATTCTAGACTTGATTTATTTTTGTTACCTTTAAGAATAACCACCATGACCAGGATGTGTTTTTATTTTCAAACTGAATCTCTTATTTTCATTTTTACCTGTTTGGTTCCTCTGTCACAGATACAGCATGTCTATAATCTACAAAATCTATGAGATGTTTTGCAGCAACCCACTGGATGTTCTCCGAAAGCACCCCCAAGCTTTTGACCACTATCATGTAGAAAGATAAGGGCAGCAGACACAAAGGATACCATCATCTCTAAGTTCTCCTTCAAGTCACATTCCATCCTAACTTGAAACTATATTACTGTTTCTTCATTGTCCAGAGACAGAATCTTGGACTGTACTCTCAACAGGAGTGTGGGTCTACCTGCACAACATGAACTGCCCTAGTTTGTAATGGAGACTCTCCACCCCTATTTGAAGCACAATGAGAGATGGGGAAAACAATTCTAATTTTGGCAGTTATACATCCCATAAATTAATGAATAAAAGAAAATCCCAGTCCAGCCGTTTGTGAGCTTACCTACAACAAATAAACAGTGAACAGTAATACGGGTGGGACGGGAGGTAAATGAGGCTGTAGAACTTTATTTTTCACATATTACTTTGTTTCTTATATATTATGTCCAATTTCGTGAAGGAAAATCTCACCCACCAGAACCCTGACTGGGCATGCCTTGAATGTTTGCATTACTTTAGTATTTTAGTTTAATTTCTACTAATTTCTGGAGTGAATATACAAATTTATATTCCCAAGACTGCTCCTTAAGGTTTGCTTTCCAATTAGCATGCAACAAAAGAAGGCTTTCTTTAGATTTATGCACTATTGAGTCAGCTCAAATTTTAGATTACAGTCAGTTAAATAGTCATGGTAATGACTTTGTTATTTCCCAAAACCAAGCATTCAGTTGTTTTGTCATAGCTGTAAATTATTTCAGCAACAAAGTGCAATCTTACATTATCAGAATGATAATCGTATTATGACCCATTTAAAAATAAGAAATAATGGTAAATTTCCATTGTTAATTTTACAATGCAGTGATGGATTTGTTGAACTTTTTCACTAGGTCAATAGACAATGTTTATTTAAAATAAATAAACATACCTGTTACTATAGTGGTACTGAAAGCATAAATTTTCATGATTAACCTACCTTCAAATAACTTTAGTGCAGTAATCTGATTAAAATGCTCTTTGTGTCTGAAATGATTAAAAGGAAAACACATTTACAGCTGTTTAAAGTAATGTTAGCACAAAAGAGTAAATAAGTCTTATCAAATAACTTTGAATGTCTGATAGAAGTAGTTGACTTTTTTTCAACTTAAGCCCTTGATTTCACCTTTTGAAAGTTCAACATTAGTCAGTGTTTCTACTAGGGTTTGGCTTGATTTTGTCCTGACTGGTTAATGAACAGTATTTTCCCATCTAATTTTAAATAGGTTTACCAGACTGATTCCAGGGATGGTAGAACTGATGTATGGAGATTGGATCAGTTAGGTCTACGTTCATTAAACTTTCAAAGTTTGAAAGAGTGATCTCACAGGAACCTATAACACTCTAACAGATTGAGACAGGGTAAATGCAGAAAGGATATTCCCAATGACTGAGTCCAGAACTGGGGTCACAGTCTAATGATACAGGATAAGCCACTTAGACTGAGGTGAGGAGAAATTCCTTCACCCAGAGAATGGTGAGCCTGTAAAATTCGCTGGCCCAGAAAACAACAGGCCAAATATTTTCAGGAAGGAGTTAGATCTTAATTCTGTGACCAAAGGGAAAGAAAACACATCTAAGGAGACCAAAGTCAGCAATAGCTCCAAAGACTGAAATAAACTCAGAATCCAGCAAAAGAGGACAAAAAAGGTAATAAAGACAGAGCCAAACTATGAAGGCAAACTAGCAAGGAATTTAAAACCTGACAATAAAAGCTTCTTTAATTAGTTAAAAAGGAAGAGAGAGGCCAAAGTGTACATAGGCCCATTAGAAAATGAATCTGGAAAATGGTTTTGGGGAACAAGAAATGGCAAAGCGGTTACTCAGATATTTTGAATCAGTCTTTATGGTAGAAAATACTTTGAATATTCCATTAATACTAAAGAATACTGGAGAGGCATTAAGTACCATCATCACAAAGGTAGTATTGGAAAACCAACGGCACCAAAGGATAAAGTGATGACTGCAGATGCTGTAGATCAGAGGTGAAAAGCGTGGTGCTGGAAAAGCACAGTTGGTCAGGCAGAATCCAAGGAGCAGGAGGACTGATGTTTCGGGCATAAACTCTTCATCAGGAATGGGGCTAAAGGCAGATTAGCCCCTTGGCCCTGATGGCTTACATTCCAGGATCCTGAAAGAGGCAGCTATGGAGATAATGAATGCATTGGTTGTAATTTTCCAAAAATCATTCAGTTCTGAAGAAGCACCAGAGATTTATAAAACTGCTAATGTGGCACCCCTGTTCAGAAAGAAAGGGAGACAGAAAGCAGGTGACTATAGGTCAATTAGCTTATCATCTATTGTTGGAAAAGTACTGAAATCACTTGTTAGATTAGATTATCTACAGTGTGGAAGCAGGCCATTCGGCCCAACAAGTCCACACCAATCCTCCGAAGAGTAACCCACCCAGACGCATTTCCCTCTGACTAATGCAACTAACGTTATGGGCAACTCAGCATGACTAATTCACCTAACCTGCACATCTTTGGATTGTGGGAGAAAACCAGTGCAGGCACAGGGAGAATGCTTAAACTCCAAACAGATGGGCAGCCAAGGTGAGAATTGAACCCAGGTCCCTGGTGCTGTGAGACAGTAGTGCTAACCACTGAGCCACCGGGCCACCCTGTGGGCTTTATTACTTCCTTATTAAGGATGTATAGCAGAACATTTGGAAAGTCGCAATCTAATCAAGCAGAGTCAGCATGGTTTCATGAAAGGGAAATTGAATCTAACTAATTTATTAGAGTTTTCAAGGAAGCCTGAACCAAGGTGGATAAATGAGAGTCCATAGATATCTTGTGTTTAGTCTTCCATAAGGTGGTCAACAAAATACCTCATAAAAGATTATGTCATAAGGTAGTATTTTGATATGGATAGAGAATTGGCTCATGAGCAGCAAACAGCAGGTGGGAATAAGGGGCTCTTTTCATGTTGATAGCCTGCGACCAGTGGGGTTCCATAGGGATCAGTGCTAGGACCACAACTGTTTACCATATGCATTGATGACTTGGAGGAAAGAAGTGAATGCACGGTAGCTAAATTTGGAGACAAAACAAAAATAGGTGGAAAGGTAGATTGTGAAAGGGATACAAAAGGTTTGCAGAGAGATATTGGCAAGTGAGTAAAATGTTGGCAAATGGAGTATTATGTGGGTAACATTGCTCATTTTGGAAGAGAGAGCAATAAAACAGAGTATTATTTACATGGAGAAAGACTGCAGAAAGCTGCAACATAACTGGACTTGCGTGTATTTGTGCCTGAACCACAGAAAGCTAGCACACAGGTGCAGCTGTTAACCAGGAAGGCTCATGGATTGTTGACTCTTGTTTCAAGGGGGCTGGATTATAAAAAATATGGAAGTCTTACTGCAAATGTACAAGGCGCTAGTGAGATCACTTCTAAAGTACTGTGAACAGTTTTGATCCCATTATATACAGAAAGATATAATTTGAATGAAGCCAGTTCAAAGCCATTCACTGGAATGATCACTGGTACGAAGGGATTGTCTTATGAGCAAAGGCTTAACAGGTTGGGATTCACTGGAATTTAGAAGAATGAGAGATATGATCTCATTGAAACATGCAGGGCCTCTCAGGTAAATGCTGAGAGGATTTTTCCCCTCATGGGAGAGTCTAAGACCAAAGGGCATAATCTCAGAATTAAGGAGCACCAATTTAAGACTGAAATGAGAAGGAATTTCTTGTTTAAGAGGGTTGTGATTTGTTGGAACTCACTGCCACTGACAATTGTGCAAGCATAGTTCTGGTGCACATTTTAGCCTGAGATGGATAGATTCTTGATCAGAAGGGGAATCAAGGGTTACGGAAAAGGCCAGGAACGTGGATGTGAGAAATGTTGGACAATCCATGATCCTATTAAATGGGGGACCAGGCTTGAGCGAATGAATGGTCTACTCCTGTTCCTTTTTTTTATAGTGATATGGCTCAATAAGTATGGGGCAAAAGCAGGAATAGAGTGCTAAGTGAGTTGGTCAGCATGATCATATTGAATAATGGGGCAGAGTCAAAGGTCTGAAAGACTACTCCTGTTCCTATTTTCTATATTTCTAGAGTAAATAATTTTTCCATCTTCTTCACCAATCTGAGTGGAGAATAACCCATTATTTAATCCAGAAAATATCAAAAGGAATAATGGGTATAATGTGTTGGGGAGAATCTGCTATCGGGGTACCTACATTGGGGCTAGGGAGGGGAGCACCATTATTAAAGCAGACACTGTCAGGTACCAGCTAAAACACAGCCATGTAAAGTAAACCCAGCCACTGCAGGACTGACTGCCTGAGGCCACATTCCTTGGGGATTAGAACATGTCTGTCAGTTTCAGATCATCCTGTTACAATCTCATTGTTAATAAAGGAAACCGATAACTATCGGATAGTGTAAATCGCACCGATACTACACTTGATTGATAAAGTACTTGCTAATGCCTCCGCTGACGTCAAACTCATTCGGGTCCTGTGTTAAACGATAATACCTGTATATTCAACTATGGAGAACTATTGTGAACACCCAGACAGCCAGGCGCATAGCAATGAGGAAATCCTTCCAAACAATAAACTTTTAAATTACAAGATCGGAAACTGCTGAACCCAGGATGTCTACCCATTGTTCAGCACAGCAGGAGCTGGACAGGTATCTCGGGGCAGCCAATAGAGACACTAATCCCTTCACAGACAGGTGAACCGACCAATGAGAGAACCGAACGAGGGGAACCTGACCGGGAACTCGAGGAAGCGCGAAGTATAACTGCTCCAGGACCGTAGAGGAGGACAGAACGCCTTGTCCAACGAATTTGCATGCTTTTGAATTCGTTGTATAGTTTGCCAGTCTTGATTCTGTAATAAACGGTGTTTTTGCTCCAAACTCTAGCCGGTTTGATCTCTCCTTCCAACGAACACGTAGAGACGAGACCATTCGGTTTCCGTCTCAACAAATGTCATATCAACTCTGGAAAGTCAAATAGGAAAGTAAAACAAAAGAATTGAATTCTACAGCAATCATTAAAAACTAAGAAGTGAAACTTCTCTTTCGTAGAAGTTAATTTTCTCAACGGAACTGTCATTTGGCATTATTTAAGACTCCCCAAAGGATGCTGATTCTGGAATGGAAAAGCCTTTACATTTTCTGATGAATTTAATTTTTATCTATGAGTTATTTCAAATCTGAATTACACCATGAGATTTTCAAAAAGCTTTTGGAAGGACAGGCCACCTTGGACAGTAGGGTCCAGATATCCACATTTACCTGTGTGTCAATAAGGATTCTGGTTTGAAAGTCTGCAGAGTTGGAAATTCACCATGGAAACCTGATCCTTGTGCTCCAAATATTCCCATATTTTATTAAAAGGGAAGATTGGTGAAAAGTTGAGCCAAAAGTGAATTTGTACTTATTAAAAGCCTCTTAAGTCTTTTGTCATGAACAATTAAAGCATTTTGCAGTCAAACAACTGTTTATAAAATATCCTGTATTACATAACAGAGCTTAGTTCTCTAACTCAGTTGGCTGGATGGCTGGTTTGTAGTGCAGAGTAATGCAACTGCTTAGGTTCAATTGCTGTACTGACTCATGTTATCTCACTCTTACTGCTTGTCTGAGATGTCGTGACCATTAGGTTAAACTCACTAACAGTTGTCTCTCTAATGATAGAGTGGGAGTATGGTGACTTTGGCTTTATGGTTAAATTAATATGTAGAATTATCAAAATTATATTCTATGCTTTTTGTTGTGTAATTCAACACTCTGCTAGTTTTGTTGGTTGTTGCATTGCAATGGTTGGACATGAAAAGCATTGAGGAAGTAAGATTGTTCAGTCTTTTTCAATGCCATCCTAAGATGTTTCGATGCTCGTTTTCTATCATTTAGCCTGTTGCAAGTTTGCCATTACTGTAGATAGTTTTGAGATTAACTAACATTCTTCCATGTAGGACTTAAAGGAATGATTTTTGGAAGTCCAAGATTGGAGAAGGCATGCTCACCAGCGGCCCAATATCCATTATATGTGAAAATTCCCCTGGAGCTTTTGTTCAAAACTATGCTGTTCTATGCAATCAATTTAAATTAAACATAATCAGATATGTAAACTGTTTTTCAATACAAAATATTAACAACAACATTATGAATCAACCTCCAGATTAGTCACGTAATACCTCAGAGCAAGAGACAGACTCCTGGAGGGTGTAAAGAAGTAACCTTTAACAGAATTAAAGCAATGTCACCAGCTTTGGTAACAATGCTTTTTATTGCCCATTTTATGGGTCCTGATAAATGAAATAGAGACATGGGAGAGGTGCACAGTTAATGCAAGTTCCTAGACTTCTCCAAACTGAAAATTAACTTTAACAATAAATATCCGGGGGGCTTAATTAGAGATTAAACATTGAAAGAGAAAAGTTGACCTGCTAAAACAGAATTAAATTACAGCGTTATGAAAAGGCATAAATGCTCTGAATTCATTGGTATTTAAAACTCAAAGTTGTTGAAGGCCATCACTTATCAGTTATGCATATTGAATGACTGATTACTGACAACATAGATCAGTTTTGTGAATGGTAATATGAATGTAAAAATGGAGCATAGATTGTCCCTTAATTCCACCACTTGTTATGATATTGACATTGCTTTCCTTGTCTTCTTCAATGCCTGAAACTTGAAATGCCAAGAAATGTTAAGACTTCTAATCCTTTCCAGCTAAACCAGCAACAGAATAATAAGCATCACTACTTATCCAAATAAAGGTGTCCAGTACAAAGTACAATGGGCTCTCATCATATGTGCCTGTGGGATATGAATGAATGAAGGTCCGAAACGCCAGACTGAGGTGAAAATAAAAGTTGAGTATTTGAACGCATGCAGCTTTAATCCCTGCACCTGATAAGTAAAGGTCATGGAATGGGTGAAGATATCAGTAGTGAGTTAGATATCTTCTAGTCCAAATGTTCAGTGATACTTTGACTCATCTCCAGAGCATGCAGGACTTGAGCCTTCTGGCTCCTGACTACTGCACCACAAGAGGCCCTTCAACAGTGAATGACTCAGCTTGCCTACATTGAACATACTTGTATCCCATCATCAAGGTTCTGGAGTATCATTCAGATGCTAATATTACTCTAACTTAATGCTAAATGCATCTAAATTTGGAGGAAGATTTATAACCCGAATGTAAGAAAGATCAGTTTTTGGATTGATTCACCTGTGTTGACAAATTCTGATAAAGATCATTAACTACTAATCATTACTACTCAAAAATATAAAAGTCACTTATCTTTTTCATTGTAAGAGGAACAAAATGATACTGATAAATTTCTGTTTAGAAAAGATCAGATGCTTTTTGGGAAGGCAACATTCTCCATGGTTTACAAACCCAAATAATTCCAGGAATGACAACTGGAGTCAGATTTACGAGTTGCTCATTTATGTTTACATTAGTACTGAAATCTGCATTTCGTGCTCGGATTTCTGATCCCAGCTCCTTCAGAAATGTGACATGTAGCTGCAGTCCACACTGTTCACCTGTATTGCAGCAGAGTCAAGGATGGTCAGACTCTGTCCCTTTTTACAGCAGTGTGCTATGTTCTGAGATTTTAATGTTGAGCAGCATAAAGTTAATAGCTGCTGTGGAAAGGTAAGTTGGAATTAGTGTGGCAGTTGGTTAAGGGGTTACTTGTGCCAGTTGGGTAGGGTGGCAGGTAAGGTATGGAGTACTCATTCTAGGTCAGGCAAGGGGATGAGTGTGTGGGGACAGGCAATGGTGGGATGAGAGGTAATGTTGGCATTGGCAGGGGATGATACTGAGAGCTGAAGGTGAGTTTTGTGAGGGCTGGTGGGTGAGAGTGTGTCTGGGCTGGCAGTGCTGAATGGGAGGAGATGTTGGGACCAATGGTAAGGGTGAGCATGTCAGGACTGGCAATGGGGTTGGTGATGTCAGCACCAATAGGGAAGGGGAGTAGGTGAGGATGTTGGGTCCAGGAGATTCAGTTAGAGTAGTGTGTCAGGTCTCTGGGAGGGATATTAAAATCATGTTGGCTTGTGGGGGAATAGTCTGGTCGGGGAGAGGGAGATTTGTGATTGTCAGTAGTGTCAGTGGTTAAGCTGTTGGAAAAGTGTATACTAATTTGAAGCATCAATTTGCTAGATATCTAGGAGTTAGACTAGATTTTCAATTGTGTAACTTTTTCTGGGTAGCTATTAGAATCCATCTTTGAAGGTTTTTTTGGTTGGTTTCAGGTGCAGGTCAATTGCCCATCAGAATTTTCAACCTTCTAGGCAAATCCATGGAGTCTGTTACATAGAGATCCTGAATGAATTATAAATAATATTGTATAGAGCTCCTGAAGGAATTCAAATGGCCAGCACTTCTCCTTGAGGACATCACAAAAATTATAATGAAACTCAATTGGTTCTATCCAGGAATCTGCTCAAGAGCAACAAGGAATGGCCAATATATGATAATATTGGCATATTCAAAATGTATTTTTTTAAATGAGCACCTTTGCTATTGTTTAATAATTTGCATGTGTTCCTGCTCTTTTTATAATAATATTTTATAGTCTTGATTTGTTCCATTTCAGTAATTGTATTAAATACTAAGTCAATACTGAATATAAACTTAGTCAAAATAGTCTCTAATATTTCCATTGCCAGATTGATTTTATGCCAACTGGGTAATCTGAAATATTTTCCTAGTTAATAGAGCCTTGTGTCAACTTAAAAATATATTCCAAATTTTAGACAGATTAAAATGCAAAGGAACTAAGATGTTAGCTCTTTGAGAAATACATTTTGTGAATGCATGAGATCAAACAGTGTTAGTTCAGATTATTGAACGGATGAAAATGGGAGGTAATTATATCTCATGTAGGAACTTCCTGTATCATCAGCAAATCTAAAAATACTTACAAAGAAATGATTTAGGATTTCACATTGGACCGTGAGATTTTGTCCTAATAACATATGCCCAAATGTACAATTATATTCAGCATATTGGTTTTTCCCACACATTGAATATTACTAAAGATATATTCTGTACAAAGTTTAAAAAAAAAATATTATTGTTACATGAAGCATGTATGTAATATGATGTGTGGGGGAGGTGGTAGTGTACTGGTAATATCACTGGACTATTAATCTCGAAGTCTGAGCTAGTGCTCCAAAGACATGAGTTCAAATCTTGCTAGGTAGCTGCTAGAATTTAACTTCAATTAATAAAGCTAGAATTAAAAGTTTGTCTCGGTATTAGTGACCATGAAATTATTGACAACACACAGTATAGGTCCATCTAGTTCATGAACATCCTTTCAGGAAGAAAATGGTTCTTTAACAATTTTAATGGGATTGCTATTGCTATCTAGGTCATGATTTATTGTCCACCTCTATTTGCCCAAAGGTCAGTTAACTATCAACCACATTGCTGTGACATTGGCTTCACACGTATATCAAACCAGATAAGCATGGCAGATTTTCTTCCCTAAAGGGCAAGTCAAGAATGCAATGCAATACTCTCCACTTGCCAATGTGGATGCAGCATCAGTAGCACTCATGAAGCTTAACACATCCAGTGAAAATGATCCCATTTGATTTGCACCCCAGCTGCAACTTTCAACATTCATTGCTTTCACCACCATTACACATTGGCAGCAGTAGTTACCATCTGTGAGATGCACTGTGGCAATTCAACAAGGCTCCTTTAGCAGCAACTTCCAAATGAATGACCATTACAACTGAGAAGGATACCATCTGAAGTACCCCTCCAAGGCACACACAACTTTGACCTGGAATAATATCACTGCTCATTCACTACTGCTTGTTCAAAATTCTGCAACTTCCTTCTGAACAGCCCTGTAGGTACCTTAAACCCCAAAGTTTGCATTGATTCAAGAAGGCAGGTCACTGAAACCTTCTCCAGAGCCATTAGTGATAGGTCATAAATGTTGGCTTCTGCATTCCATAAAAGAATTTTTAAAAAGATTTTGTTCTTCCCTCCTTAGAGGTAGCAAAAAGAGCAAACATTTGGATCAAGCGAGATGCCGATCCTTTCACTATATCAGACAGTCAGGCAGGAAACTAGCCACCAGGATACACAGCGCCAATTAGCTACCAAAAGATATGACCGACTATCACTAATATTCTTACACACAGATGAAGAAGGCACCATTTCGACTGGGACAACATATCCATCCTAATACAGGCTAAACAGACACACACACGGGAATTCCTAGAGTGTTGAACTCCATTAATAAACATATTGATTTGGATCCCATTTACCAACCACAGAGAAAAAGAACCAGAAATGATATCATCCACCACAACAGACCAAAACACATAAATAGAAAGTGGGACAGAACACCAGCCCTTCACCAGAGGCTGACTGATGATGTTACCTAGCATGGTGATGAAACATCTGAGAACAAATCTACCAGCTCAGCTAGCAAACTCACAACTTGAATCTCAACCTGAGCTACACATCTTTTCACAAATCGCAAGCCACTATATATTAATGGTAAAAGGGATGTCAATCAAAAGGGCTGTTTTCTCCTGGATGTTGTTGACCTACTTGAGTGTTTTTGGAGTTGTACCAATCCAAGCCACTTGCGGGAACAGGATTCCATCACACTTCTGCTTTGTGCTTCGTGGATAGTGCACAGATTTTAGAGAGTCAGGAGATAAGTTATCCACTGCAAAATGTTGTTGCCTGATCTGCTCTTGTAGCCACAGTAGTTATATAGCTGGTCCAGTTCAATTTCTAGTTAATGGCAACCACCAGGATGTTAATAGTAAAAGATTCAACAATGCTAAAGCTGTTGAACACCAAGGGAAGATGGTTAGATTCTTGTTAGAGATGCTGGATTAGTGGTGCTGGAAGAGCACAGCAGTTCAGGCAGCATCCGAGGAGCTGCTCCTTGGATGCTGCCTGAGCTGTTGTGCTCTTCCAGCACCACTAATCCAGAATCTGGTTTCCAGCATCTGCAGTCATTGTTTTTACCTTTTGTTAGAGATAGTCATTTGCCAGACACTTGTGTGGCAAAAATATTACTTGCCACTTATCAATCCAAGCCTGGAGATTGTCACAGAGTACTTAAGTGTCTGAGAAGTAAAAAATAATGCTGAACATTGTACAATAAGTGAGCATCCTTACTGTTGATCTATGGCAGAAGGAATGCCATTCATGAAGCAGCTGAAGATAACTGAGCTTGGGATATTAAGTTGGCAACCTCTTAGACTAAGATGATTGACTTCCAATAACCACAGCCATCTTCCTTTCTGCTTGGTATGATGACGACTAATTGAGAGAATTCCCTCCAACTCCCTCTGTCTCCATTTTTTCCAGGATTTATCGATGCCACACTCAGTCAAACTCTGCCTTGATGTCAAGGACAATCAACTTTAATTCATCATTGGAGATCAGCTGTTTTGAACAAATTATCTTAGGAGTTACCAAACCATTCCCTGAATTATACTAATTTAAAACAAAGAACTAAATTCTATCCATGTTCTCTTCAAAGACTGTGTCGTGAACCATTAGAAAGAAAACCTATACAGACTTGGTTGTATAGTTTACCCTCGATTGCTTTGACATCTTGTTACAAATGCAAAGAATAAAATCATACAAACTGATGTAACCTATAAAAACAAATGTTACAGCTTGTATTGTCATTTCATATTTTCAAAACTAAGAGGTCGATTGTAACATAATATAGGAACTCCTGAAAGAAAGAAAGAAAGAAAAAATCAATTAAGAAACACAATTTCAACTCTGTTTAAATCTGTTTGATTTCCATTTCTGAAGCAATGTCAATCAAACACTTGACCAGTTGAGAGATTATTCAACAAATTGAGAAGTATAGAATGCAAAGATTATTCCAGATTGTCCATAAAACTGTCCAAAGCCATTGCTTAGGTTTCATTACTTAACATTTTATTTGTGAATCTCAGGATTATAACTTAAGTTTCCAAAAACAATTAGATAGGTCAGTAAAAAAGAACAACAGAACACCAAAGGTAAACTAGTTGCTCATACTTTTTGTCAGTTAAGTAATATTCATCTTCATTTTCAATGTAATTGTTTTTACAAGTTTGGTTGGTAGGGACATAGAAAATTATTTATTTCACTGCACAAAGTACTTTTTAGGAAGTTCATCTAAAACTTAAGGCTGCAGGCAACAACAGTCTCATCCTCTGTCAGGGCTAGTGCCAGAATCCTGTTACAACTGTTTTACATCCGAATCTTCCTGTAGAAATGGAAAGAGACATAATAACTTGTAGTTCTTAAAAGCAGAACATGCTGACATTTTCATCATACTGTTACTTCAAAAGATGCAACATGCACAAAATTAAATAACCAACCAGATTTAGTCAAAATAATATTACAACCCAGACAGTAGTCTAAATACAAGCATTACAGTGCAGACAGCCCATTATAGAATTATTTTACAATTATGGACTGCTCAATTCTATTGTTGTGATGCTAATGAAGTAATAAGCATGATTATATCTCATATGACTGACAGTAAGGTCAATGACCTACTACTCATGGGCAGATGACATTGGGAAAATGCTTTACTGTGTATCTAGAATCCTTTTCCAAAGGATAGGCCTATCAATGTAAATTATGTCAGTTCAAATGCAGGCATAGTCTTATAGGTTTCATATGCAAAAGTATTGTGCAATCATCCTTAGAATGCCATTAAAAGTCCCAGAAGCAGTAGGCAAATATGCGTAGGCAGATAATTTTGATTATCAAGTTAACAACTGCTTTCTTCTTCCCACTACAATAGTCCCACTAAAACTCTGACATAGCCAGTCTGCCACAACGTCCCATTCTGACAGGCAGAATGATTCTAGAAATGGAAACCCAGTTAGAGTGAAGAACCAATTCCACGATGGGGAGAAATCCTAACTTTCCAAAATATTTTCAATTGGAAGCAATTAGCCAAATTTATGATTATTTGTTTCTGTGGTTTTAGTGAATCATTAAAGTAAACAAGCATAGTATTGCCTTGTTATATTTGAGTTTATAGACAATCATTCAAATGAAAGTTGATCCCTTAATCAATGAATTTTTATGACAATACACCAAGCACCATAAATGCAAGAGAAAATCTAAAAGTGCCCCTTCGCTGATCCAATGTTATTACATGAGGATTCATCAAAGGTTTGTGGAATTAAACTGTAAGACTATTAGAATTAGGAACAGAAACAGGCTTTAAAAAAACTATAAGAACTGTGGATGTTGTAAATCAGAAACAAAAACAGAAATTGTTGGAAAAGTTCAGCACATCTGGCATCATTTGTGAAGAGAAATCAGTTAACATTTCAGGTCTGGTGACCCTTCCTCAGTACCCTTCCTCTGGCCACCTCCATCATTCAATAAGCTCATGGTTGATCGGATGCTCCTCACATCCACTTTTCTGCATTTTCCCCATCACCGTTGGTTCCCTTACTGATCAAGCATTTATCGATCTCAGCCTTAAATATACGCAAAGACTCTTCATCCCACAGCTGTCTGCGCCAAGCATTTGAAAGATTCACAACTCTCTCAGAGAATAAGTTCCTCCTCATCTCAGTCTTAAACTGGCAGCCCTGTATTCTGAGATTATGCCCTATGGCCATAGACTCCAATAAGGGGAAACATCATTGTAGTCTTTACCTCAACAAGCCCCTTAAGAATCCTATTTCTTCAATTAAATCACCTCTCATTCTTTTAAACTCCAGTGAGAAAACTGAGTAAATTGAGTAAATCTTTGTTTATAAGATAATCCTTCTATACTGGGGATCATCCTATTGAAGCTTCTCTGAATTGCCTACAATGAACTAATGTTTTCTTAATTAAGCTTTCCAGACTACCTGCTGCATCTGCATGCCAGCTTTCTGTCTGTTATGCACTTGTACATCCAGGTGCCTTTGTCTTACAGCTTTTTTGCAGTTTTCCCCATTTAAATAATACATTTTCGTTCTCTCATCCAAGCTGAACAAGTCACATTTCCCACATTATACTCCATTTAGTACTTTTTGCTCACTTATGGAACCTATCAGTATCTCTCTGCAAACTGCTTATATCTCACTTGCAAACTACTTTTCCACCTATTTTTGGTAGCTTTAGATTTGACTATAGTACATTCACTTGCTTCTTCCAAGTCATTAATATGTATTGTAAACAGCTGAGGTCACAGCACTGATCCCTGTGCAACCTCCACTAGTCATCAGTCACCAACCTGAAAAATAGCACTTTATTCCCACTCATTGTTTCCTAACCATAAGTGAATTCTCCATCTCCATCGATAGTGGGTTTTGAGAAGGTTGTAGCTCAGGTTGAGGTTATGGGTGTAAGTTTGCTTGCTGAGCTGGAAGATTCATTTTCAGGTGTTTCATCACCATATTAGGTAACGTCATCATGAAGCACTGTTATTATGTCCCGCTTTCTATTTACGTGTTTAGGTTCCTTGGGTTGGTGATGTCATTTCTGGTTCATTTTCTCAGTGGGTGGTAGATGGGGTCCAAATCGATGTGTTTGTTGGTAGAGTTCCGGTTGAAATGCCATGCTTCTAGGAATTCCCATGTGTGGTGCTGTTTGGTTTGCCCTAAGATGGACGTATTGTCCCAGTAAAAGTAGTGTCCTTCCTCACCTGGATGCAAGGATATTAATGATAATGGGTCATGTCTTTTTGTAGCAAGTTGATGTTCATGTATCCTGGTGCCTAGTTTTCTGCCTGCTTGTCCAATATAATGTTTCTTACAAGGTATTTTGCAAATGACATTGGTGACAAAAAGTCTGAAAATGAACCTTCCATCTTAATGAGCAAACTTACATCCAGAATCAATTAACTTTTTGTGAGGTACCCTGTCAAACACATTTTGGAGTTCTAAATGCAACATATCTACTGATTCTCTTCTATCCTTCTCTGGTTGAGACTACTTCAAAAAACTCCAATTAATTAGTCAGACATCATACCCCTTTCATAAAGTCATGCTGATCAGCTTGATTTGCTTTTAGCCTCCCTCCTTTTTTGAATAGTGGTGTCACATTAACAGCTTTCCAATCCTCTGGTACTTCTCCAGAATCCAAGGATTTTTCAGTACATTACAACCAATGTATTCACTATCTCTATAGCTATTGCATCCTAGGATCACTACTTCCTCAGGAATCATTTAATCTCAGGTCACTTATTAAGCCTGCCCCATTATCATATACCAGATCCTAGATAGCCTGCTCCCTGTTGGCTCCATGACATGTTGTTCCAGGAAGTATTGCAACCGCACTCTTTGAATTCATTGTCGTAGCTACCTTTTCCGATTTAATTAACCCAATCAACATGAAGATTAAAGCCACCCAGAAATATTATTCTATTCTTTTTACATGCTCCTATGATTTGTTGATTTATAGCCTTTTCTACTGAGTGGCTACTGTTTGGGAGTCTGTACACTACTCCTCCAAATTTCTTCCATCCCTGCTGCTTATTTTTACCTTGGCTCAAGTAGATTATACATCCTCTGAGACTAGATTATCTCTCACAATTGTCCACATTTCATCTCTTCTTAACAGTACTACTCTACCACCATTTCTATCTCTGCTGCCAGTCCAAATGCTAAGTATCCCTGAATGTTAAGTTCCCAGTTTTGATTTTGTAACCATATTTCCGCAATGGCTATGATGCCATATTCATTTACGCAACATCAATTCAGCTGTCAAATTCTGAATGCTTTTTACATTAAGATGCAAAGCCTTTAGATTTGTTCCATTATCAAACTTCCATACACTTCTTTGATTCCTTGCTGCATATGTCATTTGACCATTCTGTCCCCTCCTTTTATTTTCTGGTAACAATCAGCCCAATTATTAACCTGCAATCCTATTTTCTACTTGTACCTTTGATTTACTGATTTTCCATGCAACTGAACACCACACCACCTCGTCCCAAGTGCACTATTTAATTTAAAACCCTATCTACAATCCTTGTTATGAAATTCACCAGGACTCTGCTCTCAGCATGATTCAGATGGAGCCCATCCCATGGGAACAGCTCCCTCCTACCCCAGTACTGGTGTCAATGTCTCCTGAATTCAAACCCACTTCTCCCACACCAATATTTGCACCATGCTTATACCTTGCAAATCTTGTTGATCCTGTGCCAATTAGCTTATGGCTCAGATAGTAATCCAGAAATTATTCCCTCTGTAGGTCTGCTTTTAAATTTAGCCCTCAGCTGCTCATATTTTCTCAGCAAAATCTCTTTCCTCTTTCTACCTATATCATTGGTGCCTGTGTGGTCCACAACAATTGGGTCTTTCCCCTCCTGCTCCAAATTCCTCTGCAGCCCAGATGAGATATCTTGAACCTGGGCACCAGGAGGCAACACAGCATTCAGGGGTCTTTATTCTGGCCGCAGAGATCAGTGTCCATTCCTTGAACAGTGCAATCACTAATTACAAACATATTTCTCTTTTCGTCCCCCCTCTTGAATGGCTGTCTATACCATTGTGCTATGGTTAGCTTGCTCGTCTTCCCTTCAACCTCTACTGTCAGCCACACAGGGAATGAAAATCTCAAATGTGATACACAAGCACAAGGGTTGAGGTTCCTGCAGCCCTACCTCTTGCATCCGTCTACCTGCCTCACGTATAGTCAAAACCTCCTGTCTCTAAGTTTAAAAATCATACAACACCAGGTTATAGCCCAACAGGTTTAATTGAAAGCACTAGCTTTTGAAGCACTGCTCCTTCATCAGGTGGTTGTGGGGTACACAATTGTAAGACACAGAATTTATAGCAAACGTTTACGGTGTTATGTAACTGAAATTATACATTGAAAAATACCTTAATTATTCATTATGTCTCTTATCTGTTAGAATGACCATGATAGTTTCACTTCTTTCAAATGTAAATCACAAAACTTTTTTTGAAGTTACATTCTCAGGTTAACTGTAACAATTGGTGTCAGCCAGATAAGATGTTGAAGGTGTTAGCCCCCTGTGTTCTGTTGTCTATGCCATAATGTTTAGACTGATTCTAATCTAAAAAATGAGGGTTAACAGAGTCTTACAGAGTCATGCAGTTTTTGAGCAAAGTACAATGTAACTCTGCAAGTACAAATTCACCTCTCAAACATATATGTGACTGTTTGTATGTGGGTTTGTGTATGTGGGTTTGTGGGTTTATGTGTGTGTGTGTTTACTGGGGTGGGGGTTTGTGAGTGTATGTGAAAGAAAGTGTATATATGCGTGTGTGAATGTAAAGGGGTGTAAGTCTGTGTGAGGATGCATATGTGAGTGTGGGAGTGTGTGTCTGTAGGAGTGTGTGTGTATGTGTCTCTAAATTGGTGAAATAGTGCAACTTGATGTGTATGGGTACAGTGACTCATTGCAGCATTGCGTCACTGTGTGACTTCTGCAATTTTCCACGTGATGAACTCCTTAGCAAGCTTGTGGGAGGTGCCTCCTCACAGAAGAGAAGGTAAATAGAAAATAGAATCACCCTGTACTGATCTAATGAGCCCACTCTAAGGACTAGGAACAGAAATGGAGAAACATGCTCTCCATCTGATTTATCACTCAACAAACTTTGGAGAGCTGAATAGAATGAAAAAAAAATGAAAATAGGAAAGGTGTATTTATTTTTACATTTTTATGAAATTGTTTCAAAGTCTGGTATGACCAAGAAATTGTGTAAGTGATTACATGATGATGACTTTATTTGTATGAAGGTTATTGATCACTTATAAGTTATTTGGCAAACTCACATTATCAGTCATTCATTATACTACATGTGTACAAAAAAGGAGGGCTGCAATGTTTAATTGTGGTTATTTCAATGTATTGTTTATCTCCTGTACTCATACTTTCTACAAATAAACCTATTCAGTAAACTAGCCTCTGATGCAAATTGTCTAATAAGTCAACTTTAATTCCTGGAAATGATGCACCCACCACCACATTGATTAAAGGGAGGATTACTTCCCCTTCAATCAGCTATTTCTCTCTATGGGGCTGAAAGACAGCAGGAAAAGTCCATCACAAGCATTTCAGAATCCCTGCTGGTATTCATTGGCATTTAGGCATGAACTGCCTGTCATTGGAGCTTCTGCCTTGAAGTACAAAGATCCCATCTCCAAGGGCTGTTGACCAATGGATTGCTGACAGCTCTTTAGTCCCAGCGAGCAAAAGAGGACTGGTGGCCAGTGCTAGGGCTGCAGTAGACCTGGACCAGCCATCACGGAGGATACACTGAAATTAGCACCACTTCATGGGTTGCATCAAGACCGCAGATCCATGGCCATCAGGCAAGATTGACTGTGGGGGAGGGTCCCAAAAATGAAGGCCTCTTCAGGATTTAAGGTATCAGTGCAGAGGAATTACCTCTTAAAACCATTAAATCTTCAGGTTGAGGAAGTTCCTAAGTTCCTGCTTCTGTTTTACTGTGTCACATCACAGTGTTATATCTTCTCCAGTAAGCACACTGCAAAATTGATTAGTGAATGCATCAGCTTTGCCTTTAGAATCACGCATAACCCTGCTGCTTATACTGATTTTTGAAATCCCAGTTCTTTTTCTTTCATTTGCTTAGTAAATGACTACTGTATAACCTCTTAATACTCAGAAATATAGGCTCAGAAATTTCAATGACCACCTTGTTGTTTGGGAAGGACAGATGGGAGTTATACGTGCAGATTGTGCCGACATCCTGGTTCTGCTAACTGTATGGGAATTGGCAGGAAAATTGAGATTGAAAATTGAAATCCAACATACCTTCTGAGTCAGCAACCGCAACCAACCCCTCCACTCCAAATCTGACCACCTGTCCATCCTGTAGACCTCGATGGACCCAAAACCACATTGACATCAAAACCAACAATCCTAGCCGTCCTATATCTCAATGTACTCTGAGCACTCATCCAGTTACCTGAGGTCTTCTCCCCTTACCAATTTGCTACCTCAACTATTCAACCCACTTGACACTATACTCCCTACCCCCTCACCAAATGCTATCCCGATACCCAGTCTTACCTTACATATTTACGTGCTCTCAGTAGCTCACATTTAAACTATAAAGTATGGCACACAGCTGCTATAAAAGGTAGCACATGCTTTCACATCGACATGATCCACTGCTAGCAGTGAAGATGCTGTTTCTTTTTTGTAAATCTGACAATGTTCTATGTAGAATGTAGGAAATCTCTCCAGCTGGATGAAAGCTTGGAAATGTACAAAGCTATCTATGGTTTCTGTCAAGAGATTTCCCAGCTTGTCCCATTTGTATTGCACAAGTGATGAAAATAAGTTGATAAAATTGGAAGAAGAGTTCTAAAGAAGACACTGGACCCGAAATGTTAGCTTTGCTTTCTCTCCACAGACACTGCCAGACATTCTGAGTTTCGCAAGCAATTTCTGTTTTTGTTTAGAATTTCCAGCATCTGCAGTTCTTTGTTTTATATTAAGGTATTTATAGGGCTATGGGTTCCACTGAAAGCATTGCCTTTCATCCCAAAACATCCCACTTCTTTCCCTGGCCCATGTCCAGAAGTGTTTTTTGATGTGTGGTGATCACCAAAATCTAGAGCAGGGAGTTATATAGTATGCATGGAGCCAATACTGTAGGCTTACCAGGGTTTTGGGACCCTGTAGATCTGTGACCTGTACATTGCATTGCTTCATGAGTGATGCATGTACTCCTCTAAAAAGACTAACATCAATGGTTCGTGTAGCCCCCTCACTCACAGCTTGAGCCAGTACTTCAGGTGTGGCCACAGCCATTTCCTTTGCTTATTGTGTACTTTTAATTTCCAGTACAATGGAAGGCAACAGTGAGCACTGTTTGGCCTGTGGCTTCCAGTCTCTGCCTCTGCTTGTTGCCGAGGTCCTGATCATCCAGATCTTTTTCTTGGTAGCCCCTTCCTTGAACTGCCAATCGGCTTTGCCACTCCCCAGGGTCACCACATTTAGACTTACCTATTTGGGCCTTCACCTGCCTACCTTTCCCACTAACTGCTGACATTTGAGATGACTATGCCAGGTGTGTTTCATACACTGCCCACTCTTGAAGCCAAGGTGCTTCTGACTGTGAACAAACACTTTACTTGCATTATCTTATCCCATCCAGGTTTCGTGGTGGCTCAGTGACTAGCACTAATGTCTCATAGTGCAGGGACATACTTCAATTTCAGTCTCGGGTGATTGTGTTGAGTTTGCACATTCTCCCTGTATCTGCATGCGTTTCCTCTAGGTGCTCCTTAGTTCTCTGGGTGCTCTCCAAAGAACAAAGAACAAATAAAATTATAGCAAAGGAACAGGTTCTTCAGCCCACCAAGCCTGCGCCAATCCATATCCTATATCTAAATCTGTCGCCTATTTTTAAGGGACTGTATCCATCTGCTCCATGCCCATTCCTGCATCTGTCTAGATATATCTTAAATGACGCTATCATGCCCACTTCTACCACCTCTGCTGGCAATGTGTTCCAGGCACCCACTCTCTACCTAAAGAACTTTCCACACATATCTCTCCTAAACTTTTCCCCTCTCACTTTGAACTTGTGACTCCTAGTAATTGAGTCCCCTACTCTGGGAAAAAACTTCTTCCTATCCACCATGTTTATACTTCTCATGATTTTGTAGAACTCAATCAGGTTCCCCCCTCAGCCTCTGTCTTTCTAATGAAAATAATCCTAATCTACTCAACCTCACTTCATAGTTAGCACCCACCATACCAGGCAACATTCTTGGGAACCTCTGCACCCTCTCCAAAACATCCACATCCTTCTGGTAATGTGGCAACCAGAACAGTACGCAGTATTCCAAATGTGGCAAAAGCAAAGTCTTATACAACTGTAATATGACCTGCCAATGTTTGTACTCAATATCCATTCCAATGAAAAAAAAGCATGCCGTATGCCTTCTTGACCTCTTCATTGACCTGCGTTGCTACTTTCTGGGAATAATGGAACTGAACACCCAGATCTCTCTGTACATCAGTTTTTCCCAGGACTTTACCATTTACTGTATAGTGTTCTCTTGAAGTGGATTTCCAAAATGCAACACCTCGCATTTCCCCAGATTGAACTCCATCTGCCATTTCTCTGCCCAACTCTCCAATCCAGCTATATTCTATTGTATTCTCTGGCAGTCCTCTTCACTATCTGCTTCTCCACCAATCTTAGTGTCATCTACAAACTTAGTAATCAGATCACCTATACCTTCCTACAAATCATTTATGTATATCACAGACAACAGTGGTCCCAACACAGATCCCTATGGAACATCACAGGTCTCATGTCTCCATTTTGAGAAACTCCCGTCCACTACTAGTCTCTGTCTCCTGTTGCCCAGCTAGTTCTCTATCCATCTGGCTAGTACACCCTGGATCCCATGCAACTTCACTTTCTCCATCAGCCTACCATGTGGAACCTTGTCAAACACCTTACTGAAGTCCATGTATATGACATCTACAGCCCTTCCCTCATCAATCAACTTTGTCACTTCCTCAAAGAATTCTACAAAGTTGGCAAGACATGACCTTCCCTGCATAAAACCATGTTGCTTATCACTGATAAGCCCACTTTCTTCCAAATTGGAATAGATCCTATTCCTTTATATCTTCTGCAGCAACTTCCCTACTACTCATGTCAGGCTCACCGGTTTGTAATTACCTGGATTATGCTTGCTGCCCTTCTTAAACAAAAGGACAACATTTGCAATTCTTCAATCCTCCAGGACGTCACCCGTGTTCAAGGATGCTGCAAAGATATCTGTTGAGTCCCCAGCTATTTCCTCTCTCCCTTCCCTCAGTAACTTGGGATAGATCCATCTGAACCTGACAACTTGTCCATCATAATGCCTTTTAGAATACCCAACACATCCTCCCTCCTTATGCTGACTTGACCTAGAGTAATCAAACATCTATCTCTAGTCTCAACATCCATCATGTCCCTCTCCTCAGTGAATACCGATGCAAAGCATTATTAAGAATCTCAACCATTTTCTCTGACTCCATGCATAACTTCCCTCCTTTGTCCTTGAGTGGGCCAACCCTTTCTCTAGTTACCCACTTGTTCCTTATATATGAATAAAAGCCTTTGGGATTTTCCTTAACCCTGTTTGCTCATGACCCCTTTTAGCCCTCTTAATTTCTCGTTTCAGATTGGTCTTACATTCCCAATATTCCTTCAAAGCTTCGTCTGTCTTCGGTCACCTAGACCTTATGAATGCTTCTTTCTTTCCTCTTAGCTAGTCTCACAACTTCACCTGTCATCCAAGATAGAATCTTGCCATTTCTCCCTCATTTTCACAGGAACATGTCTCTCCTGCATGCTAATCAACCTCTCTGTAAAAGCCACCCACATATTGAATGTGGATTTACCTGGATACAGCTGCTCACAATCTACATTCCCCAGCTCCTGCCTAATTTTGGTATAGTTGGTCTTCCGCCAATTTAGCACTCTTCCTTTAGGACCACTCTCATCTTTGTCCATGAGTATTCTAAAACGTACAGAATTGTAATTTCCCCCCACAGTTCAAAGATGGACAGGTATTATTGGCTGTGCTAAATCGCCCACAGTGTCCATGGATGTGCAAACTAGATGGATTAGCCATGGCAAATGCAGAGACAGGGTCCCGTGGGTTGCTCTTCAGAGAGGCAGTGTGGACTCAATGGGCTAACGGCTTGTTTCCACACTGTAGGGATTCTATGATCCATGTTGTAAAGTACCCTTCTTGCAAAAGCATTTGCCCCACTTCATCATAGTCATCTGTTTGAAGTCCGGCCTGACATTCCCAATCACAATGAATGAGTTCTCAAGTTTCCTTCCTTCGATAGCGGCCCCCTTGTTCTCCCCACCCTCCATTCCCCTTAGTCTCTGTGGATGGACCAAACAAAATGACTGGCTTACGCCCATGAGAGACCTAACCAGACCGTCCCTGACAAGAAGTTCACAGAGTTTTATGGAACAGTCCCTTCAGAGTGTTCACTGTATAGGGGTTGGAAGATATGTTTGGTCATGGCATCCTGCTGGAGGTGACAAGAAATGGTAGAAGATGATCCTTTGAATGTGGATGCTAGTGTGCTGGAAAATGAGGAGGAGAACCCAATCATTGTTCTAGGAAGGAGGGGAAAGGGTGAGGACAGAGATGTGGGAGGTTAAATGGACAAGGCTGAGGGCCCTGCCAACCAGAGGGAAGAGAAATCCTCATCCTGCAGGGACTGTTTCCTCTGTAACACCCTAGTCCACTACTTCATTACACCTAACACTTCCTCACTCCCCCATGGCACCTACCCATGCATTCATAGAAGCTCTAACATTTGCCCATTCACTTCTTTCTTCTTCACTGTCCAAGGCACCATCCACACACCTTCCAGAAAAAGCTGCAATTTCACTTGTCCTTGTTTTAATCGAGGCTATTGTGTTCACAACTAACAACACAATCTCCTTTCTGGTTATGAGACCAAATGCAGACTGAGTGACCACTTTGCAGAATACCTCCTTCTATCTGTAGGAATAACCCTGACCTCCCAGTTTCTTGCAATTTCAATAAACCACCTTGCTGTCATATTGACATTTCTATCCTAGGCCTGCTGCAATTTCCAACAAAGCTCAATACAAGCCTGATGAATGACACCTCATTTTACAGCCTTAAGGTCTCAATATTGAATTTCATAAGTTCAGAAATTGACTACATGATGTGCGTTCGCTATTTTTCTACATTGCTGTCCCTGTGCCCCTAAGGCCTTGACTCTTGTTTATGTCTTGTTTACTTGGCTCTCAGTAGACAGGACTAGTTTTCTTCCTTTCACACCTTAATTTACAGCCAATTTGTATCTTTCTTTCTCTTCCACCATCAGCTTTTTGTCTTTCACATTAAATTTCCACACCATCCACTATTCTCCTCCATCTAAGTCAAAAGCATAAAAAAGCACAATTTTTCAACCCCTTTCAGGTCTGAATGATTTTTTTTATCAGACCTGATGAATTTCTCAAACACTTTTTATTATTGTTGCAAATGGAATATTGCTGTTTACACAAAAGGAAAAGAATATAAAGAAATTTTTTTACTTTTGTACAGGACATCGCTGAGACCACATCCAGACTACTGGGCAGAGGTTTGTTCTCCCCACTTAAGAAAAAGTATAATTTTAATAAAAGCAGTTTAGAGAGGATGCACTTTAGTGATTCCTGAGTTGAGCAGGTCAACTCTGTACTTACTGGAGATTTGAAAGAACAAGAGGAGAAGCTATTGGAATATAAACTTTTCATGAGCCATTGGGTAGATATTGAAAGGATGTTTTCCCTTACAGAAGAGACTAGAACAAGGGGATAGGTTTTCAAAATAAGGCAGCTCCCATTTAAGATGAATATTGGTGGAAATCTTCTTTTCTCTCAGAGGGTTGTTATTCTGTGGAAATCTCTCCCAAACAGCAGGGGGGGGAATATCGCTGAATATTGTTAAGGCTGACTTAGATAGACTATTGACTGACCAGGGAGTCGAAGACTTTAGGAGGTAGGTATGAAAATAGAGTTGCGAGTACAATCTGACCGGCCATGTTCTTATGAAATGGCAGAGCAGATTTGGGAAACTGAGTGGCCTATTCCTGTTTCAAGTTTTTATGTTATATGTTCAAAGATAGGGGACAGAAAGACTGTTTCCTCACATTTGAAATATTGTTTGAAGAACAAACCTTGTGGACATTAATATAAGATTGCCAACAAGATATCAAATTGAGTGTACAGAAGAAAATTATTTAATTAGAGTGGTAAAATTGTGAAACTTGCTACCACAGAGACTGTGGAGGTATATAGAATTGCTGCATTTAAGAAGAGGCTATATAAGGTTGTGAGGGAGAAGGAAATCAAGTGTCATGTTCATAGAATTCAATGAGGAACAGTAAGAGGTGGCTTAAGCAGAATATAAATGTTGACACGGACTGATTGGTCTGAATAATGTTTCTCAGTAATACATTCTATATTGTTCTCGGCAATCACCTGTTGAAACATTTCTGAGGCTGTCAAATTTTCTTGCTTTCTTCAAGTAAATCCGATTCCTAAATGCTTTGCCAGGTAATTTATAATTGGAATATTCTAGATAAATGAGATTCAGCTCTTTTTTTTCATCATAGATTTTTAAAAGATTCTTTCATAGGATGTGAGCAAGGCTGTCAAAGCCAATATGTATTGCCCACATAGAGGAAAGAAATTGCTTATCTTCTTATGAATAGATAAGCCAGTATGACAAAGCATTCTCTAATTTTTGGAGTTGCCTGTAATTGTTGGCTTTTTTTTTGGTTGAAACTGCACTTGTCCATCAAGTTAGAATTATTTTTTGGTTTCTGATATTTCTATATGCCATATCTGATATTGTATTTATTTCATGTTATCTTTCAAAGGGTGAAATTTCTGTGTCTGAAATTATACTCCCAGCTGCTATTGCAAGAGAAAAAAAATTAAGAATCAACCCACTCAGAGATGTGATTGCACTCCTCTGGAGCAGGTAGACTTGAACCACTGTCCACCTAACACAATAGTACATTATTGTGAGTAAGGACAGGGCAGCAGACGTTTGGTTGACGTCAAGTTATCTGAGGATAGAGTGTGAGAGGCCAACCAGAGGTCCATTGAAATCTAGATGCAATAAAGGTAAGGTTGAGGGTTTCAGCAGAAGAACCCTAGCCAACATTGCCACTAATTCTGAGATTACAAGTAGCAATGGCTTACATTGTTTCCATTTTAATAAATAACATAGTTTCACAATTTTCATTTCAAACTCCCCCATGTCTTTGACCCATCTTCATCCACATAATTTTGTATAATTTCATTTCAGAGGCTGATTTAACGCTGGACCCCTGACTGTCCTTGACTTTAATTACTCTACCAATTATGTCCTTGGTTTTAGTTGTCCATGATATAAGGTCTGGAAATGATTACCTAAGTCCATAGCTGGAATTCTGTGAACAGATTTTGGACCCCTTACCTAAAGAAAGATATATTGGAATAGGAGGCAGTTCAGAAAAATTTCACTCAGCTGATACCAGATACAGAGGGACTGTCTTATGAGGAGTGGTTGAGTAGGCTGGGCCTGTACTACATAAGTTTAGAAGGTGACCTTAATGAAATAGGGAAGCTTCTCAGGGATTTCAGACAGTAGACAGCCAGAGATTTGTCCCCTTGTGAAAGAGTCAAGAACTAGAGGGTATAATCTCAGAATTAGTGGCAATATTTAAGACAGACATCAGGAAAAATTTAATCTCTCAAACATTTCAGAATCTGTAGAATTCTTCACCCTGAAGGTTTGTCAGAGTTGAGTCAATAAGTATATTCAAGACTGAGATATATAGCTTTTAAATCAAGAAGGAAATCCAGGGTCATGCGGAACAGGAAGGAAAGTAGAATTGAGGATTAACAGATCAGACATGATTTCATTGAATAACAGAGCAGACTGAATGGGCTGAATGGCCTAATTGTGCTTCTACATTGTATGATCTCATGGTCTTTCCTGTTTAAAAATGCACTTTTATTAAACTTTTGACTATCTGAACTAATATATCACTTATGCAGCTCATTTTCAAATTTTATTTCATAAGGTCCCAGGACAGATTGTGACACATTTGGTTACTTTAAATACACTTTATAAATTCATGTCGTTCTTATAGTTGTTGCTTTAAACTTTTTAAAACTTGCCTGTCAACAAGTGTGCAATTGACAGAAGCACGTCATGTTTTGTTCTGTGAGAGTGATGATCTTTGTGGGTGAAATTGTCTTTTTTTATACCATCTTGACCTAAAATTCTGCAATCTTCTATGCTTTCACAATAAAATGTAAAGCAAGATTTAAGCACATGGATGGTCTAAAGATGACAAAGTAATGATTGTTTATTTTACTAGCATCAGATATTTATAAGCAGAAAGGGAAAGGGAGGCTAAATTAGGCAAACAGAGAATTTACATGGAATTATTCTAGTCATTCTCAGCTGGTTGTGAAAATCCTAACTCTGTTTCTCCCTCTGTCCAGGAGGCCTCTCTTTGATAAAAAAAAACTTTTCTTATAGAGAGCATCTGCTCAACTGCTCGAGATCCGCTGCTCAATGTCACCATTAATATCTACTGCTGGAGGCTTTTTTGCCATAGGGTCCTGATTCATTGGTGTAGGGTGCCAGGAATCAAGCCTCACTATTCTTGGAATTGCTGTAAGACTCAACGTGACTGCCAAAAGTCCCATATGCCTCTCACTAGCAGCAAATAACAGCAAAAAATAACTATTTCAGTCAACACTCAACTTTTAACAAGAATGGCAAAAAAAAAGGAATTCTAATTTATGCATCTTAAACTTTATTGCTTTTAAAAGTTCCCACTGATATACAAATTAAAAAGAAAAGAAACAAGTAAGACAATTATGAGTGAGCAGGGGTCAGGGGAGGTGGGGGTGGTGAGAGTGCGAATTAGTTGGGAGAACACAGTTCTGTATCACCAGTTCAAATCACAAAATTAGTTGGGTTGGTTTCACAATCCTTTCCATTCTTAGATGCCTCAATGGTATCTGCAGGCAGCGATAATCAGTCTGAAGTTTGCAATTGCTTGTTTGGACTTTGGGTCTTTTCATTTATCTTTGTGTTTTAGAAGTGTTTCTTATTATATCTGAGCGCAGTGTTTTTGCTCTTTCAATGGAAAATTTAAGGGAGCAACTTTGTAGAGAAAAGGAAGAGAGGATGATCGAAGATATTGTAGCTAAATTTGCTGATGATATAAAGATAGTTGGAAAGTGAGTTAAGAAGGGGACATAAGAAATGTACAAGTGGATATAGATAGGTTAGATGAGCAGGCAAGGATACAGAATACAAATGTGGGAAAGTGCAAAATTTTGGGCAGAGAAAATTAAAAAAGAAATATATTATCGAAATACTGAGAGGTGCATAGTTCTGTAATGCAGGAGATCTTCATGTCCTGGAGCATGAATCATAAAATGTTATTATGCAGTTAAAGCAAGTAGTCAGGAAAGTGATGGTTATGCTTTAAGTGATAGTTTATTGCAAGGTGAACTGAATGCAAGAGTAAGGCAGTTATGCTGAAGTTAAACAGGTCACTAGTGAGACCGCATCTGGAGTACTGTGTATGGTATTGGTCACTGTACGTTTAGAAGGACATTAATATATTGGAAGCAGTTCAGAGAAGATTTAATACTTGAAATAAGTGAATTGTCTGATAAGGAAAGTCTAAACAGGTTAGGCCTTAACTTCTGGAGTTTAGTGGAATCAGTGGTGACCTAATTGAAACATATAAATTCCTGAGAAAGGGATTTCAAGACAAAGAGGCATATTTTTAAAGTGAAAGTAGAGAGATTTAAAAGCGATACGAGTGGCAATTTTCTTACATCAATGGTGGTTCATGTGTGGAATGAATTTCCTGACGAAGTGGTGGATGTGGGCACAGTGATGATATTTAAAAGGTAAGTACGTGTATAGGAAAGGTTTGGAGGGTTATGGGCCAGGAGCAGGCAGCTGGGGCTAGTTTAGTTTGGGATTATGCTCAGCATGGACTGTTTGGACTAAAGAGTCAGTTTCCGTCCTGTATGACGTCATAAGTCTATGACTTGCCTGGGGAGATGTGGAAAGGATATTTCTTCTTGTAGGAGTAGCTAGATCTTGGGGACATAGTTAATAAACAAGGAGGCGCCCATGTAAAACTGAGATGATGACTTCTTTCAGAAGGTTGTGAATCTTTTGGAATTCCCATCCTCAAAAGGCAGCAGGTACAGAATCCTTAAATCTTTTTAAGACAGAGGGTAAGAAATTCTTGATTGCCAAGGAAATGAAAAATAATTGGGGACTTGTGGAAATGTAGGATTTAGGTCAAAATAAGATGTTCTATGGACCAAGGTGTGAAGTCAATAGTTTCATGCAATGGGTGAACCACAAGTGCCTGCGACTTAACAACTAGGCTCCACTCAGCCAGGGTAAAGTGTCACCTGCTTCTCACGCACATTCACTCTCTGCCACTGCACCCAGTTCCCACTAAAGCTCATTCTCTTCCACTCTCACCATTACATGCATTATCTTGCCCCACTCCCTCTCATTCCACCCCAACCTTCCACATCACTAACCTTGCATGGCCTCTTGTGCTGGCAAGTAACTAACTCAGGACACCTCACCACAGTTCCGTGACCTGCACCAACACTTACAGCTGTTCCATCCACTTTGGTCTCATTTAATCTCTCCATTTCTGTCTTACCAGGAGAAAATAGCCCATGATAGGCAGAGACAGCCAAACTGGGTGGTGAATAGTCTGATATTCTGCTGCTCAGCCCTGATCCTGACCCTGTCCACCCTGAGAGACTGCCTGTAGACTGGTATTGGAGACTGCCCTTGATTTACTGTGTGAGGATCCCTGCCTAATGGCTGTCTCCCTTTATTTGACTGAGGGCTCATGAAAGGTATTCCTGATGAAGGGCTTTTGCCCGAAACGTCGATTTTACTGCTCCTCGGATGCTGCCTGAACTGCTGTGCTTTTCCAGCACCACTCTAATCTAAAATCTGGTTTCCAGCATCTGCAGTCATTGTTTTTACCTGAGGGCGGATGAAAATCAGTACAAGCTTCCTGGCTTTGTGTCTGTATGAAATAGCAAGAATAGATAGAAGTACTGACAGTATGGTAGCTCTGGCTGTGGGAACATTTTCATTTATGAGACCAGGGCCCAGTTCCTTCAGTGTGGACTATATGGTTTGACAATTGTTTTTATAGACCTCATTACGTGCTAGAAAGAGACATCTCTAATTTGATATTGAAATAGTAGTACACAAAAATCCACTCACACTAGACTATTCAAATAGTTATAAAAGCATAATAGAAGCTTTCTAAACAATATGTAGTGTTAAATAAATATTAGTAGTTTTGAATGTAAGCAGATTTTCCATTAAGCTTAAAAAAAACTTGAAACCTTATTCTGTCCATTTATACATGGTTATTCAACTGAAATCATTTAGGTCATTGGTTGCCAAGTTGACATACAATGCGAACTAGAAACATGTAGCATTAAGAAAGCCATTGACAAAAGCTTACAGGGCTCTGAAGAAGGTGGACAATAGCAAGGCATCTGGGAGAATTATTTGAGATGTCTCCACGTTGAGACCTTTCCCCACACTGGGAGCAATTAGCTGCATTTTCCAACTATGTTCCAGATGCAGAGATGAGATTTTGACAAGTCAGCAAGAAGATGCCCATTAATGAGGATTTTTGCTTGTTATTGGCCTCATCAACTGCACATCTCACCTCACTAACATGCAGCTTCCTATCCAATCAGCTGTTGCGAACAAGAGATGCCGAGAATTCCTGACATGCAATTCAGAGAGAATATCTGGTGGTTGCAATTCCCTGCTTTCCTCCTCCTTCCTATACACGCAGGGCTGCTCAATTGTTCTGTTTTGCTCACTCACTTAGTGCATACCTGGCTACTCACAGTGTCCCTGCCATGCCTTGCCTTACCTTGTTGTTGCAAAGCTGTTTTGTGTGCAGGGACAGCCATCTAGTTTGTAGATTAAACCAGGCTGCAACTCAGAGCTGCTTTTGTTTGTTCTTTTGGTGCTCATTCACTTAATGCCTATCTGGATGATCACAGAATCACTGCCTTATTTTGAATTGCCTTTTAGTACTCCACTCCCACAACCAGAGCTTAAAGTTCCATCGTACTGTTGTGTTGTTTAGCACTGACACAAATACAGGTGGGTTGTTAGCAGTTAGCAATCAGCAGTCAAGAGTGAGTCACGTTACCACATCAATCTCATACCTGTACTATGTGTCAGCCATTTATACAGCAAGCACACTGCATGAGCTTCAAGCAAATAACCATGTCTTAGGGGATTAATCCTCAGTGATCTCTAGCGAGGCTGTCAGTCAATGTGTCCCTGCACTGAATCTCAAGGGCAGCCTCCAATATCAATCCAGAGACTGGGTACAGTCAGGTGCCTGCTCAGGGCAATCATGATCAGGGCATCCATTCCTGTGCAATGCAGGGAGTGGGTCACAGTCAGACGTGTGTGTCCATTGCAGCCAGTCAGGGAGTCATGGGAACAGAGTTGTAGAGTTATACAGATATCAGTCTGGTATCTGGTCACTCATCAATTGGGACTGTCCTGATATAAAGGGTTTATGCCTGAAACGTCGATTCTCCTGCTCTTTGCTTTACCAGCACCACACTCTCGCCTCCATGTTGCTCAAAAGAGTCGACCTCAGTTCATCCAGGGACTCTGTCCAATCAACATCAAAAGGGTCAGGCTATTTAGGGGTCAGTGGTGTGAGAGGGAGGGTGAAAAACTTAATGGTAGGGTGTACAGTTAGAATACTGGGATTCTGAGAGGGTTATAACAATGAAGGGGCAATTCAATATCTAAGGAAGGGAGGTGATAAAGCCTTGATGGGTAAGAAGTCATGCAGGAGCAGGACACATCTACAGGACAAGGCATGCTCCTCTCATATACTTGGGGCTGGAAGGGAAAGGTGAGCAGACATATACTCAGAGAGACTTGAGGAAGTGCAATGCATTTGGACAAAGACAGCTAAGAGGATGAGAAAGTCAACTTTATGGAGTACGGGAAGGTAGCATACTGGTCTGCAGATTATAACTATATTGGGTCTTCCAGACAGAAGACAGTGAAGCTGAACCCACTTGTAAGCATCATGTTCCTTGTGATCCTTATGCATTAGCCTCCAGTGTGCAGTGCAATTCCTTGACTAAATCCTCCTGACCATTTCACCCAGGCTAATGGCTGAAGCCACTAATGCCTATGATGCAAAAGCAATGCCTGTGCACTTAGAGAGGTTGAGCTGAGTTGCCAAAGCTGCAGTCAACCTGCGATTCATGCAATGCATGCAATGATGCAGCAGCTGCCTGACTTCATACTTTGGTCCATGGAACATCATCTCTGGATCAGACTGGTGGCTTCAGCACCTTCAAGGTTGCATTTGCAGCTGGACAGAGATTTAGACAAACAGATGATAGTCAGAATTGAACATACATATTTACAATCTTGAGAATATAATTAGGATGTAATTTTGCCATGTAACCAATGTACCCTAAGAGGATTTACTTTCTGTCATTCCCATTAGACCTGAGTGCAATCCCTGGGGCTGCAGGTGGAATGAAAGAAGCCTGCTGTATGATGGAACCCATTGACCTTGGAATTTTGGTCATTTGAGCTGGGGATGCTTGTGTCTAGAGGGTCCTGACATGCTGAGTACTTTCTGCCTTGAGGCAACTTCACCCTCCATGGGCTTCCTCAGGGCTGTGAATGGCTGGCAGGGTGGAGGTGGAGGGCTCAATCATCTCTGGATTGTCCTAGGAGGAGACATCTCAGAGACTTATAAGTGGTGTCTACTGTCACTGCATTTTCTCCTTGTAATGAAGGGTCACTTGGAGTGATGTCACTGTCCTTTCCTCTGTTGCCTTGCCAATGGCCCTTGGGATGAATGACAAGGGCGATGGAGCATGGGTTTAATCACATATCCAGCAGATTGGATTTGCTAAATTCCTGCAGCAGTTGAGCTACTATCCTCCCACATCTTTCTTGCTGCTCCTGCATCTGCCTGTGTATTTTTATGCAGTCCTGGTGAACTCCTGACTGAGGCTGAACAGGTGCCAGGCCTTTGACAGTTCTCTGAGTGTCAACAATGTGGGGCATTTATTTCTTGACCAGCTGCAAAATCTGGCAGTGGCAGTGCAGTGTCTATTGCTAGGACATCTGTAATCGGGTCAAAATACCAACCAAAGTGTCTGTATGTCAGCTAGAGGGGGAGTCAGCCGTACCAGTGCTTCCTTTGATGCATCCATGGTATTCTCCTCCGTGATACTGGTGGGGATGTCTTGTGGAGCAGCTCTCTTGACCATGGCCAATGTTATATACTGGTACATGGAAGTCATAAAAGATAAAAAACATTGAGATTGAGTGTTCAAAGTATGGCAGCTGAAAATACATGTTTGGTAGAGCCAATGTGAGAGTTGTAATACAACGTACAATGATTTTTTTGTTGGTTGCCAGGATACAGATATCTCTGCATCACCATAGGACCTATCCTAGCCTCACCACTGAGGGCCAATATCATCTCCTTGTAGTCACCCCATTGCCCATCTGGCCATTTTAACCCTAATGTGGTCTGTTTCCCCCTATAATGATAGAAAAAGAAGGATTGAGTGGGATGACACTGGATAGCACAACTGTTAGTGCTAGTTCAGGTGGGGCAAAGATGCCGATATGACCCAAGCAAGTAGGCAGAGCAGAGGGCAGGAAGACTTAGATTTTGGGGTGTATTGGATGGGTGAGAGTGAGTCAGTGAAGGTGCTGTATATAGATGTGATAGTGGTAGAGTAGTGTAGGAGGCCTGTGTAGCAGCTGAGTTAAAGTGAATATGAGGTAGGAGAGGGAGATGATGGAGACACCTACACTGGCAGAGTGGAGAAGGTCATTAACCTTCTTTCTTTACTGCTAAGTATTTCACCAGGTGGTTGAGTCAGGTAGCAATGTCAATGGTGTCGTCTTGGCAGAAGACAAAGGATGGCTCTCCTTGAACTAACCTGTTCACCAAGACTTTGAGGTCCCTGATCGCAAAACTGGTTGCCAATTTCCCCTTGCGTGCCATCACAGCTACCAAACCATGGAAGCCATGTTGTGCAGCTCTGGAATTCCACTGCCTATCCAAGTGCACGGTTGAATTTTATAGATGGCACCAAGAACAGGAATAATAATCTGTTCTGTGATATCCAGCGAGTGGTATGTTGAGTTATAGAATAGGACTAACATTGCTTGTGAGTGGTGCTGTATTGGCTGGGTAGGTAGTTAATGAGATGATTTTAAGATGCACAAAAACCCACTAGTCTTCCTGGAGATGTATTCTTCATGAAATTTGATGAAATTGACATTTAGTCAAAAAAATGTCAGATTTATTCCCTTGTGTCTTCTAATAAGAAATTAATCATAGAATCCCTACACTGTGGAAACAGGTCATTCAGCCCAACAAGTCCATGCTGACTCTTTGAAGACCATCTCATGCAGATGCCCCATACCACCAACTCCTCAACCCCATCCCTGTAACCCTGCATTTCCCATGGCTAATCTAACTAACCTACACATTCGTGGACACTATAGATAATTTCAGCATGGTTAACCCACCTAACCTGCATATCTTTGGACTGTGGGAGGAAAGCAGAGCACCTGGAGGAAACCCACACACATGGGGAGAATGTGCAAGCATTCTGTGTATGTACATATCATAAGTATAAACAATTAAGGATGCTATTGATAAAACACTAATTCTTTTGGATCTGTTATGAATCAGGCCAGATCCCCTCAAAACATTCGAGGGTGTCACAGTGGCTCAGTGGTTAGCACTGCTGCCTCGCAGCACCAGGGTCCAAGGTTCAATTCCTGCCTCAGGCAACTGTCTATGTGGAGTTGGCACATTCTCCCTGTCTTCTGGGTGGCCTGATTTCTTCCCACAGTCACAAAGATGTGCAGGTCAAGTAAATTGCCCATGTTAAATTGCCCATAGTGTTAGGTGCATTAGTCAGAGGGGAGTGGGTTAGTCTTCGGAGTGTTGCTGCGGACTTGTTGGGCCAAATAGCCTGTTTCCGCACTAGGGAATCTAATCTAAAGTAGTCTGGACCTTAACTTTGCTAATTGTTTTAAGCAGGTGTGTACTGGATATTCATGGAGTGATACAGCTGGCCCAACCACTTAGTTTTAAACAAAACAGAATTTATTTGCAAGATTACTGAATGAAACACAAACAAAAGAGAACAGAATGTAAATTAACTCAACCTGTCTGAAAATCTAGCAGATTATTCCAACTTAATGATGCTATTCCAAATACATGCGTAATCCCTATAAACACACCTTGGCAAAAAAGGTAAAATCAAACACAGGGTCTTACAGGAGAGAGAGAGAGAGAGAGAGAGAGAGAGAGATGGCAGAGAGATGGCAGAGAGATTCAGCATGGAACACTTTCTTCCATGTAACTATTTCTTGGATCAGTAGTCTCAAAGCTGCCTGCCTGCTTTCAGTGAACAGCCTGACTGCTAAAAATCCAACCAAACCAAACCAGAGAAAAGCTGAGCTGGGAGAACTGGCCACTCCCCATTCATTGTAAGAGTGTTTTTTTTAACTTGAACACCCTTTCCTGGCAGTGTCTGTTAGCTATAATCAAACTGGCCCTAAAACCATTCAAACATACACATTTCAGAATCGCTGCTTTTACTATGCCTCTGGGGAAAAAAAAGCCAAGGACAACATAGCTTTGTTAAAGGAGCAACATCGTCATACCTCCCCTCTTAAAAAGAATGAACTATCAAAACCCAAAGATGGCTTCATTTTAAAACCTTTAATCTTAAAATAAATTAATTTGCAAAATAATAATGAAGAACAAACACAACAAATAAAGTTACATTATGTAGAATGATAACATATATTCCCACCTTTTTGTGTAAATTAGATTTCTACACATTGTTTTTTCCAATATTTTTAAAAGTTTCTTAGAACTTGTAAAGCTTTGAGAGACCAGATTACAACTACCCATCTATTTCTCCACTCTCAAGAATCCTTTTCAAAACAGCAATGTCAATCCTCAGTCTTTTTTGATTCTCACATCTTTTTGAATGCCTGTTTTCTAAGAGTGGCTCATTATCGATGCAGCACAACAGGGGCATTGAATCCTTATTTACACTTTTCCTAATATTTTCACTATGAAAAATGCCACATCTGCCACCCCAATAAGGGCAAGAGTTTCCACTGAGAATATTCTTTTTATTACTCTTCTAATCTTTATAGCACTCCAAGCTAAAGGTCAACCTTTTTTACATTCTTCACCCAAAATAAACATTATGAACTCTTCTCTACTTCAGAACTGATCACAGAGATTTGCAAATGAAGCAGCATTAAACATAATAAGTTTAATGTTCCTGACATCCCATAATAATTGAAATTTCAAAGCGCAATTGTCAATATTTAAGTTTTCGATATTTTCTCCACCAAAATAATGCCTCTACCATTTTATGTAGTTACCCAACTTTTAAGATCTCATTCTGACATCTGGCCTTGTATGTTTGCCAAGCCAATTCAATGGTATACTGCATCATGAAGATGGTACATACTGCTGCTACTATATGCTGGTGGCAAAGAACATCAATGGGGTTCCAGAAAAGCTAGCTACTTGTACTGGGTGGTGTCAAGCTTCTCAATTTGTAGGAGCTGTATTCATCCAGACAAGTGAAGAACATTCCAGTCTGCTCCAGAGTGTGCTTTGTAGAGGGTGGACAAGGAGGACTGAGAGTCTGGAGACGAGTTACTCCACACCTGATCTTGTAGTCTGTGTATCTATGTGGCTGGTCCTGTTCAATTTCTGCTCAATGTTAATCCCCAGGATGACGTTGATAGGAGATTCAATGTTGGTAATGCCATTGGACATTAAGGAGTTGTAGTTAGATTCTGCCTTGCTGGAGACGGTCATTGTCTGGCATTTGTATCGTGCAAATATTGCTTGCCACTTGTTTTCGGAAGTCTGCAAGTTTTGCTACACCTTTAAGATGGAAAGTCATAAACAACCATCAATAATTATCTGTCTAAACAGGATATAACTGGAAAAGTCCTTTAACGTTTTTTTCATTTTGAAGCAGGAAGGATTCCGATCAGATCTACCATTCTTAACGTCACAAGCAAGATACTAAGTTTAATTTATATATTTTATTTTGTGTGTTAAGAAGGCGAGACATGGATTTAGTTTCTTTTTTGTGTTACTCTTGGTACCTTGATGATGAGAAGTCTAGAGGCTGTTTGGTTATGTGCACTTTTAATGAGGTTTTACAACCCTTGGAAGAAGAGGTAGAAAAAGAACACAGCTGTTTCTTAGTGACAGGTGTCCATGGACAGAGAGGGACAGAACAAGCCAAAAGGAAGATTATCTGCTGTGTATGGATGTGTCAGAGGGTGGAAATGAAAGTGTTAAACTCTCTGGTGGGAAAACTGTTAGAAACTGGGTTTAGGGAACTCAAGTATTGTCTGAAGGTGAAATAGTAATGAGTTTAATTTGCAGTTTGATTTGTTTAATTTTAGATGTCTCATTGAGAGATGCCAGCTGAAGAAAAGTAACATAAATAGTGAATGTGCAAAATTCATTGGCTGGAGTTTGGTTACAGCTGTGCTAACTTGAGCAGGAGGTGTTGGTGTGGAAATAGTAATAAATCTTCACTGGGATTTTGCTTTGTAAGGCTATTGCTGAGGTTAAAACAGAAGTGTGTTTGGATATTTCTCTGCTGATTGTAATGATACCGTTCCAACTTTATTTTTTTTAGTGTAATGCAACACATGTTTTTCTTGTCTAATAAATGTTTTTATTCTTTGTATTAAAATATACTTTCAGATTCATGTAGATGTGTTCAGAAATTATCCTCCACAATTACTATAAAAAGCAATATTAGGAACTGTCAAGCCAGGTTTTACTTTGGGATCTGACTCGTCCAGTATTAGCATCAACTGGGATTATAATATGACCTCCTGGTGAACATCATCTATATATAATCTATTCTTCAAATAAGCAAGCCTCATTATTGTTTCACCTAACTCTGTGTGTGCTTGGTACATTCATGTCTAAGTGAAGAGTGTAGCATGATTTATCCTTGATCCTTTCATATTTCGCATAAATCTAATACTCCTCAATGCTAACACCTGAAAACACAGCATATATTCAAGCACACAAATTTATAACACCCAACAATATCTACCATCACATCTTGATCAAACGAGATTGCTTGTCGCATTTGATTCTTGCGTTAATTTTCAGTCATTTATCGATCGATGGCATGGTGGCTCAGTGGTTAGCACTTCTGCTCATAGATCTTTGGGTACTGTCTGTGTGGAGTTTGCACACTCTCTCCACATCTGTGTTGGTTTCCTCTGGATGCTCCGGTTTCCTCCCATAGTCCACAGATGTGCGGGTTAGATGGATTGGCCATGCTAAATTGCCCCTAGTGTCCAGGGGTGTGCAGGCTAAGTGGGAAATACAGGATACAGAGGTAGGGTAGGGAGATGAGTATGGGTGAGATGCTCTTTGAAGGGGTAAGTATGGACTTGAAGGGCTGAATGGCCTGCTCCACACTGTAGGAATTCTATATTCCATTACTAAAACCATATATATCCATCCTAATAGCACTTAAGCTGTCTCAATGATATGAATGTCACTTTCTGAGGCATCAGATGTCTTTAACTGTATATTAACACACAACTGCCTGGAATTCATATGGTGTCATCCAGCTTAGTCCTCCATATCCAGCAAACCCTTGTGTTTAGCTATCCATGGTCCAAGCATGCACCTCTGTCAGCCACTTATAATGGTTAATAATGGAAGTGAACATTTCAGAGTAGTGGTTCTTTAACAACATTCACCACTCCTTATGGGGAAGAACTCCAGTCTGAGGCAACAATGTCCCAAACCTGGATGTGGTCCTGGTAACAGGCAGGGTAGCATCCATAACAAGTTACAAAGACTAGATCAATCTATGCATAGAGGCCTTTCGTCATTGAGACCATGCACATGTATGGAACAGAAAGCTGCAACGCAATTAGACTTGAGGGTACTTGCGCTCAAAACACAGAAAGATAGTACACAGGCACAGCAGGTAATCAGGACAATGAGTGGAATGTTGGCCCTAATTTCAAGGAGGTTTGAGTACAAGAGTAGGGAAGTCTTACTGCAACTGTAAATGGTGCTGGTGAGACCACATTTGGAGTACTGAGAGTGGTTTTGGTTTCATTATTAAAGGAAAGATATCATCTCGTTGGTGGCATTTCAGGGAAAAATTCACTCAGATTATCCCTGGTATGGAGGAATCTTCTTACAAGTAAATGCTGAACAGGCTGTGACTGTATTCACTGGAGTTTGGAAGAATAAGAGATGTGATCTTGTTAAAACGTATAGAATTCTGAGGGGCCTGAAGGGACAGTCTAGAACCAGAGGGCATAGTCTCAGAAGAAAGGGGTGCCAATATAAAACTGAAATGAGAAAGTGTCTCTTCTCTCAGAGGGTTATGAGTCTGTGAGGGCATCGAGCCTTATTTTCTTTCCTAAATCCACAAATCAGACTTCCTGGCAGATTCATCATTTCAGCCTGTCCTTGCTTTATCAATTTTATTGCTTCCTATCTTGACTCTATTCTTTCTCCCTCAACCAATGCCTTCCCATTTATGTTTGCAGTTCATCTTTACACCATCTTGTTCACACTGTAACATTTCTGTTCTAGATCTGCTGCAGTACTTCAGCAAAGCCCAAGACAAGATGAAATAACAGCATTTCATTTCCTCTTAGAAACTTTACAGTCTTAAGGACTCAACTGTTATGAAGATGCGGGTGTACTGTACCATTAAGACAGATAGAAGCTAGCCGTGACAGCACTTAGTGTTCTCAATATGATACAAAGTAACATGTGCTCGAGCTGCTAAGGTAGCTAGGGTAGCTGGTTGCCTGGAAATGACAAAACAGAATTGAATTATACCAATTGAGTTTAAACAGAGTTGAGTTTAAATGACACTCTGAAAAATGTCAAACTCCAATCCAGTTTGAATTTAGTATATTGACAATCTTAAAAGCCAATGACACAATTCGATGTTTTGAGGGTAATAAAATTGAGGAAAATTGAACAGATGAGAGGAGAACTGCCAATCTACTAGCATGTAAAGGCTGCCTGAAAAATAGCTTTCTTAAAGGTACCTTTATCAATCAGTAATCTCTGAAGCAGAATCCCGAAGAAGAAGAAAAGAAGACAGGAATACAGAGAAAACTGAAAGCTGCCTGGTTTTGAGATAAGAAGTTTGGTTTTGTAAATCTTAATCGGGGTTTTGTCAGACTAGTATTATAGAGGGGAAGATAAAAGATATGTTTGAGGAAGGAGTTGAAAAATGGTTTGATAATTATTCTCTGTTATACTTTAAGAAATAAAGTTGTTAATTTTTACTTAAAATAATTTTTGGCCTCTCAAATTTCCACAGATTACTGCACCGGATAAGCCTTTTCTGTGTTGCAGCTTTAAATTAGGCAGGAGTGTTTACCCTGCGTCATAACACAACATTGATATCCATCAACTTCAGAGCATGAACACTGACCTCTTGTTCCGCTCCCTCACGTGTCTGTTTTGCAGGCATTTGAACTCAGTAAAACTAACTTATTTTCAATTATTTGCGCTTATTATTAGCACCTATGTTGCACCTAGATTGCTCCTTTACAACCAATAGGAATGTCTTTGTCTTTTGTTCTGGGCATCTTCATACTATATTCCACTCCCTCTTACATTCACTTTGTTAATAGTGTAAAACTATAATATTCTTGACACCTTCATTTCTGAAGAAGAGTCATTGGACTTGAAACATTATCACTGTTTCAGTTTCTACAGATTCTGCCAGACCTGATGAATTTCTTTAGGCGTTTCCATTTTAATGGTGGTGATAAGTTAGTTTATGATTAACACTTGACTTCTGTAGGATAATGATCTGAACAGTCCTGGCCAATTGTCAGGACCAACAAAGACTTTGGCTTCCATTTCTTAAATGTTCATCTGTCAATATTCCTCAGTAGGACTAAGGTAGCTTTCTAAGTTGCAGAAATGTATGATGGTCGAGGTGACTTGAGCACTTTGGAACTCTCCCTGGAATGTGGCAGTTACTGCTTACATAACAGGATTTCCTGAGATGATCCTATGCTGCACTGGACTTTACCCAAGTCAGCTGTGATGCTGCTTCTCAAGATGCACAAATCTGAGGTTTATGCTAGAAGTGCGCACTTTGGGCCAGAGTAAATTCAAAGAAACAGAGCATCAATCTCACTGGAAGACTTGATCCAATATTTAAGGAGAAAGTGAGGACTGTAGCTGCTGGAGATCAGAGCTGAAAATGTGTTGCTGGAAAAGCGCAGTAGGTCAGGCAGCATCCAAAGAACAGGAGAATCGATGTTTCGGGCATAAGCCCTTCTTCAGGAATGACCAATATTTATGCTACCTTTGAACCCAATGTCATGGCAAACCTGTAACTTACTGTTCACTATTATCTAAATACCATATTTTATCCAATTGGAAATTGTCCAATATAATTTCAACACCACAGCAGAAGAAGCTGGTGATTGAAATGAGACTGAAGTGTACACATTGAGAATGGGGATCAAGCAGAAGCGAACATGAGGAATTGACAATGATTGGATTAGAAGGTTCAGAAGGAAAATACTAACACAGGTTTGGATCCAAATAGCCTGTCTCTAAGCTATGCATTCTGTGATTCAATAGAATGCAAACTTAGTTAAGTTTTGACCCTGATCATTTTTGGTGATGTTAAAATTGCATTTTATACAACTATAAACCAGAAGCACTATCTGTTTCTTTTACTGAAATTAATATTCTTTACTTTTGCTGAAAGGCTTTCTGCTAATTAAAAATATCAGAATCAAATCAATATAATAACATCAAACAACTTTTTAAAAAAATATCTGCTGCTAAGAGAAATATGATAGTTTGGTGCAAACATAATAATACAATGCAATTTATAGTAACAAATTATTACAATAACTGAGGCTGAGATTAACTGTATATTATTAATTTGTGTCATTACCAATTGTGCGACACTTTGACACATAGAATTATTAATAAGCAGAGCTTACATGTTTGGGATAAAATTGTGATCTCTTTTTGGATAAATTTATTATAAGAATGCAACAAAAATGTTAGAAAACTAGTCTGTATAGATACATTTATGGTCTAGATATTCCTGCCAAAATAATGATGAACTTAATAGTATTGTCCATTATTAATGCAAAATGAAATCGTAACCTGAGAAATGCCACTTGTTGCTGAATGATTTACATTGTTCCATCATTAACCTCATGAAAATGGCAACTCGTCCACAAACATCACTTACAGCATTGTGTTACGGCTGCTGCTCAGCTCAGAAGAGTAGGTGTCACTTCATAATGAAGACTTATGTTCTAGCAATGACATGCACTTCACCTCTGGGACTCAAAGAGGGAACTTTTTTTTCACTGAGGTTGCTCATTCTTATAGATAATAACTCATTGTTAGATATCTTTAAATCTTTTAATTGAAATGTCATTGGAGCATAGAATCTCCAAGCACAGAAGGAAATCTTTAGCCTGTCCAGTCTGTGTAGACCACTTGAACAAGCTGTTCAATTTATTTCCACTTCCCAACTTTCCCTTATAACCCTGCAAGTTAATCCTCTTCAATGACCTGTTTCATTGTCTTTTGAAAGCCTCTATGGATGCTGATTCACAACACTTTCAAATAGCACATGTCACATCTTAACCGTTCTCTGCATGATGAAACTTGCCCCTTTTTTTCATCTGGTCTTTTTGCCAAATACATTAAAACTTTGACCTTTGGTTTCTGTTCCACTTGTTAGAGAAATAATTTATCTTCACATTCCTTATCAAGATTCTTCATAATTTTGATACCTTTATTAAGAATCCTTTAATTTTCTCTGAAGGAGAATAATTCCAGATCCTACAATCTCTCCACATAGTTGAACATCCCCATACCTGTGTCATCTTGGTAAACCTCGCTGCTTCCATCTGGCACTGGAAATGGCCAAAAAATCATTAACTGAGGTCCTATGTAAACATTTATAAATGTTTAGCATAGGATCTTCAACAACAGGGAGTCAGGTGCAAGGTTGAAAGGAGATACAGTAATCAGAAATAATAAAGTGAAGAGAAAGGTCATGCTGGAACATGACAGGGAGCAAGAAATGCCTGTTGGATTAAATTGCATCTATTTCAATGCAAGAGGGCTAAAAGGTAAGGCCGTTGAACTTAGGGCGTGGATAGGTACTGTGGGACTGGGTTATTACAGCCATTACTGAAATATGGTTAAGGGAGGGACAGGACTGGCAGCTTGATGTGGCAGGGTACAGGTGCTTTAGGCAGGACAGAGGAGGGTGCATTTTTGATTAAGGAAAGTATCACAGCAGTAAACAATGATGAAATAACTGAGTAATCATTGAGTGAGGCTTTGTGGGTGGAGCTGAGAAATAAGAAGGGAATAATGACGTGATTGGGTTGTAGTATAGGACTCCAAATAGTCTATGGGAATTACAAGAACAAATATATAGGGAGATTGAGGAGACTGCAGGAGAAATAGTGTTGTCATGGTAGGGGATTTTAATTTTCCTAAAATAGACTGGGACCGCCAGAGCATTAAGGGCTTAGATTAAGTGGAATTTGTTAAGTGCATTCGGGAATGTTTCCTCAAGCAGAATATAGAGGGTCCTACTCTTGAAGGGGCGAAGCTTGACCTACTGATGGAAAATAGGGCAGGAAGATGACTGAGGTGACAGTGAAGAAGCACTTTTAGACCAGTGACCATAGTTCCAATAGTTTTAAAATGGTTATGGAGAGGGACAAAACTGGTCCACAGGCTCAACTTTAAATTGTGGCAAGATGAATTTTGATGGAATTAGACAGGAGCTTGCAGGGTTAAATGGAGTAGTTTGTTTGCAGGCAATGGGACCTCTGGCTAGTGGGAAGCCTTTAAAAGTGAGGTAGCTAGTTCGCAAGGTGTTCCTGTGAGGGTGAAGGGCAAGGTTGAAAGGAACACAAAACCCTAGATGACAATAGATATATTGAGGTTTTGACCAGAAAAAAGGAGATAAGGCTCAGATACAGGCAACTGGGATCAAGGGTATCCCTGAAGGTATATAAGGGTTACAAATGTTTGCTGAAGAAGGAAATCAGGAGGGCGAAAAGGGGGCACAAGATAGTCTTGGCTGGAAAGATTAGGGTGAATCCAAAGTGATTCTTTAAGTATATTAAAAGGAAAAGGAATAATTAGAGAGAGAATAGGACCCTTCAAGGACCAAAGTGGATGTGTATGTGCAGAACTGCACGAGATGGGTGTGATCCTCAATGAATTCAGGATTTTCAAGGGGATGGGTCAGCAACCAGAAGTCGTGGTACACGTTGGTGACAATGACATAACTAAGAAAAGGGATAAGGACCTGAAAAGTGCATGTAGTGGGTTAGATAGGAAGGCAAAAAGCAGGATGAGCAGAATAGTAATCTCAGGATTGCTACTGGTGCCTCATGCTGAACAGAGAGAGAGCATGTAGCTGAACACGTGGCTGAAAAGCTGCTGTAGGAGACAAACCTTCAGATATGTGGATCATTGGGATACCTTCTGGGGATGATGGGAACTCTACAAGGAGGATGGGTTGTACCTGAACTGGAGAAGCACCAATATCCTGGGCGGGAGGTTTGCAGGGCTGTTCGGGAAGTTTTTAACTAATTAGGGAGGGGGTTGAGAACCAGAGCTACAGATCAGAGGATGGGGTTGCTGATGGACAGACAAATACAATGTGCAGAGAGTCTGTGAGGAAGTCTGGACAGTTGATAAGGCAAACTGGCAGTCAGTGATGGGTTGAAGTGTGTCTATTTTAACTCAACAAGTGTCAGGAAGAGGGTTGATGAACTTGGAGCATGGATCAGTACTTGGAGCTACAATATTATGGCCATTATGGAGTCCTGGATATCACAGGGACAGGACTGGTTGTTGAATGTTCCAGGGTTTAGATGTTTTTAAAGGGAATAGGGAGGGAGGTGAAAGAGCTGGTGGAAGAGCATTGTATCACAGCTGCAGAAAGGGAGGTCATTGAGGAGGGTTTGTCTACTGAGTTAGTATTGGTGAAAGTCAGAAATCGAAAGGGAGCAGTCACTTTATTGGGCGTTTTCTATAGACCCCCCAATAACAACAGAAGCATGGAAGAGCAGATTAGGACTTGGATTTTGGAAAAGTGCAGAAGCAATAGGGTTGCTGTCATGGGGGACTTCAACTTCCTTAATATTGATTGAAACCTCCTTAGTGCAAATAGTTTGGATGAAGAAGATTTTGTCAAGTGCATCCAGGAAGCATCCCTGACTCAATGTATAGACAGGCAGACTAGAGGGGAGGCCATATTAGATTTGGTGCTTGGCAATGAACCAGGTCAGGTGTCAGATCTCTCAGGGGGAGAGCATTTTAATGATAGTGATCATAACTTCCTGACCTTTACAATAGTCATGGAGAAAAGTAGGACCAGACAGTATAAGAAAGTATTTAATTGGGGGAGAGGGAATTACAATGTATTAGGCAGGAACTGTGGAGCATAAATTGGGAACAGATATTCTCAGGGAAATGCTGTCAGGAATGTAAAGATTGTTTATGGAGTACTTGCTGCGAGTGCTGGATAGACTTGTCCCACTGAGGCAACAAAGGAATAGGAAGGTGAAATAATCTTGGATGACAAGAGATGTGGAACATCTAATTAAGAGGAAGAAGGAAGCTTACTTAGGGTTGAGGAAGCAAGGATTAGAGAGGGTTCTAGAGGGTTACAAAGTAACCAGGAAGGAACTAAAGAATGGACTTAGAAGAGTTGGAAAGGGACATGAAAAAGCCTTGGCATGTAGGATTAAGGAAAACCTCAAAGCATTCTACAAATATTGAGGAAGAAGAGAGTGGCCAGAGTGAGGGGAGGCTGATCAGGGACAGTGGAAGGAATTTGTGCCTGGAGTCAGAGGAGGTAGGAGAGGTCCTAAATGAATATTTTGCTTCAATATTCACTAGTGAGAGGGACCTTGTCATTTGTGAGGGGAGTGTGAAACAAGCTGATACACATGAACAGGTTGATGTTAAGAAGAAGGATGTGCTGTAAATTTTCAAAAACACTAAGATAGAAAAGTCTCCTGGGCATGATGGGATAGGCCCAAGATTACTACAGGAAGCGAGAGAAGAGATCGTTGCACATTTGGCGATATCTTTGCCTCCTCACTGCCCCCTGGAGTAGTACCAGATGATTGGAGGGTGTCAAATGTTATTCCCTTGTTCAAGAAAGGGAATAGGGACCAGCGAGTCTTATATTGGTGGCAGGCAAATTATTGGAGAGGATTCTGAGACACAGAATTTATGATCATTTGGAAAACCATACTTTGATTAGAGATAGTCAGCATGGCTTTGTGAGGAGCAGATCATGCCTCAAAAGCCTTGTTGAATTCTTGAGGATGTGACAAAACACATGGATGAAGATAGAGCAGAGGATGTGGTGTGTATAGATTTTAGCAAGGTGTTTGATACGTTTCCCCATCCTAGGCTCATTCAGATAGTAAGGAGACCTGGGATTCAGAGAAATTTGGCTGTCTGGATTCAGAATTGGCTGGCTTATAGAAGACAGAGGATGGTAGTTGATGGAAAATATTCAGCCTGGAGCTCGGTGACCAGTGGTGTTCCACAGGGATCCGTTCTGCAACCTCTGCTCTTTGTGACTTTTATAAATGACTTGGATGAAGAAGTAGAAGGGTGGGTTAGTAAGTTTGCCGATGACACAAAGGTTGGTGGAGTTGTGGATAGTGTGGAGGGCTGTTGTAGGTTACAACAGAGCATTGAAAGAATGCAGAGCTGGACTGATAAGTGACAATTGAGTTCAACCTGGAAAAGTGTGAAGTGATTCATTTTGGAAGTTCAAATTTGAATGCAGAATGCAGGGTTAAAGGCAGGATTCTTGGCAGTGTGGAGGAACAGAGGGATCTTGGGATCCACATCCACAGATCTCTCCAAGTTGTCACCCAAGTTTATAGAGCTGTTAAGAAGGCGTATGGTGTATTGGCTTTCATTAGCAGGGGGATGGAGTTTAAAAGCCACGAGGTTATGCTACAGCTCTACGGAGCCCTGGTTAGACCACACTTAGAATATTGTGTTCAGTTCTGGTCACCTCTTTATAGGAAGGATGTGGAAGCTTTAGAGAGGCTACAGAGGAGATTTACCAGAATGCTTCCTGGACTGGTGGGCATATCTTATAAAGAAAGGCTGAGGAACCTTGGGCTTTTCTCATTGGAGTGAAGAAGGATGAGAGGGGACTTGATAGAGGTGTACAAGATGATGAAAGACATAGATAGAATGGATGGCCAGAGACATTTTTGCTGGGCAGAAATGGCCATCACAATGGGGCATAATTTTAACATGATTGGAGGAAAGTTTAGGGGAGATGTCAGAGGTCAGTTCTTTACACAGAGAGGGGTGAGAGTGTGGAATGCACTGCCAGCAGTGGTAGCAGAATCAGATACATTAAGGACATCTAAGCGACTCTTGGATAAGCAATAGATGATAGTAAAATGTATGGTATGTAGATTAGTTTGATCTTAGAGTAAGATGAAAGGTCAGCACTTCAAGGGCTGAAGGACCTGTACTGTGCTGTACTGTTCTGTGTTCTTAATATTTCTCCTCTGCATTTACCATGGAGAAAGATATGAGGATTTGGGAATTTGGTGAAGTTAGTAGTCACATCTTGGGGACAGTCCATATCATAGTAGGGGAGGTGTTGGATGTATTAGAATGTATGAAGGTGGATAAATCTCCTAGTCCTGACCAGATATAATCAAGAACACTGCAAAAGTCTAGAGAAGAAATTGCGGGGACCCTGGCTGATAGTTTTGCAGCATGGTTAGTCACAGGTGAGGTCCCGGAAGACTGGAGGGTAGCAAACGATTTGCCCTTATTCAAGGAGGGTTGCAAAGAAAAACCTGGAAACGAGACACCAGTAAGCTTAACATCTGTGGTAGGTAAGTTACTTGAGAAAATTCTGAAAGATAAGATATACATGCATTTGGAAAGACAGAGCTTGAATAGGAATAGTCATCATGGTTTTGTACATGGGAGATCATGCCTTATAAATTTGTTAGAGTTCTTTGATGAACTGACCAGAAGTGTTGATCAGGGCAGGATGGTGGTTATAGTCTATATAGGTTTCAGTAAGGCCTTTGATAAGGTTCTACATTATAGGTTGTTCTGGAAGGTTAGATCACATTGAATCCAGGGCGAGCTGACAAACTAGATACACAATTAGCTTGACAGTAGCAAGCAGAAGGTAATAGTGGAAGTATGCTTGTTGGACTGGAGGACTGTGTCTAGTGGAGTGCCTCAGGGGTTGGTGCTGGGCCCATTACTGTTTGTATCTCTATCAATGATTTGGACGAGAATGTACAAGGTATGATGCGTAAGTTTGAAGTTGACACTAAAATAGACAGCATCGTTGACAGTGAAGAAGGTTATCAGAAATTGCAGCAGGACCTTGATAAGCTGGGGAAGTGGGCTAAGAAATGGCAAATGGATTTTAATTTAGATAAGTGTGAGGTCTTGCATTTTGGAAAATCAAATCATGGTAGAAGTTTCATGGTGAATGTTAGGGTCTTAATGAGTGTAGTGGAACAGGGGGACCTTAGAGCTCAGGTACACAATTCTCTGAAAGTGAAGTTACAGGTAGACAGGGCAGTAAAGAAGGCTTTTGGTACACTGGCCTTCCTCAGTTAGGGCATAGAAGTTGGGGAATTTTGTTGCAGTTGTGCAGGACGTTGGTGAGGCTGCACTTGGAGTATTGTGTTTAGTGTTGATCACCTTGTTAGAGGAAGGATGTTATTAAAGTGGAAAGTGTGCAGAGGAAATTTACAAGGATGTTGCCAGGACTCAACGGTTTGAGCTATAGGCAAAAGTAAGGACTGCAGATGCTGGAAATCAGAGTCTAGATTAGAGTGTGCTGGAAAAGCACAGCAGGTCAAGCAGCATCTGAGGAGCAGGAAAATCAATGTTTTGGGCAAAAGCCCTTCATTTGGAATGGTTTGAGCAATAGGGAGAGGTTGGACAAGCTAGGACTTTTTTCTTTATAGTGTAGGAGACTGAAGGGGGATTTTATCGAAGTGTATAGGATCATGCCAGGCACAGATAGGGTGAATGCTCTCAGTGTTTTCCCAGGATTGGGGAATCAATGACTAGAGGGCATCAGGTTAAGGTTAGAGGGGAAAGAATAAAAGGGAACTTGAGGGCTATATTTTTACACAGAGGGTAGTACACTATGGAATGAGCTGCCAGTGGACGTGGTTGAAGTGGGTACTTTAACAACATTTAAAATGCAGATTAGGATATCCTATAGGATACCCTTCATTGTCCAGTACTTCCCGGGAGCGGAGAAACTATGCCATGTTCCTGGCAGCTTGCAACAGATTATCAATGAGGATGAGCACCTCACCAAGACCTTCCCTATGGCTCCACTTCTCACCTTTAAACAACTGCCAAACCTTAAACAGGCCATTGTTCATAGCAAACTGCCCAGCCTTCAGGACAACATCAGCCACAACACTGTACAACCTTGTCATATCAACCACAGCAAGAATGTCGGCATGGATACCATCATTACCCATGGGGATGTCATCTACCATGCATGCAGCAGGTACTCGTGTGACTCGGCCAATGTTGTCTATCTTATATGCTACAGGCAAGGATGACCTGAGGCCTGGTACATTGGCAAGATCAAGCAGACACTATGACAACAGATGAATGGACATCGCCCAACAATCACCAGGCAGGGGTGTTCCCTCCTAGTCGGGGAACACTTCAACGGTCAGGGACATTCGACCATTGTGTGACCATCCTCCAAGGCAGACTTCGGGATAGGCAACAACGCAGAGTGGCCAAGCAGAGGCTAATACCCAAGTTCGGTACCGATGGGGAGGGCTTCAACTGGGACCTTGGGTTCATATCACACTACAGGTGACCCCATCACACAACACACTCTCTCACACACACTCACACACATACACATACATGCACACTCATGCAGACCCTCTGTCATACACATGCTCTCTCTAAGACATACACACATACGCCCCCCGAGAGACGCACACATGCAAACAAACACTTGCTCTCTCTCTCTCTCTCTCTCCCCCTCTCACTCTCCCTCTTTCTCTCTCTCTCTCCCCCTCATGTGCACGCACACACACACACACGCACACACACACACACACACACACACACACACACACACACACACACACACACACACACACATAATCATATAAGTCTATGGAGTGAAATTGCATTTGTAGAGTTGTAATTGCAGACACATGCTATTTTGTTCACAATGCACACAATCTCCAAGTAGTCAATGCAGGCATAGGATCTGTGTAGTGTTTTATAAATTTCTACTTTGGAAATAGAGCTGGTCTGACCAGTCTGACTCAAGATTGGGGTATGGACAGACTTTAATCTCACACCTTTAATACACTGTCTGCGTTGAGATATTGCCTTTTTTTTTGTAAAACCTTAAGTTATCTTGAGAATGTGACTTGAAAGAAGGTCTGGAATTTACATATTAATGAACTAAAACCTGCTACCCATTCTAAGAGATAAAAGACTTAACAGCAATCTAAGTTGGTTCAATATATTGTATCAGTTGCATGTGTGATACTGTGATCTTTTGCTATAAATTCTGTATCTTATGATCCTGTTCCACAGGTACCTGATGAAGGAGCAGTGCTCAGAAAAATAGTACTTCTAAATAAATCAATTGGTCTATAACTTGGTGTTGTGTGATTTTTAACATGGATGGGAAAGGCTCAGACGGATGTGGGCTAAGTGTAGGGAAGTGGGGTTAGCGCTAATGGACATTTTGGTCAGCATGGACTAGTTTGGGCCATAGGATCTGTTGGCGTGCTGTAGGACTCTGACTCTCTGTGACTCTTTTGATTCCTTTGTTAAGGGTACTAACTATATGTACCCTCAGCACATCTACTTGTTCACAGCTACTCACAGAAGGTGGTAGGGAAGATCATTTGCAGATGAAGTACAGATAGACACGTGGAAGAGTGATATCATAGCTATGACTGAAATTATAGAACTTTATTTTTGCCAATAAATGGAAAATTCAACAAGGATAGGAGCACTTCTGGACTGAATTTGAGAAAAATTATATTGGACAGGTTATCAGTGGGACTGCACACTGCTGAGATGGGTGTGAGTATAATTCAATTATAGATTCCTACAGTGTGGAAGCAGACCATTTGATCCATTGAATCCACACTAATCTTACAAAGAGCAGCCCGCCCAGATCCAACTCTTTCCCTGTAACCCTGCATTTCCCATGTCTAATCCATCTAGCCTGCACATCCCTGGACATTACAGGCAATTTACCATGGCCAATCCATTTAACCTGTGCATCTTTGGGCTGTGGGAGGAAACCAGAGCACCTGGAGGAAATCCGCACAGACATGGGGAGATTATACAAACTCCACATTGACATTCGCCCAAGGGTGACATCAAACTCAGTTTCTTGGTGCTGTGAGGCAGCAGTGCTAACCACTGATCCACCATGCCACCCTGCTTAGTATTGTTAGGGACAATGATAAAGATGGATCAGGAGCAAAAGTTTTAAATTAGGAAAAGGCAATTTTTGCAAATATAATTTGGAAAACATGGAACTGGAAGAAGTACTTGAGGGTAAATCAGTACTAGAAAGTAATCAACTACAATGACTAATGTCACTTTGCACCGAAACTACTCTTCCAATAGCAAAAAAGCTACTGAAGCAAGACATTGTGACAGGTGTGAATAGAAAATCAAGGTGAAACAATGGAAAGCAAAATTTAATTGCAACAATGAAATGAAAAATGGAATCACTAAGTGCAAACATTCCACAATCTCAACAAAAGCAAGCCCATCTGAGATTTACATGGAGCAATAGTCACCTCGGTTGTTTGCAGTGGAAGTGAATGAGCAGACGCGCCATTGCAACTTCAGGTACAAATCCCAACTGCAGAAGCTGGTCCTCAACTGCAGGGAGGATTGATTTCACCACCTACACATATCATATGCCAACCATCAGATCCAGTGGTCTACAGCAACCCAAAACAAAACAACAGAAATAGAATGGTTACCACAGCAACAACAAACGATATGGGAACAACACTTTCTGGAGAAACAACATCACCTAGATGAACAGACATAGACAAAAGCATGCATGAGTTTCAATAAAAGATCAGTACAGTTTAAAAACTACATACAATGCATAGGCAGTGATGAAAACAACATTGGGTTGGTATCTTGGATGACTGAAAATGTATGTGATAATATGTGCTTTTTTTGAGTCACAAGGAGAATGCTTGAATTGGATGCACACATGTACAATTGTATGCTTTAGTCTGTCATAGTCATGTCACCTGTACACAAGACGCACACATCCTGTAGGCAGACATTTTAAGCTTCACTTCAATCGTGAACACCTGACTGTGTGTTGTACACACCATTTGCCACTTTCCTTACCCAGCTGGTCATTTGAATTTCTACATTGTTGAAATCAATGGTTTAATGTGCTGTCACCATTTACAAATCGCTTTTGGCATCTTAAGAATGACCAATCCAAGGATTAGGTTTGCTCTAGCTGAGCTGAGAGACATTTGTTTGCCATCAATGATCTGGGCCTTCAGATGCTCATCTATGTTATTGCAATGAACTCACAGAGTAATCTGTCCTGTCAGCATGAGGATGGTGCCATCATTTAGTCTTACTTTACTTTTGAGAGCTTCATTTTCAGATTGCCATGTTTTGCCAGTTTGTACAGGTCTGTGAAGCTCTTGGTGTTGCATAACATATTGAGACTATTTGATATTTTAGGTTGACCTGATGTTCTTCTTCTGCAGTCTTCATTCCAATGGTCACTTGTTTCACTTGTCAACTCGACTTGTCCAACTCATCATATGGCGTTTGGTGATTCACCTCAATCTCCAACCATTATTCTCCAATATCCATCTGTTCCTGCCTATTCTGCTTCTTCCTACTAATATAATATGATCCAGCATTTTTCAGTGAGAACGTTGGTGTACTCCATGCTGGATCTGCTTTCTTGTCTTTTGATGTTTTCTGCAGTCTTTGCTTTGTGTCTTTGTCTGTGATTGTTCTGCTCTGTGTCCCTAGATATCTGTCAGCATAAAGCACAAACTGATCTGGTCATGCCATAAATATGCTGTAGCTGTTCATTCATGACCTTGGCACTTCTGCATATTAAATCACTTTGTTGAGTTTAAGTTTGTCTTCACTCGGTAGGCATGAAATCACTTTGGATCCCTTATGAATAATATAATCCTGTCTCTCATTTGTTCATTTTTTAATTGCACAATTTGACAGGTTTCTGTGAACTGAGTTAATGTTGTTACACAGTGATTGATGGACTTTTTTTCATTTAGTTCCCTGATATTGAATGTGTACTGTTCAAACATAATGGATATAAAAAACCTTCAAATCTTGTACAATATCAGTCATATATTTTTTCTCTGCTCGTCAGAGAGATTTACATTGAATAAGTTTTGAAACAGTTCCTTCCCAACAGTGATAAAAGTCGAGCGACCTGTATCTGTTCTGACTTGCTTAACATTCTGTAGCTATTGCATAATTATGTCATTGACCATGGAAATTGTGCTGGTTTATATTTGCAGTAATTTGAAAAGGAGTTGCTAGGGGAACAGCTACAGTCATTTTCTCTTAAGCAATGGTTGAAATGTGATTATCGTGATTTTTTTCTTTTTCAGTGGCAGTTCATCGCTCTGATTTTTATTTCAGTGTCATTTCTGATGCTATGTTTTGAGTGTACAGGACAGCAGTGTGTTCACCACAAGGACAAGTTTAAGATATCTATCACAGGGTGTGCACCTCAAAGTTAGGGTGACAAGACTACAGCAGACTAGGATAGACTTGTGGATGATTCCATTTCAATCCAAACTAATGGAAATAGGCATCTAACTAAGGGACTTAGCACCTGGAAGAGGTTCCTGCAGCATGCTGATCCCTGTCTTTGCCATTAACGCCCCTTCCCACCCTTCCTGGTAATCCTCCCTCCAGGGAAAACTATTTTATTCCCCCCTTATCCAATACCAGAGGACCCTCTCCAATTCAGGGCCCAAATGCAATGCTGGCAATGAGCAATGCTCCATGTGGTAATGGAGACCTATTGGTCTCGGACTAGTCGGCAGCTCTTAGGATGGAATTTAATTCAGTAGGAGGCCCAATGCTGTCCAGCTAAGTGCCTGATTGTATTGAAATGGCATTGGATATTCTATGGAAGGGTGACATGTGATTCCTACCAGTTCTCCAACTGGATCCTTTAATCATGACAACTAGAATCCATGTGATGTAGTGACTGGCCTTTTTCTGTATCGTTAATGTTTTTATATTTTTAATGCGCAGTTCTAGGTTCCTCTGTTCTTTCATGCCCTTGAAATATTACCTTTTAGATTATGGCACTTTACATTTCTTCTCCCACCCTCCATCGTTTTGCAGGAGAATTGACAGGGATGAGCCCTTCATCATTATTTTTGATGAAGGACTTATGCCCGAACCATCGATTTTCCTGCTCCTCGGATGCTGCCTGACCTGCTGTGCTTTTCCAGCACCCCATTCTCAATTCTGATCTCAGCATCTGCGGTCCTCACTTTCTCCATTGTTTTGCACCTAAGCTGCATTGGCCAAATGTGTTGTTTAATTTCTGGCCTGTCCATATCTTCTTGAGATTTGTTACTATCATGCTCACTATTTACTACGCTGCAGGTTTGGGCATTAGCTGAAAATTTCCAACATGTGCTCCCTATATCCATTTCTGGCTCATTGCATAATGGTCCTTAACAATGATCATAGTATTAAAATTACACTTTTGAATCTTCATTCACAGATGTGGCCATCAATAGTAAGGTCTGCTTTTATTGCTTTTCTTGAACTACTCTTGAAAGGATGGTGATGAAGCAACTTCTTGAGTATAACTGCGTGGCTTATAATTTCAGAGGATAGTTTAGAAACTACCACAGCACTGGGATCTGTAGTTACAAAAAGGCCAGACTAAGTCTTACTGACACAACTAAATTTTGGCAGTTACATGATCACCGCTCCTGATACCAGCTTTCTATTCCAGATCTATTCATTGACTAAGCTTAAATTCCCCAGATTTGTGGGCATCATTTGAATTTGTACCTCTGGATCATTAGTTACCTGGCCAGGGAGAGACCATTATCATGAAGATGGTTCTCCCAGGTTGCGACTGGCCCATTACACTTCAGATGTGCTGATGCTTGCAATGTCCATTAATGCAGGATACCTAACTGTAAAAATTTGAGGGAGTAGGGTCTGTGTTCATGCTCATTTTTTGTGGGCTCAATTAACTCAGTTGGTTGGATGCAAGGTTTGTGACACAGAATGAAACCAACGGTATGGTTTCAATTTACACACCAATTGAGGTTACCATGAAGGTCCCAAATTCTCAACTACACCAAGGTCTGAGATATGATGACCCTCAGGTTAAACCATTAGCCAGTCATCTCCCTCTATTAAGAGAGTGGTCCTCTGGGACAATGGCAAGTTTTCTAATCCACTCTTCTGGGTTACTAGTCAAATACCATAACCATAATGATACCATTTATTTAATATTGTACTGGAAACATGGCAAGTATACTTTTTTCTATCTACCATACAAATTCAATAACATCATTCCACTTTCAAAGGTGAGGCAGGCAGTGAGATTCTTTGTTTGTGAGGTTGATGACGGAGCATTAACTAGGCATCATCTTTTGGATATTTGTGTTTAACCAAAGTTAAAAATCACACAACACCAGGTTATAGTCCAACAGGTTTAATTGGAAGGATATTAGCTTTCGGAGCGACGCTCCTTCATCAGGTGATAGTGGAGGGCTCAATCCTAACACACAGAATTTATAGCAAAAATTTACAGTGTGATGTAACTGAAATTATACATTGAAAAGTTGATTGTCTGTTCAGCCTTTCATCTGTTAGAATACAGTGATAGTTTCACTTCTTTCATGTGTAAATCACAAAACATTTTTTTTAAAAAGTTGCATTCTCGGGTTAGCTGTTAACAATGGTGATAGCTAGACAATATGTTGAAGGTGTTGGCCCCCTGTGTTCTCTGTCTATGCCATGATGTTTAGATTGATTCTAATCTAAAATGTGAGGTAACGGAGTTTTACATAAATTCATGCAGTTTTTGAACTCAGAGTTCTACATGAATGCATGCAGTTTTTGAGCAAAGTACAATGTAACCCTGCGAGTACAAATTCACCCCACAAAATATATGTGTGCATGTGGGTCTTTGTCTGTCTGTGTGTGTGTGTCTGTCTGGATTGGGGGTTGTGAGTGTGAGAAAGTGTATGTGTGTGTGTAGTGAGTGCAGAGTGTCTTAAATCTGTGAGGGAGTGCATGTGTGAGTGTTGGAATGTGTGTGTCTGTAATGGCATGTATGGGTGTCTGTGTGTGTGTGTGTCTGTGTGTATGTATGTCCGTGTGTATGTGTGTATAGGAGTCCCTGTGTGTGTGTGAGAGTATGTGTGTGTAGGAGTATCTGTGTGTGTGTATAATGCAATGGTGGTCACCTGTAATGTGACATGAACCCAAAGTCCCGGTTGAGGCCCTCCCTATGGGTACCGAACTTAGCTATCAGCCTCTGCTCGAACAAATCATGTGTTTAACCAAGTTTGTCTCTTGCCTGGTTCTGTACTATTAATTCAAAAATACCAGTGAGCAGCTTTAACATTAGAGATATTCTGACAGCCAACTCTGGTAATTAGTATTTCACTGCAAGAGATATAACTTGATAATTTTAGCACAACCCACAGTAAGTGATATTCGCAATTCCAGTGAATTTTGAAGTAACCAAATAGTAAATAGCGCAACAGTGCCACCTGTGTTTCATTCATGACCATTCATCTGTTATTTATTAAGAGCTTTAGCACAAAAACATTGAAAGAAGGCACTCACAGCACAGTGGTAGTATCCCTACCTCTGGGTCAGGCAGTCTGAGTTAAAGTCCAACCACCTCCAGACGTGTGTATTAACAGATTGATTAGATAATATCTAGAAACTAGGAGTGGGTCATTTGGCCCATTGAGACTGCTCTTTCATTCAATATAATCATGGCTGATCCTCTACCTCAATGGATTATTCCTGCTATTCGAAATCTAAAATATTATCTATCACTTAGTCATAGAGTCAGAGAGATGTACAGCATGGAAACAGACCCTTTGGTCCGACCTGTCCATGCCAACCAGATATCCCAACACAATCTAGTCCCACCTGCCAGCACCTGCCCCATATCCCTCCAAACCCTTCCGATTCATATACCCATTCAAATGACTCTTAAATGTTGCAATTGTACCAGCCTCCACCACATCCTCTGGCAGTTCATTCCATACACATACCACCCTCTGCGTGAAAAAGTTGCCCCCTTCGGTCTCTTTTATATCTTTCCCCACTAATTCTGGGCTCCCCAACCCCAGGGAAAAGACTTTGTCTATTTATCCTATCCATGCCCCTCATAGTTTCGTAAACCTCTATAAGGTCACCCCTCAGCCTCCGATGCTTCAGGGAAAACAGCCCCAGCCTGTTCAGCCTCTCCCTGTAGCTCAGATCCTCCAACCCCTGGCAACATCCTTGTAAATCTTTTCTGAACCCTTTCAAGTTTCACAACATCTTTCCAATAGGAAGGAGACCAAAATTGCACGCAATATTCCAACAGTGGCCTAACCAATGTCCTGTACAGCCGCAACATGACCTCTCAACTCCTGTACTCAATACTCTGACCAATAAGGAAAGCATACCAAACGCCTTCTTCACTATCCTATCTTCTGCGAGTCCATTTTCAAGGAGCTATGAACCTGCAATCCAAGGTCTCTTTGTTCAGCAACACTCCCTAGGACCTTACCATTAAGTGTATAAGTCCTGCTAAGATTTGCTTTCCCAAAATGCAGCACCTCATATTTATCTGAATTAAACTCCATCTGCCACTTCTCAGCCCATTGGCCCACCTGGTCCAGATCCTGTTGTACTCTGAGGTAACCTTTTTCACTGTCCACTGCACCTCCAATTTTGGTGTCATCTGCAAACTTACTAACTGTACCTCTTATGCTCGCATCCAAATCATTTATGTAAATGACAAAAAGTAGAGACCCCAGCACTGATCCTTGTGGTACTCCACGGGTCACAGGCCTCCAGTCTGAAAAACAACCCTCCACCACCACCCTCTGTCTTCTACCTTTGAGCCATTTCTGTGTCTAAATGGCTAGTTCTCCCTGTATTCCATGAGATCTAACCTTGCTAATCAATCTCTCATGGGGAACCTTGTTGAACACCTTATTGAAGTCCATATAGATCACATCTACTGCTCTGCCCTCATCAATCTTCTTTGTTACTTCTTCAAAAAACTCAATCAAGTTTGTGAGACATGATTTCCCATGCACAAAGCCATGTTGACTATCCCTAATCAGTCCTTGCCTTTCCAAATACGTGTACATCCTGTCCCTCAGGATTCCCTCCAACAACTTGCCCACCACCGAAGTCAGGCTCACCAGTCTATAGTTCTCTGGCTCGTCTTTACCCTTCTTTAACAGTGGCACCAAGTTTGCCAACCTCCAGTCTTCCGGCACCTCACCTGTGACTATCGATGATACAAATATCTCAGCAAGAGGCCTAGCAATCACTTCTCTAGCTTCCCACAGAGGTCTCCGGTACACCTGATCAGGTCCTGTGGATTTATCCACCTTTAACCATTTCAAGACATCCAGCACTTCCTCCTCTGTAATCTGGACATTTTGCAAGATGTCACCATCTATTTCCTTACAGTCTACATCTTCCATTTCCTTTACCACAGTAAATACTGATGCAAAATATTCATTTAGTATCTCCCCCATTTTCTGTGACTCCACACAAAGTCTGCCTTGCTGATCTTTGAGGGGCCCTATTCTCTCCCTAGTTACCCTTTTGTCCTTAATATATTTGTAAAAACCCTTTGGATTCTCCTTAATTCTATTTGCCAACACTATCCTATGTCCCCGTTTTGCCCTCCTGATTTCCCTCTTAAGTATACTCTTACTTTCTTTATACTCTTCTCAGGATTCACTCGATCTATCCTGTTTGTACCTGACATATGCTTCCTTCTTTTTCTTAACCAAACCCTCAATTTCTTTAGTCATCCAGCATTCCCTATACCTACCAGCCTTCCCTTTCACCCTGACAGGAATATACTTTCTCTGGATTCTTGTTATCTCATTTCTGAAGTCTTCCCATTTTCCAGGCATCCCTTTACCAGCGAACATCTGCCTCCAATCAGCTTTCTAAAGTTCTTGCCTAATACCGTCAAAATTGGCCTTTCTCCAATTTAGAACTTCAACTTTTAGATCTGGTCTATCCTTTTCCATCACCATTTTAAAACGAATATAATTATGGTCACTGGCCCTAAAGTGCTCCCCCACTGACACCTCTGTCACCTGCCCTGCCTTATTTCCCAAGAATATGTCAAGCTTTGCACCTTCTCTAGCAGGTACATCCACATACTGAATCAGAAAATTGTCTTGTACACACTTAATAAATTCCTCTCTATCTAAACCTTTAACACTATGGCAGTCCCAGTCAATGTTTGGAAAGTTAAAATAAGCTACCATAATTACCCTATTATTATTATTACTCTCTAAGCTGAGATCTCCTTACAAGTTTGTTTCTCAATTTCCTTCTCACTATTGGGGGGTCTATAATACAATCCCAATTAGGTGATCGTCCCTTTCTTATTTCTCAGTTCTACCCAAATAACTTCCCTGGATGTATTTCCGGGAATATCCTCCCTCAGCATAGCTGTAATGCTATCCCTTATCAAAATTGCCACTCCCCCTCCTCTTTTGCCTCCCTTTCTATCCTTCTTGTAGCATTTGTATCCTGGAACATTAAGCTGCCAGTCCTGCCCATCCCTGAGCCATGCTTCCGTAATTGCTATGATATCCCAGTCGCATGTTCCTAACCATGCCCTGAGTTCATCTGCCTTCCCTATTAAGCCCCTTGCATTGAAATAAATGCAGTTCAATTTATTAGTCCTATCTTCTCCCTGCGTGCCCTGACTGTTTGACTCACTTCTGTTCTCAGATGTTCCTGTCTCAGATCGATTTGTTTCCTCACTCTCTCCCTGGGTCCCACCCCCCCCACCTTACTAGTTTAAATCCTCCCAAGCACTTCTAGCAAATCTCCCTGCCATATATTAGACCCCTTCCAATTTAGGTGCAATCCGTCCTTCTTGTAAAGGTCACTTCTACCCCAAAAGAGATTCCAATGATCCAAAAATGTGAATCCTTCTTCCATACACCAGCTCCTCAGCCATGCATTCATCTGCTCTATCCTCCTATTTCTGCCCTCACTAGCTTGTAGCACCAGAAGTAATCCAGATATTACTACCCCGAGCACCTCCTTTTTAAATTTCTGTCTAACTCTCTGTAATCTCCCTTCAGAGTCTCAACCTTTTCCTTTCCAATGTCATTGGTTCCAATGTGGACAATGACCGCCTGCTAGCCTCTCTCCCCCGTGAGAACATTCTGCACCCTCTCTGAGACATCCTTGATCCTGGCACCAGGGAAACAACACACCATTCTGCTTTTTCTCTGCTGGTCACAGAAACGTCTGTCTGCACCTCTGACTACGGAATCCCCTAACACAATTGATCTGTTGGAATCCGACGTACCCTTCATTGCATTAGAGCCAGTCTCAATACCAGAAACTTGGCTCTTCGTGCTACGTTCCCCTGAGAATCCATCACCCCCTACATTTTCCAAAACAGCATACCTGTTTGAAATGGGTATACCCACAAAAGACTCCTGCACTAGCTGCCTACCTCTCTTACGCTTCCTGGAGTTAACCCATCTATGTGACTGTATTTGAGACTTCCCCCCTTCCTATAACTGCCATCCATCACATACTATTGCTGTTGCAAATTCCTCATCGCTTCTATCTGTCTCTCCAACCGATCCACTCGATCTGATAAGATTCGCATCCAACAGCATTTATGGCAGATATAATCCGCAGTAACCCTTAAACCCTCTTTAAACTCCCACATCTGACAAGAAGTACATATCACTGCAAAGGCCATTTTTGCTCCTTCACAATCTACAGACCCAGAAAATAACACTGTCTTATTCCTCCACAAACGCTGCCCCAGGTTAAATGAATAGCTATGGCTTATATTTTAAGTTTAATCAAGAGACTGATCTCCAAAAACATTTAATCAAGCCAGAATCCACTATACTCACTACTGCATCCTTTCTCTTGGACAGACTTAAAACTACAATTAATTTATCTGATTCTGTGCTGTGAACTTCACCCAACAGTTCCTCCAAGGTTAGTTGTGAATTTCACTGTTTGTTAATTTTCCCAGATGCACTCCGATGTCCAGCGATACACGAATTCAAACAACAAAGGCAGTAACTGTGCAAGTTCTCTCTCTCTCTCTTTCCCTCTGGCCCCTGCACTGTCCCCATCCCGTGCTTCCTTTGTCCGCTCTTCTCCCTTTTAAAACTGCTGTTGTTTTGACTTTTTTTTCCACTTCTTCGAATATATTCAGTGGCTCGGCCCCTGCAGCCTGAGACTTCCACAGGTTCGCCATCACGTGGATGAAGATATTTTTCTCCATCTTTGTCCGAAATAGTTTACCCCATATCTTGAGTCTGTGTCCCTGGTTTTGACTCCCCTAATCAGAGAAAACATCTTGGCTCTCCAGCCCTGTTAGTATTTTATGCATTTCAATCAGATCCTTTCTAGCCACTCAAACTTCATAACTATTCTTCTATTTCTTTGAGCACAAGCATCAAATGGGCATGCATTCACTAAAATACAGAAGGATAAGATGGGGACCTTCAGATCAAAATTATATAATTTATGCTGTTATCATGTGAGTGAATATAACTTGCTAACTATTATACCAGTCAAGAGAACTCTTGATTGCTTGTCACTCCTGAGCAAAATAGTTTTATGTTCAATTAACATTGAGTTCTACTGTGTCCCTTTATTGAACTCAAGGTGTTTAAAATTCAAACTAAAACTAGTGTTATACAATTTTATGTAAAATAATACTGAAAAACATTGCGGTTAGAAGTAAGCAATTAAAAATGTGCAAATTAACTGGAGTGTCGAGAGGACATGAGAATGAAATGGGAAAGTGCAGCTGAGGCTTGAGAAATCGTTTGTCCTATTCCTGCACATATTTCTCTTGATATTATGAACATTGATTTAATCTGAGTTTAACAACCAAAATGTATCAATGCCAAGGGTGAAATGTGTGTTTTTCTGCTCTAATTTCTGCTCTAATAAAGCAGCAGTTACTCTGTTAGGATTGTTTCCTTCTGCAGGATTCTTGAACCTTGATGAACATTTGTCTTCAGTAAAGCTTCACACATCTTGATGAGTGTTAAAGGTTTGACAATATATCCTTGTACATTTGCATTAAACTCCCTCATCTTCAAAAGAATGTTTTGGATTATTATGAAAATCCTTATCTCTATGAGCATGATTCATTTTATGGACAAACTACATCAATGGAAATTGGAATGATTTCATACAACCTTGATTGCATGGCAAGTTCATGCAACTCAGGTGAAAAAATGATTTTGTCACACCAGCCTGTTTTGGTTGGTGTGTTTGGGACAAGTAATTCCATTCTTTCTTGTCATTCCTAATTGGAATTTCTTTTTAATTATTTGAAATAACGAAGAAGACAAAAACAGGAACATGAGGGATGTTCTTTTGCATCAGAGGTGGACTTATGCAAGAGCTATATCGTCACACTTCCTTCTCAGTGCTCATGAAAAATTGTCTTCGCAGGCTTTGCTGTACAAAGGGAGCAGTGATGGACTTGTGCCATCTACTGGACATAATCTTCAAATATTTCTTTATTAGAAATTCATCCTGAGTATGAGACCTTATATAAAACATTCAATGTATTTAATACAATTTTCTCAGTTTCATTCTGTACTATTTCACATGTGAATGTGTTTTCCGTGTTCTACTTCCCCACAAAAAGATCATACAGTACCTTTCTTTATTGATTTTATTCAACAATGTAATACTTGCTACTTAAAACATCTCATTCAGAGAATGTGGTTATCAGGGAGGACAAGTGAGATGTCATGCTAGATCTGTCAAAGGAGGAAATTCTAATGAAGGAATTGAGCATGAGTTAGAAGAGGTGAACTGGACTTAGTTTTAGCAACCACAGGGATAGATGTTGACTCTTTTTTTTGTGCACATATATAATGCATGCAGACTGAACATGCTGATGTGTCAGTTGGTACTAGCTGTACTTACACTGTCATCGCAGTGATGCAGAAGTCAGCAGCTATTACCTAAAAGGAGATGAATGTTAACCAAAAGCAACTCCTCATGTGTAGAACTTCCAAGAGTACTGTGGGATGAGACCAACATCACTTGTATTATGTAAGTATGACAATGGGCCGCAATGAATGCAATGAAAAGCAAAATATTTGAGGTAAGTCTGGAATGGGAAGTGGGGGGGGGGGGGGGGGGGGGGTGGGGGGTGCGTGGTGGGGGTGTGGTGGTGACAGTACAGCAGGCACATCCCTTTCGATACTATGTTTTGGTCACTCAGTTGACACGGTATCCTTACCGACTTGGTATGAATGCTGCAATCAGGGCCAAGGTAAAGCAGATGGTAGGGCTGGAAGATGCACTTCCACATCTTGGTGCAGTCTCGGGGGGCCCTTTCAGAATAACCTGGACAGAGTGTGCTGCACCATCTGTGCTCTGCAGAATTGAAAAAGACAGATGTGATAGATGCTGTGGAGCTGGGGAGTGAGAGGAGTCATCCAAAAAGAAGGATGAGGATATTAAGCTGGAGGAGCCTCTCCCTATGTGTGACAGAGTGCAGCATTGGGTGCTGTGTGGCAGACTAGACCTCACTAACACCTAGGATAAAGTGAGGACTGCAGATGCTGGATATCAGATTCAAGAGTGTGGTGCTGGAAAAGCACAACAGGACAGGACGCCAACTTGTGGATCGTTTCAGAGAACACCTCTGGGACACCGCACCAATCAACCCCACTGCCCTGTGGCTGAACACTTTAACTCCTGCCCCACTTCACCAAGGACTGGGTCTCCTCCATCGCCAAACCCTAACCACCTGACGACTGGAGGAAGAGTGCCTCATCTTCTGCCTTGGGACCCTCCAACCAAACAGGTTCAATGTGGATTTCACCACTTTCCTCATTCCCCCTTCCCCCACCTTATCAGTCCCAAGCCTCCAACTCAGCATTGCCCTTTTGACTTGTCCATCTTTCTTCCTTACCACTCATCTGCTCTGACCTATCACTTCCACCCACGCCTTCATCTACCTACCACATTCCCAGCTACCCTCCCCCAGCCCCACTCCCCTCCCATTTATCTCTCAGCCCCCCTGGCCCACACACCTCATTCCTGATGATGGGTCAACTCTCCTGCTCCTCGGGTGTTGCCTGACCGGCTGTGCATTTCTAGCACCACACTCTCGACTCAGTAACACATAATTTCACAACACATTGGCTAGGTGCAGGAGATCATCATATATTGTCAAGGCCATCACACCAACATTTGGCTGGCATTAAGGGGTGCACAATGCAGCCTCTAATCATTTCCTATGTGTTCCCTTTTGCTGGCTGTCAATAAAATCTCATGATTGAACTTGTCCAAATACTTGCCATATGTATGCAGCTCTACTGGAAGTGGTCAGCTGCATGTATTCAGTAGGTGCTGGGGAAAGAATAACGGTGACTTAGGGAAAGAACTTAAGACAGGATGCAGCAATGGACAAGTAGAATGTGCGTCATGGTTGTTAAAAAAATGACTAGGGTGAGAAAATGTGGCTGTATCTGCGAGGATCTGTCAGCCATGTGTTATGAGCAGCTTTGTGATAACAATCCTTCCAAAAAACCTGATATAATTTGAACATAGCTGAAAAAATACAAAATTCAGCCTGATGGTTTCTCTAGTGAAGATATCTTGAACTAGGCAACATTGTTACAGAATAAAGGAACACTCATTTAATACTGAGATGCAGAGGAATTTCTTCTACCAGAAGGTAGTGAATGATGATCTGAGGACTCGAGCAGTTGGTAGAATGATTGGGCATGCTGGAAGGGCCAAAAGATCTTCTTTTTTAATGTTCTCACATTCACTAGACATAAATATAATCCTTCCCTGCTACCTGAACAAGGTATGGCAACTCTAATGGGTTTCCGCTTTCTCCTTGCAGGAGAAGTGAGTGCACAATTTCTGAGAAATGCAGTGACCTCGAGAAGGGCCATTCCAGTGACTGACATCTTGATGCCCAACGGTAATGCATGCCTATCTAGCCCACTGGAAATGAAGGCTTTTTCCAGAAAAATGTCAGCAGGGACTTCCCATGAAAATGTCCTGAGGCATTAACGCTTAGAGATGCTATGAGAGCTGATTCTCAACCTGTAGACCCTGCGGTCAGATTTCACTTATTTGGAATTGGATCTCTGTATCTATCCTCTCTGCCCCACCACGAAGCAAAGGATGGTGATACTGTTGTTGCTGCTTTTGATGCTGCCATTCCTCTTGTTTTTCGCTAGAGGTGCAAAATTCCCATGCCAGGGTGAAGGCTGAGCACAGGGAAATGCAAATCAAGGATTGTGAGGTGTGTGACAGGCGAACTGATTTCTAAAACAGTCAGCAATGACTTCTCAAACATTGAAAGAGAACTCCCTCAGAAGGAAAGTAAGAAGCAGCCTCGTCCCTAGCCAAGGCTGCAACCTCCCAATTTCTGATTCCTAGCAAGTTCCATTCAGCTCAGGATGTAGGTCCATTGGCTGTTAGATGCAGTATTAAAACAGAACCTTTCCATCATAATGATTAAATGCCTTCACAAATGTTTGATAGGGGCTCCTCTCTTGCCTTCAAACCATCCTTGTGAAATCCAGCAGAGGGCAGTATGATGTTGAGCTCCTGACCCAATATCACATATGGGGTATTCAAGCTTGTGCATGCACCCCTATCTACCTCCCTATGTGTCTCAGTTATAGCAACAGTACTTTCCAAATTGCTGTGGAAGAGTTGAATTTTCCTTACACAGAAGTTGTTGAAACAATGATCATTTTGACACAGGAAATAATTGAGATACCATCAATTTCAGCTTCCAAGGCACAAGTTGTTGCATTTTTGAAATGATGAAGAGCAGGGCATTGGGGAGTACAAGACAGTCAGATTCATTTTGAATTGTTCTGACAGAATTGGCACAGATTCATTGGCCAAAAACTTTGCTATCTCCAATAATTCAAATTTCCTTAATAACACTCTGTTAACTAAATATTTTGGTTATGTTTGGCACCATTCAAAGAAATGTCATTGTAGCATACCAGACCTTTTATTCATTGAGCTGTCTCTTCTTAATTTGTACAAAGGAAACAAAATTCCATGGCTCTTCAGTAATACTTCTATGGCCAGAGTTAAATGAAAGAACTATAAACTTGGCCCTGGCCTGAATATATCAACTCCAAATCGGTGAGCAAAGTTTCTATGGAACTTTGGAAATTGGAATATCTTCAGAGTCCGTTTACAAGGTCAGTGAAGCAGAGATGTCTGTGATTCCCCACCAGTCATTCACTAAAGGGCATTCTACTTTCTATCTTGTTGTTCACCTGCGATGATTCCTTGGTGATAAAAGGAATGACTGGTTGGAGAGTGACTGCCTGCAGGTGCTACATCCTCCAGCAATGCCACCAGTAGAAATCAGTGCCAAGCACCTTAATGTTGGTGCATGATGGATCCTCACCTCAGCTCATCATGGTGAAAGATCCAGTTGGTAGATTTCCTGCCACTGTTCTCTTTCTGGTATGGAACCAAGGGGCTTGTTGGTCTAATGTGATAGAGGAAAACCACTTGGTAGACTTAAAAGGCTCTTGGTTTCGTAAAGATACACGTTTTTTGAATGATAGCAACTAGGTACAAGTTATACTGATGTAATAGACATTGTTAACAAGACAATGGGACAGATTTTATTGTTTCAAAGTCAAATGTTGTTCCCTGCCTGAGTCCATATAACAACACCATGTTGAATGGTACATAACAGACTCCTGGCATTAACCCTTTCAGAGCTTTGCAGGCTACTAAAACACATCTTAAAACTTTCGCTTTCATGATCGACAGTTCTGCATCTGTGCATATTTGCAACAATTCCAGTAATCCAAGATGGACAATGGAAACAAATTGTAGCTGTAAGAGCTACTCTTTTTTTGAGGTATTTTAGGTGTTGGAGGTGATTTCCTTGAATCAGTAATTACTGTTTTATAAGCTGTTGCATTGTTTTGGAACTTTGGGGGAAATATATCAAAATAATGGCACTTTAAATAGGAGGAAGAGAGTCAAAGGCAGGGACCACATGGTCAGAGAAATAAGCCCACACCACTGTCTGACATAGCAGTGAATCAGATTAGATTACTTACAGTGTGGAAACAGGCCCTTCGGCCCAACAAGTCCACACCGACCCGCCGAAGCGCAATTCAACCATACCACTACATTTACCCCTTACCTAACACTATGGGCAATTTAGCATGGCCAATTCACCTGACCTGCACATGTTTGGACTATGGGAGGAAACCGGAGCACCCGGAGGAAACCCACACAGACACGGGGAGAATGTGCAAACTCCACACAGTCAGTTGCCTGAGGAGGGAATTGAACCCGGGTCTCTGGCGTTGTGAGGTAGCAGTGCTAACCACTGTGCCACCATGCCGCCCACTAGATCTGCACAGTTACTACCTTTGCTGTTTGAGTTCAAGTGTCTCTGGATATCAGAATGCATCTAGGAAAAATTAACAAACAGCAAAATTCATAACTGACCTTGGAAGCACCAGTGTGGGAGAGTTGACAGTATGGGAGAAGCTAAGTGCATAGTTTTTAAATGTAACTTTGCTGTAAATCTACAACAGTGAGTAGAGTGGGGTTTTTTTTCGTTATATGTTTTATTGAGAGCTGTCTCCTGATTAAAATTTTAAAAAATATAAAACATAGGTTCTAAGTTATCCTTGAGCAGTGCCTTTTAGAGCAGAAAACAGAGCTATTTTCTGGGTCTGTAGATTGTGAAGTAGCAAAAGTAGCCTTTAGTAGAGTTGTGCTTTTCCTGTTGAATATGGGAGATTGGGGGGAGTTTCCATGTCACTGATGATTATGTCTGCAGGAAGTGTGTTGGTTGCAAATCCTAACAGATTGCATGAATCAGTTGGAACAGCAGTTAGAGGCAATAAGAAATTTACAAGAGCTAGGGGGGTGTGATGGATGGGAATTATAGGAAGGGAGAAAAATCACAGATATACTCAGGTAGATGGGTTAACTCCAGGAAAGGTAGGAGGGGTAGGTGGGTGGTGTAGGAGTCTCCTGTGGCTATTCCCATCTCAAACAAGTACGCTGTTTTGAAAAACATAGGGGGTGCTGGACTCTCAGGAGAATGTAGCACGAACAGCCAAGTTTCTGGTACCGAGACTGGCTCTAATTCAATGAGAGGTACGACAGGTTCCAAATGATCAATTGTGATGGGGACTGTCTATCAGAGACACAGATAGACTTTTCTGCCATGCACAGTCAGAAATCAGAATGGTGTGTTATCTCCCTGATGCCTGGATCAAGGATATCTTAGAGACAGTGCAGAATATTCTCAAAGGAGAGAGGAGTTAGGAGAAGGTCATTGTACACATTAGATCTAACGACATAGGAAGGAAAAGGGATGAGATTCTGAAGGGAGAATATAGAAAGTTAGGCAGCAATTTAAAAAGAAGATTCTTCAGGATGGTAACATCTAAATTGCTACCAGCGCTATGAGCTAGTGAGGATAGGAATAGGAGGATACAGCAGATGAATGTGTGGATGAGGAGCTGGTGCAGGAGAGAATGGTTCACATTTTTGGATCTTTGGAATCTCTTCTGGGGTAGAAGCAACGTGTATGAGAAGGACGGATTGCACCTGAATTAGAAGGTGACTAATATATTGGCAGGGAGATTTGCTAGAGCCCCTCAGGAGGATTTAAACTAAAAAGCTGGGAAGGGATGGGACTCAGCGACATAGTGAGGAAAGACATCAGTCTGAGACTGGTATAGTTGGGAAAAGGAGCAAGTCAAACAGTCAGGGAAGGCAAGAACAAGGCAGAGAACGAGGTAGGACTGATAAATTAAAATGCACTTAGTTCAATGCAAGAGGCCTAACAGGGAAGGCAAATGAACTGAGGGCATGTTTGGGAACATGGGACTAGGATATCATAGCAAACCTGGCTCAGGGATGGACAGGACTGGCAGCTTAATGCTTCAGGATAAAATTGCTATAGGTAGGATAGCAAGGGAATGGGGTGGGGGAGGTGGCAAGAGATGAGGAGGTTGGCATTTTTGATAAGGGACAACATTATGGCAGTACTTAAGGAGGATTTTCATCAGAATACGTCCAGGAAGTTATTTGGGTGGAATTGAGAAATAAGAAAGGAATGATCATCTTATTGGGATTGTACTGTAGACCACCACCATCACCACAGCATTCCCCCCCCCCCCCCCCAACAAACACACACACACTTATCCAGTAGTCAGTGGAAAATTGAGAAGCAGATTTGTGAGAAGGTCTCAGTTATCTGTAAGAATAATAGGGTGGTTTTGGCTGGGGATTTTAAATTTCCAAACATAGACTGGGACTACCATAGTGTTAAGGGTTTAGATGGAGACGAATTTGTTAAGTATGTACAAGAAAATTTTCAGATTCATTAGGTGGATGTACCTTTGAAAGACACTGCAAAACTTGACCTACTCTTGGGGAATAAAGCAGAGCAGGTCATTGAGGTATCGGGGACAGGAGCACTTTGGGGCCAGTGACCATAATTCTGTTAGTTTTAAAATAGTGATGGAAAAGGATAGACCAGAACTAAAAGTTGAAGGTCTAAATTGGAGGAAGGTCAACTTTGATGGTATCAAGCAAAATCTTTCAAAAGTTGATTGCAGGTAGATTTTCACAGGTAAATGGACAGCTGGAAAATGGGAAGCATTCAAAAATGAAATAACGAGAGTCCAGAGACAAGGCTGGTAGGTGTAGGGAATGCTGGATGACTAAAGAAATTAAGGTTTTGATCCAGTGAAAGAAGGAAGCACATGTCAGGTATAGACAGGATAGATCGAGTGAATCCTTAGAAGAGTGGAAAAGCAGTAGGAGTAAACCTAAGAAGGAAATCAGAAGGGCAAAAAGGAGACATGAGATAACTTTGGAAAATAAGGTTAAGGAGAATCCAAAGGGATTTTATAAATACATTCAGGACAAAATGATAACTAGAGAGAGGAAAGTGCCCCTCAAAGCTCAGCAAGGCAGCCTTTGTGTAGAACGGCAGGAGAGAGGGGAGATACTATACCAGTATTTTGCATCAGTGTTTACTGTGGAGAAGGCCATGGAAGATACAGAGTGTGGGGAAATAGATGGTGACATTTCAAAACAAAAGTACATATTATACAGGAGGAGGTTCTGGATGTCTTAAAACACATAAAGGTGGATAGATCCCGTGAACCTATTCAGGTGTCCCCTAGAACACTTTGGGAAGCTAGAGAAGTGATTGCTGGGCCCCTTGCTGAAATATGTGTATCATTGATAGTCACAGGTGAGGTGCCAGAAGACTGGAGGTTGGCCAACGTGGTGCCACTATTTAAGAGAGGTGGTCAGGGAAAAACAAGGAACTATAGACTGGTGGAGGCTGGTAGAATTACAAAATTTAAAAGGAATCTGATTGGGTATATGAATAGCAAGGGGTTAGATGGATTTGGGCCAAGTGCCGGCAAATGGGACTAGATTAATTCAGGATTTCTGGTCGGCATGGGCGAGTTGGACTAAAGGGTTTGTTTCAGTGTTGTACATCTCTCTGACTCTATGACCCTAAGTCTCTAACTTCACGAACACAGACAGTGTGGATCAGGGTTTTGCTATTCTCCCAGCATCCATTCTATTTGTATTTGAAAGATTTATAGGTTTGAGTCAAAGATTTTGATTCTGTTCTTGACAGTGTGAAGCCTGTAAATCCCGGTATGTTGGAGAGACTTTTATCTCTTGGATTTTGTTCACTGAGGGTGTCTTTCCTGACAAAATAGGCCATTGTTTCATTGTAATATCTGCAGGACTCTTTGTGAATTCGCTTTCCAGTCAGGATAACTGCCCTGTGGAAAACAGCATATTTTTGTTTTTTGCCGGACTCTGGATCTCTGGGCCAAATGACTTTTCCTTTTCGGCAATGTATCACGTTTACAATCTGCTGGATAATCTCTGGTGAAGCGTGAATTTTTTCCTTCAAATTTATTTCTGATATTGGGTGCTTCCATTCACCCATGTTGATCACAGTATTAGAAAAGTAATATATTAACTTCTTCACTCTACTATGTGAATGTTGCTTCTTGCTCAGCATGATGTCTGTCATTGGAACTGCTGGTTCTTCCTGGGCAGATAGAAAATTGAAATGTTCTGCTTGAATTTGCATCTTCTCATTATCACACCCAAGTCTGTCTTCATGATTCATTCAACAAGCTGTGTCACAGTCTGAACAGCTTCAGTTAAAGATTCATCAATGATTTCAAGTGCTTAATAATTCTCTCATAGTTAGTGTTTTGTTGTAAACTTTGATGCATTAATGCTCAAGAGTGAGAATTCTTGATTGTGAAGAAATGGTTGCTCTCTCACACAACATACCTGAAGTTGCTTTACCTTGTGAAATCCAGTTTTGTTGTGTGTTTTCACCAACAGATAATACTGGAAATTTCTTCAGAAAGAATAGAAATACTGAATAACAGAATCAAACAACGTCAGAGAGCAGTTTGCTACTGATGCTTCTAAAGCCCTAAAAAAATCCCTTGGAAATGGTCCTTTTTGTACTTAATTTGGGTTCACTTCAATACTGTCACAACTATTTTGTTAGTGGCTTACATTTCAGGGATTCTCTTTTTTTAGCTGTACTTTTAATTACTACTGTTCAGTATTGTGCAGGCAGCACATTATTCGTTTCACTATTATTGTTATTATGTGTTTCTGCGAATGGGCATCTATGATGTCAATGCTCAGAGATTTGCCAATCAGAGGTTCTATTTATAATTATTAGTTTGGATTCTTTGATTTAGTTTATGCTGACTTTCCACAATTATTCCACAATTGTTACGGAAATTGTCCTAAAGATTATACTCTCAGAAAGTGTGAATTTGTGTAGCAATGAACACAGAGTTACATCAGAGTGGTGCTGGAAAAGCACAGCAGGTCAGACAGCATCCGGGAAGCATCCAGCACCACTCTGACCTAAACTCTGGTTTCCATCATCTACAGTGCTCACTTTTGCCTAGCAATAAACACAGTCAAGCCTAGAGGTTCTCCAGTTCTGAATCATCCATATTCCTGATTTTAATCTCTCCACCATTGAAGGGCCATGCTTTTAGCTGCCTTGGCTCTAAGTTCTGGTGTTTGCCCTGTTAAAAAAACGCTCTTTATCTCCTTTCTCCTTTCAGATGCTCCTTAAATCTAGATTTTGACAGAATCTTTTCACCTGCCCTGATATCTCCTAATATGAACCTGTCAAATCTTTACTGTTGTAAAGCACCTTGATACCTTTCATAATGTTAAAGGCACTGTAGAAATGTAAGTTGTTCAGCATCATTCTCAGCACGAACTTTAACCCAGTATGGCACAGAATATTTTTAAAGCAGCTTCACTTACAACTAAACTCTAATGTTGAGATCATAAACAGTTAAGAAGTGACCAAGTGGGTGAGCAATTTGAAATCTTGTAAGAAAATTTTAAACTCAAGACTCTGTGTAAGCAAGGGTCGAGAGTGTGTTGCTGGGAAAGTGTAAAGTCAAGCAGCATCCAAGGAACAGGAGAATTGATGTTTTGGGCACATGCCCTTCATCAGGAATCCCTGATGAAGGGCTTATGCCTGAAACATCGATTCTCCTGCTCCTAGGGTGCTGCCTAACCTGCTGTGCTTTCCCAGCAACACACTCTAGACTCTGATCTCCAGCATCTGCAGTCCTCACTTTCTCCCTCTGTGTAACCAGGGGCTGATGTAGATCACGGAAATGGTAAGGTGAGGAAAGAATGGAGTGGGGTTTAATTTAGATACAGAAGAAAGTTTTCATTTTGCAATGGAGCTGGGTGAAAATATAAGTTACAGTTACAGTCAGCAATACAGTGCTTTCAGCAGGAAGTCGCCTTCATAGTCCTTGAACCTTTGGAAATGTTATTCATAAAGTTCTAACCAATCAGTTTCATTGATGTGAAATACACAAGCAGTGTTTTTGTTATGTTTTGAGTTACTGGCCTTGGAAACATTGCATTTAAGTGGCCCCTATAGGCTATAACTATTTGGATTAACTCTAATTTCACCACAATTTGTTGGACCCTTTCACTAATGTCAAATTGCTAATTGGGATCAGTCAGTACTTAAATATAGAACAAGTTCATATCTTAATACAATATTGCAAGTTTTAAATGTTTCAGGTAGTTTGAGGAAGAAGTAAAAAAAGAGTAAACCATAAACAAACTTATAATAATTCTTTTTCTCACAAACCTAAAATTCTTTCAGCTTCTTTTGTTTTCATCTCACATGCTGATACCATCAATACATTGAATATTGTGAGAAACAAAATCCAGAATAGCATATAATGTATTCTTCCGTTGCTTACACCTCGAGTAGAAATGAGGTAGAGCCAGTTGGCTAGAAAGATGTAACAGAGACACAATGCACATGGGACCTATCCCAGAAATCTGTAACAAAAAAGACGCTCCTACTTTTCATCAGAGGATCTTAATCCACATTTGCACTACACATACTCATCATGTCAGCACCTAGAAGATGCATCAGACAGATGCCAGGAAGTCACAAAGGAGTAGACAGGACAAAGATTGCAGATAGGAGGAGCTATTTCATGCAATGCAATTTGACTTGTGCATTGGTTGTTTCCAATGACACTCTTCGATTATTGCAGTATTGGTGGGTTAGTAGAGACTCTGTGTTCTCAGAGACCTTCCTTCAGAAAGCTCCACAGCACAAGTTTAGATCTTCTGTTTAGACGTTTGGAGTAGGGGAATTGATAGTAATATAAGTGTAGACAGAAGGATACTGCCATTCCTGAAAAAAAATTCATGCATGACCTTTCTCTATATTTTCAGGTCAGCCAAAATTGCTGACTCCTCTGATTATAATGTTTCAGGCTGATGGGCTTTGTGTCTCCCGACAAACCAAACTGCCTTTCCTCCTCCTCCTTTTCCAAATTTCTTTGGAGCACTAAGTTATGTAATAACAGAGCAAACCAACAAGATGTGCAAAACTCTACTTGTGGTGCAAATTCTGCCTCTCTGGATTGAACAAGTCTCCATATGATCATTTGCGAACTACAATCACCTTTCGGTCTTGATCTTTTTTGATAGAGGCATACTGTCATAGTGTTACTCTCAAAGAGGGAAGCAAAACAAAGGCTTTATTGTTGAACATCAGATATCATTACATCTACCTAAAAAGGCTGGATTGTTGCAAGATTATTACATTTCACAACAAAATGAGCATTGACACACAGGATTCATTGTTACTAATTATAGACTAGCTGTTCATTGATTGAACAAAATCCATACCTCTTAAGAAAGTGCATTGAGTTCATAGATGAAGCCAGTATAATATCATGATGCATAATTACTCTTACAGGAAAGTCAAGATTTGCACGGTTATGCTGAGGTATTCATGCTGATGTATGCTGGGATCCCTCCACAGTACCGACTCCATGACTCTGGCATTCTGGGAACTGCAGATTCAGGTGTAGTCTTTTTTTATACCTTCAGCATAAACAATCCCAGATCTGGGGAGATTATTGATTCTGACTGCAGACTATCTTGAAGCAGTTCAGCATTAACAAAGATATTCAAAATAATAAAAGATCAATGCAATTTGGCATCTTACTGTGAAATATGAACTTATTAATGTTTTATTCAAAGTAATTATGAACTTTATTTTCAGTATTAGAAAGTTTTATTATGGAGACTCAAAGAGATTTTGCGTTTTCATTGTTCAGTGATTTAGGTTCATCTCTGTGCATTTTAATTACTGTTAGATGCTTACTCCAATTTATAGTTTTGGCATTGATGTTGTTTAAAGAATATAAAAGATAACTGTTATGCATATACATGAATTTCCCAAAATTTGATATGGAGAATATAAAAGTTGTTTTTCCTTTTTCCTCATTAGTGAGAATATGCTGGGAACATAACTAAAGGCACAATATTACACATCATTCCGAACATTAAAGGAAGGTGTCAAAGTCAAACAGCTCTGTCCAAGGACATTGCTGCAGCAATTTCTCAGGGCAATATGTCCCAAGTTAGATGATATTCTGTTTTAGTAGGGGTGTTGCTCTATAAATGTTTGTGACAATCTTCAGCCAACTCAACCAATGCTTGAATGGATGACCCACCTTAGCCTCCTAGAGATTTTCTCAGCATCATAGATGTCAAGTCTTCAGTCAACTTGATTCACTCAATCTGACATCAAGAAACAGCTTAAAGGCACCACGCACTGACAACAATCTGGCTAAAATACTGAAATCTTGAGGTCAAGAATTGGTTTCCCTAGTAATCAATCTGTTCTGATACAACTGTACCATTGGTTTCTACACAATAATGTGGAAAATAATCCATGTTTGGAAATGTCAGCAAAAACAAATTTGTCCACAGTATAACTCTAACCCAGCTAATTGCTGCTCTATCAGTTTACTTTGACATCTGTGAGATGATAGAATAGACTGTCGATGGTGCTATCAAGTGGAAATCAGTAAATATGCTTATTGATGCACTGTTTTAGTTCCATCATGGCCACATGACTTCTGACCTCATTATAGATTTGTGCAAGGTGGACAAAATGGTTGAAACTCAAGAAGTGAATTTAGAGCAGCTGCTCTTGACAACAAGGCCACATTTAATTCAGTATGGGATCAAGAAGCCATTGGAAAAAAGTAAGGATGTTAACTGATGTTTGCACAATACTCAGCACCATTTAGAGTTCCTCAGATATTGAATACTCTTTGTCCATAAACAACAAAAACTGACCTTCCGCTGATGTGAAATTAATATTCATAAGACACAAGTTCCAGTCAATGATTATCTCCAACAAGAGATGTAACAATGTCTTCTTGACATTCAATTACCAATTACCAATGATTCACCCACTAATTTATCTGAGGGATTACTGAACAGGACTAGCCATATAAATATCATCTCACACGGTTAGGGTAAAAGCTGGGAATTCTGTAACTCACATCCTAACACCTCTAAACTTTCCACCATCAATGAGGCATAAGTCAGGAGTGTGATGGAATATTCTCAACTTGCTTGGATGACTATAGATCCAACAACACTCAAGAAGCTTGACACCATCCAGATCAAAACAGCTTGCTCAATTGGCGTCCCATTCATCACCTCCAACATTCACTCTCTCAACCACTGACAAACAATGGCAGTAATGTGTCCAATCTACACAATGCACTGCAGCAACTCACGATGGTTCCTTCAACAACACTTTCAAAAGACACAACCTCTACCACCTAGAAGGACAGGAGAGCAGATGAATGGGAATGCCACCACTCACAATTTCCCCTCCAAGCCACACACCATGTTGAATTGGAACTGTGTTGTCATTCCTTCAATGTCACTAAATCAATATTATGTAAATCCTTTCATAAGAGCACTTTGGTGGACTACCTCCCTGAACTGCAATGGTCCAGGAATGTAGCTAACCATCACCTTCTCACAACCAGGGATAGGCGATAAATGTTGGCTCAGCTCATGAGGTTCAATTCCTGTGAAATAAATGGAGGCAGTATTATTTTGGTAACACGGTGTTACCATGCCTCTTAAAGGATGCAAGTTCTAATATGACAAAGTAAACATTGGATGAGAATGGGGTTTAATTGCTTTTTGGCCTCCAGTGCACTACCCATTGTTTTAAATCTTCTTTTTTAAAGATGAGTTAATTCAAGTTGTACAGACGTTCTGTCTTCTGTGTTACGTGATTTTTCTTCTGTTTTACTTTGTTTTGGAGTGTGATGGGCAAAAAAATGAACAATGTAATGGATTGAAAATGTATGCTAGGCACAGGAAAAGGGGAAAAAGGGCATTTTCATGTGCAAGTCAGCTCCAGTGAGGAAAGATGGAACGAACATGGACTAAAGCTATCAAGCAGCAACTGAAAAACTGATCTTATAAGAACTTACTGTGTCTCCCATCCAAATGTGCACTTGACAGTTGCAGATCTGCCTTTGCTTCTGGCATACACTTCTCTCATTAAAATTGCGCAGGACTTTCACTTTGCATGTGTACAGCATTTAAATGAGGAAATTGTTATTCACTGCCCTATTTTCTGATACTCAGGGAGGATGTTGTAACCATTGTCAAGTATACTCATTCAAAAAGATTGTTAAGGTCAGGAGAATTTTCACCCACTGTAAAGGGAGATCTAAGCTAGTTTTATTGTAATGGAAGAATTACCAGATTGATCATCAACCTATTTGACCATGTTATGACACGCTTCCTATAGCCATCAAGTCCTGAGGTGGAACGCAGCCACTGCACCACAACAGCTGCAGCTAGAATTGATTGGTTAACATTACTTTCCCAGGTCTGCCACCTTCTTAACAATTGCAATCGAATGATTTGGATGCTCTGAACAGAATTCAGACAGTCAGTCACCACTGCACAATGTTTTGGACAATGAAGTAGCTCTGATATCTCCGGCAGAGTCCTGATACAGTGTGCCCTGGAAAAGTGTGCCCAGGCTGCCACAAATTAGGTTGGAACTCACATTTGCTCACTTCCTTACTCCGGTGAGGCTGGAGCCTGTGTCTATTCTAAACAGAGAAAGAAACTGTTTCAATATTATGTGACTTTGGCTTACACAAATCAGAAAACTGACTTAATAAGGCAGTGCAGAGTGTATCCTTTAATGTGAGGAGAAAGTGAGGACTGCAGATGCTGGAGATAAGAGCGGAAAATGTGTTGCTGGAAAAGCGCAGCAGGTCAGGCAACATCCAAGGATCAGGAGAATCGATGTTTCGGGCATGAGCCCTTCTGCAGGAAAGAGGAAAGTGTGTCCAGAAGGCTAAGATAAAAGGGAGGGAGGAGGTACTTGGGGGAGGGGTGTTGGAAATGCGATAGGTGGAAGGAGGTCAAGGTAAGGGTGATAGGCCGGAGTGGGGGTGGGCGCGGAGAGGTCAGGAAGAAGATTGCAGGTTAGGAAGGCGGTGCTGAGTTCGAGGGATTTGACTGAGACAAGATGGGGGGAGGGAAAATGAGGAAACTGGAGAAATCTGAGTTCATCCCTTGCGGTTGAAGGTTCCTAGGCGGAAGATGAGGCGCTCTTCCTCCAGCCGTCGTGTTGCTATGGTCTGGCGATGGAGGAGTCCAAGGACCTGCATGTCCTTGATGGAGTAGGAGGGGGAGTTGAAGTGTTGAGCCACGGGGTGATTGAGTTGATTGGTCTGGGTGTCCCAGTGGTGTTCTCTGAAACGTTCCGCAAGTAGGCGGCCTACTTGTGGAACATTTCAGAGAACACCTCTGGGACACCCGGACCAACCAACTCAACTACCCCGTGGCTCAACACTTCAACTCCCCCTCCCACTCCACCAAGGACATGCAGGTCCTTGGACTCCTCCATCGCCAGACCATAGCAACACGAAGGCTGGAGGAAGAGCACCTCATCTTCTGCCTAGGAACCCTCCAACCACAAGGGATGAATTCAGATTTCTCCAGTTTCCTCATTTTCCCTCCCCCCACCTTGTCTCAGTCAAATCCCTCGAACTCAGCAGTGCCTTCCTAACCGGCAATCTTCTTCCTGACCTCTCCGCGCCCACCCCCACTCCGGCCTATCACCCTCACCTTGACCTCCTTCCACCTATCGCATTTCCAACGCCCTCCCCCAAGTCCCTCCTCCCTACCTTTTATCTTAGCCTGCTGGACACACTTTCCTCATTACTGAAGAAGGGCTCATGCTCGCAACATCGATTCTCCTGCTCCTTGGATCTGCCTGACCTGCTGCGCTTTTTCAGCAACACATTTTCAACTCTATCCTTTAATGTGATCCAAGTTCCTGTTAAAAAGCTAATATTTCTGTTCTCTCTATTGGATTTTAACTACATCTTAGAGACTTTATTGTGTGCCATCTGGAGATTCACTGTTGGTTACTAACACTGTTGTTTATCAAGTGACTTTACTGCTTTTAATCTGTGGACCATATTATGGTTTCTATCTTCATCAATAAAGTCCCTACAGTGCAGAAGGGGGCCATTCAGCCCATCAAGTCTACACTGACCTGCCAAAGAACATGCCATCTTGACACGGCTCCCGAGCTTATCCCTGTAACCCTACATTTACCTTGCTTATCCAACTAGCATCCACTTCTCTGGAATATTACAGAAAATTTCCCGTGGCCTGTCCACCTAACCTGCATATCTTTGGGCTGTGGAAGGAAGCCAGAGCATCCAGAGGAAAAACAAACAAATATAGGGAGAATGTGCAAACTCCACGCAGACAGTCACCCAAGTCTGGAATCATACCTGAGTCTTTGGCACTGTGAGGCAGTAGTGCTAACCCCTGAGACACTATGCCACCCAAAAGGTGGACCTTTATAGTGACCTCAGCTGGTACTGGAACTGAACGCATGCTGTTGGTGTCTCTCTGTGTTACAAACCAATTGTCCAGCAAGCTGAAATAATTAATCCTCCAATGGCAGCCAATAAAATCAAAAGGCCACTCTTCTTATGAATCATCTGTGGACAGTAAGCATAATGCAGTTAGCAATCAAAAATGCTGAGCTATATACTTATTCAGCAAAATAACCTTAGAATTAAATATTACATAATGAAAAAAAGATTAGTTTTATAAAAAAAGGAAAAGAGAAAGGGCAGACAGCGCAGATACTTAGTTTATTTGGATTGACCACCAAACGCTGCAAAGTGCATTTAGTGCATCAGGCATTGAAGGATATTGTTAGCACAATCCAGGGTTTAGCTAACTATCATTTAGAACCCTCTAACCTCGGAATGCTAAATGGTCTGCAGTGTCCACAGATATACATGCTAGGTGGATAAATCATGGTAAATGTGCAGCTACAGCGATAGGGTAGGGGCTGTGTCTGGTTGGGATGATCTTTGGCAGGTCAGTGTAGTCATGATGGGGCAAATAGCCTCCTTCTTCATTATCTTCCAATACATCATCTAAATGTACATTCCCAAGCCACAAGAGTCATAGGAGGTTGTTAATGAAACTTGGGAACCAGGCAGCGAGACAAAATTTACTTCTTTGGCAAACAATAGCTGCAAATGAATGAAAGGTCAGCTGTCACACATCTAGAATACAACAAAAAAACCACTGTGCAAATATCATGGCAACTCCAGCTATCACTATTAATACTACTTTCAAGAGAGACTACACTTGTGTTGAATATTACGCTTTTTTTCTCAGTTACGGGTTATAATATATCAGATGCTATATGGCACTATAATAGTTGAACAATGAAGTTTGAAATGGCCTAATATTGTTCAGCATTATTTATCCAGCACATACACTTCTGTCCTTCAAAAAATGTGTAGTGGATCTATCTCTTTGAAGCCAGCTGGCACTAATGTTTGAAATATTTTTTGCTGCTCTGCTGTTAATTCCTTGTTGTGGTTTCAGCTTCTAGCATGGCTTTGCCATCCTTCTCATCAAAATGCACGCTAAGTGATTTTGTAAGAGTGTGGTTATACAACTTGCAAAAAAATGATAATTTATCTGGAAACCCACAGGACGAGAGTGGGCTGGAGAATTACTGTAAGGCAAGTTTGCCCTTAAGTGGCCCAGACATGACAATCTCTGCTTTGACAAACCCAATGATCTGTTTAACTACACTGGTTGGAGGCTGAGTTTCATTTGACTTAAGAATTCCTGAGCTGTTTTGCATAGGGTGGTGTAATTCTCCCTAGAGTTATTCCATATTCTTCTCACATAATCGTGATGCAGGTAATTGTAGTAAAGTAAAAGCTTGATAAGAATTGACGGGAAAGCAAATTTAGATCTGAATAATTCAGAGCAGTTACTCAAAGATCCTGCATCTAAAATGACAAAAAGTAAATCTTTTTAGTGTTTGCAATGTGTGCAAGGGCCTGAATTACTATCTAGGATAACATTGACTGGAGTCTGGGCTGTAAGTCAGTGTATTGCTGACTCGTACCCTTCCTTTGAGAGGGGGCAATTATTAGCCATAGTGGCCAACTAATAGCCATCCAATAGCTAACACCCTGAAAGATTAGTGGACAACACATTCAAAGGTGGGGAGTAGGAGTAGGCAGTGACTGAGAAGGAGGTCCCAGACACTTACTAAAAGGTACCATTGTTATGGACCAGGCCAAAACCCCTCAAAACACTTCAGGAAAGTTGCCCCAACTCTAACTTTGCTAGTTGTGTTAAGCAGGTGTAATGTGGATATTCCAGGAGGGGTACAGTTGGGCAAACCATTTAGTTTTAAACAAACCAGAATTTATTTGTGAATTATTGAATGAAGCACAAACAACAGAGAACAGAATACTGAACAACTTAACCTATCCGAACACCCAACAGATCATCCCAACTTGGTGATGCTGTTCCAAATGCTTACAACAATCCCCATAAACACCCCTTGGCACAAAAATTAAAATCAAACACAGGGTCTAACAGGAGAGAAAGCAAAGAGAGATCAGCATGGATCTACTTTGGATCCAGCAGCCTTTTTTCACACTACTGCTAAAAACCAAACCAAACCAGAGTAAAGCTGAGCTGGGAGAACTGGCCACTCCCCTTGATTTTGCTGCTCCTCAGATGCTGCCTGAACTGCTGTGCTCTTCTGACACCACTAATCCAAACTCCCCTTTCATTGTACAAGTGTTTTTATTTTCAAAAACTTGAAGGCCTGTTGCCTGAGGCAGTATATATTCACTATAATCAAACTGGCCATAAAACTCTTCAATTTAGACTTTTTGGAATCTGTGTCTTTTACAATTTCTCTGAAATAAAATCAAGGACAAGATAACCTTGTTAAAGAAACAGCATCATTACACCATGTATTGAGCATGTGGCAGCTGCATCAGAATACATTCTTGGATGTTCAACAATTCTGTGTTGGAACATTCGAATTCATGTGAACTACTGCAGCCTGTAAGAGCTTGTTTATGAATATGTGTAATTATTCTGCTGCTTTAAAAGCATCCAGGATCTTTGCCAGGGATGAATTAACATTGCAATGCAGCTGACCCATTCTTCTGATGACAAGCAAATGGCCAATATTCAAGATCAGCTCTTCATTACACTTTGTCTTGATCTCCATAGATGACAGAAAGAATAGAGACAGTCATTGAAGAGGACAAAGAACCAAAATCAATAGCCCCCTGTGAGCATTCCTCAAAACTGTGTAACAAGCAGGAGATCATCAGGTCTAATGTAGATAAGAGGAGACCTTTCTAGCCAGACAAAAACTGCCTGGCAGAGGTCCCAGTAGAGATCAGAGCCTTCAGATCACTTAGCTGCCTGCAGTACCACAAAATGGCCAATAACCTTTAGAATCCTGCCAAGGTGAGGGTGTTATCATTATGGCATTGTATATATATTGAAAGAGATGATGTGGGCCAATTGTGGAATTGTGTTGTGTGTTGTCCACTTGCAGACAGCATGATGTGGATGTGGCAACAGACTGATTAAAGGGGATAGAGGGTTGGCAAAGGACATTGAGAAAGCTGTGCTGCCAACAATGAACAGTTGAAGACCTGATTATGCCACTGCATTATCTGAACAAATTTTCACTTTGTTGCAGGAGAAGATGGCACATGACATTTGAGAGAGGAATTGATGTTCTGAACTTTGCCATATTAACACCTACCAATCACAGAATCATAGAATCCCTAAAATGCAGATAAAAAGCAATTCAGCTTATCGAGTCTTCACTGATCCTTCAAAGAAAATGATTATATTTCCAGATGATCTACAGGTTGCATTTATCCATTATTGCTGATTGCATGGAAATAGATTTCTTTGATGTTTATATGTGATGTTGTGATAATGTGGGTTCTTCTGTTCAACTTTATCTGTTTGAAACATTGTTCCTAAGCTGCGTAGGTTGTAATGTCAGGAAACTGTGGGGAGAAAATGCCATGGGCCAGGAAGATACTGCCGATATGAATGTATTCACCTACCAGGATCTTCTGAGTATCAGGGCTCCCCACACTCCCCATCCGCTTCCCATTGCATGCATGACCCACTCCTTCATCAGCCTCCTCATCACAGGACCTGGCTGTCCTACTCAGTCAGACAGAGGTTCCTTTCTCTCTTAGGGCAAAATTGGACAACATGCAATGAAGTTTTGAGAAGATTTGTAGTTCAGGTTGAGGTTCTGGATGTAGGTTTGCTCGCCGAGCTGGAAGGTTCACTTCCAGATGTTTCATCACTCTACTAGGTAACATCTTCAATGGGCCTCTGGGCGAAACCCTGTTAATGATTCCTGCTTTCTATTTATATGTTTGGGTTTCTGTGGATTGGTGATGTCATTTCTTGTGGTGATGACATTTCCTGTTCTTTTTATTAGGGTGTGGTAGATGGGGTCTAACTCAATGTGTTTGTTGATAGATTTCCGGTTGGAATGCCATGCTTCTAGGAAATCTCTAGCCACAAAACAACATGACCCTCTCTCACTAGTATCCTTACATACAGATGAGGAAGGACACCACTTCGAGTGGGACAACACATCCATCCTAGGACAAGCCAAACAGAGACACACACAAATTGCTGTCACTGCCACAGTTATTGAGTGAGAACCAAAGGATATATGGGTTTCTAAGCTGAAAATATGTCCTAGAGGGAGGTGGAGAAACAAAGTCTTTGGAAGCATTCTGGTTTGTAATCTGATGGCAAGTAGGAATTCTACTTACCTGATCCTGCTGCTATAGTCTTCCATCTGCTGACACCACAGCAGGTTTCTAACCTTCCTGCACTTCAGGATGCATCTACCCGGGTTAGCTGAACTTCTCCTTCTCACCTCCTTACTGGAGGAGGTGGTTCCGGCCAAGCATCCAACTTCTTTTGCGTTTCTCAGCACAAGTGGTGTAGTGCTCAGTAAATGGCAAGAGCACTTCTTGTCCCCTTCTCTGAAGATTTTATCCTGAATCAGATGTAAAGAATAAGATAAATACAATGTCCAGCAACAACTAAATGTCAGTAGACTAGTCTTCTAAAATTGAGCAGATTGACACTTGCAGAATTTATCGCCACCTTTTTAGCAGTCATAGAAAAACATGGTTTCCAATTTCATGTTTATCACCATATCATGTCATGGGCCATGCTTTATCCGTCAATTGCTGTTTTAGTTCTTTCAATTGTTAATCAAACTTGCAAAAATGGTCATGGAGTTAGTGATTTCATTCTCACTTGCCAGATTATGACACACTGGCATGCTGGTGCTATCTCATGCCAAATATAAGGCAATGGATAGACAGCAATTTGGCTTCAACTAGATAAAATATAGCCCATGCATACACACTGTGGATGCAGAAAAAGACACTGGCCAAGGTGTTCATTAACAAACAATAAACATTAAAAAAAAGAGTTTTGAAATCAGATGCTTGAAACCAGAAATTGCTGGAGAAACATGGTAGGTCCAGTAGCATCGTTGGAGAGAAAGCAGATTTAAGGAGTTGAGTCCAGTGACCTTTCTTCAGAACTGATTGTAGCTAAGAAAAGGTGGTATTTATGCTAGAGACTTGGGGTGGGACATTGGCAGGGGAGGTGAAGGGCTTGAACAATAAGTGGAGATGGAGCCTAGAGAGTGGAACAGCATTTGGGCAGAGGAAGGAATGGATACTGGTGAGCCGAGGAGAAAGAAAAACTGCTAATGGAGATCATTAGTTGGTGAAAATGGTTTGACTGTGATGAAAGAAATACATATGATGACAAGGCCTGGGGTGTGGAGTGGGTAAGGAACATGAAAGAAGGTGCTCAGGCCATAAAATTATTGAACTCATAAAATCCCTATAGTGTGCAAGCAGGCCATTTGGCCCATCAGGTCCACACCAATCCTCTGAAAAGGATCCCACCCAGACTCACCCCCAATCCTATAGTCCTTCATTTCCCTTGGCTTATCCAGCTAGCCTACATAATCCTGGACACTATGGCCAATTTAGCATGGCCATCCACCTAATATGCACATCTTTGGACTATGGGAGAAACTGGAGCATCTGGTGGAAACCTACACACACACGGGGAGAATGTGCAAACTCCACATAATCACCTGAAGGTGGAATTAAACCTGGTCCCTGGTACTGTGAGGCTATAGTGCTAACCACTGAGCCACTATGCCAGCCAAAAGGTGGACTTTTATGGTAACATCAGCTGGTACAGCAATTGAAAACATGCCATTGGTGTCTCTCTGTGTTACAAACCATTTGTCCAGTTCATCAATGAGCACCTTTTGTATAGTTGCAGGCAGCATATTGATTAAGGTGACTTAATGCTTGCTTGGAGATAGCCTCATATTAAATATTTCACTTCAGGATGATACTGACAGCCACTGCCCTCATGCTGTATAAAACTTTCTGAAGGAAGCTTGGGTGCTTTCCTGTTAACCCTGGAACTCCTCAATCTTCAGTGTCAGAGGTATTTGTTGCTGGTCTTCAGTTTTGTTCCATGATGGAACATTACTTGTCAATAGACAATAAACAATAGATAATAGGTGCAGGAGTAGGCCATTCTGCCCTTCGAGCCTGCACCACCATTCAATATGATCGTAGCTGATCATCCTTAATCAGTATCCTGTTCCTACCTTATCTTCATTACCCTTGATTCCACAATTCTTGAGAGTTCTATCCAATTCTTTCTTAAATGAATCCAGAGACTGGGCCTCCACTGCCCTCAGGGGCAGAGCATTCCACACAGCAACCACTATCTGGGTGAAGAAGTTTCTCCTCATCTCTGTCCCAAATTGTCTACCCCATATTTTTAAACAGTGTCCTCTGGTTCGGCACTCACCCATCAGCGGAAACATGTTTCCTGCCTCCAGAGTGTCCAATCCTTTAATAATCTTATATGTCTCAATCAGATCCCCTCTCAGTCTTCTAAACTCAAGGGTATACAAGCCCAGTCACTCCAGTCTTTCAGTGTAAGGTAATCCCTCCATTCCAGAAATTGACCTCGTGAACCTACGCTGCACTCCCTCAATAGCCAGAATGTCTTTCCTCAAATTTGGAGACCAAAACTGCACATAATATTCCAGGTGTGGTCTCACCAGGGCCCTGTACAGCTGCAGAATAACCTCTTTGCTTCTATACTCAATCCCTCTTGTTATGAAGGCCAGCATGCTATTAGCCTTCTTCACTACCTGCTGTGCCTGCAGTCATTGTAAGACTCTTCACTGATCTTTCTGTTTTCTATCAAATCCAACTCCCAGGAAAATTAAATGTAGTCCTTCTAGTATAGATAAATATAGGAAGTCAAAAAATGCTGAAATAACCAACCTTTTAATGAAGACTTCAGTTTTAACTGTACTCTGACAGGAGGAGACTGTTTCAGTTTTATATAATGAACTAATGATATGTTACTGTTGCAATATGAAGTGCTTCCTTTTTTAAATTGCCGGAAAGCTAAAACTGAATATATTAGAAAATGCATTGCATCAGAAATTGTATTAATTTAGAAAATGAAAAGTAACCCTGTGCCAAATAGTGTAAATATCAGCTTTAGTCATTAATACACAGTTGCTGTCCAAAGCAAATTATATGTCACCAGAACTGTCCAGTCTTTTCTTTAACTTAGCAGGTCAAACAACATCTGTGGAGAGAAAACAGAGCTAACATTTTGAGCCCAGTGATCATTCTGTAGATCTGGGAGTCTGATTTCTCCCCACAGATGCTGCCAGATTTGTTGAGCTTCTCCAGCAATTTCTGTTTTTGTTTATTTCAGATCTCCAGAATCTGCAGGATCTTGTTTATTTCTAGGGTTTAACTTGCTGCGGCCTGGATACATGTTGCCTTAAATAGTTGAAAAATAAATCTTAAGCTCTTCTCTAGAAACTAGTGTCGAAAAATTGTTTCATATTGACTTTAGTGAAGATTTTTTTTGTGATTGACCAGTATTGACATTTTTACAGTAATCAACAATGTTTAGCTGTCTGAGCTAAATACCTTTTAAGGTGGGCTGGAGAGGAAGGTTAAAGGTGGGGGTTGGGGGAGCAATCCTTAAAATATTATTCATCAACCGGTTTAGCGATCTCATAACACACCTTTGGAGCAGATGAGACTTAAACAGGGACCTTCTAATTTTAGTGGTAGGGACACTACCTCTGCTGTACAACAGCCCTTTGAACCTGTGTATATATATTTCTAATCAATCTGTTCTGAAATGCTGTTGCACACATTTAGAGTGGATGAGACTTGAACTGGGGTCTCCTAGCTCAGAGCTTAAAAATGTGTTGCTGGGAAAGCACAGCAGGTGAGGCAGCATCAAAGGAGCAGGAGATATTGCCATTGTGTCACAAAACGTCTTTGAACCTGGGTATGATATAAAACTTGGCTAGGGACAGCATAAACATAGTCATAGTGTCACTTATATGTTCCTGTGGTGGGGTCTAATTTTGTCCATTTTTATTACAGTGAATACTGACGTTAAAAAACTATTTGTTAATATTGGTATTTATTCACATCTGCAATAAATATCATTCTATGTGCAAATTATTGTATAACTGTATACTGTGGCTTCTGTGCTTTCCTATACAGAAGTGCCTTATCTTCTACAGTATGGAAAAATAAAAAGGGATTGCTACCTACAATATTGAATAGGTCAGGAACCATTCAATACTTATTGGATTTTATAGCTGAAATGCCTATTATTAGGCTAATTGCTGTTTGCAATATTCTGATATGAAAATAGTCTACCAACTCCCAAAACTATGGACTAGGACTGTCACCTCTGAATCAGATGGTCACACAGGCTGAGACTACCAACACATACTTTAACACTGTATTATTGGGATGATACCACTTCTCAGAGGAAATGTTCAGCAGTGTGTACCCTCTTAAATGTGTCGTTTAGCTGGACATTATGAAAAGGCAAGAAGTATTCCAAGCAAATATTCCATCCCTGGCAACATGAAATAACTGATTGTATATAAATCAGCCTTTTGTGGCATCTCACTTTGTATACATTGACAGCTGCTATTATCAACTTAACAAGAGTGACTGCACTTGCACAAAGTGCATTTTCATACTCCTAAGAGATGGGATCATTTCTAGTTGAGAGTTCATGACTAAGTATTTGCATATAAAAAATGTTGCATAGAGTGCATATCTTCTTTCTCCAGACCTTACTTGGTTTTGTAATGATTTTTGATTGAACCTTTTTGTTAACCATTATATGTGTAAGTTAATGTGGCATTATTTTACATTGAATTGTACCACATCAACTGACATAATGCAGTTAGAGGCATACTTGGTTGCGATGTGACTATGGAATACATTATTAAACATCAAAAATACTTTTCCAAAGTGCAAATGGAAAAGAACTTCTCACCTTCAACTCACCATGGCTAACTCTACAAATAATTTAGTAGTTACTAAAACTTAATACTTGGAACATTTTATTATAGTCATCACTTCTATGCCTTGGTCCTATCTAGGTTAGTAATATCTTAAAAATAAGTGTCTATATTTCTTGAGCCACTGGAGAATTCCCCCAATATATGTTCAGCTGTTTAAGCTTTATTTCTACCATTGCATTTTGGTTTAATGCGTCTGTGCTTTGTACATACACTCACACTGGTAGTTTAATATGTGTAACCTATATATTGCTAATAGAGTATTACAACAATAATACTTCAGGTTCATCCATCCTTTCAATGCTTAATTGCTACTGCATAAAACAAAATAGGCAGGAAAGCATATGTAAAAATCAAACAGCTTAGGATCTTCTGACCATCTCATGTACTAAATTATTCTTTTTTCTCCTTTAGAACTCAGCGTGCTACTAATGTCATTTGTATAACTAGTGATGGAATATCCTAATTTTGCCATCAAGCCAGACATTGCTTCTCAGGAAATATACTTATTAGCTTTGGGATCTTCATGGCTCTTACACCGTTACAAAGTATGACATGATTTTCTAAGGAAATGATGAATTTGGGATAAAGTGATCTATCAATTTAGGATTTTCCTCTGCAGTTTCACATGATTGACAGACATGGAGGGGCAGGTTAATTAGCCATGTCAATATTTATCTTCAAAACAAGCATGGTCATCAATTTCTGAAAGAAGAATTTTAAGATTTGAAAAGCTACAAGTTAAATTTGTGGTTTACACATAATGTTCTTGCCTTTAAATTCCTCCATATTCTTAATTGTCCTTATCTTTATAACGTCCTTAGCTCTACATCACATTCCAACCTAAAAAAATTCTTTATTCACCTGACAATGTTGCACATACAGATAGTTATTCAAATTATTGAAGAGGCTGGTTGCAAAAAAACTCATACTGAAGATAAAGATGGATTGGAAGAAGGGTCAATGGTCAGCTCAGTGACCAGGTCAAATCTCTTCACTGAGAGAGACAATGCTGCAAGAGGACAGACTGAGGATCACACTCTTCAAAAACGACAAGAAGATAAACCAGTACCTATTGTGGGGAGGAATTGCACACAGATAAAGACTATTTCTTTTGGCTCTGATAGGGGGTTTGCTAACATAAGAGTGTATTAGCAGCCTCAAAATTGGCCAGAAGCAAGCATTTTCACTTCATATAACTGTACATTTCCTGTAATCATTAAAAATTTTGCAGGTTTTCACACTATGATTTGCACATTTAGTGCATGTTAGTGCATTGAGCTGTTTGGCTCATGAGACATGTATGGCTGTGCAATATGACTTATAATGGACTCTACTCCACCCATCTGCTTTGACTTTGACAAGAATGATTCCCTTTAATATACTTTTATGAATAAATTTATTTTGAGAATAACTTGACAATAAATCCTATTTAGGTTTGTCAATTTTCCTGTTAAGTTCCCATATAGTAGCTAATGAAATTTCAATTCAAGTAAAATATGGAATTAAAAGTCTAATAATGTTGCATAAATGTTCGCAACATTGTTTAGGGAAGAAAAAACTCAAATCCTAACCTGGTCTATCCTTAATGTGACTCCAGGCTCACAGCAATAAGATTGACTCTGAATTGCCCTCTGAGGTGGCATGGTAAGGCACTCACTTGTATCAAACTGTTAAAATGACTCAGAGAAGGAAAGAATCTAGACAGACCACTTGGTATTGAGCAAGCCCTAGAAATAAGAACAGCAATCTTTGCCCTGTTGACCTTGCAAAGTCCTACTTACAAATATGTGGGAGATAGTGCCATGACTGAGAAATTTGTCTAAAAGACTAGTCAAACAACAGCCTAATGTCATACGCATAGAATTGTATCTTACAGATAATGCCAGGGCGACTCCATCAGAATTTTCTGGTGATACAGGACATATCCTATAGCAGCATGGTGGAATAGAATGGGACGGAGTTGCCCTGAGTTCTTAACACTAACTCAGTACCCTATGAAGTTTCAGGTAAGTAGGTCAAACATAGTCAAACATAGTCTGATTACCTAGTATAGCCCTTTTTTAGCTGATGAGTGAACCTATGTGTTGAATACTTAGAGGAAGCACTGAGGGTAGCAAGAGTGGAGAAAGTACTCTGGATGGGGTGCATTAATAGCCTTCAACAAGAATGCCTTGGTAACACCACCACTGATCAAGGTTGAGTGCTAAAGGTTACAGCTGCTAGGCTGGGTCTGCAGCAGCTGGTGATCCAACAAGAGGGGAAATGAAAACATACGTGACATAATTTTCACCAAATTGCTGATGTAGATGTGTCTTTCCAAGACAGTATCAATGAAAGTAACCATCTCACAGACTTTGTAGAGACAAAGAACTGTCACCACATTGAGAATGCTAGGAAAAAGTGAGGACTGCAGATGCTGGAGATCAGAGTCAAAAGTATGGTGCTGGAAAAGCACAGCAGGTCAGGCACATCCGGGTAGGAGGAGAATCAACATTTCGGGCAAGAGCCCTTTGGGCTCTTGCCCGAAATGTTGATTCTCCTCCTCCTTGGATGCTGCCTGACCAGCTCTGCTTTTCCAGCACCACACTCTTGACATTGAGAACACTGCCTATCATGTTGTGTGACACTAAATGTGTTAAATAAGAAAAATTTCAAACAAACCTAGTACCTGGGCATCTGTGAGGCATGGTGAGATTGTAGTCAAACATAATTGTGGCCTGGCATATTCCCCACTTTACCATTGCCATCAAGCCAGGGAATCAACCCCAGCTTAATGAAGAGTACAGAGGGTATGCCAGGAACAGCACCAGACATACCTAAAAATAAGGTATCAACCTTGTGAAGGTACAAACTGGTCTAAATTTGTGACAACCAGCATATGTAGCAAGTGATAAATAGAACCAAGCAATTCCATCTCGAACGGATCAGATCTAAGCTTTGCAGTCCTGCCAAATCCAGTTGTGAATGGTGGTGGACAATTAAACAACTCAATGGAGGAGGGGGATGCTCTGCAAACATCCCCATTCACAAGGATGGAAGAGACCAGAATATCAGAATTAAAGATAGGGCTAAAACTTTTGCAGCAATCTTCAGCCGGAAGTGTTGAATGAATGATCTATCTTTGGCAGTTGCTGAAAATGTGTTGCTGGTTAAAGCACAGCAGGTTAGGCAGCATCCAAGGAACAGGAGATTCGACGTAAAATCTCCTGTTCCTCGGATGCTGCCTCACCTGCTGTGCTTTAACCAGCAACACATTTTCAGCTCTGATCTCCAGCATCTGCAGACCTCACTTTTTATATCTCTGGCAGTTGTCAACATTACAGGTACCAGTTTTCAACCAATTCAATTCACTTCACATCACATCAAGAAACAACTAAAGGCTTTGGATACTGTAAAGACAATGTGTCTTGAAAATATTTCAGCATTAGTACTGAAAATTTGTGTTCCAGAACTTTCTTCATCCCCATCTAAGCTGTACCAAAATGTACAAAATGCAAATTGGTCTTTTTACTGCCTTATCAGTCTACTTTCGATAACCAGTAAAGTGATGGAAGAGGTCATCAACAGTGCTATCAAGCAGCACCTTCTCAGCAATAACTCACTGATGCTTAGCTTGGGTTCCACCAGGGCTACTCAGCTGCTGACCTCAGCCTTGGTTCAAACATCTCTCTCGCTCCTCTGTTTATTTTTATCCCGCTCTCTCTCTCTCTCGATCCTCTTTCTCTTTCTCTCGAGTGGTGACCTTATAGAGGTTTGTAAAATCATAAGGAGCATGGATAGGAAGAATAGCCAAGGTCTTTTTCCCAGGGTGAGGGAGCTCAAAACTAGAGGGCACAGGTTTAAGGTGATAGGGGAAGGATATAAAAAGGATCTGAGGCATAACTTGAAAGGGTAATGCGTGTACGGAATGAGTTGCCAGAGGAAGTGGTGAAGGGAGGTAAAATAGCAACATTTAAAAGACGTTTGGATGGGTATATGACTCGGACTGGTTGAGAGGGATATGAACCAAATACTGGCAAATAGGATTATGTCAAATTGGGGTGTCTGGTGGCACAGATGAGTTGGACTGTGCTGTGCTGTGTGACTCTATGACTCTAAAAGAGCTGAATTCCAGAGGTGAAATGAGAGTAACACCCCTTGACATCAAGGCATTTGACGAAGGGTGGCATTAAAGAGCCCTGGCAAAAACTGGAGTCACTGGGAATAAGGGTGAAAATTCTCTGCTAGTTAGAGTCATATCTGGTAGAAAGGAAAATGGTTTAATTTGTTGGAGGTCAGTCATATCAGCTGCATGATATCTCTGCAGAGATCCTCAAGGTAGTGTCATAGACCCAACCATCTTCATCTGCTTCATTAATGGCCTTCTCTCCACCATTCTTGATTCCTTAGATACTGAAACAATTCTTGCCCAAATGCAGCACTACCTGGACAATATCCGGACTTTGGCCAGCAAGTAATAAGCACCATTAATGCCACTCAAGTACCAGGCAATCACCATCCGCAAAAAGACAGAATTTAGCCATCATCCTTTGAATTCCATGGTATTACTATCACTGCAGCCCCCATTATGAAGAATCTTGAGGTTACCATTGACCAGAAGCTCAACTGCACTAGCCATAAAACAAAATGTGGCTACAAGAGCCAATCGAAAGTAGGAATTCTTCATCAAGCAGCCTTTCAGGCCAGAACAGCCAGTTGACTGGCAACTTATGCACAACATCCACTCCCTCCAGACAGTGGCAGCAGCATGTACTATCTGCAGCATGCACTGCAGAAATTCACCAAGGCTCCTTTGACAGCTCCTGAGACAACCACAGTCATCTAGAATGTCAAGGACAATAGACTCATGGGAATACCATTGCCTGAAATTCCACCCCAAGGCATTCATCACCCTGACTTGGAAATATATTATTGTTTCTTCGCTGCTAGTGGGTCAATATCTTGGAACTTTCTCCCTAACAACATTGGGGGTGTTCAACTGAATTTCAATAGTTTGAGAAGGGAGCTCACCACCACCTTCTCAAGATAATTAGAGATGCAGTAAGTGTTGGCCAAGCCAGTGATGTCCACATCCCATAGATGAATAAAATAAATGTTGATTCTATGGATATTATATATTAATATCTCTTATATATTTGTTGCTTTAAATCCAGAACTGGCATATTATAGTGACATTATACTAGTTAATTTGACTGTACAGACTACTTGAGAGACCCACTCCATAAATGTGACAGGTTTTATGCCAAATGCCTTTCCTTTTGAGCATGCAGCATAGGCTTTACAAAGGGTTTTGTCTCTATTTCCAGTTGGCCTGCAATCAAGTGGGAAATAAGACAGTTGTTACTGTGTGGAATGTATGCATCTGGTTTTAGATTCTGCTCTGCTTGTTGACATTTCTACAAATTCTGTTACTCTCATTTTACAGAGGTCTCTGAGGAAAACATTTGTGATGGTTTGGAAGTAAGAAAGAAATATCTTGCAAAAAAACTGAACTTGAATTTGAAATGATTCCTGAACTCAATTGAGAATTTCAAATACATGATTTGGGCTTTTGTGAATATCAAAACAACTTCAGTCATATTTCATGTCGAACTAGAATCAGGAAAAGCAGTAACATCAAGTACTATAGCCTTTTTACATTTCTACAAAAATATTCTCCTACTACTTCATATTGTCCAAACCTTTGTAATAATCTTTCATGGTCAGAAACATAATTTTCATGAAAATATGTTCACAACTACATAAAGATTTATTTGGCAACTTAATTCAAATTCTTGATTCTTATTCACATGAAAAAGACCTGAAATACTTGTAACCATTTAACATGTCTAAACAGCCCAATAATAAAGAGCATAGACGTTTAATTATTGTTTATTGCTGGTCGGGGACAAGACGGTGTGGATAGTGACACTGCAGGTAGCAATAACAGAATCTCAGCTACTGACATCATCCAGTAGATTAAACGTTGTTGCTTGAGGACAAGAACAAGGAATACAGGGTACGATCTGACTAGGACACCATGCTGAGGGGAGCCACTCAAGTGAAGGGGTAAGAGGATGTAAAATGGAATGGAGCTGTAGTTGGGGCAGTACAGTATTAGGGATAGAATTTATGTTTGTTTTGCTGGTATGATCAATCTGTTTTGCATATAAAGTGTCATACAAACTGTTTGTGTTTTCTTACCCTTGGAGACATTGTCCCCGTTGAACTAATCCTATCTGCAAGCTCTTTTCTGAGTTTTCAAATAAAGCAGATTATTTATTATTACGCTTCTACCCAGATGTTTGAAGCAATGCAACATTTTACCCATTTGACTCAATCATCATGCACACAAAAACTAGACACAAACCAAGAAAACAAACAACATACGTAGAATATAAAAATACCTTACTTTCTTTTATGGCAGGTTGTAATGTCTTAGATGAGTTGATCGCTTTAGTTGTATTAAAGGTCTTGCAAAGCTAAGGATTCACAGTAACCTGCAATACCTCTAGTACTCAAATTTCCAGAAGGTTGTTTCTCCAAATGAAGGTGAACTTCCAGCAGGTCAGAGCAAGTCCATCTCCTACTTCAGTTTTGAAGAAGAGCCACTGGACCTGAAACATTAATTCTGATTTCTCTCCACAGGTACTGTAAGAATTGCCGGGCTTTTCCAGCAATTTCTTTGTTTTGTTTCTGATTTCCAGCATCCACAGTTCTTTCACTTTTCTCCCCCTACATTAAAGATATTGTTCGTTATTACCTTGGCTGCTTGGGTGGCTTGCAATTGGTTCAGTGGTTTGTTGAAAGGGTTTTGTTAGCGATCAGTTTCTAACTGAATTTTAAAAGAAAACAGAAAATATGGTCAACTCATCATGTGACTGTCACCAGATAAAAGTCTTTTTCCAGATAAATTTAGTTTGGTTGACTGTACATCTTGTGTTGTGCATACACATATTGAGAGTTTGAAACAGCCAGAGTCTTTGTACTTGAATGACTCACACAATTTAAAATCACCCTTTGCATGCCTTTCAAGAAAAGCATTGAGTCAATGTCTGTCTGTTTGGTTACTGTTTGGTCTCTTTGGAAGCAAGAGAATGTTTCAGTTGACAAAACTAGGTCACATAATCATTAATTGGTTATATTTTAGCAGTCTGTCATGCTAGCGTTTTAAAAGTGGCACAGTGGCTCAGTGGTTAACACTGCTGCCTCACAGCACCGGGGACCCAGGTTCGATTTTAGCCTCAAATGACTGTCTATGTGGAGTTTGCACATTCTCCCTGCGTCTGTGTAGGTTTCCTCTGGGTGTTCCAGTTTCCTCCCACAATCCCAGATGTTTAGGTTACGTGAATTGGCCATGTTAAATTGCCCATTGTGTTCAGGGATGTGTAGTTTAGGTGCATTAGTCAGGGGTAAATATAGAGTAATAGATTAGGGTAATGGGTTTGGGTGGATTACTCTTTCAAGGGTCAATGTGGACTTGTGGCGCAGAAGGGCCTGTTTCCACACTGTAAGGATTCTATGATTCTAAATGTTGATTTGAAGTTCAAAATATGTTTGAGCAAGATAATTGGTGAATAGGTATTCTTCACCACATATGACAGCAAGAGTTGCAAATAATGTGTTGCCTGTCTAGTGTCAGTGTTAAGGACTTTTCAACTGGAGACGAACATGCTATGTGAAGGGAATGATTCAATTTCATGGGGCATGTGGTTACCGGTAACATGCATAGGGCTAAGAAAAAGGCTCTAAAAAGGGAGAATAAGCAGCTAGGGGCTAAATTATAAAGCAAAAAGACAAAGGTAACAACCAATCCACAAGCGAATTAGCATGGGATACAGCATTTCAGAGAGATGAATGCATGGCTCATGCAGGAAAAATAGGTTTCAATTTGTGAGGCACTCGTGCCAGCATTGAAGAAAGGGGAATCTGTAGCATTGAAATGTTTTCACTTGAACTGCACACCAGGATCAATGTCCTAGTGAGCCATATAACCAAAGGTGCAGATAGGTTTTCAATGGGTTATGGAGAATGTTCACATGAGGGACAATTTAGAAAATTAAAGAGAAAGGACAGGTCAATAATGCAGTGTAGTGATACATAAAATGGTAACTAGAGTGTGACAGGAAAGAACAAAATGCACAAACTAATCTGGTAAGAGTTTGGAAATGGCTTTAAACTAAGAGAAGGAGAGGAGAGTTTGAGTGAAGCTGGAATTAGAAATTCACATATTAAAGCTGAAGCATTAAAAAAGTTTCAACATTAATTAAGACAGTTTGAGTGTGACAGGAAGGACAGTCACAGTACATAACGACCCCCTACAACCCACCCTCCCATCCTGGCACTTTCCCCTGCCACCGCAGGAACTGTAAAACCTGCGCCCACACCTCCTCCTTCACCTCTATCCAAGGCCCTAAAGGAGCCTTCCACATCCATCAAAGTTTTACCTGCACATCCACTAATATCATTTATTGTATCTGTTGCTCCCGATGCGGTCTCCTCTACATTGGGGAGACTGGGCGCTTCCTAGCAGAGCGTTTTATGGAACATCTCCGGGACACCCAAACCAAACAACCACACCGCCCTGTGGCCCAACATTTCAACTCCCCCTCCCACTCTGCCAAGGACATGGAGATCCTGGGCCTCCTTCACCGCAGCTCCCTCACCACCAGATGCCTGGAGAAAGAATGCCTCATCTTCCGCCTCGGAACACTTCAACCCTAGCGCACAATGTGGACTTCAACAGTTTCCTTATTTCCCCTTCCCCCACCTCACCCTAGTTCCAAACTTCCAGCTCAGCACTGTCCCCATGACTTGTCCGGACTTGTCCTACCTGCCTAGTTCCTTTTCCACCTATCCACTCCACCCTCTCCTCCCTGACCTATCACCTTCATCCCCTCCCCCACTCACCCATTGTACTCTATGCTATTTTCTCCCCACCCCTACCCTCCTCTAGCTTATCTCTCCATGCTTCAGGCTCACTGCCTTTATTCCTGATGAAGGGCTTTTGCCCGAAACGTCGATTTCGCTGCTCCTTGGATGCTGCCTGAACTGCTGTGCTCTTCCAGCACCACTAATCCAGAATCTGGTTTCCAGCATCTGCAGTCACTGTTTTTACCTCATAAGAAAGTAAGGTCAATGCATGGAATATCATAGAACAATAGAACATAGAACTGGACAGCACAGGAACAGGCTACTTGGCCCACAATGTTATAGCAAATTAAACTAATTCCTTCTACTTGCCCTTGGTCCATACTCATCTATTCCATGAATATTCATGTGATCATCTAAAAGTCTCTTAACAGCCCCTATCATCTCTGTCTCCACAATTATCCCTGGTAGTGCACTCCAGACTCCTACCACTGTCTGTGTAAAAAATTTGCCCCTCACATTTCCTCTAAATTTGCCACCTCTCACCTCAAATGCATGCCCCTAGTATTACACCTTTCAACTCTGCAAAAAAGATTCTGACTGTCAGCCCTGCCTATGCATCTCACAATTTTATAACATTCCATCAAGTCTCTCCTCAGCCTCCACCAATCCAGAGAAAACAACCCCAAGGTTTAGCTGGCCTCTCATAGACTCTTAGAGATGTACAGCACAGAAACAGACCATTCAATCCAACTTGTCCATGCTGACCAGTTATCCTAAACTAATCTAGTCCCATATGTGGCATGGTGGCACAGCAGTTAGCACTGCTGCCTCACAGCGCCAGAGACCCGGGTTCAATTCCTACCTTAGGCGACTGACTGTGTGGAGTTTGCACATTCTCTCTGTGTCTGCGTGGGGTTCCTCCGGGTGCTCCTGTTTCCTCCCACAAATGTGTCCAAAAATGTGCAGGTTAGGTGAATTGGCCATGCTAAATTGCCCGTAGGGTTAGGCGCAGGGGTAAAATGTAGGGGGATGGGTCTGGGTGGGTGCGTTTCAGTGGATCGGTGTGGATTTGTTGGGCCAAAAGGCCTGCTTCCACACTGTAAGTAATCTAACATGTTAGCACTTAGCCCATATCCCTCTAAACCTTTCCTATTCATATACCCATCCAGATGCCTTTTAAATTTTGCAATTGTACCAGCCTCCACCACTTCCTCTGGCAGCTTATTCCATAAATGCAACACCGTCTGCATGAAAAAGTTGCCCCTTAGGGCCCTTTTAAATCTTTCCCTTCTCACCCTAAACCTACGCCCTCTAGTTCTAGACTCTCCCATGCCAGGGAGAAGACCTTGTCCTTTTAGCCGATCCATGCCTCTCATGATTTTATAAACCTCTATAAAGTCACCCCTCAGCCTTCGACGCTCCAGAGAAAGCAGTTTTAGTCTAATCGGCCTCCCCCATTGCTCAAACACTCCAATCGTGGCAAGATCCTTGTAAATCCTTTCTGAACATTTTCAAGTTTCATAATATCCTTCCAATAGGAAGGAGACCAGAATTGCACACTATATTCCAAAAGCAACCTAACCAATGTCCTGTACATTGCAACATGACCTCCCAACTCCTATACTCAATGCTCTGACAAATAAAGGAAAGCATACCAAATGCCTTTTTCACTATCCTATCTACCTGTGACTCCACCTTCAAGAAAATATGAACCTGCACTCCAAGGTCTCTTTGTTCAGCCACACTCCAAGGACCTTACCATTCAATGTATAAGCCCTGTCTGATTTGCCTTTCCTGAATGCAGCACCTCACATTTATCTAAATTAGACTCCGTCTGCCATTATACTTCTTCGCTGTCCACTACATCTCCAATTTTGGTGTCAGCTGCAAACTTACTAACTACATCTGCTATGGTTACATCCAACACATTGATATAAATGCAGTGGACCCAGCATCGATCTTTGCAGAACACCACCGGTCACAAGCCTCCAGTCTGGAAAACAACTTTTCACCACTACCCTCCACCTTCTACCTTCAAGCCAGTTCTGTATCTAAATGACTAGTTCTCCCTGCATTCCATGTGATCTAACTTTGCTAATCGGTCTCCGATGGGGAACGTTGTTGACCACCTTACTGAAGTCCATTTACATCATGTCCACCACTCTGCCCTCATCAATCCTCTTTGTTACTTCTTCAATAAACTCAATCAAGTTTGTGAGACATGATTTCCCAAGCCAAAGCCATGTTAACTATCCATAATCAGTTCTTGCCTTTTCAAACCATGTATGTCCTGTCCCTCAGGATTCTCAGCAACAACTTGCCTACCACCGATATTAAGCTTAGTGGTCTATAGTTCCCTGGCTTTTCCTTATCCCCTTTCTTAAATAATGGCACCACATTAGCCAACATGCAGTTTTCGTGCGCCTCACCTGAGACTATCGATGATATAACTATCTCAGCAAGAGGCATAGCAATCACTTCCCTAGCTTCTTGCAGTATTCTAGGGTATAACTGGTCAGGTCCTGGGGATTTACTAACTTTTATATGCTTTAAGACATCCAGCACCTCTTCCTCTGAAATATGGACATTTTTTAAGATGTCACCAACTATTTCCCCTTATTCTATGCCTTCCATGTCCTTTTCCACACTAAACACTGATGCAAAATACTCATTTAGTATCTCCTCCATCTCCTGTGGTTCTACACATAGGCTGCCTTACTGATCTTTGAGGGGTTCTATTCTTTCCCTGGTTACCCTTTATCATTAACGTATTTATAAAATCCCTTTGGATTCTCCTTAACCCCATTTGCTAAAGCTGTCTCATGCCCCATTTTTTGTCCTCCTGATTTCCATCTTATGCATACTCCTACTACCTTTATACTCTTCTAAGGGTTCACTCGATCTCTGCTCTCTATACCTGACATATGTTTCCTTCTTTTTCTTGACCAAAACCTCAATTTCTCTAGTCACCCAGCATTCCCTCGATCTACCAGCCTTGCCTTTCAAATAACAGGAACATTTAGGGTGGAGCAGTAGCTCATCAGTTAGCACTGTTGCCTTACAGCACTCAGGACCTGGGTTTGATTCTACTTTTGGACAACTGTGTGTGTGGAGTTTGCACATTCTCCCCATGTCTATGTGGGTTTCTGATCTGATTTCCTCCCACAGTCTAAAGGTGTGCAGGTTAGGTGGATTGGCCATGCTAAATTGTTCCATAATGTATAGAGATGGGCAGGCTAGGTGGGATATGGGAAATGTATGGGGATGGATCTGGGTGGGATGCTGTTTGGTCTGGACCTCTTGTGCCAAATGGCTGCTTTCCACACTTGTAGGGATTCTATGATACTGTCTCTGGACTTCCTTTATCTAATTTCTGAAGGCTCCCATTTTCCAGCCACCCCTTCCAAACAACCTCCTCCAATTAACATTTGAAAGTTCTTGCCTAATACGGTCAAAATTGCCCTTTCTCCAATTTAGAACTTTAACTTTTAGATCTACTCGATCCTTTTCCATTACTATTTTAAAACAAAGAGAGTTATGGTCGCTGGCCCCAAAGTGCTCCCGCACTAACACCTCAGTCACTTGCCCTGCCTTATTTCACAAGGTTAAAAATCACGCAACACCAGGTTAAAGTCCAACAGGTTTATTTGGAATCACTAGCTTTCGAAGCGCTGCTCCTTCATCACCACTTTCATCACTCGAAAAATTAAATTAAGTTCATAAAACATGACCTGTCCCACTCAAAGCCATGCTGATTGTCCTTATTAGGCCATGCTTTTCCATACCAGGAAAAAAATAATTGTTATTCATTCACAGGATATGGGCATCTTGTGGATAGTACATATTGCTGAGTTGCTGGAGGGTTTGAATGTTTCTGGATATTGTGCTAGTCAAGGAGGTTGCTTTGTTCTGGATAGTGCCAAGCATCTTGGGTGGCATTGGAGCCATACTCATCCAATCAAATGCGAGCATCCCATCATATTGCTGACTTGTCAGAGTCAAAAAGTGTGGTGCTGGAAAAGCACAGCAGGTCAGGCAGCAACCTAGAAGCAAGACAGCCGATGTTTCTGGCATAAGCCCTTCTGACTTGTGCCTTGTAGATGATAGAAAGGCTTTGGACAGTCAGGTGGTGAGCTACTCATTGCTAAGTTCATAATCTCTGACCAGTTCTAGTATCTACTGTATTAATGTGGCGAGTCCAGTTGAGTAATCAAATGGTGGTCCCAGAACGTTGATAGTTGGGGATTCAGTGATTGTGATATTTTTGAATGACAAAGTTTAGATTCTCTAATCATCGTAAAGTCTTTTCTTGAAGACATTTTATCTGATTGCATCGAGCTTCCACAATAGATTGCTTTAACTAATGGTACAAATTACTTTAGATCCAGCCATCAGGACAGAGACATGGTTGCATGGTAAAGATGTTTAGAAATAATTATTTTAAGATATACAACTATAAAAAGACAGCCAGTTCAGAAAAGGGCTAGGTGTAGCCCTGGTTATAAAGAATGACATAAGTACTAAATGATATAGGATCAGGAGATCTGGAAATAGAATCAGTATTGGTGGAAATTAGGAATATCAAGAGTCAGAAAACACTTGAAAGTAGTTAAATCATAGTTGTACTGCTTGACAATGACGCAAATAAGAATTTATTGGAAGTTGTAACAAATCAAAGGAAATGTAGTAGTTTAGGGCAACTTTATAGACTGGACCTGTCAAATTGGGAAAGGCGGTCTGGAAAATGAGTTTTGTAGAATACTTTGTTGATAGTTTTGTGAAGCTTTATATTATGGAATCTACTAAGGATACACAATTTTGGATCTAATTATAATGCAAAGAGGTTTCATTTTACATTTTCATACTAAAAGATCCATTGGAAAATAATAATTATAATTGTTATGATAAGGTGAGGAGGGGAATCAGCTCCCATCTTTTAAACCGTCTATCAGTCAGTCCCAATAAACATGGAGTTTTTGGCATGTGACTCTCACAATTAAATTAAAATGTGAATAACTAGATGCTAATAAAGGAGCTAAATTGGAAGCTTTTTTTGAATGAAAGAGCAAGAAATTTTATTCATGCTAATCCTGAAAAAAAAACAAAATGACATGAAATGCATAATAAAGTTGAAACAAAAGGAGTAGAGATTCTTTTTGTGTGGGAAGACAATTGTAGTTTAAAAATTCTAGCAGTTCTTGAGCTTTGAGAATTATCTAAGTCTTGCTTGCTTCACTTTTGTGTTGTTTCTTCTGTAGTGGCAATTATTTCAAGGTTTTTTCACGAGATGCTTACGATGAAGTGGAAAAGCATGGAGAGAGAGAGAGAGAGACGGAGAGAGAGAGAGAGAGAGAGAGAAAGAGTTAGGCTTCAGCTTCTTAATTTTGTATTTATTGCTCTCCACTTTATTGCCCTAGGCAGCTGTTGACATATGCCTATTTGTACATCTGCTCATTGTTTTTCCAAAGCTGAATACACTGTCGGCAACTTTTCAACTCTCAATGTGAACTCATCAGGCAAGAGTGCATCAAACAAAATGAATCTTCTCATATATCAAAACAAAGAAATGCAAACACTGGAAATCTGTATTGAAAACAGAAATTGCTGGAGAAACTGAAGAAGAGTCAAAAGACTCAAAACATTAACACTGCTTTCTCTTCAAAGATGCTGACAGACTTATTGAGTTTCTCCAGCTATTCCTGCCTTGTTCCCCACTGATTTTGTTGTCTGGTTGTACTGTCTTTTCATAAAATGTTGATTTCAGCTCAGATGGATTTTATGTATCTCACCGTAGTTTCATAAATCATACCTTAATCTATGACCAGCCAACCATGGCAGCCATTTTAGATTAGTATTCGTCATTATTAAAAATAATTTTAGTGCATGAAAGGTGTCAAGCATTAAAGTTAGCTGAAGAAAGTTGATTATCAATTGTCCTTGATTGTTATTATCATTACATAATGACATTAAATTCCTCATCACATCTGAAAATAACAAACCCCAATCACAAACAAGATTTTTCTGAAAAGCCATTTACATAGATATAAGACAGCTTATAGATTGATTGGTAAGTAGATTAAACGGTATGACAGAAAATGAACAATAGGAAACATAAGAAACAGTTCAATATGTTCTGCAAATAAATTCCATCGAATAACATAATCTTAGCAAAGGTTATGAGTTGTAATAAATTAAAAGAAAAGGCATATAATGTTCAGAGGAATAGGAGTAAGTCTGAGGATTTGGAAAGTTTTAGAAACCAGAAAAAAGCCACCAAACATTGACTATTGTAGGAAAAAATACCATTTGAAAATAAATCAAGCAGAAAAATAAAAACAGGTTGTAAAAACTGAATTTTACATCTTGCTCTGTGCCAGTGTGCTGAAATTTTTGGAGGGTTTCTCACAGCTAGATCTAATGAGACTTTTCTCTGTATCTTACCTCAGTAATGACCCACCCTGGCTGTATCACATCGCTCTTGTCCAATTTTAACCTCAAATGACCATGTGCTGTTCCCAGAAGAAATTACCGCTCACCAAATATCAACCAAAAGACCACCATCCCCAGCAACCACATTTCACCAACTTAGCATTGCCATCCATGCCATCCAGGTTCATTTCACTCAACCACCACCACCCCCATTTCTCTCATTCCACGAGAAGACAGCTCACAATAGAGCAAAAGGATCCATGAGAGGTGGAGAGATGCTTGACATTTGACCCATACCCCCAAGAAATAGAGAATCGTGTACCTCATTCGCAAGACTAAGATTGCTCCCCCAAAGATGCCAAAGCATCCACATCCCACCAACTGAGGAGGCATCGCTCTTCATTCTACTGCAACTCCCACATTAATCCTGCTGTTAGTGCCCTTCACTGCACAACATTTCGAACCATTATACACCACATCTTCTCCATCCCTTGTGCCTTGCAAGTGCTAGCAGAATGTGAATAAAAAAGATGGAGAAATGAGCGGCTCACCAGAAGCCACTCCTCCAAACTGTGGGCATGAGAGTACCATAGCCTCAGAGGAAGCATTGGTAAGACTGCCTCCTGCCACTCCACCTTGATGGGGATATCAGTGTAATAAAGTTTGGGAGCACATGCTGGTCAGGATCTGAAGGTCACAGCACTGCAGTTGGTTGAGTGAAAAATGGCCCAGGCAATTGCATTTAAAGGGCCTCTGGGCAATTGGCACCTGCTTTGCCACAGGCAGTCAGGGATTTTATCCACCTGTACAGAGAGGAACAGGAATGACTAAGGTAAGTACTAAGCAATGGACAATGGCCTTTATAGCCCAGAGGTTGCAGGAGTGAAGCAATGTTACAGGGACCCAGCTGTCTCAAGCATGAAATCAGAACCAAAACGTGTGGTGCTGGAAAAGCACAGCCGGTCAGGCAGCATCCAAGGAGCAGGAGAGTTGATGTTTTGAGCATAAGCTGATACAGTCATTGATAAAGCAGAGGAATAGGTGGGAAATGGTGCCAGTGTAACTGCGGAAGATGGACTGTTATATGTACCAAATGAAGAGGCAGGCATAGCTGGGGCCCATGCAGGTTCCTATGTCTACCCTTTTGGTCTGAAGGAAGTAGGAGGGTTTGAAGGAGAAACTGTTGAGGGTGAGGACCAGTTCAGCCAATCGAATGACTGCATCTGTGGAAGGGTACTGGTTGGTTCAGTGGGAGAGGAAGAAACATTGATGACTGTATCGACATCACCTCGTGCTCTCAGGAGGAGGTTGAATGGTTCATCACCTTCAGGGACACCTTCCACCCTGACCTCATGTTCACTTGGATCATCTTGGACATTGTCCTCTCCTTCCTAGACTTCTCCATCTCCATTTCCAGCGACTGACTCAACACGGACATTTATGTCAAACCCACTGAATCCCATAGCTACCTGGACTACACCTCCTCCCAAGCCTCGTCCTGTAAAGACACTATCCATTATTCCCAATTCCTCCACCTCCACTGCATCTACTCCCAGGAGGATCAATTCCACTTCAGAACATTCCAGATGGCCTCTTACTTCAAGGACCACAATTTCCCCTCCATGTGATCTGCAGTGCCTTCCAGCGCATTGCCTCCACTTCCCGCACCTCTACCCTTGAACCCCACCCCTCCAACCGCAACAAGGATATAACCACCCTGGTCCATACCTTCCACCCTACCAATCTCTGGATACAATGCATCATCCTCCGCCATGTCTGTCAGCTACAGTCAAACCCACCATCTGACACCAGCGGGGAGTATTTTGCTCGGATAATCAAATGTTCGGATAATCCAGTTTGCCCAAGTATCGGGACTTTGAGATCTTGTTCAGAAAATCCAAAATTCAGATAATCAAGGTTTAGATAATTGAAGTTCCTCTGTATTTCCCTCCCCACTTCTTTCAGCATTCCCAAAGACCATTCCCGCTGTGACACCCTCGTTAGATCCATGCCCCCCCCCACCCCCCCCAACCAACTCACCCTCCATTCCTGGCACTTTCCCTTACCACCACAAAAGATGTAAAACCTGCACTCACACCTTCCCCTCTCACCTCCAACCAAGGCCCCTAAGGAACCCTCCATATCTGGCAGAGATTTTCCTGCACATCCAAATTCCTAATCTACTGTATCTGTTGTTCTTGATGTGGTTTCCTCTACACTGGGGAGACAGTATGCGTTATGGAATATTTCAGAGAATATCTCCAGGACACACACACTAAACAACTCCACCCACTGGCCGACCACTTCAACTCCCCCTCCCACTCTGCCAAGGATATGCAAGGCCTGGGCATCCTCCACTGCCAAATCTTAGCTACCCAATGTCTGGAGAAGAAGACCTCACCTTCCGCCTTGGGACCTCCAATCACATGGGATCTATTGTGATTTTACCAGTTTCCTTATTTCCTCTCCCCCCACCTTATCCCAGATTCAACCCTCCAACTCAGCACCGCCCTCTTGAACTGTCCTATCTATCCATCTTTCTTCCCACCTATCAGGTCCATCCTCCACTCCGACCTATCACCATCAACTCCCCCACTTTCATCTACTAAACGCATTCCTAGCTACTTTCTCCCTCGCCTACCCCCCCTCCATTTATCGCTCAGCACCCTTGCCTCCCGCAACTCCCATCACACATCCCCTCACCATCACATTTCTGATGAAGGGCTTATGCTTAAAACATTAACCCTCCTGCTCCTCAGATGCTGCGTGACCAACTGTGCTTTTCCAGCACCAAACGTTTTGACTCTGATCTCTAGCATCTACACTCCTCACTTTCTTCTAGTTGCTGTAACCTTGCAGCAAAGCCTCCTCCAAGAATGTCCACCTTGAAGACGTGCTCCTCCTCACTCTACAAAGATCTCAGTGAGTTCTCTTCACTGCAGCACCCCCCCCCCCCCCCCCCCCAAGGTTGTCTCCTCCGCCCTGAAGCTCTTCAGACACGTCCTGAAGCAGACTTGCTACCACAGCCACATCTCCTTCCTCAGTGCCTGCCTATAGAACCGACTCATCCCACATGGACTCCAGACTATATTCCGACCATCACAAATTGGACCTGACCAATACAACCCCTACTACAGCAAATCTAAAGCCTCCAGAAATGGTTCTCCCTCTGGATCCTTTGCTCCATGCTCGCAGCCAGTAAAGACCTCACCTTCATCCCACTATGCTCCCAGATCAACCAATTCAATACACTTTACAACATCAAATTTTTCTTTCACCGTCTCCATCTCCGTGCTTACTTTTTCTATAAGGACTCCCACCCACTCTCCGAGGATGACTTTGATCACTTCCAAAACGCCCAACTACTTGGATACCCCATTCTGGCCTGTTACCTGCCCTCAATCTCTTCATCGCTAAACACCCTATCTGCTGTGTCTGTTGTTCATGAAGTGGTCTCCTCTACTTTGGGGAGACAGGATATCTTGTGGAATGTTTCAGAGAACATCTCTGGGACGCATGCACTAAATAACCCCACTTCCCTGTGGCTGACTACTTCAATAATGCCACTGTGACATTGGCCACCTCAACCTGTCCACCCCTTTTACCCACTCCAACCTCTCACTCTCGCAACATGCAGCCTTCCACTCCCTCCACTCCAAGCCTAACCTCACCATCAAATCAGCAGACAATGGGGGCACAATGGTAGTTTGGCGCACCAACCTGTACACCGCTGAAGCCAGAGACCAACTCAAGGACACCTCCTTCTACTGCCCCCCCGATCATGACTTCACCACCCATCATCAAACTATCATCTGACCATCCACAACCTCATCACCTCAGGGTATCTACCATAAACAGTCTCCAACCTCATAGTCCTGGAAGCCCTCATCACCTGATTCTATCTCTCACGCAAAGTTCACCAACTTGACTGCCCTCGTAGGGCCATCGTTTCCACCTGGTCCTTCCCCACTGAACTCATCTCCGCATACCTTGACACCGCCCTGTCCCCTTAGGACCAGGATCTCTGCACATACATTCGAGACACGACCCACGCCCTCCACCTCCTCCATGACTTTCGGTTCCCCAGACCCCAATGCCTCATCTTCACCATGGACATTTAGTCTCTATACACATCCATCTGCCATAAAAAAGGCCTCCAAGCTATCTGTTTCTTCCTTTCCCTCCGACCCAGCCAATATCTTCCACTGACACACTTATTTGATTTGCTGAACTTGTCCTCACCCTCAACCATTCCTTCTTCAAATCCTTCCATTTCATTCAGATCAAAAGACACCTGCATGGGCCCTAGCTATGCCTGCCTCTTTGTCACCCTACCCATTGGTCCTCAAGACTGAAGGCATGGCGTGCACTCCAGGTGCTGAGGAGACAAGATTGTGCCAAGGGGCTACCATTTTGGACTCATCAAGTTTGTTCACCAATCACCTCTGTTTTGCTCGATCTGCATTAGTTCCCAGTCTGACAATGCCATGATTTTGAAATTCACATCCTTATTTTTAAATCCCTCTGTACTCTTACTGTCTCCCCATTCTATTAGTCTTCAGAAGTCTCACGCATCCATATTTTCATAGGTCCACCATTGGTGACCATATTTTTGTCTACCATCTGCAATTGATTTCTCTCTGCAACCTCTGCTCTGTGTGGATGCTTCTTTAAACCAACCCCGTGATCAAGCTTTTGCTCACCAAAGTTAAAATCTCCTGAGATAGTTTGGTACTTTGAAGTACATTGCCATGTTTCATTACATCAAAAGAACTGTACAGATGCAAGTTGATGTTGTATTTGCTTATGAAAACATCTCAATCTCAGATTCAGGTAAATTCTTTAATTGTCAACTGCAGGAATCTTGACCAATGTAACTGATAATGAGCTTCCACTGCAGAATGAGCACATATACATCTCCACACGCTAGTCCACATGTACCTTGTTTACAATAGGCAAAGCATAATCTACTATCTAGACATATTGGACATGATAATGCTAACAGGTCTACTTCTGTGTGCTCCAATGCTCCAGTAAAATGTGTCATTTAAAGGGAAATGTTTGATTGAAAATAGTGGACGTACAGCGATTATGTCTCTTCTCAGGGAACTCAAGATGTGCCCAAGCCTTCCACCCCTGCACTGCCTGCCCCCCTTCAACCTCTGGACATTCAAGACAAGGATTTGGGAAGAGATCCCTCAGCATGGTAGGGCTATTGATGAAAAACATCCCACCTCCACTGGGCTGTATTGGTGAGCAGGCTTTCTATTTATTTGCATAAACCTGATTGGATTTGTGCTACGTTCATTCATTTGACTCTCTGTGTAGTCCTGAATATAATTGTGTTAGCATGATGCTTCATTTTGTATTCATACAGGATGCAGTATGGATCAGTGTCTGTGCTGAATGCCCACTGCAACCATTTCCTACGTTCTCGAACAGTTGCTGTGTATTTGAAGTTTTACAAATGTAACATATATAATCAAGAAAGGAGGATGTAAGAAAACAAGGACTTCGAAATGATTTAGCCCGACACGTCATCGGGAAAGTTCTGGAATCCATTATTAAATACATTCAGAAATTACCTTGAATGGAACGTGGTTTTGCAGAGGAGTCACTGAACTCAAACTGTGTACTTGACTTTTCTCTCCACAAATGCAGCCAGACCTGTTGAGTTTCTGGTAGTACTCTCAAGATGTGGTCCAAAAGGCAAACCCTGTTGCACAAAATTATTAGCAATTTTTGAGGATGTACTTAGTGCAGTGACAAAGTTGAAATAATAAATGTATTTTATTTGTAACTTCAGAAGTCATTCAACAAGATGACATCCAAAGGGTTGTCAAATGAGATACTCTTGGAGTTTAGGATGGTAAATTTATATAGATAGAACACCAATTAATGGGCTGAAGCAAAGAGTAGCAATAAATGTAATATTTCCAGGTTGACAAACTGTGACTAATGGAATATTGAAAGGGTTAGGGCTGGGTTTTCAGCTATTTATAATCCATATTAATGTTCAAATCAAAAGCAAGGAGAACAAATTGAGGCAAAGATAAATATTTTAATACACTATAAACTTACAATAGATAAGACAAATATGACAATGATAATCTTTTCTAAGTATGAAGGCAAGTGTAGCTAAATCTGTATGCAGGATGGGATATGCAGCAAACCATGTGGGGCCATTGCTCGTGGGATTCATCCTGGAAAGTGTGGGGGAGTACATATTGAATGGTAGGTCCCTTGAAAGTTCTGAGAATAAAAGTTTGGAATGCTTGTCCATAGATCCTTGAAGGCAGCAGGACAGGTAAAGGCATATGGGATACTTACTTTTAGTAATCATAGTGAAAAATCACACAACTCCAAGTTATAATCCAGTCTCGAGATACCTTAAGTTATCTTGAGAATGTGATTTAAAAGAAGTTCTGGGTTTACATATTAATGAACTGAAACCTCAACCCATTCTAAAAGACGAAAGACTTTATATCAATCTAGATTTGTTTAATATGTCCTTTTAATTGCATGACACTGTGATCTTTTGCTATAAATTCCGTGTCCTAAGATCCTGCCCCATTAGTTACTTGATGAAGGAGCAGTGTTCTAAAAGCTAGTACTTCCAAATAAACCTGTGGGACTAAAACCTGATGTTGTGTGATTTTAACTTCATCCACCCCAGTCCAACACCGGCACCTCCATATCTTCATTAATTAAGGCATTGACTGCAAGAGGATGGACCTGTATATAATATTTGTTAGGAGAGAATGCAGAGGGCATTCATCAGGATGCTGGAGCGATTCAACAATGAAGAGTAATTAAATAGGTTGGAGTTGTTCTCTTTAGTGCAGAGAAGGTTGAAGGGGACCTGATTGAAGTGAACAAAGTTCTGAAGGGCATAGGCAGGGTAGTTAGGGAGAAACCTTTCCCATTAGTAGATGGGTTAATAGCTAGGGGTCACAATTATAAAGTAAGAAGCATAATGTTTCGAGGGGATTAGAGAAAATATTTTTTCAGCCTGAATGTTGGGGGTACCTAGAATTCACTGTTTAAAAGGATAGTAAAAGCAGTAGTCCTTTAAGATATTTAAAAACTATTTAGATGAGAACTTGAATTGCTATAGCATACAAGGCTATGAGTTGAGTGCTGGAACATAGGATCTGAATAGATGGATGTTTAATGACTGGTGTGGACATGATGGGCAGAATACCCTCTTCCTCTGCTCTAAAACTCCATGACTTTGTGATTGTGTTTGACTCTAAGAATGTGATTTGTAAAGTCATCACAGGAATGCTCAACCTGCAGTGTCAATGGCACTTTATAAGTTCATGAGAACATGGAAGGAGATCATCTGCAGAACATGTATCATGCTGTTTATTGACAATGATGTATGATATAAGTGCGAAGATAGTCAATGCCATGTAAACTGTAAAAGCATTGTAATGAAATGTCAGAATTAAGACCATAAATTGTCATGCTGACCATGTTTTACAGACAGATCTTAGTGGACTTTAACCAAATATTTCTTGTAGCATATGCTTGTAGAAATAAAAAGAAAAGTATGCAAGACTCAAGTTTTTTTTACACAGCAGAAATTAAGTAACTTATGGTGCTGATGATAAAATATACTAAGTGAGAACGCAAGCTATGAATCAAATCAGCTGCAGAGGAAAAAGACAGATGAAGTGAGTGGGCAACAAGATTGCAGATGGAAGTATAATGTTGTGAACTGGAGGACTATTCACTTAGGTCATATCAATAGGAAAGCAGGCTATGCTATAAAACACACATAACTTTAACTGTTGATGTTCAGAGAGACTTTGAATACCTATACAATGTTCACAAAAGGATAATGTGCTCACACAGAAAGCAATTGGGAAGGCAAATCACATGTTGGTCTTTAGTGCCTGGGATTTGGAGAATGGGAATAAAAAAGTTGTTTTACAATTATGCAGTGTTTTGGAGAACTACATTAGGAATGCTATGTGCAATTTGATCTCGACACATAAGGAAGGATTCACAGTAAAATTTATGTTGTCTAGCACAGGTTGGTACTGGGTGGTGCTGGTAAACACAAAACAGTAGTTTGCCCATTGCGGTTTGTAGTAATAAAGTAGGAATTAGATGAAAAAAAACCTTAGAAACTTAGAAGGGCTTACAGCCTCTCTACCTTTGTCTCTTTTCACTGTAAGCTCTGAAAGAAAAATACTTCAACAGCAAAGCAAATTTACACAGTTACAATGGAAGTAGCATAATAAAGGTTTACTGGATTTGTACTTGGGATAAAAGATTGTCCAGTAATAGTAGGCAGACTAAATTGCACCTATTGTCTCTGGAGTTTAGAAGAATGAAAGTGGTTTTACTAAAAATTTAACATTAGTAAAAGTCTTCACAGGGTAGACATTGAAAGGCTATTTCTTTGGCTGCGATATCAAAGAAGGTGGCACAGGTTCAGGATAATAGACTGACCATTTAGAACTGAGATGAGGAGAAATTTCTTGTACTCAATGAGTTATGACTAGCGAAATGTGTTGTGGATGCACCATAGACAAATGTTTGGTCTCGCAGGGAACTATGGGATAACAGAGGAGCGAACTTGAAGGTTGAATTGAAGCCCAAGATCAACAATAATCTCACAATAAGGAGCAGGCCATTTAGAACTGAGATGAGGAAGAGTTTCTTCACTTAGAGAATGGTGAATCTTTGGAATTCTCTGCCCCAGAGAGCTGTGGAAGCATGCTTAAGTTAGAAATTGCTAGATTTCTGGAGACTAATGATGTCAAAGGATATGGAGATAGTGCAAGAAAGTCCATTGTTGGAGATGATGCAGCCATGATTTAATTGAATGGTAGCAAAGATTCAGTAGGCTGAATGATTTCACACTGTTTCTATATTCCTAGCATATTAAATGGTGATGCAGGTTCAATCAGCTGAATAGGCATCTACCATTCCTATTTATTATGCTGTTACATGCTTGTCTTTGATTTGAAAAGTTCTGCAAAAAAGGTGACTTACATTGCTAACATTTTCCAAATGCATTAATTCCATTCTCATATGCATCCAAGTTTTATTGTTTACATCAACTGACACAGTAAATAAACTGGAATTGCATATCAGCCCTGGTAATTTTTTGAATTTGCATTGTGTCAAAGATATGCACAGTTTCTGAGATTTTTGATTAAACTAGTCATCAATAACATTCTGCACTAAATTACAGAGGATGCATGGTGATAAAAAAAATACAATTCCTCAGAAACCTAACTGGAATAGATAAATTTAGGCCAGTTAGTGTGACATCTATCATTGGGAAATGGTTAGAGTCGATTACAAAAAAAACATAATCGCAGAATATTTCAAAATGCATCATCTAATTCAACATGGCATCAGGATAGGGTATTCATGTCAGACAAAGTTATTAGAATTCTTTGAGGAGGTAGCAAGCAGGATAAATACAGGGTTGCCAATAGATGTAGCACATTTGGATCTCCAAAGGGTATTTGATAAAGCGCTGCATCACGCAATGCACATCAATGAATTGAATGATGTAAATGAATGTACTATTGCCAAATTTGTGGATGACACTAAAAAAGTGGCAATTTAAGTGGTGAGGATGCCGTTCTGTTGCAGTACTGTCTTGCTTCTGCAGCTGGAGGAAGGGAGCCTGCTTAGCGGTGGAACCCATTGGTGTTGGAGGTTTGGTTAGGCAAACTCATGGGTTTTTGTAAGTGGATAACTGAGATATGCTGAGACCCTCCTTGATAAAAACAAGTGGATTCTCCTCAGCTGGAACTTTGAAAATCAGAGGAGGGTAGGCCGGAGGAGAAGGGTCTTGCTAACTCTAGAGTGCCATGAGAAGACTTCTGACGGGGCTGTTCTGGCTGGGTGCCTCTTGGCAATGCACTGTCACTTTGTGGTGAAGAGGTACCTCGACTGAAGTCAAGATTGCCCGTGTCCCTGTGTCATGCCTTTGGTCCCAAAAACAATGGCCAGGCCAATAGAGTGTGCATCTCTCTGAAAATATTGATTTTAGTGGACCTGACCAGCCATCAACCAGTCCATGGAGGCAGCCAAATAGTCAAATGATGTACTGCACTGTGACAGCTTCTGGGCAATAAGGGCGAGTGAGTTTCACATCGCTATCTGCTGTTCCTCCCTATACATGTGGATGAAGTCCCTAATTGCTAGCACTACAGGGTCCACGCCTGCATGGGACTGAGCAGACCCTTGTTGCTGACAGCTCTCCAAATGCCAGTGGCCTGAGGCACTTTTTCCCTCAGTCAGCTGATTGTAGTCCCAACATTTCTAAGGCTAACATCACCTCTAGATAATAGCATCTATGCTGATAGGAGTGTAGGAGACTATCTTCCATTGTTTCCTATGAGGCTTCAGTGCTCTTATTGTCAAAAGTTGAGGAGGTGGTCTCTAGGGGAGCAGGCACTTGACATCATGTAAGTATCAGCAAGACACAAGGGAGAGAAGCCATTACAGTAAAAGGGTAAAAGTGGTGTGCAATGTATGACACCGGGAGTGGGGTTACTGTAAGAGTTACAATGACAGGACAAGAGGTTCTCACTTGTTCAGCAGGACATTGATTTCTCAGCTTCCCCATTGGAGCAGCCCCAGTCCTTTTCTGCAAGCACCAAGATTCTCTCCTTTAAAGGGTGAGCAGTTTGATGCCAGGCACCTTGTCACTTCTTTTTCTGGCTCTTTTTGTCCTCTTCTGGTCTGTTGTTTCTAGCAATGAGAGAAAGAGAGAGTTTGAGTATGATTTACTGTGACAGCACTGTTCGTGATGGTGCAAGTTTGGGAAAGGCAGTGAGGCGTTTCAGGCACATAAATGGGCAGCACAGATGCCATGCAGGATTTGTAGTGTGGCAGGATATGAGAAATGACATTGAGTGAGAGAAAATATTGTAGCTTTCTCAGTCATTATTTCTATTATTGTTACATTTGTCACTAGAGTTTGCTAGAATGTTATTTTCTTACTGTTCTTTTTTCACAGATATAATCCAAGATTGCAAAATACAAATTTTCCTGTTTCATCAACAAGATATGCTATCAGGTACATGCATTTTGTTTTGCATTTATGACCAGTGGAGTGCCACAAGGATCGGTGCTGGGTGCTATTTTTTGTCATTTAGATAAATGATTTGGATGCGAGCATAAGAGGTACAGTTAGTAAGTTTGCAGGTGACACCAAAATTGGAAGTGTAGTGAACAGCAAAGAAGGTTACCTCAAATTACAACAAAATCTTGACCAGATGGGCCAATGGGCTGAGAAGTGGCAGATGGAGTTTAATTCAGGTAAATGTGAGGTGTTGCTTTTGGGAAAGCAAATCTTAGCAGGACTTATACACTTAATGGTAAGGTCCTAGGGAGTGTTGCTGAACAAAGGAAACTTGGAGTGCAGGTTCATAGCTCCTTGAAAGTGGAGTCGCAGGTAGTTAGGATAGTGAAGAAGGCGTTTGGTATACTTTCCTTTATTGGTCAGAGTATTGAGTACAGGAGTTGGGAGGTCATGTTGCGGCTGTGCAGGACATTGGTTAGGCCATTGTTGGAATATTGCATGCAATTCTGGTCTCCTTCCTATTGGAAAGATGTTGTGAAACTTACAAGGATGTTGCCAGGGTTGGTGGATTTGAGTTATAGGGAAAGGCTGAACAGGTTGGGGCTGTTTTCCCTGGAGCGTCGGAGGTTGAGGGGTGACCTTATAGAGGTTTACAAAGTCATGGGGCATGGATAGGATAAATAGACAAAGTTTTTTCCCTGGGGTCAGGGAGTCCAGAACTAGAGTGCATAGGTGAGAGGGGAAAGATATAAAAGTGACTTAAGGGGCAACCTTTTCAGGGAGAGGGTGGTACGTGTATGGAATGAGCTGCCAGAGAAAGTGGTGGAGTCTAGTACAATTACAACATTTAAAAGGCATTTGGATGGGTATATGAATAGGAAGGGTTTGGAGGGATATGGGGTGAGTGCTGGCAGGTGGGACTAGATTGGGTTGGGATATCTGGTCAACATGGACGGGTTGGACCGAAGGGTCTGTTTCCATGCTGTACATCTCTATGACTCTATGACTGTTTATTTTATTTATAGCTCATTCAAAGTAAGCATGTGATATAACTGAACTAAATCTGGCATGAATAATAATTTAGATCTTGTATTATTACAGGAAATCTTGTAGTTTTTTTTCTGGATCAGATTTAAGCACATTTAAAGCAGTTTTCTAGTGAGTTTTTAAATTAATGTTACGTGTTGCAAATTATTATTACGAGTGCATGTAATTGACCAATGGATGAAAATAAAAGAAATAATAAGCTATGCATTTCTTGAGAGTGAACCTCCTTTTGTTGATGATTTTAGCAAAACAAATTGAATGATGACAAAACAGGATGCACTGAGCATATGGCCTCATGTATTGATGCATAAACTGAATAGATGCTTCAATTCTGCTGGAAATAAAATCAAATTTTATGAATCTCTATATTAATAAAATCATCATTTGTAGCCTCAGCATGGTTTTAGCTATGTGTACAAAAATGGTTAATGTGGTTACTAAGATCTTAGCAAATGTCCACATTTTGTTTGATATCTACACCTTCTCTGATCAGAAGTAATATTCAAGACATGATATCATGAAGATATTAGACATAATAACTGGCAAACTGAATTGTGCTCAAATTGAGATATGATTATGATGAAGTGACAGGACCATGACAAATTGTTCCACCCTGGTAACAGTTGTACATTCTTGGCTGTCTCTCAGACCAAAATGACAGCAAGGTCATCTGGACACTACTGTTCGTGGCTTCACAATAAGGTAAATAAAACATTTTAAACATAATTTTCTGGTTGCAGCCTCCTTCGCTCCCTTGAAAGACTAGTTTGGATGAGTACCTGGAGAAGTCAAATGCCTCATGAGTTATCCATATTGCAGTTAATCACAATGAATTTGCAAAGGTGGGTAGCAAGGAATGCAAATACTTACTGGGCACAGTTCGAAACTAAAGCAGATTGTTCATAATCTTGGGATATTCCACTTAGCAGTGAGATTTCCAATCACATATCTGTGTCATTGCAAAGACCATCTATTTCCACCTCTGTGAGATAATATTATTTCAATTCATTTGCTGCAGAATTCTCATCATTCCATTTTAATAGTTTAAAATATGACAATTCCATTCTGAAGAAGGGTTCCTGACCTGAAACATTAAATCTGTTCTCTCTCCATAGATGCTGCCAGACTTGCTGAGTTTTTCCAACAATTTCTGTTTTAGTCTATGACTATTCCAGTGTTCTTCCCATTCTTGGACTCATCGAGTTTGTTCACCAATCACCTCTGTTTTACTCGATCTGCATTAGTTCCCAGTCTGACAATGCCATGATTTTGAAATTCTCATCCTTATTTTTAAATCCCTCTGTACTCTTACTGTCTCCCCATTCTATTAGTCTTCAGAAGTCTCACGCGTCCGTATTTTCATAGGTCCGCCATTGGTGGCCATATTTTCAGCTACCATCTGCAATTGATTTCTCTCTGCTACCTCTGCTCTGTGTGGATGCTTCTTAAAACCAACCCCCGTGATCAAGCTTTTGCTCACCAATGTTAAAATCTCCTGAGATAGTTTGGTACTTTGAAGTACTTTGCCATGTTTCATTACATCAAAAGTACTGTACAAAGGCAAGTTGATGTTGTATTTGCTTATGAAAACATCTCAATCTCAGATTCAGGTAAATTCTCTAATGGTCAACTGCAGGAACCTTTACCGATATAACTGATGATGAGCTTCCACTGCAGAATGAGCATATACACATCTCCAAATGTTAGTCCATATGTACCTTGTTTACAATAGGCAAAGCATAATCTACTATCTAGACATATTGGACATGATAATGTTAACAGTTCTACTTCTGTGTGTTCCAATGTTCCAGTGAAATGTGTCATTTAAAGGGAAATGTCTGACTGAAAATAGTGGACGTACAGCGATTATGCCCTGAGCATATCGTTCCTGTAAGTAATTCGCCCCCCTGGAATTGCCAGAACTTCAGAGTCACATTCTAATGTTTTGTACAGTCACCTTTTGATGATTTGGTGGTTTACAATTGAACTTTAAAGTACCTCAGCAAATAATGATAACCCATTTTAAGAATAAATATTATTATTGTGTTGCTAAATTATGTGGCTGAATTTATTTAGTAGAATAATGAAATATCATGTACTAAGCATATAGCTTCACATACTGAGCATAAACCAAATAAATATTTCCATTCTGCTGGAAAAATATAACATTTTAAGAATCTATTAATGTTTCAATATTTATTAATACAAGTATCATTTTTGGCCTCACTATTGTTAGATATTGACATGTCTCTGATATTCTTCACTGAGTGCTTTCTTTGACAGAAATACCTTTGATCTTGATGATCAGGTGCTAAATAGGTTAAATAGGTTAGGCAGATAGGTTAAGAAACTGGAATTTTTCTTTGGAAAATAAAATACTTCAGAATTACAATCTCATTATTAAAGGAGTTGACAATTTTATCCCTAGCAAATTTTTCGGAGTTTTGAAACACTTAAATAATGGGGGAATAATTAAAAAATTACTGGCTAGGAATCAGAAGGTCAATCAAAATGAATGATTCGACCAACAAGTGTTAAGGTTATGGAATAATTTGCTGAGATGATTATTAAAATGATAACTTCAAAAGATAGCTGTATGTATGCAAATTTGGAGAGCTGATAGGGGGATAAAACATGTAGATTGGGTGACCTGATTAAATTAAGAAGTAAAACTCTTTTGGGGCTTAAAAACTTTTCCTATGAATAAAAATTCTTACTGCCTTAGATTGTACTTAAATCATATCAGCTTCAGTGAGTAGAAGTACCATTGTATAATTGGCATCAGGTTTTCACAGCGATTTTTTGACTTTCAACATGATTGAGCCAGTTCCAACTTCATTTCAGGAGCTTAGGGATTACATTTTAGTGATATCTTTAAAGCATCCCTGAAGAGATCAAATGTCAAGTTCCAAACTTATGACCGTCTAAGATTGAGAAGGTTCATTTGGGAAGGAACAAATCACATCAAGAGGCTGTAGGGAATACACAGAGGCAAAGAAGAAGGCAGCCCAAGCTTAGAAACAACCCACATACCCAACCTTTTAGTATCATAAAAGTAAAGTTCCCAGGATTTCAGAGGACTTTGATCTTATTTCAGAGAGATGACAGGTGTTGAGTTTGACCTGAAGGTCACCAGACATCATGCAGGAAGGGTCAAGCTTGAGAAAGTAGGATCTTCACAATAATCTTAGTTGGTGTGGAATGGAACCCAAACTGTTAATGTCACTCTGTATCATAAACCAGCCATCCAGCCAACTGATCCAAGTGACCCTATTTTAGCATCACTAGTCATGCATGTGACAGTCTGCAGAATGTGCATTGGAATTGTCAAGCACCTTAAATCCTGGTTTGGAGTGGAAGCAGATGATTCGAAATCCCAAGATATTGCAAAAGAAACAGAAGAACACAGGAAAATGTTTAATTCTCCTGAACAATAGTATGCACATATGCAGCATGAAAAATTATTGGATGTTTCAAAAATGGCAATGAAGGAATAATTTATTCATCACATTTTACAGGAATGTTCCAGTTGAAAGCAATGTCTTCAGTAGGCTTCCGCCCTTTAGCAAAATTGAATTGATTTTTAACATTATATTAATGGCCTTTGAAGCCAATATACTGGGTTCAAAGAACCAGAAACTTGCCTTTCATTTGGAATATGTAATTCGTTTAATACAGAACAGATTTGAACTAGCTTGATACAAAAACACTAACTATATTATCACTTTTTGGAACTGTTCATATTCAGATGAAAACTCTTCTCTAAGTATCATTATAGAGAATAAGCTGCTGGCTGAATTATTAAGCAATAAAACTATGATACTTATATCATGATACAATTTTTTCTCCAATGTATTGCAGATAGAATGGAATGGATTGAATGTTGAAAAATAATGTCTGTGTTAAGATGACTGGTGTAAACAGTTCAGCTCCTCATCTCAGTTTGACTTCATGTTTAAATGACTGCCTTGCAATCACTTTCCACTATCTAGGCTAGATTCAGAATTGCCTGCAGGCATCTTTAACATGTCCACATCCATTAGTACATTGCATTTTTATACTTATTTTATAAAATAAATAGATTTACACTGAGTTAAGACAATGCTTACGAACTGATGCATGTGTATAAAAATTAAACCTTTTCACGTTCACATTCATTGTCTCAATATCATAATCCCACAAAGGAATCCTTTGTAGAGAATTATGACACTTGATCATTATCAAAATATCCAAAAGCAATAGTCTGTTTTATCTTGAATTAATGAGTAAGAACATTATGAACTGAAATGTGTGAGAAAAAAAACAATAGCATTCCCTTTGAATTATAGCAAGAATATTAAAAACCAATTTGATTAATCATTCAATCCAGTTCAAGGACTAGAAATTTGTCTCCATGGTAAATGACATTATGGAAGCTAGTATGATGGTGTGCACAGTGCTCTCGGCTGCTTAGAAACAAACAAGATGGGGGCAGGAGAAGACCATTTGCCCCTTTGAGCTTGCTCTGCCATTCAGCATGGTCATGGCTGATGCTCCAACCCAATAGCTTAATCCTTCTTTCTCCCCATAACCTTTGATCCCATTTGCCCCAAGTGCTTTATCTAGCCATCTATTGAATACATTCAATGTTTTAGCATCAACCACTTCTTGTGGTAATGAATTCCACAGGCTTACCATTCTTTGGGTGAAGAAATGTCTCCTCTCCATCCTGAATGGTCCATCCCGAATCCTTAGACTGTGACCCCTGGTTCTGGATGTACCCACCATCGGGAATACCTTCCCTGCATCTACCCTGTCTAGTCCTATGAGTGAGATCTTCCCTCACTCATCTGAACTTCAGCAGAAACAGTCCTAACTTTGTCAATCTCTCCTCATATGTCAGTTCCGCCATTCCCAGAATCAGCCTGGGAAACCTATACTGCACCCCCTCAAGAGCAAGAGAATCCTTCCTCAGAAAAAGAGACCAAAACTGGGCATAATATTCCAGGTGTGGCCTCACTAAGGCCCAATGTCAATGCAACATATCCCTGCTCCCATACTCAAAACCTCTTGCAATGAAGGCCAACATACCATTTGCCTCTTTACCGCATGCTACATCTGCATACTTACCTTCAGTGACTGGTACACAAGGACACCCAGATCCTGCTGCACACTCCCCTCTCCCAATTTACAGCCATTCAGGTAGTAATCTTCCTTCTTTTGTTTTGCTTCCAAAGTGAATAATATTGCATATATCCAAATTATACTGCATTTGTCATTGATTTGCCCACTCATCCAATGTGTCCAGATCATGCTGAAGGATAATAGACAATAGACAATAGGTGCATGAGTAGGCCATTCTGCCCTTCAAGTCTGCACCACCGTTCAATATGATAATGGCTGATCATCCTTAATCAGTATCCTGTTCCTGCCTTATCTCCATAATCCTTGATTCCACTAACCTTGAGAGCTCTATCCAACTCTTTCTTAAATGAATCCAGAGACTGGGCCTCCACACAGCCGCCACTCTCTGGGTGAAGAAGTTTCTCCTCATCTCTGTCCTAAATGGTCTACCCCGTATTTTTAAGCAGTGTTGTCTGGTTCAGCACTCACCCATCAGCGGAAACATGTTTCCTGCCTCCAGAGTGTCCAATCCTTTAATAATCTTATATGTATCAATTAGATCCCCTCTCAGTCTTCTAAACTCAAGGGTATACAAGCCCAGTCGCTCCAGTCTTTCAGCGTAAGGTGGTCCTGCCATTCTAGGAATTGACCTTGTGAACCTACGCTGCACTCCCCCAATAGCCAGAATGTCTTTCCACAAATTTGGAGACCAGAACTGTACACAATACTCCAGGTGTGGTCTCACTAGGGCCCTGTACAGCGGCAGAAGAACTTCTTTGCTTCTATACTCCATCCCTCTTGTTATGAAGGCCAGCATACTATTAGCCTTCTTCACTACCTGCTGTACCTGCATGCTTACCTTCATTGATGTACAAGAACAACCAAATCTCTTTTTACTGCCCCTTTACCTAAATTGATTCGATTTAGGTAGTAATCTGCCTTCCTGATCTTGCCACCAAAGTGGATAACCATACATTTATCCACATTAAACTGCATCTGCCATGCATCTGTCCACTCACCTAACCTGTCCAGGTCACCCTGTAATTTCCTAACATTCTCCTCACATTCACCCTGCCACCCAGCTTAGTATCATCAGCAAATTTGCTAATGTTATTACTAATACCATCTTCTATATTATTAATATATATTGTAAAAAGTTGCGGTCCCAGCACTGATCCCTGCAGTACCCCACTGGTCACTGCCTGCCATTCCAAAATGGAGCCTTTTATCACTACTCTTTGTTTCCGATCAGCCAACCAACATTCAATCCAAGTTAGTACTTTGCACCCAATATCATGCGCCCTAATTTTGCTCACTAACCTCCTATGTGGGACTTTATCAAAAGCTTTCTGAAAGTCCAGGTACACTATATCTACTGGATCTCCCTCGACCACCTTCAGAGTTACATCCTCAAAAAATTCCAGAAGATTAGTCAAGCATGATTTCCCCTTCATAAATCCATGCTGACTCTGACCTATCCTGTTACTACTATCCAGATGTGTCATAATTTCATCCTTTATAATAGACTCCAGCATCTTTCCCACCACTGAGGTCAGACTAACTGGTCTATAATTTCCTGCTTTCTCTCTCCCACCTTTCTTAAAAGGTGGTGCAACATTAGCCACCCTCCAATCTGCAGGAACTGATCCTGAATCTATCGAACTCTGGAAAATAATCACCAACGCATCCACGATTTCTCCAGCCACCTCCTTCAGTATCCTTGGATGTCGACCATCACGCCCCGGGGACTTATCAACCTTCAAACCTACCAGTCTCTCCAACACTAATTCCTGGCAAATATAAATTCCCTTAAGTGCAGGTCCTTCAGCCACTGTTACATCAGGGAGATTGCTTGTGTCTTCCCCAGTGAACACAGATCTGAAGTAACAAATCAATTCTTCTACCATTTCTTTGTTCCCCATAATATATTCCCCTGTTTCTGTATTCAAGGGCCCAATTTTAGTCTTAACCATTTTTTTTGCCTTTCACATACCTAAAAAAGCTTTAACAATCCTCCTTTATATTTTTGGCCAGTTTACCTTCATACCTCATTTTTTCTCTGTGTATTTCCTTTTTAGTAATCCTCTGTTATTCTTTAAAAGCTTCCCAGTCCTCTGTTTTCCCACTTATCTTTGCTATGTTATACTTTTTCTCTTTTAACTTTATTTTTTTCTTAACTTCCCTCGTCAGCCACGGCATCCAATGCCTCCTCCTAGGATCTTTCTTCCTTTTTGGAATGAACTGATCCTACATCTTCTGCATTATACACAGAAATATTCGCCATTGTTCTTCCACTGTCATCCCTGCTAAGGTATTGCACCATTGAACTTTGGCCAGCTCCTCCCTCATAGCTCCATAGTTCCCTTTATTCAACAGAAATATTGTCACTTCCGATTGCACCCTCTCCCTCTCAAATTGCAGATTGAAGCTTATTGTATTATAGTCACTACTTCCCAATGGCTCCTTCACTTCGAGGTCCCTGATCAATTCTGGTTCGTTGCACAATACCAGATCCAGAATTGCCTTCTCCCTGGTAGGCTCCAGCACCAGCTGCTCTAAGAATCCATCTCGAAGGCACTCCACAAAGTCTCTTTCTTGAGGTCCAATACCATCCTGATTCTCCCAGTCCATCTGCATGTTGAAATCCCTCATAACAATTGCAGTAACATCTTTGCGACAGGCTAATTTCAGCTCCTGATTCAACTTACATCCGACATCCAGACTACTGTTTGGGGGCCTGTAGATAACTCCCAAGAGAGTCTTTTTACCCTTAGAATTTCTCAACTCTATCCACATTGATTCTACATCCCCTGATTCTAGGTTCCCCCGTGCAAGGGACTGAATATCATCCTTTATCAACATGTCCACCCCACCCCCTCTGCCTGTCAGTCTGTCCTTACGAAAGCACATGTAGCCTTGAATATTCATTTCCCAGGCCCTGTCCACTTAAAGCCATGCCTCAGTTATCCCCACAATACCGTATCTGACACTTTCCAAAAGAGCCTCAAGCTCATCCATTTTAATTCTAATGCTTCGTGCATTCATGTATAGTATTTTTAATTGTTACTGCCCTCACCCTTCCCATCAACTCTTATTTCACTCAACCTTACAGCATGATCCCTCCTGCATCTTCAAAACAGTTCACTCTCCCACTCAACTTGGTATCATCTGCAAACTTTGAGGTGCAATATTTTGTTCCCTCATCCAAATCATTAATATATATTGTGAATAGTTGGGGTCCTAGCACCAATCCCTTTGTCACCCCACTAGTTCTTGCCTGCCAATTTGAAAAGGACCCATTAAATCCTACTCTTTTTCTTCCTCTCTGCAAACCAGTTTTCTACCTACCTCAATACACTTGCCCCAATCCCACACCCTTTAATCTTGCACAATAAACTCTTATGCAGGACTTTGTCAAAAGCTTTCTGGAAGCCCAAATATATCACATTGACTGGCTCCCCCTTGTCAACTCTACTAGTTATTTCTTCATAGAATTTCAATAGATTTGTCACACATTATTTCCCCTTCATAAATCCATGCTGACTCCGTTTGATTCTGCTTATAGCATACATCATGTGATACTCAATACTGGATAGAGACCGGGTGGAGGTGCATTATGTATGTTCTGGAAGCTTCTCTGTTGGCCAAATTGTGATATCAAACTTGTGACTTACTTGATGTATTCTTTCCCTATTGGAGCCACACAGATCCACTTGCCACATCCACTTGTTTTCTTTCTTTTTTGTTATTTTTGTGTATCCAGAAGTGCTCTTACTCATAACTAATTCTTTTTTCTCTATAACAATGTCATCTGTGGTAGTTTTCATCTATTAATGACCAGTAAATCACCTGTGTTTCATAAGTGATTGAGTTCCATGCAACACCTGTTAAGGGCAGTGCAGACCACCAAAGCTGAGAGAAAGCTAGGGAGAAGGGAGTGGTCACATTCACTTGTCAGTCACCAAAGAAAATAGATTCACATGTGATATGACAGCCTCAAATAGTTTAATTTTGAAGACGAAGCAACAAATTGCAGTTAAAGTCATTTTAGCAAGTTTCCCCTGTTGCAACATTTGGGGAAGGTACAGCAGATTGTTTCTGGACATTCCATGTTGGGTTTTTAGGTTTCGCAGGATATCTTGGAATATTCTTAAAGGGAGGGCAGAGAATTTGATAACTTGTCCGCAGTCATCAAATTGTTACAGCATAACAGGAGGCGATTTGGCCCATTATGCCAACAATGATCCAATACATAGTGCCAACCTCTGGTCTTTTTCCCATATCGCTGCACACCATTGTTAGCGAAATAATCATCTGAAGCCCTCGACACCAAGGCTGCACTAGGTATGGTAGCTGTAGGTGTAGCACCTCAGAGTCAGCATCAAAACTGGAAGATGAAACAAAGACTGCAGAGTGGGGAAACTTTAAATGGAGGGAGGAGAAGGAGGAAAATGAAGATAGGAGGAGGAGGCAACAAGATTAAGTTCATACTTCATAGGCTATCTGTGAGTACCTACTCAGGTTTAATACAGAGTACAGTTAGTTCTGATATAACACGATGGTTCTGTTCTCATGCAAACTAGCAATATAAGAAAATCACACAATAACCATGCCATTTAAACTAATGGGGCTGGAATCATGTTATAGCCAGAACAGATAAGGAAAGTTGCTCCACAAATAATGACCTAAATTCTTCAATCACATCAAAGCCAATTTTCATTGAAGAAACATGCATCATAACAGAACCGACCTTACTTAAAGCCAATAACATTACATCTGAGTTACGTGACAGCCCCTGTAAGGCATCAGGTAAGAGTTTAGAACAAATACACATTACTCTTAGCTTGTGCTTAGAAACACATAATAACTGGTTAGCTTCTCCCAAGGAGAAAGTGAGGACTGCAGATGCTAGAGATCAGAGCTGAAAATGTGTTGGTGGAAAAGCACAGCAGGTCAGGCAGCATCCAAGGAACAGGAGAATCGGTTTCGGGCATAAGCCCTTCTTCAGGTTCCTGAAGAAGGGCTTATGCCCAAAACATCGATTCCCCTGTTCCTTGGATGCTGCCTGACCTGCTGCGCTTTTCTAGCTCCTCTCAAGGTCAGTCTTCCTGTTGGGCAAGGTTTATCCTATGATGTTAGTTAACTCTTTCAGATACCATCTTATCTCATACCACTTTCCCAATCCATTTTTGACTTCACATCAAAGTGTCTCTTGGCAAGAATTCTGCAAATAAAAGGCACCAACAAAAATGCTGTCATGACATTTTATCAAATAAACATGACCAATCATCCAAGAAATGTTTACTTATTGACCCTTACTCATTCTGTATATGTCTTGCAGGTGCATATGATTTTCCCAGTTACTATCACGCTTGTTGCTGACTTTGACTGGAGAAAAATGACTTTCACTAATGTAGCTGTAGGTCTGAAGGTCCTACTTCTGATTGTGCCATTTTGGCATGGATGGTAGCAGTCTGGATTGGCTTAAAGGACAAAAGGTTCATGCTCAAGGGTGCCACTGGCACAACAATATGGAATGCATTGCTGTGCAGAAGAGAGGACAAATGCTAATGAATGTGTTGCACTGTGTCTGGATGATGTCCCTAACACAGCTAACACAATGAAGTATGTGGAAGGAACAAGAGTGATATATGGGGTGGCATCATTGGAATATGTGAGAATGAGGTGGCATATCTGGATGTGTGAGTGATGAGGGTATGATGTTCTGAGCAGCATGATGGATAGAAGATGCCCTACAAAGCAACTTTTATTAGTCTGGTCCACCTATATGAGGTTGAGGAACTGTGGCACTACTGCCAGGTACTCAGGAACAGTGTGTGAATAAACACTATAAAATATTTCAAATCTTCCAAATGCTTTAAATAGTACCAGTTAAAATATTGCCTTTTCACTTCAAAGATAGCTCTTGATAAACACTAACAAATGTTTATTTTTGAGAAATGTAAGGGATTATAAATGCATCTTTTTAAATTCTGAAAGAAAAACTAGAAATTATATATTCAGAAATGAACTAACAACTTTGTATTGTGCTTAGAAACATACATCCAATTGAATTCGAAACATTTCAATTGTACCCTTAGATCTCATGTATGATGTTAGTATACTACAAAGTTTTGCTGTGAATAATAATTGTCACAAGAAATAAAAACAATGTAAAAGTCAAAAACAGCAAAAACAACAGTAATGAAGGTATAATCATCTCAGAAATGTCAACAATGTACTAGAGATAAAGAAAACAATAGCAACAGCAACAAAAATAAAATATATTTAGAATACTCAGCAGGTCATGATGAAGACACAATAAAGATTACAATGTACTTAGATCAACTGTAACTGCACAATGCCAGGATTTCAGTTTGTTCAGAAAGAATTATTGATTTTGAGAGTGTTTGTATTACTGCACAAATATCAAAGCATCAATCGAAACAAATATATAGGTCATTATGTATTTGAACTGATATAGCAAGTGTAGAAGAAAACCTCACATTCAGTGTTTCTCCATCAAACATCGGTACTTGGTTATGAATGCAAAACAGTTTTAAACAAAAGAAAGAAATTGAAATACCAAGCTAAAAACATATTATTTAAAAGCACACAGAACTCCATCCTTGTTGATCTCAATTGCTTGTAGTTGGTAACTTAGAGCAGCTGACTTAGATATACCGGCTATGTCAGAGTTATCAGAATATGTTTAAAAAAAGTGGTTTTGTACCTGCACTTGAAATCTACACAGAATCATTGCTATGACTAGCATCCACTCTAAATATTGACCAGTATTACTTCATCTTGTTGTAAAGAAACTAGATTTACATCATTCTGTCCTATATGTCAAGGCTGTATGTTTTCAGTTCAGACTGAAAAAACTGTTTCCCATTATTTAGGAACAAACAAAGTCGTTAAATTACTTTAAATCCAGATAAGTCATAAACAATGCTGAGTAATCATTATTTTCATTTACAGTTTTGATGAATGATATATAAATGAGTGTTATGCTGTCTAAGTGCAAATTTAGCAGCCTTTAAATATTTAACAGTTAATTCATTTCAAAGAGAACTGTTTGCAATTCTACATCTCCAGCCCTCAGTTGTTTGCTGTGTATGAAATTATCATTTTACTACAATTGTGATTTGGGCTGTGAAGGGAGTGACTAATTAAAACCTTGAAAAATAAAGTAGTGCTAAAGCTGTTCTGTAGCTTTTTCATAGTCTGCTGAAGCTGAAAACAAGGTTCGGAGCTAAGCAGCTGTGACACCAGCTGTTCGGTTGTCAGAAATATCTCAACATGTTGAATATTATCAGAGTTGGAAGTATGGTTCAGTTGCGCCAGCTCATTCATATCAAATTACAGCAAACTGCCCCTTCCAAAAAAGAAATTGCCACGTTATTAGTTCTCATCATGGTTTAGGTTGACAACACACCAAATCAATTTTACAATGATGCAGATATTTTTCTTCCATTATGTATTGAATGTTCCTGTGAGTGTCTGCACTCTGATATCAGCTCACATCAGGATCCTGTATCTTCTTATGTCATCAACATGCGTTTCCACAAGACAGATCCCAAATGGCTACTTCATCCTCACCATCCGAGAAGTACGGTGAACGGGTTTCCAAGCTTGGATGCACAATCAGCAGACCCACAACATCATCAAGCCGACCCTGCTGCTGGGGAAGCTGCAAGCAGTTGAGGTAAACAAGTGGACATGAAGATGGGCCTTATTATGAAAGGCCCTCAATTGCTGGCGTAGCAGTAAGCAGATAAAGAAGCCCAATGCCAGTAACACCATTGGTGTGGAGGGAAAGCCCCATCTCTGCATGGCAACGATTGCTGTGATTTCAAGGTGTCATCCCTACAGGTCCTCATTTCAGCGCCAAGCCTCTGCCAGGAGTTTGCCTGCACTTCAATGGTGGTATTTGATGGAAGTACATGACTGGACCCTTCTGACTGCGGTAAAATAACAGCCCAGTTACAAAATAGCCCTCAATATGCTCTTAATTGAATAAGTTGATAGCCTGCGATTGTGGAGTAGACAATAAGCCTGCTTCCTCTCTGGGAGAGTTGAGTGTGCCATGTCAGTCAAAGATTTTTGGTTTCTCATAGTTTGAGACATAGTGTCTTGATGAAAGCAGATACATCATATATGGAAATGGACAGCATTCTATTGGGTCACTGAGGAAATGGCCACAGTAAAAGTGGTTACCTGCAAATCGTAGGGTATAGCTACATAGTTAATGGAGTGGGACTGGGGGTTCTTGCAGTTTTTCGGGCTCCTAGTTTGGCTGGGTTTAGGGCCAGCCAGGGAACCTTCAGAGCCCTGGGTTCTGTGACTAAAGCGGATTGATCAATAGTAACATAAAGTGGCTGAACCAAAAGGGGGTGATGCTAAAGAGTTACCAAGGCCACAGGGACAACAGCACAAAAGAGAATGTGAAATCAGGGAAGTTCATGGGTCACAAACAGAATGTGCAAATCACTGAAATCCACAAAGTTGAACCTCGCCATATCAGATTGAACATCAACTGTGCAACAACTCCACACAAAGGCTGGAATAGCATGCTCAGTGAGTGGATAAACTGATTGTTCTTTTTTTCTCTGCAGATAGAACTACCAACTTCATTTTTGCGACACTATAACAAGCAGTAGTGGTGATCACCCCTCCTGTGATTACACAAGGCCATCCATTGGTTTTCAAATCACACTTCATCTGCAGGTCAGTAATTGTCATAGGATGTAGGTAACAAGCTATGGTCTCAAGCAGTGATAAACATCAAACTCTGCTTGTCTCCTTGTCATGTAAGCTCAATGAGTCTTATACGAACAAGCAACATGATATTGGGACCTGATGCTTTCAGTTGGGATGATATTCCACAGCAAGACTGAGGCCTTCCGCCTGCCAATGACTATATGATTGATTCCCAGGTAGCCGAACAGCATGTTGGTGGGAATGCCAGAGCAGAAGCCATCAGACTTCTGGAAGAGAAGGAATGTTCATCTCTCTGTGGTTAAAAGAACCTCAACCTTGAAGAAAGCCAATTTATTTCCCTATGTCAGTTTCGGAAATCTGTCGCTCTTAATCAATAAATCAGAGGCATTATAAGTGTGAACCAGTCACCTTGTTTCTCCTGCAACCAAGTGAAATTACCTGGAGAAGGTAGGTCAAAGCACAGCAGGAACTGACAAATTAAAACATCATGTCAGCAAACCCTACAGACAGAAACAGGACTTTCCTGGACCCTCCCTCTGCCTCATGACAATCGCATTTTGAGCTTGTATGTTTGTTTGTACGAGTATTTATTGGAAGTTTTATAAGTGATTAGTGCTTTCCTCGTAGAGTTATATGTCTTAAAATCATAGAATCACACAGTAAAAAGAGGCCCTTTGACCCATCAAGTCTGCACTGACCAAAGGACTCTAAATCTGCACTAGTCTCACTTTCCAGCACTTGGTCTGTAGCCTTGAACACTATGATATTTCAAGTACTCATTCACGCTCTTTTTAAATGTCGTGAGGTTTCCTTAGTCACCCTTCCACGTAATGCATTCCAGATTCCAACCACCCTCTGAGTGAAAATATGTTTCCTCAAATCACCTCTAAACCTTTTGCCTTTCACCTTAAAATGATGACCCTTTGTTATTGACACAACTAAGAGGAACAGCTGCTTTCTATTTACCCTGTCCATGCCCTTCATAACCTTATTCACCTCAATCAGGTCCCCCTCAACCTTCTCTGCTCTAAAGAAAACAAATGAGCTTATCCAGACTTTCTTCCTAGATAAAATGCTCCATCCCAGGCAACATCCTGATGAATCTCCTCTACTCCCCTTCCAGTGCAATTACATCCTTCCGAGGATGTGCAGTGACCAGAACTGCAGGTTGTTGTCCAGTTTTTAACAGCTCCAAAATATTTTCCCTGCTCTTATAATCTATGCCTCAAATGACAAAGGCAAGTGTCCCATGTGCCTTCTTCATTATCCCACTAAGCTATCCTGCTGCCTTCAGGGATTGGTGGTCAAAAACCTTGTTTTAAAAGTTGCTTCAAGCAGTCAAGTGCCATGAGATGAAGAAGAGAGCATCAAGCAACAGATATACTGAACTTGTGAGTAGAAGCAAAATAACAGACAATGCCACAGCAGCATCTCAAAGCCTCTAACGGTGGTTAGTGAACCAAAAAGTAGAGCTACATACAGTTGTTGGAGACTTGCAATAGAAATTTGCAATAGGAGTTCCACCGCTTAAATCTGCCACCTGACAATTTGGAGATTATGGGTTAGGCCATTGATGGGTCTCCTTTTGTAAGTGGAGTATGAACATTCATTGTGAATAATCCATTCCTCCAGTTTAAACCTTTTCATTAAGAGTTATAAAGATTTAATGCCAGTGCAATAAAACACTGTTTTATAAACTTGGTGCAATCAGTACGCTTAAAACACACATTACATTAATGTAACTGATATTCAAAGTTTCACTATGGTTATAGACATACAAATGTCAGCTCTAAAAATTCTTGATTGAGATTAAATTGCAAACATTATTGTGGATTTTTAAACAGTAATTAACTGCCATGTTTCAAACAGATTATTTTTCTCCCACTGCAAGATTCTGCAACAAGGAGACAAAACCCATAGTAAGTTATTAATGTGAAGTTTAGAAACACAGTTTTTCATATTTTCACAATTAGTTTGTCTATTACAATGTAGCATTCTCAGCGGATTTGGTGGGTGTAATGTAATGTGTTTATATTATAAATTGTCAAACCTTACACACATGAATGCACGGATCAAATTTATCTTAACTGGATTGATCTAATTCCCTGTTAAAGAAATGTGTACATACATTGCATAAGGATTTAAGGTATTTCTAACTGCAAAGACTTAGTGCTGAATTCTGTTGGTGACATCCTGAACTCAATGTCAGACCGTAAAATGAGGACACTGAAGTAGGCCATTCAGCCCATCAAATGTGTTCCACCACTCGATGAGATCATGGCTAATAGAGTCATAGAGATGTACAGCATTGAAACAGACCTTTCGGTCCAACCTGTTCATGCCAACCAAATATTCCAACCCAATCTAGTCCCACCTGCCAGCACCCGGCCCATATCCCTCCAAACCCTTCCTATTCATATACCCATCCAAAAGCCTCTTAAATGTTGCAATTGTACCAGCCTCCATCACATCCTCTGGCAGCTCATTCCACACACGTACCACCCTCTGCATGAAAAATGTTGCCCCTTAGGTCTCTTTTATATCTTTCCCCTCTCACCCTAAACCTATGCTCTCTAGTTCTGGACTCCCTGACCCCAGGAAAAGACTTTATCTATTTGTCCTATCCATGCCCCTCATAATTTTGTAAACCTCTATAAGGTCACCCCTCAGCCTCCGATGCTCCAGGGAAAACAGCCCCAGCCTGTTCAGCCTCACCCTATAGCTTAGATCCTCCAACTGTGGCAACATCCTTGTAAATCTTTTCTGAACCCTTTCAAGTTTCACAACATCTTTCTGATAGAAAGGAGACCAGAATTGCATGCAATATTCCAACAGTGGCCTAACCAATGTCCTGTACAAACACAACATGACCTCCCAACTCCTGTACTCAATACTCTAACCAATAAAGGAAAGCATACCAAACGCCTTCTTCACTATCCCATCCACTTGCAACTCCACTTTCAAGGAGCTATGAATCTGCACTCCAAGGTCTTTTTGTTCAGCAGCACTCCCAAGGACCTTACCATTAAGTGTGTAGAAGTCCTGCTGAGATTTGCTTTCCCAAAATGCAGTACCTCACATTTATCTGAACTCAACTCCATTTGCCACTTCTTAGCCCATTTAGCCCATCTGGTCCAGATCCTGTTGTAATCTGAGGTAGCCCTCTTCGCTGTCCACTACACCTCCAATTTTGCTGTCATCTGCAAACTTACTAACTGTAACTCTTATGCTCGCACCCAAATCATTTATGTAAATGACAAAAAGTAGAGGACCCAGCATTGACCCTTGTGGCACTCCACTGGTCACAGGCCTCCAGTCTGAAAAACAACCCTCCACCATCACCCTCTGTCTTCTACCTTTGAGCCAGTTCTGTATCCAAATGTCTAGTTCTCTCTGTATTCCATGAGATCTAACCTTGTTAATCAGTCTCCCATGGAGAACCTTGTCGAATGCCATACTGAAGTGTTAGAAGAGTATAAAGGAGGTAGGAGTATACTTAAGAGAGAAATCAGGAGGGCAAAAAGGGGACTTGAGATAGCTTTGACAAATAGAATTAAGGTGAATCCAAAGGGTTTTTACAAATATATTAAGGACAAAAGGATAACTAGGGAGAGAATAGGGCCCCTCAAAGATCAGCAAGGCGGCCTTTGTGTGGAGCCACAGAAAATGGCGGAGATACTCAATGAATAATTTGCATCAGTATTTACTATGGAAAAGGAAGATATAGACTATAGGGAAATAGATGGTGACATCTTGCAAAATTTCCAGATTACGGAGGAGGAAGTGCTGGATGTCTTGAAACGGTTAAAGGTGGATAAATCCACAGGACCTGAAAAGGTTTACCAGAGAACTCTGTGGGAACTGGAGAAGTGATTGCTGGGGCTCTTGCTGTGATACTTGTATCATTGATAGTCACAGGTGAGGTGCCGGAAGACTGGAGATTGGCAAACGTGATGCCGCTGTTTAAGATGATGAGGACAAGCCAGGGAACTATAGACCGGTGAGCCTGACCCCAGTGGTGGGCAAATTGTTGGAGGGAATCCTGAGGGACAGGATGTACATGTATTTGGAAAGGCAATGACTGATTTGGGATAATCAACATGGCTTTGTGTGTGGGAAATCATGTCTCACAAACTTGATAGAGTTTTTTGAAGAAGTAACAAAGAAGATTGATGAGGGCAGAGCAGTAGATGTGATCTAATCTGATGATCCTCAGCACCAAATTGCTGCCTTTTCCTCATACCTTTGATTGTCTTAATGATTAGATTCTCTATCTATCTCAACTTGAAAGTACTTAACAATCCAGCCTCTGCAGCCCTCTTTGGTGAATAATCCCACTGATTCACTACTCTCTAAGTGAAGAAATTACTCCTCGTTGCTGTCTTAAGTAGCTGACCATTTATTCTATGATTTTGCTCTCTGATCCTGGATTCCTTGCATTTATTTTGTTATGTTCTCAAGAAGTTTGCATTTATCAATAAAATATCCTCTCCTTTTTCTCAGCAGTGAGTATAGGTCAAACTTCCTCATAAGACAAGCCTGCGATACCTGAGATTAACCTAGTGAGGCTTCTTTGGAATATCTTTCTTAATATAAGGAGATTGAACGTGTCCACATTATTCCAGATGTAGACTAACTATGTGCCTTTATAGTTTTACCTATTATTAAATAAAGGCCAAGCTTCTATATGCCTTCCTTTAACATGCTGAACTTAGATGCTAGCAGTTTATGATTTATGCACAAGGACTAACAAATCCACCTGTGTTGTAGCTTTCTGCAGTCCTTCTTTATTTAAATAATATTCAACTACTCTATTCTTCCTAAAAGTGCATAACCTCACATTTTCCCACATTAAATTCTATCTGTCAAAATTTGCCCACTTAGTTAATCCATATTTTTAGTTCCCAGCCTCACTGGATGTCCTATGTCATGTCCAGAATAGTTTTCCAGGAAGTGACATGTTACTAGCTCAACTCACCAATCACCATCCATTTAGCGACAGCAGAGATGTTCAAGAGATAGGAGCAAGTCTAGATATGGGCTTTAAAAGGTGTTTTGGAGCCATCATGGTGGACAATGTAAGAGTGGAGAGTACCAACATGCATAATCTAACAACCTTTCTCTAGTGGATCTGAGAGAGATAGTGAAAGCCCACAGGAATTTCTTGTTTCCTGAAAGTGCAGGAGGAGGCTTACACATCAAATAAGCAGGCATGGCTAGCGATTGCTAAAAGGTCAACAGTTACAGTAGGGTTAGAAGGATTTGGGTCCACTGCAGGACACCCTCAAAGACCTGAGATTGGTGAACCTCATTCAATCAAAGGGCTGTGAATTTTCAGAATTCTTTATAACAGCAGACTGTGGTGATAAGTTGAGGATAGTCAAGACAGAAACCAATAGTGTTTTACTTACTAATCTGGAACCAAAAGGTATGGAAAGTGTTATAGTGCAGAAAGTTAGACTTTATATTTCTTTATTTTTCTATGTTTTTCCCTAAGAATTTGTACTGAAGAGTCTGCAGAGGGTGATGGCTGAGTGGTATTATCGCTGGCTGGTTAACTCAGAGACCTTAGTCATATTATGTGGATCTGGGTTTGCGCCCTGCCATGGCAAATAGTGGGTTTTGAATTTAATACAAATCTGGTATTAAGCTCTAATGATGACCATGAAACCATTGCTGATTGTCAGAAAAACCCATCTGGTTTACTAATATACTTTAGGGAAGGAAGCTGCCATCCTTATCTGGTCTGGCCTGCCTGTGACTCCAGACCCATAGCAATGTGGTTCACTCTTAATTGCCCTCTGGGCAATTAGGGGTGGGCAATAAATGCTGGCTTAGCTGGCAATGCCCCATCCTGTGCATGAGTCCAAGGATGTACAGATCAGATGAATTGGCCAAGTTAAATTGCCCATAGTGTTAGCTGCATTAGTCAGAGGGAAATGGGTCTGGGTGGGTTACTCTTCGGAGGGTTGGTGTGAACTGGTTGGGCCGAAGGGCCTGTTTCCACACTGTAGGGAATCTAATCTAATCTAATCTAAAATTAAATAAAGTCTTTGTACCAACGCTGGCAACTTGTAAACTTTTCACCGTACTCATGTGAGTACATGTGACAACAAACCCAACTCAATTCATTTGGGCCATTCCATCTGCACCTGCAATTGAATGAATATTATGACTTTACAAAATTCTCCTGCCTTTCCCCCCTATCCTTGCATGCTGTTTTTGTACAAATGATTATCTGATGCATTCTTGAATAACTCAGTTGTACCTGTCTCCATGACACTTTCTGTTATACACACAGGTCCTTCTCATCCTGAACTCCTTGAATATTGCACCATTATTTTATATTGTCTGTCCATATTCTACGTATCAAAATGCATCACCTAACACTTTTCCACATTGAACTTCAATTGCTGCATATCTGCCAACACTACCAACTTGTCTATGTCTTTTTAGCATTCCATGATCTTCTCCTCACGCCAAGAATTATATTGTTAACACATATCAGAAAAAAACAAAAATCCCAGTTTTGACTCCAGGAAGATCCATTAAAAACCTTCCTCCATCTTGAAAGAGCATTGATTGATCATAACAGTCTATATTCTATTACTGAGACAATATTGCATTCACATTGCTACTGATCTTTCTATCTGCAGAAAGGTGGGATCCAGGTAAAATATCAACTACACTCGCATTGAATAATAGAGCAAGTTCAGAATGTAGAAGGCCATCTCCTGATTCTATTTCTTACATTCATATGGTGAGTCCTTCATTATGAATTTTCAATCAGAGCACACATGTGGCTCAGGTACTTGAGAAAATATTTGTACAACATTGGGAGCTTACAGAGCAACTGTTTGACATGAAGAGTACAGTAATACCACTATTATAATTCCAATCACACTTGTCTTTGATGTGAATTCGGCATGTAGAATTTAAACCGTGGCTTATTTAAAGCCCAGAGTGGAGTGATTGTGATTATGTTGGGAAATACTGAAAGCCTGCAGTACAAAGTTGATTTACAAACACCAGGGATATGAACATGAACAGTTTCATTTTTAATTATAGGTCTCTAATAAATCAAACAGTAAGATTTATTTGAATATTTTATACCTTTCAGCAAAGAGTCAACAAAAACATTCAGCATTGGCTTGCACTTGTGAACAGCTATCACAGGGAATTCCAAGCACAATGCTCCGATGATGGAAGTAAAATGAAGGCAAATCAGTTGATTGGATTTCCATGCTACTCTGCATTTGGAGAGTCCAATTAGGCAGGGTTTGAACTGGAAAATGGTCCTAAAAAGTTGATTAAATTCCTGATTCATTCCACTCTATTTGTCTGTCATATAGAGTCAAACCGCTTTGAAGCCTGAATGTTCAACTGAACCAGAAGGAAAAGCAATAGAACTTGTGAATGACACATACTGGTCTGACTTGTATACTTTAGACTGGAGTTCTGGTATGACCAGAAAGTTCATATCCAAGGATCACTGAGTTTTTGTCTGAGTTTTTCCGAGTATAAGTGATGATATGACAGCCTTTACATAAAGGGATTTTTTTTTGCCATTTTGTAAGTGATGAAAATTGAACAATTATCAATTTTTTTATACTTACCATACTTGTAAGCATCCCTGTTAAAGCGCTAATTGTCAATTAAACCCGAAGATGTGTAGGGTAGGTGAATTGGCCATGCTAAATTGCCCATAGTGTTCAGGGATGTGTAGGTTAGATACATTAGTTAGGGGTAAATGTAGAATAATAGAATAAGGGGAATGGGTCTGAGTGGGTCACTCTTTGGAGGGTCGGTGTGGACTTGTAGGGCTGAATGGCCTGTTTCCACACTATAGGGATTCTATGATTCTATGATTCTATTTACGTGTGCCTTGTTCTTCAAATGGGACACTGAATCACTCATCATACATTTCCAGTTCTCCCATTTTTTACAATATAACTTCAATAAGAAGGTTGTGAATTTATGTTGAGTCATCAGTTTAGATCTGATCAAACTAAGTACTGAATAACACTGTAAATTTGTTTCACTTAGAATTACAAGAAGAAACTGCATCATCACAAATTTCAGAGATACGACAAGCGTAGTCCATATGTCTATCTAAGCGTTCTCTACTGTTCAATAAGCTTGTGCCTTATCATGGGCCTCATCTGCACTTCCCCACCCAATTAGTTCTTTGAGGAGGTGACGAGATAGATCAACGAAAGTCAAGCATTGGATATGGTGTATATGAACTTCAGCAAGGCATTTGATAATGTTTCCCATGGTAGGTTCATTCATAAAGTCAGGAGGGATGGGATACAGGGAGATTTGGCTGTCTGGATTCAGAATTGGTTGGCTGACAGAAAGCAGAAAGTGGTAGTAGATGGAAAGTATTCTGCCTGGAGGTCAGTGGTGAGAGGTGTCCCATAGGGCTCTGCTCTTGGGCCTCTGCTCTTTGTAGTTTTTATAAATGACATGGATGAGGAGGTTGAGGGGTGGGTTAGTAAATTTGCAGATAACACAAAGATTGGAGGTGTCATTGATAGTATCAAGGGCTATTGAAAGCTGCAGCATGACATAGATAGGATGCAGAGCTGGGCTGAGAAATGGCAGATGGAGTGCTACCTGGATGAATGCAAAGTGATACATTTTGGAAAGTCGAAGGCTGAATATAGGATTAAAGACAGGATTCTTGGCAGTGTGGAGGAACAGAGGGATCTTGGTGTTCAAGTGCATAGATCCTTCAAAATTGCCACCCAAGTGGACAGGGTTGTTAAGAAAGCAATATGGTGTTTTGGCTTTCATTAACAGGAGGGTTGAGATTAAGAGCCGCGAGGTTTTGCTGCATATCTACAAGTCCCTAGTGAGAGCACTTGAAATATTGTTCTGGTCGCCCTACTATAGGAAAGATATGGAGGCTTTGGAGACGGTGCAAAGAAGGTTTACCAGGATGCTGCCTGGAATGGAGGGCATGTCTTATGAAAAGAGTTGACTAAGCTCGGACTTTTCTCTCTGGAGAGAAGGAGGAAGAGAGGTGACCTGATCAAAGTATACAAGATAATGAGAGGCAATAATAGAATCAATAGCCAGAGACTTTTCCCCAGAGAAGGATTGATTGGCACGACACGTCATAGTTTTACGATATTAAGAAGAAAGAGGAAGAGGAGACATCAAAGGTAGTTGTGAATGCATGGAGTGTGTTGCCAGAGGTGGTGATGGAGGCAGAGTCATTAGGGACATTTAAGCAACTGCTGGGCATGCAGATGGACAGCAGCGAATTAAGGGGTGCGTAGGTTAGGATATTCTATTTTAGGTTAGGAATAAACCTTGGCACAACATCGTGGGCCAAAGGGCCATTTCTGTGCTGCACTTTTCTATGTTTTATGTTCTATGTTCTATCCCAATTCAAAGAGTCCATAAAATTATCTCAACCTTGAAAATCTTCAACAACTGACCATCCATAACCCACACCAATTCCAAATTGGCAGCACTGCTAATGATTGAATATCACTTCATTTCAGTCTTAAATAATGACCTGCTATCCAGAGATTGTTTCTCTCCAGTTCTGAGCTCTCCAGCTAGAGGAAACAATCACACAGTACTCAACCTGCCACATATCCTCTTCTATGTTTCAATTCTCATTCTTTCAAATTACAGAGTGTAAATGGCCCCTGTACTTTACCTCTCATAATAATGCAAGCCTCTCATTCACAGAATCAGTCCAGGAAGAGGCCAAACACATCGACATTCTCTAGGCACGGTCTTTCCCAAATCCTGTTTGTCTGCAGCAAGACTTCCTTAACATTCTACATTTTTTCTTCGCAAAAAAGGTCAAAGTGCCATTAGCCTTCCTAATTTCTTGCTGCACCTGCAAGCTAATTTTCTGTGTTTCTTGTGGAAGGGCACCAAAAGCTTTGAGCACCAGCACTTAAAAATTTCTTATTTCTTCAGAAACATGTTGATTTTCATTACTTACTGAGGTGAATGACCTTACATTTTCCCACATCATAATTATCATCATTGGCAGTCCTACACAAGCAAGGATGATTCTCTTCCACTCTCAGAGTGAGTCAGTAGGTGGTTTAGATTAGATTAAATTAAATTACTTACAGTGTGGAAACAGGCCCTTCGGCCCAACAAGTCCACACCGACCCGCCGAAGCACAACCCATCCATACCCTACATTTACCCCTTACCTAACACTATGGGCAATTTAGCATGGCCAATTCACCTGACCCACACATCTTTGTGATTGTGCGAGGAAACCGGAGCATGTGGAGGAAACCCACACAGACACGGGGAGAGCGTGCAAACTCCACACAGTCAATCGACTGAGGCGGGAATTGAAGCTGGGTCTCTGGCGCTGTGAGGCAGCAGTGCTTGCCACTGTGCTGCCCACGAACAATGTGAGGAGCGTGTTACTACACCAGTACTTCACCTAACTCTTCCAGTGACCACCACCTGCCCCCGATTCTGTTACACTTGGGGCAGGTGGTGGTCACTGGAAGAGATAGGTGAGGCACTGGTGTACTAACACGCTCCTCACATTGTTTCTGCCTGGTTTCTGCATTTTCCCGATGCCAAATCTCGAGGTGCTTGATGCCTTCTCAGATGGTTGGTCTTGAGGCAGTGGTTCCCAGCCACACTTCACCAGTGAGATCTTGAGGGTATCACTGAAGTGCTCTCTCCGCCTAGCTGGGGCACGCCTGCCATTTCGGAGCTGGGAGTAGACCACCTGTTGGGGAGTCTTGCGTCAGTCATACTGATGACGTGCCCAGCCCACCTCAGCCGAATAAGGGTGATCAGGGCCTCATGATACTCTACCTGCCACACACCTCACTGTGGACTCACATAACCTGCCTGAATCCTTTTGTGGATTCCCTATGTGCACTCCTCACAGTTTACTGTCCATCCTAGCTTCATGTTGTCAGCAAATATGGAGATATTACACTCAATCTCTTCATCTAAGTCTTAACATAGATAGTGAATCGCTGGGGCTCTAGCATTGATCTTTGCCGCACCCTTTCAGTTATAGCTTGCCAAGTTGAATGTACTCTGTTTATCCTTAGGTTCTACTTTCTGTTTATTAACTAAAACCACTTGTGGTTCCAAAAAGTAAATGCAAAGAATACCAAGGTTAACATCATCACTATCTCTCTCAACCCCTCCACTGTCTCCACTACCTAAACTCTTAACTGGCATACAGTATTAGATGAGAAGACATTTATTCTATTTCATATAATTAAGCATTAGCTTCACTCCACATCACATTAAACCATAACAAATAGGATCAGAATTAGGGCATTTGGCCCCTCAAATCTACTCTGACTTTCGGTAGGTTAATAATTGATCTGATTCTTGCCTTAACTCCACTCTTCTGCCAGCTCCCCCATAATGTGTGTAGTTGTCTTGTCGATCAAAAATCTGTTAAACTAAGTCTTGAATATTTTCAGTTAGATATCGTCCACTGCTTTCCAGAGAAGAACTTCAAAGATTAACAACTGTCTGAAAGGGGACTTTCATACTTTTACACATCTTGAATGGAGAGTTCCTATTTTTAAATTCTGCCACGTAGGGAAATATTTTGTCAGTTTCCACCATGTCAATTTCCCTCAGAATGTTATATCTTTCAATAAGGTTACCTTTCATTCTTCCAGCCTTCAGCAAGTATAGGCCCAACCTACATCACCTTACCTTACCAGTCAACATCTTCACCTGAAGAATAAGATGAGTGAACCATACCCTATCTGTTTCTAATGAACTTACATGCCTTATCAAGTAAGCAGGCAGAAGTTATGCACAGTATTCTAGCTGTAATCTCACCAATGCTTTGTACAGCTGTTGCAAAACTTCATGACTTTTAATTCCAACTTCCCCTGCAATAAAGGCCATGCAATCTATTTGCCTTCTTAATTGCTTGCTTTACCTGAGTGTTAACATTTTGAAATCCTTGCATAACAAGATTCAGATCCCTCTGTACTGTAATACTCTGCATTGTCAATTCAGTTCAATAATATTCTACTTCTCTATCTTTCCCAAACAAGGATCTGATTTTACCACCCTATACATCATTTGCCAAATACCTTACTTTGGACTAAATTTTGACTAATTACAAAAGCCTTTCTAACATGACAAAAATGACAGATGAGCCCTGAAATTGTAAATCTTACACTTGAACTTGGCATTTCTCATTCTTAGTTTAAGGAGACATCGGGCCATTTAAATCATCTCCCTCCATCAAATCAGATTTCAGCAGATGAGAGAATGACACCTCAAGTGTACAGAGTAGACTGGCAAGAGCCGTTTGAACTTATTAAACAATCACTTACCTGCTAATCTAACTGATTCCCCTGGGCTTCAGCTCTGAGGTCTTGCTGTCTCTGGTTCTCTCTCTCAAATCTCTCTCTCATTTTTCTGTATAAAGATAAACAATACTTCCTCTTTAATAAGAACATAAGTACTAAGAGAGGAGTACACAATTCAGCCTTACAAGTCTGCTCCACCATTTGATCTGATCATGGCTGATCTGATCTTGGCCGTAACTCCACTTTCCTGCCAACTTACCATAACCCTTCAACCCATTATCAATCAATAATTTGTCTAACTCCTCCTTAAACTTACTCAATGTGTCATCATCCACCGCACTCTGGGGTAGTGAATTCCATAGATACATGTGACTTTGAGAGAAGTCATTTCATCTCATCTCTGTTTTAAATCTGCTACCCCTTCTCCTAGGACTGTGACCTCTCATTCTAGATAGGTCCACATGAGGAAACATCCTCTCTACATCTACACTGTCAAACCACTTTAGCATCTTACAGACTTCAGTTGGATCTCCTCACACTGTTCTAAATTCCAGAGATATTAGGCTTCAACTTGGGCTAGTATAGGTTAGGTAGGACTCGGTCGGCGCAACATCGAGGGCCGAAGGGCCTGTACTGCGCTGTATCCTTCTATGTTCTATGTAACTCCTCAATCTTTCTTCATAAGTCAGTCCCCTCATCTCAGGAATCAACCGAATGAACCTACATTAGAATTGATGAGTCATCAAATTCCACAAGGCTCAGTCAAGCTGAGCTTTATGTACTTCATGCTTCCAGGTACCTATCTGAGGCTGAACCAGATTGGTGAGAAGCTTAGCTGTCTTACTTGATCCTATGATTAAACTCTGACCACATTTTTATAGTGTCACCTCTGAAAAATCACCCGTCTCTGTCCCTGTCTCCGCTGAATTCCTCCTGAAGATATCTTCTGTATCAATTATTAGTCCTAGGTCCTATATGTATCTATCATGTTATCTTTGTTGTCCCTGAGAAGCTCCCTTACATTATTGATTAAGCCTGTCTCATAAGGCATTACCAAGTGTAAAATCTGGTTGGCTGTTGAATGTATTGCTCTAGGAAATTGTTCTGAATAATCTATGAGCTCATTTTTCAGGCTCCATTCACCAGTCTGATTTTCCAACCCACATATCAATTAAAGTCACCCACAATGACTGTGGGACCTTACTTACACACCCCCTTTATTTATTCTTATATTCCACGTTCTAAGTGTAACTATTGTTGGGGAGTGTCTCAGCTACTCCCACCAGTGACCTCTTAATCTTTCTTATTTTTATCGCCAACTAATCTGATTATACATTTTGAACTTTAAAGCTAAGGTAATTATTTAATAACGAGTCAGCCTTAATTAACAACTACTTCATAAATCTTTCCTAATGTCCTGCCTTTTCTTCCTTTAAAATTGAGGTCTTGGTCTTGATCACTGTCTGACCACATCTCTGTAATGGCTAACAATCATACTATGAACCCTCATCCAGGAATCAATTGCAAGGCAGGTCATGCATTTTAATTTTTATCAGTGATAACAAGACACCCATGTTAGTCCTGATGTTGATTTAATTTATTGCTGTCACATGTACCTAAGTATAGTGAAAAGTTTACTTTTGCATACAGTATGGGTAGATCTTAACATACAAGAACATACAGATCAGAAGGTGATTTGAATACAACAAGGCATACAAAGTTATAGTTGCACAGGAGGTGTACTAAAGAAAGATCAACATTAGATTTGAAATTTGAGAGGTCCATTCAGCAGTCTAACAACAGTGGGGAAGAAGCTGTTCTTCAACTTGGTATATATGTTTAAGCTTTTGTATCTACTGCCTAACAGAAGAGGTTGGAAGAGATTATAACTGGTGTGGGAGGGAGCTTTGATGATGTTGCCTGCCTTTTCACGGCAATGAGAAGTCTATATGGAGTCAATGAATGGGAAGTTGGCTTGCGTGGTGGTCTGGGCTGTGTTCACAACTTTCTGTAGTTTCTTATGGTCCTAGGATGAACAGTTGCTGTTCAAGGCTGTGATGCACCCAGATAGAATACTTTCCATAGTGCATCTGTAAAAGTTGATGAGACACACTGAATTTCCTTAGCTTCCTGGGAAAGAAGAAGGAGATTGTGCTTCTTGACCATCACATCTAAGTGTGTAGTCCATGTCAGATTGTTGGTTATCATCACTCCTAGGAACTTGATGCTCTCGACCCTCTCCACATTGGTTCCATTGATGTAGATTGAGGTGTGTCCTCCTGTATTCTTCCTCAAGTTTATGATCAGCTGTTAAGTTTTGCTGACATTGAGGGAGAGATGCATACAGAGCTTTTTAATTTGTTGACATTTAATTCTAATTTTTCTTTTCACCATCTTTGTAATCACTAGCTTTATCAAGTGGTGCCCTTTTAGGTTTGTACTCCCTGAACCTCATGGCACATTCTGATTATCATTACCCACATTACTATCCTGCTTTATTACTCAATGTTCCTCTTTGATTTGCATATTCACCCCACCAATGTTTAAACTACCCTACTTAGAGACACTATCATGGAAATGTTTTACAGCTGTTGGTAAATCTTACTATCACCTATAAAACTTTACAATTACAATTAAATTACATGAGTTTCAAAAATCAGTGAGTAAAATGCTCATGAACTAATCATTTTCTCTCTTTCCCCTGTGAAAGCACACTTTGATTTTTCTTGCGGCCAGTTCAGAAATACAGCCTGCACTGACCTTTCTCAGCTTTCATATGCCTTGCTAGGTCCTGTCTCTCTCAGTTCTCCTCCTGTTGTTTTCAACCTCCCGAATTTGTTCTTTTCATTACCCTCTGTGACTACCTATCAAGAGGAGACACCCATATCTGCTCTTTGGATTTTTGGACTATTATATGAGAAAGTCCTGTGCTTGAGCTTTTTTATTTCCTAGATGTAAGTGGCTACTGCAGATGCTGGAGATTATAGTCAAGATTAGAGTGGTGCTGGAAAAGCACAGCAAGTCAGGCAGCATCCAAGGAGCAAGAAAACCAATGTTTTGATTCCTGGTGAACAGCATTGGCCCGAAACATCAATTTTCCTGCTCCTGAAATGCTGCCTGACCTGCTGTGCTTTTCCAGCACCACTTTAATCTTGACCTTTTATTTCCCAGTCTCAGGAAATTGGCTGAACCACTGCTAGATGTAATGGAAGAGTGTCACATACCTTTTGGAGTTGCTATAGCTTTTTGGAATATGCCCCAAAAAAATGGATATTTGAATTGAGGTTAAAAAAAAGTCTTCCTTTCCAACCATGAAGTTACTACCACTTTAGGCTGCATGTTCTTGATATTTTGCAGCAACCAATTTCATCCTCTTGTGCCAATATGCTTTTCCCATAAGTCTAGGGAGTTGTGAACTGGCCTGGCTAAGAATTTAATTATAACTAACACTGTGATTTCTGGCAGAAGCAGAACCTCCCTCAGTAGCAGATTAAAAAGTGATCCCTTAGAAATTCTGCCAATTCCACATATGGAAAGAAAAGGGCCATCAAGCAAACAGTCTGCATGAAAAAGTTTCCCCTTAGGTCTCTATTATATCTCCCCTCTCACTCTACACCTATGCCCGCTAGTTCTGGACTCCCCGACCCCAGGGAAAAGACTTTGTCTATTTATCCTATCCGTGCCCCTCATAATTTTGTAAACCTCCATAAGGTCACCCCTCAGCCTCCGACGCTCTAGGGAAAACAGCCCCAGCCTGTTCAGCTTCTCCCTGTGGCTCAGATCCTCCAACCCTGGCAACATCCTTGTAAATCTTTTCTGAACCCTTTCAAGTTTCACAACATCTTTCCGATAGAAAGGAGACCAGAATTGCATGCAATACTCCAACAGTGGCCTAACCAATGTCCTGTACAGCTGCAACATGACCTCCCAACTCCTGTATTCAATACTCTGACCAATAAAGGAAAGCATACCAAACACCTTCGTCACTATCCTATCTACCTGTGACTCCACTTTCAAGAAGCTATGAACCCGCACTCCAAGGTCTCTTTGTTCAGCAACAGTCCCTAGGACCTTACCATTAAGTGTATCAATCCTGCTAAGATTTGCTTTCCCAAAATGCAGTACCTCGCATTTACCTAAATTAAACTCCATCTGCCACTTCTCAGCCCATTGGCCCATCTGGTCCAGATCCTGTTGTAATCTGAGGTAACCCTCTTCGCTGTCCACTACACCTCCAATTTTGGTGTCATCTGCAAACTTATTAACTGTACCTCTTATGCTCGCATCCAAATCATTTATGTAAATGACAAAAAGTAGAGAGCCCAGCACCGATCCTTGTGGCACTCCACTGGTCACAGGCCTCCAGTCTGAAAAACAACCCTCTGTCTTCTACCTTTGAGCCAGTTCTGTATCCAAATGGCTAGTTCTCCCTATATTGCATGAAATCTAACCTTGCTAATCAGTCTCCCATGGGCAACCTTGTCGAATGCATTACTGAAGTCCATACAGATCACATTAACTGCTCTGCCCTCATCAATCTTCTTTGTTACTTCTTCAAAAAACTCAATCAAGTTTGTGAGACATGATTTCCCACACACAAAGCCATGTTGACTATCCCAAATCAGTCTTTGCCTTTCCAAATACATGTACATCCTGTCCCTCAGGATTCCCTCCAACAACATGACCACCACCGAGGTCAGGCTCACCAGTCTAAGTTCCCTGCTTGTCTTTACCGCCCTTCTTAAACAGTGACACCATGTTTGCCAACCTCCAGTCTTCCAGCACCTCACCTGTGACTATTGATGATACAAATATCTCAGCAAGAGGACCAGCAATCACTTCTCTAGCTTCCCACAAAGTTCTCGGGTACACCTGATCAGGTCCTGGGGATTTATCCGCCTTTAACCATTTCAAGACATCCAGCACTTCCTCCTCTGTAATATGGACATTTTACAAGATGTCACCATCTATTTCCCTACAGCCTATATCTTCCATATCCTTTTCCTCAGTAAATACTGATGCCAAATCGCTTTCAAATGAACGATAAAGGGTATGTTGCAATAAAAAAAAAGTTATTAATAGATAAATGAATCTTCCAATTCACTCATCCTCTCTTTTCTTCATACATTGTTACTAATTTTGTTTTCTGACATTTTCCCAACACATCACCAGCATCAAGGGCTTATTTTTGCTCGAATGTCGTAATGTTTGCAGGTAACAGGTGCAAGCTTCATGAACGATGTTGCAGACTTCAATGAAATGGGATGGGAAAAGGCTAGGATATTCAGTCATCTGATACAACAGCACCTGGTCCCTCACATGAAGACTGATGAAAATGAGTAGCCAGTATGACAAGTTAACAATCATAGTATTTTCTTGTAATTTGACTGTTTGACAGCTTGCTTGCTATCTCTGGAAACTAATTCCAATAACAGTAGCATGAGAGTAGATAGCTGCTGAAGTTTAAATGACTAGGTAATTAATATCAGGCAAATAATATTCACAAAGGAAAATTATTCCAGTCAAACTCTGGTGAAAGTAAGAAAAAATACTGTATGTAATGCAAGGATGTTTTGGTACAAATTTATAAACCTTTGAGGTTATAGAATACCGAGAGTATGTGTGCAGTTCTGGGCTCCACAACCTTGAAGATATATATTGGCCTTGGGAAGAATACAACACAGATTGACCAGAATGTTATGTGGGAACCAAGGAATAGTTTATGAAGAAACTTTATATTATCAAGCTTGTATTCAATGGAATATGGAAAAAAAAAACAATTTTTTTGTCGATTTTAGGATTTAGAAAGGTATTGTTTGAAGAGGTAGAAACCTTTTCTGCTAATGAAGGAGTTTAGGATTAGAGAAAATCAGAATTACACCTTTCAGAAGACAGGGTGAGAAACATTGCTGCATGCAAAGGGTGATAGAAATGTGGAACTCTTTCCAACAAAATAATCAATAAGTACCAGCTCATTTAATAATTATAAGTCTGAAATAATAGGCTTTTATTAGCCAAGGTCATAAAAGATTAAAGAACATTTAGCTGATGGATTGAGTTAAGATACAGATCAACCCTGATCTCATTGAATAGTGGAACAAGCTTGAGAGGTTCAGTGGACTTATATTCCTAAGCTCCTGTGCTGCTTAATTATGAACGTTCATTTGCCTTTTTATGATTTCATTGTCATCAGTTTATAAATATTATGAATTCTAAAATTATTTTTGCATTATTTGTGACTGGTATTTACAGAAAGCGAGAGTGATCAACGTGCCCAATTTGCATTGCTAGTGTCATGTGCAGTTGGGGGAAATGTAAGTCTACATAAGTACTCACAAACACTGATAGAGCTCTACTCAGTGGCATGTATGTTAAGATTTTGTGTTTCTGTCATTGGAGATTTCAACTAGAATTTGCTAACTGGAAACACAATGGCTGTGATTATATTGCAGCAGGTGTGAAAGCGAAGGTGGTGTTACCCTTGACCATCTGCAATAAATTCAAGGGGTTTCACACTCAGTTACACTGCACAATTTCATTGAAGCAAATCCAAAGCTATTCATAACCATATAAACCATATAGTTACATGTTTATATTTATCATAATCCATACTGATAATTAAAGCTTTTTTAAAATTTCTACAATCCTTTGAAACAGTACAGAATAAAACTTGGGTTACCAGCTTATCTCTGAAAACTTTATCCAAAAACTCATTAATGCAAGGACAACCATGACAGATATAAATTAAAATCCCATGATTACGAGGGTTGCTTGGAAGAAAACTTTGATTAAATATATAGCAGAGTACAAAATCTATTTGTCATTGAGATTAACATGTCAAATTGGAACAAACAGTGCTTGCAGCACGTCATCATGAAAAATTAACAACCTTTATTAGGTGATTTATTTTACAATGTATCAAACCCATGGATACACATCTATCACCTTGTTGCATTGTGTATAAATGTCAGGACTGTGTGCCAAACACAGATCTTGCATTGTTTTTTGGACGATCGAGAGCAATGAATTAGGTAGCTTTACAAACATCAATATTTAAATACAACCACAGAAGGAAAGCTAAGAAACATAAATTACCCAATGCAATATGTGTTCATTTTGTGGTTTTGTACATTATACAAGGGATATTCTATGAGTTTGACATTGGGTCAAAAATAGTACCCAGGTTAAATCTGCAATGATGGGTAAGTGACAGAGTGAAGTGGAGTGGAAGAAGTGAAACAGCAAGAGTTTGGGATTGGGGTAGGGAAGCTCTGTGTGTTTGCTTCTGCATTCTGTTTGAAAATGGAGCAGGAGTACTCAATTTAGTCTTCCAGGGATGGCAAGGGTGTTACACATCTTAGGATTAGGAGAAAAATGGAAAGAGATCAGGAAAATAAATTAACTTTAAAAAAAATACAAGCAACAAATAGGCCATTTGGGAGACTGGAGAAGGCTGATCGCTGAGGTCTCATTTGAACAGACGATAGAAAGATCAAGCACTTTTCAAGGGAATTAAAAAAAGGGAGGGATGAATGTATTTCTGTCTTTCTACTGTGAAAACATTTACTCTGCATTATAATGAGCAAGTTTTAAATGCAAGCACATTGCTCTTTTTTTACTCTGGCAGGAGAGTTGACTGGATGTGGTTAATTGTTTCATTTAGCCAAACTTACATTAAATGGTGCTGATCAACAGCAGAACATAAGTTGTCAGATGGGCAGATTGTTGGAATCAAAAAATAGATTTTCTCACAGGAAATCAAAAGTCGCAGATATAACACAAACTTTGCGATTGACTGACACATCCTGGAGGATAAAGGACACAAGCAAAAATAAATTGCTTCCTTGTAAAGAACTTGAATATTGCTGAAAGGGAAATGTGCCGACAAAACTGTTTATCATGCACTCACAGCAGAAGTACTTAAAGGCGAACTGAAAACAATCATAAAAGTTTGTATGATAAAGAAAGGATAATGATTGATTGACAAGTTAACTTGCCAAATGATCAATGTCCTTTTCAATTGTGGAATATATTGTTGTGGTTGTTTCAACTTTGACGTTGTTGCATTTGTCCTGAGTGAGTGGGAGACAAAACGCTTTGTCAACAATGTTGCCTTTACAGAAATTGCCTCCTGTTTTAATCAACAGCTTATCTTTCCATTGCAAGCATAAGGTTCCAACGTTTTTAACACCATTTTTTTAAACTTTTATTTCTTTATCGAGTTACACAATTCAACCTTTTATGCCAAGATGCAAAGTTTCAAAATGGAGATTTAACACAATTCTTCAGATGTTCAGCTTCCTATTTGTTTAGTATTTGCAATTTTATAGCTATGATAAAGAAAGAGAAAATGTAATTAATTTTCACGATTGTATAATTTCTGAAAGTCTCAACTGGAAGTTATCCTGAAATTGCTTCTGTTTAATTTAGAACTTCTGTTCCAAGTTGGGATAATTAAGTAATGCTTCCAGAATGTTTTTAAAAAGTGCTTCCAGAATTTGATACTTATCAATTCACCAAAGGAGCCTCCTGTGTTAATGTTAGGTTAATTGCAATGTTATGTTTATTAACATCTATATTTAAGGTTAAACCGAAATAGGTGCTGGCTATTAATGAACTGAGAACATTTACATGGGGAGAGGTTCATGTGTCACAGCGGTAATATCCCTACTTTTGAGCCAGTAGGCCTGGGTTTCAACCCCACATAGACTGTCTAATAAAATCTCTGAACAGGGTGATTAGGAAATTACCTACAGTGTTTACCTATATCTATTCTCAGGTATGGTGCAAAGAACATGGTGCAGTTGCCAACTTCAGACAGATTTGATACTCTGCTATTGTCCTTTAGAAGGACTCTTGTGGTGCAATGGTAATGCGTCTACCTCTGAGACTGGAGGCCTGCATTCAAACTCGCCTGTTCCAGAGGTGCGTCATAACATGTCTTTGTAAGTTGACAACAAAAGTGTTTAAAACTTGGTGTGGGATGGCAATGTAACATCTAGGAATATCAGCAATACAGTCTGAAAACGAAAAGGTGTCCTTGTCATTGTTTCAACTTCCACAACCAACTAAAATTCTTAAGTAAGTCACAGCAACAATCTCTGCCTTTCTTTTGTGCTTTGTTTTTGTATTGTTGACACATTTGTTTCTGTTCTGACTCTGTACAGCTTTTTTGCTCTATTTTGACCTTTTCTTTGCACCCTTCCCTTATCTGCTTATTTGTTTCACCCTTGTCTACTTTCCTCGTCCATTCTTGAATTCACTTTCCGAAGAATTAATATTGCAGTCCCAGGTGATTATGGTTTTGGACAAAGGGCTATTGTTTTGGACAACCTAAAAGGCTAAAATTAATGAGATCATAATTATACTATAGCAAACATTAAATTGATTTTGATAACTCTAGTAATTTGTAGGTTGGCACCACAAACAAATGAAACGGAAAGTTGCTGAAATGTTGCTAAAACCTCAAATGCTAATGTCCTTTAGGGAAGGAAACTCACCTAAGATGACTCGCCTTTCCCAAATGATGTATTTGACTCAATGACATATATTATCTTGCTAGTACCATCCATTATGCAAGATAAATTTAATAAAACCCAATCTACTCACATTTAAAACACAAACTGTAAAAAGTTACATTAAACACTGGAACATTTCCACAGCATAGGTTGGCCATGGAATATGCAGGATTATAAGGTGGGTCTGGCTGGGATGCACTTTAGGGGGTCAGTATGGATGAAATAGCTTGCTTCCACACTATAGCGATTCTATGATTTGCCACACCATCATGGCACCACTTCACTGGGAGCTGTTAAGGAAGCAAGATTAGAATCCCTACTGTGTGGAAACAGGCCTTTCAGCCCAACAAGTCCACAGACCCCCTGAAGAGTAACCCACCTCTAACTAATGCACCTAATACTATGGGCAATTTATCATGACCCATCCACCTAACCTGCACATCATTGGACTGTGGGAGGAAACCTGGAGGAAACCCATGCAGATGGACAATGAGCAAACTCCACACAGACAGTTGCATGAGGCTGGAATCGAACCTGGGTCCCTGGCACAGTGAGGCAGCAGTGCTAACCACTGAGCCATCGTGTGGCCCCAAAGCAAAGACTTGCATTGCAAAGTACACTGGGAATAGCATTGAAAGACCAATTTTCACACACAAGTACTGACTCTAGGAATGGACCAAGCTGTAATTTAGCAATGCTGGCTTGTTCTCTTAGCACTTAGCTACATACTAATGGCATCCATGCCTTGCGTTGCCTATTAGCACATTCTTACTTCAGCTAGAGCCAAATGCTATTAGTGCTGCCATATTGATAGGTTCTTTAGCACAGACACAAAACTAGGCTGCTTGCCTTGCTTGTTAGTAGGATCTGTTTAAGTTGCTTCATGGCACAGAGACATCAATTTAACGTAGCACATGTCAGCTGCCTGTGCAGCAAGCAAACTAGACATTTATTCAAACAAATAGCCATGTGGTTAATTTGGTTGGTCTGGTCCACGGTACAGTGAAGTGGATGCTGTTGGCTGTTATTGACCTGGTACTGTGGGTCACAGATGCAGTCACATTCAGTCCTGGGAATTGGCCATGGTCAGGGGATATATGTGACTACAGTCTGGGGACTGGACAATGGTCAGGACCAGCAGTCAGGCCAATCACATATTTTCATTTAAGGGGCTGTGAACACAACAATCAATGACCTGGTCAGTCATATGCGGGGGCTGCTCACCACAGGCAGTCAAGAGGCAGCAGGGCAAGGTCACAGCCAAAAAATGCCCAAAAGGGATGGGGAAACCAAGGCTAGGTCTGAAAAGCAAAGGCATTTTTAGAGGTAGTGACATGGGCAGTGATAGGGAGCTCAATGTGTATGTGGAGGTATGAGGAACAGCATCAGAGGGTATGCTAGAGTACGGAATTATTGACAATGACCATCACCATGGTCTCCACAGGAGCAGAGGAATATGGTGGACATCATTAAGATGTAGTTCTGGGCCTTAGGGTCAGAGACGACAGTTAGAGCTGAAGTTCAATGAGGTGGATCTCCACACGAGAGTGAATGGGTGAAAATGGGCTGACAGGGCAATACAAAGTAAAAGAAGACATGGAGGCTCAAACTACATTCCCTGTCATCACTAACCGTCCTCTAGATGCAAAATGCAAATCGATAGGACAACGCCCAGGATGGATGGAGTCAGTGCCAGTTTGATGAGCAAAAGCACCAATGTTGTCCAAAGGTTCACCTTTAGTCATTCAATTTTAAGGTTGATGTGGGAGCTGCACACAACCATTTCACCATTTGCCATGCTAGGTTATTGATGGTCTATACTGAATGCAATGAAAAGTTGAACGATTGATGTGGGTCTGTGATGGGAAGGGAGTTGGAGAACAGCAGGCACATTCATTTTGATATAATGTGCTGGTCACTCAGCTGGGATGACACCTTCACCAAGTTGGTGTGCATACTGATGCTGAAGCTGAATGAAAGGTGGAGAAATGGCCTTGTTATCAGAGCGCTACATACCTCACAATATGAAGAATGTGTTGAACCTTCAATTGCAGGTTATGGTACCACTGACTGTTCTGGTACCTAAGATATTTTTTCCTCCTTCTGTTCCCTTTTTTGGTCATTTTGACTGAGAGTCCTGTGCCCTGCCACTGATGACATGTTTGTCATTTGGGCTATCTTCCTAAAAAGGTGAGTGCAGATGGAGGAGGAGCATGGCTGATAGCAAGCCCAGGAAGAGGAGCAGGCTGCCTTGAAGGATGAAGAATATCCTGCTCAGGGAGAGGTCCCAGTAGCCCATCTGCATGTACGGAACTAGCTTGGAGACCCAGAGTTTTCTGGCCCCAACTATGACTACTCAAATACCAGAGGGGGAGCTGAGGGCTGCAGGGATGATAGGTCGTCCACTATTGGTAGTTGTGAAGGTGACAGCTGTTTTGCTACTGACGTCTCCCAAGTATTGACAGATGACTTATGTTTGATCTCTCAGTCCTGCTTCCCACCAATTGCATCTAAACAATGACCAATGCCATCTATGCAAGACCAAGCTGCTTCATTTCAATGAGGTCAGTGAATGTAGTATTGTCTATTAGACATCTCCATTGTTCAGTTTTAACTGAATTGGACAGTTTCTGTATGAGTGCAGTGAGTAGATCTTATAAGAAGGGGTTGCACATTTAAGATAGATGAGACATTTCTTCTGTCAATGGATTATGTATCTATGGAGGGCTATTGAAGTTGGGTCAATACTTATTGTTTAATAGGTTGAGATACACAAATTTTTAATGATTAAATGAATCAAGTGTTATAGGGAAATTGCACACATGACACTGAGATAAAGCAGAGTTCATCAACAGAAAGGGGTTCCTGCACAAATAATGAGCAAGGGTTCTGTAAGCTGTTATTACTTTCTGGATACCCTAGCAATTGCCACAACCTCTCTACCCTGAAACAGTCTGATGTTCCTTGAGGGTCCAAGTGCCTTACAAGCTGGTAACTGGATACAGTGTAACTTTGGCTCATGACACCATTATGCAATCCCTCACTGATGTGGAGCTAATACAATGCTTCCAAGCTTCAACCACAGCCGTAGTGGAGTGGAGGATAGGGCTGCTGACCACATAATTCTACTTGTTGTACTGATCTTGGTGTGCCCTCCCATATATCTAGAGAAATTGTGCGTCATCATCGTGCTGTGCTCTGCTCTGCTCATTTGGAACAGGAAACCAGGCAATATGCTGAATGCTGAGAAACTGAAGGAATAGGATTAATCTTTCGAGGAGGATGAGGACAACATTCGGAAGGAGAAACCCTCTTTGTCCATGATAGAACCCAGTTGCATCAGGCACTGCAAGCCAAACAGGAGCTGACTGACATCCACACCCAGTAGCTGGAGTAAATAATCATCATGGACTATAGACTAGTCATTGGTCCTATTGCCAGCATTTTATTTGCATTGTGGGTGTGAATTGCAGATTCTATTGGTCTTACACTTGTTCCCTTTTGGTGGCTAGAACTAAAAGCTCACATTTGGAATTGTCTGATTGCTGTACTGTATGTGATAAGCTCCTTATGGACATTGACAAGATGCGGGTCTCCAGTCAATGTTACAGAGTAACAGCGACATAGGTATTTAGACAGGATGTAGCTAAGGTTATCATGCGTGATGAAACAGCGACAAGGCCAAGAGAATGGGGTTGCATGTACAAGGGTATGTCAGCCATGCTGGTCATGTACAGAGAGCAGCATGGCTTTGTAGCTGCTGTTGCATTGAATTGCCAATGAGGGCAGCACTGGATTGCTCATGCTTCCCTGGGTTACAGCAGTAGCCTTCCAAAGACGGATGAATGGAATGCTGACCTTTCGGCCTATGTCCAGTGAGTGGTGAATTGTTCTTGGAACCGTGGTGAGATAGGGAAAGAGCAGTATCTGAGAGGGTGGGGTAAGTAGTTAATGAGGCACATCTGGTAAGACACGAACTGAGGTGAGAATCCTTCCAAAACTTCGAAGCAACTAAAAAATTGAGAGCTATGAAATTAGCTAAAAAATTGAAAGATTCAGCTGTATGTAGCCACACAGAATCCAGAATATATAGACATATTTTGTGCCTATAATATGTTCTGACATACTGACTTCCTTGTCAAACTGAACAATATAAATCTGTCTCTAGGTTACTTCTCTAAGCTGGTACTCACTCGAGGAGCCTAATTTCCATTGATATCATTCCTTAAAGGAGAAAGACATTTCAATTCACTTCTCTGAAGTGGAAACAAAAAGGGTGCTGAACTAGACAAAAACAATTTATAAGGTGTGACTGAAAGCTTGATGATAGAGGTGAGGTTTAAGAATTGCCTGCAAAATTGCTATTTGAGTAAAAATAAAATAGCTGAGAATGAATATGTTTAATTATTCTGAAATAGCAATTTAATTGAGAAAATAATGAACTCTGGCAAAGTAGTGGAGTAGTAATCAAAGGAAGTCATGTTTAAATTGAATGATATCTGATCTAGCCAAATCTTGAATACTGTATCATGTAAAGGTTAATATTTAGATATTGGAGGCAGTGCAGAGAGGAGACCGTAAAAATGATCTCTTATGATGCAGTTTTGAGGAAGTAATGAATCTTCAATAAGGCAATGGAGAGATAATCATATAAAAATATGTCAGAAAGTGAATGATGTAAGTTGAAGTCTAATAGTCAGGCATGGAATATAGACACAAACTAGTGCTAGACAAACTTAGGACACATACCAAACAAATTCTTCTTCACAGACTATGTGTCATCGATACATAAAACACACTTCCGGAGAGAGAAGTGAGAGCAAAAAGATACTGTAATTGTTTTAAAAACTGATTTGATACTGCAATGAAGAATATTATAAGCTCTTTCTGTATTGAAGAATTATGATCAGTCTTTTTTTTGTCTTCATTTAACTCGTGGTCGAATATTTGTAAACTGAGGTTCTGTGATTAATATTGACCGTGACATACAAGCAAAGGTGAAGTGAAAAATATATTCAATTGCAAAACAAGCAAAATTGTCATAAAAGCATTGCCATAAAAATGAAAAAGAAAGATGTAGAAAGCTTAAAAAAGAAAGCAAACAAAATAATTTCCATTTCCATTGAAAATTAATAAACTATGAATGGAACATAAAAGATGGTTTCATATGGTTTCATTCAACAATTCTTTATTAAAATCTTGTAACTTCAAATCCCAAGTCATAAACAATATACCCTCTAGAAGCTCTCTGTTAAATACTATTTGTAATATTTAATATAAAGGTTTTCAAATATTACATCTGGTTATCTCAAGGTGCTTATAACATTATTTTTCATCATCCTCAGAATTTAGTGCTACTGTGCAAGCCAAGAAATAGAGATATTTCCAAAGTAACGTTACAATACTGTCAAATTCAATCTCTAACAATTCCATATTTTCCTTAAACTTATATTTCACCATCATGGGACTTGAACCCAGGTTCCTGGGGTGTTAGTGAGGTCACTAGGTGAACAAGGTAGTGATAATACAACTAGGCTACCTAGTGCTGTGGCTAATGCTAGTAACTCATTGTGAGCTACTCCAGGGATTGAACTAAATTAAGACAAGAATAAGAACATTTCAAATTTGCTCCCAAAACAGATCCTAAAATAAAATATATTTCAATAACAAAGAAAACATTGCTGTCTTCAGTTTCCTTTCTAGTGATTGACGGCGTGATACTCATTACTCAAACATGATTTGTTTTTACACTCTTGCAAAACAGACTATGTACAATAAAGCTTGATCATAGTCACCTTTTGGTTATGTATAATTTTGCTAAAAAATAATACTTGTAAAATTGTTAAGATGTTTGGAATTACAATTATCCTCAAATGGACTTGCTTTTCACACAATTTCATCAAAAAAGAAAACGGTAGAATCTGGTAGTATGGGATGTTAATGGACCATACCACAATGCTTCACCCAGAGGTTCACTGATGGTGTTACCTAGAATGGTGACAAAATGTCTGAAAATAAACCTTCCAGCTCAGCGAGCAAAGTTACATCCAGAACCTCAACCTGAGCTACAAATCTTCTCAAAACTCACTAATGGTAGAATTGTAATATTTACTAAGGATCCTGAAAAAGTGCCGAAATAAGTCATTAGGAAAACTAAATTACTGCAAGTTAACCCCAGGAAATAGCCTGGGGGAAATCTGCTCAGGCTTTGCTGCATTAAACTCATGAAACATGAAGTGCAGTTAAGCTTAACTGTTAGATAATTCTCACTCGGCGGGGCTGGAATATTTTATAACCATTTGGAATTGGTCTTGATTGCAATGCAAAAATGACGGTCAATATGGATGTTATTTCATAGAGTCATAGAGCATGGAAACAAACTCTTCAGTCCAACCAGACAATATCGAACATAATCCCAAAGTAAACCAGTCCCACCTGTGTGCATTTGCCACATATCCCTCAAAACATTTCAAATTCATGTACTTATCCAAAAGATTTTTAAAAAGATTTTTTTAAAGATTGTAACTGTACTTGTAAACCACCACTTCCACTGAATGTTTTTTCCACACACAAACCACTCTGTGTAAAAAAAGCTACCCCTCGTGACCTTTTTTAAATTTTTCTTCTCTCACCTTAAAAATATGCTCCCTTGTCTTGAAAAATCATTTATGTCTTTACCTTTGGGAGTGTTCACCAGAGATTCCAGATGGTCAGGAATACCAACTACATATCACTGATGTTATAATGATCAGCCCTTGAGGAAATCCCTTGTTCAAAAAAAAACTATCAATCGGGAATTGGAATTTTGCCAAATTGTATTAGCTTGAGTTTTGAGTATAATTTTAGTGCTGAAACTCAAGAACAAAACAAAGAGCAAAGAAAATTTACAGCCCAGGAACAGGGCCTTCGGCCCTCCAAGCCTGAGCCGATCCAAATGTACTGTCTAAACCTGTTGGTCAATTCCTAAGCATCTGAATCCTTCTGCTCCCCACCTACTCATGCATCTGTCCAGATGCATCTTAAATCAATGTACCGTGCCCGCCTCTATCACCTCTGCTGGCAATGCATTCCAGATGTCCACCACCTTCTGTGTGAAGTACTTGCCGCGTGTATCCCTCTTAAACTTTCCACCTCTCACCTTGAAAGCGTGACCTCATGTTATTCAATCCTTCACCCTGGGAAAAAGCTTGTCTCTATCCACCCTGCCTATACCCTTCATGATTTGGTAAACCTCAATCTAATGAAAACAAATCTAACCTACTCAACCTCTCTTCATAGCTGGCACCTTCCATACCAGGCAACATCCTCGTAAACCTTCTCTGCACCCTCTCCAAAGCATCCACGTTCTTTTGGTAACGTGACGCCAGAACTGTACACAGTATTCTAAATGCAGTGGAACCCCAATGTCTTGTACAAGTTTAACATGACTTGTCAGCTCTTATACTCAATACTGGGTCCAATGAAGGCAAGCATATTACATGTCTTCTTGACCACTCTATCCACCTGTGCAGCAGCCTTCAGGCTACAATGGACCTGCACTCCCAGATCTCTCTGCCCATCAACTTTTCCCAAGGCTTTTCCGATCATTGTAAAATTCATTCTAGAATTAGTCTTGCCTAAGTGCATCACCTCACATTTGTCTGGATTGAAATCCATCTGCCACTTTTCCGCCCAACTCTCCAGTATATCTACATCCTCCTTATTCTCTGACATCCCTTACTGAGCAGACCACCAATGTCCTCTTCCAGATCATTTATGTATATCATAAACAACAGTGGCCCCAGAACTGATCCCTGTGGAACACCACTGGTCAACTTTCTCCATTTTGAGAAACTCCCTTCAATTACTACTCCTGTTGCTCAACTAGTTCTTTATCCACCTAGCTAGAAAATCCTGCACATCACATGGCTTCACTTTCTCCATTAGTCTAGTATGGGGGACTTTATCAAACGCCTTACTAAAATCCATGTATATGACATCAGCTGCCCTTCCTTCATCTATTAACTTGGTCACTTCCTCGAAGAACTCTATTAAGTTGGTAAGACACAATCTCTACTGCACAAAACCATGTTGCCTATCACTGATAAACCCATTCTTTTCTAATTAAAAATAGATCCTATCCCTCAGTACTCCCTGTAGCAACTTTCCCACCACTGATGTCAGGCTCACTAGCCTGTAGTTACCCGGAATATCCCTACTACCCTTCTTGTACAGGGGGACAACATGAGCAACCTTCCAGTCCTCCAGTACCTCACCTGTATTTAAGGATGCCATAAAGATAGCTGTCTTGGCCCTAGCTATTTCCTCTGTTGCCTCTCTCAGCAACCTGGGATAGATTCCATCCGGCCCTGGGGATTTGTCCACTTTAATACCCTCTAGCCTACCCAAAACATCTTCCCTACTTATGTCAATGTGATCCAAACTAATCAAACTTCTATCTCAAATCTCAAGGTTCATCATGTCCATCTCCTCAGTGAACACTGATGCAAAGTAATCATTCAGAATCTCACCATTCTCTCAGGTTTGGCACACAGCCTTCCTTCATTATCATTTAGTGGACCAATCCTTTCTCTAGATACCCACTTGCTTCTTATAAAAGAATAAAATGCTTTGGGATTCTCCTTAATTCTGCTTGCTAGCTATTTCATGACCCCTTTTAGCCTGCTTAATTCCTCGTTTAAGACTTGTCTTACTCTCCCGATATTCCGCCAGGGCCCGTTCTGTTCTTAGCTGCCTGGACCTTATGTACTCTTCCCTTTTCCTCTTGGCTAGTCGTACAAGTTTTGCTGTCATCCACCGTTCATAAATCGTGCCCTTCCTATCCTTTGCCTTCAACGGGACATGCCTATCCTGAACATATCAATGTGGACTTCCCTTCAAATAGCTGTCTCCGATCCACATTTCCAAGCTCCTGCCTAATTTTGATATAATTGGCCTTGGCCCAGTTTAGTAATCTTCCCTTAGGACCACTCTCATCTTTATCTGCGAGTATTCTAAAATTTACAGCATTGTGGTCACTGATCCCAAAGAAACTCAGTTAAGATTAGCCAAGTATACTGCCATATAACAAAGTGAGGACATAATCATTGAGGTAAAAAGTCTTCTTGTGACATTTATTATTAGAGTTTTTGACTTCTGGAATGGATTTCTGCTTAACAGTGCATCGAATTAAATTCATTTCTGACTTTTGGAACAATTCAAATGGAATTTAAAATAAAAATTGCTAGAAATGTTCAATAAGTCATGTGGTATCTATGGAAATTTAAACACAGTTCATGTCGAAAACTGTGCATACATCCACCTTTATCCACAATCTCTGAGCTGGCTGAAATTTTGCTCCACTGTGGTAGATGCTGAGTGGCACACCTATTCTTGCAACAATTAAATGTTTATTCAAGTGTCTGTTCCTGCTGTTGCACTGTTATTTTACCAGAAACAGAATTGGCAATGCCACATGGTGCCATTAACTGTAGGCTTGAGGACAGAATCCCCCTGGTGTGTCACCTTGTGCTCGATGGAAGGTCCCGCACCAATAGTGATTGCTGCCCTTCCATCTAGCCTGCTGTCCTGATTATGTACCTATCGTTCTCACAAAACAGCTCATCTTAGCCTGCCTGTAAAGCCTTAAAAAATACACACTTGCCTTTCACTCAGATCTTCATTGCCGCACCTCATGGTACACTTGCAGTTATGCAAGGCGATGCGCCCAGTGGAACTGCTGGGACTGGAGAGCTGTCAGCTATCTGATTTGACCAGCAGTTCATGGATTTCAAAGTTTGTGAGAAGATTTGTAGCTTGCGGGTCATTGTTGTGGTTCTGTTCGCAGAGCTGGGAATTTGTGTTGCAGATGTTTCGTCCCCTGTCTAGGTGATATCCTCAGTGCTTGGGAGCCTCCTGTAAAGCGCTTCTGTGATGTTTCCTCCGGCATTTACACTGATTTGTCTCTGCCACTTTCGGTTGTCAGTTCCAGCTGTCCGCTGCAGTGGCCGGTATATTGGGTCCAGGTCAATTTGTTTGTTGATAGAATCTGTGGATGAGTGCCATGCCTCTAGGAATTCCCTGGCTGTTCTCTGTTTGGCTTGTCCTATAATAGTAGGGTTGTCCCAGTCGAATTCATGTTGCCTGTCATCTGAGTGTGTGACTACTAAGAATAGCTGGTCGTGTCGTAACAACCACTCTCAGACAACTACTCACCAGGACAAAGGACCCGATACCCAGCATGAGCAAAACCAACAAAGTGTACAAAATCCCATGCAAGGACTGCACAAAATGCTACATAGGACAACAGGAAGATAGCTAATGATCCATTTTCATGAACACTAACTAGCCATGAAACGACACGGCCAGCTATCCTTAGTAGCCACACACGCGGAAGACAAGCAACATGAGTTTGACTGGGACCACACTACTATTATAGGACAAGCCAAACAGAGAACAGTCAGGGAATTCCTAGAGGCATGGCATTCATCCACAGATTCTATCAAAAAACACGTCGATCTGGACCCAATATACCGGCCACTGCAGCGGACAGCTGGAACTGACAACTGAAAGTGGCAGAGACACACCACCATAAATGCCAGAGGAAACATCACAGAAGCGCTTCACAGGAGGCTTCCAAGCACTGAGGATGTCATCTAGACAAGGGACGAAATGTCTGCAACACGAATTCCCAGCTCGGTGAACAGAACCACAACAGTTCATGGATGTGGGATATTCTCATAGGTGTCAGATTTGCTACAACCTGAGCCACCTAAGAGGCAGCCTGTTGTAAAGTCTACTCATGACCTGCAGGGGTAGGGTTGCCACTGATCACTTGGTTGGTAGAAGGGCTGCTGCGTTTGTGAAACATACAGGTCATTTTTTTCAGATCAAGCATCTTTACAGAAGTGGGAGGAGTAACGGATCTAATATTCCATGAGGAACTACAGGGTGGGGAGAGGGTAGAGTGGGATGTCGGTGCTGCAGAAACCATGCAGGGATTGGGGTAAAGGAAACAAGGTTAAAAAAGGAAAGGTCTGTGCTAGAGTGTAAAAGCAGTGATTAAATGATAAAGGGAATCATGATGCAAAGCAATAGGGAAAGTAATGAGAATGTAAAACAACAAACCCTGGATCGAGGAGACCTGTAAATGGCAACTTTAGATTCTTCACACATAAATAAATGATCTACATGTGGAAGTATGTTCCAGCAAGCGATTATGAAATGTTAACACTTTTTCTCTCTTTGTAGATGACATCTGACCTACAGAGTATTTTCTGTTTTTATTTCAGATTTATAGTATTTTGCTTGCATGGAAGTGACTTCTTGACAGGTTCTGCAGGCACACATCTTGGAATAATTTAAGACTCTGCTGTAATAAAGTGCGTGCAGATTTTTAAAAATTCTTTGAATGCAAGAGAAACGATGACTGAATGAGATTCCTCATCTATATCTATCTTGTGATCTTGTGAACAGGTAGCACTTTCTTGCTCCACAGAACACAGCGATAAAACAAAACATTTTATCTCTCAAATGACATTTAATATAATTTGTATTCAGTGGCTTTCCTTTATTATTCATGACTATTGTCGAGATGTACTCACAACTGAAAAATGCTGAAATCAGACACAAGTAAAAGTCTATCCTTCTTCCAAATGAAGAGAATTTGCTGTAAATAACATGGAAAAGAATTGAGGGGATTCACCCACAAAGTGAAAAAGATCATGCATCAGAATATAAGAATAAAATATTGATCAATATATGCAAGAGCAAGAAATGTCCATCTGTCACTGTTTTATCTGAATGCTGTATTAATTTCCAATATTTTTGCAATTGCAACTAGAATGTTTGTATCCTTTGCTGTATCATGGAAATTTCTTTTTGATGCTTTTCAAATCAGATAGTAGTGCTCCAGGTAACTGTTTCTCTATGATTGTTCCCACCATATGAAGATTGTTCTCTTCATTGCTATTTCCAACATATTGAATGAAGGAGGTATGGAAAGTGAGGCTTTCTAGAGTTTCAACCCAAATGATGTGCAAGCTTGAACAATTTATGTAATTAAGACTATTATCAAAAGTGACCATTAAAACCAACAGTGAGGTTGGTCATCCCTGACATGCAGTTCTAATGGGATTCATTCAATAGTGACCATGAATAGGAACCGTAAATAATTTCACCTCATATTCCAGAGATAAGTGGGTAGACTCATCCCTGACCAGACAGTCTTTATGTCAGCACAAATGAAACTGGCACATAAGGACCCTGCAAAATCCTGATCATAGCAGACTCCAAAGAATTGGCAGGAAATGGAATTTTTTGCTGTTAATTCCTCCAAACCTGGAGACTTCTGAAAGTCTTCATAAAAATTCAGAGACCTCAGTTAGTTCTGATGAATTTAAGTAAAACAATGACTCAGGAAATGTTAGACTACTAAATACATAGTCCAATTCCTGATCAGCTTTTAAAGTGACTTCATATTTACCTCACACATGCTCAATTACAACTGTCCCAGACCACTGACAGCTCCAGACCTTGATCTGACACCTGCAGGGCCTCGCACCCTCCCAGGAACCCAGTTATCCTGCCCCACAACCTAATACCCAATATGAGGACAACAAGCTATTAATGCATAATATCAGTGTTATGTCTTAATTTTAATCTCCATCCCTACATCGTCTCAAAAGCGGAAATATGCATATGTCTGTCACTGAGACTGTTGTCTTTTTGTTTAACCATCATGTTCGCAGTCTGAGATACTCCCAGTAGGTTGCACGTTCTGTTTGCAGTGCATTTTCTCCCTTTAAAGATGCTTTGATATCTTGTCAAAGGTGTGACATTCGAAAGTCTCTCTCTCTCTCTCTCTCTCTCTCTCTCTCTCTCTCTCTCTCTCTCTCTCTATATATATATATATATATATATATAGGCAGCCACTGAATTCATGTCTGTAATCAACCTTTAGCCGTATGCCCTCTTTTTTATTTAAAGGAAGTCACACTATAATTAAACAATAGACAATAGACGATAGACAATAGGTGCAGGAGTAGGCCATTCAGCCCTTCGAGCCTGCGCCGCCATTCAATGTGATCATGGCTGATCATTCCTAATCAGTATCCGCTTCCTGCCTTATCTCCATAACCCTTGATTCCACTATCTTTGAGAGCTCTATCCAACTCTTTGTTAAATGAATCAAGAGACTGGGCCTCCACTGCCCTCTGGTGCAGAGCATTCCACACAGCCACCACTCCCTGAGTGAAGAAGTTTCTCCTCATCTCTGTCCTAAATGGTCTACCCCGTATTTTTAAGCTGTGTTCTCTGGTTCGACACTCACCCATCAGCGGAAACATGCTTCCTGCCTCCAGAGTGTCCAATCCTTTAATAATCTTATATGTCTCAATCAGATCCCCTCTCAGTCTTCTAAACTCAAGGGTATACAAGCCCAGTCGCTTCAGTCTTTCAGTGTAAGGTAATCCCTCCATTCCAGGAATTGATCTCGTGAACCTACGCTGCACTCCCTCAATAGCCAGAATGTCTTTCCTCAATTTGGAGACTAGAACTGCACACAATACTCCAGGTGTGGTCTCACCAGGGCCCTGTAAAGCTGCAGAAGCACCTCTTTGTTTCTATACTCAATTCCTCTTGTTATGAAGGCCAGCATGCTATTAGCCTTCTTCACTACCTGCTGTACCTGCATCCTTCCTTCATTGACTGATGTACAAGAACACCCAGATCTCTCTGTACTGCCCCTTTACCTAAATTAATTCCATTGAGGTAGTAATCTGCCTTCCTATTCTTGCCATCAAAGTGGATAACCATACATTTATCCACATTAAACTGCATCTGCCATGCATCTGTCCACTCACCTAACTTGTCCAGGTCACCCTGTAATCTCCTAACATCCTCCTCACATTCACCCTGCCACCCAGCTTAATATCATCAGCAAATTTGCTAATGTTATTACTAATACCATCTTCTATATCATTAATATATATTGTAAAAAGCTGCGGTCCCAGCACTGACCCCTGCAGTACCCCACTGGTCACTGCCTGCCATTCTAAAATGGAGCCGTTTATCACTACCCTTTGTTTCCTATCAGCCAACCAACTTTCAATCCAAGTTAGTACTTTGCCCCCAATACCATGCGCCCTAATTTTGCTCACTAACCTCCTATGTGGGACTTTATCAAAAGCTTTCTTAAAGTCCAGGTACACTACATCTACTGCATCTCCCTCGTCCATCTTCAGAGTTACGTCCTCAAAAAATTCAAGAAGATTAGTCAAGCACGATTTCCCCTTCATAAATCCACGCTGACTCTGACCTATCCTGTTACTACTATCCAGATGTGCCGTAATTTCATCCTTTATAATAGACTCCAGCATCCTTCCCACCACTGAGGTCAGACTAACTGGTCTATAATTTCCTGCTTTCTCTCTCCCACCTTTCTTAAAAAGTGGTATAACATTAGCCACCCTCCAATACTCAGGAACCGATCCCGAATCTATCGAACTCTGGAAAATAATCACCAACACATCCACGATTTCCCGAGCCACCTCCTTCAGTACCCTGAGATGTAGATCATCAGGCCCCAGAGACTTATCAACCTTCAGACCTAACAGTCTCTCCAACACCAAATCCTGGCAAATATAAATTCCCTTCAGTTCAGGTCCTTCAGCCACTGTTACCTCAGAGAGATTGCTTGTGTCTTCCCCAGTGAACACAGATCTGAAGTACCCTTTTAATTCTTCTGCCATTCTTCTGGACATAAAATTCATTATGTCCATCAGTGATCCAGGGCCATGATACTTGACAAGCTGGTATTGCCAATGAAGCAGCTAAATAATTAGTTTGATTGTTTGTTACAATTGTTGCATTAGTTAGTTCATGTTTGGTGGGAGAAGGATCATCCGTTAGAGAGAATGTACCCAACAGTTTGCAAAACATCAGGCTTTTCAGCTCTACTGTTTATTGCGCTTCATTCAGCTGAGCAGAATTTCACTGGATCACTTTGAGAAGATAAACATCTTTCACTGGAGATGCTTTGATCTGGAAATGTAACATTCCATCATGTGAAATCAAAATTTACAACATTTAAAAGGTTAAGCACATCATTAAACATACAAAGGGACCAGGACAAATTGTGGAATGTCTGTAGAATATAATTCTCAAAACAATCTGTACAAGTGGACAATGTGCATTACTTTGTTTTAAAGTTGAATCAAAGTTCAGAAGCTATTGGAGCTCAGCAGTTATTCACATATATAATAACAGATGTTTGACTCTAATTTCATGGTTCCATAAATTCAAAAATGTGCAGTTGGTAAAACAGGTTTCTACAAATTCAATAAATTGTTTAACTTACAATGGTATGCCCGAGTGGAATTATATTGTCTTAGTTTTTGGTGGAACAGCACATCTATTTTCAGTTGTAAAACCTGAATCTAAAACTGGGGACTAAGACAATTTAAGTAATTAAATGTGAAAAGTTTGGGGATGGCCCCAGGATTTTCCTGCAGTGCACAGGCCCCTTCATGAAAACAATTTGGAGACAAATTACGAACAGTTGACAAACAGCTGTTAAAACCTTTTAGTCCTCGTTTAATTCCATCCCCTTACACCCCAACACTCCACCACCAAGGCCATCATCCCAATCCATAATCACCAGATGCAGAGGGAAGTCATGTTACGGCTGTACAGGACATTGGTTAGCTACTTTTGGAATATTGCGTGCAATTCTGGTTTCCTTCCTTGAAATGGTTCAGAAAAGATTTACAAGGATGTTGCCAGGGTTGAAGTATTTGAACTATAGGGTGAGGTTGAATAGACTGGGGGTGTTTTCCCTGGAGCTTCGAAGGCTGAGGGGTGACCTTCTTGAGGTTTATAAAATCATGAGGGGCATGGGTAGGATAAACAGACAAAGTCTTTTCCCTGAGGTGGGGGAGTACAGAACTAGAGGGCATAGGTTTAGGGTGAGAGGGGAAAGATATAAAAGGAACATAAGGGGCAACCTTTTCACACAGAGGGTCGTGCGTGTATGGAATGAGATATCAGAGGAAGTAGTGGAGACGAGTACAATTACAACATTTAAGAGGTATTTGGATGGGTATATGAATGGGAAGGATTTGGAGGGTTATAGGCTAAGTGCTGGCAAATAAAACTAGATTAGGTTAGGATATCTGGTCGGCATGGATGCATTGGACAGAAAGGTCTGTTTGTGTGCTGTACATCTCTATGACTCTATGACTAGTGGAACAGAGCTGCAGCCACAAGTTAACATGTGAAAGCATTTTTGTTTTGGCAAGAATTTCTAAAGTAAATTAGAAGCTCAGAAAAATTGATGCAGGTGTATCACATTAAAAGGTGGTAAACTAATCTCATTGTGCAATTCAGGGAAAGTTCCTGATTCTTTGATAGAAAAGGTACTCACAGTTAGAGAATATGATTAAAAACACGGTTATACAGTCCAACAGAACCAAAAGAATTGGTAGAATCTTATGGGTGCTTGAGCGACGTGGATGATAGGGAGAAATGTAGCAGAATGGTGTGGGAAGTCCTGTGAGGTCTACCATAATGTCAGAAATAACTCGCAGCATCTTGCAAGTTTTGGCTTTGAGGTGAGAATCTCACAAGGTGGCAGCAAGTTGCTTATTAAGTGAGATTATTGATGATATTGTTAACTAAACATCTCACTTCATTAATATAAAGCTTTCAATCTTACCACCCACTATGGGCAAACTGGAAGTCTAGAATTCTTGACATGAGAGTCAGAGTGGGGACTTCAACTCACTCTTTGCTCCAAAGGACCTCCAAGTTGGACACAAACTACCAACATCTCGAGGCATGCTTCATGAGCACGGCCACATGCACCAAAAGCCTATGGACATTGGCATTCAACCTGTGCCAGCTGCACAGTACATTTCTGATCCACTTAACGGACTCTTCTGCACTTGAGTGCTGCATGTTGGGAGGCAACAGTGTCTATCATTGTAATGCTGCAGCAAGAACACTCAGGGACTCACACCCTGCTCATGGACTGAACCAAGCTGCATTATCAATGTCTTCACTTTCCGTCTTTGTGCTCACTGACTCTGAGTCTACCTGGATGCTCACACATCCCTGACTTGGCTTGGCTTTCGAGCCTTTCCCTGCAAGGGAGATACATGGCTAACAGTACTGCTGCATTGCCATGCCATTTAGCACAGATACAAAGCAAGGAAGCTTGTCACAGTTGTCAGCAGAGCTCAGTCAAGTCAGGTTTCTGGCACAGTAAATAATCAGCAATCTCTGATACCCGGGTGAGGAAATCTATATCGGGCAGCTCACCAACTATTTTGAATTTTTCTGCCCTATTGAAGACAGTTTCGCTGTTGGAATGAGAGGGAGGCAGGTATTATAGAAGACGAAATTGGGTGGCATGGCTGTTACTGAGGAGTATGTGCGTAGGTGCCCCAAGTGAGGGAGTAAGCAGAGCAGTGGGCATGCAGGCTTAGTCATTGAATCATAGAGATGTACAGCACGGAAATAAACCCATCAGTCCAACTTGTCCATGTTGACCAGATATCCCAACCCAATCTAGTCCCACCTGGAACAATCGGCCCATATCCCTCCAAATCCTTCCTATTCATATGCTCATCTAGATGCATCCATCTTTTAAATATTGTAATTGTACTATTGTACTAGCCTCCACTACTTCCTCTGGCAGCTCATTCCATACACATACTACCCTCTGCGGGATAAGCTTCCCACTTATGTCTCTTTTATATCTTTCCCCTCTCACTCAAACCTATATACTCTAGTTCTGGACCCCTACACACCAGGAAAAGACTTTGTCTATTTATCCTATCCATGTCCCTCATGATTTTATAAATAAGGTCACCCCTCAGCCTTCAATGCTCCAGTGAAAACTGCCCCACCTATTCAACCTCTCCTTATAGAACAAATCCTCCAACCCTGGCAACATCCTTGTAAATCTTTTCTGAGCCCTTTCATGTTTCACAACATCTTTTTGACAGGATGGCGACCAGTATTGCACACAACATTCCAACAGTGGCCTATTCAATGTCCTGTACAGCCACAAAATGACCTCCAACTCCTGTACTCAATACTCTGACCAATAAAGGGAAGCATATCAAACGCCTTCTTCACTATCCTATCTACCTGCGACTCCACTTTCAAGGAGCTATGAACCTGCACTCCAAGGTCTCTTTGTTCAGCAACACTCCCTCGGACCTTACCATTAAGTGTATAAGTCCTGCTAAGATTTGCTTTCCCAAAATGCAGCATCTCACATTTACCTAAATTAAACTCCATCTGCCATTTCTCAGCCCATTGGCCCATCTGATCAAGATACCATTGTAATCTGAGGTAACCTTCATCGCTGTTCACTACACCTCCAATTTTAGTGTCATCTGCAAACTTACTAATTATACCTCTTATGCTCACATCTCAATCATTTATTTCAATGATGAAAAATTGAGGACCTAGCACAGATCCTTGTGGCATCCACTAGTCACAAGCCTCCAGTCTGGAAAACAACCATCCACCACAACCCTCTGTCTTCTACTTTTGAGTCAGTTCTGTATCCAAATAGCTAGTTCTCCCTGTATTCCATGAGATCTAACCTTGCTCACCAGTCTCCCATGGGGAACGTTGTTGAATGCCTTACTGAAGTCCATATAGATTATGCCTGTTTTCATCAATCCTCTTTGTTACTTCTTCAAAAAACTCAATCAAGTTTGTGAGACATGATTTCCCACGCACAAAGCCATGTTGACTATCCCTAATCAGTCCTTGCCTTTCCAAATACATGTCCCTCAGGATTTTGTCCAACAACTCGTCCATCATTGACGTCCAGCTCACTGGTCTATAGTTCCCTGGTTTGTCCTTACCACCCTTCTTAAACAATGGCACCACGTCAGTCAACCTCCAGTCTTCCAGTACCTCACCTGTGACTATGGATGATTCAGATATCTCAGCAAGAGGCTCAGCAGTCACTTCCTTAGCTTCCCACAGAGTCCTTGGGTACACCTGATCAGGTATGGGGATTTATCCACCTTGATGCATTTCAAGACATCCAGCACTTCAACCTCTGTAATTTTGCAAGGTGACACCATCTATTTCCCTACATTCTATACCCTCCATATCTTTTTGACAGTAAATACTGATGCAAAATACTCATTTAATATCTCCCCCATTTTCTGCGGCTCCATGCAAAGGCCGCCTTGCTGATCTTTGAGGGGCCCTAATCTCTCCCTAGTTCCCCTTTTGTCCTTAATATATTTGTAAAAACCCTTTGGATTTGCAAAGCTATCTCATGTCCCCATTTTGCCATTCTGATTTCTCTCTTAAGTACACTCCTACTGACTTTATACTTTGCTAAGGATTCACTCGATCTATCCTGTCCATACCTTTTCCATGCTTCCTTCTTTTTCTTAACCAAACCTTTAATTTCTTTAGTCATCCAGCATTCCCAATACCTACCAGCCTTTCCTTTCCCCCTAACAGGAATATACTTTCTCTGGATTCTTGTTATCTCATTTCTGAAGGCTTCCCATTTCCCAGCCGTCTCTTTACCTGCAAACATCTGCCCCCAGTCAGCCTCATACCGTCAAAATTGGCCTTTTTCTAATTTAGAACTTCAACTTTTAGATCTGGTCTATCTTTTTCCATCACTATGTTAAAACTAATAGAATTTGATCGCTGGCCCCAGAGTGCTCCCCCACTGACACCTCAGTCACCTGCCCTGCCTTATTTCCCAAGTTTTGCACCTTCTCTAGTAGATACATCCACATACTAAATCAGAAAGGTTTCTTGTACACACTTAACAAATTCCTCTCCATCTAAACCCTTAACATTTTGGCAGTCCCAGTCTAATGTTTGGAAAATTAAAATCCCTACCATAACCACCCTATTATTCTTAAAGAAAACTGACATCTCCTTACAAATTTGTTTCTCAATTTCCCTCTGTCTATTGGGGGTCTATAATACAATCCCAATAAGGTGACCATCCCTTTCTTATTTATCACTTCAACCCAAATAAGTTCCCTGGATGTATTTCTGGGAATATCCACCCTCAGTACAGCTGTAACACTATCCCTTATCAAAAACACCACTCCCCCTCCTCTCTTGCCTCCCTTTCTGTCCTTCCTGTAGCATTTGTATCCTGGAACATTAAGCTGCCAGTCCTGTCCATTCCTGTTTCCGTAATTGCTATGATATCCCAGTCCTATGTTCCTAACCATGCCCTGAGTTCATCCCCTGACCTATTAGGCCCCTTGCATCAAAATAAATGCAGTTTAATTTATCAGTCTGACTTTGTTCTCAGCTTTGTCCCTGCCTGCCCTGACTGTTTGACTCACTTCTGTTCTCAACTATACCAGTCTCAGATTGATCTCTTTCCTCACTATCCCCCTCAGGTCCCACCAACCCTCCTCACCACCTTACTAGTTTAAATCCTCTCGAGCAGCTCAAGCAAATTTCCCTGCCAGCATATTAGTTCCCTTCCAATTTAGTTGCAATCCGTCCTTCTTGTACAGGCCACTTCTGTCCCAAAAGAGATTCCAATGATCCAAAAATGTGAATCCTTCTCCCATACATCAGCTCCTCAGCCGTGTATTAATCTGCTCTATCCTCATATTCCCGCCCGCACTAGCTCGTAGCACCGGGAGTAAACCAGATATTACTAACCTTGAGAACCTCCTTTTTAAATTCCTGCCTAACTCTCTGCAATCTCCCTTCAGAATCTCAACCTTTTCCCTTCCTACAATGACTTCCAGCTAGCTCCTCTCCTCTTGAGACCATTCTATAGTGATGTCAGAGCTTGGAGCAGCTGTTGGCGAGTGAGGCAAGATGTTCCAGGTAGTAATGTCACACATGAGACCGAATATAGTGGGAGGGATAGAGCGAATTGGGGTATTAAAGAAAAGAATGCGCCACTCACACTGGCAGAGCAGAGAAGGTCAATGACCTTCTTACATTGTTATGCCTTCCTCCGGACAGCTGAGAGTGCACTGACTTAGATGGCAACCTCTAGACCAGGCTGGTAGGCTCTGGTGTTGCAGCCTCAACTGTTAGTCCTGCCTCTGCATGACCCCTTCCATCAGGACTTGCAGGTCACTGCCCATGAAGTGGGAGCCTTTCCCTGTCGAATCAGGACAAAAGTCAGAAATCATGCAAGCTAGTTTGGACTAACAGTGCTTGTCTAGGTGTGCAATGGAGTTTTTAAAAATGCCATTGGTATCAGTGATGCTGGCCCATTCCAGGATAAACTGGCAATAATAATTAGTATTGGGTGCATGGTAGAATGAGGCTAGAATCAGTTGAGGTGGATTTAGTCGGGATACAATAAGAATTTAATGAGGTGAATTTGGTAAGATGTGACAAGCAAACTCACAAGATCTATTGAAGAGACACCCTCTATAAAACTCAACAAAACTGACACTTAGAATCATAAAATCCTCGATTCCCTCCAGTGTAGTAGCAGGCCATTTGACCCAGCAAGTCCACACCAACTCTCTGAAGAACATCTCTACCAGACTTGCTCCCCTACCTTATCCTCATAACCCTGTATTTCCCATAGCCAATCTACCTAACCTGCACATTTTTGGACTGTGTGTGGAAATCCACGCAAACACAGAGACAATGTGCAAACCCCACACAGTCACCCAAGAGTGGAATTGAGCCTGGGTTCAAGGTATTGCAAGGCAGTTGTACTAAACAGTGAGTCACCATGCCATCACTTATGTACTCCCACACATCTCACAAATAAAAATCTAAGATTCAGTTCAATGCACTCAGAGCTGGTAACTGTTCCCAGGACAAATAGAACTAAGATTTTGTTGGATATCACTCAGTTAAACTGAAGAATATGATAAGAAATCGATCCTGTTTCACCTGTTGACAATACTTTGACAAAATTGACAACAAACAGGTTTTTCACTGATCTGGAACAGAGGGTTCTGACAGAGAACATTAAAACTACAGTCAAGATTGCTGATTACATTTATTGCACCACATGGACAATATTGTTCCAATTGTTCCTATCTATGATCACCACCTCTCAGATATTTTTGAAAGGGCAATGCTTGGAATATTGCAAGGGAAATATGGACCCATTCCCATATGAATACTATCCTAGTGCATGGTAAAATGAAGAAAGAATATGACCAGAGGGTCAAGAACATTTCAAAAGCACGAGGGAGTGCAGGCCATACACTAAATGAAAAATGTCAATCTATTAGAATGATGATTATAATCTTAAGCCTCATTATCCAAGAATAAAAGATCACAAGGAAGGTAAGACTGACCAGGAACTAAAGTGAATAAATGATATACAGTGCTTCTTAGGCATGTGAACCCACTTGGAAAGTTTATCCTCAAATTAACCAATCTTACTCAACCTCAAAAGAATATTTGAATAAAGAATATTGGAGTCAGAAGCAGACTATAACTATTGAAAGAGATAGAGTGGAACTATTTTCTACCAGTTTATTTTTAAGCACCTTACATTCCAGGCTTATTCACTGGAGTACCAGCATCCAACCATTGTAGGACAATGCGCAGTGCGCCTCGTTCAAGTGCAAACCAATGGAACATGAAAACCTGACTATTTTATGTTGAGTGCTTTGATGGAAATTAAATAGTGGTCTGCAACCATGGAGAAGGTTGCATCAGCAGTTATATACAGATGTGAAAGGCTTGAGTATTACCTTAAGAGACTGGGATTCCAAGTCAAATAGACCAGAATTCTTCGGTAACAGTTTTGAAATCGATATCAATCTAAAAATATGTGTCAATGCAGGCAAAGATCAGAGATATGCTGACAAGGTATGACAGTAGCATAGTCTACTTTCTAAACAGGACGTAACTAATGAAGAATACATCTTTGAACCATTAGTGATTCAAGCAGAAAAAGAGGATGCTATTCTTGTGCAAAAATAGAGTCTTATTCTACAGCCGTGTCAAACAAATATACTGGCAACTGAGAGAAAATTAATTCAATGTGTAGGTACCAATATTTTGGAAATTGGAGCCCATTCAAAACTGAATTTTCCTGACACTTACTGTGTCACATGAATTACACAGCTATTACAACAATAATGAACTTTCCAAGTTTTCAGCAAATAAAAACCAAAGGGAAGAATAAAAGGGGTCAAGGGGCCTATTGAATTATTCTCAACAATTTATTTGGTACCAAATGTGCTTAGTATCAGGGCAATTTTTGCGAAATTAAGACGTACTTGTTCTGAGAAAGAATGTTTTTCTAACTCTCAGATGAAGGTGGGCAGGAAACAATAGCCATTCTGACATCATGACCAGCTGCCCGAGGTCATTTCCTGAGAGGGTTTAGACAAGTGATAGACACAGCAGAGATGGCGAGCCCCCCAAAAATAAAACATAGCAACAAGGATAAGTGGAAATAGAGAGGATGACAAAGATATCCACTGAATCAAGCTGCCATTTTCATGGAAGAAGAGTAGGAATTCCCTACATCAGTCTGAGGGAAGAGTGAAGACAAAGACATTACTTCAAAGACACCACCATCAAACCCCACACCATTTCCACTGCCTTTTAACTGCTCCTCCATTCTACAAGACAGCTCGAGGTTTCATGAAGCATTCTCATTTATCGTGGTCATATATTTTCTTCACTTAATTAATTGGTATATCACATCACAACTGCTGCTTTTTGGTTAGACAAAGGACAGCCGGTGGACATGAGCTATTTCCATTTCCAGATGACATTCGACAAGGTGCCACACAGGAGCTTGCTAAATATGATAAGCGCCCATGGTGTGAAGGCAAAAAATTGGTATGGCTATTCTTTGCTGACTGGCAGAAGGCAGACAGTGGGTATTAAAAAGGTCTTTTTCAGAATGGCAGCTGACAACTAGTGGAGAACAGCAGGGGCTCGTGTTTCGATTGCAACTATCCATGTTATACATTAACAATTGTTTTAAGTTTGCAGGTGCCACAAATATAGGTGAGGACACAGGTAGTGTTGAGGAAGTGGTGAGGCTGCAGGAGGACTTGGACAGGTTGAAAGATGGGCAAAGATGTGGCAGTAGGAGTGCAATGTGGGAAAGTGTGAGCTTATACACATTATAGGAAGAATAGAAGCATGGACTCCTTTCTGAATGGGGAAATACTTCAGAAACCTGAAGCAAAAAGGGACTTAGGATTCCTAATCATAATTCTTTTAAGTTAACATGTAGGTTCAGTTAGCAGTTCGGAAGGCAAATACAATGTTAGCATTGAGAAGGCTAGAATGCAAGAGCAGAGATGTACTGCTGAGGCTGTACAAGGTTCTGATCAGACCATATTTGGAATATTATGAGCAGTTTTGAGCCCTGGGTCCAAGGAAGGATGTGCTAGCATTGAAGGAGGTCCAGAGGAGGTTTACAAGAATGATCCTGTGGATAAAGGACTTATCATATGAGGATTGGTTGAGGACTCTATGTCTGTACTCAATGGAGTTCAGAAAGATGAGAGGGAAGCTGAATCTCACAGATTACTGAGAGGCGTGGATAGAGTGGACACGGAGAAGATGTTGCACTAAGTGAGACTAGGACTTAGGGGACAGTCTCAGAGAGAAGGCATGACCATTTAGCACTGCAATGAAAGAGTATTTTTTCAGCTAGAGGATGGTGAATCTGTGAATTACTACAGAAAGCTAGGCAGGCCAAATCACTGAGTTTATTTAAGACAGAGATTAGCAAGAAGTTCAAAGGTTATGGACAGAAGGCAGGAAAATGGGCTTAATAAACATATTGACTATGATCAAATGGCAGAGTAGACTCAATGAGCCAAAAAGCCAATTCTGATCTGATATTTTATTGTCTTATAATATTTTTAACAACTTCAATAAATTACCAGAAAATTGATAAATCAACTACTTATATTACATAACATGAACCTTGCCAAAATCAATAATTGCATTTTAGAGCACAAGATTTAAGTATGTCACAAAATACATTTAGGCAAAAGTGAGGACTACAGATGCTGGAGATCAGAGTCTAGATTGAGTGGTGCTGGAAAAGCACAGCAGGTCAGGCAGCATCCGAGGAGCAGGAAAATCGATGTTTCGGGCAAAAGCCAATACATTTATCAGAGAAAAATACAGTGTGAAGTTATGAGAGTGGTGCACACGTGTGCACAACTGAGTGTACCCACATTTCTGAATGCTTAAAATCTTAATGTCATTGATGTTAATAGGCTGCAACAACACACAAATATTGAAACTGACTAACAAGTGTGCAGGTAGAACTTTATTTACTCTGGAATCAACAGACATCAGAAAGCAAGATGGATCCTGTTCTGGGGTTTATTTAAAAACGTACTGAAATATTTGTAGCACACTAGTTTTGAACTTGTGTTCAGGCAACGCTGGCAGAAAGACTGTGGTGAGTTGCTGGGGGAATTTGAAGGCTGCTCCTAGACACAAAATGGTGGAAAAGGATGTTGGCTGACATAGTGGTTGCTGTGCACTTGCTCTGCAACCTGGCTAAGGTAATAGAGAAGAAAGCAGAGGAGGGAATATTCTGTGAGAACGTGAGCATTATACTGAGAATAATTTACTGTCCCTACATTGCACTGAGCTACAGTCTGAACCTTGGGAGATTTTACTTCACTGAGGAGGTAGTGATGGAGTTTTGTGACCTCCTTCACAAAGTCCAAGATCCTTAAATCAGGGTGAGAACAACCCACACTTAATATCATTAATTGCTTCCAGACGGGAACTGATGGTGTCAGCTATATCCTGCAATTTCCCAGTCATAGATATAGTTGGGACATAACCAGAGGCACACTAGAAGAGGAGAAGAGACTTCATTCTTTTATTCCTGAAGATGGGAAACAAAAATCAAAGGGCAGAAAAGTTTGCAAAGTTGAATGCCTTCTGATGTTAGGGTTCCACTTCATGCACAATTACTAGAAATGTATTGATTATCACACAGACACACTGCAGTTGGTGTTTGACCACATCAAGAAATTCAACTCAATAAATGTCCAAGATCTTGGCCTCAAGATATTGTCCTGCTACAGTCAGAAATGATCACTCTTTGTTTGGCACTCAGGCACACTGCAGTCACTAATAGCACAGTTTGGCAAAGGTAGTGATCAATCCTTGTCCAGAAAATCTCCAGTCTCAATTTTCAGATCCCAAGCATCCTTCTCTAGACCTTCACCAAAACTGTGTTTTTCAGATTTGTCAATGATATGGAACAGACAGCAGCTCATTATCAAATACCTCAGACCATACAAAGCAGTTCAGTAATATTCCCCTCCAGTTTTGCGTCCAGGTTGCCCAGGAGAGGTAAGTGGTGCTTTGTCCTTCCTGCCTGACTAAATGGAGACAATAGCAGGAATTAGCAGCCACAGACACCAATGTACATGGCTCCAAAGCAGAAAAATGATCAATAACCTCATCTATACCATCAGGGTAAATAGGTTTAGGAAGATGTGGCTCTCATGTATATATGCAAAGTGGCTCAACAAGAGAAGGGAGTGGAAAGATGGGAAAAATAGTTTGAAGTCCCAGCCGATGCTGCATCATGAGGATTGGCTACATACTGATGAGATGTAGTGACTTGTTGGTGACATCATTGTACAAGTGCTATGAGGGTGAAAGTGGGAACCAGATGACCAGCGAGCCTCATTATATCTCCTGTGCAAGTTTCACATCTTTCACCTGTACCCTCCAATAGAGAAAATACAGTTATCATAAGACCATAAGACATAGGAGTGGAAGTAAGGCCATTCGGCCCATCGAGTCTACTCTGCCATTCAATCATGGCTGATGGGCAATTCAACTCCACTTATCAGCATTCTCCCCATAGCCTTTAATTCCTTGTGACATCAAGAATTTATCAATCTCTGCCTTGAAGACATTTAGCGTCCTGGCCTCCACTGCACTCTGCGGCAATGAATTCCACAGGCCCACCACTCTCTGGCTGAAGGAATGTCTCCGCATTTCTGTTCTGAATTGACCCCCTCTAATTCTAAGGCTGTGTCCACGGGTCCTAGTCTCCTCACCTAACGGAAACAATTTCCTAGCGTCCACCCTTTCCAAGCCATGTATTATCTTGTACGTTTCTATTAAATCTCCCTTTATCTCCAATGAATACAATCCCAGGATCCTCAGCCGTTCCTCTTATGTTAGGCCTACCATTCCAGGGATCATCTGTGTGAATCTCCACTGGACACGCTCCAGTGCCAGTACGTCCTTCCTGAGGTGTGGGGACCAAAACTGGACACAGTACACCAAATGGGGCCTAACCAGAGCTTTATAAAGTCTCAGTAGCACAACAGTGCTTTTATATTCCAACCCTCTTGAGATAAATGACAAAATTGCATTCACTTTCTCAATCATGGACTCAACCTGCATGTTTATTTTTAGAGAATCCTCAACTAGCACTCCCAGATCCCTTTGTACTTTGGCTTTACGCATTTTCTCACCGTTTAGAAAGTAGTCTACGCTTTTATTCTTTTTTTCCGAAGTGCAATACCTCACATTTGCTCACATTGAATTACATCAGTCATTTCCTGGACCACTCTCCCATTATCTAGGGGATCATGTGAACACATTTAAAATCAAGGAGACAATCTGATGAGCATATCATAGGGATGTTGAAGCAGGTGACAGAGGCTGTATCAGAGAAGAGGGCAGCATAGTGGTTCACACCACTATGGACCCAGGTTCAATTCCAGTCTCAGGAGACTATTTTTGTGGAGTTTGCACATTCTCCCCATGCGTGCGGGTTTCCTCTGAGTGTTTGGGTGCCCTCCCACTGTTTAAACGTTGTTCATTGGATTGGCCATGTTAAATTGCACATAGTGTCCAGAGATGTGCAGGCCATGGGAAATACAGGATAGGGGTGTGAATCTTGCTGGGATGCGCTTTGGAGCATTGGTGTGGATTCAGTGCGCTGAATGGCCTGCTTCCACACCATAGGGGTTCTAAGACTCTTTGGTGGTGTTAATGGTATTCACATTGGACTTGAAAGCCAGGTTAATGCTTTTGGAGATATGGGTTTCGAATCATAATATTGCAGATAGTGAAGTTTGTAATCAATTAGTAAATATGGAATTAAAAGCCAAAATCTAAGTACAAAAGCATTGGCAATTGTCATAACAACCTGCATTAATTCACATGAATGAATGAAAATATGCCAACCTCAACTGTATGGGCTTTCAGATCCAGATCCATAAGCATATGTCTTATCTTCTCTTTGAAATGGCCTACTACATCAGTCAGTTGTATCTAATCACTACAAAGTCTGTAAATGAATAAAACCAGATAGATGTCAAGCATCAACCGAGGCACCAGGAATGACAATGGCAAATACAGCTCTGTGAAGAAGAGAGTGATCCTGAAACAAGAAGTGTGCCATTCTCCAGTGGAACAGAAGATACCATTATACACCAGGAGGGAAGAGGACTATCAGGCTGTGACTTCAAGGGTGAGCAGGTGCTACTTCCAGTGAATCCAGTGCTTCCAGTTGCCATGGCCAAAGATACATCTGTATCTGTGTAGGAGCCCATTATTATAGAGGCAGCCTCAAGCCTCAGGAAGCCAGAGGACAGTTATCAAGGACACGTCAGGCCACAGGGTGTCTCATTTAGCAGCCTGCCTGAATGTCAGCTGTGGGGGCCAGGATCATCTCACCTTGCTGCATTCATAAATACAGGAAGGTCACATGGGAATATGAAGGTTACATTGTGTTCTTGTCACATTCTACTTATGTTGAGCACCATTGAAATCATTTGCAAACCTGTATGCAAAAAATATGGAATTAAGAGCCAAATCTAACAGTGACCATGAAAGCATTGTCAGTTGTCTATATTTGTGATTCAGGTCAGAAATATGCAGTGGTTTGAGGTTGGGTACTGGTGAGTTGTTCTTGTGAAGGGTTGAAGACATCCCATGGATTTGATGCCTGATGTAAGGGGACTTATGAAAAGCATCAGACTTGCTGGAATCTAGGGGTCAAGTGGATCTCACATGCCTTCTATTGCAGTAACATCTGGTAACTCTGTAACAGAACAGAGTAGATATTATCCAATGGACTCTCTGGGGCATATTTGGAACATCTCTTACAGGAAGTTGACTTTCTTTTCATTTGTTGTCCCTGTTGTTCCACAGCAGTAATTATGCTATTCCTTGGCTGCAGTTTGAAGGCACCTGTGTTAAGATCCAGGTTTTTAGACAATAATTTTTTTTCCCCCAGAATTTATCTATATAGGCACATTGTGGATCCTGGGAGTATCATAGAAGTATCATAAGAGCTCTCTCTGTAACAAGCATACACTTTTAAATGAACTTTCAAAGAGGTGGCAGAGGCATAATGGGCCGAAATGCTTCTTTCTGCGCTTTCGCATTTGGTCATGAGTGATTGCATAATGTCAATAGAGTTACAGAATGAACCAATGCTAATGTTACAGACCAGACCAAACCCCCTCAGAATACATTACAAAGACAGTCTAAACCCTAACTTATTCTTATTTTAAAGGTAATGTAAGGCATTGGTTCCAGAGGCGATACAATTGATAAAACTACTCAATGTTAAGTAAAACACACTTTATTTTTACACTTTACAGTTAAAATACAGATGAGTTAAAAATAAATTTTAAAAATTTGGCTTAATTGTAACTCTATCAAAAGGCTTAACAAAATAATAACTATTTTAACTATTTCTAATTAATTGTTCCAATATAGTAACTTCCCATAAACACACCCTTAGCAAAGACAAATGCACTAAAAATGTCTCACATGCAATTATAACACTGGAAGAGACCCACAGTCTCTAGCTGTGACAGAGAAGGATGAAGAGTTTCCACATCCAGCTTCAAGACCCCAGTGATTGCTAAAAATCCTGGATCTGTGGGAGCTTCATCACACACCTTCCATCCATCATAAGATCAGAAGTGGGGATGTTTGCTTACGACTCCATAATGCTGATCATTTAACTGCACTCTGAAATGGACTGGTATGCCAGTCAGTTCTTTCTAAACACTAAAGTCTGATAAAAGTAATGAAACCAGATGGACTACCCAGCATCAATCTAGGCACCAAGTTTTTCATGCAGAGTGTGGTACATATATGGTACGACCTACCAGAGGAGATGGTAGAGGTGAGTGCAATTATAACGTTTAAAAAGCATCCGGATGGGGCTCATTATTTTTATCAAACTTTGTAGTGATTCGATACAACTGAGTGGTGAATGAGACCATTCCAGAGAGCAGTTCAGTGGCGAAGATTGTGGAGTCATAAGTGAACATCCCTACTTCTGATCTTATGATGGATGAAAGGGCTCTGATGAAGCTCCCACAGTTCCAGGATTTTTAATTTTAGCTTTCAGTAATTGTTGGGGTGTTGAAGCTGGATGTGGAAACACTTTATCCTCTCTCTGTTACAGCTAGAGGCTAGGGGTTTCTTCCTGTGTTAGAATTAGGGTGGCATGGTACAAGCTACCAGAGGAGATGGTAGAGGTGAGCACTCAGTTGGGTGGCACTGTGGCTCAGTGATTAGCACTACTACTTCACAGTGCCAGAGACCCAGGTCCAATTCCAACCTTGGGCGACTACCTGTGTAGAGTTTGCACATTCTCCCTATGTCTGTGTGGGTTTCCTGTGGGTGTTCCGGTTTCCTCCCACAATCCAAAGGATAGGTGAGTTGGTCATGCTAAATTGCCCATGGTGTTAGGTGCAATAGTCAGAGAGAAATGGCTCAGCATGGGTTACTCTTTGGGGGGCTGGTGTGGACTTGTTGGGCCCTAAAGGCCTGTTTTCACATCATAGGGAATCTAACCTAATCTAATTGAATGTGAAACAATCTATTTTACTGAATTTGCCTTTGCTAAGGGTGTGTTTATGTGAAGTTATTATATTGGAACAGTTAATTAGTAATAGTTAATAAAGCTATTATTTTGTCAAGCCTTTTACCGTCACCATTCACAACTCCTCAGATATTGGAGCAATTTATGCCCAAATGCAATGAGATCTGGACAATATCTAGGCTTGGGCTGATAAGTGGCAGTTAATGTTTGTACCACACAAGTGCCAGGTTATGGCCTTCTTCAGTGAGAGAGAATCTAACTATTCCTCCTTGATATTCAATGAAACCAATAATATTAAGCCACTCCATTATCAATATTTTTGGTGTTACCATTATTCAGAAACTTAATTGGACCAGTCACGTAAGTAGTATGGGATGAAATTCTGGACCAGTCAGCGACACCTATATCCTGTGAGTGTATTAAAACAAAATTAAGTATATGTGGTTGATTCACTGCAATACAAAATACTAGTGAAGCAAAATTTATTCTAAAAGATTTTATAGAGTCACAGATTTATACAACAGCGAAACAGACTCTTCAGGTCCAACTCGTCTGTGCTGACCAGATATCCTATACTGATCTAGTCCCATTTGCCAGCATTTTGCCTATATCCCTCAAAACCCTTCTTAATCATGTACTCATCCAGATGTTTTTTGAATGTGATAATTACACCCATCTCTATCATCCCCTCTGGCAGCTTACACCAGACATGTACCACACTGCATGAAAACAATTGCCCCTCAGGTCCCTTTTAAATCTCTCTCCTCTGACCTTAAACATATGCCCCAAACCTTTGGACTCCGCTACGCTGGGAAAAAAATCTTGGCTATTCACCTTAGCCATGCCCCTCATGATTTTACAAATCTCTAAAAGTTTATTCCTCAGTTCATGCTCCATGTGAAAAAAATGTCCCAGCCTATTGAACCTCTTCTAACAGCTCAAGCCCTCCAACCCTGGTAACATACTTGCAAATCTTTCCTGAATCCTTTCAAGTTTAACAACATCTTTTCTACAGCAGGGAGACCAGAATTGAATGCAGTGTTCTAAAAGTAGCCTCACCAATGCCTTGAAAAGCTGCAACATGGCCTCCCAACTCCTATACTCAATGCACTGACTAGTAAAGGCAAGTGTGCCAAATACCTTCTTCAACACACTATCTACTTGCAACTCACCTTCAAGGAACTGTTATTTTATTGTAAACTTTCCCTGTCCTCCTGAGAAATGAGGTTACAGTATTCTCTTGAATTATGAATCTGCAGCCTAGAGTTTGCTGTCAACGTAACGGTGAGTGGGAGGAAGTGATATATTGCAAATCATCAGAAGTTGCTGCATAATTTGTGCTGCTTGCCTTTAAGTTGACAAAAATGGCTGTCTTGAATCTCCTTGCTAGTTTCATGAAGTTGCTGTATTTGGGTATTAATAGTCAATTAAATTTGGAGAAAGTGTGGTTTGGTATTAAACGGCATACCAAGTTTTCAATGAAGAAAATTATCTTTCCACAATGTAAATCAATCTCTCAAGCTCAGAAAACAGGACATTAAAAGTATAGTTTTCCAATCCTACTGTTTTAGAATTGCTGTCAGCACATATTAATATTTAAAATCGTGCAATTTTTTTTTCTTAACGCTCTTTTCTACCTTGGTATTTGCTCTCCGCTATATCACATTTATTAGTTTTTCTTTAAGTGCCTAATTTGACTCTAGGTTATCCTACTTCCTTTGCAATCCTTTCTCTGTTTCATTAATTAAAGAGTTGGGCATTAGAAGGAACTGGAATGACTCAGCGGGTACAAAAACAGAAATTGCTGGAAAAACTCATCAGGTCTGGCAGCACCTGTGGTGAGAAATCAGAGTTAATGTCTCTGATTTCTCTCCAGGGATGCTGCCACACCAGCTGAATGTTTCCAGCAATTTCTGTTTTTGTTTCTGATATCCGACATCTTCAGTTCTTTCATATTTTTGACTTGGGTTTAAATTCCAGTCCAGGAATTTTTCCAGTTCAGGACCCAGCTGCTGTGCAGGCAAAGTAACAAATGTCAGCCAGCGGTCAGGATAAGCAAACAGAGCCAGTAGCAGGAAAAGCACTAGCCAAATCCGAAAAGCAAAACAAGGTTGCTTAAATAGTGTGATCCACAAGCACTTTGACAATTCCTATGCAACATCAGAAAAGCCAAATCACAGAAATAATTATCCCATTGTACATTAAGACCCATTACCCTCACCACACAGTATTACCTCAAACTATGACTACCCTGGAGGGCAACATTTTTAAAGCTGAGGTTTGATGTGTAGATCTAACTAAGAGGGCATGCAGCAAGATTTATTGCTGAGGCAAAATATAAGCCCATTTCTACTTCACCTCTAATTTTATATGTTGAGTACTATATTAAGTATTAAAATTACTTTGCATTTCAAGTAACTTGGCACTGAAAACTGAATGTTCTTTGCATGTTAATGCTGTGAGACAATGTTTTGCTGCACTAATCATTTTCAATGTGGTGATTTCCCTCTCTGAGACACACTTTCAACCAGAAAACTAACATGACTTCAAATGGTTTCTCACAGGCAAAGGTGAAATCTCAGTGGTTATTTTGGCACATATTTGTTTCAAATATAGTAATTTAGGTATCACTTACCTCAAGCATAGTGACTTAAATTATCATATAAATTGCTACAATCCTCATTGAGAACTTTTACATTGAAAGAAAAATTCAAAATTCCCGTAACCCACAAAGATTGAAGACACAAAATTCCATAGTTTAAACAAGCTATTTTGCCATAAGAGTCAAAAAAGCAAACAAGTAGTCAAACAGGAGGGAGGCTGGAAGAACACAGCAAGCTAAGCAGCATCAGGAGGTGGAGAATCAACATTACAACTATTATCCCTTCTTCAGAACGTCTTCGGCTATAGTTCTGAAGAAATGTTAATACCCAAAATGTTGATTCGCCACCTCTTGATGCCGTCTGGCTTGCTGTGTTCTTCCAGCCTCTTGTTTGTCAACAAAGTAAGTACTATCTTAGATTATCAATTATCCTTTACACTGAAAATATATGCACAATAGATTCAGGAACAACTTCTTCTCAGCTTATATCAGAGGATAGAATGGACCTCTCAAATATTGATTCTGATCACTCTGTCTCGCTCTTGCTCTCTCTCTCTCTCTCACTCTCTCCCTGCACTCATTCTGTGGCTATAACACCGTAATCTGTACTGTGTTCTGCTCCCTTGATGCACTTTGTATGGTATGATCTGCCTGTATAGCACACAAAACAACACTTTTTAATGTATTTCATTACATGTGACAAGAATCAATCAATCAATCCCTTATACTTTAAAGCTGAACACTGAACAATACCTTTTCTTCTTTGATATTTCCCTTAGAAAGTCTTTGTATTTATTAGGTTCTTGTAGATTGTCAATTTTCCTGAGATTAACCAAATTGATTCCAGATTGTTGTGTTACCACGTATGGATTAATGTCTGATTAAGAGCTCAATGTGAAAATGAGTCAAGCACATAGATGTGATCACATGACCACAAGCCACAGTCTCTCTGCACTGTGGTATTCTAGGCACAAGCTGTGCCTGGAGATGGCTCTGTACTACATATATTAATGTCGCTGTTCAACTAGATCATGGCTCATCTGATAATCCTCAATTCCACTTTCTTGCCTTTTCCCCATAATGCCTGATCGGTTATTGATTAAAAATCAGTCATCTCAACCTTGAATATACTTCATAACTCAGCTTAGTCAGTTCTCTATGAGAAAGAACTCAGCAGATTCACAACTCTCTGAGAGAAGAAATTCCTCTTCATCTCTGTCTTAAATGTGCAACTGCTCATTCTGAAATTACACCCTCTAATCCTTGACCACAAGGGGAAACAACCTTTCCTCCTCAGAGAGGTGATCTTTGGGCACTCGGGTCTATCTGAGGCACAAAAGGAGACAATGAGATGTAGCCCATTACATCATGAAGACATGCTCAAGAAACAGAATTTAACTTCAAACTATAATTGTAATGCCCTTATTATGCAATCCAACCTTCATACTCTCCCTCACATAATGTTACCTTCTGCTCAGTGAATGAATCGGATGATGTCCACCATTAGCATCATATTGAAAAATTCTTTCACGGCTACTTTTAACACCAGTGGAAGATGACTTACCATTCCCTGAAACCAGATGATTGGGATCTGTGACTACTTCCATGGCTGCCTTCCCCACATTTTTATTCACCTGTAGCCCAATGATCCCATCTCAAGTATAGGCCACCTTCTTTGTTATTATCAGACCTCATGTCCTGCGAATACACCAAACAGAATCACATAATGTACAAACAATGCTGTCTCATAAAAAAACCCTCTAGAATGTAGTAAAGTTTCACAGTGTGGAGGCCTGAGCAAATCCCCTGGCAGAATGCAGCATGTCTCTTGTTCCTCTTCCCACATAAAGTCATCGATGAGTATGATCCCCAACTGCATTAATGGTAGAGGCTATCTTCTGCCATTCCCTTTTGGTCACTATGTGTGCATGCCATCAGCCTTGAGATCGCAATACTACCTCTGGAACTCCTTGACCAGTATGTGGAGCGCTTTTAGAGTCATCGAGTCATACTGCATTGAATCAGACCCTTTGATCAAACTCCTCCATGTTAACCAAGTTTCCCAAACTACAGTAGTTCCACTTGCCTGCAGTTGGCTCATATCCCTCTAAATCTTTCCTATTCATATGTACCTATCCAAATATCTTTTAAATTTTAAAACGGTACCTGCATCTACAACTTCCTCTAGCCATTCATTCCACACATAAAGTACCCTGTGTTTGAAAATTAGGCCCCTCAGGTCCCTTTTAAATCTTTCACCACTCCCCTTAAAAATATACCCATGCAGGGAAACTTTCCAACCCTACGGAAAAAAAACCTTTGCTATTCACCTTATCTATGCCCCTCATGATTTTATACACCTCTATAAGATCACTGCTCAACCTCCTACACTCAAGTGAAAAACAAAACAGCCTCTCCTTATAACTCAAACCCTTCAATCCTAACAACATCCTGGTAAACCTTTTCTACACCCTTTCCAATTTAATAATATCCATCCTATAGCAGGACGACCAGAACTGTACAAAGTACTCAAGCAGGACTCATCCCTTCCTGATCCTTCCCTGCTTGCTCCTCCTTGGATATTCTGATATGAGAAGTTGAGAAATAAAAATCAGGTAAGATTTTCAGTTTTGAATGTTCTCACAAGATGATTTCTGCTTAGATGCAGAAACAAGTACTCCACCTAGTCAATGCCAGATGTTGGAAATGTGGGGATGAAATGAGAGTTAGATGAATATAGGGTAGCATGGCTTTGATCCCTGGCACTGTCAGAAGTCAAGTTCTACTTTCACAACCAAGACTCCCGCCCACCCTCTGACGACCCCTTCTCCCGCCTCCAACACACCCCATCCACCTGGACACCCCGTGCTGGCCTCCTACCCGCCCTCGACCTCTTTATAGCCAACTGCCGCCGTGACATCAACCGACTCAACCTGTCCACCCCTCTCACCCACTCCAACCTCTCACCCTCAGAACGTGCAGCCCTCCACTCCCTCCGCTCCAATCCCAACCTCACCATCAAACCCGCAGACAAGGGAGGCGCGGTAGTAGTTTGGCGCACTGACCTGTACACCGCTGAAGCCAAACGCCAGCTCGCGGACGCCTCCTCTTATCACCCCCTTGACCACGACCCCACCTCCCACCACCAAACCATCATCTCCCAGACCATCCAGGACCTCATCACCTCAGGGGATCTCCCATCCACCGCCTCCAACCTCATAGTCCCACAACCCCGCACCGCCCGTTTCTACCTCCTGCCCAAAATCCACAAACCTGCCTGCCCCGGCCGACCCATTGTCTCAGCCTGCTCCTGCCCCACCGAACTCATCTCCCAATACCTCGACACGGTCCTGTCCCCTTTAGTCCAAGAACTCCCCACCTACGTTCGGGACACCACCCACGCCCTCCACCTCCTCCAGGATTTTCGCTTCCCCGGTCCCCAACGCCTTATTTTCACTATGGACATCCAGTCCCTGTACACCTCCATCCCCCATCACGAAGGACTCAAAGCCCTCCGCTTCTTCCTTTCCCGCCGCACCAACCAGTACCCTTCCACTGACACCCTCCTTCGACTGACTGAACTGGTCCTCACCCTGAATAACTTCTCTTTTCAATCCTCCCACTTCCTCCAAACTAAAGGAGTTGCCATGGGCACCCGCATGGGCCCCAGCTATGCCTGCCTCTTCGTAGGATATGTGGAACAGTCCATCTTCCGCAACTACACTGGCACCACCCCCCACCTTTTCCTCCGCTACATCGATGACTGTATCGGCGCTGCCTCGTGCTCCCACGAGGAGGTTGAACAGTTCATCAACTTTACTAACACCTTCCATCCCGACCTGAAATTCACCTGGACTGTCTCAGACACCTCCCTCCCCTTCCTAGACCTTTCCATTTCTATCTCGGGCGACCGACTCAACACAGACATCTATTATAAACCGACTGACTCCCACAGCTACCTGGACTACACCTCCTCCCACCCTGCCCCCTGTAAAAACGCCATCCCATATTCCCAATTCCTTCGTCTCCGCCGCATCTGCTCCCAGGAGGACCAATTCCAACACCGCACAGCCCAGATGGCCTCCTTCTTCAAGGACCGCAGATTCCCCCCAGACGTGATCGACGATGCCCTCCACCGCATCTCCTCCACTTCCCGCTCCTCCGCCCTTGAGCCCCGCTTCTCCAACCGCCACCAAGACAGAACCCCACTGGTTCTCACCTACCACCCCACCAACCTGCGCATACAACGTATTATCCGCCGCCATTTCCGCCACCTCCAAACGGACCCCACCACCAAGGATATATTTCCCTCCCCTCCCCTATCAGCGTTCCGCAAGGACCACTCCCTTCGTGACTCCCTTGTCAGATCCACACCCCCCACCAACCCAACCTCCACCCCCGGCACCTTCCCCTGCAACCGCAGGAAATGTAAAACTTGCGCCCACACCTCCACACTCACTTCCCTCCAAGGCCCCAAGGGATCCTTCCATATCCGCCACAAGTTCACCTGTACCTCCACACACATCATCTATTGCATCCGCTGCACCCGATGTGGCCTCCTCTATATTGGTGAGACAGGCCGCTTACTTGCGGAATGCTTCAGAGAACACCTCTGGGCCGCCCGAACCAACCAACCCAACCACCCCGTGGCTCAACACTTTAACTCCCCCTCCCACTCCACCGAGGACATGCAGGTCCTTGGACTCCTCCACCGGCAGAACACAACTACACGACGGCTGGAGGAGGAGCGCCTCATCTTCCGCCTGGGAACCCTCCAACCACAAGGTATGAATTCAGATTTCTCCAGCTTCCTCATTTCCCCTACCCCCACCTTGTCTCAGTCGGTTCCCTCAACTCAGCACCGCCCTCCTAACCTGCAATCCTCTTCCTGACCTCTCCGCCCCCACCCCACTCCGGCCTATCACCCTCACCTTGACCTCCTTCCACCTATCCCACCTCCATCGCCCCTCCCCCTAGTCCCTCCTCCCTACCTTTTATCTCAGCCTGCTTGGCTCTCTCTCTCTTATTCCTGATGAAGGGCTTATGCTCGAAACGTCGAATTCTCTATTCCTGAGATGCTGCCTAACCTGCTGTGCTTTGACCAGCAACACATTTGCAGCTGTGTTCTCCTAACCCCAAACTACCCTGCTGGCCAGCTCATTCTGAGTGACATTGTTCTGTCATGACAGAGTCTATCTGGGAGAGCTGTGGTCAACGCTCACCTGCGTTGTTACACCCTGAAAGGTGAATGGAAAGAAGGTATGAGAAAAGAGAAAAGATTGTGAGAAATATAGAGAGCATCCATCATCCCTGAGGTAGTATGTGATCCTGAATCAACACAGTATATTATGGACTTCTGGTGCTGCCATCTCCATAGCTGCGTCTTGTGAAGCTGATTTTCCAGCCTTAACTTGGTTGACTATGCTGCATACAGAATAGGCAGCAAGAAAAGTTACATTTTCTAAACTCATGATTGGCCATCAGTTCCAGTGTCAGCAATCAGTTGGTCAACTATTAGTTAGTACTCATCTGACAACTGATTGACACCTCCAAGTGACAGCAACACTGACATCCACTTGATGCTTCACAGGTGGATCACTTTACTGGTTGCCTTGTTAAAACATGACTGAATTATGTAACACATACCCAACTCTGCATCTGCACTACTTCCAAGGTTAGCCAGCCTGACTCTGTCAAGTTCCCAATCACACCCTCATTCAGACCAAACATCCAGCTGTTGAAGGAAGATTTTCCTGAATTAATTTTTGGGTGGGCCAGAAATATTCCAAAAAAATACACACCTGACTCAGGAGAGAAAATCCCTCTCTCCAGTAATTAAGCTAAATAGCCTCATAAGTTCTCTTTCTCTTCTATTCTGACTTTATTAAGTTAACACAGGTTACCTTTTAACTCCAGTTTGCCAAGGCGTTTTAGTCTGCTTTGACAATAGGATTGTTTACAAATTTCATAACCAGGCTTCCATCTTACATTTAGTGCTTTAATTCCTGAAACCATAAGTTGTCTTGAAAACGTTAGTATGAACAGTGAAACTAAGTGATCATGATTGATTTATGTCACCACCCTTAATTTGCAATATGCTGACAGCATAAAGGTAGATGGTTTAAAAAAAGAGTAATAAGTAAAAATTGGACATAAATAATCTCTAATACTTGCTGCTAAGTGTGCCCCAAAAGTGCATAATGTAAACACAGCCTTCACAAAGATTAAAGAGAAAATCCTTGGTGGAGAAACTTATTTTGTGCAAATTATGAATGTTAGAAAAGCTGCTGAGGTAGTAGCTATTGGTTCTATATACACCAATAACCCCGCCCCCACGCAAACCTTCGTCACCACGCATAACCCCGCCCCCACGCCGTCTTTCGTCACTTCACGGAACCCCGCCCCCCACGCAAACCTTCGTCACCACGCATAACCCCGCCCCCACACCGACTTTCGCCACCACACGTAATCCCGCCCCCACGCTTATTTCTGTCACAACGCATGACCCCGCCCCCACGCTTGACTCCGCCCCCACATCGGGCAACGTCACCACGTCTAACTCCGCTCCTACTTCGATCTCTGTCCCCGCCCCTAACCCCGCCCCCAGCCCCAGCTCCAGTCCCACACCAGGTCCTAGCTCCCAGCCTTGCCGGATTTTCACCATCCCTCCAGATCTCCCCCTCTCTGAGGATGAAAGATCAGTCCTCAGCAGAGGCCTCACCTTCATTCCCCTACGCCCTCGGATTAATGAGTTCAACACGCGCCGAGATATTGAACAATTCTTCCGCTGCCTTCGCCTCCGTGCCTACTTTCACAACCAAGACTCCCGCCCACCCTCTGACGACCCCTTCTCCTGCCTCCAACACATCCCATCCACCTGGACACCCCGTGCTGGCCTCCTACCCGCCCTCGACCTCTTTATAGCCAACTGCCGCAGTGACATTAACCGACTCAACCTGTCCACCCCTCTCACCCACTCCAACCTCTCACCCTCAGAATGTGCAGCCCTCCACTCCCTCCGCTCCAATCCCAACCTCACCATCAAACCGGCAGACAAGGGAGGCGCGGTAGTAGTTTGGCGCACTGACCTTTATACCGCTGAGGCCAAACACCAGCTCGCGGACGCCTCCTCTTATCGCCCCCTTGACCACGACCCCACCTCCCACCACCAAACCATCATCTCCCAGACCATCCATGACCTCATCACCTCAGGGGATCTCCCATCCACCGGCTCCAACCTCATAGTCTCACAACCCCGCACCGCCCGTTTCTACCTCCTGCCCAAAATCCACAAACCTGCCTGCCCCGGCCGACCCATTGTCTCAGCCTGCTCCTGCCCCACCGAACTCATCTCCCAATACCTCGACACGGTCCTGTCCCCTTTAGTCCAAGAACTCCCCACCTATGTTCGGGACACCACCCACGCCCTCCACCTCCTCCAGGATTTTCGCTTCCCCGGTCCCCAACGCCTTATTTTCACTATGGACATCCAGTCCCTTTACACCTCCATCCCCCATCGCGAAGGACTCAAAGCCCTCCGCTTCTTCCTTTCCCGCCGCACCAAACAGTACCCTTCCACTGACACCCTCCTTCGACTGACTGAACTGGTCCTCACGCTGAATAACTTCTCTTTTCAATCCTCCCACTTCCTCCAAACTAAAGGAGTTGCCATGGGCACCCGCATGGGCCCCAGCTATGCCTGCCTCTTCGTAGGATATGTGGAACAGTCCATCTTCCGCAACTACACTGGCACCACCCCCCACCTTTTCCTCCGCTACATCGATGACTGTATCGGCGCTGCCTCGTGCTCCCACGAGGAGGTTGAACAGTTCATCAACTTTACGAACACCTTCCATCCCGACCTGAAATTCACCTGGACTGTCTCAGACTCCTCCCTCCCCTTCGTAGACCTTTCCATCTCTATCTCGGGCGACCGACTCAACACAGACATCTACTATAAACCGACTGACTCCCACAGCTACCTGGACTACACCTCCTCCCACCCTGCCCCCTGCAAAAACTCCATCCCATATTCCCAATTCCTTCGTCTCCGCCGCATCTGCTCCCAGGAGGACCAGTTCCAACACCGCACAGCCCAGATGGCCTCCTTCTTCAAGGACCGCAGATTCCCCCCAGACGTGATCGACGATGCCCTCCACCGCATCTCCTCCACTTCCCGCTCCTCCGCCCTTGAGCCCCGCTCCTCCAACCGCCACCAAGACAGAACCCCACTGGTTCTCACCTACCACCCCACCGACCTCCGCATACAACGTATCATCCGCCGTCATTTCCGCCACCTCCAAACGGACCCCATCACCAAGGATATATTTCCCTCCCCTCCCCTATCAGCGTTCCGCAAGGACCACTCCCTTCGTGACTCCCTCGTCAGATCCACACCCCCCACCAACCCAACCTCCACCCCCGGCACCTTCCCCTGCAACCGCAGGAAATGTAAAACTTGCGCCCACACCTCCACACTCACTTCCCTCCAAGGCCCCAAGGGATCCTTCCATATCCGCCACAAGTTCACCTGTACCTCCACACACATCATCTATTGCATCCGCTGCACCCGATGTGGCCTCCTCTATATTGGGGAGACAGGCCGCTTACTTGCGGAATGCTTCAGAGAACACCTCTGGGCCGCCCGGACCAACCAACCCAACCACCCCGTGGCTCAACACTTTAACTCTCCCTCCCACTCCACCGAGGACATGCAGGTCCTTGGACTCCTCCACCGGCAGAACATAACAACATGACGGCTGGAGGAGGAGCGCCTCATCTTCCGCCTGGGAACCCTCCAACCACAAGGAATGAACTCAGATTTCTCCAGTTTCCTCATTTCCCCTCCCCCCACCTTGTCTCAGTCGGTTCCCTCAACTCAGCACCGCCCTCCTAACCTGCAATCTCCTTCCTGACCTCTCCGCCCCCACCCCACTCCAGCCTATCACCCTCACCTTGACCTCCTTCCACCTATCCCACCTCCATCGCCCCTCCCCCAAGTCCCTCCTCCCTACCTTTTATCTTAGCCTGCTTGGCTACTCTCTCTCATTCCTGATGAAGGGCTTATGCTCGAAACGTCGAATTCCCTATTCCTGAGATGCTGCCTGGCCTGCTGTGCTTTAACCAGCAACACATTTTCAGCATATACACTGCTCATCAATGTAATAATGTTGGGTGAATTAATTATGCCAATGTCCCCTACTCAGGGCCCAAACCATGTTGTACTTATCATTCAGACATTTCTGGAGAAGATTTTAGGATGTAGTGTTATGATACTCTGTGCCTTCATTTGCTGACAAAGGTGTGCATGTAACATCGTCTGTGCAATTCATTTAATCATTATCTATGTCATAGTATTTAGGCAGGTTTGCAAATAACATCAATATTCTTAAATTTCGGAATTTTAGTTTGTAAGTTTGGTGATTTTGCTCTATACTTTCACAATTCCTATCTCATTTAACTTGACAAAACAGAGCACCATTTCTCAATATAGATTAGCATTACGTGCAGGGCTATAAATTCCTACTGTGTTATTGTCAGATCTAATGCAGAGATCTGTTGAAACTGTTTGAAATTCATTTGTAACTAATATGATAGTTATAGAATTATCTATGCATTTATTTGATAATTATTTCTAGCTTTTGACAAACAAGGTGAAAATGTGTTTGCATCTACTCGGTCTGATGCATTCTAAGTATATAAGATATGAACTACTCGCTGGCCATTGACCTGCAGTGAATACATTACCTTTACTGTGGCCTTACAAAAACATACCATTTGAGCCACTCTTTGTCCTGAACTTTAAGAACCTGCTGATCTGTCGCAGTGCTTGTAAGTATTTAATAAGAGAAAGGACACATTCTCACAACACATTGATAAATGCTCCTGTAAATATTAAACTATGAAAGGTTTGAGTGGAGAAGGACATAATGCTGTGATACATTTAATGATAGAAATGAATGAGTGGCTAAAGTGAACTCTCCCTCTATCGTGCTTTGATATATAATTAATGCGAAGGATTGTATTTTTGATAGTTAGACAAAGAAAGCAGCAACTATCACCAAGGTTATGAGCTTAATAAACTTTTGCGCAATGAATTATGTATTGCTTTAATAGGAATAATAATTCTATTGATATGTAGACATTGTGATTTTAGTGACCATTCATTTGAATTTATGTAAGTCTGCAACTATTGATTCATATTTAGAAAAGAAATTCAAGTTTCTCACATGTTTCTCTTGTAGTCAGTATTTTCAGCACAAACATTTGCAGCCATTCTGCAAAATTTAATGTTGTGACATTTCCATTATGTAACTCAGCCATTTGAACAGTGCATCAGCTGCCACTCCTACTTTCCAAAGAGGAGGCTTTTGTGTGCATGGTTTGCCATATATTAATTCTGTAGGGGCTGATGTGTGTGGGTGTGAAAAAAGTAACCCCGGTCTAATGAGAAGATAACACCATGTGGTATATTGTTTCTCTGCAGCAATTTACATATAGATTTCCTACAACTTCATAATTTTGTCTTGCACCCAGTATTCATGATGCAATCATAGTGGGTGGTGCTTATTGCACTCAAGATTTCCAGTCTCTTTAAGACCCATTTGTGACACCCCTTGTGCAAGTTTTGTTTTTTTTCTTGGTTCTCTTCTGAACTGGAAGACTTTGTTCTTTTCTTCTGGACCTCTGATATAGTCACCATCTGATTGGCTTTCCCTTGAGTTAAGTGCGCTTTAATTTACTGGCTGAATTGGTGTAACAGGGAAATTTGTATATTTAGCATGTCGATGTGGAAGTGAAGTCACATTTCAGTATTTGTGTTTTAGACTACATGAAATCTAACAAAAAACATTAATAATTCCTATGAGAATTTGTTTTATTATGAATTCTAACTTCTAAACCTCCAGAGTTACATCTCTCCATAAGATGTAGAAACTATTAATGAACTTAATAATGGCTCCATCTGGGAGCTGTATACTTCTACTAAGTCTTCCAAAAAAGTCATTCATACTGAGGTTGAAATAATTGCCAAAAGTTATCACAACATCGTTGGTCAGTTGCTACTTTCACCTTTGGGTGAGGAATCTTGTGAATTAATAGTCAATTTAGAGGCTATTATATATCTCAAGAATTATTTTCTCAGGACACTATTTTGTGATCTGTTAGGCCCATCTCCAAAATCAAATCTTCCCAGCAATGCTTCTTCTGATGACATATCCTCCTAATGTGCTCAGGTATTTTATCCTCTTTAAAGACTTTTAGTTTACAACAACGGTGGTTCTCCTGCAATTTGCTTCTGTTCTGAAGATTATTCACACTGTTTGCAGCTGGAATGGAAGATTCCTGCCATTTAAAGCAGTAATTGAAGTTTTCCCTTTTCCCTAGTTGAAAGGGACCTTTTCTCCATTAGACCAAAATCATTCATTTCTTTAAATTCTCCATTGCTTATTTGTTACAAATGACTAGATTTGTGATTTCTAGTTCTCCATTCCCAGACTGTGCAAGTTTCTCCCATTTTTTGCATGGCCATACTTTGTAATATTTGCATGCTATGACAGTAACATCCAATTGGAGTTGCAACTTACATTTAAATTCTTGACCTTTCAAATTGAAAAAAAGTGTTCTCTTTTTATCAGTAACTTCTGATTTTAACTCAGGCAATCTCTGATGTCGGTTCATCTACTCGCTGAACTGGTGTAACAGGGAAATTCATGTGTTTAACATTTTGATGTGGAGGCAAAGTCTCATTTCAGTATTTGTGTGAATTGTATATCAAATAGTGACAGGATCAAAGCTTTAATCATGTCTCACTACAGACCGAAGGTTTATACCTGCACTCAGCAAATTGCATGTGTATCAAATGGACCTTCTCAAAATAAATAGCATCAGGATGCCACATGTTAACAGTTTTATTATCCGTAGTGCAATCACTAAATGACGTTCTATGGAAAAATCTATTTTCTAAAGAAACACATGCAGTCCCCAGGTTATGAATGGGTTTTGTTCCTAAGTCTGTCTGCAAGTTGATTTGTACACAAATCAGAACACAATGTAGGGTAATATGAAGCAGCCATTTGTAAGTGCAGGAAATGTTCATATATTGGATATTTACGATTGAATCCCTATACATGATGTCGTACATAAGTACAAACATTCATAGGTTGGCCTTTGTAAATTGAGGATCTCCTGTATATCTATTCTGGATTTATTCATTTCATTTTTATATGTGCTTCCACAGCACATTTTGCAAGTTACATTGAGGGCCATTAATTGTTCAATATCAATATTGTTGAAATGTATTTGAAGACTATATGCATAAACATAGAATAATAGAATCATGCAATGAAGGAAAGGCCCTTCAGGCACTGACTAAACTGCTCTAACACTACACTAGTCTGACTTCCCAGCACTTGGCTGCTGTAAAGAAAACAACCTGAGCTGATCTAGACTATCATCATGTCTGAAATGCTCCATCCTAGGCAACATCCTGGTGAATCTTTTCTGCACACCTTCTAGTAACAAGCTTCCTATCATGTGGTAACCAGAACTGCACACAATACTCTAGCAGTGACTGAAGCAAAGTCCTGGGTAGTTCCAACCAGACCTCCCAGGTCTTATTATCAGAACCACAACTGATAAAGTCAAGTGTCCTGTTTGCCTTCTTAACTTGCCCTATCACCTTTTGAGGCCTGTGGATAGATTCTCCAAGATTGTCTCTCTGAGCTTCCTCATGTCCTGTCATTCATTGAGTACTGCTTCTTTTGTTACTTCTTCGAAAGAGCATCACAGCACATTTATCAGGGTTATATTCCATTTGCCACTGACCTGCATCTCTGATCAATCTGTCTATTTCCTCCAAAGAGCTATTTCCTTGTTGTCAACCACCCAGCCAATCTTTGTGTCATTCACAATCTTATTTATTATCCCTCCCACATTTTCTACTATATCCTTTATACAGATCTCAAACTATAAGGGATCCAGCACTGATCGCTATGGCACGTCACTGCACACTGGACTCCAATCACATAAACAGCTTTCTACCAGCATTCTCTGTCTCCTACCATTAAACCAATTTTATTTCCAATTTGCCAAGCTACCCTGGATCTCATGTGCATTAATCTTCTTTGAAGGTTTCCCATATTGTCAAAAGCTTTGCTGAAGTCCATACAAACTGAATCAATTGCACTACCCTCATTGATTGATTGTTCCACCTCTTTGAAAAATTTAATCAAATCTGTTAACCAATGTTGACTATCCCTGATCAAACCTTTACTCTTCAAGTGGAGATTAATTCTCCCCTTCAGAATTTTCTCCAGTAGTTTCCCCACCACTGATGTGAGACTCACTGGACTGTAATACCCTGGTTTATCTCACACCCTCTTGAAATCCAATTACGTTTCAAACAAAACTTTTATGAGGAAACAAGGCTTATGGTAATGTAAAGTGAAATATGAGCATTGTAATCTTTTACAAGTCTATATTCTTCCTTTCTGCAGATTCAAAGCATAAATTGTAGAATAGAAAGCACAAGATACGTTTAATAATTTTTAAAAAGCTCAAGCAATGGAAATGAGAAATTATAGAAAACAATCTTAAAATTTAATGCAAACCGCAACAAAGGAATGAGTAGAAGATAAAAATAGGAGGAAATAGATCAATACCAGCAGAATGAAATTGGTTAGTAAAGATTGACATCTGGTCTACACCAAGTTAGTGGATAATAAAATCACGCACAATGTAAAACAAGCTGCTGCTTTGTGATGGATGCTTTGACTGATATTGGGTAATAAATAGAACATTTGCAATGAGGTGTGGTTTAAGAAAATAATTCTGCAATTTCTGAACTAATTCCTTGATGTCTGCAACATGAGCGCAATGCTGCTAAGATTTGGCTCACAGCTGTAACCTAGCAGCATGTTCAGTACAACGGCCAAGATGATGATAAAATTTCACACTTCTGGTATTTTTAATTCTCGTCCCTTAAAGGGCAACCTTTCATTAAAACTGACAACAGTTTTAATTTATGAATCAAAGCTTGTACCTGTTCAGCTTTGGTTGATTTGCTTTGAACAATTTCATATTTTTACCAATCAATATGTAACCTGTTTCAAGAATGAACTAAAGTTATTTTAATTTTCCAGATAGTCTATACATAATTTTAACAAACACATTGGCAATCCATTAAAAAAACAGATTTGAATTGGATTCAGTTTACAGAGACCTGGCGAATGAACAAAGCATTAAACGACTTTGGTATATATTAGCTCATAAATTTTATTACTGTGACAGTATGATCATGAATTTGTAACCTCCAGCAACAAAACAAAATACTTGACGACATTCAAGTTGTCAGATGAATTTAAGAAAGCAAAGTAATAAAATATTGAGACAAAATCTCAGGTGTATGTTTTTTTTTCTGTAATCAATAATGACACAGGAGTAATTTTACACATTCTGAGACAGTTTACCTTGAGGACATGTTATGTTATCGGAAATTTCATCTACGTCCTTAATTTAATTGATTAGGTACAATTGCATGGAGCATTTTGATGATTTTGTTTATGAAAGCAATTAAATGGAGAAAATGACCTGGAGATTCCATTTGCTTTCAGTTTTCTTTGTGGCACATTTTTCGTATATACATCACAAAGGATCACAGAATATGAAATAAATGTTATATTCATCACAACTTGAGATTCTGTGATCTTTTATGTCAATTTTAAAAGCACTGTGCTGGAAATTGTCACCACATTAACCTGGCAGCACTGCCATATCGGATTAATCATAAGCATTTTGTGCTAACTTGCTCATTTGCCAGCATTATGCAGAAGATCCAAAATATGATGTGGACTTTTTGGGTGCAAAGACACAGATATATTTTGAAAGATTTTGACCTTTTTATTATACTAAGGAACTAATTGATCTAAGTTCAGGTAAAAATTAGTTTCCTACATTTAGAAAAGAAATTCTGTAATTATAAATTAGATTACTTACAGGTAGTGGATTGACGCTATAATTGATGGATTTAGTTAAGGAATATAATGACTCCAAGTCTCCTCTGATTCTGAAATGATATAGGTATTACTCTGCACTTCGAGAACGAAGGGATTCCATATCGGGATTTTTGACTAGATTAAGATGGCTAGTGTATGCATGTGACTTTAATTTAACCCTTAATGAGGTGCTGAGAGATGGTATGGTATCTGGGATTAATGATGTAACCATACAAAAGTGCCTTTGCAGTTGAATAAATAACCAACCCCTTGCAGAGAGGATTTATATGCATAGCTGGCTGGGGGACTTTCCTTCACTAAACTGTACATGAGCCATACGTACTTGTAATTGCAGTTAGATGAGGATTCCCAGAAGCATGCTACAGTTAATACCCAGAGGGTATTTGGGGTATTGTCAGCCTGTGCAATCTTTCAGCAGATGATGGGGAGTATTTTACAAATTCTACCCCAGCTTCCTGTTTATCTAGATGATGTGCTAATAACAGAGAAGACCATTATGGTGCACTTAGAGAACGTGGACAGAGTTCTCAGATGTTTATCCCAGTCAGGTGTATGTTTTAGAAGGGAAAAATGTGTGTTACAAGCACCCCTACCTGTGCTACCGATAAGAAGCCTACAGAAAGAGAAAATTAGCATGATCAAAGGTGCCCCAGCTCCCATATTTGTACCGGAGCTTATGTCTTTCCTTAGGCTAGTGAATTATTACGGAAAGTTCATACATAACTTGACCTCCATTCTGGCACCTTTGCATCAACTCGTAAGAATAGGTCAGCTTTGCAAATGGTCACATAACTAAGCCATAGCTTTTAGGGAAGTGAAGAAATGGCTATCATCCTTGAAGGTGTTGGCACGTTATGATCCCAAGTGAGATCTAGTACTAACATGCAATACCTCCCTGTACTCGGGACTCGGGACTTGGGACTCATCATTAGCTCATAGGTGGCCCAATGGTGAGGAATGCCTCACTGTATGTGCACCCAGGAATTTGAGTAATCTAGACCATAAATATGCCAGATAGGGAAGAAAAATTTGATGGTCATATTTGGAGTCAGGAAGTTCTATAAATACCTTTACTGATATAAATTTGTAATAATAATGGACTACAAACCCCTACTTAAAGAGGATAAGACTGTACTGCACTTGGCTTCAGGCTGGATTCAGTGGTGGGCTTTAATTCTAAATTCGTACAATTACAAATTGGAACACTGTATAGGAGGCCAAATAGCAAATGCAGATGCATTGAGCTGCCTCCCCTGGGTAGCTATGGTACCACCATTTGAAGAATCCGTATTGGTTTTAGATTTTTTGGATACATTTCCAATCACACCTGACAATATGGATGCAGAAAGATCAAGTCCAGGCAAAACAAACACCTGGTGGTGATAGGGGAAAACAGAAGAGTTGTCACAACCAGAACTGAAACCTTCTTGAACTCGGAGAGATCAGATCACATCAGAGGACAGCTTATTATTATAGGGAACAAGAGTGATTATCCCAAGTAAAAGTCACCGCCAGATACTGGCTGAACTCCATCAGAGTCATCCAGGGGTTTCCAAAATGAAGATGTTGGTGAGAAGTTATGGCTAGTGGCCAGGATTTGATGCAGACATAACTGTGTTGGTGGAACAGTGCCCAGAGTGCCAAACAAGAATAAAAATTACCTCCAGCAGCTCCCCCACATCCATGAGAATGACAGGTATACCCTGGACTCAGTAGCACTTTGATTGTGCAGGTCCTTTCATGAGCTCAATGTTCTTAGTCATTGTGAACACCTATTCAAATGGCTGGATATGCATAGAGTCAAGCAATGGGACAACATTAGAAAAATTGCATGCATCTTTTGCAGTACATGGACTCACGGAAGTGTTGGCCACAGATAACAGGCCATCATTTACTAGCAGGGAATTTGAGTATTTTCTAAAGTTGAATGGTATTCATCACATAAGAACAGTTTCATACGATCCATCGCCCAATGGTCTGGTAGAAAGAGCAGTCCAAACTTTGAAGGTAAGTTTAACAAAGCAGCCCACAGCTTCACTACATATCAAACAGTGCCGGTTCTTATTTGATTATTGGACCACCCCTCATGCAACCTCAGGGATAGCTCCAGCGGAGTTCCTAATGGGAAGAAAATCCTGCACCAGGTTAAATCTTTTCTTCCCAGACCCGCAGAGAAGCATGAAATGGAGTCAGGAATGCAAATGTCTGACAAAAGACTCCACTAAGCAAGAGAGACAGTTTACTTCAGGGAACAAAGTTTGGTGTAGGAACCACAGGAATGGCCCTGACTGCGTAAGAGGCATGGTTGACATGAAGTGAGGTCCAGTGACGTATAAAACTCAGATAGGTGCTATGGTCCTGAACAAGTACATGAACCATATGAAAGCTGCAAAGTCACAAATGGTGCAAGAGTGAAACATGCCTATCTTCTGGACTGCCTTTTGAACTGTTTCAAAACCCATGGGTTCTCCCGCTCCATCAAGCATTGATGATACCTCAGAATCTGAGATGGACACAGCATATATTGCTGCCTTGATGCCTTTGCCAACTGAAGAAGAGAATGATTTTTTTCTGAGACACTCTGGGTACAAGATGTGAGTTACTTTGCCCTACAAGCTGCCTGCATCTGAAGCAATGTTGGAGGACCCTGATCCAGTGCTGAAATGCTCCAGAGGAGCTACAACAAAAAGAGCTGGTCTATGTCCTCAAGACTCAGAAGGGAGGGAGGTAATGATTATAACGAAGTCAGCCAGTTAGTCCTCATAGAATATGAGTTCTCTGATTGGGGCTGATAATCTGATTGAATCATGGAGTCCAGACTGACAGATATGCACAGGAGTGTCAGACATCCTATCCACTCTGAGACCTGGCTCTGAGGGAGCTGGATCAGTGCCAAGGACTCTCCACATGTATTTTAGTTGCCTTCAGTTCAGGCAATCTTTGGGAATCATAGTGGAGGAGGTCATGGCACAGAGATATATAATTATTCCTTGACCATTAATGTCTATTTGTGTTTAAAAATGAGCAGTACTTGGCAGAGGCAGCACAGAGAATTAATGGCTGAGTATCAGCATCAGAATTATCAGCATTTGAGTTAAATGTAGAAGCATAGTTTACTGAACCTGTGAGAGCAGCCAAGCTAAATAAATACCTTCATCTTTTTGTTCACTCATATCTTTCAATACTAATTTCATTCTTATCCTGTTACACATAACCTATCCTTCTCCTCCATAATATACTACAATATTCAATCAAAAGAGCAGATTAAAAACTTATTTTCATCATTTTGAACACACTCTCTTTGCTGTCTTCACACAAACACTTACAAGGCAAACACATCCTCTCAGGATGCCTTTGCACCTTACATTCCACACTGCAGGGTTTCAATTTATCACCTCGCTAACTTGATTTCACCTTGCTTCTTTTCCAGTGCTCAGAAAATGCTCTACAAGCAGAAACTCCACATATATCCACTACCACTCCAAAAAGCCAATTACCACTTGCAGCCTTTATTGCTGTAGGGTTAGGAGAAGTTCTTGATCTCACCTATATGGAAGAGGAAATCGCTCCAGCCAGAAAAATAACTCTACTTTGCATTTGAAGAGAATCTCTGCTCCCAGCTATCAGAAAACAGTTCAGTGGAGGACGAGGACCTCTCTCAGCTCCACTAGGACAGAGATGAAAATTTAAAGCATGAAAATTGCTCGTTTCACAAAAGAAGATTAACCAAGTATTGGAAGGCCTACAAAGGACTGTGCTACAAGTCTGCAGATGTCTGCTTGTAGCTGTGCACTGTAATTTTAAAAGATCCTGCAAGTTGCCTTGGTGAGTGTGGCCATGTTAAGGGATGTTGTAAACAAGACCAAACAGCAAGAATCAATGGGAGGAATTTTCCATGGATGTCTGAATGGTGGGTAAGGGAATTCAACTCAGCAGGAGCAAAAATTCAGTTTCCTGGTGGTGGGCTTGACTTTTTGAAATTAAGCTCTCAAACCTTTAGGTGGGTCAAAGTTTTCAACTTCCATTGTTATTTTGCATTGATTACCATGTCTTGAATGCACATTAGGAGGAAATGAGGATTGCAGATGCTGGAGATCAGAGCTTAAAAATGTGTTGCTGGAAAAGCGCAGCAGGTCAGGCAGCATCAAAGGAACAGGAAAATCGATGTTTCGGGCATAAGCCCTTCTTAACAACCCAACTTGCTGAAATTACATTCACAGGGCCATCAGCCAAAAACTAGAAACACTTGTGTTAACAAACTGCACTACCTGTATCAGGTATGTGCCGAGCCAAGTGGACTCTATTATCCAAGCTCTAGTGAGTTAAACTTTCTTCAGTAATTTAACTTCTTCTTCAAAAAATATTCCTTTGTGATAGCTCTTATAGTGTAAGTGCTGAATCTTGAATGTCAATTGTTCAGCAGAAATCTCCGTCATGTGCAGTCTGCCTTCTTGTGGTTAATTGCTAACATGGCTGGAGTTAATGTCTGGATGAGTCCATTATCCTGTCCAAGTTAAATAGCCACACTGGTTGATTTCTGCAAATCCAACCAGAGTAGGTTAGCCGATCTCAGCTTGAAGGGAAGGTAAATCAGGGATTAACCAAAAAGTGGAAATCAACAGAAAAGATTAGCAGGATTTATACACTTAATGGTAAGGTCCCAGGGAATGTTGCTGAACAAAGAGACCTTGAAGTGCAGGTTCATAGCTCCTTGAAAGTATATATGATAGGTATATAAGACAGGTATATAAGATAGTGAAGAAGGCATTTAGTATGCTTTCCTTTATTGGTCAGATTACTGAGTACAGGAGTTGGGAGGTCATGTTGCGGCTGCACAGGACATTGGTTAGGCCACTGTTGGAATACTGCGTGCAATTCTGGTCTCCCTCTTATCAAAAAGATGTTGTGAAACTTGAAAGGGTTCAGAAAAGATTTACAAGAATTTGCCAGGGTTGGAGGATTTGAGCTATAGGGAGAGGTTGAATAGGCGAGGGCTGTTTTCCCTGGAGCGTCAGGGACTGAGGGGTGACCTTATAGATGTTTATAAAATCATGAAGGACGTGGATAGGGTAGATAAACAGTGTCTTTTCTCTGGGGTGGGGGAGTTCAGAACTAGAGGGCATAGATTTAGGCTGAGAGGGCAAAGATTTAAAAGGGACCTGAGGGGCAACTTTTTCATGCAGAGGTTGGTACATGTGTGGAATGAGGTGTCAGTGGAAGTGGTGGAGGCTAGTACAATTTCAACATTTTAAAGGCATCTGGATGGGTATATGAATAGGAAGAGTTTGGAGGGATATGGGCCAGGTGGTGGCAGGTCGGGTTAGATTCAGTTGAGATATGATTAGATTACTTACAATTAGATTAGATTACTTACAGTGTGGAAACAGGCCCTTCGGCCCAACAAGTCCACACCGACCCGCCGAAGTGCAACCCACCCATACCCTACATTTACCCCTTACCTAACACTACGGGCAATTTAGCATGGCCAATTCACCTGACCCGCGCATCTTTGGACTGTAGAGGAAACCGGAGCACCCGGAGGAAACCCACGCAGACATGGGGAGAACGTGCAAACTCCACACAGTCAGTCACCTGAGTCGGGAATTGAACCCGGGTCTCAGGCGCTGTGAGACAGCAGTGCTAACCACTGTGCCACCATGCCGCCCACTCAGCATGGTCAGCATGGACAATTTGGACCAAAGGGACTGTTTCTGTGCTGTACACCTCTATGACTCTAAGACTTTATGTAGAGAAAGGTGGGCTGGTTTGGAAAGGAAAAACATAGATACAATGTAGGGTTGTGGATGGCATTTGAGGGATCCTGGATAATGGACTAGGAAACTGGGATATAGGAACTGAGATAGTGACAGTCACAGCTCAGTTGGAACAATGAAGAGTTTGAGCTGCATGTTTAGAGTGGGGAACACAATGGGACCATTAAAGGTCAGGGATAAAGAGCAATGGAACTCTTTGTGTGTGAGTGGCTGGACATAAGGATCTGAATGGGAATGGGACCTGGGGAAAATCCAGCGAAATAGTGAAAGAGCTATTAGTTACATTCAGAGATGCAAGAAAAACAGAGGGATATCAGGATCTATAGTGATAGGGAACAAGGGAATTGTAGATGAAAGTGGAAAGTCTGAATGACTCAAAGGAAACATGTACTACCACTAAACCTTTCTTTTAAATTCACTAAAGGATGTGGAAATTGCTGGCTATCCAGCATTTCTTGTCCATTTCTAGTTGCTTTTGAGAAGGTGGTGGTGAGCTGCCTTCTTGAACTGCTGCAATCTATGTGCTGCAGGTAGATCCACAAAGACGTTAGAAAGGGAATTCCAAGATATTGATCCAATGACACTGAAGAAATGTTAAATATTTCCAAGTTAGATTGGGAGGTGAAAGGAAAAAGCACCTTCATCCACCTATCACTTTCCTAGCTACCTCCACCCAACCCCACCCCCCTCCCATTTATCTCTCAGCCCCGACACACAAGCTTCATTCCTGATGAAGAGCTTATACCCAAAACATCGATTCTCCTGCGCCTTGGATGCTGCCGGACCCGCTGTGCTTTTCCAGCACCACCACCTCAAGTTAGGACGGCGAGTGGTTTGGAGGGGACCTTGAAAGTGATGGTGTTCCCATGTAACTGCTGCCCTTGTTCTTTGAGATGAAAATGGTCATATGTTTGGAGGCACTGTCTGAAGAGCTTTGCTGAATTTGTGCAGTGCATCTTGAAGGTAGTACACACGGTTGCTACTGAGCATTAGTAGTAGATGTTTGTGGAATCAAACAGTCTGCTTTATTGTGTTTGACATCCAGCCTTTTACGTATTGTTGGACTCATCTGAGCAACTGGGGAATATTTCATCACCCTCCTGACTCATGTCTTGCAGATGACATACATCTTTCTCCAAACTGAACATCAAAACAAAGCATCTCGGACAATACACAGTTCAAATGGTAGGGCCCCAGATCTGTCTGCTTGTGTTTCTCCACAGCGTAAACACACAAAATAGAACCTGAAAATTACTGTTGTGAAGTACTTAGTTAAGCCCTTTGAACCAAAAGGAAAGCACTCACTCCAGAATAAAGGCAACTAAGATCTCCGACTGACAAACAGACTCCTCCCAAATGTTAAATGTGTACCTTGCCTTTCAGACAGTTCACGTATAAGGACTCTACACACTATGCATTACAATATTGTGACACTCCATGTCAGTTCATCTGCTCTCAGTCTGCAAGTTGCTCACACAGAATCCAATTAGTTTGCTGTAATGCCTGCCTCTGGCTTGGAGGAAGGAAATGCATGTACTGTAGTCAGATTTGCAGGCAGTACAAAAATATATGGAAAGGCAAGTTGTGAGATAGTACAAACAAATTACAGAGAGATATCAATAGGTTAAGTAAGAAGACAAAATTGGCAAATTTGAAAGCATTCATTTTGGAAGGAAATGCAAAAAACAAGTTTATTTAAATGAAGAAAAACTGCAAAAAGTTGCAACACAAAGGGACTTGGGAGGTACTTGTGCACAAAACATAGAAAGCTCCTCCCTATCATTCCATGCCTGATAAAGGAGCCAAGTTCTCAAAGCTTGCAATTTCAAATGAACCTGTTGGACTATAACCTGGTGTCATTTGATTTTTGACAAAAAGCTAGCATACAGGTGCAGCCGGTAATCAGAAAAGCTAATGGAATGTTGACCCTTATTTCAAGAGGGTTGGAGTATAAGAGTAAAGGTGTCTTACTACAATTGTATAAGGTATTGGTGAGACCACATCTGGAGTTCTGTGGTCCCCTAATTTATGGAAGATTATAATTTCATTGGAGACAATTCAGAGAAGTTTCAGGAGGATGATCCCCAGGATGGAGCATGTCTTTTGAGCAAAGGCTAAATATGCTAGGACTCTACTTAGGTTTAGACAAATGAGGCTTATTCTCATGGAACCACATAAAATTCTTATGGGACTTGATAGGTGTTTGCTGACAGTTTGTTTCCCTTCATGGGTCAGAGGGCAAAGCCTCAGAATAAAGGGGTGCTGATTTAAGACTGAGATGAGGAAGAATTTCTATTAAATGGTTGAGCAAGCAAAGGGCCAAATGGTCTGCTCCTGTTTCCACTTCTTTAGTCTTACACTCTTATGATTTGCAATGTGTTTTACTGTTTTAACTATGCTAACCCATTGATTTAATCAATTCCTGATGAATGATTATCAGATCACTATCATGAACATGTTGTAATAGCATCATGAACTATGTGGAAAACTGCATACTGAAGAAGCCTATAATAATTGAAAAACTAGAAAGCAAGTTAACCTACAGATGAAGCACATTGTTGACAGTATTGAACTATGCTAATATGAATAAGACAACCCTTAATATCTTTGTTAATTCCCATATTGGAGTATGCTGAAAATACGGCTTGCTGGGAGACAGATAAATCCTTACTATGTAGCAGTTTTACTCACTGGAGAGAAATGAATGATCAAGGTGTATGTAGATTAATAGCAAGCCAAGGAAAGTCAAAGCCATGTTGCCAGAATGCCCACAAAATCTCCTAGCATAAATTGGAACACAGCAGACCTCCTAGCAGAATTTAAAATATTTAAATTGTATTCAGAACGATTATGTCTAGATTTGAGGGTATTCATTTGCAGAAAAGGAAAAGTTTGAAAATGTGATAAGGAATTAAAAACTGAGATCTAAACAAATTTAAATTGTTGGATTAACATTTAAAGAGCTAAAAGATCCTGATAAGATAGATAAAATCAGTAGACAAATTCAGAGTCAGATAAAACTTCAATATTCATAAACTGGAAGGCTTCATTTTGGCAGAAACCTAAAGAATTCGTAGGTCATTTCAAGAGTTGATTTTGGTTTTAGCAAGGTGATCTCTCACTGAAATACACAATATTGCAGATTTGATTTTCATACCAAGGTTAAACTAAAAAGTTGTGTTATTTGCACATATTATGCCTGTGATGGTTTAAAAAAAAAGTATAATATAATACCATTGTTCCAGAAACACTCGTTTAGACATACCAAAAGCATTCCTTAACAGTACTCACACCAGAGAAAATGTCCTTCTCTATCACCTCTGTAGATAGCATTAACTGTGCTTCAATTCCTAGTCCAGAGACTTAGATTCTTGGAGCCTTTCTCAGCTTTGACAAACCCTTACACGGTTTTACTCAAACATTCTTAGTCTGGAACTATTTCTAAACATCTTACTCTGAGATAATCCATTTTTTAACAAATCTAAACTAACTTCTCCCTTTCTTTGGAGCTAGTGGTGTACACATCAATCTTCGGCAACAAAAGTCCTGTAGAACTGCCTCAGACTGAAAGGATTCTATCAAAGCTATGATGTTTCTTATAACTTTAAAAGGAGTCAGAATCTTCCATCAGAAAATGTTATTAAATAGCCTGAATACCTTGTTCACTTGAAAACTCTTCAAATGTAAACAAAAACCCATTCATTTTTGGAGTCTATCTCTCCAAAACTGTTTTAACAGAAATCAGATCTCAGCTATCTGTAAAATTAATAGGGTGGTTATGGTAGGGGATTTTAACTTTCCAAACATAGACTGGGACTGTCATAGTGTTAAGGCTTTAGATAGAGAGGAATTTGTTAAGTGTGTACAAGAACATTTTTTGATTCAGTATGTGGATGTACCTGTGAGAGAAGGTGCAGAACTTGACCTACTCTTCGGAAATAACGTAGGGCAGGTGACTGAGGTGTCAGTGGGGGAGCACTTTGGGACCAGCGACCATAATTCTACTAGATTTAAAATAGTGATGGAAAAGGATAGACCAGATCTAAAAGATGAAGATCTAAATTGGAGAAAAGCCAATTTTGATGATATTAAGCAAGAACTTTTGAAAGCTGATTGGGGGCAGATGTTCGCAGTTAAAGGGACAGCTGGAAAATGGGAAGCCTTCAGGAAAGAGATAATGAGAATCCAGAGAAAGTATATTCCTGTTAGGGTGAAAGGAAAGGCTGGTAGCTACAAGGAATGCTGGATGACTCAAGAAATTGAGGGTTTGGTTAAGAAAAAGAAGGAAGCATATGTCAGGTATAGACAGGATAAATCGAGTGAATCCTTAGGAGAGTATAAAGGCAGTAGGGGTATACTTAGGAGGGAAATCAGGAGGACAAAAAGGCGACATGAGATAGCTTTGGCAAATGGAATTAAGGAGAATCTAAAAGGTTTTTACAAATACATTAAAGACAAAAGAGGAACTAGGGAGAGAATAGGGACCCTCAAAGATCAGCAAGGCGGCCTTTGTGTGGAGCCGCAAAAAATGGGGGAGATAGTAAATGAGTACTTTGCATCAGTATGTACTGTGGAAAATGAGATGGAAGATATAGAATGTAGGAAAATAGATGGTGACATTTTGAAAAATGTCCATATTACAGAGGAGGAAGTGCTGGATGTCTTGAAACACATGAAAGTGGATACATCCCCAGGACCTGATCAGGTGTACCCTAGATCTCTGTGGGAAGCTAGAGAAGTGATTGCTGGGCATCGTGCAGAGATATTTGTATCATCGATTATCACAGGTGAGGCGCTGGAAGACTGGATGTTGGCTGACGTGGTGCCACTGTTTCAGAAGGGTGGTATGAACAAGCCAGGGAACTATAGACCAAAAAGTGTTTAAAATCTGATTGAAGATTTGTAGCTCGGGTATCCGTTGTTGTGGTTCTGCTCGCCGAGCTGGAAGTTTTTGCTGCAAACGTTTCATTCCCTGGCTAGGGAACATCATCAGTGCTGTTGGAGCCTCGTGTGAAGCGCTGCTTTGATGTTTCTTCTGGTATTTATATTGGTTTGTTCTTGCCGCTTCCAGGTGTCAGTTTCCGCTGCAGTGATTTGTATATATTTGTAGATAGACCGAGGAACGAGGACATGCCACAACCAAAAGGATTAGCCACTCTACCATACGTCAGGAGCGTCTCAGAACTGACAGCCAGACTACTGCGACCCTTAGGACTCATAACAGCACACAAGCCAACATCCACGCTCAGACAACAACTCACTAGAACAAAGGACCCAATACCCAGCATGATCCAAACTAACGTAGTTTACAAAATACCATGCAAGGACTGCATAAAACACTATATAGGACAAACAGGAAGACAGCTAACAATCCGCATCCATGAACATCAGCTAGCCACAAAACGACACGACCAGCTATCTCTAGTAGCCATACACTCAGACAACCATCAACATGAATTTGACTGGGAAAACACCACTATCATAGGACAAGCCAGACAGAGAACAGCCAGAGAATTCCTAGAGGCATGGCATTCATCCCCAAACTCCATCAACAGACACATTGACCTGGACACCATATACAAACCACTACAGCCGAAACTGACACTCGGAAGCGGCAAGAACATCCATCAACAGACACATCGACCTGGACCCCACATACAAATCACTGCAGCGGAAACTGACACCCGGAAGCAGCAAGAACAAACCAATATAAATACCGGAAGAAACATCAAAGCAGCGCTTCACACGAGGCTCCAACAGCACTGATGATGTTCCCTAGCCAGGGAACGAAACGTTTGCAGCAAAAACTTCCAGCTCGGCGAGCAGAACCACAACAACTATAGACAAGTGAGCCTGACGTTGGTGGTGGGTAAGTTGTTGGAGGGGATCCTGAAGGACAAGATGTACATGTATTTGGAAAAGCAAGGATTGATTAGGAATGGTCAATATGATTTTGTGCATGGGAAATCGTGTCTCACAAACTTGTTTGAGTTTTTTGAAGAAGTAACAAAGAGGATTGATGAGGACAGAGCAGTAGATGTGATCAATATAGACTTCAGTAAGGTGTTCAAAAAGGTTCCCAATGGGAGACTGGTTAGCAAGGTTAGGTCTCACAGAATACAGGGAGAACTAGCCATTTGGATACAGAACTGGCTCAAAGGTAGAAAACAGAGGGTGGTGGTAGAGGGATGTTTTTCAGACTGGAGGCCTGTAACCAGTGGAGTGCCAAAAGGATCGGTGCTGGGTCCTCTACTTTTTGTCATTTACATAGATGATTTGGATGCGAGCAGAAGAGGTACAGTTAGTAAGCTTGCAGATGACATCAAAATTGGAGATGTAGTAGACAGCGAAGAGGGTTACCTCCGATTACAACAGGATCTGGACCAGATGGGCCAATGGGCTGAGAAATGGCAGATGGAGTTTAATTTAGATAAATGCGAGGTGTTGCATTTTGGGAAAGCAAATCTTAGCAGGACTTATACACTTAATGGTAAGGTCCTAGGGAGTGTTGCTGAACAAAGAGACCTTGGAGTGCAGGTTCATAGCTCCTTGAAAGTGGAGTCGCAGGTAGATAGGATAGTGAATAAGGCGTTTGATATACTTTGAGTACAGGAATTGGAAGGTCATGTTGCAGCTGTACAGGACATTGGTTAGACCACTGTTAGAATATTGCGTGCAAATTTGGCCTCCTTCCTATCAAAAAGATGTTGTGAAACTTGAAAGGGTTCAGAAAAGATTTACAAGAATTTGCCAGGATTGGAGGATTTGAGCTGTAGGGTGAGGCTGAATAGGCTGTGGCTGGGGTGTCGGAGGCTAAGGGGTGACCTTATAGAGGTCTACAAAATTATGAGGGGCATGGATAGGGTAAATAGACAAAGTATTTTCCCTGGGGTCAGGGAGCCCAGAACTAGAGGGCTTGGGTTTAGGATGAGAGGGGAAAGATATAAAAGAGACATAAGGGGCAACGTTTTCACATAGAGGGTGGTACATGTATGGAATGCGCTGCCAGAGCAAGTCATGGAGGCTGGTACAATTGCAACATTTAAGAAACATTTGGATGGGTATATAAGTAGGAGGGTTTGGAGGGATATGGGCCAGATGTTGACAGGTGGGACTAGATTGGGTTGGGATATCTGGTCGGCAATGACGGGTTGGATTGAAGGGTCTGTTTCCAAGCTGTACATCTCTATGACTCTATGACTCTAATTAGTGGAGACGAAATCTCAGCTTTTCTCTCTGGAGAGAAAAACAAAAGTTTGAGAGATAAAGGCAGAACTTTAAGTTTAAGATAAATCTATGCTTGAGAGATTTTTGAGATGATGAAGTTTTAGGGGATATCTCAGCTCAGCTTAGCTCACAAAGATTGATTAAGGACTGGAAGAGAAAGAAAGGAAGCAAGATGAACTACAAGCTCTGCATAATCAATCCCTTGAAAAGATTTCCAGTTTACAGAAAGATCTGGAGAACCTCACACATAAAACAAAAACATTGGCTTGAGTTCAAATCAATGCTTTTGAAAATGATAGACTTGTAAAAATCACTGGGGATTCACAGTGCACACAATGAAGAACTGCAAATCACTCATGAGATAATCCTTTTAACAATAATTGCCAGCAATGATGCTCTACTGAAAGAACTCGAGCGGGATACTAAGGAAACAAAACAGCTACTGAAACAGTGGAATTGTTCTAAGCTTCAAAGAAAACAAAAATTAAGAAAAAAGTTGAAGCAGTTGGATAGTTCTTCAAAGAATAAAATATACTGGAGAAGCAGAAGGCTAAAATTTTAATAGAATTATAAGAGTCAAGGGGAGTAAACCAGAAGCTTCAAAATGAACTGGTCTGGAGGAACAAAATAGTAAATGTCAAGAAATTTTGAATCATATGAAATAAGTTGGGGAATGTGATCAGTCAGTAGCTAATCTAGAATCATTAATTGGCTGCAGTATGTCAGGATCAGTAAATTCTGCAACAACAATTGAAATCCAAACATAAAAAAGCTAAACAACACAAATAGAAATGGCAGATAAAACAGCTAATGATTGTGGCAATCCAGAATAAGTCAACACCACAAGAAATTGATTTATTAGTACATTACTTTTACGATAGAATGAGCCACATGCTCACTTGTTTCTTAAATAGTTAAAATTTCTTTTGGAAAAGAGGAGACCATTTTGGACAGCACGGTGGCACAATGTTTAGCACTGCTGCCTCACAGCGCGAGAGACCCGGGTTCAATTCCCACCTCAGGCAACTGTCTGTGTGGAGTTTGCACATTCTCCCCGTGTCTGGTGCTCTGATTTTCTCCCACAGTCCAAAATGTGCAAGTTAGGTGAATTGACCATGCTAAATTACAAATAGTGTTAGGTGAAGGAGTAAATGTAGGGGAATGGGTCTGGGTAGGTTGCTCTTCGGAGGGTCAGTGTGGACTTGTTGGGCTGAAGGGCCTGTTTCCACGCTGTAAGTGATCAAATCTAATGATCCAACCCATCCATGCCGACCAGATATCCCTCCTGCCAGCACCCGGCCCAAATCCTTCCTATTCATATACCCATCCAGATGCCTTTTAGTGGGCAGCACGGTGGTACAGTGGTTAGCACTGCTACCTCACAGCGCTAGAGACCTGGGTTCAATTCCCACCTCTGGCAACTGTCTGGGTGGGTTTCCTCCAGGTGCTCTGGTTTCCTCCCACCGTCCAAAAATGTGCAGGTCAGGTGAATTGGCCATGCTAAATTGCCCGTAGTGTTAGGTGAAGGGTTAAATGAATGGGTTGCTCTTCGGAGGGTTGGTGTGGACTTGTTGGGCTGAAGGGCCTGTAAGTAATCTAATCTAATCTAAAAAAAATTACATGTGTACCTTGTCTTTAAGAGAGTTTGCCTTTAAAGACACAAATTGCTTTGTAAATACAATGCTGTACTCTGCCTGTCACTTAGCATGCTGTGTTCTGTGAGCTGCTCTCACAGATATTAGGTAGTTTACTGGCATGGCCATGTGCCATCCATCCAGATTCCTTAACAGAAAGGGATTTCAGTCATTCCATGTTTGGCTCACTTGTAATCACAGGCAATAATTCCTGCAAGGCAGAGGTGGGTACTGCAGATCTCAAGATTAGAGTGGTGCTGGCAAAGCACAGCAGGTCAGGCAGCATTTAAGAAGCAGGAAAATTTCGTTTCGGGCATCATTCCTGATGAAGAGCTTTGCCCAAAATGTTGGTTTTCCTGCTCTTCAGATGCAGCCTGACCTGCTGTGCTTTGTCAGCACCACCCCAATCTTCACAACAATTCTTGCAGGTCAACACCCACTATCGAGGGAGCTAACACATTCTCTTCAATTCCTAAGTTGCTCAAATTTTTGCCCCAAAACTATCCTCAATTTTAATACATGGCTGACAAAGAGTACCCCAGAGGAATGGCTGATGACCCTTAACATCCCTCAAACTAACAATAAACAGTATTATACTACTGACTATGCTTCCATCAGGGCCAGTATTAAACAGGCAATTTGTCTTCTGAAGCTGCATCTCTGCTGCTTGGACTATTTAGGAGTGCACTCCCATGCACACCTTGAAAGGTTTCTTGAATGATGATATATTTTCTGCACCCTGTATATCCTAGTTCAATTGTGATATGAGAATATAGAAGAAGTGGAGATGCACTCACCTCAGATGAGAACAAAGTGAAATCTGATGGAGATGCGAAATGAGCGAACTCTGATAATGAAGATACTGAACAAATTAAGGCAGCGACGCAATGAGGGAGACAGGTCCATAAGTACCTCAAAAGTTCTAGCTTTCAGGCTGAATGACTTTGCAAGAACATCCGTGCACAGGCAGAATTTTTCATCAGTTATGAAGTTAGCTGTTTACCTGTTAATGAATATATAGCAAGCCAAGAAAATGTTAACCACTTAAAAAAATCTAACCCATGCTGAGCAGAAATTCCATTTGATTTTACATCCTCCTTTACATCTTAGCTCTTTCCAAGCTCTACAAAACTTTCTAAGCAATAGTAATATCACCTAGCTGTAATAAGTACATTTTTTTGAACTTGTGAATGATTTAGGATACTTCATCTTTGGTATTAAGTACAAAGGATCCATTTATTTTGATTCTTGTGATCTATGTCTGTAACTTAATAAAGGAGTTTTAAATATTTAGTAAAAGGTATCTTGATGACTAGAAACTCAAATCTGAAAGATTAATTTGCATAATGTTTGCAGGCTGCTTTGTCACTTTGAAACTTCAAGGTATTTCACAAAAATGAATTACACCTAAATTGCAATTGCTCCTATAGATGCATATGTTTGTTGATATTGAAATTAATTTAGGTTTTCAAAATAATTAGTGGAAACATAATTAAGATTCAATGTTATTAAATGTTTTTATTGAGACAAAACTAGTGAGATTAATGAAATGCTATGATTTTTCTTAAAATGGATCAATTAAAAATTATAGGAGTTAAATATACTTTATTAAATTATTCTTAATAGATTTTTTTAGGATTTATAGGATTGAAACACGTTATTAAATTATTCTTAGTTTTTTTTGTAGAAGGGATGAATATGTTGCATCAAACCTCATAAGTTGTTTTATAGTCTCAAACCTAAGGAAGGGAATTTGAGAGTTAGAAATTAATCATTGCTGATGGTATCCAAACTGCATTGAAAAAGACGTAAGCAATTGTTTGCAGCAGCAAATCATGCATGAGACAGCTTTATACTGTCAGAAATGTATGATATATTCTTTATGTTATGCTTCAGTACTTCAATCAGTCCCTTTTGTGTAATTGCAGAAATGGACAGAAAAGAAATCCTAAAGGCTACCTAACTGGTAGATAAAACTGGTAGATAAAATAATGAGTGACAGCCAAGAATGAGATGAAACAGAATGACCAATATGTTGATAAATCAGCTGAAGAGTGAGAGCCACCTTTCTACAGATAAACTCTTTTGTTTGACATTTTCTGAAACAAAGCTTTATTTCAGTTCTAAAGCATTCCTTTGGTGTGGCACAAATTTATTGAGTTAATTACTGTTGATTTAACAGTCTGATTATAGCCAGGTGTTCAATCCTGGAAATAGAGTCACTTGAGATGTAACACCATTTCTGTAAGTATGATGTTCAATTAAAAATGAAAGGTTTATAAAATGTTGCACTGGAATTATAATTTCATTCTCAAACAAACCTTATTTAAACAGTGTATAACACAAGATGGAATAACAGTACTTTTTATGTTTTGTGGTAGTGATGCACGTTGAGATTCATAATGGTGCAGAATTCCATTAGCTCATTCTGATTGAAATTTCCTTCTAAAAATTACATTTAAGAGAATATCCTATTCAATATTCGAGCATCCTTGTGGAACACTGAAATCTTTAGCCTAGGCTTGATCACTCTGAAACCTTGCAAGCCCTCTTTCCAGAATTCTTAGTAAGTCACAGTTACTTTACCAGCAAGGAGAAAAAGATTGTTAACACTTAACTGGTCCTTTAGAATGGTGAGGTGAAGGGAGAGGGAGGACGTGTCATTTAGTTCAGTTGGCTGGACAACTGGTTTGCACCGCACAGTAACACCAACAGCATGGGTTCCACACCTGCACCATCTGAGGTTACTATGAAGGACTTGCTTTCTCAATCTCTCTCCTCATCTGAGACATGGTATCCCCCAAGTTAAACTGCCGCCAATTGTCTCTTTCTATTAAGACAGTAGTCCTGTGGTCTTGTAGAATCATGTTAAAAATCACACAATACTAGTTGATAGTCCAATCGGTTTATTTAGAAGCACTAGCTTTCAGAGTGCTGCTCCTTCATCAGGTAATTAGTGGGCAAGATCATAAGACACAGAATTTAGAGCAAAAGATCACAGTGTCATGCACCAGAAATGATATATTGAGCAGGCCTAGATTGCTGTTAAGTCATTCATCTTTTAGAGTGGGTTGCAGGTTTTGGGTCATTAATATGTAAATCCCAGAACTTCCTTTAAGTTATATTTATGGAAAATAAAGAGCATGAAAGCATGGGAAGGGTTAAAGCACGAAGACCACTGGCAGTCTGTGATCTGTGGAAGGCAGGATGGGATAAGAATAGTGGAATGCTCTTACACCAATTAGCAGAGTAAGGTTAAGGTTGAAAGGTCACTATGGCGAGATGGGATAACGCAAGTTTCTCTGTTAAGTGTTATTATGACAGGATTGGGACAATAAATGTTTGGGACATGACATTAAAATATCTAATTAATAGTTAGCAGAGTCAGCTTGAGACAGAAGACTATTGTAATAGATGGAATAGCTAAATATCTATCATGACAGGTTAGTCTGGAATGGAAGGTCACTGCAGCAGAGTTAGCAATAAATATCTAACCATGACATTAGAATAACATTAAGTAAAATGTACAACTAAAAAGATAATGGGAACTAACATCACCGGTTTATTGTGCAGCTAGAGTGAGGTATTTTGATTAGTATAGTTGGACGTGCTGATAAGTTAACAGAAACATGATAAAAAAAGATTTAAAAATCCACAGACCCTGAGGTTCGTGGGCATTCGAGAATCTGCTTTTTCAGTATCACAGTTTTTTGTTTGCAAATAAAAGACCTACTTCTTGAGGAACTCTCTGCTACTCCTGGTGATTCTCTATGTTTTCTCCACAACACATTCCCAAGATAATGTAAGGTTTTATTTTTAAAAAGGAGACATCTCAGCTTAGACAATGCAGCAAAGAACAATGGCAACTTTACCTTTAGAATAAAGCCTCTATGTATTCTCCACAACAGATTTGGTGTTATGAGCAGGGTTGTGCAGAGATCCATCTGGACAGAGGGCAGCAGTAACAGGGCACTTCTTGGTCCACCGGGGGCACTGCCAAGACTGACAGAATAAGGATACCCAACCAAAAAATTTGGTTAGCATTTTTGCTGTGAATTTGGACCACATTCTGTTGGCTTGAAGTGGCCCTTGAGGACTCAGGTACGGGAACCTGCCGGAGGGTCTCTCCGATTCAAGATCCAAAGGCAAGGGATAAATTGCTGCTGAAGAAGACGTGGAGAATTGGTTAAGAAAACTGTGCAGTGGGGTAAGGGGTGCGTAAGAACAGAACGTAGCAATTGTCTGAGTAAAAAATCCACGGTGGTGTATATAAGACCCTATAGAAAGATAGGGCAGAATAAAAGGGGAAATTGTTTTATAAGACCCTATAGATAGATAAAGCAGAATAAATAAAGGGAAATTGTTTTACTGGAAGCATTGATAGACCTGTTTAGAAAGATGGCAGATTACTAGTGGATGATTAAAAGTAAAATAGCAGAAAATAGTCATAGTGTTATAGTGTTACTAGACTGTTAAATGTTTTAGATAAGCCTGTAGGATAACAGGACTTTTAGAAATGAACAAGGGGTCTATTTAAGTAAGGCTCTGACCGACAGAGATTGACTTATGGCTAAGTTCTTGGCTGTTAGCAGCAAGGTTCTGTGTGTGTGTGTGTGTGTGTCTGTGAGAGAGAGAGAGAGAGAGAGAGAGAGACAGACAGAGAGAGGGAGAGCAGCTTAGCTTGCAGAATGTTTCTGTGTGTGAGAGAGCAAGAGGGAGAGGTTATAGTTTAATCATTGTGATCTGATTTGTATACAACATCGTTTATTGGTGGTTAAATGTTTGTGTTTTGTTTCCCTGGAATTCAAGATCCAGAGGTATTTTGGTTTTATGTTACACTGTAAGAATTTAAGATAGTTTTTTTTAGAGGGAATGTTTTCAAGAAATCATTAGTGATTGTTGCATTTTGAAGGTGCAGTGTTAGATTGGTTTAGGCTGAATGGATGAGAATAGATTCTTTGTATTAACTAGCTGCAATTGAGGATGTTTAGGAATTGATAGATTGGTAAGGGACAGTTGCAAGTTATAAAGTTAGGGATTACTTATACCAATGACAAAGCACTCCTGGACTTGAATGGTATGAGGAAGTGATTTATGAGAGCAAAGATAATACATTCGTTGGATTGAAATATTATCGTAGGGTGGATAAAGGGACTGCAGTTGAGATACTGAGTAAGAAATTTCCAGTGGCAAGAAATTATATTGTAAAAATATCTGAGAAATGGGAAAAAAGATTGAAGGATTTATTGTCTAAATGGCTAAAAGAAGGTACCTTTGATATACGTATGTGCAATGAGATGGAAGGACTAATTAAGAACTATAAGCCGAAAGATAAACCTAAAAATAGAAACCAAATGAGGGATCAGGAGATGGAAATATTGAAACTTTTCAGCAAAGAGGGTGAGGAACTGAAGGTAGCTTGTTACGCACCTGTGGTGACTAGGAAAGCTGCAAAAGAACAAACTGAGCAGTTACGGGAAACAGAAAAGTAGGAATCAGCGCCCCCTCTGTACCCAGATGTGGAGGAGTTGAATAGACCTCCTCCCTACTCGAATAAATAGGCATTGAAGCAGTGTCCAGTAATAAAGGGAACAGTAGAAATAGAGGGATAATTAGAATGGGATGGAAGTGCAGATGACAGAAATGAACTGAGAGAAAGAAGAGAAAGAGAGAAAAGGGACAGGCAGGAGCAAATCTAAGCTATATAATGAGAGCAAGAAAAGCTGAAACATGAGATTAGTATGCTGCGTGGGCTAAAGGAACAAAAAGCAATTGAGGAATACTCATTGCGATACGAAAGAAGGGCTGAAGAGAAAAGCAGTGAAAGTGACACAGAGCAAACAGAAAGGCATGATGAGAGACAAGGAAAGAAAAAGGCCCCAGTACCTAAAGAATGGGAGGAATTAGAAATAGCATCGGACTCAGAGCCCGAGGGGAAATTATTGAGAAGTAGTGTCGGTAAAGGGAAAAAAAGGGCCAACAGTGAAGGATGCTACGCTCATTATAAAAGAGGAAAGAACCCCACAATATATTCCTTGGGGAACTCAGGATCTGGAAGGGCTGAAGAATGCGCTGCCCAGTTTACATGAGGAAGCGGGAAAGAGGATCAGGGCTTTTGAAGATGAAACCACAGGGAGATTGCTGGCTACAGGAGACTTGAAGGCACTGCTGGTGAGGTTGGCAGGGCTCCCAAAGTTAAAGGAAATAATGGCCTGAGCCCATTTAAAATATGTGGCAGACAATCCAATGATTGATGGGGTCGGGTTTGATCGAGTGAGACAGAATGTATGGCAGGCCTTAAGAGACTGTTATCCACCCAAAATGGACCCCCAGGCTCTGAGAGGGGATCCACTGTGAGAAAGTGAAAACCCGGCTGCCTACTTGGAGAAACAGTTAAAGAAGTGGAGGCTGGAAACAGAGCAAGACATAGAGACTAATCAGTTGCTAATCACAATGTTTCGAAATTCCATCATTGAGGCAATGCCCTCCCAAGTCAGGTCAAGGCTGGAGGAGGTGGTGGGTCTGATATCATTAATGAGCCACCAGGAATTTAGAGATCATGTAGCTCATGCAGTTGAAAGGTTTGGAAAAGACAAAGAGAAACTGTTTGAACAGCAGGAAGCTGGCACAAATGCAGCTCGAAGAGCTTAAAAAGAAAAAAAAAAGAGAATGTTGAAAAAGTGTTGCCAGTAAGAACCGATACAGTAATCAACACTGGCATGAACCAAGTGCTGGCTCAAGGTGGGTTGGGGGGGGTGGGGGGGGGTTCCTATCAGGTAGTCAGACAGGGGCCAGAAAGTCCAATGCCAGCAATGGAGGTTTTCAGAGAAGCTTTCCCACAGGTGACGTATCCGGGGTAGGGCAGATTTAAACAACAGCCTAAACAGAACTGGGGTCCCCAAGGACAGGGACATAAGAATGGGGGACTAAGGTACATGATAAATAATCAGGCTCAAGGTGGGCCAGATATGATGTGCTGGGGATGCCATCAACCAGGCCACTTTAGGAGGAATTGCCCTTATTGGACGGGGCCCTCTCTGCCCTACAGTGGGCCTGTACGGCTGGAATTCCCAGTGGCCACTTCCCAAACATCTACAGGTCCAGCAGGACCTGTTAATCCATTTGGGATGTGTTAGGGATGCCCTGAGAACCTGGGTGGGAAGGGGCACTACCCTGTAGTAGCATGGAAGGCTGATCAAGAACCAGTCATACAAATTAATATAGAAGGGCGGCAGACACCGGTGATGATGGATACTGGAGCTACATACACTTGTGTATATCCACAGTATGCCTCTCACCTTCCCATGTCAAGTAAATTTGTTAAATTTGCTCAGGGAAAGCACAGTTAACTCGACTTGCAGCTTTAGTAAGATTAGAACTGGAAGGTAGGGAGTTAGTTCTGCCAATACTAGTGTCTAAAGAGATGTCAATTAACTTGTTATGCAGGGATGCTTTACTACAGTTAGAGGTAAGATTAGAGTGCATACAGCAGGGCTTGGTCGTAGAAAAGGTCAATACACAATGAGTGATGCAAGAAGTTAAAGATGTTAATGTTTATTGGATAGGGGATATAGCAAGTGATATTCAAGACATTTGGGGGATGTGGGAAGCAGAAGTGTTGACGAAGTTAACTAAAGCAAGACCACCTAAGTCTGAGCTGCACTGTCCAGTGGTATTTGATGAGTGTCAGGATGAGATGTTAGAGAGGCAGTGGCAGCAGGAAGTCACTGCTCCACATTTGAGAAATGAAGCAATAGTATTAGGGAGCAGGGAATGATCCTGCAAATAGAGAGAAATGCATTCCTGGAAAAGTGGCATAGAGTACCAGATGCCGCACCACATATAACCTTACTGGTAAATAAGAGATATCAATCTAAAGACTTAGGACCTATGATCAGGCATGTAGAAACAGTTAGGGAATGGCATATGCTCGCGACAGGGGTTTGGGAATCCAGGGGTGGCAGTATATTAAAATCCTAGCATGCTGCAACTTGACAGGGGATCCGAAGAAAGCCAAGGTACCACCCCAGTGGACCATGCCAGTGACAGTGGAGGAAGATGATCAACATGGTAATGGGTAATTGGATGCATTACCAATCACTTTGTGGTCACAGCATGGTACAGATCTGGGGAGAGTGAAATCAGTTAGCCCAATGGAGATAAGGTTGAAATCAGAAGCTGGGACAGTAGTGAAATTTCTAATGAATGAAGTTATCCCAAGGTTTGGTATACCATCAGAAATTAGTTCAGACAATGGGCTTGCCTTCATTCATAAAGTAGTTAAGTTGGTGTTAGATTAGATTAGATTACTTTTAGATTACTTACAGTGTGGAAACAGGCCCTTCGGCCCAACAAGTCCACACCAACCTGCCGAAGCGCAACCCACCCATACCCCTACACTTATGCCTTACCTAACACTACGGGCAATTTAGCATAGCCAATTCACCTGACCCGCACATCTTTGGACTGTGAGAGGAAACCGGAGCACCCGAAGGAAACCCACGCAGACACAGGGAGAACGTGCAAACTCCAAACAGTCAGTTGCCTGAGTCAGGAATTGAACCCGGGTCTCAGGCGCTGTGAGACAGCAGTGCTTACCACTGTGCCATCGTGCAGCCCATAAATTGTAGTCTTTGAGAATCAAACAGAGATTTGGGTCCATGTATCATCCCCAGTCACAGGGTATGGTGGAAAGGATTAATAGGATATTGAAAGCCAAATTAAACAAGATCTGTGCAAGCAGCAACCTTAATTGGGTTGATGCACTGCCACTGGTGCTAATGAGTTATCGTATGCAATCTAATCACATGACCAATTTAACACCACAGGTAGACCTATGCCAATGCCCAGGTGGAGAGGCCTATACGAAAGGCCTAGCTTGGAGCGGTTAAGCTTCGAACTTAAACAATATATGCAGCAGCTAACTATGATACATGAGACTATCCACCTGCACGAATCACAAAGGGAACCAATACCTGTCAACGAGGAAAGACCTATTAAATCCAGGGATTGGGTGTCAATGCATGTTTTTTGAAGATGCTGGAATGAACTGAGGAGAGAGGGACCTTTCATAGTGACTAAGGCATCACCTACCGCCATCCAAGTGGAAGGATGATACATATAGTACCACCTTAATTATTGTACTAAAGCTTTCCCACCAGCACAAACTAACTCTAACACTGAGGTAAGTGGAGCTGAGGCCAAGGAACTTAGACACAGGCAGGCCACACAGGAGGCTAGTACCCCTCAGCAGGGTTCCGAACAAGGTACAGGTGAAGTTCTTGGGGATACTGATCATTCCAGAAATGATTGTGATGAAGATTTGGAGCAGAGTTCTCCTGGCAGCAGAGATGGGGAAGACATGGAGGATGCCTTGATAGCTCCCCCTCTCTGATGCTACGCCTGCATACTCAGACTTGGAGACCAGTATCTTGGCAGAACTGGACTGATAATGCCAGAGTCATTCAGGCTGGGAGGCAAAGACTTATTAGAAGTGCAGACTTTGCTGCTCTAACATGGGTACGTGCCCGTGACAATCACTGGTATCAATGGGCAAACTATACAGCCATAATGATGGCTAGACAGGACTGTTTCTTGCGTACAAAGGCAACTCCCTCATACTATATTGTCCCTATGCCTTGTAACTCGACCACCTGTACTCAATGCACTCTAGCCGATCTCTTAACCTGGATGATTCATCAACTTACAAGCAATCCCATTGCCCATTTTGGTGCCTCCTACTTCAGGCCTCTATGTTCTATCAGCAGGATGATGTGGGCAGGCAGCATATCCAACGGTATATAGTACCCTATGGTCCATCAGTAAGACTAATTACATGTATCTTGTGGCTGCTTTCAGGATATGGGAAGGGTTGAGTTTTGAATGCTTTAAGCAAAATGGCTCCACACCAGTCGGCTATTTTAAGGGTCTTTGCGGGAATACAATTGAACTCGAGGTGGACACCACATTTGGAGCTGTTTTAAATTCTCAACACATTCTACTGGCAGATACTTGGTGGCTGTGTGGTAAGAAAGGAGGGTTGCGCCCGATACTGCCCAGTGACTGGAGTGGCAGCTGTGCCCACGTAATGCTCCTGTACCAGGTAGTTAATTCACAACATGCGCAGCTTGATGCAATGTCACAATCAGCTTTGTGCCGAACTAAGCGAAGGTATTTCCCTGTTCTGACAATGCGGATTGATAGCATAGGACAGCCAAGAGGTATTCCTAATGAGTTTAAGACGCGCAATGAGATTGCCGCAGACAAGGAAGCTCCCATCCCAGTGATAGGGGTTAGCAAGAATGCTGAACGGATTAATTACATTTATTACAACCACTAGAGATTTATCAATTATACTGACAATGCCCTTGAGGCTTGGGAGAACAATTGGATGCTACTACCAAAATGACATGGCAAAACAGATAGGCCTTAGATTGGATACTGGCAGATAAAGGCAGTGTTTGTGAGATGTTTGGGGAGAATTGTTGTACCTTTTTAGCTAACAACACTAGCTGTGGTGGATCTATTACTAAAGCAATGGAAAAACTAAAGAATCCAAGATGGGAGCTAAAAGACAATGTGGGGTTTGGTCATCAAGCTTTTGATTGGCTGAATAATATATTAGGGTCTTGGGGAGCATGGTTTGTTAAGATGGGTCTTATTGTAGGTGCAGTTTTGCTTGTTGTCACCTTCATTTTTTGATCGCTTTAACTTTTATTAAGTACTTTTTAGTTTGCGTCACTACACGGCAACTTGGGGTCATTTCAGCTACCCCAGGAAGTACTTATTCCTCTGACGGAACTCCACCACTATACTATTATGATCTGACAACCGCCATGGTGCAAGGAATATGTGCACATGGGGACATCAATGATATTTCTGAAGAGTGAGCGGGTCCTAGATCATGAGGGATCTTGGGTCTTTTTTCCTATTCTGGTTATTAGAGGACAGGTTTTTGGCCCAAGGGACCCCAGGAATGGACGAAGAACCATTTAAGTCTCAGACTTGGAAAATTATTTAGTCTGTGTTGGGACCTACATTGTATGTATTGGGTACAAGAAGGGGTTGAGCTTATTGTCTTCTTTTTCTAGGTGAGACCAATAGGTCTCAAAAGGGGTGAATGTGGAATATAAAGAGCATGAAAACACGGGAAAGGTTAAAGCATGAAGACCACTGGTAATCTGTGGTCTGTGGAAGGCAGGATGGGATAAGAACAGTGGAATGCTCTTATATCAATGAGCAGAGTAAGGTTAAAGCTAGAAAGTCACTATGGCGAGATGAGATAACACAAGCATGTTTCTCTGTTAAGTGTTATTATGACAGGATTGGGACAATAAATGTTTGGGACATGACATTAAAATATCTAATTAATAGTTAGTAGAGTCAGCTTGAGTCAGGAAACTATTATAATAGATGAAATAGCTAAATACCTATCATGACAGGTTAGTCTGGAATGGAAGGTCACTGTAGCAGAGTTAGCAATAAATATCTAACCATGACATTAGAATAACATTAAGTAGAATGTACAACTAAAGAGATAGTGGGAACTAACATCACAGGTTTATTGTGCAGCTAGAGTGAGGTACTTTGATTAATATAGTTGGACATGCTGATAAGCTAACAGAAACATGATAAAAAAACGGTATAAAAATCCATGGATCCTGAGGTTCATGGGCATTCGAAAATCTGCTTTTTCAACGTCAAAGTTTTTGTTTGCAAATAAAAGACCTACTTCTTGAGGAACTCTCTACTACTCTGGTGATTCTCTATGTTTTCTCCACAACACATTCCCGAGATAACATAAGGTTTTATAAAAAAAGGTGACATCTCAGCTCAGACAATGTAGCAAAGAACAATGGCAACTTTACCTTTAGAATTAAGCTTAGAATCAGACATCAAAGAAGGAGGCCATTTAGGCCAACCCACTTTGCCTAAGTTTTCCTTTGAAAAAGTTATCCAGTTAGGAATATATCCTTGTTTTCTCCCCCAATGTTTTTTAAAAAATATTCATTTCTCCTTATTATCGCAGACCAGAATTTCATGAAGCTGTACCGACATGTGAGCCCTTAAAAAACCGTGACCAGGACCAGTTTTTGGGACTCCCAACCCTATTCTCAGGTTTTTAGGAGTGTTGTCTCAGGGTTTGGGCTGATTTGAGTCATGAACTTATACCTGGCATTCCCAAACTGGCCAGCTCCATTGCACATCCAACTTTCAAAGGGCCCTGGTCCATGGTTCCGCAGAAGTGACCTGAACCATAATTTGCACCATGGAAACCTTTTGGATATTAAGTGCAAAAGATCCTTCACCTAGCACCAAGGAATCCCCTATGGCCATCCACATGCCAAGTTATGACCCTGTCATGCCAATTCACCTACTATAAACTCGATGGAAACACTGAACCCTTTAATAGCAGCTTGATATCTTTCAAAAAATTGACAGTCATTTGTTCGCAACTTTTGCTACATAATTAATTTCTACTGTGGGGCAATGAAAGTCTTCATCGTCCAGTCCATTTAAAGTTCTAATAGCTGAATCTACAAAGTACTTATATGGATGGCTAGATTAACATTTCTTGTTAACGAGCCAGAGGTCAGTTATGAAGCAATCACATTCCTGGGGCTCTGGAGTCACAGGTAAACCAAACTTTATTCCTAAAGGACATCAATAGACCAGATGTGTTTTTACAAAATCAGCAATGGTTACTTGGTGTTCCAAACTGCTGTTGAATTAAAATCCTGCCATTTGACTTGATGAGGGTCAAACCGCATATCCTCTGCAGCTGTGGATTGCAAGTATATTGTCATTATCACTGTCCAACCACCTTCCCTTGAAACCACATGTGTAATCAGACATTATGAGATTGATAATGATTAGTCAGCCCACCTAACAATCAAACTGAGGGTTAGATAGTTCAAGGGAATAATGGTTGACTGGATGTTTATGTAGAAATGCATAGTGAGGTATGGTTAAGTAACTAGATGGCCATTAGAGATATGAAGCAACTGAGTATGGAGATTTGTGGTCATTGCTAGGAGTGTGGAGTATGTAGGCCACGGAGCATATGGGAAGGGGCATAACATATGACATGTGAGGCATGAGATGATATGAATGTGGCATCAGTAGTTTATGGGAGCTGGGTGTTTGGTGAGGGCTGCAGGGTCTTTTTTTATTGCAGCTGAATTATAATCCCAAGGTTGACTTCCTAAACAACCACCTCCTCAAATGATTCTTCTTCCCACAAGCAGGAGGGTGCATCAGATAAGTCACTTTAAAAACCCTCCTGACTACTTTGTATGGATCATTCAATTTTGGTTCCAAAGGGTCACATTAAAAAGGCAACCATAACAATACTTAGTCTTACATTTGAAAAATTCTAGTTGCTCCATGTTTATTTGCCCATGCTTTCATTTTTGCTTGTGAAATATTCATGTGCTCTTGTGCTTTCCCACATGCGACATGCATTTAATAGACATGTAATCCAATAATGAGGATGGATCTTTTTGATTCAAGAACTTTTCCAAACTAATTTTAATAGATTTCTAATCTCATAGTCATAAACCAATTAAAATTGATTAAACCTAGTAACTTAATTTGGAGAATTCCCAGCAGCAAACAATAATAAATCTCGCTCCTTATCCCAGTCCTATGAGGATTCCTGACGGTTTACCATAATCATAGGAGTCTGATGATTTCTCTACTGTGTTAGTGATTTCATTTGTTTTATACCCAAAATGTTGCTAATTTCCTGGAAAACTTCAGAGATAGAATTAGAACCTGATCAGATTCTGTCTGAATTGGTACCCATTATGAGAACAAAACTGAACTTTCTTTTCCATTACAACCCTAATTGTGATGGCTCTTGAAGGAATGGTTTCTGAGAATCAGGTTGCTGTATCCATATTGTAAAGGTGTACTGATAATCTCCTTTCATGTTTTGATGATTGTCCTACAAAACCTATTAACACTTAACTAAATGCTTCTTCAAAAACTGGTATGGCTATTGAAGGTGCTGGTTTAATTGCGTATTGAAGTTTTTTCTATTACCTGAAATGTATGTCATGTTTTACAAAACTGTATGTCATGTTTATAAAATCTTGGTTATGTAAAATGCCTGTTTATTGATGATTACTTATTTTATATTCCTACATATCTAACAATAGGAATTTCATGTGCCGCTTGTAATTTTTCCTTATAGTATCTGGGCAGTATCATTAACTGATGAACAATAATCCATTCTTTGTTTGCAGATCTGTGAGGATGCCTCCGCTTCCTCTTCAGAACTCCATCTTTAATTAAATATCCCTAGGGAAATCCTTCAGTCTATTGGTTCAACTATTCAATGTAAAAATTGCTCAATTTACTAGAATAAATCTTGTGATAATGAATGCCTTATCCTGCATGTAAAATGATGAAGTCATTTTGTTGGATGTGGAAGGATCCTTGAGAACCGTGGATGGAGGTGAGGAGGGGAGGTGTGGGTGGAGGGTTTGCACCTCTTGCGTTGGCAGGGGAAGGTGCCAGGGATGGCATGTGGGCTGGTAGGGGCATGGATCTGACAAGGGAGTCAGAGAGAGAATGGTCTCTCTGAAATGCAGATAGAGGCGGGAGGGAAATATATTGCTTGTGGTGCAGTCTGTTTATAGATGGCAGAAGTGGCAGAAGATGGTGCGATGTGTTCAGAGGTTGATGGGGTCGAAGATGAGGACCAGGGTGGTTCTGTTCTTGTTGCGATCCGAGGAGTGGGGTCCAAGGCAGAGATATAGGAAGTGGAGGAGAGATGCTAGAGGGTATTGTTAACCACATGGGTGGGGAAATTGTGGTCTTTAAAGAAGGAGGCCATCTTGGATGTTCTATGGTGTAATTGATCCTTCTGGAAGCAGATGCGGTGGAGGTGGAGGAATTGGGAATAAGGGATGGCATTTTTTACATGAGGCAGAGTGGACGGAGTTGTAGTCCAAGTTAATGTGGGAGCTGGTGGGCTTGTTGTAGATGACTGTGGTTAGTCAGTTGCCAGAGATGGAGATGGAGACGGAGATGGAGAGGTCCAGGAAGGGGAGGGCAGTGTCAAGGTGGTCCAAGTGAATTTGAGGTCGGGATGTTGGTGAAGTTGATGAACTGTTCAACCTCATCATGGGAGCATGAGGTAGCATCAACACAATCATCAGTGTAGCGGAGGAAAAGGTGGGGAATTGTAGAAGGAGGTGTCTCTGAGTTGACACTTTGCTTCAGCAGTGTACAGGTTGGTGTGTCAAACTACCACAGTGCCCCCACCTCCCTTGTCTGCTGGTTTGGTCTGCTTTGGTCCAAATTCCCCAAAGGATCCTTCCACATCTGACAGAAATTTACTTGTAATTCCACATACGTCATCTCCTATATCCATTGCACCCGATGAAATCTCCTTTACACTGGGGAGACAGGATGCCAACTTACGGATGCCACCCAATGCCTGGAGGGGAAACACTTCATTTTCAGCCGAGGCCCTGCAATCATACGGGATCAATGTAGAATTCACCAGTTTCCTCATTTCCCCTCCCCCACCTTATCCCAGTCCCAAGCCTCGAACTCAGCACCACCTCTTGACCTGTCCATTTTACTTCCCACCTATCTGCTCCACCCTCTTCTCTGACCTATCACCTCCCCCCACCTTTATCTACCTATCACATTCCCAGCTACCTTCCCCCAGCCCCACCCCACTCCCATTTATCTGTCAGCACCCTTTGGCCCACAAGCCTCATTCCTGTTGAAAGGCTTATGCCAGAAACATAGATTCTCCTGCTCCTTGAATGTTGCCTGACCAGCTGTGCTTTTCCAGCACCACACTCTTGACTCTGATCTCCAGCATCTACAGTCCTCACTTTCGCCCTGTTAGAAAGCCTGTATGTTTCTCCCATAAATGATTTTTCTTTTTCTGCATCTTGGTTTCCTGAACTGAGGTCACTCATCTTTGTGTTAATATCTCAATTAACCAACAGAGCCCTGTGTCCACCTTTCCCTAGCTTTGAATCCTTTTCCAATGTTCTATAGCCTTCAAAATCAGATTCCAATCCATTCCAAATTGCATATATGTTTCTGTAATGGTTACCAAATCATTAATATTTATTATTATTTGTGTTCTAAGCTTTTCTGTTTTGTTTCAAATGGTACATGCATTCAGATATGGAGCCCTTAGGACACAAGAACATAAGAACTAGGAGCAGGTGTAAGGATTTCATCCCCTCAAGCCTGTTCATCCATTCAATATAATCACAGCTGACCTCATCTTCCCTCAACTCCACTTTCTTGCCTACTTCACATAACCCTTCAAACCATTACGAGCTAAACTTCTGTCTCTCTCCTCTTTAAATTTGCTCGATGTCTCTGCTCTCACTGTTCTCCGGGAAAGTGAATTCCATCAATTCATGAATCTTTGAGAGAAGTGACTTCTCCTCATCCGCTACCCACCCCTTCCCCTGAAACCATGACTTCTCCTTCTAGGTTGTCCCACTTGAGGAAGCCTCCTCTCTACATCAACTTTGTCAATCTTCCTTCACATCTTATACCTCAATTAGATCTCCTTTCATTCTTCTAAACTCCATAGATTATAGGCCTGAACTGCTCAATCACTCCTCAGATGAATATCATCTGAGTTGATTTATCTTTGTTCTTTTTGTAACTTCCAGCCTTATCTGTTGATTTACTCTTAGATTTGTATTCCCTGTCCCTGCCTGTTGCAATTTGTATATCCATGTCCCGTATTAATGATTTTTCTTTTGACGTTGAATCCACACTTTGATTCACCATATCTTCCCAAATTTGATTTTTTTCACCCTCTATTTCATTTACAATTTTCTCTACTTGCCTACTTATGCAGCTTGCAAGACCACAGGCCCCAGCATGATTCGGAGAGCATTCCAATTGTACAGAAGCCATTTGCCCAGTAAGGGTGCCAGTAGCCCATGATCTGGAGTCCACTTCACCCACACCATTCTGCAAGCCATGGTCTCATCTCTCCAATCTAATTTGCCACTCTCAGTCAAGCAAGTCATCTGACAACACCAAAGGCATTTGACCAGTCAGGCCCTTGGCCCTATTCAGATTTGGGGATCCATTTCTTTCGGTTCTGGGGGGAGAGTGGGGTTAGGTCCATAGTCTGTTAGAGCTCTCCTACTAAGTCAGTCCAGGTGTGGGCCACAGTCACTGCCGGTTTGAGAGTCAATTCCACAATAACTTTACAAAATGACTGTTACCATGTACAAACTGGATGGAGTCAATCACTTCTTTCTTCAGGGATGTTGCAAAAATCTTGGATATTGATTGGATGTTAAAGTCCTGCTAGGGGCAATTACAGTGATCATGTTGCCCTGATTAAGTGTTGCCACCATTTGGTTTCAATTTGCACTTTATTGTAGATCATGAATGATCCAATAATACCAATTAAAATTGATGGCTTCAGGCAGCCATGAGTATTAGCTTATGCCCTGCCTTTCAACATGATCATGGCTGATGTGCTACATAATTATAAAATGTAAATTTACAGGAAAAGCACCCTCCTGAAGCTGTCTTCCAGCCTCCTGGGGAGAAACAGCAGGTAAAGATTGTCCAAGGATACAGAAAAAATGATAAAACCGTGGATCTATAGATCTTGTTGCCACTTTCATCAACTCAGAGATAGTGCAGACACTGATTAAGGATATTCTGCCTCAGCATCTCTGAACTATGCTGTAGGAGAATATGTGAACAGAAGGGCAAGGTGTTATCCCATGCCAATAGCTGTCAAGATCACAGCTGCACTGAACATTTATACAAGTAGCTCATTGCAAGGATTATCTGGGGACATGTGTCACATCTCCCAATCCTCAGCCCATAAATATATCCGAGATGTTACTGATGCCATTTTCTCCAGAACGTGGATCTTCATATCATTCCCCCATGATGAAGAGATTGCAGAAGCTCGGATAGTGGGATTCTCCTGCATTGCTGGGTACTCTAGGGGAAAGATAGTGTTGATTGTACCCACATTGATTTGAGACAGACCTCTCAACAACCTGCAAAGCTCATCAACAGAAAAGGCTCTTACGCCATCAATCTTTGAATTATATGTGACAAATGATGCCACATTCTGGAAATTTCCACCAGGTATCCTGTGATCTGCATGATTCTTACATACTGAAGAACTCAGATTCCTGCCTCCTTCCAAGGTCTTCAGGCCCTCCAGAGAGAAAAGGGGTAACCCTTTCAAACATGGCTCAGGACACGTTTTGAAGCCCGCAAATGTACACACAATAGGAAAAGCAGGACAAGTAGAGTAGTGATCTCAGGTTTGCTACCGGTACCATGAGATAGTGAGATGAGGAACAGTCAGCAAATGCTGTTTAACACGCGGCTGCAAGGCTGGTACAAAAGGGAGGGCTTCAGATACCTCGACCATTGGGATACCATCTGGGGAAGGTGGACCTGTACATGAAGGACGAGTTGCACCTGAAATGGAAGGGCACAAACGTCCTGGGTGGGAGATTTGCTCGTGTGGTTCGGAAGGGTTTAAACTAGTTTGGCAGGGGTGTGGGAATCAGAGTCACATGTCTGAGAGGGGGTCAGTTGCAGATGGGGTAGTGACAGGATGTATCGAGTCTATCAGAAAGGTTTCTCACACGATGAAACGAAGGGATTGGTAAAAGTGTGTCTGCTTTAATGCAAGGAGTGTCCGAAATAAGAGTGACGAATTTAGAGCATGGATCAATTTTTGGGGCTACAAGGTTATGGGCATAATGGAAACAAGAGGCAGGAATGGTTGCTTGATGTTCCAGGGTTTAGAATATTTAAAAAGAACAGGGAGATTGGAAAAAGAGGAAGGGGTGTAGCATTGCTAATCAGAAAGTCCATCACAGCTACAAAATGAAGTTTATTGAGGAAGGTTTATCTACTGAATCAGTATGGGTGGAAGTTAGGATCAGCAAGGGAACAGCCACCGCATTGAGGTTTTCTACAGACCACCTAATAGCATTAGAGAGATTGAAGAACTCATAGGCAGGCAGATTCTGGAATAATGCAGAAGTAGCAGGGTTGTTGTTACGGGTATTTTCAACTTTCGACTGGAACCTCATAAGTGCAGATGGTTTGGATGGAGACGTTTTTGTCAGCTGTGTTCAGGAGGGCTTCCTTACTCAGTTTGTAGACAGACCGACGAGGGGAGAGGCCATTTTGGATTCAGTGCTCGTCAACTAGCCAGGGCAGGTGTCAGATCTTGCGGTGGGAGAGCACTTTGGTGACAATGTTCACAACTGCCTCACATTTAGCATTGCCTTGGAGAGTGAAAGGAGCAGTTACCAAGGGAAGATATTTAACTGGAGAAAAGCAAATTATGACGCCATCAGACAGGAGTTGGGAAGTACAGACTGGGAGCAATAGTTCCACAGAAAGGGCACAGCAGACATGTGGAGACTATTTAAGGAGCAGTTGTTGTAAGTGATGCACAAATTTGTTCCTCTGAGACAGGTAAGAAGGGGTAAGATTAAGGAACCTTGGATGATGAGAACAGAGGAACTTCTCATCAAAAGGAAGAAGGCGGCTTACGTAAGGCGAAGGAAGCAAGAATCTAGCACAGCTTTAGAGGATTACAAGCTTGCTAGAAAGGAGCTCAGAAATGGACTGAGGAGAGCCAGGTGGGAGCACAAGAAAGACTTGGCAAGAAGGATTAGGGAGAACCCAAAGGCATTTTACTCATGCGTGAGAAATAAAAGAATGATCAGGGAGAAGGTAGGGCCGGTCAGGGATGGCGGAGGGAACTTGTGCATGGAGTCTGAGCAGACAGGGGAAGCCCTACATTAGTTTTTGCTTCAGTTTTCACCAAGGAAAGGGAACTTGTTGTAAATGAAAATTTAGAGGAGCTGGGACACAATTTTGACCGGATCAGGATTGAAGAAGTTGATGTGCTGGAAATTTTGGAAAACCTTAAGATTGATAAGTGCCCAGGGCCAGACCAGGTTTATCCTAGACTGCTCCGGGAAGTGAGAAAGGAGGTTGCTAAGCCACTGGCGAGGATAATTGCCTCCTCACTCTCCATGAGATTGTACCGGAGAATTGGAAGGAGGCAAATATTGTTCCTTTTTTTCAAGAAGGGTAATAGGGAAATCCCTGGCAATTACAGACCAGTCTGTCTTACATCTGTGATCAGCAAAGTTTTGGAAAGAATTCTGAGGGATAGGATTTATGACTATTTGGCAAAGCATAGTCTGATTAAAGGCAGTCAGCATGGCTTTGTGAGGGCAGGTCATGCCTCACAAATCTTATTGAGTTCCTTGAGGAGGTGACAAGACAGGTCGATGAAGGGCGAGCAGTGGATGTGGTGCATATAGACTTCAGCAAGGCATTTCATAAGGTTCCCCATGATAGGCTCATTCATAAAGTCAGGAAGTATGGGATACAGGGAGATTTGGCTTTTTTGGATTCAGAATTGGCTGGCTGACAGAAGGCATAGAGTTGTTGTAGCTGGAATGTATTCTACATGGAGATCAGTGTGGAATGGGGTCCCGCAGGGCTCTGTTCTTGGGCCTCTGCTCTTTGTAGATTTTATAAATGACTTGGATGAGGAGGTTGAGGGGTGAGTTAGTAAATTTGCAGATAACACAAAGTTTGGAGGCATCGTTGACAGTATAGAGGGCTACTGCAGGCTGCAGCGCGACATAGACACAGAGCTGGGCTGAGAAATGGCAGATGGAGTTTAACCTGGATAAATGCAAAGTGATGCATTTTGGAAGGTCAAACTCAAATGCTGAATACAGGATTAAAGACAGAATTCTTGGCAGTGTGGAGGAACAGAGGGATCTGGGTGTGTAAGTACATAGGTCCCTCAAAGTTGCCACCCTAGTGGATAGGGTTGTTAAGAAAGCATATGATGTTTTGACTTTCATTAACAGGGGGATCGGGTTTAAGAGCTGCGAGGTTTTGCTGCAGCTCTACATGTGTCTGCTGAGGCCACACATGGAAAATTGCATCCAGTTCTGGTTGCCTTACTATAGGAAAGATACAGAGGCTTTGGAGAGGGTGCAAAGAAGGTTTACCAGGATGCTGCCTGGACTTCAGAGCTTGCCTTATGAAGAAAGGTTAAATAAGCTTGGACTTTTCTCTCTGGACAGAGGGAGGAAGAGAGGAGACCTGATCGAGGTATACAAAATAATGAGTGGCAGAGATAGAGTCAATAGCCAGAGATCTTTTCCCAGGGCAGAATTGACTGGTATGAGGAGTCATTGTATGAAGATATTAGGAGGAAGGTATAAAGGAGATGTCAGAGGTAGGTTCTTTAAGCAGAGAGTTGTGAATGCATGGACTGCGTTGCCAGCAGTGGTGGTGGAAGCAGAGTCATTGGGGAATTTTTGTGACTGCTGGACACGCACATGGATAGCAGTGAGTTGAGGGGTGCATAGGTTAAGTTAGTATATTTTACATTAGGATTAAACCTCAATACAACATCATGGGCCAAAGGGCCTGTTCTGTGCTGTACTTTCCTATGTTCAATCTATGTTCTAACAATTATACAATGCTGCTCATGCTTCCATCAAAACTATGGTGGAAGATCCTTTCTGCTGTTAAAGTTTTGATACCTGGACCACTCTGGTAATCTGCATTGTAGTGGTAATCTGTGCTTTTCACAAAAAATTAGATGTCCCAAGTTCAGACAAAATGAGGTCTAGGTGACAGTAATCTTCTCAGGATGCAGATGAGGCTGAGGATCACGATATATGTCAGGAGGGCTATTCAAGAGAATACGACAAACAAATGCATGATTAAAATCAAGAGGTCATAGAGAAGCTGATTGAAACTTGCTTCCAGGATGAATGAGCTGATTTTGGACTTTATTTTATTGCCCTACAGTCTTTCAAAAATCTGCCAAGCAGATCCTGCTTTGGGCAAAAGACATGCAGACCTGGTTATTTTTGCATTCCTTGGCATTTTGTTTTGCTGAATAAATGTTTCCTTATTCATGTGATTGTCTGCTCAATATTATCACCTGATCCCAGTTTTGATTTTCCACAAACAACACATCTTACATAATTGTTATACAGCAATAGCTCATCAAACAATGCACTAAGGTGCTAAGCTAGGCAACTCTAAAGGCATCTAACCAGATATGATATCTGAGTGATGTGCATTGTAGACCTTTTAGTAGCCACCAATGTGGCAGGAATCCTGAGGAATCTCCTTCAGACTTTTCCATCATTGGTAATCTTCAATGTTACAGAGTGTGTGAACATTCTGCTAAATTGTTCTGAAATTTCTTGAGCATCATCCAGGCCCTAACTGGACCTGCGAGAGGCAACATGTTGTGCAACTTCTCTCAGTAGACCAACGTTCTATGAGAGCGCCGACATGTGAACTGCTCATTGTACAACTCTCTAATAGCTGATGCACAGAATGGACTATTCCCTGCAGAGAATCTCTGATTCTGTTATCACTCATGACTTGGGTGTGAGTGTGGAATGATGTGAGTAGGCCAATGACTGGCATATTGTGTGCACATAGCAGTGTGGTCCAGATCAAAGTGCAGCGTGTTAGCAACAATCCCTGCATTGTGACTCAAAGCATTGCAATGACTGGATGCTGTCTGCAATCAAGAAGTTGCTTGCTCGTGAGAGATGAGCAATGCTTGGTCATTCCAATTCTCTCATCTTTACGATGTCTGAAGAAGCTGCTCATCGCTCACATGGGTATGACTTAACAAGGGCAGACTATGAAAATAAAACCATCGCTGACATTTTAACAGTGCAGGAGTGCATGTTTATCCATAGAAGTGATTGGTGACTTGCAATAATGTTTTATCCTTACTACGTTGTGCCCGGAGTATGTTTTCTTCTTCCTCCGTCTGCCACTATATTTAAGTACTATCCTGACTTATGTGGTTAGGCTGGAGGGAGCCTGCTCTGGTTGATCCTATTGACTTGGAAGACTTGGGCAATCATCATCTTATGCCTTTGGGCCTTGAAGGTCTATCAGAGTCGGCTGTCCAGATGCAGACTCACCCTCATCAGCTTGAATTGCTGCAAGTTTGCAATCACAGACCATCAGAGTGGGGCGAGGTGGTGGGGCCGATATTTGTTGGCTGTGATTTGGTGGAGGTATGCAGCATCTTTTGCGGAAACTTCTGGGTCCTGTCTGTCTCAGATTCAGCATTTGGGGATTTGCTGATACCATCTAGCAGAGAGGAAGGGTGAGTGAGGTCAAGGTCCCTCTTCCCTGTGGCCTTGCCATTGATGCTGAGTGTCTAAGGCTGAGGTAATAGAGTGCAGGTCCATGCACATATCCAGCAGCCAATAAGTATTATGAAATACAAAGATTTCTATGGTAGTTGCCAACCTGTTCATAGAGACAGCCAGATACATGCATGTCAGAGCCAGGATGATACAGATAACATTGTTAGATTGCTCCAATCTTCCAGTTATCTTACGGAGTACCTCTGCCCAACTTGACTGTCACTGTAGGTTGACCAAGTCATTAATGATGAGAACACAGGCACATTTTCTGACTGGGATTGAGGAGGTACCTGGTTTCCAGCAGATTTTGACTGTCAGGGACATGGAGTATTTCTTCCTTAACCAGCTGAGCTGTCTCAGTGACGTATTCACCAGCTTGTGCTCCCAAGTCTAGTCTAGGAAGAGAACCTATTGATGTGAAAGTCTGAGCAGGTGGAGAGTGCAGATGGAAGCTTTACTGGTGCTTCCTTTGAGCGTTCAGTGGCACCCTCAGAAGTGGAGGCTGGAGCTGAAGGTCAATGGTGGAAGCCTCTTTATAGATGTTTGTTGGGTTCCACTACTGCCAGCCTGAGAGAAGAGAATGAATCAGTTACAGAAAATGAAGAACAGTCTGTGCACATTAAAAATCAGTTAACATTGGTGATAATAGGAGAGCAGAGCACTACAGCACAATAAAGCTTGTTGGGTTGGCTCCCATTGACGTCTGTCCATCCCCAGAGAAGCAGTTGTGCTCTTTTTTGGCCACATCAATTATTTTTACCTCAAGGAATAACAAGCCTAATATCCACCACCAACCTTTCCAACCATCAGTCTTGCGCCTGTCAGCAACGTTTTTTTTCCAGAAATGAGATAAAAGGAAGGATTACTTACTTGGAAGTGGGGGCCAGAGTGATCAGTGGCAATGTATCATCAATAGAGATGATGAAGTAGCCAAACTGTGTGAGTAGGAACGACAGAGGCTGGCAAGGTTAGTAGTTTGGGAGATTAAGATGAGAGTGAACCCTAAATGAATATGATGCATGCAATAGTGAAGCATGTGTTTCAATATCTTTGAAGTGAATTGTGTGCAGTGGCAGATTCAGAGTGAATGCTGGTCTTGTGAGTGTGAGGCAACAGAGAGAAGATGGTTCCATTTGCGGAAGCTCATAAACCTTGTTTTTGCACTGCTGGATGTGCTTTCCCAACTAGGAAACAGTACAGATTCATGTTTAGGTGTTAGTTTGTGTTGTCACTATTTGGGTCCAGGCTGACTTGGTTTGCTGATCTTGGTTAGCAGGGACTGCCTACCTATACATCTCCCTACTGACCAGCACTTCCAGATGCCTATCTTGGAAGCAGGATTGAGCTCGTCTTTTCTTAACAACAGTCTCAAGTTTGAACATCATATTTGGAAGGCAGTTCCTGGCTTGCATTACCTGAAGTAATGTTTCATTGAATTTAATGTCAGAATTCTAGCAGAATATAGAAAGGAGATAGAGGGCTTGATTACCTGGTGCAATGATAACAACCTCTCTCTCATTATTCACAAAACTAAAGAACTAATCGTTGACTTCAGAAAGAAAGGAGGAGAACATGCCTCCACCTACATGATCAGTGGTTGAGAAGGTTGAAAGCGCCAAGTTCTTCTAAATGATGATAATCGGCAAGCTTTCCTGGACTTCCCAGGTGGGTGCAATGGTCAAGAAGGCACAACAACACCTCTTCTTCCTTAGGCTGCTCAAGATATTTGGCATGTCCATAAGGACCCCCACCAACTTTTACGGTTGCATCAAAGAAAGCATATTGTCTGGGTGTATAACTGCTCTGCCCAGTCCCGTAAGAAACTATAGAAGGTTATGTGAACAGCCCAGACCATCATGGAAGCCAATCTCCCATCCATGGATTCCATTTACAAGTCTCATTGTCACATAAATGCCAACATCATCAAAGCCCCATCCCATCCCAGTTATGTTCTTCTACAACCTCTTCCGTCAGACAGAAGATACAAAAGCTTGAACATAGGCACCAACAGTTTCAACAGCAGCTTCTTCCCTGCCATAATTAGACTGATGAATGGACTCTCTAACTCCAAATAACGCTGATCTTATTAATGTCGATCTTGTTACTGCTGATCTTGCCTCGCACACGTCCTGCGTAAGTTTTATGCCTTACTCTGTCCAAGTTTTTTTCACCCTATGTTCAGTATTCATTGCTTACTATGATCTGCCTTACTGTTCATAAATAAAGCTTTTTACTCTACCTAGGTACGTATGACAAGAAATCAAATCAATCAATCAATATAGCTGCAGACTTTTGCAAATCGGAAGTCTCACCAGTGACAAATATGTCCATCTCTTAGGCCATATAATTCCCCAGGAATTACGCCCAACAGCTCTCTTGTACATTTAATGAGGTGAGAGGTAAAGGATTGTATGAGAGAATTTGCCCAGGGTCATGACAGCCTGGGTGCCATGAAACTCACTCATAATCACACTTGTATTGAAAATGAGAAAAATCCAGCACTAGGTATATGATCATATGGAAGTGATTTAGAACAGAGAGCAATAGAAGTTGTTTTTAAACAGAACATGTTAAGATTATGGCATACACTGACAAAAGTTACGGAATGATAGTAGGGATCGTACTGAAAATTAAGAATATGTGACACAAATTGCTGAATGGAAAGGATGTTGGAGCAGCAAAATCACATGATGCTAGGACAATTGCCCAATTCAAATATAATAATTACTGCAGACAAATTATATCAAATGGCCTGGTTTCGTGTTGTAATTTCTTTGGAAGCTTCTTTCCTCTGTGGTATATGCGACGATCATGATATTACATCACTTTCTTCATCCTGACTCTGGACAACAGGCACTATATTTCATTCAGATAAACCCTTAGTAATGCCTGGGAAAAACCCAGAATCGTTCAATTAGATGCAACAGTAAGGACACTGTAACATGTTTGCAGAATAATTAATCAAAATAGGACCAATGGACTCTTTCATCTATAAGTATTTCCATAATAAATAATCAATACCTTCAGTGTTATCATACCATATATATATTCATTACTTATTCCTATAGAATATGACAGTTTGTGTTTGACAAACTGTGAACGCTGGATATTATCCTATGTCCTTCCTACTTAATAAAAAAAACTAATTTTTATTCATATTGTTTACTACTGATGCAAAATATTTTACAGTTATCAACATGAGAACTGATGGTTACAATGTGCTAAAAGCATCTACACGTCCAGTAATATTTCTTGATATTTAAGCTTTGTTAAGCAATTTTTAGAATCTCAAACAAGATTGAGAGGTATGCCTGAGATAATGCTTATGATTATGATACATAATAAAATTGAAATTTTGTGCATCGCACACATCCTGTATAACTTGTATGCTTACTCTGTCCAAGTTTTTTGAAAGTTTTCATTGAACTTATGTACTGAATAGAATTAGAGTTTATCTTGCAATTCAATATCTTTAAGAGAATTGTAAAGGGCTCTGAACAAACTTGGCTAGGAAGGCAAATGTGGGAAAATCATATGAGAATTCCAGTGGGGCTTATATTGATATCAGGAATGATTCACTGTATTTTTTTAAGTTCTAGCCAAGGTTTGTGTAAAGACTTATAGTTCGGTTGTTGGTTGTCATGGTTGTGGGTATGTCTGCCGAGCTGGGTAGTTCATTGTAGTGGTCGGTACATTGGGTCTAGGTCAATGAGCTTATTGGTAGAGTCCATGGATGAGTGCCATGCTTTTAGAAATTCTCTGGCTGTCCTATGATTAGGTTGTCTGATGATTGTTGTGTTGTCCCAGTCATGGCGTTTCCTGGCTAGTTGATGTTCATGGATGCTACTTGTCTTCCAGTTTGTCCTACATAGTGTTTCATGCAACTTTGCATGGAATCTTGTAAACTGCATGCTCAGACAACAACTCACTAGAGCAAAAGACACAATACCATGCAAAGAAACACAAAGTAGGGCAAACAACTAGCAACCCGCATCCACGAACACCAGCTAGCCACTAAACACCATGACCAGCTGTGCCTAGTAGTCATTCACCCAAATGACAAGGACCACAAGTTTGACTGGGACAACAGTGGTCATCAGACAAACTAAACATTGAACAGCCAGAGAATATCTGAAAACATGGGACTCATTCGCAGAGTCATCAACCAGCACATAGACCTAGACCCAATATACCGGCCACTATGATAAACTACTGGAAGCAGCAGAAACAGAACCAGCTAAATTCCAGAAGACACAGTACAGCAGTGCTTCACAGGAGGCTCCAAAGCACTTAAGATGTCACCTAGACAGGTGACAAAATGTCTGCAAATCAACTTCCCAGCTAATAGAACATACCCACAACCACGATAAGTTCTAGGCGTGGAGGTTAGATTCTCACAGAACAGCAGCGATTAGTCTATTAAGTGGGATTACTGCTTATTAGTGACCTTATTAAATGCAGGTCTTGCCTTATCTATATGCAGCTGTCTATCATGCCACCCACTGTGAGCAAATTGGACATGAGAATTTCTGATTCAGTTCACCACTTGCTCCAAAGGACCTCCATATTGGACACTAGGTATTAACATCTCAGGGCCACATGCACCTCATGTTCACAAAAATTGGCATTTGATCTGTGCCAGCCTTTTTGAACCCTCATCTCCAATCCCTTACAGTACACTTCTGCACTTCAATGCTGCACCTCCGGGTGCAACAGCAACCACCATTGTTATCCTGCAGCGAGGATACTTTGAACTCAGGAACATGCAGCTAGCTCATTGATTGGACCAAGCTGCATCTCCAGGCCCTTTTCTTGCTCTCTTCATGCTCACTCATTTTGATCCTACCTGGATGCTCATTGCATCTCTGCTTTGCTTTACTTTGATGTTTTATGATTTGCCCCTCAGTCAGAGAGGCCAGGCTCAGGCTACTGCTTTTAAATGCTGCTTTCTCTTCACAGTTGCTGCAAGACCTGCTGAACTTGTCCAGCAATTTCTGTTTTGGTTGGTCACAGTATTGCTGTATTTTCATGTCATTTGGTGAGACATGAAGCCATAAAACCTATTACAGTAGTCAGCAATCATCAGCCAAGTCAAGGGAGATAGCATTCAGTCAAGAAATCCTGGTACAGTAAATCAAGGGCAGTCTCCAGTACCATCTCAGGGGTTTGCACATGCTCAGTCAATGTTCGGGTGTCAGAGTCAGGAGGCTCTCCACACATGGATGAGGGGCCAAATGTTGGGCAATCCACCATCCACCATGAATCTTACTGCCCAATTGTGGGCTGTTTTCCTCCTGAAATGAGAGAGAACGAGAGAGACAGACAGTAAGAGAGATGAACGCTTTTCCTTCAGATGTAGGTGGGAGGTGTTCTGAGTGAGTGAGTAGGATCACAGAGGGCATGCAGGTTTAATGGTGGCAGGGATTGAAGTGAATCATTGTAAAATGAGGGAAAACTGTGCAGGCATTAATGAGAGGATGGTAGAGCATGATCCCTGGTGGGAGGTGGGCACATTAGCCGAGATAGAGTGTGAGGTATTGGACAGAAGATGTTAGATTCAGGTGTACTGCACTCACCTAGGTGGCAACTTAGAACCAAGTTGGCACAGTCTGTGCCATTACCTCCTCTGTTGGTCCTGACAAAAAGAAAGGGCATCTTATCTCTGCATGATACCATTCATTAGGAGCTCCAGGTTCTTGTCCACAAAGCAGGACACTAATTTTCCTTTCTCTGCCATATCCAGGTAAACATCAGGAACTATGCAAGGCAGCTCCTGATAGATAATTCTTGTGTCGTTGCACAACAGCCCTTTACTAGCAAGCAACAATTTGATTTCAGATAGTCAACATGATTCCATCAAGGGCAGGTCATGTCTCATAAATCTCATTGAGTTTTTGAGAAGGTGACCAAGCATGTAGATGAGGGTACGGCAGTTGGCGTGGTATAGTAAAGCCTTTGACTTCAGTAAAGCCTTTGATAAGGTTCCACATGGTAGGCTGATGGAGAAAATGCAGAGGCATGGAATTGAGGGTGATGTAGCATTTGGATTAGAAACTGGCTTTCTGGAAGAAGGCAGCAAGTAGTGGTTGATGGAAATATTTAGTCTGGAGTCCAGTTACTAGTGGTGTGCCACAAGGATCTGTTTTGAGACCACTGCTGTTTGTCATTTTTATAAATGACTTAGACGCAGGCATAGATGGATGGGTTAGTAAATTTGCAGACAACACTAAAGTCGGTGGAGTAGTGGACAGTTTGGAAGAATGTTGCAGGTTGCGGAGGACTTGGATAAACTGCAGAACTGCTGAGAGGTGGCAAATGGAGTTCAATGCAGCTAAATGTGAGGTGATGCACTTTAGGAAGAATAACAGGAAGGCAGAGTACTGGGTCAATGGAAAGATTCTTGGTCATGTGGATGTGCAGAGGGATCTGGGAGTCCATGTGCATAGATCCCTGAAAGTTGCCACCCAGGTGGATAATGCTGTTGAGGAGGCATACAGCGTGTTAGGTTTCATTGAAAGAGGGACTGAGTTCCGGAACAGCAATATCATGCCCCAACTATACAAAATGCTGGTGCGGCCACACTTGGAATATTGTATACAGTTCTGGTCGCCCCACTACAGGAAGGATTTGGAAGCATTGGAAGAGGTGCAGAGGAGATTTACCAGGGTGTTGCCTGGTCTGGACAGAAGGTCTTATAAGGAAAGGCTGAGAGACTTGGATCTGTTCTCATTGGAAAGAAGAAGGCTAAGGGGGGAATTTGATAGAAACATACAAAATGATCAGAAGATTAGATAGGGTAGACAGTGAAAGACGTTTTCCTAGGATGATGACTTGTTTGAGAGGCAATAACTACAAATTGAGGGGTGATAGATTTAAGACAGATGTCAGAGGCAAGTCCTTTACGCAGAGAGTGGTAAGGGTGTGGATTGCCCTACCTACTAAGGTAGTCAACTCAGCCACATTAGGGAGATTTAAACAATCCTTAGATAAGCACATGGATGATTTTGGGATAGTGTAGGGGACGAGCTGAGAATAGTTCACAGGTCAGCGCAACATCAAGGGCCGAAGGGTCTGTTCTGCGTTGTTTTGTTCTATGTTCTATGTTCGATGTTCTAAACATGGCACAGAACCAAAGGATCATGCTCTATGGCAGGGTATCTCAGCAATGATGAATCATTCCAGTTAGAGAATGTTAGCATGGTGTTGGAATTGAATAGCAAAGATGCCATAGAGGCAAGGAAGATAGTTAATCAGGCAGGTTTGATAAGATATAGTAAAAACCGTATTAGACCATGCTGGGACAAATCATCCATGAAACACAACGAATTGACAACCAAGAAAAAAGAAAGACTCTGCCCTTTATTATGATAAATGAATAAAATAATGACATGTTTTAGATACTTACAAAGATTAAAATTAAAATTAATTATTAAAATACCGCAAGTTATCATTACCAATAGCAGAATGTTTCTGCATTTTCACTCTTGGAATTAGTTAGCCTCTCAGGAAGATATATATCTCCTGACTCCCAAAGCCTGCCCAACATCTCAAAGGCACAAATCAGTTCAGAAATGTTATGGAGTGCTGGCCATTTTCTCCAGGGTAAAGAAACTCAACACAATCCAGAACAAAACAATGTGTTGGATTGGCATTGCATTCACTGTGTGAAACATTCACTCCTTCTACCATCAGAACACAGTTGGAGTGAATACAAGATTGAGTGGAGCACCTTCTAACTGCAACAGACATATGAGAACATCTGCAAGTTCTCTCCAATCCACAAACTACCCTGCACTGAAATTTTCTCAGCTAAAAAATAAACTGAAGTTCTCCTCCTGAGCAACTCTAGCATTGGGCTGTACCTACACTGGGTGAACTGCAGTGACTCAAGAAGGTCATTCAATACCACTTTCACAGGAGCATATGGGGTGGGCAGCAAGTTATAGCTTTACTAATTATACTCACAAAGCAGGAATGAACAATAAAAAAAAGGTGTTGCAGGCATTGGATATAGAGCAGGGAAAGCGGCTTGTATGGAACTGACATTGTCTTATTGTGTAAAATAGAGTTCTACTGGTTTGCGACAATGCTCTGACACTCCATAATGGTCGAGCAATGTATACAGGAGTTAAATGTCCATGCTTTTACAGTATTACATAGATATAGCATTTTCTAGAACAGTGGTTTACCTTATGGTAAGGCTGATTTTAAAGTATGTCAGCTAAATTGTCATGAGACAAATATGTTATTGGGTATTCTATGTGAAGATTAGTCTGATTTGGTTGTTTTAACCAGTAAGGAGGAGCCACACCTCATTGAGGCCAAGAATAGCTCGAAAGATCAACGAATGTTATGCTTGATTAATCAAAGCTTTGTATTAATGACCAAACTTTGAATTAAATACTTAGTGGGAAGTGATTCAAATCAAACAAAAAAATGAGCCATAATTGAGCTTGGGATCATGGAACCACTAACCTCATTCAGCATCTAAAAGATTGTGGCAGTAGTCAGCATTATTCACAGGCAGCTGCTGTGCTCACTGTTCCAAAACAAGAGAATTTTTGTAAACTAACCAGGGATTTATTTGGGGAAAATTATGGAAATATCATGATTAACCAAGAAAGATTTTATTAATCTTTGCTTATCTAATGTGATTTTGATGGTCTGTCTGACATTTCACCAGTGATCTATCCCAACACTTTGATGCTTTAGATCATGATGGGATAACACACAATTGTAGAAAACTTAACTAACCACTTGTGGCATTGCAATGTCAAGATTGTGTGAATTACATTCTTCACATGAACAAGAAATACACTGTGGTGATAATTGGCCCAGGGGAATCACACTTATATACAGTCTGTAATTACCTTTTCTATCATTCTTCAAATTTATATTATGTATGATCTTCTGAAGCTTTTTATTGTAAATCAAAGAATATGACATATTTCTGAATTATGTCTACTGTTCTTGCGTTTTTATTTTTATTTGACGTTGTTTCCTTTTACCTTCCTTTCTAATCTTTTCTATCAATTTCAACTCAATTCCTTTTGCTTTTCTCCATTATGTTTCCCCATTTGTCTGAAAAATTCAATTTTTACAAGGAATAAAAAAAAGCAAAAAAAAAGTCAACATAGTAGAGCACCTCCTCTGCACTGATTATATTTTCTTTTACAATTGTATAGTTCTTGATTGATATCTTTATGTGCTTGTTTGCTGTTCTGTAGCTACAAAGCTGAAAGAACATTTTTTTGTTTTAAATCAAGAATGTTTACCTTGCTGAGGAATCTTCAGACCAATTAAAATCCAATAACCTCCTTTGAAAACCGTGTTTACGTTTTGTTAGCTATGTCATACTGCACCACAGCCACTGAGTTAATCCATAACATTCTAAACAAGGCAACCCATAATGTTGTAAAAGAAAAATAATTCAGCACTGTCTCCCAAAGTTCATGGATAATTTAAGAACTTTCAGGATCTGAATCTGCAACTTGTTAAAAATTAAACAGTTTCTTTAGATGGTAGCCTATCGATACAAATTTTCATTGAAATCCGTCCATTCTTTTTGTGATGTATTATTTACAACCAGACCAGCCAACAGAGATAAAATCATTATCACATCAACCTTCAGAGGTGGAGGAAACAATTGCATGCTGGGTATTCCATTGTCCCTTGTTGGTAATGGAAATTAAATTTGTTAAAACAAATTACTGTTGGGAGATGGTAATATGGGCATTATTGCAAGCCATTGTACAGCTTATAAGCATGTATTCAGCTCCATTTCATAATTCCAGCTCAGATGTAAAGAATCACATGGAAAAGAATTTCTGAAACTGGCCAGATGGATGTTAAAACCCAGTACAAACAGTTTTTTGCCATAATTCCACTCTGGTTTTATTCATTCTTACGATGTGAAACTCTTGAGCAAGACTAGCATTCATTATTTATTTCTATTCATTGAGTTTTCCGTAGTGAGTTATCTTCTTGAAACGCTAGAAGCCAGATGGTGTGACTGCATTTGCATATTACAAGATGTTGATCCACCAACAATGAAGTAACAGTAATATAGTGCATGGTCAGGATGACATTTAGCTTCAAGAGGAAAATGGAAATGAAGATATCCCTTGCACCTGTTTTCCTTGTTCATCTAGATCGTAAAGTTTAGTTGGAAGGTGGTACCCAAAGAGCCTTGGGATGTTGTGCAGCACAATTTGCAAATGGTCACTCTTCACCAGTTGTGAAGGGATTGAATGATTAAGATGTTTCATCGAGTGTCATTCAAATGGGTCACTTGTTCTTTTATGGTGTCGGCTTCCTGAGTATTGTTGTTCTGGACTTGTCCCAGCAAATGGAGAGTATTCTATCAAATCCTGTCATGTACAAGAGGAAAATAATTGCTTCTAACATTTCATAACATTTTATAAAGATGGCTGTCAAAAGACTGGGCAGAATATTTTAAATAGTGAAGAATTACTGAGATATCCATAAAAGGTGGGAAAAATTAAAATATGAGAGCAAGTTAGTCAGAATATAATAATAGATAGGAAAAGTTTCTTCACATATGTTTTAAAAAGCATTGATAAAGCAAGTATAGTCTAACAGAATATTAGTGTGGGGAATTAATAATGAAAGATAAGGAGATTGCAGATGAATTGAACAAATAATTTACATCAGTCTTCATTAGAATATAGCATTGCGTAAATAGCGGTGAAACAGGAATTAAAAGGGAGAGAGGTAATCAAGAAAATTACAACTACCAGAGAAATAGCGTTAAGTAAATTGTTAGAACTGTGAATTGACAAGTCACTAGGTCCTGATGGATTTCATCCTAAACTCTTAAAAGAAGTAACTAGTTGATGCACTTCTTTTAATCTTCCAAAACTCATTAAATTTGGGGAAGGTTCCTTCACATTATTAAACAGCTAATGCAACTGTTCATTCAAAAAGGGAGGGAGTCAAAAGGCAGGAAACTACAGGCCAATTAGCTCAACATCTGTCATAGGGAAATGTTAGAAGCAATTATTTGAAGACATTCTAAAAGAGCATTGGATAGGTTCATGGCAAACAGGAAGATGACATAAAATAAAAGCAAATTCCTGCGGATGCTGGAATCTGAAACCAAAAGAGAAAATGCTGGAAAATCTCAGCAGGTCTGGCAGCATCTCTAAGGAGAGAATAGAGCTGACGTTTCAAGTCTAACTGACCCTTTGTCAAAGATGGTTAGATTCTCCTTTGTCGGAGCCTTGCTACTTGTATGACAGAAGTTTTACTGACGATTTTTTACTCATGACTGAACGTTGGCTAGGTCTTGCTGCATACAGGAACAGACTTCTTCAGATCTGAGAAGGCACAAATGGTACTAAATAGTGTACAATTATTGGTACATATCCTATTTCCAATGTTACCAATGAGGTAAGGTCACTGAAGAAGCAGCCGAAGAGTTGAGTCTGGGAAACTACCTTAAGGAATATGTCCAGCAATGTGTTGGAGTTGATCTGATTGATCTCCAACAACCAGAACCAAGTTCTTTTGTGGTAGGTATGAATCCAAACCATGGAGAGTTTCCCTTATTCCCATTTTTGCTAAGGCTCTTTCATGCTGCAGTCTGTCATGATGTCAAAAGGAGTCACATTCAATTCAACTGTGAATACAATCCTTTTTGTATGTTTTAACAGAGACCAGACTGAAAACTGGAACAAGATGGCTCTGCAGTTTCCAAACTGAGCATCAGTAAGATATTACTGAGAAACCTTTTAAAAATTTTCTAGCATTGTTTATAGCACCTTACATCAAAATTGTGACGATTGATAGTGGACTAATTGGACAGCACTTGTCCAGTTTGGCTTTGTTCTTCTTTTTGTGGATGGGATACCCTTGGCCAACTTACCACTTGGTTGGATAGATGGCAGTGTTGTAAACCTATCCTGGCCTATTGTCACCAAGCAAGTGACAGCAGCTAAATCTGTATGGCCAGTTTTCCACCTCTTAATGAGGTATATTAGTTTGGGAGAGGGCTTCCTCAGTCCAAAGATTAGCTCCTCAGGAACTGGACATTAGGAAACAGGGCTCACTGGGAGATATTACATTGCTCTCTGTTCAAGTTGTGACTGGCATTTCCCTGTAATTCTGAACATCACAGCAAAAATTGTAGACTTCTAGTAGAAATATGCTGTTTTCTTGTAGGAATATCGACTCAGGTAAAAATTTAACAATGAGGGTTCATATTTCAGATTTGAGAAAGGAGAAAGGAACATCTACTCGGTCTGTATATTCTCTACCCAAATCCCAAATTCAGCACCTACACAGACAGCTGTATCTCATAATGATTCTCTATTTTGCTGGAATTTTCAAATTACCTCAGATCTGCAATTGTTTTTTAACCATTGTGTTTTACGGGAAAAAGTGAACACTACAGAAGCTGGAGATCAGAGTCGAAGAGAGGAAAGCACAGCCAGTCAGGCAACATCCTTCATCAGGAATCATGATGAAGGATGCTGAATGATGAAGGACTCATGCCTGAAACGTCAATTCTCCTGCTCCTCGGATAATGCCCGACCAGCTGTGCTTTTCCAGCACCACACTCTTTGACTATTGTGCTTTATAGCCAAGGTGTTGATATCTTTAATGGCCTGTTTCCAACGGTTGAATCTTAGGGGCCTGACTCAATATTTTGCTAAAAGAACTTTCACAAATCTCAGGGATTTGTCTCCATTGAGATCTGTTAGCCCAATATTATTTTGGAGATATGATAGTTCAGTGACATTACTACAAGGCTAATAATTACTAGGTGCCCAGATTGATGCCCTGGGGACATGTTGTAGTGGAATTTAATTCCAGTTAATAAATATGGAACATAATTAAGACCATGACATTTAACATTGTTGTAAAAATCAATTTGCTTCATCACATTATGGAAGGAACTCTGCGATCATTAACTAGTTTGGCCTATGTGTGATTCCAGACACATGACAACATGGTGACTCTTAATTTCCTTCTGAAATGGCTTAGCAATGCCCACAACCCTAAGGAAAGAGCCTCAGGTATTTAAACTACCTGGATGTTGTATTCCAGTCTTCATTATGTGCTATATTTTAGATTAGATTAGACTCCCTACAGTATGGAAACAGGCCCTTCAGCCCAACAAGTCCACATCAACCCTCCAAAAAGTAACCCACCAAAAACCCATTCCCCTGTCCTATATATACCCCTGACTAATGCGCCTAACCCTATGGGCAATTTAGCAAGGCCAATTCACCTGACCTGCACATCTTTGGACTGTGGGAGGAAACCCACGCAGACACGAGGAGAATGTGCAATCTCCACACAGAGTGTTGCCTGAGGCAGGAATCGAACCCAGGCCCCTGGCACTGTGAGGCAGCAGTGCTAACCACTGAGCCACCATGTCACCCATGTTAATTCATTTTGTAAAAAACACATTTTTGATAAAATAAACTTGGAGCCAACATTAAAAATTACAAAAGCAAAAACGGCAGAAGATGGAAATCTGAGAGACAACCAGAAACTCCAACAAATACTCAGCAAAATTGGCAGCATCAATGGGTGAGAAGCAGTTTCAGAATCTTCTAAAGATTTACAGACTTGTGAGTAGACACAAATTCTAAATGTCTGAGTGAGGAGAGATTATTACTGAGTAAGATATTAACAAACATGTACAAGCTGTGGCAGCTCTTTGGACAGTTGTAAAACATCCTCCTGAATATTTAACGGCATGTGGACATTTACACTTTTTAACCAATGTTTGCTGGCATTTTAATCACTTTGAGATTCTAAATGTCATTTCCTCCTGTCAAGGACAATGGGAATAATTGTAGATGTACTCCGTCTTGCCAGCTCAGCAAGAGAACTCAACAAACAAAGACAATCAGACTTTCATAGGCTTAAAACAGAACAGCATTAATTGATAATGGTGGGATTATTGAAGGTTAGGTAAAAGTAGATAATTTCAGGAGTGATTTTGAAATTGAAGAAATGTTACAAGGTATTGCGGAAACATTTAGGTTCTTACATATTGTTTACTTACATTTCAAAAGCTCAAAATCAATTGGATTCATTGTAAATGATTTTGAAGAACATGGAATCAAATGATTTTGAAGAACATGTGAAAGCTGAAGAAAATAATAAAATTCTGATAATAAATATAATGCAAATATGTAAACAAGAGAGAGTTAACTTCCTAAATCTTAGAGATTTCATAAAGTAACAGTCTACTGTAAAAGAAGATGAATTATGTTAACTCAGTGTCTTAGCAATTAGTTGTCAAATATGCTTGGAGTTACTATTATAAAGAAACACTAATAATTAATTTGTGTACTTTCCAAAGTGGTAATAAAAATATTTTAGGAAGTTATTGTATTGCTGTATTCAAATTTCCAAGCATAAAAGTGGGCAGAGGGGAAATAATTCATGCTGCTCCTCATCTGAAGTGTTCAGCCGAATTGCTAAAAAGACGACATCAGTGTATGTCTCATGCACGTATTTCTACTAAACATACCCATATTAGACAACACATCCAATGCCATGTCATTGCCAACCTGCAATGCCATGACTCGGATACCCATATCAAATAAGCCAAATCCTCTTAAAGGGAAATTCATTTATTGAACAGACGTTGCTGCAGATTGTTGAAGGTTTGTACAAAAGTAAGTGCAGAGCTGAAGAGAAGACAAAGGTCACAGGATTTCTGATTCCTGGAAAGAAGGTGAAAACGACAACAGATGCAATGTTGTCAGACACTGCAAGAAGGCCTTAAATATAGATCTCATATTTTCTAATGTGGCACTGCAAACTTTACACAGGAATTTTTGAGACTTCAAGGAGGCCCTTAAACAAAACCTGAGAAGAGAGTGAGAGAGATGGCCAGGAAGTTTGAATCCTAACCTCTGGTCCCAATGAACAAGCAGCAGATCATTGCAGTCAGTGACCACACATGGTGGTTAAGGTCACTGAACGCATCTTCACGAGCCTCTTCTAACCCATTGCATCACTAATCTGACATGCTGCTTAATGCACAACACAGCCATTATTCACCATCAATATTATTAGGTGAAGACTGCAGTAGTATGGCATACAGCAGAACATGAACACGCAGATGCTTGGCACATTGATTAGAACTGCCACATAGGCTGTTGACACTGTAAGATGCATGGAGGATTTCAGCTCCAGTATGGATGGGGCGTTAAGCCATGTTTGGAATTCATCCTTCCCAACATGGAGGTGGTGACCAACTCTGTCAGCATTTGTGGACCCAATCATAATGAGCACCTGATGGACAATATCGCAGCTTCTAATATAATGCTGGTGGAAGCCAGCTAATATTACACTGTTTAAGTGAAACTCAGATTGGAGACATCAGATCCTTAATTGCTTTCACGCAGTTACCAACATCTGCCAATATAGCTGCAGATCTCATTGCTCATAAGGACTTGCTGGTTTTCACAAATCCTCTAAACATTAATAGGATTGTATGCAGTCAGCAGTGTGTTTCACGTTCAGCTGCATGCTAAATGCCTATAGATGAGGAAGCAGCATGAACTACATCCATTAACGAGATGTCAATGATTTCTTCCCCGTTAGTCCATTTATGTTTAGGTATTTGAATATGACAATATAATAACATTTTAAAACATTCCTATTATTGCTGAGGCCTGTTCCCAGGGGAGTAGCAATGTCTTTGTGGCATCCTCACTGTGAGTAACAGCACTTTATTCATGTCCCCAGTTTGACTACTCTGCCAGTCTTATTATGTCTCAGCCAGCCAGCCCAGAGTGTCACTGCCATGTTGTCATTGTACAGTCCAGATTTGAGCTTTAAGGACCCAAAGATGTTAGGGCTAACTGTGCAAGGTCATCTGCATTATGAGGTCTTTCCCAATGAAATTTTGTAGCCTTCTAGCAGCTATGTCAGAGCAACTACAGGATAATAGCACAATACAGGAGTTCCAGTTCAATTAAGAATAAATCGACAGGATGGGCAGTAAGGGATTCCAGAAGGTTAATCAATTACATATTATTTTATAATATTAGAATATAATATTTTTATAATAATATATTTTGTTGCTGATTTTCCTATCTGCATTTGGGCTAAAAAGACATTCCAGTGGCTCATGGCAGATAGATTCATAGAGTCATTGAGACGTATAGACCCTTCAGTCCAACTTGTCCACACCGATCAGATATTCTAAATTAATCTGGTCCCATTTGCCAGCACTTGACCCATATCCCTCGAAGCCTTTCCTATTCATATACACATCCAGATGCCTCTTAAATATTGTAATTGTACCATACTCCTCCACTTCCTCTGGCAGCTCAATCCATGCATGCATCACCCTCTATATGAAAAAGTTGTCCCTTAGGTCCCATTTTAAATCTTTTCCATCTCACCCTAACCTTTAGTTTTGCACTCCCCTACCCTGGAAAAAAGACCTTGACTATTCATCCAATCCATGACCCTCAAGATTTTATAAACTGTTACAATTCACCCCTCTGCTTCTGATGCTTCAGTGAAAATAGCCATCGCCTATTCAGCCTGTCCCCATAGCTCAAACTCTCCAATCTTGGCAACATCCTTATAAATCTTTTCTTAACCTTTTCAAGTTTAGCAACATCTTCCAAGTAGCAGGGTGACCAGAAATGAGTGCAGTATTCCAAAAGTGGTCTAACCAATGTCCTGCAGCTGCACTTCTTCGCTACCTTGTCTACCTGTGACTCCACTTTCAAGGAACCATGAACCTGTATTCCAAGGTCCCTTCATTTGGCAACACTTCCCAGGACCTTACCATTAAAATGGATTAAAAGCTGGAGAATTTTGGAGCACCTATGTTGTCAGAATGAAATCCTACAGAATCGAATGTTGATATGCTTGCCCCATATCAGTCTTGGACTCTTCCTCCCTTTCCCCTGTGCTTCCTTATCTTCTGTCTCTGAGCACAGCCTTCCCCTCTCTGTTGGCTGTGCATAATTTCCAAATCATGATGCAGTCCAACAGAAACAATTATAATCCCATTACTGAAACAGGTTTTCTCCTGCTCATCTTCATCTCTGTATATAAGTGCATAATGGCCCCTGTGGCACAATGGTAGTGTTCCTGCCTCTGAGCCATTAGCACGAGTTCAAGTCTCAATGATTTCAGATATGGGTGAATAGCATGTCTGACCAGGTTGATTAGTTTCTAACTGAAAATGTGTTGCTGGAAAAGCGCAGCAGGTTAGGCAGCATCCAAGGAGCAGGAGAATCGACATGTTGGGCATGAGCCCTTCTTCAGGAATGAGGAAAGTGTGCCAAGCAGGCTAAGATAAAAAGGTAGGGAGGAGCGTTGGAAATGCGTTAGGTGGAAGGAGGTTAAGGTGAGGGTGATAGGCCGGAGTGGGGGTGGGGATAGAGGGGTCTGGAAGAAGATTGCAGGTTAGGAAGGTGGTGCTGAGTTTGAGGGTTGGGACTGAGACAAGGTGGGAGGAGGGGAAATGAGGAAACTGGAGAAATCTGAGTTCATCCCTTGTGGTTGGAGGGTTCCTAGGCAGATTTCTCCAGTTTCCTCATTTCTCCTCCCCCCACCTTATCTCAATCCCAACCCTCGAACTCAGCACCACCTTCCTAACCTGCAATCTTCTTCCTGACCTCTCCCCCCCCACCCTCACTCCCGCCTATCACCCTCACTTTATCACCCTCACCTTAACCTCCTTCCACCTATCGCATTTCCAATACCTCTCCCCCAAGTCCCTCCTCCCTACCTTTTATCTTAGCCTGCTTGTCACCCTTTCCTCTTTCCTGAAGAAGGGCTTATGTCCAAAACGTCGATTCTCCTGCTCCTTGGATGCTGCCTGACCTGCTGCACTTTTCCAGGAGCACATTTTTAGCTCTGATCTCCAGCATCTGCAGTCCTCACTTTCTCCTGATTAGTTTCTAACCATCCCATTCAGACATTATATCACATATCACTGAAGTAGGTGGAATTTGAACCTGGACCACTTCTTCCAGATATAGGGATGTTGCCACTACACCACAGGAGTCCTAAAAGGTTGATTAATTTTCTTTTTGCCTTGTTCTGAACCAGGACCCTTTCTCATTTGAAGTGAATGTGTTAACCATTACACTACTGAAACAAGATAACAGCTAGCTTAAAATATCTATCATTGAATAAGAATCACAGGCATCAATAAGTGTCAGTATGTGAGAATATTCACTCCATCACTCAAAGTCAAAGAATGGAAGCATATCATACTCCAGTAATATTAGTGAAAGTGTGTTTGCAAAAACGCATCCGTTCACTTTTAGCCTTGCCACAGTCATTTGAGCTTTGAATACATTCAGTGTTAGAGAGAAACCATGGAGCACAATGTCAGAAGTGTGCAGCTGAAATTGTGTGAACTTAGAGAGTTGTCAGAAACAGCAGGGAATAATTAGAACTACATTCTGTAACTACTAGATGAGTCAATATGACTTTGAAGCTTTCACTGTGAACCTACCAGCAATACATACAAGAATAAGAAGCAGCTTTCACTTGAATAAAGCAACTAGTGAAGCCAATATCTATGCTGAGGTATTGCAATGACCAAGTTAGATGGGATTTGGAGCAATCTTCATGCAAAAGGATAACCAGTTATTTTTGCATCTAGGGTGTTAATGCAAACTGAACAACATACCCTGGAACCAGAGAAAAAATAAAAAGCCAGAATGAGTTGATGCACAGTCAACAAAAACTAATAGGTAGACGATTAAACTGACCTCAGCACTTTAAACATTATGTGTGAAATGTTAGTGCAAGGACAGATGAAGTTGGATCATCCATCGATGTAATTTGCACTTGCAAATGATAACTCACACATTTTGTTTCTTTTTTTATGAGAAGGGGTAGTTTGGAGGAATTAATTTGTACCCTGGACACTACAACTTGCCATAGTCATGAACTCTTGTAGTTGCTTTTAGTTCAAATAAAGAAGCCACTAAAACTTGCATATAGAACATTGGGATTTTATGACATCAGTAATGGGAAGTTAATGGAAATCTCAAAAGTACATCATTTGTTTGTATTAGGTAGTCGAGGTGACTAAGTTTGGTTCTGGCGTACTATTGGGGTTTTCCCTTGAGACTAAAGACAAACATTAAAGCTCAAATATCTACATGCTCTGACAATTAAAGTGATCATCTTTGCATGATCTAAGAAGCACCAATGTTATTGTGTCATGTGGACGACTTAATTCATTGTCGTAAGGGAGTTAACATGTTTATCTTCACAGGAAAGCTGAATTATGTTTATCTGTTTCTAATTGTTGTTTCTATGTTGCAGAGTCTGTATAAAAATGCAGTTTTGGAGCACTTTATTCAAATGTGTTGAAAGATAATGTTGAGACTTTTGCAACGAACCTTGGGATTTTAAGGACTTGGTGCTTAATTGAAAATCAATGATGACTAATGTTGGGGCCGTGGAAGCACTATTTATTGTTAAACTTTGAAGGTAATGGCTAATCTTGACCATATGGTAATTTCTGTATTTGTGAACCTGTTAGGTCAGGGGAGTAGAATTATTTTGACAAGACAACATATGCTGCTCATCCCCTTATCTCCCCTCAAAGGAGATTGTTTTAGCAGCAACTGCAGTTGAGGCAATCCCGATCTTGTAGGTGACTGTACAGAATTCTTAGTTCGGCAATGACAGGATTTCAGCATGTGTGAATGAAGCACGTGCAACCTTCTTCCAAGTCAGAACCGTGAAACTCTTTGATGTCCTGTGACCATGCACAGTGAATTGCTCATGCCAATTGCATATATCACATTTTTAAAGAATAATCTTTGTTTTTTTATGTACTAGCTGGTAGGTTCGACTGTAGAAAGTCTAAGAGATGTAGTGACACTTAGTGACATGTTTCAGAGTGGGCATCAGTAAATCCTGAAGGAGCTTTACTGTGGCTGAGAATGGAATGTCATGAGGGTCATCTTTGGTTCCCTATAGACCAATCCAACTCCTTTAACTTCTCTCTCTGGCAATGCCTCATCTCTTTCTGGTGTGAGGTTAGCTAACATTTGATAGGCCACAAAGATGCTGGAAATTCTCTGCTAGCTATTGCAGAACTGTACCCAAAGAAGAACCTTCATATGTTAAGAAGAGTAACATTGGACTCAGAGCATTAACTGTTTTTCTGACACCAGATGCTGCCAGACCTTCTGAGATTTTTGCAGCACTTTGCTTCTATTTCATAACATCAGCATCAACAGCATTTTGCTTTCATCAAGCCGGCACACTAATTGGCCCTCTTTCCTGATTTGAGGACTGTGGACCTACGGGCAGTACACTGTTGTGTACGGACCACAATGTAGTCTCTACTCAGTCCATTGTAGTTATTTCCCTCAAACTTCCCATTTGTTGCAGCCATGTCCTGGAGTATCCCCACTCTGACACAAGAGCTTCAAGTACCACCCCCAATCAACTTTGATCCTCCCTCTATCATCTTATCTGTTTGTCACCCTCAAACAACATCCTGTCACCTTTGAACAACTGTTGGTAATGAGGTGATAACTCTGGACTATCAAATTGCCAGCAAACAGCTTTGACCCTCCCTCAGTCACACTTGATTGACTTTGGTTATTCTTGGTGCTTCCAGTCTCTCCATTAATTTGTTACTAAATCAATCTTAATTTCCCTCTCTCATGTTTGAGCTGTCTTTGTTAGAGATTAACCTTCTATATTGTCCAGTTCCCCTCCCTGTCCTTCATGTTTTGACATACTTCCAACAGGTATGGTCCACTTATCAACGTCTCTTCCAAGAACAGCCATTGCCCAATGTTCTCTGAACAGCTGCCAACTGAGCTCAACGCAACTCGTCATCATCCTCTCTTCTGGATCAACAAGGTTTCCATAATAACTATTCCAAGATGGTGGTGGAGCAGGACTCCTGAATGAGAGATTGTCTGCTCCGTCTATATCCTTTCTTTTCTCTCTTCACACATTTTGTTTTTCTTTTTCTTTTTACCTCCCATCCTTGGGCAGCATTGGTGATGTCCAGGATGAACGCTAGTGCAGAGTAACAGCTTTAGCATGGACTCAGACTCTGGTTCTCCTGGCTTTGAGGTGAAGCCCAGCATGCTCGGGGTTAGAAGGAGTGCTATTCTGAATGCTTCTTTCTCTAATTTTCTAATTAAAAGACTTTTAATTTCTTTATTTTCTAATATTTTCCCCCAAGAATTTGTACTCAAGAAGATGTACCCAGGTACCTTAGTAGCTAAGAAGGTGCTGTAAGCGACAACTTATAACCTTTTCACTGTATTCATGTGAGTATGTGTGACATTATAGCTAAAGCTAATTCTAATAGAATAAAAATGGGTTCTCCTCAATCTAAATTCACATTGAATAAAGTAGGCAGCAGAGAAGTCAATCAATTGTGAATCTGAAGGCTCATGTTTCTTTGCTGTTGACACTTGCCTTGTTTCCTGCTCTTGGGAGTTTCACCAAATCCTGTTGCACATTTTTGCAAAAAGAGTCATGTCAAATACAGACATGGCAGAAGATTTTTGACTGTATTAAGAAATTAAGAAGAAACACATTCCTGTAGTTTTGTTGTCTATAATGTAATGCGTAGTTATTGAGTTTAGTTATTTTTGTTAAGAGTTGAAGTCTTAAAATGTGCAATCATCTCATACAAATCCTTATATATATCATTGGAAAATTCATCCCCCATTTAAAAGTAATTGGTTTTAAAGTGATCATAACACTGCTAACAGACAAATGTAAGCAATAAACCACTGAAAGCAAGTTTGATGTTTAGAGAGGAGATGCCATCACCATCACTGATAATCACTCACTAACGAGTATGATTGTCCAGCTAGGAAATTCCATTTCAATGGTCAGGGGTTGTGTGGGTGAGGATTTTCAGGTTAATCTCACTAAATATTAAAGCTGTGGTGCTAAATACTGAAGCTGTGGTCAAATTCGAAAGGGCAATGGTGATGAATGCTGACAGTTTCCGAGGCCTAGTCCATGGCTTGGTGGAAGAAAGCCCAGGGCTGGCTTAAGAAAGAAGATCAATTGCTGAATGAAGATACTTAAAAAGTATTTTCCAACCAGTACAAGAGAGTCATTAATATCTTTCTCACAGATTGAGATTGCTCATTCAGCAGTTGTATTTCTTCCCATCTTCATGACTATTTTCCAAGGTTTCCTCTCCTCTAGCCCTGATACCACACCTATTTCCTTTTTGCCTTCTCTCCAGTCATGTCCTTGCTGAGCTGATCATGCCCACAAAACCACTTGTCTTCTTCTCTTGATCCAATTCCTAACAAATGTCTAACCTCCAGATTCTCCACTAAGTCACAATGTTAGTCAACACTCTAATTGGTTCCCCTTCCACAGGTACTATCCCTCTCCTCTGCAGAGATTGTCGTCATGATTCAGCACTTCCAAAAATCCTCCTTAAAACCACCTGGATTACCAGTCTTCATATCATCATAAAAAGTCATAGAGATGCACAGATACAGATCCTTTGTTCCAACTCATCCATGCCAACCTAATCTAGTCCCATTTGCCTGCACCCAGCCCATATCCCTCCAAATCCTACCTATTCATATTCCCATACAGTTGCTTTTTAAATGCTGTAATTGTACTAGCCTCCACCACTTTCTCTGGCAGATTATTCCACACACGCACCACTCTCTGCATGAAAAAGTTGCCACTTAGGCCTCTTTTATATCTTTCCCCTCTCACGCTAAACCTATGCCCTCAAGCTCTGGACTACCCCATCCCATGTAAAATACTTTGTCTATTTATCCTATCCATGTCCTTCATGATTTTATAAACCACTATAAGGTCACCCCTTAGCCTCTGATGCTCCAGGGAAAACAGCCCCAGCCTATTCAACCTCTCCCTATAGGTCAAATCCTCCAACCCTGGCAACATCCTTGTAAATCTTTCCTGAACGTTTTCAAGTTTCACCACATCCTTCCGATAGGAAGGAGAGCAGAATTGCATGAAATATTCCAAAAGTGGCTGAGCCAATGTCCTGTACAGCCGCAACATGACCTCCCAAATCCTGTACTCAATACTCTTGCGTCTTTATTTCTTCTGCAAAGTCCTGATCATACTATCACCTCAAAAATCTGTGCCCATCTTTCTCACAACTCCATTTCTTTAATAAGATTTGTGTTCTATGACAGCAGCTAAGACAGTCTGAATCATGTTCACAAATGACCTTCTCTGTGGCAGTGGCACATACATTTTTTAAACTTCTCTGCAGCCTGTGACAGTCATCCACAAACGCCTTTACTTCATTATCCAGATCTTTTGGAGTACCGTTGTTTGGTTCTATTTTTACATGCCCAATCATAGCCAGACCACCCTAGCAATTGCTTCGCTTTCCAGTGCTGCATTGTGAGCTCTTTTTTTAACTTTGCACCCTCCTGTCCCTTATCCTGAGGCAATCTGTTGCTGATATCATCTGAGGATGTAGAGTTAAAAATTGATATCACTTTTCCACAACCTGGCTCATCTCCTTCTGAACCCTTGTTGTCAAGCCCCTTGTCTGATTTCCAAACACAATAAGGAGTAAGTTCATCCAGTTTATCTGATGGGAGATCAAAGGCATCCTCTTGGACCTCTGCCACAAAAGAAAATCCAGATTCTTCCCATTTTGTAGCCCAATGCAGCAAGGAATCAACTTAAAACAAACTTAATGCATACAATATCACTTTAAATACGGGACTTGAAACCCACTCATGCATTAGACATTTTCAATCTCGTTGCATTCATATCTCAAAACCAATATATTAGTGCTGTGGCTGTGGTTAAAAAAAAAACGACTGTTAGATTCACTGCATGTACTTCCAGGTTTCCTACCTGCTAACAAATTCCCACGCTGAGCACTTTGGGAAGTTAAAACAGCCCATTAGTACAATTACAAAATTCATCACCTTCATCCTCATCAGAGCACCTGTACTTATCTTCTTGCTTAGCTTTTCATTTTGTCCTCTATCCCATGACTAATCAAAATACTGGAAAGCTGACAACTGACCTCGTCTATCAGCTAATGTAAAGATTAATCAACACTGCTATCAGTTGGTATATGTACAAATCCACTCATCGTGAACACTGCCAGATTGTCTTTGCTCCAGCTGACACCAGAATTCTGCCAGTACCTAAAGAAATCATTAGAGGAGCTGCTTGCGACATTTCCAGTTTAAAATGTTGTCTGCTGTCACAGAATCCCCAACAGTGACAAGATACAACCATGACATTACTCAGCTTCCAACTTCTTTTTAAAGAGTTTAAAATAAGTATTAGAGGTAACCTTTGTGTGCACCTGATGGTACATTTTATCAGATAAGGACAATTAGTGGCAATTACATTGAAGGGATAGAACAAAGACTGTTGTAAAAACACAAGCCTCTCTGCAGTAGCCTTGGATTCTTTGACTTTTCATAAATTATATGTGAAATTAAGAGGCAGAAATGAAAAGAATGTATGAAATTACAGACGAGAAATTTCAGTTTTGTCCCAAAGACAAGCGAAGATTAGTAGACATTTGGAACTCTCTTGCACAAATGGCAGTGGATGTTGGATCAGTTGTTAACTTAAAATCTGCGATAGTTTTTAAAATCTGAAGCACAGATATTATGGCACATGGGCCCAAGGTAGACGGAGTTAAACCATAGCCTCACTGAATGGGTGAACAGGCTTGAAGGATTGAATGATTTACTCCTGTTCTCATGTTCCTAAGCATTATCCAACCAAACACAGCTAGCGTTGTCCAAAGATCAAATTGCCAACAACATTTTCCTTTGTCCATTAGCTTTGTATTGGAAGTAGATATGGATAAACATCAATCAACAGAAATGTGTTAAATATAATGGGTTCATTTAAAGAGTATTCCTCTGAGATTGTAACTTGAATTAACTTTATTTTTCAAAAAATAGCAAGGGTGCAGTCATAGTAATTGTATGTTGTGTGTCTACAGGCAAGAGATTGAACTAATTTCTGGCTCTGAAAGCTTTAGTTTAATCTGAAATTGTTTTCTTGCCACTTTATCTCGGTGTCCTCCTTGGTTACATAACAGCTGAGGACAAATGAATGGGTAATCAAACTTCTTCCAGACTCAGTTTGTGAGCTAGTTCATCGATGATGCAGTTTTTAATTCCTTCCTCAACACTATTTCCATTGAATGGAACATGTGAGCTGAAACTCTCTGCATTCTGCCATTGAAACTAATGAAAGCAAAATGGCTGTACTTTTCAGGAAAAAATGCTTGTAGTCAGATTTTTGTTCATACTATCACCTCAGTAAAACAAAACTGGCATGTGTACTCATCTAGTTCTGCTGAAAGCAAGCATACAGGTACACCAGGTAGTGGTGAAGAAAGCTAATGGCATGCTGGCCTTCATAACAAGATGAATTGAGTGTAGGAGCAAAGAGGTCCTTCTGCAGCTGTACAGGGCCCTGGTGAGACCGTACGTGGAGTAATATGTGTAATCTTGGTCTCCAAATTTGAGGAAGGACATTCTGGCTTTTGAGGGAGTGCAGTGTAGGTTCACTAGGTAAATTCCTGGAATGGCGAGACTATCATATGTTGAAAGTTAGAGTGACTGGGCTTGTATACACTTGAGTTTAGAAGGATGAGAGAGGATTTGATTTGGACGGATAAAATTATTAATGATTGGACACTCTGGAGGCAGGAAGCATATTTCCACTGATGGGTGAGTCCAGAAGCAGACGACACAGTTTAAAAATAAGGGGTAGGCCATTTAGAACAGAGTAGAGGCGAACCTTCTTCACCCAGAGAGGAGTGGATATATGGAATGCTCTGCCCCAGAAGGCAGTGGAGGCCAAATCTCTGGATACTTTCAAGAAAGAGATGGATAGAGCTCTTAGAGATAGTGGAAGCAAGGGTTAGGGGGATAAAGCAGGAACAGGATACTGATTATGGATGATCAGCCATTATCCTATTGAATGGTGGTGCTGGCTCGAAGGGATGAATGGTCTACTCCTGCACCTATTGTCTATTGTCTATTGTCTGCTGTATCACTCTACAATTTCTCATGATCTATATCAAGGCTGAAATATTAATGCTTCATATATTTTGGCACAGCTCAAGGACTCACTCATTCCTCAATTCAATGAATGGAGAGGGTTACCATGATTCAATATTTACTTAAAAACCAAAACCTGAATAACTTGTTTCCTGTAAAGACTCCATTTCATTCTCATAGCATCTCCATTTCATCTGATCTGATGATGCCACCTTCCACAGGGAGGTCTTAGACATTTCTACCTTTCTCCTCAACCGAGGATTCCTTGCTACCATGATTGACAGGACACTCAGCTATGTCTGACCCATTTCCTGCACATCCAGCTTCAACTGTTGCCTCCTACAAAATTACCCCAGATTTCCAGTTGCTTGCCAATTCAGCAAAGCAGCATGCTCCCCTGCCAATATTCCTGTCTCAGTACTGCTACTGTGCTCCAGTGAAGCTCAACATTAGCTGGAGGAACAGCACTTCACCCAGTTTAAGTATCTTACAACCTTCAGGACACAACATTGAGCTTAACAATTTCAAAGCATGAACACATTCCTCCATGTTCATTAGCAATGTCTACACCCCAAACCCACAGGTCCAGTTTTGTATGGGTTAGTCACAGCACAGTCAACCCATTTTCAATACTTCTCTTCAGTACTCATTCAGCATTGACCTCTCTTTCCCCATCCGCCCACTTTATCAGCATAAATAGCATCCTTTCCAAACTATTTTCAGTTCAGATGAAGGGTCTGGAAATGGTCCAAAGGAGGTTTGCAAGGATGATCCTGGGAATGAAGACCTTTTCGTATAAGAAGCAAGGTCTATACTCAGTGGAGTTTTGAAGAATGAAGGAAGATTTCATTGAAACTTATGGAGCACTGAGAGGCCTGTATAGAGTCGTCATGGAGTTGTTTCCACGAGTAGGAGAGACTAGGACCCGAGGGCACAGCCTCAGAGGAAGGAATGCCTCTTTAGAATGCAGATGAGGTGGAATTTCTTCAGTCAGAGCATTGTGAGGCCTCAAGGGTTATGGGGAGAAGGTAGGAGAACAGAATTGAGAAATAGAGTCAAGATGAGAGTGGTGTTGAAAAAGCACAGCAGGTCAGGCAGCATCTGAGAAGCAGAAAAATTGATGTTTCAGGCAGGAGTCCTTCATCAGGAATGAAGAGCTGATTCCTGATGAAGGGCTCCTGCCCTAAATGTCAATTTTCCTGCTCCTCAGATGCTGCCTGACCGGCTGTGCTTTTCCAGCCTCACTGTAATCTTGACTCTAATCTCCAGCATCTGCAGTCCTCACTTTTGCCCAGGTTTGAGGAATATATCATTTCTTAGATTACTTACAGTGTGGATACAGGCCCTTCGGCCCAACAAGTCCACACTGATCCGCCGAAGCGCAACCCACCCAATCATCTATATTTACCCCTTCACCTAACACTACAGGCAATTTAGCATGGCCAATTCACCTAACCTGCACATTTCTGGACTGTTGGAGTAAACCGGAGCACCCGGAGGAAACCCACGCAGACACGGGAAGAATGTGCAAACTCCACACAGTCAGTCGCCTGAGGCGGGAATTGAATCCGGGTCTCTGGTGCTGTGAGGCAGCAGTGCTAACCACTGTGTCGCCCACTGTGACACTGTGCCACCCATAGAAATGTCTCATAGAAAATTTGTTTTAATTTGTTCTCCAATACCATTGTTCTGTGTTTTATGTTATATTAATCCTAGTAAGTGAATTTGTACTTGCCCACAAACTATTCCAGTCTTAACTGAGTCATAAAGATGTACAGCATGGAAACACACCCTTCGGTCCAACCCGTCCATGCTGACCAGATATCCCAACCCAATCTAGTCCCACCTGCCAGCACCCAGCCCATATCCCTCCAAACTCTTCCTATTCATATACCCATCCAAGTGCCTCTTAAATGTTACAATTGTACCAGCCTCCAACACATCCTCTGGCAGCTCATTCCATACACGTACCACCCTCTGCGTGAAAAGTTGCTCCTTAGGTCTCTTTTATATCTTTCCCTTCTCACCCTAAACCTATGCCCTCTAGTTCTGGACTCTCCGACCCCAGGGAAAAGATTTGTCTATTTATCCTATCCATGCCCCACATACTTTGTAAACCTCTATAAGGTCACCCCTCAGCCTCTGACGCTCCAGGGAAAACAGTCCCAGCCTGTTCAGACTCTCCCTGTAGCTCAGATCCTCCAACCCTGGCAACATTCTTGTAAATCTTTTCTGAACCCTTTCAAGTTTCACAACATCTTTCCGATAGGAAGGAGACCAGAATTGCATGTAATATTCTAGCAGTAGCCTAACCAATATCCTGTACAGCTGCAACATGACCTTCCAACTCCTGTACTCAATACTCTGCCCAATAAAGGAAAGCATACCAAACGCCTTATTCACTATCCTGTCTACCTGCGACTCCACTTACAAGGAGCAATGAACCTGCACTCCAAGGTCTCGTTCAGCAACACTCCATAGGACCTTACCATTAAGTGTATAAGTTCTGCTAAGATTTGCTTTCCCAAAATGCAGCACCTCACATTTATCTAAATTAAACTCCATCTGCCACTTCTCAGCTCATTGGCCCATTGGGTCAAGATCCTGTTATAATCGGAGGTAACCCTCTTCGCTGTCCACTACACCTCCAATTTTGGTGTCATCTGCAAACTTACTAACTGTACCTCTTATGCTCGCATCCAAATCATTTATGTAAATGACAAAAAAGTAGAGGGCCCAGCACCGATCCTTGTGACACTCCACTAGTTACAGGCCTCCAGTCTGAAAAACAACCCTCCACCACCACCCTCTGTCTTCTACCTTTGAGCCAGTTCTGTACCCAAATGGCTAGTTCTCCCTCTATTCCATGAGACCTAACCTTGCTAATCAGTCTCCCATGGGGAACCTTGTCGAACGCCTTACTGAAGTCCATATAGGTCACATCTACTGCTCTGCCCTCGTCAATCTTCTTTGTTACTTCTTCAAAAAACTCAATCAAGTTTGTGGGACATGATTTCCCACACACAAAATGATGTTGACTATCCCTAATTAGTCCTTGCCTTTCTAAATACTTGTACATCCTCTCTCTCAGGATTCCCTCCAACAACTTGCCCACCACCAAGGTCAGGCTCACCGGTCTGTAGTTCCCTGGCTTGTCTTCACCACCCTTGTTAAACAGTGGCACCACGTTTGCCAACCTCCAGTCTTCCAGCACCTCACCTGTGACTATCGATGATACAAGCATCTCAGCAAGAGGCCCAGCAATCACTTCTCTAACTTCCCACAGAGTTCTCGGATACACCTGATCAGGTCCTGGGGATTTATACACCTTTAATCATTTCAAGACATCCAGCACTTCCTCCTCTGTAATCTGGACATTTTACAAGATGTCACCATCTATTTCCCTACAGTTTATATCTTCCATATCCTTTTCCACAGTAAATACTGATACAAAATATTCATTTAGTATCTCCCCCATTTTCTGTGGCTCCACACAAAGGCCGCCTTGCTGTTCTTTGAGGCGCTCTATTCTCTCCCTAGTTACCCTTTTGTCCTTGATATATTTATAAAAACTCTTTGGATTCTCCTTAATTCTATTTGCCAAAGCTATCTCATGTCCCCGTTTTGCCCTCCTGATTTCCCTCTTAAGTATACCCCTACTTTCTTTATACTCTAAGGATTCACTCGATCTATCCTGTTTGTACCTGACATATGCTTCCTTCTTTTTCTTAACCAAACCCTCAATTTCTTTAGTCATCCAGCATTCACTATACCTACCAGCCTTCCCTGTCACCCTGACAGGAATATACTTTCTCTGGATTCTTGTTACCTCATTTCTGAAGGCTTCCCATTTTCCAGCCATCCCTTTATCTGCGAACATCTGCCTCCAATCAGCTTTCAAAAGTTCTTGCCTAATACTTTTCTCCAATTTAGAACTCAACTTTTAGATCTGGTCTATCCTTTCCCATCACTATTTTAAAACGAATATAATTATGGTTGCCGGCCCTAAACAGTCCCCCACTGACACCTCAGTCACCTGCCCTGCCTTATTTCCCAAGAGTACATCAAGTTTTGCACCTTCTCTAGCAGGTACATCCACATACTGAATCAGAAAATTGTCTTGTACACACTTAATAAATTCCTCTCTATCTAAACCTTTAACATTATGGCAATCCCAGTCACAGCTAGAAAGTTAAAATCCTCTACCATAATTACCCTATTATTCTTACAGATAGCTGAGATCTCCTTGTTTCTCTATTTCCCTCTGAGTATTGGGGTGGGGGGGGGGGGTCTATAATACAATCCCAATACGGTGATCATCCTTTCTTATTTCTCAGTTCCATCCAAATAACTTCCCTGGACGTATTTCCAGGAATATCCTCCCTCAGCACAGCTGTAATCCTATCCCTTATCAAAAATGCCACTCCCCCTCCTCTCTTGCCTCCCTATCTATCCTTCTTGTAGCATTTGTATCCTGGAACATTAAGCTGCCAGTCCTGCCCATCCCTGAGCCATGTTTCCGTAATTGCTATGACATCCCAGTCCCATGTTGCTAACCAGGCCCTGAGTTCATCTGCCTTCCCTATTAGGCCCCTTGCGTTGAAATAAATGCAGTTTAATTTATTCGTCCTACCTTGTCCCTGCCTGCCCTGTCTGTTTGACTCACTTCTGTTCTCAGCTGTACCCGTCTCAGATCAATCTCTTTCCTCACTATCTCCCTGGGTCCCATCCCCCAACCTTACTAGTTTAAATCCTCCCAAGCAGTTCTAGCAAATCTCCCTGCCAGTATATTAGTCCCCTTCCAATTTAGGTGCAATCCGTCCTTCTTGTACAGGTCACTTCTACCCCAAAAAAGATTTCAATGATCCAAAAATGTAAATCCTTCTCCAATATACCAGCTCCTCAGCCATGCATTCTTCTGCTCTATCCTCCTATTCCTGCCTTCACTAGCTCGTAGCTCTGGAAGTAATCCAGATATTACTACCCTTGAGGACCTCCTTTTTAAATTTCTGCCTAACTCTCTGTAATCTCTATTCAGAATCTCAATCTTTTCCCTTCCAATGTCATTGGTTCCAATGTGGACAATGACCTCCTGCTGGCCCCTCTCCCCGTGAGAACATTCTGCACTCTCTCTGAGCTGATGTTTCTCTATTTTCCTCAAACAAATCACCATATGTTGTACTGATCAGGAGGCTACAGGCTGATTGATACATGTTATTTAGTGTTACATACTCAGCAAAGTATCTGAAGTCAATTGACGGCTCAATTTTTTGTTTTTATACATGCATGTTTTGTGGAGGCAGCTGACAATTTAAAATTACTATCCATTTCAATTGAAGTGAGCTGCTGGCATCCATATAGCAAGGAACCTGGAGTGTGAACTGTAGATTGGCTAAGAACAGGTTTATGCTGAACTCTGGATTATTTTGGATAACCAAGGTGCACATTGGAGAGTTAGGATTCCCTTGTGACTGGGATCTTGGGACAAATTTAGGGGGTCCTTTACCTTTGTAGAGATCAGGAAAAAAGGTCAGCTATGCTTTGGGATTATTAACATGAACGAAGATAGTGTCTAAAAGTTTCCTTGGAACTGTAAAGTACCAATTTGTCAAGAACTGTCAGGAACTGTAAAGATGCATCACACTTGTCAAGAATTTTCAAAATGTGACAACTAGAAATAGATAGAAATTTATTGTTACTTGTATTTGTGAAAATACAGTCAAATGTGTCCAAGTTGCCACAAGGAGAGCTTGTCCAATCAAAACTGCCATACCTCAGCTGCAGAAAGAAGAAAAGATGAACTTGATGTAAAAGGTGAAAATAAGAAATAATAATAAGAAGAATTAGTTATAAAACAGCATGCATTGAGTCAGCTGAAAAGGAATGGACAGGCCAGTAGCCCAAACACTACCTAACCTGCTGTCTCCGCCATCTTGCTCTCTGGATGTTTCTATAAATGGAAGTGCTTTATTTCAAAGAAGCATAGTCTGCAATATAGAACTTGGACTAAATTATTTTTGTTTTGTGCATGGGTATTTATAGATAATAGGTGAATTGAAATGGCAGATGAAGGGGGAAATGATGGTGGGTGGAAGCAAGCACTAAATTGACACAGGGAATTTGATGGGCCATGAATGTGGATAGAGGAGCAATGAAGGTGCGTAGAGTGCATTATGTGATATAAGTTGGAATGGATGGGACATGGGGATTGTGTAGGAGAGATGAGGGTAAGAGAGATGAAGGCTGAAGAGGACATCTTTATTTTTTAGTTAATGCGAAAGTGATGAAATAGGGTTCCTGGCCAACTCATCTTAGCAATTGGCAGTCTCAGCACTCAGAGCAACTCTCAGCACTCAATGAGTATTTTGACAGGTTTGCATTTCCAAAAGGATTCATGCAACCTTTACAGACAATGTTCTCTCCTGTTTACAATTCTAAAGGTTACTTGAATTCCTTCTCTAAGGGTACTTCCCTCCCTCTCCAAACGCACCTTTTCCTCCATTTTGTCAGCCATTGTAAAACATAAAGGTTCACAAAATTAGGGATTCCCCAACCTAGGTGAGCCTAACATGATCATGACATTTGGAGGCTAGAGTTCCAACTCTTAATATTAGTTGACTGACTTCCATGCAAATTAGTTTTCCCACTCGGACCACAATTCCGAGATACCTTTCAGTTCTGTTTATGCAAATACCACTCCTGAGCTGTTAAGGGTTAAGGGTTAATGTGAACATGTAAACATGATCGTTTAGATCATCTCCCATAATCGATGGGTAAACTTTCATTTGTCTGTTTACAAACTTTTTGCAAGAAGTCAGAAAAGCATTGAGAATCATACCTTAAACCCCAGGTGGAAATGCATTACGTGCTTTATTACCATTATTTTGTATTTTCTGTGGATTTTGCTTCCAGCAGGGTGCAGTAATGTAATTATCCCTGCAAGATAAACATTTAGACATCAATAACATGGTATTGAATAATCCAACAGACATTCAATGCAACTCACTAATATACACAGAGGTGTCACAAGCACAGGCTCTTTAGTGTCTGGACCCTTAAGCTGTTAAGCCTCAAAAAGCAAATTGCTTTCAATACTGTGTCGTGCTTCAAATGATTCAAGTTAAGATAGAGTCCGAGATGTATATTTCCTCAGGTCATATGCTGTAATATAGTCATGATATTATGAGCATCTCTCTCAAAAGGGATACTGATAAACTGAGTGACATCATGCAACAAATATTACCTTCTGTCCCAAAACCTTTAAGACATTTTGAATAATTGTCAATGCACAACAATTAGTATTTATTTACATGTATAAATACCTATACATGGTATAGATGTCTGGATTCTGCAGATACTCAATGTAATACATTCCCTGATGGATCAACAGTTACAAAGAGTGGGTCTGTTTCTCTGAGGTAAACAAATGACATTGCTGAAGGAACTAAATCAAACTAAAGCTTTGAATTAATTTACAACTGCATAAGGAAAGATTATCCTCTTTGAATATCTGTTCAAGATTTAGAGGGTATTAATTAAACAACCCACCGAGATAAAGAAATTCTTACTCTGTGATAGAATTCCAGCATCTATATCCATGTACAAATTGACACACTAAGTAGCAGTCATTAACCTCAGATTAAAGTATTGAAATGTATCTTGCAACTAACTTGAACTTATATAAAGACATTCAATTCCTCCTATGACAGATGGTGAAATCTGAATTTAATAAGTTCAGAAAATAAAGAGCTCACCTAATTGCAACTACGTAACCACTCTCAATTGTTATAAAAACACTGAAATCTGCCATCCTTACCTTGTCTGGCCTACATGTGACTCCAGACCCACAGCAATATGGTGAACAATTTACTGCCCTTTGGGCAATAACTTTGGGATGGGCAATAAATTCTGGCCTATCTGATGCTGTTCACAAGTCATGAAATTTTTCTTTTAAATTCCAAGCCAAAAAAGGAAATATGAGTAGAGGTGACTAAACAACTTCCCAAAGTGGCAGGTTTTGAGGAAGGTCACAAAGCAGGTGGGAGGCTGAGCAGAGTTAGGGATGTTTAGGGCCAAAAAGTTTAAAAGTATGACTGCCAATATTTAGGTAAAGAGGTTTCAACTAACTTGGAGAAAGAAACCTGTTGCTGGAACTGAAAGACCTGCTTAGAGAGGCATGGGGTAGAAACCAGACTTGGATATGGTGCAGGAAATACTTCAAGAATGTAACTAGTCATGAAAAAAAAATTAGCACACTTGATAATCTACTTACATCTTGTGGTATAAACCATGAACCAGCTTTCAGTCTGTCTTGCCCAGTATAATCAGTTTCTCCACACATCTCAACCACTTACACTTTAGCAGCAGATAGCAGGTCTTTTGACAGCTGCAGTTATCAATGACATCTCGATTTTAGCCAGCTGAAGCACAGCTCGACTCAGACATCGAGCAAATTGAGTCTCCATCTTTACCTTCTGTCATAGGACTATCGCCCTGTGACCCTGGGCCCTTTGTCTCTTTTCTGCTGCCCTGTGCCTCACATCCCCCTTACTGTTCCCACAGCAGCACATTCTTGATGCTATGGATGGTAATGGCGTGCGAACATACATCTGTAATACCTCTCAACCTGCTGATGTCTGTTTTATCAACTCCAAACTTCCTCCAAAACTTCTAAGAAGAGGAGAAAGCATAATTTGCTAATTATTTGCCAGAGGGAGCTGACAAAGCTGTTATGAGCACTGAATCTCTATTAAGAGCAGAACATCTGCAGATTAAAAACACCCATGAACTACATTTGAAATTCACTTTTTTCCTCTTTTGGCAAATTTCCCAAGACCCAGGAAACTTGTGCTAGGGGCATTAAATATGATGGGAAACTAAATTAATTTCAAAAGTCCCTCATTAGCATGTAATCATGATGTTATATACTTTATGATTGCTGTTCTGCCTGTGCTAATCATTGTGTTGACTCCAGTGAACATAGACAACCAAATGTGCCTTAGTTGGAGTGGGTAATTCAACTGAACTGCAGTTCCTTTCATTTATTCATGGGACGTGGACGTCGCTGGCAAGAACAGCACTTATTTCCCATCCCTAATTGCCCCCTGAAGAGCATGGCTTGCTCTCTATTTCAGAGGGCAATTGAGACCCAACCAAATTGCAGTGTGTCTGGAGTCACAGGTAGCCCAGACCAAGTATGGACAATTCCTTTTACCCCCATTTGTGAACCAAGTGGGTTTTTATGAAAAATGACAATAAATACATAGTCATCATTAGTCTAGTTTTTGATTGCAGATTTTACTTAATTCTAATTTGAATCCCACTATATGTTATAGTGGGATTCAAACCCATGTCCGCAGATCATTAGCCTGTTCCTAGATTACAAGTCTTCTGACGTTACCACTGCACCAGCACCTAACAGTCAACTTTGCTTCCTATCCAACCTTAACTCATCTGTTCTGGTCTGGTAGCATCTGTAGATCACATTGGTGTTCTGAAGGGTCACTGGATCTGAAACATTAACTCTGCTTTCTATCCACAGATGCTGTCAGACCTGCTGAGCTTTTCCAGCAATCTTTATTTTTGCCTCTGACATATTCAACCTGTTCAGAAGTATGCTGCACAAGCCAAGTTGCACAATCATAAGTGCAGTAGGATGAATAAAAGTTTGCCCCGTGAAACCTATTTCCCCCTCATCAGCCAAGAAAAACATCATTATCTAACTTCCTAACACACTTACAGTTTGAGTTCAGAAAGCACCTCTGTATCCTAGTGTTGTCTATGAAACCTTTTGAATGTGGTAAGGAAATGTCAACTGCAGATAACACTTCAAAGGCTTCCTGTGATCACTTCTACATCACAGTGATTGCTAGGATTATTTTGTCATGTATAACAATCATGTTTTATTTGCCAGGATTACTGGTAGCCGGGATTTCTAATCTACTTTGTTGATCAATTCATGAGCTATATATGTAAAATTTTATAATTGCAGATGTCATTAATCTTGAATTTATTGATTCAATAACAATGTTGCTGACTTCATTAGTAGAAAAGTTCCATACATCATTGTCCTAGTCAGCTGCAATCATCGCTACACATCTTCAAAGTCTGTGCCAGGTATCTTGGAAGTTGCCATGATGCCCATATCATTGAGGGCTCTCAGGTTTCATTCCAAGGACCAAATACTTTTGTAGGATGGTTGGTAAGAGATGACGGACACCCTCTACAACATGGTGACGATCTGTTATGCAAACCCCTGATTGAGACTGATCGTAGGTACAATGCAGCTCATTGTTACACCAGAGTCACATGGTCAATAGGCCTCCAAAAGACCAGCTTTTGATTCTTGGATTTGGAGCGTGCTTAACTAATATAATTATCCTTTGAAAGTCCTCACATTATCCACAAGTGGACCCTGCTCTCAGTCTGCACAAACTTATTCCACCCACTTATGTGGCAGGCTGCTTTTTTTAATCTTTATATTGTGAGATTCGGGTAAAGGTGGAAGGTTTACCAGATTGCATTCCTGAGAGAGTGATAGGTTCTGCCTGTTACTCTGTGACCCCCATAATAGGAATGGTGTATTATTTAAATATTTATCTCCCAAATTTTCCCAGAGCCCAGACATGTTTAGGCATGCCCAATTTCATGATCCACTGCTTCCCCATCAAAACCAGGTAGGTGTTGAATGTTGAAGACCTCTCTCCCACAGTACCCCATGCCATCCCATTCTATATTGGTTCTCTCCTTTATATTTAAAACCCACCCCCTTTGCAGGGATTGTCCTGGCTGCATCTCAGTATGCTGGCTCCAATCCCCTCACTTCTCCAACACAGCTCTGTCCCCTGATATCCCCTCCCCTGACATTTACTGCTCAACCCCCACGCCCCCAAGAACCAATTGTAGCCCACTCCTCAGAATGGCTTGGGAGGCCAATCATCCCCTTGACTCACTTCTGTTCAGTTCCCACATTGTTTTATCAGTAATCCCCAAACTGGTTGGCCGTGACCTGAAGAATTGACTATGGTTCAATCCCAGACTGTGAGGATATGGATTCCAGCACCATGATCTCAGTGAGCATTCAACTAACCATGGCCAACTCCCCCCACCCTGGACTGAAATCAAACAATGGCCTTGAGCGACAGTCGAGCGACTGACATTAGTAGCCCATGACTAGATTAATAATTACACCTCTTTGGCTCACAGATTGGCTGAAGCACATATAGTACGTTTGTCGTGTCAGCTAATGACATATGTCATAGGTGTGGTTTTAATGTAGCACGGTACCATACAGCAACATGTCTGCTGCTTTGACTGATCGCTGCTGACAACCGTAATAAGTTTCCCGGCTTTTTATCTCTGCTGAAAAGTAAGAGGAGATAAAACAATTGTGAGCCTGTATGTTCCAAATGAACCAGCAATGTACTAAAAGGCAAGGGGAAGCAGAGATGCTGTGAGCATTAAAGTAAGTTCAAAATTAATTAACATTAAGAAAGCAAGCTATAAGCCCTGACAAGTACTCTGTTGTGTTGCATGAGGTAGGTGCCTATTGCTGTGATAAAAGTGTCCTGGTAGCACATTGCAGTGAAAGGTTCTGGTTATTTGCAAAGTTCAGTATTGAAGTGGAGAAATTGAAGTAGAGAACAGATTTACCATACTGATATGGTGGCGAGTGATTTATATCAAGGTTTTCAAAAAATTAGATAATTATCTGGGAGAATAAAGTTGTCGGGGTATGGGAAGAGGTGAGAAAGTAGGATTAGGTGCTTTGCTCTGGCAGAGAGCCAGCATGCTTGAGCAGAGCCTAATGTCCTCCTCTATGTTATAACTGCTCTTTGATTCTATGAAAATAAAAGAGTAATTAAAAAGGTACTTAACTAAGGCATTTCATTGCTTCCTATGGATAACAGTTGTCAAAGAAGAAACACAGTGTATTTGATAATTTAAAGGTCACTTCTGAGATCTGTCAAAAATTGATTCTTCCTTTCAATTGATTGACTTTCACAGAGAATAATTACGACTCAACATCAACCCCTGAAATAAAAGGATAGCTAGAAGAAAATTGTGCTGTACATACTGAAGTCTCTGCCAGAATTTGACTACCCTAGCTGGGCATGTGCTTATATCTATGTTCGGAATCTTACCTAAAGCAATCATTAGTGGGAAGACTCGTGGCTAATCATGAGTTCAGAGGAGAATCCTGCTGTCACTGCAGAACTGATCTCACACTGCTCAGGTTAAAAAATTAATGAAGGGCAATTTTATTGAAATATCATACTTTACATTGAGGGCTTGAAACCAGCTTGCCAGTGTCCTAAGGATATCTGCTTTTATATTTTCATGACAAGTGATTTTAACTTGTCCACTAACACAATATTATTTTAAAAGTTAAAATACTGAAATGAACACTTTATGTGAGATCTCCATTTGGATGAAAGAACCTTTGAAATTCAGGGTTTTGTCACGGTATGTTTTGCCATGAATTGAAGGCTGAACGAGCTCCCACTTTCATTTACAATGGATGCTATTTTACAACATGAAAGTGATTGCTGATGTCAGTTCTTACTTGTGACATGTTCCAACAACAACTTGCATTTCGATGTATGGAAAAATAATCCAAGATACCCAGAATTGTCTGAAACAAAATTTGACACCAAGGCGCATTAGGAGAGTTGAAGGGGAACTTACCTATTTAATGTGCTTAAAGGATGAAGGAGATGGAGAGTTGGAGAGTTTTAGGAGTTGAATTCAAGAGCTAAGATTGAAGACACATCTATAACCATCATTAACTATTCCTCAATATGCAGATGACATCTTCTCAAAGTCATGAATTTCTGCCATTGTATCTTTGATGATACCTGATTAACAGAAGAATGTGCAACAGGCAACAACTTAAGGACTATAGAGATCTCAGAGGTTTATAAAGTTGGATGATATTACGGAGATGGGGTGAGGAGAGGCAATGCAGGGATTTGAAAATAAGGATGGAAGCTTTAAAACTGATGCTCTGCTGGATTGTGCGTGAATGTACGTCAGTGGGAATGGATGTGCAGAAGCATGGCCCTTGGTGCGAAACAGGGTAGAGACACCAGATTTTTGGATAAGTTCTTTCTACCTTATATTTGGAATGTGTCTTGATAATAGATGATGGGTGAAAGACTCAATTCAGGCGACTATTATTTGGAATTCACCAGGATTTTTCCCAGACCACCCTGTAGAGTTAGGAGGCTGGCGACATTGAAACTAGGGGCAGAAGTAGACCATTGGCGCTATGTACCTTGCTCCACCATGCATTATGATCATAGCTGATCCTCGACCTCAGCACCATACCCCTTAATTTCTTTAAAAATCTAAAAATGTATCTTTCTCTTTCCTGAATATATTCAGTGACTTGGTGGTCATGGACTTCTGTGATAAGAATTCCTGTAGATTTACTACCGTCTGAATGAAGAAATGTTCCTCATCTCAATCATAAATGGGTTACAACATATTCGGAGATTATGGCCCTTGGTTTTAGGTTCTCCAAACAGGGAAAACACGCTCTCTGCATCAAGTCTGTCCAATCCTCTTAGAATTTCATATGCTTTGATCAGATCCTTCTCAGAGTCACAGATTCATATAATCATACAGCACAGAAACAGACTCTTCGGTCCAACCAGTTCATGCCGAACATAATCCCAAACTATACTAATCCTACCTGTGTATTCCTGGCCCATATCCCTCTAAACCTTTGCTATTATACAAATGTCTTTTGAACATGTAACTGTGCTACTTCCACCAGTTCCTCAGGAAGTTTATTCCACATGTGAACCACCCTTTGTGTAAAAAAAGTTGCCCCTCATGTCTTCTTTAAATCTCCCTCCTCTCACCTTAAAAATGTGCCCCCTCATCTTAAAGTACCCCATCCTAGGGAAAAGACAGCTACAATTAACCCTATCTACACCCCTCACACTCTCACGGTTCTAAACTCTAGTGAAAACAGGTTCAGTTACCAATCTCCCCTTCCATTCCCAATATTAACCCAACGAACCTGCGCTGCACCCTCTGTACAGCAGGTTTATCCTTTCTTAGGTAAGGAGGTCAAAACATGTAAGATTCCAGGTGTGCTGTCACCAAAGCCATGTATAACTGCAGTAAGATACCCTTACTTCTGAACTCAAATTCTCTTGGAATGAAGACCAATATACCATTTGCCTTCCTTATTACTTGTTACACATGGAAACAGCAGACCTCTTACATCCTAGGAGAAGTATCATCATCAGCGCTGCTTCTGCAAAATCCTGCAAATTAAGTGGCAGGATAAGTATTCTTTCAAAGTTCTCTCTCAGATCAGCATTCCTAGCATTGAGGGTCTGGTTGTGGTTAATCAGTTGCACAGGGCAAGCGATATCACCTACTGTTCTCAGCTTTCAGTGCCTTGCTTCCTTTTCCCTTTACTAGTTGGGAACCTGGAATGCCTAAATTAACTTTCATAGAAAGAATTGTCCTGGGGACTCCTCCCTATAGCCAAAGTGAGGTGAATCTTCCAACTGTATTAAAATCCTTTTAAATCTGACCTCTATGATCGAGACATTAGCTCCAACCAATCCACATTGTCAATAATAGAAAGCATTTTCTGTGCTTCAGTTGCAAGGTTTGTAGAATCTATTTCTTTGCTGTCTCCTTTTCTTTCAGATTCTTGCAGACTGACCTGACTGGGACGTTCAGGGATAACTTAAGAAAACTACAACACAACGTGATGATGATTTTCTTTTGCCTTTAACACTAATTTCACACTTTCAATATGTGTTCATAAATAACCATTGATGGAAATGGTTTACCAGTGCTAACAAGGTACAGATAGCAGGAAAGACTGAAATTGATACTCTTTATTTAAAAAAAAAGAAAACTGGGAGGTGACCTGTCAAAGACATTTAAAACTATGAAAAGATTTGAAATGACAGAAGTAGGAAATATGGACTGGATATTTAGGCCTTGACAGAGGCAGAAATGGAAGCTAACAGACATCGAAAAAACTCTTCTGAGAAAGGGTCTGTGGATCCAAAATATTAACTCTCATTTCTCTCCACAGATGCTGCCAGACCTGCTGAGCTTTTCCAGCAACCTCTGTTTTTGTTTCTAATTTATAGCATTCACGTTATTTTGGTTTTTATTGAAAATATCAATGTTGTTGCCTTGCCATTTTCATACCTCTGTTCGTATGTCAACCATTTTAGCAAAGGTAGTTTCGCGACCAGCAGGACTACCTAAGCACTCATTCAAAGCCTTGTTAGACCCACGTATAGAAGGTTCTCTGGGACTTTGCAGTCACTTTCAGTCTTCTGCACTAGCAGAGAACAGTTTGCATGCTTAAAAAAGTGAGATTTTTCTGACTGGATGGATGGATGGGTAGGTATGTGCGGGTACAGTCTCATGTCTTGGAGAGGGCTATTCTCTCCATAGTAATGTCCTACTGACAAAATCAGTTTTACACTTTAATTGAAAGTAGTTGGTGGGAAGGACCTTGAAGGTTCCTTTCTCTTACTTCCTTGCGTCCAGCGCCCTGCTGGTTCTCTCAAGATTGAAAACCTCTGAATTGACCTCCAAGTAAGAACTAGATTAGTGCTCTGAATTGGACAGGGTGCTGATCTCCATACCAATTAAAGGAATGTCTCTCTGAAAATCCCAGTTAGTGACTGATTTACCCTTTGGGGTGGTTTTATGACACAGAAATATTTCTAATTTCTTTCTTTCCCCTTATCAAAGGGAAGATATTTCCACTTGTGGAAAAATGAAAGCATAGGAGCCATGAATGGTTAGATGGCCACAAATCATTCCAATATGGGAATCGGTCTGCAGAGAATTTTTCCAATGTAGTACTCACTATCACATAGACGGGCTGAGGTAACTGGAATTGATATATAGGAAATTCTAAATAAGCGCATGACAGAGAATTTATAGCATAGAGGATATGCTGATTGGGTAAGAAGCTTGTGCAGAGTTTAAAAAGGATTCATAAACCCAGTAGACTGAATGAGCTATTTCCAAGTTATGAAATCTATATAGCATCCAAACACTACAGGAATTAGTGAAAATTTATCGAATTGTGGAACATTATTTTTCATATAACATTGAAAGTAAAGATTATAAATACACTTACCTGCTTTACCAGAGTTATGTAATTGTTTCCCACAATATTAAGCATACTTTGTATTATCCACAGTTGCTGGTCTCTAGTCGTACCTCAGTAAAGAAACAGAACTATGATCCCTCACCCCCATGCAATGCAGTGTAGAATTTTGTTTTTGAAGAGTATTGCAAACAAAGATTTCCTGACTGTTGTACAGTGCTGAATTACAGAGAGCAATTGATAGCTTATATTTCTGGTCACTTGATTGGTAATTAACAATTTTGACCTATACTGTAGGTTATGCTACCTTGATGCAGTGGGTTAATATTAACATTTTTTTTTACATTATCTATTTGGACTAATTAATTTTCCCTATCAGTTTATGTTCAGCACTGCGATTAACTGCATATCTCTCATTTGCATAACCTAATTCCATACAAGTTTTCAGTTATTTTGCAATTTTTCATTCGCATATTTCTTTGAACCTTGAACAGTTTACATAAATCTAAATAATAATTCCCACTGCTGATGCCAGACTTGCTATTACAAAGAAAGTGTGAAGAATTCTTCAGCTAATTTAGTTGCCATTTTAATCGGTTCCCAACTAACAGTTGTGTTTGTCAACTTTAGTTAAATGCATGGTACTTTGGGAGCAAGCTTTATGAGAAAAATGCAGGATTTAGCCCTGGATTAACATAAAGTTGGTTCATTTAGGTCTCATGCTCCTTCAGTGATACAACAAAAAATATTGCCAGTGAAAAAAGTACATTGAATTGGTTCGTGACCAATAAAGATTATGAATTTTAAGATTTCCTTTCAAAAAACCTTTTAGATACCATAAAGGAACAATCTTTCTCAACAGTATATACACATTGATATGTTGTATTAATTGTAGGAACATAGGAATGGGTGTAGGCCATTTAGCCCATCAAGCCTATCCCACCATTCAATACGATCATAGCTGATCAAACATTTTAATACCTTTTACTCATCCATGCCATAGTCCTGGACATCAATGGCAGTCATAAATCAGTCAGTCAATCTCTACCTGAAACACACATAAACATTGTCGTTTTTTTAAAGATTAGATTACCTACAGTGTGGAAACAGGCCCTTTGGCCCAAGAAGTCCACACCAACCCTCCGAAGAGTAACCCACCCAGACCCATTTCCCTTTGATGAATGCACCTAATACATGCACAATTCACCTGACCTGCACATCTTTGGACTGTAGGAGGAAACCAGAGCACCCGGAGGAAACTCGCACAGACATAGGGAGAATGTGCAAATTGCCTGAAGCTGGAATCGAACCCAGGTCCCTGGCACTATGAGGCAGCAGTGCTAACCACTGAGCCACAGTTGTGTAGTACTCTATTTACATGAGATCGCTCAATGTGTTAAAACAGAGACCGTTTACTTTTCTTCTTGATCTTTTTGTTCCTGATCTTTTTATAACATTTAATATGTACTTTCCCTTAGCCGTACCTCAAGCTATACCAGACTGGTAATGAACCCTTAGGCAAAAGTGAGGACTGCAGATGCTGGAAACCAGACTTTTGATCATAGTGGTGCTGGAAAAGTACAGCAGGTCAGGCAGCATCCGAGGCTCCTCAAATGCTGCCTGACCTGCTGTGCTTTTCCAGCACCACTCTGATCTAAACTGTTAATGACCCCTTGTATTCTCCCAACTCAGAGCTGAATGACTAGCCCTAAATTCTCTCCAACATACAGATTGCCTTTTCTACTTTGGCAATATCACCTATCTCGTCATTTGTAAAATCAATCTGCTGCCAAGACCTGGATATGTTCTTTCTTTATCTCCAAATCTCACAGCTCCATAATAATAATAGCAAAGTACTGAAGAATTTGACATAAAAATATAAAGTCCTGGAAAATGCAACATGTCTGACAGCATCAGTGGAGAAAGAAACATAATCCAGAACCAATGCATTGTCACTTGGCTGTGCAAATGAAAGAGAGAGAAAGAAAGAGAGAGAAAGAGAGACAGAGAGATAAAGAGAGACAGAGCGAAAGAAAGAGAGAGAGCTGCATTCAGTACAGCAGGAGCAGTCAAAATGCCATTCTTTGATGCCCAGCATATGTGCAAGCAACAACTTCTTCCACTGGGACGATGGACGATGAGGATTCCTGAGACTACAGCATTGCACCAAGTAGAAAACAGAGGCTGTTCACCAGAAATAAGAGGACCTTTGATATTCTGTCAAAATCAATGACCAAAGCAAACAAGATAGGACAATCTTTGTCAGCTGTTCAATGGAACTGAGTTGAGTGAAATCATTTTTCATCAATTGTTATCGATGCTGTAAAGGTCAGTTTCCACTGTATAATCACAATTACAAATGCAGTTAACCAATTTGTTCTTTATTGGCTTTTCCTGAAGGTAAATAAATGCTGAGAATTCAAATTGATAGAAACTGTCACAATATCTGAGCTCCCTCCCTCAGTCAAGAAAATGTTTCATGGCAGTCTGCACACTATGGAAAAGATAACCATCATCAGGTAGGCTCAGGAAACTGTCTGGTGTTAACAATGGCTAACCTCTGTTTACGTTGCTGTAGCTGCAGCTAAAATAACAGTCATTTGATGGTGCAAAGTGGACATATTTTTACAATGTGATAATATATTTATAATGATGCTTCACTCATGCCACCTGTGCATCCATAATATTTTCTTTTTCCTTTCCTTCCCACTATGCAGTGTAGGGGTCTGCAACTGAGGAAGAGGGTGCCTGCCCTATTACGGAGCTTTGACCATTGAGTTTAGGGGAAGAGGGTTGTGTACCCAAAGTAACATGCATTTAGCTGAGTTGACAAACAAAGCTGTTAGTTGGCAACTGAATAAAATGGCATCTAAGATAGCTGAAGAGTTCTTCTGCCTTACTTTGTGGCTAGAGGGCCCAACCATACCAAGAATACCCTGCCCAGATGCTAGCTCACACTCTTCAGCCTGAATTTCCACAGAGTTGGGGATTGTGGACAGGATGGAGGTGGAGAGGCTAAACCTCTCAACTGTTCTGAAAGGAGACTTCCAGAGGCCCATATGTGTTTGGCCTCTGGCTGTGTCTACTGGCACCATCCTGCCTTCTTGTAAGGAAGTGACACTTGGTGTGAGGTTAAGAACTTTCATTCCCCTATTGTTTTACCATCAGTGCTGAATTCCAATAGAAACAATGATGACATGCAAGTCTGAGCGCGTATTTGGCAGACCCTGAATGTGTTAGATCTTGGTCTCCATGGCAGTCAACAACTTCCAAAAGGATGGCTAAATTACAGGTGGTGTTGGTGGACTGCTTCAAGCCTAAACATCTCAGACAAGGCTGCGTGTTGCTCCTGTTGCAGTTTGTGCATTTGTCATTTGGCCCTTGGCCAAATGTGAAGAAGTAAAAAGTAGCAGCAGAATGGATTCCCTCTTATTCTTTCTTCCTAATTTTCTTATCACTTCTTTTTTCTCTGTCAACTCTCTACCAAAAAACAATTTGAAATGAAAGTTTCCTTTATATATTTACCTCATTATGTCACCTTATATTGTTGCTAGTCTGTGGAATGCCCATGAATAGACTTACTGAAAAGATCTAAAAATATGGGACTTAAATACAGACAAAAGGAAGGCTAGAAGAAAGGATTGGTAATTATAATGTCATCCCTTTCATATCACCAAATAACAATTATCTTGAATCAAAGAGTCTGGTTAAAAGCAAGTTTACTATAATATTGAATATGCAGAGTTAATTTGTTATCTTGTTCACTTCACAGTGTGGCTGTCACACCTCCAGAATAACATCTGCAAATAATTACTTGGTTACTAACCGTGTTTATTATTATTTCCAAGTGGGTTCAACTGAAGGTCAACTAATATGACGAAGCTTTAAATGAATTGGCGTTTTAACCTGTGAGGAAACTTTAATGTGAAACATCTATCATTAGAAGTGGGCAGTCAACTCATGATAACCATGTAACCAACTGCAGGAGTTGACAAGAATTGCAAAATATTCAGCGATCTGTGAGCTTCTCTGCAAACATTTGACTTATTTCCATGTTCTGAACATAATGCATTGTGTTTAATATTAATTTTGTAAATATATTATGGCTAATTATTCCTTGATTGAGTTATAGCTACATCATATTACATAGCAAATGTTCATTATTCAATCATTACTTCATATTTCAATTATTCATTTTTAATTATTATTTAATTCATTTGAATTTTAATTCATTTTAATGTAGGCTGTTATAAGCAGCATGATTCATTATTATCCATTAAATAATGTAAGCTGCCTCTCCTTGGAGTGAGTCATTGACATCTTCAAAATTTCCTCTTGCACAAAGGATTGTGTTAAATTCATGGTGTTATCTTAGTTCTAATTATAACTTGGTTGAACTTTTAGTTGTGGAGCTAGACTTTCTTTTTAACCTCATGATTCAAAACAACAACACAAATTCAAAATCTTTCCAAAGCTGGAGAATAAAGAATAAAACAAATGTTTGAAATTGTGTTATGGCCCAGTTAGTACAGATTTGTCTCTTTAAAGAGGTTATGCATTTAATAATTTAATGCATCAGTTGAATCACAAAGCTCAAGAAAAAAAATACCAGTTAGTGAGTCATTGCTAAAATAAGTTGAATTTCATGCAGAAGTGGTACATTTTTAAAATAGCAGGGAATTGGATTCAGGACAGCAGAAGACAAGGGGAAAAAAAATCAGCCTCAATTTCTGATGCTTAATATTTCTAACAAGACTAATAATTAATATGACCAAGTTTTTCACAGTTTTCAGACAAAATTATTATTATTCATGGACATAGTTTTGCTTTATTATTCACTCATTCTCTTCACTGTGGAAATAAAATATTAATTACATTGAGACACACATTTTAATGTATTTTTTAAGTTGCCCATAAAAAACAATCCTGGTTAAAAATTCTTTTCCTCTGTCCCCAAATCATATTGTTCCTGCATAGACTAGATTATCTCCACTAGGTAATGCATAGCACTTCCTCTGAATCAGTGTTCCAATTTTCATATCAAAATACATGAGTACATTGCAATTAAACATTTTTCTATTCTCAAGAGGCAGTCATTGCTAGCAAGATTTGACTTTGAAACTTGTCTGCTGTTGCCGCAGGCTCTTGAATCCTTTTTTCAGCTTTTGCACTGGGAATTTTAGACTTAAACATATCAGGGATAAACAGATTTAAGTAAGGCATGTTTCCACACACATCCAGTTGTCTTGATACAACCACTTGCCTGGAGTTCTGCATCAGGATCTTATCTAGGACCATATGCATCCCCAGAGAAAACTGAAGTAAACCTAGGCTTCACAGAAATGTCAATTTTTTGATGTGGAGACAAGCTTAGTAGCCAGTGAACACTATGTGGATTGAACAGAAGTGAGGCAATTCATTTGTAAGCCTGATTAAAACTCACCACAGTAGCCATTATTAACCATTATTGTGGATGCCAGTTGATCGATGCCATTTGAGAACTGATACTCCAGTGTTTGACATCAAAGGTCACTTGTTTTACACAATGTCCAACCAAAACCAGAGGTCAGGATGTCTTCCTTGCAGACAGGTCTGCCAATAGCCTTTAGCAGCCTTGTTGCCTGCTTTTCTGTCCATTAGATTCCACAAGGATGATAACTTCCAACAATACCCAATTGCTTACTGTCCACCCTCTTTCCCAGGCACCAAAAGCACCAGTTTGTTAATAAGTCAGGTCTCCCCATACCATTCATCCTTTTGTGGTTCAACATAATTCCTTGGAGTGGCTATAACAATTTCTCCATTGTATCCTACTTCCTTTCACCTTGTGTGCCTCAGATAACAGTTCAGCCATGCTTCCCCATTAATTAACACTTAATTGACTCATCAACCACTTTAATTAGCTTCAGTTGGGAATCAACAGGGTTGCAATATCTCTGTGTCACAGGGAGGTGTGGTGGCTCAGTGGTTAGCACTGCTGCCTCACAGCACCTAGGTTTTATTCCAACCCCAGGTAACTATGTGAAGTTTGCATACTCTCTAGGGAAGTGATTGCTGGGCCTCTTTCTGAAATATTTGTATCATTGATCATCACAGGTGCAGTGCCAGAAAACTGGAAGCTGGCTAAATTGATGCCACTATTTAAAAAAGACCGTAAGGGCAAGCCAGGGAACTATAGACCAGTGAGCCTGACGTCGGTGGTGGACAAGTTGTTGGAGGGAATCCTGAGGGACAGGATGTACATGTATTTGGAAAGGCAAGGACTGATTAGAGATAGTCAACATGGCTCTGTGCGTGGGAAATCATGTCTCACAAACTTGAAGAAGTAACAAAGAGGATTGATAAGAGCAGAGCGGCAGTTGTGGCCAATATGGACTTCAGTAAGGCGTTTGACAGGGTTTCCCATGGGAGACTGGTTAGCAAGATTAGATCTCATTGAGTACAGGGAATGCTAGCCATTGGGTACAGAACTGGCTCAAAGGTAGAAGACAGAGGATGGTGGTGGAGGGTTGTTTTTCAGACTGGAGGCCTGTGACCAATGGAGTGCCTCAAGGATTGGTGCTGAATCCACTACTTTTCATCATTTATATGAATGATTTGGATATGAGCGTAAGAGGAAGAGTTAGTAAGTTTGCAGATCACATCAAAATTGGAGGTGTAGTGGACAGTGAAGAAGGTTATCTCAGATTACAACTGGATCTGGACCAGATGGGCCAATGGGCTGAGGAGTGGCAGATGGAGTTTAATTCATAAATGCGAGGTGCTGCATTTTGGGACAGCAAATCTTAGCAGGACTTGTACACTTAATGGGAAGGTACTAGGGATTATTGCTGAACAAAGAAACCTTGGAGTGCAGGTTCATAGCTCCTTGAAAGTGGAGTCACAGGTAGATAGGATAGTGAAGAAGGCTTTTGGTCTGCTTACCTTTATTGGTCAGAATATTGAGTACAGGAGTTGGAAGGTCATGTTGTGGCTGTACAGGACATTGGTTAGGCCACTGTTGTAATATTGTGTGCAATTCTGGTCTCCTTCCTATCGGAAAGATGTTGTGAAACTTGAAAGGGTTCAGAAAAGATTTACAAGGATGTTGCCAGGGTTGGAGGATTTGAGGGAGGGATTGAACAGGCTGGGGCTTTTTTCCCTGGAGCGTGGGAGTCTGAGGGGTGACCTTATAGAGGTTTACAAAATTATATGGGGCATGGATAGGGTAAATAGACAAAGTCTTTTCCCTGGGGTCGGGGAGTCCAGAACTAGAGGGCATAGGTTTAGGGTGAGAGGGAAAGATATAAAAGAGATCTAAGGGGCAACTTTTTCACACAGAGGGTGGTACATGTATGGAATGAGCTGCCAGAGGAATTGGTGGAGGCTGGTACAATTGCAACATTTAAGCGGCATTTAGATGGGTATATGAATAGGAAGAGTTTGAAGGGTTATGGGCCGGGTGATGGCAGGTGGGGCTAGATTGGGTTGGGATATCTGGTTAGCATGGACAAGTTGGACTGAAGGGTCTGTTTCTGGGCTGAATACCTCTATGACTATGACTCTCTATCACCATCCCAATTTTTTACTCATACTGTGATAAAATTCATTTTCTGTATTCATTTGTGGACTGCAGCTTGTCAACAGTGTAACATATGACATCCAGGATGTGTCAGTGCTTAACACATTTGCTCCTGCTAAGTAAAAAGGGAAGGGCTCTGTTGCAGAGTTTTGATAGCTCAATCAGACCATTTCAAGAGACAATAAAGAGCAATTCAGTCACTTTGTCAGTAATAGAATATCAAAGAATTTGGCTCCATCTTGCGAGAGTCCTGCTGTTAGCTGGCTCTATAAAGTTGTGGAAAGGATGGTATGTAGGCAGTAAAATTCTACGTGATACAGCATGAGAGCTGAAATTGGGCCAATAATTAGAGACTGAATTGCAGCCTTGGTATTGATATGATGTGGGAAACAACGAGGTCTTGATCAAAAAGTAAAGATTTATTACATATTACTGCACAGCTAGAAACATTGAATCTGAGGTCCATGATTGTCTGTTATGAGGCATCTAGCTCAATTAAACAATGTTTTCATATTATTATTTTAGTTATATGCTTTTAGCTGGGAGGTGAGCAGCAGAGAGGCTGAGAAACTAGGACTGTGCTTGAGCTTAGATGCTAGAGTACATCCAGGTCTAAACAATGGGGCACAGTATCAGAAATAGATCAGTTCAGCTGGTAAAAAGAACCAAGAAAGCTAGGTATGGGAGCAGATCTAACAGAGATCTGGGAATGTGTGCCTTTTGAGTGAAGATCCTATGTCAATCCGATCTGCGATCTGGTGTGTGAGGTGTTCAACTGGCTTCTCTGCTCATCCATATTTACCTCATGTTAAGTCAGGGTATAAGTCATATATAATAAATTATTTTACTTTTCTAATTTTATAGTACAAAATCATGGAATTCTTTGTCTTATTCTCTTAGTAAGAACCCAGGATTTAAAACTTTGTCTATTTTGAACAAAATAACGTTACTGGCTCCCAGGGTAATGCTTCCTTTTTCTTCTTTTCCACTCCCCTCAGTAACCTTGCTTTGTAAGCTGCTTAAAACCATAGAATTCCTAGAGTATGGAAAGAGGCCATTCAGCTGATCAAGTCCACACCAACCCTCCGAAGAGCATCCCACCCAGCCCCAGCCCCACATCCCATACCCATAATCTTCACATTTACCATGGGCAATCAACACCCTGGACACTATGGATAATTAGGCATGGTCAATCTACCATGAAGAAAGCACAACAATTCCTCTATTTCCTCTGGAGGCTAAGGAAACTCAGCATTTCAGTAAAAACTCTGACCAATTTTTATAGATGCTCCATAGAAAGCATTCTATCCAGGTGCATCAAGGCTTGGTATGGCAACTGCTCTGCCCAGGACCATAAGAAACAACACAGAATTGTGAACACAGCCCAACCTATCACACAAGCCATCCTTCTATCCATTGACTCCATCTATACTTCTCACTGCCTTGGAAAGAGAGCCAACTTAATCAATTTTGGCTATAATCTCTTCCAACCTCTTTAGTCATGCAGAAGATACAAAAGCTTAAACACATATGCCATCAGATTCAAGAACAGCATCTTCCCTGCTGTGATTAGAATTCTGAATGGACCAAGGAGAACGTAAGGATTGCAGATACTGAAGAGTCAGAGTCAAAAAGTGTGGTGCTGGAAAAGGCTCAGCAGGTCAGGCAGCATCTGAGGAGCAGGAATGTTGATCTTTCAGGCATAAGCCCTTCATCAGGAACAGACCTTTAAAATTTCAAATTTTGTGTTGATCACACACTTTTAACAGGTTATAGTCTAACTGGTTGATTTGAAAATGCTAGCTTTTGGAGCGCTGTTCCTTCATCAGGTGTTAGTGTGCACCTTCTCTGCAACTGTATGCAAAACAAGACCTTTCACTGTACCTAGGTAGATATGATAATAATAAATCAAATCTGCATATCTTTGGACTATAGGAGGAAAGCCATGCAGACATGGGAATAATGTGCAAGCTCCACACATTCCAACATTGGAATTGAACCCAGGTCCCTGGCATAGTCAGGCAGCAGTGCTAACCACTAAGACTCCATGCTCCCCAGAAAACCTGCTACATTTACAAAATTTTCCACTTCTCATTATCACTGTCTCACTGCTCTTGCTCTTAACTTTCCTATGAATTGACTCTTCTTTATCTTTCTCACTAAATGGCTAGACTCTGTATAAAACACAGTCGTATAATGGCATTTACAGTGTTTCTTAACTTGAACCTAATCAATGTTGTCATTGATCCTTCCTGGTTATTCATTCTCTCAAACATTGTATAATCATTCTGTATAAATGTTGCCACCCTGCTTCCTTTATTTGTTTTCCCTCTTTTCTAACACCTGGTATGCACAGATATTTAGTATTCCATTTTGTTTTTTTTTAACTAGTCTCCATTATCATCATATTATATTTCCTGTGGCTTACCATAGTTTGTATGCTTACATTCATACACATTGAACCTTAATTAGAACTTATTCTACCTCCTATTAGTTTGACCTAGATAGTACCAAAACCTATTAAACTCCAGTGTTACCCATCTTCCACAATTCTGCATGGATCTTGTTTGTCTTTTTAAATTATATATCCTGATTTCCTTCTTCCTATCAAATTAGTGTAAAACCTTCCTCACAGCATTAGCAAACCATTTCAGAACATTTGTCTTGGCTCTTTTCAGTAACAATCTATCCGGTCTGCATAGATTTCCCCTTCCGTTAATCAATCCCAATTTCTCAGGAACCTAAAGCATTTTTTCTATGACATTTCTCATTGATTCACTTTCTACGTCTTCCTATCTTTATTCTTGCTATCATGTAGAATAATCTAGCACTACTTATGAAGCACTTTCCCAGATCACTAAACTCTGCCCTCAGAACATTGTTCCTCTTTCTATTTATGATATGATACCAATATGGACAATGCCCTTTGCCTATTCATTTTGTCCCCTCAAATGTTCTGTAGTCACTCATTGACATCCTGAACACTAGCACTAGGGAGGATGCATATGATCCCGAAAACACATCTACAGTCGAAGATCTGCCTGCTCCCCTAACTATATAATCCCCTATCACTATTACTTTACTAATCACCCTCCTCTGGCACTTATCTGAGTAGTACATTGCATTTTAAACTGTAACTCTCACCCATATTTAGAACTCAATACTTGTTAGAAAGCAAAGGTTTCTTGCACTACCTGCCTGGTCCCCCTTGACTATCTGGTGGTCTCCATGCCTACTCATTCTTAAACTATTATGGTGACCACTTCCATGTTTACATAGCTCTCAGCTTTGCCCTTGGTGATTGCTCTGCTCGGAATCACATCCTGTGACACATTTGTTTACACACACACACACACACACACACACACACACACAGAGATTGAGAAGCCCTTTTTAAAAAATAATTTAATAAATGAAATTTACAGCAATTACTTTATTGGCAAGAATTCCTCGAACTAAAACAACTGTACATCCAAATTCTCCAGTCCTGATCCAAAACCAAACCTGTTAGAAAACTCACTTGGATATGTGACAACAATGATTGATCATGGCTCAATCACATACATAATTATAATTAATCTGTGCCTTTCTGTTCTTGATTCATCATAATCTAATGGTAAGTTCAAAAGCTGAAATTCACAAAAGGCCATTGCTTGCAATGACTTCATTGGCCATAATCTGAACCAAGTTATTTATCTTCCTCTGACCATAAATGTTACAATTTTGGGTATGCATTATGTTGTTAGTAAAAAGAACAGCAATAATTGCTAAGATATCATTAGTCTTTATCAGGTGTCTACCTCTTAAATGTCCCAAGAAGAACAAATTAATTGAACAACTAAAGGATAGTATTTACAAATAAGGAGGGTCTTCCTTTTAGGACAGAGATGAGGCAAAACATTTTCTTTGAGAGGAAATTGAGTCTTTGGAACTCTCTTCTCCAGACAGTGGTGCACTTTGGTTATTAATTACTTCTACTGTCCAGGTAGATAGATTCTCGACTAGAGGGTTGTTAAGGGCAGACAGAAAAGTGGAGTTAATGTTACAGATCAGGGCACAACATTATTGAATGGTAGAGGAGCGAAAGGGGCCACATGGCTTGCTCCTGCTTCTAATTCTTATACTTGTATGAGACTGACTTTCCAAAGCCTTTCTGAAATAGTTTTGCTCAATAGCATTGATTTCAATGGGACTTGTTTGTGGCAATTTAAATAGGTAAAAATAGCATAATGATCTTTTCCAGAATTTCACACTGGGTTCAGACTAAAGCCTTCTTCACCATCATTTGATCAGACAATATTGGCAATAGTATTGACATTTGCCATTATTTCGCTCTTAATTTGAGTTAGCACTCTTAATTAGCACTCACTTTGCTAATTAGAATCCTGCTTCAGTTTTAAAATACGGCTGGCTATCTGTTTTAGCAAGGCTCCATTAATTTCTTATGAGCTTAAGTTAAATCCTTTGAAAAATTAACTTATCAGTTGATTCTTTCCAATGGTTCTTTTCTGACATTAGAATATTCATTAAGAAGGTTCCTAATCACATTACTGGTAGTTATAATGGCACAAGGATAGAAAGAGAAAGAAAGAAAATTGTTTAGGTAATAAGACATAATGATTATGACAAAGGAATGAATAAAGGAGAAGTGAAAAGAGAATATGGGAGAAGAAGAATTTTTTTAAAAGAGGAGGAATGTGATAGAGACAATGAGCAAGAAAGTGAAGAAATTTCCTGAGGAAGAAAAATGTTAATTCCAGAATTCAAATAAATAGCTGGAAACAAAACATCAAAAAACACATTGATGATTTGGTATGTAAAGTGTATTGTTCATTATGTTTGCATTTGAATAAGCATATCAATATATTATATTTGAAATATGAGTCTCTGAAATGTGTGTAGGTATGCAATTTCTTTTTCTTGTTTTTCATTTTTGAAATGTTTTGCTGACCCTGATCAAATTAATTGAAGTTTGTTCTATTACTATGCAGACTTGGGACACATCAAGTTCTCTGAGTGTATTTCTCAAATTGATTGTGCCTAGATTAACCTCCACGAGCCGTTCTTTTTAAACAAGCCATGACTATTATAGAAATTGAAAAGAGCACTTAATGGAAATTGCTATGCAGTAAGTAATGCTGTACACCTACTGTAGTAAAACAAGATGTTAAACATGCTGAAAAACTACCAACTTACAGTATTAAAATACAAAAATTCCTTCTTATTAACTGAATCAAATTAAACACTGGGCCAACTGCATGAAACACCCTTTTCTAAAGTGAAAGAATATTATCTTAAATCGTTGCAGTCATTAAAATGTAAGTCTGTGATTCCATATGTGCAATTGTATGCTAATAATAATGAACTGGAAGTTGGATAAGCTTTTCTCAAATGTTTGCTTTATTGATTTCTAATTACCAATAAAATATTTTTCAAAAATGTAAATGATCCCAGATGTTTCCTTAAATGAAATTTGAGAGCACAAACACAATTGCTGTTTTTGGGACCTGGTCCTGGCATCAGGAGAAATTTAGATCAGGAGTTGACAGATCCTGGTATTGGAGGTGAAAGGGCAAATGTTGAGGGAAGTGGCAAATTGATTGGCTACCATCAGAAACTCTGTCTAATTACCATTGGTCAGTTTGCTCCTGAGGCTGGATGGACAAGTGGGACCGATGAGGATTTACACATTGCCAGCCCACTGTCACTGTTTGAAAACTGCCGATCTAAGTAGATGAAAGAGATGGAACCTCAACATTCAGTGCTCTCTGAAGATTCAAAAGTGAAAAGAGACTACAATTGCCTGGCCACTGCCATAAAGGGGAAAAATTCTTCACTGGGTAACTTGCGGTTACAGTTGCAGCCATCTTGTAATTGCAGCAACAGGCAGGGGTTAAAAAAAAGTAACACAATGCTGGATCCTCTTGTTTACTGTTGGGAGGCGGCTTCCATTCATTGGTGAGGATTTGGTCTGACTGTTTCCTGGAATATTCAAATTTGCTTTTGTACAGTGGTTTTTAAAGGCCTGTTAAGGGTAGTCATGTTCTTATATTGCCAAAAAAAAAGAATCTTTCATTGTGGCTTGAGGCAATAGCATGCTAGCCAACAAGTAAGCAGGGGGTAATATGAATTTATGAGCAGGTGCTTCTCCAGTCACACTTTTACAGCTATTCACAAATTCAACCCTAATTCCCCACCATTGCAAAATGCTCACATCATTTCTCTCCACAGATATTGACTGTGTTTCCACCATTTCTGGCATTTGCAAGTAAACTTCATATGATACTGTGGAATCATTGACACTAGCTGCAGAGTATTAGGATTATAACACCAAGATTTTACCAGCCATTGATACATGTCACCAATGCTGTCTAAGGCCTTGTTTCTGAAAGAGTTAATCTAGGAGTCTGCATTATGTTCCAATCAATCTAGTGATGTGGTAAGGACTTGGCTGGAGAAAAGTGCAGACCAGTTTAGGATCTTGTAGAATAAAGACCTATATCTTAAGTCTACTCATACTCTTTGTAATAATGTCTATCTGATGAATGTAACACGTACCCGATTGATACAAGATCCTCTTATCATTGAGATTCACATGGAGTCAGAAAATTCCCCCAAAACAAGCTGTTAGTGCTTGGCATCTCAACACATATAACGTGGAAACAGTTATAACCATCATTGTTTAATACCGTAAAGTATACTGGGAATTCCAGTGGACCTAGGAGCACTACTGGACATTTACACTACTCTCAGTGATAAGAAGCAGGAAAGTGTGAGCTAGCAGCTTTATGGCTTTAAATGCTACTCATACAGACAGTTAACAGCTTTGGTAGCTGAACAGTAAAATAGTCTGCAGACAATTTCATGAAAACATCAACAAGGGAGAAACTACACTTGGTCACATAGTCTTTAGTTTCAGAAAGTGAATTTGAAGCTATTCACACCTGGCAGTTATAGATCAGCTGGGAAGCAAGAACCTAAAGGATTAGAGATTCATCAGAAAGTGAGTGGGCATTGGAGCTCTGTGGAGTCTGATTCACAAAATGAAACTTTGTAGTGCAGAACAGCTGAGATGGCTAGAAGTTTAAAAAGAGTTGTCACAGCTCACAACAACCCATTGCCCCTATAACAAAAGATGTCACAATCCGTGCCTACAGTAGGGAATTAGGGAAGTCAAAGGAATACTGTGTACAGTTTTGGTCTTCATACCATAGAAACGATGCTGTTAAACTTGAAAGGATGCAGAAAAGATTTACAAGGATTTTGCCAGGTTTGAGCTATGGGGAGAGGCTGAATAAACTGTTTTTGTTATTTCACCAGAGGCTGTGAGATGACATTATAGACATTTGTAGAATCAGGGGGGATAAGGAAAGGCTAACAACCAAGGTCTTTTTCCCAAGGTAGGAATTCATAGAATCCCTATAGTGTGGAAACAGGAAATTTGGCCCAACAAGTCCACACCAACTTCCTAGACCCATTCCCCCACCTTATTACTCTACATTTACCCCTGGCTAATACACTTACCCTACATATCCCTGAACATTATGGACAATTTAGCATGGCAAGTTCACCTAACCTGCAAATCTTTGGATTGTGGGAGGAAACCGGGCATCCAGAAAAAAAACCCATGCAGAGAATGTGCAAACGCCACACAGTCAGCCACGGTTAGAATCGAACCTGGGTCCCTGCCACATTGAGACAGCAGTGCTACCACTGAGCCACTGTGGTACCCTAGGGATGGTAGGGAAGCCCAAAACTAGACAGCATTGGTTTAAGATGAGAGGGGAAAGATTTAAAAGGGACCTGAAGGGTAGCGTTTTCACACAGAGGGTGTTGCATGTATGGAATGAGCTGCCAGAGGAAGTGGGGAAGCTGGTATAATCACACCATTTATGTAGATAGGTGTATGAAAAGGCAGGATTCAAAGGGATATGAGCCAAATGCTGGGAAATGGGACAAGATTAGGTTAGGATATCTGGTTGGCGCAGATGAGTTGGACTCAAGGGTCTATTTCCATGCTCTATAACTCTGTGACTTTATAATAGTAACTTAAATCAAAGTTGCAGCATCAAACATGATGAAAAGCCAAAATTAAACAATGAAAGGACAATTTAAAAGACTAAATGAGTAGAGTCTAACAGAAGAGAATTGAGTATAGGAGTTGGGAAGTCATGTTGACTTTCTACAGGACATTAGTGAGGCCTCTTCTGGAATATTGTGTCCAGTTCTAGTCACCCTGTTATATGAGGGATATTACTAAGCTTAAGAGGGTTCAGAAGACATTTGCCAGGATGTTGTTGGGTATGGAAGGTTTGAGTTATAAAGAAAGGCTGGGACTTTTTTCACTGGTGCATAGGAAGTTGAGAGACAACTTTAGAAAAGTTAATAAAATAATGAGGGGTAAACATAGAGTTAATGGTAGTTGTCTTTTCCCTAGGGTAGGGAATTTTAAGACTGGGGGCACAATTTTAAGGTTAGAGAACAGAGATTTTTAAAAAAAGACATAAGGGGTAAATGTTTTGAGCAAAAGGGTGTTTCATGTGTGGAATCGGTTTCCTGAGGAAGTGGTGGATGTGGGTACGATTACAATGTTTTAACGACAAGTACATGAAGAGGAAATGTTTGGAGGGTAATAGGCCAGGAGCACAAGATGGGACTAGTTCAGTTTGGGATTATGTTTGGCTTAGACTAGATGGACTGAAGAGTCTGTTTCCATGCTGTAAGACTGTATGACTATGACTTGATAAAAAGACAACACGAAGTGTGAGAAATCCATAACTTTAAAAAAAATGGCTCAACCAAAAATAATGTATTTTGGACATAATTATCAGGCATTATTTAGCAAAGTTATGGAAAAGTATGGGCATGTTTTTTAACTATAAGAGACAAGAAATTTTTGTCTGCAGCATAGTGGAAAGTCTGCATTTTGTCTGCTGGTGGCAGGAACCTATTTTGTTTTTTTTTGGAGAGAGTAGAAAAACTCTATTTTACCTGCAAACATGGGCAAAGCTCCAATTAACAAAGCTGGGGTACAACAATATTTTATTGCAGAGTTTAAAATTCTTTAGAACAACAAAAATAAAACAGCATTTGGAAAAGAATAAATCAACAATTAAAGATCGAAGTATTAGAAAAATTTAAGAAAAGAGAATAAATAATCATAATAGAAAGGAATAGCAGAGAAAGAAAATTGTCTGGCACATTTAACTTCAGAGATGAGCCAAACAAAGCTAAGAGTGGGACAAAAGAAAAAGGCAAAGAACTGCGAATGCTAGCGTTGTGAAAGAACAAAAACAGAAGTTATTGGAGAAGCTCAGTAAGTGTGTCAACATCTGTGAAGAAAAATTGTGTAAGGTTCGTGAAGGTTTGTAGTCAGGTTGAGGTTTAGGGTGTAGGTTTGCTCACTGAGCTGTAGGTTTGATATCCAGATGTTTCATTACCTGGCTGGGTAACATCATCAGTGGCGACCTCCAAGCGAAGCAAAGCTGTTGTCTCGTGCTTTCTATATATATGTTTGTCCTGGATGGGGGTCCTGGGGTTTGTGGTGATGTCATTTCCTGTTCGTTTTCTGAAGTGTTGATAGATGGTATCTTGGTAGTCTGGCTGTCATTTCTGAAACTCCTTTGATGTCTGGTAGGGTGGTTAGGGTTTCTGGCTGCGTTTGGTCTGCTTGTCGTGGTTTGTTCTTGAGGAAGCTGTGGACTGTACTTTTTGAGTGTCCGTTCTTCTTGAATATGTTGTATAGGTGGTTCTCTGTTTTCTGAAGTTCATCTGTGCTGCAGTGTGAGATGGCTCGTTGGAATAGTGTTCTGATACAGCTTCGTTTGTGTGTGTTGGGATGGTTGCTGGTGTAGTTAAGTATTTGGTCAGTGTTTGTCGGTTTTCTGTATACGCAGGTTTGTAGTTCTATGTTGTAGTTCTTTCAACTGTGACGTTCAGGAATGCGAGTTTGTTGTCGCTATCAGAATTCATAGCAGAAGTGGTAATGCAAAGACTAGAACAAATAGCCCTACCAACCATCAAACCAAAAATCTGGGTCCGCCACGTAGATGACACCTTTGTCATCACAAAAAAAACAAGACAGAAGAGACATCTAACATCATCACCAACACCCTCACAGGCATAAAGTTCACCAAGGAGGAAGAAACCGACAACAAACTTGATATTAATGAAATCTCATAAGTTATTCACCTATTTGCTGAGCAATATCAATGTAAATATAGCTTTCAGCATTCTCGGTAAACTTAGCTTATTATTGTGAACAAGAAATTTCAGAAATGACAGCCAGACTACTAAGACCCCTCAGAATCCTAGTTGCGCACAAACCCCCAACACTCTCAAACAAAAACTAACAAACTTAAAAGACCCAGTACAACTCATGGACAAAACCAACGTCATCTACAGAATTCCATGCAAGGATTGCCACAAACACTACGTAGGACAAACAGGAAGAAAGTTAGCCACCAGGATACATGAACACCAGCTAGCCAAAAAAAGACATGACCCTCTCTCCCTCGTAGCTCTGCACAAGAGGAAAAAAACCATCATTTTGACTGGGACAACACATCTATCCTGGGACAGGCTAAGCAAAGACATGCCAGAGAATTTCTAGAGGCTTGGCACTCCAACCACAACACCATAAACAAACACATAGATCTCGATACCATCTATCAACCCTTCAGAAAATGAACAGGAAATGACATCACCACAAACCCCAGGAACCCCATCCAGGACAAACATATAAATAGAAAGCAGGAGACAACAGCTTCGCTTCACTTGGAGGTCACCACTAGATGATGTTACCTAGCCAGGTAATGAAACATCTGGATATCAAACCTACAGCTCAGCGAGCAAACCTACATCCTAAAAGAAAAATTGTTTTTGTTTGTTGCAATGAGTTGGACATCTTGGATAAAATAATTTTGAAGATGTAGAATTGCATCCAAGTTACACATTAGTCCTATGTAAATATATCAATAAGACCTATAGCTAATCATATTACAGTTTGTCAACATATAAAAGGAAGCATAAATAGTTTTGATAATGCTTGAAAGGGTTTTAATAATAACTTTAATCTGAGAAAAAGTAAATTGCTTTAAAAAGTAAGATTTAAAGAAGAGATTGTCATCCATGGAATCCATAGATAGCTTTATTAATGATCTCTCTGGAATCGGAAAAAACTGTAAATATGGAGCTTTGAAATCAGAATTCATAACAGACAGAATTGTCGTTGCAATTTTGGTTAAATATTTTATTTTACCTTACCTTATTTTATTTTATTATTATCACATGCACTGAGATAAATTGAAAAGTATTGTTTTGCATGCTATCCAGGCAAATCATACCATACATAAATGCATCAATTGGTACAAATGCAAAAATTGGTACATCAAGGTAATAGAACAGAATGCCGATTATAGTGTGACAGTTACAGAGAAGGTGCATTCAAAAATCAGTCATTAGTCCATTAAAAAGTCTGACAAAAGCAGAGAAAAAGCTGCACTTTAATCTGTTGTTACGTGCTTTCAAACATTTGTATCTCCTGCCACATTAGTAGGAAAGAGTATAACTGGGCTGAGAGGGTATATGATTGAGTTGGCTATTTTCCCAAAGCAGTGGGAATTATAGACAGAGTCAATGGAATGAAGGCTGGTTTGCATGATGGACTGGGTGGTGTTCACACCTCCCTATAATTTCTTGTGATCTTGGACAGAGCAGTTGTCATGCATCCAGATAAGAAACTTTCAATGATGCATCTGTAAAAATTGGTACAAGTCATTGTAGATATGTTGAATTTCCTTAGCCTTCTGAGGAAGTATGATTGTTGGTGTGCTTTCTTAACCATAGCGCCAGCATGGAGTCTTTGCCAAATTTATCACAATTCATAGAAAAGTTGACTTTGGACAAAATGATTCAAGTTGGGCTGAAAGAAGAAATCAGAAAGAACTCCAAAGAAATGGTGATTGGAGAAGCACAATCTGATCATAGAAGAACACCAGAATCCATTTAGTTTATATGGTTTAAAAGCCCTAAAGACACATCTGACAAGTCAACACAAACAATAGGCTGGCTAACAGATTTCAATTGTCAATGTAGAAATTAGAATGTTCAAGTTGTGTCCAGCTATTATAAAAATGCTTTGACAGTAAAACTATAGGTCACTTCCAGAGTCATGTAGATAAATGAGACAGTTCCAAAAAAGTAGCAAAATATCAATTGGCAACTTGCACAAAGGTTTTGATGTGGTAGAACCAATGGCATTAGAAACGATATTTAATTCATTCCAAATGGAAATTAATTATCCTACGAACTCAAGTTAGACTGAATTAAGGCAATGATAATCCATTGATTATTTCAATGGATATCTTATTAATACCAAGCCTGATGCAGGGGCAAGTGTCAATGCTTCCAGGTGGTTTATCATGGGTGAAGAATCACAAATGGTAGTTTACAAAGATAAGCTACACTGCTTATGTCAAATAGCTGTCAAGCTCAGAGGTATGCTCCAAATCACACTTCGACACAAAGGTTGCAAGACTGGAGAATGTATACATAATTCTTAATAAGGAAACCTCATTTTTGAGTATGATGCATATCATGATCTTCAGTTCAACTACTTATAACTTGTATCTGGTTACTGCTAAGCATAAGCTTGCTCAAGAGCTTCTTCTCATTAAGACTCATTTGGTAGCAACAAACTCACCCAATCACAAGCTGGTGGCGGTTGGCATTTCAACACAAACAATTAGTTCAGTTTAATCATTAGAAATTGTTACCGACATTAATGAAATCTCATAAGTTATTCACTCATTTGCTGAGCAATATCAATGTTAATATAGCTTTTAGCATTCTAGGTAATATTAGCTTATTATTGTGAACAATATGTATGATAAAATAAATCTCTACTTGATATCTACCTTCTCAATATCATTTTTCAAAAAAAAGGGTACAAAATGATTCCTGCACTTTCCATGGCAATTCTCTTTCACCTCTGTCAGGAGAAATTTACATTTTCCTATTAACATGGTTGGCTTTCTGCTAAATTTGAGTCTACTAAGGTTGTATTGTTTTATCACTTCCAAATCTAGCAACATAAGGGAATGTAGTTGCACCAAATGAGGAAATCTATTATTAAGCAGTCTCACTAATGGTTATTTGAAATTATGCTGATCACTGCTTTGTGAACCCTTAACAATATCAGAAGTTATACAGTTTCTATTTTAGAAAACCTGTAATGTGCTTCATGAGTGGTCACATTTATGCCAAGAGCAGTGTGTCCTTCAGCCAAAAAAAAGCTTCTAATTTTTAATTGTAAATAGTTGCACATTTATGTCTGCTGTTTTTGCACCCAGTCAAAGTTAAAACAGTAAATTGGACATGCTGAGCTTCAATAGCAAATTTCACAACAGACAAAGTTTTCGCATGGGCTTTAAGCGTGAAGGACCATTATAGTTATGCTGTGATGTGGAATCACAGAATTTTGGAGCACCACGGGAGATCATCTGACTATTCGTGCCTGTGTCAGAACTTTGGAAGTGCTATCCAATTAGCTTCACTCCCCTACCTTTTTTTTCCTGTAGTGCTGCAATTTCTTTTTTTAAATGTAGAACAGTTTGCCAGATTTACATGGGAGATATTCTCAACACAATAGACAGAAATTTGAATAATATATAAAGAATTCTCAGTGCATTTAATACTTGGGTAACAGGAATTGCTATGATGCTCATTTTTTATTTATTACATACTGTTGAACTGGGTGTCCATGAGACAGTGCAATTTTGCTGGATTTTATGATTCATGTGGTCTGTTGCCTGATATTGAACACAATTTTAAATATCTATTTAATCACTATTCTAATTGTAAAATGTTGTAAACGTTTTAACGTTTCTATACATAAATGAATACCAAAACACAAAACACAGATTATTTGCAGGAAACACTACTGAAAGGGATTTGAAGGAATAAAGAATCTAGGTTTTATCATATAGACAGCATTAGAGGTTTGGGACCAATTCAGAGCAATATACTTGAAGCTAACAGGGTATTAGAATGCATATAAAACCAATCAGTACATTAGTTTACACAATGTAGAATTGACAGGACTTGACTGCACCAGTTGTTAATAATGGACAGAAATTGTATAATAAGCAAGACAATGGCTTTGCAGATAAATACAGTCCACATTATTTCCAGAGTTGTTTTTGTGTCAACAGGGTTAGCACATTGATCCTCCCAGGAAGTAATATGATTACTATTGTTAATGATAGGGTGGGAGGGGTAGAAGTGTTCTCTTCAGATGTGCCAACCATTATGAGGCAGGTTGATAAGTTGTCTGGATATTACCTACACATCGTTTTAAGCCTTAACTAAAAAGACATCTTTAACCAATGTAAGTAGGCGCTTATGAACATTTTAAAAAGATTATTTTAAACATCAGAATAATTTTAACAACCTTTGAGTTTTTGCCAATTCCCATACCAGACTTTTAAAAGAAGATCTGCACTGAATCTTGGTAAGTATCAAAACATCAGATGCTAGATACTGTAAACGCCTACAAGCTTTGATACTATTGCCAGTTCAAGAATGAGTCAATTCTTGTTTTGTTAAGAAATTTTGATTGAGTTCAGGGAAAGCAAGCTTATGTCAGTACTTAAAAAGGCTTCAAACCATTTGTTAGGCTAGTGACAAATGTGGACTATAAAGTTTCAACTTCCATTATCTGATTATTATACCCTGAAAATGTTAATGGATTAAAATGGTGTTTAAGAAAGAAAAGACAAAGATCCAATATGGTTGCAGTGGTCACCTGATCACAGATTGAGTCACATTTCATGAGATCCTTGTGGAAAAACAAACAGTCAACATTAAAATTTTTTTTACCAAAAAATATTGAAACAAGTCTATTGAGTCAGTGTCATGAAATTTGCACCTCCAGCACTTAATTCACATTTGTGTGATAATTCACATATTGGGATATTGTTGGAGGGAATTGCACAAATCGAGTCTTTGGTCTGAGTAGATTGTAACAAGACAAACTTTATTTAAGTTTGTACCAAAACAGTGTGGGAGAGTTATCAAAGTCAAGCTCCAAGATACTCTGCCTGATAAAGCTCAAACATGTTTATAGTACAACCTTGATTATCCGAACATCAATTATCCGAATTTCAGATTATCCAAACAAGATCTCAAGATCCCGTAAAAATGGCATTAGGCAACTTAGCATTCAGTTATCAGTTAAACGGCATTATGGCGTACATTGCCAGATAACCGAGAAATGTTCGGATAACCAGCACTCATAAATACTGCTTGTTTATGATCAGATCAATTATCTGAACAATCAATTATCCAAAAAAAATACTCCCCGCCATTGATAATCGAGGTTCTAATAGTATATATTTTCCATCACAATGATTACACGTAACATTGATTAAAAAACAAAACCGCAGGTCAGCTAATCCTTGCAAAAATAAGTTCAATTTTGTATTCTGTATCTCCAGGATATCACAACCCCCTTATGATTTTCTTGGGACTTCTGCATTGTGTGCTTCTTTTAAGTAGTTATTTGATTGTGCTATCTGTACCCGAGACACTGGATTTCTTTATGCCAGGTGATACAACAGGAGTAACTGCATTTGCTTCATGGCCTCTGAACTTTGCAAAACTGCTGACTTCTCTTCTTGAGTGGTAATGTGGGTAAACTGTCTAGACTGTATTGACTATTTTCATAAATGGATATACCATACTCTTAGCCCAGCTGTCTACTGCTTGCCTCAACTTATTTTCTACCATTTGCCATGTAGACTAGAATAGAGTAGCTTTTTATTTGTCATTTCTACCATATACAACTGATACAGTAAAAATGAGACAATGTTTCTCCAGGACCATGGGTGCTACATAGACAGCTCAAACTAAACAATCATACACAGCATAAAGTGCATAAGAAGTATGAAACACACAAGTCACAGTGTAATGGAAGAATGATAAATAATAGACATTTTATAGCAGCAATTCAAAGTTGTGCAAAGAATTTCAGATGGAAAAGAGTCCAATCATACTGTGTTAAGGAGCTTGATGGCTTGGGGCAAGAAACTCTTGCACAGATGTCCATGAGAGACCAAATGCTCCGGTATCTTCTGCCAGATGGCAGGAGGGTGGAGTTTGAGTGAGGGGTGTGTAGCGTCTTTCACAATGCTCTTAGCTTTTCGAATGCAGCGTGTGGTGTAAGTATCTGTACTGGAGAGAAGAGAGACCCCAATGATCTTCTCAGCTGTCCTCACGAGCCATTATAGGGTTTGGTTCCCTTTCTTGTTATTTCTCCCTTTTTGCGGATGCCTATCCCTCTTACTCTCCTTCAGTCCCTCGTTAACCCTTGACCATGCCCATGGGAGCCCAAGATTACTCAGGGCACCTTATTACAATGTGGAAAAATACTTGCTGTTCTAGCATAGTCCTCCTATCCTTCTGTTTTTTAAACTACCTCTTAGTACCTCTTAGAAGAGGATAAACTGTCCAATCAATACAAAAACAACAATTCTACTAATATATGAGAAATAATCTGAGCACCGGATCATTTCATATTACATTTTGTCTTTTGCAATGATAATTTTCCAATAATATGTGCCTGATAAAATATGGGACTACTATTTTATCCTGCATCCTCCATACCTTGCCTTGGCTCTTCATTGCTCCTGCATTTTCCCATTCATCTTCTTTCTTTTATTCAAGAAAGCCTTGAAAATGGCTATTTCATTTTGATCTAGTTAGCTACATTTTTAATTGATGTGTGATAGAGCCATATACTCAAAGACATAAAAGTCTATGTTGCGACTGACTGAAAGGGGAATAAAAAGAAGGGAATTGATTTTTTTCTCATCACACAGTCATAATGCCATTTCTGAAACAAAGGAAGATAGGAACAGGAGTTGGCCATTGAGCCTCCCAAGCCTGTTCTACCCTTCAACGAGACCGTAGAACCCCTACAGTGTGGAAACAGGCCCTTTGGCCCAACAAATCCATACCGGCCCTCCAATGAGTAAACCATCCAGAGCCATTCCCTCTACCCTACTACCCCACATTGACTAATATACCTAACCTACACATTCTTGAACACAATGGGCAACTTAACATGACCAAATCACATAACCTGCACATCTTTGGATTGTGAGAAGAAACCGGAGCACCTGAAGGAAACTCACGCCGACACAGGGAGAATGTGCAAACTTCACACAGACAGTCACCCAAGGCTGGAATCAAACCCAGGCCCCTGGTGCTGTGAGGCAGCAGTACTAACCACTGAGCCACTGTGCCGCCCCTACAAAATAAGGCATGGCTGATCTGTGGCATAACTCCATGTTCCTTAACACTTTTGCTTAATAAAAATTCATCTATCTCAGACTTAAAATGAACAACTGACCTAGCATCAAGTGCATTCATGGAAAAGAGTTCCAAATCTGTACCACCGTTTATGTAGATATGTTTCCTGATATCTCTCCTGAAAAATGTGCCCTTAAGTTTAAACCATGCCTGGAGTTCTAGAATTGCCAATCAATCTAAACAGTTTATTTTTACTTACTCTGTCTTTTCCTGTTAATATCTTGAAAACTTCAATCAGATCACCCTTTAACTTTATAAATTCTAGCTCTTTATAGCTTAACCTCTGAAATCCAGATATCATTCTTGGAAACCTATATTATACACTTTGCAAGGCCAATATATCCTTCTCGAGATGTAGTGCGCAGATCTTTTATACCAGTTCTCTAGATATAAAGGTCAGCATTCCGTGAGTTTTTCTAATTATTTTCTGTACTTGTTTGTGACATTTTAAAGTCTATGCATCTGACCTCCCAAGTCTCTTTGGACATCTCCTGTAATTAAATTGACATTATCTTGTAAAGTACAGTGATCTCTCCCTTTTCAGTCCAAAATTGATAACCTTTAACTTGCTTACATTGATGTCCACCAAGCACAGTTTTGCCCGTTCACCTAATGTATCAATATCTTTATGTAGTTTTATGCTATTGCCTACACAGATCACAATGCCACTAACTTTGTGTCATCAGCAATTTTGGATGCATGGCTTCCTGGGCCACTATCCAAGTTGTTAATAAATTATGTGAATAATTGAGGCCCTGACATCGACTCTTGTGGGATGCCACTAGTCATATTCTTCCAATTTGAGTAACAACCCATTATTTGTTGCCTGACCTCTCCTGTTCCTTGGATGCTGCCTGACTTGCTGCGCTTTTCCAGCAACACATTTTCAGCTAACAACCCATTATCCCTACTTTCTGTCGCTTGCCACTTAACCAATCTCCCAGCCATGTCAGTAATTTGTTCTCAATTCCAGGGACTTCTCCATTAGCTATTAGTCTCTTATATAGAATATTCTCAAATGCCTTCTGGAAGTCACGGCGGCACGGTGGCACAGTGGTTAGCACTGCTGCCTCACAGCACCAGGGACCTGGGTTCAATTCCCGCCTCAGGTGACTGACTGTGTGGAGTTTGCACATTCTCCCCGTGTCTGCGTGGGTTTCCTCCGGGTGCTCCAGTTTCCTCCCACAGTCACAAAGATGTGTGGGGTCAGGTGAATTGGCCATGCTAAATTGCCCGTAGTGTTAGGTAAGGGGTAAATGTAGGGGTATGGGTGGGTTGCGCTTCGGCGGGTCGGTGTGGACTTGTTGGGCCGAAGGGCCTGTTTCCACACTGTAAGTAATCTAATCTAATATTCAGTAATCTAATCTAATAAAGTCCATATAAACAATATCCATGTCTGTTCCCCTGTCTAGTACCTGAGTAACCTCTCAAACATTTTATTGAAGTTTGTCAGGCATTACCTGCCTGTCATGAATCCATGCTGATTCTTTCTGACTTACTGAAAATGTTTGAGGTCTTCAGTTACCTTACCCTGTATTATAGACTTCAATGATTTCTCCACCACAGCAGTTAGGCTAACCGGTCTGCGATTGCCTCGTTTTCTTCTTTTGGCCTCTCTTAGAAAGTGAAGAGACATGCACAATTTTCCAAACAACAGGAGGACTCACATGCTGAGGGAACTCTAAGAGGTTACAGTTAGGTCATGCACTATGTCCCTTGATATTCAATGGTGCTACCATCACTGAATCCCTCCTTAACACCACCCTGAGGGTTACCATTCACCAGAAACTCAACTGGACTTGTCACATAAATAGAGTAACTACAAGAGCAGGTCAGGGGCTAAGAACACTGTGGCGAGTAACTCACCTCCTGACTCCCCAAAGCCTGTGCACCATCCACAAGGCATAAGTCAGGAGTGTGATGGATTACTTCCCACTTGCCTAGATGGGTCACTGGGGCCCAACAGTTCCAACAAGATACAAGAAACCATTCCTTCACTGTCACTGCATCAAAATCTTGGAATTCCTTCTGTAAGGACATTGTGGGTCTACCTACAGCAAGTAGATGTTTCTCTATTTATTCATTTTTGTGGGATGTGGGTGTCACTGCCTTGCCAATATTTATTGCCCGTCCCTAGTGGCATTTGAGAAGGTGGCAGTGAGCTCTATTCTTCAACTGTTGAGTCCACCTGCTGTGGGTTGACCAATAATGCCTTAGGGAGGGAATTCCAGGACTTTGATCCAGTGACAGTGAAGGAACGCCAATATATTTTCAAGTCAGGATAGTGAGTAACTTGGAGGGAAACTTGAAGGTAGTGGTGTTCCCATATATTTGCTGCCTGTATTTCTTCTAGATGGAAGTGGTCATGAGTTTGGAAGGTGCTTTCTGAGCACTTTTGGTGAACTTCTGCAGGATATCTTATAGATAGTACATCCTGTTGCTATTAAGCATTGGTGGTGGAGGGAATGGATGTTAGTGGATACAGTGCCAAACAAACAGGCCGCTTTGTCCTGGATGGAATCTTGTGTGCTGTTAGAGCTGCATTCATTCAGGCAAGTGGGGAATATTTCATCAAACTCTTGAATTGTGCCTTGTAGATGGTGGACATCCTTTTGGTAGTCAGAAGATGAATTACTTGCTGAATTATTCCTAGCCTCTGACCTGCTTTTGTAGCCACTCTGTTAATGTGGTGAGTCCAGTTGAGTTTCTGATTGCTGATAACTCCAAGGATATTAATAGTGGGGGATTCAGTGATTATGTCACTGTTGGATGTCGAGAGATAGTGATTAGGATTGTCTCTTGCTGGTGATGATCATAGCCTGGCATGTCTGTGGCATAAATGTTACTTACTACTTGTCAAGCCAAGACTGGGTATTGTCCAGATCTTGTTACCTTTGGGCACAGACTGCTTCAGTGTCTGAGGAGTTGTGAATGGTGATCGACATTGGCGAACATCCCACTTCTGACCTTATGATGAAGAGAAGGTCATTGATGAAGCAGCTGAAGATTGTTGGGCCTGAGAAACTCCTGCAGAAATATCCTGCAACTGAGATGACTGACCTCCAACCACAATCATCTTCCTATGTGTCAGGCATGACTCTAACCACTGGAGAGTTTGCCCTTTGATAACCATTGATTCCAGCTTTGCAAGGGCTCATTGATGCCACACTCATTTGAATGTAGCCTTGATGTAAAGGGTTATCATTCGCACCTCACCTCTGAAATATAACTCTTTTGTCCATGTTTGAACCAAGGCTGTCTAGAGGTCAGGAGTTGAGTGGTCCAGACGGAACCCAGACAGGACATTAGGTGGTGCTGCATGACACCTTCCATCATTTTACTGATGATCAAGCGTAGAATGACAGGGCAGTAATTGGCCAGGTTGGATCTGTACTGCTTTTTATGTATAGGACATAAATGGGCAATTTTCCACGTTGTTGGGTAGATGCCAGTGATATAACTGTATTTGAACCACTTGGCTAGGGGAGTGACAAGTTCTGGAGTACACGTCTTTAGTACTATAGCCAGAGTGTTGTCAGGATCCATAGCATTTGTAGTATCCAATGCCTCCAACCATTTCTTGATATCATGTGGAGGGAATTGAATTGGCTGAAGACTGGCATCTGTAATGCTGGAGAGCACTGCAGGTAGCTGAGATGGACATCCATTCGGCTCTTCTGGCTGAAGATTGCTGCAAAAGCTTCAGCCTTATCTTTTGCACTGATGTACTGGGGCCTTCCATTATTGAGGATGAGGATATTTGTGGAGCCTCCTCCTCTAGTGAGTTGTTTAATCATCCATTATCATTCACGACTGGATGTGACAGGACTGCGGAGCTTAGATTTTATCTATTGGTTGTGGGATTGCTTAGGTCTGTCTATCACTTGCTGCTTATGCTGATTGGTGTGCAAGAAGTCCTGTTTGGTGACTTCACCATGTTGATATCTCATCTTCAGGTATGCCTGGTGCTGCTCCTGGCATGTCTTCCTGCACTCTCCATTGAACCAGGTTTAATCCCCTGGCTTGATGGTAATGGTTGAGAAAAAATACGTCAGGTCATGAGATTACAGATTGTGCTGGAGTACAATTCTGCTGCTCTTGATAGTCTCCAGTGCCTCATGGATGCCCATTCTTGAGTTGCTAGATCTGTTCGAAGTCTGTCTCATTCAACATGGTGATAGTGCTTTGCAACATAATGGAGGTTATTTTCAATGTGAAGGCAGGACTACATCTCCACAAGGACTAAGCGGTGGTCATTCTAATAATACTCAGAGTCAAGATTAGAGTGTTGCTGGAAATGCACAACAGGTCAGGCAGCATCCGAGGAGCAGGAAAATCAATGTTTCTGGCAAAAGCCCTTCACGAGTGAGCCTGTAACGTTGACTTTCCTGCTCCTTGGATGCTGCCGGACCTGCTGTGATTTTCCAACACCACTCTAATCCTGACTCTGATCTCCAGCATCAGCAGTCCTCACTTTTGCCTTTTCTAATAATATTGTCATGGACAGATGGCATCTGCAGCTGACAGATTGGTAATGATGAGGTCAAGTATGTTTATCCTCTTGTTGATTCTCTCACCACCTGCTACAGATCCAGTCTAGCGACCAAGGCCTTTACCAGCTTGATCAGTAGTGCTGCTGTTGAGCCACTCTTGGTGATGGACATTGAAATCCCCCACCCAGAGTACATTTTGTACCCTTGCCATACTCAGTGCTTCCTCTAAGTGTTGTTCAACACAGAGGAGTACAGATTCATCAGCCCAGGGTGGATAGTATGTGATCATCAGCAGGAAGTTTCCTTGCCCATGTTTAATTGAAGCTACGAGACTTCATGGGATCCGGAGTCAATGTTGACGACTTGCAGGGCAATTCTCCCTTGACTGCATACCACTATGCCACCAGGTCTGCTGGATCTGTCCTGCTGGTGGGATAGGACTTATTCAGGGCTGGTGATAGTAGTGTCTGGGACATTGTCTGTAAAGTATGATTCTGTGGCTGTGACAATGTCGGGTGTTTCTTGACTAATCTGTTTGACAGCTCTCCCAATTTTGGCACTAGCCCCCAGATGGTAGTGAGAAGGACTTTGCAGGGTTGTTTTCTTTTCCGGTGCCTAGTTTGATGCAAGGTGATTTGAGACTTAAAAAGGATTGATACAACTTAATGGCTTGCTAGGCCATTTCAGAAGATAAGTGAGAGTCAACCACATTGCTGCAGGTCTGCAGCCACATATAGGCCACACTAGGTGAGGATGGCAGATTTCCTTCCCTGAAGGACATTAGTGAACCAATGGTTCAAGGAAGACCACATCGGATCAAGAAGGCAAATCAGCAACACCTTCTCAAGGGAAACTGAGGATGGGGCAATAATATGATGGCCAGTCAGGGGTGCCAATGTCCCATGAGTGAATTTTTAAAAATGTGCTTCTCTAATTCCTTTAACGCCCTTGGATAAAATCCATCAGGTGCTGGGGATTTGTCACTCTTTAATTCCATTAATTTCCTCACTGTCAATGTTTTATTTACATCAATTTTATTCAGTCCCTGTTCCACTATTAATTTCCTTGGGACTACTGACAAGTTGTACTCCTTTTCTACTGAGACAAAACAGTTATTCAACAAGTCTGCCATTTCCCCACACTCATTAGTAACATCTCTACTTGCCTTCAGTGGCCAACATTGTTCCTGACCACACACTTTTCCTTTATGGAATGACAAAATTTCTTCTTCTTGATTTTTGTGTCCCTGACAAGTTTTTTTTCCATAACTACTTTTAATAGCTTTTATGAGCTGCTGTGGTTCTTTGCTGAACCTTGTATCTTTCACATCTGGCAGGGTTTCTGCTATTTTTTTCATTTTTGTTTTATGAATTAGTGTGTTTTCCCAGTTTACTTTGGACAGATTCTGTCCCATCTCATTAAAGTCAACCTTACTAGATCTAAAATTCTCCTAGATGACTCTGCTTTTCACTTTCAAACTTATATTTAACTCAATCATGTTATGATGACCGACAAATATTTGCACACAATTAGTTTACTAATTAAATCTGGCTCATTACTCATTACTAAACCCAATATTGCTTGTCCCTTTATTGCATCCTGGACATGTTACTGCCAAAAACTATCCCCGACAAACTCCAGAAATTCACTACTTATCTGATATCTGCTTGTCTGCCTCTCTCAATCTACATTAAAGTGAAAACTCCCCATTAATACTACTCAACCTCTGCTACACACTTGCTGACTTGCTGCATTTATACAATCTAGGTACAAAGTTTCCTTAATTTAATGTTTAATATTCAAAGTACATCATCCATAAATGAATAAAAATTGTCTATTCCTGAATACTCTACAGTAGTTATGGATAATTAGCTTTATGTTAAACTAGACTACCTGCAGATTCAAGTAAAAAGTGGGGTCTGCAGATGCTGGAGATCAGAGCTGAAAATGTGTTGCTGGTTAAAGCACAGCAGGTCAGGCAGCGTCCAAGGAACAGGAAATTCGACGTTTCGGGCCAGAGCCCTTCATCAGGAATGAGGAGAGTGTGCCAGGCAGGCTAAGAATTTGAATTATAATTATTTTATGAATCTGCAGATTCATAAAATAATTAAGGCCATGAATTGTTATGTTAAATAATTTTGGCAGAATTAGCAATACTGAGGAAAAATAACTATTCTTTATAGTTTCTAAAAGATGATTTCTGTGTTTAGAATTACTGGAAAGATTTCTTCCCTTTGAAGGAGCCTGTGAATTGTGAACAAGAAGGGTGAAAAAGATGACAGGTTTTGTAAAGGTGAATAATAGTAGATGGAAAATCTTTTTGTTTTGTTTTCTCCTTTTATGGGAAGAAAATTGTAAATGTGTTGAAAATTTCCAGGCTGCAGCAGAGTTCTCTGAATTTGGTGATCTTCGAGCAGATCTCAGGATAATATGAAGTGACCTTGCAATGAGATTTCCAGTTTGGTCATTCTGAAATGCACGAAAAGCTTAATCAAAAACGGCATGCTGGGGTCACCTATTTGTGTTTCTCCGAAACTGGCTGGAAAGCTGATTTATTTTTCCAATCAATTAAAAAAAAAATAAATATTTACAATTTCTTTTACAGAATACCTTTAATAATACTTCTTCCCTCTAGAGTTTCCTGGCCTTTGATGAATGAATTTGTGTGAATTCTACAGCTGTACAGTTATCTGAACATGATGAAAAAAGATGTGCAAGAGTGGGCATGCACTCTCCCGGGAATCTCTGATTGATGTGAGCCAAATAATGCATCAAAATATGGAAGGATTGTCAACCATCTGCCAAGCACCACCAGTTAGAATGAAGATCCCCACTGCCCTCAATACGTATGCCCCACGGACATTTGTCACTACGCTTGTTTGTCTTTTCTCATATGACACTTTGTTTTTTACATCACGAGAGAATGGCTTGCTATAAGTTGTTTCAAAGTGAAATTTGTTCATTCTTTTAGTTCTATGCCTCTGATGCATGTATTAATCTGTTAAAATTACTTACATAGGCTATGATATTACACATGTATCCTGCATTTAAGTGGTCTTTCACCTAATGGAGGGAAATTATCTATGTTCAGAGTGAACTAATAAGTTTATCCATTATCAAAGGCTTCAACTAATTCTAATGGCTCTTTTCAAATACCAGTGATCTTATTTGCTGCAGCTTCTGTGGGCCAATCATGTAACAGAAGCAGTATGTACAATTTATTGCACACTGTTGAGTGAAAAACTCCTCCTACTCCATGTAATTTACCATTGAGGGAGACTTTCCCAAGAAAGTTGCTCTTGTGTATTAATATAGAATAGTAGATATCTATGAAATCTCAATATTGCTTTGTTATGGCTACATGTAACTGTGTCTTAGAGAGATAAATGTCCACCATGATTCATTTAGTGGTTTCATCTTATTCTGAGTCAAAACTTTGTGGGTCCAGTTCTAATCAAAGACTTTGAGTGTGAAAGTGTAAGATGACACCCCAGTGTAGTATGGAGGGAAGGCTGCCAGTGCAGGATTGGCAGGTTTTGGTTGAGGTTTTAATGATTAAGGCTCCATTTCCTCTCTCAGATCGATGAAAAGCTCCTATTACTTCCATTTTGAAGAACAGGGGAGTAAGACCCAATACCTCAGTCGATACTTATTCCTCAATAATAGAATTCCCACAGTGTGGAAACAGGCCATTCAGCTCATTAAGTCCACACTCAAACCTCCAAACAGCATCCCACCCTACCTGTAACCTACATTTCCCATTGCCAATTCACCTAGCCTGCGCAATATGGGAAATTTAGCATGGCCAAACCACTTAACCTGCACATCTTCGGACTGTGGAAAGAAATCCACAGACACATAAGGAGAACATACAAACTCCACAGACAGTCACCCGAGCCTGAATCAAACCCAAGTCCCTGGCACTATGAGGCAATAGTGCTAACTGCTGCGCCACTGTGCCACCCAATCATCACAATTTAAAACAAACAGATTTTCCGATAATATCATATTGATTATTGTAAGAGATTGCTGTACACAGCAAACTTGAATAACACATTTCCTACAATGGTCTGGATTTTGTTGAGTCATGAGACTCTTGCATCAGGTGGTTGTGTCGACACAGCTACCTGATGAAGGAGCAGCGCTCCAAAAGTTAGTGCTTCCAAATAAACCTGGTGGACTATAACCTGGTGTTGTGTGATGTTTAACTTTGTCCACCCCAGTCCAACAGCGGCTCCTCCACATCTTGATTACCCAAAATGGAGTTAGGTTCTGGACCCAGAAGTTTCATTGCATTTCTGACAGGTTCTATTTTAATAGGTTGGTGAAGAGGAATGACAAGTGACTCACACACAGTGAAATCTAAAGTGGCTCTTTAACTCAGTGCTGAGTTCAAGCAGACCCCATTTTCACAAGTGCAATGTTGACTTATGATTAAGAGTAGACATGAATGCTCTTGGAAAGGAGGATAAAGCCTCTTAAAGAGTCAAGTTGTTCAATTATTCAAGTCCCTTTCCCTTTAAATTTGGAAATAAAAGACATCCTGCTGTGACTGAGTTGAAAAAAATGAATGCATCTAGTTTCAATGACAATTTGTTGAACAAATCTAAGAGTCAAGATTATCAAATAACACTTACAATAGCCTACTGTTATCATTGTTGAATTGACAGTTCCTAAAGGTTATTGATGTCTTTGATTGCACCCTGTTTGCAAATGTTTTCTTTTATATGGGATTAAACACTTAAAGGGGCTAGGTGCATTGAATGGACCTCTAACAATTACAGATTGTATCTCTTTGTAGTGAAATCTATAATAGATACTTAGAACTTCATTTTATTTCAGCATGATTCTTGAAGTTTGTCCATGTTAGTTTCTAGATAAATTGACATGGAGAGTATGGGCAAACAGGGATGGTGGTTGGTAGAAGTGTGGGGGAATGTGTTGACATGAATTAGCACTGAGTTAGCATGAGGACTCTCAGGAACCATGGGAATGACAGCCAAGGTTGGGTGTGAAGGATATGTTTGGCCATGGGGCTGGGCTTAGAGGATGGACATAAAAGACATGAAGTGCCATTGAGGATAGATCGAGGGTCATCTATTGGTATGACTCGGCATTAGGTTTGCTGAGGGTTCATAGGATATCATGGGCATGGATAGGTGGTGTAGGTTTGTATGGAGAATATAATGGGCCATGGTCAGGTGAATAGAAGGACATTAATATGTATGGTAGGCCAATGAATTTGGATAGGTGCATTGTCTGGCATGCATTGGCAAAAATAAAACATCATAAGTGGTAAAGGGTATGGGGGCACGATGCATGAAGAGTAGAAGGTCTAACAGTTGACCACACAACTTATTCAAAGTTCCAGAACTCCAAACTGGACTTTTAACCAATCAACCTTGGTTGTCAGCAGCCATGTAGTCACTTTTGAGATATTTCTGATGGCAGTGGGCCTGACTCCAACATGTACCCTGTGCCCAAGAGCAAATATCATATTACTCAGGGCATATTCTTAGAGTGAGGTGCAAAGATCTTGGAAACTTCCCAACTCTATGCAATTGCTTGAGAGGGCAAGTCTGGACTAATGAAACTTAATTACAATTTGAGAAAAGTCTATTAGGTGCACAGCATTTTGAGACTGGATTCACAAACACTTCCTAGCTATTATATATTCCATATTCATGCGAGCTGATTTCAGTGCTGTCCAATATTTATCTAATCTAACCATCTTGATATCTGTGGTGTAAAAGGACATGACATCTGAACAGAGCCTAGGTGTTACACTAGCCTCTGTATGAAGTCATAGAAACTAAGTCTTTTTGCAAGTTTAGGTAAACCAAACAAAATGCTGAACCATTGCAGTGCACCAGCTGTTATCTTATTACCATTCACTAGTTTGGCTTTGCCTTCTTACTGGCAATCCAGTGTGTGATTCTTTTTGAAGTTCAAACTAACTGGAGTTTAGTGAACAATTATTTGGACAGATAAGTGTTTCATCTTGACAAAATTCTACATCCTGGACTTTGATTCCATTCCCTTTCCTAGTTACTCACTCACAATGAATTTAAATCTTTGCTATCCTGTTTGTTCCTGAGCCAACATTCTCACTATAAAATCTCCATCCATTTTGACTTCTTGAACATCACTCACTTCTGCTCTTATTATGATCCTCAATGCTCTTGAAATCCTAGTTCATACTTTGATGTAGGTTATTTAAATTCTTGTTATTTTGGGTTCAATCCAACATTCCATTGTATCCACTCTCCCTCCACTGAGATTGGAAATTTCTATTGTCTTGTTGACACACTTTACAATGTTATCCATATATACCTAATTTGCCTTTAAAGAACTCCCCAAAAATCTAGCTTTTTGACTTTTTTTTATTCTTGTATAGGATATAGGCACTAGCAAGTGCCAGCATTTGTTGCCTATCACTAGTTGCCCTTGAACTAATTGGTTGTCTCAGCTTTTTTGAAAGGCAGTTAAGAGCCAACCACATTACTATGCGTCTGTCTTCACATGAACACCAGAGCAGGTAAGGAAAGCAAATTTCCTCCCATAAGGGACATTATTGCATCAGATGATTTTTTTTCCTAAGAATTGACAACAGTTATATTGTCACCATTGGACTATCTTTCAATCCCAGGTTTTACATTATTTAGTTAAATTTTAATCATCTGCCACTTGGGATTTGAACCCATGTTCACAAAACATTCACCTAGGGTTCTGGATTACTGGTCTAGGAAGGTTATCATGAAAACACTGACTCCCCCCTATTCAATGCTCCTATCTCAATCTCACCACAGCTTATTGCCTGCTTTAAAAAGTGATTAAGGATTTTGAAATTTTTTTGTGTGTTTAAAACATTATATAAATATGATTTGCTGCTTTTTTTTATCATACTCATTTATCATGTTTTTATCAGTGGATGAAACAGGAAAGAAAAGGAAAGCAGGCAGCATACAGAATCAGAAAATATACAGCAAACTAATTTTCCACAACAATTAATTCCCTCAAATATCTACCAATTATTTTTTTCATGGAATATGAGCATCACTGAAGAAGCCTGCATTAGGAACTGACTTGTAATGATGACTTACACACCACAGAAATGCCAACCTGTGATTGCCTGTTCTAGCCTGGAATAGACATGGCTGTTTTGGTTCAGTTTCTAGTTAATGACAGCCAATAATCGGAGATTTAGTGCTGGTAATGCCATGGAACTTCAAGGGGTGATGATTAGGTTCTCCCCTGTTGGAGATGATCATCACCTGACAATTTTCAACATTGCTGGATACATGCCCGTGTTGTAGCTGTGCTGAAACAAGTTCATGTTGCTTTCATGATTAAAAGCCTTTGAAGCACTTAATGCCTTCAACCATTTCTTTATACTATGTGGAATGCATCAAATTGCTTGAAGATGGTCTCTGTGATTCTGGGGGCTCCCAGGTGAGGCTGTGATGGATCACTCACTCAGCACTTCTGGTTCAGCACTTATCTTTTGCACTGATGTGCTGGTTTCCCTCCACTTTGAGCATGTACATATTTGTGAAGCCTCCTCCTCTTGTTAGTTGTTTAACATTCCACCATCAATTAAGCCTGGATGTGGCAAAACTGGAGAGATTAAATATGATCCATTGATTATCGAATCTCTTAGTTCTGTCTTCTGCATAGTGTTTCCAATATTTGGCATGCTAGTTCTACCGTGTTTTAGCTTCACCAGTTAAAATTTATTTTTAGGTGTGCCTGGTGCTTCTCCTGGCATGCCCGGTTTGATCCATTGGCTTGATGGTGATAGTAGAATGTCGAAGGATATGGTGGGCCATGTGATTACAGGTTGTTGTTGAATACAATTCTGCTGCTGATAGCTTATATTGTTACATCTTTTCTGAGTCTATTCCAGGTAGCAGTGTTAGAGCCACACAACATGATCAAGCGTATATGCAGTGTGAAGACTGAACTTCACTTTCAAAAGGGCAGTGGTGGTCACGTCTGCCAATAATGTCAAGGACAGGAGCATCTGAAGTGGTTAGGTTGGAAGAGACAAGATAGATTTTCCTCATGCTGATTGCTTCAATATCTGCTGCAGGCCTAGTCTAGTATATATGGTCTTTGTGACTCACCAGCACAGTCAGTGCTATTCATTGTAGTGGACTTTGAATTCACTACCCAGGGTAAATTCTTTGCTCTTCCCACCCTCAGTGTTTACCCAAAGTGGTGTACAACATGGATGGGGTGGGAATCAGCAAGAGATTTCCATGCCCATATTGACTTGATTTCACAAGATTTCATGAGGTCCAGACTCAATGTTGAGGAGTCCCATGGTAAATTTCTTCTGACTGCAAATCACTGTGCCATCATCTCTGCTGGTTTGAGATCAGGGCATGCCCAAGATATTGATTGAGGTGCCTGGAATATAGGCTGTAGGTTGAGATTCTGAAAGTATGATTATATCATGCTTTTGCTTGATTAGCCTGTGGGACAGCTTTCCTAACTTTATGATTGATGTCTAGATTGTCTAATGTAGTTAAGATATAGTTTCAGACTAATTACTTCCTGGAATAGTGTTGTATTCCTCTAGGTAAGGTCCATCCAACATTCCACCCTGTTGCAACAGAATGGTATTGGTAGATCTATAACTTTTATGAGAACTATTAGTTTTCCTCTTTTAGTCAATGACTGAATTTGTTTGCATTCATGATTTTTCAGGCAGTTTCCAAAGTCATTGAGTTCTTTGCATTGGTTTTTCCTCTTGCCTCATAGTTGAGCTCCCCCTCCTGATATAACTGTGTGATTCTTTAAGACCAGTCAATGCACACACATACATTTGACAAGTTGTATAGGTATGATAAAATTACAGATGCAACACATTGTCAAGCTATAAGTTTATCTGTATTTAGTTTGAAACTATAAGTTCCTCATGCTAATTACATTTTCTAAATATTTATGGCAGGTTGCAGTATTTTAGATTGATGATAACCTTTTCTGCTTGTTGGAAACCAGGCAACAGTGAAGTTGCTGTTATACTCGAGCAGATGACTTGCCTCGTCAGATGCCTCAGCTTTATATTTTCCTAATATCCACCCATTTGTTTGAGCATACAGGGAAGATATGATAGGAAGGATACATGTTCCAAATTTAAATATTAAGATTGGGTTCAATGATTTCTTTGTTTAAGAAACAGTTTTTGTTCCAGCATCAACCTGTGTTCTAGGCCAGGACTGGTTGAGAGTATAGTTGAAATGTTAAATTTACGTATGGCCCAGGAGAGGCAGATGTACAACTCCAAGCCTTTTAACTTCTAGTATTGAGCTAGATCTTTACTGGATCCTTCCCAAATCTCTGGTCCTATCTTGAGTACTCATGCAACTCTCTCCTAATCCCCACCAAAATGCCTCCCACCTCTGTCTGGCTGCTGCTCACTCAAAATCATACCAGCAGCCTTCCATTCGCTGATGGCCAAGGGTGATTTGCATGAATCCAGACCTGTTGCATCCCCAGTAGTCAAACTGACGGGGTGCTGAGCAGGACTCAGCAAAAGTTGTTTCAATTGGGAAGGCATTCTTGACTATGCTGGGTTCATCATTTACTCTCCTTTCTGCCTGTGAAAATCACAGCTTTATTCTCCCCAGAGAAGCTTTTTTTTAATCTATTTCAGAAGCTGTTCAAAGTTAAATTCCTGCATACAGAGAAGTTGAATTTTCCACAACTTTTGCATCAAATTGAACAGCATTAACTGAATGGAGAAAGAGATAACTAACTGACAGCCTGTTTCAGTTTGATTTTTTATTAACTTCCATTAAAGTAGAAATCAGGTAGATGCAAAACAGGCTCCCAAACTGTTTATTACCAATTTTGCATCAATGAACAATCAAAATCTATCCTTACACACAACCCTCCCATCCCTTTATCTCCATCTTACTGTCATTGAAACAGTCAATTCCATGTGGATTTGAAAACCCTATTAAATACCTAGTTCATCATTCAAGTTGGCTGATTGACTTGGTGAAACAACTTGGAAGTGAAACTAGAATTTCAAAGTAACTTCAATCGTTTGTTCATACAATAGTGATGATGCCAACTTGTTATTTAGACCATCTGTCAGTAGGCTGAATGTGCATCAATCAAATCTCTAATTATCAACTTGCCAAGCAAATTGACCCCTTCAAAAGTGGGTCAGCTTGAGATATTCTCAGTATATTGATGAACATTGGAAACCCATCTGTTGAACCTGCGGTTGGTTCCATTTTCTAAGAAAATATTTGGATTTACCAGAGCTTTAAATCATTGAGTATATAGCTGCAGTATTCCAAAATCATTTCAGTGACTTTTGTTATCACTGTTTCTAATTATTCAATCTTTAGTATGTTATAATAATGACTCATTATGATGATGCCATTTTAAATAAGAAGCTTTAATCACACTGTCTTTTTTACATGAAAGATGTATTAAAATGAATGGTCCAATTTTCCATCTTGCATATTTAGGCTCCACCAAAATGTGGTGAATAAATGAAATACTTAATGTTGTGGTTCTGTTCGCCGAGCTGGAAGTTTTTGCTGCAAACGTTTCGTTCCCTGGCTAGGGAACATCATCAGTGCTATTGGAGCCTCCTGTGAAGCGCTGCTTTGATGTTTCTTCCGGTATTTATAGTGGTTTGTTCTTGCCGCTTCCAGGTGTCAGTTTCACCTGTAGTAGTTTGTATGTGGGGTCCAGGTTGATGTGTCTGTTGATGGATCTTCTTGCCGTTTCCGGGTGTCAGTTTCAGCTGTAGTGGTTTGTATATGGGGTCTAGGTCTATGTGTCTGTTAATGGAGTTTGTGGATGAATGCCATGCCTCTAGGAATTCCCTGGCTGTTCTCTGTCTGGCTTGTCCTATGATGGTAGTGTTTTCCCAGTCAAATTCATGTTCCTGGTTGTCTGAGTGTATGGCTACTAGAGATAGCTGGTCGTGTCGTTTTGTGGCTAGCTGATGTTCATGGATGCGGATTGTTAGCTGTCTTCCTGTTTGTCCTATGTAGTGTTTTGTGCAGTCCTTGCATGGTATTTTGTAAACTACGTTAGTTTGGCTCGTGCTGGCTATTGGGTCCTTTGTTCTAGTGAGTTGTTGTCTGAGTGTGGAAGTTTATCACCAGATGCCTAAGAGATAGACCACGGAACGAGGACATGCCACAACCAAAAGGACTAGCCACACTACCATACGTCAGGAGCGTCTCAGAACTGACAGCCAGACTACTGCGACCCTTGGGACTCATAACAGCACACAAGCCAACTTCCACACTCAGACAACAACTCACTAGAACAAAGGAAGAAACATCAAAGCAGCGCTTCACAGGAGGCTCTAGCCAGGGAACGAAACGTTTGCAGCAAAAACTTCCAGCTCGGCGAACAGAACCACAACAACGGACATCCGAGCTACAAATCTTCAACCAGACTTGAAATACTTAATGTTGAGACGGAGTTAGTCCTAGTTCACATTTCTGGGTTCGACTGAATTAACCGATCTCAGCCAGCACAGTAACAGCAACATTACAATTGGCCTCACTCTGTTGGGATTGGCAATGTGTAAGAAGATCAGCTGAGGTTTCCATTCCTGATTATTATTCACTGCTAACGCTCAGAAATTGCAGCCTAGAAATTGAATCAGTTTAAATTCAGAGAGGAACCCAGCACCAGAAGCTATGCTGAAACAAATACAGAAATTGGTGACCAAAAGAGAAAATGCTGGAAAATCTCAGCATTTGTCAGGAGAGAAAAGAACTGATGTTTCAAGTCTAACTGACCCTTTGTCAAAGCTAAAGAAAAGGGAGAAATAGGGAGGTATTTATACTAAGCTGAGAGAAGGTAAATCATGGTTCCAGAAGCAAAGGTAGCAATAAAGAGGTGATAATGACAGTGCATAGAGAGATTATAGGGAGATTAGGAGCTGTGAATGACCCAGGCTGAAGCCAGTGCGACATGACAAAATATGTGGGGGTTGGGGGGGGTTGGGTGAAGCAGAAGCAAAATGGGAAACAGGGGAGAAGGGTAGCAAAGGAGGAAGAGGAGAGGGAAAAGGTGATGAGAGGGTGGGGAGCAAGAGAAAGAGAGACAATCAAGAAATAAGAGGTACAGAACAGTGAAAAAAATATATTAAAAAATAAATAAAATAAATGAAATAAAATTGCCAAGCAGAATGTGGCCGGCACGGTGGCACAGTGGTTAGCACTGCTGTCTCACAGCGCCTGAGACCCGGGTTCAATTCCCGACTCAGGCGACGTTCTCCCCGTGTCAGCGTGGGTTTCCTCCGGGTGCTCCGGTTTCCTCCCACAGTCCAAAGATGTGCAGGTCAGGTGAATTGGCCATGCTAAATTGCCCATAGTGTTAGGTAAGGGGTAAATGTAGGGGTATGGGTGGGTTTCGTTTTGGCGGGTCGGTGTGGACTTGTTGGGCCGAAGGGCCTGTTTCCACACTGTAAATCTAATCTAAATCTAATCTAATCTAATCTAAATGAAAACAGAGGGGTCGAAATAGGATAATCATCTGCAGTTGTTGAATTCAATGTTGAGATCGGCAGGCTGTAACGTGCCTAGCCAGAAGATGAGATGCTGTTCCTCCTGTTTGCATTGAGCTTCATCGGAACATTGCAGCAAGCCAAAGACAGGCATGTGGGCATGGGAGCAGGATTCTGTGCTGAAGTGGCAAGCCATGGGAAGGTCCGGGACCTGATTGCGTACAGACCAAAGGTGCTCAGCAAAGCGATCACCCAGTCGGCGTTTGTCTCTCCGATATAGAGGAGACCACATTGGGAGCAATGAATGCAATAGACCAAATTGAAAGAGTTTGGTCCCTTTGATCAATGAGAATGTGATTTGCATGCTGACAGCCGTCATCCCAAAGAGGCAATCTGATGCTTGTTATTAATAGGAGAAAAGTCAACTGATGAAAACAATGGTCAATGTACATCTGGGATTTGGAGAGATAGGTAGGGGGTTTGCTGAATGGAGGGCATACCTTGGCTGGCAATGATCCACAGTTACATTGATTTCATTTAAAAACCTGCAGCTACTTAACACAGCAGCTGCAATAATAAAAACAAAATGACATGAAGGAAATAAATAGAATTTAAAAAGTGAATGGAAACTAGTAGAAATATATTACAAGTGACATGTGTAGCAAATTGTGGCAGAAGAAATTAAGCCCAGGATTCTTCTGATTAGATTACCTAGAGTGTGGAAACAGTCTTCGGCCCAACAAGTCGACACCGACCCTCTGAAGAGAAACCCACCCCCCCCTATATTTACGCCTGACTAATCCACCTAACACTATGGAAATTTAGCATGGTCAATTTACATAACCTGCACATCTTTGGACTGTGGGAGGAAACCTGAGCACCCAGAGGGACAGGGGGAGAATGTGGAAACTCCACACAGACAGTTGCCTGAGGTGGGAATTGAATCCAGGTCCCTGGCACTGTGAGGCAGCAGTGCTCACAACTGAGCCACCGTGCCACCCCACTGAGCCACCGTGCCGCGTATAGAACTTCCCAAACATGATTCAGTAGGAAGGATCATTGAATCATAGAGTCTCGTTAGTGCAGATAGAGGCCATTCGGCCCATTGAGTCTGCAGTGACCCTCCTCAGAGCATCCCACTCAGATCCAGATCCCTACCCTATCCTCATAACCCCACATTCACCATGGCTAATGCATCCAGCCCGCGCACCTCTAGACACTACAGACAATTTAGCATGGCCAATCCACCTGACCTGTAAGTCAAAGGGAAGGAAGTCACCAAAGTATTTGACAGAGCTTGCCAGGGAACCCATTACCTGATTTCCTTCAGGTACTCTGTAAAATTGATGCTCCAGGCATCTTTGTTAAATTAACTTCAGTATAGGGCAAGTAAATGGCGATCCTGCAGATTAGTTGTCATGGTGAAGCTAGATACTATACCAATGGCAAAGCAGAATTGTCTAATCTAAGACTATTGTTTCTGCAAATAATACCCTGTAAACCACAGTGATCTATTGAAATGATCTATATGCTGCTCAGTCAGTTTTAACAAATAATCTAATCCAAATTAAACTTAACCTGGGACCCAGCTGGCATGAGTCAAGCTCTGTCCCAAAGGCCACGTATTAATGCAACAACCAACTGACCCCCTGGTGGCAGGTGGATGCAACACATATTAATGATTTAGATGAGGGAACTAAATGTAATGTCGTCAAGTTTGCAGACGGCACAAAGATGGCTGGGATGCTAAATAGTGAGGAGGATGCAGAAGTGTTTCAGTGTGATTTGGATAGTTGAGTGAGTGGACAAATGAACTTTAATGCAGATAAACATGAGGTTATTCATTTTTATAGCAAGAACAGGAAGACAGACTCTTTCCTGCCTGGTGATATATTGGGAACGGGGGAGGTGGAGATGGAATGAGACTTGGTTGTCCTTGTACACCAGTCACTGAAAGTGAACATGCAGGTATGGCAAGTAGTGAATGAGGCAAATAGCCTTTATCACGAGAAGATTCAGGTATGGGGAGGAAGGATCATAGAATCATCAATGTGGAAGTAGATCATTCGGCCCATCAAGTCCATAACAACCTTCAGAAGAGCAACCTACCCAGACCCCACTTCCCCTGTCTTATGCTGTAATCTTGTATTTCACATGGCCAATTCATCTAGCCTGCATATCCCTGGATGCTATGAGCAATTTAGCATGGACAATCCACCTAACCAGCACATCTTGGACTGTGGGAGGAAATCCACGGACACACAAGGAGAATGTACAAATTCCACACAGACAGTGGCCCAAGGGTGGAATCAAACCCAGGTCCCTGGCTCTGTGAGGCAGCAGTGCTAACAGGTGAGACCACATCTGGAGTACTGTGTGCAGTTTTGGTCTCTTTTTCAGGGGAAGGATGGAAGGATGTTCTGCCAATGGTAGGAATGCAACAAATATTTACCAAATTGATTTCTGGGATGGAAGGACTGACATATGAAGAGTGACAAGATCAGTTAGGATTATAATCACTGGAGTTCAGAAGAATAAGGGAGGTTGTGTAACAACCTATAAAATTCTAACAGGATTAGACAGGGTAAATGCAAGGAAGAATATTCCCTATGACTAGGGAGTTCAGAACCAAGAGTCACAATCACAAGGATACTTGGTCGGCTACTTTGCATTGAGGTGGTGAGGAATTATTTCATACAGAGAGTGGTGTGCCTGTTGAACTCTCTGCCACAGAAAATGTTTGAGCCAAAATGTTGAATATTTTCAAGAAGAAGTTAGGTATAATTCTTAGGACTAAAGGGATCGAAGGATATGGTGAGAAAATGGGAAGAGGATACTGAATTGGATGATCAGCCATGATGATATTGAATGGTGGAGCTGGCCGAAAGGCCCAAAAGGCCCACTCCTGCTTCTATTTCCATGTTTTATTGTTTCTAGAAGATTAATAATTTTACATTCACCATATTATCAGCTGCACAATACCACCCTCCCTCCGCCCTCCAATCCCCACCTCCTGTCCCCCCAATGCCTTGAAACAAATGGCTGAAAAATCATTCATTTTCACTAACCTAAAAGGCTTTTGATTTAGTTATATAGTTCTGACTTTTTGATATTGTACATGCGAGTAGTAGTAGTGGGTAAACATCAGAGCTTATAATGTTTGTAGTATTTCTCTGATTAACATTTCTCAGAAATGCATACCGACAATCTTCCCTAAGATCTTTTAGAGAGATTTTTAATCAGCTTGTTCAGATGTGTTATGTCACACTTCTGAAGCAGGTGGGTCTTGGACTCAAGCCCAGAGGTAAGGTTCACAGAGGCTCCATAAAGTCTTTTAGATGGTTTCAGATAGGTCCATACTCAATAGCTCTTCAACAATTTCATTACATTAAGTGATAGCTTTCTGTCCTGTTACAGACAGATGATTGATGGTCAATTATTGCACACATGTCTACTCAATAAATGTGCGGTGAATTAAATGTTTGTGAAAGATATGAACATGTGTTCTCTTTCCCTTGGCAGGTTTGAGAACAACTGCTATGCTATGTTCCTGGCTCAGCATATGATGCCTTGGCTTATTGCCAGTAATTTGTTTTGCCAATCACACCTCATTCACACACACAGTTATTTCCTCAATTAGTTGAGTATTTCTCCGTAACCTTTGTTACTGTCAAGCTAAAGAAAATCTTTGATGCTTTCATTCCTTTTTATAAAGTCCCAGAATTTCTGTTGCACAGTATGTACTCCAGATTCAGCCCATTTCTTATCTGCCTGGCTCATTAAGCCATTCAATGAAATGCAGCTGGTGCCACTCCTCCAGGATGAATCCTGTTTGTAGGAATCACAGGAAATGTTATTTTGGCAAATGTGATGTACATTGCCATTTCTGGCTAAAACAGACCACAACCAATGACAGTTGCGCACCACGTTGTGACCAGATGCTGGCTGTGGCATAGGCCTTTTTGAATAACAGCTGGATCTCTTCAGGCCAGCTGGTTGGACACTTTACATCATGTTTATGGTTCAAAGCCCAAGACCTCCTTCTATACCATCCTATGACTGTAATACTTCAATGTCAAGCATTTTCAGCCAGTTTAGTGCGAATTTACCTCCGTTTTCTGATCTTCATTATGATATTGTTTGATTAAATTTATATTCACAGATGCATGCAGATGGGCTTGGAAGTAAGATCGGGGGGCAAAATCAAATTGGTTCGTTCATGTTTTTGGTCGTGGAGCTATGACTCACAATTTGGGACTGTGCCTTTTGCTATGGTGGCCAAGAAGACTGAAATTTGAAGCTGCCACCTCATTAAAATGATGATTAGATATAATGGGATCCACACTGCTGATTGGCTGCCACATTAGCAGGCCAAAGGAACTGACCTTCAGTTCTCAAAGGCAATCTGTCCTCTCTGAGGGAAGTTGCACTGCACAATTCTATTGATGGACTTCTGAACAAGGGGAACATCAGGAAATTTAAGTTTTAATAGCAGGTCACTGCTCATAATCTGTATCTTCAAATGCCACAGTGTACAAGCATGGCCTTTGAGTTATCAGCTATTGGTGGCACCTCATCCTCTGCCTGCATTACTGACTCTTGCCATGTTATGTGATCTCTTGGATTTATTAGGAATGGCTTAAGCTCAGTGCTAATGGTTTGCAGATTATTATGTTAAAAATGTACAGGTAATGATGGATGTGGTTTGATTATGGACTGTCATTTGGAGACCACCAATTTCCTCCAAACTTAAGTTTTAATTTACATGCTAATAAGTTTCCTTTTTGAGGATTTGATTTACACTACAGTGCCCACTTAAGGAGCTGTCACTTATTCATTTTAGTTTAATTTGGATCAATTTGTTTCTAAAAAGTTTAAAGAGGGTCAGATCATTCCAGATCTGGTGTCAAGGGTATTGTATGTAATAGTTCTGTGTGTTTATTAGTCTGTGTTTTCCTGCAGAACTTCTCCTCCCAAATCCCTTGCCTTCTCTTCTACTGGCTGCTGTCTACAAACCCCACACCCCCTCCCTTGTTGCTGCCCCTCCTTCATCCACTCTCTTGTTGTTGGCCAGAGCCCCACCTGACTCTTGGTACTTGCTGCTGTCCCTAACCACTCCTGTCCCCATCCCATCTCTTCCAAAACTTGCTGCATGGTTTGCCATTTTTCTTGGGGAGGTAATGAATGGGGCAATGAGTAACATACCAAGTGCTCTTTGAGTGTGTCTCTGGATTAATGGTTTTCTAATTCATTTTTGGGGTCCCTCCCATCTAGATTTTTTATCAATATTGTATAAGGATTGTCTTTTTATTGTCTCTTTAAAAACTGGGGACCGTAATGAGCCAGATCTGTATTACAAACCAGTGTTTGGAAGTGCTACACATTTTGAAAAGCAAGTAACCTAACACTTATGCCAAGCATCATGTAAACAGTTAGTTGAACAAGCAGCAATTGCAGATGATTCAGAGCTGAGGGTGTTCACAGATACAGCTTTTGCTAGCAACCAGAAGTTCATGTATGAATATTTGACTGGTTATCAATGACTGAGAGTTTTTTTGCTTGTCGACAAATGTGATTGTTTCTGAGGTAACTGAACATCTTAAAGCTGGAAACAAGTTAGGGAGAAAGAATTCTGTTGTTTTCCCAGTCTCTGTTCTTTGCACTCAAACCTCATCATAAATGTGAAGGAAATAAGTTTACCTTTTCTGCAAAAATACCTGTATGCTGCACCTTTTAACTAATTAAGCCATACTTAAAGTGAATGATCACCTTGTGTCTCTTTCCAACCAGGGGAGCATCTAGTGAAAAACAATTGAAACAATACCCTTGTCAGTATAAGGATCATAAGGATCATTTTAATAACCAAACATGGGTACAAAAACTCCTGAACTGCCTTTCCAAATTTTTCCCCTTTGTCCATAAACAACTTATCCTGTCTGTTTGACTAAGGGGGGACCTGGTTAGAGGATTAAAGTTTTAATTAGTTGTATTGTGTGCCAACAATTGAAAACTGTTTGCCTGTATACAGGTCCTAATTACTTGTATTAAATAATGATTTTTCTTCACTACTGAACCCTGGTCTGAGCTTTCTATTATCCTGGGTCTGAAAGTCAGGTAAACTGGAGAAATTCTTAAAATCTTCAACTTCTGTGACAACTTTAGGAATAGCGGGATCTCAAGCACACTACCAAAGTGAGCTGTAACAACTGAGCTGTGATAACAGTATTGTGATTTTTAACAAAACTACACATCGACAAGCCAATTCCGCCATATGGTAATGTCTGTTAATTTTTTTCAGTGAGCCAATGTGCAAGATTCTCACTGCAAAGCTGTGACTCTCTACATGAGCAATCTCTGTGCCATCTAGTGGTGTCATTTGGTGATTAATGCAGCCTTAATTTTTTAGGGTTTCTTTAAGATTTAAACCATAAGCAGTGCCCATTTAAGATTATAACCCTTCTTAATCCTCTTAAATTAACAGACTTGATTCATTAAAACAGTATAATGAGTACAAGCACATCCTGGTGGATCAGTTCTTGAGCCTGCCTCAGGTAACCACTAATACCTTCAGGTTGTGCAGGGAGGTATTTGACTGGACTGCTTATCTCCATATCCGCGCAGATGGAATACATTTTGTAATGGCTAGTGTGTTTGAATTCTTTCATGACTGGGTACCATAAAGGCTAAAGTGCATCATTAGCTTTGGAAATGGCATTTTCAATAAATCTTTGTAAGTCTCCTTTAAAACTTCCCTTTCCTCTGCTCCTTTGGGCTGATTAACTTAAATAATCAGTTAATTTGTTCCTTTGAACACCGAATGTGCATTAAGAGAATCAGCTGTGATATTGGTATTTGTGAGGCATAGATGTGAAAGACTGCTCCTTGTAAATAAACCATCAAGAAAAAGAATGGTGTTGTTCTATAAACCATTTGTCTTGCAAATAGAGGAGTAGGTGTAAGAAAGCTATAGGCTGCATGCAAGTGTAACTATTGGTTGTTTTGGATGGGGAATTGAAGTGTCTGTAGAGATAGGATGGATGGACTCTCAATGTGTTCACCTGAGTTTTTCTGAGCAACTCAGTCTGGGGCTTGGCATTTTACAGTTTTATGGAACTTGGCAGTGTTATGGCATCCTCTGAAGATCTCCCTGGCCCATGATCTCCAGGTTTGTCTGGACATAATGATGCTGCTTACTTCCTCAACCACTTTATTATCCATGGTGGTAGGGTTTACAGAAACTGTTCTCCTGTATCCTTTAGGAGCCATTACATTCCTGGAGCCCCTCAGCTGGATGAGAAACCTGGGTGGAAGTTATTCCCAGGCCTTGTCAATTCCTGTGACTGTATCAACCTTAAAAAAATCTACATTCTGGTATGCTGGTCTAAAATATGCTGAGACCCCTTTAATTGGAAATTATTACCTGACAAAATGGCAATGTTGTCATGCCCACGCCCCCCCAAATGTTCTGGGCACATGGACATGATTTTGTCCCCATCTGAGAAGGAATAGATGGTAGGCCAATAGCTTCATGACCTAAAAGTAATCCTGACAACTGTGGAAAAATACTAAGGTGGGAAATTCACCCCCATGTTTCCACAGGATTTGGGTGAAGGGGCTGACAGGTAGCGGTGAAGGCAATGTTAATAGCTGCCAAGGAAGGTCATTGTCTGGAGTGTGGCCTTGAGGACAATGGTACCAGAAGTTCAATGATCTCATAGACAAGGTCATAGTCTGCCAATGCATCATGATATGATATAAATCCACACAACTCGCTCACTGGTCAATGCATCACATCTGGTCATTAGTAACATTGGTCTTCTGTGGCACTCAGGTGTTGTATCCAATTTTGTTATGTTATATGTGCTGCTGAAACTACCAAGTAATGTTTATGGAGCACACTACCACTAATCCTCCTTTCTATACTGGTCCTAAGGGCTTGTTGGTTAACAGTAGGTCGAGGCTGAATAGCCAGTGAAACTTGACAAGAAGAGACACTGTCTTAACACGTTGAAGCTTATCACATTTTAGCAATAGGCACTAGTAACCATGGTCAGTTAGTTTTAATTACACTTCAGGTCCAGATCATCCCAACCAGTGAGATCCTACTTTCCCTAGTACTAATGCCAATGCCCCATAGATTTGAACCTACTTCTCTCTCACCACTCTTTGACTCCTGTATTCATTTGACTAACCTTATGTACTCCCTGCCAATTGGCACAAGTTTCCATAAATAATCCAATCATTATTACCCTAGAAGTTCTATTCTTTAAATTATGTGCCTACTTCCTTACTTTCTAAGCAGAACATCATTCCTTGGTCTGTCTACTATTTGAATACCTACATTGAACACGACATCGGGATTCTTCTCTTCCTACTTCAAGTTTCTGTTCAGCCCTGGGCACATGTCCCAAGCCCTGCACCAGGAAGGCAACACAGCCATTGACTGCACAGAGCAGTGTCTATCCTCTCTCTTTATTCCCACAACCAATTTGTTCTGCTTTGTTCTGCTACTTGAATTGTTTTTTGTACCATGGTGACAAGGTCAACTGCCTCATCCAAACCTGCAGTAGATACCTCAAATCTGCTGGACAATTCCAAAAATCACGGCTCCTGCATTCTTGCCTTCAAAGTCACCTTATCCGCCTTATTGCAATCACATACCTTCCTTTCCTCACCAAATCAGGAGACTGCTTCCTTTACAAAGGCTGCAGGTACTTTTCCTGCTCCCTGATGTGTCTTCAGGCCTGCAGTTTGTTCTCCAGCTCAAATTCTAATTGTCGACTGCTTGGGCTGTAAACACTGATTGCAGATTTGTTTTCCCTAGCTCACAACATCACCCAGGATCTCTCAAATGCTGCAGCCATGACTCATGATCCTCCAGTGCTTAATATGTTTTCTTTAAATTAAGTACTTAAATAATTTGTACAATTATGTGCTTTGCTTTTTTTATATTTTATTAACCCCACCACTTGTACTATTTTAAACTTAAGATATAGAATGGGTTTTAACCAATTACCAGACACTTACCAAATAATTAGCTTCTTCTGTAATAGTAAATGTGAATTCCAATCTACCAATACTGTATCCAGTTTTCCTTTCACACACTCCCATTTAAAATGACTGAATTTACCTTTATGGTTTTCTAAGTAATGTTGAAGGGCAGCAAATAAAACTGGCACTAAATACTGAAGGACAAATCTGTCTAAAAGGAAACATTTGATTATTTTAAAGAACATTAAAGAGCCTCACAAGCTTGTTAATATTAGAGGAAAATGAGTAATTTTTAAAGGCAATCAATATTCAAAAGCATGCAGAACCAAACAACAGTCAATAAGAACAATTTGCAAAAGAATTGCCTTAAGTTAAATTGAAACACATAAGCACATGATGGGAGAGGTGGGAGAATACTCAATTTATATTGTTGATGGAAAGACTCAGTAACACACAAATCTTTCTCCCTGTGCTGACTGAGGACAGTTACACAGCTCATTGAAAATGTGCTGTACATGCAAAGCAACCATAAAAGACAAACCACCTGCTGTACCTGATTTAAATATCAGATATGTAGGCTGCCTGTATCTGTGGAGGTTCTCGTACCAATGTAAGATTTCAGGCACTAGCTGTACTCAAGAGGCAGCAACAGCAGCATCAGGAGCAGCAGCAAAAGTAAATTGTTCAGCTTTGTTTTTGCATCTCCAAAAGGAATTAAAGATGAAGGAATATGATTCAATACCTAGAAGGTTCTTTTTCAGTATCAGTGTGGGAGTCTGACACGAATTAAGACTTACTACTTTGTTAAGAAGGTGTTTGCATTGTAACGGACAAGCTTCAACTTTTTCTGATGCACTTAATCTGTGTCTAAGAGCAAATTTATAGCATTCAATGTATTTGAAGGGAGAGTCAGGGGATGACATCTTTTCAGAAAGACTTTGGAGAAGCAGGCATGCCAGCAGCTACCTTCAGTTTTCTGCATTTAACAAGGCATGCACTAGAATTTTCTCTCTATCTTGTGCATAAATAATGGTGAGTGCTAATCACCTCAACATTTTTGTTTACTATGAAATGCATTTGGAAGGGAGCATTAGGATTAGGGATGTTGCATGCAGTCATGAAGTGGGCAGGCATGTCGAGGGCTGAAGGGATTGGTTTGGTGAGGGTCACGATGGGATAGGAAGCAAGTCCATGGTCATGGAGGCATGTCCTGATTAGGTCTTGTGGTGGTGGGCTAGTCAGATCAGTTATGTCACAGATTGAAAGAAGATGGAAAGGGAGAATCAAACTGGATCAGGAATGGAGAGGGATGCTGGGATAGGTTTGGAGCTGGCAAGAGGGAGAGGGGATGGAATCAGGTCCGGTGGCAGTTGGGTAGTGGATGGGGGGTATTTCAGGTTGGGTTGGGTCTAGGTTGTGGGAGAAGTAAGGGGAGGATTCAAGATTCAGTGCAAATGATTTATGGGATCAGTATTGTCGTAAGCTGAAAATGTGTTGCTAGAAAAGCGCAGCAGGTCATGCAGCATCCAAAGAGCAGGAGAATCGACGTTTCGGGCATGAACCCTTCTTCAGGAAGGGCTCATACCTGAAACGTTGATTCTCCTGCTCTTTGGATGCTGCCTGACCTGCTGCGCTTTTCCAGACACACATTTTCAGCTCTGATCTCCAGCATCTGAGTCCTCACTTTCTCCTCAGTATTGTCGTAAGCCAGGAGTTAGAATGGCTTTTATTAATTCTTCCAACACTTCCTGGCTAACTATTCAGGTAAAGTAAGTCTGAAACCCTCCAAAGTTTCCAACTGTACTGTGGACTTTTTCAGAGGATTCCAAACATTGCCTAATTGCTCATCAGAATATCAACTTCTTGAGTAACACCCACATTGATAACAATGTTGGGACTTCCATTTCATCCCAATTCACATTTTTCCAGAATATATCCAACCTCTGACTGGACATCAGAAGATCTGGACCATTATATTTACACAAGTTAAAGTGCATTAAAAGTATACATTTATCACGATTATAAAGGTTACTGTCGTAATGCACATTTACCCAATCATATGCAATTTGTTAGATTGTTCATAACTGACACCACTTGGGACTGAATGTAAAATGAGTATCAAATCAGCCACCTAGTTTTCCATTGCATTGACTCAATAGAAATAAACATTTGGGCATGAGGTATAATTGTGAAGTGGTAAGTCATTATCGTCTATTTTATAATGTTACCCCAAACTGAATTCTCCCTCATTTTGAGGTGTTCAGCACTCAGCTGATGGTGTTTGCCTTCTGTTTTGGGAATGAACAAAGGAAGATTATAAAGGTACAAAGGAAAGGTCAGTTACTATAACTGCAAGGGATTTACTGATAATAACAGGTTATAAATCTAGAGCAAAGTTCAATGAAATTAATAAAATTTAAAGGTAAACCTGTTTATTATTTTATATCAAGCTTTGTCACAATATATCTCTCAGTCTGCCAACTAAAAATTTAAGAGCCATAAAGACATGAATCAAAGAGTGTGATGCTGGAAAAGCACAACCAGTCAGGCAGCATCCGAGGAGCAGGAGTATCAACGTTTCGAGCATAAGCTCTTCATCAGGAGTTTGTGGCCTAAGGGAGCTGAGAGATAAATGGGGTGGTGGGTTGCTGTTGGAAGATAGCTGGGAATGCGACAGATGGGTGGATGTGGGAGTGAAGATGATAGGTCGGAGAGGAGGGTAGAGCAGATAGGTGGCAAGGTGTATAGACAGGTAGGACAGTTCAAGAGGACAGTGTCGAGTTGGAAGGTTGGATCTGGAATAAGGTGTAGGGGGCGGAAATTAGGAAACTGGTGAAATCCATATTGATCCCATGTAGTTGCTGGGTCCCAAGGCAGAAGATAAGGTGTTATTCCTCCAGGTGTCAGGTGGTTAGAGTTTGGCGATGGAGGAGGCCCAGGACCTGCATGTCCTTAGTGGAGTGGGAGAGGAGTTAAAGTGTTCGGCCATAGGGCTGTGTGGTTCGGGTGTCCCAGGGATGTTCTCTGAAACAATCCACAAGTTGACGTCCTGTCTCCACAATGTAGAGGAGACCACATTGGGAGTAACGGACACAGTAGCTGATATTTGTGGAAGTGTAGGTGAATCTCTGTCAGATGTGGAAGGAATCTTTGAGGCCTTGGTGAGGGGTGAGGGGTGAGAGGTGAGGTATGGGCTCAGTTTTGCATTTTCTTGTGGTGGCAGGGGAAGATGCCAGGAGTGGAGGGTGGGTTTATTGGGGGGGAGGGGGGTGAACCTAACAAGGGAGACATAGAAAGAATGGTCTCTCCAGAACAGAGATAGGGATGGGGAGGGAAATAAATCTCTAGTGGAGTGGTCTGTTTGTAGGTGGCAGAAATGGTGGATGGTGATGCGATGTATCAGGAGGTTGGTGGAGTGGAAGGTGAGGACCAGAGAGACTCTGTCCTTTTTGTGGTTGGAGGGGTGGATTCAAGGGTGGAGGTGTGGGAAGAGATGTGCTGGAGGACATTGTTGACCATGTGGGAGGAAAAATTGCTGCCTTTGAAGGAGGCCATCTGAGATGTTCTATGGTGGAATTGGTCCTCCTGGGAGCAGATGTGGTGGAGGCAGAGGAATTGGCTCTAAGGGACGGCGTTTTTACAGGAGGCAGGGTGGGAGGAGGTCTAGTCCAAGTAGCTGTAGGTTTGTAGTAGATACCCGTGTTGAGTTGATTGCCAGAAATGGAGGTGGAGATTTCAAAGAACATCTCTGGGGCACCTGAACCAAACAACCCTACCGCTCCATGGCTGAACACTCTAACTCCTCCTCCCATTCCACCAAGGACATGCAGATCCTGGGCTTCCTCCATCACCACTTCACAACCACTCAACGCCCAGAGGAGGAATGCCTCATTTTCTGCCTTGGGACTCTTCAACTACATGGGATCAATGTGCATTTCACCAGTCTCCTTAATTCCCCTCCCTTCACGTTATCTCAGATCCAAACTTCCAACTCGACACTGTCCTCTTGAACTGTCCTACCTGTTCATCTTCCTTCCCACCTATCTGCTCCAGCTCTTCTCCAAACTATCACTTTCACCCCCACCGTCATCTACCTATCACATTCCCAGCTACATCCAGCCCAGCCACACCCCCACCCCATTTATCTCTCAGCTCCCATAGGCCACAACCCTTATTCCTGATGAAAAGCTTATGCTCGAAACGTCAACTGTCCTACTTCTCAGATGCTCCCTGACCTGCTGTGCTTTCCCAGCACCACACTCTCGACTCTGACCTCCAGCATCTGCAGTGCTCACTTTCTCCTCAAAGGCAAACATATCTATTTCAGATTAAAGGGAGACATGATTGGTTAGACGGTAAGCTAAAGAGATAAAAGTTAGTTACGAGTCAACACTTTTAAGAGTTAAGTAGCACTGGTAGGACTTGGGTAATCTGTGTGTATGTCAAAATGCATGAACTCTTCCACTTCCTGCATTATCAGCAGTGACCAATGTGAAAGGACAATATACTGGAGAATACAATCTTGAAAGAGGTCTGTGTTCATCAAGATGAGGAGGTTTGTTGAAAGGAAATTATTCCCATTTCTGTCATTTTCCAGTTTCACCACATCAATTAAAATCTAGACAGGTGCAGATTAAAGTCATACCTTGTTGGAAAGTGAAAAGTGGCTCAATATATTGGGACTAACCTTGAACAGTTTGCAGTAAGTCTCTTTAAATCTCAGTTGTATTATGGAATGAAATAGACAAAGGGTACAAAAATCAAGGAAGATCCAACACAACTTCATTGGACATTTTTTCAAGGAAAAATAATATATACTGGACAGCATACCCTATTGTATTTTAATTAAACTCTATTAATCTCTTTACTGGGCTCTTCAGTAAACAGCTTGAAATTTCTAAACAGTCTCTAATCTACGCTGTCTAGCTATTTCTGACAAGTGTTTTTGAGGATTTGCTACTTGTATTACTTGTACTCAAAAAAACTGGGAATGCACATTCAAAGCTGGGACAGGCTGTTCCTCAGTCTTTGAGGATTAGTTGATATTTCAGAATCTGCGGTCATTGATTTGGGCTTCCCCTTTCATCTATGGCTGGTTCTGGTTTTCACATTGTGTCACTGAGGCAGTGGCTCTGGGTCTGCGCAGTCTGATATTCTCCATTTAGTACAAGGAGCTGAAGGTGCTGTTATACAGCTTGACTGCCAGTTGAAGGTCCCCGCTGGAGATGCTGTTGAAGAAGGTGCAAATAGCAGAGAGCTATAGCAGAGATGGAATACAGAATAATTAATTCAACTCTCAAGAGGGTGCAGAAATAGGGGGACTGAGGGTATATGTACACAAATCCAAAGGAAGGAGGACAGGATGAGAAAGTGATTAATAAAGCACATGAAATGCTGAGCTTCATAAATAGAGACATATTAAAACAACAAATTATGATGAACTTGTAAAAAAACACTGCTTCAGTCTGAACTAGGGCATTGTTTCTGTTTCTGGACATTATCCTCTTGGAAGGGTGCGGAAACATTGGAGAGGGTGCATAAAAATATTGAGCATTGCTCGAGGAATGAGTCAGTGAGGATAGTTTGAAAAATCTGAAGATGCTTTCTTGGAAGGTTGAAGAGAGATATGTTTGAGACGTTCAGAATTGAGGTATCTGGACAAAGTAGATTGGGAGAAACTGGGGAAAGGTCAATAATCAGGGGATAATAATTTAAAGTTATCAATATTAAAAATAACTAAAATAAGAAGAAAAACTATTTAATTTACATAGGTGGTTAGGATTTGTAATGTGCTGCCTCAGAGCATGGTGGAGTCAGGTGCAATATTGATTGGATTACTTACAGTGTGGAAACAGTCCCTTCGGCCAAACAAGTCCATACCAACCCTCCGAAGAGCAACCCACCCAGACACATTCCCTTACACCTGACACTATGGGCAATTTAGCACAGCCAATTCACCTAACCGGCACATCTTTGGACTGTGGGAAGAAACCAGAGCACCCGGAGGAAACCCACACAGACAAGGGGAGAATGTGCAAACTCCACACAGAGTTGCCTGAGGCAGGAATTGAACCCGGGTCTCTGATGCTGTGAGGCAGCAGTGCTAACCACTGTGCCACCATGCCACCCATGATGTTCAAAAAAAACCCGAATAATTACCCCAGAGCTACAAAATAAACGAGAGGTGCGGAAAGAACTGAGTTATTCTAGAAAAGAGCCAGTACAGATATAATGGTTTCCTCCTGATGTGCAACCATTCTATGATGTTATAATTGATTTGGTCTCCAATTTCAATGAACCTTTACCACATTAACTTCATGCTAGTCAGGGAAGAAACTTATTTTTTTCCCTTCTACATAAACCAAGATGAGAAGAAGTTTGGAAGCAGAAAAGATCAATCAATAGCAAGGTATTTACTCTTATTTTGTGAGCATGCTCCTCTGAACCCCATATGGAATATTTAGGCCTCACTACCACTTCTTGCAACACGCATACAGCACCTACTTTGGTACCATTGGACTGCTGAGGCACCCTGATCTCCCACACATAAATAAATGCTGTATGGCTGAAATTGCATACATTAGCAACTATTTCACAGTCAATTAATAAATTAAAGAAGATTGAAGGCAGACTAGTGGATGGTGTCACTACAGTTGGTACTCATATTTCGTAATAGTTCCATTCTAGCGCAATCTCACGTTTTAAGAAAATCGTGCAGTAGACCTGCCATTTAAAGCAATAGGGCTGGAATCTCATTATAACCAATACAGGTAAGGAAAGTTCGCATTCTACAAATAACAATCTAAATTGTTCAATTGCATTAAAGCCAATTCAAGGTGAAGAAACACACATTATAGCAGAACAGACTGAATGGACTTCAACAAAGTATTTGAACTAGTTCTGCATGGCAGCATGGTTAGTAAGTTAGATTACGTGGAATCCAGAGGGAGCTAGCCAAGTGGATACAAAATTGTCGTGAAGGTAGGAGACAGAGGGTGGTGATAAAGGGTTGTTCTTCGGACTGGAGACCTGTAACCAGCCATGTGTGCAAGGGTCAGTGTTAGGTCAAGTGCTTTTTGTCATTTACCTAGATGATAAGAATATGAACATAAGAAGGCATTGTTAGTTGGTGTAGTGGATAGTGAAGAATATTTCAGAGTACAACGGGACCTTGATTGAATGGGCCAAAGGGCCAAGAAGTGACAGATGGAGTTTAAGTAAAGTAAATGTGAGGGGTTGCATTTTAATCAGGAAAACCAGGGGAGGACTTATACAGTTAATGATAGGGCTCAGGGGAGTGTTGCTGAATGAAGAGGCTTAGGAGTACAGGTGCATAGTTCCTTGAAAGTGGAGTTGCAGGTAGACACGACAGTGAAGAAGATGTTTGGCACGCTTGCCTTCATTGGTCAGTGTGTTGAGTATAGGTATTGAGACATCATGTTGAGGCTATATAGGACATTGGTGAGGTCATTTTTAGAATATTGAGTTCAATTCTGATCGCCCTTCTATAGGAATGATGTTAAATTCGAAAGAGTTCAGAAACATTTTAAAGGATTGTTGCCAGTGTTGGAGGGGTTGAATTACAGGGAGAGTTGAATAGCTGGGGCTATTTTCTGTGAAGCATTGGATGCTGAGGGGTGACCTAACAGCGGTTTGTAAAATCACAAGGGACATGAATAGGGTGAATAACCAAAGTTTTTTCCCCAGGGTAGGGGAGTCGAAACTAGGGCGCATAGGTTTAGGTGAGAGGGGAAAGATTTAAAAGGGATCTAAGGGGCAATGCAATGGATGGTGCATCTATGGGATGAGCTGCAGGAGGTGGTAGAGGCTGGTACAACTATAACATTTAAAAGACATCTGGATGGATATATGATTAGGAAGGCTTTAGAGAGATATGCTGGCAAATGGGATGAGATCAGTTTTCAGATGTCTACTCGGCATGGACGAGTTGGACTGAAGGATCTGTGCCCATGCTGCATAACTCTATGACTATAAATACAACCAGGTCCTCATATCCTAGAAAGGTAGCAAGCTACAAGAATCAAAATGACTGGCAGTTAAAATCTCATCCATTGCTGAAAATGTGTTGCTGGTTAAAGCACAGCAGGTCAGGCAGGATCCAAGGAACAGGAAATTCGACGTTTCGGGCCAGAGCCCTTCATCAGGAATGAGGAGAGGGTGCCAGGCAGGCTAAGATAAAAGGTAAGGAGGAGGGACTTGGGGGAGGGGCGATGGAGATGTGAGAGGTGGAAGGAGGTCAAGGTGAGGGTGATAGGCCGGAGAGGAGTGGGGGCGGAGAGGTCAGGAAGAGGATTGTAGGTTAGGAGGGCGGTGCTGAGTTCAAGGGAATCGACTGAGACAAGGTGGGGGGAGGGGAAATGAGGAAACTGGAGAAATCCGAGTTCATCCCTTGTGGTTGGAGGGTTCCCAGGCAGAAGATGAGGCGCTCTTCCTCCAACCGTCATGTTGTTATGTTCTGGCGATGGAGGAGTCCAAGGACCTGCATATCTTCGGTGGAGTGGGAGGGAGAGTTAAAGTGTTGAGCCACGGGGTGGTTGGGTTGGTTGGTCCGGGTGTCCCAGAGGTGTTCCCTGAAGCGTTCTGCAAGTAGGCGGCCCGTCTCCCCATTATAGAGGAGGCAACATCGGGTGCAGCAGATGCAATAGATGATGTGTGTGATGGTGCAGATGAATTTGTGGCAGATATGGAAGAATCCCTTGAGGCCTTGGAGAGAAGTAAGGGAGGAGGTGTGGGCGCAAGTTTTGCATTTCCTGCGGTTGCAGGGGAAGGTGCCGGGAGTGGAGGTTGGGTTGGTGGGGGGTGTGGACCTGACGAGGGAGTCACGGAGGGAGTGGTCTTTGCGGAACGCTGATAGGGGAGGGGAGGGAAATATATCCCTGGTGGTGGGGTTCATTTGGAGTTGGTGGAAATGACGGCGGATGATACGCTGTATACGGAGGTTGGTGGGGTGGTAGGTGAGAACCAGTGGGGTTCTGTCTTGGTGGCGGTTGGAGGGGCGGGGCTCAAGGGTGGAGGAGCGGGAAGTGGAGGAGATACTGTGGAGGGCGTCATTGGTCACGTCTGGGGGGAATCTGCGGTCCTTGAAGAAGGAGGCCATCTGGGCTGTATGGTATTGGAACTGGTCCTCCTGAGAGCAGATGCGGCGGAGACGAAGGAATTGGGAATATGGGATGGAGTTTTTACAGGGGGCAGGGTGGGAGGAGGTGTAGTCCAGGTAGCTGTGGGAGTCAGTCGGTTTATAGTAGATGTCTGTGTTGAGTCGGTCGCCCGAGATAGAAATGGAAAGGTCTAGGAAGGGGAGGGAGGAGTCTGAGACAGTCCAGGTGAATTTGAGGTCGGGATGGAAGGTGTTGGTAAAGTTGATGAACTGTTCAACCTCCTCGTGGGAGCACGAGGTGGCGCCGATACAGTCATCGATGTAGCGGAGGAAAAGATGGGGGGTGGTGCCAGTGTAGTTGCGGAAGATGGACTGTTCCACATATCCTACAAAGAGACAGGCATAGCTGGGGCCCATGCGGGTGCCCATGGCAACTCCTTTAGTTTGGAGGAAGTGGGAGGATTGGAAAGAGAAGTTATTCAGGGTGAGGACCAGTTCAGTCAGTCGAAGGAGGGTGTCAGTGGAAGGGTACTGGTTGGTGCGGCAGGAAAGGAAGAAGCGGAGGGCTTTGAGTCCTTTGTGATGGGGAATGGAGGTGTACAGGGACTGGATGTCCATCGTGAAGATAAGGCGTTGGGGACCAGGGAAGCGAAAACCATGGAGGAGGTGGAGGGCGTGGGTGGTGTCCCGAACGTAGGTGGGAAGTTCTTGGACTAAAGGGGACAGAACCGTGTCGAGGTACGCGGAGATGAGTTTGGTGGGGCAGGAGCAGGCTGAGACAATGGGTCGGCCAGAGCAGTCAGGTTTGTGGATTTTGGGTAGGAGGTAGAAACGGGCGGTGCGGGGTTGTGGGACTATGAGGTTGGAGGCGGTGGATGTGAGATCCCCTGAGGTGATGAGGTTATGGATGGTCTGGGAGATGATGGTTTGGTGGTGGGAGGTAGGGTCATGGTCAAGGGGGCAATAGGAGGAGGCGTCCGCGAGCTGGCATTTGGCCTCAGCGGTATAAAGGTCGGTGCGCCTCCCTTGTCTGCCGGTTTGATGGTGAGGTTGGGGTTGGAGCGGAGGGAGTGGAGGGCTGCACATTCTGAGGGTGAGAGGTTGGAGTGGGTGAGAGGGGTGGACAGGTTGAGTCGGTTAATGTCACGGCGGCAGTTGGCTATAAAGAGGTCGAGGGCGGGTAAGAGGCGAGCACGGGGTGTCCAGGTGGATGGGGTGTGTTGGAGGTGGGAGAAGGGGTCGTCAGAGGGTGGGCGGGAGTCTTGGCCACGCTTAACCCCGCCCCCACACCAAGCTTCGTCACCATGTCTAACCCTGCCCCTACGCCGATCTCTGCCCCCGCCCCTAACCCCGCCCCCACTCCCAGCTCCAGTCCCACACCAGGTCCTAGCTCCCAACCTTACCCGGCCAACCCATTGTCTCAGCCTGCTCCTGCCCCACCAAACTCATCTCCGCGTACCTCGACACGGTTCTGTCCCCTTTAGTCCAAGAACTCCCCACCTACGTTCGGGACACCACCCACGCCCTCCACCTCCTCCATGATTTTCGATTCCCCGGTCCCCAACGCCCTATCTTCACGATGGACATCCAGTCCCTGTACACCTCCATCCCCCATCACGAAGGATTCAAGGCCCTCCGCTTCTTCCTTTCCTGCCGCACCAACCAGTACCCTCCCACTGACACCCTCCTTCGACTGACTGAACTGGTCCTCACCCTGAATAACTTCTCTTTCCAATCCTCCCACTTCCTCCAAACTAAAGGAGTTGCCATGGGCACCCGCATGGGCCCCAGCTATGCCTGTCTCTTTGTAGGATATGTGGAACAGTCCATCTTCCGCAACTACACTGGCACCACCCCCCACCTTTTCCTCCGCTACATTGATGACTGTATCGGCGCCGCCTCGTGCTCCCACGAGGAGGTTGAACAGTTCATCAACTTTACCAACACCTTCCAGCCCGACCTCAAATTCACCTGGACCGTCTCAGACTCCTCCCTCCCCTTCCTAGACCTTTCCATTTCTATCTCGGGCGACCGACTCAACACAGACATCTACTATAAACCGACTGACTCCCACAGCTACCTGGACTACACCTCCTCCCACCCTGCCCCCTGTTAAAAACTCCATCCCACATTCCCAATTCCTTCGTCTCCGCCACATTTGCTCCCAGGAGGACCAGTTCCAATACCATACAGCCCAGATGGCCTCCTTCTTCAAGGACCGCAGATTCCCCCCAGACGTGATCGACAATGCCCTCCACCGTATCTCCTCCACTTCCCGCTCCTCCACCCTTGAGCCCCGCCCCTCCAACCGCCACCAAGACAGAACCCCACTGGTTCTCACCTACCACCCCACCAACCTCCATACACAGCGTATCATCCGCCGTCATTTCCGCCAACTCCAAACGGACCCCACCACCAGGGTTATATTTCCCTCCCCTCCCCTATCAGCGTTCCGCAAAGACCACTCCCTCCGTGACTCCCTCGTCAGGTCCACACACCCCACCAACCCAACCTCCACTCCCGGCACCTTCCCCTGCAACCGCTGGAAATGTAAAACTTGCGCCCACACCTCCTCCCTTACTTCTCTCCAAGGCCTCAAGGGATCCTTTCATATCCGCCACAAATTCACCTGCACCTCCACAAACATCATCTATTGCATCCGCTGCACCCGATATGGATTCCTCTATATTGGGGAGACGGGCCGCCTACTTGCAGAATGCTTCAGGGAACACCTCTGGGGCACCCGGACCAACCAACCCAACCACCCCGTGGCTCAACACTTTAACTCTCCCTCCCACTCCACCGAAGACATGCAGGTCCTTGGACTCCTCCATCGCCAGAACATAACAACACGACGGTGGGAGGAAGAGCGCTTCATCTTCTGCCTGGGAACCCTCCAACCACAAGGGATGAACTCGGATTTCTCCAGTTTCCTCATTTCCCCTCCCCCAATCTTGTCTCAGTCGATTCCCTTGAACTCAGCACCGCCCTCCTAACCTGCAATCCTCTTCCTGACCTCTCCGCCCCCACCCCACTCCGGCCTATCACCCTCACCTTGACCTCCTTCCACCTATCACATCTCCATCGCCCCTCCCCCAAGTCCCTCCTCCCTACCTTTTATCTTAGCCTGCCTGGCACCCTCTCCTCATTCCTGATGAAGGGCTCTGGCCCGAAACATCGAATTTCCTGTTCCTTGGATCCTGCCTGACCTGCTGTGCTTTAACCAGCAACACATTTTCAGCTCTGATCTCCAGCATCTGCAGACCTCACTTTTTACTCGAAAATCTCATCCATTACTAATCTATGGGATATTTTAATTTCTATCTGCAAAATTGTGAAGGCTTCGTAGAAACATTTCATACATTCAAAGAACAGTGCTGAATAGTTACCATGGAGCTCCCACTCTGTCTGCGCTCTGTCAATCTGGACAACAGGAATAGAATTGTTGGGAGAGAGTGAGCATTTTCACATATATTCGTGTAGCAAACCGAGACAATTCCTTCATTTACTATAGAAATAATTTTTCAGTCAAATAAATAAATTGGCGCTCAATTTGCCTCGCTGGTTTACTGCCCAAGTAAAGAAGAGAAACGTTACCCTCAATTGGGGCATTAGTTACTGACTTGTAAATTAACATTTAATTTTAATTTTAAAAATACTCTGTGGGACATCTTAGTTCATTGGCTCTTGCACATTTCTGCTAAGATTTCTCTACTTTAAACACATCTATTTTCTAATCAACCTGTTCAGTGATGTTATGACACACCCCTGGAACAAGTGGGTCTTGAACCTAGACCTCCTTGCTCAAAGGTAGGGATACCAACACATTGCACTCTGAGCCCTAAGATTCACCTACTTCAGCTCTGCAATATAAAGAATGTTGATTCCTCAATGAGGAATGTTGACAAATATTTGTTTGGATGCTGAATGATGTCACGACTAGAGTTGTTTTATTTGCACAATGAACAAAGAATTATTTGGATTGCTGGTTGTTGGTTCTAATTTGGATTAAATGATAGAATCCTGAACCAATTCAATGAATTCCTTTCCTATAGTGCAATCACTGTTATATAATCAAGTGTAGCAGCTAGTTTATGAGCAGTATAGTGACAAAATGGTTTTGCTGCTCCACTGTTGTTGCTGTTTATCCTTTCCACCTGAATGTTGCAGAATTGTGACCAACTTTATTACTAGCCACACATCTTTTAACTTATCCAACAAGAGTAATTATGGAACCCCAAAACCGCCCCCTTTCCAACAAATAAACTGTGGACTTCTCCCCTCATTCATGATAAGCTACGAAAACTTCAACAAGATTTTGAATGTCCACCTTGAGCTGACAGTCTGAACTCTGGTCTTCAATCTTTGGGAGTGTCCAGTTTCAAGTTGCATTCTGCAGTTTCTGATCCACAAGTGGGAATGCTACCACAGAGACAAAGTATCATTCTGTTGTTACTATGGGAACTTGCAATATTAATTAGTTAATCAAGGGAGGATTATTGCCTATAATTTCAAAAATTATGAGATACATTCTTGCAACTTTGAAGATCCATATCTAGTTTGATTACATTTGAAAATTGGACAGGGGCTTGGTTGACACACATACCAGAGATGAAAATGTGTTGCTGGTTAAAGCGCAGCAGGTCAGGCAGCATCCAAGGAACAGGAAATTCGACGTTTCGGGCATAAGCCCTTCATCAGGAATTCCTGATGAAGGGCTTATGCCCGAAATGTCGAATTTCCTGTTCCTTGGATGCTGCCTGACCTGCTTCGCTTTAACCAGCAACACATTTTCAGCTCTGATCTCCAGCATCTGCAGACCTCACTTTTTACACATACCAGAGAATCTGTTACTTCCATATCAATGAGTATGCTTTCACCTTTGGGCAGTAACCAAGTTTGCCAGCTCAGTGGACAAATATTCGTTATTTTGAATTAAGGACAGGCTTGGGATAAGCCATGTTTTTGCAAAACATAAGAAAACAAACTCTGTTTGAAAATTAGAAACCATTTTGCCTTTCAAAGACAAACCCATATTTAGAATATTAGCGGTCTTTGTTTCTTTCACAACAAGGAAGCATAAAAAAAATTATTACTCCAATTAAGTGAGAAGTGGTTCAGTGGTTAGCACTACTCCCTCACAGTGACCCAGGTTTGACTCCAGCCTTTGCGACTGTCTGGAGTTTGACTATTCTCCCCATGTCTGCGTGGGTTTACTCTGGGTGTTTCGGTTTCCACAATCCGAAGATGTGTCAGTAATTCAACTATGTTTAGGGGCAGCACAGTGGCTCAGTGGTTAACACCACAGCACCAGGGACCCAGGTTCAATTCCAGCTTTGGCGACTCTCTGTGTGGAGTTTGCACATTTTCCCCGTGTCAGCATGGGTTTCCTCCAGGTGCTCTGGTTTCCTCCCACAGTCCAAAGCTGTGCAAATTAGGTGAATTGGCCATGTTAAATTTCCCATAGTGTTCATGGATGTGGAGGTTAGGTGAATTAATCAGGGATAAATATTGGATGATAGATAGGGTCATGGGTCTACGTGGGATATCCTTCGGACAGTTGGTGTGGACTTGTTGGGCCGAAGGGCCTGTTTCCACACAGTAGGAATTCTATAATTTAAACTCTCCCTTTTGTCCTCTCTTCATTTGACTGCAGCTGGCCTTTTTGATTGAAAAGATACATTTGCCAATTCAGTAACCAACTACTAATGGTTTGTACAGTGATCTTAAAAGAACAAATCCGATAGGGTTTTTTGGGTTAAACAGAAAAGGTTAATTTTGTTACATTTAAACTGCTCTAAGTAGAATGCAAACATAATTTTCATATATGAACATTCACACCTGAATACAGAGTGAAGGAAGATAAATCGATCAAATTGGAGTCTGCAAACATGAAAAGGAATTCAGAGTGTACAGTGTGGTGACTTGGCTGATTTACAGGCTGCTTTCACTGGAGTCTTTTGCGTTCAGCATGCAATGGGGAGGCTGCAGAAGGACCTAGACAGTTTGGGAGAGTGGTCCAGGATAGAATTCAACGTGAGCAAATGCAAGGTCTTACACTTTGGAAAAAAGAATAAAAGCATAGACTACTTTCTAAACTGTGAGAAAATTCGTAAAGCTAAAGTACAAAGAGATCTGGGAGTGCTAGTCGAGAATTCTCTAAAGGTAAACATGCAGGTTGAGTCCGTGATTAAGAAAGCAAATGCAATGTTGTCATTTATCTCAAGAGGGTTGGAATATAAAAGCACTGGTGTGCTGCTGAGACTTTATAAAGCTCTGGTTAGGCCCCATTTGAAGTACTGTGTCCAGTTTTGATCCCCACACCTCAGGAAGGACATACTGGCACTGGAGCATGTCCAGCGGAGATTCACACGGATGATCCCTGGAATGGTAGGTCTAACATACAAGAAACGGCTGAGGATCCTGGGATTGTATTCATTGGAGTTTAGAAGATTAAGGGAAGATTTAATAGAAACTTACAAGATAATACATGGCTTGGAAAGGGTGGACGCTAGGAAATTGTTTCCATTAGGCGAGGAGACTAGGACCCGTCGACACAGCCTTAGATTTAGAAAGGGTCAATTCAGAACAGAAATGCGGAGACATTTCTTCAGCCAGAGAGTGGTGGGCCTGTGGAATTCATTGCCGTAGAGTGCAGTGGAGGCCGGGACGCTAAATGTCTTCAAGGCAGAGATTGATAAATTTTTGATGTCACAAGGAATTAAGGGCCACGGGGAGAATGCTGGTAAGTGGAGTTGAAATACCCATCAGCCATGATTAAATGGTGGAGTGGACTCGATGGGCTGAATGGCCTTACTTCCACTCCTATGTCTTATGGTCTTATGGTCTAAAGTTGTAGATTGATGATCTCTCTTTTCTATTAGAGACTCAGTTGTGGAATTGAGTCCTTTCTTTAAAATCTCTTAACAAGGAGAAAATGTCCAGCTCACAAGTTATGTGGAAAGAGAGTGACAGAGGAATTTCACTCGACCTTCTGAGGCTGCTTTTGTTTGTCAGAAAATGTATGTGTAAAATACATAAAGATTTGGCTTGGAGGGTGAGCACCTTCTGCAACTGGCAGTAATTCAGATATGATTAGGGGCAGCACAGTGGCTCAGTGGTTAACACTACTGCTCACAGCACCAGGGACCCTGGTTCAATTCCAGCTTTTGGTGACTGTCTGTGTGGAGATTGCACATTATCCCCATGTCAACATGGGTTTCCTTCAGCTGCTCTGGTTTCCTTCCACAGTCCAAAGATGTGCAAATTAGGTGAATTGTCCATGCTAAATTGCCCATAGTGTTCAGGGATATGTAGGTAAGGTGCATTAGTCAGGGGTAAATGTAGGAGAATGGGTCTGCATGGGTTATCTTCGGATGGTCGGTGTGGACTTCTTGGGCCAAATGGCCAGTTTCCACACTGTAGCGATTCTATATATTCCAATGTTAGCTCATAACTGGAGTATTATCTGAAATGAAGTTCATATTGACCAAGTAATTACTCTTTAATGATCCATCTCTAACTATTAAATAAATACCTCCAGTGATAGCTATTGATGCCATGTTAACAGAAGAAACAATGTAGGCTCTTTCATATTCCTGTGGGTGGATTTTGCAGTCCAGCTGTCTTATTCTCAATGAATAATGTCAAATGTTAAAATGTCAAATTTATAGAATGCAAATTGGGGTTAACCATCTTAAGCTTTTGACTCACTAAGCCTGTAGGTTTAGAATTATGCTTAATGAGTAAAACTGAAAAAAAAGGCACAATTTGTCAAAGCTTTTTGTGTTGTGTCCACCAGGACAATTCACAAGAATACAAATTTAAGGGGAAAACCCAGCATTCATGCAATGAGAGGAGAGGGCTGATTAGTTCGAGGCCTAACTAATGGAGAATGCACCAGTTAATGTTAACTGCCAGATGACTTTACACCAGGCAAATTATCTCTAGTCAAAGCAGTGTCCTGAGATATGAATCAGTGAATGAATGTCACCAGTTTTGTTGAGTTAAAACTGATGAAGTGCACATACTTGTTATTTTTGTCTGCACAGTTCTATTCTTTGCAGCAGTATGTAGCTCCCTTGACTGACAATTCTAAAGCACTATTTTTCTCACACTCAAGATTATCTAGAAAATGTGGTCCAATTGTAGAATCACATCTAACCTTGAACCCTTGAGTTTTGCAAGTATGCATTAGTTGGGTATTGCCAGTAACTTGCTTGTTGTGAACAGCTAAAGGGATATACTGTTTCATATGTCTCAAAAACTGTGCATCCTACATTGTAGGCACACAAACCATCACATTGGCACTGAAATTCATACGACACGTTACTTGAGTGATAGGCAGAGCATCTTTTGGCATGAAGGCAGTATCCTGTTGGAAGTGAACACCACTCGTGTTCCTACTGCATAGGTAGCAGTGTCAAACAGCTAGCTTCACTGTTGCTCAAAACTTCTGAGATACCCTACTCTTCCAAGGTAATCAAGACAGACTGGACTCTTTCAGCACTAAGGGTGAATGCCTTGGTGGCTTCGTTGAGTCTGCACGATATACCTTGAGAAATGACCTGATCAGGGTACAGAATGGCTTTGACGCATCCCATTTGCTTATCAAGCTTGCACAGTGAACAAATGGCTCAGGCACTGTTTACATGGTTACAATAGAGCCAATCCCATAGTGCGTGGAACAGTAGGAATCTGTGTGTACTGACCAATGAATCTTGGTAAAGGTGACAGATTCCTCCTGGTCAATTTCTCAACTAGGATATCAGGAACAGGGAGTTCACTGGGCTGTTCAATTTTCAAAGATGAATTTTACTGTATAATGGAGACCATTAAGACATGGAAGGAAGTTCATGCAGGTGTGCATTCAAATAGCACATAGTTGTTAGAAATGTGTAAGGGGTGACAAATATAGTATAATTCCATCAAAGGCACATTTCTCATGGAATCCAATAAAGATGTTTATGAAAACTGAGCCTAGCAGGGTTTCCATGGCATCTTCACCTCTTTTGAGGATCGTAAAAACTGAATTGTCATCATTAAAGATGCATTCTCCATGACAACACCTATAGCATTCAACAGTCAGAACTCTCCACTCATACAGTATGTGACTGGTTTTCCCATTAAACTGTTTCTTGCTAGTTGTCCTGATGAGGGTAAGATAAAGGTTCAACTATGTTGTTTTTTTCAGCAACAGTCAAGTTCCATGCTACCAAATAACTATCAGTGTTTTTTTTAATCTCAAGGTTAGTTCCTATTTTCCAGCCAATGGATTAAAATCATTATTTGAGATGAGCATTTTGTGATATTTTTCCCATTGCTATAATAAAACCATCTGTTGCACAGCCATGTTTAAGATATTTGTGCAAAATGAACCAGGTGATGGAATGAAGCTGTGCTTTATCTTGGTACTAATTCAGACTACTTCTCAGAGAGATGAGCAATCACAAGCTGCATAGAGGCATTTCAGCAACAGATACTCAACCCAAGGTTTCCTTGCTGATAAATTATAATTTGATCACTAATTATAATTTTGGGCGGCACAGTGGCACGTTGGTTAGCACTGCTGCCTCACAGCGCCAGAGACCTGGGTTCAATTCCCGACTCAGGCGACTGACTGTGTGAAGTTTGCACGTTCTCCCCGTGTCTGCGTGGGTTTCCTCCGGGTGCTTCGGTTTCCTCCCACAGTCCAAAGATGTGCGGGTCAGGTGAATTGGCCATGCTAAATTGCCCGTAGTGTTAGGTAAGGGGTAAATGTAGGGGTATGGGTGGGTTACGCTTCGACGGGTCGGTGTGGACTTGTTGGGCCGAAGGGCCTGTTTCCACACTGTAAGTAATCTAATCTAATCTAGGTGAAAGAAGTAATTGAGGACAGCAAAAGAAGCAATTGTTTAAGCTTAATATGTTACAGAACGGGGAACAAACGAATATTCAGAATACAAAAGGAAAGAAATGTTTAAAAGGATAGGAAGAAAGATCAGAATGAATATTATGAGGACAGCAGAATGTTTTGAGAATACAATATGATGTTAACTATCCGAAGCTGAGATTTAACTCCAGGGATAATAAAAAATAAATATTAACAGTAAGGGAAGTGTGGAATTAAGATGGCAAGTAAACTGCAATCAAAGGAAAGGAAAATGCCAGGGCAACAATGTGAAACAAAGTTAGCAAAAGTGTGATTGACACAGAAGATAAGGAACATAATAGGAGCATTGATTGAACCAGGATATGTGACACAAAATATAGAAAGAAGGCCAATGCTTACTGCCTGACTCTTATCATGCTGTTTTTTAGTATGGCAAAAAAAATCCCTGCCCTTTCGAAGCTTTCATTGTATCTCCTGAAAGTAAAATGTAAAAGAAGAAGAATCAGGAGATAACACCAACAATACAATATAAACATCAACATAAAACCAACAGAGGCAGACATAGAAGAAATTGTGTTATTGAGTTTCTAATGAGCAACCCCACAGCACATCCATGTACCTGTAAATAGAAAAAAACCATAGCTTTTCATTAGAAGCAAATGGTGAATTAATTATCATAACTGTACTGTAAACAGTTGCACTGCTGAAATGTACACTGCTTCCCTTGAAATGAGCAGCTTTCACATTAATATCATGAAATTCACCATCACACCAACTAAATTAGTGACTTGTGTTACATAAATGGGCTGAGTGAGGTATTATCTTAATATTTGCCATCGTGCTGCTGTTTATTGTCTTTAGAACATTGGCTGACTTATTGGAAATTTCTCTAATCTAAGTGTTCTTTTTTAAGCATTAAAATTCATGTATTCCATAAATTATGTCCTTTCATAGTACTCTGTGTAAAATCAGTAAACGATCTTGAGCTATAACATTGAAATAACAATATACAAAGAAAAATGTAACCTGTTTGCAGGACATTTAAACTGCAATGCAGTTCGTGATAGTTTGACTCAGATTTATCTTTTGTTTCATTAAAATTGTTCTGGTCACAGAAAAGTTCATCTTACAATTACTGTGAGAAATACAATTAGCAAGAGACATTTTGCTTCAGAACGGATATAGGCTCAGCATTTTGAAAGTCTAGATTCAATTAAACTACCTTTCAGTGTATTGTGAATAATTAATTAGATTTCAACTGAATTCTTGTCAGCAGGATAGTCTTTTTCTTTAATGGTAATGATTTCAACTGGCATTATATAAAACAAAGTCCATAATGATTAGCAAAAGTGAGAGATTCAGCTGTTTTACTTCCTTATTTTATATTGCAGCAAAGGCAGTAAAGTACTGACAAGGCAGTAAAGAGTCAAGGATTGACAGCCATTTTATTCCACTGAAACTAAATCACATACATCAATTATATTTTGGAACAGACCAGTAAATATGTTTGTTACCATCTGCATTGTCAATAAAACAAGCGAAATGCGATTATGTTAGCCTGTACATTTTCGGCAAATTTAATTGATTATTTTGTGTTTTAGTTGGGAAATCAAATAAGAATATTTCCTTTTTCTGTATGTCTGCATTTTGTTTCATGGCTTGCAGAAACTATAGGTGGAATAGACTAGAGGCAGTAGAATCACGGTTACTGTCTGCAGTGTCAGTGTAATCTTTGCGTACCTATATTTTAAGGTAGGTAAAAACAATGACTGCGGATGCTGGAAACCAGATTTTGGATTAGTGGTGCTGGAAGAGCACAGCAGTTCAGGCAGCATCCGAGGAGCAGCAAAAACGACGTTTCGGGCAAAAGCCCTTCATCAGGAATAAAGGCAGAGAGCCTGAAGTGTGGAGAGATAAGCTAGAGGAGGGTGGGGGTGTCTGCTCCATCTTGAACCACTCAGATGCCTAACAGGCCAGCAGCAGATCTTCCGCTGGGAGGAAGGACACCAGGGCCAGATGTATCACCTAATGAGAACAATGTCAGGCACACGAGCAACAACTCTGCATGCGGCAGCAACACCCAACAAGCAGTAGCTGACTGTGATCGATATCCTCAAAACAAATACAACTTGAGTTATAAAACTCCACAACCTGAACCGGGTGGGACATTGCCGAGATCCTCTGCCCACAAATATCTCCAGGAGTTATTCTGGAGTCTGGCGGGCTTCAGGTCCTGCAACAGGATGTGATGGGCCAGTGGTATGATCACTAGACTATTAATCATGAAACTCAGCTAATGTTCTCGGGGTACAGATTCAAATCCTGCTATGGCATATGGTAGAATTTGAATTCAATAAAATATCTGAAATTAGGAATCTACTAATCACTCTGAAATTGTTCTCAATTATTGGGAAACACACCCACTCCCACCTAGCCCACTAGTGTCCTTTAGGGATGGAAAGCTGCTCTGGGCAATTAATGATGGGCAATAAATGCAGGTGTAGTTAGTGATGCCCTCACCTCGTGAATGAAGTTTAAGAAATAATGGTCACCAATGAGGATTGAAATTTAATTGAGCTGTATTGTTACCTTGTTCTATGGTATCAATGCTGGTAGACCTAACAGCTAGAATTCCCATTGACCACAGAGCTGTACTTGATGTATATAACATTAACTGTTTATGCCTTTACGAGCTATTCACTTATTCAGTCAGTAATTGCAGTGGCTGAATAGTGAACAGACTGCAGAGACAATGTAGAAAGCTCAGCCAAGAAGAATCAGCACTTCGTGTGAAAATTTTTTAGTTTAAACATGGTAAAAAGCACAGGAGTGAGTGTGAGTTGGAAATTAGTCACACCCAACAGTTGCAGGTTTCATCAGGAAATGGAAATCTGGAGGAGGAGTCCCAATTAGAGGTTCAGCTAGGAACTGAACAGGCATTTGAGCTCTATGAATAAACCAAAAAGAAATCCATGTTGGTCAAGGGCAAAACTTTAAAATAATGTCTCAGAACAGACTGAGAAGGCTATAAATTTTAGAAAGGAGTAGTTGTAGCACATGGAGTCCAGCTGTCATCGCCAGTAGACACCACAAGGCACTGCTACACCAGGGAAATAAAATTATTGCACATCATCAGTCTATTCTTGATCATCATCAAGGTATCATCAACAGCATTGTCAAGTGGCCCTTCTCCAACAATAACCTGCTCTCACTAACACTCAGTTTGGGGTCTGCTGGGGCCACTCAGCTCCTGCCTTGGTCCAAATGTGTACAAAAGAACTAAAAGAGAGGAAATGGCTTTGACTTCAAGACAAGAGTTGATTAGGTGTGGCATCATTCTCTCCATCAGAAGGCAGGATATGGGAATATTTGCTAATGATTGAATGATATCAGATATGAATGATTTATTTATTGTCACATATAGAATATAGAACATAGAAAAATACAACGCAGTACAGGCCCTTCGGCCCTCGATGTTGCACCGATCCAAGCCCACCTAACCTACACTAGCCCACTATCCTCCATATGTCTATCCAATGCCCGTTTAAATGCCCATAAAGAGGGAGAGTCCACCACTGCTACTGGCAGGGCATTCCATGAACTCACGACTCGCTGAGTAAAGAATCTACCCCGAACATCTGTCCTATACCTACCACCCCTTAATTTAAAGCTATGCCCCCTCGTAATAGCTGACTCCATATGTGGAAAAAGGTTCTCATGGTCAACCATATCTAAACCCCTCATCATCTTGTACACCTCTATCAAGTCACCCCGAAACCTTCTTTTCTCCAATGAAAACAGCCCCAAGTGCCTCAGCCTTTCCTCATATGATCTTCCTACCATACCAGGCAACATCCTGGTAAACCTCCTCTGCACCCGTTCCAGTGCCTCCACATCCTTCCTATAGTATGGCACCCAAAACTGCACACAATACTCCAGATGCGGACGCACCAGAGTCTTATACAACTGCAACATGACCTCAGGACTATGGAACTCAATTCCTCTACCAATAAAAGCCAGTACGCCATATGCCTTCTTCACAGCACTATTTACCTGGGTGGCAACTTTCAGAGATCTGTGTACATGGACACTAAGATCCCTCTGCTCATCCACACTACCAAGTATCCGACCATTAGCCCAGTACCCCATCTTCTTGTTACTCTTACCAAAGTGAATCACTTCACACTTACCTACATTGAACTCCATTTGCCACCTTTCTGCCCAGCTCTGCAGCTTATCTATATCCCGCCGTAACCTGCCACATCCTTCCTCACTGTCAACCACTCCACCAACTTTCGTATCATCCGCAAACTTGCTCACCCAACCTTCTAGCCCCTCCTCCAGGTCATTTATAAAAATGACAAACAGCAATGGTCCCAAAACAGATCCTTGCAGAACACCGCTGGTAACTGCACTCCAAGATGAACCTTTACCATCAACTACTACCCTCTGTCTTCTTCCAGCCAGCCAATTCCTAATCCAAACCTCCAACTCACCCTCAATGCCATACTTCCGTATTTTCTGCAGTAGCCTACTATGGGGAACCTTATCAAACGCTTTACTAAAATCCATATACACCACATCTACCGCTTTACCCTCGTCCACCTCCTTAGTCATCTTCTCAAAGAATTCAATAAGGTTTGTGAGGCACGACCTGCCCTTCACAAAACCATGCTGACTATCCTTGATCACATTATTCCTATCCAGATGTTCATAAATCCTATCCCTTACAATTCTCTCTAAGACTTTGCCCACAACATCAATTTGCCCAGGTGGCAAAGTGGCTCAGTGGTTAGCACTGCTGCCTCACAGTGCCAGAGACTCAGGTTCAATTCCAGTCTCAGGTGACTGTCCATGTGAAGTTTGCACATTTTCCCTCTGTCTGTGTGGGTTTCCTCCCACAATCCAAAGATGTGCATGTTAGGTAGATCGTCCATATTGTTCAGGGATGTGTAGGTTAGGTGCAAATGTGGAGTTAGGGTAGGAGAATGGATCTGAGTGGGTTACTCTTTGAAGGGTTGGCGTGGATTGTGGGCGGCACGGTGGCACAGTGGTTAGCACTGCTGTCTCACAGCGCCTGAGACCCGGGTTCAATTCCCGACTCAGGCGACTGACTGTGTGGAGTTTGCACGTTCTCCCCGTGTCTGCGTGGGTTTCCTCCGGGTGCTCCAGTTTCCTCCCACAGTCCAAAGATGTGCGGGTCAGGTGAATTGGCCATGCTAAATTGCCTGTAGTGTTAGGTAAGGGGTAAATGTAGGGGTATGGGTGGGTTTCGCTTCGGCGGGTCGGTGTGGACTTGTTGGCCCGAAGGGCCTGTTTCCACACTGTAAGTAATCTAATCTAATCTAATCTAACAGAAGTGAGACTCACTGGCCTATAGTTACTAGGGTTATCCCTACTCCCCTTCTTGAACAAGGGAACCACATTTGCTATCCTCCAGTCTTCTGGCACTATTCCTGTATACAACGAGGACATAAAAATCAAGGCTAATGGCTCTGCAATGTCCTCCCTTGCTTCCCAGAGAATCCTAGGATAAATGCCATCAGGCCCAGGGGACTTATCTATTTTCACCCTTTCCAGAATTTCCAACACCTCTTCCCTACATACCTCAAAGCCATCCATTCTAATTAATTGTGACTCAATATTCACATCGGCAACAATGTCCTGTTCCTGAGTGAATACTGACGAAAAGTATTCATTCAGTGTCTCCCCAATTTCTTCAGCCTCCACACGCAACTTCCCACTACTATCCTTGACTGGACCTATTCCTACCCTAGTCATTCTTTTATTCCTGACATACCTATAGAAAGCCTTTGGGTTTTCACTAATCCTACCAACCAAGGACTTTTCATGTCCCCTCCTTGCTGCTCTTAGCTCTCTCTCTTTAGATCCTTTCTGGCTACCTTATAACTCTCAATCGCCCCAATTGGACCTTCATGCCTCATCTTTACATAGGCCGCTTTCTTCTCTTTAACAAGGGATTCCAATTCCTTATTAAACCACGGCTCCCTCACACGACCCTTTCCTCCCTGCCTGACAGGTACATACTTATCAAGGACACTCAATAGTTGCTCCTTGAACAAGCTCCACATATCGATTGCACCCTTCCCTTGAAGCCTACTTTTCCAAGCCACGCATCCTAAGTCATGCCTCACCGCATCATAATTTCCCTGACCCCAGCTATAACTCTTGCCCTGTAGTGCACACTTATCCCTCTCCATCACTAGAGTAAAAGTCACCGAATTGTGGTCACTGTCCCCAAAGTGCTCACCTACCTCCAAGTCTAACACCTGGCCTGGTTCTTTACCCAGAACCAAATCCAGTATGGCCTCACCTCTTGTTGGCCTGTCTACATATTGTGTCAGGAAACCCTCCTGCACACATTGGACAAACACCGACCCATCTAACGAACTCGAGCTATCGCTTTCCCAGTCAATATCTGGAAAGTTAAAGACCCCCTAACAACCACCCTACTACTTTCACTCTTCTCCTGAATCATCCTCGCAATACTTTCCTCTATGTCTCTCGGACTATTAGGAGGCCTGTAGAAAACTCTTAACAGGGTGACCTCACCTTTGCTATTTCTAACCTCAGCTCAAACTACCTCAGATGATCTTCATCCATCGTCCTTTCCATCGCTGTAATACTATCTTTGACAAGCAATGCCACACCTCCCCCTCTTTTACCCCCAGCTCTGACCCTACTAAAACATTTAAACCCTGGAACCTGCAACAGCTAATCCTGTCCCTGTTCTACCCATGTCTCCGTAATAGCCACAACATCGAAATCCCAGGTACCAACCCATGCTGCAAGTTCACCTACCTTATTTCGTATACTCCTCACATTGAAGTATACACACTTCAAGCCACCTTCTTGTTTACAGGCATCCTCCTTCGAGATTAATGCCGTGTTTCTAACCTCCCTACACTCCAGGTCCTGCACCCTAAAGCTACAGTCTAGGTTTCCATGCCCCTGCAGAGTTAGTTTAAACCCCCCCAAAGAGCACTAGCAAACATCCCCCCAAGGATACTGGTGCCCCTCAGGTTCAGGTGTAGACCATCCTGTTTATAGAGGTCCCACCTTCCCCAGAAAGAACCCCAGTTATCCAGAAACCGGAATCCCTCCCTCCTGCACCATCCCTGTAGCCACGCATTTAACTGCTCTCTCTCCCTGTTCCTCGACTCTCTATCACGTGGCACGGGTAACAAACCAGAGACAACAACTCTGTTTGTTCTAACTCTGAGCTTCCAACCTAGCTCCCTGAAAGCCTGCCTAACATTCTCATCCCTCTTCCTACCTATGTCGTTGGTGCCAATGTGGACCACGACTTCGGGCTTCTCCCCCTCCCCCTTAAGGACCCGGAAAACACGATCAGAGACATCACGTACCCTTGCACCTGGGAGGCAACATACCAATCGTGAGTTTCTCTCGCCCCCACAAAACTGCCTATCTGTGCCCCAAACTATCGAGTCCCCAATAACTATTGCTCTGCTCTTCTCCACCCTTCCCTTCTGAGCAACGGGGATAGGCTCTGTGCCAGAGGCCTGAACCCCATTGCTTACCCCTGGTAAGTTGTCCCCCCCACAAATATCCAAAACGGTATATTTGTTCTTGAGGGGAACGGCTGCAGGGGGTCCCTGCACTGGCTGCTTCCTCCCAGTCCCCCTCACTGTCACCTATCTGTCTGTAATCTTTGGAGTTACTACTTCCCTAAAGCTCCGATCTATGACCCCCTCTGCCTCCTGAATGATCCTAAGTTCATCCAACTCCAGCTGCAGTTCCCTAACACGGTCTTGGAGGAGCTGGAGATGGGTGCACTTCCTGCAAGTATAATCAGCAGAGACGACCATGGCATCCCTCACTCAAACATGTTGCAAGAGGAACATTGCACTGCCTTCACTGCCATCCCTCTAAAAGTAGTATATCTTGAAGATACAAGGAGACGCATTTTATTGCAACAATCCAGCACCTTTTTGAGTTACATTAAGAATAAAAGGAAATTACTGAAATAAGAGTTAATCTTCTGTTCAAATTGGGGTTTCATACAGGGCTTAAGGGATTCTGTAAAGTCTCTGCAAGATGGGCCTCAAGAAGCCCCACTCTGGGAGAGGTAGTGACGATGCCAATGCCCAGGAGACCTTGACTCTGCTGCCACTGCCAAGAATCCAGGCTCTAGGCACCAGTGCTGCTGGGAGTCTGGGCTCCAAGCACTGCCAATGTTGCAGCCTCCAACCCGCTGATACTGCTTCAGCCTCAAAGATGAAAAAGAGAAAAATAGTACATTGAGAAAACAATGCCACCGGACTGAAGCAAACATGCCCCGAACACTAAATTTAGTGCTGGCACCATCTTGGGGGAGAAAAGCAGTCCACATCCAAATGCAGCAAGACCTGGTCAATATTCAGACTTGGATTGATCGGTGGCAAGTAATATTCATGTGTGACAAGCACCAGGCAATATCCATTTCCAATGAGGGTGAATTCAACCATTACCATTGGACATTATAATGGCATTACAATCACTAAAATCCCCACTGTCAACATTCTGGAATTATCCTTAATCGGAAACTGAAATAGATCAGATATTTAAATTTTGTAATTTCCAGAAAAGTTCAGAGGCTGGGAATTCTTCTGTGAGTAATTCACATCTTGATTCCTCAAAGCAATTCCATCAGCTACAAGATACAATTCAGGAGTGTGGTGAAGTAGTCTCTCTTTAAGTGGGTTAGTGTAGCTCCAACAACATTCACAAGGCTTGTCACCATCCAGGACAAAGGAGCCTGCTTGATCACTAGCCATCGAAAGTCTTCAAAATTTATTCTCTCCATGACTGATGTACAGTGGTAACAGTGTGTACCATCTACAAGATGTACTGTAAAAGATCACTGAGGTTGCTTAGACAGCACCTTCCAAATCTGAAGCTTCTAACATCTAGAAAGACAAGGGTAGTAGTACATGAAAATGCCATCACCTCCACGTTTCCCGACAAACTATCTATCATCCAGACTTGGAACCATATCACCGCTCCTTTGGTGTCACTGGAACTGTGACAACCCTAGAACTCCCTCCCTGAAAGCAGTACTTACACCAGAAAATTGTAGCAGTTTAAAATGGAAGTTCACCACCACTTTCTGAAAGGTCAATAGTTATGGACAAGACTATAGTCTCTTCAAATATATCAAGGAAATAGCCTAGACCCTAACATTTTCTTATTTAAAGGTATGTGTAAAGTGCTGTGCTTCAGATGTAATTTGATTGGTCACACTACTCAGCTTTAAGCAAAACACACTTCATTCTTATCTCTCAGTTAAAATATTAACAAAAAGAAGATTTGGTCTAAGTTTAACTCTATTTGAAAACTTACCAGGATAATAAATTATTTAACTGCTAAACAAAAACTGTTTAGTGACATTCCATAAATACATTCTTGGCAAAGGCAAATTCAGTAAAATAGATTGCCTCTGTGTCTCATGCAACATTTCTGTCATCCAGGAAGAAAAAACAATAGAAAATTCTGGCAGAGAGAAAAGTCAAGAATTTTGATGTTGAAGGGAGAGCTGTATGGCAGCTTCAAAACCCCAACAACAACTGAAAGCTCAACTAAAACCCTGGTTCAGTGGGAGCCTGACTCCACCCATTCATGCTGCTTCTACTGTTCCAATTTTAAAAAAACCTCACAAACTTTATTGGCTTGGAAAGACTGCTCTGCAACTCTGTCTCAACCTTTGTTCATAAAAATCATAGGACAACGTACGTCTCTTAAACCATAGTCATTTCACCCCAATTAGGAATGAACAATAAGTGCTTGCCTAGCCTGCTGCAATCTGATTCCATGAATGGATTAAAAAAAACTCTCTCAATTAAACTTATGCTACAGTAGCACTGCAATACAAAAGGTCTCTGAATAGAGAATATATGTGTCATTCATAATCAAGTCACTTCACTTTCAAGCATGTATGCATGTGCCTTAACATTCCTAAAGTAGTAGAAGGAGTTCAACTAGTTACAATGGTCAATAGACAAGACAAATTAAATCTGTCCAAAGATAGTCAGAACTGGAAGATTTCAATGGGCTTCATATATTCTGCACTGAGTCCAAAAAGAAGAAATAATCTACTAACATTCATTTGAATGGTATAAGAAATATGTTTTGTTTTGCTGAGAAGAACCATTGACTGGTAAGCCAAAATGAAACTCTGGCAAATTCAACAAAAACAAAACACTGGCTTATAATTTGTTGATAATGTGCTGACGGTTAGGTAGAGTAGTGTAGTTAGTTGGCCAAGAGCACATATTTCGAGCACTGATACAATTCAAAATCATTGACAACTTCCTAACACATGACAGAAGGCTAGTTATTCTAGTGTATTCTTCCTTCCTGGAAATGATATATTCAGTGTACAGACAGAGCTCAGTCAGCAGTGTATTGGACAAAGGTTTCAAGAAATTGAAGTTCTCATAACCCATTATTTAACCTATAGTTACACAGGAATGCTAGGCATGGAAATATCACTGGCGTCAATTCAATTCAAATGTCAGAAACCAGCAATGTTCATGAGAAGATGTAATGAGCAGTACAACCCACATGAACTGACTGATCACTCTTTAAGTGAAATTATATTGGCAACAACACAGCCTGATGAAGTGTATTAGCAGATTTGAACTTGATCTTAGATCATAAAGAAACACAGGTTTGAGAGGAATAGTTCAATTTTTCACCTTCCAAGGAAGGACTATCAATTCCGGTGACAGAGCTAAGCCAGCAGAAATTCTCAGTAGAATAATTGTGGAAATAGACGTATTGATTTTACCAGTAACACAGCCATAGAAGGTGAATTAAAATTTTAGCCTGATTTGTAAATTGAAGTCAAAGTTTACTTACCTCAATGCAGGTACATTCACAGATTAAAAATAAAGATTTACACACATATTAAAGATGGGCTATATGTGATTCCATAAAAAACAACACTGAGGTGGGGTGTAATCAACTAAGAGAAAGTCAGAACTGCAGAAGCTGGAGATCAGAGTCGAGGAGTGTGGTGCTGGAAAAGCACAGCCGGTCAGGCAGCATCCACGAAGCAGCATAGTCGAAGTCTGACTCTCCTGCTCCTCAGATGCAGCATGACTGGCTGTGCTTTCCAGCACACCAAACTTCAACCCTGAGGTGGGATGACTAACATTCACAGAGTCAGATATGGTCAAAAGTAAACTACCTGATGTACAGTTCCTGGACACTGTTAAGAAGAAATTGTCTGGCTCAGAAACCCAGGATGCTTTTTCTTTTGAAAAAAAAACCCTGTTTTAACAGAGCAGTCATCTCATATGAAGAGAATTTAGTAGATTAAAAGGCCTCCAAACACGTTATGGGAAATTTTTCAGACTCGGCTGGGAATAGATATTCAGGAAATTAAATGTTCTCTGTATTAGATGATGGACTTGGTTTAACAAGAACAATATCCTCACAAAGGATATCCAAAAGCTAAAAGGCCCCACAGTGTAGAGAAACCTGAAGGAATATGCAGAGTTAAAAACAGAATCAAGCTCAACAGTCCTCAAGCCAGAGACCGACCAATCTTCCAAGGCCAGAGAGAATGTATTCCAGAAAAATCATGAAACCTTTAGGCTATCTGAATTTGTGAAGTCTGGTACTTTGCAAAAGGTGGTGATGTTAAAGTAATGATAAATGTAACTGTACACATAACTCTATAGATAATAATTACAGAAAAAAATATTGAAGTAGAGATGTTATAGAGTCATAGAGGTGTACAGCATGGAAACAGACCCTTTGGTCCAACTCATCCATGCCGATCAGATATCCGAGCCTAATCTAGCCCCATTTGCCAGTATTTGGCCCATATCCTTCTAAACCCTTCCTATTCATGTACACATCCAGATGCCTTTTAAATGTTGTAATTCTAACAGCCTCCACAAATTGTTGTGTAGGATAATGGTTCTGAATGGGTTAATGTTGGAAACTGCATTAAGGTTAATGTTGGAAACTGCATTAGGCTGCACCTAATCTGGCCATTTCATACTGGCTTGGGTGGAAATATGGCAGAACAATTTTGGCGAGCGAAGATCTATATCCTAAAGCTCCTCTCAGACTTGATAATTATGTTTATCTTAATAATGCAGCTTGTAGCTGATTGCTATTGTGCAATAAACTACATCTTTATTACAATAAGCTGTTCTCATTAAATCTCGCTTGGTGACACAAAAACAATCTCAACCACATTCTGGTAATTCTTGCTATCCCAAAACGAGTGCAACATCCTCCAACCTCTATTAACATCTTGGAGTCATTATTAACAAGTAGCCTAGTTAGACCATTGACATAAATACACAAGCAAGTCAAAGATGGGGAATTATGCAGCAAGCAACTCCCCTCCTATCTCCTCATATTCTGTTCACCATCTGGAAAGAACAAGTCAAAGGTGTGATGATATATTTCCTACTTGCCGAGATGATTATAGTTCTAATAACACTTAAGAAAATCAACATTATCCAGGACAAAGCTCCTAGTTTGATTATCTCCCCATTCACTAGCTCAAACATTCACCTCTTGAACACTGGTATGACATGGCTGCAATATGTATTAGTTATAAGATGCACTGCAACAACTTGCCAAGTCTCCTTCAAGAGCACTTTCCAAACATACAACTTCTATCATTTGCTAGAATAAATGGTGCAAGTGTATGACAATGCCTTCACCGGCAAACTACCTTCCCCGTCACACACACCATCCTGACGTGGAATATATTGCTTTCCTTTTACTGTTAGTGGGTTAAAATCCTGGACTCCCTTCCTAAGATCATTGCAGTTACAACAGTGTCACACAGACTGTAGCAGTTCATGTAGATACCTCACCATGACTTTCTCAAAAGGTAATTAGAGGTAGACAATAAACATTGCCTTTTTTTTGTGACAATTTTTTTAAAACACAGAAGAACAGAATTTGGGATCAGAAATGAATGACGCTGTGTTTCAGAGCTCCAAAGAACTCCCTTACCTCTAAATCAGTGATATAATTTTGACTTTGTGGATTACTTGCTTATGTATTAAATCTACAAGGGGTTATCATTGTGTCACACAAAACATTTCTTCAGCACTTTGAGACTGTCAAGCCAAATAACTGACAGTGAACTAGTACATCTTGCAAATCCAATGCGTACCCACAAAGTCTGTGTCTTTTCACTCCAGATTTGCAGAAGAAATAGAAGAAATCACCAGGGAGGAAGCAACACGTCTAAGTTATCTGTGAAAGATAATCAAAGGAAATGCCTGGCAATTTAAATTCTCTGAACTTTGTTTCAAAAATACATAATAATACGAATTAAATAAAGCTACCTATCCATCAAGGCACCCATTCATTCTGCATAACATGTTATATAATGGCATCTACTGAACTGTGTTAAATTACCTGATGGGAGTTGAAAGACCATGTTTACAGCATCCAAATAAAAACTTCTCCTTTAAGGTATCTCAGAGAACTTCAAAACATCAATCCAACATTATTGCCTGACTTATTCAACTGTGACGAGATGTATCTTCAACAAATATGTTCTCAGCAGTAGAGAGAACACACTTTCCATAGATTGTAATATCTATTTTATACTCTATTTGAACTCTATTTCTAACCAAATACTTGTCACATATTTTTGATAAATTATTACAATCAAAATTATTTCCCTCCTATAGGTGCCATTCTCTCTGGAAATATCAAATCACAATTCACATTTGCAGTTTGTTAAATTTGTAACTATGTTTTCTCATTCTGATATTGCATTTGAAATCATCTGTTACATCTATGTTGTTCATATTGCCCAGCACTTTAATGCCAAGGATCATTTCCTTTTTGCATCTGTTCTCCAATGGGAACCATTTCAATTCTTAGAGTCATAGAGTAAAAGAGATATACAGCATGGAAACAGACCCTTTGGTCCAACTCATTCATGCCGACCAGATATCCCAACCCAATCTAATCCCACCTGCCAGCACTTGGCCCATGCCCCGCCAAACCTTTCCTATTCATAGACCCATCCAGATGACTTAAATGAATTGTACTCCAGCACTTCTTCTGGCAGCTCATTGCATACACGTACCACCCTCTACGTAAAAAAGTTGCCCCTTAGGTCTCTTTTATATCTTTCCCTTCTCACCCTAAACCTATTTCAGACTGGAGGCCTGTGACCAGTGGAGTGCCACAAGGATCGGTGCTGGGCCCTCTACATTTTGTCATTTACATAAATGATTTGGATGCGAGCATAAGAGGTACAATTAATAAGTTTACAGATGACACCAAAATTGGAGATGCAGTGTACAGCGAAGGGGGTTACCTCAGATTATAACAGGATCTGGACCAGATGGGCCAATGGGCTGAGAAGTGGCAGATGGAGTTTAATTCAGATAAATGCGAGGTGCTGCATTTTGGGAAAGCAAATCTTAGCAGGACTTAATGGTAAGGTCCTAGGGAGTGTTGCTCAACAAAGGGACCTTGGAGTGCAGGTTCATAGCTCCTTGAAAGTGGAGTTGCAGGTAGATAGGATAGTGAAGAAGGCATTTGGTATGCTTTCCTTTATTGGTCAGAGTATTGAGTACAGGAGCTGGGAGGTCATGTTGCGGCTGTACAGGACATTGGTTATGCCTCTGTTAGAATATTGCGTGGAATTCTGGTCTCCTTCCTATCGGAAAGATGTTGTGAAACTTGAAAGGGTTCAGAAAGGATTTACAAGGATGTTGCCAGGGTTGGAGAATCTGAGCTACAGGGAGAGGCTGAACAGGCTGGGGCTGTTTTCCCTGGAGTGTGGGAGGCTGAGGGGTGACCTTATAGAGGTTTACAAAATTATGAGGGGCATGGATAGGATAAATAGACAAAGTCTTTTCCCTGGGGTCGAGGAATGCAGAACTAGAGGGCATAGGTTTAGGGTGAGAGGGGAAAGATATAAAAGAGACCTAAGGGGCAGCTTTTTCATGTAGAGGGTGGTACGTGTATGGAATGAGATGCCAGAGGATGTGGTGGAGGCTGGTACAATTGCAACATTTAAGAGTCATTTGGATGGGTATACGAATAGGAAGGGTTTGGAGGGATATGGATCGGGTGCTGGCAGGTAGGACTAGTTTGGGTTAGGATATCTGGTTGGCATGGACAGGTTGGACCGAAGGGTCTGTTTCCATGCTGTACATCTCTATGACTCTATGCCCTCTAGTTCTGGACTCCCCGACCCCAAGGAAAAGGCTTTGTATATTTATCCTATCCATGCCCTCATGATTTTATAAACCTCTATAAGGTCACCCCTGAACCTCTGATGCTCCAGGGAAAGCAGCCCCAGCCTGTTCAGCCTCTCCCTATTGCTCAAATCTTCCAACCCTGGCAACATTCTCGGAAATCTTTTCTGAACTCTTTCAAGTTTCACAAGATCTTTCCGATAGGAAGGAGGCCAGAATTCCATGCACTATTCTAACAATGGCCTAACATTTTTCTGATAGGAAAGAGACCAGAATTCCATGCAATATTCTAACTGTGGCCTAACCAATGTCCTATACAGCCACAACATGACCTCCCAACTCCTGTACCCAATGCTCTGACGAATAAAGGAAAGCATACCAAACGCCATCTTCACTATCCTATCTACTTGCGACTCCACTTTCAAGGAGCTATGACCCTGCACTCCAAGGTGTCTTTGTTCAGCAACACTCCCTCGGACTTTACCATTAAGTGTATAAGTCCTGCTAAGATTTGATTTCCCAAAATGCAGCACCTTGCATTTATCTAAATTAAACTCCAATTGTCACTCCTCAGCCCATTGGCCCATCTAATCAAGATCCTGTTGTAATCTGAGGTAACCTTCTTTGTTGTCCACTACACCTTTAATTTTGGTGTTATCTGCAAACTTACTAACTTAGTTTCCAGAAGAAGAGCTTATGCCCGAAATGTCGATTCTCCTGTTCCTTGGATGCTGCCTGACCTGCTGCGCTTTTCCACCAACACATTTTCAGCTCAAACTTACTAACTATACCTCTTATGCTTACATCCAAATTATTTATATAAATGATGAAAAGTAATGAACCCAGCAACAATTCTTATGGCACTCCACTGGTCACAGGCCTCCAGTCTGAAAAACAACCCTCCACCACCACCCTCTGTCTTCTACCTTTGAGTCAGTTTTGTATCCAAATGGCTAGTTCTCCCTGTATTTCATGAGATATAACTTCGCTAACCCGTCTCCCATGGGAAACTCTGTTGAATGCTTTATGTTGAAGTCCATATGGATCATGTCTACCCTCATCAATCTTCTTTGTTACTTCTTCAGAAAACTCTAACAAGTTTGTGAGACATAACTTCCCAAGCACAAAGCCATGCTGACTATCCCTAATCAGTCCTAGCCTTTCCAAATCCGTGTACATCCTGTCCCTCAGGATTCCTCCAACAACTTCCCCTCACCGATGTCAGGTTCGCCAGTCTATAGTTTCCTGGCTTGTTGTTACCACCTTTCTTAAATAGTGGCACCATATTAGCCAACCTCCAGTCTTCTAGCACCTCACCTGTGACTAATGATGATACAAATATCTCAGCAAGAGGCTCAACAATCACTTCCCACAGAGTTCTAGGGTACACCCAATCAGGTCCTGGGGATTTATCCAGTTTTATGCGTTTCAAGACATCCAGCACTTCCTCCTCTGTAATATGGACATTTTTAAAGATGTCACCATCTATTTCCCTACATTCTATATCTTCTATTTCCTTTTCCACAGTAATTGCTGATGTAAAATACTCGTTTAGTATCTTCCCCATCTCCTGCGGCTCCACACAAAGGCTGCCTTACTGATCTTTGAGGGGCCATATTCTCTCCCTAGTTACCCTTTTGTCCTTAGTGTATTTGTAAAAACCCTTTGGATTCTCCTAACCCTATTTGCCAAAGCTATCTCATTCCCCTTTTTGCCCTAGGCATCCTGAGCACGTGGCTAGCCCGGCAAAATTGATTCTGGATTATCAAAGCCTAAGTGCTGGTGCAATTGGTTCCTTCAAGGCCACTGATATTAGTTGCCTGTTCTCCCAGTCTGATTGGAGAGTCCGTCTCAATCAACATGGATGGTACTTCATCAGAGTCTTGAGGTGGCATCTTGATGAAGTCCAAGTTTCAGTGCTGTACAGATAAGTTGTAAGGATCTTGGTATCAGTACGGATGTCACACTCACCAAAGACTCTCATTCTTGGACAGCACTTACGGATTCGATATGATGTTCAAACTCTGCACTGATAGTAGTTTTAGAAATGAGATAGTTCCGCAAGTCGGGAATATAGTTCATATTTGGGAGGATTTCTACATTGATCTTAATGGCGGGATAAACCAGAACTTGCCCTGGGATGAGTTGATAAAGAACTTGTGTCTTTTTGTAAGTCAAGCTCAAGCCAATTTTTCAGTATGTTTCCACAAAGACATTAAATGAAGCTTGAAGATTCAAATTTCCAGTTATGTTTGCTCATGCTACTCCTTGAGGGAATGGAACTTTTTTTGCCAATATATGTCTAGCACCAACTGGTACACAGTTAAAACAAACCCTTTTGCTGCCTCATAGTCAGAAGCACTCCCTTCCAGTGAAGAGGAGTAAAGCTTGTGAGCTCTCCTTGTTGGCTTGTTTTGTAACAGCAGTGTCAATCATTGGACCATGTTAAAAATCACACAACACCAGGTTATAGTCTAACAGGTTTATTTGGAAGCACTAGCTTTCAGAGCACTGCTTCTTCAACCATATGATGAAGGTGCAGCACTCTGAAAGCTAGTGTTTCCAAATAAACCTGTTGGACTATAATCTGGTGTTGTGTGATTTTGAATTTTGTACACTCCAGTCCAGCACCGGCATCTCCAAATCATCATTGGCTTGGCCACTTTAACTGCTAGCTGCTCGAAAGAAATGAATAAGTCACACACCTCATCCTCATCAAAGTTGGGGATGAAGTGGCCAGATTTGAACAACCAGTTTTTATATTTGAGTTGGTGTGATTCATTCATCAGAATGCCTTCAATGGAATACTTGTCTCACCTTGAGCTGTCTCAGTTAGAACTTACATTCTTCTTCCTTTTCCTGCCTCTCTTTCACTTTTGCTGTACCTTCAAATTTCTTCCTATCCATATAAGCAAGTTGAAAATTGATAGTCCATATTTCCTCACAGTGGGCAACACAACCTGACCGTGGAATTCTAATGTCCTCTAGGTGGTGGGTGTTGAAGTAGAGAGAGTAGTTAGGTGGCCAGGGGGGTAGAGGGTGAGGACCTTACCACTTTTCCACTACTGCCCAATGCCAACTGAGTCACTTAAGTGACTATTGAAATAATCTGGTATACAACCAGAAAGACTGGGGTAATAAGCACAGGAACAGCCTTAATTTTTTTTGTTGAATTTTCTTGCAGAATCCCAGAGGGGCTCCTCATTGTCAGTTGCTCCTGCAGTGCCCGATTGACTGACCCGACTTTGGAAAACTGGTGAGGAAATCACTCCACCAACCTCCCCCTCCCTTTCTTCCAACCAACATGCTCCCTCCCCCTCATCCCCAAGCTAAATGATTCTTCATTATGACCAATCATCCCAAAACATCTTACCCTCCTTCATCTGTGTCCTAGTTCCACTACCTATGAGTGACAGACAGTTTTTTAAGGCATGATTTCTGCTCAATCATCCTTGATCTCAGGGAAGACATGCCACTGGCCACTCAAGTACCTAATTGGTATTTAATACAGTGAGCCTTTCCCAGAGGAGGTGACATAGGCTCTTGCCCTGCTCTCAAATCTGTTAGCAAGACCCCCACTGCCTGGATTAAATTCTGTCTTAATAGCCTTACCTGAACTTGTGAGAAATTACTTTTTAATAACTTTATTAATTCTTGAATGCTCTAAAATAATTTGTTATCTCTCATGAAGTAAATGTCCATGCAACTTATTGACTAATGTAAAAGAAACCCGCACTCTGCCAGGGAAGTATCTCCAGCACAAATCCAGAAACACTTTTCTGGCTACTCTTATGAAGTGATTGGCAGTGCAAGGCACGAAAGTGGAACTGGACCTCTATAACACTGCCAATGTTACATAAGAAAATTTCTAGCTCAATATCTTCTTAGAAAATTGAGCTGTAAAGTAAAATGTTAAGGTGCTATAGCATAACTGGAAGGATAGCAGTAACTAGGAAGATAGTAATTAGGAGATCATTTGAAAATTGTATAATGTACATTTTGAGCATTGGCTTCTTATTTTTCCTAACTCTCTGTAACTAAAAACAACAGGAATAGATGGAATTGGGTTACAAGCTTTATAAATTGAAATATTCTAAATAGCTTTTGTTCTATTTCTTTTGTGTTTCTAAAGAATTGTATTGTTATGTTGAACTGGTAGCCTGTTATCTTCAGTTCATATTTATTTCTATTTTTGTGGTTTTTAAATTCAGGATACAATAAAAAGAGGACTGTGCCATATTAACCCAATTTGTACCTCATGATTATATAACTGCTTGTAATAGCAGATGATAATTAGGATCTTCTTCAATAATGTCTCTTGCCTTTCGAGGTCAGCCTTTTAAATACCTTGCTGTATCATTCAATCACGTTTTAAACTCTGATTGAATTAAATGCCTCCTGACAATATAACTTTGAATGCAAAAATAGTCAGTATCCTGAAGCATTTTGTCACTAAATGAGGAGATGTGCCTCTGATGAACTCGTGCTCCCAACTGAGCTGTCAAAAGCAACCACTGAGCAGAGGTCCAATAACTCTCCACAGAGAAGGTGAAGAAATCAGAGCATGTGTAACTTTGGACCACTTGTCATTCAGAAATGCTGACACACAGGGAAAACTCCCAAGTGGCAATTTAAACTTGCCAGATTCTATTGAAAACTGATGAGAAACTGAGGAAGCCTCAAGGCAGTGTAAAATCCCTGAGGAAAGACCTCAAGCATGTATGGAAGGGAATAAGCTGGAAAGCCAAATGGGTCATCACTCCCTTCACCCATCTAGCATGAACGCTCATTGAATTTAAAGTTTAAAATCAAGACATTGGGAGCAAAACGTGATATTAGTTGTAACTTTAATTTTAACACAAAATGCTTTGGAATTAGTTGGCACACAAACCTATCAAAGCAATGTAGTTACTTGTAAGAGATAATGAGATATACATTTGGAGAAAAGAGTAATTCAGCTACAAAGGGAAATGAGGGTATTAGGAATCAATGTATCGAGTCCCATGCCTGGTTCTAAAAGTTCTGAATTCCAAAATTGCAGAGGCATTAGTCGAGGTAATCACATTGTTATTGCTAGCACAAAGGTATTAAGATTTTTAAAAAAGCTTCAAGTTTACATGCATAGCACCTTTCTTTTTTTTTGTTAAGTGCCTTGATCAGCTTCTTTTGTAATTCTATTGTTGCATATCATTTTGCCAATGGCAATAGCATAATTCCAGATGGTGAGTGGTATAACAATACAAAAGTCAGATCATGACATCACTTGGTGAGTGATACTGATTTGAAAGCAGCATTGCCCTTTTGGAACTCACAATACACTGTCCTAGTCTTGTACAGCTGCATGTGAATTCACCTCTCCCCTCCCCCAAAACTATGTAAAGGTATTATGAATAATTTTCAAGTTAATTGCTCATTTACCTCCACAGGCAGTTGTCAAGATTTTGGAATTGTTTGGTATCTGTCAGAGTTACTTAAAGTTGCTAAAATCAACAGGGAGTGGTGTGACACATGCTATAATGACTTATTCCTGATTTCAAGCATTCGACACGAAGCAATTGCTCACAATGAGTGCTGTAGTTTGAAACTCCACTATATTACAGCATGCCAAGGACTATGAGCAGAAGTGATAAACAGCAGAAGTTGCTAAAAGAGGGAGGAGGAGGGTAGAAAGTCAAACTTTCGGCAGGCAGACATGTCCACCCACAGTGCTCAATTAGCAGCTCTCCGATTTGAACATTAGTGAAATTGTGTGTCAGATGTAACAATTTCATTGAAGAGATTATCACTGTAATATCCCATCCACTAGAGCCACAAATTCAACCCCTGCTGAAGCAATGGACTGCAATTGCCAATTGCTGGGAAATTGCCTTAAATTTTATGATCTGGCTCCCTTCACATGGGGGTAGATGACATTTGCAACATCTCAGTTTGCCAACCACTCTGGTATAACGGAATGTAGGCCCATAACATTTAGGAGTTGGAGTAGAGCGTGTGCTCCATTATTTAATAAGATCACGGCTGATCTTAATACGTCTCAATTCAAGCTTCTTTCCACATGGTTCTGCATGTCAGAATTTCTGAAGGCACGTGCCACATATCCTCAGTTGTACATCCAGTTTCGATACAATCCCGAGACTGGAAGACTTAGGCCAATATTAGTAGATGAGTAAAGTTGCAAAGATGAATGGAGTTGTCTGTGATGCTAATGGTTTGAAGGAAATGGTATTTGTGTTCTGAGCCACAGGTGTAAGATTGCTACACTTCTAATTGCATTGCATCCAGTTCCTGACATCTACTACAATCATTATTCAAATAATGGTTAGCTGCTCCCATTGTCTACCCAAAGTTTATCCAGGGGGGCCCTTGCCACAGGGTGCATACAGGATCTTTCTGCTTCAGTCTCCCTCTTGCATGTTGCGCAGTGTAGAGCACTGTCCTTTTGCACCATTTCCATTTCCTTCCCGTTCAGAAATTCTTCGCTAGCTAATTCCAGTGTGAGTTGCAACCCAGAAACTTCTAGAATGAGTAGACTGTCTTTGCAGGTATCCTTTAGCTGGTTACAGCCACTCAGCAGCACAATTAGTTCTGGCTGCACAGCACTTTCATTTAAATTAGCAGGCAGCCCAATGGTTATCAATTACACTTGTCAATCACACATCATGACTCCTGTGCTCAACCTTATCCAAGTATTACTTCAATTGATGACTTTCAATTGTGGCAATGTGCCACAGAGTCCGAAGATTAAAACATTGGGGATGTTTGCTCCGAGATCTGCCATTTGCACACTTGAAATTTAAAATCTGGGATTTGTAAATCAAAAGTTAGATTCCATACAGAAACGTACTCATTGACTAAATAAAAGGGCTTCTTGACTGCCTCAGATTTCAGAGGCACAGCATCCACCAATTTGCATATATTATAAATGTCAGCATCTTAATGAGACAGATCACTGGACAAGCCCATAAATGTGCATTAAGGGGTTTCCACTTTTCATGATGATATATTCACAGAGGAGTAATATCTTTGCCTAATTTGCAAAGAACCATTTCAGTGTACATACTTAGCAGGTTGCAGAATACAGATTAGCATTAAGCAGAAAAAGAAATTGGTTCGCTCAGTTGGCTGGACTGCTGATTTGCGATACAGACTGATGCCAACAGCATCATTTGATTCTTGCATTGACTGAGGTTACTAGGAAGGTCCCACCTTAGCAACCATGCTCCTTGTAATTCTGCTCAACTATATGTCAAAGAATAATAAATTAGAAGGGAGAGGAAAAGTAGGATCTATCAACATCTCATCATTCATGTTACTGACTGTTAATTTTCTTTCCTCTTACAGCACCCTTTCAATTCTTACTTTCAGGCAGCTTTTGACAAAGTCCCACATAAAAGATTAATGTGTAAAATTAAAGCACATAGGATTGGGTAATGTGTATTCAGAGATTTTTAAAAATTGGTAGGCAGACAGCAAACAGAAGGAATAAATGGGTCTGTTTTTGAAAGACAGGCAGCAACTAATGGGTAGCACTAGAATCAGTACAATTTGCAATATATGCTAATGATTTAGATGGGGGAACCAGCAGATGACACAAAACTGGGCGGAAGGGTGACCAATGAGGAGGTTGCAGTGATATTGCAGTGTGATTTGAACAGGTTGAGTGAGTAGGCAAATGCCTGTTAGATGCAGTAAAATGTAAATAAATGTGAGATTATCCACTTTGGTAACAAAAATAGGAAGGTTGATGGTTATTTGAATGGCTGTAAATTCAGAGAGTGGAATATTCAGTGAGGCTTGGGTATCAGTTGCTGAAAGTAAGTGGGCAAGTGCAGCAGGCAGTAAAGAAGACAAACTGTATGTTAGACTTTATAGTGAAAGGATTCAAATATAGGAAGAAGGAGGTCTTGCTGCAATTATTGAGGGCATTTGTAAGACCACACCTGGTGTATTGTGTGCAGCTTTGGTCTTCTTTACCTGAGGGAGGATGTTCTCCCTTGAGAGGGAGTGCAGCGAAGGTTCACCAAATGTGATTCCTGGGCTGGCAGGATTGACATCTGAGGAGAGATTGAGTCGGTTAGACTTGTACTCAGTGGCATTTAGAAGAATGAGAGCGTGAGGATCCCATAGCAACTTATATAAATCTAACAGGACTTGACAGGTCAATTGCAGGAAGGATGTTCCAGATGGTGGGGGTGTCCAAAACCAAGCGATCATGGTTTAACGATAAGGGGACTGAGACTGAGGAGAAAGGGAGAGCATGAGTGGAATTCACTGTCACAGAAAGCTGTTGAGACCATAACTTTGTTTTCAAGAAGAAGGTAGATCAATCTCTTGTGGCTATAGGGAACACAGGACATGGGGGAAGGAAAGGTTAGGATGCTACACTAAATGATCAGCCATGATTATATTGTTTGGGGGAGCAGATTTGAGGGCTTCAGTATCCTACTCATGCTCCTACATTCTATGTAATTCATATCCGAAAAGCAAAATACTGCAGATGCTGAAAAATCTTAATAGGTCAGGCCAAGATCAGTGGAGAGCAAAACAGAATTGATGTTTGAGTCCAATATGAGTCTTCTGCAGAATTGAAGAGAGATGCAACAATCATTAGTATTCATATCTTTGACGTACAACTGATTTCAACTGAGGAGGAACATATTTGATGTTTTAGGTGACTTTGGTTACTAAAAGAGTTTTTGATTGGCTCATGGTGAGTCATTGAGAGAAGAGGGAACAGATTACAGTTAAGATTCCCCAGATACATCATCATGTGGGGTTTTGTTGTGGAGGTATTTAGACTGTTTTTTCTGCATGGCTAAATATTCTTTCAATAATTTTATTCAGTGTTACTGTTGAAATGTTCCTGTCATATATCTGTATATGTGCTGTTTCCAGTCGTTTTAATTCACAGATTTGTAACTTTTCATAATTTTAATATTTTGTGTGGTGCTTAAAAAGGACTTACTTGTCTCTCTCATTTTTCCTATTTTCCTGTTAAAGTGGTTCTTGAAATGTATCTACGGACCTTTTATAAATTATACTTGGAATCATAACTCCCCAAAATAATTTTAATTGCTGGAAAGTGAAGCAATTCACATTTTAACAAGTTTTGAAAGGTAAATGGAAATGCTTAACTACATTAACAGGCTGCTAAGCAGGACTCTCTGTATCATTTAACATTCTAACAGGCTGAAAGCACAAAGGCTTTGATTTCTGAATCCACGCGAGTATTTGTGTCTTCTTGAAGGTAGTATTGATTCTGATGAGTTTTTGCAGGAAGAGTTCAGGTATTAAATCACAGATCATTGCAGACTCATTCAGTTCACATGGTCAGTTTCCTAATCGTAGTAAAGAGTTATGGATTCTCAAAACATTTCGGTATTGTTTTATCAGCAGCTTTATACATTTTAGACAATGACTGCATTGTGTGCTAATTCCTATTATCTGGGATAACCAACTTCTCTTGTTCTCACCTTTGAGAATTTTATCACACTGGAGTGGGAATTAAGCAGAGGTGTGTAGAAACTCCAGTGTCTGTAATTTTGCTTTTAAGGGCCTTGTTAAATGCCTTATTGACAACGGTTTTCCCATATATCCTTCTCAGTTGCTGCTTAATTTTGGAAGCAGGCCTGTTCCTATCTACAGGGAATAGAATCTCTTTGGACAACTTACACCATTATGTCCAGAGACATGTCCGAAAAGCAAGATACAGTTTTTTGACATTGCCTCAACTTCTGCTGCTTCTGGCCCTGTCTGAAGATCTCAAGACCTGGACTATGTTTTAACTCTTACCCTTGCTTGGCCCCATAAATAGTTGAGCTAAAATAGGGTGCTGCAAGTTGTCATCACATCCATTCAGTCCAATTGTTCAGTAAACCTAGGAATCAGCTGAAAATTGAATGATTGCATTATAACCCATTCACAAAAATAGTTGTTGGAAGTTCCTGGTTCCTGGTGCATGACCAGGCTTCCTTGCTGTGAATGGATAAAGGAGTTAAAATTCAGCCCAACATCTTCACTTCTCTCCAAAGATGCTGCCTAAACTGTTCATATTTTTCTGCATTTTCTGTTTTTTAGTTGGCTTTCCAAATTCCACAGTGTTTTTGGTTTTATGCATTGAACTCGGTTATATTTGGATTGTGACATTTCCGGAAAGCAGAGGTCTGGGCATTTACACATATTGTAAGTACCAACGTGAAGGCACTAAGTTGGCTATTACATTTTTAATACTAACAAAACTGAAAGGCATATGTGGCCAAGAATATAAAATTCATGTATTGATAGAAAATAGGAATGGGCAGGAAGTACAAACAGTTGTCTATTCAGGTAGATTGAGCATGATTTTAGTGGTCCTGTTCAGCCCAAAGCATCACAAGATTATAACATGTAGAAGCAGATTTAGGCCATTCAGCCCATTGATTCTGCTCAGCCATTTGATCACGGCTGATATGTTCTCAACCTGTTCTCCTGTCTTCTTCTTATAATCCTTGGTCGCCTTACCAATCAAAAACCTATCTGCCTCTGTCTTAAATACACTCAACAACTTGGTCTCTACAATTCCACAGATTCACCACCCTTTAGTTGAAGAAATTCCTTATCTCACTTTTGCAAAGTGGTCCCTTCACTCTGAGGCTGTGCCCTTGGGTCCTAGTCTCTCCATCCACGTGCACACTGTCCAGGTCTCTGAGCATTCTGTAAGCTCTAATCTGATCCCCCCTCATCCTTCTAAACTCCATAGAAGACAGACACAGAGTCCTCAACCGATCTTCATAAGTGAAGCTGTTCTTCCCTGAGATCATTCTTGTATACCTCTTCTGGACCTCCTTCAATGCTAGCACATCCTTCCTTTAGACACAGAGCCCAAAACTGCTCACTATATTCTAAATGCAGTCTGACTTAAGCCTTATACAGACTTAGTAGTACATCTTTGCTCTTGTATTCTAGCCTGCTCAAAATGAATGCTAACATTGCATTTGCCTTCCCAACTGCCTACTGAACCTGCATATTAATCTTTAACTAATCCTGAACTAGCACTCATATGTCCTTTATGCCACATACTACCAAAATCTTCCCCATTTAGAAAATAGTCAATCCATCTATTCTTCCTATCAAAATGCAAAACCTCAAACTTTCCTACATTGTATTCGATCTGCCAATTTTTTTGCCCACCCTCCTAGTATCTCTAAGTCCTTCTGCAGACTCCTAGCTTCCACACAATTTCCTGTCCCTCCACCTCTCTTTGTGTCTGCAAACCTAGCAACAATGCCCTCAGTTCCATTGTCCAAATCATTAACATGTAACATGAATTGAGGTCCCAACATTCACCCCTGCAGAACTCCACAAATCACTGACTGTTATCCTGAAAAAGGCCCTTTTATCCCTGCTCTGCCTTCTGCCAGTCAACCAATCCTCTATCCTTGCCAGTACCTTGCCCCTAACATCATAGGCTTTTATTTAGCAGCCTCCTGTGCAACACCTTGTCAAAGCCCTTCTGGAAATCAAAATAGATCATGTCCACTGACTCTCCCTTGTCTACCTTCCTTGTTACCTCCTCAAATAATTCTAACAGATATGTCAGGCATGTCGTCCCCTTGACAATGCTTTGCTGTCTCAGCCCTACTTTACTGCACACTTCCAATTACTCTGCAATCTCATCCTTAATATTGGATTTTATAATCTTACAATGACCGAGATCAGGCTAATTGGCATATAGTTTCCTGTCTTCTGCTCCCTCCCTTCTTAAACAGGAGTGTTCCATTGGCCATCTTCTAGACTTTTGGGACCATCCCAGACTCCAATGATTCCTGAAAGATCATCACCAATGTCTCTACAATCTCCTCCACTACCACTTTCAGAACTCTGGTTTGTAGTCCACCTGGTCTCGGTTGTTTATCCACCTTCTGACCTTTTAGCTTCCCCAATACCTTCTCCTTCATGATGGCCACTGCATTCACCTTTGACCTGAATCTCTTGAAGTTCTGATATGCTGGTGGTGTCTACCACTGTGAAAACTGATGCAAAGTACCTATTCAATTCCTCTATCATATTTTGTTCCCTATTACTTCTCCAGCTTCATTTTTCAGTGGACAACTGTACACTCTTGTCTCTTTGTACTTTTTAGCTATCTTTAAAAAAAATCTCTTGCAATCTTCTTTTCTATTACTAGCTAGCTTACTTTCATATTTAATCTTCCCCCCTCCCCACCACTGTTTCTTCAGTTATCCTCTGCTGGTTTTTAAAAGGCTTCTCAATCCTCTGGCTTCTTACTGGGCTTGACCACATTGTCTGCTTTTTCTTTTGCTTTATGCTGTCCCTGACTTCCCTTGTCGGCCATGGTTGCCTCATGCTCCCCTTAGTATGTTCCTTCTTCCTTGGGGTGGTTTCTGCTGTGTCTCCCAAATTTATCCCTGAAACTCCTGCCATTACTACTATACATCTTCTCTGTAATCCTGTGTCTTCCAATCAATTCTGGCCAGCTCTGCCCTCATCTTTTTGTAGTTACCTTTACTCATTTTTAGTACTGTTATATCTGTTTTCAGCATCTTCAGGATGAATTCTATCACTTTATGGTTGCTGCACCTCCTAGGGGTTCCTTTATCGTAAGCTCCTTAATCAAGTCTGCCTCATTACACATCACCAAATCAGAAATTGCCTGTTCCCTTGTGGGCAAAAGTGAGGACTGCAGATGCGGGAAACCAGAGTTTAGATCAGAGTGGTGCTGGAAAAGCACAGCTGGTCAGGCAGCATCTGAGGAGCAGGAAAATCGATGTTTCAGGCAAAAGCCCTTCATCAGGAACAGAGGGCCCTACTGGGCCTACCATAAGCTGCTCCAAAAGAAATCTCACAGACATTCCATGAATTTCTTTTTATTGAGATCTGCTACCAACCTGATTTTTCCCAGTCCACTTACACTTTGAAATTGCCATGATTATTGAAATGAACGTTTCTTACATGGCTTTTCTATCTTCTGATGTATTTTCTGCCCCACACCCTGATTACTCCGAGAAAGCCCTGTACACAACTCCCATCAGAGTCTTTTTTCCTTTGCTGTTCCTCAACTCTACCCACACAGATTCTATGCCTTCTGACTTTGTTTCACTTCTACTAATTTAATTTTATTTCTTATTAAAAAGGCCTTTTCTGTCCATCTGCCTATCCTTGGATATTACGTTCTCAGTCCTGATCCTCTTACAGCCATATCTCTGTGACATCCGCATCATCATACATCCCAATTTCAATCTGTGCTACAAGCTCATTTTCCTTGCTTTGTATACAGAGGAACCTCAATTCTCTGAATATCGATTATTCAAATTTCAGATTATCCAAAGAAGACCTCAAGGTCCCACAAAAACGTTACATCAAGGAGGTAAATGTATTCCATTTACCTGTACTGAAGAACGTGTGAAAACTCTGGCAAAAAACAAAGCAACACAAGCACCTCGAGCATTAGCGACTGGATATTTTTTAGGTAAGGGTTAGTTACACATCCCTTTGCAAAAGTAGGTGTTTTCCAGGGTATTCCTGTCACTTTACTGGGCTTTTCATGGAAAAGACGGCCAAAAAAGTAAACACATGCTCGAGGGGGTGCTTCTATCTTTCTGTCGCGACGCTGAGTTCACAGACAACTGCTCTTGCGATCGTAGAAGCTGTTCAGGACCTTGTTTAATGCTGGGATTTCATATACAATATTTCTGTGATGGTAAGGGTTTAGTCTTTCTCAGTTTAAGCAGCAATTTGCAGAATGCAAAGATTAACTTGTTTAAATAGTAGACTCTTTAAAATTATATATTTAAACATATAGAAATCTTTGGTACCTGTACAGTTGATGATGTCATTCAGATGTAGACTTTACATGCTTTTACATTCAGAGAACAGACTGAGTCATTGGTATTTACAATTTTGTATGTTAGAGCACAGCGTTAGATCAGAATGGCTTCCCTTGTTTAAGGTAAAATCAATTATCTGAATAATCAATTAACCAAACGAAATAGTGCTCGCCCTTCTCGTTTAGATAATTGAGGTCCAACATCCTCAGTTCTGCATTGACTGCCCCCCTTTCTCATAGCTGTCCCCTCACCTTTGTAGGATTGAGCAAAAATCCCCATCATCTAAATATCAGACAACAGCCTGGACTTCTTGAATATCTAAAATACTGGATAAAATCCTAACTGTGTTCTTCCAGATTCCTGTTCTTCTACTTTGAAATCTTGCGTTCAGGCTGCAACAAATTCACACACAGCCAGAATGGATTGCTTTCTGGGATTATTGTTCACCAATTTACAATCAACCAAGCCTTACAAAAAACAAAAGAACCATGGATGCTGTAAATCAAAAACAAAAACAGAAAGTGCTCAGAACTGAGGAAGGGTCACTGGACCCGAAACATTAACTCTGATTTCTCTTCACAGATGCTTCCAGCAACTTCTGTGGAAACAAACCTAATATGCTGGAGCGAAACTAACTTTTCCACCTCAGGCTACACAAAAGCAGATGGTATGGAACCTCACAGATACTAAACGTTCAACTTCAATCAAAATACATTTACACATACTCCTAACTATCAGGAAGCCAACTGACCTCAAAGGGAACACCAGAAACACAATGTCAAGACAGATTTGAGAGGAGATAACGGGTCACCCAGTCAGTATAACTGCCAGCCCTGAACTTACCTGGGAAAGAGCCTTTTTCAACAACAAGTTCCTGCAGAAAACAGCTTCCTCACAGGCTTCCAGTTCCAACAAGCAGCTTCAGAACCAAGGCCCACAGAGGCCGTCCACAGAAGCTGATTCAGGAAGCCAATCAAGGGCATCATCACAACAAAGGACATTTGAGAGAGGGGATACCAACCACGCAATGCCTGAACAAGAACTTTCAGACACAGGCCAGCTCCAAACTAGGAGAACCAATGGCAAGAACCTCAGCAACTGGACGCAATTTAAAACTGTGTTTCCCTCAGTGGTGAGCTGAAACTCCCGAGAACCCAAAATTTCTAACACAGCTGGCAGGGAGGGGAAGGCAGGTGGTCACAGTACATGGAACCCCAAGGGTAGGAGGTCTGAACAAAGTTTGTGATTAAAACTGCTGTTTAGTTTCTAAAAGTTTTCAACCTGTATTTAAGTTAATAGTGCATTTCAGTACTATAGCTGAAAATGTGTTGCTGGTTAAAGCACAGCATCCAAGGAACAGGAAATTCAACGTTTCGGGCCAGAGCCCTTCATCAGGAATGAGTACATTTCAGTACTATACTCTGTATAGTTGTTTTATGTCAATTTCACTGTTTATTACCGAGTCCTGAAGAAGGGTTAATTTCTTTTATTTCAAATCTATATTTTATTCATAGAAATCTTTGGTACCTGTACAGTTGATGTTGCCATTCAGATGTAGGCTTTACATGTCTTTACATTCCGAGAACAGACTGAGTCTTTGGTACTTACAATTCTGTATGTTAACCATTCAGCCTCTTGGTACTTAGCTGAGGAGTCAGCGGAGCCCAGTTACTGAATGGGCCCCTGTTATTCTTTGGCAGAAGGACCTTACACAGTGGTTTGTCCTCACTGCACCTTAGCGGCAGCTGTCCCAAGCTTCAGCGCGTCCCTCAGCACGCAGTCCTAGATCTTGGAATGTGCCAGTCTGCAACACTCAGTTGGGGTCAACTCCTTCAACTGGAAGACCAACAGGTTTCAGGCAGACCAAAGAGCATCTTTCACTGAGTTGATGGTCCTCTAGGCACAGTTGATGTTTGTCTCGGTGTGCGTCCCAGGGAACAGACCGTAGAGCACAGAGTCCCATGTCACGGAGCTGCTCGGGACAAACCACGACAAACACCACTGCAATCGTCTCCAGACTTCCTTTGCATAGGCACATTCTAGAAAGAGGAGTGTGACAGTCCCGTCCCCTCCACAACCACTTCGATGGCAGCATGCGGTGGCGTAGAGAGTCCAGGCATGCATAAACAATCTCACAGGCAGGGCCTTTCTCACTACCAGCCAAACCATGTCCTGGTGCTTGTTTGAAAGTTCTAGCGATGAGCCATTCTGCCAAATGACTGACAGTCTATCCAGAAAATCGCTCAACAGGATCTGCCCTCACCTTTTTCTGAAGCGTCTCAATGGACACTGCGTGCTGACCACTTTTGATGGACTTGTGGTCGAAGGTGTTTTTCTTCACAAATTTCTCCACGAAGGACAGGTGATACGGAACAGTCCAACTACTTGGAGCATTCCGCAGCAGCGAGGCCAGGCCCATCCTTCGCAACACCAGGGACAGGTAGAATGTCAGTACATGGTGACTGAAGAAGGGTTAATACCAGAAACATTGACTCCTCCATCTCCTGATGCTGCCTGGCTTGCTATGTTCTTCCAGCCTCCTTTTTGTTTACTCACTGTTTATTACCTTTGCCTTTATTTATTAAATTATACTTACCTGTTGTATTTAGTAAATGCAAAGTGTTTTTGCCCTGAAAGACCTGACTCCTGCCTCCTTCATTTCACATTCCCTAACTAAGCCCAGGGTCAGAACCAGAGACCCAGGTGATTCGAACCACTTAAAAAATCAGCCAATTACTGATTGCAAACTAGAGCCCTACATCCTTTTTGCCTGAAGTTAGACTCTTGTCTCTTTTTGTAACCTCCGTCCTCTAACTTGTTCTGAAAACTTCAATAGCCCTTGCTGAGCCCACCGTCTGCCTTTAACGTTTTTCACAATTTTCTATGCAATTCAATCTACCCCTCCCATTATCCAGTTTAAAGCCCTACCAACAGCCTTAGTTATGTGATTCACCAGGACTTTAGTCCCAGCATGATTCAGTTAGAATCAATCCCATTCCTTCCTTCCCCCGCATTGGTGCCAATGTCCCATGAATTCAAACCCATTTCTCTCACATCAATCTTTGAGCTATATATTGACTCTTTGATTTTTTTTTAGGATAAAGGGAGGACTGCAGATGATGGAGATCAGAGTCAAAAGGTGTGACTCTGGAAAAGCACAGCGGGTCAGGCAGCATCCGAGGAGCAGGAGAGTCGCTTTTCGGCATAAGCCTTTCATCAGAAGTGTGGAGGGGCCCAAGGCAGCTGAGAGATAAATAGGGGTTGGGTAGGACTGGAAAGGAAGGTTGCTGGGGAGGCAATAGGTGGATGCAGGTGGGGGGTGATGGTGATAAGTCAGATTGGACGGTGGAGCAGATAGGTGGGAAGGAAGATGGACAAGTGAGAGAAGTTCAAGAGGGCATTGCCGAATTGGATGGTTGGATTTGGGATAAGATGTGGAGAGGAGAGATGATGAAACTGGCAAAATCTACGTTGATACTGTGTGGTTGGACAGTCCCTAGGTGGAAGATGAGGTGTTCTTCCTCCAGGCATCAGAGGGGGGTGCTGGCGGTGGAGGAGGCCTAGAACCTTGCATGTTCATGGCAGAATGGGAGGGGGAGTTAAAGTGGTCTGCCACAGGGCAGTGAGGTTGTTTAGTGCATGTGTTCCATTTCAAGTTCCTCTGCAGCGGAGGTGAGGTATCCTGAATCCAGCACCGAGCATGCAACACAGCCTTCAGAACTCATGATCTTGACTGTACAGAACAGGGTCCATTCCCCTGACTGTACTATTCTTGAGTCTAGACTAGAGTGGTGCTGAAAAAGCACAGCAGGTCAGGCAGCATCCGAGGAGTAGGAAAATTGACATTTCGAGCAAAAGCCCTTCATCAGGAAAAGAGGTAAGGTGTCTGCAGAGTGGAGAGATAAATGAGCGGAGGGTGGGGATGAGGAGAAAGTAGCATAGAGTACAATAGATGAATGGGAGTGGGGATGGAGGTGATAGGTCAGAGAGGAGGGTACGGGAAGGTAGCAAAGAGTACACTGGGTGAATGAGGGTGGGGATGAGGAGAAAGTAGCATAGAGTACAATAGATGAATGGGAGTGGGGATGGAGGTGATAGGTCAGAGAGGAGGGTACGGGAAGGTAGCAAAGAGTACACTGGGTGAATGGGGGTGGGGTGAAGGTGATAGGTCAGGGATGAGGGTGGAGTGGATAGGTGGGAAGGAAGATAGGCAGGTAAGACAGGTCATGGGAACGGTGCTGAGTTGGAAGGTTGGAGCTGGGATGAGGTGGGGGAAGGGGAAATGAGGAAATTGGTGAAATCCATATTGATGCCTTGGGGTTGAAGTGTTCTGAGGTGGAAGATGAGGCGTTCTTCCTCCAGGTGTCGAGTGGTGCGCATCCACCAATATCATTTATTGTATCCGTTGTTCCCGATGCGGTCTCCTCTACACTGGGGAGATTGGACGCCTCCTAGCAGAGCACTTTAGGAAACACCTCTGGGACACCCACACCAATCAACTCCACCGCCCTGTGGCCAACATTTCAACTCCCCCTCCCACTCTGCCGAGGACGTGCAGGTCCTGGGCCTCCTTCACCACCGCTCCCCCACCACCCGACGCCTGGAGGAAGAACACCTCATCTTCTGCCTCGGAACACTTCAATCCCAAGGCATCAATGTGGACTTCCAACAGTTTCCTCATTTCCCCTTCCCCCACCTCACCCCAGCTTCAACTTTCCAGCTCATCACCTGTCCTACCTGCCTATCTTCCTTCCCACCTATCCATTCCATCCTCCTCTCTGACCTATCACCTCCATCCCCACCTCCATTCCCCTATCGTACTCTATGCTACTTTCTCCCTCTCCCCATCCCCTCTCATTTATCTCTCCATTCTGCCTCTATTCCTGATGAAGGGCCTTTGCCCGAAACGTCGATTTTTCTGCTCCTCGGTTGCTGTCTGAACTGCTGTGCTTTTTCAGCACCACTCTAATCTAGACTCTAGTTTCCAGCATCTGCAGTCCTTGTTTTTACCTATACTATTCTTGATTGCAACTATATTTCTCTTTTCTCCCCCTTCTTGAATGATTCCCTGTACCATGGTGCCATGGTCAGCTTGCTCATCTTCCCTGCAGCCCCAACTCTCATGCATTACATGGAGCAAACATTTTAGACCAGTTAGACAAGGTCAAGTTATAGAGTCATAGAGTCATAGAGATGTACAGCATGGAAACAGACCCTTTGGTCCAACTTGTCCATGCCGACCAGATATCCCAACCCAATCTAGTCCCACCTTCCAGCAACCAGCCCTGAGACTTCTTCAGCACTACCTCCTGGATCCTTCTACCTGCCTCCCTCTTAGTTACACCCTCTTTTTCCTGATCGAATTTGAGGTAGCTAATCTGAGGGTGGTGACTACCCCCTGAAACACGGCATCCAGGTAACTCCATCCTGATGTGTCGCAGTGTTCAAAGCTCAGGCTCCAGCTCATCAATTCTGTGCCAAAGTTTCTCAAGCAACCAATACTTGCTGCACATGTGGTCAATCTGAACCACAATGAGTTTCACTAACTCCCATATCACATATGTACAACATATCTGAACTCAGATTTCTCCAGCTTCCTCATTTCCCCTCCCCCCACCTTGTCTCAGTCGGTTCCCTCGAACTCAGCACCACCCTCCTAACCTGCAATCTTCTTTCTGACCTCTCCACCCCCACCCCACTCCAGCCTATCACCCTCACCTGGACCTCCTTCCACCTATCACATCTCCATCGCCCCTCCCCCAAGTCCCTCCTCCCTACCTTTTATCTTAGCCTGCCTGGCACACTCTCCTCATTCCTGATGAAGGGCTCTGGCCCGAAACGTCGAATTTCCTGTTCCTTGGATGCTGCCTGACCTGCTGTGCTTTAACCAGCAACACATTTTCAGCACTATTACATGTACAACATATTGCCTGGCTCAGCATCTCTATTTTAATGTTAATGTTTTGAGTCCAGTTCTGAGGAAGAATCACCGGACTTTGATTTCTCCTCATGGTTGCTGCCAGACCTGCTGAGATTTTCCTCTGTTTTTGGTCTGCATTTACAGTATCTGCAGTTCTTTTGGTTTTATCTCTATTTTAATTACTTTGTTGTAAAGAAATATTCTTTTAAAAATCATATTGATCTTCTAGTTAGTAGGTTGTAAATATGTTCCCTATTTACCTTCAATCTGAAATAGATAACACCAAAGAATGAATTTAGGATTTATTTGTGATGTCACTCTTTTGCCCCTGATCCTGGGCTTCAATTAATGATGCTTAAAACACTTCACAAACTATGAGCAAGAAAAATACAAGCAAAAGAATACCTCTTCCCCTCTACACCACCTTCCCAAACTGCCTGAAAATTCCACACACTCTGGAGGAGATTTCTTTTTCCTGATCATATGAAACCTATTGAATTTGCAATGTCAATCGCCCCTCTCTTAAATCGTGGAGACAGTGAGGTCTGCAGATGCTGGAGATCAGAGTTGAGACTGTGTTGCTGGAAAAGCACAGCAGGTCAGGCAGCATCCAAGGAGCAGGAAAATTAACGTTTTGGGCCAGAGCCCTTCATCAGGAATACAAGGGCTCAGGCCCGAAACATCGATTTTCCTGCTCCTTGGATGCTGCCTGACCTGCTGTGCCTCTCTTAAACCATGCTGACATGAGCTGAGATGACTCAAACTAGTAAAGCTTCAAAAGTAATCAACACCTATTGAGGCCCTATTCAAGCTTTGGGTGATTGACTGATTACTGCCCCTCAATCAGCAGTGAGCTACCTTATTAACCTTTTCACTGGACTACTGAATTTTAAACATTTAGGATGGAGGTAGAAAAGATGTATCAGGCCTATTCCTACGCTGCCTCCAAATTCCCCTCACTTGGGCTGTGTTTCACTCTGAATGGGATCTCTCCTTCCTGACCATATGGAGCTTACCAGTAGGAGACTGGAAGAACACAGTAAGCCAGGCAGCATCAGGAGGTGTAACCCTTCTTCAGCACTGGGGGCTGAGTGGAAGGGGAGCTGCAGATAAAGGGGAAGAGGGGAGGTGGGGATATGTGAATACAGCTCGAGATTCTTCCAGCCTCCCGCTTATCTGCCTTGAATTTCAGGATCTGCAGTTTTTTTTGTCTCATACGAAGCTTACAAGCCTATATGGGACCTCTGTAAAATCACCAATGGAGTGTACTGTAGTGTAACAACAGCTATAGCAATTCTACAGTTATTTTTCTGGACTTCATCATGCACCTTGATTATGAATACTGCATAATATCACCATCATTTACATCTACTAACATTAATTGGTAGACTTAATGACATGCAAATAGATTTATTAAAGTGGAACATTTGAATAATGGCAACTAGCTACTGATTGAGTACCTTAATTTACAGTCAATTGCAAATTTATGGAATTGATTTGTAAGTGAAGTGTAGAAAAGCCGTTAATGCTCATTTGGGCTTCAATGGCATTTAGAAAATAACATCTTAAGTGGGATTTCTTCTCCGCTCTGCCTTGGGTTTCTTTCATGTGCTCCTTCTTGTTTTTACAAACTCATTTGGCAGAATGCTTCATGGCCAGAATATGCAAACATGCTCCAAAACAGTGCTTGCCTGGCATGAGAAATTCTTTTCCTGTCAGATCCTTTGTTGGCGTCAAGTAAAGCTATGGAAGGAAAAGACTGTGTTGGTCCATCTCCTTGTGGAATGTGCCCTTAGCAGAGTGGGTCTGGAGAGAACTGCAGTGGTTTTCTTTTTGTCAAGGTTCATCTTGATCATCTCCACAATGATATGAAAATAGAAATTCTAACATTATATTGAAGTAGGTCCAAGTAATTAATTGAATAGATCATAGACAGATTTCTGCATTTTTATTCTCTCTGCAAAATCATCTTGCTTATCCCACTCCACTACTCTTCCTCTGTAGCACTGCAAATATTTTCACTTCAAGTGCTTATCAAACTCCCTACTGAAAGCTATAACGAATCTGTCTCCATAGTAAGTGAATTCCCCAATCCTAACCATTCACTGTGTTTGAAAAATTCTTCATGTTCTTTTCAAATTAATTTTAATGATTTCCAATGTGAATCACTGGAAATGGAGGAAAACATGGCACAGTTGTGTCTCTCAAGCACCCGTAAATTTCCAACAACCTTGGAGTTTTAAATGATTTATTTAATTGATAATTAATAGAAGATACTAGTCAAACTCCTTTCATTTTCTTTGAATGTTGCCATGAGACTACATCCTGAGGCAAGGTATTTATGTAAATTTCATGACAATTTGACTCAGCATTAGGAAACTGGATGCAAGGGAGTAAGAAAAGTGATCTTATGTTATGAGACCTATTAAATGGCTCAGTGTTGCTGCCTTTACTGTTTCTAAATCTTATGAAACTAGAATCATAGAATCCGTACTGTGCAGAAGAGTCCATTGAGTCCATACCAACTCTCCAAAGAGCATCCCATCCAGACCTACTCCCCTACTCTGCTCCTGTAACTCTGCATTTCCCGTGGCTAACCCACTTAGCCTGCGTATTCCTGGGCATGATGGACTATTCAGCATGACCAATACACCTAATCGGCACATCTTTGGTCTGAGAGAGGAAACCGGAGCAGCCTGAGGAAACCCATGCAGTCACGGGGAGAATTTGAAAACTCCTCACAATCTCCAGAGGGTGGAATTGAACCCAAATCATTCTGGAATTTCTGGAAAGAGGGGCAACTTGATGAAACAATTGCAAAATGAGAGGAAAATGTGTTAACCAGGAAATATAATTCAAGTTCAATAAATGGAATGTCCTGCATCTTGCATTTTTAAAAATGCCAGGAGATTTCATTCATTAGGGCAGCAACCTCACTGTGGGTTTGGGGAATGAGAAGATAGATTTTGGAGGATTGTGCTGGTGTTGGTTTTAGTTAGTGGGAACAAGAATGTTTGGGTGAATGAGAAGATGTTTCACAAATTTGACTTGTTCCTGTTTGGAGTTAGGGCCAGGAGGCAGATTTCTGGTTTTCAAGAGCAGGCAACCTCATAAAACATTGTTCAGGCTGTATGGAAATAGGTAGACTAATCAATCAGTGCAACTTCCATCTTGCTAAAAGTTGCCACATAATACAAAATGTAGTTCAAAGACTGCTGATGTTGAGTCAAAATAAATGGAGACAAACTTATTATTGCATTCACTCAGTCCGTTACCTATCATTAAAAGCAAATTTACCATGGCCTCTAAAAATCTGAAATAAATGCACAGTTTGGAAGTTTTCAACAGATCAAGCAATATCTATGAGACAAGAAGTTATCATTTCAAGTGAATGACCTTACATCAAAACTGGCAAAGGTGAAACATTTGTAAGGAGATCTCAGTTATTGGAAAGAATAATGGGATTGTAATGGTGGGAGATTTTAACTTTCCAAACATGGACTGGGACTGCCATAGTGTTAATGGCTTGGTTGGAGTGGAATTTGTTAAGGGTATACAAGAAAAAATTCTTTTTCAGCATATGCATGTACCGACTAGAAAAGGAGCAAAACTTGACCTTCTCTTGGAAATGAGGCAGGGCAATTGACTGCAGTGTTATTGGAGGAACACTTTGTGACCGATGACCATATTTCTATTAGTTTTAAAATAGATATGGAAAATGATAGACCTGATCTAAAAGTTAGATTTCCAAATTGGAGAAAGGTCAATTTTGATGGTATTCGGCAAGAACTTTCAAAGGTTGATTGGGAGTGGATATTTGCAGGTAAAGGGATGGCTGGATAGTGGGAAGCTTTCAAAAATGGAATAATGCGAGTGTAAGGACAGTATGTTCCTGTTATTGTGAAGGGCAAGCCTGGTAGGTGTAGCAGGCGTCAGGGATGCTGGACAACTAGAGGAATTGAGGCAATGGTCAAGAGAAAAAAGGAAGAATATAGATTGAGTGAATCCCTAGAAGAGTATAAGGACAGTAGGAGTACACTTAAGAAGGAAATCAAGAAGGTAAAAGGGAGACATGAGATAGCTTTAACAGATAGGATTAAGGAGAATCCAAAGGGATTATAACAAATACTTTAAGGAGAAAAGAGTAACTAGGAAGAGAATAGTGCCCCTTAAAGATCAGCAAAGCTGCCCATGTGTGGAACCACAGAAGATAGAACACAGAATATACAACATTACATCACAGTACAGGCCCTTCAGCTCTCGATGTTGTGCCAACCTGTGGAACCAATCTGAAGCCTATCTATCCTATACTATTCAATTTTCATCCATATGTTTGTCTAATGACCATTTAATTGCCCTTAAAATTGGTGAGTCCACTACTGTTGCAGGCAGTGCATTCCACATCCTTACTACTCTATGAGTAAAGAAACTACTTCTGACATTTGTCCTACATCTGTCACCCCTCAATTTAAAGCTATTTCCCCTTGTATTAACCATCACCAACTGAGGAAACAGGCTCTCACTCTCCACCCTATCTAATCTGCTGATTATCTTATGTGCTTGAATTAAGTCACCTCTCAACCTTCACTCTAATGAAAACAGCCTCAAGTCCCTCAGCCTTTCCTCATATGACCTTCCTCCATACGAGGCAACGTCCTAGTAAATCCTTCGGATCCTTTCTACATCCTTCCGATAATGCAGTGATCAGAACTATATGCAATACTCCAAGGGTGGCTGCACCAGAGTTTTGTATAGCTGCAGCATGACCCTGTGGCTCTGAAACTCAATCCCTCTACCAATAAAGGCTAACACACCATGTGCCTTCTTAACAACCCTTCATCCTGGGTGGCAACTTTCAGGTATCAATGCACATGGACACCAAGGTCTCTCTGCTCATCTACACTACAAGAATCTTACCATTAGCCCAATACTCTTTATTCCCGTAGTTCCTTCCAAAGTGAATCAATCACCTCACACCTTTCCACATTACAATCCATTTGCCACCTCTCAGCCCAGCTTTGCAGCTTATCAATGTGCCTCTGTAACCTGCAATATCCTTCAGCACTATCCACAACTCCATCGACCTTAGTGTCATCTGCAGATTTACTAACTCTTCCTTCATCCAAGTCATTTATAAAAATGACAAAAAGCAGTGGTCCCAAAATAGATCCTTGCAGTACACCATTAGTAACTGAACTCCAGGATGAATATTTCCGATCAACCACTATGCTCTGTATTCTTTCAGCTAGCCAATTTCTGATCCAAACCACTAAATCACCCTTAATCCCATGCCTCCATACTTTGTGCAATAGCCTACCATGTGGAACCTTATCAAATGCCTTACTGAAATCCATATAAACCACATCAACTGCTTTACCCTCATCCACCCGTTTGGTCATCATCTCAAAGAACTCGATAAAGTTTGTGAGACACGACCTACCCTTCACAAAACTGTGTTGACTATCTTTAATCAAGTTATTCCTCTCTAGATGATTATAAATTCTATCTCTTATAACCCTTTCCAACACTTTTCCCACAACCAAAATAAGGCTCACTGGTCTATAATTATCAGGGTTGTCTCTACTCTCCTTATTGAACAAGGGAACAACATTTGCTCTCCTCCAGTCATCTAGCACTATTCCTATCTACAATGACAACATAAATATCAAAGCCAAAGGTTCTGAATCTCCTCCCTGGCTTCCCAGAGAATCCTAGGATAAATCCCATCCAGCCCAGGGGGACATATCTATTTTCACACTTTCCAGAATTGCTAGCACCTCCTCCTTATGAACTCAAATCTGTCTAGTCTAGTAGCCCGTATCTCAGTATTCTCAACAACATTGTCTTTTCCCAGTGTGAATACTGATGAAAAATATTCATTTAGCGCTTCCCCATCTCCTTGGATTCCACACAGAACTTCCCACCCCTATCCTTGATTGGCCCTAATCTTTCTCGAGTCATTCTTTTATTCCTGATGTAGCTATAGAAAGCTTTAGTGTTTTCCCTGATCCTATCTGCCAATGACTTCTCATGCCCTCTCCTGGCTCTTCTTAGCTCTCTCTTTCAATCTTTCCTGGCTAACTTGTAACCCTCAAGTGCCCTAACTGAACCTTTACGTCTCATCCTCACATAAGCCTTCTTTCTCCTCTTGACAAAAGCTTCAACTTCTTTAGTAAATTACGGCTCCCTCCTCGACCAATTCCTCCCTGCCTGACAGGTACATACTTATCAAGGACAAGAAGTAGCTGTTCCGTGAATAAGCTCCACATTTCAATTGTGCCCATTCCCTGCAGCTTTCTTCCCCATCCTATGCAACTTAAATCTTGTCTAATTGCATAAGAATTGCCTTTCCCTAGCAAAACCTCTTGTGCTGTGGTATATACCTATCCCTTTCCATTGCTAAAGTAAACATAAACGAATTGTGGTCACTAACACCAAAGTGCTCACCTCCCTCCAAATCTAATACCTGGCCAGGTTCATTACCCAGTACCAAATCGAATGTGGCCTCACCTCTTGTTGGCTTGTCTACATACTGTGCCAGGAAACCATCGTGCACACATTGGACAAAAGCTGACCCATCTAAAGTACTTGAACTATAGTATTTCCAATCAAAATTTGGAAAGTTAAAGACCCCATGACAACTCCCTGTTATTTTCACTCCTATCCAGAATTACCTTCACTATCCTTTCCTCTACATCTCTGGAACTATTCGGAGGCCCATGGAAAAGTCCCAATAGGGTGACCTCTTCTTTCCTGTTACCAACCTCAGCCCATACTACTACAGTAGATGAGTTATCAAACATCGTTTCTGCCACTGTAATACTGTCCCTGACTAACAATGCCACACTTTTAGCATCTTCTCTGTTCTTACTGAAACATCTAAATCCCAGACCTGCAACAACCTATCCATGTCTCTGAAATGGACACAACATCGACATCCCAGGTACCAACCCATGCTGCAAGTTCACCCACCCTCTTTGGGGTGAGATTTTGCATCAGTGTTTACTGCACAGAAGAATATTGAAGCTAGAGAACTTTGGGAAATAAATGGTGTCCATAATGCTGAAGAGGAGGTGCTGAATATCTTAAAAAGTATCAAGGCAGATCAATCCCCAGAGCCACAGGTGCAGCCCAGAGCTCTGTGAGAAGCTAGGGAAGTGATTGTTTGGCCCCTTGCTAACATATTTGCATCATTGATAGCCACGAGTTTACAGAAGATTGGAGATTTGCTAATGTCACATCACTATTTAAGAAAGATGGTAAGGAAAAGCCAGGGAACTGGACCAGTGAGCTTGACGTCAGTTGTGAGTAAGGTCATGGAGGGAATTCTAAGGGACAGGCCTTATATGCATTTGAAAAGGCTATTTAGGGATAGTCAACATGGCTTTCTGCATGGCAAATCATGTCTCACTAACTTGATTGAGTTTTTTGAAGAAGTGATAAAAAAGATTGATGGAGGCAGAGTAGTGGAGGTTGTCTCTATGGATTTCAGTTAGCTGCTTGACCAGGTTTTATTGATTAGCAATGTTAGATCACACGGAATACAGGGAGAACTAGCCATTTGGATACAAAAGTTGCTCGAAGACAGGAGACAATGGGTGGTGCTGGAGGATTGCTTTCCTGACTAGAGGCCTGGGACACAGCAATGTGCCTCAAGGATCAGTACTAGGTCCACTGATGTTTATCATTTATATAAATGATTTGGATATGAACAGAGGAAGTATGGGTTAGTAGGTTTGCGGATGAAACAAAAATTGGAGATGTTGTGGACAATGAAAAAGGTTACCTCAGAGTAAAATGGGGCTGCGATCAGATGGGAAAATAGGCTGAGGAGTGACAGATGGAGACAGAATGGCGCTGCAATTTGGTAGGGCTAATCAGGGGAGAACTTGTACACTTAATGATAAAATCCTGGACAGTGTTGCTGAACAAAGAGACCTTGGGGTGCAGGTTCATAATTCTTGGAAGTGGAGTCACAGGGAGATAGAATAGTGAAGAAGACGTTTGGTGTGCTTGTCTTTATTGGTAGGTGCACTGAGTATAAGTGTTGGGACGTCATGTTGCAGCTATACAGGACATTGGTTAGGCCACTTTTGGTAAACTGTGTTCTATTCTAGTCTCCCTGCTATAGGAAAATGTTGTTAAACTTGAAAAGGTTCAGAAAAGAATCACAAGGAGATTTGGACAGTTTGAGCTAACAGGATAGGCTGAATAGGCTGGAGCTGTTTTCCCTGGAGCATCAGAGGATGAAAGGTGACCTTATAGAAATTTATAAAATCATGAGGGCCACGGATAGGGTGAATAGATTACATTACATTACTTATAGCGTGGAAACAGTCCCTTCGGCCCAACAAGTCCACACCGACCCGCTGAAGCACAACCCACCCATACATCTACCCCTTCACCTAACATTACGGGCAATTTTAGCATGGCCAATTCACCTGACTTGCACATCTTTGGACTGTGGGAGGAAACCCACGCAGACACAGGGAGAATGTGTAAACTCCACACAGTCAGTTGCCTGAGGCGGGAATTGAACCCAGGTCTTTGGCACTGTGAGGCAGCAGTGCTAACCACCGTGCCACCCTTGAATAGTCAAGCTCTTTTCCCCAGGGTAGTGGAGTCCAAAACTAAATGGCATAAGTTTAAAGTGAGAAGGGAAATATTTAAAAGGGACCTAAGGCAACTTTTTCATGCAGAGGGTGGTACATGCATGGAATGAGCTGCCAGAGAAAGTGGTGGAGGCTGGTGCAATTACAGCTTTTAAAAGGCATCTGGATGGTTGAGAGGAACCTTGATTATCCGAACAAGATTTCAAGGTCTCGCAAAAATGTTACATCAAAGAGGTAAGTGTATTTGATTTACCTGTATTGAAGAACACGTGAAAACACCAGCAAAAACAAAGAAACACAAGCAGCCCAAGCATCAGCAATCGGATACTTTTTAGGTAAGGGTTGTTCCACTGCCCTTTGCAAAAGTAAGTGTTTTACCGTGCTCCCAGCACTTTACCGGGCCATTCATTTACGAGAACGTAAACACATGCACGAGGCAGGGCTTCCGTCTTTCTATCGCAAGACTGAGTTCCTGGAAACTGATACTGTAAATGGTCTTGCCATCGTAGAAGCTGTTCGGGATCTTATTTAATGGTGGGATTTCAGAGTAAGCGTTTAGTTCTTCTCATTTTAACCTGTAACTTGCAGACTGCAAAAATTAGTTTGTTTAAATGGCGGACTCATTAAAATTATAGATTTAAACAAGTTCTCTGGTAGAGCACAGCATTAGATCAGTATGGCTTCATCTGTTTAAGCTAAAATTGATTATCTGAATAATTAATTATCTGAACGAAATTGTGCCCGCCCATCTCATTCGGATAATCGAGGTTCCTCTGTATATGAGCAGAATGAGTCGGCATGAATGAGTTGGACTGAAAGGTCTGTTTCCGTGCTGCAGATCTCTATGACTTTAGCCTTCCTCTGTTTACTTAAAACATAAAGATCATAGGAAAGATCTGAGGTTGCTGAAGGTTAGATGTATTTAAATAACAAAGGTAAAAATGTTGCAAGACAAATAGAGGTGGTAATGGGCCAAATAAGGAATAGCACAAGAATGCTCTCCAGGACCAATAAATGGTAACCATCTATTTCTGAAAGATGGGAGTAGCAGAAAATTGTTGAACTCAACATTGAGGCTGGAATGTTGTCACATGTCTAATGGCAAAAAGTAGTCCCTTTCCTGAACTTGTATATTGGACTCCATTGGAACGGATAGAGACTGAGGAAGATAAAATCATGAAACGTGTGCCACACTTTAGGCTACAGATTTACTTTTAACAGGAGTAACTTGATAAGAAATAGGTACATGATGTTAGCTTCTTTTTAAGTGACTATTATTTTGAGTTTTAAAAAGCTGTGGCAAATTTTTCTCATGAAAGAAAACTTAAAATTAATGTAGATATCACAGACTACTGAATATAAAAATATAGAACTGGATTAAAAAGTGGCTCCAAAATAGTGAACAGGGATAAGGCTCTCAGCTTTATCTGCTCATTGTGTAAGTTAGAATTTCCGGTGTGTGCTTCTCAATGATTTTCCAACCGTTAAAGCTAATGAACATAAAGTCAAAAGAAGAATGTGCCTGACGTATCCTTTTTTTCCCCGGAAGGCAAAATGTAAATGTTGATCTTTCTCTTTCTCTCTGCACCTGTGACACTGTGTTCTGCACTCTGTCCTCTTACCGTGATGCACTTTGTATGGTACAATAGTATCAATCTCAGACAATCCCAGCCTGTATTGTAGGCAAATCAACATTTTTCACCTCAGTACATGTGACAATAATAAATGGAATTAAAAAATCAGATCAAAATCAAATCAAAAAGCTTCATACTTCAAGTATGCTTTTTTTGTAAAATTACTCCCACAACATCAAACCTGGAGGAGGTGTTGCAAGGAGGTTGCAGAAGTTAATGTTTGAGCCTTTATTCTGTCTAATTTACATTAATAGCCTGCATAACTAACTAACCGCACGTTTGTTAAATTTGCTGAAACATGTGCAATTAGAGTACTGTATTCTCAACCAATTGAATTTACCGATTAATTATCTCAGGTATTCATTCTGGTGGTTCTCAGTCATTTCCAAATGTTAAAAACATGAAGTAAAATTTAAATGAAAAATTCTATGTATAGTTACTGGCAGCAGTGATTGCCACTGGAATAATTGTATTCGTAATACATTAATAATCATGAATCTTTGTTCTCTGATAGCTCTCCAGATTTGTACATGACAAAACATTAAATCCCAGGGTGATTTCTGCTGCCAAACAGCATAATCTTAATCAGGGGAGTGGTAGAAGTATGAAAATTGACTTATGCGCCCTTGGTTAAAGAAAGGGGAAATCAGTGCAGAGCAGAGATTGATCTTGGGACTCTCCTTAGAAATTCCACACCCAGTGTCAATATGTCCTTTTCTGAACATTCAAGTTAATTCTTTATTTTAAAAATGTGGTTCGGTAGGACTGGTAGAGGTTTAGCAGAACCTCCTTTTATGAAGGACCATGTAGATGCAGACGAAAAGAATGGGCTGAGCTTCACAGTTAAAGCACTAAGTGTTAACTTACAGAGACATATCATGTACAAAATTCAGCTCAGTAGTGTTTGGGTGCTACAACTACCATCTGAGGAACAAAACAGCTTTGATATGAATGCTTCCTTCATGAATGCTGGATACTACCTTGGTGAGACATTAGCACAAACACTGGTAGTATCTAGTGTAAGAATGTACAATAAGCAGATTATGACAAAAATTAGCACTTAATACTGAGTTGATGCTAGCGGTGCTGATTTAGAGCTCAACTCTCTAGCCAATGCCCTCTCTGAATTTTGCACAGCTGAGCACATTAAGCAGCTCATAGGATATCTATCAATCTCAGACAAGTGTACATGTGTTTCCTATTGTCCTTTGGAGTCGCAAAGTCTACAGGGAATGATATGGTCAGTGAAGGAGCTTTTGCTGACTTAATGGGGTCCTGCCAAATTTGACTTTATGTCTCTTGGAATACCGTGTGGCTGGGAGAAGAACAGAAACACACAGTACAGGACGGGCTATTAGACAATAGAGAAAGAGAAGAGATCAGGAATAGGACCCTTAGCTAAGATGCTGTGCTCAGGGAATAATTCTTCTTCCTAAAACTCAGCAAGAAACAATAGGTGAGACATTTGTATTTCAGTATGGACATCCTCATTGAAATCTATCCTTGATTGTCGGCACAAGAGTAACTTCAGCAGGGCACAGACCACACTGCTAATGGGTGGGAAGATGATTGTGGTGAGAAAGGCTTTTGTGCCTGGTTTCTTTCAAGTTCGGAAGTAGAGATCTTTGGAAGCTTATTGAAAGCCATTGGGGGTGGGAAGATACTGAGACTGTTGATTCAAAGACAACTAATGCCATTTCATTCTGATTTGTGGAGACATGCAGGTGCAGAAAGATTTGGCAAGGCTTGCAGGCTTTCTCGTGGTGCAGGATGTAAGTGATTATGCATACAATCACTTTTCAAGCATTCCTGGCAACTCTGAGCTGTACTGCAACTAAAAGTGATTCCATTCTCTCAATGTCTAGCTGGAGTATCATTGTGGGCATTAAGTCAGGCAGATCATTATCAGGCATTTTGGCGGCAGTCATGGGGTGTCTTCATTTTGCAGCCGTTCATCGTCCTAGCTGAATTTGAAGGGTCATGACATACAAAAGGGCAGACACTGGGTAACAAAGGCTAGCCACTGAATGTATGTTCAATGACTCCAGTTTGCAACCCACACCTGCCTGTACAGAGTACATACAATAGAAGTCATGCTGTCACACAAATGAGGTGGTGTTTTAAAACAGATCACAGAGGTACTGACGTTTTTTTTACTATTTAGCAACAAGACAATGAGAGGAGAGCCAAATGTCTTCTGGCCACTTTGGGAAAGTGATGTGTTGCCTCCTGGGTGCCAGAGTTTGTGATGTCGCTAATCATGTTTTTTGGGATCCTTGAGGGGGAGGGGAGCAGCCCCAAGTCGTGGTCCACATAGGCTCCAATGATATAGGTACGAAGAAAGGTGGAGATCTAAGACAGAAATTCAAGGAGCTAGGGTGAAAGCTTAGAGCTACAACAAACAGAGTTATTATCACTGGTTTGTTGCCCACACCATTTGTTAGTGATGCGACAAACATGGAGAGAACAGAGCTGAACACGTGGCTGCAGAGATGGTGCAAGAGGGAGGGTTTTTGATTCCTGGATAATTGGGGCTCTTTCTGGGGAAAGTGGGACCTCTACAAACAGGATGGTCTTTACCTGAACCTGAGGGGTACCAATATCCTGGGGGAGAGGGGGGCGGGGGGAGAAATTTGCTAATGCTCTTTGGGGGGGTTTTAAACTAATGCAGCAGGGGAATGGGAACCTGAATTGTAGTTCCAGTGTAAAGGAAGTTGAGGGTAGTGAGGTCAGAGATAGGTTTTACAAGGTCACGAGAGGGCACTGGCAATCAGAATGCTGGTTTGAAATATGTGTACATCAATGTCAGGAGCATCAGGAATAAGGTGGGTGAACTTGCAGCATGGGTTGGTATCTGGGATTTCGATGTAGTGGTCATTTCACAGACATGGCTAGAGGAGGGACAGGAATGGTTGTTGCAGATTCAGCAAGAACAGAGAAATGGTAAAAGGGGTGGGGGATGGTATTGTTAATCAAGGATAGTATTACAGCAGTTGAGATAACGTTTGAGGACTCGACCATTGAGGTAGTTTGGGCTGAGGTTAGAAACAGGAAAAGAGAGGTCACGCTGTTGGGACTTTTCTATAGGCTTCTGAATTGTTCCAAGAATGTAGAGGAAAGGATAGCCAAGATTATTCTCGATAGGAGCATGAGTACCAGCTTAATTTTTACGGGGGTCTTTAAATTCTCCAATATTGACTGTGCACACTATAGCTCAAGTAGTTTAGATGGATCAGTTTTTGTTCAATGTGTCCAGGATGGTTTTCCGGCACAGTACGTAGACAGGCCAACAAGGGGTGTTGCCATATTGGCTTTGGTACTGGGGAATGAACCCGGCCAGGTGTTAGATTTGGAGGTAGGCAAGCACTTTGGCGATAGGGTGACCATAATTCGGTTAGGTTTACAATAGCAATGGGCAGGGATAGGTATATACTGCAGAGAAAGAGGCATAACTGGGAGAAAGGCAATTCTGATGCAGTTAGGCAAGATTTAGGATTCATAGGATGGGGAAGGAAACTGCAGGGTTTGGACACACTTGAAATGTGGAGCTTATTCAAAGAACAGCTAATGCGGAACCATGATAAATATATACCTATTAGGCAGAGAGGTAGTTGTTGAGAGAGGGTGCCATGGTTTACTAAGCAAGTTGAATCTCTTGTCAAGAGGAAGAAGAAGGCTTATGTGAGGATAAGAGGATAAGGTGTGAAGGCTCACTTAGGGGACTTGAGAGTTACAAGTTGGCCAGAAATGATCTAAAGAGAGGGCTAAGAAGAGTCAGGAGGGGACATGAGAAGTTGTTGGCAGATAGTATCAAGGAAAACCTGAAGGCCTTCTGTGGGCATATCAGGAATAAAAGAATGACTAGAGTTAAATTAGGGCCAATCAAGGACAATAGTGGGAAGTTGTGTGTGGAATCTGAGGACATTGGGGAAGCGCTTAGCATAGAATATAGAAAAGTACAGCACAGAACTGGCCATTTGATCCACAATGCTGTGCTGAGATTTAATCCTAATGTAAAATGCAGTAACTTAATCTATGCACCCCTCAACTCACTGCTATCCATGTGCATGTCCAGCAATCACTTAAATGTCCCCAATGACTCTGCTTCCACCACCACTGCTGGCAATGCATTCCATACATTCACAACTCTCTGCATAAGAACCTACCTCTGACATCCCCTTTACACCTTACTCCTAATATCTTCAAACTATGACCCCTCGTACCAGTCAATCCTTCCCTGGGAAAAGTCTCTGTTTTTGATTCCATCTATTCCCCTCATTATTTTGTACACCTCAATTAGGTCTCCTCTCTTCCTTCTTCTGTCCAGAGAGAAAAGTCCAAGCTTATTCAACCTTTCTTCATAAGGCAAGCCCACCAGTCCAGGCAGCATCCTGGTAAACCTTCTTTGCAACCTTTCCAAAGTCTCTATATCTTTCCTAAAGTAGGGCGACCAGAACTGGACACAATATTCCAAGTGTGGTCTTACCAGGGACTTCTGGAGCTGCAGCAAAACCTCACGGCTCTTAAACTCGATCCCCCTGTTAATGAAAGCCAAAACACCATATACTTTCTTAACAACCCTATCCATTTGGGTGGCAACTTTGAGGAATCTATGTACTTGCACATCCAAATCTCTCTGTTCCTCTACACTGCCAAGAATTCTGTCTTTAATCCTGTATTCAGCATTTGAGTTTGACCTTCCTAAATGCATCACTTCGCATTTATCCAGGTTGAACTCCACCTGCCATTTCTCAGCCCAGCTCTGCATCCTGTCTATGTCACGCTGCAGCCTGCAGTAGCCCTCTATACTATCAACGACATCTCCAGCCTTTGTGTCAGCTGCAAATTTACTAACCCACCCCTCAACCTCCTCATCCAAGTCATTTATAAAAACTACAAAGAGCAGAGGCCCAAGAACAGACCCCTGGGGACCCCACGCAACACTGTACTCCAGGCAGAATACTTTCCATCTACAACCACTCTCTGCTTTCTGTCAGACAGCCAATTCTGAATCCAGATAGCCAAATCTCCCTGTATCTCATACTTCCTGACTTTATGAATGAGCCTTCCATGGGGAACCCTATCAAATGCCTTGCTGAAACCCATATATACCACATCCACTGGTCGACTATCCTCGACCTGTCTTGTCACCTCCTCAAAGAACTCAATAAGATTTGTGAGGCATGACCTGCCCCTCACAAAGCCATGCTGACTGAATTTAATCACACTATATTTTGCCAAATAGTCATAAATCCTACCTTTCCAAACTTTGCTGACCACAGACGTAAGACTCACTGGTCTGTAATTGCCAGGGATTTCCCTATTACCCTTCTTGAAAAGAGGAACAACATTTGCCTCCTTCCAATTCTCCGGTATGACTCCCGTGGAGAGTGAGGAGGCAAATATCCTCGCCAGCGGCTTAGCAACCTCCTTTCTCGTTTTCTGGAGTAGCCTTGGACAAATCTGGTCTTGCCCTGGGGACTTATCAATCTTAATGTTGTCCAAAATTTCCAGCACATCAACTTCATCAATCTTGATCTGATCAAGACTGTATCCCAGCTCCTCTAAGTTTTCATTTACAACAAGGTCCCTTTCCTTGGTGAAAACCGAAACAAAAAACTCATTTAGGGCTCCCCCTATCTGCTCAGACTCCACGGACAAGTTCCCTCCGCTATCCCTGATCAGCCCTACCTTCTCCCTGATCATTCTCCTATTCCTCACGTATGAGTAAAATGCCTTTGGGTTCTCCCTAATCTTCCTTGCTCCCTCCTGGTTCTCCTCAGTCCATTTCTGAGCTCTTTTCTAGCAAGCCTATAATCCTTTAAAGCTGTGCTAGATTCTTGCTTCCTCCACCTTACGTAAGCTGCCTTCTTCCTTTTGATGAGAAGTTCCTCTGTTCTTATCATCCAAGGTTCCTTAATCTTAACCCTTCTTACTTGTCTCAGAGGAACAAATTTGTGCATCACTCACAACAACTGCTCCTTAAATAGTCTCCACATGTCTGCTGTGCCCTTTCTGTGGAACTATTGCTCCCAGTCTGTACTTCCCAACTCCTGTCTGATAGCGTCATAATTTCCTTAAATATCTTCCCTCGGTAACTGCTCCTTTCACTCTCCGAGGTCATGCTAAATGTGAGACAGTTGTGATCACTTTCACCAAAGTGTTTCCCCAGCACAAGATCTGACATCTGCCCTGGCTCGCTGCCGAGCACCAAATCCAAAATGGCCTCTCCCCTCATTGGTCCTTCTACACAAAATGAATACTTTTTGTCAGTACAGAGGAATCTTGATTATCTGAGGCGGGCACTATTTCGTCCGGATAATTGATTGTTCGGTTAATTGATTCAATGCCTTTCCTCTAGGGCTTGGTGTTTTCTGTTAAGTCCACTCCCTATTCAGGAAATGAGGTAGCAGCACACTGCACATGAGCTCCCCCCCCACCGCCTATCCCCAACCCAGTCCAACACCACCCATTGCCCGTGCCCCAACTTCATTCAACACTGCCCCCAATCCCATCCAACACCGCCCCCACCTGCCCCCAAACCATGTCCAATATTGCCCACCCTGTCCCCCTGTCCAGCATCTAACCCAATCCAAAACGGCCACCTGCCCACACCCCCAACCCCATCCGACACCGGCCTCCCCCTCCCCCGTTCACCCCCTAACACCGTCCAACACTGACCCCGCCCGCTCCAACCCGATCCAACACCACCCCCTGCTCTTCCCCGCAATCTGTCCAACACCACCAGCCCCGTTCCCCTGTCCAGCCTCACAACCCCATCCAACACCGCCCGCCCCACCCTCATCCAACACCACTCGCCCCATCCCCAACCCCGTCCAAAACTACCCATGCTCGCCCTCCAACTCCATCCAACACTGCCCCAGCCAACCCCAAACTTCCACCCCCAATCCCATCCAACACCGCCCGCCCTGCCTGCCCCCCATGTGCCCCCAGCCCCGACCAACTCCGCCCCCCCACCCCCCCAACTCCCTAAACCCACACCCTACTCTCGAACCCTGATCAACCCCGACCCCTGCCCGTCCCCACCCCCATGCTCCCCCAACTCCCTCAACCCCGCCCCCAATCTTCAGCTGCTTCATCAATGATCTTCCCTCTATCATAAGGTCAGAAGTAGGGATTTTTGCCGATTATTGCACAATGTTCAGCACCATTCATGACTCTTCAAATACTGAAGCAGTCCATGTTCAAATGCAACAACATCTGGACAATATCCAGGTTTGAGCTGACAAGTATCAAGTAACATTTGCACCACACTAATGCCAGGCAATGCCAGGTAAGAGACAACCTAATCCCTGCCCTTGACATTCAATGATGTTATCATCAGTGAATCCACCACTAACAACATCCAGGGCAAGTAACTCAGCTCCTGATTCCCCAAAGACTGTCTACCAAATACAAGGCACAAGTCAGAGCTGGAATAAAAACATCCCACTTGTCTGAATGGATGCAGCGCCATCAACACTCAAGAAGCTTGATATTACCCAGGACAAAGCAGCCTGCTTGATTGGAACCACATCTACAAGCATCCGCTCCCCCCACCAACAATGCTCAGTAGCAGCAGAATATGCCATTGGCAAGGTGCACTGCAGAAGTTCATCATCTCTCCATTGATAGCACCTTCCAAATCCATGACCACTCCCATCTAGAAGACCATCGGCAGTAGATACATGGGGACAACAACACCTGCGAGTTCCCCTCCAAGCCACTCACCATCCTGACTTGGAAATATATCGCTGTTCCTTCACTGTCACTGGGTCAAAATCCTAGAAATCCTTCCCTAATGATATTGTGGGTCCACCTTAAGCCCACAGACTGCTATGGTTCAAGAAGGAAGCTCACCATGACATTAGCCAGCTTGTAACACCCATGTCCTACAAGTGAAATTAAAAAAAGCCAGTGATGTCCACTTCCCTTGAACGAATTAAAACAAAGGCTCGAAAATGGGTGAAGGCTGGAGAGCGGACCTTCACAGAAGGAGAGTGATGATAGTCTTCTCATTCCCCTTTGGACCAATAAAACTCTTTAGAATGATTACCTATGCACAGGCAACAACAGTCTGGGTTGACTGGATTGACAGGCAAGAGCAAAGGCTTTGGCAGTATGTCAGTCTACATGACCCATGCATCTATTTCCACTTTGTGACACTTCATTCTGGTAATCCATTGAAAGACAGACTGAAAAATTGGTGTGACGCCCTGTAGGATCATTCAAAATTAGAATCTTATAGGCTTAATAGCATCAACTCGATGCTGCATGATATCACCCTGAGTTTCTGCTGCAGCGCTCTGACTTCAGGGAGCTGCTGTTTGTGCTGCATTTAAATTGCAACCTGGGTCATCAGACAGTGTACAACACTAGGTCAGCAACTGTACTCATGAAATTGGCCACTTCTTCCAATGGATAGTTTGAGCTTCAAGAGTTGTGCAAAGTCCTTTGCCATGTTGGTGCTAAATTTCACCCATTCACTGTTCATGATCATCAGCATGTTTTGGTAGGTGCCATTATTGAAATGTTCATCTGTGTCCTCTGCAGTGGGACCTGTGTATGACCTTGTCCTCTGTCGTACCAGCACCTGTGTTATTTTTGCCCCCTGCCTTGGTGGCATTCATGCCTAATATAGGAAGAATGTTGTGAAACTTGAAAAAATTCAGAAAAGATTTAGGGTTGGAGGATTTGAGCTATAGAGAGAGGCTGAATAGGCTGGGGCCACTTTCCCTGGAGCACTGGAGGTGGAGGGGTGAACTTAAAGAAGTTCATAAAATCATGAGGGGCATGGACAGGGTAAATAGCCAAGGTCTTTTCCTGAGGGTAGCAGAATCCAAAACTATAGGGCATAGGTTTAAAATGAGAGAGGAAAGATTTAAAAGAGATTCAAGGGGCATCTTTTTCACAGAGAGGATGGTGCGCATATGGAATTAGCTGTCGGAGGAAGTGGTGGAGGCTGGTACAATTACAACATTTAAAAGGCATCTGGATGGGTATATCAATAGGAAGGGTTGGAGGGATATGGGCTAAACACTGGCAAATAGGACTCGACTAATTTTAGATATTTGGTTGGCATGGACGATTTGGACTGAGGAGTCTGTTTCCATGCTGTACAGCTCTATGACTCTAATTGCAGATTCAGTCTCACATTTATCTACTAAGTTACTCCACATCAAAACTGGTTAGTGCATGTATGATATCAATTGGATGAGCTGTGTTTTTGTGATCATTTGGTCTACTTCCACTGCAGGTCCACCTTGTGATCTTGAATAACGTTATTCAACTCCAACCTGAAAATGAAGTGTTCTTACACTGGGAATTACTTCTATGTTAACTGAACGGTATGCTACTCATGATGCCTTAAAAACTGCACAGTTCTCAAGTACATTGATGTAAATAGGGAAGAGGATACTGTCAGTCTTCTATGATGTACCTGATATCCAAGACATTTAGAAGAAAGACTTAACATCATGGAGAAGAATCATCATTAATTAGTTTTCTTGTAGCTAGAGAAGCTATGATTGTGGCTTTTAGTGGTGCTGTATGTCTCCTAATGCATTCACTCTTATAATTGTACTAATGGATGTAATCAGGAAAGCTATTACACTCAACTTTGGAAACAGAGCATACAAATTGAAACACTTACCCTCCCACTCCTTTTGCTGTTCTGTATTTGTGAAAAATCTGTAACATCCCTAACCTTTCTCTCCACTGCTTTAAGACTATTAATCTAAAACATTTAACTCACAATGTTGAGTTCTCACAGCATTTTCAGTTCTTTAATGTCAGATCCTCAATACTCCAAGCATTGTGTGTTTGTAATTAACTCTGAAGTTTGTTATTAATTCTTCACTATCTATATTCTAAATTTAAAATGAGTGATTTTGAAAAGCGGAAGCCATATTTTATGGAATTGGTATTCCTTGACAGAATGGCAAATAAGCTAAACAATTTATTTCAATTTTAGTTTGTTGTCATGAAGATGTATTTTAACTTCACCATGAGCAACTGAATTGAACTTTTTTTAATAACAGACTTGTAAAAAAAAGCGAAAGATGACCTTAGACCAAAGATGGCTTTCACATTTCCAGATTCTCTCCTTGTCGACAACAAAACTCAGCATTGACTGCTGTGAGGCAATCAGGACCTGACTGACATCCGGCTCCAGTTGACGGTAACTGGGTGCAGAAGATCATTTCTTGACAGTCAAGGATAAAATACCAATGTTTGGTTTACATTGTGGACATGACCTGCAGCCACTTCCTTTTCTGCCAGCTGTAAATAGAAGCTCATGTTTGAACTTGTTTAAATGCTTGTCTGTATGGAAGGTTATCCTACTGGATGTAGATCTACAGTGAGCACTGGAAAGTATTAACATGGAAAGTAGGATGTAGTCAAGGACAGGTAAAGCATGTGGCACGTTTGTTAAACAGCATTTAGGATGAAATAATTAAGATGTATGTGCTAAGGAGTGTCAGCCATGTGATATGGTCAGAATGGCTTTGTGGTTGATGGGCCGTTATGCTGCTGGTTAAGGGCCAAAGCCAGTTTGCCAATATATGTCCATCTGAATCACAGCCTTTCAGAGTTGATGCAGGTGAAATCTGGTGAGTAGTGGGTTGTTCAAAGAACAGTGTACTGTTTGATGGGGATAGAATTGGACACAAGTAATGGCATTGGTGCAGGGCAGGTAATTAATGAGGCACATTAGGTAAGGTATGTAAGAAATCTGAGCCTCGTGGCCAAAATCCCTCCCAGAAAACTTTATTGCATGTCACAGCCAAAAAAAAAGTAAGATTCAGCATATTTTCTTTCATAGACATAGAATCATACAATATGGAAACAGACCCTTCGGTCCAACCAATCCATGCAGAACATGATTCCAAACTAAACTACTCCCACCTGTCTGCTCCTGGCCCATATCCCTCCAAATCTTTCCTATTCATGTATCCATCCAAATGTCTCTTAAACATTGTAATTGTACTGCATCTATCACTTCACCAGGAAGTTCATTTCACACGCGAACCACGAAACTCACAAAAAAAATTTGCCTCGTGCCTTTTTAAAGTATCTCTGCTCTCACCTTAAAAACGTGCCTGCTAATCTTGAAATTCCCTCCCTTAGGGAAAGGACAACTACCATCAACTCTATCCACACCTCCTATTGTTTTATAAACTTCTATCAGGTTACCTTTCAACCTCCTACACTCCAGTGAAAAAAAGTACCTGGCCTTTCTATATAACTCAAACATTCCATACCCCACAACATCCTGGTCAATCTCTTTTGGACTCTCTCCAGCTTGAAAGAAATCCTCCTTAAAAATAACAAAGCCAGTGTCATAGACCAGACCAAACCGCCCAAAAATATTTTAGGAAGTTAGCCTAGACCCTAACTTCTTCTTTATTTTAAAGGCAAAAGTAAAGGCTCTGTTCCCAATGCAATGCAACTGTTGAAACTACTTAACACTAAGCAAAACACAATTTATTAAACACTGGAGTTAAAACACAACCAAAGAACGAGACATTTAAAATAACTTAACTCTATTGGAAAGCTTAACAAGTTAATAGAGAGAGTAATTATTACTAATTAACTGTTCCAATGTAGTAACATCCCATAAACACCCCCACTGGCAAAGAGGAAAATTCAGACAGACACAGACTCCCACACGCAGTTCTCTAATCCAGGAGGAGAAAAACATTAAAAGGAAATTCATAGAGAATAGAGCCAGCAAACATTCCCTGAAGCTTGCAACTCTTTTGAGACCCCAATAGCTTCTGATACTACTCAGAAATCCTGATCTGTGAGAGATGGCCACACACATTCAGACCTTTGTAAAAAAAGATCTCCTAAGCTGCTTACACAGGTGGACTTAACTAGTCTGCTCTGTACTTCTGCCTACAACTTCTCTTAAAAAAAAACAAAATAACCTCTTAAAGTGACAGCATTGTCACCCAGACATTAGCTTAGTCAGGGGATAACTGCCTGTCATTTGAAGTCAGTTGGAATTAATGTATGGCATTAACGTATGACATTAGTGTATGACATTAAGACCGCATGACATATAGGTATAATGGTCAAACAGCTGCAGAATAATAATGCACAATGTTTTGCACACTGTACAGTGCTTCTGATTTTATAATTCCAATAAAAGTACAAACAGCCCTCTTGGCTTTCAAAGGCATTACTGTACTCAATTCCACACCCTGAGGAATCACCTTTAATCTGAAGTATAATTGGATCATCCATCTAATAATTGTGCTACAAGAACAGATCACAGGTTGAGTATTCTGTAGTGCTTGACTCATTTCCTCTCCAATCCATTTGGAAGACAAGTCAGGAATAATCTCTGTTTTCCTAAATAAGCACAGCTCCAACAACAATCAGAAGCTCGACTCTACCCAAAGATAAGCAGTCAGCTTGACTTGCACCCCATCTACCACCTTAAGCTTTTACTGCTTCCATCAGCACATTATGGCTACAGTGAACCAAGGATTCTCTGAGATTAATTCCCAAAGCTATGTCATCTACCACATAGACAAAAACAGGAGGCCCGTGGGTGTACCACCACCTTCAAGTTCCCCTCTAAATTACACAGTATCCTGTCTTGGAAATATATTGTCACTCTTACGTTGGCAATATGTGGAAGTACCTCATTACACAGACTGCAGGAGTTCAAGAAGATGACTCAGCACAACCTTCACAAAAGCAGTTTGGGATAGACAATAAATGCCTGCCAGTGACATTCACATCCAATTAATGACTGAATTAAGCAACATGAGAATGGTTATTGGAAATTTGCTTAGAGTAACAACATATTGAGTAAAATATTATAGTTGAAAAAGTGAGGATGCTGCCTGACCTTCTGTGCTTTTCCAGCAACCTACTCTCGAAGAGAATGTTACAGTCCCTGCACCAGCATGTTTGCTTTATAACGTATTATGTGTGGCCTTCCCAATATCTCCCCATCTAGCTCCAAACTGTCTCCTAATTTACAAATGAGCTGGAGAGGCAGCAAGCACCGTGACCATTCATGGGCTTTTTGAGGCTCTGAGGTGAATTAAAAGCCGTTAAGTACTTGTTACTGCCTCTACCAAATTATTATTTTCTCTGGCACTGAGCCTGACACTGTGGCCCAGAAGGGAAGGGGGCAGAATAGAAAAGCGTTAGTGGTAGGAAACTCGATTGTTAGGAAAATTGACAGGAGATTCTGTAGTCAGGATCGGGATTCCCAGAAGGTTTGTTGCCTTCTTGGTGCCAGAGTCCAGGACATCTCCGATCAGGTGTATAAGATTCTGAAAGGGGAGGGCGAACAGCCAGAAATCGTGTTACAAATTGGCACCAGTGATTTGGCAGGAAAAGGATCGAGGATATAAGAAGTGACTTCAGGGAGTTAGGGTGGAAGTTGCAGAGCAAGACAAACAGAGTAGTGTTCTCGGGCTTACTCCCAGTGCCATGTGATAGCGAGGCAAGGAACAGGGAGCGGGCGCAGCTTCACATGTGGCTGCGCTGCTGGTGTAGGAGGGAGGGCTTCAGATATGTAGATAATTGGGATGCCTTCTGGGGAAGGTAGGGCCTGTACACTAAGGATGGGTTGCATCTGAACTGGAAAGGGACCAATGTCCTGGGTGGAAGGTTTGCTCGAGTTGTTCAGGAGGGTTTAAACTAATATGGCAGGGGGGTGGGAACCTGAGCTATATACTGGTGGTGAGAGTTGATGGAGATGAGGCAATAGCAAGAGGTAGTGCAGCCAGTGGGAAGGAATTTCCTGGGAAAGAACCAAGGGATCTGTTAAAGTGTGTTTGCTTTAATGCAAGGAGTATCAGGAATAAAAGTGATGAGCTTAGAGCATGGATCAGTACCTGGTGCTATGATGTTGTGGCCATAACAGAGACGTGGGTTTCTCAGGAGCAGGAATGGTTGCTGGATATTCCAGGGTTTAGAACATTTAAAAAGAATAGGGAGGAGGGGGTATAGCACTGCTAATCAGAGAGGGTATCACAGCTGCAGAAGTTACCATTGTCGAGGAGGGTCTGCCTACTGAGTCAGTATGGGTGGAAATTAGGAACAGTAAGGGAGCAGTCACCTCATTAGGGGTTTACTACAGGCCCCCCAATAGCAGCAGGGAGATTGAAGAGAGCATAGGTCGGCAGATTTTGGACAAGTGTGAATGTTGTAGGGATGTTGTAATAGGTGACTTTAACTTTCCCAATATTGATTGGAACCTTCTTCGAGCAGATGGTTTGGAAGGAGCTGTTTTTGTAAGGTGTGTTCAGGAGGGTTTCCAAAATGAAGCTATGATTCTATCAGACGTGAGTTGGGAAGGATGGACTGGGAGCAATTGTTCCATGGAAAGGGCACTATCGACATGTGGAGACTGTTTAAGGAACAGTTGTTGCAAGTGATGCATAAAATGTGTTCCTCAGAGACAGGCAAGAAGGGGTAAGATAAAGGAACCTTGGATGACAAGAGAGGAGGAGCTTCTTATCAAAAGGTGGAGGAAGCAAGGGTCTTACTCAGCTCTAGAGGATTACAGGCAGGCAAGGAAGAAACTCAAAAATGGTCTGAGGAGAGCCAAAAGTGGGCACGATAAAGGCTTGGCAGGAAGGATTAGGGAGAATCCAAAGGCTTTCTACACATATGTGAGGAATAAGAGAATGATCAAAGAAAGGGTAGGGCGATCAGGGATAGCGTAGGGAACGTGTGTATAGAGTCTGAGGAGGTTGGGGAAGCCCTAAATGAGTTTTTGCTTCTGTCTTTACTAAAGAAAAGGACCTTGTAGTGAATGAAACCATTGTGGAGCAGGTACGCATGCTGGAACAGATAGAGATTGAGGAAACTGATGTGTTGAAAGTTTTGACAAACATTAAGATTGACAAGTTGCCAGGGCCAGACCAGATTTGTCCTCGGCTGCTTTGGGAAGTGAGAAATGTGATTGCTTCACCACTTGCGAAGATCTTTGCATCCTCGCTCTCCACCGGAGTCGTACCTGAGGACTGGAGGGAGGCAAATGTAATTCCTCTCTTCAAGAAAGGAAATAGGGAAATCCCCAGCAATTATAGACCAGTCAGTCTCACATCTGTTGTCTGCAAGGGGTTAGAAAGAATTCTGAGGGATAGGATTTATGACCATCTGGAAGAGCATGGCTTGATTAAAGGCAGTCAGCATGGTTTTGTGAGGGGCAGCCATGCCTCACAAATCTTATTGAGTTCTTTGAGGATGTTACTAGACAAGTTGATGAGGGTCGAGCGCTGGATGTGGTGTATATGGACTTCAATAAGGCATTTGATAAGGTTCCCCATGGTAGGCTCGTTTCAAAGGTCTGGAGGAAAGGAATACAGGGAAATTTAGCTGCCTGGATACAGAATTGGCTGTTCGACAGAAGACAGCGAGTGGTAGTGGAAGGAAAGTATTCTGCCTGGAAGTCAATGGTGAGTGGTGTTCCACAGGGCTCTGTTCTTGGGCCTCTACTCTTTGTAATTTTTATTAATGACTTGGATGAGGAGATTGAAGGATGGGTTCGCAAGTTTGTAGATGACACAAAGGTTGGAGGTGTCGTTGACAGTATAGAGGACTGTTGTAGGCTGCAGCGTGACATTGACAGGATGCAGAGATGGGCTGAGAGGTGGCAGATGGAGTTCAACCTGGATAAATGTGAAGTGACGCATTTTGGAAGGTTGAACTTGAAATTTGAGTTCAGGATTAAAGACAGGATTCTTGGCAGTGTGGAGGAACAGCGGGATCTTGGTGTGCAGGTACATAGATCCCTTAAAATTGCCACCCAGGTGTTTTGGCTTTCATTAATAGCCGTATTGAGTTTAAGAGCCGTGAGATCTTCTTGCAGCTCTATAAAACTTTGGGTAGACCGCACTTGGAATACTGTGTCCAGTTCGTTACCACAGCCACATCTCGTTCCTCCCTCCTAACCTGCAATCCTCTTCCTGACCTCTCCGCCCCCACCCCACTCCGGCCTATCACCCTCACCTTGACCTCCTTCCACCTATCCCACCTCCATTGCCCCTCCCCCTAGTCCCTCCTCCCTACCTTTTATCTCAGCCTGCATGGCTCTCTCTCTCTCATTCCTGATGAAGGGCTTATGCTCGAAACGTCGAATTCTCTGTTCCTGAGATGCTGCCTAACCTGCTGTGCTTTGACCAGCAACACATTTGCAGCTGTGATCTCCAGCATCTGCAGACCTCATTTTTTACTCGAAGATTTTAACCTACTGCGAATCCTCTTACAAGGATGCCTTCCTTGAAGAAGCTCTCTTCCTCCCTCTACAAGGATTTCAGTGAGTCCCTCTCTCACTGCACCCCCCAGGTCATCTCCTCTGCACAGAAGCTCTTCAGCCACGTTCTCAAACAGACTCGTTACCACAGCCACATCTCGTTCCTCCCTCCTAACCTGCAATCCTCTTCCTGACCTCTCCGCCCCCACCCCACTCCGGCCTATCACCCTCACCTTGACCTCCTTCCACCTATCCCACCTCCATCACCCCTCCCCCTAGTCCCTCCTCCCTACCTTTTATCTCAGCCTGCTTGGCTCTCTCTCTCTCATTCCTGATGAAGGGCTTATGCTCGAAACGTCGAATTCTCTGTTCCTGAGATGCTGCCTAACCTGCTGTGCTTTGACCAGCAACACATTTGCAGCTTTTTACTCCAGTTCTGGTCACCCTATTATAGGAAAGATGTGGATGCTTTGGAAAGGGTTCAGAGGAGGTTTACCAGGATACTGCCTGGAATGGAGGGCTTATCTTACGAAGAGAGGTTGACTGAGATCAGACTTTTTTCATTGGAAAAAGAAGGAAGAGAGGGGACCTAATTGAGGTGTACAAGATAATGAGACGCATAGATAGAGTTGATAGCCAGAAACTTTTTCCCAGGGCGAAATTGTTAACACGAGGGGTCATAGTTTTAAGCTATTTGGTGGAAAGTATAGAGGGGATGTCAGAGGCGGGTTCTTTACACAGAGAGTTGTGAGAGCATGGAATGCGTTGCCAGCAGCAGTTGTGGAAGCGAGGTCATTGGGGATATTTAAGAGACTGCTGGACATGCATATGGTCACAGAAATTTGAGGGTTCGTATATTAGGTTTACCACGTGAGGATCAATGGTCAGCTCAACATCGTGGGCTGAAGGGCCTGTTCTGTGCTATACTGTTCTATGTTCTATGTTCTATGTTCTAAATCATGTCATGGGAGGACCATGCCATGTCTAGCTCAGCAGCCTTTAATGCATGGGCTGGTGCCAGGCAACTCGAATGGGGAGTTCTTTAGGAGCACTTTGGCACCCCACTCAGCTCACTTCCCTCACTGGAGTTGGACAGCTAGCCACCCCAGACTCACGTTTAAGCCGGGTTCCACAACCTTCTCTTCTTCATGGACTGTCCGAACTCCCAGCAGTGGGCACTGCTCAAATTGGTTGCTTCTGGGAATACAGACCCTCCAGCCACTGGGATTGGCTAACAACTGTCTAAGGCAGAACTTCTTTCCAAGATGAAAGCAGAGATTGCAACCTTAGAAAATGAATACTACTTCCAGTATCAAATAGCTGCAGAGCAACCAGTTTATATGGTAGTTGCCCTCTCCCAGGCATCACTGGAACAGATGTGATGGGGATGGAGAAATTTGGAGAACATTTATCAGATGCCATCTTCCACCAAGATGCCTTCGACATGTTCTCTTTCTTCCTCAGCAACGGTTCATCACCACTGTGGTTAACAGGGCCCTGCCTGACCAATATCTCACATTTCTGCTATCACCCATTCCCCTCCCTCCATGAATAACAATATTGTTCCACTCGTCCTCACTTTCCATCTTACCAGTCTCTGCATTCAAAGTATTATTCTATACAAATTTCAGCACTCCAGCAGGATATTACCACCAAACACATCTTCCCCTCATCTCCACTTTTCACAGGGATTGTTCTCTCAGACACCTTGGTCCACTCCTCCATTACTGTGAATACATCATCACCCCACCCACCTCTATGGCACCTTCCCATGCAATTGCAGTACCTATAATGATTGCCTTTCAGGTCCTCCCTCCTCACTGTCCAAGGCCCCAAATGTACCGCACAGGTTAAGCAGGTTACTTGTATTTATTTAAATGTAGTCTACTGCATTCACTGCTCATGATGTGCTCTCCTTTACATTAACAAATACAGACTGGGTGACAGTACATCTCTACTCTGTCCATAACACTTTGCCCTGATCTTCTAGTTTCTTGCCATTGCAATGAACGTTCTTGCTTTCATGCTAATATCTCTGTTCTGGACCTACTACAATGTTCCAATAAAGCTCAAATCAAACTTGAGGAACAGCTTTACCCCGAGTAAAGCAAATCCATGTTTTCCTTTTCATGCATTATTTACATCTATTTTCCATCTCTATTTGTCTTTTACCACCATTAGGACTCTATTTGTTTTTTGATCTGCACACCCTCAGCATCTGTTGCATTGATTCCTCCTCTCCCTTTGGCAACAGGATAAAAATCATCATTTTCCAGCTCATTTCAGTTCTGAAGAAGTCATATTGAACTCAAAACATTAACTCCACTTATCTGTCTACATATGATATCAGACCTGCTAGCTTCCCTCGGACTTTCTGTTTTCATCTAAGGCAGTATATGACATATTAATCACTCTTCCAAACTGTTCTTTCACCTTTTATTAATTTATTCATATACACACGCAGGTCTCTCTATTCCTGCAAACCCTTAAGAATTCTGTCACTTGTCCTGGATTGTTTCTCAATGGTTTTTCCTTATTGAACTTCATTTACCACCTGCCTGGCCTTTCCACCAACATATCTATGTCCATTTGAAGTTCTCCACTATCCTCCTCACTGCTTACACTGTCTAGATCATCAACAAATAATCAGAACACCAAACGTTCCAACACTGACTTTGGGGAACTCCACTAAAAATCCTTTCTTGAGCTGAACATCATCCAAGTTGGTTTTCCTGTCACATAGACAATTTGCGTCCATGTTGCTACTGTCACTTGTATTCTATGAGCCATAATTTGAACTTTGACCTGTGTTTTTCCTTTCAGTAAACAGTTTCTTCAACTTGAAAAGTTGTATTGTCACATGGCCGTCACTGTCTGACTGATTCTCTCGAACCACAGAAAATAGGAGCAGAAATGGGCCATTCAGTGCAGTGAGCTCATTCTGGCATTCATGGCCAATAGTTCAATTCAGTAGCCCATTTCTTTCCATACCTTTTGATCCCTTTAGCCCTAAGAACTATACCTGGCTCTTTCTTGAAAACTTTCAATGTTTTGGCCTCAATCACTTTCTGTAACACAGAATTCCATAGGTCTTTCACTCTCTGGGTGAAAAATATTCTTTATCTTTTAGCCCTAAATGGCCTACCTGCATCCTTAGGCTATGACCCCTGCCCAGTTACCCAAGACATAAAGGTGGTGCAGTGGATGCATTGCTTACATAAATAGAGGATGGCTAGAAGATCTCTTTTCACAGAGCAGAGTCTCATTGTCAGAGTAACTAATGGCTTGTTATAAGCCAGTTGAATAGCCTGGTGATTGTCTGAATGTTTTTCTTTTGGTGAAAGGATGGCTGCCAATCATATTCCTTCAAGGTAAGTTTCCCAGTGAGACTTTGCAGTCCCAATGACTCTGGAAAGTAAAAGGCACAATGGTACACATGTTCAGCCTTCTTGCAGTTCAAGTTATTGGTGCATGGCTTTAGCTATTTTTAAAATCCAGTTTGTGGTTTCAAGCCAGTGAGTTCAGAAAGAAACTTTTCATAAAGCACAGCTTTGCAAAAATATAATTATATTGCAATGCCAACTGTAGATCATCAACTTGTGGGAAAGAATTAGAGAAATGAATTTCAAAGGATATGCAATAATGAGTAGATTTAATTAGGAATTTTATTTATCCCAGTAATAGTCCAAAGGGCATGGAAGGGAAAGAGTCTGAACTGTCCAGGAAAATGTTTTGCATCATTACTGATGTAAAGTGAAAGGGTGGAATATGTACCCTGATGAACCTTGGCCAGTATGCAATAACCCTTTACAACTCAGATGTGTTACACAGTGAGATAGACAAAGGGGACAAGATATAGGGGAGGTCCAACGTAACTTTATTGAACACTTTATCATGGAAAACAATATTTCAGATTCTACTATTGTACTTTAATTACTTTCTATCAAACTCTATCTAACAGGACTCTTCAGCAAACAGTCTTAAATCTAAGTAAATAATCTCGAGTCTACACAAGCTGTCTGCTTTTGACAAATGCTTCCAAGGATTTGCTACATCCTATTCCACAGGTCCCTACCACTGTATTTGAACGGTTTGTTTGAAAGGACTGCTAATACCCATTCAGTAAGGCTGGATGGACTGTTCCTTGGTCTTTGAAGGTTGGCTGATGTTTCAGGTTCTGCAGTCATCAATTTGGGCATCCCTGAAGGGCCTGGCTCCGCAGATGCTGCCTGACCTGCTGTGCGTTTTCCAGTGCCACATTCGATCTAAACTGACTCCCCAACATCTGCCATCCTCACTATCTCCTCATTTGGGCATCCCATCTCAGGGTGGTCTGGTCTTCAGGTTATCTCATCAAAGATGCTATGCAGCTCAAAAGATGTTCTCTGGTGATGCTGTTGAAGAAGGTGCAAAAGCAAGCTTTGGCTCTGGATTGCCCCCTTTATCTCCATCTTTGTGCCCTTCTCAAAGATTCTGTGGTCTGTGTAAAATACTAGAATTGTGCTGACACAGGAAGATCCAATGAGGTGACTACTTTCCATAATCGGAGGTTGCAGAATATGGTTTTGAATCTTCAACTGCCAAGTGCTGTCCTTGTCAAGCTATGCCTCTGGCTTTCTACTGAGCAGGGCGCCTCCAAGTCTGTGTAGCATTCTCCCAACAAAGCAGGTCACTGGAGTTGTCAACAATGGTTTGTTCTGAAACAATGTGGCTGTTAGTACTTGGCCAGGCATTTCCAGGCCTGTCTGGTTTTGATGGGAAATTGATTGCTCAAGACCTGGCTTCACGAGTACTGTCTGCACCTGCTCTGTGGTTTGCAAATTGCAGAGTCCGGCCAGGTTTAAACTTGGTTTCCACATTTTGAGTTGATATCCTGCTTATGAAAACATGTCAATATTTCTATAACAATGCTGGAGTCAACTGACCGCAGTATTTTTTCAGTCTAAAGAGAAAGGACACATTGCCAAACCTGATTCTTCGGAATGAAGTGGATTGAGTGGACTAAATGAAAGCAGGATATAGAGGAAACAGTAATCACCATATTATAAACTTAAGCCTGGCTGTAGAGAAAGAAGACATCCTGGACAAGACTAATTAATGGGGATGAACAGATCTAACCACGATAAACTGGAATAAATATCGACAAACTAAACTTTGATTGAACAACGAGGTGGTTTGGGTTTGGGGACAGACAATATATATTCACACAGTTTGGTGGGGTGGGGGATTGGATTGGAAGAAAGGGACAGGTAGAGAAAACAAATCCAGGACTACTGAATGATGAGACTGAGTGTAAAGTAAAGCAGAAAAAAAATTGTTCTTATGACTGATATTAGGTGGAAAATAAAATTAGAAATAAGGCTGAATATGAAGTTGCGATAAAATTATGAGAGTGCAGAAGATTTTGGATTTAAAATGGGATTGACACATGGCGACAGATGAAGATAATTGAAACACATCTAGATTTAACATTGAGAAGAAGGAGCTATTAAATAAACTTACTGTAGTTAAAGTTGATAACACATCCAGTGTAGATGAGTTTACATCCAAGGATACTGATAGACGTAAGGATGAAAATTATAGGAGCATTAACCTTCATTTTCCAAGCTCCTTAAATTCAAGGATCATGTCAAAATACTGGAGAATTGAAAATGTTCCACCTAGACTGTGATGTAGAGGGCATGATATCAATGTTTGCAGATGGCATGAAACTCAGGAGCATTGTGAGCTGTGAAAAATGTGGAATGTTCAATTTGATTCTGAAACTGAAGTCAGTTACAATTATAGACTGGGATGAGACAACTAATCTAAAAGTGCCTTTCAGCTCTCACTCAATGTCTCTCATAGAATCCTTATAGTGTGGAAGCAGGCCATTTGTTCCATTGAGTCCACATCGACCCTCCAAAGAGCATCCCACTCAGGCACACCCCACCCCCTTCACCCCCACCCCTCCCCCGCCATCACCCAGCATTTCCCATTGCTAATCCAGCAAGGCTGCATATCCCTAGCCACAATTGACAATTTACCATGGCCAATCTGCCCATTCTGTGCATCCTTGGACTGTGGGAGGAAACTGGAGCACATGGAGGAAACCCATGCAGTCATGGGGAGAATGCACAAGCTTCACACAGGCAGTCTGTATGCTGGATTGGTAAATTGATAAGGTAACTGATTTTTCTTATATTCCTTATCCTTCTACAGTCTCTTTGGAATTTAGAATAATGGGAATGGTGGTTAGGGCAGTCGAATGTTCCTCCCACAGAATGTGGGAGGTGAGGGTCACTACTAGTGTCCCCGTTGACTTCATCTGCAGGAAGTGCACCCAACTCCAGCTCCTTGAAAACCGCATTACGGAACTGGAGCAGAAGGTGGATGAACTTTGGATAATTTGGAAGGCGGAGGGGGTTATTGAGTGGAATTACACCTCATGCAAGAAAGAGGAAAATGGTTACAGTGAGGGGATGGAAAGGCAATTGGCAGACAGTGCAGGAATCCCCTGTGGCCATTCCCCTCAATAACAAGTATACCATTTTGGATACTGTTGGGGGCAATGACTTACCAGGGAAGGCCATGGGTACAGGTTTCTGGGACAGAGTCTGTCCCTGTTGCTCAGAACAGAAGGGAGGAGATGAGCAGAGCATGAGTCACTGGGGACTCTGTAATTAGGAGGACAATTAGGAGGTTCTGTGGGAATGAAACAGACTCACAGTTGGTGTGTTGCCCCTCAGGTACTAGGGTTGGTTATGTCTCAGATCGTGTTTTCAGGATCCTTGAAGGGGAAGGGGACAGCCCCTAGTCATGGTCCAAATAAGTACTAACAACATAGGTAGGAAGAGGGAGGGGATTTAAGACAGAAATTCAGGGAGCTAGCGTGGAAGCTGAGTGCTAGAACAAACAAGAGTTGTTATCTCTGGTTATATCTAGATGCACAGATTGGGCAGATTGGCCATTAGTTATCCATGCCAAATACTCACAAGGTGAGGAATTGGGAGAAAGAAGAGTTGAACACATGGCTACAGGGATGGTGCAGGAGTGAGAGTTTCAGAGACCTGGATAGTTTTGGCTCATTCTGGGGTAGGTGGGTCCTCTACAATCAGGAAGGTCTATACCTGAACCAGAGGGGTATCAATAACCTGGGGGCAAAATTTGCTAATGCTCTTCGGGAAGCTTTAAATTAATTCAGCAGGGGGATGGGAACCTAAATTGAAGTTCCAGTGTCGAAGTGGTTCAGAGTAATGAGGTCAGAAATGAGGTGTCAAGGTAGCAAGAGTTTATCGGCAAGTAGGAAGGTGGTTTGAAGCTTGTCTACTTCATCCCCAGGAGCATTCAGAATAAGGTGGATGAATTTGTAGCATGAGTTGGTACCTTAGACTTTGATGTTTTGGCCATTTTGGAGACATGGATAGAGCAGGGACAGGAATAGTTGTTGCAGGTTCTGGGATTTAGATGTCTCAGTAAAAACAGAGAAGATGGTAAAAGAGGGGCAGATGCGGCACTGTTAGTCAAGGACAGTATTGCGGTGGCAGAAAGACTGTTCGAGGATTCATCTACTGACGTAGTATGGGCTTAGGTTAGAAACAGGAAAGGAGAGGTCACCCTGTTGGTAGTTTGCTATAGGCCTCTTAATAGTTCCAGAGATGTAGAGGAAAGGATAGCGAAGATAATTCTGGATAGGAGCGAGAGTAACAGGGTAGTTATTATGGGGGACTTTAACTTTCCAAATATTGATTGGAAATACTATAGATGGGTCAGTTTTTGTCCAATGTGTGCAGGATGGCTTCCTGACACAGTATGTAGACAAGCCAACAAGAGGTGAGGCCACATTGGATTTGGTACAGGGTAATGAACCTGGCCAGGTATTAGATTTGGAGGTAGGTGAGCACTTTGGTGATAGTGACAATAATTCAGTTATGTTTACTTTTGTGATGGAAAGGGATAGATATATACTGCAGGGCAAGAGTTGCAGCTGAGGGAAAGGCAATTATGATGCGATTAGGCAAGATTTAGGATGCATAGGATGGAGCAGGAAACTGCAGGGGATGGGCACAATTGAAATGTGGAGGCTATTCAAGGAACAGCTACTGCATGTCCTTGATAAGTGTGTACCTGTCAGCCAGGAAGGAAGTGGTTGAACGAGGGAGACAAAATATATAAAAGAAGTTGAATCTCTTGTCAAGAGGAGAAAAGGCTTATGTTTGGATGAGATGTGATAGTTCAGTTATGGCGCTTGAGAGATACAATTTAGCCAGGAAGGACATAAAGAGAGAGCTAAGAAGAACCAGGAGGGGGCATGAGAAGTCGTTGGTGGCTAGGATCAAGGAAAACTTTAAATCTTTCTATAAGTATGTCAGGAATAAAAGAATGACGAGTCAAATTTTATGGCCAATCAAGGATAGCAGTGGGAAGTTATGAGTGGAGTCCGAGGAGATAGGAAAAGTTCTAAATGAATATTTTTCATCAGTATTCACACTGGAAAAAGACAATGTTGAGATACAGGCTATTAGACTAGATGGGATTGAGGGTCACAAGGAGGAGGTGTTAGCAATTCTGGAAAGTGTGAAAATAGTCCCTGGGCCAGATGGGATTTATCCTAGGATTCTCTGGGAAGCCAGGGAGGAGATTGCAAAGCCTCTGGTTTAGATCTTTATATGGCCATTGTCTACAGAAATAGTGCCAGAAGACTGGAGGATAGCAAATGTTGTCCCCTTGTTCAAGAAGGGGAGTAGAGACAACCCTGGTAATTGTAGACCAGTTAGCCTTACTTCAGTTGTGGATAGTGTTGGAAAAGGTTTTAAGAGATATTATAAATTCTATCTCTTATACCCTTTTCCAACACTATCCACAACTGAAGTAAGGCTAACTGGTCTACAATTACCAGAGTTGTCTCTACTCCCCTTCTTGAACAAGGGGACAACATTTGCTATCCTCCAGTCTTCTGGCACTATTTCTGTAGACAATGACCATATAAAGATCTAGACAGGAATACGTTGATTAGGGATAGTCAACGTGGTTTTGTGAAGAATAGGTTGTGCTTAACAACATTATTGAGTTATTTGAGATGGTGACCAAACAGGTGGATGAGGGTAAAGTGGTCGATGTAGTGTATATGGATTTCAGTAAGACATTTGATAAGGTTCCCCGCAATAGATTATTGCACAAAATATGGAGGCATAGGATCGAGGGTGATTTAGCAGTTTAGATCAGAAATTGGCGAGCTGAAAGAAGACAGAGGATGGTGGGCGATGGGAAATATTCATCCTGAAGTTCAGTTACAAGTGGTTGCCGCAAGGATCAGTTTTGGGGCTGCTGCTGTTTGTCATTTTTATAAATGACCTAGATGAGGGCATAGAAGGATGGGTTAGTAAATTTGTAGATAACACTAAGGACAGTGGAGTTGTGGATAGTGCTGAACGATGTTGCAGGTTGCAGAGGGACATAGATAAGCTGCAGAGCTGGGCTGAGAAGCGACAAACGGAATTTAATGCAGAAAAGTGTGAGGTGATTCACTTTGGAACGAGCAACAGAAATAAAGAATACTGGGCTAATGGTACGATTCTTGGTAGTGTAGATGAGCAGAGAGATCTCGGTGCCAATGTACATAGATGCCTGAAAGTGCCACCCAGGTTGATAGGGTTGTTAAGAAGGCATACAATGTGTTAGCTTTTATTGATAGAGGGATTGAGCTTCAGAGCAACAAGGTCATGCTGCAAGCAGTACAAAACTCTGGTGCAACTACACTTGGAGTATTGTGTACAGTTCTGGTCACTGCTTTTTAGGAAGGATGTGAAAGCTTTGGAAAGGGTTCAAAGGAGATTTACTAGGATGTTGCCTGGTATGGAGAGAAGTTCTTATGAGGAAAGGCTGAGGGACTTGAGGCTGTTTCTATTAGAGAGAATAAGGTTGAGAGGTCACTTAATTGAGACACATTAGATAATCAGAGGGTTAGATAGGGTGGGCAGTGAGAGCCTTTTTCTGAGGATGGTGATGGCTAGCACGAGGGGACATAGCTTTAAATTGAGGAGTGATAGATATAAAACAGATGTCAGAGGTAGTTTCTTTACTCACAGTGCAGTAGGGGTGTGGAACACACTGACATCAACAGTAGTAGACTCACTAACTTTAAGGGCATTTAAATGGTCATTGGATAAAGATATGCATGGAAATGGAATAGTGTAGGTTAGATAGGCTTCAGATTGGTTTCACAGGTCGGCGCAACATCGAGGGCCGAAGGGCCTGTACTGCGTTGTAACGTTCTATGTTCAGTCGCCTGAGGGTGGAATCGAACCTGGGTCCCTAGCGCTGTGAGGCAGCAATGCTAACCATTTAGCACTGTACCACTCACAAATTTTACAAATTTGTGTACAAATGAGTACACAATGAGTCCAAAAGAAACACATAAAATCAGTCAGTCCATTCCACAGTGGAAGACCAGCATATGACTTGTGGTTGACATCATACTTGTCTCTTACAGTGTTCTGCTAATTGAAACTTAGCTTATTGCTGCACGCTTAAGTACTTATAAATTCTTGTTGGGTATGACCTCTTGTATGGCCAGTGGTATCCCTGAGCTCTGATTGGTCATGCACCACTAACCAATGAAGACTGATCATATGCTGGCAAATCAATTAGGAGATGGTCTTCTTACCAATTATCACTTTCTCATATCTCCTGATTGATGGCTTAAAATTTCAGTCATTTTGAAAAGCAGTACTATCTTTTACAGGTGTCTTTCACTATTCTCCAGGGAGATAGTGGTCATACACTTTATTAGACAGAACCATAACACATGATTACTTGGAATTAAGCCTTCTAACTGTTTGGTGAATTTGTACAGTTTAGATTGACTTCTAAGAAGCCATAATATAGTCTTTAGAAGGCAAATAAGATACATGTATGAAATACAAGTGACAAAAGCTACAGATAAAGTTAAAGTTTATTACAAAGTTTAACTTTAAATATGTAGGCCTGTTACATTCTTTTAAAATAAAATAGTTGTTTCTCCTTCATTCACTTTAAGTTAATAGGCAAAGTCAATTAAAAACACAGAACTGTGCCTTGACTCAAAGCTGTTTAACAGCAGACATTGGGCTCTTGAAGGGAATGTTGCCTGAGAAGCATCAAAATACTTTTCAAAACAAAACTCATACCTATAGTATTGTTTTGACAATGAAATTACAAAATAGCCTCACATTTCTCCTCTTATAATGCCACAAAATATAAAGCTGAGTGGCCTCCACCATTTGTTCATAAACCAATGGCCTGAGGTCATATGAAAAATCTCACTTGATAGCAGAAAAGCAATTATAGACAACCACTCACACAGTGTGATTGTAGTGTCTTACATAGAGTCATAGAGATGTACAGCATGGAAACAGACCCTTTGGTCCAACCCATCCATGCCAACCAGATATCCCAACCCAATCTAGTCCCACCTGCCAGCACCCAGCCCATATCCCTCCAATCCCTTCCTATTCGTATAACCATTCCAATACCTTTTAAATATTGCAATTGTACTAGCCTCCACCACTTCCTCTGGCATCTTATTCCATACACGTACCACCCTCTGTGTGAAAAAGTTGTCCCTTAGGTCTCTTTTATATCTTTCCCCTTTCACTCTAAACCTATTCCCTCTAGTTCTGGACTCCCCCACTCCAGGGAAAAGACTTTGTCTATTTATCCTATCCATGCCCCTCATAATTTAGTAAAACCTCTATAAGGTCAGCCCTCAGCCTCCAACGTTCCAGGGAAAACAGCCCCAGCATGTTAAGCCTCTCCCCAAAGCTCAAATCCTCCAGCCCTGGCAACATCCTTGCAAATCTTTTCTGAACCCATGGACCACAATTCAATGGAATACTAAAATCTCAATTGATCATACACTTAACTAAACCACAACTAACTCTTAAAACTCATCTTACAACTGCCAAGTAGACAGGGTTACATTCTAAAAGGGAATAGACAGTTTGCTGGAATGGGTGGACTTAGTGACAGAGGAAATGGATTGTAGAGAAGTGTGAAGTGATTAATTTTGGTGGGACGAATGGAAAGAGGCAATATGAAATAAAGGGTATTGTTCTAAATTGGTTAAGAAGCAGAAGAGCCCAAGGCGCATGAATCATTGGATGTGATAGAGCAGACTGCAAGAGCAATTATAAATTCCAACTGGGATCTTGAAGCTTATAAACAAGGTTGTAGAGTGCAAAAATAGAAAAGTTATGATAAATTTGTGTAAAACACTGTTTCAGCCTCTACTGGAAAATAATTTCTGGGTACCAGACTTTGTGAAGGATGGAAGGTACATAAGAGTGCAAAACATAGTCCTCAAAACAGTTCCAGAGATAAAGAACATCCATAATGTAAATAGACTGGAGAAGCTATGGATGCTATCAAGGAGCAGAGTAGATTGAAAGGAGATTAGATTAAGTATTTGGACTCATAAGAGGTTTGTACAGATGCAGTAAGTAGAAATTGTTCTGATTGGTGGAAAGCCCTTAAACCAGAAGAGAGTGATGCAAAATGATTGACAACAGAAGGAATGGCAGAAGTCTTTACACCCAGCAATTTGCATCCACAAAGTACTTTCTGAGAATTTGGTGGAGGTAACTTCAATATTAAGGGGTTTCAAAAGATAACTGAATCATTAGCTATGGAGAAAAGACAGGGTAATAGTTGAATTGTATTTGTCAGTACAAATGTAACAGGCTAAATGGTTTCCTATGCAGTAACCATTTTATGATTCTATGATATAGACCAGGTCAACAACTTTCATTAAACAATGGAAACAGTATGAGTCATCATAACTACATCACAGAACAAAAGAAAATAAAACTTAGAAATTGTGTGTGTTGGGTACGAATTTGATCTAACAACTCAGTAAAACTAGAGACTAACAAGATTTGTAATTCCTGTATGAGTACCTCTTGTTTTATAACATAGTGAGTAAAGAATAATACTGGATCTAAGTTGACACGGATGTTTGATTGGAAACAAGAGCACTTGGTATTTCATCCTAGTCTCAACATTATATTTTTGTTTTGTAATTGTATTAAATTTGAAAGTGGTTTATATCCAGATAATAGTACTATATAAATATTATTTTTATGTTTGTAAATTGCTACTTTAAGGAGCATTATTTGGTGTGACTTTAGTTTTCTTTTTCAAAGGCATGACAGATCAATCAGTCGAAATGTAAAATTGTCTCGAACATAGCTGTTTTGTTTAATTGAATTAGCCGTTGGAAATAAGGAAAAAAAAGCATTATGCATTAAAATGATTCACTATGCTGTTTGTTTGCATTTCAACATATTTGCTGTATCAAAATAAATATTTAACTAAGTACAAGGAAATCATTTAACGAATATATTCTATTTAACTGCAATTAACAAAGTTTAATTGTATTCCAGGAACACTGATCCAATGCTTATCTATCAAGTTAACAATATGCATTTCTGAAAAAGTGTAAATAATTGATCAAATAACAATAAGACAAGTAGACAGATTAATGTCTTCACGTTCTCTGCCATTAAATAGAGTTTGTGTCACCACTTACAGCTTTTGATAATTTCTTCATGGTGAATGATTTTTGTTTTATATCCTGAATTTGATTTGTACATAGGAGGTATTTTTATCTGTATTTCAGAATTATTTGAGATGAACTTTAGAGACTGGGGATGCAGTATTCTTTAACAATATAAACTTCATAAAATATAACTTTGATCATGTAACCATTGCTTCATGCAACAACTTTTATTGGTCACCCTTGTGGTTACTTTTTATTTAAAAAAAAACTTCAGATAACGAAGTATCATCCATGCATTAAATATCTCCATCTAGCTCTCTCGTTATCTCTCTTTCATGCCTCGTTTGTGTTTCTTATTATGCCGAGAGTACACACAGTTTGCAGTTAATGGGTGAATACATTGCCCTTATCTTTCCAACACTTCTGCTTTGTACGTGACGGGCGGGTCACCTGTGAATATATATAAAAAAACACACACACAATTGTTGACTGAATGATTTCGCTTCAAGTGAACAATCGCGGAGCGGGAGGGAGGTGAGTGTACATCCGATAAATGTACAGATCTGTCAGTTTATCAAAGGCAGATGGCATAGCGAGCTATTTTTAGCAGTGTCTTTATTCCGGCAGCTGAAGTGGGACCAGAGAAGGAACGGAGCGGACTGTTCTTCTCAGGAATAGAAGAGGCGGAAGGAGCTGTATTTTTCCAGCACTAAGGTCTTCAGCAAGTTAACAAGGTTTGCATCTTTTTATTTCCCTCCAGGCTTTCTATCTCGAGCAACAACCTATTTGTGATATTCGGGTCGGAGCCACATCAGTTCCATGTTCTCAATAGGGCCCAGCCGACCCTGTTGCAGACCCAAGAATTTCAGGCATGCATGGTACTCCCGAGCGCTAATAATAATATCACGGTTACAAAAGGGCTTTATAACACTTCCGCCTCCTCTCTTGATATTGGAGGACGAGGATGCCGGAGCTCACTAGTGTTTATTTGGAATTTTGAAAGTGTGAGACTGGTGTGTGCGAACAAGGTATTGCCATGCTATTGTGCCGATTACGTTTGCAACTCACAGGGTGTAAATAATCCGGGACATGCACACATCAAGCGGAAATTTGAATGTAGGTTACAGTAATTGAAGCGTGAGTAAACACAACTGGCAGGAGATATCGATTCCCCCGCCCCCTATGTACCCACATTTTCCAAAAACGCTTACCGCATCCAACACAATATTCAGCATCACTGAACACCAAAACTGAACCGCATCAGAGCTTCCACTAAGGCTGAAGGTGGAGCTTCTTCTCCCGAACCGCTCCCTACAGTCGGTTGAAGCTGTAACATGACGCGGGATCGTACAATCACTCAGTCACATTCCAACAAAGATGAACATTCAAGCGACGCGTACCGTTTTCATACCTGATCCGAAAGAGGGTTATGCTCCCCGGGATTTAGAATTGTAATGTATTGGTGTCTATGCTTCTGTATAGAATGACCAGTCGGTGTTCACAGTCGCTTTATAAATACATTAACAGTTAGCAATCTTGATAAACCAGGTCCACCGGAAGAGGTTAACAGCACTCAAAGTACAGTCACACAGTTATTTGAGTGGAACTGAGAAATAAGAAAGGGATGACGACCTGATTGGGATTGTATTATAGACCCCCTAATAGTCAGAGGGAAATTGAGAAACAAACGTGTAAGGAGATCTCAGCTATCTGTAAGAATAATAGGGTAGTTATGGTAGGGGATTTTAACTTTCCAAACATAGACTGGGACTGCCATGGTGTTAAAGGTTTAGATGAGAGGAATTTCTTAAGTGTGTACAAGACAATTTTCTGATTCAGTATGTGGATATACCTACTTGAGAAGGTGCAAAACTTGACCTACTCTTGGGAAATAAAGCAGGGCAGGTGACTGAGGTGTCAGTGGGGGAGCACTTTGGGGCAAGTGACCATAATTCAATTCATTTTAAAATAGTGATGGAAAAGGATAGACCAGATTTAAAAGTTGAAGTTTTAAATTGGAGAAAGGCCAATTTTGACAGTATTAGGCAAGAACTTTCGAAAGCTGATTGGAGGCAGATGTTCGCAGATAAAGGGATGGCTGGAAAATGGGAAGCCTTCAGAAATTAGATAACAAGAATCCAGAGAAAGTACATTCCTGTCAGGGTGAAAGGAAAGGCTGGTAGTTATAGGGAATGCTGGATGACTAAAGAAATTGAGGATTTGGTTAAGAAAAAGAGGAAGCATATATCAGGTACAGACAGGATAGATTGAGTGAATCCTGAGAAGAGTATAAAGAAAGTAGGAGTATACTTAAGAGGGAAATCAGGAGGGCAAAACAGGGACATGAGATAGCTTTGGCCAATAGAATTAAGGAGAATCCAAAGGGTTTTTACAAATATATTAAGGACAAATGTAACTAGAGAGAGAATAGGGCCCCTCAAAGATCAGCAAGATGACCTTTGTGTGGAGCCACAGAAAATGGGGGAGATGCTAAATGAATATTTTGCATCGGTATTTACTGTGGAAAAGGATATGTAAGATATGGACTGTAGGGGACATCTTGCAAAATGTCCAGATTACAGAGGAGGAACTGCTGGATGTCTTGAAACGGTTAAAAGTGGATAAATCCTCAGGTCCTGATCAGGTGTATCCGAGAACTCTGTGGGAAGCTAGAGAAGTGATTGCTGGGCCTCTTGGTGAGATATTTGTATCACCGATAGTTACGGTGAGGTGCCGGAAGACTGAAGGTTGGCAAATGTGGTGCCACTGTTAAAGAAGGGCGGTAAAGACAAGCCAGGGAACGATAGACCAGTGAGCCTGACCTCGGTGGTGGGCAAGTTGTTGGAGGGAATCCTGAGGGACAGGATGTACATGTATTTGGAAAGGCAAGGACTGATTAGGGATAAAAAATGAGGTCTGCAGATGCTGGAGATCACAGCTGCAAATGTGTTGCTGGTCAAAGCACAGCAGGCCAGGCAGCATCTCAGGAATAGAGAATTCTCTATTCCTGAGATGCTGCCTGGCCTGCTGTGCTTTGACCAGCAACACATTTGCAGCTGATTAGGGATAGTCAACATCATTTTGTGTGTGGGAAATCATGTCTCACAAACTTGATTGAGTTTTTTGAAGAAGTAACAAAGAAGATTGATGAGGGCAGGGCAGTAGATGTGATCTATATGGACTTCAGTAAGGCGTTCAACAAGGTCCCCCATGGGAGACTGATTAGCAAGGTTAGATCTCATGGAATACGGAGAACTAGCCATTTGGATACAGAACTGGCTCAAAGGTAGAAGACAGAGGGTGGTGGTGGAGGGTTGCTTTCAGACTGGAGGCCTGTGACCAGTGGAGTGCCACAAGGATCTGTGCTGGGCCCTCTACTTTTTTCATTTACATAAATGATTTTGATGCGTGCATAAGAGGTACAGTTAGTAAGTTTGCAGATGACACCAAAATTGGACGTGTAGTGGACAACGAAGAGGGTTACCTCAGATCACAACAGGATCTGGACCAGATGGACCAATGAGCTGAGAAGTGGCAGATGGAGTTTAATTCAGATAAATGCGAGGTACTGCATTTTGGGAAAGCAAATCTTAGCAGGACTTATACACTTAATGGTAAAGTCCTAGGGAGTGTTGCTGAACAAAGGGACCTTGGAGCTCAGGTTCATGGCTCCTTAAAAGTGTAGTCGCAGGTAGATAGGATAGTGAAGAAGGCGTTTGGTATGGTTTCCTTTATTGGTCAGAGTATTGAGTACAGGAGTTGGGAGGTCATGTTGTAGCTGTACAGGACATTGGTTAGGCCACTGTTGGAATATTGCATGCAATTCTGGTTTCCTTCCTATTGGAAAGATGTTGTGAAACTTGAAAGGGTTCAGAAAGATTTCCAAGGATGTTGCAAGGGTAGGAGGATCTGAGCTACAGGGAGAGGCTGAACAGGCTGGGGCTGTTGTCCCTGGAGCATCGGAGGCTCAGGGATGACTTTATAGAGGTTTACAAAATTATGAGGGGCATGGATAGGATAAATAGACAAAGTCTTTTCCCTGGTGTCGGGGAGTCCAGAACTATAGGGCATAGGTTTAGGGTGAGAGGGGAAAGATATAAAAGAGACCTATGGGGCAACTTTTTCACACAGAGGGTGGTACGTGTATGGAATGAGCTGCCAGAGGACGTGGTGGAGACTGGTACAAATGCAATATTTAAGAGGCATTTGGATGGGTATATGAATAGGGAGGGTTTGGAGGGATATGGGCCGGGTGCTGGCATGTGGGACTAATTGGGTTGGGATATCTGGTCGGCATGGACAGTTTGGAACGAAGGGTCTGCTTCCATGCTGTACATCTCTATGACTCTATGACTCTATGACACAACCAGTTATAAACAATTCACTTTGTGCAGACGCTACAGTTGAATCTGTTAGTCTATTGCCAATGGTTTTGTTGAACAGGAAAATAAATGCTGACGGTGGAGAGCAAGAGTTGCAAATGTTAACTAGTGACTTGGAAACTCTTTGTATTAAACTAGGTGACGGCTGCATTACTTCAATAATAAAATCAATTTATGTTCCAAGACAGGTTTGCGGGATATTAAGTTAGCTCCAATTACTGTGTTAATAGGACTGGACAGATAAATGCAGAAGTATAGTACTGCTGATCACCCACTTGACCTTTCCTTTCGACATAAGCCTCTGGAAGCGTGGTTCAGCTAGTTGAACAGGCAATTAACAAAACCCTGAACTGCACACCTTCAACCCCAAAGAAGAGTTCAGCCATTACCTTTGGCATTTATCATTTTGTAAACTGCAGTTGAACAAAAATAAGCGCGTCCCGAATTCTGAATATTGCCTGTTTTGTGTGGATAGTGCCTTTATAGTTTAGAATGATTATTGGATTAAAAGAATTATCTCTGTAATATTTAATATGATATTGGCTGTTTTAGAAGTTTAGTGCAATGGATAAGTTGGATTTTTGTTGTGTATTATTTTCCTAAATTGAGATTGTGGGCAGATGCTGACATCATAATAGAAGTAATTAATTTTGTCTTTTATCAACAACCAGAGTCATTCCAAATCAACTTGTTTTTCACTTAGTGTGTTGTGATCAACAGCATATTGTTAAAGGTCAGGAATGTATTGAATATATCTATATGAAGTTACATTATTAATGGATATCATTTTCTTATAAATTGTGTTTATATATAACATATGATTGAATGTAATGTTCAATATGCCATTTAAGAATTGCTTATTTTCTTGCTAAACTGAAAAATAAGATGGCTGTTCTAAATAATGTAGGTATAGTTTCTGTACTTTTAATATTTATAAACAAATATAAAACACTCACCAAAGGGTTTTCACATTAAACATATAGTACACCACAAACATTATCATATTACAATTATTTTTACCAAACACCTTGAAACTTCATATTATTGATATAATCGATTAAATCTTCAAAAATACATTTTCTGGCTTTTGTCCCAAGAAAGCCCTCTTCCTCATTGCAAAAGACAGTTTATAGCCCCTGTTGGCAGGAGTCCATCTCTTTTGTATGGCCTGTTGATCTGTAGCAGTTCCAAATGAGAAGTAGAATTGCACTAAGTGCTTCAACATTAAAATAGTCAACAGAGGCTGAATGCCTTACTTCTCTTCTTGCTTGCATTTTGAGTAGTGAACAGAGGAATACTGAGTTGTGTGCGTTGGACATATATGGTCTGGAGCTTAAAAGAATGAGAGATAATTTCATTGAAATATAAAATACTGGAATTGATATTGTAAAGAATTTTGGGTTTTTTTTGGTTGAGTCTAAAACTAGTGGGCCTAATCTCAGGATAAGGCATTGATCATTTAAGAATAAAATGAGGAGGAGGAATTACTTCAAAGTGTTGTGTTACTTTGGATTCTCCACCTCAGAGAACTGTGAATTGTTTGTCATTGAATATATGCAAGATTGAGAGAGGGAGAGAGAGAGAGAGAGAAATATATTTGAATTCTACTGGAATCAATGTTATTGGTGGGAAAATAGAATGAGGACAGCCTTGATGGATAGTGTTGATTTATGTTGTTTCTAATTGCGATAAAAGAAAATAGATAGAGTCATAGAGTCATACAGTATGGAAACAGATTCTTTGGTCCAACTTGGCCATGCTGACCAGATATCCTAAATTAATGTAGTCCCATTTGACGATATACAGATTCTGTCCCAATGAGATATTTGAGCTACTACCAAAACCACTGCAATGGGAGGACTTTTGAGGATCCCAGCCCCAGTCTCAAGACATATTAATTGGTTCTTTCATGTCATTCAATTATCATCTCCCATGGTCTTTGAACCCAGGGATTCTCCAGCAGCAGATAGAAGGTCATACTGTCAGCAGATGGAGATATATCTGAAGGTCTGAATGGCCCATAACTGTGATCAACGTTTTTCCATCTTTTGTTGAATTAAGACCATTTTATCTAGCGTTGATAATAGAGAAATACACACCACCCAATGTAATGATGTCATGAGGCCTTGGAGGAGATCATAAGATCTCATGAAGGACAGAACTAAGACTGAGTCCTCTTGATAGTTTTTGACGTATTACAGAGTCGTTTGTTGGCAGCACACCAATACACGGTGATCAGTGTGGAATCTGAAGATTTAATTTAGCAACGCTTGTACTAAAGTGGCAAAGATGCTGGTAACCAGAAAGATTCAAGGCAAATCAGATCCTGCTGATTGCTGAGGACAATGAACCTCAGAATACTTTATGGCAGCACTCAACATTGAAGAATATTTCAAAGGATGATGAAGCATTTCAGTCTCGATAAGAGACACAAATGAACAGCAGAATTCTGCAGCTCCAAGGGCAGAGGTACAAGCTGCATTGTGTGGCACTGGTGTTTAGGAGATGGAGTTTAGCGCATGAGCAAACGGACATTGCAAATTACATGAATCAAGCGTAAAAAATCCCTTGTACAGTAGAGAAATGTTAAATAGTGCAGTGAGTCAGGCTGAAAAGATAATAATTAAAAAAACCTCAAGTTGAGTGTACCACCAGAGTACATGGTTACCCTGATGCATGGTCAGAACAAAATGGAAATAATTGAGCCAGTAGAGAAATTTGCATAATCCAGGAGCAGAGAGCAGTCTTAGTCATTTAAAACTAACAAGTTTTGGGATATATTATAAAGTGAGCAATTCTGGACAAATACAGATATTTTTCTGGTGATTCCATCATAGCCACAAAAGGCATCAATATAACTGTAAAAGATGGGAAATCCTCCACGAAAGCTGCAAAGAGCAGGAGACCTCTCTAGAGCATCAGTAAAGCATATGTCAACAGCTGTTTCCTCACAGTAAACAAGTCTTTAAAGAATATAAAATAATTAATCATGCTAGGATGTGAATCACGTGGCATCATAAATAATTTTAGAGATGAAACAACCCAAACTCAAAATTTGACAACTCAGTGAAAGCAATTCTTCAGGCATGAAATAGCTTCTAAAGTGGATAGTCAGTCAGAAGTTGAACAAGTAAACACACTTGTATACAATTGGAAGTATGGCAGATGATGTCATTGCTTGTGAAAGGATTAAAGATGCATTCAAAGAGGTACTGATGCCTTGACAATTACTTGAATCTCCAAACATATCCAATTTGTGGACACTGCTATGGAAGGAAAGCTCCACTTTATCAATCTCAGCCTCCACCTCTATCGCCACCTCCCCTCATTTCCAGACTGATGACATTAGTCCCATTTGTGCAGATGCTTCTGTTGAGTTTTACAGTCAAAGTGGGCCATGTCTGCCCACGTGCTGTGGCTATTTGGAATTATGGATGTTTGCTCCAGATTGTAAAACTACAGATCACTTTTAGAAAATGTGCTGAAACAAATACAGCCATATGAAAGCAAAAGATCCAAGAACTATCCGTACAGATGTGAATAAGGAAAAACCGTCTCCAGTAGAAAACAAAGTTTACCAAGTGGAAATTGGTCAACCAGACCAAGCAATTTTGTAAGCTGACATTTATGTCAATGGGGGTCTCACCAATTTCAAATTAGGTACAGGAACAAGTATTACGATATCATCGGGTAATCAGCCTTGGTTGAAAAAAACACAAAAGCAGAAGTCCCTGAGATTAACTTTTTGGGAATAGGAAATTTCTATCGTACTGTCGATGAATTTGAAAACTGTGATTATACTGGTTTGGCAGAAATGCTTTCTACTGCAATTAACACTGATGACAGTTAGTTTCCTAGTGCCAACAGACTCCAGGAAGAACTGCAAGCAAAGCCACTGCAACTGAACATTATCTTTCACTCCATGAGAAAGCTGAAACTCATCAGCAAGTTGAGGTTAAGTGTTGACTTACTTCAGCAAACATCTGCAGATGAATTGGAAACAAAAAAAACATACAAACTGTGGGGCACAACTAGATGGAAGATAGCACAAGGAAGAGACGTGCAATGTTTAAGGTTTCAAGACACTGCAAAGAAATAAGTGCCTAATCGAACTGGGATGATTTCCTCGGTGAAAGAGGTTTAAAGGTGCTTCACTACAGAAGAGAACCAACCTCAGACCATCAAGAATACACTCTAAGACCTTCTTCCCAACAAATTATCTTTCATCCAAGTAGTAAGAGAATGTATTTCAGGAGAATAATGAAGCTTCTTGATCATCTGAAATTCTAAATTCAGAGACTTAGGGAGTGTGGGGGTGGGGGATGGGGAATGCAGGGGAAGGGAGATGAGGTAATGGCAAGTGACATTATATAAACAAATATATAACAATAATAGTTATCATAAACATTTTAGGGGAAAATTTTGTATATGCATCTGAAAAGGCTAACACACTTGATTGAATGCAATAAGGAGCACCTCGCATGAGATTATTTCATGAGAATTTGCTGGGAGGGAAAAGCAGAATTTCATGGGAGACCGACCTAAGATGAGGCCTTTCCCAGAGTAATTGCAGGAAAGTAGCATTTACACTGATAACGAGTAAGAAGTTGCAGAGATGCATTAACTTAAGTATTGATAAAAGGACTCTTTAGATCAGAAAATGGCTACCATCAAAATTATTATATTATGTAAACCTCTTAAGAATCCATACATTTAGAAGATACTGATGGCAGTACATGCAACAGGATATGCCAGGAAAATATGCATATTCTATGAGGTCCACCAGGCTGACCTTGTTATAAGCATGACATCCCTCCCCTTCTGAGTCTGAAGATATAGGCTGGTACTTTTTCTTGTAGCTCCTCCTGGGGTGTTTCAGCACCAGGTCAGGTTGCTCCAACTCTGCCTCTGATATGGGCACCGTGTAGTGCACAGTAACTTGCCTCTTGCACCGGATCATCTCGGAAGAAATTCATTCTATTCTTCAAGTGACAAAGAAGTTGAGGTGGTGACATCCACTCAGATTCAAAGGTATCTTCAATGCTTGATGGAGAGAGAGAATCCATGTGTTTCACCAGCTTTTCTGACTGTTCAGGTTTTGCTCCTGCCCAGTTTGCAGCTTTCATATAGTCCACATGCTTGTTCAGGACTGTCGCATCTTGCTGAACGTCATATGTCACTGGACCTGACCTCGCGTCGACCATCCCTCTTACCAATGCAGGACTATTCCCTGTGGTTTCTACACTTCATCACCTGAATTAAACTGCTTATCTCACTTGACAGAGTATTGTGTCTGACATTAACGTTCCTGATGCCGTTTCATCCTTCACCCCACCCTCGCCCACAAAGTCAAGGTCAATCAGATGTGCAGAGTCTTCACTCCATTAGCAACTCCGCTGGAGCTATCGCTGTAGTTCTATGAGAGGCGATTCTATAATCAGTTCGGGCTCTTTCTGCCAGACCATTGGACGATGGATGGTGTGGAGCTGTCCTCACATGTCAAATAGCATTCGACTTCAAGAAATACTCAAATTTCCCACTGGTAAACAGAAGCCTACTATCTGTGACCAACATTTCTGGAAGTCCATGTATTGCAAAGGATGCATGCAGTTTTTCTCTTGTCCTTCCCATGTTTGATGAATGAACTCTATGCACATTCAACCCATTTGAGTACGCGTCCACCATGACTAAGAACATTCAGCCCATAAAAGAACTTGCGTAGTCGAGGTGTAACAAAGTCCAGGGTTTACCTGGTCATTCCCAAGAATGTGGGAGAGCTGTTGGTGGTAACTTGTGTCCTTGTTGGCACTCTGCCCCACCAACGTGGCTCTATCTACATCCAATCATGGCAAGCAGACATAATTTCTCACTAACAGCTTCATTTTGGAAATCCCTTAATGATCCTGGTGGAGTTCAGCTAGTATCTGGCAGCAACCTTTGCTCAAGATAATCACTGTTGCTCCACACAGTAATATGCCATCTTCCATTATGGCCTGGTCTCTCTGGGCCAAAATGTTTCAGTTCTCGCTATGACAATCTTTGGTTTCCTCCATAACTATCAGCTGTTTCAGTTTTGCCAGGACCAGATCTTTCTGCCACCAAAATCTGATATTGTCAGATGTGACTGGAATTGTATCCAAAATATTTAAAACCCTTACGGGACTCTTCCCGTGAATGGTACCACTGCCGATGTATCTGCCAACACCTTAAAGGATGAGAGCTTTCTTCACTTCCCTGAAAGCTATGGCTTAGCTACATGATCATTTCCAAAGCTGACCCTTTTTTAGTTGTTGATGCAAAGGTGCCAGGATGGAGGCTAGGTTATGTCTGAATGTTTTATAGTAATGCACAAGCCCAAGGAAAGACCGAAGTTCTGGTACAGATTTGGGAGCCATGGCAGCTTTGATCACTCTCAATTTATCTTTCAACTATTGTAACCCATTGTTATTGATTCTATAGCCTAAGTAGGTCACTTTGGATGCCTGGAACGCACATGTTTCTCTCCTAAGACATATGCCCACCTGGGAGAAATGTCTAAGAATTGTATCCAAATTTTATAAGTGCTCTTTATTGGTTTTCCCTGTTAGTAGCACATCATCCAGATAAATAGCGATCTGGGGTAGCCCTTGCAAGATGTTCTCCATACTCCACTAAAATATTGCTGACGATACCTCAGATGGCTGTCTCGTATGTTGGTATAAATCCTTATAGCGTACTACAGGGAAACCTCATCTAACTGCAGTAGCAAATATGGATGGCTCATTGTCCAGCTTTGTGAAGGATAGCCTCCGACCCATCAGCTTTGCATATATGTCATTTATGCAAAGGATTGGGTATTTATCCAGCTGCAAAACAAAGTTTATCATTTGTTTAAAATCCCCACAAAGGCAAAACAATCTGTTGTGCTTTACAGTCGGTATGATTGGTGCTGCTCATTCTGCAAGCTGGACTGCCTTGATGATTCCTTCACACTCCAGCTTTCTGATTTCTGCTTTTCCTTTTGCCAGTAAGGTAAGTGGCACTGGGCAAGCCTTGCAGAATCATGCACTTGCTTCCTGATCAACATGCAAGGTGGCCTTGGCTCCTTTGATGGTCCGTAGATCTTCCTGAAAAGCTTCTGGCTATTTAATTAGGAACTCATTCAGGCAGCCATTTTCTAATCAAAAAATGTTGAGCCAAACTAGGTGAATCTTTCTCAACCAATTTTGCCCCATCAGACTTGGGCCCAAGCATTTTATTATAATCAGTGGGAACTGAACCAGGTGCTTCTTATGGGAGACTGGAACCACAGTTGTACTCTTAATCTGTAAAGATACCCGACTTCAGGTTCTCAGTCTAGCCAAGGTCTTATGCAAACTTAAGGGTTTGGAGTCCAAAGTGAATTTTGTTAAGACTGTTTCTGCTGTGGTTCTGAGTTGCTAAGCAATTGAACTGTTCCAAACCAGATATAGATGAATATTCCACAGTGTTCACTCTCCTGGATATCTGCCTATGAGTTATCTTACTCAATTTAAGTCTAGTGTGACTCTTTTGCTGCCTTGAGACCACTTACCGTGGCAACTGCAACAGCTTGCCTGCCGGACCTTGAAGAAAATGTTCGGCGTTTGGCTGAGGCTTGGCTTTGTTTTGGGATTTAGCTGCGGGTTGTTCAAAGTAAGTTCTGAGTGAGGCTATACAATTGCCTTCATTCAAGTGGTGTTCCTCAAGCTCAGTCAGACTGGCGAGGGTGTTCACTCCCATCGGAATAACCTGCAACTCATATGCTCCACTTGTCGCATTTTCCAATGATAAAGCCAGCTGTAGTGCCTGCTTGAATTCTAGTTGGACTTCAGCTAGTAGGCACGTTTACATGGTTACATCATTAATCCCCCATTCCAAACAGTCTCAGCTTCTCAGTAAGTGTTAACCCAAGGTCACATGCCTCTGCCAGCCATCTTAATCTAGTCAAAAATCTTGATGCAGATTCCCCTGATTCTCAAATTGTAAATTAAAACGATAGCATCTCAGAATTAGAGGAGGCTTGGGGTTATAATGTTCCTTAACTAAATCCATCAGCTTTTGGAAGGGTTTAGTATCTGGTGCCTCTGGGAATGTCGTGCCTCTAATAACTGAAAAAGCTGCAGGTCCACAAGCTGTCAGGAGAAGTCTTCATTGATTCTCATCTGCCCCAATGTCATTTGCCCATAAAAAGTATCACATTCCACCCAGTGTTCAATGGCAGAACCAAACGAGTCCAGCTTCCCAAGTAATAGCATGATGCCAGAAATGCTTACCCCAACTCAAAGATGGTTGTTGCAAGTGAATTTCTTCAGGAGTGTGTTTCAGTCTTGTTGCCACTGAAATGACACCACAGTCATCAAGTCACCTTTTATGTACATGTGAAAATTCCTTGACACTGGTCTAACTCCTTCAGTACCAGATGTCAGAGTGAATAGGATGTCTGGCATTCCTGATCTTATCTGTCAGCCAGGGCTCCCTGATTGGACCAGATTAACAGCTCTAATCAGGGAACTCACATTCTATGAGACCCACCTGGCTGACCTTGTTACGATTACTACAGTGTATAGTTATCAAGGTAGACCTTGGGTACATTTGTACGGACTGTTCCCTATTGATACAAAATGTCTTGGTATGTGGAAAATTGTGAAAGTAGTGCTATCTTCTCAGGTAGACATTGTTACACCATAAACATATCCTGGCCAGCTTGACCTATAACTTAAAAACTTGTAAACTTGTATAATTTTGCTTCTTCTCTCTTAATGTAATATTTTACTGCAGGCCTGGGCATTTTATGGCCCGGGGGCCATATCCAGCCCTTTGGTTGTTCCTGTCCGGCCCGCATGAGGTCAGTCTTACATTAGAACGTAAATGATAAAGTATTTACACCATGCACACAATACAACTGTGTTGCTTTTGTTTTGAAAATAATGTTTTTTTTGTTTACGTATGAACACACATGTTTGTGTATGTACGTGCGTGTGTGAACAGCTAAAAGTGATGCTTGCTGGCTCGCCCTCAAAATGCCAGCTCACGCCGTGACAAATTATGCCATATCCCACAAAATCACCAGAAACAGTAAACTGTTTTCTAATGGAGAGTTTATTAAGGAGTGCTTGTTGGACTCTGCAAATGAGGGGCATTTAAGAATGTGCCCCTCTCCCGATGTACTGTAACGAGAAGGATTGGGGACATCACGAGAAATCTGGAGCTTCAGCTGCAGCACAGAGCGGTCAACTTTGACTTTTTTTCCTTGGCTTTGGATGAGAGCTGCGACATACATAACACCGCCCAGCTACTCATCTTCGTACGTAGGATAAGTATGGACTTTAAAATCACGGAGGAGCTGGCAGCCATGCAGTCAATGAAAGGAACAACAACTGGTAATGATTTGTTCACGGAGGTAAATGCATGTTTGGACACTTTGGGACTAAAATGGGACAAGCTGGCGTATGTGACAACGGATGGTTGTCCAAATCTGATGGGAAAAAATGTTGGACTCTTAAAGAGAATGCAGGATAAAGTGACAGAAATTGACCCTGAACAGAAATTGGTATTTTTGCATTGTATTATACATCAGGAAGTGTTGTGTAAGTCGGTGTTAAAAAATAACCATGTGGTTGATGTTGTAACTAAAATAGTTAACTTCATCAGGGCAAGAGCTTTGAATCACAGGCAGTTTGTTGCACTTTTGGAGGAAAATGAGACTGAACATCGTGACATAGGCTGCCACACGGCTGTCAGGTGGCTCAGCCTGGGCAAAATGCTGAAAAGTGTATGGGACCTGAGAGAAGAGATTCAAGATTTCTGTGTGAAGAAAGGGAATGGCATTCCACAGCTTTCAGATACAGACTGGATTGCAGACCTTGGTTTTGCTGTTGATGTGACTGCACTTATGAATGAACTAAATGTGAAACTGCAGTGCAAGGTCCTTTTTGTGCATGAAATGTACAACATGGTGAAGGCTTTTGTGAGAAAGTTGCAGCTTCTCTCAAGCCAAATGGAGGACAACATTCTCAGCCGCTTGCCAACACTGAAGGAAGCTGCACCTTCAGCTGATCACCTCCACAGGTACTCATCTATGTTAGAAGCACTGCATGGTGAATTTTCAAGACAACTTCAAGACTTTAAAATGGTTGAGAATGAAATGCACATGATTTTTTTCCCCATTTACATGCGATATGGAGAATACACCTAGTCATGTTCAGCTTGAACCCATTGACCTGCAGTCTGACACACTTCTGGCAGAGTACTTTAGGTCAGTCTCATTACTTGATTTTTACTCTTCCCTCAAAGAGGAGAACTTTCCACACATGAGGAGGCATACTCAGAAGATTCTAGTCCTCTTTGGATCTGCCTATATATTCAAACAGACATTCTCAGTGATGAAGTTCAACAAATCCAAATACAGATCCTCTATCACGATGATGATCACATTTCAACTGTCCTTCGCATATCCACCTCAGACATTCAACCAGATTTCAGTGCACTTGTTCAAGCCCAAAACAGACTGAATTTTTCTCACTAAACAAGTAAAATGAACTGAAAAACATCAAAAGCACTTATTGCTTTTTGTATAGAGTTGTTTGTTGTTTGTAATACTGAACAATAATGAAACAACTTTTCATTATTGGTTTGTGAGATTAACATGTTAAAAATAAAATGAAATACTGAAATTATTGTTTTTACTGTTTATTTCTTCTATATTTGACCTACTCCACAATTTCATATCTTTATTGTAACAGAATATCCTTATTCTTTTGATTATAAGTTTGAGTGCAAAACAATATAATTTAGTACTTTTTACAATGGGAGAAAATTAATACTGAGCAGAATTATGTTCAACTTATTATAGGTTCGGCCGTCCAACACAACTCAGGTTTCTCATGTGGCCCCTTGGAAGAATTAATTGCCCACCCCTGCCTTACTGCATTTGCCTTTCAATTTTCTTAAAGTAAAGACTTGCTGGCAGTGTCACAGATTCATCATACAGTGTAGATTTCCCAGAATGGACACCATGAATTAAATTGCAAGGGGAGATTATTGAAATTCGAGTGACGTTTCCTAGAATATAGAAGGTAATGGGTCAATTGATCTAAATTTGTAAAATATTAAAGTGAACAGAGAAAATATTATAGAGGGCAACCTTTATAAATTAAAACTGGACTTGCAGGAATGAAATTAGAAAATACTTCCATGTCCTATTTGTGGTTTATGTTTTGCATTGCTTTTTGCAAATCATAATTAGTGCTGGAGGAATTTTAAAATTCAAATCTGACATTGATAGATTTTTGATAATCAAAGTTATTAAGAGATATGGGGCAAAGATAGATTATGTGGGATTAGGATACAGATCAGATCTAATGTCATTGAGTGCAGAACACTCTTGAGGGACCATGCATTCTACTTTTTCCATAACTCCTGGATCTCTCTCCTGTAATCCTGCAACACTTTTAACTGTTGACTATGTGCTGATTCTTGATTCTTTAAAATCACACCCATACTAGCTATGAACATGCAATAACATTGGGCAAGAAAATTCCAGGTAGTTCACCAGAACTATCCCATGCTATCCAGTTGCAATTGCGGATAACACTGCAGTACCCACCACGAGACACAAAATCAACTGGGAGAAGCTGAGCAAAGAAAAATATCCTGGACCAATTCAGGGGGAAAAGTTGGAGACTTTCCTCCCTGACCTTCAAGGCTAATCAAAATTAATCGTCAAAAATACCACCTACCCCGACAGGCAAAATCTCACTTCTCCAGCACTGAATTCAGCCACAGCGGGAAAATGGTCAGCCCTGATTTGTACAAAAAAACGTGAGGCTGAATTCACTGAAATAGCCAGAAACCTGGATCATAAATCCATTAACCTCCAGGAAAGGAGAACGTCCTGTTATCTAAAGTAACATCAAGGCATTGGAAACACTCAGTTGGTCAAGCAGCATCTATCGAGAGAAACAGAGTCAATATTTCAAATGGATCATTCAGCTTCACCCCCAGCATTTTTGTGTGTATTTCAGATTTTTAGTCTCTGCAGTATTTTACTACTGATATCTAAATTTGTCCTATTCTTATGTCATTTATGCAAGTTTCCTAATTCTAAACAATCTCATTTAAATACTCCATCAACATGATTTGCCCAATACCTTAATTATTTTAAAGATCTTAATCAAATCTTAAATCAGAAGAACCACCTCTCTACTCCTATAATATTATTCCATCAGTATAAAATGTCACTTGTCTCAAATACCTCTTTTTCAAAATAAGCATGTTACATTTTGAACAGTCTATCCTCCAGAATGCTGACGATGTTTTTGATTATTTGCCTAGAACAGACATTACAAAATGTTCATTTGTCATTGGACTGAATTTCACTGACCAGGCTGATTGCTGATTGCAAATTCCCCTCTATGGTAAACCACCTCCTTGATCTATTGAAGTCCATGTGATGTAGGTTCACTGACAGTCCAGCTTAGGATGGAATTCCAGGAGTTTGGCTAAGAGTCAATGATGGAATGGTGATAAAATCTCAAGTAGGCGAGGGAGAAATCACGGACTCTCGTGCTGCTCCTGGCCTAACCTAAGCACAATGACCCAACCCCGACCCAATACCACAAGCCGCTTAGAGCCCCAGTTCTCGACAGTGACCATCACAAAGGAGAAAGTACTAGGGAAGCTGAAAGGTCTGCAGGTGGATGAATAACCCGGACCAGATGGATTACACCCTAGAGTGCTGAATGAGATAGTTCAGGGGATTGTAGAGGCATTGGTGGCGATCTTTCAGGAATCACGATAGTCAAGGAAGTTCCCAGAAAACTGGAAAATGACACATTATTTGTGTGTTTTAGAATGGAGAGTGGCAGAAGACATGGAACTACAGGCAGATTAGCCTGACCTCAGTCGCTAGTAAGATTTTAGGGTCCATTATTAAGGTTGGGATTGCAAAGTACTTAGGAGTGCATGGTAAAATAGGGATGAGTTAGCACAACTGTGTCAAGGAGTGGTTATGCCTGACAAATGTGTTAGAATTCTTTGCGGAGGTAATGAGGAAGTTAGACAAAGGAGAGTCAATGGACATTGTTATGAAGTTGAAGGCATGTACTGTACCTTTAAGAGAGAGTGAATGCTGTTCTGAACTGAGAGATTTCAAGCTGCTGTGCATACAATGAGATGGCAGCCCTAGAGTGTACTAGAAAATTGAAAATATGTAACACTTGGCTGTGAAATGGATGCCAGTGTTTTGGGTGCTGTTTTGACAACAACTTGAATTTAACCAATCAGTTGGAATTTATTGTTTTGCCAGCATCAAACCAATGAGATGATCTGATGTTGGGGGGGGGGGGGGGGGGGGATGCGGTGGGGGGATATAAAATGTGGATCTTTTGAAAAGTGGTCAGAGACCAATTGCTGTTGAGACAGAAATGGTTGGAGAGCTAACATCTTGCTCTCCAAGAAATTAGGAAACACTCTCTATCAAAGGTACCTTTTCATATGAAACATTATCACAGTAAAATGAAAGAAGACAACCCAGGGAAATCTTCAGCCAGAAGAAGAAAGACACAGAAGACGACAGTGGCTGTGTGATTTTGAAAATGTTGATGTAATTTTAATAAGCGTCTTATTGGAACAGTATATTATTCTAGATTTGGAGGCAGATGGAAGGGGTGTGTGCTTAGAGTTGTGAATGGTTGCTGTTTAATGTTCACTTTTAGAGTTAGAAAATAAATTGATGTTTTTTTAAATAGGGAAATTCGGAAGTTCTCTGTCACTCATATTTTATCAGATTCCGAAGTGAGGTGAGCTTTTCTAGGTGTTTTGTTTAATTAACAGAGGGGTTCATCTCCATGACATAGCAACGTGATATATTTGGATTTTCAGAAGGCCTTAGACAAGGCACTACCCAGGAGACTACTAAATAGGATGAGAGCGCATGGTGTTAGGGCCTTAGGTAATGGTGTTGATAGATGATTGGTTGACTGGCAGAAGAGAATAGGGATAAAAGGGTATTTTTCAGGATAGCAGCTGGTGATTAGTGATGTGCCACAGGCGTCCATGTTGGGATCACAACTATTCATGTTATACATTAACGATCTGGATGAAGGATCTGAGGGCATTGTTGCTAAGTTTGAAAATGATTTTTGATAGGTGGAGGGACAGGTAATGTTGAGGAAGCAGGTAGGCTCTAAGATGACGGATAGCCAGGGGAGTGGGCAAAGAAGTGGCAGATGGGATACAACATGGTTATGTGCGAGGTTATACACTTTGCTAGGAAGAAAAGACATGTATACTATTTTCTAAATGGGGAAAGGCTTTGGAAATCTGAAGAGAAAGCAACTTAGAGTCCTAATTCAGGATTCTGTTAAGGTTAACATGCCAGTTCAGCTGGTGGTTAGGAAGGCAAATGCATTCATTTCAAGAAGAGCTAGAATGCAAGAGCAGAGATATACTGCTGAGGTTGTATGAGGCTTTGGTCAGCTGCACTTAGAAAATTGTAAGTAGTTTTGGGCCCCATATCTAAAGAAGCTGGCATTGGAGTGGTTCCACAGGAGACTTATGAGAATGAAGGTCTTGCCATAGGAGCAGTTGAGGACTCTGGGTTTGTACTCAATGGAATTTAATTGTATGAAGGAGGTATCTGATTGAAACTTACAGAATACTGAGAGACCTGGATAGACTGTACATGGAGAAGATGTTTCCATTAGTAGGAGAGATAGAACACAACATCACAGCCTCAGAGTGAAGGGATGACCCTTTAGAACTGAGATGAGGAGAAAATTCTTCACACAGAGGAGAGTTAATATATGGAATTCATGCTGCAATGGGCTGTTGAATCCAAGTCAATTGTGTATATTGAAGTCAGAGATAGATTAGTAAAGGGATCAAGGATTATGGGGAGAAGGCAGGAGAATGGGATTGAAAAATATAACACTATGACTGAATGATGGAGCAGACTTGATGTGCCGAATGCCCTAATTCTGCTCCTGTATCTTTGGTTAGCTGGCCCTAGTTTAAACCCAAGTGTCCTTGTTCTCAATCAGGATGGTATTAAACATTTAGGAAAACTTGCAGGTGATGATCTTCCCTTGTGTCTACTTCCCTTGTTTGTGAAGCTGATAGAGAGTGGATTTTAATTGTGCTGTCGGCTTTATTGAACTATAGTGTTCATCACTGTCCATTTAAGTAAAATCTAGATATGTTCATCATTTTCTAATCCTTAGGAAATTGTCTGAAATTTAGTGAATGTATTATTTACTGAAGATTGGAGATATTTCTACTTCTAGTTTATTTTAAATAGTCTTGAAAGTTATGCTTTACTGCTTGCAGTTCTTTCATGTTGTTGTCATTTATAGAACGTTGATGCTGTCTGTCAAGAGTGAAAAGTATCACCAAGTTAGAGAGAAAAGTGCTGGGTTGGTTAACTGTTATCAGGTACCTTTTAATGCCAAACCAAACCTCACCGACTTAATTGTTACTTTATAACCAACCTCCTAAAATAGAACAGGATCTGTGTGTAAAATTCTCAGCTTGAACTAAAGCCTATTACAATGGTCACATGGATTTCAATAATTACAACTGTTAGAGGTCTAGAAAATTCAGGATAAAATGAGTTAGGAAAGAAACCAATAATTATGAATAGTGAAACTGAGGAATTTGTAGCCTCCTGGTTTGAACCATGATATGATTTCATATTAGATTAGATTAGACTTACAGTGTGGAAACAGGCCCTTCGGCCCAACAAGTCCACACCGACCCGCCGAAGCACAACCCACCCATACCCCTACATTTACCCCTTACCTAACACTACGGGCAATTTTAGCTTGGCCAATTCACCTGACCCGCACATCTTTGGACTGTGGGAGGAAACCGGAGCACCCGGAGGAAACCCACGCAGACACGGGGAGAACGTGCAAACTCCACACAGTCAGTTGCCCGAGTCGGGAATTGAACCCGGGTCTACAGGCGCTGTGAGGCAGCAGTGCTAACCACTGTGCCACCGTGCCGCCCACATGTAAGGTAAAAAGGATTCCTGAGAAATGTTTAATGCTAATTCCACAGTTTAAAATAATAACTTACAGTCCACTGATCACTAGAGCAAAATAAGTATATTTTCAATTTTTGCAGGCTTTGATTTTGTTGCTGTGGGAATGAGCAGTTGCCTTGGTAACACATTTCCACACCTCAAGTTCTCAGTGTACAAAGAATTGTTTGATACAGTGAGGTAGATTGACACCTGGTTATCATTCTAGAGTGTAAGAACGTGCACATACATAACAATAAATATTTTAGGTAGAAGTATATGTTGGCAACAAATACTGAAAAATATGTACCTTTATCTATTAAGGACTAAAACTGGTCTTAGAAGATTAAGAAAGGGCCATGTCTATAAATCATATCTACACCTTCCCACAAGATTATATGCACACCCTCCCACCCCCAGGATTTCCCACCCCTCTCAATTTCCGCATTGTTGATGAACATTAAATTTTCACACTAAATTCTGCCCAATATTTTGTCAGACAATCCAAATTATTTTTTATAGTTTTAAATGCATCAGATAATCTTTTAACCCTATTGAGTAGACTTATAAATCACCTCATTTGTATCGCATGAACATGATGGAACATTAAATCTAGTTGAATACAAAGCAGATTGTCAGTACACCTACTTGCATCTATTGCCTGAAATGTGACAGGCAATACTCAGATCTGTGTCACATTATGTAGATTAAAATAGAATGAACTGAATAATGTGCAGCAACTGAAATGATTACTGTGAAGATTGAAATGTTACTTCTAGATATACTGAGATGGGCTAGGATGTAAACATTAAGTGCTAGACTTAATTGAATACTTAAGAAAGATGTTGTATAGTATGTTAAGTGGAATTCTGGTGAAGTAATTACAAAGCACCCTTCAAACTGCTAAGGTCATAAATTAAAACACCAATTTGCAGATTTCCGGATCTGCTAGCCATATATCTTCAAGGAAAATTATTACATTTCATTACCTGGCTTCCTGTTGAAATAGCTATGTGATAATTAGGGAGAAGTTTGTAGACAGTTTGCTTCTGGTAGCTTTAGAAAGATTTGCAGCTGTTTGTATTTAAATTAAAATCAAAATAAAGATTTGAATTCAGGTACATCTTTTCAAAACCTCAGGATGTTCCATGTGCATTGTAGCCAACTATGTAACTTTTAACAAATAAAAACAGAAACTATTGGAGAAACTTAGCAATGAAGAGAACAAGAGTTCATGTTTCAAATCCAGTAACCCATCTTCAGAAGGGTTCTGAAGAAATATTTCCAGGTCTGCTGAGTTTCTCTTGCAGTTTCTGTTTTTGTTTGTCTCTGATATCCAGCACCCACAGTTCTTTGTTTCATTTTAGTGTTATTTTTAAATTGTCTCAATTTTTAGAGAAAAAAGGGGAAAGAAATGCAAAGTACGATCATATGTATCAAAAATGAAAAAGGAAAATTTGCAGTAAGCACTTTCAATAGTGCAAGACCCACATTCATTATAAACATTGAGTTTCTGTTGACAGTGCAGTTTTATCAGTCAACCGAAGGTACATGTACATAAATAAAAAAGATCGCAGGAATATTTCCTTGGATTTGGCAACAGGTGTGTTGTGTTTATTTTTCTGCAACCTAATGCCTGTTTTTGTGCTAAGCTACACATCCTTGAAATAATGTTGGCTGAATTCCAAAAAGCACAGCAAAGTGGGTAGTATACCACTGTAGGTAAGATAGTTCTACGCATGTAATGTGACCTATTTAAAACATATTGGGTTGAAATTAAATTTTTTTTGGCTTTGTCTGAGCTGCATTAAGTATTTTGGAGGGATTGCTAACTTGTGTGACTTCTTGCTATATCTTATCAAAACTGCCTTATTAGCTACCTGCTTCACCCATGGTGCCTTTGCATCCAATTTTGGACCTGTCTTACCATGTGCCATTCCCAGAGCAACTCATAGATGTGGAGAAAGTGAGAACTGCAGATGCTGGAGATTGGAGCTGAAAATGTGTTGCTGGAAAAGCGCAGCAGGTCAGGCAGCATCCAAGGAGCAGGAGAATCGACGTTTCAGGCATGAGCCTTCTTCAGGAATCTGAAGACTCATAGATGTCCCAGCATTCCCCAGCATTCTTTGCATCCTTATCATCTTCAAATTTAGAAGAATGAGTGTGGATCTTAAAAAAACATATCTAAGGCTATAACGAGAATAGATAAGATTGAAGCAGAATGGTTGTTTTCATTGATGGGTGAAACTAAAACTAGGCAGCATGGCCTCAAAATAAGGAGGTGCAGATTTAGAACTGAGTTGAGGAGGAACTTCTTCACCAAAAGGATTGTAAATCTGTAGAATTCCCTGCCCAGTGAAGCACTTGAGGCTTTCTTGTTTAACATTTTGAAGGCAAAAATAGATTTTTGAACAGCAAAGAAATTAAGGTCATGGTGAGAGGATGGGTAAGTGGAACTGAGTCCATGAAAAGATTGACCATAATCTTTGTGAGTGGTGGAGCATGCTTGAAGGGCCAGATAGCCTACTCCTGCTCCTAGTTCTTATGTTTTTAAAAGCCTATTTTGCACCTGGACCAGTACAGTCAGTCTGGAGCATGGTTCATGACATTTGCCCCTTACATGGCAGACAGGGAGATTGGAACATGCCCCCCCCTCCCACCGCGCCCCCCCCCCCCCACCACCACTGTGGGCAGGGACCTGGAGATCCAGCTGGACAGCATGATGCAAAGATGGGTCTTTGCCTACCCCAGGACTAGCAGTGGAAGCCGCAACACTAGACCATGAGTTGATAAAGTCTGGCACTGGGAAAAGCACAGCAAGAAAGGCAGCATCTGAGGAGCAAAAGAGTCTTCTTGAAGGACCTTTCTTCAGGATCCTAAAGAAAGGTCCTGCCTGAAATGTTGACTCTCTTGCTCCTTGGCTGCTGCCTGACTTGCTTGCTTTCCCAGCGCGACGCTTTATCAACCCTGACTCTCCAGCATCTGCCGTCCTCACTTTATCCTAGTTCCTACTATACAAGACCATGCCAGCCTGGACAGAGGTTGCCACCCAAATTAAAGCAGTCTCACTTGTCTGGATAGCACTATAGGAAAATGGTCATTGATCTACTCCACAGTATTAGTGTGAGTGTCATTACCTGCTCTCATATAGCATGCTTATCCTGATCTGCCACTGCACCCATCTCCAACCAAGGCATATACCCTACCTCTCTCACTATTGCCTCCAATGTCTTCCATCTCTCACTGTCACTCATCTCAAGCCCCAGCTAACCCTAGCTGCTGTCTGTGCTCCCTATTCACTTGTTTGGGATAGTTCCTTAGCTGCGTCAACAGCAACAGCTATTCCACCCACTTTCATCTCCCTTAATAACCATCTCTCTCTCATTCCAGAAGGAAAACAGCCCACAATAAGGCCTAAAGCCTTAAGAGGCGTGGGGAGATGCTTGACATTTGGCTCCTCACCCCTTAAGTGGAGAGCATCCTGAGTTTGACGGCCCTGATGGCTGGCTGACTGACTGATTCAATCCCCCGGAACTGGTATCAGATGCTGTCCATGCCTTAATGTGCTGGATCCCCATGAGCGAAGGTTATTCCCCTTGATTTGGCTTATGATTGCTGACAGCCATAACAAGCTTCCTTACTTGGTGCTTATTCCAAAACGCAAGGCAGGACAGGAGTAATATAAACCTCGTATCTGTGGTTGAGGATGTGAAACAAGGAAACATGAGGTATCAAAATTCAATAAGTCTGAATGGAGAAAAGTATTTTCATTGCGAAAAGTTTTCAAGCTGCAAAGGGCTAACATTTTACGTTTGAAATGAATGATGCCAAACAACACCCCATAATGACATTCTAGATTAAACTCCTGCCTAAACAGTCACAGCAGGGATTGCATCGCTGAGTACTCTGGGATGAGCAGCAAGGTTTATGATAAGTGCAGATGGTTTGATATCATGAGTTCCACCTAAGTGAGTCTCAAAAGAGTGCTTTCTATATTTAGCATGCTCCCATAAGAAAAATTGCAATTCCTGGAAATAATAGTTTGTGTCGTTATCCCATCAAAAGTACTAAGCACTTGAAAAATAATTGCTTTTCTGGAGTAATTGTCACAACACTGATATATTATGTAAGACAACTGTAGGAGGGCTTATTTTCTTGGACAAAGAATTGCACATTTTTGATTTTTCAAAGTGAGGTGCCTATACATGAAATTGGAAGATATTTCCACTTTGCATGTTAACCTCAAAATTTAGCTTGTGTTTTGGCACTGAAAGTTCTTTTCTTAAGTACTTACAAGATGACTGTTGTGGCATGTATGTTCATTTCCAACCAAAAGGTCCACCAGATCAGTGATGACAGAGAGGGATAGAGAGGAGGTAGAGAAAGGGGTGGAGGAGTTGCATTACTGGTCAGTGAGGATATCACAACTGTGCTGAAAGAGGGCACTATGGAGGACTCAAGCAGTGAGTTAATATAGGCTTAGCTCAGAAATAGGAAGGTTGCAATAACAATGTTGGGGCTGTCCCACAGGCCTCCCAGCAGCGAGTGTGAGATAGAGGTAAAAATATACAGAGAGGCCATAGAAAGATGTAGGAGCAACAGGGTGATAGTGATAGGATATTTTAATTTTCCCAACATTAACTGGGATTCACTTGGTGTCAGAGGATTGGATGGAGCAGAATTTGTAAGGAGCATCCAAGAGGATTTTCTATATCAGTATGTAAGTAGTCCAACTCGTGATGGGGCCATACTGGACTTGGTGTGAGGAAATGAGCCTGGCCAGGTGATTCAAGTTTCAGTGGGGGGTTACTTTGGGAATAGTGATCACAGTTCCATAAGTATTACGAGACTCGTGGACAAAGACGGTAAGTAAAAGTGCTAAACTGGGGGAAGGCTAATGATACCAAAATTTGGCAGGAGCTGGGGAATATGAATTGGGAGCAGCTGTTTGAAGGAAAATCCACGTTCAATATATGGGAGGCTCTGAAAGAGAGGTTGATTAGAGTTCAAGAGAGATATGTTCCTGTGAAGATGAGGGATAGAAATGGCAAAATAAGGAAACCATGGATAACAGGTGAAATTGTGAAACTAGCTAAGAGGAAAAAGGATGGGTACTTAAGGTCTAAGCAACTGAAGACAGATGTAGCTTTGGAAGAATATCGAGAATATAGGACCAATCTGAAATGAGGAATTTAAGAGGGCTAAAATGGGTCATGGGGTATCCTTAGTGAGCTGGGTTAAGGAAAACCCCAAAACCTTTTATTCATAAATAAGAAGCAAAAGGGTAACGATGGAAAGGGTTGGCCCACTCAAGGACAAAGGAGGAAAGTTATGCATAGAGTCAGAGATAATGGGTGAGATTCTAAATGCATTGGTATTCACTGAGGAGAGGGACATTGTAGATGTTGAGGTTAGGGATGGATCTTTGACTACTCTAGATCAATTCATCATAAGGAGGGAGGAAGTGTTGTGTATTCTAAAAGGCATTAAGGTGGACAAGTCTCGAGGACCGGATGGGATGTATCCCAGTCTACTTAGGGAAGCGAGAGAGGAAATAGCCAGGGCCTTAACTTACCGACTCAGGCGATTGACTGTGTGGAGTTTGCACATTCTCCCCGTGTCAGCGTGGGTTTCCTCCAGGTGCTCCGGTTTCCTCCACAGTCCAAAGATGTGCAGGTCAGGTGAATGGGCCATGCTAAATTGCCTTCTCGTGAATTGATCCTTCCATATCCGCCACAAATTCACCTGCACCTCCACACACATCATCTATTGCATCCGCTGCACCCGATGTGGCCTCCTCTATATTGGGGAGACGTGCCGCCTACTTGCGGAACGCTTCAGGGAACATCTCTGGGACGCCCGGACCAACCAACCCAACCACCCCGTGGCTCAACACTTTAACTCTCCCTCCCACTCCACCAAGGATATGCAGGTCCTTGGACTCCTCCATCGCCAGAACATAACAACACGACAGTTGGAGGAAGAGCGCCTCATCTTCCGCCTGGGAACCCTCCAACCACAAGGGATGAACTCAGATTTCTCCAGTTTCCTCATTTCCCCTTCCCCCACCTTGTCTCAGTCGATTCCCTCGAACTCAGCACCGCCCTCCTAACCTGCAATTTTCTTCCTGACCTCTCCACCCCCACCCCACTCCGGCCTATCACCCTCACCTTGACCTCCTTCCACCTATTCCACCTCCATCGCCCCTCCCCCAAGTCCCTCCTCCCTACCTTTTATCTTAGCCTGCTGGACACACTTTCCTCATTCCTGATGAAGGGCTTGTGCCCAAAACGTCGAATTTCCTGTTCCTTGGATGCTGCCTGACCTGAGGCGCTTTAACCAGCAACACATTTTCATGCTAAATTGCCCATAGTGTTAGGTAAAGGGGTAAATGTAGGGGAATGGGTGGGTTGCACTTTGGCAGGTCGGTGTGGACTTGTTGGGTCGAAGGGCCTGTTTCCACACTATAAGTAATTTAATCTAATCTAATCTTAACAGATATCTTTGCAGCATTCTTAAAAACAAGGGAGATCCCAGAGGACTGGAGAATTTCTAATGTTGTCCCCTTGTTTAAGAAGGGTAGCAGGGATAATCCAAGTAAATACAGATGTGTGAACCTGATGTCAGTGCTAGGGAAACTACTGAGATGATACCGAGAGACAGAATACATACCCATTGGAGAAAATGGGATTATCAGTGATAGGCAGCATGGTTTTGTGCAGGGAAGGTCATGTCTTACAAACCTAATAGAACTCTTTGAAGAGGTGACAAAGTTAATTGATGTAGATGTCATATACATGAACTTTAGTAAGGTGTTTGATAAGGTTCCCCATGGTAAGCCAGTGAAGAAGGTGAAGTTGTGTGGGGTTCAGGGAGTTCTAGCTAGATGGATAGAGAACTGGTTGGGCAACAGGAGACAGTAGTGGAAGTGAACTTCTCAAAGTGAAGACCTGTGACCAGTGGTGTCCCACAGGGATCCGTGCTGGGACCACTGTTATTTGGGACATGCATAAATGATCTGGAGGAAGATATAGTTGCCTTATTAGCAAGTTTGCAGATGACACTAAGATTGGTGGAGTAGCAGATAGTGATGGGGACTGTCAGAGAATACAGCAGAACATAGTTTGGAGAGTTGGACAGGGAAATGGCAGTTGGAGTTCAATCTGGACAAATGCAAGGTGATGCATTTTGGAAGATGCATTTCCAGTGTGTATTATACAGTAAATGGAAAAGTCCTGGGGAAAATTGATGTACAGAGAAATCTGGGTGTTCAGGTCCATTTTTCCCTGAAGGTGGAAATGCAGGTCAGTAGATTGGTCAAGAAGACATATGGTATGCTTTCATTCGTTGGACAGGGTGTTGAGTACAAGAGTTGGCAGGTCTTGTTACAATTGTGTAAGACTTTGGTTCAGCCACATTTGGAATACTGCATACAGTTCTGGTCACCACATTATCAAAAGGGTGTGGATGTTTTGGAGAGGGTGCAGAGGAGGTTCACCAGAATCTTGCTTGTTATGGAGGGTGCTAGCTATGAGGAGAGTTGAGTAGATTAGGATTATTTTCATTGGAAAGAAGGTGGTTGAGCGGGGGACCTGATTGAGGCCTATAAAATCATGAGAGGTGTAGTCAGGGTGGATAGCAAGAAACTTTTTCTCAGAGTGGAGGACTCAATTCCTAGGGGTCACGAGTTCAAAGTGAGAGGGGAAAGGTTTAGGGGAGATATATGTGGAAAGTTCTTTATGTAGAGGGTGGTGGATGCCTGAAATGCATTGCCAGCAGAGGTGGTAAGGGCGGGAACGATAGCATCATGTAAGATGTATCTAGACAGATACATGAATGGGCAGAGAGCAAAGGGATACAGGTCCTTAGAAAATAGACGGCAGATTTAGATAGAGGATGTGGATTGGCACAGGCTTAGAGGGCTGAAGGGCCTGTTCCTGTGATGTAATGTTCTTTGTTCTTTGATAGACACACAGGAATAGGTGGCAGGCAGTCTTTTGTGTAACAGCTATTCCATTTAATTATTATTGTTAACATTCCAATGCAACATACTCTCTGAATCACTGTTGACATGCAATGTATATCATTCAATCCTTCCTCACTTCATTGCTGTACATCACATTTTTTTTGGAGTAAGTACATTTATAGACCCAATGTATGGGTTGAGCTCTTCCTTTCAAGACTGTACAACAAGATATCACTGCTGAGGCAGTTCCTCAGGAATCACATGCAAGAGTCTTTTGATATAATATTTATCTAAGATGAACAATTTACAAAGAAAAAGCTGCTTAGGCATATTAGACACCACAAAAATACGAATAATTTCTTGCAGATAATCTTTGCAAAAAAAGATCATTGTGAGACTCATTTCAGGGACATATTTTTCCATATTGAAGAACTTGATCAATGCTATGATAGCCAGCTATTGAAATTGGGGGAAGCAGGGACCAGAGAGAATAGAAATTGATCTTAAAATATCTGATGTGAAAGACTATGGATAGCAAGACAGAAAATAAACCTTGTCGGATGAGCAGAAATCTTGGGAAGCAATTTTTTTCTTGTCGTTGTTACTTTCTGCACAGTTAGAAATCTATATTAACAGCAAGTTCAATCGGAATAGTTTCTATTGTTTACTATGTTAGTTATTATATAGATCCAATAATGCTGAACTTACCTGTGTGATTGCCATGCACTTTTAAAGCTGGTATTATTAGCATGGTTTTAGCCAGTAGAGGTTTTCCCAGATTGGTATTCTGATCTTTTGTACACACTTATTCCTTATCATTTATTGGTTCATGTATTTTCATCTTCAGGATTGTTTCTAATTTGGGTGATGGTGGAGAGGTTTCAGTGTGGCCAGGATAGGAGACTTAAGTGAGCTTAAAGACACGGTGGTCTTCATGCCTAGGCTGAGATTAAGGGAAGGCTGGTGTGAATGGGGAGTGAGGGGTGTCTACTGGGTAACACAGATTGGAGAGTATCTCTGCTGAGCCCAGGGTCCTAAAAAGGATATATCTCAGGAATCTAGGAGAAGAACTTGCCAGATTTTAAACCAGTTCATTACTCATCCTATCATCTGACAAAAGGTGGTGATGGAAAGAAGCCATTAAGTGACCATTGATTGTCTTAGGATCTCAATCATCACAAGGGCAGGTGGGCTGCATGTTACTGCTGTCATGCGTACAGGAATGGGGAAATGCAAATCTGTCTGGGAAAGTACCTGTGACATCATGTCTAATTTGATACCCACCCTTTGGGTGCATAAAAATCTGACCATGCTGTATATATTGTCCATCTATCTTCAGATTATTTGTACACTAGAATTGAGTTAATATTTCTATAAACCAAGAGTGTATGTTTTCTTGAGTACTTTTTAATTCTGCATTCTGCTGAAATCTGTGGATTTTGGAGCAGGAACTTAAAACATGCTTTCAGATTATACTAAAATCCTCCAGCAATCAGTCTTGTAATTATTCACTGCATTCAAATATTGGAAGCTCAAGCTGATTAGAAACCTATAAGACATTGATCACGCAACCATGGTGGAAACTTTCTCCTTTTATTGTATTGAAAAGAATACACCCAAGATGGAAATTGAGCTAATTAATTTACAGTTTACTTTACTGCTCCAAATTTATTTGTGCTTGTTGTGCATTTGTAATGATGCAATCAGGCATCATGATCAAATGCAGTTCTTTCTTTTCTTTCTATGTCATTAAAATCTACACTTAGATATATTTAGAAGCGGTGCCTGGTGCTGTTTTATGAAGATTGCTGAAACTGGGGTTTCTCAACAAAAGCAAGCATTTTTAGGTAGGTTTCCAGTTCTCATAATTTGTGAGTAATCTGATTTAAAATTAATGAAAATGACTTGAAGAAAATTATTTGACACAAGCAAACAGTTTCATTCATATACATTGGTCAGTTTCTTCATAAAACAAATACATTTTGAATATGAACACAATTTTTAGATTACTTACAGTGTGGAAAAAGGCCCTTCGGCCCAACAAGTCCACACTGACCTGCCGAAGCGTAACCCACCCAAACCCATTCTCCTACCTTTACCCCTTCATCGAACACTACGGGCAATTCAGCATGGCCAATTCACCTCACCTGCACATTTTTGGATTGTGGGACGAAACCGGACCACCCGGAGGAAACCCATGCAGACACGGGAAGAACGTGCAAACTCCATACAGAGAGTCGCCTGAGGCAGGAATTGAACCGGATCTCTTGGTGCTGCGAGGCAGTTGCTAATCACTGTGCCAACGTGCCGCCCACAAATACAGAACATACTGGTGCTATAGAACCAGATTTTTGTGAACATTTTTTTTTAAGATTAGATTACTTACAGTAGTGGAAACAGGCCCTTCGGCCCAACAAGTCCACACCGACCTGGCGAAGCACAACCCACCCAGACCCATTCCCCTACATTTACCCCTTCACCTAACACTACAGGCAATTTAACATGGCCAATTCATCTAACCTGCACATTTTTGGATTGTGGGAGGAAACCGGAGCACCCGGAGGAGACCCACGCAGACACGGGGAGAACGTGCAAACTCCACACAGAGAGTCGCCTGAGGCGGGATTTGAACCCGGGTCTCTGGCACTGTGAGGCAGCAGTGCTAACCACTGTGCCACTGTGCCTTTGAAGGCCTTTCTGAAACAGTGCAGTTGAACATGATTTTGTTTATTCTTTCATGAAATGGCATTGCTGGCAAGGCCAGCAGTTTTCACACATTTGTAAATGCCCTGGAACTGAGTGGCTGATTGGACACTTCACAAGACAGTTAAGAGTGAACAATATTGCTGTGGATTTGGAGTCATAGTTATTACCAGACTATGGGGCTGCTGCCCTTTTAGAGAGAGGTAGAACTGGAGAGTCAATAAGTCTCAAGCAAGGGGACAGGTTCAGAAGGAGAGTCCTTCATGGTAACCTCAGCCAATACTATACCTATACTGTAAGCATCACCTTGCCTCACAAGCTGGCCATCGAGCTAACTAACCCCCATGTAAGTCAGCTCAAATGGCAAATTTCTGTCTTTGAAGGGCATTAATGAATAAATGAGATTTTCCAACAATAAGTGATAGTTATTATGATCACAGTCATTGATTCCAGATTTCAATTCCAGAGTTATTAATTGAATTTTAATTCCATCAGCTGTCACAATAAGCTTTGAAATAAAAACAGAATGCCGGACAAACTCAGCCAGTCTGGCAGCATCAGTTGAGAGAGAAACAGAGCAGATCCATTTGATCCCTTCCACACCTTCAGTTAAACCTATGATATATCTCTCACTCACTACCATTTGTTGCTCCTTTGTCTTTTGCTCTGGGTATTCTCACAACCTGTTCCACTCGCTCTCCATCCACCTTTGTCAACAGCATAAAAACAACTACTTTCCAACCCTTTTTTAATTTTGAAGACTCAGATTTAACTTAATATTAACTTGATTTCTTTCTCCACAGATGCTGCCAGATCTGCTGAGTTGCCAGGTCTGCTGAGTTTCTCTTGCACTTTGTTTTTATTTCAGACTGGCAGCATTATCCGTATTTTCTATTTGAATTATAGCATTTGACCCTGTACATCCAGAGCCTTGCCCCTGGTACTTTGGAGGACTAGTCCAGTGACATTATGCCAGCATCACTCTTGTGACCAGTTTTGCAGGTATCAGCTAATCCTAGGTCATAGAATCACAGAGCTGTATGGCATAGAAACAGACCCTTTGGTCCAACTCATCCATGGCGACCGGATATCTGAAATTAATCTAGTCACATTTGGCCCATACAGCTGTCTAACCTTCCTATTCATATACCCATCCAAATGCCTTTTAAATGTTATAATTTTACCAGTCTCCAACACTTCCTCTGGCAGCTCATTTCATACCCGCACCATCCTCTGCATGAAAAAGTTGCCCCTGGGGTCTCTTTTAAGTCTTTTCTCCTTCACCTTAAACCTATGTCCTCTAGTTTTGGACTCTCCTACTCTGGGGAAAGGATGTTGGCTATTCACCTTACCTATGTCCCTCATGATTTTATAAACTTTATAAATATATTACCCTTCAGCCTCAGATGCTCCAGGTAAAATAACCTATTCAATCTCTCCCTAAAGATCATATCCTCCAACTCTGGCAACATCTTTGTAAATCTTTTCTGAACCCTTTCGAGTTTCACAATGTCCTTCCTATAGCAGGGAGACCAGAATTGCATGCAGTATTCCAAATGTGGCTTAACAAATGTCATGTACAGCCGCAACATGACATCCCAACTCCTGTACTCAATGCACTGACCAATAAAGGCAAGCATACAAAACACCTTCTTCACTATTCTATCTATCTGCAATTCCACCTTGAAGGAATTGTGAGCCTGCAGTCCAAGATCTCCTTGTTCAGCAATACTCCCCAGGACCTGATCATTAAGTGTTTAATTCTTGCTCTGATTTGTGTTTCCAAATGCATTTGGAAATTAATCTAAATTTATCTAAATTAAACTCCATCTGCCACTCTTCGGCCCATTGGCCCATATGATCAAGATCCTATTGTACTCTGAGGTAACCTTTTTTGCTGTCCACTACACCTCCAATTTTGTGTCATATGCAAACTTACTAACTATACCTCCTATGTTCACATGTAAATCATTTACAGAAATGCCAAAAAGCAGTGGACCCAACATTGATCCTTGTGACACACCAATGGTCACACTCTTCTAGTCTGAAAAGTAACTCTCCACCACCACCCTCTGTCTTCTACCTTCAAGCTAGTTCTATATCCAAAAAGCTAGTTCTCCCTGTATTCCATGTTATTTAACTTTGTTAAGCAGTCTATCATGTGGAACCTTGTTGAACACCTTACTGAAGTCCATATAGGTCATGTTGACCACTTCTCCTTCATCAATCTTCTTCGCTATTTCTTCAAAACACTCAATCAAGTTAGTGAAATACGATTTCCCACACACAATGCAATGTTGACTATCCTAAATCAGTCCTTGCCTTTCCAAGTACATGTAAATATTGTTCCTTGGGTTTTCCTTACCACTATTCAATAAAGGATCAAGGTTTGTGGGGAGAAGGCAGCACAATGAGGTTGAGAAACGATTCAGCCATGACTGAATAGTGGAGCATACCCAGTAGATTGAATTGTCTAATTCTGCTCCTTTATCTTATGGTCTTTCAGTTACTTATGCGACATTAGTGTTATTCCATCAGATCTGACTCTCAAGAGAATGGGGGTTCACTTTATGGAGCACAATGGAAACTGAATGCCGGACAAACTCAGCCGGTCTGGCAGTATCTGTCGAGAGAGAAACAGAGCAGATCCATTTGATCCAGAGCACAACCCAGAGTCAATATCAGTCCTCATTTTAAGAGTTCTCATTGTTACGTTTTGACCTTCACCATTGTAAATGTTAAGGTATGAATGCTCTTGACTCAACTTACTGAGCAATTCTTGACTTTCCATGGATCTTCACCCAATCTTCTGTTATAATTTCAAGCGGAATTTTATAGAGCTGTAACTATTCAGGTAAATGGATTCCATCAAACTCCTGATGTATTTTGTTGACTTTTGACAGGCTTTGAATGTCAGGAATTGAGCTACTCATTACAGGAATCCCAACCTCTGACCTACTTTTTTGATTCTTAACTTTCCATGGACCTGCGCCCAATCTCCTGTTATAATTTCAACAGGCATTCCACAGAACCCTTGGAAAAATAAGGGGTAGTGAACATTTATGTTATGTTCCAGTTAGAAATCAGGACAACCATGTGGCATTTTGAGGTGTTAAGCTTTAATCCCCAGGCAAGGAGAGACCATCAGTCTAAAAGCATCAAGTTCTGTCCTGACTAGGAAAATGTCATTTGGAGAATGGCACAATAAATAAGATTCAGCCAAATTCTAACTCATATAGTACCTTCTCATCTCAAACTGATCACTGTAGTATGAACGTACCATTTTGTGAATGTAGTTCTAATAGTTATGAGTCCTCATGCAAAGTGGTCTTCACTCTTTGCATTTTTTCATCTCCAAGTTGACCTTTCATTAGGAAAGAATGACATCAGATTGTGCTTATGGGACTTCTTTTTGTGATGATGGTTTTCCTGTTGAATTATTGAAACAATTATGCTGCTGTCTGAGGTTACTACTTGTTTATGCAAAGCATTAATAATTGAAGGACATCTGAGTTATAAAATGCCAGAGAAGACCTTCATTTCCTGCTGTAATGTCAATTCACTAGTAAGATCACAGCAACATACTCTAGTATGGCCATTTATATTTACTGGCTACTTGCTTTCAATAATTTTAAAATTCATCCACTTGACTATAAAATGCATCATGGTATTTCCAAATACAAACTGAATTACAGGTTAAGAGTTGCACAGTTGGCATATCTTTCCAGTTTGTTGTTTTGGATGGATCTGTAAAATGGAAACATTTTTTAAAAAAGGATTTGGGTCAGCAACACTGATTCTCCAATAAGTTAAATTAATTTGGAAAATAGTCATTGGTCAAGACAAGTCATTAAGCGCAGGCAGTAAGTTATCTTTAAATTTAAAACACTAGTCTTAATGCCTTTAAAAAGACATTGGGCTTAATCTTCAATTTCTTTTGGCTTAGGTGTTAATTACATCAAGTTGTTGGCCTGGTCAGTGCCATCTCAATGGCCCAGAGAAACAGCCAGCAGTGTTGTAGAAAAGTCAATGACTATGCTGTGTCAGTGTGACACATACTTCGCTCTGCCACCTCACACTCATTCTATCTCTGCTAATCCACCCATCTCCTACCAAGGCTCTGCCATTGTCACTATTGACTGCAACATCTTGCCTCACTTGCTCCCGTCCCCTCCACCCTCCCTCACCACTAATGCTGCATGATGTCTGTGCTGCCTTTTCACTCCCTCAGAACATTTCATCACATTTTGTCCACCTGCAGAGACACTAATAACTGTGCCAGCCAGTTTCAGCTCACTCAATCCCTCCCTTTCTTTAATTACAGGAGAAAACATCCCATGTCAAAATAGGAAGAGCCAGGGTAATTCCTCGTCATGTCTGGCCTACCCAGAGACAAGTGCCCCCTGGGGTTGCCTGTCCAAACCATCAGGACCAACAGGTTCCACTGCCAAGCAGGCTCCCTCCAGCCCAGCTATGGAACAAGGGAGCTCAATAAGACATAGTGGGAGAGAGAGGGGCTAAGAAAACTTATTGACGGACACTTCTATGGCATGGGTTACGATGTGCCATTTGTTAATTGGTGCATTTCTATAAATTGCACTGTTTTTAACTTACATCTGATTGGTTGTGATGCTATGTAGCCCCAAATGAGATTGTACCGACATCATGCCTAACTTCACGTCTATAAGGGAGGGACCATGGATCGATGTTGAGAACCTGTTTCAGCATGTGGAAATAAGAGGAGCAAGGAGTGTCTGGTACAACAGGTCTTGCTGACACCATTGGCCCTCATTCTATAACATCTCTATTTTTTTCCTGGCCTATGTGTCCAAAAGTGTGACTGAGGTGATTATGGGAGGCATGGAGTTGCATAGCAAACAGGGGCCAATGAATTAGGAATATCATGTATTGAGGACCCTGCAGGTAATGCAAAGTGCATGGGTCTATGTGTTATATTGTGTCCCTTTTAAAGGACCTCACCTCTGCCCCTTCCCTTACAGGTTGTGTCACTTTCCCGACCCACTCCGAATGAGGTCACAGGTATTTTCCTTCCAATTTCACACTTTCGATTTCCAGCACAATAGAAGGTGACAGTGTGTTTTTGGACAGTAGCTTCTAGCCTCTGCTCTATGTTGGTGATGCCCCAAAAATCCAAATGCCCTTTTTGGTAGCCCTTCTGATAAGATATATATATAAGATAATCAGAGGGTTAGATAGGTTGGACAGGTAGAGCCTTTTTCCTCGGATAGTGATGGCTAGCATGAGGGGACATAGTTTTAAATTGAGGGGTGATAGGTACGGGACAGATATCAGAGGTAGTTTCTTTACTCAGTGTGCAGTAGAGACATGGAATGCCCTGCCTGCAACAGCAGTAGACTGGCCACCTTTAAGGGCATTTAAATGGTCATTGGATTAGCATATGAACAAGAATGGAATAACATAGGTTAGATGGGCTTCAGATTGATTTCATAAGTTGGCGCAACATCAAGTGCCAAAGGGCCTGTACTGCACTGTAATGTCCTATGTTCTATGTTCTAAGCCCCATAGGTCTCCATCGAGTGAGCATGCTGCTGCCTACTTTCCCCCGCCAGCTCCGGCAGAGGTGGTGATCATGCCAGGTTACATACACCCATTTGAAGCCAGGGTACTCGTGAATGTGGATGAAACTATCTTCTGCCTAACCCCCTTCCCCTTCATGCTTTAATATGGTACCCTTCCCCACTCCTCCACCATGGGGCAGATACTGTTGCCCCAACTTCACAATTACTGTACTCCCCTTCCCGCAACAGTGGTCCCTTTTTGCCTTCGTGTCTGTGGATTGATTTGATGGAATGATTGTCTTCCAACTCCTTCAGCGATAAATGGACAGCTCTGGATAAGAAGCACCCAAATTCCTGACTGATGCTGGTACATCTCCTGATAGTGTTAGCCCTAGCCCTGGCACTGGCACTGGCTACTATTGAGACACAGGAATTACAATGCCCATTCCCTGGTTCGTAGAGACATGGAGCTCCTAAATGAGAACGTTGATCATAACCAATCTCCTGGATAGAATGGGAGGCTGATCTTTCTGTGCCGAGGCTCCCTGCCACATGCCTCCATGGACTTTAGTGTGGACTAACCCCTAGGATTTCAGATGTGGCTGACTATAAGAAAGAAGAAAGAACAACGCAGTACAGGAACAGGTCCTTTGACCCTCCAAGCCTGTGCCGGCACATTTTGCCCTTCCACACTAAAACTATCTTCACTTACAGGATCTGTATCCTTCTATTCCCTTACTATTATAGAGTCATAGAGATGTACAGCACGGAATCAGACCCTTTGTTGCAATTCGTCCATGCCGACCTGATATCCCAACCCAATCTAGTCCCGGCTGCCAGCACCCGGCCCATATCCCTCCAAACCCTTACTATTCATCTACCCATCCAGATGCCTTTTAAATGTTGCAATTGTACTAGCCTCCACCACTTCTGGCAACTCATTCCATACACGTGAAAAATGTTCCCCTTAGGTCTCTTTTATATCTTTCCCCTCTCATCCTAAACCCGTGCCATCTAGTTCTGGATTCCCCCACCTCAGGGAAAAGGCTTTGTCTATTTATCCTTTCCAAGTCCCTCATGATCTTATAGACTTGTATAAGGTCACCCCTTAGCCTCTGATGTTCCAGGGAAAACAGCCCCAGCTTATTCAACCTCTCCCTATAGCTCAAATCCTCCAACCTTGGAAACATCCTTGTAAATCTTTTCTGAACCCTTTCAAGTTTCACAGCATCTTTCTGATAGGAAGGAAACCAGAATTGCACGCAATATTCCAACAGTGGCCTAACCAATGTCCTGTACAGCCGCAACATGACCTCACAATTCCTGTACTCAATACTCTGGCCAATAAAGGAAAGCATACCAAATGCCTTCTTCACTATCCGATCTACCTGCAACTTCACTTTCAAGGAGCTATGAACCTGCACTCCAAATTCTCTTTGTTCAGCAACACTCCCTTACCATTAAGTGTATAAGTCCTGCTAAGATTCGCTTTCCCAAAATGCAGCACCTTACATTTATCTAAATTAAACTCCATGTGCCACTCCTCAGCCCATCAGTCCATCTGATCAAGATCCCGTTTTAATCTTAGGTAACCTTCTTCGCTCATGTATTCATTCAGGTGCTTCTTGAAAGCTGTATTGGATTTGCTGCTGCCATCTCATCTGGCAATGCGTTCTAGGCACTCACCACCATTTGTGTGAAAAACTTGCCTTGCACATCTCTTTTGAACTTCAACACCTTGAACCTGAGTAATTGACTCCTCCACCCTGGAGAAACAAAAACCTCATACCTTCCACTCTATCCATGCCATTCACAATCTTATAAACTTTTATTAGATTGCCCCTCAACCTCCTGCATTCTGGTGAAAACAAACACAGTCGAGCCAACTGTCATTCATAGCTAAAGTCCCCCTGATCAGGCAATTTCCTGGTAAACCTTTTCTATGCCCTCTCCAAAACATCCACATCCTTCTGGTAGTGTGGTGACCAGAACTCCTTGCAATATTCCCAAGTAAATTTCTATACACTATCTATTTGCTGAACATACAATCTATTTGCTGTGTAATCTGCTGGCACATGGTGGAGGTGTGAGATGTAGCATATTTAACTGAGTACTGCTGACCAGGAAGGGAAGCTGCCTGCCTGGGTGACTGCACTGACTGGTATGGCAAGGCAGGGATGTTGCGAACATGCAGGAAGGTGCTGAGTGAGCGAGCACTGTGACAGTAAGTGAGCAGCCCTGAGATGCAGCCTGGTCCAATCCAGGAGCTGGGTGTCTGTCCCTGTGTGCTGCTGCCTTTCAATGTTATTTGCTGTTGTGTCTTCTAATGCAAGTTAGTAGTTCCTGAGTATATTGAGCCCTGATTTGCTCTTAATCTTTTGCGGCATGTTTCATCCGAGCAATTGGAGAGCTAAAATTGCTCGGTACTCCCTTTGATTTCCATTGAGATTACTTGATGTCTGTCTAGCTTGTTCGGAGTGTTTGGTAAGATAAGAAGCTGAATATTAATGAGAAAAATTGGGGCATTAACAAAGCAGTTAACAAGGAATAATCCCCTTTAACTGGCACCTTGCCAGTGCCAAGGCAGAAAAGAGCCTTCCTGCTTGGCAATAGCCCAAAGGCTACAGCAAGGTGCTCCAGACACTCAGGTGGGCTTCTCAAAGAATTCTTTCACAAATCTCATCATAACCCACATCACTCTGACCCATCCAACATCTTTTTCCCAAATTAGGAAATACCATTTACAGATAGCAACATTTGTGTCTTGTATTCGACTTTCTCTTTCTTATTCCCACAGTCAACCATTCTGCACGCAAAAGCAAAAAAACTTGGATTGAGTTCTAATACTAGAGCCAATTGACTGTGGACAGGCATTTCTCAGTCAGTGAGAGCAGGGTTGCAAGGTAATTTCTATCCAGCCATGCAATTAAACTGTTAATACTAAAGTGCACCAATCATTCTTAAATCAAAGTGCACTATTAGTGCAGGCATGAACTAGAGAGGAAATTGTAACTTCAATTGCTGGGCAAAAAGTGAGTATAGTTTGTGGTAAATCAGTGGTACACTTACCACTCATTTCCCCGTCAGCAAATTTAGCACCACAATTTCCTTTGGTGACTGACTCAAGAAGAGCACAAATAATGCAAAGATAGGGCTAAGGTGCTATTTTAAATTCTTACTGAACATTAAAATGGACCAGGATTCCCACTACAGTTTATAGGTAGGCATACAGTAAATCCCTGAACCCTCTTACTGGGAGTTAACAGCTCCTCCTCTTTATTTTGGAGATATATCCATCTTAGACTGAATTCAACACAGTTAATTTAAAAACTTAAATTAACTTAAAAAAAGGAAAACTTAAAATATTTTTCTTCCTCCACCTTAACATAATGATCAAACTTTAGAAGTTCTACTTAACATTACATTCTACAGATTACAATCTTACCGATGTAATTACCATGGGAGCAGCTGTCCATTTGATTGGTTGACTGTACTTGTCTTTGAGAACACCGTAAGAAATGAAATATAATCATGGTCAGTAGTGGAGAATGTAAAACATTTCTCTGGAATTTGCAGAAAATTTAGGTTGATTTATCCCTCATACTGTGAAATGCTGGGCAGCTGAAATTTGCTGTTTCGTCTGAGCTCAGTGGCTTTTTCAAGCATCATTGACTTTAGATAGAGCAGGGCTAATGTCAGCTCATCACCATTACATACACCCACCATTTATGTCAGCATGGAAGTTAGTTTTCTCATACCACTCTATGTTTTTCTCACTTATAATTTTGAAGCCTAAAAAATTCATTTGTGAGAATCATCACTTTGCTATATGCTGCTGAATATAATGCAGCTGTAAAAAGTAAATGATATATTAACTAACAAACCAAAAGGATGCTAATCACATATAAAAAGTATTGACTGTCCTTAATAATGTTATCCTATTTGATGTCATTTTGCTTTAACTAAGTGTTTCAGAATGGAAATCTCATTGAGTACTGTGCGATTTGTTTTTACTTTGTTTACTGCAGTAGCTTATCGGACTCTTGTGACATTGGTTTTGGAGTGTGCTCTCTCTGTCTGAAACTGTGGCCTCTTGTTGTGCTGCACTTCTGCCCAAAGTTTTCAGGGGGCTCCAATCCACCAAGCAACAGATTAGAGGTACCCCTGGCTACCACATCTTCCTGATTATTCTTGCACCAAGAGACCTTTTAGGCCATTATCACCTCTAGGACTTGCCTAGAAATGATGTAACCATGTCATATCCATTACCTGTAGTGCCTCCAACCCATGGGGCTCTAGCCGTGACCACAATCAGCAGTCTTCTCTTCCCCATTTTTCTTGTAGAGCACTGGCAACTTTCAAGATTGGCATTCCGAACCTCTCCCAGTTCTGAGATGGTGCTTAGAACTGTAGGGTCATGAGGGCTAACTGGGGCCTTTGGGGAGAACCTGGAGAAGAGTAGGTAAACTCCACTTGGACCATTGGCTTCCCTGACTCTGATACAACCCAGCAGCTCGCCTGTGCTTCCGCACCAGCTGTGACCCCTGGCACTCCACTGGTCAGGAGGAGGAGGAAGGCCCAGGTTCTGTAGCCCAAGAAGCACAGTCCCATTGAGCAGTGGTCCCAGCAAGCCCTAGACTCCATGGTAGCCAGCAAGATGGGACACTGAGGACCCTCCGAAACACATCACCAGCCAAAAACAAACAAGGCCCCGAGCTTGTAGCCAGTAGCCCAGTGAGTAAAGGCCTGTCCTTAGCACAAATACAGTAGCTACCTGGATTCATTCTTGAAAGGTTCACTAGAGGAAGAAATGCAAGTTGAGTATTGCTGTCTCCTTTGTTTTTTTTAAACGTTAACTATTTCACTTAGGAATCCGTCTATGTATGATACAAATCATACTGTATTTCAGCTTAGAAAGTACAAGTAAAATGTTTCATTTATTCTCTACAAAGAAAGAGTCTAATTCTATATTTACTTAAAGGCGTTTCTGGAATTTCTGGATTTTGACTTGAAGTGAGAACACCCTGCAGAACATTTTGAGGCACAGATATTTTGGTGGTGGAGCAGGATGTTTTGTTACCCTAGCACTAACCCTGTCAACTCTCACTTGTTCAAGACTCAAATAGCGATGTCTGGTCCTGTCTAGATTCTGCTGTTTTATCATTTTACAGTCTGCTGATCCATGCCAGATCACTACCCTCTGTAATCAATTTACACTCCCTGTTCTTGTCGATAAATTCCTCTCATGCTTTGTCCCTCTCTACCTCTGAAATCTGTGTGGGCTTTCCATTTCATCTTCTGCTCTCCATGTCCTCTAACTCTGACTTTTTGGTTGGTCTGTGCTCCCAAAGTCTCACATTTGCTGGTAGAGTTTTCCTTGACTCCATTCTCTGAATTCTCTCTCCCAACTCATCCACATCTCCATTTCACCTTATATTTTATTTATAAACAATCTCCAAAACCCATTTTCTATTAAAACTTTTAGACCAGTCCATTAGCTCAAAAGTCCTACCACTGTATCTGTAACTTTACTTCTTTTGAGCTAATTTTCACACCATATCTATGCACAATGCCTTCGGGACATTTTCCATTTTAGATGCACCACATAAAGTAATGTTTTGTTCCAGCTGAAATACATGCACACTTTTCTTCACTGGAGACTGAATGATAAATTGGAATGCTATCTCTGTCTAAATTCCCCTCCCTACCTCAGGGGTATTGAGGCTAATTTAGCACCAGTCCAAGATCATCTAAGGCAGCACAGACTGTGAATTAAACCTGCAATCAAATAGCTTGTAAAGCTTGTCTTAAAAATTGCCTTTCTGAAACATCAGCGCATCTTTGAATTTTATCAATTTCAAATACAGTACAGCAATTATATTTTAGCATGGATGTACTGTTGCAATGTTGATTTCCATTGACATTGCATCAAGGTGTCACAATTACATGAGTTTTAGCATTGAATTATTTTCAAATCAGATGGTTGACTTTATACCAATGTAAAAGAATATATAAAGTATGAAATACACGATGCAGTAGATAAATCAGATCATGGATAAACAAAGAAGTTGTGAGAAGGCTAAACTAAAAATGACACATGTCTCGGGGTTTTCTGACATGCTTTGTTGTTATTGTCAGCGGCATTACATAGGTGATCCCAAATCGGACACCTGAGTCTGAACATTTAAATTGTTGGAGTAAAATAGTCCTGGCAGGACATATGTCAAAGAAATGAGAGACCTTTAAGAGCAGAGCTGTAGCAGTAGTGACATGGATACAAAATTTAACACACTACAGAACCATGAAACAAGCTCTCAAGTGAATAGAAATACTGAATAATATTTGGCAGATTGACAGAGTTAACCATGAGGAAGAATTTGTAGAGTGTTGAAATAGTTCACTAGAAGAATATATTATGAATCCAATCAGTGACCAAGCTATTTTGGATCTGGTGATGTATAATGAGGCAGGCTTAACAAGATGTTAAAGTAAGTGATCCCCGAGGAAACAGTGACCATAATATGGTAGAAGTTAGTTTTCCGCTTCTGAGGGAGGAACTTGGGTTGGAAACAACTGTATAAGCAAAGCTATGTGTAAGTACAGAGGAATGAGGACGGAGCTGATAGGAATGAAAGTAATTTAGCAGCACAATGGTTGAGGGTCAATGCAGCCTTTTAAGAAAATGGTTCATAGCTCCCAGCAAAGTGAGAAAGAAGGATTCTAGGAAGGGAATAAAACAATCATGGTTAACTAGTGAAGTGAGGGAAAGTATCACACTGAAAGGAAACAAGCATACAATGTGGCAATGATTAGTGGTAAGCCAGAGGATTGGGTAAGATTTAAAATCCAAGAAAATAAACAAAAAAGAGCAAGAAGATAACCTTTGAGACTAAACTTTCAAGTAATATCAAGGTAGACAGCAAGAGCTTCTTTATATATAGTAAAAGAAAGAGAGGGACCAAAGTTAATACAGGTCTCAAAGAGAATGATGCTGCAGAAATAATAACGGGGAACCAGGGAAAAGCAAACGTGTTGAATAAATAATTTGCATCTGCCTACACAGTAGAAGACACTGATAACATTCCAATGCTACTGAATAATCAAGAGGCAAGAAGAGAAGAGGAAATACATATAGTAACTATCATGAGAGAAAACTGTCGAGACAAAATAATGAGGTGAAAGAAATGCATCCCCTGGATCTGAAAGAAATGCATCCTAGAATAATAAAAGAAGTAGCTACAAAGATAATGGATCCAATGTTATCAATTTAATAAGAATCCTTAGATTCTGGAAGTATCCCAGAGAATTGTGGAGTCTATGTTTTGGATACTTTGACCAGTTAATACATTAAAAACACTTCATCCAAGTGTTGTCAGTGAGGTGGACAAAGGGACACAATTCAGTTTGATGTTCAACACAGTTTTATTTATAAAATATTCCTTAATAAAATACCACATAAGCATTTTTCCAAAATACTCTGTGTCTAGCTTTAACTTTCTGTAAAAAGGTATTACCGGCGATGATCCATGTGTTTGAGCTGAGTTATTGGAATCTCATTCCTCTTCAACACAGATCTGGCACTCTTCCACAGAGGTGGGTCTCTGAGGTGTAGTGATTGTAATGATGTCAGCCAAATGGATAACATAGAATATGAGTTCCCAGATTGAGGCTGTTAACCTGGTCAAAACAGGAAGCCCTGACTGACACATATAAATCAGAGAGTCAGAGGTTCTAGTCACTCTGAGAGGTGGCTCTGAGGAAGGCAGGCCAGTATCAAATATTATGTAGATGTAAATAAAGAGTGAATTGGTGACAGGATACCACCCGCAGTGGAATTGAGATATTTCAGGAGGTCAGGGTAGATCTTCTCCTGCATCTCCTCAGGTTGTTGCAGAGCTTTCTACCACAGATCTTCAATGAATCATAGAATCCCTACAGGGTGGAAGCAGGCCATTCAGCCCATCGAGTCCACATGAACTCTTCAAAAAACATTCTACCCAGACCCACCCTCCTATCCTATCCCTACATTTCCTATGGCTAATCCACCTAGCTTGCACATCCTTGGACTGTGGGAGGAAACTGGAGCACCTAGAGGAAGTCCATGCAGGAACTGAGTTCAAATTATCTAATGACATCACATCAACCCCTTTCACTGCTGTTATGCTGGGGAGGTGTAACGTGCACATTTTCAGGTGGTCAAGATGCTGGAACAGCTGATCGATATTTCTCTGATACACATCCTTTGACTGGTTGTAACTAGTTTCCCCTGAAATCTTGTGACCATTTTGATCTTGGTTTCCACTGTTCTCTATAGCTGATAGGTGCTGGCTGCTATTTAATTTAGTTTGCTCAATTTTCTGCCAAGTCTGATTCATCTGGATGTGGATCAATTTAGAATGTCCAATTTTGGGCACATGGTCACTTGACCACAATTGAAAAACTGTCAATATAATACCTTTATTTACAAAGGCAAGGGGTCAAAAACAGTTAACTATTGGCCAGTTAGCTTAGCATTTGTTTTTGGGAAAATGTTAATGCATATTATAAAGGATACAATCACAGAGCCTTTAGAAATATGTAACATGCAGAGTCAGCATGGCTTTACAAAGGGGAACTCATGCTTAACAAATTTATTAGAATTCTTTGAGGACATATTAAATGCGATAGATAAAGGAATATATATTGGATATTCAGAAATAATTTGATAAGATATCAGAAATTCAGCTATTTAATGGCATATAAACCTATGTTATTGGAGATATTAGTGTGGATTGACAAACTGATTGGAGACAAAGAGTGTGGATAAGGGAGATATTTTCACAATGGAAACCTTGACCTAGTGGAGTGGTACAGGCATCAGTACTGGTGCCATAATTATTTACAATATATATGTATTAATGACTTGAATGAGGAAAGTAAATGTACTTTCGCCAAGTTTGTAGATGACTCAAAATAGGTTGAAAGGCAAATAATGAGTATGATATAGAATCTGCAGAGAGAAATTGACAGGCTAATTGAGTAGCCAAAAGCTTGGCATGTGAATTATAATGTGGGAAAATGTGAACTTATGCATTTTCTGGCAAAAACTCAATGAGCCGAACATTATTTAAAAGGAGAAAGACTGCAGAAAGCTACAGTACAGAGGGATTTGAGAATCCTTATGCATAAATTTCAAAAGGTTAGCATTAAAGTCAGTGGTTACTACAGCTGCCTCATAGTGCCAGAGACCTGAGTTTGATTCCAGCCTCGGGCAACTGTCTGTGTGGAGTTTGCACATTCTCGCCGTGTCTGCGCGAACTTCCTCGGAGTGCTCCGAATCCCTCCCACAATGTAAAGATGTGCAGGTTAGATGGATTTGCCAAGCTAAATTGCTCTTAGTGCCCAGAGATATGTGAGCTAGATATATTAGCCATGGGAAATACAGGGTTACAAGTATAGGATAGTGGAGGATAGGTCTGGATGGGATGCTGTTCGGAGGGTTGGTGTGGACTCATTGGGCTGAATGGCCTCCTTCCACACTGTAGGGATTCTATGAAACTTCACCTGGTAATAGGGAAGGTAAATGCAATGTTGGCCTTTACTTAAAGAGAATGGAGTGTAGAAGTGGGGAGGTTTCGCTAAAACCGTGCGAAGCGCGAGTCAGATCACAGATGGAATATTGTGAAATGTATTGGGCTTCTTACCTAACGGAAGATAGACCAGCTTTGGAGGTGGTTCAGAGGACATGCAGTAGTCAGTTCCTGGGAATGGAGGGATTGTCTTATAAGGAGAGCTTGAATAGATTAGCCCTGTACACATTGGAGTTTAGAAGAATAAGAGGCACCTTTATTGAAGTATCTATGATTATTTGGGAACTTGACAAGTTTGATAAAGAAAGGTTGTATCCCCAAGGTTGTGGGAGAATCTATGACCAGAGGTCATTATCTTTGAATAAGAGGCTTTTCCATCAAGAAAGAGATAATTAAGAATTCCTTCTCTGAAGATAGTAAATTTATGGAATTCATTGCAATGGAGAGCTGTATAGGCTTGTCATTACTTTTATCAAGACTGAAATAGATTTTTATGCAGGAGGCGAATCGAGGGTTATGAGGAAAAGGAAGGACGTCAATGAATGGCAGGGTAGACCCAATGAGGTTGAATGGTCTATTGCTGCTCCTATGCCTTATGGTCTTATGAACCTTTGACACCATTTGGTTAAACCTGAAAATCTCTCTGCCTTGATGAAAATTGGGCTTCCCTGATGCCAATCAGAACCAAGCTGACTCCCTTCAGAATTATGCGATCCACATGTTACTGGACTGGCAGTTCTTAAAAAAACATTACTACTCACCACCAAACATTGCCTGTTTTAAAAATACTCAACTGAATACAAATTGGACAGGTTCAGGAGTGTCTGCCAGCCAATGTTTTTGTCTGTCCTGAATGCCTTTATTTCCAGATTAGAGTGGTGCTGGGAAAGCACAGCAGTTCAGGCAGCATCTGAGGAGCAGTAAAATCGACGGTTCGGGCAAAAGCCCTTCATCAGAAATACCAGTATTAATCAGTATTCCTGATAAAGGGCTTTTGCCCGAACCATCGATTTTACGGCTCCTCGGATGCTGCCTGAACTGCTGTGCGTTTCCAGCGCTACTCTAATCTAGACTCTGGTTTCCAGCATCTGCAGTCATTGTTTTTACCTGCCTTTATTTCCAGTCACTTTCTTTTCTGGTTTTTCCACATTCAATTAAACATTCACCATGGTGGCTGCTGGTGATGCAATGCCCCAGAATTTCAAGTCTCTTCACTTAATGAGCCCCTCGGTGAGACCACTAGTTGAGTTGGAAATGTAGGCATCATTTCCCTGCAGCCAGTTCAACTAATGCATTTCTAGACTCAAAAGCACATCGCAGAGCATGGAATAAAAGGATACATAATTATCAAAACCTAATTTTGTGTCAAAATCATGCATGAATTTGGAAAGTTAGTTCTTGATATGCAATGATAATCAACTGTGGTGTTCAGGTTGCAGAGGGAAACTTCTTACAGTATAAACTTGCTGTATTTTTCAGATTGCATGTGGGTATATTTCAGTCTCTACTTGGCTAGAGAAAATGTATTTGCCATAAAAATAAAATGTAGGGGTGTGGGGATAAGAGTATCCACTTTATAGACAGAATGCGCAAGTATCTTGCTGCAGGCTGAGTCACTTTCCAACTCCACTATAATAAGCAGTCTCGTGATTGTTATCAAGGATTGGCACTGATGAATGTTGCCTGGTTACAAGGTGAATGCACAGCTGTCAATATCCTTTATTTTCTACAGTCCATGTTAGTTAATTGGATCCATTCCAAAATCTTAACAATGGAAGTGATTGTTACAAACAATGGCACTGAAATGCTGAAAGCTCTGTAAAGTGGTTATTATAATAATATCCACAGCTTTGCATTATACGGATTTTATTGTGTAAAGTATGACAAAAGTGTTCCAGAAAGGTTCTAAAGTCCCAAAATGTCCTTTAATATGTAGTTTGGAAGCTCATGTATCTCTTATCCATGCTAGTTCAACAGTCTGAATAAAATGAAAAAAAATTGCAATGAAAAGACAAATGTTTTGTATTGCTCTGAAGAGAAAGGTTTCTTACTGACTCTACCGAAAAAAGAATGCCTGCAGTCATTTAAGCTTGCATAGGTGGTACTAGACAGTGCTGGCCATATATCTGGAAGTGTAATTGCCTCAGTATATTAAAAACTAAAAGGATACCCGAAAGCACTTTGATGCGGTGAGAGCTAGAGGGCCTTGACCACTGGAGGAGGAACGGCAGCTCAGTGGTTAGCACTGCTGCCTCACAGCGCCAGGGACCAGGATTCAATCCCAGCCTCGGGTGACTGTCTGTGTGGAGTTTGCACATTCTCCCTATGTCTGCGTGGGTTTCCTCTGGGTGCTTTGGTTTCCTCCCACAATCCAAAAATGTGCAGGTTAGGTAAATTAGTCATGCTAAATTGCCCATAATGTTCAGGGATGTGAAGGTTAGGTGCATTAGGCAGGGGTAAATGTGGAGTAACAGGGTAGGGAAATGCATTCGGGTGGGATACTCTTCGGAGGGTCGGTGTGGACTTGTTGGGCCGAAGGAGCTGTTTCCACACTATAGGGATTCTATGATTGGAGACCAAGGTAGGATCATTGGAAGAGGCTTCTGGAGGGAGATGTCAGAGACAATGAATACTATAATCTGTTCTGAGACAATGCAATAGTTCCATTCCCATGTGATCAAGGCTATTCTTATATAATACCACCTGTTCTATTATTCATATGTCCTCAAATATACAAGGAAACAAAAATGCTACAAATATTCAGCAGTTCTGGAAACATCTGTGAAAAAGAAGCAGAACTGTGTCAGAGCATTGTGAGATTTTTAGAACTCCACACCACAGTGTCCTGTGTATGTTTGAGACTGAGATAGATAGATTCTTGATTAATAAGTCAATCAAGGGTTATGGGAAATGGGCAGGAAAGTGAACATGAGACAGTAGCCAGGATACTATTAAATAGCAGAGCAGGCTTGAGGGACCAAAGGGCCTACTCCAGTTTGTGTTTCTTATGGTTTTATGGTCTACCTCATACTTCAGATAATTGACTTTCGAATCCATTCAAGAGACACGAGTACAAAAATATAGGTTGACATTTCAATGCAGTACAGCATCATGATCACAATACAAACAAATGAGCTACAATATGAACTTGTAAGCTAAAATCCCAAAAGGAATTGTTTGATGTCAAACCAAAAGGCTTGATTGATCAGGTGGTCTTTTCTCAGTTGTCAATACACATGGAATGGAGAGAACCCCAAGCTATCTTTTGTGTTTGGACAAGTCTCGACAAAGTTATTAGAATGCAAACCACCTTCCTGGACAGACGCCTAATAAAGCATTAAAATACAAGAGACCCTTCCAGTGTTTAATGGTCACATTTCTTTAACTAATTAAAAAAGGCTGGTTTCACAATAATGCTGTAGACTCCAAAATTGAAATCAAGAAAATGTGGGTGAAAAACTCTCTTTTATTAAGATGATATATGGATGAGTGATACTTGACCTCCATTGTTACACAAGGGTCTACCCTTTGGAAACTAAACATGAGAATATTGACAAAAAGATGTTCTAGTTACATGCTAGAAACTTGTTTTCATATAAAGTGATGTAACAAAGCATTTTCTAAACAGAGAGGACAAAAAACTTTGGTACCAGCAAAGGCTAACGCCCTTACCTGAGAACACCAGAGGACAGAGGCACAAGTTCGCTTTGAAATCACTACAGGGGGTTTACTACTGCACCTTGGCTGGAGTAGAGTAAAAGAAATCTGCTATTCTGAGCACATAGCAAAAGCAAATTCATCCTTCTAAGACTGCAAATGTTTTTTTTTCTTTAGTGGACATGAAAGGATTAAGGAGGAGAAAGTGTGATCTGTAGATGCTGGAGATCAGAGCTGAAAATGTGTTGCTGGAAAAGCACAGCAGGTCAGGCAGCATCCAAGGAACAGGAGATTCGATGTTTCGGGCATAAGCCCGGGCTTATGCCCGAAACGTCGAATCTCCAGTTCCTTGGATGCTGCCTGACCTGCTGCGCTTTTCCATGAAAGGATTAAGGCCTGTTTTATTTCAAGTCTTCGCCGTGGGAAAAAGCAAGCATATCAGAGAACCCTTGAAATCATGAGACTTAAATGCTCCTTTTAAAGTTGCAATGTTTGCTTGAGTGTGTGTCATGCTGTATGAAAGTGCAAGTGTGTATAGTTGCTTATGTTAAGGTTTCAACCATTTATCTTTTTTTCAAATGTTATAAGAAAGCCCATCAATTGTTTTTTCCTGCCATTTACAACAGTGTATAAAATGCCTTTTTTAAAACCAGCTACCTTCTGTTAGTTGAGAGGTGAATAAGATGGAAACCATCCCTATCAACTCATACCTGTTTGTAACAACTATGGGAGTGCTGCCATTGGTTGAAAGTCACTTTCAGATGAGACATTAAAATTAAAGCCCTCTCTGCATTCTACCTCACTAATATAAATTATCTGGTTCACATCGCATTGCTGTTTATGGGAGCTTACCATGTACAAATTGGCTGCCATCTTTGATGAATTACAACAGCAGCACCACTTCAAAGGTAATTCATTGGCTGTGAAAAGTGCTATTTAAAGACAAGGTTTTCTTTTTCTCTCGCTTATTTGTACTGCACAACAAGCATTTCCAGGGAATTCACTTGGCTTTGGTCATTGTGCCTGTCCCTCTAAAGGAAAATGTTCCCCACAACAATTGCATGAGACATGCAATGAAGGAGAAAATTACAACATGCATTCTTGAGTGTGCTGCTTAAGAAATCTTGGGCATCACGTGTAGACATAGAGAGGATAATGTGGAAGTGGTAAGAATTGAAGGTGAGTTGGCAAATAAATTTGATAAAGGTTGGACCAAGCTCATTATACAAAGTCTCAATTTAATGTACTTCCACAGTGTATTGATGAATTGTTATAATTTCATTGATTAATTTATAATTCTGATTCTGTTGAAACAACTTTAACTCACAGCAACAATTTCGTCAAGGGCAAATTTGAGAAACAACCTTTTCTTGGTGTCACAACGTTGGGGTTGACTTTAATGAAAAGGCTTGTTATTCACACCATTGAAGCAACAATCAGTTATAGTGATACTCTCAGAATTACACCTTATTAGAAAATGTTCCAGATACTTTCATCAACATCCCTGATGTGTCCTCCCACTAGCAGGACTGGGTCTGTGGCATGTGGTGAAGGAACTAAGAAGAGGGGAAAAACATACTTTGATCTAATTCTCACCAATCTGCCTACCACAGATGCATCAGATCATGACAATACTGGTAGATGTGACCACAGTTCAGTTCTTCTGGACCCAAGTTTTCTTTAAATCTTTCTACTTTCATCTTAAAAATACGCCCCCTAGTCTTAAAATACCCCAATCTAGGGAAAAGATACTTACCACTTGCCTTATCTATACCTGTCATTATTTAATAAACCTCCATAAGGTCACCTCTCAACCTGTTATGCTCCAGTAGGAAAAGTCCCAGCCTATCCAAGCTGTGCTTATAACTCAAGCACTAATTCCCGGCAACATCTTGATATATCTCTTCTGCATGCCTTCCAGCTTAATAATATCCTTTCTACGACAGGGAGACCAGAACTGGATACAATACTCTCAAAGAGACTTCATCAATGTCCTGTGCAACCTCAACATAATGTCCCAAACTTGTTTAATGAAACATCTGAGCAATGAAGGCAAGCATGCTAGAAAACTCCTTAACCAACCTGTCTATATGTGATGCAAATTTCAAAGAATTATGTACCTGAAGCCCTTGGTCTCTCTATTCTACAACACTGCTCAAGACCCCATTCTTAGTTGTATAAGTCTTGGTCTTGTTTGTTTTACCAAAATAAAATACCTTGCATGTGTCCAAATTAAACTCCATTTGCCACTCTTCAACCCATTGACCCAATTGAACAAGATCTCTTTGTAATCTTAGACAACCTTCTTCACTGTCCACTATACCACAAATCTTGGTGTCATCCGCAAACTAACTAAACCATGCTTTTTATATTCTCAATATAAATGACAATCAAAAGTGGACCCAGGACCAATTCCTGTGAAAAATTACTGTCACAGGCCTCCAGTCCAAAAAAACAACCCTCCACCATCATTCTGACTCCTACCGTTTTTGTATCTAATTGGCAAGTTCACCCTGAATCCCATGTGATCTAACTTTCTAATTTGTCTACCATGGCTTTACTGAAGTCCGAGTAAACAATGTTTGCTGCTCTGCCCTTGTCAATCTTCTGGGTTACTTACTCAAAAAAACTCAAACAAGTTTGTGAGACATGATTTCTCTCACACAAACCTGTGCTGACTAACAGTAATCATTCCTTGCCTCTCCAAATGCATATAAATCCTATCTTTCAGAATCACTTCTAACAACTTACCCGCCACTGAATTCAGATTCACCAGTCTACAGTTTCCAGGCTTATCCTTTAATCTCTTCTTAAACAAAGGAATAACATTAGCCAGTCTCCAGTCATTTGGCATCTCACTTATTTATAGATGCTACAAATATTTTTGCAAGGGGCTCCGCTATTTCCTCCATAACTTCCCATAAAGTCCTGGGATATACTAGATCAGGTCTTAGAGATCTATCCACCTCTATTTTTTCTAAGATTTCCAACACTTCCTTTTTCTGTAAAGTGAACTGTTTTCAAACATTAATATTTATTTAACAGAGTTTCTAGAGTTATGCAGTACTGTCACTATGCCTAATGGAATAAATTTCAAACAAAACTAGTAACTCAAGGCTGGACATTCATGAGATGCTTCCAGCAGAAGAATTGTTTCTAAACACAATCATCAACCACATGGCCCTGCTTAAATCACATTCTGCCTCTATCATCAAGTCAATAGATCAACTCTGATTAAATGAAGAATGCAGGAGAATATGCCAGGAACAGCATCAAATGTGTTTAAAATGAGATGCCAACTTGGTGAAGTTATAAAACAGGACTACTTGTATGCTAACAGCTTAAGCAGCAAGTGATAGACAGGGTTGAGCAATTCTACATGCAGTGGTTCTGCAGTCCTGTCAAATCCAGTTGGGAATGGTGGTGGGCAATTCAACAAGTCATAGGAGGAGGCTCCACAAATATCCCCATCTTTATTGTTGGAGGAGCCCAGTACACCAGTACAGAAGATGCACAGTAGCATTTGGAATAATCTTCAGCCAGAAATATTGAGTGAATGATCCATTTCAGCTTTGCCCATAGGTCCCGAGCATCACAGAGTCCATTTTTCAAGCAATTCAATTCACTCCATGTAATCTCGACAGGTTCATGGATTCACTGAATACTGCAAAGACTTTGGGTACTGACAATATTTCTGCAATGCTACTGAAGATTTACAGTCAGAAAGTAAGTTGTCCCTAGCCACTAGGCACTACACTGACATCACTGACAATATGGAAAATCACCCAGATATTTTCTGTCAAGAAAAGAACAGGGCAAATCGAACCCCACTGATTATCCTACTATTGAACATTAGCAAAATGATGAAAGAGGTGCCATCAGTGCCATCAAGTAGCACTTGCTTAACAATAACCTGGGTCACTGACACTCGGTTTGCCTTCCACCAGGGCCACATGACTTCTGACTTCATCATAGCTGTGAATCAAGCAAAGACGAAAGAGCTGAACTCAGAGACATGGCAAGTTACTGTCCTTGATATTGAAGCTGGATTTGACAGCATGTAATATCAAGGAGTCACAGTAAAATTAGAGTTGTGGAGATAAGAGGAAAACTTAGCCATTGGATAGAGTCGTACCTAGAACAGAGGACGATGATAGTGGTTGTTGGAGGTCAGTCATCTCACCTCTGGTACATCTGTACAGGGGTTCCTCAGAGTATCTTCCCTCTTTCATAAGATCAGAATTGAAAATATTCGCCCAATGATTGCACAACATTCAGCACCATTCATGACTCCTCAGTTACTACATAAAGCAGTCCATGTCTAAATGCAGCAAGATGGGGACAATAGCCAGGTTTGGGTAACGAGTGGCAAATAGCAAAAACAGAAGTTGCTGGAAAAGCTCAGCAGCTCTGGCAGCATCTGTGAAGAGAAATCAGAGTTGATATTTCGGAGTTCGGTGACCCTTCCCGTTCTGTGGAAAGGTCACTGAAATGTTAACTGTGACCATCTCCAATAAGTGAGAATCTAATCAATGTTCTTTGGCATTAATTGGAATTACCATGTCACTTACCACCTTGACTTGGAAATATATTGCTGTTACTTCAGGGTCGCGGGGTCAAAACCTTCTCTAACAGTACTGGGGGGGTCTAACGTCACAAAATGGCTTGCATCAGTTCAAAACATCTTCTGAAGGGCAACTTAAGGTACTTAAAGCTGGCAAAGCCAACAAAGCACTCATCCTCTGATCGAATGTCAAAGAAACAACTTGGAAATGCTTTATCAATCAGACCTTGTAGGAAATCTTCTCAATCATTCTCCACTCAGTCATTTCATTCCAGGACTACCCTTTAGGACCAGTGGATTATGAGCATGATAAACACACTATGAGGACATTATTTTCAATAGGGTATTTGAGATGTTATTCTTTGAAATAAACACAACAAAGGCAGAGATTTTCGACTTCACTTTGGTCTATGCATTTAGCTTTTGAAGTGGTAATTTGACCATTGGCTGCAATCTTTGAAAGATCATATGTGTTGTGCCACAGGGGTCAGTGTTGGGACCTTTGTTATTTGTTATTTACATAAATGATCTAGATGTGAATGTACAGAGCATGATTAGTAAGTTTACGGGTAATACAGAATTAGGAGGTATCATTGATAGTGAGCAAAGTTATCAAAAATTGCAGATGGAAGTGAGCTGACAATTAGCATATGCAATTCAATACAGGTAAGTGTGAGGTGTTGCACTTTAGAAAGTCAGACAGTAAATGGTAAGGTTGTGAGGAGTGTTGTGGAACAGAGGGACCTAGGAGTACAAGTACATAGCTCATTGAAAGCAGTGACACAGGTAGATAGGGTGTTGAAGAAGGCATTTAGCATGCAGACTTTTGGGCAAGCCATTGAATATAGGAGTTGGGACATTATGTTACAGTTGTATAAGTCATTGGTGAGGCTGCACTTGGACTATTGTGTACAAGTTGGTCACCCTGTTATATGAAATAAATAGTTAAACTGGAAAGAGTGCAAAGAAGATTTATAAGGATGTTGCCATGACTAGTAGGCCTGAATTATAGGGAGAGGTTGGCCAGGATAGGACTTTGTTTCTTGGAAGGCAGAAGAATGAGGTGTGTCCTTATTGAGATGTACAAAATCATGAGGCCCATAGGTAGGATGCATTCATATAGTCCTTTTCCAAGGGATGAGGAATTGAAAACTAGAGGACACAAGCTTAAAATGAGAGGGGAAAGTTTTAAGAAGGACCTGAGAGGCAACATCTTCACGCTGAGAGTGGTGCGTATATGGAATGGGCTGCCAGAGAAAGCGGTTGAGGCAGGTACAATAGCAGCACTTAAAAACATTTGGATAGGCACATGAATGGGAAGGGTTTGGAGGGACATGGACCAAATGTGGGCAATTGGAACTAGCTGAGTGGGCACTATGATCAGCATGGACCAGTTCGGATCAAAGGGCCTGTTTTCATGCCTTTTTGTTCTATGACTATATGTCTGAATAGAGAGACAAGTGGTTATAATGTCTGAGGGACAGAAATCCACATCAGAAACTACAGATATACCAGAGACATTCTATATGACAGACATTCATATACTACAGATATCTGTTGCTTTTCTAATAAATATACTTTCCTTCATTAAGATATTATGCAGGCATGCTGGAGATGAACGCATTCATCAAGGCATGTAAGACAAGCTTAAGAATGACTATTGCCAGTTCCATTGCACTTCTGACTGCAACATGTGCCTTATTATTTTGTAGCTCCCCATGGATCTGTTGAAGCATTACTTAATTATCAGCCCTGTTCATGAATTCACATCTTGATGCATGGTTGCAAATCATGAGGGCTGGTTTTGTGAATTGCCATATAATCAATGCATCATGAATTGCAGCATAAGTTACTTGGCATTTCACACAAACTGTACATTGATAGAGTGAAAGTGTTTCTTTTGCTTATAAAATGGCAGAAGCTGTCTGGAACTTTGATGCCACACGCATTCTATCAGTTACTCAGTGCAGTGGCAGAAATCTTAATCTTTAAAATGAAACATCTTTCCCTCTGTTTTCTGTGATTTAGTTGAATGGGATCAATCTTTGCAAAAGAAATTCACTGATGCGCCTGATACATTGGCGATCAGCTGCCTGAGGCAAAGATAATTGGATGAACCAATTACAAAATTTCTCAAGACAGTGATGACTCTAACCGACAGACCTCTTCGTAAAAGTGAGCTGCAAACCTTCCATCAGCTCTGCTCCCCATGGAGGATGGGATGGGGAATGTTAAAGGGATAGCATAGCTTTGGCATTGATAGTGACCTTTTAGTGTGAATTATCAGACAGGTTCTAAGAAGGTATGAAATCTGGAGAGACTGGTGAGCGCATCTAGGCATATAGAGGAGAGACACCTTTTATGATTCTTTGCTTTAAAAGCCTCCAATCTAGCTTCATCAATGTGCTTCTTTTCCACCACTTAGCAGAAGAATCGAGTGATTAGCTTTAAGAAATCCACAGCTCCAGTCCAAATCAGCTTAATATCACCTGATGGGACCTACAGCTTTTGTCACACTGGCAAAGTAGCACAGTCCTCAAGAAAACACTGTACTCAATGTGTAATCAGCCTCAGACATTTTAAAAATGCTCTTACTGACATTTATATAGCAGTTGTAATTATTTTATGTTGTTTTTTACTAACTTATCCATGGACTTCCAATGGTGCTGAATCAAAATGGCGTTTTTTTGTTTGGCAAGAAATTTGAGAGGTAATTTTGAGGTGGTACATATTATACCTTAAATGAGTAACAGTTCATATGAGAATGATGCTATCCGCCATATTTGACAAAGAGGGCATAAGGGCATTCTTATTTATTCCCAAGAATGACTATTTATCTTTAAATGTTACATTGTTGGTATTATTGGGTGCTGGGATAATTTTCTTATAGCGATCCCAGGCAGATCAAGCAGCCATTGAATCCCAGAAATCTCTTCAATTATTAGCAAATGCTACTCAGATAAAATCTTGACTCAAACTTCATTTACTGACGTGTAGTTTCCGGTGTATTGATCAATGTCATCACCAGGCAGCAAAAGCTTGCTCATGAGCTCTCCTGAATAATTAATCACTGATCTTGGTAAGTGGAACATATCTGCTTTGAATCTTGTGTTACTATGCAAATAAAATACAAAAGCATGATGTACTAAAAGGAACTAAATACTGGAGATAGTGTTCTGAGTGTCAAATATTTTAGAACATCAAAAAAGTGCTAAGACCTACTTACAATATCAGCAGGGATAATTACATTGAGAAAGCTAGGTGAGGCATCAAAAATAATAGGGCAATATAGCATCAAGGCTGGTAAGGATTGAGGAGGCAAGAGAGAAACCAAGAAGTTGGGATTAAAAGCATGTACATTGCAGTTGAAGGAAGATAATCTGAGAAAGGTAAGAAGGTACATTGTTTGCAGGAGGGAAAAAGAGTTAGAATAAAAGGTAGGTGAAAATTTATCTTGGCTAATGCCATTCTGACATTTGGAAGCATTACCCATGATTAATCTCAACAGGAGTACAATGAGGTTACATTTCAATAGAATGGTGTGGAGGAATATGGTCTTTTGGAGCTTCAGACCAACCCAAGCTATTTCAATGATTAATTTTCAAGTGAACAAGTAAACAGCCGTGCCAGTAACTGAATTCAATACACTCACAAGAAATAAATCAATAAACCATGAGTAAACTCTCATTTCATTTTGGGAAAAATCATCTTCAGAACTGCAAGTTTCTACTCAAATATATTTGCATTTCTCCAAATATAAAATCTTCATAAATTAGCATCATTCAATCGTGTCATAAAATATAACTTTCTTCGAAAATCGGTTCTGCCTTGCAGAACATTCCTCGATTTATATCTTAGTAAGGTCTCACGGAAAATAAGGATTTGCATCACTGCCCTGTCCTCCATCTGTGATCGACAGTGGATACCAGGCACTGATATCTTGGGGCATGCTCCATGAGCATGGGTCACACACACTCTATGTCCACAAACATTAGTATCCAACATGTATCTAAGAATCCACACAGCACGTCTGCATTTGCAGGTTGCTTCTGCATTTTAATGCTGCAATTTAGGCTGTACTTGTAACTATCCTGATGAAGGGCTTTTGCCTGAAACGTCGATTTTCCTGTTCCTCGGATGCTGCATGACCTGCTGTGCTTTTTCAGCGCCACTCTAAACTTGGACTCTGATCTTCAGCATCTGCAGTACCCACTTTCGCCTGTTATCTTTGTGGTGCTGCAGTAAGAACACTGAGCAATCAGAGACATGCAGCAAGCTCAAAGATTGGAATAAACTGCACCCTTGAGCCTTTGACTTGCTATTATAATGCACAGTCTGTGGTCATCTATTTGCTCGCAGCATTCCTGCCATACATTGCCCTGCCTTTGCGTGCTTTGCCTCCTCGGCCACTGGTATAAGTTCATTTTACTACTGTCTTGTCATACCTTTAGCATAGACATAAAGCGAGAAAGCTTGTCAGCAGGCCTCAGTCACATCAAGGGGAATGGTCTTTGCTTAGGGAATCTAGCACGATAAGTCAAAGGTGGCCTCTGATACCAACCCAAGGGCTTGGATACAAACAGCAACTTGGGAGTGGGGGTGGTCAGAGTCAGGTTTCTGACGTCATAACAGCTAAGGAGATTGTTGGGCAGTTCGCCACTAGTTTTGACACTTTCTGCCCTATTAAGGTCTATTTTCCTCCTGAAATGAATGAAAAGCTGATATTACAGGAAATGGAATTTGGTGGCAGAGCTGTTACTGTTGATGCTGTGGGGAGGTGTCCTGTGTGAGTGAGTAAGCAGCAGACTTACTGGTGAGGGCTTAACAGAGGGCATGCAGACTTCATGCTGTTAGGAGGAGGGAGAGTGAGTGGGGAAGGTGTTACAGGTAATAGGGAGAGCAGTAGGGAGTGTTGCTGGGTGGTGGGTACAGTAGCAGAGATAGAATGAGTATGAGGTGTTGGAGAGAAGCTGGTGTCACTTACACTGTGAAGTGGAGAAGGACATTGACCATCATGCTACAATGTGAGGCATTTCTCCCGATGCCTGAGATTCAGTTAACCTGGGTGGCAACCTGAGACTAGACTGGGATGATCTGCTGTCATGGCCTCCACTGTTGGTCCTGAAGAAGGTAGAAATGAGACAGCCTTGTTCAGCTGGACGTCCAGATCCCAGTCTGCAAAGTGGGGCCACAATAATCCCCCTGTCTGCCATGTCAGGGCAAATGTCAGGAACTATGCAGGGTAACTCTGGACTGATAGTGCTTGTCTGGCTGCAAACAGGCTTTAAAGTTGGCATGGGTGCAACAGACTCCAGTGCATTCTGATATATCGGCTGAGCACCAAGCTGTTCAGGGATTGGATTATGGTTAAATGGGACAGAAATCACATGTGAATGATACCACAGGACAGTAGGTAATTTATCAGGGGGTTTGGTAAGATAGGCCATGAGAACGTTCCTTCACAGCGACAAGCCCTCCAACTTGAAAACATAAGGTTCAGCTCTTGTGTTTCAGCTGGAAATAAACAAGGAAGCCAATTGCTTCACATTCCTCAATGTTGAACAACATGTGGAGGGATCATTGCATACAGCATACTTTAGTTGCGAAATTTCATTTTCTATCGCCAAGAAGTGGAGATATTACCACCGCTGTCCAAGCCCTGAATGATAGAACTACCAGATTGAACTTGCGGCAAATGGTGAATCATCAATACAGGGAGTTGAGGAAGCTGCTTGATCTTTTTCTCACCAGTAGGTTGCATCTATCCATGCTAGCAGTGATCGTACTGCTTACCGTACAGTTCTCACAGAGATGATTCAGTTTTAGCATTGATGACATCTTTCATTATGTTACGTTTCCGTATTAATATCTGAATGTTTGAACTGTTCAGAGAACAGTGTGATTTAATTTTGCATATTGAAACACACCAGCAACACTATCTGATCATATTCTACTGGCAATTTGGATCAGATAAGTGTTGAATTCAGGCAATCATAGAATTCCTACAGTGTGGAATTTGGCCATTCAGCCCCTCTTAAGAGCATCCCACCCAGACACACTCACCTACACTAGCTCAATGATCCTGCATTTCCCATGACTAATCCACTTAGCCTGAACATCCCTGGACTATTGGCAATTTAGATGGCCAGTCCACCTAACCTGTACATCTTTGGATTCTGGGAGGAAACCAGAGCGCCCAGAGGAAACCCATGCAGACATGGGGAGAATGTGCAATCTCCACACAGATAGTCACCCAAGGATGAAATCAAGCCCAGGTCCTTGGTGCTGTGAGGCAACAGAGTTAATCGCTGAGACAATGTGCGACCTAATTCTTGTCACTTGAATGTCTTGCTGCACCCAGTTTCCTGTCTCGTCTTGCTGCAACTTTCAACTGTACGACCATCATATTTTAGAAACTTTTCAATCAGGATAATAAAGCTTTCCCTAGGTATGGTCTTGATAGCTTATTTCCAGATGCAGGTGGTCAGTGAAATTGATTATGGCTAGATTTTTGCATACTTTAGTCATAAGATTTAACAAATCTCAGTGTTGGTCTGACAATAAGGATGAACTAGCCCAGTGAGGCTAATTAAGTAGCAAGGCTGTGCTATTAATAATTTTAGTCAGCCTCTGATAAACTGCAGAGTTTGTGGAGCTTATTGGACATGATATGTGTATTGAGGAGACAGTGAAGACTGCAGATGCTGGAGATCAGAGCTGAAAATGTGTTGCTGGAAAAGCGCAGCAGGTCAGGCAGCATCCAAGGAACAGGAGATTCGACATTTCGGGCATAAGCCCTTTTTCAGGAATGAGGGAAGTGTGTCCAGCAGGCTAAGATAAAAGGTAGGGAGGAGGGACTTGGGGGAGGGACGTTGGAGATGCGATAGATGGAAGGAGGTCAAGGTGAGGGTGATAGGCCGGAGTGGGGTGGGGGCGGAGAGGTCAGGAAGAAGATTGCAGGTTAGGAAGGCGGTGCTGAGTTCGAGGGATTTGACTGAGACAAGGTGGGGGGAGGGGAAGTGAGGAAACTGGAGAAACCTGAGTTCCTCCCTTGTGGTTGGAGGGTTCCTAGGCAAAAGATGAGGCACTCTTCCTCCAACCGTCATGTTGTTATGGTCTGGTGAAGGAGGAGTCCAAGGACCTGCATGTCCTTGGTGGAGTGGGAGGGGGGAGTTGAAGTGTTGAGCCACGGGGTGGTTGGGTTGGTTGGTCCGGGTGTCCCAGAGGTGTTCTCTGAAACGTTCCGCAAGTAGGCGGCCTGTCTCCCCAATATAGAGGAGGCCACATCGGGTGCAGCGGATGCAATAGATGATGTGTGTGGAGGTGCAGGTGGAGGTGTGGCATATCCGCCACAAATTCAGGTCAAACGCATCACCAGTCATCACTCTGTGATGAGAGAGCAGTCCTATGTCCTTGGGGATGACAGCAATTTTGTGGGATTACAGAATAATATAGCAACAAATGGCAGTTGATAATGCTCATGTCAGCTCTTTTGGTAGAATTGTTCAAACTATCCCCAACTCCTTCTCTTTCCCCATAACTTCATTTTATTTTTCTTCAAAGTATTTCTCTTTTGAATCTGACTATTGAATCAGTTTCCAGCACCATTTTGTGCAGTGAATTCCTGTTTGCCGCAACTTGCTGTGTTTTCAAAAAGCTCCCTCATGTTGCCTCCTATTTTGAACAAAGAAAATTTACAGCCCAGGAACAGGGCCTTCGGCCCTCCAAGCCTGAGCCGATCCAAATGTACTGTCTAAACCTGTCGGTCAATTCCTAAGCATCTGTATCTCTCTACTCCCCACCTACTCATGCATCTGTCCAGACACATTTTAAATGAATCTACCGTACCTGCCTCTACCACCTCTGCTGGCAACGCATTCCAGATGCCCACCACCCTCTGTGTGAAGTACTTGCCGCGTGTATTCCCCTTAAACTTTCCACCTCTCACCTTGAAAGCATGACCTCACGTTATTGAATCCTTCACCCTGGGAAAAAACTTGTTTCTATCCACCCTGTCTATACCCTTCATGATTTTATAAATCTCAATCAGGTCCCCCCTCAATCTCCTTTTCTCTAATGAAAATAAACCTAACTTACTCAACCTTTCTTCATAGCTAGCACCTCCCACACCAGGCAACATCCATGTAAACCTTCTCTGCACCCTCTCCAAAGCATCCACATCTTTTTGGTGGCAACCAGAACTGTACACAGTATTCTCAATGTGACCGAACCAATGTCTTGTACAATGTTAACATGACTTGCCAGCTCTTATATTCAATACCCCGTCCAATGAAGGCAAGCATAATATATGCCTTCTTGACCACTCTATCCACCTGTGCAGCAACCTTCAGGGGACAATGGACCTGCACTCCCAGATCTCTCTGCCATCAACTTTTCCCAAGGCTCTTCCATTCATTGTATAACTCACTCTAGAGTTAGACTTGCCTAAACGCATCACCTCACATTTGTCTGGATTGAAATCCATCTCCCACTTTTCCTCCCAACTCTCCAGTCGATCGATATCCTCCTGTATTCTTTGACAGTCCCTTATGCTTTCTGCTACTCCACCAATCTTCATGTCATCTGCAAACTTGCTGATCATACCAACAGTGCTCTCTTCCAGATCATTTATATATATATATATATATATATATTACAAACAACAGTGGCCCCAACTCTAACCCCTGTGGAACACCACTGGTCACCTTACTCCATTTTGAGAAACTCCCTTCAACTACTACTCTCTGACTCCTGTTGCTCATCCAGTTCTTTATCTACCTCGCTAGAACACCCTGCACACCATCTGACTTCACTTTCTCCATTAGTCTACCATGGGGAACCTTATCAAATGCCTTACTAAAGTCCATATATATATATATGACATCAACATCTATTTTCATCTATCTACTTGGTCACTTCCTCGAAGAATTCTATTAAATTGGTAAGGCATGCACAAAATCATGTTGCCTAGCACTGATAAGCCCATTCTTTTCTAAATATAAATAGATCCTATCCCTCAGTACCTTCTCCAGCAACTTCCCCACCATCGAAGTCAGGCTCACTGGTCTGTAGTTACCCGGAATATCCCTACTACCTTTCTTGTACAGGGGGACAACATAAGTCATCTTCAATCTGTACCTTCTAGTTACCTATCACTCTGCCACTGGAAATCAGAAGCATTCATGAATTTGAAGAATTTTATTAAATCTCTTACTTGAAAACTACTAAGCATTCTTATTCACAGAACACGTGTACCCTTCAAAAGACTACAAGCTATATTGAGAGAGGCAAGAGAGGAGATTACTGGGGCCTTGACCAAGTTCCTTATATCCTCAATAGCCTTTGGAGACATCCTGGATGACTGGTGAGTAATTAATGTTCATCTGTTCAAAGCAATGGGCTGAGAAGTGGCAGATGGTGTTTGATTTAGATAAATGCGAGGTGCTGCATTTTGGAAAAGCAAATCTTAGCAGGACTTATACACTTAATGGTCAGGTCCTAGGAAGTGTTGCTGAACAAAGAGACCATGGAGTGCAGGTTCACAGTTCCTCGAAAGTGGAGTCACAGGTAGATAGGATAATGAAGAAGGTGTTTGTTAAGCTTTCCTTTATTGGTCAGAGTATGAATACAGGAGTTGGGAGGTCATGTTGCGGCTGTACAGGACATTGGTTAGGCCACTTTTGGAATATTTCGTGCATTTTTGGTCTCCTTCCTATCGGAAGTACGTTCAGAAACTTGAAAGGGTTCAGAAAAGATTTATAAGGATGTTGCCAGGTTTGGAGGATTTGAGTTATAGGGAGAGGCTGTTTTCCCTGGAGCATCGGAGGCTGAGGGGTGATCTTATAGAGGATTAGAAAAGCATGAGGGGCATGGATAGGATAAATAGACAAAGTCTCTTCCCTGGGGTGGGGGAGTCCAGAACTAGAGGGCATAGGTTTGGGTGGGAGGGTAAAAATATAAATCTTGGAGGCAACTATTTCACACAGAGGTGGTACGTGTGGAATGAGCTGCCAGAGGAAGTGTGAAGACTAGTACAATTGCAACATTTAAAAGGCATCTGAATGGGTTTTGAATAGGAAGTGTTTGGAGGGATATGAGGTGGGTGCTGGCAGGTGGGACTAGATTGGGTTGGGATATCTGGTTGGCATGGATGAGTTGGACCGAAGGATCTGTTTCCATACTGTACATCTCTATGACTCTACGACCCTAAGAAGGGAAATAGAGATAATCCAGGAAACGATAGAACGGTGAGTCTCACATTAGTGATTGGGGAGCTATTGGAGAGACTTGTTAGGAATAGGATTGATGTGCATTTGGAAAAGCATGGCCTAATTAAAAATAGCATGACTTTGTGTAGAGCAGATCATGTTATATTAACATGATTAAATTTTTTGAAAAGGTGACAAAGGTAATTGATGAGGGTAGAACAGTAGATGTTGTCTACATGGATTTCAGTAATGCTTTCAACAAGGTCCCTCATGATAGGCACTTCCACACAATTAAGGTGCATGGGATCCATTGTGACTTGGCTGCATGGATTCAGAATTGGCTTGCCCAGAGGCTGGAGATCCATGACTAACAGTGTTACCAGGGATCCATACTGGGACCTCTGGTGTTTGTGATATATATATATATTTTATATGTATATATAAATGGCTTGGATGAAAATGTAAATGGGTGGGTTAGTAAGTTTCCAGAGGATACAAGGATCAGTGGAGTTGTGTATGGTGTAGAAGGTTGTCGAAGGATACAACAGAGTATAGATCAGCTACAGATATGAGCAGAGAAGTGGCAGATGGTGTTTAATCTAGATAGGTGTGAGATGCTGCAGTTTAGGAGATCAAATGTTAAGGACCCTGAACAGCATTGATATACAGATGGATCTTGGAGTTCAAGTCCATAGCTCCCTGAAAGCGGCTGTGCAAGTAGATAGGGTTGTCAAGAAGGTGTATAGCACGCTTGTCTTTATTGGTCGGGGAATTGAGTGCAAGAGTCAGGATCGAGAGTGTGGTGCTGGAAAAGCACAGCAGGTCAGGCAGCATTCGAGGAGCAGGAAAATTGACATTTTGGGCAAAAGCCCTTCATCGGGAATTTATTCATTCCTGATGAAGGGTTTTTGTCCGAAACATCGATTTTCCTGCTCCCTGGATGTTGCCTGACCTGCTGTGCTTTTCCAGCACCACACTCTCGACTCTAATCTCCAGCATCTGCTTTGTTAGGCCATAGTTAGAGTATTGCATTTAATTCTGGTTGTGTCATGGAGAAAAATATGGAGAATCACCAGAGAGTTCTTCAAGAAGTAGGTCTTTTATTTGTAAACAAAAAAACGTGGATTTTTATAGTTTTTTAATCATTTTTCTGTTAGCTTATCAGCATGTCCAACTATATTAATCAAAGTACCTCACTCTAGCTGCACAATAAACCAGTGATGTTAATTCCCATTATCTCTTTAGTTGAACATTCTACTTCATGTTGTTCTAATGTCACGGTTACATATTTATTGCTAACTCTGCTACAGTGATCTTCTATTTCAGACTAACCAGTCATGATAGATATTTAGCTATTCCATTTATTACAATAGTCTCCTGTCTCAAGCTGACTCTACTAACTATTAATTAGATATTTTAATATCACATCCCAAATATTTATGGTCCCAATCCTGTCATAATAACACTTAACAGAGAAACTTGCTTTATTACTTGCGTTATCTCATCTCGCCATAGTGACCTTTCAGCCTTAACTTTACTCTGCTAATTGGTGTAAGAGCATTCCACTATTCTTATCCCATCCTGCCTTCCACAGACCACAGATTGCCAGTGGTCTTCATGCTTTAACCCTTCCCATGCTTTCATGTTCTTTATTTTCCATAGTCGCCCCTTTACAGGAAAGAAGTGGAGGCTTTGGAGAGGGTGCAGAAAACGTTTACCAGGAAGCTGCCTGGATTACAGGATATGAACTATAAGGACAGGCTAGAAAAACTCAGGTTGTTTTCTCTGGAGTGGTGGAGGCTAAGGGGAGACATAGTAGAAGCCTTTAAATTATGAGATGCGTAAATATGGTTGATGGTCAGAATCTTTTTGAACGAGTTAAAATGTCAAAAACTAGGGACCATGCATTTAAGGTGAGAGGGGAAAAGTTCAAAGGACATGTAAAGGACAAGTTTTGAACACAGAGAGTGGTAGGAACATGGAACATGCTGCCAGGGATGGTGAAGGGTGATACAATAGGGCCATTAAGGGACTTTTAGATAAGCACATGAATATTCAAGGAAGGAGGGATTTGGACCAAAGGCAGACAGAAAGTGTTAGTTTAGTTTGGTGTCATGTTCGGCACAACATTGTGGGCCGAAAGGTCTGTTCCTGTGCCGCATAGTTCTATGTTCTATGTTTTCTTACTCATTTCTGCTCGAAGGAATACAAGCCCAAATACCCCAGTCTTTCCATACCTCACCCCTGGTATCCTGCGAGTAAATCTCTGTTACACTCTCTACTCATTCTTAAAATGTTCAAAATTTAACACAATACACCAGCTGTGGCATAATGAGTATTTTATAAAGATTTAGCAGAACATTCTTGAATTTATAGCCTGTTCTTCATGATTAGAATATAGAATTGTGAATATGCAGAGGAGGCCATTTGGCCCATCATGCCTGTACTCAGCTCTTCAAATAAGCATCATTAACTAGTGCCAATTTCCCACTTTGATCACATATTCTTGCACATCATTTCTATCCAAATAATTGTCCAATGCCCTCTTGTGGGCCTCAATTGAACCTGCTTCCACCACATTTTCCAGGCAGTGTATTCCATAGTCTAACTACTCGCTGTGTAAAGAAATGTTACCCTTGCTTCATTTGCATGTGATTTTAAATTGATGTCCTCTTGTTCTTGTTTCTTTTACCAAATGCAAGGAGCTCATGCATTTTTAATAGAGTTCTCAACTTGCTTTGGCAGCTTCAAAGATTTGTGTACGAGTGCCCTAAAACACTCGATTCCTGGTTCTGCTTTAAAATTGGAGCACTTAGTAAACATTGCCGCTCTTTATTCTTCCTTCCAAAGCATATTTGTTTTTCTCTCTGTTAAATTTCTTCTGCCATGTTTCTGCCAATTTTATCATTCCATATCCTATTTCAATCACTTGTGACATTTCTGGAATTTTCTATGAAATGCAGTCTTTGATAATATTCATTGTATGCGCAAGACCATGTGATTTTTAATTATCAAATAAAGCAGTTCATATTGAACTGTTGAGGCTTGCCTGCTCTGTACCTCCTTACTTTCGGATAAATAATTATTCACAATCACTCCTGACTTTTTTATCCCTTCCTTAATTTTACATTCATGCTGTTGTCACCTTTTGCACACAAGAATACATGTGTATAATCCATGTCTATAAAAACAACATAAGTGCACAGAATATTAGTCTGAGTCCACATTTACCATGGTGGATAGGCAAAGATCAGGTCTGCAGTATTACTGAAATTGATACTATTGAAACTGGAGGGTTTCTCAGCTTTATGTATTGCTCTCTGCCGATATTACTGCAAGAATTCCTTGATATTACTTCTGCATTTCCCTATGCTGTGGGAATCAATACATTATTTCTTAGAGGCTGCTTCCATTCTCTTTTTACCACTCTGCTTGCTCTTTACCATCCCGAAGTCTTCATAACCTGGAGTAAGGCTCTGCCACTCTCTTACGCATTGTAACATTCATTGTTTACATTTATACGTTTTCAAATTACTGAATATTGCAGTGGAGTGTCTAACTCCTCATTTTCTGAGTGCTTCTTGCTTCTGTTTTATTATTATCATGCTTGTGTCAGAGTAACATCATCAATTGCATATCATCATTTGTATATTGGACAGGCAATAAATGCCGGCCAGACAGTGATGCCCACCTCCCTCAAGTTGAAAAAGATTTTTGAAAAATGACTGTATATTGCACTCTGACACAGTGCTTCTGGTGTGAAAGACATGGTAATCCATTTTGGTAAGGGTGCACTTGAAGGGAGACCGCGTGTGGGCTGGAATTTTCCGAATGTAAGCATTGTAATGTCAAACCAATCGATTTTAAAGTCTTGTACCTTTCAGGTCTATTCAATGTTTTCACTTTTATTCACTAAAGAACATTCATAAATCTGCAAGAGGTTGACACCATTAGCATTAGTTAAAGGTCAGCACAACAGGAAGATGAAGAAGGTACTGCAGAGAGGGCAAGCTAGACAGAATGCTGTCATGTCAAGTTGAAGCTGGTCTTTCCATGCTGTTTGATAGTGACAGTTAGCTGTCTGGCAGGGAGACCAGTGCATCCAACAGCTCATTATACATTCCCCTGTGTTTGCCTACATGCTAACCCATCAAAATCCTCAACTGATTCTCCTGTGGTAGAGCTTACACATGAGTAATATTTTCCCTGTAGCCTTCCTGTAGCCTATTCATGCCGAGTAATTCTCTTTTATATACTCACTCCACTTTCCAGTAGTGCAAGATGGAGTTTAATTTAGATAAGTGTGAGGTGTTGCATTTTGATAAGGCAAATCAGGGCAGACTTATACACTTAATGGTAAGTCCTGGGGAGTGTTATGAATAAAGAGACGTTAGGGTGTAGTTTCATAGTGCCTTGAAAGTGGAGTTGCAGGTAGACAGAGTAGTGAAGAAGGCATTTGGAACGCCTGGCTTTATTGGTCAGTGCATTGAGTATAGGAGTTGGGACATCATGTTATAGCTGTATAGAACATTGGTTAGGCCACTTTTGGAAAACTGCATTTAATTCTGGTGTCCCTCATATAGAGAGGATTTAGTGAAACTTAAAAAGGATTAGAGAAGATTTACAAGGATACAACCAGGATTGGAGGGCTTAAGCTATATGGAGAGGCTGAATAGTGGGGCTATTTTCCCTCGAGCATCAGAAGATGAGGGGTGGCCTTATCAAGGTTTATAGAATCACGAGGAGCACAGATAGGGTGAATAATCAAGGTCTTTTCTCCATGGTAGGGAAGTCCAAATCTAATGGGCATAGGTTTAAGTTGAAGGGGAAAGATTTAAAAGGGACTTGAGTGGCGACATGTTCATGCAGAGGGTGGTGAGTGTATGGAATGAGCTGCCAGAGGAAGTGGTGGAGATTGGTACAATTGCAACATTTGAAAGACATCTGGATGAGTGTATGAAGGAAGGGTTTGGAGAGATATGGATCAACTGCTCGCAAATGGGAGTAGATTAATGTAGCATACCTGGTCGGCATGGACGATTTGCACCGAAGGGTCAGTTTCCATTCTATGATGCTATGACTCTAATAAATGGAATAGCATCATCCTTGCAATACTATTAAAATTGCCAATCACTTCAAAGTGATTTGAGTACTGGCATTTAAGATAATTTACTAATTCAATTGTATCAGGTTTGTTCTATCACAGTGAATGTAGTTTGAATCTCTTGAATTTTGACTGCAGTGAGATCTGTGCTTACTAACAGTCCTGCCACTGTTGGACCATTGACAGTTACCAGGTAGAAGATTTTGGGAAGACAACATGAGCTTGGATATTGACACTGCAGTGTAATTGTGCCAATGCATGGAACTGATAATCCATTTTCCTCTGTGAGACAAACGCTCATAGTCATACTATGGAAAGCTACTTACATAACAATAATAATTTGGTACTAAGTCTTGTATTAATTTTTGCTTTTGATCTGCAGTGATTTATTCCAGTGGTCTTCAATGATTTTTACAAATGTCTGTTGCAGAGGTCTTGGAGTTTTTTCTTTATAGATGAACAGACCTGCTAACCATGACTTTGGGGTTTTGCCCTCACCAGGGTATCTTTACCTGATGCAAAAATGCTTATGTCATGCCTTTTAACATAAGAAAGCAGGCACAGATAACATGGTATTTCAGAATCCAATGGATGTTTATTACAGCTTACATTGCACATCAGTGTCTGGAATCACAGTTGGCCCCTCAGTTACAAAGAGCAGTATGCTTCTATTTGCATGTCATACTTCAGGTTATTCCTGTTAAATGTGTATTGAGACCTGTATATGCTCAGGTTACATGCTGTGACGCAGTAATGACATTATGAGCATGTTCTCTTAAATGTTTACCAATTTATTGACCTGCGACGTAACACAACCTTTTTGCTGAATGCAGTGTTGATTAGGAGGAAGAGTTTGGAGATTATATGTTTATTGCTTGTTTTATCCAGTGCATGCAGCAGCATCACATTGAAATGATCCGTTGTATAAAGCCTTTATTTTTGTGATAGACAGCCACTGAATTGATTCCTTTGTTTTAGGTGGTGCTGTTGCAGATGCTTGATTTTGCTTTACAGGTTACAATTCATACAACACAATTTCTGCAGCTATTCAACGCCAGCATTTAATTACAGTGTCCAGATTTCTAAGTTCCAAATTTTATAAATTATCAAATTGCAATAGATTTTCTGTCCAGTCATCAAAGCTGGTAGCAGTTTCTCCTTTGTTTTTGTAGGAAAAGCTGGGATACAGTTACATTGATAAGTAAAACAGAGACTAAATCCATCCTCGTTTGATCAAATGTATCTATTCCATTATTGAACATAAAATTCTGCAGCATTTTCTGTTTTGATATATTGACGTTCAATCATTAAAGACTATTATTACTATTGCATGCACCTATGCGAACTGAAATTTCAATCATTGCACTTGTGAGAATTTAAGTGTGAATACCCTAAAATCAGACACTTACGAAATATCACTTAATGCTAAAGATCCTTCTTTTTTATTGAATGCTGATGATTTAAGTCCAGTGTTTATATAAAGTCTTTTCATGTCAAAAGTACATTAGTTGGAATTTAAATTTACATTAAATGATTAGCTGTACAAAAATCATGGAGATGGAAAGTAGCATCTGAATCAGAAATTAACTGATGCTTATAGCAATCAATGAAAATATCCAAGAATGCTCATTATATCTGCAGTTTTACACTGCTGGATATAGCTCCGAGAGTGTTTTATTGAAAAATAAACATGAGCAGCCAGCAACACTGAAACTGAGGCCAAATGTTCCAAAGCTTATGTACCACTGACCAGTTTAGTGTTTCTTAATAAAACATACAGACACAAAAGAAACCCACTGCCTGCCCAAAGATTAAAAAGCTTTCAGTTGCATTAGAATATTCTTAATTGAACTAGATTGATATTTTCAGTTTTCCAACACCAGCCATTCTTATCCCCAAGTGAAACTATTTAACAAGTACTTAAATTATACAGTTCTTTTAATGTAATCAAACATTTCATAGAACTGCACAGAGAAGTTATAAGACTAAATATACAATGAGTCATGTAAGGAGATATTGGGACAGGCGATCAAAACTTTGGCCAAAGAGATAACTTTTATCTATTAAAGTTGAAAAGAAAGGGAAAGAAGAGAGATATCAGGAGAGAAATCCAGAGGTTAGGGACTAGGCAAATGAAAGTCTGACCACCAAGGATGGAGCATAATAATTCTAATGAGGTATCTTCAAGAAGCTGGAATCAGAACAGCTTCAGTGCAAAATGGCTATGCTCCCACCATAGCTAAGAAATGGTACCATCGATTATTGTCAGATAATCAATAAGTTCGTTGACACCTCAGACAGTGCAGCACTCCATCAATACCACAGGCTTTGTTATTACGTTACAAAAGTCTTGTGTTTCTCCGTGCCCACCCCATTACCACAGTGCCAGGATTGTGCACAAATCAACACAATTCAAAACACCAACCCCATACAACTGACAGCTGCCCACATTGGTTAACCTGGGCCTCTTCCCCATCTTGCCTGCAGCTGAAATTATTACACCCCAGGTGGATTGAGGCTCTCATTAAATAACCAGTTAGAGGTGCAACTGACAGTGAAATAGGAAGGGGGAGCCAGGGCCTTTATAACAGAAATAACTTCACAGCCCATCACCAAGTCACCCTTTATTTACATGTGCACAGTGCTTGACACTGGTCTGACCTCCTCAGAGTCAAGATTAGAGTGGTGCTGGAAAAGCACGGCAGATCAGGTAGCATCCGAGGAGCAGGAAAATCGACATTTTGGGCAGGAGCCTTTCATCAGGAATCTTAGAACCAACTCTCAAAGTGAGCAGAACTCTGACATTCCTATTTATGTCTGTCAGCAAGGCCTCCCTGATTGGACCAGAGTAACAGCCCCAATCAGAGAACTCATATTCTCTGAAGTCCACCTAGCTGACTTGATTACAATCACTACATCTCTTGCTTGCTGAGTCCAGGAACATAGGCTGTTTCTTTCTTACAGCCTCGTCCAGGGCATTTTTGGATCAGATCTGGTTCCTCCAATTCAGCCTCAGATTCAGGTGGCATGTACCTGACCTTTGCCCTTTTTGTGTCTTGGAAAAAATTGATCCTCATCTTCAAGCAGTTAGGGCTTTGAGGTTGCTTTTCTATCGTCATTGCCATATTTAACAAATTAATTTTATGCAAGTTCAAACACAATGACTAAAAATATTGAGCCCATGAAACAGCCAGCATAGTCAACGTGAACTGAGTCTTGGATTTAACCTGGCCATTCCACAAATGTGGGGGAGCTGCTAGCAGTAATTCATGTCTTTGTTGGAACTCTGGGCACTGACGCACCAATGCAGCTACGCCAGCATCCAATTCAGGCCACCAGATATAACTTCTCATCAACATCTTCATTTTGGACAGCCTTGAATGACCCTGGTAGAGCTCAGCCAGTATTTAATGGCGACCCTCGCTTGGGACAATCTTTCTTGCTACCCATAATATATACCACTCTCCATGATGAGCTGGTCTAGCTGAGTCTGGAAAGATTTCAATTCTAGTTATGATTTTTTTTTATTTCCCCATCACAACTAGCTGTTTTGGTTTTGCCAGGTCCAGATCTTTTTGTCAGGAGTCTGATATTATCAGGTGATTGGAAGGGTGTCCAGAAAGTTTAAAATCAGAACGGACTCTTCCACGGGAGGTACCACCAGTGGTGTACCTGCCAGTGGGAAGCGGCTCAAGGCATCCTCATTTGTTACTTGGCTTCCGAGACATTGTTCCAATTTGTAATTGTATGCCCTTAGAATGAGGGCCCACTACTGTATTCAGTCTGAAGCTATGGGTGGCAGAGCGCTGTCTTCTTTGAGTCGCTCAAACAGGGGTGTTTGGTCAGTTGCAATTACAGATTTATGTCTGTAAAGGTATTGGTGAAACTTTCTGAATCCAAAGATGACCGCCAAACTTTCCTTCTCTCCCTGGGCATATTTGCACTCTGCAACAGCCAAAGTCTGGGAAACATACGCTATTGGGTTGCCTCTCCACTGGGCCATCTGTGAGCTAACACTACCCTGATACCATAAGGAGAGACATCGCATGTCAGCAACAGATCTTGTTTGGGATTATAGTGTGTCAACACCCTGGATGCTGATAGTTGCTTCTTCATTTTCCTAAAGGCCATTTCCAAGGCTGACCTTTTTCCAATAGCAGATGTAATGGTGCTAGGAGGGAGGTCAGGTTATGTATGAACTTTCCATGATAATTCAACAACCCAAGCAAAGACCCAAGCTCTGGTACAGATATGGGAGCTGGGGCATTTTTGATTGCCCTCACTTTATCTTCTAACAGTTGTAATCTGGTCTTGTTGACTGTCGCCAAAGTAGGTCACTTGAGGCACCTGAAATACATATTTTTCCCTGCTAAGGCATCCCTCTGCCTCGGAGAAATGTCTCAGGACTTTGGCCAAGTTCCTTAGTTTTTATTGGTTTTCCCTGTTATTAGCACATCGTCCAAATAAATGATGATTTGGGATAGACCTTGTAAAATGTTCTCTGTCGTCCGCTCAAAAGTGGCACAGGCCAATGACATTGCTAATGGCAGTCTAGTATATTGGTACAAGCCATCATGGGTATTAATTATAGCAGACGTCTGGAATCTTCATCTAACCACAGTTGGAGCTATGCATGGCTCATGTCCAGCTTTGTGGAGGACAGCTGTCTGCCATCTTTGCATAAAAGTCCTCTAGGCGAGGAGTTGGGCATTTACCCAGCTGGAAGAACTGGTCTACTGTTTGTTTAATATCCCCATCGAGCGTCACAGTTGTACAATCAGTGCTGTCCATTCCTCAATCTGGACAGGTTTGATCATTCCTTTGCTTTTCAAACTCCTGATTTCTGCCTTTTGCATGAAAAGCAAATGACAATTTGTGGGCCTTGCAGAATCAAGGAATTGCTTTCTGGTCAACATGCAAGGCAGCCTTGGCACCTTTCATAAGCACCGGACCTTCCTGAAAAACCACTGGGTATTTAAGTAGGACTTCACCCAGATAGGCATTTTCTAACTGAAAAATGTCGAGCCAATCAAGGTGAATCTTTCCCAACCAATTTCACCCAATATACTTGACCTGAGCCCTTTATTACAATCAATAGTAACTGAACCAGCTGCTTCTCATATTCGTCCGGAACCAAAGTTGTATCCTTAATCTGTACAAGTACCCCAATATAATTTCTCAGTCTAGCTGAGGTCTTGTGCAAACATAAGGGTTGGAGACCTGAGTGAATTTGCTAAAGACTGGTTCTGCAACCTTGCTGGTATCAACCTTCATTAGAACTGAATGACCATTTAATCAAACACTTATTTTGATTGGTTCTGATTTGAATGTTTCTAAGCAATTTAACTGTTCCAAGCCAGGTGGGTTTTCCAGGGTGTGCACTCTCCGGAATAATGGTATATGAGTTCTCTTACTCAATTTAGGTCTCATGGGACTTTTTAGCTTTCGTGAGACCACATACCACAGCAACTACAATGGCTTGCCGACCTGGGTCCTAAAGAAAACTTTTAACTGTTTGGCTGAGGCTTGGCTTTGTTTTGGGGCTTTGCTGTGGGCTGACCTCGAGTCCGTCTGTTCAGGATATGTCCTGAGTGAGGCTATGCAATTGCCTTCAGTCAAGTGGTGTTCCCCAAGCTCAGTTGGCCTGGCGAGGGTGGGTACTTCCCTTGGCATATCCTGTAAGTCATATGCTCACTTGTCACATTTTCCAGTAATAAAGCAAGTTGTAGTGCCTGTTTGAGTGCCAACTGGGATTTAGCTAGTAAGAGCAGTTGCATGTTTACATCATTAATCCCACTCTCATCACTACTGAAATAACTCCAAAAAGGCTGGTATCCCATCGCCAAGTCACCCTTTATTTACACATGCACAGTACTTGACACTGGTTTGGTTTTCTCTGAGCCAGCTCTCATAGTGAACAGAACATCTGACAGTCCTGTTCCTTTGTTTTTTCTTTTTATAACAGATGCTCCCCCCCTTCCCCCCACACACACTACCCCTGTACGGCAGTAGTACTTATGTTTTCCCACAACCACCTGTGTCATGTGTATATGTGCAGTGATTCAGTTAAGACACAACGGGCAAAAAACTTTATTCAATATTTCCACCACTAGGAAAATACCCACGTGCCTATGAACCAGTAACAAGCAAAGCCCAATCAGAGCAATACTTACATGAAAAAAGTGAAGGAGTAAGCTAGGTATTAAATCAAAATAGAATTGGTGGGGGGTGGCGGGGAGAGGGGGGTGGCAGTACTCCTGTTTATAGCTATCATCCAAGACAACCTGATTGGATGAGTAGGTTAACAATCCAATCAGGGAACTCATATTTTAAAGTGGTCCAACTGACTGCCCTTGTTATAATGCCTAGACCTTATTTTGGAAAAAGTGGGTCGACTACCATCCCGCTTAATAAAGAACCTTACCTGTTTCTAGGCCTGTCACTGTACAGCCCAAAGAGTTCCACCTCATATAATATACTTACCTGGAAATACACAAGAAAAACATGATTAACACTGGTCTACCTTTACAACTGTACCCATTTCAAAACAATTAACCCAACGGACTGATCTTCATTACTACAACATTTTTATAATTGCAGAAGTTTATTGGTGGCTGTTTCAAGAAAAAAGAAGTTGGTACAAAGTTGTGTATAAGATGTTAGGCAGTTGTAAAGGCGAGAGATCAACACAATATTGTTATACGGATAATGAGAATACTTATTCAACAGCTTGGATTAACTAGTCACAATCCTCATTTGAATGTAAAATTAATTTTATAATTGAGAATCTAGTTTCTTAAAAGGTTGTGGGTTTGCAATAAAAAATGCACAAAGGCACACAGAATCAGCAATGCAACGGATGATGATTAGTTATTTTTGGCAATGTGTAAAGAGTTTAATTAACCTGAAGCCAGAAGTATGACACTATATCCTCAGAAAATTCTATTCCAAATATTCAGAAGAATTTTGTCACTGAGACATAATAGACTTTCAACAGCAAGGCAAGACTGTTATTTTTACTCAGCCTGTTCCAAATGTTATGGCACTCCTTTGGAGCAGGTGGAACTCTGACCCAGAGGTAGGGGCATTATCACTGTTCCATAAGAGTTCAAGAAACAATCAACAAATCATAACTCTGATACGTTTACTTACTTGAACATGCTTGCTTTTCAAGCAAAAGGCCAGCTGAGTTGTTTAAACTGAGGAAACAACTGTGTGAATGGTGACTATTTGACCTGGAATCCAATTTGGCACTGATGCTTTGTTGACTTTGAACTAATTTCTGCTATTTCAGCCAATGAGTTTTTGGAGCGCACCAAACAAGAAACAAAGAAGTGGAGACCCACCTTGTGCAAATTTGACAGAAGGTGAGAGTTTCTGCAAATTCCAAATGTCCAGAAACAAGCCAGAAAGGGCTCTGTATAGACCAATTCAAATTGAATTATTCAGCTTCAGGAAGTTGGAGACATGAATGAACAAAGGGAGTACAGGCTTTTAGAGAACAAAAGGGAACAGTGAGGTAAGGTTTGGAAAGTGCATGACCATCTGCTGGAAGGTGTGGTTGTTAGGGAGACTCCAGCAGAGAGAATATGAGTCTGAAATGCTCAATATCCATAACACAGCCAAGCATTATAAATGAAGGGTGGGAATCACAATCAAACATCAGGTAACTCCTCAGGTCTTTTTCAAACGTTACCATGGAATTTTTTTACGCCCCTAACTGCCCACCATCCAATCTAAAAGGGCCTACAAAGTCTCAGTTTGATGTCTCACATAAAAGGTTGTACCTAGTGCTGCACATTCCTTCAATTCTGTGCTGAACTGTTGACCAGGATTCTGGGTCCAAGTCTCTACAATGAGGTTTGACAGCACCTTCTAACTCAGGAGCAACAATGCTGTTTCTTGTTGTCCTGTTTTCCAGACAAGAGTAACAATGAAAAAAGTAACTGCAATGTGAGAAAGCAAAAGTACATTTCTTAAAAATGAAGTCACATTGTTGCATTATAAGAAAACAGTACATCCTTAACATAACTAAGGCTTGTGTGCAGTCGATACCAATGTTTCAGTGTGATTTGGACAAGTTGAGTAAGTGGGTAAATGCATGGCACGCAAAATATATTGTAGATAAATGTCTCCCAATTTGGTTGAAAAAAACAGAAGGCAAATATTATCTGAATGGTATAAATTGAAAGAAGTATGAGACCTGGGTGGCTTCATACGGAAGGGAAACATGCAGCTGCAGCACACAGTAAAGAAGGCAAATAGTATGTTGGCCTTCCTAGTGAGAGGCTTTGAGTACTGGCACAAGAATGTCTTGGTACAGCGAGAGAGTGCAGTGAAGGTTTACCAGACTGATTCTTGGGATGTTAGGACTGATATTTGAGAAGAGGTTGATTTAGTTCGGATTATATTTGCTGGCGTTCGTAAGAATGAGGGGGAATCAAATAGAAACGTAAATAATTCTAATAAGACTTGATAGGGGTACATGTAGGAAGGATGTTCACAACAGCAGGTGAGTCTAGAACCAGGTTCTCAGCCCAAGGATACCCATGGAGGACCAAAGTGAAGAGAAATTTCTTTACCCAGAGATTGGTGAACCTGTGGAATTCACCACCACCGAAAGCAGTTAAGGCCAAAACATTGGATGATTTCAAGAAGGAGGTGGATAGAGCACTTGGGCTAAATTAATCAAAATATATGGAGAAAAGCAGGAACAGGTCATTGAGTTCCAGGCCATTGGTCATGGTCAACCGTGATCATAATGAATAGTGGGTCAAGCTGAAAGGGCTGAATGATTGACTCCTTATCCAGTTTTCTTTGTGCTATGTTTCATATATGTGGATTATATGGACTAATTACAAACATGTGCTGTATTATGCCTCAGAGTCTGTTATGTGAGTATACTTTTAAAATGCATGCTTATGATATTATCACAACATTGTTGCATGTGACTTGAGGATCTATAGGTCTCAGATACCATTTGAACCCAGGCCACTTGAAATATGACATGCTATGGAAAGTGTGGTATAACCGAATAGCTTAATACTAGCCCAGATACCTTTGTGCCTGTGAATGTTGCAATTGTCTGTCTGTCAGATTCTTCAATGCCACATTATCCAAAAAAATTGTTTCTCAAAAGGGATAGCATAATCACTGTGATGTCAGGTAAAATATCCAGCAGAAGGCAAAACATATATCATGATTAATAGTGGGTAGCTGTTGATAAAGAGAAGACTTCAAGATCGAAGTGATAGATATTTGGTAAACTACATAAAAACAACTTAAACAACAATCAAGGACAAAAATTTAGATAATTATCAGCAACACGACCTGTCAGTGCTGACAGCTGCAGAAATTTGCATATAGGACATTGAGTAGCCAGAAGACATAGCTAATTCCATTCACATAAAAATGTAAGTTATTTTAAGTTGGAGTAAGTTCCAAACAGTGCTTGACTTAAATGTTTCTCTCTCTGTAAAAAAATCAATAGCTTGCTGGTCTGATTTTCTTCAAGAAATGCTGTTAAGTGTAATACGGTTCTTAGAACAGTAAAACAAGCTGTTTTCTATACTCTAAAGGATTACCATGAGCCTCATTTGGGGTAAAAACAATGACTGCAGATGCTGGAAACCAGATTCTGGATTAGTGGTGCTGGAAGAGCACAGCAGTTCAGGCAGCATCCAAAGTGCAGCAAAATCGACGTTTTGGGCAAAAGGGCTGAAGGGCTTTTGGCCCGAAACATCGATTTCGGCTGCACTTTGGATGCTGCCTGAGCTGCTGTGCTCTTCCAGCACCACTAATCCAGAATGAACCTCATTTGGTTCCTCTATTTTCGTTTTCCAAATCGGTGTTAAAATGGACAAAAGCCAGTATGGTGTCCTCCTTCCTTATTTGATACAAACTCCAGTTAAAAGTTGAAACTAGCGAATGCAAGCTGCAGTTTTTATACTACTATAATTCATAAGCCTGCATTTTAAAGGCCCCAAAACCAGCAAACGAATACTTAAAAGGAAAAGGGAAACAGATACAAGAAAGGAAAATGTTAAAGGAAAGGAGTAAAATCAGCAACAACACTGCACTGTGCTCTGCTTCAAAAAGACAAAGAATTCCAAAGAGCATTGGAAACCAAACGTTTCTTTATGAACTTGGAACCCAATGTTACTTTCAAGAGATTACAGTATTTCAAGCAATGTAAGCAGTTTAACTTTACAGATTAAGTGATGGGTGATTCCAAGAAAAGAGCTTTAAAAATCTTGCTCACCCTTGTCAAGGAGGGGCTTCACAAAATTAACATATTGGATCTTGCTGAGGAAGAGATTTATAAGGGCAGCTCCGGGTAAGAAATAACTTCGGAATGAAGAGATCCCTACACACAGACAGCAATTCCAAGAGTCTATTGATCAGTTTGCCAGATGGTGCTGCAACAAATGGCATGAGTGTACCTTTGCTGAAGAGGAACTGTCAGACAAGTTAATCGAATTAGTCATTGCCTCTGCATCAACTAAAGCATTTAGGACGCAGCCATACCATTAACACAGCATTTGAGGGTGGAGACAAGCATAACGCATTAGTGATGGGCCAATAACAATTGGTGTATTATTGCTACAGACTGCAAAATGCACCAAACCAACAAAATTGGTAACTGACCCAGTTTTTTGCACCTAACCAGATTCCCTTCAGCTTTTCTTTATAGGGACAAAGCAAGTGGCATCAAGGGACATTGAACATATGTATGTAGAAAATCTGTTACCAATGATCATTGAACCTAAAAACAAAACGCAGTTATCATCAAGTTGGTGCAACCCACAACACTAGCAGTGAAGAAAGTTTTAAAGTACACAAGTGCAAACACATCATGAGATTCAGAATCAACCAAATGAAAGACAAAGATCAGAAAAAGACCAAGCTTTCCATATGGCCAAACTCACAGGTTATAAAGTGAACATAAGCTTTTACAACCATTAATAACATATGTCCTAAAAAGGGAGATCCACAAATATTAAAGATGAAAATTGATGCAGGAGCTGTGCCAATAAACTACCACAATGCAACGTGAAAGACATGTAGTGCCACTTGCTGAGGTACAAGAGCCATAATGATCAATTCCAGGCAAAGTCAAGCTGCATTGTCAGTCTGCAAGGTCATTTGGGCTTCCCCCAATCTTCTATCTGATAGATATCAGCAGTCAAGCAGTGGCAGGACTGCAGTATGGATAGATCTCAGTGTTACCAAATTTCATAGATTCAATCTTGATTTATTGTGGCAGAACAGACCACATTTGACACAATCAAGTTCATTGAAATTAAAGTTGTTCTCAAGGTTGATCTGGTTCACTTTGGCCAGAGTCAGTGTGAACAGTTGCAATCAACAACTGTTTTTAGATTACTTACAGTGTGGAAACAGGCCCTTTGGCCCAACAAGTCCACACCGACCTGCAACCATTCCCCTACATTTTACCCCTTCACTTAATACTACAGGCAATTTAGCATGGCCAATTCACCTAACCTGCACATTTTTGGACTGTGGGAGGAAATCGGAGCAACCAGAGGAAACCCACACAGACACAGGGAGAATGTGCAAACTCCACACAGTCAGTCGCCTGAGGTGGGAATTGAACACGGGTCTCTGGCGCTTTGAGGCAACAGTGCTAACCACTGTGCCACCGTGCCATCCACTTGTTGTTGAAGATGAACAACAACAAGAGGTGCAAATGATCACTATATATGGGTGGATTGATGGTATTAAAGTATTACCTGAGGAGGTTCATTCCATTTGGTCATTCAGAAACTAACTTGACACATCACAACAAGTCATTTTCAACGACAAACAAGGCTCAATATAGAAAGCATCATGTCAATATATTATGTCCATACTGCACCAGGAATACATTGATATTGAACTTACAAGAGGGTAACAAATTAATCTTTGCATCTATCATGAATTAATTCCAATATTTATTATCTCAGCGAGTAAATGTGAGGAATGACAAACAGATCAAGCCACATAACAGATAGAGTCAACATTTTGGAACAATATTCCATTTGTTGCTTGAATACATTTGATATTAGGCTCATTCACAGTGTACAGGGAAGATTACATCCTTGTACTCAAGTTGGTCTTAATTGGCTCTGTAATTAGATTAGTTAAGTTACAGTGTGGAAACAGGCCCTATGGCCCAACAAGTCCACACCGACCCTCTGAAGAGCAACCCACCCAGACCCACTCCCCTACACCTAACACTATGGGCAATTTTAGCACGACCAATTCACCTAACCTGCACATCTTTGGACTGTGGGAGGAAACCGGAGCACCCAGAGTAAACCCACATAGTCACGGGGAGAATGTGCAAACTCCACACAGACAGTTGCCCGAGGTGGGAATTGAACCCGGGTCTCTGGCGCTGTGAGGCAGCAGTGCTAACCACTGTGCCTCCGTGCCATCCACTTACAGTGTGGAAACAGGCCCTTCGGCCCAACAAGTCTACACTGATCCTCTGAAGATCAACCCACCCAGACCCATTCCCCTACATTTACCCCTTCACCTAACACTACGGGCAATTTAGCATGGCCGGTTCACCTAACCTGCACATTTTTGGACTGTGGGAGAAAACTGGAGCACATCCACACAGACAATGTGCAAAATCCACACAGACAGTTGCCCGAGGCGGGAATTGAACCCGGATCTCTGGCGCTGTGAGGCAGCAATGCTAATCACTGTGCCACCGTGCCGCCCATCCTTGTGGTGGGTTACATCACCAAATTCATGGTACATTGAATGTGACCATCGCTGACATGATGTCAGTTCCTTTGGCACCTCATCCTTCATGAACAATGATTCTAGGACCTCTGATCTTTGTGACTTTTTATAAATGACTTGGATGAGGAAGTGGAAGGGTGTGTTAGTAAGTTTGCCGATGACACGTAGGTTGGCAGAGTTGTAGATAATGTGGAGGGTGTTGTAGGTTGAAACAGACAATGACAGAATGCAGAACTGGGCTGATAAGTGGCAGATGGAGTTCAACTTGGAAAAGTGTGAAGTCATTTACTTTGGAAGGTTGAATTTGAATGCAGCATACAGGGTTAAAGGCAGGATTCTTGGCAGTGTGGAGGAACAGAAGGATCTTGGGATACACATCCATTGATCCCTCAAAGTTGCCACCCAGGTTGATAAGGTTGTGAAGAAGGCGTATGGTGTGTTGGCTTTCATTAGCAGGGGGATTGGCGAGGTTACGCTGCAGCTCTATAGAGTCCTGGCTAGACTACACTTGGTATATTGTGTTCGGTTCTGGTCACCTCATTATAGGAAAGATGTAGAAGCTTTAGAGAAGGTGCAGAGGAGATTTACCAGGATGCTGCCTGGACTGGAGGGCATGTCATTTGAAGAAAGGTTGAGTGAGCTAGGGCTTTTCTCATTGGAACAAAGAAGGATGAGAGGGGACTTGACAGAGGTGTACAAGATGTTGAGAGGCATAGGTAGAGTGGATGGACAGAGACATTTTCCCAGGGCGGAAATGTCTATCATGAGTGGGCATACTTTTAAGGTAATTGGAGGAAGGTTTAGGGAATGTAAGAGGTTGGTTCTTTATTTAGAGATTGTGGGTGTGTGGAATGTACTGCCAGCAGAGGTTGTAGAGTCAGATACATTAGAGCCATTTAAGCGACTCTTGGACAGGCACATGGAAGATAGTACAATAAAGGGTATGTGGGATAGTCTGATCTGAGAGTAGGATAAAAGGCTGGCACAACATTGAGAGCCGAAGGGCCTGTACTATGCTTTAGTATTCTATGTTCTTTGTTCCTCTTCCTCATTTTGCCACATGCATAATCTTTGTAGCCTTCATCTTACATTGCTTTCCATGTTTGTAGAATTAACTCAATCTGATTCTTGGTGGCCTTCCTTATACCCTGCAAACAGAGACCTACAACCTTGGCAACTGCAGCCTGTACAACATATTATCCTTGTCCTTTGCTTTCAGCTAGTCAGGCCTGTGAGTGCTCCTGAATAGTTGCACCTGGAATAACCAACCAATCCCAACAATTTTACCCCGAAATCCATTGTTTCTGAGTCATAGGTGTCCTCCTGGGGTCAAATTAATAATGCATTGTGGTTGGGATGTTGCTGTTTGGAGCTGATAGAGCCTATTGACCTTTATTTTTCAGTGAATACTTCCCTTCAGTGTTACAATCTTAACTCAGTGCTTGGACAGTCGTATTTTTTAAGTTTCTATTTCATTTCCTCCATCTGGGTATGTCCAGGAACGCAAGGAATCAGATCTCACTTTCTACCAGATATACAGGGCATTCTTTCACAAACAAGGAGAGAGGTAGTGTCTTTTTTTTTCATGTGATTTGTTTATCCTGTACCCTCCCTTGTGCACTACACTTTTCAGTCCATCAATGTGGATTGTTATGGACCAGGCCTCACCCCCATAAACATTTCAAGAAAGTAGCCCAGACCTTAACTTTGCTCGATGTTTTAAGCAAGTGTGAACTGGATATTCCAGGAATGATGCAGGTGGTCAAACCACTTAATTTTAAACAAATCAGCATTTAGTTATAAGATTACCGAATGTAACACAAACAAAAGAGAACATACATAAATTAACCTATCTGAAAACCCAACAGATTAGCCCAACTTAATGATGCTGTTTCAAGTACCTGCAATAACCCCCATAAACACCCCTTGGCTCAAGAGGTAGAATCAAGCACAGGGTCTTACGGGAGGGATATCAGAGACAAGGAGGATCAGCATGGACCTGATTCTTTGGGTCCAGCAGCTTCATACAGTACTGTGCTAAAACCAAACAAAACTAGAGAAAAGCTGACCAGGGAGAACTGGACACTGCCCTTTCATTGTACAAGTGTTGTTTTAAAACTTGAAAGCCTTTTACCTGAGGCAGTACATGTTAGGTATAATCAAATTGGCCCTAAAACCCTTCCGACCTGAGACCTTTTGGAATCGCTGCTTTTACGACCACTCTGAAAAAATTGCCAAGGGCACATAACCTTGTCATCACAGGATGCCCCCACCTTAAAAAAAAATGAAGCATCAATATCCAAAGATGGCTTCATTTTAAAACCCCTTGATGTAAATTGTTAGTACACCACACCACACACATGCAAACATACACTCCTACATTTTGTTTCAGTCATTTTTATTCCTGCTACCGAACATCTCTGTTTCTCATTCAAGTCTCAGCAAGGCATTGACAATCACGTTTTTCCATCCTGCCACGTGCATAATTTCCCAGTTGAATGGCTGTAACAACAAGCTTCATCTAAACAGTTCCCTTAAATTCACAAACTTCCAATAGGTCTCTAAATTATAACTTACCAATTTCTCCCTAATCAATTTTAGTGGTCCTCTTACTTCATGCCCAAAAACTAATTCAAATCGGTTGTATTTGTCAATTCATTTGGTGCATTTCTGATTGCATAAAGTACAAATGGAATTCCCTTATCCCAATCATCTGGACAGACTTGACTTTAATCCCTCAGATGCCATCTTTATAGCTTTGCCTGCGACTGTGGATAGTACACAATAGATTTGAATTGTTTCATTCCTGTGCTGTCCATAACTTCCTTGAATAACTTTGATGTGAGTTTTGACCTTTGATATGATTGTATCTCTGTGGGTCGTCCGTATGTAGCGAAAGATTTGACTAGTTCCCCTTTTAGCTGTGATATTGGGTAATGAAATGGCTTCTGGAAATCTAGTTGGCACATCCATTATTGATAACAAATGCCGATTCCCACTTTTTGTTTTAGGTATGGGTCCGATGCAATCAATTAAGACTCTTGTAAAAAGTTCCTCAAATGCAGGAGTCGGTATTAAAGGTGCGGGTTTTATTACTGACTGTTGTTTTCCAATTAATTGACATGTATGGCATGTCTGGCAAAATTCAACTACATCCTTGTGCAGTCCAGGCCAGTAAAAGTGTTTTTGTATTTTAACTTGTATTGTTCTTACTCGTAAATGACCCCCTAGTGGTAGCTTGTGCGCTACCCACAACACCTCCTTTCTATAACTCACTGGCAGTACGACTTGATGACCTTCTCCCATTTCTAATCTGCCTGAATGTGTGATAATCTTCACTTCCACACTAAGATATCATTTATAAGAAAGTAACATTCAGAGATACATTCAGATTCTTTTTCTTTGTATGCCTTTTGATAGAATTGCTTTAAATTTTCATCTTTTTGCTGTAATTCAGTTAATTTATCTTGTTAAAGATGTCTGCATTGTCATCTATCTGCTCCTGGCTTGTCTGAACTATTTGATCAAATGGGGCCTCCGCTGATTCCACTTCAACATTCTTATCTGTACTCTTTAATCTCTCCTGTTTCAAATGGTGGCTTTGTGCTCTCAATACCATGTAGTCAAGAAAAATACCAGGATATGTGTCCTGCAGTAGTTCAGTTGCCTGAGTTCCCATGAGCTTTTCATCCAAGTAGGCAGCACTCCTACCTGTGAGCCAGCTATATCATTAGCAAGGGTAAATTGTTATTCCTGGAGCTGAGAGTTTGGTCAGTACTCCTACCATGATTTCTCCACTCTTCACTGGACATTCTAACCTCACTTTACCTAATTGAGCATGTCTTGTCTCACCATAAATTCCTGTTACTAGGACCTTTTCTGGCAATAGTCTTTCAGAGGTACATATCTCTTCATCTTTCAACATTACGGATTGAGAAGATCCTGTATTTCTTAATATTGTAATCTCGTTACTGCTGCTCCTAGCCTTCATCTCCATCCTTTTAAGCTGACTTCCCTAAGTGCCAAATTCTGAAGCTCAGGTTCTATCTCTTTCTTCATTTCCCCTCTCTCCTTTTCTCTCTCTTTTCTTTCTCATTTTCTCTGTCTCTTTTCTCTCAAAAGACAAACACAAACACAAACAAAAGAGAACATAAATAAATTAACCAACAGATTACCCAAATTTAATGATGTTTTCCAAATACTTGCAACAATCCCATAAAAACTCCTTGGCACAAAAGGTAGAATCAAACACAGGGTCTTACAGGACAGATGTCAGAAAGAGGGGTTCAGCGTGGACCTGCTCCTTTGAGTCCAGCAGCTTCAAATACTGCCTGCTAAAACCAAACCCAACCAGAGAAAAGCTGACCTGGAATAACTGGCTACTCCGCTTTCATTGTACAAGTGTGTGTTTTTTTTAACTTGAAAGACTTTTTCCTGAGGCACTATCTGTTAGCTATCATCAAATTGGCCCTAAAACCCATCCAAACCTAGACCTTTCAGAATCGCTGTTTTTATGATGTCTCTGAAAAAAAAAGTGAAGGACAACATAACCTTGTTCAAGGAGCAACTTCATCACAGGATGGCCTTCTTTCCTCTGGCATTGGGTCTATCCATTTCAATCAATTATCAGCCCTTTCGCTATCTTCATTGATATTCCTGCTCTTCATCCTGATCCCATTGCCATCCTGATCCCCAGATTCAGTCTTTGTCTTAAAATCAATTGATCCTTACATTGTATCTAATTGCCCTATTGCTTTCCTCAACATAAATATACAGATCCCACCTAAAGGTCCTTGTGGTGCAGTGGTAGTGTCCCTTCCTCTGCACAGGGAAGCCTGAGATTAAATACCACTACTCCAGAAATTTGTAATAACACCGCTGGACAAGATCATTAGAAAATATCTATAATGCACAAGCTCTGTTTTTGATATAATCTGCGATTCTATACATAGAATCTCAGTTTCATCCTTCCATTCCCCAGAGCTGTGCATTATGGTATTAGCTTTGTAACATATATCTTGAAGACTAGATTTTTTTTTGAGCCAGATATCTTAACGTTTCTTTACAGCAATAACTATTTACATTGCATCTGCATCACAGAGTGGCACACATATTCTGGGTCCTGTGCTTAATGATTATGTTTACACAACTGACAGGTCACATTGCACATTGAATGTGTGTGAAAGTGAAATGGATATCTTTATAACCAAATGAAGTATGTTGTGAAGTTATAAAGTACCTTAAAGGTACAGGCCTTCTGGTTGGAATCAATGCTATAAAACAGCACCCATTGATCTGTGCAGTGTCCCTGACAACTACATCCTTTAAATCGCATTCTCTACCATTAATTTACATCTCACCCACCTTGATCTGTTGCTTTTGAGTTGAGATCCTTTTTAGTTGAGCCTGCCTTGCCTGCCTTGGTCAAGTTTACAGGCATCAGCCAGTGTAGCTGCCTCACTTGTGTAGTCTGACCCATCACACTGTGAACATTTAATAACTGGCAAGACAATACAGGACAGAGATTTCTGATGAATTAGTTATCCCAGTCAGGCTTAAACCTTTATACTGTCAGCATTTATACAAAGAAACAGCTTGATTATGAAGGAACAAGTTACTGCAGAATTTGTTACTCAACAAACCTTGAAGGAAGAGGTCTACTTCATCAGATACACATCTCATACGTGTGAACACACAACCCATTTTAGCCTAACAAGATTGCATCCATAAATGTAACTCCAGTGTGCTGGGGTATTAATGAATTTTCATGGCATGCTAATAAATGCAAAAAAGATTCCAACCTCAAGGTTGTGAAAACCAACTCATCTGAAAGACTTTGATAATTTGAAACCAAAACTTTTACCCATGATTAGGAAGCTAAATTTTTGCTTTCAATTAAGTTTCTGCTGTTGTCCTTCTAAAAGCTCTGGTTAATGGCGCATGAAAGATTTGACTTGCTGGACCATTTAAAAGGGAAGTTAAAAATCAAATATGTTTTCATGGGATAAATTACATATGTAGTCCAGACTGGTTAAGGATTTCAAATTTACTTCAGAATTATATTTATATGATAATTCAACAAGATAGCTGTGACATTTACTTTTTCCAGCTTTGTGTCAATTTTTTTCACATGGGTGTTTCTGTCATTGCCACAAGTACAACTGGAAACGCACATGGCATTCTAAGTGAGCAAAGAGAAATTAACGTTGATCATTTCCCATTTTTACAATCTGTTACATTGATCTGTTCACTTATCAGAGTATTATGGTGATCATAAAGTATTCATTGTAGCTTCTGAAAACATGATTGTTTCACTGTTTTAATTTCCTTTGAATTTTCTGAGATCTTTGACACCAGAAATACCGTGTTACTGCTGTACAGCATGATGATGAGCAGCTAAAATTAAAATGCAAAACTTTTTTTGAGAAATCAAATTGCTAAGAATCATGTTATTGAAGGGACTTCATATTTTTCACATTTAGTAAATCTTTAACCATATTCTTTATAAATACTTTTATGATAATAATACACAGAGCAAAAACAAGGAAATCTATATTCTTCCTTTTGTGTATTCACACAACCCTGACTTATGGCATAAAATAGATGTGAGATCCTTTACAAACTTAACCTAACATTTTTTTGACTGGACTTCATTAAGAAAATTCAGATCACCCTTTATGAAAACACCATTGAAATTATCTAGGCCTAACTTTCCAAGTGCTTTATAACTGTCATTGATTAAACTCATCCTTGCCATTGTTCCAATATTTCAATTTGCTGGAAGTGTGAAAGTTGCTTTTCAGATTTTTATGGAAGTTGCAGGAACTAAACAGTAAGTGAACCTTGAGCTTGAGTTATGTTGCCCTACCTTCTCTCACACTAGTACCTTTATGACACTAATAAGAAGCACAGTGCTTTCAAGAATCACTCCAGTTAATTGACAAAATTCTATTGATTCTTCTCCACCGGGGTAGGCACATGTGAATGTTCTTTGAGGATATAAATTAATATAGCTATAGGACTAAAATTTTTAAGTGACTAAGAATGAATTTGGAGTCAATCCTGTGAGAAAACTTTGCCTGAATATGCCAATTTCAGCCTTATTAAAAGTGGCACCCAACAGCAACAGAGCAAATAAGTAGAATTAATACTGAACACAATAAGAATCAGTGCTAATACAAAACTGTATACAAGGTATACACTGTAATGCACTAAGCTTACCTTCAAGAGTTAAGCCTGTAAATTATTATGAGCTGAACTATTGGTTTTTTTTGGGATTAGCACAAGTTGGGTCAAGTACAATGGAGGGTTTCTTTGCATGAGACCCAACAGGTTTTCTCATTATATCTTATCAAACTCGCTTTATTTATTTCTTACCATACCCGATGGCATTCCTCTTGTCCAGTTACACCCCAGGGTTCCCAGAACAAATCGACCCTCTCAGGATAACCCAGAATTCACAGGCATCCCATGCACCTACGCCATCTTTAAAATCCCTTTGTGCACTTGTGCAAGCACTGTCAGTTTGGTGCTGCCCTGCACATTTACTGATATATGTCCCGGACATGATAGACAGAGGGACATCAGTGCTTCACTTTGTGGACAGGGATTAGATGTTCTACTGGATGGGTTAGTGCAGAGGCAAAACCAGTGGTAAAGGCCAAAATACCAGAGAATGCCAGCCTGTGCCAAGGTTGCCATCTGAGTTAAAGCAGCCTCAGCCATCCAGAGAAATGAACAGCATTGTTACAAGTAGGTCAATGGCCTTCTCCACTCCACTCATGTATGTGCCACCAACGTCCCTCTAGTGCCTCACACTAACTCTATCTCTGCCACTGCACCCGTGCCTCACACAGGCATGTGCTGTACCACTACCACTATTGCCAGCAACAAGTTCCGTCACTCGAGTCACACATATCCCAAACCTGAACATCACTAACCCTGTTTGTCCTCTCCGATGCCCATTCATTCACTTGGGACACCTTCCCACCTGTACCAAAAGCTGTGCCATCCACTTTCATCTTTAATCCCTATCGCTTATTCCAAGAAGAAAACAGTCCACAAAAGAGGCAAAAAGAGGCAAGACAGGTGGTGGGCTGCCTGACATTCAGCTCTTCATCCAGAACTGGATCCTGACCCTGACTAGCCTGAGCAACCAGTTGATCATGTCCAAGTCCCAGGACTGGTATCAATGTTATCCTCACTACCTGTGCCAGGACACCCTGAGAAAATATTGTCCCCCTTGACTTGCTGACAATCATAACAAGATTTGCATCTGTGCTAAACGGTAAGGAAAGCCAGGTTATATGAGGTTGGTAGCATGGCTGATGGGGAGAACACAAAGAGGCAATGCAAGGCAGAGATGCTGTGAATGTCCAGTTTGTTCCCAGATCATTATGAAAAGCCCAGAGGTGCAGCCTGCTCCAGTCCCTGAGCTGGGTACATGTCCTCAGTGCAAACCATCCTTGCTGCAGCATTACAGTGGAAATGCCATTGTAGCCTAAGCTGCATCACTGATGAGCAAAAGCATCCTGTAAATTGATTGGAGATGTGTCATGAGGGTTCTTCGGGCTTGGCACATATCAATGCTAATGCCTGTGTATATGAGTTACATGTGTCTGGTGCTCTCGGCAGGACTCCAGAGATGTTGGTGCTCGGTGTCCAACATGGAGGTCCTTTGGAGCAAGTTGAGACATAAATTCACCAGGTTCCTGTTTGCTTTCCATGTTGAGCTTTCTCAACGTCTAGCTTGTTTGGTACATTTGGTAAGATAGGAAGCTGAATATTAATAAAGCAAGACGGGATGTTAACAAGGCATTCAACAAGCAATAATCCCTTTAATTAGTAGCATTCTACTACCCAGTGATAAATCCACCAAGCCACTTGTCAAAAGCCTAAATGATGGATCGAGATGCTCCCAACATCGAGATAGACCTCTCTGGACTTCAAGTTTGATTTTGCCACAAAGTATGCAATAGCCCAAACCGCTCCAACACCTATAAGATTCTGGTCTGTGTTTAATTTTATTAAAATGTGAAAGAAAATGCTATAGAATAAAAATTGTATAATAGCTGTATAATAGTTGATGCTTATTTACTGTAATATGAGAAGTTCTGGATGCTAATGCCTTATACGTGCTATAACATAGAACATAGAACATAGAAAAATACAGCGCAGTACAGGCCCTTTGGCCCTCGATGTTGCGCCGATCCAAGCCCACCTAACCTATACTAGCCCACTATCCTCCATATGCCTATCCAATGCCTGTTTAAATGCCCATAAAGAGGGAGAGTCCACCACTGCTACTGGCAAGGCATTCCATGAACTCACGACTTGCTGAGTAAAGAATCTACCCCTAACATCTGTCCTATACCTGCCACCCCTTAATTTAAAGCTATGCCCCCTCGTAATAGCTGACTCCATACGTGGAAAAAGGTTCTCATGGTCGACCCTACCTAAACCCCTAATCATCTTGTACACCTCTATCAAGTCATCCCTAAACCTTCTTTTCTCCAATGAAAACAGCCCCAAGTGCCTCAGCCTTTCCTCATACGATCTTCCTATCATACCAGGCAACATCCTGGTAAACCTCCTCTGCACCCGTTCCAGTGCCTCCACATCCTTCCTATAGTATGGTGACCAAAACTGCACACAATACTCCAGATGCGGCTGCACCAGAGTCTTATACAACTTTAACATGACCTCAAGACTCCGGAACTCAATTCCTCTACCAATAAAAGCCAGTACGCCATATGCCGTCTTCACAGCACTATTTACCTGGGTGGCAACTTTCAGAGATCTGTGTACATAGACACCAAGATCCCTCTGCTCATCCACACTACCAAGTATCCGACCATTAGCCCAGTACCCCATCTTCTTGTTACTCTTACCAAAGTGAATCACTTCACACTTACCTACATTGAACTCAATTTGCCACCTTTCTGCCCAGCTCTGCAGCTTATCTATATCCCGCTGTAACCTGCCACATCCTTCCTCACTGTCAACAACTCCACCAACTTTCGTATCATCTGCAAACTTGCTCACCCAACCTTCTAGCCCCTCCTCCAGGTCATTTATAAAAATGACAAACAGCAATGGTCCCAAAACAGATCCTTGCGGAACACCGCTAATAATAGCACTCCAAGATGAACCTTTACCATCAACTACTACCCTCTGTCTTCTTCCAGCCAGCCAATTCCTAATCCAAACCTCCAAATCGCCCTCAATGCCATACCTCTGTATTTTTTGCAGTAGCCTACCACAGGGAGCCTTATCAAATGCCTTACTAAAATCCATATACACCACATCTACCGCTTTACCCTCGTCCACCTCCTCAGTCACCTTCTCAAATAATTCAATAAGATTTGTGAGGCACGACCTGTCCTTCACAAAACCATGCCGACTATCGTTAATCACACTATTCCTATCCAGATGTTCATAAATCCTATTCCTTACAATTCTCTCTAAGACTTTGCCCACAATCGAAATGAGACTCACCGGCCTATAGTTACTAGGGTTATCCCTACTCCCCTTCTTGAACAAGGGAACCACATTTGCTATCCTCCAGTCTTCTGGCACTATTCCTGTAGACAACGAGGACATAAAAATCAAGGCCAATGGCTCTGCAATCTCCTCCCTTGCTTCCCAGAGAATCCTAGGATAAATGCCAACAGGCCCAGGGGACTGATCTATTTCACCCTTTCCAGAATTTCCAACATCTCTTCCCTACATACCTCAAAGCCATCCATTCTAATTAATTGTGACTCAATATTCACTTCGGCAACAATATCCTGTTCCTGAGTGACTACTGACGAAAAGTATTCATTCAGTGTCTCCCCAATCTCTTCAGCCTCCTCACGCAACTTCCCACTACTATCCTTGACTGGACCTATTCCTACCCTAGTCATTCTTTTATTCCTGACATACCTGTAGAAAGCCTATAGGTATCAACCAAGGACTTTTCATGTCCCCTCCTTGCTGCTCTTAGCTCTCTCTTAGAAGTACATATTGGAGAAATGTCTCCAACTGCTTCATTTCAAACTCAAATTTGCATAGCTGCAAGGAGAACAGAGGACACCACATCACATGCTGGCCTCATTAGGATCTTTGTGCAAACATGTAACAAAGGCTGAATTCAATAGGAAAGTAGAGTCGCTGCATTTGACTAAGTGTGACGGTAAAGAGCCTGAGCAAAACTGGAGTTATTGAGAGTCGGGGGAAACAGCTTTCTGATTAGAGTCTTACCTAACACAAAGAAAGTTGCTTTCTCTTGTTGGAGATCAATCATTTGGGACAAATCAGTCCACTTGATATATTGATCACCATGCACAGTGCTAGTATTGTGTCCCATCTACAAGAAACACTGCAGCAACTCACCAAGGTTCTTTTGGCAGTCCTTTCCAACCAGCATCATCTACCATCTAGAAAAACAAAGGGCAAAAGATGCATAGGAATACTGCCACCTGCAAGTATCCTTCCATGTCACACACCATCCTAAGTTGGAACTATATCTACATTCCTACACTGTTATTCGATCAAAGTCCAGGAACACCATCCCTCACTTTGTTGCGCATGTACCTGCAGCACATGGACTACAGCAACTCAAGAAGGTGGCTCATCGGCACTTTCACAAGGGCAAATACTAATGGGGAAGAAATGTTCTTATATCCAGCAATACTTATACCGCATGTAAAAAATAAAATTTTTAAAATGTAGGAGTCCAGGGTTTCCTGAAGGATGCGTTGCAGGAGGAGGTTGCCACACAGGCAAACCTCGTACAGAAAACAACATGGGTAATTATTCAAATCAGTGAGAAAGAGTTTAGAGGAAAGGATTCAGGAAGTCCTTACGGAATTTTAGTTGACAAATCAGTATTGCATGTCTATGACAATGGCAATAACCCAGATAACGGTAATGATAAGCCATGCGATTGTTAAAGAGGAAAGTTAAATTGAAGTGCAGTCAGAACTGAAAAATGCACAGTCAAGGGAATCGATGAATAAATGTATAGAAAGTCAAAAATCTGAAATGATATGTTATGTTCCAAATGGCTTGATAAGGGAAGTAGAGTGCATAGATTTTTGGAAAATTAAAGGAGAATAGCCAGATGTTTAGTTCACATTGAATTCAGAAACAAAAGAATTTGAACTGAGAATGTGTAAAAGAAGTTTCAGAAATTGAGCGCTAACTTGGGCATTACTAGGATATTAAAGTGTATGAAGTAAATACGTCTGTAACACTCATGCAAAGGCAAAATACTGCTGGAAATCTGAAACAAACACAGAAAAAGCTGAAGTTCCAAAGAATGGTCACTGGACTCAAACCATTACTTCCGTTTCTGTCTCCACAGATACTGCCAGTCCTACTGAGATCTGGAGCATTTTCTGTTTTTGATATAATCATGCTATCCAACAGCACCTATTTCCATCTCCAAAATATCACTCAACTTTGCCCCTGTTCAAGTTAATCTGCTGTTGAAACCATCACTCTTGCCTTCATTATCTCAAGGTTTGATTGTTCCAGTGCATTCCAAACTAGTCTCCCTTCATAAGCTTGAAGTCATTGAAAACATTGATGCCCATATCTTAAATCGCAGCAAGTCCAGTTCCCATCACATCTGTGTGCACTGATACATTGACTCCTGTTTAATTCATTACAATTAAAATGATAATCCTTGTTTTGATGTCAGTCCATACTGTCACATCTCCCACGCCTGTAATCTCTTCAAGTTCTGCAATCCTTTGAGATGTATGCACTCCTCCAATTCCATCCTCTTGCATAATCCCATCATTGATTTCCCCACAATTTGTGTTTGTGCCTTCAGTTGCCTAGGCCCCAACCTTTGGAATATCCTTCTTTTCCTCCTACCTCACTTTGCTCTATTATGACCTTCCTTAAAGCTTTTGGTGATTGGAATTATTATGCTTTAAGTGGCTCAGGGCCATACATTGTCTTATAATTGTCCTGTAAATTGCCCTAGGATGATTCATTACATTAAATGTGCTTTATAAGTACAAATTGATGTTTTTGTCCAGAAAGATAGTGCAGGAAGAAAAATACCATTTCTTGAGACCTGTCCTAAAGGGGTGCAGTGCAGGACAGACGGTGGTCATTTGAACTGAACTGGACCAAATGTAATTGATAGAAGACTACATAGACCTGAGGTCATTGTTCTAACAAATATAACAGTGGTGAAGGAAAAGAGAGTAAGACATTTAGAAAAGATGAAATAGAGAAGCAAGAAGGAAATTTGATTTTAAAACAGAAGATTAGTAAATAATTGGTAAAGATTAGTAAAGCAGATTGAGTTACAAATACACAATATATTTTAACAAAATTGATGAGTCAGAGGCTTAACTTACTGTAGGCGTATAAACGAACAATATTAATGGTGATGTAGCTTAAGATAGGCAGAACGGCTAAATAATTTTGAACAAAACCAAAAAACTGTGGGTGCAGGAAATCTAAATTAAAAACAGAAGTAAGTGGAGAAACTTAGCAGGTCTGGCAGCATCTGTGGCTGGAAAGCTGAGCGAATGCTTCAGCTCCAGTGATCCTTCTTCAGAATACTGGTCCGTCACTGAGTTTCTTCAGCTCTCCCTCTTTTTGATAAATAACCTTTCCTGGTTGCAACAGTAGACCAGGAAGGAAACAAGATAGTGATATCAATCAAAGATTCAATTACAAGATTAGATTGCCAAAAAAAACTGTAATTTTTTGTTAATAAGGAAAAAGAGATAAATAGATAATTAATAGTTAATCTTTCAGACAACATATGTAGGGTAGCATTCATACTTAGAAAGACATGGCTTGTGAAAAACATGCTGTGTCTATCAAATTTAATGGAGTTCTAAAGTACATTTGTAAAGAAAAATAGATGAACATGAAGTTTAATGTACATGGCATTTGATAAGGTACTGTTTACAAGCCTTATCAATAAAAGTGACATGCACATTATAAAAGTGAATGTAATTAAGAAGTCAGCTAAAGGATAACACAAAAGGTCATGGTTCATTGCAGTTTTCTTTCCAGATAGGAGTGAGAAAAACAACTGAGGCCATTGCTTTATACAATATGGATAATCTGTTTAAAATCTAGATAGGCATTAATTTTTATAAATAGGGATACAGAATGCCATGAAAAGCAGTAATGATAAATCTATGAAAATATTAAGTTAAGTTGCAGTTCAATTAGGGAGGCAGTGGTTTTGTTTAATGAATTGAACTAGAAATTTAGAGGATTACAACCACCAACACCACCCCCAATCCTCACGGCACATTCTCATGTAACCACAGAAGGTACAACACCTGCTCCTTCACCTCCTCCTTGCTCACCATCCAAGGGCCTAAACAGTTCTTTCCAGGTGAAGCAGCATTTCACCTGTACCTTCTTCAGTCTTGTGTATTGTACCCAGTGTAGCCTACCCTACATTGAAGAAGCCAAACACAGACTGGGTGACCACTTTACAGAACACCTGCAGTATGTAAGCAAGCATGACCCTGACCTTCCTATATCTGGTTATTTTAACACAGTCTCCTGCTCCTTGGCATGCTACAGTGCTCCAGTGAATCACAGCACAAACTGGATGGCGGAACAACATCTCATCCTCAGACCAGGCACTTTACAGCCTTCTGGACTTAATATTGAGTTCAACACCTTCACACTGTGAACCAACACCCATTTCTTCTCTTTCTTTTAATGGGTTAGGTTTTGTTATCATATCCTCTCTCCCCCCCTGCGTCCCAATGGGACTGTCTGTCCTTTCAAGTCTGGCAGGAGACACACTATTATACTGCCATTCTCACATTCCAATCACTTAGAGTCATTGAGTCATAGAGATGTATAGCACGGAAACAGACCCTTCGGTCCAACCCATCCATGCTGACCAGATATCCCAACCCAATCTCGTCTCACCTGTCAGCACCCGGCCCATATCCCTCCAAACCCTTCCTGTTCATATACCCATCCAGATCCTTTTAAATGTTGCAATTATACTAGCCTCCACCATTTCCTCTGGCAACTCATTCCATACACATACCACCCTCTACATGAAAAAGGTGCCACTTAGGTTTCTTTTATATCTTTCTCCTCTCACCCTAAACCTATGCCCTCTAGTTCTGGACTCCCCCACCCCAGGGAAAAGACTTTGTCTTAATCTGAACTATCAACATCTTCTCTCCACCAGCACCTTACCTCTACCACTCCCACATTCCCCCCCACCCCTCCCCACACCAAACTATAACATAAATGCTGTCCCCTCCATACTTCACATCAGCTCTGATCAAGTGTCATCTCGACTCAAAATGTTAGCTTACTTTCTTTCCATGAATGCTGTCTGACCTGCTATGATCTCCAGCTTTTATTATTTTCAGTACAAATTCCAGCATCTGCAGTAAGTTGCTCCTGCATTTAGTAACCCAGAGGCCCAAGTTAAAACTCTGGAAACATGGGTTCAAATCTCACTAAGGCAGATGTTGAAATTTGAATTCAATAAAAACCTGAAATAAAAAGCTAGCTGAACGATGACCAGGTAATCACTGTTACTTGCCATAAAATCTCATCTGGTTCACAATGCCCTTTAGGGAAGAAAATCTGCTGTTCTTAACTGGTCTGGTCTACATGTGACTCCAGACTTGCCACAATGTGGATGATTCTCAACTGCCCTCTGGGCAATTAAGGATGGACAATAAATGCTGGCCTAGCCAGTGATGCCCACATCTTGTGAATAAATAAAAAAATAAAAATGAGTATGATTTGGTTTTGAATAACCTAACTTAGAAGGTGTAGAATAGATTGACTAAAATAACACTAATGTTGTAAGGTTTTTATTGTGTAAAGAAACCAGAGAAATTGGAGTTATTTTCAATAGGTTGGAGAGAGTTAAGCAGAGAGTTGATAATAATGGCCATAGTTTCGATGAAGCAAGAGTAGAAAACCATTTTTACCACTTGAAAAAGTAGCAACTGAAGGTATAACTTTAAGGCAGGACAGTGAATGACTCTGGGTTCTTTTAAAGAGATACAGCATGCATAAACTATCTCTTTGTGCTGTAACATTATTTGATTCAGATATTAAGAAAGAGAAGCATATCAAAACAGTGTATAATATTAAGAGCAAAACATAGGCCTTTTCATTTGATAGAAATTAATGTAATGTTCTGACCAGGCAAATTGTCGACATGTCGATGCAAAAGTATTTGTTTTTTTTTAACTTGCAACAATACAGATATCATTAAGAGATTTTAAAAAAAACAAAATGCTGCAGATGCTTGAAAGCTGAGATAGTAACAGGAAATAATGGAAACACTCAGCAATTCTGACAGCAACTACACAAAGAGAAACCGAGTTTATAGATGCCCACCTGGAGCTTTTCGAAAGGTTGCTGGAGAAATTACTCGGTGTGGGGGTCAAAAATTCAGTTTTTCAACAGTGGGTTAAAGTTTTCCTATTAAGATTTCAGAACCTTTCTGGTGGGTCAGCTTGCCTGACATCTTTGCATTCATTGCATGTCATGAATACTCATTGACACCACAGACTATTAGAATTATTTTCAAGTTTGCAATCATATTTGGTAAAAATGGGAAATTATGAGTTCGCAAGCCTAATTATATGTGTCCATGATAAGGTAGACGTTTTCTTCAAATACAAACTTCTACAGTAACCTGGCCCCCTCATAACTAAGACATTTTATTATGTACTCACTTACAGTAAGTGCAAGAGGAGAATTCTGTTTGGGTCAACCAGTCATGAAAGGTCTCAGTCATATGCTGAGTCTTGCAGGTATTGTCAAACACTGACATATAAAGTCAGTACTAATCTTTGGGTTACTAAACTAGCCTGCTTAAGTGAGACAACCAAACTGGTTGCTACCAGCATGTTGACTAAAACAGGTAGTTGAGGCTTCACATAAAAGGGCTCAACAGGGAGTCCAACTCAATAGGGGCTGAATAGAAAAGATTCAGATAAAGGTAGGTTAGGTGGACAGGAACAGTAAAAATTCAATCTTAAAGAGCATGTTTGTCAAAGGCACTGGAAGGATGCTGTGAAATGGAAGGAGGAAGGAGGAAACTAGGTTGCAGAGGGGAGAATCACAATGATGGGGAAAAGGAGGCAAGAAAGATTAGGAGCCTCAAATTTAGGGTGGGAAGCACAATGTAATAATTAAGTGCTGTGGGGAGGGAGCAAGATAAGGTGATTTGAATAAGTGGTAGTGTGATGGTAAGGCTGGGCAAGGGGTTCTGGATAAAAGTGGGATCAGGATAAAGAGCAAAAACATCCAGGGAGATAATGAAAAGGTTGATAGTCACAGTGGGAGATTATTGGAGGACAGAGGGGTTACCAGATGAAAGGAAGGACATTGACAATGATGGGGTAAGTGTGTAGTCTGTAGCAGAAGAGTAGGAGGTGAAAGATTTAATTTAAAAAAAACGAGCATCATTGTTCTTCTGAATTGGCTCACAAAAGAAGGCTTCTCAATGCAAGTAGGAGGGGATTAGAAATCTTTCCATACATACTTCTGCACGACACACCAAACTAAGGGAATTGAAACAGAAATTGAAAAAATACTAGCACTCAGGAAAGGACTTTGCTTTCCTCAGAAGGGAAGTTCTCTCTGCAGTAAGAGAACAGATAGAGTCTATCAACTCTAAACACTGACATGCTGACCATGTTCGGTCAGTCACTTAATTCTGAGAAGCATGGCACCTAAGATTCATCAGTAATGGTGATGGTGCTGGGGTGGTAACACTATTCCGCATGCAGCTGTGTAGAGGTATTCACAGACCCAAGTAACTAAACATCAATACATCAGTAGGCTTAGAATATTTGTTCCGAGATTGTAGGCTATGTTGGAGGAGATAATGAAGGCCACTGAGAATCAAGTTGAGCGAAGTTTTGAAAATCTTGCATTTGGCAGAATGAGGAAGAGAAAAATCAGTCATGGGTCATAGAGAGTGTACCTCACCTCATAGGGATGGTTATACATCAGGTTTTCACCTCATAAAGACACAAAGGGTAGCTTGCCTCTGTTGAGATCTCAAGTGGAAAACAAACATCTCATGATCTGCATTTCCATGTCTGATGTTTGATCTGCATAGCACAGCAGTTGGCCTAGCATTGCTGAGGTTGAGGAGCAGGAGGAAAAGAAGAAGTAGAGAAGCCATCAGGGTCCATTATAGAACCAGAGACATGAGGCTCATGGGGTGCAGCTGTGGATGAACCAACACATCCTGGAGAGGGAGTCCAAGCTCTTCAGTACCATTAAGCAGGGTACCAAGAGTGGTTGTATGGAATGTAACCTGCACATGATGGAAGATAATGCCAGAGGTGTCTTCACGTAACTAGGGAATGTCTCATCCAGACCGGCCACCTCCTGCAGACAGGGCTACAGCGATGCAGTTCAGGAGGCAGTGCTCTACCTGTAGTCTGAAGATCATAGCATATTGAAATTCCTAGCCATTGGATCCTTTCAATCCTCAACTGGGGACACATGGTAACTGCCAATTGGTAGCCAGCAAGTACATTTGTGAGTTTCCTGATGCCCATTACAGGAAAGCAATACAGGTTGTCCAGTTCACTGTGGATTCAGAAAGCCAATGGGAAGGAATTTCAATCCCTCAGTGTCCAGCTAATTTTTCACCATAGGCAATGATTCCTGCAAATGTGCCTCCACTATTCAGGGAGCAGTGACAACATTTGCATTCTGCACAACTCCTAGCTCACTCAAATGTTTGCTCCCCGCCATCATTCATAGGGCTCTCGTAAATGATAATCGGCACCTTCTCCAGGAGGCATGGCTGATGACCTCAGTGTGAAAGCCTCAACTCAGTACCAAACAGCTCTTTAATACTGTCCGTGTATCCACTAGGGTCACGCTCGGTAGGAGCACTCCAGGACTCACCCACATCTGCACAATTGAACTCAATGATTTTGTGAGATCTAGATAAAGGGGAGATGAGGAAGAAGGAGAGTCTGACAGAGATGGTGGGTGAGCCAGCACTCAAGATGGGATGTTGAAGAAGACAGGGTCATCCTGTGAAGACACAGACAGACTGGAGAGTTTTTCATAGCAGTTAGATTTAAGGGTGAATGACTATGTATTACTGTATGTGGCTAACCAGCACCATTAGCCAATCATGGTGCAAAGGATTTCCTGCCCTCAAAGGAATGCTTACTTTCAATCTTTAAAATGTTAAGCTACTTTGTTGGCTACTTTGCATTAATAACCTTCTGTTTCCTGGCATCAGTATGAAGTTACGTGAGCTTACATCTGAGCTGTGCTTATATGATTCATTCATGTATGATAGTGATCTAGAGTGGCTGAATATTGCTGATTGACTTTGAAACCATAACATCTAAGTTAAGGTCCTGCTTTCCAGGGACTATATTCCTCCCGAAAGTGGCAGAAAACCTCAACCTCAGTGCTCTTTGCTTTACTCTACATAACTCACATAAAAGTGCGAATGGTGATCAGGATTCCTCAAAGTGGTCGACAAGGAAAAGAAACAATCAGAGGCCTTAACAGACTGCCCTACAAAATGTTAATTTTATGTAGTGTCAAATTCACCATAAGGTTGACACCCATGCAACTAAAATGATTTCAGTGTTGCTTGATCTCTCATCTCCTATTGCTGTGTCTGGGTGCCACTTTGGCAGCTAAATTTGAGAAAGCCTGTTGATGCTTTGAACACATACCTCAGATGGCTTTACCAGGTGCCCTCTTGTGCTCTGCATCCTAGAGCTCAGCCTGTTGGTGTTAGTGCCCCTGGGGGTGTGGATGGAGGTGATGATTTTGTTTTATTCATGTCCAGGATGAAGGCATCTATGGCTAGGCCAATATTTATTGTCAATCCTTAATTACCAAGAGGGCAGTTAAGAGTCACCACATTGCTGTGAGTCTGGTATACATGTAAGCCATGCCAGGCAAAGATGGCAGTTTTCTACCCTAAAGGACATTAGTGAACCAGATGGGTTTGTCTGATAATTAGCAATGGATTCATGGTCATCATTAGACTCTTAATTCCAGATTTTTAAAAAAATTGAATTGAAATTCCACCATCTGCCTTGGCACGATTCGAAAGCAGGTTCCCAGAACATTATGTCGGAGTAAATTACTGCAGATGCTGGAATCTCTACTGAACAGTCATTTAGACTTGAAGTGTTAGCTTGCTGTCTCTCAACGAATAGTGCCTGACCTGCTGTGATTTCCAATATTTTTTGTTTTCCCTAGAACACGACTTGGATCTCTGGATTCACAGTCCAGCATTAATACCACTGGGCTATCACGTCCCCAGGAGGGGATTGGAGCTCAGGGGTCTCCTGTGATGACAATCCCTGGGTGCCTATTTGTCACTCCTCCATGTCAGTGTGCAGTGGAACCTCCCCTGAGAGGTTGGAACAACTGAAGAGAGACAAAGATCCCTTCACTTGTATCTCATTGAACCCGTGAATGAAGGCATCCATGATTTGATTAAATCATTACAGGTTCCAGTACGTATCCAGCAGATACTGATAGTTCATCTGGACCTGACCTTCTGTGGCAGCTGCCATCATTTATTGGAGGCAGCAATGTGCTCGCAGACCAGAGCCACAATATTAGGCACTTTCCTCTACCCTCCCCCTATTCTGCACAACACTTCCGGCATTTCCGCCAAATGTTTCACCATTTGCTGAAACATCTCTGTCAGTTCATTCGTGGCCAAGTCCAGATGCTCACCTTCTGTGCTGAGTTCAGTGGGGCTGTTCTCCAGCTGCCCTCAGATTGTTAAAAATCACATCCATTTCTCCCTCCTTTAGCTGTAAGCTTGCATCGATGCAGTGCTTACTAAAATGTGACTCCAAACCTACACATTAGTGGCCACGGTGTATGTGTGTTGGGGAAGGGTGGAGAGGAAGGCCTTGCTGGTGCATCTTCCAAAGGTCCCAAATATGCCTTGTCCAACCTGTGACTCCAGGCTCTGAGGGCTGCATATCTTCTGCTTTTGATCTCAGCTTCAGAGTGTGAACTGCATCGAGAAAACAGAAAGATGTTTTAGTGTTATAACCCGCTACTATCACCCCAGGTTTTATTAAGAGACTGACATTTCATGTGCAGCCCTGAATAACAGGTTGGAGGCTATATCACTAGATTCCTGTAGATATCTAATCCCCGCTTCAGTAAGACATGTTCCATTGCCCTCCTGCCAACTAGGTAGCCTGCTCCTTCAAAGGGACCAGGAGCCTTATGTCAATAACCACTGTCTGCCTGGAAACATTCATGCTTATTGTGGATGTCCATCTCCTGTGGAAAGAGACATATTAAGAGGCATCAGCATGGGCAAATGAGCATTTTGCCAGTGTTAATAGGTATAGATTTAAAGATAGAGAACTCAAATCTGAGAGTTGTGATTGTGCGTAAGTTATTAGCAAAAAGGACGTAGCAGTACGTGTCATCACTCACTCGGAGAGCGGCTGGAAATCAAACTGCAATATTCCTGGAGTCATCACAAACATTAACAATTTTATAAAGTACACAAAATTCCCCAATTTACCTAACTTTCAACCCCAGATTGATACAAGTTTCTGTGCGGAGCAAGAATTATTATTTATTAAAACTTATTAGAATCTGTCCACAGGTAAACAGTTATAAACTGTTAATATAAAATACTACCAATTAAAACATTAATCCCTCTCCCTTATGCACACACAGACAGATGGCCAGGCAGGATAAACAGGTTATGGACACTGAGGAAAAACTAGTTCTAAGTCTTGGTTCCTAGATTCCGTTGTTTAGAGTTTGGTCGACGAGGTGTGGCCATTGCTGACTAGATCAACATTTAATATTAGATGGGTTTCTGGATTGTGATAGTCCTTCAAAGGACTTCAGCTGCTGGAGATCTGAAACAAAAATAGAATGTGCTAGATATAACAAGCAAGTCTGGTGCCATCTATGGAGAGAAAAACAGAGTTAGCATTTTGAGTCCAGTGACCTCTCCTCAGATCTGGATGAACTACTAGTTCTGCTGAGTTTCTCCAGCACTTTCCATTTATGTTTATCGATTGTTAATCCAGTAACATTACCACTATGCCACCCTTCCCCCTTACCATAAACAGCTCAAGCCTGAATATTGTCTAGATCTTGCTCCATTTCAAATGGCTTCTTCAGTATCTGAGGTGCTGTGAATGGTCCTGAACATTGTATAGTTATCAGCAAACATCCCAACATCTGATGTCATGATGGAGGAAAGGTCATTGAAGTAATGAAGATGTAAGAATCTAGGACATTGTTCTGAGGAACTTCTTCCATGATGTCCTGAACTGAAATTAGTAACTTCCAATAACCACATTCATTTTCTTTTCAATATGACTACAACCAGCAGAGTTTCCCGAATTTGCAATGGACTGAAGTAATCAGGTCAGAAACTAAATGGCCACTGTGGAACCAAAACTGAGTATTAGTGAGCAGATTGTTTCTTAGCAAGTCCTGTTTGATAGCACTGTCAACAATCGCTTCAATTATTTTGGTTTTGATTGAAAGTAGACTGATAAGGTGCAATTGGTGGCTTGAGTTTTTCCAGCTTTTCGTAAACAGAACATACCTGGGCAACTTTCCTCATTGCCCGTGTTGCAATGATATTGAAACAGTTTGGCTGGGGTCATGGCGAGTTCTGGAGTAAAAGTCTTCAGTACAATCACTGTAAAGTTGTCAGGTTCCATAACCATCAATCATTTCTTGATAACATGTGGAGTAAACTAAACTGGTTGAAGACTGGCAACTGAGACTTTTTGACATTTACTTGTCACTTCTGGCTTTAAATGGAAGTCAATACTTCAGATTTGGGTTCCCCTATCTTTGAGAATGGGGATATTTATGGAGCCTCCACCTCCAGTTGTTTGTTTATTTGTCCACCACCATTCACGATTGGCTGTGGCAGAAATGTGAAGCTTAAATCTGATCCTTTGGTTGTAAGATTGCATATTCCTATCTATTTCATACTGCTTCCATTGTCTACCATGCAAGTAGATCTGCTTTGTAGCTTCACTAGACTGATACCACATCCTTAGATATGCCGAGTTCTGCTCTTGGCATGCCTCTCCATGCACTTCATTAAAACAGGGTTGATTCCTTAGCTTGGTGGCAAGTGTTTAAGTTTGCAGAGCACGTTTGAGTACAATTCTGCTGCTGGTGACTCAGAGCACCTCATGCATGCCCAGTTTTGGATTGTTAGATTTGTTGAAGGTCATCCCATTTAGCACAGTGATCATTTCCACACATCACAATGGAGGATTTCCTCAACGAGAAGATGGCACACTGTCTCTCCAGTAATGGATGTAGTGGTCACTCTTATTATTACTTTCGTGGACAGACATTTCAGCAGCAGGAAGATTAGTCAGGACAAGGTTTTTAGACATATTCCACTTGTTGGTTACATCACTACTTGCTGCAAACACAGTCCAGCAGGTTTTTTTTTATCCATTCACTCAGATGTGGACACCGCTGGCTGGCATTTATTCCCTGTTCCTAGTTGCCCTACCCCTTCCTGCCTATGAAAATTGCCATATATGAACCTAAAAAATCTGAGGAATTTTGATCTGCTGCAGAGCGGAAGTACATCATGCTTTTAGGTCCACCTCCACACAGTCTCAAAAAGAAACAATATTCCATCGAATGTTTCAAATCCATGACCATGTCACAAGCCTAAAATGTTAACTCTTTTTCTTTCTGCATAGTTGCAACCAATTCCTTCCACCTAACTTTGTGGGGGAACTGCTGATTTCCAATGGTCTTTTAATATAAATGAAAAAGGAAAATGCTGGAGTTACAGTTTGCCTTCAACTGATCCTTTTTTTATTAGCAAACTGAAAGTAAAGCTTGGATTATCCAGATGTAAACTTCTGCTTGGCATTATAAGGAGTAAAACTGTAAAGACTGACTGTAAATCTCATGCATCTGTTGAAATAAAAATCCATGAAAGGGAAAAACCTTAGGTTCCTTAATAGTACATTAGAAAGTCCTGCACCAAAGAAACTAATATGCAATAATTCACTAAGTGTTCATTGCCATTGTGATTGAGTATTCATTTAGATTCTTCTTTCACTAATCTGAAAATGAGTTTTTCATGCATCACTGTAATTTGAACCCATTTGCCCATGACTCTGTATGCTCATTATTTCCTGCCCTCTCGGGAATGAGAATTGTAAGCGAACTGGATTTAGATAAATGCCTTTGTACTCTATTCTGGATCCAAGGTAGAACTTTTAGTTTTTGTCACTGCTAGCCGGTGAGTTATTGATACTCATCAAAGTGTTGATTTTCGCAAAAATAATTCTCGACTGAACCAGCAATATCAATCAAGTACCAATCAGATTTTCTTTCTGTCTGATAATGCAATAACATAATACTTTTGGACCATTTATAGCACAGCTGGAGGCTGCTCAGCACATTGTGTTCACAGCAGACAAATTTTCAACTCGTTTAAATTCTGAAGCTGCTATAGACTTAATTGAGCTCATGTGTCCTGATCATCATCAGTCTAGTTCTCGGGTTTACATGTCTACCTAGATTTTATTTTATTCAGTTTTGGGGTGTGGACATCACTGGCTGTCCAATTTTTACTGCCTGTCCCTAGTTGCCTTTTAAAAGGTGATGGTGTGCTGCATCCATGAACCGCTGCAGTCCACTTGCTGTCGGTTGACCCACAATGTCCTTATGGAGGTAAGTCCAGGATTTTGACCCAGTGGTAGTGGAGGAATGGCGATATATTTCTAAGTCAAAATAGTGAGTGGCTTGGAGGGGAACTTGCAGGTGGTAGTGTTCCCATGTATCTGCTGTCCTTTCCTTCGAGGTGGAAGTGGTCGTGGATTTACAAGGTGCTGTCTAAGGATCTTTGATAAATTTCTGCATTGCACACTGCAGCTACTGGTTGAGTGTCAGTGATGGAGAGAATGGATGTTTGTGGAAACCTCTGTGCTACTATAACCCTCTTTCTTCATGAGCCTCTAAGTTTATGGAAAGTTAGAAAATAGTTCATTCTAACAATTGTAGTGTGCACATGATTTAAAAGAAAATTTATCTCCTGCACTTAAAGCACTTGAAATGTTTCAATTAGATAAATAGATTAGTTCACTAAAATTATTCTACTTTTGAATTTTGGTCGTATATCTGGGAAGACAATGCATGTTTTATACATTATAAAATACTTCAAACTCCCCTGTTTTCTGAATGGTTCATGTGGTGAAGTCAGTACTGGAATGCAGGTACACTTGCTGTAACCAAAATGCAAATAGAAATTAACATACATATAATTTACAAATAGAAAAACAGTCCTTTAATCTAACTGGTCAACCAATGCCGATGCTTTTGTGAGCTCCCGCAGTTTAATTATTTTTCTCCCCCCGACTCCATTTCCCACAACTATATTCTTGTTCATGCGTGTATCAAAGTGCTCCTTTAATGAGTCAATGCTCTCTGTCTCAACTATTCCAATGGATAACAATTCCACATTCTCATCACACTCCCTGTGAAGCATTCAATCTTTCTTAGATATTGAAATGGTGCCAGAAGACTGGAGGATCGCAAAATTATAGGAGAGAAAAGTTGTTCAAAAAACAGATTAGGATGAGGGAAATACATGACATTCCACTTGATGACATGGATAGAGATAACCCCGGACATAGCTGATGAGGAAATGGATGTCCTGCTTTGTGGCATAGGGTCCTGAAGATCCTAGTGGACGGAGTGGTGCCAATGCGGGACTTCCTTCTCCATTGAATTATCAATCGAAGCCACAACACCAGATCATGCTACCCAGGTCAATGTACTCAGTAGAATGAAGAATTGTACAACATATTAGAAAAAGGTCAATGACAGTCTCCACTCCACCACCGTAAGACTCAACATCATTTCTCCAGTACCTCACAGTCACTCTATCTCTGCTACTGCACTCACTTCCCACCAAGGCTCACACTCAACCACTCTCACTATATCCAGCAAAATCTTCGCTCACTCACTCTCACCCACCCTAACACCTGGCACTACAAACCTTGCACACCCTCTGAACTGTCTATTCAGGTCTCTCCAATTGCACCACTTTCATCTTCCATAATACCTGCTTGTTTCGCATCCCATGAGGGAAGCAGACCATGTTATGGCTGAAAGTGTCAAGACATGTATTGTGTTGCCCATCATGCAGCTTCTCATTCTTATGAGAGGATCCTGGCTGCGACTGTCCAGAGTAGGGCCTGTCGGATGTTGGATGATTCCCTTAACAGACTGTATGGGGAGCCTCAGAGTAAAGGCAATTATGACAAGCTTCCTTGCACTAATTGGCAAGGCAAGCAGCAGCAGGATGAACATGGTGTCTCTGGCTGAGGGAGCAAAGTGCAAAAATGCAAGGTAAGGCATGGATGCAGTGAGCACCCATGTCAGGTCAAAGTTGGTGAGCACTACGATAGCAAGTAAAGGGGACAAGGTGCAGCCTGGTCCAGTCCCTGAGCCGAGTGTATGTTCCTGTGCTTGTTAATAGCGTTACAGTAATAGTTACTGAAGCAGAGCTGAAAATGAGTTGCTGGTTAAAGCGCAGCAGGTCAGGCAGCATCCAAGGAGCAGGAAATTCGACGTTTCAGGCATAAGCCCTTCATCAGGAATCTGATACTTATTGATAGTTACTGAAGCAGCCTAATGTGCAGTGCAGAAGCACAGAAATGATCAGATACCTGTCATGAGAGATCTTAAAGGCTGACATATGTCACGTGCAACTGTGTGTGGATAAGGGGTGCATGTGTCTCATGCCCATGGAGTGTGCTCTGAGATTTTGGTCCCTGGATTCCAATATGAAGTCCATTCAGAGCAGGTAGCGAGTTGAATCCACCAGTATGTAGTTTGGTTTCTTTTTCAAATGTTCCCAACATCTAGTTTGTTGGGAAAGGTTGGTAAAATGGGACTTTGAATAATTATGATATTAACATTGGCATTGATAAGACATTTAACAATTAATAATAAGCAGCAATTGGCATCTTGGCATTGCCCACTGGCAATCTCCCCATGCTACTTATGAAAAGCGTTAAAGATGGAGCAAGATGAGCCTCATTACACTTGTTGCCCAATTCTGCCACTTATCCGCTATAGACTACATTGCTCAGACCCCTATAAGTTCCCTTATTCCTGATGAAGGGCTTATGCTCGAAACGTCGAATTCTGTATTCCTGAGATGCTGCCTGGCCTGCTGTGCTTTGACCAGCAACACATTTGCCCCTATAAGTTTCTACCCAGTAGGCAAAATTTTCCCACCTCACAGTGGCAGGATTGCAAGCAAGCTAGGAGGAAATTTTAAAATGAGGGCTTTGGGACAGCAGTCCATTCAATCCTGCCTGCTGCTAATCTTACTGGAGGAAAATCATTAATGGTACCCTACTCCCTCAACAATAACTGGCAGCTAATTTATATATTTTAGGTGTCTTTGGTGGGTAGATTGGGGACTCGGCTAGAGATACAGTTTCCGCTGAGGACAAGGTCCTGCAAATGCCTAAAGGCAGCTGCTGGTGGAACTGGCATGTCCCTATATTTAATCCATTGCCATCCACAACATTAACATAAGGTATTGGTGAGGGTTGTGTTATGATGTGGACTCTGCAGAAAGTACACATATTAGAAAGTAAAAACTGAAATTTATGAGAATACTCAGCAGATAGGCAGCACCCGTGGAAAAAGAAACAGAAGTCAGGTTTCAGGTAGATGACCCTTCATCAGTACTGGGAAAAGATTTTAAGTAAAGAGAGAGAGATAGAAAAGATCAAAAGTGAGGGTCAATGATAAGGTTGAGATCAGGAGTAATGAAACAGTAAAAAAAAGTTGATGACATAAGACTAAAAGAGTTTTAATAGGATAAGTAAAGAAGAAAAGATGTCTCAAAAGGTGTAAATTAAAGACTGGTGAACATTTAAAACTTCAAAGCAACAACAAGAAACAAACGGCAAAGAAAGAGAAAATGAAATTAGGCAAAGATTAAGGTCTGAAATTGTTGAACTCAATATTGAATCCAGAATGTTATACGGTAAAAGAATTGTTAAAGGGCTAGTAGCTGTGTGGATATAAAAAATGGCTAAATGACAGAAAGCAGTTAGGAAAAATGAAAATTGTTTTAGATTAGATTAGATTACTTACAGTGTGGAAACAGGCCCTTCGGCCCAACAAGTTCACACCGACCCGCCGAAGCGCAACCCACCCTTACACCTACATTTACCCCTTACCTAACACTATGGGCAATTTAGCATGGCCAATTCACCTGACCCGCACATCTTTTAAAATGTGCAATGATGTTCCACATCAATTGCAGCACGAGCTTTGCTATTTTTGATATAAATGAATGATCTGGACTTTGGTAAACAAGAGCATCATTTCAGCATTTGTGAGGAGATAAAAATCAGAACTGTAGTAAATAATAAGGAAGATTTTGAAAGAATTCAGGGAGCAAGAGCAGAGTGGCAAAATAGGTGACACACTTTGACGATATTATGCACTCCTAGCTGAAGTTATTACTGAAGAAGACCGATCCCAAACTGAAATCTGGTTTGTATTTTATTTTGTTTAAGGAGGTGACCTTTTACTGAAACACAAACTCTCAATATAGCAGATTTGATTTTAATAATAAAACAGAAGTTTATAATGCAAATGTAAAAAAAAGATAAAATAGAATAAAGCAACCTACTTACATTTATCGCAATTTGAAAGATCTTGAAAGACATAGCAAAAATATATTATTCTGTCTATTGCAAAACCATCCCTTTACAGTGCTCAAACCCAGAGGTTTCTAAGTTTCTGTTTCTCTTCATCCTGTTTAATCCTTTTTTGTTATTTTTTTTGAAAATTTTATCCAATGACTTGATATCCAAATCACGTGTATAGGCCAACTTCTTTAATACAAATGCAAAAATATATTTTGAATTGAGTTTTACAAAACAGTCTACTCAGAAAGTAGATCAGATACTAAGGGCTATTGCTTGAAAGAGAAAGCATTAATGAGGAAATGGAGATCAGCTCAAAGACCAACTGAGGACAAGGAGCGTTGGTCCATCAGGTAGTAGCACCACCTGAGTATTGTAATGAAATTTCAGTTGCTGAGAAAATTCAACATAGTAAGATTAGGTAATAAGTAAGTACAGTCTAAACTATTAAATATTTTTATTAGCCAGAATTTCATAAGAATCTTATCACTATTTTCCAGACATAGTAGAGATATCAGATAGTGGAAAACCTCAACTTGTGAACTAAACCTGAGCCTTTAATTCTGACACCAGCTTTTGAAGAACTGATTAGCAGGATCTTAGTCAATTGTGTAGAATTCTAGCTAAACCTAGCCATGTGAAGCTGTACCTTTTGATGATTATGGATGTTTCAGCAAAATTTAGGAAAAATCATTGCAAATATAGTAGTGAAACAAATTAATTCCTTCTTTTTACAAGTTATGGAGAAATACAAATCCCCAGAGAAATACCAAATCCGATCGAAGTTCAGATCTTATGTTGCAAATATTCAAAAAAATGATATGTACTTTGAGAATAAAATAACGTACATCTTCTGTTTGTCATGCACAATCTCAAGGTGCATTGCAAGATGGTGTCAGACTTTGAAGACAATTCATAGAATTTAGTACCAAGAATTTCTTTATGATTGTGATAAGGGAATTTTTTTGTTACTGTTTGACATTTGGGCCATACGTTGTGAGTCAACAGGATTTAATTCTTTGAACTAATATATGGATATAAAGTGAGGGACCATTGAAATTGATAAATTTAACTCCAAAATTACGCTTACAGCCAATATTGTGAAATTTAGGGGCAAGTAACAAAAGCATATCTGTTGGTCAAAAAACCTTTGAAGGGGATTCAATAAATTATGAAAACTACAGCAGATAGAAAGGTGTAAGTTTGAAACTTTGTTGCTGGAGGCAGGATGTTAGTCTCAGGGCAACCATTAAAAGCAAGGTTTAATCAACCTCATCAAATCAAAAAGAAACTCAATTATGTAAATTATCTACTCAATGCTCCAGACAGAAGTAAAAAGAGTAAGAGTTCTATTACCTGTGAAAGAGATATTATGCCAGTGACAATTGGGAAAAATTGCATTTGTGTTATTGAAAGAAGTGCAGAGTGAAATAAAAATATCAGAACAATTGGAGAATGAATCAGACACTGAAAAGGCAAAAGGTGGCTCTCCAGCAATCACATTGGATATTATGGATGTGCTTAAAAGGTTGAATAGCATTATATCCTAGCTTGCAGGAAACTATCAAAGTGCCTTGCAAAGGCTCTTCCAAAGTCAAAAATGCATTGTGTGAATAGATCGGAAAAATGCTTTTGGCTGTTCATGACATTAATATGGCACAAAGATTCCGTATTGGTTATCACCAAGTCAATGTGGTGAGAAGGTTGATTCGTATTCGATTCTCAGATTGAAGAGATGCGTTGATGAATTGAACATGCATGGTTTATTATAAAAATCAACTTGTTAAAAGGACACTGTAAAGTTCTGTTAACTGATAAAGTCAAAGAAATATCAGCTTTAGTAACATCAGATTATCAATGCAAAGTCATGCTGTTTAAAATGAAAAGTTCACCAGCAATGCTGAACAATTAACCAATAATGTCATGGAAGGACTGTGTAGTTGTATGATTTATGTCGATAATTTAGTTGTTTTTAGTCAAACCTGGGAATAACATTTAGAGCATTGGACTGAATTGTTTGATCAAAAAAAATTGTTTGTTATAAATTTGGCATGAGTGTAGTTACCAAAGCAAAAATAACCACATTGTAGGAAAAGGCAAAGTAGAACCCAGACAAGTGAAAGTAATGCCTATTTTTGATTTTCCGATGCCTAGGACAAAATAAAATTTGAACTTAATTTGAAATTTATTCTGAAATTCTGCACTGTCATGGTACCTTCATTTAATTTGTTGGAGAAAGGCAGGAAATATGAGTTGACCCAAGAACAGAGTGCCTTTGACAACTTGAAAGCTGTGCTGACAAACAAACTAGGTTTAGCTGTGCTGAATTATAGGAAGCCAGTAAAGCTGGTTGATGATGTCAAGTTATTGGCGTGCAGATTATTTCTTTGCAAGATGACAAAATAGGGATTGAATGACCTTTCAGTTATTTTTCAAAGAAACTGACCCTGTGCGAACAATGATAACATAAATATTCAACAGTTGAGAAGAAAACATAATGTCTTGTGTTGACTCTCCATCATTGACTTATATTATTTTGAAATATACCTCGTCAACAAATTGAATGATACTTTTATTTATTTGGACCACTCTTTTCTGTAAAGAACATTTTGGGGCAGCAATTTCCGGCTGTTTCAGTGGAACTTAATTCTCCAAATGTGTAATTTGAAAACCATTCATGTCCCTGGGAAAGAAAAAAATTATAGCAATCGCTTTATCAAATCCACATATGAAAGGAACCAAGTGCTGTCATGCCCATGAACCTATGTCAATGTTGTTTGCTGTGTATTAATTTATGTTTAGTGTTAGTATTTTATGACTGTTAATGTGACATAGAAATAATGTTAAGATAATTTTGATGCATAATGAAAAATGTCTCTTAAAGGTACATTTTCATTCTTCTTTGAGGCAGGGATAATGTAAGATGTGATACATATTTTAATGCAATTTATTTTAAAATTTTGGATTTTGAATGTCAGATATTTGATCTGGAGCCATGATTTTAAATAAATGACTGGGCATTCCTGCATTGATAATGTGAATTTATTTATATTGTGAGAGTTTTATGTTTGCAGACAGCAAATAGTGAAAGGTATTAGCTTACTTTTAGTTTAGTAGAAACAGGGATTGATTTTTATTCAGGAAACCTGGATTGAAACCTTTGGACTCAGTTCACAGAAATCTGACTGAGGTTAGATGTGAGAACATTTTCTTCTGGGGAAAGGAATTAGTTCCAAACAATTAGGAAATAAGTTACCCCAGTGCACGGTTTTACTTTGAAAATTCTAGAGCAGAGCATTTGGTTAAAACTGTGAAAGGGTTACTTGGAACTAAGAAAGTTTAAAGTCAATTGTGTGCACAACCATGAAAAAGCTATCAAGCTCTCAAGACTGGAAATTGAAAGCAGTAGTTAAATCAAACATAAATATGAGAGAGAAGGGAACTCTCCCTTTGAATAATGTAAAGTGAGGGTGTTGGGAGAGATAAACTTTTCTTCTGCCTCATGCTTTCAAATGTTTTAAATTATGTTCTATGTAAAAAGCCTGGCTTCTTCCATTTTATCTTTTCTCACAATACTTCTGTTTCAATGTTAAAATAAAGTCTTCAGTATTGTTTTCCTATGTTTCATGGAAGACAACAACATTCAATGAAAAAAACTTGAAGTCAGATTGACTTGTTCCGTGGTGACACCAAGTGTGATCATAATAATGGACACTAACTGACTATTTCAATATCTGAGAATCATGAATGGTGCAATGATCTTTGAACATCCCCACTTCTGTCTTAATGATGAAGGAAAGTTCATTGCAGATGCTTGGGCCTAGAACACTCCTCTATGGAATTCCCACTGTAAAGTCCTAGGACTGATTGACCTCCAGCACCACAACTCTGTTTCTATGTTTGAGTCGTGACTCCAGGCAGCATTATTATTCCAGAGTTATTGAACAGATCCTTTGAAATATCTAGTGTTTTCACCTATTTATTAATTCTCATGGAGTGAATTAAATTGTCTGAAGACTGGTCACTGTTATGCACGGGAGCTTGGCTGGTATTAAGTTGGATTATTCTCTCACAACTTCAAGTTGAAGGTGATTGCAGATGCCTTAGCCTTATCATTTTGCACTGATGTGGTGGCCTCGCCCATCAGTGGAGCCTCTTTTTCCAATTTTTGTTTTAGTGATTCATTACAATTCATGATTGTAAATGGCAGGACAGCAGACGTGTGGCCTGATCTGTTGTTTGTGAGAAAGTTTAGCTGTATTGCATGCTGGCTACACAATTTACTATGCAAGTAGTCCTGTGTTGTAACTTCCCCAGGTTGACATCTTATTTCTAGGTGTGCCTTGTGCTGCTCCTATCTGACCCTCCAGTCGTCTTCATTAAGCTAGGGTTAATCCTCTGGCTCGATGGTAATAATACAGTGGGAGCTATGATAGGCCATGTGTTTACACGGTGTGGTTGACTACAATTCTGCAGGCACTGATGACCTTTGCATGTGATGAATGCTGAGTTTTTATTTGTTAAATCTGTCAAAATGTATCACATTTAACACTGTATTTGTGCCATATGGTATCCCCAATGTTAACGTGAAACTTCATCTAATCAAGAATTTTGTGATAGTTGCTTCCAATGCAGTCATGTCCAGATGCAAACAGGCAGGTTGGTGAGGAGAAGTCTAGTCCTTTTACTTCAGTCAGCACTTGCAAATGTTAAGAAAAAGATTCAAAGAATTAATACCAAGACTAAAAGGATTTATTTTTTAGAAAAAGCTGAACAGCCAGCAAGATGTGCCGTGTGAAAAGCAATGGATGGGGAATGAACTGGCAAAGGTAGTATTAGGATTTGATAAAAGTAGATGTGTGAAAGTCCAAAATCCAGGAAGTGTTAAGTAATAGGTTGACAAACCCTGTTAGGAATTCAAGAGAAACTATTTTATGTGTGGAGTGGCAAGGTTGCGGAATCTGGTACCATGAGTAGTAGATAAAGTAAAGACTATTGATGCATTTAAGGAGAAGGTAAATATGCATGTGAGGGGGAAAAAAATCCGAGGATATACAATAGCATTAGACAAAACAGATTGGGATGGGGCTCATATGGAAAATAAATGTCAGTAGAGACCACTTGGGCTGAATGAGTTCAGTTGAGGGGACAGAACAAGTTCATGTACACGTGCAAACCTTTACCAAATTTGACACAATTATTAAAAGATCGTATGCGACCCTCAGTTTTAGAAGTAGCTCTTGGATATGTAGTACCTTCATAAAGCACTAGTTTTGCCCTAATTTGAGTATTGTGGTCAATTCTGGGAAGCACAATTTAAGGTTTTGGTACAGTGGATGGACAGAATCTTTTCTCTTTTGTGGAAGAGACTATCAATGTAAGATCACACCAAGAAATTGAATAAGAAATTCAAAAGAAATGTACTTTCCAAAAGAATAATGACAATGAGGAACTCACAGCAACTGGGATTGCTTGAAGCAAATATTATAATACCCAAGGGATGGTAGACAAGCACATTAGAAAGAATGGAGTACAGCATTACAATGATAGTTAGATGTGAAAAGATCTGAGAAGGCCCAAGTAAAGCATAAGTTCCAAAGTGAACTGGTTGGGCCCCATTGCCTGTTTCTGTGATGTAAATCCTGTGTAGGAGGAATGAGAAATCCTTAGCTAGGGTCCAGAGAAGGCTTGTCGAATTCTCACATGAAGGCAATACTTCAGCTATGTACAGAGACTACAGAAACTGAGATCTTTCTGTTTAGAATAGAGTAGGTTGTGGATAGTTCTTATATATATATAGCCAACGTTATTAAAGATTTTAATAGAATAACTGAAGTGAAACAGTTTTCATTGCCAGGCAGCCGTTTATCTGAGGGCTCCAAACTATTGAAAGTAACAGAAAGAAAGGGTAACATGATGAAAGGAAAATCAGCAAATTGTTAAGATCTGGAATGCACAGCCTGAATAAGTGGTAGAAGTAGAACTTTCATCTGGAAATTGGTTAAATATTTGAAATGGAAAAATAAATGCAGGACTATGGGAGAAGAGCAGTGTGCTGACTCTCATTCGATTACTTTATTGAAGAGCTGGTAAAAACATACTGAGCCAAATGTTTCCTTCTGTGTAGTATCAATTTACAATTCAATAGAGACTATATGCATTCTAGAAGAAAGAAAGGACTGCAGATGCTGGAGTATCAGAGTCGAGAGTGTGGTGCTGGAAAAACACAGCAGGTCAGACAGCATCTGAGGAGCAGGAGAATCAACATTTAGAGCATAAGCCCTTCATCAGGAATGAGGCTTGAGCTGAAGGAGTAGAGAGATAAATGGGAGGGAGGTGGGGCTGGGGGTAAGGTAGCTGAGAGTGCAATAGGTAGTTAGAGGTGGGGGCAATGGTGATAGGTTGGAGAGGATGATGGAACAGGTAGGTGAGAAGGAAGATGGACAGGTAGGATAGGTCTTGAGGGCAGTGCTGAGTTGGAAGGTTGGAACTGGGATCAGGTAGGGGGAAGGGAAATGAGAAAATCTGCATTAATCCTGTGTGGTTGGAGGGTTCCAAGGCAGGAGATGAGGTGTTCTTCCTCCAGGGGGTGGGTGATTAGAGTTTGGCGATGGAGGAGGCCCAGCATCTGCATGTCCTTGGTGGAGTGGGAGGAGGACTTAAAGTGTTCGCCCACAGGGTGGTGGGGTCGGCTGGTGTGGGTGTCCCGGAGATGTTCTCTGAACCACTATGCAAATAGGCGTCCTGTCTCCCCAGTGTAGAGGAGACTGAATTGGGAGCAATGGATACAGTAAATAATATGTGTGGAAGCACAGGTGAATCTCTGATGAATGTGGAAGGCTCCTTTGAGGCCTTGAATGGAAGTGAGGGGTGACGTGTGGGCGCAGGTTTTGTCATTCTTGCTGTGGCAGGCGGACCTGACAAGAAAGTTGCGAAGGAAGTGGTCTTTACGGAGTGCAGATAGGGATGGGGAGGGAAATATATGTCTGGTGGTGAAGTCCGTTTGTAGGTGGCAGAAATGGCGGATGATGATGCAATGTATCTGTATGCTTATGCAAGGTTTGTGAAGGTTTTAGCTCAGGTTGAGGGCTAGGGTGTGGCTTTGCTCGCTGAGCTGTAGGTTTGATATCCAGACGTTTCATTGCCTGGCTAGCTAACATCATCAGTGGTGACCTCCACGTGAAGTGAAGCTGTTGTCTCCTGCTTTCTATTTACATGTTTGTCCCGGATGGGGTTCCTGGGGTTTGTGGTGATGTCATTTCCTGTTCGTTTTCTGAGAGGTTGATAGATGGTATCTAGACCTATGTGTTTGTTTATGGCGTTGTGGTTGGAGTGCCAGGCCTCTAGGAATTCTCTGGCATGTCTTTGCTTAGCCTGTCCCAGGCTAGATGTGTTGTCCCAGTCGAATTGGTGTTTTTTTTTATCCGTGTGTAGGGCTACGAGGGAGAGAGGATCATGTCTCTTTGTGGCTAGCTGGTGGTGTTCATGTATCCTGGTGGCTAACTTTCTTCCTGTTTGTCCTACATAGTGTTTGTGGCAGTCCTTAAATGGAATTTTGTAGATGACGTTGGTTTTGTCCACGGGTTGTACTGGATCTTTTAAATTTGTTAGATTTTGTTTGAGAGTGTTGGTGGGTTTGTGTGCTACTAGGATTCCAAGGGGTCTTAGTAGCCTGGCTGTCATTTCTGAAACTTCTTTGATGTATGGTAAGGTGGTTAGGGTTTCTGGCTGTGTTTGGTCTGCTTGTCGTGGTTTGTTCTTGAGGAATCCGCACACTGTATTTTTTGAGTATCCGTTCTTGAATACGTTGTATAGGTGGTTCTCCTCTGTTTTCCGAAGTTCTGAATGCTTATGCCTGAAACTTCAATTATCCTGCTCCTTGGATGCTGCCTGACCTGCTGTGTTTTTCGAGCACCACACTCTCGACTATATGCATTCCGTTGAACACTCAAAAGTACTCAGTCCTGCTTCATAGTGTCATTTACATTGTAACCAATATTTGTCCACAAAAGGAGAGTTAGTGGCATGTGAAATATGCATCGGCTTTTGTTTAATTTGTGCTGGTTGGCTTTGTAACCGCTCTTCTAAAGAATGTGACTGAATTGGAATATTATCCTGAAACATCGATCACAACTGATTCCTTATCTGACACTTTGCTTTGGTGACACTTCTTCAGGTGTCAGTGTGAATAATGACACTCAGCCAATTTTGTGATAGCAAATCAACACCAAAGCTAAGCCTCACCCTTTTCCATGCACCATGTTTGCACTTGCACATTTTCCAACAGATGCTTTGATAGCAATTAGAAATGTGTTCTCACAGATATTGCCATTTTTCTGTATGACTCATCAGCTAACTTCAGGCTAGAATCTGGCCTTTTCATTATCTGTATGGCTCAGTATAATACCACAGAAAAAAGAAAGAAAGAAAAGAGCAACAAAAAGAAAAGATTTAAAAACACCTTTCACATGTTCAAAATGTTCAGAATTTATTTTTAACAACCAAGCAAATGCGTTTTGAAGTATTGTCAATATAAATATCCATTGACCTATTGTATACAGACCTTTTTGCAATGCTATAATATATTTGTCCCAATTATATTTATTATTGTTTTGCTCTTTAATTTACTTATATAAAATTGCAATCTAATACTTTGCAAATATTTCAGACAAATATTTATTTCCTCAATTATAGCGATCAAACACTTATCCTTCGTGATCAACAGATGGCAGCATTGTGTCAAAGTAGTTTCCATGGCAACCATAATTTTCTTATGTTGGTTTGATATTAGAGGAGATTTTTCAATACAATTCAACTTGAATCCTGGATTTAGATAGGTACAATTTCAAAATTCCATTTCACTGACATTCTATGAAGTTGCCATTTCATCCTTCTCCTTTATTTAAATCATCATTATCCATGCTTTGATATATTCAATTCATTTTTCCATAGCTGGGTTTTTTTTTATTACTGTCAGTTTCTATTCAAACAAACAAAAATCAAGCTCTAACCCTAGAATTTGGAAAACTCAAGACCATTCAAAGAATTATATATGGCAAATGATCAATTAAATAATTCAGTTTGTCATATTCTCTGATACAGTATATGAAGCTTATGGTGGAATTGTATGTAGTGACTTCTATATTGTGGTCAATGAAGAAGGAGTGGAGAACAAATGTCCTCTTTCTCTATGTTAATTTGAACTCAGCACCTTCTAGGGGATCCACTAAAGCTATGCAGGGGTGGTGGTGATCGCCTAGTGGTATTATCACTGGAATGTTAATCCCGATACTCAATAATATTCTGGGAACACGCATTCAATCCAGCCATGGCAGATTGTGCAATTTGAATTAAAAATTAAAAATCTGAAAATAAGAGTCTAATGGTGACCACGAATCCATTGTCAATTGTTGGAAAAACCCATCCTGGAAAAGCAACTTTATCTCACTCTCTTCTTTCTACCAGCCAGCCAATCCTCTATCCATGCCAATACCTTGCCCCTACCATCATGGCCTCTTGTTTAGCAGCCATATATGCAGGACATGTCAAAGGCCTTCTAGAAATCCAGATAGATCACATCCATTGACTCTCTTTTGCCTCATTTGCTGGTTACTCCTCAAAGAATTCTAACAAATTTTGTCACTCTTGACCTCCCCTTGAAGAAGCCATGCTGACTCAAATCTGTTTTACTATGAATTTCCAAGTCCTCCTTAGTCTCATCCTTGATAATGGACTCTAACATCTTGCCAATGACCGAGCTCAGGCTAACCAACATATTGTTTCCTGTCTTCTGCCTCCCTCCCTTCTTAAACAGGGGTGTTTCATTTGGCATTTTTCAGTCCTCTGGGACTCTCCCTGACTCCAGTAGTTTCTAAAAAATCACCACCAATGCCTCCTCAATCTCCTCACCTGCCTCCTTTAAAACCCTGTGGTCTAGTCCATCTGGTTTGGGTGAAAATAGGACATAGTAAACTGTTAAAATTTCTGTTATACTGTACTGAAAATGGAGTACATCTGAATTTGTCTTTACAGTTTAAACAATAGGTAATTCACTTGAAGCACATCAATAATTCTGTGTTTTTCTTCTATAGAGAAGACAGTGCACCATTTACCATACCAGATATCTCAGACAGAAACTCTCATATTTCCATATTTAACTGTGCTTTTTACATGAGGCATTCTATCAGTTGCAGAAAATAAAAATGTTGACACCCTTACCATTATTATTATTGTAACTTCTGGGCATGAAAATGAACCAGAAGATGATACTATTTCTGGGAAGGCCAAATGCGTATTAGATTTGAATATTTAATACAAGTCATTAGGATTTGTCATATATAACTATTCCTCATTTAGCATGCTTAATGTGCCCTGAAAAAATGGCATGCTAAACAAAAATAATGGGTTACTTTCCTGATCTGTAATTGTTACATTGGAAACTTACGTATTAATGTAATATTTTTAATGTAATCATGCCCTCTTATTTAGCAGCCCTTTACGCAGGACATGTCAAAGGCCTTCTAGAAATCCAGATAGATCACACCCATTGAGAGCTAATATGCATCTTCTCATTGGCAATTAATGTAATATTTTTACTTATTCATGTGTGTCTGTATTTAATTAATAAATATAACAATCATGACTTACCAAATATGCATCAAATGAGAATGTTCAGATGATTAGTTGCAGGATTCTGTGAAATATAAAATCACTTGCCTAACTATAGGGACCTAGCTATGTTGGCTGCAATACAACTTTGGTGCTGGAAGTTGAACTTCCAGAGATTAAGACTTTTGACAGAACTACAGAATACTAGGACTTTGGCCAAAATCCTATCTACAGCTTTTTTGACTCGGAGCCTTGGTTGGTGTAAATTTTGACCATTCTAAAAATGGCCCCAATGTCAGATAAGATAGAATGGCAAAACTGGTGCCTACCTAAGGGTCAAAGTTTGAATCTCTCATTAGAGCACCTAGGTCAAGGGTACAGCTGGTTAAAATTGTGGAAATGGATGTGGGAGCATTTTACATGTGCCATAATAACCACTCCCTTAAGTTGCCATTTAAATAGGATAACCCAGATGTGACTCAAGAGAAATCAGAAGTATACGCAGTAATGATTAACTGAAAATGTTCCTTGGTCAACCCACAGTATCCTCAGCAACCGGCAAAGTCTCCTTCAACAGTGCATTCCAAACCTAAGGCTTCAAGTACTTACGTCAACAAGGACAGCAGATATATGGTAACTCCACCATCCGCACTTTCCCTTTCAAGTCAAAGCTCAGCCTGCCTTGGAACTAAATCATCAGTCCTTCACTATCACTGGGTCAAACTCTTTGAACTCCTGCCCAAAAAGGAGGTATTGTTGGTATACATACACCACATAGATTGAAGTGGTTAAAGAAGAGAGCTAATCTGCATCTTCTCAATGACAATTAAAAATGGTCAACAAATGCTAGCCTTGTCATCAGTCCTCACATCCCAAGAAAGATTTTTTTTAAAAAAAAGTATATGGGCACTACTGACGATGGTTATCAGTTAAAAATCATTGTTCAGCAGACAAGGGAATTTAAGAAAATTCCTGTATTTCACAAATGAGCTGTCCATCTTACTGACTATTATATCAAGCACAACATATCATCCATAATAAGGTAGAGATAACAATTCTGATTGTATATTTAATAAGTGTTGCAAACTTGCATTATGTTCTGTGCCTCCAAAGAAAAAGAAAACATCTGAAACACAACATTAATGTTTCAAATTAATGAGAGTAAAATTTGGAGTCAAATTCCTTAAAAACACAAATCACTTCACTTTTACAGGAACCTGTGAAATGTATGTTACATATGGCTTTTAAATTTATCTCTGTGAATTGAAGTGTAATGACATGCAAACAATTCAGGGTACTTTCCACTTACGTGAGCCCCATATAACTGATGCATTGCTTTTTGTTGAATCATAGAATCCCTACAGTGTGGAAGAAGGTTATTAGCCCACCAGGTCTATGCTAACCCTCCAAAGAACATCCCATCCAGAGCAACACCCTACCCTATCCTTGCAATCCTGCATTTTCACATGGCTGGTCCACCTAGCCTGCATATTACCGGACACAATGGCAATTTAGCTTCCAAGTCACCAAAACTGCATATGTTTTCCTGGATTATGGAAGGAAACTCGAGCACCAGGAAGAAATCCACACAGATATGGGGAGAATGTGCAAACTCTACACAGACAGTTGTGCAAGGCTGCAATTAAACCTAAGTCCCTGGTACTCTGAGGCAACATTGCTAACAGTGCTCATTGACAAACTCAGGTGACAGACCAGGACCAATAATGAAGGTCATTACTATGGCTAAGAGCAGTCAAAGAGCAAAACAATATCAAAAAGTATTGCAGCTAAATTTAGGCTTTAAAAGTTTGGAGTTGTCATTTCACAGCTTTTCTGCTGAAAAAAGTAGTTTTAGTCTGTTGTTCGACTTCCTAGTTATTAAGGAAATTTACTTACGGCTTTACTGTGGAAACTCATCTAAGGCACAGAAGGGAAAGGAGCAAGAAAATAAATTATATGAACTGACAAAGCTTTTTCTAATTCTATTTGAAAGATAAACATCACCTTTTATGCATTATTATTGATTTTATGGTTATGAAATAATACATTATAGATATGTTGGGACATAGCAAAACTTCCAATAATGTTTTATGGAGAATGACAAACTATAAAACTAGATTAATACTGTATAGAATTTAAAATAGAGTTCATGGAATTCCTGAATAATATACACAGCAAATCATTCGGAATAAACACATGTAGAGTATTACTTACTCATCGTTTACTGGAGGCAAACCTTACAACTTTATTAACATTTCTATGTAAATTATGAGAGCAAGTTTTTGGTCCAACTGATTTGGTATGACTTTTTTTTAAAGTCTCACGTGTGAAATTTTACCAAATACATTCTTAAACTTCACAACATTGACTTCAACTACTGATTTAGCAACATCTACAAGAAAATCCAGATATTATTATGAAATATGAGCTTAGTTTTCTACAAACTTCTGAGTTTTTCCTACAAGGCGTCACATGCCAGAAATAAATAAAAAGAATTCAACTCTAGAGTTCAGTGGACAGAAAAGCAATTTTTTATTAGTTGTAAGTATTTTGCTAAATTAAATGCGCTACATAAAAGCAGGATGCTAACTTATGCACACCAGATTCCTGATCTCCAGTTGTGATATGCAAATATCTGTGTCGCATACATTAGCTGTAAATTGTACCTCATACAGTTTTGTAACTATCTCAATACTGGTAACTTGATGCTGGTTTCAAATTAAATTGATATTATTTATGTTTATGTATGCTGATATTTGCATGAAGTGACAGGGTCTTTTTGAAATAATGTCATTTAAGATTTAGAATTTATTGCTATGTACTCAAGTACAGAAGTGCAGGAGTACAATGAAAAGCCCCTAATATCGCCACACACAGCACCATCTTAGATACAAAGGTGCCTGCAAACAAAAACCCAGGTACAAAGTAGCCAAAGGAACAAAAAAATAAAAAAGTTAAGTATTAGAAACCTTCTTAGAATAAGTAGAAAACTAAAGAAATAAGGTAACAGTTGACATTAAAGACCTTTTTAATATAAACTAGAAAAGTAAAAGTATATAGTTAAATGGTCAAGAGTCATTGATGAGTGCTTGCTGGGGCTTCAGTCTCCTCTAGGAGAAAGTGAGGACTGAAGATGCTGGAGAGTCAGAATCGTAAAGCGTGGCACTGGAAAATAACAGCAAGTCAGACAGCATCTGAGGAGCAGGAGAGTCGACGTTTTGGGTATAAACCCTTCTTCCAATCTCCTCTGCTTCGCTCACTGTCCAGTAGACCTCAGCTGCCTGTCCTTGCCACTGCCACAGATACCAGGTGACCTCCCTCACTGCTCACTCTTCCTGCGTGTGTCACCATGTCATTGCTGCTGCTGCTGCCACTGAAGTTGCTGCTTCGCTGATCTCCTCCTGCTGCCTCTGGAACATGTCCGGGCAGGACCTGATCACAGTCTCTGATCACTGGGTAAGTTCTGGACCCCAATCTTCACCGTTGGCCACTGACTATCACAGGCCAATGAAACACCGTCATGGGCCGCTGAAAGGCTCCCACTCCAGGCTGAAAGACTCCCACAGGCTGCTGAAAGACTCCCAAACCAGCCCGAGAGATGCTGGCAGAAAACAAAAAAAAACACGAATAGAGACAAAAAAAGAGATAGAAACAAATGGAGTGGATGAGCTCCGGCTGAGTATCCTACTCTGTTGCCATCTCAAGGAGATCCATACACAAATAACCCAAAACAAATTTAACAACAATCAAGACACTCTTAGAATATGCTGAGGAAGACAAACAATTTTTTTTATATCTTTTACTGGAACAGATTCCCATCATTCTCAAGGGCTTCTATACATTCATTAAAAACAAGAGGATAATCAGGGAGAAGGTAGGACCACTCCAAGATAAAGAAGGGAACTTGTGCTGAGAGGCACAGGATGTACTAGAGATCCTAAATGAGCACTTTGTATTGGTATTCACCCAGGAGAAGGATATGGAGGTGTAAGGGCTGCCCATGATTGAAAAACACAAAATGGCCAACAATGGATAAAACAGCCTGTTCCAGCATTAAGTGAAACATAATGGTACCTTTGAACAGGGCTACTCCAAGGTGAAAGGTAGGTCCTACACAGCCATACAAGACAATTTGGTAAGAGAATGCCTAAGAATAGGTACAAGTTAATTAAAAAACAGCATGTGATTGATTCTAGTCTCTCTAATGAAAGGATGTTGCCCCATTCGGTGAACAGCAGCAGTTAGATCTTGTGTAAATCTCAGTTCATGAGACAGTCAGCCTAACATATTACACAGCTATGAAACAACAGCTAAAGTTATGTTGCAGTAATCAGTTGGTTCATTGAAGGTATTCACAATATTAAGAAATAGGTTCTTGTTAAAGATTCTTTAGATAATCATAGAGATAGATTTCAACATAATTATAAATACATGTATGTAACCAAAGTATAAGAGAAGCATTGGTGAAAACCATTTAAATATAGATGTGAAAAGTCAATTAGTCTCAGGAAACACTTTCCTTTTCTCTATAAAGATGCTTGGCATGAAATAGATTGTCCACAACTCATTAGTTAAAAGTGCTGACAATAGAAGTAGCTGTATAACTTTACGCTTTATAACAGAAATTAATATTATGAATCTTATAGCAGTTTGTTATAACCAATTGTCTTTTGTTGGGGCGTCGGAAAATATAAGGGGAATAATAGAATTTGGTTGAGATGGCACATGGAGTACAATGAATAACAGAATTCAAACAGTCCTTCGAGATAAGCAAATCTGGGACAGATCCAAAGGAGTATAATCAGTAACTTCAGAATGCAAATTAATAGGATGCAAAGATCCCAAGGGCTGGAAATTACAATGTCTGTTTAGACACCATGAGATCATGGGAACCTGGGATTATCCATAGAAATGTCCATCATTGATTCAATGTTTCACAGGATTGGATGTATAGAATAAGTGGACGGACACAGTGACCACGTTGTATGTGATTATTGTAATACAAAATGTATAAAAAAATGCTGTATTTCACTGTAGAAACCAAAGTGTCATTGATATCTCTTCCAGTCTGAGCTGAAGATTAAGAGAACGATTGGGTTCTCATGTCAAGGTCAGAGTTAGGGAAGATATTTAGCTATCTCCCTCATTAACCAGTTGTTGCTTGAATAAGAATAAAGACTGCTACTTGCCTGAATCCTGCCTGCCCCTGAGTCTTTGTCCCCGATCAGGGGGTTGCACTCCCACAGGAGGATAGTGAGATTACTGTGGAGCATGCTAAAATGTTAGGGCATTTTGAGATCAAGAAAGAAGTGGTGTTGGATCTCTTAAAGACCATTAAGGTGAATATGTCCCCAGGGCTCAATGGTATTTACCCCAGGTTATTGAGAGAGTTGAGAGAGAAGATTACTGCAGCTTTGACCAAGATCGTTGTATCCCTATTAGCCACTGGAGAGGTCCCAGTGTGTATTGCGAGTAGCTAATAATGTTCCTTTGTTCAAGAAGGGAAATAGGGATAACCCAGGAAACTACATACTAATGAGTCTCACATCGGTGGTTGGGAAGCTATTGGAGGTAGGTCTTAGGGATAGGATTTACATGCATTTAGTAAAGCAAGGCTTAATTAGGGATAGTCAGCATGGCTTTGTGTCGGGCAGGTCACGTCTTACTAACTTGATTGAATTGTTTGAGGAAATGACAAAGGTGATTGATGAGGTTAGAGTGGTGGATGTTGTCTGCATGAATTTCAGCAAGGTTTCCGTCAAAGTCCCTCATGAAAGACTCATCCAGAAGGTGAAGATACATGGAATCCATAGTGACTTGGCCACAAGAACTCAGAATCAGCATAGAAGGCAGGGGATAGTGGTGAAAAGATGTTTTTCAAGGCTGAAGGTCCGTGACTAGTGGTGTTCTGCAGAGATCTGTACTGGGCCCTCTGCTGTTTGTGATATGTATAAATGATATTGATGAAAATGTAGATGGGTGGGTTGGTAAGTTTGCAGACGATCGGTGGAGTTGTGAGTAGTGTAGAAGGATGTCAAAGGATACGGTGAGATATAGATCAGTTGCAGATATGGGCAGAGAAATGGCAGACGGAGTTTAATGCAGGTAAGTAAGAGGCATTGCACTTTAGAAGATCAAATGTTAAGAAAAGGTTAATGGCAGGACCCTGAAAAGCATTCATGTACCGAAAGATCTTCTAGTTCAAGTCCAAAGCTCCCTGGCTAAACAAGCATAAAGGTGATAAAGAAGGTGTATGGCATGCTTGACCTTATAGGTTGGGAAATTGAGTACAAGAGTCAGGATGTCACGTTGCAACTTTTTAAGACTTTGGTTAGGCTACACTTACAGTGTTACACTCAATTCTGGCCACTAATACAGGAAGAATGTGGAGGCTTTGGAGAGGGTGCAGAAGAGGTTTACCAGGATGCTGCCTGGATTTCAGATTATGAGCTCATGTTGTTTTCTCTGGAGTGGCAGAGGCTGAGGGGAGACTTGATAGAAGTCTATAAAATTATGAGATGCATAAATATAGTTGATAGCCAAAATCTTTTTCCCACAGTTGAAATGTCCAAATCTAGGAGGCATGCATTAAAGGTGCAAGGAAGAAAGTTCAAAGGAAATGTGAGGGGCAACTTTTTTACACAGGGAGTGGTAGGTGTCTGGAATGTGCTGCCAGAAATGGTGGTAGAAGCAAATACGATTGGGCATTTAAAGGACTTTTAGGTAAACACATGAATATGCAAGGAATGGAGGGATATGGAGCATGGGCAGGCAGAAGGAATTAGTTTAATTGCATTTGGTACATCATGGGCTGTAGGGCCCATTGCTGTGCTGTACAGTTCTATGTTCTATGCACTTCAAAGGACTGGTCAACACATCCATAAGAACTTCCCCAAACTTTTCACTGTCTATCAATAAGCATGAGAACACCATAAATTAATTTGCAAAAGCCCTTTCTACCTAATCAGACTATCTTTGCCTAAGACTATTTACAACTGCATTGTATTGAGATCTGTGTAATTTATTTAAATGCCTAAAGGAGGTGAATAACTCTTAGTGAAGTTTCCAAAAAGATTAGTCTGTGAATCTTCTCCCTGAATTGCAACAATAACTAAAAAAAAAATCAGCGTAATGAACTAAAATAATAACCTGTGTTTTTCAGTGCTGATGCCATTTCAATGTCCCTAAAGCCCTGAAACCAGACTTCTGTTTATCTTTATCATTATAATCTTCAAATCTATCTGTAAACGTGTGCATCCTTGCTTCCCTGTAAGAATGTTAATTAAATCCATTTATAGTTTGGTAGTACAGAGCTTGAGTATTTCTGAAAGATTTTGTCAGAGCTTTTTGCTGTGCACGCATCAGGGCAATTCACAAGGATGTAAGTAACTGTGAAAAGCAACCATTACACTCTATGAGAAGAGAGTGCTGATTGGTTACAAGTGAACTCTGATTAGTGGAGGCCTGACCATGTAGAAGGCAGTAATTAATGATGATTGACATTTAAATGCCAGGCTTTATTTAGATTTCAAACCAGGCAGTTTGACTCTGATTGGTCAGGTAATTTCCCAGCGATGTGTACTCAGCAAATACCTATTGTCTATTTTGTTGAAACAGGAACAGTGCGTACACATGCTCTTTCTCTCTGCAAAGAGCAGGGCCAGCAGCTGCCTGCTTATGCAAGTCTGCCATGCTATAAGCCTGATTGACAATCCTGCGTTGGTTGTCAATGTATTTCCTTGCACATTTGGGATTATCCAGCAAATGTTGTCCAAATGCAGAATCAAGTCCAAAGTTGGACACAGTTTTGCAAATTTTGAAAGTACAAACTGGTTGGTTGTGGTCAGTGCCTTGTTTCTTGCAAACAGTGGTACAGTGTTTGATACAAGCCTCTCTTAACTAGATGCATATTCCCTGTATCTACTATTCCAACAAAAAATATCAAACCTACTTGTCAATCTTGTTTGAGCTTCCTTTCTTTTATAACTGTTCTGTCAGGTTCTGCAACAACATCTTCCACTAACCTGCTGGGTATCCTTCAGTGAGAAATGTAGCTTACATGTATGCAGCACTTTTTTACATAAAGCGTCTCAGAGTGCCTTTCAAAGGACAGAGGTCTGCACAAATTATGAAGTAATGAAATGAAGGGGAGAGCATATAGGGTGTTTTCAAATGAATACATTTGGGAGAGTCTTGTAATTTCCCTGGTTAGAACTATAGAATCCTTGTCATATGGAAGTAGGCCATTTGGCCCATTGAGTCCACACCCACCTTCCGAAGAGCATCCCACGTAGACTCAACCCCCATCCTATAACCCTGCATATATTATGGCTAATCCATTTAACCTACACACCTTTGGATTGTGGGGGGAAACCAGAGCATTTGGAGGAAACCCAGGCAGACATGAGGAGAATATGCAAACTCCATAAAGCCGCCCGAGGTTGGAATTAAACCTGGGTCCCTGGTGCTGTGAAGCAGCAGTGCGAACCACTGGGTCACCATGCTGCCAACCTCCTTTATTGGAAGGCCTGGAGTCAAATCCCACCTCAGGATGTGATAGGCATGGAAACATGTCAAAACATTCCTAAACAGGTTGATATTGAACAAAAGGAGACTTTTGAAGATAGGAAAAGATAGGCAAGGCAAAGTAACTGCTGGTGCATTGTTGCATAATGCAATGAGTAGTAGCTAAAAGATCAGACACAAAAGGCTGGATTTAGACTTCCTAGATAGTTAACTTGAGTCGTGAAATTTCACAACTTGTCAGATCCACCTTTGTAAAAGGTGCCCCGAAGTGCGTGATTTCTTTGCTCAGGTGTGCTTGCTGTGGGATAGAATCATGCCCACTGACCCCAAATCAGGGTGTAAGTGGCCAGTGGTGACTTTGTCCTAGTTATTTTAAATGTTGTTAGGTCCTCTAGCATTCACCACTCAAGCCCATTCATATCCTGACCCATCCTCCAGACTCTGGATTAGTGGTGCTGGAAGAGCACAGCAGTTCAGGCAGCATCCAAGGAGCAGCGAAATCAACATTTCGGGCAAAAGCCCTTCATCAGGCTTTTGCCCAAAACGTCGATTTCGCTGCTCCTTGGATGCTGCCTGAACTGCTGTGCTCTTCCAGCACCACTGATCCAGAATCTGGTTTCCAGCATCTGCAGTCATTGTTTTTATCTGTTTTTACCCAATCCTCCAGACTGTTGATACCTTCAATATAGTACAAAGCTCAGTGCAAACTAGTGACCCCACCCACTTCTATGGTCACACGTATGCTCCATGCCACCTCCATAGATACTGACCCAGTATTCACCATTTTAGCCTCAGCATGTTGGTCCTGTATGCCATTATTAAAGGTGCCTGGAATCTTCACATTTCTGTGAAAATCTCACTCTGATAATCTAATTGTGATGAGTATCTAGTAATAACCTTAAGTTGGAGAAACAATTAAATTAACGCTTTTAGCAACAACTTAGATTAGATTATTTACAGTGTGGAAACAGGCCCTTCGGCCCAACAAGTCCACACCGACCCGCCATCCACCCATACCTCTAAATTTACCCCTTATCTAACACTACGGGCAATTTTAGCATGGCCAATTCACCTGACCTGTACATCTTTGGACTGTGGGAGGAAACCGGAGTACCTGGAGGAAACCCATGCAGACACGGGGAGAATGTGCAAACTCCACACAGTCTGTCACCTGAGTTGGGAATTGAACCCGGGTCTCTGGCACTATGAGGCAGCAGTGCTAACCACTGTGCCACTTCTTAACATACTTCTTATAATTCCTCCTGAAATGCAATAACTCAAAAACACATTGCATGTAAAGGACTTAAACCACTCAAAACTAATGATTTTATTTTACATCTGACGAGAGGAGCTGGATGGTGTGTAAAAGCATCAGATTTGTTTTCCAAAAATGAAAAAGAAGACCTCATGTGCAGTGTTTTCGATTTTCATTTTATTTGAATTCCCAACATGATTGATCTCATAAATGAATGAAAGCGTGAATATATTTATTTTATATTTCTTTCCAGATGCATGAAACCAGAATCTATAGTATAATTTACATCTACTAATGTTGCAGGGGTGCCTAGAATTTAATTACAAATGTAATGACCCCAAGGACACTCCATTTCAGGATATTTTTGGATTTCTATTTAATGCTATTGACTGTTTTTAGGAGGGAGGTCTTCTGGTACAGTGAATAGTGTTCGTCCCTCTCAGTCAGAATCTATGAGTTTGTGTCTCATCTCAGGGTTTGACGGCCAAGGAAGGTGTTTTCAAATTATATTCAAACTGTTTGATTATCAATCTGTAAATGCTTCTAAATGTATATAAGTGGGACAGAATCCTGGTCAGCCATGTGACAGAAAGAAAGTTGGAGCCTCTACCATTGCTATCCAAAGCTCCAGACTGCAACGCGCATGTAGAAGTGGATGTTGCCGCAGCAACTCGGACTACCTGACTGATCTATAACATACCACCGCTATTTTTAGGAAAACAATTTTCTCATCAAGCTGATGAATATTGAGATAAATGGAAATCATCTACAATAATAAATGGATGTCTTTTCTTTTTCCAAGTTTATTTTCTTGCAGCCTACAATTCTTATTGTAGGACAGGGGCATCTTTACTGTCAACTTAGAGATAGTGGTGATGAGCTCATATTCCTGGCAGTTTCTGTACAAATTGTCAGCTGTAGAGAAGGAAATGAATTCATATTGTCACATGGCGTGGAGTGAATTGTAAATCATGTCACAGAATAAAATTTTTCACTGTGACACAACACAAATTTTCAGATCTTATGAATCAAAGCTAAATACAGAGAAGCCCAAAATTTCATCCAAATATTTGAAATATTAGAAACAAGTATGTCGCAATTTTAAATGACACATTGATTCAGTGTGACTTACTGATTTCAATACATCATGGAGTTAATTTTAACTTTTGCCAAAAGCTCCCCCTCTTCCGTCCTGCACTATTTTTTGAGTTCCCAACATTTATTCGCTTCGAGCCTGGCAGTACTTCAAATATGACATTTTCAAACTGCTGTTTGAAATTCTCTATGAGCTCAACCTCCCTGCATCCCTGAACCCTCTGAGATTGCTATCTTCCTCCCACACTGCCCTCTAGTAAATCTACGTTTACATCACCTCACCTTTCAGTGCATATGCCCCAAGATCTCCAAAGCTCTCGGCCTCTCTACCTGCTTTAACATGCACTTCTAACAATTACAAAATCTCTTTATGTGATTCACTGTCCAATTTTGTGTAACATTTCTCCAGCAAAGTATCTTGAAATGTTTTACTACACTGAAGGTGCTATATGCATGTAGAGTTGGGTGGACAGATTAAAATAGAGGAGACAATGAGGTTTGCAGATCAGAGTTGAGAGTGTGTTGCTGGAAAAGCACAGCAGGTCAGGCAGCATCGAAGGAGCAGGAAAATCTATGTTTCAGGCCAGAAGGATTAAAATAGACCTTACTTCACTGACTTGTCAGAGTATTTTATGCAACTATTATATCAACAAGAAACATTTACATCTGTTTTCAATCACTCATTTCTCTATGCAAGACTAACAAGCGGAAACTATGCAACAGAGAACTGTGTGGTAATTTTATAGGTGCAGAATAAATGGTTGATCTTAAAATGTTTTCCTTTGGTCACTTTTCAGAGAAGTTTACAATTACTTTTAGGTACATCAGAAGAAACATTGTGGGCAGAATCTTATAGGGGACAGTGCGACATGGATTAAGTTGAGATGTGTGGCAGAATCAGATGATGGGTTCAGCAAGACTCATATCGATGTTGAATCACCTCACTCCATCTATTACTCTTTTCACAATTGGTTGAGCAAGACTCATGCGAGGCAGCAGTGAGATGTAAATTGACAAGGAATGATGTTTGTAAAGTGCATTGTTAACAGCCCAAATCACCTCTTTAATATTTACTCTCTCCTCTTACCAAACTCACCAAACAAGATAGAGATTGGGAATAAAACAAGGAAATGTACCAGAGTGTGTACCAGACAGATTTAGCTAGCTGCTTGCTCTAAGCCATCTTCATGTTACCTACCTAGGTGCAGGAAGGCACATTGACAGACTATACTAGGCATGGTCACCTCATATGCCAGGGTCTGGGTGGAAAGTCTAGGCAGGTGTTGGCCAATGTAGACTGGATGGGTAGGGATGTGTGGAATTTTGAGGCCTGAAAGGCTGATGGCATGGGTTAGGTAGGGGATATTTAGGGACTGACTGACACATTGAGGATGAGGATGGGAACCTCTGCTGGGGGAATATCCATCATGTTGGAAATTAAAAGTGCACAAATGGCTGTAGAAACATTTGAGGTAGGTGGGACAAGTGACTCAGCTTGTCAGGGAGGGGGCTATACTGCACACTGTTCACAAGGCTTTAAACGGGAGCAACGCAGGCTTCTGAAAGGTGTAGCACTCAGACATTCAGGCAACCTAGTCTATGGCCATCTGATAGCATTGACCCTTTCTGCAAGTGCCATCTCTCTGGCACAGTGACAGCTGGTGAGTTCCTTGGCAGCTATAGCTTTGTGCCAAGCATTAGGGATCTTCATCTAGGTGGGCCAAAGGTGCTAGCAGCTATGTGCTCAGTGTGATGTATGTACAATTTTCCCACAGTTTGTAGCTAATGTAGTTGGCACAGACCACCATCCATTAAGCCTTGTGTGTGCACATGAACTATCCCCAGATACTGTGAAAATGCACTGAGCACCTTGACAAAGAGACTCAAAAACAGAGGCATGTAAGTTAAAGTCATCAACATTTACGTACAAAATTCAAGTAATAAGAAAACCTTCTTCAGTTGTACTGCCAATATGCCCTCAATAGGTTTTCCTCTCTCTCCCACCCACTGTGTCTCAGTGTATCCTGGTTGTGCAGCTGAGGGAACATGCTCTGTTCTGGAGCCTGTTGACCCTGGATGTTTGGACAGTTGACTTTGGGGCACTTGTGTCTAGATGGGCCAGACTTGCTGAGGGTCTACTTGCCAGAAGTGAGTTGATTCTCCTCAGCTTGAACTTTAAATATTCAGGAGTGGGGTTGTTTGTTTGGGGCGGGGTGGGGGGGAGGGTGGAAGTGAGGCATGTATGTGGAAGGCAGGGTGGAGGTGGAGATGGAGAGCTCGGATATCTCTGTAGTGTCTTGAGTGGAAAGTGAAACGAGGCATGTATGTATTTACATCTCTGGCTGATTGCTTCCTGGCAATGCCTGGTCTCCCTGTAAGGAGGGGATATGTGGGTTAGGATGAATGTTCTCTGTGCCCTGCCATGCCTTTAGTCCTAAGAACCAGTGAGTGAGACAATGGAGTGCACTTCTAGTAGCTCCTGAGGGCACACTGGGCCTGGCTACCAAGGACAGATGCCAACCTGTCAATAGAAGCCAGACAAGTGTCGGTTTAGTGATGTCAGTGAGAGGGCACCTAAAGTGTGGTGACTGCTATGTTAATGGGTCTGGTGTAGGTCGCAGTGAGGAGGTGAAGATCTCTCTTTCAGTTACTGGGGGCTAGGTGCTAGTATGGACTGGATTGGAAAGGCAGTTATTCTAACTTTTTATTTTCTTACTTTTCTAATTTATTCCTATGACCTGAACTGCTGGAAGTTTTATTTATTTTACTTTTTTTCAGAAGAATTTGTTCTGAGACTCTGTACCTATGTACCTTAGATGGTACCATAATGTGGTGACTTGTAAATTATTCACTGTACTCATGGGTATACATGTGACAATACAGCTAATTCAGTTCAATTCAGGAGGCACATATGAACCAAAAAGACCATGGCTGAAATTTGGTAGAATAAAATCTCTTGCACAGTAACTTAAGCTTTTCAGAAATCTCAGTGGATAATATCTATTGGACTTCCTTCATCCACTATCTTAGTGAATTCTTCAAATTATACAAATGAATTTGTAAAACATGATTTCCTAACATCTTAAGTCATCAACCTGACTTGGGTTCCTAACTTTTCCCTCTCTATTCAAGGTACTTGTACATACCACTGCATTCTTAATGAGTCTTTTAAGTTTCTTTCCTTTTTCCAATGTCAACTCATGGGTCTAAGTTGCCCAAGACTGTATTGGCACCTGTTTGAAAGATGAGGACTTTATGCAATAGAAGCAATCTAGGATTGTGGTGAGTATTCAAGATTTGATAAGGGTTCAGACAATACGTACACATATATGAAGAACCGCGAGATGGTAACATTTGGCCCAGCTGCTCTGAATATCTTCTAGTTCCTAACTCTGTTGAAAACGGCATATTTTTCTGCATTAATGTTATTACATATATCAATTACATCATTATTCAATTCTAAAAATTGAGCATCATCATTAAGAATGAATATTGATGCAAATTACTCATTTAATATTTTGATTGTATCAATGATTCCTTCATTGCCTGTCCCTGCACATTCTTTAATAGCCCAATATGGTCCATAAAAATTCACTAAAAGCCTTTCCTATTGTTTCCACAATTGTCTACAATTCTGTTGTGTATAATTATCGAGTTTTAGTATTTATTTTCTTTTTATTCACTTGTGGAACATGAGGTTCACTGGCTTGGTAAGTATTTATTGCCCATTCAGAGTTGCTGTTGAGAAGGTGATAGTGAGCTGCCATCTTGAACTGCTGCAGTACATGTAATGTAGGTGGACCCACCATGTTGTTAGAGAGGGAATTCCAGGATTTTGAACCAGCTACAGTGAGGGAACGGTGATATATTTCCAAATCAGGATGGTAAGTGGCTTGGAGGGTAGTTACAGGTGGTGGTGTTCCCATATATGTGATGCCCTTGGAAGTGGCCGTGGGTTTGGAAAGTGCTGTCTAAGGACATCTGGTGAATTTTTGCAGTGTATTTAGTAGATAGTACACACTGCTACAACTGAGTGTTGGTAGTGGAGGGATTGGATGCTTGTGGATGTAGTGCTTGCCCTGGATGGTGTCAAGCTTCTTGCACCCATCCAGGCAAGTGGAGGGTATTCCATCACATTCCTGTCTCATGCCTTGTAGATGTTGGGCAGATTTGGGGAACGAGGAGGTGATTTACACCCTGAAGTATTCCTAGTCTCTAAACTGTTTTGTAGCCTCTGTATGTATACAATGAGTTCAGTTGAGTTTCTGGTCATTGCTAATGCCCAGGATGTTGAAAGCTGGAGTTTCAGTGATAATAACATCATTAAGTGTCAAGGGTGGTTACATTGTTTCATATTGGAGATGGTCATTGCCTCATATTTGTGTGGTGCAAATGTTACTTGCCACATGTTAGCCCAGGCCTGAATGTTGTCTAGATCTTGTTGCATTTGAACACATCGACTGCTTCTGCACGAATGTCACTAAATATTGCACAATCATCAGTGAACATCGTCACTTCTGACCTTATGATGGAGGAAAGGTCATCGGTGAAGCAGCTGAAGATGTTTGGGCCTAGGACATTACCCTGAGGAACTCCTTTAGTAGATCGTTGGCCTTAAATCACTTTTTAGGTGAAAATTAGATGTCTTTAATTTGTAGGACTATTCTTATTTGCATCTTACTTCCTTTATACTTAACCAGTCAGCAATGTCTCCTCTAAGCTACAGAAACCAAGCACTGTTTTGGCTCCTTAAATCACTATGCATCTATAACTGTTAAGAAATAAAGAAAGATATAAAGGGACTGTGCACTTAAATGAATAGACTGTGCATTCAAATAAAATTTGGAGGGAATGTTGCCATTCAGCAAGCTTGGTATTCTTTCCTTTTTTTTCTCTTTAGACTTAGGGTACATTTTTCCTTATCATATTATTTTAACAAGTTCTTCAAAATTTTACATTTGTATCCTACACTACTCTAATCAACACCCAGCTGAAGTAGCCAATTAATATGTTCCAAATGGAAGTTTGCTGTTTTTAAAATCTATTGTTTTTATTATTGATTCATGGGTTGTGGGTGTCACTAGTTTGGCTAGCATATGCTCGAAACGTCAAATTCTCTATTCCTGAGATGCTGCCTGGCCTGCTGTGCTTTGACCAGCAACACATTTTCAGCTGGCTAGCATTTATTGCCCATCTCTAGCTACCCTTGAGAAGGTGGTGGTGAGCTGCCTTCTTGGACCACTGCAGAACATTTAGTATAGGTAGACATACAATGCTTTTAGGAAGTGGGTTCCAGGATTTGACCTAGGGATACGGAAGGAATGGTGATATACAAATACATTCATTAATATCCAAGTCAGGATCACGAGTGGCTTCGAGGTGAACTTGTAAGTGGTGATGTTCCCATGTGTCTGCTGCTATTGTCCTTGTAGATGGACGTGTTCATGGGTTTGGAAGATCTTTGGTGAATTTCGATAGTGCATTTTGTAAATGATACTGCCTGTTGCTACGGAGTGTGGTGGAGTGAGTAAATGTTTGTGGATGTGGTAGAAATCAAGTGCGCTGCTTTGTCCTGGATGGTGTCATGTTTCATGAGAGCTGTTGGAGCTGCAGAAAGCCAAGAAATTGGGGGTATTCCAAAAAACTCCTGAACTTGTGCTTTGGTGATGGTTGACCAGGTTTGGGGAATCAGGATGTGGGTTACTCACCGCAGGACGTCTTGCTTCTGACCTGAAGCTAAACTGAAGTTTAACTATCAAGAGCTAAAGCTTTATTGAATTCAGTGTTTGTAAGATTGGGCCAGATTTTGTTGTAAAAATATGGTAAAGTTAGCAGCCCTCAATGATTTTTATAGACAAACCAGATATCAATTTCCAAATGCAAAAACCCAGAAGTTCCTGTTGAGATATGTTGAGCCTCCATATGTTGCACAAAATGATATTTTGCCAACTTGCACCCCAAACTCCTCCACCATTCAAACATATTGAATGGTAGAAAATTGCTGTACGTACATTGTGTATAAAGACTAAACTTGGCATAAAAGCTTTGTCTTGTCCTTTCCTGTGTAGTTATCCTCTCAGCAATACAAAAATATTTATTAGATCTAAACATCACATGGGCAGGAAATTAGGTTTTCTTATTTTGTTCTTTCAAATTTGAATTATCTTTGGAAATTTACAAAAAAGAATTCTTTCTCTCTCGTAATTGTTTCTTTTCATAAATCAACCTATCTTTTTATTTTGCTTTCTTTATTTAATTTGACATTTCAAGATACTATCTCACATTACATGTTCAGACTGCAGAAATATTAACAATCATTCCATCTGATTGGTTACACAATACACAGATGAGTGCTCTGCTCAAACAAGTTCCAGATTAGATTAGACTTACAGTGTGGAAACAGGCCCTTCGGCCCAACAAGTCCACACCGACCCGCCGAAGCGCAACCCACCCATACCCCTACATTTACCCCTTACCTAACACTACGGGCAATTTAGCTTGGCCAATTCACCTGACCCGCACATCTTTGGACTGTGGGAGGAAACCGGAGCACCCGGAGGAAACCCACGCAGACACGGGGAGAACGTGCAAACTCCACACAGTCAGTCGCCTGAGTCGGGAATTGAACCCGGGTCTACAGGCGCTGTGAGGCAGCAGTGCTAACCACTGTGCCACCGTGCCGTCCTTTAACTGCTCTGTTTGGATGACAGTAATCCGCTGGGGAAGGACAAGAACAGCCTTTTATGTTAAAGTTTGTAGGCAAGTGCAAGTGTAACAGTTCACTGCTCAAAGCAAAATCCAACCTATTACGTTTAACAAGATTGTGCATCAGGTGTGATTTCAAAACAGCAGCTCTGGCACCAGAATAATGAGTGTGTTTGAGATGATAGAGGGATTCATCAGAAAGAGTCCTATACCAATAATATGTTTTACACCATTTTTATGACCTTTTCTCTCCTATACCTTGAGAATGTTTGACATTTGATCCATATACAGTTGGGACATTAGGGAATTTGCAGTTAAATGTTACTTGAAAATGTGAACAAACACGCCATATAGATGTTATTGCATTTTAAAAGTCAACTTTAGACAGCTGGAAAAAGTCAGTGCTATTATAAACTGCATGCTATGTTTAACCCTCCACGATTTGTCAGGGTAATTGTATCAGCTCTGTAGGGCACTACATGAGAAAACTGTAGTTACAAAGGGACTATTTCAAGTAATTCAACAGTACCATCTCTAAGTGGCTGCTATTGTACTTCCAGATGATTTTAGCAATCACAGTATGTGGTGATAAAGGAGGCTGTATGCCAAGCTGACTCACTAATGGTCCACATGTCCCCTCCTCTCACTTCAAATACCTATCACACTTTTTACTGTTTCCATTTCCAAAACGGTAGCACAAATAGTTCACTGCTCCTCAGGCAAGAGATTTCATACCCTCTCATAGTTTTCTGTGCTGGAACAAATTGGACTGTTTTACATTCAAATCAAGTATCAAAGATACTGCATATGCCTAGTTGGAAGGGAACAGATCATAGAAAATGTGAAGTCCGGAAAGAATAGGATTGCGACATAACTGGATCAAAAGCAAATACAAAAACAGAAATTGCTAGAAAAGCTCAGCAAGTCTGGCAGCATCTGTGGAGAGAAATCAGAGTTAATGTTTCAAGGATCACTCGATCCAAACCATTAACTGATTTTGGTGAAATGGATCAAACCTGCGTTCCTATCAGCAAACACCTCCTCATCAATAGTAGTTCTAGGAATCCAGCACTATTAGATTCTCAGACCATTTGCAGATTTGACATCTCATATGAGAAATCAGCTGTTAGCTGAATTAATAAATAGCTGTGTGGAGATAAGACCATCAACCATGTTCACTTAATGTAACTACACCCAGATTCTTAGCTACTAAAGGTTAGGTTTTGAATGCTTAATCTTTAAATATTACTTTCATGGTCTAGGGAGTAAAATACGTCATGGATATAAGGTTAGCTAGCCAACAGGAAAAGGAGTGATAAAATTGGGCCATTTTCTGGTTGTTAAGGCATGGCAAGTGGCGTGCCAAAGAGATCAGTACTGGAGCCTCAACATTTTTACAATTTATATAAATGACATGGACCCAGGATGAGAAGTATCATTTATTGATGAGACAAAGGTAGGTAGGAAAGTAAATAGTAAAGATGGCACAAGATGGCTAAAAAAAGATTCAGGGAGACCGGACACCTACTCACAGAGTGCTTCAGAGAACATCTCTGGGACACCCGCACCAACCAACACCACCGTCCCGTGGCCGAACATTCAACTCCCCCTCCCACTCTGCCAAGGACATGCAGGTCCTGGGCATCATCCACTGCCACTCCCTCACCACTCGACGCCTGGAGGAAGAAAGCCTCATCTTCCGCCGCGGAACACTTCAACCCCAGGGCATCAATGTGGATTTCACCACTTTCCTTATTTCCCCCCCCCCCCCCCACCTGACCCCAGTTTCAACTTTCCAGCTCAGCACCATCCTGATTACCTGTCCCACCTGTCAATCTTCCTTTCTACCTATCCCCTCCACTCTCCTTTCCAACCTATCACCTTCACCCCACCTCCATCCACTTATTGCACTCTCAGCTACCTTCTCCCCAATTCCACACCCCTACCCCCCCTTCCACTTATCTCTCCACTACCAAGGCTCCCCAGCCTCATTCCTGATGAAGGGCTCTGGCCCAAAATGTAGATTCACCTGCTCCTTGGATGCTGCCTGACTTGCTGCGCTTTTCCAGCACCACTTTAATTGTCAGAGAAATTTGCCAAATAAGTTAGAGATCACAAAGCACAGCTCGAAGTGAAATTGACAAACAGTTTACTAGTAGGTGATGTTGTGGAAGAGTAACTGACTAAGCTGAAGCAGTATAGACAGTCTGTCCAGGCAGTGAAGGATTCTCTTCCCAGAGCTGAGGATGAGACCAGTTTTTATAATAATCTTGTACAATAAGTCTAATTAAAAATGGGGAAAATACAATGTATCAAAAATGGAGTAATCTAGTTACAAAGTTGCTAATTGGAAAACAGTTATTGGATGAATGGCATGTTCCTTCACACAATGCAACATCCTGACAGTATCGATGGTTCCATTCCTCTTCGTGGGTAGGTGCTAATGTCTTCTCTGAAATGGTGAGGTGCTTCCATTGTCTTCTCCTAAGAGCAATGCTCTTGCTGGTGCCTTTCTGTCTGACCTGCTCTTTGTGTGGCTTTGGTATTGCTGGGCTGTGAAACTGCCCTCGGGGCTTTGGGATAGCTGTGTTGCTCTGCCATTGTTAGTGGGAGTTTAAAGTGTATTCCCTTGTCTGCAAGTGCTGTCTAGTTTGGTTTGTCAGCCTGCTTGGTCCCTGCTGAGACATTCTCGATGTTTTTAGGTACCATTGGGCAATTTTGCTTCTGAGAGGACGCTATTGTTTATTTGCATTAGGAACTGAATAAAAAATGGGGAGGTAATGGTTCAGTCATTCAGGCATTGATGAGATCACATCATTGTGAACAGTACTGGTCTCTTGCTTCAGAAAGAATGCATTGGAAGCGTTTCATAAAGAGGTTATGAGACTAATACTTGCTATCACTAGACCCCAGATAAAGTTCCTCAATTCGTTACAAGTCCAGACAGGATAACCCAAACCGTGAAGCTCCTATGAAAAAGGATGAACTGACTCCCCTTCTTTGTCACCCACCCCCATCCCTTCAGTTAAGAATATCATTTAAAAATAATTCCTTCCCTTTCTCCTCGAGCTAAATCGACTTAAAAGTTAAAAGGAGCCAGTTTAACCAGGCTTTCTTGAATTAACAAAAAAAGTGAGTTTGTTAATTACTATATATAAGAAATACTGATGCAACATATGCATACACAGAATAGGAGGTGAGTCCAAAAAGGTAAAAGCAATAAAAGCAGATGGTTGAAGGTTGCAGCCATAGCAGTGGAGGTAGCATTGACATTGACAGTTGAACAGTTAGTTTCACAATTCTATGTTTGATTGAAATTCCACAGTTCAGATTCCTATTGACTGTGATGGAATTGTAACATTCAGAGTGAGAGTGTGTCCTTTTGTTGTCTGATTTCCTTTTAACTGACTTATAGCACTCAGAATAAGAACTTGTCTTTACCTGCAATACAAGGGTAACTATGCCATAGTTTTTTGGCTATGATGACCACTTGAGCTGAGATTGGTACACATGAGAACAATCAGTCCCACTACTACATTGCAGTAGAGTTGAAACTGTTTTTTTAACCTCTGTCATTGTGTATTCTTCAAAGAGAAAAACACAAAATGGGCATGTAGTTTGGAACACAATCTGGAGATGGATGCTTCCTGTTGAGCTATGGGTCATCAGCCCCTATTATCTTTGTAGCCTTAATAGATCACAGCCCAGTTTGTTTGGAGTTACTTTGACTCTTGGAATTGCAATCCATTGATTTTTCTCTGTCTTTCTCTCCAATCACTTAATTACACCAGCAATCATACTTTAGCTGGATTAGCCCTCTTTTAAAAAGATATGTTATGTGATTACAAGTTAAAACTTTCAACCAATACTTTGGCATTCTAAGCCATGGTCATGACATATGCAGTATTTTAATTGTCTTATAAAGAAAAGTTGGACAGGCCTGGCTTGTATCCATTGGACATTAGGAGAGTAAGAGGTGACTTGACTGAAACACATAAGATCCTGAATGGTTCCACTTCTGGGAGCATCTAGAACTACAGGTAACATTTTAACCAAAAAAAACATTTAAGGTCATGAATCTTTGGACCTCTATCTGAAACAATGGTGATAGCAGTCTTTGAATAGTTTAAAGGCTGGGTTAGATTAATTCTTGATAAGCAAGGGGACAAAAGGTTATTGGATGTAGGCAGGAATGTAGAGTAATCAGATCAGCCACGATCTAATGGAATAGTAGTGCAAGCTTGAAGGACCCCGGTGGTCTATTTCTGCCGCAAGTTTATATGTTTGTGTCGGGAAACTGACTTGGGGAAGCTGGAGAGTAACCGATAAACGTCTTAATTTAAAACTCATCCTGTTTATTTGGTGGTGTCAGTGTCATTTGAAGAGGCGTCTAGTGCTGTGAATGTACTCCAAAATAGGAAATGAATTCACAGAGTTCATGTGAAGAGGGAGTGAAAATCAGGTTTAGCTAATGGAGATTGTACAAGGATGTATGGATAGCAACCTTTGCTATAACATAAAGACAGATTAATCTGCAATACTGAGAGAAAGACTTTGAAATGGGTTAAGGAATATTTGCTTCATAAGGAAAAGGACCAGGAACTGTGTCTGACAGGATATCTTTCCTTCTTCTCAGTGTCACCCATCATGTTTTCAACAGTCACTCTGTGGGTGGGTTACATCTGAAGCAAAGTTGTCCTAAGCGTGAATGGCATCACTGATAATGGCATTTTAAGTTTTCACTGACAAGATAGAGCTCAGTACCTAGGACTGAGTCATCTCACCAACAGTTCCATACACTGGAGAGAGTTGCTGCTAAATAGGCATTGGTACTATTAGTGCTAATGTATCAACAGGATTTCACCAACAATTCATACTAATTCGCAGTGTGCATCATACAAAAAAAAACTTAGTAATCAGTTGTTGTAATTTCACAGGTATCATGTCAGCCTGCAATTGGATACATCACATTGGATTAAAACCCCCAGGTTATCGCTCAGATTAACCAATGATTCAGATTGAGTTACAAGTAAATGGGCAGTGTATTGCCAAGGCAAAGGGCTCCTTTGGCAGTGATAGGCAGCCTAGGTTCACTTTCTACCTGCTGCAGAGGCGTGTAACAATAATTTTTTAAAAATCTGTAGCCAAGGCAGCACATGGTCATTCCAACTCGGCCTAATGGTATTTGAGAGGGAGTTAAATTCATGATCTGCATCTGTCTCTTTGCTTTTGAGCTAACTAAAGAATGTCAGGAAAAGATTTTTTGGGGCAACCTTCCAGTCACTTAGTTTTGGCGGCGTGTAGGTCTAACATATCCCTCCTGGTTGTGTATATTCACATATAAATCCTTGGATTAATACCACATCAGATCATTGAAAATTAAAGATGGTGATAATAATCGGAACAATAGTTCCCAGCAAATAATAAGTGACTGATTACAGTAATGGATACATTGCCACATCCCCCGTTGGGAAAATGGCAGAGGAAAGCACTGTGCATGATGTTTTCTTGCCGGTTCAGTCAGGTTTTACAGTTTCAATGTCAGCCTGTTCCTTTCTGAGCCAGCAGAAGATGAGAGCAGTTCAGGCGATCAGCCGCCTGCGTTCCAGTTTCCAAACTGGAATAAAAATCCCCATCAATGTAGCGAAAGCTTGAACAGCTTGAAAAACGGGGAAACGTTTGAAAATGAGGGAATGTTTATAACCGCGATTTCACTCTGCACTTCGGACTTCCAGATTGGATTCTGCTTCACTTTCTGACTGTTTTACCCGCTGGGTTTGTTCTCAAGTCTGTCACGGTTCCCATTTTGTTGTTTTAAAAGTTTCCTGGACCCAATTTAAAATCAGTAAAGGCTTCATTACTAAACAAGTAAGCTCCTTCTTCGAAATGTGACTTGTTCGTTCATTGCAAAGACACGCAGCCCTCAGTCTAGCACAGTCACTGGAATAGAAAAGATAACTCAACAACCCCTAATATTCATCTTCAAAATCGGCCAATCCGGATAAATTGTCCACCATACAATGTATGAAATGAAAGAACACAATCATATTCCTTGCTAATAACTTGGAAGCTATAAGAAGGCAGCAATTATCTTTAAATGGGAAGGTAGTGAAAATGCTGGAAGTCTGAAACAGAAAGCGAAAGGTTTGAAATGCCTCAGGTTAGACATTATCCAGAGATTACCGAAATACCGGGTCCCTCACTGCTACAACAGGCTATCAGCCTGGAAAAAAGGAACAGATGGGAGGGATGGCACCGCACTCAGTATGGAAGGAATGAATGGAAATTGTTCAGGTAGAGAATATGAGATAGAGAAATGCTAATCAGTAAAATAAAAGATGCATATTTGCCTGAGGCGGAGAATGGGAATAGCCTCAATGGTGAGAGAAAATGACAAGACTGAACACCTCTCAAACTGAGGCTGATTCCAATAGGACCAGGTGATTTGTGGAAAATGACCTTCACGTCGGAATGGCGAATGAACCGAACCGATTGCTCAGTGACTATTTGCAACAGGCAAACAAATACTTACTGCCAGAAACGCACAGTATTTGATGCACGGGCATTACGGGTGACTGCAACTACAGGATATAAACCTAAACGTGCGAGTTTGTGTTAGAGATTGTTGGCCAGCATGCACTGAACTTAACATCCCCAGGAAGAGAAGAGAAACGGTTCAGATGATAACAAGAGACTGCCGGTAGCTCCTGAACGGCAGAGGGTCTCACACCGGCTATCTCTCGAAACTCTAATTCAAGTATTTATGAGAAATTGTTGAGAGGAATATTGATCACGTGTAGACCCTAAAAGCCACTGATCCCTTCTAACTGTTGTTTATACAGTGGCGTTATGTAATATAAGAAGGACAATCTCCTCATTACCATTAAACAACACTTGGCTGGGTTCAATACGCTTTCCTCTCCAAATAAAAAAACGTGGGTTTTGAAGACCTAGAATGAATATGAACTAAATGGCTTGACGAACCTGTAATAATGAAGCGACTGGTGTCAGTGTATGAGCAAGGTCAGATTGTGTGTGTTTGGAGGGGGGAGGTCAGACTGTGTGTTTGTGTGTGGGGGGTGTGTGTGGTATCAGTCGTGGAAACCTTCGCTGGGCTCCATTCCCCGCGGTGTCCAACAAAAGCGTCCGGATCGATAAGTTGAAGGGGATCAGGATTCAGTTAGTCAGGGCTGCCCGCTTCGTTAGTCTCTGCGCTTGGGGTGGAAGCATTCTGCACATCGATCAATCTGCGAGTCAGCTTGCTTGGAATTTCTCATTGATAGACTGTCAGGGCTGGAGCATGGAGGTTTCCTTCACCAGTCAGTTTAGCGCGAAAATGTTCACAGGTTGTGTGTGTGTGTGCGCGCTTCATGACTTGACTGAAGAGCTCCTGGTACACACGCCCAGTAACGGTCTTATAGTCTAATGAGTGCTATTGCTACGTGGTGAGATTTTCTGATACCTTTCATCTCTGATGAGAAGCCAGCGCTCCCGCTTTATATAAATTAGAAAGTCCGCTGTCAAATACATCCGCACCACGTATTCCATCGGAGCTGTAAACATATACTTTATGTTCAAAAGATTTGAACGCAGCAAGTGTTTTAGGATTAGCTGCTGTGTGAATTAGGTTTTTACATCCTTGTGCATATGCATCAGATAAGATTCCTGCTCAGGCGATTCGTTACCACGCTGTGCGGAAAATAAATTACTTTTCTTCAGTTAGAGATTAGGGACACCGGCTGAATACTGCAAGAATTATGTTATTGCTGACCAACTCCAATTAAAGCATTAAGTCAAACAGAATCTCTCGATGCTTGTTTACTAACACAGTACCACGCCCTTTGGCGTATGATTGTGCGAACTCTTCAAACCCAATACCAACAGCCCTGACTGGTAAATGCTTACAGCTCCTCCAGACCCCTGGGCTCCATACTACCGGGAAAGACATATCCAAGGCCCACCGAACTCAGGGGGACGCTGTCCAAATACCAAATAGCTTTTGGTTTCAGATTCCAGCATCCGCAGTAATTTGCTTTTTAACTAGTATTTGCCGAGTTTAAAAGGGGTAAAGACACTGCCTCTGCACTTTAAGTATCACACTGTCGGTACAAAGGAATGGTTTAACCTTGCACGAATTGGTTCACGCGTGCAAATGTCCAGTAAATAGGCCGAACCTCGTGTCCCTTGTTCCAATGTTGTATAGAGTAACTTCCCAATGTTTACAGACGGAGTTAGAAAGTTGGCATGCGCAGCTTTGCAAACTGCAGCAGTTGAAATGACAAAGTGAATCTTCATGCCTTTCGATTACTTGTAGTGGTTGTGTTGGGTTCATATCACTGCACATTGAATTTCATTGTGGAAAAAAGTGGGATACACTGACGAGGACATAACAGGAGCCCCTTTTGTGAACTGTCCATGCAGGGACTGGTCATCTATGTGCCAGATGCACCCCTCAAGGGAAAAAAAAACCTTCTTTGTTTCTCAAATACGGCCGTACCTATATAACCTGGCCTGAAAGCTGGAGAAGGCTAAAGTCGAACCGTATGAAATAATTACACATTCATTGAAATTTCTGTTTAATGATGCTTCATACTTTGCAATAACTTCTACATTGTTCACAAAAGGGACAACATCTAGCCCTACTCCTGTAAGATTTGCTCAATTTAGTGAAGAATAAAGTCAATGTCAACAGGTAACTCTCATTAAACTGGCATTGCGCTGGTCAGTGGACACTGAAGACGAGTCAATCTTTCCGATCGATGAGCGAAACTCGATGCTGAATACCCGCGGGGTACTTGCAGCATTTTGCTGTTTTAATTCCAGGTTTCCAACAAGCGCGGCATCTTGCTTTTGTGGTGGGAGTAAATTAGATTACGGGAGGTCACCGATCGACTGCAGTATTTTGGAAGGCACTGGGGAGCAAACATAGATCTTGTGTATATATAACTGCGGCTCCCAAAGTGACAAGTACACAAGCGACTCGAGAATTGAACACTGAGAGCTGCATAATGCGCCTCCGCCGCTAGAGGGAAGCATCTTTCCCCAGTAGGTCGCTGCCTTTCGCGTCCGGAACTTACAGACACGCCTTTAGTTATTGTACAATCCAAAAAAAAAGTGAAAAAAGGAGTAGCCGTCGCAGATCCCATTTCACAGAGACCAAGGCAACGGTACACACGTCCCGTAATATTTGGGTTTAATGAGCATTAGCCTGTACTCAGCAATATAAATACACCAGGCTGTGTGTTGAACTTCTGATAAAAGCGTGAGTGAGAGAACTGAGCCAGTTCACAGCACATTCATTTATTCTGCTTGTATCTTGTTTCCAGGTCTGACGACGTTTTTTTCTCTCTCTGAGCAATTCAACAGGAGAGCTGAATGAAATTTCCTTAAATCAGTAGTGAAGACAATTAGTTCAGCACCATGGATTTCGTTATGAAGCAAGCGCTGGGTGGTGAGTAGAGCCAGTCATGATTGTTTAGACAAGTGTATGTTGCTAGCCAAACGCGGAAGAACGTTTTAGGGAACGGTCTGTCCTGATTTTACACGGACCGTCTTTACTCCCCGTTTCCGCTGCCGTTGCTGCTCTCTCTGCGACCTTATTCTTAACGTAACTCACAATTCTATTGAAAAAATAAACGGACAGGGGCACGCCTGGGACTGAGGCTCTTTGAGAGGTCTGTTGTGTGTTCAAGGTCACACGGTATGTTGAAAATCGGTGAAAAGGTTAAATGATGCTGGAAGATCGAGCAGCTGGGGCGCTGAGGGATTAGTGTCGGTAATAAGCCTGTGGCCCCGAGAGGCTTTGTGACTGGCGTAGAGATAATGATGTTCACAAACCAGGCATATTCTCCACAAGGAACAATGTAGTTTATCTGGAGCCATTTTTGGGGGGTAAGGGGGAGGCGGCGGAGAGGGGTGGCGTGGAGAATAGAAATCTCATGCAACTGAAGTCTTTGCCGAAGTGTGCCTGAAGTTTACAAATCGCCTGCTGAAATACTTGCAAACCCACCCAAACAAAACCAAACAGAAGGTGATTTTTGTTTACTGCAGCTGACTGCCAAAACAAAATAGTCGCTTGTGGATCCGGGAGAACGGCTTGACAATTTGTTGCATAAAGCATCTGTTATGGTACAGGGTGTGAAAGAAACTCTTCTGATCACCAAGAACAGCCCTATTTTTAATGCCTGTTTTTTTTTACAGAATGTGGTGTCTTTTACCAGATTGTGTAGTAGACACTTGCTCGAGAATTAGACACTGATCATGTCAAGTGTTTTTTTTTCCCAAGGAAGTATATGTGCGGTACAGGACAGTATGTTTAATAAGTAGCCGGGTGGGGAGGGATCAGGGAGGGGGCGGGGGTGTTGGCGATGTTTAATTGCTGATGACATTTTGGTTGCGGAATACCCGCACCGATGCTACATTTGAAAGGTTCAAAAAGGCCATGTTCTGTCAGGAGCTGCGAAGCCAAAGGTTTCTGCTGGGATCCTAGGGGCCGCAAAGTTCAGTGTTATTGGCACAAGGAATCTCACAGGCTATGCAGTACTATACAATGCATATGTATTGGGTGGGTTCTCGTCGCTTTGAATGTTTTTTTTAGAATTCCCCTCAGCTTCACTCGCAACGTGTTTTTTTTTGCTGATTTCTTCCACACGAGAAATAAATAAAACAATGTTTATAAACAGGTGTTTTGGCGTTTTGTCAGTCTGAGGTTACATGCACCACAAATTGAAGCTTTATGTTAAGCGTGGTCAATTTTTGTTCAGTGCGGAATAAACGTGCATTCTCAGAAAGCAAAGAAAACCGGAGAGTAGAAATCATTATAGCAAATACATTTCTAAATTTGAACGTGAGGATACATTGTTTTTCGATGCTCTATCAATGTAATAACCTTTCCAAATGAATATTATGAATTTCTCGTTTGTAACTGAATTCAATTGCATTGACATCTAAGGCAAATAGTACAAATCAGAACTAATTATTTTACACAGAGTAACATCTTGAGGTTTGCCACTCTGACAATGTTCCACTCACGCATGTTGACCTGCTGCTATCAACATCTTCAGGCCCCACAACGCTGACACTACATTAAGGGTTTTTAAATAATGCATCTGTCGAGGATTCATTGAATATCAATTATATAATCTACATATTTACCTCCAGAAGGAGGTAAATTTGCCAAAAGGAAACAAGGTAAAGAGATTGTAGCCTCATGCTGCTGGATTTATACAGCAAGTTAAATTTGCCTTTAGCTTCCAATTACTTCTGATTGTTCATTTCATGTCACAGAAAATTACATGATATGAGAGTTTCAGATCCTGCGTAAGACAGATCCAAAAGATTGGAAAGGAAAATCCAGCCATATGTCATTGCATTAAACTAAAGAGAATGTTGGGGGGGGGGGGGTGTTGGAATTGTTATTTTTAGGATGTGAAAGTAATTAATATTTCAACTTGTCCAGAACAATAGAAGCATGGAACATTGGCTACACTTCAAGGACAGAAAGTTTCAAGTGAATCTACTGAAAGTGATATTTCAGGGAGAGTGGTCAATTTATGGGGAAAAAAAACTCTCTGGGATGATGGTGAAATCAGCTCATATTAATTTGTTCAAATACAAATGTGATGCATACTTTCAGAGAATGACATTTTAATAATCAGTGTACCAGTAACTGAGATATGACTTGGTGAGTGTAGTGGGCTGAGAACTGATGATCCCTAAGTTCTCCACCACAAGGGCTTTCCCTATGTCATAACTTGTTCTTTTGTAAAGCTATATAAGATATCAAAAGCCTCTGCTTAGCTAAAACATTATACATCACACCCTCCAGCTTTAGAATAGAAAGTTTTCTTTTGACAAATGTTAACTTCACAATAGATCATGGGAGAATATAACTGCAGTGATGACTCTGGACATCATAAAATCTGATATGGTGAGAGTTGGAATTAATAGAGCCTGAAGGTAGGAACATAAGTAGGAGCAGCAGTAAGCCATTTGGCCTTTCTAGCCTGCTGTGCCAATTGAAGCATTGTGGATGATCTGATTATGATCTCAACTCCACTTTCTTGTCTGACCTCTATCAACCTTGATGCCCTGATCTATCAAAAATCTATCGAACATTGCCTTAACTGATCCAGTCTCTACTAGTTTCTGCAAAAAGAATTGTACATCCTAATGGCTTTCTGAAGGAGGGGAAAGAAAACTCTTCATCTCAGTGTTAAACTGGGTCCTCGAGTTCTAGTTTCTGCCACAAAAGGAAACAGGGTCCACAATATCTAGTCCACTCAGGATCCTCTATGTTTCATTAAGATTACTTCTTATTCTTCCAAACTTCAATGGGCACATGTCTAACCTGTTCAAACGTTCTTTATAAGATAAGCTTTTCATTCACAGAAATGTGTTGAGTGTTTTTTTTCTGAAGTGCTTCTAATACTTTTTTTTCAAATAAGATCAAAAGTGTATTTAATACTCCAGGTGTGATCTCACCATGGCTTTTATCACAGCAGCAAATATTGCCTACTTATTTTATTCCATTCCTCTTGGCATAAATCAAAACATTTCTATTACCTTCCTCATCACTTGCTGTACCTTCATACTGATACCTCATGATTCATGTGTCAGGTCACCCAAATCCATTTGTACCACCCAATCCTGCAATCTCACTGCATTTAAATAGGAAATTACTTTTCTATTCTTCCTGCCAATGTGTACACGATCACATGTTTACACATTATACCAGTATTAATAGAGATTTTGGAAACATAGCAATTGCATTTCTGTTAATTTCTGTGATACATTTGTATTCAGAAAGGGGATGAACCCTCAAAGAGGTATCCGCCTCAATAGAAAAAGTAATTCCTGAGTTCATAATGATGAAATTAATGTATGACATAATATTTCCAGCACAGAAACAGATCATTCAGGCCAAGTCGGTCCATGCTGGTGTTTATGTTCCACATGACTCACTGTTTACACTTCTTCATGGAATCCTATCAGTATGCTTTTATTTCTTTCTAAATCATCTCCGAATCTAAATTTCCTTAAAATATATGTTCCATTCATAGCAAGTACCCCTATTGTAGCATGTTCCACATTTTAAGCCAAATACTCCTAAATTCCCTTTCAGGTTTGTTGTGTCTCTTTTATATTTATGAACATTGGTTTCTGGTTTTTGTTTGAAGTGCAGACATCATGTTTTTGTGCTCTCTACATTTTGTTTCCGCACTTTTCAAGATCGCTATCAAGGCAATCCACAGTCTTGTCTTTTTGTATAAAAATTATCCACCTGTCCAGTTTTTTCCAATAGGTATCATTCTTTAGTATTACTACCATCCTTCTCAATCATTTTGGCATCTTCACCAATGCCTCTATATCATTTTTATAATATGAAGACCAGAATAGTTTATAATACTCCAAGTGTAGGCTAAACAAGGTTCTGTACAAGTGTAACAAACTGTTTCTGCTTTTCAGCTCTATCTCTCTAGAAATAAAACCTAATTCTTTTGCTTTCTTTATTGGCCCTGTTAGACCTTACTGTGATTTGTTATATATGTTAGTAAGAAATGAATAATTAAGAAATGTTTTGGGTATGCACTGCCTTGAAATATACAACATGTTGAATCTCTGATCCACCACAGTATATCAGAGCTAATCTCTTGATGTGTTCCATTCAGGAAGCAAGAGAGTCTTTTTATTGACACGTTGTTAAATGTCTCTTCTTGCGGTACAAAATCAATAACAGTGCACTTTTTTCCTGCAGCTAGTTGCACAATGTAAGAGCATGGAGCAAGGTGTTGACATGACCCTGTTCTCCTCCAGCAAGTTGACATAGTATTGCTATAGCCTTTCCAGGATTTTAAAAATTTTCCTTTATTTTTAAATTAGTAAATATGTTTTCCATTTGCTCCTCTATGTGTCACTACATTTGACTGTTACCTTCTCTTCTTGCATTATCTACTGTGATTTTTCCATTCTGACCCTCTGGGAAAGTGTGTGTCGTCTGCTCAGCACCTTCCCCTGTTAGGGTAGTACAAATCAAAAATACAACTAACAGAGGAATACAGACATGAAATGCCTTAATAATTCATTGCACATGTTTAAATTTATGAGTGTGGACATTTCTGGTAAAGCCAGAATTAATTGCCCATCACTAATTGCACATGAGACGATGATGGTAATCATTGAATTACTGCAGTGTGGTGATGGTGCTTCCTCAATGCTGTTGGAAAGGGAGTTGGAGGATCTTCACTCAACAATATTGAAAAAATGGCAATGCGGTTTCAATTCAGGTTGGTCTGCAATTTGGAGAAAACTTGTAGATGCTGGTTTTCCAAAGAGCTTGCTGCCCTTGACATTCTTCATATTAGAAGTCACTGGTTTGGAAGGTGCTGCTGAAGGAGCACTAGCAATTTGCTTCTGTGTATCTTATAAATGGTACACACTGCTGCCACTGTACACTGGTGGTACAGTTATTGTTTAAAGTTGTGAATGGGGCTCTGATTCAGTAGGCATGATTTGGAGGCTTCAACCACCTGATGAAGGAGTACGCTCTGAAAACTAGTGCTTCCAAATAAAGCTGTTGAACTATAACCTGGTGTTGTGTGATTTTTAACTTGATTCAGTAGGGGTTGCTTTGTCTTGGATGTTATCCAACTTCTTGAATGCTTTTGGAGTTGAATTCATCCAGATGGTACTGTTCCATCACATGCCTGAGTTGTGCAGTAAAGATGGTAGGAAGATTTTGGAGAGTCAGTATTTGAGTCAGTCACTGTCAAGTACACAGGCCCTGACCTGTATAATTTATATGATGGCCCAGTTGAGTTTCTGACCAATTCGGTATCCCCAGATTGTTGATTGTAGGAGCATGTAGCTCTCATAGTGCCATTGAATTTCAAAGTGAGGTGGTTGCAGTATCTCTGATTGGTAATAGTCGTTAGTTAATAATTCTGTGGTGCCTATATTGCTTGCCATCTATCAGCTAAGGTGCTGTTCATTTTGTACAAAAATTTCATTAAAGATATAAAAGTTACAAGTATAAGATATACCCATGTTCTGCTCTTTTTCTCATTCATTACCATTGGTATAGAAACAAGGTTCTTATAAAATGGAGCTCTTAAGGGAACAGACTTCAAATAATTTTTAGTTGATTATTTGTTGAATTTTAATAGAGATTTTTCCAAATGTTGAGAAAAAAAGGTGCAATGCTTTTACTTTTTTAGTGAGTGTTTTTAAACAGCCTCAAATGGTTGGTTTGGTACAAAGTCAAAGGCGGCATATCAGTGACATCAAGCACTAAACCATATTTACACATCTTAACACATCTACATGCCAATTACTAACAGTAATTGCCACAGCTTTTCCGAAATCAACAGGGAGCTAGCTGTGGAGCTTTACCACCTGCATCACATTACAAGATAGAGACAACGCAGCCATGGCTGCCAAGGTCACAACTGCCCCAGCTGAAAACTCTTTAACCTGTTCCTGATTTCCATGGTAATAACAGCTAAGGTAATGTTCAGAAACAGAAAACTGACGATTACGTTCCTTGGCTTAAAGTGTGAAGCACTTGGAAGATGTGAATGTGGAATATTTTCTCCTGGAAGTTGCAACCCGAGTGTTTGCCCAGACTCAGAGTATATTTACAGGAGAATGAATGAGTTATAAGGTTGAGTAATGAAAGGCTTTAGACGCATGTTATAATTTACAGGCTTGAACCTTTTTAGGGTGCATGGTAGTGGGTTAAATAGACTTATTTCCCAGAATAACACAAGTTATCAATTTAGCACAATTTGCAAATATATGAAATTATTACAATATGAACATTTAATACTTAGGCAGCTCTTTTGATTTTTATCAGTATGGTCATATAAATATCCATACCAACATCTCATTTTCATGAAAATTGTTGTTCTGATAATTCTCATGGGCAATTCTGTGATCTTCTTTCAAAGCTGTGTTCAACAGAAGTACCATTTAAAGGGAGAACAATATTATGAATTTAAGGAAGGGTTTTCCTCATAATTGACCTTTTGGTGAAATTTATACAAAGTCAGCCAAGTAAGTGCAGAAGAGTGTGGAATTTATATTAAAAAACACCTTACAGTAGTATAAAAATATTGCACTGGAAAATGAACCCTGCTCACAGAACTGGCCATGCTCTCAGATTGACTGGTCACCACTGGGGGCCTTAAAGAGGCACTGAAGTAAACTTTGTGTTGAATGCAAGGCACTAAAACAAGTTTTCTATTCAATTTACTAAGAAACTGACTATTGTGCATTAATGCAACTAATGAATGATTCTGAATTATTTTAAAAATCCTCGACACCCTGACTAGAATTTTCCCTCTGCAATTTAGATGGCGTTAAAGAATAGAGTCAATGGCAGTGGTGATGTGGTGGCGGGGTTTGGTAAAATCACAGAACCTGAAATTGGGTTAGGCCCCTGACGTTATTATGCTGGATACAGATTTCACCAGGAGCCAATGACAAGTTCAGTGGATGCTCCTCTTGCAATTTCTAAGCAAGCAACCTGAAGTCAGAAGCCAATTCCAATTGTTGCAAGTGATTTTGCTAGCGGCACGAGGGCAGCATGGTGGTGGAAGGTGGTTGCAAGGTTAGGGGAGGGAAGGTGGGTTGTGGGGGAGGGGAAGGGGAGAAGTGCCAGAAAGGCACAGAGGGGACCAGGCACAGGGACTGGTACTTAGACAAGGCTATCCAGTAACCAGGGGTGGCAGATAACAGAGAAGCTACCTTTAGACGTTGGTTTGATTGAATCATCAAAGATGAGAATTGTCCTGAGAGGTCATGGCATTGCATTGGTGATCATTCCATTTTAAAGGCTCTCGAAGTGACTCTGGCAGAGAATTAGTACTTTTAAAAGCCAATTGAGCCCAAGTGGGTCTAGAGTAATTTCTTAAATTTTGTATGACTATCATTACATGGAGGCAGTGGAGGCAAATGCCCAGTAGCCTCAGTTAACATTTTTGGACATGCAGCAGTCCCCTATGTTGCTATGAATAGTTGAGGTGCTAATGTCACAAATAGCAAGGTTGAGGAGCTACAGTGTGAAGGGAGTGCTTCACAGGGGAAGATGAAAACTGTTTTAGCACATATTACAGTTCTGTGATAATCTTGCCAAAATCTTCTATAGTTTATTAAGTAAATAGACTAACTTGTATTGCAATATAATTCTGATTCCCTATTCAAACCAATGTATAGCTGATGAAAATTTTTCAATGTCATTGATAAGTATTGTGACAAATAAGCTCAAGGGTATAGAGGGTGGAGGTGATGTTGGCTAGAGGCCAGTGTGTAGATTAGAGTGTTACCAATAGAATGGAGTTAGATCCCCATTCCATTTGAGGCCTATCTCCTTATCCTACCATATTAAGAAATCATAGCACTTCGCTGCTATAGTGATTGGAATGAGGTTGGCCAGGCAGATCTTATTGAATATGAGTTCCTTGATTCGGGCTGTTAACTAGTGCCAGTCAGGGAGTTCTGGCTGACAGATATAGACGGGGGCTTCAGGAATTCTCCTTACTCTAGGAACTGGCTCTGTGCTGGCTGGTCAGAGTCCATAAACTGTGCAACTGTAAGTAAAGGGTGAGTTGGTGACAGGATACTAGCCTCCATTTAGTAAAAAGTGAGGTCTGCAGATGCTGGAGATCACAGCTGAAAATGTGTTGCTGGTTAAAGCACAGCAGGTTAGGCAGCATCTCAGGAATAGGGAATTCGACGTCCTGATGAAGGGCTTATGCTCGAAACGTCGAATTCCCTATTCCTGAGATGCTGCCTAACCTGCTGTGCTTTAACCAGCAACACATTTTCAGCTACTAGCCTCCATTGAATATTTTCAGTTGCTATGTGATGAATTATCACCAAGGACCTCCCTTTAGGCAGAGAACTCTGAATGATAAACCTTACTAGCAAAAAAAAAAGCACTTTTACAAAACATCCCTCCAGATTTTATTATTATTCAAGTTTTACAAATAAAGATTTCAAAGAATTTTTTTCTTCCTGCTTGTTAACTTTCAATCACGTTTTCTGCTTCTCATTAATTTGCTTTCCATACATGATTTGGCTTTGAATTAACGATTTTTGTTTACATTCTTGGTTTAGACCTTGCATTGTTAGGAAGATTTCAAAGGATTTGGTTAAAGACACAACATTACTTGACCTATTCACATGGCTCTTCCATCACTTGTTGATGGTGCTGCAGTATTTTTTGGCACGTAATAATCACAATTTGTAGTGCAAAGATCTGTAAATGTCTTTGCTAAAGGTAAATGAAGTGAATAATTAGTGTCATTCTTTTGCCACTGGTTGCAAAATCTTACCTTGGGTTTAGTTTCTACTGCATTATAGTGATAAGCAAACCTTCAACATGAATAGCCTTATTCTTTGAATTGGGTAAATGTTAAAATAAGTATTTTATTTCCAATACCATTAACAAGCACTCAAATATTGGAAAATATGCTGTTAATCAGTGATATTTCTAACTCGTGTTTGATATTATAATAAATGGTTATCATTAGCAATGAATTTTAAAAGTGCATTCAACTCTATTTCTAACCTAACCCCTTTGAACGTAGCTCAACATTGTCTGCATTGTTTTCCCAAGTATTTTCTTACAATTTATTTATGCAACAGTGAAAGGTTTTGAGAAGAAAATGCTGTCCAGTCATTAGAAATATGTGATGGTTTTCAATTTGAATGCATTTTCCTGTAGTGAATCTTGTTGCAATATATTGTTTAAAAGTCTGAAACAAAGTCTAATATTGTTGTTGCTGTTATTTAAGTGTTGGGTGCACTGTATGTATCTGTTTGACGTATGTATATTCTTAGAGGAGGACAAATAGGGCATAATCACAGTGCTTTCCAAACAGGTAAGGCAGGTTTTAAGACACAAGTCAATCTTCTGTAGCAATTCAGTTATCATCTGAAGCAAGGAAAAAGGTAATTGTATTAAGATGTATCAGTACATTTAAATCAGGATGCAAATATGCAATCAGTTGCATTTATAATTCATATTTTGCCTTTTCTTTTTATGTCATCATTATACATTTCAGTGCCAAACTTTTGATGGATAGTGGCAATGTAAACTTTTGACATTGTAATGATATCCTGCTGCTTAAAATGATGCTGTGGTCTTCCTGCTGGTAGGAATGCTATAATATTAATCTTCCAAAAACTCTGTCTTGAAGTACTGTATCTTTTTCGATCAAACAGAACAAGATGGATAATTGCTCTCCAGGACATTGTTTTGAACACTCAGGGTCCACTTCCAACCGAGCAGCAAACTGTTTATCATACAGTATAGATTGTTGTTTCCTTTAAAAATTGTTTCACTTATCTCTGTCCTGATGAGTTCAAAAGAAAGAGTTTGATAGCATATCTGTCTTCCTTCCAGCAATATTCAAGTTCTAGACTACCACATGATGATCTCATCAAACTGTTGAACTAGGGTATTGTTCTTTCATGTAATTTCAGTTTTACTGCCATTTACTAAATGAACCTCTGCATTTCAGGAAGCATCTTAAGATGATTTTAAAGGTCAATACTGCATTGTGGTATGGCTGCCTCTTTTATGTATTTCACATGTACTCTGCCACTACTGCAGAGGCCCTTGTTGTTACCCATAACTTTTACTCCATTGGTTTCTTCCGAGAGAATATGAAGAGATTGGGAGAGAAATGGAAACAACCACTAGGGAGACAAAGTTGCAATTAAATTATCAAGGAGCATAAATCAAAACTGTAAAATATTTTAAAGGTACAAATGAAAAACTAAGGCTGTGATGGGAATAGGACCATTAAGGGATTGATGGGATAACACCAATAGTTATGGTAGAGGGAAAGCAGAAATATAAAGTAATTATTTGTTTTTGTATTTGCTAGAGAGACAGAACATGTTGGCATAATATTAAATAATGAGATGAGCCGTAATTTTCTGGATGGATTTGCAGACATTTTTCATTTCCATTGCACATTTATGATTCGCAAGAGCTTGGAAGACAATACAGTTTTTATTTGAATGCCAGAGGTGAGGTGAGAGTGACAGACCTTAACATCAAAGCCACATCGAATCGAATGTGACATTAAGGGAACCTGGCAAAATTGGAATTAATACACTTTAGGATGCAAAGTCTCATTGGTTGGAGTCACATCTGGCATGTAGGAAGATGGTTTGTAGTTGTTGGAGGTCAGTCTACTCAGCTCCAAGACATCTCTGCAGGGGGTTTATAGAGTAGCATCTGTTCTCAACCATCTTCAACTGCTTCATCAATAACCCCCACTTCACCATTAGATCAGAAGTGGGGATGTTTGCCGATGATTATATAATGTTCAGCACCATTCACAAGTCCTCAGTTAGTAAAACAGTTCATGTTCAAATGCAATAAGATCTGGATGGTATCCAAGCTTGAGCTCACAAGTGGCAAGTAACAGTGGTGCCACACAGTGCTATGCAATGACCATGGCCAATAACAGACAATCTAATCACTGCCCCTTGTCAGTCAGTGGTGTTACCATCTTTGAATCCCCACCTATCAATATCTGAGGGTGACGATTGACCAGCAACTCAGTTGAACTCACCACATAAACACAATGGCTACAAGAACAGGATAGGAATACTGCGACGAGTAACTCACTTCTAGACTTCCGAAAGCCTGTCCATCACCTACAATGCATAAGTCAGGGGTGTGATGGAGAACTCCCACCTGGCTGGATGGGTGCACCTTAAGAATACTCAAAAAGCTTGACAGCATCCAGGACAAAGTAGACAGCTTGATTGGCATCACATCCACTCCATCCACTAAGTAGCAGCAGTATGTACTATGTACAAGATGTACTGCAGAAATTCACCAATGAATCTTAGACAGCTTCTTCCAAACCACAACCACTTCCACCAAGTGCAAGTTCACCTTCAACCCACCCACTATTCTAACTTAGCATCGCAGAGTTGTCCAGAAATAAACCCTTCGGTCCAACTTGTCCATGCCGACCAGGTATTCTAAATTAATCGAGCCCCATTTGCCAGTATTTGGCCCATATCATTCTAAACACTTCCTGTACATATATCGATCCAGATTCCTTTTAAGTGTTGCAATTGTACTCGCCTCCACCATTTCCTTTAGCAGTTCATACCATACATGTACCACCCTCTGCATGAAAAAGTTTCCTCTTCGGTCCCATTTAAATCTTTCCTCGCTTACTTTAAACCTTGGCCCTCTAGTTTTGGACTCCCCAACCCTGGGGAAAAGACCTTTGCTATTTACCCTATCCATGCCCCAATGATTTGATAAACTTCTATACGGTCACCTCTCAGCCTCTGATGTTCGAGGGAAAATAATAACCCCAGCCAATTCAGCTTCTCAGTAAAGCTCAAGCCCTGCAACTCTGTCAACATCCTTGTAAATCTTTTCTGAACTCTCCCAAGCTTCATAACATCGTTCCTGTAGCAGGGAGACCAAAATTGCATACAGTATTCCAGAAATGGCCTAACTAATGTCCTGTACAGCTACAGCATGACCTCCCAGCTCCTATACTCAATGTATTGACCAACAAAGGCAAGCATACCAAATGTCTTCTTCACTATCCTGGCTACCTGCAACTCCACTTTCAAGGAACTATGAACCTTCACTTCATGGTCTCTTTGTTCAGCAACACTCCCTAGGACCTTACCATTAAGTGAATAAGTCCTGCTCTGATTTGCATTTCCAAAATGTGGCACCACATTTATCAAAATTAACCTCCATCTTCTACTCCTCAGCCCACTGGCCTATCTGATCAAGGTCCTGATATAATCTGAGGTAATCTCCTTTGGTGACCACTACACCTTCAATTTTGGTGCCATCTGCAAACGTACTAACTACACCTCCTATGTTCACATCCAAATCATTTATATAAATAATGAAAAGCAGTGGACCCAGCACTGATCCTTGTGGCACACCACTGGTCACAGGCTTCCAGTCTGAAATGCAACTGTCACCACCACCCTCTGTCTTCTACCTTTGAGCCAGTTCTGTATTCCATGTTATCTAACCTTGCTAATCAGTCTACCATGCCTTGTCAAACGCCTTACTGAAGTCCATTTAGATGAAATCCACTGCTCTGCCCTACTCAATCCTTTTCATTACTTCTTCAAGAAAACTCAATCAAATTAGTGAGACATGATTTCTCACGCACAAAGCTATTTGACTATTCCTAATTAGTCCTTGTCATTCCAAATACATGTTAGTCCTGTCCCTCAATTTTCTCTCCAACAACTTGTCCACCACCAATGTCAAGCTCACCAGTTTATAGTTCCCTGGCTTTTCCTTACCACCTTCCTTCAATAGTGGCACCACTTTAACAAACCTCCAGTCTTCCAGCATCTCACCTATGGCTATCAGTGATGCAAATATATCAGCAAGGGCCCAGCAATCACTTCCCTAGCTTCCCCCAGAGTTCTAGGGTACACCTGATAAGGTTTCAGGGATTTATCCACTTTTATGCATTTTAAGACATCTAGCATCTACTCCTCTGTAATATGGACAATTTTCAAGATATCATTATTTATTTCCCCATGTTCTCTATCTTCCATATCCGTCTCCACAGTAAACACTCATGCAAAATACTCATTTAGTATCTCCCCCATCTCCTACGGTCCACACACAGGCAGTCTTGCTGATCTTTGTGAGGTCCTATTCTCTCCCTTGCTACTCTTTTGTTCTTAACGCAGTGTAGAATCTCTTTGGATTCTTATTTGCCAAAGCTATCTCATGTCTCCTTTCTGCCCTCCTGATTTCCCTCCTAGGTATACTCCTACTGCCTCTATACTCTTCCAAGAGATTCACTCGATCCCTGCTGTCTGCACCTGACATATGATTGATTCTTTCTTTTTCTTCACCAAAGCATGAATTTCTCTAGTCATGCAACATTTCCTACAGCCACCAGCCCTGCGTTTCACCCTAAAAGGAACATAATTTGGAGATGCCAGTGTTGGACTGGGATGTACAAAGTTAAAAATTGCACAACACCAGGTTATAGTCCAACAGATTTAATTGGAAGCACACTAGCTTTCGGAGCGACACTCCTTCATCAGGTGATAGTGAAGGGCTCGATCGTAGCACAGAATTTATAGCAAAAATTTACAGTGTGATGTTACTGAAATTATACATTGAAAAATTGATTGTTAAGCCTTTCATCTGTTAGAATACAGTGATAGTTTCACTTCTTTCATGTGTAAATCACAAAACCTTTTTTTAAAAGTTGCATTCTCAGGTTAGCTGTTAACAATGGTGATAGCTAGACAATATGTTGAAGGTGTTAGCCCCCTGTGTTCTCTGTCTATGACCTGATGTTTAGATTGATTCTAATCTAAAAACTGAGATAACAGAGTTTTACATAAACTCATGCAGTTTTTGAGCTCAGAGTTCTACATGAATGTATGCAGTTTTTGGGCAAAGTGCAATGTAACTCTGCAAGTACAAATTCACCCCACAAAATATATGTGTGCATGTGGGCCTTTGTCTGTGTGTGTGTGTCTGGGGTGGGGATGGTGAGTGTGAGAGTGTGTGTGTGTGTGTGTGTGTGTGTGTGTGTGTGTGTGTGGTGATTGCAGAGTAGCTTAAGTCTGTGAGGGGGTGCGTGTGTGAGTGTGGGAGTGTGTGTCTATAAGGGTGTGTGTGGGTGTCTGTGTGCGCGTCTGTGTGCACCTGTATCCGTGTGTATGTGAGAATGTGTGTGTGTGTAGGAATATGTGTGTGTGTGTGTGTGTGTGTGTGTGTGTAGTTCAATGGTGATCACCTGTAATGTGACATGAACCCAAGGTCCCGGTTGAGGCCCTCCCTATGGGTACCGAACTTAGCTATCAGCCTCTGCTCGGCCACTTTCCTCTGCTGCCTGTCCCGAAGTCCACTTTGGAGGATGGTCACCTGAAGGTCCGAGGCTGAATGTCCTGGACCACTGAAGTGTTCCCCAACTGGGAGGGAATCCTCCAGTCTGTTGATTGTTGTGTGGTGCCCATTCATCCATTGTCGTAGCACACACACACACACACCCAGACAGACAGACACACACACTCAGAAAAGACCCACATGCACACATGTATTTTGTGGGGTGAATTTGTACTTGGAGAGTTACATTGCACTTTGCTCAAAAACTGCATACATTCATGTAGAACTCTGAGCTCAAAAACTGCATGAATTTATGTAAAACTCTGTTATCTCACCTTTTAGATTAGAATCAATCTAATTGACATCAGGTCATAGACAGAGAACACAGGGGGCTAACACCTTCAACATATTGTCTAGCTATCACCATTGTTAGCAGCTCACCCGAGAATGCAACTTAAAAAAAAGGATTTTGTGATTTACACATGAAAGAAGTGAAACTATCACTGTATTCTAACAGATGAAAGGCTTAACAGACAATCAATTTTCAATGTATAATTTCAGTTACATCACACTGCAAATTTTTTTCTATAAATTCTGTGTTATGATCGAGCCCTCTACAATCACCTGATGAAGGAACGTCACTCTGAAAGCTAGTGTGCTTTCAATTAAACCTGTTGGACTATAACCTGGTGTTGTGTGATTTTAAAAAGGAACATATTGTCTCTGGCCTCTCATTACCTCATTTTTGAAGGCTTCCCATTTTCCAGCCATCCCTTTACCTACAAACATCTGCCCTCAATCAACTTTTGAAAGTTCTTGCCTAATACTGTCAAAATTGGCCTTACTCCAATTTAGAACTTTTAGATCCAGTCTATCCTTTTCCATCACTACTTTAAATCTAATAGAATTGTGGTTGCTGGCCCTAAAGTGCTCCCCCACTGATACCTCAGTCACCTACCCTGCCTTATTTCCCAAGATTAAGTCAAGTTTTGTACCTTCTCTATTAGTTACTACACATACTGAATCAGAAAGGTTTCTTGTACACACTTAACTTGGAACTATATCACCATTTCTTCACTGTCATTGGGTCTACATCCAGCTAAGGGTAATATGGGTCAACTTACTGCATGTGGACTGCAGCGGTTCAAGAAGGCAGCTCACCTCCACTTGCTAAGAGCAGCTAGGGACAGGCAATAAATGCTGGCCCATTCAGTGATAGCCACACACTACAGATGAATAAATTTTAAAAAGTGAGTCACAATCTCAATCTAGTAATCAAGGGCTCTTCAAACTTCCACGTTCCTTTCTTCCTGGTGCCCCTGTTAAGTCCATCAAGCCTGAGCTTCCACAGATTCCTGTGCCTCTCTTTGAACTAAAAGGTGGTGGGTTCAGTTGCATGGGATAAAATCAAAGGTGAAGGAGAAAGTGGGATTGCTGGTTAGTGATGGGATTGATTGTTACTCATAAATAAAGGGATAGAATGTCATATTATACCAAAGAACCACAAAAGTGTAGGGAAACTCATCAATATAACAAACTGAAAGGCTTTATATGTTAACACATAAAGCATTCAAACTAATTTGATGAACTGATGCTGCAAATCAAGGTAAATTGAGTTCACAAGCACTTTAAAGGAGGGGGCGAGGTCAGGAGACGTTATTAAAGTTTTCAGAACAAGTAATACAACAAACAGTATGGTAAGGGTCAGGATTCTAACTTCAGGCACAGCAAATAAGGGGACAACTATGAGTAGGGGTGATCAGTACAGGGCTGAGAGTGTTGTACTTAAATATCAGCAGTACACGAAACAAGGTAAATGAGCTTGGATCGCAGATTGAAATTGTGGGCTACGATGTTGTGGGCAGCACAGAAACATGGCTTAGGGATCAGGGCTGGGAACTAGGTACGCGAGGATACACGTCCCATCAAAAGTACAGGCAGATCAGCAGAGTGGGTAGGGTTCATTTGTTCATAAGAAATGAAAGGGCTGAGTGATTAGCACTGCTGCCTCACAGCACCAGGGACTGGGTTCGATTCCTGCCTGTCTGTGTGAAGTTTGCACATTCTCCCTGTGTCTGTGTGAGTTTCCTCCCTCAATCCAAAGATGTGCAGGTCAGGTGATTTGGCCATGCTAAATTGTCCATAGTGTTAGGTGTGTTAGTCAGGGGTAAATACAGGGTAGGGGAATGGGTCTGGGTGGGTTTCTCTTTGGAGGGGCGGTGTAGATTTGTTAGGCCAAAGGGCCTGTTTCGACACTGTGGAGAATCTAATCTAAATCAAAAGCAAGAAGCAAGGGTCGGAAGGTATAGATGTGTGGGTAAATTTGATGAACCACAAAGTAAACAATCCCTAATGGTAGTTATGTACAGGCCTCCGAGCAGCAATTAGGATGTGGGAACAAAATAAATATGACAGGCATGTAAGAAAGGCCCAATTACAATAATCATAGGGACTACAATATGTTGATGACCTGGGAAAGTCAGGCTTATAGCTGGAGAAAAGGAGTTTGTGGAAAGTCTACAAGGTGTATTTTTGCAGCAGCTGGTGTTAGAATTCATGAGGAAAGAAGCTCTTCTGGATTTGGTGATGTGTAATGTGGCAGACTTGATTAAAGAATGTAAGATTAAGAAGCCACATGGGGGCAGTGACCATAAAATGAAAGAATTCATCCTGCAGTTTGAGAGAGAGAAGCTGAAATCAGATGTAATGACATTACAGTTGAGTAAAAGTAACAACAAAGACATGAGAGAGGAATTGCTGAGGGTAATTCAGGAGGCAGAGTAGAAATTCATCCCAAGGTAGAAGAAGAAGCGTACTAAACTGAGGATAAGGAAACCATAGCTGACAAGGGAAGTCATGGACAGCATAAAATCAGAAGACAAAGCATTTAATGTGGTGAAGATTTGTGGGAAACCAGAGGATGGGAAGCATTTAGAAACCAGCAGAGAACAACTAAAAAATTAATTAAGGGCAAACGATGAAAAATGAGAGGAAACTAGTTAGTAATATAAAAGAAGATTGCAAGAGTTTTTTTAAGGTATACAAAGGACAAGAGAGAGGCAAGACTGGACATTGGACTGCTGGAAAATGAGGCTGGAGAAGTAGTAATGGGGAACAAGAATGGCAGAAGAACTGAATAAGTACTTTTCACTTGTCTTCATAGTCAGCAGCATAACAGAACTTCAAGAGAGTCAGGGGGCAGAGCAGGCTTGAGGGACTGAATTGCCTACTCCTGCTCCTAGCTCTGTGTTCTTGTGCTCTTATAAACTTGTTGAAATGGCATATAATTAGCAAATAAAGTTCAAAACAGAATATTCAAGGTAGTTTTTATTGGTATGAAGAATAGGGATGTCACTTATTACTTGAAAGCTGCAAGTCAAAATGGATAGAGGAATAAAGGGATCCAAAATATAAATACATCACCACTGGTTAGCAAGACTATATAAAAAAAGTCTTCTAAAGGGATATAATTGAGAAGTTGGGAAGCTATACCAAACCAGTGTTGAATATTACCGAGTTTTGAGAAGATTTGTAGCTCAGGTTAAGGTTCTGGATGTAGTTTGCTGGCTGAACTGGAAGGTTCATTTTCAGATGTTTCGACACCACACTAGGTAACATCATCAGTGAATGCCCGAATGAAGCTTCACCCTGAGGCTCACTGATGATGGTACCTAGTATGATGACGAAATGTCTGAAAATGAACCTTCCAGCTCAGCGAGCAAGCCTACATCCAGTGTTGGATATTGTACAGACCGCATTAGAGGATGGCATGCAGTTCTGAACACTATATCACAAATTGGAAAAAGAAGCATTGGAGAAGTTTTAGACAGGGTTATTAAGATGATAACAGAAATGTTTGGGTATGCATATCAGAAGAGGATCAGTATCGAAAACAAAAAAACGCTGGAAATCACAGCGGGGCAGGCAGCATGCATGGTAAGGCAGCAAGCTAACATTTCGAGATGACTCTTCCTCAGTGCTTCAGTACAGATTCCAGCGTCTGCAGTAATTTGATCTGAGGAGAGGCTGGGCAGACAGGATCATTTCCATCATGAGAAAAGAAGATTGACGGACGACTGAACAGAGTCTTGAAAACAATAGAAGTCTTTTTTTTTAAGTGGATACATGGAGAAATGTTCTTCATGTGGGGAAAAGCATAACTATAGGGCATTAATATAGGCTAAGCATCAAGAAATCCATCAGAAAATTCAGGAGAAACATCTTTATCTAACAGCAATAAGAATATGGAATTTATGAATAAAGCTATAGTTTAAGACTTTTAGAAGCAAAATAGTACGTTCAAATTGAAGTATTGATCTGAAATGTATTTTTGTAGGTATAGCAGCAACTGGAGCTGACATTTTATCTCACCATTAATGTAGAAATATGTTGCAAAGTTCTTCACAGGGGTATAATCTGACAGAAATGTGTGCTGAGGCAAATAAATCAATTTGACAAAAGGAGGGATGAGATGACCAAATGCTTGGACGAAGAGTTGGGATTTAAGGAGGGCCTGATAGAAGTAATTGAGGTGGGATGCAAAGGAATTTGGTGAAGGAATTCAGAAGATTAGGGCCTAGACAGCTTAAGTGCTTATCAAATATTTAGGAACTGTTAAGAAAATGGATCTCAAAGACATGTGCAGCAGATACTCCAAACCTTTTAAACTTGCTTTCGGTCTTGATTGCTAGAGGGCACTGTCGTCTTTAAAACGTCTGCTTTAAAATTGTTGCCTCAGCCACATGTTCTTCACAACATTAAATTAGCCAAGGTATGTACAAGTATAGACACACATACAAGCACATTGACTTAGTAGTAGCACAACAAGTTAACAGTAATAGTGGGGTGCAAACACATGTTTAATGAACTTCTGCAAAACAAATTTCGCTTAGAGAGCACGTGTTGGAAAACTACTGTATAAAACAATATTGATATTTATTTCAATAACCATAAACTTTTTCTTGGTGCAGGTGTATACCATAAAAATGTTGATAAACATCAGTACATTTTCCAGTAAAAATAATAAAATCCCAATTCATCTACTTAGGATAACCTGCACCCTGTGACTAGCACCATCACATATTTAATCTTTTTACACACTTGCAACTAACTAAATACAGTGTGATTTTGAATGTATTAAGCAACCGTGGCCCCAGTTTTATATTCCCAAATGTCAGCTTTGTTTTTAGGGAATGGTAAAGTTCATTTAATGCTGTACTCTAAAGACTAATTATATATTAGTCTATTCTGTACCTCCCTTCCAGAAAATGTCCAAAGTCCAAATGACCCAATGTTGGCAAATTCATACAATATGCAATTTTTCCAAACAAGATTAATTTTAAATGGATTTAGATTTGAAACTGGTCTCTTGCCTCACTTTGAATTGGCAGCAAAAACAAGGTCTAATAACATTGATCTTAATGATATCTCATCATGTACATTCATGGATGACTGACTTGTGATGCTGGGAATGGTGCCAAAAAGCATTTCTATTAGAAATAACCCAAACAGTTCTAGCAGTAATGTAAATGTCACAAATAAAATATCCAAAGTGTTTGAGACCAAAATTATTTAATCTTCCACAGTAAAGAGGCTTGAATGTTATTATTCTATTTTGTTATATTACTGATTGATTTTTTTGTTTTTGTGTTGCTTATTTTGCACAACAGTGAACTGATCTTACAGGACTTATACACTTAATGGTAAGGTCCTGGGGAGTGTTGCTGAACAGAGAGACCTTGGAGTGCAGGTTCACAGCTCCTTGAAGGTAGAGTCACAGTTAGATAGCATAGTGAAGAAGTCGTTTGGTATGCTTTCCTTTATTGGTCAGAGTATTGAGTACAGGAGTTGGGAGGTCATGTTGCGGCTGTACATTACATTGGTTAGGCCACTTTTGGAATTTTGCATGCAGTTCTGGTCTCCTTCCTATTAGAAGGATGTTGTAAAACTTGAATCGTTTCAGAAAAGATTTATAAGGACGTTGCCTGGTTTGGATGATTTGACCTATTGGGAGAGGCTGAACAGGCTGGGACTGTTTTTCCTGGCATATCAGAGGCTGAGGGGTGACCTTATAGAGGTTTATAAAATCATGAGGGGCATGGATTGGGTAAATAAACAAGGTCTTTTCCCTGGAGTAGGTGAGTCCAGAACCAGAGGGTATAGGTTTTGGGTGAGAAGTGAAAGTTATAAAAGAGACTAAGGAGCAATCTCTCATGCAGAGAGTGGTGCATGTTTGGAATGAGCTGCCAGAGAAAGTGGCAGAAGGCTGGTACAATTTCAGTAGTTAAAAGGCATCTGGATGGGTATATGAATGGGAAGGGATATGGGCCGGGTGCTGGCAAGTGGAATTAGATTGGGTTGGGATATCTGGTCGGCATGGACGAGTTGGACAAAGGGTCTGTTTGCGTGCTATACATCTCTATGACTCATTGACCCTATGGTCACCTGATGAAGATGAGGATGAGGAAAGCCAATCTTAATTCATCCATTGATAAGAGGCCTGTGGTTTCCAGTCCAGGTTGCCATAAATATTCCCAGGTCTTTTGTCTTTATTAGGATGGGCAATAAATATTGCCAACCAGTGACACTTATGTCCTATGAACGAATTAAAATAAATTTACCCAGAATCCCATGTCACGTCATTACTTTTTGACTGAAGATGAACTTTTTGAGATTAGCCTGAAAATGTATTCATTTGAATCTGCGTCAGATAATCATGCCTTCACGGTTCTGTTTCAAAGAATATTCTTGATGCATATTGTCCTAATTGTTTACTATTTTGCAACTCTCTGAGGAGTTATGATTTCAATGGAGAAACCATAAACCGAAAATAACCAAACTTTCCAAACAGGAATTACTGACAAGATTCAATTTTTGTATCTTTAACACTAGTCAGACTGAATACAAATTAAATGAAAACTATTTGGAAAATCATGATCAGTACATTAAAAAAACTGGACTGTTATGACAAAGACTGTCTTATGGATTTTCTGGATAGTCCACTCTGCCAGTATAGCCTGAATTTCAGTCACTTGTTTGTCTAAACTGTACTCCGGGTAAAAAATGAGGTCTGCAGATGCTGGAGATCACAGTTGAAAATGTGTTGCTGGTTAAAGCACAGCAGGTTAGGCAGCATCCAAGGAATAGGAAATTCGACGTTTTGGGCATAAGCCCTTCATCAGGAATGAGGAGAGTGTGCCAAGCAGGCTAAAATAAAAGGTAGGGAGGAGGGACTTGGGGGAGGGGCGATGGAGATGTGATAGGTGGAAGGAGGTCAAGGTGAGGGTGATAGGCCGGAGTGGGGTGGGGGTGGGTACTCCAGTCTGTTTTCACTTTTGTCTTATTCCTTCTCTGAGAACTTCTGCAATTAATTTTTTGTTATAGCCAAACAGGAAACTGACCATTTCATAGAGAGCTTTGTTGGTTTCTCCTCAAACAAATTGTGTGTTCCCCTTTTTGTTTCTGTTTGGGCAGCACGGTGGCACAGTGGTTAGCACTGCTGCCTCACAGCATCAGAGACCCGGGTTCAATTCCCACCTCAGGCAACTGTCAGTGTGGAGTTTCACATTCTCCCCATATCTGTGTGGGTGTACTCTGGTTTCCTCCCACAGTCCAAAAATAGGCAGGTTAGGTCAATTAGCTATGCTAAATTGCTCATAGTATAAGGGGAAAATGTAGGGGAATGGGTCTGGGTGGGTTGCTATTCAGAGGGTCAGTGTGGACGTGTTGGGCCGAAGAGTCTGTTTCCACCCTGTAAGTAACCTAGTCTTGTAATGATACCAGATGATGTTACTACTGAACAAGTCAGATCCTAGACTGTAATATGGATGGATAGATCACATTTTGTTTTTCTTTTCTGGTTTTAATACAGCAGTCTCTTACTGAAACATAAGCACACAGTATTTTTAATTTGCTTTTAACAATAAAACAGAAGTCTACTTTGCAAAAGAAAGTAAAATGGAATAAAACAAGCTATTTACATATGACCCAAATATAAAGATATCAAACCACATGGTCAAATACAATCGAAAATATATCCAACGGCACTCCATTACAGTACTTGAACACCAGAGAGAATTCCTTTCTCAGTATCACATAGGATTTGACTTAGCTGTGGCTTAAATTCCTGATGGTGAGGATCTTAGAATTTTGTCTTTCATTTATCACATAACTGAGCCCAGACTATTTCATCTTCATAAAACTGCTTCAGGGTTTTAGCCAACCACTTCTGATCTGAAACCTTCATTAAGCTGTCCACACTGAAAGAACCTATATTAACAATTCTAAACTACCTTCTCCTTTCTGAGGATCTTTTGTTTTATGCATCCATTTACAGCTCGGAAACCTGCAGAATTGCTCAAATTGAAACCAAAAGAAAATCGAGCTATGGCAGTTCTACTGCAAAAGAGAATTCCACACTTCAAGATGGAGCTTCATGCTCTTGTTTTCTCAATGTAAACAAAAATCCATTACTCTCAAGGAAGTCTCATACTATGTTTTAAAATAAATCACCATAGCTACAAAAGGACCTACAAGTTAATAATTAAATCTCTTCAGATATACACCTTGATCATAGTCTATTTTCTCTTCGTACCTGCATATGTATTCTGATCACTTTGTTCCCACAATTCTTTGCATTAATAGCTTCTTTGGGTTAAAGACTTTGCAGTAAGGTAGCTGGCTGAATTAGGAATTTCCTGATTTGCTGGATACACCTTAGCAAAAGTGTTTCCCAAAACATGTGAATTTTGTTCTGGGGTTGTGTAAGGGGAGGGGTCGGAAGTGTCATGTGTTGGAAGGGGTGGTCCCACTTACCCAAGAAGTGGATCAGAGGTGGAGGCAAGTGCTGGTGACAGGGAAATTGGTTTACATCAGGCCCAATGTAAATGGTTGCCTTGAACATGCTTCCTGTCTCCAAGGGGAAACTGTATTGATGCTGGCTTGTGGGAAGTGAATTTTTTTAAGCACTTAGCTGCGTAAGAACTATCATTGTTGGGCAAATTGTTAATTATGCTTGAAGGGTTGATCCATCATGACCTCCCCCATGGAAAACTATGGAGTTTACTGCTATCTGTTGACTTTGTCTAATGAATGACCACACAACAATCACTTAAGGCTGTCAATGTTTCACAAGGTCCAATCATGGGGATGTCTACATCTTAGCAATTTCAGCAGGTGCAGGTCACATCAACATAGCAAATCTAATGCCTCAGGGACTGATATTTAGAAGACACTTATCTCTCCACCTACCCTTCCTCTAACCACCCAAAAGAGCCTTATCAATTTCTCTCACAAGGACACACTGTCATTGCACATGACTGTGTCTCAGGGGGACCAGGCCAGCAGGGGCACAAGAACAAATGTCAAAATACTGGGCACAACTCATGCTGCTCCACTGCCCACCCACAAACACTTCCTTCAGCAACATCAGTCTATACAAAACTAAGTGATCAGGTTCCTGTATGGAAGTGGACACAAGTTATACTTTAGCCTGAACAAAGCCAGAATCCTTACTTGTTTGTATGCTTTCATCAGTATCATGTCAACATATTGCAGAGGAGTGCAAGTGCAGAAAGTTTAGTGAATTAGTTCTGAGATCAGGATCTTGAAATTTTGGTCTAGGATACGCAATACAAAAAGGATATTCTGTACTCTCAGGGAAAGAAGAAGGCTCTGAGCACAAGATAAGTTGAGCAGAAGATTACATCCATGGTAGGCATAGCAGAAGAATACCATAGCTAGTGGCCTACTGCACTGGTGCTCACATGCATGAGCTCTAACCATAAGAAAATGGCCAATAATCTGAAGAGATGTGTTGCATCGACTACATGCCAAAACAGAATAACAAAGTGTTCAGTGCTCATTAAAAAACTGAAGCAGGCCATTCAGAGTATTCCACTGCTCCCCATAGAGAATGTGAGGAGGTGTGTACATATACAGCTGGATGTTTTGGTTGCACAACGTTGGCTAGAAGTGACAGCCCATATTGCCTGCCTAAATGTGAATACATGAATGCTGAGGTTGGTGATGAGGAGAAAGATTCTCATCTTCTATTATATCAATGAAAATGGCTGCTCCTGCAGATATAGTCTGCACACTTACGTAAGTCCTCAATAAAGCCCTGCCTGACAAGATCCTCAATGCCATAAAACTAAAGATGTTCCCAGCCTGCATTCACATCTTCCAAGGCACTATAGAAAGGATCATTTAGGATTATTCATGAGCACAGGGCATCTTGTTTCCTCAGTCACTGATGGGTTCACCATGGTGTTATTTACTATGTTAATAGTTATTTTCATGCATGTTGTAAACACACTACCTATTTTGCAATGTATGTGATGGTGGTCTCTGGTTGTACAATAAAGATAATGGAGGCTGTGGATTGATGATGAGCCTTGGCGTATTACAGCACTGCATGTTGTAGATGCTGCATACAAATGGCATTGTGTGCTGCTGTTGGATGGTGACGAGAAGGAGCTGGACCGTTTAGCAAGCACTTGCATGGCTAATTGCAACACAATTTCATATCACTGCATTTTTGTTGGCTTATGCAGTCACATTTTCAGGTCTTCAGTTTCAACTCATACTGCTCAAATGTATTCTTGACATGATGAATAATGTTTGACTGGTTGCAAGTCTAGCTTTAAAAGGAAGCATCAAGGGCAATCTGTAGACAATCCAAGGGTAAATATAGTGCAGAATTCAGTGGTACTGATGACATTGAATGTCAAGAGTTGCTTTTGGCCTTCACTCGTTTTATGGATGGACATCTACTGCAAGAATATTAATATGGAAAAGGCATACCAGCAACCTGCTGTAGATTTTCCATGAGATCTAAAAAGCTTCTGAGGTGAATTACTTCTGTTCTGAAAGATTTCTGCGGACAGTGTTATGCTATATGGATTTGGCTATGCTACCTGGGTTCAAGCAGTGCCCCTCAGAATGTCTCACATTGTCCTCCTACTTGCTGGCATCTGGATTGGAATTGACAGTGTTCCCCTAATCCTTCTCCACCTTTGAAGATGTAGCCTCGGGCCCCTCAATGTGAATGCCCCTCTGCTGAGTATATTGTCGAGCATTCAGCAAATGATCTATCTTTGACGTCACTTCTGGTTAGTATGTACTGAAGTAATCTTCCTAAACGGTCAGGATATCTGAACAGCATCTTCAACAGGTCACTAGCCTGTTCAGTGAGTGATCTTGTCTGCAAGTCACTTGATTGAGTAGAACTTTCTTAAATGGACACCCGTGGACCACTGCGAGCCCCCTTTCAGCTTCTCCCTAGTGATGGCCACAACAACTAGACAGGGCTGGAAAAGTTATGATAGGTGTGAGAAACCTCAGAGTCATGGCAGCTGCTGTGAAAATGTGCACGTACAACACGTGCACAGGAATGTTTTCCTGTGGTTACATACAACTGTATGTTGATGGAGGAGAGTGATTTTCTGCTTTGTCTGTAAGCATCACCACCCAGTGAATAAACTCACTAAGCCATCAGGGAATCTGAAGGATACATTTTTTTCTTAAGGCTGTGATCTCTTTAAATTATTTGTCAAAAGTTCTTTCAACATCAATTAGAGAAGTCATTTTTTTTCAATCTTAAGTCCCTGTTAATTAGGCTTGCATTTGTGAACATGTCTCTGTACTTTCTTTAAGAGAGTAATCAGGTCAAGTGTTACTTTGCATAAATGTTGAATAATTGCTTATGTGTCCGGCATGTGGTGAACAACACAATGAGTTGAAGATCCATTCCATATTCCAGATATGGGCTGCAGATGTCCAAATGTTTGCATACTTTATAGGTATGAGATCGGCAGGAAAGTTAACTGCCTCTATTTATACACACAAGTGAAAAGAGCTTTTGTGCAAATCTGTAATTTCAATAAACATTTCAGAATTTTAAAGCACATTATGAAGCACCATGCAGATTTCACTTTTAGGGATAATAATCCTGCAACATCCAATAAACAAGGCTCTTCTTATCAAAAGCACAGCATGAGCAGTTGATCAGCAGGTTCTGAGTTGTTTGGTCTGTGGTATGCTAAGAGCATTTGGCTTTTGTCCTACCTTTACAGTCAATGAGGTTTTGAAATCATCAAGCAGTTACTGCAGTTGTTTATTTTTTCCTTATACAATGCAAGCCCAGAGTCTTTTCAATCATGAAACCATGCGATTATACTTTTTCAGTTGCTATGACAAAAAAAAGGGGCTGCTGTGAAAATGTGCCTGACTGCTGAGTAAATGGTCTGATTTCCTTCCCTCAGTATTGCAAAAATACTGATAAGCAATGCAAAATTCACAAAGGATCATATATACCAATATTGAAACAAATCCAATTGACAAAATAAAAAGTGCATGCTAAAATAGGTCTAAGTCAGCCAGGCTTTGTCAAAGGGAGGTCACGCCTGACAAATCTGTTAGAATTTATTGAGGAAGTAATGAGCTGGTTGGCCAAAGGAGAGCTGGTGGATGTGATCTATTTGGATTTTCAGAATGCCTTTGACAAGGTGCCACACAGGAGGCTGCTAAATAAGATAAGAGCCCTTGATGTTAGGGGAAAGGTACTGGCATGTATAGAGGATTGGCTGACTGGCAGAAGGCAGAGAGTGGGGATAAAGGGTCTTTTTCAGGCTGGCAGTTAGTGAATAGTGGAGCTTCGCTGGAATCTATGTTGGAATCACAGATATTCACCTTATACATTAACAAAATAGACAGAGGTACTGAGGGCAGTCTGCTAAGTCTGCAGGTGATACAAAGGTAGTGCAGGGACCTATACTGTTGAGGATGCGAGGAGGCTGCATAAGGACTTAGACAGGCTAGGAGAATGGACAGAGAAATATCAGATGGAATACAATATGGGAAAGTGTGAGGTTATGCAATTTGCTGGGAAGAATAGGTGTATATTGTTTTCTAAATTGGGAAAGGCTTTGGAAATCTGAATCACAGAGGGACCTGAGGGTCCTGGTTTGGGATCATCTCAAGGCTAAAATGCAGTTCAGTAGGCAGTTAGGAAGGCAAGTGCAATGTTAGCATTCATTTCAAGAAGGCTAGAATACAAGTGTAAGAATGTATTGATGAGGCTATATAAGGCTCTGGTCAGACTGGAATATTGTGAGCAGTTTTGAGCCTCATCTCTATGAAAGGATGTGGTAGCATTGGAGGGAATCCAAAGGAGGCTTTTACAAGAATGATCTCAGGGATGAAGGGCTTGCCATATGAGGAGCCGTTGCAGATTCTTGAGTGCATACTTAATAGAGTTTTGAAGAATGAGAGTGGATCTGATTGAAACGTACAGAATACTGAATCGCCGAGATAGAGTAGACACAGAGAAGATGTTTCCATTAGTAGGACAGACTAGGACCTGAGGGCATAGCCTCTGAGTTAAGGCGTAACCCTTTTGAACTAAGGTGAGGAGGCATTTCTTCAGTCAGAGGGTGGTTAATCTGCAGAACTCATTGCCACAGAAAGCTGTGGAGACCAAGTCATTGAGTGCATTTTTAGACAGACATAGATAGGTTATTGACCAGGTTAAGGAAATCAAGGCTTATGGAGAGAAGGTAGAAAAATAGGATTGAGAAATGTATCAGCCACATTTGAATGACAGAGCAGACTCGATGGGATGACTAGCCTAATTCTGTTCCTATGTCATATGGTTTTGTAGAATGATAGAGATGTATAGCACAGAAACAGACCCTTCAGTCCAACTCGTCCTTGCCGACCAGATATTCTGAACTAATCTAGTTCCATTTGCCAGCATTTGACCATATCCCTCTAAAACCTTCCTATTTATATACCCATCCAGATGCCTTTTAAATGTCGTAATTATACCAGCCTCTGCCACTTACTCTGGCACCTCATTCCGCACACACAGCACCTTCTGTGTGAAAACGTTGCCCCTTAGGTCCTTTTTAAATATTTCCCCTCTCATCCTAAACCTTGGCCCTCTAGTTCTGGACTCCCCATCCCAGGGAAAAGACCTTATCTATTTACCCTATCCATGCCCCTTGTGATTTTATAGTGATCTAAGTTATCTGCAAAAAGGGATAATAGTTTCAAATAAGCACATCTTCCATTGATTATGACTAATTATTATTCACTATAATGTTGATTTAGAATTTGAAAAAGGAGTTTGTTAATATGCTGATGAGAAATGGCATAAAGATGATATACTACTAATACATGTACATCATGCTGAAATGTCAATTAAGACCATTAATCATATCCTGAGCATATGCTTGAACAACTCAGTGAGATTATATATGCAGTCGCTGCTGTGATTTTTTATTTGAAATAATTTTTTTGAAGTGACATGACTGAGAAGAAGACAATTTGAGTGGGAGATCGCTAAAAGGATGTCCCTACTCATCTCAATCAGTGAAGATTAATTACAAGGGGAAGAACAGACTATTTCATAAAAATGCATACTTTTTGTATGCATCATTTTCTTTGAAATCTCATTAATTGCCAGGTTTATTAACAACCACAACAGCAAACATGAGAGTCACAACTAGCAATAGAATCTCGACAGAGTGGAAGCAGGCCATTCGACTATCGAGTTTGCAGCGACCGTCCAAGGAGTATTGCAACCAGTCTGAGCCCCCATATCCTATCCCTACATTACCCATGGCTAACCCTTCTAACTGGCCGCTATGGGCAATATAACATGGCTAATTCACCTAAACTGCACATCTTTGGGCTAAGGGAAGAAACCTGACCAACCAGAGGAAACCCACGCAGGCACAAGGTGCAAACTCCACTCTGAAGGTGGGATTGCACCCAAATCCCTGGCACTGTTAGGCAGCAATGCTAACCACTGAGCCACTGTTAAGCCTTAACTCTCCACCCACTCCCCCTCCCCCGCACCACTGAGCCATCATGCCACTCCTCACTACTGAGCCACTGCGCAACCAGAATAGGATGACATAAACCACCAGTTTGTCCTTTTTTGACACTTTTCCTCATTTCCAAATAAACAGTAAAGGCGTGGAGAATGAGATTAAAAAAATCTTGTGAAATAATTTCTCTGTTGTCCATTTTGATCTGTTTAAGCCTTTATCAATGAATTTCTGGCAAAAGATAAAACAGTTTTCCACTGAAGAAAATCAAAATGCAGTGGAGACAGACATTCACCTGCAAACTTTGTGCAGTTATTATGTAGAGATTAGCTTTCCAGATGTATTTTGAGTTCATCCAAAATTCTTTGTCCTTCAGCCTCACACCCCTCGAAGATAAATGTTGATCTAATTCTGATCTGATGCGTAGTATTGTTTTAATTGTTCCACCATTAGTGGCTGTGCTTTCAAATGCCAGGGCACTAAGCCCTGGAACATCCCCCCAAAATTCCTCTAATTCTGTACTTCTTGCATCCTTTAAGGTGCTCCTTAAAAAAAAACTCTTTGCCAATCTTTTGACCATCTGCTTGATATTATGCTGTGAGACTCAGTTTCCAATTTTGTTCCATAATGCTCCTGTATAGCATCGTGTGAAATGTTATTAAGTTTAAGACCCTATCCAAATAAATAATTTGCAGGTAATCACTACTGCTATTGGTGGGAGAAGGACGTTGGAGTCTAACTTCTGAGTACATCAGTAATCTCAAACATTCAATCAATATATTGAATTGCATTGACCACCACTTAATTAACTGAGTAACATTGTGCTCAGGGACATTTTACAACGATATAACCAGATGATTGAAAATTAAATTGATCATTTAACTGCCTATCTCAAAACCTTTCATGGGAAATCCAAATTTCAACAGTTTGGACATTTCAATAAGTCGTTACAATTATTATAAATACATGATGCAACTCAGCTTTCATAAAGGGAGGGTGATTGGGAGGGGGATCTGGAAGTCTCACTGAAAATAATGAAATTAGAAAACAATTTTAAATTAGGATGGAGAAGTAGAGATGTTACAAACTCCAAGAAAAAAAAGTTCCAGAAAAATGTTGCTCTTACAATCCTGCTGAAGAGTCAATAAGAGAAACCATGAGAACATTACTAACAAAAGCCTTATCTTATCTCATTCCTCTTAACCTTGCCAAAATAAGCACGCAGATAAAACATTCAAAAGAACAATAGATTAGTATAAACTCATAGAGATGTCAATCAAAGCAAACACTCCAAGATCACCTGTGAAAACAGACTTCTGTGAAGCTAATCCATTCATTAAGCTTGGAACTCAGCCAAACATTCAAATTAAGGTCGTCTTCTATTTTTGCGGTTAATTCATCCGCCTCCATAGCTCCAACAAGCTGTCTCCTGTGGTGGTGGGCCCAATTCCATCAACCCCCACTGTCTGGAATGGTAATATGCCAGGTAGGAGTCCTTATAAAGGAAATCAAATTGCCAGCTCGGGAATTGTTTCTGATTCAGACTGCTTCCTTTGGTGGCAAGGATTCAGCCCTTAAATCTGAGAAATAAGGAAATGATAATATTGATTATCATCAACATAAATGTGGAGTCTGACCTCACACCGGATGATAGTGTCACCAAGTGCAAAAAAAAGGAAGGGGCGGATAAGGCAACAGACTGAACCATGTGTGCATTCAAAATGAACCATGGATACAATCTGGGAGCCCTAGCTGATGGAGATAAACATGAGTGTCAGAGGTTCTGTTCACTCTGAGACTTGGCTCTGTGGGGTTTGAATAGTGTGAAGGACTTTACATGTATAAATAAACGGTGATTTGGTGGTGACTTACCAACTGATGTGGAGTTATTTCAGTGGTGACAAGAGAAAAGCACGCTCCTGAAGAAATTCATTCACAACAGTTGTTTTTGAATTAGGGTAAGCATTTCTGGCATCATGCTGTTATTTGAGAAACTTCACATGTTCGATCCTCTACTGGAGACTGGGCTCAGTATGGGGAAAGAATTTGTTTTTGGGGGGCAAATAATATTGGGGCAGATATAGAGCAACAAGTAATTCTCCTGACAGCTTTCTAGGTGATAAGAACAAGAGGTCAGGTCCAATGATGTATAAAGTTTAGGTAGGCGCGACGGTCCTGAACAAGCATGTGGACCATATGAAAGCTGCAAAATAGTAAACAGTGCGAGAGCAAAACATGCACAGCTCCTGGACTGCCTATTCGACTGTTCTTGAACCTGTTGATTGTCCCTGTTCATCAAGTGTTGAAGATCCCTCAGAATCTGAGACAGACACAGTGGATGTCACTACCTCTATGCCATTGCTGCCTGAAGAGGAAAATGGATTTCTTTCGAGGTGCTCTTGGTGTACGAGGCGAGCTATTGTGCATTACACATCGCTTAAATCAGAGACAAAATTAGAGGAACCTTACCCTGTGCTAAAACACCCCGGAAAGAGCCACGAAAACAAAACAACTGGTTTATGTCCTTGGACTCAGACGGGGAGAGATGTACTGGTTGTAACAAGGTCAGCCAGGTGGACATTATAGAGTGAGTTCCCTGATTGGGGTGGTTATTCTAGTCGAATCAGAAAGTCTGGCTGACAAATATAAACAGGAGTGTCAGAGGTTCTGCTTACTGAGTGCTGGCTCTGAGGGAGCTGGATCAGTGTCAAGGACTCTTCAGGTGTAAGTAAAGGGTGACTTGGTGACATGACACCAGCCTCCATGGAGTTATTTCAGACACAAAGTGGCCATTTATGGTTGATGATTGCAGCTACGTCAAATTTCAAACTTCATGGAACTGCCGTATATACTTTATGTGGCCATTCAGCCCCTCGTGGCTGATCTGCCATTCAATGAGACCATGACTGGTTTGTGAACTATTTCTGCAGTTTTGATATAACAATTCCTTACTTGATGCTTGAAAATATGCCAGGTTCACCCTACCTTGGTGGAATGTATTTCAGAAACAGCTGTCTCTTAGCTCAAATGGTTTTACTTAACGTTGTAAACTTTATTGAGATTTCTTGTGTCTTACATTCACTGTCTGGTTACAAAAGACCGTGCTTTCTCCCTTTGACACTGCTTCTCCAGAGGAGATTTAAAAAAGATTGTCCTCTGACCTGCTTCTCAACCTGACTTTTACAAAATAATTTCACTGAACTACCAGTTAAAGATACCATAATTTAGGAGCAAATTACTGCAGATGCTGGAATCCATACTGAAAACAACAAATTCTGGAGATCACAACAAGTCAGGAAGCATCCATGGGGAGAGACCACGCTAATGTTTCAAGTCTAGATGACTCTTCATCAGAGCTGAAGATACCACTTTGAAAGAAGGTTACTTGATATGGAAGCTGGCAACACTCGAAAGTCTATTCAGCTAAGTTCCTTGCTGAGCGTAATGAATGAAAATCATTCTAGTACCATGGTGTGAACTGTTATGGGATGTACTTAATGATTCCCCATTGCTTTCCCAATTAGCATTCTAAATATCTCTAAATGTTAAGTTACAAATTGTAATACATTTGGGATTTAACGCTTGGTTTTTGAAAATGTTCATAAATTTTTGTCATAACTTGAATTAAAATAAAGTTATTTTTACTCTATCTACTAAATCAATCTAAACCAATGAATTTACAATGTTTAATTATCAAAATTCACACTAAAATTTGAAACAATGAAGCAACTTATTGAAAACTGACATGACATCTTTATTTATTCAATGCAACGTTATCTCTCTAGTTTCTAGAACCAGAAAAATCTTGCAACTTGAAAAAAATTTGCATGGGATATCAGCGTCATTGATAAGGTTGATATTTGTTGCCCATCCTATTTTGAAAAGGCAGAAATATATATTTGTATCCAGCTTAATGCTTGGTTATTGTTGTGTTCCCAAATCATGTTGTAACTGCACAAGTCACATCCTAGGGTGAAATTTGGTTTTAATGAGGTGGTCTTTCATTGAAATGCAAGCACACAATGTGGTAATTTGGTTTTGACAATAAAATAAATTTGTAATGCAAAAGAAGTGAAGATAAAATGGAATAGACCAAACTATTTATATTTCATGTAGTAACGTTGTAACATTCAGCAAAATACAATCCCACTAATCTCAAAAGCCTCCTCCACAGTATCCACACCAGTGAGAATTCCCTTCTGTATCTCATCTATTGGGCCTATTTTAACTTTCTTTTCAGGTCCCCCTTACAAAAATCCAATGACCTATTTCTGGAGCTTTCCTGATACTGAGCTTGTACTTTCTCAGCTTCAAATAATCCCTTCAGGGTTGTTATCAAATACTTCTTTTCTGGAACTTTCAAACTAAACTGCATATTCTGTCATAATTTGTTTCCTAAGAGTTATGAATAATCCCCTTCATCAGGAGCAACTGTTTGTCGCAAGGAGGGTCAATGGACCCTAAACATTAACTCTGCTTTCCTTCTACAGATGCTGCCAGACCTGCTGAATTTCTCCACAAATTTTTGATATTATTTTACATATAGAGTCATAGAGACATACAACATGGAAACAGACTCTTTGGTCCAACCAGCCCACGTGAAACAAAATCCCAAAGTAAATTTGTCCAACCTGCCTGCTCCCACGATTTCTGCAAACAGCCCATCTGAAACCCCAAATCTTTTTTCAAAGCTGTGGATGATGTTTTCCCTATGCAAAGAAAGACACAATCTCTGACCTTCTAAACTGTAAGTCTAATTCATGACCGTTTACTTTGTTCACCTGTAAAAACTCTCCCAACATAAACAAAATCCCACTAACCTCTAACAACTTGTTCTCTGAAACTGCATTTTTTGTCTTTAATCATCACAACTACAGAAATGCTTTTAAATTAATCATTGAACACGTCAGACATATAGACCTAAATCCACCTGCCACTAACTCAAATCCAAACTCTAAAACAAATGATATAGATATAATGATAAAACACACACTTTACATCACACTATTTCATACACAGTATTTAATTAAAAACAAAACAGAAAAATCTGTGTAACGTCAAACATCTGATGTCATGTGCAATTTATTTCTAAAGCTAACTGCCTTTTTGAAGTTTTGTTACTTTCCCATTTATTTGTTCATTTTCCATTATATATGTTTGTAAGTTTTAATGTAGCTTTATGTCATAGAACCACTAGTGATAAAATAATCACAAAGACTTAATCCTGCCCCTAAATTGCTATCTGGAAGATTTTGGAGTTAATTGTGATGCATTTTAACTGTCCATCCTGTTCACAGCAATTGAGGAGAACAGCACGTCAGGAACGTAAAATTGCTATTAGATTAGGTTCCCCACAATGTGGAAACAGGTCCTTCAGCCCAATAAGTCCACATCAACCCTCCAGAGAGTAACCGACCCAGGCCCATTTCCCTCTGACTAATGCACCTAACACTTTAGGCAATTTAGTGTGGAAAATTTACCTGACCTGCACATCTTTGGATGGTGGGAGGAGACCAGAGCACCTGGAGGAAACCCACATAGACACAGGGAGAATGCGCAATCTCCACACAGTCGCCCGAGGCAGAAATCAAAACCAGGCCCCTGGTGCCTTGAGGCAGCGTGCTAACCACTGAGCTATCGTAATGTTAGTGGCTTTTCAATTCCATCCCAGTATTTCTATCTGAATTCCGGGTTTCCTAGCCAGTGAGGGTGGACATGATGACAATCTGTATCAGTGTGTTTCAACTTCACTTGATTGAGTTCTGCAGTGAAATAACAGAGAGGGTTGTTGAAGGTAATTTGATTGATTCGTTTTATGTGGAATTGGAAAAAAGACATTTGATACAGTGCTGCACAATCCTTGCCAGCAAAGTTAAACTTCATGAGGCAACATGATTCGGCGGTTGACCAGGTATTAGGAAAAGTAATGGTAAATGTTGTTTTTACAGAATGGATAAGCCCCCCCCTCAAGGGTTGTACTAGTACCACTGCTTTGATGGATATTGATGATCAGGGCATAGTTCCAAAATTTGCAGATGAGATCATATTTGGAAATACCTTGAACTGTGAGAAAGATAACAACAGACTTCAGGAGGACACAACTGATAGAATCATTGGACACAGGTTGGTTCGCATTAACTACAGTGGTGTGTGAAGTGATAATTTAGATGGGAAGAACAAAAAGAGGGAATATGAAATAAACAATGCAATTCCGAACTGCATGGAGGAAGTGAGAGATTTAAAGATAAATTATTGAATGTGGCATGGTGGATTGAAAAGCATTTAAAAAGGGTTCCTGTTTTTATAAAACAGAGGTTTCAGAAAAAACAAGAAAGTTCTGATTGATCTTTATAAAACACAAGTTCAGATAAACTAAAAGATATGCCCAATTTGGGAACAATACCAAGGCTTTGGAAAGGGTGCTGAAAAGATTTACAAGAATGGTTTCTGGGATAATTGATTTCAATTATTGATTGGAAAAGACGTGGTGGAGAGGAAATTTATGTGAGATGTTCAAAATCATGAGGGTCCAGACAGATTAAATAATCATTGGTGAACGAGTTGAGAACGCAAGGACACTGATATAAACTGAATGGCAAAAGCACCAGCAGTGATGCAGGGGAAACCTTTGTCACTAAATAATTGAATGGCACTGCCTTTCAGTGTCCTGGAGATAGATTCAATCATGGTTTTCAAAGGAATTTGAATGAGCACCTGATGGGGAAAAACATTGCAGGACCCTTGAGAATAGGTGGGCAAATGGGATTGAGTTGCTTTTGAAAATGTTTGGGATGAACGCAATCCTTCTGAGCTGTAACTACTTTATGGTACAAAGACTCACCGTGTGTCAGGTCACTAAGTGACTGAAAATTGTCAGAGTCTCAGAGCAGAGTCAGCAAAAAGAAAAATATAGTGTCAGTATGAAAAGACAGCATCGTGATTGTCAGATGTAGCACTGGACAGGGAGACTAAATTACTTACTGATGAAATGAAGAACTTCACTACAGTGAATAGGTAGGAATGACTGGAAGTGGCTAAAGAGATGAAGCACAATACAAAGATACTTTCCTCCTATGGTTCATTTGAGGTTAACTGGTGAGGATAGGAAAGGTGTGTGCTGAGGCTCAATCTAATCCAAACTACCTCTGTGTTTCCATCTTTATTCTACATATCACTCCCCCTCCCTGTCTGGAGGCACCTCTGTTTGCTCCCATTTGACTAGCCTCCACTTAGACTCACCCTCATGTAATGGAAATGTTATCTCACAGTCATCCTCCTCAAATACTGTACTTTACCCTCTGCAAGCATTCCACTGCTGACACATATAGGTCTCTTTTATCTCTCCTTTCAGGAGAAGAGAGCATTGACAGATAGAAAACCAGTAATGACCCTCCACTGACCACAAGCTAGGCAGATGCAGAGGAGAAGACAGTGGGCTTAAGCAGAATTTCAGTGGGCAGAGGTATTGGTGATGGAGCCAGTTACCTGGCAATAGAATTAAATATAACAGAGCCTAATGGAATGCAGCATTCACTCATGTTGATTCGATGTCAGCAGCTACTGAAATTATGATGACCTGCACAGCGATGATTTATAACCACCTTATCTCGTCAGTTTAAAATGTATGATTTTAGTCCCTCAGATACTGATTGCAGAGGGGATCACTCATTGGAGGAAGCACCATTGTATGACTCATGCACATTCTTCAATATGTTCAGTTGTGCACGTCTCAGTGGAGCCTCCAAGAAAGGTAGCCACGTGGTGAAGCTCACACCACAGATGAGCAGGAGAACGCAGTGGACAGTCCTCACAGGAGGGATAAACAGCCTCCAAGCACTGCTTAACTGGGTGGAGATGCTGATCTTTGGGGAACAGTGAGAATTTTGTAGCAAAGCAGCAAATGTGTGTCTGATTCTTTCAGCGTATCCAGGTACACTGTGCCCATTTGGTGGAAGTTTGGAAAAGCCCGTCTCTAATTTTAGCGTCCTAATGTCTCAGACTTTTGTTCTCATGTCTACATCCACGAAAAGATGGCTCTTGCTTGGATAATCAGTCATGGTATTAAAGTAGGTGTCTGTGGTCCTGAGCATCATATTGCACATACAGTTTGATGCCTTAAGGAGGATTGAGGAAAGTCTCACTGAAGTGGAACTCACTGAAGCACAGCAAAATATTCTTCAGTTCCTGGTTGGCAGGCAAGTGTGAGTGAGCTATGAGGGGGAAGGTATGGAAAAGGTGCATGGATTGGGGGGGGAACTCTGCTCCAAGTTTTGGTGTCCACCTCCACCCCTTCCTCACACATGAGTCAGAGTTCCATGTGCTTCTTCATGTTTCAATGACTGACTTTGCCCTTCAGATTAGTGAAGACTTCATGGACACTAAAATCCAAGGGATGTTAGCCACAAGCATCTGAGCAGTTTAAGCGGTGAAACAAGCCATCCTACGTTGTACTCCACTGAAATGAGACATCGCTACTGCAAGTGAAGACAATGGGATCTTCAAAGCCTGATGGAACACAAGCACAAACACTTGGATTTTTAAGATTGCATTGGATTATCCCATTTGTATTTCACGTTTTAAGTAATAAGCTTTAGTTTAAACCTGCATAGTGCTGACCTCCTCATTTTTGCTTAAAACCTGCTAAGTGAACCTCTACATAGTGTAGTGTAGACAGTTAAAAACAAATAAGGAATAGCTGTCAGTTAGGTGGATAGATTAATGACTGGGTTGAGTTCAAAATTAATGGGCTAAGTGACTTTAAAGGGCTTATGTGCGAAACGCGATTCTCTGCTCCTCGGATGCTATCTGACCTGCTGTGCTTTTCCAGCACCACACCTTTTGACTTTATTTTGCATCAATCCATCCCAAGTATTTTTTGTAGCTAATTGTTCAGCTACATGTGTCCTTACCACATCAGGCTCCTCGTCAGAAATTGCATACAGCTCATTACTTACTCATCCTGGAACTTCTGTCCTTCCTGCTTTGCTGTGTTATGCAGCACACCACTATCAATTTGAGCACTTCTGTTTGTGTATGCCGAAGGCACTCCAGTATCTGTTCAAACACTTGAAACACATCTTCAGCACCTTTACTGAATGCCCATTCCTATACTCGTGTGATTTTGGTTGAACCTCTCCAGAGTGTCAGTTGGCATGGCTTGTCAGAATTATCATCAAGTATCTTGTTAGACCATGGTCCTTGTCTCTAAGGTGCCCTTGACTGACTCTGAGGTATTCATTTCTGTGTGCACTTGACTGGCTCTGGATGAAGGCACCCTGGCAACTTCCTTGGTATCTTGTGCAGGCGTCCACGATGATCTTTCACTGATTGAACACCGACTGCATTGTAATGGAGTGGAGTCCTTTTCAAGTTATGGACACTGCTGAATGGTCTAACGGCACTTTAAATATCACCAGTGATTCCCTAAATCTAGCCAGAGCAGCAAATCTGGAAGCCCTCATTCTGAATGGCCTCATCACTAAGGAAGCAAATGTAGATGTCAACCTTGACATATGTGGCATCCTCCATTTTGCAGATGCACCAGTGCATAGCAAATTGTGAAATTATGACAAATATGATCAATAGATCCCTGGAAGAAACTAAAATGTGACGAATCTAAGTGCTATGGGTGACATTGACAACAACTGTCAATATACTGCAACCTGGTGACTTGGAGGAAACTTCTCTTGTAAGTATTTGGGAGTGGAAGCAGAATGTCTGTGAGCTGCCAGAAGTTTTGCTGTTCAGTTGTGCTCAGAAGGGTAATGCTCTGCCTGTTGACTCTGTTAGGCACTTCTCTCAATAAGTTGGAGTTTAGTGTCTAGTTCCTCTATCTTGTGCGGTTACAGGTGATTGAGGAGAAAGCAGCCACTTCTGTCTGCTGCTGCAGCTGTTACACTTCATGTTTAATGGAGCTTCAAGGTCGAGCTGTGTAGGCTGCATAAGTAGCTTTCACATTAATGTAGACTGACAGCTGGGAAATGTAGACCAAATTTAAAAACGCTTCATGATTGAAGAAATGATTTCCAAAGTCATAAAACCGATTTTCAAGTTTGTCAGAGCACACTCTCAGAAAAAGTCTTCTGAGAAAGGGAACATGTGCTATCATCCTTTGAATTAAAGATTTCTCGACTGATATTTGACTAGCCCCATCAATCCCACCATTATCTTGCTTTGCTTTATCTAAGGTAGGCCAAAAGAGCATAAGGTACAGGAGCAGAATTAGGCCATTCGCATCATTCAGTTGTAGCTGATATGTTTCTCACCCTGTTCTCCTGCCTTCTCTCTGCAACCCTTGATTCCCCTTAGCTTGATCGAGAACTTATCTGTCTCGGTCTTAAGTACACTTAAGATTTTGACTTCCCCAGCTTACTGCAGAAATGAATTCCACAGATTTATCAGCCTAAATAACTCCACAAAGGCCAGTATCCCATCACCAACTCACCCTTTACTTACATGTGGAGTGTCCTTCAGAGCTTGTTCTCAAAGTGAACAGAACCTCTGACATACCTATTTATATCTCTCTGCCAAGGCTCCCAGATTGGACCAGATTAACAGCCCCAATTAGGGAATTCATTCTATGTTATTCAACTGGTTGAGCTCATTACAATCACTACAACACTCTGTGGCTGAAGAAAGTACTCCTCATCTCACCTCTAAAGTGTCATCCCTTCGCTCTGCCTTGAGATTCTATTCTCTTCTACTAATGGAAACATCTTCTCCACATCCAACCTATCTAAGCCTCTCAGTGTTGTGAAAGGCTCAATCAACATCCCATGATCCTTCCAAACTCCAGCACTGAGTACAGACCCAGAGTCCTCAGCCGCTGCTCCTATGACAAGCCCTTCATCCTGTGATTATTTTTGTGAACCTCCATTGGACCCCCTTCAACACTTGCACATCCTCCCTTAGATGCTGGGCCAAAATAAAATGCCCCCAATATTGCAAAGCACAATCTGATCACAGCCTTATACAGCCTCAACAGTACATCTCTGCTCTAGTATTCCAGCCCTCTTGAAGTGAATGTTAACATTGCATTTGCCTTCCTAACAGCCAGTTGGACCTGCAGGTTAACATTAAGAGAATCCTGAACTTGGACTCTCTAGTCCCTTTATGCTTCAGATTTCCGAAGCCTTTCCCCATTTAGCCAATAATCTGTGCTTCTATTCTTCCTACCAAAGTGCATAACCTCACACTTCTCCCACATTGTATTCCATCAACCACATCTTTGTCCACTCTGCTGTCCTGCCCAAGTCCTTTTGAAGTCTCTTGACGTAATCAAGACTTTCTGTCATCTACAAACTTAGCAAGAATGCACTGATTCCTTTGTCCAGATTGTTAATGTATAACATGAATAGTTGTGGTTGTAACATGGACGCCTGTGGAACTCCACAAATCACAGGCTGCCATCCTGAAAAAGATCCCTTTCTCTTCATTCTCTGCCTTCTGCCAGTCAACCAATGTTCTAGCCATACCAGGATCTGTAACACCTGGGGCTTTTATGTTATTTCGCAGCCTTTTGTGTGGCACCTTGTCAAAGGTCTTCTGAAAATCCAAATAGATCTCGTCCCTGAGCTCTCCTTTGTCTAACTTGCTGTTTACCCCCCTCAAAGATTTCTCATAGATTTATGGGTGGCATGGTGGCTCAATGGTTAGCACTTCTATCTGAAAGTGCCATGGACCCAGGTTCAATTCCACTCTTGGTTGACTGTGTGGCGTTTTCAAATTCTCCCTGTGGCTGTGTGGGTACACTCTGGGTGCTCCACTTTCCTCCCACAGTCCAAGGATGTGCAGGTTAGGTGGATTGGGAAGCTAAATTGCCTATAGGATCTAGGGGTGTGCAGACTACATAGATTATCCAGAGTAAAATGGAGGGTTATAGGGATAGGGTAGGGGACTGGTCTGGGTGGGATGCCGTCCAGAGGGTCAGTGTGGACATGATCGGCTGAATGGCCTGTTTCCACACTGTAGGCAATCTATTTAAAAAAGAAATCATCAGGCATGACTTCCCTTGATGAAGCCATGCTGATTCAGCTGTTTCATCAAGCACTTTCAAGTGCTCCGCAATCTCATCCTTAATAATGGACTCTAAAATCTTACTATGGACCTTGGTCAGGCTAAACAGCCTATAGGGTTCTGTCTTCTGTCTCACTCCCTTCTTATACATGGGTGTTACATTAGCCATTTTATCGACCTCTGGGACCTTCCCTGACTCCAACGATTCCTGATAGATCACCACCAAAACCCCCACAATCTCCTTCAGAACTCTGGAATGTAGTCCCTGTGGTCCAGGTGATTTATTCACCTTCAGATCTTTCAGTTTCCCCAGCAACTTCTCCTGAGTGATCCACTCAGCTCTGCCGCCGACTCTCTTGAAGTTCTGGTATGCTGCCGATGTTACCATCATGAAGGCTGATGTAAAGTACCTTTTCAGTTACTCCAGCCTTTTTTTTAACCCCCATCAATACTTCTCCGCCTTCATTTTCCAGCAGTCCAATGTCCCACTGTTGCCTCTCCCCCACTTTGCTTTTTCAGTTATCCTCTGCTGTCTTTTTAAAGGCTTCATATAAATGTTTGCCACATTATATGCTTTTCCTTCTTATTTTATGATGTCCCTGGCTTCCCTTGTCAGCCTTGATTATGTCATCTTCCCCTTAGTATGTTTCTTCTTCCTCAGGATGAATTTCTTCTACGCTTCCCAAACTACCATGGAAATTCCTGCCATCGCTACTCCACTGTCTTCCCTGGTAGGCTCCCCTTCCAATCAACTATGTCCAGCTCCTCCCCCAAGTCTTTGTTGTTTCTTTGTTGTTACCATTACATCTGATTCCAGCTTCTCCCTCTCATACTGTAGGATGAATTCTATCATTTTATGGTCAGTGCCTCTTAGGGGTTCCTTACCTTAAGCTCACTAATCAAATCTGCCTGTTTACACATTAGCAAATCCGGAATTCCGTGTTTCATAGTTGGCATTGACGCAAGCTGCTCCAAAAGAAAAACTCATAGGTATTCCCCAAGTTCCTTTTCTTGGGATCTACCAACAACCTGATTTTCCCAGTCCACCCGCACATTGAAATCCCTCATGATTATTGTAATCCTGCCTTTCTTACATGCCTTTTCTATCTCCTTATTTATTTTCTTCCCCGCATCCTGACTACTGCCAGGAGACCTGAACACATATTCCATCAAGGTTTTTTCTCTTGTTAGCGGTTGCGTAATTCTACCCACAGAGATTCTGTGCTTTCCAATGCCAGGTCACTTCTTGCAGCCGATTTAATTTCATTTCTTACACACAAGGCAATTGCACCCCCTCTGCCCATCTGCTTCTCTTTTCAATAGGATGTCTTTCCTTGCATATGTAGTTCCCAGCCCTAACCTTTGCAGCCACAACTACGGGGTACTCACACAGTCCCTGCCGATTTCAATCTGCGTAGCTCAGTTACCTTATTTTACATACAGTGTGCACTTAATTACATCCTCAGTCCTGTGTTGACTGTCCTCCTTCTCATAGTTGTCCCCTTATCTGTTCTGCCTGAAGTTAGATTCCTGACCTTTTCCATACTCTGTGTCCTATTACTTGTTCTGGAAAATTTATTAACGTCTGCTGAGCCCTCCCCACCTTTAACTTTTTCCATAAGTTTCCATGCAACTGAATCCCCTCCCTCACTATTTATTTTAAGCCCTCCTTATAGCCCTACTTACTGTATATACTTGAGTAATAGTCAAATATACTTTTTAAGGTTAAATTTATGGGGTCGACTGTTACATGGATACTATTTTTCAGGGGCTGAAAATCCTCAAGCCTGTCAAAAATCATACTGTATCATCAGCAGAAATCCAGTCGATCTCTAAACGAATGCAGAAAAAGACGATGAATTATGGTAATTCAGAAAAACCAAAATGGAACACAACAGCTAGCAGACTGGAAGAATAGGAGCATAGCAGAACAACCGGCAGAATGGAATGCTGGAGCGGGACACGATGGCCAGCACACTGACTCAAATGTTGATCTGTTATCCGTGAAGAACAAGGATCAATTTTTACACAAGATATATGGAAAATTATTTGGCCAAAAATAGGGGTCGACTTTTACATGAGATCGACTATTACTCGAGTATGTACGCTATATGACTTACCAGGATGCTGGTCCAGGAACAATTCAGGTGGGGCCCATTCCTTCGGAACAGCTAATTTCCCCAGCACAGATGCCAATGTCCTGTGAGTTGAAATTCATTTCTCCCATACAGATGTCTGAGCTATGCGTTTACCTCTTTAATATTGTTGACCCAGAGCCAATTTGCTCATGACTCAGATAATAATCCAGAGATTATTACCTTTTTGGTTCTGGCTAGCTTCTCGTGTTTATTCATTCATTCTACCTACATTGTTGATAGCTACATTAACCACAACAACTGGATCTTTCTCCTCCCTCACCAAGTTCCTTTGCAGCCCAGATGAGATATCTTGAGCCTGGGCACCAGGCAGGCAACACAGTCTTTGGGACTCTCAATGCTGGCCACAGAGAACAGGATCTATTCCCCTGACTATACTATTCCTGAATACATTTCTGTTTTCTCTCCCTCTTGAATGACTTGGTGTACCACAGTGCTGTCGTCAGTTTGCTCTTCCTCCCTGTAAGCCTGTTGTCATACAAACAGGGAGCAAGTATCTCAAACCTGTTTGACAAGTTCAAAGATTAAGCCTCTTTCAGCACTACCTCCTGGATCCCTCTACCTGCCTCGCTTGTAGTCACACTCTCCTGTCCCTGAGAGTTAATCCAAGGGGATGACTGCCTTCTGAAACACAGCATCCTGATAACTCTTCTCCTTCCAGGAGTGTTTCAGTGTTCAAATCTAAGACTCCAGCTCACCTTCTCTTTATTTCAAAAGTATACTTTGTTCATTAAAAAAAACTCTATGTTTACATTGTCACAAATGCAGTTCAGTTCTGTACAGTAGCATATCAAGTAAACAAACAAACAAACATTTGCAGATGCTAGAAACCAGATTCTGGAGTAGAGTGGTGCTGGAAAAACACAGCAGTTTAGGCAGCATCCAAAGAACAGGAAAATCTACATTTTGGGCAAAAGCCCTTGCTGTATTCCCGATTAAGGGCTTTTGCCCGAAACATCGATTTTCCTGCTCCTTGGATGCTGCCTGACCTGCTGTGCTTTTCAAGCACCACTCTACTCCAGAAACAAACATTTGAGTTTGACTCTCTTCTCACAACAGAAAGGATTCTCTTGCACGTACAAGGCTATATTTACATGCCCTGAGGATTAAGAGGGTCCAATAACTGAACAAACCCCCAATTAACTTTAGCAGGAAGACCTCAAAATGCAATCCTTCCCCACTGCATTAACTCTGAACAGAAGTTCCTAAAGCACTCAATACTTGCTACAGATGTGGTCACTATGAATTACAATGGAGTCCACCACCTCCCACGTCAGATATCTATAATATATCACCTGGCACAGCTTATTTACTCAGTTCTTTAAAAAATTTGTGTTGGTCTTTGATTTGTAACTTGTAAACATTTCCCCTTTTTATCTTCACCTAAAGTGACCAATAATAGATAATCAAATTAGTGGTTCTTAGCAGCCAATAAATTTACAGTTTCCTGTGATGTCACTTTTGTGCTGGACCCCAATCCTGGGCTTCTATATACCTTGATTTAAAAAAAAAACTTTAAAATTATGAGCTAAATAAACAAATAAAAAGTACCTCTTCTCTGCACCAAATTTTTACAATGTCTCCAAATTCCCCAAACCATATATTGCCTCAGGTTATATCTCACTCCAGGTGTGATCACTCCTTCTTGGCAATGCACAGCTTACTGGTGAGTTTCAGAAAGCCTGGAAAACATGAACTTTCATAGTTTCAGATAGAATCTTGCTTTTACATTGAAGCTAATTGTTATTTAACATACTTAGATCTCAGGCACTGCTATCTCATGATTATGTACTACATGCTAATGAATGCATTCCAGCTAAATATTGAGGTAGATGAGTTCCTGTTGGCTTCTTTCCATGTAGTAATATCTGATTCTTTAACCTACCACCCACACAAGCACCCACTCACTTTATCAGGTTGAGACAACCCCCATTGCCCAAGACCACATGAAGAATTCTACATTTCTTTCGACATCTTCAAGTTTAGGTAAACTTGATTTCATGACAAAATCATCACTGTTATCTGTTGCAATTTTAATGCAATTTTAAATTGGGTTACAGTATTCCATCTTGATTTTAAAAAGCATAAATAAGTCAAAAGTACTTTCCTATTCCAAATAGTAGCATAACAAGATACCTAATGAATAATCCATTTGCAGTATTGCCATATTATAAATGCAAATTTTCTCAGAACAGTCAATTTCACTATATAATTTATGCATTTTCTTACACACTCTTATATGAATGTTTTTAAATATCTTTGTGATAAGAAGGATGAAAAATTCCCTTTCTTTTCATTCTTGTGGTTGGGAAAACAGAATGTTGTATTTTTAAAATGTGTGTGTTTTCCAATTCACTATACTTAACTATCTGTAAAATTATGATGAAACAATCTGATTTGTTGAGTTCATCAAAATTTGGCACTCACTCATTAAAAGGTGTAAACATTATTAAAAAGTCTAAACCCATCACAATTTCCACAACACAAAAGGGGCGGCACGGTGGCACAGTGGTTAGCACTGCTGCCTCACAGCGCCAGGGACCTGGGTTCAATTCCTGCCTCAGGCGACTGACTGTGTGGAGTTTGCATGTTCTCCCTGTGTCTGCATGGGTTTCCTCCGGGTGCTCCGGTTTCCTCCCACAGTCCAAAGATGTGCGGGTCAGGTGAATTGGCCATGCTAAATTGCCCATAGTGTTAGGTAAGGGGTATATGTAGGGGTATGGGTGGGTTGCGCTTCGGCGGGTCGGTGTGGACCTGTTGGGCTGAAGGGCCTGTTTCCACACTGTAAGTAATCTAATCTAATACAGACAAACATTTGCATGCAAGCAAACTGACAAAGCTATAAGGTGAACAGAGGTGGAATTGGGAGAAATTTAAAGTTCATGAGTGGAAGGAAAATGCATTTCAGTTTTTGTCTTGAGATTCTGATGAATGTTGAGAAGCCAATCATTCTTCCAGAGATAGTCTTTTAAATAAGTTACAATCAGTTCTGAAGAAAGATCACTGGACCTGAAAGATTAACTCTGATTTATCTCACAGATGCTGCCAGACCTGCTGGGTTTTTCCAGCAATTTCTGTTTATGTTTCTGATTTCCAGAATCCACAGTTGTTTTTGTTTGTCTTTTAAGTAGCATTTGGCCCTTTTCCTAGAATGGATGCTGGGGTACTCGAGAAGTTAGTTTCATTTTTAATTTCTCTGTCTCAATTATGCATTCCAACTTATAACAAAGATAGGTTCTGATGTTAAATAAAGCCAGTCTGACACCTAGTTTTGCTTGCAGCCATGAATGTTCACCATTAACAGTGTCATCGACAGTGCTATCAGGAACACTTGCTCTGGAATAAACTGCTCACTGATGCTCAGTTAGGGTTCTGCAAGGGCCACTTGACTGCTGCACTCATCACAGCCATGGTCCAAATATGGATAAAAGAGCTAAACTCCAACGGTGAGGTGAGAGTGACTGCCCTTGACATGTCAGATTTCAGCCAAATAAGGCATAAAGGAGCCTTGGCAAAACTGTTGTCAATGGGAATCAAGGGGAGAACATTCTGCTGGTAAGAGTTAAACTTAATATAAATGAAGATCATTGTCATATTTAGATGTCAATCGTCTCAGCGTCAGGACATCACAACTGGAGTTTGTCAGGATAGTGGCCATGCCCAACCATCTTCAGCTGCTTCATTAATGATCTCCCTTCTTTCAAAAATGGTGATATTCAATTATAGTAGCACAATACTCAGCAATTGGTTTAGCTCTGTTGATGGATTGTTGGTTGATAGAAAAGTGTGATGCCAATAGTGTGGTTCAATTCCCTGACCAGTTCAAGGTTGCCATGAAGGACTCTCCTTCTCAACCTTTTTCCTTGCCTGAGGTCTGGTGGCCCTCAAGTTAACTTGCCACCAATTGCTCCTCTCTAATAAGAGAGCAGCCCCTACGGTTTGGTAAGATTATGGCAACGCCAGAACATCTCAGCACTATTTACAATGCATCAGATACTGAAGGAGCTCATGTCCATATAAGTAAGACCTAGCAATATCTAAACTTAAGCTGATAAGTGAGAGAGAACATTCATGCCACGCAACTTCCAGATAATAACCATTTTGAACAACAACAATTCTAGCTGTTGCTCCTTGGAATACAATGTCATTACTATTGCTGGATCCCCCACTATCAACATCCTGGAGAGTTATTATTGACTAGAAACTGAACAGACCAGCCATATGCATGCTGTGGCTAAAAATACAGGTTAGAGGCTAGGAATTCTACACCAAATACGTCACCTCCAGTCTCCCTAATGCCTGTCCAACATTTATAAGACACAAGTCAGGAATGTGATGGAAAAATCTTCACTAGCCCGGATGAGTGCAGTTCCAGTGACCCTGAAGAAGCTTAACATCATCCAGGGTCTATTAGCAACCAATCCACTCTCTTCACCACTGACACACAGTGGCAGTAGCATTTGCTATCAACAACATGTACTGCAGCAATTTCCTTAGACATCATCTTCTAAACCAATGACCTCTATCCCCTAGATGGATAAGGGTGGCAGTTGCATGGAAAAATGACACTGGCAAGTTTCCCTCCAAGCCATACTCCATACTGACTTGGAAATAGATGATCATTCCTTCACTGTTGCTGGATCAAATTCCTGGAAATCTCTTCCTTGAGAATTCTCTTCATAAACTGACAAAGCCAGAACTGTATGGAGCATTCTAAGTGAGGTCAGAAGAACATAATAACTCGAAGCAAGGATAAACCATTCGGCCCCTTGAGCGTTCTTGAGCCTTCTGCACCATTTAATATGACAGTTGATCTCATCTTAGCCTCAACTCCTGCCTACTCTTCCTGACCCTTCAATTCATTACTCATTAAATATCTGTTTATGTCCTCCTTAAATTTGTTCAGAATACCAACATCCACCACTCACTGGGATAATGCGTTCCACAGATTCACAATTCTCCGAAAGAAGCAATTTTTCCTTGTCTCTGACTTAAATCTGCTGTCCCTTATGCTAAAACAATGACCTGTCATTCTAACAGTTAAACCAAGGACTTTTAGAAGACTAAAACAGTGTACTTTGTTTTACTGTTGAATGATCCTGCGAATACAGTAGATCATCAATGTGTCTTACCAGGTTTTTGAAATGCACAGCATGGATTTAATGGACAAAGTCGAAGTGATCGTGCCCACTGCTGACCTGAAATGAAGTTACTATAAAGATTGAGCGAGCTCTGTTTGGTGAAGTTCACTTTATCTGATGGTAATTTCATTCTGGTGGCAGCTTTGAGGGATCTCAGTTGTCCTGCAACAATGTTACTATCAGTCGGCTAAGAAGCCAATCATATTGATGAATTTCAGGCAGCAAACAAAGTCTCATCATTCACTTTTTATCATTTTTTATCATATCGTGGAGTTGAAATGCCCAATGCCCATCAGCCATGATTGAATGGCGGAGTGGACTCGATGGGCCGAATGGCCTTACTTCCACTCCTATGTCTTATGGTCTTATGGTCTTATTTTGCAGAAAAAGAAATTGAAACATATTAATGAATTTAGAGTAGTAACTAAAAGATCATCAATATGTGTTTTCAAACCATTTTAAAGCCTGAACTATCTTTAAAATCTATTTAACTTATTCTATGGAGTGGAGAAATTTGACATTCCACAAGCATGAAATTATGTTTTCAAACCAAAGAGGTTGTTCAATAGTGATTTGATTTAGTGCACTAGTAAAAGAAACTGAACATGGTATCACATTTTCAAGACTTCTTTTTCCAGTGAGAATAATAGCATAAATAATGAAGCTTCACATCAACTCAGTGGTTTCTAATTGATTTCTGTCTGCACATTTTCAGCACTGCACCTTGTGGAGGAGTGACAACAATCAGAAAGCAGCAATTATATAATGCCAAACATATGTTTCAAAAGTTTCAACACTGCAATATGAGCCTGTATGGGCTTCCTCAAGTATGGAGATGACAGTACATAAGAAGATCAAATGATCAGGAAAGGATAAAATAACTAAAGACAATTTAATAATGTTCGCTCGTCCCAAACAAGAATAAGTGAATCTGGAGAACAAACCTAGGGTTTTCTGGTTAATAGGTAAACACTAAAGTTTGTGCTGCAGCAGTGATCTAATTGTATGTTAGTGCTCTCTGCCTTTCGGTATTATGTTTCCTTGGTCATTTCAGGAGCTCCTACAGTAATAAGTCATTGGATTAACCAAATCATCAAATGATATTCCCAAACTGAGTGCATTCTGAAATACACTCCATGTTGTGACTCAATTCTGCTCTTTTCATGATTGATTTATTGTTACAGTGTTGCTAAACTACAGTGGATGTGGGAATCCCTGTGTTGTATCAATCATGTGGGAAACAAATTGTGCCTTCCAAAAATATTGCAGGACTTTAGTATTTGAACCTAGTGTTAAAGTCATGACTTTAAGATGTTGTTGAAAACCATTCTATTAGCAAATCAGATGGTCCCTGATTTGTCTTAAACACAAAGGTAAAGTGATTTCAAATGTCAATATTTTATGAAAAATCCATTAAGGTCATATTTAGAAAAAAATCTTGGGAGAAGGAATCTTGGAGAGGACCTGCACAAGAATAAAGTGATGATGAATTAATATCTAATTTTAATATTCTGTAATTTTCACCAAATGACTCAAAAGGATTTATAGTGCAAAATGTTTTTGAAAGGTTACTTAGCACGGCAAGCACTTGCATGGTAATTACATTTCTGATCTTGCTCATAATTTACAATACTTTCTACGTCAATAGAAACAGAACGTCATTGCCTTGTCTTTAAAAAATTGATACTTTGAATACTGAATTTTAAGTTTACCATTTTTACTACAATCTTACACAAATGCTTGATCACATCTTCAGCAAGTGTTGGTTGCAGGAAGAACTCTGGATCAGAGTTGATGATCTGGAATCTGAGCTTCAAACACTGCGGCACATCTTGGAGGGGGAGAGTTACCTGGACGCTTTGTTTCAGGAGACAGTCACACTGGTAGATTAAGTAATTCAAATTCAGTTGGTGATCAGGCACAACAGGGTGTGACTGTAAGGGAGGCAGGTAGGGGGATTCTGAGTTCAGGAGTGAGGAGCCTCAGCTCTTGACCTTGTCCAATAGGTAGGCAGAGATTTTTGCTCCCTGTATGGATGAGGGAAAGTGCTGTGGACAGGATGAGCCAGCTGAGCACGGCATCATGGTGCAGAAGGTCATTCAAGAGGGAGAGCAAAAAGACAAGTGGTTGTTATAGGGGATTCTATAATTAGGGGGACAGATAGTAGGATAAATAGAGAAAGTCTTTTCCCTGGGATCGGGGAGTCCAGAACTAGAGGGCATAGGTTTAGGGTGAGAGGGGAAAGATATAAAAGAGACCTAAGGGACAACTTTTTCATGCCGAGGGTGGTACGTGTATGGAATGAGTTGCCAGAGGATGTGGTAGAGGCTGGTACAATTGCAACAGTTAAGAGGCATTTGGATGGGTATATGAATAGGAAGGGTTTGGAAGGATATGGACCGGGTGCTGGCAGGTGGGACTAGATTGGGTTGGGATATCTGGTTGGCATGGACGGGTTGGACCGAAGGGTCTGTTTCCATGCTGTACATCTCTATGAATCTATGCAAGATGCATCGGGAGTCCCGCATGGTGTGTTGCCTGCCTGGTGCCAGGGTGCAGGATATCTCCGACTGGCTTGAAAGGATATTGGAGCGGGAGGGAGATGATCTAGTTGTTGTGGTCCACGTTGGCACAAACAACATAGGCAAGGCTAGGAAGGAGGACCTGTTAGGGGAGCATCAAGCACAAAGAAATTGAAGAACAGGCCCTCAAGGGTCATAATCTCTGAATTACTGCCCGAGCCATGTGTTAATTGGCATAGGGATAAGAAAATTAGGGAAGTAAACACGTGGCTATGAGATTGGTGTGCGAAAGAAGGATTCCATTTCAAGGGACATTGGCACCAGTTTTGGAACCAGGGTGATCTATACTACTGGGACAGTCTCCACCTGAACTGATCTGGAACCAGTATTCTGGCAAAAAGGATAAATAAGGTGGTTACTCGGACTTTAAACTTGTGAGTCGGGGATAAGGAAAAGGGAAAGTAACAGGGAGTTTGGAGTCAAGTAGAATGATGAGCAGCAGTTTAACATGTGTGCAGGGTTGAAGTTCGAGGCAGACTAGGAATGAAGCAAAAAGGAAGCACACCTTAGGACATTTTACTAGAGGTGATGGAAATCATGAGGATAAGAAAATTAGCTTTAAGTTGCTTTACCTGAATGCTCATCGTATTCGTAACAAAGTAGATGAATTAACAGCACAAATCATCGTGAATGATTGTGATGTGGTAGGCATCACAGAGACATAGTTGCAAGGGGTTCAGGACTGGCAGTTAAACATCCAAAGATTTGCAACTTATCGAAATGACAGGGAGGTGTGCAGAAGGGAGCGGGGTTGCCTTGTTAGTAAAGAATGAAATTAAATCAATGGCACTGAATGACATAGGGTCAGATGATGTGAAGTTAAGGAACCACAAAGGCAAAAAAGCTATAATGGGAGTTTTGTACAGACCTCCCAGCAGTGGTCAGGACCCAGAGCGGAAGATGTACCAGGAAATAGAAGGCAAGGTCATGGTGATCATGGGGGACTTCAGTATGCAGGTGGACTGGGTAAATAATGTTGCCGGTGGATCCAAAGAAAGGGAATTCATGGAATACTTACAGGATGGCTTTTTGGAACAGCTTGTGGTGGAGCCCACAAGGGAGCAGGCTATTGACTTGGTGTTATGTAATGAGCCAGACTTTACAAAAGATCTTAAAGTAAGGGAACACCTAGGAGGCAGCAATCATAATATGGTAGAGTTCAGTTTGCAGTTTGAAAGAGAGAAGGCAAAATCGATGTAATGGTATTACAGTTAAATAAAAGTAATTATAAGGGCATAAGAGAGGAATTGACGAAAATTGACTAGAAGCAGAGCCTAGCGGGGAAGATAGTAGAGCAACAATGGCAGGAGTTTCTGAGTGTAATTGAGGACACAGTATAGAGGTTCATCTGAAAGAAAAGAAAGATTGCCTGGGGAGGGGTTAGATAGCCATGGCTGACAAAGGAAGTCAGGAAATGTAGCAGTGAGAAAGAGAGAGCCTATAAAGCAGCCAACAGCACTGGGAAATCAGAAGATTGGGAAGACTACAAAAACAAACAGAGGACAACAAAGAGAGAAATAAGGAAGAAGAGGATCAAATATGAAGGAAAGCTAACCAGTAATATTAGAAATTAAAGCAAAAGTTTATTTCAATATGTAAGAAACAAACGAGAGCGAAAGTAAAAATTGGGCTGCTCCAGATTGATGCAGGAAGGCTAGTGATGGGAGATAAGGAAATAGCTGAAGAACTTAATAAATATTTTGTGTCAGTCTTCACAGTGGAAGACATGAGAAATAACCCAACAATTAAGGAGAGTCACGGGAAAGAGTTGAGTATGGTAGCCATAGCAAAAGAAAAAGTTCTATAAAAGCTAAAAGGTCTAAAAATTGATAAATCTCCTGGCCTGGATGGGCTACATCCTAGAGGTCTGAAGGAGGTGGCTGAGGAAATAGCGGAGGTGTTGATTGTAATCTTTCAAAAATCACTGGAGTCAGGCAAAGTCCCAGATGATTGGAAAATCACTGTTGTAACCCCCTCATTCAAGAAAGAATCAAGACAAAAGATGGAAACTTTTAGGCCAATTAGCCTAACCTTAGTTGTAGGTAAAATTCTAGAATCCATTCTTAAGGATGAGACTTTTAAATTCTTGGAAGTGCAAGGTTGGATTAGAACAAGTCAGCATGGATTTAGTAAGAAGAGGTCATGCCTGACAAATCAGATAGAATTCTTTGAAGAGGTAACAAGTAGGTTAGACCAGGGAAACCCAGTAGATGTTATCTACCTAGACTTCCAAAAGGCCTTTGACAAGTTGCCTCATGGGGAGCGACTGAGTAAGGTGAGGGCCCATGGTGTTCAAGATGAGCTATTGGCATGGATTGAGGATTGGCTGTTTGAAATAAGGCAGAGAGTTCCGATAAAAGGTTTTTTTTGGAATGGCAACTCGTGACAAGTGGTGTTCTGCAGGGTTCAGTGTTGGGGCTGCAGCTGTCCACTTTATATATTAATGATCTGAATGAAGGGACTGGAGGCAGTCTGGCAAAGTCCTCTGATGATATGAAGTTAGGCAGCAGGCAGGTTGTTCTGAAGAGTTGGGGAGGCTGCAGAAAGATATAGACAGTTTAAGAGAGTGGTCCTAGAAATGGCTGATGAAATTCAATGTGAGAAAATGTGAGGTCTTGCACTTTGGAAAAAGGAATACAGGCATGGACTATTTTCTAAATGGTGAGAAAGTTCGTAAAGCCAAAGTACAAAGGGATCTGGGAGTGCTAAACAAGAATTCTCTAAAGATTGACTTGCAGGTTGAGTCTGTGGTTAAGAAAGCAAATGTAATGTTGTCATTTATCTCAAGAGGGTTGGAATGTAAAACCAGCAATGTGCTGCTGACACTTTATAAAGTTCTGGCTAGGCCCCATTTAGAATACTGTGTCCAATTTTGGACCCCACACCTCGGGAAGGACATACTGGCACTGGAGCGTGTCCAGCGTAGATTCATGAGGATGTTCCCTGGAATGGTAGGCTTAACATAGATGAATGGCTGAGGATTCATTAGAGTTTACAAGGTTGAGAGGACATCTAATAGAAACTTACAAGATAATGCATGGCTAGAAAGGATGGATGCTGGGAATTTGTTTCCATCAGGCGAGGATACTAGGACCCGTGGACACAGCCTCAGAGTTAGAGGGGGTCAGTTTAAAACGGAAATGAGGAGACATTTCTTCGGCCAGGGATTGATGGGCCTTTGGAATTCATTGCCACGGAGAGCAGTGGAGGCTGGGATATTAAATGTCATCAAGGCAGAGATTGATAAATTCTTAATTTTGCAAGGAATTAAGGGCCACGGGGAGAGTGCAGCTCAATGGTATTGAAATGCCCATCAGCCAGAGTGGACTCGCTGGGCCTAATACCCTTCCTTCCACTTCTATACCTTATGGTCTTGCAGTCTTATGGTCTATTGACCCATAATAGATGAAACCTTTCCCTAAGAATCATTCAGAGCTCATTTTATAAAATAAAACTGAAATGAAAAATCTCACTTTTTCTGTCTTCCAATTTTCTCTTTTGCTATCCAACAGACTCCAGCTCATGTTGAGTATGCTTCTTAAATTATTAGGAACTTTCTGATTCATAGCTAAGTGTCTCTTCTTTGATAGTTTGCATCTGCAGTCTATGGGCGAAATCTTGTGCCCTGCCTCACAGCAAGTTTGATGACAGGAGGGCATTTAATTTGGTATAAGGACAGAGGTAAACTGGCAGGGACCTTACCACACTTGCGTCTCCACCTCAACTAAGTCCAGGACAGGAAAGCCCTTTGATGGTCTTCACACTTCACTATAAATTAATGTTCTTAGGTGGGAAATTACCACTCACTTAAAGGCCTTATCCCACCACAACAGATAGAAACCTAGAGGAAAGTGGGAGGCTCATCCTGGCATGTTTATTTGTGGGCCACAAGCAAAGGGTGGTGGTGACGATCATCTGTTTGGCACTCAGTGCCTGACTGATAGTTTCCAGCATTGACAAGTAAGGGTTTGTCAAAAGCCTGTCTTGCCTCAATAACTTGTAATGCCAGAAGGAAACAGAACAGAGGATTAGACGAAGAGGAGGGGATAGATAACCTTATAGATAAGGTCAAGACATGTAAATGGGGATGTCAGGGGAGACAATGACATTAAATCAGACATGTCAACGTAATTTGAGGAAACAGGCCCTAAAACATAAAATCACTTTAGAATGACATGATGTTAAGCAGGAAAACTTAAGTGAACACTTCCTGTTAATAGTTGCCAGTGAACGAGAAGGTTGCTGGCAGATTATTGAACTTGAGCTGTTGCTCCTGTAATTAGATAACTTGACACTGACCAGAAATTCAATCAAGAATTGATCTGCTTTGTATGTTTTAACAACAACATTTTGAATTTATTTTGTACCTTCAATCCATTGAAATGTTCCAAAGGTGTTTTCCAGATGTTATGACATAAAATTTGACACAGAGGAAAATAGAAAGATTTTATGACTTTCCCAAAAGGTTTGATTACTAATGCAGGTTGTAGCAACAACAGCAACATCTATATTATACCGTTAACATAATAAATAATCTCAAGGTTATGAACAAACATAAAATAATGTTGTACAAATGGAAAAAAGGGGTGAGAGGTGAGTTTTATTGCATGCTTTAAAGAAGGGTAGAAAGACATTGAGGTTAAAGGAGGAAATTTTAGAGATTAGCGACTAACCAGAAGCCACGAATGGTGGAGCAATTAAAATCAAGAATGCTCAAGAGATGAGACCTAGATAAATTCTGTTTTCCCAGAGGATTGTCGGGTGATGATTACAGAGCAAGGACAGTTTTAAAACAGCAGAAATGCAAAGGGAAGAGCTCAATCTTCAGCTCAGTATTAGACCAGAAGTACGTTCAAACATTAAACCCTGAGGGGTGTAACCTGATTGTCCCACTATCTTTGCCAGTTTGATCTGTACCTCATTGGCTGTGCGTACAAAACAGTATGGGGATATGTTAAGTTTGAAATTCACCTCCAGTTTTGATAAATTTCTGTAAATACCTTACTCTTGGCAACATATCTGCATGTTTCATAAGACTGACAAACACAGCATGAGTTGATATTATAGATAACAGAACAAGTGTAGTTTAATTAGCTGCTGATTATATTTCTATTGGTTAACATAACATCAGCCAAATGAATACAAAAGATACAGTATTGCAAACTATAACCTGTCTAGAAAACAATCAGTTGATTTATTTGTGCTGAATGCAACCCAGCAGGGTGCCCTAATTAGCATTGCATTTCAACCTATTTTGCACATAATATCATATAAATATAATTTAAATGTGAGTCAAATCATTAGTTGAGTTAACCCTATGAGGGCAAATCCTTGTCTCTGTAGAATTAAACATGAATTCATTCACAGTGCATCCTTACTTTGTATCTCGACACAAACTAAATCTATTCTTAGATTATGGTGAACAAAATAACCTTGCACAAATTCATTTCCAAATTATAGGGTTTACCTACAAAAGTATTTATAGATTTGACATAATTAAATATGGAAAAAACATTTTTTGTTGTAGAAAAGATATAATTAATCAGCGGAAGACTGTGGTTGTTATGAATATTTAGTGAAGTGTGCATATATATCAGTTAAAATTCACACAACACCAGGTTATAGTCCAACAGATTTATTTGGAAGCACTAGCTTTCAGAGCTACCTGATGAAGGAGCAGCGCTGCAAAAGCTAGCGCTGTCATATAAACCTGTTGGACATTAACTGGTGTTGTGCGATTTTTAACTTTGTCTCCCCCAGTCCAACACTGGCTCCTCCACATCATATATATCAGGAATAGGTGGAAAGTAACATGGGTCTGCTTATTTTGACACAAGGCAAAACCAAGTTCTAAAAGTAGTAAAAGTTTGATACTGATCTCACTAAATGCCTTTAAATGAATCGGTGTCCTTGTAATAATTTCTCATTTTGAAAATAAATTATTAAAGTACCAATTTTGGTTGCATCTGCATCGGCAACAACTGTATGACGAATGATTTTCCTATGGCTTAGTACTTTGAGTCTTAGAAACATAGGACTTAGAATTGGATTAGGCCATTCAGCCCTTCAAGCCTGCTGCATATTTTTAGTAGGATTGTGGTTGATCTGGAATTGATCTCAACTGCTGTCATAACACTGTTAGTTCCTGCTGCACAACACCATCCCCCTCATCCCTCCCTGAAACTGACACTCTCCTCTGAGTTGGTCCTGACACCCATTTGCTCAAATGCAGCCTAGCTTAATATTATCTGGGCCTGACACCCACCTCCCAGCAGTTTGCCATGAATTTCTCCCCTGTTGATAGATGCAAAATCCATCTGATTTACCCTGTCGTCATTCACTGATCCAACTGGTACTCTACAATTTCATCCACCTGTACCCCATTCACTTGGTACCTTAACCACCCCACCCACCTGGTACAATTTCCAGCTCACCCACCTGGTAATCTGCCACACTTCACCCATCTGGCACCTTAATCCCTCAACTAACTGCAATGCTAGCTCCATGCATACCCTTACACAGCAGTTGTCTGGCTGTGTTGCTGGACATTTAAAGCACAGAACATGGCACACTGACTAGTTTCTGTTGGATTTGGAGATTCCTAGACATGGTTGTGAAAGACATCTCCTACCTAGTGCATTTAGCATCTAAAGTTAATGGATTTTTTTTTGAATCGTGGTCAAATTCTGACCTTGACTGGAATATTTGGGCCATTTTGTCAGCTATCTCAATTAGCCAATGACATCATAATTGAAATCAGCCACAAATCAGTCATAACTACAGTATTATACCAGGGGGAGGAAAGCATTGCTGTTTACTGTGATAATGACTCTGACTGAATTTTTATTTAATGAGCTCCTTCTAGGCTTTTGCATTAGTTATTTACAAAATCTCCCAGTTTGCATAAGAGAAGATACTGAGGATCTGTAGTCCAAGAACACTGAATACATTTCATTCTCTTTTGCTGGAGAGAAGTGGACAGAGTGCGTGGCTTCATGAACACTGCAGGCTTCCCCATGCTGTAGTGAGCAGGAGCTGTGTGAGTGCCACAAATTAACTCTATGATGTAGTATAACCTAAAGATATGCCTCTCCCTTAACTTATGCTATTGTGTGACCATGCACAGCATATTAAGCAGCTGAATGCTTCATTTTACGGTAATTTATTTATGCTACCTGTATTTGAGGCAACATGATGATCTGGAGATCTATTGGGTGACAACAGATTTCCACTGAAAGCACGGCTCATGACTCCTCTGTGCAATCCACTCACACTGGAGCTACAGGTAGGAAAAATAGATAAAAATAGCTATATGACACATTCTTTGTGAAAATGTCCCAGTATTTTGATTCTGCTTATAAAAGAGTAAACTATGTTACTCAACACTAAAAATGTAGGCTTATATATAATAATGCCATTTTTGGAAAAATATTGCTGGACTCTTTAGTACTCAGGGACACCAAGAAAAGTAGTTTAATTGTAAAACAGTACCCAAAGTACATTGTTAGAGACACAGAAGCGGGAAAACACACGCGCGCGCACATATACCTCTCCAATTGGAGAGACATACCATCCTATTATCTTTTGTCATTGTTGACTACAGTGTCCACACAATGAAAAAGGTGCAATTCCAGAAAGGTAACATCTTTTGATCAGTGGCATCATGTTTTGTGACCAATAAGATTCACTTCTAAACTTTATTGTTTGATATAAATGTTTCGATGCCTTTCATGCCTCATCAACAAATATGTCGATGTGTTTACAAGTGATTGAGAAAGGATTTTAGGTTCCTTATCCTTTCCGATCTAAATTGGATGAGTTCTCATGTTTCAGATCCACTATTAAACAATCAAATTTATTCAAGTCAGTATTAATCAAATGTGATCACTATGAAGGTACAGCTGAGTTTCCAACCATTCGGTTGGTCTTAATTTCTATGAATTATTCTGCCTTTCATGTTACTGAGAGGTTTTGTTTATTTTGTTTTCTAGTTGTTTCTCCCACAAATGATGCATTGCTTTGTGTAGTTACTAAATACTTCAACCTGATTCAATGATAACTTTATACTATTTCCTCTGCATTTTTAACGATAAATTGGCTTAATTTGAGTCGATATATAATACTTGCTATGATTAAGGTGCTGTCACTTCCTGTCAATGTGATGGTTTTAGTAAGAGCACGGATTTTATTGCTAATAGGCATTCATGTTAACATTGATATAAGCTAAAAACTGAATGCTTAATTTATTTGACAGAAGATTATATAATTCTGAATGAATGGCCAATTTAAACAATGCGTTATGAAAGGAAGAATAACTTAATTGGTGGCCACATTACATAATAATTATTGAACTGGATAAGTTTAACATCAGAAAGCCTTATTTTGTGCGTGTTATTATGTGCGTTATTGTGTGCGTGTGTGTGTGTGTGTGTTTTATATATAAATTAATTTTACAGACAGCTCTTCTTGCAGTGCATCAGGAAGCTGGGCAGTGGCGAGTGGCCATGTGAGGGAGATTATGGCTTGTTAAATATCTTGTTGATGACCAAACTTGTCTCATTAATTTTCAGCTTTTTAATCATTAAAACTTGCCAAACAAGCTAAATGTCTAGGAGTCAGAGCAGTAACCTGGCCAATTCAGCTCGCTGCTTGCCTGAAGCATCCTCCATGATGGACATCAGTGACCAATATGCCAGGATATGCTCCATAGCCACAAGTCTGACATACCCCATATCAATGGAGATTGACATCCTACATGTCTTACTCTCTAAGAGTGTTATTGGTTCATCTCCAGTCCATGTGTTGGTCTCTTCTGTGCTTCAGTGCTGTACCTCAACTTAACTATCATTGAAGGGTTACAGTAAAGATACTGTGCACTCAAGGACAAGTACCCAACTGGACTAGTCTGTGCTGCTTTTCCAGGCTCTTTACTTGGTTTCAATATGTACACTCCCTCTGAGCGAACCAGATGCTTAGAGCATATCTGCCATGCACTGCCTTGCCTTTAGCATTTTGCCCCCTCAGCCAGAGATAGCAGGCTCATATTACTTCTGCCTTGCCTTACTTTGCAGGTGAGGGCACACACAAAGCCAGAATTTTTGTCATGCTTGTCAGCAGTTTGAGGTGAAACTAAGAGAGTTAGCTTTCACTTGGCCTAATAAGTTGGCAGTCTTCGATACCAGGTTGAGAACTTGGGAATGGTCAGTCACCTGCTCAGAACAGCTAAATTCAGGATGCTTTCCATCTAAGGGGTGAGGAACTGCATTTTAGGGAGCCCACCACCCATCTTGTATCTTTCTGTCCTATTGTAGGCTGAGTGGAAGAGTGGTAGAATTTAAGGGAGATGAAAGTGGTTGGCTCTGTTTTTATTTTAGATGCAGATGGAGACTGAGTAGGCAGTGGAGAGAGCTTGCAGAGATAATACTGTCGGAGGTTTGATGGTGTCAGTGGGCAAGCAGTTGCATGCAATAATGAGAGCAGTAGAACATGAGCCTTGGAGGGAGGTGATGACAATTATAGAGATGGTGAGTGTGACATAGAGGGATGTCATAGGGGCAGGGTAGATAATTAAAAAGGTGAGTTTGTTAAGGTATGGTCAGTCAGCCTTGCGGTGGAAATCCCTTAAAAAATCCAATGCAGCTCAAATTTTACCCAACTAATGTGAGATTTCATTTTAAAGTTTTTACATCGATTCGATTTGCATTGTTTCATAAAAAAATCCAATGCAGTCAAATTTTACCCAACTAATGTGAGTTTTCATTTTAAAGTTTTTACATCGATTTGCTTTGCATTGTTTCATTCCAATTGTAAGTAATGCATTAAGCAAGGACTTACTGTACAGAGAAAAAGGAATCAGTAAAATGTGAGTGTTTTGTGAGCCAGCATATGTAAATGCAGCAATGCATTGATTCTGATCAGTGTTTCATTGTATTGTGGTATACTGTCTAGGCATGATCTCCCATTCTTGATATATTGCATTGTTATGATCGTTGGTTGACCACCTTCAGGCATTGAGTTATCCAACTGGCAACAACAAGCTGCTGCTGCATGACTCCTTTGCAGAAAGATGAAGAGAGCTAATTTAAGATAATGTAAACCCATTGTATTCAAAGCTGCCTAGGAGGGTGCAAACAAAAAGATGTATTCTTTCCTAGCTACTTAAGATTCAGGTTTGAAAGTGCGAACTAAGGGGCTAGAAAATGATGTAGTGAAAACTCAGAGAAAAAAATAAAACCACAGGAGTATAAACTACATCTTTTCAGATATCATGAGTTATAAACAAAGCAACATGAGGGACATGAAACAATTACTTTATAGAAGACAATTTATTCTTTTGATTATCTAAGTATTATATCATTTCGTGTAGACTTTGAAGTCTGATATCAGAAAGAGGTGATTATCTTGTTGCAATTTACACATCTGAAGTCAAATTATATGCTGTTATGCCTATAATGTCATTCTTCTATTGTTCTTCTTGGCAGGGATAATGTTTCTTGGATTTCAGAAAGAACTTTAGAAAGTGTTGTATGAGTAACTAACATCACATAGAAAAAGTGATACGTCGAATATAAAATTAAATGGAAAACATAGCATGATTAGATTGGATATAATGGCCTTGACTTAGTGCTGGGGCAAAGGTATTTGCAATCTGTATTGACCTGCAATCATAAATGTCCTTTGTCTGTAACATATTTTCATCACTGTTCAGTTTCTTCATAATTTTCATGATTCCCTCTTCCTCAAGACTTTGGTTCATACCATATTTTCCAGTAATCTCTGAGCAGTTGTGTACCATTTGCTTTGCATTCAAAGTTTTGACTAAAAATAACTGGAACAAGAGCATAGATGTAGCACGATATTCAAGTTCAGATCACTTACAAATATAAATGTTACCTGGGCGTAGCTTCATTTGTACTACAGAAAAACAAGCAATTGTGAACTTGGCTATTAATACTTTGAATTAAAAATTTGTCATTTACTCTTCATGGACTCACATTAGACAAGGAGATGCATGACCATGCCGATGAAGGTTAGTCAAAAATTGAGTCTTAGGTTTTTTCTTAAAATTGGTGTGATTGCAGGGCATGTCATGCAAAAGGTTGTCTATCTCTGCAGCCCTTTACAATTTAAGATGGCTGTCCACAACAATCCAAAGATCTGACCTGAAGATGGTGGGAGAGATTAAAGAATAGGAGGGGTGGAGCAATCAGGATCCATTTGTAGCTTCTCACACTTGACAGGAAAATAAATGAAGAAGAGATTTTTTTGCTCGTTGAAAATACAGAAAAGTAATAGTAGTGTCATGTTTCTTGTTGGAAGATGGTGTATCTACTAGCTTGTCAGGAGCAATGTCACACCAGTCATTTAGAATTCAGTTTCAACTTAATTTTCATTGTCTTTGAGGGAATGTGCAGAGGTGTGAGCAGTATAGGCTATGGTAAAATCTGTGGCAGAATTGGAAAAGTCTAGAAAGACCTATCTCAACATTGGGAGCATTTCATAGAATCATAGAGACATAGAGACATACAGCATGAAACAGACCTTTCAGTCCAATTCGTCCCTGTCGACCAAATATCCCAAAGTAATCTAGTCCCATTTGCCAGTACTTGGCCCATATCCCTCTGAACCCTTCCTATTCATATACCCATCCAGATGCCTTTTAAATGTTGTAATTGTACCAGCTTCCACCACTTCCTCTGTCAGCTCATTCCATACACGCACCACCCACTGCGTGAAAAAGTTGCCCCTTAGGTACCTTTTAAATCTTTCCCCTCTCAACCTAATCTAGTTCTTGACTCCCCCACCCCAGAGAAAAGACACTGTTTATTTACCCTATCCATGTCCCTCATGATTTTATAAACCTCTATAAAGTCATCTTTCAGCCTCCATCGCTCCAGGGAAAGTAGCCCCAGCCTATCCCTATAGCTCAACCTTCCAACCCTGTCAATATGCTTGTAAATCTTTTCTGAACCCTTTCAAGTTTTACAACATCCTTCCTATAGGAGGGAGACCAGAATTGCACACACTATTCCAAAAATGGCCTAACCAATGTCCTGTACAGGCTCAACATGACCTCCCAACTCCTCAACTCAGTGTTCTGACCAATAAAGGAAATCATAGCAAATGCCTTCTTCACTGTCCTATCTACTTGCGACTCCACTTTCAATGAACTCGCATCTACGCTCCAAGGTCTCTGTTCAGCAACACTCCCCAAGACCTTACCATTAAGTGAAAAGCCTTTCCAAAATGCAGCGCCTCACAAATTAAACTCCATGTGCTGTTCCTCGACCATGTCTCACTCCATCTTCTCTGCTTTACTGCCCACTAGGCAGTGGCTAGCTATCAATTAAGGACAAAATTATTGCTTGTTAAACGTCTTGTAAATGGCCGAACTTGCCTCCCTAATATTCAATAATTTACCATGGTAGAAGATGGCCTTTTTAATTTGGTGGTGGAATCAGGCCTACCTTACTTCAGTTTTTTCTGCCACTTATTTAATATTGGAAATAACATAAGATCACTTTAAGGTGGCGGGACAAATCATTCCCTCTTGAGTCCGTTTTCATATAGCAGAAGCTCAATAGGTCTTGGTTGGGAAGATGATGATGATGATGATGATGCAGTGATTTCGCAGTGATTTTTTTGGGAGTCAACTTTAAGAATGAAATTTATTCAAGGTAGGTGGTGATTCAAAGGGAAAATGAGTCTGATCTGCCAGATTCTTAACAATCACCCGCTGGCTGTGCAGTAGGGTAGTAAATATACCTTGATCAGGATATGTTAGAACTCTAATAGATGATGACCTGGGGGAAATAATTGTTCTCTCTGCAGAATCTCTGATCAGAGGAGCAGCATTCTGTATTGAAGAGAACTCCATGAGCGAAAGTCAAAACCTAAATATTCATATAAAAATCAAACAAAGAACTCAGCATGCTGGAAATCTATAATAAAAACAGAAAGAACTGGAGAAACTCATCAGCTCTGGCAAAGAATCACTGACCTCAAAGTGTTAACTCTGTTTTTCTTTCAACAAATGCTGTCAGACTCTGCAGCACTTCTTGTTTTTGTTTCTGACCTAAATATTTATGCTAGCTTGCCTTTTTGGCCACTACACAAAAAAACAGACTGGCAAAGAATGAGTTATGGAAGTGAGAAATGTCCTTTGTTAACATTAGACAATGCATATGCGGGTGCAACTCAGAACCATTTACACAGTTGTAAATTACTTTAGCCATCTATTACTTTGGATGCTTCATCTACAAGCCTGAAAAATGTTCAGTTTTACTCAGTGCTTTCTCATTAAAAATTTATACTGACTTTGCAGTGCATAATTTTAAATTAGTATTCTATGAATATATTATCATATAATTGATGCCGAGAAACATACTGAAGTTATAATCGCAATAATTTATTTATAGACTAATAATTTGTTTACCTGCTAGTACTAATCTTGTCTACAATTCACCTTATTCATTACACAGTTGTGAAATGTGCCCTCTCCGATAAATAGCAATGAACATCAACAATGACTGCTTCTATTTTTGATTGCTATGTAGCATAAAATACAAATACCTTGAATACTCTCAGTACTGAATACAAATAGGATTTTTCAGTCAGCTATAATTTAATATGAAATGCATAAAAACATCATACTAAACCAAATACATTGCCACAAGTCATACTTATTCCAATATTTGCACAGATCTTTACCAGTTTTAGACTGAGCAATGAAAATATCTTGTACATTCAAAACAAGATGATAATATCTGCAGAATCCAACTATGAACATGGAATAATATAATTTATTTAACAAATGACTATTCAGATGCTACTAAATGTTTTACCATCTGAATTGAATGAATGTAAATGTGTAATATTGTGTCATTACTGAATATAGTGAAAAACAAGCTAACTTTATCTCTGTTCAAATCAATAGAGCAGGAATATCTTTGGTGCCTTTGTGGATGATTGAATGCATGGTATGGTACAAAACCATATAAACAAGAAGGTTCTACATTCAGTCCCTCTGTTGATATAGTTGAGTGTTACCAAAATAGGAATTGAGATGCTAAAAGTAACCTAAACGCTGCTAGGTGAGGGAGGGTAGGAAAACAACCAAGGTACACCTAATAACTTCTCTGAAAAAGCCCTAGTGACAGTATCGCATGTACAGATCACGCTCTTAACTTCACAATTTCAAAGTCTGGTTTTACCAATGTTAGACTAACTTGCAAGAAAAATGTGCATTTGATCAGATGACAGAAAGATTGCACTGCATTTCACCAGCCCTCTCAATGCATGGGAAAGGGGAGAACTGGCAAATTGGTAGCAAGAGGATTTGCCACAGGATATTACCAGCGAGATAGGCTCTTGTGCCATGGTAGTGCCCCAACATCTGAGATGATTGACTGTTTCAGAGGTGCACCGTAATGGATTTGAAAAGGTTGATTAAAAAGATCTATTACCAGCGAAGTGAACTTCACCTGAGTATGCTACAACCCAGTAAATCCTAGTGAGTCGCACTGAGTTTCTAGAGGATGGTTAGGGAGGGGTGCCCTTATGAATTCTTCATGGCCAAAAGGAAGGGGCCACTTGAGTGATGATGGCCACCTCAACAGTGACGGCATTGCTGCTGGAAGATAAATGCTGTCTCCACCGCAGTAACAAAAAATAATTTATCTTGCCTTTGAGGATGTCTCCATGCTGAAGTGATTTTTTTTATTCCTGCAGCCTCAGCAACAGCTGTCTCTGACAATGGTCCTGTCAAGCTGTTTGCATTCTGGATGAGATTTCAGCTCTAACATAAAGTGATCTTTTAATCAGACTCCACCAGTGTAATGCCATCCCAGGGTCCCTCCTCCTACATATCTGAGATCAGTTCTACTTTCTGACATGGGGTGGCAACACTGCATCTAAATCAACCCTACATATAAGAGGACCTCATTTTCTTGTATCAAAAATTATGTTCTGCATGTTGCACAAGATTCAACACCTCTCCCCATCCCCACCCCTTTTTAGCTATGAAATGCATTAATAGTTGATCTCAATTTTTACCCCAGGAGTGCATATTTTACTTATCCTTACAATTCATGCATGGAATGATGGAGATGATATGGGTTGCAGTATAGTAACAAGTTACAAACAGAAATTAAATGAATAAAACAGCTTGAAGTTGAAAGTTGTATGTTTACTAACTGGTAAAATAACAATGCTGCAGGAAAGGAATTTGTTACTGAAAAAATGGCACATGGCAGAAGGAGAAATCCATACTGAAGAATATTCCTAAGACTAAATGGTCCATAGGAACAAGATTCAACTGCTTTCCTGATCTTGAAAAACATGTTTGGAAATGCGTTCTTAAAAGTCATAGGCGGGTATGCTTGCCTTTATTGGTCAGTGCATTGAGAATAGGGGTTGGGATGTCATGTTACAGCTGTACAGGACATTGGTTCATGCATTTTTGGAATATTGTACTTCTGGTCACGCTGTTATATAAAGGATGTTGTGAAACCTGAATGGGTTCAGAAAAGATTTCCAAGGATGTTGCCAGGTTGGAGAGCCAAATGCTGTTACATGGAACTAGTTTAATTCAGGATATCAGGTCGCTGTGGACAAGTTGTACTGAAGGGTCTGTTTTAGTGCTGTAAATCTTTATGATTCTATGACTCTAGATAGTTATGTTGTCAGTAGCAGTGCAATGCATTTATACAAACTTGAATGGCCCAATTCCAACCCTGAGTCTCTTAACAATTTCTGAGCTGATGAAGCTGCTTTATGGAATTACCGGTCTCATATTGCAAAGAAGGATGAAGATCACCTAGAGACTACCAATAGGATATGTTCCACAATTAATAGTTTCTATCGATTAATTACCAAGACGGTGACAAAAACATGAATACCCATTCAATCGCACTGCCAACCGGAATGAAATAGTGGTGAATGTCAATATGTGCAGCTACCAAACAGTGGAGTGGAAAGGTGTGAAAGAATACTGGTGAAGCAACAGGTCACTAGACAGCACCGACTGTGATATTACCCTGCAAGGCAGCACAAAAGTAAAACATTAATTAAATTTGCCAAAAGAAAATCTCTGACATCCTAGTTATTTACTGAAAGATTGAATCCATAAGATTCCTCAGTTTAAAACAAAAGTATTTTTATTGAGTCATACAGTATTGTATATTTTAAAACCCAGAAAAATGTACATGAAGAATGAAGTAATATGCAAATTATGGTCAATTATTAAGTATAGATTACACATTAAATGGCAGGTAAACTAAGACAGTTCTTACAAAGGGGTCAGCAACAAACTCAGCATTTATATGACATCAATCTCAGTCACTAAGTCTTCAAAATTCTGTAGTCGTCACAAAGAATTTCAGCTCTTTTCCTTTTAGGGTTTCAACTGATCCCCAGCTGACAGCAGAGCACAATGAACTTGAGTTCCTTGGAAGTGGTCTTCATTAAATATGGCACATGTCCACAGAATCCCTCGACACTCTTATAACAGTCTGTATGACATAAATCCAACTATGTTATTCTCAAATAACAGACACTGCTGCAGCAACTGCACATTTGCCTATTCTTCTTGACACATCCTCTGTCTTCCTCAGCCTACCTGAACTATATTACAAGTATCAACAGCTGAGCTCTAATGGCTCTGTGTCTTTCTGTATTACTTCAGTCTATTTCAGTCTGTTCAGAAAGTTTGGTTTCTAATCTCAGGTTCAATTACAGTTTCCTTTGAAACTGGAAGGGTTGGTTTGACAAAACAAAACCTTCTCAAAAACTGGAAGTGTATATTCTACCCCACTTAATATTTGGTATTTAGTTATTAAATCATAGCACAATATTATTGAACCAAATGTCACCACTTTATTTAAATAATATTCTGTCAATGTGGAGGGAAATGACTTGCTATGGAGAGATGATTCTGAAAGTGAAAGCATCAAATCTGATCCTGACTGGATTTGTGATTATGTCATAGACAAAATGATTTTGAATGAATTAGATGAAATCTTTGTTTGAGATGCCAAAGATATCAAATTTGATTATTTTGAATTAAGTTAATTGTGACTAAAGAAACATAATCAAAAATTGCTGGAAAACCTTAGCAGGTCTGGCAGCATCTGTGGAGGGAAATTTGAATTAACATTTCAGGTCCTTTTATCAGAAGGTCTGAATGAGGGTCACTGGACCCAAGTTGTTAACTCTGTTTTCTCTCCACAGATGTGTTTTGCCTGCAGAGTTTTTCCAGTAATTTATGTTTTTGTGTTTCAGATTGTCAGCAGCCACAGTTCTTTGATTTTTTAAATTGTGGCTAAAAAAACAGTCATGGGATGTGGATGTCATTGGCTCAGCCTATCGTTCATTTCCCAGGAGAAGTAGTAACCTGCTGTCTTGAAAGTTTGCATCCTGTATTGTGCTAGTACAGTCACTGTGCTGATGGTGAGGCAGTTCCAGGATTTTGGTCCAGCAATTCTGAAATAACATTCTAAGACAGGATCGTGTGGCTTGGAGGTGGACTTCTAAAGCAACTTTTATCCTGTCCTCTAAGTGATAGAGTTCACATGTTTAGAACATGCTGCACAATGAATGAATTAATTCAAGGCTGTATCTCATTAATTTAAAATGAATCGCTGATGTCTTATATTTAAAAATCACAACTGCTGACATCACCCTTTGTGCTTGATGTACACGGTCACCCTCATTTTTGGAACATATTTGAAGTTTCAAATGTTGACTTATGTATCACAAGCTCTGACACTCCCAAATTTTGCTTCATCATATGTCAGGTTTGTTTAATTGCTAAAATCAAATGGAATAAATTGCTAACTCCATATTTAATATCTATAACAATTTGACAAAGGAAGTTTTTTTTAAAAAGACTTAAAGGGGTACTTTTTGTTTGAAAGACATTTAGTGGTCCTTTCTCACTTGGGAAGGTAGAACAAGAAAAATTGTATGTCGCAATGATCTCAGGAGGAAGTGATAAGATAATCCATGCGATTAGCAAATGGAACATAATGTGCCAAACTAATTTTATGAAGAATGTGTCTAATCTATTTGAAAAGAGACCTTTCTGTCACACCAATCTATCATTACGCATCACATTTAAACAAGAATGAACAATGCACACTGAATGAGTCCACACTTATGGCAATATGCAAGGTCTGTAGCTCAGTTGACACAGCATCCAGTCTAGATTTCCTGAGTAAGCATAATAATAATAATATTAAATTAATATTTGGAAGTCTTACAACAGTAATTCACAGGAATATTAAAACAAAACACAATGAAACATTTAGTATTATCTTTTGGTAGAGAGCTCTATACTTATTGTAAGCCAATCAACTAATGAAAGTTAATGATGTTAAAGAAAATAGTTAACATTCAGAGTAACTAGTTTGTATTGATTTTATTTATTTGTTGTTTCTACTTCTGTTAAATCGCTTTCTAACAAAGAGTATTCAATTCTGAGTTTATTTTCAGTCAGCTTGATTCTTGATCTACTTTAACTTGTATGTCTGACTTCTGTGGGACCATCAAAATAAAGAGTTCTTTTTTAAGAGAAATAGATATTTTTCATTTTTTGCATTCAGTATAACCACTAAGCACCAATAACTTGACTATGTATTATGACAAAGCTGCTCCTTTAACAAGGCGGTGCTATCTTTGGCATATTTTTAGGGAGGTCATAAACGACACAGACTCTCGAAAGTCTGGGTGTTGATTTATTTATAGCTAACAGATACTACCTCAGGCAAAAGGCTTTCAAGGTTTAAAGAAACACTTGTATGATGAAAGGGGTGTGGCCAGTTCTCCCAACTCAGCTTTCCTCTGGTTTGTCATTTTTTAGCAGAATGTGAAAAAAAAGCTGCTGGACCCAAAGAAGCAGGTCCAAGTTGGTACTCTTTCTTTCTGACTTCTATCCTTTAAGAACTCATGTTTGGTTTTCTTTTTAGTGTCAAGAGTGTTTATGGAGATTGTTACAACTATTTGGAACAGCATCCTGACATTGAGATGATCTTTTGGGTTTTCAGATATTTTTAGTCATTTGGTTTCTGTTTTCTGTTATGAGTGTTTCATTCAGTAATCTTGTAAATAAATTCTGTTTTATTTAAGACTAAGTGGTTTGACCAGCTGATTCTCTCCTGGAACATCCGCTGCGCAACTGCTTAAAACAACTAGCAAAGTTAGGATCTGGGTTACCTTATTGAAATGTTTTGAGGGGTCAGACCTGGTTCATAACAGTATGTATGGGCTAGATGTAGAGCACCAAACACTCCATTCTACTCTTAACAATCTGCATCAGACAGAGCCAACACAATTTATCCTCACTGTCACTGAGTAAGAGTCAGTTTAATTCCAGTTAGTGCAAAATAACAGGCAATTTGGTGCTGTAAACTTGTATTCATTCGTAATTGGGTTGAAACAAGCCAAGTTTATTTCACACAAGGCTGGTGAATCAAAGAGGCAGTCAGCCATCATTTTGACTGAAATTGAATTGAGGTCTTTGAGATAAAAAAAAAGCCTATTCTTATTGGTATACAAGACACAATTTAAGGACATAAGTGTGTTTTAACTTAATATAATGAAATGTCTGTTCAGATAAATGCTGTGCTGCCTAGCTGATGTGAATGTTCTGGACATGTCCTCATGCTTAGAGAAGAACTGAGAGTGGGAGTCATTCCAGTCGAAGCAGAATCAAGTCAGAAAGGTTAAAATAGGAGAGGGTTTCAGAGCAGATGTTGAAATTAAAATTCAGAACTTCTCAGGTAATAATTTTTGGATTATTACTTCAAGTGCAAATTTTAAATAGTTTGGAAATTTAAAACCTTTTGAAAGAGTGGCTACAAGAGTATATGAGAGTGAGAGGTTTCAATTTACGGGGAACTAGCTGACACCAAATGCTTGTAGAAGATAAACGTTCCTAGATCCAAGATGGTGGTGCGGCAGCAGCTCGCAGCAGCCTCTCTGGACCGAGAGCTACTAAATTCCAGGAGAAATAGGGAACCTGGTGTTTTCAGACACTGTTACAGTCTGCGAACACTGCTGCAGTACAGGAACTGGCCCAAAATGTACCTAGATGGAGCCATGATCTCGGCTTGCTTTGGAGACCCGGCCTTGCCTGATGCCGATGGCCCGGTCTTAAGACATCGGAAGTGGTGTGCGAGGAGGTGGAAGTGCAGTGAGCACGGAGGAGCTCTTGGTTTGCTGCAGAGACCAATCCCAGTCCTCAGCCTCACCTGATGCCAGTAGCCAAGTGTTGAGTCATCGGAAACGGTGTGTGAGGGTGCGGAAGCATGGTAGGCATGCAGGAGTTTGTGTTAGGCTGAAAACAAACCCTAGCCAGCCAGCTCTCTCATCCATTCTGCTCTCCAGTGTCTGCTTCCTGAACAACAAACTGGACTGTGACAGGCGTCTGTGAGTTCAGAGACTGCTGCGTCCTTGTTTTCATGGAAACATGGCTCAGGTATAGAGTTCCAGACACCGACATCCAGCTAGACAGGCTCGCCTTGTTTCGTGCCAACGGAAACGCAGCTCTGTGCGGTAAGGCTCAGGGTAGGGGTCTATATGTCTACATCAATACAAAATGGTGCAAAGACTCCGTGCTGATCTCCAATTACTGTTCATCACTGGTGGATTTTATGACTGTTAGATGCAGACCATTTTATTAGCCACAGAAATTCGCTGCCGTCCCTATAGTTGGGGTTTATTCCTCCCAGTGCTACTGCTAGCGAAGCACTCTGTGAACTGTATGGGATTGTTAATGGACTGCAGAACGTACATCATGATTGTCTGTTGCTGGAGATTTCAACCATGTGAATCTCAAGACTGTGCTCCCTAAATTCCATCAGCATGTGAACTTTGTGACAAGAGGGGAGAACACACTGGATATAGTTTACATAAACATCCCCAACCAGTAAAGGGCAGTGCCCCAGCCCCACTTTGGCTCTTCAGACCACATCTCTGTTATACTAATCCCAGCATACAGACTGCTCATCAGCCATGTCAAACCAGTTCTAGACCAGGTGAAAACCTGGCTGGCAGGAGCCATTTCTGCTCTTCAAGATTGTTTTGAGCACACTGACTGGCGCATGGCAACCAATGGCGATTCCATCAACTTAGAGGAGTACATGGTGTCAGTGATTTGCTACATTAACAAGTGCGTTGACAACGTCGCTGTGTCCAGGCCCATCACTCCTCCCCCAAACCAGAAGCCGTGGATGACTGTAAAGGTGTGTGCGCTGCTGAGGACCCGTGATCCTACCTTCAGGGCAGATGACAAGGCAGCCCTAACAACAGTCAACCTGCCCCGGGCCATCAAAGAGGCAAAGTGTGCACATTCACAGAAAATACACAACCACTTTCAGGAAGGGCACACAGGCCATTACTTACCACAGAACAGTATCTCCTGCTTGAGCTGGTGATGCCTCCCTCCTGGATGAGTTGAACAACCTTTATGCATGGGTTTGAGGTATGAAACGAAGTGGCAGCGAGGAAGACCATCCCCTTCCCAATGACCAGGTGTTGTGTCTTACCATGGTTGATGTGAGGAAACCCTATGCAGAGTCAACCCACGTAAGGCTGCTGGACCAGATAACATCCCAAGCAGAGTGCTCAGAGGATGCTCTGATGTACTGGTGGATGTTCTCAGAGACATATTCAACATCTCCCTGAACTGCGCCATAGTTTCAACATGCTTCAAGGCTGCTACCATAGTCCCCGTGCCAAAGAAGTCTTCAGCGTCCTGTCTCAATGACTACCACCCTGTTGCACTAATACCCGTCATCATGAAGTGCTTTGGAAGGATCATGGTGAGGCATATTAAGATCCTGCTGCCCTCCACTACCACCACCCCCCGCCCCCGCACCACCTCACCGGACACCTTGAAGCCATTTCTAACACCCTCCATTTGGCCCTCACACCCCTGGAGACGAAGGACACCTCTATCAGATTACTGTTCATAGACTTCAGTTCTGCATTTAACACCATCATTCCTCAGCACCTGATTGGAAAGCTGAGTCTACTCGGCCTAAATACCACCCTTTGTAACTGGATCCTGGCTTTCCTGACTGGGTGACCTCAGTCAGTCCAGATTGGGAACAGCATCTCCAACACCATCAAACTGAGCATGGGCACCACCCCCTCTCCCCCACACACCCTCACCACTCCACCACCTGCTCCCTACCTCCTCCCCAGGGCTGTGTGCTCAGTCCACTGTTGTTCACCCTGTTGACACATGACTTTGCTGCAATGCACAACTCGAATCACATCATCTCATCAGCATGAAAAATGAGTCAGCATTCAGAGAGCAGTGGCTAACGGACTCGTGCAGAGCCAACAACCAGTCTCTGAACATGTACAAGATAAGAGAAATGGTTATTAACTTCAGAACGGCACAGAGCGACCACTCTTGGCTCGTCATTAACGGCTCCCCCGTGGAGATCGTGAAGAGCATCAAATTTCTTGGTGTACATCCGGCGAAGAATCTCACCTGCACCCTCAACACCAGCTCCATAGCCAAGAAAACGTAGCAGTATCTCTACTTTCTGTGCAGGCTGAGCAAAGTCCACCCCCTCTGCCTCATCCCCAGCCCCCCACCCCCCCAACACACACATCCTCACTATGTTCTACAGAGGGTTCATTGAGAGTGCCCTAAGCTGCTGCATCACTGTCTGGTTTGGGATTTGCACTGTCTTGGATCATAAGACCCTACAACGGATAATGAGGACAGCTGAGAGGATCACCGGAATCTCTCTTCCCTCCATTACAGATATTTACACCACACGCTGCATCCGAAAGGCTAAGAACGTTGTCGAAGACCCCACACTTCCTTCACTCAAACTTTTCTCTCTCCTGCCAACTGGCCAAAGATACCGGAGTATTCGGTCCCTCACGACCAGACTGTGCAACAGTTTCTTCCCCCAAGCCATCAGGCTCCTTAACACAGTATGATCAGACTCTTTCACATCTGAAATTCTTTACACACCTTTAAATTGCTGCTATAAAAGGGTCTATTATTTATCATTCTTCCATTACACTGTAACTTGCGTGTTTTGTACTTCTTTTGCACTTTATACTGTGTATGATTGTGTAGTTTGTGTTGTTTATGTCACACTCTTGGCCCTGGAGGAATGCTGTCTTGTTTTGACTGTTTCAGTTGCGTACGGCAGAAATGACAAATAAAAAGCTACTCTGCGCTACTTCAAGGAATGTGTATATTCAGAAGCACAAAGCCAAATTCAATGTTGTGGAGCCGAGTAGATAATTAGTTAAAAATAAAAATGGTAGGCACAAAGGGAAAGAACGTCTAACAAAAGTAATAGTCTATAGTGACTGTAGCGACTCCAAAGGAGTACAGAACATACCCACTGCTGAATGTATTATATTAAAGTACATGACACATTCAAACAAAATCGCATTAACACAGAAATAAATGGGTTTGATCTAACAAGTGTGATGGAGATGCATGCTGAGAGCAGACAAAATAGGGAACTGCATACTCCAGGATAATTGATTTTTAGAAAGGTTAGATAAAATGAAACTGGAGGAAGGGTCGCTCCCAACAGGGAACTTGAAGAACGTAGAGAGAAAGTATTTAAGCTTGGAAAATCAAGAAGTAGAATCGGTTTGGATAGATCTCAGAAACAACTAAGCACAGAAAGAACAATTCAGATTCATTTATAGCTCCCCACCCATGAATTCCAAAGAAGAAATAAGGAAATTTGAGATAGTTTTAACAATGGTAATGCAGTAATCATGGACAACTTCAGTCTTCATATAGACTGGATAAAGTAAATTTGCAGTCATAATGTGAAGGAGAAATTCATTGAATTAATTCAAAGTGATTTTCTAGATCAATACATTAAGGAAACAAATAGAGAACAAACTATTTTGGATTAGTGCTAAGTAACAGAAGTTTATTTTGAAATCTTTTAGTGAAGGAGCCTCTAAAAAAAAGTAATTATGACCATGAGACATAGCAGTAGAAGTGGACCATTTGGCTCATCAAGTCTGTTTCACTATTCAATGAGATAATGGCTGATCTGATAATCCTTAACTTCCCTTTCCAGCCTTTTTCCCATACTTTTTGATTCCCTTACTGATTAAGAATCTGGCTACCTCAGCTTTGAATGTAGATAATGATCCAGCTGTGAGAGCATTTTGCAGTAAAACATTCCACAGATTCACTACACTGTAAGAGAAGTAGTTCTTCCTCATCTCTCTCTTAAACGGACAACCCTTGCTCTGGGATTATGTCCACTGATCCAAGAGTCTCTCAAAGGGGAAGCAACATCCTTACATCTACATATTATTTTTTCGCAACCTCATTCCTTATGTGGCCTATGTTCACTTTGGTCTCTCCCTTATTTAAGTAAGTTCTTACCATCCATTTTTACAAGACTTGATGGTTTACCCTCAGCTTATTCTTTTCCTTTATCTCTTTTCTTTTTAGTCATCTCTTTGTTGGCTTTCCTAATCCTCTGGTTTACCACTAATCTTTGCCACATTATAAGGTTTTGTCAATTTCTCACTGTTCCACTTATTACTAACTCATGAACTAACAATGCTACCCCACCATTCTTTCCTTCCAGTCTGTCCTTTTGAAAAGTCACATACCTCTGAATATTCAGTATTTGTTTCCCATCTTTGATTTCCTTGTAATTGCTATATCATGCCCATTAACTTCTAATTATGCTGTTAATCGATTTATTTTGTTCAGAAAATGACATGGATTTAAGTGAAAAGAGCCATTAATTTTGCATTTTTGTCATTCCTCCCCACTTCATCCCTTATTTTTATATTTCTATGCTCTGTGCCACTCTGGATATCATTACCTCAACAGCTGCCCCACCATGCTAACATGACCTTTGTAAGCTTATGTGCTTATGTCTCCCTCCACCACATGTACACATTAGTTTAAGGCCCTTACTGCTGCCATAGTTATTGTTATGCCTTTGAAGCCCATTCTACTGAAACAGGTTCTTTCTACTCTAGCACTGATGCTAGTGCCCCATAAAATGAAAATCTGTGCTTCCCAAACCGAAGATGGAGCCAATGCACTCCACTCCTTGACCTTATTTACTCTACACTAGTTTTCCTGCGGTTCAGGTAATATTCCTGAGATTATTACCATATTGGTTCTGGTTTTTTCTTGTTAATTCTGTTTATAACTGTTTAAGTTCTTCGGGCAGAACCTCCTCTTTTTGTGCTATTAATGTTTATCGTAGCAACATGGACGACAATAATTCAAACCTTCCCATCCCACTCCCAAGTTCGTATCCAGGCTGAGCAGATTTCCTTCATCCTGACACAGTCAGCATCTCTGGCAGGCAAAGCAACCTCAGGTACTTGTGCTTACAGCTGTAGAGAATTGAATCTACCCCCATAGTTATAATGTCACCTCCCACCACTACCTTACTGTTGTCTCCCTACAGTTGAATAGTTCCCTGTCCCACGGTGATGGGGTCAGTTCATTCATCCTCCCTGCAGTCCCTGCACTCATCCACACTGTTTGCAAGAACCTCGTAACTGTAAGACTTTTGAAGGACTAAGGTTCCTTGACAGTTGTTCTTTGCCTCCCCATACCTGCTTCACCTGCAATCACACTGTCTTGTCCTCAATCACAGGCTAGTTTTTGAATGAGCTAATCTGGTTCCTAAAGCAACAGGTCCCGGTATCTTTCCCCTTCCTGATGTGGTGCAATGTCTTCAGCTAGGACTACAGCTCCTCAAGACAGATCCAAAGTTGCTTGATCCACAAACACTTGCTACTCATCTTTTCATTCTGGATGACCTTGGTAATTTATTAGAGTCATACAGTCATAGAGATGTACAGCTCAGAAACAGAACGTGCCGTCCAACTCGTCCATGCCGACCAGATATCCCAACCCAATCTAGTCTCACCTGCCAGCAGCTGGCGCATATCCCTCCAAACCCCTCCTATTCATATAACCACCTAGATGCCTTTTAAATGTTGCAGTTGTACCAGCCTCCACCACTTCCTCTGGCAGCTCATCCCATACACATACCACTCTCTGCGAGAAAACATTTCCCCTTAGGCGTCTTTTTTATCTTTCCCCTCTCACCCTAAACCTATGCCCTCTAGTTCTGGTCGCCCCCACCCCATGGAAAAGACTTTGTCTATTTATCCTATCCATGCCCCTCATAATTTTATAAACCTCTATAAGGTCGCCCCTCAGCCTTCAATGCTCCAGGGAAAACAGCCCCACCTATTCAACCTCTCCCTATAACACAAATCCTCCAAACCTGGCAACATCCTTGTAAATCTTTCCTATAGGAAGGAGACCAGAGTTGCATGCAACATTCCAACAGTGGTCTAACCAATGTCCTGTACAACTGCAATATGACCTCCCAACTCCTGTACTCAATACTCTGAGCAATAAAGGAAAGCATACCAAACGCCTTCTTCACTATCCTGCCTAACTGCGACTCTATTTTCAAGGAGCTATGAACCTGCACTCCAAAGTCTCTTTGTTCAGCAACACTTCTTAGGACCTTACCATTAAGTGCATAAGTCCTGCTAAGATTTGCTTTCCCAAAATGCAGTACCTCACATTTATCTAAATTAAACTCCATCTGCCACTTCTGAGCCCATTGACCCATTTGATCAAGATCCTATTGTAATCTGATGAATTAAACATTAATATACCTATTCTTAACCTTCATTGGAATAATCTTCATTTCACAACTATCTTATACTTAAAAAGATATTTTCAGAAAAAGAGAAACGCCGGATTAGAAACCTAAATACAAACTAACCACCTTACTTTTATTTAAAGATTAAAAATACTTAGCAATCCTACTCAGCAATCAACTGTTTTGTTTCAGCAAAAGCAACCAATTGCCTCTCCCTTTCTACTGCTTAATTCCTTGAGACGTTCAACTCTAGCACTGTATTGAAAGTCACATGATCAAGTGCTAATAATGGTGCCCATGGAGCTTATAATGAATATTATATTGTGTCTGAGATTGATTTAGTTAAGCAAAATCTTAAAGTGATCTAAACAATGTTTGCAGCACAATTTGGCTGATGCAGAATGGGAAACCAGTTAAAATTATGACAGTAGATAAACAGTGTTAAACATTTAAAGCATTACTTCATATTTCTTAATGACTATATATTCCCTTAAAGAATAAAATCCCCATTGTGTAATGTTGTTCAACTGTTGCTAATAATTGAAAGTAAAGATAGTATTAGAGAGATGATATCTAATGTGACCATAAAGAAGAATAAGCCTGAGATTGAAGGATTTTAGCAAGGGATAGCCAAGGCATTGATGGTGAATGTGAAAACCAAATACAAGACTAAATACGTTTGAAAAGAAAAGATTGGTAAAAGTAAATGTTGGTCTCTCATAGGCATGTGTATTTGAGATAGAAATTGACAGCTTTTTTGGATATTCATGCAATCAATAGTTTGGAGCTACTTCAAAGGGGTGAAGATGAAGTAGAAGATCAGCCATAAAATGAGTCAATAATGGAACAGGCTCAGTGGGTTAAATGGTTTATTTCTGTTCCTTTTCCTTATGGCTGTAACATGAAGAACAGATTAATTGTACTAAATATCCAGCCTGTATATCAACTCCATATACCTTCCTCAAGATTTATCTTTTGTTATATACACAGATGTTCTTATTCTAATTATAACACATTGGTATGCTAGGATTATAAAGTTATTTGTGATTACATATAACCAAGAAAACAAATAAAACATGCCACATTTCACTAAATTGTCCAAAGACTGTCCCCCACAGCATGATAATTTAACCAGCAACATAAACTCAAGTTTTCAATGAAATTTATGGCAACATTGTGGCAATATTCGCACCAATTTCTTGGACAATCTTACGGATGCAACTGCTGCCAAGATTCTTTGAAGGTGTTATTCACAACTGCTTTCATACAAAAGCCTTCACAAAACAAGTGGAAATCAATATAAATAAGTCGGATTCACGATCAGCAGTGAAAGTGTATCACTGATCTTCTTTCAGTCCTTCCTAATCATACATATGAAAAAAGAAATGAAGTTTTAGTCCATCGAGCCATTATTTATGCATGTTAAGCAGATTAACTACAGAAACCTGATCTTTTTAATTTTAACAATACATTTAATTTTCACAAGTACATCATGCCAGTCTTAATAGTGAAAACTTAAAACAAATTGCAAGAGGACAGCAAAACATTATCTATTCATTTAAATTGATTTCTACTTATTTTGTGAAGGCTTTTGTATGCAAGCAGTAATTAATAACACCTTCAAAGAATCTTGGCAGTAGTTGCATCAGCAAGATTGTCCGAGAAATTGGTGTGAATATTGCCACAACGTGGCCATAAATTGCTTTGAAAATTTGAGGTCTGCAGCAACACAAAAATGTTAGGCATAAATGCAGAAACATCTATTCCACCTTGTTTTCCATTGGTTGGAAATGGGTGGCATTTGGACTTTGTTCATGATCCAAGTGGGAGGAGATTGAGAAATGGTGTAAATGATTGTGGAAATTCATACAGAGTGATGCTTCAGTCAGGCTATCACATGTGATGCGTGAATGTCCTGTGAAAAGAATGATGCAGCTTGGTTCATATTCAGGAAACTTTTGGAAAGTAAATGCACATGGCACAACAAATGTTTGCAATGCTGCAGTGACTATTCAGAAAATCTAGCAAAATCCTGGAGATATTTTTACATGTCAGGAAGATTGAGCATTCTGCAGCCATATATAAATATCAGGGAGTTGGTTTTGAAATACAATATATTCCCTAGATTCAGATGACATTTGCAAAGACCTTGTATTTCACTCATGCAGTTTGGAATAATCCTAAGTCTCTAATTTTAGCAGCTTCATATTTTAATTCATAAAATAATTATTTACTAAATTTTAACTTCATCAATTTAAAATTTGGACCATATTTAGACTTAACCGCATTCAGCTTTAGAACAGCTTTTACTTTATACAAATTCATGTGAAGAAATTGTTCAGTACAATGGTAAATGTAAATGTCATCCCTAGCAGCAAGTATCTTTATATTGTTGAAATATTAGATTGCATTTAAGGCAATCAAAAGATTTATTAGTTGCCTGACTGACTGGATATTTTAGATAGCTTGGTTAAATATTTAATAACTGAGAACAATAACATAATTCAAATGGCATAGCATTTGAAAATAGGTTTGAAAATAGCAAAGTGTGATAATGCAAGTTACAGCTTGTCTTTATAACAAACAAAGTAAAAAATTTGATTTTAGTAACAATGGAATTTCATATACATTACCAAAACATTCTTTGAAAGCAAACATTTGCAGAAATACTTGTTTTTAACATTCTCTAAAGTTAACCAAGCAATCAATGCAGTATAATTCCTGTGATTTGCCCATTATACTTACGAACATTATGCTTTAGTGTTTATGTCTTGTATAATCTTTTCCCTTGCTTCAGGAATCATGGAAAAGCCATTATTCTAAACTGTCAATGGAAGTCAGAAAGCAAGTAGGCATGCTCCCAGGACTCTGACAATACTACATGTCTTCACAGGGTTAAATATACAGAGGGAATATTCACAGGCTGTTGAAGGAGGCATGAGAATGTGGGAATATGCAAGACATGTTGCCGTGTTCCTGCATCTGGCAGAATTCCTGTGATTGCAGGAGGACCTTTTTCGATCTATTGATTTGGTAATTAAGGTGTGGTAGTTTTGTTAAGAGGCCAATTATTAGTTGTTTGTACACAATTCCAAATTTATCACCTATGTAACATATTTACTGAACTGGCAGTAATTTGCCAGGGTCATATTGTTGAATGCAAAGCCGGAAGTGATTTTTCAGTGAAACAAACAAATTGGTAAGACTTTGATTAGTTACAGAATGGGTGGCCAGGTGGGAGAACTACTGTTCCTTCCGTGAATGCTTTCACTGCTTGACAGATGATTGTGAATCTCATGAAATTCACTTCACCTGGAACTTTACTACCTTGCTGTCTGCCTTCATTGTGGTATGGGGCACTTCATGCATCTTTACAGCAGCAAAGACCATATCACACCAACTGCTTCAGCAGGAGTACCACCAGCAATCAGACCAACTGTCTCTCCTTCCATAAAGGGCGGCATGGTGGCACAGTGGTTAGCACTGCTGCCTCACAACGCCAGAAACCTGGGTTCATTTCCCACCTCAGGCAACTGTCTGTGTGGAGTTTGCACATTCTCCCCGTGTCTGCATGGTTTTCCTCCAGATGGTCCGGGTTCCTCCCACAGTCCAAAAATGTGCAAGCTAGGTGAATTGGCCATGCTAAATTGCCCGTAGTGTTAGGTGAGGGGGTAAATGTAGAGAAATGGGTCTGGGTGGGCTGCTCTTCAGAGGGTCGGTGTGGACTTGTTGAGCCAAGGGCCTGTTTCCACACTGTAAATAATCTAATCTTCTCTTATTATACCTCAGCATCAGTACTGTAGGAGTTCTAGGTTTGCATGGTAGCTCATTGCTAACATCTGTTATTTCTTGGGACAAAACCTTCTTCCCAGTGGAGCAGTTGGGCATGCATTGCCAATAGTTGACCAAGGTGCCTATCACTGTCAGCTATCTGACAACTGTTTCTGAATGGCATTTCTTTCTTTTCATATAAGCATTGATACGATATAGTGTGGCATAAAGTTGAAGACTTGACCAATACAAATAAAATGAAACACACATGCAAATATTAGTACATAAGGCCCTGACATATGACATTGTTACTGTATCATTCCAACTGTTTAAAACAATAGATATGCACAAATTGTGTCCAATTGCTTTTCATATTGGTGGCACCATTCCAATTTTGCAAGAGCACAGGGCCATTCTAAGTGGTGAAGTGCCTTGGTTTTACAGCACCATGATCAGGTAACGTACTGACTTGTGGAAAATGTATTTACCAGCAGTGAGGATTGAGTGCAAATTAAATGTTGGTTATTTTAAAATTCCCAGACTATTAATTGGCATATTATAAATCTATTGAAGAAAATCACACATGTGTAATGAAATAATAAATTAATTTATACATTTTTGCTCCTGGGGAGTCAGTTCTTATTGTGCTCACAGATTCAAATGTAGCAAAATACTGTAAATGCTGGCAAACTGAAACACACATAGAAATCCTGGAGAATCAGCAGATTCAGCACCATCCGTGAAGAGAGAAACAGGTTGAATATTTCGAGTCTGATATGACTCATCTTCAGAACTTTGATTAGAATTGAAAACTTTTTTTAAAAAAACAGTACTAATAGTTCAGTTACAAACAAAACAACTTTCAGTTCTTTGTCTCTTGAGAAGCTGGGCTGGTCACCAATGTAACTTTGTCCGAACATGTTATGTTGTAAAAAGCTTTAAAGTAACAAACATATGAACTGCAGAAGTATTTTCAGGGAATACGTTGTAAAATATTATTTCTGTCTATCATAGTGATAGAAGGTGTCATCAGCAGTGCTATCAAGTCACACCTGCTCAGCATTAACCTGCTCAGTGATGCCCAGTTTAGGTTCCACCAGTGTGACTCAGCTTCTGACCTCATTACAGCCTTGGTTCAACCATGGACAAAAGAGTTGAATTCCAGAGGTGAGATGTGAGTGACAGCCCTTAATATCAATGCTGCATTTAACCAAGTATGGCATCAAGGAGACCTGGCAAAACCGGAATCAATGAGTACCAGAGGGCAAACACTCTCCTAGTTGAAGTTATAGCTGGCATACAGGAAAGATGATTGTAGTCATTGGTGGTCAGTTGCCTCAGCTCCAGGATATCTCTTCAGGAGTTCTTCAGGGCAGAGTCTTAGGCTCAACCATCCCTTTAGCTGATTCATCAGTGACTTTCTCTCCATCTTAAAGTCAAAAGTGCAAATGTTCACCAATGATTCCACAATGTTCAGCACCATTTGCAACTCCTCAGATACTGAAGTAGTTCATGTTTGAATACAACAAGAGCTGGACAACATTCAAGCTTGGGCTGACAAGTGGCAACAAACATTTGTGCCACATAAATGGCAGGCAATAACCATCTCTAATAAGTGACAATCTAACTACTGTCCCTTGATATTAATTGGTGTAACCTTCATTGAATTCTCCCACTACCCACATCCTTGGGGTTACCATTGACTAGACAATCAGCTCGACTTGCCATATAAATACAGTGATTACAAGAGCAGGTCAAAGGTGAGGAGTACTGCAACAAGTAACTCACCCAAGGACTCCCCAGAGTCTGTCCACCATCTACAAGGCAAAAGTCAAGGATGTAATGGAGTACTCCTCACTTGCCTGGATGGGTGCAGCTCCACCAACACTCATGAAGCTTGACACCATCCAGCAGAAAGCAGAATGCTTGGTTGGCACTACATCCACAAACATCCACACTCTCTTCCACCAACACTCAATAGCAGCAATGCATACTATCCACATGATACACTGCAGCAATTCATCTAAGATCCGTACACAACATCTTCCAAACTCACAGCTACTTCTATCTAGAAGGACAAGGACAGCAAATATATGGGAACGTGACCACCTGCACATACCCTCAGGCCGTTCACTATCCTGACTTGGAAATGTATTGCTGTTCTTTCACTGTCTCTGGGTTAAAGTCCTGGAATTCCCTCCCTAAGAGCATTGTGAGTCTATCTACAGCATATGGACTGCCACGATTCATGAAGGCAGCTCACCACCACCTTCTCAAGGTCACCTAGAGACATGCAATAAGTGCTGGCCAGGCAGCAACACCTGTATCCCATGACTGAATAAAAAAAGTCAATAAGTGTAATGAAGTCAGTGATATTATGACCGATGTGTCCTTGATATTATGGGGTGTTGCCCTTGTTTCTGTTTGTGAATCTTAACCTTTTTTGGCTAAGTGTAAGTTGTATCCAGTTTTTTAGAAGATTTGTTACCTCGAGGCTTAGTGAGATTTCTCACCATATCATATTAACTCATTTTATTAAGCTACCTACCCCACCACTATGGCACCCTTTCAACCAATTCCATCTCCATTTACTACTTAGCATTTCCAGAAGAAGTGCCACTTAGCAGATAACCATTGACTGACCAGCATCCCTGGCATCTATGCCATCTTTAAAAGGCTACTGTGCACCCCAGATGAGTAGTGGCATTCTGAAGTTGCCTATTTGGTGATAGACGTTCATTTTAAAGCTGTCAGAGAAGGGGAAAGTGGCACCATGATTCTCCAACAGGTATTTGGAGGTCCTTGTTGGCAGGATAGTACAGAACAGGGCATTCACTTGATGAGGATTTGCACAGGAAGCCATGCCACCAGACCTTGGCAGCATGGTCTGAGGTCACCAGCCAGGTCAATGCAATAGCCTAGAGGGACAGTCAACACTGTCAAAGGAAAGTTAATGATCTTTTCCAATCCTCCAGGATAAGGACCACATTCTTCTCTCTGCTTCCTCAAGCTTTCACTGTCTCTGTGGTTGCACCAAATCTCATGCTATGTCACTCTCACTATTGCCTACAGCATCTTTCCTCACTCACTCTCATTTCCCCCAACTTTGCAGACCACAAACGCTGCATGGCCTCTGCACTGCCGACCCACTTGCTGGAAGCACATCACCTCTTTTCAACCACCTGCACCAACAGCACAAACAGCAATGCCACCCACTTTCCTCGCTATCAATCCCTCCCTTTCTCCATTCCAGGAGAAGACAACCCATAAATGGTTCTCAATTCCACACACACAATGAGGAGAGAGTCCTGTCTCTTGCAGGAGAAGACCAGACCTACTCCTGTGGGAATGCCGAGTCATCCATGCTCTGCCAACCAGGTCAGTGACTTTCATTGTACACCACCTCGAACGATTTGGTACAGTACCTTCTCTCCTTTGTGCCCACAACTACCAAGAGGATGGCTCTGGCCTGCTTCCTTGAGCCCTGAAGAAAAGAGTTCTGAGGCTTCAGAAAAAGTATTAGCAAGACTGCCTACAGGACACCTTGTGGTGTCCCTAGACTGCTATTGACAATTGGTCTTGAGTTACATTGCTGGGACCCCTTGACTGATGAGTACCTCTAAGGACTTTGGTGTGGGCTAATTCCCTAAGACTTAAAGACATGACTGTCTACTTACTTCACATGCAATATGTTGGCTGGGTAAGCTGCTGGTACATGGTCTGGATTGTACAGCAAATGTATGCACACTCGACTGAGGAGCGCTGACCAGAATGGCAAGCTGCCTGGATGTTGTGTGACCATGCTCATAGTCATGTCAAGGCAAGGCATGGATACTGCAAGCATCCATAGACTCATCGGAGAATTATAGAATCCCTACAGTGTCAAAGCAGGCCATTTGGCTAATCAAATCCACACTGCCCTTCTGAAGAGTATCCCTCTTAGACCCACCTGTTACTCTATCCCTGTAACCCTGCATTTCCAATGGCTAATCCATCTAACCTGCACAGCTTTGGGCTGTGGGAGGAAACCCACGCAGCCACAGGAGGAATGTGCAAGCAGTTGCCAGAGGAATCAAACCCACTGTGAGGTGGCAGTGCTAACCACTGTTCTACCCACGTAGGCTCAAATGAACAAAGAGCAAGCAAGTAGTTCTGTGATACAGCCTGGTCCAGTCCGTGAGCTGGGTTCCTGATCCTGTACAAAAAGTTTCCATGCTGCAACCTTTCAGTGCTAATTGCTGATGCATTCTGTAGTGCAAGTCTGTGCTTGCTATGCATCATGAAAGCAGAGCAGTGAGGTGCCACAAGATCTTGAGGGGTTTGTAGAAATTGGATGCCAGTGTCAGTGCGGGTGCATGGCTGGTGCCATGGGTCATGCTATGAGATACTGTTGCGTTGTGAGCCACGTAGAAGTTCTTCACTGCCAGCAGAGAACTGAAGTCACCAGGCTTCACGCTGGGAATTCTCATTGCCCAGTTTGCTCATGGTAGGTGGTAGGGAGGGATGCTGCATATTAATAAGGCAAAATGTGCAGTTAATACGCAACAGTACCTCCCCAGTGAAAGCCTCACGTCAATATCTGGAGCTTAGTTAAAAGTTGCAGTGAGTTGCTCCTGGCATCGAGCAAGGGTCTGCTGAACATCTTATGCAATTCTGCTGCAATTATTATTATGGCCCATCAGGCCCCCACAAGATTGTGACCTGCATCTTCTTCCTTGTACCAGACAGAAAAACGTAAGTTACAATCTAACAAGTCACTCATATTTTAATGTAGAAGCTATGTGAAACCTGGGGGGACTTAATACATTTTAGCACTGCCAAGTTTCTCCATGGATCGGGCATAAAAAGCAATGATTACTAAAGAATGCTTTCATGTTTCTACATGATGTACTTGGAGTTGTTGCCATGGTTTTGTTGGGGTTGGTTGTAGAGGTGCAGGAAATAGTTTTATATGTTTCATTGAACACATAAGCTGCACTTAGTTTTTTACATGATTTGTTTTTGTAGGAACGTATTATTGGTCACCACATAATCACTGATTTACAGTGGCTTGAGGAAGGGGGCCAACGCCGAAAACAAAAACCATAAAAATAAAGAAAAGGACTAACACCTGATCATAAGATCAAACAGAGCACTTGTGGTAGATCCTTCCTTTCATTCATTGGTCTCTTGATCCCCAGTGGATCTGCTGCTTTATTTTTTATCATCTTATATATATGGAAGGAGACAATTGATGGGAATTCAGCCTTGCAAAAACACTTGGTGCTTCCCTCCTTATATCAGGGTGTGCTGGGCCTTGCAGGAGAAGTTTTATTTGTTCTCATTTTCAGCACCCACTATATCTTGCCAGGGCAGTGCATAGATTAGGAAGTACTACTTCTGAGCCTTAAAAGGCAGCTTACATTATGGACTTGGCACTCTAGTCCAATCTGTGGGTGCTAAGGAGTTTGATTTTCCCCATCTGCATCGCTAGTTCCCAAGGTTATTTTGAAAAGAAAGGAGCTAGTAGGAAAAAGAGTGTGCAACCATATGGAGTGGCTTAAGACTCAAGTTGCCAGAATGATCAAAGTTTATAACATTTTGTCATTTTGGGAACTGGTTTATATAGAAGAGGTACATGGGGTTTTGATTTTCAGTGTCATCGAGTCATGGAGTCATAGAGATGTACAGCGTGGAAACAGACCCTTCGGTCCAACCCATCCATGCCGACTAGATATTCCAACCCAATTTAGACCCACCTGCCAGCACCCGGCCCATATCCCTCCAAACCCTTCCTATTCATATACCCATCCAAATGCATCTTAAATGTTCCAATTGTACCAACCTTCACCACATCCTCTGGCAGCTCATTTCATACACATACCACCCTCTGCGTGAAAAAATTGCTCCTTAGGTATCTTTTGTATCTTTCCCCTCTCACCCTAAACCTGTGTCCGCTAGTTCTGGACTCCTTGACCCCAGGGAAAAGACTTTGTCTATTTATCCCATCCATGCCTCTCATAATTTTGTAAGCCTCTATAAGGTCACCCCCCAGCCTCCGACGCTCCAGGGAAAACAGCCCCAGCCTGTTCAGCCTCTCCCTGTAGCTCAGATCCTCCAACCCTGGCAACATCCTTGTAAATCTTTTCTGAATCCTTTCAAGTTTCACAGCATCTTTCTGATAGGAAGGAGACCAGAATTGCATGCAATATTCCAACAGTGATCTAACCAATGTCCTGTACAGTCGCAACATGACCTCCCAACTCCTGTACTCAATACTCTGAACAATAAAGAAAAGCATACCAAATGCCTTCTTCACTATCCTATCTACCTGTGACTCCACTTTCAAGGAGCTATGAATCTGCACTCTGCTGTGAAGATATGACCTGTTTCTTTTAAAGAAAAGATCAGAAAGTTAGAAAGATAGCCAGTCAAAGAAACAATGTGTCTTAAGTTGAGTAACTCAATAAGCTGCATGGTGAGATAATTGCTGCTTCTTGTGGACTTGAGTTTTTATGATTCATAGAAAAGATAAATGTCAGGGGCCACAAACTGTTTGAGTTCAGAAAAAAAAATGACCCATACCAGTAGAAGGGAAAATTAGTTTTTGGCAGCCTCCAGACCATGCAAGCTGGAAAGAAGTCTGAAGCTGTTTTAGCAAAGTAGTCAAAATCAGAAAGAAGCCAGTGAGCTGTCATGTTTATGTGTGTCAGGGGAGTCAGAGAGACTCATATATGGTGAATATGAGAAAGACACAGACAGAAAATGCTTGTAACTTCATTAATTGAGCAAGAAATTTTAAAGTGAGTAAATTTTATCAGTGGTACTTCACTGGGATTGAGTGTCTGGAAAGTTTATAACTGAGAAAAAGAGTTGAAAGTTCCTTCAACTTTCAACTTTTTCAACTTTTTGAAAGATAAGATCTGTCAAAATTGCCTCAGAAATAGGTAAAATTGTTTCTTTTATGTTTAATCTATGTTTGTTTGTTAAAAAGTACATTGAGTATATTCAATGACAAACCACCACGGTAACCAAATTGTTGTCAATAAGTTCAGATTCTAATTTGGAATCTGACTTGTCCAGTATTACAATCAACTGAGATCAGAACAATCCTCAGTGTAATTATTATGATCCTATTTATGACATGTCTAAATAGTATGACTTTTCTGTAGAGACAAATATGGGTTGTAAAAGTATTTGTAGGTTTCTAATTTACAGATCAGTTTATATCAAATGTTTGGCAAAGAGACTACTGAATATATGTTTTCCTTAAATAATAAAGGGAAAACAAACTGATTGCATCCTGAAGGTTGAAACAGTTGTTTCACACTCCCATAGTCACAGCTTCAGTTTTTATACTTCTAATGTGTTTTGTCAACTCCTGACTGGGCCTCCCAGTGGGACATTTCCCAAAAGCAGGGACTAAAACTGAAAGAGTGCAGCTAATGTGTCACTGAGCACAGAGTGGTATAGGATTGCAAAAGGTGATACTCAAGGGACTGAGTCGATTGATGGCCTGGCACAAAGTGGGAAAATCAATAGAAAATATGACTGTATTATCGGTTCAGTGTGCAGCAAAGACAATTCACATCTATATGCAGAAGGAATGCCAACCCATCAAAGCAATTCAAATCACTATCTATTTTGCAATCTCATCTGCTCTCCATCCTGAGAACGAATTCATTATGTCTCTATTCGCATATTTGTCAGGCATCATACAGTAACGTAACTTTCCCTGGGCAGAGAAATGTGCAGCACCATTCTCTGTCCAACAGCTGCTAGTGGCACTGGTAAGTCCTCTTCAGCCAAGTTTGAATCATTGAAGCTATTTCTCATTACTATGGACAGAATAAATGGAGTGAAATGGAAGAAGCTACAAATTTGAACAGCTGTTGAGTCCATAGATGTTGCTGCTCAGTTTGTTATTCTCAGCATTCACTTTGAGATGTAATATCAAGGTGAGGGAGAATTCAAGAGGTTGCAAGAGTGAAGGAAACAAATAAAAAAAAGGCACTTAGGAGATTCAATCTTTTCAAAGATATACAGTCCTTTTAACAGTCATTTGGAAGGAACACATCCATCTTTCTGTGACCAATCTTGCCGACTCCCAAGGCCTTTTACTACTTTCCATTCCAAAAGGTTTTATATCATAAATATGACAACTTAGTAATCCAAAAAATGTATTCAGCACTAAATTGCCCTTTCCTGACCAGCTAATAAAAAGACCTTGTTATCCACAGTCACAGCCTTTTTAAAAATCAAATATCAACCATATAAGAACGAGTACCTGTCACACTGATGAGCATTATTAATTAATTTTAGTATCTCAGCTTCCACTGTATACAATTATTAAAATCCAATTTCTTACAGCTGTTTGAACCCCAAATGCTTGATGAGCGTACACCATGTTTTAACCCAATTAAACAATGACTTCATCTGTAAATATTTTGAAGCCTTCAGAAATTAAAGAAAGCAAAACCTATATTTAATAAACTCTCATCTATTTTTCATGCTATGTCAGAATAATTTATGAACAATACCTCCCTCAGCATTTGGCATATAACTGAACACTGATTTACTTTGCTCCCTACAGTGTAAAGTATGACTCCTTATACCTAACAATTAAGAGGTTTCTCTGGTTATTAGAGGACTAAGAGAAGGTAGCTAAATTAGATTGCATAAATCATTGTATTTAGTCTATGGAAAGCCATGTCTTGTAGTTGAGGAAAATATTGTCTCAAAAATATTTGATCTAGTATTTGGAAGTAGTGGAGTGGGCTGTGTATTATCGACCAAAGCAGGTAGTGAAGGCACAGTTTAACATTCTGCTGTATTAATGTCTGTCAATGTCACATGGCAGTCATAAGTTAAAAGGCCATTCTCCTCAGTCAGCTGGAATATTTTACATAAAGGTTTTTATATTTAGTAAAATCATCTTGAAACTGTTTCAACCTTTAAAGTCAGAACATTCAACTCTGAACTGGCAGGCTTAGCATGGATTTCAATTACTGAAGTAGATTCCACTCTGACAACAACCAGTGTATATCTATATAGCACTCCTAATGTCACGAAAAGGTCCCGAAGCACTTCATAGGAACAATATAGTGAAACAAAATTCAATACTGAGCTGCAGGAGGTAATACTAGGATAGGTGACTAAATATTTGACTGGAAGTGATACACTTTTTAAAATCTATTAGTTGAACCCATTTTATAATACTGCAGAATGACTCATTATTGATATTGAGAATGTTGACAGTGTTGGCTTATACAGTAGCAACATACTTTCATTTCGACATTTGCAAAATATCAACAGCAACTGTATTAGATTGAAATGGAGTGTGATATTTTTACTTTATTCGTGACTTCACTATGTTCCTAAATAGAAGTACTAATCTTTTATAATACTTGCTTTAATATGATACGTGTTATGATCTTTGTTTATAGATCCAGACCTTTTACAGTATTGTAAGGCAAATTATCTGATGTACAGTAACAAAAGCACAAAAGATTCATTCAGGTGCTAAGTGTTTCCTTTATGCTTGGATAAATTGGTAACACAACAGAAGAGTCAAAGCAACTCAATATATATTCAACCGGGAGTTAAATGTTTAATAATATCTCAACAAATTGTTGCATGAGTGAAGAACTGGATGAAGGCAGTAGGTGGGTCACCTTGACAGCCTGTGTGCTATCTGAAAGAGTGCCAGTCTCTGTTCTGCAGCATATTTTTCACTCCAGGGAAAATACAGTCATCATATGGTCCTTCTTATTTCATCTCGGTATTCTCAGGCATTTTAAAAGTTCCCAAAACAATCTCACCCTTTGTAATTAGCTTTCTTGATTGTGCACAAAACAATTGAGATTATTTGAATTAATATATGTCTGATCTGTGGATATTATTATCAAATAAGTTATGCATTCAAATATAGAGTTATTTCATCTAAATTTGTTTAATATGTTCGTGCTAACCTTTACTAACATTTGACTGGAATAAGTTGTCCAATAACCTTACTATTTTAAGAGTAGAATTTTTTTAAAGATGCTATTAGTGTTGCTGATGCCCTTTCAAGATGTCAGTGGAGCACCGTAATTTGACTGCACAGGCCAGAGAAGTGAAAATAAGGCCATGGTAGAATGGCCCTGTTACAGAAAACTGTAAGGACAAAATAACTGAGGAGGACAAAATCACATGCTTTACATTTCTCTAACTGCAGTCTCAGTTGGAGACAGCACGGTGGCACAGTGGTTAGCACTGCTGTGTCAGAGACCCAGGTTCAATTCCCGTCTCAGGCAACTGTCTGTGTGGAATTTGCACATTCTTTTCGTGTCTGTGTGGGTTTACTCCGGGTGCTCCGGTTTCCTCCCACAGTCAAAAGATGTGCAGGTTAGGTGAATTGACAACGCTAAATTGCCCATAGTGTTAGGTGTAGGGGAATGGGTTTGGGTGGTTTCATCTTCGGAGGGTTGGTGTGGACTTGTTGGGCCGAAGGGTCTGTTTCCACACTGTAAGTGATATAGTCTAAAAAAAAGAATGGTTTTATTACAAGAAGATTAGCCCAAATCAATCCTCTAATTTTTAGTTAGTGTGAGCATTTGCAATTGGCATCACTACTGAGTTGTAGCTGGAAAAACAGGGTGGCACAATGGCTTAGTGGTTAGTGCTGCTGCCTCACACTGGGACTTGGGATCAATTCCATCCTCAGGTTAAAGTCCGTTCACGATCCACATCCATGAACACCAACTAGCCATGAAACAACACAACCAGCTATCCTTAGTAGCCACACACTCAGATGACAAGCAACATGAGTTTGACTGGGACAACACTACTATTATAGGACATGCTAAACAGAGAACAGCCAGGGAATTCCTAGAGGCATGGCATTCATCCACAGATTCAATCAATAAGCACATCGACCTGGACCCAATACACCGGCCACTGCAGCGGACAGCTGGAACTGACAACCAGAAGCGGCAGATACAGATCACTATAAATGCGGGCGGAAACATCACAGAAGCGCTTCACAGGATGCTGCCAAGCACTGAGGATGTCACCTAGACAGGGGACGAAACGTATGCAACATGAATGGCCTGTTTCCACACTAAGAATTCTATGAACTTGCAACAAATTCCATGGAAATAATAGAAGTCATCAATGTCCTAATTTTTCTATGTCTTTTGGGAGTGTTGTATAAAATTACTGACCAGGCAACATTATATAACAAATTTGAGTTTAAATTCTAAATTCGAATAGCAATTATGTTGCTTTCTTGAACTGTCTCTGATGATACCTGGTTGTGATTCGAAAGAAATAACTCACTCTATCATTCACCATTGGTTCAGTATAAGACCGTTTTCAGACTCCAGATATTGGTTTAGAATTATAAGCAATGAAATAGAAAATGAGATAAGGATTGCATTTTCAAAATGCTCCACCTCTTGGATTGCTCACTCTAATATGCATGAAAAGTTAAAGATTGACTTTTTGAATGCAGGATTTCATTAAACTTGTTTAATTAGATTTACAATTTGTATCACTTCATTATCATGGGAGAGTCATGATACTTAATTTATCTGTGCAATAATTGTTTTCAATTTATTTGTTTAATTTAGAAATGTATTGTGTGCATTCACATTCATTGAACCACAAAATATTACAGCACTGAACAATTTAATTTAACATGTAGATTGTGCCAGTATTTTGATATATTGGTGATGATGAATTTAATTCTCCGACCCATTTCTAATATCCATTAATATTCTACTTTTTAGAGTCACTATCATATTCTTATTTGAGAGTTGCTGTTGGCACAGTGGCAATGCCTCTACCTCTGGGCTAGAGAGTCCAGGCTGTAGTCCAAACTGCATGGAGATGTAATATAACATGTCTGCTTTCATTCATTTAATTTTTCTTACTAATTCCAGTTTCAAGAACTTTATTCAAAAGTATTTTTTAAAGTCAAATATAAATTCCACAGACATCTTAAAGAAACTGATATTATTGCTTTCTGCACAGCTTTAAAGGTCATTGCAGCCCCACCAAAGTAATTAGTTCTGCATGTCCTTACTGAAGAATCTTGAAATATTATTGATCAGATCATCCCACATTCCTGAGAATACAATAACTACTTATTTAGTATAGCACCTTTAATGTAATGAAGCATCGCAAGGTGTTTTGTAGGAGTATAAAACAAGATTGACACTGAGCTAAAAACGGGGAGATCAGACCAATACATTCAACTGGTCCTCATGATCTAGCCTTCGGAAGCTCAAAAATACTCTACTAGCTTATAACTGCAATTCATCATCCCTGGTAATATCTATTGACAAATCACTTTGTAGATATTGTGAATAATACCTTTTTTCTTCATCTCAGTAATGATTATAGTGGTAAAATAAATATTTGCATTTATCTATGGGTTTCAGGCATCATCAAAATATCTCAATGTGCTGCATTGTATTGAAATTAGATGGTGGACTTTGCCACTCCTTGGAGTGATATGGGCAATGGTGCCAAATCTGGGAAATAAAGCAAAAACAAAATATCTCAGAATCTCAACATAAAGAAAAAAAAAATCCAATTTTCTCCTTACTCATAGTGATTACCTTAGTTCCATTCCTTCCACTTATAGCCTAACTCACCTCATTTTTATGCAGCGTCCAGTTCTCTTCTCCTTTCTCATGGAATGAGACAATGCTAATTCCTGGCACGAAAGTCAGAGCAGTTCCCTGATGGTAGAAGCTTCCAGCTGGCTTCTCTGGACACTTGGATAACTGTCTTCTTTGCAACATCTCTGAATATTTCTTGATACCATTCTCCTCCATTTAGTCAGCAACAGCAAACCATCAACTTCTTCATGTCATCTTGCCTGCTCACACTCCACGCAGTCATTCAGACTTAATGCTAGACCTCAGGGACACTTACAGCCTGTGTGCTTCTGCTAGGTTACTTTGCACACAGGGGCACAAAAGCACCACATGCATCTTTAGAGTATGCCACTTTGTACTTACTTGGAGGCTACCTACCCCAGTGGCTTGTATTTTACTTTAGCACAGTGGGAGAGGCAGGCAGCTTGCTATAGTCAGGAACATTGATAAGTCAAAGAAGCAGACATTTTTTTTTCATCACTGGGGGGAGACAGCATTAAGCCTGCAAAGTGTGCTATCGGCTCATGCTACACACACATCGCATGAACTTCAACCAAATGTCTGTGTCTGAAATTGAAAGAGGAGCCCTCATTGGGATCAATGTGGATTATGTTCAGCCAGGACTACCACCATAGTCAGTCAAGGGGAACATCCAATTCCAGTCCAGAGGTTGACCACAATTAGTCAGTCACTTAATTCTATCAAAGTCTGAGTCGTAGAGTTATACAGCACGGAAACAGATCCTTCAATCCAACTAATCCATGCCGAACATAATCCCAAACTAACCTAGTGTCACCTGCCTACTCTGTCCCATATCCCACCCCAAACCTTTCCTATTCATGCACCTATCCAAATGCAGTCCAAGCCATGGTCAGTCCTGCAAGTCAAAATAACTCTCCAGCAAGTACAGATGGATCAGAGAGGATGCTATGAAGGTATTAGTCTGGGGATCTCAAACTGTAAACTTTTCAGAGCAAAGGGAGAGACTGTGTATGAACTAAGTGGATGGATGACCAGTTAATGGTGATGTAGAAGCAGGAGATGTGATGAGATATCCCCACTGAGTAAATTGGAAGTGCAGAGGCCAGAAGGTTTAGTAGTTTGAGAGTTTGAGTGAGAACCAGTGGATGGATATATTGCATGCAGTTGTAGAACATATGCCTTGGTGAAATGTGTGTACAATGGCAGAGTTAATGGTGGCTCTGTAAGTTTGAAGTCCTGAAGAAGGGTTACACCTGAAACTTTGACTTCTCCACCTCCTGATGCTGCCTGGCTTGTTGTGTTCTTCCAGCCTCCTGCTTGTCTACCTTGGATTCCAGCATCTGCAGTCTCTTTTTGGTCTCTGTAAGTTTGAGATAGCAGAGATATTGGTGGTAGTCATCCTTGCAGAGTACAGAAGATCATTAACCTTTTCTCTGTGCACTACATTTCACCGATAACACTACTAACCCAATTCGACATCCCGGTTCAGGCTGCATGGGTCTGGTGACAAGGCCACCTTTGCCAGTCAGCAAGATGGAGCATTGCCCTCCTATCTTCCACACCATCTACCAGCATCTTCAGTGACAATGATCGAGGAGCTATCTTGCCCTTCTGCAGGTTTGGGGATAGTCTCAAGAGTTCCTGGCAGCAGTGAGAGCTTATGCCTCTCCAGCTTTGCGATTCCATGAAATGAAGAATGGGAGATTGTTTGAGGAAAACCACCAATGGGCCATAGTACACTGCACACATGAATCTCCACTTAAAAAAATACTTTGTCTCGTACAGCAGAAGGCCATTGTGCTGTGCGGACAATTTAAAAGAGCTTTACAATTAGTTCCACGTTCATGTTTTTTCCACAAAGTCATTTCATTTGAAGCATGTTTTCAGTTCTCTTTAAAATGTTCAATTTTCACCCACCTTTTCAGGCCGTCCATTTTAGATCACAGCAACGTGAGTGAAAATAAATGCTGCCTTTGTTTCTTTATCAGTCAAATTAAATTTATTAGTTTTGGTTACTGATCGTTTTGCTTGGAAGCAGCTTCTATTTATCCATCAAACATTCAGGATTTTGACCACCTCTCCTAACTTCCTCTATTCTGCAGGGAAAATGCTACATTTTCCAGTATTTTTACTTTAATGAAGTCTGTCATCCCAGGTAGCATTCTGGGAAATGTCTTGCGCACTGTGCCTAACACATGAACATATTATCTGCACTGAGGCACCCCAGAACTGAATGCATTACTCCAGGTCTGACCTAACCAGAGTTTTATAAAGGTTTGAGATCCCTGTATTTTATTCTATTTTTCTAAAAATTAAGCTCAGCTTCCCATATAATCACAAAATATTCTAGAAGCGTGAAATCTGAAATAAATACAGAAAATACTAGAAATACTCAACAGGTCAGGCAATAACTGTGGAGATGAAACATCATTAAGATTTCATATTGATGATGATGCTTCATCAGAATTAATTCATAGCTGGAAAACACCGATAATATACATTTATCATGTTAGGGTTGATGATAGTCATCACCCACCATGTTATTAAGTATAATATGGTGCAACATTTAACATTTTCAAAATCACACGTCAAATCTAAGAGGTTGGCTTCGCTATAGCACTCCCAAGAAAATGAACATGCAGCTTTAGCACCATTAACTGCTTCAACTGCTGAACTAATCAGTTCAGCTTTATCAGTACCTGCAGGTTTAAAATGGCTCTTTCTAAATTCGTAATTGAAGCTGTCATTACCAAAACTACTTTTTACTGACATAAAAAGAGGGAACTGACCTTAAAAGAGTACATTTTCACATTTAGTCTTTTGTGAAGCTTAAAACATGAAAAGAATTTCTCGAATTATCTGAGTGGAGTTATATGGGTAAATGGTGCTACCCCAAGGATGCTTCACTTGAATGGTTATTTCACAATGAAATTTCATGAGATGCACGCTCCTTTTGTTAGTAGCTTCATGCAGAAGGTGGAAGAAAGGTTTACCATTTAATCAATTTATGATGTTATTGCAAATGGAACAAGGTTTAAAATAGCCTGCAGTTTAAATTGATGTGGTCCGGTAGCATGTCCATGATCAGGGCGTCCTTTTCAATGATTGCGAAAGCACAGATGCTCATTATAAATAAGGTATAAAAGCAGTGTCACCAAGGAGCTATAGTGTTAAATCAAGCAGCATGGAAATGTGAGATAGCTCTCAAAAAGAGATAAAATGCTCAATGCAATTACTGTCAGGGAACACCTTAAAAGCAAGTGGCAGATTTATATTTCTGAAAAGGTACTAAACAATTCAAACACTCATTAAAAAATCTGACCACACATAGATGTTATGATTATTCAATGAACAGAAATAAAATTGAATATTTCAAAACTTCATTTGTATTGCTGGTTTTCTTTTTGGATTTCATTTTGAAATCAAACCCTTTCAAATTATACCTTTGCTGTATGTGATTATTCTTGAAAAGTGGTGCTAATTCATTGTTTCTTTCTCAATTTATAGACATAGAATTCTATTTCCATGATCCACCAAATGCTAAAATTCCAAGTAAAGCATGTAAGAATGACTAATGCAATCCACACTGTTATAATGCTGAGGAAAATTGTCACAGGCCTTGTTCACAATTTCTTCCTAATCTGAAAACTGTTTTTCAACAAGAGAATTAACACAGCAAGTGAACAATTGAAGTGGAGTAAAGACCACGACCAGATCAATAATGATCTTATTAAATAGTGGAACGGATGGAAGAAATAAACAGTGTACTCATAGAATCATGGAATCTTAACAATATGGAAACAGGCCATTCAGCCAATCGAGTCCATATTGACCGTCTGAAGAACATCCCATCCAGATCCATCCTCCTACTCTATCTCTGTAACCCTACATTTCTCATGGCTAGTCCACCGAGTTTGCACATCCCTCTACACTATGGGCAATTTGACATGGCTAATCCACCTAGTTTGCACATCCCTATACACTATGGGCAATTTGGCATGGCCATTCCACCTAACCTGCACATCTTTGGACTCCTGCTCCTACTTACTATGTTCTTATTTAAAAATGGAAATAAAGCTGTGCACAGACTGGCACAATTGGATAAGACTGAATATGATGCACCATTTGTTTGTGGCTTCACGAATAAATATAAATTGCAATTTAGTGTCAACTGTGGCTCAATCAACAGAACTTTTGGCTCTAAAGCATCATATTTTGGTTCAAGTGCCAGTCCAGAGATGGTGTTAACTAAATGCATATTGTTGTTAATTCAGAAAAATCTTAAGTTCTGTTCATTTGCGCAAGATTAATTTCTGAGATATTTGTTGTATTTTGCAGATACTTTTTAAGCATATCTCTGAGAACTGTCTGTCAAAAAGTGAATTAAGTATGGAATATTTCAGCAGAATTTGAATATTATTAGAATAAAGTTAAACAAAATTGTCAACCTCTAACAGACAATTTGGTCATTTTAGAATTGGCTCCATTTGGGTCGAAAGTGTGGCACTGGAAAGGCACAGCAGGTCAGGCAGCATCCAAGGAGCAGGAGTTCCCTATGAAAGGCTTTTGCCCGAAACATCACATCTGCTGCTCCTCAGATGCTGCCTGACCTGCTGTGCTTGTCCAGTGCCACCCTTTTCAATTCCCATCTCCAGCATGTGCAGTCCTCACTTTCTCCAAGACTCCATGTGCTCTGAAGTTGCCAAACCTGATGAGTTTCTGCAACATTCTAAGTTTATTTCAGGATTTCTAGCATCGACAATGTTTTTACTTCCATGTTGTTTTCACTGCATTAGGTTTGTTTGAAATTGGAAGCATTTTGCCCATGAGCAAGCTGAACCCAAATCTCAGCACTTGTAATGCTGTTTTGGAAGGAAACTATAATGGTTTGAATTGGGTGTGTGATTAGTGCACCTGAGAGGCACAGTGTTACTTAAAAGTGTATTTCTTATACATAAGATTTTCCTCTGGATTTAGCAGCTATTGAATCAAAAAAGGAACATTTGAATGAATACAATTTTATGGCACTTTATAAAAATATGCAAAAATAGTAAAAGTGAAAGCATTTAAAAACAGTGATAGATTTGGGAGAGTTGGAAGTGTATTCAAAAATACATGAACGATTGATTAACACATACAAGCCTTGACTTTTGGTAGCCAAACTGTAGATGCCACAATCAGCAACCTATCACTACTCAACAACATGTCACAGTTGTATGCTATCTGCAGAAAAGCCACATACCAACTTCAAAGTTAATTTTAAACAAAAAAAAAGACTCAACATAGAGAAATGAATTACAGGCACAGTTATCGATTTGAAGTTCATTCAGATATTTTTCTCAGATTCAATGTCAAGAATTTAAACAACTCAACAATAGAAATGAGAAATGAAAAAGGCAAGAAGTCACAGGGCCTGGAAGAGGATGGGGTATAAAAGAAAAGTAATGCGAAAGACATTGCAATAATCATGGGATATTTTAGCCCACATATCAACTGGAAAAGTCAGATGGGCACACATACCCTAAGTGAGGAGTCCATAGAATAGTTACTATTTGTTCTGAAGTCAACCGAAGAGCAGGCAATACTAGACCTGCTGTTGTGTAATGAGTTGGGATTAATTAATAACATCATAGTGAACGTACTGCTTGCAGCAGCATCCACAATATAATTGAATTTTATATTCAGTGTGAGGGTAACAGGAGGGTGTCCAAGACTAATTTTTAATATTTGAATAAAGGCAGTAATGAAGGCATGAAAGCAGAGCTGGCTAAAGTGAATTGACAAATTAAAAGATCTGTCAATAGCGATAGCAGTGTGCAGGAGATATTTCAGAATATACAGAATAGATACATTCCAGTGAGTAAGGAAAATTCCAAGGGCTGGACCCCTCATGGAGAAAGCATATAATTGTGCAAAGACAGGTGACAGGTTAGAAAATTGGACAGAATATAAAAGATACAGGGAAGAGCGACCAAAAAAAAGGGAACAATTATAGTCATCCAGTACAAAGCAGACTCTTCAGTCCAACTTGTCTGCGCCAACTAGATATTCCAATCTGAACTAGTCCCATTTGTCAGCATTTGGCCCATATTTTTCTGAACCCTTTCTATTCATATTCCAAAGCAGATGCATTTTAAATGTTGTAATTGTACCCGCCTCCACCACTTGAGCAGTTTGTTTCCAACATGTACTACCTTCTAAGAGAAAAAGCTACCCCTCGGGTCCTTTTGAAATCTTTCCTCCCTCACCTTAAACCTCTGCCCTCTAGTTTTTTTCACTCCCTCAACCTAGAAAACAAACCTTTTCTATTCACCATATCCATGTCCCTTATGATTTTATAAACCTCTATAAGGTCACTCCTAAGCCTCAGACCCTCCAGGGAAAAGAATTCCTAGCCTATTCAGCCTCTCCCTATAACTCAAACCCTCAGTCCCGGCGACATCCTTGTAAATCATTTCTGCACCCACTCAAGTTTAACAGCATCCTTCCACAGACATGCGACCGGAATTGTACTCGGTAAGCTAAAGGTGGCCTCACCAATGCCCTGTACAGCTGCAATATAACACCCCAACTTCTGCGTTCTGACCAATGAAGACAAGAATGCCAAATGCCTTCTTTGCCACCCTACCTGCGACTCCACTTTCAAGGAGCTATGTATCTGCACCCCGAGGCCTCTTTGTTCAGCACCACTCACCAGGGCCCTAGCATTAACTGTATATTAACTGCCTTACCAAAATGCAATTCCTCACATTTGCCACTCCTCAGCCCATTGACCCATCTAATCACAGTCTTGTTGTACTCTAAGATAATCTTCTTCACTGTCCACTACACCACTTATTTTGGTGTCATCTGCAAACTTACTAACCATGCCTCCTATATTAAAATCTAAATCGTTTATATAAATGATGAAAAACAGTGGATCCAGCACCAATCCTTATGGCACACTGCTGATCACAGGCCTACAGTCTGCAAAGCAACTCTGTACCACCAACCCTCTGTCTCCAACCGTCAAGCCAATTTTGTATCCAATTGGCTAGCTCCCCTGGATCCCATGTGACCTACCCTTACTAACCAGTTTACCATAAGGAAAGTATTGAATGCTTTGCTGAACATCATATAGACAACATCTACAGCTGAGTCTTCACCTTCTTTGTCACCTTCTCAAAAAATTCAATCAACTTAATGGGATATGATTTACCACACAGAAAGCCATGTTGACTGTCCTTAATTAGTCCTTGCCTTTCCAGATGCATGTAAATTGTGTCCTGCAGAATAATCTCCAACAACTTACCCAAGGTTCATCGGTCCATAGTTTCCTTACAGTCTGTCTTAAATAATGGCATTACACTAGCCAAAATCATCTTCCGGCACCTCATCCATGGCTGTGGATGATGCATATATCTCAGCAAGGGGTCCAGCAATCTTTCCCATAGCTTCCCTCAAAGTTCTGGGAATGATCTGACTAGGTGCAGAGGATGTATCCACCTTTATGTATTTTAAGACCTCCAGCATCTCCTCTTCTCTAATGTGAAATCTTTTCAAGATATCACTAATTATTTGCCCAAATTCCTCAGCTTCCATGTCCTTCTCCCCAGTAAATACTGACATAAAATATTTGTTTGCTATTTATACATCTCTTGTAGTTCCACACATAGACGGCCATGTTGATCTTTAAGGGGCCCTGTTCTCTCCATAGTTACTCTTTTGTCCTTAGTGTACTCATGGAATCTCTTTGGATTCTCCTTAACTCTATTTGCCAAAGCTATCTCATGTCCCCTTTTTATCCTCCTAATTTTGCCAGTCCCTTTATACCCCTTTAGCGACTCACTCAATCTCAGCTGTCTATACCTGACATATGCTTCCTTCGTTTTCTTGACCAGAGCCTCAATTTTTCTAGTCATCCAGCATTCACTCCACCTACCAGCCTTGCCCTTCACACTAACAGAAACATACTGTCTCTAACCTCTTGTAATCTCATTTTTAAAGGTCTCCCACAACCCACCCAAGCCTTCACCTGTTAATAGCCTCCCCAATCAACTTTTGAAAGTTCCTGTCTAATATAATTGCAGTTTAAGAGAAAGCAGTTCAGAAATTTCTATATAAATATTTAAAGATGTTAAAAATTTCTATATAAATATTTAAAGAAGACAAGAGTTAACAAATGGAGTGCTGGTCCTCTAAAAAGTGAGTCTGGAGAATTAATAATGGGAAATACAGTAATGCCAAATGAATTGAACCAGTATTTTGGATGTCCCTTCAGTAAAGAGGATACAAGCAGCATCCCACAGGCAGTGATAAATCAGGAAATGCAAGGGAGGGAGGAACTGAGGAAAATCACAATCACCACAGAAATGATACTGAGTAAATTGTTTGACATGCAACCTGTCAGAACTCAGATCCTGATGGACTTCGCCCTAAGGTCTTAAATGAAATAGATCAGGATGTAGTTGATGCCTTGGTTTTACTTTTCCAAAGTTTCCATGATTTGGGCATGGTCCCATTAGAAGGAAGAACATTTACACTTTTATTTGAGAAAAGAGTGAGAGAGAAAGCAGGAAACTATAACCCAGCTAGTTTAACATCCATCATAGAAACATTATTAGAAGTTATTATTAATTATGGTAACAGAGCATTCAAGATAATCAGGCATAGTCAACAGGATTTTGCGAAAAGGAAAGCATTTTTGACCAGTCTGTTAGAGTAATTGAAGAGGTAACATGTTATGTGGATAAAGGGGAACCAGTGGATGTACTGTATTTAGATTTCCTGAAGACATTTGCTCAGTTATAACACCAAAGATTATTGTGGAAATAAAAACTCATGGTGTAGGGAGTAGCATATCAGCATGCATACATGCTTGGCTGGCTGACAGGAAGCAGCGAGAAAATGTAAATCAGTCTTTTTCAGGTGACAAGATGTAAGTGATTTGCTATAGGGATCAGTCCTGAGATCTCAACTTTTCATAATGTATATGAATGACATAGATGAAGGATTCAAAGATGTGGTTACCTAGTTTGCTGATGACATAAAGATAGATAGGAATGTGAATTGAGAAGAGAATGCAAGTGAGCTACACGAGGTATATATGGTTTGGTGAGTGGGCAAAGCTATTGCAAATAGAGTGTAAATGGGTAAATTATCAAAGTGGTGAAAGATTGCAAAATCCTCAGATGTAGAAGGATCTGGGTGACCTCATGTTTGAATCACAAAAGGTAAATATGCAGATATAGCAAGTAATTAGGAAAGTTAATAACATGTTATGATTTATCACAAGGAAAATTGAATACAAAAGTGGACAAATGATTCTTCAATTATACACAGCACTGATGAGATGACACCTGCAGTAGTGTACCCAATATTGATCCCCTTATTTAAGGACAATATAAGTGTATTGCTAGTAATTAATAGATGGTTTGCTGGACTACTTTTTCATTCATTTGTGGGATCTGGGTGTCACTGGCTGGGTGAGCATTCATTGCCATCCCTAGGTATCCTTCAGAAGATGGTGGTGAACTGCCTTCTTGAACTGCTGTCATCTATTTGATTTAGGTAGATCCACAATGACATTGAGGAGGGAGTTACAGGTCTTTGACTCAGTGGCAGTGAGGAAATGACAGTATATTTCCTGGAATTTGTAATACTTGAAATGGGCAGCTTGTGTTATGAGGAAAAGTTAGACAGGGTAGACCCGTTACTGCTGGCAGTCAGAATAGCAAGCGGCAACTTGATTGAAAAATATAAAATTCTGAAGGACTTTGAGAGGAGTGATGTGGAGATAGTTTCTTCTTCTAGGAGATTTTAGACCGAGGAGTCATTGATAAAATGAGAGGCTGCTATTCCTCAGTGGGTTGTGAATCTTTGAACTTTGAACTCTCTCCCTGGAAGCAGAATCTGAACGTCTAAACGTTTTTTTTTAAGGCAAAGGTCAATAGATTCTTGTTAAGCAAAGGGAGTGAAAAGGTTATCAGGAGTATGAGGGTTTAGGGTTACAATCAGATCAGCTATGACCTTATTGAATGGTGGAGTAGACTCAAGAAGCTGATTGGCCAGCCCTCTTCTGATTCATTTGTTCCTACGTAATTCCTAACAATCTGAACAAGCAGAATATCTGCTAGGGCTTAAATTGAAGTCTTTGTCTCTGTAATTGCTTATTAGTTAGTGTTATCTGTAGCCATATGCAGTAGAATACACGTTTCCAATTAACTGTGGCTTGAGCTCTTAACTCCAGAGAAACTTAATTAAATATAACAGACAATAGAAAGAACAATGTAACAGATTAGAGAAGTTCACAAAACTTGAAAAAATGACAGCGTAACCCTTTATTAGATTTCACAAATATATTACTCTGGGAAGAGCATTCACAATGTAACTGTTATGCGGAAATTTGCCATGTTCATGTTGTCTCAATGTACAGGTTAGAAGGAATCGACATCCATTGGAATTTGTGGGTGACTTTGTCCAATACCATCAAATAAAATGAACTAATGTTTGAAATAGATGATAGATGTATTGGTAGCATTGAGGACTAATGTAAGTTAGCAAGTGTAGACATTACAAATGTTAATTGAATATTATTCACTTGAAAATTTAACATGGTCTGATGAGAAATATGAAAAGGGTGCTTAAACAGTATCCCAGACAGTATTCAGATTTTTTGCATATGATGAATTAATTCTGCAGGCTGCACATGTTTTTGATTATGTTATTAAAAGTTTTCCTGTCAGTTCTAAGCAAGCAAAAATGTAATGTTAATTCAAGTCAATTTAAGAAGCATAATTTGAGCAAATAACTGACTTTGGAGGCAATATGTCTGGGTCACTTTGCAATTTTCCTTGAAACAGTATTTGTAACCATGCTGAGTTATCGATGATATCATTCACATTACAGTTGAAGTGCCATCTGTATTCTAGCCACAAATCTATGTGATACAGCATTGCCATCTATTGGTGTAATAGATGTTGTAGCATGTAACAAAAGGATCACATGACAATATTGTCATAATTGATAGGTTCAGATATGCCGCTGAATGTTGCACAGAAAATGTACTTCAGGATCTAGAAATAGGATTAGTAAATGCTGTTTCTCAGTATTCTACTCACATAAATTGTTTAATTTTTTTTGCAGTTCCCAATAGCTATCCTGTTGCAAGTTTGTTAATGTATAGACTTTTTAATGTTTTATATTGGCAAACCAACAAGTTGATTTATTAATGATATACAGATTAATCATAATTATATGATTAATCATATATTTGTGAATAATCATATTTTGTATTAGTCTGTTTGTGTAATACCCCTTTGTCTAATGAAGGACTCTCACCTCCAAGGTTTCCCTCACCCATGGTTTCTCAAGCCTCAGAATTATGTTCACTCCAAGAGGACAACTTAACCTGAGAACTCAATACAATGGCAAGAATGAATATTGGGAAACTCCAGTCATTAGACAGAAAGCTTGACTAGTAATCTTAAGCATGCCAGAAGAAATTTTCAATGTTTCACAGGCCATGCCAACTGACAGCAGTAAACAGCGAAGATTTTGAAACAGAAGTAGAAGGCACATCATTCCAACCAGTAGACACTGGAAGAAATGATGGCAACTTGCATGCGTGCCATGTTTGTAGAGACTGACAGAGAGACTAATTAGAATGGCAAACAGTTTTGCTAATGTTAGAGAACAGTTGTTTGCATAATGGGTTGCTCACAGGTACAAATAGCAGTGGATGCAAATGTATTTATTTATAGGAACAGGTAGACATTTGGATGGAAATTATACACATGTTTCTTGGCTTTTAGTAGCCATGTGTCCTCTGCCCGGAAGTGCTCAGTGCATTATTCAAGGAGGTCTATTGAAATCGGAGGACAAGCCACATTCTATTTCCTGAATACATAATAGTAACAATACAACATTATTCACTTGTCATGCTAAATTTCATCTCCATGGTCAGGTTCTCATCAAACAGTGATTTTGGGAGTGGTACACAGGAAGAATCAGTGAGCATGTGAGTGGGAACAAGTGGAAGTACTAAAGGACTGAATGGCTGAACACATCAGTGGGTCAGATCATGTCCTAACTCTGCTGAAGCAAGAAGAGATGTACACAGCAATTTCCTGTAGTCATTGGACTATTCTGTCAGATAGCTTTAAAGGCAATGAACTAAATTTTCCAAGCTTTCAGAAGCATGAGTAGAGGTGCTGGGGCGGTGGCAGGAGGGGGTTACAAAGATGATTTGATTGACTATCCTTGATTCAGCTGCACAATATTTTTGCAGCAGCAATGGCTACCTTAAGTTGTGTCTTGTGGAACAATAGTAGTGTCCCTGTTGCTAAACCAGGAGGCTGAATCAAGTCCCAACTGCTCCAGAGGTGGGTAGTAACATCCCTGAACAAGTTTATTTGAAAATATCCGGTTACCTGCAAGGAAGCAGCAAGTTCCCAATTAGGAAACTCAATACAGTATTTTTCCCTGCTAAGTGCCTATAACCTGGAAGTTGTGGAGATGGTTATTAAGAGTATTTGATAAGCAGCAACTTGACCTAGACAGAGCCTGAAGCAAAATAACAGCACAACTTGTTGCTCACTTTCAGTAGTAGTTGATATGCATCAGTGTAAGTAAAATTATTAACTTTTAAGGGTTTACTCTTTGATTCACAACAGCTAATAACTTAATCTGTCATTCAACAGCAATATTAGTGCTCCACAATTGGAGATTTAATCTTCAGATGAGACATTAACCCTCACTTGGCACGATGATGTGGATTCTTAAAATTCCCATCACATGTTTCAGATATGATCACGAAGTTTTACCAGAATATTGAACACCATATATCTTTATTGAATAACTTGTCACTGTATTCAAAATCTACTAAGCCACAATATGTGTAATGTATGTTAAAAAGTGCAATCAGAAAAGGACACTACAGCAGCACTTCACTTCACTGCAACCCCATCCACAAGGGCAGGAACACCATTGTTGTAGCACACTATTATCTTTAATTTCCTCTCCAAATTAAAAAGCCATTCTAACCTTTGCTGCTGCTTGGGTCAATATTCTTGAATTTGCTATAAAACATGAATGCTGGAGCACTGTCATCATAAAAACTGGTTCAGGAAGGAGATCAATTACTGCATTCTGAAGGCAACTAATCATAAGATTATTATATAGAATATTAAATAGTAATTTCGTTGGTTGTTTAACTATGTTGGACTTCTTGAAAAGTCAACTTTTAATGAGAACAAAGAAGACTGACTAATACCTAAAAGCCAAAACTAATTTGCACCATTGTGTAGACACATGACATCTCTGTGGGATGGAGACAGAGAGCTCTGCAGAAATAATGATCTCCGAAAAGTGTGAGCTGATTCCTTCCTATCTTATCAAAATGGAGAATGGATCGTGCAATGAGTTAATGGTTGGAACATTAGAATTAACCATCTCAGCTATTGGCTGAGAGAAGCTGATTGACTTCCTTTTCTAATGTACCGCTGTGTGGCGAGAGATCATGTAGTCTTGTTCTTTGTGTATGTGACTGCTGGATTTAGCAAAAACCTCACTTCCTCTATTACTCTGTCTGCAAAACTGCTCCCAAAGCTTTGCAGTTTGAGACTTGAAAATCAGTCAGAAAAACTGCATGTTGCAAACAGAGAATTTTAAAGGAAAAATTTGGCCCAGCAATGAGATCCCAGGAGAATCAGATCGACCAGCCGCTATTGAAAAAACAATTTCTCCAGCTGGGAACCAAACATCTGGAAACAACCAGAGCATATTTTATTGACCTTATGTTGTTTAAATTGTTGGTTTACCTGAATTGATTTTCGCAATAAAACCGACTCCTTACTTGTTTAACATTAAGAATATATGTTTGGCTTTTTTCAAACAAGATTGCACACAATCAAGTCCAATCTGAGTTGGCCATCCAGTATTTTTTTTTAAATTAAAAACCGGCTATGCCCAAAAGAAGAAGGGAGGAATACCAATTTACATGGCATAAGCTAGAAATATAATCTTGCCAGTACCACCCACATCCCATGAATAAGTCATCCCGATGTTTACCAGGAGGCAATAACTTTGTGGACAAGGCCAGGCTGAGGATATGAAAGACCTATTTGGCTTAATGAAAATGACTTTATTGAAAAATGTGAACGGGGAGAGAAATAAAACAGACAGGTCCACAGAAGAATCATAAATGCAATTAAATTGACTGTTCAGATAGAAAAAAAACCAAACATTTTGTAAGAAGCAAAGGAAGTGGAAGCCTGAAAGATGTGATTACTCTCTTGCTACTCTTCCAGAGCTGATCACCTATTTCACAGACCTTTGCCTTCATTTACTTGACCAACACTTTTCAAATCATTGTCAGGTGCCAGTTATCATCTCTGCAAAGCTTCTTTTACACAACAGTATTCTGGCCACTATGAATTTTTGTGCTATCCCCTTGGTAATGAAAACCCATGACTCATTTTTCTTTTATTCTTTGAACAAAGGCATTCAAGAGATTTCAACATTTTTACTCACTATCACTTTCTTGATCTACTTTGTGACCTTTTTATCACATAGCGTCATCTCTGAGACCCTTCTTCCGAGCTCAAGCTGCGTCACTGCCACTTGAAATCTCTTGGTGCTGTTTGTGTCTTGTTCACTTTATCAATGTTCTCTTTAAGTTACATTTAAAACTTCAAACAAAATCAGAAATTGTTGGAAAATCTCAGCAGGTCTGGCAGCATCTGTAGCGAGAAATCAGAGTTAATATTCTGAAGAATACACTGGACCAGAAATGTTATCTCTACTTTCTCTCCACAGATGCTGCCAGACCTGTTGAGATTGTCCAGCAATTTCTGTTTTTGTTTCAGTTTTTCAGCATCCACAGTTCTTTGGTTCTTTTTTAAAACTGCTAACCTATCTCCAGATTAATAAACTGACCTTCTATGCTATTCATCTTACAGTTGAGGAAGTAGATTTCTCTTCCAATTTGCGCATAAATATTATTGTGCCACTGTCAGTACATAGCATCACTGCTAGCTGTCTCTCATGATGAGTACATTGAGCATTGATTGTGGAGGTGGCCAAGATCAGAAGAGCTAGGAAAGGACTGGAGGTTGTTTGTGGATGGGAACAGTGTTCGGGAGGATAGGAAAAGAGGTTGAAGATTGGGGCTCTGCAAGAGATTGAAGGTCAGGACGAGAAGAGGGAAGCTGAAGATTGGGTGTCAGGGAGAGAGGATAGACTTTGAGATTGGAGCAGGGCAGTTGCAGGTGGGGTTTAGGATTAGGAGGGTAGAGGCTAGAACTGGGGAAGGAGGCTGGGTAATTGATGAGAGAGGGTGGATGAAGGATGGGATGTTAGAGTTTGAGCCCCTTCAGGAATGTGACAAAAATATCCCTGCCAGAAGTACAAATGATTTGGCAAATGTCAGCTCCCATGTAACTTGGATCACTCACTGGGAATCACACAGTTCCCTGTTCCTCAGTCACTTTCTGTTAAAGTCGATGTGCTGGTGTGTGACCAGGCTGGGCTATGAACAAATTGGGCTTCATATGTTAACATAAATTCTGACAGTACATTAAAAGGCAATTTATATGTTAGACTGAAACATTTCTGTGTGGTGTATCAGTGGGTTCTGTGAAAGAAAATATTTTGTTTTGAAATAAAGCTGGATATGTAAAACAATAATAGGCAGCATCTATAGTGCAAACATAAGTTTATCAACTTGTACATTTCCAGAATTATTCCAGAAACAAGTTACCTGCCATTCAAATGCATGATAGCAAATATTTTATCATAATTTGAGAAATCAGGATACAGCTGGCAGTCTGTGATAAGTGGCTTCTACTTACTTTGCATCAACATGTGCAAAGAAATAATGCCTTGAACTGACCTTTTGCATAAAATATGATATAATGATAGATCCTCTGTTCCCCCAAGGGATACAAGCTTGCAATGACCAAAATTAAAACGGACAGTCACATCTACCAGATATTAAAACTTCTGATTGGAATTGTGTCATGTTCAGATTTGCCATGGATATTAATCTCAGCCCTGGATACACAATTAAAAGCTTTTCTTGTGCACTTTATGATACCGTATGAGCTTCAAGAGGAGTGTACCATTTTAAGATCCTGTACAACATGTTTTTAGCACTGTTTTAATAGATTAAATACTCCCATGTTTTCGACATAACATGCGACACAAATGCAGATCTAGTGTGATTTGAGAAATTAGTTTAATATTCAACATGAAACATACAAAGTGAAGTAAGACTTTGGTCTAATTTGGTCTGTAATTAAGTGAAAATTCAACAAGTACAATTCCCAATAATACACATCATGTTGATAGAATGGTTTCTGAGAAAATTTGCCGCAAACAGGATTCATTTTTGACGTTACTTTTTAAGTATTACAAAGCCCCCCCAGTGAACTAGCTAAAATGGAAATATTGAGCAGCCTTTTGGACCATCAGTATCAGTGACAAGTCAGTTTGTATTAATTGAATAAAAAGATAGTATGCATGAAATAATAAAATAGGATGTAGAGAACACTGGATCTTAGAGAGACACTAGAATAATGGAATGAATTTGGGGAGGATTCTGACAAACAGAAAAATAGAAGAGGTTAGCTTATGAATAATTGTTTTGAAGGTGGCCAATTGCCTAGAGCAGCAATAACCTTTAATATTGGCAATATTTTGAGCAATGCATTTGCCAGAAAATGCTCAATCATAACACTCGTTGCATGGCCTGAGTTAGGATCTCTGCATTTTGTCATAAATTAACTGAATATTGGACAATGGAAATGTCTGTTCATTGTAGCTGACATAATGTCTGCTTCTGGGGCTGGGCAATCATCTTGAATGTAAGAAAATATCCAGGACAAGCTCTGCAGATGTGTAAAAATTACATTATAGTAAATAATCATTCTCTTTCATATCCATTACTCAATAATAGGTTACACTGTAAGAAACCTTTCTATTATTGAATTAGAAATGATCACATTTTCTTTCATTGGAATAAGGGAAATTTAGATTAAGGGCAGGATTTTACCTGTGGTCTTCTGACATCTTCCATTATAGTTCAGTGTGGATCTAAAGCTCAAGCATATGGGGAACAGTCACCCACCCAATTAACGATGAGAGGGATGACTCACTGTCTAACTAAGTAAAGTGGATAGGCAATAGGTATTTTTTAATACATGGTCTCAGAGGCCAACCACGTTTCTGGAGGGGAATCTCCAGCGGAGGCTGCAGCTGAATGCAAGAAGGCATAGAACCTCAAAGTCTGACTGTGAGACGAGAATCATCACTTCTCCCTCCAACCAGACTTTGGCCTCCAGACAGTGTTACACTGCATTTTTCCTCACATCTACAGGATGCCTGGAAATCCTAGTTGGATACTGCTAGCAGATTTTAAGGGTCTTTAATGAGGTTAATAAATTCCCTGGTAGCCCTGAATGGCCACAACAATGCAAATTTACCTTCCAGCTGTCTCTGTTCCTGCCCCCATCAGTGGCTAAAGATTCAGACTCAGTTTTGACCAAAGGTGAATTGTGGTTTGTGAAGGCATGGTTGTTTAATTAGATCAGAATACAGAACCATAACTAGCTGACAGTTTGAAGACATATGCTTTGTCCTCTCTTCTGTCTTTTCTTAATTCTATGATAAGTAATTATGAAATTACATGAAAATTACATGGCTAGCTGAAAAGCAGGTGAGGATACAGTAGTAACACTAAATGATGGCGAGGATGCTGCAAAAGCAATCTAATTAAAGTATGACCATTTAACATTGACAATGGTCACATGGTGGAGGCAGGAAGTGCATTCCAATGTACGTATAGGTGAAGGATGTTTAATTTTCATTGAGTGAAATAATTTCAGTGGTTTATCATTCACTAAAGTCTCGGTATATTAACATCTGCGAATTAACTTATCAATTTCATAACCAATATCATTTCTTTCCTCTTATCAAAGCCAATATAATACCCAAAATGGTGCCTGACCTCAGTAGGTAATAAATTGATGTTGAACGAGAGCACAATGCGTATAGAACCTTTTCCTTTATTCTTTCTTGGTCTGCATTGTTGCTCATCCTGAAATGTCATTCAATGTGAATGACCTGCTAGACCATTTCAGATGGCAGTTAGGTGTCATCAACATTGTTGTGGATCTGAACTTCTATGTATGCCAAACCAAGCAAGGACAGCAGATTCATTTGCTCATGTACTGATGGTTCCGCCTGGGAACCCTCCAACCACAAGGTATGAATTCAGATTTCTCCAGCTTCCTCATTTCCCCTCCCCCCACCTTGTCTCAGTCGGTTCCCTCAACTCAGCACCGCCCTCCTAACCTGCAATCCTCTTCCTGACCTCTCCGCCCCCACCCCACTCCGGCCTATCACCCTCACCTTGACCTCCTTCCACCTATCCCACCTCCATCGCCCCTCCCCCTAGTCCCTCCTCCCTACCTTTTATCTCAGCCGGCTTGGCTCTCTCTCTCTTATTCCTGATGAAGGGCTTATGCTCGAAACGTCGAATTCTCTATTCCTGAGATGCTGCCTAACCTGCTGTGCTTTGACCAGCAACACATTTGCAGTCATGTACTGATGAACCAGATATTTCTTCATCAGAATCGATCATAGCTTCATAGCACCATACTGGCACTAGCAATATGTTCCAGATGTTTTTAGATTAGATTTCTTACAGTATGGAAACACACCCTTCAGTCCAACAAGTCCACACTGGCCTTCCAAAAGAGTAATCCACCCAGACCCATTCCTCCCTGACTAATGCACCTCACACTGTGGACAATTTAGCATGGCCAATTCACCTGAACTGCACAGCTTTGGATTGTGGGAGGAAACCAGAGCATCCAGAGGAAACCCACACAGACACGGGGGGAATGTGAAACACCACACAGATAGTCTTCCAAGCCCGGAATTGAACCCTGGTCTCTGATGCTGTGAGGCAGCAGTGCTAACCACTGAGCCACTGTGCCATCCCACTGTATTCAAGTCAAAAACTACCAGCTTTACAAGGATATTGCCAGGATTGGAGGATTTAAGCTATAGGGAGAGGCTAAATAAGCTGGGGCTGTTTTGCCTGGAGCATCAGAGTTTGAGGGTTGACCTTATAGAGGTCTATAGGATCATGAGGAGCATGGATAGGATAAATAGACAAGGCCTTTTCCCTGGAGAGGGGGAGTCCAGAACCAGAGGGCATAGGTTTAGGGTGAGAGGGGAAAGATGTAAAAAGGATCTAAGGGGCAACTTTTTCACCCAGAGTGTGATGCGTGTATGCTGTGAGTTGCCAGAGAAAGTGGTGGAGACTGGTATGATTACAACATTCAAAAGGCATCTGGATGGTTTTATAAATAGGAAGGGTTCAGAGGGATATGGGCCATGTGCTGGCAAATGGGACTAGATTGGGTTCAAATATCTTGTCGGCATGGACGAGTTGACCCGAAGGGTCTGTTTTTGTGTTGTATATCTGTATGACTCTATAATTCTGTGTTCTCAGAGCATGGGTCTCTGGATCGTTATGCTGCCTCCAAAATATTCTGTAACTAAAATAGCTAATTTATAGTTTTAACTTTACTTTGCCTGGCCTAAGTATTACAAAGGCAAAAGTTTTGCCTTGCTATATTATGATTAAGCATTGGCAAATATGTGATATGGGCCTGTATTAAATAAGGAACAATCCTCTTTAACCAGTGTTCAATACCCATAGATGTTTTCTAAGTATTTATGGGTTTGTATTATATAAAGTACTAAAAAACAAATTCACTTATTTCATAATGTATTATTTAAACTTTGTATTATCAGATTAATTGCAAGTCCTGAATGACATGTAGGGGTGTCTCAATTCCCAAAGCTAAATAATATATCTGAATGAGTTATTTTTGTTTTAAAACAGACTTGCTCTGAGTTGTCTAGACACCTCCACTTGTAGTATAAATAGTTTATACCCTATTATAGTTACTGTACTGCATATTTCCCTCATTATAGAAAGTAAACCTATTCTAAACATTTACCTAAATTTACCCACGTACAGATCCTTGGTTACATATGACATACTCTTTGTCTTGCATTGCACTGGTACTTGTCTTATAATTTTGTAAGACATTTGCAATAGCATGGGGAATAATTGATTGATGTCGAGACCAAAACAATGCTATTTTTATTAATACAGTCTCAACTCAAGCTTAAATTAATGGAGAATATTCTGACATATGAGGAGTAAAGTACATTAGCCGCTGATGCTCAAACCTTGATGGCATACTACATTGTTTATCATTTCACCTTCACTATCCCATGAATGACCTTGAGGCTGCTGACTAAATAATGGAGATTGCAGAAGCATCCAGGCACTCAGGCACACCAGGATACACACTCTCCAGCTCTCTACATGCAGACTGCAATTAGTGAATCTTGACATTTCAAAATGCCATCAATGCCTTTGATTTTACAAGGTAGGTAGTAATTATGAACAATTTTCTATTTTTTTAAAATAAATTGTCAAGCAGAATAAAAAAGCATTTAAACATGTAGGTGTGAAGAAGCAAGATGTGCATTAAGATATTTGTTTGATTTCTGAAGCCAACAATTTAAGTGTCACAAGTGTCACCTTTGAGAGAAGTTAACTATGAATAATGATAAAGCTGTCATTCAAATTGGAATTAATGTAATTTTTACATTTTTAATGTAAATTCATTAAAATCCATAATGTACAATCATATTGTTAAAGACTTGTAAAGGATAGAAATTTAGAGTTTTATTTTTTTTTAGTTTAGACCTGGCACTAAGTGTCAGTGTCTGACAATGGAAAGATTAAGTATTCCAGAGGAGAAGGAGAAAGATCTCAAACTACCTTTTCAATTTAATCATTTATACCATAAAAGAATATGGTTCTACAAATCGTACCTCACAGTTGTACATTACATCAAGGCTGCTGTGGAGCAGCAGGAGAAGGATTGACAATGGCAAATTAAGTAAATGGAAAAGAACTATAAGAGAGAAAAAGTACCTTGATAAATAATATTATGAATAGAATGCAATAATGACTACAAAGATTTATTAACTTCGAATTTTGATCAATTTCATTTTGCTTAATTAAGTTTATTTGGGTAATACTATTTCATCATCAGATGTGATATTTAATAATATTAAAATAACCAAATACATGAGTATATTATCACAATCATCGATTCTCATGCAAACATGGAGTCTGATTAATTATATAGGACATAGGTTAGAAAACACTTTCTCCGTTAATTAATTGAGATAGTAAGTACATCTACCATGGCTTGCACTTGGTTTAAATTATACTGTAGTTAGCATTGTCTGATCAGTTGCAACCTTACTGATTATAGGTTAGTGGTCTAGTATTGTCTGGCTACAATGGGACCCTTAGATTGAAGGCAGAGCTTCACGTAGGAGTAAAACTTCAAGAATTCTAAATGCTTGAAAACATGGTGGAAGTTTGCAAACAAACTTTTTGAACGCAACTAGGTAACCTTCTGACATGACCAGAAAGTCCAGTAAAGCCCAATTGTTTTACAAAGTCTGGCATCTCACTATGTTATATGCTGCGCCAACTTGAGTCAATCTCCTTCTTAAAGTATTAGACTTTGCAGTTGAAATTGACTCGGAAACTATACGATTGATTGATTTTGCTATTCATTTGCTTGTACTGACAAGATTAATGTTGTAACTGCTGGACAACTGTGTTGTTTCTAGAGAGTGTATCAGTTTTGGAGTACAGTTCAGACATTTATCATCTAAGATTAGTGTAAGCTGATCAATAGGTTTATAGCCTGTACATGACTACTTCAAATGGGAAAGTAGGACTGGAATTCGTGCAAAGTGTTCACCATAGTGATGTCACACTTAATGCGGGGATAGACCTTGTTGTTGACACAACCTCTGTTTGGGTGCTGTGGGACAGTTTGAAGTCCCAGCAGTTGCCACCACTCTGGAGCTACCCAAGCTGTACCAAGTTGTGTTTCTCAAGGTCAACAATTCATCACAGCCACCACATACCTTCTTAATGCTCTTCCAATTGTGGGTTGGTTCTGCCGAAATATTTCTACTGCTGGGTTGATATTTATTAAATTCTATTATGGAGTCCTTGTGAATTGAATTTAACTTTCCTTAGCATTTTAGGGATGACTTTGTCCTCTGCTTCCTTGTACTTTATGCAGTTACATATGGCCTTTGAGCCTAGGTAGACCTCTGCTTTAAACTTGGACTCCGGTGATGAGCACCATTTTCACCCTTTCTCTGTTTTGGGCCCTGACAACTGTTAGATTATTAGCAGTGGTGAGTGTGGCCCTTACGTAACTACTTAACCAGAAGGAGTTAGTAAGGTGACAGGCACTCTACCCCTCATCAATCTACCTGGGTAAGTGGCATCCGTGACTTCTGGCCCATTTGTGAGTGTGGGGGCCATGAAGGAAGGGGCATTATGTTCTACCCCCATGGTGTATATCATCATTGCAATGTGAACATTACAGGATGTTATGCTGTGAGTGATTTATACCAGTCCAAGGGTTAATCCATAAGTTATTTGGAGTTCTATGGCACCTTACTGGTTCACTTGCTGATTAGGTTGAGCCATTCATTAACATAGGTCTCATTACAATCAATGGAAAGATCAATTTTGCCAAAATACTGTTGATGTGATCACCATTGCAGGATGGTGCTGGAGAGTTCGGAATGTTTGATGGAATTTGCATTCTTTTTATCTTAAGCGTTGCTGAATTAACTGCTCAGTTGTACAGATAAATTCAACAAAAAAAATTGGAAAGTGCTTGCTGAAAAAATAATTACATTTAAACAGTATGCACCATTATTAATGCACAAATTGGCAGGAGGTTTGCAGCTACAGAGGGATAACAGTGTATTGTGAATCCAAGGTGTTTGCTGATTTGTATCTTTTGTCTGTTAAGTTACGTGAAAATGCCAACTTGATGGTTGTTTCTGCATTGCACATCAATACACCTCAGGGAATTAAATCTGGTGATCATCAATGCAACCTTTTTTAATAACCTGATAACTGCTCATGATAGCCTAACAATCTTTCTTGTCCAGAAAGTATATAATGATAACTGTGAAATCAGGGACCTTCAACTTGTGAGTCAAGTCTGTAATCAGCCTGAGGCAGACCTTCTTCCTTCTGTGAGGAAGTCTTCCATGGAAGAGCTTTTGGGCAATCAAATGGTAAGAAGCTATCTTGGCCTAGCAGAGAAATGACCACTGCTGGGACTTCAGGCAGTTCCAAAAAAGGCAAGCTGATAGAATCTGGACAAAGATGGCTGTGGGACCTCTTCAGAGCCCGGGAGTACAGACCAGGATGAACACATTGTGGGTAAGGAATACTTTGTGTCTGGGGAGAGAGGAAATGGTGGCTAGTCTGCAATTTGCAGAGAGTATCTAAAAGGGAGTCAACTCTTCCTTCCTTGTCCATTAATGCTAAACACTTGTCATCAGCATTCCTCAAATGTGTACAATCCCAGTAGTGGTGGAAAGAAGCCATTCCTTATGTATTACTTCAACTTTAAAATTCTCAATTGACCCATAGGTGAGTGGGTTGCCTGACACCTCACATGCTGCTGGTAAAATTGTGTTTGTCAGGACAGACTGGGTGGGAGAGAAATGGGTGGGAAGGGGAGTCTTACAATTTTGGCCATTACTTCAGGTCTATGATGCTTCATTCATCCATTTATTTTAAAAAGCAAACAAAGGGATTGCTTTTGATAAACCAGGAGGGAGATATATGCTGAATGAGTGTTTACAGGATGTGTGAATAGGTAAAAATTATTCTGTTTCCTTCTCTCTCTCTTTCTTTCTGTTTTAAGCATCATCTGCATTTATTCAACAAACTCCTTCTCTCCCACCCACTCAACCCTTGCATCATCAGTATCAATATCACCATTTCCCAGCTGCTCTCAGTTCTGACGATGTGTCACTGGATTTGACATGTTAACTCTGTTTCTCTCTTTAAGATGCTGCCAGACCTGTTGAGTTATTCCAGCACTTTCTGTTTTTGTTTCAGATCACTAGCATCCACAGTTTTTTTATTTGTATTATCTTATCTATAATTTGATGTTCTAATTTCTGCTCTTAAATTCACACTTCAAACATTTTAAGTAAAACATTTCAACTTTATACTCCTGTGGGTTGGAGTGGCAACATAATATGATTGATTTTTATTTTGGATGGTGGTTACTCTGCCCCTGATATACTACAATGCTACTGCAGGATCTTTTTTTAAAAATCCTTTACATAGTAATATAAAATTTACTGTTGAATGGTCAGGCTGAATGATCTTACTAATGTTACTCCCTGCCAATGTCAACAGTGCATAATTTTAGGAATTCTTTTGTGAAGTCGAGTGTTCTGGTCTGTTGAATGTTATTTGCTGAGAGAAATTTCCACAAGTTACTAGCTGAGTGTAAATCTTAGTTTCAGCCATTGAGGAGAGGCAATATTTGAAAACAATGAAATCTAGCAATGAATAATTTCTTTTTCATGTTTTTGAATGTGTGAATTATTATATTTGCATGTTTTGAGCGCGTTAGAGTCATGTTTATTTATTATTCTATATTTGAATACAAATGGTTAATTTCAAAAATGCAGACAGCAATTACAAATTACCACATTAATAAGTTATTGTTACTTTTTGCTTTGCTTGAGGCTGCTACCATTGATCACTATTCATACTCCCGCTAATATACATCATTACCATCATAATGTAAACTGTTGAAAGAAATTTTTATGTGCGACTTTATTAAATTTAAATATTAATGCCATTCCAATGTTTGATATATGCAGAAATTCTATGTTTTATTTAAGTAAGTCAGAATATCCCAATTTACTGCACAGTAGAAAATGACTTTTATCATAGGAATCCACCCTACTTCAGAAGGCAGTTCACATTATAGGCTGTACTTTGTAGTCAACAGCAAACAGGCATTCACTGCTAATCTTTAAAGATTATAAAGATATAGTCATCCCATGGTGCAGACTTACCTTTTCCAACAGCAACTTGTTTCTGGTGTCAAATCAAGGGAACTCCAGACATACAGCCACTATGTTATCAGCACATAAATGAGCAGTCAGTCACATTCATACACAGCAAATTGGGAATTAAGAACTCCTGAATTCATTTATTTTAAAGTTTTTTCTTTAAATTGGTAGTGAATGCAAGTGGAATTAAGGTGGAGAATAAACTAATTAACAAACTTAAATTTTATTTTTAAAACTTACAGATATGTGAAATTTCTTGTCATAATGAAGAAATTCAATATCTACAAAATACAGACTACACCACATTCAACAAGGTTTAAATTCATCAAGGGTTCTTTTACAAGATGAAATGCAGAAATATGAAAATTATCATCAAGTCAGTGATTTCCAATTGATTGAGATCTAGGTGGACCTCAGCTGGGCACCTTTTGGAGAGTCCAGAGCAATATTTCACAAATGGAATCACAATTCAGATTGTGATCACAGAAACAGCAAACAAAAAATAAAATTTCATTAATCTCATACAGTCTTCAAGGTATTAAGGAAAACAGATATGGTGGAGAGAAACTATTTCCACTAATTGAGGAGTCTGGAACTGGGATGTCTCATTAAAACTTAGAGCCAGGAAACTCAAAGGAGAAATTAAGGAACACTTTCTCATGGATGGTTGTATTTTAGAACTATCCTCCATAAATGTTAACAGATGGTGAGATCAATTGTTAAATTTAAACCGAGCCTGATAAGATCATTATTGACCAAAGCTATCAAGGAATATGAGGCAAAGATTGGTGGATACTTCCAATCATTTTTTTTCAGGCCTGTTTTTACACATGTCTGGTGTAGATGGGACTAGAACCCAGGTCTTCTGGATCAGAGCGAGGGATACTGCCACTGCACCTCAACAGCCCCAAGCAAAGATGGTTATATGAAGTTAAAGACAGTTCAGTCATGTTTGCATTGAATATGGAATTGGCTTAATGAGCAAATTGGCTTAACATTGTCCCCATTTTCCTATTTATAATTATAGAACTAATCTAATCCTCAACATCAAAGGAATGAGTTATAAGCTGTAATAAACTTGAAAATAATGTAACTTCATAGAAATATATAAGATCATAAGTGGTGGAAATATGATTAATTTGGAGCATAAATTTAAAAGTGCTAGGATGTTAAGTCACAAGTATAAGAATTAAATCTTGTAAAAAGAACATCTAAGGCAAATGTCAAAAAGAATTTTCTATAGAGAGTAATCAGAAGTTAGAATTTTTGGAGATAGTTTAGTGAGCTCACCTAGATGGTATGGTTAGGAAGTACAGATCTTGTATTAAGAACGGAAGAACTAGGAGCAGGAGTAGGCAATTCATCCCCTCAAGCTTACCCCACTATTCGATGCAATCATGGCTGATCTCATCTCAACCACAACTCCACTTCCTGTCCGCTCTCCATAACTCCTCAACCTGTTACTAATTAAAAAATCTGGTCGATTATGTCCAGGTTAGGATTCTGAATTCCACAGTTTCATGGCTCTTTGAGATAGGAAATTTCTCCTCGTCTCTGTTTTAATTCTGCTACCCCTTATTGTAAACCTAGGAACTCTCATTCTAGGTTGCCCCACAAGAGGAAACATTCTCTCTACCTCTACTTTATCAATTCACTTTAGCGTCTTATATATGGCAGTTAGATATCCTGTCATTCTTCTAAACTCTGGAGAATATACATCCAAACTGCTTAATCTCTTTTCATGAGACAAATCCCTCATCTCCGGAAACAATCTAGTGAATCTCCTCTGAACTGTCTCGAATGCAACTACATATTGCTACAATTATGAGCATCAAAACAGTGCGCAGTAGTCCAGGTCCAGTCTCATTAATGCCCTGCACAATGGGAACGACACCTCCCTAACTTTCATACTCTATCCTTTCGCAGTAAATGCCAAAATTCCATTTTCCTTCCTTATTACCTGCTCTATGTGGATACTAGTTTTGTGGGATTCATGGATAGGGGCACTTCTGCACCAAAGCACTCTGAAGTTTTACACCATTTAGGTAAAATCAGAAGTAACACAACACCAGGTTATAGTCCAACAGGTTTATTTGAAATCACAAGCTTTCGGAGCATGTCTGATACTTGTCATTTCAAGTAAACCTGTTGAACTATAACCTGATGTTGTGTGAGGTCTGACCTTCCCCACCCCAGTCCAACGCCGGCACTTCCACATCATGGCTTCCACTTAGATAAATTGCCTTTGTAGTCTTGTGACCAAAATGGATAACCTCATGCTTTCACATTAAATCTGCCGAATTTTAGTCCAGTCACTTACCTTTTCATATCCAGTTGTAAATTCCTTTTTTTTTAAATTGCAACTTACTGTCCTAGTGTCAACTGGAAAAAAAAATCTGATGAATGGGAACAAAACAGAAATTACTGGAAAAGCTCAGCTGGTCTGGCAGTATCTGTGAAGAGAAATCAGAGTTGACATTTCAGATCCAGTGACCCTTCCTCAAAGTCACTGGGCCCAAAACATTGACTCTGATTTCTGTCCACAGACGCTGCCAGACCTACTGAGGTTTTCCAGTAATTTCTGTTTTTGTTTCTGATTTTCAGCATCCACAGTTCTTTTGGTTTTTGTCTGATGATTGGGACAAGTTTAATTGAGGAAGATATCCAGAACTACTTGAGGATAGGACAGTATGCTAGCTATTGATAAGAGAGATGATAAAAAATGACAGCATGAAGCCTGGATCAGACTTGCCTATTTTTTAATTCAATCATGAATCATGGGTGTCAGTGGGCAGTATTTATTGCCTGTCTCTGGTTGTCCTTGAGAAGGTGGTGGTCAGCTGACTCACTGAACTGCTCCAATCCATGTGCTGTAGTTAGACTTGCAATGAACTTGGGGAGGGACTTCCAGTGATAGTGAGGTAATGGCGATATATTTCCAAGTCAGGATTTTGAGTGGAGCTCAACGTACAGGTGGTAGAGTTCCCATGTATCTGCTGCCCATGTCCTTCTGGATGGAAGTCGTTGTGGGTTTGGAAGATGCTGTCTAAGGATCTTTGGTGAATTTCTGCAGTGCATTATGTAGATGCTGCACATTGCTGCTGAGTGTAGGTGATGGTGAGAGTGAATACTTCTGGATGTGGTACTAATTAAGCAAACTGTTTTGTCCTGAATTGTGTCAAGCTTCTTGAGCGCTGTTGGAGCTGCACCCATCCAGGCAAAAAGGGAGTACTCCTGACTTGTGCTTTGTAGCTGGAGTAGTGATTGTAATGTGGTTAGCCAGGTGGATCTCATAGAATATGAGTTCCCTTATTGGGGCTGTTAATCTGGTCCAATCAGGATGAAGAGTCATCTATACTTGAAATGTTAGCTTGCTCTCTCTCCATGGATATTGACTGACCCGCTGTGATCCCCAGCATTTGTTGTTTTCAGTACAGATTCCAGTATCTGCAGTAATTTGTTGCTATCTTGCATGCTGACCAGAAAGCAATTCCATGATTCTGCAAGGCTTGCCTTGTACCATTTGCCTTATGGGCAAAATTAGATGCAGAAATGGGAAGGTTAGAAAGTGAAGGAATTATCAAACTAGTCAATTGTGAAGTCAGACAGGTTGGTTTGCCTGTGTGGAGATTTTAAACAAACATTAACTTGGCTTTTGCAGCTGGATGAATATCTAATCCCTTGTGTAGAGGATTTATATACAAAGCTGACAAGAGGGCTCTCCTTCCCAAAGCTGGGATATGAGCCATGTGTGCTTGTAATTGAGGTTAGTTGAGGATTCCCAGATGTACGTTACAGTTAATACCCATAAAGGGTTGTACCGATATATGAGACAGCCAGTTGGGGTTTCATCAGCCTTTGCCATTTTTCATGAGACAGAACATTTTACAAAGTCTACGTGAGGTCACCATTTATCTAGGTGATGTGCTAATAATCAGGAAGACTAATAAAGAACAGTTAAAGAATGTGGACATAGTACTTAAGTATTTCTCCAAGCTAGGGGAACACATTACGAGGGAAGAATTGTGTTCCTGGTACTCCAAGTGACCGACATGGGCGGCGGAGTCTACAAGATCAGGTTACACCCTTGGAAGATAAAAGTGAGGGCGATCGAAGATGCCTTGGGCTTCCATGTCTGTACTGGAGCTTAGGTCTGTCCTTGGGCTGGTGAATTATTACAAAAAGTCCCTACATAACCTGGCCTCCATCCTGGCACCTTTGCATCATCTCTTAAAAAAGGTCAGTCTGGGAAATGGTCTTGTAGGCAAGACAAAATTTTCAGGAAAGTGAAAAAACAGCTATCATTTTTTAAGGTGTTGGCACTCTATAATCCTAAGTGAAATCAGGTATTGACATGTGATGCCTTCCTGTAGAACATCAAGGAATTATTAGCTCATAGGTGACCCAATAAAGAGCTTTGTCCAATAGCATATGCATCCAGGACTTTGGCTAATGCAAAGTATAATTTAGCCCAAATGAAGCAGCAAGGTTTGGCAGTCATAATTGGAATCAGGACGTTCTACCAATACTGTCATGGATGTAAATTTGTAATAATAACAGACCACAAACCTCTACAAGGTCTATTTGAAGAGGACAGTCCAAAGATGTGCAAGTTAGGTGGATTGGCCATGCTAACTAGCCCATAGTATAGTTTAGGATGTGCAGGTTAGGTGCATTACCCATAGGAAATGCAGGGTTACAGGGATAGGAGAATCTGTGGGATGCACTTCAGAGGGTCAATGTGGATTCATTGAGCTGAATAGTCTGTTTCCATGCGGTAGGATTCTGTGATTCTATGACAAGGCAGTGCCACCCACAGTTTCAAGCTGAGTTCAGTGGTAGGCTGTAATCCTAAGTACAAATAATTATGAGTTGGGCCACCATCTGGTGGCATTTCCACTGGAAGAGTCCGTAATGGTTTTAACTTTTATGGACACACTTCCAGTCACAGCTGACAATATCAGATTTTAGATGCAGCAAGATCCAATCCTGGCAAAACTGAAATAGCTGAGGGTGATGGGGGAAACCAAAGGACCATCACAACCCAGATTGAAACCTTTTTGGACCCAGAGAGACCAGATTACATTAGGAGACAGTGTATTATGATCGAGCACATGACTGATTGTTCTGAGTGAGTGTCACTACCAGATACTGGCTGAACTCAACCAGGGTCACTCAGGAGTTTCCAGAATGGGAAGTTATGTCTGGTGGTGGGGAGTGGTTGCCGAAACAGCTACATTGGTCAAGCTGTACCCAGAGTTTCAACAAGGACAAAAAGTACTGCCAATAGCTCCCCCACATTAGTGAGAATGGCCAGTGAACCCTGGACTTGGTTACACATCGACTGTGCTGACCCTTTCATGGGCTCAATGTTCTTTGTAATTGTGGGCACGCACTCAAAGTAGTTGGATATGCATAGAGTTCACTCATCAAACACAGGGACGATGATAGAAAAATTGGGTGCATCTTTTGCAAGACATGGATTCCTTGAAGTGTTGGTCACAGATAACAGGTCAGTGTTTGCCAGCAAGCAATTTGAGTATTTCCTAAAGTCAAATGGTATTCAACGTATAAGGACAGTTCCATATCATCCACCATCCAATGTTCTGGCAGAAAGAGCAGTCCACACTTCAAAGCCAGGATTAAAGAAACATCCTGTAGCTTCACTAGACAGCAAACTGTCCCAGTTCCTCTTTCATTAAAGGACCATTATAGGGATAGCTCCAGCAGAATTGCTGATGGGGAGAACACTGTACACCAGGTTAAATCTGAACTTGGGGAGGAGGGTGAAACAGCATCAGGAATGCCAATGCTAGACACATGACTCCGCTAAGTGAGAGAGTCAAAACTTAGTGAAGGAACCGTGGGAGTGGTCCTGCATAGGTAAGAAGCATGGTTGACTGATTTATAAATTTTGGATAGGTGCAATGGTCCTGAACAAGCACAAGGACCATATAAAGCTGCAAATTTGGAAATAGTACAGGAGCATAATGTGCCCAGTTCTTCAACAGCCTTTCCAACTGTTCCGGAACCCTTGGGTTCTCCCTGTCGTCAAGTGTTGAAGATACTTTGGAATCTGAGATGGACACAGCAGATATCGCCACCTCAATGCCTCTGCTGCCTGAAGAAGAAAATGAATTTCTCCGAGATGGTCTGGGTTCAAGAGGTGAGCTACTGTGTGTTAGATGCAGCCCATATCAGAGGCAGAGTTGGAGGAGCCTGATGCCCAATGCTAGAATGCCCAACGAGGAACTACAATAAAAAGGTCAGCCTATGTCCTTGATCCAGAGGGGGAAGATGTAGTAATTGTAATGTGGTTAGTCAAATTAACCTCATGGAACATGAGTTCCCTGACTGGGGCTGTTAATTTGGTCCATTCAGGGAGTCCTTGCTGATAGATCAAAACAGGAGTGTCAGAGATTCTGTTCACTCTGAGAGCTGTCTCTGAGGGAGCTGGAAAAGGGTAAGGTCTCTCCATATGTAAATTAAGTGTGACTTGGTGATGGGTTACTGGCCTTTTTGTAGTTATTTCAGATGATGGACAGGCTTTGGGGAGTCAGAAGGTGGGTTATTTACCACAGTATTCATAATCTCTGATCTGTTCTTTTAACCAATGTACTTATATGGTGAATCCAGTAGAGTATCTGCTCATTGGTAAACCTCCAGGATGTTGTTAGTGGGAGGTGTTCAGGGATGGTAACACTATTGAATGTCAAGGGGTGCTGGTGGTTAGATTGTCTCTTATTGGAGATTGTCCACTGCCTGCCTTCGTATGTTACTTGCCATTTGTCAGCACAGGCCTGAGTATTACGAGGGCCTTGAGGCTGTTCTCATTAGAGAGAAGAAGGTTGAGAGGTGACTTAATAGACTCATACAAGATAATCAGAGGGTTAGATAGGGTGGACAGGGAGAGCCTTTTTCCAAGTATGGAGACGGCAAACATGAGGGGACACAACTTTAAAGTGAGGGGAGATAGGTATAAGACAGATGTCAGAGGTAGTTTCTTTACTCAGAGAGTAGTAAGGGTATGGAATGCTTTGCCTGCAACGGTAGTAGATTCGCCAAGTTTAAGTGCATTTAAGTCGTCATTGGACAGGCAAATGGACATACATGGAATAGTGTAGGTGGGATGGGCTTCAGATTAGTATGACAGGGTGGCGCAACATCGAGGGCTGAAGGGCCTGAACTGCGCTGTAATGTTCTATGTTCTGTATTTTCGATTGAACACGGACTGCTTCAAATTCTGAGGAGTGGTGAATGATTCTGTTTAATTTTACAGCTATCCTTTTTTCAGATCTCAGATACTTTCCCTCTTAGTCTGATGAAGTATCTGTACCTTGAGAAAGGAATTTTAATGTATAATTTATCTCTTAACCCTATTAAGCCAAAGTAAGCAAAAGTGAGCAAAAGTGAGCAAACTGTTTCTTAACATTTAGGTTGCCACCAAAACCTTACACTTGTCATTTTTTACATTTCCCTTCTAATTGAATGTGCAATCTGAAGTCCTAAATCATATGTTGTTAGGGGAAACACATTACAGTGATCCAACGACTTCAGTGAGGCATTTGACAAAGTTCCTCATGGAAGACTGGTTAGAAAGGTTAAATCCCATGAAATACAGGGAGAATTAGCCATCTGTATACAGAACCAGCATGAAGGTAGAAGGCAGAGGGTGGTGGTAAAGAGTTGCTTTTCAGACTAGAGGCCTGTGACCAATGTTGTGTCACAAAGATCGGTGCTGGGTCCACTGTTTTGCGCCATTTATATAAATGATTTGGATTTGAACAAAGGAAGTATAGTTAGTGAGTTTGCAGATGACACTAAAATTGGAGGTGTAGAGGACAGCGAAGAAAGTTACCTCAAAGTACAACGAGATATTGATCAGATGGGCCTATGGGTCAAGGAGTGGCAAATGGAGTTTAATTTAGATAAATGTTATGTGCTGCATTTTGGAAAGGCAAATTAGGGCAGGACTTATAAACTTAATGGCAAGCTCCTGGGGAGTGTTGCTGAACAAAGACACCTTGGACTGCAGGTTCAAAGTTCCTTGAAAGTGTATTCTCAGGTAGATAGGAGAGTGAAGAAAGTGTTTGGTATGCTTTCCTTTATTGGTCAGAGCAGTGAATATAGAGGTTGGGAGGTCATGCTGTGACTGTGCAAGACATTGGTTAGGCCACTTTTGGAACATTGTGTGCAATTCTGGTCTCCCTCTTGTAAGAAGAATGTTCAGAAAGCACTCAGAAAAAAAACTTTCAAGGACGTTGCCAGTTTGAGCTATTGAGAGAAGCTGATTAGGCTGAGATTGATTTCCCTGGAGCATTAGAGGCTAACAGGTGACATTATAGAGATTTATAAAATCCTGAGGGGCATGGATAGGGTAAACAGACAAGATCTTTTCCCTGAGTGTGGGGAGTCCAGAACTAGAGGACGTAAGTTTAAGATGAGAGTGAAAAGATTTCAAAGGGACCTGAGGGGCAACCTTTTCACAGAAAGGATGGTACGTGTATGGAATGAGCTGCCAGAGGAAGTGGTGGAGGCTGGTACAATTACATTTAAAGGAAATCTGGTTAGGTACATGAATAAGAAGTAGTTAGAGAGAGATGGCCAAGTGCTGGTAAATGGAACTAAATTGGGTTAGGATATCTGTTGAGCATGGACGAGTTGGACCAAAGGGTCTGTTTCCATGCTGTACATCTCTATGATTCTATAAGATCCTTTGTCAGAGCAGCTCTTAATTAGAGCTGAAGAAGGGTTACTGGACCTGCTGATTTTTCCAAGCAATTTCTGTTTTTGTTAGCTCTTAACTAGAATATATAGAAACATGCTAATCATGAACACTGCTTTAAGAAGGTGAAGAGTGGATTGGTGTCCTATTGTATTCCCCATGCTGCTGAGTTGCAAAAATGCAATTCCTTTGGCAATGTGAAACATTCCGAGAGGATGACAATCTTACCACTCAATGCCTGTGTCATCACCTATGTGGAGGTTGGAATGTCATTCTTGGCACACTTGATGACATGGACATCCAACTTTTATTTCCTCTCAAATTGATTCATCAAGTAAACCAGAGACACAATAAAGATGGGCTCTTCCTATGCTTGGGCATCATGTCCAGTTTGTTGAGCTATTTGGTCCAGAATACATAAGGAAAAGTTTTATGAAAGGAACATGCAGTGAAATAATTTGGGAGTCAAGTAACTAAGCAAATTATGACCTTTTAGAAGGTTACACCTAAATTTCTTTGCATTGTAATAGTTCTCCATTTTGTGTGAGTTGCATCAGTAACTAATCTAGCAGAATAATTTCTTATAATTCTTAGCAGGTTCAGTTTCAGGACCTGGCTGCTTCCTTACTCAGGCTATATTAGAATTATATTGGCGTTCTTCTATTATCGTAGAACTGATTTCCACATAGTTTTTTCTGGTCACCTACTCTGGTGCAGACCTGACAGATTAACGTACAACTGGTTGGGATCTGAATGAATAGGTTTATCATTGACCCTATAAATTTCAGTTTGCTATTGCTTTAAAAATACTGCATTAGATATTCTAGTCATGTCCAGTGTAAATTTTTATTTTGAAATGATGTATTTATTTAATTACATGCACATTTAAGAATCACTTCCATGAGCATTCAAATCCCATACTCAAAAAATTGTCTTGTACATTCATATGAGAAGGATCCTTTCATATTTCCCTTGTGTTTGCTTCAAAATCATTCCCTACAAAAATAACTATTTTCTTATTATTTTTAAGCATTTGTATGCCATTATTAATTGATTTGTAGTGTCTAAAAATGCATTTTTAAGCCTTTTGAAAGAATGGGATTTTCAAACCGAAATCATAACAAAATTCTTTATACATGTAAGGAGCATTTGTTTTAATCTCTGTAGTGTATACTGTATAGAATGATGAAATATAACTACTTGTTTCAAGCTATAATCATTGCACACATTCACTGGTACTATTTAGACAGCCGGTTGAGCAGGAAGAGAATATTGTTCCATGGGGTGTGCATATAATGAAACAGAATAGCAAAGCAGATGGGATCGATGCAAGGAGATGATTTTGCAGAATCTTGTTATATAACATCTGTCCTTGTACATTTATTTATTTGTTTAAGGCTGAAGGTTGCACAATGTTCATGTCCACATACAGGTGCAAACATGCTGTTCTGGTTATTTTAGCTTCTCAGTTTCACCTGCAGCTATTATTTCCCAGTTCAACCACAGATCTATGCAAACAGCCTTTAGCTCAGTATATGTTGATCAGCTTTTCTGATGAATTATTCCACTTTTCCTTTCATACAAAAGTTTTTACTTCAAACCGGGTTGCAATTGTTGAATTATAGCTGTTGAATTAAGGTGAGGTGGAAATGAATTGAATTAATTAACAACAGCATTTTCCTCATAAGGAGTACAAAATAAACACACAAAGTCTGTTTTCAAGGCATTCACTGCTTCGCACTTGCCCAAATCTGCGCAGTTGCGATGGTCTGTTCGATCACAAGGACATCACGGTCTAGTCTGTTTCTGACTTCACTGAGTCAGTATATATCACCAGGTATAATGTGGAATGGCTAAAAATCAGGAAAGGCTTGGTCAATTTCCTTCCTTTAAGCTGAGACTGCTGAGACCAATCTAAACCTTGCCAATGCCTCAGATCTGAGAATTTCCTTGTGTTTAAGGTAAACTGAATGAACAATGCCGTCACGAATATCATATTGCAATTTTTATGCTTTATTTTTAAAATCAAGCACTTTTTACATTTGTCTGGATTAATTTTCAGTGACAAACAGGAGGGCAGGGATCTGAACAAAAATATTTGAAGATGCAAGGTAATGATTGAATGGCAGAGCAGACTTGACAGGCTGACTGGCCTAATTGCTGCTCCTTGTGATCTTATGGCAATATTGAATATTTACAGCCTAAAATAAAACCAAAGATACATGCTTCTGCCCTACAGTTATTCTCTTCTCAATTTTTAACTGTTTCCGTTGTTGTGATGATATATCCCTGTACATTTTCAGTGAGATGTTTTGATGAGAAAAGTATTGACTACTTGATCATTCCAGTATCAATGTTATACTCAGTCCAAGAAAAGGCTTATATCATACTCAAAATGATATGGTTGGAAAGTAAATAGCAAAATGATTTTGCTTCTCTGATGCCAGCCTCACCACAGTGTAACAAATGAAGTATTTTATCATATTGTTCTATTTTTGGACTATGTTTCTAATATAGGGTTAAATGGGCGAAAGAAAGTCATATGCTCTGTTCTAGATTGTACTGATAGCAAACTTTTGTTCTTAAAGATTAAAGAGTGGCCCAGGTACAATGCATTCAGACTTATAGATGCAGGCAGAAGCATCTGTGCTGACAGTGCATAGACTGTCGTCTTCACGTCCCATTAAAATGCTGAGAATGTCAGGTTTTGCAAAGAGTTAAAATTAAATAGATAAAATGTTGTTAGGACCCTAAAGGTTTGATAAATTAGTATGTCTTCTTCTAACAGTCCCTTGAAATGAGGAAGATGCTTACCATTGTATAAAGCCTGTGACAACAATCTGTGCATAGACTATTTTAACATGAGGAAACTGTGGTATTACAACTACCACATGGTTTGGGTTGATCAAGAGACCCTCTTGTTCCTACTGCCTGCCACAGAAATATTTCAACTAATCGCGGTCTTTTAGCCAACCGGCATTTAGAGCTTTTTAGGGGGGAGTTCACATTTGTCATTTACTTATTTCATGTATAAATGTTCTAGTGTCAAGTTTAAAGTCATAGTCTTTTTTCCTTCAGGAGCTTTTTGCCAGGGTAAAGAGTTTCTCTATTTATAAATTCCCCTTATAAATTTAGAATCCCTCAACCTTTGATCTCACAAGAAATAATCCACACAATTTTAACATTTACATTGCTCTATTATTCTGATAAATCGACACACTACCTTCTTGACCTTTATGATCAACAGTTGATCCCTCCATTCAACTACATCTTTATGTTTTATAATGGCCTGAGTCCAAAGTTGCAAACCCTTTTTAAGGTCATTTCCTGCAGTTGTGTTTGTTCAGATGCTCTCTTTAAATGACACTCAGTTTTTCAGGCACATAATGAAGCCAAACTATTCTGTGGCATTTTATTACAGTAAATTGAGCATTTGCTTTTATCCTGACTGCGATCTGCATGTAACTTTTACTGTCTTTAATGCATTTTTACGGAGTAAGTGATATTAAAAATTGAAAACCTTCTATTGCGGATTCTTGAACAGCATACTTAATATGCATGGAGGATGGTTGACTGAGTTGAAATCTTAATTTTATGTTTGAAAAGAAGGAATATATGTTGTGAGTGATTTAGACCTGATTGTATGCATTGATTTTCAGATGGTTTTGCATTCAAACACATTTGAATGAGATTCACAACTAATTTGAGTGAAACTCAACGTAACAGACTTAGCACAGAAATGGATGTATTTATTTTTAATTTTTAAGATACATCCACAGAAGAATTTCTCATCAGTTGAAGCAAAATGGTTTAGGCTTTCAAGGTTCAATTTCATTTCTTTTAGAATAAAATGCTACTAATGTAGTGAAGTGATTCCAAAGTTGAAAGGTTCATGGTCCATCTTTTATAGACACAGTACAATCCAAAAAGCAAAATTCATGACAGCTGGTGGGACTAATGGATTTTACATCAGCACTTTATAAATGTATTGCACTGACCCTAGAGTTTTGTAAATGTATTATATGCTTTGACACCTGAAGCGCTGAAATTGTTTTCTATATATATATGATTTAACTCACTGTGAAATGGATTTTGCACTGATTTTAGTGAGATCAAATAAAATGAGCAATCGTTGTGAAGCTGTAGCACAATGGGGGTAATCTTCCAACTTTTAAAATTTGGTATTAAAGGTCTGCACACTGTTAGTATGAAACAGATTTCAAGAGCGCATTATATGTGATTTTCAACCATTGTTTTGAATGGTCAGAGAGATGTGCATGGCAAATGTCCAAATTTGTGACATTTGCTTCCTGCAAATGAGATACCCCACAGAAAGTATGGTGCTTTTGGTTAAAAATAATCTCGATTTGCAGAGAAGAGATAGCAACCCTCATTATTGCCTAATCCTGGCACTTAATGTGCCTTATTCTGAATCACTCCATGTGCCTCCAAGATACCCACAGCTGCTTCATTCCTGGCCGAAAGGTACACAAATAAAGCTGCCAATGAGAAAATAATGAGAAAACCTCAAAAATATAAAGTCAACTCCAGAGACTTTCATGGCAGATCTTACTTCTATTTGTATTTCTTGCCTAAAATAAAATTCTTGTGTCCTTCAAACACCATGAAAAGGGCAAAGACGTTCACCTGCATTGTACTGATGTTGAATCTGACCAACTGTTGAAACAGATTGATCATGACTTCTGCTAAATTTAGCATCATAGAAATATGCATTTTCTTTTGACATCTAGTGTAGGTTGATGTTTTGAATCAAAGTGGATCTTTAAAAAAAAGTCTAAGGGTGGCATTTTCTTCTAATAATTGGAGGGGCAGGTGGCAGGAAGGACATATAACGGAGAAGGTTGACACTGCAGAGGTAACCGACCCCCAAATCACCACCTCAGCATTAATTGCTGGGAAAGAAGACCTTTCCTGACCCACAACCAATTAAGACCCTTTAGTTATGGACTAATGACCTTTTAACTTGCCACGGATCTGATTACCTGCCTTTCCAGCAGTTAGGAAAAATGGCTGCTTACTTGACAATGGAACCTCAAAACGTTGTCCCACTGGATTGTGGGTCAAGGCATCAATTTGCCCCAGTATTGGGCATTTGACGACACAGAAGGGAGACGCAGGGGTTTGGTTGCTGAAAGTCACTGCCCTTCCTTGCCTCTAGTATCTCTGACCATCTTTTCCTGATGGCCTCCACCCCACAATCCTCCCTGAAAAAGAAATCTTGGTAGATTGGGTCACCATAGATGCATTGCCTAACTCTCCATTGACTTCATCAACAGAGATAAACTGTGGGTAACATAAACAGTGGGGAGCAATATTGAATGTCATAAAACTAACACAAATTCAGTCAAATAATATTTTCAGGAAAGTGTAAGGTTGGCAGAAATTAAGTGTACATATTATTGCAGGAGTTAGCACTCAAAAGTGATTTTCCAAAAGTGGAGCTTTACCCATTGGAAGGATGTACTGCGAAGCCTGATGTTCTTTTGACACCAGTTGATGACAGTTCTAAAGACTGAACAGTTTATGCAAAAGAACAGAGACAAGGAATTCGGAGATGGTTGGTAGTGGTGACAAGGGAGAAAGAAATAAAAGGATGATCTATAGACCTGTAATGACTAAATGAATAAAAGGATGATGGTGAAAAGAAGGCGGTGATAATGAGACAAGTAAATAAGAAAAGCTGGATCCAATAAGTAGTTAAAGCAGAGTAGCAGAAGTGGAAGGAACAAGGAATAATGGCTAAGATATGAAAGCTGGGGAAACATGGTAGAAGAAATACAGTTCAAATATCCACCCACAGGTCCCGATAGGCACAAGCGCACAGTAATATGGGATACCTTAGGTCAAGGTCCTGAAACTTATTTCCCAGTAGCACCATGAGTGTATCTTCAGCATGTGCATTGCAATGGTTCAAGAAGGTGGCTCATCCTTGCCTTCAAGGGCAATGATATCAAATGCTGACCTTATCTGTGATGTTCACATCCCATAAACAAATAAAAAAAATTACCACGCCACTCTCAACTCTTGCAATTCAATGGGAGGAAATTTCCAGCATAGCTTAAATCATGAATTTCTATGATAGCATTCTGGAATATTACAAATGACAGTGCAAGTGAACAAAGCCATCACACATGCAAACAATGGAATGGGTTCATTTTTAGAAGAATTGTATTGAAAAATAGAAACCAAAATAAATATTCTTGTATAAAAACATTAATAAATGGTAATTACCAGTATGAGGCACAATTCTGTTCTTGATAGTATAAAAGGAAATAGAGGTTATGGAGATATTTATTATTATGCTAACTGGACAGAGAAGTTACAACCATCATGGAAGACTGAACTGGTTTAGGATGTTTTCTTTAGAAAAAGCTAAGTTTAAAGTTGGCAAATTAGAGATCTGCAAAATTTTGAAGCTGGTTCATTGGGTGAATAGGGAAGGCATTTTCATTTGATAGGGAGTTCAAAACAATAGGTCATAACTAAAATTTAGTGATTAATAAAGACAATGTGGAATCATTGAGACAATAATTTACCAGAGTGATTAGATTGTGGAACTTGCTTCTTATTAAGGGAAATGGCGTGAATCCACATATAAAGGTATGTAAGACATGAGGGAAAAAAAATAAAGCTGATAAAATTAGATGAGGTAGGGCAGGCGTATGTGGAACATAAACACAAGCAGAGACAAATTGCCCAGTTTTTGTGCTGTACATTCTCTGTAATTCAGTATAACCACAGGAACCATAAAGCTTTGTTCACCTAAAGAATTCTTATGAGCTGACCCTACTGAAAAAGTCCTGTTGCTTCAAGAATTCTTTTGTCCAACATTACAATCCACTACAGTATTCTATATGGGAATTGTAACTTTTATTCATCATCAGTGAAATTTCAAAGTTTTAAATAAAAATTATTTATCTTTGTAAAGGAGACAAATGGAAAACAAATCTGCACTACCTTGCATTTTCTCATCTGCTTGACTAAGAGCAGAGTTCATCTGAAATTGTACCACAGAATCTATATTTTCTTCCTACATACTGCAACACATTCAACTAATATTAACCTTGGGTAGCTATAAATCATTTTCCACCTTCTATTGATAATCAGTGTTGATCAAATGTGACATTTTCCTTTAGCATGACATTTGCCAGCACGCATTCATTGCAAAATAATAGATAACTAAGAAGAACAGGACAGATTCATTGAATAACTCTTTGTGCAACTGTTGTTTCTCACTGTATTTTTTTTCCAAGATCTTTTGTATATTATCAGATTTTCATTGTGGAACAGTCAAAGTATTGAGCACTCCATTTTTCTGTAGTATCATTTTATCTATATTTTCCCCTGCAAATGATAGTTTTCATAAAAATCGTATCTTATACGCATTTGTTCTAAATTCTGTTTAATTTCTCTCTCCTGCATGAAAATACAATACAGCTCATTTTCAAATGATGTCCAGTACCTAGGGGCTATATTTTAACAATATAAAGGCACCATGGGAGTCTCCCATTGGACACTCTGACGGCAGGAAACATGTTTCTGCTGATGGGTGAGTGCAGGACCAGAGAACACAGCTTAAAAATACGGGATAGACCATTTAGGACAGAGATGAGGAGAAACTTCTTCACCCAGAGAGTGGTAGCTGTGTGGAATGCTCTTCCCCAGAGGGCAGTGGAGGCCCAGTCTCTGGATTCATTTAAGAAAGAGTTGGATAGAGCTCTTAAGGATAGTGGAATCAAGGGTTATGGAGATAAGGCAGGAACAGGATACTGATTAAGGATGATCAGCCATGATCATATTGAATGGTGGTGCAGGCTCGAAGGACAGAATGGCCTACTCCTGCACCTATTGTCTATTGTCAATTGTCAATTGACTAATGAAAGACTAGTCATGAGTTAAATAATTTGTCAATTTCAAACTGATTTGTGTTATTTAAGTCAACTGGTCAATAATCTTTTTTTGTAAGTTTAATTAAAAGAAATTGATCAGAGGAATATCAATGACCTCTTCAAGGAAAATAATGATGGTTAAAAATATGACATAAAAAACAGAATTATCAGCACGTTAAAGAAATGTTCCAGTATTCATCATTCCATTTGATTACTTCTCATCATGTCTCATGGATACTCAAAGCCAAGCATGTCACTCAACCATTTACTCAGGCAATACATGCGCATAGTAAATGGAGCAAAAAGCTAATTTCTCTGTTAATCATTACTGTTATATCATTGGAATGTTCAACACCAATAGATCTGTGGTCCAGCCATCAATTCATATGCAAAAGAAATTGAATGTTCACTTTATACTTCATAGTCCACTTGCCAAAATGTAATAAACTGTGTGTATAAACAACTACAGAGGAACCTTGATTATCTGAAGACCAGAGGAAGGGAGTATTTTGTTCAGTTAATCAAACACTGGATAATCGATTGCCCGATAACATAGTTAGCCAAACATCAGGATCTTGAGATCTTGTTAGGATAATACGAACTTTGTTTAATCAAAAGCTGGATAATCAAGGTTCCTCTGTAAACTGATTAAAATTATGGCACACAATTTTCACAATCAGGAGTCCTGTGCTGTCCTTCACTCCCCAAAAGATGTATACAAACCTACCCGTTCTAACCTTTTTTAAAATGTTGATGATACACGAACAAAAGTTCACCTTAGTTAAAGGTTTGAAGGGGCATGATTTGTTTGAATAGTTTAGATCTGCAAGGTCGGTGGGTCTAACACATGCCAACAGCAAAACACAATATCCTTGTTCAAAACCACCAATAATTGCTAGGAATAAATCTAGCATGCTTGAATCCAAAAGGGTTACAGCAACCTTTTTTGATATTCAATGCAGGATTGCACTTTATAATTCGAAACACCATGCAGTGAAACTAAGGTGCTAATATATCTGAATTTTCTCTTAAAACATGGACAGTATTTATGTATGATTCCTTACCAAAAGTTGTACTCCAAAGTATTTTACCTCTTTTGAAGTATTACGCTAAAAGTAATGCATTTACTTTAATCTGCATTACTGATCCCTAATGCCAAAAGATTGGGAATTGTTGGATATAGCAGCAACTTAAAATGATTTTTGTAAAACACTGACAAAGTCACTGAGTACCATCTGAAATCTTACGTACCCTGTAATAGAAATGGCAGGGTGTAAGTATCATTAAATCATTGAGCTATAGTCAGAGTTAGGAAACTATAACTATCATGAGAGCCAAATTCCACAGGAGCAGAGAATGCACGAAAGAAACCTCACAGAGGTTTTACAATGTTTGCAGTGGATAGGAGAAAGCTAGAACCTTTGGTTGAGGAATGAATGGCATCATTAAGAAAATTAAGAAAGATATTAAGAAATGTTGTATGTGGTGGTTTGGTGAAATATTTTGATTGATGGAATGGTTGAGGAATATATTAGCAGAGGGAGAGTTTGAAATAACATCTTGTAAGAGGAAGATTCATAAATATTTTAAGTAAAAGTTACAGGATTATCAAATGAAAGCAGGATAATGAAATTAGTTTGATGTTGCTCTAGTGAGGTGTTAACACATACAAAGTGCCACAAATGACCTTTTCTGTTCTGCATACCTCCATGGTTTATAGAGATTTAATTTACAGTTGTGAATACACTGCAAAAGTATTTTCTGATTGGTCAGGACTTTGGAAATTACCAACTGTATGAAAGATACTAAATAATAGTAAGTCATTTTTTCTTCATTTCTTTTAAAGTATAACTTAACATGTACATTAAGGAGACATATTTGAATTATTGTACTTCCAGATAGAACTTTAACATCATTATTATGCTCAACAGTGCACCAAGTATATTTGGCCATTTAAATTAAGCTTTTATACAATGTCATTTTGTATTTATTTCATCTAACATGTGTGTGGTGAAGATAAAGAGTCAAAGCAAGGTGAAAAAATGGTTTCCATTAGATCAGTGATTGTTTTGCATTACTCATTTTAAAGGCATCGCTGATTATGATTTTACATTGTGAAGATAGACATGCCATTTTTTGTTTATCTATAAAAAGAACAGACATTCACTTGAATATAGCTCTGATCTGTCCTTAATAACAAAAGATGCTAGGCATAGCATTTGAATAGAGTTCGGCAGAATGAATGTGTAGCATTCACATTCCCATGATGTACACACATTACTGCTTTAATTTTTGGTGTGACAATGTTTTAATAGATCTATTAATTTGTCAAAAATTGGCCGCAGGCAGTGTGCCTTTCTCCAGGAACAAAGTAATTTGAGTGTTATGGAGGTTATTTAGGTCATAAATATTGCTTTAACTTTATTACAAAAGGAACAATGAAGTAAAATAATAATAGTGCAATACAAAACCAGGCTGCTACAGTGGACCTTCTGAAGATTCCCAAAGAATTCAAAGAATTGTTAATACTTTACACTTTGTACTACACTTCAATTACACACACTGGATTGAAGTATAAATAAATATTCTGAAGCCATTAGAATAGCTGAGAATTTCCAATTATCTCAATTGATACACATGGTGAGCTCTCTAAAAAAAACAGTGATAGGGCATTTATCAGGTTGAGAGGTTCTACAATATACTAATCAATATTGTGAAACTGCAGTCATCTATTCAGCAGTAGAACCCTTTTGACAGTCTGGGAATGATTGTCTCAGAATATGATCACTCCATGCATGGCATTCTTTAATCAGGGATTATCCATAAAGAGCTCGACATGTAGACAAGCTTCCAAATCCTAATGAAGCCAGTAACATTATAATAGAGACTGCTGTTATAATTGGCTCATGTTTTATCATTAATAACTTTGAACTTAGTCTAGGAGACCACTTGCTCATTTTAGGAGATTTTAAAAAAGGCTAGTTCAAACTGCTTGCATAATTCTGCCATTGCTGCAAAGAGGAAGTGCTCCGGAATTACTTTTAATGGTCTGACATTCAATATAAAGTGTTATTCAACCTCAGACCAGTTGCAGCACTTGCCACCTTCCATCACAATGGTGCAGAAATCGCAATATACTGTCACAAGATGTTCAGTTTAAGTGCCCTGTAAATAAAGAGGTTGTTGGTTGGAATCTGTTTCATACCATGCACAGTATCATCTGCAAAATATTATCTGAGTTTTTTTTGTACTGAAGAGACTCAGCAATGATGAGGTTCATTTGACTCACAAGCCCAGTCCATGACCTATGCACTCTAATTAACCCTCCCATATTTGAAAAACAAGGGTACTTTGGTTTAATTTGAATGTGTTAATTGCCAGATTTTTATTTCTCTATTCTGGACATGATTTTAGTCATAAACAGTGGAATAATTGCAAAGTACCTTGGATCACAGAGAACTAAAATAAAAACAGAAAGTACTGGCTAAGCACATTAGATTTGACAACATCTGTGGAGAGAGTAATGGAGTTATTATTTTAAGTTCAGCATGACGTTTTTTCAGAACGGAGGGACTGAAAACTATGATAGCTTTTAAGCTTTTGATAAAGTAGGAGGAAGAGCAAGTGGAACAGATAGGAAAAGTGCCCCGGAACAAAAAAGCAAAGGGAGTACTAATGGTAGTGAAGAAGCCACATGAATGAATACTGGGTCTCAACAGCCAGAAATATGTCAGCTTTGATGACAACAAATCCATAAAAACAAGACACACAGGGAGTAAGGATTATCAAAATAGAGGGAAGTGTTCATGGTCTGAAGTTGTTGAACACAAAGTTAGCTGTAAGGCTAAGCTGAATACAAGGTACTGTTCCTCGAGCTTATTTTGGGTGTCATTGGAGCGTTGCAGCAGGTCTAGGGCACACATTTTACATGAAAGCTAGATGGTGCACTGAAATGACAAGTGACTGGAAGGTCAGGGTCATTCTTGCAGATGGACCCAAGGTATTCTGTAAAGCTGTCATCTGGTCAACATTATGTCTTGCTCATGTACAGCAGACTGCATTTTGAGCAGCAATTACAAGAGATTAGATTGAAAGAAGTACAATTATATCTACTTCACTGGGCAGGTGTATTTTGGGGCCTTGGATAGTCACTCAGCTCCCTCCCACTACTTTTTTAACAGCATAAAAAGAAATCACTTTACCAAATTTTTAGTTCTTAAAAAAAGTCATATTGGACTTGAAATGTTCACTGTGTTTCTGTCTCTACTTATGCTGCCAAATCTGCTGAGTTTCTCCATCACTTTGTTTTTTTCTCTCATAAACAGTGGAATATGTGTGCCATACCCTGCTAGATGCTTTGTCTACCAAGTGACATTAGTCCATTTGAGCTACAGGTGAAAATGGCCATATTATGTTGCTATATTACAATAAACACAAGAGTAATGTTCTCCACTAACGGGAGGCTGCCATCAAGTCAAAATGACATTCTGCCTACCACAAAACTAAGTAATGTGGTACATAGGTTCCAATGCTACTGTGACACCAGGTAGGTAGGCCATACGTTTTAATGACAGATGTACAATACCAAACAGCACATCCCTTTAGGAACATAAAAACATAAGTGGACCATTCAGCCCATTGGGCCTACCCTGTCATTTAATCAGGTTGTGGCTAATCATCTACCTCAATGCCACTTTCCCACATCATTTCCATAATTGCTTTATGTCACTTGTCTCCAGAAGTCTGGAGGTTATCTTTTGAATGTGCTCGATCATTAAGCTTCCACAGCCTTCTGAGAGCATTCCAAAGATTCACTATTCTTTGGGTAAAGACACTCCACCTCATTTCAGATTTAAATGGCCAGCTCTTTATCTTAAGATTATGCCCCAAATGGGACCTAAAAGCAAAGTTCTTTTCCAAAAGGCCTGAACAGACCTTTAAAATTAAGACTTTCGAAAAAGCAAAGATGTCCTTTGCCTGAAAACCAGTTGATCCCAAGTATTTCGGATCAAGGATTTCCAACCTGTAGCTGTTTAGTTTCTCTGTCATTTCTCTGTTCTCCACCATAAATTCTCCTGTCCCTACCTATAATGGGACCATATTTGTCCTAGCTTTTTTTTCCCCTTCTTATCTTATAAAAGCTTTTTATAGTCCACTATCATATTTTTCGCTTTATATTTTGTTTACCCTTTCTTTAACTGTTTCTTGGTACTCTTTTACTAGGTTCTAAATTGCTCCTAATTCTCAAGGTTAGATTTTTGGACATCCTTATAAACCACTTGCTTTTCTTACACCATCTTTAACTTGTTTTATTATCCACAATTGATTCATCTTTCTTTTTTCAATGTTTCCCGCTTGAAGGAATGTATATCGATTCAGAACCATTAAGCATTTCTTTTCATTTTCCATCATAGTTTCTTGAAGTCTGCCTTCAGGTTTTCATTCCTTTTCCTCCTTTTCTGCTACCTTCATTGATACCCTTATGGGCCACAGCCTCCGGCTGTTCACCCACCCCCATGAAGAATGTCCTCTAGTCACTCAGTGACCTTCTCAGCCCTGGAACTAGAAGGGAACATACTATTCTGGAGTCATGTCTATGCCACAGAAATGTCTGTCTGTTTTGCTAACTAATGAATTGTGTATCACAGCTTCCTTTCTTCTTTCCCCTAAGAACTTGGTTCTGACTACACCCCTCTGAGGACACAATGTCTTCACCAAAATGGAAAGCAAATTAGCAACAAAGACAGCAGGAGCTTGTCTGCCTCTTTGTTCTTCACCTGTTTTGTGATCATCCCTTTGTACATGCCATTCACATAGCTCTTGTTGGAGCGAAACCCCTGACCAGGAGCAAAGACTGAGGAAGCAGACAGGGTTCAGGAACATGGAATCTTTGTTCTTATTCAAACAATCACCAGATCATGCAAGGAGAGAGGCAAAGATTTCCCCCTCCCCCCCTCAAATCTGGCCGTGATGTTGCCATAATCTTCACACTCTGATTTTCACAGTGAGATATAACATTTTTTATACATTTTGTGTTACAATACTCACAGAAATCATGATCACTGTATCCTTCTTGTTATTTTATATGTCTAATCCTGTGAAACACCTAATCAATGCTGGGGATTTCTCTGCACAGGCTCATAGATCTCATGGTGTTTAATAGACATTGTAATTTCCAGTTCAGAGTGTGGTGCTGGAAAAGCACAGCAGGTCAGGCAGCACCCGAGGAGCATCGTCAGTTCTCCTGCTGCTTGGATGCTGCCTGACCTGCTGTGCTTTTCCAGCACCACACTCTCGACTCTGATCTCCAGCATCTGCGGTCCTCATTTTCTGGAATTCATTGTAACTTCCAGGCCTTGGAATCCTTCTATGCATCCTGTTATTTCTTATCCCAAAGTTACTGGTTACAATTCTTCGGACATATCACAGACTTGCTTATCTCTAAGGACTGCTTGAATACTGTTACCCCTTGGATTCCTTTGCTATCTCTGTCAAATTCTGTTACTCCTATTTTTCCAGTCTCCCAATTCTTTGTATTAAAAAAAACAAAAGTCAGTTGGCTCTATCTAATTGCTATAAGATTTGTAATATTGATTTCTATTATAAAATTAGTCGTATGTAAAGTTTTACAGCCATTTCTACTGTTAGTTCTCTTTAGCTAATGAGTTAAAGTTTCCCGAGACTAATTAACTTCCACATTTAAGTTTGAATGTTTTCCCCTAATACTTGTGTTATATTTTGGCTATTTTTGCGTACCTATAATTACACTGAAATCTATCTCTGTGATTAACTGAAGAATTTTTAACTAGAACCTATTTCTTAATATTGAATAATTCCAAAGAAGCAGCTAATGATTGCAGGATAACATTGCATGATGGGAGGATTCAGGCACATGTTCTCAGAACACAAACCTGGCAATCTGACTTACTAGTCTAGTGACTTTGCCACTATATTACCACCTCCCACTTAAATAGCAGCAGATAAGCATGCATAGCAACAGCCAACTTCCTACCCATAAAACCGATGATCTGTGGATGAACTTAGGAAGCGATAACAGCACAAAATAATGTCTAGATCCAAACTGGATCATAGGCAGGTGAGCTGGCTACCTAAATGGAGGTCCATTTTGAAATGACCATAAAACAAAGTGTAGTGATTGGAATGAGGTCAGCCAGAGGGACCTCTTAGAATATGAGTTCCCTGATTGGGGCTGTTAATGTAGTCCAATCAAGAAGTCCTGGCTGACAGATATAAACAAGAGTGTCAGAGGTTCTGCTTACTCTGTTCTAGTTGGGCCAGTATCAAGTATTATGCACCTGTAAATTAAAGGTGACTTGGTGACGGGATGCTGGTCTTTGTGGAGTTAACTCGCAAGGAACTGAAAACAAGAGTGGTTGGAGATGATTAAATGCCTCAGTTTGTGTTATGAACTAGAGAATTAATTAAATCACCCAGGTCAACCAAATGCTTCAATTATCTTCATGTCCCCTCTTCCATTATAACACGCAAGTGGAATATTCATTATAATCAAAAGTACGTTGGAGGAAAATGTAGGCTAATGTCTACAATTTAAGAGCTACTAGAGATCTGATGAATTCATCCTAAAAGTGCATCCTGTTTCGATACATTAACCCTCTTTGACTCAGATTATTCAGGTTTATCATGAATAATAATTGATCCACGTATATGTGACAAAAAGGCAAGTGTCCTAGAACATCAAAATCATACAAGAAAAGTCTAAATTACTTTACAGTTGTCAAGAGTAGATACAGAAGTTTTCCTCAAGTGATTGCAAGAATATGGATTTTGTGATGGATTATGAATATCTGAATAGAGGCAAATGGGTAAACAGTGACAACATGGCATGCAGCCTAAGGGTAATAATTGATTTAAATCAGTGAGAATGTGTACATGGGACATTGTGGTTTGGCTGTAGTCCAACTTATTACATGTTCAATTTCTGCAGAAGGTCAAAGCTTTTGGGAAAAAAAAATGACTGCTTCTTCACAAATAATTCAAACAGCATAATAACTGGGACCCATTTATTATTCCCTGATCTATCTCATTGCTAACTTTCCAACCTCCTATTAAAAATAATTTAAATTGTACACCATACACATTAGTATGTACTCGATGTTATGGAGCCATTCAAGTTTAGATTATTCCAGACCTCATGCCTGAAATTGTACTCATCCCTGCTGGCCATCTCAAGACATGCATTTTAATATGCTGATCAGTCTCTTTCTAAATATGGAGGCAATTGAAACATGAATCAATGGTATGCCAAGAAACATTATGAGTAGAGTCGTAGAGTCATAGAGATGTACAGCATGGAAACAGACCCTTCGGTCCAACCCATCTATGCTGACCAGATATCCCAACCCAATCTAGTCCCACCTGCCAGCACCCGGCCCATATCCCTCCAAAGTCTTCCTATTCATATACCCAATTCAACATATGGGCATATTGATCCAATTACTTTGAAAAGCACAATAGAAGACTGCAAGACAGTCAAGGAGTTAAGTTGACATCAATGATAAAAGGTCAAAACCTGATCAGTAACCACATCCTCAACTGGAATGACCATGTAATTTGTATTTTGAGTGAACAAGGACTGTAAGTTATAATCAACCTCATTAGTGGGACTCACAAAAACTTTGAATAATCAGGCTTCATTTTAATTTAGTAGCTGAGCTTTAGAAAATTTTAACTTTGGATAGACAGTTAGCCAACCAAACTGCTGATGCAAACTCTTGAGTGGCTATTTTGACAGGGACAAGTGATGGAAGGCATAGGGATGTGTTTTAAATGACCAGGTGAACACTCATCTCTCAATGGACAGTTAGTTATAATTGCTCTACATACAATTGCATTGGGAGGGGTTTGTGAGGTGTGCTCTACACCTAGTAGGAATCTAAAATTGCAACTGAATCCATTGAATATTATCCGTCCTCAAATTGCACATGTTAAATAATCTCACCACCTGTTTTGGGCCAGTATTACATCACACCTGCTTCTCAGCCAGCTCCAAAAACAAGGCAGGTAAATGACGGCAGGAATAGGGCGATAAGTGCTTTTCATTGCACTGTTGCTAATTCTCGCCAAGAAAAGTAGATGCAAATTGGCCCTGATTCAGTGGCCATGCTGAGCTTTGCAACAGACTGTGAGAGCCCATTACTGCTTTTCAATCTGTTGAGGAAATACACATTGGCCCTTTCAGTATGAATCTGCAAGTTTTGTTACTGAGCAAACAAAGGTCACACTGTACAGGAAGGTAGTTTCTATCATTGAAAAATGTTTTTAGCCCCTAAGAGTTTCAGATTATTTATTAAATAAAACAAGAAGTATTCACTTTATGTAAAACTCATCTTAGGTTTTCAACTGTTCTAGTGATCATAACCATATTATGCATGTGAATATTACAAGCAATTTTCTTCCGACATTTCCATTCTACACTTAGTTTAGCCAGAGCCCCAAATGAGCCCCAAACCCCTAATTGCTCCTCTGTGCAAATTCTATGAATTACCGATTGATTTAAGACTAATAATTTACCAAACTGCATGCCAAAACATGCCAAAATGCTTGTTAAGAATTTTTCATAGATCATAATAAAAAGAAAGATTTTTGAAACTCTGATTCCAAAATTCATATGGATGTAAAATGGTATATTTTATTTAAAAGTAATTAATTTTGTTAAAGTTAAGGTTTTCTAATATGAAAATCTAATTTGTAATGAAGGTCAATGCTCTATTACATGGGAAGGTCAATGCATTGAATATAGAAATGTATTGTCATATGTATTTTTACATGAAAGTACGGTGGAATTTTTTATAAAAACCAAAAGAATTGTGGAAACTGTAAAACAGAAACAAAACCAGAAATTGCTGGAAAAGCTCAGCAATTCCTCAGAACTGTTCTGAGGAAGGGTCGCCGGACCCGAAACGATAATTCTGATTTCTCTTAAAATATAGAACATTACAGCACAATGCAGGCACTTTGGCCCTCAATGTTGTGCTGACCCGTGGAGCCAATCTGAAGCCCATCTATCCTACACTACTCCATTTTCGTCCAAATGACTATCCAATGACCATTTAAATGTCCTTAAAGTTAGTGAGTCTACTTCTGTTGCAGGCATGCATTCCACGCCCTGTCTACCCTGAGTAAAGAAACTACCTCTGACATCTGCCCTATCTCTTTCAGCCCTCAATTTAAAGCTACATCCCCTTATGCTAGCCATCGTTATCTGAGGAAAAAGGCTCTAACTTTCCAACCTATCTACCCTCTGATTCTCTTATATGTCTCAATTAAGTCACTTCTCAACCTTCTTCTCTTTAACAAAAACAGCCTCAAGTCTCTCTGCCTTTCCTCAAAAGACCTTCCCTCCATACCAGGCAACTTTAGCTTAGCAAAATCTGGTTGGCACAGACAAGTTGGGCTGAAGGGTCTGTTTCTATGCTGAATTATTCTATGAAGAGACTGTTTCACACTGAGGCTTCATCCATGACAGCCACGCCGATAAATAAAAGATGGGATCATCTAATGAACCCCAAACAAGCTGACAGGATGGAAGAAGGTTAAGCCTCCAGCATAAAAACAAAGCAAATCTCTCAATGATGCTGCCAGACTTGCTGAGCTTTTCCAGCAATTTCAGTTTTTGTTTGTGAAAAATTTTATAAGTTGCCACACCACAGAGCCTAAATTACTGACAGAGGGCATACATAATAATAAAAAAATGTAAAAGTTCATCACAGTTTAGTTACTGGCTCCGGGGCTCAGAGAAAGCCAATTACATTTTTAGAAATACTGTATATTGTGATAAGCTCAGTACATGTTAATAAATCAGTTTGAAATGAAGGCTATGTCACAGATAAGAGGAATCAAAAATGGCTATAACATAATTGACACTGTTGAAGGTAACTCTATTTGTTTTGTATTACATAGCAACTGAAAGCAAAATAAGTGTATTTACTTATTTCAAGTTTCAAATCGAAAAACAAAGTAGCTCTCGTCATTAATGCTCTTAACATAATATGTCTAAGGATACTACATCACCCCATAGAATTATAAAGAACAGAAAGAACAGAAACAGACCATTTGGCCATATCACTTCATGCTAATGTTTACCACAGCACAACATTCCTTATCCAAATCTGTCCACTTAACGTTCAATCCTGTCCTTCTTCGCATGTTTATCTGGATTCCTCTCAAATTTATTTGTGCCATACACCTGAACTACTTATTCTTGTAGCAAGTTTCACATTTTTATCATTTTCTATGCAAAATAATCCTCTTTTTGATTTCTTGATAGTCTTACATAGATGGTTTCTAGATTTGACTTCCATGTGATTTCTTATCCTGTGTCTAAAAAGTAAAACGCATTAGTCTTATAAAAGAGTTTCTTTTTACTTGTATTGCTAAGAAAATATCATACTGATTACAACTCTACATCTGTTGCTCCATTAAATAGACTAAATTCACATTCACATGAACCACCTTTTATCTGATTATTTCCTCTCTCCTTTATGCTACTAGAAAATAAGACCATTAGACATAAGAGCAGAAATTAGGCCATTCAGTCCATCAAGTCTGTTCCGCCATTCAATCATGGCTGAAACATTTCTCAACCCCATTCTCCTGCTTTCTCCCCATAACCATTGATCTTCTTGATACTCAAGAAAATTTCTATCTCTGTCTTAAATATACTCAATGACCGAGCTTCTACAGCTTCTGAGGCAATGAATTCCATAGATTCACCACTCTATGGCTGAAGAAGTTTCTCCTTATCTCCATTCTAAAAGGTCTTTCCTTTACTCTAAGACAATGCTTTGGGGTCCTAGTCTCTCCTACAAATGGAAACATCTTCCCAACATCCACTCTGTCCAGGCCATTCAGTATTCTGTATGTTTCAATTGGATTCCCCCCTCATCCTTCTAAACTCTGAGTATTACTCCAGAGTCTTCAAATGTTCCTCATATGTTAAGCTTTTCATTCCTGGGACCATTCTTGTATACCTCCTCTGAACACGGTCCAAGGCCAGTAAATCCTTCCTGAGATATGGGGCCCAAAACTGCACATAATACTCCAAATGTTGTCTGACCAGAGCCTTATAGAGCCTCAGAAGTACATCCCTGCTTATGTGCTTCATGTCCTCTCAAAATAAATGTCATCATTGCATTTGCCTGCCTAACTACTGACTCAGGAGGAGAAAGTGAGGTCTGCAGATGCTGCAGATCACGGCTGAAAATGTGTTGCTGGAAAAGCGCAGCAGGTCAGGCAGCATCCAAGGAACAGGAGATTCGACGTTTTGGGCATAAGCTCTTCTTCAGGAATGAGGAAAGTGTGTGCAGCAGGCTAAGATAAAATGTAGGGAGGAGGGACTTGGGGGAGGGGCGTTGGAGATGCGATAGGTGGACCAATCAAGTGGTACCACCCTACCAACCAGTACCCTTCCACTGACACCCTCCTTCGACTGACTGAACTGGTCCTCACCCTGAACAACTTCTCTTTCCAATCCTCCCACTTCCTCCAAACCAAAGGAGTGGCCATGGGCACCCGCATGGGCCCCAGCTATGCCTGCCTCTTCGTAGGATATGTGGAACAGTCCATCTTCCGCAACTACACTGGCACGCACCCCTCCCCCCCTCCCCCCAACCTTTTCCTCCGCTACATCGATGACTGTATCGGCGCTGCCTTGTGCTCCCACGAGGAGGTTGAACAGTTCATCCACATTACCAACACCTTCCACCCCGACCTCAAATTCACTTGGACCATCTCAGACTCCTCCCTCCCATTCCTAGACCTTTCTGTTTCTATCTCGGGCGATCGACTCAACACGGACATTTACTATAAACCGACTGACTCCCACAGCTACCTAGACTACACCTCCTCCCACCCTGCCCCCCCCCGTAAAAACGCCATCCCATCTTCCCAATTCCTTCGTCTCCGCCGCATCTGCTCCCAGGAGGACCAGTTCCAATACCGTACAGCCCAGATGGCCTCCTTCTTCAAGGACTGCAGTTTCCCCCAGACGTGATCGACGATGCTCTCCACCGCATCTCCTCCACTCACCGCTCCTCCGCCCTTGAGCCCCGCCCCTCCAACCGCCACCAGGACAGAACCCCACTGGTTCTCACGTACCACCCCACCAACCTCCATATACAGCGTATCATCCGCTGTCATTTCTGCCACCTCCAAACGGACCCCACCACCAGGGATATATTTCCCTCCCCTCCCCTATCAGCGTTCCGAAAAGACCACTTCCTCCGTCAGGTCCACACCCCCCACCAACTCAACCTCCACTCCCGGCACCTTCCCCTGCAACCGCAAAAAATGCAAAACTTGCGTCCACACCTCCTCCCTTACTTCTCTCCAAGGCTGAAAATGTGTTGCTGGAAAAGCGCAGCAGGTCAGGCAGCATCCAAGGAGCAGGAGACTCGACGTTTCGGGCATAAGCCCTTCTTCAGGAAAATCCTGAAGAAGGGCTTATGCCCGAAACGTCGAATCTCCTGCTCCTTGGATGCTGCCTGACCTGCTGCGCTTTTCCAGCAACACATTTTCAGCTCTGATCTCCAGCATCTGCAGACCTCACTTTGTCTCCAAGGCCCCAAGAGATCCTTCCATATCCGCCACAAATTCACCTGCACCTCCACACACATCATTTATTGCATCCGCTGCACCCGATGTGGCCTCCTCTATATTGGGGAGACAGGCCGCCTACTTGCGGAACGTTTCAGAGAACACCTCTGGGACACCCAGACCAACCAACCCAACCGCCCAGTGGCTCAACACTTCATCTCCCCCTCCCACTCCACCAAGGACATGCAGGTCCTTGGACTCCTCCATCGCCAGACCATAACAACACGACGGTTGGAGGAAGAGCGCCTCATCTTCCGCCTAGGAACCCTCCAACCACAAGGGATGAACTCAGATTTCTCCAGTTTCCTCATTTCCCCTCCCCCCACCTTGTCTCAGTCAAATCCCTCAAACTCAGCACCACCTTCCTAACCTGCAATCTTCTTCCTGACCTCTCCCCCCCCCCCCACCCCCACTCCGGCCTATCACCCTCACCTTCACCTCCTTCCGCCTATTGCATCTCCAACACCCCTCCCCCAAGTCCCTCCGCCCTACCTTTTATCTTAGCCTGCTGGACACACTTTCCTCATTCCTGAAGAAGGGCTTATGCCCGAACCGTCGAATCTCCTGTTCCTTAGATACTGCCTGACCTGCTACGCTTTTCCAGCAACACATCTTCAGCCCTAACTACTGACTCAACCTGCAAGAGAATCTTGGAGTAGAACTCCCAAGTCTCTTTGCACTTCAAACTTCTAAATTTTCTCCACATTTAGAAAATACTCCATGCCTCTATTGTTTCAACCAATGTGCATGACTTCACACTTTCCCGCATTGTACTCCATCTGCACTTAATCAGCATTCCCTCTACACTTCCAATCCTCTCCAAGCTGGCAGCTACTATGGGTGGATTCTTATCAGGGTCGAATTAGTGTGGGCTAAAGTGAGATCTGTGGATGAAATGGTCAGTAAGACCCATCTCAATGTCAGGAGCATCTTGTTTCATCTCTTATACTTTTCAGAAGCAGCAGTTTCTTACTGGACAGCAGCATGTTGACAATTAAGGGGATGATTGCTTGTTTAATGTCTTTTCAGTGGACAAACTCGCCTTATTAATATTCCATTTCCTATTTTACCAAATCCACCAAACAAGCTGAACATACAGAAAACTCCACTTGGAAACCAGAACAGGTACCAGACGCATTGTGCACGCTGTGTTTTCTGAGGGGCTTCCATGTTTCATACATGTAAAAACCACCCCAGAGCATGATACGCAGACATCAGCCACATGTGTCCATCATTCACAGGTATTGGTATATGACATTTACCAACCCCTTATGACCATCTTTACACCTCTTTGATTCACTGGGGTAGGGGGGGAGGTTGTCATTCTGAAAGCATACCCCAGCATTGCAAGGTATACTGGCAATTAGCATTGAGAGGCTGCTACAAGCATACTTTGTGTGTTTTACAATTGGAACAGGCTGTGTCTCAGGGCTGCTGGCTTGCTGTATTTGTATTCACTAATTTAGCATCTATCTGCCTGCTTGCTGCACCCTTGGCTTGCATTGCCATGCCAATTAACACATTTGCACAACTGGGCAGCATGTATTTCTAGTCATCAGTATTCAGTCATGGGGACATGCTCACACTACACACAACCAAGAAGTGTACTACATTATTCTCCCACCCACACCATGTGCAGTACTTTACATAGAAAATAGATGTCATCATGGCCATTGGGTAGAAGTGGTGTACAATGAATGACATGGACAGCAGGGTTAGTTTGAGGGCTGCAATGGAATGAAGAGTGGTCCTCACTCAGTTGGCAGGATGTGGATGACTCAATATCCCTTCAGGAGCGGTCGCAGTCTTCTCCTGCAAAGGTCAGGATTCTCTCCTCATATGGGCTGAGGAGCCTAATGACAAGCAACTCTCCACGCATACAAATGATCTCGGCCCTGTTATGGGCTGTCTTCTCTCAGTAATGAGAGAAAGTGAAGAATTGAGTGAGATGAAAATTGGTGGCACAGCTGGAAGTTCTTCTAGATGTACATGGTAGGCAGTTAATGAAGTGAGTTTGGCAAGAGACTGCAAAAAATCTCTCTTGGCCTCACAATGGAAATCCCTTTCAATAGTTTCATGCAACTCAGACTTGCCAAAGAAACATAAGATTCAGCTCTATATTTTCGTTCAACATTATATAACCATTGATCAATTGACATAAATAAAATAACTTGTCTATTGACATAAAAAATGCCTGCTACCATATAATTATCTTATGCTGCTTTCCAAAGCAATCCTGAAACAATTAAGGTAAGGGTATTAGAATAAGTTGAGAGATGTTTTTATTTTGTGTTTTTTCAAATATGGTGGTTCATTTGACTGTGTTCTGATGAATGTTGTTTTCATGCTGTGGTGAACCAAATCATAATTTACAGTGATAGAAATGCCAATGTCAAAAGCAGTTATAGAATTCAAATGCAAAATATGAAAGTCTGTCTGTATTGAGGGAAATGAAAAATTAAAACGATTTACAGCTTTTTATACTGGAATATTACTCGATTAGGAAACCCAGGTTGAATACCAACGTTAATTGACATTCATGCTGATCCTATCCATGTCAGAAAAAAAAATGTTGCTCCTAACATCAGTAAAGACTGCTTCTTCATCAATGCCACAGAGAACACCAGTGGATCATCTTATTTAAATTACTTTATGCTTGACCCAGTCCACACCACCACTTAAAAACAGAGTATAAATGCATGCTGAATGGGGGCTGGTTCGCTTAATTGGCTGGATGGCTGGTTTGCGATACAGAATAACACCAACAACATGGGCTTAATTTATGCACTGGCTAAGGTTACCACAAAGGACTCCTCCATCTCACCTTCTCCCCTCACCTGAGGCTAAACCAGGTTAAACCACAACCAGTCCTCCGTCTCTAACGAGACAGCAGCTCTACAGTGATTTTATCTTTAAATGCATTCTGAGGACAAACTTAGCTAAGAGAAAATGCATTGGAAATCTGTATAAGGTTACAATGGATTGTATTTTTATTCTTCTGTTGCGACACTTCTTATATAATTTATGCTCATACAACTAATTGGCTATTAGTGAATATCATCACAAAAATACCTTTTCCATTTTTTTTAAAACTGATGATTAAAAATTCAAAACTCCAAATGGAAAGCAAAATTAAAATTGCTAGCCCTACAGTCAGTATACAGCACAGTGGGCCTGTGGAGTACAAACTATAACAGATGATGGGAGGAGATCTCAGTAATTAATACAGGCAGCAAGATAAAGATGAAACAATTCAAAGTTAAAGATGAGAATTTGAAAGCGAATCTTTGGGACACTGGGAACCAATGGATCTTAATACGACCTGAAATGATGGTTTACAGACAAGCACGATTTGAATATTCCAGATGACATGGATTATGGATCCTGGAGGCAGAAAGACAAGCAATGAGAGCACTGGGGTAAAATAAAATCAGACATAATGTTCATCAAATGATGAATTCACACCACTGCTCGTCATATTGTGTTGCTGAAACCTTGGTCATTATAAGGTAGACTTGTTGCCTTTCCTACTTTACAATCAGGATTTAGAGGACCTATTATTGTTTCTAATATGGTAGAGGAAAACCATGATGGTCTAACAATAGGTTTCTTGCCTTAGTCGAAGAGTGTGGTGCTAGAAACGCACAGCCGGTCAGGCAACATCTGAGGTGCAGGAGGATCAATGTTTCAAGCATAAGCCCTTCATCAGGAGTAAGGCTTGTGGCCTAAGGGGGCTAAGAGATAAATGAGATGGGGGTGGGGTGGGGGAAAGGTAGCTGGGAATGCGATAGGTAAATTAAGGTGGGGGTGAAGGTGATAGGTCAGAGAGGAGGGTGGAGTGAATAGGTGGGAAGGAAGATGGACAGGTAGGGCAGTTCAAGAAAGCAATGCCAAGTTGGAAGGTTGGATCTGGAATAAGGTGGGGGGGAGGCACTACATTCTTCAACTTTTATCTCCAGCACCTGTAGTCTTCCCTTTCTTCTAGTTTCTTGTCTTAAACAAACAATTTGCATTGAAGAAATTATGAACAAGTTACATTGTTTTTCCATAACAGTATCTATTATATCAATGAAGGAATCGAGATGATAGGTCTACCTTTTTTCAGAGTCCAGAACTGTTCTCTGTACCCAAGTTCTTATGACATCAACAAAATGGGCAGTACTTATTGCATTCTACTACCCATTTTGATGATGCCATAAGGACTTGGGTAGAGAGAACAGCTCTGGACTCTGAAAAAAGATAGAGCCATCATCTTGATTCTTTTATTGATATGATAAATATTGTTATGGAGAGTAATGCATCTTCAGAGCTAACCCTCTCAGAACTAAAAACCTTAAACTGCATACCACCCCCAACCCCCATGTTTCTTCTTGCTGTTCTTCACATTGATATATATCATGTATATAATTACATTTACCACTCCCCATTGCTGCTCAGTCTCTGTCTTCACAAATTCAGGCAATCTGACAGTTTCAACTATCCTGCCAGAAAGCATTATCTTCTAGTTTGTAAAATTGGTCGGACTTTGTTCTGAGGTCTTTTGACCATGTTTTACTTATTAGCCGTATGTGGTCTCTAAGTCTGATTAAACAGGAGGCCCTTTCATATCTTGGATGGCCTTTGCTGAGGATGTCATTCCGTCTGAAGCAGGAATAGGTCAATGACATTAACGGGTGCACCCTTAATCTCCTGAGTTAAGGAACGCTTGCCTGCTGAAATTAGTTCTTCGTGGAAGATGGAGTCATAGTCATAGAGATGTACAGCATAGAAACAGACCCTTCGGTGCAACCTGTCCATGCTGACCAGATATCCCAACCCAATCTAGTCCCACTTGTCAGCACCCCGCCCATATCCCTCCAAACTCTTCCTTTCATACACCCATCCAAATGCCTCTTAAATGTTGCAATTGTACCAACCTCCACCACAACCTCTGGCAGCTCATTCCATACATGTACCACCCTCTGCGTGAAAATGTTGCCCCTTAGATCTCTTTTATATCTTTCCCCTCTCACCCTAAACCTCTAGTTCTGGACTCCCCGACCCCAGGGAAAAGACTTTGTCTATTTATCATATCCATGCCCCTCATAATTTTATAAACCTCTATAAGGTCACCCTGCAGCCTCTGACGTTCCAGGGAAAACAGCCCCAGCCTATTCAACCTCTCCATATAGCTCAAATCCTCCAAACCTGGCAACATCCTTGTAAATCCTTTCTGAACCCTTTCAAGTTTCACAACATCTTTCTGATAGGGAGGAGACCAGAATTGCATGCAATATTCCAACAGTAGCCTAACCAATGTCCTGTACAGCCACAGCATGACTTCCCAACTCCTGTACTCAATACTCTGACCAATAAAGGAAAGCATACCAAACACCTTCTTCACTATCCTATCTACCTGCGACTCCACTTTCAAGGAGCTATGAACCTGCACTCCAAGGTCTCTTTGTTCAGCAACAGTCCCTAGGACCTTACCATTAAGTGTATAAGTCCTGCTAAGATTTGCTTTCCCAAAATACAGCACCTCGCATATATCTGAATTATACTCCATCTGCCACTTCTCAGCCCACTGGCCCATCTGGTCCAGATCCTGTTGTCATCTAAGGTAACCCTCTTCGCTGTCCACTACACCTCCAAATTTGGTGTCATCTGCAAACTTACTAACTGGACCTCTTATGCTCACATCCAAAGGATCCAGCACCGATCCTTGTGACACTCCACTGGTCACAAGCCTCCAGTCTGAAAAACAACCCTCCACCACCACCCTCTGTCTTCTACCTTTGAGCTAGTTCTCTATCCAAATGGTTAGTTCTCCCTGTATTCCATGAGATAGATAGCTGCTGTTTTGAGATAGATATTCCTTTCTTTGCAGATATCAAGAGCAGTCACTGTCACCACACTGCTGGAATTCAAATCTTTTCCAAATGTTTAAACTAAGGCTATAATGAGGTCAGGAGCTGAGTGGCCCTGGCAAAATCCAAAGTGAGCATCAGTTGCACTTTTGTACACCGTAACCTTTGTTTTGTCACCTTGCATCTATATCAAAACTTAAAAATTAATGAAATGGCCATTGATATAACTGAATTCTTACCAAATAGTTTGGCTTGGATCATCAATTTGCTGTAGGAATATATTTCTCTTCTACTATAGATTGTTCTATCTCATCTTCATCTCTCGGTGAGTAGCTATTTGACCTGATGCTGCTGTGTGACACTGTTCTACTTCAAGAGCTTAGTGATCAGCACCTGCTGCCTCAAAGCACCAGGGACCTGGATTCAATTCCAGCCTTTGGTGACTGTCTGTGTAGAATTTTCACATTCTCCCCTTATCTGCATGGGTTTCTGCTGAATGCTCCAGTTTCCTCCCACAGTCCAGATGTACAGGTTAGGTGGATTGGCCAGGTTGTCATGTTCAGTGACTTGCAGATTAGATGGGTTAGCTGTGGTAAATGCAGGGTTATGTGAATAGGGTAGGGGGGCTTGGTTTGGATGGGATAATCTTTGGAGGGTCAGTACCGGCTTGGTGGGCCTAATGGCCTCTTTCCACACTATAGAAATTTTCTCATTTCCTACATCTTCTGTAAGTTATCTGTTATTTTACAATATAGCAATTATTTTATTAAACTTTTCAATCAAATGTGCTTTCTCTGTACCTGTGAGGTTTCCTTGTTCTGCAACACCATCATTGATCTTAGTATCTGCCATCTGGCTGACACTCTTATTGATTTCTCAACTGTGTCGTACAAACTGAATGGATTCTGTTGCTCTCCTCTGATAAACGTTGTTGTTATCCTCTGAGGATTTCTCTGTAGATCCTCCTGATTTCTACTGACGAACAATCCGAATGGTTTTCTTCAAAGTCGAATCTTCTTTGTACAATAATGTTCTCAAATGTTCATCTCTTACAGTTGCTAACTGTCTGCACAAGTCATTCTGTCAAAGCTGTGGCTAGAGAATGTTCCTGAGTTGGCTGGAATTCACTTTGTTGTCCATCCTGTTGTGTGGTGTAACTAAATTAAAATTCCAGTCTGCGTCACTGCTCAACATGTTGTTTTTACTAGCATACTTTTGGTATGCAGTGGTTTTAAATTACAGGGCCTGCTTTATCGAGTAAATTAAATGGCATCTTGGCCTTCATAGCGTGCAGATTTGAGTACAAGGAGCAGAAATGTCTTGCTGCAATTTTATAGACCTTGTGAGACCACACCTGGAGTATCTTGTGCTGTTTTGGTTTTCTTATCTAAAGAACAATGCTTTGGCTATGGAGGCAGTGCAGCAAAGATTGACCAGACTGATTCCTGAGATGGCAGAACTGATGAAGAAAGACTGGTTTAGTGAGGACTATGTTCACTGGAGTTTATAAGAATGGGGGTGGGGTATCTCACAGAAACCCATAAAAGTCTAACAGGATTTGACAGGGTAAACGCAAGACAAATGTTCCCAATGACTGGGGAATCCAGAACCGGGGTAATGCTCTAAGCTACTTCAGACTGGGATAAAGTGAAATTTCTGCAACCAGAAAGAGGTGAGTCAATGGAATTCTCTGCCACAAAAAAATGGCTGAATGTTTCAAGAAGCTGTTAGATGTGGCTCTTAAGGTCAAAGAGATCAAAAGGCATGGGGAGAAAGTAGGAATTGGGAAATGTGTTGGATGATTAGCCAGATGATCCTATTCTCTACATTTCTACATTAGTGTGGTAGATGAAAACCATTAGACAGTCCTTTGAGAACAGGCTGCTGTGTTAAACAAGATGTCATTTATTGCATGATAGCAATAAGGTACAAGATACATTGATATGATAGATGTGTTACTTAGACAATGAAGAAAGCAGTCTCCTTCAACATCCAGAGATATTATGCTTTTCCCTACCCAAGTCCATGTGGTGTCATAACACGGGTTAATACTTAATGCTCTTTTCAGCAGAACTGCTGCAGGCAGGTCACAAATCATGACCCTTGTGCCTGAAAAAAGGTATTTTTATTCATTTTTTACCCCCAAATGTTTCATAAACTTACAAAAGAAGTACAGAATTCTCCCATCCAGGATTAATTGACTGAAGTGGACACAATTCAAATAAACATCAGTTATTTTTATGACCAACAGCTTCTGAGGACTATATTTTCCACTAATTGATTATGAATGGGCAGAAAATTAAATCTTCTCAGGCCCCAAGTCAAATTCATCCTGGTGACTAGGAACACTGCCAAGGGAAGTGGGCATTGCACACTGAGCACTGCGGTTTTATCTGATAAACGGAAGATCACCAGACTGCACAAACAGAAATTTCTGCCATTTTTGAGCTGCCAGCTATCAACACATAGGTTTTGCTCACACTGTGGAGCCGGAAATGAGGATTTCAGACTTTATTTTGAGAGTGACAACCTGTTGTTTTTTACTGGCTTTTTCCAATTGCTGTCAGTCTTAGCCTTCCTCAGGGCTAGGAATCACAATATCCCAGGACAGCAATTCACACATACATATGCAGCCAGTCTATAGAATACAAAATAGTGAGACCCACAGTAAAACCAATTTACAGGGAGGCTAGTTGCACCAGCCATACATAAATGTAAGAGAGTTATAAAATTCGATCACTCTGCAATGATACAGCAAGTTCAGGTACTGGAGCATTATCTGTGTCCTCCAAGATCTGTGGGCAGCTAGAAACAAATACAGTGGATCTAAGAGAAATGGCACAGTTTAAATATCACTTCAGTGTCTCAGTGCCAGCTCTTACCAACACAATAACAGCAACAGACTTTTCACTGGCAGCTAATCCTGATTAAATCTACATGTGTTATTTGTTTTGGGGAATGTGCATCATACTGTAGTCACGGTAAAATAAATCATTCTGGCATTTTATTGGAACTTATGGTTGGAAATGCTAGAGAACATAAATGTTTAGAGGTTAAGCACTGTAATTTAGATATTTTTCTTCCCAATTTACATTTAATTTATTAAATATTAACAGCTGTCAACAAAGGAGCTCTATTCTTTTCATGTGGCTTAACTATGGACTTTTATGTGACCATTAAAATAATTTTAGTCAGTGAGTTTTCAGCAGAAGAATTGCTTGAAACAATTTTTATTAGAAATAAATGCCTAGCTTACTGAAGCATAATGATGAATGCAGAACATGATCCAACCATTTGAAAACTTATATCCTTCCAGCCTAATTTTTTCAGTATTTTATTTGTATACCTCAGTTGCAGCCTCCACTCAACAGAAAGAAGATGAGAATAATTCTTAGGTACTGAATTGCACTATTTGAAATGTAATGTTAAGTTTGAGAAAGGCTGTGGAAACATTCTGAAAACTAGAACGACTGCAGGATTATTGAGAAGGAGTAGGGGTTGTTGGGATGAATAGGACAGTTCTTGCAAAGAGCCAATGCATGCATTTTACATGTGCTTCTGTGCTGTGAGATTCTATGATAAAAGAAACATGTGCCATGGCTTAAGCAAAAAAACCTGTGCGGCAAAGGTCAATATTTGAATGCACTGCTTTAAATTTCTCAGTGGATGCAGAAGCTGTCATGATTAATGAGCATCACCAGAAATGTGAGCAATAACTGTTTGGAACATTTTTTTTATATGTAGTCAAAACCTGTTCAAACTAAAGAGTTCCCATTGCAAAACCTGCCATGGCCCACCTCCACATGACCCCAGTTTTGTCTCCTTCACCAAACTAGAACTAATATCATTTGAAGAATCAATATCTTTGATCGATGCCTTTGATTTTCATGGCTCGGTTATATGTTATTATTTCATACAGGGGCCACCAAAGATATGGGCAAAATGTTGGGAGGTGATGAAGAGAAAGACCCTGATGCACAGAAGAAGGAGGAAGAGAGACAAGAGGCCCTTCGTCAGCAGGAAGAAGAGCGTAAGCAAAAGCATATTAGAATGGAAGCTGAGCGAGAAAAAGTGCGGCAACAAATACGAGATAAGGTAAGCAATGTTAACTTTTTTTTGCAACAATTAATGGATAAAAATTACCAATTAATTTTGTAATAAATATGTTAATGAAAAGTAAGAAGAATGAAAGGAACAAAACTTAAAAAGTCAATAAATAATTTCTAGCAAAATCATTGCCAAGTAAAACACTGCAATAAAGTCATCCTCAGGCTTCGGGTCTCACAAATACCATTGTTCCCCAGTTTGGCATATAATATGGTGCCTTAATGACGTGGTGCATGTTAAGTTTTTAAACTGCCTTTTTACTGAGTGATAGGATACAACTAACATATGACAAAGGTCAGTAAATTGATAGCAGGGAAAATATATCAAAATTATTAGATTTTCATGTTAACAAGCTTACCACTCACACTTATACAGCAATTCAACAAAGTTCAGTTCTTCTTATCAAGATTGCCACTTTGCAATTCTGTAAATTAGCTGCCACTCTATACATCAATTTATTTACACTATTTTACTGATTCAGCTGTTTGTAATACATTGCTTCATTGCCACTCGTGTTTTACCCAGTTTGTTTTCAATAAATTAACAGTGAAATCTTCATTTGTGCCACGTTTTTTAGACCATTCTAATAGACTACTCCATTCAACAAACACACCCAAAATAGATAGTACCACTCCTTTTTTGAAACGTAGATATGAGCACACTATAGATTGTTATTTCAAGAAGAGTGGAGCAGTCAAACATATGAATCATATGCAAGAAACTATTGACAAAAAGAAGCAACTATACCCAAATGACACCTAATCAATCTCTTTATAACTTGGTATTTATTTGACGTCACATAGCCTTGACATCTCTTACCTCTTCTGAAAGAAAGGATAATACAAAATTCATTCTTTCAAGGGATGAGGACATCGCTGGCTCGGCCAGCATTTATTTTCCATCCCTAATTGCCCAGAGGGTAGTTAAGAGTCAACCTCATTGTTGTGGGTCTGATATCACATGTAGGCCAGACCACGTACAGATGGCAGTTTCCTTCCCTGAAAGAAATTAGTGAAGCAGATGGATTTTTCCAACAATCGACAATGGATTCATGGTCATCACTAGACTCTTAATTCCAGAGTTGTTATTGTTGAATTCAAATTCCACCATCTGCCATGACAGTATTTGAACCCAGGCCTGCAGAACATGGCCTAGGTCCCTGGATTAACAGTCCTGTGATCATACCACGAGGCCATCGCCTCCCCAAAAAGCTAATTTAATACGTTGTAATGTCATCTATTAAGACTACAAGACATAGAAGTAGAATTAGACCATTTAGCCCATTGAATCTGCTTCACCATTCAATCATGGCTGATATATTTCTCAACCCCATCTCCTCCCTTCTCCCTGTAACCCTTGATCAAGGACCTACCTACCTCTGTTTTAAATTCACTCCATGGCTTGGCTTCCACAGCCCTCTACAGGAATGAATTCCCTAGATTAACCATCTTTTGGCTGAAGAAATTCTCCCTCATCTCAGTTTATAGTAATACAACAAATACTAATTTAAATAACATGAATTTCGCTCAAATTTGTTGTGGAGAGAGCTTGACCAATGCCACTTCTGTGAAATTTCTGAGTATTTGGATGTGCTTAGTGAATGATAATGTTTTTGAAAAATTAACCGCAAGTGATTAATTTCCAAGTTAACAGTGTTTGTGGGCTTTCGGGTTAAAGTACCTGTTATATATTAAAAACAAACAATAAAAGATATGCCCTTCAAATGTTGCAGAGGAGATAGTTTCAAATCAATAATATTGAACTTAACTCTAAGCAGGCATCTGCATTAGAATCAATCGGTGCATTAATAGCTTTGCACATAATTTAATGAAGTGGTAAGTTCATATATTTTGCATTGGTGAAATGAGTATTTCAAGTCACAATGGTTTTTATATTTTCCCTGCCTTTGAGCTAGGAGACCTGGGTTTACATCCCACCTGCTCCAAAGGTGTTGATAACATTTCTGAACAGGTTGATTATAAACAGCAATGAGACTCTTGTGGTGCAGTGATAGTGTCCCTGCCTCTGAGTCAGGGTAGCCAGTTTTAAGACCCACTTATTATAAATGTGTATGATTATGATGAAGGAACCTACATGAGGGAAAAAAATCTACTTGATCCCTTTCTCAGCAATCTACCTGTCACTAATGTGTCTGTCTTGCACAGTATCAAATTACCACCATGCAAAACATTTATGGTAACATCATACTAATGGGTACAGATTTTGAAGAGGTCTAGCAAATCAACCTGGACATCCATACAGCTCTGTGGGCCATTAGCAGCTGCAGAATTATATTTATCTACAATCTGTAACCTCATGGCCCAGCATATCCCTTGTGTTAACATAACAATTGAGCTGGGAAATGAATCCTGCTTCAATGAAGAGTGCAAGGGAATATGCCAAGAGCAGCATCAGGGATATCTAAAAATAAGGTGTCAGTCTGGTGACAAACGAGGACTAGATCTGTGCTAAAACAGCAGAAGCATCATGTAAGAGACAGGGCTAAGCAGTCTCACAACTAACAGATCGAATCTAAGCTTTTGACTCCAGCCACCTCCCGTCATGAATAGTGATGGACAATTAAGTAGCTAACAAGAGATGAATGCTGAACATATATCCCCATTTTCAAACATCCTCATTCATCCCACACTAGTCAGGCCTTTGATAAACAATCCTCTATCACCACCCTCTGTCACCTACTGTCAAGCCGATTTTGTATCCAGTTGCCTAGCTGTCATGTGATCTAACTTTAAAAATCAGTCTATCATATGGAACCTTGTTGGAGGTCTTGCTAAAGTCTAATTAGACAATTTCTACTGCTCTGCCCTTAAGTATTTCTTGGTTATATCCTCAAAAAACACAAACGCAATCAAGTTTGTGAGACACAATTTCTTATGCAAAAAGCCATGCTGACTATCCCTAATCAGTTCTTGCCTGTCCAAATACATGTAATTCTGTCTCTCAGAATCCCCTCCAACAACTTACCGACCACTGCTGTGAAACATACTGTCTGTAGTTCCAAGACTTTTCTTTGCAGCCTTTCTTAAAATTAGGCACAGCATGAGCAACCCTCCAGTCTTCAGGCACCTCATCCCTGACTGTAGATGTTTATATAGCTCTGCTAGTGGCCCTGCAATTTCTTCCTTATTCTCCCAGAATGTCCTGGGATACACCTGATCAAATCCTGGGGATTTATCTACCTTTATGCATTTTAAGACCTCTAGCACCTCCTCTTCCATCATGCAGACTGATTTCAATACATTACTGTTTATTTTCACAAGCTCCCTAGCTTACATGTCCTTCTCCACAGTAAATACTAACATGAAATATTTGTTTAATATCTCACCTACCTCCTGTGTTTCCACACGTAGGTGACCTCGTTGATCTTTAAGGTGCCCAATTGTCTCCCTTGTTTCTTAAACAGCAGGATAGTGGGCGAGTTTCTCTCTATGCATTGTGCATCCCATTCAACTCGGGAAGACAGCCCATCCCCTTTTCTATCAGACAGCACTCAAAGTCCATACTTCAAAGATTTTCAGAATCTCTCATCAAGGTTGAAGAGTTACCTTCTTAGGTTTTTATGAGGCTTGCCATCATCCAGAAACTGTAACTACAAGAGTTGGTCAGGGTGCCTTTGCAGCAAATAACTCACCTCCTTATTCTCCAAAGCCTGTCTACCATCTCCAACACATAGTTTAGGAGTGTGATGGAATATGCTTGACTTGCCTGGATGGGTTCAGTTCCAAAATCTGTCCAGAAGCTTGACACCTACCAGGACAACACACCTCATTTGAATGATACCACATCTACCACTTTCAACATTCAGTGCCTTCATCATTGATACAGAGTGGTAGAAGTGTGTATCGTCAACAGAATTTATGCCAAGCTTTTTTAACAGTGTCTTCCAAACCCGTGACTTAGAAAGAGAAGGACAGCAGATGAGTGTAAGCTGCTTGGAAGTATGCCTCCAAGTCACACACATCCTGACTTGAAATTATATCAACATTCCTTCATTATCACTGAGTCATACTTCAGGAACTCCTTTCTAAAGAGAGCTGTGGGTATTCTTATTTTCCAAGGATTGCAGCAGCTCAAAAAGACAGTTGACCGTCACTTTCTCAAGAGCAATTAAAAATGGGTAATAATTATTGGTCTAGCCAGTGACACTCACATTCATTAGACAAAAAGAAATTTGAAGCATCCTGGGCAGACAGTTAAAACAGAGGTCAGACTCCTTGGATATATTCAAAGTATCTCGATGACGGTTGAATTACCCAGTAACTTAACTCACAGTGACAGTTATTTCTGCTCATGTTTTTCTTATACATTATCACCTTTACAGAAAACCCCGAATTGTACTTTCAGTCTGTTCCTTAACCTTGCATCCATTCCAGACTGTTTTTGTTGTGGTTTCTTTCCTTTTCCTTCAGTTAGGAGGACTGTGACAGCTATTTTCTGGCTCATCTCTCAGGGCAAAGCTTTGACCAGTCAAAGTCAACCTGCCAGGTTTAAAGTTAAAAAAAAAACTTACCCTCAAACAATACTTAAAACACCACAATACTGAGGTTTTCTGCTCATGATCACGTTTGACATCAAAGGGAGTTTGTTGAGCACAAATTGGCTGCTGTGTTTCACAGATTATAGCAGGGAATACATTTCAAGAAGAACTTCATTGGCTTTAAAGTGCCATGTGATATTGGCGACCATGAAAAGTTCTGTGTGAGTGCAAGTACTTATTTTTCTTTCATATAATGAGGACTCTTGGTTTTTTTGTTATTGTATAAAAGTGTGGTGGGAGTTGAGCTTTTTGGACAAGGCTAACAGGAGCTGAGATAGGAGGGAGCAAGCACCAGGCAGCCAGGGCTTGTGTGTATACTCATACTTGGGTGTACTTGGAAAACCAAATATTGAGAATATTATTTGGAAGGAATGGGAATTTTGAGGAAAGAAACATGAAGGCTGAATAATAATCCAAAGCAGACCAATCTGATCTATGGGAGATGCTGAGCAGTTATAGCCTCATTATTATTAATTCACATAGATGGAAAAATTCATCTATTCAGTGTTATTACAAGTTCTTAGATGTGCAATAGATTGCTGGTACATCTTGTAAAATTGCATTGTTAATTCCATGAACATATTGTACAGATAAACCTCTAAATATCTTGCATGGTAATGTAGTACTGGCCTACAGAATTTCCCACAAACATCTTTGTTAATATTTTCTCAGTCAAATTACCATTGATGCCTACAAATTCAGCTCTTTGACAAGGATTGGTCAAATGCAATCATCCATTTTGCAAAAAAAAAACACAATAATATCAAAATGATATAAATCATCTTAATCGATTGCTACCTGAGAAGTACCACAGAGTTCCTGCATTCAGACTGGAGTGATTCATTTATACATCACAGTATTCTTTGTTCTGATTAAAACAACAATCCTATCAGTCACACGGAAAATCTCCCAATGTAGTTTTGCGACAATACAATCTGATTAACTGAGTGAGGCTGCATCTTCTCTGAATGCTAGAGCATTGCTTCTTCGTCAACACCAGCACCATCATCTCAATTACCATTGAACTTTAGCACCAAATAAAATTTATTTGAGAAGGGACCTTAGGTAAAATAGACCATACAAGAACACATTACAACACTTCATAGGTAAACCACTGGATTTGGAGGTGAATGAGTACGTAAGCATGTGTTTGGTACGGAGGATAGGGCTTGCAACTTTGCAATACGTGCTGTCAGCTAAGGATGGTTTACTGGTCCCTGCACAACTTGTGGGATTAACAACAATGGGGGTGACATGTACATGTAATACTGCAACAGACATCTCTCCATCATCCTGCCTTATACTCATAAAAAGTGAGAAAGTTGTCCAGCTCCCATCTTAATCTCAGATGTGACAGTGCAGTTTCTGTGCTCTTAATGCCATTCTGCAAGTCATTTGTCTTATTGGTTCTGACCTCCAGTTCAGCACCAGGTCCTTTCTGAGCTCGAGAGGTGTTGCACAGAGTGTGGTCACTTCAGTTCAACCAGTGAAAACACCTCCTTGGTCAAACACTCCGTAAAAGGTGAATGGAAGTTTCACTCCTCATAATGTTGGTCAAGAAATCTTGAAAATGGAGAAAATCCAGGAGTGCTGGGTTTTATGGTGGGTTCTGCCAAAGTAAAGATCATGTAGAAGTTCCACAGATTCCTGGGACTGGCATCTGAAAAAAAGAAGTGCAGAAATTTACATGGTAAAAATAGGCTAAGGAATATCTAAAGCAAATGAACTTAGATACAGATAATATGTCTGGTAAAGTTGAATCAAATAAAACTGTGACAGTGCCAATATTAGTTAAATTTGGGATACTTCTATATCCCTGAATATGTTTCTGACAGCAACATTATCACGTGGCCCCGGCATTATGATTGGTGTACATCATAGGATCTTGCACACTACCCCAGGCAGAAAGGCATGCGTTGTGCAGTAGCTCTCCTTTGTGTTTTATCACAATCCTGTGCTTCCAGTGAATGGGCGGACAAATGATTGAAATCAGTTTTCCACACACCGTAATTTTCGGGCTGCTATGACAACTGTTCAGAATCTCACTGTGTGAAGGCTTACCTTTGCTAAGCTGGTATTATTTTAGAAGTTAAAGCTGCTTTACAGGTGCACGGAGCACAATGCAGATGAGGAACATTAAACTCTTGTGAATTGTCACTCTACACAACACAAAAATAAAATAAAGATACGATATTTCCTTAACTATAGATGCATCTCACAATAAACTGACAGATGCTAGATATATATATTGAAAACCTCTACACCTCACTTAGGCTGGCAAAGAAAACAAAGAAAAACGACTTGTGTTACAAGAGGCCAGCCATAGGAAATGTACAGACTTTCTCTTGTCAATTGCACTCCTGAGTGAAATTGGTCCAAAGTACAAGAAATTGAAGAAGAATGTGAAGAGCTGAATCACTGCATTTATATGCAATTAAACGGTTGGGTCTCTCTATAACAGAGAAGAAATCAACAGTGCAGCTGTGAAAGGGCTCTGACAGAACAGGTAAAAAGTGGCGCACTGGGTTTGCTTTCCTGAGGGAAAAAATAAATTGTTCATCCAATACTGACATGGGACAGATGCAGGACTGGATCATCTGGATGATTTAAGAACACTAAGACATGCCTTGTACTGACTAGAAATAATCTGATATATAGTCAGTTAGTCCCACATGCTCCTGCCAATTGAAAAACACTAGTCCATTGATTACATTATAATGCTAAGAAAAAATTAGGAGGATCTCAGACTGTTACAAACAGAAATACTTTACTTAATCTATAAAGCAATCCTAATTTGAATTTGACTATTTGATAAATATTTTATACCCTGTTTTTCTGTTACAGATGCTGGTAACTAGTCATAACAATAATAAGTTGAATTTCTATAACATTTTTAATGTGACGTAAATTTTCTGAAGTGTTTTACAGGATTGCTATCAGACAAAAAATGACACCAATATGCATTTTTAGACCATCTTTGGACAGGATTCCAAAAGCTTGTCAATAAAGTGGGTTTTAAGAAGTTACTAATAGGAAGGTAGAAACAAGGAGAGGTTTGGAGGGGAATTTCAGAATTTAGAATGTAGCAAGGTGGAGGGAGAACTGCCATTAGTGAAAATTAATGACATGTAAGAGACCAGAATTGAAGGAACACAGAGACTTCAGAAGTTCTGGGGTAGGAGAGGCAATATATGAATGCAACTTATTACAAATCCATTGGTTTGGTGTTAAATTTTGTGCAACTGAATATATAAATTAAATCTTATAGTAAACATACTGCACCAGCAGAAATTTCCAGCACCTTATGAATTTTTAAGGCCGATTCTATTAAGCAACTGGGGCTAGACTTTTACCAGTCCTTTGATAATTGGCTCAAAAGCAGAAATGCCAACGAAATGGCATGGGAAGGTTTGCTCAATTTGTTTTAAGAAGCTGAGAAATTGGAGATGTTGTAGGCCGTTCAGCCGCTTGAGCCTGTTGTTTCATTGCTAAGTTCAAAGCATGTCAGATTGTCAGCACAACTCCATTTTCCTTCTTGTCTCCATAGCTCCCTCCAACACACTAGACCCTTGTGTAGATCAAAATTCTTTCTGGTTCAGCCTTGAATATATTCAATGACCCATACTCCAGTACTCTCTGGGATAGAGATTACAGATATCAATCATCCTGTGAAAGAGGAAATTTCTCTTGATCTCCATTCTAAATGGTATTTTGAAATAGTACTATTGGAATTAGCAGCAAGAAAGTGGGAGTCCAACTGAGCCACATAGAGGTCAATTAAAATTCTGTACACATCTCTCCAAAGATTGGAAAGAGTGTCCAGCAAAACCTGGTGGTCCCTGTCAGTCGAGATGGGGTTGTGCATTTTTTGGTGATTGGAAGGCTCAATATTGGCTACTGCTATTGCAATGATGATGCCTGCCCTTAGAGACTAGTCCCCACCCACACCTCTTCAAGAACACCTGATCATTGGTACACTCCTGGAGCTGTAGCCTCAGCACCAATAGCCTTGGCATTGCTGAGCTTGCTTACCATTGGGAATTTAGCTCTTGGAGACAGACCTTAATGATGGACCACAATCCTGTTTGCAAACCACTTAATTGGTGATCATCAGAAAGAATGCCCTTCCAGATCACGTCATTGGCCAAAGCACTGCGATCACAAGAAGTAATCTCAGGTCACAATGTAACCAGGTGGATTAACAATGTCAACTAGAAAGTTATTGAAGAGGTTTGAATCAGTGAAGGGAATACAGCCTTTTTAATCTGGGTTAAAGTTTATAGTTTTCTCCATTTAATCAATCTTTCAGGCAGGAAGAGTTAATCAGGCCATATTTTGGGTAAATGAGACCTCTGTACAGAGTGGTAATAACATCTCTGCCCCTTCTACCAAAGTCCCCATCAAGAGATAGTAAAGGTCTATATATTATATTTAAAAAAGACAATCATTGAGAAGTAGAGATCGTACTTAAGTCATCTCAGTTGTTTGCTCTATAAATTAAAAGCATTAAACCCTGGCATCAACATAGTTGTTCGTGCTTTTGTTAAAATGGAACAATCAAGTGCATGAAATAGCATCGTTAATGCATTTATTCTGTGTTGGATTAGATTTGACACAGGGAACAATGAGTGTTGATTTTCAGTGAGGTTCGACCTGCTGCTCTTGGATGATCATAGTTAGATCACTGAGCAAATGCAAACTGAAATTGCAATTTTACTCCATGCTTGTAATTTCCTGCTGGTTTGAGACAGAGCCAACATTGTCTCCTGAGAATTCTTTCATCCTCCACCTCAGTGAGTACCGTTTTTGTCAGTCAAGGGGAGAAGCTTCATTCTGCACCTCACAGAGCACATATTACTAGGCCTCATTTCAAAATACATCAGTCAATTAGAAAACACAGTGCTACATTTGAAAATAGGATCACATGCAAGATTGAAAATAAGGAACTTACATAATAGGACAGATATTAGAGAATACAACAGAGAATTAAAAAATGCTAATCAGATTAATTTAGAAAATGTTGAATTGTTATTTGATTTTCAGTACTACCTTTCAATAACATAATAAATGCATTTATTTTCATAATCTCAGTATTAATTTCAAAACATTACTGTCAAACTCTGCCACTGTGGATTTGATTCAAAGTCAGTGTTATCAGAAATCTTTAGTAACCTGCAGGGGTGGTGTGTGTATAGAATGAGCTGGCAGAGGAAGTGGTGGAGAATGGTAAAATTACAATATTTATAAGGCATCTGGATGGGGACATGAATAGGAAGGGTTTAGGGGGACGTGGGCTGAGTGCTAGCAAATGGGATTAGGTCAGATTGGGATGTCTATTTGGCAGAGCTGAGTTGGGCCATAGGGTCTGTTTCCATGCTATATGACTCTATGATTCTATGAATGGCAAAGAGAGATGTTCTGAAGATTTGAAAACTTTTCTAACAGATTTGAAACATTCAGAGAATTGCACAAATTTATATGACTGATTAAATATCGTCTCAATAGTGCACAGATAAATTTTCTTGTCTATTGCTAGTTTGCCTGTAGCAGTACCCAGATCCTGTGCTCTCTAAATTGTTGGAGACCAGACTGATGCCCCAAGTTGTGCTTGGCATCCACTGGAAGACACGGCAGGTTAGGAATTGCCAAGGAATATTCAACTTTTGTCAGGAAGATCCCCTGCTCCCCACGGCCCTCCAGAAGAGTCTTTGACTCTGCATTAGTGCTGGAGACTTCAGACAGTTCCAATTGACTTACCCAGATAACTACCCAGGAAATGTCAGCCAGAAAAATTCTAATTCCTGGGTATCTACACAACTGAGCTGCCAATCACTCGCATTGACCCCTCTTCTACCCTTCCCCAAATCTGATTCTCTCAATAACCCCATAACCCTCCCTGACACTCCATCGATCCACTACACCCTGACCTGACTCACACCCCTGATCTCTTGTGTTGCCACCATCAGTCCGACTAACCCCCAACCTGACCCAACTACCCCTTCTGACCAACACAAACCCCAACCACTTCCTGTCAAGAACTGACCACTGACCACCACCTAAATACCCACTACCACACCAATGAGAGCTAACTACTTCCAACCACTTAAACCCCTGTAAGCTGACCTGAGTAACCTCCAACCTGACAATCACTCCCGACCCAGCTACTATCTGACTCATCTATCCAGTCCAATCATCCTGCCACCCAGCCACCTGCCAGCTTACTCACTGGTCATCCTTCTCCCCTACCCATCATACCCATTCATTAACATTCACTCTGGACATTGAAACTTAAGTTTATGATGGGTCATGCCATAAGAAAGGGCATGTCCAGTCCTACCCCGACACTCCAGTTTGACATTGAAGATGTTTGATTTAAGGTACAGTCTCCCTTTCTAAAGGAGTTTGCCTCAAAAGCTTCTCTCAGAAGCAGCATCAGAATGGGCAAGAGTAGGGGCTGAGGAGCAATTGATGATGTTTGGTGCCATGAGGAAGATCCAGCCCAGTTATATATGCAATGGAGGAAATATTTACAGATCTGGCTCACCGGCAGTAGGATGGGCAGAAAGTCATGTGCCGTTTGCCTCAGCAGCTTGTGAGGAAGGACAGGAAAATTGATTGGAGCAAAGGTGAGAGATAGGTGTAACAGTAATGAGACAGGGTATTCATCACCAAGCAAGTGAGACTTGTATACTTGTGTGCCAGCCACATCTACATTTATTGCTATCCCTAATTGCCCTTGTGAAAGTGATGATGAGTAGACTTCTTGAGGCACTACAGTCCTTGCGGTGTGGATACACTACAGTGAGAAGGTTCCATGATTATGATCCAGTGTCAGTGAAGGACCTGCAATATTGTTCCTCATCAGGATGATGTATGGCTTGGAGGGGAGCTTTCAAAAGCTTGTGCTCCTGCAGCCTTTGTCCTTCAGGTGGGAGAGCTCATCCATTTGCTGTCAAAGCAGCTTTAGTAAGTTATTTCAGTAATCTTGGAGATGGGATACACTGCTGTTACTGTGTGATGACAGCGGAGGGAGTGAATGTTAACAGTGATGGACATGGTGCTAGTCAAGCAGGTTACTTTGCTTTGGATACTGTTGAGCTTCTCGAATGTTGTTGGAGGTGCTCTCATTCAGTTAAGTGGGAGTATTCTGTCACACAGAAACAGAAATGGAACAAGCACAAACCATTCAGTCCTCCAAGATTGGTCCACCATTCAACATGAGAGACAAAACCTGTGGTGCTGGATGCATACAGCCAGTCAAGCAGCATCTGAGGAGCAGGAGAGTCAATGTTTCGAGCATAAGCTTTTCATCAAGAGCGTGATGAAGTGCTTATGCTTGTAACCTCGACTCTCCCCCACCTAGGCTGCTGCCTGACCGGCTGTGCTTATGCAGCGCTACAATTTTTGACTCTGATCTTCAGCATCTGCAGTCCTCACTTTCTCCCACCATTCAAATTGACCATTACTGATCATCCAACTTAGTATTCTGTTCCCACTTTGTCCGTTACCCTTTGATCCATTTATATATGAATTATATCTGATTCCTTCTTGAAAACATTCAGTGCTTGTCCTCAACCGTTTTTTTGTGCCATAGAATTCAGTGGACTCACCATTCTCCTGGTGAAGAAATTTCTCATCATCTCAGTCCTAAATGGTCTACGCTATTCCCTTAAACTGCAACTTACAGTTCTGGACTCCATAGTCATTGGAAAATTTACTTGTCTAATCCTGTTACAATCTTATAGGTTTCTATGAGATTTTCCCCTCATTATTTTAACTCCATTGAATATAGTCCTAACCAGTCCATTGTTTCTTCATACATCAGTCCTGCCATCGCAGGAATCAATCTGATAAATATCTGTTGGACTCCTTGCATAGCTAGAGCATCCTTCCTTAGATAAGGAAACCAAAACTGTATGACAACTTCAGGCATTTTCTCACCAAGACCCTGTACAATTGCAGCCATCCTTATTCCAGTAGTAAGAATCCTCTTGCCACAAACGCCATTATACCATTTGCTTTCTTCACTGCCTGCTGCATCTGCATGTTTATTTTCAGCAACTGGTGTACAAGGCTACCCAGGTCTTGTTGCATTCTGCTTTCCCACTCTATTGCCATTCAGATAACAATCTACCTTCCTGCTTTTGCAACTAAAGTGGATAACTTCAAATTAATTTATATTATATTGCATCTGACATGCATTTGCTCAACTTGCCCAAGTCACACTGATGCACCTTTGCATCAAGCTGACACTCCAACTCAGCTTAGTGTCATCTGCAAGCTTGGAGATATACATTTAGTACCTTATCTAAATCAGTAAACATATTGTGAAAAGCTGGAGTCCAAGCACTGTCTTTCTGACTGCATAGATGCTTCTGGGGAAGCAACTTTTGCAACTGAAGTCACTTTTGAAATGCAGTCAATGTTGTAATACAGGAAATGTAGCATTCACCTTGCAGACAGCAAACTCCCATAAAAAAACATTGAGATTAACTCGTGGTCATTTTTTCGTAATGTTTATTTTGAACAAGGGATCAAAAATATTGCTTGCACATTGCTGAGAGGGCAGATGGAGTCAGAATTTCATATCACACTGATAGCTCCTCTGATAGTGCAGAACTCCCTTAGTCCCATAATGGAGTGTCAAGCTAATTTCTGTACTCAAGCAGGCTTTGAGTCCCAAACAGAAAGTGAAGAGTTAATGTTTGTGAAATGCTCAGCTTTACAAGGTGTTGCATGAAAGAAAATATGTCTGGGTAATCATCAACCAGTTTAGCGAACTTTGTTCTATTCACCTAGATGGATCAGCCATTTATTTGTCTGACACTGTCTGTGGACAGTGTTATCAGGGTGAGATAGCAGAACCAGATGCAAAGCTTTGCAATAAGAGCATATGCAGCTAATATTTGTGCTGGCAGAGAAAGTGGCTAGGCAGCTGTGGCTTCAAGACTGTATCTCAGCTTTTCTTTACTGTAAGTTTTATCTATCAATTCTTAATCCCCTGCATTTTAAGCTTTGGAAAAGATCAGATGCCTTTTTGAATTTATCTAAGGGATTTCTGAATTGATCTTTCCTTCCCATCATTGCAGCACTTTCTTTGAGTTATTCTCAGAGTTTTAAAATTCATTTATATATTTCCTCTCTTGACTACCTCTTTCTTCTTACACATGTTACTGTATCCCTGAATCTATGAATAAAATGGAAATAGGCAGATCCATTTGAGTGCTTTTAACACGTTAACACTCAACTAGAATTAGGATCAGCTCATATCTTAAGTAAAAACCAAAAGAACTATGGGTGCTGCAAATCAGAAACAAAATCATGAATTGCTGGAAAAACTCAGAACTTAGAAAGGGGTTACTCGATCCAAAACATTAACCTGATTTCTCTCCACAGATGCTGCCAGACCTGCTGAGTTTTTCCAAAGAACCAACTCCTGCTTACCTGATCAGTTTCCTGGAATTATTCCAAACTAAAATTCTTCTAAGGTCATTAAAAGAATCTGTGCTGAGATTTTGTTTTAAATCAGGGCATGATCAGAAGGCTTTATCACACACCATCATAATGTAACTGCATACAAACTATTTATGGAATTGTATTCTAAGTACCGCGTTCTGGGTATTGGCTGCCTTACCCTACGTTTCTACAATTTGCACGGAGCTGAGTGAAACTGTACTCATCTGCATGAGCAGAAAATTGCATATTTTATTTCAGCCCATTCCGTTTTAGGTATGACCACCACCAACTGAAGAATATATTTCTCTTACTAAGATACTTCCCCAGGCTAACTTTCAACTGGTCATTTACTCATGTGCACGTTAATTTGCAATTTTCCACTCATGCAGATGAGTACAGTTTCACTTATCCCCATGCAAAATGTAGAAACACAGGGTAAGGCAGCCAATACCCAGAATACAATAATTATAATACAATTTCATAAATAATTTGTTTGCAGTTACATTATGATGGTGTGATAACGCCTTCTGATTGTGCCCTGAATTAAAAAAAAACTCTCAGCATAGATTATTTTAATGGTCTTTTGAAGTATTTTAGTTTGGAATAATTCCAGGAAACTGATGCAGGTAAACAGGAGTTGGTCCTTTGGAAATCTAATGAGCAAATTGTAGTGACATATTATGATTGTGAGTCATCTAGTCTGTTGTGTCTTAACAAACACACACATTGAATTTATTTTGTTTTTTTCCCCCCAAAACCTAAACTCAAACCAACTTATACATGATTTACACATGTTACAATAACATACCCAAAACTCTTCCAACTTTTCTTATCATCTATGGATTCTTTCATCTGAATACCTCGTAAAAACTGGCTATCCTTCCAGGTTATGGCACCTCATATACAATTATCTTGTAATTCAGTACACTGAGAGGTTATCTTCAAATAAGCACATTTTCAAGTGCAAAGACAGTCGTTTTTCGGGTGTTGCATTACAATTATTTGAACATAATGTTTATCCTTACTGGGAGACACTGCAGATGCTAGAAAGTCAGAGTCAATAAAGTGTGAAACTGGAAAAAGTACTGCAGGTCAAGCAGCATTAGAGGGGCAGGGGAGTCGATGTTTTAGTCAGGACCTTTCATCAAGACTAGGGAGGGGGAAGAGGGCTGAGAAATAAATAGAGGAAGGGAGTGGGGTCTGGGGAAGGTAGGCAGGATGGTGACAGGTGGATGCAGGTAGCAAGTGATTGGTCCTGTCTTGAAATGTTGACTCTCCTGCTCCTCTGATGCTGCTCGACCTGCCATGCTTATTCCAGTCCACGATTTATCGACTTTGACTTTCCTGCATCCGCAGTCCTCACTGTCTCCAAGTTGCTGAAAACCATGCTGCGAAGCCTCTGCTGTTGTAGCCTGTAGTCTGTTGGACTATAACCCGATGTTGTATAATTTTTAACTTTATACATCCCAGGCCAACACCGGCGTCTCCACATTATGTCTGCCAAGGATGCCAATCTTGAAGGAGCTTTCTTCCTCCCTCTTCAAAGATCTCAGTGGGTTTCTCTCCCACTGCAACCCCCTAATCATTTGCTCCCCCATGACCTGAGCTAACCTGTCCATCTTTCTTCCCACCTATCCACTCCACCCTCCCCACTGACTAATCCTAATCACCTATCTGCATCCATCAGTTGCCATCCCACCTACCATTCCCACAGCCCCACCCCCTCCCTCTATTTGTTTCTCAGGCCCCTTCCCCTGCCCCGGTCCTGATGAAAGGTTCCTGACCTGAAACATTAACTCTCCTGCTCCTCTGATGCTGCTTGACCTTTTCCCAGCTCCAATCTTTATTGACCTATCCTTACTGGGACAAGCATACCATAGCTTTCTTTAATAAGAATCTTTCATAGCATCATTAAAATACACATTGTCCAAAAAGCTGAATTGAAATGGATCAGCCATATAAATACTGTGGATAGAAAAGCCATCAGACCCTGCAAATCTCCTGATTTTCTGAAATTAGTGACACATCTCCTGTTTCCCTGATACTTGTCCACCATTTACATAGACTCACCTTAGAAGTGTGATTGAACACTCACAATACTCAAGGAGCTTGACATCATATAGTACAAAGCTGCCCACTCAAACGATATCCCATCTATTCCTATTTCCTATTCATGCATAGTGGCATTATGTGTACAATCTACAAGATGCACTGCAACAACTCACCCAGATTCATTAAACAGTACCTTCAAAGTTTGCAATTTCTGCCATCAAGAAAGAAAAGGGCAGTGTATACAGCAGAACACTATCCCTTGGAAGTTCCCCTCCAAGCCACACACTATCCTGACCTGGAAATATCTTGAAGTTCCTTCGCTGGTGCTAGGTCTTAATATTGGAACTTCTTTCCTGACAGCACTGCACTACATGAATTGCAGTGGTTCAGAGGACTGACCACTACCACCTTCCCAAGCATAGTTAGGGCTGGACAAAAAATGTTGTCCACATCCTGTGAATGAAAAGAAATTGGAAGTTTTTCTGGTGTCTGTTCTCTAATGTGTTTGCCTGACATGCATGAATGACAATTGAATGAATGAAACTTTAATTTCAGAACTGCAGGAGGGATATACGCTGTGGAATATACGCTGTGGGATATATGTTTTCCTTTGGTCCTGATTGGTCACATTGATTTATATCATTTATTTAAATATTTATGTAGACATATATCTTAATTAAATTATCAGACAATTTGACCATAACCTGACATTTGCTCAATCAATATGGGAATGGGCACATTTTCTGAATCTAACTTTTGTATTGTTCCCATGGAGGAAATTCAACACAGCTGTTCATGACTATGGCAGTCTATCTGCATTGGATACAGTTGCATGTTAATCAATACCCAAAATCAAATCAGAGTTTAATCGATGTTACTTTGTAAATGTTGCACTGGAGCTTACAAAATAATGCCGAATAACAAACTTCACATGGATAGAAAATGCTGTGGAATGTATAATCAGACATGCTGTTCAATGCTTTTGTGCATTCTGTATGGGGTCATTTTAAAGATATCTACTTTCTTTAAACACTAGTATGGCCTAAAGAAGAAGGAAGAAAAAGAAGCTGAGGAAAAGGCTGCAATGGAAGCACCAATAGAAGGGAGTTTGACTCGTCCAAAGAAAGCAATTCCTGCTGGTTGTGGTGATGATGAGGAAGAGGAAGAAGAAAGCATCCTTGATACTGTCCTTAAGTATCTTCCTGGACCACTTCAAGACATGTTCAAGAAGTAGTTTATGAATACTTTATATTGTAAATTATTTTAAGTTACATTAATAGGATTTACATATGTTTTGACCACATATTAAAATACATTTCTTTTTCTCTGACTAGATTAAATGCTTAAACTTTTACTGCAATATAAATACAAATGATTTTTTGTGCCTCTCTATGATGTAAGCCATGGTGAGGGGGTTGACATGAGCATGAGGAGTCTGGGAGACCAGTAGGCCTCATGTAAACTCCTAACTGTCTCTGTTGTAGACTCCAGATATGCTCATGTAATATTGAAATTCTCAACCTCACAACTGGCAGTATTAATTTGTGTTCATTGCTGAGCTTTTCTACTGTATTGCAGACATTATTGAAGTTGCCTTTTTAATTTGCCATATTGCTAAATGTGCTGTGATGTGTGACTTGGTTGTGGGTTGTTACAGAAGAACTAGGGGTGGCATGCAGCTAGGCACCCTGCGTTGTATGTGTGTAAGATCTGACAATTTTCACAGTGATTTCTACTGAGATTTTTAAAAGTTTTATGCAGTCACTTGTTTTGTAGCAAATATCTTGCATGATTTGCTAAGATGGTGAAACTGTACAATATCATAAATGGAAATGCCCTTTTGTTAGAAAATGGCAATTTGCAATATAAGTTGATAATTTTTATGTTGTAAAAATATCCAGCATCATTGCTTTTTGGAGAAGGCATGAGGATCTTTCTGGTTTAATGTACTAAGGTAGCAGTGTCATTTTCTGTACATCACAGAGAAAATATGTTTGTTTAAAAATGGTGAGGCCACCAATGCACTAAATCCAATCCAATTATATCGTCAGCATTGAAAATGATTTCATGATTATCATCAGTCCATGGAACACAGTGCCCAGAAAAATGCTAATTCAACTCCTCCGCCTTTATATTACACAACGCTAAAATGGATAGTGAAAGAAATTATTTCTCAAACATTCCTAAATATTGATGTGCCCAAAGCCTTTCTTGAAGTTGCAGCAGTGGTGTGGGTGTCAGGTCTTTATAACTGTCACTTCCTTTCCACTGTCTTACTACCTTTAGTTCAAGATGTGAATTTATTGGTGTCTTCAACTGTCAGGAATATGGGGGAATGAAGTTTATAAAGAAATTTAGAAATTTGCGGTGCATTGCATGATAACCAGTCAAGTACTGATTATACAGAGTAATGGACTGCCATCATATTTAAAAAAACTTTTTCTTGGACCACTTAATGTTTTGTAGCCATTGATCTAATATTTTATACATTTGTAACTTTTTGAACGTTCTTATTACTTTGGTTACTTTTTGTAACAGAGGCTATTTCTATTATAGGCACTAATTGTCATGCACAGGATTTCAGCAAATTAATACGCATAGGAACAAGACATTCTCAGTGTTTAATGACTGATTGAGCAGAATATTTACAAATCAAAACCCGACATTCCTGGAGCACTTTCTTATTGGAACTAAAATTTCTGAGAATGAAAATATGGCTTAACATTTAGTTTTCCTTGTCACCTGTCATGAGATAAAGCTACATTAAATTGTTTAATTAAAACAAAACTGCTTAACAATGAATTGAAACAGATTACATGAAATGGGAATTTCAAAAATAAATGCTTCTATTTAAGTCACTTCCTTTGCAACAAAGAACTCACATCAGATATTATTCTCTCCTCAGTTACATACCAATGACATTTTCAGTAGTTTAGGCAAACTTAAGTGAATAGTTGAAGTGTTTTAATATCAATCCATTACAACTGTTCAGCAGTAATGTATTCCCATGTATATATGACTGATCCATTCTAAATGCTACCACGGAGTGAAAATATTAGCAATTTGTCTTTGGATGTAGCGCAGACTGACTTCTGCTGTACATGTGGATTTTTATTTAATGTTAAGCTTTGCTGCTTGCATATAACACTGTTTCAGCTCTGCTGAATTTCAGTAGACTAATAGTTGTGTTTCACCCGCATTTCATTTTGCACCAAACCAAAGAGAGTTGTTCTCTATGGATGTCACTGATTTAATTGCTTCCCATGGCATAAAACTAGGTTAAAATTTAGAGAAAATTAGTTTAAAAATCTCAGGTATTGGTTCTTGGATTTCAAACCACTATGCAGGAGAGTTGCTTGTGTTTGTGTTATGCTTGCTGTTTCCCACCGCAGTCCTACTAAAACAAAACCAGGTCTCCATTCAGGAGAATCCTAAGTTAATGTTTAAAGTTAATTTAGGGTTGTTAAGCTTCTTCAGTTAAACTCTTTTCAATAGTTAAAGCCATATCAGTTAGACTGCAATACTAAAGGTAAATTGAAAGGAAACATCTTTTCCTAAAAGAAGAGTGTATTGAATAATTTATACTTAAAGCAACAGTGATGTCTGTTTGTCTATGTGTGAACTTAATCATGCTGTCAAAACATCTGTCTAGTTTTGGACCAGTCTCTGTAACAGGGTAATTCGCTTGGGCTCACGTCTCATTCTCATTAACCATACTCCATAGTAATTACATCATCTTAACCATTTGGAAATGTGATCTGCTTTTAAATGTTGAACTTCCATTGTACAATACAATGGTACACATAGTGTATGTATTTACGAAAAATATTTATGAAAGCCATGCTTGTTCTTCAGATGTTTGTAACACTAAAGCTAATATTCACTAAGTTGTAGAAGAAATGCACGTTTAAAAGTGTTATCTTTACTGATTGTGAATTTCAAGTAAAGGTGCCACAGGGTTAAGAATAATGGAAACTGAACGCGTTCAACCTTATTCTCAGCTGGTGTGCCTCTTCGTTAGCATTATAATTTCAAAGTGCTGAATTTGAAGGTTTTTTTTAAATTGGCTTTAACAAAGTCATTAGACATATTTCAGTGTTCTGCATAAGGAACTGTTAAGAAGTCTTAATATGATAGTTGCTAGATTCTGAAATGTAAAATTGTAACATATTTAAAATAACTTAATCTTTCGTTTCTGTTGTGCCACTTTATTTCTTGCAAGAAACTAACTTGAATATAGTAAGGTTGAATAGGTTCAGTAATGATTATTTTTCATAGCAAGCTAGAAGAGTTAACCTTTGCAGCCCAGCAAAACTTAAAATTCTGCGCTCTGATTTATGAGAATGTAAACTTTGTCCATCTGATAGAAGACTGTAATTTCACTGCATGTCATAAATGTGTAAATCACTGTAGTACTGTCACAAACTAAACTCATTATTCTTTAAAATAAAATGATTTATAAAAACAGTTATTTTGCTTTCTTTGTGAAAGAGCCAGATGTTTTTGACAATGTTGGGTTCAGAAGAGGTTAAACAATTGATCACCTGTTCCAAGATCCTTTTAAATGAGGTAAAATTGGAACAAACCAAACTGCAACATATTTATAAAGTTGATTTTTTTTGTCTTTCAATTTGATGGTCTTAAAAATATCTTAGCATATTTTTCTACATGCCATTACATTTACTAAGTCCCTAATATTTGGTAAAGATGTCAGTTCTCTGTTAATGGCAATACTTCAGGCCAATTGCACAATACTTAAATGCGCATTATAATGAGTAATGAAACGTCAGTGAACAATCCGACATCTGGTCAAATCAGTGCTGAGTCCACTGCTTTTTGTCATTTATATAAATGATGTGGATATGAATATAGGAAGTACGGTTAGTAAGTTTGCAGGTGGTATAGTAGACAGTAAAGAAGGCTATCTCAGTTTACAACAGAGATCAGGTGGGCCAGTGGACCGAGGAGTTGAGTATAATTCAGATAAATGTGACATGTTGCATTTTGGTAAGGCAAACAAGTGCAGAACTTGTACAGTTAATGGCAGGGCCCTAGGGAATTTTGCTGATCAAAGAGACCTTGGGATGCAGGTACATAGTTCCTTTAAATTAAACAGATAGGGTGGTGAAAAAGACATTCGGCATGCTAGCCTTCATTGGTCAGAACATTGAATATACAAATTGGGACGTCATGCTGCGGCTGTACAGGACGTTGATGAGGCTGCTTTTAGAATGCTGCATACAATTTTAGTCGCCCTTCTATAGGAAGGATTTTGTTAAACTTGAGAGGGTGCAGTAAAGATTTACAAGGATGTTGCTGGGTCTGGAGCTTTGAGCTATGGGGACAGGCTAAATAGGCTGGGGCTTTTTTTCCCTGGAATACTGGAGGCTTTTTCCTCAGATAGGGGAGTCCAAAACCAGAGGGCGTAGGCTTGAGATGAGAGGGGAAAGATTTAAGAAGGACCTGAGGGGTAACTTTTTCACAGAGGATTGTGTGTATGGAACAAGCTGCCAGACAAAGTGATGGAGGCAGATACAATTACAACATTTAGAAGGCATCTGGATGGGTTTATGATGAGGAAGGATTGAGAGGGATATGAGCCAAATGTTGGAAAATGGGACTAGTTCAGATTAGGATGTCTGGTTGGTGCAGACAAGTTGGACTATAAGGTCTGTGTCTGTGCTGTATGACTCTATGACTATGAAATACATAATACAATACATTGTTTTACAATAATAATAAATAAACAAAACAAATAATTTGAGCTGCTAGTCACAAAGGACTCAATCCTGAGTTGAAATTAACTGACACTAATCCTGGCTGGCTGTGGTGGAGGGTTTTGTATCTTGAACGCACATATTGGATGATGTCTGATCCAGTGTATGAAAGATGAGCTCTGGCAGATCTGCTGTCTTACTAACTGGCTCAGTGGCATATCCCTTGTCAGCACTGATATTCCCCACAGTTGGTGTTTTGTGTCCATTGCACTTTTTCTACTCTGTTACCTGCAACATTGTTGTAAATGTTTGCTTCCATATTAATTTGAATGTGTTGCTTATTTTGTATATGTAGAGACAAATAGAATAGTAGAAATATAACATGAACAATATATATGATTTGACAGCTCTAGCAATGTAAATGCCACATTTGCAATATAATATTATTAATAGCAAAAATGTTCTTTCTTGATCCTGGTCCCACAACAAGAGGCGTATGAGGCAGCTGAAGCATGTTTGTACCTCTGATACTGTAGCTTACATTTTCCTCATGGGCTATAAGCCTAAAGCCAAAGGCATTCTCGAACTTGCCTTAGGATTTTTGAAAGGATTTTCAAATTGTTAATTAACCTGAGAAAATGCTGGAGAAACTCAGCAGGTCCGGCAGCATCTGTGGAGAAAGAAGCGGAATTAACATTTCGAGTTCGGTATGATTCTTCTTCACACACATTCTCTCTCCGTAGATGCTGCCAGACTGCTGAGTTTCACCAGCATTTTCTGTGTTTGCTTCAGATTCCCAGCATCTGCTATGATTTGCCTTGACAATCAACATGCTTAGCCAAAATGGGAATATACTTCCTGTGGCCATTAAATTCTGGTTTGCAACTCAACCTTAAAACTTCTGGTTCAGAGGTAGAAATGCAATCACTTTGCCACAACAGCTGCTCTTCAAAAATATTTGCTAGAAGTGAAGCGACTCCATTTTTAATTATGATCCAAATTAACACTGGGATACATTCATCTGCAGTTAGTGGCAAAATTGCAAGCATGTTACTCATATTTGATTATATGTTCTTAATAATAATAGAATATAGCGAGTTTTGAGAAGATTTGTAGCCCAGATTGAAGTTCTGGATGTAGGCTTGCTCGCTGAGCTGGAAGGTTCATTTTCAGATGTTTCATCACCATACGAGGTAACATCATCAGTGAGCCTCTGGATGAAGCACTGGTGGTATGGCCCGCTTTGTATTTATGTGTTTGGATTTCCTTGGGTTGGTGATGTCATTTCCTATGGTGATGTCATTTCTTGTTCTTTTTCTCAGGGGGTGGTAAATGGATCCAAGTCAATATGTTTGTCTCTGTTGGCTTGGACAAACAGACAGAAAACTAGCTATCAGAATACATGAACTCACCACAAAAAGACATGAACTACACCCACCAGTATCCTTTACATACAGATGAGGAAGGACATCACTTTGACTGAGACAACACATTCTTCCTAGGACAAGCCAAACAGAGACATACACGAAAATTCCTAGAAGCTTGAATTCCAATTGGAACTCTATCAACAAACACATTGACTTGGATCCCATTTATCACCCCCTGAGAAAAAGAACAGGAAATGGTGTCACCATCGGAAATGACATTACCAACCTAAGGAAACCCAAACACATAAATGGAAAGCGGGCCATACCTCCGGTGCTTCATCTGGAGGCTCACTGATGATGTTACCTCGTATGGTGGCGAAACATCTGAAAATAAGCCTTCCAGCTTAGCGAGCAAACCTACATCCAAAAATAGAATAGACTAGAAAGCTTTCTTTAAAAATGTTATTTCATAAAGGCTAGATGAAAGCCATGAATTCTGCAAAATGAAGTGAGATACTTCATTAAAAAACGTTAATTTAATTTAATTTTAGCATATTTATGCTAAATCAATATTATAAAAATATAATCAGAATAAGGAAGAAGTATTATAAGTAGGATAAGCAATGTGAAGGAGAACATATTTAAAATACAAGTGAGAATACTTGGAACAAGAAAATGACACTTAATTTAGCAAGACCATTCTATCTATAGCCCACATACAATCTGCTCTTTCAATAACAGATTGCTCTTTTATAGATTCCCACACAGACCACAATGCCAAGCAATTTTGGTAGATAGGTTGGGAGTGGTGCCTAAGGAAAGCATTAGCAAATTTTTTAAGTAGCTTATTTTACGAAGTTGAAAAGTATGGCGCTGGAAATGTATGGCAGGTCAGGCAGTATCTGAGGAGTAGGAGAATCGACGTTTCGCGCATAAGCCCTTCATCAGGAATGTGATACTTTCTTTACTTTGCTTGTGATGTTTATTCTATGAAGCATGCCAAGAGTGGAGAATTGAGACAACTGAAGGCCCAGTCTACCATTGAAAGTTGAGCAGAGTTGGGATGCAATGGTGATGCACAGCATTCTAGACACAGAAGAGTGAAGAGAATGTGCAATGAAATAGTGATATAGAGTGAACGTCTAACAAGGGATTACAGATGAAAATGAAGACTTTGAAAATATAAACTTTGAAGAATGGGAAAAACACTGAAGGTTTGGATGGATGAGGCAATGTAGAAATAAGACATGGTGGCAAATGTAATATGGGCAGGAGAGTCTGAAATCAAGTCATCATTTGTGAAGTTGAAATCTGGAAAACCAAGAAGGAGTACATTGGGACAATTGGATACAACCCAAATTTTTAAAAATACTTGTCAAAGATAAATTTACAATTCACATTATTCAGCTCTGTATTATATTTTGATTCAATTTGATTTGACTTTTTGATTTTGGTTTTATTGACATGTGTACTCAACTACAAAAGTACAGGAGTATAGTGAAAAGTGTATCATGTTGCCACATAAGGTGTCATCATAGATATAAGTACCTAAGTACATAATTTAAGAACAAGGTAGAAAGAAAGAAAAAAGTTCAAAAGTGATTGTAGCACAGTGACACTTTCTTAGTTTTGCACAGGAAAAAAGAAAGAAAGCTGACAGTTCAAACATTACTGTCTTTCTGAAGTACTTAGCTATGGTGAGACTGTACATGAAGCAATCACCTCAAGACTGGAAGTGCACACTGAGGCCACGCCAGGCCAAGAGACTGCCAAGTATTGCTAAAAGACCACAATGCCAGGCCAATACACCACAGTGTACCACTGAAAGACCACCATGCCAAGCGCATTGGACTGAGAAGGCTTATTGTCTTGGATTTGATTATGGCAATCTACATTTGTCCTCACAACATAGCTCTAAAATTTTAACACTAACCACATTTTGGTCCATTTCAGAAAGGTATTGGGCTGAACTTTAACCTGCTAATGTGGATGAGTTTTAGTGTAGGTGGCAGATTAAAGAAGCAGAAGCTACTGTCATGGCAGCAAGCTGATAACTTCCACATTTAACGCAACAGCATTTGTTAGTGCATAGTAAAACGTAGAGTGTCTGAGATTTTTAAATTTTAAAAAGCAGTTCGGGTTTGTTCTGAGAGCATGGTTTCAAAGTTTTAAGGTTATTTTCAATGTTTTAGAGACCATTTGCAATTTTGGAGGTTCTCACCTTTGATCTGCACTTTCCTGTCAAAACTCGAAGCAGCATTCATTTATATAGCTTTATGTGGCATCTCAAATGAGGGACATTATGAGTAGCACCAACAGCATCACTAGAAGATGTCTCAGCATTTCAGGTCGATGCTGATACTTGCAATTTTATGGAAGAAGCCCTTCTTCTGAGTGGATCAGATAGGCTCTCATTGTGTGTTGCCATTAAAGTTAATATACCTGTGAGCCTCTTTCTTTTGGGGTCCTTCCAGGAAGCTGCTTGTAGAATTTCACAAACTGCTACTCACAAGTGCACCTAGTCTCAAGTGACAAATGACATGTTTACCAAAGCAGCCAGTTATCTGGATTGCACCACTGATGGGGCCTGTTGGAATGAGAGAGTCCTAAGATTTACTACACTGGTTGGACTTTTGTCATCATGGGAGGTCAAATGTTGCACACATCTGACAATCAACATACCCTCACATCAGCCAGCAGTATGCATCAGTCAAAAGGATCCAACTCCATACATATTCAGCCAACATGCTATTATTAAACGATCCCCATGCAAATACTAAACATTCCCATGATAGATTCATTCTGTATCAATCACAACTCCCACAGATGTTCACGCATCCAAACTGAATCAATAATTGATCCTTGCAGATAACCGCTACCCATTAAGGATGTAGAATCATAGAATCCCTATAATATGGAAGCAGGCCATTCAGCCATTGAATCCACACCGACTCTCCAAAAAAACATCCCACCCCATCCTTGTAACCAAATATTTCCCATGGCTAATCCATCTAGCCTGCACATCTCTGAATACTATGGGCAATTTAGCATGGCCAATCCACCAGCACCTGTTTTGGACTGTAGGAGGAAACCCACACAGACATGGTGAGAATGTGCAAACTGCAACAGACAGTTGCCCAAGTGTGGGATTGAACCCAGTCTCCTAGTGCTGTAAGGTAGCAGTGCTAACCACTGAGCCAATATGCTGTTGCAAATGTGGATGTGGCAGATGACATCTCTAAGGAGGCCTATCATTGGTGCAAAGGAAAAGGGCAACAGCAGCAACAAGAGCACGAGTGGCTATTGTTGAAAATGTGATTCAGATGCCTGGATAGATTTACATGCACCTTTCACTATAACCCATCAAGTGTTTCTAAAATGATAATGATCTACAGAGCCTTGCTGCAGTATGGAGGACTGGAGCTGCAGAGTGAACATGATGATCATTCTGCTCCCCTATTGTAGGAGAAGTCTGACATGGTCCCACTATTTGTAGCTGCTCACTTAGCTGCCAGGGAAACCTGGCACAGAATGATTCTGCACATTTAAGGTAATCTGAAGCTGTCTAGCCACTTGGCATATAATTCTATTTGAGTTCCCCAGTCCCCAAGAAAACACTGTCTTACAAACAATGATGTATTTCACTCTCTACGATATCCATAGCTTTTTTATTCAAGTACAGTAATACTCTTCCCATATCATTTGTCACAAGCACTTGGAAGGTGTAGGCAACAAGAAGAGTCAAGGAGAAAGTGAGGTCTGCAGATGCTGGAGATCAGAGCTGAAAATGTGTTGCTGGAAAAGCGCAGCAGGTCAGGCAGCATCCAAGGAACAGGAGATTCGACATTTCGGGCATAAGCCCTTCTTAGGATTCCTGAAGAAGGGCTTATGCCTGAAATGTCAAATCTCCTGTTCCTTGGATGCTGCCTGACCTGCTGTGCTTTTCCAGCAACACATTTTCAACAAGAAGAGTCAGTCTGTAGAGTTTTGAAATAACTTTATTGGCTAATGAATATCAAACAGAAAAGACAATGCCAGATTGAATTAAAGTAATTGATATCTTTGTGCAACTAACATCCCTCTATAACATAGTGTTCCCCCTGTGGATTTAGTAGAACCCAAGGCTGACTGATTGTTCTCTTCCTTTGACTGCTTAAATGTTGCTTGACTGAGTTCCTCTGGATTTTGGAAACCATGTGGACCCTGCTAAAAATGCAGACCCAATGGGGTTTTGGGGGTAAGGAGTGAGGAGTGGAAGGTAATGTTTATCCTGTACAATTTCCTTACCTACCTTTTAAGGAGACTGCTGCCATCCTTGCAGTTTTTCAGTGTCCATCACATCCCCACTATCTCTTTTAGTTGTGCAGAACAACTCATGCAAGGAGAACATGAGACTTCTCAAAAATAGAGGCATCACAGAAGCTTCTACATTACCTGTCACAGACTTCTAAGATGACTTGCACATTAATAGAATGGAAGCCTTTTCAGTTAATGAAGAACTGCTACATTATCTCACCAACGCTCTCTCACCATGGTGTGTGTACAGTCTATAATATCCTGCAGCTGGGGGCTGAGGAACCAGCTTTGTTCGTAAATGCTACTATCTGAGCTGCATCATTGATCTTGCCACAGCCAAGCAAGAATGAACTGGTGTCGCCTAACACAAATTACATCAGTCATTGCCTTGATATATTTGTGAGTGAAGGGTTGTGAGATCCCACATCAGTCCCCAGCAGATCCTTGGAAACAGGCAATTACATAAACATTTAACACAACTATCACCTTGATGTTCACGCAGATAAGATGGCCGTCCCTCCTTCATGTTCCAGGTCTGCTTCAGCAGTGGTCATAGTTCTGTGACAGGATGTCAGCACATCTGCAGTCTGTGGCAATAATGTGCCTCATTCATCAGAAGGAAAATGCATCAAGAACAATAGATTCTAGGCTTCCTCATGTCCTGAAAGTGACTTTCAGCTGTGATTGTATCCTGTGGAAGCTACTTGGTAGCTGGTAAAGTTTGCTGCTGGTTCTCATCTTTCTGGTGCATCTGTTCCTCCTCCATATGTTTGTATCTTTGTCATTCTGTGACTACATTGCTGGTGACCCCCTCTGTGGCTGGATCCATTGGTCATGGATCCAATGAATCTATGTACAAATTATTCAAAATAAGACCCGCCCTACAGCTTAGCCATGCTGATTATCAAGTAGCACTGGTCCCCCATCTAAGCCAGAATGATAGTGATCATTCCTATATCCCACTCCCTTGCAATAGCCTGTGTCTTCCAGTGCACTATTGTCTTCCTTACATGTTGAGGTATATCTCGTGACCATCCTCGTCCCCTTGATATCCCAACATGGTGCCGCCAATTCCCACAACTGACTTCCCAAGCTTCCCTACTGCAGGACTGGTTCCTGATAGCCCCCCGTGTCTTTCATTCACCAGATCCCCTGGACTGACTGTAGCCTGCCCCTCTCAGCAACTTGAATAAATGACCAGAGCCCCTTGTGTACAGCTCCCAGATTGACTTAGCACAAATCCCTGGATTGGTTGCACTGCACCATGGCCCACTGATTGGATTATAGTGATATGGCTGTTATTGACCACCCCAAGCAGTCAACTGGCTATATCCAAGTCCTTGGACTGAAATTGGAGACTGTCCATGATTGACTGTGGTTAAAACCCAAGATTAATGAGAGCTTTCCTTGAATTGACTAAGGACTACTCACCTTAGACTTTGAGACATTGGGCTGAAGTATGTGCAGCCTATTTACTGCACAATCTCATGTTGCATTAGCACATGGTGTAGCTGAGACATTGACATAGCACAGTACCATACAGCAACATGTCCAAACCCTTGACTGATCACTTCTGACAACTAGAACAAACTGTCTGGCTTTGTGTTTGTGCTAAATGGCAAAGCAAGAGAAAACCACTGTGAGCCTTTAAATGCTGAATGTGAGTGCAAAGTGCAGAAAGCCAAGGCAAGGCAAAGCAGAGGTGATGTAATTTAAAGAGAAATGTAACAAATTTGTGCTGAGAGAGCAAGCAAGGAGCCCTGAGATGCACCCAATTGATGGGGTGAGTGTTTAGTCCCTGTGCTCAACATGCCCTGGCAGCAGTATCATGATGCAAAGTATTAAGATAAAGCAAAGAACTGTGGATGCTGGAGATCTGAAACAAAAAATTGCTGGAGAAACTCAGCAGCATCTGGACTGGGGGCAGAGGTAGAAGGGGAAAGGTGAGCGGACAGGTGAAAATGGAACACAGAGTGAGAGAGAGAGAGGTTTGAAAGGGGTAGGTAAACAAGAAAATCATGGATAGCAGGTCAGGACAGAAGAAATGCTGTCTCCACCTGTCTGCTCATCTCTCCCCTTCATCCCTCACCATCTCCCTAAATGTGGGTTTCAGCATAAATACCACAACTTCCCAAGTGCTAATAGTTTTAATAAAGAATCACCACATTCAGAACAATAATTGCTTTCCTCCCACAGATGCTACTAGAACTGCTGAGTTTCTCTCACATTTCTGCTTTTTGTTACAATGCAAGGTACCAGTGTGCTCCAAAGATCAGCATTGAAGCAGAGAAATGTATTCTAACTGGATGTGAGATATGTCATGATAATGTGGTGAAGCTAGTGCATGTCCAATACCCACCTTCAAAGATGGAAGGCGTTCAGGTTGTCACTGCCCATGGACCGTGCCATGAAATGTTGAAGACTGTAGTCTAAGATGGGGGCCTGGAGGAGCATGTGCGAGCTGGAGCCCCAAGGTTTCATGTGGGGGAACTGACCCTGTCTAGTTTCTATCTGGCGAGTGATACAATAGAAGACTGCACATCAGTGAGTCAAGAATAGGTATTAATGACTTGTAAATGCATATAATAAGTCTGCCTTTTGCTGCTCACTGGTCAGATTCTTACCTTGTCATTCAACCTTGGTCATAGAATCAGTTTTGATTTTGTTTTGTTTCTTGATGTTCAGCACCTCATTTTCTTTCTAGATTGCCATTACTTCCCCACAGACTCGTCACTGGTCATGTCAATCAATGGCTAGGAAAATTCAACACATCCATCCTCACTATCTCCCTCTGTCTCTCTCTTTAATCATGTGCTGTACCTCTGGAAAGAGTGACAAACCTCACAAATATATAGGAGCAAGATCAGCTCATTTGGCCATGTAATTCTGCTCGCTATAGTTCAATATCTTATTCAATAGACCTTTTATTTCAACAAGGGTAGTTATTTTATATCCCTGAAGTTCAGAATTATATCAGGTAAATTTGAGTTGGCGGAAGCTGTGATTTATCCATGTGATGGTGCTTCCTCTGAATGCACACCCTTTTTTGGGAAAAGGGTTCATCATCTTCCAATGCCAGCTCCTGAGGAACACTCGCACAATTGATGGAAAATGAAAGGTATGGATTAAAGCTGACAGTCTGAGAGAGTGCTAATTGTCAATGGACAGATCATCACTGACATGATGCCAGCAAGAATGAGTATTATATACCATGTGACTGGTAAGAGGCCCTCATCCCTCTATTGCCAATGGCCAATTATGGGGAGACCCAGTTTATCCCACACATCTCCTCTTCAACAAATATCAATGTGGTAATGACTGGAGGTCACCTCCAGCCCACCTGCTGCTTGTGTGCACTCTCTCCTTCATGGAGACAATGAAGAAACTTCTTGTGGATGTGTTATAGGTTTCATGAGTCGTGATCATGAAATCTTTGAAGACATTGATGCCACCAGCACCCTAATTGATCTTTGCTTAACTGTGCTGGAGCAATTTGCACTTGATTATACTGGAAAATATCATTTTAGATTAGATTCCCTACAGTGTGAAAACAGGCCCAACCAGTCCATACCAACCCTCTGAAGAGTAACCCACCCAGACCCATTTCCCTCTGACTAATGCACCTAACACTATGGGCAATTTAGCATGGCCAATTCACCTGATCTGCACATCTTTGGACTGTGGGAGGAAACCCACACAGACACGGGGAGAATATGCAAACTCCACACAGACAGTCACCCTAGGCTTGAATTGAATCTGGGATCCTGGTGCTGTGAGGCAGCAGTGCTAACCACTGAGCCACCATGGTTAGGGCATGGTTTGCATGCATCGTGTAAGTTACTTTGTTGTACTGTTATGGACCAGGCCAGATCCCTCAAAACATTTCAAAAAGGTAGGCCAGAGCCTAACTTTGCTAGTTGTTTGAAGCAGGTGTAACACAGATATTCCAGGAGAGATGCCACTGGTCAAACAGCGTAATTTTAAACAAAACAGAGTTTATTTACAAGACTACTGAATGAAACACAAACAAGTAGAATACCAAATAATGTAACCTCTCTGAAAACCCAACAGATCAGCCCAACATAATGATGTTGTTCCAAATACTTGCAACAATCCCCATAAACTCCCCTTGGCACAAAAGGTAAAATCAAATACAGGTTCTTACAGGAGAGAAGTCAGAGACCTACTTCTTTGGGTCCAGCAGCTTTTTTCCCCACTACTGCTAAACAACCAAACCAAACCAGACAAACACTGACTGGGAGAATTGGCCACTTTCATTCTACAAGTGTTTTTGTTTGAGGCAGTATCTGTGAGCTATTATCAAATTGGCCCTAACACCCTCAACCCCAGACTTTCAGGAGTCTGTGTTGATTGCGACCTCTCTGAAGAAAAAGCCAGGGTCAGCATAACCTTGTTAAAGGAGCAGCTTCATCACACCATGTAACTAAGAATGAAGCTGATTGTGATTCAAAACTGCATAAAGAAGAAACTAAGAAAATGATGCAAGTGGGGTAGAGCCTTCTTCAACAATCTGGCCTGACTGTCAGTAAGACAGGAACTGATTCAAATTTTATTGAGGAGATGACATGCCAGTCAGGTAGTAGAACATGTTTCATTTATTTTAATACTTTTGTTTTCATGAAGTTCAGTGATTAAAATTTGTGGCAGAAACATTGTCATGTAAGACATAGTCTGGGAAGAGATTGGACACACTTGGCTTGTTTTCACTTGAATGTTGAAGCATGAGGGGGTGACCTGATAAAAATTTACAAAATTTTGAGCGGCATGGTTAGAATCAGTAGTAAAAGTTTTTTTTTCCCAAGGGTAGAAATGTCAATTACTAGAGGGCATAGGTTTAAGGTGAAAGGTGGGCAGGGAGGGAACAGTTTTAAGGAGATGTTAGATACATGTTTTATACACAGAGGAGGTAGTGGAGGTGAATACAATAACACCTTTTAAGAAGCACCTTGACAGATATATGAATTGGCAGCGAATAGTGTGATACAGACCATCTAGGGGCAAACATAGTGGCTCAGTGGTTAGCAGTGCTGCCTCGCAGCACTAGGGTCCCTGGTTCAATTCCTGGATGGTCTGTGTGGAGTTTGCACATTCTCCTCGTGTCTGCGTGGGTTTCCTCTAGGTGCTCCACAGTCCAAAGGTGCAGGTTAGGTGAATTGGCCAGGCTAAATTGCCCATATTGCTGGGTGCATTAGTCAGAGGGAAATGGATCTATGTGGGTTACTCTTCGGAGGGTTGGTGTGGACAGATTGGGCCGAAGGGCCTGTTTCTGCCATGTAGGGAATCCAATCTAATCTAAACCTTCTTAATATAGAAAAGCATCATGTGTCAACACAGCCTTGGTGGGATGAAGGGCCTGTTCCTGTGTCATACTGTTGTTTGGAAAACAAAATGAAAAAAGACCCAGAAGGCAATTTGTGTGTAGGTAAATCAATTCTATTGTTTAAAAAATTATACTTTTCTTTGTACAGTTATTGAGTTTACTGGAACAACATGTATTTCCTTCCATTATAGATGACAAAATCTGACATGTCGAATATGATTATGAGTCACTAATTCGTAATCCTAACAATCAGTCTTCACCTGACAGTGGGAATTAAGTTATTGAAAGTGCTTAACTATTCCTGCCACTTTGTCAATTCCTTTCAATTAGCAGGTTCTGTTTGCTAGTTGGGCTGAGTGTTTGTATTTCAGTAGGAAAAGTTTTCTATTGACAGGAATCCAGGAGTAAAGAACAGTTTTATTGGAGTTTCTGTTAAACCAACTTTAGGTAGCCTATGCTTTTTCTTAGACAAAAGTATCTTCTTTAGAATTTGAAATCAAACGGGATGGAGTACAATCTCCAATAATGTAGGGAAAATGAAAGGTTGATCAGAAAACCAAGAGATGCCACTAAATTTCCTTCAAATAATGCTATGTGATCTTTTAGATAGGAGATGGAGTCTTCAAGCTTACAGAATACTGAAAGGCCTGGATAGAGTGGACATAGAGAAGATGTTTCCACAGTAGAGGGGAGACTATGACTGGAGGGCACAGCCTCAATGGGAAGGGGTGATCCTTTAGAACTGAGATGAGGAGACATTTCTTCAGCCAGAGATTAGTGAATCAGTGGATCTCATTACCACAGGAGGAAAGTCACTGAGTGTATTCAAGACAGAGATAGATATATTCTTGTTTAGTAATGGGATCAAAGATTATGGGGAGAAGCTAGAGGAATGGGGTGAACAAACACATCAGCCATGATCAAATGATGGTCTGAATGGCCTATTTCTGCTCATATATTTTATGATCTTATTGTTAAATGAGTTATTTGTAGAAAATAAAGAATTTTCTCATTTTCAATTCAAGTGTTTTGTTGAATGAGCACATGGCATGGTATTTCATGGCTCAAGGTGACTTCTCACAGCAATATTCACTCTTCACTTAATTAATTATGCAACCAAGGTCTTTGCCACTATTCTTATGGTCAGAGAAATGGAAATGCTCTCCACTGCTGAGACTTTCTAACATATTTGGAGGTAAACTATACACCACATCAGACACTATATAAACTAGGAACTGTCCCTCACCCTGTGGTGCTGCTGTGAAGTGAGTGAGCATTAATAATACAAGCTCAGAGCCATAACATGCATCTTGTGCAAAAGCATGATCTGAATGTGTCAGTGTATGCAAAGTGACCTGGCAAAAGGATGCAAGTCAAAAATGTCTCTGGGCTCCAAAGAATGGCATTGAGTGTCTGAAATGGTATGCAAGTTGGTTCAAGAACAGACATGATGATATGGTTCGGCTAGTGATTTTGCAATGCAACGTTGTGTGGATAAAGGATCAACAATGATAGGACCATATGACATAGGAGCCATTCGGTCAATTGAGTCTGTTCAGCGATTCAATTATGGCTGATATGTTTCTCAACCCCATTCTCCCGCCTTCTCCCTGTAACTTTGATTTCCTTGACAATCAAGAACCTATCAGCCTTTGTCTTAAATATATTTACTGACCTGGCCTTCACAGCCTGCTGTGACAATGAATTCCATAGATTCAGCACACTCTGGCTGAAGAAGTTTCTCCTCATCCCTCTTCGATAGGATGTTCCTTTTACTCTAAGGCTGTGCCCTTGGGTACTATTTTCTCCTGCTAATGGAGACATCTTCCCAAAGTCTATCTGTCCAGGCCTTTCAGTATTCTGTAAGTTTCAATTAGATCACCCCTCATCCTTCTAAACTCCATTAAGTATAGGCCCAGAATCCTCAAACGTTCCTCATATGTTAAGCCTTTCATTCTTGTGAACCTCCTGTGGACCCACGCCAGGGCCAGTACATTGTTCTGGAGATATGGAGCCCAAAATTGCTCATAATATTCTATATATGGTCTGATCAGAGCCTTATAAAGCCTCAGATTCACAAAATAATAAAATAAATGCCAACATTGCATTTGCTTTCCTAATTATTGACTCAACCTGCAAGTTAACCTACAAGATGATACCTAAAGATAATGAATTGAAACAACAATGGTATAATGGCCAAGACAAGTAAGAGATAGATTGCAGTCAGCGCCTGCTCTGACTCACATGTCAGGAATTCGTGCCATCTATTTATTTAGAGAAGGAGAGGAGAATTGGAAAAGGCATATAAATCAGGCAAATTCATGGAAATAAAGCTGTCATTGCTCATAAGCAATGTTCTGAAGCTACCATTTAAAGCTTAGGAAAGCTTTTAATTTTTTTTCTGAACATCAAGTTTCTAAGGTATTCACTCTGTATGAATTTTCCCAACTTTCTCACCATTGCTCAGGTCACACCAGAGACCACAGCATTCTGCTGTATGATGTATACGATGCCATTCACAACAGTTCAAACTGGTTTGCAATCACAATTGCAATGTAGTCAGTGCAGAATCCAAATTGCACCCACGGGTACATTGGAATTTTGACAATGCTGGTTGAAGGATAAATTATGGCCAAGACACTGGGGAGAAATCCTCTGCTCCTTTAAAAATCTTTTTCATGGGATCATGGATGTCACATCCAAGTATGAGGCCAGACAAGATCTCAATTTTTCTACTGAGTACAATAAGGATTGTAAGAACTTCATAAATCTGACTACATCTCCAAGTTGCGTATGTACTCACAAAAGTAAGTAGACAGTAATAATCAACTGATTTGCTGACATTAGACATGCTTATCATATGCAGTGGAGAGATATTACATCGTGTATGTATTCAGATCTGTACCCATCTAACAATTTGTTGCATGTAAGTTACAAATTGCACATTTCAAAACTTCTCATTTAGTTCTGTTCTCACATGGTAAATATTCTATTTGCATCAAATCATAAAACAAAGCTTAAAGTCTGAGCGATTGTTCACTCATTCCAATTTTATCAAAATCAAATAGAAGTGATGCTTCCCATCAAGCAAATACAAAGATATTAGTTTTGACAGAAACTGAGCATAACAGAAGAGGAAAGCCAGAAGTGATGATTTTAATTGGAAAACAGGGCATCGCTAGCAGTTTCAGATACTGGATTTTTTTTTTGACCCTCTACAAAATGATGAGATGTGATTGAATCAATGATTTCAGATGTCATGTATATTTTCAATGTTTTGACATAATTTAACAACTTTCACACAGGCAATCAGGGTTTATTCATGATATGTAATGTCTTTGAAGCAATAACATTTGGATTGAATTCTCGCCAGTGTGGTCCTGAGAAGTTTGCAAAGTCGCAGGAAGGCACCTAACTATAATTAGCATCCAGCAAGTGGTATAAGCACAGGGGTTGTACTTTCCAATACATCTTTAATCTCAGCATCTCATCATTACTCTGTGAGGCTGTCTGTGACACTCACATCACCCTTGTGGAAACAATGCCTTAATTTACCAGATTTTGACAGATACAATGGGTTATGTGATGTTAAAACCACATAACATAATGAGGTCCATTCCTGCTTTCATTCTTTCAAATCGCTTTTGCATTATGAGCATTAGGTTGATTGCCATAGTCTACAACTAAATTAGAGGCTCTAAGAGCTTGTGGTGATCTGAAGCAATCATGATTTTAGTCTTGTGTAACTCCGTGAGTCTGAGTGAATTTAAGTTAGACCTCAGATTTCTGCTGGCATCACAGTAGTGTCTTTCACAAGCACTTTGGATTCCAAAATACATATGAACTTTGATGATTTTCTGTAGCTCTGCTTCATGAAGCAAACGTCAAGATATTTTCACACTCATTACTAATTGCTGCTGAGAGGTAACTAACACATAAATTTAGAATGCTTGATTTAAATACTACAAAGACTCAAACAACAAAAATGATCCCTTTTAGTTTAAATACACTAAAATCATCTTCTAAATAGCTCCTGGGAGAATTAAATCATCTCTTAGATTTCATGTGTTATTCATCTGCATGCATTTAATAAATTCTGAAACTACAGTGATTGTTGTCATGGTGAGGTTGAACAGATAATTGCAGCTAAAGTGTGTCAAGAGAATTTGATATAATTGCATATTATCTTGTTAACAGCTTAAATGTTGCAACAAAAAAGGACACTTAATATTTTGTAATTAGTTTTATTCTGAAAACTGTACAAACATAGTGTTTAGAGTTATTATTCTGTTCTAAGTGTCCTGAGATCATTTTTGTCCACTGTGTTATTTGTGGACTTACGTTATTAACTTCCACATTGATCATTTATTTGATCATTTATTAGTGCATGTGGTTAAAGGAATGAATCCCATCACATCTATTGCCTGACTGGTTGTAGAAGTTGTCACTAACTATTAATCAGATAAAAATAATATGTTTTGCCTTGCCACACTGTATGTTTCTATCATTTTAACATGCATTGTGTTTTTATTTAGTTTTCTTTAAGCAACTATGGTTGTAAATGTTTCCGTTATTCGTATCAACAGGGAAAAATCTCCTTGAACAATATTTGTTTATTTGTGGATGTTTTGCATTGCTGCATTATTTTGCAATATAGAGTTGTTAAACCCTGATAACAACTATCCCATTCATCTTAATGTATCTCCCAACTTCCTGATAAAAAGACTTCTCTTGCTCTGCCTTCTCAGTTTCTTGGCTTTGCTTCTCCATTTTTCCTCATTCCTTCTTTACTGGTCTTTTTCTCATTTACTTCTTTACGCTTTCAATAATTTTCATTTCTCATGAATTTTTCTCTTCTATCTGTTCATCTTTGGATAATTCATGCTGAATCTCACTTCCCACTCTTTACATTGAGCTTTACAATGCTAATTTCACTGAGATTTGAGTGGCAAGCAGGCTTTGGGAGACTCATTTACAAAGTCAGATGAATAAACTTTTATGTGAGGGATCCCTTCAACTTTAAGAGAATGAACTGCTGTGAGCTGACATTTTGGAATGACTGCTGAGGAAGTAAAGGTACAAACACTAATATGCACAATTCGGGGAAGGAGTTGATGTAAAGCATATCGTTAAATTGTATTTTTTTTCTTATTGACTTAATGTGGTAATATTTTATATGTAAATTATTTCTTAAAACTGTTTGCAAACTTCCAAACCATGTCCTTGACCTCTCTGTACTGTCATACAAGAGTCCGCACATCGACTCCAGCAATTATCGCTCTGGGGACCACTGGACAAGTTTAATCCAATATTACTGATACGTTGCTGCAGGGTTATGGGAGTCCTTAAACTTCAGAATTTTGGCAAGGTGTGTTGTGCTGCTGCTTGTTGAACAGGAGTGAGTGAAGTGCTTTATTTTATGTGATAAGTCCCTATTTTAAGACATTACGTGCAATTATTGCAGACATCTCATGTACCTTTCAGTGAGGCATGATTATGGAGAGAGATTTTGCGTAACCGGAAACTTGGAAATACAGCAAAGGTAAAGAAAAAAATGAGCAGTATGGAAGTGGAAAAATAAATCATTGGGATGAATTTTCATTGCCTGGGCCTGGGGAATTGCCATTTGCAGAGGTAGGATAGAAACCTATTCTCTCATGTCACAGCCCCCTGTATATAGAATAATGAAGTAGGAGGTAATGAAGTGTTCTGGATGTTTTGCCTTATTCTTCTGTTTTTCACCCCCATTAATTCTCTAGTGGAAGAGAGTCTGCAAGGAACCTCACAAAGGCCTACAGGGCACATACAAATGAAAGGATTGGTGACTTTCCTTAAAACTGACTAGTGAATTTGAAGACAAGGAGGATCTTCCCAGGCCAATGCCCTGAGACAGTTGTGATACAGAAGAGAACCTAACTTTAATCCTAACCCTACACCTAACCTTGAGCCATTGCAAATGCATGAGACAGGTGGAAACAGGGCAGCCTATGAGGAATTATCTCTTTGTAAGACTCAAACACCTAACTAAATGTTTTTTAAAAATTGTCAGATGTCATGGCAGACCAGAGTCACAAAAATATTTTAAGAAAGCCATGCATATCATGGTTTCCACAGTGATTTAGGAAGCTCAGTTGATAGATGATATTTTTTCCACAAATAAAATTGATCAAGAAGTTCACAGATGTCACAGATAGAAGCTAAGTAGCAAAATGGAAAACATCATGTGGAATCCCAGTGGTAGGGGCACCTTTGAAAGACACTAGTAGTATTGTAGCTATGTCACTGGATGAGTCAATTAGCTCAGTTAGATGAATGGCTGGCTTAGGATACAAAATGATGCTAGCAACATGGGTTCAATTCCTGTACCACTTGAGGTTACTATGAGAAACTCTCCTTCTCAACCTAGTTTGTTGCTGAGATTCCTTACCTTTAGGTGAAATCAACTTGCTGATGAGCACTCAGGTCATTTGGGGCTATGGTGACTTTATCGGCATTACTTTGATCTAGAAGCCAGGATTAATAATGTGAATATATGAGCTCATGTCTGTGAAATTGAAATTTATAATTCATCTCACATGTTAACTAAACTTCAGAGCTTCAATTGATAATGCCAATTCATGTATCAATAGGTCCAAAATCCTAAACAGAACCTGTGCAGAACTAAGGAAGAATATCCTATGAGTAATCAGAGTTTTTAAAGATATTATTCAGGAACTTCCAATTCATAACAAGGAACTTCTTGCAAGGTTTCATATCCCTTGTATTGTGCGTTTATCAGTGCTCAGTATTGCTAAGTCAGTCATGTGCTTTGCACAAAATTACCCAATATTGGTATTCTATAATTACTTGATCATGTTTACCCATGGTAAGTTGCAAACTCAGATCCAAAGATACTCTGAAAGCCAGTCTTACAGCCTATTGTTTAGATGTTGCTATTTTGGAAAACACAACTCTGCATGGATCCAAATGGAGAAGTCTCTGTTGTCAAGCAATTTGAACATTTGTGGATAACAGGGTCAGGTTTGTACAGAATAGGTGAGCATGTCTGGGAGCCAATGCCTTCACCAACCCCAACTAATAGTGACTTCAAGTTAATATTTGCTAGTGGCTTTGCAAATCAAGATTTGGATTAATATCATATCTGAGACAACACCAATGCAGCTGGTGACTATCAGCTCTTCTTGCTGATAGTCATTGAGTCATACAGGACAGAAACAGACCTTTCAGTCCAACCAGTTATAGAGTCATAGCGTCAAAGAGACGTACAGCATGGAAACAGACACTTTGGTCCTGATGAAGGGCTTATGCCCGAAACGTCGAATTTCCTATTCCTATTCTTGGATGCTGCCTGACCTGCTGTGCTTTAACCAGCAACACATTTTCAACTTTGGTCCAACTGGTCCATTTCGACTAGATATCCTAAATTAATCTAGTCCCATTTGCTAGCAGTTGGCCCATATCCCTCTAAACCCTTCCTTATTTATTTACCCATCTAGATGCCTTTTAGAAGTTGTAATTGTGCCAGCTCATTCCATACACGTACCATTCTCTGCATAAAAAAGATGCCAAAATAGCAACATCTAAACAATGGGTTGTCAGACTGGCTTTCAGAGTATCTTTGTATCTGAGTTTGCAACATACCATGGGTGCCTTTTAAATCTTTCCCCTCTCACCTTAATCCTATGCTGTCTAGTTCTGGACCTCATCTATTTACCTTATCCATGTTCCTCATGATTTTATAAACCTCTACAAGGTCACCCCTCAGCCATGCCAACCATAGTCCCAAACCAAATTAGTCCCACCTGAGCTCCTGACTCATATCCCACTAAACATTCCTTATTCATGTTCATATCCAAACATCTTTTAAACATTATAACTGCACCTGCATCCATCATTTTTTCTGGAAGTTCATTCCACACAACTCTATTTTTAAAAAGTTGCCTCTCATATCTTTTAAAATTATTCTCCCCTCACCTTAAAAATTAGATTAGGTTCCCTATTGTATGGAAACAGGCCCTTTGGCCCAATAAGTCCATACCAACCGTCCAAAGAGTAACCTACACAGATCCATTCCCCTACCTTATATTTACCCCTATCTAATGCACATAACATGATGGACAATTTAGCATAGCCAATTCACCTGACCTGTACATCTTTGGATTGTGGGAGGAACCCAGAGCACCCGGAGGAAATCTACGTGGACATGGGGAGAATGGGCAAACTCCACACAAACAGTCACGTGAGGTGGGAATCAAACCCAGATCCCTGGCGCTCTGAGCCACTGTGCTGCCAAAATATGCCCCCATTCTTGAAATTCCCCACCCTAGGGAAAAGATATTTGTCATCCACCTTACCCATTCCCCTTGTGATTTCATAAATCTCTATAAGCTCACCCCTCAACCCTTTGTGCTCTAGAGATAAAAAGTTACAGCCTATCCAGCCTCTCCTTAGAACTCAACGTCCTGGAAAATCTTTCCTGAACCCTCTCCAACTTCCTTCAACATGGTGGTCAGAACTTGACACAGTCCTACAGAAGAGGCCTCACCAATGTGCTGTATAATTTCAACATGATGTCCCAACTCGTATACTCAAACGTCTGAACAATGAAGTCAGGTGTGCCTTCTTAACCACATTGTCTTCATGCGACACAAACTTCAAAGAATTAAGTACCTGAACCTCTAGATCTCTTTGTTCTACAACACTACCCAAAGCCTTACCGTTAATTGTATAAGTCCTGCCCTTGTTTTACAAAAATACAATACTTCGCATTTATCCAAATTAAACTCCATCTGCCACTCCTCAGCCCATTGACCCAATTGTTCAAGATTTCTTTGTAATCTTAGATATGATTTGGAGATGCTGGTGTTGGACTGGGGTGTACAAAGTTAAAAATCACACAACACCAGGTTATAGTCCAACAAGTTTAATTGGAAATATGCTAGCTTTCGGAGTGTCGCTCCTTCATCAGGCGATAGTGGAGGGCTCAATCCTAACACATCGAATTTATAACAAAAATTTACAGTGTGATGTAACTGAAATTATACATTGAAAAGTTGATTGTCTGTTAAGCCTTTCATCTGTTAGAATACCATGATAATTTCACTTCTTTCATGTGTAAATCACAAAACGTTTTTTAAAAAGGTTGCATTCTCGGGTTAACTGTTAACAATGGTGAAAGCTAGACAATATGTTGAAGGTGTTGGCCCCCTGTGTTCTCTTGTCTATGCCATGATGTTTAGATTGATTCTAATCTAAAATGTGAGATAACGGAGTTTTACATGAATTCATGCAGTTTTTGAGCTCAGAGTTCTACATGAATGCATGCAGTTTTTGAGCAAAGTACAATGTAACCCTGCAAGTACAAATTCACCCCACAAACACCCCACGCACACAGACACCCACACACACCCTTACAGACACACACACTCCCACACTCACACATGCACCCCCTCACAGACTTAAGCCACTCTGCACTCACTACACACACACACACATACACTTTCTCACACTCACAACCCCCAACCCAGACAGACAGACAGACACACAGACGAAGACCCAGATGCACACATATATTTTGTGTGGTGAATTCGTACTTGCAGGGTTACATTGTACTTTGCTCAAAAACTGCATGCATTCATGTAAAACTTCGTTATCTCACGTTTTAGATTAGAATCAATCTAAACATAATGGCATAAACAGAGAACACAAGGGGCCAACACCTTCAACATATTGTCTAGCTATCACCATTGTTAACAGCTAATCCGAGAATGCAACTTTTTACACAAAAGAGTTTTTGTGATTTACACATGAAAGAAGTGAAACTATCACTGTATTCTAATAGATGAAAGGTTTAACAGGCAATCAATTTTTCAATGTATAATGTCAGTTACATCACACTGTAAATTTGTGCGATAAATTCTGTGTATTAGGATTGAGCCCTCCACTGCCACCTCATGAAGGAACGATGCTCCGAAAGCTACTGTGCTTCCAATTAAACCTGTTGGACTATAACCTGGTGTGTGATTTTTAATCTTAGATAGCTTTCCTTACTGCCCACTATATCACTAAATTTAGTATGATCTGTAAACTTATCAAATATTCATCAAAACAACAGGGAAATCCATCATGGGAAGTAGGTGCTGCTGACAAGGCCATAATTTATTTCCCATTTGAATTGCTCTTAATTGAGTGGAAATACCAAGGCAATAACTGTGTTAACCAAGATTCCATGTGATGGCCCACTGATCAGAAACAGGTCAAGTCTGCGTCCACTGGCTGTGGAAGCTGTGACTGAATTTTTTGTTGCTGTCATAGACAATGTGGTGAATTCAATTCTGATGCTTTTCCTCCCTTAAGCTAGTGACAGCAAGTTGTTGTTTGCTTCACTCCCTTTACTGTTTACTCTGAATCCTTACTGATGTAGGTCACTGAGGTTTCCCAAATACTGTTCCTTTTTTTGGGGTTCAGTCTTAGAAATAAAACCACAACAAAATCCCTTAAGGTGAAATCAGGGGTAGGATTTGTTTAACAAACATTCAAAACATGGGAGAATTGCGTTGCAGCTGCTGAAAATGTGTTGCTGGAAAAACGCAGCAGGTCAGGCAGCATCCAAGGAGCAGGAGAATCGACATTTCAGGCATGAAGAAGGGCTCATGCCCGAATCGCTGATTCTCCTGCTCCTTGAATGCTGCCTGACCTGCTGCGCTTTCCCAGCAACACATTTTCAGCTCTGATCTCCAGCATCTGCAGTCCTCACTTTCTCCTAGAATTGCGTTGCAGCTTCATTCACACACAGAGACATACAAGGTAGAAAGAAAGAGAAAGGAAAAGAAATATACAACGTAGGAATGTCCTTTAAAATATCAAGGCTATTGGTATTACTTTACACGATAGTTTGACAATGTTCAACTGGGAGTCTGCCAGTTGGCTGATCTTGTAACATTTTTTTTTCCCTGGGAGCAGGGATACAGATGGATGACAGGCAAAGGTGCAGCAAGATTTCTTGTACTCGGAGAATTCATCCAGTTTGGCAGACTAAGTCTAAAATTCTCTTTGGAGCTAAGAATCTTGAGGAAAGCAGGCCTTCTGGCTGTTAAGGCTTGAAGCTGCTCTTTTTGATATGTTAAAACAGCAACAGAAGTCAGATGTCAAACCGGTATGCTTAAACAATCCAAACAGCACAGAGTCCAGCATGTGGTGGAATGGTTTCTGATAAGCCATTCAGAAATATAACATAAAACAAAGAATTGTGAATGCTGGAAATCTGAAACAGAAATAGAAATTTCTGGAGAAATTCAATAGGTCTGACAGAATCTGTGGATAGAAAGCAGAGATAATATTTCAGGTCCAGTGAACCTGCTTCAGAACACTTCTTCAAAAACAAGGTCTCATATAAAATGGGCATTGTGAGCTGAAGAGGTGCTGATCACCCATCTGCGCGACTAATTGGAATGCTATTATCATGTTGGTATTGGCTGTAGTAATTTGCATAGTAACAAATACAGTGGACAATACTAACAATCCAAAATAAAAGCAGAATGAAGGCTCACTGGACTTGAAACATTAAACCCTGTTTTCTTTCTACATATGCTGCTAAACCTAATGTGATTCTTCAGCACTCTCTGTTTTTAATGTTAATAGTAATTTGAAATTCTTTGTGTCATTGTCTACATGGAATTTGGAACATTTCTAGTAGCTTATAGTCACAAAATGTAGCAGGTCAAGTCTCCAGGAGGTGATAATGGACTAGTTAATATTGACTGACAGGAAGTACTGGAGATACTGGTAATTCCAGTCATGTAATTAAAGCAGCCATCTTAAGATTCGTTTGATGCCGAACATTTTGTGTAAAAAAATTATTTAAGCCGGAGAATTAAGATGAGAAAAAGTCTTACGAAAAATGCAATTTCTCTTCATGCCATTCTGATCAGTACAGTTGCGTTGGCCTGCAGTCATTTCCATCCTGCCTTGCAAAAGGATGTTTAACCTCTAAGGTCTAATCTTCCCATCCATCACAGAGCCTACTGTTCTTTACTTCCAACTGTGGCTCTTGGAACAATAACTACTACTCAGGCTGCAGCAGGCTCTGGATCAGAGACCACTGCAGAGATTTGTATTCAAGGTGAATGGGGTTAGGGTCACTGCAGCCAATCCAGGATCCTCTGGCAAAGAAGGGTGGAAGGTAGACCAACATATGGTGAGTGGCTTTTTCTACAAGGAATGGGATACACTCTGTGGGTTACCAAGCTGACTGAACAGGAGGGCCTCACTTCCCAGGCCACACTTCACTGGACAGTCTCCCAGATAGTGATATGGCCATCAGGTCCTGGTTGGGTGCAGGCAAAGTTCCTTAATTGGTTATCTTACTGCTGGTAGAATACAAGCAGGGCACATCCAGCACCTCACCCACTTTGGGTGTGGCAAGTAAGGAATAACTTCTCTCAGAGTGATGGTTAAACTTCCAAAGCCAGGACAGGGTCCAGAGACAAAGGTAAAGCTCATTTACGTCTTCACAGATGGGGATGTGGACATGTTGATACATGGGGCGGTGGAAGGGAGGTCATTCCTTTCTCCAGCAGCCACAGAGGATGCCACCAGATCCAGTCAGCCTGGATTACAGCACATTGCAGCCCAGGGCATGTTCTGTACCAGCAATTCCACAGGAATTCAATTATGGCCTGTGCTCCACAAAGGTAAATATCACCATTTTCTTTCTGCTATACCATATTCAAGGGCAACCACTCATTCTATCTCTGCCACTGCATAAGTCTCAAAGATTACCACTCTCAGTATTGCCCACTCAATGACTCAATGACTCATTCTCATCTGCTGTGTTCTGTACTCACGTTTGATACCTTCTCATCTGTCCTGTTCATGCATCATCACTAACTGCTCTGCCATCCAGTTTCGTCACACTCAATTCCTTTGCGTCATTCAGAGAAATGTTGGCCTGTCCCCTGAACTGATAGCTGAACAGCACCCATTGATCTACCTGTCGGGTTGCACTTGATCTGCCAATCGGCCATGGCCAATCCATAGAGCGTAATGTCATTGATTCTGACTAAGGCCAACCTCTTGAACGTAAACATATGCCCTTTAACTGGCTGATTATAGTTCCCCTTGATCCCACTAGGGATTGCTCCCATTTGAATTTCACACATGGCAATTTGCTAGAAGCATCTGCAGTGTGTTTGCCACATGTGCTGCTGGCACATGCTACAGTTGCGACATTGGCATAACATGGTTCCACACAGCAATATGTCCACCTCTATGTGGCTGGTAGATAGACTGTTCAGTGTTCTGCACTGTCGGAAGTTGCCTGCTTCCCACTTTGTGTTAAAAATAAACAATGCAAGTCACAAAGCTAGCAGCCTGGAATTGAGTACTAAAGAACCTGTGTAGTAAGAAAGCAATGTGACCCTTCAAGAGGATGGCAGCCTTTAGGTCAATGCTGAAGTCAGTGAGTGTGAGCTAAGAAAGCAATGTGAAGTAGACAAACGATGGCAACCTGAAAGTGAATAAATCCTGAGAAAGCAAACAAAGATGGTGGATTCATCCTGTGCAAATATATGACTCTTACTGCACACAGTGGCCTGGTAGAAGTATGAGTGTGTCCCTGAGCTCCAAGTACAGTACTGAAGGGCTGAAATAGTGTGTGACTTGGTGCGAGAGCAGGAATGATGATGTAGTGAATGATACACATTCTGCCTCTAGTAGGGTATTTTTCTTGATGAGGTTATGCTTATGAGTCCCTTGTAAGAGAAGAATCTGTGTGTGGATATGGTGGTATTAGAGAATCCGATAGTGACTTCATGAGTGTTAACTACTATATACAAACATTACATTCACAGGCACCTTAGTGTCTTGGCTAACATCAAGTTATTAAGTTATAAAGAGAAGTATGCTTCTTGTAACATGTTATTCTTCAAGTGATGCCAAGTAAGATTGCACATACCTTTATATCCCAAGTCACATACTGGGATACAGTGATGATATGATGGGCATGCCTCTTTAGTTTGAACTGATTATAAAACACAACAAAGTAGTGAAGCTGATGGTTTTCAATGCTGAGTTGCGTGGATAAGGAATAAGATTGGTGGCCACAGAGCATGAAGGGACATTGTTGTGAATAAACAATGGCCAGTACGAACAGAGAGTTGAGGTAACAGGGTTCTAAATTTGATTCACACATTGAGAATTTTTGCCATCTGGTTTCTCATGAGGAGACAAAAATTGTAAGTTGCATGTACAAAAGTTGAGTTGGCTCTTTACTGACTTGCAAATGCAAGGGGATATGGTAGTTCATGCTCAATGATAAGATTCTAAATTTGTCATTCAAAGCTTGACGGGAAATTAGGAAAATTCTTATTGACATTGAGAATCTGACTTTTTTCATTGCAACCCTCTTTTCCCACCTTGCTTGTGTTGTGGACCAGGCCAGACTACTCTAAACAACCTTAAGCAGGCAGCCCAGACCATAACTTTGCAATTTGTTTCAGTAACTGTACAGTGAAAATTACTCGGGTTAAGTTAGCTAGGTTGACTACTAGGTTTTAAAACAGACAAAAATGTATTCACAAAATTACAGAATGAAACACAAAGAACAGAATGTAGAATACTCACAGACGATCCCAAACTAGGCTTAATTATGCTGTTCTGAATATATGTGACAGTCCCAATAAGCAAACTCCTTAAACACAGTAAAAATAAACAAAGGCTTACAGGTCAAAGTTAGAAGGACAGAAAGAGAGAGAGTCTAGCAGCTTGTTTCCACTTAGCCCATTGCTGAACTCATAACTAAAGGTCTGAACTGAACTGCTCAGCTAGAGAGCTGGCCACGCCCCTTGACTTATCCGTGTTATTTCTAAAAAACATAAAAGCTTTGGCCTAAAGTCTCATCTGTTTATGCATAAACAAAAAGGTCTTTCATCTCTATACCAAACCAGTCGAGTCAGAGCCTGAGTGGTTTACGAACTCTCTGAAAAAAACAAGTACACAGTATCCTTGAGAAAAGGAACAGTTTTTAGAAAAAAGACCAGCTTTGTGACACTTGATATTGGTTCTGCCTCACGAAGGAGGAGAAACTTCTATCCTATGAGCCTCTGTGTAATTGCGAAGATAGACAAAATGTTCAGCATAAATGGGTTATCAGTTCCAAGAAGGATTCCAGTGATTCCTCAACAATGACTCCTTTTACAGCAGAAGATCCCTTTACCCATAACTTGCGCACGTACTTCTCAGATTGCTTTGATTTGTTTGAGAGCTGAGAGGAGTTGAGACACCGAAGAGCTAGCTAGTGTGATGTTCCCAACCGGCATATTCTAATCCCCCTGGAATTTGGGATGGAGCAATTACTTGTGAAATGTAGGCTGTGTCATGTAAAACATTCTGAATATAAAGACTATAATATTAGCTCCCAAGACTGATATCACAAAGAAAGAACACTGTTTATGTTGGTATTTGGTGTAGACAAATTCCTGTGCAGTGGTAGTGCGTAAATTACATCGGTAATAAGCATCTCCAACATAGACAATTGGCTTTGGAAACCCAAGGATGCAGTCACAATGATTGGTTACAATTGACTATCAGCTGTATACTTATTTTGTGGATATTTTATGTGTGCTTGCAAGTTGCAGCAATATATATTTAAAACAAAAATGCTAGGCACAGAAAAGCTCCACTCAAGTAATCTAGCTGTAACATCACATTCTTTTCAGCGGCATCTGATTACAAAGACAGGGCACATTGATTGGCCATAAAACTGTGCTGTTTCAACTGCTATTATATGTGAGATTCCACAATACCTTTAGAATTGAAAGAACATGATGAACATGAAAGCAGTGGCCAGCTGCTCTGTAATTTTTTCTATAGCGTAGCTTCATAGCATCCAATATGAGGCTGATTTTTCTTTGTTATGAGGCACAGTTTTCTACTTTAGAGAGCAGGTTTATGCATATTTCATAAGAGATCATCATGATGAAGGTCAAACCATTTCTTGATGGGAAGATCTTCAGGATCTGATATAAAATAAGGTGTAGGAAAAAAAAATGCTGTTTTTAGTAATTGTAGCATCACTTGTTCAGAGCACCTGTGTTACTACAATTATAACCAATACATTACAACGCAGGAAGATGTCCTTCAGGCCATCAAGTCTGCACTGATTCCTATTCTTTATTTAGAACCACTGTCCAAGTTTCCATCTCTCTATTTGCCTCCCGTTCATGTGTCTATCAACATTGCTAACATGCCTACTTTAACCACCTCCACTGCCACTGCATTCCAGGCACTTGCTACCTTCTGTGGGACAAAGTTTCCCTGCTCTTCTTCCCAAAACCTTCCCCACCCCCCTCACCTGGAACCTGTGCCCTTTTGAACTTGACTTTTCTAACCTAAGAAAAAGCCTGACTATCCACCCTATTTACACCTCATGTAATTTTGTAGACCTCTACTAGGTCACCCTTCAGCCTCCATCTTTCCAGAGAAAGCAATCTGAATTTATCCAACCTCTCCTCATAGCTAAAACCCATCTGACCAGGCAACATCTGGGTAAACCTTCTCTGATTCCTCTCCAAAGCATTCATGCCCTTCCAGTGATGTGGTGACCAGAACTACATGCAATAATTCAAATGTGGTCTAACTGAAATTTTATAGAGTTTTCATGTAACTCAGAAACTTTTATATTCAATATCCCAGCGGATAACAGCAAACGTGTTGTATCCTTCTTGACCACCATCTCCATCCATAGCTGATTTAATCAGGCTGTTTCAATGCATTTCATTTTATGTTATTCCTGCCCAACTTGTCAGGTGCTTTTAGACATACTATGATCATGTTTAGTCTAAATATGTTAATGTTTGCTCATTTGAATTAGAGGCAAAAAAACTGCAAATGCTGAAATCCAAAGTAGACAGCCAGGAGGCTGCTGTCCATCTTCCTTCCCATCTATCCATTCCACCCTCCCCACCGACCTATAATAATCACCTCCTACCTGCATCTACCTATCACCATCTCACCAACCTTCCCCTGAGCCCAAACTGCACACCTCCCCATTTATCTCTCAGCCCTCTTCCCCCTCTACATTCTTGATGAAGGGCTTAAGCCTCAAATGTCGAATCTCCTACTCCTCAGATGCTGCCTGACCTGCTGTTTTTTTCCAGCACCACAATTTTCAACTCTGACGGTCCAGCATCTGCAGTCCTCACTTTCTCCTTGTAGGAAAACAGCAAGCCAGGCAGCAACAGGAGGTGGAGAAGTTGACGTTTTGCATATAACCCTTCCTCAGGAATGGAGGTGTGGATAGGGGCAGCTGCAGATCAAGTATGGGGGGAGGGGTGTGTGGGAGAAGTGTTATGGGTGGGGAGAGGTTCAGAATGTTGAGGTAGTGATAGGTGAACACAGGTGGTGGGTAAACCTGGTTGGTCAATGGGAGAAATGAATCTGGTTGGTAACTGGAAGGAGGGGTCAGTCAGAGGAATGGAAGGGAGGGGAAGGGGCTGGAAAGAGAGTCAGGGGATGGGAAGGAAGGTGATTCAAAATTGGAGAACTCAATATTGGGTCCTCTGGGTTGTCGGCTGCACAAGCCAAAGATAAGGCAGCATTCCTCCAATTTATGGTCTGATTCACTTGGAGGAGGCCGAGGATGGAAATGTCGGAGAGGGAGTGGGAATGAGAATTGAAATCGGTGGTGACTGGGAAGTCAGGCTTGTTCTAACAGGCCCACCTGAGATGCTCGACGAAACATGCCCTGAGCTTATGCTTTGGTCTCACTGATGTAGAGAAGACCACATCAGGAGCACCAGATGCAGTAAACTGGATTGGAGGAGAGGTAGGTGAACCTCTGTTCACCTGGACGGACCATTTGGGGCCCTCCATTGAGATGGTGTACTGGCAGGTTTTGTATCTTTTATGGTTGCAGGGGGAAGGTACTGGGGAGGAGATGGGGATTGGGGGGGGTGCTGGTGGGGTGGGGGTAGCGGGGTTGGCCAAGAGAGTGGCGTCAACCAAGGATCGGCAAAAGGGAATATTCCTTGTGAAAGGCAGAAAGGGGTGGGGAGGAGAAGATGTTCTTGGGGTCAAGGGTGAGATAGGATGTGGTGTCAGAGAGCTGGCATTTGGCACATGCGACATAGAAGTCCATCCTCCAGACTGCCACCACCTGACCTTTGTCAGTGGGTTTGCTGGTGAACTGGGTTTTGGTGCCGAGAGGGAATGGAGTGCTGCACATTTGGAGGGGGTGAGGTTGGAGTGGGTGGGGGGCAGTGGAAAAGTCATGGTGGCTGATGTTGCATTGGTAGTCAGCAATGAAGAATGCCAGGGTGGGTAAGAGGCCAGCGGGGGGTATCCAAGTAGAAGAGGAAAGTTGGAGGCAGGAGAAGGAATCGTCAGAAGATGGTTAGGAATCAAAGAAGAAGGCACAGAGGCGGAGGCTGCAGAAGAAGAGCTCCATGTTGTGGTGGGCACCAAAATCATTGAGGTGAGGGTGGAGGAGCACAAACATGAGCCCTTTACTGAAGATAGACCTCATTTGAATTGCCTCATCACACATCCACATTATTCCAATTTTACTTCTTCTGCTTTACACTTAGGAATGGGTTTGGTATCCATTCTAATTTTATCAGTTACATACATTGGCCACATGTTCAAACTATACGCGGACATGTTGTCCAATGAAGAAAACAGAATGCCACATCAGGATGATGCTCATCCATATTGATTGGTGGTGAGATTTTAATGATTGAAGAGAGTTTAGAAGAGAAATAGCTAACTCAACAAACATTTAAAAATGAATGACACGATAGCAGGCTAATTGAATGAGTTCAATTGCTTTTGTAATCATTTCAGTAGAGACAGAGAAATTCTAAGCCAAGGCTTCTTTTTACAAATTTCTGAAGCAGAAAGTAAGCCTATAGAGATATGGGGTTGTAATATTTCCATTGCCATCATTTTCTGAAGAAAACTGAGTGCTGGAGGAATCCACAAATTAACTGATGATACTGGTAATGAATCCTGGGTAAGCCCAGAGAAGGGCTTGACTTCAATGTCAATTCTGAAAGCATCATTTGTCAAGTGCAAAGGCGAGGTGTTGGAAAATGGCCATATGTAGAAAAAAATAAATGATTTGTAAAGTTTGGTGTAGAACAAGAATTGATTAAGTATCAGAAGTAATAATAATAAAGACATTTCCTGGGTTCTCATCTTTCTTATAACCTATTCATCTGTAACATCTTAAGAGGTGCGAAGTGATAGGTATCAGATGGAAGGCTAAGAGACTGAATTAATTAAATGCTCCTTCTTAAAAGGGGGTTACAGAAATAGAGGTCTGGGCATGTACATGTACAAACATTTGAATGTGGCAGGACAAGTTGAGAATGCTCTTATAAAAGCATGAAATCCTTGGCTTTATAACTGGAGGAATTAGAATACAAAGACAAGGAAGTTGGATTCTATGGAACACTGTTTAGATCACAAAAGAAGTGTTCCATTCAGTTCTTGGCACCATTCATTATGATAGATGTCAAGATCTTAAAGTGTATGCAGAAGAGATTTTACTTGAGTGATATAAAGGACTTCAGTTACATAGAGAGATTGCAGAGGCTTGAGTTGTTCTCAGAAGAAGAGGGTAGATGAAACACAGTTTTGATAGAAGTGTTCAAAATCATGAATGGTTTTGATAAGGTGAATAAGAGGAAACCATTTCCTGTAGTAGAGTGATCACTAACTAAAGGATACAGATTTAAGGTGGTTGGCAAAACCTAGAGCTGGCATTTGGAATCTTTTTTATACTGTGGGTTATTGGAATCTGAATACATTGTTGTTTGAAATGATGGAGGAAGCAGATTCAACAATAAAGAGAATTGAATGAATATTTGAAGGGAAAAAGAGGTTAGAGAGCCACGGGGAGAAAGGAAGGTGGTAGGATTAATTCAGACATCTTTCTCTGCACCTTCTCTTCAGCTGCAACATTATATTCTGCATTCTATTCTATTACTCTAATGTATTATGTAGAGTATGACCTCCCTGGCTAGCACACAAAACATTACTTTTCACTTTATCTTGGTACATGTGACAATAATAAATCAAATCAAATGGCTTTATTAAAGTACAACATTCACACGATGGATTGAATGGACACCTTTTGTTCTGATTCATTCCTTTATTCTCTCTTCCATTTCTGACAAAAGATGATAAGACCTGAAACATTAACATCTTTCCTTTGCCTATGTGCGGGATGTCCACAGAAACTGCTTGATCTGCTGAATGTTTCCAGCATTTTGTGCTTTCAACTAAAAAGACTGGTTGGCTGTGAATTGGCCTCAGAAGTAGCATTGTTATTGTGAAATATGGAATGAATAATTAGCAGAGAGGCTAAGGCCTGGGCCGTACAGATATGGACACTGATTCTTCCATCTTGGTGGAAGGATTTTGTTCTAAAACTTTCCATGGTATAAATGACCAGTGCAGATTTCAGAAACTATAAAAGGCATTTACACACGTGGTACCCTTCAACAGAAATCATGTTGTAAAATTCCCAAAGAAACTATGCCAATTAAAATGAGTGATTTGCAGTTTCCATCCAAAGTTAGGAAAAGAAAAAAGACAAACTATTTCCTGGAGGTCCTGACAATGATCCTCTTGAAATTATTTCTGAAACACGTAAGAAAGGTTGACAGAGCAGTGTAAAAGGGGAGGTTGGGAGGAGAAATAGCATTCACTTGAGGTCTCATTGAAGTGCAGTTACTTAATACTACTTCAAAACAATGCAGAAAGATCGCTCTGTTCAGTGCATCCAATAATAAAACAATAAATTATTGACAGCCAAGAATCTCAGTCAGCTTAAAAGGGCTACACAAGCCAAAAATAGGCAACTAAGAAGGAGGAAAGTTCAGTATTCATAAAACATTCTGTCACATCCTAAAGTTCTCCAGGTACTTTGAAAAGCAGTCACTGCTGCTGCACAGATAAATGTCCTGCAGACAGTTTTGAGGTGAATGATGATTTCAGTGTTTTTGGTGATGATTGAAAGAGGAATGTTGATTAAGGCATGAAGAAAATGCTCTGCTCTATTTGAACACATTGTAGAATATTTAAAGTTCAGCTGAAGGCCAGGTTCACTATGCCAATTAAGATCAATGTCAACAACAATAAAAATGATCTATTGACATAAGTTGAACCTTTTTCATTATTTAGCAGCCACCTCTCTCAAAAGGCTACCATTAATTGAAGGAATCAGCTAGATTTGTTCAGCCTTTTACTAATCACCAGAATGGGGTGACTGGAAGACCTCCTTAAGATAATAAAGATCCAAATGTGCAAAGCAGTTGTTACCACTTGTATTGTTCAAGTAATTAAACTGCATCAGCAAGACATAAGAATATCAGAGAAATTCCAGAATCAATACAAGGACAGCCAAATAAAAAAAAAACTTGCATCCTTCTTGAAAGCAGATCCACAAACATCAAGGTACAATGGTGCAAGATCAACTTCAATGGACTAGCCACAGTAACTAGATAGATGAAAACCATCCCCCACTGCCAGTTTTCTCAAATGCCCCAGCTTCCAAGGGAGGGTACGGTTTAAAGACACTCTTAAGCTCTCCTTGCTGTATCGAGGCACTGATCTTAACCCTGCTACCTGTGTAGCACAATAACAGTTTTCAGTCTCTCAATCCCCAGCAGCTTCATTGAAACTTTGCTGACTCAAGTTCCATGGGTTATCATGACTGATTACCCATTCTTTTTCAATCTGCTTTCACCTGCTCTGCCTCAAACAGTGCATGGAGCTTATGTTCCCTCATGAAACTCAAAATATCCTTGTTAATGTGTTGCTAATGAGCTCTGAAGGTACCCCCACTTTGTGTGTAAATTAAGCTCAGGTAGGGTTTTGCTTCTGCTCGGCCCTTGCACTGGTGAAAATGGTTGAGCAGTGTCACAAATCTAATATACTGCCTGGCAGCAACATTTTCAGGGTTAATGCACCTCAATTCTTGACCTTGGCTGGGCCATCCAGTTCAGATCTGCTTGTTGAAGTAATAAATCATGACAGGATGGCAATGAAAAGCAGAAGTCAATAACTATCAGCTGCTTCACCAGTAATGGTGTTGTGAAGAAGTAAGAAATAGAGATAAGCAAAACAGGCAGAATATATTCATGGAATTAAACTTTATAAATTATATGTTTGCCTTTCCCTTTAGTATAGAACCACCAGGATAATTAGGATGCCTATTAAATTGCCATTCCCCTGTTTACTGATCCTTTGCGATTCATATGCTAGGACATTCAGATTCCTCGGCATCTCAGAGCTTTGCATCTGTCACCATTGAGATGATATTTCTTTTATAATACATCCTGCAAAAATGGACACTTTCCTACATTATATTCCATATTTTCCCACATTATATTCCATTTGCTAGACCTTTGTCCATATACTTAACCTATCACTATCCCTTTCTGGACTCCTTCAGTCCTTTTCAAAACTTACCCCTCTATTTATCTCTCTGTCACCAGTGAATTTGGAAACTATGCCTTCATTTCTATAAATTGTAAGAAGTTAAAGCTTCACCACCAATGTCTGTGACAGACCATTTATTATATTTTGCCAATCAGAAAATGCTCCACTTATTGCTCCTTTCTATTTCCTATTAGTTAGTTAGTTAATTAATCTTTTGTCCATGCCAATATGTTAACACCTACACCGTAGCTTTTATATTCTTAAATAATCCTTGATGTGACAGCTTTTCAAATGCTGTCTGAAAATCTAAGCACATTGATTCCGCTTTGTCTGCTTCAACGAACTCCAGTAGGGCAATAAAGGGCCATAGAAGCCATGAAGAATAGCACTGCTTATGTTGCAAAGCCAAAATTAAGGCAATAAAGGAACAATTAAAAGCTAAATCTCATAAAATCCAGGAAAAGATAGTAAGAAGACCTTGGAGACAAAGATAAGAATGGATGATCCATAATTCAAATCATAGTTGAGTTGGGAATAATTTATGAAGGCTGCAGGTTCTAGCTTTATCTGAGAAAGTTCTTTTGAAGGACTAGCATTGTTTATTAGATGGTACAGGGCAGAAAACCATCCATTTGCTAGCAGAAAGAAACCAAATCTCCATTTTGGTTCCATAAACTGGGAGTTTTGAAAATAATACATCATTTTGAGACTGAATTCATTTACAGTGTTAGCAAAAGATTGAATTAGAAGTCAGACCATTTTCCCTGCTTCTATCCTGTAGAACAGAAGCCTTAATGAAGACATTTGGACAGCAGCAATGTGTTGATAAGAAACAGTATAAGATGCTAGCTTATTTTCCAGAATATTTGTTATGGTGGAGACAATTTCTGAATTGCAATTTAAATAACACATCTTATAGCCTGAAGAAGGGCTCATGCCCGAAACGTCGATTCTCCTGCTCCTTGGATGCTGCCTGACCTGCTGCGCTTTTTCAGCAACACATTTTCAGCTCCGAGCATGGAATCAATCTGGCATCAATTCGGTTAAATTAGCTTTAACTTTCCTTATTTTCTGCACAATCCTGTTACGTTCGGAGAAGGCGGGAATTGGGGGAAGTGCCACACATCATCTTTATTTTTTATTCTATCGTTAGTGTGTTTAAATTTATGTGAATAATAATGATCACAAGATTGGTTGAAGGTTACTACAAGGTTATAATTTGCAGTGACATGCATGCCACTCTTGAATTGTGCACACATAATAATCTTTTGTCTTGGATAAGTAGATTTTTCTCATTGATGGAATAGACTTCAGATTTCACTGTTCCTCGTTGCATATTTTCCATTTGCAGTTACCATTTGATTTTTCTTGCTTGACATCAGGAGATAGGATTGAATAACATATTTCTTAGATTGATACAGTTAATATTCTAAGCTTGCCACTAGCCCCATATGTCTTACTTTACAAAGCAGAAACATATACAAAAAGTATTATATTATTTAGCAGATGAAATGAAATCATGTTCTTAAATAACACCTCATTGCAGGACAATCAACCACACAAGTCCCCATAATGGCTGCCTTAATGGTAAAGTCTGCAAGAAGGATGATTTCCCTGCCAGCAATGCTTAAATGATGATGAGAATAATTTTTCATGGCATGACGCTGAAGCGAAATGTGGCAGCAGGTCATCACAAAATGACATTTTGAAAGGCAACTGGTCTTGTAGCTGCAAACAGCTAACTAATTTGTCTCTCTTCCACCTTATTCTGTTTCATTATTTTAATTCTTCTTACAACTAATTGGCTCAGTAAAGAACACATACAGCATGGAGAGAAAATGCAACAAGGGGACTTAAAATGGCAAAGTATGATTTCAATTAAAGGATGTAGTTGCTCTTGCTGTTCTTTCTAACTTTTGAAATGCCTGAAGCCAAATTCTGTGAAAAGTATTTACATACTGATTAAAAAATACCCTTGCACATTAGGACAAATGTGCCAACCTTTAAATTAAGAAAAAAATTATTTTTCATTCATGGTATTTTTTTCACAATAGTGCAACTTTGAAGCAATTGCACACTTGAACTATCATTTTAAACCTTAAAATCATCCTGCCCACTTCACCACCTGCTCTCCCCCTCCCACCCTGTACAATACCTGTCTCCTTAAAACGTTAATGCACATAACAGCTATTTTTCTTGAAGGGGAGAAATATATTTTTTCAAACAGATATGAAGGAGCTGTCTAAAAGATCCCTTGTAGGTGTTGACAAGATCAATCCAGAAAGTACTAACAGGGCTGAGGTTGATTTTTTAAGACTGGAGAGGTGCTATTATATGTCAGTGGGGTATACGTGAAAGCTGACTTATGATTGAAAGTCATTTAGAACTGCACAGCATGTGACTCATTCTGTAACGTCTGAGGAAAGGGTTGCACTGGAGGTAGCTATTTTGTAATGGGAAGAGGAAACACTTAGAGAGGCATTGTGACATGATCGGAAAAATAGAGTGGAATTAGCAGAAGTGAATAAGGAGATGTGAAATTTGGAGGTGACACAATGGAATAGAATGTTGGGTCCAGTAGTGCCAAACATATGTGAGCAATATTGGCAAGAGCTTTTATGGTTTGATCGTAGTCAGTCTGGGTCATTTAGGATAAACCCTGCATACTGTATGACTGGAGCCCCCTTAAGTGAGAAAAGGCAGAGATAGCAGGTTTTCTTGACCTTAGCAGATTAGAGTGAACTAATTGGTCATTTTCTGGCATGAGTACACAAAATACTAGGTTTACAATATACAAATATGTTATATTGGATTTTGAACTCCTGATATCTGCTTGCTGGGTACCATTACCACAGAGCTAAGAATGAGCATCTGACTTGATTGTCCAGTCACATGTGCAAAGATTGGATCTTGCTCCAGCCATGAATGAATGAAAACTGAGGTTCTGTTCTGAATGATTTGGAGATGCCAGTGTTGGACTGGGGTGTACAAAGTTAAAAATCACACAACACCAGGTTATAGTCCAACATGTTTAATTGAAGCGCTCGTTTTCAGAGCACCACTCCATCATCAGGTGGTTGTGGAGGACACAATTGTAAAACACAGAATTTATAGCAAAAGTTTAATGTGATGTAACTGAAATTATACATTGAAAAATACCTCGATCGCTTGTTGAGTCTTTCATCTGTTCAAATACCATGATAGTTTCACTTCTTTTATGTGTAAATCACAAAACTTTTTTTAAAAAGTTACATTCTCAGGTTAACTGTAACAATTGGTGATAGCCAGATAATATGTTGAAGGTGTTAGCCCCCTGTGTTCTCTCTCTCTCTGCCATAATGTTTAGACTGATTCTAATCTAAAAAGTGAGTTAACAGAGTCTTACATGAATTCATGCAGTTTTTGAGCAAATGACAATGTAACTCTGCAAATACAAATTCACCCCACAAACGTGTATATATATGTGTGTGTGCATATGAGTTTTTGTGTGTGAGAGAGGTTAAGGTCCTCACCTGCAACTGGAGAGTTGGCTAGCGAGCCACGCTGCCTCTTCTCAGGAAGGCCTATTGAACTAGGCAGTGAATCAGCCAGTGGTGAGGCCAATGGTACGGTTTCTCTGAGAAGCAGGACCCTGGGGGTGAAAGCTGTCAGTCAATCAGAGATCACTGGAGAAGCAGTGGCAAGAATGACAAGTTCCAAAGTTCGAAGACAACAGAGTGACCCAGGTCACAGATAGCAATGTTTACAGGCATGTTGTGAGATGAGGATTGTGGGAAGAGATATAGTGGCCTCACCATCAATGGCAGGACAGTGACTCTCAATAGGTTTCCTTTATTCTAGATGTCAATCTAGAATCTTTAATCAATGAAGAATTCCTATAAATTGACAAGCAAATTTGTAGGTGTTGTTCACACCACATAGTGTCAGATCTGCCTGCAGCATGGGTTAATACCTGTGGCAGTAAGAAAAGGTCCTTAATTAGTAAATAATTCGTCACTTAAGGACCTCAAATGGCAGAGGGGCAGGTAGGTCAATTATGGGCCTGCTATAAGTTAATTCTGGCAGAGGTGAGATGGCAATGGGGTTCAGGTGCACCACCTCCCTACATTCAAGTCCATCACCAGAGAGAGTAGAATGTTTTTCCCGTTAACTCTGTTTCACCTTCCACAGGTTATGCCAGATTCCTCAGTATTTTCAGCACCTGCTGCATTTTGCTGGTATAAAACACTTTCAAATTTGTATCATATTGAAGTGCAGTGCTTAATTTTGCTAGAAAGGTCACAACACTTTAAAAGCTTTAATCTTCAGGGACATAAAAATAAAAAAAATTATCAGAAGCCATTTACTCCTTCAATCCTTCAGCTAGAATATAGCTGAAGGCTCGATGTAAACAATGCAAGTTCTTTGTAAATGCCACAAGATTGCTTGAGCACACCAGCTCATTACACAAGTTCCGACAGTCCTTTCCTGCAGTAACAGAATGAAAAGACCAATTTTTGGTCCTCCCATTCATTCTGTTGAAAAATGTATCTCTATCCCGCTGTGGATATCATTCTGCAAATGTCACCTTTGAGAACCCAGTAAAACCACAGACCGTCGTCGTGACATTTTCCTGATAGTTTCAAAGCCTCAGGGGCTGTCTCATTTTCACAGCTGGAACACAGAAACCTAGCGAGACTGCTCCACCTCCACAACAAAAAAACAAGAAAAAGAATTAGTTTTCAGAACTCTGAAAATTAAATCTTCCTCAAAGAAATGTTGATATTCTGAAAACAAGAAGCAACAATTCCAGTTCTTTCAGGCTGTTAGATTGTTTTTGCTGACACAGTTCATAAATTTATTAGTGTCCTGGTTCCTGAAGTTGCATGAGATTCATTTGGATGTTTTGATGGTAACGACATTTTCTTTAATTCAAATTTAAAGGTAGCAGAAAAAAAGGAGCTGTTATTTAAGGAAAGGCCCTGGGAATTATAAGGCTTTCTAAATGAATAATGGAAACAATAGGTATTTTGTTCTTTAATATTTTATATCGAATAGATTCTGTAGAAATGAATTTCCTCTGCAGAACAGCTGTCAAGCTTTGTAAAATATGTGTGTAATGTCCACCACCCCCATCCAACTCTCTTTAGTTCTGAAGTTCTCAATTTTTAAATTTATATTCATATTGGTAGTAGTTTTTATCTCTCACTTACTGCTAACATCCCTCCCACATCTTATGCATTTCCATCGCATTCCTCTCTAATATTGCAAAGCTATCGGCTTTAGTTGTACTTTAGGTCGTTCTTGGAAATAATGATGCTCCCCCTTCCTGTAAATTCAGGAGTGTGCCTGGGCAATCTAATATTTTCTGATATATAGATACTGGGCATATGATCTGAATAGGATACTCCATATTTCAGATGTGGTTTAACATGACTCCTACAACTTATTGAAAGACAGACTAAGAAACAATGGGCTATATCATGGCATCCTTCTTTAGAGACCGCAACTTTCCTTCCCAGGTGGTTGAAGATGCCCTCCAACGCATCTCATCCACATCCCTCATCTTCGCTCTCAAACCCCACTCCTCCAACCGTAACAAGGACAGAACTCCCAACCCCCTCAACCCCGGTCCTCACTCTCCATCCCACCAACCTTTGTATAAACTGCATCATCTGCTGACATTTCCGCCACCTCCAAACGGACCTCACCATCAGGGATATATTTCCCTCCCCATCCATTTCCGCTTTCCGCAAAGACCGTTCCCTCTGTGACTACCTGGTCAGGTCCACGCCCCCCAACAATCCACCCTCCCTTCCTGGCACCTTCCCCTGCCACCGCAGTAATTGCAAAACCTGTGTCCACACCTCCCCCCCTCACCTCCATCCAAGGCCCCAAAGGAGTCTTCCACATCCATCACAGTTTCACCTGCACATCCACCAATGTCATTTGTTGTATCCGTTGCTCCCGATGTGGTCTCCTCTACACTGGGGAGTCTGGACGCCTCCTCACAGAGTGCTTTAGGGAACATCTCTGGGACACCTGCACCAATCAACCCCACCGCCCCGTGGCCCAACATTTCAACTCCCCCTCCCACTCTGCCAAGGACATGTAGGTCCTGGCCCTCCTCCACTGCTGCTCCCACACCACCTGCGCCTGGAGGAAGAACGCCTCATCTTATGCCTCAGAACACTTCAACCCCAGGGCATCAATGTGGATTTCACCAGTTTCCTCATTTCCCCTCCCCCCCACCTTACCCTTGTTCCAATCTTCCAGCTCAGCACTGTCTTCATGACCTGTCCTACCTGCCAATCTCCCTTCCCACCTATCTGATCCACCCTCACCTCTGACCTATCACCTCCATCTCCACCTCCATTCACCTATTGTATTCTTTGCTACCTTCCCCCACTCTCCCCTCTGACCTATCACCTCCATCCCCACCCTCATTCACCTATTGTATTCTTTGCTACCTTCTCCCAGCCTCCTCTCTGACCTATCACCTCCATCCTCACCCCATTCACCTATTGTATTCTTTGCTACATTCTCCCAGCCTCCTCTCTGACCTATCACCTCCATCCTCACCCCATTCACCTATTGTACTCTTTGCTACCTTCTCCCCAGCATCACCCCCCACCTCCCCACCCCCCTTTTATCTCTCCACCCTGGAGGCTTCCTGCCTCTATTCCTGATGAAGGGTTTTTTCCTGAAACGTCGATTTTCCTGCTCCTCGGATGCTGCCTGACCTCCTGTGCCTTTCCAGCACCACCCTAATCTGAACTCTGGTTTCCGGCATCTGCAGTCCTCACTTTTGCCTATGTTGTAAACTTGTGATGCATTGAGCTGCAGGGTGGTGACAGGGTGGTTGATGTTTAATAATGTCCTACCATATGTAGATAAAGTCAATAGCACACAAGAATCTTGTGACACCCATTCAAAATTGTTCAATGGTGACATGTACCCTTTTGCGTTGTCCAGTGTGTGTAAAATCAGTGATTTTCCTGTTATAACTCCATGACACCAGAGAGAGGAACAGGAGAATAGAGACAAGCTGGAGGTTTGGGATTGGCAAGGTTGTATCGGGTTAGGGGGATTATGGAATTACACGAGGATTAGAAATGAAATCTAACGGAGGACAGAGAGTAGGGTCAATGGCATAGCGGAGTGAAGTGGACATAGTATGGACTGAGATAGTGGAGAAAACGTAAGAAAATGAGGGGTCAAGAAGGCAGTGTCAATACTGTCTAAATATGTTTCCATGTTAGGGTGCTGGCTGGCAGAGCCATAGAGAACCTTGAGTTTACCAACAACATTCCAATTACTCCCACTGAGAACATTATCAGACAATTCCCTTTACAGAGTTTTGAAGGGAAGGACCAGCTGAGCCTTCAATTTCAGCCTTGTCTGACAGAACAGTGAGGACAACACTGGACACTAATATGAATGCTAAGTAAAAGTTGAATTCAAAAGCATTGCACTGCTTCTGCCACAGTAAAGGAAATTCATCCTATCCATTGTAACCATCACTGCTTGACAATCAAGAGGCATGGCATTATAATTAGTTCTCTGGTTAAGCTCGACTCAGTAAATCAGAACGATGAACACATATGACTAAAATGAAACCCATGCAATGTGTAGTACTTAAAAATGAAACTTAATTTTGAAAAACACCTCCACACTTTTGTGTTCTCGAGTCTAAGGTTAATGTCAATGGAGTTATGCAGAAAATTGTGGCAGTGATGCAGAACCCTCATTTGACTAGGTATCTCTTCAATAGGCTGCCCATAGATATAGCATTGTCAGCTGGTGGAGGGCTTCATCAATGCAATGTTTCCTGGTGGCTCAGTGGTTAGCAGTGTTGCCTCATTGTCCCAGGGACCTGGGATGGATTCCAACCTTGGGGGGACTGTCTGTGTGAGTTTCCTCTGGGTGCTCTGGTTTCTTCCCACTGTCCAAAGATGTGCAAGTTAGGTGGATTGCCCATGCTGACTTGCCCATAGTGTCCAGGGATGTGCAGGCTACGTGAGTTAGCCATGTGGAATGCAAGTCTGGGTGGGATGCTCTTCAGAGCATCAGTGTGGATTCAATTGGCTGAACAGCCTGTTTCCATATGGTAGAGACTCGAAACGAACCATGTTTTGCCTGCACACCGCAGGCACTTTGAATTTTAATAAGTATCACGTGGAGAAAGGCAAAAGGAGAAAAAGCAGAAATGGCACAATGTTATGAGGTTAGGAATTGGCAAGTTGTTGACAAAATATAGCTGCATGTATTCAATTGTGAAAAGTTTGGTGTGGGGAATAAAAATACAAGAAATGTCAGAGGTCTCATTCTGTGCCTTGTTTCAGGAACACCATGGTTTTACTGCTGCGGCTGTGAGAATGCAGAGGGATACAGTTTCCCTCGAGAAGGAAGGAAAGGGTTGGTTGAAAACCAGAGGGCAGAAGCAGGTCAGCCATAATACCACGGAAGGAAGCAATCCACTTATTTAATGACTTACTTGGCGGACAAGCTTTGGAATTCAGGAGATAACTTGCTTGCTGCAAAAGTTCCAGTCTCTGGCTTATGTAAGGAGACACAGCATTTATATGACTGGTAGAGTTAAGTTTCGACTTAATGGTAACCCCTAGGATGTTGAGACAGTAGGTGATTAGTAATAATTATGCCACTGAATGTCAAGGGAATCCTGTACATAGAAGAATTTATTATCTAAAACCTGAATAGTCCTCTCTTTAAGATACTTCTTCCAGAAAATATGTAAAACTAACAGAATACATCCAATTGATATTGGCAATTATACAAACTTCTTGTACCTATCATTCAGAATGAAAAAAATGTAACCGCTTCTTTGACATAATTCATTTACCATTTGGTTCATATTTCTTAATTCGAAAACCAATTTATATATGTCTTGAAAAGATATGAAAGTCCAAATCCACAGAATGATCAAAGTCAATTTAAAGCACACTAAATTTACAAAATAATGATGTACTTCCATGACAAGAAATGTGCTCTGGAATTTCGAGTGGTTGTAAATATAATGGGGTATCCAGCATGTATCTACAAACTGCACTGATTCAGAAATTAGCAGTTTAATCATCTGCATTGTTAACTGTAAACATTATAAAACAAATTTCATCATGTGAATATTATTTAAATCAGTTTGCAAATGGAAAGATTAAATGAAAATAATCCACCACTGACAAATACTGCAATTCAGATTATCTGCAGAATGCAGAGGATTTAACCTTTCCCACAAAGGAAGAGTCAGACTCAAATTACCAAGTGATAGCATTTTGACAAATGCCAACCTATCCAACCATGAAAGTGGAAGCTCTCCCAGCCCCATGCAGCACGAAGAGTAGCTGGAGATAACCATTAGCATTTCACCATGAAATTACATGAGACATAAATGCTGTAGTGTGCCTTCACTGTACAACTGCAAAAACTCGCATCAAATGTCTTGTGATTTAGAAGCTCTTTACCTTTACATACATCACTAGGAGTGCACCTAGAATATCCACCATTACAGCAATGCCAGAAAGACCATGATAAAATAGGTGCCACGAGAGATCTTTTTACAAGAGTGTGCATTAAAAAAAAGACAAGTTAGATCTTCAAAATGTGCAGCCATCATCAACGCTGCAACTTGCGGGTGATTCTGACAACCTGCTCTTGATCTGCCCAGACATACCTGTGGAAAGCATGCATGTTCCAGAGTTTCAGACATTCAGAGTAAAAGACATTTGATAATACTACTAACATTTAGAGTTCTGTCAGTTTGAAATAATATTTTAAGACTTAAGCTTTTAAATCATTAGTTTCAATTTTTGCTAGTGAAACAACTAAATGTAAGCTAGCCTGAGAACAGGAAGGCATTTGCTTGCAAGAAACTGTTCTTGGTTCAGGAATTTGCATTTGCTTAGCTACTAAACACACTGCACTTTCGAGTCTCTGTCAGCTTTAAAATAATAAGTGGAAGGTTTGAAATCATCAGCTAAAACTGTGTATGAGTTTCTTTTCTTTAAAAGAGAAGCATGTAATGTAATGCATTATAACATGCTAACTACCTTCATTTGTGAAACATATCTCCAGGACAAATTACTTAAATTTCAGAGGATATCACTGCTAATGCTTGTTAACATGTTTTATGTGAAATTGTTTTCAACAGTTGTTTTACTGATAAGAAAGTGCAACATTATTTATGCAACTGCTCCATATATACTGCTCTGAAAGTAAAAGGATGTGATATTTGTTTATAGTGGAATCTAACCTCTGAGGCTTAAATACAATCAGTGACTGTCAGTTGCCTCAGATTGTTGGATTCTAGTAAAAGGGGTGGAATAATGTCAGTTGACTTTTTCCTATAGCCATTGGCCATTGGTACTGTTTCACTATTGCTTCTGAACTCTAGTTTTTCTGTGACACAAATCAATGTGATATCACCAGAGAAAAGAATAAAAAAGACATCTATTGGCACATTCCAGGAATTCTAGGATCTTGAGGAATCAGAAATTTCTACATTTCCTTCACTGTTAAATGTTATAAAATCTTACTTATTAAAATCTACTGTTTGGTCATACCTTATTAAGTCAACACAATTGAGCACTACAATGTAAGAAATTTAAAAATTGGATCCTAGATATTTGGATTAATGCCTCAAAACAATCCAAAATTTATACAGTGATGAAGTCTTTGTAAACATTGCATACAGTTCTGAAATAGCTCCATACAGACTGGTATTCTGTCACCAAGCCACCCTTTATTTATACGTCCATAGAGCTTGACACTTATCCAGCTACCTCAGAGCCAGCGCCCAGAGTGAACAGAACCTCTGACACTCCTGATTACATCTGTCAGCCAGGGCCCCCTGATTAAGCTGGATTAACTGCCCCAGTCAGGGAACTCATATTCTATGAGGTCCATCTGGCTGACCTCATTACAATCACTGTAGGTTCCAACTGCCTAATGCTAAAACAGATTCTTTGGCACGGAGTCAGGAATCACCATTTCTCAGCACAATCCTACCAATGTTATTGAGTATCTTGTTTTCCTTACTCATCTGCACATATAAAATTTGAATACTTCATAAAAATTTCCTCTTCTGGGCTCTATACTTCTGCAGCAGAGGGAAAGTGGGCAACCAACAATTGAATAAACCCAGTTTTATTATGTACAGAATGTATATAATGCACTTAGCAAAAACTTCCACTTAGTTCTGATTGTTTTCATTCCAGTAAATATCATTATAGTAAGAGCTGGTCCACTTGCAAGCCTTGAGGTCAACTGTAAGATGATTTTCTTTGTTGTGCTTGCCACTAATGCAAATATGTCATGTTTTATTCTTTTATTTTTCTCAATTTAGCTTTTGTAGTTGAACACTGAGCAAAAATACTGCATCTGATGAAATGAAATCACATTATAATTTGTCAGCTACAACAAGAAAACACATTAATTTGAACTGCGTCTAGAATGTTTTAAATTACACTTGTGCATAAGTGTGAATGGTGGCTAGTTAGGTTGTTGGTTAGCGTTAGTGTGTCCTGAGAATAATACTAACATTGCAAGTTTGATTCCTGATCTAACTGCTTGTTGTCTCTCAAGAGTTGAAGGTGTAGGCAAACAAATATTGGCCAAAAAGCAGGGTTAGGGTGATATTTCAGCAGCTGATGAACCAAGGACCTGCCTTTGGGGAGATGACAATTGAGCGAATAACAGTTGACATTAAGATGTAAGTAAGATCTGAACAATGCCTTGAAGAGGATAAAATAAGCAATAGTATAAAATGAAGAGAAAGGACTTTGGTCACTAAAAAGAATGCCTTACAGGCTTGCAGCACTTACATAACTGTCTTTTGAAGAGCAGTCACTATCAGTTCATGTGCAAAACATAATCATGTCAACAAAATCAACATCAAATTCACTGCACCATTTTGCCTCAGTATGACAGGCCAAGTTTCTCATTTATACTAATGCTTGCCTTGCATTATAAACAGACTGTTTTTGACATTATGGTAAAATAATTGCTCTGTTTCTCTTTTGAAATCTAACAAGTAAAATACTTCCTCTAGAATGGATGACATATTGTTTAAAACTGCACTTGTGGTGTCACTATGATTTCAAATGTAGTATAATATAAACTAATGGGAGAAATTTGGAGGAGTTATTGAACAAAGGTTAGAGATACTGCATTCTACCTATGTTTCATATTAGGGTTCAAGAGAGGGGTGTACAGATTATGTATGCACATCTTTGAGGTTTCAGTGTCAGGTAACACCGCCTTTCTCAAATGGCAAGTTGTGTGATGGGTGTTCTGCTTCAGGTCAAAGACCTGGTCATCAAGATCTGATTGCCTTGGAGAGACAGTCCCAATATATGCAGTCATTTGTTTTGAAAATCAGTGTGCATTCTGGCTGATGTAGTCTACCATTGGCCAATGCTGCATATTTGTACATAGACAACGATCCAATCAAGGACTAAGGAGTCATCATCACATCAAGATGGCAGAATTGATCAGGAAGGCCATTGTCAAGCAGTTGTTGCAGCATCAGTGAAGCTTGGAGTAGATGGAATGTAGAGAGGAAGCAATTGTTTCACCATTACAAACTCCTCTTGTGCAATGTTAATGTCCAAAATTGCCCAGGTCCAGGGCTAGGTAAGTGAGAACCAATTGTGAAAGTTTATAGCAGGACATAAGCTCATCAGAGTTTGGGCAGATGCAGTTTAACCTAGAATAGTGCACAGTGATGGATGTTTGAAATAAGAACTGGAAAAGGAAGTATAGATCTTAACAGACAGAGACACACACGAGAATTCCTAGAAGCATGGCATTCCAACCAAACTCTATCAACAAACACATAGAGTTAGTCCCCATTCATCAACGCCTGAAAAAAAGAAAGGGAAATCACATCACCACAGGAAATAACATCACCACAGGAAATGACATCACCAACCCAAAGAAACCCAAACATATAAATAGAAAGCAGGAATTATCAGCAGTGCTTTGCCTGGAGGCCCACTGAAGGTGTTACCTAGTAGGGTGATGAAACGTCTGGAAATGAACCTTCCAGCTCAGCAAGCAAGCCTACATCCAGAACCTCGAACTGAGCTACAAATCTTCTCAGAACGCGCTAAGACAGTACATGGAGCAGAGGTATTGTAGAGATAACAGAGATATATCGGTTCTTGAAAAGTTGGAGCACAATTTACAGGGCCATAAAAATCAATAAACAAATCCTTGCTGCATCTAACACTATAGAATGCAAAATGAAAGATAGTAATATTAGAATTTTACAGAACCATATTTGACTGTACTTGAGATAACTGCGTGGCTTTGAGAATCCTCAAAAACAAGGGAGAAAAAATGCATTGTAGGTTAACCAGGACACTAAGGAGGTTGATGAGGCAGAGTTCGGGAGAGAAACATGGACAATTTGGGCTTTATCACTAAATGGGCAAAGAGTGATTATGTGAGGCAGTGGGTGAGACCGCGAGAGAGAGAGAGAGAGCGAGAGTGTGGCGTGTGACTAAGTGAGTGAATGTACATGAAATTGAGAGAGGACATGTATGTGTGGAAACGTGAATGAGTGTGTAGGACTGTGAGTAATGTTCATGAGAGTAAGTGAGTGTGTTCTGAAGGGGAAGGGAGGCCAGCAAGAGGTCATTGTCCGCATTGGAACCAACGACAAAGGAAGGGGAAAGGTTGAGATTCTGAAGGGAGATTACAGAAAGTTAGGGAGGAATTTAAAAAGGAGGTCCTCAAGAGTAGTAATATCTGGATTACTCCTAGTGCTATGAGCAAGTGAGGGCAGGAATAGGAGGATAGAGTAGATGAATGTATGGCTGAGGATCTGGTGTATGAGCGACAGATTCACATTTTTGGATCATTGGAATCTCTTTTGGCGACAAAAGGGTAACCAGGGAGAGAATGGGGTCCCTCAACGATCAGCAAAGGGGCCTTTGTATGAGTGCAAAAAATGGGGAAGATGCTAAATTTTGCATTTTGCTTTAGCATTTACTGTGGAAAAGAATATGGAAGATATAGAATGTAGGGAGATAGATGGTGACACCTTGAAAATTGCCAATAATACAGAGGAGGAAGTGCTGGATGTCTTGAAACGCATAAAGGTGGATAAATCCCCAGAACCTGATCAGGTGTACCCTAAAGGTCTGTGGGAAGCTAGAGAAGTGATTGCTTTGCCTCTTCCTGGGATATTTGTATCAGCAATAGTCACAGGTGAAGTGCCAGAAGACTGGAGGTTGGCTAACATGGTGCCACTGTTTAAGAAGGGTGGTAAGGACAAACCAGGGAACCATAGACCAGTGATCCTGATGTCGGTGGTGGGAAAGTTGTTGGAGGGAATCCTGAGGGACAGGATGGACATGTATTTGGAAAGCAAGGACTGACTAGGGATAGTCAACATGGCTTTGTGCCTGGGAAATCATGTCTCAAAATTTGATTGAGTTTTTTGAAGAAGTAACAAAGAGGATTGATGAGGGCAGAGCAGTAGATGTGATCTATATTGACTTCAGTAAGATGTTCGACAAGGTTCTCCATGGGAGGCTGGTTAGCAAGGTTAGATCCCACGGAATACAGGGAGAACTAGCCACTTGGATACAGAACTGGCTGAAAGGCAGAAGACAAAGGGTGGTGGTGGAGGGTTGTTTTTCAGACTGGAGGCCTTTGACCAGTGGAGTGTCACAAGGATCGGTGCTGGGTCCTCTACTTTTTTTCATTTACATAAATGATTTGGATGCGAGCTTAAGAGGTACAGTTAGTAAGTTTGCAGATGACACTAAAATTGGAGGTATGGTGGACAGTGAAGAAGTTTACATCTGATTACAACAGGATCTTGATCAGATGGGCCAATGGGCTGAGAAGTGGCAGATGGAATTTAATTCATATAAATGTGAGGTGCTGCATTTTGGGAAAGCAAATCTTAGCAGGACTTTTACACTTAATGGTAAGATCCTAGGGAGTGTTGCTGAACAAAGAGACCTTGGAGTGCAGGTTCATAGCTCTTTGAAAGTGGAGTTGCAGGTAGATAGGATAGTGAAGAAGGCGTTTGGTATGCTTTCCTTTATTGGTCAGAGTATTGAGTACAGGAGTTGGGAGGTCATATTGCGGCTGAACAGGTCATTGGTTCAGCCACTATTGGAATATTGCATACAATTCTGGTCTCCTTCCTATTGGAAAGATGTTGTGAAACTTGAAAGGGTTCAGAAAAGATTTACAAGGATGTTGCCAGGGTTGGAGGATCTGAGCTACAGGGAGAGGCTGAACAGGCTGAGGCTGTTTTCCCTGGAGCATCGGATGCTGAGGGGTGACCTTATAGAGGTTTACAAAATTTTGAGGGGCATGGATAGGATAAATAGACAAAGTCTTTTCCCCAGGGTGGGAAGTCCAGAGCTAGAGGGCATACGTGTAGGGTAAGAAGGGAAAGATGTAAAAGAGACCTAAGGGGCAACTTTTTCACATAGAGGATGGTATGTATATGGAATGAACTGTCAGAGGAAGTGGTGGACGCTGGTACAACTGCAGCGTTTAAAAGACATTTGGATGTGTATATGAATAGGAAGGGTTTGGAGGGATATGGGCCAGGTGCTGGCAGATGGTACTAGATTGGGTTGGGATATCTGATCGGAATGGATGGGTTGGACCGAAAGGTCTGTTTCAATGCTGTACATTTCTATGACTCTGTGATTCTATGAGTGAACTGGACACATACAGAGACAGAAGCTGTTTTGTGCATAGATGTACACACATAACTTACTCACTCCTCCCTCCCCAAATCTACTAACACTCAAGTGTGAAGGATAACCAACTCATAATGCCTAGCCTCAGTTATCTCTGCATTTTAGCTTGAAGAAAATAACAAGAGGCATTAAAATGCTAAGACATTTGTTAAAAGTTCAACATACAGACTATAATACAAATAAAATTACAAAAGCAAATAAACTCCAGAATTTACATCCAGAAGGGAAAATGTCAGTTCGTGAGTGATTTTATCAGAGTTGAAAAGCAACATGAAGGGCAAAATGGATGGTAGTAGAAAGAGGGGTTAACCTTAGTGTAATTGGATGATAGATGTTGACAGAATGTTTACATATGAGCCACAATGGATAAGTAGAGATAGCACCAGAGACAAATGTGGCATACCAGCAGATATCCTAGCAAGTGGAGAGGTGACAATGTCATCGTAATGTCACTCGGCCAATAATTCAGACTACGGACTAATTTTCTGAGGTGAAGAGTTCAAATCCCACCATGGTAAATCATGAAATCTGAGTGTGATAAAAATCCAACACTAAAAACTCAGCTAAAAGTATCCAATGTCCATTTATGTAAAAACCAATCTGGTTCATCAATGTCCTTCAAGGAAGGAAATCTTACAACTCCAGACCAATAGGTTGACTCCTAGCTGTTACCTGGGTAATTTGGGTCACTGGCCTAACCAACGACACCCACAATCCCTGACCAAATCAAAAAGAAACGGTGGTACAGTGGTTCAGTGGTTAGCACTGCTGCCTCACAGCACAAGGGGTCTGGATCAATTCCAGCCTTGGGTGATTGTGTGGAGTTTGCACAGTCTCCCCTCATCTGCATTGATTTCTTCTGGGCGTTCTGGTTTTCTCCCACAGTCCAAAGATGTGCAAGTTAGATGGATTGGCCATGCTAAATTGCCCATAGTGTCCAGAGATGTGCAGGCTAGATGGGCAAGCCATGGGAAATGTAGGTATAGGAAGCTCTTCGGAGATTTGATATGGGCTTGTTGGGTCAAATGGCCTGCTTCCATTGTAGGGATTCTACGATTCTTCTATGAGATAAAGACAGCAATATTAAATGAACCAAATTGAAGATAAGCAAGTAAGAGGCAAAAATAGACCAAAAACAATATCTAAAATTAATCTGTCAGTTGATTTCGTATTCTGAATTTAAATCTCAAAGGTTAAATTTTACTAGCTTCTCTTGCCATCAGTTAATCTATCTGAGAAAACAAAACACTGAGCTCATACACTGGAAAATAAGAAACAGACATGCTTAGGCCCAAGATGCTGTCACAGTTTGGGAGCTGGTTGCCCTGATTTTAACCTAACTTGTCAGCACAGTTTGTGATAAGATGCCAGTTTTATTTCATGTCAATTTATGGTGTAAATGTGCAGATTGCAAAACTTGGCTGTTATAGTACTTGTAGAATGAATAAAATTAATAATTTGAAAACATATACAGAGAGAACTAAATAATGGGAAAGGACAACATTCAGATTTATGGAAGCACTCTTTCGTGCAAAATTGAAGACAGGAAATACATTGTCAGCCAAATTTAGAAGTCAGCCACTTAAGTAACAATGGCAAAATTAAAATGGCAAAAGTAGACTAAAACTAAAAGAGAAGATTTCTCTCAACCAGAATGCTAGAATGTCTGGTCTTTCTCTCTGTGACATCACTGATATGATGTGTGCTAGTGTTGCTCCAACTTAAACAAAAGAGGCCATGATTTCAGACCAGGTAATTATGCATCTGTTTGTCCAGTCATAATTTTGAAAAAAGTTTCTTCTTGTCCTGAAACAGAGTTTTGGGAGGTGTATTATTTTTGCCTGGAGATGATGTGTGGTTTAAATTAACAAAAGACTCCCAAACTGTCCTCTTGCTTCTGTTTACCAATGCTTACATTAACCAATTAAAATAATAGTTAGTCAAAGAAGCAGAGATTTCAAAGTACTTCAGCTAGACCGTTATCCCTGAAGCAGACCCATAACTGCTTTGCGAAGTATTAGGTATGAGTAACATATTTGGAACTGCCGATGTTAAAGAGTCACTGGTGATCATTGATGTCGGATGATTGATACATAGAATTTAACAGTACAGAAGGACGCCATTTGAACCATCATATTTGTACCAGCTCCTGAAAGAGTTACCTAGCTAGTCTCACTCTCCAGCCCTATCTCCGTAGCCTTCTGACTTCATCACTTTGATTGGCTGAGAAGCAGCAACCAGATGCTGAATAAATAGTTTTCAAAAATATTTCTCCATTCTCTATTCATTTTAAACAACAGTTGCAACATGAAATAAGCATAAAAACAATACACATGATTTCTGACTATCAAACACCACTGCATTTAATTAAATGCTTTCTGATTCATGCTCCCTCCCCAATAATATTGAGTGCAATTGCCAATATTGTTTCCCTTCTTTATTAGTCCAAGATAGTTGTTGATCACAAGCCAGGAATCATTTTTTTCCCAGATCATTTTGCCCATATTCAATCAGAACTATGCAAGGAATATGGTTATTCAGGGCTTTGAGGTAACACCGTTATATTTGATTTACCATTAGCTACAACATCTCTCATTGAATATCTGAGATACCTGTCTTCAGTTGGCCTGGATTAATTAAATATCACAAATAAGATACAGAAAAGATATCAACAAGCACTGGATCTTATTTTTTCCTGGCTCTTTAGCAGGCTAGGCACCTTATGAGAGATTTAAATCATGTTTGAAAAATAAATTGAGATAGATTTAAAGCGATCAGCTGGAAGTAGAACTATGGAAAAATGGCAGATGAAACAGATAGAATACGATAGAATTGGGACAGAACAGTACCTTGTAGACAGCATATGCCACAGTGGACATGTTACATGAATAACAAATACATTATAAATTCAAATGCTAAATCCCGTGTGTTCAAAGTGAATTTGAAAGAACTGACTGCTTACTAGAAAAATGAAACATTTTTTATTCTGAAACTTATGTATGTTGCCTCTAACTAAACAACCAGAAAAATAAACAAACTAAATTCCAAAACCCAGTGGTGAGGAAATGCAAATATTTTAAAATGAATTATTTGTGAACAGCCTGTGCTGCTGAGAAAAAAATGAAATTAACTAAATAAAATAACATTCAAAATCTTTTACCTCAGCTTTTTGAGCCACTTATTCAGTTGCTTTTCACTTTTTCTAAATATTCTTTTCAGCTAAATGCACAAAAAAGAGAATGCAATCTTTTCTATTAAATGATTCAATGCTAAATGATTATTTAATTTGTTCTATAATTACGAGGAATTGTACAACTCGAGATGAAGGAACATATTGATGACATAGCATAATGTCTAATAAATGACTATGAATCATTTGTGATCATCTTGACATTTTTATGACATTTCCAGGAAGCCAAACAATATTCAAGACTATATTTTCATTTATTCTACAAAATAAAACTGATCAAATGGAAAAATAAAGTCTGACATTGTTTGTTTAATTGTGATGGACATTGTCTAAGCCACTTAAACTTGATTTGAATTAATTCCTTTAGGTCTTATAAAGTTTCATATACATGATGCTGATCAGAGATTGGATCCAACTTGTTAATCTTCTTTCCTGTCAGAGTCTAAATGAAATAAGTTTAGGCACTTTAAACAGTACCAAATATGTCAATATCGACAGCACAAACTGTCCAGAAATGTAACAGAAATTACCACTAAACTGCCAATATTAATCAGAAGTGACATAATAGTCATTACAGTAGGAACTGGAAATTCATTGGTGTAATATGTACTATCATACTGATGTTGAAATTTAGACATACAACTCTAAAAGTTATATCTGTTACTATTAGTAGTAAAGAAGTCCATGTGTTTACATATCACATCTGCTACTTTAATGATGGAACTAATCCAATTAAAATGTCAAGCTGGCTAGCACTTTCACTAAAATAACTACAGACTGTCACACAAACGTGTAATATATAATTTGATAAAGATAATAGCACAGCCTTCACGGAAGGACGTAAATGGCTGACAAAGAAAAACAACTGGGACATGACGCTCACACTATGGTTATGTTCAATGTAGGAATACCAGTAATAGTAGAGAACAAAATTAAAATCACTAGAAAGGCAGAAATGGCAGGATTAAGTGAGATTTCAGAAAAGTTTTAAAACAAGTCAACAAATTAGCAATTAAAAATTCTTCTATTTGTGGAGAACATTCAAACATAAAGTACAAAACAAATATTTTGTTATGTGGTTAAATAAGATACATTAAGCAATGAAGCTCAATTTGACATTGGAAAGATTAAAAATAAACTACTTAAAATGTTAAAATTCGGGCGATCAATATTATAGAAAATCAAAAGGAATAGAAAAAGTGCAGAGAAGAGTTGAAAAAAAAGGGGAGAGAAAACAATTGGTATTTGACATAAGTGGTGAATTCGGAGAGAGGGTAAGCCTGCAGTTGTAATGTTAGTCTATTGTTGAAGACAGAATAAATGACAGAAATATTAAATAACCATCTTGCATTTTTTTTTACAATAGTAGTGAAAATAAGCATATGGGTGTACTGGAGGTGAATATTATCAAATCCTAACAGACCAAATATCATTCTATCAGCCTACTCACACGCATCATAAAGTAATAGCAAAAGTCTTTGACTGTAGTATTAAACAGCATTCATTCACCAACAACCCAATTACCAGTGCTCAGATTATCTTTCACCAGGATCACGACCTTCCAAATCTCATGACAAACACCGTCCAAACATCAGTTTAAGCTATGGGGAGAGGTCAAATTTGTTGAGGCTCCTTTTCTGGAGTGTCAGAGGCTGAGGGGGATGACATAATAGAAGTTTATAAAATTGTAAGGGCAGGAATAGGGTGAATAGCCAAGGTCATTTCCCAAGGTTAGAGGAGTCCAGAACTAGAGTCCATCAGTTTAACATGAGGGGGAAAGATATAAAAGGAACCTAAGGGGAAACTTTTCTACACAGAAGATGATGCGTGTATGGAATGCGCTGTCTGAGGAGATTCTGGAGATTGGCACATTTACAACATTTAGAAGATATCTGGATGGGTACATGAATAGCAAGGTTTTAGAAGGATTTGGGCCAAATGCTGGCAAATGGGACTAGATTAATTTACGATGTCTGGTCTGCATGGATGAGTTGGACCGAAGGGTCTGTTTCCATGTGGTACATCTCTGTGACTCTATGACTCTATTAACAGAATAACTTTATGACAGAGCACTCACCACGGTAGCAAGGAGACCAAAAAAAAAACCTGAAGGTAATAATGATTGGGGAAAATAATCTTCAGTAATAACAGCAGAAAGTGCTGGAGAATCTCAGCAGGTCTAGCCACATCCATAGAGTGAGAAACAGAGATAATGTTTCAAGTCCAACATGACCTTTTTGGAACTGAATGTGGCCAGGGAAATGATGGTTTTAGTATAGTGATAAAGTGGGAGGAGAATCCTTGATCATATAGACCATGCAAGTAGAAAAGCTGTGATCACGTTTTTAAGAGCAACTAATAATTTTTGTCAGTCTTTTCTAAATCTTAAAACTGAGAATAATTGACAGAAGAAGCTACAAAGCAGTTGGCTTTTGAAAAAATTGGAACAACTCAATATGGATTAGGCACCCAGTCCGAAAGATTTGGCCTTCAATTTTTTGGAAATGGTCAGACATAAGTTAGCAGAGGCTATGATACATTATTTCAATGCTCAGTAGTTATACAGATATCTGCATACATCTAGAGGATAGTCGATACACATCTTTGTTCAAGGAGGGAGAAAAGAACAAACTAGTCAATTGTAGAAATGTTTCTGAAATATCAATTGTGGAAACTTACAGATTCTGGAATTTAACATAACATTCATGACCAATTGGTAGAGTATAATTTAGTCTATGATATCCTGAAAGCCAAAAAACTGTAAAACTTGGAAATGCCTGCGTCCGCTCAGAGTTGTTAAAACCGTATCAGTCATTTCCAATGCCACATTTTTTTTAAAAACTGAGTTATTTCTATTTAACTTTTTAAAGTTGTGACTGGTTGACTAGATACTGGAAATGTAAAACAGACTTCCAGAAGGTATTTGATAAGGGATCACTCAAGATAATTATTGAAAAGACTCTGACATAAATTGTCAAGATATATACAACAGGATGATTGGAAAGTTGGCCTGAAGACTACAAAAAATAATTTGAACTGATTGGGATACAGAATGGTTCAAAATGTTATGCCTCAGGTGTACATTTGGACTAACTTTCATTTTTAACGTATTACAAAATTGGGTTAAGTAATGAAGCACAATTTCAGGGTGGACTAGGAGTTTAAACTACTCTTGAAAATGGCTAGACAAGAATGGTAGACTAAATGGTCTCCCTCTGTGCTGTAAGTATATTAATTCAATGCTTCTTACGCTTTATTTTGTTCAGCCATAAATTACAAAGTTCAGTTGGAGAAGGAGCATTGGTAATTTTGATATATAAGAGCATAAAATAATTACCATACAATTTGTGTCTGAATACTAGCAAGTGGGCACACACCAATAATTTTTCTACACATAAAGGAAATTCATGCCCTCAGTAGTTTAAGATCTCATCAGACAATATGCTGGTTATTATTATTCATTTACATTCTTTAAATACAATAACTCTAATTTTGTGGTACAGCATTCTGAAAAGAGATAAACCGCTTTAAAATGGCATTGTAATTTGTCATTTATGGTAATGAACACACCTTGCGGACCTTAAAAAGAATAACATTGATTATAATTGCATGGACAACATTTACAGAATGTACATCAGAATGGTGAATAAAAAATAAATCTTGCAGCAGAATTAACTGTTGACGGATATAATTGTCCAGAAATCATTACCATGAGAGCAATTAGTCCTAGAAATTGTAACTGCATGATAACAACATGAATGGTCCAATACATAATTAGCATGAGTATAAAATTATTTTTAAACAACGTGTTACGACACATCTCCAGGATGGGTTAACCCAGACTTTCTAGCCATAGGTAGCAACTCTATCACTGCACCATAAGCCCCTCTTGACTGAATTGTCTACTGTCCAATATTTGGCATGGAAAAGGTATCCATTTCTTTAATGCAGATCAGTGGGTAAGCCAACTAAATGTCATTTTAAGTAGCCAGATCAGAAGGAATTTGCTTGTTGTAGAAGGAGGACTAAAAAGCAGATAGAAAATTCCAGCATAACAGTGAAGATTTATGGTGAAGACAACCGTAATTAAAACTATTCAAGTTTAAAAACAAAAGTTCATTTACATAGTACTTGTAAATGAAAAGAATACTCAAGGCATTTCACAAGCTTTCATGAAAAGACAAATTTGATTAATGGTCCAACCTTAGTGGGATCACCATGAGGCATGAGATAAATAAATGTTTATAGATTTAAATAGGGAATATCAGGCAGGAATATGGTGACTGGAGGTTCTGCCCCAAATTGTCGAGAAAAGTGAGAAATTGATTCATGAAACTCAAGGTCAGTGGACAACAATATTGTTGGTAGATGGAAATTTTGTTCTTGAGAAAATTCTTGAGAAATAAAGAAATAGAACTACAGAAACTGTTTGGTGTGGGGGTGATTCCAAATTGAGGTTGGGTGTTTTATGCCATAAATGACATCTCTGTCTCAACAAGTAATTCAAGACAAACTATTACAAAGCCATTGTATATAAGTTCTAACCATTTTTGTAATTTGTCATTTATGGTAATGAACACACCTTGCAGGCTATCATCTTATCTAGACTATAGAAGTTGAATAACTTGTTATTCAGCAGGTTAAACAAATGATTACAACAATTTATGATTTGAATTTCCCCATCAAAGAACCTGAAAACCATATTCCCTTATGAATTGAAGCTTTGACAATTAATTAGATTACTTACAGAGTGGAAACAGGCCCTTCAGCCCAACAAGTCCACACTGACCCACCACCCTATATTTACCCCTTCACCTAACACTACAGGCAATTTAGCATGGCTAATTCATCTAACCTGCACATTTTTGGACTGTGGGAGGAAACCCACACAGACTTGGGGAAAAGTGCAAACTCCACCCAGACAGTCACCTGAGGCAGGAATTGAACCCTGGTCTCTAGTGCTGTGAGGCAGCAGTGCTAACCACTGTGCCACCGTGGAAAATTACGTGAAAAAACAGGCCTAACGCAAAAACAGCCTGGTCTGACTTGTGAGAGCAGAAGTAGGGGGAAGAGCCTGAAATTGACTGACCTTGAGAATCAGTAGGAACTGTCCACTTGTGCGGTATATTCGGGCATCTGGGCTTGTTTTTCTCTTGTATTTGAGGACTGAAAACATACTGAAGTTATGATGAAATAGGGGTTCAGCACATAACTTTAGATTCAAAATAATGTGAATATCCGGGTCTTTGCTCCACTCATGGGAATTTCATCATGGAACTGAGTTCATGCGACTGGCATTGTGAAATCTGATATAGAACTCTGTGTGCCATTGCCAAAGTTCCCACTAGACAGACAGTTGTTTAACCTAACTATGTATGGATCTGTACATATACGAATTAATAATTGTTAGTTTATGATACTAAGTATTTTAACTCAATAAATAGCTACATATTAAAGTATATGTGCAGAAAAAATTTGTTTATCCGAAAATCAGTTATCTGAATTTTGGATTATCCAAACAAGATCTCAAGGTCCAGTAAAAACATTATCAATTATCCGAACAATTGAGTATCTGAACAAAATACTCTCCACCTATCTCGTTTATATAATTGAGGTTGTAAACATTCTTGTGAACATTTTGAATAGACCTCAAAGAACTCATTAGGTACTTTTAGCCTAACAATACACTTGGTGCTATGAGCAGGGTCTGAGCAAAATCTTCAAGAAGAAAAAGAATGCTGTGGCGGGGGGAGGGGGATTTTCTACGTCTCAGAAAAGTCCTCTCATGATGGGTTCTGTGTGGTTATGAGCTGGTTGGCTGGGTTGGGATCCCTGCATTTTTGGGGGGATTTGGAGCAAGACAAGGATTGTCTGGAGAAAGTGACTTCCTAAAGCAAACTGAGGTTATTGTCCAAAGTTGGATTCTGATGATCACCCTCTTTATGTTGTCTATGGAGGTGCGAGAAACAATGGAGGTGAATGGTACATTGACTGAAGGCCACTGTCAAGCATAGCATGTGGATGAGACTTGGAAGGTGCATCCATTAAGAGTGCACTGTTTATTAGCTGCAGCTAATTGACAGAAAGATAGAGAGGGATATCTATAATTAACTCTTTGATATTACAAGTGGACTCCAAGTATTGAGTGAATTCATTTAGTCATTTCACTGGTCCATGCTATATCAAAGGATGGTAGGTAATGATTTAGTTATGTGGGACTACAGGTCATAGTCACCATTTGGATGGTGGAAAGTTAGCTCGTTCCAACAGCTACAAGTCCTGAGAGACGGACCTCTGGGAGTGGTAGCTTGTGGGCAGGACTTGACTGGAGAAAGGTAAGATCATGTGAATAGTTGAATAAAAGGTAATCAGATTAAAAACTAGAGAACCAACAGATAGCCACAGTAATGTCATGATGGTGTCCTATGCCTGCTGGTTCTGGAATGTAAATCACTGGAAAACTGTTTAGAGATCTCACTTTCATTACGAGTAAAGGAAGAAAATGTTCCCAAGTTGCGAGGGAGAGACAGAGAGACCAGTATTTGTTTGAGTGAGGTAATGAATACTGTTTGTCTGGACGTGAATTCATCAACTGTCTCCAATCTCTGAATTAACCATTCACCCTTTGTGATCTGATTATTATGTATTTTCATTTGTTAGCTACCAAAATGCTGTTTTATATCATTTGTATGTTTTCTCGCTGTTTCACAAGATCTGGAGAGGCTTGAAGTTGTTGTCTTTTTTATTGAATTATCAGCGGTTCTGCTAAAATAAATGCTATGGAGTGTTTAAGTGGAATTAGATTTTTAAGGGCTTGCTAAAAAAATTACCTCTTGGAATTAGTTGCAACCAGTTGAAATAAGGAAATTAAGTTAAAAAGCATAACTTATTCCCTCTTTTCTTAAAACACAATATAATGTGTGTGTTGCATTGAGTTTAAGGAAAGAGTCCTGGGTAAATGGTAAATATCAAAACCTTCACAACTGAATTATTGTGCTTAGAATTTCATTTTCTAGCCAGAGTGAACTTCCAAATATTATTATAAAAGTGAGTGACTCTGTAATTCTGGATAATAAGATTTGCTTGTCTTAAATGTTTTTTTGGTATGAATTGAATCAGTATTAAAATAGGGAGCAGTCCTAAAGTGTCATAGGTTCAAAACTTTGAGATCTTATTACACTGGAAAAATTAAAAAATATTCTTTTTTAAAGCTGCTATAGAGAAGATGATATGAAAAAGAGGTTTAGTCTGTTCTCAACCATTTTGTATTCAGAATTTGAAATGAGAAATGTTTTGACCATATACTTGTATTGCTCCTTTTGAAGGTGGCCTTAACAGAAATATCTAGAAAATGGTATTTTCAAGAAAATAGAGATGTAAAGGGCCAGTTTGACGGTATCAAAATTTTTTGAAAGATTTTGAACCATGTGGAAGTACAATATGATATCGTTCTGGTGACTTGACCTCTGTCCCTTTTCAGAGTTACCTCTTCTGCTGATAGTTTTAAATCTTCTTACACACCTTCTGTGTGAGGAGATGTGTGATTTTGGGTAGGACTAAATTATGGTTTTCTAAATTTACAGATACAGTAGCCATTAGGCTATTTACAATGCCACAGTGGAATTTTTAATTTGTTTGTTTTCAAACAGGTTTCAAGAATGCATCAAACGAGCTAGTAGTCTTGTGAAGAAAATGTCTTTGAAACTGGAGAACCCTGATCTGACTACAATTATTTGCATCTCCAATTTAAGGACATTGTTTAAAACATCAAGCCTGTTTGTAATTGTTTCTGAAATTGGGATTAATTAAATTACTTGACACAAGTAGCTAGTTCAAGCATGGAATGGAAAATTGAATTGAAGTTTAAAGGGAATATAAATTTAAACATTTAAATTTCAATTTAAAACAAGAACCAATGGAAACAGTCAGGTGATTTTAATTTGTGAAAGAAAGGAAAGAATAGTTGGGAAGAAATACAAGCTGTCAGACCAACAACATTGTTGTTGACAATTTTGAAATTGGAATATATTTGAAAAAAAGAAATTCAACCATAGCAGATCAGATTTGAGAAAATTTTATGCACTTCTTGGAACGAAGACTAAACAATCAATGCACAGCATTTAGACTACAGCTTCAGTGAGGTAAGCATAATTAAATACATAGTGCACTATTAAGTCTTTAAGAAAACCTGCAGTTATTGTCAAAGAGCATGGAAGTGTCTTCCATGAGCATGACACATGGCTTTGTGCAAAGTTGGACGTCATTCTCTTTAAAGTGTAGCTGGTATCCAACTTCCTGATCGATCCAAGATGCAGCTAATGATGACAAGTGTCAGTGACTCGACTGCCTCACAAGCAGAAACCACCTGTTGGCTGAGTGCTACAGTGAAAACTAAAATATTAATGATACAACCTCTGCTGCCATGAAGCTGTGTTTACTGCCATCAGTACTGCAGATATGAGTGTTCAAAGGTCGTTTAGACTAACACATGGCCCAACCATCTGGGATCCAACAGATTTCCAGGCTTGCTGAGGCATTGTCCTGGTCGAGTGACAATGACTTTTTGTGGTATGTACTTACTGTACTGTTTCAGGAATGACAGCATTTAGCCTCCTAACTATGTATTTGATGTTTTCTGTAAGCCAGTCAGCCCAGAATGCTGCCAGATATGTTAGATGTTACTACAACAATAACTTACACTTGGTGAGTTTTGAGAAGATTTGTAGCTCAGGTTGAGGAACCTTCCAGCTCAGCGAGCAAACCTACATCCAGAATAACTTACACTTCTATCGTGCCTTTAATGAGGTGAAACATGACAAGGTCCTTAGCAGGAAAATGTGGCATCCAGCCATGTAAGGAAACATTAAGTAAGATGGTGGAGAGCTTGATCAGAGATATACATCATGTGTGTTTTAAAGGAGAAAGGGAAGCAGAGAGACAGAGTATTAGGGAGGGTGGCAGGGGGCTAAAATTTTCAGAGTTTGGAGTCTAGGTAAGGCCACCAATGCAATACTGATTATAATTGTGAATGGACAAAAGCCAGAATTAGAGGGACACAAAAACTGAGATTGGTGAAACTGGCGGGGGTGACCGAGATAGGGAGGACCAAGGCCATGGAGGGATTACTGGCTGGGTCTCTTGGGGGATCAGGAACCATAAGGGGTATTAGGGAAATGGGACTAGCTGCAAGATAAGACCTAGGCAGTAGAGTTTTGAACTGTTCAAAGTAGGGCTTTCTAGGCCCAGATCTACTGCAGGCTATCCTGTACAACTTTCTACAGACCTCCATACTGAAAATCAGTAACCTTTCCATGCTGCAGTCATTGTAAGATGCATTGGGAAAGGGAAAGGCACATGGAAGATAAACATTAAGAGAATGACAGGTATGATTAATCAATATTTGTTTGCAATATGTTGAAACTTGATTTATAACTTTATTTTTGTGATGTCTTTTATATTAATACTGATCAAATGAACAGTGATGGTCATACTAATATCATTTTAAGAGGAATCATGCAAACATGCAAGGAACCAGGACTTGTTGCACTGTCAATCTAGATTGCAGTACATTGTATGAAGGAGTGTAGATGTGCATCTTTTAACAAATTGACCTGCTAGTCAATCCTATAACAGATCTTTAAATAAACAGAAACTGTCTTGGTGTGGGATTGATAAAGTTTGTGTAAATGAACATAACCACAACAATGATTAGTAACAAAGGAAAGGTAAAATGTGGAACTATTGCTGAATGAGAATTCGCTACTGAGTCATTGGACCCAAAACGTTAATTCTGATTTCTCTCCACAGATACTACCAGACCTGCTGAGCTTTCCCAGCAATTTTTGTTTTTGTTTCTGATTTCTTGCATCTGCAGTTATTTTGGCTTTTATTGAGGATTTGGTGTTGGATTTAATGGTATCATTCGGATAAGTGGAGCACTGAGAACCCAGCTGGAATAGAGTTACTTCTTCCTTTAGTCCTCCTCAGTTGGTTGCCCTCTCTGTTCTGGAAAGCAATGTGACCTCATGATAGTTTGTTTGTGTAATATTGTCATGACTCTTTCGGATAGGGTGCTGGAAATCAAGCCCCACCGATCCTGGAGTTGTGGCAAATGTAAAGATTTAATTAAACTATCAACAATTCCAATTTGCTTCTGACTGATTGTTAATCAAGATAAAAGCAAACTATACCAAGATTCTCCAGTAACAAATTTTAAATATCCATTAATTGTACCACTCAATTTTAAAATTAATATGGCATAAAAAAACAGGATTTCTAATTTATATAGCTCCAACATTATCCATTTTGAAATTCCCACACACACACACCACATGGACACACAAACAAAAACAGACAAAACACAGATATTTATGAGTGGAATTGAAAAATATAGTCAAAAGAACACAGCATTGATTCACCAATGCAAAATCACAAAACTATGAGCTGGTTTCACAATCCTTTTAAGAACGTAAGAACTGGGAGCAGGAATGGGCATCTGGCCCTTTGAGCCTGCTCCACCATTCAATAAGGTCATGGTTGATATTTTCATGGACTTAGATCCACCCTCTCACCATAATGTTTAATTCCTTTACTGTTCAAAAAAATTATCTACCTTAGCTTTAAAAACATTTACTGAGGAAACCTTAACCACTTCACTGGGCAGAGAATTCCATAGAATTCCATGGTTGAAGAAGTTCTTTCTCCATTCAGTCCTAAATTTGCTCCCCCTAATTTTGAGGCTATGCCCTCTTGTCTTAGTTTCACCTGCCAGTGGAAACATCCTCTCTACTTCTACCTTATCTATTCCTTTTATGATTTTATATGTTTCTGTAAGATCCCCATCATTCTTCTAAATTCCAATGAATATAATCCCAGTCTGCTCAATCTCTTCTCTTCAGGCAACCTCCTCAACTCAAACTTTCTGTTTATTGATGATGTCATGATGCTGTCTGCATAGTGACAATCAATCCTTCAGTCGCTGGCTGCTTGATTGGACCTGGGGTCTCCCTTTTATCTTTGGGTTTTAGAATATTGCTTTCAGAAACACAATATGGTTTTTCTGTTCCTCTGATTTGTGAGTTAGAGAGAGCAACGTCACCATGAAAGGGAATACAGCATGAGAGAGAGAAAGAGACAGAAGGTGCATGAGACAGAGACAGAAAAGTGTTGAGCCTGCAGCAACTGGCCTCTGTCATATTCTGTTTTCATTCCCACACAAGCTATTAAACTGCAGCTAAGCCAATCAGAAGGTTGTACCTATGCTGAACTCGCCTAATAGCACTGCTGCCTCACAGCGCCAGAGACCCGGGTTCAATTCCTGCCTCAGGCGACTGACTCTGTGGAGTTTGCACGTTCTCCCCGTGTCTGCGTGGGTTTCCTCCGGGTGCTCCGGTTTCCTCCCACAGTCTAAAGATGTGCGGGTCAGGTGAATTGGCCATGCTAAATTGCCTCTAGTGTTAGGTAAGGGGTAAATGTAGGGGGATGGGTGGGTTGTGGGTCGGTGTGGACTTGTTGGGCCGAAGGGCCTGTTTCCACACTGCAAGTAATCTAATCTAAAACCACAATATCAGGTGCCAACTGAAAAACCAATCAACAGACTGTCTTTGGAAATAGTGCCCTGAACACACTTACACAGTGACACTTTGTCTGGGCACGGTGTTCCTTATAGCATGAATTAATTAGTTCTACTTGTTTTTCCAAACAAATTCTCATCTTCTCCCCTGTTAGCTGTTACAATATGTAGCAGTCAACCATGAAACAAGATAACCATTCTGCTGAATTCTTCTTAGTTCACTAAAGTGGTTTAGGACGCTTTTTCACATGTTCATGGGGGTGGGCATCACTAGCTAAGCTAGTATTTAATGTCCATCCTTAAGTGCCCCCACAGTGTTGTTTAGTTGTGAGTTTCAAGATACTGATCCCATGAAATTGAAGGAATGATGATGTATCCAAGTCAGGAGGGGGTGTAGCTTGTAGGGGAGCTTGCAGATGAGTGATGTTCCCATGGGTCTGCTGTCCTCCAGATAGAAGAAGTTTGAATTCTAAGGTGCTGTTAGAGGCCCCTTGATGAGTAACTACATTGCATATTGTAAAGGGTAAACACTGTTGCCTCGATGTATCAGTGGTGAAGGAAGTGCAAGTTAAAGGTTGTTGATGGGGTGCCAATCAAGTATTGTCCCTGATGGTGTCAAGCTTCTTGAATATTGAACTTTACTTATCCAGACAATTCAAGGATATTCCATCATACTCTTGACCTATGCCCTGGGGTGACAGATAGAAAGTTACAGAATTCCTAACCACTATGGTCACAATGTGTATTTGGTGCAATTCAGTTTCTGGTCAAAGGTAATTCCCTGGAGGCTGATAGTGGAGGATTCTGTGACAGTAATTATAAATGCCAAGGGATAATGGTTAGATTCTTTCTTGTTGGAGATGCTAATAGTCTGATATTGGTGCAGTGCAAATACCACTGATCAGATATTGTGCAGGTCTTGCTACATTTGGACATTGACATCTGAGGGGTTGCAAATGGTGCATAACATTGTGTAATCATCAGAAGACATTCCCATTTCTGACCTTATGATGGAAGGAAGATTAATAGGAGTGTAAGTCCTCAGAGCATGGTCTAAGTGCTCTTATGGCACAGTGGTAGTATTCCTACCTCTGGACCAGGAGGCTTGAGTTCAGGTCCCATGTGTTCCAAAGCCACGTTAAAGGCATGTATCTGAACAGATTGTTTAGAACATATTTCCCCTGAGGACCTACTGTTTGGACTGAGAGGACTCACCTCCAACAATCAGAACCCGTCTCCCTTCATGTTCAGAATCAAGGACTATTGGAGATAGATTGGAATGTGAATTTCATAACTAAATAGATCAGCCATGATCATCTTGAATGACAGAATAGGCTTGAGGTGCCAAATAGTCTACTGCTACTGCTGTTTCATATATTCAAAAGACTCCAAGAGATGGAGAATTTTTCCTGGATTCACACTGAAGTAACCTTGCTCTGGTTCCTTGATGCCACACTTGGTCAAATGCTGCCTAAATGTTGGCAGTCATTCTCACCTCGCCTCAGGAGCTCAGCTCTAGTTTATTCATATCTCAATCAAGGTTGTACATAGATCAGACGACAACTGGCTCTGGATGAACCCAAACTGAGCATCAGTCTGCAGTTTACTGATTTGCAAGTACTGCTTGATAGCATTCTCTATGACTTCCTTTTATCATCTTGCCAATGATTGAGACTAGACTGATCAGGCAGTAATTGTACAGGTTGGATTTGTCCTACTTTTTGTGAAAAGGACATACCTGGGCATTCTTCCATATGTTGGAGTGATGTTGGTGTTGTAACTGTAATAAACAGCACGTCTTCAGCACTGTTGTCAATATGCTTTCAGGGCCACTGCTTTTACAATATCTAATTCCATCAACTGCCTTGATATCATGTGGAGTGAACCAAGTGGCTGAAGGTTGGCATTTGTGATGCTAGCACATCTGGAGGAGGCTGAGATGGATCAACCACTTTGGCAGTCTGGCTAAAGATATATGCAGATGCTACAACCTTGTCTGATGTATGAATGTGCTGGGCTACACTATCGTTGATGAGAGGGATATTTGTGGAGCCACCTCTTCTTGCTAGTTGCATAATTGTCTATTCCCTTTCATGTTTGCATGTTGCAGAACTTCAGAACTTATATCTAATTAATTGGTTGTAGGATAACTTGGCCCTATTGATACTGCCTCCATTGGTTGGCATCTTAATCTTGTTTGATCTGATGCCATAAGACCTCTCAACATTGAGAGTTCCCAAGGCAATACCTCCCTGACTGTAAACCACTGTTTCATTGCGTCTGGTGGTACGGTACATCCAAGGATTAATGATGGTGGTATCTGCGAAATTGGCTGTAAGGTAATAAATTAAATGAATATGAATATGTCAGGCATCCCAATATCAGTAGAGGCACCCAGAAGTTGGTAAGGACGACATTGCAGATTGACAGAGCTAGATTTATCATTGCTGTTTCTGGTGTCTAGATCAATGCTTTGTGGTCCATCTGGTACCATTACTTTCTTTTCACTTCATTGCAGTTTCACCTAACTGAATTTGGCCATTTCGGAGGGCAGCTCAAAATCAACCACATTGCTGTAGATCACATGTAAGCCAGACCAGGTAATGAGCATTAGTGAACTAGATAGGCTTTTATGGCAGTCATCATTAGATTAGCATGGAGTTCCAGAACATTTGTGTGCGACTCTGAATTACCAGTCAATGACATTATCAGTACACCATCATCCCTCCACAAAACAGCAATGTCATCAAAGGATAGTCTTTGTTGCCTAGCAGCCACCTAGTAGTTGTCATGATATCTCAATAGTAACACCTGGAATGAAAGCATCAAGACTGTTGCCAGGAAACCTGGCAATGATTGACATGGCACAATGTGCACGGGTCACACACAAGCTAGACCGTGAAATTTGGAAGCTCCACCCCATGATATATGACGCAGATTTAGCATGCATCAAATTGCAAACTGAACTGTATGCATTCAATGTGCCATGCATCATCAGGAAGGTTGCGACCCTCACAAAGCCATGTCCCTGCTCTGACTGTATTGCACTTTTAACAGTTGTTGTGATTTTGATAGGCAGTGGGATGGGATGCTGAAAATCATGCCTCACGGAAAATGTAAATGTCTTATGTAGTTACTAATATGATCAATTTGTTATTCTTCATTATTGCTGTCTAGAATGAAGAGACTTCCACCAGGTTTCTTTGAAAAATTCAAAAGTAACACATTTATTAAAGGAAAATGTACCTTTACAATAAGTGACAAAAGCCATTATCAACTGAGCTGCTGTGGAAGATTAAAATCGATCTTGTATCAGAAACACACACACACACACACACACATCCATACCCAGGCAGGTCAAGGCAACAGAGTTCTGCAGGGCACTAAAGGTTCAATAAATAGATGAAGATGGAACATTACCCCTGCAGGTCAAAGGTTTAAAGGCAGAAGATAAAATGTTGATTTCTCACAGTTCTTCCACTTAGATAGAGGTGTTCAGATTGAGTCGAAAGTTCAGCTTTCAGATGCTCTGATGCGATCAGAAGTAATGAATTCTGGAATCTTCTGATTCCCAGAAAGAAAACTACTGAGAAATATCTTCAGGTATTTTTTTTAAGGGCTACCCTTTATTCACTGAGAGGGAAACAGAAAGAGAGAGACTGGAATGGGAGCAATTGTTCAAAGCAAAGGAGGAAGACATCGAACCAGAAGCAGCTCTGCCTGTTGTTGAGAAGATTCAGCTGCACCAAGCACTACAAATCAGATAGGGCCTGATTTCACACAGTCCCAGTAGATACAAGCTGGGTGCAGAACTTCCATATTATTATTCCAGCATTTGGTTTGCTCTGTGAGGGTGAACAATAGCCTCTTTGTTTCCTTCTTGTTCCCTTTTGCTGGCGGTCAGTAAAAACCTGTAATGGTCCCTCACCGGAAAGAGGCAAGATACAAGTTACAGTGGGCATCAACTTAGAGAGGTTTCTCAGATAGAATGCAGCAATGAACAGCGTAAGTGTGTGGTTAATGAGTGACTAGGATTAGAGAATGTGATTGCATGTGTGAGGGAGTGTTAGCCATGCCCGATTATATGGCACAAGCAGCATGATTTTGTGGCTGCTGTGTTATTATGCAGCCAGTGAGAGGCAATGTCAGAATGTCAATGCTTGTATGGGTCTTGCAAAAGTGTCAGAGGTTCATTGGATGCCAGTTTTTTGGCTGATATCCACCAAGCTGTGAATTGATCTATGAATGGCACATAGTAAGATGGTGATAGAATCAGACATGAGAGATTCCAAAGGACCATGTTATGTAGTTAATCAGGAGTGTTTAGTGAGATGCACTGAGAAATCTTGCTGCACCTGTGGCAATAATTCCCAAAAAACCTGAGTGTAATTTGTGCTTCGCCAAAAGGGAAAAATTCAGCCCAACGGTATTACTGTGATGAGCGGTTTTGGGTTAGTCTCCAGCCCGGTCTGTAAAATCTGCCAGAAGTTACTTAGGCAAGGAGCAAGTGACACATTTTCGGATTCCTCACACTATTCAGAGATCTGCACAACAATATTTCCCCTTCCCCATTTCCTGCACCACTGTTGGAGCCTGCAAACTTTTTCTCCAGGCTCCATTGCAGCCTGCTGCCCTGTTGGACTGATTGCACTCCCAGCTGGGTAAAGGTCCTACTTTAAGCTTGTTAACATGCTAATATCTGTTATATGTCTTTAGGGCAAGCTGCTAAATTGAGTTGGCTCTGACATTTACACTGGAAAGGTGGGGAACTTTGCCAAAACAAATAATTAGAGACTACAACTTTAAGACAAGCAGGTAAGATTAATAATAGACTTTTCTTTCTACTGCTAACCGTCTCCAAATCAGTTGAAAGCGCTAGATTAAAGACTCTTGTAATCCAAAATTCATATATTACTTCAATTATCTGGCTTGAAGCTTTTCATGCCTGAATCAATGACCAGATGGTTCAATTTTCCTGATAAATAAGATGTTTTGTCTCAACGAAGATACATAACAAATAAATTACAATCCCCAAAATATCCAGGACTGTCCACCAACATTTCTCATTAACAGGTCATGTTTAGCATACCTACACATCAATGCAATGGTGTAATTAGGGGATCATGCTATTGATGCATGACATCTGACACTGCCTGCCCTACAGTTTTAATCATTTGTTTTCCTTTCTAGGGAATATCACCATGTACAAAATTTGTTGGCTGGAAGTAAACAGATTTGTTTCAAGGCTGTCTTTGTTGCCACTACAATTGTAGAAGTGCTTGTGACATTTCTGTGTGTAAGCAAACTTGTTGGCTACCTAACTATAGATCTTGGAGGCTCCTGCTACATGTTTTGTTGAATCCATAGTAATGAATGACACAATCTTACATTACAAATTTCAAAATTGAAAATTAATGTTGACCACACTCTCTTTGTGCACTTTCTCTGCAACTATAACACTGTATTCCTTGCTTTGTTCTATTACCTTTATATACTTTGTATGGTAAGATCTGCCTGTACTGCATGCAAACAAAAGGTTTTTCACTGTACCCAGGTACATGTGACACTAATAAATTAACTTGTAAAAAACAGACTTCTTATCTAATATAACAATAGCAAGTCCCTATATCACAGAATTGGCATGGATTTGGTCACCAGGATGGCAAAGGAAACTGTAAGATGGGCATGTGGTGGGATGGCAAGAGAGATGAGGTAGAGTAGGGAATGATTGGTAGAGATGGGTGAAACCCTCAGGACAGCCCAGGGAAAAGGAGGTGGATATGTTGCAGAGAGAACGGCAAGGCCAATGACAAAGGAGGATTGACAGTGGGATGATGAGTAATTAGACATGGGGCACCAACTGGGCATCCAGGGGCAATGAGAGGGGAAGCCAATTGGGATGGCATGCGAGAGGCAGCAGTGAGTGCACTACTTTCATTTCCACAAACATCCTGTTAAAGTGCCTGGCATGAGGTATCATTGTTTCAAAATCTCATAAAAACTTCATTAGCTTTCCTGTTTGGCAGATTAAGGATTACAAATTTACTAAGAAATGTTGTAGAACATAATTATTTTTAAAAAACATTGTTAGTTTGAATCTTTAAACTATAAGGATTTGTTGATTTTAATGGGCTAATTTGTGGGAAGGCTTACAAAAGCACTAAATATAATGCTGTGCTTTCCAATGAAGAGCATTCATTGCAAGTTTCTCATGAGATTTTTGAAGTTTGACAGGATATGCACAGATGATGGAATGTGTAGTTTCATAAATAAATTGCATTAATTTCAACTCACATCCTCCTAAAAGGCAAATTAAATGCCAATTGTCATTGATATTCAGAAAATTGCTAACAACTTTTAATAACAGCATGAAATCTACATTAAAGTATTATTTAAAAATTGACATTTTTGTGATCTACAATTTAAAAAATTAATAATCCACACTTCAATTACCCAGCAGAACAAAATCTTAACTAATTGTATAGCAGTTCCGATTTATTGCATTTTATCTCCCTTTCTTAGTGAATACAGCTGTGCATTTTTTTTTAGTTTGCATTCGACTTATTTCAGTCTTGTGTACTTAGAATTATGGACTTTCAACTGTCTTCTGAGCTACATTAACCATTATGGCCTTCCTCCATTACATTATAATACTAATTTATTGTTCACGTACTTGGGTCTGAGGCCAGTTATAGAGAGAAAAAAAAAACTTTGGTTGACGTCACAAAGACTAATAACAGCAATTCTCAAGGAACTAAGTTCAAGCTGCAGAGTAACATTCAATTAATTTCTCTATTCTCACATTCAAGCAACTGGGAGAAAATCTTGGGGTGGGCATACAGACCAACCGGGAGGATATAAATATTAAAATTAGAGTGAGGCACTTTAATGATGAAATAAGGAGCAGTTTTTCACACAAATACAAGAAACTTTGTCTTAACTGGCATGCTTCAAATACCATAAAGTTTACTGTATTGTTCCATCCAATTATTATAGCATTTTAATTTATTTACCTCAATGTAAATATACCTATTATTCAATTGAATTGCCACATGAAATATCAAGTTTGATTCAATTTTGAGTCCATTTCTCCTCCAATACCACAATGTCTGAACAGTTCTCAAGTCACAGAGATGTGCAGCATCGAAACAGAACCTTCTGTCCAACTCGTTCATGCTGACCAGATATCCTAAATTAATCTAGTCTCACTTGCAGCACTTGGCCCATATCCCTCTAAGTTGAGTGTTTTGCTGGAAAGGCACAGCAGGCCAGGCAGCATCCGTGGTGCAGCAGAATCGATGTTTCAGGCCAGAGCCCTTAGGATGACTAAGGAGAGAACAGGGTCCCTCAAAGATCAGCAAGGCAGCCTTTGTGTGGAGCCACAGAAAATGGGGGAGATACTAAATGAGTATTTTACATCAGTATTTACTGTGGAAAAGGATATGTAAGATATAGACTGTAGGGAAATAGATGGTGGCATCTTGCAAAATGTTCAGATTCCAGAGAAGGAAGTGCTGGATGTCTTGAAATGGCCAAAGGTGGATAAATCCCCAGGACCTGATCAGGTGTACTGAGAACTCTGTGGGAAGCTAGAGAAGTGATTGCTGGGCCTCTTGCTGAGATATTTGTATCATTGATAGTTATCGGTGAGGTGCCGGAAGATTGGAGGTTTCCAAAAGATGTGCCACTGTTTAAGAAGGGCAGTAAAGACAAGCCAGGGAACTATAGACCGGTGAGCCTGACCTCAGTGGTAGGCAAGTTGTTGGAGGGAATCCTGAGGGACGGATGTACATGTGTTTGGAAAGGCAAAGACTGATTAGAGATAGCCAACATGACTTTGTGATTAGGAAATCATGTCTCACAAACTTGATTGAGTTTTTTGAAGAAGTAACAAAGAAGATTGAAGGCAGAGCAGTAGATGTGATCTATATGGACTTCAGAAAGGCGTTCGACAAGGTTCCCCATGGGAGACTGATTAGCAAGGTTAGATCTCGTGGAATACAGGGAGAACTACCCAGTTTGCAAATGACACCAAAATTGGAGGTGTAGTGGACAGCGAAGAGAGTTACCTCAGATTACAACAATATCCAGATCAGGTGGGCCAATGGTCTGAGAAGTGGCAGATGGAGTTTAATTCAGATAAATGCAAGGTGCTGCATTTTAGGAAAGCAAATCTTAGCAGGACTTATACACTTAATGGTAAGGTCCTAGGGAGTGTTGCTGAACAAAGAGACCTTGGAGTGCAGGTTCATAGCTCCTTGAAAGTGGAGTTGCAGCTAGATAGGATAGTGAAGAAGGCGTTTTGTATGCTTTCCTTTATTGGCCAATGTATTGAGTACAGGAGTTGGGCGGTCATGTTGCGGCTCTACAGGACATTGGTTAGGCCACTGTTGGAATACTGCGTGCAATTCTGGTCTCCTTCCTATCGGAAAGATGTTGTGAAACTTTGAAAGGGTTCAGAAAAGATTTACAGGGATGTTGCCAGGGTTGAAGGATTTGAGCTATAGGGAGATGCTGAACAGGCTGGGGCTGTTTTCCCTGGAGCGTCTGAGGCTGAGGGGTGACCTTATAGATGTTTACAAAATTGAGGAGCATGGTTAGGATAAATAGACAAAGTCTTTTCCCTGGGTCAGAGAGTCTAGAACTAGAGAGCAGAGGCTTAGGGTGAGAGGGGAAAGATATAAAAGAGACTTTAGGGACAAATTTTTCACGCAGAGGGTGGCACAGGAATGGAATGAGCTGCCAGAGGATGTGGTAGAGGCTGGTACAATTGCAACATTTTAAGAGGCATTTGGATAGGGATATGAATAGGAAGGGTTTGGAGCAATATGGGCTGGGTGCTAGCAGATAGTACTAGATTGTGTTGGGATATCTGGCTGGCATGGACAGGTTGGACCAAAGGGTCTGTTTCCATGCTGTACATCTCTATGACTCCTCTCCTTGGATGCTGCCTGACCTGCTGTGCTTTTCCAGCAACACACTCTCGACTCTGATTTCCAAAAGTCTGCAGACCTCACGTTCTCCATATCCCTCTATACCCTTCCTATTCATAAAGCCATCCAGATGCCTTTTAAATGTTGTAATTGTATTAGCCTCCACCACTTCCTCTGGCAGCTCATTCCATACACGTACCACCCTCTGCATGCAAAATTGCCCTTCGGTCCCTTTTAAATTTTTCCCTTCTCACCCTAAACCTATACCCTCCAGTTCTGGACTCCCCCACCCCACAGAACAGACCTTGGCTATTTACCTATATATGCCCCTCATGATTTTATAAACCTCTATAAGGTCATCCCTCGGCCTCCAATGCTCCATGGAAAACAACTTCCGCCCATAGCTCAAACCCTCCAACCCTGGCAACATCCTTGTCAATCTTTTCTGAACCTTTTCAAGTTTCACAACCTCTTTCCTGTAGAAGGGAGACCAGAATTGCACGCAGTATTCCAAAAGTGGCTTACCCAATGTCCTGTATAGTGCGGCATGAACTCCCAACTTCTATACTGAATGCTCTGACCAATAAAGGAAAGCATACTAAATGCCTTCTTCACTCTCCTTTTTATCTCCTACACCACTTTCAAGGAACTATGAACCTGCACTTCAAGGTCTCCTTGTTCAGCAACACTCCCCAGGACCTGATCATTAAGTGTATAAGTCCTGCCCTGATTTACCTTTCAAATGCAGCACCTCCCATTTATCTAGATTAAACTCCATCTACCACTCCTCAGCCCATTGGCCCATCTGATCAAGATCCTGTTGTAATCTGAGGTTACCTTCTTTGCTTTCCTTTAACATATAATTTTAGTGTAGTGGAAGGACCTATAAAAAGCTGTTTGCAAAGCCTCTAGATATGTCATTATGTTCTATATGTCCTCACCCAGCACTACATATCAATTTATTCATCACCAACTGTTTAATCAAAAACCTTCTGTCAAGGGCTTTGACAAAGAGGAATGCCTTCCATGAGGTTGGTTCCTATCTAGGGTACATGCTAACAAATCCATCTAAGTCACTTTTCTTTTTCTTCTTGTGTACAAAAAAATGTCCAAAACAGATGTTCTGAGGCAGTCCTTTAGGATGTCAGCCAACACATCACCGAAGAAGACATTAAATACAATGTACAACCATAGGCAACTATGCCTTAGATCTCAGTGAGTTTCTCATTTACAATTCCATGGATCCTGTAGCTTGAATAAATAACTGGTAAAACTGAAATCTTGTTCTACCATGTGCTATGCCGCACACTACAGATCCCTCACATTGCAAAGTCCAAACTAATATCCCTAGAGTATTCCTGCAGTTACAGCTATTAACTGGTCGGCTGTAACAAATGGAATGCTGCAAGGATCACTAGTGGAGTCTGTTATTTCTAATCCGTATTAGTGACTTTGACAAATTACTGAAACACAAAGCTAGATGAGAAGAATATTATAAAGAAGCATTCAGGTAAATCAGTGATTACATTAGAAAGTTCAACAGAACAGAAAACCAGACATACATCAATTTCATATTGCAAATTGTCAATTTCTATATTTTGCAAATCAGCCCTGAACTACACAAGTCTATAAATGACATTACCTCTATTATTATGCAGTAACTGTCATGCATTAAGGACAAAATTGGTCTATGCAGTGCTTTTTTTTCTTGAATCTTACAGGGTGACTTAAGGCTTACAAAGGAGGTTGAAAAGTTTATATACATTTCCAATTGAATGTGCATTGGCTGGTACCTTCGTAAAAGGGTTTGTGCCCATGCACCTAGCAGCTGCTAATATCATGCATAGCAAGCAGAGTTTACTATCATTCAGTTTGCAACACATTTGATTGTCGGTACTGTGATCTGAAACTTCACATTGGTCTTACCTGAAATGGAGAGAAATTGGCACTCTGCATTGTGGCTGGGACCTGTAGGTCGTGCTGGATGGGGTTAATGTAGGGGCAGGATACACCTTTCCCTCAGATTGACAATGGAGGTCACATCATCAGATCATGCCAGCTGAGTCTGAAGTTGTCACCCAGGTTAGAGACTCTGTTATCTGGAGGAATGCCATGCCTTTCTCCACTCTATCATCATAAGCACCATCATCTTCTCATTGGTATCTCACAGATATCTCCTTGCTGCACTCACTGTATGGCAAGTGACTGAGGTAAAGGGACCGGAACTGCACACAGTACTCCAGATGAGCTCTCTTTCACGTTTTCATCCATTACTTAAGACACCAGAAACCAGAATGACTCATGAAAAATACTCCCACCAATTCAATAGATTTCCCCTTTAAAAGGCATAAGCTGCCTTGAAATAGTATTAGCCTGATTTTAAATAATATCAGGCCCCTGATGATGCAGTCAATGAACAGGGGCAGGAATACCAACTTTTCCAGCAATTATTTCAAAAGAGCAGACACAACCAACTGAATGTGTTCTTGGTAACACTGTACAGGAATGGGTTAAATATGATCATATGGATGCCCATTTCCATGGATTATCTACTTTAACTCACGCCTTTTTAATTATTACTCTGCTTTCAGTTACTCATCTAATCAATGACAGTGTTGCAAATCACTCATCTTGCTGCCCTCCCATAACAGTATCTTAAGCTGACACATTAGTGAAGCCATTGTTGCACAGCAACATGTCTAAGAGCAGTTTGCAAGTTAACTACTGCCAAATGCTACACTGTGACAACAGTATGAAACATCTTCAACATTATTCAAAATCTGATATCTATCACTGAACCATGATTCAGGAGGATTACTAATTGTATTATTAAATATTTCCCAGCAGAAGTTCAACAGGAACCTCTGAAATTTAGGCAATGTGTCACGAAAAATATTATATCAGCTTGGCTGCAGATTTAAACTTGAGTAAGGACAATTATGAAGCTATGAAACCAGAGCTAACCAAAGTGTACTTGCAAATAATTTTAAGGGATATGTCAACAGAGATGCAATGGCAGTCATTTATGAGATAGTTTAGAATACACCAAATACATAGATTGCAATGAGAAATAAAATTCCAAGGGGATGACCCACTATTCATTTAACTAAAAATATTATGAAGTTAATATTAACCATAAAGATAAAACATATAACTTCAAAGCTGCATGGAAATTGGACAGAAATTAAATCAAAGAAAAACAAAAAAATGACAAAGGAGGGGGAAAAGAGTTGACCAGAATATAAAGAGATATTTAAGAAAAATAAAGTGAACAATGTGAGCGTTGATCCGATAGAAAATATTGAGTCCAGGGAATTAGTAATGGAAAGTAAGGAGATTAAATTGAACAAATATGTTACAATGATCTTTCAATGGAGGATACAGTAACATTTTGGAAATAGATGTGAATCAAGAAGTGGAGGGGATGGAGAAACTGAGGGTTCTCCTGGACCTGATTCTGAAGTCTCAAAATAGCTGGGTAGTGAGATTCTTGATGTGTTGATTTGAAATTTCCAAGAGTCCCTTGATTCGGGGAGTCCCTAGATTGGAAGGTAGCAAAAGTTTATTCAAAAAGGAAAAAAGACAGAAAAATACAGGCCAGTTAACTTAACATCTGCAATAAAGAAGACCTTAGAAGTTATTATTAAAGATGTTTTAGCAGGACACTTTGAGAAGTTCAAGGTAATCAAACAGAATTAATGTTGTTCTGCAAAAGGAAAATCATGTTTAACCAATATTAATATTCTTGGAAGAAGTAATATTTGTTCTAGATAAAGAGTTACCTGGGATGGGATGTATTGGGCTTTCTAATTTCTAATGGAATTGATGACTTGCCACATCAAAAATTATAATGGAAATAAGAGGCCATGCTCTGTGTGGGAAGATATTGGCATGGATTGATTAGCTAACCAGAAACAGAGTAGGCATTTTGTGGTAAGTAAGACTGAGCAAATAGTGTGTCAGAGGGGGTCAATGCTGGGGCCTCAGCTTTTTACAATTTTTATATGGTACTTGGGATGAAGAGAATACAGCATGGTTGCTCAGTTTGGTGATGACAGAGAGATAGGTAGAAACGTAAGTTATGAAGAGGTCATAAGGAAGCTACAAACAATATTGATAGCTTGTGAGTAAGTACATATTTTACAAATGGGACATAATGTGAGAACATGCGAAATTGTCCATTTTGAAAGGAAGGTTAAGAAAGGAGTATACTACCTTAATGGTGCGCAGTGCAGATCTCTGGGATACAGAGGAGCTGTGTGTCCCAGTAAATGAATCACAAAACATTAAATGCAGGTTCCAAATGCAATTTGGAAAGCCAATAGAATATTATAATCTGTTGCAGTGGGAATTAAATACAAAAGAAAGGAGGTTACGCTTCAGCTACATAGGGCAATGGTAAGACTATATCTGGGGTATTGTAGGTAGTATTTGCTTTCTTATTTAAGGAAGAATATAAAGGTATTGAAAGCAGTTCAATATTTACTAGATGAATGCCTAGAATGGTAGGTTATCTTATGAGAATAGAATATATGGACTAGAGTTTTTTATCTGCTGTTTTACTTGACTGAAACATATAAAAGATCTCAACAGAGTGTATGTGGAAAGGATGCTTCTCCTTATGGAAGATTCAAGAAATAGGGATCACTGTTTAGAAATGAAGGGGTGCCCATTTCTTGATGAGGAGTTTTTTTTTCCCCAAAGAAGGCTGTGATTCTTTGGCGCACTCTTTCTCAAAGGGGGATGGAAACAGAGCCTTTGAATGTTTAATGGGTAGACTCGTGACAACCTTTCGCCCTCTTGCTTATTATGAGCAGGTGGGAATATGGAATAATCAGATTAGCCATTATCTTATTGAATGGCAGAGCAGGCTTGAGTGGCTGAGTCCCTAAATCCTGCTCCTAATTTATTTGTTCATATGCTTCCTCCATGTAGCCAGCTAAATCAGTGCTAACCAAATTCTTCATTCAATTCTGAATCAAATTTCCACCCATCCAATTTCAATTTCTTGACACAATAAATTTCATTGCTTTGTCATATTCACATACAAGCTCTGATGTGACGCTTTGGATTTTATAAGGAAACAGTAATATATAGCTTTGCAACACACAAGATTGTATTAAACATTGTGCCAAGAGATGGTGCACGGTAGATATTGAATCAGTATTTCAGGTTCTTTATTAAATAAGGATCTGAGTGAATAGTTTCAAATAAAAAAAGCTTATTATTTTATTTTTCCAGAGAAATTAGATATCGGCAGCAGTGCATCAAGAGAGTGCTACCACTTATCTCATTATAAGAGATGCTCATTGATGTAGGGGTAGTTTTATACCATTTGTGTGGAGTCACTGAGGTGGTATTTGGAGATTTATATAGTTATGGGGATAGACAATATGCTCCACTTTGGTGGCTACAAACTCCAAAGGTTCTGTTGCCTGCTAGTTAAGGCCACAGAACAGCATAAAACATTTGGATAAAGAGTGAAGGAATGAAGGAGATTTTAAAGTAATATTGGAGAAGGTCCAATTAGAAAACAGAATTGTTAAAATGAGAAAAGGCAAAGGCTGTTAATGCATAACACACTCATAATAAATATGAGCCCAATAATAAATGATGTTGTGGGGACAGTTGTGAGGAAAGAACATGGTTTGTAAGATTAAAATGTGGCAACAATATGGATGAATATACAAAATAAAAAGGAGTACAGAAAAACTGGCGGTAGTAGTTTGTAGGCCTCGTAACAGTAGTTAAAAATCACACTATCAGGTTATAGTCCAACAGGTTTAATTAAACACACTAGCTTTCGGAGGACTCCCCTTCATCAGGTGATTGTGGAGGGCTCAATCCAAACACACAGAATTTATAGCAAAAATTTACAGTGTGATGTAACTGAAATTATACTTTGAAAAATTGATTGTCTGTTAAACCTTTCATCTGTTAGAATACAGTGATAGTTTCACTTGTTTCATGTGTAAATCACAAAAACCTTTTTTTAAAAAAAGTTGCATTCTCGGGTTAGCTGTTAACAATGGCGATAGCTAGACAATATGTTGAAGGTGTTGGCCCCCTGTGTTCTCTGTCTATGCCATGATGTTTAGATTGATTCTAATCTAAAAAGTGAGATAACGGCATTTTACATAAATTCATGCAGTTTTTGAGCTCAGAGTTCTACATGAATGCATGCAATTTTTGAGCAAAGTACAGTGTAAGCCTGCAAGTACAAATTCACCCCACAAAATACATGTGTGCATGTGGGTCTTTGTGTGTGTGTGTCTGGGTTGTGGATTGTGTGTGTGTGTGTGTGTGTGTGTAAGTGTAATGGTAGCCACCTGTAATGTGACATGAACCCAAGGTCCCGGTTGAGGCCCTCCCTATGGGTACCGAACTTAACTATCAGCTTGTGCTCAGCCACTTTTCTCTGCTGCCTGTCCCAGAGTCCACCTTGGAGGATGGTCAACCGAAGGTCCGAAGCTGAATGTCCTGGACCACTGAAGTGTTCCCCAACTGGGAGGGAACCCTCCTGTCTGTTGATTGTTGTGCAGTGCCCATTCATCCGTTGTCGTAGCCTTTGCTCGGTTTCACCAATGTACCATGCCTCTGGGCATCCTTGCCTGCTACGTATAAGATAGACAACCTTGACTGAGTCACATGAGTACCTGCCATGTACAAGGTGGGAGGTGTCCCCACACGTAATGGTGGTACCTATGTCCATACTCTGACATGTCTTGTAGCATCTACAATGAGGATGAGCACCTCACCAAGACCTTCCCCACAACTCCACTACTTGCCTTTAAACAATCTCAAACACATCGTTGTTGGTAGCAAGCTGCCCGGCTCTCAGGACAACTCCATACAACCCTGTCACGGTAGACACTGCAAGACGTGTCAGAGTGTGGACATAGATACCACCATTACGTGTGGGGACACCTCCCACCTTGTACATGGCAGGTACTCATGTGACTCAGCCAAAGTTGTCTATCTTATACGTTGCAGGCAAGGATGCCCAGAGGCAAGGTACATTGGGGAAACCGAGCAAAGGCTACAACAATGGATGAATGGGCACCGCACAACAATCAACAGACAGGAGGGTTCCCTCCCAGTTGGGGAACACTTCAGTGGTCCAGGACATTCAGCCTTGGACCTTTGGTTGACCATCCTCCAAGGTGGACTCTGGGACAGGCAGCAGAGGAAAGTGGCCGAGCAGAGGCTGATAGCTAAGTTCGGTACCCATAGGGAGGGCCTCAACCGGGACCTTGGGTTCATGTCACATTACAGGTGGCCACCATTGCACTACACACACACATGGATACTTCTATACACACACGCACACGCACACGCACGCACTCCTATACACACACACACATAAGGACACACATACACACAGGTGGGCACACAGACACTCACACATGCATTCCCTCACAGACTTAAGACACTCTGCACTCACCACACACACACACACACACACACACACTTTCTCTCACTCTCAACCCCCAACCCAGATAGACACACACAGACAGACAGACAAAGACCCACATGCGCACACACATTTTGTGGGGTGAATTTGTACTTTGCTCAAAAACTGCATGCATTCATGTAGACCTCTGAGCTCAAAAACTACATGAATTTATGTAAAACACTGTGATTCTAACCTAAAAAGTGAAATAAATCTAAACATCATGGCATAGACAGAGAACACGGAGCCAAAGCCTTCAACATATTGTCTAGCTATCACCATTGTCAACAGCTAACCCGATAATGCAATTTTTTAAAAAAAGGTTTTGTGATTTACACATGAAAGAAGTGAAACTATCACTGTATTCTAACAGATGAAAGGCTTAACAGACAATCAATTTTTCAATGTATAATTTCAGTCACATCACACTGTAAATTTTTTGCTATAAATTTTGTGTGCTTGGATTGAGCCCTCCACAATCACCTGATGAAGGAGCACCGCTTCGAAAGCTAGTGTGCTTCCAATTAAACCTGTTGGACTATAACCTGATGCTGTGTGATTTTTAACTTTGTACACCCCAATCCAACACCGACATCTCCAACCCATAACAGTAGGTATAGTATTGGACAGGGTATGAATCCAAAACCAAAAGGAGTCTGTCACAAAAGATACAGCAACATTCACAGAGGCTTCAAAATCTTCATTTGAATTGGATAAAACATTTTGGCAAAAGTGGAAGATGAGGTCACAGAATGCATTTTAGATAGCTTTCTAAAACAATATTTCACAAAGCCAAATAGGAAACAGATTATTTTAGGTATAATTTTTTGTAATGAGAGAGGTTAATTTACTAATCGCATATTAAAGGGTCCTGTGAAGAAGAGTACACTATGTACTATTAATGCACAGAAACAGAGCATTCTGCCCAACCAATTCATGCTTTTTATGCTGAAACTCAAGTTTTGTCTTCTACCATCACAATCATGTATTCTCTTTTCCACCAAATGCTTATCTAGGTTCCCCTAAATCTTTCTTTTTACCTGGGAGGTATTTAAATCATAAATACATTTTATAAACTCCTACTCCCTTACAGCAGCCACCAATCCCCCCCATTGACCTGATCTAAGTCAGAAGGAAAGACATTGCAATGGTTTGTCAGTACTATATTAGTTTCAGAGCGGGCACAAGAGGAGGATGTGAACAGTCCACAGAAGTGATTGGGATATCTCCCCATTCACTTATGCAGTCAATCCAGGCCTGCAAAGGCCACTTGCTAGTAGATATTAAACCAAACCTGTCATCTAAGGATGTTGTGGTCAGTGCTGACTAAGCAAGAATGAGAATGAACTAAAGTACCCAAAACGTGAACCGGTTCTTTCCAAAAACTGAAAGAGCTGCGGATGCTGTCAATCAAAAACAAAAATAGAAATTGCTAGAAAAGCTCAGCAGGTCTGGCAGCATCTGTGGAGAGAAGTGATCCTTCCTCAACCTGAAACGTTTACTCGGATTTTTCTTAACAGGGGCTGCCAGACCTGCTGAGCTTATCCAGCAATTTCTATTTTTGTTACAAGTTCTTTCAAGTTCTGGATGCAGACTGACTCACCAGGGTAGAACTTTGGCAGTTCCTGTACATCATGGCGATGTTGATATTAACACTTGTTTTCCATAGTAATGAGCATCCTCCCGTTTGATCTTCTTTCTGGTGCCTCTGGATTGTGCCCTGAGTTTCAGTTTGATTGAACACTACATGAAGTTTGTTCAGTGGAAATGGGAGATGAATCTACCAAATGCAAATCTGCATGGTCTCCTTGCTGGATTTTCTCGATGGCTAGTTGGTTGAGCGAGTTTTGTATGATCATAAACAGAATGTTAATTAAGTGAGTTTAAGAAGCGTTGATCACTGTCAATTGGCAACTTACCATTTCCCAGGTACAAACCCACCTATTGAAAGTGTACAAGATGAAGCGAGATAATCTCAACATTGAGAAAAGCCTTTCTAAATGTTTGGTCCAATTTTACCACTCTCTGTAGAACACTCATACCCTTATAACATTTTGCCCAATGTTCTCAAGAAGCAGTTGCATGATGGACCAACATTTGATGAGTTGTAACTGCCTGTACCCACTCTGATTTACAAGTCGGCAATTTTCACCATCTAGTACTGCAGCAGAGGAGCAGACAAATGGAGGTAGCATATAAAAGTGAGTTGGGGCTCTAATGAGATGCAAAAATACAGAAATCAGCTAATCTCTTTTGAAATTGCCATTTAAGGTTTAAGAGAAACTTCTGGAAAAAGTTTTCCTCAAGTCAAGAATCTGATTTTCATTCTCCTTATATTTCCCATCTATGTCATCATTAAAAGTGGCACAGTGGCTCAGTGGTTTCCACCCTCTGGTGACGATGTGGAACTTACACATTCTCCCCATGTCAGAGTGAGGTTTTCTTTGGCTGCTCCCACAACCCAAACATTTCAGCCTATTTGATTTGGCCAAGCTAAATTGCCCATAGTGTCTAGAGATGTGCAGGTTAGGTGAATTAGCCATGGATATTCAGTTTGATAAAGTAGGAAGGGGGCAAGTCTGAATGGAATGCTAATCAATATGGGCTGAATGGCCTGCTTCCACACTAAGGATTCTACAATTATTTGCACATACTGTGGATGGAAAGGTCCTGCTCTAATGTCTTTCAAATGACACTTCTAATATATGTTTATTCAGTTACTTGCAAGTGTTAGAAAGTTGGAAGTTAGCCATGCACCATGGCCAATATTCTTCTCTTGATTAATGTGACAAACAAATTAGTGAGGTCTTTTGTAAAATTGCTATATGTGGGACATGTAGTTCTTAATGGCCTGTTACAATAGCTATTATACTTGAAAAACACTTCCTTTAGTTATCATGTGCTCTAAGAAGGTGCTGAGGATATGCCATAAGATGACAAATAAAATGAAGTCCATTCTTTCTGTTGAAAGATTTCTATTGGTTATACAAGTCAATATATCATAGGAGGATGGAGGTTTTAGATTAGATTCCCTACAGTGTGGAAACAGGCCCGTCGGCACAACCAGTACACACCAACCCTCCTTAGAGTAACCCACCCAGACCCATTTCCCTCTAACTAATGCACCGAACACTGTGGGCAATTTAGCATGGTCAATTCACCTAACCTGCACATCTTTGGGCTGTGAGAGGAAACTGGAGCATCCAGAGGAAATCCACACAGACATGGGGAGAATGTGCAAACTCTACGTAGATAGTCACCTGACGCTGGAATCAAGCCTGGGACCCTGGTGCTGTGAAGCAGCAGTGCTAACCACTGAGCCACCGTGCCACCCCGAAGTATGCATGTTTTCTTAAGGTCTTGCTTCCAGGACAGTTTTTTACCATATGTAACTATAAAAAAAAAACTGCAAGAAGGCAATAACTATTTCTTGAATTCTTTCCAAGGGATTTCAATGTCACTGACAAAACCAGTATTTCCACCCCATCCCTACTTGATCCTTAAAATATGGTGATGAACCACTTTCTTGAACTGCTGCCATCCTTGTGGTATAGGTCCATTCACATTTAGAACAAATGTGACATCTTCTGTCATATGATAGAGAATGCTTACGTCTGAAAAAAGGGAAGAAAAAATAAGACAAATTTTTACAAATGTGAAAAATCTTTTGAATTTTATGTAGCAATAATTGTAGCTGCAACCATAATGCAAGTAAATTAGTATTAGAAATGTTCAATATTATATGAGGTCAGTAACTAACAAAAGAAATAGTTAATTTTTTTTTCTTAACACTCGCATTTGATGTATGTTTTAAAAATTGTTACAGAACTTACTAAAATCTGCATACCGAATTTATTTTCTTCAATTGTCATTTGTTTCTATTATCTATTACTAGGAGGCCCAGTGCCCTTACTGAGGTGCTAATGAGGTATTGTCAGGGTCTTCTAAGAATTATTAACTCATGTGTTTGATCCACGACATTAGTTGAATTTTAATGTGCTCTTACCTTTACTGCCCCAATCTCCTCAGTATTTTACATGTTAATGCAATCTCAGAAAACTTCTCAATTTTCTAAACTACTTCAAACTGTCATTTATAGCACTTCCTCACACTGTGTTAGTTTAATTCCAACTCAGTAATTGTTCTAAAAGATCTTTTCATCTGTTTAATGGCCTTTTCCAAGACTGAGACTGAATAAATAAAAAATCATTTGGGCTATTGAATGTTATGTGAAGGTCAGCACACTCCTCTTATCTGATAGTTTTACTTTGACTTGTTGTCACATCAGGAGACAAAGGAGATCCAACACTGGCACCATCAAATTTCATCTCAAAATCCTGATAAAAACATTCTTTGAAGCATTGAAATGTCAGTCACCTACTGTGGTAAGATTACATTTACTGAAAAAGATAACCAACAAAGCTGGAGGAAAAATCATCTTGATCACAATATAATTTTATTAAAACTTGAAAAAAATCATTTTTATTTTTACCTTTCAGAGCTATTATTTTGTGACATTTCATATAAGCAATATATGAAATTTTCTTCACCTTATGGCATTTCCATGTTCACAATTCTCATTATTGTGTTCAAATGTTCCCAGTCTTTTCTATCTTTTTATTATACTCCAGTCCTCCAACCCTTCAACTGCTCTATTCCCCAACTGGGGTCTCAAATCTTCTGGTCCCTTTGTTACACTGTTCACAGCTGCATCTTCAGCTGATTCGGCCCTCAACTCTGGAATTTCCTTCCTTTCTAAGCCACCTCCACCTCTTTCTCTTCTACAGGAAGTACTTCTTTGATGAGGGTTTAGTTACCTCACTTTATATCGTCTTGTTTAGTTTGGCATAATTTTTGTTTGGTACTATGAAATATCTTGGGATACATTCCTATTTTAAAGACATTATAAAAATGCAAAATGTTGTAATTCCTACTTTAATTTTGATGGACTGAGCTGATATTCATGAAGAATAAATATTTGTTCACTTGTCTAAACTGCCCCTACACCCAAGATCGAACAGTCTACAGATATTCCACGGCAGAAGCAGAAGTACCTCCTATACATAACACCTGAATACTACCATTCAGAAGGAACCTCAACAGAGAAAGAGACTCTAAACAAGACAACTTCCATGTTAATTTTAATTAAATCGATTCACTTCCAGAGGTTTCAAGAATTGAGTCCAGCAGCCAAATTTAGCAATGCCTCTTGCTGACTTCAAATGAAAATAGATGAATATAACCAGTGAAATAGTTCAATGACTTCAACTTGTTAATTGGTGGCTAGACTGAAGTGAGTATATGTCATATACTTTTAATCCTGTGAGGAGTAAACGTAGCTCAAGAGAAGCATTTTTAACCTACTAAAATCTAAAGAACTGTTGAACAGAATAAAAATATAAGCAACAAATTTATGTATTAAACCAGTAAAAGAAGCTGCATACTCAGGTTCTTAAAGATTTGCGGTGAATAATTCAGCAGTTGATTCTTCATTCATTTCTACTTCAACTCTATTGGAAGGCACAATAGTGACAATAGTGAAGCTGACAAGTTCCACCTAAATAAAGTTGTACAGTATTCCTGCATATCAAAGAAACAAGTGGTACTGAGCAAAATTTAATGTTGGCAGAATGAATGGGAACAAGATGATGGGGGTAATGTTGAATGGTGCAAGGAGTCCAGTCTCAAGTCCTTCCCTCCTCCCTCATAGAACACAATTGTACCTGACAACCAGTAAAGAAGAGCGTTTGGATGGAGGTCGAAACACTTTTTACCTTTTCCTGCCTGGCCATCACTGCATGCAAGCCATAGTGAAACAATGGCAAGCAGATCCAAGTATGTATGTGACAATGACTGAAAGGTGGCTGAACCAGAACTGCTATCACTTTCTCTCTGGAGGAACCATTTAGATTAGATTAGATTACTTAGTGTGGAAACAGGCCCTTCGGCCCAACAAGTCCACACCGACCCACCGAAGCGCAACCCACCCATACCCCTACAATTACCCCTTACCTAACACTACGGGCAATTTAGCATGGCCAATTCACCTGACCCGCACATCTTTGGACTGTGGGAGGAAACCGGAGCACCCGGAGGAAACCCAAGCAGACACTGGGAGAACGTGCAAACTCCATGCAATCAGTCGCCTGAGTCGGGAATTGAACCCGGGTCTCAGGCGCTGTGAGGCAGCAGTGCTAACCACTGTGCCACCGTGCTGCAGGAAGTCAACTCTTTGTTCAGCCGAGAAACAGCAAAAACCATAACCTGAAAGGGTCATTACAGCCTCCAGCAGCTGCTCCAGGATGTTTTTGATGTACTCACCAAATTGTTATGATTTTATCCATGATCTCATAACTACAGTATTTATTCAGCTAGGTGAGCTTCTAGTCAATGCTAATCCTTAGAATGTTGATAATAGAGGATTCAGTGATGGCTATGCCATTGAATTTCAAGGAGAGTTGATTGGATTCTCTATTGTTAAAGGTGATCATTGCCTAGCCCACAATGCTGAAGAATGAAAAATTATAGAATCTTTCTATAGAATCACAAACAAACAGACCATGTTAGCAGATGCACTTTCTATACCCGTGACTAATAGTTTAATTTAAACAGTAATAAAATGAAAATCTCAAAACTAGATAGTTTAGAAACTAAATAGCTCACAAATACGAGTTTATTTTGGAAATGCCACTATGATCTGACATCTGCCAAGCCAGCATGTTTTTTAAAAATCATCCTTTTCATCACCCCCTCCAACTTAGTGTCAGATGTGTATTAATTAACTCATACCAAATAATAAAATGCACAAATGCATATTTATTGTGCACATACACATGCAAACAAAATATACATGACACAATCATAACAGTTGATCTGTATTAGATAGGCAAAACATTGCAACAGAAACATTTTGGAGGAGCATTTAAATATGTAAATTGATTATGTTGTTCAGAAGATTGAATGATTCAACTATTTTGAATCACATAGCATTCATACTAAAATGAAATGTTTGCAGTTTTCTTGCAACTAAACACCGTAAATTGCATGTATTTAGAAATGTTTCATTGTCATAGAACAATTCACATGTATATTGCAAAGAGATCTTGATCAATTGGGTAAATGAGCTGAGGTGTGGCAGATGGAGTTTAATTTGGATCAATGTAAGGTTTTGCATTTTTGAAAAACAAATCAGGACAGGACTTATTTAATTAAGGGTAGTGCCCTGGTGTTGTAAAACAGAGAGACCTAGGGGTTCAGATACATAATTCTTTGAAATTTGCATCACAGATAGACAGGATGTTAAGAAGGCATTTAGTAGCTTGCCCTCATTGCTCAGACCTTTGAGTATAGGAGTTGAGATGTCGTGTTGAGGTTGTACAGGATGTTGGAGAGGTCTCTTCTAAAGTAGTGGGTGCAGTTCCGATTGCCCTGTTATAGGGAGGATATTAAACGGGAGAGGGTTCAGAAAAGATTTACCAGGATATTGCAGGAATGGAGGGATGAGACATGAAAATAGACTGGAAAGGCTGGGACATTTTTCACTAGAGCATAGGCGGTCAAGAGGTCACCTTATGAAGGTTTGTCAAACCATGAGGGGCATAAACAAGGTGAATGAGAAGGATCATTTCCCTAGGATGGAGGAGTTCAAAACTAGGGGATATATTTTTAAAGTGAGAGGAGAAAGATTTTAAAAAGGACATGAGGGACAACATTTTTGTACACACTGGTTAGTGTGTGGAAAGAATCATCAGAGAAAGTGATGGATGCAGTTGTAGTTACAACATTTAAAAGACATTTGGATAAATACATGAATGGGAAGGTTTGGATGAATATGGGCCAAACACAGCCTAGTTTTAGTTTGAGAATGTGGTCAACATAGAATGCTTGGACAAAAGGGATTGTTTTCTTGCTGTATGACTGTATGACTTGACAGCAAAATTGCTTCCAATGTTTTGAATTTTTTTTTGTATTTTGTCTGTTGCAGTAGGACAATGGGAATCTTAATACTGCTGGCTCTGAATGTTAGAAACAAATTATAATTCGGCTTTGATTAATGATCAAAATATTAATTTTTTCATTGAATTTAGTCTACTACTCTAATCAGTATTGTGTTTGCTTTGAAAACCAAACATGCTTGAAATTACAGTCACAAATGGCTAACACCTCGTTTATATGCCAAGAAGTTTATTTTGAAATGATGTACTTCAGGTCCAATAATAAATATTACTGGCACTGTGTTCCCCTTGAATATCCTGTGTACATAATCAGAAGATATTACATTTCTCTTCTTCTCACTGCAAAACTCATTCCTACCACCTTATACAATAATCAGATATTTTTACACTAGAATCTCTGCCTTCATTTCTGCATAGCATTTATCTTTGAAACATACTCAAAGCAGCTCAAAACAACATATGCCTGAATGCAGGCAGGATGTTGTAAATATGAATATGCTGGACTAATTGTCTTCCCATGCATTTAAAAGACTTCTGAAGTCCTCTTTAACTAATCCTCTCTTTTCTGAAATGTTCTTATTCGCTGCTCAGTGCCCACCTTGGCTCCCTGACACATTGCTAAACCGAAGTCACAATATAAGTATATGGTTTTACTGTTGCTTGCCTGATAAGTTTTAAGATTACCCAGTAAGATTGTTTTTAAATAAATCTCCATGGTTTTTATGCTACCATACAGTATGTATATTTAATGCTTATTTATCCATGTGAATTTACAATTATCGCAGCCAAGCAAGACAAAATATAATTCTGCTGGCATAATATGTCATACCAATCCCCCAACCAGTTGAGGAATTAGTGTAATAAAAAATGCTTTTAAAAAACATGAAATCGCTTAACATTTTCAGAGCAAACATGGTCCAGTATAATATTTATCACTTTCTCTGCATGATTGTTTTCAATCAGCTGTAAAACAAAATTGTTCAGCAAATTCCCACATATCTAACTTTAACCATATATGTAGTCATAAGAGGTACTATGAAAACATCCATGAAGTAATATGTGACATTGATTAACTTCTATAGCTATGTATTTGCAGATTTACATAATGCATTGCATAGAAACAGGCACAATTGTTCAATGATAGTGCTTAGATAGCATCTGAGCCTTCTGTGATCAACTTCATCTAGACCTATCACAATATATACCTTTTCGCTCTCTTATATTTAACTAACATTCCCCTACTGCATCTATGCTAGTTGCCTCAAATATCTGTTTTTGTGCCAAGTCCCAGATTCAAATCACTCTCTGAGTAAAGTCTTTTTTCATGAATTCCCTATTGGATTTATTAGTGTCTATTTTATATTTGTCACCTCAAATTTGGATTTTTCCACAAGCGAAACATTTTTACATTTTTCCTTTCAAATCCTTACATTATCTTAAAAAGCTGCATCCCATCATCACTCAACTTCTCTTTTGTAGAGGAAAAACACCACAGTTTAATCAGCCTTTCCTATTTTCCTCATTTCCAATGTTATCCATATAATTGCTTTTTTTTTTTGCATCTTCCTTAATGCCTCTTGAACTAGCTCCATGAAGACCAGTATCCCATCACCAAATCACCCTTTTATTTACACGTGCATATTGCTTGACATGGGTCCAGCTAGCACAGAGCCAACTCCAAGTGTGAACAGAACCCTTGACACCCTGATTATATCTGTCAGCCAGGCGTCCCTGACTGGACCAGGTTGACATCCCCAAATAATGAACACATATTCTTTGAGGTCCACCTGTCTGACATTGTTACAATCCTTACATCTTTTTCCTTTTTTATAATGTGGAAAGGAGAACTGACAATAACTCAGCATAACTTGTCTGCATCCCAACAAATAGTATTACTAACTTGCATTGTTATTTTTAGTGATTTGTTTATCTCTACTCATCGATCAGATGCCTATTTATCTCCTTTCCACTTATTATTTACAGCTGTATGTGGCTTCTTCATTCTTCCTATTAAAATATACCACTTCACAATTGTGACTTGTCTATATTCAAATTCATTTTTCAAATATACAATCATTCTGTAATTTTTTAATACCCTTTCACATTTTGTTACGTTCTTCTTTTGTACTGATTATAAACCTCAGTGATGTCATCTGTTAATTCAAAACCCGGACTTTCAAAGCCCAAGATTAAATGACCGAAGTTGTCCGAGCCCAGATCCCAGGGAAAAGCCACTTTATACCTTTTTGTTCAGTCTGAGTAGTTACTACTAATCCCTGCCCCCTGTCTCCAGGTCAGACTACTATCTATTCTACTACCAGCTTCCTAACTCCATGTTCTTCAGTTATAGCCGCGAGACTGCAATGTGGTATCATACAAACATACAAATTAGGTTCACTAATGAGATATTCAGCACCTCAAACCTGCTCCACTATTCAATATAATCATTGCTGATCTGACTGTCAACTCAAATTCACATTCCTGCCTAACGTAAGAGTCTTTCAGCTCTTTGCTTACCTACCTCTTTTTTTAAAAAAATATTCAAAGTTCCATTGCCACCATCTTCTCAGTGACAGAGGTCCAAAGATTCATGACCCTCTGAAAGAAAGATTTCACATAATCTCTGACTTAAATGAGCAACCGTGGAATGTTAAGCAATGATCCATGTTTATAGCTTCTTGCATTAGAAGAAACACCCTCTCTGCATCTATCATGCCAAGATTTCTCACTATTTCATGTTTCAGTCAAGTTGCCTCTTACTCTTCTACACTCCAGCAGATACAAGCCTGGTCTGTCTGCATAAGACAACCCACCTGCTTCCCTTTTTAGTTTAGTAAGCCTTTCCTGAACTGCCTCTAATGCATTTCCATTCTTCCTTAGATACAGTGACCAGTATTACATGCAGTACTCCAGATGTTGCCTCACCCATGACCTGTCAAACTCTTTATTTTTGTATTCACAGTTCTTGTGATGAATGATAACATTCTGTTCAGCTTTCTTAATTACTTGCTGTGCCTGCATTACAAGCTTTTGAATGTTCAAGTCTTTTGCATCTTCTACTAAGATGTCTACTCTTTGTTCGTTCTTCAAAAAATTCTGTAACTAGTCAAGCATTGCCTTTACTTTTTGAAGACGGTTCTTTATTAAACTTTAAGGCCTGGATTTCCACCAAGTCAGAATGAGTCAAGAACATTTTAAAAATTGTACTGGGTTCCTGCTTGCAGGACTACTAATCACATTCCCAGACATTCCATTTTTTTTACCAGGACCTTTTAAAGATGCTTGTTGGTTTGGTTTACCATTCCCAATTAATGCTCCTGCCTTGTCTGCCTCCATTGTGAAGATAGATAAGGCCTACTCCTCCACAAACATCATGGAGTTGCTCCATGATTAGCTTTGTAAAGAGCTGTAGCTTGTCAGAGGAAACCTTTAGAAAGGCAAGTTGTAAAACTTGTCCTCACGGTCAACCCCCATGCTAAGGTATGCCCTACAAAAATACTTTCATGCAACTACTCTCATTCCCAACATGTCAAGATAGATGTCCACCACTCCTCTGATAATATTCAGATTCCTAATTGCATGTCTCTCCTTCAATTGTGATGAAATAGAGCAAGAAATATGATTTGTTCCAAAGCAATAACTTCATATTTGCTTTATCTTTTTGTATTTTGCAATCAACCTGTTCATGGTCCTATCATACATTTTTGGAACAGGTGGGATTAGAACTCAGGTCCCTTGAGTCAGAGGTAGAGGCACTAATACTACTCCAGAAAAGGCTTCTTGCATTTGCTTCATTGGCAAGGTTTATGGAAACCGAACACCTGACAGGAATTCAAGGGGCACAAAGATGCATTTTGTGCCCATGTCTTAAAATTCAGTAGTCTAAGTTGTCAATTAGAGAAATTTGTATAAAAATGCCGCTCTTTCAAATCTTTTACCCATTTACAGAAACCTGTCTGAAGACACAACCTTGCATTCTGCACAATAGAATCAGCTGTTTTTAAACAAATATTGTCAATGAAAAACATTTGTGATATTTATATTCATTCCATATGGGTGTGTAACAAAGTATTTCCACAAGAGTCCGACAACTTCGCTTTTCCCATAAACCAGTATTCATTTAAGGATGACATCTGCCTCACTCAGCTCCTGTCCCAAGCCAAGGTTCAGCACCTCTGCAGCCTCAGCTGTATTGCTGCGACAGCTCACTGCTTGTAGGTCTACAAGGTGAAGGAAACTTCCTTGACGGGGCTGGTGATTGGTTCATGTGTGTCAGGGTCAGGTAGGCATGCCTAATTATTGGAAGGATGAACCTTTTAATGATGCGGCGGACCAAGCTGGCCATTGACTCCAGTGGGCCTTGCCATGGGTCATTGATTCCCTATCAAGGAAGATATCCCTTTCTCCATCCAGGAGATTGCTGGAGGCCATTGTGATGTAGCTTGTATTTTTCTTACGTGCTCCCATGATTCCCCCATGCTGGCAGCTTGGTAAAATAGCCACCAATAAATCAAACAATAGATTTCAAGCCACTCTCTACTTCCTAATAGTCCATGTTAGTGGGAGCAGGACGCCCTCCTGATAATTTGAACTGTCATTAACCACCTATGCCATCACCCAATCTGTCTTCACGGAGGGGGGGGGGGGTAAAATTTAGCCCTGAGAGGTGTGAGGTCACAGAAAGGTTTGAAAGTAAAGATGATAAATCAGAATTCAAAATGTTGGTTCACCAAAAGTCAATTTATGTTGGTGGGAACAAGGAATATAGGGGGACATGACTTGGTAGAAGGTAAAATGCAGTCAGGTTATAGAGGATATAATGTGAAAGAATAGTCAGGAGTGCATTGGCATGTTTAAGAGCTGTAAAAGTAGGAATCAAGATTTCAGTCGTGGATCAGCTGCATTATGGGAGCAGTAGTGCAACTTTACACAGATGGAAGTAGGTTATCTTAATATTAGTGCTAACATTTGGTTGAAAATTAATTTTGTTTTCAAACATGACAGAACGTTTGTGGACAATCTAGATTAGCTTCAGACTGATGCCAACTAGGGAGAATAATAGAGTTGTGGCCTCAATAGCATTGTGTGGAGCAGACACTGACTGATGTTTCTGGTCTGCTTAACATTTAATTGAAGGAAGCTTCTGCTCAGCAAATACTGGACAAGCTGTCTGATATGTTAGAACACTGTAGAGGAGTTAACTGAGTTGAGGTACATCTAGGTGTCTTCAGTGAAAACTAAAGGTAAAGTTGCCACACTCCTACTGGACCATAAGCTGCTCTCTCATTAGGGAGAGAAAGACATCTGGTTTAAACTGACGGTCACTGTGCTTCAGGCGAGGGAAGAGATTCAGAAGAAGCGTCCTTCATGGTAACCTTAGCTGGTGTGGAAATTGAACCCATGCTGTTGGTGCAACTTTGCATTGCAAACTAGCCATCCAGCCAACTGGAAAAACTAACACTGCAATGATGTTACCAAGTAGCATGTAGATACAAATAGGTGAGCGTCAAGGATAAATTCTTGAATGACACCAGAGTATGGGAGCAGGAGGAAAAGGCATTACAGGACATGAAGATAGTTTACTTTTGACACAGTCACAGGATGTAAATTGTTACTCTCAACATACATTCTTGTTTTAAAAAATAGTCTTGCATACATTTCAGTAAAAATAGCTCACTCCTGTAATATTGCATCATTCACTCTTCCAGACATGTTTGACCCTCATATCAATTCCACACTATAGTCTCAAAAGAATTCAATGATCTCTAACTAAAGGATAATGCATCTTTTTTTTAAAGTTTCTTCTTATAAATGCATTTTCTGAATTTTCTGTCTGGCATCTCTTGATTGAGAAAACACTTAATATAGAATGAAAATTGAACCACTCAAACCTGAAAAATTTAAGTAAAGTTCTTATGACCACAAAGTTTTCCTATGAGTGGTACAGTGGCTCAATCGTTAGCACCGCTGTTTCACAGCGCCATTGTCCCAGCTTCCATTCTTCTTTTGGACGATTGTGTATGTGGAGTTTGCACATTTTCCTTGTGTCTGCTGGGTTTCTTCTGGCTGTTCTGGTTTCCTCCCACAGTTTGAACATGTGCAGGTTAAATGGATTAGTCAAGCTAAGCTCTTCAGGGAATGCAAAGTTAGGTGGATTGCCATGGGAAATGTAGGATTACAGGGATAGGATAAGGGAATGTGACTGGGTGGGATACTCTTTGGAAGGTTGGTGTGGACTCGATGGGCTGAATGGCATGCTTCCACATTGTAGGATTCTACAAATCATCTAACTGAAATTCTCAATTTGGTAAACAGGATTTGTACCATGACTACAAGTACATAAAGATTATTATTCTTAGCCGCACAAAAGTCTCAATGTTTTCAAGTACCTTCACGCCATGAACATTGTGAATAAGCTAGTGTTGGCAGTTGATATTTTTCCTAAACTTGTAACTCTGCTGAAGAGCATTGAGGTCTATATCTGTGATTGAAATCCGACAAATACCACAGCTGCAGCAAGCAATCTGCAGAGATCCAACATACATCAAAGTGAGTATCTATGGGCAACCATTCAAAGTGCATCACTTCTCAAACTATAATCAGTAACTGCATTTTCTTTTCGCATCAGTAGGAATATGAACTTGAGAACTTTATTTGTGGCAAGATTTGAAAAGAAAACTATTCTCAAACATACACTTTTGTTCTTCAGAGACAAAGGATGGTTGAAATAGAATCAGGCAGAGAGTGAAGAAAAGATTGAAAGCGTGACAGATAGATGATGGCAGCAGATATTTTTGTTTGTATCTTTACAATTGAGAAATTGTGGCATCTGGATCGATCACTTTTTATTCAAAACTCTCATGCACAGGGTTTACATAGTTGTGTGTTTTCATACTCTTGAAATAATGTAACTCAAGCTATCACCTCTCTCTCTCTCTCTCTCTCTCTCTCTTTCTCCCCATCAAGATCTCTTTCCTCGTTATGTTTGGAAACTGAATCCTCAAACTTCAGTCTTTTTCCTTAATTCTCTGTGTTCTAACATCTTACAGTGAGCTTCTCTGTCCAAATGTTTATTTACATACAAACTGATACATTAAGAGGGAAAGTAAAATATATGTTCTTAGGTTGAATGCAAAACGTAAAAGCTCAGTTCATATGTAAATGAATAAATAATAATTAAGACTGCTATCTTTTCACAGGCATGAGGTTTTATCATGGAAACTCTGGATAACAATCCTCAAAGTCATATGCAATTAACAAACGAAAAGCAAAGAACTGTGGATGCTGTGAATCTGGAAACCATACAGTTAAACTTACTGAGTTATGATGTGGAGGTGCCGATGTTGCACTGAGGTGGACAAATTCAGAAATCACACGAGGCCAGGTTATAGTCCAACAGGTTTATTTGAAAACACAAGCTTTTTGAGTGTAGTCCCATCATCCTCACCTGATGAAGGGGCTACGCTCTGAAAGCTTGTGATTTTAAATAAACCTGTTGGACTATAACCTGGTCTCGTGTGATTTCTACCTTTTTACTTTGATTATCAGGGATAATGATTGACTGTAATAATTCATTAGGATTGAGATGCACAATTTCCCTCTACTCATCTGTTCTGATAGCTCAGTAAAATGAATTGCATTGCAAGCTGCATGCCACCTGTTCAATGACATCATTGTAGTGTCCATCAAATGCTAAGTGTGCTGCTAAACAGCTGCATGTCTCAACAGACTGCCCAAGGTCGTGCATGGTAAACATCAGTGCTGTGCTACATAAAGCCAGCCTGCAACTCTTAAAGGAAAAGTACACTCCGGTTATAATACATTCTGAATGTGGTTGGAGGAGAGTGTGCAAACACGAAGCTTCAAGTGTATTTTAATTGGATATTCCATTGTATTCATTAAAGTAGTCATTAAAGGGGCATTCACCTGTTCCCTTATAAATCAGAGCAGACTGACATCGTGTTTGTTGGATTTGAAGATCCACATTTACAATATATGTCTCTATAAAGAAGTGTTTACAACAAAAACCATGCTCCAGTCTTATCCTTTACCACCATTGGTTACGTTGTAACAGGAAAAGTATGAAAATTGGCACAAGGCACAATGTGTGCTCAAATTTCTCCCAGATGACTTGGTGCAGGAGATGACCAGGAAGAGAGACAAAGACCCTCTGTCCACAAAGAATTATGTGAGTTCTTCCAGACAGACCCTGCAAAGGTGATTGGGGTAGAGATTAACACATCAAACTCATGTCATCCAGATAGCCTTGAGAATCTGGATGCAGCACTGTAAGAAGTGCAGTGACCTCACAAAAGTGGTCAAGGTCAATGAACACATTTTCAAATGTCAAATCCTTACAATTCAATCACTGCCTGTGCATACTGCAACTCAATTTCATCAGCTACCATCCAGTGCACTCACTGACCAACAAACATTCTTCACCAGGAAGAGGCAGTATGGTGATAATTAATCCTGTCTCTCACTTCCCTTGCTCCATTTTGTTCAATCCCCAAATCTCTTCTGATTCACAAACTGCCGTTGATGGGTAAATGTGCCTCTTGCTTCATTTCCTTGTGACTCTCTCATTTGTAATACCTGTGAAATGCTTTCGAGTCATTGTCATAGACATGTACAGCATTGAAACAAACCCTTCGGTCCAACCCATCCATGCTGACCAGATATCCCAACCCAATCTAATCCCACCTGCCAGTACCCGGCCCATAGCCCTCCAAACCCTTCCTATTCATATACTCATCCAAATGCCTCTTAAATGTTGCAATTGTACCAGCCTCCACCACTTCCTCTGGCAGCTCATTCCTTACATGTACCACCTTGTGTGTGAAAAAGTTGCCCTGTAGGTCTCTTTTATATCTTTCCCCTCTCACCCTGAATTTATGTCCTCTAGTTCTGGACTCCCTGACCCAGGTAAAAGACTTGCCTATTTACCCTATCCATGCCCCTCATAATTTTGTAAACCTCTATAAGGTCACCCCTCCGCATCCAATGCTCCAGGGAAAACAGCCCCAGCCTGTTCAGCCTCTTCCTGTAGCTCAAATCCTCCAACCCTGGCGACATCCTTGTAAATCTTTTCTGAACACTTTCAAGTTTCACAAAAAATCTTTCTGATAGGAAGGAGACCAGAATTGCATGCAATATTAGTGACCAAACCAATGATTCATATAATTATGCAGCTTTAAAACGTGGAAGACGAAGAAGCCACTATTACTACTCAATAAATTAAGATAATAAATCTCAATGTCGCAGCCAATGGTTCAGTGACTGTGTGTGCTTTAAAGAATACCTTACTGATACGTAATGAGTTCCAAGGCATGTGGGGATATGGTTAGTGCAGGTGCCAGCTCATCAGTGGGAAAAGTCCTGCTTGAGTTCTGCTGAAGTGGACCCAGATAAGGACTTCAATGGACATCCTACAGGAGACAACTGGTTTTATGCACATAAATGTTTTGTGCATTGTCAGATCTATCAGAAAGCCTGAAGTAACAGTCAAAGAACATGGAAATTCCAACATCAATTCTGCATGTAAGATTGCACAGAGCTTGAAGCTCATCATTTCCAATATCAATCTGGTGGCCAACAATATTATCCCACTTGTACATGGAAACATAATGTAGTGTTTGGTGGCCAATATCTCAAATTTCAATACAGTACACAGGATAAACAAAATCGATGTCTGAGTGCTGTTGTGGAAGCTCAGACAAAGGTCATATAAGCCGAGCTTGTCATGCAGAATTACGTCTCTCCCAATCGAGACTGTGAACATGAGTGTTCTAAAGGAGCTTGCAAGATCTCACATTCAACAATCTGTCCTCCAACATGTTACTGAGATTGTTAATTGGTCATGAATTGACTGTTAAATTTTCCTACAGACCATTAGTTAGATACAAAATGCTTTAGGGAGCATTGTCATAACGTATTGGCTAGATGCACATAATTGGGAATTCAGATATGGCTGATTGCAGTTTTGATCAGTAAGCTAAATGAGTAATCAATCACCTTGGAGTATGTTAACTTTTTCAGATCTATTTTCTATTCAACTAGAGCATGCAGTTTAAAAAATGTGTTGCTGCAGCCAGACCTGTGGCTATATAATTTCAAATGCTCAATATTGCCATCGGAATCTCAAGGACATAAAACCAAGTTCCAAATAATTCAAATGCAGTTCTCTTATCGCATGTAATCTTGCTCCCAGCTTAGAACATTAACTACTTTTGTTTTTAAACTGTAGCCCTGAGCATGTGTTGTTTGCAAAGTTTTGCAGTACACAATCTGTGCAACAACATATGTTGAGGATTTGACGTATATCCTGTGAAGACTTGAGAGCCTTTGCAAAAGACATCAAAATAATTCCCACATTGGAATCTGAAAACTTTATTTAAAGTAATTCTGGCATTTATTTAAAATTATTAACTACTGATAATCCTCCTCCGATGTTGAATTTGTGAGCAGAAACAGCTCTGACTGCAACTTCTTTTTTGTGGAAGTGGTAAAAGGAATTAGCTCAAGGACAATGACAAAGGTTTCAGTCACTGGACTAAACATGGTCAGCAATGAGTGTGGGCTCTAGATGCTAGCATAAGAAACTGCAGCGATCATAGCAACATCTCTCAGGAATCACAGTTTCTTGATGCACTGCAGCGTAAAACTAGTGTAACTGATTCAAGTCTGTTGCTGGAGTATGGATGCCTCCAAGCAGTCTTCCATATATGTCACATTTGCAGACTTCCAGTTGTAGCTCCTTGCGGTTCTGAGACCTGTTGCTTTTCCTCTTCCTTGCACAATATTAGAGCAATCAGGATGATTCTTATCTTGAATCCTGGGATTCTTGAAGATTTAAAACAGAAACAACATGATAAGATTTGCTGATTTAGGTTGACGTGACAGGTGGCCACTTATGTATGCTGCATTCTTTAAGAAGCAATAATCCCAATATAACCCTGGTGGGATTCCTCACTGCTTTCAAAGTAACCATTGTCCCAAACTCCCTTGGATGCATCACCAGAGAGAGTTGAACGTCTCTGCATCAGCCATCCATTAATGCACAAAACAGGTCACAATGACTTTGTTACCAAGGAATCAGCTTATGCTAGTTTCCACTGCAACAATTAAGTTGAATTAGCAGACCTTTGCATTGATCTTTCTAACTGTGTACATGTAGCAATCTGAAGACCAACATAGCAACCAAGATCAACTACAAGGGATAAAATCCACCAGTGTAGAGAGATGAAATGAAGAGGTGTAGAAGAGAGAACTTCACTTAAAGTGATCCCATTTCTGACCTGTTGTACTATCACCATCAGCCCATTCAAGCCAATACCCAACACATTGCCTCATCCTTTGGTGACTGATAATGCCCATGTACCTATGTAGCTGGAGGATTTCAGTGGGACTTCAGGTACTCCAAACTTCAGAGGGCAGAGACTCAAAGTATCTTGGCAATGCAGGATTCCATAGCAACTGTATGCATGACCTTCCCAATGTTTTCATTTCAAAAAGCAGACTTAAAGTTGCCTTTTGTGGATAAGAAACTGGGGCTTTAGATTTGGCTCATGATCCCTGTGAGGAAGCCCACCAATAAGGTACAGAAGCACTCCCACTAAAAGCTAATGAACCACTTGGTGCATTGTCAAGAGATTTTTCATCATGTTGAAAATGTGATTCAAATCAGATGAAACTTAGCTTTAGTTCTTGCCAGCAAGGCTATCCAATATTATGGTCATGATGTGGAGGGGCCGGTGTTCGACTGGGGTGGACAAAGTTAAAAATCACATGACACCAAATTATAGTCCAACAGGTATATTTGAAAACACTAGCTTTCGAAGTGCTGCTCCTTCATCAGGTGCTTGTGGAGTATTAGATCATAAGACACAGAATTTATTGCAAAAGATTACAGTATCATGCAACTGAAATGCTATATTCAACAAACCTGGATTGTTAAGTCTTTCATCTTTTGAATAGGTTTGCAGGTTTCTGTTTATTAATATATAAATCCCAGAACTTCTTTTAAGTCACCTTCTCAAGATAACTTAAGGTTTTATAACAAAAGATGACATCTCAGCTCAGACAATGTATTAAAGGTGTGAGGTCAGAGTCTGTCTATATACCAATCTTGAGTCAGACTGGTTTTATTTCCAAAGTGGAATTTACAAAATATTGCATGCATTGACTGCCTGCAGATTGTGCATTTTAGAACAAAATAGAATGTATTTGCAAATATTATTCTGCAAATACAAATTCACCCTGTAGACTGATGTGTGTGTGCGTGCATGAGAGAGAGAGAGGGAGCATATGTGTGTGTGAGTGCACATGAAAGAGTGTACGTTTGCATGTGTGAAAACTTGGTAAAGTGTATGCATTGGAGTATAAGCCTGTGAGAGGGATGTGAGTTTGGGGGTTGTCTGTGTCTGTGTATGAGAGAGACCATGCGTATGAGAGAAGGTCTACGAGGGTGTGAGCATATGTAAGAGTGTGTATAATGTAGTGGGGTCACCTGTACTGTGACTTGAATCCAAGATCCAGGTTGATGCCATCCTCATGGGTACTGAACTTGGCAATCAGCCTTTGTTCACCCATTTTGCATTGTTGCCTGTCCCCAAGTCCGCCTTGGAGGACAATCACCCAAAGAACCAAGGCCGAATGCCCCAGACCTTTGAAGTGCTTCCCAATTGGGACGGAACACCCCTGTCTTGATTGTTGTGCGGTGTCCATTCATCTGTTGTCGTAGTGTCTGCTTGGTCTTGCCAATGTACCATGCCTCGGGACATCCTTGCCTGCAGCGCATGAGATAGACAACATTGACCGAGTCACATGAGTACCTGCGCATACACACTGGATGGTGTCTCCATGGGTAATGGTGGTATCCGTGTCAACACTCTGACACGTCTCGCAGTGGTTGCTGTAACAGGGTTGTACGGTATTGTGATCGATGTTGTCCTGAAGACTGAGCAGTTCGTTCGCAGAGATCTGCCTAGCTTACATGACAGGTACTCACATGACACGGCCAACATTGTCTATCTCATACGCTGCAGGCAAGAATGCCCTGAGGCATGGTACATTGGTACATTGGCAAGACCAAGCAGATACTACGAAAACAGATGAATGAGCACCACACAACAATTCAAAGACAGGGGTGTTCCCTCCCAATTGGGGAGCACTTCAGCGGTCTAGGACATTCGTCCTCGGACCTTCAGGTGACCGTCCTCCAAGGCGGACTTCAGGATAGGCAACATCACAAAGTGGCCGAGCAGAGACTGATTGCAAAGTTCAGTACCCATGGGAATGGCCTCAACCGGGATCTTGGGTTCATGTCACACTACAGGTAACCCCACTACACTATATACACTTACACACACAAACACGAACACACACTCTTACATACTCATACTCACACAGACCTTCTCTCATACACATGCTTTCTCATACACACACACAAACATCCCTCACACTCACACCCATGCACACACCCTCTCACAGGCTTATACTCCATCACATCCACACATACACTTTACCAAGCTTTCATACACACAAGCACACACTCTCTTATGTGCACTCACACACACACACGCACACACTCATTCTCTCTCTCTCTCGCGCGCGCGCGCACACACACACATCAGTCTATGGGGTGAATGTGTATTTGCAGAATTACATTTGCAGATACATTCTATTTTGCTCAAAAAATGCACAATCTGTAGGCAATCAATCTATGTAATATTTTGTAAATTCCACTTTGGAAATAGAACCAGTTTGACTCAAGATTGGGATACAGACTGACCCTGACCTCACACCTTTAATGCATTTTTTTATATAAAACCTTAAGTTAACTTGAGAATGTTACTTAAAAGAAGTTCTGGGATTTACATATTAATTAACTGAAACCTGCAACTTACTCTAAAAGATGAAAGACCTAACAATCCAGGTTTGTTCAATATCATTTCAGTTGCATGACACTGTAATCTTTTGCTATTAATTCTGTATGTTATGATCTTATACTTCACAAACACCTGATGAAGGAGCAGCGCTCCGAAAGCTTGTGCTTTCAAATAAATCTGTTGGACTATAACCTGTTGTTGTATGACTTTTGACAATGCTACAGTGGTGTGCTGTCATTTGCACAAAAATGTTAAAATTTAATATTGTACAGCAGAGCCAGTTAGAGATGAGGAGAATCAATGAACCAATCAGAGCCTATGATTGAGAAAAATGTTGAAAAATAAACAAATAAATCTATTGCAGACCAGTCATACATATTGCTGCTTGTGCTTAAAAATTACTGTTTAGTTAATTATTCCACTGGAACAGAAATGAATGAAACAGAGCAGTGTCATCCTATCTGCATTAAGCAGATCAACATATATTCATGGCATATCTGGTCCATTAGGTCTTCGCATGTGTTGACATTCATCATGGCTGAATGAAAGGGCAAGTTGGCACTTGGTAATAATGGATAATACATGGAAACAGCACTAATCAATACATTTTATATAGCATTCTACAGAAAGGATTATTAACAGCATAGGGTTTTGACAACCTTAGCAAATTACAGTCGCTTGATCTTGTCCTTCTTACTGTTTCAATATGGTGATTCCATGTGATTTTAGCAGATGTAATGACAGACTGCTTACATGCCTGTCCTGTTTACAGAAATGATCCTGGGTGATGGTCGTTGGGCTTTGAGGTCTCTGAGAAGTATACCAAGAATTGCTCCACTTGTAGGAAAGTCAAGACTCTGTCAGGTACTGGTTGGGGATCCTACGGGTGGCTGGGCAATACCGCTCAAATGGGTTCATTGAACAAAGTTCCCACTTCCATCTCCCTTTCATTATCATCCCCTTCCTAGGCCAATAGAACATCACTCCTGCTAATTGGCTACAAATTGGCTTGGTGAAGATATGTTGCACATTGTAAGACCACAGATAAAGTCTGCTATCATGTTTAAGGCAACATACATGTTAGCATCCAGAGTCTGCAAAGTCTTGGTCGTGGCCTGTGGTTGATAGCTTGAAGTTCAATGCAGGTGGTCCCTTTCTCCAAAGCAGATAACATTGCAATATCTCTGTAATTAATATATTACTATTGACCTCCATCTTATCCTCTATTGTAAATTAGGAAGCATCAAGACCTCCTTCCTGATGTGGTGCAGAAAGTATCTTAAAGTACCAGGTCAAAGAAGTGTAAAATTACTGATTCACTTACATTCTGTGTTTAACTTCCACCACCAAGCCCCGCTTCACTCAGTGTTGCCAAGTGTACTCCATCACATTAGTCCTCAAGTGCACTTAGCTTTCAACAGCATCTAGACTTCAATTTCTGATCTCACTTCTTCAATTATACATCTGTTGCTATCATATGCACCAATTCTTGTAAACATCATGTATCCATCTAAAAGTCCCTCAACAAAAGTGTTATATCCATCAAGGGAACATCAGACCTTTAATCATTGGAGTCTATTTTTCACCCTGCAGAGGACAGCAACACACAATACAAGAAAGGGGGAAAGGACGAGAGGAGATCAGCCACAAATTGAGTAACCATGAGAGATAGATCTGCACTGCACTCAATCAGGAATTGACAGATTGGGAACTCACAGATGGCTGCTGACAGAATTTAAAAATATCTCTGACACACATAGTGTCATTATTTCTTCAATGATTAATGAAGAAAATGAGTATAATGACTGTCAAGACACATAGCCCCAATATAAAAACTAATTACTGAAGATGTTGTAGATCTGAAATAAGAATAAAACTGCTGAAAAAGCTCAGCAGGTCAGACAGCATCTGTGGAGAGAAACAGGGCTCATATCTCAGACTCATGATCGGTCATCAAATGAAAATATTATCCCCATTCATGCGTGTGAGTGAATAATGCCTGCTACATAGTTGGAGACGCAAGACAGAAGGAATATTTAATGGTCCAATCAAACTGTCACTGGTGAATATGATCTGATGTACTGATTTTACCTTTGGGATTATTCTCGGCTCTTGTGGTGCAATGGTAATGTCCCCAACTCTGATCCAGGAAGCCCGTGTTCAAGTCTCAGATGTGTGTAGTAATAACTCTGAACAGGTCGATTAGAAAATACCTTACCCTCTGTGACTTCTGTAGACTATCACACACCCTACTCCTGGCACCTGGAATCTAACTTTGTACAAGTATCAGGGTCAAGTCTGGTAATGTGTTTAACTGCCTTGATTTTCCAAAATGATCAGTTTCTGCACGGAAAGAGATGCATATTTTGAATAAGATGTTTTTTTAAATTTTTTAATTGCACTTTTAAGCTGATATCATACAGGCTTAAATTATAGAAGGGACCTGTGACTTGAAAATTAAATATCAGTTTCACTTCAGGAAAAACTTTTTTCATGTAAACATTATAACAATATTAAACATATGAAACCGTCAAGCACGGGTAAATTGTTTCCAGCATCCAGACCGGTGTCATTATAATTGAAGAATAGTTTGGAAACTTTAAGGTTGGAACTGTACTCCCTTGAAAGTTGTTTTAAAGCTTTACAAGAAGCAACATGTGTTTATGTAAATGGAAATACTTGTGTATGGTAATTATTGAATCTTACATTTACTGACACAGAACATTAATACAATTATCAAATGCATAGCTAATTACCTTACTAAACCTCAGCGCCTCATATACCAGTGTTTTATTCTTTGGCAATTAAGAAAATAATAAAATGACTTGCTCTCCTAGTTCAAAGTTTACCAGTTGTATGGCAGAGTTTCATAAATTTAGTGTTGATATAATTAATCTAAGCTATCACACAAACTGAGGCACTCAACTGACCCGAGTACTCTCAGGTTAGGGATAAGAATTAGTCAAGTTTTCTGCTTTATACTGCAACTTCCAGGAGCTGTGTGTGTACTTAAGTAATCAAAGCCGGTCAGAACTTAGTTCTGATGCTTTTTAAAATAAGATAGCCTGACAAATCTCACTATAAAGAATCACTTACAAATATGAACCATTTGGCCCATGTACCCAAGGCACTATCCAAGTATTGAACTCTACTTTGGCAAGGGCCAATTATCTCAGAACAGAAAATAATAGTGAGGATAAGAAAGCAAAACAAGGACAGTTGTTTCCCTATTTAAAACATTTCCTATTTATCACAATGCTTTCATATCAGTAGCACATATCTTCTAATAGCAGAAAGTTAAAATAATAGTAAGAGAAAAAAGCTAACTGCATAAAAAACTAACCTTCATTTTCATATGAACAATATTATACGCACTGATTGAAATTCTATAGGAACCAATAGCTTACAAAGCAATCAATGGCACACACAATTTCAATCATGCCTCAGAATTGCAATTGCTCTACCTGTAGCTGTGAAAGTCACTGCAGTCATGAACCTGTTTGGAACTGGCTCTACACAGACTTCAGGGGGTGATTATGCAGGAGTGTCGTCAGTCAATCATGTCAAATTGCCCACAGGAGGTCACTGATCTAGTTCTAATGACAGCTTATGAATACAGGGCATCACAATACATACTGACACTTGGCTCAGTGGGACAGTCACCTATTCTGTTGGCAATCCCTCTCTCAACTGCTTCATGACTAAAATAAATGCTTTATTTTAACCTCCTCCTTTTGTGTCTTATGAAACCTAATAGTTAAAAGAAATCTTTTTAACAGCAATGGCACTTTTTTTTTTCTGTCTTGTCCACGTCCTTTAATGTTGAGAAATTATTTATTACCTTTCTAACATGTTACATTTCTCTAGCTGCCTGACAAATCTGATCATTTTCTAGCTTCTAAGGTGCAAAACTAACTACTCAAAGGTACAGATTATTATTTCTCACCCTGCAAAACCCAGACGTTTTTTGTTCACTGTTCCATTTTGAGCGTTAGACTGTCAGATAATATTAACTTGAATTGATAAACAAAGACCAAGGATAATTTTTCTGGTACTCGCTGAAGTGCAAAATGGTGAACATGTGACTTCTTGATCATCATATTCCATTTCACAATATAAATGGGCACAAAATCACTGGTTGAGCTGTGCAATTCCTCAAACTCCACTCACTATTCACTGGGAGCACAAGTGGAAGATTCACTTTGTGGTACCAAATTTTAGTCTTTCATTTGCTGGAAAGAGCTATTGGCAACACTTCTTGAATTGGTCATTTTAAATTAATATGAGCAGAAAATGAATGGGGTAATTTTCATTGTGGGCAGATCAGAGAACTGGCAGAAATAATTGGGCTACAACTGTACAGCCTTCATATGAGATCACAAAAACAATTTTGTTCCTCCCTCTCTATCAGCAGAGCCAGGTTCAGTATTCCCCTGGGACTTCTGTTCTATCCTCTTTGGCTTTACAGAGAACTTACTTACATTGTCACTTTCTATGGATTCTCCATTTGATATCAAAATATTTTCAAATGCTGGCAAATGTAAAAAAGATACAACTGTTTCATATTTTTCATCGAGGTTTAACTACTCTTATTAAAGAAAAGCTAAACTCCTGTAGAATGGTCTGGGAAACTGTTTTACTATTTAATTCTAGGGCAGAACTAGTACATAGCACCCTAACAGTACTACATAGCTTTTTTTGTTGAGAGGACTTGCTTTATCTGAGATCTATCAGAAATATTTGCCTTCAGGTTCGTAGTTTGGCACCATTGCTAGTATATAGTACTGGGCTCATTGTATAAGGGTTGCATTATGAGGTGGGAGTGGGTGGTGGCTGTGTGATATTATTGTGAGGCTATTAATCCAGAAACTCAATTATTGCTCTGGTGCCCAAGTTCAAACCCCACCAGGGCAAATGGTGGAAATTAAATTCAATCTAAAAACAAAACCTAGAATCTACTGATGACCATTCTGAATTTTTGGGGAAAACCCAGCTGAGTCAAGGTAATACGCCACCCACACCAGGGAAGGTAATACGCCACCCACACCAGGGAAGGTAATACGCCACCCACACCAAGTCTGGTCTACCTAAGTATCTAGACTCACAGAAATGTGGTTGGCTCTTCACTGCCATCATTCAACACTATATTGATAAATGTTAGCACACTGTTTTGTTTTTGTTGGATTTGGTCGAGCTTCTTTTGGCTAGCTGATCACCAGTTCTTCTTGATTGTACAAAACATTTCAACAGACAGGTTTGCAGCTTCCTTCTTCGTTTTGGATTCTGCTATGACCAGTGACATCTTCTACTGGGTTTTCCTGAACCTGTGGTCAATATTGGGTTGTTATCTAATGAGACTCCTTCAGCCCTCTTGAAGATTTTGAAGCCCAAACATACATACTGGCTTAAAAATTAGAAATGTTGATTGCAAATTACACTGTGTTGCAGTCTAACTTACGCGTTTTTGTGCTCTTGACTGTTAATCAAGCTATGTCATTTACTTTCATCTCTATTGGTTTTAACGTCTGCATTTTCTGTCATGTACCTTGTCTGATACAATAGTGACACTCACACTTGTATAATGGTTAAGGTTAACAAGATATCAATTGACAGAAATATGTTCTGTGAATCCCAAGTCATTGGGATCAACTTTACCTGAGGAATGTCTTGGCTAACTTTATTAAAGGAAATTTCTCAACCATCAACCATATTAGACACTTTGTTGCTTAAGTTCCTTCACTGTGGCTGGGTCAAAATCCTGGAATTCCCTCCTTAATGCCATTGTGGGTGTACCTTTAGCAGATGGGCTGCAGAAATTCAAGAAGGCAACTCACTAGCACCTTATCAAGAGCAACTCAGGATGGTAATAAATGCCAACAATGCCCGCATCCCATGAGAGAATAAAAGTTTCTTTCCTTTTTGTCTCGTTCTTACTGAGAAATACATCTGCACCAAGTGTTTTTATTCTTGTCTTGTATTCTGTATGATCTTTTTCTGACCTTGTTTCCCTGCAGATGTCCTGCATCTCTTTCTATTTCTTCTCAATGGGCTTACTAATTCTTATAACTTTAAAGCCACATGAACTCTATCATTTCAATGCTGCTTATAACTTGCTGTTTTTCAACATTGTATCTATCATTGTTGTTTTAAATTTAATTACACTAGAGCTTGCTAAACTCTTTATAGCATTAACTTTGTTTGCCAGTCCTTTTAAACAATGTGTTGTTAAAGTCCAGCATTAAATAATGCATTAGGGGAAAGTGAGGACTGCAGGTGCTGGAGATCAGAGCTGAAAGTGTGTTGCTGGAAAAGCGCAGCAGGTCAGGCAGCATCCAAGGAGCAGGAGAGTCGACGTTTCGGGCCTGAGCCTTTCTTCAGGAATTCCTGAGCCATTCCTGAAGAAGGGCTCAGGCCCGAAACGTCGACTCTCCTGCTCCTTGGATGCTGCCTGACCTGCTGCACTTTTCCAGCAACACACTTTCAGCTTAAATAATGCAGTGTCAGCTTTAAATTCTATTACTGAATAGACTGTAATGATTTACAGTCTTAGAAATGTCAAAATTCTGTTGTTTTAAAATGTTAGATTCGGTACTGCTTACTGTGTTCCCTTTTTTAAAAAATTATCAAGATGGTGGTTTCCTAACTTCAGCAGCCAACATGGCATTTCCTGGTCCTTCCTACATGATATGGATGGTTTCCTGCCTTTTGTGGCTCAAAATACAACTCACTTCACTGTACATATTTTTCAATAAAGTTCTATCTTTAGTCCTTATAAGTCTTTCAAATGTTAATTGCTGAATTGCAGTGTTTTAAAATCTTGAATTTCTCCTGATATTTCCTCTTCAGATAGTCTTTCATTTGATTTTTCTGAATTTACTCTTTTCCATGTCCAATAAATTCTAAAGGCTTCCCAATTTCACAGTTCCACACTTGTCAGACACTTCCAATGGCCTTTGCAGCTCTAATCTCATGGAGCCTATTTAGGATGATGGAGAAGCTTTCTGTGAGAAGTGAGCATATTCCCCTTTTCTCTGGATGAGTGCAGTCTCAGCAACATTTAAGAGGTTTGACAGTATCCTGGACAAACAGCCTACTTGATTGGCAATCTCTCCATAGCCTTCATCATCAATGCTCAGTGGCAGCAGTTAATCCCACTTACAAAATGTACTGCATTCATTCACCTAGGCTCCTTCAACAATACCTTCCAAACCTCCAATCTCTACCACCTTGAGGGATAAGGGCAGAAGATAAATGGGTTGCCACTGGCAGTAAATTGCCCTCTGAGCTACACACTAACCTGACTTGAAAATCTATAATTGTCCCTTTTCTGTCATTAGGTCAAAATTCTCAAACTGCTTGACAACACTTTGATTAGATTAGATTACTTACAGTGTGGAAACAGGTCCTTCGGTCCAACCAGTCGACACCGACCCACCGAAGCGCAACCCACCCATACCCCTACATTTACCCCTTCACCTAACACTACAGGCAATTTAGCATGGCCAATTCACCTGACCTGCACATCTTTGGCCTGTGGGAGGAAACCGGAGCACCCGGAGGAAACCCACGCAGACACGGGGAGAATGTGCAAACTCCACACAGTCAGTCACCTGAGGCAGGAATTGAACCCGGGTCTCTGACGCTGTGAGGCAGCAGTGCTAACCACTGTGCCACCCACAATACCCACTTTGGGTATTGCTATGCTCCAAGCACTGTGGCAGTTCAAGAGCTCAGCTCTCCATCACCTTCTTCAGGACAATTACGGATAGAAAATAATTGCTGTCCTAGCCAGTTCATCCACATTCTATGAATGGTTGATTTAAAAAAAAACGCCTTTGTACACAGTTCACCTTCTTTTTCTGGATTTTGTGCTGTTTATGGAAAATTGTCCTTTGCTGTTCAGGATATCCAGCTTTGTTCTTCAAGGTTTTTTCGAAGTTATAGTCTGCTTCACTAAGGTCTCTAGCATTTTCTCAATATTTCCCTGCTGTGGCTTCCATAGCTTCTGTCGTCTCCTTCAATAATCTTGTTTCAGCTATTGACTGACTATCTTAAAATGATAACGCTCATAACACTTTTCATCATAAAATCTTTTGTTTGTTTTTTTCTCAATTTTTTTCTCTTATGATGGCAGCTTTTCCATGGAATCAAATCCTAATTTGTGGTATGTGATACTGAGGTAGAGGAAGTTGGGTAGTTTACCGCTGCCAGTCTTCCTTTGTCTAAGACATATCTAATTATCAGTGGTGGAAGATAGACCATTGACAATTCTAAACAAACGAGGCACTTGTTTCAGTTAACAATAAGGTTTATTGCATACAACAATAAATATAACTATCATTACTAGTCAGGCATTAATAAACACTCTCAGAAGCTGTCTACAATGTATTTGTTCTCTCCAGCACTCAAGTCAAACTCAACCACTTTCATCTAAAGAATGTCTAGCATCATCAGATTAGGTGGAGCTAATTCAACATCAACATGAATGCTTTCAAAATCATTATCTTATACAAAACCCCACAGTCTGTCTCTCAGGAATGGATTGGATTATCAGGGCATAATGTAGATATTATACACAACATTATTGTACAATAAATAGACTAAGACTGACATTCATTTAGTAAAAATGCTTTTTAAGGAAGATCAGTTATAACTTACTCTGTTTTAAACATATTATTTAAGCCAATTAAGCATAAACCTGTCATACATTTGAAAGGAAGATTGTAAAACCTAAACAGAATAAAAGGTTCTTTATTTGAATGAGCATTTATAATAGAATGGATGTGTTGATAATACAATAGAAATAAATGAGGATTATATGATAGCCATTACAATTGATGATGACTGATTTGACTATTAATGGGTAGTTTGGAAGGACAGGAAGAAATGAAAAGAAGTTACTTTATCAATATAGCATGAGATCAGTAGAATAATTGAACCCCTCCAGTGTGAAAGCAGGCCATTTGGCCCATTCCAACCCTCCAAAGAGTATCCAACCCAGTCCTGCTAACCTGTATTTCTCATGAAAAATCCACCTAGCCAGCACAAGCCTGGACACGATGGGCAATTTAGGATGGCTATTTCACCTAACCTGCACAACTTTGAATTGAGGGAGGAAAGCACAGACTTGGAGGAAAGCTGTACAGACGTGAGGAGAATGTGCAAACTCCACGCAGCCAGTTGCCCAAGCGTGGTATCAAACCCAGGTCCCTGGTATTGTAAGGCAATAGTGCTAACCACTGAACCACTGTGTATTGCAGTGAGAAATGATCTTGTTTGGATCAAAGGATCAAGATGCAGAATCAGTTTGGGTATATATTTTATACAAAGCAAAGCAAAGATGTTTTGTTGGGAATAGATGGAAGGGTCTAGAGAGGAAAAATATAAATCAAGAAACAATGGGGCAGTTTAACAAATGGGATGGGATTATCGCAATCTATATAATGATTTATTGAATTAAATTGGTAAAAGAAGTCTCACAGATGAATTTATTGAGTGTTTTCAGAACATTTCTAAGAACATAAATTCTGTAACCAACCAGGGAACAGCTTATTTTAGATCTGATCATGTTTAATGAGACACTATTAGTTGTTGACTTTACAGTACAGTATCCTCTAGATAAGAGTGAGAATTTCACATATAGTTTCTGGGCGACATGTTTAGGTCTGAAACTAGTGTCTGAAACTGTAATAAAGCACTGAAGAGTATGAAGATAGTGTTGGTTAAAGTGAAGTGGCAGAGAGGTTAAAGGATAAGGTGAACGAGAAGTGGCAGAGATTTAAAGAATTACTTCATAAATCATAAAAAGATATATTCCAGTGTGAATGAAGGACTCTATGAGAAAGATATGCCACATTTGGCCAATTATGGATATTAAGAATTATATCAAATTTTAGAAAAGATGTACAATGTTGCAAAGAATAATGTTAGGCCACAATACTGGAAAAATTAAGAAATCAGAAAAGGATTGTCATAGTAGTTAAAAATGAGAAAAAAAAAATTCAGCATGGTTGTAAATCGCTACATAACAAAATCAGACAGTAAAAGTTGATATTAGCATTTAAAAAAGCAAGAGAATAGCTAATCTGAGGGATACTCCGTTAAAGGATGAAACTGGGGATTATATCAGGAAACAAATAGCAGATACCATGATCATGTATTCCATTGTGGTATTCACAATAGAAAGCACGATCAGCACATAAGATTCCTAATAATGAAGGGGACAAAATAGAGGGAGGAACTTAAAAAATCATGATTACTAGCAAGTAAAAAGTACTAGAGAGAAGTACAAAGAATGGAGAAAGAAAATGTGCCAGGTAAGGAGGAAACCTTATGAATATTAAGAAAGAGTTAGCAGCACAGCACATTGCAATAAATTTTCTCCTGATACTAAGTGAAGAATCAATTGTTCACCATTCATGCTCCCACCAGAATTGGCCTTCTCAGCCCAGTTTCCTGCAATCAAACAATAGTGAGGTGTTGTAGATGCTGGAAGTGGATGGAAAAGTAGTTAGTTCTGATACAGGAACAAAAACAGTGATAAAGTCCCTCAGTGTGTGATTGGGAAGCCCAGGGAACAAGAAGCATCAGTAGTTTAAGAGGCTAAGCCCTTTTGAAATGATAAGAGTTTGATGGCAGGCCTGTGAGTGTGATGCGGCACAGAAGGTGATGGATGCTTACCCTTGAAGGTCCTAAAAAAACATTATTCCTTTAAACATGGGACACATCACTGACCTGAGCCATTATCTGGGTCCCAGTCTGGCTATGGTGAGTGGCTAGTCTGTTTGGTCATCAGCAGAAAAAAGGACAAGCCTCCTCTCCATCCATCAGCACCTCCAGGTGCTTAACTACAAAGTGGAGAGTGAGCTTTGCTTTCTGGGTTATGTCCTCAATGATAATGTTTAAGCATTGTGTGAGGTCCAGTTCTTGGCTTGCAGTATCTGATATGTTATGCAGGTGGGCTTTACTTGTTATGCTGCTGGTATGAATATGTAAAGTTTTGCAGTGGTGAGTTCTCTGGCCATGCGATTGCCAAAAGAAAGGCTGGTGAAAAATGCATAACAATAAAGTGAAAAACAAAAGATTGTGATGACTCTTACTCAACAAAACACTTTACCTTAAAATGGAAAAATTATAATTTAGGTCTAAATTATACCTAGTTATTTTTTTCATTATTTGAGCAAATATTTCACTGACAACAGGAGTCATTTTTGCATTAGATATTTCAAGTCCCTTAATTATTATCTAAGATGGATCATTAATTTGGAACAAAATCATTTCCCAATTCTGCTCAATGACTCACTCTTCTCAAGTTCCTACCATATGTTGTACCACAAAAAATTGTATTGTAAATGGAAGATCTGAATAACAGTTTAATGATTATGTTTTCAGTAAATAGGGCAGGTTGCTGGCGTAACAAGTGTCCTGACAAATTGCTACTAAAAAAAACTTTCTGATCTAATTTTTTCACCATAACTTTCATTTCAAAAGCTCTCTAGAAATCTGAACTCACTGGTCTGTAATCAAATAGTAGCTTGTTTGTATTAACTGAGACTTCACCTCTAAATTTCAACCATTCTGAAGAAATTTTAATACTGAAGTGATTGTAAAATGCCAACAAGATTGATTCTTATCTCACTTTTTTTTCAGTACAATTTAAGCATTAAGTGCTTTGTAGCACATCAGAAACAATCTTGTGATTGTTTTGCTTTTTTTATTTGAAAACACAGAGCTTTCTTTACAAGAGAGAACCCATGAGCTGAGTGGAAAGGTCGATCTGCAATATTTATGTATGAACATTACATTTAGATCAAGCATTTTGAGACAATAAGAAGTAATTTGCAGATATGGCAGCATAAGATCCAATAAGAATTATAAACAAATGTATCTATTTTAGCTAAAAGAAAACTTGAATCAGTACGTCTGATAAATCCAGGCTTGATAAATATTGTTAATTTGAAACTAAATTTAGTATGTTTGACAGATTATCAAATAGAAATAATTTATGTGTTCAATGTTTAATAGATTTATCCTGATGTGTAAGATAGACATTCATTGAAAATATATATTGCATTGATTTTTGTTTCTTTTGAGAATCATGTCATTCAAACCTGTATAGAGTTTATAGAAATGTCACTTTTATCTATAATTGTAAGGTGCTCTATAGTGCAAGATGTTGCTATCTGGAAGATTATTATCTAAGCGTCACATTTGATTGGAATGGTATTAGTGAAATATCTGTCTTATCTTGTTTGAAATGTTGCATGCAATATAAAAGATTTTAGCAGTTTGTTAGAAGTAATCTCTTTTAATTCCATCCTAATGTGAAAATAAACCTTTTTTTTACTCCTCACACTTAAAAATCATATGAACCTTACAACATAATAATGGAAGAAAGAATATATGTGTGACATTCTGCTGACATTCAATGCACCTAATTCCAATTCTTTCTCTTGCACTATGAAAGAAGCTGTAATTTACTTGCTTGCAAGCAGGACAGGTCACTTTATCATCAAAATCCATTTGCCTCCACATCATGTGTCTGTGTTATTGTCAATGCCTGTCAAAGGACAGACTTGTGCCTCAATCTTCACAATACCGAAATTCTACCCACAGGAGGCTAAATTTGAGTAATTATTCTCATCATTCCATAACTTTACTTATTACCTTGTGAGAAATGATGGTATTCACATTTTGGAAAGTGAGTGTTATACATAGATCATGCTTTTGTATATATTTCATTCTCACTTTATTCATAAGTTGAATTATGTACTGTAACCTATTTAAACCAACCTCATTGATACTCTTACTGAAAACCTTTTTTTATTGGCAACTGCTATGGAATTAACAAACTATAGGTAAATTAAATGTAGTTAATTCTTATTGTTTACTGGCCCTTTTTTTCTCAATAATTAAAGGGAAGTCAGTATATTTCTCAAGTAAGGATTTTGCTACCTTTTCATGCATAGATTAGCTCCAAATATAAGCAAAAGAAGAAATTAGAACCCCAGTGATTTGTGAAAGATAAAAGAATATTGAAAAAAGAGGAATTGACAGAAATCAGCATGAAAAGAAAAATTGTGTTAAATGAACACAAGAAGATTAGCACCAAATATGTATCCAGGCCAAAAATGATTTCTATCCAATAGAAAAGAATTGCAATTGTGATTAATAATATGTCACAATATTGGCTAAAGATGTTCAAATCCTTTTACCTTACACGTTGATTTTCCAAGAGTCAAGACCAATCCTGAGGAAATGGCTTCAATTAAAACTATCTCTATACACTGGAAACATGTCATTGGCATATGTAATTGCTGTATTTTGTTTTTGATTAAAATGATTAGATATCTCTGAAATTTGGGGGAGATTCAATGCTTAGAAAGTGTACAGGATTGAATGTTGAAATGTTAAATAGATATATTAAGAATCCCTTTGTCAAAATGAAGATATCGTTTGTTCAAAGTTTGAACAGTTACATAACCAATTCTACCCAAGAACTGCTTTGTTTTATCTTTTATTTCTCCAACAGCATTATTTTTTGAATCACAAATGTATCAGCTGTGTAATTATTCAATTTGACCAACATTTTAACTCCTCACTTCAAGAGTAGTAAGATTTACAGTCTTGGGTGAGATCATATAGAACCATTGGACCGAGATTTTACTGACCCTCTGAATGTAGGCGAAGAGGCCAAACTGCGATTTCTACTTATCAGCACAATGGGGCTACTTCCCACCCTGATGGCATTTTATAGGCAATAGAAGAAACTAAGGCTGTGAAAAGGTACTGGAGGTTTCACAGCAGCTCCCATGGAAGTAAGAGGGAAATAGGGTAGTGGAGGTGGGAAGGGGGTTGGTCGAAGACACATCTTTTACCACTCCCTGGCCTTGGAAATAATTGTTGTTACCAATTGAGCTTTTGAGTTGGAAGCTTTGAGTTAGATGGTGTTAAATTCAAGGTGCACACACTGAGTTATTGCTGCACACCAGAAATACTGTAATTTGAATGTAACAGTTCGAGCAAGATCCCATCTGCCCACTGAAGTGGGTGAAATATTCTCAAAGCCTATGCAGAGAATACAAAGCAAGTGACTGTCCCAGTGTCATAGGCAACAATTTCTCCTCTAATTACAACACCAAAACCATTTAAGTTCATCACCCATCAGCTTGTGATAAAAGCGCTGTATTCTTAAATACTATAATTTTAGAAATAAAAATGACATGAATGAAAAATATGACTTAAATAGGCATGCTCCCTAGAGATTGATTTTCAGCACTTGTGGATCAAGGTGAATAAAGATGAATAAACAGAACTTTGCTGCAGTCCTCATTAATGACTCTTCAGCTTGATTGGCCAAGGAGATATGCAGTTTCTCATTTGGTTCACTCAGACCCCAGTTGCTTTGAGGGGTAGGAGGGCAAGTAATTTGGGTGCCTGCTGTCAAAACACATGAAAGGTTTGTGACTAAGTACATGTCATGCTCACATCAAAATCTGGACCATTATGTTCACTCAGTGATGCAACTGGTAAGTATGTACAGTTGAAGAAAATCAATTTGCTCATATATTGCATCATCATTAAAAAGGAAAAACTAAAAAGAGCAAAGCAGGAACTTAGCAGAACCATCACAAATATCAAAGATGGTTCTTCCCAAGTTTGATTTCTTGCCCAAAGTATGTGATTAATTATTTAGGCTGCAAATAAAAGCGAACATAAGAATTAAACTGGAGTATTAGATTACAAATGCTAAAATCATGCCATCTTAATTACCAAGAAAAATCATTTCTTTTTCTTAACTAACATTATGCTTACTCCTGGAATTCTGATATTATGCATTATTCAATATTATTTGAATATTATGAATCCTGAATTCCCTCCCCAATGAGATGGACTGCAGCTCGCCACCACCTTCTCAAGGACAACTAGAGTCAGGCAATAAAAGCTGACAACTTGGTGATCAGAAAAGTTCAAGATTTATCATTTATGGTTTATTATTTAGAATTTATGGAGAGAGGTATTTATGAGAGGAGAACATTAAAATGGTCACCACTTCTAGCAGGGAAGAACAGAGAATTCCATTGTATTTGTGTTGTTAATAGTTTTTATTTTAAAAAAAGTTATGGCAAAACTGATAACTATCGCATCCTGAAATGTTTCCTTGGCAATTGCTATGACATTAATTGAATTTTCTACCCTGTGAAGTTCCACAGACATTTTCAATAGAAACTTTAAATTAGTTTTCAATGGATATCCCTGAGATAGGACTATTCAATTTAAACAGCAACCATCATAGTTTTCAAATAGCACCATTACACCATTATTCATAGCAGGATGACTCAGTGATTGCCCTATTATAGAATGCATCAAAGCTTAAACCTGTGTGGTTTGTAATATTGGGTTGTATTTTACCAAACATTAGCTAAGAATCAATTTCAGGGAGTTTCTTGGAAGGCATCCCTCAGAAAGAAGAAGAGGTTTTCTCACACTTGTCTTTGCATTAGCTACATACAATGGTACCCCACTTACGCTATCAGAAGTTCAGTGATGGAGGATGACCTCGTCACTGCTGGAACATTTTAAAGGCCACTTGTGCACCAGGTGACATGCTGCCAACCAGGGAGGTCCTCTTCACTATGTTTGTAGTGGGAAGGGGAATGAAAAAGAATCACATCTTATGGCACATAGGTGGCACAACTAACACTTCATTGCAAATATAAGCTCACATTTGCAATTGTATTTTACATCATCACCCATCCTATCAACATCACTTTAATTGCAGCTATAAGAACCAAGCTACACAGCTTACACATTGTCACCCCATCTTGGAATTTTGTCCAATGGAGTGCTACTCTTTCCCTAAAATACAGGGTAATAAAATATCTTCTCATTGTTCAAAGTGGAAGCAACACATATTGAAATGCCTTCTCTTGTTAGAAAATGTTCACTTTTTGTTCAATTATAACAAAAGTGAAGAACAAACTATCAAATGGAAGCTGCCTTTCCTTCTGTGAACAGATGGAGACCACTTGCATTTTGAGCAGTAATAAATTTACAATCAATGAATGATTACGGCAAACAGCTATCTTCTATTGGTATTGGGGTCAGTTAAGCCTTGTCTGAATTATAGAGCGGTGTAGTGTCAGGCACTATCATGCTTAATGCAGTTTTATCCTGCTCAAAACTCTCATCTTCCTTCTCAGAAGACTTTTGTTATTCTCCCAACTCTTGAGCAGCCATCCTCTTTTCCTGCTCCAATACTGCTGTACATGGCATGCTGGGATTATACAGAGGGTTTTGTCTGAACTATTCCTCAAGGCCCCCAGATCAATCCAAATATCAGATCTTCAACTCTAGTACTCATATTTTTTACTCCATGACGGTCTTGGTTGGAGACTAGGTTTCATTTGTACTTATGCTTAGCTTCAGTCAAGGGGTTGTGTAAAAAAATCATCAGCAATGGTTGCAGAGGTTAGCCCTTGTCTCTGAGTAACCATCCTTGTAAGGCACAGACGCTAGACATGAGGCAAGTATATAGAGTTCTCAAAGGTATAGGCGTTATGGCAATTCCCAGTTTACCTGACGCAGACTCCTCAGATGTGGTACCGGTGATCACTGAATGAAAGGTTTTTCTTAAATCACAAAATCGAACGAATGATATGCTTTTATGTTGGTGAAGTCTGTTGCATTATGGTATCACACTCTCAGCACGGTGTATGTGTAGTCTATAGTGCACTACACTGGGGGAAGCCAGTTATGCTAGCAAAGCCTACAGGCCAGATTGTGTCACTGACATTGTCATGGAGAAAAGGGATACGTGCTCTGATCCTGCAGAAACTGCATCAATAACGTTAGTGGTTCAGGAATTCTACCATTGAATGAAAGTGAGCATTGATATGAAAACAACCTTGTGTCAAAAGTAAAGAACAAAATAGGAATTGGAAGAAAGAGAAAGAAAGTAAATAATTGAATGCTGTGATCCAGACTTATGCTGTCAAATTGTATTTTTTTAGAGGCATAGAGTCATTGAGATGCACAGCATGGAAACAGACTCTTCAGTTCAACCCGTCCATGTGAACAAATATCCCAATCCGATCTAGTCCCACTTGCCAGCACCCGGCCCATATCGCTCCAAACCCTTCCTATTCATATACCCATCCAAATGCCTTTTAAGTGTTGCAATTGTACCAGCCTCCACTACATCCTCTGGCAGCTCATTCCATACATGTACCACCCTCTGCATGAAAAGGTTGCCCCATAGGTCCCTTTTATATCTTTCCCCTCTCACCTTAAACCTATGCCCTTTAGTTCTGGATGCCCCAACCCCAGGGAATAATTTTGTCTATTTATCCTATCCATGCCCCTCATAATTTTGTAAACATCCATAAGGTCATCCCTCAGCCTCCAACACTCCAGGGAAAACAGCGCCAGCCTGTTCAGCCTCTCCCCATAGCTCAAATCCCCCAATCCTGGCAACATTCTTGGAAATCTTTTCTGAACCCTTTCAAGTTTCACAACATCTTTCTGATAGGAAGAAGACCAGAATTCACACAATATTCCAACAGTGGCCTAACTAATGTCCCATACAGCCGCAACATGACCTCCCAACTCCTGTACTCAATTCTCTGACCAATAAAAGAAAGCATACCAAACGCCTTCTTCACTATCTTATCTACCTGCGACTCCACTTTCAAGGAGCTATGAACCTGCACTCCAAGGTATCTTTGTTCAGCAACACTCCCTAGGACCTTACCATTAAGTGTATAAGTCCTGCTAAGATTTGCTTTCCCAAAATGCAGCACCTTGCATTTATCTGAATTAAATTCCATCTGCAACTTCTCAGCCCATTGGCCCATCTGATCAAGATCCTGTTGTAATCTGAAGTAACCCTCTTCGCTGTCCACTACACCTTCAATTTTGGTGTCATCTGCAAACTTGCTAACTGTACCTCTTACGTTCGCATCCAAATCATTTATGTAAAGGACCTCTACAAAGGGTCGAGGACCCAGCACTGATTCTTGTGGCTCTCCGCTGTCACAGTCTGAAAAACAACCCTCCACCACCACCCTCTGTCTTTTACCTTTGAGCCAGTTCTGTATACAATGGCTAGTTCTCCCTTTATTCCATGAGATCTAACCTTGCTAACCAACCTCCCATGGTGAATCTTGTCGAATGCCTTGCTAAAATCCTTATAGATCACATTTACCACTCTGCCCTCATCAATCCTCTTTGTTACTTCTTCAAGAACCTCAATCAAGTTTGCGAGACATGATTTCCCATGCACAAAGCCATGTTGACTATCCCTAATCAGTCCTTGCCTTTCCTAATACATGTACATCCTGCCCATCAGGATTCCCTCCAACAACCTGCCCACCACCGAGGCCAGGCTCACTGGTTGATAGTTCCCTGGCTTGTCCTTACCACCCTTTTTAAACAGTGGCACCACGTTAGCCAACCTCCAGTCTTCTGGTACCTCACCTGTGACTATTGACGATGCAAATACCTCAACAAGATGCCCAGCAATCACTTCTCTAGCTTTCCACAGACTTCTAGGCTGGTCAGGTCCTGGGGAGTTATCCATCTTTATGTGTTTCAAGACATCCAGCACTTCCTCCTCTGTAATATGGACATTTTGCAAAGTGTCACCATCTATTTCCCTACAGTCTATATCTTCCATATCTTTTTCCACAGTAAATACTGATGCAAAACGCTCAGTTAATATCTCCCCCATTTTCTGCGGCTCCATACAAAGGCTGCCTTGCTACCTTTGAGGGGCCCTATTTTTTCCCAGTTACCCTTTTGTCCTTAATGTATTTGTAAAAACCCTTTGGATTCTCCTTAACTCTATTTGCCAAAGCTATTTCATGTCCCCTTTTTGCCCTCCTGATTTCCCTCTTAAGTATACTGCTACTGCCTTTATACTCTTCTAAGGATTCACTTGATCCATCCTGTCTGTACCTGACATATGCTTCCTTCTTTTTCTTAACCAAACCTTCAATTTCTTCAGTCATCCAGCATTCCCTATGCCTACCAGCCTTTCCTTTCACCCTAACAGGAGTATAATTTCTCTGGATTCTCATTACCTCATTTCTGAAGGCTTCCCATTTTCTTTTTTTTTCTCTTTTTGTGACTGTGATATCTATTACTTGTCTACCTTTGTCTATTTGTGAAGGTGCGGGTAGGGAGATAGGATTATGAAGGAATAGAGTCTAAGTTAAAGAATCATAAGATAGCACTTTATATTTCCTAATTGCCAATGGCTTGTGATAAGCAGTTATGAATTTGTCAGGCAGCATGTAATTGAGCATCTGGAAACCCAGTGAAGTGTTTTTTTTAACTTGTGTTTATCAGTTAGGTAAGTTGGGAGTTTAAATTGTTTCAAGATTAGAATGGTGCTGGGAAAGCACAGCAGGTCAGGCAGCATCTGAGAAGCAGAAAAATCGAATCCTGATGAAGGGCTCCTGCCTGAAACGTCGATTTTTCTGCTCCTTGGATGATGCCTGACCTGCCGTGCTTTTCCAGCACCACTCTAATCTTGATTCTAATCTCCAGCATCTGCAGTCCTCAGTTTCGCCTGATTTAAATTGTTGGACTAAATCTTTTCATGTTTGTGATGACTCAATAGTTGGCCTTAATTTCCAGTGCACTACCCTAGTGAATTGTGACACAATCTCTGTTTTAAATGGGTGACCTCTGATTTTTATACAATGTCCTGAGTTCTAGATACTCCCATCAGGGGAAGCATCATCTCCATATCTATCCTGTCAAAACCCTTCATGGATGTATATGTTTCAATTAAATCACCTTTTCATCATCTAAGCAAATGTTTACAAGCCTAACCTCGCCAACATTTCATCATAAGACAATCTGCCCATTCCAGGTATTGGCCGAGCAAACCTTCTCTGAACTGCCTCCATCTGCGTCTGCACGGTACTCCAGATACGGTCTTACCAGTCTCCTGTAACCTCCATGACTTCCATAACATTTTCAATTTCCCTCATGACAAATGATAAGATGTGATTCACTTCCAATTTCTTTGGTGTGCTTTCATTCTAAACCTTTGCAATTCATGCATCTCAGAACTCTTCAATCTTTGACTGTTTAGAGAATATGCTTCTTTTACATTCTTCCTGCCAAAAGAGCACTACTTTAACAATGATACAAATAATCCTCATTATCAAATTGTTGAGTATCATAGCATTTGTCTTGGTGAATTAAAAGGTAGGCAGGAATGGAATGCCATGTGATATACAATATGTTATAACATCAGTGAATATGAGACTTTCTATTTGTAGGAACACTAATTTATGAGAAGTGGATAGGATTGCAAGATCTAAAAATATTTTCAATGCAGTTCCATGGTGCTATAAAAGAGGACCCTTGGAACAAAAGAGATTCAGCATTACTGAAAGAGGGGATTTACAGCAATTGAACTATCCTTTGATGAGTCACAGTTCTGGGTACAACTCAGATTTCAGCAGCTATTTTCCTAGATATAGGCAAGATTGCAGTTTCAGGTTGAAGTGACTGGTTGAAAGCAATTATATGTTACCTGGCAAATTCACAAGCTCGATGTGTAGGGCAAAGTGGATCAACACAGGAGATGGTATTTGGGAAAGGCAGGAATGTACCATTCCTAGTCATAGAAGTCCTACAATGCAGAAATAAGCCATTTGGCCCATCAAATCTGTGCCGACCTCCAATGAGCATCCCACCCACAGCCAGCCCCCTATCCTATCCCCATAACATCACATTTAGCATGACTCATTCACCTAGGCTGCACACCACAGAATAATTAGCTAGGCCATTCCACCCCACCTGAACATTTTTGGACTGTGGGAGGAAACCTACACAGACAGGGCAAGCTCCACACTGAATCACTGAAGGCTGGAATCGAGCCCAGATCCCTGAGGCAGCAATGCTAACCATTGAGCCACCGTGCCGTCCGTCCACAGCATTCATCACTATTGGTCTGAATTAGTGTTATTACTCAGACAAATAGCTATCATCTCCTAAACCAACAGCCATCATCTCTGTTTGCAAATATCTAGTGAATTGTTAATGTGTTTTGTCATACAATTTATATACTGAGGAATCAAAGTTTACCAGTAGAAATTGCATAAATGCAAATAAAGCATTTGAAAGCTCATGCACTTAAAAGATCTGTGTCATTTTACTTAAACAGGTCAATTGCTCATAAAGAAAGATAACTAAATACTGGGCTTTAGCAATTGCCAGAATGACTACAGCAGATGGCAGTTCAGAAGGTTGTTTATGCTTGTTTAATTGGATCCTAATAGAAGCAATGAGCTATAAAGCAAGAGGTAAGCTATTTGGTGAAGATGTGGTGTCTGCAAACTTTTCAGTAATGACAAATCAGAGGTATCAGACTTAAATTATCTTAAATGCATTCAGAAATCCTTAATTTCAGTTTAAGGATCTCTTGCAGAAGACTATATTATCTTGGATATGGGTGGAGCTTTAGAAGGTTCTCTGGTTTCAATTTATCCAAGTATTTGCAAAGAGAAGCAAGTTGTAGTTTCAGGCCAGGAGAGTGCTGAAGTAGAATCAGTTGCCAGTCAGCACAAGTATTAGCTGATACCAGGCAGTTAGGACTCTTGAGAAGTCCCATGGAATGCTGTGTCAAAGTCATGTAAAAGACTAAGGAGCCCAATCCAGTTAAGAGTGGGGTCAAGAAAGCCTTGATATGGCTGAAAAAGATTAGAGCTTAAAGAAATTCAGCAGCAGCTAGCTCTTTAATGGAAGTTGAAATTGTGTTGGTACTTCACATTTGGTAGCAGTCTTGGGAGTCCTAAGGCTCTGGCCTCAGGAGAAGACATTGAACTACGGAGATATAAGCAGGCTTTGAGTTAGCCTGAGACAGAGATGTCTTTGAAGGAGTTCTGAGACTAGATCTTTGAAAATGAAAAATTGGAACAGTTGAAAAGGAGTCAAAGTTTCGTGAGATTTTCTGACACACAGCATCATTAAATGTGGGAGAGACCTGTCTTAACTGCAACAACCTGCAATCTGCAGGGTGTTTAATTATAGTTTGCCTGGAATCCATATTTAACTTATATTAATCCTGAATGTCAGAATATGAGTTGTATATAATACATATAAAATTTTACTTTTCTAACTTCATATAGTAAAGCTCTGATGAAGAGTCAACTAGACTCGAAAGATTGGTGTCTCCCATGGATGCTGTCTGACATGCTGTGATTTCCAGTATTTGTTGTTTTCTGTACAGATTTCACCATCTGCAATAGTTTGCTACTACAGTAAAGTTTGATTTTGTTGTTCTGAAGAAGAATTATGGTCTTGAAACATTAACTCATTTTTGCTCCACAGATGCTGCCAAACCTGGAATCCCTACATTCTTTATCATAGAATCCCTAAAGTGTGGAATCAGGCCCTTCTGCTCAGCAAGTATAGCAATACAGCTGTGCTGAGGGAGGATATTCCCGGAAATACATCCAGGGAAGTTATTTGGGTGGAACTGAGAAATAAGAAAGAGATGATCACCTTATTGGGATTGTATTATAGACCCCCTAATAGTCAGAGGGAAATTGAGAAACAAACTGTAAGGAGATCTCAGCTATCTGTAAAAATAATGGGGTGATTATGGTAGGGAATTTTAACCTTCCAAACATAGACTGGGACTGGCATAGCGTTAAGGGTTTAGATGGAGAGGAATTTGTTAAGTGTGTACAAGACAATTTTCTGATTCAGTGTGTGGATCTACCTACTAGAGAAGGTGCAAAACTTGACCTACTCTTGGGAAATAAGACAGGGCAGGTGACTGATGTGTCAGTGGGGGAGCCCTTTGGGGCCAGCGTCCATAATTCTATTAGATTTACAGTAATGATGGAAAGGGAGGACCAAATCTAAAAGTTGAAGTTCTAAATTAGAGAAAGGCTCATTTTGATGGTATTAGGCAAGAACTTTCAAAAGCTGTTTGGGGACAGATGTTCACAGGTAAAGGGATGCCTGCAAAATGGGAAGCCTTCAGAAATGAGATAACGAGAATTAGAGAAAGTATATTCTTGTTGGGGTGAAAGGAAAGGCTGATAGGTACAGGGAATGCTGGATGACTAAAGAAATTGAGGGTTTGGTTCAGAAAAAGAAGGAAGCATATGTAAGGTATAGACAGGATAGATCGGGTGAATCCTTAGAAGAGTATAAAGGAGATTGGAGCATTCTTAAGAGGGAAATCAGGAGGGTAAAAAAGGGCCATGAGATAGCTTTGGCAAATAGAATTAAGGAGAATTCAAAGAGTTTTTTTAACAAATACATTAAGGGCAAAAGGGTAACTAGGGAGAGAATAGGATCCCTTAAAGACCAACAAGGCGGCCTTTGTGTGGAGCCGCAGAAAATGGGGGAGATAGTAAATCAGTATTTTGCATCAGTATTTACTGTGGAAAAGGATATGAAAGATATGGACTGTAGGGAAATAGATCGTGACATCTTACAAAATGTCCATATTACAGAGGAGGAAGTGTTGGATGTCTTGAAACGGGTAAAGGTGGATAAATCCCCAAGACCTGATCAGGTGTACCCCAGATCTCTGTGGGAAGATAGAGAAGTGATTGCTGGGCCTCTTGTTGAGATATTTATATCATCGACAGTCACAGGTGAGGTGCTGGTAGACTGGAGGTTGGCTAATGTGGTGCCACTGTTTAAGAAGGGTGGTAAGGACAACCAGGGAACTATAGACCAGTGAGCCTGACATCGGTGGTGGGCAAATTGTTGGAGAGAATCCTGAGGGACAGGATGTACATGTAATTCGAAAGGCAAGGACTGATTAGGGATAGTCAGCATGGCTTTGTGCATGGGAAATCATGTTTCACAAACTTAATTGAGGGTTTTGAAGAAGTAACAAAGAGGATTGATGAGGGCAGAGTTGTAGATGTGATCTATATGGACTTCAGTAAGGCGTTTGACAAAGTTGTCCATGGGAGTCTGGTTAGCAAGGTTAGATCTCACGGAATAAAGGGAGAACTAGCCATTTGGATACAGAACTGGCTCAAAGGTAGAAGACAGAGGGTGGTGGTAGAGGGTTGTTTTTCAGACTGGAGGCCTGTGACCAGTGGAGTGCCACAAGGATCAGTGCTAGATCTTCTACTTCTTGTCATTTACATAAATGATTTGGATGTGAGCATAAGAGGTACAGTTAGTAAGTTTGCAGATGACACCAAAATTGGAGGTGTCGTGGACAATGAAGACTTTTACCTCAGATTGCAACAGGATCTTGATCAGATGGGTCAATGGGCTGAGAAATGGCAGATAGAATTTAATTCCGATAAATGCAAGGTGCTGCATTTTGGGAAAGCAAATCATAGCAGGACTTCTACACTGAATGGTAAGGTCCTAGGGAGTGTTGCTGAACAAAGAGACCTTGGAGTGCAGGTTCATAGCTCCTTGAAAGTGGAGTCACTGGTAGACAGGATAGTGAAGAAGGCATTAGGTACGCTTTCTTTTATTGGTCAGAGAATTGAGTACGGGAGTTGGGAGGTCATGTTGCGGCTGTACAGGACTTTGGTTGGGCCACTGTTGGAATATTGCGTATGATTCTGGTCTCCTTCCTATCGGAAAGATGTTGTGAAACTTGAAAGGGTTCAGAAAAGATTTACAAGGATGTTGCCAGGGTTGGAGGATTTGAGCTATAGGGAGAGGCTGAACATCTGGGCCTGTTTTCCCTGGAGCGTCGGAAGCTGAGAGGTGACTTTATAGAGGTTTACAAAATTGAGGGGCATGGATAGGATAAATAGACAAAGTCTTTTCCTTGGGGTTGGGGTGTCCAGAATTAGAGGGCATAGGTTTAGGGTGAGAGGGGAAAGATATAAAAGAGACCTACGGGGCAACATTTTCATGCAGAGGGTGGTATGTGTACGGAATGAGCTGCCAGAGGAAGTGGTGGAGGCTGATACAGTTGCAACATTTAAGAGGTATTTGGATGGGTATACGAATAGGAAGTGTTTGGAGGGATATGGGCCGGGTGATGGCAGGTGGGGCTAGATTGGGTTGGGATATCTGGTTGGCATGGACAGGTTGGACTGAAGGGTCTGTTTCCATGCTGTACATCTCTATGACTCTAAGTCTACACTGAACGTCCGAAGAGTAACCCACCCAGACCCATTCCCTTACATTTACCCCTGACTCATGCACCTAACACACTATGGGCAATTTAGCAATGCCATTTCACCTAACCTGCATATCTTTAGATTGTGGGAGGAAACCCACACAGACACAGGGTGAATGTGCAAACTCCACACAGATAGTCACCCGAGGCTGGAATCAAACCCAGGTCCCTGGCACTGTGAGGCAGAAGTGCTAGCCACTGAACCACCATGTTCTTCTATTAGTTTCTCAAGAAAAATGTGTTTTTGTTTCAGATTTCCAGCATTTTCAGTTCTTTGTTTTGTTTCAATTTGTCTGTCTCACCCACGTTCAGAAAATAATACCTTCTGACCAACACCAAAACCAAGACCGAGATAAACAATCCTTATCTATCCTGCCTGTAGTTCACATTTAATGAAGCAAGCAGAAAACTCTAACCAGTAGAATTTCGCAGATCAGACAACGGTCAGCATTCTTCTCGAAGCTAACAGTAGTGCAGGAATGGCAGGTGGTGTTGTTCCCTATGGAGAGTAAGTAAAGAACCTACTTTGCAACAGCACAAACCTTGGTGAGATAGCCGTTGGTTTTTTGTGTTGTTTGTGATGGTTAACAGTACAAGAAATATTCATCAGATTGATCACTGGAATGTGAGAACTATCCAGTTGAGAGAAATTGAGTCAATTTTGTGTTTCTAGAAGATTGAGAAATGATGGATTTAGAGGATTGAGAAGTGACCTCATTGAGACAAACAAGATTCTGAAGTTGTTTGACAAGGTAGACACGAAGATGTTGCTTCTTTTGGCCAGAGTTGACTAGAATACAACAACATAGCCTGAGAGAAAAAAATATAGGTCACCCATTCAGGACTGAGATTGAGAATTATCTTCAGCTGAAGTGTATGAACCTTTGGAACTCTCAATCCCATAAGCTTGTATCTGTTTAATCTTAGAATATATTCAACCTTGACATCGATAGATTTTTGATCTTTCAGAGAATCAAGGTACTGTGTGGGTGAGCGTAGTTGAGGTATAAGATCAAGCATGATAATATTCAATAGTGTTGCTGGCCTGAGGGCCCCAGAGGCCTCCTCCTACTTCTGTTTCTAATGCTTTTATATTCTTATATTTTCCGCTGCAAATTCTTTGACACCATCAATCATTCCCTGTTTGCTTACTGCTTTTCTGTCTATCAGTTTACCTCCTTATTCTTCCCTAAAGCAATTACTATACTTGTCATATTACACGTCCTTGAATACTGTGAAATTTCAAAAAGTAACAGAAATTGATTCATTACACATAGAAAACTTTGTTCACAAACTTTCCCATTTCTCTTAAAATACTCCTCAGCCCAAAGAGATGGATTTATAAAAACCAAAAGAACTGCAGATGTTATAAATCAGAAACAAAAACAGAAGTTGCTGGAAAAGCTCAACAGGTCTGGCAGAATTTGTGGAGAGAAATCAGAGTTCACATTTCGGGCCGAATGACCCTTCCTCAGAACTGATGAATTTGTATTGTATAGATTGAATGATGATATCTTTAATGACAGGCAGTGTAATTGAAAGACAAGGACAAGAGTAGACCATTCTAAATCATGGTTGACCAACTCCTCAATGCCATTTTTTAGCACCATCTCCAAACCACTCAGTCATTAGTCTCCAAAAACTTATTGATTTCTTGATCCTACTCATTGATTGATCTTATACATTCCTTGGGATAGAAAATTCCAAGGTTTCACTTCTCTCTGAGTAAATAAATTCCTCCTCATGTCAGCCTTAATTGTCCTTTATAAATAGTAATAAATTAATAATAAATTGTCCTTTATTCTGGTTCTAGAACCACCAGCTGGAAGAAACATCCTGCTATGCTCTATATGAATTTTGTCAGTGTCGATGAGATCGTCTCTCATTCTTCATAGCTCTAGACTATGTGAGCTACCCAATGTCTTCAATCTCTCCTAATAAGGCGATCTCAACATCCAAGGATTTATTTGTTGAACCTCCCATTGTACTCCCTCTATTGTATATCCTTCCTCAGACAAAAAAGGCTCAAACTGTACACAATACTCTGGGTGCCATCTCTCCAAGGCGCTATACAACTGCAGCAAGAGATCTTCACTTCTGTTCTCAAATCCCCTTGAAACGAATGCCAACATATTTTGTGCCTTTCTAATTGCCTTTTGCATCGGTACACCCGTTTTTAATGTCTCATGGACTAGGACATCATCATCTCCTTGGACAGTTGCATTTCACAAAATCTTACAATTTAAGAAATGATCAGCCCTCCTGCTTTATTTTCAGTCTGCCATGTTTTAGCCCGTTCACTTCACCTGAACAAGTCCTCTTGAAGTCTCCTTGCACCCTTCTCACAATCTACATTACTGTCTAATTTGAGCAAGAAGCAAAAGCAACAGAGAATTATAAAATAATTTGAGAAAACAAGAGGAAATATGAATATTAACTCAATGAAAGCTTGTGTTATGAAGTTCCCCACAGACTATTATAACTGTTAGAGAAGCACAGATCTGTTGCAACTATTACTTATCAGTTAGTAGTTTACAACAACATATCTGAAATCCATAGTGAACAATTTATGTGCACTGGTGCTGAAATAGCCTTATGTTTGTAACAGCTGTTTGATATTTAAGACTTGACAAGATAAGTATAGTTAATAACAACTTTCAACATGTTAAATATGCAAGGTATGCCTTAAAATTAATTGTCATAATTTTCTTTTTTAAAAACTGGCCTGGCTTGTTCAATATTCTTCAGCAACCACTTCAGTTGCAAAACTTGCCAAAGAAATTTTAGATTTATGAAAATAACAAGTTTTTTTTAACATGATTTGGAAATGCTGGTGTTGGACTGGAATATACAAAGTTAAAAACCACATAACACCAGGTTACAGTTCAACAGGTTTATTTGGAAGCACTAGCTTTCAGAGCACTGATCCTTCATCAAGTGATGTAGTCCACAATCACCAGATGAAGGAACAGCTCTCCGAAAGCTAATGCTTCCAAATAAACCTGTTGGACTGTAACCTGATGTTTTTTGATTTTTAACTTTTTTTTACATGTTCTCTTGAAACCAGAAGTATTCATCATCTAGATTGTATAGTCCTGCAAGGTTCTACAACTCGCAGCCATGTATTCACCTACTCCTGTAAACAACTGTTACTCATCTAAACCCCCAAACCAACTGAATCTTTTGATGTTGGTGAACCAAATGTCTCAAGTTTAAACAGGTAGAAGGATAGAGGCTGGACTGGCTTGGTCAGAATATTTATTGTCACCAGGCTAAGGCATGGGATTCATTACTATTTCTGACTATTCAAATGTTGTCCATCAGGTCACTGCTCAGCTTGTGTGTAGTTCAACAAGTCAGCACAAAGATTCTCTCAGTTGTTCCTGTAGTAGTCATTTATTTGAAACAATGATACTGTTTCTCCCTCCACAAATGCTGACTGACATGCTGAACATTTCCAATATTTTCTGTTCTCATTAATGAGCATCAGGTCCTTGCTTTGATTTTATTCTTTTCTTCCCTACAAGGAGAAATTGAGCCTTTAATCATGCTCTGAAATGCACAAAACTATAACAAGCTCCAATGGACATCACATGGTGTAATTTAACACAAATTATCATGCTTGGGTAGTCAAGCATTCAAGTGATCACAATTTGCCAAATTTATGCCTTCAAACATTTGGGAACCAAATTCAGCTTCCTACAGATTATAGTGTAAACAAAAATAAACAAATATTGTGTATGTTATTTCACTCACCCAGCAGCTTCCCCACCCCTTCCATTTCAGTTGGCATGCTGTCCTCCCTTCCGATCTTTCTTCAGTATATCTATGCTAACTCTGCCAGGATGACCTCTATGTTTTCTCCAAAGTCACCAGTTCTGTGGGGGAAAAAAAGGAATGCCCCCCTGAGAGAAATGGCAGGTGGGAAGGTGATCGACAAGTAGTCAACAACATGAAAGAGTCAACACAGGAGCAATTTACCAGTCTCTATGGGGATTGTAGCAGTGCAAATCTCAGTCTCCTTCGTGCTGTGAGAAAGTTTTAAAAAAAGACTACTGTTATATGAAAAGTACACCTGGGAATCTGGCAAGTACTGCAGGGAACAAGAAAAGCCAATCAACATCGATAATCGTCACAGTAGGGAAATCACTATCTTTCAGGTTCTCAACTTTATTTCAGAATATTGTTTTTTTAAAAGTTTGCTATATTAGCTGACTGGGCTATACTTTTTGTGGAAAATTTCTCATATGCCTAATGATTTCATTCTAGAATGTTGGTTTGTCGATAAGGCAAATCTGCACTAGTTCCAATCTTGTTTGCTTATTTAATAACAGAACTTTAGGGAAATAAGAATCATGTTACTTCCTGCCTACCTGCCAAGCAAATGCACAAGGGAGAAAGGAATTGCAGCAAATCCCTCAGGAAGAAACTGATTGTTGTAGCTTGCAAGAAGTGACGAATCGGTAACCATGGCATTCAGGCCTGCTTTTTGCTAATTGGCCATTACGAAAAAGTCACAAAGTTGCCTGTTTGGAATTTGTGACTGCAAATACTGCACTGGAATTGTTTAAAACATTCACGAATAATTGCATGGTAGCACACATCACACATGCACTCCACTATGTGCATTTGAGGGCAAAGGTTGTTCTATCTATTTTTTGAGCAGACCCTAAGGGCATAATTTTCCTCTCCCCTGTGCGACAATGTCAAGAAAGTTGGACAAATAGAAAAATAAGATTTGCAGCCTCAAGGAAAGAACTTACAATTTTTCCCTTCTAATGGTGGGTTCAGAATCTTACTTGTGAGTAACTTATTTCCACGCATTTGCCTCTGATTATTCACGAAATTTGTCCCATTTCTGTGCAGCTCCCAATTCTCCTTTCCAGAGAAAATAGATGGCACTAACTCCTGACATGAAAGTCAGAGTGGTTACCTGACACCAGCAGCTTGCTGCTTGCTTCAACAGGCCTTCGGCAAATTCATTTTTGCCACAATGCCCAGGGTGCTCCATGGACACTGTCCTCTTCCACCCTTTGTCCATGCATGTCTATTTTGTCAAATTACCAGCCTGGTCAGATTATCACGTTACTTTTGGACTATATCACACATCAATTCAGTCCTTCAGGACTTCTCTTTGTAGCTGAGGGATGCTTATGACTTGCATGCTTCTGCCAGATCACTTTTGTTTCCAGAACTCAAGTGCATCTCATGCATCTATATAGGAAACATCTTGTGGCTCTTGGCATATTTTCACAATGTGCACTCACTTTGTGCTTTCTTGGAAGCGAAAGCTTGCCTTTTTTTTTAGTACATGGGCTTTTCACTAATAACTTAGAGGTTGCCAGTATTGCCTTTTAGCAGAGAGTGAAAGGTAGGCAACGCGTCACAATCCGAAGTACTGAGCAGTCAAGGAGTTGGAAGTGCTTCTCTACTGTATTATGCTATATAATGTCACACCTACAGCAAATGTCAGCAGCTTACACAGCAAACAAATTGTAAGTACTTCAAATAAATGACCATTTCTGGAAGTCAAAAGGGACGAATGTTTGGTAGGGTCAAGGGAAATGAAGGTAAGTCACACTCAGTCAAGGGGCTCATCTGATTCCAATCCAGGTGATTGGCCACAGTCCTCCCAGAATGCAGGGACCCGTGTCCTTGAAGTCTGGGTATTGGACCACAGTGGGCAACGTGGAGACATTTGTCTGGGGGTTGGGTTGTTTTCAGTCAGAGCTGTCTCCTCAATCAGTCCAGGGATTTGGCCACAATATCACTTGGGGGTTTGGACATTAATAGTCAGGAGACTTCCTCAGGAGCCAGTTCCTGGATTTCAGGTGAGTGTGGGAAGCTTAAACATAGAATTGAGGTTCTTTTATTTGGATTAATGGGAGAATTGTGAAAATGAGGAATTCAAGATAAATGGGCAAGATGTCAGAGCATTGGAATGGATGGGGTGCAGTGGGAGTGTGGTGACTGTGTTTCACAAGTCACAGTCTGGCCTCAACATGGGAAATTTTATGGCCAACAAGGTCATGTGATTCAGAAATGGTTCATTCAAGTACGATGCTCAAATTAGCATCCGTCTGGATTGGCTTATCTGACAAGGAAGCAATTATTGCAAATATATAATGGCCATGATTGCTTGATGCTATAATTTTTAATGTGCATTCTTGCAAAAAAATTAGTAGCCAATAAATTGCAATTTGATGCCAGATGGATGCAAGATTAATGCATTTGCCTACGCTCCTGAAGAAAAACAGTAACTTATGCAATCCATTAAATCACATTTCTTTGTTCACCACATAGTTTCCATATTTACTGCATTAACCTAAGCTGCTATTTTGATTCAGGTTGGCTGAATCTAGTGGCATGGCCCCCATTGCCAGTCAGCAGGGAAAAGGAACATCATCCTCTCTACCACACCAACCGCCAGCACCCTGAGATCCCTGTCTGCAAAGTGTCTTGCTAACTTGCCCTTCTGTGCAATTTCCTCAGACTTAACAGTGGAACACCACAGTGTGAAGGCCAATTCCTGGGTGGAAGTTCCTTGAGTGTCATGGAGCTAGGGTTTAAACATGGTACTCATAGCATGAACTTTGCAAAACCCCAACAGAAGGGAGCACTTTCACCTCTGCTGCTGCAAGAGTCCATGAGGCAGTCGCTGAGGAAGCCTGTTGCATGATTCATGAAATGAACAGCAGAGGATCACACCAGAAAAGTCAACATGAACAAAAGCAAACTGGACAACATGATTCCCACTCTAAAGATCGTTTTGCCAAGAAAATGGGAAAATTCAGCCCTTTCGATTGAAATTGTCAGCCCTACCAATGTCACAATGTAACAGAGAAAGGGACCAACAATTACAAGACCGATTGGCATGTTCCCTCCCAATCCTGATCCCAATGTGGGTTTGTCGATCATTGCCTGTCAGAGTCTCTGACAGGCCTTGAGACTCTCTTTGCCTGTTTGCACAAAAAAGATAAACACAATACAATGATAGCTAGAAATTTATGCAACGGTCATACTGGACCTCAGTTTTGAAGTCTATAAGATAAGTAAGACCAATCTGTCTCATTCACTGGTTTTACTGATTTTTTTCTCTGGATGGGTGAGGATGCATCCTATAGAGTGATCTCCTCACCATCACAATGATAGTTTGGCTATTGTTTTGATTTTGAGTTAATAAAGGCTGTTTTTTGGAAAATTGGTCAACAGCACACCATTTCAATGGAACACTCTCCCAGCTACTTACCTTGAACCACATCTAGGTGCTCCTCTGAAGACAGAAAACCTTTGATTGGCTAGCTGCCATTTCTAATTGTACAGGGAGCCTGCCAATTAAGAGCTCACCTTCACAAAAATCTGATTTCAGTTCTGTACCGGAGTAGGTCCTGTCACAAAAACAATGGTTCCAACTCCTACTTTCTGCCTTAGTGGAAAAAAGTTTAACTATAAGGCATAAATGTTTAGGACACAAGGAGCCTTCACCACCATTTGTCATGTATTTCAACGTGTGACAGGCTATTCTCAGCTACCACATCTCTGCTTACTCCAATTATTGCACAGTTACGGCAATTCCAAACATCACATCTCATTGGTGGTGTATCTTCTTGTGCCTCCCAGATCACCCTATGTTCCCAGTGATCCACAGCATTACTCCTGTCAATAACTACTGCACAGACACATTCTGTGAGGAAGATTATCCACAATATTTACTTTTAACAGTGTTAAATCTTGTCAGTGATATTTGTGAATTTTCACTTTATTAAGTTCAGTATTATTGAAGTGTCTTTTTTATTATTTTCTCCCTGTGGGCCACCTTGAATGTTTACCTTGGAACTTCAAAGCCCTTTTTTAAAAATTTACTCGTGGAATGTGGCTATCATTTATCATTTATTGCCCATCCCTAGTAGCCATTGAGAAGGTGGTGATGAACTGAATTCTTGAATTTCAGCAATCCATATGCTGTAGTTAGACCCACAATGCCAATAGGGAGGGAAACTAATTTCAATTAATTTAAACTTATATTATGCTAAATATTATTAAAATAAATAGTATCAGTAATTCAAAATGCTGATACCGGCTACGATGCATTGTACTGATTTAATTTTTAACGATTGAGTGCTAAAGACCAATTCTTTTCAAAAGTCCAAACCTATGAAATTCAAAATGAACAAAAATAGCAAGAAAGAAGTATATGCACAAATTCAACTGAATTGGTGGAACTTTGTGGACTGAGATAGCCTGGACTTATGGGTCACAGATAGTCAATGTACTGCAGTTTAATTTCCCCTGTAGTAATGCCAATTTTCACCTGCAGTAAATAGCTTATTTTACTGTCTAAAATACAGAGATAGACAACAATAACTGCTCAAGTTCAGAATCAATATGCTTAGTACGGATGGCACCAGAACAAAGAGTGGTGCTCACTTTTCACTAAGGCACAGTAGGCTTTGAGATATAAGGAGTCCCCAGATCAGTATTAAACAATTAATTATTTAGTTGCATTTTCCAATGTCATGATAACGTTTTTACTAAAGTCACCATTTTCATAAACAAAAGAAAAATGGTTCAAAGATAAATTAATTAAAAGATTTGGACTTTGGGTAAATGTGTAAAATTTGTAGACATCATGAAATTAGATACGTGGTTATGTATAAAAAATGGTGGAAATGAATACAAAGAGGTCACAGAGAGATCAGTGGGCTGAACACATCAATATTAAAAAAATTAGTGCAGATAATATGAGGCAATGTATTCTTTGGGAGGAAGATTGAGGCACACTAAATCATAAAACCATACACAGTAGAAGTGCAAGGACTTACAAGTTTTGAAACTTACCGTGCCAAACTTTGCCAAAAGACACATACTAGAATAATAAAAAGTTAAGAGGCAATCTGATAATGGTGCTTTAAAGTGATGAATAAGGAGATACTATTTCAATAAGTTCATGAGATGAGTATGACAGAATCCAATTTTAGAAATATCACTAAAGAAATGGGAGGAAGTTAGGAGATTTCTGTTTTTATAATGCAAAGCGTTAGAATAAAATGTTCCACCAGAGGTAAAGGTTGCAGCAAATGTCAAAGTTGTTTGAAAAGGAAGATACTAATTTTGCAGCCTCCTGGCTGCTCAACACAGATAGCTTGCTAACTTGGCCAAATAACCAGGGATGCTGGGTACGTTGACCCAGTAAAACTTGAAGTTACAAAACCAACACACCAGACACAGTGCAAATACACAGCAGCCAGATACTACAGCAGAATGTCAAAGACAGCAGTTATTTGGATAAACATATTCCTGACAACTTATCTACCAAACAAAGGAAAGCCCAGAGAGAAAGGCATCAGGTCTTGCTTCATGAAGAAACAAATTACAGCATGACATCCAAATGATTAACACTGTTTGAAACTATTAAGTGAGTCTTCCTGATTGGCCAGTGCTACAGAAAGCTCCAGAAAACCATCTAAAAAGATATGAAAACAGGGTTCACATGCAGACTACTCTCTTGGACCTTTTGAGGAGACCAGCATGACCAAAGGAGAGACCTGCTGACCACCCAGACCAAAGCAGCTTCACAGTCTCACAGAGCCAGAAAGAGAGAGTGGCTGCGCAAACCCACCAGAGACTCTGGAAGTATTGTCAGCTTAAGGTCCTGAATAAGGTCATAGATAGTATTGTTTTGTCGTAAAAGTTATTGTAACTTGTTTCCTGATAAAGTTGGAACTGTTTTGCATTGGTATTAACTTGTGTTCATAGTGATTTGACCGCTTCAGTATTGTAGGGCACCTAGGAAAACTTATTCTGCAGCATTCTGGTTGGATTGTCTAACTTGTTTTAAGGATGATGTAGACAACACAATATTTCCAATGGAACAATTTTAAAGGTTTGAGACAGGCCAGTGGAGAAATGCATTGAATGGCACAATTTTGTTCTTTAAGAATCTAGAAGGTTTAATGCTATTACATACACAATAGTTAAATGTTCTGTAATTTTAACAAAATAATCACTGTGAAAGTCATTCTGTTTAGAATATCAGAATGATGATTTCTATTAAATCTGTCATGCAAGACTGAACAACTGATCTAGAGTCCAGAAAATGTTTGTTCTTGTTCATGATCATTAAAGGGTAGACAAAATACATTTTCACCAAAAACAAAATACTGGTTGCTGGAAATTTGGAACAAACACAGAGAATAATGGAGAAACTCAACAGCGCTGGCAGCATCTGTGGGGACAGAAACAGAGTTAATGTTTCGAGCCTGATATGACGCTTTTCCAGAACATTTTCAGAATTCTTTGAACAGGGTTTCACATTGAGTCAGAGTTATAATGCACTTGATGCAAAGTCTAAGCAGACTCTAACGACATATTTATTATCCGTCCATCTCACAAAATGAATGTCCTCCGGATGCAAGTCATCATCAATTTTCAGGCCTTTGCAGTTAGTTTCATATTTATTGAAATAATTACTGGTTTCTGCAAAAGTGATGCCTGAAAGTCCAAGTCTGCATATGATAATTCCAATAACTATTTGTGGAGCTTTTTTGGACAGTTTTAAGATGTTTGTCTGAACAATTAAAGTTTCCACAGACATAGATCCCATATTTATTAAGCACATAGATTAATTCAATTTTAATTTTCAACAAAAGGGAACTAATCCAAAATTATTTAAAGACATATTATTTTACCTTTCAGAACATTCCATGCAGAAGCAAGGATCTAGTCACGTCATTGAAACATTTTTTTGATCATCTGACCTGGCTTCTCACAGATTTTGTTAAAACTTTTATCGCAATTCTGAAGACAATACAGATTTAATCTTCTAAAATTCCCAGTACTTTCCAACGTGCAGGCATTATTTCCAGTGTCAGATACACCGCTTTCCAAGACATTAGCAAGTAGCCTCATTTGTATGCTGATGTTACAACTGCAGTGCTGTTAAAATGGTTAAGGTGTTACTGCCTCAATACCTCAATAGCTGTCACTATTTGCAGAATATCCAGTATCCAGAGTTGCAAATAGAAGCAAAGCCAACAAAAATCTTCCCAATACGCTAATCATCATTCTGAGCACATTTTCAAATGTACATTCCATAGACTGCAACAGGAACTAATTGTCTCTCTTGGAATTTAAGAAGTGAATTTATTATTTCAGATAGAGTGAGGAAACAAAACATAAATAGCGATTTTTTTCAAACCATTTAGATTCAGGTTTTGCAGCTATGCCAGTCAAATTCCTTGGGCAATTATTGTTTGCCAAAGTAACAGTGAGAGGCCAAAGGACAGCTTTTTTTTAAAATTTCTGGATAAAATTAAGAAAAAAACTGTAATGTGTTTGCTGTGAGACTAAAGGAGTAATTACACAATTACCACCTTAATATGAGAAAGCAGGAAACATGTCAACAGACCATGAAATGAAAATGATGTATTAGTTCATTATGTGCCGTGTAAAATCTCACTGAAGGATTTCATCATTTACTGGGTGCATTATGAAATTGAAATTGCAAAAATATTTTCAGCAAATTACAAATATTCAATCAAGCAGCACAGGTGCATTTTAGGCTTTCTACTGTAATTTCTTTTATATAATCGAATACCATTTAAAATTAGATATTATATCAAACACATCGTAAGGCCCAAAAGGGTTCTCAGTTTTTGTAATTGGATTAAGAATTTTCAAATGTTAAAGAAAACAAGTAGGTCATCTATTTTATCAAGGTTGTGTTTTTCTTTTCCCCATGACCCATTCATTTAAACCTGCTTTTCTTTAATATTCACCTTTCTAAGCCTGTATCAGTAAACAGTTGTGAGACCCAAAAAGCAGAGAACCGAGCTTCCTTGTTGGCATGAGGCTTATTTTAAATCCCAGACCTTGTTAACATTTGAAGGACAGGCTGCCCTCTTGATCATCTGCAGAATTGGGCAGCCTGCCCACTTGGCACTCCAAATCTCACAGGCTCAACCTTTGTCACCCAGAGGCAGATGCTGTGAGACTTGGAGATACTATCAAAATAAACTTCAATATATCCCAGTTTCTTGTGTAAATCTGGATCGTGTTTGAAGTAGTTGCCAGTGCTAACACCTCAAGAATCATGATTTCATTTGTAGCAAGTAAAGCTAATATATTAATCAAAATGTAGCTTCAGAACATTGATGATATCTGCCTATATTCAGTACTGAATCATGTGATTGAGGGGAGGTGATGGCTTGGAGCTATCATCACTGGGCTGTTAGTCCAGAGACCCTGGTAATATTCTGGGGACCTGGCTTTGAATTCTGCTATAGCAGATAGTGGAGTATGAGTTCAATAAGTCTGGAAGTAAGAGTGTACTGATGACCATCAAACCATTATTGATTGTTAACAAAACCCACCTAGTTTTGTAATGTCCTTTAGGGAAAGCAATTGCCTTCCTAGCCTGGTCTAGATTACATGTGACTCCAGACCCGCAGCAATGTGGTTGACTTTTAACTGCCCTCTGGGCATTTAGGGACGGATAATAAATTCTGGCCTAGCCAATGATGCCCTTCCTCTTGTGAATAAATAAAAAAAAGTTTTCTGCACACTGCAGTGTATGGAATATGCCTCATAAGAAATACTGTGCTGAAGAATTGTTTAGAAACATAGGGCAGAATTCTTCTATTTCAGTGAAAGTGTTTTTGTAATTTAAATTTATGGCATCCAAGGCACCCATCTAGGCAATTTTCCACTCTTTAACTCATCAGGTATGTAAAGAGGCTCTTAGAAACCTTTTCAGGATACTTTGTACCTGGACAAGTGGAAGTGCTATTCATTACGGGACATTTTACATTCATGTTACTGGTGCCAGATTTAAAATCCAGTTACTCACCATGTCAGATGTTGAAAGCCAGGCATTGCCTCTCAAAATGTAGTGCTTCACCAATATTGCTGAGAAAATAATTCAGCAGAAAAGGAAGGTTACTCTGCACTTCACAACAGAGACTTGGAGGTATTGGTGGACTGGATAGCAGAGAGGTGTTCTTTATCATGTAGACCACTAAAAGAGAACACGCCTCCCGATCAAGCCAGACTGTGCTAAATGCAGCCTGAGTCAGTGCTGTCTCCTGGGTAAAGTGGTACACCTAGCAGTACAGACCTGCACTTCTAAAGTTTTCGTGTCACCACCTTCTCTTTGCTCCCTCGCCCTCATTCTAACTTTACCATTGTACAGGCCTCCTATCACGATTCATGGACTACATCACATAGGATCATAAGACATAGGAATAGCAGTAGACCATTTAGCCCATCAAGTCTGTTCCACTATTCAATGAGATCATGGCTGATCTGCATAATCCCCAGTTCCACTTTGCTGCCTCTCTCACTGTTGTCTGCATTACATCCAGTCAATAGTTCTCATCCACTTCACCCCCCTAAACTACTAACCTGTCTTGCCCTCTCCATTTCCTACTCATTCGGTGGGCAGGTTCTACCACTTTTCCTGCCTGCAACCAGGCCAAGGAATTCAATATTGATAGCAGGACAGCAGATATCGGACTTCTTATTCCCTACAAGGAGAAACTGTTTAATTTGACCGCACAGGTGCATGACCACAAATGTGGAACTTGGGAATCACAATGATTAATTGCCCCAGAGAGCTTCATTGTGCTCTACTGCAGTATTATAGACTATAGACAATAGGTGCAGGAGTAGGCCATTCTGCCCTTCGAGCCTGCAGCGCCATTTAATATGATCATGGCTGATCATTCCTAATTAGTATCCTCTTCCTGCCTTAACTCCACAACCCTTGATTCCACTATCTTTGAGAGCTCTATCCAACTCTTTCTTAAATGAATCCAGAGACTGGGCCTCCACTGCCCTCTGGGGCAGAGCATTCCACACATCCACCACTCTCTGGGTGAAGAAGTTTCTCCTCATCTCTGTCCTAAATGGTCTACCCCGTATTTTTGAGCTGTGTCCTCTAGTTCAGCACTCACCCATCAGCGGAAACATGTTTCCTGCTGCCAGAGTATCCAATCCTTTCATAATCTTATATGTCTCAATCAGATCCCCTCTCAGTCTTCTAAACTCAAGGGTATACAAGCCCAGTCGTTTCAGTCTTTCAGTGTAAGATAATTCCGCCATTCCAGGAATTGACCTTGTGAACCTACGCTGCACTTCCTCAATAGCCAGAATGTCTTTCCTCAAATTTGGAGACCAGAACTGCACACAGTACTCCAGGTGTGGTCTCACCAGAGCCCTGTACAGCTGCAGAAGCACCTTTTTGTTTCTATATTCAATTCCTCTTGTTATGAAGGCCAGCATGCTATTAGCCTTCTTCACTACCTGCTGTACCTGCATGCTTGCCTTCATTGACTGGTGTACAAGAACACCCATATATCTCTGTACTGCCCCTTTATCTAAATTGATTCCATTGAGGTAGTAATCTGCCTTCCTGTTCTTGCCACCAAAGTGGATAACCATACATTTATCCACATTAAACTGCATCTGCCATGCATTTGCCCACTCACCTAAGTTGTTCAGGTCACCCTGTAATCTCCTAACATCCTCATCACATTTCACCCTGCCACCCAGCTTTGTATCATCAGCAAATTTGCTAATGTGATTGCTGATACCATCTTCTATATTATTAACATATATTGTAAAAAGCTGCGGTCCCAGCACGGATCCCTGTGGTACCCCAATTACCACCATTACCCTCATTATTCCCTCATTACCACCAACTCATTCTTAATCTGTGCTAGCATTTATCCCTTGTGGCAATTAAATCCCTTGGTCCTCTTCTGCAAGCAAGATTGGCACTCAGTAAAACCTCACCAGGAAGAGGCCATTGACAAAGACTTTAGATTCCTTCCCACTTCTGAATAGGAAGCTTTTAAATGCTCAGTGGATGTACCAGAAAGGCTTTCACCTGTACCCTCAACCAGCTCAGAGACTTTTACCTTAGTGTGTAATCTATCTAGGTTATACTCAGGAGCATAAGCTGATTTGCATTTCAGGAAATTGCACCACCTATTTTCTCTGAGAGGGAGAGGAGAATTGGAAATGGTGTGTAAATGTGTGATTTGAAGCTACAATAAGTTGCAAATTCATAGGAATGAAATAATTGCTGCTCAAGGGTGAGATTCTGAGGTCAGTATTTCAGGTTTGAAGGGTCAAATTGCAAATTTCTCAGTATTGAAACTCTGACTTTTTTTTCATTCCTTCTATATTTTCCCATCTTACTTGCCATTACTCATACCAAACTAAAGTGGGGAATATTCCATCCATTTTGTTAAAGGATGGTTCAGGGAATATGTTGCAGGGTTGTTTGCATTCAAGACTTTTGGCAATTGTGTTACATACTAAGTCCCAGGTGACCCTCCCAATTCTATACTCTAAATCAGTAAGCTCAACTTTAGATTTGTTTTAGCTTTAACACTACTGTGAAGGATACCTATAAAACATGGTCCTGCCCTCAATCCTGTGCCAAGGTAATTGGAATCGAGATTGTGTGTTGAATAGCCTTTAACAAAAACTTGGATGAGAGTGGTGCTGGAAAAGTTCAGGCAGCTTCTGAGGAGCAGGAAAATTGATGTTTCGGGCAAAAGCCCTTCATCAGGAATACTGATTCGAATATAGTTCAGGCTTTTGCCCGAAACGTCAATTTTCCTGCTCCTCGGATACTGCCTGAACTGCTGTGCTTTTCCAGCACCACTCTAATCCAGAATCTGGTTTCCAGCATCTGGCAGTCATTGTTCTTACCTTTAACATAAACTTGCCAAAGTCTGTTGACATTAATAATATTTTGGTTAGAGCACTGACAGATATAAACTCCTCCTCAAGCCATTCCATTGTTCTCATGGATTTATGCAAAACAGACATTTCATTTTAAGCAAAAAAAGAATAAATAGTGGTTTAAAATAACATGGAATTCAGGTGACCTCTTTTCATTCCTGCCAACATTCATGGAACTACATAAGGCTGGAAGTTAGCCTGCTTGTCTGGATAGGATACAAAAATGTACACACTGTCTTGGAACATTACATTTATAAGGCATTATAATATAACAAACCATTCATGTCAATTTAGTGAGTTCCATTGTCAAATCAACCACACAAAACAGGTTTGCAAGCATTTTGTAAACTACTTGGCTGTAAAATGGAAATCCATAGAACTGGTGTGGGATGAACCACATTCTATTACAATAAGATACAAATGAGTTAAACTCAAACATTATCATGTACCAATGCCCAAATCACCAAAAATCCTGGGCTAGATTTTTGCATTTGCAAGTTGGGAATATTGCTATTCTGCACATATGTAAAATATAGCCTGATAACATTGCTTGTGAACTTGTTGACAGGTTTTTTATTCACTTGAGAAGGAGGGGTGGTTAGATTGCCTCTTGTTGAAGATGGTCCTTGCCTAGCCAGCGTTCATTACCTGTCCAGGGTTGACTTTAAGAAGGTGGTGATGAGCTGCCTTCTTGACTTGTTGCAGTCCACATGCTGTAGGTAGAGGCACAATGTTATTAGGGAGGTATTCCAGGATGTTGGCAGCAATATATGCCAAGTCAGGGTGATAGGGAAACTTGCAGATATTAGTGTTCACATGTATTTGCTATCTTGTCCATTTTGGATGAAAGTGGCAATAAATTTGGAAGGTGCTGTCTAAGGATATTTAGTAAATTTCTGCAGTGTCTCTTCTAAATAGTACACACTGCTGCCAATGAGCGTTGGGGATGGATGGAGTAGGTGTTTGTGGATATTGTCTCAATCAAACATGCTGCTTTCGCCTGGATCGTGTCAAGCTTCCTGAGTGTTGTTGGGGCTGCATTCATTCAGGCAATTGGGGAATATTCCATCACACTGTGACTTATACCTTGTAGATGGTGCACAGGGGGTGCACAGCCTCTGACCTGCTTTAGCCACTGTTTATGTGGCTAGCCCAGTTGAGTTTCTGGTCAATGGTAACCCCCAGATGTTGATAGTGGGAGAATTCAGTGATAGTAACATCCTTGAATGTCAAGAGATGGTGGTTAGATTGTCTGTTGTTGGAAATGGTCATACCCTCGCATTTTTGTGGTGTGAATGTTACCTGCCATTTGGCAGCTCAAGCCGGAATATTGTTCAAATCCAGTTTTATTTGAAAATGGACTGCTTCAGTATCTGGGGAGTCACAAATAATGCTGAACATTGTGCAATCATCAGTGAACATCCACACTTCTGACCTTATGATGGAGGGAAGGTCATTGATGAAGCAGCTGAAGATGGGTGGGTCTAGGACACTGCGCTCAGGAACTCCTGCAGAAATGCCCTAGAGCTGAGATGACTGACCCTCAATGACCACAACCATTTTCCTCCATGTCAGGTATGACTCCAGCCAGCAACAGGTTTGCCCCATTGATTTCAGTTTTGCTAGGGCTCCTTGCTACCACACTTGGCCAAGTGTGCTCTTGATGTCAAGGGCTGTCACCTCCGGAATTCAGTTCTTTGTCCATGTTTGAACCAAAGCTGTGATGAGGTCAGAACTCAAACTGAGCGTCACTGAGCAGATTTTTGCTGAGCAGGTACTGCGAGATAGCACTTTAATGATACCTTCCATCATTTTACTGATGATTGAGAGTAGACTGATGAGGTAGTAATTGACTGAGTTGAATTTGTCCTGTTTTTTGTGTACAGGACACACCTTGGTAATTTTCCAATATATCAGATAGATGCCAGTGTTTTAACAATATAGCAAGAGGTTGGCCAGGAGAAGAACACGTTCTGGAGCACAAAACCTTAGTACTCTTCCCAGAATGTTGTCTTTGCAGTATCCATTGTTTCCAACTATTTCTTGATATTACATGGAGTGAATCAAATTGGCTGAAGATTGGTATCTGCAATGCTGGGGACTACTGGAGGAGTCTAAGATGAATCATCCAATTGGCACTTGTGGCTGAAGATTGCTACATATAACATAGAAAAGTACAGCACAGAACAGACCCTTTGGCTCACACTGTTGTGCTGAGGATTAATCCTAATCTAAAATAAAATAACTTCACCTATGCATCCCTCAATTCACTGCTGTCCATGTGCATGTCCAGCAGTCACGTAAATGTCCCTAATGACTCTGCTTCCACCACTACCACTGGCAATGCATTCCATGCATTCACAAGTCTCTATGTAAAGAAGTTTCCTCTGACGTCTCCTCTATAGCTTCCTCCTAATATCTTAAAACTATCACCCCTGGTGGCAGTCAATCCAGCCTGGGGAAAAGTCCCTGGCTATCAACTCTATCCATACCTCTCATTACCTTGTTCACCTCGATCAGGTCATCTCTCTTCCTTCTTCTCTCCAGAGAGAAAAGTCCAGGCTTAGTCAACTTCTCTTCATAAGACAAGCCACCCAGCCTAGGCAGTATCCTGGTGAACCTTCTTTGCACCCTCTCCAAAGCCACCGCATCTTTCCAATAATAGGGCAACCAGACCTGGACACAATATTCCAAGTGTGGTCTCACCAGGGTTTTGTGGAGCTGCAGCAAAACCTTGAGGCTCTTAAACTCGATCCCCCTATTAATAAAAGTCAAAACACTATATGCTTTGAGGGAACTTTGCACTTGAACACTAAGATCCCGCTGTTCCTCCACACTGCCAAGAATCCTGTCTTTAATCCTATATTCAGCATTCAAATTTGACCTTCCAAAATGCAGCATTTTGCAGTTACCCAGGTTGAACTCCAACAGCTGTTTCTCAGCCCAGCTCTGCATCCTGTTAACTTCACACAGCAGCCTGTTACAGCCCTCAATACTATCAACGGCACCTCCAATCTTTGTATCATCGGCAAATTTACTAACCCACCCCTCAACCTCCTCATCCAAGTCCTTTTTAAAAGCTACAAAGAGCAGAGGCTCAAGAACAGAGCCCTATGGGAAACCACTCACTACTGAACTCCAGGTGGAATACTTTCCATTTACAACCACTCTCTGCTTTCTGTCAGCCAACCCATTCTGAATCCAGACAGCCAAATCTCCCTGTATCTCATACCTCCTGACTTTATGAATGAGTGTACCCTGGGGAACCTTATCAAATGCCTTGCTGAAGTCCACATACACACATCCACTGCCTGACTTTTGTCAACCTGTCTCATTACCTCCTCAAATAACTCAGTAAGATTTGCGAGGCATGACATGCCCCTCACAAAGCCATGCTGACTGCCTTTAATCACACGATGCTTTTCCAAATAGTCATAAATCCTATCCCTCAGAATTCTTTCCAAATCCTTGCTGACCACAGCTATAAGACTGACTGGTCTGTTATTGCCCTATTCCCCTTCTTGAAAAGAGGAACAGCATTCGCCTATCTCCAATCCTCCAGTACACTCCCATGGAGCGTGAGGAAGCAAAGATTTTTGCCAGCAGCTTAGCAACCTCCTTTCTTGCTTCCCCGAGCAGCCTGGGATAAATCTGCTCTGGCTCTAGGAACTTATCAATGTTAATGCCAAAGATTGCCAAAGTTTCCAGCACATCAACTTCCTCAATCTCGACCTGTTCAAGCCTGTTTCCTGGCTCCTCAAATTTCTCATTCACAACGAGATCTCTTTCCTTCATGAAAACTGAGGCAAAAAACTCATTTAGGGGTTCCCCTGTCTGCTCAGACTCCACGCATGTTCCCTGCGATATCCCTGACCAACCCTACCTTCTCCCTGATCATTCTCTTATTCCTCACATATGAGTAAAATATCTTTGGGTTCTCCCTAATCCTTCCTTCCAAGCATTTTTCATGCCCCTCCTGGCTCTCCTCAGTACTCTTTTGAACTCTTTTCAAATCTGTAATCCTCTAAAGCTGTGCTAGATCCTTGCTTCCCCCACCTTACATAAGCTGCCTTCTTCTTTTGATGAGAAACTCCTCTGTTCTTGTCATCCAAGACTCCTTAATCTTACCTCTTCTTTCCTGTCTCAGAGGAACAAACTTATGCATCACTCATAACAATTGCTCCTTAAATAGTTTTCACATGTCTGCTGTGCACTTTCTGTAGATCAATTGTTCCCAATCTGCGCTTCCCAACTTCTGTCTGATAGCATCATAATTTCCTTTTTCCCAATTAACTATCTTCCCATGGTAACTGCTCCTTTCCCACTCCATGGCTACGGTAAATGTAAGGAAGTTGTGGTCACTGTCACCAAAGTGTTCTTCCACTGCCAAATCTGAAACCTGTCCTGACTCATTGCCGAGCACCAAATCCAAAATGGCCTCTCCCCTCATTGGCTTGTCTACATACTGAGAAAGTAAGCCTTCCTGAACACACCTGACAAAAACAGCTCCATCCAAACCATCTGCAGTCAGGAGGTTCCGATCAATATTGGGAAAGTTGAAGTCACCCATAACAACAACCCTGCTACATTTGCATTTTTCCAAAATCTGCCGACCTATGAGTTCTTCAATCTCCCTACTGTTATTAAGGGGCCTGTTGAAAACCCCCAATAAAGTGGCTGCTCCCTTTGCTGTTCCTAACTTCCACCCATCCTGATTGAGTAGACAAACCTTCCTTGACAACCTTCATTTCTGTAGCTGTGATACTATCTCTGATTATCAATGCAACACTCCTCCCTCTTTTTCCCCCTCCCTTTTCTTTTTTATATGTTCTAAATCCTGGGACATCTAACAACCATTCCTGCCCCTCTGAAACCCACATTTCCCTTATGGCCACAACATCAGAGTCCCAAGTGCTGATCCATGCTCTAAGTATATCACTCTTATTTCTGGCACTCATTGCGTTAAAACAGACACGCTTTAACTGATCCCTTTGTTTCATCATGTGAAAAACTTTCCCGATAGACTCACTACATCCTGTTACTGCCCCATCTATGACTACCCCCCTCTCAGATATGTGGCTCTGTTTCCCACCCCTCCCTGCCAAACTAGTTTAAACCCTCTCGAACCACACAAGCAAATCTCCTATGCAGGACATTCATGCTCCTCCAGTTCAGGTGCAACCCATCCTTCCTTGCTGTGAATGTGTCAGCCTTATCTTTTGCACTGATGTGTTGAGTTCTTCTATTGTTGAAGATGGGGATATTTTTTGGAGCATCCTCCTTCAGTGAGTTGTTTAATTGTCTAGCACCACTCATGACTGAATATGGCCGCACTGCAGAACTTAGATCTGATCCATTGGTTGTGGGATAATTTTCCTCTGCCTACCACTTGCCGCTTATTCTGTTTGGAATGCACGTAGTCCTGTCTGGTGGCTTCACCAGGTTTACACCTCATCTTCAGGTATGCATGGTGTTGCACTTGGCATGCCCTCCTGCATTCCCATTGCACCAAAGTTGATCTCCTGGCTTGATCGTAATGGTTGAGTGAAGAATATGCTGGGCTACAAGGTTGTAGATTGCGCTGGAGTACAATTCTGCTGCTGTTGTTGATGGCCCACAGTGCTTCATAGACCTCCAATAATGAGTTCCTAGATCTGTCTGAAGTCTATCCCATTTAGCACAAGTGATAGTGCCACACAACACAATGGAGAGTATTCTCAATGTGAAGGCAGGGCTTCATCTCCACAAGGACTGTGTGGTAGTTGTTCTTACCAAGACTTTCATTGGCAACTGCATCTGCAACTAGCATATTGGTAAGGATGAGGTCAAGTATGTTTTTCCCTCTTGTTGGCTCCCTCACCATCTGCAGCAGACCCAATCGAGCAACTATATCCTTTAGGATCCGACCAGCTCCATCAGTACTGCTGCCAAGCCACTCTTGGTGGTGGACTTTGAACTCCCCCACACCAGAGTACATTTTGCTCCCTTACCACCTTCAGTGCTTTCTTGAAGTGTTGTTCAAAATGAAGGAGTATTGATTAATCAGCCAAGGGAGGACAGTAGCAATCTGCAGAAGGTTTCCTTCCCCATGTTTAACTGGAAGCCATGACACTACATGGGGCCTGTAGTCAATGTTGAGGACTCCGTCCTGATTGTAAATCACTGTGCCATCACCTCTGCAAGATCTATCCTGCTGGTGGGACAAGGCATATCCGGGGATGGTGATGGTGATGGTGATGTCTGGGACATTGTTTGTAAGCTATGATTCTGTGAGTGTGACGATGTCAGGCTATTGCTTGACATGTCTGTGAGACAGCTCTGCCAATTTTGGCAATAGCCCTTAGATTTGACTAAGGAAGACTTTGCAGGGTTGACAAGATTGTTTCTACTGTTGTCTATTTCAATGCCTAGTTTGAAGACAGGTGGTCTGTCCAGTTTTATTTCTTGCATAAGACTTTGTGACAATTCATGCAGAGTGATTTGTCATTTCAGAGGACAGCTGAGAGTCAACCACTTTGCTGTGAGTCCGGAGTCACACGTAGGCCAGACCAGGTGAGGATGGCAGATTTCCTTCCATGAAGGACATTAGTGAGCTAGGTGGGTCTTTCTAACAATCAACAATGTTCATCAGTAGATTCTTAATTTTTTTTATTAAATTCAAATTCCCATGGTAGGATTTGAACCCGGTCCCCAAAACATTAGCTGAGTTTCTGGATTAGTAGGTTAGCAATAATACCACTAGACCTTCCTCCAATAAATGCCATTAATATGATAGCAGTCAGGTTCTAATGTTTCCAGGCTACTTCCTGCCATTTTCAGAACATCTTTAAAAGATAATTGACTTTGTTAACAAATCAATTGATTTGAATATTATGCTGCCAAAATGCAGTCGACATAGACAGCTGGTTCACCTGAGGTGAAAACACAGGTAAGGCATATATGCATTCTTAAAGGATGATTTGGTTCATCAGAGCCATCCTTAAGATGATTTCCCTACCTTGTACCACCCCCATGAGAGTTAAAATCCACCCATCTTCCAAAGGTGCCCAATCCTTCCAGACCCAAAAACCCAGCTCTGTCCAACATTGATATTTCTCACAAGCAGATCTGCCTCCCAACAACGACAACTACTAAATTATCACTTTGTTGGGATTACTGGAGGTGCCAGCCAATCAGATTTACCTGTAGCTTTTGAGAGTGGGACATCCTGTCCCTGAAGGTTTGCAGACTTCCGATGTGCTAATGTTGTCCGCCGGTTGTGTGGTGTTACTGTGCAATGCCTTTTCTTAAGTCAGGTGGTTAACAAGTGGATTTTCTTTTGGGGGAGCAAAGTTTCTTCTGTAAAAACCAACCCCCATGTGTGTGAGATTGTAAACAAATACCATGGTCACATGAAAGAAATGAGATTGTGTTAAGGAAACCTTATGAACTCAAATTCTGAGAAAAGCCTAAAATCGAGTAGCATACAAAAGAATTGGAACTGGCTTTTTACCGATCAACTCAATTACCTATACCAGATCTTCATCATCCGAGGTTCAACTACATCTCAACAGGTATAAATATAGAAGCCAACCTCTGCAAACGGTAAACATCTACGAATTCATTGTCAGAAAATTCCATCTCAAGCAAACTTCCATCTGAAGAAAATTAAATATTACAATGCATTGTTGAATTTTGTTTATTCACACTGAGATATGGGCATTGCTGGCCCTGCTGATATTTATTCTCCTTCCCAGTTACCCTTGAGGAGTTAGTGGTGTGCTGCCTTCTTGAACTGCTGCAGTCCTTGGGCAGGGGCGTACCAATTGTACAGTTACGAAGGAAGTTACGTGCCATTGGTGGAGAAACAGTGAAGGAATATGTTATGAACTATACCAAACCCCTTCAGACCAAATCATGGGGACAGCCTAGACCCTACCATTTTCTTATTTTGAAGGCAACTGCCAGGTGTGGTGTTCGGGATGCAATTTGATTGGTTAAACTACCAGGCTTGAAGCAAAATATACTTTATTCAAACACTATAGTTAAAAATACAGACAAAATAAAAATAAAAGATTTGGCTTAACTGTAATTCTATCAACATACTTAACAAAATAGTAAACTACTCATTTTCTTTTCCAATATAGTAGCATCCCATAAGCACATCCTCGGCTGAGGCAAATTCAGTAAAATAGATTATCTTACATGCAATGCTACCAGCAGGAAGAGAACCCCAGCTTTTAGCTGTAACAGAGAGAGGAATAAAAGCTTCCACATCCAGCTTTAAGACTCTAGCAACGGCAGAAAGCTAACATCCTAGTTCAGTGGGAGTTTGACCCCACTCATTTGGACTGCTTCTATTGTTCTAACTTTAAAATACGCACAAGGCTTCACAGGCTGTTTACTTTATTGGTTTTCAGCAGCTGCTCAGTACCTCTTCTCAATTTCTCTCCATAAAAAAGGACAAAATACACATCAAAGTTGTAGAATCATCACCAATGGCAATTATAGTTTTAAGTCAGGGTGGTGTGTGGTATGAAGGAGAGCATCTAAGTGGTGGTGTTCCCATATTTGCAATTGTTTTCTTATAGATGGTGATGTTGTGCATTTGGAAAATACTGTCTGAGAAACCTTGGTGATATGATGCAATGCATCCTGTAAATGAGATAAACTCTTGCCACTATGCATCAGTGGTGAAGGAAATAAATGTAGAAAGTGCTCAATGAGGTGCCATTTGAGAGTGCATATGTGTTGTAAATAAATACATTTGGGTTTTCAGAAAGAAACATTTGTCATTCCTTTTTTTTAGACTTGTGAGGAAACCTGCCATTTGCCTGTTCTTATGAAGCCATGCTTTCTAAAAATAAACTTAAGTTTGGGAGTTTGGAGCCAAGGGGAGAGGACTGCACATTCTGTACCACGGGCTCTGGGCTGTGTGTGTATGGTTTCCTCCGTGGATTGAGTGGAGGCCACCATGGGAAGCTAGACCCAGCATAGCAGTCATCGGGGATATTATCAGTGGTAAAGTTCTGGGGACCTGACATTAAATCCCATCATAGAAGATGTAGGAAATTAATTCACTAAAAAAAAAATCTGGGATTAGGAGTCTAATGATGACCGTGAATCCATTGTTGATTTTCAGAAAAACTCATCTGTTTCCCTTATTTCCTAGTCTTGCCTGCATGTGACTCCAGACCCACAGCAATATGGCTGGCTCTTAATTGCTCTCTGGGTAATTAGGGATGGGCAATGAATGCTGGCTTAGCTAGCGATGACCTCATGCTGTGAATGAATGAGTAAAGAAAATTATCTAGATACACCTTTACCAGTTTTTGATACCCTTCACAGATACCTAGCAGGGTAATGTTTCATCAAACAAGATATTTTTGCTTTTTATGTTCCTATTGTTTTGCATTGCTGTAATGGGCATACGGATGCCAATCTATTTGACTCTGTAAATGTTTAGCTTGCAATATATCCCCAAGCCTTTTACTCTCATGCATGCGCCTGAGAGTGATACAGTGGAAATGATTGGGTATCAGTTCCGAACTCTCCCACAACAAATCTTCACCAGCTTTGCTGCCCTTTTTTGTGAGCGATTCAGGAATAAGTGGAAATTGTGCCAGCACTTGTTAATTGATCTGAGACATTAAAGACCTTTAACGTGCAATTATTGCTTAACTTCAAAGTGAAAGCCTTCAAGGTTGCTTATCTAATTAGTAATTTCAGTTTTGATATTTTGCTTTGGAAGTGTGCTGGCTCTGTCTAAACATGGGCAAACAGATCTGGAACCCCTCCCTTTTCACACTACATATTCTCCAAAACACTCATTTGGAAAATGCAAAATAGTGGTATTAAAAATGAACTTGGATTTTTTGGCCCATTACCCTCCCCCTTTCAGGGGTGGCATGGTGTCTCACAGCACCAGAGACCTGGGCTTGATTCCAGCCTCAGGTGAATGTCTGTGTGGAGTTTGCACATTCTCCCTGTGTTTGCATGGGTTTCCTCTGGGTGCTCCAGTTTCCTCCCACAGTCCAGAGATGTTCAGAGACGTGAATTGGCTGTGCTAAATTGCCCATGGTGTTCAGGGATGTGTGGGTTAGGTGCATTAGTCAGGGATAAATATAGGGTAGGGGGAATGGGTCTGGGTGGGTTACTCTTCAGAAGATCAGTGTGGACTTGTTGGGCCGAAGGCCCTATATTTCCACACTCTAGGGATTCTATTCAAAGTATCCCTTACCCCCTAATTTTTAATGGTCTTCTCCTACTTTCTCCCATCTCTTCTGTTCTTTTCCAACTCTCTCCAGCTTGACTATGAGCCCTTTCACCATCTGAATGGATACTCCTGTTCTTCCCACAAATCCCACTCACGTTGAGATCCCAATGCTCAGCTTTAACCTTGCATTACCTACATTATGTTTCCCTGTTTTCTTCCTCTCTCACACACGGGCTTACACTATTATGTTTCTTGCCTTTAATTTCCCTTCAGTGGTCTTGTTGTCCCTATAACAATTCATCTCATCTCCGCATCTCAGTCTGTTTCATTTGCCAGGAAACCTTCAACAATCATGCCATTTCACTTAGATTCCCCTCTCTCTTCTTTTTATGTCAAGTTCCTTGTAGGCTGATTCCCCTTTACTCACATCTGCCATCTAAATTAGTTCTCCTTTCTGGTTGAGCATTGCCTGCCTGGACTGTTTGGGTTAGCTGAGCTCAACCAGTGGGGCTGCTTCACATGGCAGATTGGTGGGCCCATTGAGCCTTCATCCCAAACATTCGGAGTGTTCAAACACTAAGCTGGTAGACTGCATATGTATGTGGCTTCCCTTGCACTGATGAACATGGAGAGGCTTCAACCTGAACACTGTAAGCCTTTGTGCAACAGAACAGTTTATCCTGAAGAAGCCAAGTTAGAGATTACTCTCCAGAGATTGGATGGAGCAATCAATCCCGATGTGTAGACGTCTTATTATAAATAGTTGGATTTTTGCACAGAGGTGTTTCCCGTTTCTGGGTAACAAAATACCAATTGTGTATGTATTTTCAGTGTGATGGGGTTTAAGATGTGCTAATGAATGTGAAAAAGTTGCCCACTGATTACAGCTAAAGTTCTGAGAACTTAAAAACAGTTTAATCTGCTTTTTGGAAGACTGAGATTTGGACTCCCAAATAATTAGACCCCTCACCCATCCTTTTAAAAGCTTGACTCACACCAACTACACTCTGCGCATGTGTCTGAGTGACATTCAACAATGATGGGGTTCAGAGAAACCAGAGCTGAAAATGTGTTGCTGGAAAAGCGCAGCAGGTCAGGCAGCATCCAAGGAACAGGAGATTCGACGTTTCGGGTATTAGCCCTTTTTCAGGAATCCAGTTCATCTGAAGAATGTATGAACAGCCACCTTCCATTTCCCATTGCGCAACATGGAGACATTGACTCAGACAAGAAATTGTACTCATTTAAAGAACCAGAGAGAAACAAGCCATTTTGGAGATAAGCAGAAGTATCCCAAGTGGACACCTTTTCTCTTCCGCTGTGTCCAACCATCCTGCAATCTCAAACCCTGTCTGTTGTTTGATTATCCATGTGCCACAGGCAGAGGTTCATTTCCAACACCAAGTGCTATCTACAGAATAAAACATTGTCAACTGTCAACACCTTCAAAACGTCCTCACTGCCAAACAGTCAGGGTCTAATAACTTGTCTTGATCCATCCCAATCAGTAACTCAACCAATGAGATTCACGTAACTTTAATCTTTACTTGATTTTTAAAAATCTCTTAAACTATCCAACCACATTGCAATCTATTTGTATGTGCGTAAGAACTGCAGGAGTGTGTGTGAAAGTTGGAATGTTTTTATTATTCATTTCAGGCTGGTTTAAATACAACAAAAATAATATCACTTTCTCTCAAGGAAAACAAAAAAAAACGTTTTTGTACCTTTCACTTTCACAGCTCACAAACAGTTCAACATTCACAGAATATTGTGAGCATATTCTTTCAAAACCTGGTGTCAGCTGTGAAGTGGAAAAAAGAAAAGCCATTCACCTGTGCTCAACTGTTAATAACTATTCTTGAGTGTCACGGCATTCAGAGGTGAAAATGTTTTTCCATTAAAACATGCCTGTCTCCAGTCAGCTGAGAGGTGGAGAAAGGGGGACTGCTTTAATGGTGTGTTTTGATGCCATACTATGACTTTGGATTCAAGGCAGATTGGTTGAGGAGAAGGGAAGCTTAAGAACAGTCTTAAGGCTCAGATATCAGAGTAACATTAATTTACTATAATTTAATACTAAATACCGCTGTACCTACTATTCATAGATATACCAGGTTCTGACTTATATAGAGACCTGAGAGACCTGGCCTATAGCAAGATGAGTGGCAGAATCAGGAACCTAGTGTAACAAGACACATCTCGATATCGAGGTGTGGGCCGAAGAGCCTGTTCCTCTGTTGTACTGTTCTATGTTCTATGGTCTTGTGTCATCTTTTATGCTTTTCACAAGCAGTGTGTTGAAATTCTCACTTGGCAGTGGCAAAATGAGAATTAACACACTCGTTAAGGGCCTTATTAATGTCACACCTCGCACCTTGCCAATTGTAAAACCGAGTATTTGGCAGATTCAGCTCGCTGCTTGCTCTGAATGACCTCTATGCTGCTAAAACCAAACTCTCAGGCTTGTGCTTATATCGGTGTTATGAACCAGGCCTGACTTCCAAAAATATACAATGGAAAACTTAGACCTTAACTTTTATATTTTTTTAAAAGTGGGTGCAAGGCACTCACTTCCAGATATAATTTGATTGGTCCACCACTAAGCATTAATCAAAACACACTTTATTCTTACAACACAACTAAAATATAATAAAAATAAGAATTGGTAAAATTTTATTAAAATTCTTAACAAGATAATGTATTATCTAGCCACCAATTATCCACTGTTCCAATTTAGGCAGCATCCATAAGCATGTCCTCCTCATGTGGGTATCTCTCCAGTCCAGTAGAAAGAAAACTGAAAGAAACAATCTGCCATTTTAATTTAAGTGGAAGCCTTTCTAAATCTTCACTCTCACAGCAGCGAAATCTGGCATTCAGCTCAAGCAGCCAGCAAAAGCCACCAACTAACTGAAAGCAAAACCAAAATCCTTTTGATCTGTCTGAGCCTGACCCTGCCCATTCATGGTTCTTATGGTTTACTTTAAAAGAAATCACCCAGGGAGAATTCAAAACTGTTCACCAGCTGCCTATACAAAGGTGATATTTTTGCACCATTGTGAAAACACCTCTCTGCCGGAAAAACAGGATTGAACTCCTCTCTTAAAGGCACAGTATTCACACAAAGGGCATCAACTGCACTCACTTCTCCTCCAAGGACATTGGCAACTGTCTACAATGATAAAGCTGGCATTCTGCAATGCACTGACATTGCACTCAGAAAGCACAAACTTGCCTTGCAGAATGCACACACAGTTGAAAGGTTGCAGCAAGGGCACTGTATACAAGGACAGACAGCAAGCCGTCACTCAGAGCCATGCCGCATCTCTGGAACATTTGCTTACTCCCTTAGTGCTCACTTACTTCACGCCTACCTGCTTGCTCACAACATCCCTTTCTCACCTTTCCATTGCCAATTAGCACAGTCACGAAAACAAGCAGCTTGCTTTGTTGCTAAGCAGATTTCAGTTTGGGTGAAGTATATCTCACTGTATGTGCTACATCAATTTCCCACTTTCTCCATGTGACACCATCTTCAATGCCAAACACACAGCATGTGCAGCAAGCAGGCAGCCATTTATCCAAATCAAACGGTGTAGTCCTTACTGAAGACTGTGAGGACACTGGTCAGTCAGGGATCCCAGCACTGTAAGTCAAAGACAGCTTCCCATACCAGCCCTGGGAATTGGTCATGGTTTGGCATCCAGTCATGGGGTCCATGCCTCTGGTGTCAAGGAAGTGGTCCTCTGGGCAGTCATAGAATACTGCCAGTGTGAAAAGAGGCTATTGGGTCCATTGAGGCAAAAGTGAGGACTGCAGATGTTGGAAATCAGTTTAAATTAGTATGGTACTGGAAAAGCACAGCCAGTCAGGCAGCATCCGAGGAGCAGGAAAACTGATGTTTCAGGCAAAAGCCTTTCATTGGGTCTATTGAGCCTGCACCAACCTTATGAAGAGCATTCCATCTCGACCCAGTCCTTCACTCTATCTCTGTAACCCCATATTTTACCACAGGCAATCCACCTAACCTGCACATCTTTGGACTGTGGGAGGAAACCAGAGAACCCAGAGGACACCCATATACACAGTGAGAACATGCAAACTAGTTACCCAAGGTTGGAAGTGAACCCAGGTGCTGTGAGGCAGCGGTGCTAACCACTGAGCCACCGTGCCATCTTTACTAGTCGGATGGTTCTGTTGTGGAAAGCCTGAAGTGTGGGCTAATGTTGTCAAGAAGATGCACAGGCCACAGTCACTCTGTTGAGTCCAACCTCAGAAACCGAGGGGTGGGTGTGTTGAGTGGAAAACGGGAGATGTTGGACAGTTGTTTGCGGGTTAAATTGTGGCCTTGTCTGTGGTGCTGACTGTCAGCCGGTTATGCTTTGGGACTCTGATTGTGATCCCAGTGCATATCCAAAGATGGCCAGCAGGATTTCAAAGGCGGTAATACTGCAAAGTTTGGCTGGAAAGGGTGTGATGCAGGTGGAGGGTATGTCATCACATTGAGTAGCTTCACGTTAGTGACTGACCATACCAGGCATGGTCACCTCATTAGTTCTAGGGTCAGTGGAGACAGGAGTAAACAAATTTGACTGGTTGGGTGAGGCCTTGTGGAAGTGTGAATCCCATAGGGTTGAGTGGAGGGGCTGCCAGGAAGGGGATGTGGATATTTGAGGACTTGTTTACACATTCCCCAAAAGTTAGAAGACACTGGAGAAGGAGCACTCACTGTCAGTATCCATTCTGCTGTAAATGGAAAGTGTGCAAAGGGAGGAAAATGGCTGCCACCACATTAGGAGTGGAAGGAGTAAAAGACTCGAACTGTGAAGGAGGTAACTGTCATATACACTATTAACAGAGCTTTTTAAGAGAAACAACGTAGATCGCAAGCTCTATAAGGTCTGGCATACAGATCTATAGTCTGTATACTCCCTGGCCATCCTGCAGCATTGACCTTCTCAGTAGGTGACACCTCCCTGGCACAGTAACAGCTGGATGACTATTTGACAGCTAAACCTTTACAGAGAAAGTGATCTAAACACTTGGGGTCTTCATCCAGGAGCTGATAATGTGTTGCTGGAAAAGCATCCAAGGAGCAGGAGAATCGACGTTTTGAGTATGAGCCCTTCTTCATCCAGGAGGACTAACAACTTCAGCAGCAATGAGTGCCATGAATGCACACTGCTCCCCTTGCGTTGTTGCTTATGTGAAAGGTGCTCAGCACAGATCTCAATCCATGAAGGCTTTTGTTTGGGCACGAGCTGCTGCCAGATGGTGTGATAATGCATTGCGTATCCAGTCAGAGACACCTAACCAGATGGATGAAAGTTGTAGTCAGCAATATTTCTACACAAAACTCAAATAACAAAATGGCTTTCTTCACCCATGCCACCAAAGTGGTCTCAATACATTTTCTTCTTTCTGTCCCTCCCACTATATCTAATTTTTTAAAAATATTCAATTGTGGAACGTGGGTGTCGCTGGCTGGTCCCTAGTTGTCCTTGAGAAGGTGATGGTGAGCTGCCTTCTTGAACTGCTGCAGTCCACCTGCTGTGTGTTGAACCGCAATGCCATTCGGCAGGGAATTCCAGGACTTTGACCTGGTAAGAGTGAAGGAAGTGCTTTTCCTCGTTTCACAGCTGGAGTGTAGAAAACTGCTGTGGTGTAGAGATCATTGGTCTTAGATGTTTATCAGGGTGATTCGGAGCATTCATATTTATACAGCCCAGATTTGCCAAGGGGACACTTGCCATGGACAAGTTAATCCTCCTGGACATGAGCACCCAACGTTCAGGGGATAGGTAAGCAGGGCGAAGGTGTCCTGAGTAGAGACTGCCAAGAGGGCACTGTTTGTGATTTCCTCATCCAGCTGATTGGCACCTAGCATGACCCTGCCTCCTTGTGAAGAGGACTGGATTCAAAATTTGCCATCTTTTTGTCGCCATGCCTTTGATTCTGGGCACCAATGGGTGGAGCAATGGAGAGCAAGATTATGCACCTCTGCATGAGCTGCTCAGGGTGCTGGGCTTGGTTCCCAGCTGCCAAATTGTTCATGCTCAAACTTCTTGCTGCATTGATGCAGATTCTGAGCAAAGAAGACCACTGTGTCTTATTTACCTGACTGATGGGTCATTTAGCTCATATGGCTAGATGTCTGGCTTATAATTCTAATAATACAGGTTCAATTCCTACAACAACTGAGGTTAAAATGAAGCTGTCTCCGTTTCAATCTCTCCCTTCATGAAACCAACTCCAATTTCTTTATTTCCTTCTCTCCTGTCTCTTTCTGATTTTCCCTTTTTCTCTTTCTCTCTCTTTCCTTTTCTCTTTCTGTCTTTTTCTTTGCGAGAGCAGCCCTTAGATCTGGTAAGACTATGATGACCTTACCTTTACTTACCCGTCTGCCACTGATGTTGTTTATCCTCATCCATATGGTTCTTGCTGTCCTGTTGTGAGCTGTCTTCTCCTGTATTGTGAAACGTGGGGAAATAAGTGACATTACAATGGGAGACACGGCCATTAGTACTGAAGCATGTTGGGGGAAAGATGGTAAAGACATTCCAAGGGATCAAGGAGGTAGATCAGTGGGCAGACAGGATCAGGAGTGTGAAATACTGTGGGGTTAAGTGACTAATGGAAGATAGTGTAATAGTGGCAAATGTAGAGCAAGAGTTTTGGTGGGAAGTGGATGCCATGGCAGAGATAGAGGGCTGGTGAGGTGGTGGAAAGAAGAGTGTCACGTTTACTTTGGCGAAGGTCATTGGTATTTTTGTGGCACTTCTGGTCATTTATCCACACCCTGGAGGTGGCACTGACCCAGGTGGTGACCTCAGATCACACTGGCAGGGTCTAGTGGTGCAGCCATCTCTGCCAGTCCTGAAAAACAATTACTGCCCTCCTCTGGGCCACCCCTTTACCAGGACATCAAGGTCCCTGTCAGGAAATAACTGTGTCATCTTACCCTTCACTGACAATGACTGAGCAAGGCAGCTTCAGAATGTCAGTGTTCATTCAGGTACACTGAGCTTTTGTTAAAATGGTGTGGCCGCAAGGGATGCTGGATGGCAAGTTGTCCTGAGGACAGCGAGTAGCAGGATAGGTTTGAAATTGGGCATTAGAGAGGACTTGGGCATGGTAGGTAATTAATGAGATGAGTTTGGTAAGGCACAAGAGATACATTGTTGTGCTTCATGGCAACAAATGCCAAGCAATTCATTGCAACTCAGCCATAGCCAAAAAAACTGTAAGAGCCAACCAATAGTTACATGAGGTGAGGACTGAGCTGTCGTCTTTTATTCATGTTCATGTGCCTTTCAAAGACTAGTAATTAATGATCTAATTGTACTTACACTGTGTTATTTATGCCCAATGATGGGCAGCTCCATGACATCATTGCACACTTTTTTTCAAGGTCCTGCTATCCATACACAACAGAGTCTTCCAATCATCTCTCCCCTGTGTGTAACACCATTCTTAATTCATGTTTTTTCCAGAACCATAGTGCTCCATTATAACCTTGATCTGGGCTTAGATGTAAGAATTAAATCACTAAGGAGCTTGCTTCAACATCAAGATAACATACGATTGTGTGTGCCCTTCAGAACAGAGAAGGTCAAATCAACAACACTCTGATGACTGGTTATCAGTTATAACTGATACAAAGGAAGATGGCTATCATTGTATTATGTCAATCATCACTATGCCCACAACACATTTTTTTAAAGAAGAGTTTTTCCCGAAAACATATATCTGTATAAATTTACATGCAGTAAAGTCAGTTTTAAAATTACACCCAGGAAATGAAACTCAGTTGGTTTCCTTCAAGAGATTACCAATCAACATTAACTGCAGCGCACTCCGCTTGTAATCACATCACACTGGGATTGCACAGCATGCAGCTGCTTCTCTTTGAAGTTCATTCCTTTTGGTGGCTGTACAACCTAATACGTACAGCTCCTGGAAAAATGAGTGAAAGAAACCAAATTAGATGACATTGTCATCATCAATGTAAAGTATCTTCTTGTTAATCTAGCACATATTTCAGCTTATTTGAAAATTTAGACAAAAGCAAATGTTAGGATCCAATTTTCACATTGCAGTTTAGAACTGAGTAATGTGACATTCTGACTATCTCTATATATCTAAGCATGGCAACATAATGCTTAAATCATTTTGGAATAATATGACAACATCATCTCAACCTGTTAAAAAAATAAAATGCTTCAATATTTCAACATAACTTTCATTCACGAAGTGTTTAAATATTATGTCTGAGCTGAAAAAAAAATCAACAATACACTTTCAGTATTAAACTAGAAACTCTAAGAATGTTTTTACAGCTTGTTTTCTTTACTGGAAACTGTTATTCAGCGTATTGCTTTATTGGTAAATGTTGTGCCTTTTTCTTCAGTGCCAAGAAAGCTTGATGAAATCAGACTTTGGCTTAAAAGTACTTAGAGTCATAAAGTCATAAAGTTGTACAGCATGGAAACAGATTGTTCGGTCCAACTTGTCCATGCCAACCAGATATCCTAAATTAATTCAGTGCCAACTGCCAGCACTTGGCCCATATTCCTCTAAACCTTTCTTATTCATGTACCCATCCAGATGTCTTTTAAATATTGCAATTTTACCAGCCTCCACCACTTCCTCTGGCAGCTCATTCCATACACACACCACCCTTTGTGAGAAACGATTGCTCCTTAGGTCCCTTTTAAATCTTTTCCCTTTCACGCTAAACTTCTGCCCTGTAGTTCTGGACTCCCCGAACCCAAGGAAAAGATCTCGTCTATTTACTCTATTCATGCCCCTTATGATTTTGTGAACCTCTGTAACCTCTGTAACCTCCCAGCCTCCGATACTCCAGAGAAAAAAGCCCCAGCCTATTCTGCTTCTCCCTAGAGCTCAAACCCTCCAATCCTGGCAACATCCTTATAAATCTTTTCTGAACCCTTTCAAGTTTCACAACATCCTTCCTATAGGAGGGAGACCAGAATTGTGCACAATATTCCATAAGTAGCCTAACCAATGTCCTGTACAGCTGCAACTTCACAATTCCTATACTCAGTGCTCTGATCAATAAAGGAAAGCATACCAAACGGCTTCCTCACTATCCTATTTACCTGTGACTCTACTTTCAAGGATCTATGATCCTGCACTCCAAGGTCTCTTTGTTCAGGAATTCTCCCCAGGAACATACTATTAATGTAGAAGTCCTGCTAAGATTGCTTTTCCAAAGCGTAGCATCTCGCATTTATCTAAATTAAACTTCATCTGCCACTCCTCAGCCCATTGGCCTGGCTGATTAAGATCCTGATCAAGTACTCTGAGTTGTCCTCAAGTTCTTCATTATTATTCTGCAGCTTATGTTTCTCTTCTAACCACTCTATGCACCTGATTTCCATCAAATAGTCAGGTTCCTGCTGTGTCCTCTCTGCTCGGTTTCTTGTATTTGCATATCTTTCAGACTTGTTCACATTTCTAGCAGTTTGTTGCCAGTGTACAGTAAATCATTCTCAGAAAATGGTACAGGATTAAGCTACATCTGGAGTTTACTAATTTGCTGTCTGAATTCAGCACGTCATTGTTTTCTTTTTCACATTTTTCCATTTCAAACATGTTTTATTGAGCTTTCTGGAAATTCACTTCAGTTGCTAGAACTTTCCAAGCTAGCTCTTTTCTTTTCTATCAAGAGCTTTTTTTTGACTTTCAATATTGGCTTTGATAATTTCAGAATCTACTATACTCATTTAATTAGTTGGTTATGTTGTGGTAGAGTTATCCAATTGCTACGCTCAATCAGCCTGGTAAGCGCTTTCCCTTCTCCCATCTCTAAGAGCTCTGTTTCAAGATTTCCTTTTAGGAAGGGATGAATATTTGCATTTTTGTTTGGCTGGATCAACAGTGGTATGATACTCAAAATCTTCCAAACAACCAACTATCTCATCATAATCTTCTGGACACATTTGGTACACATACTTTTTGTTCTGATTAGAGGACGATTTTCAGACCTTCAGCGAAACCTCCTTCATCTCCTGGTTTACGTTAATTATTTGCAGCTTTTCCCGATATATCTGTCCCAGGATAGCAGGGCCATTTGTTTTAGTGACATGGAATAGTTTGTATCCTTTCCTTTCTCTGACCCTCTGGTTTGGTTTGCTAGCGGCTGTTGAAGCTCTCTTCCACCATTTTCTATCAGTGTGACATTCTTCAATTTTACAGCTTCTTTGTATAATCATTTCCCTTCACATTTTAGTAAAGATGTTTCAGGATAATCTGAGTGGAATGATGTTTTTCTGTGCTCTGGTATCAAGGTTTGGTATTTAATTCTCATCTTTCCCCCAACCTGAAGAATTGTGTTAATTTATTTTCCTTGAAAACTGCTGCATCCAGATATTTAATGCCATTTTGCTTTGTTTTCTCATACTCATCATCACCTTTCAGTTATGGATGTTTTGATTTCTATCTTCTGGACTGGTAGATGGGGTCAGGGCACATGCGATGCTTCCATGTTCCAGGAAGAATCAGTGGGCTGCGCTCCAGGGTCAGCTGTTCAGGGTTAACCCAGAGGATGTAAGGGACCTTCTTTATCTTGATTTGAGTCATCTTTCACTCTGCTCCTCAACACAGGCACACAAATGCAGCAGTTTTCTCATTGGTTTCATTCCTTACAGTGCCAAAAGCGGCAGTAATTAAGTTATAATTTAATGGGACACCCAAACCTTGGTCATTCAAATGCTGTTTGTGACATAGTTTGGTTTGGATTATATTCAGCATGGATTGGTTGGGCTGAAGGGTCTGTATCCAGGCTGTATATCTCTATTCCTTTTGATTTCCTCTGCTTTTTCAACTCTGTTAACTACCTTTTCCAGCTCCTCTCTTTGTTCTGTACATCCTTTCCTCAAGTTCTGCCATTTGATTAATGTTCAGGATATTTCCTGTTGTCTAAAAACTCATGAAGACATCCAGCTGGATATCCATTAGTCTAGTATTTATTGATTTTGTTGCATTGACCCTACAGCCTTTCCCAAGCCATTCAGTAGTCAGCACCTTTCTCGGTCTGCTTTGTTTTCATGTGATCGGGCAGAATCAATGATATTGTGAGTTTGTCTCTTTCAATCACAGCGTTTTGTACATGAGGATACAAAGCTCCCCCAGATAAGCTGACCTATCAGCATTTTTTTCGATTTGCATTTGCTTATTCCCCTCTCAATCTTATTAAGAAATTGTCAACAGATTCCTGCTGCTGGCTTTGAAATTCACATTCAGCGAATCCAATAGTTTGACATTATAGAATAGAATCATAGATTCCCTATAGTGTGGAAGCAGGCCATTCAGCCAGTCAAGTCCATACTGACCCTCTGAGGAGCATTTCATCCAGACCAACCCTCCACCCTATCCCTGTAACCCTATATTTTCCATAGGTAGCCTGCATATCCTATGGACAATTTAGTATGACCAATCCACCTAACCTGCACATCTTTGGACACTGCAGATGTGAGCTGAATTTTTACAAAATTTGACCAAATTTCCATTGTCATTTTTTTTATCTCCCAGTTATTGAAAATATTTAAGTTTTTCTCTCCAGCTCATGGAGGGATATATATTACCTTTTCCTTTTCACTGGTGCCTTCTAGAAAGTAACTAAACGTCAATCAGCATTATTGGTTAAACTTCTCAAATACTTCTATCGCATTATAAAATTCACCCTTGACTGAACCTGAGTACGTATTGCCAAGTGTTGGCCAATTTATTTCCACATCATTCACTTAGTTTTGCTTGCTCTCTCTGGGACTGATTAATTCAGTTTTTCTCAATGTAATTCAGCACTTTTTCATTTTATAATGGTTGCATTTTATTCACAAACACCTGCTGTCATCAGATGATATTTTACGGCTCCCAGAAGTTGGAAGTAGTAGTCTGACCGCGAGGGGAGGAATGCAATGATAAATGAGCACCTATACTCCACGAGTTACACCATTAGTGTAAGTGTTTAAATTTAATCACCAAATTGGCCACTGTTTCACTTTGGTATTGATATTTGGAATAAAAGAGACTTTTACCAGGTTTCTTAAATAAACTCAATTACTTCTCCTGGGGCAGATAAGTGGCTCAGTGGTGAGCACTGCTGCTTCACACTAACAGGGACCTGGGTTTGATTCCAGCCTCAAGCAATTATTTGTGTGGAGTTTGCATGTTCCTCTTGCGTTTGCACTGACTTCCTCCTTCAGTTTAAAGATATGTAGGCTAGGTGGATTGGGAATGTGAAATTGCCCATATTGTACAGGGGTGTGCAGGCTGGGTGGATTAGCTATGGAAGTATAGCGTGGAGGGTGGGATGCTCTTTGGAGGGTTAGTGTGGACTTGATCGACTGAATGCTCTGCTTCTACAATGTTGGAGTTCTATGAAAAATATTCTAAATTAGCAACTTATTTTTACAAGAAGTAGCAAAACTAGTTAATATCTAAACTCTAATACAGAATTAGAACTATATCGCTTTTTAATCGCAAGCCAGTAGACCTGCGTATGTTCAGGATAACAATGGCTGTGGAAAAATTATATTTGAAAAGAATTCTTGATCAAAGAATAGATGTTGGGACATTTTTGCATGTCATCGAGCTTCTTGTTGACAAAGTCAAATTGCCTAATAACTGTGGACAGACAGAGGATTTTTCAAACAAAGCTTCAGTTCAGTTGTGGAGAAAGCTGGATTGAAATATTTGAATAGTGGTCACAGTTCAACTTTTCTGGATTGGTAAGGTAAGGTAGCCAAATTACTGAGGTTTTGACCTTGTCAGGTTCCCAAATTTCAACCAGGTAAGAAAGGGAAAGATTTTGTCACCTTATTGCTTCTGCTTTTCTTGCTGACTCTCTAGGTGTTTGGAATTGGAAATCAAATCCAATTACAGTTGCTAGGCAACCCTCAATTCAAAGGCCCCTGCAGTCTCTTCCAAAGACTGGTATCGCAGCAATTAAGGGTAGTAATTTTTTTTATTCCAGGAAGTGTCTAAACAAGGCAATAACTTCCAGTTTTCTTTCACGTGGTCCATAAATACATATATACAGTCCCAACATGCGTCACCTTTTCGACATGTATGTTGGAGCTGACACTAAGTGCATTTCTTGGATCTTAGGATTTCTACAGAATTATCCATCATTCGTTTGGTATAGAGAATGTAGGGCAGTAGTAAATGTTACGGCATTCTGTCTATCCACATATACCATTTCAGTTTAGTTCCTAAATTGTTTTGGAGCAATATAACAATATAACACAAACAATGTTTACATACATTGTGGAAAATAACTAATTTTAATTCAGTCCACCCAGCAAAAAACAACAGGCAGGCAGTCAAAACAGAGGCAATGACTTATACTTTCTGACACTTTACAGGATTTAATTTCAAATTGCTTTTTTTTTAGGAGGCACACAAAGGTGTTGAAGTATTGCTTTAAATATGCATTGAGGACTGTACATGACTGCAATTTTTAGTCCTCAAAATGTACCAGGCATGTAGGAAAGCTAATACAACTTCAACAGCAGGTGAAGCTGACAACAAATGATTACAAGTTTAGAAAGTGCTCAGAACTGGCTATTTTATTTCACTTCTATGGCAACTAGAAAGTGCAGAAGTGCTTTGCCAAGTCTCAAAAGATACCGTCTATCTAGGCTTGGCATATTTTCTTTTCCGATGTAACATTTTAGAAAAACCTAACATCGGCAAAAAGAAGCAAAAGCAGAAGTTGCTGGAGAAACTCAGTCGGTTTGGCTGTATGTATGGAGAAAAAGCAGCATTAACATTTCAGGCCTGATGACTGTTCTTCAGGAGAGACAAAAATAAGCAAAATGAACTTGTTGCAAAGAAACCTGCCAACCTGTTTTAAAAGAGCATTCCTCTTTGCAATGATTCTTTTGCATTAATAATGCAGAGTGGCTTTTCAGTTCCTCCAAGTCCTGTCAGCAAAGATGTCACATCCTTTCTTGCTGCAACAGTTAAAAATATTAGCAATCACTCATGCTTCTTCTGAGTAACTGTATGGCGAATCTGAAATCCTGAAACTCTAGACAAAAGTTATTTTTTTAGTCCTTCAACCAATTGTAATTTATTTCCAAAATGTGAACATTATTGTGTTATCTTTAACAATCTGATTCAAAGTTTTCTAGAAAACTCATTTCCTTTTTCCCTTTCTCTCTCTCTATTTAGCCTTTATGTTTGCACCCTTTTCAGTTCTCTCTTTTTTTCCCATGTTTTGATTCCTTCACTCTTTCTTACTTACAGACTTTTAAGAATCTCCTCTTTCGCCTTCTCTTCATTTACAATCATGAAGATGAAGGTTCCTCATAAATGAGAGTTAGAATTGGCATCACTGTTCAAAAATAAGACATCACTCATTTAAAACAGATGAGGTCATTTTTGTTTTCTTCTGGATGGTTGTACATCTTTGGATTTCTCTTCCTGTTAAGGCAGAAGCTGAAAGCAGTGTTTTTCAATGTTGTCAAAGCAGAGGTTCATAAATTCTTGCTAACCAGAGGGGTGAAAGATTATCAAGTGTTCATAGGAACATGGATTTGAGGATTTTTCTTTACTTATTCATAAATGGAGGCAATCCCCATGTATTGCCCATCATACTTGAAAAAGTGATAAACTTTCTACTGGAACCACATCCAACATTTTGATCTGGTGCACCCAGAATGCCACTGGGAAGGGCGTTCCAGCACTTTTATCCATCAATACTGGTGATCTGGTTCCAGGTCAGGATGCTGACGGGCTTGCAGGGGAAATTGAAGGTTATGGTGTTCCCATGTATCTGTTGCTATTGGCTTTCTCAATGGCAGTGGTCGTATATTTGGAAGGTGCTATCTAAGGAACATTGGTAAATTTCTGCAGTGCATTTTGCAAATGGTACACACTGCTGCCACTGTGCTTTGGTGTTGGAGGGAGTGGACGTATTTTTGGAGGTGGTGCCAATCAAGTGAGCTGCCTTGTCCTGAATGCTGTCAAGCTTCTCGAGTGTTTTTGGAGCTGGGTTCATCCAGGCAAATGAGGATTATTCCATCACACTCCTGACTTGTGTCTCACAGATGGCAAATAGACTTTAGGGAATCAGGAAGTGAATTACTCAATACAATATTCATTACATTCAGTAATGACAATGCCATCAAGGCTAGATTAACACTTGCTGGAGATGGTTATTGTATGGGCCACAAGTCTTATGACTTTTCAGAAAAAGCCTGGATATGTTCTTGTCTTGCTGCATTTGGACATGGACTGCTTCCTTATCAGAGGAGGCATGAAAACTGCTGACCATCATTCAGCCACAGGCACAATCTTGAGGAACTCCGGTAGGGATGACTGGAACTGAGATGGCTGACATTCAAGAGCCATAGGCATCCTTTGTGTTGCTTCACCAACAGAGAGTTTTCAGATTGAGTCTAATTTTGCTTGAGCTCCTTGATGCCACACTTAGTCAAATGTAGTCTTGAAGTTATGGTCAGTCACCCCTAGCTCACCTCATTTTTACAGTTAGGTTAGCCATGATCTTGTTAACTATTGGAGCAGTGTTGAGGGGCTAAATAACCTGTTTCTTGTTTGTATATTTCTGTTGTGTTCTTTCCTCCTTTTTTAGTTTTATCTTTTGCTTCTCCCTGGTCTCCTGCCTCTCGCACTCACCTTGTTCACCACTTCTATTTTTTACTTTCTTTTCATTGTATCACTAGGATGAGGGAGTGGGAGTAGGAAACAGAATGAAGTGAAGTGGTCGACTAATCACAAAATAGTTTGGCTGAGACAGGTCGGATCATTGATTATAACATAGAGAGCAAGAAAGAACACTTGTTGGCTATTCTTCACAAGGTTTGAAATGAGACAGAAAGAAGAAATTGCATCAGCCAGACCGAATATGGACAATATAGGAGAGAAGAGATAGGCTGCTATGGTTACAACTACACTAAATTGGAAGAACTTATGCAGAAAGTTCAATTTTGTTTTGTTTCCAAAGAAGTAGTAATTTCAGTACAAATTTACATTTGGAATTTAAAATGTGAACTTGTTACAAGTTGGCCACTGTATTTTCAATTTTTGCTGATCTTGATTATTACTAAAGTAGAGGAGAAAGTGAGGACTGCAGATGCTGGAGACCAGAGTTGAAAAGTGTGGTGCTGGAAAAGCGCAGCAGGCCAGGCAGCATCCGAAGAGCAGGAGAATTGACGTTTCAGGCATAAGCCCTTCTTCAGGAATGAGGCTGGTGTGCCAAGCAGGCTGAGATAAAAGGTGGGGTGGGGGGAATTTGGGGGGAATTCCCAGCGCCCCTCCCCCAAATTCCCCCCTCCTTCCCTTTTATCTCAGCCTGCTTGGCACACCAGCCTCATTCCTGAAGAAGGGCTTATGCCTGAAATGTTGATTCTCCTGTTCCTCAGATGTTGCCTGGCCTGCTGCGCTTTTCCAGCACTACACTTTTCAACTATTACTAAAGTACAGACTACATTAACTACTGTTTTTTTTAATCCTTGCTACATGTTTAACTAGTCCATCAGACTCATAGTATATTTTTGCTGACTGCTAAACAAATAGTCAGAATTACTCTCAACTGGACTTGTATATGATATATAGGCATTTGTTCCAAAGTTTACCTCATTTTGCTTTTCCTCCTATTATTTACCTCCATAACACAAAATAAAATCAATCAATCCTTTTCATTTTGCTTACTCCTGGCTTTCAGTGGTAAAGACACTGTTTCTGTGTGATAATAAATCATCGAGATTGTTGTCTGCAACTGAATGGCGTCAGCCCCTAATTTTTGGTGAGATAAAATTGTGACAGTAATGATTAAATATGTTGTGATTTGCTCTTTGACAAGAATGATACAATAATATGAAAGATAACGTTTCTCCAGCTTGGCAGTAACAATGTTGTGTGCACATAGTTACATAGTAAAGCCCTCTTTACACCCACACAGAGCACGATTCAGCCCATGAATGTTAACAGCTTGTATTGCAGCTATGGGATTTTGAAGCTATTTTTCAGCAGCTGTTACCATATTATTTTTAATTTTAAAACCTTTCTGCAAGATGCCATAAGATGACCTACGGTATGGTATGCTGCATAATGCAGCCATTCATATTCAGTTGTAACAAAAACATTTAACAGTTTTTGTTGGACTACTCTTTACTCCAGAGCTATTTTTCATACTGCACCATTGAATACTTATTGGTTGCAGAATTGGATAATGAATGAACTGCAGCTTAAGCTCCCACAGTACGCAATGACAGCATTTTTTCTGAAATTACAGTAAAAGCCACTAATGAATGTACTTCAATCAATTGTATTTCACCTTTTCATTTTGGCAATTTTTTAAATTCTGCAAAATTAGGTGTTTGCAGGTCAGAATTAAATACAACCACTTTGCAACATTATACACCAAGAAACAGCTAAGTCCTTTTTTAAAGGCTCAGAAATTGACTTTTCTGTTCCATTTATTGAAGTATAATTTGATGTTCTTTTGAAGGTACTCCATAGTTATCTTTTTTTTAAATTTAACTATTATCACATTGCTCATTTCACACACAAGCACTTTAGGAATCATTGCTGCTCCAAAAATCCTCTCTTCTATAAAGACCAATGCAATGTACTTACTAAACACATCCGACACATTTTCACATTTATGTGCAAATTCACAAGCTTCTCCTCTCAGGTCACACGTTTTGTTAATGATACACTTTATATTGATGATTTGTAAAATACTCAATCATTCATCTAACGTCTTCTGATATTTTTTCCTCACAACCCCCTTTGCTTTCCTGATCCTGTGCTTAACCTCTTTTTTTTCCTTAGTTTCTCATACCTCTGTTATTGATTTTAATTATTATTTAAACCTGTTTCTTCATTTTAATCTATACTTAACCTCTTCATATCTTTATGGCATCACACAACTATTTGTAGACTCAGTTTTGATGATCTGTACTTCTTCTACAGGGGGTCCTCTGTTGCACTGGTTGTCTCCACCTTCAGGCAAGAGGTCTGAGTTCAAGTTCCATGGCAAGACTGATTGGCCATGGAAAGTGAGCTTGTAATATGGCCAAACAAGTTGATTGTCAGCCTGCACTCCTTCCAGTATGCCTGAAGATGGCTGGTAAGGGCAGGCTTTTGGCCTGGTCAAATAGCCAGCAGAAATCTTGACAAACCACTGCAGTATTTTGTCTTTTAGCATGACTTGTCAAATGGGACTCTAAAGCCAACTCCTGGAAATGAGGGCAAGATGACTAATTCTGTAAATTGGTAATTGTTCTAAAGAGAATGTACTACTTTATCCTACCAACTTGTCATTCCACTATATCTCAACCAACATTCCCCTCAACTTTCTAAAATTTGATCTAATCTCATAATATTCTACATTTCATGCTATCCTTTGTAGATGGGTTGTAAACCATATCACATTGAAAACCTTGTTCCTAATTTAACTTAGCTGCCTGATTTCTGTCATGAAATATAATCAAATCAAGCAACACCTCACTGGAGAAGGAGATTCCACAAACATCTGCGTTCTTATTAACAGAAGAGTCCAACCCATCTGTGAAAAAGATGTTCAAGTGGATAATTCATCTCAACCTCCTCTTGTACGCCTCAGCATCACAGATGCTAGTCTTCAACCAATTTGATTCACTCCACATGATAACAAGGAACAGCTGGAGGCACTCTTTACTGCACAGGTTTTGTTCCTTGACATCATTTTGACTATAAATCTGAAGACTTGTGCTCCAGAACTAGCTGTGTTACTAGGCCAAGCTTTTCCAGTATGGTTGCAATATTGGCTTTTAACTAACAATGTGAAAAATTGCTTAGACATTTCATGTCGAGGAAAAGCAGACCAAGTTGAATCCGTCCAATTATCACTCACAGTCCAGGCTTGATCCTGAGCAAACAGGTGGAAGGGGTCATTGACTGTGTTACCAAGCAGTACTTGCAAAAGAATAACCTGCTCACTGATGCTCAGTCTGGTTCCACCAGAGCCACTCCACTCCAAACCCCATTACAACCTTGGTTTAAACTTGAACAAAACAGCTGAATTCTAGTGGTTAGATGAGAATGACTGTCTTTAATATTGTGGCAAAGAAGACTGAAATTTCTGTCATTGGGAGTCTGGGAGGAAATGTTCCCCTGGTTGGAGTCACTCCTCGAACAACAGAAGATGGCTATGGTTTGTTAGATGTCAATCATCTCTGTCCCAGGACATCTCTATAGGAATTCCTCAGGGTGATGTCTCAGGCCCAATATCTTCAGATACTTCATCAATGGCCTTATTTCCATTATCAGGTCAGAAGTAGGGATGCTGAAGATGGTGGGGGAAGATGCCTTCATGATCTACTCTGGTCTATGACCTGTAGGTCGAGCCACAGTGCTGTTAAGGAAGGAATTCCAGGATTTTGAAGCAAGGTTGAAGGAATAGCCATACATTTCCAAGCCAGGATGGTGAGTAGCTTGGAAGGAAATTTTGCAGGTGTTGATGTTCCCATGTCTCTGATGGCCTTGTCCTTCCAGACGAGATGAGTATGCACATGTAACTAGCTCAAAGTCCGCCTCTAAAATAAATGATATTAGCATATGAATATATGATGTAGGATGTGATTGAAATAATGAAAATGCAACATCAATCATTAACACTCAAATTTAGGCAATTAGTTAGAAAGGGGCAGACTAAGATGTGGCCATTGAGGATACTTGCAGAACCACGCTTCCCTCCCTGCCCAGCCCAAATAATTATTTGGGTTTGATAGCAGCACCTGCATGGTATGATTCACTCAGTCAGTAAGTTCGCTAGTTTGTAGATCAAATTTCAGGGTGGCACTGTGGCTCAGTGGTTAGCATTGCTACCTCACAGCCCCAGGGACCTGGGTTCGATTCCAACCTCAGGCAACTGACCGTGTGGGATTTGCACATTTTCCCTGTGTCTGTGTAGGTTTGCTCTGGTTTCCTCCCACAATCCAAAGATGTGCAGGATAGGTGAATTGGCCATGCTAGATTGCGCATAGTGTTCAGGGATGTGTAGGTTAGAAGTAAATGTAGAGTATTATGGTCGGGGAATGGGTCTGTGTGGGTTACTCTTCAGAAGGTCAATGTTGACTTGTTGGGCCAAATGGCTTGGTCCATACTGTATGGATTGTGTGATTCTATTTGGTATGCTTGCCTTTATTAGTCAGTGCATTGAGTATTGGAATTGGGCAAAAGGGTTGTGGCTGTGCAGGGCATTGGCGAGGTGACTTTTGGAATGCTAGATGCAATTCTGGCCTCTCTGCTATTGGAAGGATGTTGTGAAATTTGAAAGAGTTCAGAAAAGATTTACAAGGATGTAGCTAAGGTTAGACAGTTTGAGCTATAGGGAGAGATTGAATACACTGGGGCTGTTTTCCCTGGAGTGTCAGAGGCTGAGGGGTGATCTTATAGAGGTTTATAGAATCATGAAGAGCATGGATGGGATAAATAGACAGGGTATTTTCCTTGGAGTCTAAAACTAGAGGACATAGGCTTAAAGTAACAAGAGAAAGATTTAAAAGGCACTTAAGGGGCAACGTTGTTCTGCAGAGAGCGGTGTGTATATGGAATGAGCTGCCAGAGGAAGCAGTGGAGGATGGTACAATTATAACATTTAATAGGCATCTGGAGGGTATATGAATAAAAAGGGTTTAGAGGGATATGAGCCAATGCGAGCAAATGGGATGAGATTAATTTAGGATATTTGGACGAGCAGGACCTAAGGGTCTGTTTCTATGCTTTATATCTCTATGACTGTCTGACTTTATGTGTGTAGATGGGAAGGAGGAAGGTGCTCACTGCAGGCAAGAAAATACAATCTATTATTTTTCAAGTTCTGAGAGTCCTTGAGTTGTTAGATTGAATTGAAGTTGAACTGTTTCACTGTTGTCAACAAAGTTTGTCGACCTTGCATTCTGAGTGGTTATACAGGTTGTTCTGCAGTAATGCGCATTTTGTTAATGTAAGTTTTGCTGTAACTGTAATTGACAAATTGAGGACACTGTTTCTAAAGTGCTATCTTTTAAAACGGGTGTTGGCTGTAACATGATTATATCACCAACATTTTAAGAGTTGTTTTGAAAGCACGATTTTTCTATAATGCAGGGTGCACAAGAACGCAACCATCATGTTATAGAAGAACTACCTGTATACAGTTGCCTTTGTCTCCCAGCAGTCATCCCTGTGAGGCATTTTGCCTTGAAATGAGATGGGAAATGAGATGATTGAGGGTGCAGTGCCACTGCAGCATGAGAATGTGCTGGAACACCGACACAGAGCTGTGTCTTCTGCTGAAGCATAACATGAGACCTGAAAGGGTGGTTGAGAATCCTATTGCCAATGACCATGAAGGGGACAAGGTCTACCTTCTGTAACAATGGTGGATGACTCCATTACACAATCACCAGACTGAGGCTGAGCATAGATCCAATGCAGTCTGTCTTACCACCAGAGCTATCATGGAGCAAACAATAGACCCTAAAGGTGAAGTGCTGATGCTTGGATAACCCATGGGCCCTTGCAGCACATTACAGATAGTTCTAGCTTGCTGTGCTCTGAACATTTGGAGCGAGCAAAGAGGAGATGTGCTGGATGCTGAAGAACTGGGTGAGTAGCAGCAGATTTCTAAGGAGAAAGATGAAGATTTAAGTTAGAAGAAACATCAGCAGGAGCATGATAGACCACTGAAGCATTGGATACAAGAAGCCGGACAGGACTTAATTGACAGCTATTCCAATCACTCTAAATTGGGTGAAATTATCAGTAATTAACAAAATTTGTTGTTGCTCCAAACCAATTTAGTGCAGATTTGCTGTATTGCCTCTAATGTAACTATTTATAAATAAATAACCTTACATAAATTTGGCAAGCAAAATTGAACACAGTGCTCTAGACGTGATGTCACCAAAGCCCTGTACAATCTTAGTAACACTTCTTTCCTTCGGTATTTCTATCCAATTTGTAATAAATTCCAACATCCCTTTAGCCTTCCTAACTGCTTGCTGAACTGAAATACTTTTTTGTGTTCCATGTATCTTTACATTCAAGTGCCTTTGAACATTTGCACCGACAAGTTTCATGACTTTAAAAAACAGTTTTGGTTTCCCAATATTATGAGTAAAGTGTATAAGTTTACAATCCATCTGTCATCTTGTCAGTCATTCACTTAAACTATCTAGATAGCTTTACAACCTCTCTGTCCTCCCCACAGCTTACCTTTGCATTTAGCTTGGTATCATCAGGAAACATCAGAAATCATTACTTTGTGTCTTCATCTATGTTATGAATATCAAACATAAATCTCAAAGCTTATATATCCACTATCTCTGTAGCTTTCTCTGTTAGAAAGCTAGGATGTAGGCAATAGCTTCTGGGGATTTGGCAGAGTTTAGTTCCTTGAGTTTCTCCATTGCTTTTTCTCTGATATTAATTTTCCTCGTTTGATTATTGTTTTAGCCCCAAGGGTAGAGTCAATTTGAAGTATGAAATTTATTTGCAAAGTGAAGACAGACTCACAATATTTAATCAATGCCTTTGTCATTTCTTTATCCCCATAATCATTTCTTCTCTCTGCTTCCAAGGGATAATTGATTATTTTAGCTAAACTCTCACTTTGTAAATAACAATCAAAACTCTTCCAATCTGCTTTTGTATTTCTGATTTATTTGCTGTTCTATTTCCCCCTTCTAAACACCTTTTTGGTGAACCTTAGTTGTTTTCTAAAACATTCTCAATTTTCAGCAAATTTTGAGAAGATTTGTAGCTCAGGTTGAGTTTCTGGATGTAGGTTTGCTCGCTGAGCTGGAAGGTTCGTTTTCAGATGTTTCATCACCATTCTAGGTAACATCTTCAGTGAGCCTCCAGACAAAGCATCGCTGATGATTCCTGCTTTCTATTTATATTTTTGGATTTCTTTCTGTTGGTGATGTCATTTCCTGTTCTTTTTCTCAGGGGGTGATAATTTGGGTCCAAACAATGTGTTTGTTGATGGTCCAAACGGAACTCTATCAAAAAACAGATTGACTTGGACCTGACTTGGACCCAACTCCCTGAAAAAAAGAACAGGAAATGACATCACCATCAGAAATGACATCACCAACCCAAAGAAACCCAAACATATTACTAGAAAGCAGGAACCATCAGCAATGCTTTGTTCGCACCTCACTGAAGATGCTACCTAGGATGGTGACAAAATGTCCGAAAATGATCCTTCCAGCTCAGCAAGCAAACCTACATCCATTCCCAAGTTTTAGATTTACTACTGTTTTTTGGAATATTTTTAATCTAATATCATCCTTAACTTGCTGAGCAAGTCATAGATGGATCTTTCATACTGAGTTTTCAATGGAATATATTTTGTGTTGACTGTATTTTTGAATTTTTCTTCCTTTTCCCTTATTTTTTATTTACTGCCATACCTTATTTTAGTTTATTCACTTAATCAAACTTGAACTGTCCAACCAATTCCCTCCCATATGTAACTAATACAATGTTTAAATTTAAAATTCGGGGGTAATGAGGGGAGGACTTGTTATTTTGAAACTAACTTGGAATTCTGAGGCGGGGTTCTGAAGATACTGGACCCGATTCATTAATTCTGCTTTCTCTCCAGAGATGCTGCCAGACCTGCTGAGTTTTCTGCATTTGCTATGGAATTCAGTGGATGCTTTATTATAACATTGGTAGTTAACTGTACTTAATTTCATAATATTAGATCTAAGATAGCTTTATCCTTATATGGGTTCACACTGCTTTGCTGTAATTGTCAAAAATTATTCAAGAACCTCATCTGCCAGGCAATGCTGGGCAATTTAATTTTCCCAATCAAATGAAGATTAAAGTCCCCTATAATCATTAAATCACTTTTGTTAGAATCTCCAATAATTTATTTTTTAATGCTCTATTCAACAATGTAATTATAGTTGGAGAGCCTATGAACTACTTCCACTACTGTTTTATGTTATTGTTACTGATTTCCACCCATACAGTTTCTCCTTCATGATATTCTGAAGTCAGGTTTTTTTTCACTAATGTCCTTATGTCATCTTTTATTATCAGCATTACTTGTCACTTTTTGCCATTTTCCCTGTCTTTCTGAAATAGTGTACCCTGGAATAGTTACTTCCCAACTTTGATTGCCTTGTAATTATGTCTCTGCTATGGTGACAATAGCAATATTATTTTCCTATATTTGAGCTATTAGTTCATCTATCATATTGCAGATGCTCCATGCATTTGGAAAAAGAACATCTAATTTTGTGTTTTGACTTCTATTCCCAAAAAATTATCTTGATTGCTATTTTTCAATTTTTATTAAACTCTTTATTCCTTCCTGACCCAATCTCCTTGGCTTCACCCACAATGCTACGTTTTACTAATGCCTTTCCCTTCTGAATTTCTAAATGTCTTCTTACGCACACCATCACATCCCCATTACAAACCAGCTTTAGATAAAAGCCCTGCTCATAACCCAAGTTTTATGATTGGCCAGGGTGCTAGTCCATATTAGGTTTAAGTAGAGCCTGTCCAGTGAATAGCTTAATCTTTTTCTGATTCTGTCTACAGAACATCATTATTGGTTTTGTGTATATCACTTGATCTCATATTAAACACAACAGCTGGATCTTCCCCCTTCTATTTCATATTCCCCACCAGCTACAAGGCAATGTCCTGGCATCAGGTATGTAGCATGATTTTTGGAGCTCCCAATTATGGTTGCAAACAGGAACATTTATTCCCTTGACTTTATTGTCTCCGAGACTAACACAATCTTCTTTGCTCTCCCCAGCTGATTGACATGGCACCATAACTATTCAACTCATCCATCATACAGTTCTTCTCCTCATCCCTATATATAGCAAGCTACACGTATCTGTTAGGAAAAAGTGAGGACTGCAGATGCTGGAGATCAGAGCTGAAAATGTGTTGCTGGAAAAGCGCAGCAGGTCAGGCAGCATCCAAGGAGCATGAGAATCGATGTTTCGAGCATGAGCCTTTCTTCAGGAATGAGGAAAGTGTGCCAAGCAAGCTAAGATAAAAGGTAGGGAGGAGGGACTTGGGGGAGGGGCGTTGGAAATGCGATAGGTGGAAGGAGGTTAAGGTGAGGGTGATAGGCCAGAGTGGGGGTGGGGCGGAGAGGTCAGGAAGAAGATTGCAGGTTATTAAGGTGATGCTGAATTCGAGGGTTGGGACTGAGGCAAGGTGGGGGGAGGGGAAATGAGGAAACTGGAGAAATCTGAGTTCATCCCTTGTGGTTGGAGGGTTCCTAGGCAGAAGATGAGGCGCTCTTCCTCCAGCCATCATGTTGCTTTGGTCTGGCGATGGAGGAGTCCAAAGACCTGCATGTCCTTGGTGGAGTGGGAGGGTGAGTTGAAGTGTTGAGCCACTGGGTGGTTGGGTTGGTTGGTCCGGGTGTCCCAGAGTTGTTCTCTGAAACGTTCCGCAAGTAGGCGGCCTGTCTCCCCAATATAGAGGAGGCCACATCGGGTGCAGCGGATGCAGTAAATGATGTGTGTAGAGGTGCAGGTGAATTTATGGTGGATATGGAAGGATCTCTTGGGGCCTTGGAGGGAAGTAAGAGGGGAGGTGTGGGCGCAAGTTTTGCATTTCTTGAGGTTGCAGAGGAAGGTGCTGGGAGTAGAGGTTGGGTTGGTGAAGGGTGTGGACCTGACGAGGGAGTCACAGAGGGAGTGGTCTTTTCAGAACGCTAATAGGGGAGGGGAGGGAAATATATCCCTGGTGATGGGGTCCGTTTGGAGGTGGTGGAAATGGCGACGGATCATACAATGTATATGGAGGTTGGTGGGGTGGTAGGTGAGGACCAATGGGGTTCTGTCCTGGTGGTGATTGGAGGGGTGGGGCTCAAGGGTGGAGGAGAGGGAAGTGGAGGAGATGCGGTGGAGAGCATCGTCGATCATGTCTGGGGGGAAATCGCGGTCTTTGAAGAAGGAGGCCATCTGGGTTATACGGTATTGGAACTGGTCCTCCTGGGAGCAGATGCGGCGGAGACGAAGGAATTGTGAATATGGGATGGCATTTTTACAGGGGGCAGGGTGGGAGGAGGTGTCGTCTAGGTAGCTGTGGGAGTCGGTCAGTTTATAGTAAATGTCCGTGTTGATTCGGTCTTCCGAGAGAGAAATGGAGAGGTCTAGGAAGGGGAGGGAGGAGTCTGAGACAGTCCAGGTGAATTTGAGGTCAGGGTGGAAGATGTTGGTAAAGTGGATGAACTGTTCAACCTCCTTGTGGGAGCACGAGGCAGTGCCGATACAGTCATCGATGTAGCGGAAGAAAAGGCTGGGGAGTGGTGCCAGTGTAGCTGTGGAAGATGGACTGTTCCACATATCCTATGAAGAGGCAGGCATAGCTGGGCCCCATGCGGGTGCCCATGGCTACTCCTTTGGTTTGGAGGAAGTGGGAGGATTGGAAAGGGAGGTTGTTCAGAGTGAGGACCAGTTCAGTCAGTCAAAGGAGGGTGTCAGTGGAAGGGTACTGGTTGGTACGGCGGGAAAGGAAGAAGCAGAGGGCTTTGAATCCTTCATGATGGGGATGGAGGTGTACAGGGACTGGATGTCCATGGTGAAGATAAGGCATTGGGGGCCGGGGAAGTGAAAATCACGGAGGAGGTGGAGGGTGTGGGTGGTGTCCTGAATGTAGATGGGGAGTTCTTGGACTAAGGTGGACAGGACCATGTCGAGGTATGCGGAGATGAGTTCGGTGGGCAGGAGCAGGCTGAGACAATGGGTCGGCCGGGGCAGTCAGGTTTGTGGATTTTGGCAGGAGGTAGAAACGGGCGGTGCGGGGTTGTGGGACTATGAGGTTGGAGGCGGTGGATGGGAGATCCCCTGAGGTGATGAGGTTATGGATGGTCTGGGAGATGATGGTTTGGTTGTGGGGAGTGGGGTGATGGTCAAGGGGGCAGTAGGAGGAGGTGTCCGTGAGCTGGCGTTTAGCCTCAGCGGTGTAAAGGTCGGTGTCCCAAACAACTACCACGCCTCCCTTGTCTGCCGGTTTGATAGTGAGGTTGGAGTTTGAACGGAGGGAGTGGAGGGCTGCAGGTTCCGAGGGTGAGAGATATCTGTTAGACAAAGATGATTGCTGAGGTTCCTCAATTGCAACCTATTGATTCTCCTTATCTGCCATACTTTCTCTCCAGCACCATCACCACCAACCATACCTCTCCCTGACCCCGACCAATTGCCCTCTCTAACGGTTTTGACTTGCCTAAGGTGTGTGACTACTCCCCAGATGTGTCAAAGTGCCTAAACTTAGCCTTCAGCTCAATAATTGTGAGGCAAAGCTTTCCTACCTGCTTATATTTCCTGCAGAACTGTTTGTTCTGAATCACACTGTGGTGTCAAAGAAACCCCACATTCTACAGCCTCAACATATCACCTACCTGGCCAGGGATGGAACCATTTGCCACAGTAGATTCGCTGCCGATGATTAGCCACTGCCCTTTGACCACCGAGGACGCTTAGCCACCGCCCATTGGCCACTGAAGACAATTCGCCACCGCAAGTAGGTCGTATATTTTGAATATTGGTGGTATAAAAAATTGTCGTTATATTGGTTAAGGTAGTGTTTGAGTTGTTTCAGTAACAACTTATTTTCGTTACAGGAGAGTTTTATGTGAGATTGTTCTTGAATACGGTGAAAGAGATTGTTTGGAACTTCTTAGAGGGATAGTGCATAATTATCAAATGAACTGAAATTTCATTGTTTAATATTAATGTAACATTTTACTGCCATTATAAAGATTTTTAAAATATATTTCCTTTTTCTGGTTAAAGTTTGTAACTCATTTTTATATATAAACCAATAAAATGGTATTTATTTAACGTCTTTTTTTTAATCAATATGTAGTATGTAGTTGTATACATAAAGGGAACTGAGGAGTATGAAAGAACAGGTGGGGGGGAAAACAATCAGTACATTCATATATTTCCAGTGGCAGATAGTCTCCAGAGGTCAAACGACCCCAGTGGAGAATGCTGGTGGCGAACTGGCAGTGGCTAATCATCAGCTGCAAATCTGCCGTGGCCAATTGTTACCAACCCTACCTGGCCATCTTCGTTGTGTCTATTTTTATTATATTATCTTAATTAATTTCTTTTTAATAAACTTAACTAACCCTGATAAGCTTTATTACTGCTAGTAAAACTTTGTAATACCATCTAAAAACTTTACAATTACTAATAAATTACTTAAATTTGAAAGACAAGCAGGCAAAAGGCTCACTAATCAACCACTTAGCAACCTCTTGCAATGGCACACCTTGCCTTTTTTTCAGAACAGAACATGGAGTAAACTGCTGAGTTCTTTTAAACTGGTTCATCATGCACTGTGTTCTTTTGAAACCAAAATCGAAGTAATAATCATTTGTACCCCTCCCTCATGACACCAAATTCCCTTACTCAGCAAATTCACAAGTTCTCGCTTCATGCAGTGACTAGCTGTTGTCTTTGTGCTTGTTTACTAAGGGAAAAAGTGAGGACTGCAGTTGCTGGAGATCAGAATCGAGACTCTAGTGCTGGAAAAGCACAGCCAGTCAGGCAGCATCCGAGGAGCAGGAGAAGAGCTTTTGCCCAAAACATCGATTCTCCTGCTCCTTGGATGCTGCCTGACCGGCTGTGCTTTTCCAGCATCCCACTCTCGGCTCTGATCTTAGCATCTGCAGTCCTCACTTTCTCCTAGTTGCTTTAAACCCTATTGTGAAGCATCTTCCAAGGATGCCTACCTTGAAGAAGTTCTCTTCCTTCCGTTCCTGATGAACAGCTTAAGCCCAAAATGTCGATTCTCTGCTCCTTGGATGTGGTCTGACCGGTTATGCTTTTCCAGCACCACACTCTCCACTCTGCTTGCTTACTAAGCCAATATTTTGATTTTACAATCAGCTTTTTAAGATTTGTGGTGCACACCTTGGATGAGGTTATAGGTGTTGGATACACTGTGACCAGCAACATAATTCTGGTGTGAACTGACTGTGAACATGCTGCTCAACACGTTGGACCTTATGCCCATTTACAACTGTTCAACAGATATAGCAAGATCAGACTTATAAGCCAAGATGCTTTGCTTTAATGAATAAAGGGCTGCTGAATTCTTGACTCTGGATGATGAGCTATTATTCCTAAAGTGACATGTCAGTCAGCACAGTTGGTACAGAGATTAAGGTGAATTAATTGACTTTGTTAGTATCTGGATGTTGTGTTAATTCTGTCTCAGTACTATACTTCACTGCATGCTTGAAAAGAAAAATGTTAAGACAATTGTGAGGGAGCTGAGGCCAGGTGGCACAGTAATTTGTGCTGTAGCAAATAGACATACGGTTGTTGCTACACAAATGACAGACAATGGTAACAAAATCAGTTTCAGACATAAGCACAATATTTTAAAATTTGAAATTCAAATTGATAAATGGTTATGAGAGCTTTATCCTATTTCAGCTCGAATTCTGTATTGTGGTACCTGTAAGTACCATTCAAAATTAATCTTTTTCAGGTAAAAGGTTATGGCAATATTGGTGAAGGAGACAGGAGAACACAAGAAGAAGAAATACACTGAAATAGTACCAATATGAAGCCTTTAGCCGTCTGCTGTAAAATTGTTAGCAGATTTTTCACAACAGTTGTCCACAAATACAAAACTGTATGGTTCTACAGAATACAGCAAAATAGGAAAGCCTGGGGTGCGCAGATTCTGATTGCATTTCTGATTGCTTTTAGTACAACCCATTTACCAAAGCAACAGCAGAAATGGCAGGACATTCAATATTAAATCCATCTGTTCTAACAGTTGTGAAGCTCATTTTCACCATGTCATAACTTGTTTCACCAGAAAATGGGGACTGTCATTGAAGCACTAGTTTTCTTAGACTTGAATTGTACTTGCAGCCTGTTTCCATTACTGAAATCCGAAAGAATTTAACCTTTTGACTTCTCAGGAACACATTTCTCACCAAAAGGTATCTATTTCCATGCATCATCCCTTGCAAGATAAACATCTAAAATTACCCTGAAAGCCTCCACGTATCCTGCCAAGAATTTTTTTTTCTGTCTGGCCTTTGATTTTATCTATTGGAGTATTTGAGATTGGGCAACTGCTAATCTTTATTGCATGCTCCTGAAGTCTATTCCTGGCACTGACAATTATTGTTTTGGCTTTGTTGCACAGACAGACAGGGATTGTAGTTTAGCAAAAACTGCATGATCCTGCAATTCCTACATCCCTCAACTGGGCCCGCCATTTTACATGGATGGGAGATAGAGGGAATCTTCTACTTTGCACATCTGCGGCTCATGGAGTGATTGCTGATGTTAAGGTGTAATAGCCTTCAGTCAGCTTTACCTTTCATTGGTGGTATGTCCACAACCTGATCTCTACCTGTTAGATCAATCAGGTCCCAGTTGAGTTCAATAGCTTATAAAGTCTTTGAACTTTACTGTGAATATTAATGTTTTATAAGGATATAAAGAAAGTTTCATGTAGTGAATAAGTTTTTAGCAATGAGGGTCTTCTTTTTATTAAGTAAGGCTCTTCAATAGATACTAATATTTCATCTCAGTATGAGTTCTTTGGTTCTGTCATGGTAAAAACTGAGTCAGATGGCAGGAAGGATTAAAGGGGAAAAGATAGTATCTAGGTGGCATGTGTGAGCAATAAATTGACATGAGACTATAAAGGGGCCCAAAAATTTGTAGGGTTGCAATTGAGACAAAGTGCTCGATTTCTGAAGTGAATCTTTTCCATAGTCTGCCATCATCCTTGGCAACCATTATAATATGCCTCCAAACTCCTCCAGCAATGATCCCTGGTACTTTTTCTCAGATTGCTTTGTTGGAATTCACTGCACTCTCAACTGACAAGCCCAAATTTGGTCTTAGGTGAAGGTTTTCAGAATAGAATAGCAACTTATCATAATTTGTATCTACAAAAATACCGTGTATATGTCACCTCAATTTGGTGCCATTTTAATTACAGAAATTATAAAAAGCAACAATTGAGACAAAGTTAGGATAAAGTTCATTTTTTCCTGACATACGTCTTCAATTTGGTTTTCACCATTTTAAACCTATGGACCTTTGCCCTAATGTCATGCACTTATTGAGAAGTATGCCTTCACTGATTTGTTCATCCAATTATACATACACTGGAAGAAAATCCTCTCATGTTTCTCCTGTATTGAAGATTCTCTGGTTAGTTATCTTTCTGGGCTAAATCATTTAACAGATCAACTCTTTTCTGCACTCTCACCATCAGGGCTTAATGAGTTATCATCGACCACGGCAGTCGAAATATTACACAAGGGAGTAGAAGGATTTGAAGTATGTGCAGGAAGCTGGCAATTGCCACCCTACAATATAAGAAGGGAGCGAGAGGAAAATATGGGAATTACAGACCTGATGGCCTTACCTTAGTAGTTGGGAAAATTTTAGGACTTAAATGGGCATTTCGATGATAACGATTTGATTTTACATAGTCAGTATGGATTTGAAAATGGGAAATTGTGTTTGATGAAGTTATTAGAGTTTTTTGAAGATGTGTCTAAAAATATTGATTAAGGAGATCCAATGGACATGGTATACTTACATTTTCAGCAGACTCTTGATGACATCCCTCGAAAAGGCTGGCTAGAAAAATTTAAGAGCACATTGGATTGGGGGTAATTTACTGTCATGTTGGTTGTCAAATAGGCAGAATACAGAGAATAGAAATAAAGGGTCATTCTTATGCTGACAGGCTGTGAGTTGTGAAGCACTGCAAGAATCAGTATTTGGACCTCAGCTATTCACAATATAAAATTAATGATTTAGACATGGCATCTGAATGTCATACACCTAAATTTGAAGGTATAAAGTGGCTTCAAGAGGATTTAAACAGGTGTAGTGAATGGGCAAGAACATGGCAGATGAAATATGTGGAAAAATGTGAGGCAATTCATTTTGGTAGGAGAATCATGTGTGTTCAGAGTATTTCTTAAGTGTTAAGAAGAGGAAAATTGTAAATGTACAAAGCTTTTGTTGATAAGTTCCTGAAGGCTAACATGTAGTTGCAGTCAGTTATTGAAAAGGTAAATGAAATGTTGGCTTTTAGTGAAAAAAACATTTGAGTACAGGAGTAATGAAATCTTGTGTGGTTAGACCTGACATACTGTGTGCAATTTTGGTCTGTCTATCACAGGACAAATATTATTGTCATTGAGAGAGTGCAATGAAGTTTCACCAGAATTATTTCTGTGCTGGAGGGACTGTCGTATAAAGACAGATTATTGTTATTTCTTCGTGGGATGTGGGTGGATGGCCAACATTCATTGCCCTTCACTAGTTGCCCTTGAGAATTTGGTGGCTTCTTGAACTGCTGCAGCCTATGTATTGTGTGTAGATACACAATGTTGCTAGGGAGGCATTGCCAAGATTTTGACTCCACAATCCTGAAGGAATGGTGACATATTTCCAAGTCAGGATAGTGAATGGCTTTGGGAAGGGGTCTTAGAGTCATTGAGTAATACAGCATGGAAACAGAACCTGTGGTCCAATTTGTCCACGCCAATCAGATATCCCCATCTGATCTAGTCCCATTTGCCAGCATTTGCCTTATATCCCTTTCCTATTCATATAGCCACCCAGATGCTTTTTATATGTTATAATTGTGCGGCCTCTCTCACTTCCTCTGGCAGGACATTCCACACACATGCACCACCCTCAGTGAGAAAACATTACCTCTCAGGTCCTTTTTAAGTCTTTCCCCTCTCATCTTAAACATATGCACTGCAATTTTGGACTCCCCCATCCTAGGAAACAGACATTAGCTATTCACCCTATGCATGCCCCTCATGATTTTATAAAGCTCTGTAAATTGCTGGTGTTTCGACGCACTGCTGCTCTTGACCTTCAAGGTGGAAGTGATTATGAGTTTGGAAGTTACTGTCTGAGGAACCTTGGTGAACTTTTGCAGTTCATCTTGTACATAGTACACATTGCTACAACTGAGTATTGGTGGTGGAGGGAATAGATGTTTGTGGGTGTATTGCCAGTAAAACAGGCTGTTTTGTCCTGGATGGTGTCCAGCTTCTTCAGTGTTGTTGGAGGTACACCCATCCAGGAAAGTGGGGTGTATTCCATCACACTCCTGACTTGTGCATTGTAGATGATGGACAGACTGTGGGGAATCAGGAGGCGAGTTAATCACGACGGTATTCCGAGCCTCTGACCTGCTCTTGCAGCCACTTGAGTGTTGTTGGAGCTGCACCCATTCAGGCAAGCAAGGTATATTCCATTACATTCCTGATTTTTACCTCGCAAATGGTGAACAGATTTTCGATAGTCAGAAGGCGAGTTACTTGGTGCAGGATTCCTAACCACTGACCTGCTCTTGCAGCCATTGTATTTGTATGGCTACTCCCCTTCAACTTAGATTCCCTCCAGTGTGGAATCAGGCCATTCGGCCCTACAAATCCACACCAACCCTTCAAAGAGGGACCCATCCAGACCCATCCCCCTACCCTACATTTACCCCTGACTGATGTACCTAACACAATGGGCAATTTTGCACAGCCAATCCACCTGACCTGCACATCTTTGGATTGTGGGAGGAAACCAGAGTAACCAGAGGAAACCCACGCAGACATAGGGAGAATGTGCAAACTCCACACAGACAGTGGCCTGAGGCGGAATCAAATCCGGGTCCCTGGCACTGTGAAGCAGCAGTGCTAACCACTGAGTCCCATGCTGCGCAGAAAGTACAGCAAGAAGTTTAGGACAAATCTCAAGCTACCTCATCTGTGATTTAGGAAGACTGTGCTAAATCCATGAGGCCACTTCAGTTTCTGATTGCCAATAAACCCAGGATGTTGATAGTGGAAGATTCAGTGATGATAACACCCTTGAATGTAAATGGTCAATGATTAGATACTTTATTGTTGGTCATTGACTGGCATTTGTATGGCATGGATATTACTTGCTTGTTATCAGCCCAAGCCTGAATATTGTTCAGGTCTTGCTGCATTTGGACATGGACTGCTTCAGTATCTAAGGTGTTGAGAATGATGATGAACATCATGCAACCATCAGAAAACATCACCATTTCTGACCTCATGATAAGGAAAGATCATTGATGAAACTGATGAAGATGGGTGAGCCTGGAACACTCAACTGAGGAATTCCTGCAGAGATGTTCCGTTTTTTTTTCAGATGTTCGTTGACTCCACTTTTTCCAGAATTCCGCTGTGTCACTGTTAGCAAAATATAGCCTTGATGTCAAAGGCAGTTATTCTCATCTCACCCCTCAAATACAATTCATTTGCCCACATGTGGACAAAGGCTGTATTAGACCTGAAAATGTGTTGCTGGTTAAAGCACAGCAGGTTAGGCAGCATCCAAGGAATAGGAAATTCGACGTTTCGGGCATAAGCCCTTCATCAGGAACCCACAGCTGAAAATGTGTTGCTGGTTAAAGCACAGCAGGTTAGGCAGCATCCAAGGAATAGGAAATTCGACGTTTCGGGCATAAGCCCTTCATCAGGAACCCACAGCTGAAAATGTGTTGCTGGTTAAAGCACAGCAGGTTAGGCAGCATCCAAGGAATAGGAAATTCGACGTTTCGGGCATAAGCCCTTCATCAGGAACCCACAGCTGAAAATGTGTTGCTGGTTAAAGCACAGCAGGTTAAGCAGCATCCAAGGAATAGGAAATTCGATGTTTCGGGCATGCCCGAAACGTCGAATTTCCTATTCCTTGGATGCTGCCTAACCTGCTGTGCTTTAACCAGCAACACATTTTCAGCTGTGATCTCCAGCATCTGCAGACCTCATCTTTTACCCAAAGGCTATATTAGAATCAGGAGTGGCCTTGAGTTAGGGCAAACTGGGTCTGTATTCACTGGAGTTTCAAAGAATGATAGGTGATCACATTCAAATCTACAAAATAATTAAAGGCTTAGACAGGGTAGGTGAAGGTAAAATATTTCCCCTCACTGGGGTGTTTAGAACCAGATGGTACAATTTTAAAATAAGGGGATGTCATTTAGGACTGAGGTGAGGAGGGTTTTTTTTAAGTTAAAGCATTAGTAATTTTCAGAATTTGTTTCTGAAGAGAGCTATTGAATTTAAGTCTTTTGAGTATGTTTAAATTAGAGATTGATAGATTTCCGATGACTATTGATATAGCATTACAGGGAGAGCTTTGGAGAAAGGGCATTGAAATATTTGACCAGCAATGATCATACTAAATGGCAGAGCAAGCAAGATGCACTGAGTACCCACACCTGTTCCTGTGTTCCAACATGAAGGATAGATTATCTTGTAATTCAATGACCTAATCACTAAAGATCTTTAGGGAACATTCTCATACCACCAATACATCCAGAGGCCGTGCCTTCAAGAGTTGTGTTTCACCAAGGAACTGCTCACTAAATTGTGCCACCTCCTGCAATCCAGTCTGCAATAATGCAACAATGCAAGACTAGCTCGGCCAGGATCTTTGTATATAAATATCTATGTTCATGGACCCTTCTGGACAGGAGGAGGTGAGGTTAAAAACATTTCCCAGTTTGCGATTCTTGTGGGGTAGTGCACAAGAGTCTTTTCATTCTAAAGAGTGAAGCAAGAGGAGAAAGCATATGACTTTGCCAGGCTGGCTAAAGAGTACCATCAAGCAGTCAAGTGTTTCCCAGGCCCTAGATTTTGATAGAGAGATATATTAGACTCTAGGCACTTATGAATATATCGCTGGTGTGCAGCCACGCCAAGAAAATCCTGTTGGTGAATGCCCACTATCCTGGCAGCAACCACAAGTATTCATTCAGTGTGAGTCATTGTGGAGGTTGTAATTGGCACACTAAAGATTGGCTGTTATGTGACAAGGGATACCCACTCTATATCTGAATCACAGGTCCCCTCTTCCACCAACCTTGAGAGCATATCAGAAATAACAATGGAAAGTGCTGTATAAGCTCAGTAAGTCTGGCAGCATCTGTGGAGAGAAACAGTGAATGGCTTGTAACCAAGGTATTCTTCTTCAGAACAGATGCTACCAAAACAGTAGGAGTTGTCCAGCATTTTATCTTGCTTCCAACATCTGCAGTGTTTTTCTTCTTTATAATGAATATTGTGTCAATAATAAGAAGCACAAGAAGAAGTGAAGAAAGCCATGAGCATGCTGGATCAGTTGTTCCTTACTACCTCATCTGTCCTAACATCTCATTATATGGCTCTCAATATCAATATTTACTGTGTAAAGCTCCTATGAAGAGTTTGGAATAATTTATTCCATTGTGGTACTGTAAAAATACAGGTTGTAGTTGTTCTTGTTGAGGTTGAATATAGTTTTGTTTGAAGATGCAAACCAGTCAGACAAGGGAAATATGATGCAATATTTACTTTGACTTTGTCTACATTATTGTCATTCATATAGTTTGTAAAAGGCTGAGGCCCTAGGACTGATTGCTATGTTTGTTCACTCTCGACAACCTGTCAAATTGAATATATCTCCTTTATCCCTTCTTCCTGCTTCCTGCCCATTAATCCATTCTGTGTCTTGTCATACCCAAGTCCATGATCCTATATCTTCTATTAATTTTTGAAGTAACAGCTGATCCAATGCCTTTTGGAAAATCAATCAATTACCGGTCAGTTCCTCTATTTGGTCATAGCCTGAAAAAAAACCTTCAGTAACTATGAAACAGAATATCATTTTCATAAACTCATGCTGAACTTGTTCGGAGCATACTTTGCTTTTCTAGATGCGTTGTTAAGACTCCCTTAATAATAAATACAAGCAGTTTCTACATGTCAGAGGTCAAGTTTCTACTTCCCAATTTTCCTTTCCGTCATTTGTAGAGTAGGAGTGTTACATTTATAACTTACAATGTGTTGAAGCAGAATCTTGGAAATTTTGGGACATCTGGATGAGATTACTTACAGTGTGGAAACAGGCCCTTCAGCCCACAAAGTCCACACCGACCTTCCGAAGAGCAACCTACCCAGACCCATTCCCCTACATTTACCCCTTCACCTAACACTACGGGCAAATTAACATGGCCAATTCACCTAACCTGCACATTTTTGGGCTGTGGGAGGAAACCGGTTCACCCAGAGGAAACCCACGCAGACACGGGGAGAATGTGCAAACTCCACACAGACAATTGCCTGAGATGGGAATTGAACCCAGATCTTTGTGCTGTGAGGCAGCAGTGCTAACCACTGTGCCACTATGCCGCCCACCAGCACATCCAATATCACCACAACTTTGTCTTTTAGAACCCCTATATATCCAGTTCTGGGATCTTTTAAATTTTCATCTCTTAACCTTTTCTATGCTTTTTATCTGTTTGTACAACCTTAATTGCCTTATACTTATTAACTCCTGTCTTACCCTTTAATTTTGACTTGCAATTTGTATCTTCTGCTGTAAAATATTAAGATCTTGCCATTTCATTATTTTCCAAACTAATGTGCACTGCTTCTGCTTCTAGGGGACCAATGTTTTTTTAGCTACTCTCTTCCTTTTGTTATACTTTAGTCTGGCCTTACAATTTGTTTTTACATGCTTGACTAGTTAACACTCACATTTTATTGCATTACCTATTCTACACTCTTTCATTTCCAAGCAGCAAAATGTGCAGTCAAAATATATTTACCATAATACAGAAGTATCATAATGGTTAAATATTATGCTATACTATTATTAAAGATAAATCACCTAATATTAATCTGTCTGGTGAAAATGTTTGATTTCACATCTACCATTGTCTTTTCATTTAGAATGTAATACCTTCATTACAGTGTTTTAATTAATATGGTTGTATAATGAAATCTCAAATCACAACTAAATGCAGCACATAGTTGCCACTGTTATACTTTGTACTTTCCTATACCCACTTCGAAGCATTCAGAAGAAAAGGGTTAGACTTATCCATGCAATCGCATTCAGTTTATTAAGATCAATTAATGTTAAAACCCACTGGACTCTATCGCGATTAGATATGATGACTGCCAAGACAAATCAGTTTGACATAAATGCAAATGACTGTAGCAAGTATGCCATTTAAATCAATGCTTTCCAGAAGCAAGATTCATTCTAACAACTACAGTCAGTGACTTACCATAGAATATGTGGTGCCAAATGTTTTGAAAAAGCAATGCAAACTGGAAACATTTTATTTTAAAAAATTGCCACCATGCTTTTATGAGGAAAGAAATTAGTTATTAATGTTCTTTTCTGCATCTCATTATTCAATAACAGTCTTTATAGGGAATATTTTGCTAATAATGTAACCTCTCACTTTCAAGCCCATTTCATAGCAAAAAAGAACTAATAAAATGCAAGAATGAGCTTGGTATGGTTTATCTAGTTAATCTTCATCAAATAAGTTATGGAGTGAATGTATTCCCCAGCATGGGAGCTTTTGCAGGACTGGTAGTGCTGAAAAGTAGCCTGCATTGCTTTAAACAGCTGATACATTTAAAGAGTTAAAGAAGGTGCTAGAACTTCTTATGCACACAAATTTGAGTGAGAAAAAAGAACGTATTGGGGCAAATGGAGAGAACATGATGCAAGGTTTTCAGATGCTTCACCAAGGTAGAAGAGCTGAAGGTGAATAGGATGCAATCTATCAATAGGGATAGGGGCCAATCCAGGCAAACTGTAAACATATTTTGACCAGATTGCTGTCACTGACCCCACAGCTATCAAAATCTGATAGCCTGTATGCAGTGCGAAAAAATATCTGAATGAGCTGAAATAAGGAATGAAAATTAGTGAATGTTGTTAGTGATTTTTGAGAAGATTTGTAGCTCAGATTGATAATAAGTGTGCACGTTAGCTTGCTGAGCTTGAACATTTGTTTTCAGATGTTTCGTCACTATACTAGGTAACATCATCAGTGAGAGTCTTTGGTGAAGTGCTGGTGGTATGTCCCACCTCTCTATTTATAGGTCTTGGTTTCTTAAGGATTCTTGATGTCATTTTCGGTTCTTTTTTCAAGGGAAGGTGGATGGGATCTAAATCAATGTGTTTATTGATGGACTTCTGATTAGAATACCATGCCTCTAAGAATTCTCATCCGTGTCTTTGTTTCGCTTGTCCTTGAATGTGTGTGTTGTGCCAGTCAAAGTGGTGTCCTTCTTTGTCTGTATGTATAGAAACTAGTGACCGTGGGTCATGTCTTTTGGTGGCCAGTTGAAGTTCATGTATCCTGGTGGCAAGTTTCCTGCTAGTTTGTCCAATGTAGTATTTTTTTATATAGTTCTTGCATGGTATCTTGTAAATGATGTTGGATTTGCTGGTGGTATCTGATAAATCCTTTAGTTCATTAGTCGCTGTTTAAGTGTGTTGGTGGTTTGTGGGCTATCATGATGCCAAGGGGTCCAAGTAGTCTGTAAGTCATTTCTGATATGTCTTTACTGTAAGGTAATGTGGCTATAGTTTTTGGTTGCATTTTGTCTGCTTGTTTGGGTTTGTTTCTGAGGGATTGGCAGATTGTGGTTATTGGCTGCCCGTCTTTCTTGAAAATATATAGATATTTTTCTTCTGTTTTTTGCAGTTCTTGGGTGGTGCAGTATGATGTAGCTCATTGAAATAATGACATGATGCAGCTCTGTTTATGGATGTTGGGATGATTGCTTCTGAAGTTAGGTATTTGGTCTGTGTTTGTTATTTTTTCTGTAGGCACTGGTTTGAAGCTCTCCGTTACTTTTACATTTAACTGTCATATCTAGGAATGGAGTCTGGTGTCATTCTCCTCCTCTTTTGTGAATTTTATGCCTTTCAGGATATTGTCGATAGTGTTGTTTGTTTCCTCTAATTTGTTCCATTTTGTGATGACAAAGGTGTAATCTACATAGCCTACCCAAAGTTTGGGTTGGATAGGTGGGAAGGCAGCTTGCTCAAGTATCTGTATTACTGCTTCCACTATGATCCCTGATATTGGTGATGCCATAGTTAACATCACTCACCATAAGAAACCAAAACCTATAAATAGAGAGACAGGACTTACCACCAGCACTTCACATGAGATTCTCATTGATGATTTTACCTAGTATGGTGCCAAAAAGTCTGAAAACAAACCTTCAAGTTCAGCAAGCTAACTCACATACTTAGTGAATGTATCTTCAAATGTGGTAACCTACTAATTTCCTACACTGTTAATCTCTCACATTACTCAATAAACACCATCCCAATGACAAATCATTACTCATAGTTCACATTCATCATTTCATGATGCACTCACACTTATTAATGCTGCAAGTTTCTCAGCCATCTTCCACAATTACATCCAAAATACCAACAATTCATCCATAACAGCCACAGTTTCATCTTTCTTGTGGGACAATTTGGAGCAAATCAGATATAGCAAGAACTAATATGTAGCGATCAAACATCAGTACATTCCATTAATTCCATGGAGGAAATGATGATTGTCTGAATGAGAGTGCCATTGTTGAGGCAGCAACCAAATGAAACCATCAAACATGACAGAATCCTCAGATCTATTCTTCTACTTAACATCTCTTTTCCCCCTTGTCTCAAAAACTGTTCTGATTTGCAAGCTGCAGATAATGGGATGTACATAACTTCTGCTTTCCCCTCTCTGCTGAACATAACATTTCTCCTGAGTCTTGACATACGTGGATAAAGGATAGAATTTCTTAGCTGCAATTCCATTAGTGAGTAAATTAAGAAACACTTAGACACGATCACATTTTATCTTAACATTCCCAAGTATATATGGTCAGGTACCATATTTATGTAGATAACTTCCATTTATGCTTCTCCACTATCTCTCTTAACCTCATGGGAATCTTAGTCTGGTCTTGTTGAAATTTCGTAATGTTTCAACCATTCTGCAAGTTACTATCAAGGCCAAATATGAATAGTGGAGGAGAACCTTGTGACAGACTGTTTGAATCTGACACTAACAAAGGTCCTCATGCTTCTTTGAGGTGTTATTGGTAAAACAAAAAATGAATAAATATGAGGGGTGAGGAGGAGTCGGGGGTTATGAGGAATAAGATATCTTCAGACTCCAATAGTTATCTAAATCCCCAAAAATCTGCAAAAAGAACAAGATAGCAGGGAAGATTACAGTATCTTAAGCAGACTTTGGCAACGGTCAGAATTCTAGTTGACATGGATTACAAGGTTTAAGGGATTTTTTTGAATGCATGAATAATAAACTGAATCAATTGCCAATATAACACCAGCAGGGGACATGTCTACTGTAGCAGATGAATACACATTGTGATAAAGATGTCTGGAATTTCATTGCACTATCATTAAATTGTGAGAACTATACATCTAAAGCATTAGCATGAAAAGCTCTAATCCAGGCTAAACTTTGACTATAAAGAGTCAAACTGAAGAGATTAGTGATATCCAGCAACACATAGGCAGACAATGCACAAATTGAAACACGCAGCATCAAGTCCGGTGGATATAAATAATTATTGCCTATGTCTAGACTGACAGGATGGCAGTTTGCACTGGTTAGAAATTGTTCCCTGTTGGTATTAAACTTGATTTGCATGTGTGTACAAAGGCTACTAGAACACTTGATTTGCTGTAATTCCCATAGGTGACGTAAACTGCAACAAAAACGTGATTTGGAGATGTCAGTGTTGGACTGGGGTGTACAAAGTTAAAAATCACACAACACCAGATTATAGTCCAACAGGTTTAATTGGAAGCACACTAGCTTTCGGAGTGATGCTCCTTCATCAGGTGACAGTGGAGGGCTCAATCGTAACACAGAATTTATATCAAATAATTTACAGTGTGATGTAACTGAAATTATACATTGAAAAATTGATTGTCTGTTAAGCCTTTCATCTGTTAGAATACAGTAATAGTTTCACTTCTTTCATGTGTAAATCACAAAACCTTTTTTTAAAAGTTGCATTCTCGGGTTAGCTGTTAACAATGGTGATAGCTAGACAATATGTTGAAGGTGTTAGCCCCCTGTGTTCTCTGTCTATGACCTGATGTTTAGATTGATTCTAATCTAAAAAGTGAGATAACAGAGTTTTACATAAATTCATGCCGTTTTTGAGCTCAGAGTTCTACATGAATGTATGCAGTTTTGAAGCAAAGTGCAATGTAACTCTGCAAGTACAAATTCACCCCACAAAATATATGTGTGCATGTGGGTCCTTGTCTGTCTGGGATAGGGGTTGCGAGTGTGAGAAAGTGTGTGTGTGTGTGTGTGTGTGTGTGTGTGTGTGTGTGTGTGTGTAATGAGGTCAGAGTGTCTTAAGTCTGTGAGGGGGTGCATGTGTGAGTATGGGAGTGTGTGTGTTCATAAGGGTTTGTGTGGGTGTCTGTGTGTACCTGTGTCCGTATGCATGTGAGAGTATGTGTGTGTAGGAATATCTGTGTGTGTGTGTAGTGCAATGGTGATCACCTGTAATGTGACATGAACCCAAGGCCCCGGTTGAGGCCCTCCCTATGGGTACCAAACTTAGCTATCAGCCTCTGCTTGGCCACTTTCCTCTGCTGCCTGTGCAGAACTGTATGGACACAGGTACACACAGATGCGCACACAGACACCCACACACACCCTTATAGACACACACACTCCCACACTCACACATGCACCCCCTCACAGACTTAAGACACTCTGCACTCACTACACACACACATACACTTTCTCACACTCACAACCCTCAACCCAGATAAACACACACACACAGACAGACAAAGACCCACATGCACACATATATTTTGTGCGGTGAATTTGTACTTGCAGGGTTACATTGCACTTTACTTAAAAACTGCATACATTCATGTAGAACTCTGAGCTCAAAAACTACATGAATTTATGTAAAACACCGTTATTTCACTTTTTAGGTTAGAATCAATCTAAACATCAGGTCATAGACAGAGAACACAGGGGGCTAACACCTTCAACATATTGTCTAGCTATCACCATTGTTAACAGCTAACCCGAGAATGCAACTTTTAAAAAAAGGTTTTGTGATTTACACATGCAAGAAGTGAAACTATCACTGTATCTAACAGATGAAAGGCTTAACAGACAATCAATGTTTCAATGTATAATTTCAGTTACATCACACTGTAAATATTTTGCTATAAATTCTGTGTTATGATCGAGCCCTCCACTATCACCTGATGAAGGAGCGTCGCTCCGAAAGCTAGTGTGCTTCCAATTAAACCTGTTGGACTATAACCTGGTATTGTGTGATTTTTAACCTTGCAAAAAAACAGACATTATACTGCTCTAAATAATAGATAAAGATGGCATTAGAGAAATATGGTTATTTCAGTTAAAGCAAGTTCTACATTGGACTCTGCTCTGCAGAGAAACTCTTCGGCTAGAAATTTTCAACCTCTTTTCTCATCCCTGAGATGTTAGGCAGGAAGGAGGCCAATATGACACAGTGCCCACACCTAATTATTTCTGCTGTAATTTTACCAGTGATAGTGAAGGAGTCAGGCTATTTAAGTGCATTTTGTTACCATACTGAGATTTTACCAATGACAGGGATAGGTAAAATTGAATGTTAAATCTGTCAGCAAAAACCTGGGGTGCCAACCTTTCTGGATATCAATGTTCTCTGGAGGTCTCACAGCAGGTAATCCTCCTTCCTGGGATTCCCTTTCTCTACTCCCATGGTGATCTTAACACCTTTAAATCACTCACAGGGCCTCCCCCATGAGCAAACAATTAAGCTTTCATTTTAGTTTCATTAAGGTACGTCACCTTCTAGGACAGATTATAATCCTAGTAGTGGTCACTGGGTCACCTGGTGTGGCTGGCAATTTGATTGGCTCTCAGAGAAAGGACATCCTGCCCAATGAAGTGGAAAGCCCACTTCAAGCCAATTAATAATCAGACAGGCACTATTTTATATGTGGAGCATGCCAGCCAAGCAGAGGCATGTTTACCCTGACTATTACCCTGAGGATGAGCCCCCAGCATTAGTATAAAATGCAGGTCTTAATGTTAAATGATATTCATTATTATTGAGGCAACATGGTGACTCAATAGTTAGTACTGCTGCCTCACATTGCCAAGGACTGGGTTTGATTGGGCAACTGTCTGTGTGGAGTTTTCACATTCTCCCTGTGTCTGCATGGGCTTCCTGCAGGTGCTCTGGTTTCCTCTCACAGTCCCGAGGTGTGCAGGCTATGGGGATTGGTGATGGGAAATGCAGGGTTAGGGTAGGGGGCTAGTTTGGGTGGGATGCAGGAGAGAGAGAGAGAGAAACCTGCCCAGGTTCTGCCTTTGCTGTTTTTGAATTCATGTGTCGCTGGACATCGGAGTGCATCTGGGAAAATGAACAAACAGTGAATTTCATAACTAATCTTGGAGGAACTGGTTTGGGCGAAGTTCACAACACAGAATCAGATGAGTTAATTGTTGTTTTAAGTCTGTCCAAGAGAAAGGTTGTATTAGTGGGTTCTTTCTTGATTATATGTTTTTGGAGATAAGTCTCTTGATTAAACTTAAAATATAAGCCATAGCTATTAATTTAACCTGGGGCAGTGTTTTGTAGAGGAATAAGACAGTGTTATTTTCTGGGTCTGTAGATTGTGAAGGAGCAAAAATGGCCTTTGCAGTGAGATGTACTTCTTGTCAGATGTGGGAGTTTAAAGAGAGTTTAAGGGTTACTGCGGATTATATCTGCCATAAATGCTGTTGGATGCAAATCTTATCAGATCGAGTAGATCGGTTGGAAAGACAGATAGAAGCGATGAGGAATTTGATGGATGTGATGGATGGCAGTTATAGGAAGGGGGGAAAATCTCAGGTACAGTCACATAGATGGGTTAACTCCAGGAAGGGTAAGAGAGGTTGGCACCTAGGGCAGGAGTCTTTTGTGGATATTCCCATTTCAAACAGCTATGCTGTTTTGGAAAATGTAGGGGGTGATAGATTCTCAGGGGAACGTAGCACGAACAGTAAAGTTTCTGGTATTGAGATTGGCTCTAATGCAACGAGGGGTACGTCAGTTTCCAAGTGATCAATTGTTAGGGGATTCTGTAGTCAGAGGTACAGACAGACGTTTCTCTGGCCAGCAGAGAAAAAGCAGAATGGTGTGTTGTTTCCCTGGTGCCAGGATCAAAGATGTCTCAGAGAGGTTGATCTAATGGGGGAGAGGGGTCATTGTCCAAATTGGAACTAACGATATGGGAAGGGAAAAGGTTGAAATTCTGAAGGGAGATTACAGAGAGTTAGGCAGAAATTTAAAAAGGAGGTCCTCAAGGGTAGTAATATCTGGATTACTCCGAGTGCTACGAGCTAGTGAGGGCAGGAATAGGAGGATAGAGCAGATGAATGCATGGCTGAGGAGTTGGTGTATGGGAGAAGAAATCATGTTTTTGGATCATTGGAATCTCTTTTGGGGTAGGAGTGACCTGTAGAAGAAGGACGGATTGCACCTAAATTGGAAGGGGATTAATATACTGCAGGGAAATTTGCTAGAACTGCTTGGGAGGATTTAAACTAGTAAGGTGGGGGGGGGGGGGGGTTGGAGGTGGGACCCAGGGAGATAGTGAGGAAAGAGATCAATCTGAGACTGGAACAGTTGAGAACAGAAGTGAATCAAACAATTAGAGCAGGCAGGGACAAGGTAGGACTAATAAATTAAACTGCATTTATCTCAATCAAGGGGCCTAACAGGGAAGGCAGATGAAGTCAGGGCATGGTTAGGAACATGGGACTGGGATATCATAGCAGTTACAGAAACATTGTTCAGGGATGGACAGGACTGGCAGCTTAGTATTCCAGGATACAAATGCTACAGGAAGGATAGAAAGGGAGGCAAGAGAGGAGGGGAAGTGGCATTTTTAATAAGGGATAGCATTACAGCTATGCTGAGGGAGGATATTCCCAGAAATGCATCCAGGGAAGTTATTTGGGTGGAACAGAGAAATAAGAAAGGGATAATCACCTTATTGGGATTGAATTATAGACCCCCTAATAGTCAGAGGAAAATTGAGAAACAAACTTGTAAGGAGATCTCAGCTATCTGTAAGAATAATAGGGTGATTATGGTAGGGGATTTTAACTTTCCAAACATCGACTGGGACTGTCATAGTATTAAAGGTTTAGATGGAGAGGAATTCCTTAAGTGCATACAAGACAATTTTCTGATTCAGTATGTGGATGTACCTACGAGAAAAGGTGCTAAACTTGACCTACTTTTGGGAAATAAGGCAGGGCAGGTGACTGATGTGTCAGTGGGGGAGCACTTTGGGGCCAGTGACCATAATTCTATTTGTTTTACAATCGTGATGGAAAAGGATAGACCAGATCTAAAAGTTGAAGTTCTAAATTGGAGAAAGGTCAATTTTGACGGTATTAGGCAAGAACCTTCGAAAGCTGATTGGAGGCAGATGTTTGCAGGTAAAGGGACAGCTGGAAAATGGGAAGCCTTCAGAAATGAGATAACAAGAATCCAGAGAAAGTATATTCCTGTCAGGGTGAAAAGGGAAGGCTGGTAGGTTTAGGAAATGCTGGATGACTAAAGAAATTGAGGGTTTGGTTAAGAAAAAGAAGGAAGCATTTGTCAGGTAAAAATAGGATAGATCGATTGAATCCTTAGAAGATTCACTCTTCTAAGTAGGAGGAATAGGAAGTAGGAGTATACTTAAGAGGGAAATCAGGAGGGCAAAAAGGGGACATGAGATAGCGTTGGCAAATAGAATTAAGGAGATTCCAAAGGATTTTTGAAAATATATTAATGACAAAAGGGTAACTAGGGAGAGAATAGGGCCCCTCAAAGAACAGCAAAGCGACCTTTGTGTGGAGCCACCGAAAATGGGGGAGATACTAAATGAATATTTTGCATCAGTATTTACTGTGGAAAAGGACATGGAAGATATAGACTGTAGGGAAATAGATGGTGACATCTTGCAAAATGTCCAGATTACAGAGGAGGAAGTGCTGGATGTCTTAAAATGGTTAAAGGTGGATAAATCCCCAGGACCTGATCAGGTGTACCAGAGAACTCTGTGGGAAGCTAGAGAAGTGATTGCTGGGCGTCTTGCTGAGATAATTGTATCATCGATAGTCACAGGTGAGGTGCCGGAAGACTGGAGGTTGGCAAACGTAACGCCACTGTTTAAGAAGGGCGGTACAGACAAGCCAGGGAACTATAGACCAGTGAGCCTGACCTTGGTGGTGGGCAAGTTGTTGGAGGGAATCCTGAGGGATAGGATGTACATATATTTGGAAAGCCAAGGACTGATTAGAGATAGTCAACATGGCTTTGTGGGTGGGAAATCATGTCTCACAAACTTGATTGAGTTTTTTGAAGAAGTAACAAAGAAGATTGATGAGGGCAGAGCAGTAGATGTGATCTATATGGACTTCAGTAAGGCGTTCGACAAGGTTCCCCCTGGGAGACTGATTAGCAAGGTTAGATCTCATGGAATACAGGGAGAACTAGCCATTTAGATATAGAACTGGCTGAAAGGTAGATGACAGAGGTTGGTGGTGGAGGGTTGTTTTTCAGACTGGAGGCCTGTGACCAATGGAGTGCCACAAGGATCGGTGCTGGGTTCTCTACTTTTTGTCATTTACATAAATGATTTGGATGCGATCATAAGAGGTACAGTTAATAAGTTTGCAGCTGGCACCAAAATTGGAGTTGTAGTGGACAGCAAAGAGGGTTACCTAAGATTACAACAGGATCTGGACCAGATGGGCCAATGGGCTGAGAAGTGGCAGATGGAGTTTAGTTCAGATAAATGTGAGGTGCTGCATTTTGGGAAAGCAAATCTTAGCAGGACTTCTACACTTAATGGTAAGGTCCTCGGGAGTGTTGCTGAACAGGTTCATAGCTCCTTGAAAGTGGAGTCACAGGTAGATAGGATAGTGAAGAATGCGTTTGGTATGCTTTCCTTTATTGGTCAGAGTATTGAGTACAAGGATTGGGAGGTCATGTTGCGCTGTACAGGACATTGGTTAGGCCACTGTTGGAATATTGCATGCGATTCTGGTCTCCTTCCTATCGGAAAGATGTTGTGAAACTTGAAAGGGTTCAGAAAAGATTCACAAGGATGTTGCCAAGGTTGGAGAATATGAGCTATAGGGAGAGGCTGAACAGCTGGCGCTGTTTTCCCTGGAGCGTCGGAGGCTGAGGGATGACCTTATAGAGGTTTACAAAATTATGAGGGGCATGGATAGGATAAATAGACAAAGTCTTTTCCCTGGGATCAGGGAGTCCAGAACTAAATGGCATAGGTTTAGGGCGCGAGGGGAAAGATATAAAAGAGACCTAAGGGGCAACGTTTTCATGCAGAGGGTGGTACGTGTATGGAATGAGCTGCCAGAGGATGTGGTGGAGGCTGGTACAATTGCAACATTTAATAGGCATTTGGATGGGTATATGAATAGGAAGGGTTTGGAGGGATATGGGCCAGGTGCTGGCAGGTGGGACTAGATTGGTTTGGGATATCTGGTCGGCGTGGACAAATTGGACTGAAGGGTCTGTTTCCATGCTGTACATCTCTATGACTCTACATCCTTTGAAGGGTCAGAATGGACATAATGGCCTGTTTCCACATTGTAGGGATTCTATTAAAAAAGAATGTTATATTGTTTCCTGCCTTAGAATCTTACCCAGGACTAGAGTGCAGTCTTGTTATGTTGTCAATATGCATGAATCAGTTATTGCTTATGCAAAAATTAATGATAGCTACGTAACAAAATTAACAATGTATATTGAAAGCATTTTTAGAAATTAACTGTTGAGGAATACTGTTAGTATTCTCAATGGTGGCAATTGTTGAAACTCATTAAAACAGACATCTAGTGCTACTATGGACAAAACATTGACAATAGAAACAATGAGGACAAACGTGAACTCATTCATATTTGGAACCAAGAAAGATGGGTGAGAGTCTTCTCAAAATGGTGTGAAGCTGTGAACTGTGGAGGTGCAGAGGCCTACGTATAGAAATTACTGAAAATGTGTGAATACACACAAAAATAATTCAAAGCCTAATGACATTTTAGCCTCTGCAGCAGACTTGTTGGAAAATAAATGTGTAGAAATTCCTTTACAGTTGGAAAGAGCTCTGGTTAGTACTGCATTTAATTCCAAACATCATCCCTTGCAACGGATGTGCAGTACAGGTTCAGCAGAATAATACCAGGGCTAGAGAGTTAAATTATCAGGGTTCATGGGCTAAGTTTAGATTACCTTGCATATAGGATGCTTTGGTTGTCGAGTTTAAGATGGTTAAAGCATTGCATAAAGTAGATAGGAAGAAACAATTTACTCTGAAAGATGATTCCAGAAATAAAATGTTATACTTTTATCATCAGAGCTTTGCATTGTGAGATGATGCAAAAAGCATTTCTGTGCAAGAAGGATCATCAAGATGAACATTTCACTGGTTAAGTAGTTCCCAACTCAACTTGTTCATTTTCTGCTCAGATATTTTCTCTGACACCTCCGGAGCAGGTGGGAACTCAGGGCTGATGGAACAGAAGTATGGACACTGCAAATGTGCTACAAGAACCCTATTTATTCCTCAGCATGTCCCATACTCAACAGTTGCTTCATCATTGGGTTTCCCTCCATCATTCAGATAGATGCTGCGACACTTATTTTTGATTGTATAATATTCTGGACCATTTGCAAGCCTTAGGTACAGAAGCATGTCTGTGTCTGTATGCAACATTTAGGCATGGACAGATGAATAGCAAGTAAAATGCACACAACACAACTGTCAACCAGTGATCTTCTCCAAAAAGAGAATCTCATCATCTTCCTTTGACTCGCAATGGTATTACTATCACTGGTCTTCCCACTGTACAAATTCTGGTTATTTCCATTGATTATAGAAATGAACTGGACTGCAGCCCTGTACATAGTTTCAAATTCTGCAGCAAATAATTCATCTTCTGTCTCCAAAAAATCACTCCACCATCTAAAAGGTCAAAGTCAGGAGTGTGATAAATTACTCTTTATTTCCCTGAATGAATGCAGTGCCAACAACATTCAAAAAGTTCAAAGTAAGCTATGTGATTGGCTATCACCTTTAACATTCATTCACTTCACCAAAAATGCACCATAGCTACAATGCAATCAGTCTACAATGTCTACCTAAACAAGGTTGAGAATCTCAACATTATGCAAGTCAAAGCATCCTGCTTGATTGCTACCTAAGTGGCCACCTTAAACACCCATTCCCTCGACTCTGGTGCACAGAAGCAGTAATGGATATCATCCATATAATGCATGGCAGCAAATTACTAATGCCCCATCCACAATACTTGGTAAACATGCAACCTCCACCACCTAACAGGACAGAAAGAGGAGATACATGGAAACATCACTGGCTGCAAGTTCACCTCCAAATCATACACAGCATTCTGACTTGGAGCTATATCTCTGTTCATTCACTATCACTGTAGATAAATCCTAGAACTCTTTTCAACAGTCACAGTGAATGTAGCTACACCACTTGGACTGCAGCAGTTCAAAAGACAGTTCACTACCATCTTCTCAATGGTCATTAGAAATGGGCAATAAATACTGGCCTATCAAGAGATACTACATCCTGTGATAAAAAAGACACCCTTGGCTGTCTGGAACTGGGTAAATCAAATTTTGCACATGGAATTAATATTTGACTTAGATGGGTATTGCATAGTTGGTTGCAGAATTCTGAGATTAAGGAAAAATATAGACATTTTCACAATATAAATTATTAAAGAATGGAGATAAGGTTTATATTGAGAGCATTTTTAGTCAAGTAATGATGCATGCATGCTGATACATAATTGTAATTTAAATGAGAAGATAATATGTTAATATTGTTCTTGGCTATAAAACATTCATGAGATTTATTCTTCCACAGATGTCATACTTTCCTGTAAAATATAATTTCAATTTGTAATGAAAATAAATGCATTGAAAAGAATACTACATATAAGAGCATTAGAAATAGACATAGGATGTCACCATATGGCCTTTCAAGTTTGCTCCACTATTTAATATAATCATGTTGATCTTTAGCCTCAATTCCATTTTTCACCTATTGCCTCATACTCTGAATTCCCTGCGATCACAAAAATCAATGAAATATTCAATGGTGGACCATTCACAATGCTCAATGTTAGACAATTCCAAAGGTTAACAAGTCTCTAAGTGAAGAAATGCTTCTTGATCTCAATCCCAAATGGTAACCATTAATGCTGAGTCAGTGCTGTCTTCTTCTGAATTTATCAGCCACGGGAACCAACCTCAATATTTATCTTGTCAAACCATATCACAATTTTGTTGCTTTCAATCGGATCACTTTTCATTATTCTAAACTCCAGAGGGTACTGTTGTGACAATTTTTTGATTGCAGGAACCAATCTAGTGGACTTTCCCTTATTATTTCCATTGAAAGGAAATCCTTCCTTATATATGTAGTCCAAAACTGCACACAGTACTGCAGACATATTCTCAACAAAGCGCTGTATACCTATTTTTATTCTTTTATTGGAATATGTGTCTTTGACAAGGCAAGCATTTACTGCCTATTCCAAATAGTCCTTCAGAAATCAGTAATGAGCCAACTTATTGAACTGTTATATTCCATCTGATACAGATGCACCCAATCCCATCAGGATCTGTCAGGGTCTTGATTCAAATCTGTGAAGGAAGAGAGATTTGGCTTTGTGTCAGAATGGCTATGGCTTGGAGGGGGACATTCTCTTGCTGCTGTGCTAATACATCTGCTCTCCTTGCCAATCTCGGTGGGATAGGTCATGGGTTTGGAAGATACCATCAAGTAGGCGTAACAAGGTGCTACACCTAGTAGATAGTACAGACAGTATGCCAGCTGGCTAGGAAATGAATGTTGAATATTGTGGGTTGCCAATCTGAAGAGAATAGCAAAGAAGTTAACGAGAACATCTTCTCCAGCCCAATACGAACTGCAGCTCCCACCAACTGCTGGACAGCATCCAAAGGGGGAAACAACAGGACAAGATCCATCAAGGAGTTGGAGGGTTCTGCTGCAAGCTTCAATGTTGATCTCTGCAAATGACTGAGACCCAGTACAGAAGGATGTCACTTGCCGCCATGTCACACCAATGCCAGTTACTGGATGAGGACTAATGCTCTCTAGTAATCCCATCCTGGTAGCTCTCAAAGTTACAGCTGCCTGTACGATTTTTGGAAGTGAGTCAATTTCAGGGAGCACTAGCTTCCCATAGGTGCAGGGTGTGATTCATTTGACCAGGGTCAGTGTGGAACAGAGCATCGGCCTCCTGATGATGAGGTTCTGATGCCTGGGCCAGTGATGCAGTGCCATGCTGTTCAGTCCAGACAGTGCCCCTGAATCATAGTAGTGTGCTGTGCCCTCCACAATCTGAATCAGTACATTGGGTATGTGTTCATGATGAGGAGATGTAGGAGCAAGAGGAATCCTCTAAGCAGGAAGATGAGAGTAAGGATTTTGAGATATGCCAAGATCAGCTTCAGAGAGATGGCAGGTTTTGAAGAAGAGTCATATCAGACTCTAAACTTTGTTTTTTCTCCACAGATCTGCCAGACCTGATGAAGTTCTCCAGCACTTTCTGTTTTATCTTTAAGATAGTTCAATGTTCTGGAGAGCTCAAACATCCAGTGAGTATATTACTGCCTCTAGCTTCTAGGATGACTGAGCTGAGAGAAGGCTTTCTAATTGCTAACTATAATTTTGTTTGAATAGTTGTCAGACAGCTGTCTGCCTAGTGTATTCCCCAATATTAACAGAGATTTCCTTGTTTTTATTGCTTGCGCAATAAAACGTGCAGCTCTTCTTTCAAATGTGGATCTGATGTCCTCACTTCTAAGAAAGATAAAGTGGTTGTGCTAACTTTGCCTTTAGACTAATGTTAGTGATAAAACACCTGGGATGCATTGAGGACTTCCACTATCTCATATCTCATGCGTGATGGGATGCTTGCATTAAAAAGTCCTTGTGCCAAAAGACATACAAGTCACATCAAGGAGTGGATGTCTTCATGATGAATAAGGTAGAGATTGTCACTTATTCTGGAAATGCCTGTTCTGAGCTTTTCTCCAGCACAAGCCTTGAGAGTCTGAGTGCTGAGTCTTCACTGTATTCTAACCAGACTTGATCATCCTCTCTGGCAGTTTACATTGCAAAGAGCTGCGATTCATGTATCTGTTTTCTCCAGAACATGGCATAACTGTGGCAACATATTGTGTGAGTAGCTTATTGGTCATTTCACAGTCTTGCAAGCCTTGGTTCCTCCCCTATGAAATTCATCCTAATTTCTAGACTGCAAACCCAAACTTACAGCTGTGTGGTTTCATGATGGATGAGGCTATCTCCAGTCATTCGTTTTGTTGATTATGACATAGGAACTAATGTTTGGCAATTGAAATGCAAGATATCCTTTTGCAGATTGAAGATGCCCCATACCTTTTGCATCTTTTCAAATAACTCAATCTTTGCGCAGCAATAAGACTACACCAGGAAAGATAATGTGGAGGTGATGATAAATATTGATGAAAGTGCTGACTTTACACAATGTGTGAACACACATATCAACAACATGCCGATGGAATCTTCTTTTTCTTGTTCTCCTTCTGTATACATTTAGGTGATGGTCTGATTTCCACAGCTTGGGTGGAGGAAGCCTGGTGTTATGCCTTGGTAACTTTGAAGACAGTCCTCTGGTGATTTCCAGTATAGAGGGATCTGCCTGCCGGGAGTCTCAGGTGCTTGGTTTGACCTCAGAGATATTAGATTCAGAGGCAGAGAATAGGCGGAGAGGTAAAACACAACTGGAGTGTCCTGAGAAGAAGCTGTCAGGGTGCCTGACGATTGCTTCTGTGGGTACCTTCCAGAACAACCCTGGAACAACCTTAAAAGGAAAAGGCACCCACAGTATAAGCAAAAAGCCCCATCTCTCTCTTACCTTGACACTGGTGCTGAGCAGGGAGGAAATGAGGACTGCAGATGCTAGAGTACCAGAGTTGAAAAATGTGGTGCCGGAAAAACACAGCAGGCTAGGCAACATCCGAAGAGCAGGAGAATCGACGTTTCGGGCATAAGCCCTTCTTCAGGAATGACGCTGGTGTGCCAAGCGGGCTGAGATAAAAGGTAGGGGGGAGGGAATTTGGGGGAGGAGTGCTGGGAATACGATAGGTGGAAGGAGGTGAGGATGAGGGTGATAGGCTGGAGAGAGGGTGGGCGCGGAGAGGTCGGGAAGAAGATTGCAGGCCAAGAGGACGATGCTGAATCCAAGGATTGGGACTGAGATAAGGTGGAGGGAGGGGAAAAATTGATGCTGAGCACCCATGGCTAAGTTCAGACTATGCAAATAGCTGGGATGTTTTGTCGGCTGTGGGTGTCCAACATGGTGCCAGTTACCTTTGTGGTGCACAGGAGATTGACCATCTTGTGGCACTAATGCCTGCCTCTTTTCAGTGAAACCGCCACACTGACCCATGCTGTGATCTCTGCCTCTGCTGGATTGGTTTGACAAAATGGCCTTTCTCTCTGGTCAGCCAGGAAAAGGACAGAGCTCTCTTACATGGTCCTGTCCAGCAATGCCTGGAGGGCATTCTCCATAATTGTTGGACCCAGCGGATTTGAGCTTGGAAGGTTGCTCCAGTGATTGGAATTTCCTGCTCACTCACCAAGCAGTTTCCCAAGCGACACTTGCAACATTGCATAGATAATTTGTTGATAACCACATGACTAGGCCAGATAACTCACCCTGTGCAATGGCAAATATCATCCAATGTGCACACTGTCACACATTAACATCAAATGGGCAAGTTCCATTTTTAGTTCCTTTGTCTAATCATATGGAGTGCACAAAATTCCTTGCTGGCCCTGTACTAGTTACAGTCTGGAAACTTGAAAATGCCTCTCTTATCCTTATTTCTGTTTTCCTTTAACCAATCCTAGATCCATGCCAATTAGAGTTACAGAATCATAGAGATATACAACACAGAAACAGACCCTTCTGTCCAACTCATCCACAGCAAGCAGACACCCTAAATAAATCTCATCCCATTTGCCAGCATTTGCCCTTTTTCTCTCTAAGCTCTTCCTATTTGTATACCCACACAGATGCCTTTTAAATGTTGTAATTATCCCAGCTTCCACCACTTCTTCTGGCAGCTCATTCCACATGTGTTATTACTACCAACTCCTCAAGTTCTAATCTCACATTAGCTACAAATAGCTTTCGATTTGCACCTTATCAAATGCCTTCCAGAAATCTAAAGTCTGTACAATTAATGGTTCCCCTTTGTTTATCTTTGTAGTTATAGCTTCAAAACATAATGAATTTGTCAAATATAATTTACTTTTCAAGAATCATGTTTATTCTGCCTGATCATGTTTTAAGTGACAAAAATTTAATAAATGATAATATATATGGAACTAAAAATATATTATGAAACAGGGGAAAGTGAGGACTGCAGATGCTGGAGTACCAGAGTTGAAAAATGTGGTGCTGGAAAAACACAGCATGCCAGGCAGCATCCGAGGAGCAGGCGAATCGACGTTTTGGGCATACGCCCTTCTTCAGGAATGAGCTGCCTACCAGACTGGGTTGTTCCAGAATCATTAATTACATATGATACCTTTAATTGTTTCATAATCTGAATTCTAAGCAAAAATGCTCAGTTTACGTAGGTTCGTGCGTTGAATTTATTTTGTTCAGTAGAATGAGTTGGAAAAGCACTAAAAACATCTTAGACAAATTGTTTTTGTTTTATAACTGAAATAATTGGCTTGACAGTTATCATTCTTAATTTTCCCAGCTAGTTTTCTCATTTATATTTCTTTAAGGGGCTTTCTTTTCCCAGAAGGTGCTTTCTTTTATTCAAGTGAGTGAATGCTTTCCTTTCTTCAAATGGGTGAATCTGAACTAATTTGTGCTTCTCCTTATTTCCTTTTTGTTTCTTTACATGAAGCAATATATTAGATTATTGCAAAAACCTCTCAGTTGATGAACCACAAGGTGATAAACTCCCCACAAACGTTGCTATTGGGCAAAGAAATGGAGAAATGTACAGAAAGTTCTCTCCCTTAATTCTTATGCTGATATTATTTTAATGCCCATTTTAAAAGTATATCTTGTAATAATATTGCTCTTTGTCAATTGAATTTTAACTAAACCTATTGAAACTATTAGTAATTAATATTAAAGAATTACCTTCTTCTTGTCAGTGTTCCTTAAGAGTTGGATTTCCATCAAATCTTGCAGTATGTCATGTGCCATGTCAAGATCATTGTCAACTTGATTGTATGTTGCATGATATTATTTTCGTTATGATTGATCTGCAGTTGGAACTTGTGCGACAGTTTACCTCTGAAATTGCTTGAATAAAACTAATGTACTTAACTTAAAAAATATTTGATCCCCTAAAATTGTACTTATTTGCATATTTTTCTTGTAGTATTGTTTCATGATGTAACCTGGTGGTTTGACTTTTGGCCAGTCATTGAGTCATGCTACTACTCGTTGTTAAAAGGAACTTCTGGATTTGAGTACTTGTTTCTAAGTTACTCAATTGCACTGTCTTGGAAGCTGATGCCACAGGGGCAATTTCATTTCCCCCCCCCCCCACTTCCCACCTTCTTGAGTGGAGGGAAGTACACTGGCATCGAGCCCAACTTGTAACAAAAAATTGACTTTGTTTCTAGTTTGAAGATATCATACCAAACAAACTATCCCACAGCATCGTTAGGATCCAAACTAATGTCTGCTGTCAATATTGAATAAGCTACATTAACTCTGCATCAAAAGCAGAATGCACATTCAATCATAATAGACTACCTTCACAAAAAGTAATATGTTCTATAAATCCAAAAACTTTATTTATTCAGTCACATTGAAAGTGCGTCCAGGAATAAATTGGTGAGGTTGAAAGGACCCTATTGGATTGATAACTCATTACCTCACTTGAGTATATGCAGTATAAGTGTAAAACACAATGAAAGGTTTGGCTCATTAAGAATTAGTGATATGGGGCTGGAATTTATTTTATTAGGCGTGCTAGAAGCATAATTCTGTTGGTGAAGGGATGGGCCCAGCAAAATATGGGGACCCAGGATGTCAAAACGCTAGGCTGTGAGACTCCAGAAATTCATAGAGCAGGGTGGGCTTTAGAGGTCTCGGACGGAGTTCAGGGGACATGGGTGGGGAGGGGGAGAACAAGGAGGATGACAGTGGAATTTGGAAGCATCAAGGTAGTTGATTGATCCAGGCAGGCATAGTGAATATATCGTGGAGGAGTGGGGTCTAGGGTGGGTAACCAAGTACTTATCTCCTAGGTTCAATCATCTTGATCTGGGTTAATCTGGCAGATTTAGGAACTCTGGCCGTTCAGAGTTAAGTTCAAAATGGTGAATAACATTGGTAATGAGGTTCACAGTTAACATTTCTCCTGGAATGTTGGTTGCCTCCCATTACAGCAGCATGGTGGCTCAGTGGTTAGCACTGCTGCCTCACAGCATTAGAGATGCAGGTTCAATTTCAACCTCAGGCAACTGGCTGTGTGGAGTTTGCACGTTCTCTCCATGTCAGTGGGTGGGTTTCCTCCAGGTGCTCCGGTTTCCACACACAATCCAAAAGGTGTGCAGGTTAGGTGAATTGGCCATGCTAAATTTCCCATAGTGTTCAGGGATGTTAGGGAATGGTTGCATTAGTCAGGAGTAAATGTAGGGGAATGGGTCTGGGTGGATTTCTCTTTGGAGGGTCTGTGTGGACTTGCTGGGGTGAAAGGCCTGTTTTCACACTGTCAGGATTCTATAAAACAGAAGTGGGCTGTTGGAGCTTGATTAGCCTTACCATCCAGATTTTCAATACCTTAATTTCTCAGATAATCCAAAGTTTAGGTAAAAAGTACAGTCTGATACTGACTGAGTGGAAAATGCCTTACATAGTACATAGATTATTTTCATTTACCCAATCTCAGGAAACTTTCACATTTATTTGCTTAGTCTTTAGATCATCCTTTCTATCAATTCAATAAGATTTCTTCAACTTCAATGCTTACTTTTTTATACATGTATGAACTTGCAATGTGGTTAAGTAAAGCTCTTGGATTTATAGGAAATATTATTTTTTATGAAGGTAGCCTATTATGATTGAGTACTGTACCTTTGGTGTCAAGTTAAAGTAACTCATTCAGTGTTGCGAGGAGACATTAGTTTGCACCTTAATAATGCTGCTGCTATTCCTGATGAAGGGCTTTTGCCCAAAACGTCAATTTTCCTGCTTCTCGGATGCTGCCTGAACTGCTGTGCTTTTCCAGCACCACTCTAATCTAGACTCTGGTTTCCAGCATGTTCAGTCCTTGCTTTTACCTTAATAGTGTTGTGGGTCGAGGTTGGGATTGGGTTTTAATTATATAATAGTCTAATTATTAGTTGAAGAAAGAATTCACCTTCAAAAAGAAAAATCATTGTCTTTGCAAAATCATGCAGCATTAGTAATTTGGGTGAGTTAGTGCTTGAAATGGAGTTGGTGAACCCTGACAACCACAATTGCATGCCACTGTTGAGCAGCTACTAACAAAGGAAGCATCTACATTATCAAGGCTACAACCCCACCCCTCAATGCTACAGTGGTGTGTTAAATTAGATTTTGTTACCAAGTCTCAGGAATGGAATTCGACTCTGAAGTTTCTGATGAATGAGCTTAAGCGAACTACCACTGAGCCCCAGCTAGCGAATGTCAAGGTTGTAGCTTTCTGCTTAGTTAAGTGACAGAATTTAACCAAGTCAATGTTTTGCACATTATCAGTATGTATAGCTCCATCACCAGCATGATTGTATGCAGCCTTATTCAAACAAATGAAAAATAATTTTTAGAATCGTACCATTTAATAAGATATTACAGTCGCTGTTTAATTAGCCAATCATGTGATAAGACATTTTAACAGACGAGGAGAAAAATATTTTCAAGGCAAATTTTTTTGTCTTCAACTCACTCACCTTAGCACATATAAAGCTGAATTACATCCATCCCCAAGAGTGCCGAAGCTTTCTGTTTCATGCCATTTTGAGTGGCCTTGGGGCTACTCTAAGGCAGTCATTACTGCTTCATATTTGCACAAAAGGATGAGAAAATAAAATGCAACTGCAGGCCTTGAATTCTGCAATTGTGTTTTTGTGCCTTAGAGACTAGAATCATCTGATTGTTGAAGAGGGATTGAAATCTCGAATGTCCTGTTTAAATTGAGATGCACTGGATGATGGAGACTGGCACATTTTAAAAGAAAACTATAAAAGGAATGCCCACCTCAGGTCTGCAGCCTGTGGCATGTTTACATCCTGTAATTGACAGGGTTTGGTGATGGACTGTAGCACTGTGCTTTTGGGGCAGCTTTAGTGATGAATCCAGGAGCATGGTGTCAAGAATGAAGGATTTCAGTTATATGGAGAAACCAAAAAAGCTGGGGCTGTTCTCCTTAGAGAAAAAAGATTAAGAGGAGATATGATCGATATGTTCAAGATCATGAACAGTTTTGAAACTGTTTCCACAGGCAGAACCATCAGTAACCAAGGAACACAGATTTGCTGCCGGGCAACAGAATTAAAGGTAAGGATTTTTTTTCTTCTGCAAGTTGCTGTAAGCTGAGATTTTACAGTAACTTTCAAAAGGGAATTTGTTAAGTACTTGAAGAGAAACATTTTATAGATGAAGAGCAGAATAATTGCATACTTCTTATGGGAGCCAAAATGGACATGCTGGGCTAAATAGCTAATTCTGTGCTGCAATAACCCCCAATTCTAAGGTGTGCCAGAAAGCATATCAAAAGTTCAGAAACCCGGTGACAACAAAATGTTATGGCTATGTAGAATAATACAAACCTCAACCTTTCTGTCATTGTTGCACCGGGGAATTGGTAAAAAATGTTGAAAATCCAGAGCAACGGTATCTCCTTTATCCAGAGGAAATGGAGAGCTCATAGATCTGAAGCATACAGAAATGAGTCCATCAGTTGATCATGTCTAAACTAGCTGTATGAAAGAGTTATTCAATTTTTCTATCCTCCTTTCAGGCAACCTATTTCCATATCATCAAAACTTACTTCATGAAGTAAATTACCCTCATCTCCTTTCTGTTTTTTTTGCCAATCCTTTTAAATCTTTGTCCTTGCCCTTCCTGTCAGTGAAAATAGCTTCCTGTTACCTATTTTATCAAGACCACTTATTATTTTGAGTAACTCCATTAAATTTCCTTTAACTTTCTCCATTCATTGCATACTTAAATAGCATTAACGGCATAAAAAATGCTGTACCATCTGATCTCCAAACTGCAACTTATTTCCATACTGAAACTCCACCTCAGACTTCTTAATGTGCATTAATCCTTATCAGCCTCCCAAATATCTAACTGCTTCTCTGGCCTGCAACTCTCTCTCCAATGACCAATTGCCTCTCTGACTTATAGCTACCTCTCCAGCATTCAACTCTCTGTCTAAACTACTATTCCTTGCTTGTCTTCCAATTCTGTCCAAGAGAGATGACTGAACTCCCTAATTTCAACTCTCTAATGGCCAATCAAACCCCAGTATAGGAGCCCAAGCCTCCTGATGTTCTGCTATTCCACTCTCTCACGCATGTCCAGTTTTCCTCTCAATTTACCCCTGTACATGACAGCCAAATATCATCACAGCCTTCAGACTACAATTGGAAATCAAGTGCAAACAATTTAAATATGGTCCTGCCATTATATTCAGTGTAGTGAATGGAAAACCCATGGTTTTGGATTTTCCAACCATTAAATATCACCGAACTCAACCTCCACTCTCTTTCCTCCTTGAAGTTATTACTAGGGTAATTTCTCTATCTACAGAGCCAACGATACTGAGTGTTCTTATTTATAAATGGACCTATCAATTTCTGCTGGCACTTTCAAATAATCTTTTTAAAATTGTAACATGAGAGTTCTTGTAAAAGTGGATTTGTTATTCAATGCTAGATCATTGCATTTTTTTGCTTCTTCTGCTAAGAATCATGTGATCTCATAAACTAGTCCTCCACTAATGTAACTAATATCTCAATGGATTAATAGTTTTATTCCAGCACCAACTTAAGAAGAAATAATATTTCAATCATAACATTGATATGATTTTGTGTAGGTCACCTGTATAAATAGCTTTGTTTAGATTTAAAATGAAGAAAGGCATAAAAATTTGCAATGACATTGTAATAGCAATGAGGGACACCTGATTGTGTTTGTACATCATAGTTTATGATCAGGTGACAGTCACTGAATTATTCTATTAGCTGAAGTACTTCTATGAACAGATCTTTTCTTGTGTATTTTGCATTCTGGTTAGTGTACTTTATGATATATATTTGAGATGGATAATTTTTAGTTTCATTCAGCAAAATGTAACACTAAGCTTAGGTATCCAAATAGTGAATGGTTAGATCAAAACATCATGGTGTGACCTGGCAATATTGAAATAATTATACATATATGTGTGATATTTTCATTTTCTTCCATCTATTTTAGCTATTTTAACTTATAACTATTGAAGCCGCTTGCATTTTTTGACTGTGATTCCATGAAAATAGACACATCCTGTCCAAGTAGGAATTCTTTGTCTTTTTAAAAGAGACAAATCCTAATGTGATATCAAACAAACACTCCTCAAGGGCCAATGGACAGAAACTAGGACCACTCCTGATACATACTTCTAGCTCCTTGTTCTAACAAATTCTATTATATCTGCTGATGTTTGTTATGATACCACAGACCAGCTATTGACTCTGCTCAGTAAAACATCAGTTGGTTCATTTCACATAGAGTCTCAGGGTAATTTTCAATATGCATTGCAACTGCATTTCTTTGCTGCATTAAGTTTCATTGTTATCTTGGAGTAACTCTAACAAAGAAAGCAATGTGATAGAATTTTCACAGGTGTTCTCTGATCTCCTATGTTAATATGAAGAAGAGATAGGCAGAAGCTGTGGGGAAATGTTGAAGATAGTCACTTAAGCCCAAGTTCTTGATTTCCAGCAACCTTACGCTTTGAGACTTGGAGAATATCATAGGAAAACTGGCACGTTTGCCCTGCAGAAGAACAAGTATAATGAAGGCTTTGTGGCCAAATGACAAATTAAATTGTGTCTGCTGGTATAAATTGCTATTGAAGACCAGAGCATATGCATCATGACTTCATTAAAATAAAATTCACAAGACTAGAAATCTCACTTCTGTTTTTTTAATCCTTAGTACTGAGAATATGTCTGCACTTCCCTTGTCACCTCAACAGCTACATTACACCCACCTGCACCAAATACCCATTTCCAAGTCATAAAATCTCACCAGTGCATAGCAAATCTTTAAATACACAAAGTAATTGATTTCATATTCTGCATTTCATTTTCTCAGCCTCCCACACAAGTTCAGTTGGTGTGAATAATAAATGTGAAAACTCAGGAAATAGCTAATTATTTTAGCTGTGAAAAGTTAGTGGCAATAAAACTGATCAGATGAAGAGATTGCAATGCAGAATTACCGCATGCCCATTGCTCCTGATGCAGGCAACATCACATTTCAAGAATTGGCTATAATTGTTGCATTCAATCATTGTGATGGTCAATGACAGAGAGTATGTTTGGTGTGTAACCATTGGCTTTGCACTGGGTTTGCATTGATAGGGCTCTCAGTTAAATGTGCTGTTCATGGTAGCGCAGGTAGATAGGGACTGTTTGTTTCCTCATATATTTCCCTTTTTCCTTTTATTAGTTTCTTCTTCTTGCTCCAATTTTTAAAATCCCCTCCTGTGCACCAGCTGGTTGCATTATAGTGCAAGGGAAACACTGCTGTCATAATGGTGAAGAAGTGCAAAATACAACGGATGGCATTGAACCTTGGCACGGACTCTATCAAGCACTGCAAGGCTCCTAACAAATGATCTGGGAAGTAGAAACATTCTTTGAGCACCTTGAGTGCATGTTATTATGATCCCAGCTGATATTGCTGCTGGGCAAATCAGGTGACAGAATGATTTATGAATTCTTATCATTTTTTAAAAACTATAATGTAGTGGTCTTTCATAGAAATGTAAATACATAAGGCTGCTGATTTGGTTTAACAATAACACAGAAGTTTATTATACAAAGGGCTAAATCAAATCAAATTATCTAAATGTAATTGATTGCAAGATTTCAAAACCCTCGAGAAAGCAAAATCCCATCTACTCATCAACATTATCATTTTTCAATTCATCAAAATCCAAAGACATTTCCTTCCCCTCCCAACCAGTACTGCAACATATTTTCTTCAAATCCTTTCATAACTGAAATTTTAGTTTTTCCCAGTCTATTAATGATCTGCAATGTTAACCTAACACGACTGATTTGGAAGTTCTACAAAATAAGTTCTTTCTCAAAGATAGCCTGTTCCTAACAGCTCTGAGAAATCTGCCTTTTCAAGGAGAAAATGTACTGGCTTCTTATCTAGGCAAGTCTGCTTAGAGCTGGCCAAAAGCTCTCCAATCTCTTGGTTTTTCTAACCAGGCCTTGATTATTCTAAAACCAACAGCAAGCTAATGTCTTATGTCTTTCAAGTCTTGTCTCTCTTGTCATAATTCCAAACAATATAAACAAACTTGCAATATCATCTCTGGAGTTTATCATTCATCCCTTCACTAAACCAAAATCATGTTTCTGAAAAGACTAATTGAGGTAACCATTAAACTTTGCACAAAAAATGGACCAACTTCAATGTACCACTAGTTAAAATTCCATACTCTTAAAATGAGGATTTTACTATATATGACAGAGCTTTCATCACAATACTGACTAGGTGTGTTGGATTGTACATGGGCAGGATAAGTCATGTCATCAAAACAATGATTGTTGTTGTCCATCTACCACCCTCTGCTTCACTGAGATGGTTCAAATGCAGATGGCATAGTGGATTGCCACAGAGTGGAGGCATCATTATTGCTGTCACTTACAGGGCTTTGACCTGGATAATTCAATGTGTCCAATCGCATACTTTTAGGTGTTGAAAGAGTGAAATTGCCTGTTGTTGCTGTGCATTGCTGAATTAATATAGACTGAGCCCAAAGTGATCTGTGTTGTAAGATCTTGACAATATTACTAACTGTCAGGATCCTATATCTGGTACATTTCATGATTTTGTCTTAGCTATAATTTTTAATTATTTAACTTGAATTTCTGTCGGTGAACTTAAGGCAGCTGCTTGTGAGAAATTGGCCTCGCTCACTCAATATTGTAGGCAATTCTGGCCTCTCTCCTATAAGAAGGATGTTGTGAAACTTGAAAGGGTTACAAGACTATTGCTCGGGTTAGAGGATTTAAGTTATATGGAGAAGCTGAATAGTCTGGGGCAGTTTTTCCTGGAGTGTCTGTGGCTGAGGGGTGACCTTATAGAGGTTTATAAAATCATGAGGGGCATGGATAGGGTAAGTAGACAAGGGCTTTTCCCTGGGGTGGGAGAGTCCAGAACTAGAGGGCATGGGATTGGTGCGTGCATGGAATGAGCTGCCAGAGGAAGTGGTGGAGGCTGGTACAACTACAACATTTAAAAGACATCTGAATGGGTATATGAATAGGAAGGGTTTAGAAAGATATGGATGAAGTGCTGGCAAATGGGACTAGATTAATTTAGGATATCTGGTTTTGGCATGAGTTGGACTGACGGGTCTGTTTTCATGCTGTACATCTCTATGACTATGACTCTAAGTGGTCTTAAAGGTGGCAAAGAGTTTGGCTTTAAATAATTGTGTGTTTTAATTTGACAAAGTGCAAGTTCCAAATAAGTAAGTAAGAAGTTTGACCTTGACAACTTGAATTTAGTGTGACACGCATTTGGCAGAATATTATCGAGGCCTAAGTGAATTGGGCTACTTAAAGAAACCTGTCAGAATCTCTTGAAAAGTCAGCTGAGGCCCATCTTGACATATGAGCGACTTGCTATTTTTTTCACTAAATTCTGAGTGGCAAAGTGAAATTTTCAGGAGATAGTGATATTTTGCCTGTTAAGAGGGATTATTGCCCTCAAATAACATAATTAATTGCAAGTGACATCTATTTTTCTATTTTATAGTCCAACACAAGCAAATCAGATGCTGAGAATTCTTGATGTGGAAGTCAGAGCAAGTACCTGAGGACTTAGGTTGCTTCAATGCTTGTCACCATGCAACAGCATCTCTGGTCCAAACCATGGGCACCAGCCCAGCACACCCCTCATCCACTGACGTTAGCAACTGATAATTGCTGATCCCGCAGGATCCTCATGGGCCCTGTTTAATGTCACTTGTAGGACTTTCAGGAAGTATAGACTTACATTCAGACCTCACCAGCAACCAACATCGAAAGGCTGCTGCATGAATGTTATTTTCTGTGGAGGGACAGGCACCCAGCTCCCAGATTCGCTGAGATTGCATCTCACTGCTGTTTGCTTGCTCTCTTAGAGCACGCTCATTTAGCACCTATTCAAAGCATCTGTGATTTGCTGAATGGCATGCCAAAATGTTCATCTAACACCAGCATATGCCAGCTGCCTACATAGCAGACATAATGCATGTTTATTAACCAAATGGCCAAGTCAATAAGAAGATAGGGGCTAGTCCTCAGTCCAATTAAGAGAGCATAGTCCACAGACCATGGGCTTTGTCACAGTTAGTCTTTCATTTGTATCAGTTACAGTCAGGGAATATGCATGATTAAAATCTGGGAGTTGGCAACAGTCAGTCCTGAAGGACCAGAATAAGCAGCCAGAGAATCACACGTCATCTGTCAGGAAGCTGTCAGGGGTCTGGCCAGTCATGTAGGGGCTATCTGTCAAGGCCAGTCAGAAGCCTGGTACAAATAGAATCTGAGAGACCATGTGTTGACCACTGGGGACGGATCAAGGAAAACTATCAAATAAGAAGAGGATTCATTGCCAGAAATGGGAATTAGGCAAACCAAGGCTAGGAATGGAAAGCAGAGGCATGAGTTGAGATGGGGACAAGGATGATAAAAGGGGAAAGTCAAGGTATAAGAGAATGTATGTGGTACAGCATTGGATAGAATGCTAGACTATGGGAGGGGGTATTATTGGCAGTGATCACCTTCATGGCTTCCACAGGGGAAATATGCAGGACCATGATAGACATTATTAAGTTGCACTGTCAGGGGTAAGGAGGCAAGAAAGTAGGTTGATGGTGAAGTTCAATATGGTGGATTTCTACATGGGGAAAATGGGCTGACTGGGAATGCAAGGTAAAGGGGCCTTTGACATACTAGGGGGTAAAAAGGCAAAGCCCAAATCCAAGTGTCCACCATGAGCTGTGTTCCTTGTCATTCACCAGACATTGGGAACTGGCTGGGACATTACACATAGTGGATACAGCAAAGTCAGTTTAATTGGCAAAAGCACAGGATCCATGTCAGTGGACATTATGGCCTTTGAGGTGCAAATTCCTAATTGCTGTTCTTATTTGCTTTAGTATTCCTGTGGATGTTAGTTGGACTGTTTTACAATAGTTGGCATTGTTAATAAAAGTATGTAGCATTGTTTGTGTAACTTTTCTGTATCCAAAATATTGTGTTACTTATTTACACAATAAAGGCTTACTGCATTATAGCAGTTAGTACAACCGCATAGAGTCATAGAGATGTACAGCATGGAAACAGACCCTTCAGTCCAACTCGTCCATACCAACCAGATATCCCAACCCAATATAGTCCCACCTGCCAGCATATACCCATCCTGATGCCTTTTAAGTGTTGCAATTATACAAGCCACCACCACTTCCTTTGGCAGCCCATTCCACGCGCACACGACCCTCTGCATGAAAAAATTGCCCCTTAGGTCTCTTTTGTATCTTTCTCCTCTCACCCTAAACCTACACTCTCTAGGTCTAGACGCAAGGGAAAAGACTTTGTCTATTTACCCTATTCATGCTCCTCATGATTTTATAAATCTGTATAACGTCCCCTCCTCAACCTCCGATGCTCCAGGGAAAACAGCCCCAGACAATTCAACCTCTCACTGTAGCTCAAATCCTCCAACTCTGGCAACATCCTTGTATATCTTTTCCAAACCTTTTGAAGTTTCACAACATCCTTCCGATAGGCAAGAGATCAGAATTGCCCGCAATTTTCCAAAAGTGGCCTAACCAACGTCCTGTACAGTAGCAACATGGTCTCCCAACTCCTGTACTCAATACTCTGATCAATAAAGGAAAGCATAGAAAATGCTTTCTTCACTATCATATCTACCTGCGACTCTACTTTAAAGGAGCTATAAACCTGCACTTCAAGGTCTCTTTGTTCACATTTATTTAGACATAATCACTAGTACCCTTAAGAGCTGTTCCAGCCACATCTGCTTTCCAAAAGCAGATCTTCTGTCTTTACTCACAAACTGCACTTAATATCAGTAGAAGTAGGGGTAACAATGCAACAAGAATAGTAATGCCTCAGGCATGTTGCTTTGCACAATGTGCATCACAGCAATTAGATGAACAAATTTGTGCCTTTGTAGTTATTGAACAAGCCTTGACAATCGACTACAGATTTATTTGCTGCTGGCTTGCCCACATAACAACAGTGATGATATTCAAATATAAGCAACGGGTTCTGAAAGTATCATAATAGATGCATTGAACAAATAAAATGAGAATTACTGAAATCTAGCCTTGTTCTACCATTTGTGTGGTTATGAAAATCCTAATCTTTAATGTCCCACAACTATCCTACCCAGGCAAGTCAAATTTAAAATATTCTATGCATTTCTGAAGGAATCTTGATTAGAATTTCCCATTAGAAGTGTAGAGACCTTTTGTTGTGTAGAGAGGGAGTGGAGGGACAATTTGAGTGTGATTGCCACTCCTTGAAAAATCTAGCCCATTATCTCTTTCTACTTACGGTTATGAAAATATAACAAACCTGTTCTGTCAGATCTAATAAGACCATATGACGAAGAAACAAAAGCCGGTCATTCAGCCCATCGAGTTTGTCTAGCCAATCACTGAAGATCATGGGTGATTTGTAATCTTCAACTCCACTTTTCTGCCTGTTCTCCACATTTGGCGATTCCCTTAGTAACTAAAAATCTGTCTACCTCTACACTTAACAACCCAATCGTACAGCCCACTATGGTAAAAAATTCTCCAAATTCTACCCTCTGAGAAAAAGAAAATTCCTCCTAATCTCCGTCATGAATGAGCGACCTCTTATTCTGAGATTATTTCTTCTGATCCTAGACTTTCCCAAAAGAGGACACCTTTCCACATCTAAATCTGTCAAGTCCCTTTGAATCTTAAATGTTTCAATAAGGTTGATTCTCATTCTTCTAAACTCCAGTGAGTACAAGCCCAGTTTACTCAATCTCTCCTCATGAGACAATTTCTCCATCCCTGGGATCAACCTATTGAACCTTCTCTGGATAATGCCAGTATATCCTTCCTTAAAAAAGGGGCCCAAAACTGTTCACAGTATTCTTGGTGTGGTCTGACTCCTGTCCTGTGTAGTTTTAGTAAGACTTCCTTATTTTTATACTCCATTACCTTTGAAACAAAGGCCAACATTCCATTTGCCTTCCCTATTACCTGCTGAGTTTGTATCCTCATTTTCTGTGATTTATGCAGAAGGGCTTCCAAATCCCTTGGTGCTATACTTCTTACAGTCTCTCTATTTAAATAATATACAGCTCTTTTTTCTTCCTGTCATAAGTACATAACCTTATGGAATTATTTTTCTGCTTCACTAGATTTTGGAAGTGAACAGCCTGTATTTCAATTAAGCAAATTATACTATTAAATATAAACATGTAGATGACAATATCTAACTTTGAAAAATTGCAACAATGTAGTTTATTTCTTGTGAGAATGTGATATTTACTGTGATAAGCTAGAAATAGCATGTAATTCAGAAATCTAACATTGAACAAACTGGGCCACAAGTTTCTTTACATAAAGGCAAGCTATTTTTCAAATTATTCAGAAGTTATTTATGGAATTTACACTTCTCCAAAATTCAGAAAATACAATATTGTTGTAAACTTCCCTGTGTTTAATATATAGTAAAGTTATAAACAATTCAGTATAAACAGTGGTACATGATCTGGCTGCCATTAATTTATTAAATTAAATCTTCAGTCCAACAAATTCTGCATATTCAGTTTGTTGCAGGCACAAAGATCAACATGTTTTAATTTCCATTAAAAGACAAAAAAATTCCATTACACAGAATAAATGCATAGTTTTCCTATTAAAGACATTTGGTAGTAGGGTTTTTTATAAGGAAAATGATTAGAATATACTGTTGAATCTTAGGGGTTTCTTTGGCTAAGTGTCAATTTCATTACATTTCATGGAGGATTCCTCTCCACAAGGTCTAATACGTTTCTCGTGATATTATTCTAAACTTACCTCATTAACTAGCTTCCTGACTTTTATAGCAGCTCTCATGCCCAATGTTAGCACAATTCTCCGATTCACCATGGCCAGAACGAGTTGCCAATGGCTGGGTATTCTGGAATAGACCAGCATACCTGCCACTGGTGCCAACTGGACTAGTGCTCCATTCCAAAGCTGCACAACTGCATCCAGTCCCACAGGATATGGCAGCTTAGAAACTGGTGCATCGATTTACCAACAGGAAGTTTGGCCTCCAGGTGAATGGGGTGGCTCGGGGAGGGCTGTCCTCATTTGCTAGGACCATCAAAAAAGGCTATTAATATCATACCCTGCCAACTGAGGCTGCTTCCTATGTCAGTGTGGTCTCAACTCTCTGGATGAACAGCGCGATATGAAGAAGAGTCTGCTCTGCCAGGATACGTGGCACCCTCTGCTACTCTGCACTCACTCCATCTCTGCTAGTGCACCCATCTCACAGGAAAAGCTTATACTACACCCTCATGTTAGTATGCAACATCTTCACTCACTTGTTGTCACCCCCCTCAAACCCTAATACTAGCCCTTCATGCCTTCTCCACTACAGACTCACTCAGGTCACCCCCACCTGCACCAGCATTAAAAGATATGTCAAGCAACTTCATCTCACTCAATCCCTTACTTTCTCACTCCAGGAGAAAATAGTCAGCAATGATGCTGAAAAAGCCAGGGTAGGTAGTAAGGTGCCCATCATTTGTCTCCTCACCTCCTTGGCCTTTGAGAAAAATGATAAGTGCAGTCTTCAGACTGAATTATATTCATTGATTTGCGCAGAGGTCTTGGTAAGAAGGTTATCTCTAGGTGAAATATTCCTGTATTAAGAATGAAAGACTAAACTGAATTCCTGCTTATGAACCGTGCACAACAACCCTTACAGAAAATATGTATGCAAGATGGAAGAGGACAAAATTGATTATTGGCCCGTAATCTCTAACACAATCAAGTACCTAGTCAGATTTTAGTGCCTGTCTCGAAAATGAATAATGTTTATTTGAGCAGTTCTTTCTCAAAAATAAATCACTGGTGAAGGATTGAAAAATGCAAGAGAAATTTGGGAAAAAAAATAAAAGTGTGTGGGTGTATAGCAGCATTTCGTGTCTCACAACACAGCAAAAGAAAAATGAATACCGTCCTGGAATGTAGAATGCTGTCTTATGCTGTTAAAAAAATGATTAGTTTGTTTGATATATTGGTATTAAATGAACTTTAAGCTTCTTGGTTCATGTCATGTACAGTTCACATTATATTTGTTTTGTTGCTATCTCTGTGTGTTGTACAATTTGTGGGTTAAATGGCCTGTTCTTGATATAAATGGGAGCTCTAGCTGACTTCACAATAGCTTCAAGCATTATGGACAGAATCTGGCAGTTAAAGCATCTATTAACAATTCTGGGATGTTCATCAACTGCAAATATTTTCAGCACATTAAGTCTGTAGCTGCTAGAAACTACTATCAGATCTGTACACAGCTGTGCATAAGATTTTGATGTAGCTACCCAGATGTGCTCACACTCTGTTAGTCTAAACTCATAAAATGTCTTCACATCCACAAGTAAAGTTAACAGTTGGTGTTTTGGAGACAAGGGGTACATAAATTAAATATCGCCAATGACATGTCTTTAAAACCAAATGAAGGAGGTGCAGCATTGGTACAATTATGTAATAAGTGAGCTCTTTGCTGAAGATACATTGTATGTGCCTGGATACATCTGGAGATGCACTTCATACACATTAGCCAGCAGGCTGGATTGGATGCCTTCTCCCATCAGCTAAAAAGTCGGAGTTGTGCCTTCATTTGCTTGCCATGGAAGCCATGACCAGATAATTGCCAGCCCAGCAAAGAAACAATTTGTTGGATGTCTTCTGCATTTGGGAACTACCTACTGTGAGGTCATACAAATGTCTGTCACTGAGTGATACAGGATGCATGCACATTGATTTTCCACTGGGTCAAGGAAGGTTATCCTCTGTTGTGGATCTCACATGCTGGCTCTGATCTCGTGTAAGGTGAATCTCTGCTGATTTGCTCTCTTCTGGGTATTGGCAGGCCTGAGAGCAACAAGTTGGTGCTAGTGCAGCCCTTGCTATTGCCAGCCGTCTCTCAGTCCTTAACGAATGTACCAGACCAGAATTGCAAAGTATAACTAGGCCAGACAGTTGACCCTCCAGCTCCAATGAGGACTAACATTTCAGGATCTGCATCATATAAACACTTTGACACAAGACAGTAATTGTGTGTACTCTTTAGTTACAATTTTCAATTATACCTTCAGCCATCTCAATTATTTTACTTCTGTTGGAAACTTCTAGGCAGCCCAGGAAAGCTATGTTGCTGAAATTAAACTCCAAGGTTGGTGCTTAAATCATAATAGTTGAGTGGCTAACATTTTAGAATTAACAAGTCTCTTCTTCTGAGAAGACCATATGCACACAGTCTAACCCATACAGGTTCCAGATGTTGGAGCACATGTCCTGATGTGTTTGCATTTTCCAGCAATACAACCCACATCTAAATTCATGAACTTATCCACAGTAAAATTTCCCCTTCCCCAACTTGTTATTACATACTTTGCAACTGTTGAGATTATATTTAACATTTGTCATTTATTCATTTCTCCCATTTACCAAAATATCTAGAAAATCTAGGCCAGGCAGCATTGGAACTGACCAAGATTTCAGATCGACCGTCTTTTGGAGATCCAAACGTTTTTGACTTGTAAGTTCTGTTGTACAGCAGGTACAGGACTGAAAAAGTTAATATGGGAGAGTGCCTTAATCATGACCTACTATGGTGATATCACATTGCCTAGTCAGGGGACCATCCTCTCACTCACATACCCACAGCCGTTAAGTACTATAGACAGGCTGAGCAACTCACAGTATGACCTCTGCCCCTTCTCTGGAGAAGGTCCTTCTCTCTTTGGAGCAGCCAGTTAATCAGGCCAAGAGTCCCAGCAATGCCAAAGCTCCATGTTGGAGGCTTCTGTGAATACAGGCAGGCCCACACAGGAGATCCAAATGAACTTCAGAGTTAGGTAACTTTGAGGGCTTTAGAATGTTAAGGACATGGATGAATTTTAAAGAACCCACGGGTAAGAAAGGAAGGGGATATTATATTCTCAGGAGTGTCCCAATGGATCTGAGGTATTCTCCAATGATAAAACACCAACATTTCCTTCCTTTTGTTTAAAATGCAGTCAATCAACCCTTAGTTATTGCCTTTCATATTGGGAGTAGGTTTCCGATTTTGGCATGCGGCCACCCTTTATTTCATGGAGTTGTGCAAAAGCTGGAAGCCATCCCTATAATACGTATCACCCCTCCCAACCAAAAATACACCAAATATTCTGCAATGTCTTTGTAACAATAGGCTTCATTTTATAGGAAATTGACCATGTGTAATTTTTGGGGGCCTTGGTTTCATGGAGGCCTTGTCAATGTGAAGTCGAACTAATTTTCTCAAATTATCATCCCAAGTGCACCTCATTAACTATGTGCCACGTTCCTGTGGCACCTGATTCGCCCTATTCTCCCACTCAATTCAGGAACATCCCAGAAGCCATTATGCTTGAGCTGGCTTTTCAGCTCAGCCATGTGCCTCGACAATCATTGGGAGTTCAAAATTGGTCTTCACCATGCACATAGTTGAAGAGTAATCACAAACCAAGGTTTCTCAGGGTACACAGTTGGCATTTAATTTCACACAGGAACACATTTGTATATTTATCATTGTTTAGGAAGACCATGCAGCGTACATATTTTAAGCCACATCCCATCCTAGAACCTTGTGTAAGTTAATACTACCATACCCCCATGCCCAATGTAGCCCAGTATCTCATCACAGTTAAATGTGTGACCATCACATGCTAGAAAGCCTTCAAACACTTCAAACCATTCACCTTTGTTCAGCAACAACAAAAGCAACCAAAGAGCAAACAGATCTTATGTTTGCCACTCAGAGCAGAGATGGACTTCGTACCTTTTGATCAACAAATTTCCAGTCATGGAGTGATCACTGCACCCATTTTACATCTATCAAAATTGGATATCAATGAAGTCCTGTGTGGTTTGTTGTGTCCAATGTTGTTGGGTTGTATCATGCAAAGGTGATGTTCCCCTTTTCAATATCCTCACCTTTCTCTTCTGAAGAATTCTTGCACTCTCACAGCATAGCATGCAAGGACAATCTCTCCTTATTGTACTGCCAGGTCTCCCTGACCCACCTGAGATTGGAACCTCACCAGCAGGAGACCCATCATCTGCTTCACCTTGTCCTGGTCAAAGAATGGGCTGCATGTATCTGTCCTCAGCCTCTGTCAGGAGGTCACATAATAGAACCTTCAGCTATGGTTGCCCTTGCCTCCCAGCAACCAGCCTTGTAAAGTACCTGTCCTTTGAAATGAAGCAAGACGATAAGAGTTTCAATTATATAGGCATCATGGTTATTCCTAGGGTACTGCCACAGACCTCTGAGATGTGGCACCAATGATCATAGATAACCTATACATTGATGAAATGGAAGCCATTTCTGTTGATGATTTTGTCTGCATTGTGATATACTCTCAATGCAATATGTATAGAATCTATCACCCTCAAAATTTAAGGAAATGAGTGATGTTGCTAAAGCATATGGCTACAGCACTGATCTCATCACAGACATTCAATATAGCCTGTAATTAGTTGTTGACATACAATAAGCTATGACATGTTCAGTGCAAGAGTCTCTTCCATATAGGAAACCACACTAGACCAAGAAACTTGTAGATCTCTTTTAGTAAAAGAGGATGGTGAGAGCAGACTTCCCATTGTGAGAGTCGAGAGTATGGTGCTGCAGAAGCACATCAGGTCAGGCAGCATCTGAGGAGCAAGAGAATTGACATTTTGGGCAAAAGCCTTTCATCTGGAATGAGGCTTGTGAGTCAAAGGAATAGAGAGATAAATGGGGGAGTGGGGTACGACTGGGGGGAGGGGTTGGGAAGGTAGCTGAGAGTATGATAGGTAGATGAAGATGGGGGGGTGATTGTGATAAGTTGGAGAGGAGGGTGGAACGGATAGGTGGGAAGGAAGATGGACAGGTAGGACAGGTCTTGAGGGCAGTGCTGAGTTGAAAGGTTGGATCTGGTATAAGGTGGGGGAGGGGAAATGAAGAAACTGTGAATCCACATTAATCCCATGTGGTTGGACAGCCCCAAGGCAGAAGATGAGGTGTTCTTCCTCCAGGCGTTAGGGTTTGACGATAGAGGAGGCCCAGGATCTGCATGTTCTTGCTGGAGTAGGAGGGCAAGTTAAAGTATTTGGTCATGGGGGTTTGGGGGGGGGGGGCGGTGGGGTTGCTTCATGCATGTGTCACGGTGATGTTCTCTGAGTGGCAAGTAGGCATCCTGTTTGCCCAGTGTAGAGGAGACCGCATTGCGAGCAATGGATACAGTAAATGACATGTATGGAGGTGCAGGTAAATTTCTGAAGGTACCTTTGGGGCCTTGGACAGAGGTGAGAGGAGAGGCGTGGCCGCAGGCTTTGCAATTCCTGTGGTTGCATGGGAAGATGCTGGGAGGGGACAATGAGTTGTTGGGGGGCATTGTGAGATATAGACTCAGTATAAGTGTGCATACGGGAGATATGTAAGAGGAGCATGCAACAGACTGTTAATAATTGACTTCAAAACAACCTCTAATGCCTGCTCTTGATCATTTGCACTTTAAACAAAGATGAAGTTGATGGAAACTCTCAAATATTAACACATAAAAGGAACAAAATTAGCAATTCAGATCTCTGTTCCACTCATCAGGTGGAACATAAAACAATATGCAAAAGAATGCATGTATGTGAAATTGATCTTTTGTAAAATTCAAAGAGATATTACCTTGCTTTTGTGAGTCCACTAAGTACAAAATATTTAAAACAGAATTGATGTATTCTGCTCTAGTCACAAACTCCTGAAATATTCTGTTTGGGATTTTTAATCATTGATTGCACAGATTTATTAACATATCTAACAAAACATTTCTCTTTTATTTATACAATATTCTTTCTCATTATGCATTTGGAAAATCAAGACCTTCAAAACCGATAACAAGAAGCTTCACAGTTGAAATGTCAAATGTTTTTCAATCAATTATTTATTTGTTTGTGATGAAGGAATGACCATATGGGGAGAATTAATAGTAGCCTAATGAGAAAAGATCAGAATGATAATGTATCTGAAAAGCATCTATTTTAATTTAGATATCTTTTATTTACATGTTTAATAATGCAACGAGTCATTTCCCTCTTTTTATGTATAACCTTGCTTGCATTTCCAGAAAAAGTGACTTAGATGTCAAAGTATAATGTTCTTTTCAATATCTTGTTGAATGCTAACTAATCAGTCAGATTAAAGTAAAAGTAAATCATGCAAGTTTTCAGTTTAATGGTTTGTTTTCTAAAACATCCCAATTGGATATGGTTGAGAAGATAAGCCAAGGAAATGTAATTTGACAGTTCATTTCAATAACTGAAAATCCCAAACTACAGTATAGAAATGCTGGAATGGAAAGGAAATTGAAATTTAAAATTATCATCCTCAGTTCATCCTTCATCTCAGTTCAAACAATCTCAGCTTCCATCCCAAAATTCAGAAGCAGCTTAAAACCTGCACTAAGTCCAGACCAGCTAACTCTTTGTCAGTTTGCTTGGCTGCACAACATTCAAAGTTATAATGCCTATACATTATCAGGCTTAAACGGTAATACCACATTGTATTACAATGGATTTCACATGTAGTTCCTTTTCTGTTTCCTTTTCAAAGACAGCATTCAGTATTATGCCAGAATTGCATTTCAATTCTACTCATACTTCCTAATATGTGGTACACAGCATGTAGAATCATTTTAGATAAACATAACAATGAAAAATGTCAGCCACACATTTCTCTAATGTTTACAGAGATGAAAAGACAGGATATGACTTCAGAGATAAACAATGGCTCATTGCATTTCATACATTTCACAGTTGTATTCTTTTGATGTCAGCAAATCACTCAATGGGCCAGATCTTACAGTCAAAGTAATGTTGGGACTAATGGTACTTAATACTATCTACGACTTATGGTAAAAAGCAAGGAAAAGCATGGACTGCTAAATGTCAGCATAAATAAAATGGCTACATTCCTTTGTTTTCAGTGTCACCGTGAGTATGTTTTGACCCATGTGGATTTGCTGCATTTCTGTGATAAGTATGAACAAAACCACAACTGATATTTAGGGTCAGTAATTGTGAGATTGAAAAATTGCAAGTACTCTTTTAGCAACATTATATTTATCAACTGTTGCTGAGTTAATGTGACATTGCAACTGCATCATACAGGAATGAGTTCAAGTTCAGGTCCAAATTTAGAATAATCAAGCCCGACCCTATAGTAGTGAGTTCTGCACTGCATAAGTGGTGGCTTGGATGAGATCTTAAACTCCTGTCCTGCCTACTGCCTGAGGTAGATGTAGAAGATCTAATGTCACCAATTTGAAATTGATGCAGGAGATCCTCAGTGTCCTAATCATGGTTATCCCTCAATCTAAACAACAAAATCAGTTTAATTATATGATATTGTTGTTTGTAGGAGGTTTTTGTTTATAAACAGGTTTCCTCATTTTCCACACTCTAACAGTGACAAAACTTCAAGAGTATTTCATAGGCAGTAAATTCAATTGACACTATTTCAGTACACATCTTTCGTGATAATTGTTAAGGGCTTCAAGTAAATCTGTCTGGCAATGGAAATGAACCTATGTAATCTCATTCCTTCTTGTTGTATGTTGTTTTCAGAAATTTTGAGAATGCAAATTTTTTCCTCACTCTCACCAATCTTTATTTTGACCCATTTTGTTTTAGTTGACATTTAATTTTGCCCCTTTAATTCTCCCTTCTTCTGCTGTTATTAATTTCTCAATTTTTCAGTCTTATTAGCTACAGAGAAATTCTGTTGGTTGACAAATCCACTTCAGTCCTAATTCCCCTGTTCAATCCTGCTGTGCTGTAATTAGCTCGCACTTTTAGAAAATTTCTGGCTATAAATATATTGAGCTGACTGCTACAGGAACAAGTCCAAGTCATGGCTGTTACCATCAGGTGCTCTGCTGCAGTAAATCTCCCATATTAGTTAGGTGAACATGAAAACTAAAGATTTGGAATTTCTAAGAGTTGCAGGCAGACTGATCCTCATATTGGAAGAAAGTGAGAACTGCAGATGCTGGAGATCAGAGCTGAAAATGTGTTGCTGGAAAAGTGCAGCAGGTCAGGCAGCATCCCGGGAGCAGGAGAATCGACGTTTCGGGCATGGCCTGAAGAAGGGCTTATTTTTCAGCAACACATTTTTCAGCTCTGATCCTCATATTGCAAACTATTAAATTTAATATGTCATTGATTGTACTTTTCAATTTAGATACACAAATAAAATACATAGGGTCCTTGCAAAATAATCAAATAGGTAAAAACATTGACCTAAACATTTTGAGGAATGATAATTATCATAGAATTACCAAGTTGCTCCTATTTTACTGTGCCACGTCGGAGTTCCACATTTCTGGCTGAAATTTTCAAAGTCAGCTTCTTCAGAAATGCAGTTACCTGAAATGGAGCTGCTTGCTTTTGATATCCTGGATCAGAGATAGCTTATGCAGCATGCTCCCCTTCTATGACATTAGCTATTGTATCCTCGTAGGCATGTTTAAATGTCCAAAGCTTCTTGGAAAAGGTATGCAGGTAAGATTTTTAAGATGGTAGATTGAGGGAATTAAGTGGCTAGGCTGGTAGGGTGGGTAAGGGAATTAGATGGGTGTGGAGGTAGGACAGTAGATTAGGCAGAGTGACTGATGTGTAAATGAGTAGATGAGTCAGAGTGTTAAAGGAGGGAGTCAGGCCCCACCCTCCCCTAGCTTATCTCTCCATGCTTCAGGCTCACTGCCTTTATTCCTGATGAAGGGCTTTTGCCCGAAACGTCGATTTCGCTGCTTATTGGATGCTGCCTGAACTGCTGTGCTCTTCCAGCACCACTGATCCAGAATCTGGTTTCCAGCATCTGCAGTCAATGTATTTACCTTTGAGAAAATCAGTATAAGTGACTGGATGTCAATTATACAGTTACCTAGGAATTAGAATAGGTTATTTTGTGCCTAACATTTCCTGAGTAAGGAAATCCATGTAATGAAATTAGGTTAATTCAAAGCCTCTGAATCTTTGATTCAGAAACCTTTTTTTACAGCGCTCCATAAAGAAAATTGCTCACTGTAAGTTCAAACTCTTTCAAATTAATTCAAAGTCCTTGCTTTGGGGCTGCTGAGGGGTTCCATAGTGGTACGCAGGCCATACATCACAAAAATTTGTGGATCATATTTGATGGCATGTTCTTCAGTTGTTCGCAAAAAGCAAGGTACTGATTATACTCCATCGGTCCGTGCTTGCAAAACTGACAAGGCAGTGTCCATCATTAGATGTGATTCTGTAATTGCTAAATAATCCTGATTGTGTGAAGAATTACATTGACAATCAATTAAGGATTGTCAGGTTTGAAGATGGATTCAATTGATTGAACTGAAACTGACATTTATTAAAATACAGTGCCCCGTAATTTGCAAACATGTACACTGTGCCTGTTCCAACTCAACAAAATGGTTCACTGGTTCATATTTCAGGATAATGCCTTGATGACTCAAAGTAAACCTAACTGTTTTAAAATTGAAACCAAGTCTTGTACTTATTGTCAATTTTAAATAACTAGTGAAAAAAACTGAAATAACTTAATTAACTGGTGCTTTCTTTATGGCAATACCTATACCAATATGTGTCTACATGCAACTAATCAGCATTCTTCTCTTACATAATATGCACATTGTTTTTCCACTTTATTGGTGCTCTGGTGATTTATCCTAATGAGTGCAAGATGAAAGATTTTGACAAAATGTGTTTTCTTCCAGCAATACTAATGTTCTGTGCTACCAAATGACTGCTTTCATGTATCTTATAAATGATTTGCTTACACCAAAAGAAAACAAATTAAAATGTGCATTAAACCGAATGAGTCACTGGCCACTTTTGAGGAGTCAGGGAGTGAGTCTCAGATTCTTTACCTCTAACCTGTTCTTGAGGCCACTAAATTTATATGGCTAGTCTTGGTTAATTTCATGTAATGGTAGACCCAGGATGTTTATCATTGGCATTCAGTAATGGTAATGCTATTGAACATCAAAGGGCAAAGAATGAATCCCCTGTCTTTCTCAACACCTCCAGAAATTCATAATTCTGGAATTTTTATTCCTTAGTGAGCTCTGGGGTTGAATACAGCTTGCGACACACTTTCTAGAGCACTTAGAAGTGTGTTGCTATTTTTAACTTTTGCTTAATTCTCTGGAAAGTTCATAATTCTGCCTTTGAGTCTGAAAGCCTATCAACAAGGAGTAGGTAAATTTATTCTGAATACACTCCAAGAATTCCTCCTCGATGATATTGCCACTGATTTGATTGTTCCAAACTATGTACAGAATGAAGTTGTCCGTACCTTTATTACTTGCATCTCCAATTTTTAATGCCTTCCCCATATTACTAGTACTGTTTGTGGATTTATGTGCAAGCCCTACTATCATTTCCCACCCCTGGTGTTTCTAAGCTCAACCCATACATATGGTACTTTACCAGAGCTAATAACCTTCCACACAATTGCATTAATTTCCTTTTTAAACAGGTGTGCTACTCCACCTCCTTTTCTTTTTTATGTCCTTTCTAAAAAAAATTGAAAACAGTTAGATATTCAGTTCTGATTCCCACTTACCCTGCAGCCAAGTCTCTGTAATCCTCATTATATCTTACCTGTTTAAATCTATTAATGCAACTAATTCTTTATAGATTGGTCAAGGGGAAGACAGAGTTAAGGTCTGTCTTCATGTTTTACTTGAAATGCAACAGCATTTATTATACTTTCATATTAAATACATCAGTCTTTGACTTACAGTTATATTAGACTAATCTGTCTTCATCATTTGTTCTTGACCTTTTGTAGACTGGTCTGGTTCAGAGTCCCAAACTGTTCTTCCTAGTGTGTTCTAATTCTAATAATACTGTGGACTCTAGACTCAATGGTGTGCAGTTCATCACAAGCTGTTCCAGGGTGCCACAATTCTTACACTATTCTCTGGCTCTCTCATTACTAACAGTATCGACTCAATTTTAACTGCAAACTGAAGACACCTTGTTTCAAATTGTGAAAGAAATAGTTTCTACCCTGAAGCTTTTAAACATGAAGGATTATATCAGATACACATTACCATGGGAAGCCACTGTGTAAAAAAACACTTCTCTAAACATTGTCAGTCTTTAGTTGTCCTGTTTATTTTTGTTAAAACAAAACGACTTGTGTGGACATGTGAGAAGGCCATTTCTAGTCAAGTAGGTGAACACGGAACTGGAGTCGCCTATTGGCCTGACTGTATATGGAGGGCACTTTTCCTTTTCTAAACTGGTGAATCACCTGGTCTTTGCAACAATCCAATAGCTCCATGATCAGTTCTACTGAAATGAAAAGGTCCTGGTAGTCAAGTCTCATTTGCTGCACCTTCAACCAAGTTGTGAGAGTTGAACAGAAACAGTTCCCAGGCAAAATTCACCCAGATAAAACCCAATGGATAATATTGTAAAATATGAAGAAGATCTTTCTTCAACATCAAAAGCATCAAAATATATTTAAAACAAGAGATTTTGTGTATTAGATCTCTAACTATCCCAGAAATTGCTTGAAAATGTTGACATTTATTGACATGAATTGCTAATTTTAGAGTTTTATATAATTTGAGGATTAAAGAATTATAAAAGTATTCCCAAAATTAAAATTATTGCAATAATGTTAGAATTGACAAAAATTGGTTATTTGCTGGTTTTATGTCTTAATTGTTCTTGATATTCATACATGTGTAATAACAATTTACTCCTATAGATTTAATTGTATTTCTCTTTCATATCCACTATGTTGTTTCATCCAAAAATAGTCATCACAACTTACTACAATTTTTAATAAGTCCTTAATCAAATAAGCATAAGCGGTTGGGAAAGTGGTGATGTCACTGGCCTAGTAATGCAGAACCCCCAAGCTAATCATTCATGGACATCGGATCGAATCCCAAGTGTCAGATGGTAAAACTGAATTTACAAAACTCTGCTGTAACAAAGGAGCTAGATTAATGCTGAAAATGTAACCACTCCCAGTTATTGTAAAAACTCATCTGGCTCACTAACGCCCTTTAGGGAACATTGCCTGGTCTGGCCCAGATGCTCAGCAATGTTTTTGACACATAGGTGTCTTCCAAGCATTAAAGATGGTTAATACATCCTGGCTTAGCCAATGACACCTACATTCCAATGAACAAAAATATCCTTCTCTTTCCATTGGGAAACAATATGGACTAGAATATATAATTCTAATGTATCTCATTGTATATGTCGATGGCAGAAAACAATTTAATCCTTTGGAAGACATTGGTTCGCAGTTACAATAACACAATTACTGTCAATGTTCACCTTCAGTACCCAATGAATTAACAGCTTATTTTGGTATCCACAGTTCTGCAACTAAAGACAGAAACCTATAAGTTGCAGTAGATATTTTTCTCTGTTGAAGATCCTGCAGGTGGCAATCCTTAGAAATCATTGAACTGATGAAAACTTCAATCTTACGATAACATTGTTAAAAACCCTGGAAAATATTTAGCATTGCTAACAACATATAACTAGGTACTTAATGGCATACTAAACAATAACATTACTGATGCACCCTCTGATCCAGGAACACAATTTTTATATTTGTGTATGACCAAGTTTTTCATAATGATAACATTTCTGCAGCATTTTGATATTTTAGTATCAAATATATCTTTCATAATCTTCAATGTGTGCCCTGTAAAATTATAGAAAGTGAAGGATGATCAGTGCATTTCACTGTCTTGTTCATAATCTGTGGGAATTCTTCACTATGATTGTCTACCTCCCTTCCTGGAGAGCATCACTGTTGCTAGATACCTGGAGATTCCCTTGACTTAACACCAAATACAAATAAAAATTGAGAAAGGTGATATCCACTTCACAATGACTGCTCAAATTTTGTGCACAGCTTTCTTTGAATTCTTTGCCTTATACTGTTGACTGCAAATGTTTGCCTTTGTTCTCTTGCTCACTATCAGTGTTGTAAAAAACCTACAGTGCTGTTCGATGGCAAAAACTATAGGACTGCGATACAGGCTTTGGAGAAAACTATTGTCTTTCATCCAAATTCAATATAGCTCAAAGTTACAGAAATCAATGGGTTTCTGAGGTTGCTCAGTCCAATGCCAGAATCCGTACTGTACATCAGACAGCTGTAAGCAGGGTGTCTGTTCTCAATAATATCAGGAAAGGAGTAAAGCTACAGGACCTTAATCAACTATTCCAAAGCTGCTGCAGATCACCTCAAGATTCTCTGTAAATCCAGAAATGTAGACACAGTGATATAATAGTGATTTGGAATTTGTCTCTGTGAGTACGGTTGCATGAGTCTCTTATCCCCTTGTATGCACAGTTTCAAACTTCACTTGCTTGTGGGGATTGCAAATATATATACAGCAGGCTTTGATGTGTTGCTGGAAAAGTGCAGCAGGTCAGGCAGCATCCCGGGAGCAGGAGAATCGACGTTTCGGGCATGGCCTGAAGAAGGGCTTATTTTTCAGCAACACATTTTTCAGCTCTGATCCTCATATTGCAAACTATTAAATTTAATATGTCATTGATTGTACTTTTCAATTTAGATACACAAATAAAATACATAGGGTCCTTGCAAAATAATCAAATAGGTAAAAACATTGACCTAAACATTTTGAGGAATGATAATTATCATAGAATTACCAAGTTGCTCCTATTTTACTGTGCCACGTCGGAGTTCCACATTTCTGGCTGAAATTTTCAAAGTCAGCTTCTTCAGAAATGCAGTTACCTGAAATGGAGCTGCTTGCTTTTGATATCCTGGATCAGAGATAGCTTATGCAGCATGCTCCCCTTCTATGACATTAGCTATTGTATCCTCGTAGGCATGTTTAAATGTCCAAAGCTTCTTGGAAAAGGTATGCAGGTAAGATTTTTAAGATGGTAGATTGAGGGAATTAAGTGGCTAGGCTGGTAGGGTGGGTAAGGGAATTAGATGGGTGTGGAGGTAGGACAGTAGATTAGGCAGAGTGACTGATGTGTAAATGAGTAGATGAGTCAGAGTGTTAAAGGAGGGAGTCAGGCCCCACCCTCCCCTAGCTTATCTCTCCATGCTTCAGGCTCACTGCCTTTATTCCTGATGAAGGGCTTTTGCCCGAAACGTCGATTTCGCTGCTTATTGGATGCTGCCTGAACTGCTGTGCTCTTCCAGCACCACTGATCCAGAATCTGGTTTCCAGCATCTGCAGTCAATGTATTTACCTTTGAGAAAATCAGTATAAGTGACTGGATGTCAATTATACAGTTACCTAGGAATTAGAATAGGTTATTTTGTGCCTAACATTTCCTGAGTAAGGAAATCCATGTAATGAAATTAGGTTAATTCAAAGCCTCTGAATCTTTGATTCAGAAACCTTTTTTTACAGCGCTCCATAAAGAAAATTGCTCACTGTAAGTTCAAACTCTTTCAAATTAATTCAAAGTCCTTGCTTTGGGGCTGCTGAGGGGTTCCATAGTGGTACGCAGGCCATACATCACAAAAATTTGTGGATCATATTTGATGGCATGTTCTTCAGTTGTTCGCAAAAAGCAAGGTACTGATTATACTCCATCGGTCCGTGCTTGCAAAACTGACAAGGCAGTGTCCATCATTAGATGTGATTCTGTAATTGCTAAATAATCCTGATTGTGTGAAGAATTACATTGACAATCAATTAAGGATTGTCAGGTTTGAAGATGGATTCAATTGATTGAACTGAAACTGACATTTATTAAAATACAGTGCCCCGTAATTTGCAAACATGTACACTGTGCCTGTTCCAACTCAACAAAATGGTTCACTGGTTCATATTTCAGGATAATGCCTTGATGACTCAAAGTAAACCTAACTGTTTTAAAATTGAAACCAAGTCTTGTACTTATTGTCAATTTTAAATAACTAGTGAAAAAAACTGAAATAACTTAATTAACTGGTGCTTTCTTTATGGCAATACCTATACCAATATGTGTCTACATGCAACTAATCAGCATTCTTCTCTTACATAATATGCACATTGTTTTTCCACTTTATTGGTGCTCTGGTGATTTATCCTAATGAGTGCAAGATGAAAGATTTTGACAAAATGTGTTTTCTTCCAGCAATACTAATGTTCTGTGCTACCAAATGACTGCTTTCATGTATCTTATAAATGATTTGCTTACACCAAAAGAAAACAAATTAAAATGTGCATTAAACCGAATGAGTCACTGGCCACTTTTGAGGAGTCAGGGAGTGAGTCTCAGATTCTTTACCTCTAACCTGTTCTTGAGGCCACTAAGTTTATATGGCTAGTCTTGGTTAATTTCATGTAATGGTAGACCCAGGATGTTTATCATTGGCATTCAGTAATGGTAATGCTATTGAACATCAAAGGGCAAAGAATGAATCCCCTGTCTTTCTCAACACCTCCAGAAATTCATAATTCTGGAATTTTTATAATGATAATTTTCATAATGATAACATTTCTGCAGCATTTTGATATTTTAGTATCAAATATATCTTTCATAATCTTCAATGTGTGCCCTGTAAAATTATAGAAAGTGAAGGATGATCAGTGCATTTCACTGTCTTGTTCATAATCTGTGGGAATTCTTCACTATGATTGTCTACCTCCCTTCCTGGAGAGCATCACTGTTGCTAGATACCTGGAGATTCCCTTGACTTAACACCAAATACAAATAAAAATTGAGAAAGGTGATATCCACTTCACAATGACTGCTCAAATTTTGTGCACAGCTTTCTTTGAATTCTTTGCCTTATACTGTTGACTGCAAATGTTTGCCTTTGTTCTCTTGCTCACTATCAGTGTTGTAAAAAACCTACAGTGCTGTTCGATGGCAAAAACTATAGGACTGCGATACAGGCTTTGGAGAAAACTATTGTCTTTCATCCAAATTCAATATAGCTCAAAGTTACAGAAATCAATGGGTTTCTGAGGTTGCTCAGTCCAATGCCAGAATCCGTACTGTACATCAGACAGCTGTAAGCAGGGTGTCTGTTCTCAATAATATCAGGAAAGGAGTAAAGCTACAGGACCTTAATCAACTATTCCAAAGCTGCTGCAGATCACCTCAAGATTCTCTGTAAATCCAGAAATGTAGACACAGTGATATAATAGTGATTTGGAATTTGTCTCTGTGAGTACGGTTGCATGAGTCTCTTATCCCCTTGTATGCACAGTTTCAAACTTCACTTGCCTGTGGGGATTGCAAATATATATACAGCAGGCTTTGACCAATCGACCTTGTCCATTGTACAGCTGCACAATTTTTTACTATGTATTCAGATGCTCGCTGGGCCAATTTTATAAGACCTTTGTCATAGTAACCTTCACCTATCAGATATCTGATTATTAAACTTCTTTAATTAAACCATATAAAAGTAACCTGATGTTTGAATAGTTATGTCAAGATATGTAACATTTGTCTGTAAAGGGTATTTACTTGATGGATAATATGAAATTTAAAGTCTGAATGTTTATATTAATCCTAAACAAGAACATTGAATTAATTCAGGTAATTCTCAATAAAGTATGAGGGAATTCTGAAATATTATAGAAGAGCAAAAAGGTAATATGCAAATATATTCAAAAGTAATTCACCAGAAAAAAACCCACATTAAAGAAACTTTAATTCTTATAGTCACACAAATAATGTTTTTCAGAAGATGTCATATGTTTAATTTTTTAAAAATTTAACTTGTCTCATTTAGAACTATTACAAAGAATGATTTTACAAGGTCACCCAACAGCATGCAAAACGCCCCCACCAGATCAATGAATTGCTTTCTTACTAATAAGTACCATCAATGACCATGTAGCAAGGCCTACTATTTGGATACTGGGTTTTAGAATGTAAAGAATTGTGAGTTCACTTTAAGATTGACCAACAGCTACGACTTGGGTCAAGGCAACCCAATAATTTGCAAATCTTCAGTCAAATATCTCAGCCCATTACTGATAGATGACTTTACTTTCTCCAACAATCTTTTAATACAAATGTCAAAAAACACAACTTTGAGACGTAACTATTGAATCACGAATTCTACTCCTCAGAAATATGCCAAAAATTGTGTCAAATGCTACTGGACATGAGCAATATTAAAGCAAGTTGAAATCAACAGCGTGATGGGAGGTTTCTTGCCAGATTAAAATAATTGTCATTCCTTCTTCCACTTTTCAGAAGAACTGGAATATTGAAAGCTACTGAAAATATACTGAGAACAGAGAGACAAAATGCTAAGTGTTAGAGTGATCCAAATGTAGCAGAAAATCATAATATCATATGACACAGCCTTCTCTTTAAAATCAAAAATAAACTTTATCTGCCAATTAGTAACATTTTACCTTTTACTTCTGTGTGTTTGGGCATGCACATTGAAATTGATTGTGATTATTCATGGTTAATAGAAAATAAGGTGTTAGATTGAAAGAGTTTGGAATCATATTAGCATGAGATTCTCAAAGGGATACTCAGAGGGAAGCAAAGGTGCTTCTAAATTGCACATAAACTCCCAGCTAATTTTTATTCTCAGTTGGTTGAAATAGGTTTGTACTATTAATTATAAAATGACTTAGGAGGAAATCTTGCAATAAAGATTGTTATGCTAGATATACGAAGTCGAGGATTGGATTTTCACGTCGATATGGGGCCGAATGAAAGGGGGTAGTTGAAGAATCACATACTGTTACTTTGTATGAGCTTCAGAAATGAAAATGCATGTGAGTTAGACATAACCAGTTGGTAGATGGGGAAATTGTGTTTTGCTACAGAATTTGAAGTTTTAAAGCAGTTAAATGAGCAAAAATAGTAATTTGGTGATTTTGAATTCCAGCTAACTTGTGACAAATAATTTTGAAACACTGCAAGACATTTCTCAAGATAGTGTTCTAGGCCCAGCCATCATCAGCTGCTTCATCAACAACTTTCCCTCCACCATAAGATCAGACTAGGGATGTTCGCTGATCATTGTACAATGTACAGCACCATTCAGATATCAATGATGTCCTCAATTAAATACAGTAAGATCTGGACAATATTCAGACTTGCGCTGACAAGTGGCAGGTAACATTGCACCACACAAGTGCCAGGGAATGACTATCTGTAATAAAAAAAAGAGAATTTAACAAAAATCCTTGATATTCAATGTCATTACCATCACTGAATCCCAACTACCAACACCTCATGATCACCATTGACAAGGAACTGAACTCAGATGTGAGGAATCCTGTAATGAATAGCTTATCTTCCTACTCCCCAAAATCTATGCACCAAGTATGTAAAGCACACAGTCAGAAGTGTGTTGGAATGCTCCCAACTGAAGAAATTTGACACCATCTAGAATAAAGCTGTCCACTCAATTAACACCAGATCTACAAGCATTCACTACCTCCACCTTCACTCCCTTGATGCATAGTAGCATTAGTGTGTACCATCTACAAGGTGCATAACAGAAATTCACCAATATTCCTTCAACACTTTCTAAGTCCAAGCCCACTACTGCTTAGAAAGACAAGAGTAGTAGATCTTTTGGAACACCAGCAATAGCAAGTTTCTCTCACACCTCAACTTAAGGATCTGGAAGCAGAAAGAGAATGGGTAACTGATAAACAAAATGAAAATAAAGTAGTGCAGAAGAAGCATTGCTCTGGGGTTTTAGAAGCTGACAGTCATGGTAGCGCAGTCAGTTGGGGCAATCACTAATTAGTCAGCTCTTTAAAAGGGAAAGAAGAAAAAAGGATGTGTAATAGCAATAGGCGATTCATTAGGTCAGTGAAAATAGTCATTGCCGTTGTCATAGATGTGAGACAGGATGGCATGTTCCTCCCAGAACTGGTGGAGGGTGCATGTGATGATGCATTCGCAGAGTGCACAATCTCCTCGGAGGATTATTTGTATCCCTCTCATATCAGCTCCCCATTATCCTCAAAGAGTCTGTAGAAAATGAAATACATTAATTTAGAACTAACAATATATGAAGAGTTCTAGGTCATCATTGTGCTAATGGTGGCATCAAATTGGCATTAGTAACTGTCAAATGACGAATGGCAGTGTAATATTTAATTCTGTCATTGGGTACAGCAAACCTTTTATTAACTGGCACCTATGGAACCAGGAGCGTGGTTAATATTAATCAAATATTCCAGATAATCAAGAGGTGTATATGATCCACTGTAAAAATACACACTAAGTAACAGAAGCATAATGCAAGGCGTATACACATCACTATTATACTTTATTTAAAGTATAAATCAATTAAATTATAATGTAACTTTGTCTTAAATAAAACTTATTGGCAGAAAGCCTTCTCACTCGGACCCTCAACTGACTACTCAGACATTGCAGTAGATTGCAGTATTTGAGAGGAAATTGATTCAAAATTAAATCAACTATTGATATTTCATGTGGCCGTTCTATTGAACAACAAGTGTGTGTGTGTATATTTAAAAACATTGAGGTAAACAAATGAAAAAGCTATAATAATTGGACTGAATAATACAGTAAACTTCCGCAAAAAACATTAAACTACAGTAAATTACAGATACATAAATTTTGCCGGTTTATCGAGAGTGCTGATTCATTAGGTGCTGGTTAAAACAAAGTTTGCTGTAAATAGGTTCACTCCATCTCTCCATCACCATTGGTCACATACTCTGTCTAGGGTCTCTTCCTGCAAAGTAGCCTGATTGGCTCTCACCAGAACTGAATGTTCTTTTCTGTGAATAATGAAAGTAGTGAGTTATGATGTGAGAGATGCAGTGTGAAGGGTGGGAGAAAAGATGATGTTTGTGGAGGGTGATCGTGAGATATGGATGTGAGGGTGAGATGAAGGTGAGTGGCAGTGTTGGCTGTTCAGATGGGGATCTGAGGAAGTGCCTCAGGACAGAGGAAAGCAACAAGATTTAGCTCAAGGAGTGTTGTGCAGGAGAATATTGGAGAATTCAGAGAAGATATATTGCCATCTGAATGTGGATGCCACTCACTTTCCCTGCCATCGCAAGACCCATTAAATCTTTTGGAACATTAAACCACATTCAAGTGACAACAAAGTCTTTTGCTCAATTTCTGAGTCACAGCCACTTACACCTGTCTGGTTTTACATACTGGCTTCTTTCTTTGTACCTCCAGAGAAACAGCATATCAGGGCAATCCCTCATAGTTCACAACAGGTTCTACAGGAAAAAAAGTCAGAGAACCAGGGAATTGTCATCTCACAAATTGTAGTAGCTGAACACTCCAGAATCAATGGAAAGGTCAACCACACAAAATTCTGCTTGAATCTAGAGATTTGGCCAGCAATCTGTTCATTGACATATTATTTGTCTCCACACCTACACTCCGGGATTGCTCAGGAAACCTGAAGGTGGATGAGTTAAAGAGCCAAAGCAATGCTCTCAGCTGTATCCAATAATTTCCTCCCCTGCTGCCAGACTCTTTATTGGGAATGAATAACTGAACAATTTTGCACACTATTTCACTCATATCTTTATACGCAGTCTGAAAAACACCATATGAAGATATGTGATTATCAGAAGTATGTCTTATGGTGCTCAATATGGTCTACATGTTGAAACTTGGATCATACAGGATGTCATCTTTATAAGTGGAACTTCTAACTTCCTTTACAATGTGTGCAGGAGAGAATAGTCCATTACAAAAGACAGAACAAATGCTTAGAAGAAAATAATTGCCTCCTATAGCTGCTTCACTTGCTTATAAGGAAGAAAATTTTGAAATCCTTGAAAAGACAAATTATAGTGGATACAGTCAGGAACTAATTGTTTGAATGCAGGCTAAACTCATTAAAACAAGTCTTTTGCCCTTCCAGTTACTTTATCTGTTTACATTCTTGCCCTGTCATGTGTTGACATTTAAGTGTCAGACTAACAGTTGGAAATTGTGGAAAATTCTTTTTGACATTGATGCAGCTCTCAAAGTAGACAGCAGCTGATATCAGTATCATGGATCTGCAGTCAAAGTGTCTTGCAATTTTTAGCTTGTGGATAAACAGATAAATTAACAATTTATTCCACTCCAGATTTCTACAAATTGTCTATTGCTCCTGTTAAATAGAGAAATGCATTGACAAGCACACTGCTGACAAGTCCATTAGCATCTGACACACATCAATCATATTTCCTGATAAATGTGCGTTAAGTAATTCTTGAGAATGTGAGATCCTTCAAGTAAGCTGGCCAAATTTAAATTCAATTTGGCCCCCCTTGGCCAGAATTCTATCGCCCTCTGGGGATAGGGACGCAAATGAAAGATCATAAAATTGAGTGTGATAGCAGCAGCACCATTTCGATTGCCAACCTGCCCCAGCCCAACCCTACTGTACTTTACCATGGCTGAGAAGAATGCACTTATCTACAATAGCCACCTTATGGACCTCCTTTCATAGTTACTGGGATTTCCCCATGGCAAGGGAAGCTGATATAAAATATACAGACTGCCAACTAAGCCCTGACTGACTGGAGGCTATATGAGGGGAGATAGTCTCCAATTGTGTCCCTAATGCCTATGTTTCCCAATATTGTCTACCTCAGATACCTATCCACCTCACTGGGGCTTGATAACCTGAATCCAACCAATCTCCAGACTTATGTTTGAGTATGTTTCCATTACAGTCAAGAATGTGGTGCTGGAAAAGCACAGCAGATCAGACATTATCCGAGGAATAGGAAAATCGACGTTTTAGTCAAAAACCCTTCATCAAGAATGACTGGTTCTGTCACAGTTCACTCAATATTGGGACTGCTTGTATGCAATGGCGATTATTCTTAGAGGCATTGCTGGGTCAATGAACTCAACTTGATTGGCTGACTTTTCCCTGATAGGGATAGAACTTTCATCTCAAGCTATTTAACAGGCAGCCAAGCAGGGGGAGCTCACCCCTGACTTTTACACCAGGGTGGGGAGCAGGGAATTTCCCCTATTCCATATGTTGTTTGTACTTTCTTTGAAAAAAGTCAATTCAGAGTGACTTAAAGTCCCAGTCCGCATAATAAGTTGCTTAGTAACCAATAGTTTTCAATGTGCCAATTTAGGTTCTAAAGCACATTGACGAAACAGGCACCAGCACTTCTGCCAAGAACTGCACTGGATGCCTTCTTGGGGAGGACAGAGTTGGCATGGGTACAATTTGTTCTGATATAAGAGACCAAACTACATATCTAAGCATGACTTTGGAGCCATTTAAATAGTTAGCATTGTGAACAAACTTAGGACATCTGTCTCAACAAGAACCAGACTTGCTGTGGTGTATATTCTACAGATGAATAAATGGAAAACTACAAATGACATCAAGACGACATCAAGTAGGTGCTATAGTGATAATTGTGCAAGCTTGTAGTAACATGTTGTGGAGGCTAACGGCTGAAAGGTAAGACCAGTACAGCTGCTATGAAAAGTCTTTACCTATCAGTCATCTATCCCTGTCCACGTTCAGGTCTGAAATTGCAACTATAACCAAAGTGCTGAATCTAATCTAAAGGCTACAATCCTATACTGAAGCATAGACTACTGTAGCTTGTTTTCTTTCTTCTAATTAAATACCAGCTTACTGTCTCAGGATAGCCCTGAGGCCAGCCAAAAACAGTTTTTGAATGGTGCCAATAGACAGCTTCAACCAACTAATTCAATCAATTCTTGGAGATGCCGGTGTTGGACTGGGGTGTACAAAGTTAAAAATCACACAACACCAGGTTATAGTCCAACAGGATAATTTGGAAGTGCTAGCTTTTGGAGTACAGCTCCAAAATCACAACCACCTCATGAAGGCGCAGTGCTGCGAAAGCTAGTGTTTCCAAATAAACCTGTTGAACTATAACCTGGTGTTGTGTGATTTTTAACCTACTATAATGCAATGGTTCCATTCCTGTGCAATCCACGTTATAAGAAGATCACATAATAGCAGGACTATTTAGGCCAATGAGACTGGAATTGCTTTATAGCCAATACAGGTAAAGAAAGTTTGTGTTCAGCAAATAATGGTCTAAATTCTTCAATTGCGTTATAGCCAGCTCATGTTGAAGAAACATGACTCTAGTATACAATGGAAGTGTATAGAATAAGCAGAATGATGTGTGGATCAATGTGTAATGCTTATTTGATGCCAGCACTGCCAATTTGGACATTTACATTCCACTAACGTTGTATCTTAACCTCGCGTGACTGACCAAGCCTTCAGCAGAAGCAATGAGTCACAAAAGCATTATGTTGAAGGATCAATCATCAGTTGCTCATTGGTTGATGTTGCTGAGTTAGAGGAAGTGTTTAGTGATATGTACTGTTACATAAAGTTGCTGAAGTGCATAAGAAATGATAGGACCCTGGCTGTAATGTGTAGGATTCTGCACAAAACAAATGTTCGCACATACGAGTGCAGAAATGTACGTCCCCTCAGACCAATGCATGATAGGACAAATGAGCAGAGGTGACTCAGAACAAGAAAAGTTTCTGGGACCAGGTGGAAGAAGATGAATAAAAATCCTTTCCACAGGAGGACAGCAGGATGGCACACAATGCAGACCAGATAGGCCTATAATCTTAAGTTCATTGCCTGATATCACAACAAGTGATGTTTCATTATAAAGGTACTTGTCTCACCCTCTCTGTGTAATGGAGTCAGAGCAGTATCTTCATTTCGTCAGTCATGTGTTTATGATATACATTAATATTAGTAAGTAAGAGACCAAACTACATATCTAAGCATGACTTTGGAGCCATTTAAATAGTTAGCATTGTGAACAAACTTAGGACATCTGTCTCAACAAGAACCAGACTTGCTGTGGTATATATTCTACAGATGAATAAATGGAAAACTACAAATGACATCAAGACGGCATCAAGTAGGTGCTATAGTGATAAATGTGCAAGCTTGTAGTAACATGTTGTGGAGGCTAACGGCTGAAAGGTGAGACCAGTACAGCTGTTATGAAAAGTCTTTACCTATCAGTCATCTATCCCTGTCCACGTTCAGATCTGAAATTGCAACTATAACCAAAGTGCTGAATCTAAACTAAAGGCTACAATCCTAAACTGAAGCATAGACTACTGTAGCTTGTTTTCTTTCTTCTAATTAAATACCAGCTTACTGCCTCAGGATAGCCCTGAGGCCAGCCAAAAACAGTTTTTGTATGGTGCCAATAGACAGCTTCAACCAACTAATTCAATCAATTCTTGGATAAAAAAACAAAAAAAGAAACTAAGAAAAATAAGATTTACACATGAAAAGTCTCACTTGTACAGATTCGTTGATTGGTTCCAACATTTTCTCCCTTGGAAAAGGCATAAAGACAAAAAGAAAAAGCATTCACGTCACTCCAACACACACTTCTTAGATACAATGCCACCTCCAAGCATAAGCCTGCAAGTCTTTTTTAAAATGAGACAGTGACCTTTTAAAGCTGCAGTAATAGGGAAGAGGAGAAAAGCCAAATAAAAATGCATGGCAGTGAAACGTAAGTTCTTACATTGTTGTTATAGAGCATGAAGTTATACATTAAAGATAGAAATCAAACATCTCACCATTGACTGGCAATCCATCACATTTTCTGTTGTTTAAGAAAAGAATCACTCATTACTTTATGGGCCAGCGTATAGCTCTCAAAGCATGATGGGCAGTCAAATGTCTTCTCACTTTGGGCTCTGAAAGATTGAGAAGAATACAATCCTCCAATACTTCTGAAGATGACACAAAGAACCTGATAAAACTTTTCAGATTTTAGAACATTAACGTAAAGTTTGAGTCAGTTTCAAAATACGCAGGCTTGTGCTTATCCAATTCATAGCCATAAAGGTACAGAATATGGTTTTACCTAAGCAAACTCAGCTGAAAGAGTTTTTTTTAGATTCACTATAGTGTGGAAACAGGCCCTTCGGCCCAACAAGTCAACACTGGCCCTCTGAAGAGCAACCCACCCAAACCCATTCCCCCCTGACTAATGCACCTAACACTATGGGCAATTTAGCATGGCTAATTCACCTAATCTCCACATCTTTGGACTGTGGGAGGAAACCAGAGCACCTGGAGGAAACCCACGCAGACACGGGGAGAATGTGCAAACTCCATACAGACAGTTGCCCGAGGCGGGAATTGAGCCCAGGTCCCTGGTGCTGTGCGGCAGCAGTGCTAACCACTGAGCCACAGTGCCACCCCGAAGGATCTGGTCATCGCATCAACACCCACCAAATCCTTCACAAAAGCACTTCTGACAAACCCAAAGGAAGGATGCAAATGTGATGCCATTGTAGCAGTCCAGTAAAAAAAAATCCAAGTGTACAGATGTAGAACAATTATTGCAGCCCCTCAACACATTCAGTGAAACATTAAAGTCCTGTTTTACATGTGCCTTGCCTCACCCACTAAGATGGTGTTCAGTATTTTCTGACAATAGGCAAGCTATGTTGTACAAGAGGACATTGACTACAATTTGTAAGATGACCGATTGCCTTTAAAAAAAACCCAAAGTGAAGAAAGGGCTAAGCAAGGTACAGTGTCAAAGATGTTTCATTTTCTATCCATTGCACACAACCATGTCACAAAATTCCAACATGTAACTGCATTTTTACAGCTTGCAGATTTCAGTCAAACAGTACATGTGAAAAACATATCACGTCAATGTTGTCTAAAATTCTGAAGCCTTTACCTCTATCCAAGTGACATACACAAAAACAAATGGCCGTCATATGCTATATACCATGATTGACTGGGCAAGTGCTAATATCATCCCTTTATGCATCTCACATGAGGTGTACTCAGGAAATGGGAGCACTGTGATACAGTCCACACAAGAAAAGTTAGTTACACCCAAAGCATTTGGATTATTTGTCTTCAATGACAATATAGTTCCTCAGGAAGACATCTGAAACCTTTTATATCATTAAAACAGATGTTATTGGTCTGTCAGCATGCATAGATACAAATATCACCATGAAAACTGAGGTGACAAATTCATCAGTTGCAAAACACGTTTTAAGAATAGAGCATTGATTACTGAACAGAAGTTGGGGTTGGGTGATGTGCATTTTCATGATCAACCTGTATTGCTAGTAGTAACTAGTGGAGTGCCAAAGGGGTCAACATCTGAGGACACAATTATTGACAATATATATCAGTGAGGAGAAAGTGAGGTCTGCAGATGCTGGAGATCAGAGCTAAAAATGTGTTGCTGGAAAAGCACAGCAGGTCAGGCAGCATCCAAGGAACAGGAGATTCGACTTTTTGGGCATAAGCCCTTCGAAAATCCTGTTCCTTGGATGCTGCCTGACCTGCTGCGCTTTTCCAGCAACACATTTTCAGCAATATATATCAGTGCTTTGGATGAAGCAAATGAATGTAAGATTGTTGCATGTATTTGTTGGGATAATCTGTTGGGTTTTCAGATAGGTTAAGTTATTCGATATCTTGTTCCCTATTGTTTGTGTTTCATTTGGCAAGCTTGTAAATAAATTCTGTTTTGTTTAAAACGACATGGGTTGACCAACTGCTTCCCTCCTGGAATATCCACGTTACACCTGCTTAAAACAACTGGAATAGTTAGGATATGGCCTACTTTCTTGAAATGTTTTGAGGGGATCTGGCCTGGTCCATAACACCACTCACTGTTGCAGAAGAGAGGTCACTGAGGTTTGGTATTCTTAGACATCTAAAAGACTGCATTCTTCACTGGCAGAGAAAAGCAGTCAGAATATTCACATGCCTTAGTTAAAATTGCAGACTTGTCCATTTTGCAAGGTGCCATTGACTACATATACATCTTCTTGCAGTCAACATATATCAATTTTGAGGTGTTATCACAACTAGAGGATTTTCCACTGGCTCAGGATCTTGGGTGTGTGATTTATGCCAGAGAATTATGAACACTTCCCTATTGAGTACATTCCACACCCAAATCAATAGGTTTTTGACTCTAAGAAAGGGATTAAAGTAAGGCATTCCAAAATGTGGGTTGTATCAACCACGGTACAATCAGAAAAGAGATTATGGGTTTGTGGATATGTGCTCAGCATGTTAACAGCTGCGAAGCCAATTTAAATCCTCACTTTTTAAAATGGCGAGCATAACCTAGTGAATCATTGAGGATTTTTTAAATACCTGAAGACTAAACAGCTTGCCTACCACACTCTTCATACAAGTACAACCCTCCTGCACACACACTCTGTCCCCAGTCTTGCATCTTATTCGATGATCCTGCCCGGTCTCAGTGAACAATCAATGCACAGCTCCTGCTACACAGCTTTTCTGCTTAGGAAGACTTTTTCTTAAAGAAATGTAATCAAGTTTTCTTCATAAGCCAAACCTTGCTACAGCAAAACAGTTTACAGCTGAAGCTGTTAGGTTAGGCCTTTTTTTGAATTTCTGCAATCTTCAGCTCAGAATATTTTTGTGCTGTAACTTTCCTACAGTGTGAGCTGACATCATGTGAACAATGGGCAAATAAATGAAGGGACTAATAGTCCAACTTCTTAGCCAATGAGATTTGAGAATTTAAGGAAAATGGGAATAGAAGGTTAATTAAAATGGATGAATTAATGTTAAATTTAATATATTTTTAAAAATCTTTGAGAACAATTTACTGCATTCAGAAATGAGATTTAACAGTTTAATTGATTTATTTACTGTTGTGTTTGTTGGACACCCAGGGGCATGTACAGTAGGAGTGAAATCTCAGAAATAAATTGAAATAAAGAATGATACAAAGCTAAAATAACAAATTATTTTTTAAAAGGAAGATGAGAAGATGTGAAAATATTGTTCAATAAAATAGAACTTTCTTATGCTGCAGCTTTATATTGTCTAAGTGCACGCACATTTTTTTATAAACTTTCGAAGCTGAGCATGTTCAGTTGAAATGTAACACCGGATATCAACACACACTCTTTTCTTTGCCAGAGCAGTTAATTAGCATTTTACTGGAAATTGTGAAGCTCTTAAAAATGTATTCAAGTCTTAATTAACAGCCCTAAGTTTCTGTGGGGAGTTTAACAAGCAACTAATGTGCATATGCAGCAAATTCTTTAAAAAAAATTAAAGGGAAGCAAAAGGCAAGGTGACTTTTATATAAGCAAAATACTGAAGTGTCATAAATCAACCAGTAAAGTCAAGAGATTTATGTGACACACCTAAACTCCATTACTTCCAGGACTATTTGCACTTTGATAAAATCATGCATCATTACCAATTTTCCAACAAATTTCATCCTAATACTATTTTGAATATTTTGAGCAATGTTAAGAAGGTATCATTTCATTTCCTGTACTTTTGATTGTGGATTAGAAGGGGAAGGAAATGACCATCTTGAAAACAAAGAACTGTGGAAGGAATTACTGCACTTTTAAAAACAAGTTACTCATTGTGTGTGGTGTTTTCACTGTTGCTTTGGTCAGACAGGGTGGGAAAGCTGTTTGTAGGTACTGGAGCACCAGGGTGTGTGTGTGCAGACTGAGATTTGATTTGCCACAAATAGCTAATTGGATTTGGCAAGCGTGACTTGTCATATATGGTAAAGATCATCACCCTAGGTAGACAAGCAGACGCTGGAAGAAGACAGCAAGCCAGGCAGCATCAGGAGGTGAACTCCAGCGTTTTTTTGGCTCTAATCAAAGATCGTCACCCTGACAACAACTCTCTGATTCGTTCCTGGACAAACAAACAGCTTTGGTGAGAACAATACAGTGAGAAGCCATCAGACTATGGGAAGGGCAGGTGTTGTGTGTTTTTCTCTCACTCTGCAACAAAAATACCTGAAGCCAAAAGATATGCAGTTTTTTTTTTCTTCCACCAATTGCTGTAAACTGTTGCCTTTAACCAGTAACTAAAAGATTTTGTAGTTAGTGCATCAATTGCCCTGCAAGAGAAAGTGGATAAAATCTGGGAAAGGAAGCTAAAGACAGGAAGTCCATCATTTCGGCAACACTGTCGCCTGGTGTTATTGAACTGTGGTTCTTAGTTTTTTTCCTTCTACCTATAAAACCAATGCCATTTCTCTGTGTCTGCCTGTATATGTGCATAAGGACTTTAAAAGGGGGTTAGAATTTTGATTCATAGAACCATATGCTGTTGTTCACAGCTGTTCATTCATGAATAGCAAATAATATTTTTTGCTAAGTATGGTAAATTGGTCAGTGCTTTCTGTTAACCTGAGTAAGGACTGTATCTTTTTTATTTTGTTGTGTTCTTAATTGTGAATTGAAATGGGAAAACCATTGTTGTAAAAACCAAGGATTGTGGAAAGAGTTGAAAACAAAACTGCTGGAAATCACAGTGGGTCAGGGAGCATCCGTGGAGAGAGAACAAGCTGAAGTTTCAAGTCCAGATGACTCTATTTTCAGAGCTAACGTGACATCTGGAGGGGACAGCATTTATGCAATTGTGGTGGAGAGGGTGATTTCTGTGGAGAATGTGAGAATGGAAGAACAATGGTGTGTTTAACTGACAGTTTCCTGTTCCTTGGATGCTGCCTGACCTGCTGCGCTTTAACCAGCAACACATTTTCAGCTGTGTTTAACTGACAGACTGGGAAGAACACACAGCCCCACTGGAATGGGTGGAGGGGAGAGAGGACATGGTGACAGAGAAGGCAACAGATAAAGTTAAAAAAAGGGAAGAAATGGGACTGAGTTCACAGCCTGAAGGTGTTGAACTCAATATTCAGTCCAGGCGGTTGTAAAGTGCCCAATATGAAGATGAGACGTTGTACCTCCAGTTTGCACTGTGATTCGCTGGAGCAATGCAGCATGCTGAGGACAAACAAGTGGGCATGCGAGCAGGATGCTGTGTTATAATGATTGGCTATGGGGTTGCCAGAGTCATGCTTGCGCGCAGAACGGATGTGTTGTGCAAAATGGGTACCCAGTCTACTTTTGATTTCTCCAGTGTAGAGTGGACTACACTGGGTGCAGTGATTGTAGAAGGGATTGCTGTACCTTTTAAAAGCAAGTTGCCAACATTTATTGTCAGAGTGGTTTATGCCTTCGTTTTTTTCAACCAGTCGAAGAAATTTCGTTGCAGATGAGCTGGAGTCAGGGACTGTATATAAAATGAGATTGAGCTGACAACAAGCAGCTGATTGACAACTGGTGCTACTCCACAAATCAATGTCAAAGGCCTTCTGCCTGGCAACATCAATGTGATCGGCTGAATAATTTGTGGATGTGAAAGAGAAAGCCAGAGATCTTGCATCTGCCAGAAATGAAGATTCTGCCTTTGTGCAGTAAAAAAGACCTAAAGCCTGAAGAAAGCCAATTTATTTTCCATCACCTTGCTTTTAACCAATAAATTAGAAAATTTATAAGTTATGAACCAGTTGCTGTATTCTTCCTGAAAACAAGTGGAAGTACCTGGAGAAGAGAGAGAGAGAGATCAACAAGCAGCAAATCCTGACAACACAAAAGTCTTAGCAAACCCTGTTGACGGGAATCATTGAACCTTCCTTGTGTTTCCCTCCCTTTGTTAGTTCAATTTTTTTTTCTGTGTCTGTCTTTTTAAGGGGTTTGATAGAGTTTTAATAGCATAAAATGTCAACTGTTCATAATTGTTTATCTGTAGATAGAATTAATTTATTTGTGAGAAGTAGTAGGGTCTGATTTCCAGCGCGCTACTCCAATGGGGCACCACATTTGATTCCAGAAGAGGAAATCAAGTATTTTGAATGCTTTGATAGATCATCAATTTTGTAGCATCCCAGGGACATGAGAATCAACCCATTATCCCAACTGGGTTGTAACAACTCGTATTTGGACAACAGTTTATCTTCATTGTTTTTTTTCATAATTCAGTTGCTTTCTTCTTGCTATAAACTGTTTTTATTTTGACCTAATGCTCTCCTAAACTGATAATAATAATTCAGCATTCATGTTCAGAATGTTAACTAGCTTTAAAACAAGCCTTTTGGATATGTTATGACACACCTTCGTTGCCATTATATTCTGATGCATGACTTGAAACCAATCTTCTGGGCCAGAGGTAGGGACATTACCACTGCACTGCAAGTCCCCTTTTTACTGCTGTTACAATATGTCTGTGCATCAGGCATATAGCCATTATCAGCTGTCAATGCATTATCAACCTATTTTACTGTCAGAAACATCTGTTTGCTTTGATACACACCATGTACTGAGCCTTTTTATCATTCAGAAAGTCTAATTTCCCCTTCACAATCTTCAATAAAGAACTGAGGAGCAACACCAACAAACTAAAATAATGCCCTGCATCCTTTCAATTAAATTTTGTTTACCATTTCCCCCTGGGGGATATTAAATTTATTTTTCTTTTATGTTAATTTGTCAACCATACATTGTGTCAATCTTGGCTTGGTGCCACTTTTGGATTAAATAAAAACAATATTCTCCATGTGTCTGCATGGATTTCCTCAGGGGTTATCCGCTTTTCTCTCATAATCCAAAGATGTGCAGGTTAGGTGAACTGGCCATGCTAAATTGTCTATTGTGTTCAGAGATGTGTAAGTTAGGTGCATTAGTCAGGGATAAATGACGAGTAACAGGTTAGGGGAAGGGGTTTGGGTGGGTTACTCTTCAGAGGGTCAGTGTGGACTTGTTGGGCCAAATTTTCTGTTTCCACACTGTCGGGGTTCTATGATCTATGATCTATGAACTGACATTTCAGCAAAGGTCTCGTGGCATTATTTAAAAAAGAAGCAAGAGAGTTCTCTGAATGGCCAGCTCAATATTTATTGTTCAACCATCAATAAATGGATGCTCTGGTTATTTTCTTTTTGCTATTTGTGAGACCTTACTATACTTGCATATTATATCACTGGCGAATGTACTTAATTGAATGTCAGTTCTTTGGGATATCCTGAAGATGCAGAAGGTACAATGTAAATGCAAGTTCCTCCTTTCCTTTATTTGAAAATTGTTTTAATTCAAAAACTATTCTGCAATTCATAAAAATAATTTGGTATTCCACAACTTGTTACAATTTTCCCTTTTATTCCTTGGACTTCAAATTTATTGTTAAGTCTGTCAACTGCAGTTTATATAAATCTTTTGGAAGATTATGTGTATCAAATTAAATTTGAGATCAGTGATGGGATGAAACCTCAGCAAGTAAACCTGCTAGGTCTGCAGGTGAGAGGGATCGTCTGTGAGTGTCTGTGAGTGTCTGTGAGTGGGGGTGCGGGGTCAGGGATGGCGATCACAGGTCTGAGCACTACTTCTTTTCTGGGTCCCCACCCCAGCCTGAGCACATTGCCCTCTTTACTGAACCAGAGCACAGAGACCTCAGCCCAGTCCCAGACTTAACCTATGCAGAATACTACTCAGGACTGCAGTTCTGACCTGAGCACATGGGCCACTTTAGAGTCCCCAGGCCCTACTTCCATCATTGATGTTATTGTTGAAGGATACGCCGTGTTAAGTTTAAAGAGTGACTTGAGACTTTCAACATAATGTTTGTGCCTAATTCTTAACTCAACCCAAAGAATAGTTCCTGAATGTGTGTGAAAGGCGGTATATCATAGTGACATTCGAGCATATGAAACTGAAGTCTGAGTCTGTGTGGTTCTGGAAACAGATACCCTATTATCATGCCTTGGTTATATGAAGCTTGTAATGCTCGAAATGTTGAATTCTCTATTCCTGAGATGCTGCCTGGCCTGCTGTGCTTTGACCAGCAACACATTTTCAGCTGTGAAGCTTGCTAATGTTCAGTTCAGACCTCTTTGTACTATCTGGTAACAACAGTGACCAGATCCATAGGAATGGAGCCAAGTGGGTAAAAGAGCCTGAAGTGAAGCTCAGTGTCACTTTGACATAATAGGTGCGACGTGAGGCCACACTGCGATCGGACTCCAGAACTGGGGTAAATACCTGAAAAGATGCTCAGCAATGAGAGGGTCCAGCAAGTGATAAACTTCAGGGTTTCTCGAGGGACCAAACCACAAAGAGGGGAAGTTGGTTGAAAAGCTGAAAAAGCACAGGTGAAAGCCTACAGTAGAGCACATGGCAAGCAACAAGAAAATGTCAATTGACCACAGTGAGGAGAGCACAGCAATACATTGGAAGTACTTAAATAGATAGAGAAGGAATGACCACTCAGAAAATCCTGCAGGTGCATGAGGAAATACGGTTCAGTCAATGCCATTAAGGAATCCCATTGGCAGCAGCTCAATCCAGCTATGCAACATTGCAAATGGCAAGAGAGAGACATGGTCATAGATGCTGCAGCAGCACAAAATATTAAACATCCTCATCTACAGTTTTCCCAGTAGTACAGGACACCATGAGGAAGCACCAATTATTCCTGTGGAATATGGCAGGCCCACTGCAAGATTTTAGCAATCATAGAATCATAGAGTCTGTACAGCATGATGTACAGCACAAAAACAGGCCCTTCGGTCCAACCTGTCCATGCTGACCGGACATCCCAACTCAATCTAGTCCCACCTACCAGCACCTGGTCCATATCCTCCCCAACCATTGCTATTATATACCCATCCAAATGCCTTTTAAATGTTGCAATTATACCAGCCTCCACCACTTCCTCTGGCAGCTCATTCCATAAATGTACCACCCTCTGCACGAAAAAGTTGTCCCTTAGGTCTCTTTTATATCTTTCCCATCTCACCCTAAACCTATGCCCTCTAGTTCTGGACTCCCCCACTCAGGGAAAAAAAAACTTTGTCTATTTATCCTATCCATGCCCCTCATAAGTTTGTAAACCTCTGTAAGGTCACTCCTCAGCCTCCAACACTCCAGGGAAAACAGCCCCAGCCTGTTCAGCCTCTACCTTTAGCTCAAATCCTCCAACCTGGCATAATCCTTGTAAGTGTTTTTTGAACCCAATAAGCAAGATAAATTCTAGTATACTTTTGGTACAGAATAAATCAGAAAACTGATTTAAAGCTAGAATAAGACCTTGTAGGAACTTAATCACAAATGAAAACAAGTGAAGCTTCAAAACATTAAATAGCTAGCAAAGTGACTATACCTTCTGCAGTGTCTTGAATTAGGAAGTTAGAAATAAATTTTCAATCAAGCAAGAAAGACAGCTCCCAGTTCCAATGCAGATTTATGAACATTAAATCTTCAGGCAGGGTAGATTAATTAGCCACTTGCATTGGCAGAAGGTAACTATATGTGATGTGTCATTACAATCATGCACAAAGATCATCAATGTGAACTTAGCATAGGAAGAGGAAAACTTCAGGAAATGGCCCATCGAAATAAAGTTCAACAAATACAAACAGCTTCTAAAAAGTCATTCATGCAATAATGCTATGCTTAAGTCCAAACTGGATCAAACATTCAGAGATCATTGAGCTGTATCACCAGCAGTTGAAATGTATAAATGGCTAACAATGTGCCACGCACATTCTGGATTTCTTTTCTCATTAAGGGAAGAATCAAACTGGAAAGCACCGAACTAGGTAGAATACCATGATAAGGCTTAACGACGAGCACCAAAATGACCTTGAATTTGTCAAAGTTCAACAAGACTTCTAGCAGTCTAACCACCTTAAAAAGATTGCTGATCTAAACACTCAGCTATTGGCAACCACTCAGTGCAATCGTGCCTTAGAGAATGAACAAGAAAAAAGTTACAGCAGATTTACCGAAATCTGCTGCAGAGACAGCTAATCCTGTCATGCATTTGACACAACAAAGAAATATATTGATGGAGTATAAGGTCTCTTTTTTACAGAAAGTTCACAAAATGTTATCGTGCAGAAGCAAGCCCTATTAAGAATGGAGATCACCTACAGAATAAATCTGCTGTTTTGTAAAAAAAAGTTTAGAAATCGTGAGGAATTAATCCAATTTGCCATCCATTCTGCAGTGCAATGCGGGATCTTCTTATAAATCTCAGTCCAGAAGCATATTCTCTTACTGACAATGATGCATTTCTACTGCCTGATACCGAGTTCAGAAATATTCTTGTTGTATATGGGACTGAAAGAGTTAATGCTGAGAAAGACAATAAACATCATTCATTCTAGTGATGTGATATGGACTCGTCGGTGGAACTGCTTAGAATTCAAAGAGTGTGACCTAACATTTGGTTCTCCTCATAGTGTCTGTAACAATGTCCATCATGCCTGTGTAACCTATAACTCATTGCTTACCGGCAATAAATCTTATCTTGCTAACTGCAAGAGACTCTTCTAGTTAGACCAGAAAGTGTTCCTTTTTCAAGTGTGCTGGATGAAGTAGACCTTGTAGTCTCTCCGACTTCAAGAGGATAGTGGCAGTAACCATCATTGTGAGCTGCAACTCATACAGTGTAGTGAGCTGGTTACACACACAATATTCTTAACATTTTAGAGGGCTCTTATGGTGCAGTGGTAGTATTGCTACTTTTGAGAAAAGAGGCCCAGGTTCAAGTGCCACATGTATAACAACATCTCTGAACAGGTTGATGAGAAAATAGTTTCTAGTTTTACAACATTGCTTGCCTACAGAGAAACCGTCATTTCACTCTATCCTGTAGCCACCCTGCCAAACCATGATATGGAAGCCATTCATTCTTTATGATCCTTAAGAGAGTTGAAAGGACTGTATTAGATTAATGGCCCTAGCTAAAGTGGGGAATGGGTAAAAGTGGGAGTAACGAGTTCAATGTTCATGGTGAAATACTAATGGTTAAAAAGTACACCATTAAAGAACTTGGAGGAAGATGTACAGAAAAGGTTTAGTTATTCCTTCACTCAAAGGGTAGCTATTGTGAATTTGCAGAAGGACCAATGTTATTGACATCTCATCACCTGGACCTGAAGCCTGAGTCTGTAACAAAGGTTTCTTCTTTTTCCATGCCTTGCAATGTTTAAAACAAATCTTGTTAATGCTTCTTCGAGTAGGGTAGATACCTTCCCTCATTATAATCAACCAGTCAGTCAAGTGTAACCTGTCTGGTTGGGATATGAGTTTTTAGAAAGAGTTTAAGAGCTTGCTCCACCATTCAGCAAGATCATCGCTGATCTGATTATTTCACATTCCCACCTATTCCTGATAGTATTTTGCACCTTTGTTTGTAATGTATCTTTATACCTCTGTCCTAAAGTAAAATTCAGAGGCTCTGCTTCTTGTGCCTTTTATCCAAAATAACCCACATTATCTAACAGTAAGGATTTCTCTAGCCAGGTTTCCAGTGAGACCTTAAGCAATTTCCATTAAAAATGGCTTTAAATCACAAGATTTACTTACTAACCAAAACCCTTTCAGCTAATCATACATATGTGTATTCCAACCCGATTTATAAATGCTAACTACTTCGAAGACTGGTCTCCCTTCTAGCTTATGCACCTATCCATCCATTTCATAAAATCTTCTTATTTGGTCTAAACATTCTGGCCCAGATATCAATGGCACAGGGCAATTTGAATTCCTTTCCACTTAATGCAGTAAACCTTTGTTAAGTTACTAATCAGTCATACATAGTTGCAATGACACTGCCTGCTTGGAAATTCTACAAATCAGGGTCTGTCTCAGATGGTTAATCCATCACCAGATCTCATGGCAAGTCTGGAATAGATAATCTAACTGCTCTGATTGGCTGTATTCCTGAGTTGTTCTTGAAGTCTTTATACCTTTTCCTGGCTATGACTGTCTGCCATGTAAGGTAACACCAGGTTTTAATTCCATCACTGTCCTATTTGAAGCCATCACCAGATATATTCTCTCTGGACTATCTTCAAAGTTATGTTGGAGAAACAGCGACTGGGAGTTGGCTTGAACACCTTATCAATTTCAAATGCTGCAGAGAAGGCGGTATATTTATGGTCACAGAAAAAATGAAGAACAGTTCCTTGAAAACTCCAACACAGTTTAAAATTGCTTTTCAGATTTATAGCAAACATGTATGGTTTGACCATAACCTTCCCATCCTGCCCTCATGTTCTCATGCCCATAATTCAATGCTTCAGTCAGAATTTATTCTTCAATGCCCCTTTTCACTAGCATCACAAGACAAATCCAGCACACAGGACTTCAACACAGCCAGTTTATATTCATTGACTGGAAATAAATAAAAGCAAGGTTACCAAATTTAGAATGATTCAAGCAAGAGGAAATAATTGTGTGTGAGCTCTCTGAGGTGGGAGGTTTTCTCAAGTGATAGGTGCAAATCCCATTTCCAGCCAGTTCATCCATGGTGCAGTAAATGGCTGCAAGGCAGTTGTGATCAGGCAGGAATGCACCCTGTCTTTCTCAGTGGGGTGTGGGAAACAGCATCATCTGAAAACTTCTGCCTTCTGACTTTGTCAGCATCCTTTCCTTCCTGTGTAAAGGTAAATGCCAAATGATTATTTAGTTCTTGTTTTGCTCATGGGATGTGGCATTTTTGGTAACAACAGCTTTTTTTTATCCACTCCTAATTGCAGTTAAATGTCAGCTACATTGCTGTGGGTCTGGAGTCACTTGTAGGTCAAAGCTGATAAGGATGAGAAATTTCTTCTCCTAAAGGACAGTACTGAACCTGATGAATTTTTTTGTGACACTCATGAGAATTATATCATTACCAAACTTCTAAAAAAAAATCATTAGTAGAACCTAAGCCACGCTTGCTGCCTACGTGCATCGATCCACTTTTTGGTCTCTAACTGGCCTCAACAAGTCACATTTACTATCCTTCTCCCACAGAATACTTCTGAATTTCTTTTATGTTTAACTAGTCTTTTTTTTTTGTCTTCTATACTTTCTTTTCACTTCTCTGATTGTTTTATTTTTAACCTTGCTTCCCTTTTATTCTCAACTTGACCTCAATCATAAGCCTGTTTCTTTTGTTCCATCTTCCTCTATCTCCTTTGTCATCCAGGGAGCTCTGTCCCTGTTTGTCCTACATTTCCTCCTTGAAAGAATGCACCACAACTGTACACAAGTAAATAAATAATCCCCGTTTTAAAGGCTGTCCATGGCTCAGTTAAAATCCGCTACCAGTCAATGATTGCAATTTAACTGAGCCAATTCCATTGTCACCCCACTAAAATTCTCTCTCCACTGTTTAAATATGTTCTTTTAAACTTTAGATTTCTCCTTGTTCTGGTTCCAATACTAACCTAAGTCTTGCTGATTCCTAAACTTTCCACCTTATCATGCCTTAGCTTGATCCCATTCAATACCTGACTATTTCTATCTTGAATGCTCTTGCTGGATTTTTTTTCTCCTTTTTAACGCTCTGTGTGTCTCACACTCTTCTCTCATGTTGGTTTAACTCCCTGCAATCAAACTAGCATGGCAGATGGGTTGAGAATGTTTTTTGTTCTCGATAGGGTATGGAGGTGAAAGCATTACAATAGACAATAGACAATAGGTGCAGGAGTAGGCCATTCTGCTTTTTGAGCCTGCACCACCATTCGATATGATCATGGCTGATCATCCTTAATCAATATCCTGTTCCTGCCTTATCTCCATAACCCTTGATTCCACTATCCTTGAGATCTCTATCCAACTCTTTCTTAAATGAATCCAGAGACTGGGCCTCTACTGCCCTCTGGGGCAGAGCATTCCACACAGCCACCACTCTCTGGGTGAAGAAGTTTCTCCTCATCTCTGTCCTAAATAGTCTACCCCATATTTTTAAGCTGTGTCCTCGGGTTCGGCACTCACCCATCAGCGGAAACATGTTTCCTGCCTCCAGAGTATCCAATCCTTCAATAATCTTATATGTCTCAATCAGATCCCCTCTCAGTCTCCTAAACTCAAGGGTATACAAGCCCAGTCGCTCCAGTCTTTCAGTGTAAGGTAGTCCCGCTATTCCAGAAATTGAGCTCGTGAACCTACGCTGCACTCCCTCAATTGCCAGGGTGTCTTTCCTCAGATTTGGAGACCAGAACTGCACACAATACTCCATATGTGGTCTCACCAGGGCCCTGTACAGCTGCAGAAGAACCTCTTTGCTTCTATACTCAATCCCTCTTTTTATGAAGGCCAGCATGCTATTAGCCTTTTCACTACCTGCTGTACCTGCATGCTTACCTTCATTGACTAGTGTACAAGAAAACCCAGATCTCTTTGTACTGCCCCTTTACCTACATTGATTCCATTTAGGTAGTAATCTGCATTCCTGTTCTTGCCATCAAAGTGGATAACCATACATTTATCCACATTAAACTGCATCTGCCATGCATCTGACCACTCACCTAACCTGTCCAGGTCACCCTGTAATTTCCTAACATCCTCATCACATTTCACCCTGCCACCCAGCTCAGTATCATCAGCAAATTTGCTAATGTTATTACTAATACCATCTTCTATATCATTAATATATATTGTAAAAAGCTGCTGTCCCAGCACTGATCCCTGCGGTACCCCATTGGTCACTGCGTGCCATTCCGAAATTACAGTCTCACAAAATCATTTTAGATGATGTGGTAAGGGGAATGGTGAATATGCTAAGAATAATCCAATAATCTGCTTTACCCAAATTTATTTAATGATTGAGACAGGAAAATATGATTTCTATATAACAAGATGTTGCAGCGGATTGTTGGCAGAGAGAAAGATAGCCAAAACAAATTAGCCATTCTAACTCTGTATTTTGAAACACTATAAAATCAAAACACACAATCAATTTTTTTGATCCCAATGATTCTCAACCAAACTTTTGAATAACAATTCCTGGATTCTGCAAATAATTAATTTCAGATACTGATTTGTATTGTTATGAAGATGTAAGTGTACTCTACCTTTAAGAAAGTTAAAAGCCAGCAGAACTATCTGACAGCAGTAAGTGTTATCAACAAGATACAATGTAGCATGTGGTCCAGCAGTTGTGGCTGGTTGGCTGGAGACAAAAACAGAATCGAATTAGGTCAATCAGTTCAAGTTATATCCCAAAAAATACCAAATTTCAATCAAATTTGAATTTAGTATATTGACAATCTTAAAAGCCAATGACACAATCTGATGCTTTGGAGTATAAGACCAGGGAAAATTGAACAGCTGGGAAGAAAACTGCCACACCACCAGCATGTAGAGATTGCCCAAAAAAACTCTCTTAAAGGTATCTTTATCGATCCATGACCTGTGAAACATAATTCCTAAGAAGAAGAAAAGAAGACACAGGAAGATCCAACTCGAGGATTTGATAGCTGGCTGGTTTTGAAAACTTGAATTTTTGGTAAATCTTAATCGGGGGGTGGGGGCGGGGGGTGTTATTGGACTAGTATTATAGAAGGGAAGATAAAAGATAAGTTAGAGGAAGGAGGTATAAATAGTTGTTAGTTAATTATTCTCTGTTATACTTTAAGAAATAAAGTTGTTAACTTTTACTTTAAATAGTTCTTGGCCTCTCAGACTTTCACAGATTACTACACAGGATAAAACTGAGTGAGTTTTGAGAAGATTTGTAGCTGAGGTTGAGGATCTCGATGTAGGTTTGCTCACTGAGCTGGAAGGTTCATTTTCAGCCATTTCATCACCATACTAGGTAACATCATCAGTGAGCCTCTGGATGAAGCACTGGTGGCATGGCCCATCTTGTATTCATGTTTTCAGTTTCCTTGGGTTGGTGACATCATTTCCTGCTTTTATCCTTGGGGGTAGTAAATGGGATCCAAGTCAACGTGCTTGTTGATAGAGTTCCGGTTGGAATGCCGTGCTTCTAGGAATTCTCGTGCGTGTCTCTGTTTGGCTTGTCCTAGGAAATTCCAATCAAGTTTGAATTTCGAATATTGGATGTGTTGTCCCAACTGAAGTGGTGTCGTTCCTCATCTGTATGTAAAGATACTAGTGAGAGTGGGTCATGTCTTTTTGTGGCTAGTTGATGTTCATGTATCCTAGTGGCTAGCTTTCTGCCTGTTTGTTCAAAGTAGTGGACGGCACGGTGGCACAGTGGTTAGCACTGCTGCCTCACAGTGCCAGAGTCCCGGGTTCAATTCCTGCCTCAGGTGACTGACTGTGTGGAGTTTGACATTCTCTCCATGTCTGCATGGGTTTGCTCTGGTTTCCTCCCACCAGTCCAAAAATGTGCAGGTTAGGTGAATTGGCCATGCTAAATTGCCCATAGTATTAGGTGAAGGAGTAAATGTAAGGGAATGGGTCTGGGTGGGTTATGCTTCGGCGGGTCGGTGTGGACTTGTTGGGCCGGAGGGCCGTTTCCACACTGTAAGTAATCTAATCTAATCTAGTTGTTGTTATAGTTCTTGCAAGGTATTTTGTAAATGTCATTAGTTTTGCTTGTTGTTTGTATAGGGTCTTCCAAATTTATTAGCTGCTGTTTTAGTGTGTTGATGGGTTTGTGGGCTACTATGATGCCAAGGAGTCTGAGGAGTCTGGCAGTCATTTCTGAGATGTCCTTGACGTAGGGGAGAGGGGCTGGAGTTTCTGGATGTGTTTTGTCTGCTTAATGGGGTTTGTTGCTGAGAAATCAGTGGACTGTGTTCATTGGGTACCTGTTGTTTTTGAATATACTGTATAGGTGATTTTCCTCTGCTCTTCGTAGTTCCTCTATGCCGCAGTGTGTGATGGTTCATTGAAATAATATTCTAATGCAGCTTAGTTTGTGGGTGTTGGGATGATTGCTTCTGCAGTTCAGTATTTGGTTAGTAAGTGCTGTGTTCCTGTAGTCACTGGTTTGAAGTTCCACATTGGCTGTTCACTTTACTGCCACATCTAGAAATGGTAGTTTGTTGTTGTTATCCTCTTCTTTAGTGAATTTTATGCCGGTTTTATTGTTGATGGTCTTGAAGGTTTCCTCTAATTTGTTTCAGTTAGTGAAGGCAAATGTGTCATCCATGTAGCAGACCCAGAGTTTGGGTTGAATGGTTGGCAGAGCTGTTTGTTCGAGTCTCTGCATTACTGCCTCTGCTAAGAACACTGATAATGGAGATCACATGGGTGTTCTGTTGGTTTGTCTGGAGGTTTTGTTTTTGAAGGTGAAGTGGGTGGTGAGGCATAAGTCCACTAACTTGACGCTACTGTCCTTGCTGATGAAGTTGATGGTGTTTGGTATATGTGTCTTTGGTTGTTCTAATTGTGTAGTCAGTGTTTCCTTGGCCAGTTTGATGCTGGTGGATGTGAATAGGGCTGTTATGTCAAAGGAGACCATTATTTCATCCTGTTCTATCTTGGTGTCTTTGATGGTCTTCAAGAATTCTTGGGTAGTATGGATGGAGTGTTGTGAGTCTTCTACTAAATGTTTTAGTCTTTGGTTTAGCTCCTTGGCCAATTTGTAAGTTGTTGTTCCAGGTAGCGAGAGTATGGGTCTGAGGGAGGCCCCTGGTTTGTGAATTTTGGGTAATCCATAGAAGAATGTTGGATCCATCTGATTTCATTCTTTAGAAGTCAATCTTAGTTGTTTCTTCAGATTTCTGAAGTTTTTTTCAACAGGAAAATGAACAGAAAATGACATCACCACAGGAAATGACATCACCAACCCAAGGAAACCCAAACACACAAATAGAAAGCGTGACATGCCACCAGTGCTTCATCCAGAAGCTCACTGATGATGCTACCTAGTATAGTGACGAAACATCTGAAAATGAAGCTTCCAGCTCAGCATGCAAACCTACATCCAGGATAAATCTTTTCTGCTTTACTGGTTCAAATTAAGCAGGAGGGTTTGCCCATATCATAACTGTTATGACACGGGGTAAATCCTCCTGCTTCATTTAAAGCAGCAACACAGACAAGATTTATCCTGTGCAGTAATCTGTGAAAATCCACGAGGCCAAGAACTATTTAAAATAAAAATTAAGAACTTTATTTCTAAAAGTATAACAGAGAATAATTAACTAACAACTATTTACAACTCCTTCCTCTAACCTATCTTTTATCTTCCCTTCTATAATACTAGTCCGATAAACTCCACCCCCATTAAGATTTACCAAAAATTCAAGTTTTCAAACCAGGCAACTGTCAAATTTTCTAGTCGGATCTTCCTGTGTCTTCGTTTCTTCTTCTTAGGAATTAAGCTTCACAGGTCACAGATCAATAAAGGTACCTTTAAGAGAGCTATTTTTCAGACAGTCTCTACATGCTGGTGGCGTGGCAGTTATCCTCCCAGCTGTTCAATTTTCCCTGGTCTTATACTCCAAAGCATCGAGTTATGTCACTGGCTTTTAAGATTGTAAATCTTCTAAATTCAAACTTGATTGGAATTCTGTATTTCTTGGTGTATAATTTAAACTGATTGGCCTAATTCAAATTTGTCTTTGTCTCCAGGCAACCAGCTACACTAACTGCTGGACCACATGCTACATTGTATCTTGTTGAGAACACTTGCTGCCGTCAGATAGTTCGGCTAGCTTCTTAAAGGTACAAGATAAAACAATGATTGCAGATGCTGGAAACCAGATTCTGGATTAGTGGTGCTGGAAGAGCACAGCAGTTCAGGCAGCATCCAAGGTACAGCACCACTAATCTTAAAGGTACAGTACATCCACATCTTCATAACAGTATCTTAAACAAATGATTTCAGTAATTTATTAACAATATAGTCACCTGAACAGAGAAAAAATAAACAATGAACTAATCTAATTGGTCTATGCTTTAAACCCAAAACCTTTCTTTTCAGCCGCATTCATGCAAACAAACACAATTAAGGAAGAAATAAACAAAAATAACAAAATATTGGCCAGATTACTTGAGTGGTCTTCATGATCTGCTCTACAGGAATAGATGATGGCTCCTTGGTTGGTTTATTGAACACATTGATCAGGGTCACCATTAATGTCCACTCAGATAAAAGAAGTAACATTTATAACTTAGGGAATCTAATCTAATCTAAATCTAAATTTAGTTTTTTTTTTATTCTCTGAGCTTTGAAGAGCTGCTGGTGCAAGGTCAAGTGGAGAACTTGTAAATTTTCATGTTGTTCCATCAACAGCCAAACTGTTTCTCCACAGAAAACACAATTTTAAAACTAATTCAAATTCTGACTACTCCCTGACAGACTTATCACCTCCCCCATGATATCCCAGTTACCATTCAACACTTGCCATCTGCTTGAGCATAAAATCTTTTCCAGACTTGCTGGAATTAATTCCAAGGAACTCATCTCTTTAATAGCCAACTTCAGTTATCTGAATAAACATGACAGTCTTCCCAGGTGACAAATGATCTGTGGAACCTTTTGATCAGGAGGTAAACTTCAGGCCTGGTCTCTTCAATAAACAGAACTTGTTTGGTTTATTTTTCTTTTAACACAAGCTGGAATCCATGGCCCAAAAGCCACCTTTAGTTCTTAGTTCCCAGTTCACAGCTCCAAACCAAAAATTGACAAAATAATTTAAGAAATTAAAAAATGAAAATTAGCAAGGATTCTGTAGTCCAGATAACATGTGCAATGTCAAAATGATCTTGAAGCAACAGATTTCTGACTCAGCGACAAACGTACTATCAAGGTGATATTTACCTTATACCTGCAGTGATTTGTTCAAGAGATCATTGAAAGCTCATTGTGGATATTTCAGATTTATTTTAGAACAAGGTGTCTTAGAAATTACATAGCTGGTGACAACTACTTTCTTCATTATGTGCCTTGCTGGGAGAATGTGAGGACTACAGATGTTGGAGAGTCAGTCAAAAGGTATGGCACTGCAAAAGTACAGGATATCAGGCAGCATCCAAGAAGCAGGAGAGTTGATGTTTCATGTATATGCCCTTCATCAGGAATGTGGATGGGGAAGGAGGATGAGAGATTAATAGGGGAGTGGAGCTGGTTGGAAGGTAGGTGGGAAGGTGATAGGTGGACGCAGGTGGAGAGTAATTGTGATAGTTCGTTAGGAAGGGTAGAGCAGATAGGTGGGAAGGAAGATGGACAGGTAGAACAGGTCAATAGGGTGGTGCCAAGTTGGAGGGTTTGATCTGGGATGAGGTGGGGCGGAGGGAAAACTAGTGAAGTTGATGTTAATGCCATGTGGTTGAAGGGTCCTAAGGCAGAAGATGAGGCATTCTTCATCCAGTTGATGGTTGGCTTTGATTTGGCCGTGAAGGAGGCCTGGGACTTGCATGACCTTGAGGGAGAGCGAGGGGCAGTTGAAGTGGTTGGCCACAGGGGCTGGGGCTGTTGGGTGCGTGTGTCCCAGAGATGTTCCCTGAAACGTTCCACTGTGTAGTGTGTACTGTGTAGTCTCACCGATGTAGAAGAGAGTACATCGAGAGGTATATCAACCAAATATTGAAGCTTTATTTTAAAGAAGTTTTGTTTTGACAATAAACACATAATTATGTTCATTAAGAACAAAGAATTAATAGAAATTTTTGTTTAAAACCTGATACAGATAAAAGCTATTTATTTTGTTTTCTTGGTAATTAGAAAAGAGTACTTTTATTTTTGTGATAGGACCATGGAGTAATAATAATGGTGCGATCCTTCAGCATTTTTCTTAAGGATACAAAATAAATATCTAAATATGTAGTTAGATAACTCTTAGTATGGCCACCTAACACAAGTTTGAATTGTAGATTCCACTCATAGCTTGAAGCAAGAACAGAACGAGTTCAGCACAAATGTCAGGAATGTTGCTGAGCAATGGACATCTACAGCTATAGGCAAGCATTAGGCATCGAAATGTGAAACAAGTAACAGAGATAGTAGTCCAGTATATCAGTAGTGAATAAGAAATGCCTGAATGTGCTTTAGCAAAACAACATGTTCAAATTACTAGCAGAACAGTGAAGGAAACAGACATCTGGGGACTAAGTGAACAGGAAATGACAAATGTCTTTTTAACTGATGAGGTTAAAGGTTTGGGAAATGACCATAACAAAGTCTGACAAAAGGAGATCATTACATGGGAAAAAATTCATCCTTAATTTCAATGCAGCAAGATAAATAAAAGAGGAAGAATGGAATACTAAATTGGTATAAAGAGAGAAACAAACAGAATGAAAAAAGAGGAACTTTTAAAAAAATTAAAATGTGGTACAAAACTTGAAAAACTCTCTATATTTCTATTAATTTTCAGCACGTAATATTTAACACTTCATTTAGTAGATACATAAACCATAATCACAAGACATCTTTGTGGCAAGTTTCATGGAAAATGGCTAAAAAATGCCAAGTTTCTAAAGTAACAATGAACATTTTTAAAAATCCCATTTTCACAAAACTAACTCTTGAACAGCTTGTACAGAAAATGTTGGATATTGGCATTTAATCTTATATCTGCTGGGTGCCTAGAGTTACTGTTCCATTTACTCTTAAATAATAGCAAGTGCCATTAGCCTTACCATTATCATGACAGCAGATTCTGACCTATTAGGTTCTGAGAGTCAATGACCTTCTCATGAACTTCATTACAAAAGCCTCTGGGAGATGCTCTGTTAGCATCTGCAGCTGAGTGTACCCTGCTGTTCACAGCACATAATACTCCAGGAAATAATTCATTCCTGGAGAAGTGTAACTGAAATCTAAATGGTGTGCTTTAAATTAAAAATGCAATGCGGTTTGGAATTGTTTTCATAACACCTGTAGCTATCAGTTCATACTGCCAGCTCTCCCTGGTGTCACATAGTGTCATTATGTTTTTTGGCCTATATTAATTATGTTTGCTATTAAAAAATCTCCACAAAAACAGATGTTGCTGTTGGCTGTGATGTTTTCAGGGTCAGATGAAGCATTGGGCAATGGTGGTGCTGTGAAATAGACCAGAAAGAAATGTGGTCCAAAGCTCCCCAGTATATTTCTCCGACTGTATATGGAGCTGTCAATCATATCCTTGCTACAGAGATATCTGCAGGGTAAACCCTGGTGCGAGAACTAAGATACTTACATTTTGGATACTTAAAGGCTTCATGTGCATTTGAGATTTCCAGTCGTGAAACACAAAATACATAACATCCAACTGGCTGCAATATCTTCTTTACCCTGTTATCTTCTAAACCATACCTACCCTCAGCCTTTGTTTAGCAATTAGCTCTTTGTAAGCATATTTTAAGAATCTGCTATCAGAATTTTTAAATAGCAATTGATATATTAATTATTAATATATTAATTCATATATTAACATTTTAGGGTTATTTGTTTTCCTTATTTAAACCAACTAAACCTCTCATCAAGTGATCGCAGCATCTGAACCTATTTTTCAGCTGCATGTCAGACATGGTAATTTGATCTCTCCTAATACAGACATATTTGGTCTATAGAATCGATTCCTTCCATGCAAGTCTTAATTGTAAAATGATATATAATATAAAGATGTCAAAAGTAAGAATTTCAGATTTATGTAAGCAACCTCCAGTCTTAAGAAGGCTTTTGTGTTTACTGTTGGTAAAGAATGTGAGAGATATGTGTTAAAGCACAAATGACATTGACTAAACAGGTCTTACAGTTGGTATATGCTCAATGCAGCAACGACCATTCTTGGAGACATTGCTAGTTTTAACATATGGCCCTTATGTTTATACCATTAATTTTCCATACTATCCTTGCTTTTGAATGTTTTACTTTAATCCTTTTGGATTATTCCTATCAACTCGAGCTCTTTAATTTCTATTACACTGCCGATGCCATTTTGTTACACTCAGCAGCATTGCAAAATGACAACATTGTCAGTGAATTCTTCTCAGTATTTTATGTAATATAATAATAAACTGTGAAAATTTAAACAAAAAGAACCTGTAATAGTCAGCGCCACTGATGTTGGTAATGTGAACACACAACTATTGCTACTTGTCGGGTGTAATTATTCTTCACACTAGCTAACAACCCTGTCCAATTTTATTAAAATCTAATATCTAACGACATTTTCAACCCAAAGACACTGGATGCTATCAAGACCAATTTTCAGTTAGGCTGAAAATTCTCTTCCTGGAATAAAATACCTAAAATTGCAATATCCCTATTATGAAATGAGAACTGAGGTGGACTTTCTGGGAGTTAGTCCTTGCTGTTGGGTAGGTTCATTATTGGGCCAGAAATCTTATTCACTAATGAGTTGACTCAGTGATGGTTCTTTACATCAGTCTTGACATTTGTACCATAGATTCAAGATGCCCAACTAATTGGGGAGAGTATGCAGAATGACATTCATTTTATAAAAGAAAAGATTTCTTATGAAGGAGATAGAGAATGTGTTACACAATCTCACTAGCACATGGTGTTTTGTGACTTTGAAGAATGAAGAAACCTGGAAAGGCTTCTGCTCTTGGATAGAATTTTTCGTTGACTGTTTTATTTGAGGAATCAGAATAATTTCCAGATCCCAAACCAACATTGGTCTCTGTGTGTACTCTGGCAAAATCTTTCACCCAACAGACCTCTAACTGACCAACTGAAAGTAAGAACAGTTGATGGATTCTTGAGGAGCATACCTGATTAAAGAACTATGATGAATAACTCAGGTGGAATCGTTTTAACCAAGGATGCAGCTTTTCCAACTCACGGCTTCATTATTGGCACATAAATACTAGGCCTCAATAGAACAGACATTGTGCTGCTGGGAGATTGCCTCCATGAAACTGCCAGAATCAGTAGTCATTGGGAGGCTGCTCCATTGTCAGAAAAATAACAGCAGAGCTCTATCTATCCCCTTCAGTAGGCTCCTAATTGCTAATTATTGCTACCTGCTGCTGTTGCTGTTCACCAAGGTTGTATGATGGATTCTCATCAGAGTTCTTCATAACATGTAGATTCAGTCTGGTAGATTTGCTGCCACCATCTTTGCTCCTTTTAGGGGTCTAATAGGCTCACTTTGCCTAATGTGGTTAAGGAAAACCACTTGGTAATCTAACAAGAGGAGTCTCTTGTCTGAAACAAGGCATAGTCTATTGTATGATAGCAAGACGTTACATTGTTACTGAGAGAATATCTGGTGTAACAATGAGGAAGACTTTAATGTTGACTCTTTGAAATCCAAAACTGTTGTCCAAATCTAAAGGACATTGTCATACTGTGTGGTGCTTAATACAGTCATCAACATTAACTCTTTCAGATCCTTACACTATTATACGGCATATTGGCTGCAGCAAGATTGCATTCCTGTCTTCAGGTACAAGCCAGCAACACAATACACTGATCTGCAAATATATTCCCATCATAACTCCATACTAGCCTCCATGCGACTACAAATACTCCAAGACAAGTCTCTTGCACTCTGGTCCTGCTGTGGAAGCTAAGGACTGAAAATGAGGTGAGCACTCTTAAAAGCAGAGGAAGAGGAAAGTGTCTCAAACCATCAGTCATGGACGGAAATGGCTGTGATTGAAAAGTGATTCTTCCAGCCTGGAGACTGGGCACTAAGAGGATCCATGGCCTCAGGAAGGAATACTTTCAGGTACAAAGTCCCAAACCCTTTTCCTTACCAGAATCTTCCTGCACAGCACTTCTCAGAACAACATGCAGTTCCATACATTCCTTCCTCTGCCATATGAGCATCCAACTCCTATAATAGTCTTCTATTTTTTCCACAAAACTATCATACTTTTTTTTTGTTTCTCCTAACTGTAATAAAGATTACACAACTTGGTGAGAGGTAGACATCTTGGAGGGTATGGATCAGTTGACCCTGGAGTAACAATCACCTTGTCAATCACTGGTATTACATATTCAGCTTATATAGACACAGAATCATAGAAATCACATGAAAATTTATATTGTAGAAGGCCTTTTGGCCCATCTTGTCGATGTTGGTCAACAAAAGATTTCCTAAAAATGCCTACACCGCACCGATTGCACTGGCCTTATCAACACTGCTAGTCACGTGCTCAGAAAACTCAATCAACTTATACAGATCTAGCTTTATCTTATCAAATCTGTGCTAAATTTCCTTGATTTGTCTATAATTTTCCAATTGAACGCTTATATTTTCTCAGAATTTATTCAAATAATTGACCTACAATTAATTTTGAAGCAATTGGCCATTATTGCTTCCTCCCTTTTTAAACAATTGTACAACTTTAACAAGAAGGGTCTTGTGGTACATTGATTGTGCCCTTACCTCTGGGATAGGAGTTCAGAGTTCAAGTCTCATCTGGCCCAGATGGCTTAAAATAACTACAACAATCCAACCCTCTGATCCCATTCGTGTGACAAGATGGATTCAAATTGGCCCAGGAAGATCATTGAAGCAAGGAACCTCACAACTTCAAATATCACAACATTCAAGCCTGTGGGCCAAATGCTTGATTTAGAATAGTTTTTGACAGTGCAGACTCAATGTTCCCCTTATGTACTGAACGATTCAATGGTCACTGCTCCACAGGGAAAGAGATCATGGTCCAGAAGGCTGCAGACATAATCACTCATCTGCTGGGAGCAAATGATCTTCCTGAGGCACCAGTGCTTGGAACATGTTGTTAAAACTGATTATCTTTATGTTGACCATGTGCTGACCATGTGCTAGATGTCTTGCTTTCTTCCAACTGGATTGTAATGTCCATCCCATCTCTCCTGTGGAGCGGCATGTGTTTGAGGTGGATGTGGGAGGCTACTGGTGGTGTTTTTGTTGGAGCAGTAGGCAGTGCACCACTTATGGGGAGATGGTAACATAGTGATCATTTCAGTGAACTACTAACTCAGAGGTCTGAGCTAATGTTGTGGGGTCATATCCTACATTGTCAGCTGCTGGCATTTAAATCCAATTAACAAATCCCTAAGTGAAAGCTAGTATCAGATTCATGGTGTAATGATACTTTGGCTTTGGTACTGTATCTTTTGTCCTTTTTGTTTAAGAGCGGTTTTTAGGTGACCAAGCAGTCTACTAGAGTAAACGGCTTGTGAGGCCTTGGGTTTTATTTTAAAAGTTGGAACAGCTTGAATGGGTATGGTCATGCTCTCACAGAGCCAAGATGTTTGGTTTTAGCTTTGCAGATGCTGTTGGGGTCTTGAAGAAGTTGAAGCAGTTTTTCCCCCTTGCTGGGTTACAGCCAAAAGCTGGGGGTTCCTCTTCCTGCGACTGGAGATGCATGTGAGACAATCTGTTTTTCTGAATTTTTCTTTTTGCCAAAGGGTGTGTTTATGGGCTGTTAGTATAATGGAACAATTAATTAGTAATAGTTATTGCATCTGTTATTCTATTAAGTTTTCCATTAGATTTACGTTATTCCAATTCTTTCTTTCTTTTGTTGTATTTTAAATCTAGTGGACAAATAAAGTGTGTTTTACTTTAAATCCGATAGTTTAACCAATCGTATTGCATCTGGCACGCAACACCTTACATTTATGTTTAACATAAGAAACCGTTAGGATCTAGGCTACCTTCTGAATATTTTGGGGGGGTTTGGTCTGGTCCATAATAATAGTGCCACCATTACCATCATGATTTGTGAAACCTGCCTGGCTTACTAATACCCTGAGAGAAGGCTCGCTGCCGTCCTTACCAAGCATAGCCCACATGTTAATCCTGATCCACAGCAGCATAATTGGCTTTTTACTGTCCTCTGAAACCCCTGAAGCTATTCATTTCAAAGGCAATTAGGGATGGGCTACAAATGTTGGCCTTACCACCAACGTCCCATGAAAGAATAAAAAGACACATCACTGGAGTGAAAACCTTGACACTGGTGGGAATGGGAGCATAGCACTTTACTATCTGCTTTCTCGTCTGGTGAGGAAGTATTAAATCCAACAGATGCTGACAGTAGATGATGTTTGCCCTTGTTTATGTCTCTTTCAAGTGAAGACAGAACTTAAAAACCATGACCTTGGATCTCAGTCTCTCGGAGCTAAATAATAATTGTCGTGCCAGGACAAAGTAAACTTATTCATCTCTCTGAATACAGAAGTGCACTTACAAAAGATGGAAACCTAAGCGGTTCTGGGCACAACTGCTACACCATCCTTTCAAGGCAATTGCTTCTACATGATCAAAAAAAGGGAAAAATTGCAAACCTGGAAGTAATGCTGGCTTTTTGTTATTCCCTAGGCATAAGTTTAAATTTTGATGTGAATGACAGCACTTGCTTCAATTAAAATCAACAGAAAAGCCTCACTTGAAATGTTTATATGAAGCAAAGATAAACCCTTGAACTATGATGATTGCTTTACTTGTTCACTATTTATTAAAACATGTCCCCATTAGGAAATTTTAATAGACGTAAGATATTTTGAAGCATGAAACAAAAAATTATCTTAGATAAACATCTGTATTCCTGACCAATCTATCCTTCTTTTATAGTGTTTCCACCTGTGACAGTCATAACATACTTAAGCTGAATTACCATATTTCTGTCATCACATTTGTTGCCGTTGAGCATCTGTATTAATCCAACAGGCCCACTCAGTAAAGAAATAAAATTAGAGGCTCTTCATCTAAATGTAGGAAGCTTTCACAGTAAGATAAATGAACACCAGTGACACAAATATAGATAAATATTTTATATCTAATTGCCATTGCAGAGACATGGTTATAAAGTAACCAAGGTTGGGAAATAAATATTCCAGAGTGCACAATATATCAAAAAGACAGCTGAAATATGAAAGGACAAGTGGCAGCCAAGAGAGTAAGGTTGGTGATTGTAAAGATCAAAGGTCAGAAAGCACTACTAGAATGGCTTATATGCTCACGAAAGGAATTAGACTATTAAAAAGCAGATGAAGAAATAAACTGCAAAACACTTATGTGCTGCAATCATTCAAGGAAGGTGGTAAGGAAAATATAGGGAACTATAGAGCAGTGAGCCTGACACCGGTGGTGGGTCAGTCGTTGGAGGAGATTCTGAGGGAAAAGATCTATATGTATTTGGAAAGGCAAAGACTGATTAGGGATAGTCAACATACCTTTGTATGAGGGAAATCAATTCTTACTAACGTGATTGAGTTTATTGAAGAGGTGACAAAGAAGATTAATGAAGGTGGAATGATGGATATTGTTCATATGGATTTGAGTGAGGCATTCAAAAAGGTTTCCCACAATAAACAGGTTAGCAAGGTAAGATCATGTGAAATCCAGAGAGAGCTAGCCTTCTGGATACAAAATTGGCTTGAAGGTAGGAGACAGGGAGTCAAGGTGGAGAGTTGCTTTTCAAAATAGAGGTCTGTGACCAGTAGTGTGACACAAAAATTGGTGATGCATCCATTGCTTTCTCTCATTTAGGTAAATGAATTGGATGTGAACATAGGAGAAATTGTTAGTAAATTTGTAGATTACATCAAACTTGGAGTGTAGCGAGGAAGATTATCTCAGAGTACAACAGGACATTGATGGACCGATGAGCTGAGGAGTGGCAGATAGAGTTTAATTTAGTTAAATGCGAGGCGTTGTAATTTGGTAAGGCAAATCAGGGCAGGACTCATTCACATAATGGTAGGGTCCTGGGGAATGTTGCCAAACAAAGTGTCCTTGGGGTGAAAGTTCATAGTTCCTTAAAGGTGGAGTTGCAAGTGGACAGGGTAGTGAAGAAGGTGTTTGGTATACTTGCCTTTCTTGGTAAGTGCATTGATTAAAGGAGTTGGGATATCATTTTGTGGCTGTACAGAACATTGGTGAGGCTACTTTTGAAATATGGAAATCAAATCTGGTGTCTGTGCTACAGGAAAGATGTTGTTAAACTTGAGATGATAAAGGTTTACATGGATGTTGCCAGAGTTCGAGGATTTGAACTATTGGGAGAGGCTGAACAGGCTGGGAGGTTGATCGGAGGTTGAGTGCCAAGGTTGCCATGGTTTATAAAATAATTGGGACATGGATAGTGGGAATAGCCAAGGCCTTTTTCCCATGGTAGGGGAGTCCAAAACTCAAGGGCCCAGGTTTAAGGTGAGAGGGGAATTATATAAATTGGACCTGAGGGTAAAGTTTTCTATGCAGAGGGTGTTGTGTGTACGGAATGCCAGAGAAAGTAGTGGGGGTTGGGATACTACAACATTTAAAAGGTATCTGGATGGGTACATGAGGAGGCAAGATTTAGAGGGATATGGGCCAAATATAAGCAAATGGGACTAAATTAATTTAGGATTTCTTTCAACATGGATGAGTTGCTCTGCCATCAACATCAGTGCAAACTCATTCATAACCTGTCCAAGCTTTTATCTCGCTTACAAAAATCATTCCCTCTCTTCCCTTATCCAAGCACCTCCACCAAGAAAAGATCAGGCAACCCTCACGGGTTGCAATGGGACCTGCACCTTCCACCAACCCCGTCATTCAATGCTGTACAACTCTATGACATGTATTTATATAGCACCTTCCATGATTCCCAGGTGTTTCAAAACTGGTCAATTAAGTAATTTTTGGCATGTTGTCACCATTATATTGTAATAGGATTTGTCACTCATGGATTTGTCAGTGTGAACACTTATTGTAAGATGCTTTAGTAGGTAAAGCTCCTGTTTTTTAAGCAACTAAAGCAAATGATCAACTAATAAATAACAGGAGGTGGAGGTGGCATAAGTATTCTCACTCACAACAATAGGAAAGTTCAGAGCACAAAGACAAGACTGAAATATTTGCATGATCTTCATTCAGAAGTGTTGAGCAGATTATTCAACTTGGCCTCTTTGTGGAGGTAAAAAATGAGGTCTGCAGATGCTGGAGTCACAGCTGAAAATGTGTTGCTGGTTAAAGCACAGCAGGTTAGGCAGCATCTCAGGAATAGGGAATTCGACGTTTCGAGCATAAGCCCTTCATCAGGAATCAAGGCTTATGGTCGAAACGTCGAATTCCCTATTCCTGAGATGCTGCCTAACCTGCTGTGCTTTAACCAGCAACACATTTTCAGCTCTTTGTGGAGGTCCCAAGCATCACAGATACCAATTTCCAACCAATTGACTTAAATTCATGTAATATCAAGAAACAGTTGAAGACAGTGGGTTCTGCAAAGTCTATAAAACCTGATAGCATTCCAGTAATAGAATGGCAGTCTGAATTTTCCTATTTTTTGGGAAAGATAATTTTTGAGTGAGATTCCTTTTGGTTGGTCTGCCATTCCATTGTCAGCTTTTCCCAATCAAGTTTCTGCTCTTTAGTTCATTACTGACACAACTGGCCTCTTTGGTTCATGTGACATGGAATCATATGGCAGAAGAGGTAGAAATGTTCTTTGCAAGGACTTTGGAATGTCCAGACCACTGGCAGCTTTTAACCCCTGGCTGTCTATCGCTTCAGATGTGGTCTTCCGCTGTTATCCTAAAGAAAACAGCTTAGAAAGAACATTTTGGACAGGGAATGCAAGGTACTTGCAGGTAGTTTATTAGTGGAGAGTGCTATCTTTTCTTCTGCTGACTGGCAATGGAGGCTATGCTATCAGGCACAGTCAGGCTGGACCCTAATGGATAAAGCAGAATTCAAAATATTGCAGGAAAAAATGTCAATTTTGTTTGCACTCTGTAAGGATCAGTGTCACCATTTTCTGTCTATTGGCTCACACTCACAGAGCCGACGTTCACTACTATTGCAGATATCACTCACCAAGTCTCCTGGTCGACATCTCTCACTATTTCACTCAGCTTGTCCACTCAATTGCTCTCACCCACCTCATTTTCCCAGACTACTAGCCTGTCCTTCCCTCTGTATTTCCTATTCACTCATCAGGGACACCTCACCATCTCGCCTGCTGTTGCATCACCAGCAATGGCAATTACATCCACTTACATCACACTCAATCATCCTGTTGTGTCATTGCAGGGAAATCATCTTCCAACTGATCTGGGAGGAACATGACTGACAGATATAAGGCTCCCCAACCTGTAGAAGGAAAAGTATTTGATTTGACTGAAGAATAATGTGACCACTCATGTAGGACACGTGTAGCTTGCTGGTCATCCAACCTGGTAAATTTCATTGTGTTGTGCTTTGTTGCTCTTCCATCACCATCAGTGGAAACTCATTCATAACCTGTCCAAGCTTTTATCTAGCTTACAAAAATCATTCCCTCTCTTTCCTTATCCAAGCACCTCCACCAAGAAAAGATCAGGCAACCCTCAGGGGTTGCAATGGGACCTGCACCTTCCACCAACCCCGTCATTCACCTTGGTGGATTCTCTGTCATCATTAAACTTTGGAGCATATTATCATGAACATCACTGACATGTTTCTGCATCTGATGGAATAAGAAATCCCCAAGATCTCTGCAGAGGCAAGGTACCTCTTCAGACTATCCCATGGTCTCGGCCATTAATGTTTCGTCAAAACACATGGGGGCTGAACAATGGCAGGCAGGTCTGTCAGGGCAATCAGTAACCTACATGGAAGGATAGAGGAGTTCACCAGCATTCAGTACTATGCTGGCTGTGCCACACATGTATCGTCCTAACTTCATGGATAATCTGACCACCACATTTAGATCCCAGTCCAGCACACTCTTGGATGTGTTGAATAGGCGTAGTGCTCCATTTGCTCTGGCCATATGTATTCAGCATCAATGGCAAGATAAGGGCAGGAGGGGAAATCATTGGGCAATATCCTCTCAGAGAAACAGGATGGTGACAGCAGCACCCATACTGACGAGGAACCACGCACACAACCTTCAGATCCTCCAACTTTTCCCTAACTTTGATGCAGAACCCACAGACATCCAAACTGAGACAGCCTGCATCTGAGCAAAATACCATCAAGACCCAAATGCCTCCAGGGATAACCAGCCAAGACTTCCAAATCAAAAGGACCAACTACAGAGTGGGGTCCCCCCACCCCAGCTGTGGAAGGAAGGGCTACACTGTGAGAGAAAAAGTAAGAAAAACAATTACTGACAGCACATAGGTGGCACAGATGACACTTCATTCTAAATAATCTTGTATAATTCAAGGTAAACGTTCACTTACAATTTTAATAGATCTGCTTTAATTACTGTGAAATTGCTGGATCTAGTGAAGTCATGCCCATTTAAGACATGAGCAACATTTTCAGATATTCAAAGGGTGAAAAAAGTTGCCAAGTATTGTTCATTCCTCAAGCAACCAAATCCTTGACGCAGATAGCCTCAGGCATCATGGATCCTTAAGCCAAGATATTATAATGCAACAAAGATTTTAATGTGGACAATGCTGGAGCTGAATGTAATGTTCAGGGACTGTCACAGAGCCTGCCCATTGCAAATCATCTACACTTACATCTCTGTATGTGATAGCATGGACCTGACGATTCTACACATCTCTGCAGGCAAATATTTATTCCATGCATCACCTTGTTCAAGGGTGAGCATTGTCACTCAAGACTGGGAATTGTACAATAGAAATTAACATCTCTTCCCTCTCTCGGTGCATTGGGCTGCTAAGCAAACCTGTAAAAAGCATTGCCTTTTTCAGATTCTATGCTGTCTGACAGAACCTTCAGGGCAATTTAGTGCACATGAACTCTGAAATGCTAAACTCTGCTGATGCTCAAAAGCTGAAAAGATGAAAAAGATGGTTCCTCAAGATTTCTCCCAAGTTACTGTCTATCACAAGAGACATTACTTCCCAATGGTCACACCATTGCTCACTGCTCACTGAAGCTTTAAAAGCAACCTAACCTTAGCGCCATGTGAATGTAGTGTCCTGTGTTATTATCGCTTTCTCCTTAATGATAACTAGGATCTGTGAAGTTCAGAAAATTGAAAGTGGGATTACTTGAAGATACAATGGATACATTCATATGGATAAACAAACATTTATTCATCAGGAGGAAATGTTCAACTACTACAAAATTAATCAGATCCACATCTACTTTGGACTGACCAGGGCTGTTTGCCATCTAAATTAACTGTAAGTTACATAATAAAATGGTGTCTCTATCCAGTTCATTCACTCTCGAAGTGGGTTTCAATTTGGTTTTGTCTGGATTCTCGTGTTTAATGATGCATAGCTCTATTATGATCTCTTGGAAATGTCTCCCAGTCAACAGCCTGATTTTCACCTTCAGAAGATTGCTGTCGGCGCTCATTTCCTCAGCATCTAGGACATCCACCCATTTTGTCAGCTCCAGTTGTGAAAGGCACACACAGCATGACATAATAATATGGCACACCTTTATGGCTACACTAAAAGGTCCTCCTGGAGTGAACTAGACATCAACCCTTATTTTAAGGAGGCCTTATGTCAGTGCCTCTAAGTCCCTGGTGAAAACAGGGTCTATATTGCCTCTGTGCTCTGTATCAGTTTGAAGGTAATATAAGACATGTCGACAACCAGGTTGGGTGAGGAAAGCCCTGGCCACCCAGCTTCCTTTGCTGTATGGTCCAAGCACCTTGAAGGGATGCAGGAATCTAAGAGTTTTCCTTTATCTAAGCATCATTGAAACTCCCAGGATATCTGGTACAGCCTTCCAAAATTTGACCTTGTTGGTCACAGATAATGGAGTGTTGAGAAACTCTGCAGGTCGGTGATAGGGTGTTCTCAAAGCAACATGGGTGCAGTCTACAGCATCCTGCCCCTGGGGAAAGTCAGTGATTGCGGAGAATCCCATAGGCCACATTTCCTGTCTCTTCTTGCCAGTTTTGGTCATAACAAAATTGACAGGAAAATAGAAAAATAGTGAACATTTCCAACAAAGAGCTTGCATTAAAATGATAGACTGATGGACATTATTCTATATGGAAATGTTTACAAGTCAGTTGAAGGACAAAGCATTATCAGATGGATCAGTGGAGGTGGAAAATAAATGGGTTTTAAAGGGAGACCTGCAGGAGTACATAAAGGAGAAAGAAATATGACAAGATGCTGATCAGGTTAAATTAAGTTGGAGGTTTCTGTTGAACAAAAATATTGACATAGACTAGTTGGGTAAATTGCCTGTTTTGATGCTATTCTACATGCACAACATGCATATCCTACTACAGAAATATCCACAATAGTTTGAAAAAATATGAAAGGCACTCAATATCAGGTTTATAGCCATTACAGTTTAATTTGTTTCACTCTGTTCTGTGCCCAGATCAAATAACTACTTTTCCTTTTGAACTTGATATTCCAAAGTCTAAGAACAGTATTTCAATTTACAATTTATTGATTCTATATCAATGTCTCTTTGAAATATGTGTTCAAAACTGTTAGGCAGACATCAAAACTAGTTTCATAACTTGGTTCACTTTTGCACTGATGCAGGATTTTATAATACAGATGAACTGACAACGAAAGTGATGGTTGCAGATATATTTACAATGTTAAAACATCTTTGGATCAGTTCATGAATAGGAAAGGTTTGGAGGGATAAGGGTCAAGCACAAGCAGGCAGGATTAGTTCAGTTTGCGAACAGGGTCGACATGGGCTGATTGGACCAAAGGGTCTGTTTCCATGCTGTATGACTCTGTAACTCTATTAACTGAACTGGATTTGGCAATCAGTATGTGATCATCTCATCAGTATCAAAGTGACATGATAGAAGAACAGTTAAAGAAAGAGACTGCCCCAACCTTCCGACTATGCAAGGAAAACTCAGATATAATTGCAAATTACAACAGGGTCTCTGGAAGATTAATGACTAATTCAAAGGGAAAAACGTCTGAAGATATTGCCATTCTTAGACTATTTAAAGGAAGGTCACAAGTCATACGTGTTTGAAAATGAAGGTGAATTAAATAGAAAATCAAACAATTTGCAATGTTTGAAATCTGAAGAGCTTAAATTCCTGTCTAAAAACCTTAAAGTTAAAAACCGCATTCTGAACATCAAAAAAATGAATAAAGTCAATATTCACAGTTTGTAGTATCTTGAAATATTTACCAAATATGCTGTTTGGTCCTAATATATGGAACTGAATATGTATGAAACTAAATATATATGAAACTGTATTCATAATTGAGAAGTGTACTCATATTTAATTCTACCATAATGGCTCCAGCAAGACAGATTGATGGTCAGTAGAATGTTATTAAGCCATGTTTGCAGGACTCACTGATGGATCCTGTCCCTGCATCATTTTCTCAGCAGTGGAAATAGCAGTGGCTCAGCTGACTAATTGGAGGCAAGCAGCCAATTGAAAAGTTATTTAAATGACTGAATTAGGGCGATAATGTTCTGAACTGTTGGCATTTTGCTAGTTGTGAAGTCCCATCTGAATCAAGGATTTCTAAAGCTGAAGGACAGAGTGTGTGTACTCTCAAAGGCTGGCCTTGAGGCCTCAACACCAAGGCCTGCTTGCTATTAGAACAGAAATACATATTTTAGAACACCTCTGGATGTGCCTGAAAATAGAGGAACTCTATTGTTGTCTCTGAAGCCTCAGCAGCAGTTCCATATCTCAGTGATATGCTCCAGGTCTGATTAGATCAGCCCTTAGATTAGTGCAGCAACATGGAGAGCCAACCCACCATCTGTAATTGGACAGTAGGCCCAGTGACTGCCTTGCTGCATGGAATCAGTACCTGCTCCATGCTGGTAAAACCTTAGCCAATGAACATGCGAGTAATAATATTTAGGCAACATAAGTTGCTGCCCGATAATATTAAATTTATGACATTTTGTGGCTACTTCCACCAAGAAGCCTATCCTCAACATGCTGCTATGTTCCAATGAGTCACGGCGCAAGCTGAAGGAACAACATATCATCTTCAGTCTAGGCACTTTACAGCCTTCTGGACTTAATGTTGAGTTTAATACCTTCAAGTTGTGAACCATTTCTTCCCTATCTTTTAGCTCGTTATCATATCCTCTCTCCCCTTCCCCCATCCTAGAGAACTGCCTATCCTTTCAAGTCTAGAAGGAGACACACCATTGTACCATTCTCACATTCCAATCACTTAATCTGGACTAAGTGATTCCAATTACCATCTTGTCTCCATCAGCACTCTACTCCCTCTACCCCCACCTGCCTCCACCCCAGTCATCCCCTCTGCACCTCTCTTCAGCTCTGATGACGAGTCATGTAAACTCAAAATTTTAGCTTGCTCTCTCTCCATGGAAGCTGCCTGACCTGCTGTGATCTTCAGCATTTGTTGCTTTCAGTACAGACTCCAGAATCTGCAGTAATTTTCTCCCAAGAGAAGTCTGTCATGCTCAGCTGGCACTGACAATCCTCACACATTCACTGTAACTCATTTATAATCATCTTTCAGCTACACAGAGGGTGGCATTTCCCACTACTGCCTTTCTCTATACCCTCTCTCAGAAATCTCTGCTTTTCTTCAGCTTTGATAAAATGAGTGAAATATTGACAATTTTTTGTGTCTCTTCACATCAATATTAGTGATCTTTCTGTATATACATTAACATGAGGCTTTAATTTCTTGGAATTCCTTCAGAGTTTTTTAAGTATTAATCTGAAAATTCCAGACTTGCATCCATCACACCAATACTAGTGGACTTTCACCTACGGCTCACTGTCTTATTGAGACCATTGAGAATGTTGGCATTATCTTGACATATTCCTCAAGTCCCAGCACTCCCTTCATAAGCTCGCTGCTTTGGCGGACAAACTCCTGCTGGTATGAACCTGGAGCTCTTGCTTCCCACCCCTCATACCAATATTAGATATTTATACCATACAGAACAGGCCCTTTAGTCCATTGAGTCTATACCACTAAATATAACTACACCCACCTATACTAGTCCCACTTTCCTGCAGAAGCCCCATAGCTTTGAATTCTATGACAATTCAATGGTACATCCAAGCAACTTTAGTGAGGTTTCCTGCCTCAATCATCCTCCCAGGTAGTGTATTCCAGACTACACCAGTGTCTGGATGAAAAATGATTTTGCTTAAATCCTCTCTAAACCTCCTGCCTTTCACCCTCAAATTATGTGCCATGTTCTTGATGCTTCAAATAAGGGGTGCAGTTATCTTCTATCCACCCTGTCCATGCCTCTTAGTCTTAGACACTTCTATCATGTCCCCTCTCAACCTTACACAAAAAGCCCAAAAGAACTGCAGATGCTGGAAATCTGAAACAAAAACAGAAATTGCAGAAAATTTCAATAGGTCTGGCAACATCTGTTGAGAGATATTGGAGTTAGTGTTTCAGATTCAGTGACCCTGTCTCAGAACTGTCCTGAAGCAATGTCACTGGACGCGAAACGTCAACTCTGATATCTCTCCACAGAGGCAGCATGGTGGCTCAGTGGTTAACACTGCTGCCTTACAGTGACAGGGACCTAGGTTTGATTCCCACCTCAAGTGACTGTCTGTGTGAAGTTTGCACATTCTCCTCATGTCTGCATGGGGTTCCTCTGGGTGCTCCGGTTTCTTCCCATAATCCAAAGATGTGCAGGTTAGGTGGATTGGCCATGCTAAACTACCCATAATGTTACGTGTATTAGTCAGGGGTAAATATAGGGTAGGGGAGTGGGTCTGGGTGGGTTACTCTTCAGAAGGTCAGTGTGGACTTATTGGACCAAATGGCTTGTTTCCACACTGGAGGGATTCTAATCTAAAAGAAAAGATGCTGCCAGACCAGCGAAGCTTTTCCAACAATTTCTGAGTTTTTTTTACCCCCTCAACCTTCGCTGCTCCAGAGAAAATGACCTGAACTTACTCAGCTTCTCTTCATAACAAAAAAGCCTAACTGAAGTTTTGTACAGCTCCCACATAACTCACTGCAATCTTAGTCAATGCCTCAATGAACAAAGGTAAATATTCAGCTTCTGATTTCCTTGTGACTCAGAGACAACAACACAATCTTGATAATCAGACGTCATTTTGTCATGACTAATTGAGTGCAGTTGTCCCAAAAGTTGAACATTTCATAAAGTGTGCAAAATCCCCCAATTTACCTGACTTTCAGGCCAGGGTTGATAGAAGGCACAGATCAGGTTTCTGTACTGAAAAGGAATTGCTGTCTATTGCAAGTAATTTGCACTAAGAACAGCTAAACAATTGTAAACTATCAGTATATAAAACAGCACTAATTAAAACTTTAACCCATTTATGAAATCTGTCTTGCACATAGATGGGAACATTGACAGGGTAAAATCACATGGATGGAGAGGAATAACTAGAAAGACAGGTCAGTCATCATTGTCCAAAAATTCTACTCAGTTGGTTCTTGAAGACTTGAAATTTCTTCCTGACTTCCATTCTTCAAATGTTTCTGCTGGTTTGCAATAGGCACAAATTTACTTATAAAGATGTCTCTGATTTATCAATTAAAATTCACAGTGTACAGCAATTGCTAAAGGCAAGATTAACTGGTCTTCTTCAATCTTTAGGTGTGTTTTGACTGCAGAGAACATACCACTTCTGACCTAGTGGAGATCTGATCACTACAGTTCTTCTATAACATAATGGTTGCTTTCTCTTGTTACAGAAAATTTGTGCTTTAGAAATAGCACTTAAAGTGTTGGCAATATGATCATGTTATAGCTAACACACATTTTAAAAGTTTCCGCTGTAGAAACAGCATCCCCAATACTTCTATTGCATTGCAGCAAATTCATATTGAAGAAACGTGTTTTATAGCAGAACGACCTGTATCATGTCCACAGCCCCAAGCTATTCAGTTACATGACAGCCAATCTCTGTTGCTGGCAAACAAAAGGTCCTGGTGATTGGTCTATGGGCTAGTGACCAGTTACTAATCAACATGTTGTTGCCAACCAGAGCATGATCGAGCCATAGAGTTGTTCAGCAAGGAAACAGATCCTTATGTCAAATTTGTCCATGGTCACCAGATATCCTACATTAGTCTAGACCAGTTTCCCAGCATTTGACCAATATCCCTTTAAACCTATTCATATACCCATCCAGATGCCTTTTAAATGTTGTAATTGTATCAGACCCCACTACTTCCTCTGGCAACTCATTCCATACACTCACCACTCTCTGCATGAAAGAGTTGTCCCTTAGGTCCCTTTCATACCTTTCCTCTCTCACCTTGAATCCCCTACTCTGGGAAAAAGACCTTGGCTATTCACTTTATCCATGACCCTCATGGTCTTATAAACATTATAAGGACACCCTCAGCCTCCAATGCTCCAGGGAAAATAGGCCAACCTAATCAGCCTCTCCCTGTATCTCAAGCTCTCCAACCCCAGTAACATCCTTGTAAATCTTTTCTGCATCCTTTCAAGGAGGGAGACCAGAATTGAAACCCTCATCTGAAGCCATCAGTTCTTACAACCAATTCAGCTACTGCTTGTTCAAACAGCAACTTACAATGTTTGCTATGGATGTCCATGTGTTGCTTTAAAAACATGCAGCCGTCCTTTCAACACACTGGTTGTAAAACAATGCTTCCTCATTTCAGACTGCAATTCAAGACAAAAAAACAAACTTGATTCTTATCGTTTGTTCTGACAATCAAAGCTACTATCTCAAACATTGGCACTGCATGTACCTTGCAGGCTAACATAAAATTCGATCAACAGTGAGTCATGCATGCAATCCGTTCAGGGGTAAAAGCTGTTTCTTTTGCCAAATCACCAGAGGGCAAACTTACAGACAACTTCGACTGCAATGGAGTTCAAATATGAATTTCAACAAGGTTGTTAACTAGAGTGCACAAAAAGATATGTCCAGAGAGAGTGAAATGTATTGACTGGTCTGCCAGCGTGATTCCTGATATGGAGGGGCTGGTGTTGGACTGGTGTAGACAACGGGTAAAAAATGAGGTCTGCAGATGCTGGAGATCACAGTTGAAAATGTGTTGCTGGTTAAAGCACAGCAGGTTAGGCAGCATCCAAGGAATAGGAAATTCGACGTTTCGGGCTTATGCCTGAAACGTCGAATTTCCTATTCCTTGGATGCTGCCTAACCTGCTGTGCTTTAACCAGCAACACATTTTCAACTGGTGTAGACAACACCAGGCTATAGTCCAATAGATTTATCTGGAAGCATTAGCTTTGGGAGTGCTGCTTCTTCATCAGCTGGTGTTGGAGTATAAGACATTAAGACACAGAATTTATCACACAAGATTACAGTGTCATGCAACTCAAATGGTACCTTGAATAAATCTGGATTGTTAAGTCTTTTGTCTTTTAGAATGGGTTGCAGGTTTCAGTTCATTAATATGTAAATCCTAGAACTTCTTTTAAGTCACCTTCTCGAAATTACTTAAGGTTTTATAACAAAAGGTGACATCTCAGCTCAGACAATGCATTAAAGATGTGAGGTCAGAGTCTGTCTTTATCCCGGTCTTGAGCCAGACTGGTTCTATTTCCAGGAGAAAGTGAGGTCTGCAGATGCTGGAGATCAGAGCTGAAAATGTGTTGCTGGAAAAGCGCAGCAGGTCAGGCAGCATCCAAGGAACAGGAAATTCGACGTTTCGGGCATAAGCCTGATTCCTGATGAAGGGCTTATGCCCGAAACGTTGAATTTCCTGTTCCTTGGATGCTGCCTGACCTGTTGCAATTTTCCAGCAACACATTTTCAGCTCTGGTTCTATTTCCAAAATACAATTAACAAAATATTGCATGTATTGACTGCCTGCATTGATTACCTGCAGACTGTGCATTTTTGAGCAAAATAGAGTGTATCTGCAAATATAATTCTGCAAATACAAATTCACCCCATAGACTGATATGTGTGTGTGCATGCATGAGAGAGCAAAAGAGAGAGAGTGAGTGTATGCATGTGAGGGCATGCGTGCATGTGACAGAGTGTGCATTTACGTGTGTCAAAGCTTGGTAAAGTATGTATGTTGGTGTAATGGAGTATAGGTCTGTGAGAGGGTGTGCGCGTGTGTGTGAGTGTGGGGCTGTGTATGTATGTGTGTATGTGTGTATGAGAGAAAGCGTGTGTATGAGAGAGGGACTGCGTGAGTGTGAGTATGCAAGAGTGTGTGTGTATGTATTTTTGTGTGTGCATGTGTGAGAGAGTGTATAGTGTAGCTGGGTACCTGTAGTGTAACATGAACCTAAGATCCCAGTTGAAGCCATCCCCATGGGTGCCGAACTTGGCTATCAGCCTTTGCTCGGTCACTTTGTGTTGTTGCCTATCCCAATGTCCGTCTTGGAGGATAGTCACCTGAAGATCTGAGGCCAAATATCCCTGACCACTGATGTGATCCCCGACTGAGGGGGAACACCCCTGTCTGCTGATATTTGTGCGGTGTCCATTCATCCATTGCCATAGCTTCTTCTTGGTCTCGCCAATATACCATGTCTCAGGGCATCCTTGCCTGCAGCATTTGAGATCGACAACATTGGTCAAGTCACATAAGTACCTGCTGCCTACATGGTGAGTGGTGTCCCCACGGGTAATGGTGGTATCCATGTCATGCAGTGGTTGACATGACAGAGTTATACGGTGTTGTGGTCAATGTTGTTCTGGAGGCTGGGCAGTTTACTGTGAACAATCGTTTGGTTAAGGTTTGGCACTTGTTTAAAGGTGAGAAGTGGAGGCGTAGGGAAGATCTTGGCGAGATGCTCATCCACATTAATACTGTGCTGCAGGCTGCAAAGCACATGGCGTAGTTTCTCTGCTCCCAGGTAGTACTAGACAATGAAGGGTGCCCTATCAGTTGCAACTTATGTCTGCCTCCTGAGGAACTCATTACAGTTTCTCACTGTGGCATGTCAGAACTGGCAATCAATGAGTTGAGCATCAAAGTCTGTTCTTGTGAGGGCATCTGATATGAGGGTGTAGAGATGTACTGTACCTTTAAGAAAGTTGAAAACTTAGCAAGGACTGTTAAAGCACAGAGGGCCCTGAACAAGGTAACAATGTAACTCTTGGTCAAGACAAATTGCAGCAGCTGGGTTGCTATGCAACAAAAACAAAATTCAAATTTGGCCAATCATGGTTTAAAAGTAAGCCCCAAGACACCAAAATCCAATCAAATTTTAATTTAGTATTTTGATAAATTAAAACCAATGAAACAATCCAATGTTTTGGGGTATAAAAATGGACATTTTGAACAGTTAGGAGGAGAACTGCAAAAAACCAGCAAGTTGAAGAGCACTCTAAAAGGTACCCATTTATTGGGGGGAGTCCACAGTAGAACATCGAGGCCGATCTGGAGAGAATCTACAAAGGAGAATCGACAAAGCTGACTGGTTTTGAATTGTGATTATGTTCTTTTTGTAAATCTTAATCGGGATTTCTTTTATCAGACGAGTAATGTAGAGTGGGAGGTAAAAGATAGGTTTAAGACAAAGGAGTTGTATACAGTTGTTGGTTTTAATATTGTCTGTTGGACTTAAATAATAAAGTTGTTAGTTTTTAATTTAAATAGTTTCCTTTGGGATAGATTTTTGCCTCTTGAATTTTAAAGATTATAGCACAGGGTGAATCTTTTCTGTGTGGCTGATTTAAATTAGCAGAGGATTTACCTCGTGTCGTAATGCATCCTTGAGCACTTTCAGGTGTCTGTCACATTCCTCCTCATCTGAACAGATCCTGTGTATGCGAAGGGTTTGTCTGGAGGGGATGGCTGTTTTAATATGGTTCAAGTGAGAGCTAGAGAAGCGTAGCATAGTGAGGTTATCTGTGGATTTGTGGTAGAGTGAGGTGCTGAGGTGCCTATCGCTGATGGAGATATATGGGTCCAAGAATGAGACAGATACTAAAGAGTAGTCTGTGATAAGTCTGATGGTGGGATGAAACTCGTTGATATCACTGTATAATTGTTTCAGTGACTCCTTGCCATGGGTCCAGAGGAAAAATTTGTTGTCAATAAATATAGTGTTGGTTTGAGGTTCTGTGCAGCAAAGAGGTCTTGTTTGAAGTTGTGCATGAAAATGTTGGCATATTGGGATGCAAATTTGGTCCCCATGGCTGTTCCGTGTGTCTGGATGAAGAACTGGTTGTCAGAGATTAAAACATTGTGATCGAGAATGAAGTGGATGAGTTGTAGAAATAGTGCTCAGAGGTTGGCAGTTGTTAGTATTGAGTACTGAGACTGTTGCAGCCATGCTATCATCATGGGGGATGCTGGTATAGAGTGCTGAAATGTCCATTGTGATGAGAAATGTTCCCGGTGACTTCTGTCACTGCACAGAAGCACAAAGGATTCCAATTTTAGCTAGACAGACAGAAGACAAGAGGTATTTGTCTTGCCATAAACCCAGAGGCACTGCCACTGCTTTTCCCACACCTGTTGAAGATTTTGGGTAGACAGGTCACTTATTCTTTTTCCCCTCACTCAGGATGTGGCAACACGTGCTGGTAAATCCAGAAATGCATGAAAGCCTGTCCAGATAATCTGTAATGAGGTTTGAGGAAATCACCTCACTTGCAAGTTAAATATCACTAATGCAAGAAAGATCTTTCAGCTTTGTGCTTGTTACTTGCAGAATAATTGACCAAAAGAAAGATGCAACTTGTGTATTCATTGGTCAAAGTTAGAATCATAACTTTGCATCAGCCTGTGGGGCTGTGTGATATCAAGATAGAATCGGTTCAATGTTTCTGCATCAGATGCAGGGGAAGCAGATCCAGGCAACTTCCAAAAGCACCATGCAGATTGCACACAATTTGGCTGTCAGTGTGAAATAGTTGGCTAGAACAACACAGTCCTTCATAACACCACAGCAAGTGACACTACAACATGGGCATAAGATTACATTGTGTTTACCCTCCCAAAACCGCACAGTGAAAGATGTTTTTGATTTTCCCTTTTTTGTTCCAGATTAAAAGGTCACAATTACTTCAATATTTCTTTACACGTAGCACAAGTATAATAGTTAGCATACATTCTATTTGCTCAATTTCAAATGAAAGCTTCCTTGCTTATTTTGCTGGCCAAAATAAGCGGACAAAAAATATTAAGTTATTTACAGTGGTTGTTCTGGAAGGTGTTCTGCCCACTAACAGCTTAAATTTTTCATCTGCATGTGAAGAATTGTGTGATCAAGCTTTTCACAGTTAGAGTGACCTCAATTTGTGGTACACTTCCTTTTTCAATAATCACACTTTTGGAATAAAATCCAAAAATCCTTCAGTGCTGTCCAAATATTCTGAAGCATGGCAAAGTGTTCTCACCACTAGAGGCATGTGGCAAGCCTATTAAATACAAACACAGATATAAAACACAAAGTTTAATAATCTCTCAAAAATAAATACACAGGTAGGCTAGAATCCTGTCAAGGCAGCACAGAACATGACAAAGATACTGAAGCTTTGATGAAGCACAGAACTGTGGACTATATTTTGTCATGATTTGAAGGTGCCAATGTTGGACTAAGGTGGACAAAGCTAAAAATCACACAACACCGGCTTATTGTCCAACAGGTTTATTTGGAAGCATTAGCTTTCGAGGCATTACTTTTTCATCAGATGGTTTTGGAGCAGAATTATAATTCACAGAATTTACAGCAAAAGGATCACAGTGTCATGGAATATAATATTAAACAAATTTAGCTTAAGTTTTTCATCTTTTAGAATGATCATGTTAGTTTCGATTCCCTCAAATGTAAACCCCAGAACTTCTTAAAAATTACATTCTCAAGATAGCTTTAACAATAGGTGCCGTCTCAGCTCAGATAATGCATTGAAGGTGTGAGGTTAATGTCTGTCGGTCTGTCCCAATGTTAGGTCAGACCGATTCTCTTTCTAAAGTGGAATTTACAGAATCTTGCATGGGCTTATGCAGTTTTTCAGAAAAATAAAATGTAATTCTGCAAGTACAAATTCACCACACAAACTTATATGTGTGTGCGTGCAGGGGAGACTGAGTGTGTGCATGTGTGTAAATCTCTGAGAGGGTGTGTGTGTGGGTATGAGTGTGGGGGCTGTATGTGTGACCATATGAGAGAGAACTTGTGCATGAAAGAGGGTCTGCGCGAGTGTGTGGATCTGTTGGAGTGTGTGTGTGTGTGTGTGTGTGTGTGCATGTGTATGTGCGCGCATGCGCACGTGAGTGTGAGAGAATGTATAGTGCGGTGGGGTCATCTGTAGTGTGACATGAACCCCAGGTCCCTGTTGCGGCCATTCCCATGGGTACCAAACTTGACCCTCAACCTCTGCTCGGCCACTTTGCATTGTTGCCTGTCCCGAAGTCCGTCTTGGAGGGCCAGTCACTCGAAGGTCCGAGGCCAAATGTGGCTGACCGCACAGGCCCGCGCGCATACACACACATATACACACACAAGCCTACAGACCAACACATTCACACAGACCCTCTCCCATGTACAAGCTCTCTCTCATACACTCGTACAACACCCACCACACTCGCACCCACACACGCACCCTCTCACAGACTCACACACACCCACACGCACACACTCACTTGGTCACACACACACACACACACACACACATACATTTGTGGGGTGAATTTGTACTTGCAGGATTACATTTTATTTTGCTCAAAACTGCATAAATCCATATAAGATTCTGTAAATCCCATTTTAGAAATATCAATCTGATCTAATTGGGATACAGACAGACTTTAACCTCAAACCTTCAATATGCGTTATCCTGAGCTGAGATGGCACCTATTTTGAGAATGTAACTTTGAAAAAGTGCTGAGATTTACATATGAAGGAACCAAAATTAACATGATCATTCTAAAAAATGAAAGACTTAAGCTAAATTTGTTTAATATTACATTCCATGACACTGCAATCCTGTCACTATAAATTCTGTGTCTTATAATTCTGCTCCACACCACCTGATGAAGAACAGCACTTTGAAAGCCGGTGCTTCCAAATAACCAGGTTGGACTATAACCTGGAGTTGTGTGATTTTTAACTTTATCAACATTTTGTCAGCAACAACTAATGATGACTGCTGTTGTGTTGCTGCACTGTTAGAAGTGCTAGAATTGGCCTGGAAGATAAGGGCACACAGGAATATTTGTGCTGAAAATTAGTTTAGTTGGGCATGTAGCTGCATGAGCCAGTCAGGCATGTGCCTGTGAAGTTGGGGATGCAGTTTTGGTGATTGTTGGGGGGCCAAGAGGTGGGAGGGGAGGAGGGTGTAGATAATTGTTGGAGAGGGGCATCACTGAGCACAGGTGCTGTTATCACAGTGAGGTAGGGTCCTTGCATGAGCCAAGGAGAGTGCCTAAATCTGGAGAGCAAGTCCCCAAACCTATGGGAAGTAGGTCAAAGATTACCTGAAAGTTTTCAAATATAGCAAGAGGAATCTGCAGGCATGGGAAATGTGCAGAAATGTGGGAAGAATTTCATAATTGGCTGGGTCACTGGTACCTGCAATTCCATCTTGCCAGACTTTTCAACCACTCAGTCTGTCGCCAAATGTTGGTTGAAATGTGTCAGTAACCGTATCCCTGGCCATGTGTTTCTCTTTGTTCACAGTACTTCGGTGCTGCTGGCTATGCTAGCATTTTATTGTACATGCCTAATTGAGGTGGGATCAAACTGCCACTATGAACTACTGCAAACTATAAGGTGCAAGCTAACCTATTGTACTGTTCAGTAGGGGGTTCAAATTTAACCATGCAACAACAAATGAACACAGTGGTAATGTTCAATGCCCGTAAAGTTTGAGGCTATTTGGTCCTCAAAATTGCAAGCTTTTAATTAATAGAACAACTTTTAAGGATTAAAATATCCTCCCACTCTCAGAAATTTGTGCTTTGATCTTTAATCTAAAACTCTCCACCCACAGCTTCCTGACTCAGAGGTGAGAACACTACAACTGAAGTGTTGAGTATATTTTAATGCTCAGTTTTGGTAAGCTGCATGCAGGAAGTTGATAAACAGACAAAAAGATATTTAAAAAATATTGCCCATTACTTAATACATTTTTTTGAGAACTTGCATTTGCATGAATTTTGAAACAATGGCTTTTAGGATCAAAAATGAGCTTTAAAAATTCTTTGGATGAGGATTACCCTTGCAAGACCAGCACTTAATGTCCATCACTAACTTCATTTGAGAAAGCTGTAATGACAACCAAGTTTGGTTGCTTGATTGCTTCACAAAGTAGTTGAAAGTCAATCATATCTCTGTGGATATTGAGTAATTTGCAGGTCAGGCTAGGTAAATTTGGCAGTCTGATGACAAATTTGCTGCTGGTGGCCTTCCCATGCAGTTTATCTTGTCGTTCTAAGTAGTAGAAGTCTTGGTTGGGAAAGTGCTGCCAGAGGAGCCTTGGTAAGTTACCGCAGTGCACCTAGTAGATGGTAGACATTCCTACCACTGTGACCTTTTGGTGAAGAGATGCAGCATTGAAGATTGTGCATGGAGTGCCAATCAAATAGGTTGTTTGATTTGGATGTGTCAAGCTTCTCAAGTGTTGGAGAAGCTGCACTCATCCAGCCTAGTGGGGAGTATTCCGTCAGACTCCTCACATATGTCTTGGAGATGAGAAACAAACACTGGGGGAAAGGAGCAAAGTTACCCACCACAATTCCTAGCTTCTGACCAGTGCTTGTATTGATTGTTTTTATATGGCTTGTCCATTTTGGTTTCTTGTTAGCAGTGGCTCTAGTGATGATGACAATTCATGCCCCTTGATGGTCATGACAGTGTGTCAATGCAAACTTATGACATTAGTTTTGACATAAATTGCAATAAGAAGGCAATCTACACACCTAATATCTCCACGAACATATAATAAATATTGGGAATGAAAGAATCTATTGAATCATCAATAATGTCACATCACAAACTTGAAAGAGAGAAAGTAGTGTAAGAATCCAACAGCAGAACAATTCAATAACAGAACTTTGAAAAACAATATTGCACAAAGGTCAAACCCTGGACACTTCCAGAGACAGACACTGTTGGTGGAATCCTAGCAAGATTCTATCATTAATCAGGGAATAGCTAATTTATGAGCATTAACTTGCTTACTTGAGGGGTATTATTTTGGTTTCTACATGCAATAAAGTTTAAATAATTTTTTCAATGTATTTATCTGTGAGATTTCTTAATAAGTAGCTAAATTAAAGATAACTTGTGGCGATTTACTGACAACAACAGTGACTAGATTCTCACATATTAGACATAAACATTGATTGATATAAATGTTAGTTGCCACTCATCAGACTAACCTTGGATTTTGTTCAGGTTTTACTATTTTTAGACTTTGCAGACATCTGTACACAAAGATGTTGCAAATATGTGGTATTCAGCCCCACTAAACATCATTGCTTCTGACCTTATGATATTGGGAAGGTCATTGATGAAGCAGCTGAAGATGTTTGGACCTAGAACATTACCCCGAGAAACTCCTGCAGAGATGTCCTAGAGTCGAGATGACTGACCTTCAACAGTCACAACTAGTTTCCTTTATGCCAGCCATAATTCCAAGCAACAGAGAGTGTTTCCCCAGGATTCAATTGACTCCAAATTTTGCTAGGGCTCCTTCACTCTACACTCAGTCAAATGCTGCCTTAATGCCAAGGGCAGTCATTCTCATCTCACCACTGGATTTCAGCTCTTTCATCCATGTTTGAAAGAAAACTGTAATAAGCTCCTTAAAAAAAACACTTAAATAAACGTAGAGGTCGTCTCAGGCCATGTTTGAAATGGACAAGGGGAGTTGGACTAGATTTACTGTTTTTACATCCTGATCAAAAGATAAGATGTTCCATCAGATCATCAGAAACAGGATGTTGCTGAGCAAGTGCCACTTGATTGCACTTTGACAACTCCCTTCATCATTCAGCAGATGAAAATAAACTGTTAAGGCAGTTTTGACCAAGTTGAATATGTCCTGCATCTTGTGCCAGGACATATCAGTGCAATTTAACACATTGCTGGGTTGATGTCAAATTTGTAGATGTATTGGATCAGTTTGACTGGAGATGCAGCTATTTCTGGAACATGTACATTCAGCACTGTTGCCAGAATGCTGTCATGACCCATAATGTGATTCGGTGCCTTTCACATTACTTGGCATCACCTGGAGTTAGTTCAAACAAAAGGTAAAGACTGGCATTCTGTGTTGCTGGGGACCTCAGAAATAGGCAGAGATGAACTGTGCATCAGCTTGAAATGTTCACACCGATGTGCTGGGATTGCTGCATCATTGAGAATTAGGTTATTTATAGGCTTCATCCTCTTGTTTGCTGTTTAGTTGTACACTATTCATTCATGATTGGATGCAGCAGAACAACTCATTTTTACACATCCCTGATGCTACCCACAAAACCTGCTTTCTATAACCCACTGGTAGTGCAACTTGTTGAACTTCTGCCCATTATTCATCCACCTGAATATGTGATTGTCTCCATTTCCTCATCAAGACATCATTTTTAAGATAGTAACATGCGGAATACACTCAGAATCTTCTTCAGTGTTTTGCTATTTGATACAATTGTTTCAGTTTTTCATCTTTTAGTTGTAATTCAGTTAATTTCTCTGAGCTTAAAATATCCATTTAGGAGGTCATTTAGGGGGAAGAAAAACTCAAGCTAAAATACAAAAACAATATTACTGGCCTGGACTGCTTAAAGATGTAGGTGAACTTTGCTGGACATGACATACATGTCAGGTAATTGGAAACCTCAGGGAATAATAAAATCAGCACCTTTAATACTCATTTCTGCTTTTGAGGAACATTTCACAAGGGTCATAATTGATTATGTATGCCTTCTTTCTAAAACAAAACGTGAGAATCCGTATTTGTTGATAAAAATGGATGTGTCTATTAGATTTCCAGAGGGCATTCCAGGACTCAATATCATGACTAGAAGGATTGTTGAAGAATTGCTCTTATTTTTTACTAGGTACAGACTACCTACAGAGATACAACCAAATCAAGTGTTGAATTTTGCATCAAAATTATTCAAGGAAGTTATGGATAGCTTTGGAATAAAACAATTCAAATCTACTGTATACCACATGAAATCACAAGGAGGGTTGGGGAAAGGTGGCATCAAACTTTGAACATGATGTTGAGCACTTGTAGTCAAGACTATCCAGATGATTGGGATAAAGGAATTCCATTTGTACTTTTTTGTCATTAGGGATGCACTAAATGAATCAACCAAATTCAGTCCATTTGAGAGGATCAATGAAATTAGCTAAAGAGAAATTAGTAAATCAGAATTCAGAGACAATATATTTGGATTATGTGCCAAATTTTATGGAATGATTGAATGGAGCTTGGTAGTTCGCTAGACAGCATTTGAAAATATTACAGCATATGATGAAACAGGACGCAGACAAGAAATCAAAAACTTGCAATTTTGCTAACAGAGAAAAAGTGTTTCTGTTACCTCCAGTAATAGGTGAACTTTTAAAAGCAATGTTGAGTAGACCATATCAAATCAAAAGGAGATTGAGTGAGATGAACGGTTTGATAAGGACTGCAGATAGAATGAGGTCTTACAGAATGTGTCAAGTGAATATGCTGAATAGGTATTTTGACAGGGAAGGAAAGCAAGAGAAGAATGTGTTACTGGTTACATCACAAAATGAAGAACCAAATTCAGAGGATTCTGCTTTGGACATTCCTCAAATTAAATTGGACAATGACAAAGTTGTCAAAAATTGGGATAAATTATTGAGTTACCTTCCAGAGAAAAATGAAAATGTTCTGAAAGAGTTTTTGCTATCGATGGGGAATAAGCTGGGAAGTATTAACCTAATTATGCATAACATAGATTTTGGAAGTCTATTCCAATTGAGCAACATCCTTATAGACTTAACCCTCTAAAGTTGGCACAGGTTCAAAAAGAGATTGAACACATCCGAAAGAAAAAAGACAATTTTGGCTTTTGTAACATTGAATGGACTGTATTAATTTAAAGTCATGTCACTTAATTTGAGAAATGTGCCAGCCACATTGCAAACAATAAACTCATTTATGGATTATCAAACTTTGTGGTAAATGTCGATAACCTGGTAATTTTTAGTCATACATGAAAGGAAAATTTGTAACATTTATCTGAATTACCCGATCGATTTCAGGAGTCAGGCTTGGTGCTAAACCTGGCTGAGAGTGAAGTTGCCAAAGACCAAGACACATTCTTGGACCATGTTAACTGACATGGACAGATGGCCCCAAAGAATGTGAAAACGAAGGTTATTAGGAAGTTGCCCAGACCACCAGCAAAGAGAGCAGTACTACGATTCCTGGGATTGAGTGGGTTTTATTAGAAATTCTTGTCAAATTTTAGCATGTGGCTGCTACACTCACTGATGTATTGAAGAAGTGCAGAAAATGTCAATGGATGGAGGAATGTCAGTAGGCAATTGACAGCCTGAAAGCTGTGTAAACCACTGCCCCAGTATTAGCCACATCTAATTACGCAAAAGTGGAGTTTAATTCAGATAAATGCAAGGTGCTGCATTTTGGGAAAGCAAATCTTAGCAGGACTTATACACTAAAGGGTAAGGTCCTAGGGAATGTTGCTGAACAAAGAGACCTTGGACTGCAGGTTCATAGCTCTTTGAAAGTGGAGTTGCAGGTAGATAGGATAGTGAAGAAGGCATTTGGTATGCTTTCTATTATTGGCCAGAGTGTTGAGTACAGGAGTTGGGAGGTCATGTTGCGGCTGTACAGTACATTGGTTAGGCCACTGTTGGAATATTGCATGCAATTCTGGTCTCCTTCCTATCGGAAAGATGTTGTGAAACTTGAAAGGGTTCAGAAAAGATTTACAAGGATGTTGCCAGGGTTGGAGGATCTGAGCTACAGGGAGAGGCTGAACAGGCTGGGGTGGTTTTCCCTGAAGCGTCGGAGGCTGAGGGGTGACCTTATAGAGGTTTACAAAATTATGAGGGGCATGGATAGGATAAACAGACAAAGTCTTTTCCCTGGGGTCGGGGAGTCCAGAACTAGAGGGCATAGGTTTAGGGTGAGAGGGGAAAGATATAAAAGAGACCTATGGGGCAACATTTTCATGCAGAGGGTGGTACGTGTATGGAATGAGCTCCCAGAGGATGTAGTGGAGTCTGGTACAATTGCAACATTTAAGAGGCATTTGGATGGGTATATGAATAGGAAGGGTTTGGAGGGATATGGGCCGGGCGCTGGCAGGTGGGACTAGATTGGGTTGGGATATCTGGTCGGCATGGACAGGTTGGACGGAAGGGTCTGTTTCCATGCTGTACATCTCCATGACTCTATGACTCTAAGTGGTTATCGATGTGAGTGATGTGGGTGTCGGTGCTGTACCCTTACAGGAAGATGGCGAGAAGATAGAAAGACCTATTGATATTTCTCCAGGAAATTGAATATTCATCAACACTAACATTCCACAACTGAGAAGGAAACCTTCAGCTTGGTATTGGCATTACAGTGTTTACACATTTATCTAGCCAGTAATGTTTTTGAGCCAATTATGTATATTGATCATAACCTATTACATACGTTGGAGAAATTTAAGGACAAAAATTCCAGACTGTTTACTTGGACCTTACTTTGCCATTCACTTTGCAAATTATACATGTGGCAGGACGAGTAAGTGTAATTGCCAATGTGTTATTGAGACTTGGATGAAGAAAACCAACGGCTTTGCGTGGCAGAAGTAAACGGACTAAAATAGAATGTGGTAGTGAATGTTTGTATGCTCAGAATCAGTGTAATATATACACATTGTCCTTGGTTTTTTTGAAGAGAGGTCATAAAGGCAGAGGTGCCAAAGGGGCTAGTTTAACAATGAAGGGGAATGGACAGTTCTCCCAGATCAATTTTTTTCTAGTTTGTTTTAGCTGTAGCAGTCACAAGATGGGTGAGTCCAGGGGAGTTGGAAACTGCAGTAGCAAACTCCTCTGACATGCTTTTAGGATCTGTCTCTGGTTACTGCTTCCTCCTGCCTGTAAGAATATGTGTATGGATTTATTTTATTGCCAAAAGGTGTGTTTATGAGATGTTACAGTACTGGAAAATTAAATTAGTAGTAGTTACAGTATTGGGTCAGTTAAGGTTTCCCATTGTTAAGTTAAGGGGGCATGGGATACAGGGAAATTTGGCTGTCTGGATACAGAATTGCCTGGTCCATAGAAGACAGAGAGTGGTAGTAGGTGGAAAGTATTCAGCCTGGAGCTTGGTCACCAGTGGTGTTCTGCAGGGATATGTTCTGAGATCTCTGCTCTTTGTGATTTTTATAAATGATTAGGATGAGAAAGTGGAAGGGTGAATTAATAAGTTTGCTGATGACATGAAGGGTGATGGAGTTGTGGATAGTGTGGGGGGAAGAAACACCTGGTGTTGTAGGTTGCAACGGGACATTGACACGATTCGGAGCTAAGCTGAGAAGTGGCAGATGAAGTTCAATCTGTAAAAGTGTGGAGTGATTCATTTTGGAAGGGCAAATTTGAATGCAGATTACAGGATTAAAGGCAGGATTCTTGGCAGTGGGATCTTGGGGTCTACTTCCATAGATCCCTCAAAGTTTTCAGGGTTGTTTAAAAGATGTATGGTGTGCTGATTTTCATTCACAGGGGAATTAAGTTTAAGAGCCGTGAGCTGCTGCAGCACTATAAGCCCTGGTTAGACCCACAATTAGAATATTGTGTTCAGTTCTGGTCACTTCATTATAGGAAGGATATGGAAGCTTTAGAGAGGTATTAGACGATGTATTCAAGATGGCTCAGGGAATCCCTGATGGACTCGACCTATAAGCCTCTCTTGATTCGTCCTAGAGAACGTACTCTGTGGTAGTCTGGAATATAAAACTCTTACGGACAGTTTAGTTTAAATTATTACCTTTATTTACCAATGGTATCAATGTTGCACGATCACATAGATACCTACAATCCAGGCTTGAGTAAAGGTTTTAAAACCATTAGCAGAGTAGCAGCGCCAGCTCTTACTCCTAAGAGCTCTCTCAGGCTACTCCCCTTGTTGCTGCAAACAAGCTGTCTTTATACAGAAATTGGTATTAAAATTACAAAAACACCACATGTCCTTGTTTGGATAAGCAGCAATAAAATGGCAAAAGTTTGCAGAGGAAGGGAAACTCATTGACAGGTCTGAGTAAACTTGAGTAATTAAGCTACATGCACATCAATGTGGGAACCTTGGTCATGCCAGGGACCAAATGGTCAATTTCTTTGTCTAGATAACCTTAGCTTTTACCAGTACATCATACCGAGGGACTAGTCTAAACTATATAGAAAAGGTCATGAGGTAACCTCACTCAGCTAACATGTCCAGTATCATTGTTCTACAAAATGGCTTTTTTCTTTTAAAATCATCTTAGAATCCCAGAATGCAAATTAAATTCATACCATTCCCAGATCTCAAGCTCCAGGGAACAACACAGAAACATTCAATTTGTGACAAGAAAGTGTACACTCAAATCAGATCACGAAGAGTTAACCTTTCCACCAGCTTCTATTCTCTCTCTCTCTCTCTCTCTCTTTCTCAGTATCCCTTGAACCCTTACGTCAGTGAATGTAATTTACAGAAGAATGTTTTCTCTTTCTCACTCACACATGAACATCTTCCAATTTTCTTTCCATGTCAGTTTTAGCTTTTATGCTATCCTAGCTTGTAAGGGTAATGAGACATTCATCTTTCAGAACTGTCAAGATTAGGGAGCTCAGCTTCATAAGTTCAAATCTGCTCAGTGTGGTATACATGGAAATATATCAGGATTATTCTATTACATACATATTCCACTCAACTTATTAACTTACAAGCTCTTTTCCTATTGAGTATGACTTTTGTTAAGAGTCTTCAATACAAACCAGAAATTTAGTTATCCAACATCCCACTGTGAAATATGCGTGCCCCCAGCCCCTGGGGTGAGAAGGAAGTAATGCCACACATTCCACAAGTGGACAAATGTTATCACCTTATTTACACCGATCCATTGGCACTACGAACAGATGTCCTTAATTCTCCTGAGCAAATAGGCCCCCCACCATGGTCAAGCACTTTCCCGCATCTCCTTAGCAGATGCGTAAGGCTGCCTGCTTTCTCATTCCCTCCTTTTACCATTTTATGTTAACAATACAGCGAATACAAGTATAATGAGTCCATTCAGTCCATTTGTATTTTCAACACGTAAAGCACCTCTTCTGGTGAGTCGTCGTCCAAAGGAGCAGAGTCGGAAAGATACCTGACTTCGGCATAAAAGTTTGAACATGGGGGTAGAGGAGTGAACAAGGTTGATTAACAAGATTCCTCTTTGGCTTAGGTGAAAAGCAATGTAAAGTCCATTTCACGCATAAGCAGACAACAACGTATATTTCTAGGATGAGACCAAGGATTATCAGTGCGTCCCACATGAACCATCCCCATTGTGATCATAGCCAGCAGGTAGGACTCCATCCATATGAGTCAGATGATAGTGGGGCTGGTATCTTCCCTGCATCCTGATTCGTTTTGTTGATGACATCTGTGTCATATATAATGTCTTTAGAGAAGTCGTCTATGTAGGTGGAATATTGTGGGCCAATGACAGAACAAGCGCCTCCTTCTTTAGGAAGGAGGAAATCTAGCACTAATCAATTCTGAAGCGTCATCTGTTATTTGTTCATTAGTTTCAATGCATGGCAGTTGAGTTGGCAAGTTTTTTTATATTGTATGCAAGATCTCCTATCTGACCCAGGACCATCTCAACACCCCAGCCAGGAATAAGGCCTCCAATCGACCTAGACCACCATGTTTGTTGATGGAAGAAATCATGCAAGTCTTGTTTTGGTTTTCCTCTAATTTTTGTTCCGTAGCAATTCACATATTGATGGGCTTTCCAATCATCATCAACCTTAGGTATTTTATGGTGGATGGTAAAAAGTGGTAAGGTGTGCACTAAAGCACAATGTTCATACCAATCATTGGGTAAATATGGGTAGGCCTTGTTTTTGCATAGCCAATGAAGGCTAAACGGAGTTCCAAGGGCACACTTCTGTGAGTGAATGACGAATCCATCCAGAGCAAGGGCTGAATCTTGTAAACAATGAGTGTGTTATCAAAAGCTCGGTTACGAAGTGTATGAGTGGATGGAGAATAGGAGTACAACCAGTGTTTTTTATAATATTTTTACACAGTACTTGCTTTACTTGCCCCATGTCGTGGGTACTAGAAGTTCTTTCAATGCAATATTCTAACAGTAGGACAACATTAATGTTGTATCCTTCAGGCCTGTTAGTGCACTTCACCGGTGATGCGCTTCTTCTACTGAATGGGTTTTGTCATCACAAGTTAGGGGTTGCATAAGTGGATGAGTCTTAGTCATACATTGTACATCAGAATGATGGAAGAGTGAGCAGACAACACATGGATTGGGGTGTTTAATTTGAATAAAGAAACCATTGGCAACAGAAGGGGGATTAGGGATGCACAGTATTATTGATCTTTCTTCAACTTTCCAGCTTATCTTGTTAACTACAGTAGCTACTGATTGCAGAAGCAGTATAAAGGTATTTCTGCCAGTAGTGGTATGTTGGAAAGGAGAAGATTGCATCGAGAAGATATAGGATGACAGTCTCAGAACAATAGATGCCTTAGGGTTCTGTGATGACAGTACTATGTGTTCAAAACCACAATTCATATGGCTCCTTTTGGGAGAGGAACAGACAAACATTTCAGAGTAACAGTTTCTGGCTGATGGAGCCGATGAAGTTATGGAATCGTGCCATCTCATGACAACTGGCATAGATGTGTTATGAGGGTGACAATAATGTTGAAAGTGATGTTTGTAAGTGTAATGTGAATAGCTTAAATGAGCTTCACCTGGGCAGCTTAATTCATAGCTTCCAACAGTATTGGTACAAGTTTCACGGAGTGGACAAATTCTAATTTCAGGGGGAGCAGTGGGCAAAATAATACATTCATCGTCATCATCAGAGCATCCGGAAGCACCAATGCCATTGCCAATGTAGCCAAGATTACATTGGCATTCTACACCTAAATTGTTGGTTTTGTTTCTGCAAGTGGCATTTGGGTGACAAGTGGGACACATTAGTATTCTCATGGTATCAAGGGTTGTGCTCAGAATTGCAGTAGGGATAGCAAAATGGGTAGCGGTTAGCAGAGTGAATGTTGTTAATTTCTGCTCTTTCATGGTCGTTGGGGTTGTCATGAGTGGTAGTAACGACATCAATGATAATGATGGTGGTAGGTGATGATATGGTCGTCGGTGTAGGGGGAAGAGTCATTGATGGATATCTAACGGTCTCATTGTTTTGGCATGTGGCATCCTCTGAAGTATTGTTTAAATTGATAAAATTAATTCCTGTGACATTGTTCATACTAATAAATGTACATACAACCTTAGTCACTTCTCCATTTGATTTATTAGCATTGGCACAAGTTCCGTTCATATGGTCACGTTGGAGGTTTAGTCAGTTGGACATATTACAGTTCTTAAAATTCTTTGACGGGGTCTGGCCTGGTCCATACACCTGATGTGCCAGAATGCACTGAACTATGAGCCAAGGTTGATCCATTGGCTAAATAGTAATAAAGGTAAAATGTAAAGTCACCACCATCCCAGAGAACCATAGAGCTGCTCTCTCATTAAACAGACATGACTGGTGGTGATTTAACCTGAGGTTCACAATGTCTCAGGTAAGGGAAGAGATTAAGAAGGAGAGACCTTCACAGTAACCTCAGCTAAGATGGGAATTGAGCCCATGCTGTTAGTGTCACTCTGCATCACAACCCAGCTGTCCAGCAAACTGAGCTAACCAAAACCATGTGGTAGTAATCGTGGATAACTAAATGAATGATATATTGGCCCAAGTGTTCACAAATTATAGTTGAATACATTCTACTATATCTATTCCATTTAGCACTGTGGTAATGCGATGCATTATGGAGGGGAATGCACAGTGTGAAGACAGGTCTTTACCTTCAGAAGGACTGAGTCATGGTCACTTCTGCTAATATTGTCAATGATAGATGCATCTGCAACAGGTAGGTTGGCAAGTGTCACAGGTTGACACATAAACTTGAGCTAAGCTTGGGGTGACACATAAGTTGGTCCTAGGGCTTGATGTCATGTTGACGTCAATAAACATAGTGCTAGGAGGAGATGATGTAACACAAATAGCCTCCAATAAGGGGAACAGAATCAGTGCCAGCCCCAACATCAATGCCCTGGTGGCTTAGTTGGGAGGAGGAGGATGAAGAAAGAAGGGTGGGAACATCAGATAGTACAAGCCACTATGCAGCCATCTTCAACAACTCCACAAGCAGGCACCCTCTGCTCATGGTGAGCTCTTTGAAACCCTAGTGTACCACACACTCAGACCTCAGGGAAAAGCATCTTGCCATACATTTGAAGTAGTAGTAATGGCATGAGTGGTCAACAACCTCAGCCTTACCATATAAAAATGTCAATCATTTCAGGTTGGATGTTTCTTTTTACTTTTTTTGTTTTTATTGGAAAAGGTAACAGGACTATGGAAGCAGCAGGAGCTGTAGAAGTAATCACTCCTGTGTAGGTCTTTGGAGGTAATGTTGACATACACCCAACCCCTAATCTTTAATGATGGATTTTTTTTTGTGTTTAAATTAAAGGAAGATCTGGAAGTGGAAAAATAAAACTCTAACCACAAACCAGAAACTACCGACAGGAATGGGGCATAGAAAAATCAAGAAAGATGCATGAATAATGTTTTGAAAATGTAATCCTTTAATGGCTAAAATGATTCTGAAGTATTACTCTTTGGGTAGAGGATGGTGGTGATATCTTCACCTAAGGTAGAAGTGTCTATCCACGGGCATAGCCACCCAAAAGGTGTTTAAAGGTTGAACTTCTTTGGGTAACTCAAGTTGGCCTAGGCAATCTGATGAAGGAGCAGCGATCCTAAAGCTAATACTTCTAAATAAACCTGTTGGACTATAACCTGGTGTTGTGTGATTTTTAACTTTGTCCACCTCAGTCCAACACCAGCTCCTCCACATCATAGGCAATGAATAGGTGAGATTTCTTATTCAAAGGAATGCAGCAAACTACATTTCCTCCAAGTCTTGCATGGTAATCTTTCTCCTCCCAATCGCACTCTCAAAGTGCATTAAACACCTACCATTTGATTACAGAGAAATCCTTAAGATTTTGTCCCCTAACTCCAAGCAGTTGGAATTTCTGCTGACTCATTGTCAGAAGCAGCTCAGCAAAGCAGTGGTTGGTTCAAACTTTAGCTCCCTCCTTCTCAGTTTGTCAAGTATGCAGGTCTCAGGCATGACAGCACCAGTGAAAGGGCTTTTGGATAATGGTGCAAAACACCAGTTGCACTGGAACCTGGCAATAAATCAGAAAGCATACCATTCTCTGCAGTCATTTAGAGAAACTCACTGTTAGTTTGTTGATCATTGTCAAGAGCATGCAGACTTTTTGTATTGAAAAAGAGATACTTCATCTCCAGGTTATTCAATCTTACCTCTCTCATCCAAGCTTCCCAGTATTCCAGCTATCCCCTTCTTAAAGACAATTAATTTGCATCACCCATTTCTTTTAATCTTAACAGTGTAATTGACAAGGCATTTATACATTCTCCTCTTCTATTCAAATTCAAACATCTGATGACTTTCCAAAACTAACTTTAAAAATTCGAACATGTCCCAACCAGGAATGGATACCATTATTCCCCTCTCTTCAAAAACTCTGTCCCTCATCATATCTAAATAAATACAATGAAATACAAAGCTTTTCACTGTGCCTCAGCGCACGTGACAGTAAATTCAATTCATTTCAATTCAATTCAAATTAAAATGAACCAATGTTTTTTTTCATGTTCTCATAATTTGATATTCCGTATTCTCATCATAACACAAGCTGAATCTCCTCAAGGTCATGTACTAATTTCTTGGGCCAAGCATTCATCTTTGTAAGATCACCTGACAACCAGTGACTTACGTCAACCCATTTTATTTTAGGAAATCTCTTTTCTTTCCAATATTTCCTTGATATTCCCAAATGCATGCCTTCCTCATCAGCCAGCTCACTTCTGATAAAGGGGTGTGAGAGTGGAGTGGGTGAGGGGGTTCTGACAATTCTGAATATTTACTTAAAAGTACTGAAATTATGAAGTAATTGATCAGGTTTTGACTGCACACCACGATTAAGGTTATATCTGCTATGGTATGACAATACATATAAGGCATGAAATATTAAGTTGACTTAGTCACTGTTGAAATTGCTGATTGACCTTTGTGGGAACATTGAGGTTAACTGAATGAAAGATGATAATGGTAACTGCACTGAACAATCTGTTCATGCAGTCAAGATTAGCATGGCGCTGGAAAAGCACAGCAGGTCAGGCACATCCGAGGAGCAGGAAAATCAATGTTTCGGACAAAAGCCCTTCATCAGGAATCCTCTCACCACTCTGATCTCCAACATTTGCCGTACCAGTTCTGCCCAATCTGTTAATGCAAACAAGCACTCAATATGAATGTCATGTGTGCTGCATTTCTAAGACATAGTATTGGGAATACAATGACCAAGGGGTCAAATATTGACAAATGGGACAAGATCTATTTAGGCCATCTGGTTGGCATGGGCGAGTTGGACTGAAGAGTCTGTTTCTGTACTATATACCTCTATGACTTTGTGACTCTATATCAGATTGTAATTATAAATAATCAGATGCAGGAGCTATTCTTACCATGAATATCCCAATGAGATAAAGACCTATGACTGTCAAAACTCTGGCAGAATGAGCCTCAGTAAGGGATTCTTGGAACTTCCTCTCATCCCACTGTTATGATGCTAGCTGATGTTATTACCAGCCAAGTTATATCCCAGACAGGAATCTAGCTGTTAAAATTAAAACTTAATTTATCAAAAATAGTCTAACTGAAACTAAAGCACACAGTGCTATAGATTTTGCTTTATCAATGGAACAGAAATTTGTTAACAACAGAAGTGAAGATAAAAGAACAATCCCAGACATTTATAAATTGATGAATTGATACCTTTTACACAGTAGAGAGTGTGGTGCTGGAAAATTACAGCAGGCCAGGCAGCATCCAAGGAGCAGGAAAAATCAACGTTTTGGGCAAAAGCCCTTCATTGGGGATTTTACACAGTGCTCAAGCCACATCTTTGTACAGTACCTTGAACTCCACTCATACAAGATTCACTAGAATCACTGTATTTAATACCTCAATAGGCTTAGGTCAATTGTGACTTCAACCTGTAGATTAGTACTGCCGATAGTTTCTTCCTAGATCCATTATACAATTGCTTAAATGTATTCAGCTTTAATTAATATCTTCAAGGTTTAATCCCAAAAAAGCTGATTTGGGATAGCACTAGCTCTTTACTCTAAAGATAACCTAGTACACTATAAATTCGACATTTTTCAGGTCACCACTCAATACAACCATCCAATTCCAAGAACTTCACAGGATTGCTCCAAACGCAAAGTGAAAACTGCAATAAATCACCCCTAAGTTGTGGGGCTTCTCTTAAACCTCACTGACCTTTTAAATTGGAGCTTGTTTACCTTGTTGATCCTACAACTTTATCAAGGTAAACAAGAACCCATCAACTCCAAAGCTAGTCCTCAAAAATTGTATTTAAAATAAATCATCTTGGCAACAGAAATGCTTATAAGTTAATCATTAACTAGAGATACAGCAAACCCACCAGTTACTAACTCTAAAATCAGATACCTAAACTTACAGTAATTAATCTTAAAATATATTATATATGTCATAGCTTTCAATTACACCACAGTCATCAATAATCTCAGCAGAATGAGAAACAGAGACACTTGGTGATGTTTAACAGAACAAAAAGTAGAATGATAGGCTTCACTGGCAGTTTTGTACTAGTCAAAAAGGGCATTTTCCATCAGTTGTCCACCATGCAGGAAATAACAAATCTATGTCTACCACAGGGTCAGTACTTTTTTTCAGAGGGGTATAAAAAAGTGGGCCTTTCTTTGTTCCTTGTTGTACAGCTGAACCATTGCTCAATATATTAAAAGCAACAGGTTTTCCCCTGGGAATCTGACCAGTGCTCTGGGTTTGAACTGACACTAGAAGGGACTGGGTGAGCTGCGTAGGAGAAAAGCTTGCATGTTGTCAGTGTAGTGACCTCAAAGAATATGAGTTCCCTGATTAAGGTTGTTAACCTGATCCTCTGGCTGACAGATATAAACAGGAGTGTCAGAGGTTCTGCTCACTCTCAGAGCTGGTGCTGAAGGACTGTCCACTTGTAAATAAAGAGTGACTGAGTGATGAGATACTGGCCTCTATGGAGTTATTTCAAAGACAAAGAGAAAAAAGCATGGTCCTGAAGAAATTTGTTCACAACATTTGTCATGGAGTTAGGGTAAGCACTTCTGGCATCATGCTGTTATTTGGTAGGCTTGATTCATTTAATGCTGCCATTGAAGACTGGGCTCAGTATGTGGAAAGAATGCAATAATTCTTTCTGGACAAATGACAATGGGGCAGATGAAAAGCTATAAGTACTTCCCATGACAGCTTGTGCTCCCATAGATTTTTGGTTATTAGGAGTCTGACTTTCCCTGAGGCACCAGATACTAAAACATTTTAAGAGTTGACAGATTTAGTTAGGAATATTATGGCCACAAGCCTCTCTGGATGTGGCCACCCTTGCCAATCCAACTGAATTTGTGGAACACCACTTGAGTAAAAACAATTGTATAGTCTCACTCAGGACATATCTTGAACAGACGGACTCTAGGTCAGCTCACAACAAAACTCCCAAACAAAGCCAAGCCTCGGCCAGAAGGTTAAAATTTTCTTCAGGCTCTGGGCCGGAAAACCATTGTAGTTCCTGACAGTATGCAGACTCAAGATAGCAAAGAAAGTCCCACTAAACCAAAATTGAGTAAGGGAACTGATAAGCCAGTATCCAGGGGAGTACATGCCCTGGAAAGCCCACTTACATCTGGCTTGGAACAGTTAAACTGCTCAGCAATGTCCAAATCCAAACCAATCAAAATACATGTCTGTTTAAATCATCAACCAGTCTTCATAGAGATCGATACCAGCATGAACTTTTCTGTGATCTCAGAACCTGTCTTTAATGAAACTCGTTCTGGACTCCAAATCTTAAGTTTGCACAAGATGTCGGCCAAACTGACACCACATACTGGGAACCTTTACAGATTAAGATTGCAACTTTGGTTCTGGTCTCTTAAAAGAAGCAGCTGGTTCATTTACCAATGACTATAGTAAAAGGCTTGGGCCCAAGCCTGCTAGGAAGGAATTGGTTGAGAAAGATTTATCTTGACTGGCTCAACATTTTTTGATTAGAAAATAGCTACATGAGTGAAGTCCTAATTAAATACCTGGAACATCTAGGGATTGTCAAAGAAGCCTAAGCCCCCTTGCGTGTTGACCAGCAAGCAATTCCATGATTCTGCAAGGCCCGCTCAGTATCATTTGCCTTACGGGCAAAAGTAGAGGCAGAAATCAGAAGACTGGAAAGTGAAGGAATTATCAGACCAGGATAGTTTTTGGAATAGGCAGCACCAGTTGTACCGATTGTGAAGCCAAACGGATCGAACTTTGTGGGAATTTTAAACAAATGGTAACTGGATAAAAACCCAATTCCTTGCATAAAGAATTAGATGCAAAGCTGGTAGGGGGGGTGCAGTCCTTCATGAAGCTGATCACAAGTCGTGCATATTTGCAATTGTGATTAGATGAGGATTCCCAAATGTATGCTACAGTTAATACACATGATGGGTTGTACCAATATACAAGACTGCCATGTGGGGTCTCATCAGCCTGTGCACTGTTTCAGCGAACGATGGAGAGCATTTTACAAGGTCTATCCCCAGGCACCATTTATCTAGGTGACATTCTAATAACAGAGAAGACCAATAAGAGGCATCTGAAGACTTGGACATTGTACTTAAATGTTTCTCCAAGTTGGGCACACACCTTAGAATGGAACATCTTGTGTTCCAGTCACCCCAAGTGACCTTCCTAGCTATAGAATTGACAAGACTGGGTTCCACCCACTGGAAGATAAAGTTAGGGCAATCAAAGCTGCCCCAGCTCACACATCATTATCAGGTCTTAGGTCTTCCCTTGGGCTGGTGAATTATTATGGAAAGTTCATACTTACCCTGGCCCCCTTCTTGGCACCTTTGCATTAACTCGTAAAAAACGCTAGCCTTGGAAATGGCCATGCAGCTAAGCCATAGCTGTCAGAGAGATAAGGAAACAGCTATCACCAGGTATACTATGATCCCAGGCAAGATATGTTATTGACATGTAATGTCTTGTCACACAGCAGGAGAGGAGTTGATCTAATGGAGATGCATGGTCAATCGCCTATGCATCCAGGACTTTGGCTAATGCAAAGCAGAAATACACCTAGATAGAGAAGGAAAGTTTGGCGGTCATGTTTGGATTCAGGAAGTTCCACCTAAAACCTTTACAAACCTAAATTTGAAGCGATGACTAACCACAAACCCCTGCGCCGTCTACTTAAAGAGGCTGCTCAAAGCTTCAGGCCAAAATCAGTGGTAGAATGTATTATTAAGGGCATATAATTACAATTTGAAGCCTTTTTGAAATTGGAGTCCCTTTATCACATTAAAATGGCTATTATTATGTGGAGGAAGAGTGATTATCCCGAAGAAAATGTCACCATAGGAACTGGCTGAACTCAACCAGGGCCATCCAGATGTTTTCAAAATGAAGATATTGGCAAGAAATTATGCCTGGTTGCCAGAGTTGGGTGCAGACATAGCTGCATTGGCCATGTAGTCTTCAGAATGCCAACAAATAAATTACCTCCAGCAGCTCCCCCACATTCATAAACCCTGGACTCAATCACACATCGACTACGCAGATTCTTTCATTAGCTCAATGTTTTTAGTCATTGTGGACACCCACTCAAAGTGGCTGGGTGTGCATAAAGTTCATTCATCAAGCATGGAAATGACAATGGAAAGTTTCTGTGCATCTTTTACAATACGTGGACTCCAAGAAGTATTGGTCACAGATAATGGGCCATGATTATCAACATGGAATTTGGTTATTTCTGAAAGTCGAATGGTAGTTGACATATAAGGACATCTCCATACCATCCATCATCCAATGATCTGGCAGAAAGAGCAGTCCAAACATTGAAGGCAGGCTTAAAGAAACAGCTGAAAATGTGTTGCTGGAAAAGCGCAGCAGGTCAGGCAGCATCCAAGGAGAAGGAGAATCGACGTTTCGGGCATGAGCCCTTCTTCAGGAATGCCTTCTCCTTGGATGCTGCCTGACCTGCTGTGCTTTTCCAGTAACACATTTTCAGCTCTGATCTCCAGCAACTGCAGTCCTCACTTTCTCCTTAAGGAAACAGCCTACAGCTTCACTCGACACCAAACCATCCTGGTTCCTATTTGATTTATAGGGCTACCTCTCATGTAAATCCAGGGATAGCTCCAGCAGAGTTGCTAATGGGGAAAAGACTCATCATCAGGTTAACTCTGATCTTTCCAGATCTGGTTAGGAGGGTGAAACAACATCAGGAATGGCAATGCCAGGTATAAGACTGCTAAGTGAAAGATGCAGTTTACTTCATTGGTTGGTGTTTGGTGTAGGAGCAATAGGATTGGCCCTGCATGAGTAAGAAGCATGGTTGACATGAGGTCAGGTCCATTGATGTATAAGGTTTGGGTATGTGCAATAGCTCTGAATAAGCACATGGACCCTATGAAAACTGCAAGCCCCCAGATGGTACAGGAACAAAACGTGCCCATCTCTACAATTGCCTTTCCGAATGTTCTGAAACTTGTGGTTCTCCCTCTCCATCAAGTCTTGCAGATACCTCAGAATCTGAGATGGCTATGGTGGATATCACTACCTGGATGCCTTTGTCACCTGAAGAAAGGAATGAATTTCTTCTGAAATGTTCCAGGCACATGAGGTGAGCTATTGCGAATTACATGCTTCCCAAATCAGAGACGGAGATGGGGGAACCTGAGCTGGTGCTAAAACACCCCAGGAGGTGCTTTACAAAAAGAAGAACCAGCCTACTTCCTCAGACTCAGAGAAGGAGAGTTGCAGGGATTGTAACAAGATCAGCCAGGTAGACCTAATAGAATATGAGTTCCCTGATTGAGGCTGTTATTCTGGTCCAATCAGGGAGCCTGGCTGAAAGATAGAAAAAGGAGTGTCAGATATCCCGTCCAGAGATGGCTTTAGGAAGCTGGATCAATGTCAAGGACTCTCCACATGTAAATAAAGGGTGACGTGGCAACAGGATATTGGCCTCTGTGCAGTTATTTCAGTCGGATAATTCTTTGGTTTTCAGGTTGACTTAAAGTAGAGAGCATGAGGGGAAGGACCACTTTTCTGTGGTTAAGTAAAAGCCTGAGTGAGACAGAGAAACCCATTTCTTGACTGTCAGGTAATGATTTGAAGGGCAAGGCTGGAGACTGTGTAAAAGATTCAACTTTGTGGGTATCATCCAGGCATTGTATGTGTAAATATTATCTGATAGTACAAAATAAGCCACAACAGTTTTGGGAGGATTCAGTTTCTGTGGGTTATTTATAAAATAAGAACACAGTTGAATTGAAAGATGTTAGTTTGTAAGTTTGGCTTTTTACTGATAACACCATGCAGGAACTATCCACCTGTTTGTCATTTGTGATTTGGGAGCATTATTCAATAAAGTTAGCTTGAGAACTTTGTAAACTTATACCATTTCAGTCTCATCAATTATTCCATTCATGTCTGAACTCTCACAACAACAGTTCATATGTTGCAAGAGGTGAAATTCCAGCATGATGTATTAATAATGGCTCAGGAGAGTTTATTCAGAATCTAGCTGAGACATACAGACTAAGTACATCTCCACCTCTATTAAATTAGCTAATTTTATTTTAGTTGGTGATGGGGCAAATAGGATTCACTTCAGTTTCCAGGTTTTTGGAAAAGAAAATTCAGCTAAGATTCTGTACAGCTGGAAGCATGTGATTTTTGGATGAGCGAACAATCGATTTTGGCTGTCATTCTACTCATGGGTGAATAGCTGTCACACTCGCAGTCGGTCGGGGTACACAAAAATAAGTGTCATGGGGCGAGAAATCGAAGATCTATCAGCACCTGTGGAATCACACCACAGCATGAAGTTAATACCACCAGGAAATGACAAAAGTGAGAGAAACTTTGAGAGAAAATGTAAGGGAAATTTGGGACCATGCATATATTTTTATAAGAATATTGCAATGTCTTTCATGTTGTAGATATCATTAATAATAAAATGTAATAGCAAGATGTCATGTTTGTACAACTCCCCAATGCATTTCACGTGCCATAAACTTTCCCCAAGGCATGCCGAGACATGGTGGATGATACATTAAGGCCCAGCCTTTTAGTCCATCACTTCTGTTTCAAAGCAGTAGCAAGAGATGAGCAGAATTTAACAATGTCACCTTCTGGAGAGAACACAACTGAGGAAAGAAATACAGGAACAGAGTAAAGTTATGGGTGGATTAGTTTGTCAGAATTTGATTTTGGAGACCATGTGTATTTAACTAATATTAAGGGATATCTGTTTTTGCATACAATCCTGAACAACCTCCTGTTAGAAATTTCAGGCTCTTTATCAGTATTGGTATAACTTAGTGGCTGTACTAAACTGTCTGGGAGGTGTACACTTTATTAAATGTAATTAGAATTATTTAAAACACTATAATAATGGCAGGGCAGGTGATGTACTGTGACTGCAGGATGTAAAACCTGGGGATGCATGTCAGATCTGGGAAGCTAGTGTCTTAGCTGCAGGCCACTGAGTGCAAGTGCTGTGGTACATCAGGGAGGAGGAAAGTCATTTTACTTTGTTCCTTTAATACTTTAATCTAGGAGGCATAGAATAAGACCATCAGAGTTGGCCAGTGATTATGGGATTTAAGGATGTGACTGTCTGTCAGGCATTCAAGGACTTCCAGAAGATAGCAGAGCAGGGTCCTCAGCTTTTGCTATTTTTGGATAAGAGTGAGGGCTGTAACCTGCATGAGATAAACTGACCATGACACTGTGGTAGAGGAACCCACTCAAGTGATGGGGACAAAATTGAGTGTTAACGGGTAACTATGGTAAGGGAGATTCAGACAGTTTTCTGCAGCACAGAGCATGAGATCAGATAACTGTGTTGTCTGCCAAGTGTCAGGTGTAAAGATTTCTGCTCTGGGCTCTCTAGGAAGGGAAGGATTTGGAAGATCTTTGTCTACAATGGTAACAATGACATATTTAGAACTAGGAAAAAGGGTCCTGTGGAAACTAAACTAAAAAAACCTGAATGATAATTTATGAATTTCAACCTGAATGACATACAAATTAGTACAAAGCAAATGAGATTTGAGAATGAATGTATGATTCAAAGACAGGAGTGGCAATTGTTCGTTCCAATTCATGGTCCACTTGTGCCAGCACTGGGAATGTAGAATCTGTACATTGGGATGGTCCACACCCGAACGTGTTGGAGGGTTTGAACTGTCGGGAGAGGCTGAACAGGCTGGGGCTCTTTTCCCTGCAGCCTTGGAGGCTTAGGGATGATCTCATTGAGGTTTATAAAATCATGAGGGGCAAGGATAGGATAAATAGACAAGGTCTTTTCCCTGGTGTGGGGGAGTCCAAAACTGGCGAGCATAGGTTTAGAGTGAAAAGGGCAAGATTTAAAAGGGACCTATGGGGATTTTTTTTCATAGAGAGGATGGTGTGTGTGTATGGAATGAGCTGCCAGAGGAAGTGGTGAAGGCTATTACAATTACATTTAAAAGGCATCTGGATGGGTATATGAATAGGAAGGATTTGGAGAGATATGGGCCAGGTGCTGGCAAATGTGACCAAATTAATTTAGGATATCTGGTCAGTACGGTCAAGTTGGACTAAAGGGTCTGTTTCCGTTCTGTAACTCCCTATGACTCTTTGACTCTATGATGCTCTGGTGAGCTGCATAACTAGGAAGGTCATGAGGGTCTTACACTAAACGAGGTGGGGTTATAAGTGAACAAGCTTGGTAGATAGAACAAATCAAAGGTTGTAGTTGAGAGAGGACAGTAAAATAGCCACATGGAGAATTAAAGTCAGATTATGGCAGGAAGGGTTGGAGAGAAAAAAATACACTGACAGGCAAGACTAGTTGGTAAAAAAGTTAAAAACAATAAGAAGAAAAGACAAACCTAAGGGCGATATCTGAATGTGCGTAGCATTCATAAAGTAGATGAATTGATCATACACTTTGAAGTAAATAAATATAATCTGATAGCCATTAAAGTGATGTGGCTGTAGAATAAAAAGGCTGTGATCTTGAGCATTGAGGAGGGATATGATATTCAAGAAGAAGGTAGGTAAAAGTGGAGGGGTCACATTACTAATCAAAGATGGCCTTGGTATATCATAATCGTACAGCATGGAAAAACGTACTTCAGTCCCACTCGTCCACACCGACCAGATGTCCCAATCTGATTTAGTCCCATTTATCATTATTTGGCTCATTTCCTCCAAACCTTCCTATTCAGATATCCATCCAGATGCCTTTTTTGTTGTAATTGCCTCCGCCTCTTCCTCCGGCAGCTCAATGCACACACGCACCACCTTCTGCACGAAAGAAGATACTACTCAGTTCACTTTTAAATCTTTCCCCTCTCACCTTAAACTTATGCCCTTTAGCTTTGGACTCCTCCACCCTAGGAAAAAGAACCTTGGCTAATGACCATATCCACAGACTTCATGAGTTAGAAACCTCTATAAGGTGACCCCTCAGCTCCAGGGAAAAAGGCCCCAGCCTATTCAGCCATTCCCTACAACTCAAACCATCCAGTCCTCGGAACATCCTTGTAAATCTTGTCTAAATTCTTTTAAGTTTAACAATATCCTTCTTATAGAAAGGAACCAGAATTGTATGCAATCTTCTCAAAGTGGCCCCAACATCAAAATAGGTTTGGAATAGTATTAATAGGTGCCAGGGACTTTGCCCCACCCATTGGACTTTCACCATCAGTCTGAAAAGACCAGTGTCATCCAAGATGGTGGTGGAGTAGGACTCCTGAGTCAGACCTTCTCCACTCCGTCTATTTCTATTCTTCTTTTATTCTCTTTTCATTTTTTTTCCCTTATCGTTATCTTCCATCCTCGGACAGCATCAGTGCCAGTGAGTTGAGCCAGCAAGGCCAAGATCTGTAACCCAGTGCAGACTCCTGATCTCAAGGCAAAGCCCAGCCGAGACTTCCTCCCGGCCTCAAGGTGTAACCCAAACCGGACTCCCGGTCTCAAGGCAAGGCCCAGCCCGCACTTCCGGTCTTGAGGTAAGGCCCAACTCAGACTCCCAGTCTTGAGGCAAGGCCCAACCCAGACTCCCGGACTCAAGGCAAAGCCCAGCCCGCACACCCAGTCTTGAGGCAAGGCCCAACTCAGGCACCCAGTCTCGAGGCAAGGCCCAACACAGACTCCCAGTATTGAGGCAAGGCCCAGCCCGGACTTCCAGTCTCGAGGCAAGGCCCAACCCAGAATCCCAGTCTCGAGGCAAGGCCCAGCCCAAACACCCAGTCTCAAGGCAAGGCCCAACCCAGACTCACAGTCTTGAGGCAGGGCCCAGCCCACACTCCCAGTCTTGAGGCAAGGCCCAGCCTGCACTCCCAGTCTCGAGGCAAGCCCCAGCCCAGACCCCCAGTCTCGAGACAAGGCCCAACTCAAACTCACAGTCTCGAGGCAAGGCCCAGCCCACATTCCCAGTCCTGAGGCGAGGCCCAGCATGCACTCCCAGTGTCAAGGTAAGGCCCAGCCCAGACTTCCAGTCTCGAGGCAAGGCCCAACCCAGACTCACAGTCTTGAGGCAAGGCCCAGCCCGGACTCCCAGTCTCGAGGCAAGGCCCAACCCAGACTCACAGTCTCGAGGCAAGGCCCAACCCAGACTCCCAGTCTTGAGGCAAGGCCCAACCCGCACTCCCAGTCTCGAGACAGTGCCCAACCCAGACTCCTGGTCTCGAGGCAAGGCCCAGCCCAGACTCACAGTCTTGAAGCAAGGCCCAGCCCAGACTCCCGGTTTCGAGGCAAGGCCCACCCCAGACTCCCAGTCTCAGGGCAAGGCCCAACCCAGACTCCCGGTCTCGAGGCAAGGCCCAGCCCAGACTCCCTGTCTCGAGGCAAGGCCCAACCCAGACTCACAGTCTCGAGGCAAGGCCCAGCCCAGACTCCCAGTCTCAAGGCAAGGCCCAATCCAGACTCCCCTCTCGAGGCAAAGCCCAACCCAGACTCCCGGTCTCGAGGCAAGGCCCAGCCCAGACTCCCATCTAGAGGCAAGGCCCAACCTGGACTCATGGATTTGAGGTGAAGCCCGGCCCCGACTCCCTCCCAGTCTCAAGGTATAACCTAAGCCAGACTCCCAGTCTGAAGGTGAAGCCTAGCCTGGACTCCCAGTCTCAAGGTGAAGCCCAGCCTGGACTCCCAGTCTCAAGGCAAGGCCCAGCCCAACCCCCAGTCTCGAGGTTAAACACAGCCTGGGCTCCCAGTCTCAAGGCAAGGCCCAGCCAGAACTCCCAATCTCGTGGTTCAGCCTAGTCTGGACACATCTGTTTCATCTGCTTTCATTTTTATTCTCTCCTTCTATGCTCTAGAAGGAGTGTAATGCTAAACTTTTAACTTCATTTCTTGATTTTTCTAACATACTTAAGATTTTGCTCCTTGGCATCTTTGTACTTCAGATGGCACTGAAAATGATTATTTTGTACACTTTTCACTGTACTCATGTATCCCTGTACTTGAGGACATGTGACAATAAAGTTAGTTCTAATTCTAATTTCATCCATATTTCTTTTTTCAAACAAATCCAAAACCTTGTCCAGTTGATGTTGTAGCCTGTAAATTAAGTTTCTATTTATTAACATCTCTTTAATGACAAGCTCATCAGAATTCTATGTCTTTACGATCAAATTAAAGAAATTCTGGAGGTCGAAGCAGTATAAAATAACCTCGGGAAATGGTAATAAAAGTCTTAAAAGCTATAAGTCTATATTTCAGAATATCAATGATAAAAGACAAAGTAGTGTTTGAAATACTTGTGTAATGGGGAGTAGGAAGTACGGCTATTGAAATTGGTCTTCTCTTTTAATAGTCCCTTTACACTAGGGACAGAAAAACAACACGAGTACAGAACTGAATTGGATTTCTTTATCCTCCTCTTCCCCAAAAAGCCGCCTATAGTATTCTGATGAAAGCAGCATCTTATCAAGTATCTGTTCCCAAAGGAATAAATCTAATTAAGCTACAGCAGGAAGTGAGAGGATTCCTCATAATCCATGTAGTCCTGAAGAAAGGCTTATGCCCGAAACGTCGATTCTTCTGTTCCTTTGATGCTGCCTGACCTGCCGCGCTTTTCCAGCAATACATTTTTAAGTCTGCCACTCAAGTCAGCAGATTCATGTGTTCAAGAGCAGAATGTGTTGCTAACCCAAGTGATAATTGTCCCTTGTCAGACAAAGTTCAAGCTTAGAATCAATGTGTGCAAAGAACAAACAGAAATGCTGTTTTGGGAATAAGAAAACCTTCATAAGGTTAGTTTGGGAATCAAAATATTACTATGCATTCAGAAAATCTGCCTTTGTACAAGTGGTCGCATTACCTAAGCGAAAATGTGCATCAATCAGATTTAATGTTTTGTTTTAAATATGTTGTGTAATGATTGTAGTTTTTCTTTGGTCTGATTAAGATTAATATTGCAATCATTATTAGTTGCAAGAGGCTTGGCTGGTTAGTTCAGCTGGCTAGGCCGATAACACATGGGTCAGATGAGCCACTATAAGTATGGTGTGATCACATGGAGCCTGCCTGCACATCCCACCCACATTGAAAAAGGTAAATTGACCACTAAAGCTTCTCTTCTGGAGGCTAACTGAAAGTGTTTCAAGAAGCTATCGAATTTGGGACCTTATTGATAAACTATTGATCAGTTTGACGAATGTCAGTTCCATGCTGAAAAACATGTTGCTGGAAAAGCGCAACATGTCAGGCAGCATCCAAGGAGCAGGAGAATCAATGTTTCTTCTTCTGAAGAAGGGTTTATGCCCAAAACGTCGATTCTCCTGCTCCTTGGAAGCTGCCTGACCTGCTGCGCTTTTCCAGCAACACATTTTTCAGCTCGGATCTCCAGCATCTGCAGTCATCACTTTCTCCTAATGTCAGTTCCATTTCTATCTCATCTTCACTAAGAAAGAAATGCTGGAATGTTCCTTTCTTTTAATATTCATTTGTGGAATGTGAGCATCGCTGGTAAGGACAACATTTGTTGTCCATCCCTGCTTGTAATTTTGCTGCAGTCCATGTGGTGAAGTTGCACTCACAGTGCTGTTTGTGAGGGAATTCTCGAATTTTGACTCTGTTACAGTCAAAGAACGATCAAATAGCTCCAAGGAAAGATGAGCGGAAATTTGCCAAGTGCTGGTATTCCCATGCTGCCCTTGTAGGTTGCAGGTTTGGAAGGTGCTGTTGAAAGAGCACTGATATTCTGAAATGTAGATTTATAGCTTTTGTTACCATTTCCCTAGGCTTTTTCTGTGCACTGGTGGCAATAAGAGGGAATGTTTAAAGTGATGGACAGCATGCTGATTTTAAAGATGGGTTTTCTTGTGGATGGTAGTGAAGTTTCTGAGAGTATCTGAATCTACATTCATTCAGTCAAGCATAATCTATTCTGAGTTTGTGATTTTTACACTCAAGAGGTGAATTACTTGCTGCTGTGTACCCAGCCTCCAACCTGCATATTTATCACACTTTTTCTAGTTGCTCCTGATATTGAGTCTACAGGGAGGTGGTATACCAGACACTGAAGTGCATTTTGCTGACTTGAAGCCATTTGCACAAACTAGTTGCTCCCATACATGGGTACACTGATTGTCTAATAGAATGTACAGAGTTCATGCAGCAGGAACGGGAGCTTGAAGTGCAAAGAAGGCCATAATTTGGTTACTTCATTTTGTCAGGATTATTAAGTGAAGAATGAATTCAAGTATAAAACTATAAACTTAACTCCAATAAAATTAATTCAAACTCCCCATTTACTAGCATTCCCATTTTCACCAACAGATTTAGAATAGTATTAATAATTGTCAGGGACATTGCCCCACTCTTTAAAATTTCTCCTTCAGGCTGGGATTAGTGAGACCGCTGCCATGGAATCTGAGATAGAGCTGTAAATGCTGGCATCACCAAGTTCCTGACAAGCTGAAAGTCAATGTGAGACTTACTTATATAACTCTGTAGATTAATTTAACCATTTTGTTTGATATATATTAAAATTAAAGCTATTATTAATTTATATGTTAAGTATTTTAAACCAATAAATTAGCTATACACTAAAGAACACCTCTCTTATTGTAATTATTTTGATCAGACCTTAACCAGACTTTCAACCTGACAATACAGTATAAATGATTTAAGTGCTGCACTTTCTAATGACCAGTTTCAATTACACATAAACAATCTACCTGGGTCATGCCAGACATCCAAGTTCTTTAGTTACAAACTTCAAACTTGTCAAGTCCAAATTGGCTCCTGAACTTTATACCGTAATGGGAATATTTTCCAAGGAGAATTGTAATTAACTAAGAGCCCAGAGAGAAGAATTCTACAGCTTCTGAAGTTGTTCCTTTGAACAGGTCTAGTACAGAAGATGAGAGTGTGTTCAGTTTTCCACAGTAGTCCGTTCTACTTTAATGCAATTGAAGAAAAGCTATCATCTGTAAAAGGAATTCTTTGATCAACTTATTAAGTGATGTTCTTACACGCCTCTGGAACAACTGGGATTTGAACCAGGTCTACTGGCCTAGAGGTAGGAACACTATTACACCACAAGAGCCCCTCTGATTTAAATATATATCCCCTTTACAATGAACAGCAGACGATACAAGTTCATCCATTTATTTAGGTGAGTTAAGTTAAAATTAAAGTTTTAATGTTTTATTAGCCTTAAGCCAATATCAAGGCTACTAAAGCTATCGCTGAAATAAACAAAATGAATCTATCATTCTCCATGAAGATTAAAGAATTATATCTTATGTTAATTATATCTAGCTTCAAACCTGAATATGCAACATTCATATAAAGCATACTTTATGTACTAAAATTAACACATTTCAGATAAAATGTTACCATGGATTAGAATTCAGAACTTCAAAGCTCACACACTTAAGCCATGTGGCAAACTATTAATTGCCTTCTGGACTTCTGCTCAATTGCAGGCATGGTGACATGCTGTTAGTCAAACTGCAGAAAGATTGTTGTATTGCAATATGGTGATTAACTGAATATTTCACTTCAAACCTTTACTGTTTTAATGAAATTAATCAGCAATTCCATTGTCAAAGTGATGAAAATATTCAATTTGTGAAATTTTATAAAGTCAGAGAATGCCACGTTTCTAATGAAATCTTGAGGCATTTATATTGCTTTATAAATATTTTACAAGAGTATTTATTGAGTTATTGCATAGCAAGTCAGTGATTCTCTCTTACTCTCTCTCTTACACACACACAGTCTCTCTTGTATGAGAGAAGGGTTTCTCTCTTCATCCTTTCTTTTCTTTCTATATATTTCTAATGGGTAATATGTCTGGTTCATCCATTACACCGGTATGAAATTAGCCTATGTGGACTTACCCCTTATATCTTGCAACAGTTCAACATTAAAATGTAAGACCATAAATATAGGGACATTCAGCCATCAAATCTGCTGTGCCACTCAATGATTCATAGCTGATCTGATAATCCTGAATTCCACTTTTCTGCCTTCTCTCCCCATAACGGTTGATTCCATTACTGATTACAAATCTGTAAATCATAACTAGAAATGTACTTTACAACCCACCCTCAACAGCACTTTGAGATAAAGAATTGTGCAGATTCATTTTCCTCATAAGTGAAATTCTTCTTCAATTCTATATTAACTAGGTTATCTTTTAATTAGGTATTACACTTTCTAGTCTGAGGCTGAAACAAGGAGAACATTCATGAATCAGTCCCTTTTATCCCAACATCCCATCTTCTATGACTTAGCTAGAAATCTATCCTTGTTAATATACTACTCCTGACATGATCGATTCTTATTTTATTAAGTAGGCTAATATGAGGTATCTATCAAACAACTTACAGAAATTCAAATATATCTTATCAATTGATTCCCCTTTATCTATCCTGCTTGTTACCTGTTCAAAGAATTCTAATGAATTTGTTAAGCATGATTTCTCCTTCATGAAGACATGGCAACTCTACCTGATAATATTATGTATTTCTAAATGCTTTGCTATTATGACATTATAATATATTTTAACATTTTGCCAATATCAGATCTCCTTTTTGTCATCTTTAGTTCGCTTTTAAAACGTTCCCAGACCTGTGGTTTTTTTTTTCAATTCTATACCATTTTAACTTCCCTGGTTAACTTTCTCCTTCTTAGAATCCTTCTTTCTGACTGGATAATTTTATTATCTGTTATGATGTATTTTCTTAAATGGTCATCATTGTTCTTCAAGCAGCACTGCTGCTGAACTCCTTTCCCATTCCACTCCAGCCAGCTCCTTAACATTCTTTAAATAGATTATAACGATAGGTCGTGAAAGACTACTTATCCTCCCAACTCAACCTGCTTTTCCTACCTGTTTCTATTTGACTCTGGTTTAATCTGATTTAAAATATATAACTAAATTAGGATGAGGAAATGCAATCTTTACAACAACCTCTGTCTGCTAAGTGCATATCCAGCACTGCTCCTGTGGCACAATGGTAGTTCCCTAACCTCTTGATCAGAAGCTATTGGTTCAAGATCCACCTGCTCCAAGGGAATGCTAAAGCATGCCTGAATATGTTGACTAAATGTATCTATACAGATGCATTTGTGTTTATTTACAAGGTAAAGTGTATTTTTTGTCAATGAAAGCTGGCGAAATGATTATAGCATTTTCGCTTCCTTGCAATGCACAGAGCAATTTCCATGTTTCTGACAATTCAAGGAGATAATTTTATAAATCAATGGTTCTTGTAGAAATGAAAAGCACATATTATATTTCCCCAAATAGGGGAAGTGAAGGACCAAAGAGGGTCTCATGACAGACTGGTAAATCAAGTTAAGATACAGAACCAACTAAGTAGTTACACTGCACATCAGTATGACCTAGTCTTTGTGCACTATAAAAATGGTGCAAGCATTGACAGCCCAACAGGCTAGTTACCACACAGTTTAGGTTTAGGTTTTATTGCCATGTTTACTCAAGTACCCGGTGCAAGAGTACAATGAAAAGTGTACAACATCGCCACACATAGCACCAGCATAGGTACAAAGTATCTACATACACAAATGAAGAAACAAATGAAAAAGTTCAGCACTACAATCTTAGTGTAAAAGTAGAAATGGAAAGAAATAAAGTTTAAAAAGTCAAACATTACAGTCTTTTCTTGTGCTATTAGCCTGCAGAAGCTCAAAGCTGGGCTTCCCCAAGAGGGCTTGCTTTTCTCTGCACTGGGTGTGCTTTCACCTGTGCAAGGCTAAGACCCACCTGTGTTTGGTAGCTACCTTTGCCACCACTGACCTCCATGGGGCATGCCAGGCTTCACCGCTCCCAATAGTTTGGCCTTGACCGCTGCTTTGCTGCCACCTTTCACTGCCTCATCGCTGACCGCTGCTGCTGCCATCCTTCACCAGCGGCCACCACCTCACCACGACCCAGCCATCAAGGTTCTCCAGCTGCTGTCACCATCACTGCATTCACGCCCAAGCTCCAAGGACTAAAGAACTAAAGGAAAAAAAGTGAGAAAAGAAGAACAGGAAAGAAAGAAAAGTGGTCGGAGCAGATTGGCTCAGGTGAGGAGCCCTACTCCACTGCCATCTTGCCCAGAAATGGTTTAAGGTGAGAGGGGATGTTACACGGAGTTTACACAGATTAAACACCAACTGTATTGGAATAGAATATGTTGTACAAAACGAGCATGAAATTATCTTTGTCAATTTAAAGAAAATTGTGAGAAAACAAATGAAGAAGGTGGTATGTTAAAATTTAGGATGAACATCTGCCACAGCATTGTCATATTGTGCTCTGTATACCACCCAGTGGCAGCTAATGTTTGGGTTAGTTCACTGCTCCTCGGATGCTGCCTGAACTGCTGTGCTTTTCCAGCCCCACTAATCCACAATCTGGCTTCCAGCATCTGCAGTCATTGTTTTTACTTAGTTCACTGCTACCAATCCTCCTTTCTGTGCTGAGTCAAAAGACTTATCTAATTATCAGTGAGGAAGGATCGGTCACCAGAGAATCTTAACAAGACAAGGCTTTAGTTTTACATAAGAAAGTGTAGGTTGTTGTATGATAACAATAGGCACAATTAACATTAACCAGTTAGACACAGTTGCAACTATTAGGATACAGGTATCTGCTGCCTGACTGCATTAGGACTTCATGCAAGAATAACTGGTTTGCCAGCCAAAGAATGTGTAGCATCAAGTTGAGAAGAGCTAATAAAACTTCAGCATTAACTCTTTCATAACCCCTATCTTAAATGAGGAAATTTCAGCAAGTGTGAAGTCAAATGTTAAAAACATTTCGAACAAACCTAAGCTTCAGATGCATTTTTAAAAGTCCTACTAATTGCCAAAGAGTGAAACCCATGCAATAAGTGGACTTGAAATTATCGTGGAAGGATTATTCAGTTGTGGGAGCGATGTTTTGGACAGCAAACATGAAAGTTCAGGTTTCTCAAATGAAAGTTTGACTTCACATTATGCTTCTTTTAACCTTTATACCTTTGCCATCCAAGAATCATCTTGTTTGACAGGTTTGATTTCCAATTGGGCAGGAACAGGCTGCCAGACCAGATAGATCCCATCCCCAAGAGCTGATGAAGAGTCACAAGACTCAAAACATAACGCTGCTTTCTCACTATAGATGTTGCCAGGCTTATTTGGTTTTGTAAGCAATCTCTGTATTTGTTTCAGATCTCCAGAATCTGCAGTTCTTTGTTAAATTTTATCCCAAAGTTGATTTGTTGGGGGAGACATTGCATTCAAACTGAGAGGAGTCAAGTCCATGACCAAATGACATTGATATGGGTGAGGGGTTGCTCAATGAGGAAAACCTTAGTGGGCTGGATGAATCAGTTTTAATCATCCTGATAGTGCTGTGAAGTAATTTACTGTTTCTGAAAAGCATTCCTCAACTCATTTCACCAGCTGGGTTTGCTAATGCCTGAGAAAGTCTGAAGGAACAAAATTTAATCAAAGTCTATCAACATCATTAAAATAGTTAAATGTCAATTCCACATCAAAGAACATGTTTCCTGCATCCTCATTCACCCACCTCCATAAATCCATGGTGAAAGCAAGTGGCAGCATCCTGTTTGCATTACTGAAGACACTTGCTTCAGAAGCAACCATGTCCCTAGCCAAGCTCTTTCTACTACAGCTTCAACACTAACCTAACCCAACAGCATGGAGAGTTCCCCTGATAAATCAGGTATACAAAACAGAACAAATTCAATCCGTCCAATTACCACCCAATCTGTTACCTCTCAATTATTGGCAAAATGATGGTAGGGGATCATTATCAATACTTACCAAGCAACAGTAGTTCCCCTGGTGGTCCCATAGTTAGGTTTTGGCACTTTCCTCACTACAATCAGTGCTGAATCCATAATCAGGAAATAAACATTTGTAGTACCCTTATAGTGCAATGGTAGTGCTCCCCACCTTTGATCCAGGAGACTGGGGTTCAAGTCCAACCTATCTCAGCAGTGTGTAATAATATGGCTGCGCAGCTTGTTTAAAAAATAGGTTTAAAAAAGTTATTAGTTGACCCTGGGAAGAAGGAAGGCAGTTGAAGGATATTAGTCAGCAGTGGCTAAGAATGAATGCTGAAGTGCTTTATGCCACATTTTTATAACATAAGCAAAGAATGCATTGCTAATAGTTCAGAATTAGGATTAAAAGATACTAGAGAGTAAAGCTCTTCATATGCTTTTTTTTGCACATGTCTAATTAGCACCTTTTTAAAAAAAATTTCCTGTTGAAGTCCATGGTTCAAATAGAAGATTTGAAACATATTCAGATGTGGTTGCAAAATAGGCAATGTTTATTTCTCCTCTCCTGTAAACAAACCTATAGTTTACTTTTTGAATGAAAGCAATGAAAGCCTACAAATTTTCAAATAGCTCTACAGTTACTAGTTTATTCCTGTCTGGTGCAAGAGTACAAAGAGAGCAGTGGCCAAACCATGGCTTACAAGGGAAGTTAGAGATAGCATTAGATGCAAAAAAAAGCAAAAAAATTGTTAAAGAAAGCAACTGACTTGAGAATTAAGTGCAGTTTAGAAGTCAGCAAATAAGGACTACGGGCTTGATTAAGAAGAACAAAATAGAGCATGAGGGTAAGCTTGCTGGGAACATATGAAAAGTTTGTAAATGCTTTTATAGGAATAAGAAGATTGGTGAAAACTAATGAAAATCCCTTACAGTTAGAGATGAAAGAATTTATAATGGGGAACGTAGAAATGGCTGACCAACAAAATTCTTTCCTTGTATCTGTCTTCACAAATACTGAGCTGAAAAATATGTTGCTGGAAAAGCGCAGCAGGTCAGACAGCATTCAAGGAGCAGGAGAATCGACAATTCGGGCATAAGCCCTTCTTCAGGAATGAGGAAGGTGTACCAAGCAGGCTAAGATAAAGGGTAGGGAGGAGGGGATTGGGGGAGGGGCGTTGAGAATACGATAGGTAGAAGGAGGTTAAGGTGAGGGTGATAGGCCGGAGAGGGGGTGGGGCTGGAGAGGTCGGGAAGAAGGTTGCAGGTCAAGAAGGCGGTGCTGAGTCTGAGGGTTGGGACTGAGATAAGGTGGGGGGAGGGGAAATGAGGAAGCTGGAGAAATCTGCATTCATCCCTTGTGGTTGGAGGGTTCCTAGGCGGAAGATGAGGTGCTCTTCCACCAGGGGTCGTGTTGCCATGGTCTGGCAATGGAGGAGGCCAAGGACTCGCATGTCCTTGGCAGAGTGGGAGGACGACTTAAAGTGTTCCACCACAGGGCGGTTGGGTTGGTTGGCAGTTGGTCCCAGAGGTGTTCCTCAAGTAGGCGGCCTGTCTCCCCAATGTAGAGGAGGCCACATCGGATGCAGCAGATGCAGTAAATGATGTGTGTGGTGGTGCAGGTGAATTTGTGATGGATATGGAAGGATCCCTTGGGGCCTTGGAGGGAAGTGAGGGGGGAGATGTGGGCGCAAGTTTTGCATTTCTTGTCCTGTACTCCCCACCTACGTTCGGGACACCAACCACGCCCTCCACCGCCTCCATGATTTTCGCTTCCCCGGCCCCCAATGCCTTATTTTCACCATGGATATCCAGTCACTATACACCTCCATCCTTCATCACAAAGTTCTCAAAGCCCTCCTCTTCTTCCTTTCCCGCCGACCCAACCAGTACCCTCCAACTGACACCCTCCTTCGACTGACTGAACTGATTCTCACTCTGAACAACTTCTCTTTCCAATCCTCCCACTTCCTCCAAACCAAAGGAGGAGCCATGGGCACCCGCATGGGCCCAAGCTATGCCTGTCTCTTCGTCGGATATGTGGAACTGTCCATCTTCTGCAGCTACACTGGCACCACTCCCCACCTTTTCCTCCGCTACATCGATGACTGTATCAGCGCTACCTTGTGCTCCCACAAGGAGGTTGAACAGTTCATCCACTTCACTAACACCTTCCACCCCAACCTCAAATTTACCTGGACCGTCTCAGACTCCTTCCTCCCCTTCCTAGACCTCTCCATTTCTATCTCGGGCGACCAACTCAACACGGACATTTACTATAAACCGACCTCCTCCCACAACTACCTAGATTACACCTCCTCCCACCTGCCCCCTGTAAAAATGCCATCCCACATTCCCAATTCCTTCGCCTCCACCGCATCTGCTCCCAGGAGGACCAATTCCAATACCAAACAACCCAGATGGCCTCCTTCTTCAAAGACCGCAATTTCCCCTCAGACATGGTTGACAATGCTCTCCAGTGCATCTCCTCCACTTCCCGCTCCTCCACCCTTAAACCCCGCCCCTCCAATCGCTACCAGGAGAGAACCCCACTCGTCCTCGCCTACCACCCCACCAACTCCCATATACATCGTATCACCCTTCAACATTTCCGCCACCTCCAAACAGACCCCACCACCGAAGATATATTTCCCTCCCCTCCCCTATCAGTATTCCGGAAAGACCACTCGCTCTGCGACTCCCTCGTCAGGTCCACACCCCCCACCAACCCAACCTCCACTCCCGGCATCTTCCCCTGCAACCGCAAGAAATGCAAAACTTGCGCCCACACCTCCCCCCTCACTTCCCTCCAAGGCCCCAAGGGATCCCTCCATATCCATCACAAATTCACCTGCACCTCCACACACATCATTTACTGCATCCGCTGCATCCGATGTGGCCTCCTCTACATTGAGGAGACAGGCCGCCTACTTGCAGAACGTTTCATAGAACACCACTGGGACACCGTCACCAATCAACCCAACCATCCCGTGGCGGAAAACTTTAACTCCCTCTCCCACTCCGCCAAGGGCATGCAGGTCCTTGGCCTCCTCTATCGCCAGACCATGGCAACACGACCCCTGGAGGAAGAGTGCCTCATCTTCCACCTAGGAACCCTCCAACCACAAGAGATGAATGCAGATTTCTCCAACTTCCTCATTTCCCCTCCCCCTACCTTATCTCAGTCCCAACACTCGGACTCAGCACCGCCTTCTTGACCTGCAATCTTCTTCCCGACCTCTCCGGCCACACCTCCTCTCCGGCCTATCACCCTCACCTTAACCTCCTTCCAACTATAGCGTTCCCAACACCCCTCCCTCAAGTGCCTCCTCCCTACCTTTTATCTTAGCCTGATTGGCACACCTTCCTCATTCCTGAAGAAGTGCTTATGCCCGAAACATCGATTCTCCTGTTCCTTGGATGCTGCCTGACATGCTGCGCTTTTCCAGCAACACAGTTTTCAGCTCTGATCTCCATCATCTGCAGTCCTCACGTTCTCCTTCACAAATACTGATATGACTTATCAAGTTAGAGGCAAGAAAGATGTTCTCGATGGTCGGCGAGTCTAGAACCAGGGGTTATAGTTTAAGGTAAGGGGTGACTCTTTTAGTCTGAAATGTAGAAAAAATTTTTCACCCAGAGAAAGTTGAGATATGGTATTCACTACTGCAAAAAGTGGTTAAGACATATGACTTCTAGAAGAAGGTAGATATAGTTCTTGTAGCTAAAGGAATCAAGGGAAAAGGCGGGGAGAGGGTAGGATTGAGTTTGATGGTTAGCTGTTACATAATGAATAATAGAACAAGCTCAATGGGTGAAATTCTGGATTGGTGGTGCTGGAAAAGCACAGCAGTTCAGGCAGCATCTGAGGAGCTGTAAAATCGACGTTTTGGGCAAATGCCCTTCATCAGGAATACAGGCAGAGAGCCTGAACGTGGAGAGATAAGTGAGAGGAGGGCGGGGGTGGGGAGAAAGTAGCATAGAGTACAATAGGTGAGTGGGGGAGGGGATGAAGCTGATAGGTCGGTGGGGGGGAAGGGTGGAGTGGATAGGTGGCTTGTAGAGGCATAGAGTACAATAGGTGAAATGACTAGCCCTGCTCTTATCCTTTATGTTTCTATGTAACAACTGAGATGACTTAGATTAAGAAGTTAGAGAGAGATCATCAATCATTCAAGAAAACGTTCTTGACCTCCAATTCTCATCTTAACATTGAAGTATCAGGATTGTGGAGGACGCAGTCTTTGCAAAGGCAGGAGTGAATGCAGGGAAGTGCATTTTAAAAATTATACACAGAAAACAAAACATGAACTGGACACATTTCAGAAAGAAGATATTTTACATTGGATATGGCCTATTAGGAGGAAGGAGAACAATTACAAGCAGTTAAGAGAAAGCTATCTGTATTGTTAATTCCAAACTGGATCAAGTCTGAAAGACACATCAGAACTGCTTGTGCTAAATATTGCACTGGAACAGCACACACTTGAGTATCAAATGGAGCTTGAGAATGTTAAAAGTAACCAAAAATTGGAGAGGTTCGACTACCTCAAAGAGACAGCTGAACTAATAGCTTGGCTATTAGAAGTTACACAATGTAGGCAAACTGTTGAGACTGAAAATCAGAAGGCTACAACAAGTCACCAAAATCCGCTACTGAAGCAACCAGGGTTCTAATGCAATTGAAACAAAAGCATTCAAAGCTTAAAGATCGCTGGATTAATCTGAGGGAACCACTCTGCTATGATTAATAACCTTGCAATAGAAAGAGATAATCTTGAAAAAGAAAACAAAAGATCTTGCACACGACTAAAATGGAGAAAGAAGCTTTGTTCAGCATGAGAGCACACGCAGAATAAGGATAATATTTTGAAAGTAGACCTAGAAATGCAATGGCCAGTAAAACAAATTGTCATCCATTTTGCAATGCAGGATGGGCTATGCAGGATCTTCTTATAGATCCTGGTTCAAAAATGTACTTCCTCACAGACAATTTTACTCTTCTACTTTCTGATAGAGGTTACAGCTCCAGACAAGTTCTTCCCTGAAGAGAAGCAGTCTCAGCAGCACTCTGCTGATCGTTTCCTATTGATCTCATTTTAGCTCAGCCTTCCCCACTGCTCTCCTTTCTATTGGATTCCTCCCTGCTGGTCTCTTATCAGCTAGTCTCATCTCTGTTGTGCAACTACAGTGTGGATGATGCTGTTATTCATCACGTTGGTTTTTTATTTCAGGTCCACTCTAAGGCAACCTAAACAAAGAGTTGTGGTTGCTGGCAAACAGAAACAAAATCAGAAATTGCTGGGAGACATTGATATAATAGAACAGTCCTCCACAGTGTAGAAAGTTATCTCTAATTGAAACAAGTAACCTCCCAGCAACATTCATGTTAAAGCTTCCTCTCCCACAAACAGGGACAAACACTGTTATGAGCTCTGAGCATTTATTTGCATCTTTGACTGGAATTGTTTTCATGTCTCAATTGCAGCTGTGCACTCAGTTTCATTTCACTGCCAGGTTGTGGAAAGCTCAAGGAATATAACAACCCAATATTAAAATTAAAGTAGGGTATCTGTATCTGTCTCATTGAGCTATAAACAAATGAAAATTGGTAATTCCCCCTCTTCTGTGAATTGTATTTTGGTGGGTTGAATGGGCTATGTACAGGCAGCTGAATGCACTGGAATCAAATTTTAGACAGTTATGGATTGGAGCTTCCTCTTGGTACACTTTCTTTAAAGTTCTAAACTGCACCCAATTCCATCTATCCTTCAACATTAAAATCTAGCTCTAATATCTCTGGAGATAAGAATTATAGAATTCCACTGCTCTATATTTCTGCACAGCTGCAAAACTGCACTTTGCCTGCCAGAATAATGCCAATTAACCACCCTTGCATTGCTCTGAATGGGTGCTTAAACCATATTTATTATGAAATTAAGATCAATTTTTGTGACGAGGTGCCCTACTGTAATGGCACAAATGGGTGGTAAAGTAAGGCCACGTTTTTGTGGCTTAACTAATGCCCTAACACCATGAGTTATTGTGGCTTATTTCCTGAGGCCTTTAGTGGTATCCCTAGTGCAATAACTAACACCAAATAAATTTATACCAAATTAATCTTGTGCTGTGAACCAAGTCACAAGGATCTGCATTGCTACTGCCCAGGCTAAATGCAGAAGTCACAGATTATCGTCCAACAGGTTTATTTGAAATCACAAGCTTATAGAGTGCTGCTCCTTCATCAGATAACTTCTGACTTTGTCCATCCCAGCCCAACACCAGCACCTCCACATCAGACTAAATGGCTCAGAGCTCTCTGATGGTCAACAAGACCAGCCTGGTTTTGAACAGAGGTCATAAAAATAAAAAGAAAACATTTACTCTATTCACCCAAACCATTTTTGATGTCAAAATGTTGGGGCAATCTCAAATCATCATATGGGAATGCCAAGGATTCCAAGCAAAACCCTTCTCACACATCCTGAATTGGATAATATATCACCATTTCTTCATTGGTACGAGACTAATAGTCTACAGTACCTGGCCTAACAGCATTCCTTGCTCCACAAGGATACAAGCATTTCAAAGAAAAGATGCACACCCGATTCAAAACAATGAACAGTGCCTTGCTGATGCTATCTGTATTTTAACATAAAACCTAAAAATTGTGTAACACAAACTAAGTTATTTCTTGAAGTTCTTTTCACAGAGGTTCAACGTACGTCATGAGATTATATGCACAGTGAGGGCCTGCTAACAATACAGAGGAGATTACGTATAGGGCAAGTTTAAGTGAGGTGAGAACAGATGTCTAAGTTTTCAAATTTGGACCAAATATTTTTCTTCAGCCAATCTGTAAAAGCTCCTATTTAAATTGGATTGTTAATTAATCAAGGATCATAAATACTGCTCCCTGGAGAGAAATTACGATTGAAACCCATCTGTCATTCTGCAATCAAAGTATTGGATCTGTAGCCAGATTTTTAACATTTACAGTTCACAACACAGAAGTCATGTTTTTACAAATACAGTGATTTTGAATAATTCTGTTTTATTTTCATCACAGTACATTAAATTTGATCTTTTACATGTTCCATGCAATGTAAGAATTTATATATTTTGATGGTCTTAATGCTATCTCTATGAAATAACAGTGATAGTGAAACCACACTTTCAAAACAAGGGTCCCACATTTCAACTGTGTATTCTGATATAAAATAATTTGAATTAATTCATTTTATGAACCATACTATCTATTTTACCTACTGTCATTGGAAATAATGAGTACTTTTTCATTGATATTGCATGGATCTCTGTGATGACATATTACTGCTTTCATTTTACAAGGAAGAAAACCCCATAATTCACAAATGCCGCAGGCACAGATATAATATGAAAGTATGCCTTTTGAAAGAAGGAAGTGTCGAAATTCACAGCAGCCATTAAAATACACAGTCAACTCAAAGTAATTGATTACTTGATCCATGCATAATTCTTAATACTGGTACGAAATTCTAATTTACCAGAGAGTTCCAATACGAATATAATTCCATCATTTCAATTTTATAGTGCAGAATTCCTGAATGAAATTTGGCATTTAATGGTAACTTCTATACTATTTGCATCTTTGACTGGAATTGTTTTCATGTCTCAATTGCAGCTGTGCACTCAGTTTCATTTCACTGCTAGATTGTGGAAAGCTCAAGGAATACAACAATCCAATATTAAAATTAAAGTAGGGTTTTTTTTCATCATGTTCCCTAAATATAATGAATCTAGAGATGTATTTTTTTCCCTTAACACAGTTTAGGGATGATACCATTTTGTGTAAGAACGTTTTTTGCTAATTTTTAAGTAGTTTCTATTTAGATCGTGTAATTGAATGAATGGGTTTGTGCAAACGAGTGCAAAGATTTATAGATTACTCATTGATATCTGGAGCTTTTAAAATACTAATCCAAACATTGTCCTAATTTAAACACATTTCTTGCAAACTAATTATCAAGAGTTGCTGCTATCTAATCCCTGCACATTGCTGATAATTCTTTAAACTAATTATGAAATGTGGAAGAGTTTTACATTTAGCAACATTCCTTTGCAGCTTGTTATTGTTTTACAATATAGCATGGAGACATTCTCTGCAATCAAATGCAAATGATTTCTCAATTTATCTGCAGTAATGTCATCACAAATGCTTTTAATACCCTTTTGTGAATGCTGTGCTAATTTCAGCTGTCACTTTACCTCACTATTCATTAGGATTAAAGAAATGCTATCTCAGTTAAAATTACAAGAATCAAAATGCAATTATGTTTTAATACAGCTTTAATTGATGTAATTACACATTTTAAGGATCTTGTTTATATTTTTAGTGCAGGAAGCTATTTTAAATACTGTAATCTAGATTCAGGGTTCAAGCAATATTCATAATCAGTAAAAAGCTATAGCATCATATGATCAGTAAAATTGATTATAAACTTATAATTTACTACAATGCTATTTCATGGAAGAATCAGTGCCAGAAAGAAAGTGGCAATATTGACAATATTCATGGTTAAAAAGAAATCTATCTGATGATGAATTATGGTAGTTCAGGCTAATGACAGATTAATCACTTGATGAGGTTAACAGAATTATAATGGCTAATACCCAATTAAAAATGCCTAGATTTCATTGGTGCCAATGATATATTCCACCGAGACTGTTGGTGTGTGGATCTTAGTAAAATGTTCTGCATTAATTTTGTAAGCTGAGGCCCTGCTGTTGACCATGACAGCTGTATAATATTTTCAACTCTGCGAGAAAATATCAAACAGTCTTCAACTATATCAATTGAATTCTTCATAAGTGTTCAGTTCCAAATGATGATTTCCTTAAAGGAAAACACTCTACTTCTTCCAATATTACAATTTATCTATTGAAAAATATTAAAATCGGCAAACAAAAAATGTCCTGTATCCAACTGCAAGCTTAAAGTAACCTAACAAGTCTCAGTCAGGTCAGTGATCAGGTCACTATTCTATTCATCAGGGAAAATAATAGCCAGGGTGATCCATCAACTAATTACTATGAGTAGTCCCCACATGAGTGTATATCTGGAAGATAAGCAAAGATAGACCAGCACTGACTCTTACTTCTCTTAATTATTTCACACAGCCCGAATCTAGAAAGATCACTTGAGGTCCTTATCAATACCACACTACCCCTTCCATTAAAAATCGCCCAAAGTAAATAGAGTGTTTCTACTCTCCACTGCCAGGGTATACATGATATGCAGTTTCTTGCTGAAATGGGATTGGGGCATGAAGTTCATGTTCCAAAGATATATAAGCCTGAATGCCCACTGGAGCCAGTTCACTATCCTGGAAGCAGTCAAATTCAGTAAAGGCCCTGGGAAGTCACACCTTAAACCCCTGCATGTATGCACTACTGATATTCCTTCTAGTAAAACAGTCTGCCAATACTCAGTTTCAAAGCCTATCTTCAAACATGGACAAAGGAGCTGAATTCCAGAGGTGAGGTGATTGTAACTGCCCTTGTCATGATTTGATTAAATATAGCTTTGAGAAATCCCTAAGAATCTAGGGGAAAGCTTTCCACTGATTAGAGTCATACCTGTCACAAAAGAAGATTGTTGTATTACTTGTAGATCAATTATCTCAACTCAAGGACATTGCTGCAAAGGTTCATCATTGGCCAAACCATCTACAGCTGCTTCATCAATCAGCTTCCCTCCATCATAAGGTTAAAAGTGGGCAAGTTCACTGATGGCCACACAGTATTCAGAACCATTTGTTAATCCTCAGATATTGAGGCAGTCCATGTCCAAATACAACAAGACCCGGACAATAACCAGGCTTGGACTGACAAGTAGCTGAAAATGTGTTGCTGGAAAAGTGCAGCAGGTCAGGCAGCATCCAAGGAGCAGGAGAATCGACGTTTCGGGCATGAGCCCTTCTTCAAGATTCTCCTGTTCCTTGGATGCTGCCTGACCTGCTGCGCTTTTCCAGCAACATATTTTCAGCTCTGATCTCCAACACCTGCAGTCCTCACTTTCTCCTTGGACTGACAAGTAGCATGAAACATATGTGTCACACAACTCCTGGGCAATGACTTTTTCTAACAAGAGAATATGTTGCTATTGTCCCATTACATTCAATGTCATCACTATCAATGAAAACACCCAACACCAGGTTATAGTCCAATCGGTTTAATTGGAAGCACACTAGCTTTCGGAGCAACTCTCCTTCATCAGGTGATAGTGGAGGGCTCGATCGTAACACAGAACTTATAGCAGAAATTTGCAGTGTGATGTAACTGAAATTATACATTGAAAAATTGATTGTCTGTTAAGCCTTTCATCTGTTAGAATATAGTGATAGTTTCACTTCTTTCATGTGTAAATCACAAAACCTTTTTTTTAAAAGTTACATTCTCGGGTTAGCTGTTAACAATGGTGATAGCTAGACAATATGTTGAAGGTGTTAGCCCTCTGTGTTCTCTGTCTATGACCTGATGTTTAGTTTGATTCTAATCTAAAAAGTGAGATAACAGAGTTTTACATAAATTCATGCAGTTTTGAGCTCAGAGTTCTACATGAATGTATGCAGTTTTTAAGCAAAGTGCAATGTAACTCTGCAAGTACAAATTCACCCCACAAAATATATGTGTGCATGTGGGTCTTTGTCTGTCTGTCTGTGTCTGTCTGGGGTGGGGGTTGTGAGTGTGAGAAAGTGTGTGTGTGTGTGTGGTCTATAAGGGTGTGTGTGGGTGTCTGTGTGTGCGTCTGTGTGTACCTGTGTCCATGTGTATGTGAGAGTGTGTGTGCGTGTGTGTGTGTATGTAGTGCAATGGTGATCACCTGTAATGTGACATGAACCCAAGGTCCTGGTTGAGGCCCTCCCTATGGGTACCGAACTTAGCTATCAGCCTCTGCTCAGCCACTTTCCTCTGCTGCCTAACCTTGGAGGATGGTCACCCAAAGGTCCGAGGCTGAATGTCCTGGACCACTGAAGTGTTTCCCAACTGGGAGGGAACCCTCCTGTCTGTTGATTGTTGTGCAGTGCCCATTCATCCGTTGTCGTAGCCTTTGCTCGGCTTCCCCAATGTACCATGCCTCTGGGCATCCTTGCCTGCAACGTATAAGATAGACAACGTTTGCTGAGTTCACATGAGTACCTGCCATGTACAAGGTGGGAGGTGTTCCCACGCGTAATAGTGAAGCTTAGGAGTGTGTCTGATGTTCCTGACTCTTACATTTGCAAGAAGTGTGTCCAGCTGCATCTCTTCTTTGACCACATGACAGCTCTGGAGCTGCAGATGGACTCACTGTGGAGCATCTCAAGAGGAGGACCTCAAAGATTGTGATCTCGGGATTATTACCAGTGCCACGTGCTAGCCAGCATAGAACTGAAAAATAGGCAGGATGAATATATGGCTTGAGGGATGGGTTCAGATTTGTTGGATATTGGGACCGGTTCTGGGGAAGGTGGGACTATTACAAAATGGACAGTTTACACCTGAAGCAGACTGGAACCAATGTCCTTGGGGAAGTTTTTGCTACTGCTGTTGGGGAGGCATTAAACTAATGTGGCAGGGGGCTGGGAACCAGAAGAGAAAACAAGTAGGCAGCAAGGTGGAGACTGGAGAGTGTAAGAATCATGAAAATAGCATTAATAAAGGGAAAAGTAGACAGAGAGCTGATGAAAGCAAAAGAACTGGTGGCCTGAAATGCATCTACTTTAATGCAAGGAGTCTAGAGTGTAAGGCAGATGAACTTCTTGGATTGGTGCCTGGGAATATGACATTATTGTAATCACAGAAACTTGGTTGAAGGAAGGGCTACTAAATGTTCCAGTGTTTAAATGCTTCAGACATGACAGGGAGGGAAGTAAAAGGGGTGGGTGGTGTGGGGGGGGGGGGTGGGGGTGGAGTTGCATTGTTAGTCAGGGATAATATCACGGCTATGCTAAAGGAGAACACTATGGAGTTTTGGGTATTGAGGCATTATGGGTGGAGCTGAGAAATAAGAAGGGTGCAGTGACATTGTTGGGGCTGTGTTACAGGCCTCCCAACAGTGAGGTAGAAGAACAGGTAAACAGATCATGGAAAGATGTAGAGGCAATAGGGTAGTGGTGATGGGAGATTTTAATTTTCTTAACATTGACTGGGATACACTTAGCCTCAGAGGTCTGGATGGGTAGAATTTATAAGAAGCGTCCAGGAGAGTTTTCTAGAGCATTAAGTCAATAGTCCAAAGAGGGAAAGGGCCATATTGGACCCTCTACTGGGGAACGATCCAGGACAGGTGGTAAAAGTTGGGGTTGGGGATTTCTTTGCAAACAGTGACGACAATTCTGTAAGTTTTAGAATACCCGTAGGTAAAGATGAGAGTGGTCCGAAGGGAAGAGTACTAAACTGGATCAAGGCCAATTATATCAAAATTAGGCAGGAGCTCGGAAATGTGAATTGGACATAGCTATTTGAAGGGAAGTCCACATTTGATATGTGGGAGGCTTTCAAAAATAGGTTAAAGATAGTGCAGCATAGGCATGTCCCGTTTAAGGCAAAGGATAGGAAGGGCATGATTCGTGAACCGTGTCTGACAGGAGAAATTGTACGACTAACTAAGAGGAAAAGGGAAGCATACACAAGGTCCAGGCAGCTAAGGACAGAACGGGCACTGGAGGAATATCAGAAGAGTAGGGCAAGTCTTAAACGAGGAATCAGGTCAGCTGAAAGGGGTCATGAAATAGCTTTAACAAGCAGAGTTAAGGAGAATCCCAAAGCATTTTATTCTTATATAAGAAGCAAGCGGGTAACTAGAGAAAGGATTGGTCCACTAAAGGATAATGAAGGAAGGCTGTGTGTCAAACTTGAGAGAATGGGTGAGATTCTGAATGATTACTTTGCATCAGTGTTCACTGAGTAGAGGAACATGATGAAACTTGAGATTAGAGATAGAAGTTTGATTAGTCTAGATCACGTTGACATAAGTAGAGAATATATGATAGGTAGGCTAGAGGTCATTAAGGTGAACAAATCCCCAGGACCGGATGGGATCTAACCCAGGTTGCTGAGAGCGGCAAGAAAGGAAATAGCTGGGGCCCTGACAGATATCTTTGTGGCATCCTTAAATACAGGTGAGGTGCCGGAGTACTGGAAGGTTGCTCATGTTGTCCCCTTGTACAAAAAGGGTAGTAGGGATATTCCGGGTAACTACAGACCAGTGAGCCTGATGTCGGTGGTAGGAAAGTTGCTGGAGAGGGTACTGAGGGATAAGATCTATTTATATTTAGAAAAGAATGGGCTTATCAGTGATAGGCAATATGGTTTTGTGTGGGGGAGATCGTGCCCTACCAACTTAATAGAGTTCTTTGAGGAAGTGACCAAGTTGATAGATGAAGGAAGGGCTGTTGATGTCATATAAATGGACTTTAGTAAGGCATTTGATAAGATTCCTCATGGTAGACTAGTGGAGAAAGTGAAATCACATGGTGTGCAGGGTGTTCTAACTAGGTAGATAAAGAACTGATTGAACAATAGGAGACAGAGAGTAGTAGTTGAAGGGAGTGTCTCTAAATGGAGAAGGTGACCAGTGGTGTTCCACAGGGATCAGTTCTGGGGCCACTGTTGTTTGTGATATACATAAATGATCTGGAAGAGGGCATCGGTGGTCTGCTCAGTAAGCTTGCAGATAACATGAAGATTGGTAAAGTAGCAGGGAACATAAGGGACTGCCAAAGAATACAAGAGGATATAGATAGACTGGAAAGTTAGGTGGAAAAGTGGCAGATGGATTTCAAGCCAGACAAATGTGAGGTGATGCATTTAGGCAAGACTAATTCTAGAGTGAATTATACAATGAACGGAAGAGCCTTGGGAAAACTTGATGGGCAGAGAGATCTGGGAGTGCAGGTCCATTGTACCCTGAAGGTTGCTACATAGGTGGATAAAGAGGTCAAGAAGGCATTTGGTATGCTTGCCTTCATTGGACAAGGTATTGAGTATAAGAGCTGGCAAGTCATGTATAAATTGTACAAGACTTGGATTCGGCCACATTTAGAATACTGCATACAGTTCTGGTCGCCACATTACCAAAAGGATGTGGATACTTTGGAGAGGGTGCAGAGTAGGTTTATGAGGATGTTGCCCAGTATGGAAGGTACTAGCTATGAAGAGAGGTTGAGTAGGTTAGGTTTGATTTCATTAGAAAAAAGGAGATTGAGGGATGACCTGATTGTGGTTTACAAAATCATGAAGGGTATAGACAGGGTGGATAGAGACAAGCTTTTTCCCTGGGTGAAGGATTCATTAATGAGATGTCATACTTTCAAGGTGAGAGATGGAAAGTTTAAGGGGGATACACGCGGTAAGTACTTCACACAGAGGATGGTCTGCATCTGGAACGTGCTGCCAGCAGAGGTGGTACAGGCAGGCACGGTAGATTCATTTACGATACTTCTGGACAGATGCAAGGGTGGGTGTGGAGCAGAGAGATACAGATACTTAGGAAGTGGGCGACAGGTTTAGACAGTACAATTGGATCGGCTCAGGCTTGGAGGGCTGATGGGCCTGTTCCTGTGCTGTAAATTTTCTTTGTTCTTTGTTCTTTATTCTTTGCGTAGAGCACTGACACCCACACCACTCACATCGATAGCCACCCTGAATAGCTTTGCATAATTAGGTGTAGCTAATACTGAGCCATTCATTAACACAGCTTTTAGAGATGTGAAATGCCTCCTGACAGTCCACTGTCCATTGAAATTTTCATACTTTTTCAATAATTCAGTCAGTGGAGCAACCACACTGCTAAAATTCTTTAAGAACTTTCGATAAAACCCACTCAATCCCAGGAATCGTGGTACAGCCCTCTTTGTTAATGGTATGGGAAACTCCACAATAACCTTTGTTTTCACATTCTGGGAGCCATGTGTCCATGTCCAATATCATGGCCCAGCAATGGTTCTTGGCCGTATACAAATTCATCAAGCCTGCCTCCGGAAGTTGATCGAATAATTCCAATAAATGTTGCAAATGTTGCTTCCACATTTGACGAAAAATCACTAGGTCATCGATGTACAGCACACAATTAGGTAATCCAGAAATGAACTATTTGAAATGTGGCTGGCACCTTCTTCATACCCAATGGCATGATTTCAAATTGGTATTGTCCATTCAGTGTCACTAAAAGCTGAAATTGTCTTCACTCTTTCAGATGAAGTATCCTCTGAGCAAACTCAACTTAGAAATATAAGTTGCTTGTCCCATCTTCTCAATACAGTCTTCTAAATATGGAATAGGAAATGAATCAGACTTTGTAACTGCATTGAATTTGTGATAAACCACACATACTCATTGGGTACTATCATTGTTTTGGATGAACTCCAGTCACTGCAACTCACTTTGATTACATTCTCTTTGAACATTCATTCAATCTCTTTTAGAACTAGTGCCAACTTAAGAGGGTCTATATTGATGTTGCTTAATTGGAACATGATTTCCTATATCTACATCATGTGTTATTAGATTACTACTTCCCAGCATACTCCCACGTATCACCCCACAAGATAGTAATAATTCTTGCAGATCATTTTTATTTTCCTCTGGAAGGTAACTCAATAATTTATCCCAATTTCTGAAAAATTACTCATCATCCAATTTAATTTGAGGGCTGTCTAATTCCGAATCATTTCAGTTTGGTTCCTCACTCTGTGCTGTAATCAATAACACATTCTCCTCTGCTTTCCTTCCCTGTCAATATAACTTTTCAGCATATTCACATCACACAGTCTGTGAGATTTCTTTCCATCTGGTGTCTTTATCAAATAATTCACCTCACTCAATCTCCTTTCAATTTGATAAGGTCCACTAAACCTTGCTTTCAAAGGTTCACCCTTCACTGGAAATAGAACTAACACTTTCTCTGCATCATCAAAATTGTGAAGTTCTGATTTCTTGTCTGCATCCTGTTCTTTTCATTTTTCTGTTGTAATTCAGTTAATTTCTCTGAACTAAAAATATCCACTTTGCCCTCCTTCTGTTCATGTTTGTTTTTCAACCATTCCATCAAACATGGTCTCTGATAATTGTCCATCAACCTCATTATCTGTATTCTTTGATTTCTCTTCCTGCTTCAACCGGTGGCTTTGTGACCTTGTGATCACACAGTGAGGAAAAGTCCCAGGATATGCTTCCTGTAGTACCTCAGTTGTCTGATTTTCAACTGGCTTTTCAACCTCAACAAGCAACACTCCTACCTGTTGAACCAGCTATATTGTTAGCCAGGACAAATTGTATTCCTAGAGCTGAGAGTTCCTCCAGTACTCCTATCACCATATCTCCACTTTTCAATGGACATTCTAACCTCATTCTACATAATGGAGCACTTCTCATCTCACCATGAATTCTACATATTACCACTTTTTCTGGCAATAGTCCTTCTGAGTTACATATCTCCACATCTCTCAGCATCAAAGATTAATATGCTCCCATATCTCTTAAAGTTCTAATTTCTTTACCTGCTCCTCCTGGCATATACAAGTAAACCTTACTCTCTCAAATAACTGGTTTAAGAAGATCTGGCACCTTCTTCTCAACCAACCTCCAGCCAAACTGTACATTCTAGTGTAGCATTTTTCTTCCACTGTGCCTTCCTTTACCACTTCAACAAAATAAACTGGCTTACCCTGTTTTTCCAGATCCCTGGCAATTACAAACCAGTCAGTCTTACGTCTTTGGTCAGCAAAGTTTTGGAAAGAATTCTGAGAGATAGGATTTATGACTATTTGCCAAAGCACAGAGTGATTAAAGGCAGCCAGCATGACTGTGAGTGGCAGGTCATGCCTCACAAATCTTATTGAGTTCTTTGAGGAGGTGACAAGACAGGTCGAGGATAGTCGACCAGTGGATGTGGTGTATATGGATTTCAGCAAGGCATTTGATAAGGTTCCCCATGGTAGGCTCATTCAGAAAATCAGGAAGTATGTGATACAGGGAGATTTGGCTATCTGGATTCAGAATTGGTTGGCTGACAGAAGGGAGAGAGTGGTTATGGATGGAAAGTATTCTGCCTGGAGGTCAGTGTTGAGTGGGATTGCACAGGGCTCTGTTCTTGGGCCTCTACCCTTTGTAGTTTTATAAATGACTTGGATGAAAAGGTTGAAGGGTGGATTAGTAAATTTGCAGATGACACAAAGGTTGAAGGTGCCATCGATAGTATTGAGGGCTATTGCAGGCTGCAGTGTGACATAGACAGGATGCAGAGCTGGGCTGAGAAATGGTGGATGGAGTGCAACCTGGATAAATGCAAAGTGAACCCGAATGCTGAATATAGGATTAAAGACAGGATTCTTGACAGTGTGGAGAAACAGAGGGATCTGGATATGCAAATCCCTCAAAGTTGCCATCCAAGTGGATAGGGTTGTTAAGAAGCATATGGTGTTTTGGCTTTCATTAACAGGGGGATCGAGTTTAAGAGCTGCGAGGTTTTGCTACAGCTCCACAAATCTCTGGTGAGACCACACTTGAAATATTGTGTCCAGTTCTGGTCACCCTACTATAGGAAAGATACAGAGGCTTTGGAGAGGGTACAAAGAAGGTTTATCAGGATGTTGCCTGGACTGGAGGGCTTGCCTTATGAAGAATGGTTGAATAAGCTCAGATTTTTTTCTCTGGAGAGAAGGAGGAAGAGAGGAGACCTGATCAAGGTATACAAGATAATGAGAGGAATAGATAGAGTCAATAGCCAGAGAGTTTTCCTTAGGCCAGGATTTACTGGGACAAGTGGTCACAGTTTTAAGATAGTAGGAGAAAGGTATAAAGGAGACATCAGAGGTAGGTTCTTTATGCAGAGAGTTGTGAATGCATGGAATGCGTTGCCAGCAGTGGTGGTGGAAGCAGAGTCATTGGGGACATTTAAGCGACTGCTGGACATGCACATGGATAGCAGTGAGTTGAGGGGTGCGTAGGTTAAGTTATTATATTTTACATTAGGGTTAAACCTTGGCACAACATCATGGGCCAAAGGGCCTGTTCTGTGCTATACTTTTTTATGTTCTATCTTCCCAGTCCATTTTCTAAACCACCAACACTGCGACTTCATGCAGCTTACTTTATTGCAGTGAAAAGCCCAGAGTTTTTTTTTACTTGTCTTTCCTCTTCATGGGTTTACTTTTTACTTTGTGGTAAACTATTTTTATTATCTTCAATGAGATCTACTTTTCTTTTACCACCTCAGGATTTCTCTTTTCCCCAATTTTTTCCCTGGATTGAAATCGATATCAGAAGCCAAACTTTGATGTATGCACCAACTCATAATCATCAGCCATTTCAGCTGTTAATCTTGTTTTTTTAAATTCTCTGCTCTTCCTCGTGAGTTCGCATTACTTCAGAAAATGAGCATCATATGTTTGACCTATTTTCAACACCCTTAATTCACATACCAAAATTACTTTGTTTGATCCTTTTGAACCCAGTGTAGGTTTGAAAAGGGTCCCTCCTTAAATTCCTGAATGTCCCATGGGCTTTCGGCACAAGCTCATATGTGTTTAGGATGGGTTTCTTCACCTCCTCATGTGTCCCAGATTCCTCTTTTGATAGTGATGCAAATACCTCACTACTCTATTTCTCAAGTGAAATTAAAAAGGCTTCTACATCCTTCCCATTGAATTTAGGCAATGATTAGATTAGATTACTTACAGTGTGGAAACAGGCCCTTCGGTCCAACAAGTCCACACCGACCCGCCGAAGCGCAACCCACCCATACCCCTACATTTACCCCTTATCTAACACTATGGGCAATTTAGCATGGCCAATTCACCTGACCCACACATCTTTGGACTGTGGGAGGAAACCGGAGCACCCGGAGGAAACCCACGCAGACACGGGGAGAACGTGCAAACTCCACACAGTCAGTCGCCTGAGGCGGGAATTGAACCCTGGTCTCTGGTGCTGTGAGGCAGCAGTGCTAACCACTGTACCACCGTGCCACCCTTAAATATGTCCAATGCTTGGACATATTTAAACAGATCCCACTAGGCCTTTGGCTACGATGAGTTTGCTCGTTAAACAGATCCCACCAGGCCTTTGGCTACGATGGGTTTGCTTGTTATCACTATCCTCCTCTCTAAGCCTAGCTTCTAGTTTTTATCTCCACCCTTTCCTATCTAATTGCCAACTTCTGAGGTTCAAATTCTCTCTCTTTCTTTTTTCCTCTACTTTTAATCATAATTCAAACTGTTTCATTTCATTTTCATGTTCAAGCTGCTTCATTTCCAATTGAATTCTAGCCATCTCCAATGTTTGTGAAGGCATTTCCAACAAACTTCAATGTCGAGCTATTGTTGGAATTACCTCCCCTTTTCTCATAGGCAAAGGCAACCCCAGCTCCAGCTTGTCTGGCAATTCCAATAGCTTTGCCTTTCTTACTGTTTATAAAGCTCACAAGGTCACCTCTTTCACCCCCCAGAAATCTCTAAGTGACTAAAAGATCCATTACTACATACTACAATCCCTGTTAAAACCAATCAAATTCAACACCTGAAACAAAATATTCTAGCAACTCCCACTCATTGCCTTTGCATCCAATAATCCTAAACCCAAATTGGAATTATAGATTTCGATTTCAACAAGAGCCCCCAATTTGTTATCAATGAGACCAGGCCCCCTCAAAATATTTTAAGGAGGTAGCCTAGACGTTCACTTTTTTATATTTTAAGGTAGACATGTAGTGTATATTCCAGATGTGATGTGACTGATCAAACTACTCAGCATTAAGCAAAACAATTTATTTAAACATTGTAGTCAAAATACAAGTAAAAGAAAGATGTTTTTAGAATAACCTAACTGAACAATAGATACAGCACCAATTACTAATTAACTTTCCAATAGATTAACATCCAATAACACACCCCTGAGCAAAAAGTTAAATTCAGACACAGGTTCTTACGTGCTGTTCTCCAATTCAGAAAGAAACAACATCAAGAGAAATTTCAGAGAAAATCACAGCTAAGAACCATTGACTGAAGTTTCCCTTTCTTCTGGGACCCCAAACAGGGCTGCTAAAGTTAAAAAAAACTAGAAAGCCTGATCTGAGAGAGCTGGCCACTCCTCTTCCATTATTACAATTCTAAAGACCTCCTAGGTTATTTACCGGAGCAATTTTCAATAGCCAGCTCAGCATCTCTGCCTTTACCTCTCTTCAAAAAATTCCAGGACAAAATAACCTTTTTGAAGTGACAGCATCATTATAATGCAGTCATGGACAAAGCAGACCTAAGGACAAAGCAGGCCACTTGATTGACATCGCATCCACCAACATTCAGTCCCTCCACTAATAATGCTCAGTGGCAGCAACTTGTGCCATTAACAAGTTGCACTGAAGAAATTCGCCAAGATTCCTTAGGCAGTACCTTCTAATCTCTTGACCACTTACCATCTAGAAAGACAAGGGTAGCAGATACATGTGATTCCTTCAATGTCCCCTGCAAGTCACTGACCATCCTGACTTGGAAATATATTTTCATTCTTTCAATGCCGCTGGGTCAAGAATTTGGAACTCCCTCCTTAATGGCATTGTAGTCTACATACAGCACATAGACTGCAGTGAATAAAGAAAGCAGCTCATCATCAACTTCTCCAGAGCAACCAGAGAAGGACAATAAATAACGGGCCACGTAATGGCACCCAGAATCCATGAGCAGCTGCCACCTATGATACTCTCCTCCCTCATCGAGTTAACTTGCAGAACAGAATAATAAATGATAACATTTTTTTTGACAAGAAAACAGGTAGAATATTTCAAGTTTCTCATAAATGTAAATCAATTCTTACAAAAAGCAAATAGTAACTAATTTAAAGGTGCATCACATTCATCAATAAATATACAGTAAAGAAGCTTCAGGTGATGAAGCTGAAAATCATTTTTATGGACAAAATCATTTTCATGTTTTCACCATAAGATAGATAACATTTACATGGAAACACTGGGCAATCTCAAACCTGTCTTGACTCATCTGTCACTAAAATCATTATCCATGCTTTTTCTGCTCCAGCCTTGACTGTTTTGAACTGCATCCCAGATTTCAGGCTTCATAGACTGTTATGGAGCAGGCCAAACTCCCTCAAAACATTTCAAGAAAGTAGCCCAGACCCTATCTTTGCCAATTGTTTTAAACCTGTGTCATGCGGGTGCGGAAGGGATGCAGTTGGTCAAAACATTTCGTTTCAAACAAAACTGAATTTATTTACAAGATTAACAAATGAAACAGAAACAAGAGAGAACAGAATACTGAATAACTGAATATATCTGAAAACCCAACAGATCATCCCAACTTAATGATGCTGTTCCAAGTATTTGCAATGGTCCTCATAAACACCCCTTGGCACAAAAGGTAAAATCAAACACTGGGTCTTACAGGAGAGATGTCAGCGAGAGAGACGGATCAGCATGGACCTGCTTCTTTGGGTCCAGAAGCTTTTTACAACTGCCTGACTGTTTTCAATAAATCGTCAGACTGCCAAAAACCAAATCAAACCAGAGGTCAGCTGAGCTGCGAGAACTGGCCATTCCCCTTTCATTACACAAACGTTCTTGTTTAAAAACTAGAAAGCCTTTTTCCTGAGACAATATATGTGAGCTATTATCAAACTGGCCTTAAAACCTTTCAACCCTAGACTTTTCAGAATCTGTGCTTTTACGACCAGCTGAGAAAAAATAAACAAGGGCAACATAACCTCATTAAAGGAGCAGCATCATTACACCCCCATCGCACTGTTTTATTACAGCCTACAGCTTTCCAATTACCTGACATGTGTGACATGTCTGGCAAAATTCAACTACATTCTTGTACGGTCCAGATCAATAAAGATGTTTTTGTGTTTTATCTTGAATTTTTCTCACTCCTGAATGACCCCCAGAGTTAGTTCATGCACCATTCACAACACCTCCTTTCTATAACCACTGGCAATCTGACTTGATGAACTTCTACCCATTTCTCATCTGCCTGACTATGTGATGGTCTCCATTTCCTTATTAAAACATCATTTTTAAGATAATACCATTCAGGGATGTATTTGGATATCTTTACTATGTATGCCTTTTGATACAGTTGGTTTAAGTTCTCATCTTTCTGCTGTATCTCAGTTAATTTATCTGAGCTAAAGATGTCTGCATTTTCATCTATCTGCTACTGGCTTGACTCCACTATCTGATCAAACAGGATCTCTGATAATTCCACTTCAACTTTCTTATCTGTACTCTTTGATCTCTCCTGTTTCAACTGATGACTTTGTGACCTCATTACCACACAGTCAGGAAAATCCCAGGACATGTGTCTTGCAATGTTTCAGTTGCCTGAGTTTCCACTGGCTTTTCAACCACACTACAACACTCCTACTGTGAACCAGCTATATCATTAGCAAGAGCAAATTGTACTCCTGGAGCTCAGAGTTTATCCAGTTCTCTCACAACTTCTCCACTATTCACTGGACACTCTAACCTCACTTTACATAATTGAGTGCTTCTTGTCTCACCGTGAATTCCTGTTACTACAACCTTTTCTGGCAATACTCCTTCAGAGATACATACTTCCTCATCTTTCAGCATCACAGATTTAGAGGTTCCTGTATTTCTTAATATTGTAACCTCTTTATCTGCTGCTTCTGGCCTATGTGATTAAACTTTACTTTTGCAGGTGTATGGTTTAAGAAGACCTGGTATTTCCTCCTTGACCAACGTCCAACTAGCTTGTACATTCTGGTGCAGCTTTCTAGCCTCCACTGTGCTTTCCTTTACCACTCCAACAAAATTCACTGGCTTATCCTGTTTTCCTCCATCTGGCTTCCCAGTGCTTTTCTAACCCACCAACACTGGGGTTTCATGTGGCCTACTTTATTGCAGTGAAAACACCAGAGCTTTCTAACTTCTCTCTCCCCTTCCAGGGTTTCGGTTTTACCTTGTGGTAAGTTATCCTTATGATCTTCACCGAGATCTATCTTTCCTTTTCCACGTGAGGATTTCTCTTTTCCCCAAATTCTATCCCTCATGGTTTGAAATTGATTTTGGACACTAAACTTTGATTGAAGGACCAACTCATAATCGTCAGCCATTTCAGATGCTAATCTTGCCATTTTAATGCTCCGCTCTTCCACATCAGTTTGCACTATTTCAGGAAGTGAATTTTTGAACTAAGTGCAAATTTCTGAAGTTCAAACTCCTTTTTCTTCCTTTCCTCCCTCTCCTTTTCTCTCTCTTCTCTCTCTCTCTCTTTGTCTCTCTTCTGCTTTAAATCATAATTCAACCTGTTTCATTTCTTTTAGCCTTTCCTTACCTTCTGCCTTTAACTCAAGCTACTTCATTTCAATTGAATTTTAGCCATCTGTAAAGATTCTGGTGGATTTTTTTCAGCAAATGTAAAAGCTGAGCTGTTGCTGTAAAAATCTCTCCTTTTTTCATGGGCGGAGGCAGCGCCAACCCCAACGTGTCTGCTAATTTCAGCAGTATGGCCTGAACCACCTTTTGCAAAGTCACTTCTTCCACACCCGGAAATCTCATAGAACATAGAACATAGAAAAATACAGCGCAGTACAGGCCCTTCGGCCCTCGATTTTGCGCCGACCGAAGCCTACCTAACCTACACTAGCCCAATAACTTCCATATACTTATCCAATGCCCGCTTAAATGACCATAAAGAGGGAGAGTCCACCACTGCTACTGGCAGGGCATTCCATGAACTCACAACCCGCTGAGTAAAGAATCTACCCCTAACATCTGTCCTATACCAACCTTCCCTTAATTTAAAGCTGTATCCCCTAGTAACAGCTGACTCCATTAGCGGAAAAAGTTTCTCACTGTCAACCCTACCTAAACCCCTAATCATCTTGTACACCTCTATCAAATCTCCCCTAAACCTTCTTTTCTCCAATGAGAACAGCCCCAAATGCCTCAGCCTTTCCTCATACGATCTTCCTACCATACCAGGCAACATCCTGGTAAACCTCCTCTGCACCCGTTCCAATACCTCCACATCCTTCCTATAGTATGGCGACCAAAACTGCACACAATACTCCAGATGAGGCCGCACCAGAGTCTTATACAACTGCAACATGACCTCAGGACTCCGGAACTCAATTCCTCTACCAATAAAGCCCAGTACGCCATATGCCTTCTTCACAGCACTATTTACCTGGGTGGCAACTTTCAGAGATCTGTGTACATGGACACTAAGATCCCTCTGCTCATCAACACTACCAAGTAGCCTACCATTAGCCCAGTAATCCATCTTCTTGTTACTCCTACCAAAGTGAATGACTTCACACTTAGCTACATTGAACTCCATTTGCCACCTTTCTGCCCAGCTCTGCAACTTATATATATCCCGCTGTAACCTGCCACATCCTTCTTCGCTGTCCACAACTCCACCGACTTTCGTATCATCCGCAAACTTGCTCACCCAGCCTTCAAGCCCCTCCTCCAGGTCATTTATAAAAATGACAAACAGCAATGGTCCCAAAACAGATCCTTGTGGAACACCGCTAGTGACTGCACTCCAAGATGAACCTATACCATCAACTACTACCCTCTGTCTCCTTCCAGCCAGCCAATTCCTAATCCAAACCTCTAATGCACCCTCAATGCCATACCTCCGTAATTTTTGCAGTAGCCTACCATGGGGTACCTTATCGAACGCCATGCTAAAATCCATATACACTACATCTACTGCTTTCCCTTGTCCACTTCCTTGGTCACCTTCTCAAAGAACTCGATAAGGTTTGTGAGGCACGACCTGCCCTTCACAAAACCATGCTGACTATCCTTGATCACGTTATTCCTATCCAGATGTTCATAAATCCTATCCCTTACAATTCTCTCTAAGACTTTGCCCACAACAGAAGTGAGACTCACTGACCTATAATTACTAGGGCTATCCCTACTCCCCTTCTTGAACAAGGGGACCACATTCGCTATCCTCCAGTCTTCTGGCACTATTCCTGTAGACAACAACGACATTAAAATCAAGGCCAATGGCTCCACTATCTCCTCCCTAGCTTCCCAGAGGATCCTAGGCTAAATGCCATCAGGCCCAGGGGACTTATCTATTTTCACCCTTTCCAGTATTCCCTGGACCTCTTCCCTACATACCTCAAAGCCATCCATTCTAATCACTTGTGACTCAATATTCACATCAGCAACAATGTCCTGTTCCTGAGTGAATACTGACGAAAAGTATTGATTTAGTGTCTCTCCAATCTCCTCCGCCTCCACGCACAACTTCCCTCTACTATCCTTGACTGGACCGCTACCTACCTTAGCCATCCTTTTATTCCTGACATACCTATAGAAAGCCTTTGGGTTTTCCCTAATCCTACCAACTAAGGACTTTTCATGTCCCCTTCTCACTGCTCTTAGCTCTCTCTTTAGATCCTTCCTGGCTACCTTATAACTCTCAATCGCCCCAACTGAACCTTCATGCCTCACCTTTACATAGGTCGCCTTCTTCCTTTTCACAAGGGATTCCAATTCCTTATTAAACCACGGCTCCCTCACAAGACCCTTTCCTCCCTGTCTGACTGGTACACACTTATCAAGGACACCCAATAGCTGCTCCTTGAACAAGCTCCACATATCATTTGTGTCCTTCCCTTAAAGCCTATTTTTCCAATCCATGCATCCTAAGTCATGCCTCACCGCATCATAATTTCCCTGCCCCCAGCTATAACTCCTGCCCTGCAGTGCACACTTATCCCTCTCCATCACTACAGTAAAAGTCACTGAGTTGTGGTCACTGTCCCCGAAGTGCTCACCTACCTCCAAGTCTAACACCTGGCCTGGTTCATTACCTAGAACCAAATCCAGTATAGCCTCACCTCTTGTTGGCCTGTCTACATGTTGTGTCAGGAAACCCTCCTGCACACATTGGACAAACACCGACCCATCTAACGAACTCGAGCTATAGCTTTCCCAGTCAATATCTGGGAATTTAAAGTCCCCCATAACAACCACCCTATTACTTTCACTCTTCTCCTGAATCATCGTCACAATACTTTCCTCTACGTCTCTCGGACTATTAGGAGGCCTGTAGAAAACTCCTAACAGGGTGACCTCACCTTTCCTATTCCTAACCTCAGCCCAAACTACCTCAGATGGCAAGTCTTCCTCCATCGTCCTTTCCACCGCTGTAATACTATCCTTGACAAGCAATGCCACACCTCCCCTTCTTTTACCCCCACCTCTGACCCTACTAAAACACTTAAACCCTGGAACCAGCAACAGCCATTCCTGTCCCTGTTCTACCCACGTCTCTATAATGGCCACAACATCGAAGTCCCAGGTACCAACCCACGCTGCAAGTTCACCTACCTTATTTCTTATACTTCTGGCATTGAAGTATCCACACTTCAAGCCACCTTCCTGTTTACAGGCACCTCCTTCGAGATCGATGCCATGTTCCTAACCTCCCTACACTCAAGGTCCTGTACCCTAAAGCTACAGTCCAGGTACCCATGCCCTTGTAGAGTTAGTTTAAACCCTCCCAAAGAGCACTAGCAAACCTCCCCCCAAGGATACTGGTGCCCCTCAGGTTCAGGTGTAGACCATCCTGTTTATAGAGGTCCCACCTTCCCCAGAAAGAACCCCAGTTGTCCAGAAACCGGAATCCCTCCCTCCAGCACCATCCCTGTAGCCACGCATTTAACTGCTCTCTGTCCCTATTCCTCGACTCTCTATCACGTGGCACAGGTAACAAACCAGAGACAACAACTCTGTTCATTCTAGCTCTGAGCTTCCAACCTAGCTCCCTGAAAGCCTGCCTAACATCCTCATCCCTCTTCCTACCTATGTCGTTGGTGCCAACGTGGACAACGACCTGGGGCTGCTCCCCCTCCCCCTTAAGGACCCAGAAAACACGATCAGAGACATCACGTACCCTTGCACCTGGGAGGCAACATACCAATCGTGAGTCTCTGTCGTCCCCGCAAAACCCCCTATCTGTGGCCCTCACTATTGAGTCCCCAATAACTATCGCTCTACCTTTCTCCACCCTTCCCTTCTGAGCAATGGGGACAGGCTCCGTGCCAGAGGCCTGAACCTCGTTGCTTACCCCTGGTAAGTCATCCCCCCCACAAGTATCCAAAACGGTATACTTGTTCTTGAGGGGAATGACCGCAGGGGGTCCCTGCACTGGCTGCTTCCTCCCAGTCCCCCTCACTGTCACCCATCTCTCTATAACTTTCGGAGTAACTACTTCCCTAAAGCTCTGATCTATGAACCCCTCTGCCTCCCGAATGATCCGCACTTCATCCAACTCCAGCTCCAGTTCCCTAACACGGTCTTGGAGGAGCTGGAGATGGGTGCACTTCCTGCAAGTGTATTCAGCAGGGACACTAATGGCTTCCCTCACCTCAAACATCTTGCAAGAGGAACATTGCACTGCCTTCGCTGCCATCCCTCTAAAAGGTAAACTTTAAAAAGAAAACTAGATCTAAAGAAACAAACAAGCAAAATGCAGCACTTACCTGCTTACCACAACGGGTCTTATTATTAGGTTAGAGGAGGAGAGCGGATGGGAGGCTCTACCCCTGTAGTGCCTCAGGTTCCTCGCCTGCGGCTTTTATAGAAAAAGAAACCTTCCCAGGTAAGCTAGCGCTACACCAGCTTCCGGGTCCGCTAGGTGCTTAGAAAAAAAACTTTAAATTTTAACCGTTAAAAAAAACTAACTGGACTATACCGTGACTTAAAAAAAAACACCGCCAGACAGCCCTTACCTGCTCCGCCGAGAGAGTGAAAGAGCCATTGCTATCCCAAGCACTGTATAAGCCAAGGAGAAAGTGAGGTCTGCAGATGCTGGAGATCAGAGCTGAAAATGTGTTGCTGGAAAAGCGCAGCAGGTCAGGCAGCATCCAAGGAACAGGAAATTCGACGTTTCGGGCATAAGCCCTTCATCAGGAACGAAATGTCGAATTTCCTGTTCCTTGGATGCTGCCTGACCTGCTGCGCTTTTCCAGCAACACATTTTCAGCTCTGTATAAGCCAACCAAATTGAACAACTGGAACAAAAGGCACTAACACAGACCAAGTCCAAAAACCTTAGTCCCATTTTAGAACTACAGAACAAATCTCAGACAAGCCCCCAGACTCTTATGGACCAGGTCAGACTGTCTCATAACATTTCAAGAAAGTAGCCCAGGCTCTAACTTTGTGAGTTGTTTTAAGCAGGAGGGTTGCAGTCGATCAAACCACATTGTTTTAACCAAAGCAGTACTTATTTACAAGATTACCAAATGAAACACAAACAAAAGAGAACAGAATACTGAATAACTTAATTTATCCAAAAGCCCAACAGATCATCACAATTTAATGAGGCTGTTTCAAATGTTTGCAACAATCCTCGTAAACAAGCCTCGACACAAAAAGAAAGTCAAACACTGCGTCTTACAGGAGAGATGTCAGAGAGAGAGTAGCATCAGCATGGACCTGCTTCTTTGGGTCCAGCAGCCTTTCCAACTACCGGACTGCTTTCAGTAAATAGCCAGACAGCCACAAATCAAATCAACCCACAGACAAGCTGAGCTGGGAGAACTGACTATTCACTTTTCATTGGACAAGTGTTTTTAGTTAAATCTGGAAATCCTTTCACCTGAGGCAGTATCTGTTAGCTATAATCAACTTGGCCATAAAACCCTTCAACCCCAGACTTTTCAGAACCCGGGCTTTTACGACTTGCTGAGAAACAACCAAGGACAATGTAGTCTTATGAAAGGAGCAGCATCATCACAAGACTTATACAGTTTTGGAGGCCATTAATCCCATTGTATCTGATACAGCTCTTTAAAAACAACACCCAATTTGTCCCATTCTTCTGTTCTTTCCTCATAGCTTTCCCCCAAATGTTTAAAGTAGAAATCATCCAAAACAATGCTGTCCTTGTCCTCCCTTGCACTATGTTCAATTTATTCGTCACTTGTGTCCACTGATTTGCATTGATTCCTGGATAAAAACATCTTTCTGTAATATCTTCCAGCCTCTGAGTATGCTGAGAGGACTGCACTTTATTAGTGCATTTCTCTTACGCATCCCAAATTTTAATTGTTCCACATTGATGGCAAGTATCATCAGCTGCTTGAAGGCCAACTTATCCAAATCCTTCCCCAAACCTTAAAGTCATGTTAAAATGTTCCTGAAAAATCTATCTCTTTGACCAAAATCTATCTCTTTGATCCTTTCTCCTAACATCAGTTTCATGGCTTCATGTCAAATTTGCTGTAGAGCATTTCTGTCAACTACCTCGGAACAGTTAATAACATCAAAATAGTGATATAAGTACAGATCCTCCCTAAGTAACGAGGTTAATGGCAGATTCAAAAGTTGTGTTGTGAATTACATTGAGTTTTCACAAGTAAAATGGAAGAGGTTCACAGCTGATCTTGGAGGAATCTATGTGGGAGAGCTCACAGCTCAGGAACAGATAAGGGCACAGTTTTTAATGTGTAACCTTGCTACAACTCTGCAGTAGTGAGTAGAGTGGGTTCCTTCTCGATTATATGCTTTATTGAAGTCTGTCTCTTGATTAAATTTTAAATAAACCATGAGTACTAAGTTAGCCTGGAGCAATGGAGAGAAGCCTCAGATAGAGCCATGTCGATAGGTTAACTCTGGGAAAGGTAGGAGGGTTAGGCAGGTAGTGCAGGAGTCTCCTATGTCTGTCCCCATTTCAAACAAGTATGTTGTTTTGGAAAATGTAGGGGCTGATGGACTCTTAGGGGAATGCAACATGGACAACCATATTTCTGGTATCAAAACAGTCTCTAATGTAACGAGGAGTACATTGGGTTCCAAGCGATTGATTGTGATAGGGGACTCTCTAGTGAGAGGCACAGACAGACGTTTCTGTGGCCAGCAGCAAAAGATCAGAACAGGGTGTTGCCTCCTTGGTGCCAGGATCAAGGATATCTCAGAGACGGTGCAGAATGTTTCAAAGGGGAGAGGGACCAGCAGAAGGTCATTGTACACATTGGAACCAATGACATAGGAAGGGCAAAGGATGAGATTCTGAAGGGAGAAGACAGAAAGTTAGGCAGGAATTTAAAAAGGAGGTCCTCGAGTGTACTAATATCTGCATTACTCCTGCTACGAGCTAGTGAGGGCAGGAATAGGAGGATAGAGCAGATGATTGCATGGCTGAGGAGCTGGTGCAGGGGAGAAGGGTTCACATTTGTGGACGATTGGAATTGCACCTGAATTGGAAGAGGACTAATATACTGGCAGGGAGATTTGTTACAGCTGCTCAGGAGGATTTAAATTAGTAAGATGGGAGGGTGGGACCCAGAGAAATAGTGAGGAAAGAGATCAATCTGAGACTGGTACAGTCGGGAAAGGGAGCGAGTCAAACAGCCAAGGCAGGGAGAAACAAAGCAGAGAACAAGGTAGGATTGGTAAATTAAACTGTATTTACTTCAATGCAAGAGGGAAGGCAGATGAATTCAGGGCATGGTTAGGAATATGGGAGTAGGATATCATACCAATTACAGAGACGTGGCTCAGGGATGGATAGGACTGGCAGCTTAAGATTCCAGAATATAAATGTTATAGGAAGGATAGAAAGTGGGGAAAGAGAGGAGAGGGAGTGGCGTTTTTGGTAAGGCATAGCATTACAGCTATACTTAGGGAGGATATTCCCAGAAATACATCCAGGGAAGTCATTTGGGTGGAACTGAGAAATAAGAAATGGATGACCACATTATAAGGATTGTATTATACACCTCCTTATAGTCAGCGGGAAATTGAGAAACACATTTGTAAGGAGATTTCAGTTATCTGTAAGAATAATAGGATGGTTATGGTAGGGGAATTTAACTTTCCAAATATAGACTGAGACTGCCATAGTGTTAAGGGTTTAGACGAAGGGGAATTTGTTAAGTGTGCACAAGAAAATTTTTTGATTCAGTATGTGGATGTACCTAATAGAGAAGGAGCAAAATTTGACCTACTCTTGGGAAATAAGGCAGGGCAGGTGACTGAAGTGTCAGGTGGGGGGTGGGGGGGGGGAGTAGTTTGGGGCCAACAACCATAATTCCATGAGTTCTAAAATAGTGATGGAAAAGAATAGACCAGATCTAAAAGTTGAAGTTCTAAATTGGAGAAAGGCTAATTTTGATGGTATTAGGCAAGAACTTTCAAAAGCTGCTTAGGGGCAAATGTTTGCAGGTAAAGGGATGGCTGGACAATGGGAAGAATTCAGAAATGAAATAAGAGACTCCAGAGACAGTATATTCCTGTTAGGGCATGAAAGGAAAGGCTGGTAGGTATAGGGAATGCTGGATGACTAGAGATATTCAGTTTTTGTTTAAGGAAAAAAAGGAAACATATGTCAGGTATAGACAGGCAATAGGTGTACAGTGGTGCCTTGGAATCCAAATTTAATTCGTTCCAGAAGGCTGTTCGGATTGCGAAAAGTTCAGATTCTAAAACTATTTTTCCCATAGGAAATAATGGAAAGTGAATTAATCCGTTGCTGGACCCAATAAAAAACATTTCCAAGACAGTTTTAACTACAAATACACATGGTTAAGGTAAATAAGATGAGTGAATGACCTAAATATGAAGTAATAATAATAAAAACAAGAAAAAATGTACTAACATGAAAATAACTTCATCTACGTTAATGAGGAGTGCTAATGGTGCATGTGGAAGCTTGAGAGAGGAAGGAGGGAGAGGGTTTACTGTTTGGAAGGTGAGTCACCTATGCTTATATTTATACTCCTGTTGACCACTGCCTCGTAAGGATGCCAGTTTTCAACAATGTCCTGTGTTTTAGACCACAGGAAGCACAGTTCCTTAATTTTAGCACTGGAAATGTTCCCACTAGCTCCCTTTTCCTCCTCTGAAGAAATTTCCTCTGCCACTTCTTCTTGCTGCATCTTGTGGAGGTGCTGAAGTTCCTCTGTGGTGAGTTCATTCTTGTGATCCTCCACTACCTCCTCCACATCCTCTTCACTCACCTCCAAGCCCATGGACTTGCCCAGAGACACAATAACAGGCACAACAGGCGGTTCTTCGAAGCCTTCAAAGTCTCTCCCTGCAACACATTCAGGCCAGAGTTTCTTCCAGGCAAAGATCATTGTCCTCAGAGATACTTCCCTCCATGCTTTGTCTATGATTCTTAAGCAATGGAGGACATTATAATGATCTTTCCAAAAGTCTCTGAGGGTCAGTTCGGTCTCGTTTGTCACCCCAAAGCATCTCTGGAACATAACCTTGGTGTACATTTTTTTGAAATTTGAGATAACTTGCTGGTCCATGGGCTGGATGAGAGGAGTGATATTGGGGGACAAGAACTTCACCTTGGTAAAGCTATATTCGAGTAAAAAGTGAGGTCTGCAGATGCTGGAGATCAGAGCTGAAAATGTGTTGCTGGTTAAAGCACAGCAGGTCAGGCAGCATCCAAGGAACAGGAAATTCAACGTTACGGGCCAGACCCTTCATCCTGATGCTGGATGTTGCCTGACCTGCTGTGCTTTAATCAGCAACACATTTTCAGCTCTGAAGCTATATTCACCCACTAAATCTTCTTCCATGCCTGGAGGATGAGCAGGAGTATTGTCCATCACAAGAAGAGCCTTCAGGGGTAGATTCTTTTCCTTAAGATAAGCCTTCACAGAAGGGGCAAACTCCTCATGAATCCCCTCAGTGAAGAACTGCCTGGTAACCCATGCTTTCATGTTTGCCCTCCACATAACATTAAGCTTGCTCTTAATAACATTGTTCTTTTTGAACACACGTGAATTCTCTGAGTGGTACACAAGCAAAGGCTTTATCTTGCAGTCTCCACTAGCATTACCACACAACAAGAGAGTAAGCCTGTCTTTCATTGGCTTCTCTTCCTTAGTTATATAGGTCCTCCTTGACATATTTTTCCAGTAGAGGCCTGTCTCATCACAATTGAATACCTGTTGTGCCACATATCCCTCCGTGTTCACAAACTCATTAAATTTCTTCACAAACTTTGCCGCTACATCCACATTCGTACTAGCAGCCTCTCCATGCATTACAACACTGTGGATTCCAGTTCTCTTCTTAAAGTTTTCAAACCACCCCCGACTAGCCTTAAACTCGTCAGTATCAGCACGACTTCCAGGCACGTCTTTTTTAAGGTCAGCATACAGGAGCCTGGCTTTCTCACAAATTATGCCCTCAGAGATGGGATCACCAACCAACTGCTTTTTGTTTATCCACACTAAGAGGAGTTTTTCCACCTCCTCTATAAACTTCTGTCTCTTAGAGGTCAGAGTCATAATACCTTTTGCCACATCAGCTGCTTTTATCACTTCTTTATTTTTCAGAATCATATGGTCGATTTCGGCATCTCAAACTTGGCAGCAAGATCAGACACACACATACCACTCTCATGCTTAGTGATAAGTTCTTTCTTCAACTCAATTATTGTTCTCACGGACTTCCTCTTACTTTTATTTGCTTCACTGCTCTTCTTGGGTGCCATGGTGAATGCACAAGGATGAACATTTAAAAAGGAGAAAGTGAGGACTGCAGATGCTGGAGATCAGAGCTGAAAATATGTGTTGCTGGAAAAGTGCAGCAGGTCAGGCAGCATCCAAGGAGCAGGAGAATCAGCGTTTCCCATTCCTGAAGAAGGGCTCATGCCCGAAACGTCGATTCTGCCTGACCTACTACACTTTTCCAGCAACACATTTTCAGCTCTGAACATTTAAAAAACCAGCACAAATCAAGGTGAAAACACAAGGTAAACTAATGATGGACACACGAGAGATGCTTTTGCGACTACTTCCGGGGACGAGCTGAAAAAACAATGTGCGGCCTGAACGGTACGCGGAGTTCGGATTCTGAAAATGTGTTCGGATTTCAGGGCAAAGTTTTCTCGAAATACTTGTTCGGATTCCGAGTTATATGAACAATCAGGCGTTCGGATTCCGGGGTCACCACTGTATACTTAAGAGGGAAATAGGAAGGGCAAAAACGGGACATGAGATAGCTTTGGCAAATAGGGTTAAGGAGAATCCAAAGGGTTTTTACAATTACATTAAGGACAGAAGAGTAAACTAGGGAGAGAATAGAGCTCCTCAAAGATCAGCAAGGCAGCCTTTATGTGGAGCCGCAGGAGATGGCGGAGATACTAAATGAGGATTTTGCATCAGCTTTTGCTGTGGAGCATGTAGGGAAATAAATGGTGACATCTTGAAAAATGTCCATATTACAGAAAAAGAGGTGCTGGATGTCTTTAAACACATAAAATTGGATAAATCCTCAGAATCTGATTAGGTATACCCTAGAACTCTGTGGGAAGCTAAAGAAGTGATTGCCGGGCACCTTGTTGAGATATTTGTATCTTTAATTGTCACAGATGAGGTGCTGGAAGACTGGACGTTGGCTAACATGGTGCCACTATTTAAGAAAGGCGATACAGAAAAGCCAGGGAGCTATAAACCGCTGAGTCTGAATCAGTGGTGAGCAAATTGTTGGATGGAATACTGAGGGACAAGGTTTATATCTGTTTGGAAAGGCAAGAACTGATCAGGGATAGTCAGCATGGCTTTGTGTGTGGGAAATCATGTGTCATGAAGAAGTAACTAAAATGAGGGTAGAGCATCGGACGTGTTCTATGTGGACTTCAGTAAGGAGTTCGACAAGGTTCCCCATGGGAGACTAGTTAGTAAGTTCAGATCTCATGGGATACAGGAAGAACTAGCCATTTGGAAATAGAACTGACTCTAAGGTGGAAGACAGAGGGTGATGGTGGAGGGTTGCTTTTCAGACTGGAGGCCTGTGACCAGTGGAGTGTCAACAAGAATCGATGCTGGGTCCACTACTTTTCATCAATTATATAAGTGATTTGCATGTGAACACAGGAGGTATAGTTCGTAAATTTTCAGATGACACCAAAATTGGAGGTGGAGTGGATAGCTAAGGAGGTTACCTCAGAGTACAGTGGAATCTTGATCAGATGAGCCAATGGGCTGAGGAGTGGAAGATGGAGTTTAATTTAGAAAATTGCGAGGTGCTGCATTTTGGAAAAGCAAATCAGAGCTTAATGGTCAGATCCTAGGGAGTGTTGCTGAACAAAGAGCATGCAAGTTCATATTTCGTTGAAAGTGGAGTCACAGGTAGATAGGATAATGTTTGGTATGCTGTCCTTTATTGGTCAGAGCATTGAGTATATGAGTTGGGAGGTTATGTTGCAGCTGTACAGGATGCTGGTTAGGCCACTGTCGGAATATTGCATGCAATTCTTGTCTCCTTCCTATAGGAAAGATGTTGTAAAACTTGAAAGGGTTCAGAAAAGATTTACAAGGATGTCGCCATGGTTGGAGGATTTGAGCTACAGGGAGAGGTTGAATAGGCTGGGGATACTTTCCCTGAAGCATTGAAGGCTGAGAAGCGACCTCATAGAGCTTTATAAAGACATGAGGAGCATGGAAAGGGTGTACAGACAAGGTCTTTTCCCTGGGGTGGGGGAGTCCAGAACTAGAGGCCATAGGTTACTGTGAGAAAGGAAAAATATGAAAGGGACCTAAGGGGCAACATTTTCATGCAGAGGGTGGTATGTGTATGCAATGAGCTGCCAGAGGAAGTGACGGAGGCTGGTACAACTGCAACATTTAGAAGGCATTCTGCATGAGTATCTGAATAGGAAGCGTTTAGAAGAATCGGGGCCAAGTGCTGGCAAATAGGACTAGATTGGCTTAGGATATCTGGTTGGCATGGACTTGTTGGACTGAAGGGTCTGTTTCCATCTGTACATCTCTATGACTCTACGACTCTTTAAGTCTTTCCATTGGAGGATTAACAGAAACTAGAGGGCTCAAATTCATAATAATTGACAAAGGATGGGATGAAGTGGCGTTTTTAAGGTTTGGAATGCAGTGCCTGAAAGTGTGGTCTAAGCATATTCAATAGTTATTTTCAAAAGAAAAATCGATATATGCCTCAAATAAAAATGTTGGATTATAGGGAAAGAACAAAAGTATGGGGCTAATTATACAACTCTTTCAAAGAACTGACATTATCTTGATGGAAGGAGTAGCCTTTTGTTGTGTGATATTAATTCAGTTATTCTATAATTCTATAGGTTTTAATGGACAGAAGAAAAGATAATCCTGAGCAAATTAAGTCATTAATAAGTCATTAAATCATTGCCCTCTAGGAAACCAATGTTAGAAATAATTGTCTGAGGAACTGAATTTAAAAAGTCCTCAGAATTCCAAATTGGAATTGCTCTATAATTTGATGGTAACAAAGAGTTTGTTTTCTACTCCAGGCAACTCTCTTCAAAAGAAAGCTGCTACAAATAACTAGGCAGTCAGCGTTTTTTTCAAAGATAGATATAGAAAGAATGGGAACAGGTAGATATATGAGTAATTGATGACAGACTTGCCTGCATGATCATTGTAATGGGAATGGATAGAAAATATGAGATGGCAAACTTAATGAATATGCTTAAATAATTTATATGGAGGGAGAAGTTTACAGAACATGATTTGATTTATTTTTATGGTGACATGTACAAAGATACAGTGAAAAGTATTGTTTTGCATGTTATCCAAACAAATCGTACCTTTAAATGTACATCAGGATAATAAAACAGCTACGGAGAGATGCAGAGAAAGATGAACTGTAATACATGAGAGGTCTGTTTATAAGTCTGACAACAGCAGGGAAGAAGCTGGTCTTAAATCTGTTGCTATGTGTTTTCAAATTTTTGTATCTTCTTTTGTATTTATGGAAGAATATAGAAGAGAATATTACCAGGGTAGGAGGGGCTTTTGAATATGTTGGCTGATTTCCCAAGACAGTGGGAACTTTAGACTGAGTCAATGGAAGGAAGATTGGTTTGCACAATGGACTGAGCTGCATTCACAACTTTCTGTAATTTATTGTGGTCTTGGGCAGAGCAGTTGCCATACCGGACTGTGACGCATTTGGATGGGATGATCGCTATGGTGTATCTATAAAAATTGGTAAGAGTCATTATGGACATGCCAAATTTCCTTAGCCTTTTGTAGAAATAGAGGCATCAATGTCAACAGATCAGGTTGGTGATATTTGTTCTTCTGAACTTAAAATTCTTGACCATCTCAGCAGCATTGATACAGACAGGGGTGTGTCCTCCACTCCACTTCCTAAATTCGATGACCAGCTCCTTCATTTTTCTGACATTGAGGGAGAGAGTGTTGCCTTTAAGCCATGCAACCATGCTCCATCTCTTGCCTGAACTCTATCACACCTTTGAGATCTGATCCACTATAGTGGTGTCATCAGCAAATTTGTAAATGGAGTTGGAGCTGAATTTGGCCATACAGTTGTGAGTGTATAAGGATTATAGTAAGGGACTGAGTACACAGCTTTGCGGGGCACTGGTGTAGAGGATTATCATGGAGGAGCTGTTGCCATCTATTGTTATGATTGCAGTCTGCGGATCAGTAAGTCAAGGATCTAGTTGCAGAGGAATAGGAGTGTCCTAGATCCCGGAGTTTGGAAATGAGTTTGGTTGAAATTATACTGTTGAGCATGCAGCTAAAGACAATAAATAGGAGTCTGGCATAGGTGTCCTTGTTATCAAGATGTTCCTGGGATGAGTATAGGGCCAGAAATGGCATCTGCAGTGGACCTATTGCAATGGCAGGCGAATTGGAGTGGGTCATGGAAAGCTGGGAGGCTGGAGTTGATGTGTGCTATTATAAACCTTTCTCACCATAATGCTGGATGTCAGAGCCACTGGGCAGTAGTCATTAAGATATTTTCCCTGATGTTTCTTTGGCACAGAGATATAGTAGTGGGCTTCTTCAAGCAGGTGGAAACCTCACATCCGAGTCGGGAGAGGTTAAAGATGTCTGCATACCCCGCACCAGCTGGTCTATGCAAGATCTGAGTGCATGGTTGGGATTCCATCTGGACCAGTCACTTTCTGTGAATTAATCTAAAGGCCAATCTGACATCTGCAGGGGTGACTGTGTGTACTGGTACACCTGAGGCTAATCTTCTGTCGAAAATGAGCACAGAATGCATTGAGCTCAGCAGGGAGAAGTGCACTGTCACCCAACCTGAACGCCTTGAGTACTATGATCTCTGAATTTTAGACATTGAAATCATTGCAAATGAGGAGATACTCCATCAGGATGCTGAGGAAAGAAAGCAGAGTGAGAAACTCAGAATGGTATTCAGGAGTGTGGAAGGATAATCCATGAAAGGGGATGGGATTATCTGAAAGATGGTAAGAAAGGTGGGAAAACATCTAATAATTTGTCAAGTTGGCACTGGAAGGTTACTCACTTCTTCCCATTTCAGCAATTAAGTGTTGGTCAGGAAGGTCAATGGGGATATTTCTTGACATACCACCGATTAAATTGGTAACTAAATGGTTACTTGGAGGCTTCAACTTTCACCAGCTAAATACCTGTCTCTCAGCTTTTCCAGAAAAGTAAGTGTTTTCTCAACTGGGAAGCCAGGGCAATTAGTCATCCATGTTAGGGAAGGGGGTCTCCATTTGCTCCAATCCAGAGGTAAAAGGGGCAGGATTAAAGGCCAAACAGATAGACTGCTGAAGGATACCTTTCCGTCCTTATGTCCAAAATTTAATTCACCCTGTGTCCCTGTAACTCTTCCCCCATCAGGAGAAAACAATCTAATTGCTTGCAATTGGATTGTCTGAAGTCCTGGCCTGCAGCAATGGTCTTGAGTAGACAAAAGCTGTTGCTTGGCTAGCTGGGTAAGGCAACATTGTCAAGGCTTATGAATCACCAAAGGGCTTGCTGGGCAACTCTTAACTTGCTGAGTAGAGCTTGATCCAGCAAGTTCTTTCATTGGAGGAGGCAGGGAGAGACCATGCCAATAATTAGGGTATAAAACGCTCAATTTCAACAAGAGCTTTTTAAGGAGAAGGATGTGACAAAATGGAGTACTCAAAGTTGGAGACGGTGTCCCATGAGAAGGGGAAGAGTTTTAGTTTTGATGTGGCTATAAGATATACACTGCGCCACGACAATTTGGAAGTGCAGATGTAGGACTATTAGCTCAGCAGGAAATCTTCAATGAGTGGCAAAGTAACAGGTTTTTGTGATTATCATCCACAGTAAGATATGGATAGTTAGGACCTTCTACACAAGTTGTTGGCCATTCTGTTAGGAAATACAGGAAAAGGCAATATTTGCTGATCCTCTGTCAGAGTCCAAGGGGGCAGTAGTAGGAATGAATAAATGAAACAAGAAGTGGTTGGGGATCATCTCCCATGAATTTATTAGTGAGGATGCTCAGACAGAAGGGATGGGATAGTTGGGCTTCCTGGTACCTTGTTGGGTCCTTCAGAAAATGTGAAACAAAATCTAACTTTCTTCAAAGGATAAAAAGACCAGTCCAATATGACACAATTGTCTTTAAATCAGGCATTTAGAAAATGCTACAAATAGCTTTCTTGAGAAGACAAGGGGCTGAATTTCATACTTTTTTGACTCAGCTGAAATTGTCTTGAGGCTTTTTTTTGAATAGGGATCCTCTCTGAGAGATGTAGCGAGATTTCTCACTACATCTTACCATACATATATCATTAGTAAATCATCAATTTTTCTCTATGACCACCTCCTTCAACATTCTGAGGTATCGTACATAAGGTCATAGGGATTAATTAGCTTTCGGTTCCATTACATTTTCTAATATAATCTTCTTCTTTCCTTCAACATCTCATTCTCCCTAGTCAGTTGGAGCACTAATTCTGGAAGGTTTCTTAAATTTTCCTCCGTGAAAATGGACACAAAGTAATTATTTAGCTTCTCTGCCATTCCTCTATTCATCGAGGTAAATTCTCTTCACTGTCTGTAGTGAACCCACATGTTTCCTTTGTTACATACCTGTAGATGCTTTTTGCCAGGCTGCATTCACATTCTATTCCTTTCCTTATCAGTTTTTCCAGCTCTCCTTCACCATCTTCTAAAATCTTCCCAATCTTCAGATTTACAACTATTTCTGGTTGCTTTAAAAGCCTTTCCTTTCAATCTTATATAATCCTTAATTTCTTTTTCAGCTATGGTTGACTGACCTTTTTAAAGTTTATGTGCATTGAAAGAGTATATAGTTACTATAAGCTATGTAATAGTTCTTTAAAGATTGCCCACTGCCTAGAAACAGTCATGCCTTTTAATGTATTTCCCAATCCAATTCAGTCAACATATTACCTCATGCTTTTATCATTTCTATTTTTCAAGTAACCCCCATATTTCAGATGGAACTACCTCATTTTGAAACATAATGTAAAATTCTATCATGTTGTGGTCACTCAATACCAACAGGTTATTTTCAAAAAGATTATTCATTAGCTCTCTTCTGTTAGCAAATGTTAGATATAAAATAGTATTGGATGTAGGTTTGTTCGATGAGCTGAAAGGTTCATTTCCAAACATTTCATTACCTTGCTAGGTAACACCTTCAGTGGACCTCATACGAAGCAATGCTAAAAATTCCTGCTTTCTATTTATATCTTTGGGTTGGTGATTTCATTTCCTGTGGTGATGTTATTTCCTGTGGTGAAGTCACTTCCTGTTCCTTTTCTCAGGGGGTGGTAGATGGACTCTAACTCGATGTATTTGTTGATAGAGTTCCATTTGGAATGCTATGCTTCTAGGAATTCTCGTGTGTGTCTTTTTTTGGCTTGTCCTAGGATGGATGTATTGTCCCAGTCGAAATGATGTTCTTCCTCATCCGTATGTGAGGATACTAATGACAAAACACACCCAGAAACCCGAGTCACTCTCCCCTACATCAAAGCCATCTCGGAAATGATTGCCAGACTACTCAGACCCCTTGGTATCATGTAGCCCACAAACCCACCAACACACTAAAACAGCAGCTAGTGAACTTGAAAGAACCTATACAGACAATGAGCAAAACTAACGTCATTTACAAAATATCGGGCAAGGACTGTAACAAACACTACATTGGGCAAACAGGCAGAAAACTAGCCACCAGAATACATGAACACCAACTAGCCACAAAAAGACATGACCCTCTCTCATTAGTATCCTCACATACGAATGAAGAAGGACACCACTTCGACTGGGACAACACATCCATCCTAGGACAATCCAAACAAAGACACACATAAGAATTCCTAGAATCATGCCATTCCAACTGGAACTCGATCAACAAGTACATCGAATTAGACTCCATCTACCACCCCCTGAGAAAAGGAACAGGAAGTGACTTCACCACAGGAAATAACATCACCACTGGAAATGACATCACTGACCCAAAGAAACCCAAACATATAACAAGAAAGCAAGAATTTTCAGCATTGCTTCACATGAGGTCCACTAAAGATGTTACCTAGCAAGGTAACGAAATGTCTGGAAATGAATCTTTCAGCTCAGCGAGCAAACCTACATCCAAAATCTTAACCTGAGCTACAAGCCTTTTCAAAACTTGATAAACTAGTATGTCCCCTAGTCAGCTGCTCAGCATGCAGTTCTGGAAAACTATTTTTAAAGCATTCAGGAAACTTGTCATCCACAACAGGTTGACCCAGTCCAAATGTAGATTGAAGCCACCCACGATTACTGTTTTGCCCATGCTTACAAGCTCCTCTCTTAATACCACTGAATCCAAGAAGTTGGTTGGAACAGATATGAAAATATAAAAAAAAAGACATCAATAATGTTACATTTTTATGCTAGTTATCAGGCATCAGTTTTGAAAATTAGATCCTAGTCTTAAATGCGTATTCATTTTTTTGTATAAATCTTGTCAATTGCAGAGGATTCTGCATTTTCATTGGTCACCTTTTTGAAGTGTGCTTTCATATCTGAAAGTGTAAGGACTCTGTGGAAACAAAGATACAGGAGAAAATATGGTGTATAGATAATCACAGGGCAATACCAAGAAAATAAGTCAACAAAATTAGCTATTTAACTATTGTGGAGGTGAATTTCTTCTCAAGTTTTCAGGACCTTAATACTTTAGCATTAATATAGAATTTTTCAACAAGAAATTTGAAATGAATTCAGTGTTTCCATGATTAATGTTGCTTGGAAATATTTCCTCTAATTTTCTGATACGTTCAGATTTCCCAACTATACAACAGGCCATGACACTGAACTCTATCTTCAGGCTAAAATCCATGTTTGTAATTCAATGCCTCATTCCTACAGCAAATATCTTCCCCACATAGTGCTTGATCCACATAGGACATTGATTGTTTATATGATAGTAAACAATCCCATAGTTTATTTCTGCAAATATTCTGGTATATGATCCCAATGGATGCTATTTGGTCCACAGTGCCTATGCTGTCACTTTTCTCTGAAGCTTAATATAAGAGTGTAAAGGGCATTTGATTCCAATTGAGTCTCAACCTCCAAACTATCAAGCCTCCCCTTACAGTTCTCCGACAGACGGGTGAGAGCCTGTCAACATGATTAATTTCCAGCAAAGGTGCCTCTCAAAGGAACCAGTTGGACCTAATGAATAAATGTGTTGCATAAAGAAAGTGCTCTGTATGGATAACTGCTTTCATGAATATAGACAGTTTTAATGAAAACTTACTCACCAACAATTTTAAACATATTGTAGAGCATAATTCAACCTCATATTGTTGAATAGTATTCTGTTACACGATGAATTTCTTTTTGTTCATTTCTGTCTTATGCAGTTGGGTCTCAGCATAAGTTTCCGCTGTACTACATCACTGTGTACAGTATAACTATAGTAGCTTTATGACAATGAAAATTGTCTGACATTGTACATTAAGAGTTAAGCAACACTCCAACAATCCTTAAATGAGTGCTTCTGCTTTATTTGGATTGTCTTATTCTGCTATGCTCAAGGCTCAAAGAAGTAGAATTAATTAAAAAAAAGTCTTACAGGAGTGGAATTTTCATTCATCAATTAAGATTTGAGCAGTTTTTGAATTCAATCATGGTACATTCAAATGTTTATAAGTACTTCAACAGACAGCATGATTCCACTGTTGTCTTTCATGTCTTCGCTGTGTCAATGGAGCTATTCACGATCACATTTATTATGAAAAATTAATTTACTTTCAATCTGTGCAGCCTATGACATTATGCAAATTATCTTTTGCTTCAAATATGAAATTACAGTAACGTTATTCTACAATTTATTATGCAAATTTTTGCAACGCCTAAGGCAAAACAGGGATTAGCACTTCTCGTTAGTAGCATGTTGAGGTGTAGTTTATCTATTATGGAATAGACCAGTAGTTTTCACAATGTCCCGCAAAGTTTCTCAAGTAGTCAACGCGCTGGCCCAAACTGCAAGTCGCTGATCCATAACATAATGATTGAGATGAAATAAATAACAGATCATGATCTTAATCCCCTCACTTGTGTGAAGCCCCAACATCCTTTCTGCATGGCACAAGTTCATCATAAGCACAAACAACAAAAGTGTAGTTTTGCAAGTGACATTTATTTTACATTTATATTCATGAAACAAAGTCAACAGTAAGGTTAGTTTCTGAGAAAGAAATTATAAAGGTTTTGTAGCAAACTAGAATATTTCAAATAAACTTGTTCTCTTGCATTAATTATTAAGGGTTTGATTTTTCAAATTCAGCAAAGTTTCCAATCCAGATGAATTTCTGATGGCTTTCCTGTAAACATTTAAAGCTCAGTAAGGCTTTAAGGATGAATCTTCTTGAGAGGTGAATCTTCTATCACCATCTGGGGGTGGGTTCTGTGGTCAGGGAGCTGGCCACTGTCTGATGGGCTGGCCATTCTCGAAGAATAGCAGCACAACTGAGGGCAGCGGCCATTGGTGGCATTTTCACTGATGGTAATTATATGTGAGGAGCCCAGAATTGAGGTAAGTCCAAGTATCTTAACAAGGTCATGGGAGGAGGTCACCAGAGCTGTTAAGATGAGAAGGTCCTTGGCTTCTCTGCCTTGGAGGAAGAGGACATGAAGTGAGAGTGGAATGACCTTTGGGAAGACTCTGATTGAGAAAGGGACTCTGTGAGGATGGCAGCCACCATCTTTTCTGCCTGAGGCTCAAGTCCTGTCAGGCATTGCTCTCATCAGCTAACCATCCCACACTGAACTAAAACTTATAGCCAGCTGGGAAGCAGTTTGTAATGGACAGTCATTGACCATTTTTGGATGTCAGTTGAACACAGGTGGGTACACTCTCCTTGGCCTTGCCCAGCTGTTGTGAAATCACTGCCATATTGAGGCAGTGCCCAGCTTTTAGGTGTCGTTCCACAATTCAAACACAATAACAACCAATTAGAAAGTTCTGCCTTATAACATGCAAATGTTGATAATTTTGGTCTGGCATTCACTACCAATTTACTTAAGATATTGAATTAACAATGTACAGACATTTTATTGCATTTAGTGACAATACAGCAGTGAAATATTTATGCTTTCCATGAGTACCGATTATTTCTTATGTGATTTCTTTGCCATTACAAGTAGAAGTTGGTGGTCTGTGTTGGCTTTTTTGGCCATCTAAGTGATCTACATGAGGAAATGTTTGAGAACTACTGGAAAAGACCACAAGAACTCCGAGAGCTTTAACTGTAATAAAATGAATTATTTCCATCTAATTTGCAAATTCACCACTGTCTGGACAGTAAACCTACTTCTTCTTCACGGTGTGGGGCTACTGAGTTAGCGATCCAGAGGCCTGGGATAATAATCTGGAGATGTAAGTTCAAATCCCACTATGGCAGTTTACAAATTTGAATTTAATCAATTAAATAAACCTGACTGAAACTGGTATCCATAAAGGAGCCCATTAAAGTACTGAATAGTTAGTCATAAACAATTTTTAAGATATTCCACGGGGATGAAAAGTTGCCACCTTTCCTCTGTCTGACCTATGCATGACTTTAGCATTTTGACCTTTAACTAATCTGTCAAATTGCGAGCAATCCACTCAATTGTCACCATAACTTTCTCAAGGGAAATTAGGGGAGAGCAATAAAAGCTGGCCTTTAAATGAATTTTAAAGTAGCATTGCTCATTTTTTGATCCAAAAAGTAAAATTTAAAACATTAAAAAAAGGACATTCCCAAAAGCATCCATTAAAATCATAAATTCTAATTATCAAACAAGCCAAAACCTGATTCTAACTTTCTATATATAGCTTACTTTTAACATTTCAGTTTTAATACACTTCAGTTAAGACTCAGCTGGAAATATTCTCACCTCTGAGTCAGGAAGCTGTGAGTAGAGGGTTTTAGATAGGAGATCAAAACATCCAACTGTTTCAAGTGGGAGGCCATTTTAATATGCAAAAACTGTTCTGTTATATTTGCTGCTGTGTTAAGACTTTAAGCCACATGAATGCTTCTTACTTGCAGCAGTGCTGAAAGGAATAGAATTTTCAGTCTGGGATGGCTGGGTTCTCTGAGAATCGCAGTCAGAGACCACAGAACAATTGGGAGATGCAAAGATGGGCAGGTCAGAAAATCTGCATTGATGCATTAGCACTGTGTTGAAACATTTAAAAATGCAATGAACTTGAAGCAGCGCTTGAGCCCTCACCATCACATGCCCACACCAACCCACATAATCTCTCCATCTCATCCATGTCAACCCATGAAACATCACCCACTCCATAATCCCTCATATTTTTCATGCCAACTTATGCCCTTCATCCACTCCCTTTATAACTTTGTGGGCAGCACGATGGTAGTGGGCAGCACGGTGGCACAGTGGTTAACACTGCTGCCTCACAGCGCCAGAGACCCGGGTTCATTTCCCACCTCAGGCGACTGACTGTGTGGAGTTTGCACATTTTCCCCGTGTCTGCGTGGGTTTCCTCCGGGTGCTCCGGTTTCCTCCCACAGTCCAAAAATGTGCAGTTTAGGTGAATTGGCCATGCTAAATTGCCTGTGGTGTGAGTTGAAGGGGTAAATGTATGGGAATGGATCTGGGTGGGTTGCGCTTCAGCAGGTCAGTGTGGACTTGTTGGGCTGAAGGGCCTGTTTCCACACTAAGTTATCTAATCATCTAATAACCCTCATGTCAACTTAGTGCCAACTGATGTCCCACAGCCACCACTCTTTCCCTCTACACCTACCATGTTAGTTCATCCAGTAACCACCATAGTGATCACATGATTAGATTAATAAAATAAAGTTCTAATTGATGATTTGTAAACTTTACTTTTTAAAAAAACAAGCATTCATTTAAAAAGCTTCTTTACTAACTTTAGATGACTCAACTATACATTTCGTTATGGCAACAAATATTTCATTCAAGTGCATAATCCTTTACACGAAGCACACATTAAAATCCATTGTCCTACTTCAAAGAATCTATGTGTTTAACTATGAAGTGGGAGGCACACAGCAGTGGTTACAGAAGTTTGTAAACTTATTCATGCAGCACTAATCCTGTGTAGATAATGCTGAAGCTTATGAGTAAAGCAATGTTTGTTTTAAACACTTCAATTTCTTTTCTCAAATATTTAAGGGGCAGAATTTTAAGTGGTTTAACACTTCAAACAGTTTATTTTGACATTTCCAAAGAGTTTATGCACTTATCTTGCAAATTCAGAGTATTCACTTTTGGTGCAAATTCATACTTCTAAAATTCTAATACTGGGCATGCCTTCAAAAAGGGTCAACTGGTTATCCAATTGAATGGACAAAATTCAGACCTGCTCAAGAGGTCTAACCTGTACATAGTTCAAACACCAAAACATGCCTAAGTGAAAGCAGCTCCTTATGTATATGGTTGATGCCTCTGCAAAAGGTAGATGCATGAAATGTGACCCATCTTCATTCTTGGACCATGAAAATGGTCCCATGGTTGGGAGAGTCCTTTACAATCTTTAACATAATGAAGCTGCTCTCTATTGTTGTGACATTTATATGTTAGCTTCTCAAGTGAAGGTTTAGGGTACAGTGACTGATTAGTAATTCTGTGAAGCTATATGGATCTCTTCATTCACTTTTTCTTCTATGTTCATTAGATAATATTTCAGAAAATTGTTGCATAAATTGAAAAAAAAACTTTGTGGTCCAAAGCTATCTTTGCAGGACAAGGGCATTGTCGACCAGTTAGATATTTATAGTACAACCTTACTGTGCGGTTAAAAATATTTTCTTGCGCAGACCTTCAGAAGATTAGCACTACAGGAATTGTTAGCCCTTGAGAAATATCTTCACAATTATGCCAGAAATACTAGAGCAGCAACAACTGCACTCCAATGTTTTGTATTTGTTCCAAAAACCTGTAGTAATTAATTTTGACACACCACTTATACTACTTTTGGAACTCTCTCCATGCTGTTACTTTTCTGTAGAAGTTCCAGTTCAACATTTATTGTCATTTTCTGAATAAGGACTGCAGAGTAACTATGAGGAACTACCATTTTGCTATATCTAGCTGTAATACAAGTTTGTAGGACGTCGAGTGGGAGTTAACATTCACAAATGTGTGGATAGGGATCAGATGGAAATTAAAAATTCAAGTGCAACTGCAATCCAGCGCCAAAGCACCAGTTTTTGAGTTTAACTGAAGTGCACTTGGCTGTGAAAGATCAATCGCTTTATCAGTGTCAGCATAGGTAGATCAGCAGGTCGCATAGCCACGATTACCTTTACATTATGAGAGTGCTTTCAACTAAAAAGGCTTCTAAATAAAATAGTTCTAACTATGGCTTTGCTGGGTTCAGGAACATTTCATGGAAACTTCAGAAGGGTCTTTAAAGTACGGATTGCTCATTTTCAATAAAGGCTCAATAAAGGCCCTTCAGCAAATATTCAGCAAAGATTTCTTATAACAGAGGTTTTTGAGCAGTCATAGGAAAATAAGCCTAGTCCTTCCCTCATATTCTAATTTCAGAGTTGAACTTGAACCCATTTTTGTGGGGTAAAATAGTCAACCCACACAGCACAGTGCAACTCAATATTCTTTTAAATTTTATCGTACCACAGAGAACGACAAACATTAATGCATTGATCCCTTTAATAGCAAGCATCACTGATTTATAATGTTTTCTTTAGCTTTCTTTTTAAGCTACATATCCCTACAATCACTTGGTGATATATGTTTCCATTTGAGCAGATGATGGAGTCCATCTTCAATATTCTTACAAGCTGCTAAAGTCTATCACTAATCATAAGTTTGTATGATACAAAAAACAAATATCTCTTCATATGTTGACACTAGTACTGTGGGCATTCCCAACTTCCTTAATTCCACTTTTGTGTTGATTGGGTCACCAACTAACAGAAACCCCAAGCTACAAATGTATTGAGAACAGATAGGAAGAGTTCAATGTACCATGATAAGGAATGTCCAATTTCAGCAAGGCAGAGAACCAGATGTCAGTGCAGACGTCAGTCAGCTCATACTCCTCAGCAAGATGCACACTGAAACGTCTGGAGAGTAATGGTTGAGACCTCCATCCCTGTGTAGGCATGATGCTTCTACCTTATAGTAAAAAATGAGGTCTGCAGATGCTGGAGATCACAGCTGCAAATGTGTTGCTGGTCAAAGCACAGCAGGCCAGGCAGCATCTCAGGAATAGAGAATTCGACGTTTCGAGCATAAGCCCTTCATCAGGAATAAGAAGGGCTTATGCTCGAAACGTCGAATTCTCTATTCCTGAGATGCTGCCTGGCCTGCTGTGCTTTGACCAGCAACACATTTGCAGCTGATGCTTCTACCTTGCCTATTTCACACTTTCTGTACTACAAATCCCTAACACTCTACCAAGACAGACCTTCTTCCTGCGTGGGCCTCATCCCCTACCTGACTCTTTTGGGGTTGGGTGGGGGGAGGGGTGCAGGGGGAATGCTGATTTTGTTTACTGTCTGTTGAGAAGGGAAAGCCATTTTACTGGATGGGTCTCTGTCCCTGATGATAGTGTTGGCCATGGTTGTTGAGAGCAGACTCATTTGAAGTACCCAGCCCTGTCATAATTCTAGCACCTTTTTGAAAACATCTCTTGGACAGATCTGCCATGAGATTTAGCCTGGAGGTAGAATAGAGACAAAAAGAAATACTGCAAATGCTGGAATCCAAAGTAGACAAGCAGGATGCTGGAAGAACACAGCACGCCAGGCAGCATCAGGAGGTGGAGAAGTCGACGTTTTGGGTGTAACCCTTTTTCAGGAGTCAGATAAGGTAGCATGGGTTAGATCTGCACTTGCTGTGCAGCAACATCTTTTATCTATGTTTCTAATAATATGTTCAATCCAACACTCCAGCTTCATATTCGGTTAAAATAACACATTAAAATCACTAAAGAAAGTAATAATTACATGTATGGTAACATGAGCAAATTACTTCAGAATGACTGATGTAGAATCCACTGAAATACTTTTACAATGAGAAACCTTCAATGAGAAAGACCCAAATTAAGTTGGATATGAAGGATAAGAAAGTGATTGTCCTTAGGAGCAATGTAAATCTGCAATTTACAGGACATTATTATATTCCCAAAACAGGGTCCATCATCTCTGAGCAGAATGTTGAAGTGGCATTAATGGAATCCAGGGATAGGGATTTAAAGGAAAAGAAGCAAATTATTTCAAAGCTACACTGAAAATGTACAATCCATCTTGTCAAAAGGTGAATATTCAGTTAAAAAAGAGAAGCATAATCGACGAAGAATACAGTAAACGTGTAGAAAAGTAATGAAAAATATGATATTTGTCGAAGTTACAGGAGAATTCCATCACAACGTCTTCCATTGATGAGAAACTTTAATTAAACTGAAACAATGAAATTCAACATAGTTGATGAAGTCAAAAATGTTTTTTTCTGACATTTTGTGTGCATTAAAATTAGTCTGTCAACAATAATTTCTAAAAAAGAGAAAAAATATAACTATCAAGAAAATAATAAAAATATGGATTGGAGCAAAGTTGGGAGCACCAGCTAAATTCCTAATAGATTTATTTTTGAGAATGGGAAATTCAGGAGGATGTGCAAGAATTTTAATATTGTCACAAAACACACAGCAGCAGAAAATCCTTTTAGTAAGGAGTTTAGTGAGAGAAATTATGCCATGATTGATGAAGTGTTCCAAAAAAATGTAATTGATCAAAGCAATTATGACTTTACAAATTGGTTGGTGTGGCAAGTATGTGCCAAAGACATATTTCAGTTCATTGGAGGCTACAACTCCTATAAATTAATTGATGTCAGGAATCCCAAGATACTTTCAATAATATGGGATTATCCCATACTTTTGGAAGGATGTCCGCTAGTTCAATTTTTGCTGATAATTTGAATGCTTTTGTTAAGGTGGAGGTTTCAGAAAAGATCAAGACAGTTTTGAGGTATTGTATCATAATAGTATTCCTATTGTTAACACAGGTTCAAATCCCAACTCAGCAAATAGTGAAATTTGAATTTGTTAAAAATTTTGAATTTAAAGCTGGCCTACTGATGACGCCATGTAAATGCTGGCATATACATTAGGAGAAAGTGAGGTCTGCAAATGCTGGAGATCAGAGTCGTGAGTGTCTTGCTGGAAAAGCACAGCAGATCAGGTAGTATCCGAGGAGCAGGAGAATCAACATTTCGGGCCAGAGCCCTTCATCAGGATACACACCCATCTGATTTACAAAAGTCCTTTAGGGCAGGAAAACTGCTGTGCATACCCAGTCTGACGTAAATATGACTCCACACCAATGGCAACGTGGCTGATTCTTAAATGTCCTCCTAGGCGATGCCCACATCCCATGAATGAATAATTACAAAAAAGTACCAAACATAAGTTTAATCCGAGAGGCATGGTGTAACAAAAAGGGGAAAGGCAAAAGGTATGGAGAGGTATAGGGAGAGTTATCAGCATTGAAGGCAGAATGATCATTTTGCAACACGTTAACCAAACCATTAATGTACATTCTATGTAGCTTACTGGCGCTGATTACACACTTGCAGAACAGTTGATGGAAACTGAAGACAGCTTATATACTTGGCATATACCTTTGGGCAACGGATTTTAGCCGATAATGTGCTAACAGAGAGTGGAAAAAGTGATAATGAAGACTGGCATAAGGCTATTTGTAACAAAGTTCAACTACTGGAAGCTAAGACTAGGCTGATATTTATGCCAGAAGGGGTTGGCGAGTGGAGCAAAGCTACACAGTAGGAAGTGCAGGAAAGACCATCGAGAAATATGAAAACTGGCTAAATGTGGAGGATAAGGAGCAGAAAAACAGATCAGTGGATTGGTAGAAGAAAGTAAAAATGTTAAAAGGCAGGAAACATAGTGTACCTTCAAACAGTGGCCTAATTCTGCTCATAATTCAAGGATAAGAACAAAAACTTGTGAAAGGTAACCTGGTAACAGGAGGGACAAATCAAGGAGGAGAATTCCAGCTGGGACATGACTCTAGTAGGAACGTACGTTGGCAGGAGCAAGAACTAAAGATCAGGTGAGAAGTGCCATGATAACTAGGAGATCCTCTGATTAAATAAAAAAAACTCTGTGGCTACCAACAAGTTTGATAGTAAATTGATAAAAGAGGGGGAAAAAAGAGTTCAATAGTTGAAGAGACTTTGGTATATACACAGCAGTGCCAGATAAAAAAATAGCCATCCAAATCCAAATATGCACAGAGAAGGTACTTCTTGATAGTAATTTAAAGTTAAGGACAGACTTGTAGCATTTGAATTTGAAGAACTATTGGGTGACCAGGAAGTAAGACTATTTTCCAACAGCAGAAAAATAAGTTTGAACATTTTCCATGTACTTTTAACGATACGCTCTTCAAAATGAATATCCATTGGCATCAAAGCAGCATTTTGCAAAGAAAACAATTTCAAAGAAAGATATTTCTAAAACCTCCAGTAAACTGTGGTGATATAGAAGGAAAATTATGAATGCTGAAGAAGTAAGTCTACAAGCTAATTAATGATCCAGCAATTGGCATTTTTGGTTAGTTCTGCCCTACCATAATCTGGATGTATTCTGCTAAAACAGATGCAGCAATGATTTTTTGAAAACATGGAGAAAAATTAGAAAGCATTTTCTTGCTGCCTTAGATGAATTCCTGTGAGGAGGATTGGATGCTTGAGGAGCTTTTAAATGTGTAGGATTGGACATTAGACAGACTGGGTTCAAAACAACCCTGAATCAACAATCTTAACTAGAGGGTGTTAATAGGATTTGGATGAATCGGGCTGAATCTTCATAAAATGAAGACTCTACAACCAAGAAAGGAGAGGATTAGTAGAGAAGTTTAATTGGGTCATTAAACTGGTTATGCATATAAACTAGACAGGATGCACGCTTTGATGTATTAGAATTAAGCTCCTGCAGAAATGATCTACTGTTGGAGAAATGTTGAAGGCAAACAAGACATTGAATACATTACATTTGGAACAATATACTCTCCATTTTCCATACCAAGGTGACCCAGAAAATGAAAGTAATTTCTCCTGAGGCATCACATGTTAATCTTCTCAATGGGTTCTTCAAGTTCAGCAGCATTGTTCATTAGCTTGGGAATGGGAAAACACGCAGAAGTTTAAAGGACGCTTGCTATGGAGACACTTGAGTTGGTAGGAGGGACAGATGTAGGTATGCACACGCTAAGTATTTCAAAGAAACGTCTGCATAAGACCAACCAGAAACAATGTGCCAAAGAATGCTGAGTTGATAACTGCTTGCTCTGGGACAATGTCCACTCAACAAAATAGTGTCATTGGAAAGGCATTGAGGACTAGTCTCATGAGTATAATAATGATATTCCAACTGGCACAATTAACAAATGAAAGTTGCCACTACCACTCCCTCTCCCTTCACCAAAAACAGCCAGCATCCAAGCTGTGGCCAAGGCTGGCAAAATTCATCACATAAATGAATTAAAAAGCTCCTTTAAATACTCATCCACTCATCACACATGGGTCCAGTCACGATACCATGAAACAAATAAAAAGTCAGGTTGACACTCCGTGTACACGGATGGGTGAGATTTGGAGGAGAAATGGAAATTATGCTAATCAATACATTTTATCTGTTGTTATGAAATAAGGAAACTGAGAAACACCAACATTTTATCATATGCCCACTTGCAAACTATTGGTGAATTTCAAGAGCATTAATTTATCCTTATCACTGCTTCTATCTGGTACTTCACCCAAAGCTTCAGCAGAGGTGACAGTAGAGTGACTAGATCCATAACCTAACTGCTGAGGTGTCTTTTTGCCTATACCAGCTGACTTTATGGAGTTCACAAGTCTGATCTCCCTGAATCTGTGCAGGATCAAAGCTTACAAATGTGTTGCTGGAAAAGCGCAGCAGATCAGGCAGCATCAAAGGAGAAGGAGAATCGATGTTTCGGGCATAAGCCCTTCTTCAGGAATGAAGAGGGTGTGCCAAGCAGGCTAAGATAAAAGGTAGGGAGGAGGGACTTGGGGGAGGGGCATTGGTAATGCGATAGGTGGAAGGAGGTTAAGGTGAGGGTGATAGGCCGGAGAGGGGGTGGGGCTGGAGAGGTCGGGAAGAAGGTTGCAGGTCAAGAAGGCGGTGCTGAGTCTGAGGGTTGGGACTGAGAAAAGGTGGGGGGAGGGGAAATGAGGAAGCTGGAGAAATCTGCATTCATCCTTGGTGGTTGGAGGGTTCCTAGGTGGAACATGAGTCGCTCTTCCTCCACGTGTAATGTTGCCATGGTCTGGCGATGGAGGAGGCCAAGGACCTGCATGATCTTGATGGAGTGGGAGGGGGAGTTAAAGTGTTCAGCCACGGGGTGGTTGGATTGGTTGGTGCGGGTGTTCCAGAGGTGTTCTCTGAAACGTTCCGCAAGTAGGGAGCCTGTCTCCCCAATGTATAGGAGGCCACATCGGGTGCAGCGGATGCAGTAAATGATGTGTGTGGAGGTGCAGGTGAATTTGTGATGGATATTGAAGGATCCCTTGAGGCCTTGGAGGGAAGTGAGGGGGGAGGTGTGGGCGTAAGTTTCACATTTCTTGTGGTTGCAGGGGAAGGTGCAGGGAGTGGAGGTTGGGTTGGTGGGGGGTGTGGATCTGACAAGGGAGTCGCGGAGGGAGTGGTCTTTCCAGAATGCTGATAGGGTTGGGGAGGGAAATATATCCTTGGTGGTGAGGTCCGTTTGGAGGTGGCAGAAATGACGAAGGATGATCCAATGCATCTGGAGGTTGGTGGGGGTGGTAGGTGAGGACCAGTGAGGTTCTGTCCTGGTGGCGATTGGAGGGGGGGGGGGTTCAAGGGCAGAGGAGCGGGAAGTGGAGGAGATGTGGTGGAGAGCATCGTCAACCACGGCTATGGGGAAATTGTGGTCTTTGAAGAAGGAGGCCATCTGGGTTGTCCGGTATTGGAATTGGTCCTCCTGGGAGCAGATGCGGTGAAGGTGAAGGAATTGGGAATATGGGATGGTGTTTTTACAGGGGGCAGGGTGGGAAGAGATGTAATCTAGGTAGCTGTGGGAGTCAGTCAGTTTATAGTATATGTCCGTGTTGAGTCGGTTGTCCGAGATAGAGATGGAGAGAGCTAGGAAGGGGAGGGAGGAGTCTGAGACGGTCCAGGTAAATTTGAGGTCGGGGTGGAAAGTGTTAGCAAAGTGGATGAACTGTTCAATCTCCTCGTGGGAGCACGAGGTAGTGACGATACAGTCATCGATGTAGCAGAGGAAAAGGTGGGGGGTGGTGCCAGTGTAGCTGCGGAAGATGGACTGTTCAGAGAACACCTCTGGGACACCCGCACCAACCAACCCAACCGCCCCGTGGCTGAACACTTTAACTCCCCCTCCCATTCCACCAAGGACATGCAAGTCCTTGGCCTCCTTCATCGCCAGACCATGGCAACACGACGCCTGGAGGAAGAGCGACTCATCTTCTGCCTAGGGACCCTCCAATCACAAGGTATGAATGCAGTTTTCTCCAGCTTCCTCATTTCCCCTCCCCCCACCTTTTCTCAGTCCCAACCCTCAGACTCAGCACCGCCTTCTTGACCTGCGATCTTCTTTCTGACCTCTCCGCCCCACCCCCTCTCCGGTCTATCACCCTCACCTTAACCTCCTTTCACCTATCGCATTCCCAATGCCCCTCCCCCAAGTCCCTCCTCCCTACCTTTTATCTTAGCCTGTTTGGCACACCCTCTTCATTCCTGAAGAAGGGCTTATGCCCGAAACATCGATTCTCCTTCTCCTTTGATTCTGCCTGACCTGCTGCGCTTTTCCAGCAACACATTTTTAAGCTCTGATCCCAAGCATCTGCAATCCTCACTTTTTCCCTCTGTGTAGGATCAGACTGAACTGTTGGGAAATGAAGTAACATGGCTGAAGAACAATAATACATAAGAAATTGGAGTTTCCACTTCCCAGTCATCTTTCACTATCATTCGTATCCTGGATCAATGCAATATCATTCCTATCATTCTGCTGTTGGCCAACTTGGTGAAAGTCAATGACAAATTGGAATGTCATGAACAAGAAAACTGCTACCTTGCTGAAGAATATAGACATATTAGTGAGCAAAATATGCAAGATCACAAATGGAGCTACATGGACTTAACACTCAGAGTTTCACCAGGTGAGCCAATTGCACTCTGGTAGACAATTTCACAATCACTTCTAGCATCAGTCCAATGCTGTTTGAGGTAGAACAAAAACTGAAATTGTTAGTGAAACAATACCAGCCTCCTTTCTATTGTGGTTTGCATACATGCCAAGTATGTCTAGACCTTGCAAATTACAGACATTTGACTAATTTTCTACAATGGTCCACAAGCTCCTGTCATCACTTCTCCATAGCTCTCCCATGCAACAGAGTCTGTTTGTTAATTGTGAATTATTAGGTGAAAACACAAATAGCTCCCAAACTGGAGATACCAATGTGGATTATTTAAACTGGTGGTTTAGAACACTTGTGTACAATGGTATTGTCCTTACCTTTAGTTCAGGTAACTCTAGATTCAAGTCCCATTCCAGGATTTGATGACCAGGGGAGTTGTGCTACAACATGGCCCAACATATTGAAGATGTGATTCTTCTGCTCCTTTAACTAGGTTATATTGTCCTTGTTTTTTATATAAGAAAGGTCATAAAAGGCGCAGGTGCTGAAACATTTAGCCTTGGATGGGTTTTAGTGCCAATTTGATTATAGCTAACAGATACAGCCTCAGGCAGAAGGCTTTCATGTTTTAAGAAAAAAAAATATACAATGACAGGGGAGTGGCAGGTTCTCCCAGCTCAGCTTTACTCTGGTTTGATTTGATTTTGTCAGTCTGGCTATTCACTGAAAGTAGTCAAGCAGTTTGAGGCTGCTGTCCAAGAAACAGCTACATGAAAGAAGCAGGTCCATGCTGATTCTTTCACTCTGGCTTCTCTCCTATAAGACCCTGTGTTTGATTTTACCTGTTGTATCAAGGGGTGTTTATGAGGATTTTTGCAAGTTAGGGTCTGGGCTACTTTCTTGAACTGTTTTGAGGGTGTCTGGCCTGGTCCACAACAAATAGCTATCTGTAGATCTTTCCAATATGCCTTTTGTTGTGAAGTTGCATAGAGTATTGTAGATTGGGAAGCAGGAAGTTGGAATTTGATGTTTGTAAAATTGTAAAATGTGGAAGATATTGCATGGTCTCTTTAGAAAATGTTACTTTGTCTGAGCTTAGAGATTTAAAATGCAATTACACAGAGAGCCCAAACTGAAACATTTGTATCAAAAGGCCATACAGTTAGCAGGACAAATAGCAGTTTTTTAAAAACCAAGTCAGCAGGTTTTGAATTTAGCCAATCAATTTGAACCAGGCCTTTAGACTTTAAAAACCTATTAAATTTAAATCTGATGGTTTTGACAACATAGGACCAATCCTCTTATAAGAAATATTGATATGTCACGATAGGTATAAAAGAAATAGACAGATGGACAAAGACCCCAGAACTAGCTGCCATCCGCCAGAGCTAACAACTTTCAGCTGTCAAAAGGGAATCACTGGCTCTTACAGTCATAAGACCATAAGACCATAAGACATAGGAGTGGAAGTAAGGCCATTCAGCCCATCAAGTCCACTCCACCATTCAATCATGGCTGATGGACATTTCAACTCCACTTATCCGCATTCTCCCCATAGCCCTTAATTCCTCGTGACATCAAGAATTTATCAATCTCTGCCTTGAAGACATTTAGCATCCCGGCCTCCACTGCACTCTGCGGCAATGAATTCCACAGGCCCACCACCCTCTGGCTGAAGAAATGTCTCCGCATTTCTGTTCTCAATTGACTCCCTCTAATTCTAAGGCTGTGTCCACGGGTCCTAGTCTCCTCGCCTAACGGAAACAATTTCCTAGCGTTCACCCTCTCCAAGCCATGTATTACCTTGTAAGTTTTTATTAAATCTCCCCTTAATCTTCTAAACTCCAATGAATACAATCCCAGGATCCTCAGCCATTCCTCGTATGTTAGACCTACCATTCCAGGGATCATCCGTGTGAATCTCCGCTGGACACACTCCAGTGCCAGTATGTCCTTCCTGACGTGTGGAGACCAAAACTGGACACAGTACTTCAAATGGGGCCTAACCAGAGCTTTATAAAGTCTCAGTAGCACAATGGTGCTTTTATATTCCAACCCTCTTGAGATAAATGACAATATTGCATTCGCTTTCTTAATCACGGACTCAACCTGCATGTTTACCTTTCGAGAATCCACGACTAGCACTCCCAGATCCCTTTGTACTTTGGCTTTACGAATTTTCTCACCATTTAGAAAGTAGTCTACGCTTTTATTCTTTTTTCCAAAGTGCAAGACCTCGCATTTGCTCATGTTGAATTCCATCAGCCATTTCCTGGACCATTCTCCCAAACAGTCTAGATCCTCCTGCAACCTCCCCACTTCCTCAGTACTACCTGCCTGTCCATCTAACTTTGTATAATCTGCAAACTTTGCTAGAATTCACCCAGTCCCTTCATCCAGATCTTCATCTATTCATCTTTCAATGACAAAAAAGGTGTTCCTGAGAGAAGAAACAATGGAGCAGGTACTCCTGACAAAAGAAACAATGGAGAAGGCACAGAACATTCCAGAAGACACATAACCTGGCTGTAATTTCAAGCAAATAATTTTTTTTTGTCTATAGGGGGACTTGTATTTATTGCAACAGAGTTAGAATTGGAACAGCATTAGAATCTTATTTGATTAAGGAAAAGTTGGCAGTTAGAAAGAATTTATTTGGTTTGTTAATAGTTTAGTTAAGTTGCTCACTGTTAGTTTCAGATAAATAAATTATTGCTTGTCAATTTTTTAGTGAGTGTCACCGATTTATTTTATTTAGCCAGTGGAAGTTGATGAGAAGCAGGTTACACTATTTCTCACACTTTTTTTTACAGATTATAGAGTGAGGTGTTCCCCTTTTGATGTTTCGGTCTTAGCCCTCAGAGTCGAGTCAACCTCTCCTTTATAACGCTATGATGAGTGGAAAGATTTCCTGTCAGTCAGAACTATGCAGTAGCTTCAGCATAACAGCTTTTGTTGTATGACTTTGCTTTAATTTATTCTCAGGATAAAAATATTGCTGATCAGGCAAGCATTTATTGCCCATTCCTTATTGCTCTTGGGAAGGTGGTGGTGATCTGCCTTCTGCAAACACTGTCACTCCATTTGGGGAGATATACTCAGCGTACTGTCAGAAAGGGAATTCAAATATTTTAATCGGCACCAATACAATTTCAAATCAGGATGTCATATACCTTGGAGGGGAAATTAAAAATGATGCTGTTCCCAAGCATCAATGCCCTGGGTAGTAGCGAATTGGGAAGACCCTGTTGAAAAAGCTTTAGTGAGTTGTTGCAGTGCATTTCTTAAATGGAATACATTTCTGCAATTGCAGGTCATTGGTGAGGAGAGTACATGATAGGAAGAAAGGGTGCTAATAAAACAATCTCTTTGTCTTGGATGGTGTCAAGCTTCCTGAGTGTTGTTGAAGTTCTGCTCATGCAGGCAACTGGAGGATATGCCTTTGTATTGATTTGTACCACTCAGATGGTGGCCATATTTTTCATAGTCCTCCTCATTAGAGATAGACAACTAGTGCTTGTTTAACCTGAGTCTCACCATTCCTCAAGTGAGGGAAAGATTGAGGAGAGTCATTAATGGTAACCTCAGCCTGTACAGGAATTGAATGCATGCTGTTCGTGCCAGTCTGCATTGCAAACCAGCCACCCAGCCAGCTAAACTAATCAACCAATCATAAATAGGTATGGAGAAACAGGAAGTGAGTTATTCACAGAATTCCAAGCCTCTGATGTTGTCTTGGTGTCTCAGTCTTTTTACGATTGACCCAGTTCAGTTTCTGGTCAATGGCAACCGCCAGGATGTTAGAGTATTCTGTGACAGCAATGCAGTGGAATGTCAAAGGGAGATGGTTAGATTCTTTCATATTGGAGATGGTCATTGTCTCACATTTTTGTGGGATGCATGTTGCTTGTCACTTAGCAACCCAAACCCGAGTGTTGTCCAGATCCTGCTGCACATGGATATAGACTACTTCAGTATCTGAGAGATCATGAATGGTGGAGTAAAAAGTGAGGTCTGCAGATGCTGGAGATCAGAGCTGAAAATGTGTTGCTGGTTAAAGCACAGCAGGTTAGGCAGCATCCAAGGAACAGGAAATTCAATGTTTCGGGCCAGAGCCCTTCATCAGGAATGGCTCTGATGAAGGGCTCTGGCCCGAAACGTCGAATTTCCTGTTCCTTGGATGCTGCCTAACCTGCTGTGCTTTAACCAGCAACACATTTTCAGGTCATGAATGGTGCCAAACATTGTGCAATCATCAGCGAACATCCCCACTCATGACTTTATTCATGGAGGGTGGGTCAGTGATGAAGCAGCTGAAGATGGTTGAGCCTAGGGCACTACCCTGAGGAATTACCCCCGGTGACAGATTTCAATGAGGACATCCCAAATGAAGTTGAAGCATTCAAAACAGGTTAAAGTAGAAGAATTTCTCCCTAAACAATCTGAATGAATAAGCTAATAGCCCTTCTCTAATGCGTCCTTTACCTTATTCAGCAGTTTTGCCGGTTCAGTACTGCTCTTCTTTTCATGCATTCGTAAGATGAAGGTGTCACTGGCTAAGCCAGCATCTCTAATTTCCCAGTGGGTCTGGAGTCACATGTAGACTAGACCAGGTTGGGAAGGTAGTTTTCTTCCCTAACCGCATTAGTGAACCAGATGAATTTTCAAACAATTGATAATATGTTTATGGTTATCATTTAGACTCCTAATTTCAGATTTTTATTGAATTCAAATTCCACCATCTACCATGGCAGGTTTCAAACCTGGGTGACTAGAACATTAGGAGAAAGTGAGGTCTGCAGATGCTGGAGATTACCTGAGTCTCTCAATTAGCAGTCCAGTAATAATACCATTGAGCTATTGCCTCGCCTTGATTTGCCATTTATCCTATCATTCTGTAGTCCAAGTGCTGCATGCGTATTATTGCAGTCATATCTTGGGGTAAGTATTTTACATAGACTCCTCCTAGTCGGAACACAGTTCTAGCTCTGCCTGCATCTGTGTTGGTATCCTCATTGTCCTCATTGCTATAATGTCCAGTGTGAATCACATCAGAAGAATGCAATTATGCAGCGGATGGCAAACATTTTGGAAACAAAATTGCATCTGTGCTTTCAAAATACCACAACATGGAGTTGATTTTCACGGCCATTACATTTTGTCAGTCATTTATTTTATGCAGACAGCCCATACAAAACGTAAAATGTCTGTGTAAAATATTAACAACCTTCATCAAAGTTATCAATGTGTTTGTTCTCTCTTGTGTCGCATCCCTCTACATTTACCTCCCCACCAATTGTACAAAGCCAAGAAATCCTTTCATGGTTCAGCACTCTTTGGGATGTAAATTAGATAAAGTCTGAAAACGGCACAAAGCCTGCATTACAGCATTAACCAGTCACATTGATTACACAGCGGGTAGCACACCGTTGCAGACACCAGTTTTGCTTCCTGCTGCTTTTCAAATAGTTAATGCATGTTGTAGATCAAGTTTGGTGCAACTCTATTTTTTTTCTTGCTGTGTCTTACTGCTTCCCTATAATTAATTACTTGCAATAAGAATGTCTATTATCATCTGACCAGTATGTTATATTTCAGAACTATAATATTAAGTATCTTGCAGAATAGATAAAAGAATGTGATAGATAGCTCTGGTCCCTGGTTTGAAATTCTATGAATAAAACTCCAGTTATTAGCCCCATGGAACACTATTCCTCTCATGTCATTCATAAGGGCACAGATTTTGGATCACATGTCACATGAACCTTCTTATGGAAAAAGTCTTCTTTTGTTGTGAACGGAGAGATCAAATAGATGTGTTTCAGAACTTTAATGATTGCTTGCCTTTGACACCATTTTCAAAAGTCCACATTTTGTGAAATTTCACCTACTAAATGTGTTACACTTACAATAGGGTTATCAAATCATTCAAATAATATTTGAAGCTCCTTGTACTGACCTAGTAACACACTGCAGTGACAGAAATACAAACGAGTCAAATTTGAAGTTCAGCACTCTTTGCATTAAAGTTATCCTTCACTGGCCATATTTATTTTCAGCTAGCATAAACAATGATTAAAATAAAACTGTGGGAAAGGTTGTTCTTATTATCTAGGTCATGTTTGGCTTCTAATTTAGCTATTTATAATCATTTTCCTAACACAGTTCGAGCTGAATCAAGGATGGAGATTATTCTTTTTCAAGTATTTCCAGTAATAAGACATATGACAATATGTGGCAATCTCTTAATTAACACAGGGATCATAACCAGATCTTTATTTGATTCAGTACTTCACTCTTTTATTTCACATTTAACTGCTGCAAGTCTTTCCTTGTGTTATATTTGGACGTAGGTTTGCTCACTGAGCTGGAAGGTTCATTTTCATACGTTTTGTCGCCATACTAGGTAACATCTTGAGTCTCCAGACGAAGCACTGCTGATGTCTTCTGCTTTCTCTTGAAATGTTTGGGTTTCTTTGTGTTGGTGATGTCATTTCCTATTCTTTTTCTCAGGAGGTGGTAAATGGGATCCAAGTCAGTGTGTTTGTTGATAGAGTTCCGGTTGGAATGCCATGCTTCTAGGAATTCTTGTGTGTGCCTCGATTTGGCTTGTCCTAGGATAGATGTGTTGTCCCAGTCGAAGTGGTGTCCTTCCTCATCTGTATGTAAGGATACTAGTGAGGGTCATGTCATTTTGTGCCTAGTTGATGTTCATGTATCCTGGTGGCTAGTTTTCTGCCTATTTGTCCAATGTAGTGTTTGTTACAGTTCTTGCAATTTTGTAAATGACATTAGTTTTGCTTGTTGTCTGTTTAGGATCTTTCAAGTTCATTAGCTGCTGTTTAAGTGTGTTGGTGGGTTTGTGGGCTACCATGATGCCAAAGGGTCTGAGTAGTTAAACAATTTTCCCCCTTAATGAACTAAAATCTTTTTTCTGTATTATCATGTATTAGAACTGATGACAGCAAACAATTTTGGTCATCAGCTAGCTCAGTCCATTACAAATAACATCTATATTGTTGATAAAATGTTTTTATGTGTACTCTTTTGGGCCATTAAAATGTCCATAACAAAGCCTATACGATGCAGTCAAATAAATTAAAAAGCAGCAGTAATAATCTCCATTGTGATGTGGTTATTTGAAGCATTTAGTTTCTCCATCTGGGAAACTCATGCTAATCTTTTCATTGCAAATGTGATATTAAATTCATTTATTAGATTAATTCAACAAGAATTTCCTGAACATCACATAAACCAGAAAGAAACATATTTCATCTGAAGTTCTGTTGGTATTTGAGTAAGGTTCCACAAGATTGCTCTTTACATCTGTTAGATCGTTAATTTATAAGAAGATAAATAATTTGCTTTGCAAACAGACTAGAAAATTTTTCTCAGTTATTCCAACACAATACAACAAGTTTAGTTGTAATAAACCTTTTTTGTTAAGGGTTTACTTAAAATTCTAAGACTAATATGCATTAAATCCTTCGTGACTTCGCAAGTATATAGCTGAAACAAGCTTGTCACACAAAGTATCTTTAGGTTAGTAAAGTATTTAAAATTTAGAAGAGAATTGTCGGGCTGAGCCTTATGGTGTTTGCCTAAATCTGAATTGTGTTAAGTTTATTGGAGGATTTGCCCATCTCAAGACCTAGCCAGTTCTATCCCCATATCTTACCAAACCCGCCTAATTAATTAGCAACCTAGTCCCTATGGATTCCCTCACATCCCATGTCTACACCATCTTATCACATACCATTCCTGGATTGAATTGATGCTAATCAGCTATTGCAGAAATCACCAGCCATCCACGCCATCTCTAAAAGCACATTGTGAACCCAGAGAATCCCCTGTCAGTCTGGAGCTGCCCTCCATGTTGCTGACATTTGCCCCAAACATGGCAGCTTAGAGAATTTGTGCCCAGCATTGTGAGCAGGCCCTGGAGGTCCTGATGGATGGGGATAATGCCAACATGGGATTTCCTCTTCCTCTAGGACCAATAGTGGAAGCCATGACACCAGACCATACCACCTTGGTCTGGGCTTATTACCCAAGTCAAAATAATCTCAGTTGTCAGTAGAAATGCCAAATACTGCAGCAAGAAAGTCACTGCCCTTCCCCACACTGCTAATATAAATGCTACCATTTCTCTTTGATATCTCATGCTAATTCCATCTCTGCCAGTGGACCCAACTTCCAACAAAGCTCATTCTTCACCACTCTCACTATTGCCTACAACATCTTGCCAATTGCTCTCATTCAATCACCACATGACACCTATATATCTTCTACAAGACCTACTCACTTACTTCTCCATGTGCACCAGCAGTTATATCTGTGCCCCCCAAATTCACTTCCAGCAATATCTGCCTCATTCTCATCCCATGAGAATTGCAACCTACAATAGGACAAAAAGAGACAACGGTGGTGTGCTACCTGGCAGTCATCCCTTATGAGAGATTCCTGACTTGGACTGTCTGACATAGCCTGACCTCCTGGTCACTGCCCTTTTCAATTCCCCTTCTCACTCCCTTTCCAACATACCTATCTTCGACCTCCTCCATTGCCACAGCGAATCAAATCGCAAGTTGGAGGAACAATACCTTAATTTTTGCCTTGGCAGCCTAAACTCAGAGGATGCAACATGGAGTTCCCCAATTTCAAATAACCTTCCCATTCATCTCCTGACTCCCTTTCCAACCCCGTCTCCTCCTTCCAACCCGCCCAACCTTTCAGCTACCAACCGGATTCATTCGTCCCATCAACCAACAAGTTGTACCCACCACCCGTATTCGTCTATCACTACTTCACCATTCTGTTCCTCTCCCCACTCTCAAAACTCTTCACCACCACCCCTTACTTCATCTGCAGCTCTCTCTATCACAACCCCCATTCCTGAAGAGGGGTTATACCCAAAATGTTGACTTCTCCACCTCCTGATGCTGTGTTCTTCCAGCCTCTTGCTTGTCTATTTTGGATTCAAGCATCTGCAGTTTTTTGTCTCTGACTGTCCTGAGCAGTGCCCTTGACTTTTTATACTGGGACCCCTTGAGTGAAGACTATCTCCCTTCACTACACTGAGGCTTGCTAACAGCAATGACAAACTTTGTAGTTTTGTGTCTGAGTTAAACGGCATGTCAAGACAGCAGTAGAATGAGCCTGGTGTCTCTGCTGGGGACCAAATCCCAAAGAGATAAGGCAATGCAAGGCATGCTGTACGCATCCAGATAGGTCAAGATAAATAAGCAATATAACAGCAAGTGAAGAGCCCAGAAATGTAATCTGGTCTGATTCTTAAGATGTGTGCCTGTCCATGAGCACAGTGTGAACTTCCTGCAATGTTACAATGATAGTTCCTGGTGCAACCTGAAGTGTAGCATTGAAGTGCAGTGGCATTCTGTAAGTGGATCAAACATGTACTTTGAGCCTTATCAGAGGCTGGCATATGTCAAATGCCAATGTCTGGGAATGTGGGATGCATGTGACCAGTGCCCATAGAGCATGCCCTGTGATGTTGGTACACTCACTGGCCAACATGGATCTAACCCAGGGAAAGCAGTGAGCTGGATCTGCTGGATGTTCAGTCTGGATTCTTGCCAAGTTTTCCCAATGGGTAGCTTTTTTGGTGAGTTTGGGGCAATAGGAGTCTAAATATTGATAAAGTGAGTTATGCCATTAACATGGCATTCAATAATAGTTAATTACTGGCAATTGGCATCTTGCTGCTGCCTATCAAGAATCTCACCATAAAGCTTGTGAAAAGCATGAGAACATGAAATGGAATGATCTCAACATTAAGATGGGATACAATGCACATGTCACTCAATCTATCAGGCATTTCACCACAGGCCATTTCACTTACACCCCTATATGTTTTCACCCATAAATTTCAATTCTACGATGTACCACAGAAGAAAGGGTTTCAATTCCTTGAATAACCACTCGATCTGTTATCATAGATATCAAGCAGCTGACTGTCCAGTGTTCTGGCCAGGCGCCATGATTCCTTCAACCTATGGTAACCTACTGAGCCATCCAAACTTGAGTTGCCATACCAAACAGTTGGTATCTGCTGGATGACAAGTAGGGTTATGCTTTGATAGTACAGCATGTGAGTTCAGTGTTTTATCTCTCACACACACAGAAACATGACAATGCAAATAAAGCAAAAATCATGCTGACACTGAAAATTAATGGAGTAGACCATTTGTGCTTATACCGTCAGGACTGGTCAGGAGGAGCCTGTAATATTCAGTAGAGTGCATGTCAAGATTGCATGTTGCTTTATTCACTACCATGATGGCTCAGTCCTTTTCACGAACTGTATAACAATGACCTGACATGGAGGATAAAGTTAAAAATCACACAACACTAAGTTATAGTCCAACAGATTTATTTGGAAGCACTCACTCTTGGATTCTGTTCCTTCATCAGGTAGCTGTGGAGCAGGACCATCAGACACAGAATTTGTAGCCAAATATTACTGTGTCATGCAATGAAATGATGTATTGAACAAACCTAAATTGTTGTTAAATCTTTCATCTTTTAAAATAGGTTGAGTAGTTCAGTTCATTAACATGTAAATCCCAAAACTTCTTTTAAGCCACATTCTCAAGATAATTTAAGGTTTTATAAAAGAAAGGTGACATCTCAGCTCAAGACAATGCATTAGAGGTGTGAGGACAGAGTCTAGTTCCAAAGTGGAATTTATAAAATATTACATGGATTGACTGCCTGCATTGATTACCTGCAAATTGTGCATTTTTGAGCAAAATAGAGTGTATCTGCAAATATAGTTCTGCAAATACAAACTCACCCCAAAAACTTATATGCGTGTGTGCACATGCATGTGAGAGAGAGAGAGAGAGAGTAAGTTTGTGCATGTGAGTGTGTGCGTGTGAGTGTGAGATTACATGCATGTGAGAGAACGCTTGCTTGCATGAGTGTGTGTGTGGGTGTGATGGAGTATAAGGCTGTGAGAGGATGTGCGCGTGCATGTGAGTATGGGAGTTGTATGTGTCTCTGTGTGTGTATGAGAAACAGTGTATATAAGAGGGAGAGAGAGTGTGAGTGTGAGTGTGAGTGTGTGTGTGTGTGTGTGAAATACAGTGCATGGTGTAATGGGGTCACCTGAAGGTCCGAGGTTGAAGGTCCCTGACCGCTGAAGTGTCCCCAACTGGGAGAGAACATCCTTGCCTGGTGATCATTGTGCAGTGAGCATTCATCCATTGTCATAACGTCTGCTTGCTCTCACCAATGTACCATGCCTCGGGACATCCATGTAATATGTTGTAAATTCATTTTGAAATAGAACCAGTCTGACTCAAGATTGTGATACAGACAGACTCTAACCTCACACCTGTAATGCATTGCCTGAACTGGGATGTCAACTTTTTTTTTATAAAACCTTAAGTTATCTCGAGAATGTGACTTAAAAGAAGTTCTGGGATTTACATGTTAATGAACCAAAACCTGCAATCCATTCTAGAAGATGAAAGACCTAGCAATAATCTAGGTTTGTTCGTATATCATTTCAATTGCATGAAACTGTAATCTCTTGCTATAGATTCTGTGTCTTATGGTCCTGCTCCACACCTACCTGATGAAGGAGTAGCGCTCCAAAAGCATGTGCTTCCAAATAAACCTGTTGGACTATAGCTTGTGTTGTGTGATTTTTAATTGTGTCCACCCCAGCTCCTCCTGACATGGAGGAAGAAAGAAGAGGAAGGGTGGTCAACTAACACAACAGGCTTCTCGCTACTTTCTCCAATAGCTGATCATTCTAATGTGACATGAATAACTGTCAACCCAATTTCTCATTCATCAACAGTCCCACAGTTTCTCATTCCTCTGATATTGACCGTCAGAATATCCATTTGGCATCAATATGAAAATAAAAGTCACAACAACAAAAAGTTCCAAAGTACAAAGCACGTGATATTGCACTCAATGGTCAATTAATCACCCCTTTCATTCCTATATAGCCTGTCTTCTAGGTGCTTTTGGCCTGCCCAGTGCAGTCTCAGTCAATGCATCACAGCAGGTAGAAGGTTGCTGACTTTTCATGAAGAAGAATAAATGCGATCAGGGATAATGACCGCAAGCATTTCTGGCCCTTGAAAATGCAGCTTCAGCAAAGCTCCCTACTGTCTGTTTTACAATTCTGGGGAGTATATGATCATTATATTTGTCACTGTGGCTTTAAGGAAAATTGACCATGTGACCTGTTTTTGAAGTGTGCCTGACAGCCCGGATGGTTTGATTGCTGAAAGATTAAAGGAACTCAGATGCTTCTACTTGGAAGAGTGTGCATGGTGTTTAACTGCTATATAATTGCAGGACCCTATATGTGGATAGCCCGTAAATCTCCACAGTCCCAGAAAAATGATGAAAATGTTAGGTTTTAAACATTTATGCTTTAGATTGCCCGTCCATGATAAAAGAGAGCTGGGGTGGCAAGGATTACAAATCAACCATTTTACCTGGATACAAGGTCCATGTGATCCCTGTTACCATGTTTTCCGAGGGAATGGGTTTCTAACATATCCCTGAAAACCCTATGACACAAGCAGTCTGCCAGAGTTTGGGAGAGAGCAGCTACAAGCAGATAGATTCCATGGTCCACTCTGCAGGAATGCAGGTGTAAGCTAGTGCTCAGATTACAAAGGCCTAATTCATTAAGAATTGAAGCAATGTTCGAAGATTTGCCTAGCTTTAGTGAGACAAAGAAGTTGTGAGGAAAACTCGCTCTGCAAAAGATAGTTCTGGAGTTAAACATTTTTAGGCTCGGAAAGAAAATGATCAGAAATAAATATTCAGGAATTAAAACTTATTTGAACCAATTCAACATCTATTTAAAGTTCAGTGTATTGTATATCTGATTTTAGATTTTCTGGTTGTATTAAAGTTATGATTAAAGTTTAAGATATGTGTTGCCTAAAAGAAAGTTAATTGAGATTTTGGTTGGTTTGTTCCTGTAAACATATTAAACTTGAAATTTCCTTGTCCCCATGTTTCAGCTATTAACTGAAAGTTAATTATTAGAAGTTAAACTTTAATTTTTATGAGTAATCTGTCTCTACAGGAATCATAACATATGGCTGAAGTTTAACAAGGGCACTATGGAGTAGCAGTAGTGGAAGGATGAAAGTTACTTTCGGTCTCTTCATCCAAGTCACTAATATTGGTTTTAAATAGCTAAGCCAGGATCCTTACAGTACTCCACTGACTACAGCCAGCCAAGTTGAAAATGTCCTTTTTATCTCTAATCTCTGCTTTCTTTCTGTGAATTAACCCTTTAACCGGGCTAGTTTATTAAAATCAACTCTCTAAGCCCATATCTTGCCTATTAATCTCCTCTGGCACCTTATCGATATTCTTTAGAAATCAAAATATACTACAACTGCCACTTCCCGTATATATACCTAACTAATTATATCCCCAAAAGGTTTTTGATGACTATGTCAAATATAATTTCCCTTTAGTTAAACCACAATAGCTTTTTCTGATCATACTAAGATTTAAGTGCATTTTTAAGACTTCTTTAACAATAGATTGTAGCATGTTCCTGACAATTGATGCTGAGTTAACTTGTTCGTAGTTTCCTGCTTTCTTTTTCCTTCCTTTCTTAAATAATGCAGTCGCTAATTTTCAATCCACTGAGCCCATTCTAAAATGGAAAGAAATTTGGAAATTCTAAGCTTGTGCTTTACTCTCTCTACAGCTACTTCTTGCAGAATATTAGGCCATCTGAGTTTGGGAATTTAATGGCATTTAGCCCTTTGGATTTCCTAACTACCTTTCCTCTTAGTGTCAGTTGTGGCTCAATTGATAACAACCTTTCCTATGTGGTGGAATTTCCCAGATTTAAGAACTACTCAAGAACTTGAGCACAATTCTGTGATTGTGTGGAATCTTACAGTCTGTGCAAGGCTTACTGTTCAATGAAAGATGTTCCAGATCTCAGGACTTTTCAAAGTAAATGTTTATTGATGTCACACTAAGTATTCGATTCACTCCATGTGATATCAAGAAATAGCTGAACACACTGGATTCTGCAAAGGCAATCAGCTCTGACAACGTTCTCGCAATAATACTGAAGACTTGTGCTCAGATGTTGCTGCATTCCTAGCTAAGCTTTTCAGGTACAACACTAGTAATGTGGAAAATTGCCTGGATATGTCAGGACAAAACCAACCCAGAAAGTTACTGCTTCATCAGTCAATCATTAGCAAAGAGATGGAAAATGTCATTGACAGTGTTATCAAATGGAGCTTGCATAATAACATGCTCAGTTTGGGTTCTGCCAGGACCACTCAGCTCCTGACTTAATTACAACCTTGAATCAAACATAGACAGAGGAGCTGAACTCCAGAGGTGATAAGAGAGTTACTGCCCTTGATAACTGCCAGCATCTACTATTTCCATCAAGAAAGAAGTTTTCATTTATTGATGCTGCAGGCTAAATTTCTTGTTCCACGGCCTTGTTTAGCTGTGTGAGGTTTACAGAAACTCTTACAGAACTATTGGCCTTTAGAACTGCTAATTTATCAGAATTCCACTTTGTCAGACTGGTTATGGGGACAACGGCTACTTCATGAAGCATTGTCTCCATCTCAATACTCACTTTTCTAAAACGTGAGTGCAAGATGTTCCAGGTATAAACAGAAAAATAATTTAGAACCCACTTCTGGCATGAGCTTCCCTCAAACTTCTGAACAACTTTGGAAATTCAGGTGTAAGTTATCTCTTTATGCCTTTTCATTGATTTCATCAACTTTAAGGTAAGTTTCAAGTCCACTCATGACTTTTTACTGTGTCACAAACACTCATGGCTGGATAATATGAGAGGTTTCAAAGAATTCCTCAGCTCTGTACTGCAGTCTTGCAGTGAGCGGCCCTTTCACATTTAATTTGATCCCTCCTGTTTCCTGGAGTTGAATTATTGATGTTTATAATATTTCCTGAATCAGCATTTCAACTGCATCAGAAAGTACAGGGCCATTTACCCCAGTGTCAAATTTTAAATTAGTTGGGTGTGCATTTATCTCTACTTTAGTGCTCCAATATTTGCTTTTTAATTCCTTAACTTCCCTCAGAGATTTCTCTACTGTATGGCTCTTCATATTCTTGAATGCTGCTCTTTTTTTCAGGGTTTCTCCCTCTGTGGATAACATTTTAATTCAACATACCGATTTAAAATGGCCAATTTTCCTTTAGGTATGGGACTCTGTTGTCATGATTGGAAATTCTTCATGTCCATAAACCTTCCTCCTGCCACAAGAGGGACATTGCAAAATGGTGCCAGTTGCTATTTCTTTGCACTTTCTAGGTTTCGTCAACACAATTTGCAAAATCATGACTTGATATAACCTCTACTCTGCCATTACCATCAAGTCAAGGGATTAAATTGGGGTCAATGATGTGTGCAGGACAGCATGTCAAACTGATGAAGTCATAAAACGGTGCTACTTGCATATCACTCAATGCAAGCAGCGTGGGATAGACAGGATAAAGTGATTCAAAATGTAAAGAGTAATCTATCTTGTCCATGTGTTCAAGTCCATGTACCTTCTGCATTTCTTCAGCAAAATCTAACTTTCATGAGTATTTCAAAGTGATCCTCTTAATTTAGGGTGTAGGTTTGCTCGCTGAGCTGTAGGTTTAATATCCAGATGTTTCATTACCTGGCTAGGTAACATCATCAGTGGTGAGCTCCAAGTGAAGCGAAGCTGTTGTCTCCTGCTTTCTATTTATATGTTTGTCCGGGATGGGGTTGCTGGGGTTTGTGGTGATGTCATTTCCTGTTCGTCTTTTGAGGGGTTGATAGATAGCATCTAGATCAATGTGTTTGTTTATAGTGTTGTGGTTAGAGTGCCAGGCTTCTAGGAATTCTCTGGCATGTCTTTGCTTAGCCTGTCCCAGGATAGATGTGTTGTCCCAGTCAAAATGGTGTTTTTTTTTCCTCCGTGTGTAGGGCTGTGTGGGAGAGAGGGTCGTGTCTTTTTGTGGCTAGCTGGTGTTTGTGTACCCCATCCAGGACAAACAAACAAATAGAAAGCAGGAAACAACAGCTTCGCTTCACTTGGAGGTCGCCACTGATGATGTTACCTAGCCAGGTAATGAAGCGTCTGGATATCAAACCGACAGCTCAGCGAGCAAACCTACACCCTAAACTTCAATCTGAGCTACAAACCTTCACAAACCTTGCAAAAACATATGGGCACAAAACGGTACAACTTGCCCGAAGATGGGAAACGAATGCCATCCGAGAGAGTTCCACCCGCTAACAACTGTACTTCCTGCATGAATGTTTGAGAAAACAGGTACTGTCAAAATGTCTTCAATACAAACCATCGATAAAAACACCTCAAGCCAGAAGTTTAACAGAACGGAACGGCCGCAGAATGCTCCGAGAACTAATCAATGAAGCCCACCACAGACTCCGAAAATATAACCGGGAAATTGCGCGGCAAAAACCGTTATTCAAACAAGCAACAAATCAAGAATGGACAGACGCGGTAGAACGAGCCATAAACACCAAACAACGACAAACACAGATAAAGAAAAATCGGGACCTGAAGAAAAACTTGACAAACTCAAACAAAGACAAAATCGATAACACAGGGGCATGGATAAAGAACTTATCAGACCGAACCCTATCAGACACAGAAAAAGTGGTACTAGTAAAAGGACTAAATTTCAATTACCGAGACGCTGACAAGAAGGATTTCCTAGCGGCATTAGAAACCACATTGAAGGACAACAATCTCACGGAAGAAACACAACAAATGATCAGACAGACAGTTGCACCTACTCTGAGCTGAAAGAGGGAAGGAAACAAACTGAACACACAGGAAAAGAAAGCCCTAGAAAACCTCAAAAAAGACAAAAAAAATCGTTATATTACCTGCAGACAAAGGTCGGCTCACAGTCATCCTGAACAGAAGGGATTACATAGAGAAAGCCAATGCACCACTCGCAGACACCAACACCTACCAACAGGTGGCGATAGCCCCAACCCCACAACTAGGAAACAAAATTACATATCTGCTAAGAAAATTACACATTTCTTGACAATTAAACAAGACAGAATTCCAAAAAATGAAACCAGATAGGACCAACACCCCACGATTCTATGGACTACCAAAAATCCATAAAACAGGAACCCCCCCCCTCAGACCTATAGTCTCACTACCCAGAACACCAACTTACAGACTGGCCAAAGAACTATACGCAAGACTGAAATACCTAGTAGAAGAGTCACAGCATTCCATCCACTCCACTCCAATCATCAAAAACACCAAAATAGAGGAAGACGAAACAATGATCTCATTCGATGTAACAGCACTGTTCACCTCCATGAACATCAACCTGGCAAAGGAATCACTCACCACACTTTTAGAAGAGACCATCACACACACCCCAACCATCATCAATCACATTACCAACGAAAACATCATGAAGCTAGTGGACCTGTGCCTCACCACCCACTTCACCTTCACCAACATAATCTACAAACAAACCAATGGCACACCCATGGGATCTCCGCTATCAGGATTCATAGCAGAAGCGGTAATGCAAAGCCTAGAACAAACAGCCCTACCAACCATCAAACCAAAAATCTGGGTTCGCTGCGTAGATGACACTTTTGTCATCACAAAACGAAATAAGATAAAAGAGACATTTCACATCATCAACAACACCTTCACAGGTATAAAGTTCACCAAGGAGGAAGAAACCGACAACAAACTCGCATTCCTGTACGTCACAGTTGAAAGAACGGACAACGGAGAACTACAAACCTGCGTATACAGAAAACTGGCAAACACTGGCCAAATACTTAACTACACGAGCAACCACCCCAACACACACAAACGAAGCTGTATCAGAACACTATTTTAATGTGCCAACTCACACTGCAGCACAGACGAACTTCGGAAAACAGAGGATAACTACCTATACAACGTACTCAAGAAGAACGGATACTCAAAAAGTACAGTCTACAGATTCCTCAAGAACAAACCATGACAAGCAGACCAAATGCAGCCAGAAACCCTAACCACCTTACCATACATCAAAGAAGCTTCAGAAATGACAGCCAGACTACTAAGACTCCTCGGAATCCTAGTAGCACACAAACACACCAACACTCTCAAACAAAAACTAACAAACTTAAAAGACCCAGTACAGCCCATGGACAAAACCAACGTCATCTCCAAAATTCCATGCAAGGACTGCCACAAACACTACATAGGACAGATAGGAAGAAAGTTAGCCACCAGGATACACAAACACCAGATAGCCACAAAAAGACATGATCCTCTCTCCCTCGTAGCCCTAAACACGGAGGAAAAAACCCACCATTTCGACTGGACAACACATCTATCCTGGGACAGGCTAAGCAAAGACATGCCAGAGAATTCCTAGAGGCCTGGCACTCCAACCACAACGCCATAAACAAACACATAGATCTAGATACCATCCATCAACCTCTCAGAAAACGAACAGGAAATGACATCACCACAAACCCCAGCAACCCCATCCAGGACAAACATATAAATAGAAAGCAGGAGACAACAGCTTCGCTTCACTTGGAGGTCACCACTGATGATGTTACCTAGCCAGGTAATGAAATGTCTGGATATCAAACCTACAGCTCAGTGAGCAAACCTACACCCTAAACCTCAACCTGAGCTACAATCTTTCACAAACCTTGCAATGATCCTCTTAATTTCATCTCTTAATAAATATAGTGTTTTATTCCACCCACACTTTAGTATCTATACTTGGTGATATGCAACTCATTGACATCATCATATGGTTGCTCCACGTTCCTAATCACCTGGCGGAAGTGCTACACCCAAAAACTCTTAAATGTGCAAAAGTACAGAGGAACTTTGCTATTAACTGCCCGGGATCTGTCACCCTTTATGTCATATGGCATTCAGTAACTGCTGGAGGTCATGCAAGTGACAGAGATTGAAGGTACCAGACCCAGAAATATCTTTATATTTAGGACTTCAACAGTTTTTATGAACAGAGCAGGTAATAAACAGTGCATTATTGCTCTTGCAGAGTGCCCTCACTACATTGTAACAGGGAAACATTAATAAAAAGCTCGCTATCAAGTCTTGTCGGTAAGATAGCTACATTCATCAGGAAGCACATCTGTATTTTTGGCAACAAAATGAATTGTACACCTGAAACTAGCTGTAACTGAGAGAAAGAAATTCTACAGATTTCATTCAAAGGGAACCAAGCTATCTTACCATTTATAATGCTCACTTGTTTACTTTGAGCATTTATGATTTTTTTCCCATGAAGTTTGCACTTCTACATGCTAACACACATTTTTTTCTGAAGGCCTTACAAGTTATTGCTGCTGAAATCTGAAAGAGCTAATGGACAAAAATGCCTTGCAGCAACCAACAACACACTTGGAGCACATTTTGCTTTCTGCTGCACTGTCAGTCTATCCTCAGAATTTTCTGCACTCTTGTTATCTCAAACAATAATACTTTTATCCACTCCTGGCTTTCACATTCAAAACTATCAAACAATTTACAAATTGTTTAAAGGATCACAAGACCTGAAACATTAACTCTGATTTTTCTCAATACATGCTGCGTGACCTGCTGAGCTTTTCCAGCAATTTCTGTTTTGGGGTCTGATGTACAGCATCTATAGCTCTTTCAGTTTTTAAACAATTTACATACACATGAAGGTTTAATTGTTCTGATGAAGAGGACTCAAAAAGTTAACTCTGTTTTCTTCCCACAGATGTTGGTAGACCTACTGAGTTTCTCCAGTAATTTCCCTTTTTGGTTCAGATCTTCAGCAGTCTCACTTTGTTTTAGTTTTAGGTTGAATTGAACTCTCTCGATACAGTCGATTATGCAATAACCGGTGTTTCTTCAATATGAATTGGCTTCAACGCGATTGAAGAATTTAGATAGTTATTTGTCAAACGCAAACTTTCCTTACCTGCATTGGCTATAATGCGATTCCAACTCCATTAGGTTAAATGGCATGGCTATTACACAAGATCATGTGAGAATGGAACTATTGCGTTATATCAGCACTGAATGTAGTCTGAATTTGTTTTTCAATTTGATTTTGGTACAAGTGAATGTAGGTCATGACCATAGCTGTAATCTTTCAATATTTTTAGGCCTGCAAGGGATTTTGGCTGATGTTAATATGGGATTAACTGTAGTATTTCAACGCAGTTTAAAAACCAGATGCTATAACTGTACCTCATGTCATATACCAGTTTGAACATACATATCCATTAAAATCAATAATAGCATTGACTAATCACCTGCACTGGAATTGGCGATACTTTTGGCATCAGGTCAGCTTCGTATTTTTCAAAGAGGCAACCTTTCAAACAGTATAGTCCAGTTTATAACTTTCTATGAGAAAGCAATATTCCTACGCAGTCCTGATCACGCAAATTATTTTTCATCAAATCTACAACTGCAGTAGCAGAGGTTTTGTAAACCATGGTAGTGTTCCTAAATTTGGACTGGAAATCCTGGTTTCATGACCCATGTCAGGACACACTGATTGTGAAAGATGCATTTTTTACCTGACCAGAAAAATTGTCAGCCTATACATTCTTCCAACATGGTTCCTGGCAAGTGGTAACAATGGGAGAATTTCCTGTTCACCCATCCTGTAAAAGACAATGACCAAATTACTACAACACTTTGCTCAAAAATGTGGACCAAAGTAATGGAAGTTTATGGCCCAAACCTTGGAATGGGGAAAAGTCAATAGTCTCCAATGGTATATATATCTCAAAATAATTAAGCAAATCAATTGTAACCAAAATATTGCTGTGAACTGAATATGTAAAGGAAAACCTTTGCAAAGCATTGAGTATAGCCTCACCTCAGTGTTTGATTAGTTTTTTATATTTATTCATGGAATACTGATTAGCCAGCATTTATTGCTCATTCATAATTACTCTTAGAGAGGTTGTGGTCAGTCATTTAGCTACAACCTTTGGATCTTGCACCTCAATGGTCACCTTGCTTCATTCTCCCCCAAGTTTCCTAGCCCTTATTAAGTATTGGTAATGGGATTAGAGTGAGGTTCAGTTAGCCGAAGCATTTGTGAGGCACAGATTTTAAAGGAACTTCCCTGCTTCACCTGGCTCTACAAGTGGACGGCACTGTGGCACAGTGGTTAGCACTGCTGCCTCGCAACGCCAGAGACCCAGGTTCAATTCCAGACTCAGACGACTGACTGTGTGGAGTTTGCACATTCTCCCTGTGTCTGTGTGGATTTCCTCTGGGTGTTCTGGTTTCCTCCCACAGTCCAAAAAGGTGCAGGTCAGGTGAATTGGCCATGCTAAATTGCCTGTAGTGTTGGGTAAATGTCGGAGAATGGGTGGGTTGCACTTCGGCGGGTCGGTGTGGACTTGTTGGGCCAAAGGGCCTGTTTCCATAATGTAAGTAATCTAATGCAAGAGTGTGTTTCTTCTAAAGGAAAATATGAACACTTACCTTTCTTTTGAAGTTTCAGGAATGCTGAAATAATCTACAGCCTGCTCTAATCACTGTGTAAAATATTTAAGATGAGTAATTTAACACACAATACACTCCTAATTTAAGCTGAAGTTGCTGAACAAATATGAGTGCCACTAATGTGATAGTGCAACCTGAGGCTAGCCATCCCACTCTTAAACTGATACACTTTGCACCAATGATATTTTGACAGGATGGAAACACTCACATTGAAGAAAGATTGTGGCCCATCTTGGCACTGCTGAGGTGAACTTGTTACCAATACAGACCGATTTTGTCCTTGACCTCTAATTTAAGTTTCCAGTTCATCAGATATATCTGTCTAATGCTGAGTTGGAGATGAACTGATTTCAGAAACAACTTGTATTGGAGTAACTACTGATACTCTACTTGTATAACAACTTCCCAATTCAAAAGACTCAGTTGATTCTTTCCAGCTTCCTTCTTCTGTTGACTCTTTGAAGGTAAAGTGGAATCCATATTTACAAAAACGAACCCTTTCACCACCAAGCATCTTGACTAAATATATACAAAAAACAGATCATTTAATGACTCTTCCTGGTAGCTTCATGATAATGTTCTTTAACTTTCTGGTTCCACTTCAAAGGTCTTTCTTCACCTGCCTGGTTTCTGCCTGATTTGCTTGTCTTTTACTAACTGTGCTAAATGTGGCTTCAGAAATGAAATTGCATTTGAAGCTGCCTGAAAAACAATTCAGCTGGTGTTCTGCCAGTAGTAATGTGAGGTGTGTTAGGGTAAATAAACAAAACAAAACAAAAGTCACCAGCTTGTGATTCAATTACATCTAATGTTTCTTCCGATTTGTGCCTAGCGTTTTTGTAACAAGGACATGCTTAACAATTTGCGTTGTGCAGCCTGCTGCCTCTGTTTGAAGCACTATTTTAAGATTTGCCCTGTTTGTTCTTCTAAATTCTACAAATTCTTATGAACAAAATTGAGATTCACTGTCAAACACAATTTCTTCTGGATGATATTAAGAGTTTTGCTAGTTGTTGTTCAATTTATCGGAAACCCCTCAACCCATATCAAACTGTTATTTCAGCTGGGCCTGCTCCAATGGCAGGACAGGCCCAGCAGAAATGTTGGCACAATCATAGACAAAGGAGAGAGAGCTGTCGGGTAAATGCCAGTGTTGTAACTGTACTGGCAAGTAGCTCTGGAGCACAACAATCTCTGCATGGGCTGCACAGTAAAGTCATCAGTCATCTTATCAATAGACAGCTCCTGTCACCCAGTAGCAGCTCTCTTGTTTCTAGTGATATCTCAAATACAGCATTGCCATAGAATGAAAGCATCATGAAAGCTGCTGGAATACCAGCCATTGACTTACTTAATTCACTGTTTTTGGTTACATGTCATGGTTCAATGTGGCCATAGTGGAGCCCAAACTGAGAGTCAGTGAGCAGGTTATTGCTGAGTAGGCGCTACTTGATAGCACCTACTTGATCATCACTTTACTGATGATCGAGTATAGACTGAGCAGGCAGTAATTGATTGGGTTGAACTTATCCTGCCTCTTGTGCACATGACATACACGGCCAATCATTGTTGTATTGTTTGGGCTTCGGCCAGGTCCATTAAGGTCTTGACCTCATTACATCCTTGGTTTAAACGTGGACAAAAAAGCTGAAACTCAGAGGTCAGGTGAGAGTAACAGCCCTCAGCATCAAGGCCACATTTGATTAAGTGCAGCACCAAGGAACCCTGGCAGAACTGGAATCAATGAGTATCAGGGGGCAAACTCTCCACTGGTTAGAGTCATACCTGACACAGAGGAAGGTGGTTGTGGTTGTTGGAAGTCAGTCATCTCAGTTCTAGGACATCTCTGCAAGAGGTCCTCAGGGTAGTGTCCAAGGCCCAATCATCTTCAGCTGCTTCATCAATGACATTCCCTCATCATATGGTCCGAAGTTAGAATGTTTGCTGATGATTGCATTATGTTCAGCACCATTCACAACTCCTCACCATTGAAGTAGTCCATGTCTAAGTGCAACAAGATCTGGACAATGCTCAGGCTTAGCAAGTAATGTTCACACCACACAAATGCCGGCTGTGACCAACAGTTCTCCTTCAAGATCCTCCGCTCTATGCTCGCAGCAATGCGCTGGCACCTAACCTCTCTACAATCAGCCCTGCCTCAGCTGAGGGCCACACTCTCTCAGAATTGCAAAGGACCCATTCTGTACTACATCCTCAGGAGAATTCATACTCTCAACAAATAGTATTTCAATTCCATCTCAAACATCAAAAACTGTAAGTACAACAAACTTTTATCTACCCCCTCCATAACCAGCGCACCTCAAACATTCCAGAAGATTCCCCTGACATCAAAAACTACTCAGATGCCATTAGCCATGCGGCTGATGCAGTTGCCACCCCCACGCTGATTGATGATGTCACTTCTGCCCCCATAATGGCCACCCCCACAACCACTTCTGCCCCTCACGATTCCTCATGCATCACTCATAAGATCACTTCCACCCTCACATCATTGCTGATGCCACATGCTTAGTGACTTCCACCACCCCTACTGCCGTGGTAACCACCACTTCCGTCCCCTCCAGCCCCACTCATCTGTATTCTGCTGACACGCTCCCCGCGGACCCCACTGTCACTATCCCCACCCCCCAGAACCCTGAGGGGAACACTACCCCTGCTCATGACTCCACTCCCATTCCCCACCACCACACCCACTCCAGTTACAAGTTCCGACCCCACTCCCAGCTCAACACCCACACCAGATCCTAGCTCCCAGCCTTGCCGATTTTTCACCATCCCCCAAGACCGCCCTCTCACTGAGGATGAATGATCAGTCCTCAGCAAAGGACTCACCTTCATCCCCCTCCGTCCACACATCAATGAATTTAATTCACGCCGTGATATCGAACAATTCTTCCGTCGCCTCCGCGTCCGAGCTTACTTTCACAATCAGGATTCCCACCCACCTTCCGAGGAACCTTTCGCCCACCTCCAACACACTGCATCCACCTGGACACCCCACACTGGCCTATTTCCTGCCCTCGACCTCTTCATTTCCAACTGCCATCGGGACATTAACCGCCTCAATCTGTCTACCTTCCTCCCCCACTCCAACCTCTCACCCCCACAACGCGCAGCCCTCCAGTCCCTCTGCTCCAATCCCAACCTCACCATCAAGCCAGCGGGTAAAGGGGACGCAGTGGTAATCTGGCGCATTGACCTCTACACCGCTGAAGCCAAACGCCAACTCGCAGACACCTCTTCCTACTCCCCCCTCGACCATGACCCTACCCCCCCATCACCAAAGCAACATCTCCCAGACCATACAGAACCTCATCACCTCAGGAGATCTCCCACCCACAGCTTCCAACCTCATAGTCCGGGAACCCCGCACTGCCCGGTTCTACCTCCTTCCCAAGATCCACAAGCCTGCCCACCCTGGCCGACCCATTGTCTCAGCATGCTCCTGCCCCACTGAACTCATCTCTACCTACCTCGACACTGTCCTATCCCCCCAGTCCAGAAACTCCCCACATACCTTCGAGACACCACCCACGCCTTCCACCTCCTCCAAGACTTCCTTTTCCCCGGCCACCAACACCTCATCTTCACCATGGATATCCAATCCCTTTACTCCTCCATCCGTCATGACAAGGGCCTCCAAGCCCTCTGTTTTTTCCTCTCCATACGTCCCCAACGGCACCCTTCCACCGACGCTCTCATTCATTTGGCCGAACTGGTCCTCACCCTTAACAATTTCTCCTTCGAATCCTCCCACTTCCTCCAGACCAAAGGGGTAACCATGGGCACACATATGAGCCCCAGCTATTCCTGTCTCTTTGTTGGCTACGTAGAACCGCTGATCTTCCGTAATTACACCAGCACTACTCCCCACCTCTTCCTCCGCTACATTGATGACTTCATTGGCTCCACCTCATGCTCCTGCAAGGAGGTTGAGCAATTCATCAACTTCACCAACACATTCCACCCTGACCTTAAATTTACCTGGACCATCTCTGACAACTCTCTCCCCTTCCTGGATCTCTCCATCTCCATTAATGATGGCCAACTTGACACTGACATTTTTTACAAACCCACCAACTCTCACAGCTACCAGGATTACACCTCTTCCCACCCTACCTCTTGCAAAAATACCATCCCGTATTCCCAATTCCTTCGCCTCTGCCGTATCTGCTCCCAGGAGGACCAGTTCCAACACAGAATACAAAAGATGGCCTCTTTCTTTAGAGACCACAATTTCCCTTCCCACATGGTTAAAGATGCCCTCCAACGCATCTCGTCCACATCCCGCACCTCCGCCCTCAGGCCCCACCCCTCCAACCTTAACAAGGACAGAGCCCCCTGGTGCTCACCCTACAAACCTTCGCATAAACCAAATCATCCGCCGACATTTCCGCCACCTCCAAAAAGACCCCACCACCAGGGATATATTTTCCTCCCCACCCTTTTCCGCCTTCCGCAAAGACCATTCCCTCCGTGACTATCTGAACAGGTCCACGCCCCCCCTACAACTCACCCTCCCATCCTGGCACTTTCCCCTGCCACTGCAGGAACTGTAAAACCTGTGCCCACACCTCCTCCCTCACCTCCATCCAAGGCCCTAAAGGAGCCTTCCACATCCATCAAAGTTTTACCTGCACATCCACTAATATCATTTACTGTATCTGTTGCTCCCGATGTGATCTCCTCTATATTGGGGAGACTGGACGTCTCCTAGCAGAGCACTTTAGGGAACATCTCTGTGACACCTGCACCAATCAACCACACCGCCCTGTGGCCCAACATTTCAACTCCCCCTCCCACTCTGCTGAGGACATGGAGGTCCTGGGCCTCCTTCACTGCCGCTCCCTCACCACCAGACGCCTGGAGGAAGAACGCCTCATCTTCCGCCTCAGAATACTTCAACCCCAGGGCATCAATGTGGACTTCAACAGTTTCCTCATTTCCCCTTCCCCCACCTCACCCTAGTTCCAAACTTCCAGCTCAGAACTGTCCCCATGACTTGTCCGGACTTGTCCTACCTGCCTATCTCCTTTTCCACCTATCCACTCCACCCATGACCTATCACCTTCATCCCCTCCCCCACTCACCCATTGTACTCAATGCTACTTTCTCCCCACCCCCACCCTCCTCTAGCTTATCTCTCCACACTTCAGGCTCACTGCCTTTATTCCTGATGAAGGGTTTTTGCCTGAAACGTCGATTCCGCTGCTCCTTGGATGCTGCCTGAACTGCTGTACTCTTCCAGCACCACTAATCCACCATCATCTATGAAGCAACCTAACCACTGCCCCATGACATTTAATGGTGTTACCATCACCGAATCCCCCACTATCAGGATCCTGGAAGTTATCATTGATCAGAAACTCAACCGGACTCACCATATAACTACAAAAGCGGGTCAGAAGCTAGGAATACTGCTAGGAAGGCCTGCCCACCATCTACAAGATACAAGTCAGGACTGTGATGGAATATTCCCCACTTGCCTGAATGGGTGCAGCTCCAACAACACTCAAGAAGCCATATATCATCCAGGACAAAGCAGCCTGCCTGATTGGCACAGAGTCCACTAGCATTCACTCCCTCCACCACTGATGCTCAGTAGCAGCAGTGTGTACTATCTACAAGATGCACTGCAGAAATCTACCAAAAATCCTCAGACAGCACCTTCCAAACCCACGACCACTTCTGTCTAGAAGGACAAGGGCAGTAGATATATGGGAACACTACCATCTTCAAGTTCCCCTCCAAGCCACTCACCATTCTGATGTGGAAAATATATTGTTGTTTCCTAACTGTTGCAAGGTCAAAATCCTAGAATTTCCTCCAAAGGGCAGTGTATGTGTACCTACAGCACATGGAATTCAACGGTTCATGAAAGCAGCTCATGACCATCTTCTCAAGGCAACTAGGGATGGGTAATAAACATCGGGCCTGACAATGACACCCACAACACATTAAAAAAAGTCCCTGAATTGACATCAGAAGTAATCTTCAACTTACTGCGCTCCTGCTTGAAAGCTGTCACCCTGGAACTGACTGAGGAATGCTTTTCTAAAACTTGGAGACATGCACATTTGTTGAAAGGGATGCACCATCTTTAGCGCTTACACAGCTGGTACAGGATGCAGGTGTGACATTTACGTGGCATGATGTTGTTCAGCAACTCATCCACCCATTTGACTGACAGGCTGCCTGGCTTTACATCTACGCGAAGCAAGAAGGCAAAACAGAATTACTATGAGCAATTTTAGCTCTGACTTAGAGGCCAAGGCAAAACAGGCAAGGTGGACCAGGCAAGGCAGTGATGCTGTGAGCAGTCAGGTCAATGCAAAATAAGTGCATGTTCAGAGTGCTAGTATGCAGCTCTGTGATGCAGCCTGCTCCAATTACAAGCTGGGTGCTCATCCAAGAAGCATTGCAAGGAGACGTGTCAGCACACTGTAAAGTGCAGCATTGAGATGTAGAAGTTTACTATAATTGAACCATGATACTATAATTGTGCCATGATACGAAAAGGCAAGCTCATGTCAGATGCCAATCTTTATGGACATGGGGTACATATTGTTGCTGCCTATGGATTGAGGTTCTGATGATTGGTGTCTAAGATAGAAGTTCACAGAAGAAGTGATGAGCTGGAGTCACCAGGTACCCAATCTGACTTCGATGTCAGGAATTCTTGTCATCTAGTTTCTAGATTTGGTGGTGGGATAATGGGGTGATTACCTATTTATTAGGTGAGATTAAGTAATAGTGAGGGTGATAATGAACAATAATCCACTTTACTAGTTCTCTCACTGCTCATTAGCAACAATTTCATCTCAAAATCCCAACACTTGGTTAGAAGTGAAACAATTTGGTCTCAATGTTGAAAAGGATCTCAAAGGGCATTTCACTAACTTTCTAAATTTCACATCATAGCCTATGTTGTTCACTGCCTGGGAAGATTCCATCTTAACTGGGTCAAAATCCTGAACTCCCTTCCTAACAGCTCTTTATACCTATCAATGGCAATACTGCAACAATTCGAAAAGGAGGCAACTTGCCTCCATTTCTTTAAGAACAATTATAGATGGGCAATTTATGGTGACCAAGCTTATGATGTCCACATCCTGTGAAAGAAAATAAACGTGAAAATAAAGCTAAGAAAACAATCAATGCAAACAATGTGCCCAATGCTAGTAATAGCTTATATTAGTGAGAAAGCAACAAAAAAACTAATACTAGGCAGCTTACATTAATGACACATTGTGAATCCAGATAGCCATCCCATTGAGAAGTGAATTGAAATAGTATTGAAGAGGGTTAGTATTTCTGCTTAAGGGACCGGGAATTTGATTTTAATCAAGTTCCAAGGTTCAGGTTATTTTTTTTACAAAAGCCTCAAGGCATCTGTCCATTGAATTTCATTTGGAGTGTAAACATGACTGGACTAGCAAAAAGAAATTCCTTTCAGTTCAATAAAGGTAATATACTGTGGAATACCGGCTTGGGGACAATCAGATCCATTTGCTTCTGTAAACCTGTAATTTGAATGTACAATTGCCATTTTTTTAATGAAGTAACAGCTAGTGACAGAATTCTGTCCTACACTCTTTATTTAATTGTAAATTTGTTGACATATATGTAGTTTGTCAGTATATGTCAGACAAGGTGATAGATTTTTATTTCCAACCCTATTGTGCCTATCTTTTATGTCAATTTTCTACCCTTAACTTTAGGGACTAAATGATTTCTCATTTCTCTTCCTTATCCCAAATCCAGTCCTTAGTGAGAGATAATATCTTACCCCTCAGAATTTATAGTTGACATCTTATTTCCATCAAATGATTCCATCGCTGAATCTAGTTTGCCATTTGTCCACTGTTAGAAGACTGACAAAGCTCCATTTAAATCAATTTTACAATAAGTCTTTTTAAAAATAATGCCCATCAATTGGATAGAGTTAGCCTATTGAAGGGTTGATTCATCATAATTAGATCATCATTCAGGAAATTAGATGGTGAGATTGGGGTTAACCTCACAAACCTGAAATATAACCAAAAACCTTAAGATACCTGGAACTTTTAGACTGGTTATGTCATGTATTCCTTCTTAATTAATGATGAAAATGTCAAAGGACTTTAAGTCTGATACTTACAGAACATCAGGAAAGGACAGAGGGACATGTTCTGATGGGAAAAATCCATTTTGATTTTCCTGGATAACCGACTGTAATTAGTCTTGATGTCTTTTAATTTTTTCACAACATTTCCTGATGAACAGCCAGTCTGATTAGTAGGCTAATTGCCCAGTCATAGAAAAGGCTACATGCAAGGCCACATCAGTAGAGAAGAGGATCAATAGCAAAGTAAAGAGAGGGGAGGGGACGATCATGATTAGGCAGGGGCTTAATGTTGTAAGGTGGCAATCTGTAGTCGGGGAAAGATTTTATTCAGAGTGTGTGATAATAGTCAATGAAGGAAGAGATGGTGTTAGTGGAAAGGATAACATTAATGTAGATCTGGGTAAGTCATATGGACTTCATGCATTATTATTTCAGAAACATAAACTGGAAAATGACACTGTTACAGAGCATGATCTGTTTTTTATAACTCAAAGCAAAACTGGAACTATACAACATTGCACAGGAGCATGTACCTTTGTTGAAAATGAATTTGGTGCTTTTGTGAGACTACCTGCCACTCAATGTCTTTGGGTTAAGATAGAGAGAAACTGCCAAAAACAGTAAGTATCACTTTTGTCACAGAACTGAGATAACAGCTGGGCACTGAGACCATCGAGAGCCTGCAAGTAAGCTATCTCTCTCTCTCTCACTCTCTCTGTCTCACTGTCTTCTTGTGTGTGAAAAGAAACCAGCATTAAAAGAGTCTTAAAACAAATACTCCTAACTCAAGGAAAAAAGCCTATGACAAAGTGGCCAGCTAACAAATTGAGGATCACTGTCAATACAATTGATATAATCATCAAAACCACAAAATCTGTGAAAAGTCATTTCCTTCCACTCTTGTGGTTTGAATCCTCAATCTACAGAATTTATTGCTTCTGTCTCTATTTTCTACCACAATATTTCTGCAAAGCTGTCTGTCTTGCCCATCTTGTTGAACAAATGTTTAAGTTTTAGATCATAGTTTAAACTCACATATCAGTATTTAAGTTGTTTTAACGAGTTTGAATTAAGAAACAAAATGATGGTTTCTTGTTCTTAATAAAACCTCGAGTCAGCTTTTCTTTTATCTTTCTTAATTGTCACAGACAGGCAACTTAAGTATCCCAAAGTCTAAATTTGGAGATGCTGGTGATGGACTGGGGTGTACAAAGTTAAAAATCATACAACACCAGATTATAATACACCAGGTTTAATTGGAAGCACTAGCTTTCGGAGCGAGGCTCCTTCATCATGTGGTTCCACAACCACCTGATGAAGGAGCAGCACTCAGAAAGCTAGTGCTTCCAATTAAACCTGGTGTATTATAATCTGGTGTTGTGTGATTTTTAACTTAAAAATCTAAATTAGTCATCATCACATTTGTGACGCCTTGCTGGAGAGAAGAGCTGAATTTACAATGTAGTTCCAAAAAGGGTCATGACAGAGTGAAAATCAGAGCAGACATTGAGGCAATGGAATGGGAGGCTGGAGACTTGAATGCAGGAAATCTGTTGGGAGAAGGAAAACAAAGCTTGATAAGCTTGAGGGTGATGCCCCTAAACTTCCTTTTTTTACACGTCAGGTTTCCTAAGAACTAGGGTAAAGGTATGAAATGAGTTTTTTAAAGGCACGATAGAAATGGAGTGATGTGATTTCTTTAAACAATATTACCAACCAACACAAATTAAAACAAAAAAACTGTGAATGCTGGTGATCTGAAACAAATGAAAACATCAATTACTGGAGAAATTCAGCAGGCCTGGCAGCAGAGTTAATGCTTTGAGCCCTGTGGCCCTTATTCAGAGCAAAGGGTCAGAGCATGCAAAATGTAAACTCTGCTTTCTCTCCAAATATGTTGACAGGCTTGCTGAGTTTCTCCAACAATTTCTGTTTTAGTCTTTTTTTAAATCAATGAACCTGCTTCCTGACAGTGGATTGATGCCCGTTTCCTGAACAGCCTCCATCAAAATCAGAAGCTGACAGGTTGGAATTGTTTTCCAATATTTTATAACTTCTACTTTTCACCCAGCATAAGCACATCCATTCTTGGAGTTACAATTATCCTCTGACCTCCAAAGAAAACACAACAGTAGACAGACCCAAGGATGCCATGATGCTGTTCTTACTTCTCCTCTTCCCTGCTTTGTCAGGAAGAGTGAGGAGGATACAGGGCTGGTCATCATAGGTGGTCAATAAAAGGAGATCTTTATTACTGTTAGAAACTTAATTTCACAAATATAGTGCATAAGAATATGGTGCTAATGTGGTAGATGGGACAGGAATTCCTTCTTTTATTAAAATATATATGATGCTTCCATCAATAGGTTTAAAATAAATGAATGCCAGTTCGATGGCATAATTGATGAAGACTTATTTATATCCAGCTTTGATTCTGTTTTCAGGTAGTACGTGAATGGAATTCTATCTCTGATTACTGCTAAAAATACTTGCTATGAAATAAGGTAAATGCTTTTTAATTAAACTTAGAATAATCAATTGGGAAGAAGTCAATTAAATCTGTTACACTTAATTAATTAGCTGTATTTAAATTACCTAGTGTATAAGTAATTACTTTGTACAAAGCACAGATATTTCAATATTTTTAATCATCCACCCTTCAATGTGTTAATGAAGTCATGTGACACAGTGGGTAACATCCGTACCTCTGAACCAGATAGTCTAGGTTAAATGGGAGGAGAAAGTGAGGTCTGCAGATGCTGGAGATCAGAGCTGAAAATGTGTTGCTGGAAAAACGCAGCAGGTCAGGCAACATCCAAGGAACAGGAGATTCGACGTTTCGGGCATAAGCCCTTCTTCAGAAATGAAGAAGCTTATGCCTGAAACGTCGAATCTCCTGTTCCTTGGATGCGCCTGACCTGCTGCGCTTTTCCAGCAACCCATTTTCAGTCTAGGTTAAATCCCATTTCAGAACTTGATGATCACAAAAGTTACATTCATAACATGGCCAAACAGGTCCTTCTCAATCATATTTGAAAGCTGGTAATAGTGGAAGAGACTTCCAGTCAGCCCATGCATGGTGTGGAATGACAACTCTCAGACTATAGCTTCAGGGTTGTGATCTGTTGAAAAAAAACATGCTGTGGAAACAGACACAAGAATGTACTTTATCTACCTCAGATATCTCTATATGTGCAAAGTCTTCAGTGTGTTGATCCAGGACTGATTGTTGTAGCAAGATGGAAACATTTCAATAGCATTGATATCATCATGTTTTGTTCAAACTTTAGATTGATCTTATGGAACTTTTTATAATGATTTGGCAAAAGGCTTTAAAGGTTAAATAGCAATTATTTGCTTCCTATCTACTAAACAGCGCTGCAATTTAAAAAACAACTGCATTTTACAAAGGACCCGGAATATGAAAACACAACAAATGCATAAAATAATTCAAGAGTTGGATTGTCTTAAATTCTTAACTGTGATTTGGTATGTTCCCTTTGAAAATCAATTGCAAAATTATGTTGACACTTTTTAAATGTTAAAAAGAAATTTAAATTAGCCCATGCAACAGCAATGCTAGCAACAGACCTATTAGATAATTAATATACTAATTGCCACCTATTTTTAATCTTGGAAGAGGAAAGTCAAAAATTGTCGTTGTGATCCCCCTGCACTTCGGTTCATTGTATTAAAGATAATAATAACGACCACTCTTGCACGATAACAAAAGCTGAAGCATTTATTCACTTCAAAACTCGCCCAGCCAACAAAGATCAATCTCTGCTCTACAGCTTTTGAATGACTCCTATGAACTCTTAATTTAAATTTACTGTCTGACACCTTGAACAAAAAGCTCTTTCAATCAATATATTTCAAGTGATCTTCAAAGCTTACAAACTTCATTTTAATTTGCCTATGGTTTCAGTGATGTTTCAGTCAAGTATCGAAGCAAAACAGTCAAAAAGATACAGCTTTTGAATTCAATGATTCATAAAATTAATACACTTAAGTAACAGGACATCATATTTCACACCTTTAATGGCTCACTGTTTTAACCAAAAGAATTCTGTGGATATCTTAATTAGAAAATCAATCTCCAAAAATGTTGAAAATATTGTTATAATATAATGAGGTAAAACACAATCTTAAGATGTGAGGAATGTCATTCAAACTGTGAGAATTGTCAATTACAAGAATCACATATATAGCTAGAATTATTCTGAGTTTGGGGATTACATGAGAATATAAGAATCCTGAACTGTTCACATTACTGTGAGTAAGCACACACAAGAAGTTCATTTGCTGTATTTTGAATCCACAAAGTAGAAGTTTATATCCATGGAGCCACGTCCATCAACAAATGAAAAAAGAATAAAGTGCAGTAGATATTGCAGGTTTCTGTATGGAAATAAAATCAAATTTCAACCGTAACAACTATTGCACACATTCTTGATGTTGCAAAATATTAAATAATCTGTCACATTAGGAATAGTAGAAAGTATCTAGTGACGCTCATCATTATATTTTTTTCTCTGCCTGTAGACACATGACTTTCCTCTCCAGTGCTCAGCTACACTGCCAACAGAAATGGATCAGACCAACAGCTGACGCAGAAAATTCATTGATCAGCACTGTGCCTGTTCCTCGAGCCTGACTGAGAAAAATTGAAGCTTGAGAAAGCCATGATTCCTTTTAATGTATACAGCAATAGTGGACCCCACTCAAGTTGCAATCTACAGAGCTTCCAGTGGATCCGTTGTTCAGCAGATGATAATTAAATAGGTGCTCTAAAATAATGGGTCTACAAGACTGAAAACTAGAAATGAAAATAGGTAGTTCACTAAGAGGTAGAATATGTTTCAACAGCTTAAAAACATTAATGGGAATTGCATTCGACTGATGGTACTTTACTTGAACTTACCTCTTCCTTTTAAGTTAGTTTACACCTACAACTATTTCAAAAATTCCTGAAAGAAATTGTTCTGTTTACAACCAGTTTTTAAAGCGAGCTACCCAAGGTAATTGAAGGCCCTCTGTTATTTGTAGCAAGTAATATGGAGCTTATCACACAGAATTTAAAATGAGTATAGATGCCTGCTCAACAATAAGACCTCAAACATCTTTCTATCTTAGTTTTGCAGGGTCAGGAATGTTATCCTGGTACAGCAACAATACAGGTTCATTCCTAGCCCAGCTCACAGCCCTGCAATGTTTCTGTGCCCCAAGCCGAGTTCAGGCTTCCAAAACCAAGAGAAAGGCTGGAAATTTGTTGCCTCCACTCAGTTAGGTGCCCTTTTTTTGTTTTTATCCTGTTATGTTGATGGACTGTTTTCTAATCCTTACTATTCAACCATTGAATAGTGCTTATTACTTTTTTCATGCAACAAGAGGTGACAAGAGGACAAGAGATGATATTTGATCTGGGCACAGCCTAGCCCATGAAAATAACCTATAACATCAGTAAGGGATTAATGGTAGGCTTAACAATGCCTTCAATCAGAAGCAGAACACATTTTGTGTGTCTCCTTAGGGGGCACATGCAGCAAGTGACGAATAAGTTTATTTCATGTATTCTAGGACTGAAAGCAGTGGTGCCTTGAGATGTTAACTTAAAAGAGTCTTTCACTGAGAGATTTTGTAAGAACAGTAATAACCTCTTCCTCCTTAAATTGCTCACATGTTGCTCATTTAGTAACCCACTGCACTTCAAGCAGAGGGAACATGGTAGAAGATGAGTCCAATGAGTTGGCTTCATTGGATACCTGTATGTTCTCTACCTAAAAGAAACACTCAAGGTCCTGAAAGCATATTATCTTCCATTTTTTGACAAAGATTGAGGCTGAGTCAAGTATTTTGGAGGGTTTTTGCTGCGAGACCTAGTGAGACCATTTGGCCTATCTTACCAAACTCGTAACTTTTAGTTATCTATCCTGCCACCACGACATGCCTCACAACTGGTTTACGTCCCATCTCACCATGCACTGTTACCAGTACAAATCATCGCCCAATGCTCATGCCATCTTTAAAAGCCCATTTTCATCTGGATGAGTAAAAGCATTTTAAAGCTGCCCTGCTCATTAATGGATAGACTTTGAGTATGTTAGAGAAGGGGAAGATGGCATTGTGTTTCTACAACAATGCCTCAGAGGTCCTGTTCAAAGGAGAGCACTGGCAGAGGTGGCAAAACCCTGCCAGCCTGGTCTAAGGTCACACCCAGGTCATTGCCATCCTCAGGGTCTGGAGTAATGGCCAGCTATGCAGAAAGAAATGACCTCCTCTATTCTTCCAGGCTAAGTGCCACACTCTTCTCCCTCTCTCTCCATTACCATACCCATCTGCCACTCTTGCTGCAACTCTATACAACTCCTTCTCCCACTCACTATCCCCTACTCCTATAACTATCACTTTCACAACCTCCCATACCAATAACCCTGCATGACCTCTGTGCTGCCTCCTCATTTCCTCAGTATACCTTTTCCCCAACATGCACCAGCACTAAAAGCTATGCCACTCACTGTAATCCCGTGTATCACCCCCTCCTCCCACACCTTTTGCCTATTACAGGAGAACACAATCCACAGCAGAGCAAAGAACCCATATAGGTGAAGAACGCCTGTCATAAGACATCCCACCAACTATGAACAGAGAATCTCAGCCCTTGCAAGACAACACTGGGATCGCTGTTGTGGGGATGCAGAAACATCCAATTCCAAGTGAAGGTCATCCTTCACTCAGTTACACCTTTTACATTAACCCACTGGCCATGATGCCTCCTCTGACATGTGTCTAGCAGGTTCCAATTGCTTGCCATCAGCCTCTGCAGAGAAACATCAAGTTCTACTGAAAGCCCCATCCTGAACATCTGAGGTAAACAGTATGGAGAGCACAGAGGAAGCATTGGCAAGGCTGCTTGCCGCAGGCCCAGATATTGGCACCATGTTGAGAACTGTGGACAGAGAGAGTGTGGGCTCACAATATGGTGAGAACCTTACTGTGAAAGCTCTACAACTGGCCAAGGAAGAAATAACCTAGGATGCTGGTATTTGGAGAATTGCCAGCAATGAGGTACCTCAGCCCTAAGCAAGAGATGACACTGTGGTTTCGTCAATCAAGGACTAAAACCATGATGGAGCAAGAGCAGTTGGTTGGAGTGGCCCTTATTTCCCAGAAGTTGCAGTAATGCCATAGAAAGCAAATTCCAGTATCTCCAGGGCAACTGGAGAGACACATCCTACACTTCATTGCTCCACCATTGATCCTCAGGACCAAAGACATGGCAACAGAGAATGACCTCAGTCCGGCTGCCCCATTCTCACAAGGAAATAGGATGATGCCAGGAGGCATCCAGATAGAGGTAGGACCACACCCTGACCCCTTTTCTTCCCACTCACAGCAGTGCAGAGTTGTCAGATCCTCCATCTTTAATCTGTCTGCCTCCCCACTGAAGTTCAAGCTAAGGAGGAATAACTCGCCTCCAGGCTGTATATGAAGGATCACACAGGTAGGGCCCTTCTTGGCACCATCCAAGTGATATCTTAATGCTTGTTGGAAAATTCTGGTGATGAGGCATTCTGCCAAATGACTTTGACAGTCTGCTCAGGGAACAACCCAATAGGATCCACTCTCGCCTTTTCTTGCAGGGTCTCAAGGACGCTGAACACATCCAGATGAACTTGTAGTCAAAGGTGCTTTTCTCTGCAAATTTTTTTATGGGATATATGGAACAGTCAAACTATTTAAAGCATTTCATGGCAACAAGGCCAGTCCCATCAGTCACAACACCAGGGATAGATAGAGCCTCAGTTTTGTTGTTTGAGGATTGAGAGTCTACACACAGCTTGATGCAATCACATGCAAAGGTGGCCACAGTCAATTTATGCAATATTTTAACAACAGATGCACAAATTGCTGATAGGTTTCAGTGAAGAGTTCAAATACATTAGGAAGAGTGCCAAATGCACCAAATCATTGTCTAAGCATTCACTATAATAGTACACCATTCAACATGAACCACACTTTTGTTGTAAGAATTAGTTGTTAAAAAATGGCAAGTCATTTGGAAATTGTATATTCAAAGGACAAACAATCTACATGGAAATTCAGGTAAATGAAGTTTGCAAATTTCTTAACTTGCAACCAGTATACTCCACATCATAAATTTAAGGTATATTTCAGTTAAGACTTCAAGCATCTGAACTGACTTGCTCAATTTGAGTTCTATTTAATTTAGCAAGGGATGAGAGAAAGAAAATACCTCAACGAGATAAACAAAACCTCATTTCCTAATCTATGACTTTCAATTAAGTTCCTCAACTGAACCTTGTGACTTTAGGTGAGACCTCGCCCCCACCCCACCCCACCCCACTTATGATGTCATTCACTCATATCAAATGAATACATGAACGTATAAAAGACCCTGCACTTTGCTATTCATGACAAACAGTGCAGGGTCTTTTATACGTTCATGTATTCATTTGATATGAGTGAATGACATCATAAGTGGAGGGTTTATATTACTTCCTGATGAAGGGCTTATGCCTGAAACGTTGACTGACCTGTTCTTCAGATGCTGCCTGATCAGCTGTGCCTTTCCAGCTCCACACTCTTCGACTCCAGCATCTGCAGTCCTCACTTTCTCCCTGTTTATATTGTTTAATCACTTATATGGCCTGGCTGAACTTAGTGGATCTGGACATCTGAAAAGGATATTTCTTGGAATTTCAGTTTCATTGTACCCTACATCCTAAATTAGAAGACCAAGATCTGTGAGAATTATCAATATTATATCTATGAAAACTAATGGAAACAATGGATAATTTTATACAGCTGATAATGTGATGTCAAGCACCAATATTTTTGATGCATGGTGATGCATGATAACATGGCCTTCTGCTCTGAATGTGGGTCATTCAGAAACCAAAATCAGTGCAGCTGTCCATAATGAAAAGTTACTCTCAAGTTATACAATGGGATGGAGGAGGCTGGTACTATTGCAACATTTAAAAGGCATCTTGATGGGTACATGAATAGGAAGGGTTTAGAAGGATATGGACCAAGTGCTGGCAAATGGAACTAGATTAGATTAGGATATCTGGTCAGCATGGACGAGTTGGGCCGAAGGGTCGGTTTCCATGCTGTACAACTCTTTGAGTAACCACAGACGTCCCAGCTTTTAGAAATGAGCGGGTTTTCAGTCAAGTGTGCACGTTATGGATTTTTATCTTCAGTGTCTGTGCTTTGTTTATCTAGTAGATTTCTCACCCAGGATCCATAGTAATTGGTTCACTGTTGGCTGCTGCCCAAGAAAAGTTAAAGAACCTGTGGAGAGATGAGTGTAAATTCGGGAAATTCACAATTATTGAGATGGAAGGAAGTCACTAATGTTGTCATTGACTGGTATGGTAGGCAGGGAATGCGATAAGCTTAGCTTGATAAGGCAGCTGAAGGAAACACTTGCGCTCCTCTCACTCATTAACAGTACTGCAAAGACACATCTTTCCCACTTTGCAGACCTCAGTTCCCTTCAACTGCCACATTTCCTGAGGCCAGAGAAACTAAAGATGTTCTAGAGAAGCTGTAAAAAGCAGAATAAATTCCACTGCCACCACCAACCCACCTCCTCCCTCCCTCAGCTCAGGATGTCAGGTCTGTGACCTTTTGTCAAAACTGGAAACAGAGATTTGATAGGTGTTAATCAAGGAATCAGAGGGGTGAAGGAGGAAAGAACAAATAGAAGGTCTGTAATAAAATGGAAAGCAGTGATTAATACGATAGGAGCTGTTTGCGTGCCAGAAGTAGTAGTTTGGAGGAAGTTAAGTCATAAGAATGCTCTAAAGTATAACAAAAATTGTGGACAACCACATCTTTAAATTAGACACTTCACAGACTCTGGACTCCACAGTGAATTCAACAATTTCATCTTATAACACTACTCCCATTGTTCAGACATCAAGAGCTGGCAATTATCCTGCCTTTTATAGCTTTTCCGAGTGATCTTTTGTTTCTTTACAATTCACATTGCCATTTAATCCGGGTTTACTTATAGGATAGAACTGCTTTGAGCAAAATATTAGAAAACAAACATGTTTTCAAAATTAGTTGAAATGGTTAACAAACAAAACTGCATGATATTAGACAAAATCTAACCATCACTATGGAGATCCTATGCATGATGTATTTGAATATTTAAAATTATCTCTCCTTTTTGCAGCATCTTTTGACAGTACCTCATTGCCGGGAATAAATGAATTAGCCATAATGCAATTTGGTTTCGTATTAGGAATGTATTCTAATCACGTACCTTTGCAGTTGAATGACCCTGAGTAAACACTAAGGAAAACGTGTAGGAGACACTTAAATGAAAATGGTTGCATCACATGGCCAGGTGAATGGTGCCATTAAGTATTCTGACAATGATTGCTAAAAGGCTTCCCCTTTCAAAGAGTCACAAGGAATTAGATATAACCGGTCAGGCAAATGATTTATAATCAGCTCCACTGACCACGGAGTTCCAATTGCTCTCATTCACTGCAAATGAATATTTTGTATTTCAGCTCGCAATATTTATTTTTTCAGTTTGCATTTTGACACATTTAAACTATTCCTCAAAGTCAAGCTGGATTCACAGATAAAACAAGCAGGTGGGGACAATGAGATAAAGCACGGCGTGATGTTTCAAGGTCCATCATTGATGGGGAGATGCCGGTATTAGACTGGGGTGTACAAAGTTAAAAATCACACAACACCAGGTAATAGTCCAACAGGTTTATTTGGATACTCTAGCTTTCGGAGTGCTGCTCCTTCATCAGGTCATCATTGGGAAGATTTGCCGAATTCACCTGCAGTGGATTGGAAATGAGAGAACAGAGTTGAGACAAATGGCAGCAAGCTAATTGCAATAGGTTTAATTGTAATGAATACTCATTAAGTTTGTCTGTAATTATCATGGAATCTCCTGAAGTGTGGAAGCAGCCATTCAGCCCTTCAAGTCCACACAGATCCTCTGAAGAGCATCCCACCCAGATTCATGCCTTCCCCACAACCCTGCATTTCCCATGACTAATCCACCTAGCCTGCACACTCCTGGACAATTTAGCACAGCCAATTCACCCAACCTGGACACTATGGGAAATTCAGCACAGCCAATCCACCTAACCTGGAAACTATGGGAAATTTAGCACACCCAATCTACCTAACCTGCACTTTTTTGGACTGTTGAAGGAAGCCAGAGCACCCAGAAGAGCCCCCCTCAGTTACAGGGAAAATGTGCAAACTCCACACAGGCAGTCGCCTGAGGGTGGAACTGAACCTAGGTCCCTGGCACTGTGAAGCAGCAGTACTAACCACTGAGCTACCATGCCACCCAAAGATTGGGCATGCACCAAAATGCAGGTCCTCACTTTCACGAACAGTTAAGGTTGTCATTGAGGTGAATGCTGATCATGTAAGAGATGCCTGCTTTTACAATTTGAGTTTACTGGAAGGTGGAAAGAAGATAAGAAGCATCACAGGACAGACTGAGGGCCACTGAGGACATGGTTCAATAAAACCCGACTAAGTACTGTTTATCCACAGGCTCATGTATCGAGTTGGTGGCAGGTGACTACTGGGCAACACACCATTGCCTAATCTCTGCTCTCTGTTCAATTTCTAGCCAATACAATGAGTCTTGTGCACTTTCCTTGGTGGGGGCACAAGGGGAAAATGGTATTGGATTCTGTACAACAGCAGCCAGAAAGCCAACAAGGGGTAGCATCAAATGCTGAGGCAATTGAGGATGGAAGAAATTGAAGCAAGAAATGGTGGATCCTAGAATCTACTAAATGTACCTGAACTACCATAGGTGACTAAGAGGCAAGGCCAACAATGGCCATTCTGATGCCTTGGGAAGTAGTCACTGGACTGAGTCATCCACTGCAGGAGGCTTGCAGATCCCTTGAACTAGAAATGTCAGTGGCTTTAGAAATCACTAAAGCTAGTCCAACCAGTCCATGCCAAACACAATCCCAAACTAAACTAGTCCCACCTGCCTGTTCCTCACCCATATCCCTCCAAACCTTTCATCATCAGTGTGTAAAGTAGATCTGCCTGCATCTCCTATTTCGGGGATATAACTGCCTCTGAACTGGGGATTCATTTTAATCCCCTCTATCCCGCGCAGCAGCAGCAGCAACAGATAGGTAAGGAGGAAGTGGCTGCTGCTCCGATCAGCATTGCTCCTCTGTTCATGTGATTGCTGCTTCTCTCAAAGACCAAGGTTGCACTGCAGGAGCTACTGTCCCATGTGACTTTAAAGGCTGATGTTTGGTTCAAATTCCACTTTTCCAAATAGGCAAAGAAACACAGGAATCTGGGATTACTATTACACAGTTTATTATAAGTAACAAAGCAAGCTAATAAAGCCAATGAATTAAATAAACTAAGAAACTGATTCATATGTTCTTCATTGGCCCAAGGTGCACCACAATTTAAGGCTCCTATTTGCCTAGCAAGATGGATTCTGGGTGAAAGGTTCTCATCCCTCCAAACCCAACTGATACCACTAGTCATAAATCCTTGAACTCTAGTCAATGAACCCCATAGTTCCACAAGGACTACTCTAAGCAGACCACAGAATATTAAAAATATGGTTCTTCTGCCTGGACTATCCAAGTAGAACTCTTCAATATGAGACTCAGAGGTCTCGATATTAATCTTGTACAGCACAGCATAGAAGCTCTTGCTTCGACTCGCTCTTTGTTAAACAAGGCTCATGAGGAGGATGTATCAGAGAAGGAAGGCACGAATGTTGGGGTTTCACTATTAGATTTCAGGTCTGTAGAAAAATATATGAGAGAGGCCCTTTCAACAAGCTTCATGTGTCAATGATCCCTGAGTGTGTGCAGAACATTTTCATGCAGAGTGATAGAATGCAGGAGCCCACCAGTATCACCAGTATTTGTGGGCGGCACGGTGGCACCCGGGTTCAATTCCCGACTCAGGTGACTGTGTGGAGTTTGCACGTTCTCCCCGTGTCTGCGTGGGTTTCCTCCGGGTGCTCTGGTTTCCTCCCACAGTCCAAAGATGTGCGGGTCAGGTGAATTGGCCATGCTAAATTGCCCGTAGTGTAAGGTAAGGGGTAAATGTAGGGGTATGGGTGGGTTGCGCTTCGGCGGGTCGGTGTGGACTTGTTGGGCCGAAGGGCCTGTTTCCACACTGTAAGTAATCAAATCTAATCTAATCTAAAAAAAACAGATCCTCCAGGCCTTAGGCAGTCAGAGGAGGGTTGACAAAGACCTCTCAGGCTACCAACTTTCAGGTCCTAACACATGTGCTCAATGTTGCACCTCCTCAACAGTGCAGATGAGTTGGGTCAGTTGTGCTGCCACCACGCAGGGCAGCAGGATCTCATCTCAGTAAGACCCTGCCAACCTTCACTTTCACTTTCACTTCACATTATTTACATGATGGTGGTTTTGTTGAAAGGGTTCAGAAAGGATTTACAAGGATGTTGCCAGGATTGGCATGTTTGAGCTGTAGGGTAACGCTGAATAGACGAGGGCTATTTTCCCTGGAGCATTGGATGCTGAGGGGTGACCTTATAGGGGTTTATAAAATCGTGAGGGACATGGATAGGATAAATAGACATGGTCTTTTTCCCAGGGAGGGGGAGTCCAAAACTAGATGACATAGGTGTAAGATGAGAGAAAGATTTAAAAGCAACCTAAGTGGCAGTTTTCCCATGCAGAGGGTGGTGTGTGTGTGGAATGGGCTGCCAAAGGAAGTGGTGGAGGCTGGTACAATTACAACATTTAAATAGCATCTGGATGTGTATATGAACAGGAAGGTTTTAGAGGGATATGGGCCAAAATGCTGGCAAATGTGACTAGATATATTTCGGATATTTGGTCAGCATGGACAAGTTGAACCGAAGGGTCTGTTTCCATGCTGTATATCTCTGTGACTCTGTGAATTGGTTAGCAGAACAATCACCTGGGTGATATGGAAATCCAATATGGGTGAAAGGAAATATAACATCTCAACAAATGAGGTGTCAAGGATGAGGTGGTTTGTCTGTGTTCCTTGGTGATTGATGCTGAGTGGATATATAGAGGTCACATAGGGGTAAGGCCTTGAATAAATTTGTTTCAAAAGGTATCATACTTGCTGAAATGTGTTGGAAATTATGATTTTTCTAAATATTTAATATCGATAATACATCAAAAGCACCACAGATACAGTACACCCTTGGTGAAGGAAATAGATGTTTACGTGATTGAATAGGGTCCATTCAAATTATCTGTTTCACATTTGCTAGTGTTAAGCATCTTTGTCATTGGAGCTCGGCCCATCCAGGCAGGCAGAGAGTATTCCATCACACTCCTGACTTGTGCCTTTTAGATTATATAGAGGATTTTACAATCCCTACAAATACACACATTATTAAGGCCATTCTTTACTGAAAGTGGTTATTGTAGTCCATACAGAGAAAGTGAGACTCAGTGACAAGTGTGATATATTTATCTTGATTATTAATTATTACCTCACGATTCCTGAACAAAGAACTGCCTAATAGAAATGCATACAGGATTTTTCTAACATAATGTTTTCATGCAGAATGATGTTAATGCTTCTGTCTCTGACTCCAATTTCTATAGTATTCATGGATTCTGTGAGAAAAACATCGTGCGAAACCAATTTGTCTATTGTTGTTACAAAACAGATTTGTAAAACAGCATTAGATCACCCCATTGTTCTTATTCTTTAAGTAACCTTATACCTATATTTGGAACAGAAATGTAACTATGATTTATAAGATGTTAAAGAGCAGTAACTACTCACCATTGTAAGAACTATAAATTTAATTCAGTTAATTCATCCCCTTATGTAACTGCTGTGTTTGGGTGGTGAATGGAAAATTCACTTGGATTATTTCCTGTGGAACACAATTTAGCTGCACTGATAACTGCAGAGGTGACTGTTACACAAAGTTAGAGTTCATTGCCAGCTTTACCTTCAGTCTGGACCAGCAGAGAATATCTATCTGAAGCACAACTCAGGAGAAGAAAACTATTAGTACAATGACAGATTTATGTATTGAAAGGATAACGGTTTCGAACATGTTTCAGGGTTGCAATATATCTCAGGTTCGAAATGACAGTAATAAACTTTACTTGCTTGCTTACCTCTTATGGTTTACAGCATCTCACCCATTTGATGTGCTATTGCCTTCAAACATATTGCAATAGATTTCTGAGATAAATTACATTGTTTATCCTTGCAAGAATTTTCATCCAGGCCCCAAAAACACACCGTGATCTTTCTTCCTGCTTGGTGCATATAGGGCCACTGAATTTCTTGCCTCTCCAGATTTATGAGCAGTATCATCAGTGTTTGCTGAGGGCCTGATGGCTCACCTACCTAATGGAACTGATCCAATAAACTTGAATGGAATTTGGCATGGTGCAATGAGTAATATGTAAGTGCGATGTTGTTTAAGATGCATTCAATAACATTGACTATTTGTTTGAGGTTTTTTTGTGGTTCTGCAATCGGGGATGGCTGCTTGTACCAACCTTTGTAGCTGCCTGCTCTGGTTCCTTTCATTGGGAGGACAGTGGGATCCCTGTAGGTAAATGTCTTCCCTCTCTCCTCCTTTCGATGTCAAATTCCAACTCCTGCAGCATTGCATCAAAGTATTTGGGATCACATTCCCTGCTGATACTCTTCTTCCTTCATTGAATTCAATGCCACCAGATGTTTCAGTTTAACGCATATTCCTTTTAAGAAGTGCAGGGAGCTCTTGTGGTGTAATGGTAATGTCCATACTCTGGAAGAGGGGATCTGAATTCAAGTCCCGCTTGCTGAGATGGGTGCAATAACATTTCTGAACAGGTTGAATAGGAAAAAAAAATTGAAGTGCAGATCAGCTAACTGTACATAAACTTGGAGCCCCCATGCTGTGTATGCAGCCAGACAGTAGCAGGTCCACATGTCACCACAACAACAATCTCCACACCCAAAAAACAACATTATTCTAATCTTAATCTAAATTGCTTGATTTCCTGTACATTTTTTGATTTTTCATTCTGGCAAGTTTTTCTCGATGTTAATGTTTAAACTGTGAACGAACGGTGAAATGTTATAATCATCTTTTGCTTCAAACATGCAAACCCGTTATCAAATATAACCAAAAATATCCATCCATCTGGTAGCCCAGTAGGTATAACATTTCTCACTAGGGTCTAAAATCAAGTAATTGCATAAATAGAAGCAAACTGCATAAATATTTGATTTTCAGTTATGTGCACAAAATACCTAGATCTACACAGTGAATTGGTAATTTATATTTTCAGTTGTGTTGGCATACTGATTTTGGAGTTTGGACTGTTTCATCAATTCTATCAAATATCCAACCACTGGATATTCTTTTATTCCCTGTTTGCTTTACAAATTTTGAAAATCCTTTTGAAAATTCATTAATACATATAATTAGTGTTTCTATAATTAGCCCGAAAGAGGAAGTAACCACAGAAATTGAATTAAGCAGCCCCTCCCTTCCAAAATTTGCACTTTGTTTGAAGTTGTGCATTTTAAGCTAAAGTTAAATGCTTAGTATTTTCTCAAAGGACCAAGGAAATAAAATATGCATTTTGTGCAATATCTGAGAAACTCCCTGAAGCATAATCCATTTTATATAATAGCAGAAAACATTTCTTACTTTGGACTGCTATAGAGCTGTTTTCATTGTATACTAAAGTGATTCACTCTGCAATATAAATGTTAATAGACATGATTTTCAAAGGAGGGAGGATTTGTTCTACCTTAGAAATGTGATTGCAGATAGATGAGAATTGAAAATACATTAAATCCAAAGATTAATGTTGAATTGACCAAATATGTTTTGCAGTTTTGTTATGGGTCATTATCGAAGGAAAATTTGATTGCTCCCACTCAAACAGGGGAAATCACGATTCTCGATTAACCCACACAAATATCATGCTGCCACCTTAGTTGACTGAGAGTGATATGCAGCCTTGATGAACATGCTGCTGGTTGGCTGTACTTCTGCAAAAGCCTAAGCAGCATTTGTGACTAATATGCATTTCCATTAGTCTGTACACCTTAAAGGGAAACTGCATTCATTACTAAAAAGCTACTGCTGATTGGCGAAAAGATAGTTATAGGTGAGGCACATCAAACCAGTCGCTCAAACAGAGAAAAGTTTTCCAGGTTTGCGATCTACACTGGATGTATTAGGCCAGGAGCCAGAAAGGAGAAGAGAAGCAATATGTCTGCAATGGCAAGACATTCTCAAGATCAATCTTCACAAGGAGAATAGGAGTAAATAACCAGGGAGGTCAATTCCTTGAGGCCAGACTTAAGGCTGTTGTAGCAGGACCAAAAAAATGTTCAGTCTCATGTCGGTGATCAAAGTCAGTGAAAATATCTTCTTTCCAATTGCAGCATTGACTTTTTACTCAGTTCCATTTACCTCACTCCATTGCTCACCTATCAGTATCAGGATCCAAGTCTAAAATCAAAGACTCATGAACTGCCCCTGGTGAGTCAGCGGAGCTTTATGATGAATTGTGAGATAAAGAACACATCTCTGATGAAAGGGCACCATCACTTGATATGATGATTGCAACCAACTGAAGGCAAATGCATCCTAATACAAAACAGAAAGCAAGTTAGTACCAGGCTCATTTGAAAATATAATATAATTCTCTTCCTACTGTTGTATGGCAGTGAGATCATATCTTGAAACTGCTGTTATCATTGGATCTCATTGGCAAGAATTTAAAGGAATTCTGAGAAGTCAATCAATTATTGCCTGAAATTTCCCCTTGATGGACAGAAGTGTTGAATTCTTTTCTCTTTTGGCCAAACTTTTTCCCTCTTTATAATAGCTTTACAGAGCCATGTATATGTTTGACTTGTCTGAGTGAAACTGTGTGTGGTTCAATTCACATAGTAGCCCAATTGATAATCGGTCTGCCACTTGACTAGTGTTCTGAGGTCTCAGGATCTACCATAAGCTTCCTTATTTTTCTATTTTCAATCCCTATTCATTCCCTGATATCCAGGGATTCTCTGGAATTTTTGATCCCACTCTTCATCTTTGCAGGAACATGTTGGCCCTGCGAAAATAGAGTCTCAATATTTTTGTTTTGAAAGACTCAGATATAGTTTTCCTGTAAATAGCTTCTCTCAGTCCAGTTTGACCAGATCCTGTCTTATTATTACTAAGAATTAACCTTTCCATGATTCAAAACCTTTATTTCTGGTACGTGATCTTTGGATGACTACCTTAAATCTTACTGAATTACGGTCACTATGACCAAAATGCTCTCCCATTCTCACTTCTACCACTTCCCTAAAATTAGGTCCAGCATTATCCTTTCTCTTTTCGGATGCCTTACATATTAGCTTCAAAAAAGGTCTCCTGGATGAATTTTAAGAATTTGACCCCTTCTAAACCTAGACATTGAATCCCCCTACTATTGCACTATTAGTTTTGACATGTATATGATATTTTCCGACACATCTGCCCTCTAACTGTCTTTGACTGCTTGGTGGCCAATATTGTGATTGCCTCCTTTTTGTTAACAAATTCCACCTATGTGGCCTCAATTGCAGCAAATCTTTAAAGATACTATCTGCTTTATTATGGTAGCCGACACTTTAATGAATATTTTATCACCATCTTCTCTTTTACAACACCTCATCTCACCTCAAGATTCTTGAGTCAAGCATATTGAACTGCCAGTCTGGCCCTCCCTCAACCATGTCACCATGATTGTAGTGATATCATATCCCCATATATTAATCACCAATGTCAATTCATCTGACTTCCTAGTCAGGCTCCTTGCATTAATATCAAGCCAACAATGAGCTCCCTTGTCTCTTAACCTGAATACATACACTTTGCTGTTCAGACTGACTTTGGTTTTCTTCTACAATGACCACTTATAATGGTCACCTTCTATAACTTAAAAAAATTCTGTCAAGTCGATTAATGAGCAAAAAAAGCATTGTAATATTATTAGAGAAAGAGCTGAATGAAGTAGAACATGATTGCAACTATGAAATGATTAGTTCTAAATATAGAAAGTGTTCAGATTCACCCATGAGAATGAGTGCAGTTTTCTGGAAATCTATGCTGGACTCTTACTGTTCATTATTTTTCTTCATAATCCTGAGGACTATATGAATCATACAATTGTTAAATACAAGGTAATATAAAAATATTTGCGAATGTTTCAATAAGAATGAAGTAGGTAGATTTAAAACTGAATTATATACTAAGTGAATAAGATCAAACTGACAATGTTTCGTGTGAGGCAATACCCATGGGCACAAACAAGTCAAGACACATTTGATGTAAGAATGCTGATTAAAATTAAAAGGACAGAAACAGAAAAAGCAAAGAACTGTAGATACTGGAGATCAGAAATAAAAACAAAAATTGCTGGAATAACTCATCAAGTCTGGCAGCATCTGTGGAGAGAAAGCAGAGTTAATGTTTCGAGCCCAGTGACCATTCTTCAGAACTAATTGTAGCTGGGAAAAGGTTGATATATGCACTGAAGATGATATGGGGAGATAGGGAAGAGTAAACGAAAGGTGGAGATGGAGGCCAGAGAGAGAACAACAGTTGGACAGCCATAAGAATGGATTGAGGTCAACTTGAAAGAATCAATAGCTACTAATGGGGATCATTAGTAGCTGACAATGGGATGGTTATGGTAGTAGCCCACTCAAGACCTAGAGTGTAGGGGTGGAATAAGGTGTTTCAGGCTTTCAGTTTTTTGAGAACAGGAATAGAATTTGTGAAAATTAACAAAAAATTCACAAGAAATGCGGGGAGCTATACAAAAAGAAAGTAGGATTCTCAGGTGTATTGCTGAGGTCAATAACATATAAATAACTAAGAATGTTATATATGGATACACAAGGGAATACTGTGTCGATGTTTGAAGCATTGTATTAGGTTTTGCTATCCACATCTGCTAGTGGGTACTGAATTTTACATGAACTTAAGGTCTTAGTTTCAAAAACAGGCTTGAAGAATTGATTCACTTTGAAGAAATTTGGGGTAAGGATCCTTGGCCTGGATCTTTCAGACTCATATAAAAGCATATGTATATGTGCACGTAAGTCACTTTGAACAGATAAATAGTGCTTATTCAGTAGTCATTGATCCAACCTTTTCCCCGTATCTTTTCCAGATATTCAATTCCAGAGTAACATAATTTCTTTCTTAACTCTAATTTCTTACTTAGCTGACATTTCCCAATATTTCTTCTTGGACGGCTAAAACAATGTACGAAATTGCTTCCAGTTCTCCTTATATTACTGAAACAGTTTTTGGATTTCTTTTGAATTGTGATTGTTTTCAGTTCTGATGCTTTGAAAACTTTCATAGAGAGCTTCACAGCTTGAAGACTTCACAAACTTAAACTGCCCTGCAGCTAGGATTAAAACTGTTCTTCTGAATTACATTTTATTTTTCTGGTAGGATAAAACTAAAAACCAGTTTCATCTGAATAAGACCAAGCTAAAACTACCAGTGGTTGCTGATCATTTATTTATCTATCTTTCATAAACCAAGCAGCATAAGCACATCATCAATCTATATCGCAGATATTGGGATAACCATTTAGTAAGTCACCTAATTTCGTAGAAACTATTTAATTGGGTCAATTTTCCAAATTGCTTTCTGACTTCATTTTTTTTAAGACACCTCACAGAACTGAAACCAAAACCCACCTGCCTCTAATTTAAAATTCCAAAGTCCCAAATGATGACAAATTATATACATTTATAACAATCTGACCTCATTTTCTCAGGGACACAGCAGCATGGTTCCACATCAGTTCACACAGCTGGTACATCTGACCCATGTTTCCTCTAAGCTGCCCTGTTGTCCAGACACATCACAGTCAGGAGTGCACCACACAATACAATGCAGGCTGTCTACAACAAAGAAGGAAACATTGTAACTAAATCTGCTTTACGTGAAGTAATCCTAGTCATGGCCTTGCCTAAGCAAGAATTTCTACTACATGAGACAGTGATTAGAATCACTTACGTTCACAGCAGGATTTGAGTAGGAGAGGTGATGAAGAAAGAAAGTTAGTGTGTACTTCGGTTTGCATCCTCAGATCAAGTTTACATAACACTGATTGCATGCTGATTGTTGGCTTGTGAGATGTGGCTGATTAGATGTCTGAAAAGGATAGTGATCACAGGATCAAAGATTATAGCACAAAATTACATGGACAAAAAGTTTGTTTCAGAACATTTTGTGTTGATATGGTAAGTCTGAGAACACTTTTAATAAAGGTCTGTTCTTTCGGGAAGAGATGATTTGCCCTCTAGTGGAAGTATAGAGGCTAGCTATGTCTGCCTAGGAATATGCGAAGATTGGTCCCTGATGCCTGCTGAATCAACTTTTAAATATGAACCCAAATTTTGAAGTGTTATTCCTCAAGTAAGCTTCAGACATTTTTGTGGTTTCGTTCTCCCACTAAGGGGGCATTAATTTGTAGCCACTCATTTAGCATTTTGATTATTGAAGCAACTCAGCAAGTCAGGCAGCACCTGTGGAGAGAGAAACTAAATTAACATTTTAAGTACGATATGATATTTTCAGAACTTCTAAAGTTCTGTGTTCCAACACAGAATCATATTGGACTCGAAATGTTAAACCTTTTTCTTTCTCCATAGGTATTGCCAGATCTTCCGCATTTCTCCAACATTCTCAGTGTTAGTTTCAGATTTCCAAAATCCTCAGTAGCTTGCATTTATTATTCATTTTGATTATTGTTTATCTGATAATATTTCCCACTTGATGGGTCTTTTATTGTATTTGTATGTTTACTGGAAAACAATCGACAAATGGCAGGTTCATTAGTCCATGGCATATTTCTATTGTCATCCTTATTGATATTGGTTGCATTATATTTGCCCTGAAGCAACAATGTATGCAATTGGAGTATTGGAAGCAATGAAATTTCTGTCCATGAAAACTACAATTGGACTGAGTATACTTTTATCTTGAGACTTTTATGTTGAAATTAGAAATCAAAATAAAAGTTTGTTACTTTGAATTGCCCTTTTGCATTCCTTTTGTCATTTCTTTTCCTTTTAAAAATAACTTCAATATTGCTTATCCTTAATCTGTAAGTAATAATGCACCGGCTTGAAAATCAACTCATTTGAAATGAACAGACTGTTTATCAGAGAAAAACATACAACATGAAAAGCAATATAGGATTAAGAAAATATTAGTTTCACAAAGTAAAAAATGTATATTATTATTGATTCATTTATCCATCAGACTGAAAAAAATTGTTTAAATATTGCATTAGATTGCAATATATGCTGGGTGACTAAGTATCTCTGCTGTTATGAGATGAACAATGATTGTTTAGACACTCATGTCACTTTACACATCTGTTGATATTTCTTGCTAGTCAAAACAAATATATCTTCATGTGCTTCTGTGGGGAATTTGTTAACACATTCAGATTGACAAGCCCAAAAAAATTGAAAGGTCAATAGGGCCACAATTAATTAAGATCCAATCAAGCAAGGAAATAAACTGTAATTTTCAAAGTGATTAAGAATGCTACTTCACAACCTTCTACAATATCCATCACTCAACTATGCAGCAGAGACTCTCCAATTACTTAAGGATAGTGTTGATTGCTGATCTAATTTTACCAGAGAATAGTTTAATATGCAATAAAATCATCTGCTGAAAGAATAAATCAGTGTTTTCATTTGTCATTGATTATGATCATTGCAATTCTAGAAGCAGAAACCCACACACACAAAGCATTAAATCTGTGGCATTATTTGAGTGGCTTTGACATGGAGACCAACTAGAAATCACCATAGATCCAGCCATGAAGTTATGGACAAAGTTAATCAATTGGTAATGATCTCAGTCATGCTACAAATTTGCTATTAGTTACAGATTGATGTTTGACTACCTCATTTAAAACTTGCATTGATGCAGTATCTTTGTAGTAAAAAAATCTCAAATATTTAACAAAGTTTGAAAAATAAATGCGAAGCTGGGGAAGGAAAAGAAAGAGTGATTCCATCATCAGTCAAAAATGATCTCAAAAGAGGGTCTTCGAAAAGAAGGCAGAGGATAACTGAAAGGATTTAGAAACATATTTTTTGAATATGTGGGTTAGCTGGCTAAAGACACCCCAAATGTAAAGGGAAGAGGACTGTCCTCACCAGCACCTGCCCATGCCCCAAACATCCAGCAATCACCAATTTTGTGCATGAACTGCCAAGTCATATTTAGTATTGATATTGTACATAATCTGTTAATGCTGCTGTATTGCCTTTGCAAATGTTAAAATATTTTGATCTAGCAGTTGTTGTCCATTATGGTAGATTTATTCAGTGTCCATTGTTGCACAGGGCCTTAGCCTACTTGGAACTGGAAAGAGAGAGTGTGTCTGTATCTGTTTGTTGCGTGAAGTGTGTGTGTGTGTGTGTTGCTTGCTGTGTATAATGACATTTGAAATTACTCTCCTACATTTTAACTGGATCCTATGGGTTTATGTAGATTGACCATCATATCTCAACTTGACTTACTAATATGTAGGTCGTGGATTTCTCAGCAGCAATTTTGCAGGCAATTTTCATATAAATTGGTATTTTGTGTGTAAGCATGTATGGTTGTGACAAAGTGTTTTGTAAACAGGTTTAAAATAGTTGTTTTCCTGTTTTAGATATCTCTACGTTGTTTGTTACAGTTTAGATTTATAATACTGCCTCACTCACTGAAGCAATATTTATGTGGTTTTTAAATTATGCATTATGAGTTGCATAAGTATAGATGCAAGTCCTAGGATATGGAACCTTGTTGAAATTCAATTCATGTCAAGTCTTCATAGCAGACCAATCTCCAAGTTTGAATACACAGTTTTATTTTCTCTATTTTTGTTGCATTCAGAACCAAGATGTGTGCACTTCCCCCTGCTGAGTGCCTGTGCATTTCATTTCAGTTTGCAGTTTACATGATGTACTTCTGAATTTATCAGCACATTCTATGCTCAGTTTAGTTGGATTTTCAGCTATTATTGAACCCTACAAGCACAGTGGAGAATTTACCCAAACAGATAAATAGCTGCCTCCTGATTTTATGTTTTGTAAACAATGTTATGGGTGAACATCATGGTAGATGGGTGAGCAGGTTATTGGTGTAATCTAGAAAAGAATCAACAGTACGATGAAATTTATTTCATCTTTCTTTTGCATGCTGTACTGCAGCATTTTTACATAACCAAGCACGTTGCCAGGCTAAAAATGGAACTGATTGTATTGACTCATTATTGGTTCTTTAAAAAGGGTAAAATTGGACTGGTCAAGTGCAACATCTTTCCTTGAACTTGATGGAGAAGATGGTATTCAACATCACTGTGCTGGCTGCAACAAAGCCCATAGCAATCTGGTATCACAGAATTCATTTATAGTATTGACATGTTAGGACCTTATGTCTTTTCTCATCTCCCTCCTCATCCAGATCCTGTTAGCTGTCATGGTAAGCTGCAATCCACCCCAACTAATCTCCTATAAGGAAGGAAATCTGCTTTCCGTATCTGGTCCGGCCTAGAAGTGACTCTGGAATGACGGTAATGTGGTTGACTCTTATCTTCCCTCTAAAATGATGAGGGGCAATTCTTGATGAAGGGCTCCGGCCTGAAACATTGATTCTCCTGCTCCTCGGATGCTGCCTGACCTGTTGTGCTTTTCCAGCAACACACTCTCAACACTTCCCTCTGAAATGACCTAGTGAGTGACTTCTATGTGTCACAAATAGTTGCAGAATAGTTGAAAATGATTAAAGCCATGACTGGCTGCTTGGCATTGATGTAGGCCTCAGTCAACCCTACAAAACCCGATGTTGGGCAAGCTGTACCACAGATTAGTCAACACTGACACAATTAGTCAACACTGACATAGTCATGTTCACAGAATTATGCCTTTCACAGAATTATAACTCTTCCATAATCCACCCTAGATCATATCCTGTTCCATTGGCAAGATGTATTTAGCAGAGCTTCTAGCACTGTGGTGTACAGTTGGAAAAAGAGGTCCTATGAACTCCATGAAAACTTCAAGCCATCAGGTTAAACAGGAACAAGGGGACACTCTGTGATTATAAACTATTACCCTCCTCCAATAGTGCGTGAAAGCACCATTAATGACTGGACTGGACTGGCCAAACCTGGAAGCACATATCTGACAGTCTGAACCTTCAGTAGATAGTAGGAGAGTTAATATGAGGGAAATTCCGACTTGAACTCATCCTCACCTGCACTACTCTAGCTACTGCAACCACTTCTGTCCATTGCAGGAGTGATAGAAATGAAGTGCTGTACAGTGTTTGTGAAGATGAAGTCCCATCTTCACTCTGATTATACCATCAATCGTGTTACATAGCAATTACACTGTACTAAATGAGATGGATTCAGGGCTGATCTAGCATAGCAAAGCTGGGCATTCATGAAGCGCTTGGGCCATCAATAGCAACAGAATTATGTTAAATCGCAATCTGTAGACCCATTGTTTGTCATAGCCCCACTCTACCATTTCTATCAATCAGTGGGAGCGGGGTGTGGGAGAGGAGATTAGCTGGGGGTGGGGGGGAAATCATTTTGGGAATGGACTCCAGTTCCATTCGATTGTAGAACAACATGCCAAGGGCAGAAACAGGCATGACTAAAAACAAGGTGCCAAGCTGGTGAATACAGAACTACATACATTGCGAAACAGCAGAAACTGTACAACAAACAAAACGAAGTGATTCCACACCAACAGATCATATCAAAGATCAGTAGTTCTATCGCATCCAGTCATAGAAACATTGAAAATACTCAGATAAAGAACAATAAAGAATATTCTATTCTATCTTATTCTATTCTAAACCGTATTCATTTCAGCCACTGAAGGAGGAAATCAGTTTAGTCTTTCAGAGAAACATGGAAAAAAGGAACAGAATAGGCCATTTGTCCCTTCAAGCCTGCCCTACTATTCATTATGATCATGGCTGATCATCCAACTCCTGTTCCTGATTTTCGCCAATAGCTTTTGATCCCTTTAGCCCAAAATGGCATATTCAACACTTTCTTGCAATGATTCAATACTTGACTTCAATTGCTTTCTGTGGTAGTGAATTCCATTCTCTGGGCAAAGAAATTTCTCCTCATGTAAGTTCTAAATTGTTAATCAGTTTGCTTAGATTATGACCCCTGGTTCTAGACTCAAACTATCTGCATCTACCTTGTCGAGTCCAATTAGAAATATAATCCCGACCATTCAATGTCTCTTCATATGTCAGTCTGGATATCCCAGGAATCAGTCTGCTAAACCTTTGCTACACTCCCTTTGTAGCAAAAACATCCTTCCAAGGATAAGGAAATCAAAGCTGCACGCAATGTTATAAGTGTGGTCTAACTAAGGCCATGTTAATTGCAGAAAGACATTCCTGCTCCTGTACTTGAATCCTCTCACTATGAAAGCTAGCATACTGATTGCCTTCTTCACCTCCTGCTGTAAACTGCATGCTTACTTTCAGCGACTGGTGTTTGAGGACACCTAGGAATCATTGCACATTCTCCCCTCTCAATTTACAGCCATTCAGATAATGATCTGTCTTCCTGTTTTTGCCACCAAAATAAATAACCTCACATTTATCCACATTGCACTGCACCTTCCATGCATTTGACCACTCCCTCAGCTTGTCCAAATCATACTAAAGCATCTCAGCATTCTCCTCATAGTTGTCTTGTAAGCCATGGTTTGACCACTTTTCCCAGTTATTTTTGCTCTAGTAAATTGTTTTGTATGAATAATAGTTGCAGATCACTCATGTACACTTTGAATGTTTGCCATTGCCTTTCCACCATCATCCTTTTAATTAACATCTCTCAAGTCAACTTGTGCCTCTACAAGTTAGATTCAGGACCCTAGTCACACAATCAACTACATCACTCACCAACTTGATGAAGTATTCCATCTTATCATTCCCAAGACAACTTGCACAACTGGATTGCCAATTATTCCTTTCTCATTTCACAATACCTAGTCTAGAATGACCTGTTCTGTAGTTGGTTCCTCAATATATTGTTGCAGAAACGCATCACATATATATTCCAGGACTTTCTCCTCTACAGTATTATTATCAATTTTACTTTCCCAATCTATTTGGAGATTAAAATCAACAATAATTACAGATACCATAATTACAGATATTTCCTTTGTTGATTGCATCCCTAACTTCATATTTAATACCATTTCCAAAATCCCTCCTATAGTTTGGAGGTGTTTTTTTTTAAATCCCTTGATGTTACTCAATTCTACCTATACAGCTTCCACATCATCAGAGCTAATAACCTTCCTTACTACTGTGCAATTTCCTCCTTAATGAGTAATGCTAATCCACCACCATTTCCATTTTGTATGCCCTTCCTCAGTACTGAATACTCCCTGGATGTTCAGCTCCTATTCAGTGGTCACCTTGCAGCTAAGTCTCCATAATCCTGACTATAATCATACCTGCTTACATTTGTTTGCACAGTTGATTCATCCACTTTATGCTCTACTTATTTATGCAGAAACCTTATGGTTTATTGTCTTTTCAACATTACTTGTCCCAATTCCATTATGTTTGGTTGGAGTATAAAAGGAAGGAAGTCTAAATGCAACTGTACAAGGTACTGGAGTTCTGTGAGCAGTTTCGGTCTGTTTATTTAAGGAAACATTTCATTGGAGGCAGTTCTGAGAAGAGTCACAAGGATGATCCCCAGTCTTATGAGCAAAGATTAAACAAGTTGGCACTGTACTCATTGAAGTTGAGAAGAATGACAGGTGATCTCATTGAAACATACGGGACACATAAAGGGCTTGACAGGGTAAATGCTGAGGATGTTTCCTCTGATGAGAGAGTCTTGGACTAGAAGGCATAGTCTCAGAATAAAGCGATGCCAATTTAAGACTGATCAAGGACTGATCAAGCATTCCTTGACTAGTCTTCTCTCAGAACTCCATGCTACAGAGAACTGTGGGAGCAGAGTCATTGTGTATATTTAAGGATGAAATAGATAGATTCTTGATCAGTTGGGAAATCAAGGGTTAAGAAAAAAGCACAAGGAAGTGGATGCGATGAATATCAGATCAGCCATGATCCTGTTGAAAAGAGAAAGCAGGCTAAAGAGTCTGAAGGTCCCCCTTCTGTTTGCCTTTTTTTGGGTCTTCTGATCTTTGTCACTCCATCCCTGATCCTGATTTCTCTCCCTACAAATTTCCTTATTCCATTTTGTTTTAGATTAGATTCCCTACAATGTGGAAACAGGCCCTTTGCCCCAACCAGTCCACACTGACCCTCCGAAGAGTTACCCACCCAGACCCATTTCCCTCTGACTAATGCACCTAACACTCTGGGCAATTTAGCATGTCCAGTTCACCTGACCTGCACATCTTTGGATTTTGGAAGGAAACCAGAGCACCCGGAGGAAACCCACGCAGACACGGGGAGAATGTGCAAACACCAGACAGACAATTGCCCGAGGCTGGAATCAAACCTGGGGCCCTGGTGCTAACCACTGAATCACCATGCCATCCTATGTCATTATACTTGTCATTCATTCCACCTCCGCTGATTTCTTTCATAGGATCCCATCCACCTGCTATTTTCAATGAAAATCTCCTGAACCACTTGAGTAAATACTCCCCCTGGGCATCCATCCCAGTCCTACCTTAGTGTAATCCATCCAGTGGTCTGCCTCACCCTGAACTGGTCCTAATGCCCCGGTATCTGTAACCCACCTGCTCACATCATCTATTCAGCCAAGTATTAATCTAATATACCCTCCGATTTCACCTCCAACTAGCACATGGAACTAGTAGTAACCCTGAGATCACTACTTTTGAGGTCCTTCTTTTCAACATGCTTCCTTATGACCTTTCTTGTCATTTAGGACCTCATTCTTTTTTTAACCTATGGTATTTATACCAAATGCATACCACAATTACAAGCTATTTACCCTCCCCCTTCAGAATATCCTGTAGCTGCTCTGATACATCTTTGACCTCAGCACCAGGAAGGAAACATACTATCCTGGCTACGTAATACCCGCCAATTCCATCACAATCACATCCCCTATAACTATTCCATTCCCACAATTTTGACTCCTCCTCCATGCAGAACAGCCAACTGTGGTACAACAAATTTGGTTGTTGTTGCTTTCCTGAGAGACCATTCTGCTCACCAGTATCCTAAGACATCCTTCTGGTTTATAAGGGAATAGCCACAGGAAGACTCATGCACTCCTTGACTAGTCCTTACGAATAAAGGTGGCAAATTGGACGACCAATCAAAGGAGACTCCACAAACATCCCTATCTTTAATACTGGCAGAGGCACTACATCAGCACCATGGACTAGGCTAAAGCAACTATCTTCAACCCAACATGTCAAGTCAATTATCCATTTCAGCCTCCTCCTGGTCCCCAGCTTCACAGATATGTAACAATGCTTTAGCTTTTAAGAGGTTATTTTGTTCTGGGTTGAATGAGGATGGTCAAGAGGCGATGATCTGTGTATAAGAAAGTAAAAAGCTTGCGAGGCCTTGTTTCTTTTTAAAATGGAGGCAGCCTGGGTGTGGCCAGTTTTCACAGACCGAGCTTTCCAGTTACTTTTAATTTTTAGGTTTTGCTTTAAGCGGTTGCTTTTGTGAGCTTGAAGAAGTAGAAGTTATCTTTCCCCTCTCTCAGTTACATCTCGAAGCTGGATTTTCTCTCTGCTGCTAGGCTACTCATGAGACAAATCTAATTTTCTGAGGTTTCCTCTTTGCCAAAGGCTGTGTTTATGGGATGTTATGATATTGGTACCGTATCTAATATTCTACTAAGTTTCCAAGTAGAGTTAAAATATTCAAAATTCATCGTTCTTTGGTTTAACTGTAGTGTTTAAATAAATTGTGTTTTGCTTAATATTGAATAGTTTGGCCAGTTGCTTTGCATCTGCAACACAACATTTCAAAGTTACCTTTAAGATAAGAAAAAATTAGGGTCTAGGCTACTTCTTCAAATATTTTGTGGGGTTCTGGTCTGGTCTGATCCATGACAGATGACATTCTTCAGCCAATTCAATTCACTCCAGCTAACATCAAGAAATGGCTGAAAGCATTGCATAATGCTATACCTACAAACCCTGACAGCATTCTGGCAACTCTACCGATGACCTGAGCTCTAGAATTAACCGTGACCCAAGAAAAATGATTCCAGTACAGTGACAACATTGGCTTATATCCGGCAATGTGGAAAACTTCCCGGATATGCTTGGTCTTAAAAATGCAGGACAAATATAGCCCAGCCCCATCAGCCTTCCCGATCATCAGCAAAGTGATCGAGGTGTCATCAAGCAGCACTTACTCAGCAACACTCTGCTCAATGATTCCTAGATTAAGTTCTGCCAGGGCCATGCAGCTCCTGACTTCAATACAGCTTCCATCTAATTGTGGATCCAACCAATGTTTTCATGCCATGACAGAAATTCAGATGGTGAGACATCCTTGCTGCAAAGTAGACTCAGGCTGCTGAAACCATGGCTATAATTATCAAAAGTGACATACAGATTTTCACAGTAGTCCAGTCCAATCTGTGCTTCAGTTGAGTACATGCATTGCTATGGTGCTGTCCTATGAGAACTGCAGTGGTTTCAAAGTATGTGGATTTACTGTCTATCCTCAGGATGACAACAGCTTTGCTTATACAGGTGCACTTGTGGATTGTCAACCAGCCAGCAGCACTGCTGCCATAAATCCAAGATAGTGCCAACTCCAGATCTCATAGACTTTAATTTGCACTGGAGGAAGTATGGGGAAAATTTGCAATGATGTTATCCAGACTGGAAAATGTGGTTATTAGGGAAGATTAGACAGGCTAAGATTGTTTTATTTAGAACAGAGGAGACTAACTGAAATTATAAGTTTATGTGAGATCTAGATAGCAGAAATAGTATTTTCCCCTTACATGAGGAGTCCATAACAAGGATGCATAGGTTGGGTAAGGTGGGTGATTTAAGGTGGGTAAAACTTTTCACTCACAGTATAAAGAAATCTGGACCGCGCTGCCTGAAAAGTTGATGGAGGCAGAAAATCTAATAGTCACTTCCGAAAGTACTTTGGTCCACACTTGAGGGATGTAACCTATAAGGATGTCAGACTGAGTGGTCACTTGTCACCAGCATGGATATAAAGAGTTGAATCCCTACTCACTGCAGATTGTTTCTTGATATTTTTCTTTTATATGCTGCCTATTCTCTTTTGGAAAGGTCCAGACACATAAAAATGTCATCTTTAAGGCCACGGGCAATGACCTCCTTGCCCATGGAATAGACTCCAAGTTGGGTTCTATAATCACCTCCTTGAAAAGCCTGAGGAGGTATAAGAAATAGTCTTCAAAATGACTTGATGAGTCAGGTTTTTTCTTCTTTTTCTTCTCTTTCATGTAGCTTTTCTTACTACAGTCTTCACTATATTTATATTCACAGCTCCCAAAACTTAGCCATAAAATCCTACTGCCCATCCAATTTTATGCAGCAGTACTCAAAACTACAGGATAATACTTGTACTAACGTTGTCGAAGGAGAAGCATTTTACCTACAAGTTGGTGGCTGACTAGTTAACTAATGTTTCAGTGGGTCACTTGTGCTACGACCACATACTCAGCTGGGAGTGAATAACACTGGTATTGCGTGTACTTTTACAGATCATGTTTGTTAATAATGCCAGATCAATCAGAATGGCTGTGACTTCATATAAGCATCTCTTGTGATGTTTTTACTGCTTGTCATTGTATCCTTGCCAACATGGATTGTAAACCTTTGGGGCTGCAATTCCATTGGTACCAATGCCCTATGGAGCACAATTTCACAGTGAAAATCTTTCAGCACTGATATCCATTTCCAGAATTATAGGCTATTGATTCCAAGCGTGTGTTTCATCTCAGCATACTTTGAAAAATAAACTAGTCACAATATATAATTGGTTAAAATTATCAGATATTTTTATTTTTTATGTTTAAATTGTTATTCAGAACACCTCCTTCATATCGTATTCTATTAAGTTATATTGTGCTTTCGATATTCAGTGAAATAAACCTATTTACAGAGACACAAATTCAATACATTCAGTCTCCAAGGCTGATGAGAAAATTATTGAACCAATTATATATAAAGTAATAATCGTAAGAAACGAGTTCCAAAATTTTTGAGCAAGGTGCAAAAGAAAGGATTAAACAGAATGAAAGGTTATTCACCAACTTCTGGTAACAAAAGTTTCTACTAAACTTTGTCAGTTACTTCACCAACTTGTAGCTTTGCAAATATGCCTGTTCTAGCCTTTGATATTAGTTCTGCGCAGTTCTGATGAAAGGTCATTAAACTGATTTTATTCCTACTTAACCTTCTGAAGATTTTTTCAAAATTTTCTGTATTTATTTCAGACTTCAGCGTCCACAGTATTTTGCTTCTAATAAAGTAACACATCTTCTTTGAATTCTGTTGAAATTTGTAAGCTAGAGCTCTCCAAGAGTACTATAAAGCCGTAAAAACATGTTCAACAGAATATAAACTTTTACTTTGTCCCTGAGTGGCTACTTACATATCTCCCTTGAATCATGCTGTAGAATCAGGTACCACATTCTCCCCCACCCCCTTCAACATGGAGAAATCAGGTACAGGCTTCTAGGATCTTCTGCAAGCCTAAACAAAAAAATATTTCTCAACAAACTCCTCAGTAGGTAGTTCTTGTGGTTAAAACCGAATGTATAGAAATGAAACAGTACAGTTCTAAACATTTCTTAAAATTTGTGTCTGAATTCTGCATGGGATCCATACAAGGCATGCTGTCCATTCCATATTGATATGGATTTATATGACAAAATTCTGCAAAAAGAATTAATGGTGTATAAAATTTAAAAGAAAAAGAAAATCATAAATCTTCCTGACAAGCCAACACTTCTTTTTTACATTTTAACAAGACAAATACTTTATCCTCCACTGCAGTTTACCATTGAAGCAACTAGAGAATTTGTAGAAATAATTACTTACATGTATTAATATTGATATTAACCATGCAAGTCTGTACATAGACAGCACAAATTCAGTTTGTAACAAACCACAAGAACATTATTTTGTGTCCTTGCAAAGAATAGAAAGAGGGGAGTTTGTGATACCCACTAGAATGATACCCACTAGAATCAGTGTTTATCAAATTACTTGTTTCCTACTCTAAGCTTAAAAAAATGTTAAATGCTGAAAGGATTTTTACATATTGTGCTTTAGTTCCAGAAATCACAATTCTGCTAATCAAACTTTCAAACCCTTGAATTAGTGGTGTATGGTTTCAACTGTAACTTTGTAATTGTACTCGTTGCATGCCCCCACCCCACCCCGGCATGATTATGGTGGAGTTTGTGAAGTCAATAAGAGGCATTTAATTTGAATAGGAGCTTCTACCTCGTGTCCGTGGTCATTTCATTTGTGCCTGCTGCCACAGTCAGCTAGAAAATAATGGGGAACAGAGAGCCATTTGGTCTTTGGGCCAGGGGGAGCAATCCCAAACAAGTTTAAAACCACATTCTTATTCTTCAGGGGTAGGAGTCTATTTTCCTCATCTTCAATGCTGATTTTATTTATTAAGAGCCTACTGTATCTTGTCTTCCTTAGCATTTGTGGGAGCAGGCCTCCGTTTCCTTTATTCATTTTATGGGGTGTGAGTATCGCTGGCTGGCCAGCATTTATTGCCTCTCCCTAGTTGCCCGAGAGAAGCTGGTAGTGTGCTGCTTTCTTGATCTGCTACAGTCCACCTGCTGTGGGGGTTGACCCATAATGTCATTAGGGAGGGAATTTCAGGATTTTGACTTAGCAACGGTAAGGGAACAGCAATACGTTTCCGAGTCAGGATGGTGAGTGACTTGCAGGGAAACATGAAGGTGGTGGTGTTCCCATATATCTGTTCTCTTGTCCTTCTAGCTAGAAGTGGCTGTGGGTTTGGAAGGTGCTGGCAGAGGATCGTTGATGAATTTCTGCAGTGCATCTTGTAGATAGTACACACTACTACAACTGAGCAACAGGAGGGAATATAGTGATACAGAATGAATAAAGACAGAGGGTTTGTTTTCTCGTTTAGTTAGGGCATGAAGATCGGCACAGGCTTGGAGGGTCTAAGGGCCTGATCCTTTGCTATACTTCTCTTTGTTCTTTGTCCACTGGTGGAGGGTGTGAATGCTTGTTGGTGTGGTGCCAATCACGCAGGCTGCTTTGTCCTGGATGGCATCAAGCTTCTTGAGTTACACCCTTCAGACAAGTGGGGAGTACTGAATCACAGTCCTGATTTGTGTATTGTAGATGATGAATAGACTTTTGGAAGTCAGGAGGTGAGTTGTTCACTGCAAGTCAGGAGGAGAGTATTCCTAGCCTCTGACCTGTTCTTGCAGACACTCTGTTTATGTGATGAATCCAGTTGAGTCTCAGGTCAATGATAATCTCCAAGCTGTTGATAATGGGGAATTGAGTAATGGTAACATCATTGAATGTCAATGGGCAGTAGTTAGCTTGTCTTTTACTGGCAATGGTCATAGCCTGTCACTTGTGTGGAGCAAATCTAACTTGGCACTCATCAGCCCAAGTCTGAATATTGTCCAGATCTTGTTGCATTTGAACATGGACTGCTTTAGTGTCTGAGGAGTCGCGAATGGTGCTGAATCTTGTGCAATCATCAGCGGACATCCCCACCTCTGAACTTATGATGGAGAGTAGGTCACAGCTGAAGATGGTTGGGCCTAGGACACGATTCTAGGGAACTCCTGCAGAGATGTCCTGGAGCTGAGGTGACTGACCTTCAACAACCACAACCCTCTTCCTATGAGCCATGTATGAATCCAATCAGCGGAGAATTTGTCCCCGATACCCATGAATTTCAGTTATGCTCGGGCTCCTTGATGCCCCACTCAATCAAATGTAGCCTTGATGTCCTAGTGCTGCCTGTCAGTGAATGGACTAAATTCAGGATTCCAAATCCTTCTTATTGTGAAACAGAATACAGAAGAAGTCATTGGAGTGAGACATTCCATTCCTAAACTTCTATATTTCCCTTGCAGGTATTCAGCCAATCCGTTAATTCCTATACAAACTCAAGGCATGTTTGATCTACTATGTCTCGTTTCACAGTGCAGCTCACATGGCATTGTTGTTTAGACCAAAGGAAATCAAATTCCTGTATTTTCTTGAACAGATGTATAATAGGTTTCACAAAAACTCATGCAGTATTCAATTCTTTCTGCACATTTGTTTATTGAGTATGACAAAGAATGAAGACATCTAATTTATCATGTATAACTTAAGTACTTCTGCATAGAAGTGCAGAACCATGAGGATTTTTTATTCCCTTCTCAACATGTTTAGAAGGAAAAGTTCTTGGAAAGTTTCTTTACATCACTACAGACCACTGTTGAATTGACCATGGATAGAGCATTGTCGTTGTCTAAGTAGAAATCTGGATAAAGGGTTACTGTAATCAATGAGAAGGATGCTTTGTGTATTGAAGCTTCAGAGAAGCAAATTACCTTATAAAACATTTAATAGACATTTTGGCAAATTCTAACCATGACATTATCTACAGCAAAAATAAGTTTGTTAAAAAAAACTACATAATTATAAATGTGTGGCAAACCAGTAAACAAGAGCAAAAGCATGAAAATATATTCATTCAAAGTGAGAAAATATTCCAAGTCTCTGAAAAGGAGTATGTTCAATGACAATGCAAGACCAAAGAGGGAGAGATTAGGAGGGGAGGTCAAAGATTCATCAATGAGTTGGTTATAGGTAGCTTGTTAAGGAAAGAGAAGAGAGTAAAGGAAATCAATAAACATGACATGTTCAGTGATGACAGGAAGACAAGAGCATTGGAGGGATAAGAGTTGTCCATTCAACAATTTGAGTCAATTCTGCCAGAGACGGAAATTAGGAAAGTTTGAGAAAGGGTATTCTAAAGAATGGGACCAAGCCATGGAAAATAAGTAAAGTTAAGGAAGCTTCAACAACATTTTGAAAGTTTAAATTAAAAACAGCCTTGCAGATGGTCCACCACACTGTTGACGGAGTCAAGGAAAAGTGTTGGGAACTCATCCTCAAATGGCCTCTGGTTAATGGTGCACACACACAGACCTACAGACTGGCCTCTATGCCTACCTGGAGTGCTACCCTTTCACCATCCCAAACCATTGGTCTGCCGCAGAATGGCTACTCCCAGGCAGCTAAACCACTGTTGTGGTATGCTTCCAAGAACCTGAAGGAAAAGCCCAGTTGTCCTCATTCAGTAGCCTTACGTGGCTCTTAATTGATTGGGTGGATAACCATCTCGTGCCCAACCCACCTCTTGGAACATATTCTTGGGCAGGATGAATTTGGAACCAGGCATACTTATTGGCAGACATGATTTTTAATGGCTGCTCTATCTTTGTTTCTAGTCCCTAGAGCCCTCAAATGCAACTTGCATTTTGGACGTAGTAAATACAGAAGAGTCTTGGATGAGTTTTGTTTTAAGTAGGATACAGGCTGGTAGGCCAACAAAGACAGCATGGACCGATTAAGTCTGATAGTGTCAAAAATAAGAACATGACAGTTTCAATAGTTACTAAATTTAACTTATAAAAGCAAAATAAATGAACTTTGCTAAGCAAACAAATTATTGGAACAAATACTCACATTGACATTGTAAATTTAAGTGGTTCAAATTTCTTATGTAATTATTTTGATCATTCTGTTCATGTACAATGAGTAGCTTACCTAACCACAGAATTTTATGCAAGTAGCATTCCCTGCAACTATATTTTGGGAGAACCAAAACCATTATCTTCAGCCGTCAACTCAAACCCTGTTCCATCTTCACCAACTTCATCTCACTCTCCTTTTGTAAGCTTTTTGTGCTTGAACCAGATCATTTGCAATCTTGTTGTTAATAAATACTATTTCCTCCACCCTTGCATCTATCCCTGAACTCACCTCATCAGCTGTTAAAAACCATCATCCATGCCTTTGTCACCTCTAGACTTCCCTATTCTACTACTGTCAGCTAGCTTCCAATCTTTACTACTGAGCTTATCCAAAACTTTGTTACCCCTCTGTGAACTCACACTAAGTCCTGCTTATCCATCACTCTTGTGTGCACACTTATGTTTTCTCCTGGTCTGGTAAGGCTTCAAGTTTGAAATTATCAGCCTTGTTTTCAAACCTCTCATTGACTTTAATTCCTGCTATCTATGTACTATTCTCCGTCTCTACAAATCCAAAAAAATCCCTATGGTCTTCAATTCCGGCCTTCTAAAAACTTGTGACTTTGCCTGAAATTTTGTCCATCAGTCCAGATAACTCTTTTTATGGCTCATTGTCAGACCTCAAATGGTAAACCCAGAAGGAACTTGGAATGTTTTGCAATATTATATAAATGGAAACACTATTAGAGTACAAAGTTAACTACTACAAGTTTCTATTTGCAACTTTTTTTATATTAAACCTCTAAGCTGTTCTCTTTAATAATTGAATTTTGCAATCCATTCTATGTATGTTTGATGATGCTAGTTAGCTCCTAGAAATGAGTTACAAACAGCCCTCACAAGTACGTGAATGTCATACCATACAGGTGGCTCAGTGGTTAGCATTGCTACCTCACACTGCCAATTCCTCAGTTGACTATCTGTGTGGAGTTTGCACATTCTCCCCGTGTCTACATGAGTTTCTTCAGGGAGCGCTGGTTTCCTCCCACATTTCAAAGATGTGCAGGTTAGGTGGATTGGCCTTGCTAAAATTGTAGGGCTGGAAAAGCACAGCAGGTCAGGCAGCATCCGAGGAGCAGGAAAATCGACATTTTGGGCAAAAGCCTTCATTCCCCTCTAGTCTGCAGTCACCCTGCCTCTATTCCTGGCGAAGAGCTTTTGCCCGAAATGTCGATTTTCCTGCTCCTCAGATGCTGTCTGACCTGCTGTGCTTTTCCAGCACCACTCTAATCTAGACTCTGGTTTCCAGCATCTGCAGTCCTTGTTTTTACCTTGCTAAAATTGTCCACAGTGTTCAGGAATGTCCAGGCTAGCTGAGTTAGCCATTGGAAATGCACAGATCAGGTTTGGGGGGGTGGGTCTGGGTTGGATGATCTTCAGAGGGTTAGCATGGACTCGACGGGACAAATGGCCTGCTTCCAAACTGTGGGGATTCTAAGATAATAAGTTTTCAACATAACAAATTTCCATTTCTTGAGTATGAGGTGATTAAAAATTGTGTCAAGTATAGTTTGTGGCATTCACTTCATCATACTTTGAATATAAATATTTAAGGATTATTTATGTGCGCTGAACAATAAAATATTTCTATTACATTACAGCTGAAAATTGTTACGATTATAGACATGATCACCAAACTTGTGTTAAAATATAATAAGACATTAGTAATTTATCTGTTTAAAGTTGGTAAAGTGTTTTGAAATCCTAACTACTAAGAGAATAAAGCTACAAGGTCTCATGTTTTATAAGCCAACAAGATAAACTTTATATACAAGATTAGAAAAGCAAAATAACCTTTAATAGTTATACAACTTATAATCTATCATCCAGAACTAGCATGAGGCAGATATAGATTAACAAATGAACAGTGGCAAAATACCCCACATAGTAGATCAATCAGCAAATATGGTCAAGGCAGATACTATGGATATCTTAACAACCTAACCAGATATTAATGAGACTATGAGTCAACAAATTGCATGAAAATTTTGGGCCGAAGTTTCCTTTTTTTTGGCTAAGTGGTTTTTTTCAGTAACGTGAATGGTGGGCAGTTCACCATCGTCAATGTTAATTTTTCTCCCGCATTCAGGTATACTGTAGTCATTAATTGTGCAATTGAACTCTATGGGCACCAGTTCATGCAATCCTGCAGAAAGAATGGTGTAAGTTCTAATTGCTGCTGGAATTTTGTGATGTTCACACCTCCAGCGCTTTCTTTCAATCCAGCAGCACAGCTCTTCAGGGGCTGCAAGTCAGGAATTGCCCTTCGTACTGTGCAATTTCACCATTGTTACCATTCAAATGGCTATGAAAGGAAAACTTGTGCTCCAATACTCTGACAAGGAACTGGAGCTACTGATGGATGGAATGGTTGAGAGGAGGAGAGGAATGCTTCTTCCAGTCTATCATTAGAGCTCACATCACCAGACACAGTAGTTGAACAGAAATAGCAGCCTGGGTCAGTGTGCTGTTTCAGGTGAAAAGAAGTGTTCAGCAGTACCAAAAGATTGGTTAGTGATTTCTTTTGCTTCACAAGATTAAGCACTATTATTTTCTTTCTGCTGTATCGACGAACAGAGCTAGCACTACCTACTCTAACGCTGCCATTGCATACAGTTCTCATCAAAACTCAACAACTACAACTCTCAATTATTCTGCAGCATGTCCACTCAATAGCTCTCACCCACCTCATTTACAAACTACTAACCTTATCTGCTCTCTGATATTTCGTTCACACTCACTGGAGGCATCTTATCAAGTCTCCTGCATCACCATTAATGCCTCTCCCATCTTCTTCCATCTTATTCAGTTGTTCCTTTTGTGACATTGTATGAATATCTCAGACTAAGAGATTTAGTGGCATAGGCACTGTAGACATTAGTCTCCTCAATCCATATGAGGAGAAGGTACAGGGAGTTGGCTGAAGTAGAGACAACAACTCATGTGGGTTGCAGAGACCTCCATGAGCAAACAATCAAGTAAATGTCATTGTGCTTTGCTGCTTCGCTGTCCCAAAAACTCCAGTGCAAACTCCTTTTTTCACAAATAATTCCCTCTCCTCCCTTATGCAGTTACCATTGGAATCCAGCCAGCAACTCTGTGAGAATGAGACCAATGTCACCTACCTTAGCTCAACACTACCTCTGTAGAGGAAGCCTCTCGAATGCAAAGGATGCAGTGAGGCATGGTTTTTATCTGCATTCTCCATCAGTGTAGATACCTTCCCTTATTATGTGCTCTATCGAAAGTCAGGAGCACAAGCTGGTGAGTACATCACTGACACATGTCTGCAGCTTATTGAAGAAGAAATACCACAGGGTTCAGGCAACTGAAAGACATCTGAAGGCCAGGCATCTGCTCACTCCTAGGCTGAAGGTGATCCTATTGTCTCAGCCATTACTGACTTTGTCAAAATTAATATAGAGGCTCAGGTTGTCAGCGGCAGTTGGTAAACTGATAGAAACTGATTAGCTTGCTTCCTGTGATTCCAAAGGTTGCAGAAATCCAAGCCGACATGGGTGAGCCTGCATCTGGGTGGGACCGTCTCAATGGGCCTGGGCTTCATTCTATCAAAGAACAAAAAATGGTACAGCACAGGAACAGGCCCTTCAGCCCTCCAAGCCTGTGCTGACACATTTTATCTTTCCATACTGAAACTGTCTTCACTTACAGGATCCATATCTCTCTATTCCTTTCCTATCCATGCATTTGCCCCAGTGCTTCTTGATTGCTGCCTATGTGTCTGCTTCCACCTCCTCCTTTGGCAGCACCTTCCTTTGTGTGAAAACCTTGCTTCACATATCTCTTTTAAACATCTCCCCTGCACCTTGAACTTGTGTCCTCCAGTAATTGATCCCTCCACCTTGGGAAAAAGACTTACACTTTCCACTCTCTCCATGCTATTCAGGTCACCCTTCAATCTCCTGCATTCCAATGAAACAAACCCAGTCTATTCTTCATAGCTAAAATGCCCCATATCAGGCAACATCCTGATAAACCTTTTCTGTAACCTATCCAAAGCAGTCACATCTTTCTGGTAGCATACTGACCAGAACTATATGCAATACTCCTAGTGTGGCCGAACTAAAGTTTGGTGAGGCTGCAGCATTACTTGCTTATCCGTATAATCACCGCCCCTTCCAATGAAGGTAAGTATGCCATAGACCTTTTTTTTTACTACCTTACCTGTGCCTGTGCTGCACCTTCAGTGATCTGTGGAGCTGCACATCCAGATTCCTCAGCAATCAATACTCTGAAGGGTTCTGCCATTCACTGTAAAATTTCCACCTGCACATGATCTTCCAAAATGCATCGTCTCTCATTTGTGTGGATTAAGCTACATCTGCCATTTTACTGCTCATGCCTCTATATTATGCTGTATCCTCTGACAATCCTCCAGCCATCTGCAATTCCACCAATCTTTGTATTGTCCGCAAACTTACTAATTAGACTGGCCATGTTTTCCTCTAAATCATTTATGTAGATGATGAGCAACAGATTTCCCAGCACTATTCCCTGTGGAGCAGAACTAGTCACAACCTTCCATTCCAAAAAGCATCTTTCCACTGCTACCCTCTGACTCCTATGACTAAGCCAGTTCTGTATCCATCTTGCCAGCTGATTCCTGATACCATGTGACCTCATCTTTAATATATGACAGATCTTGCCAAAGGCTTTACTGAAGTCCATGTGGACAACATAAACAGCTTTTTCCTCATCAATCATCTTTATCACCTCCTCAAAATCCTCGATCAAGCTTGTGAGGCATAGCCTCCCCTGCACAAAACCACGTTGTCTATTGCTAATAAGTCAATTTGCTTCTAACCACATATAGATCTATCCTTCAGCCTTTCAAGGGAGCACATTGCCATTCACCCTCATAGCACAGAGGCTACTGAGAGAAGCTACATAATGTGTTCTTTCAAGTTAAATACTGCTCTGTAGGACATTCAAACATTTCAGGGCATTTAGCAATACATGAGAGCTCACAGACATTGAGACATAATCAATGGTCGAAGAGTGAGAAGGAAACGTCCGAGGATTGCTTCTAATCTTTTATATCACAAGGAATTGCAATGTGTACCATTCAGATTTCACACACTGACTGAACAGTCAGCTGGCCTTAATGTCAAGCGACGTTACTACACTGAGTCACTCATTGCTGTTTTCTCCTTAACAGTAAAGATAACCCATAAAGTGCCGATAATCTAAACTAGTATTGGCCAAACACACCATGCATCCATCTATATAGTTGAGAAAATATCAGCAACAGAAAAATTCAAGGAGTGCAGGCATAACCAAGCCCAATCTTCACTTACCAGAGCCTGTTTGCCATATAACTATCAGAAAATTACACAATGAGAAGAAATCCAAACCCACCTCAGTTATGCTGGAAGCATGTTTTAATTATATTCTGTCTGGCCTCTCTCACGCGACAGTACCTAGCTCTGTCATGGTCTCTTCGATGTCCCCCTCGCTCAATGTCCTGCTGTTCACCTGCACCTTCATCCTCAGAGGATTACTGTCAACCCTCCATTTCATCTGTACTCAGGACATTCACCCCATTTATCAGCTCCAGTTGTGAAGGGAGAATCAAGCCACAGTGATGTCGTTTCTGGGCTATTTTGCAATGCCCTGCTGGAGAGGTGCATATGAAAACCTCATGTGAAGGCGGCCTATGATTTGTTTCACAACGGCACTGTTGGAAGTGTAAGCAACGTTTTATCTCCTGTGTGTGTTAAGCTGAGGGGTCCATAAAGGTGATATCAGCTTTGTTCAGAAGGGTAGCTCTGATCTCCAAGCAAGCATCCCTATATGGCCTGAGGACAAAGAACAAAGAGAACAAAGAAAATTTACAGCCAAGGAACAGGCCCTTCAGCCCTTCAATCCTGTGTCAATCCAAATCCACTGTCTAAACTTATTGCCCAATTCCTGAGGATCTGTATCCCTCTGCTCCCCACCTACTCATGCATCTGTCCAGATGCACCTTAAATGAATCTAATATGACTGCCTTTACTACCTCTGCTGGGAACATGTTCCAGGCACCTACCATCCTCTGTATGAAGTACTTTCCATGTGTATCACCCTTAAACATTTCTCCTCTCACCTTGAATGCTTGACCTCTCATTATTGAATCCCTCATCCTGGGAAAAAGCTTGTCTCTATCCACCCTGTCTATTCCCTTCATGATTTTGTAGACCTCAATCAGGTCCCTCCTCAATCTCCTTTTTTCTAATGAAAACAATCGTAATCTACTCAACCTTTCTTCATAGCTAGCACCTTCCAACCCAAGCAACATCCTTGTAAACATTCTCTGCGCCGTCTCCTAAGCATCCATATCTTTTTGGTAATGTGGCAACCAGAACCGTACATGGTATTCTAAATGTGGCCGAACCAACGTCTTGTACAATTTTAACATGACCTGCCAGCTCTTATACTCAATACCCAGTCCGATGAAGACACGCATACCAGATGCCTTCTTGACCACTCTATCCACATGTGCAGCCAACTTCAGGGTACAATGGACCTGAACTCCCAAATCTCTCTGTTCATCATTTTTTCCCAAGGCTCCTCCATTTGCAGTATAGTGCACTCAAGAATTAGACCTTCCAAAATGCACTTCCTCACATTTGCCCGGATTGAACTCTATCTGCCACTCCTCCACTCAACTCTCAGTCTATCTATATCCTCCTGTATTCTTTGACAGTCCCTATGCTTTCTGATACTCCACCAATCTTCATGCTATCTGCAAGCTTACTGATCAGACCACCAATGCCCTCATCCACATCACTTATGTATATCACAAACGACAGTGGCCCTAGAACTTATCCCTGTGGAACACCACTGGTCACTTTTCTCCATTTCAAGAAACTCCCTTCAACTACTACTCTCCGTCTCCTGTTGCTCAACCAGTTCTTTATCCACCTAGCTAGAACACCCTGCACACTATGTGACTTCACTTTCTCCATTAGTCTACCGTGGGGAACCTTATCAAATGCCTTATTAAAGTCCATCTACATGATATCTACAGCCCTTCCTTCATCTTTCAACTTGGTCACCTCCTCAAAGAACTCTGTTAAGTTGTTGAGGTACGATCTCCCCTCACAAAACCATGTTGCCTATCACTGATAAGCTCATTCTCTTCCAAATATAAATGGATTCATTCTCCAGCAACATTCTCACCACTGACATCAGGCTCACTACTCTGTAGTTACTTGGAATATCCTCACTATACCTCTTGTACAAGAGGGACAACATTAGCAACTCTCCAGTCCTCCGGCACTTCACGGTATTTAAGGATGTTACAAAGGTATCTGTCAGGTCTCCGGCTATTTTCTCTCTCACCTCCCTCAGCAACCTGGCGTAGATCCCATCCGGTCCTAGGGATTTGTCCACTTTAATATCTTTTAGCCTACCCAACACATCCTCCCTCCTTATGCTAACATGATCCAGAGTAAACAAATTTCGATCTCTAATCTCAACATTCATCACGTCCCTCTCCTCAGTGAACACTGATGCAAAGTAATCATTGAGAATCTCAGGTTCAACACACAACCTTCCTTCATTATCCTTTAGTTTATCAACCTTTTCTCTAGTTACCCTCTTGCTTCTTAGATGTGAATAAAAGGCCTTGAGATTCTCCTTAACTCAGCTCACTAAAGTTATTTCATGACCCCTTTTAGCCCACTTGATTCCTCATTTAAGATTGATCCTACTCTCCCAATATTCCTCCAAGGCCCATTCTGTTCTTAACTGCCTGGACCTTATGTACACTTTCCTTTTCCTCTTGGCTAGTCTCATGATTTTGCCTGTTATCTATGGTTCACAAATCTTGCTTTTCCTCTCCCTTGTTTTCAAAGGGGCATGTCTATTCTGTATTATCTTCAACCTATCTTTGAAAGCCTCCCATGGATCAAATGTGGACTTCCCTTCAAATAACTGCCCTCAGAATATGACCTCGGAAGGAAGCAGGAGCGTGGCCGTTATCCAGTATGTATGGCACCAGTAATCAAGAACAAGCCAAACTTTGATGGATTGGAAGTCTTTTGAGTTAACGATCACTACAGATTGGTGATGTGGTGATTTCAATGCTACCTTAGTGTAGTTTATGGCACCCTGCACCTGAGGGAAGCCAACAATGGTGACAGTCAATGGTGACAGTTGTCTCTGCTCAGGCTTCCTGACTCTCCTCACCAAGAGAGAAGGATGTAAACAGGTGTAAACAGGAGAAAATCACTTCAGTGATAACCTGACTTATTTGTGGGGCATTGGCTCCTGCTGTTTCTTGGAACAAGCTGCTATCATAAAAATTCAGGCCTAATGTTAGCTAATGTGTCAGGAAAGGTTGGCCACCCAGTCCATAGGAGCACAAGACCTGCTCCAGCAGATGACACAGTTTGTTAATGATCACCCTGAACATCCCTTGTCTGCAATGGATTTTTGAGAACTGTGAAAATAACAAGGCCAGTTGATTTGAAGTTTGCTCTTTCTCCTCTAAGCGCTGGATGGATCTTCACCTGCTGTTTCTCCCTCCAGAGGCTGAATAGCAGCTAATGTGGCTGTCCATGCTGGGCTTGGTGGCGAGGTTGTGACTAATATCTTGTATTTCCATCAAGGCCACAAATGGTCATTTAATACAGGCACCACATGTGATCAGATAGGCTCTGGCAAATATTGAAAATAGAAGAGCATATCAGTAATCACTATGAAATAACATAATATGCCATCACACGGTATGGTATGGAGGCTGTGCCTTTGCAAGAATGTCGAAGTCACACCTTGATGTGAAGCTTTAAGGCATGTAACCTTATCCGGGTGTATGCTGCAGAAACGAGGTACTAATACTACATTAGGAAAGTTCGTACTACAAAGTGAAAGCATTCATTAAAATGGGGAGAGGCTGCTTATTTGGCAATTCCACTTGCATGAATGAAGAGCGGAAAAGGACAAAGTCCATGGACCGTGCAGGAAAATGGTGTTGATGGTGCTTTTTGAGGAAGTGAAGCAAGGGTTGAAATAAGATATCTGATAACCGAGTTGACTTTCATGCTGGGAATTGGCATTAGTTTTTTACAGGAAGGAGGGGAGAATTAGCAGCTACATGGAAACGAGGTGAGATAAGCCAATACTGAAATGCAAATGCATGGAAATACAATCACTCCTGTTCATTGATGAGATTCTGAACTCTATTGACGAGGAAGTTGGTATATTCTTTCTTGGCACTGAGAATCATATTTTTATCATTCTCAGCAAATCATCCCAAGTCTCTCACCTTTTCCAAGGTAGCAGACTATTCCTTCCTTTGACTCTTTCACAAGGGATATTGTGAAACTGCATTCTGCTCTGTTTAATATGGTTTCAGATTTTCAATTACAGTTAATTGCAGATTGCTTATTCAGTGAATTTGAATTTCACCATCTGCCATGTTAGGATTTGAAGCCAGGTGCTCAGATTATTAGTCCGTTCCACTTCTTTGCTTGTCCAGTGACATTATTGTTAATAGTTGAGGCCTTTGCACTGATCCCTTCAACAATCCACTATTGCCAGTTTGCCATTCTGTGAAAGATCAATTCACCCTTGCTCTCTACATCCATTTTGCGAATGAATCCTTTATCCAAGTTAATGTGTTTAAACTCTCCCACCATAACATGCGCAATTTTCTTGTGAAACAACTTTTGTTGTGGTATCTTATCAAATCATCGCTTTCAACTCAGGCTGCCTTAATGACTGCTCACCACCCAATGATTAAATCTATTTCATTGAAACAGCGATCCACTCAATTCCTTAAGACATATTCCACCACCCACATCATTCCAGCTCTCTCACAACTAGATTCACTAAGCTGGTAATGCTCCTGGGTTTCTCTCAACTCGAGTCTCTAAGCTGCAGAGATCTATAAATGCTGTTTTGGACTTTCTTAAGCACAAATTCATAGCTACACCAAACAGCTCCCAGGAATTCTTCTGATCCATAATTCTCTCAGTAGCATGAAATACCCAAATATTTCTGCGGATTTCGATGAGCCCCAGCTCCTCAGAGCCAACAGCAGCAATTCAGTCTGATGAAACCACTTTTTGTGGATCCCTCTTTCATTTTTTTTCTTTTTTTTCTTTTTTTTTCTTTTTTTTGTGAGACACAGTGAGAGACACAAAGTGCACAAATCTTTATTTAATTTCCACCACCAAGAAGATAGGAAAACACCCGAGTGGCCTGTGACAAGCAGTGCCCTTCACATCAAAGAGGGCAATGCTGTGTGATCAAACAGTGAAGGGGAGGGCAGGGACTAAATCAAAATAGAGTTGGAGGGGGAAATGATGCACTCCACTCCCTGCGGCGCCCACCTCTCCTGGATCCCTCTTTCATACCTACTGAAGCTAATTAAACCTTAATTGTTGTATATTGATCCTTGAGTTGGGCTGTGTGACCTACCAAAACAGTTGAAGAGAGTGCCACCCTTGGCACTCAGCAGGAGCAAATGTAACAAGTACACCTATGCCTTGAATTTTCCAGGTTGCTATTTCCTAACCAGAAACGAATATAAAATATGATTTATCAATTATTAAGTATTAGTCATAGCCAAGTCTCATTTCCAAGTGCATTTTAGAAGTCTCTCATTTTTTAAATTAATTAACATTACTGTAGAAAGTGTTGTCATTAAACATTTGAAAGATTGTTAATCAAGAAATTCATCAGAAAGTAGCACTCTAAACTCTTACTTTGCACAATTGGATTCTATTGAATTCAAGGTAAAGCTTTTTTTCTATTACTTAGAAGTGGGAAAATGGAAGAGAATGTTTGCATTGGTCGTATTCACTTCATTGATAAAATGACACAATGAAAAGATATTTGTCTTCACAACATATCTGACCTCAATTCCTCTTTTTTATAAAATTGTTTATATACGAAAAGAGCTTTCGAGGTTATAATATTTTACTTCATCATTACCTTTTCAATATTCTTCGAGGAAAGATGAACAGTTAGAATTGATTCTTGAGGTATACTTTTATAAATTTCCCATTTTATGATTAATCTTTAAGATCTTAATTAATTTTGAAAGAAATGCCAGTTAGCCTGATCTAAGTCATTGGTGAGATATTGCAAGTCCATTATTAAGGATGAGATTGCAGAGTTGTTGGATGTGCATTGTGAAATAGGGCTGATTCAGCACAGCTTTGTGAAGGGGATGTCACTATCCAATATATCTGTTAGAATTCTTTGAGGAGGTATTGAGCAAGTTATACAAAGGAAGGTCAGTGGATATGATCTATTTGAATTTCCAGAAGGCCTATGATAAAGTGCCATTCAGGGGGTTGCTAAATAAGAGGTGTTTGGATAGGGGACTTAGCTGACTGGCAGAAGGCAGAGAGTACGGATAACAAAGATCTTTGTCAGGATGGCAGCCAGTGACTTTTGGCGTTTTGCAGGGGTCCATGTTGTGACCACAACTATTCACATTATACATTAACGATCTAGACAAAGCAACTGAGGCCATTGTTTTTTGCCAACGGAACAAAGGTAGGTAGGTGGGCAGGTAGTGTTAAAGAAACAGGAAGGTTGCAGAAGGACTTGGACAAGCCAGTAGTAAGGGCAAAGAAGTGGAAGGTGGCATATGAGGGAAACAAGCTGCTGCGCTTTTCTAGCAACACATTTTTCAGCTCTGATCTCCAGCATCTGCAGTCCTCACGTTCTCCTATGAGGGAAACAATGTGGGAAAATGTGAGGCTATGCATTTTGTAGCAAGAATAGAGACATGGACCATTTTCTGAATGAGGGAAAGGCTTCAGAAACCTGAAGCACAAAGTGTCTTGGGAGTCTAAGATCAGGATTCTTTTAATGTTAATATGCAGGTTCAGTTGCCAATTAAGAAGGCAAATGCAATGTTAGCATTCATGTCAACAGGGCTAGAATACAAGAGCAGAGATGTACTGCTAAAGCTCTAAAAGGTTCTAGTCAGGCCATATTTTGAAGATTGTGAGCAGTTTTAAACCCCATATTTAAGAAAGGATGTACTGCCATTGGTGGGGGTCCATAGGAGGTTTGCAGGAAGGATCCTGGAAATGAAGAGCATGAGTGGTTGAGGACTGTGGACTCCATGAAGTAGGATGGGGTGACCTGATTCAAACTTATAGAATACAGAGAGCCTAGATGGAGTGGGTGTGGAGAAGATGCTTCAACTAGTAGGAGAGACTAGATATGGCCTCAGGGTGAAGGGATGACCTTTACAACTAAGATGAGGAGGAATTTATTCAGCCTAAGGGTGGCTAATTTGTGGAACTCATTGCTGCAAAATGCTGCGGTGGAAATTTATTGAGGGTCTTGATTGATAAGGGGATTATGGGTTAAAGGGAGAAGGTCGGAGAATGAGGTTGAGAAACATCAGCCACGATTGAATGTGAGAACAGAATCAATGGGCTGAATGACCTAATTCTGCTCCTGTACCTTATAATCTTATGGCATTGTGGTCTAAAGCATAATTAAAATTAGCTTGATATGTTAGGAAATTGAGACACATTGTCTTTGAAAAATTAATTTGAATTTAATGTGTACATGTTTAGTATTTGTGTGACAGGATAAAACAAAGGCACTGCCCAAAACATGCATTATTTTCACTTTCAAAACATACTTCAATGTTTCTATAATTCTACAGCTTGTATGAGGATCAAGGCAGTCCGTACCATCATTTAGTGTAAATGTTTTTTTCAGGAAACCTGTAGAGGCGAATACTGCAATGGTTAAAGATAGAGTACACAGAAATGTTTGTACATTATAAAATATGGACTGGATAGCATTATTGTGACTCATAAATAATCTCGGAGCGCATTACTCAGTGTCAAATAAATTTATGCAAATACTTTAATACAGCTTCTGTATACAGAATACATTAAAATCACTGATTTACAATCATCTAACAAAGGAGAAAGCCTTGTTGGACATTATTTCATTCCTTAAAATTTTTAAAGGGAGGTGGATAAACATTATGGTTGAAAATGTCTTTGCACAATTATATATGTATGTCTGTCTCATTTGTAGTTTTTCAGAGTGGCTAAAGTTTATTAATCAAGATGCTGAGGAGGAGACAAAATGGTGAAACAAATTAATATGCAATGACATGATGGCTTCTTCAAAGTAACCAAGCGATAAGAAGCTTACTAATCATGAGAGCTTGATATTCCCACCTACTTGAAGAGGCTTGCAGACTTTAATGATGCGATTGAGAAAGGAAATGCATCACTTTGTTTTTACTGCAGTGAGGATGAATAACTTTGGGTAGTTTCAGAAAAGGATACAGTATTTGCAATTATATATTGGCTTAATTCTGAAATATGAGATATAATTTTTTTAATTAATAAATGTTTCAATTGCAATATTGAGGCTCTGAGCTATCAAATCTGATCTGTAAATGATAATGTTTGCAGGAAGTACAAAAGTTCAACATTATTTGCACATCAATACTATTGAAAATAAGTCTGCAACCAACTTAAGTAAAGAATATTTTATTTTTATCATTGTAAAATATTGTAGATGAATGGGATTTAGCACAACACATGGATTATGGCCTGACTTCGCCAATGCAACATGCCTACTGGAAATGAGCTTGTCTGTAACTTCAATTTGTCTTTCTGATTCCACAGATACCCAAACTAATTTTGCTAGGCAATAGTTAACTCAGCATTCAGGATATGCTCTCAGCCCTATAATCCTGATCTTTCAGAACCCCCTGGTGTTAGGGAGGGAGACTGTGTGCTGCTCCAGGGCAATGCTGTAACAGCTGCGCAGGAAATGACAAAATATGAGGAGAGACTAAGCAGCATCAATTAACTTTGGAAACCTTCCTGATTAGAGCTGCTGTACCTCATCTGCACATTCTATGTGATCAAAGCTCATTTCCATTGTGGACCAGCAAAACTGTTAGATGACTAATGTCTTGAATGCCACTGTGGTGGAAATTCATTGAGGGTCTTGATCCAAGTCCGCAACTCATCCACCTTTCACAAACAACCCCAGATTTATTTTTGATGCAATTATCTTTTTCGTACCATAAATCTCTCCCAGATTCTCATTCACTCTCCATCATGCTGTGTAACTATCTTTTGCATCATCTGTATCTATTTTCATATTCATTTCACTGTATTTACACTTTTCATAGCCAGTTCACTGTATTCCCAATGTCAAGAAAAGTACTGAAGTCACTGATTGCTTAACAAAAATAAACATTGTATTGAAAGTCTATTCAGCCACAGAATCAATGGTGAATTCTGTTTAATGCGCTAATCATTTTTATGTCCGTGTGTGGCTCTGGTTTTATCAGTTGTTGGTTGGACCATTTTTTTATATCTTTTTAAAGGATTGGACACTCTTGGAGCAGGAAGCATGTTTCTGCTGATAAGTGAGTCCAGAACCAGAGGACACAGTTTCAAAATAAGGGGTAGGCCATTTAGGACAGAGCTGGAGAGAAACTTCTTCACCCAGAGAGTGGTGGATATATGGACTGCTCTGCCTCAGAAGGCAGTGGAGGCCAAGTCTCTGGATACTTTCAGAAAGAGATGGATGGAGTTCTTAAAAGTAGTGGAAAGAAGGGTTTTGGGAATAAGGCAGGAACAGGATACTGATTGTGGATGATCAGCCATGATCGTAATGAATGGTGGTGCTGTCTCAAAGGGCTGAATGGCCTACTCCTATACCTACTGTCTATTGTCTATTGTCTATCACAACCTCTCTGTTGCCTATTTGTGATTTGATGCCAGTTGTTGTTTCAGGGTCACTATTGTTAAGCTGAGAATACTTTTGGACATATCCTACAATTTTTTGATGTTGGTGGAAAAAATGAAAGACCTACACGAGTATGAGATGGAAATAGATTTATACCAGAACTAGTCTTGTCAGATACCTCATCACCTAAATACCAATATCTTCAGAATAACATGCACTGACTTAAGTAGTTCTGAGGCGATCAAATCTTGTTACTTAGACATCTCTAGGAAGGCAGTTATGAATTTTATTTCTTTTCTTGAATCAGTCCTTCATGCTAGCCCCAGACAGGAATGGATCTGCCAGATCCAAATCTGCAAAATCCACCACCTTGAAGTGCAAAAGAGCCAGATACGTGGGAACACCAGCAGTTGCATTTTCCCCTCCACGCCATTCTGACTCAGAACAATACTGCCATTCCTTCATTGTAATTGGGTGAAAATCCAGGAACTCCCTTCCGAACAGCACTGTTGATGTAACAACACCACATGGACCGCAAATATCAAGCAATGAAACAATGGTTCACCACCACCTTTTCCTGGGCATTTAGGAATGGGAGAAAAAAGGGGGCTGAGCCAGCAAACACTCATACTCTGTGCATGAATAATAAGGCATTGAGATAGAAACAATCTTCCACAATGAAATACTACTAGGTCCTTTAAAATAATATCAGAGTACGGATGGCAAATGTTGCAGCCAGCAGTGCATTGGTATAAAAGCAGAGACAGGTGTCTCGCTTTCCCAATTTTTTTTGCATGGTTTTCCTCAGTTTTCAGTAGCACAGCAATGGGTTGCACTTCATCCTTTTTCTGATTTGCCTCAATAGCAGAGTTTTGTAACAGAGAATTTCAAAGCATGTTGTCAGTTTCTGAAACATTACAAGTCTTGCCAGACATGCTCAAAAAAGAAAGGTCAGTCAAACAAATCCAAAGTTCCCTGCACATAAGTGATGATAGAAATTAAAATACAGAAGAAAAAAATGTACTTATGGCAGATGTTAGGTAGAAAATACAATTGACAACTAAGCTGAATTCAAGATATGCAGAAGGAATTTACAAAAGTAATAATGAGAATAGAATATAGTTTCTATAAAGAAATTGGTAGATAACATAAAGGCAAATCCCAAAGATTTTCATAAGCGCCTAAATAGTAAAAGTATGGTAAAAGGAGGAGGAGGAGGTCATTTCCATATAGAAGCAGCAGATATGACTGAGGTATTTTGTATCTGTCTTAACCAAGGAAACAGATGTTAATGAGGTCGTGGTGACAAAAGAGGAAACTCAGTCACTGGAAAGGTGTATATTTTACAAGGAAGAGGTATTGGAACAGCTGTTAATATTTGGAGTTGACAAGGCACCTGGACAAGATGAGATGCATCCAAGGATATTGAAGGAAGTAGAAGTGGAAATTCCAGAAGCTCTGGCAACACCTTTTAAATTTTCCTTGAACTGGTGTGGCTCCTGAGGAATGCAGAATTGCAAGCTTTATTCCTTTGTTCAATAAAAGTCGCAAAGCAATTACTGACCAGTCAGTTTAACTTCGCTACCAGGGTTAAAATAAATTGTCACTTGGGCAAATATACATATTTTAGGAAAACCCAGCATGAATTTCCTATGTAAAAATCATAGTTAACTAACTTGGAGTTCTTTGAAGAGGGAAAGAAAGGGTTAAAGAGAGTAATATTATTGACGTAGTAAGAACTTCCAAAAGGTCTTTGATACAATGCCACATAACAGACACATGAAAAAAAAAATCAAGCTGATGGAATGGAAGAGACAATAGCAATGTGGATTCAAATTTGGCTGAGTGATAGGAAACAGGCAATAATGGGTAATGAATATTTTTCAAGGTTCATAGTGAATTTCGCCAGGAGGTCAGTTTTGGGACCTCTACTTTTCTTGATTTATATTAAGCGTATAGATCTTGGAGTACAGATGACATTTTCAATGTTTGTGAGCAATAAAATAATTGGAAACATTGTAAACTTTGAACAAGACAGTGTAGCATTTTAAACGCTATTGATAACTTGGTGAAATGGGTAGATAAGTGACAGATGAAGTGTAGTAGAGTAAAGTGAGATGATACATTTTCGTAAGAGGAACATGGGCAGAATGTCTAAAATAAAGGATAGTGGTGGTAATGAGACAGCAGTATGGCCCAACACAATAAAAGTTACTGAGTTGGTTCACCACTGAGGTCTCCATGAGCAGTCATGCTCTTTTCCAGCCAATTCAAGAACCTTTTCCTCCTACTGTCACCTGACCATTTCTCTCTCCTTGACTCCACCCCACCTTGTCACTCTGTGATCTTGTACCTTTCAGTCCAGGTATACATCATTTTCTCTTTCAATCAGACAATGATAGGGACTTAGTATGGAAGCAATAGATGAAAGAGCAGTTAGTGGTGATGCAGGAGGAAGAGAGGAGGTGATCTGCCTGCAGTATGTTAGTAGAAAATGTAAAAATAAAAAATTTAAATTCAATGAATAAATCTGGAATATAAAGTTGTTCTGACCTGGGTGAATATTATAACTATCATTGAGTATTGTAAAAATCCAACTGGTTCACCCTGTACCATGGAAACTTGCCATTCTTAACTGGTCTAGCCCACATGTGACTTTGGATCCCACAATGACATGCTTGCCTCCTAACTGCCCTCTGAAATGCCTTATCAAGCCACAGAGCTCAAGCAGAGTTAGGGATGGGCTTTGCTTACAACCCACAGATTTGCTTACAACCCAAGAGAAAAAACTGAAATGAAGCATTATGTTACTCTCTCCAAAGGTGCAGCCTGATCAGACCGATTTACAACATTTTCTATTTTCATTTCAGATCTGGTGTATTTAGCTTTTGTACCAGTAATTCATCTAAGCGGGTTCTCAGTGAAAGAAGCATGTGTGTTGGCTGGCTGTTGGGTATCACTGTATTTCTCGCAGAATGGAGGTAGCCCAATATTTCCTCATATTGGTCCATTGCTGTCAATTCTAACACAGTGCTGTGTGACTGAACATATATGTTATGAGTCATTTGGTAAGATATACCAGGAGAAAATAACATGGCACTATCCTGAGAACATTCGAACTAGCTGTAACAATTGGACCAATTCCAGCTGTGTTCTTGTTGCTCAATGCTCCCTTAGCAAGTTAAGTGACTACATGGGAGTAAAGGATTAATGTATTGGACTTGTTGATGCTGAAAAATTGAGCCAACAAATTGTTGGCTTTCCAACCTTCCAAGATCAGCCTGTATTCTCCAAGCATTGAAGAGGAACAGAGATCAATCACTAGAGCACTCCTGTGTGAATGATTCCCTCCCTAGGAATACTGAGAGAGATAGGAAAAAAACAGGAAATTATTGGACAAGTTAGTTCTGGAGTGAAATATGCCTCTTTTTTATAATTGTATGCTGGGCAAGAATGTTGATTGGAGGTTTTCTCATCAGCAATTAAGGCCTTTCAGTGGTCAATCGACCCCTCCCTTCCTGATCAGCTGCCTCTCCGTGTACTGGCAAGTGACCAGTTTCTCAACTGAAAGGCCCCTCTGATTTCCCCAGGTGGTGGACAGGGCGCAACCACTGAAAACCACCTTGCCTCAGCTACCCGAACCACTTCTCCCCACAATCTCCACCTTGCAAGATGAATAGAAGCAAAATTTACCTTCTCACTATAGGATCCACCCTAAACTGGACCTTGAATGTTCAGCAGCTTCTGGTGACCTGACATATCAGAGTTGAGATACTTGTTAGGGTGAGAAACTCACATGTGCTCTGCCTGTCAGCTCTTAATAGCACATGATAGGCTGAATCATCTCAATGACATGTCAGCATGCCAGGCACCACCTACCACAAAGTGCCCACACTTTGATAAAATATTGCACTTTTTTAGGCATTGGAATATTGAAAAAACTCAGGATCTTTATCATTTTATGTGAACATTGCTTTTTACCAGGTATAAAAGTATTTAAAACATGGGGGAAAACAAACCTGGTCATCATTCAATTAGTTGATGAATCTTTTGCTTTCTAAATGGCTTGAAGGATTGTGCATTATAAGGATGGATGTGTTGACTGACTAATGGCTGAAGTATGGTGCAATGCACCCTCCAGGAGTCTATTTAATCACAGACAGTAACCCTGAATGAGGGTCCCATTTCCATCAGACCTTCATTAAATTCTAAAGTTATGACCATATGATGTCATGACCTTTAGAGATCAATGTACCCATATATAATTAATTTTCCACCTGCTTCAGTGCATTTTCCTCAGAGATATATCCGTTTCCTGCACTTGTCCTACCTCAGACATAATATTTCTTTCAGAAAGAGGAATGATTGTGTCCACATTCTAGTTGTGCAGAATATGTACACGATACCCATTACAAATGTAGAAACATGTATCTGATCGAAAAATGTTATTTGCGTTAACTGCAGAACTAAATAGGACGATGCCTCTGTAATCATACCTCACAAACAATGTTAAATCATGTTTCAGGTTGACAGGCTAATGAATATGCTTACCAGCACAAAAAAATGTGACATATAGGTTTCTGCCAAAAGAATTACCATCAAAATATTCTATGACTATAGCATATTTACTGCTGTAATTGGATGCAATGAATGATACTTCATTTTTCTACACTGTCATCCTTCATTTTTGATGAATATAAGATAAGTTAGCAAGAATACAAACAGCTAAATATATGTTGAGAGAATTGTGACGTGATTGAACCTGTATAACTGGTTCCTTCTTCCAAATATTCTCTATCTTTTTAAATTCACCATTAACTCTTGGTGCAGGCATATTGAACAAGCATTTGGGTTCCACACAGCCATAATTTTTTTGTTAATTGTAAAATTTCTTCCTATGTAGTCAGAACTTAGTAACAGCTCATAGCAATCAAGACATAGGTTTATCGATAAATACTGCACATCACAATGCTCTGAGATTTCCTGCACCACTGGGAATATCATCTTGCTGAATGTAATATTTGAGAAGGTGGTATGGAATCCCAAACCCAAGAAGAGGGGAGGTGAAACACAATTGGAGGAAAACTGAACAATAAAAAAAAACAAGGATACCAGGTATATACATACAAAATAGCGATTCCACTTGATTTGAAACCACAATTACTATGACCACTAACAAATGTTCATGCCGAACTATGCAGGGGCAAAAGATGAACTGAAGGTAAATGTATGCTTGAGTCAATGGTTGAATGTCTACAGTGCACTTAGTATAGGCAAAATAAAATTCAACATCAGCCTTACACATCAATATTGAATAAAGTACAGTGCACAAAGGGATAGGTCACAACAAAGTAATACATGACTATTGCAATGGCTGTCAACAGCCAGAATGAGAAGGCCATGAAATTTGGCTAGAGTGGCTAGATCCTTTGGATTTTGAGACGAGATTTGTATACAAGCTGGCCTTTACCTGCCCACCAATTTTATAGATTCATCTTTTTGGAAAATGTATAAAGAAACATTTTCCAGGGATGCATTCTGTCCAAATAATTCATATCCGTTTAATTCTGCTATCCCCATCGTTTGCAGTTCTGAGAAACAAATTATAAAATAAATTAAACTGTCACAAGGTGTCAGGATATGCTTAGACCCAGACTGGGTTTTGAATTGTAATCAGTCAGTCCCTTTTCAAATTAGTAGCACAAAATCTAAAAGTCAGTCATGCTGTGCTGTACAACTGAGTTAAACAACACAGAAACAGATTTTTTGGTCTAACTCATCCATGCCAATGCAATATCCTAAATTAATCTAGTTCCATTTGCTGGCATTTTGCCCATTTCCCTTTAAAGCCTCCCTATTCATGTACCTATCCAGATGCCTTTCAAATGTTGTAATTGTACCCGGTTCTACCACTTTCTCTGGCAGTTTGTTCCTTACAGGCACCATCCTCTGTGTGAAAAAACGTGCCTCTCAGGTCCTTTTTAAATCTGTCCCCTCTCACTATAAAACTATGTCCTCCAGTTTTGGACTCCCCGACCCTGGGAAAAAAGACTATTCACTCTAGACATGATTTTATGAATCTCCTGATTTTATAAAACTCAACTTGCCAAACAAAAATAGGTTTTAAATCTTACTGGTAGCATTGTTGAGAAGATGATACTGAGAAAGAAGTCCAAGTGTTATTTGATTGCCACATAATCTGTTTTTGATAACTTAGTTAACATTGTCAGGAGACGATGATGATTGTTTTAATGATGTAGGGGTGAAGATAGATTATGAATTGAAACTGAAAAAGAAATGTCTCTCTGTCCTCTTGCAGCTGATCATTTCGTGACTGAAGGACAACTGCAAAGACTGTACAATTATTCAACTAATATATTTCTGACAATTTTGCTAATACCTTCATTTTATAAGGGTTAACAGTTCATAAACAAAATACCATAATGATGGAAATTTGAAAGAAAATCAGCAAATATTCACCAGACACTTCATATCTGTGCTGAGATAAACAGAACAAGCAGAAATTTCCAAGCTAAGTAATGAAAAGTTCTGGGGCATGCTTGGTGGCCAAGTCCGTGAAATTGTGTCAGTTTGAGTTTCTGAATTAGTCCAACTGTCTTCAGTTTTCCCCAATTCAGTTACCAATTCAGCAACAAAACAATTACACCATTTTAGAAAGCAACAGGAAACCGTTTTAAACAGACATTTTTTTCCCAACAGTGACTGCGTTCCTCACAGTTTCTACAACTTATCGAATCATAGAATTTTGCAGGACAGAAGGAGGCTGTTCCAATTCCATCAGGTCTGTGGTAGCCCCAGCTAGTTCCAATCTTCATCCCTTATTCCATAGCCCTCTAAATTCATCACTTTCAAAGTGTCACCAAGGCAAGTGTCCAGCAGGAAAAGTGTTTGAGCAGCAGTACCTCAGAAATCTCCTGTTCCCACAGCAGGTCACTTTTGACATCTGCAGCCTTGTGGACAGAACCTGTTTCCCGATGTATCTTGTGAAAGTTCATTGTTCGCCATTAGAGGTGTCCAGTCCTGCATATTGTTGCAATGTCTTTCACCAAACTATAATGCTCTCTTCAAATTACATGAGAAAAAATAATAGAGAATAGGATGGATTGCGTAGAGAGGAGGAAATGAAACCATTTGTGCAGGGTGACTATCAGGAATGGGTGCAAGAGGGTAATAGGCTGAAGATGGCCAAGACATTCCACATGCATCAACAAAATTACCATTTCTCAAAGCCTAAGAGGGTAGGAATTCAGTCAGGTTAATAGACAAAGCAGTCAGTCAAGGGGCCCTGGCACAGTAAGTCATGTGAATGCTCCTACACCAAATCTACTGCAGCAACTCAAGAAGGCAGATCACCATCACGTTCTCAATAGCAATGAGTGAACTGCAATAAATACTGGCCAAGCCAGCAACGCCCACATCTAATGATGATTTAAAATAAACCTGATATCAGTCCTGGGACTTGAACATGGTCTGACAGCTGTTTGGGGCTGTGAGGGTGAGGGATCCATTTTACTGCAATCTTGGGAGTGGACCATAGTTAGTTTGCATGCCATCAACTCAACAAAATTCTCGAGGTTTATTGACAAAAGTGAAAGGAGGAAAGTCAACATATCATGGGGGATGATAATGCATCAGATATTGTTACTATGGGAAGGGTCATCAAAATAGATCACCACCCCAGCTCTGATCAGTGATAGTGTGGTGCAAGGGTTGGCATAACAAAGCTGTTGGGTCAAGGCTCTGGAGATGAATTCACAGTTCAAAGAGATGTGTGAGAACATTTGGAAGCTTGGTAAAGACAGGCTTGACAGAGAGGGCAAGGGAGAAAGAAATGGGAGACGACCATGGATGATTAGCTGAGTCTGTGACCTACAATGCTAAGCATTACTACCTTTGCCTCCATGCTCTTAAATACCCCAAATGTAGATTGGAAATGTGAAGTCACACAACAACACCCAGAGTGAGTGGATTAAGATTTTCTTTTCTGTTTGATCACATGGGCATTATTTGTGAACAATGGGAAGGCCATCAATGGGTAATTGCATTATTCAGTTATTTACACAGTACAAGTTGAAAACATCTTTGATCATAGAATCATAGTATCCCTACAGTGTGGAAGCAGGTCATTTGGCCATGTAGTTCGCATCAGCCCTGTGCAAAGCATCCCACCTAGATGCACCATGTCTCCACATACCCTGCATTTCCCATGGTCAATTCACCTAACCTCCACATCTTTGGACAGTGGGAGAAAACCAAGCACTTGGAGAATGTACAAACTCCACACAGATAGTCACTCGAGAGTGCAGTTGAATTCAGGCCCCTGGCATTGTGAGACAGCAGTGCAAACCACCAAGCCACCATATCACCCTATCATGGTATCGGTATGTGAAATACAAGCACTGGGGAGTACAAATCATGGTCACAAGCAGTCTTGACTATGTCATTGGAAATTGCAGATTGAAGATAGTCATCTCTCTGCAGCAGAAGTACTCACAAATGACCTTAAATTTGTCATGTCCAGGCTAAAATTCATAAAGTCAATCCAAGATTTCATTTGTTGCAGAAGGGCACTGAATTTTCTCCTCTCAATTTGAACTGTAAGTATTTATCAACATGTCTTGCACAAAATACTGCCTTTCTCGGTGATGTGCAGGGTTGGGGGACAAGGTATTAGTAATCATACAGAGTTTACAATCTCCCAGTGTATTTGGGCAACAGGGCTTGAGCTGCATTCATTGAAACAAGGTTCCTACAACAATGTTACATGTCGAAGTGTTCCAGGCTGAACTCCTCCATTTCTGTTTTTATAGAGAAGAATGCAAAACCATCAAGGACAGGATGCCTTTCAAAGATTGCTATTGAGAAACAAGGACTATCCTCTGAGACCTTGACTGATAACTCTGTCATCAACCTCCTGACTAAGGCCAAGAGCCGATAAAATGCTTCCCATTTCTCAATCAGGGCCATTCTGGATCAGACAAAAGGCTCGCTGAAGATTAAATTCCAAAGATTGCATCAGTCCAGGCTGCCCAGCACCATGCTGCACAAACAATGTGCCGCACAATCTTTACATGTTGCGCTCTGGAGAACAGGAGGGGGCTAAGAAGAGATGTGATGGACTCTGAAGTGCTCCGAGGTTGGCAGCAAGCCAGAGAGGATTGAATTGATACCTATTGCAGGAGATGAGAGCTGGGTGCAGTGATGACTGTAAATATGTTGTTGATTGAAAGACAAGTCGTCCCTTGTCTTTCCAGCAGCAAATACAACTTTTGATGGTTTGATTTCTTTTCTTTGTTTCAAAATAAAATTTAACATTTTCAACCATTTATAGATCTTCCAGTATATCATGGCCTCAAATTAAACAATGAGAACATGTTAGGCCACAGTGGCCACTGGGGAAAGTGTAGTGCTAACTTAGACATAGTTCCAAAATGGGATGACATTGAGAATGGACAACCAGTCTAGCGAAATGCTTCAGTAACAATACACTTACAAATGTAAACTTGTATTTGCACAAAATGCCACCCAGTGAGCTGAGTTTTTGTTTTAGTTCCCTTCCCACCATGTGCTCACTAAAATGTAACTCCTAGGTGGCAGCGCTTGGCTTGGGAAACAGCTGTGCTTTGAAATTGACACTAGCACCAAGAATCTTAAGAGGATCTACTAGTGACAGTTACTCAGGGAAGACAGGATGAGCAGAGTGCCATAGAGGCATGGTAGACAAGTAATAAGACAATTTCCAGAAAATAGCATAAGAAATTACAAAGATAATCCCTCTGTGAAATTGTGCCTAACGTGTCTCCTACATTTTCTCCCCTCCTTTCAAACAACTAATTTTGGCCTCTCAGGCAAATTATTCCTGTAACGGCTATGATGAAAGAGGATGAAAGAGCTTTTAGTGGTGATGCAGAAGCAGAAGAAATGGTGAAATATCCTCAGTGAGTGTGAAGGAGCAGGTTAATAGTTTGGGAGGATGGAGATAAGCCAGAACCATTGATTGAACATATGTTAGTGAGAGTTGCAGTCCATAAGCCTTGATAAGAGGTGTCTGCAGCAGCAGAGCTACAGGGAATGGTGGCCTTATAAGTGTGACAGAGAGAAAATGGTAGCTCTTATCCTCGTGGAACACAAAGGATCATTGATCTTTTTACACTGCTGAGAATCCTGCTTCAACTGTGCCACAGCATTGACACATTGATAGTGCATAAGAAAGACAGCCCATTTCTTCACCACCCCATCTACCAGTATCTCCAGGTCCTTGTCTATGACACAGAGCATGAGCTTTCCTTTCCTTTGAGCCATTACAGTGCAGGACCACAATGTAAGGGCCAGTTCCTGGCTTGGAAGATCTGAAATGTTGTTTCTACATATTAAACATGGTGCCAGCAGCATGAATGTTAGATGATCCTGGCAATACCAAGTACTTCTGCATCTATGATCACCTTTTTTGGCTTGACCCTTGCAGGATTTGCTACATGATTCCAAAGAAGGGTATTGAAGAGCTCAGTTCATCATTAATGAAACAAGGAGTGGAAGATTGTATGAGAACAGTCTCTCTAAACCATAGTGGACCAAGTGCCAGAATCCCACTCAAAATAAAACACTTCAAGAGCAAATGTAAAATTGCTCTGTTAGTTTGTTCTTAGTATTAAACATTTCCACAGGGAAAGGTTCTGTATACACTGCACCAGAAATATGGTAACAAGATGGACAGCAAAAAAAAAATACACAATTGCAGCAGTGTGATGCTTTCCATTTCCAATGACAGCTACTTTCAAACCACTCTGACTGTAACTGCCAATTAATACTGAATACACAGTAATTGTGTTCCTCAAACTGATGCTCACTCAGAAGTAGCTTGTCGCAGGACTCTTAACGGCCAATAATATGAAAACTCTGTTGCTGAGATGATAGGATGGCATTTGTTACCCACCCACTGGCATCCTTGAAAATCTGGAGCATTTAAACTTCAGTATATTGCCAGCCTGCCAAGCCTGGACCTCTCCCCTATGATACTTGGGGCATATAAGGCATCAAGCAGCCTGACTTCTTTTAAGCCTATTAAGACCCATAAGTGGAGATTTGACTATTACTTAAGAGCCTCATTCCCCCTCTGCTGTAATTTCCGGGTCAATGTCAGGTTTGAGGGGTGATGGTTGGTGTCGGTGTATTGTGAATAGATTTGTGTCTTTTACTGCACCAGATAGTGGACAAGAAGAGGGCCCTATCTCCTTTGGTGGATAAACACTTTTGTCCCTCCAATAGTGCTCAAATTGAGAGGGTATTTTCTCCCCCCAGAACCCCAAAATGCCTGGGAAAATTCCTTCTTGGAAGGGTGCATTGTTGAATGGACAAAATTGGTAAAAGGAATGTGTGGGTGAAGGAAAAAGCTACAATGGCTGAGGAACAGCAAGAATGCAAGGTGTAGAAGAGTTGGAGACTACAGTTGGTTATCAACATTTTTAGCCCCATAAGCAGTACTAGTGTCGTAACTGGCATTGCTGGCACAATCACCAGTACTACCAGCACAATGACCAGTTTTACTAGTCCCCTGTCCAGTATTACTGGCATCATGGCCAATATTACTTGTGAATTAAATTGGTGCACTTGTGCTCAAATATAGCAGTGTATTTGTTTTCCACTCATACTATCATTTTTTTCCCTCTTTGGGGTGTGACATTCCCATCCCTCAGTGACAGGCAGTTCACTCTTAGTGAGCTGCTGGCCAATATCTTTGGCTGTTGGCTCTGCAATCCCAGTAGTAGCATTTTCCATTTTTGCTGCATCATTTCACCAAGTGTAAAAATAAACTGGTGCCAGAGGTAACATGGACAAAATCTGATTAACCCAGATTGAAACAATAATCCAAATATTATTAATCACAGAACTTTGGAACTTTTTTTTAATGTTGCCAAATATGATTGGTCAGATCGGAGTCCTCAGTTCTTAATATCTGCTGCTGTTATTGCTTCCATTAAGCTTAGGCAGTGTTTGGAATCACGCCTCCAAACATAAAGAGGGAAACCATAGCCTGAGTCAATAGGATTGGACAATCTAATTATTTCCTCCATCATCTGCTCCAGTACTGTCCTGCTCAGAGTAAACTGGAGTTAAGAATCTTACACTTTGCGAACTCCCCTAACTACAATGTGAATCAGTGGGTATTTAGCAATTGGGAACACATCTACAGAGTAGGCTCCATTATCTGTACATCAAATTCAATAAACACCTCACAGTTGGAGCCTCTCAACTATGGTCAATTTGTCAAAACCACAAGCATTTAGGCACTGGTTCTGGACATTCAAAAGTAATGATGCAGGAATGGAGTTACAATAACTGTAAGTCAGTTATGTGTGACTGTGGTGATGAGCTGCAAGGAGATGGACCATCTGCTCCACTCTCATCTGCAATCTGAGTCCCCTAACTCCACTGCATTTGTCGAGCACAATTAAAACACCATGACATGTGTTTACTCATTGCAGGGAATATTGTGAAGTGACAGTATGTCAATCTATTTTATTGTATTACATAGGCTTGAATTATTTACAACAAAGAAAGAGCTAGTAATAAGGACACTGACCAATTTATTATTAATAAACATTGTTTTCTGAGTATTTGATAATCAATAGAATGACACCTGAATTCAGCAAAAATTCAGAAGGGAACAAAGAGACCACAATGTCATAATTTGTAGGTGCCGGTGTTGGACTGGGGTGTACAAGGTTAAAAATCACACAACGCCAGGTTATAGTCCAACAGGTTTATTTGGAAGCACTAGTTTTTGGAATGCTGCTCCTTTATCAGGTGACTGTTGAGTATAAGATTGTAAGACACAGAACGGGTCTCTCATCTTTTAGAATGACTGTGCTGGTTTCAGTTCTTTCATATGTAAATCCCAGAACTTTTTTAAAGTTACATTTGCAAGTGAACTTTTACAATAAGTGCCATGTCGGCCCAGATAATGCATTGAAGGTGTGAGCTGCCCCATGTGAGGCTGTCTGTGCCCCAATGTTCAGATTGATTTTATTTCTTAAAAAGGGATTTACAGAATCTTTCATGGACTCATGCAGTTTTTGAGCAAAATAACATGTAATTCTGCGAGTACAAATTCACCACACAAACTTACGTGTGTGTATGCATGTGGGTGTGTGTGTGGGGTTGGGGGTGGTATGAGTGTCTATGAGAGAGTGTCTGTATGTGCATGTGCGTGAGCATGAGTGTAAGGGGTCTGTGAGAGGGTGCATGAGTGGGTGTGAATGTGGGAGTGTATGTGTAAGCATATGAGAGAGAGAGAGCTTGTGTATGAGAGAGGGTCAGTGTGATTGTATGTGTCTGTAGGAGTGTGCACATGGATCTGTGTGTCTGTAAGAGTGAGTGTGTGTGTCTGTCTATGTTTGTGTCTGTGTGTGTGTTTGTGTATGTGTGTCACTTTGTAATGTGACAGTTTTATGAAACAGGATTGCAAGACGACACAAAACGTCTCTTCATGCTCTTAGATAATTCTGAACATACTGTGTGATTCCAAAAAACTGTGAAAATGAAACACTAATGTAGACATTTGTCTAAACAAATTAAGGTTTTCAAAAGATATATTTGATCTTGAAAGCTTCTTGCCTGATGAAAATGTAGTGTTTAGACCAGTGATAAGTCATTATTTTATGTTCTGTGTCTGCTTCAAATACTGTTACTGTTAAAATTAATTTTGGATCAGTTTTCAGGTAGAAGCATATACAATATTTGAGTAAAACAAAAACTTCAGTTCATTCAGCTGGGAAAACATTTCAAATAATCAGACCACAAACAGGTTCAGCTGTATTGATGTTGAATACAAGGTATTGCAAAACAGCAAGTTATGATATAGCAGTGTTATATGGCATTATAGCACTGAAATAGGCCACTTAGGCTAGCATGTCAATGTAATGTTGATACCTCCCACCACCTTCCTTACATCCATCTTTACCTCATCCATTTTTTCTTCTATTCCTTTCTCTCTCAGCTGTTCATCTGGTTTCCCCACAATGCATTCATATTATCTTCCAGGCAATTAAGGATGAATATTAAATACTGAACTAGGCAGTGACTCCTAGATTCTTTGAACAAAAATATGTAACAAAACCTCCCTTCAACCACTCCTTATAGTATCAACGTCCACATTCTAACCAGTTGTTGTGTAAACAAATTTCTTCTGACTTACCTTCTGGATTTCCTAATGATTATCACATGTCCAGTGAGATCCAGTGCTGTTCGGCACACCAATTAGCATTTACGAAAACATATTCTTAATTTGCACAAGCTTTTAACTCTCTCAAACAATTAATTCCCACTCTTCTCCAACTCAGGCATCCAGCAAAGCTCCACTACTAAAAGGTCAGTGCCAGAGATCCTGAGCTCCACCTCTAATTCTGTCAAGAAAGACACTCGACAATCAGCAGCTGTACTGGCAGGGATTTCACCTGAACTGCACCAGTTTGGAGACTTTCACCTCAGAGAGATTCAGGAGCACAATCTAGTGAGCACCGTCACTGAGTCATGTTCACAGCTGTTTGAGGAAGAAACCTTCTAAATGTGTAGCACTCTGAGGACTGCTGGAAACCAGGCAGCTGCTCAATTCCAGGCAAAAGATCATCCCTTGGCATTGGCTATTAATGATGTGGTCAAAATGCACAAATAAGCGCTGAAACATAGGTAGTGTGTGAATGTAGCATCTGCAAAATGCTGTCTAGTGCTAGCTATGGAATCTGATAATGAAATAGAGAGAGATTGCTGCCATTTTTAATTGCTCATGTCTGATTAAATTTGCTTAGCTCACATTGCAAGGAGGCAATTAATGCTCACAACATAATGATAATTTTTGCTAAAACCATAATGCTAAATTTGCATTTTTGAACAATCAATGTTCTGACAAGTGGCAAGTAACATTCACACCATGCAAGCACCAGGCAACAATCATCTTCGACAAAAAAAACTAACCATCATTCAATTGGATTCCCATTGCTGCATGACCCACTATCAACATCCTGGGGCTTTCCCATTAACCAGATATTGAATTGGACCAACCATATAAATGTTACATGAGCATAAGAGTAGCCTAATGATAAGGATTCTGCACTGATAACTCACTTCTTGACTCCTAAACCTGTCCACTATCCTCAAGGCAGAAGTCAAGAATGAGATTGAACACACTCCACTTGCCTGGATGAATATAACTCTAACAACACTAAAAAGCTTGACACCATCCAGGACAAACAACCCATTTGACTGATATCGCATCAACTACCCAAAGTATTCACTCCTTCTTCCACTGACTCCACTGGTAGCAGTGTATACCATCTACAATTTGTACAGCAGCAACTCACCAAGGCTTCTTAAACAGCATTTTCCAAACCCAGAACTGCTACCACCTACAGAGGCGACAGCAATAGATATATGAAAGCATCAGTACATGCAAATACTCCTGCATAGCAACACAATCCCTAACTTGGAAATATTGCAGTTTTCACTGTCTCTAGAGCAAAATCCCAACTCACTTCCCAACCACACAATGAATGTACTTACACCAGGTTATCTGCATCAGTTCAAGAAGGCAACTCACCACCACTTACTACCTTCTCAAGTGCAATTAAGTATGGGTAACAAATAATTCAGTAGCCTACAACATATATGCCATGCGTAAATATATTTTTTAAAATTATTTTTACTTCTAATCTCTAGATGTCACAAGTCCACTTTTTCCCATTTTTTCTGGGAAAATAGCTTGGGGCCTGGATTCAATTCCTGGGTGACTGTCTGTGTAAAGCATGTACAGTCTCGATGAGTATACATGGGTTTCTGCTGGGTGCTTCAGTTTCCTCCTACAGTCTAAAGATGTGCAGGTTAAGTGGATTGACCATGCTTAATTCACCTGTGGTGTCCCAGGTAAGGAAGACTCGATGGATTTAGGTAAATGCAGGGTTACTGAGATAGCTGGGGCGTGAGTCGGGGTGGGGGGGGGTGGGGGCGCGTTGGGGGAAATACTCTTCAGACAGCAGGTACAGACTCATAGAAAATAGAACAATACAGCACAGAACAGGCCCTTCGGCTCACGATGTTGTGCCGAACATCTATCCTAGATTAAGCACCCATCCATGTACCTATCCAATTGCCGCTTAAAGGTCGCCAATGATTCTGACTCTACCACTCCCACGGGCAGCGCATTCCATGCCTCCACCACTCTCTGGGTAAAGAACCCACCCCTGACATCTCCCCTATACCTTCCACCCTTCACCTTAAATTTATGTCCCCTTGTAACACTCTGTTGTACCTGATCATCTTATAAACCTCTATCAAGTCACCCCTCATCCTTCGCCGTTCCAACAAGAAAAGGCCGAGAACTTTCAACCTATCCTCGTACGACCTATTCTCCATTCCAGGCAACATCCTGGTAAATCTTCTCTGCACCCTCTCCAAAGCTTCCACATCTTTCCTAAAGTGAGGCGACCAGAACTGCACACAGTACTCCAAATGTGGCCTAACTAAAGTCCTGTACAGCTGCAACATCACTTCACGACTCTTGAATTCAATCCCTCTGCTAATGAACGCTAATACACCATAGGCCTTCTTACAAGCTCTATCCACCTGAGTGGCAACTTTCAAAGATCTATGTACATAGACCCCAAGATCCCTCTGTTCCTCCACCTGACTAAGAACCCTACCGTTAACCCTGTATTCCGCATTCTTATTTGTTCTTCCAAAATGGACAACCTCACACTTGGCAGGGTTGAACTCCATCTGCCACTCCTCAGCCCAGCTCTGCATCATATCTAAGTCCCTTTGCAGCCGACAACAGCCCTCCTCACTGTCCACAACTCCACCAATCTTCGTATCATCTGCAAATTTACTGACCCACCCTTCGACTCCCTCATCCAAGTCATTAATAAAAATTACAAACAGCAGAGGACCCAGAACTGATCCCTGCGGAACTCCACTTGTAACTGGGCTCCAGGCTGAATATTTACCATCTACCACCACTCTCTGACTTCAACCGGTTAGTCAGTTTTCTATCCAATTGGCCAAATTTCCCTCTATCCCATGCCTCCTGACTTTCCGCATAAGCCTACCATGGGGAACCTTATCAAATGCCTTACTAAAATCCATGTACACTACATCCACTGCTCTACCCTCATCCACATGCTTGGTCACCTCCTCAAAGAATTCAATAAGACTTGTAAGGCAAGACCTACCCTTCACAAATCCGTGCTGGCTGTCCCTAATCAAGCAGTGTCTTTCCAGATACTCATAAATCCTATCCCTCAGTACCCTTTCCATAACTTTGCCTACCACAGAAGTAAGACTAACTGGCCTGTAATTCCTGGGGTTATCCCTATTCCCTTTTTTGAACAGGGGCACAACATTCGCTACTCTCCAGTCCCCTGGTACCACCCCTGTTGACAGTGAAGACGAAAAGATCATTGCCAACCGTACTGCAATTTCCTCTCTTGCTTCCCACATAATCCTAGGATATATCCCGTCAGGCCCGGGGGACTTGTCTATCCTCAAGTTGTTCAAAATGTCCAACACATCTTCCTTCCTAACAAGTATCTCTTCTAGCTTACCAGTCTGTTTCACACTCTCCTCTTCAACAATACGGTCCCTCTCGTTCGTAAATACTGAAGAAAAGTACTCATTCAAGACCTCTCCTATCTCTTCCGACTCAATACACAATCTCCCACTACTGTCCTTGATCGGACCTACCCTCGTTCTCGTCATTCTCATGTTTCTCACGTACGCATAAAATGCCTTGGGGTTATCCTTGATCCTATCCGCCAAGGATTTTTCATGCCCTCTCTTAGCTCTCCTAATCCCTTTCTTCAGGTCCCTTCTGGCTATCCTGTATCCCCCAACTGCTCTGTCTGAACCCTGTTTCCTCAACCTTATGTAAGCCTCCTTCTTCCTCTTTACTAGACATTCAACCTCCCTCGTCAATCAAGGCTCCCTCACACGACCATTTCTTTCCTGCCTGATAGGTACATACATATCAAGGACATGTCGTATCTGCTCCTTGAAAAAGTTCAACATTTCCACCACATCCTTCCCTGACAGCCTATGCTCCCAACTTATGCTCCTCAAATCCTGTCTTACAGCATCGTAATTTCCCTTCCCCCAAATGTAAAATCTACCCTGTTGTGCGCACCTATCTCTCTCCATAACCAAGGTGAAAGTCACAGAATTGTGGTCACCATCACCTAAATGTTCACCCACTAACAAGCCCATCACTTGTGCCGGTTCGTTACCGAGTACCAAATCCAATATGGCCTCCCCTCTGGTTGGACAATCTACATACTGAGTTAGAAAAGCTTCCTGGACACACTGCACAAACACCGCCCCATCCAATCTACTTGATCTAAAGAGCTTCCAATCAATATTTGGGAAGTTTAAGTCGCCCATGACTACGACCCTGTGGCTTCTGCACCTTCCCAAAATCTGTTTCCCAATCTGTTTCTCCACGTCTCTGCTGCTATTGGGGGGCCTATAGTAAACACCCAACAAGGTGACTGCACCTTTCCTATTTCTGACTTCAGCCCATACTACCTCCAAGGGCAGATCCCCCTCAAACTTCCTTTCTGCAGCCGTTATACCATTTCTAATTAGCAATGCCACCCTCCCTCCTTTTTTACCACCCTCCCTAATCTTACTGAAGCATCTATAACCAGGAACCTCCAACAACCATTCCTGTCCCTCATCTATCCACGTTTCCGTGATGGCCACAACATCGTAGTACCAGGTACCGATCCACGCCTTAAGTTCACCCACCTTATTTCTGATACTCCTTGCTTTGAAGTATACGCACTTGAGCCCATCTCTGTGTCCGCAAGTATTCCCTGTCAGTGCTACCTTCTCCACAGCCTCCCTACATTCTTGGACATCCTGACAAACAGCTAGCTTACTTGCTGGACTACAAGTCCGGATCCCGTCCCCCTGCCAAATTAGTTTAAACCCCCCCGAAGAGTGCTAGCAAACCTACCCCCCAGGATATTGGTGCCCTTCTGGTTCAGGTGCAACCCGTCCTGTTTGTACAGGTCCCACCTTCCCCAGAATGCAGTCCAATTGTCCAAATACCTGAAGCCCTCCCTCCTACACCATCCTTGCAGCCACGTGTTCAACTGCACTCTCTCCCTATTCCTTGCCTCACTGTCACGTGGCACCGGCAACAACCCAGAGATGACGACTCTGTCTGTCCTAGCTTTTAGCTTCCAGCCTAACTCCCTGAGCTCTTGAATGCCCTCCCCACCCCTGTTCTTACCTATGTCGTTGGTGCCAATGTGTACCACGACCTCTGGCTGCACACCCTCCCCCTTAAGGATTCTGAAGACACGGTCCGAGACGTCTCGGTCTCTGGCACCCGGGAGGCAACAAACCATCCGAGAGTCTCGCCCATGTCCACAGAACCGCCTGTCCGTCCCTCTAACTAGAGAGTCTCCTATAACTAGCGCTCTCCTCCTCTCCCCCTTTCCCTTCTGAGTCTCAGAGCCAGACCTCACGCCACAGACCCCGTCACTGCAGCTTACCCCTGCAAAGCTGTCCCCCCCAATAGTTTTCAAAGCTGTATACTTATTGTTTAGGGGAACGACCACAGGGGAACCCTGCACTGCCTGCTTCTTCCCCTTCCTACCTCTAACTGTTACCCAGCTACCTCAGAACACACCCACTCAAATACCAATCACTTACCTTCCCGACCAGCTCCGCGCTCCAACCTCACTTCCGCCCAGCTCGCGCCGCTCTCTGCGGTGAAAAGGACTCAAAGGGCCAAATAGCCTCTTCTACCTGGAGGGACTCTATGACTCCCAGCAACCAGTCAAGTGAATTTGTTATTGTGATTTTGTTTTATAAAAGTTCTCCTTTCAGACATTCTCTTACACACAGTAAGGAATAAAACTGCAAAAGAAGTTGCTTAAATTGAAGCAGACAGAGTAAAATGCTTGATTTGTTCTATTTCAGGACCCAGTATGTGATCTCGCAGTCATGTGTGTCACTTTCAGACTATTTCAAGCAAAGCTTATACATCCTGTTCAGTTAGAATCACAGACTCACTCCAACACACTGGTATTTTTAGCCAAAACCCAGACGTAATAAAGTGATGTCCTTCTGAGAAAGAAGATTGTCTGCCTCATTGCAAACCATCTGTAGTTAAAAGTTTTCTTTGTGTCCTTAAGTATTATTTAATCCTATTCCACTATCTGATATTTCTTTCTCCTGCAGTAAAGATACTTTCTTTAAATCAAAGGTACTACTTTCCCTCCTTTCCTCAGCAGCTCTTCAGCCACGTTCAACTCAGCACCGCCCTCCTAACCTGCAACCTCCTTCCTGACCTCTCCGCCCCCACCCCACTCCAACCTATCACCCTCACCTTGACCTCCTTCCACCTATCCCACCTCCATCGCCCCTCCCCCAAGTCCCTCCTCCCTACCTTTTATCTTAGCCTGCTTGGCTACTCTCTCTCATTCCTGATGAAGGGCTTATGCTCGAAACGTCGAATTCCCTATTCCTGAGATGCTGCCTAACCTGCTGTGCTTTAACCAGCAACACATTTGCAGCTGTGATCTCCAGCATCTGCAGACCTCATTTTTTACTCAAAGATTTTAACCTACTGCGAATCCTCTTGCAAGGATGCCTTCCTTGAAGAAGCTCTCTTCCTCCCTCTACAAGGATTTCAGTGAGTCTCTCTCTCACTGCACCCCCCAGGTCATCTCCTCTGCACAGAAGCTCTTCAGCCACGTTCAACTCAGCACCGCCCTCCTAACCTGCAACCTCCTTCCTGACCTCTCCACCCCCACCCCACTCCGGCCTATCACCCTCACCTTGACCTCCTTCCACCTATCCCACCTCCATCACCCCTCCCCCAAATCCCTCCTCCCTACCTTTTATCTTAGCCTGCTTGGCTACTCTCTCTCACTCCTGATGAAGGGCTTATGCTCGAAACGTCGAATTCCCTATTCCTGAGATGCTGCCTAACCTGCTGTGCTTTAACCAGCAACACATTTTCAGTTGTGATCTCCAGCATCTGCAGACCTCATTTTTTACTCCTTTCCTAATAGCCCAGAATATTTAGCTCTCAGTCAAACCTATTCTTTGAGATGTTTTTCTACATTAAAGGTGATAAGTAAATGCAGAAGCAAAATACTGCTGATGCCGGAAATCTAAAATAAAAACAGTACTCAACAGGCATCTTTCTGTCTCCAAAAATGCATCAGCATTTTATGTTTTGTTCTTTATAAATGCATGTTAGTGATATTAATTATAAATGTATGCCTGAAAGCTTTTACTGCTCCATATTCTAACAGAATCACAAAGGTGACCAAAATCTATGCATGTATAATTATGATAAAAATAAACAGAGTAGATTGTATTCCTGCCTCCGAACTGAAAACTGCAAGTTCAAGTCCCCCTCCAGGACTTTATGGTGACAGAAGGTGAACTCATAATATGGCCAAAGTGATAATCAAATGTAAATCCTTCCATTACAGCTGAGCTGTAGAGTCTTCCAAACAGTTATGTAGCTGATGTAGACTGATGCCCCTCAAACTGTAGCCCTGGTAACAGATTAATGAACTGTCACATGAAGAACTCGCTATAAAACAGGCATTAGCGCGCTCATTGTCTGCTTCCCACATTATCAGACATGGACGGTCTCTAAGAGAACTGAAGTAAGGTGCAGAGCAAATCTTCACAAGTGTAATTTGTGTTGCTACATACAATGACCAAAATAGTTCACAGATTTTGTGAATCAGTATTTACTTCTCTTAGAACTGAGGTGATCATCCAGCATAGGTTGAAACCCTCTGCTTCTTGAGCATTATTCGGCAACTTATTCAGCTCACTGTTCACAATACTATTCAGCTTTTCCACAGAATTGGCATGGTGCGGTAGATATTGCACTGTGCCATATTAATTAAGTCCATCTATTCATTTCCAGCCAACCATCTCATCTTATGATTCCTCTGATCCCACCTTTTGAAAGAATAGCAACTTTTCTTTATGTAAAATGTATTTGAAGTGATTAATATAAACTAAAACAATATAGAGAATTACACATTCTGTAAATCTTAAATAAAAATTAAAAATATTTGGCAGTGAGGCAGCATCTGCAGAGAGAAAAGCATTGAAAATAGTTCAGGACAATTAGCTATCACCACACCAGCAAAGCTGATTATTTTGTCAAGACTATTTTTTGTTCCCTTTCTATGTCATTCTTTAAATCCTAGTTTTGCAGAGGGTGTTGGAGCGTGAAATGCTTATCACACAAAATAGTTCAGGCAGAAACTACTACCCTTAAAATAGTATCGTGGATAAGTATTTGATACATTTGAAGATACCAGGCTATGGAGAAACAAAACAATTGCGATATTAATTGTGGATTGCTCCAACAAAGATCCAGAATATATTTTTGCATGAACTTGGCCGGGACTCTATATGGGATTCTTACGTAGAGAAGGCCCTTCATCACACTGATCAATTAACCCCCAGATGAAATTTTGGCTATTTCTGGAAGTTCAGTCTGATTCACTATGTCCTTTTGTTTCCTTTTTGTTTTTCATGTGCTTGGTTTCATTTATCAAGTACCATGGCATAATTATAACTTTGAAGTTTGCATTCAAAGTAATGCATTGTCCCTAAAGTTATGAGAACTAACACTCCCTCTATTGCTACATAATATGAGTTGGTGTAGTCAAACATCACCATTCACTTTCATCAACACACTCTGATATTTTCTGATGAATGTTTGGCAACCTAAAATACTTAGTCAGGGCTGGACCTTCTGTTTTTCTTGGCCAAGTGTCAATTTCACAGAAGGTTGGTCTCTGCAAAGCCTCAAGTTGCCACCTAAGTTGATAGAGTTGTTAAGAAGGATTTGGTGTGTTGGCTTTCATTAGCAGAGAGATTGAGCTTAGGAGCCATGAGGTTATGCTGTAGCTCTATAGAGCACTGGTTAGACCACACTTGGAATATTACGTTCAGTTCTGGTTGCCTCATTCTAGGAAATATGTGGAAGCTTTAGAGAGGAGGCAGAGGAGATTTACCAGGATGCTGCGTGGACTGAAGGCCATACCATATGAAGAAAGGTTGAGGAAGCTAAGGCTTTTCCTATTGGACCGAAGAAGGTTGAGAGGCAACTTGATAGAGGTGTGTAAGACAATGAGAGGCACAGATAGAGTGAATAGTCAGAGACTTTTTCCCAGGGCAGAAATGGCTATCACGAGGGAACATAATTTGAAGGTGATTGAAGGAAGGTTTAAGGGAGATGTCAGAGATCGGTTCTTTACACAGAGCGTGGTAACAGTAGAGTCAGATACATTAGGGATATGTAAGCGACTCTTGGATAGGCACATGGATGATAGTAAAATGCAGAGTATGTAAGTTAGTTTGATCTTAGAATAGGATAAAAGGACTGCGCAACATGAAGGGCCGAGGGGCCCGTACTGTGCTGTTCTATGTTCTAAGGCCAAGCAAGTTTCCATATTACTTCTGACTAATTTTGCATCATTAATGACCTAAACCACTACTATGATGTTTCTTACATCCAATTCTAGCCCTAATATATCTCTTTCTGTATCCAGAACATTGCCAGAATTGGTGAGCATCCTTGTCTCCACTATTATATTTAAAAGGCCATTGCACAGGCATCATTAATGTGGAGTTGCCTTGAACAGTTACTGGCATTTGCCCTGAACATGGCAGACAAGAGAAACTTGGCACTCCATTTGGCAGGCCTGGTTCTGGAGGTCCTGGTGGACAGAGTGATGCAGAGTATGGATTCCTCTTCCCTAGGGACAAACAATGGAGGCCACAATATCAACCCATGCCAGCCTGGTCAGAGGCTGCCATCTGGGTCAGTGCAATCAGAAGCATTTTGAGGAATGCAAAGCAATGTAGAAAGAAGATCAATGACCTTCTCCACTCTGTCAGTGTAAAAGCCACCACTTTTTCTCCGATAGCTCACACTATACCCCTACTCTGTACCCACATACCAAGACTCGTGCTCTACAACGCTCACTATTACCTGAATTATCTTTGCTCACTAGCTGTCACCCAGCCCAAACCCTAAGACCATTAATCCTGTCAGCCATCTGCACTGTCTACTCACTCACTCGGACACCTGCCGAAGAACACAAAAATTAAAAGCTGTGCCACTCACTTTCCTCTCATTTAAACCTGTCTCTTTCTTATACCAAGAGGTGGAGGTGCCAATGTTGGACTGGGTTGGACAGAGTCAAAAATCACACATCACCAGGTTATAGTCCAATAAGTTTATTTGCAACTGCAGGCTTTCAGAACCCTGCTCCTTCCTGCGGCAGCTAGTGAGAGAAATTACAGCACACACACACAATTTATAAGTAAAAGTTCAAATGGTGATATAACTTCTGAGAATGCATTGAACAAACCTAGATGGCTATTAAGTCTTTATGGATGCAGGTTTCAAGTGATTAATATGCAAATCCCACAATTTCTTTCAATTCACTGCCCCAAGATAACTTAAGATCTGAGGTCAGTCAATGCATTTTAGGTGTGAGGCCTTGCTTCGAGTCTGATTTAGTGTCTCAACCTGGAATCAGACTGATTTTATTTCCAAAATAGAAATTTATAAAATGCCACATCGACTGACTGTCTACAGAGCATGTGTTTTTTGAACAAAATAGAACACATCTGCAAATACGAATCTGCAAATGCAAATTCAACCCATAGATTTATGTGTGTGAAGGAGAGTGTGAGTGCATGTGTGTGGGATGGTGTGTGTGTGTCAGAGGGAGAGATAGAGAGAGAGAGTGGGGGGAGGTGTGTGTATGTTTGAGAGAGAGTGTGCACAAGCGTGAGGGAGTACATGCCTGTGAGAGAGCGTTCATGAGTGTGAGTGTGTGTGTGAGTATGTGCATGCATGTGAATGTGTGTGAGTGTGTGTGCTTTAGAGACAGTGCAGGAGTGTGAGGGAGTAAATGCCTGTGAGAAAGTATACATGAGTGTGAGTGTGAGTGTGAGTGTGTGTGTATCAGCCTCTGTTTGGCAACTCTGCATTGTTGCATGTCCCAAAGGCCACCTTGCAGGATGGTCATTCGAAGATACACCCGACAGTTGGGCATAAAGAATTGAGAGAGGTGGTGAGCTGTTCAATACTCGCCTTATGACTATTTTTGAGAAGAGATTTCTCTGACCGCCCCGAGCTCTGACCAACTGTGTTTAGATCACTGGACTGGTATTGGAGGCTGCCCATGATTTATTCTGACAAGGCTCCATGATCAAGGGTTTCCCCATTTGGCTTGACTGAGGACTGCTGACATTCATGACAAACTTCTTGCTTTGCGTCTGACTGAATACAGCATAACAACAATGTCAGCCTGGTACCTCTGTTTGAAGTGCAAGGCTTAAAAGGTGACTTCTATGTTCAGAATTCTCTGTGTCTAGTTTGCTTATGGTAGGGATATGATAGAAAGCTGTATATTAATGAGGTAACATTTGCAGTTATTAAAGTTATTAACTAGTAACAATCCCCTTAATAGGCAACTCCAGTGAGAATTCATTTCAATGTCCAGAACATAGTTAAAAGATGCGCCAACTAGTTTTTGATGTTGAAATAGGCCTCACTGGTCTTTTCATGTAATTCTGCACCTTTCTCGCTATCGCATGACTTTCAGGGCCTTTCAAGATTCTGCTCTGTATCTCGCTCTACAGATGATGGCTAATCTGTTCAGTATTGTCAGAATAGTCTATTTCTATTTAAGATTTCCAACATTAATACTATTTTATATTCAGATATTTTCCTGTGTATGTTTGTATAAAATAAAGTGGAGGTAATTTTTGATTTTAACAGTGTTTCCAAGAGAAAAATATCAAGTACTAAGTGAGGAAGAGCCTAGGCCCAGGCTTTGACTAATTTGATCATTTTAGTCTACAATCATAAAATATCTACCATTATATTAAGCAAATACTTGGAAAGCCACTTAGATATGCTATGATTCTACTGTTACAGCACCAATGTTATGGCAGTAAAAAAAATTATCAAATAGAAGATCATCTCTATAAGTGTTATAAATCATTATGAGTTATGAGTTTAGGACCATTATATACATTAAGCTACCAGTTTGGTAAATTTGGATCAACTGGCACTTTGCAAAATTGATCTCCTTATTGCAGACATCTAGAGAGATGTTTGATGATCACATCCAATTTACGAGCATGAAAAGTGAACCTATGTTATGCTGAAAACAGATCCCAACAACTTGATTGCTAAATAATGTAAAAAGCCAAATCGCATAGTCCCTTTAAGATAATGCTGGAGACACTGTGGAGCATCTTGTGCAACAAGCAGAGAATCCATTTAAGAACAATAAAGTGGCTATCTGATAACTCACTGAAGTTCCATTACATGTTCCAATTGACGATTAAGTGAAGCAGACAACAGCACAAAGTTTAAATTGTTGTGCAAATCACAATGTGACCACAAGGAATAGTTCAGTGCTTACTCTGTCCACTGAATCAGATAGATGAGAGCCATCCCATGGGTGACATATTCATCTTGATTTATCGACTACATTTTGCACAGAAAATCCCTAGAGAATAAAGATAAAGTGAAATATTTTACATGGTGGCTAGCAACTATAACTTTATTTTGGTTGTTTTATCCTTGCAAAGGCTGATACTATTAAATTAGACATCTGAAAGATATGGAGCAGAGTATTATCTTTTTTGTTTTCAAATTTTAATAATTTAGCTTCAATGTACCTTTCTGCCAAAACAAAAATAACAAAATAGTAGAGTCATAGAATTTTTTGAGCACAGCAAAAGGCCCTTTGGCTCACCTGATGCATGCTAATCATTAAACATCTACTATTCTAATCCCATTTTCCAGCACTTGCTTCATTTTATATGCAGAAAGAAAGTGAGGATTGCAGATGCTGGAGAAGTCAGAATCAAAAAGTGTGGTGTGGAAAAGCACAGCAAGTCATGCAGCACCCAAGGAGCAAGAGAGTTGACGTTTTGGGTAAAAGCCATCAGGATGGTGAAGGGGGAAGGGAGCTGAGAGATAAATAGGGGAGTGGAGGGTGGATCTGGGGTGAAGGTAGCTGGGAAGGCAATGGGTGAATGCAGGCGGGGGGATAATAGTGGTACGTCAGTTGGGAGGATGGAGTGGATAGGTGGGAAGGAAGATGGACAGTAGGGCAGGTCAAGAGGGAAGGATGCTAACTCATGGAGCATTTTAGGGAACATCTCTGGGACACACAGCAGACAACCCCACCGCCCTGTGGCCAACTACTTCAACTCTCCCTCCCACTCCCCAACGACATGCAAGTCCTGGGCCTCCTCACCACCAAATTCAAGCCACCTGACAACTGGAGGAAGAATTCTGCATCTTCTGCCTTGGGACCCTTCAACCATGTGGCATCAACATTGACTTCACCAGTTTCCACATCTGCCCTCCTGCCATCCCCCCTCATCCCAGATCCGACTCCCCAATTCAGCGCCGCCCTCTTGACCTGCCCTACCTGTCTATCTTCTTTCCCACATTCCCAAGCGAACGATTACAGTTACCCCTACCTGCATCCACATTGCTTTCCCAGCTACCTTCCCCAGCTCTACTCCCAACTCCCCTATTTATCTCTCAGCCTTTTTCCCCCTCCACATTTCTGATGAAGAGCTTACACCCGAAATGTCAACTCTCCTGCATCTTGGATGCTGCCTGACCTGCTTTGCTTTCTCAGTACCACACTTTTTGACTTATTTTATATCCAGGTTGCTATTCTCTTATGTGGTGGGGAGAAAGTTAGTAACATTCACATTATAGAAGAGAAGGTGCTAGAGCCACATTACAGAAGAAGAGGTGTTCAAAGTCTTAAATGCATTAATGTAGATAAATCCCCAGGACCTGATGAAGTGTATCCCAGGACTTTGTAGGGGCCTGGGGAGGAATTTGTGGGATCCCAGCAGAAATATTTGTATCATTGACAGCCACGGGTGAAGTGCCTGAAGATTGGAGGGTGGCTAATGTTGTGCCATTATTTAAGAAAGGCTGCATGGAAGGGCTTGGGAACTACAGATTGCTGAGCCGAACATCTGTGATGGGTAAGTTGTTAGGGGAGTCTGAGAAACAGGGTCTGCAGGCATTTGGAGAGCCAAGAACTCATTGGGGATAGTTAACATGGCTTTGTGCTTGGGAAATCATGTCACACAAATTTGATTAGGTTTTTGACCAAGAAAGTAGATGAGGGTAGTACAGTTATCTACATGGACTTTAGCAAGGCTTTGACAAGGTACTGAAGGTAGGTTGTTGAGTAAGGTTAAATCTCATGGGATCCAGGGACAGGCAGCCAATTGGATGCAAAATTGGCTTGAAGGCAGAAGACAGAGAGCATTTGTAGAGGGTTGCTGTTCAGATTGGGTGCCTGTGACCTGTGGAGTGCTATGGGGATCAGTGTTGGGTCCACTGTTGTTTGTCATTTATATAAATGATCTGGATGAGAATTTCAGATGTATGGTTAGTAAGTTTGTGGATGACACCAAATTGGTGGTCTCGTGGGCAGTGAATAATGTTATCTGGGAATACAACGAGATCTTGGTCAACTGGGCCAGCGGTCTGAGAAATAGCAGACAGAGTTTAATTTAGATAAATATAAGGTATTGCATTTTGGTAGGTCAAACCAGGGCAGGAATTACACAGTCAGTGATGGGGCCTGGGGAGTGTTATAGAACAAAGAAATCCAGAGGTACAGCTTCACAGGTCCTTGAAAGAGGAGTCACGGGTAAACAGGGTGGGGAAGAAGACTTTTGGCATAACTACTTTCATTGATCAAAATATTGCATACAGGAGTTGGGATGTTCTCTTGCAGCTATACAAGATATTGGTGAGGCCACATTTGGAGTACTGCATGGTTGACCTACTGTAGAAAGCATATTATTAAACTAGAAAAAAATCAGAAAAGAATTACTAGGATGCTACCTGGATTAGTAGGTTTGAGTTATAAAGAGAGTCTAGTTATGCTGGGACTTTTTTCCCTTGAGCATAAGAAACTGACAGGTGATCTTATAGAGGTCTATAAAATCACAAGAGACATAGATAAGATAGCTAGTCAACATTTATTCCTCATGGTCTAAAACTAGAGGGCATAGGTTTAAGGTGAGAGAGGAGAGATACAAAAAGGTCCAGAGGGATAGTTTTTTTTTCTCTGGGTTGTGAGTGGCTGCAATGGGCTTCCAGATTGGGGTGGAAATGAGTAAAATTTTGACATTTAACGAACAATGGTACAGGTAAATGTATAGCATATAAATGAAGGGATATGGACCAAATTCAGGCAAATAGGACTAATTTGATCATGAAAACTGGACAGTGTGCAGACAAGTTGGAATGAAGGACCTGTTTCCATGCTATAAAACTCTATGACTCTATGAATCTAATTCCTGATATGGAAATTAGAGTGGGTATCCAACTGCTTCACCTTACCATGTACTCCTTTGGATTTCAATCTTAGTCTGCAGACCCCAGTATCTCAGGGCATACTCCATGAGTAGTAACCTCCTGAACCACCAATAATGTAGGTTGACATCTGTCACGCAACAATCTCAACACATCATTATGTCTCTGACTCATTTAAAGCACAGTTATCCACTTCAAAGCTGCATTATGGAGTGATCTAATAGCTTCTATTGCTCTTCTTTATGTTCATGGACAGGCACCAATATAATGGATTGGTGCAGAGGCTTCTCAGGGCTCTTAGCTTGCTCCCTTCCTCTGTGCCCACCTTTCCTTGCCTATTGCACAATACAAACACACTGTGTTTTTGCCTTCGCTTTCCCCTTAGCAGAAAAGCAAGCCAGCAAGCTTGATTTGTTTACCAATGGTGATTAGCCAAGAGGGCAGACATGTTGCTTTAAGCATCTTGCAATGTCAATGTCGCACACAGCAGTTTATGGGGCAAACACAGCACATGTACTTCAAACTGATGAACCTGTTTGAAGGTCTAAGCGAAGTCATCCTCGGTCAAGTCCAGGGAGAATGACGTTAGTCAGACATCAGTCTTAGGCAGTCAGGGTCAGTGGTCCCATACCTTTGCATCTGAAGAGTGGCACTGTCAGTTTTTCAGGTTCAGTGCAACCAGAGAGAAAAGAAGAGATTAATCAGTTATGGATCACACAGAATTCAGTCAAGGGTCCGGTCACTCATCAGTCATAGAGTCATAGAATCATAGAGTTGTACAGCACAGAAACAGACCTTTCAGTCCAACTCATCCTTGCTAAATTAATCCAGACATCCCAATCTGATGAGTCCCATTTGCCAGCATTTAGCCCACATCCCTCTAATCCTTTCCTATTCAAGTAACCATCCAGATGCCTTTTAAATGTTGTTATTATACTAGCCTCCAGCACTTCTTCTGGCAGCTCAGCTCATACGCACATCACTCTCTGCGTGAAAAAGTTGCCCGTTAGGTCCCTTTTATATCTTTCCCCTCTCACCTTAAACCTGTGCCATCTAATTTTGGACTCCCCTACCCTGGAGGAAAGACCTTGTCTATTCATCCTATCCATGCCCGTCTGTAAGGTCACCCCTCAGCCTCTGATACACCAGGGAAAACAACCCCGGCCTATTCACTTCTCCCTTTAGATCAAACTCTTCAACCCCAGCAACATCCTTGTGGACCCTTCCAAGTTTAACAATATCTTTCCTGCATTAGGGAGACCTGAATTAAATGCAGTATTCAAAAATTATCCTTCCCGTATAACCGCAACGTTACATCCCAACTCCTATACTCAAGCAAGTATACCAAATACCTTCTTCACTATTTTGTCTACCTGTGACTCCACTTTCAAGGAAATATGAGCCTGCATCCCAATCTCTTTGTTCAGCAACACTCCCCAGGATCCTCCCACTAAGCGTATAATCCCTGCCCTAGTTTGCCTTACCAAAATGCAGCACCTCACATTTATCTAAATTAATTCCATCTGTCTCCACTTCTCAAACCATCTGCCCATCTGATCAAGAAGTCGTTGTACTCTGAGATAACCTTCCTCACTGACCACTACACCTCCAAATTTGGCGCCGTCTGCATGAGTGAAGGCCTGAACAATGTCCTGATCAATGATGAGGTGATATGGCATGCTGGACATTAGGGAAAACAAGAGTTTAAAAATGGGATTGCTCGCACAATGGTTGGTCTACGTGGTTTGATTCTTGTAACTGCAGTCACTATGACAGTCAATCAAACAGGCAATGATATAAAGTGGCAATACATTTATAAACGTGATGATCTATGTGTAATGAAGTGTCACCCATATTACTGATATGCTTATTTATTTTTTCATATTCCTCTTGCTATTTGTTTTGTGAATAGCTACTCATGGCTGACAGCAATTGTCTGATGCACTGCTGGGGTTTTAATATGGCACCAATGGTGGAATCCCAGAAGTGGTGAGTACTGCCAGTCATGAGCACAAGACAGCATGAGAGTGGTGCCATAAAAGTGGGGCACATACATCATGAGGGGTGAGCAGCAGAGAATTGCATGAGATAACTCGTTAGAGATAACCTCCATGAAATTTCCTGAAATTGATACTTAGCCAGTGTTTGATAAAATTTAGCCTTGTGTTCTCCTACTAAATCTTTTCTTCCTATTTTATGATCGGTGATACATGTAAAATAATTGCCAAAAGCTCTTGCAATTTTGTCAAAAGTATTAGTCTTTAGCCTTACATTCTGTCCTCTTAACACTGCCACTGGGCAACAGAATAAATAAATATATTCACTTGAACTTCTCTGAGCTTCTTATATAGTTCTGAAGCAATTCTGTATCTCATAAATTATTGCTTCTTTACTGTCCAGATAAATTTTTGTCTGAAATATCTCTTGCTTGGAATGTAATGTCATTCTCCATTGCAATTACTGCACTTATTTCAATGATTTCAATGAAATCTGTTGCAGGATTATTTTAAATAGTTTTTTTCTTGATGTAACTGTTTTTGCTGTTTGGTGTTTTAAATTGTGCAATTACTTCAAATGCATTAAATATTGAGTCTTCTTCAAAAAGTTATTTTCATATTATAACTTGTTTTAATTGTAGGATAATGAAGACAATTTACTAATCAAACTTTGAAATCAAGAAATTGTTTTATTTAGACAAACTGATACACAGGTGAACCATCAGGGATGATTCTTCATACTTATTTTAATCCAACCAGGTTGAACATCTTATGACTCACCTTGTGCAGGTCCCCCATGAACCCAAGTCTTCTACTCCAACTGTAAGGACAAAACACAAAAAAAGGACTACAAATGCTAGAAATCAGAAACCAAAACAAAAATTGCTGGAAATACTCAACAGGTCTGGCAGCATCTGTGGAAAGACAGCAGATTTAAAATTCAGGTCCAGAGGCCCTCCTTCAAAATAGATTGTAGCTGGAAAAAAGTCAGTACATCTGGTTAAAATGGGATGGGAGTTGAGGTAAGAGTAAGCGATAGGTAAAGATGGAGACGGCACGGTGTGGGCGGCACGGTGGCACAGTGGTTAGCACTGGTGCCTCACAGCGCCTGAGACCCGGGTTCAATTCCCGACTCAGGCGACTGACTGTGTGGAGTTTGCACGTTCTCCCCGTGTCTGCGTGGGTTTCCTCCGGGTGCTCTGGTTTCCTCCCACAGTCCAAAGATGTGCGGGTCAGGTGAATTGGCCATACTAAATTGCCCGTAGTGTTAGGTAAGGGGTAAATGTAGGGGTATGGGTGGGTTGCGCTTCGGCGGGTCGGTGTGGACTTGTTGGGCCGAAGGGCCTGTTTCTACACTGTAAGTAATCTAATCTAAAACTAGAGAGAGAGAGAAAAACAATCGAGTAGAGAAAAGAGTGGGTAAAGATCACCCTGGGGAATAAAGAGATGTTAATGGATTCATAAATGACTGACAATGGGTTGAGTGTGGTAGCAGGAGACAGTGAAATCTGCAGATGCTGGAGATCAGAGTTGAGAGTGTGTTGCTGGAAAAGCACAGCAGGTCAAGCAGCATCCAAGAAGCAGGAAAATCAATGTTTTGGGCTGGAACCCTTCATCAGGAATTCCTGATTTCCGGATTAAGGGCTCCAGCTTGACACATCAATTTTCCTGCTCCTCGGATGTTGCCTGACCTGCTGTGCTTTTCCAGCAACACACTCTCAACTGTGTGTGCTAGCAGCCTATGTGATGAGAAGACCTAGTTTGTTAGGGTTGGGATAAAGACACGGGAGAAAGTGCTCAAGCTGTAAAATTGTAGAACTCATATCGTGTCCAAAAGGCGCTTGGGTTCACATGCCACACCATGTCATCATACATACAGACTACAAACAACTCATTGACAGCCACTAATGAACCCATTCACAGCTATTTATTCCCCCAAGCTGACCTTTACCTGTTCTTTTCTCTGCTCACCTATTTTCTCTATCTTCACCTTTCTCTTACTCCTCCCCCTCCCCTTGCCCCATCTTCAACGTATCTGCCAACCTTTTCCTAGCGACAATCAGTTCTGAAGAAATGTCTCTGGACTCAAACGTTAACTCTGTTTCTCTCTCTACAGATGCTGCCAGACACACTGAATTTCACCAGCAATTTCTGTTTTTGTATAAGGACACTATCACTGTACCAGAAGATCCTCATACCGTACTCTATATCCTGATGGATGGAGCATATCTCATGATATCAGTTAACCCTGTCAGTCATTAATTACCTTGTACTACAGACTGTATCATTTTTGCCTTGGAACATTAAAGGCTGTTTAAATATTGTTCATTTTAAAACTGCAGATATATTATTTTGGGCCTGCACACATTGTTGGGACAGAAAAGATTCCTCCAAGCTGTGTTGAGGTCAAAACTGGAATATTCTGTGCAGTTCTGGCCATCACGTTAAAGGAAGAATGGAATTCCTCTGGAGAGGGTGCAGAGGAGATTCACTAGAATGTTTTCAGCACTGGAGAACTGTAGCTACAAGGATAGATTGGATAGGTTGGTGTTGTTTACCTTGGAGCAGAGAAAGCTGAGGAATGATATAATTAAGTTACGCAAAATTGTGAAGGGTAGAGATAAAGTAGACAGGAGGAATTTGTTCCCCTTCCAGTTAAAAACCAGGGCTTATATGTGACGCTGCTACTCTTTTAACAAGGTTATGTTGTCCTTTTTTTTACAAAAGACAGTTTCCAAGATGTCTGAGTTTATATACTTGAAATAGCTTTTAAGTTTAAAAAATCTTGTAGAATGAAAGGGGAGTGGCCAGTTCTCCCAGCTCAGCTTTTCTCTGATTTGATTTGGTTTAGGTTTGGTTCTTTAGCAGTTGGGCTGTTCAGATCATCTGGTCAGTTGTTAGCTCGGGATCCAAAAGGAACAGTTACACGGAAGAAGGTGTTCTATGCTGAATCTCTCTGCCATCTCTTTCTCTTTCCTGTAAGACCTTGTATTTGATTTTACCTTTTCTTGCCAAGGAGTATTTATAGGGACTGTTGCAGGAATTTGGAACAGCATCATTAAGTTGGGATAGTCTATTGGGTTTTAAGATAGGTTAAGCTATTCTGTATCCTGTTCTCTTTTGTTTGTGTTTCATTTGGTACCCTGTAAATAAATTCTGTTTTGTTTAAAACGAGGAGTTATGACCAACTGCATCACTCCTGGAATATCCACTTCCATCTGCTCAGAACAACTAGAAAAGTTAGGGGCTGGATGATCTTCTTGAAATGTTTTGAGGGGGTCCGGCCCGGTCCATAAAACATAGATTCAAGCTAAGTGGCAAGCAGATTATAGAAGGTGAGAGGAAAATCTTTTTTGTGTAGGTGGTGGTGGGTGGAATTCATTGTCTGAGGTGGTGGTGGAAGCAGAGACCCTAAACTTAAAAGTATCTGGATTTGCATATTAAGTGCTGTAAGATGCAGGGCTATGGACCGTGTGCAGGAAGATGGGATTAGAAAGGGCATCTAGGTGTCTTTGTATCAGCATGGACAGAGTGTGTCGAATGACTCCCTCTGTGTTATATTTCCATGGTTCTGAGCATGGTATTTAAACAGCAAAGTCTTAAAATGGAGAAAGTGACATTAATGTAAATAAAACTACACTAAAACAAAACTTAAACAAAAATGAAAAGCATTCTAATCTTGAAAAATCTAATCACTAATTTTTGTTTTGTTAAGTAGATCTCAAACTGGTTCAGCAATCAACCTGCAAAAAAAAATTACTTCATTTGCATCAATGGGCTTACTACTGTGCTTATGTAATTATCAAAGTGCAGGCAGAAAATTCTGTTTAAAATAGGTCATTTTCAGAGTCTTATGACCAATCAAACATTTTCTGTTCCAACATGAATCTACTATGATGGTGAGTGAAATATTTACTAATTTTTTTAACTCTGTATCATCAATAGTCACAGGTGAGGTGCCGGAAGACTGGAGGTTGGCAAACGTGATGCCGCTGTTTAAGAAGGGCGGTAAAGACAAGCCAGGAAACTATAGACCAGTGAGCCTGACCTCAGTGGTGGGCAAGTTGTTGGAGGGAATCCTGAGGGACAGGATGTACATGTATTTGGAAAGGCAAGGACTGATTCGGGATATTCAACATGGCTTTGTGCGTGGGAAATCATGCCTCACAAACTTGATTGAATTTTTTGAACAAGTAGCAAAGAAGATTGATGAGGGCAGTAAATGTGATCTATATGGACTTCAGTAAGGCGTTCGACAAGGTTCCCCATGGGAGACTGATTAGCAAGGTTAGATCTCATGGAATACAGGGAGAACTAGCCATTTGGATACAGAACTGGCTCAAAGGTAGAAGACAGAGGATGGTGTTGGAGGGTTGTTTTTCAGAGTGGAGGCCTGTGAGCAGTGGAGTGCCACAAGGATCGGTGCTAGGTGCTCTACCTTTTGTCATTTGATAAATGATTTGGATGCGAGAATAAGAGGTACAGTTAGTAAGTTTGCAGATGACACCAAAACTGGAGGTGCAGTGGACAGCAAAGAGGGTTACCTCAGATTACAACTGGATCTTGACCAGATGGGCCAATGGGCTGAGAAGTGGCAGACAGAGTTTAATTCAGATAAATGTGAGGTGCTGCATTTTGGGAAAGCAAATCTTGGCAGGATTTATACACTTAATGGTAAGGTCTTAGGGAGTGTTGCTGAACAAAGAGACCTTGGAGTGCAGGTTCATAGCGCCTTGAAAGTGGAGTCGCAGGGAGATAGGATAGTGAAGAAGGTGTTTGGTATGCTTTCCTTTATTGATCAGAGTATTGAGTACAGGAGTTGGTAGGTCATGTTGCGGCTATACAGGACATTGGTTAGGCCACTGTTGGAATATTGCATGCAATTCTGGTCTCCTTCCTATCAGAAAGATGTTGTGAAACTTGAACGGGTTCAGAAAAGATTTACAAGGATGTTGCCAGGGTTGGAGGATTTAAGCCAAAGGAAGAGGCTGAACAGGCTGGGGCTGTTTTCCCTGGAGCGTCGGAGACTGAGGGGTGACCTTATGGAGGTTTACAAAATTATGAGGGGCATAGATAGGATAAATAGTCTTTTCCCTGAGTTCGGGGAGTCCAGAACTAGAGGACATAGGTTTAGGGTGAGAGGGAAAAGATATAAAAGAGACCTAAGGGGGCAACTTTTTCACGCGGAGGGTAGTACGTGTATGGAATGAGCTGCCAGAGGATGTGGTGGAGGCTGGTACAATTGCAACATTTAAAAAGTGTTTGGATGGGTATGTGAATAGAAAGGGCTTTGAGGGATATGTGCCAGGTGATGGCAGGTGGGACTAGATTTGGTTGGGATATCTGGTCGGCATGGATGGGTTGGACCAAAGGGTCTGTTTCCATGCTGTACATCTCTATAACTCTATAACTCAAACTGACATCAGGCTGCAAGCTTAATGACAAAACTAAATATCATCACTTTCAGAAACCCAGATAAAAGATTATTTCTAATAGTTTTTAAGCTATGTGGATTATTGCATTCTTGGTGAGTTTAAGAACCAGAACAAGAACAGGTCCTTTGAGCTTGATCGAACATTCAATAAGATCTATTGTCTCATCTACAGATTTCAGAGTACGGAGGCAGGGCAGAAAACAAAATTAAACTCGCAATCAAACGTGCTATTATTGAATGTTGGAGCAGCCTCCATATCCTTTGACTCCTCTGTAAATCAAAAGTCTGTCTAACCCAATCTTAAATATATTTCTTGTCATAACCTTCACTGCTCTCTGAACTAGTGGATTCCAAAGATTTATGACACTCTGAGAGAAGAAATTCCTTTTCATGTCTATCTTAAAAGGGAAACCCCAGTTTTTGTTTCTGTTGTGCAATTTCATCAATGGAATGTGAATGCCATTGGAAAGGCTAGTATTTGTTGTCATTCCATAGCTGTCCTTAAACGGAGTGGGTTGACATATCATTTCAGTCAATCACATTCCCCTGGGTCTGGAGTCACATATATGGCAGGTCAGGTAAAGACAATAAATATATTTCTCTTAAGGTCATTTAGACAAACAATGAGTTTTTATAACAATCAGTGATGATTTCTTGGTATCATTACTGAGGTTAGCTTTCAGATTCCAGATCTTGATCACTTGAGTTTAACAATCTACCCTGGTGGAATTTGTATCTTCATCCCCAGATCATTAGCCTAAGTGTCTCTGAATTACTACACCGGTAACATAATCAGTACACCATTATCTTCTGGCTCTAGATCACCTTCTTCATCCCATCCAAGGGGAGACAGCCTTTCAGTATATATCCTGTCAAGCCACCTCAAAATCCTAAATGTTTCAACAAGATGATCTCCCATCTTCTAACCTGAATGAGTGTAGGTCCAACCTGTTCAAACTTTTCTCATAAGACAACCCTTCATTCCAGGAAACAACCTAATGAACCTCTGTGAACCGTCTTCAATGTAAGAATAAACCTCCTGAGATAAGAATACTCTGCACAGTACACCAGGTGTGATCTCACCAATGCATTGTACAGCTCTAACAATATTTCCTATTTTGATATTCCGATTCTCTTGCAATAGAAGTTGACATTTGGTTTTCTAAGTTCTTGCGGAACCTTTTTTATGGTTTGTGTGCAAGAACACACCAATCCCCTATTTTAAATCATTTTGCAGTGTGCCTCCAGTCTGCTTTTTCTCTCTTCCTACCTGTGGGAAAAGATCTGCGATCCTGCCTACCCACAGTAAGCCCACACAGAACATAGGAAAGAAAACCTGGCCAAACTATATCAGAAACAACCAGAATGCCTCAGCAGTGACCAAACAGGCTGACAAGTGAAACCAGACAATAACAATACCAGGTCAACACAGCTGTCCCAAAGCCCTGAGGGCAGTCTCATAACACAGCAATACCAAAGCCACACAAAGAACGAGTCATACGGAGAAGCACCACCAAGTACATCACTTCCAGGACAGGACAATCAAAGCACCTTAGTGTTTCAAGAGAGACATTCTCACCTACTTGCAAAGAGAACTGTAACCTCCTGATCCCATTGATACTGTCAGGATGTTGCATTGTATCGGCAATCAGGGCACTCTTCCAATATTTGTTTCTCAATTATCATCATTGTAACTGGATTACTCCATTTCCAAATACATTGAATCTTTCCCCATTTTAATTAACCTAAATACACCAGATTCCTATCAAACCTGGCTTCATCCTCAGCTTGAGGAAGAGAACCCTTGATCTGCCTGTAGAGACTGTCAGTTCTGTGTCAGCATTGTCAATTTCTCTTCCAGCGACATCGCTTGTAATAAACAGCTTGTCAATTTCACCTGATCTGGCTTGTGTGGACTCTACTTTAGTGGGCTAATTTCTCTGACACCACATGATTGAACAAACAAACAATTTTTCATATTGTCCAAACTTTGACGATTCCTTTACATGCCCTTTGAATCCTTTTCATTGTTATCCTATATTTGTATAGTCAGCAAATTTGGCTTTTCAACATTTAATCCTCCATCCAAATCATGTGTTTAAGTTGTAAATGCTGAGGTCTCAGCACTGATCCCTGTGGATTAATAGTTTGTTGATTATTTAGTTTAAAGTACCATGGTAATGGCATCATTTAATGAAGAAATGGGATCACATATCAAGTGAACGATGATTTTCCTTTGGTCCATTGTCTATTTAAGGGGCCATCACCTGTATATCTGGTTGAATCCACACAGTATGAAGAGAGTCAACTGGAACACTGGGAAAAGTAGGAGGCAGAGATCTGTAAGGCTGCATCCTATGAATAAGCCTAATATCAAGGAAAAGATCTATGTTTTGCTTTGTGCTTCAACATCGAGTTTGGATCCATTTAACATGAGGCACCCTACTACTCATTGATTGCCAATCTGAAAATCAATTGGACATAGAACATAGAACATAGAACGTTTCAGCGCAGTACAGGCCCTTTGGCCCTCAATGTTGCGCCGACATAATCTGATCATCCAAACCTGTGACCTTTTGTTATTGAAAGCAGTAAGTGTGACCTGAAAGCCACCTGCTCAAATACATGACGGACTTCATTTTTTAAACATATTGAAACTGAATGAAGGGAGTGTGATGGCATTATCAGTGTTTACTTTTATAGAATGTTCTCTCTGCCTTTTCTGTGACCTTTTGTTTGTTATGACTCCAAACCAACATATGAGCTAAATCTGTTTCCAAGTACACATTTATAATATGGTTTTATTTATACCATTGCTGGTTTAAAATGTTTATTTTGTCATTTTCTGCTTGTGACCTTTCTTATTGGTATCAATTTGTACTTAAAAGTCTCCTAAGGGACAATTTCTTGGAAACTGATGTTCCTCTTTTCCCACCATGAGCTTTTAACATACGTTCCTCTGAGCCTATCAGCACTCACACTGTTTCTTATGGGAAGAGCTCAGTCGAAGGGTAATACAAAAAGCATTGTTTTTGGAGGGTCAAAGTAGTCATACAATATAATAATCATTATGTTACAGCAACACTCTAGAACTGTTTCTTCATTATTACATTTATTTCCTTTCTGTCCATGGAAAACTCAATTTAGTTGTGAAGCAGGTGGCCTACTAGCAACCTCTTGCCAATGTTGCTCGAAGCCAATTGCTGGGAGCTGTGAGGAGTTGGCCAGTTGTTTTATACCTCCCTCTATGCAGGAATCAGGCACTTTATGTTACTGATACACTGCACCTTTATGTCACACCAACTGATGAATTCCTTTAATAATGCAGCAACAGAATAAGATTGATTTAAACGGAAAGCATAGGCAAAATTTAAACAGTGGCATGCTGTTCTCAACAGAAGAAGCAGACATGGTTGCCACTATCACTTTTGTATCTCAAGCCAGTGCCCACATGAGATATATGAAAATTTAAAAGGCTGATGGGCCTAACAAATTCATGAAAATGTTTGCTGGGAACAGTAACCTACTGTAAGGTGCTACTTCTACAGGCTGGCCATGCTATAAAAGAGTCTGATGTAAGGTTACATACCTGAACCACTGACTCTGGTACTGTCTATGTAATCTGCCATAACCAGCTGAGTACTTGCAGCTTGATTTCAAAATAAAGAGCTGCCTGGTCAAGCAGGAGGCTCCGCATTAAAGCCAAGACTCGACATACACCAGTGCTCATTTTTCTGCTTTGACAATATTTTTTAACGCTTCATTGCACTAAGCTGCCTTCAACCTCAATCTCCAGTCTCTGCCTCCCACCCCCTTCTCATTCAAATTGGACCCATCACATGCCCATAACTCCACAGGATCGAAGATGCCAAGCATTTTCCATTGCACACTTCCATGCCCGAACCCAATTTGAATGAAATTGCAAGACCCAAGATGAATGAGAAAACAAGAAAAGGAAAGATAGAAGGAATAATAAAAAAGCAAAAGCAAAAGCTATGTCCCTCATGATAATGTGTCTCCAATTTAGAATATTGGAGGTAGTTTGTAAGGTCTTTCTCCAAACAGTGAACCTCATCTATTAATGCACTTATTGAAGATTTCAGTACACAGTGGAGGTAATAGCATACTGATAATATTTCTAGACTAGTAGTCCAGAGGCTTAAGCTAATTACTAGGAACATTAGTTTGGATCAGACAGAACAATTTGAATTCAATAAAACCTCTGTTTAAAAAGCTCAACATTGTCATTTGTCATTAAAAAATCCATCTGATTCACTGATGTCCTTGACCAAATCTGCCGTTGCCAGAACCATGGCAATGTGATTGATTCCTAATTGCCTTCTGAAATGAGCCAGCAAGCCACTCAGTTCAGGGCAAATAGATGGGCAACAAATGATGGCCTTGCCAAAAGCACTTACATTCTATGCAAGAATAAATTGAAATACTTACTATTGAAGCTGAAAAGTCATGTATGCAGCTTATCTGAATTCTATTCATTCCGAGCAAATGCAATGCTATCTATTTACGATAAACAGTCAGACATTTTTTGCAAAACATACATGGTCAGAAATATACATGTATAGCGGATTACCATTGGAAAACTCCTCAGCCTGATTAAAAAGTTATAGAAACATTAACCAAGATCTCCTGTTGTATAATATCAACAGAAAACATGCAGTTTGATGGGATTTCCATCTGCAGAAAGATACTTGACAACCCCTGGATGATTATCGAGAAATAAATTTGGCAAGATGTCTGACAGAAGCAACTGGAGGGGATGGGAGGAATTCACTATGTGAGATGTGGGTTGCCCACAGACCGTATAGACTAGGATGAGGGAAACACTCAGAGAAATTGGGATCTTTGATTCAAAGTGCCTTATCTTAGATAATCACCTCTGCAGTCAATTGCATAAGCTTTGGCCCTTTCATTTTTAAGTACCTTCTCTGCATTCCTTCTCAAGTTTTGATATAAGGACTCTTGGTCGAATTCCACTTAGAAATTACACTATATGATACATTGCCATCATTTTTATAGCATGTGGGTATACCTTTCCGCATTTGAACAGCTGGAAACACTGCCACTGCTTCAATACTGGAAAAAAAATTTAGCTCCTGCCTGGACAAACATAAAATCAATACTGCTTCCATCACTTTCTGACGCAGTGTAACACAAGCAGAATATCTAGTATTTCTGATCTGACTTTTCTTCCTTATCCTCATTGGCAATCTTTACTTTGATTTCTTTTTATACTTATTTTATATTTTACCCACATTCCTAATTTTCTTTAACATTTACAGCTCAATAATTTTTCATGAGCTGAGACCTACATTGTTCAAAGCTTGCAGTTTAATGATCAAGAGATCATCTCAAGCTTTCACTGAAGATTAGACAAAGAAAAACAGAGCAAGACATTAAACATTTTGTTCACTGAAAGCGAAAGTGTCCAAAATAAGATAACTCAAAGCCAATGGTTGGAGTTTTCATAAAAAAAAGGTAAAAGAATAGCTGCAACCAACTCTAGTTTGTTGAAGAAAATGCAATCTACATTGGTGAAATGGGTTGTTATATGGTACACAAAATCCATCTGTGCCACTGAGCCTTCAGTCTTTGTGTGTCACTAGTAGGTACCAGGCACTTCGACGGGAATTGAAAAGAAAACTCTTAGTGAATAAAATGATTTTGAACCTCAACAAAAATAGATGCTGCAAATTAATCTGCATATAAGATGTTCAATTGATACTCTGTCAGCAGGGAAATGGCAAACAAACACTGCTTTAGTTGTCAAAAATATTGAGTCCAAAGGTTCATAATTGTCTATCTGGCAGCCGAAGACATGAAGCAACAGCAAATATAGCCAAATTGGAAAAATAACTGATAGAAAAGTAGGTCAAATGCAATTGCTTTCCTATGTAGAGCTGGTCACAATGTTGACAACTGCAAGTTTGCTACTCATGCCGCAAGCTGCTAACTTAAGTGTCACAAATTGCTTCAATTTATTCATGGCTGTGGCTCAGTTGGTAACATTTTCACCCTTGAGTCATGAGATTCTAGATGCCTACTCTAAGATCCAGCAAAATAAACCTCCAATGCAGGTCTGAGGGAGTACGGTGCTGGCAGGGATGTGATTTTTTTGGATAAGACTTTCAAAACAGCCCCCGACTAACTTTTCTAGTTGATGAAAAGTTGTAGAGCTAAAACATATTCAAAATGCAGCTTAATCCAGTTCTTTTTCTCAACCCTTCAGAATTCAAAGCTGATATTAAAATATATTCCCCCATTCGTTCCCCCCTCATCCATTGCCCTTGGGCCCACTAGGATCAAATGTCAGGCTCTCCTGCATATACAGCTTCCAGGCCCTTATCTCATTCTGTTTGATGTTCAAATACAATTGTAAGAACTAAGATTGAAAAGAAAATCATTTGAAAAGTATTATGAAAATGGCTCAAATTTTCCAATTTGGGTTGGAATGCCTATTTCTTGCTGGGAATCTTCATAGTCAAAGGAGTGTAGATAAGCCAAAGATTGCTTGCAGGCAGCACCAAAGTGGATTTGGCCTTGAGAGTCTTTTTCAGCAGCATGTACTGTATTGCATACTTTAAAGTTCCTAAAACCATCTTGACAGTTAGTGTGAAAAGGTAAATCTTAAAGAAAGTGAGATGATAGAATGGCAGATGGTTGAGGGAATGGAGAGTCAGTTGGATGAGGTATAAAGATGGTTATTGGGGCAGAGTATGAGGTCATTGAGGTGGTTGGGTATCAGGTGGCTGTGCAGGTACGGTGCAAGGAAGGTGAGCGTGACAGCCAACTGGGTGAGGTTTTAAGAAAAATTGGGGATGCTGCATCATGAGGGGTGGGGAGTTAAGGGCTTTTGGGCAGGTCCAGATGGGGCAAAGGGGTGTCAGGTCAGGGTAAGAGTTTAGTGCCAGATGTTGTTGAGTCCATGGGTTAGTCTGGCTGTGGGGAGGTACAATTGTGAAGGGTTCACATATCAGATAAGGATATTGGGATTGAATCAGATTCTGGGTTGTTTGAAGGGAGGACATTGATTCTGAGAGGAGTTGGGTCAGTGAGTGTCATGTCTGAGGACATTGGGGGGAGTGTGGGTGGGGCAGGGTGGTCTTTGGGTCCAGGAAGGTCAGGGGAAAGTAGTGAATCATCAAGTGGGCGTCAAATCCAGGGGATTGCATTTTAGATTTGTCAGGGATGACTGCCTGTGTAGGATCAGGGGAGTAATTGGGATGTTGTGCAAAGAGGGAGCTGGGTGGGGGTGGGGGGAGGGGAAGGTGGGGCCAATTAATGAGTGGGGTGTTTAACTTTATAGTTAGTCAGGTGTTTGAGTAGGTTTTATATCTGCAAATCTTTCCTGACTAACTATTCAGGAAAATCAATTGGAACCCTGGAAAGATTCCATCTCAAATTGAGGTAATTCTCCCAAAATACAACCTCATTCATTAGTGCACAAAGTATGAGTTCTGGCCCAAATTATACAGCAAGTATATAATATTGATGCAGGATTATATGTATGAGAAACATGGCACTATTTTGAAGAATAGCAGAGTAGGCATCCAGGATGTCCTGGTCAATGTTTATATCTTGATTAACATCATAGGAGCTAACAATCACATTGCTGATTATCAGGATTTGCTGTGCACTATTTGGCTTCCCCATTTATTTAACTATTACAGCAGCTACATTTTAAAAGTTCTTCATTAGCTATATAGCATTTGAGATGTCTAATGGCCATAACAGTCACTGTTTAAATGCAAGTCTTTCTTCACTTCTTTTCCTTCAGTCATTACTATCCAACTTTTCTGATAATCATCTTTCCTACATTCTTCAAACCAGGAGTATTGATATTTGCATCATTCTTATTGAACACTTGAGAACGCATCAATTCCAGAATGATAATAAGTTCAATTATCATTTATATATTCTTCCTCCTCTCAACACATTACAAATGTTGCTATGGATGAAATATATAACCACTCAGTTTGTTTTATTGTTACGCATATTTTAATTACCTGCTAAAAAAATTTAAAGAACAAAATTAGATAGATCTTTCCCTATAGATCAAAGTAAAACCACTTTTTTATATAACTGTGATCCTATCATGAAACCCATGTCCATAAAAATCACATTGGTTACAACTTATGAATGTCAAAAACTCATCTATGTAAGTTGCCCTGACACTTCTAAAATTAACTCCCACTAACTCATCCAAGATGTTAGCTGCCAATTAAGCAATGTAATATATGGTGGCCTTTGGCAGAAATAAACATGCAAATAGTTTCAAGAAATATTGATTTGATTTATTGTTTTCAAATTTTCCTAAATACAGTGCATAGTTCTGCTTTACAAACTGTACAGACAGATTATAGAAAGTAACAACATTCAGATCATAGGGTGCTTAGATGGAGTGAGCCACACAGATTACAACTGCACAGGAGATGCACTAAAACCAATGTTAGCAAGATCAATATTTTTTTTTAAATTAGAGAGGTTCATTCAGCAGTCTAATAACAGCAAGGAAGAAGCTGTTCTTAAACCTGTTGGTATGTGTGTTCAAGCTTCTGTACCTTCTGCCTGATGGATGAGGTTGGAAAAGAGCTGAAAGATGGGAGGGGGTCTTTGATGATGTTGACAACTTTCCCATTGCAACAAGAAGTGTAAATGGTATCCATGCTTGAGACATTGATTTCTGTGATGGTCTGGGTTGTGCGCATAATCTTTTGTATTTTCTTACGATCCTAGGCACAGCATTTGCCATACCGAGCTGTTATGTCCTTGGATATTATGCTTTTGATGGTGCATCTGTAAAAGTTGGTTGGGGTCCTTATGAACACACCAAATTTCCTAAGCTACCTGAGGAAGAAGAGGCATTGTTGCAACTTATTGATGTGGGAGGTCAAGGACAGATTGTTGGTTATTGTCACTCCTAGGAATTGATGCTCTCGACCTTCTTCACCTCGATTCTGTTCATGCAGATAGAAGCATGTCCTCCTCCTTTCTTACTGAAGTCAATGATCAGTTATTTTGTTTTGTTGACATGGAGACAAAAAATGTTATCTTTGCAACATGATACAAGCATGCTATCTCCTTTCTGTATTCTGATTCATCTTTGTTTGATATCCAACCTGCCACAATGCTGTCGGCAGCAAACTTGTAGATGGCGTTCATGTGGAATTTGGCAACACAGTTGTGGGCATATATTACTGCAGAAAAGTAAAAATAAAATGATTTAGGCTGATTAACTATCGACAGGTCATTGAGCATTTTGACTTTTATCTCCATTTATCATAAATTAAATAATTTATATTAATAGAGATTATATTAGAGATCAGAGAGTGATACCAACAATGTTGATATAATGCCAATTCACCTACTTTAACATGATATTAAACATACCTGATATAATGAACAGCTAAAGTGGACAGCTTGCTTACATTTCTTCTTTGAGCATCAACAGTGAAAAAGAACACAAAGTTCTACCACTGATGTTCACATCAACAAAACTGTATAGCATTTAAGTGAAAAATCAATACTGCAATCTTTGGAAGTTCAAACTACTGAAAGAGGCAAATCTAAACAGGTAGAAAATGAATTCAACCTTTATACAGTCAACTGGCTTCCAAAGCTCACACTAAACAGGTAATTTTCTTTCTCTAGCCCAAAGCACTGAGGGTAGAATGATAAATTGTTCAGAGACAAGAACATTTTAGCCTAATATTGATTTTCTTCTTGCAGTTCTGCAACCAAACAGTGTCAAGCCAACAAATCTTTGGGTCTTCAATTTCTATTAACTGAAAGTGCTGCTACTTTTGAGACTGAGCCGTTGATGGAAAAAATGCATGACAGTATTGATTACTGAAAGAAAGGCAATGAGGTACTGTGGATTTTACATTATAGTTAAAAAACACATACTTAATTCACATGGTAATTATACACAGTAGAGAGCTAACACAGAGTAAGTTAATTGGCAAAAGTGACAGTGATGATTCTTGAAGAATTTCTTTTCAAGGTGGCAAGTCAATACAATATACGACAGAGAGGTCACAGGAAGCAGATTCAATCTTAATGTGTGAAAAGGAAATTGGAGAACTCCTGAACGGGAGAAAGAATTATAGGGAAAGAGAAGAAAAGTGCAACTAATTGGGTGGCTTATGCATAATTCCTGGTCGGTGCAGTATTCTCTTCCCTTCCTGGACTGCTCAGACAGCACCGCCATCTCCTGTAACGATGGGCTGAATCATTTCCTTCAGTGCCACATAATGAATACAGACTGTCAATTAAGAATGCACAGTAAATGTTGGTTTACCTCTTATACCCACAACTTATGAATAAATGTTTTTAAAAGATATATGTTTTAAAAGGATTGGGGTCTTTTGCAAGAAAAAAAGGTTAAATAGGAGATTGCAAGAAATACAAGCTAATAAATGGAGGAAAAGCTTAGATGTAAAAGTTAGTATAAATAAAACTTTTTAAAACGTTGGAAGGGAAGAGAATGCTACATCACCCAGGAATTATGCCTTTACCACTATTGGCAAAGGGAAGGATAACAGATGTAAAGTAATTAATCCAGAACAGAGATTTCTTTTGTAAAAATGAGTAAAACCAAAAGGCATAACACATTAGGGAGTCTGACTTAAGTAAATTGTTTATATAAATTCAAGGAGTAGTCTATATACACTTAGACAGCACAAGCGCTCTGTTGCTGCTGTCTTCAGTCTTTTCATCATGATGTGATTCACTACATCATTGCAGACATATTATTTTTGATATATTCAAAAGTTAACCTTTTGCTTGCCATCTGCCTAAGTTTGTTGTCATTATACAATATTTATATGTTTCTACAATCTTCCCCCAAAATTTGTTTCACAGGGATAACTGTTGTAATGGTTTCACCAATCTCCTTAATTTTGTTTGATGGTCTCTAGGAAGTGATTGAGGATCAGTATTCTTTAAGATTCCATTTACGCCCTAAAAATCACTATGAAACTTGACAGAAAAATTCAACACTTTTGTCCTGCTTTCTACTCAAACATTTGGATAGCTTGTTCATCCTAAAAATGGTTTTCTTCTCATCAATATTAATACTAGTGCTCTCAGTTGCTGAATCTTCTCTATGCCTCTGCCTTCCCATTGTTAGTTGCTGACCTGTTATTGCCTCTGCATCTTAGAGCTCTGTCAAGCTATAGGTCTTGTAATTGAAGGTGTAGTGATGCAGTGCTCAATACTCTTCTTTGAATCCTCTCACTCGTGATCAGCTGAAGTGACACTTGGCAGTTGTGCGTGCTTGAGAGAGCAGGGAGTTAGGTCAGTAGAGAGATCATATGTGCAATGAAAATACCATCAGAATGGACATACAGCTTCACATCTCTGAGGGAGTACTGAGCAGAATCGCCTCTCAGAAATATAGCGCTCCCTTCTTTCGTAAGAAATGTCTATCTGCTTGAGGTTGACACTTCCACAAAAGTCTGGCCCCTCGTTCATATGAGCTGTCCTTCCGTTCTGGGGTTAAAATATTTTGTACTCAAGACAGACTGTTCTAAAATGGCCACATAGGATGAGCACTCAATATTTTTGGCAGGAGAACTTTGTGCCATTACAGCCCCTTCCTGCAGCAGCAAGAACACAAAGTAACACAGCAGTTCAGGCAGCATCCGAGGAGCAGCAAAATCGACATTTCAGGCAAAAGCCCTTCATCAGGAATAAAGGCAGAGAGCCTGAAGCGTGGAGAGATAAGCTAAAGGAGGGTGGGGGTGGGGAGAAAGTAGCATGGAGTACAATAGGTGAGTGGGGGAAGGGATGAAGGTGATAGATCAGGGAGATGGGGATTCAAGATGGCGGCGATCCAGCAAGTCTGAGTCTACAGTGCTCCTCCCAAGACTTGGGCAAAGTGGGTCACCCACCCCCACCACACTCACCAAATCATCTAAAATAGCTTTTATTTAATATAATTAGTTGTTTGGTAGTATTAGTATTAAATTTAAATAATCTAATCTCTTAGGAAAAATGACTAAAGGGAGGAGAGCCCACAGCTCTCAGCAAGCAGGAACCCCTCCCCCACCCTCTTCAGCTGCAGCTGAGGCGTCCACAGCCGCCCCGGGGGACTTACCGAGCTGCAGAAGCACGGCTGAGACATCCAGGAACTCGAGCGCCGAGTCGGAGGGGCGGAGTTAAAGGCCGCGACCTCAGAGACTGCAGCTCAATCGGCCGCGGATCAGGTCCGGACTCTCGAACAGCGAGTCCGGACCTTAGAGAATTACATCGATGACCTCGATAATCGAGGTCGCAGAAAAAATATTCGTTTGCTGGGCCTTCCCGAACGGGAAGAGAAAGGCCAGCTCACAGCATTCCTGGAACAGTGGCTGCCACAACTTTTGGATCTGGAGGCTGGATCAGGCCTGGTGTGGGTAGAATGGGCCTACCAGGTCGCAATACACGGGCCTGGCTCGAACCAGCGCCCACGCCCGGTCCTGTTCCGGCTGCAGAGCTATAGGGAGAGGCAGATACTCCTAGATGCCTCTAGAAATCGGGGAAAAGATCCCCAAGCCATGATCTATAAAGGATCCAAGATCATGTTATTTCAGGACTTCTCCCCGGCTCTGGCTCGAAGGAGGAAGGCGTTCGATGAGGTAAAGAAGTGTTTAAGGGACTTAAATATTCAATACTCCTTACGCTACCCAGCGACGTTATGTTTTAACCATGAAGGATCTGGGTATAATTTCAGATCTCCAGAAAAGGCTAAGGAATTTTTGGACTCTCTTAAATAAATCGTAAGAGACAATGTATGTTGGCTTGCCTTTTCCCCACTCCGATTTATATCCCCCCCCCCTTTTCTTTTTCTTATCTTACTGTTTATTATTATCTTGAGGGGGGGAGAGGGAATTATTTATTTGCTCTCCATTTAACGATTTTCTCCCCCCCCCTTAGGGTTCTTTTATTTTATTATTATACGTATGTATGTGTGTATGTATATATATGCATGTATGCATGTATGTATATATATGTATATATATATAAGCCGGGGGGTTTAGTTAATGTTGGTGGGGAGAGGTGGTTACCTTATTCTATTTTACTTTTGTCTCTAGGAGCGGGGTTATTTTCCCTTGCTATTTTATATTATTATATTTAATTATAATTTGTTGAAGTTGTAATTTTATAGTTATATATGTTTATACATGGTATTGATACTACCAAATATACTCAGGTGTGGGTGGGGGTAGGGTGCTCACTGTTAACTCTAGCTCTGTATTATATCTGAATTCTCCTCATCCTATTAAGGACCGCCTGGGTCAAGGGTGGGGCACTGGTTGGGAGAGGATCTGATGGGCCGTTGGAAAAGAAGTGATACCCCCTCGGAACAAGGGGGATAATCTCCATTCAAATATTTTTTTTATTATTTAGAAATAGTTTTCTTTTTATTATACTGTTATGAGTGTATTAGAGAACCTTTATTTTTGTAAATTCTATATGCTCTATGCTCGGGATGTTTTAGATAGGGTTTCCCCTCCCGAGGGGTCTCGGATTTACCCGGATGATTATGGTTGATCAGTCGGTTAAGTGGTGCACCTGGAATGTCAAATAGGAAGAGATTATTTTCTGTTCTCTCTTTCCATATAAGGAAAAATATTTTGGTAAACTGGGTGGCTGAAGGTTCCCCTGGATTTTCAAATTGGCACAGATTAATCATGGAATGTATTCCCCTTGACTTCCTTATAAATATGGTGCACCGAAAGACCGAATTATTTTATAAAATATGGCAGCCCTTTTACATAGATATTTTGGCTATCTTAACAAGGGCTTTTATTTATTTAATTGAGATTACAAACATGGCTGGTCCGGGGCCCCTTGGGAGAGGAATCCTGCACGAATACGGGTTTTGTTATATATGATGTTAACACACTCCGAGCAAGTATTTCAGTATCCAACTTCTATGTTAACCGTTGGGGTTTTTTTTTTCTCCCCCACTTTTTTTTTCTCTCATTTTCTCTTATTTGAAAGATGTAAGTGACTCAATTAGACACTCTGGCTAATTGTTGATTGATTAGTACTTAATTGAGTTTTGTTTTTTCTCTCTTGGTATTTTTCTTTTGTTAAATTTTGATTATTGTATATTTAAGATTTATTTATATATCAATGTTTGTACTTGAGAGTTTTGTTTATTTTTGTAAATTTGTTAAAATGTTAAATTTCTAATAAAAATATCTTTAAAAAAAAATCAGGGAGGAGGGTGGAGTGGATAGGTAGAAAAGAAGATAGGCAGGTAGGACAAGTCACGGGGACAGTGCTGAGCTGGAAGTTTGGAACTAGGGTGAGGCGGGGGAAGGGGAAACGAGGAAACTGTTGAAGTCCACATTGATGCCCTAGGGTTGAAGTGTTCCGAGGCAGAAGATGAGGCGTTCTTCCTCCAGGCTTCTGGTGGTGAGGGAGCGGCGGTGAAGGAGGCCTAGGACCTCCATGTCCTCGGCAGAGTGGGAGGGGGAGTTGAAATGTTGGGCCACAGGGTGGTGTGGTTGATTGGTGCAGGTGTCCCAGATATGTTCCCTAAAGCGATCTACTAGGAGGCGTCCAGTCTCCCCAATGTAGAGGAGACCGCATCGGGAGCAACGGATGCAATAAATGATATTAGTAGATGTGCAGGTAAAACTTTGATGGATGTGGAAGGCTCCTTTAGGGCCTTGGATAGAGGTGAGGGAGGAGGTGTGGGCACAGGTTTTGCAGTTCCTGCAGTGGCAGGGGAAAGTGCCAGGATGGGAGGGTGGGTTGTAGGGGGGCGTGGACCTGACCAGGTAGTCACTGAGGGAATGGTCTTTGCGGAAGGCGGAAAGGGGTGGGGAGGGAAATATATCCCTGGTGGTGGGGTCTTTTTGGAGGTGGCGGAAATGTCGGCGGATGATTTGGTTTATGTGAAGGTTTGTAGGGTGGAAGTTGAGCACCAGGAGCGTTCTGTCCTTGTTACTGTTGGAGGGGTGGGGTCTGAGGGTGGAGGTGCGGGATGTGGATGAGATGCGTTGGAGGGCACCTTTAACCACGTGGGAAGGGAAATTGCGGTGTCTAAAGAAGGAGTCATCTGGTGTGTTCTGTGGTGGAATGGTCCTCCTAGGAGCAGATACGGCGGAGGCGGAGGAATTGGGAATACGGGATGGCATTTTTGCAAGTGGTAGGATGGGAAGAGGTGTAATCCAGGTAGCTGTGGGAGTCGGTGGGTTTGTAAAAAAATGTCAGTGTCAAGTTAGTCGTCATTAATGGAGATGGAGAGGTCCAGGAAGGGGAGGGAGGTGTCAGAGATGGTCCAGGTAAATTTAAGGTCAGGGTGGACTGTGTTGATGAAGTTGATGAATTGCTCAACCTCCTCATGGGAGCATGAGGTAGCTCCAGTGTAGTCATCAATGTAGCAGAGGAGGAGGTGAGGAGTGGTGCAGGTGTAATTACGGAAGATCAACTGTTCTATGTAGCCAACAAAGAGAGAGGCATAGCTGGGGCCCATACTTGTGCCGATGGCTACCCCTTTGGTCTGGAGGAAGTGCGAGGATTCAAAGGAGAAATTGTTAAGTGTGAGGACCAGTTCGGCCAAACGAACGAGAGTGTTGGTGGAAGGGTACTGTTGGGGACATCGGGAGAGAAAAAAAACGGAGGGCTTGGAAGCCCTAGTCATGGCAGATGGAGGTGTAGAGGGATTGGATATCCATGGTGAAGCTGAGGCAATGGGGGCCGGGGAAACGGAAGTCTTGGAGGAAGTGGAGGACATAGGTGGTGTCTCGAATATATATGGGGAGTTCCTGGACTAGGGAGGATAGGACAGTGTCGAGGTAGGTACAAATGAGTTCAGTGGGGCAGGAGCATGCTGAGACAATGGGTCGGCCAGGGTGGTCAGGCTTGTGGATCTTGGGAAGGAGGTAGAACCGGGCAGTGCGGGGTTGCCGGACTATGAGGTTGGAAGCTGTGGGTGGGAGATCTCCTGAGGTGATGATGTTCTGTATGGTCTGGGAGATGATAGTTTGGTGATGGGGGGGTGGGGTCATGGTCAAGGGGGCAGTAGGAAGAGGTGTCCTCAAGTTGGCATTTGGCTTCAGTGGTGTAGAGGTCAGTGTGCCAGACTATCATGCACCCCCTTTATCTGCTGGCTTGATGGTGAGGTCAGGATTGGAGCAGAGGGATTGGAGGGCTGCGCGTTGTGAGGGTGAGAGGTTGGAGTGGGGGAGGCACCACCACCAGACGCCTGGAGGAAGAACGCCTCATCTTCTGCCTCGGAACACTTCAACCCTAGGGCATCAATGTGGACTTCAACAGTTTCCTCATTTCCCCTTCCCCCACCTCACCCTAGTTCCAAACTTCCAGCTCAGCACTGTCCCCGTGACTTGTCCTACCTGCCTATCTTCTTTTCCACCTATCCACTCCACCCTCCTCCCTGACCTATCACCTTCATCCCCTCCACCACTCACCTATTGTACTCCATGCTACTTTCTCCCCACCCCCACCCTCCTCTAGCTTATCTCTCCACTCTTCAGGCTCTCTGCCTTTATTCCTGATGAAGGGCTTTTGCCCGAAACGTCGATTTTGCTGCTCCTCGGATGCTGCCTGAACTGCTGTGCTCTTCCAGCACCACTAATCCAGAATCTGGTTTCCAGCATCTGCCATCATTGTTTTTACAAAGTAACACCGTCTGTCACCTTTCTTACTATTTTGCTGGATTCAGAAGAATCAGAACTCAAGAAATTTGGACATGTGTCGTCTGCTATTTAAAGATCCAACAGTCATTTACTACAGATCACTATTACATACAAGTTATAGACATTCATCTGTAAGTTAAAATTAAGCTATTTGGTTACAAAGAGTAGTACATTTTCACCAGCACATCTTGCTTCAAGTGGCCTGAGGTAAGATGGAATCTAAGACCTTTATACCATCGGGTCACTTGCTATAATGCAGTGATGATATCATGAACATGTCTCTTAAAGATACATTGGCATACTAACTGTGAGACATAACACAACATCCCCTGGTTTTCCAAAGACACAAAATTATCTCGAATAGATATAGATGGTTTTAGGCAACTACATATGATAATTTGATAATTATACAAACAGACAAAATGGAGTTTACAAGATTAACCATTCAAAATTTAATGTAATGCCTTGGAGGCTCGAAAACATGCTCTGATCTGGTCATCTGGAGAAGTAGATAATGTTCTTTGTTATATGTTTGACAAATTGGTTGTCTTGCTGCTGATTGCTGGCACTCAGCAACATCACACAATCACCATCAGCAGAGTTTTCTTCCTTATTCTTTCATGCATGATTGGTGTGTTGTTCATTGGTCTCAGCTGACTTCTGTTCATTCCTAATCTAGTACCGTGATCAGTCAGACCTTTGTATGGTCTCAGCTGGTTGCAAATTCTAAAACATTTGCTAATATCAAAGTTTGTATTTCTGACTCACTCTCACTGCCCAGTTCAAAATGTTGGTAGTTCTCTCCCTACTCATTAGTTATATGTCTCTCTTATTCTCTTCCATCTCTGAAGAAGATTATCTAGTGTCTCAGAATAGTTAGACAATTCATTGCTGGGTAAGATTGTTCTCACTTTTCTTCCAAATATAAGTTGTACTGAGAGTGATAACCCCTTCTTGAGTTTTTTTGCAAATAAAAACAGCAATGCTACCTGAAAATCTTGTTTTGTTGCTCAGTACTTTCCAATCATTGAGTTTTTAATAATTATCATACATTCTGCTATGCCATTTGAGCATGAATAGTGGGTAACAATGTGATACAGGTCATTTTCCACATAGTACCCATGTCTCTAATCCACTTGCCAGTCAACTGCAGACCAATATTAAATACTATCTGTTCTGGAATACTAAATAAATTGAAAATGCAGTGTCTGTGTTAGTTGCACTCATGTTGCTGAGGCATCAAGCAATGAAAAATTTGGGAAGTAATCCATCATAAGGATGTAATTTTACTTGAGTAGGTCAATTGCTATTTTCATCTAAGGAATGAATAGACTTCACGATATGTATGTAGAACCTCCTTCTGCTGCTGGGGTTAGCACGTTTGATAAACCTTACATACATTCATGCGTCATAGAGTCATAGAGATGTACAGCATGGAAACTGACCCTTCGGTCCAACCCATCCATGCCGACCAGATATCCCAACCCAATCTAGTCCCACCTGCCAGCACCCAGCCCATATCTCTCCAAACCCTTCCTATTCATATACCCATCCAGATGCCTTTTAAATATTGCAATTATGCAAGCCTCCACCACTTTCTCTGGCAGCTCATTCCATATACGTACCACCCACTGCATGAAAAAGTTGCCCCTTAGGTCTCTTTTATATATTTTCCTAAACCTATGTCCTCTAGTTCTGGACACCCCCTCCCACCCCCACACACACCTCAGAGAAAAGACTTGTCTATTTATCCTATCCATTCCCCTCATGATTTTTTAAACCACTATAAGATCACCCCTCAGCCTGCGATGCTCCAGGGAAAACAGCCTTAGCCTATTCAACCTCTCCTTATAGTTCAAATCCTCCAACCCTGGCAACATCCTTGTAAATCTTTTCTGAACCCTTTCAAGTTTCACAACATCCTCCTGGTAGGAAGGGGACCAGAATTGCCATTGAGTGTCTTGATTCATCCTTGGCCAGTGAAATAATTCATGGGCTAGACTGTCTTGTGTGTTCAATACCCATGCGTCTGTAGTGTAATATGGACATTTTATTTTACTTTCGTGCTTTCCATATTGGGAATTGTTTGTCCTTGAAACTGACTGGTCATGATATACCAAGTTCCCTTCTGTTTAGAGAAAGTGAACAAATGTTCTCAGGTATTTGTTTAGTACTGTCAGACCATCCCAGGAGAGTGATCTTTCATAATTCTTGTAGTTTCTCATCTTTGGTAATCGCTGTTCATTAGCTCTAACCAAAGTGTAATAACTTAATATTTAAAATATCTTCAAATTCAAATAACTTCATTCTATTATGTGTGGTTTGTTGCATGCCAGTGGGTGAAGTTTAAATTCATGAATTGTGACTACATCAATATCTGTACTTACTGGCAGACCTCCCACTAATAGACCATTGGTATCTACCAGTCAGAAAATTTAGGGAAGCCAAGATGAATTTGCATGTTGGCATCAAAGTGTGATCCTGTCAAAGCATAGAATTTGCGATCCATTAAATGTTGTGAGATGGTCTCTTCTAGTCTATACCATGGAGTATTACTTGCTAAGATACAAGTTTTCTGGTGTAATATGTTGGTAGCAGTTTTTGTGTTGATGTTAATTTGTAAGGTGTGTTATTCTGCCTTATCAAAACATGTTACTTTTGGGTGTAAATGATTTTTATCACTTTATGCTATTGATATGGTATATGAGGTTAACAATATCTTCTGAAATTTGCCTTTTACTTCCTTGACCCTGAACAACATTGAATTGTTTGCGTCAATGCATTGCTTAACACTTTCCTGCTGCTAGTGCAGTGGTGATGTATCCTCTTGTTCTTTTTTAATCAGAACTGCAAACACTCATTTTTTTCTAAAAGAGAGACGGTTCTTCTTACTTTAAAGAACTTGATATTAATCAGAAAAGAATGAATTTGTTCCTCTGACTGATCAATGTCCATCTTACAGAGTTGTACTCATGCTGCTGATTGTTCAGATTCGTTGATGACTAATGCTCTTGTCAGTTGATCTTCAATGAGGCTTACACATACTCAAGGCTGAGATTTTGGACTCTTTCTTCGGAAAAAAACATCAAGGTAAAAACAATGACTGCAGATGCTGGAAACCATATTCTGGATTAGTGGTGCTGGAAAAGCACAGCAGTTCAGGCAACATCCGAGGAGCAGTAAAATCAACATTTTGGGCACAAAACGTCGATTTTACTGCTCCTCGGATACTGCCTGAACCACTAATACAGAATCCGGAAAAAAACATCACACTAACCATGATATACATTTTGCCTCCAGCATGGAATCTTTCACTGATGTAGCAATGTTTATGCTATCCCTCAGAAAATAAGAAACTAGAGCATGGGTAACATAGTTAAAGAGATCCAACACCTTAATTGCAGGTCATTGATATGTACAAATATTAAATTTAAAGGCACAGCCATGCCTGGGCTCACATGAATCTTTTTGGCTACAAAGTGTAAAATGCTTCCATCAGCACAGCTTCATTCAAGTAGCCTGAGACTTTTATATCCTCAGGCCACTTACAATGATATGGCAATGATAACATGAGTCTTTCATTGAAAGGCATATTGACATACAAACTCTGAGACATAAAGACATTCTTCCACTGATTACTGAAATACGTATCAAAATTTCATCATACATTGCTGCATCTTAATTAACTCCCTGTCTTGCTTAAATGTCATCTGCATTGCTGGGATTTCATAGAATCAATTACTATCCTGATCCTTATGTGATTTGGCTGTTAACCCAGAAGAATTCCTCGCCTTCATTGGTCAGAACACCGAGTATAGGTTTTGGCACATCATATTGTGGCTGCACAGGACATTGATGAAGCCGCTATGTACAATTCTGGTCACCCTTCCATAAGACGGATGTTGCTAAACTTGAGGGGGTACAGAAAAGATTGACAGGGATGTTGCCAGCATTAGAGGGTCTGAATTATAGGGAGAGGCTGAACAGGCTGGGTTTTTCTTTTTACCCTGGACCATCGGAGGCTGAGGGGTGACATTATAGAGATTTGTAAAATCATGAGGGGGATAGATAAAGTGAACAGCTAGGATCTTTTTCCTAGGGTGAAGTAGGTTTAAGGTAAGAGGGGAACGATTTCAAAGGAACCTAACTGGTAGCTTTTTCACATAGAAGGTTGTGCTATATGGAAGAAGTTGCCAGAGGAAGTGGTGGAGGTTGGTACAATTACAACATTTAAATGGCATCTGGATGGGTATATGAATGGGAACTGTTCAGAGGGATGCACAGAACATAAAACATAGAACAGTACAGCACAGTACAGGCCCTTCAGCCATTGTGCTGATGTTGTGCCGATCTTTTATGCTAGATCAGACTAACCTACACACCATTCATTTTACTATCATCCATGTGCCTATCCAAGAGTTGCTAAAGTGTCCCTAATCCATCTGACTCTACTACCAATGCTGGCAGTGCATTCCATGCACCCACCACTCTCTGTATAAAGAATCTACCTCTGACATCTCCCCTAAACCTTACTCCAATCACCTTCAAATTATGCCTCCTTGTGATAGCCATTTCTGTCCTGGCCATCCACTCTATCTATGCCTCACACCATCTTGTACAGTTCTATCAAGTCTCCTTTCATCCTTCTTTGCTCCAATGAGAAAAGCCCCAGTTCCCTCAATCTTTCTTCATAAGACATGCCCTCCAGTCCAGGCAGCATCCTGGTAACCCTCCTCTGCACCCTTTCTAAAGCTTCCACATTCTTCCTACAATGAGGCAACCAGAACTGAACACAATATTCCAAGTGTGATCTAAACAGGGCTCTAAACAGCTGCAGAATAACCTTCAGGTTCATAAACTCAATCCCCCTGCTAATGAAAGCCAACAAACCATATGCCTTCCAAGCAGCCTATCAACTTGGGTGGCAACTTTGAGGGATCTATGTTCAAGGACCCCATGATCCCTCTGTTCCTCCACACTGCCAAGAACCTTCTCTTTTATCCTATATTCTGCATTCAAATTTGACCTTCCAAAGTGAATTACTTCACACTTTTTCCAGGTTGAATTCCATCTGCCACTTCCTAGCCAGGTTCTCCATCCTGTCAATGTCCCGTTGCAACCTACAACAGCTCTCCACACTAACTACCACTCCACCATCCTTTGTGTCATTGGCAAACTTACTAACCCACCTTTTCACTTCCTCATCCAAGTCATTTATAAAAATCACTGAGAGCAGAGGTCCAAGAACTGGTCTCTGCCGAACACTATCAGTCACCAAGCTCCAGGCTGAATACTTTCCATCTACCACTTCCCTTGGGTGGCATGATGGCTCAGTGGTTAGCACTACTGCCTCACAGCACCAGAGACCTGAGTTCGATTCCAGCCTTGGGTGACTGTCTATATGGACTTTGCACATTCTCCCTGTGTCTGTGTGGGTTTCCTTCGGGTGCTCTGGTTTCCTCCCACAATCCAACATATGCAGGTCAGGTGAATTGGCCATGTTAGTGTAGGGTCAAGATTAGAATGGTGTTGGAAAAGCTCAGTATCGGAGGAGCAGGAAAATCGACATTTTGGGCAAAAGCCCTTCATCAAGAATAATTCCTGATGAAGGGCTTTTGCCCGAAACATTGATTTTCCTGCTCCTCGGTTGCTGCCTGACCTACTGTGCTTTTCCAGCACAACTCTAATCTTGACTCTGATCTCTAGCATCTGCAGTCCTCACTTTTGCCATGTTAGTGTAGGTTATTAGTCAGGGGTAAATGTAAAGGAATGGGTCTGGATGGGTTACTCTTCGGAGGGTCGGTGTGGACTTGTTGGGCTGAAGGGACTGTTTCCACACTGTGGGGATTCTAATTCTAAGTCTAATTCTCTTGCTTCTATGAACCAGCCAATAATGTATTCAGACGGCCAGATTTCCCATGCCTCCTTACTTTCTGAATGAGCTTACCATGGGGAACCTTATCAAACACCTTGCTAAATTCCATGCAACCACATACACTGCTCTACCTTCATCAATGTAGTTTGACACATTCTCAAAGAATTCAATAAGATTTGTGAGGCATGACCTGCCCCTCACAAAGCCATGCTGACTATCTCTAATCAAACTATGGTTTTCCAAATAATCATAATTCCTGTCTCTCAGAATCCTCTCCAATACTTTACCCACCACAGACATGAGACTGACTGGTGAGGTAATTTCCAGGATTATACCTATCCTCTTTCTTGAACAAGGGAATTACATTTGCCACCCTCCAATCATCCAGCACTACTCTAGTGGACTGTGATGTTGATCGTCACATGGGCGCAACAATCTCTTCCCTCACTTTCTGTAGTAACCTTGGGTATATCTCATCTGACACAGGGGATTTATCTATCTTCAAGAATTTCAAAATTTTCAGCACATTCTCCTTCTTAACATCAACCTGTTCAAGTATATCAGTCTGTTTCATCCTGTCCTCAGAAACATCAAGTTCGCTCCCACAAGTGAATACTGAAGCAAAGTATTCATTGAAGTATCCATTCCTTACATCCTCTGACTCCAGGCGCAAGTTCCCTCCACTATCCCTGATCGTCCAACCCTCACTCTAACGATCCTCTTGCTCTTCACGTTAGTGTAGAATGGCTTAGCATTTTCCTTAATTCTATCCCCTAAATCTTTTTCATGTCCCTTTCTAGCTCTCCTAAGTCCATTCTTCAGTTCCTTCCTGGCTAAGTTGTAACCTTTGAAAGCCCTGTCTAATCCTTGCCTCCTCAACCTTAAGTAAGCTTCCATCTTTCTCTTGACTAGATGTTCCACATCCCTTGTCACCCAATTGCTCCCTGAACAACTTCCACTTTTTTGTTGTGCATTTCCCTGAGAACATTGGTTCCCAATTTATGTGCCCCAGTTCCTACCTAACAGCATTGTAATTCCGTCTCCCCTTATTAAATACTTTCCCACACCATCTGCTCCTTTCCCTCTTCATGAGTATAATAAAGGTCAAGGAGTTATGATCACTATCACCGAAATGCTCTCCCACTGAGAGATCTGACACCTGGCATGGTTCGTTGCCAAGCACCAAATCCAACATGGCCTTCTCCTTTAGTCGACCTATCCACATATTGAGTCAGGAACCCTTCCTGGACACACCTGACAAAAACTGCTCCATCCAAACTGGTAACTAAGGAGGTTCCAATCAGTATTAGGGAAGTTAAAGTCACCCATGACAACACCCTGTTACTTCTGCACCTTTCCAAATTCTGCCTCCCAATCTGCTCTTCCATGTCTCTATTGCTATTGAGGGGGTCTGTAGAAAGCTTCCAATAAAGTGATTGCTCCTGTCCTGTTTCTGACTTCCACCCATACCAACTGTGTAGACAAATCTTCCTCGACGATCTCTCTTTTTGCAGCTGTAATACTATCCCTGATTAGCAATGCCATTCCTCCATCTCTTTTACCTGCTCTCCCCCACCATTCCTTTTTTAACATCTAAACCCTGGAGCAAGCCAACAACTATTCCTGCCCCTGTGGTATCCAAGTGTCTGTAATGACCACAACATCATAGTTTCAAGTACTGTTCCATGCTCTAAGTTCATCACCCTTCTTCCTGATACTTCTTGCATTAAAATAGATACTTCTTGCATTAATATCACTTCAACCCATCATACTGACTGCATCTTTGTCCTATCAAGTGCTTATCCCTCCTCACAGGCTCTCTGTATGCTCTATTTGACTGTTCACTACCTACTCCATCATCTGATCCATAACTCTAGCCCCCACCCCCCTGCCAATCTAGTTTAAACCCTCCTGAAAAGCTCTAGCAAACCTCCCACCCAGAATATTGATGCCCCTCCAGTTCAGATGCAATCTGTCCTTCTCGTACAGATCTCACCTTTCCCAGAAGGTATTCCAAAGATCCACATTTCTGAAGCCCTTCCATGCTACACCACACAGGATATGAGCCAAGTGCTAGCAAATGGGACTAGGTCAGATGTAGATGTCTGGTCAGTGTGGATGATTTGGACCAAAGGGTCTGTTTCCGTGCTGTATGAATCTATGATTCTATGAATTAATGGCCTAGCCCAGTCATGTCACTTCTCAGATGTCTATATGTTCAAAAATCTGAAAACACTAGGGTCCGTTTCATGGCTTCTCCTTATTGCTTGCTTCCTGTGCTGTTTAGTCATTATTCACTTGTCTGCTGCTGCTTTCAGTCACTGCAAAATTCTTTTAGTGATTTTCCCACTGCTGCATGAATTGCTTTCAAAGACTTTCTCATTGCTTTGTCTTGCAGCTGGGTCTCCTACTTATTCGCACCATCTGTTATTGTGGAGCTCATCTCAGAGGTGCTTGGGTGCACTAGGTTACTTAAAAGGGCTGAGTGGAGTTTAAGGCATTTTTGAAGTAACTATATACACTTAGACTTACACATACTGTTATTGCTTTCTTTGGGGTCTGCCCAACATTATGTGATCTATTATATCATGACTGACTTACTTATTACATACATATTCAAGTGTGAAAACTTGAATGTACAAATTATGCATTTTGGATTAAACATTATTAAATGCTTGTTTCATAGAGCATAGCACATAGAACAGTAGAACACAGGAACTGCCCCTTGGCCCACCATTCTCCAGGGTACCTACTACCCTCTGCACGAAATGTTTGCATTACAAATCCACTTTAAACTTGCCCCTTTCACCTTCAACTGATGCCCCCAAGTATTTGATATTTCATCCCTTGGAAAAAGACTGACTATCCACCCTATTCTGAATGGTCCTGCCATTTACTGTATACTTTCCTTTTGCATTTTACTTCCTGAGATGCATTACCTCAAACTTTTTTTTTAGATTAGATTACTTACAGTCTGGAAACAGGCCCTTCGGCCCAACACATCCACCCAGACCCATTCCTCTACATTTACCCCCTCACCTTTCACTACGGGCAATATAGAATGGCCAATTCACATAACCTGCATATTTTTGGATTGTAGGAGGAAACCAGAGCATCCGGACGAAACCCATGCAGACATGGGGAGAATGTGCAAACTCCACACAGAGTCGCCTGAGGCGGGAATTGAACCCAGGTCTCTGACGCTGTGAGGCAGAGTGCTAACCACTGATGCTGTGAGGCAGCAGTGCCAACTACTGTGCCACCATGCCACCCCCTTGTCTGGATTAAATTTCGTCTGCCATTTTTCCACTCAACTTTCCAACTGATCTAAATCCTGCTGTAACCTTTGACAACCTTTCTCAGTATCCACAACTCCACCAATGTTCACACCATCTTCAAAAATATTAATCAGGCCACTGACATTTTCACTCAATTCATTTACATATACTACAAATAACTGATGTCCTAGCAGAACAGTTTCCTTGCAGAATACCACTGGTCTGACCTCCAGTGAGAAAAATACTCCTCAACAAGCACCCTCTGTCTTCCATGACCAAGCCAATTTTGTATCCAACTTACCACTCAACATGGATACCATATGACTCAATCTTCTTGACAAGTCCACCATGAGGGACCTTGTCAAATGCTTCAATGAAGTTCACATAGGCAACATCAACTGCCTTACCCTCATCAATCATCTTTTTCTCTTCCTCAAAAAACTTCCTCAAATCTGTGAGACAAGACCTCCCCCAACAAAGCCAAGATGACTATCTCTAATAAGACCATTCCTTCCAAATATGAGTAAATCCTACACCAAAGACTTCTCTCCAATAATATCCCAAACCCTGGCGTAAGGCTTACTGGCCTGTAATTTGTTGGATTATCGTTGTTTCAAGGTAGAAATGTGAATATTTAATCTAAAGGTGGTCTGGCCCTCTAAACTGATCCCATTTTCTTTTAAACAGGACACCTAAATTAAATGTTAGCAGGTACTTTGTTCCTACCAGATGTTAAACCACTGTATTACTTTCAATTGGTAGAGAGAATTTAATGGAAATTAATCTAGCCAGCATACCAAATAAATAGTATAGATCAAATGAACAATTGGTGATGAATCAGAGTAATCTACAGAGTTGTCTCTGCTTCCATTTTTCTGAACACTTCAAATCTAAACTGAAATTTTGAAGCAAAGCTGAAAAGGGAATAAAAATGAATGTTGTTGACATTTATTTTTAATGTGATATGTGAGACTTTGTGAGCCAGTAGAAGCTATCCGACCAATGAACTCTTTCACCTGAGACAAGAGGTCCCAGACAGATTGCTGTAGGCAAGAAAAATACTTCTTTTGCGTATTGACTACAGTTTCTTTTAAAGAAACTAATCAGATTGTGTGAGTGACACAGTGAGAATGAAGAAGATAGAATCGAATGTTTAGTTGATTGTTGCTTCAGTTACAAAAACCAGTAAGTTAAATAAGTTCTAGGGTACGAACCTGGGCATTGATTTTCTTAGTCATGCATATCCCTTTATATTTGGTATTTTCTGGTTTGTTCGCATTTCATTTTTTTAATGCATGAATACATTTTTCATCAGGAATTGCTTTAAGTACAAAATATTTAAGTCTTGGTATAAATAACAATAGAAAATGTTGGGAAAACTCAACAGGTCTGAGAGCATATGTGGAGAGAAACCAGAGTTAATGTTTTGTGTCCAGTGACCCTTCCACCGAACAGAACAGTTCACCTGCATTTTCACTTATGTTTTATACATTACTAGCATTGCTTCCCTGCTCCTGATTCATTTGGCCATGACTAAGCATGGCTTTTACTATCGTGATAAAATAAAGGTCGAAATAAATTGGGAGAATAGGTCTGTACATTCTAAATAACCTTGATATTACTACATCAATATTGCAAAACACAGTGATAACTAGCAAGCTGAAAACTCTAGGTTCTATGGGCTGGACTGGGATCAATCTGGGATCAGGAGCCCAATGGCCAAATCATATGCAGGTTCTTATTCTTCATTATGTCAACGTCAGCAACACAAATAATTTAGTAATGCATATTTTTTGGGAGGCAATTACAGAACCCAATTAGTAGTGCCAGGTCTGGCCTGGAGATGGAACCTAGTACCGAAGGCCCTTTGAAAAGGTGGCATTTGGATTGGGCTTATCATTTGTTGAGGAGAATCCCAGGGGGTGTTCCCAGTGTTGGCTGTGGCTGGCCTCCACAGCTGCTCCCAAAATTGTCATTGTCCTCTCCTAATGCTTTAAACTATGTTGTCACGGAGAGGTGAGAGACATTGTTCTTGGTATCAGAGAGAAGAAATTTGCCCAAAGACACAAAAAGGGCCTGATGGAAGTGGTTAAGAGGTCAGCAGTAGAGGAGTAAGGTCATTTCAAGTAAGGAAAGGATGCATTGTGAAATGAATCCAACAGATAGTTAGAGGCAGTTAAAATCAAATCTTTAGTTAAACATCAGGTGAAGAAATTTCTATTGCTAGTGATCTTATTTTTCTATTGTGATTCACTGGGCGATCTCCCAAGTTTCATGTGGAAAATTGTAATGTTTCCCCTTCTAAACTAAAAGCATTTGCAGTAGAGCTCACATCACTATGGAAAGTTATGGTATGCACAATTCTAATAAATGCATTTCTCCAAATAGCATTGTTCACTGATTTGTATTGACTAGTCTGTCCCATTACTCCTGTCAAGCCCATTATTGTTCCTGGTTTTCTTTCAGTCATTCCCTGAGTGAGTTCAATACCATTTTTCTTAACTATATTATACACTTCTCTTTGAATCTCTGAGAACTGATCTGACTTTAATCCTTTATAATCCTGTTTGCCTTTATTTGTATGTATAAAATTATTGGTTTAAAATTGTTGTTCTTTTCCAGATTATGCTGATGGATTTCATTTAATTCTTCACCCTCTGCCACTTTCTGACTTTATTTTCATTGCGTTCCTCAACCCCACACATTTCCAAATTTGAAGGTAGAATTAATTGGGGTACACTATGCTACTAACCAACTTAACTTTTCTTCAAGAAATTTCCAAATATTATTATTCTTTTAAGGCAAAATTCTCAATCTAAGCTTATTTAACAAATAACCTAAGGAAGAAAAGAAATCCATAAGAACTGCTTTTCTCTTTATCTGAAGATCTATTTAGCCCTTAGCGTCTTGTTATTAGCATACATAAATGCGGGACATTGCAGACTAACATATTGCATGCACAAAAAACTTTTGGCTACATGAGTTGACCAGTTTATATGATTGTTATAAGTTGAATAGCTCGCTAGGGTTAGGCTGACATCTCCAAGTGAAGGGTTGGGACATATCCACTCTGCGTAATTTAATAGCTTCATGTTAGCCTGGACACCTCTGTGCCTACAACGTAATTTTGTACACAATAGCAAATGTAACAGATGTAATACATGCCTAGTTCCTTATCTAATGAGATATAATGTAAGCATTGTTACGTTGGGTAAAATATCCTGCTAGAGGCAAAATCCACATCAGGAAGGGGGATCCTATTGACATAGGGGCCTGTGATGGAGGTAGTATGCATCACTAACTAGGAGCCTATAGGGGTAAACCTGCCAAACTGCACATTGGGCACATGCGTCAACCAAGACCTGTTCTATCACAACTGCAGCAGGCTAAGTCCTATATCTATCAGGCTGGTCCATGAGTGGGTGACCCACTAGTATCTCTCTGATAAAATCCTAGAGGTGTGGTTGCTAGTGGACCTGAGGTAGATGCAGCATCCTAAATTAAATGCTAACCTATCTTTTTTCTCTCTTTGAGCAGTCGGTAAAGTTCAGCCCAAGAATACATTCATGAACAATGGCGGAACAAAAAGAACAGAGAAGTTCTCCTGAGCAACATTTCTCCATCAATTACCACCACCAAAACATTTTAATCGCTTTAATTGCAGTTTATGGGATCACCTTGTCGACAGTTTATTACAACATCCTATGACACTGTGTGCATATTGTTTTTTAAAGGACGCAAATCTAATTGGGAGAGCAGAAAGTTGTTTGTTTATATCAGGTAATTACTGAAGGATGTCTTCTTATACCAAGAAGCATCTCATAGTAGAAACATTTATGATTCTATTTTATTAAGCACCAGCTATTTCCAATTTATGTATCTGATAATACTGTAAATACTGTTTTATAATAATTAGTGCCCAATCTCTTGTTCTTTCTATGAGTATTTTTTCCCCTCACCTCAATGTGTTGCCTTGAAAAGTTTGGATCAAAACTTATAATCCTTCTATTGTTAATAATAAAGAGGCAAAGGTCATCAAAATTGAAAAAGGACGTAGGTATAATAATTTCAAAGTTAAACAGAAATTAAACAAGAATAATGTCATTATTTTCATGTAATGACATGAAAATGTTTAATGACTCAATTTCTTGCAGGAGCATTAACATCTTTCTCTCCTTGTCAGAGCTTGCACTGATCATCTAATTAATCCATCTGAGATATCCCACAATTCTTGTCCAGCTGTAAATCCAATTTCTGTATTATGTTCTTCCCCAAGCAACTCCATTGTTTTACTCAGAACAAACTAGGTAATTCTGAGCAATACAAGAAATGTTAGTGTAGCCCAGATAGTGAACAGTGAGGGCTTCAACAACAAAATTAAAATAGGATGTGACGTAAATCACTCTTGCTGATAGTAATAATATACACTGAAGTAAGAAATATGCAATGAAAATATGAATTAATCACCGGGACTTCAAACCTTCTATGTTTTGTAAATATTATTTAATTTATGATGTGTTCTCTATACTTTACAATATGGTAATCATTATGTTTGCTAGCGTTGTTTGTAAAATGGTCAATTATATATATTCATTCTTTTAAAATTTACATACTAAATACTTGAAGACAACTTACTGAGAATTAAAGTGAGTGGTCAAATTAAACTGAACTTGTTATTGAGCTTGTTTTATTACATACATTTTGAATCATTCTCATATCAATTATGCACATAATGTAAAAGTCACAAAATATTCAACAACAATCCTGTCACTGATCCTGATTTAATTCAGGAAGATGAATCATCGTTTAGTACTTGATTATGGTCGCTATCTATTCAGCACAGCCATGATTCTTACTGATAATAAGCCTCTCTCTATCAGACTTAATGTCAGGGTGCCAAAGAAGTATAAGTTCTTGGAATGTGACAAGTACTATCAAACAATTGCTTAGAGTTGAGATTTCGAACTTTATGTTTAATAACTCTGCTCTAATAAATAAAGATGTGAAAATCAAAATTTCTGCAAGTTATCTGACATTGGAAACTATTACCCAGAAAATGAAAAATGCAAAATAATTTTTATAAGCTACTGTGGTTCATCTCAATCTGAAAAGAAAGAAAATAACTTTGCCACTGTTTAGGGAAATCTGAACTGACATTAACAACTTCTAACTGGAATGGAAGCAATACTTGGTGTGATAAAATGGACAAGAGCAGAAAGAACAATAATTGGAATTGGCTAATTAATTAAAATGTTGAATTGAGTTGGTGCAGAATCTTTTTAAATTGTCTTATTAAATTAAAAGAAAGAATTTGAGGATGTTGATATTCATACAACAAGTAGGAACTGTGAAATTTAACACACAAGTAAAATCTGTTTTTTAGAAAATAAAGTGTAACTGGGTGCATAATTACATAGAATAATTCAAGTCTGTATTTACATTTCACATATTATGTAATGAGCACCATTCAAAGTATTTGATCAAAGAAGAACATTGGTGTTACATAATATATCTTAAAGTTTTTAGAGACACAGATAGTTTGATGGGCAGGTAATCCTTGTAGCAGCACAGTCTAGACTATTGCATGGGGGCTGTGTAGAATCTCAGAGGCAGCAAAGACATTAGGAATTGCCTAGAAAATTGAAGATGGGCAATTCCTCAGCATCTGGAAGCCCCTACAAGAATCCATTAAAATCAAAGCAGTCAGAGGGTTTTTTTCCTCAATTAATAGTTTTTTCCTCAATTAATCCAGGAAATATTAGAGATTAAAAACCTAGTCTATCGCTTGTAGCTACTTAACCAACTAATCATCCACTCCCTAACTTACTCACCCAAATATGCTTCCACCCAGCTCTCAACCCCTTTCAAAGAACAAGAAAAAAAAATTGATGAAAATTGAGAAAGGTATGCAAAGTAAAGTGCTGCCACAACCCAAGAAAAACAGAAGACAATGTTGCTCATTAAGTTACTGGCCCATTGCTGTCTCCCATCATCAAATGTGTGATCCCAGTCTTCCCCAGCCACTTCTGTGATCCATTCCTCAATTAAATGAGAAACCTAACATCAACCCTACACCACCATCCCACCATCCCTCTACCCCCACTGCACCAGCTCCCAATACTCTTAGCTGAGAGTGTGGTGCTGGAAAAGCACAGCAGGTCAGGCAGCATCTGAGGAGCAGGAAAATCGATGTTACAGGCCGGAGCCCTTCATTAGGAATGAGGAAGAGAGGGATTCACTGAGATCTTTGTAGAGCGAGGAGGAGAACTTCTTAAACAGTAGGCATCATTGAAAGAGGTTTCGCAGTAAGATTGAAATCAACTTGAAGACAGTGAGGTCCGCAGATGCTGGAAATTAGAATCGAGAGTGTGTTGCTGGAAAAGCACAGCAGGTCAAGCAGCAACCGAGGAGCTGGAAAATCGACGTTTCAGGCAAAAGTCCTTCATCAAGAAAGGCTCCGGCCCGAAACGTTGATTTTCCTGCTGCTTGGAGGCTGCCTGATTTGCTGTGCTTTTCCAGCAACACACTGTCAACTCTGATCTCCAGCATCTGCAGACCTCACTGTCTCCCAGCACACTTCGCTGTTGGATTTTAAATATGTTAGGTATCTTTTTATCTCCTTTTTATGCTTTCTCTTATTCCAATTCTTTATATAGTCTTCTCATTTCTTTCTTTATGTGATTTGGCTCTAATTCATCTTCATTTTCACCATCCTGTGATTATTTTTCAAATCTTTAATCTCATAGGTCAAGGAGACATATAGTTGGTCCTTTCATTCACAAAAATCCCAGATGTCCTATTGTTCTCACCATTCTCTTCCCTGTTTGTATTGTCAGCAAGTTTTAGTGAAATTATTTTTTGAGCTGAAGAACACAGGAAAAAATTCAGCTAGTATTGTATGTCCAAGATGTCTTGTTCTAACTTTGACCACTGAATCATAGCCATAGGGAATATTCATTGTCATTTCAGTTTAGTCTGTTTTGATGCTGTAGTCTGCCTGGAATGATTTAAACAGAAAGTCACAGGAATGAATGGAAGCAGGAGTTTTAAGTATGTTGGAAAGAAAGTTGTGGCATTTTTTTAAGGATTGGCCTTTATAACAGAAATGCCCTTGATCATAATTTTCTAAAATTGAATGAGCATTGTATTGATCATCTGAATATGTATCAATAACTAACAAAGACGTTTGTTACTTCCTATTTATTTATGACTAATTTAGGAGCAGGTTCAAATGGCTTACTTCAACTTCTATTTCCTATTACAGTTTAGTTGGTGTGAACCAGCCTCTGGCAAAAATAAAATCTGTTACCTTATTTCCAGGTTAAATGTTGTTAGGTAAAAGTGATATTCACAGGGAAAACATTAACTTAGGAAGCAATTCATATTGGTACTGAGTGTATGTTTCTCAGCTGGATGTCAGGCAGCTGCAACAAGGGAATTTGCCAGATAAAAAGATTTAACTAAATGAATCTGGAAGTTATTTAAAAAAAACTTATCGTGTCTCTGCCTGTTAATTTCTGGTGTAAAGATTTCTTGGCATTTTGACATAGAATATTGTTTGTTTGCTTTCCTCGTTTTGGAAGCATTCTGGCCAATGTTTGATCTTCTGTCATGACTTCAAAAGAATTGCCACAAAGCTGTAAACCTAACAGAAAGGATATTGTACATAGCAGATAGTACAGAAGGAAATACAGATAAATGATTTGTTCTGAAAAGAACCACAGCAATCTACCAGCTAACCAATTTCTAAAGAAATATTTACTGGACTGCAGAAGTGCAGAATGCATATCTTCTGTACCTTTCTCCCTTAGTTTTGCCCCTATAATTTAGTAGCTTTGCTTGAAGTCTACATAAGATAGACACTTTGATACAAATGATGATTCAATTCTGCTTTAAGGCACCGTTTACTGAATTTAATTTTCTAAACTGTATTGTGTAGGACAGTTGTTCAGGTAGGAGTTCAATTCAGGCATATGTCCTGTTCCTCTGGTTGTGCGGATGTCAGATTGACTGACCATGCAATCATTATTTGAAGGCATTTGGTACAATAAGAAAACAATTCATGAGGAATGACAAACCCCAAGAGTTTCAGGATCACAGTTATGTATCGATGATGTTTATGAAGGTGATTGGTGGCTTAGCAATAACACAATTCAGTTGAGAGTGTGGTGCTGGAAAAGCACAGCAGGTCAGGCAGCATTCAAGGAGCAGGAACATTGATGATGATGAAGCGGTTTTGCCCGAAACATTGATTTTCCTGCTCCTCGGATGCTACCTGACCTGCTGTGGTTTTTCCAGCACCACACTCTCAACTCTAACATCCAGCATCTGCAGTCCTCACTTTCGCATAATAACACAATCCAACTCCACCTGCACCCCACCCCTCCACCTCTCCCCACCACCCCTAAACAGCATCCCCTCATTCCTGTCTCACAGAAGTTATAGGAGCCCTGAATCAGATTTATTTCAAGTCACTACTGGTTTAACTTGAAGAGTGGATTGCAGCATCAACTTCACAAAAAAAAACCTCTGAAGATAAGAGGGAAACAAATAAGCTTTCTCTTCCACTATTGCCAATATCTTAATTTAAATTTTAAATAGTTTAATTTGTGTACCTATGAACAATATATAACTTCAACAGCAGAAAAGAGTTATGTTGCCAAAATGTATATCACCACCCCCACCAGCATTCTTTCATCCACAGGGACAACGGAATTGCAACATTTTATTATTTTTGCTAGTTTCAGATTAGGCGGTACTTTGAAAGAACAACAGGCTGTTGGATTCCTTTTCCTTGTAGACCAATGATAAATACACAATCATCGGCTTACCATATTAGCTAGGTTAGTTTCCCTCAAGAAATCTGTTTGACAGCACTTTGTTTCTCATCTTCATCTATAGGTACCATGCTATCAGAAGTGACATTGTTTTCTTTAATGATGACACCACAATCTAAACAATGATTATCAACCCATCTGAAAGACAAGCAATGAACAAATTACTGCAGACAGATGGATAGTGGACAGATAAATGAGGTAATATCCTCAATGCTAAGGAGAACAGGTCATTTACTCTGTCATGGAAGATGAACAATATTGTGACTGTCTACCTGTACTCACTAGGGTAGCTTTAAACGTTCAGCTCCTTTACTTATTAATCACATTTGATCTTCATCTCCACTGAATGGAAATTCTCATCAGAAGTGAGTTCTACTAATGTGTGTCATATTCTACAATGGCAATTTCTGGTAAACAAAGACTTTTATATGCAGGTTTTGGGAGGCCGCAATAAACAAACATCTCCAGTTCTTCGGCACAAACTCAACACCACGCAGACTGATGGATTTAATACTCATCCATTTCAGAGTTTACTCTGTGTAATTTTGATTAAACTAACCCTGCAATGCCACACAAGAAATTGCTCACTTCAAAGTTTGATATTTTGACAGAATCATACAAATGCATCTCAACATTCTATCCCATTAAGCACAGAACATGAGCAGTGAAGCTTCATGCACCACATCTCCTGATTGTAGAACTCTCTAAATTACAGAATGCTTGAGGTTATGCACAGGGCTAAGTGTTAGTAAAAGCAGCCAATGGAAGCAATGAAATAGGTTTTCCCCAGAGTAAGCAATACTCTAGCTCAATCCATTTAATTGCTATTCTATTGAAATGAACAGAAGAAGAACCAAGTGACATAGAACCACTGCTACCATGGTTCGAGTCATAGTCATATAGCCCAGAAGAGGCCCTTTGGCCAATTGAGTCTGTGCTACCTACACAAATCCCAGTTTCCAGTACTTGGCCCTTAGCCTTGAACGTTTAGACATGTCAAGTGTTTATCCACGCACTTTTTAAAGATTGTGAGATTTCCTGCCTCTACTACCCTTCCAGGCAGTGCACTCCAGTTTCCTACTACCATCTGGGTGAAATTATTTTACATCAAATACCCTCTGAACTTTCTGGCCTCAACCTAAAAATGATGCCCCCTTGTTATTGACCCTCTCAACTTAGGATAGCAACTGTTTTCTAGCCACACTCTTTATGCCCCTCATAATCTACTGCTCAATCAGGTTCCCTCTCAGCCTTCTCTGCTGTAAATTAAACAGCCCAAGCTTATCCAGCCTCTTCATAGATAAACTGGTCCATCCCAGGCAACATCCTGATGAATCTCCTCTGCATCTCTACCAATGCAATCACATTCTTCCAATAGTGCAGCAACCAGAACTGCACAAGGTACTCCAGATGTAGCCTGTCCAAAGTTTTGTACAGCTCCAACATAACGACTCAGCTCTATAATCTATGCCATGATTCATAAAGGCAAATGTCCCTTTTTCCTTCTTAACTACTCTATTATCCTGTCCTGCCATCTTCAGGGAAATGCGAATAAACACCCCAAGTTACTTCTGTTCTTCTGAGCTTTCCAGTGTCCTGGCATTCATTGAGTGCTCCCTTGCTGTGTTACCTCTACAAATTGCATGACTTCATATTTCTCAATGTTAAATTTCATCTGCCATTGATATGTCCATCTGATCTATCCATTTCTAAAATTGCATAACCTTCTTCCTCATTGTCAATCACTCAACCATGATGTGGAGGTGCCAGTACTGGACTGGGGTGGACACTATCAGAAGTCACATGACATAAGATTACAGTCCAACAGGTTTATTTGAAATCACAAACTTTCCCATCTTAGATGCCGACGTCTCCAGCCTGTCTATATCCTCTGGCAATTCTCCTCACTATCCACAATTCCCCCAGTCTTTGTGTCATCCACATAATTACTGATCAGACCACACACATAATCATCCAAATCATTTATATACATTACAAACAACAGGGGTCTGAGCACTGAGCACTGTAGAACACAACTGATCACAGGTCTCCAGATGAAAAACACCCTTCCACCATTACTCTCTGTCTTCTATGACCAAACTGGTTCTGTATATATCTTACCAGCTCATGATGGATCCAATGTGACTTCATCTTCAAAATAACCTGCAGATGAATTTTGCCAGACGTGTCATACATGTCAGCTAATCAGAAAACCACAGGCAGTAATAAAACCTGTACCTTTAATACCTATTCCAGCATTTGTGGTACCCTTCACGAGAGTCTTGACTGATTGTGTAGGTCCCCTACCTCAAACAAAAAGTGGGAATAAGTATTTATTAACAATAATGGATGTGTCAACTAGATTTTCAGAGGTAATCCCATTATACAACATCACAGCTAAAAGGGATGTAGAAGAACTACTTAATTTTTTTACTAGATACGGACTGCCAATAGAGATCCAGTTAGATGAAGAATCAAACTTCACATCCAAACTATTCAAGGAGGTTCTAAATAACTTGGGAATAAAGCAATTCAAATCTACTGCATACCATCCAGAATCACAGGGAGCACTAGACAGATGGCATCAAACATTAAAGACCATGTTGAGGGCTTATGGTCAGGATTATCAGATGATTGGGATAAGGGAGTTCTGTTTGTACTTTTTGCAATCAGAGATGCACCAAATGAATCGACCAAATTCAGTCCATTTGAATTCATCTTTGGACATGAAGTATGGAATAAATGGAAGTTACTTTGGCAGTTATATAGTTAACTTAATGGAGCAATGCATACATAGGATCATGTAACAGATGAGCAATAAATGAGCTCATGCTGTAGATGATGGTAGCACACCATGATACGCTAATCAAATCATATGATAGATGAGTCAATGCTCAAGACAATGGTGGTGTACTGTGATAGATTAAGTGTAAGTAGCAGACTATATGGACTTCAGTAAGGCATTCTACAAGGTTCCCCATGGGAGATTGATTAGCACTGTTAGATCTCATGGAATACAGAGAGAACTAGCCATTTGGATACAGAACTGGCTCAAAGGTAGAAGACAGAGGGTGGTGGTGGAGGGTTGTTTTTCAGACTAGAGGCCTATGACCAGTGGAGTGCCACAAGGATCAGTTCTGGGTCCTCTACTTTTTGTCATTTAGATAAATGATTTGGATGTGAGCATAAGAGGTACAGTTAGTAAGTTTGCAGATGACACCAAAATTGGAGGTGTAGTGGACAGCGAAAAGGGTTACCTCAGATTACAACAGGATCTGCACCAGATGGGCCAATGGGCTGAGAAGTGGCAGATGGAGTTTAATTTAGATAAATGCGAGGTACTGCATTTTGGGAAAGCAAATCTTAGAAGGAATTATACATTTAATGGTAAGGTCCTAGGGACTGTTGCTGAACAAAGAGACCTTGGAGTGCAGGTTCATAGCTCCTTGAAAGTGGAGTCACAGGTAGATAGGATAGGGAAGAAGGCGTTTGATATGCTTTCCTTTAATGGTCAGAATATTGAGTGCAGGAGTTGGGAGGTCATATTGTGGCTGTACAGGACATTGGTTAGGCCACTGTTGGAATATTGCATGCAACTCTGGTCTCCTTCCTATCAGAAAGATGTTGTGAAACTTAAAAGGGTTCAGAAAAGATTTACAAGGATGTTGCCAGGGTTGGAGAATTTGAGCCAAAGGAAGAGGCTGAACAGGCTGGGACTGTTTTACCTGAGCGTCAGAGGCTGAGGGGTGACCTTGTAGAGGTTTACAAAATTATGAGGGGCATGGATAGGATAAATAGACAAAGTCTTTTCCCTGGGGTCGAGGAGTTCAGAACTAGAGGACATAGGTTTAGGGTGAGAAGGGAAAGATATAAAGGAGACCTAAGGGGCAACTTTTTCACCCAGAGGGTGGTATGTGTATGGAATGAGCTGCCAGAGGATGTGGTGGAGGCTGGTACAATTGCAACATTTAAGAGGCATTTGGATGGGTATATGAATAGGAAGGGTTTGAAGGGATATGGGCCGGGCACTGGCAGGTTGGACTAGATTGGGTTGGGATATCGGGTCAGCATTGACGGGTTGAACGGAAGGATCTGTTTCCATGCTGTACATCTCTATGACTCTATGACCCTAGTGTGGCAGAAGATGATTAGTTTAGAAGGACAAAGAAAGCTAGTATGATTGGTTATGCTAATGACACCAGATAATCACAGGAACTAGACAGGTATAAAGAGAAGAGGCCCCAAGAATGTGTGGGCAAACAGGAAAGACATTCTCTGACTGCCACAGCTTTGGTTTGCAAATAAAAGTTAAACTTCGTGAAGAATTTTCTGCATCTCCTGGTAAGTTTCACAGAGTATTGGGTGATTTTTCCACACTAAATATGGCACTGCGAGCAGGGGCAGAAAGAGAACTCCTCACTGAAAAGAGGCAGGAGCAGCAGGGCACTTTCCAGACCATTGAGTATACTCCTGAGACTGACAGAATCACAGTTGGCCACCTACATAATAAAAAGGTAAGCATTTTGCTGCTAATTTAGACTATATTCTGTCAAGTAAGGGAGGTCCTTGGGGATGAAGAACTGCAGGGAAACTGTCGAAGGGTCTCTCCGATCCAAAGAACCATTAGGCAGATGGTAAATTGGAGTCTAGGGAGATGCAGAAGATTGTTCAGGAAAACTGCACAGTGGAGTGAGTAGGCATAGAACAAAGAGATTGACTGATATAAAATTCTACATGTGTAGGTAAGTTCCTGCAGATACTGCCCTAGGAAATTAAGGGGTCTGAATGGGCAGGGCAGAAAATCTTGTGGATACCGCCCTTGGAAAGCAAGGGGTTTGTATGAGTAGGATAGAAAGTTCTGTGGATACTGCCTGAAAACAGCAAGGGTTTGTACATGCAGAACAGGTAAGAAAACATTGTTTTATTGTTAGTATTATGGGCGGCACAGTGGCATAGTGGTTAGCACTGCTGCCTCACAGCGCCTGAGACCCGGGTTCAATTCCCGACTCAGGCGACTGACTGTTTGGAGTTTGCACGTTCTCCCCGTGTCTGCGTGGGTTTCCTCCGGGTGCTCCAGTTTCCTCCCACAGTCCAAAGATGTGCAGGTCAGGTGAATTAGCCATGCTAAATTGCCCGTAGTGTTAGGTAAGGAGTAAATGTAGGGGTATGGGTGGGTTGCAGGTCGGTGTGGACTTGTTGGGCTGAAGGGCCTGTTTCCACACTGTAAGTAATCTAATCTATTATAGATTCTGAGTGAATTGAAAGCTGGCAAATTGGTAAAAGACAATTAAAGTAAAATAGCAGAGAATTTGCCAAATTTTCCAAAGCACCACCAAATTGTTGAATTTTTAAAAAAACAAGGACTGTATGATAATTAGACTGATGTAATTTTAACCATGAGTAAAGGGACAGCAGTTGAAATATTGAGTAAGAAATTCCTAGTAGCAAGAAATGATATCATAAATATTCCTGAAAAATTGGGAAAAAAGAACTAAAGAATTACTAACTAACCATCCAAAACCTTTGATACAAATATGTGCAATGAAATGGAAGGGTTAATTAAGAATCACAGATAAATCTAAAAAGAGGACACAGAAAATGGAACAGGAGGTGGAGATATTAAAAGTTTTTGGGATTGAGGGGGGAAGAGTTGAGGAAAGCCTATCAGACACCAGTTATGACCGGGTTTGGGGTAGGGTGCAGATACTAGAACAAACAGCTTTTGGAAACAGAGGCTCAGCAAAAGAAAATGTCCACATATCGGGACTTAAAGGAATTGGAAAAATCCCCTCTGTATTCAGGCAAAGAGAATGTGAAACACTGTCCTATAATAAGGGGAATGGTAGAGATAGAGGGACAATTGGATTGGGAGAAAGCTGACCAAGAGCTGAATATATTAAGAATGAAAAGAGATGTAGAACAAGAGAGGAGGCAAGAAGAATTAGAAGCTATACAACAGGAAAATGAGTGATTGTGAGATGAAATTCAGATTTTACGCATGTTAAGAGCACAAAGAGACTATGAGGCATATCTAAACCATTGCAGGAATGTCGAACGGAGACAGATGGACAGTGATAGGGAGAGAGATAGGGGGAAGGAAGCAGAGGATGCAGGCAGGAAGATGGGCCCAAGCAGAACAAGTAGGAAAAGAATGGGAGGAAATAAAAGTAGAGTCAGAATTGGAATCCAATGAGGAATCACAATGTAGCAATTTCAATTAGTGAAAGAAGCATCCACAGGGGAAGATGCTGCCATTGCTTATAAATTGAGGGAGACAGCTACAATACATTCCTTGGTGAACCCAGGATCTGGAAGGGCTGAAAAATGTGTTACCCAGCTTACACGAGGGAGCAGGAAAGTGGATTTGAAGGTGAAACCACAGGATGGTTGTTGGCTGTGGGGGATTTGAAGGCACTGCTAATAAAGGTGGTGGAGCTCCTTCAATTAAGAAAGATAATAGACCGAGCTTAGCTGAACAATGTAGTGAACAATCTGATGATTGGTGCTGGGTTTGATTGAGGATGTGGATATATTAAAACTTTTCAGGATTGAGGGGAAAGAGTTGACACCATTATGTGTCAACCAGACAGGAAGGTTCTGCTGCCGCAGTACTTGCACAAGAGTTGGGCTTAGGGAGAGCTAAGCAGCCTATTGTTGACTATAGCACCCGATTGGATGAAGTGGCTCAGGGATATCTACCTTATTACCAGTGGCTGGCAGTGGCTCATTTTGCATATGAGAAGGCATCCTCTGTAACAAGGGCTAGCCTGTAATCTTGTATCATAAGGTAGCAGAATTGTTAGAAAAAGGGCAATTTGTATTAACACCTGCCAGGATAATAGCATATCGGATGTTATTGACATTTCCAGACATAACTATACAGAGATGCATGACAAGGAACATAGCAGACTATGTTCCACCAGAACACGAGGGAGAGCCCCATGTTTGCATAAAGGAGGTGACTACATTCACTAAATTGAGGACTAATTTAGAATCTGAGCCGCTGCCTGTTGAAGATAAAAAGGTTCGATTTGTATTTGACTCAATCTATAGAGACTGTGATGGGAATCATGCTGTGTTTGCAGTAATGCAGCAAGAGCAGCCTCGGTTTAGACCAGTTAAATAGGAGGCCTATCCACAACCTTGTTCAGCACAGCTAGCTGAGCTTTAGGCACTAACAGCAGCATATGAGTTGATGGAAGGTGAGAAGTCAGATATCTATACTAATTCAGCTTATGCTCATGGGGTCTGTCATCTATTTGGGGCAGTGTAGAAGCAAAGGGGCTTTAGGAGGAGCAACAGAGATTCCATGCAACATTGCCAACAGATTGTAGAGTTGACAACTTTGTTAATGAAGCCAAAAGCACTAGCTATAATAAGATGCCAAGCACACAAAAAAAGCAGTGATATGGTGGTTAAGGGTAAACAGGCAGCAGATGGAGCAGCTAGAATGGCCTCTGAGTGTACTTCAGCTGTCATTGCGCCCCAGGTGCATTGAGATCCGAAGCCTACCAAAGTAGACATCATTGAGATGCAAGGTAAGGTGACCTTAGCTGAACAAATACTGTGGAGACAAAGGGAAGCCAGGTGAAGCCAAGAAGGCGTGTGGAGCACAGAGGAAGGATTATGGATGGCACCTACTCCTTTGTTAATCATTCTCATCTCAGAGGCACATGGGTTGGATCACAGTGCTAGAGGGGAAGTACTGAGGGGGGCCTTAGTGGATTACATATTGCCACAATGCAAGGTATGTGCTCAAGGTAATATCAGAAAGGGGATAGTGACCTCTATAGGACACATACCAGTACCTGAGGGACCATTTAAGCATTTGGTGATTAACTATGTGGATATGATAAAGACAGTGAGAAGGAAGAGATATATGTTGGTGGTAATCAGCAGGTTCAGTAGATAGATAGAGGCAGCTCCATCTAAAGACTCGGGGCAAGCACAGTAGTGAAATTCTTAATGAATTAATTTATTCTGGGGTTTGGCATACCATCAGATATCAGTTCAGATAATGTGTTTGCTTTACTCCAAAGAGTGGTTAAGTTGGTGCTGCAGACATTGAGGATCAAGCAGAGATTTGGATGTGTGCATCATCCCTAGTCACAAGGTATGGTGGAATAGATTAATGGAACTTTAAAAGCCAAGCTGAATAAAATTTGCGCAAGTACCAATCCTAACTGGGTCAATGCACTGCCACTAGCACTAATGAGCTACCATATGCAGACTAACCACATGACATACTTGACACTGCACCAAATGCTTACCAGTAGACCCATGCCAGTTCCAAGGTGGAGAGGTCTGTATGAAGGACCTAGCTTGGAACAACTGGAGCTAGAACTTAGGCAGTATATGCAACAGCTAACTATGACACAAAAGTCTATCCACACAGGAAATACTGAGGGAGCCGGTGTCTGGCAAAGAAGGGGGACTAACCAAACCTGGAGATCAGGTGTGTGCACGAGTTTTTTGGAGAATGTGGAATGAGCCAAGGAGAGAGGGACCCTTCACTGTAACCAAGGCATCGCCCAGGGCTGTTCAAGTGAAGGGATGATCCACATGGTATCATCTCAATCACTGCACCAGAGCTGTCTTGCAGATGCAGATGGACTCTGGAGCTGACATAAGGGTGTGGAAGGGGCAGCGGAGACTGAATGGGAAGTGCTGGGAATTGATACTCCTTTATGTGACTTTGAGCAGTTGGTATGTAAGGTCTTCGGGAATACTAGTGCCTCTGAGGCTATCAGAGATGTGTCTGTGGAAAGTGAACTTTCTCCTAATTGTATGGCTGGGAACAGGTTGAGAGAGGCCACTAATGCCCCCCTCCCTAGTCCTGAACCTTTCTACTCCTGTACATACTTGGGGACCATCAATTTGGCAAACTGATGGATCCATGCAAAATCTAGCCAAAAGGAATAGAGGAGCAAGGAGTATGGAGCCCACTCCCCTAGCATGGTTGTCTGCCCATAATAGTCATTGGTACCCATGGGTAAATTATACTGCAGTAATGCTGACTAGACAGGACTGTTTCCTGTGCGCTAAGTCGCAACTGTCATACTTGGTTGTTCCTGTACCCTATATTTCTTCCACCTCCTTCCAATGACAATGATGACAACCCCATCAGCCATTTGATCCAAAGAACTCACTGTTATATATGTGGTCCTATTGCCCTTTCTGGTGCCTCCTCCTTCAGGCTTCCACATTATACCTTCAGGGAGAGTGGGGAAGGCAGCAACTTCAACAGTGTTGTAGTTATGGTACTCTTAGGGCTACCAGTAAAAGCAACCAGACGTTTCCCGTATTTGATTTTGTGGTGCATAAAAGCTTGAGGCTGAATGTTTCAGACAACATGGCTTGGCATTGAGACTGACACAACTTCTGGTGCCAGTGCACCACACCACGAGTTCATTATGAATTCTCAGCACATTCCATTAGCAGATATCTGGTGGCTGTGTGGCCTGGGGTTTGCATTCGACCATTCCCTTTGGCTGAGATGGTGTCTACACCCGTATGATGCTCTTCCATGAAATTATTATGTCACCATGAGCCCTGTTTGAGGCCATATCATAATCAACTTTGCACCGCCCTGATCCAGCAATACAAATTGATGGTTTAGGTCAGCCAAGGGGCATCCGCAGTAAGTTCAAGGCTCTCTCGGCTTTGGAGGAACAATTGGATGCAACTGCCAGGATGGTATGGCAGAATAAACAGGCTTTGGACTGGTTATTAGCTGAAAAAGGAGGGGCTTGTGTAATGTTTGGTGAACATTGCTGCACCGTCATACCCAATAATACTAGCCCAGAAGAATCATTTACTAAGGCGATGGATAAGTAAAGGAATCTAAGGAAAGAGCTTAATGAGTATGAAGGGTTGTTTGGCTGGTTGGATAGTGTTTTGGGTGGATGGGGGCTTGGTTCACCAAGATTGGGATTGTTGCGGGTATTGTGCTAATTATAGCTTTTAGATTTTGCTGTGCTATACGTCTTATGAAGTCTTTTTTTAATGTGCCTTGCTGCATGGCAATCCCCTGTCGTTCTGGTAAAGTCTGGACCAACCCCCTCTTCTGCTAAGGTTCCAACACTCTATTACTATGATCTGATGTCTGCTGAAGTGCTGAAGCCTTGTCTGGACTAAGACACTTGAATTGGTTGTGTTGTGTGCACGCTTAGATTGTACGGGGTCCTTGGGTCTTTTTTCCTCTTCTAGCTATTGTGGGACGGGTTTTTAGCCCAGTGACTCCAGGAATGGAGAGAGAATCCTTTGAGAAGTGGACCCTGGAAATTGATTTTGACCACTTTCGGGGCTGCTACTACCAATGTGGCCTTTATACATCTAGCCTCATTATATTCTTTCTCTGTGTGAGACCAATAGGCCAAAAAGGGGGGAATATGAAATAAATGGAAGTTACTTTGGCAGTTATATAGTTAACTTAATGGAGCAACGCATACATAGGATCATCTAACAGATATGCAATAGATGAGCTCATGCTGGAGGTAGCAGTAGCACACTATGATAGGCTAGTCAAATCACATGATGGATGAGCTAATGCTAAAGACAATTGTGGTGTACTGTGATAGATTAAGTGTAAGCAGCAGACTAGTGCGGCAGAAGATGATTCATTTAGAAGGACAAAGCAAGCTAGTATGATTGGTTATGCTAATGACACCAGGTAAATGCGGGAACTAGAAAGGTATAAACAGAAGAGGCCGCAAGAATGTGTGGGCAGACAGGGGAGACGTTTTCTGACTGCCACAGGTTTTGTTTGCAAATAAAAGTTAAACATTGTGAAGGATTTTCTGCATTTCCTGGCAAGTTTCACAGAGTATTGGGTGATCTTTCCACAGCGGAAGTAAGATTAGATTAGATTACTTACAGTGTGGAAACAGGCCCTTCGGCCCAAGTCCACACCGACCCGCCGAAGCGCAACCCACCCAAACCCATTCCCCTGCATTTACCCCTTCACCTAACACTACAGGCAATTTAGCATGGCCAGTTCACCTAACCTGCACATCTTTGGACTGTGGGAGGAAACCGGAGCACCCGGAGGAAACCCACGCAGACACGGGGAGAATGTGCAAACTCCAAACAGTCAGTCGCCTGAGGCGGGAATTGAACCCAGGTCTCTGGTGTTGTGAGGCAACAGTGCTAACCACTGTGCCATCGTGCTGCCCTCAAAGTAATCTAATCTAAAAGTAAGAGGACCATTAAAATTGATGAAGAAGAAGTTAATACGTCAGAATTCAGAGACCATCCATTTATACCATGTATCAAATTTCACAGAATGATGAAATAGAGCTCGAGAGTTGGCTAGATAGTATTTAAAGTATCACAGCATACAATAAAATAGGAGGTGGATAAAAAATCACAAATGTACAATTTTTCAATTGGGGATAAGGTATTGTTGTTACTTCCAGTAACAGGTGAGCCTTTAAAAGCAAGCCTTTAGCAAACCTTATCAAATCGAGAGGAAATTGAGTGAGGCGAACTACTTGATAAGGATTCCAGACAGGAAGAAATCTCAGAGCGTGTCATGTGAGTTCAAAAGGTATTTTGATAGAGAAGGAAAGCAAGGGGAGAAGGTGTTAATGATTACAGCACAGAAGGAAGAACCAAGTTCAGAGGATTCTGAATTGGACTTTCCTCAAATCAAATTGGACAATCAGGATTGGGATAAATTATTGAGATACCTTTCACAAGAAAATTGAAATGACCTGAAAGAGGTATTGCTATCACATGGGGAGATATGCGGAAATAGACTGGGAAGTACTAACCTAATTACGCATGATGTAGAGATAGGAGATGCTGTTCCAATTAAGCAACATCCTTATAGGTATGACCCTCTAAGGTTGGCAGAGGTTCAGAAGGAGATAGAACGCTTGCTCCAAGCTGGCATAATCAAAGTGAGTTACAGTGACTGGAGCTCACCCACAGTCATGATGCCAAAGCCAGATGATACCCAACGGTTATGTGTGGACTATCGCAAAGTCAACACCGTTACAAAGACTGATGCATATCCAATTTCACAGTTGGAGGACTCTGTCGAAAAAGTGGGACAAGCCACTTACATTTCTAAGTTGGACTTGCTCAGAGGCTACTGGCAAGTACCTCTGTCAGAGAGAGCAAAGGCAATTTTGGCTTTCGTAACGCCAAATGGACTATATCAGTTCAAAATCTGCCATTTAGTATGAAAAATGCTCCAGCCACATTTCAGAAACTTACTAATAAGGTCATTGCCAGATTACCCAACTGTGTGATGTATATTGATGACCTGGTGATTTTTAGTCGCTCATGGAAGGAACTTTTACAGCACTTATCGGACTTGTTCAATCGACATCAGAAGGCGGGCCTGGTGGTAAACCTAACTAAAAATGAATTTGCCAAAGCCCAAGTCACCTTCTAGGGCCATGTTATTGGACATGGATAAATGGCTCCACGGGATGCAAAAACAAAAGTATTTCCCACACCATCGACCAAAAATGTAGTGCTACCGTTTCTGGGATTGAGTGGATTTTACTGAAAGTTTGTGCCAAACTTTAACAGTGTGACTGCTCCACTCAATTGTTAAAAAAGGGCAGGAAGTTTCAGTGGATAGCAGACTGTCAAAAGACAGCCTAAAAACTGTGTTCACCACCGCCCGAGTATTAGCCACACAGATTACACAAAGTCTTTCAAGGTGGCTATCGATGCCAGTGATGTGGATGTCAGTGTGATGCTCTTGCAGGGAGATGACAAGGGAATAGAAAGACCCAAAGAGTATTTTTCCAGTAAGTTGAACATTCATCAACAGGAATATTCAACGGTGGAAAATGGTATTGGCAATTCAACATTTCAGTGCTTACATCACCAGCAATGCTTCTGATACAATTGTATACACTGATCTTAACTCATTGACATTTGTGGAAATGTTTAAGGACAAAAATACCAGATTGTTTAGATGGAGCTTGTTGTTGCAGCCATTCAATTTGACAATTGTGCATGGGGCAGGTCACGAAAACGTGATTGCTGGTGCATTATCAAGACTCGAATGAAATACGGAGGCATTCAGTGGTGGGTGTACCACAGCCTGAATTTGCATCTGGTTGCGTCTGTTTGCATGTGTATAGTTAGGATGGTGTATATGTGTGTTTAGATGACTAACCGACTTTTTGAAGTGTTTTAAAAATGAAGCAATCTTTTGGTATTGATGGTTCATTTCTTTTTAAGGGGGGAGGTGTCACAAAGCTGGTTCCTTTTTTTCTAAAAACTGTTGCTTGGCTCAAGATCTAGGTCAGAGATTAAAGAATATTTAGAGGCCTTTTTGTTTATATGTAAAAACATGACACTTCTGGCCATAATGGCATAAGCGCTTATGCCCGAAACGTCAATTCTCCTGTTCCTTGGATGCTGCCTGACCTGCTGCGCTTTTCCAGTAACACATTTTCAGCTATAACACCACCGATGTAAGGCTTACCAGGCTGTAATTTCCTGGATTATACCCATTGCTGTTCTTAAACAAAGTAATAACATTAGCCATTTTACAGCCCCAAACTTTGTCCGAAATGGTGAGATCTATGTTCAGTGGGAATGGGAAAGAGGGACATTTGTAGTAGTTGCATCTGCCATCCCCTCGATGCAGATCAGAGGTAATTGTAAAATCTGTTGTGTGCTGAGGCACGATGCTGAAAGACTGCCTTGCTTCTATGGGATCTGGTCTCAATTATGTTGTTAAATATTATCCTTTAGCGTTCATCCCTCATACAATGTCATCCTATTCATGCCCCATCCATGCCAACTCATACCAACTCATGACCATCACTCATCCCAAAGCTCCTTACAGCTCTTATGTCATTTTAGTGTCAGTTCATGAACCCCCTTTGATGCCCATTGCCCCTTATAACTCATATGTTAGCTCAGCAATACAGGTTGTTTTGCTTTAATACACGTTTTGTCAGTGCAAATTGGCTGTCATGTGATTGACAAATTGTGGACGCTGTTTGGAAAACGCAAGCTTTGTACTGAATGGGTATTGTGATTTTAATTAGCGATCTTCCACAGCATGATTTTCTATAACGCGAGTTTGCAGAGGAACACAACTATGACATTATAGCAGAATGGTCTGGAGCCTATTTCAATCTGCGGTCTCTCACAGCACCACTTGCCCTTACACCCTTCATGCTAATTTATCCAATATCCATCATACACAGTCCTGAGGATAAACGCTTAGATTAAATAAAGTATTAAATCTCTAATACAGATTTTACTATCAGAAAAGCCACTCTCATTTGTACAGCTAAACACTCTCTGTACTTAGTCCAGTTTAAAACAAACATATGTATTTAAAACTCCACATAAAAGATGACTAATCCTTTAATAAACTCTTGGAGCTGTTAATAAAACTGTGAACTTAGGGACCCCTATTGTGATATTGATAGGTTTTGGAAGCAACCAAGCAATCATAATGCTATAATGATCACACTTGATTCTGTCGACAAGCATCTACAGAAACTGCAAGCACATATTGTTTTCATCTTACCAACTCACATAGGCAGATTGGCTTTTTTATTTAAGTTTAAGCACTGGGCATTTAAATAGCTAGAGCATTTATGTCCACTCTAAAAAAAATTAGATTTTGTGGAATAAAGCCCTTGGTTCAGAAAACAAAAGGAGATGTTCAAACTTGACAGCATGGTCAAATGTTCTTCCTTATTTAGATGATCTTCCATGTGAGCCATATCCTGCACGCATTTCCCTGCCAGTGAAAATATGATCTATCAGAAATGGGGTTGGCATTCCAGATTGAATTTCCTACTGCCTCTTTGAAAAGGCCATGGAATGTTTATGATTTTGTGACAATCTAGGACTAAGCGAAGTTGCTTTCACATTAATGTAACAGCCATCATTGCACAAGTCCATCTTAATAATGTTCAATCATCATTCAGCCCTATTCACTCAATCACTGAAGAACCTACTCTTAAGTCCATCAATTTTCTTCAGATTCCAAATCCTCAGTGTCCACTGGTCCCTCCTTTTAAAGTGAAATATTATATTTTATTTCCCATGTTTACATCTACAATTATAATGCTATTTCAGTAATTTTAATCAGGAATCTATAAGCCTACAATTATTACCCCTTGTATTTGATGCCCTTATGTCTATGCTACCTCAGTCACATTGGTTTCAAATGATACATCAGTGCCTCCTTCAGTACTATGATCTTCTTCAATAAGCTCTAGTCGTTCTTTCATTCCAGATGCTTCTATACTTTTCAACAGCTCTTAATATTATGTAAAGCAGACTATCCTATAATAGAATTTTAAACAGAAAAACAAAAAGGATTGCAGTTTGATGTACAGCAGCGATTGTACTGCATGAGAGGAGCAGAGGAAACATGTTGTAATTTTTGAATATTGACAATGTACACCCACCTTCTTGTCCAATGTCCTCTAGCCTTCCTTCTCTGTTATCCCTGATTTTCTGTTCACCAGTGTTCTTCTCAATTCTTTCTAGCACTTCTCTCATAGATTCTTGAGAGATGGCAGGTAAATAATTATTTTATGTCATTTACCTAGAAAAAATAACACATTCTTTCCACATGCTGGGCCCAGTCTTTGATGGCAGCACTGAATGAGCCAAGCTTCCCCAATAAATAACGGCGTGATGCCAGAAATGCTTACCCCAATTCAAAGATGACTGGTGCAGGCGAATTGTTTTCAAGGGCCTCGTGGATTTTAAATTAAATTTGAATGTGAGTTGAAATATTGCATTGTTTGAATAATTAACATTTCTCTACGGGCAACTTTCTTTTGCTTGAGGGTTTTGTACACAAGCTGTTTAATGTGTTCCAGTTTAATACAGAAGCAGACAATTTAAATCCAGTTTCCCAATACAGTACCATTTTTATTGGTTTTAAACCCACACCAAAACTCCCAAGGTTAAAATTTCCCCTAACTAGATAGAAAGGACAATTGGTTTAACAGAAAGAGGAAAACCAGAAGCAAAAAGTGAACATTAGTGATTTTTAATGGTTCTAACAATAAATGGCTAACAGTGGGAATGAGATTGACCATGTTAAATTACTTCCATTCTAAGCCAGAAGGGGCAATTTGGCTAGCGTCAGCAATTATCAGATTTAAAAAGTCCTTACACTCTCAATACCAGGCTTAACTTTATTACCTGAGATTAATAGACAATTAATATGCAAATTCAGCAAATTGCTAAAATCTATAATAAGACAAACAGCAAGTTCAAAGTTGTGCAACTGGGAGTGAAAACTGCGCTTCACTATTTCTGTGTTTACTTAATCTCCTACATTTGATGACCAATCTGGATATCAATTAAAGAATGCACCATTAACATCATTTATTTTTGCTAGGAACATCGACCCTGCTACAATATAATTTACATTTCATTTAAATCTTTAGCATGGGGACTAACATTTGCTAAATTTGATTATTTCAACATTGATGTGGGGTATATATTAATTTTCCTAACTCTTGAAACATTTTAAACATATTGTCCTCCACGTCAACACAAATTAGCATGAAGAATAAGTTACCACTTTATCGAATTTATCGAATACAAAAGAAAACACTCACAAAAATAGGCAGAAGGCAAATACACAGCTCAGCAAGATTTAACTCAAAGAATGGCGGTAGGGTCATTTTGTTCAAGAGATTTTGCCACCTGTTGTGATGGAATACATGCAAAACTGTCTAGAAATCATATTTACTTTGTTAGGCCATGGAGTGACATTTAAACTGAGATGAAGAAACACAGCTAGAACTGTTTACAATTTACAGTTATAGGTGGGAGAAGGGAGTAATGGAGGGTGGATTACAAGTGTGCAAATTAGACACTGCCTACTGACACTCAGCTTGGTTTCTGCCAGGGTCACTCAGCTCCTGACCAGTCAACAGTCTCGTTTTAAACATCGATAAGAAAACTGAATTCGAGAGGGGAGCTGAGAATGCCCTCAACATCATGGTTGCATTTCACTGAGTGTGGCATCAAGGAGTCCCAACAAAACCAAAGTATGGAAATTAAGGGAAAAGCTACTTAGAATCATAGCTGGCACATAGGAAAATGGATGTAGGTTTGCAATGAAAATGAACCTTCCAGCTCAGCGAGCAAACCTACATCCAGAATCTCAACCTGAGCTACAAATCTTCTCACTAACAAAGGAATGTGGTTGTGCATATTTGAGATCAGCCAACATAGGTCCAGGATGCCTCTACGTTCCTCAGCCTAGTATCGTAGGCCCAACCATTTTCAATAATTTCATCAATGACATGCTTTCAATCATAAAGTTGAAAGTGGGATGGTGACAAATTCAGCACAATTTGTGAGTCCTCAGATACAGAATCAATTTATGTCCAGATGAAGGAGGAACTAGATAACATCCAGGCCTGAGAAGGCAAGTGATAACTGGTCTGACAAGTCAAACCATAGAAGTGCCAAGTAATGACTATTTCTAGGAATCTGACCACTGTTCAGGACATTCAATCATTGCAATGCTGAATTCCCAGATTTCAACATCCTGAGAGTTAGCATGGGGAAACTGAACTGGACTGTGGATACAAGAACTGGTTAGGTTTCCTACAGAGAGTATCTGACCTCCTGACCCTCTAAAGCCTTTTCATTGTCTACTACACACATGTTGGAAGCGTACTGGAATACTCAGTGCTTGCCTGGATGAGTGCACTCAAGAAGTCCGTCACTATCCAGGACAAAAGAGGCTGCTTGATTGGCATCATGTCCACAAGCATTCAGTCCATGTACAACTGACACATGTTAGGGATGAGACCAGACCACTCCCTCACCCCCACCCCAAACTATTTAAGGGGATAGCCTAGACCCTAACTTTTATATTTATTTAAAGACAAGTGTATAGTGTTGTGTTCCAGGTGTGATCCAATTGGTCCACGACTAGGCTTTAATCAACACACATTTTATTCTTACAAAACATTTAAAATACAAAAACAAAAGAAGAATTGACATAACATTAACTCTATTGAAATACTTAACAAGATAATATATTATTTAACCAGTAATTAATAACTGATCCAATATAGGTAGCATCCCATAAATACAGTCTTTGGCAAAAATGCCATTCAACAAAACAGTTAGGGTTCTCGTGTTTTGTCTCTCTTCAGTCCAGAAAAAAGAAACAACCTGCCCCTTTTGATTTTTAAGAGGAAGCCTCTCATCTAAGACTTTCAGCCAGCAGCTTTCATCAACCATCAGTACTTCTTCTAACTGAAAGGAAAATGAAAAGCCTTCCTGAGTCTGTGTTAGCCTTGTCCCCACCCATTCATGAATCTTCTGTGTCATTTAAAAAAAAACTCTGAGAGAGCACAAAAGCCTGTCTGAAGGAGACATTTCAGCATCACTGTGGCCACATCCCTCTGCAAAAGACACAGCACATTCCTCTTAAAGTCATAGTACCATAACACACAGTAGCCACAATGTGTACCACCTACAGAATGCACTACAGAAATTCATCAAGATTTTTCAAAAAGCACCTTCAAAAGCCATTGTCATCACCATCTTGAAAGACAAAGATGTCAGATACTTGGGAAAGTCACCACTTACTAATTTCTCTTCTAGTCACTCATCATCCTAACATGGAAATATATCACTGTTCCTCAAGTGTCACTTCAAAATCCTGGCTCTTTCTAGAGCAGCATTGTAGATGCACCTACTCCAAATGGATTATAGCATTTCAAGAATGTAATTTACCACCACTTTCTTCAGGGCAACAATGGGTGAGAACTAAATGTCAATGAAGGGAGAAAGTGAGGACTGTAGATGCTGGAGATCAGAGTCTAGAGTGTGCTGCTGGAAAAACACAGCAGGTCAGGCTGCATCTGAGGAGTAGGAGAATCAACGTTTCGGTCATAAGCCCTTCATCAGGACCTAGCCATCTGGAATGGCTAGTCAATGAAGCCCATTTCCCTTGAATGGCTAAAACAAGGTTGAGGTTTTGGATGTAGGTTTGCTCACTGAGCTGGTGGGCGGCACGGTGGCACAGTGGTTAGCACTGCTGCCTCACAGCGCCTGTAGACCCGGGTTCAATTCCCGACTCAGGCGACTGACTGTGTGGAGTTTGCACGTTCTCCCCATGTCTGCGCGGGTTTCCTCCGGGTGCTCCGGTTTCCTCCCACAGTCACAAAGATGTGCGGGTCAGGTGAATTGGCCAAGCTAAATTGCCCATAGTGTTAGGTAAGGGGTAAATGTAGGAGTATGGGTGGGTTGCGCTTCGGTGGGTCGGTGTGGACTTGTTGGGCCGAAGGGCCTGTTTCCACACTGTAAGTCTAATCAAACATCAGAAATAAGCAATTAGGCATTAGAAGTCTGCTTTGCTATTCAGTAAGATCATATCTGATCTTTTTGTGGTTTAAATTCCATGTTTAACCAACCCTCAATAGACACCGATTGTCTTCTCTAATATCAATCTATCTATCTCCACCCAAAAAGTATTCAATGGCCCACCTCCTTTGCTTTCTGAGGTAGAAAGTTCCAAAGTCACACAACCCTCTGAGAGAAAATAAAATCCCCTTGCCTATGCCTTAAAAGGATGACCACAAAATGTTTAAAAAGTATCCCCTAGCCATAGACTTATCCACAGAGGGAACATGCTTTTCATGTCTACTTTGATCAGAATGGCCTGGAATTTCCTGGGACTTGCTCGCCTCAACTAATGGCTGAGTAGAACTCCCACCTGCTCTATCCCACTCAATGTTCCAAAGAAACAATTCCAAATTTCAGGAAGGGATAATTTGGACAGATTGGGTAGACACCTGGTACTTGTTAAGATGCATCAACAATTTTGAGAAGATTTGTAGCTCAGGTTGAGGTTTTGGATGTAGGTTTGCTCACTGAGCTGGAAGGTTCATTTCCAGACATTTCATTATCCTACTAGGTAACATCTTCAGTGGGCCTCAGGCGAAGCAATGCTGAAAAGTCCTGTTTTCTATTTATATGTTTGGATTTCTTTGGGTTGGTGATATCATTTCCTGTGATGATGTTATCTCATGTGGTGAAGTCATTTCCTGTTCCTTTTCTCGGGTGATAGATGGGGTCTAACTAGATGTGTTTGTTGATAGAGTTCCAGTTGGAATGCCATGCTTCTAGGAATTCATGTGTGTGTCTTTGTTTGGCTTGTCCTAGGATGGATGTGTTGTCCCAGTCGAAGTGGTGTCCTTCCTTATCATATTCTCATATAAATAGAAAGCAGGAATTTTCAGCATTGCTTCGTCTGAGGCCCACTGAAATGTTACTTAATAGAGTAACAAAACATCTGGAAATGAACCTTCCGGCTCAGCAAACAAACCTACCTCCAATGCATCAACAATCATTGCCTTAACCAAGCCTGGTGTACCTTGTCAGAGCAAAATACAATCCTTCAAAGGCCCAAACACATCAAAGCTTTTTTAAAAATTTCTTCGGTTGCCAGTGAAGAAGGTCATCCCTGGGAAGTCAAGGCACTGTCCTAATATACCTTCATGATAAAAGACTCATAGGCAGAGGATCCATTTTAAATTTTCCTTTCTAGAAATTGAAGGCTGTTAAATGATAATCCCAATAGAAAGGTCTATGTTTTCTTTCGCAACCCTATACCCTCTAATGGCCACCCTGAGCTGAGTATGCCATATGAGTTTTGTGAGTAATACATCTCCTGTCTCCATGTAATGCAGCAATTTGTAACAGAGTCCATGGATATGTGGACCACCAAGACCACCAGCATATTTTGTTTTAAAGAATTCTATCCTTAATGCTGGCAGAAAAATATAAAAGCAGAGAGGAGGAGATATAAAAACAAATAGAGGTAAGGAAATTTCAGATCCACTGTTACGTATTACATTTACAAAATGTTCTCAGTCTGCTTCACGTTGATATGGAGGAAAGAAGGTGAAGAAACATCGAGAAAATACAAAGGAAAAGAAAACATGCGTTGCATGTAATTATAAATTAGAATTTGGAAACATTGTGGTATAAGGTGCAATATATATAAATATTTAATTAATATTCTCTGGCAGAATAAAGATCTTTTGCTCTGTGTGTTTTGTAAAGTAACACGATTCTCCATTAACACAGTTGTTTTAATGTGAGTGGGTCAAAATTTATCAAACATTTTTATATATGATCTATTACTTAATCTATACAGCAAAAGAATCCCATAATGTCTATAATTAAGTGTTTCTTTCAATATCGAAGAAGTTGACTTCAGTTCATCAATACTTCCCTGCTGTATCAGGACAGTAAATTGAATAGAATGTCTTCAGCATTTATGGAACCTAAGGACGATAGCAAGACTGTAGAATGAACAGTGCTAACATTGATGCAACTCTGATAGACTTCATTTGGCTTTTGTCATGTTTGAATTGGCAACATGCAATGAGCAAAGTAGCACTGATGCAGAAGTTTCAAGGCAGTTGTTTATTCTTTAACAAAATTGATGATCTTCATTGTGTGGGGAGAAAGTGAGGACTGCAGATGCTGGAGATCAGAGCTGAAAATGTGTTGCTGGAAAAGCCCAGCAGGTCAGGCAGCATCCAAGGAGCAGGAGAATCGACGTTTCGGGCATGAGCCCTTCATCAGGAATGAGGAAAGTGTGTCCAGCAGGCTAAGATAAAAGGTAGGGAGGAGGGACTTGGGGGTGCTGGAAATGCGATAGGTGGAAGGAGGTCAAGGTGAGGGTGATAGGCTGGAGTGGGGGTGGGGCCGGAGAGGTCAGGAAGAAGATTGCAGGTTAGGAAGGTGGTGCTGAGTTCTAGGGATTTGACTGAGACAAGGTGGGGGGAGGGGAAATGAGGAAACTGGAGAAATCTGAGTTCATCCCTTGTGGTTGGAGGGTTCCTAGGCGGAAAATGAGGCGCTCTTCCTCCAGCCGTCATGTTGCAATGGTCTGGCAACGGAGGAGTCCAAGGACCTGCACGTCCTTGGTGGAATGGGAGTGGGAGTTGAAGTATTGAGCCACGGGATGCTTGGGTTGGTTGGTCTGGGTGTCCCAGAGGTGTTTGCTGAAACATTCCACAAGTAGGCGGCCTGTCTCCCCAATATAGAGGAGGCCACATCAGGTGCAGCGGATGCAGTAAATGATGTGTGTGGAGGTGCAGGTGAATTTGTGGCGGATATGGAAGGATCCCTTGGGGCCTTGAAGGGAAGTAAGGGAGGAGGTGGGGGCGCAAGTTTTGCATTTCTTGCGGTTGCAGGGGAAAGTGCCGGGAGTGGAGGTTGGGTTGGTGGGGGGTGTGGTCCTGACGAGGGAGTCACGGAGGGAGTGGTCTTTTCGGAATGCTGATAGGGGAGGGGAGGGAAATATATCTCTGGTGGTTGCGTGGGGGCAGGGACAAAGATCGGTGTGGGGGCGGGGTTCGGCGTGCGGATGGAGATTTGCGTGGGGGTGGGGATTCTCATTGTATGTTCAATTCTTTAATTCCTCCAGGCCATTTTTTCCAGAAAATTGATTTGTTCTACTTGCTTTGATCAAATTTATTGTGGTGTCTTCATACTTAATTTGGAAAGGAAAGTTCTCTTTTGAGCATTAGATTTACAGATGAATATATCACCCTGCATGTTACATACACAAAATATGTTCACCAGCTTTACTGTTATGTTTCAATTAACACTGGTCTTTATTTTTCCTGTTTGCCCATCTGCATTGTGATTTTATGCAGTTAGAAATGTTTGAGGGTCACAACCAAGCTTGCTCACCAAGGTAAAGATTTAATAATTTCTTGTTTACTTCAATAATGTTACAAATTTAAAGATTTCACTTTTATATTTGTCCTTGCTGGTCCATTTTATTAACTCACTTTAATGGAAATGGACAGAAATTATTGTTGCCAACAATTGTATGAAGTACAAGGTTTAGAAAATTGCTCATATTTTTGTCAGGTTCATGATGTGGAATTGTTTAATTTCATGATATGCACATAGAGCTGAATTCTCCCAGTCTCTGAATGATGTCGGCAATGGTGAGGCAATTAGGAAACCATTATGAGATTGAGAAAATGAGATTCTCAACATTGAGAAAATTAAATTCTATTTTCTGCCCAAGGTTTGAATGTGAGATAAGCGTCTCACTGGTGAGCAACATGTGGCCCAATTCATCGTTACCTATTCTTGCTTAATTTATATGCAGTTTGTCATTCTCTCACCAAGCAGTTATAAACCATGCAGCAGCAATTCATAACATGAAAGTCAGAGCAGTACCTGATAACTCCAGCTCTCTACTTGCTCCTCCTGACCATTGTGTTGTGATTTAATTTTACTACTGGTGATGGTCCACAGTGCCTCATAGATGTCCAGTCCATTCTGAACCTATCCCATTTAGCATGGTGGTGGTGCTCCAGAACATGACAGAGGGCATCCTCATGTGGAAACAAGATTTTGCCTCTGCAAAAACTGTACAATGGTCACTCCCACCTGTGGACAGATGTATCTGTAACTGGTATACTGGTGTTGGTTCACTCATTCCAGCTGTAAGTTTAGTCTGGAAGCTGAATCCTTTGGGTCTCAGCAAAGCTAGTCAATAGTGGAACCTTTGAGGATAGATATTGAATCAATGTGGAGGAGCGTTGAGTGGGGGAATAGGTAGTAATCTGCAGGAGGTTTGTTTGCCCATGATTAGCCTGATGTCTAATGCCATGAGACTTCATAATCCATGGAACCAGTTTGAGGACTTCACAGCATTTCCCTTCTGACTGTATATTCTCAGTTTCACTATTTCTGGCCCTGTTCTGTGAGTGAGTCAGCAGATACCTCAAGATGGTAGTGAAGGACTCTGGGATGTTGGCTAAAACATGATTCTATGAGTATGACTAATTTGTAAGAAAGTCATAGAAGAGCGGTTGAGAACTCTGGGTTGGTACTCAATGAAGATAAGAAGGATGATGAAGGAATCTCTTTGAAACTTAGAGTAATACTGAGACACCTGGTAGATGAGATTAGGATTTGAGGGCACAGGCTTAGAGTTAAGGGACAATGCTTTAGGACTGAGACAAGGAGGATTGTTGTGGTTCTGCTCGCCGAGCTGGAAGTTTTTGCTGCAAACGTTTCGTTCCCTGGCTAGGGAACATCATCAGTGCTGTTGGAGCCTCGTGTGAAGCGCTGCTTTGATGTTTCTTCCGGTATTTATATTGGTTTGTTCTTGCCGCTTCCGGGTGTCAGTTTCAGCTGCAGTGATTTGTATGTGGGGTCCAGGTCGATGTGTCTGTTGATGGATGTTCTTGCCGTTTCCGGGTGTCATTTTCAGCTGTAGTGGTTTGTATATGGTGTCCAGGTCAATGTGTCTGTTGATGGAGTTTGGGGATGAATGCCATGCTTCTAGGAATTCTCTGGCTGTTCTCTGTCTGGCTTGTCCTATGATCATCCATCAACAGACACATCGACCTGGACCCCACATACAAATCACTGCAGCTGAAACTGACACCCGGAAGCGGCAAGAACAAACCAATATAAATACTGGAAGAAACATCAAAGCAGCGCTTCACACGAGGCTCCAACAGCACTGATGATGTTCCCTAGCCAGGGAACGAAACGTTTGCAGCAAAAACTTCCAGCTCGGCAAGCAAAACCACAACAACGGATACCCGAGCTACAAATCTTCAATCAGATTTTAAACAAGGAGGATTTTTTTCAGCCAGAGAATGGTGAATATATGGATCCCATTGTTGCTGAAGGCTTTGGAACCTGAGTCATTGAGTGTTGCTAAGACAGAGATAGGTTCTTGATTAATAAGGGGATCAAAGGTTGAAGGCAGGAGAATGTGATTGAGAAACATATCAGTCATGATGAAATGGCAGAGCAGATTCAATGGACTGAAATGTTCCTCTGTTTTATGGTCTTGTGGTTATTTTAATGTTGGTGCAAGTCAGATGTGAAATTCACTACCCAAGAGAGTGGTGGATGCTGGGACATTGAATAAATTTAAGAAGGAGGTTGACAGATTTTTATTGTGTAATGTGCTGATGGTTAGTGGAGCGTGGGCAGGAAAGTGGAGTTGAAGTTGAGATGAGATCAGCCACAACTGTGTTAAATGGTGAAGCAGGCTCAACAGCTGAATTGTCTACTCCTTCTCTGAGTTATTATATTGTTATAACGTTGTAAGGGCTACTAGGCAGTGAGGGCCTTTATTCTGTCTGGGTCGATGCTGAATGACCAATCTGGTTAAATTTTGTTTTTGAACTGGTTTGGAACTGAAGTCACACAAATTTCGAGATGGACTTTTCTGAAAATCCCGTAACTTTATAGTCCCTATTGTTGGCACTTGCTTTATCTTCCACACTTATTCAATTATCTAAATTGAAATTTCCCAGTGGCCGTGGAGGAATTTGAACTCCTATTTCAGCAACAACATTAGTGCAGGCTTCTGGATTACTAGAAATCAAAGAAGTAATATGATTGCTGTGATCTTGTACGTTGTAACGTTAAACCATGGGAAATAGTTTTGCTCCATGGGGTCACATTTCACTTCTTTCCAGAATCAGGTCAGGCCCTTTCTCTAGGTATAGAATAGCTTAAATATACCAAAAGTCATCTAGTTGTTGCAGCAGCGCAGACTGGAATCGTGAGATGAGATCATGTGGAATTCTTGACACAGCTGACTCCATGGAAATTGCCTGGGAATTCAATTTTCTGATGTCTGGAACTCTCAGACAGACTCCATTAAAGCTAAAAACCTCAGAAGGTTTCAAATTATTTATTATTAGTCATTATTACGTAGGAAATGTTAGACAATTAAAAACCTGTTCCAGCTTCTGTATGCCCAACTCACCAAAGTTTGACTTTCAATTATACTTTTCAACTCTTGACATGTGCTAAAGGGACAACTGTCCACCTCCCGACTCACTCCCAATTGCCCTAACTCAGCCCTGTACTGCCTGACACAGTCCTTCCAGAACCAACACCCCTGGCCCAGCTGGGACCAAACCCACAAACTGCACCCTTTCCACAGCCCCAACCTTGCTGGAAATGAACCCCCACCTGACCCTTCTGGGACCAAACTGGCCCCCTCCCCTTCACCATCCTTCACCTTCCTCCTCCCACACACACTCCCTCACTAACAAACTGACCTGCCTTGCTAGGTCTGGCCCTTCCACACACCAGCATAGCCTCACCCTCCTGGCACTATCCTCTCACCGATCTGATGCACCTATCCTGTCTCAGTCACAAAGCGCTTTTGTGACCTTTAACTCCTGAGATAGCAACAAGTGTTGTGAAAACGGTGCATGTTTTTACCTGCAAAGCTACTCCTACACTCAATGGATTTCTTTATGTTTTCCTCCAATACATGTATTTGAGGCAAGCCAAACTCAAAATCTTGGCCAGAAATATCACCAACAGGTAAGTGGACAATTTTATAGAGAATTACCATTGATTAAAATTAGCTCTGATGGCAATCAGAATACTAGGTATACCACGAATATAGCCTGGTACTGCTGCAAAGTGCTGCATTACACACTAACGCTATGTTTGTTGTTGAAATGCAGTCTTACAAAACCCAATTCTTAGGAACAGATAGATTAACTTAACTGATATTACGTGGAATATCCAATCCTTTGTTCTCATGGTTCATGTATGTTATATGTATTTATATGTATGTTATGTTAATAGACTTATATTACAAATTAGAACAAATAAGCTGTATAAGAACTCATTTTATAGGTTAAATCCTCATGGCTAGAATTAAATTGAAGATGCAAAGTTAAAACTATGTTAAAATGAACAATAAATGAATATATACATCTTGAGATAAAAGTAAACTCCCTCCCCAACCATTCTTGACCTCCTATGGATAGCTAAACTGTCAAATCCAAGTACCAAACATTATTCTTCTTTCCCTTTCCCTGTTTCCTCTGCTCTGTGTAATTTGAGCCATTTAGCAAGGAATAGCTTTAGATCTGTCAAAAAAAATCAAAAAATGCAGACTGTTTAACTATTTAAGATGATCTCAATGCATGTTTATTTCACCTGTGATGTATCCTATAGTCTTGATATCCTGTATGTGTCATGGCCTGACAAAATGGATTTTTAAATATAACTTTCCATTGTTTAAAACAAAGAATAAAGAATCAATAACCAAATTCTGCTTTGTTTGTTAGGAAAGGTTATACTTATGGTTGAAAATGGAGACTATTGTATAGTAAAAACATAATTTGTAAAGAACACAACAAAGAGTAAAAAATGAGGTCTGCAGATGCTGGAGATCACAGCTGCAAATGTGTTGCTGGTCAAAGCACAGCAGGTTAGGCAGCATCTCAGGAATAGAGAATTCGACGTTTCGAGCATAAGCCCTTCATCAGGAATAATTCCTGATGAAGGGCTTATGCTCGAAACGTCGAATTCTCTATTCCTGAGATGCTGCCTAACCTGCTGTGCTTTGACCAGCAACACAAGAACACAACAAAGAAAAATAAAGTGCATTTAGCTAGTGATTTTAGCCATGATTTTATATTAATGTTAAAAATGTGTGAAAATCAATAATCTCTCTACACATTGCAAAGTTCAGGAATTCTTTTCAATCATCAATTACACTTAGAATTACATTTGCTTGCACTAAATTAGATCATCTATAAAACAAGAGAGAAAAATCAGTTTCTTGTATAAGGTAATGTTTTGAAGGGTGAATGCTGAAGACTGCATTAAATGCCAGTCAATCTGATTACGTTATCAGGGCTTGGATGGTAAAAGGCAGAACATCTTTGGATCTCGAAGAGGACAGTCCTGTTATCCTAGGTCTCCTCAGAGCCTTGTAACCAGGGGCCAAATGTTCTCAGAACTTGAACTATGTCGGTATTGGTGAAACATTTGGGAAAATATGACAAAATTAAAATTGAAATTGAGAAAAAATGTCTAATTTTGCCCATAAGATTTCAACCTTGTAAGAATCTTGTAACAGCAATGAGGGGTTTGTAGGTATTAGCAAGATCTCATTATTGCCAAATCTCACCTATTTATATGCAGGTTGCTACTTTCACAGACAATAGAAAGAAACCCAATGGTGATAATTCCCCATATGAAAGGCAGAGTGGAAACCTCAAAGCTGCAATTCACCAGCGTCTCCTCTGGGCATTCTTTTTAGCAGTGTTATTGTCCTTCAAACAAATAGCCATGTCACAAAACCTAAGAGATGCAGTCCTCAGCTAAATTAAAGAGGATTGTCAACAGTCAGGTGCCCCATCAGAGTCAATAAAAAGTATAGTCTAATCTCAATCCAGGGATTTGGAGATGCTCTGTCTGCTGCTCGATCTCTTCAATATCAGGGTTTCAATAACCCATTTTGATCTATCTTCTCAATAAGAAGAATTTCCACATTGAACTTCACAGACAACTACCCTGAGTCCCACTCTATCACAGTATGCTAAGACCCACCCTAATACTTTATACTCACCCCCCTGCGGAAGCCACAGAGATGACTACAGCTAATAGCATCATCCTGTACCCCTACTACTGCAAACTACCATCATTTTAAGCAGTGACTTCCAGATACCCACAACCCTCTATCTGAATTCTTCCTCCTTTGAACTGAGCTTCCCCCTAGTCACCTTCCTTATCCCCACAATGATAAATGCTTTTGCTTCCTCAGCCCAGACTTGATTCATGCTCCATTTCCAGCATTGAATCCCCACAGTCCTAACTACTCCCCCCCATCGAACTCTTTGGATACATTGATGGACAGACACCCAGAATGGTATTTACTTCTGACCTGTTACCGATTGTGATGATCAGCTTTGGGGCATGAATGGCCAGACCCATGATTGCTGTGTTCATAAATCTCAGAATAGTGATGTACAATTCCCTGGACCGCTAATGCTGGCCCCTACAACATAGAATATTACAGTGCTGTACAGGGCTTTCAGCCCTTGATGTCGAACTGTGAAACCAATCTGAAACCATCTAACCCACAATATTCCTTTATCATCCATATATTTATCCAATGAACATTGGAGCGTCTACTACTGTTGTAGGCAGGGCCATTCAATGCCTTTTCTACTCTCTGAGTGAAGAGCCTACTTCTGACATCTGTCCTGTATCTAGCACCGCTCAATTTAAAGCTATGTCCCCTTGTGCTAGCCATCACCAGCTGAGGAAAAAGGCTTTCACTATCCACCCTATCTAATCCTCTGATCATCTTGTATGTCTCTATTAAGTCACCGCTTAACCTTCTTCTGTCTAATAAAACTAGCCTGAAGTCCCTCAGCCTTTCCTCATGGGACCTTCCTCCACACTAACCAACATCCTGGTAAATCTCCTTTTTACCCTTTCCAATGTTTCCACATCCTTCCTATAATGCGGCGACCAGAACTGTACATAATACTACAAGTGCGGCCGCACCAGAGGTTTGTACAGCTGCAGCATGACCTTGTCGCTCCGAAACGCAATCCCTCTACCAATAAACGCTAATACAACGTACACCTTCTAAACAACCCTATCAACCTGAATGGCAACTTTCAGGAATCTATGCACACTGATCTCTCTGCTCATCTACACGACCAAGAATCTTACCATTACCCCAGGCATCTGTAGTCCTACTTCTTCCAAAGTGACTCACCTTGCAGCACTGAGCATTGAACAGTCATCTAACTGTACTGGGACTTGAGCTTGAACATCTCAAAACAGATGATTGACCATGTCAGAGCCAAAGGATTGTATTCAGACTGTCAATGCTGGCACCTGCTAACAGACAGCAAAAATTTCTCTTGACTTGACTGACAATTAGCTGTTGACAATTTCTGTCATTTCCATTTGGTTAGAAGAGTGGGTAGCATAGGCAGCTGGCAATGCTACAGGAGTTTCATTTGAATCTCAGTGTGTGTTAGACCCTCATTATTCCAATACAGATAAGCAACTGTTCTATGTAACTGCATTAAAAAGACATTGAGAACAACAGTAATGACAGTTTTTTGGCTCTGATTGAAGTGTCAATGTATTAAAAAGTGTGGCATGGCAAGGCATGGTGTGAGTATGCATGTAGGCACAAAGTGAGTGAGCCTTAAGAGAGCAAAGAAGCAGCCCTGAGATGCCACCTGGTATGTTCCATGTGCTGCATCCCTGTTTGTGTGCACAAAGTGTCCCCGTTGCAGCCTTTTCCATGGTTGTTGTTGCTGCTATACGCTGCTAAATATATGAGCAGCCTGCTAGTCTACCAGGTGGCAACTTCAGACCAAGCTGCCAGGTCTGTTGCCATGGTCTGCTCTGGTAGTTCTGAGGAAGAGGTCCCATCTTTTGTCCACCACCCTACCAATCCAGGATCTCCAAGTCTATCATCGGGATGCCAACTGGCCTTCATTGGCCAGGTTTGGGACAATTCTTCCCACACTGCAACTGTGATTGGCTGTTCCTTGATGGTGATGTTTAAACTGTTATACAGGTGGGATTCAAACATGGCACCGGTGATGGGTAAGCTGTAAGGTCAAGTAGACAGCGAGCACTTCTGCCACTGGTGAGGACAAGATAGTGGAAACATGTTGAATAAATAATGAGGTGAACAGCATAAAATCATGAAGGTAAGCTCACTAAATCTCACAGAGAGAAAGCTTCTGTGAATCTCCCACATTTGTATAAAATTCAGCCCACCTCTAATATAGTTATAATATAACTTCTCCAATGTTCTCATACAATAAATTCCAACTTGTTTACAATGAGATGTCTTATGATGAGAGTACCTAGAGGTTCTCCCTGACCATTTTGCTTGCTTTATTTATTGTTACATGTATTTTGTTACAAAATGCAATGAAAGCTTTGTAGAGTTAGCGATTTTTGAGAAGATTTATAGCTCAGGCAAAACGTCTGAAAATAAACCTTCCAGCTCAACAAGCTCACTTACTTACTTACTTACTGTTGTATAGTGTCACCATTCTCCACCGTCATCTTAAAACACAGAAAAATACACCAAAACACAAAATATAAAGGCAGCAGAATAAATAAATAAATAAATAGTGTTCAACTTTGCAGTCCTTTTCGTTAAGTGCCCCACCATGCCCCATGGCCCTGCTGGTCAGGCATAAGACCCCTTTGCTGCAGCGTGACCACAGGAACAAAGGTCAAACCCGCTCTTCAGCACCATCTTGTCTCCACTGATGCCCTCACCACTGTGAGTCCTCATTGGATCTCACCAATGCAGACACCACTGACACAGCCGGGTACCACACTCACCCAAACTTGATTCCACAGCCACCTCGAGTCCACTTCGAACACACCTCACTGATGCAGCCACTGCCGATGCCGCTGGATGTCGAACTGGGCCCAAATACACCTCCACTGCCACCTCTGTGAGTCTGTACTGGATGCAGACATCACCAGGAATGCAAACTCGCTTCAGAACCCAGTCAGAATTGGGATGATAGCAGCGATCTACCTCATCACATGTTCACAAAGGTTGGCATCGCATTCTCATTTCACTTGAAGTCAGCAGAGGACATCTGAAAACTCAATCATCATTGGCCAGTAAATGTCAACCCTATGTCGCTGTTATGCACCGAGCACCAGATGACCCAGGAGAATGTCTGGGAGCCATTGTTTTCACACAACTCAAATATGAAAGCTTTCCTCAATCAAGCACATTTAGCTGTTCTTTGTTCCAAAACCAGTCATTTCATTTTTATTGTTTCTTTGCAATGATTAATATTATGGTTGGTGAATCAACCATGACACTTCAATTATATTGCAATGGCACATTCATGACATTCAGAGGGCAGCTGTGTCATTCCAGGTTTTTGTAATCATATAAATGGAATTATTTATTTCAGAAATTTAGACACCACAGGATAACAACTTGATTACTGTCTTAAATAAAATTTTAAATCTTTTCACTTGTATTCTTGTCCATGGCAGTCACTATCAATAAATTATTACATTTTAAATGGTCTTTCTGCAAATAATTACGTCCTCTGTGCTAACATGGCAGACATTTTCTGATGAAAATAAAGCAATGTTGCCATATTGTATGAAAAGGACTTTTCAAATGCATATATTGTGCATGGCTGGTCTTTCAAGACCCATAGACAAATTAGTTGGCACGATAATGTGTGTGGTCTGGGTACCTACTGATTTTCTTGCTATTGAATATCACATTAATTATAAAATATCGTATCACGAGGACATCAGAAATAATGACCAGACCACAATACAAATGTGAGCACAGAATCCCTACACTGTAGAAGCAATCATTTAGCCCACTGAATTCACACACCCCTCCAAAGAGCATCCCATTCAACCCCCACATTTTGCATAACTGATCCACCGAGCCTGCACAATTTAGCACGGCCAATTCATCTAAACTGCAGATCATTGGACTGTGGGAGGAAACCAAAGCATATTCATGCAGACACAGGGAGAATGTGCAAACTTCACACAGTCACCCAAGGGTGGAAGTGAACCCAGGTCCCTGGCTCTGAGAAGCATTAGTACTAGCCACTGCTGCTCCTTGCTGTCTGATGAAACTCCATAGACATTGTCACTCTTTGTGTTGGAGTGATAATGTACTTTTTAATATCTCCTCTTCAGATCCCTTCTCCTTTATTAGTCTTCATGTTTGGCTGAACACATAGAATTGCTTCATTTTCAGTCAACTCTTTCCAAATATATTAAGAAATTTTAATTAGGTAATCAAACATGGTGAACTGAAGGGCCTGTTCCTGTGCTTATACTGTTCTATGCTCTAATATATTCTCAGCTTCAAAAGAACAGCCAAAAACTAGGAGAGAAGAAAAAAAAACTCAATATTTCAAAAACTCAGCCTACACATGAGCTCCTTTGTGCATGCAACTTCCATTACCCAGACTTCATACCAGCTGAGCACACAGTGCCATTCCTTCATTAAGGGTGGGAAATTGACACAGAGTATTTTAAATGAAATTTAAATGGAACTGAATATGTTAATGTGGCTCTATCACAATCTGTGTAAGAATGCTTTACACTGAACTAAAAGTCAACTAGAAAATGTGCTATGTGAGAGTTCACATCATTGAAATTTGTGCTATTTCCTGACCTCCACACTTTCCAATGGAACACGTAATATGCCGCCAGATAATTTTGAAATCTATCCATATGAATAAAGTCAGCATCCAAATGCTTTATTTCATCCAGTTGTGATTTTTAAAAAATGCATTGACAAAGTATTGAATTACTAACCATAATTAATGTGAAAATCATCCTTGTATTTGTGATCAGGGAATTAATAATTTATTCCTCTTGCAATCAAGGCCCCAGTGATATCATCAGGCACAAGGATGATTTTCACATTAATTATAGTTAGTAATTTAGATTTCCCAAAATGTTACTTTATTCTTTCGGTGCACTACATCAAATTATAATTAGTCAAAATTCCAAAATGAACAGTAAAAATAAAGTATGCATATTATTCTGAAGAAGGATCATAGGCTTCAAAATATTAACTTTGCTTTCTCCACACAGATGCTACCAGACCTGCTGAGTTTCTCCAGCAATTTCTAGTTTTGGTGCATAATCTATTAAATGAGGAAACCTCTGTAATAAGATGCAGTTGCTATTTTCTCCTTGAGTGAATCAATAGTTCAGTCATTGGATCATTTTTTAAAAATAATGAAGCTGAAATTGTGACGGGCTTGTTCTGCTGGTGCAAGTGAGGGAGGAAAACCCATATATAGATTGAAAACCAAATGGAAAGACATGGACCCCATTCAAATGTATGGGGATGTGATTATTAGCATGCACAAGGTGCATGGTTCTATAAAGGCACATCAAAGGAGCATGCCTTGATCCATATTCCAGAAATTACAGTGGGCTGTAGCTTGTCACCTAGTTTGCAGAAAAGAGCCTTTGCAATCAGAAATGTGTGCACTGAAAAGACCACACTGCTAGAAACGAGACTATTGTGCAATCTTGGTCATTTACCTTTGTCAGAAGATGGGCACTGCTTTGCTGAACCTCAGGAATTACATAATCCTGTAAGATCTCTGGTTTGCTTTAAGTTAATTGCAAGACATGGTAAATTTCAATCATAGGCTAAATTGGGAAAGATGATTAAAAAGGGATTCCAGCTCAGACTGCATTATTGAGACCATATTTCTGGATCATGCTCTGTTTTCAGCACATTCTTAAGTATCTTATATATTGTTAAGGTGTATTCACATTCAGAAGGGAATTGGAAATGTATCAGATTTATATTTTGGAGGGGTACAGCTATGGAGAGAGCTACAGAGTGACATTCATTGATTTGCTCTTGAAAACAGCATACAGACAGAATGGGCTGAATGGACTCTTTCTATGATATAACCATTTACTGATTCTATGCTCATATCTGTTATACTTTTAATAACTGATAATTAATCGTATCGGCATATTCAAATACAATGACTTTTGTTCCATCTTCCCTCCTCCTGCAGTACTACTTTAGCTGACAAATGTCAAGATACGTAAGTGGAGACCAGTTGTTATTACATTAGAATGCGTTCTATCTTCATTACAAAATCTACTACCTGTCTGACCTTGATATATTTCTATATTGAACTAAACAAGATGAATGTCATTCTTTGCTCATCTCCCATGGAAATGCTATCAATTGTACAAGAAGTGGCTCTATTTTAATACTTTATCTACAATACCTTTGAAAAGTTCATTTTAAGTGAAAGTGTCAGACATAATTAGCCACAATTTGATTGAATATTGATATTTTGCCACAGAATCAAAATAACTGTATAATGTTTCAATTGCTAAACTACAAAATACACCAAGAATTCAAGTTAGATGATTTTTATTTACATAATTGATACACATTTGATACTAAATTAGTGTCCAATTTAATGACCAGTGGTGTGCGACAAGGTACTGGATCCACTGCTTTTCATCATTTATATAAATGATTTGGATGTGAATTTAGGAGGTATGGTTAGTAAGTTTGCAGAAGTCACCAAAATTGGAGGAGCAGTGGACAGCGAAGAAGGTTTACCTCTGAGTACAACGGGATCTGATCAGATGGGCCAATGGGTCAAGGAGTGGTAGATGGAGTTTAATTTAGATAAATGTGAGGTGCTACATTTTTGAAAGGCAAATCAGGGCAGGACTTATACATTTAATGGTCAGGTCCTGGGGAGTGCTACTGAACGAAGAGACCTTGGAGTGCAGGTTCATAATTCCTTGAAAATGGAGTTCCAGATAGACAGGGTAGTGAAGAAGGCATTTATATGCTTGGTTTTATTGATCAGTACATTGAGTATAGGAGGTCATGTTGTGGCTGCACATGACATTGGTTAGGCCATTTTTGGAATACAGCTTGCAATTCTGGTCTCTCTTTTCAAAGGAAAGATGTTAGGAAGCTTGAAAGGGTTCAGAAAAGATTTACAAAGATGTTGCAAGTGTTGGAGGATTAGAGCTATAGGGAGAGGCTGAATAGACTGGGGCTATTTTCTCTGGAGTGTTGAGGCTGAGGGATGACCTGATAGAGGTTTATAAAATCATGAGGTGCATGGATAGGGTAAATAGACAAGGTCTTTTCCCTGGGGTGGGAGAGTCCAAAGCTAGAGGATGTAGGTTTAAGGTGAGAGGAGAAAGGCTGAAAAGAGACCTAAGGGGCAATTTTTTCACTCAGAGGGTGGTGAACGAATGGAATGAGCTGTCAGATGGAGCTATGGAGCCTGATAAAATTACAACATTTAAAAGGCTTTTGGTTGGATATATGAATAGGAAAGGTTTACAGCGATATGGGTCAAATGCTGGCAAATGGGACTAGATGGTTTTCAGATATCTGTTTGGCATGAATAAGTTGGACTGAAGGGCCTGTTGCTGTGCTACATCTCTATGACTTTTTGATTCTACCCACATTCAGGCTGTTACATTGGTTTAACTGCTACTATAAATAATGGCAATTTCTACAATAAATTAAATAGAGCATATTTTTAGTTATGTGTTAACAATGACTTCACAAACTGCAATTACAACCATACCAGCTTCAGGGTTGCAGCAATTAGTTTTAAAAGTAATGAGAAAACCAGCAGACTTCTTTTTGCATATATATAAACCATAACAAACATGATGCACATAGATCTAGATGGACATGACCAAGCTTTACAAGAGTTGGAAACAAAGTATCTATCAGGAAGAAATGTCTATTCACTGCCAAGTTTGGTTATTAAAAGCTTGCAGGTTGTAGGAGAAAATGAAGCAATGGTAGTAAAAAAAAATCCCACAACATTTATATCCCAAGAAAGAAGAAAAATAATAGCGTAAAATAAATTATAAAAAGGATGTATTTACAGGAAGGAATGTTTCCTTTTCAATGTTATTTTCAATTTTGTTTTAGAAGTGAAATTCCAAGGAAAAGATGACTGTATAATATTCAGTTTCGTGGGCGGCACGGTGGCACAGTAGCTAGCACTGCTGCCTCACAGCGCCTGAGACCCGGGTTCAATTCCCGACTCAGGCGACTGACTGTGTGGAGTTTGCACGTTCTCCCCGTGTCTGCGTGGGTTTCCTCCCACAGTCCAAAGATGTGCGGGTCAGGTGAATTGGCCACGCTAAATTGCCCATAGTGTTAGGTAAGGGATAAATGTAAGGGTATGGGTGGGTTGCGCTTCGGCGGGTCGGTGTGGACTTGTTGGGCCGATGGGCCTGTTTCCACACTGTAAGTAATCTAATCTAATGCCACATATTATTCAGGATTTAAAGCACAATAACATGGAAATCCCAACAAAATAAATATATTTACACAAGAACCTTTTGCATATTTATTTTAAAGCAGTTTATTATTCAATGAAAGTGCTGAAATTCTGAAAACATTTGAATGCTCAATAGTCCACAGTTTATAACTGGGATTGGGTAATGATATGCCACATTCCAGGAATGTTCATATACAATTGTCAGCAAAAGCCTAATCATTTGAGCAATTCTTTTTTACTAACACAACCAAACATTTTGTATTTTACAGTAGCAAGTGCAGCATTTGACAACAAGTATTCAAACCGGTCGGACTATATATTAACGATAAACTCTCATTTGACCAAGCTGCAGAAGCTCGCTGTCACACGGAGGTAATGGAGAAATAATATAGAGGCGCGACTTTGAAAGCCTGCAGCTATCAATGAAAAGGGCACAGTGAACTCAGTAGAGAAGGAGAAAGGAATAATAAAAGGAAAAGGTGAGCTGCGATTCTCATAGACATGCATCAAAATCCTCTTAAAAGAACAACAAAGCAAAGTTGCTCTTTGAAAGACCAGGACAAATCCTTACAGAATAAATGTGCCAGTTTCTTTTCAGAAATGCAATCTTTAAGATGCACACAGTCTCAATATCGGTGAGAAGGTAATTTAATAAGCTCCTCCTCATTTCTGACTTAAATGGCAGACCTACTTTTTTAAACTGTGCATCCCAGATCTAATCTATTGTACAAGGGAAAACAGTGATGTAGAATTAGGGGCACAATGGGTACATGGCCACTCACAGTGCAAAGCATATCTTCCCCATAGCAGCCTGCACATCTTGCCAAAAACCTTAAACCTGTGTCTTGTAGTCATCATATAAGGCTGACTGCAATATTTTGTCTACCTTGTCTGAAGCTATCATTGTCTAAATTTCACATATACAATATTATCAAATTTCCAGGAAGTTTCTTTTGTTCAAAGGAGAACAACCCAAGTTTTCATCATAGCTATAATCCCACATACTTAAACCCATTCTGATAAATCACTCTGTAACTTCCCACGGACCTATAGTATCATTTCTAAAATGTGATGATCCCCAGACAGTACAAAGTATTCCAGTTGAAGAACAGCCAGCGATTTATTTAGGCTTAGTATAACTTCCCAGTTTTTATACTCAATGCCTCCATTTTGGAAGCCCAATATCCTAAATGTTTTGCTAACTACTTTTTGCCAATACGTCCATCCACCATCAAAGATTACTGCACATGAACATCCAATGCCTTTCTTGTACATCCTTCAGAAATGTTCCAATGTTACTATCACTGGCAAATTTTGTAGGTTAACTTTGTATTCCACTGCCAAATCTAGTCCTGGAGGTAGAATACAAATTGGGTGGAGCTGCAATGTTGATAAAGCAAAAATAATTCCATTTTGCATATAGAAGCAGACTGATAGTTAGCCCACTACCAATGTTAGAATCTCCCTCTAAATGTTTCTTTCTTTATTTATTAGAAAAGCTAGGACAATCACAAATATTTTGTCGGTTCCATTTATGTATTCTCACGGCCTCATGCCAGAATGTTAATTTTACAAAAAGTGTTAAATATTGCAATGAAATGTGATAGAAATGGCATTAATCTGAATCTTTGAAATTTGTAGAACAGATACTTGAAAGCAGGCAAATGTCATTTTGTTCCATATAATTTTTGCTCTTTTCCCTTGTCTTGAATTAATGTTTTGTATTGTCTGAAAATGAAAGGCAATTTCTGCAAGCACTTATCATCAATCGACACTTTGTAATGGTGCCAATCTCCAGACCCTGCTCTTTGCCAAAATGTTCGATATAACCCAGAATGTCCTACATACCAAACTACTTTAATATGTAGAGGAGATATTAATACTAACCTTTCTTTACTGAAAGTGTGTTTTCCGTTGACAGTGTAATTACAGCTCCACCATATGCCTGTCTGTCAAAGCAGTACAATTGGTTCCATTAGAATAAAACTGTATTCCTTCCCATTCCCCTTTTTAACAAATTTTGACACTGTCATAAGCACAATTAGAAAGGAGCAGACCCATCAAGCACAAGCACATTTTTACTCTTCAAATAGTTCAGTGTAATACAAAGCAAAAAGGCTTTAGACAAGTAATTTATTATTAATCAGTACTGACAAAAAAAAATTCGTTTGTCTGCACTCTAGATCTGAGATTGCTGGAATTAGTCATTAACATTCACACTCTGCCATCTTGGTGTAACTATAAGGTTAGCTTTATGAAGTAAGTGCAAATGATGTCTAAAAGCCAGTTTGCTTTCCATCAATATTGTCAAGTTTTATCAGCTTCATTTCACAAATGTATTAATAAGCTGTCAAAACCTATCAAAAGCTTTCTTCAAATCAACCTCACAGACTGGAATTGTATTTAAATCAAGCAGAATACGTTGACAGACTTTATATTATTTCATTCATCCCTTTAAGGATAACTTGCAAAGGAACAGTAAAACTAATCAAAATTTAATGAATTTCTTTTAAGTGAAGGCTTGAGAATGATTTATTACAAAAGCCTGTACTTTTTCTTAGCCAATGATGTTTGTCACGATAAAGCACCTGAAATGGTCACGAATAAAACGCTGTCTAATATATGAAGAACTTTCTAACTTACCTTCAAATAAGTAATCTAAGTTTTGGTAAGTGGATAACTCAACTCTGTTGAGCAAAGTGAAGCATTATATCAATTATAGAATCTTCTAGTCTGGAAACAGGCCATTAGGCCTAACAAGTCCACACCATCTCTCTGAAGAGCATCCCAACCAAACTCACCCCTTACCCTATTCCTGTAACCCTGCATTTCCCATGGCTAATCCGCTTAACTTATACATCTTTAGACTGTCAGAGGAGACTAGAGTACCTGGTGTAAACCCAAATAGACATGGGGAGAATGTGCAAACTCCACACAGTCACCTGAGGCTGGGATCGAACCCAGGTCAATGCTTACTCAAGGCATACACCACCCTTAAATAAATATGGCTCACTGGCTTGCCTTTGCTAGGCCTGCACAATTTCATTGTGTGAGATATAATTGTGGACCTGAGCTTGTTCCCTGTAAATCCCTTCCTCTGTCATCCCCTTTGAGTATAGGTGACAACCAAGCAAGTTTCAGATGAGGAGAAAAAAGGGAGAAATAATTAATGGCTGCAAGTGCAACAAAGTTAACTGTGGGATTTTTGAGCTCTGAGAGTGGTCAAATGTGCTGAAAAATGATATCAAAGGCAAGTAGATAAATTCACAATTAAAACCTATGGCTGTTTACAATAGACCTTACCTTTAACAGCATTCAATTGAACAGGAGAAAGTAAAGGTCTGAGTTCAGATGATTGTCCACATCAATTAAGTGGGTACATATTTTGCCATGAGTCACTGTCAGAGAGTACATCTGAGTTCTACATGGTCCCAGTCAATATCTGGACAAACATCAAAGCCCTTGGAGCTAAAAACATCTCCCTTTGGCACTCTGTGATCTTCAGAAAACCTGCAGATGCACATTTGGGGAAAAGGGCATATCGGTTTTTACCTGGAATATTGTGTACAGTTTTTGTCACTGTATTTTCAAAAGGGTATATTAGCATTAGAGGCTGTTAAAAAGAGATTTACTACGTTGATACCTGGGATGGAAGGAATTGACTTATCAAGAACAGCTAAACAGCTTAGGCCTTTATTTATTAAGTTTAGAAGATTTAGGGGTGATCTTTTTGAAACATACAAGATTCTGAGGGAGTTTGACAGGGTAGTTGTTGAGAAGATATTTCTACCAGTGGGTGAATCTCAAATGAGGGAACATTGTTACAGAATAAGGGGCATTCATTTAAAACTGAGATGCAAAGGAATTTCTTCTGTCAGAGGGTTGTGTATGTCTGAAATGCTCTAACCTGGAGAAAAATGGAGGCTAGATCATAAAACCAATTCAAAGAAGTGGTAGACATTTTTTTTTAAATAAAGGGATACTGAGGGCTGTGAGGAGCTGGTACAAAAGAGGAATTGAGGCCTGGGGAAAATCAGTCATGAATCTTGTAGACTAGTGTGGCAGGATTGAGGGACTGAATGGCTTATTTTTTATGTCTTTATGTTCTAAGATGGCGGTCCAGAGGAGTAAGCAGCAAGCTGGAACTGCCAGGTAACCACTCAGTCTTCCTTGTCAAGATTGTTGTTCTCTAGTTTCTCTTCATCACATCGTAGAAAAACAAACTGCATATAATTGGGGTAAGAATAGGTAATAATAAGCATGCAAATAGATCTCGCAGTATTCATTAGGCAAACATATCTGTTGTTAGTAAAACCTTAGTGCCAACTCTAGAAACATTCATTGAGAATGGAATTGATTGTCCCATGAAAAAATGTGCATGTAATCAGAAGAGTAGGCATGGATTTTTTAAGACAAATATCAATTTCAACTTGCAAGTTAAAAGGTTTTGAAGAGGTGACGGACAGGGTTGATGAGCAGAAAGCTGCAGATATGGTGTGCACAGGCTTCCATGACATGTTTGACACAGAAACACACAATAGACTTTTAAGGGAAGTTAAAGATCATGGAATAGAAGGGACAGTTGCAACATGGATTGGCTGAGAAATAGGAAATAGAGAGTAAGAAAGATGAATATTTTTCAGGCCAGAAGGAAGTTTATACTGGAGTTCTGCAAGGGTTGTTAATGGGATCCTTGCTTTTCAAAACATAGATCTAGATTTTCATGTGTAGGGGGTAATTTCTAAGTTTGAAGATGATGCACAATTTGGGAGATGTGTAAACTGTGGGGAGGACTGTGGTGGGGGGGGGGGGGGGGGGGTGGGGGGGTGGTTGGTGGTATCAAGGTCTGGAATGCACTACCTGGAACTGTGGTGGAGGCATGTTCAGTTGAGACTTACATAAGGGTACTGGATGATTATAGAAATATTGTGCATGGTTACAGAGAAAAGGCAAGAAATTGGCACAAAGTTAAAATATTCAGAGAGCAAACACAATGGACTGATTAGCCTCCTTCTACACTAGCATTTCTGAGATTCTGTAACAATTTTTCTCCATTCCCCATTGTCCACATGTTCAAAGGCTTGGACAATTCCATCTGAGCAGATTGAAATAAGCCCACAATAAAGGTGAGAGATCCCTCATTAAAACTATGTTAAAAGCAGGAAGAATTTATTTAAAATGCTAAAAGCTGAAATCATGCTGGATAAAAAAAAACTGAAGAAACAGGGGCATTATTAAAGCAGCAGGCAATGAAAATTATCTATTAAAACCTGTGAAAGAATTGAGATTAATTTATTGTTGCATGAACAGCAGGGGCAGGGGGTCATTCAGTGATACTGAGTTTAAGACAGGAAGATCAATGCAGTGGGATTTATCATCAAAGCTGTCAAAGAAATAGGAATCGTTTATTAAGGCCACAAACCTTAGGATTCATCCAGTAAAGTTAAAAAAGTAGGAATCCTCAATTTCAGCTGCAAAATATGGGAATTCCCCCATTTTAGCCATTAGAATTTAGAATCTTCCAGTTTAGCTGATAATTTGGGAATCCCCCATTTTAGCCATGAGAAGGTGGATTCCTTCATTTTGGCGCAGAATGTTGGAAAACCTTTCAATACAAAGCAGCAGCACAACCATCACTGCAAACAGAAAGCCTTTTTTTCAGCCTGGAAAATAAGTATTTAACATTAGGAAGACATAACATCACAAATAAAATTGCCAGAAAGATTTAATGCCAGAGATGAGATAAATAGAACACAAAATTATTCATTTTGAAAAACCAAACCTTAAAATATAGATAAGTTTCAGATTTGATGCTAAATCAGAAGTTGAACAAGTAAATACACCTCAGTATACAATTGTGATCATAACCGATAATGTTTTGGCTCAATGAGATATAAAATAAGTGACATATACTTTTGTAGATATACTGAAGATCTGTAACAATTACTTTAATCTCAGAACAAACAGCACTTTTTTTTCAAAGGTTAAGATTAAACAGAAGCTTCAAGGGAAATCCACAGATAATTTTAAGAATGAAATCTACAAATTAGTGAAAAATGCAATTGTGGTGATTTAAAGTCAGAATTCATAAGCCACAGAACTTTTCTCAGAAATTTTAGAATGACACCTTCGCATCCTGACTGTGTGGAAACAGGCCATTTGGCCCAATGAATCCACACCAACCCTCCAAAGAGCATCCCACCCTGACCCATTCCCCCCACCCCATCCCTGTAACTCTGCATTTCCCATAGCTGACTCACATAACCTACACATCCCTGAACACTATGGATAATTTAGCATGGCCATTCCACCTAACTTGCACTTCTTTGGACTGTGGGAGGGAACCAGAGCACCCAATGGAAATCCACACTGACGCAGGGAAAATATGCAAACTCCTGCAGAGAGTTGCCTGAGCAGACAAACAGTGACCCAATGAGTCTTTGTCAGACTTATATTCAAAAGAAGATTTGACACTAAATAAAGTTATTCAGTATGTGAGTATAGCAAAACACACAGAAATCAATTTAAGAGGGGAAAACTTGACACAGGAGATCAGCAGAATTCATTTAGTTCTAAAGGCACAACTCCATAGAAGACAAATGTTATAATCGAGTACATAGCACAGGACAGCCACCATACATTAATAGGCGAAAGTGAGGACTGCAGATGCTGGAGATTAGAGTCGAGAGTGTGGTACTGGAAAAGCACAGCAGGTTTACCAGCATCTGAGGAGTGGGAGAGTTGACATTAAAATTTCTTGTCAGTGCTATGAAGCAAAGATGCTTCACAAGCACAGAAAGCACCCAGATATTAAAAGTAAATATTTTACCTATAGTACAATGAGATCACTTTCAACAATTGTGCCAAAGTAAGATACAGTTACAGTACAGCAAGAAGTAAATAGTTACCCACACAATGTGGTTAATAGATGGTAGAAAAAATGTATTTGTAGGAGAAATAAGTAATCCGGAACTATCCATTTTGGTCAGCTAATGTCTATATCATTAAGCATTTCATGAATTTCAAGTTAGAAAACAGGGAAAGTGTCATTATTATTAATTTTTGAGAACTTAAATTTAAAGTGGAAGAAAACTGAATTTTCCTTTTCAGTCGAGAAGATCTGGCTTTTTATAAGGGCAGAGGAAAATGAAAATTGTACTAAATCGAACCAAGTTTTACTCTGGAATCTAACTTACCCATAATCCCCATCAGCTGCAATCAAAACAATATTTTATGAGTTAATGAGTAAAGGTTAAGAAACTGACTCCAGCTAACAACAATATTTTCTAAGGGGTACAGTACTCAACTGTGCTACAAGCAACTCTCCAATATAAGGGACACCAATTTGTTCATAAAGTATACATACTTCACAATCAGGAAATCTCACTCATGAGTGTGAATATATATTTCATCTTCAGTTCTCTTCAACTGGTGAGAGGAGTTCATCTAGTTAAGTGCAATAACCAACTGTTCCAAGAGCAGCTAGTCATGGAACAAAAGGCGAAAGGAACAAAACCTATGGTCCAATTGATCTAGGGCAATTGGGAAAGCTTATCATAAGGCCTGCTAGACTCATGGTGGAACCTAAATGGAATTTATTGCGATTAGCTATGTTGGCATAAGAAATTTGCTTCAAAAAATAGAAACCTGCAACTATACTGAACCGATAGAAATGTTTTTCACTGATATCAATATTGAAGAGCATTTAGATTGCAAGCATCAGCAAGGTTTGTGAGCAAATACAAGAAATCAGATGCTGTCACTTTAAAAAGGTTATTTTGTCCTGGGTTTCTTTGAACATAGTTTTTAAAGGCAGAGGGGCCAAACTGGCTCCTGAAAACAGCTTAGGTAAACCATTTAGGAGGCCTTTAGGTTTGTTTTAAAACAGTTGTAAAAATGGAACGGGAATGGTCAGCTCTCACAGACCAGGCTTTCTAGTTTTTTTGAGCTGAAGCAGTCAGAAGGTGTTTGGGGTCACATAAGTGTTGGAAACTTCAGTTAATGATTCCCAGCTGCTACTTTCTCTGAAATCTCTCTTGATGTTGTTTCCTCCTGGATTGGAGAACTGCATGTAAGAATCTGTGTCTGAATTTACCATTTTGCCAAAGGGTGTGCTTATGGGATGTTCCTATACTGGAAAGTTAATTAGTCATGGGTAATGTATCTATTATTTAGTTACATTTTCCAATAGCTGTTGTTATAAATTTCTCTTTCTTTTGTTTGCATTTTAACTATAGTGTTTAAATAAATCGTGTTTTGCTTAACTTTGAGTATTTTGACCAGTCACATCCCATCTAGAATGCCCACTTCACATTTGCCTTTAAGATAAGAAAAATTTTGGGTCTCGGCTAATTTCTTAAAATATTTTGAGAGGATCTGGCCTGGTCGGTAACAATGAACACTATGTCTGATGTAATTCAGACAGCAAATAGTTTGGTGAACAAATTATACTGACAGATTCAAGTTTGATTTTAAGTGCTGAGGTGACCCCAGAAGAGAAAATTCAAACAGAGAATTTCATTTTCCTTTCTTCTCAGGAAGAATTCTCAGTAACAATAATAGAAATTGTGTCAAGAAAAGCAAACTCCTAAAATAGCAGAACTGAAGAAGTGAACATGTTGCTTTCACGAGTAATGCTTTCATGAATAATTACTGACAGCAAATAAGTAAAAGATAAAAATCAGCAGCATACTGGCTCCTACCCAGGATTACAATGGTCCAGTATTCCTTAAGGCAAATTCTACAGAGTCTTGTGGCCTGGGATTCCAATGGGCCGGTAGGGTGACTTGCTTCAGTGGTGGCTTCAGTGACAAGGTGAGTCCTTGACGTGTCACTGGCGGATAGTGGTCCGCCCCGGGATACCAATGGCCTGAGGTTTGAGATTTTGATGTCAAGAGAAAGTGAGGCCTGCAGGTACTGAAGATCAGAGTCGAAAAGTGTTGCTCTGGAAAAGAATAATAGGTCAGGCAGCTTCTAAGGAACATGAGAATCAACATTTCGGGCATAACCCTTTGATGAAGGGCTTAAGCCCGAAACGTCGATTCTTCTGCTCCTCGGATGTTGCCTGACTTGCTGTGCTTTTTCAGCGCTACACTTTTTGACTGTGATATCAGCTTTCCGCAGTGGTAGATAGTGTGGTTCCTCTCTTTTCCTTATTACCAGTGAGCTATGAATTGAGCAAAGATGGACTTTGTCTTAATTTTTATATATATATATGACTTCTGTTGGTAACATAGGTTCCTGGACATGGCAACTTAAACACTGTACCTTTTGTAAAAATACAAGTGACAATAAATTACTATTCTATTCCATTCTAAATTTAAATCAATCAAGTAATATTAGAATGTTTACATTCTTCAGCATAGGCTTACAGACAGATTGATACTAAACATTTGCTGATACAGATTGACGACATGGTGTATGTGACTCGATGGAAGTCATAGATGAGAAGGATGACTAATGTCCTACAAATCAGGATATTGTAAAGAAGATACTGCCTGATACACAGATCCAGGATATAACAGAGAAGAGATCATTTGTTTCTTCAGGGCAGCCGTCCTCTGAGAAGTAAATCAATGAGATTAGAGGCCTTTGACTTAGTGTGAAGGATCAATTGCGGGTTTCAGTAGAGAAGCTGGCTTTTGTGAAGTAAATTCAAAAGATTAACAGTAATCCAGTTTAATGGGACTTTCAGACCCCAGATTGTGAGGACAAAAATCAAAGTCAAGACTCTTCAACTCAGAGATGCACCAATCTTCCAAGTCCAAAGAAAATGTATTCTGAGAAAATAGTGACACATTCAGACTGCCTAAATTCATGAAATCAAGTGACTTGATGGAGAATAGTGTGGTGATATTATAATTAATAAAAACAAATGCATAATATTAGTAATGAATAAAATCATTTGGGAAATGTTGTGCAGGGGTGTAAGCATCGGGAAGGGTGAAAACTGAGAAAAGTCTTAAGCGCTCAATCTATGATGATGTTGTAGGACTTTTGGATAGAGCAGCTTAGGATCTTTAAAGAATAGGACAAAATATCCACATCTTCCATGTAGTTTCTCTATCAATCATATCAATCTAGCCTGTAGTTTGTTGATAACACACAATAAATGATTTGCTCATTACAAGAGCCTCCTTTAGTTAGTAAGTTGTGCTCTTCTACCATACAAAAAAAGGCTCTTAAGATCCTTATACTTAAAGGCAGCAAATTTATCCCAAGGTGAGATGAAGGCACAGTTTGTCTGAACATATGAACATTCTAGCCGAATCTGTCTTCATACTTTTGTGACTACCTTTATTTAAGTTAGGACACTAGTTTTGAATCTTTTTCACTATCAAACTTATGATCAAATTCTATTATGTTGTGGTCAATTTTGCCTAAAAGATCATTTACTATGAATATTTATATCTGTCTCATCGCACATTGCCAGTACTAAAGTAACCTCCTCCTTGGCTGGTTCCAAAATGTATTTTTTAATGAAACTATTCCAAATACACTCCATGAATTCATCATTCAGGCTATCCCTGTCAATTTAATACGTCAAATCTCTGGGCAAATAAACACAGTCCCCCTTACTAGACCTGTTCCTTTTATATTTATACACTCTGCTAAAGACTTGCTACTTTGTGGGGCCTATAAACTATGCCCAACAGTGACTTCCTTCCTTTTTTATTTCTTACCTCCACCTAAAATGGGTTTTTATCTTGATCTTCTGAACCAATATCATTTCTTAGGACTATACTAACCTCCTTCTTTGTTAACAATCCTGTATGATGATACTATGGCTTTAAGAATGTATTTTGTCCTATCTTCAGAAGAGATGTTGAAACAGAGGAAACAGGCAGTCTGTTCCAACCCAATCAAGTAAACAGCTTGTAAGGCCTTGGGGCTTTTTTTAAAAGTTGGAACTATAAAAGAGGCATGAAGAGGTGACAAAGTTAAGAATCACTTTTGCAAATGTGTTGCTGGTCAAAGCACAGCAGGCCAGGCAGCATCTCAGGAATAGAGAATTCGACGTTTCGAGCATAAGCCCTTCATCAGGAATAAGAGAGAGAGCCAAGCAGGCTAAGATAAAAGGTAGGGAGGAGGGACTAGGGGAAGGGGCGATGGAGGTGGGATAGGTGGAAGGAGGTCAAGGTGAGGGTGATAGGCCGGAGTGGGGTGGGGGCGGAGAGGTCAGGAAGAGGATTGCAGGTTAGGAGGGCGGTGCTGAGTTGAGGGAACCGACTGAGACAAGGTGGGGGGAGGGGAAATGAGGAAGCTGGAGAAATCTGAATTCATACCTTGTGGTTGGAGGGTTCCCAGGCGGAAGATGAGGCGCTCCTCCTCCAGCCGTCGTGTTGTTGTGTTCTGCCGGTGGAGGAGTCCAAGGACCTGCATGTCCTCGGTGGAGTGGGAGGGAGAGTTAAAGTGTTGAGCCACGGGGTGATTGGGTTGGTTGGTTCGGGCGGCCCGGAGGTGTTCTCTGAAGCGTTCCGCAAGTAAGCGGCCTGTCTCCCCAATATAGAGGAGGCCACATCGGGTGCAGCAGATGCAATAGATGATGTGTGTGGAGGTACAGGTGAACTTGTGGCGGATATGGAAGGATCCCTTGGGGCCTTGGAGGGAAGTGAGTGTGGAGGTGTGGGCGCAAGTTTTACATTTCCTGCGGTTGCAGGGGAAGGTGCCGGGGGTGGAGGTTGGGTTGGTGGGGGGTGTGGATCTGACGAGGGAGTCACGAAGGGAGTGGTCCTTGCGGAACGCTGTAGGGGAGGGGAGGGAAATATATCCTTGGTGGTGGGGTCCGTTTGGAGGTGGCGGAAATGGCGGCGGATGATACGTTGTATGCGGAGGTTGGTGGGGTGGTAGGTGAGAACCAGTGGGGTTCTGTCTTGGTGGCGGTTGGAGGAGCGGGGCTCAAGGGCGGAGGAGCGGGAAGTGGAGGAGATGCGGTGGAGGGCATCGTCGATCACGTCTGGGGGGAATCTGCGGTCCTTGAAGAAGGAGGCCATCTGGGCTGTGCGGTGTTGGAATTGGTCTTCCTGGGAGCAGATGCGGCGGAGACGAAGGAATTGGGAATATGGGATGGCGTTTTTACAGGGGGTAGGGTGGGAGGAGGTGTAGTCCAGGTAGCTGTGGGAGTCAGTCGGTTTATAATAGATGTCTGTGTTGAGTCGGTCGCCCGAGATAGAAATGGAAAGGTCTAGGAAGGGGAGGGAGGAGTCTGAGACAGTCCAGGTGAATTTCAGGTCGGGATGGAAGGTGTTAGTAAAGTTGATGAACTGTTCAACCTCCTCGTGGGAGCACGAGGCAGCGCCGATACAGTCATCGATGTAGCGGAGGAAAAGGTGGGGGGTGGTGCCAGTGTAGTTGCGGAAGATGGACTGTTCCACATATCCTACGAAGAGGCAGGCATAGCTGGGGCCCATGCGGGTGCCCATGGCAACTCCTTTAGTTTGGAGGAAGTGGGAGGATTGAAAAGAGAAGTTATTCAGGGTGAGGACCAGTTCAGTCAGTCGAAGGAGGGTGTCAGTGGAAGGGTACTGGTTGGTGCGGCGGAAAAGGAAGAAGCGGAGGGCTTTGAGTCCTTCGTGATGGGGGATGGAGGTGTACAGGGACTGGATGTCCATAGTGAAAATAAGGCGTTGGGGACCGGGGAAGCGAAAATCCTGGAGGAGGTGGAGGGCGTGGGTGGTGTCCCGAACGTAGGTGGGGAGTTCTTGGACTAAAGGGGACAGGACCGTGTCGAGGTATTGGGAGATGAGTTCGGTGGGGCAGGAGCAGGCTGAGACAATGGGTCGGCCGGGGCAGGCAGGTTTGTGGATTTTGGGCAGGAGGTAGAAACGGGCGGTGCGGGGTTGTGGGACTATGAGGTTGGAGGCGGTGGATGGGAGATCCCCTGAGGTGATGAGGTCCTGGATGGTCTCGGAGATGATGGTTTGGTGGTGGGAGGTGGGGTCGTGGTCGAGGGGGCGATAAGAGGAGGCGTCCGCGAGCTGGTGTTTGGCTTCAGCGGTATACAGGTCAGTGCGCCAAACTACCACCGCGCCTCCCTTGTCTGCGGGTTTGATGGTGAGGTTGGGATTGGAGCGGAGGGAGTGGAGGGCTGCACGTTCTGAGGGTGAGAGGTTGGAGTGGGTGAGAGGGGTGGACAGGTTGAGTCGGTTAATGTCACGGCGGCAGTTGGCTATAAAGAGGTCGAGGACGGGTAGGAGGCCAGCACGGGGTGTCCAGGTGGATGGGGTGTGTTGGAGGCGGGAGAAGGGGTCGTCAGAGGGTGGGCGGGAGTCTTGGTTGTGAAAGTAGGCACGGAGGCGAAGGCGGCGGAAGAATTGTTCAATATCTCGCCGCGTGTTGAACTCATTAATCCGAGGGTGTAGGGGAATGAAGGTGAGGCCCCTGCTGAGGACTGATCTTTCATCCTCGGAGAGGGGGAGGTCTGGAGGGATGGTGAAAATCCGGCAAGGCTGGGAGCTAGGACCTGGTGTGGGACTGGAGCTGGGGCTGGGGGCGGGGACAGAGATCGAAGTAGGGGCGGAGTTAGACGTGGTGACGTTACTCGATGTGGGATCTGCAGACCTCATTTTTTACTTAAGAATCACTTTGTCCAACATGTTTATAGTCCAACAGGTTTAATTGGAAGCACTAGCTTTCAGAGCACTGCTCCTTCATCAGGTGGTTGTGGAGTACACAATTGTAAGACATAGAATTTATAATAAAAGTTTACAGTATGATGTAACTGAAATTATACATTGAAAAATACCTTGATTGTTTGTTAAGTCTCTCATCTGTTAGAATGACCATGTTAGTTTCTCTTCTTTTATATGTAAATCACAAAACTTTTTTTAAAAAAGTGATTTACATATGAAAGAAGAGAAACTAACAAGCCATTCTAACAGATGAGAGACTTAACAAACAATCAAGGTATTTTTCAATGTGTAATTTCAGTTACATCACACTGTAAACTTTTACTATAAATTCTGTGTCTTACAATTGTGTACTCCACGACCACCTGATGAAGGAGCAGCATTCCAAAAGCTAATGCTTCAAATTAAACCCGTTGGACTATAACCTGGTGTTGTGTGATTTTTAAGTTTGTATACCCCAATCCAACACCAGCATCTCCAAATCATGAATAGGTGGAGTCAGGCTCCCACAGAACCAGGGTTTCAGTTCAGCTGTCAGTAGTTTTTGGGGTGGAAGCTGTTACATCTTTCTCTCTGTTACAGCAAAAGGCTGGAGTCCTATTTCTGCTGCCAGAATTGCATGTGAGACAATCTATTTTACTAAACTTGCCATTGCTAAGGGTGCATTTAAAGGATGTCACTATATTGGAACAGTTGATAATTAGCATATAAATAAACTATCATTCTGTTAAAATTTCTAATAGAGTTCATGTTATATCATTTCTTCTTTCTTTGTCTTTTAAAGGGGGATAAGAATAAAGTGAGCTTTGTGACCAATCAAATTATATCTGGAACACAGCAGCTTACATTTGCCTTTTAAGAAGATAAAACGTATGGTCTAGGCTATCTCCTTGATATGTATGAAGGTGGTTTGGTCTGATCTATAACAAACTGGGGGCTTTTGTCAGGATCCAATTTCAGGTTGAGTTTAGGATTATTGGAATCAAAGACAGTGACTGTTGATTTATTTTTATTTCAGGTGTTATATTTGGTTGGTTTAAAGAGAGTCCCTTGTGTAATAATGGCTTTTTCAGTCACTAAGTTTTCTGGGCATAGACAAGCCACTTTGGGTAGTTTACAGAAAATGAGCAAGGCAAAACTTTTAGAATTGGCAAGAAGATGGAGTTGCCTATGGCTGTGAGGAAAGGGGAGAATATTGTAATAATGGCTCTGCAATTACAATTGTCAGGAATGCAGTCAGAATCATTGGAAATGGCTAAAATTCAATTGCAAATAAAATAGCTTGAACTAGAGACAATGGTAAGGGAAAAGAAAAAGAAAGAACAGCCATGGCAGAGCAAAAAGGGAAAAAAAGAGAGACAGAAGCAAAAGAAAGAAAGATAACTGCAATGGAACCAAGAGCAAATGAATGAAAACAGCTTGAATGTGAAAATGAAATCAAACAAATTAAGTTACAATTAAAAGCAGAAGAAAGGGAGAAATAAAGCATTTTTGAACTTCAGAAGTTAGAAACGAAAGAGGAAAGTAGACTTAAAATGACAAAGATGGAAACTAGGAGTAGCGATGGGGACAGTGATAAAGAGCAAACCTGCTGTAGCTAAGAGCATCATGGGGATCTGTTTAAGTATGTCCAAGCATTGCACATTTTGATGAAAAGGAAATAGGAGCTGTTTTCATTTCATTTGAGAAAGTAGCTCAACAAATGAATGAACATTGACCATGTAGATGTTTCTGATTCAAACAAAATTGGTAGGTAGAACAAGTGAAGTACTTGCGTCACTATCACAGGAGGTACTTGGTGAGCACAAAGAGGTTAAAAAAAGCCATCTTCAGAGCATATGAACTAGTGCCAGAAGCCTACAGGAAATATTTTAGGAATTTAAGGAGGGAACATGGTTAAATATACACAGAGTTTGAAAGGATCAAACAAAGTAATTCTGATCAGTGGATAAGGGCATTGAAAATATATCAAACATATGACAGTCTTAGAGAGACTGTTATTTTCGAGGATTTCAAAATTTCACTTCCTGAAGTCGTGAGAACTCGTGATAGAGTAGAGACTGCAAGATTAGCTGCTGAAATGGCACATAATTATGAGTTGGTTCATAAATCAAAGTTTGGCTTCTGGCATCAATTTAAAACTGTGCAGGATAGAAACTGGGGCAAAGAGAAATCCTCAGATAGTAAAGGAAAAGGAGATCTCATTGAAGATAGTAAAGATCGTTTACCACAGGTTAAAAAAAATCCCCCTGAGGGGAGAAAAGAAGTAAAAGTGCTGAAGTGTTTTCACTGTAATAAAGTAGGGCACATGATGTCACAGTGTTGGTGGTTTAAGAAAAGCACTAGGAAGATGGATGTGGTAAAATAGGATAAGTCAGCGGGATTTATTAAAGTGGTTAAGGAAAGAACAGTGAAAGCTAAAGAGCTACACAAGAATGAACAGCTTGGTCATGGGTTGATTAATAAGAAAATACCAAATATCTTTAAATACTTTATCTGTGTGGCTAGGACTGACTCGTGTGTACCAGGAGGAGTAGGTACAGGAGATACAGGAGATATAAGAGATACAGGAGCAATTCAATCATTGATGGTGGGAGATGAGGAGGTATGTAATTCAGAATGAATATTGCCAGAAGATGTGGTAATATGTGGGATTCATGGTGAGAAGAGTAGTGTTCCATTGTATGGGAGAGGTTGGTGGGTGTGGTGAGAAGTAGTGAAATGGTGATAGGAGTAATCAGGATGTGTCCTTAGGAAAGATATAGATGGATCACAGGTGGGAGTGATGTCGACTGTGGATTGAAAAGGAAGTGGAGAATCAGACAACTGAGGTGTTACAGGAAGAATATCCTGGGATTTTTCCTGACTATGTGATAACAAGATCACAAAGCCACAGGAGGAGAAATTAGACCGAAGATAAAGAAATTGAAGTTCAATTATCAGGAACTACGTTTGATCAAATGTTTCAAAAGAAACAAGAACAGATGAGAGATATTTTCGGTTCAGATACATTAGTTGAATTGCAACGAAAGGTTGAAAAAATAAAGCAGCTGTATCAAAAAATATACAGATAAGAAGAATCTAAGTATATCCCAGAATGTTCCTGCCTTAAAAATGAAGTCTTGATGAGGAAATGGAGACCATAGTATATTCAGGCAGATGAAAAATATGCAAAGCGTATTATATAATGATTATAGGAATGAGGTGCTGTAGGTAGCACATGAGGTAGCACTAGGAGGCCATTTGGGAGTACAGAGAACTCAAGCCAAATACAAAAACATTTTTATTGGTCTGGACTGAATAGAGATGTGGTTGAGTTTTGCTGCATATGTCACACATGTCGAGTAATAGGAAAGCTCAGACAGTGATAAAACCAGAACTATTAGTACCTATTGCAGCATTTGAAGACCCTTTCACAAGAGTCTTACTTGATAGTGTAGGACCACTCCCTAAAACAAAAAGAAGGAATCAATATTCGTTGACAGTAATGGATATGTCAACTAGATTTCTGGATGCCATTCCATTACATAATATCACAGGTAGAAGGATTGTAGAAGAACAACTCAATTTTTCTTATGAGGTACGGACTAGCCACAGAGATACAATCAGATCAAGGGTCAAATTTTAGATCAAAATTGTTCAAGAAAGTTATGGACTGCTTGGGAATAAAACATTTTAAATTAACTGTGTATTATCCAGAATCACAAGGAGCATTAGAATGGTTGCATCAAACTTTAAAGATCATGTTGAGGGTTTATAGTCTCAACTATTCAGAAATTGGATAATGGACTTAGATTTGTAGTTGTTTAAGTAGTGATGCACCTAATAAATCAACTAAATTCGGTCTATTTGAATTCTCTTTTGGATGTATGGTGAGAGTACCACTGAAATTAGTTAAGGAAAATTGATAAGTCAGAGTTCAGAGACTATGGACCACATGTCAAATTTTAAAGTAAGATTAAATAGATTGGGTGAGTTGGCTACACAGCATTTGCAAGTAGCACAGCATTTGATGAACAGTAAGAAGACAAGAAATCAAAAATTCAGTTTCATTAGAGGAGATACAGAGTTACTTTTACTACAAGTGATAGATTACTCTTTAAAGGTAAGATTTAGTAGGCCTTATCAAATCAAAAGGAAATTGAGAGAGGTGAATAATTTAATAAGAATGCCAGGTACAAGGAAAACTCACAGAGTGTGTCATGTGAATTTGCTGAAATGGTGTTCTGATGGGGAAGAAAGCAAAAGGAAATTGTTGTACTTGTTACAACTCAGAGTGATGAACCAAATCGAGATAAATTTAAATTTGATATTCCTCAAATGAAATTGAATAATGAGGAAATTCTCAAAAAATTTAAGATAAATTACAGAGTTACTTTCGAGAGAAAAATCAGAATTGACGTGAAATTGTTATTACAATCTCATGGAGATATATGTAAAAGTAAGCTGGGAAGTGCCACTCTGATTATACATAATGTAGATATAGGAATTACTGTTCCAATTAAGCAACACCCTTATAGACTTAACCCACTACAATTGGCACAGGTTCAAAAAGAGATTGAAAGCATATTCAAAGACAATATAATCAAAGTGAGTTGCAGCAAATGGAGCTCACCCATAGTAATGGTGCCAAAAATAGATGGTACCCAACATTTAAGTATTGATTACTGCAAAGACAAAATCTGATTCATATCATAATTCCATGGCTGGAAAACTGCATTGAAATGGTGGGATAAACAACTTATACTTCAAAGATGAACTTACTGAACGGATATTGGCTGGAACTGTGGAATAGAGCAAAAATCCCTGTCATACTGGACAAAAGCCTTGACATTTTCAATATCCAAAACACTGGGCAAAAACTTGAACTGAGGCAGCAGCAAACAAATAACAGAGCCAGCAAAATGGTGATTTCTGTCTGGGATGATTGTTCAGGCTGGAATTCCAATTTACACTTGCTGTCTAAAAGAACAATCAAATGAACATAACAGACGCTAACCTTAGACGCAGACCTGCTCCAAACCTGAAGAATCAGCAGCAACCAAACACAACTAGCAGATATTCAAGGACAGATGAACTCAGAAAACTCAATGATCTTGACCAACACCACAATGCCTCAGAAACAACTTAAGGTGAAAACTGGGTCTGCAGAACCAGCAAAAAGCAAAGAAAACTGGTTACTCACCCAATAGATCCAATATGCACTTTACTGCATCAGCAGACTCAACCCAAACTGAAAAACCTACATAGCCTGAAGTCTTCAACCAGGTTCCGGCTATGGCAAGCAAGAACAGCCAGGCGAAGTCAAAACTGGGTTTTCCTCAGTGGTGAGCTGAAACTCTTGAGATGCCAAAGTTCTACCTATCTAGCAGGGAGGGGACAGGTGGGTAGTGACAATGTATTGGGACCCCTGAGGGTAGGAAGCCTGATTAAAGATGCTGTAATTAAAACTGTTGCTTTAGTTTCTAATAGTATTTAGTCTAGCTAATAATGTATTTAATAGTATTCCTGTTCTCTGTATAGTTACTGTGCCAATTTCTCTGTTTATTGCATATACCTATAATGTTGTATTATACTTACCTTCTATATTTTAAATAAACAGAGATTCTTTTGTCCTGAAACACCTGTTTACTGCCTTCTTCATTTCACATTCCCTAAATAATTCCAGTATCTAGAACCAGGGATTGAGAGGTGATTCAAACCACTTAATAATCAGAAAATAACTGATTGCAAACCAGAAAATTATACGAGCTCAAGGAAATTTTGACTTTCATGATACTGAATGGACTTTACCAGTTTAATCTTATGCCATTTGCTTTGAAAAATGCACCAGCTACATTTCAAAGACCAAACGATGAAGTCATTTCAGGCTTACCCAGTTGGGTGATGTACATTGATGATCTAGTGATTTTTAGTCACACATGGAAGGAATGTTTGTAGTATCTTTCACAATTGTTTGATTGACTTCATAAGGCAGGTTGGGGTATAAACCTGGCTAATAGTGAGCTTGCAAAAGCCCAAGTCATGTTCCTAGACTACATTACTGGACATTGACAAATGACACCACAGAATGTAAAAGCAAAGGTTATTGTGGGGTTTCCCATACCATCAACAAAGAGGGAAGTACAGACACACAATCCTTTATCCAAAATGCTTGGGACCAGCTGGTTTTCGGAATTCAGAATTCTTCGAATTTCAGAATAAGTGACAGTTCAATGGTGAAATTTTAAGAAAACCTTACCAAACAGCAGCCTCACTGTGAGTAATGGGCCCTGGAACAGAATTGAGGCCTGCCAGTGCTGGGCCACGCACATTGAATGACTCAGTTTGAATGGGTGTGAAGTTGGTTAACTGTTTGCACACCAAACAACCTTATTCATGAGATAAAAACTTCACAAAACAAACTTTGGATTTTGAAGCTTTTTGGATTTCGGGATTTCAGATAAAGGGCTGTCTATCTGTACTCTAATTCCTGGGAATGAGTGGTTTGTATTGAAAATTTGTAGCTAATTTTAGCAGTGTGGTTTGTCCATTGACAGACTTGTTGGAGAAGTACAGCAATTTTCAGTGGATAGAAAAATGTCAACAGGCACTGCCCAAGTGTTAGCCACACCTTATTAAACAAAGCCATTCAAGGTAGCTATCAAGGCAAGTGATGTGGGTATCAGTGCTGTACTTTTGCAGGAAGATGATGAAAAGATCGAAAGATCTATTGGGTACTTTTCCAGAAAGTTGTATATTCATCAACAGAAATATCCTACAATTGAGAAGGAGACCTTGAGTTTGGTGTTGGAGTTGTGTTGTGATTATGTTGTGATGTAATATGTCTGAGACAATTGTATATGCTGATCATTGCCCTTCAACATTTTTGCAAGAATTTGAAGATAAAAATGCCAGGCTGTTTAGATGGTGCTTGTTGTTACAGCCATTTTATTTGAAAATTACACACATGGCAGGACAAGAGAATGTAATTGCTGATGCATTGTCATGACTTTGATCAAAGAAGATGGTGTTTGATGGCAGAAAAAAACAGATTCAAATGGACTGTAGTATTGAATGTTTGTATGCTTCAAGCCAATGAAATAGCATAAGACTAAAGATTTTTAAAAAGTTTGCTTATTAATTGTTATTTTCTTTTAATGGGAAAATATGATGATACTATGGCTTTAAGAGGTGTATCTTGCATTTTTATTTAGTGAAGAGCGGTTGAGACGTGGGTGGCTAGTCTGTTTCAACCCAGTCGAGTTAACAGCTTGTGAGACCTTAGTTTTTTTTTAAGTGGGAACAATAGAAGTTGCATGAATGGGTGGAGTCAGGCTCCCACAAAACCAGGGTTTTAGTTTCGCCTTCAGTATTAGTTGGGAGTAGAAGCTGCTACATCTTTCTAACTATTACAGCAAAGAGCTGGAGTTCTATTTCTGCTACCAGAATTACGCATAAGACAATCTGTTTTACTGAACTTGCCTTTTTCAAGGGTATGGTTATGAGATGTCACTATACTGGAACAGTTGCTGTTTAGTAGTTAAATAATCTATTATTCTGTCAAGTTTTCCAACAGAGTTAAAGTTATACCAATTCTTCTTTGTTTTGTTTGTATTTTAACTGGGGGTAAGAACAAAGTCTGTTTAATTTAAAGCTGAGTGGTGGGACCAATCGAATTACATCTGGAACGCAGCACCTTACACGCACCTTTAAATAAGATAAAAGTCTGAGTTTAGACTATCACCTGGATAAATATTTGCAGGGTGTTTGGTCTGGTCCATAACGCTTGCATTGTCCCTTTTCTTCTCTTGTTATTCTAAGACAGATGCCTGATTTCGTCACTTCGCATTCATCTTTCTATGATGACAATGACATTATACCATTTATTTCTATTTGTGCCATCAGTCCATTTGTCTGGAGCACACAAATGAAGAGTTTTGTTTACCATTTTTCCCTTCTCTGATCATATTTGCTGATACACTGTTATGTTAGTATCCTCTATCCTTTCCTCATACACTGGTTATCATTATTTGTATTGCCACCCTGCACTGTTTGCTTTCCCTTTTTCCTAAACTTTCCAAACTTCCCTCACATGAGCCCTTAATCTACACCCCTCACAATTATGTACAATACATCTCTGCAGTCCTGGTCATATAATTCACCAGGATACGAATCGCAACACAGTTCAGATAAAGACTATCCTAATGGTATAGCTTGCTCACTCCCTAATGTTTGTGTCAATGCCTCATGAATCCAAACCCACTTCTCCCACATCAATCTTTGAAACACATTCAACTTTTTACTGTATGCCAATTTGTTCCTGGTTCATCTAGAGATTATTTCCTTTGAGGTGGTTTTTAATTTAACCCCTAACTGTCCATCTTGCCTCAGCAAAACCTCTTTCTTAGTTCTACCTTGCTGTTGGTAAGCATTTGGTGTAACTTTCTTTGAAACAAAATGATTCACTCAACTCCATGGGACACAGGAAGAAGAAACCAATTAACTTTGTAAAAAAAATTGCTCTTGAGTACTTAAGCCTAACTCTTCTACATGACCCTGATGCCAGAGGAAGAGTGAGAAGGCATGATTTCTACTTGCTGATTTTATAATTTAGTGCAAATTAATCAAGCAAGAATGAATGTAACCTATGTGGTGGATATGTTGTGTTTAACCAGTGTTTGAGATGTGTGACAGACTCCAGAGGGAGATGGGAAAGTTTATTCTTTCGTTCTATATCTCGGCTGACTGTAACAAATGAATATATTTTTGAGAAGGAATGTTTTAACCGTTCAGTAATGATAATTTTAAGAACAGACACAAAGCAAATTTCCCTGAAAGTTTATATCAAATGATAGAATAAAACTATTCTTTCCTGACCTCCAAAATGTAACTACAACTAAAACCTATTAACACAAGACATAACTCACACACAAATAAAAAGGATGATAAAAACAAAGTAGCAAATGCTGACACCTTTAAAAAGAGTCCCAAATTACCATTATGCTATTTCTTCAAGGTAATCACTAGAAGAATTGCAGAGCTGAAAATTCCTTTTTTTTGCTGAAGGAAAATTAAGATTGGAGATTTTCTGGATACAAATTTACAAATCTCTGCCTGAGATAATATTTTCCTGGCAGTGTTCTCTTCTTATTTATCGCAAGATCACCTCTTTGAGGTCCTCGTTTCAGTTTGCCTTCTCTGGACTATTCTTGGACTAATACGATATCTGGTATCTTAAGCCAGTTTCTGTCATCTGACCAGAGGATTAATGCTCACATTGTGTGCACAAATGATTTCATAGGATAAGCCACTCAAAAGGGAATGAATGTAGGCCACTCACACCTTCTTGTGAAAAGGTGAATGTTTTATATCCCTTCTTGTTAGATTTCAAATTGACTGACACCAAGTCTGGGGCAGCTGAGTTATGCAAATACACAGAAAATTCTAACTGTTAATTCCATAAGTGATCTGCTGCACCTCATGTGTCTTCAATGCAAAGTCCTCCAAAAGATCCATTTTTAATCACTCTCCATGGTATATTTGGGCATGTGCTCATCCTAGTGTGCACAGAGAGTCACAAAAGTTATCTGGCACCTCAACCTGTTCAACCCTAGCAAATTTCTCCAGCATTAGACATGACAACAACAGAGATTATAATGCACTAGTTATTCAGTAAAATATATAACTGTGACAAAACATGAGTGCTGGCCCAAGTCAGACAGGATAGCTGGTGTGCGGAAACAACTCATCTTTGTCTGACCTTCTTCAAAACAAATTCTTCTGAAGTATCGCACGTGTCAGATTGAAGTCATCATGGTCAATTCTTGAGAGTTTCTCTCCACTGTCTCCTACACTGAAACCTTTCAAAATCCTCAATACCCTTTAACAGGGATGAAGCTCAGTCCTATGTTGACAGGACTTAATTGCAAATGTAAAAATTCCCCTTTAATACAATATACCCAATAATTCATTGTAATGAGTAAGAAAATTGTAGGAACTAAGCATTTGTGGTTTGATGTAGGAGGTTACCCCGATCAGGGATAAAGACCCAGGGGGCAGGCAAGATTCAGGCTCGTGGCAGACTTTATTATTATTCAAGCAACAACCGGTTAATGCAGGGAGAGATCCAAAGATCTTTCTCGTATCTGGCCTTGACATGGAAACCCAGGCATTCTCTTAATCTTCAGCTCAGATCAGAAGAGAGATTGATGACACTGTTGTTTTTTTATGGTGAAATACAGCATTTTTATGCAGTTTATGTTATAATAATAATAATATACAATGTGGCTACTGTGTCCTTCCCCTTATTCTACACATCCAATGGTGTGAAACATCTAATCTAATGAGGATATGAGGGAAAGCGAGCTAGAAATATAAAATTAGATTAAAGAGCTTCTACAAACATTAACCAATAAACAATGTGAGCATTGGACCTGTAGAAAGTCGGTCTGGGGAATTAATGATGGGAAATAAGGAGATGCCAATGAATTAAACACATATCTTCCATTGGTCATTCCATGGAAGATAAATATAAAATTCCATAAATATCTGTAAATCATAAGTGGAAAAAAGGAAGAACTCAAGAAAATTACAATGACCAGGTAAGTGATTATAAGAAACTTGTTAGAGCTTTAGCTGACAGGTCCATTTACAGTCCTGATGGACTTTACCCTAGAGTCCTCAAAGAAATGGCTAGTGAGGTAGTTGGTTTGTTGGTTTTAATGTTCCAGAATTCCCTTGATTCAGGAAAGACTCTATTAGATTAAAATAAAACAAATGTAACTCCTTTATTTGAGAAGAAAGGAAGATGAAACAGAGAGCTATAGGCCAGTGAGCTTAAATCTGTCATCAGGAAGATGTTCAAAACTATTACGAAAGAAGTTGTAGCAAGGCTTTCACAGATGTCCAAGTATAGAGATCAACGTGGTTTTATCAAAGGAGTGTCATGTTAAACCATCTTATTGGAGTTCTTTGAAGAAGCAAAATGCTGTGCATAAAAGAGAACCACTGGATGTACTGATGCTTAGATTTCCAGAAGGCTGATAAATTTGCACATCAAAACTTATTGTGGAAAATACATGTTTATGGCATTGGGAAAACATGTTGGCATGGATAAAAATTTGACAAGCTAACAGGAAATAGAGAGTATGCAAACTAGGTCAATTTCTGGTTGGCAACATATAATGAGTGATGTGCCCCAGGAATCAATATGGTGACATAATTTTTAAAAAATTTATAGAAACTACTTAAATGAATAGATGGAACGTATGGTTGTTAAATTTGCTGATGACATTAGATTGATCAAAAAGTAAGATGTGAAAGAAGAATAAGAAGACTATAAAAGAATATAGATAATTAATGGAGTGGGCAAGCTCAGGCAAATTGAATGTAATATGGAAAATTATATTTATCTATAATGGTAGAAAAAATAAAAACAAACCTTTTATATAAATACTGAGTTCTGAGATGCAGAAGGACCTGGGTATAACAGTGTAGAATCACAAAAGGTTAATATGCAGTTAGTGCAAGCAGTTGGGGAGGTTAATGTAATGTTATCATTCATTGCAAAGAAAATTGAATATACAAGAAGAGTGGTTATGCTTCAACTGTACAGGGCACTAATAGACAGCATCTAATGTATTGTATATATTACTGGTTTCCTTTTTTAAGGAATAATGAAAATACATCAGACACATTTCAGAGTTGGTTGAGTAGACTAATAACTGGAATGGCCTTATGAGGAAAGGTTGGACAGGCTAGATTTCTATCCATTGGAGTTTAGTAAAGGAAGAGTTGACTTGATTGAAACAAACTAAATCTGCAGAGGTTCTGAGCGAATGCATATGAAAAGGTTGTTTCCTTTTATGGGAAATTCTGGAGCTAGGGAATACTGTTTATAAATAAAGGGCCATACATTTATAACAGATGAGGTGAACTCTTTTTCCAACAAAGATTGAGAGTCTATGGGATCATTTTCATTAAAAGGCAACGAAAGCAGAAAGTTTGAATTTTTGAAGGTGAAAGTTTTTGGAAGGTTTTATTGAATGGTGGTGCAGGTTCAAGGACCTGACTGGCTGACTCCTATTATTAATTTGGTTTCCCGTATGTACATTAATATTTTCATATAACATATCAAGATGTTTGTTTAAGCTGTGAAGCTGAATCTGCCACTATTATCTTTCATCTTCTATGGGCTGCTATAACCTACACACCTACTTTCTGTTCTGGATTAATCTGAGATGAATAGCTCCCCCCCCACCATCCACATTTACAAGGGTTAAAAATTACTCCAAGTTACTCCACCTGACGTATTTCTAATGTCTACATACGTTTGACCAGTAGAATCCACTTTTGGCAGACTTTTATATCTGTTCTTTAATCCCAGCATTATTGTTGAGCAATAATCTCTCAAATCTGACAGACAAATAGAAAACATGATGACTTTGCAACTGGCTCATTTATAATATCATTTTTTATGAGTATTCATACTTTATGTATCTTTTAAGCATTCAAATTGCACAAACTTTTAACTTATAGGTATGTCTGTAGTTTAGAGATAGAATAAAGCTCTCTTCATAAATAGGCACAGATTGAGCTTTTTCAGTGTCTAGATTCCCACAACCATTGTCAAATGCATGTCATTTCTCACCAATAAAAGATGACTGATTGACTTGGCCTCAAGTTATAGGAGCTTCAGTGATCAACATAATTATTCACAAAGGCAATAGGGTGAATTGCCTTGTAGTTTTCATGCATTGCTGGAGTGGTGTGAGAATTACTTTTGGCAAAGAAACTTTGTATTTAAACAATCTGTATTGTTTATGTGCTGTCAAGATGCTTCTCCCAGGTTGCTCAATCCCTTTAGGCTTTCATTTGATCAGTCAATTATGTCTCCTCAGCCTGTTAATCATTTATAGCATAGATAAAGGATCATAAAATTCTAAGGGATGGCTAGGTATAGGATATCTCCGATGGCACCACAGTACACTGAAGGTGCCCATGTTCCTTTGTGAGCAGGAGAACCCATTCAAGCCTTATGCAGGTAAAAACTTGAACCACTCAGCGAATCTCCAGTACTAAGAACAGTTGCTTCTTATCAATTCTATCCATGCCTCATATAATCTTACTTCAGTCAGGCCCTCCTCAGCCTTCTCTGCTCTAAAGAAAACAATCCGAGCATATCCAGCCTTTCTTCAAATGCATACATCTTCAAACTTTTCAATATATCAAGCCATCAGACTGCATTTCAGGTGTTATGGACTAGACCAAACGCCCTATGATTATATTAAGAAGATACCCAAATTCTTATTTTAAAGGTAAATGTAAGGCATTGCATCCCGAACGCAATTCAATGGTTCAAACCATTCAACCTTAAGCAAAGCGTATTTTATTTATACACTACAGTTAAAATACAGATAAAATAAATCATTGGTTAACTGTAATTATATTGAAATGCTTAACAAAATAATGCATGTATTAACTACTATTACTTAACTGTTCCAATATTGTAACATCCCATAAGGACACCCTTAACAAAGGCAAATTCAGTAAAATATATTGTCTCACATGCAATTTGAGCAGCAGGAAGAGAACCTCAACTTTTAGCTGTAACAAAGGAATAAGAGACTTCACATCCAGCTTCAAGACCTTACAGCTGCAGAAAGCTAACACTTAAAATCCTGGTTCTGTGGGACCTCGGCCCAACTTATTCAGGCTGCTTCTATTGTTCAACTTTAAAAGAAACCCAAGGCTTCACAAGCTACTTTTGTAGTTGGCTTTAAACAGACTATTCGACACCTTTGTCTCAACATTTCTTCATTAAAAGAGGGACAGAATACACCACTTAAAGACATGGTATTGTTACAGAAGGCACTTAGCATTACCCAAATGCCCCGAAAAGAGGCACGAGAAAATGCCCAGCTTGAGGAGCCTGGAAATAGCAATTTTATCATTATAGACTAGAAGGTCATCTAGAAACATAAGATAATGGCTTTGCTCAAAATATTGTTTTAAAATTCAACCAATGGGGATAAATTCATGCCATCCTTTGATAAAGTACTTCTGTATTCATTCACATTCAGCCGTCGGAGTTGTATGACTTTCTTTGAACTTCTGAGTCGTTGGAGAGAGACATAGTCAATAAAGAAGCATAGGACTCCCCATCTTCAACAAAGTAGACATCATTCTGTGCAGTCCTCCATAAAGGGATATGAAACATCTATTGTCTCGAGTTTGCATTGGCCATATTTTGTGGTGGTGACAAACTGCATAAGATACAGTCATAACTGTTATATTTGGAGTGGCATCTTTCACAGCTCCTGTTGTTAAAGGAGGTCTCTAATGGTTTGTAATCTGTCTGGAATGTGAATTAGAATGCCAGAACATAAAAAGAGAACTTTCCACAGGACCCATTGACTGCCAGAAACTCTTTCTCAATGATTACGTTTACTGTTCCATAATTGGCAGTGCCCTAGAAGCATTGCCGACTGGCTGTTGGGACCCATCACATTGGACATGAAACAAAACAGCTCCTAGCACCAAGGGAGGGTGCATTGGTTGCAACATCAGGTAGGTTCAAATTGTAACAGACCAGTTTTCAAGTAGACATGATCCCATTGTTGATATGTGTCCCAACACCAAGTATAATCTTGTTTCAGGCATTGCTATGGTGGTTTATTGTTAAATGTCAAGTTGATAAGGACTTGTCCAGCAGGATAACACACCCACGAAACATTGAAGTACGGTGACTGTAAGGCTTCGTGGAAAATTCTTGAGGTCTGCTAATTTTGGGAGATTTGCCTTGGCATCAGTATGCCAAAGAAAGTTGATGGAAACTCATGTGCCCGTAAATGAAGATTGTGCAGCATGTAAATATCATGACACCATTTGTATTCTGGCATCATGCTCCATCATGATGGAGCCTTGAATAAGAATATGAGCTACATGGCTCATGACTCTGATAAGATCATTTATGTTGTAAGTCATGGTGCATTGCAAGATTGCAGTTGCTGAGATGACTCCAAATGATAGATGTCTAAAACAATATTTTCCAAAACTAGTAATAAATGCGGACAAGAGTGTAAACATTTTATCCAACAAGTCCTGTTGAAAGCTGCTGTTTGCATTCAATTTCATAAAGATTAATCTCCCCACAAGCTTCACTGAGCTTTAGTCATCTGGTGGAATGGGTTGAATTTCTCATTTCACAATCATATTAAGTTGTATGGGTTTGACACAAGCCTGAATAACCATTTGACTTAGACACAGATATCATGCCCAGAGCCCCAAAATGTTCTGTGATATCACCTCATGTTGTAGCATTGCTTCAATATGATTTCTGAACTTTTTTAAGAGAGGATAAAGAATATATTTTGCTGAGCCAAATAGTGTTTAGACTCGGAAAAAAACACAGTTCACTGAAATGTTTAATACCTAATTTATGATCAAACTCATCATTTGGCAGAACAATTGCTTGGATTTATTCTGAAAGCGATCCAACCAACTGTCTAAAATTTCTAACAGACCCAACAGCTAAACTCCTGCTATGAAAAAGAATTAATGCAATTAAGAATAAAGTAATCAGAAAGTCCTAACAACTAGTAAAGCTGTTGTATAGTCAAAATCATGAGTTTTCCTTTTAATTTTAGTTCACTACTATTCAGATATCATGAAAATGATTGCTAGACTTTGTGCTCAGTGTAGATTTTGGATAGTTTCCAAATTTCCAGTATGAAAATTGTTAGCTTCTAAACATTGTTATCGTAAATGATTCTGGTGAAAAGGTTGTTTGATTCAGAGAATGATGATTGCGCAAATTCTAAAACCAATCTACACAGTTTAATACAAATAGACAAAGACTCTTCTTTTAGCACACATATTTAAGCTCTGTAATTTATCATTATATTACTGCCAAAAAGCATTATGTATTTTACTTAAGATTTAGATACTTCCTGACACCAATTCGAGATCAGTCTTATTAATTTAAAGCTTGACATTATAAGATGAAGGAAAAATTAGCAAAGTAGCCCAGCTTGAAATGGAAATTTCATGTGCTGACACTGAACATCATCTTCAGTTTGTGAGCTTATTTAGCAATACCAGAGACCAAAGTAAAGCTAATAACATGCCGTAACTGTCAGTTGAGAGCCTAATGAATGTCATATTATGCCCATACAGCAATGCACTAAAATCCACTATTTTGTTCATCACTTTTAGATTTCAAAAATCACACTTAAGAAAAATAAGATTTCTAATTTTGAGGAATTTGATGTCAGAACTACAAAGAATGCTCACAAGATAATGGTTTCTTAAGGAGTCTTTGCAAACAAAGAGAAGATAGTCTTCAATGTCACCAATTTCTTCTCATTGTTTCTTTCAAAGGCATCATTTTTATTCACTCACATGTCATATCCTACTGTAAGAAGGGCATTACTTGCCCAGATTTTGGAGCAGTAATCAAGGGAATTTGTAAGATTGTCACCAATGCATATAATACTCCAGCAGTCACTTCTTTAACTCCCTAGGATGCAGGCCTTCAAACCCAGGAGGTGTGCCAGCCTTTAGTTCTTTTAGTATTTCCTTTGCCTTTACTCTAGCCATTGTGATTGTTCTCAGAATCACAGAACTGTTACGGTTCAGAAGGAGGCCATTTGGCCCATTGTGTCTGCACTGTTTCTGTTACCTAGTGCCAATCTCCTGCCTTTTCCCCATATCCCTGCATCACCATTTCTATCCAAATAATCATCAATGCCTCTTGAATGCCTCAATTAAATCTGCATCAAAATGTATGGTACTGGAAAAACGCAGCCGGTCAGGCAGCAACCAAGGAGCAGGAGAGTCAATGTTTCAAGCATAAGCTCTTCATCGAAACATTAACTGTCCTGCTCCATGGATGCTGCCTGACCAGCTGTACTTTCTCAGTTACACACTTTTTGACTCTGATCTCCAGCATCTGCAGTCCTCACTTTCTCGCAGCTTAACTACTTGTTGTGTGAAGGAGATTTTCACACATCTCCTTTGCTTCATTCATACATCATTTTAAGTCTACGCTATCTCATTTATTTTTTTCTTTTATGAGCAGGAACAACATTTCCCATCTAAGCTAACTAGCCAGCCAACTCTATCAAGCCTCAGCCTACTTCTCTCTAAGGAAAACAACTTGTTAAATCTAACCTCATAACCAAAGTTTCTCATTCCTGGAACCATTCTTCTTGATCACTTCTGCATTCTCTCTAATGCATTTAGTTTCTTATATTGTGGCACTTACAACGGAGCACAATGCTCCAGCTGATGTCTAAGAAGTGTCTTGTACAAGTTCAACATTATCTCCTTTCTCTTGTATTCTATGTCCCTATTAATAAAGCTGAGAACGTTGTATGATCTTTCCATATGGCTTGCAGCTTTCAGTGATCTGCACATCTAGACACCCAGGTACCTCTCCTCCTACACCCCCTTAGAATTCTACCCCCTTATTTTATATTGTCTTTCAATCTTTTTGTGCCTAAAGAGCTTCTCTGAATTGGACCTCATCTGACACCTATTCACCCACTCCAAAAATTTTGAATTTTGTCCTCAGTTTAGAATTTTTCCAAGTTTACTATCATCTGGAGAATTTGAAATTGTCTGCTTTGCACCAAGATCCAGATCATTAATATGATGTCAGGAAGAAGAAGGTACCTAATTCCAACCCCTGAGAAATTCCATTTCAAGCTTCTTCTTGCCTGAAATAGATCCATTGTCCATTACTTGCTGTTTCCTATCAGTCAGCTAATTTTGTATCCAGGTTGTTGCTATCCCTTTTATACCATGAAATATACCTTTCCCCACAAGCCTGTTGTGTGGCATTGTTTCAACTGCCTTCTGGATATCCAAGTTTATCACATTAACAGTGTTACCCTCATTTATCCTTTCTGTTACCTCTTCTGGTTCACTAATGTCTTCTAGGGAAGGAAACTGTGTCCTTAGCTGGTCTGGTCTTCATGTGACCCCATTCGTTGATATTCTCTATCTCCTCCACGACAAGATGTTCGAATGGTCCTTACTAATTATAAAATGATAGAATTCTTTGTTTGGGCTCAAACAGGGATGTGTCATCACCTCCACTCTTGTATCCATCTTCATCGCTACCTTTCTTCATCTTCTCAAGAACAAGCTTTCCAGTGGTATGGACATTGTCCACAGAATGGCTACAAAATTCTTCAACATCAACTAGTTGAAATCCAAGAAGAAAATGATACCAACCTCACTTATGGAACTTCAATATGTGGACGAGAATCTTCAGGACTCACCCAATGTCTTCAAGGAAGCATAGTGAAGAACTGAACTCAACCTCAATCTCAAATTGACACAAATCCTTTACCAGGTCAAGTTCCAGTCCATCCCCCCCATCAAGATCAATGAAGAAATCCTCCCAAACATCGAACATTTCCTTTACTTGGGAAGTTACCTCTCATCTAAGGCTGATATCAATGCCAAGATCCAACATCAACTTGAATGTGTGAGTGCCACCTATAGATGACTAAGAGAGTTGTGGATGAGAGTCTTTGATGGTCATGACATCTGTACTGAAACCAAGATATTTGTATATAAGGCAGTCATCATTCTAGCTCTTTGATGAGGGGCCGAAATTTGGACTACATATGCATACCATTTGAAGACCCTTGAGAATTTCTATCAATACTGTTTGAGACGGATTCTCCACACCAGCTGAGATAAGTGGCATCTAACTTCAGCTTCCTTGAAGCAACCAATAACAACAGCATCGAAGCATGATCATCTAAAATGAACTCCATTGCACCAGCCACGTGCTTAGGAAACCTAAGCCCCGATTACCAAAGGAAATCTTCACCCAGCTCAAGAAAGGGGCTTAAAAGAGAGGAGGACTAAGGAAGCACTTCAAAGACTTCATAAAGGTTACCTCAAGAAATGCAACATAGATATCAATGCAAGGAAGATTCTCTGAAAGAAATGACATGAAGGAAATTTCTGTTTGAATGGACACAGTTCATCTAGGACACCTATTGGCAAGTGGAATTATAGAAAAGGAACCAAAGAAAGGAACATCAATAATCTCAAGACCAAGAAGCTATTTCTTTTCTTTCTTCCTGTTAGTTTTTTACGTGATCCAATTTCTCCTTCTTTATTACTTTTCAAATAAACCTTTGCTTATTCGAAAACTTATCTAGTCTTGTGCCCAATGATCAATATTTGTGATATTGTATGTCTCTTCTTTCAATTTGTCATCACACTTAGCTTACTTAGTTAGCCACAGATGGTGAATTCTTCTGGTAGTGTCTTTCTTTCTCAGTGGAATGTATCTTTGTTGAGAGTTAAATATCTGCCACTACAACTATAACTTTTTATGTGATGATCTGTCTTTCAAGGCAGCTTTAACCATTTAGATCTTCATACCTTTGAAATTGTCTGTGCTTAACGTTAAGGTAAATATGAACTCTTATTATTCAAATATGCAATGTGAATTCCAACAGGTTATGATCACTCTTGACTAGAGTTTTTTTTTTCACTGTGAAGCCCTTAATTAATGTTAACTCATTTCACACTACCAGATATAAAATAGCCTCGTGCCTGAAAGGTTCCAGAAAGGATTGTTTGAAGAAACTGTTCCAAATAAATTCTATACCTTATCCTCTAGTCTACTACCATTGACAATTTGATGTGCCTGACAGATGTGAAGATTAAAGTCATCAACAATTACTGTAGTACCCAACTGCAAGCCCCAATTATGTATTGACATATAACATATTCTATTTTTTAATCATTTTAGTTTACTCTGATTTTGTTGTCCTGTTTGTATTATGTTGCATTATATACTTATGTTGTACATTTTGTCTTTTTCCTTCTAACTCTGGTTATTATAATAACCTGTATTACTTTCTGCATTGTTGCTTTGTATTTTGTCTTTAATGTTCTAAATTTGCCCTCACGTGAAATGGCACCCACTCACTATTTAATTTCTAATACTCTCTACAATCCTACTTACGTGATTCACTGGAACATTGATCCCAGCACAGTTCAGGTGAAGGCTATTTAGTCACTACAGTTCCTCCTTTCCCTATTACTCATTGCCAACAAGAAATGAATTGAAACTCATGAGCCTTTTCAAGAGAACTGCATCAATTTCTACTGTTCTGTAATTGAACTACATTCCTTCTAGCTTTCCTGTTTCAGTGGCTTGTTGCACTATGGTCAGCCTACTCAGTCTCTGCAGTGGTCCACACAATCTCTCACCTCCCACTATAGGTCTGTGGCTCCACTTCTTGGCCTGTTTTCCTTACCTAAAAGATCAGAACAACACAGTTTCACTTAGTACACCAAATCTCCTCAGTCAACGTGTTATAAACTCACACTCTACCTTGAGCTGCACTCAGTAACAACTTGTTATATGTCTTCATGCTTACTTTGTGCGCTTAGCAAGACCACTAATATTTATATTAGTTGTATTCTACAAAGATGAGTCAGCATAACCTGGATAGAGAAGCCAATTCTAACTAGCTAACTAATTAGTTGGGTAATTAGTTGAACTTTTATTGTGTTATTCACTGTAAAATATACATGATAATAAATCATTCATTCAATTGATCATACATTTATTCAATTACCTCTTCAATAAGGATCTGGTTTATCCCTGACTAGGACTGAAAGATACTAAACTTGAACAGTAAATTGCAATAAAATACTAAGTGCAAACTAGAATAGATATTAGAAATAGATTAACCCTTACAATTAAATTCACTGATCAAATTTACAAAGTATACTAAAGAAGTACTTCATGCTACTGTGAAAGGAAAACGTGTTACATTGCCTTCATCCTAAAAAAAAATCAGAATCCTTTTTCATTAAATCAAGTGAAAACTGAAACTAGAAGCAATCTTCATAGCTTAGCATTGACAAAAAGCAAAACTGATTTAATACTGCTGTTGTTAATGTTCACTCCCTAGCATGTGAGAAACTGGCTGGCTATTCCACAGCACACTGTACGTGCAGTTAGTGAGAAATATTAAATTACAGTTCTCCCCTAGAGCAATATTCATGCATATTCAAATCATTAGTGAGATGAATGCACAGTTTGGGTGAGAAAACATATCATTGATATGGGACCAGTAAGCTCAACAAGTGATAAATATGTGGGAGTTTAGATTAGATTACTTACAGTGTGGAAACAGGCCCTTCGGCCCAACAAGTCCACACCGACTCGCCAAAGCGCAACCCACCCATACCCCTACAATTACCCCTTACCTAACACTACGGGCAATTTAGCATGGCCAATTCACCTGACCCACACATCTTTGGACTGTGGGAGGAAACCGGAGCACCCGGAGGAAACCCACGCAGACACGGGGAGAACGTGTAAACTCCACACAGTCAGGAATTGAACCCAGGTCTCAGGCGCTGCGAGGCAGCAGTGCTAACCACTGTGCCACCATGCTGCCCACAGTTATAGAACATGCAAAATTGTTGCTCTAGCCTGCATGTTTGAAGACAAAGCAAGCAATTAAGCTGACAGAAAAGTCCAGGCAGTGAATGGGCAGCACGGTGGCTCAGTGGTTAGCCCTGTGGCCTCACAGCACTAGGGACCTGGGTTTGATTCCAGCCTTGGGTGACTGTGTGGAGTTTGCACGTTCTCCCCATGTCTGCATGGGTTCCCTCTGGGTGCTCCAGTTTCCTCCCATAGTCCAAAGATGTGCAGGTTAGGTGCATTCGTCAGAGGGAAACGGGACTGGATGGGTCGCTCTTCAGAGGGTTGGTGTGGACTTGTTGGACCGAAGGGCCTGTTTCCACACTGTAGGAAATCTAATCTACAAGTAGATGTTGACAATAAATTTCAGTTTTTGTTATGGTCCAAACATATTAAGAAGATAGTCTAGACTCTAACATTTTCTTATGTTAAAGGTAAGCACCAGGCTTTGCTTTCGGGGTGCAATTTGATTGGTCAAGCTACCAGTCATGAAGCAAAACACACGTTATTCATATACTATAGGTAAAAGACAACAAAAGATAGAAGAAATTGGAATAACATAACTCTATGGAAAACTTAACAGAATAATAGATTATTTAACTACTAAATAGTAACTGTTCCAGGATAGTAATATCCCATAAACACACCCTTGGCAAAGGCAAATTCTGTAAAATAGATTGTCTCACAAGCAATTCTCACTGGCAGGAATAAAGATCATCTAGAGAAAACTCAGAGAGATAGGAAGAGAAATACTTTAGTTTCTAAACCCAAGCTTCGAGACCCCAGCAACAACCACTGGAAAACTAAACTAAAAATCTTGGTTTTGTGGGAACTTGACAGCACCCATTCTGGCTGCTTTGATGGTTCCAACCTTAGCAGAAAAAAGCCTCACAAGCCGTTTACTTTATGGACTTTGAAGCAGACAAATAATCACTCCTGATCTCAACTTTTCTTCATAAAAAAGACTTGGAGAAAATACACCTCACCACTCCATTGTCATATATGTTTAGGTCTACTTTTGATACAGTTATTAAAACACAATTCATTCTCTGAGCTTGCGGAGAACCACATTTATGTATACTGTTCCCCAATTGGACTACATTCCTTCTGGCTTTCCTGTTTCAGAGGCTTGTTGCACCATAATTATATCTCAGTCTTCATGCCCAAGGATATTTTTCTGGCTCGTCGCCATGGCTCCACTGGGGGAGAAGTAACAAGCAGTGACCAAGGAAGCAGGTGGAAAAATGCTTTTGACTAACTCTAATTGTTATTTCATGAAATGTGCAACAACATAGTTTCATCACAATATAGTTCAATAAATCATAACTTCCTGTCTATTTTTGCAGGATTGCAATGTGCACTGATCTAGAGTAAGTGTTGTGGGAGGTTCCTTTAAATCCCTGATTAACTTAGTTTTGATTTCAACTTCTTAATTTTCTAATGCTGATTTTCTATTTCCCTTCTAGTTTTCTAACATACTTGATCTTCTCTTTATTTCAATTCTGATTGTTATGTGCCAGAACAGTAGGAAAAGTTTATATTTAAATTTTAAAAATGCTGATTAGTGTCTACAAAATTATCACAAAACTGACTGTAATTGTTACATTAAAAGCGTAAATGTTCTCAGTAGCTCAGGAAATAGAAATAGCTCTTAATACAAGATGATGTCTTCCACTGTAATTGTCAAACCAAGTTAAAATTAGTTATTTGGTGAAGTTTAGATTTAGACTGCAGGGATGATAGCCACATATTATACAAGGAATTGGTTATCACAGATTGTGATGCAGAGTGATGCCAAGGGTGTAAGCTGCAATTCCTGCACAAGCTGAAGTTGCCATGAAGAGCTGTCCATCTCTGGAGACCAGGTGATTGAGTATGTTTAAGTCAGAAATAGATAGGCTCTTGATTGTCAAGGGAATAAAGGGTTACAGGGTGAAAGTGAGAGAATGGGGTTGAGAAACTTATCTCTCCACTCTGCAGGCACCTTGCCTCTATTTCTGATGAAGGGTTTTTGCCCGAAACATTGATTTTCTTACTCATCGGATGCTGCCTGACCTGCTGTGCTTTTCCAGCACCACTCTAACCTAGATTCTGGTTTCCAGCATCTGCAGTCCTTGTTTTTACCTTGAGAAACTTATCAGCCATGATTGAATGGTGGAGCAGACTCAATGGGCTGAATGGCCTAATTTCTACTCCTATGTCTTATGGTCTTATGGTCTCATCTTCTGTCCTCATTTGAGGCATGGTGACCTTTATGTTAAATTTTCTCCAACCATCACTCTTTCTCTCTCTCTCTCTCTCTCTCTCTCTCTAATGAGAGCTCTTTGGTTTGGTAAAACTGTGTCAATATTATTTTTACCTTTTATGAAATACAACTTTTCAATCATAGCCAAATGTCTCACTGCAATATTTATTTATAATCCTGTATGTAGCCATGAGCATTTTGGAAAAAAAATTATTGACTAAACAGCCTTGCAAATTCTGTATTTTAGAGGCAAAATATGAATATGCATTTTTCCATGGATTACAATCAGCCATCACTGCATATCTACTAACAGTTTTGATTTTGAAGTTATCTGGATTTTAACTAAAGAATTGCCTTGAGAATTGACCTCAATAATGGCAGTTAAAAAGTGAACATCCAATTTCAGCACCGTTGCAGATGAGGTCCAACTAGCATAACTCAATTCCATAATGTTATTTTCTATCATGAACTTATTCTCTTCCCTCACTTGAGTTAATTTCTCTGGATTGAGCATATATGGATAGTAGTTTATAGATAATGCATCTCCTACATTAATACTAAGAACAGACAAGTATATTTTACATAGCCTTTCACACAAGTTTACTCGTGATTTTATAATTGCATATAATTTGTAAATCATTTTGATAGTTTCTGGAAAATAAATATAATGCCAGTTAACTTTTTAAGCATCTCCAGTTTACTCAGTAAATTGCTTGAAGATCAACTGTTGATTTTCAATTTCTGATTCATTCTCCATTTGTTCTGTATTTCTATTTCATTCCCTATTTCTTTGATTGCCTTTTCTCCTGGTTATCTGCCGTGGTATCTCCTTACATATTAACATGACAATACTAACTGATTCTTTCTTTAGCCTAGAGGACACACAACTTAATTTACACAATTCAATTTCTTTGTGATTTGATAAGGTCCAGTGAACTTTGTTTTTAAGGACTCCCCAGAAACAGCTAACAATGCAAAAACCTTGTTTCCAATAATAAAATTCTCAAGTGTTGCCTTTTTTGTTTGTTCTAGCTTTTATTGTTTGTTGAACACTCTTGGAATGCTCTGGGCCAATTCACATGACTTGACTAATTTCTCTATGAAACTTAAAACTGGAAGCCTAGTCTTTGAGCTTTGGTTTATCAATTTTTGTTTAATCAGTTTAAGTGGTCTTAATTTAACTAACATTCACATATCAGTTTCGAAAGGCTAATTCCTCCACGTTTATTAGTAGCATCCCTAATTGCAAATGCAATAAGGAATTCTTTTATCCCAATAATTAGGTTGTTCTTAATAATAAGCTCTAATCATAGACTTCCGAATTTGACGACACCTTTTCAATGCACCATGGAACTGGGAGTAATAAACAGAGGATATAAATTACTTTATTCCCAAGGTAGTTAGCATTTCTTTGAAAATTCTCAACATGAAATCTAAACCTGCTCTGATTGTATTTCTTTGGGTAATCAACATGTTGCAATAAATTGATCTAATCACTATCACTGTGACAGTACCTTTTCCTAAAGATGCAGCCTCAGGAAACCTTGTTGAAACATCTAAAATCATTGAAAGATTTTTATTCCACATTTTAGGTCGGTTTCCTACACAATCTATTAAGACCCTGCTAAACCTGGGTTAAAAACACAGTTTGTATTGACATTTGGAGTTCCACATTACTGTACGGCTAGCAAAACTTGACAATGGTTTTATGCAATCACAGAGTCATAGAGATGTACAGCGCTGAAACAGACCCTTCGGTCCAACTTGTTCATGCTGACCAGATATCTTAACCTAATCTAGTCCCACCTACAAGCCCCTGACCCACATCCCTCCAAACCTTTCCTATTTATGTACCCATCCAGATGCCTTTTAGATGTTGCAATTGTATCAACCTCCACCACTTTCTCTGGCAGCTCTTCCATACCCATACCACCCTCTGTGTGAAAAAGTTGCCCCTTAGGTCTATTTTATATCTTGCCCCTCTCACTCTAAACCTATGCCCTCTAGTTCTAGATTCCCCGACCCCAGGGAAAAGACTTGCCTATTTATCTTATCCATGACTCTCATGATTTTATAAACCTCTATAAGGTCACCCCTCAGCCTCCAAAGCTCCAGGAAAAGCAGCCCCAGCTTATTCAACCTTTCCCTATAGCTCAAATCCTCCAACCCTGGCAACATCAGTGTTAAATCTTCTCTGAACCCTTTCAAGTTTCACAACACCTTTCTGATAGAAAGGAGACCAGAATTGCACACAATATTCCAACAGCGGCCTAACCAATGTCCTGTACAGCTGCAACATGACCTCCCAAATCCTGTACTCAATACTCTGACCAGTAAAAGATAGCATACCAAATGGCTTCTTCACTATCCTGTCTACCTGTGACTCCACTTTCAAGGAGCTATGAACCTGCACTCCAAGGTCTCGTTGTTTAGCAACACTCCCTAGGACCTTACCATTAAGTGTCTAAGTCCTGTAAAGATTTGCTTTCCCAAAATGCAGCACCTCAAATTTATATAAATTAAACTCCATCTGCCATTCCCCTAGCCTATAAAAATGTTTTAATATTTTATCCTATGTTTTCCAACACTTAAGTGACCTGCCTTTCTAATGTTTGTAAGCCACTCATAAAATTTAATTATAATACTCTGGTGGTACTACCATCTGATGGACCACTGCCCATTTCCTACCAGCTGGTATTTGAGGTGTTCCCATTGCATCATTAAGACTTTACTTTTACAAGCAACAACACTCAGGTTTTGTTTTTTAATTCAGTTTCTCAGCAGTCTGTTTCATGTAGCGTCAGTATTTTCTTGTTTTATCAACCAATCAAATATGTTCCTCCAAAAACACGTCAGTTTCATTTATAGCCTCATATAGCCTCATTTGGTCTAACTCATCCATATGACAAGGTATCCCAAACTAAACTAATTTCACTTGCCTGTATTTGGTCCATATCCTTCTAAATCTTCCCTATTCATGTATCTGTCCAAAACTCTCTTAAATGTTGTAACTGTACCTGCATCTATCACTTCCTCTGGTAGTTCATTCCACATATGAAGCACCCTCTCTATGAAAAAGTTGCTCCTCAGGTTCCTTTTAAATCTTTCTCATGTTAAAATATGCCTGCTAGTTTTAAACTCTCCAACCGTAAGGAAAATACCTTTGTTATTCACCATATCTATACTCCTATGGCATTATAAGCCTCTATAAAGTTTCCCCTCAACCTCCTACGTGCCAATGAAAAATGTCCCAGTCTATCCAGCCTCTCCTTACAACTCAAACCTTCCAGTCCCAGCAACATCCTGGTAAAGCTTTTTTGAACACACTCCAATTTAATCAATTCAGTGCCATCTTATGGTACACAGGCACAGCTTGTACAGGTACAAGATTAGTTACATTGTAACAATGTCACCAACACACGGTGCTTTGGTAGTGAGTACCTAGATACAATCCTTAGTTACAAAATAGAGAAATGAAGAAAAAGAGCTACATTATAACTATATACTAAATAACCACGGGTAAGAGAAACAAGATGCAAGTTAAATCCACTAGCATCATAGTCTTCTTCCAAGGGCTGTCCAAAACAAAGCAGTGCTGGGGGTCTCCACATGGTCTGATCGCTGGCTGCATCCAGGCTCCACACTGGGCCACTGCTGCCCACTCCACACTGGGCCACTGCTGCCCACTCCACACTGGGTCACTGCTGCTCACTTCACACTGGGTCACTGCTGCCCACTCCACACTGGGTCACTGCTGTCCACTCCACACTGGGCCACTGCTGCCCACTCCACACTGGGCCTCTGCTGCCCACTCCACACTGGGTCACTGCTGCCCACTCCACACTGGGCCACTGCTGCCCACTCCACACTGGGTCACTGCTGCCCACTCCATACTGGGCCACTGCTGCCACTCTGCACTGAGCTATTGCTGCCCACCCCACACTGGGCCACTGCTGCCCACTCCACACTGGGTCACTGCTGCCCACTCCACACTGGATCACTGCTGCCCACTCCACACTGGGCCACTGCTGCCCACTCCATACTGGGTCACTGCTGCCCACTCCACACTGGGTCACTGCTGCCCACTCCACACTGGGCCACTGCTGCCCACTCCACACTGGGCCACTGCTGCCCACTCCACACTGGGTCACTGCTGCCCACTCCACACTGGGTCACTGCTGCCCACTCCACACTGGGTCACTGCTGCCCACTCCACACTGGATCACTGCTGCCCACTCCACACTGGGCCACTGCTGCCCACTCCATACTGGGTCACTGCTGCCCACTCCACACTGGGTCACTGCTGCCCACTCCACACTGGGCCACTGCTGCCCACTCCACACTGGGCCACTGCTGCCCACTCCACACTGGGTCACTGCTGCCCACTCCACACTGGGCCACTGCTGCCCACTCCACACTGGGTCACTGCTGCCCACTCCATACTGGGTCACTGCTGCCCACTCCACACTGGGCCACTGCTGCCCACTCCATACTGGGTCACTGCTGCCCACTCCACACTGGGCCACTGCTGCCCACTCCACACTGGGTCACTGCTGCCCACTCCATACTGGGCCACTGCTGCCACTCTGCACTGAGCTATTGCTGCCCACCCCACACTGGGCCACTGCTGCCCACTCCATACTGGGTCACTGCTGCCCACTCCACACTGGGTCACTGCTGCCCACTCCACACTGGGTCACTGCTGCCCATTCCACACTGGGCCACTGCTGCCCAATTCACACTGGGCCATAGCACCAAGCTCCGCACTGGGCCACTGTTGTCAGGCTCCACACAGAAGCCCTGCTGTTGATTCACACCGGGCTGCTGCCTCCCCTCAGCCCATTGTTTCAATTGGCCAATATCTCTATATAATCTTAGATAACTTTCTTCACTGCGCATTTCATCATCAATTTTGGTGTCATCCACAAACTTATTAACATGCCTCCTAAATTCTCATCCAAATCATTTATATAAATGACAAACAACAATGGACCCAATATCGATGCCTGTGGAACACAGCTGTTCTCAGCCCTCTAGTCCAAAATACAACCATCCGCCACAACCCTCCATCTCTTATCATCAAGCTTTTTTTTTAATCTAATTGGTAGGCTTTACCTGAATCCTATGTAGACTTTACTAACTAGTCTACATGCTGAACCTTACCAAAGGCTTTACTGAAGTCCATGTAGACAGATCTACTGCTCTGCCCTCATCAATGTTTTGGTTACATCCTCAAAATACTCAATCAAGTTTATGAGACACTATTTCCAGTGCATAAAGCCATGCTGACTACCCCCAATCAGTCTTCACTTCTCTTAATGAATGTAATTCCTATCTCTCAGAATCCCCTGCAACAACTTACCCACCATTGATATCAGACTCACCGGTCTATAGTTCCCAGGCTTCTCCTTACACCCTTCCTTAAGTAAAGTCACAACGTTAGCCATCTTCCAGTCCTCCAGCACCTCACCCATAAGACCATAAGACCATAAGACATAGGAGTGGAAGTAAGGCCATTCGGCCCATCGAGTCCACTCCGCCATTCAATCATGGCTGATGGGCATTTCAACTCCACTTACCAGCATTCTCCCCGTAGCCCTTAATTCCTCAAGACAACAAGAATCTATCAATCTCGGCCTTGAAGGCATTTATTGTCCCGGCCTCCACTGCACTCTGTGGCAATGAATTCCACAGGCCCACCACTCTCTGGCTGAGGAAATGTCTCCGCATTTCTGTTCTGAATTGACCCCCTCTAATTCTAAGGCTGTGTCCACGGGTCCTAGTCTCCTCGCCTAACGGAAACAATTTCCTAGCGTCCACCCTTTCCAAGCCATGTATTATCTTGTATGTCTCTATTAAGTCTCCCCTCAATCTTCTAAACTCCAACGAATACAATCCCAGGATCCTCAGCCGTTCCTCATATGTTAGACCAACCATTCCAGGGATCATCTGTGTGAATCTCCGCTGGACACACTCCAGTGCCAGTATGTCCTTCCTGAGGTGTGGGGACCAAAACTGGACACAGTACTCCAAATGGGGCCTAACCAGAGCTTTATAAAGTCTCAATAGCACATCTCTGTTTTTATATTCCAACCTTCTTGAGATAAGAGACAACATTGCATTCGCTTTCTTAATCATGGACTCAACCTGCATGTTTACCTTTAGAGAATCCTCGACTAGCACTCCCAGATCCCTTTGTACTTTGGCTTTACTAATTTTCTCACCATTTAGAAAATAGTCTATGCTTTTATTCTTTTTGCCAAAGTGCAAGACCTCGCACTTGCTCACGTTAAATTCCATCAGCCATTTCCTGGACCACTCTCCCAACCTGTCTAGATCCTTCTGTAGCCTCCCCACTTCCTCAGTACTACCTGCCTGTCCACCTAACTTCGTATCATCGGCAAACTTTGCTAGAATGCCCCCAGTCCCCTCATCCAAATCATTAATATATAATGCGAATAGCTGTGGCCCCAACACTGAACCCTGTGGGACACCGCTCGTCACCGGCTGCCATTCTGAAAAAGAACCTTTTATCCCAACTCTCTGCCTTCTGTTAAACAGCCAATGCTCAATCCATCCCAGCAGCTCACCTCGAACACCATGGGCCCTCACCTTGCTCAGCAGCCTCCCGTGTGGCACCTTATCAAAGGCCTTTTGAAAGTCTAGATAGACCACATCCACTGGGTTTCCCTGGTCTAACCTACTTGTTACCTCTTCAAAAAATTTCAACAGGTTTGTCAGGCATGACCTCCCCTTCCTAAAACCATGTTGACTTGTTCTAATCAGACTCTGCTCTTCCAAGAATTTAGAAACCTCATCCTTAATGATCGATTCTAGAATTTTACCAACAACCGAGGTTAAGCTGATTGGCCTATAATTTTCCATCTTTTGGCTATAAGTAATACAGGTACCTCCGCTAGGAACCCCAAAACTTTATCCCTAACTTCCCACAACATCCTGGGATACACTTGATCAGGTCCCAAAGATTAATCCAGTCTTATGTTTTCTAAAGAATTCCAGCACCTCCTTTTCTGTAACATGAACTGTTTTCAAAACTGTTATCAAAAATATTTATCTCACTGAATCCCCACTAAAAACTAATGCAAAATATTCATTTAGCATCTTTCCCATCTCCTGTAGCTCCACATATGGATGATCTTGTTGAACTTTAAGGGCTCCAGTGCTCTCCATAATTGCTGTTTTGCTCTTAATCTACTTGTAGAATCTCTTTGAATTATCCTTAACCATATGTGCCAAGGCTATCTCATATCCTTTTTTTGTCATTATGACTTCCCCCTTAAGAATACTCCTACACTCCTTATACTCTTTAGGAGATTCGCTTGATTGTCTATACCTGACATATGCCTCCTTCTTATTCTTGCCCAGAGCCTCCATATCTTTATTTATCCATTGTTCCTTACTCTTACCAGCCTTACCTTTCACTCTAATAGAAACATAATACCTCTCCACTATCATTATCTCACTTTTGTGGCCTCCATTGTTTATGTAAACGACCTTAGTGAGGCCAAAAGTTTTGAGTCAGCCAGGTCATTTCCCAGGATAAGATCAATTCCTTCTATGACAATTTGTTTCACTACTCCAAATTCAGCTTCTCTACTTACATTCAATAAAAATCTAGAATTCAGAGGCTTAATGATGATCATGAGACTCTTGCTGATTGTTGGAAAAACAATCTACTTCACTTATGTCCTTCAAGAAAGAAAACTGCTGCCCTTATCTGGTCTGGCCTACATGTGACTTCGGACTCAGAACAATGTGGATTGACTCTTAACTGCTCTGTGGGCAATTAGTGATGTGCAATGAATGCTGTCCGAACCAGTGCTGCCTATGTTGCCAAAATGAATTTTTAAAATCTCTTAATCCAACTCTGTACAATAGGACTGGTTAGTGACCTTTATGTATATCTCAATTACTACTTTGTCCTCCACTAATCTGGCAAGAAGACAAATAGTATGATTAACAAAAACAGAAATTGCCATTGACACTCAGCAGGTCTGGCAGCATCTGCACAGGGAAAGCAGAATTTTGAATCTGGTAACTCATCAGAACTAGTGAAGTTGCATCACCCACAGTTCTTTGTTTTATATGGCTAGTTTTATTAGCCAGTATCAGTGGCTGACATGCCCCAATGTTTTTCAATATCTCTATTGATTTCAAACCATGAGGTAATAACTTCACTTTTGAGATGCTCAAAACATGCAGTGATCTGATTCTTCTAGCTAATGTTTAAATAAAAATTAAAAGACTGTCCTGAGTCATCATTTCTCCTTAGTACATGCTAAGGAAACATATCTTCTTTGCACTACTGCTACAGTTTTACTGCTTATTTCTTTTTCTTGTGTTTCCTTTTTTGAAAATTCCTTTGGCATTCCCACTACAGCAGTCAGTCTCCCATTTGACATCCAGCAGTTGGTACATTCAGTCTTACCACAATGGAACATGATATTTTATTTATATCAGCTTTTGGATCTAGTTTTTCTCTTTTGGTCTCCTTCCTATCGGAAAGATGTTGTGAAACTTGAAAGGGTTCAGAAAAGATTTACAAGGATGTTGCCAGGGTTGGAGGATTTGAGCTATAGGGAGAAGCTGAACAGGCTGGGGCTGTTTTCCCTGGAGTGTCGGAGGCTGAGGGGTGACCTTATAGAGGTTTACAAAATTATGAGGGGCATGGACTGGGTAAATAGGCAAAGTCTTTTCCCTGGGGTCAGGGACCCCAGAACTAGAGGGCATAGGTTTAGGGTGAGAGGGGAAAGATACAAAAGAGACCTACGGGGCAACTTTTTCATGCAGAGGGTGGTACTTGTATGGAATGAGCTGCCAGAGGAAGTGGTGGAGGCTGGTACAATTGCACCATTTAAGACATTTGGATGGGTATATGAATAGGAAGGGTTTGGAGGGATATGGGCCGGGTGCTGGTAGGTGGGACTAGATTGGGTTGGGATATCTGGTCGGCATGGACGGGTTGGATGGAAGGGTCTGTTTCCATTCTGTACATCTCTATGACTGTATGACTCTATGACATCCTTCTGCTTGTTCCCGAAAAGCAGTACATCTTCCATCCTACAATGTCCTTGGGAATTCTTCCATCCTACAATGTCCTTGGGAATCAGAGAAGTAGCAATTCTGGTGAATAACTATGGGTTATCTCATGCAAACAGTTCCAGGTGGGGAAGTACTTCCTTACCTGGAACTGTTTGCATGAGATAATATAATTATTCACCAGAATTGCTCGTTCTCTGATCTTTAATGCTTGACATTCATCTAAATAGACTTTAAGTTTTCAAGAATGCTATTTCTGAATTCTTCTATAATCATAACTTCCCTTATGTTCTCAACAATTTTCTCCAATTTTACTGCTTGAAACCACTGATCCCACAGATTTCCATCAACCTTGCAACATCTACAAGCCCTTAAGCATCCAGTGTTACTTTTATTTAACAGTTTCGTTGTCTGCAGCTTGTTCTGTTGACCAACTTGTATACAAAGTTATATTTGTACCTATCAAAACATTCTGTAATATTAATGTCACAACATCTATTGGACACTTCATCTGTCTGGCTATCTTCTCAAATGAGATGGAATAGATTTATTTTGAGTCCATCCCCAGTAAATTTACACATTAAGCAGCATTTCTTAGTTAAATCAAATCCCTTGCTGAAATTAGAATCATCCTGTGAGCTACAATCTCTTCTTTCCTCCTGTACTCTAAGTTTTTCTATGGCCTATTCATGTTGCCCAATTTCCAATCGGTTTAAATTCCATCCCCCTTTTGATTGATCTCATTTCCTTTCGGTCCTCACTTTCCGTTTTCCTTTGTTTTTCTATATCCTCGCTTTCTATCCCTTTTTTCTTCTAACTTAATTCTTTTCACTTTGAACTGTATCCTCATTAATTATAGCTATGACTTCTCAATTACAGATTTTCCTTTTTCTAATTATAAACATTGGGTATATATTCTGAGCATCTCCTCCTTATGAGACCCTAGTTTACTTCTATCTCCAGCTTAATGTTATTGTATGGCAAAGGAGGTAATCAGAGAGGAAGTGAAGTAAACATATTAGAATGATTCTGGAATAATTCAGCAAATAAATATTCAATGTTGATCCAGTGATCTGACTGAACAACATGGGTACCAAGTAATTTGAAGGAATATTGTACTATCACCCAGAAAACTATTGAAGTGACTTACATAACAATTACTGATTTAAAAATCAGTTTGGTTAAATAGGCCAGGGAAACTGTCTTTGGTTAAACATAATGTTTACTAGGGGATTAACCAACCATGAAGCAACACTCTTACAGATTAAACTTAGAAAAGTTAGCTTAAGTGGCATAAGAGATGAAATTTATGATGAACAATAACTTTATTTAACTCTGTCATCTACTCTATGCTGATGGTATCACAAAGTTAACACAGTAACAAAATTTGACTTGTTCGAAGGAAATTGGCAAGTTTCATATTGGCTTATGGAGTTAAAGAAATAACAGTTTTAGTAACACCAAATGGAGTTATCAATTTAAAATCATGCTGCTTAAAATAAAAATGAACCGACAACTTTTCAATGATTGATCAATAATCTCATCAACAGATTATGCAACTGTTGTATGCATCAAAAATTTGGATGTGCTCAGCCAAGCCTGACAGGAACATTTGCAACATTTGAAAGAATTCTTAAAACCCCAAGCCTGGAGTTTTAAATAAAGCTTGAAATCTTGCAGTATGTCAGCTTAAGCCAAAATTATTAGAAGTTTATTTTGACAAGTTTATTTTATGGCTATTTTGATAAGTTTGTTCAAGAAAGTCAAGAAATTTGAATAAGCAAGACTATCAGAGTGCCTTTGACAACCTAAAATCTGCACTGACTACTGCAACCATGTGACCAGCACCAATTTATGTTTAGCCATTTTAAATAGTTGTTAAAGCGAGTGATGTTGGCATCAGTACAGTGTTTTTACACAATACTAAGAGGGAAATTGAATGTCAGGTTTTTTTCTAGAAAATTGAATTTGTTCATATAAATATATTCAATGGTGGAGAAAGAGACTATGAGCCTGGGCTCTCCAACATTTGGAAGTCTATGTATCCAAGAATTCAGCAGAGTCTGTCATGTATGCAGGCTATAATCCTTTAACTTTCCACAATAGATTTACTAATTGAAATCTGAGACTGTTTCATTGGAGTTTAATGTTACAACCATATAATTTGAAAATCATTAAGGCAAGAGGAAAAGCATATAATGTAATGGATGCTTTGGCAAGAGCAAATATTGGAGAAAATGATTGTCATGTTCAAAATGGACTTGTGAAGAACATGGTCACATCAAAATTCATGTATGTTTTAGATAAATAAGTTAGAATAAAATAGTAATATCAATAAGAAGAAATTTTGATAGAAAATTAATTTGCTTCTTAAAGATACCTTCTCTTTTTTTTCTAGAGGAGGAATGATGAACTTTATAATATGTTCTTGCTTTTGCGAACTAAAGTACAAGTAAATGGATTTTAGATTTTCTGCTTTGTGAAGGGAACTTGTTTTGATTTAAAGGTCAGTAACTCACTGTTTTTAGCAGTAAGTCAAATTTCCAACAACTGTTACTGAAGCTACATGACAACAAGCTACCTGGTGAGATAACTGCTGAACATTTTAATAATTTGAGCTCTTTTCAATCTGGAGATAAAGAAAAAGAGGTCAGAAGCTGGTTCAGTTCAAAAGATCCTAACTGATATGCTGGTTAATAGCCCTCAAGGCAGTCAGAGTAAGTAGTAAACGCTCAATGTGTTCTCCTTTAGAGTTCAATGTGATAAGCCAATGAGTTAGCCAGTATCTGTGTGTCTCAGGTAGAGATAATAACAAAGAAAACCACATCTGATGAATGTGCAGAAATTTGCAATTGATGCCACTTGCAACATTGTCAGTAATCGATTTTAGACTGAAGAACAGGAGTGATATTTCACTGGAGTTGAGTGTCTATAAAGGACAATGGCAAAAGAAAAATGGTTGAATCTCCTTCATGTTGTTTATAAGACCTTCCCAAATTATCTTTATATATACAGAGGGAGAGAGAGAGAAAGAAAGAGAGCTTTCTGTCTGTAATAATCATATGTTCTTTTGTTATAAGTATTTTGACAGTCTCATGTGAATATGTTCAATGACTGACCACCACAGTAACCAAATTGCAACTAAGACTTATGGTCTATCAAGCCAGATTTCACTCTGGAATCTGACTTGTCCAATTTTACCATCAGCGTGGAATACTAACAATTTTCTTGGGCAAGCCCAAAAGACTACATTACTTCCACCCTTCAGTACAATATAACAAGAGACTTCTGGATGTAAGTTAGCTCGCTGAGCTGGAAGGTTTGTTTTCAGACGTTTCATCACTATGGCTAGGTAATATCATCAGTGAGAGTCTCCGGTGACGTGCTGGTGGTATGTACCGCCTCTCTATTTATCAATCTTGGTTTCTTAAGGTGGGTGATGCCATTTCCGGTTATTTTCCTCAAGGGAAGAATTGACCCTTTACGGCAGCTGTCCCAGAAAGCTTTGATTGTGTCCCTCAGCATGTGGTGCTCAACTTTGGAATCTGTAACACTTGGTTGTCTTCAACCTGTTAATCTGGAAGACCAGGTTTGGGCAGACCAAAGAGTGCATTTCACTGAGTTGGTCCTCTAGCTCAGATGATGTTTATCTAAGTGTGCACCCTTGGAACGGTCTATAGAGCACATCGCCATGTATTTTGGAAACCCTCAGGAAAAATTTCAACAAAAAGCACAGCATAACTTTCCAAACCTGTTTTGCAAAGGCACATTCCACACCTCAAGTACCTTACAGGCAGCATGCAGAGGGAGAGACTTCGGACATGCAGAAAGGATTTGACATTGAGTGTATGGTCAACACCAGTCAAGCTGTCTCTTGATGTTTTGTGAAAGTTATGGCGATGAAGCATTCTCCTGGATGGCTCTGGCAATCTGCTCTGGATGACACTGCCTTAGTACATCACTAGGGAAAAATAAAACATCAGCATATAATGACACATGGCATTTGCACACTGCGTGTCTACCCACAACCTGATGCTACAGCACACAAAGAGCCTTAAGATGACGCAAATGTTGAATACAACCCTTCATCCTTTATCACATGAATAGTGTGTTTTGTGCCAAATGATTATGTTCAGCTCCATCAGGAGATGCAATATCATTTCCACATTCGCAATTCATGATTCACCGTGCCTATGCTTTCCTTCACTCATACTCTAGCCACTATGAGTCATATTACGTAGCGCCTTTAGGTCATTTTCCTGACTGTGAAGGAGATGAAGCATTGATTCCCAAAAGTACTTCCCAAAAAACATGACCCAGTCCTGATTTATTTTGGCTTCCCTTGTTATTTTGAGTTGATTTGTAAACTGACAGTGGATTTAAGCAGAAGACAGTACTATCATGCTTTGTGAAATTCTTTGCCATAGAAAATTGCGGAGATTGAATAAGTACATTCAAGCCAAGAAACAGATTTTTCGTCAGTCAGGGAATTAGGGGGTAATGGGAAAAAGCAGAAACATGGAGTTGGCGATAAGTGGATTAGCCATGGTCTCAATGAATCACAGACAAGACTCTATAGACACAATAGCCTACTTCTGTTCCAACATTTTATAATCACCCTAAGTTTGGATGCTTTGACCAGAGTGTCTCTGCTACCTAGGATTGTCACCATTCTTACGCCTGCATTCTACCCAGTTACTCAATAAAAGGTTTGATACACAATATTTGGAATACAAGACAACTCCAAAATGGATCAGAAAATTTCACAATTCCCACTCCTTGTTTCTGCTATAGATGTTTATGTAGAGTACTTAGATCCAGTTGCTGAAAATGTGTTGCTGGTTAAAGTGCAGCAGATCAGGCAGCATCCAAGGAACAGGAGATTCGACGTTTCGGGCATATGAAGGGCTTATGCCCGAAACGTCGAATTTCCTGTTCCTTGGATGCTGCCCGACCTGCTGCGCTTTAACCAGCAACACATTTTCAGCTCTGATCTCCAGCATCTGCAGACCTCACTTTTTACACTTAGATCCAGTTGCAATTTCCCTTCACAACTCAAATAGGTATGTGATTTTCTGTCAAAGGCCTTCTCCAAGCTGCAAACTCATCCTTGTCCTTCACATCAGTGATTGTATTCCTGATTGTTGGATGAATAGAACGCAGGGCTGGTCAGTGTAAGCCACCAACTCCAAAGAGATTAAACCTCATTGGTGATAACCTTGAACAGAACTTTGTATTCCACAGTGAAATGGGCTGTCATATCCTGATTTCCTCACTCACCCCGCCTTTCCTCTTGTAGAAAAGGGTGATGATACCTTTCATCAAAGATTCTGATAGATTGCTGACCAGGAACGTATACTTCCAGCAGTTCTGACTCACAGACCAATCCAGACTCACAGAGCTGAATGCAGCTTGGCTGGTAGAACCATCACCTCCAGGAATTTTACTTGTCTCAAAGAACTGATCAGTCCATTGTCACCCTGTCCAAATTTACTAGTTTGACTGTTATCTAATTCATCCCTGAAAGACTACATAACTGCTGGCACCTGCTCCAGCCACTGTGCACTTATCCTTAAAGAGAGACTGCCAGAGCTCTAGGCAATTCATGTTTGGTTTATAATTGTTAGTAAGTTATGGTTTTGGACCTTTTGCTCTGATGAGTGCAGCCAATGAACAGCACAGCCATCAATAGTTACATGTAGCACTCATTCTAATGAGCAGGCAGCATGAAGTATGCATGCTTCCTAAATTTTAAACAATAGGCATGAGTTAATTACGCATCACAATCACCATGTCTGTTTTCAAGGACTATCTAGTTTAGCCCCTATAAGTCTGTGTAGAAGCTGAATACAAAAGCAGGGATCTACTTCTGAGGCTCTGGTCAGACCACATTTGGAGGATTGCATGCAGCTTGGACCCCATATCTCAGGAAGGATCTACTGACCCTGGAGCATATTCAGAGGAGGTTCATGAGAATGGTTCCAGGAATGAAAAGTTTAACATATGAGGAACATTTGAGGATGTTTTATGTCGATGGAGCTCAGAAGGATGAGGGGAGATCTAATTGAAACATACAGGATACTGAATGGCCTGGACAGAGTGGATATTGGGAAGATGTTTCCATTGGTAGGAGAGACTAGGATCCAAGGGCACAGCCTTACACTAAAGGGAAGACTTTTTAGAACAGACATAAGGAGAAATTCTTTCAGCCGGAGGTTAGTGAATCTATGGTATTCATTGCCACAGAAGGGTGTGGAGGCCAAGTCATTGAGACAGATAGATTTTTGAATATCATGAGATACAGGGAGAAAGCGGGAGAATGGAGTGGAGAAACTTATCAGCCATGATTGAATGGTGGAGCAGACTCGATGGGCTGAATGGTCCAATTCCTGCTCCTATGTCTTATGGTCTTATGGTATCTTAATGTCTAATCATATTTCATCTGTCAACAGTGTGAATAGCAAATCAAGATGAAGAAACTATTTAGTCCTTTATAAGAATGGGGATGAGTTAAGAAATCAGTCTGCATCTGAACAGATCTTTCTCGAGACAATTTGGATTCATTTGAACTTTAGCCATTTTATATATCATGCCACAAAAAATAAAATGAAAAAGGGTTGCATGAGCTTGCACACAAATCAAGCAATAAAACTGAAATATTGAGATCATTTTGGTGTTGGAGATTTGATGAATTGCTCCAGCCTACTAAGAAACACACTAGATATATTGGAATTTGGACACATTCAGATGTCCTTGAAAATAATTGGGATAGGAAGCAAGGTGAATCTAATCTCTTTCCCATTACCAAAGGCTAAAAATGTTACTTGACACTCAAGGACCATATGGTGTTCATTCAGCATAAATTATATTTCTTTGGACTGCTGCATATTTCCAAATTGGTTTTAGTTTCTAATATTAGAGTGCTTTTTGTGATAAACAACAATTTTCAAATAGTTTTATAACCCACTATGATCTGCTGTGGAAAAGGTTGGCAATTGCAGCTATGTAAAGGTGAGGGAGAGAATTTCAAACCGGTATTGTGCTCGCCCAGTAACAGGTCATAGTAATTATCTAAATGGGAACTGTAGGGTGCCTGGAACAAAAAGCAAAGACCTGCAGTCTTCATAAACATAACTTTAAAAAGGAACAACATGTCCTGTTCCTTTGCAGACAGATTCAATAAGATGATCTGCTGCTTGGTATTAGCAGGAAAGTTTGGACAAAATTCACTATAACTGTGATCGTGTTTTCATTCAGTTGAGTGTTTGTTATTACTTTCCAATATCTGAATCACCCTAGTAAACTAAATCCTGGCACAAAATACCAAAATACAAGCCACTAATTTGTTCATGCATGCATTCTGGTTTCACAGATATATAGGCCAATTTGTAGATCGCAATGTTCCTTGTCAGCATTTTCAGTGATGTCTTGGTAAGGGATTCCTAAAAAAATCAAATTCTGGTCCACTGTAATACTGAGAAATTATTGCACTACATCAGCCTGTAGTCATTTAGAAAGCTGTTATCTGTCTTTCTGTAGTCTAGATATAAATAACTGAAAACTGCCATTTTGACACCTGGTTAAAATCTTCATCGTTTAAAATAGTGTAAAATTTCTTCTATGTCAGAGTGTAACATTTCTGTTAGATAACTGAAATCTTATTCCTGTACTGTCCAACAGATACATTCCACAAAAATAAAATATTTCTGGTGATGTTGAAAGCTCATTTTTAAACAGCTTGAAAATGTTAGAAGTGAGCACTGAAGTAAATTATTAATCTGAGACTTCTAGGAGCAATTTATTTGATCCAAGTGAAACTTGAAACTAATGACCATGAGACCCCATAGTAGTAAGATCCATGACAAAATGTAAAGTAGGCCTATGTGCTAGATCATATCTAAGGTAAGATCTAAAAATATAGAACCAGTCTTCTGGTTGTTCTGGAAGCTTTCTCAATGTAGGTGATAACCAATTGATTACAGTTAATAGCTGATGCTGAAATTCCCTTGATTTTCAGCAAGAGGTTTAAACATGGGAATGAAAATCTTAAAGTAGATATCAACTAAAAGTCCATGTGGTAAGGCAACACAGATTGATGGGTGAATAGATGTTTGGAAGCGCTGGTGTTTATCGATAGTGGGGAAATGGAAGCCGGCTGTAGAACAATGAACAGTTGTGTCAAAGTACACAACAAAATAGATGATGACTTCAATAGATATGATAAATAGAAGTAAAGGCAGAGTTGGACAATGTTCCAGATCTGTATGGAGGCCATCTTTGAAATGGAGAGGGTATAAAGTTGGTCAGAGTTGGAACAATATTAAGATTTCATTTTTTTTAAATTTAAGATACTTTCTAGGGAGAGATAAGGAATATGCTAATGTAGCAATGTATAGGGTAAATTTTCATCTTTAATGGCTGTGCAGTCATCTAAAAATGTAGATTGCCTTCCTTTTATACAAACTTGTCTGAATTGTAATTCATTTAAATTAATGAAATGCAAGTTATAAAATTGTCTGCCCATATGCTGGAGACACTGATTCACTCTGATGGCTGCTCAAGTGGTCAACTAGAATTACAGTTCCTCCAACACAGCCTATTGATCATGTGGAGGTAAGGGAGGGCTCAGGACAGATAACGAATTAGTAGGACTGGGTGTTGTCATTTCTGACAATTTTTTATGAACAATAGAATATTTAAACAATCATTTTATTCAGATTTAAGAAACCTTTGATATTCAGATCATTGAGTCTATTAGAAATTCAAATCAGAAAACTAAGCATTTTTTAAGATCAAACACCTCTTTGGACATGAAGCTCAGATAAATTATTCCCTTTTGATCTCCTACTAAGAGCTAGCCATCTTTAGTCTAATTCAAATTAATGATAAAAAGCAGAGTCATACCACATATTTACATATTCGTGTCCTGTGACCTGCACCGGAGTGTTAGAGTGTTCCACTTAAATAGCAACATATAAGGTGCATGGCACAAAGAACAAATTCACCAAATGTGCATCCTAGTAAGGATCAATATTAACAGGGATCACTGGTCATGTACCATGGGCAGATATTACTGCCCTCCCTGTGGTGAATTTGCTGATGTGTTGGCATTTAGCCAGAAGGTGGCATGTGAATGGGGGGGGGAGAGACACGCACATAGGAAACTGTGCAGGGTTGCTTGTAGGTTCCCAAGGTGCAGGGATGTCTGGTCCAAAGTCACAAGGGTTGATCAAAGGTCCTGGAATCAGAAAGATGCACTCTTACTAAAAGCCAACTCCTGCCCCATTCCCCTTGTAATCGCCATCCTGCCATATGGGAGCCAATGACAAAACTAATCTTTATGTGGGTTTAGGACCTCCCAGTGGCACTGCCATTCAACAGAACTTCCAGCCTCTGATTAGCTAACAGCTCACAGTAGCCAAGATTACCATCCTCCGGGTCCTTGAGTGATCCTAGAAGGTTCATTGTTGTCCAGTTAAATGCCTGAGAAGCATTTAGGAGTGAGGCTTCCCTAAAACAGATTATTTGGAGTTCTCACTGGCCCATCAAATAGCGGGCAATACTCTGCGTTCACTAGTAAATACTGCCCCATGAATCTGACGTCAAGACATCCAAGAATGGTAGGCCCATGAACAATTAAGTTGTTCTTGATGAGGAAGGAACATCAATCTAGGAGAACCATTTTTGTCCTCTTTGATCAATACCAGAGGATTTTAATATCTCTCTAAACTGTATGAATACAAAGAAACTCAGTCAAATACTTCAGCAAGGGGGCGATATCCCTGAAATTGCAATATTCCCTTGATACTGCACTTAAATGTTAAACTGTGTTAAATCTTGGAGAGCAACTGGAATCTAGAACCTTTCCCTAAGGGGATGGGCTGAATATGCAAGTTAACGAATGCATTTCATCTAATTCAAACTGCTTTGAAATGATTTGGAATTGGATGTTTTACAATAAGTGATTTAAAATAAGTAAAATAATTACTTTTAAATAAATGGAATAAAATGTCTTTCTGTAGATGGGCAGTGCAATGTCTCAGTAAGGTTTCATGTTCCAAATAAACTAATTGCCATTTATTTTTTGTATTGAATAATTACTTTTAGTGTGCTTTAGTCTGATAGATCTATTTCCTCAAATAGTTCAGGGATAGGTGGAAGGGATCATCAGATCACTGACAATCAAATTTTGATATCTGCCCTTTTTTTGATTTGGAAATGCTGGTGTTGGACTGGGGTGTACAAAGTTAAAAATCACACAACACCAGGTTATAGTCCAACAGGCCAACCACCCGATGAAGGATTGGCGCTCTGAAAGCTAGTGCTTCCAATTAAATCTGTTGGACTATAACCTGGTGTTGTGTTGCCCTTTTTTTGTATTAGATATTTGATGAGGAAAGTGCGCTAAGGACAGAGAGGATATTATCAGCCTTTTGCTGCCGACATAAACTCCTGATGAAAAATTAATTAATAACTTTGGTATTTGAAAATAAATTTCCCTATGCCTTAATCAACTGCTACTTCAGGTGCTTAACTGCATGAAATACCTGTGTACCAATTCTTCATTTTTAAACAAATTTTTATTCCAAGAGTTCAGATTGGTCCAACACACTTGATTGCCCTTATCCTTTCACTTAATGTGTATTTGCTACCAGTCCATTGAAAGATTACCCAGGGAATGGGCAGTTGAACATTTGGCCTTTCAATCAACAAAAAAAGATCCAGAGACAGCAACTCTGAAAAGATTTAAGTTTGCCGTTAATAGTGAAGTTGTATTGTGATAGAAATGTATATTAATTGTAAAAGTAGTTAGGCAGAGACATTTATATAGCAGTTCTATTTATCATGCTGTTAAGGTTGAAGGACATGATGCAGGAAGTTCATCAATTTTGGGAAGAAGGCCAGGAAAATCACAGATGCCAGGTGCATGCAGAAAGGTTCCAAAAGGGGAAGATATTTGCTGGTATGAGGTGGTGGGTGAAGATAATTAACCCCTTTTTTTGGGATCCATCCAACATGACATACACTTAAGTTGGTAGCGGCTGTATCCTCCAAAAGATTGCATTAAGCCACTGTCCTTTTGCACGTGCTTTTTCGGTATGCCTAGACTGCACCAGATGCTTCTTTTGAAGGTGAAAGGAATGGTGTCAGCTCCTGTGAATTCAAAAGATAATAATTTTTTCCCAAGAGTCATCCACCAGTGTTTCATCTCCTTTAAATAATTGGCACTGCACATAGAACATAACATCATCATAATCAGATCATAATTATTTCTAGAATAGTGAGCATTGTCGTGCATGATGAAATTTATGGAATCAGAAACCATCTAAACAGTAATTGAGTACAAATTTTCTGCTCATATAAGTCATGAATGTGTTATGAAGAGTTCTGATAAATACAAAGTGACCACGAACGATGTCCTGCTTTTGAGGAATTGTTGCCATCAGTGAAATCCCTTCAGCCTATCCACACCAAAAATAATGATCCATTAATGTTGGTCATCAGAAAATGTACCTTCTTTTTAGGTTTGACAAAAGAATGAATTGTTCAACTTGAATGGCACTGAACAGCTTGTCGATCCACTACCTGCCATTTCATCTGTTCACTGAAAGCAATGAACCTGTTTGAAACATAGAAACATAGAAGATAGGAGTAGGAGAAGGCCATTCAGCCCTTCAAGCCTGCTCCGCGATTCATCGTGATCATGGCTGACCGTCCAACTCAATCCTGCTTTCTCCCCATAACCTTTGATTCCATTTACGCCAAATGCTACATCTTGAATATATCCAATATTTTGGCACCAACTACTTCCTGTGATAATGAATTCCACAGGCTCACCCTCTTTGGGTGAAGAAATGTCTCTTCAGCTCCATCCTAAATGGTCTACCCTGAATGCTCAGACTGTGACCTCTAGTTCTGGATGTCCCCACCATCAGGAACATCCTCCCTGGATCTACCTTGTTGAGTCCTGTTAGAATTTTATAAGTCTCTATGAGATCCCCCCTCACTTTGTCTGAACTCCAGCGAAAACAATCCTAACCAAGTCAAACGCTCTAAGTACATCAGTCCCACCATCCCCGGAATCAGCCTGGTAGGTAGCCTTAAAGGAAGTGACATTGTCCTCGCCAATAGCCTACTATCCTTCAACCTGTAGATGACCAGTGATTAGCGCCGAAATGGACCTTTGATAACCGCTAATGTAAAATTCATTATTAATGTTCAGTTGAACTGATTCCGTCACAGCTCAGGATTAGAATGTAAAGCTACCAGAATTAATAATAGGTGTGTAATCAGTATTGCCAAGCAAGCTACACATGAGCATGTGCATTCTTTCTTAGGAACTCCTTTGCAGAAAGCGTTGTGTTTTCACTGATTTGTAGTGAACTGTAAATTTGGGAGAACTTCTTGCTTGGTTGCAAAGTATTTTCTTAGATGACCTCAGCTGGTATCTTGTGTTATTTACCATCTCTATTGGGCTCCTCTTTGAGCTAGTTCACTGCCACTAATCTTCATTTTACATTGCTTTGTCTTGGAACTATCCTAGTGATTTCCATCTGACATCCCAGCCTCTGAGGCCCCTCATGACCATTCATGGTACACTTCTACACATCAATGATACACCTTGGGCTGGACCAGCACCTATCATTTAATGCTGCTGCAAGGACATTGTGTGCTCAGGGACCTGCACCCAGCTTCTGGACTGGACCATGCTCTATCTCTGGGCGCTTCACTTGCTGTGTTTGTACTCACTCATTTTGAGCCTACCTGGATGTTCACAGCATCCCTGCCTCGCATTGCCTTGCCTTGCCTTGCCTTTTCGCACTTCTCCCACTCCGGTTTCCTCCCACAGTCCAAAGACGTGCGGGTCAGGTGAATTGGCCAAGCTAAATTGCCCATAGTGTTAGGTAAGGGGTAAATGTAGGGGTATGGGTGGGTTGCGCTTCGGCGGGTCGGTGTGGACTTGTTGGGCCGAAGGGCCTGTTTCCACACTGTAAGTCTAATCTAATCTAATCAACAAGATATACCAGGTCTGAAAATGTGTTGCTGGAAAAGCACAGCAGGTCAGGCAGCATCCAAGGAGCAGGAGAATCGACGTTTCAGGCATGAGCCCTTCTTCAGGCTCATGCCCGAAAAGTCGATTCTCCTGCTCCTTGGATGCTGCCTTACCTGCTGCGCTTTTCCAGCAACTCATTTTCAGCTCTGATCTCCAGCATCTGCAGTCCTCACTTTCTCCTAGAAGATATACCAGGTTCAAAGTACTGCCCATATTGTCATGTTGTTTAGTGCAGATACAAAGCGAGGAAGCTCACCACCTGCCCAGACTCTTCCTGCCTTATTGTCAGCTCTCTTCACCTAGAATGGGGGAGAGACAGGTATAAAAGGCAGTAAAAGTGGGTTGCATCGCTGTTACTTTTGGTGGAGGTGAGGAGGTGCCCCAAGCAAGTGAGTAGGTAATGCAGAAATCATGCAGGGTTAATGCTCGCAGCAGTTGGAATCAGTGAGAGCAAGGGACAATACTGCAGGCAATGGGAAGGGCAATAGGTTGTGAGCCTTGGTGGGAGGTAGATGTAATAATAGAGATAGAGTGAGTATGAAGGAATGGCAGCCAGATGGTGGTACTTACACTGGCAAAGAGAAGAAGTTAATTGACCTTCTTTCTACAGTACGAGATGGTTGAGATTGCATTGAGCCGTGCCAATCTTGGGCCAGGCTGATGTGATCTGTTGATGTGACCTCCTCAGCTGGTCCTGGGGAAAGATCCTGCTTACGCACCTCCTTGTCCAGCAGGATCTGCAGGTCCCTGCCCTCAAAGTGGGCTACCAATTTTCCCTCATCTGCAATGTCCAGGGCAAATGTCAGGAATTACGTAGGTCAGCTCCAGACTGACAGTATTGATCTGGGTGTACAATTGTCTTTGAAAGATGGGCCCTGTACCAGGGATGCCAGTCAATTCTGGTATATCCAGGCAATGGTAAGCTGTTCCAGGAATAGCCAGGAATTCAACCCCTTGTTTCTACAAGCAGACTTTGTATACATCAGTAGAATGGCTCTGCCCAATATAACATAAAAATTAACCATATCAGGACTGTTAGGAGATACAATAGGTTGCTCAATTATCAATGCTGATGGGTAGAGAAATAGGGATCTGTGTGAGAACTATATGGTTTTGTCAACCATGTAGATGTTGGATTATCAAAGGATAGTTTATGCAACTCCTGCTCTATAAGTTGTCTTCATAAGCTATGACTCCATGACAGATGGGCATCTGACCTCCTATCCTCCAGTACCTCATCTGCTATCACATCCATTTTTTCCTCACTTTCCTATTTGTTTCATCGGATGTTAGCTCTTTCCTTTCTATTTGATGGTTTGAGGATGGATATTTTTTGATTCCAGACATATAATGGGCAAGCTGTTTTGTTCATCCCTGCTGTCGTGTACAACATCTTTCAATGTTCCAATACAAAGAGAAAACAAGCACTGCACACAGAAAAGTGTATTGAAGTGTCACACTGCTTCTGGGTAGATATTCCAATCTCATTCCAACTAAATGAGTTTGAAATGTGAGACAAAATTGCCGAAGGAAATATTCACCTTGTTCAGATGGCACAAAGTGACCAAGTCTCTTGTGCCAACATCTCCTGTGGTCTCCACATTGACAATTTAAAGTGCTTACACTGTATGAGGCTGATATCAAGCCTGCAATAACTACAGGTAACCTCGCTGCTGTGTGCAGCTGTCTTCTTTAACACTAGATGAAGCATATGATTTCAGCTTTAGGGTGTAGCGTGGGAGAAACTCCAATGCCCAACTGACATTCCACCTTGTATATGGCATGACAACATGTAAACATAAGGAGCTGAAGCAGCAGCTCCTCATCAAAGTGAGAATACTGACACATGACTCTTGGTCAGGTTTCATTTATATCTGTCTGAAAGTAGAAATTTTCAGCCATGATTTCTTCTAATTGTAAGTTTAACCAATTGTATATAAAAACTTCTTTACTAGACGCATGTTCCAAAAGTAATATACAATTCAAGAAGAGTCAAAATGTTGTTTTTAATTACGTGCAGTCGAATTGGAGCAGGTATTCATATGTACCGATTCAAAAACCTCTGCATTTTAAAAAGCAATCCACAATATTAACATTGGATCATTTTTCCTTTTCTACAGTACACCCAATAATGCAGTTGAAATTAGATTAGCAAAACCAGACCAAAGACAGAAACTAATCTTGCTGGACATATCACTTCACACTCATTAATCCATCAGCAAAGATATATTTCTTTTTTTCCAGCCTTTTCTTCTTCTGAACCTATCGAAGAAAAATAAATTAACTCCCCTGACAGAAACAGTCATCCTACCTCACTAACAAAGTTAAATGAAGATTCCTTTCTTAACACAAATCTCAAAAACAAAGTGATCAATAGCACATTCGTGCTTCAACAGTAATGACCATACTGCAGAACAAATAAGAGCCTTTAAGCACTAACAAACACGTGAATGTTTTTTTTTACAAACCATTAAAGCTGTATCTAATGTTAAACAAGCAAGGATATAGCTCTGATGGAAAGCTTGGGGCCACTGCAGAGAGAAATGCAACTTGAGCACCATCAAACAATACTAGGTCAACTTAATAAAATAATCCTTTAAAAATAAATTAATCACAGAGTAAGCAATGCATCATTTTTTTGCAGTCTTCCAGAAAAACTGTGTTTAGTAGTGATTTGGAGGAGCCAGTTTTGGACTGAGGTGGACAAAGTTAAAAATCACAAAACGCCAGGTTATAATCCAACAGGTTTATATGGCAGCACTAGCTTTAATTTTTAACTTTAATTAATAATGGTAGATTCAACAACATTCAAGTAAATCTCACAAGAGGCTGGCCTGAGTTGCTTTCCTCAGAATAAGTTAGGCATGGAAAGTTGCAGCATGTATTTGACACAGCGTTTGTGACCATGCAAATAGTTATAAATTTTGTTTGTATATTTTTAAAATAAATTGGCAATTATCCAAATAGCGAGCTAGATTTGCTAAGTGTGACTTATGGGAATTAAAATATTTACTTCATATAAGTCAGGAAGGTTATTGAATTGTTGGGTCGGTAATACATGATGTAAAATGTTAACTATTTTCAAAAGTATCTCCAAAGTAAATTTTCCTTAAAATAATGAAGCATAATCCTGTATACATAGAACATCCACCTAGTACCTTCAAGAAGAGGACATTGGATACGAATTAGGAGCAGGAACTGTCGTTGATTCTCCCTCATGCCAGCTAAGCCTAAACTCACGGGCAGCACAGTGGTCCTGTGGTTAACACTGCTGCCTCACCATGCCAGGGACCCAGGTTCGATTCAACCCTTGGGTGACTGTCTGTGTGGAGGTTGCACATTATCCCCACGTCTGTATGGGTTTTCTTTGGGTGCTCCGATTTCCTCACACTGTTCAAAGACGTGTAGGTTAAGTGATTTGGCCATGCTAAATTGCCAATTGTGTGTAGGCTACATGGATCAGTCTTGGGAAAATGTCGGGTTACAGGGATTGGGTGCGATGCTCTTTGGAGATTCAGTGAGGACTCGATGTGCCATATGGCCTTCTGTAGGGATTCTATGAACCCCAATCCCAATGAAAATCAGGGGTAATATCCCTACATTTGTGCCAGGTTCAAGTTCACCTGCTCCGGAGATGTGAATGTTGATTACAAAATAATGTAATGAGGATAATGCAGAGGACTGCAATATTTTGATAGAATGCAAGTTTTTTTTAGCAATGTATCAAATGATGCAAAGGGAAAACTACAATATTTGTGATTCATTATGATTCTTCACATTCATAGAGGTTTGTAAGCACAGACTTCCTATTGGACAGTCATAGAGTCATAGAGATACATAGCATGGAAACAGATCCTTTGGCCCAACTCGTCCATGCCGACCATTTGCCAGAATTTGGCGCTTATCCGTCTAAACCCTTCCTATTCATATACCCATCTATGTTGTAATTGTACCAGCCTCCACCACTTCCTTGAGCAACTCATTCCATACATGCACCATCATCTGCATGAAGAAGTTGCCCCATAGGTTCCTTTTAAATCTTTCCTCTCTTACCTTAAACTTATGCCCTCTAGTTCTGGACTCCCCCCACCCCAGGGGGAAAAGACCTTGTCTATTCATCCTATCCACGTCCCTCATGATTTTATACACATCTTTAAGGTCACCCCTCAGCCTCTGACACTCCATGGAAAATAGCCGCAGTCTATACTCAGCCTTTTCCTATAGCTCAAACCTTCCAACCCTTGCAACATCCTTCTAAATCTTCAATGAACTTTTTCAAGTTTCACAACATCCTTCCTATGGGAGGGAGAATAGGATTGCACACAGTATTCCAAAAGTGGCCTAACCAATGTCCTGTACAGTCACAACATGACCTCCCAAGTCCTATACTCAATACACTGACCAATAAATGTAAGAATGCCAAATGCCTCCTTTCCACCCTGTCTCCCTGCGACTCTACTCTCAAGGAACTATGAACCTGCACTCCAAGCTCTCTTTGTTCAGCAACACATCCCAGGACTTTACCATTAAGTGTATAAGTCCTGCCTTGATTTGCCTTTCCAAAATGCAGGACCTCACATTTACCTAAATTAACCTCCATCTGCCACTCTTCGGCCATTGGCCCATCTGATCAAGATCTTGTTGTACTCTGAGGTAACCTTCTTTGCTGTCTGCTACAACTCCAATTTTAGTGCCATCTGAAAAAGTACTAATCATAACTTCTATTTTCACATCCAAATCATTTATATAAATGACAAAAAAACAGTGAATCTAGCATCGATCCTTGTGACACACCACTGGTCACAGGCCTTCAGGCTGAAAAGCAACATTTTACCACCACCCTCTGTCTCCTACCTTTGAGACAGTTCTGTATCCAAATGGCTAGTTTCCCTGTATTCAGTGTGATCTAACCTTGCTAACCAATCTACCATGAGGAACCTTACAAAGTCCATGTTGAATATGTCCACTGCTCTACCCTCATTGAGCTTCTTTGTTACTTCTTCAAAAAACTCAATTAAGTTAGTGATGCAGTTAAGTTGATATGTAGGAAATTGCCTCATCAAAGTTCTTCGACCAAGACACATAATTGCTCACTACACTTGTATACAATGCTGTTGACATTTCCAGTCATTTTTCATATTGCAACAAAGTATTCAACAAGAGAAGTGTTGATCGTGTGAGTTATGTATGTTCATCAGCAGTTAAAATATATTAACGGTGAGTATATGAGAGAACAAAAGATATTTTAGTAACAATTCATATCAAGTTGTGTGGCACCAAATTAATAAGTTAAATTGTTCCTTAAAAAATGCAATTTACAAAAAAAAAGTAGCAAATTGTGACTAGCCCATCTTACCTAACAGTTTATGAAATTCTTTTGTTTAAATGATTAATTTTACACCCTTTGTTTTCAGCCTTTAGCATCAAATCCCAAAATCTCTGTCTCAGCACCTGGAAAGTTCTTACTTAATGAAATCAGCAGTGTTCATTTATGATGTGCATCTTTTGCTCATTAAGATGCTTCTCAAGTTCCTGTTGCTCTTAGCAGCACTGATCGAATTCAGACATTTGGGAAAAGGAATTCATCTTAGAATTCGACAATTTCTCTACTAAATTATGTTGTATCTTTACCAACCTTCAAATAGAAATATGCTTCCACAACCGAAACAGTCCATTATCAGTTTAAATTAACACATACTCTACTGAAGTAAACTAATCTTTATCTATATAATTCAATAACAAGTTAATGCCCAAAACTATAAGTCACTCTATTACTTAAATTAAGCCTTTTTTTAAATCTCTTTAAGTCTATTGTCTTCTTTCAGAAGTATTCCTTCAATTTCCAAGTTAAAATCACAAAACATTAAGCTCTACGTCAATACACAAGTCATAGAATCATAGAGTTACACAGCAGAGAAACAGACCTATCAGTCCAACTCATCCACACATTCCAATCTGACTTAGTCCCATTTGCTAGCATTCGGCCCATATCTTTCTAAACCCTTCCTATGCATATGGCCCAGCTTATCTAGCCCCTCACTAACTGAGTTGTCAAATTGTTCTTTTTATTCATTTTCCACTCATAATACGCATGTTTTGTCTGTCTTTATTTTTCTGTCTGTGACTTTATGGAAGGGTTTAAGGAAGGATAGAATTTAAGGTGCAGGGTTATAAGATAACCATTCATAACTTTTAATTTGCAAAAGGCAATTTGTTTATAATAAACCAATAGATTCTTATTAAGTACAGAAACCAGGCAAGTATTTCCTTTTACCTGCCAGTCATGGGTAGGTGCCAGTAATGACCATTTGGAGCTGAAATTGGCAACTGTTGAACTATCAGAAGCTTTTACAAACGATAATATGTACATTATGTACATGTGCACAAAAGATCATTTTTTTCTTAAAGATGTTCCAAAAAAATCCAATTTCCATTAAAGAAACCAAATCATTTCTTCAGAAATTCATTTTAGCTTTTAAAATATGCTCTAGAATTGGCCTATTATATGAAAATATGCTGATGAAAATGATCATTTTTCATTCCATTACAAGGAACTATCAGGACACTAAATCATAAATTATTATTCATAACCATGAGGTAAAAACACACTATTCTCTTGTGAGTTATACTAATTATTTCATCTCAGACCTTCTTATTAACCTAAATGTATAAAGATTGTTAGTTCACTGATTTTACATATATTACAATGATATAAAATTTACAAGTTGAACACTGGAAATTAGGCCTTTGGGTCTTGAATTTCCACCAGAATTCTGCTCCTGTATCATCATTGCTTCACGGGAAATAGGGCTAAACCCTGTTTACAATCATGGACATACTGCAATATTTAAATAAGATTTAAATAGGCATACTCCTAGTCTCCTGGCTAACATCTAATCCCTTCTTCATTTCAAACAAAATGATCTGTTTATCTCATTACTGTTTGTGCCATTTGTTTTATAAAGATTGACAGCTGCATTGCGTCACAACATTGACGATAATTCAAACAGATCTCCATTTGGGACATCAGAAGTCATAAAATGTGTTAAACACCTTCAGGTTTTTACTGTAAACAAACGTCCACATAGGCCATCCATGCAGACCCTGAGGTGTGAATACCAGTGAATTGATTGTTTCCTGTTTGCTATGCCACACTCTGCTGACTTAAATCTTTTCATCCTCCATAGTCTCACATCTTCCTTCAGTTGAAAGCACAAGAGTGCTGAATTCCACAGGTCTTTGTGTTTCAAAGTAGTGGAAATAAGATTTGTCAAAAACAGTTAAAGGATGACACTTGTATGTGGGTTTTCTTAGCGGACACAATCCATACTCAGCATAGCTAATTTTACAATGGTGTTGATATTCAGGACAGTAACTGGTCTGAAATGCAAAGAAATCTCAGGAGCGCTCCCTCACATACTAACTTATAAAGTTATAGAGTCATAGCATGTCATGGCATAGAAACAGACCCTTTGGTCTGACGCATTCGTGCCAACCAGGTAGCCCAAATTAATCCAGTCTCATTTGCCAGTATGTGGCCCAAACTCCTTTAAACACTTCCTATTATTCATGTACCCATATGGCTACCTTTTAAATGTTGTATTTGTACCAGCCTTCACCACTTCCTCTGGCGGCTCATTCCATGAATACACCACCCTCTGCATGAAAATGTTGCCCCTTTAATGGACTTTGAAATCTTTCCCCACCCACCTTAAACCTAGGCACAATAGTTTCGGATTCTCATACCCTGGGAAAAAGACCTTAGCTATTCACACCATTCGTGCCCCTCTTGATTAATCTCCATAAGGTCACTATTGAACCTCCAATGCTCCAGGGAGAATAGCCCCAGCCTAACTAGCCTATAGCTGAAACTCTCCAAACCTGGCATCAGCCTTGTAAAACCTTTCTGAACCCTTTCAAGTTTGACAACATCTATCCTATTGCAGAGAGACCAGAATTGAAAGCAGTATTCCAAACATGGCTGAACCAATGTCCTGTACAGCCACAACATGATATCTCAACCCCTATACTTAAGGCACTGATCAACAAAGGAAAGCATACCAGATGTCTTCTTCATTATGAAGAAGGGCTTATGCCTGAAACGTCGAATCTCCTGCTCCTTGGATGCTGCCTGACCTGCTGCGCTTTTCCAGCAACACATTTTCAGCTCTGATCTCCAGCATCTGCAGACCTCACTTTCTCCTCCGTCTTCTTCATTACCCTGACTACCCGCAACTCCACTTTCAAGGAACTATGAACCTACACCCCAAGTTCTCATTGTTCAGCAATACACCCCAGGACCTTACCTGTAAGTGTATAAGTCCTGCTCTGATTTGCCTTACCAAAATGCAACACCTCATGTGTCATCTAAATTAAACTCCATTTGCCAGTCCTTGATCCATCAGCACATGTGATCAAAGTCCTGATGTACTTTGAACTAGCCTTCTACACTATCCACTACATCACGCATCTTGATTTCATCTGTAAACTTACTAACCATATGTCCTATATTCACATCCAAATCATTTATATAAATGACAAAAAGCAATGGACCCAGCACTAATCCCTGCAGCATACCACTGGTCACAGGCTCCAGTTCAAAATACAAGCTTCCACCACCTTCTGTCTCCTACCATCAAACCAATTTTGTATCCAAATGGCCCCATTTAATCATGGCAGGATTTTTTGCCTGAAGACGGATTAGAGACACAGCAGGGAAAATTATTAGCCCATATGCAAGGTTTCTCCACTCAATTTTAGTTTCCAGCTATTGAAAACCAGATGGTACTTCTTATGCTTCTTTTAAAAATGTATTATTTAGTGTCCATTTCATACCCTTATTTACCTTCTCAAATGTATATGCTCACTTTGTACCATATTAAATTCAATTAGAAATCTGCATGCTGAACTTTCTAGCATTTCTATGTCCTCACGGAGTCATTTGCAGTAAACTTCACAATTAATTGCTTTCGTTTGGTCCATCTGTAAAGTTTGATATTGTGCCCTCTAGTTCACAGATCACTGCATTATTTCCAAGTTGGCATTAGTTTATGCTCCTTTACTTTGGAAATGTCCATTCAGTATTCTTTTATGTTCTTCAGTCAACTTCTTATCTTTACTGTGATATTCCCTGTAATACTCTAAGACACAATCTTAGCAATATGCCTCGTATATGGCATTTTATCTCGCCGACAGGACGGGTCTCTTTTCTCTTGAAATAAAAAGGTTGATAATTGACCTAATAGAACATTTAAAATTGTGAAAAATTTTGATAGAGTGGATAGAGTGAAAATGTTTCCTTTTTTTGTGAGCAAGAGTATAATTACAGGCCATCAATAGGAAATTGTTACCAAGGAGGAATTCAGAGAGGAAAAAAATTTCAAAAGACTGAGGAACTTGTTAGCATAGTAAAGGGTTGAAGTAAATCAAATAGGTGCATTGTGTTAGAATGCTACAGCTAAACTAATTCTTCAAAGAACCCCTATTAGTGCCATTTTGAATGAGCTAACTGGACCATTGGTTTTTGTAAGGTAGACAAACACATCATCCACCTTTTGGGATGGATCTACAGAGCATATCTTTTCTCGTGTGGTTGAGAAAAACCATTTGGTAGTTTAATGAGAAAAAACTCTTGTCTTAAACATGTATAGCTTTTTGCATGATAGCAATTATGTACTTGTTATATTGATATGATTGAAATTGTACAAATTTTGGATAAGATCTAGATTGTAGATCTGTCTCCTTTGAGATCCAGAAATGCTCTGCCTTTCCTTGTTAATTCCTTACGGAATGATCAAATTAGGAGGGTCTTGGTGCATTCTTTAGTATTACTTCTTCCAGATTCGATAAAAATATCTCCTTATAAATGTTTTCCCAAAATTAGCCATAATGCATTAATGCATATAATTACGTATATCACTATGTAGCCTCTGCCTTCATCAATTCAGGCTGACTGGAGCTTCCACTATTCTTCCAGACCAAGTTCTCTTTAGACATAGAAGATCCGTTTTTGCCTTGAAGACTGCTAGCCTTGATTCTGTGAAGTACTTAAGCCCTTTTCGTCACTAAGTCCCTCATTGGATTCTTCCCAGTCAATATTGGTGAACAAGTGATCCTTAAGGGGCAAGATTGCTGCGGTTCCTTCATACAACTTGCTCAGCCTTACAAGTAACATCTGATCACTGTTGGCATGTTGCCTCTTGAAGTGTCATAACTTTCCAATTGGAGATTGGATCAATGCCTTTGCACCATAGCTGAAGTGTTACAACCATTATGCTCAGTGACGTCCACAATAGGCAAATTCTGTATCAGGTACAGTGTATTATTGTATATGTTTCAGAAAGGCACTATACTATTAAGACAGCTGGATGGCTTCACAACATGCAACACTCTGGTACAGCTTATTCTCAGTCAGTTAAGTAGTTAACAATGCAGTCAACCAGTTGGTCAATCACATTTATAATCTAATAGTAACATAACTAAATGTAAAAGCCAGATTATATGTAAGTCTGAGATATTCTATCATTGAACATAGTCAGTGTTATTAATAAATTACAAGACATCTGTCTCAACAAGAATCCAATCATCATAGTACATATTTCAGGGGTAACATAGAGGGAAACATTCACACCACATCATCTTGAAATGGTGTTTGACCCTAAGGAGATCACATCATTATAGCTGCAAATGGGCATTGGATGTAAATTGTTAATAAAGGCTGAAAAAGTGATACCAGAAGCAGCAGTAGTTCTTAATCAGCTAGAACCATCCCTGATTTTGGAAATGAAGTTCACATATAATCAGCAATATGGAAGACTATACCTTGTATTGAAACAGAGTGATCTCAACAAAGGAGGAACAATTGTGATTACATTCTCTGTCTTTAAGTGACAAAAATGGGGGCCTTAGTATGTCTAATCTTAACCAATTTCAATCATTTTGGTCACACCTACTGAATGCAGTCTGCTCAGCTATGTCAGGTTGCCACAGCATAAGATTATCATCAGCTGGTGCCTGAACACATTCAACTGGTTCCTGAGAAAATATGTCATTCTTGTCATTCAGAGCATAACAAAGCCTTTCCAGGAATGTATTCTTCTAGCTCAAACAAGTAATCTTACCACAAGCTCTCCACTGAGATATGCTAGACCATAAACCTATAAGTCACATGAGCACAGGAAAAAGAGGGTTGATTGGCACTTTTGGCCTGGCATCAGTAAGAACATCCATCAACTGGTCAGGTTGTGTGAACATGTCAACTCCATCAAACTTAACAATCAAGAGAACTTCTCAAAGAAACAAGACTGTATGTAAAACTGGATATCATATCAAGATACCTATCTCATCAAGAACCCAGTCTTCATTGTACGTGTTACATGGGCTGACATATAGGGAAATACCAAGAACAATATATATAGGCAGTGACATTTTAACTGTATTATTAGCTATCAGCCATCACTCTAGAGAGTGTTGTTTGTATTTTCCTTGAGTCATATCATGTCTCATAGTTAAAGCTCATACACGGAGTCAAATTCTCTATATATGTAAAGGCATCTTTGCCATACCTTTCTCATCTACTAGCATGGCCTACAGTTTATTGGTACATCTCTAATATTATTGCAGGTTTAATGTATAGTTTGAAAATTTCTCACAAATGCTTAAGACTGCCAAGACAGTCTCCTTTTCTATAATTACATAATATGCCTCCATGTCTGACCACACCAATCTGCTTGCTCCTGAAAGAGTGCTGCTTCTAAATCTATAACTGAAGATTCAGCAGTGATAATGGTAGGGAACAATGGTTTGTAGTGACTCAGGACATTGATGGGATTCAGAATGTCTTTGACCTTTTGGAAGCATTTCCCTATTCTGATTTCTAACATCATCTTTGAGGAGTCATCTCAAGGCTTCAGTTGAAGTTTACAAATTTCACCAACTGATTTCCTATGTTGAAAAATCTTTGAAAGCCCGAATCAATTTGGAGTGGAATACTTCTTAATAGACTTTGTTTTCCATGGTCTTCCATTATTCTATCACTGTTGACAATGTATTCCAAATAGTAAGTAGATTCCTTGGAAAAATTCACAATTGTCATTGATGCAAACTCCTTTAGCCTGGAGACATTTTAAAACTGCACACATTCTGTTTATTCTCCTCAGCCATCTCACAAAAATCAAAAAGTCATCTGTGTGACATGAAGCCTTCTAAATATTGCAGAATATTAGAAGTTGTCTGCACAAAATCTCTGGGACTGAGGTGATCCCATCTATCAAGGGGACAATTTACTTTCTATCTACCCTATATTCTCTATTGCTTCATACTCTACGTACCATGCATCTATGGCATCATATTCGTTTGCTCACCAGTTGTGGAATTGTTCACTGCTGCTGTGAGTTTCCAGAATTAATGTAGGTGTCATGTTTAAAAACCAGCTGTGCCTGAGGTCAAATGTTTCCAGCAAGAAATATCCATTTACAGTAGATGTAATAGGACAGAAAATAAAAGCTGCTGAGACCATATAGATGGCATAAATGAAAGTGCATTTGAAATAGGTGTATTGCCACTTTACATCATCAGCTGCCTGATCAATTGGTATTGTAACTGCAGCTACAAGAATGAAGCTACCTATCCTGAGTGCCATTCCATGTTAGAAAACTTTTCTTTATTCACTTGTAAGACATTGGCATTACTGGCTGGCCAGCATTTGATGCCAGTTCTTAGTTGCCTTAATTGTTCCTAGTTCCTAGTGGTGAGCTGCTTTCTTGAACTGCTGCAATCCATGTTGACTCACAATGCTCTTTGGGAGGGCATTTCAGGATTTTGACTCAGTGACATGGAAGTAATGGTGCTATATTTCCAAGTCAGGATGGTGAGTGACTTAGAGAGAAACTTGCTGGTGATGATGTTCCTACGTAACTTTGGCCTTGCCATTCTTATGGAAGTGGCCATGGGTTTGGAAGACTCTGTCTAAGTATCTTTGGTGAATCACTGCAGTACATCTTGTAGATAGTATACACTCAGTGTCAGGGTGGAGGGAGGAGATGCTGATGGATATAATACCAATCAAACAGGCTACTTTGTCCTGGATGGTGTCAAGCTTCTTGAATATTATTGGAGCTGCACCCATCCAGGAAAGTGGGGATTATTTCATCACACTCTTGACTTTGGCCTTGTAGATGGTGGATAGGCTTTAGGGAGTCAGGAGGTAAGTCATATGCTGCAGGATTTCTAGCCTCTGAACTGCTCTTGTAGCCATTGTGTTTACAGGGTGAGTCCATTTGAGTTTCTGGTCAATGTTAACCTCCAAGATGTTTATAGTGGGGAATTTAGTAATAGCAAAATAATTGAATGACAACAGCCAACAGACAGATTGTCTCTTGTTGGAGATGGTCATTGCCTAATTTTTTTTTAAAATTCCTTCATTGGATGAAGACGTCATTGGCGAGTCCAGCATTTATTTCCCATCCCTCAGAGGGCAGTTAAGAGACAGCCACATTGCCAGGGGTCTGGATTTACATGTTGACCATTCCAGGGAGCTTCCTTCCCTAAACGACATCAGTGAGCCAGATGGAGATTTTTTTTTAACAATTGACAATCGATTTGTGGTCATCAGTAGACTTTTAATTCCAGATTTTTATTGAATTAAAATTCCACCATCTGTTATGATAGTATTCGACCCCGGGATCCTCAGAACGTTACTTGGGTCTTTGGATTAACAGTCCAGTGATAATACATGCTGACATCATCAGATTGGTGGGGGCTTAATGCATTCTTCAGCATTGACACTTTCAGAAGCACCCAGTTTTCTCCGGGTGCTCCGGTATCCTCCCACAGTCCAAAGATGTGCAGGTCAGGTGAATTGGCCATGCTACATTTCCCATAGTGTTAGGTGTATTAGTCAGAGGGAAATGGGTCTGGGTGGATTACTTTTCAGAGGGTCGGTGTGGACTTGTTGGGCCGAAGGGCCTATTTCCACACTGTAGGGAATCTAATTTAATCTAATCTAATCTAATCATGACATTGCCCAATGATTAAATTGAGACCATGCAAGCAAAATGTGAATGGCAGTTACCCAGATAAATAAGTACATGGAATGATGGAAGGAAGCTTGGATAGAGCATTAAACTGATCTGGACTGGTTGGGCTGAATTGGCTACTTTTATCCTATATAACACCTAAAAGAAATACATAACAAGCAATGTAATTCCATTATCAATGCACTCCATTATTTCCTCAAAGAACTCTATTAGGTTGTCAAATATAACTTGTGCTTTACAACTCCTTGCGGTTGTCCTTAATTACTTCATGTCTTTTTAAGCGAATATTGATTTTAATCTATATTATGGCCTTTGTCAGCTTAACCACGACCAATTTTAAGCTGCTTGTCCTCTCTTTCATACTTTATTCGTTTTTCCATTGTACAGCAGATTTATAATACTTTAAATCCTGTATTGCTCTGGCATAGGTTTCATATTCAAAAATGTTTGAAAGATTAAGGTGTTCATTAAAAGTGAAAGGTGTTTATTTAAATCGCTTCCAAAGATAATTTTTATAATTACAGTACAGACTTAGGTTTGTGACAATGAATGATTTTCCTGTAAAACTTTGCGCTGAGCAAGAGCAAGAGAAGACCAACTTTGCAAAGGGATAAATTTAAGCATTTGTCCCAGAACTTTGAACTCCGTAACAGAAGCCCCCAAGTTATTTAATGATAGGGGTTTTGTTAATAGCTATTTCTGGGATACCCACAAGACAACTCGTCCCAGGCAGCCAGTAGTGCAGGCTGGCCATGCAATTATTTACTATATGAGGAGACATTGACCACTAGATGCTGCTCATGCCTGGGTCTCATATTGCTGTCATGGAATTGGCCACCAATTCCTTTTGAAATGATGCACTGCAAGTTATCCCGGATCACATTGAAGGTAGATTCCTTCACAATCCTTTTACAATGAAGGTGGTTGCTTGGAATGCCCCTAACGTATCTGGCAGCTCGGTATGCATTATCATCAAGATTCTCGTGGATGCTGCCTCTTTATCCCAGGCTCCTATAACAGAATTCGACTGTGATCTTAATCTCCAGACAATTGACATATCAGCCATCCTTTCCTTCCAGCCTGGCTGTCACACATTAATGTGCAGGTGTCATCTCTAAACTATCCTCTGAGGAATGTGCAATGGCTGTATCTAAACTAATTCCAGCGCATATTTGATCTATAGGGAGAGGCTGAATAGGCTGGGTTGTTTTCCATCGGAGGCTGAGGGGTGACCTTATAGAGGTTTATAAAATTATGATGAGGGGCATGGATGGAGTGGGGGAGTCCAGAACTAGAGGGCATTGGTTTAAGGTGAGAGGGGAAAAATTTAAAAGGGACCTAAGGGGCAACTTTTTGATGCAGTGGGTTGTGCATGTTTGGAATGAGCTGCCAGAGGAAGTGGTGGAGGCTGGTAGAATTACAACATTTTAAAAGCATCTGGATGGTATATGAATAGGAAGAGTTTAGAGGGATATGGACCAAGTGCTGGTAATTAGAACTAAATGAGTTTTGGATATCTGGTTGGCATGGACAAGTTGTACTGACAGGCCTGTTTCTGTGCTATACTTTGTTATGACTCTATGAGTGCCTGACCAACTGATACGGCCTCTTTAAATTAGATTAGATTTCCTACAGTGTGGAAACAGGCCCTTCGGGCCAACCGGTCCACACTGACCCTCCGAAGAGTAACCCACCCAGTCCCACTTCCCTCTGACTAATGCACCTAACACTACTGGCAATTTAGCATGGTCAATCCACCTGACCTACACATCTTTGGACTGTGGGAGGAAAGCAGAGCACCCGGAGGAAACCCACGCAGACACAGGGAGAATGTACAAACTCTACACAGACAGTCGCCCGAGTCTGGAATCGAACCTGGAACTCTGGTGCTCTGAGGCCACAGTGCTAACCACTGAGCCACAGTGCCACTTCCTTCACAGGCCACTCTGCCTGCTCACATGGCAGTTCCTGGGTATCTGAAGATATAAAATCAGTAAGGAAGGATTGGAATAAAGGAAATCGGGCAATGGGGGGTTGGCGGTGGTGGAGAAGGGGAATGTGTAGCATTGTGTATGGCAAGAGGCCCAAAATCAAACCATCTAAAGTTTGTACATCATACCAGAGAGCAGGGTGAGAGTGAGCTGAGTGTCAAGAAGGGTAATAGAACTGAAACATGATGTACAGCAACACTTCATCCATCAAGCTTGGGAGATGAAAGAGTGTCTTACCCCTATCAGTTATCTGCTGCTGATTTGTACTTTGAGCCATGCTACCCTGCAGGATAGAAGGAAGAATGACAGCCATTCTGTTGAAAAATATTTGAGTCATGTTGTTTGGCAAAATGGTTGGGTGTTATATTGAGTATATCTCTTAATATTATGTAGTTTTGATTGTGAACTGAATTGGCAAAAATAACTGTTTTGCAGCAAAGGACTGAGGAAGAAATTGTTGCACTTTTAAAAAGCTAGTTACTGAAACTTATTGTTGTCTTGTGTTACACTGCTGCTTTGAAAGAAATGGGAGAAGGTGTTCAAAGAGATGACACAGCTCCAGGCTGTGTGTACAAAGTGAGATTTAGCTAATAACAAGTAGCTGATTAGTTTGTGGAATTCTGTCCAGTTGTGAGTGCCACGGTTCACCAGGCTGACCATAGCTATCTGATTGGTGCTGGTGTGACCGAAAAGATTTAAGTGTGAATGATTCTGGCAGAACTCGGAAAGGGAGGTGGTATCTCCCCCCCCCCCCCCCCCCCCCCCCTCTCTCTCTCTCTCTCTCTCTCTCTCTCTCCGTATAATGAAAAATATCTGAAGTTAAGGAAAACAAGTTGTTTTCTCCCACCAGCTGCCATAAACTGGTGCTTTTAACAAATAAGTCAGAAACTTTATGATTCATTAACCAGTGACTCTGTACATTTGTGAAGTGAAAAATTCCAATGGGAATGCTCAGAGAACTGCGAGGCTTAATAAGCAAAAGAAACACTCAGTCAGATCCTGAGGACTGTTACTCCATGTTTCTTTTACTCTCCAACCACAATGCCAATATTTTTATTTGTTTGTCTGTGTCTGGTTGTAGTGTCTAGGAGGGTTCTAGAGGTGGTTTAATGTTTTAATTAGCAGAGTTAAAGGTTGACAGTTCATTTTTTAAAACCTGTGGTTAGAATCCATTCATTAATAAAAATAGCTCTCTTTGTTAAGTACAGAGATCTGGTCAATGTTTTCTATTAACCTAGGTCTATCTCTCAGTTAAGCAGGGGAAATGTCAAAATTTGATAACATTTTTAACTTTTGTGCCAACTCCAGCAAATGAAAACTCAGTGCAGTGATCATTCATTGACTGTAAAATTATTGCTGCTCAATATGCAAGTAATGCATTTCCGTTCTGAAAGACAAATGCAGTTTTTATTTATTTGGTTGGTGTTTGTTTTTGCTATTGGTGAATAAAAGTGACTGGTTTGAAGATTTCCCTGTAGGTGATGGTCCCACTTTGTACAATAAAATGCTGGATTACACTGGGCATTGCAGCAAAAGGAGCTGTGACACAGACAGGATTGTAAGATGGTGCTTAAACAGTGACTAGAATAGAAATGCACATTTATATTAGCATGGACGTGTCAGTCATGCCACCTGGATGCTGTGAGGAGAGTTAGTTTATGGCTGCTATGCCACTACATTCACAGCGAAGGGCAATTACTGACTGCCAATCCTGGACCAGGTGCACACCTGAGGTTCCAAGATTATTCTGGTGTCAGGGACCCTGGGATATCCCACCTGTAGTGACTTCTCTTGTCTATGTGAGTGGGATAACTTGATTAGTGTCAGATGAAAAGAGCAATATTTGGAGGAAACGGTCAGACAAGAAACACACTAGTGAAGCCCTCCATGAAGCTAGATGAAAATGACACAACCGATTTCTGATAAAATTCCGCCATATATGTATATCTGCTGCAAGGTTTAAGCAGGAACAAAAATTCAAAAGAGGTTCTGCAGGATTTCACTTTAAATAGAACATACGACAGAGGAGACAATCCATTATAGCTGTTTCTGGGAAGTTAAAGTGCTGCATTCTGGGATGGGAAGACGTATCCATTCAGGAACAGCCAGAAAAGAAGAGGAGTGCAGATAGTGCAATGTTCTTACATGAGCATGAGCACAACAGACACTATTACTGGTGCCAGAGCCTCCAAAAGAAAAACCAACCTTCCATACTCATTATAATCCTATGCTCATGTTTCATGGCTGAATGCTGCCAAAACATGCCATGCAGAAACAAGTTATTAAGGCAAATTCATCTGTGCCCGCATTTCCACTTCACAAAAATCTCCTCCCATTTTTTCTGACCTATCTCAGCCTTCTATCATCTCTTTCAATTTCCTTAGCTCTCATCTACTCATCAAGTTTCCTTTAGCCTTTGGTACCGAGTTCCATATTCTAACCAATATCTTTTCCCCTTCTTAGCCTTTTGAATTTACATGTAATTTCCTTGCATTTTGGCTCCAGATTTTAGATTCTCCTATCGGTAAAAACATTGGCATAAATTGCCACTCCATCCTTTTTTAGGTAATGAAAGAGTTCTGCATTTTTGGCAGGAAATTCTAGCCAGGTCTTTCTTCAGAAATGTGGGGCCATAATTTTAATTTGACAGGTCATTCACTGTCCAGAAGGGGGCAACGCAACATTCATTCTTCTTCACAGCAATCAGTTGACATAGTCCATGGCCCAGGATCACAGGCACTTTGACACAATGGCATCTTGATGCTCCTGGTGAAAGGTTAAGTACAAAAGTGCGAGGCTAAGGTGCTGGAAGGATGGGGTATCAGTTGGGTAGTGGATGGAAACCAAGGTAAGTAGCATGCAAGCTGGGTATGGGTAGAGTGCCAGTTAGGTAAGGTTGGTGTGGGTAAGGTGCCAATGAACTAGGCTGCAAGGTGGGTAGCGTGCCATGTTGTCAAATGGGTAGGGCTTGGGATGTGAGGTGAATAGAATTCCAGGTAATTAGGGTGCCATGTAGGTGTGATGCCAAGGTTCATGGTGTTGAGGTGCAGGAAAGTGATGCATTTAAGATGGGTTGGGATGGATGGGCAATATCTGGCATTAGATGGCATCAGATCTCAAGTGAATGCTGACGTTGTCAGGTTTGGCAGTGGGAAAGAGGGGTCAAGATTCATTGGTGGGGAAAGCCATATGTGGTCTAGGGCATAGATCCCAGTTGGGAGGTCTTTACAGGTCCCAGGAATATAGGTTCCTGGGGTAATGTGAAGAGAGGATGGTAGATGAGATCCCAAATGTGGAGGAGGGGTTTGTGTCTGTGGGTTAAGGATGTTTCTGTGGGATGTCAGGTCATGGGAAGAATGGTGTATTAGATCCTGGTGGGGTAGTTGGGTCATGGTCAGTGGATGTTTGAGGTCTGGGATTGATGTGGTTGGGGGTGTGTGTAGTAAATTGTGGGGTCAGTTGAATAATTATTCAAGCATTAAACTAGATATTTAATTGCCTGAATTTTCCTGAATAACTATTTATTTCAGCAGAACCCTCTTAATTTAAATGGACACGTTCAGAGGGTTTCAGGTTATGGGATTTGCCTGGTGGAATCTCCGATTCCCTGGTTCCCCAGAGTCTGCTATGTCAGCGATTCTGCCGTGACTGTGCTGCGGAAACATGTGAAAATCAGAAACCCTGGGTCTTTCTCTCCTGTCCACAGTATTCATAAATTGCTCTCCTTTAACCCTACAGTTTTCTGAAGAAAATCTTTCAAGAATCAGAAGTGGTAAGAATGGTTAAAAGAGGAAGTCATGAGGGCAGTAAAGGTTTTTGACAGTGAGTGCAAACTAGAGAAGGAATTGTGAAATGTAACATTCTGATTTGAGGAGAAGAAGGAAAAAGAATTTCTAATGTTGCAGTCTGTATCTCAGGGCAGATTTGGTTGCTGTGAGCATGTCAGAATGGAAATAGGCAACAAAAGAAAAATCCAGATTCTTGCCCAGGTAATGTTTGCAAAGCTGGGGGATAGCAGAGAAAGCGTGGGCTTGTGAACCTAATGATCTGGCCAATTGTGTCATTTGAGGAGCTCATTAGAAGTTCAGCTTTGAATCTTTCCAAATCTGCACAAAAGCAGTCAGCATCCTGGCACTATCTAATACATACTAACCTGAAGGTGGAGGGAACATGATTGACTGCATTTTAAACTTGCAGTTGGTATCAAAAGACTTAGTTGAAGAGTAGGCAGCACGGTGGCTCAGTGGAGGTGGCATGATGGCTCAGTGGGGGTGGCACAGTGCTAGCACTGCTGCCTTACAGCGCCAGAGACCTGGGTTCAATTCCTGCCTTGGGCAACTCTGTGGAGTTTTCACATTCTCCCCATATCTGCGTGGGTTTCTTCCGGGTGCTCCGGTTTCCTCTCACCGTCCAAATGTGTGCAGGTCAGGTGAATTGGCCATGCTAAATTGCCCATAGTGTTAGGTGAAGGGGTAAATGTTAGGGGAATGGGTCTGGGTGGGTTGCTGTTCGGAGGGTCGGTGTAGACTTGTTGGGCTGAAGGGCCTGTTTCCACACTGTAAATAATCTAATCTAATCTAAATATCATAGGAAAACTCAAAAAGAACTTAACAAATTCTCTAATCCTCTTCTATCCCCTTCCTTCTTTCTCTGTCTGACTCCGAAATGTGATATATCACAGGGCCATATATATATATATATATATAGTTTTATGGATCTATAGTACTGAAGTGATGATTATCTGATTTTAAGTATTGACCCTTACTCCAGGATTTATTCTGCATCTCACTTGTAGCACAGTACTGCTTTCATAATAGTTGTCAACTATTTCAACCTCATTTGCCTGATTCATATTTTTAAATTATCCACAGTATACCTTCCAGTCCATTCAATTGGTTTGAATTCAACTGTGAACAACATGGAGTGAACAAAATACAGCAATCTGGAATCATCCTGTGTTGAGCTGGGATCCCACCATATGTTCATCTGTCCAACTAAACATATTGAGCCCTTAGCACTTAACAGGATTGTTCGTTTGCATCACATGCCATTTTACAGAATCAGTGGTTGAATTTTTAAAACAGGTGATTCATCAGTTCATGCACACTTCAAACAGTAAGACCTCTGAATCAGAATATCGATCATTTTGCTTCGCAGCAGTTAATCTTTATCCAAAGATTCAAGTGTAAGGTTGGATTTCTTGAACCCTATGATTAAAAGTGTATATTTGACTGTGGCTATACATTTGTCAGAGACAAATGCTGGTTAAATTCTCTGTCCTAAGAGTATTTTAGTTTTCAACATCAAGACAGAGTTTCCAGCTTTCCAAATAGTAGGCCATTCCCATTCTTGACTTACTGATCCCTGAATGAGCAAGCTTCCTAAATAACGTGTGCATGAAATAGCTATCAATAAAATAAACAATGATGACTTAGAATTATCAGCATTCTTCTTAAAGCCAATATTTATTTTTATCTTAACCATGCATGCATTAGTTACTAGAAATATGTGGAGAAAGTGAGGACTGCAGATGCTGGAGATCAGAGCTCGAGAATGTGTTGCTGGAAAAGCACAGCTGGTCAGGCAGCATCCGAGGAGCAGGAGAATCAATGTTTCGGGCGTGAGCCCTTCATCAGGCATGCGTCCATACCTTCCTGTTCACCTACAACCAAAGCCCCAAAGGAGCCTTCCACATCCATCAGAGATTTACCTATCATTCCATATATGTCATTAGCTGTATCCATTGCTCCCAAGGTAGTCTCTTCCATATTGGGGAGACAGGACACTTGCTTGCAGAACGCTTCAGAGAACATTTCTGGGACGGACACACAAAAGCAACCCCACTGCCCTGTCACCGAACTCTTTAATACTCCCTCCCACTCTGCCAAGGACATGCAGGTGCTGGGCCTTCTCCATTGCTAAACCCTAACCACCCGACACCTGGAAGAAGAACACCTCAACTTCCGCCTTGGGATCCTCCAACTACATGGGATTAAAGTGGATTAATGTGTAAATCCCAGTTTCCTCATTTCCCCTCCCCCCAGCTAATCCCGGATCCAACCTTCCAACTCGGCACTACCCTCACAATCTGTCCTACCTATCCATCTTTCTTCCCAGCTATCCGCTCCAGCATCCTCTCCAACCTATCACCTTCACCCACACTCATCGCACTCTCAGCTACCTTCCCCTTCCACCACCACCCCACCCCCCAGCAGCCCCCACCCCCACCCCCACAGCCCACCCCTGGCTCACAAGCTCATTCCTGATGAAGGGCTTATGCCCAAAATGTCAATTTTCCTGCTCCTCAGATGCTGCCTTACTAGAAATATGTATTAATAGCAAGAAAATACAAGCTTGACATCGTGAAGGAAACTCAAAGGATGTTTGTTCCATTCTTTCCTATATGCCTCAGAAACCTGGAAAATAAGTAATGATCTATGGAAGAAAATAGAGGTCTTTGAAATAAGAATGCTAAAATAAATACAAAAATTCCATGTATAGACCAGAAGCCAAGGTGGTATTCAACATTATAAGAACAAAAAGAAATCTGAAGAGGGACATTGAGGAAAGAAAGTGTTAATATTCTGGCCACTTGAGTAGAGCTGAAAGACTACAGATATCTATGCTGTTAGGCAAAGTAGAGAGAAGCATAAAGAGGGATTGACCTAAACACAACGGGATAACAGATGTCGCATTGGTTGTAGACAAGTTACAATGGATGTGTGTGGATGGTGAAAAACAGATGACAAATCATGACAGCAGATCTCCTGACAGGGTTAGCTACAAACATTATTGGTATTAGTTACTATCCTACAGTGTTTTAAAATGATTTACTTTCTTAAAAAAATAAATAACCTAAGCAGAGTTTGAAATGCATTCTGCCACATATCATTCCCTAGGCATTAATGTATGCAGTAATTGAAGAAGCTGTAGTTCTACCTGACTTAACACACTCTGCGGTGCTTATAATTTACAAAGATAAAAATTGGGCATGTAATCAGTGGTGCCTTATGGTCTCTTTTTTTAATACCCTGCTCCTCCTCTGTTCTCTGTCACATAGAAATTATTGAAAGAATCAGACATTACCAATGAGCCATTTTCACAACTATTTGTGTCTATAAATCATAAATCCTGTTTGACTATTACCAATATTTCAATATATGTTTACTATCTTTACAAAGTTATCAAAGCATTCAATACAGTTGAGGTAAATCCCAGGGAAGGGCGTCACATTACTCAATACCTTTCCTTGCCAGTAAGTGGAACCTGAGTGTTTTGAATAAGCCAGGGTGGTAATGAATTCAAAAAAATCAAAATGTAAATTCTTTTTGTATGCAATTCCAAGGAAACTGAAAGCAAACAGTGCTAAATCTTACCTTTCTGAGGAATCAAAACACATATCCTGAATGGAGTTCATTTCTGCTTTTATCATGCCATTTCAAGGAGTCTTTAGCTGATTTAAGTCAAATGGGAAAAAGCAATCATTTTAGTTCTTCAGAAAACAGATGGCTCAAAGCAAATTGAAAAATGAATAGATGCAAGAATAAATTACCATCTTTAACACAGAAGAAAAAAAAGGATGATGATGGTGACTGACATTTAATAAATTAAACATTATCATTTGTCCTTGGCAGGACTTTGCAGAAGAAATGGACCCTTTTATTTTTCTAATCTCGAAGGGAATCCTATTTTGGAAAAGAGAAGGGTCAATAATTTCTAGCTATATCAAAATAATTGCAAACTGCAAAGGAGTTTTGTGCCACTTTTAGATACATTTCTGAAAAGAAACAAACTGAATTTTATGTAATCATTATTTATTATGTGCAAGAATTGAAGACACAGCCAGATTTTCACTGCTATTCTATTATTGCTAGCATAGATAAAAACACTTTTGTTTTCCTGCATTAAAGCGATGGGGTTGAATCTTACCATATTTTGACTATATAATTTTCATTGGGTATCATGGAGGGTTTCTCTCTGTGAGGCTTAGTAACCTTTTTCACACTATAATCCCAAACCAACCTCATTTACTATTTATCACTGACATATAGTGCCCCTTTCATCCAATATTAGCTGGATTCTACCATTCACCATAGATGGAAGAACGCATCACTGTGCGATATCCCAGCACAGACTCTTACCCTCAGTGCTGGCACCACAGTTAAATGGCTATTCTGGACCCAGTATAGTGCAGTTAAACTAACACCACCCCACCCTGCACAATTTGTGAGCTTTGCCCAAGACTTGTCAAAGAAGGAGAAATTGGAGTCCTGCCTCATGAAAATGGACCTGGAAGCGAGTTTTGAGAAGATTTTTAGCTCAGGTTGAGGTTCTGGATGTAGGTTTGCTCGCTGAGCTGGAAGGTTCGTTTTCAGATGTTTCGTCACCATACCAGGTAACATCATCCTGATGAAGCTCTGATGATATGGCCCTCTTCCCATTTATGTGTTTAGGTTTCCTTGAATTGGTGATGTCGTTTCCTGGAACCTAGACCTGGAAATGGTGTGGTGCAGGCAAGGGCTATCCCCTTCCCCCAAGCCCAGCAGTGGAGAGTACAACAAAAGACCCTGCCAGCCTTATTTAAGATTACCACCTGGGTCAGTGAAATCCCAGCCATTTGGAAGAATGCCCAACAGTGCAGGGAGAAGGTCAATTGTCTTCTCCATTCTTTCCACCATCTTCTCTTGCTACTTCACCCTCTTTGAATTCAGCAGCTGTGCCCATCTGCCACCAAAGCCTGTGTTGTTTCTCTCTCACTATTGCCTGCAAAGATTTCCCTCTCTTACTCTCATCCACAACAAGCCCCTTACATTACTAACCCAACATGTCCTCTATGCTGCCCACTCACTATCTCACCGATCCCCTGATCTGCCACTCACTTTCACTTCTCCCAATGCTTCCTATTCTCTCAGTCCAGGACAAAACAGCCCATAACAGGGCAGAAAGAGCCAAGATGGATCGTGTGGTCCCCAGCATTCGACTTCTTGGTCCCAATGAGGAGAGGAGTCTAACACTGGCAGAGGTGTGCAGCCATCCAACTGTACCAAAACTCTGGACTGATATCGAAGGCTACCCCTGACTTCTATGCCAAGATCTTCTAAGTGAGCGGTGCCTCCCTTGCTCTCTAAATGTTAGATTTGGTCATTTTGCCGTGAAGTAAAACTCTAATGTAACATGGAGACATGCAGCAACACGTTCACCCTCTGGGCTGCTGACAGGGTATAGTTGAAGACCATGACAAACTGCCTGACTTTGTGCCTGTGCTAAAAGGCAAAGTAAAGATGCTAAGAGTATCCAAGTAGGCACAAGGTATGTGGGTGCTATGAGAGTGAGAGAGCAGCCTAGTGCAACCTGTGAGCTGGGTGCCTTACCCCATTTACAGAGTATCCTTGGATCAACATTATATATAAACATAGATAGAAACTAGGAGTAGGCCATTCAGCTGTTCAAGTCAGCTCCGGCATTCAATATACACATGGCTCATCCTTTTTTTTAACTCCATATTCCAATTTTCTCTCCACACCCCTCAATGCCTTGAATATTTAAAACTTTCTCAACCACTTTCTTGACCATGTTACAGAGAAAGGTATTGGTAGGACCTAATGTGCAGTATTGAAGTGAATCAGGAATGTGCCGTGCAGGTTGTGGAGAAGCTGGCATGTGTCAGATGCCAAAGTCTGTGGATGTGAGCTGCATGCAGGCTCTGCCTAGGAATGTGCCCCGAGATGTTGATGCTGGGTATTCAAGAGAGTGATCCAGAGGAGTAAGTGGCAACGTGTAGTCACAAAGTACCTGCTTTGACTTCCATTTAGGGAATTCTTTGCATCCAGTTTCTATGCAGCCCATATTAGAATAGGAACCTGCGTATTAATGAGGCAAGATTCAATCTTAATGAGGATGATAATGAGCAATAAATTCCACTAATAGGCATCTTGCTGCCCATTAGCGAGAAATCTAATGTTTCCACCCAAATTCTATTGGAAACTGCAACTTGCTGCTTCTGACATTGAGAAAGACTTCATTGAGTTTCTCATGATTCTCCCAGATTTTTGCCATAGCCCACATTGTTCGATCCCTTATATAATTCTGCTCTTGGTGTCCAATCATCTTACCAGTCTTACACCATTTTTCAGTATTCGTTCACATATTGACTTAAAAAGGTTTTTACTTCAAATATTTTGATCTGAATTCCCTTAGCACCATGGAGATGAGATGGGAATTAAGGGGCTAGTAAAATGGGAGTGGAAGACATTGAGGCAGAGCATAGCACATAATTGATGGCAGGAACTCTAGTGCCAACATGCTCTTATAGAGCCTTTTGAGCCATATACTTGCTCAGTTAAGGGCTTCTCTCACTCACTGATCGTTACCAACTATGGTAGGAACTACCATCACACAGGGCAATTGATTGGTAAATTCTGGCAGCCTGATGGCTAATTGCAGGGGTAAGCCTCCCTTGTGACCACTCCATGGTCCACAGATAGGATCTGTTGTGTTATAGCCACTCCTATTGCTTTGCCTACGATGATGAAATGGGTATCCCGACCTCTATGAAGGAGCTGCCTGCCTGGACGTGGCTCATTAAAAATCACTTACTTTGTCTCCAAAGTCATCATCACCTGGGACAAATTTCTATCCCAATATTTAAGGGTAATTTTCTCCAGCTGTCTATTTAAGGACTGCTGATGCTTTATAAGTTTGCCATCTTTTCTAAATGCAGTTGACCAGGCGATGGCTATATTCTGTGCAGTTCAATTTTGCATAGGATCCTTAAACAGAAGGATCTTTTAGGCCCTTCCTGATGTGAGTTATAGTTCAGCAAATATTGCACACATCCAACCAGGTAGTTCTTCCTCTGCTTCTGTCAACAAGAGGATAGCACGCATTCAATATGTGTTGAACCTAACTGCCACACAACATTACCATTCCATTTACTTGAAATATTTTAAGGCTTGAAATTGGATGCTGCACCATTCAGGTGCTTGGGTAAACAAATATGCCAGTGGAAAGCACTAAATCTAGAAAGATAAATTGCAATCACCCAGTCACACCAAGAGTGCCGAATAACTGAACCTCAAATTTGCTGATTCATGCAACACTGTGACTAAAATAATATACTTTCACAAGAACATCATAAATAAGCAGGAGTGGATGATAACACCCATCAAGTCAACTCTAACTTTCAATACAATCTTGACTAATCTTTCAAACATACACTTACAATCCCTTGATTAACTAAGACAAAAATTCTGTCTATTTCAGCCTTAAATGTATTCAACGATGGAGCATTCCTAACAGTAATTTCTCATTATCTCAGTACTTAATGATGGGATGATATTCTGAGATTATGGCCCCTTCCATGACAATCCCCAAATCCTCACCATGTCCTAGGATCCCCAACCAGCAGAAGATAAAGCCAAAATCTTGTTGGCCTGCCTGAAGCTTTCAGAAGGATGGGTAGTGGAACTTAAATGGCAGGAGGCCAAATGTCAGATTCCTGATTGCAGGTTTAACATTTGTTATTAAACTCTCAGAACATTTGAGATGCAATGTGATTAACAACTGCTATCAGTGGGAACCTCTTTTGCATTCATTAGTATGTTATTAGCATTCTATCTGACTGAAATTATGTCATGGGTACAATTTTGTCAGCCAAAATGGGAAACAAGCCCATGCAAAAAATATATAAAACACACATTGGGATTGATTATTTCACCCATCCTCTGAACAGTAGAATGGTTATCATTAATTTGACTCCCTCGGTATAAAACTGCTCCAATGCACAATTGCTCAGATTGAAGACTCTCTATGTCCGTAAGTACAAGAGAAGTTTCATTCATCCTCAGTCAGCCACCTTGTTCTTAAACACTGCGTGTGTTTGGGTGAAGGTTTAATGAGTCCACTAATCTGACTATGAGAAGGAGCCATACTAGCTAATCTAAACAGAGCCCAAGCTAGCACAGACAAAAAGAGGACCAACTTAACTGGAGTCTTATATCAAGGGGGATCAACCTAAAATGGATATTTTAAAAGAAGGAAGATGGAGATGTCAGCTGAAGGAAAGATAGGAAATTAAGTTTAAATGACAGTATTGTCAGGATCTCCAAAGAGAATTTGGGGAATAGAGGAAGTGAAATGGAAGATAGAGCAGTCCACAGAGAAAGAGTGTACAGAAGTGTTATAGACTAGGCCAGACCACTCAAAATGTTCTTAAGCAGGCAGCCCAGACCACAACTTTGCAATTTGTTTCGGTAAGTGTACGTGAAAATTAACGGGAGTAAGTTAGCTAGGTTGACCACCAGGTTTTAAAATAGACAAAAATGTATTCACAAAATTACGCAATGAAACACCATGAACAGAATAAAGAACCTCTACAGAACTCAATCTATCCAAACTTGACTTAATTATGCTGATCCAAATAAACGCAACAGTCCCAATAAGCAAACCCCCTTAAAAACAGTAAAAATGAAACAAATGCTTACAGGTTGAAGTTAGAAGGGCAGAAGAAGAGAAGAGAGCCTGATGCCACACAGCTGATCTCCTAACAAATTCAGGACTGAACTGCTCAGCTAGACAGCTGACCACTCCGCTTTCATTATACAGGTCACTTCTAAACCATGACCACTTTGGCCTGGAGTCTCTTCTTTTTACACATAAACAAAAGGCCTCTCAACACCCTTTTTCATCTCTGTACCAAACTAGTCACCTCAGAGCCGGGAGGGTATTATGACCCCTCTGAAAAAAAATGAAGAACACAGTATCCTTGAGAAAAGGAGCAGCGTTTAGAAAAAGAACCAGCTTTGTGACAATAGCCTTGCAACAATCTCCAAAGGAGTGTTGGACAGTACAGGGAGCATCCTTACATGACTGAAGTTGTCACGTGCCACCTCCCGCAGGCTGATCTGCTGTGCAAGTGCCTGGAGCACAATGATAGGCCTGTGAGTTCAAAGAACACAGTGACATTGAAATTCCCTCCCATCAGTTCGTCAAAGTTCAACTGTAGACTTCCATTGCATCTCCCAGTTGGTAGCTGTATTGAAGTTTAATAGTGCTTGGACATTGTGGGTTTTGAAGAATTCTGGAAATGGACTCATTTAACATTTAGTGAGATTAGCTGAGATTAGCTCTTTAAAACAGGCCAGCAAAAGGTTTTCTGTGAATTGTGGAGATTTATGTTTTTAACTCACGTGACTGCTTGCTTTGCCATGGACCAATTCTTAGTCTGTTTTGAATAGTGACTGGCTTGGAGAGGTTCTTACTTTATCTGGTTCAGAATCTTGGAGTTTACAATAAAATCACCCCTCATTTTCTAAACTCCAGAGAATATAGATCCAATTTATCCATTCTCTCATTATTGAACAACCCTTCATCACAAGGACCAATCTAATACACTGTCACTGTGCCAACGCTAATGCAATTACAGTGACATCTTATTTATTTGTTTACATCAATGTTTTGGTAGATTAATGTTATTTGCTAAAACATTATTAATCCTCAAACTTGTTGTTCTCTGTAATACTATAAGTGTCTTTTACAAATGTGTCATTCACAGGTCAGCACAACATCGAGGGCCGAAGGGCCTGTTCTGTGCTGTATAGTTCTATGTTCTGTGTAAATCTAGCAACATCTTTAAATTTCTAGGTGAGCCATGGATGGATTCATTTTGTTGAGGCTTTGTTTTTCCCATAGAATGTATTTCCCATAATTGATAAACATTTTGTTTGGCTCTTTGAATGTTTCCTGCCATTTATTTACTGCCATATCATTTAACCTATTTACTCAATCAACCTAGTCAGGTCTCCCCTCGTACCAATGTAATTGCCGTTTAAGTGTAATTTGCTTGCATATTTCTGACAAAGAAACATGCTATTGAAACTTTTTCTCATGCACTCATCAGGACAGATGCAGGAAAACCTGCTCAACTTGCCAGAAGTATCACAAATTCAAACAATGATTCACTGTATAAGTACAAGACTTGTATCTCTTTTGAATTATACAGTAAAATAAAGAGACAACAGTTCATAATAAAAACAGAAAATCTGGAGAAACTCAGCAGCTCTGGCATCATCTGCAGAGATAGAAGCAACATTAATGTTTCAAACTTTGTCCTCAGAAATAAAGAAGGATGAGGCCTGATTGCTTGCCTTCACCTGGGCAGCATCGTGACATAGTGGTTAGCACTGCTGTCCCACAGTACCAAAGATCCAGCTTCAATTCTAACCACAGGCATCTATCTGTGTGGAGTTTATATGTTCTCCCTGTGTCTGTGTGCATTTCTGCCAGATGCTCCAGTTTCCTCCCACAGTCCAAAGATATGCAAGTCATAGCCATGTTAAAGTGCCCATAGTGTCCAGGAATGTGCAAGCTAGGTGGATTAGCCATGGGAAATGGGTGGGATGCTCTTCAGACAGTTAGTGTAGGCATAATGGGCTGACTGGTCTCGATCTGCACTGTAGGGATTGTATGAGGACAATATTTTTGTGGTGTAGTCACCATGGCAATGTCTGACCTATCAAAGTCACCTTGCAAATCAAACAGCACCAGTTTCTCTTTCAGTACAAATTATTTTTCAGTTTGAAATTTGGTATTCTTGTGTCTGTCCTGATGAGTGCAAGGTGAAAAGTGTTTCTCTTTTTTTATTTGTTTTTGATGTACATCGCCTTTAAACTTAACATGGAATTCAATGTTTTATGATTGAAATGTTGTAGCCATATGGCTAACAACTAAACAGCTACAAAGCATGGTGGGGAAAGAAGTGAATGTCACCAAAGGAACTGCAGCCGCAGATGGAAGAACCAGTCTGCTGATTAGGCAACCTGTACTAATAATGGCTTAACCTGACACAGTCTGGTTGCGGAAATGAAACAGATAGAGGAATTATGGTGCAGATAGAGGACAAATTCTCCTGTTTTTGGCACATTTTGACCATGAAATATATGGCTAGGAACATGTCTCAAAATTGAAATAACTGTATAAAAAAGATGAGATTCAGAGCATCATCAATGGAGACCTGCAGAACCAACCATCATGAAGACAGCCCTTAGTCAAGGTCTTGGACAAGGAAGACACCCATCGGAGAAAAACCGATCACCTCATCTCACAATGGATAGTATTTAAGTCCAAGACACAAGTCTTGAATGTTGCGCACTAAGCAGTAGCATATCAAAAGCGAATTGTAATAAACTACCATAATAAATTATTAACAAGCAAATTTAATTGTATAATGAAGAGTATGTTGGATAAAGTACTTTGCATCATCCTTGAAACATGTTCCTAGTCACGTACATCATGGTCGTCCATTTACCCGGTGATTTGTCTGCCATATCAGTTGATGCCTTAGTATGAGGGTCAACAATTTCCAAGTATATTTTTTACTATGACAATCTTAGTTAACTGGACCTTGTTAAACCCCTAGATCTTACATAATTTTATCCCTGGTTGACTCTACAAGTATCGCTCCAGTAAACTCGAACAAAATCTTATCTTCTAGATCACACTTGGCAATAGGATTGTCCAATCTATTTGAAAATTAAGGTCCCCCAAAAATATTATGTTGCCTTTGTTAGAAGCTCCATTGATTTCTTGTTTAATGCTTTGTTGAATGTTGTATTTACTGTCTGTGTGGTGTAAAATCTACTTCAAATATTTTCTTTACTCTTGCTATTCTTAATTTTTACCTATCGCACTTCAACTTCATAATCTTGTAAAGCCAGGTACTTTCTCATTAATATCCTTATTTCATCCTTTATAATCAGGGTTACACCTACTCTTTTGTTATTATATATTTCCATAATATGCACAACATGCAATATTTATTTTCCAACTTAGATAACCATGTAAATATAGTCGGGATTTTACAGCTCCTTTATATTCGTTTGTTCAGTGGGGAGAGTATACAAACTACGAGAAGTGCCCAGCACACTAACTTCCCAACCAATCTTGAGCTGTTCTCCATCATACATCTGATGGAGGAATGCCAAAACTGTCATTTATTTAAAAAAAAATTAAAGGTCAACTGAACTTGTTACCAAGCCGCTTGACCAGGATATTACATTGCCCGCACCATGTTTTTTGTTTAAAAAAAAGTATTAAGGGATATGGGTCAAAGGCAGGTATATGCAGTTAGGTCATAGATCATCGATGATCTCACTGAATGGCAGAACAAAGAGCTGAAAGGTCTACTCCTGTTCCTGTATCTTATATTGATTAGGTAGGAACCCACAGGCACAATCAGGCACTCAACTTTTCTTGCCAAGTTTAATAAAGATGGGAAGAAGATTGGAGGGAGAGGTGAGGTGAATACACAGGGTTCAGAAATTGCTCTGCGTGTGTCAGAGGCATTCCCACAAGATGGCAACTCTTTGTTGTCACTTACCACCTCCCTTTCAAAACTCAGCTCCTCCTATCCTCCTCACTTTCTTCCTTGGCTTCTTCAATCTCTTCTTCAATCTCTAAATGTCCACGACTTATCCAGGACCAATATGATTGGGCAGAACCTCTCAAGAACAGGGATGGAATATATTGAGGGGTAGAAATCACACTCTTGACTATATTATCCCACTCTAGTATGTTCTGGCTGTCTTCCAGGAGCATCAGCAACTGACAAATGTTTTTTCCAGAAGAGATGGGCAGTCTACCCACATATAAAATTCAGCCACAGCTCTCTGTAACAACAATTAAATCTAAGAATTTTACCTTTGTGTGTGCCATTAGGCCATCCATTTTTTTGGAGATACTTTGTACATTCGAGTAAAGAACCCTGACATTCCTCGTGGATTTGGATTAAATAATACGTTTTGCTACTTTTGGTGTGAATCATAGTGAATCCCAATAAACCATGCTTTATGTGACCTCCTCCATATAGATTTTTTTTAAAATGAATCAGACATAGCTGATGAGACTACTTAGTGCTGAGCCATACTTACACTGATTACCAATCTAAGTTAGAGCACACATCATTGCAGCATCCTAGCATGAACACACAAGCAAAAGAGAATATTTCACTCCATTTACGCACAAGAAAAATTATTGAACAACAGTAATCAGGATTCAACAAGGAATGAGGAAGATAAAACATACCACTGAATATCTGTTGTCAGGACCATAACAGCTTCATTTCAAAACTGTCGTCTTCAACTACAGTTCATTTTTGTTTATGTATTCAAGGCTGAAACATCTTTCATTTTAGGAAAAAAATGATTCATATAACAAACTCTCAAGTCATATTTAAATATGTTTTAACTTTTATGATCTGAAATCATTCTTCACTCATTGGCTGTAAGGTCATGATTATTTCTAAGTTTTTCACTTTCTCTTTAATCTCTATGATTGACACTTGCATCTTTTACAAAATATGTAAAAGATGCAAGTGTCTCTTGCTCTCTTTTCATCCATTCTCCATCAGCAAAAGTATATTAAAAGACGAAATACATTTTTGTTTTAAAATTAGAATTTGGTTTTCATCTGAAATTAATTGTTTACTGTTCAATTTGTTTTGGCAAATAGTGTTCTAAATTTTTACTTTAAACATATAAAATTTGTTTTTATCAATTAGGCATTTCTTAGAAGATTTTAAAGTCATATGAAATTGATTTGTAAGTGATAATCTTTTATGGATTTTGTATACAGCACTGATAATATTAGATAAAGTAATAAGTCTACTCTATTACATTAAACAATTGTAGAGTCAAAACTTTAATGCTGTCAAATGTTTTGAAACAATTTTGATATTAGAAACAATGAGATTCATCTTTGCTTTCCTATAATCTTTTATCAGAAAGATACTTTGCATCAACAATATGTAAAGCATTTCAGTGGACATAATGCAATCAGGCAGATTGTCAATAATGAGATTAGGCCTGAGACAAATAATGCTTCATTCTGGTTCCGAGCAGATGTCTCCTAAATAAGAGATATAAAAACTAGTCAAAACAAATTCTCCAAAGGACAAATCTATTCAGGGATCGAGCCAATATCTGAAGGCAGCTGTATGAAAGCATGTGCTTCAGAACAAATGGGACTAGAGGCCATATCTGAATTGTTTTTGCTGAAGTGCATTGCACTTGGCCGCTGCACTGACAATCTCTGAAAGTTATTAGATGCATATTTATGAAAGCCACATAACGTGATTCATTGTGATGTTCAGAAGATTCAGTGATGCATAAGGGTTTCATCCCTGATTCTGTTTCTGACCTTGGCAGGAAACTCTCCTCTCATTATACATCAATATCTGTACAAAATGCTGTACTTAAGTGCAAATCCTTACCACCAAAGATGTCCAGACAAATTCAAATGTATAAGTAGTATACACATCCAGGGCACACTGTTCCATATTTTTCCTTCTAGACTCACAAACAAGTGCATTCTTCCCACCTCAGAATGAAAGAAATTTGAAATGAAGTGCAGAAGTTTGAAGCAATAGAAGAAGTTCAGGATTTATAGGTTTATAAGAAACAATCTTGCATTTTGAGGCTAAACTGCCTTCATAAGATCTGAAAATAGTCAACAAGAAGTATCTGTTGTAAAAGACAATAATTGTGAACAGGTTAACCTTGGAGACTGCATTAAGTTCCACTCAACGAGGGGAAAAGTGGAACTATTAGGATCTTGTAGGCTGTCTAATTGACAAATCTAACTTGTATCTTAGATTAGATTACTTACAGTGTGGAAACTGGCCCTTCAGCCCAACAAGTCCACATCGATCCTCCAAAGAGCAACCCACCCAGACCCATTCCCCTACATTTACCCCTTCACCTAACACTACAGGCAATTTAGCATGGCCAATTCATCTAGCCTGCACATTTTTAGATTGTGGGAGGAAACCAGAGCACCTGGAGGAAACCCACGCAGACACAGGGAGAATGTGCAAACTCCACACAGACCGTTGCCTGATGCAGGAGTTGAATCTGGGTCTCTGGCGCTGTGAGGCAGCAGTGCTAATCATTGTGCCACTGTGCCACCCTTTTAAAACTTAGATCTAATTGCTTCCAAACAAAAAACTACATTTTCTTTAAGATCAGGACCTCTTCTCATTAAGATTAACAAGTGGTTTTCCTGTAGCACAGTAAATCAAATAGGCTCTTAGAGCCAGTCAAGTAAAGAGGATGGTTGCAGCAAACTACCCTAACCACAAGCTAATAATAATTAGCATTATAATACATACAATGGCAACCATATGTTGCTGAGAAAAAATGTACTACTTGCCATATAGGATAAGCACAAGCAAGAGACATTCTTTATTTATAATTTCATATGTAAAAATGTGTCAACTATTTGCTACATGTCCCTCGCTCATATTACTTCAAGGAAAACTAATCCCAATGATCACATATATTAAACATTGAAAATACTTACCTTCCTAGTCCCAAAACTTAAGATTTCTGACAATTAAGCGCAACCCCAATCTTCAAATGTTTTCATTTTTTCCTCATAATAAGCAATAATCTGTGCTTCAACCAATGCTTATGTAAACAGTTACAGGGGCTAAATTAAATCACATCCAAAAATATGCACAAGGATTGTGAAGGACAATTAACTATAAATGTTACTTGAAATGCAAGTAACATGGAATCTTCATGTTGCCTGATCAATAGCATGGTTTCTGCCCGAAACCAATGCTATCCATGGTATTCATTGACTTCACACATCAATAAGTTGCCAAAAACGTTACAGTCTAAGCCTCTTTAATTTGCCTGCAGCTGTGAAAGGGAGATATGTTGTGGTTAGAACATTGCCCTGGGATCTTTGCAGGACATCACATTAGCATGGAAAACAGTTAAGAATGGCATGACTTTGGAGAGCAGACCCTGAGGTTTCCTCACACTGCACTGTAAATTCTGCTGGAAGTGGGTGGCACAGTGGCTAAACCTAGTCTTAGCTTTCTGAGGAAAGAGTTTCAGATTTCATCTTTCTTTTCATAACTATAATCTCAAATCTACAAGTTTTAATCACTGTTTCATTTTTTTCAACACTGGGCATTCAAAAACTATTCATTGAACTGCTTTAACTATTGCTTTGTACAAATATGTAATTACTCTGCTCTTATATTCTCACATACTAATTTAAAATTTAATATTAAATATGTAAAGTGAATTAGTTTGAGATATTCTCATCTATAGCTCTGAACCTTAACTGACACGTGCACAGTTGAAAAAAAATCCAGTAATAATAACAATTGATCTCTCAAATCTAAACAGGTGTTTCAACATTCGGAGTATTTTGTTATTTAACAAACAACATTACAAATATGTATAATCCTGGAAATACACAGCCAATTTTGTCAGTATTTTTTTAAAAGGTTTATATCCTCATCAAAATTTAACAATAGGCCAGGATTTTCTATTTTGTGTTGGGGGCCAGAAGTCGTGGTCAAGTGGAATCCTGAACGTGCAGCATTTCAGGTTTGAAGTATTTGAATGGATAATAGCTACAGCTTCCAGACCACCACTGTAGAACTTCCTGCAGCCACAGATGTGACTCAGTAGACAGGAGAGGCTTCAAAATCTTCCTGGAGAGTCAAACAAAGAACACAGTGCCACATACTGCACAGCCAGGTTCCATGCCATTTTGCGTGCCCATTTCAGAGATCTGTTCAGTTTTTGTCTAGTCCTGACAGGAAATTTGAGGCTCTTATGCCTATTTTCTGCATTCATTTGTGGGAATGCTGTGCAATTTTGTTCCAAGTACAAAAGCAGATGAGCAATTCGGTGAAGAAATGAGACAAATCTGTGCCTACTCAAGATTAAACATTAGTTAACAGCAGTTGGTTGAATAAACTGAATTGTACCAAACTGTAATTATAAATATACCTCATTCAATAGAACAGCTGATGCAGCGGGACGTAGGAAGCATACAGAGCAGATACCTCAGGTTTGATTTATTCTTTGATAAGTTAGATAATGCGAGTTGCAATGGCTGTTGGAGTCCTACAATTTGCCTCAACTCTTCCAGGCTCAGGAGTGAAAAAAATAACCACCAAAGTTTCCACTTTTGATTGCTATTCAGTGAGTGCTACTGCAAAATTCGTACATTTTGCTATTGGAGAGCTTCAAGATTAAGCAATAGCAGTGATAGTCCCCTGTGGCGATTCAGTTTAGGAACATGCATGAGGGAAGACCACATGAATGATATATCTGAGAATTCAAAACTATCCCAGCAAGACTCAAAGAAAAGAAGGGAAAGAAAGAGTGAAAATTAATCTCAGAAAGTGAGTGGTCAAAAAGCCATAAGATATTGCTACCTCATATGTAAAGCTTATTAAGTTCTAGCATGCTGTAGTATGAATTAGTAACACAAAGGTATGAAATTTCTGGAGAGACTTAGCAGGTCTAGCAGCATTTGTGGAGTGAGAAAGCAAAGGCAACATTTCAGGTCCAGTGACCCTTCTTCAGAAGTTCTTATTTCAGTGTGTTCCCTTTTTTCCCAGCTGGTATTGAATACTTTAAGGAAACCTGTTAAGTAGTCATAATTATTAAAGGTTAAGGTTAGAAGTTTTAAATCCTAATTTCACTTGAAACAAAGAAAATACATATTTTAACAGAAATTAACATATCACCCGAAGATAAATTATAGACCAACCATGATCTCATTTGTTTCAATGCTGCTATGTGTCCAAATATGAACCTAACAATCAGCAATTGCTTACACATCGTAGTATTGCAATTTTGTTTCATTTTGCAAGAACTAGTCTATCCCAACATTAAGTCCATTCAAAATGAGATTCTTTCTGCATAATTTTAAAAATAGGGAAATTATTTTACAATATTGATGCAAATGCATGGTATAAAAATAGAGAACAGTATTTATTAGTTTATTAAAATGCAACTACAAGATAATATTGTGCAAGACAGTTAGTACTTGTGAAAACAGGCCCTTTGGCCCAGCAAGTCCACACCGACCCTCCGAAGGGTAACCCACACAGGTCCATTCCCCTCCCCTATTATCCACTATTTACGCCTGATTATTGCACCTAACCTGAACACTATGAACAATTTAGCATGGCCAATTTACCTAACTTGCACATCTTTGGATTGTGGGAGGAAACCGGAACACCCAGAGGAAACCCACGCAGACACAGGGAAAATGTGCAACCTCCACACAGACAGTCGCCAAAGGCTAGAAATGAATTCATGTCCCTGGTGCTGTGAGGCAGCAGTTCTAACCACCAAGCTACCCCAGCCCCAGCTGCCCCAGCACAAGATAAACTCTGTGCATCAAGATATAGACTATTGTTGTGATGATGCTGTGACTTTAAGAGGTGTGTTTGTCATGGTTTCCTTTAGTGAGAGAGATTGGGGGACAGGTGATGACCAGTCTTTGAAAAGATAATAAACTTGTGAGACTTGTCTCTTTTAAAAGTTGGAGCAATATAAGCAGCCTGGATGGGTGTGATCAGCTGTCACAGACCAGGATTTCTAGTTTTATAGTTTTTTTAGCTTTTGAGATTCAGCAGCAATTATTGTTGTGGGCTTGAAGAAGTGGAAGCTACTTTTCCCTCTCTCGATCACAGCAAAAAGCTGGGGGTTCTCTTCCTAGGTTGTTGGATTACATGTGAGACAAAATCTCTTTTCTGAATTTGCCTTTTTACCAAAGGATGTGTTTATGGGATGTACTAGATTGGAACAATCGGATGCCTTTTAAACATTGTAATTAAAGCAGCCTCCACCACTTCCTCTGGCAGCTCATTCCATACACATACCACCCTCTGCATGAAAAAGTTGCCCCTTTAGACCCCTGTTTAATCTCTACCGCTCACCCTAAACTTATGCCCTCTAGTTTTGGACTCCCCCATCTCAGGGGAAAAGATCTTGTCTATTTTTCCTATCCATGTCTCTCATGATTTTATAAACCTGTATAAGGTCACCCCTCTCAGCCTCCGATGTTCCAGGGAAAATAACACCAGTCCATTCAGCCTTTCCTTATAGCTCAAACCTTCCAACCTTGGCAAAATTCTTCTAAATCTTTTATGAACCCTCTTAAATTTCACAACGTTCTTCCGATCGAAGGGAGACCAGAATTGTAGACAGTATTCCAATAATGGCCTAACCAATGTCCTTTACAGCTCAGCTCCAGTACTCAATGCACTGACCAATAAAGACAAGCATAGCAAACGCCTTCTTCACTCTCCTAACCACCTGTGAATCTATTTTCAAGGAACTATGAACCTGCAATCCAAGGTGTCCATGTTCAGCAACGCTCCCCAGGATCTTACTGTTAAGTGTATAGGTCCTGCCCTCATTTGCCTTTCCAAAAGGCAGCACCTCACATTACCTAAATTAAAATCCATCTGTCACTCCTTGGCCCATTGGCCTATCTGATCAAGATTCCATTGTATTCTGAGGTAACCTTCTTCACTATCCAGTACACCTCCAATTTTGGTACCATCTGAAAACTGACTAACCACACCTCCTATGTTCACATCCAAATCATTTATATAAATGGCAAAAAGCAGTAAACCCAGCACCGACCTTTGTGGTATATGGCTGGTTACAGGCCTCCAGTCTGAAAAGCAGCTATCCACCACCACCACCCCTGTCTTCTACCTTCAAACCAGATCTGTATCCAATTAGCTAGTTGTCCCTCTATTCCGTGTGATCTAACCTTATTAAACAGTCTACCATGAGGAACCTCGTCAATCATCTTACTGAAATCCATATAGATCATGTCCCCCCACTTCACCCCCCTCAATCTACTTTGTTACTTCTTCAAAAACCTCAATCAAGTTCATGAGAATGATTTCCCATACACAAAGCCATGTTGACTATCCCTAATCAGTCCATGTCTTTCCAAATACATGTAAATCCAAATACATGTAAGTGTTTGAATAAATTATGTTTGGCTTAATGTCAAGTAGTTTGGACAGTTGAATTGCATTCAGACCACAGCATTTCACATTTGTCTTTAAAATAAGAAAAAGTTAGAATCTACAGTACCTTCTCAAATTATTTTCAGGGTTTATGATCTGATTCATAACAATATTCTGAAGAAGATATAATCAGGTTTTGTATGTGGGCTTGTTATGTACAGTAGAATATTTCAGTCACAGTAATGTGTATTAGGTCTTAAGTTGAACCTGATGTCTCTCAATAAACAATTATGCATCTCAGATTTAATGTAAGTAGATATTAAGTATTATATGATGAAGTTTATTGTTTATCAAGGTTGAGCCTATTTTCTGGTGAAGATGATTTTGGCATCCTTTCCTGCATGATATCAGTAATATATTAGACATATACTCATGAAGAAGAATTGGTGATAGCAAATCTACCTGAGATATCCCAGATGATTCAAGCATTCAACCTTGTTATTATAATGTTAATGTTGATCTCCCTCGGCATTTTCTCAGCAGCTATAACGTTGTATCTTGTACTCTGTTCTGTTATCCTGAGGCACTTGTGTGGTATAATCTGCCTATAAAACACATAAGACGTCACGTTTCTCTGTTCCTTGGTACATGTGACAGTAATAAATCAAATAAAATAAAATCAAACCTCAAATGTCCACATAGAAGGAAATAAAATTAGAGAGAACAGCATGTTAACTATTCAAAATTGCCTGAGGATGATCGAATACCTTCACATATAAGCGTTCCCATTCTTACAACTCAACTTTGGTTTAGAATATGGAATTTTCTGGCTGTAATGTTTTTTGGCAACTGTTCAGTATATATTAGGAAGGATAGTTTTCCGCTTTGGTCATTCATTGTCAATAATGCCAATATTGACTATTCACTAGCTACATATAAAATGACAACCTTTAGTAAAACTCTCCTACCTACATTGCAGGATTGAACAAAAATCCCTATCATCTAAAACACAGATCAAATTTCTGGACTTTTCAAATAATTTTTAAAAGTAAAGTAGAAAGGACAGCTGGGTATATTATGGGAAGGTGACACAGACACAGAGCCTGAAACCATTGATCAGCCCAAAAATCCAATTCACACATTCTCTCTAAAAGAACAATTAACCAGGCCTAAACCCCATCCAACACAAACTGAATGGAGCCTAAGCAGATACCAGACATTCAACTTCAATCATTATTCATGCACAGAAATACTGGACATTCCACTTAGTCAAAATACATTCACACCTACTCCAAAATATTAGAAAGCCAATTGACCTCAATGTGGAGGTACCATTGATATCACCTTTTCTTTTACACGAATGAAACCTTAAGCTATCTCGGGACGGTGATTTGGAAGAAGTTCTGAGATTTACATATTTATCAATCAAAACCTGTATCCTTATTCTAAGTGATTAAAGATTTAATAGCAACCTTGGATTGTTCAATACATTGCATCAGTTGTGTGACACTTTGGTCTTTTACTATAAATTCTGCATCCGATGATGCTGCCCCACTAGCTACCTGATGAAGGAGCAGTGACCTGAAAGCTTGTATTTTGAATTAAACCTGTTGGACTATAACCTGGTGTTGTGCGATTAAAAGGGAAAACCAGTAAAATAGAGGTAAGCACAAATTTGGTGCAAAGGTAACAGGTCCACAATTGGTATAATTGTAGGCCATGATCTGATCGGAGAGAGCTATCCCTATAGCTACGACTAAGAAAATGATCCCAAGATAGCTACTACCCCAAGAGTGATCCCCACTGCCATCTCTGGAAAAGGGATCCCATTGTGATTCTCCCTGAGAACTAACTGCACGGCTATCTCCAGAAGAAGGATCCCAAAGGCAATTCAGAGACTTACCGACACAGGCCTGTTTCTTAACAGGGAACCAACAGTGACTGCCCACAAACAGCAGTCCTAATTACCAACAACTTCTGAAAACTACCAACCCGACCCACACATCCTGAGGTGAAAACCAGCTTGCAAAACCACCAGAAAACGAGGAGAACCAAGTACTCACCAGATAAAACCAAACTGCGTCCTATTGCATCAGCGGGCTTAACCCAGACCGAAGACCTACATTCTTTGAAGTCTTCAGTGACGCACCAGGTACAGCAAGCAGGAACAGTCAGTTGTACTTCAAAATTGCAAATTCTCCCCAGTGATAAGCTTAATTCTCAAGACCCCAAAGTTTTCAACCTCGCTAGCTGGGAGGGGAGGTGGGTGATTACATTGCAGGGAATCCCAAGGGTAGGAAGTCTTGTTTCTGTGATAAAAACCTGCTGTTTAGTTCTAATAATGTTCAACCTGTATTCAATTTAATAGTGTACATAGTTACTGTCGTCTGTATAATTGTGTCAATTTTACTGTTTTATTGCATTTGCCTTTTATTTCTTGGATTATATTTATCTTTTTGTATTTAAACAACGCAGAGATTTATTTGCCCTGAAACACCTGTCAACTACCTTCATCATTTCACATTCCTTAGTAAGTCCACTGTCTGAACCAGGGATCTTGGGGTGATTCAACCCTCCTAAAAATCAGCAAATTACTGATCGCAAGCCAGAAACTCTACACCATTCATTATCTACACTGCATACTTCATTCCTATAATGTTAATCACATTCAAGACCATCTCTGAAAACTTCTTTTGATCCCTTATAGCTCACAACCAACCTAATTCCCCATATGCCCATCACCAAACATCACCTTGACACTTCAACTGTCTTTAAAAAACCAGCAATAGGCACTTCAAATGCCATATCACACATGAAGGGATCAATCTGCTTAACTACTCCTCTCACTTCCCCTACAAAGACATCAATTTCTGTAAAACACTTGCATTCATTCATCTTGGTCATTCTCCGAGGTATGGTTCCCATCTTTGTCCTTTCAAGTGCAAAGGCACACATTGGAATGTATTTGGCAATCAGCTGGTTTAGCCATTTATTAGCAGATCTGGCTGGATGACATTGAGCTATCAGCTTTCTCACTCCTTTAACAAGACCAGTTCACTATTTCTGTAGATTCTGTTAAATCCCTCATGATACCCTTCCTAAGCACATCTGAACGTAAAGGCATACTTCATGTGTTCTTGATTGCATTTGTTCAAACCCACGATGCCCAATTTATGTCCCTGACTCCCATATCAGCAGATGTTATCCCATTTTTAAAAAATCACTATCACATTTTACATCAAAAAAACTATCATAATTCTTTTATTATTACAAATGTTCCACCTCCAAATGCTTGTTCTTCACCAAAATTCCTGCATGCATTGCCACTTTCAAATCTGTGCCGAACCTGTCCACACTGAACGAATGAACTTCAACTATTAGCTTTTTGCCTCTGCCATAACACAAATATTGCTCTAATTAATATAACAAATGACATCCTTTGTGACTGCAGTGCGCTATCTTTTTATATCCTCTACATTGTTCAGCATTTTCCACAATTCCCTTTTGTTTACTCTCCAGCTAAACAGGACTGCCCTAGATATTTTGACTCTTACCTGTCTAATTAAATTTGAAGGATCTCCAACACTGCCTTCTTTGCATATCTCCATTGTTAACACCAGAGAATCCAAGATTCTGGTTTTAATCTCTTCTGCATTTGAAAGTTGCCTGTGGAAACATCAGTCAAAGACTTAAAAACAATGTTGGGTGTCAAGACAGATCAAACATTTACAAGAAGGAGTATCAAAAGAAATTCGAAAGAAAAATCAAAATCAAACAGAAAAAAATGCTTTGAAAAAGAAAGATAATGAAGAGTAATGCAGGGCACTTAAAAATTGACAACAATTACCTGATTAACAAAAATAAAGGAACCAGCTGAATAGTCACTTTATATCAGTTTTGATTTTAGAGGAAAAGATCAGCATGCCACATGAATCAAGCAAACCAATTTTGAATCAGGAATGGGAAGTTACCAAAATTAATGTAACGAAGAAACAGGAAATTAATAGACAAAACAAAGAACACAATTATGACACATTCCCAGAACAAGATGGTTTGCAGTTTAGAGCTTTCAAGGAAGTGGGAACATTGCAGATGCCCTAATTTTAATCATCCAAAGTTTTCTTGGTCTAAGAACTATTTCTTTAGGATGGAAAAGTATGCCAGTCACTCCAGTACTTATGCAAGGTGATCGGGGAAAACTAGGAAATTATAGATCATTTGACCTAAATCTGCCATTGAGAAAATGCTAGAGCCAATTCTAAAAATGTTAGCGTATAGAAATAGAATACAAATTATTTTACTAAATCACACTCTGGAGAATAGTCTGTTCGGAAATTGAAACTGTTGCAGTTAGATGGATTGCCTCGTGAATAGCTCTGTCAATAAGTTACTTCTAAAAGGCAAATACGTACAATTATGTCAAAAGTCGATGACAGTATGTCATACTGGATTTGAAAAACTAGCCCTGGCAAAAGCCTTGACTGAAGTAAGGAAAACAATTCCACGGACATGATTTATGTGCAAGGAACTTAGAAGCTGATGGAAAGAGAAGACAATGTAAAGACACCATTTTACCCCACAGTTTAACTATATACCTCAACATTCCATATACAACCTTGTACTACTCAAAGTGGAACTATTACAAGACAAAAACAGAAGTTGCTGGAAAAGCTCAGCAGGTTTGGCAGCATCTATAAAGAGAAATCAGAGTTAACGTTTCAGGTCTGATGACCCTATTCTTCGAGCTAAGAAAATGTTGATCTATATGCAGAAGATGTTGAGGTGGGGAGGGGTGGTAGTAAGGAGTAAATGATAGGTGCAGATACAGCTCAAAGAGAGAGACAAATAGTTGGACAGACAAAGGAATAGATAGTAAGAACAGAATAGAACATAAAAACATAAGAACTAGGAGCGGGAGTAGGACAACTGGCCCTTCAAGTCTGTTCCGCCATTCAATCAGATCATGGCTGATCTTTTCATGGATGAAAATGTGTTGCTGGAAAAGCGCAGCAGGTCAGGCAGCATCCAAAGAGCAGGAGAATCGACGTTTCAGGCATGAGCCCTTCTTCAGGAATCATGCCTGAAACGTCAATTCTCCTGCTCTTTGGATGCTGCCTGACCTGCTGCGCTTTTCCAGCAACACATTTTCAGCTCTAATCTCCAGCATCTGCAGTCCTCGCTTTCTCCTCGATGATCTTTTCATGGACTCAGCTCCACTTACCCACCCTCTCACCATAACCCTTAATTACTTTATTGTTAAAAAAAAATCTATCTTAGCTCTAAAAACATTTACTGAAGTACCGTCAACTACTTCACTGGGCAAGGAATTCCATAGTTTCAGAACCCTCTGGGTGAAAAGGTTGCTTCTCAATTCAGTCCTAAATCTGCTGTCCCTAGTTTTGAGGCTATGCCCTTGTGTCCTTGTTTCATGTGTCAGTTGAAGCATCCTCTTTACGTCTATCTGATCTATTTCCTTCATAATTTTATAAGCTTCTATAAGGTGCCCCCTCATTCTTCTCAATTCTAATGAATATAATCCCAGTCTGCTCAGTCTCTCCTCATAAGCCAAACCCGTCAACTCCGGAATCAACCTAGTGAACCTTCTTGGCACCCCCTCTATTGCCAGTACATCCTTCCTCAAGTATGGAGACCAAAACTGTACTCCAGGAGATCAGTACTCCAGTTGTGGCCTCAGCAGCGCCTTTAATAGCTACAACATAACCTCCCTGCTTTTAAACTCAATCCGTTTTTCAATGAAGGACACAATTCCATTTGCCTTCCTAATGACCTTTGTACCTGCAGACCAACCTTCTGTGATTCATACAAGAGGACACCCAGGTCCCTTATGGCAGCATGCTGAAACTTTTTACCATTCAAGTAATAATCCTTTTTATTGTCAGTCTTACTGAAATGGATGACTTTACATTTATTAAAATCGTATTCCATCTGCCAGACCTTGCCCAATCACTTAAAGTATCTATGTTCCTCTGCAAGTTTCACAGTCCTCTGCACACTTTGCTCTGCCACTCACCTTAGTGTCATCTGCAAACTTTGACACCGTACACATGGTCCCCAACTCCAAGTCATTTATGTACATTGTGAATAATGATCTGGTTATGACAGTGAATAGCTGTTAATGGTGGCTGTTAGTGGATAGCAATAGGTAGTGTGTAATGGCAGATTGTGTGATAACAAAGCCTAATGTGTCAGGTAGGAGGCCAGGACATGAGGTAGTTCAGGCCTTAAAATTACTTAACTCATTATTGAGTTCAGAGGGCTGCAAAGTCCCCAAGCAGAAAATGAGGTGCTGTTCTTCCAGCTTGCGCTGAGCTTCACTGGAGCACTGCAGCAAACCTGAGACAGAGATGTTGGCCAGGGAACAGGGTAGTGTGTTAAAGTGGCAGGTAACTGGAAGCTCAGGGTCTTTTTACAGGCAGAATGTAGGTGTTCTGCGAAGTGATCTCCCAGTCTATGCTTCATTTCTCCAGTGTAGAGGAGACCATATTGTGAGTAGCGAATGTCAGAGACCAGTTTGTGAGAAATATATATAAATCGCTGTTTCACGCGGAAGGCATGTTTGGACGCTTGGATACTGAGGAGGGAGGAGGTAATTGGGTGGGTGTTACACCTTTGGTGGTGCAGGAGAAAGTAATGTGGGATTGCGGAAGGATGTTCGAAATGAAGGAAGAGTGAACCAGGTGTCCTGGAGGGAATGGTCCCTGAGAAAGCTGGATAAGGGAGGGGAGGGGAATATGTGTCTAGCAGTGGCATTTCGTTGGGTTGGTGGAAATGACAGCTGATGATCTTCTGGATGTGGATGCTGGTGGGATAGTGCGTACGGACATGGGGAACCCTATCGCTGTGGCGGGAGGGAGAAGATAGGGTGAGTGTGGAAGATGGGTCAGATCCAGTTGAGGGTCCTGTCTACAACGGTTCTGGGAAATACTCAGCTGAGGAAGAACGTAGACATTTTGGAGGCTCCCTTGTCAAAGTTGGCCTCATCGGAACATCTGTGAGGGAGATGGAGGAACTGAGAGAATGGAATGGCGTCTCTACAGGAAGCAAATTGTGAGGACATATAATCCAGGTTGCTGTGAGTCACTGGGTTCATAGTGTATACCGGAGACCAGTCTATCCCCAGAAATGGAAACAGCGATGTCGAGGAAAGAAAGGGAGGAGTCAAAGATGGATCAGGTGAAAATGAAAGCTGGGTATAAATTGGAAGCAAAATCAACAAGCTTTTCCAATTCTGAACGAGCGGGGGAAGTATCACTGATGGTATTATCGATATATCAGAGAAAGAATGGTGAGTGGGGGCCTGAACAGGACTGGAACAAGGAATGTTTCACATATCCCATGAAGAGACAGCCATATGTGGGACCCATGCGGGTACCTACAGCCACCCTTCTCACCTGAAGAAAATGAGAGAAGCTAAAAGAGAAGTTGCTGATGGTGAGGACGAGCTTGGCCAGGCAGAGGAGGGTAGTGTTGGGTGGGGATGGTTCAGGCCTTCACTTCAGGGAGAATTGGAGAGCCCTGAGACCATCTTGATAGGGGGTGGACGTGTGAAAGGATTGCACGTCCGTGGGAAAGAGGAGGCAGCTGGAGCCTACAAACTGGAAATTCCAAAACTGGCGTAAAGCGTCAGAGGAATCATGGAGGTACATGGGCAGGGACTGGACAGGGGAGAAATGTCTGAGTCAAGATAGGAAAAATAAGTTCTGAGGGGCAGGAGCAGGTTGAAACAATGGGTCTGCCCGGGCAGTCCTGTTCGTGGATTTTCGGAAGGTGGTAGAAGTGAGCTGTGCCAGGCTGGGGCAGTATCAGCTTGGAGGCTTTGGTGGGGGGAGATCATCAGATAATATGAGGTCAGTGACTGTTGCTAATATAATGGTCTGATGTGCCATGATGGGGTCATGGTCCAGGGGAAGGTAGGAGATATATGGGAGCTAGGCCTCAGTACACCAGACGACAGCACCCTTATCGACAGGCTTAAAAACAAAGTCAGGGTTGGATCTAAGCACATGGAGTGCAATCAGTTCAAAGGGAGATAGGTTGTATTGAGTGAGGGGTCAGAGAAATTGAGGGGACCAATCTCACATTGACAGTTCTCAATGAACAGATTGAGAGCAGGTAAAAGGCCAGAGGGAGGAGTCCAGTTTGTGGGAGAGTGTTGGAGCTAGGTGAAGGAGTCTGTGGGATGGGGAGAGGCCTCTTGTCCAAGGAAATGGACATGGAGGCGAAGACAATGGTAGAAGAGTTCAATGTCATGTCGTGCCTGAAATTCATTAAGGTGGAGATGCAGAGGAAAAAAGCTGAGTTACAGAAAATTCAGCATCAGAGAGAGGAAGGTTAGGAGGGATGGTGAATATCCAACAAGAGATGGGGTTGGGAGAGGGGATGGAGTCAGAGGGAAGACATGGGGAGGAAGGGTCCCCAGGGCTATGGGTATCTCTGAGTTATTGCACCTTGTGTGTCTTGATGCCTCAAAGGAAAAGAAAACATTTCTTGTTAACACGGCGAAGGAGCCGGAGGATGAAGTGGAACTGTGGAGTCGTGCATCCAAGCATGACGCGATGCTGTTGGAGAGAAGAGTCAAGAGTGTGTATGTGACACTGCATGGCACTGAATGTGGATCTCGGGATACGGCAAGAGCAACTGTCTGTGGAACATTGAATATCATGGAGATACTTGTGATCCTGGGTGGATTCAAAGCACAAGAGATGAAACATCAGTTGGAATCCATGCAGGGTGAGTTTGAGCAGGAGGCAGTCACTGAGGAATGTGATGTGGCTGTGGAAACAAGTTTTAGCAAATATCTGGTCACGCACCAGAGGTCGCAGTGAAATATCAGGAGTGACAGCTAGGAGTGATCACCCTGTCCTCTGACTAACATCTCTGTCTCAGACTTATTGCAGTGTTCCAGCAAAGCTCAGTGAAAGCTGGAAGAACAACACCTCATTTTCTACTTGGGGACCCTGCAGCTCTCCAGACTCAATTTCAAGTTGAATAATTTTAGGGCCTGAATTTTCCCACATCCTAGCCGCACTTTTCAAAACACTGGGCCTGGTTATCACCTAATCTGTCATTACACACCATCTACTAATAGCCACTAACAGTCTCCATTATGAGTGATTCACTCTCCCAGCCAGATCATTATCCACTCATTTGTCTGTCCAACTGTTCGGTTCTCTCTTTTTGGGCTCTATCTGCACCTATCATTTACTCCTTACCTCCTGCATATATAACTTCTGCATATAAACCAATATTTTCCTAGCTATCATCAGTTCTGAGGAAGGGTCACTGGATCCAAAATGGTAACACTGATTCCTCTTCACAGATCAAAGTTTGTGCGAAGATTTGTAGCTCGGGTGCTTGTTATAGTGGTTCTGTTCGCCGAGCTGGAAGTTTTTGTTGCAAACGTTTCGTCCCCTGGCTAGGAGACATCATCAGTGCTCTGGAGCCTCCTGCGAAGCGCTTCTTTGATGTTTCTTCCCGCATTTATAGTGGTCTGTCCTTGCCGCTTCCGGGTGTCAGTTTCAGCTGTCCGCTGTAGTGGTTGGTATATTGGGTCCAGGTTGATGTGTTTGTTGATGGAGTTTGTGGATGAATGCCATGCCTCTAGGAATTCCCTGGCTGTTCTCTGTCTGGCTTGCCCTATGATAGTAGTGTTTTCCCAGTCGAATTCATGACTTCGACTGGGAAAACACTACTATCATAGGGCAAGCCAGACAGAGAACAGCCAGGAAATTCCTAGAGGCATGGCATTCATCCACAAACTCCATCAACAAACACATCGACCTGGACCCAATATACCAACCACTACAGCGGACAGCTGAAACTGACACCCGGAAGTGGCAAGGACAGACAACTATAAATGCGGGAAGAAACATCAAAAAAGCACTTCGCAGGAGGCTCCAGAGCACTGATGATGTCTCCTAGCCAGGGGACGAAACGTTTGCAACAAAAACTTCCAGCTCGGCGAACAGAACCATCTTCAAAGATGCTGCCAGACCTGCTGACCTTTTCGAGTAACTTTAGTTTTTGTTTCCAATTTACAGCTCCACAGTTTTTTTTCAGTATCTATAATAGGGCCACTGATCTTTTCAACTTAACACCACATGCCTTAAATCTCTGCCTTCCTGCCTCCAGTATAAAATATTCATACATGTTAAAACCCTTCCTTATGCTTCATTCTTCCTATGTGTAATATTCTCCAACCCATCAACTCCTCCAGTGCTCAGAGTTCTCCTACTCTTGTCTTTTGCTATCCCTACTGCACTTTGACTCAATTTTTTTGGGCAAGTCTTAGGCCATCCAAGTGTCAAAATTCTCTCTGTCCATTATCTTCTATATCCTGCTTTGAGATCTTCAATTTGTCGAATTGGATTTTAATTAGCAGGGATCGGTGGGAGCAAAGTCAGCACTTAGAGGAAGATTCAAAAACAACCTTGAATTCCAAAATGTTCAGTCTTTATTAACAGAAACGCTGCACGCAGTTTTTTGGTGTAAAAAAAAAGATAGGGAGAAACCAAAGGATCCCAAACTCTCCAAGTTTTTTCGAGCCTTTACAAAGGAAAGAATAACATTTGCTGAAAATATGTTGCTGGAAAAGCGCAGCAGGTCAGGCAGCATCCAAGGAGCAGGAGAATTGTCATTTCGGGCATGAGCCCTTCTTCAGGAAACTGAAACTCTTCTTCAGGAAAGAATAACATTGATATACTTTAAAATATGCTGAGAAGTGCCATCCATTACACTGAACTGTTCACATCATTCTATAACTTTGTTTCTATGTATGGACGTTTTGTTTAGGCTAAAGTCTGCAGTTCAAAATATACAAGGAGACGTTACAAGGTTAGAGATTTTGTATGCATTCAGCCTGTGTCAGGTTTAATGTCTCCAACCTTTTGTCACAATCCTTTTTAACTTACCGATCACTACTGAACATTACTCAAGAGTTGCTGAAAATGTGTTGCTGGTTAAAGCACAGCAGGTCAGGCAGCATCCAAGGAACAGGAAATTCGACGTTTCGGGCCAGAGCCCTTCATCAGGAATACTCAGGAGTTGGCCAACTTTTCCCATCATGTAATGTTAAAATGTTCCCCACAATACCACACTTCAAAATCCACATAATGTCTGCTTTCCTGACATTTTTTTTTCAATCTGCTGCTGCAAAATGTATTAGGAAGCTCTTTAGGTTCCAGTTGTTGGACATGTTCCACAACAATATTTATATCGAATGAAATAGCTCACACTTGTCACCTGTCAATCATCCATTAGAACTGAGCTGCCAAGTTATGTTCACATTATGAGCATCATTATGAGATAAATCAATGGGCAATAGAAATTACACAAACTCATTGTTAGTCTGCATATTCAGTGAGGCAGAAAACATGTATCCAATCAGCCCAGGTTCTATCAGAACACACAGATTGCAATGATGAAAAGAGAGAGTTAATCTATTCCACACTATTGTCTTTCTGACAGCTCAAGAAATGCCATTCTTCTACTAATGACCAATTCAAGTCCACACACCATGGTTAAACTGCTGTTCATATATCAGCGGTGGACTGGTGAGTCATAACACAGAAAAACATTCTGTTGTTCTCCTGTATTGTGCACAATAGTCTAGTCAGTTTTCTCAAACTGAGGCTGAATTGTGTGTTGCAGGAAAAGCCTAGTGCTTTCAGATACCCATTTGTTACAAGAAAACCAGTATGTTTGCATGTACACAGAATTACAACAGATGTTGGTGAAGAGTACTTGGCTATCCCTATCCTCGCTGGTCAATTGATCTCTACACTAATCCATCAATCATTCTGATGACAAGCAATCATTCCAACTTAATTATTATCGTTGTATAAAAAAATTCAACTCAGCCATAAAAGTATTTCTTCTTCAAATTGCAAATCAAATTATAATTTGAATCAAAATGAAAACAATTTACTCACTGTCAGATCCTACCCAATGTTATATTTCCCAAAAATGAACACTTAAATCCTATGATTAGCACAACCATTTAGCCTGAAGTGCCTTCTGTTAGCCTATGTTTGCTGTTGAATAGTTTTTGTTGCGATGATAGATAATTTTTGTGATAATAAAAAGGATGAAAAATGATCAGGAGTCAGTGAGAATATGGAATAATCAGATCTGCCATGATCTTATTGAATGGCAGTGCTGTTTTGAGGGGTTGAATGGCCTCATCCTAATAAGAATATTCATGTTATCATACTGGGAGATAACCTGATGGTTGTTATCATGGGGTGTTTGTATGTGCTCTCTTATTGCAAATAATAATTGTTTTTGTGTGAGAGGGAGTGTGTATTTCAATTCCATAATTCAGCAGCAAATTTTCACGTTCTTTCACCCACTCACTCTGAATTAACACAATACCACACAGTTGGTCTCATGCATACAAAGATTGGATATAGCTAAAGATAGTACACTTTTATAGATAACAGTTAATTCAATCTCCAACTTACAATTCCCAGGTTTCATCTGGCTGGCCTGTAGTTTGCTCATGCATTCAATGATTAAAATTTAAGTGAGGGTATTGTAAAGCAAAGAGTTCAGAGTAGGTTGTGCAGTTCAGAATATAGCACAGAATTTTGAGCAGTTTGATTCTCAAGTGAAGTTTGAAACTGGAACATGTTAAGTAATCTGGCTGTTTGATTACTTGCAGCTAGTTTCAAAGTCTAGTTCTCAGGCTGACTGCTAATTGATAAATCTGATTAATCTGCAGGGTCTTGGAGTAATATGAGAGTAGATTCATCACTTGACCACTGCATTAAAACACTTTTGAGAACTAACTAATTTGGCTTGCATTGGACGAGGCCACTGTGATATGTTGGGAACTCAATACAGCCATTCCAATTCAATCTTTTTTGTCCAGCATGAAATCAGAAGACGGGTAACTCCATAGTCTTGAGGTATTGGCCTACCCTTAAAGAATGAGGTATTTAAAATTCACAGATGGCTATGAGATATCACCACCTTTGCTCATACCTAATTAGTATTTGCCAGAAACTAGATACTGGCTGTAGTCCAAAAACTATAAGTTATACAACTGTGAGCGGCAGACACCTTAACATCTTATTTGAGATCAATTTTAAAAGTATTGACTGAAAGTTCATCATATGGCATCCCTGCACTGGACTTGGCATAAATGAAATATAAGTACATGTAATTTTTTTTCCCTAGGATACATTTGTGATTCACATCCAACTAGGAATTATAGGTTCGATCTGTTTGCCTTGGCACAGAATCAGCACGGTGGCTCAGAGATTAGCACTGCTGCCTCACAGCATAGGGTCCCAGGCTTGATTCCAGCCTCAGGCATCTGTCTGTGTGGAGTTTGCACATTCTCCCCGAGTCTGTGTGGGCTTCCTCTGGGTGGTTCAGTTTCCTCCCACAGTCCAAAGATATGCAAGTTAGGTGAATTGGCCATGCTAAATTGCCCATAGTGTTAGGTACATTAGTCAGAGGGAAATGGGTCAGGGTGGGTTACTCTTTGGAGGGTCGGTGTGGACTTGTTGGGCCGAAGGCCTGTTTCCACACTGTAGGGAATCTAATCAATGTGATGCTAACATGAAAACGTTTTCTATTAAACCAAATTTTAAAAGATTTTACAAAATGCATTTAGCAATTTTTTCCAGGTAAACAAAAAGGACATGCATATCCTCAGAAGCATGATTCTTGTATATGTGAATCTTCTGGGACAAAAATGCTTGTGGATCCAAACCATTACAATGGTAGTCAAAGTTTGCAGAGCACAATATTAACAGACACGGGTCCCTTTTCTCCATTAACTCAAAACATGGTCTTGCAAAACATAATTTAAACATTCTGAAATACTGAATATAGCTTTCAAATAGAATAATAAATCAGAGCATGGAGCTTGTCTTTATTAACTATAGGTCAACAACAGCAACAATTTCTAATTGTACAGCATTTTTATTGGAAGAAACATCCCACAACACTTCATAGCAGATTATGAAATGAAGTATGACATTGAGCTATATTACGATATGTCAGGTCAATTATCAAAATGTTGATTAAAGAGGTAGGTTTTAAGATGTGTCTTAAAGGAATAACACAAGGTCAAAAGTTGGAAAGACACAGGAAGAAAATTTCAGAGCAACTGAATGCACAGCCACCAACGGCAGATTGCTTTTAATGGTGATTCACAAGACACCAGAATTAAGGGAGTACAGATATTTTGGAGCATTCTGGGACAGAAGGAAATTACAAAGATATGGAAAGGAAAAACAGATTTTTTTTGTTTAAAACCATGTCAAGAATCTCATTAAGGAAATTCTTTGAAGGTTAAGAAGAGCATTAGCAGACATGTTCCAAATTGTGAATGGCTTTCAGAGTTCTAGAGAGATTGCTGACCAGAGGAGACGAATCTAAAGCAATTGACTGAAAACCTATTGGTGAGGAATGATGAGGAAGCAACAAATGGTCATACCCTCAGCTTTCAGTCGTCAGTTTTATAGGCCCCAAGCTCGGAATAGCCACTCTGTACACTTCAGTCTCTCTGCATCACTTTCCCCTTTTTAAGACACTTCTTAAAAACTAACTATTTGATCAAACCTTAACTCATCTAACCTTATATTGCCAATGTGACTCAGTGTCGTACATTGTTTATCATCTCCAATGCAAGGGTCCTTTTCATTATATTAAAGGTGCTATATAATTAAATGTTGCTGTTCACCTTTAATTAAGAAAGTGAAACTCAGTGTTTGAGTTCAGTTGCTACTTTTCAAAGCTACATTGACTATTTCAGGTATGTGTAGCATCAGTCATATGCTGTGATTTCAAATCTCCTACTTAAAATGATGGTGGAAGCAGATTCAATAGTGACAATCAAAGAGAATTGATTAAATATTTAAAGGAAATCAGTGTTAAAAAATCCATAGGAAAAATTTTGGGATGTAGCATTAATGGGATAGGGATGATGGGTTGAATGGCATTCTTCTGTTCTGTGTCATTTGTCACTTTAATAATAGAATTTGTTGGGAATGCAATGGCAGGCAGTGAGGCTGTAAAACTGGGAAGTATGCGTTGGCACAGTGTCCAACACTTACTTGCCTCCACTGATATTACACCAGAGTAGCTATTAGATGTTCCACTGACTATGGATCAGTTGAGGCCATTGAGTGTCCAAGTAAATCCACTGAAAGCCCTCCCCTCACCACAAGTAGTATTTTAGCAACAGCCTTGCTTTTTACCTGGTGCTCTTTTTCTAGGCTAGGTGGTCCTCCCACCACAGTATTCCACCCCTAAACTGTGGAGTAAAGGTTTAATTATAGCTTCAGTCTAAGAATAACTAGTGACCATATATGCAAGACACATAATTCATAGCAAAAACCTCTATACTGTTTCAGATTATGCCGTCCCTAATCATCCCTTACATGTAGTTATGTTTAATAAATCCTACGATACTCATTAACAAAATTTTAATGTCATCTTATACATGCTGGGAGATGTCATAGAGTCTTAGAGATGTACAGCATGGAAACAGACCCTTCAGTCCAACCCATCCATGCCAACCAGATATCCCATCCCAATCTAATCCCACCTGCCAGCACCCGGCCTATATCCCATGGGCAGCACGGTGACACAGTGGTTAGCACTGCTGTCTCACAGCGCCTGAGACCCGGGTTCAATTCCCGACTCAGGCGACTGTCTGTGTGGAGTTTGCACGTTCTCCCCGTGTCTGCTTGGGTTTCCTCTGGGTGCTCCGGTTTCCTCCCACAGCCCAAAGATGTGCATGTCAGGTGAATTGGCCATGCTAAATTGCCCGTAGTGTTAGGTAAGGGGTAAATGTAGGGGTATGGGTGGGTTGCGGATCGGTGTGGACTTGTTGGGCCGAAGGGCCTGTTTCCACATTGTAAGTAATCTAATCTAATCTAATCAAACCCTTCCTATTCATATACCCATCCAAATGCATCTTAAATGTTGCAATTGTACAAGCCTCTACCACTTCCTCTGGCAGCTCATTCCATACACGTACCACCCTCTGCATGAAAATGTTGCCCCGTAGGTCTCTTTTATATCTTTCCTCTCTCACCCTAAACCTATGCCCTCTAGTTCTGGACTTCCCGACCCTCGGGAAAAGACTTTGTCTATTTATCCTATCCATGCCCCTCATAATTTTGTAAACCTCTATAAGGTCATCCCTCAGCTTCCAACGGTCCAAGGAAAACAGCCCCAGCCTGTTCAGCCTCTCCTGTAACTCAGATCCTCCAACCCTGGCAACATCCTTGTAATTCTTTTCTGAACCCTTTCAAGTTTCACAACATCTTTCCGATAGGAAGGAGACTAGAATTGCACGCAATATTCCAACAGTGGCCTAACCAAAGTCCTGTACAGCTGCAACATGACCTTCCAACTCCTGTACTCAATACTCTGACCAGTAAAGGAAAGCATACCAAACACCTTCTGCACTATCCTATCTACCTGCGACTCCACTTTCAAGGAGCTATGAACCTGCACTCCAAGGTCTCTTTATTCAGCAATACTGCCGAGGACCTTACCATTAAGTGTATAATTCCTGCTAAGATTTGCTTTCCCAAAATGCAGCACCTCACATTTATCTGAATTAAACTCCATCTGCCAGGTCTCAGCCCATTGGCCCATCTGGTCCAGATCCTGTTGTAATCCTGTTGTAAACCCTCTTCGTTGTCCATTACACCTCCAATTTTGGTGTCATCTGCAAACTTACTAACTGTACCTCTTATGCTCGCATCCAAATCATTTATGTAAATGACAAAAAGTAGAGGGCTCAGCACCAATCCTTGTGGCACTCCACTGGTCGCAGGCCTCCAGTCTGAAAAACAACCCTCCACCACCACCCTCTGTCTTCTACTTTTGAGCCAGTTCTGTATCCAAATGGCTAGTTCTCCCTGTATTCCATGAGGTCTAACCTTGCTAATCAGTCTCCCATGGGGAACCTTGTTGAACGCCTTACTGAAGTCCATATAGATCACATCTACTGCTTTGCCCTCATCAATCTTCTTTGTTACTTCATCAAAAAACTCAATTAAGTTTATCAGACATGATTTTCCACGCACAAAGCCATGTTGACTATCCTGAATCAGTCCTTGCCTTTCCAATTACATGTTCATCCTGTCCCTCAGGATTCCCTCCAACAATTTGCCCACCATTGAGGTCAGGCTCACTGGTCTATAGTTCCCTGGCTCTTAAACAGTGGCACCACATTTGCCAACCTCCAGTCTTCCAGCACCTCACCTGTGACTATTGATGATACAAATATCTCAGCAAGAGGCCCAGCAATCACTTCTCTAGCTTCCCACAGAGTTCTCAGGTACACCTGATCAGGTCCTGGAGATTTATCCACCTTTAACCATTTCAAGACATCCAGCACTTCCTCCTCTGTAATCTGGACATTTTGCAAGATGTCACCATCTATTTCCCAACAGTCTATATCTTCCATTTCCTTTACCACAGTAATTACTGATGCAAAATATTCATTTAGTATCTCCCCCATTTTCTGTGTCTCCACACAAAGGCTGCCTTGCTGATCTTTGAGGGACCCTATTCTCTCCCTAGTTACCCTTTTGCCCTTAATATATTTGTAAAACCCCTCTGGATTCTCCTTAATTCTATTTGCCAAAGCTATCTCATGTCCCTGTTTTGCCCTCCTGATTTGCCTCTTAAGTATACTCCTACTGCCTTTATACTCTTCTAAGGATTCACTCCATCTATCCTGTCTGTACCTGACATATGCTTCCTTCTTTTTCTTAACCAAATCCTCAATTTCTTCAGTCATCCAGCATTCCCTATAGCTACCAGCCTTCCCTTTCACCCTGACAAGAATATACTTTCCCTTGTTATCTCATTTCTGAAGGCTGCCCATTTTCCAGCCATCCCTTTACCTGCGAACATCTGCCTCCAATCAGCTTTTGAAAGTTCTTGCCTAATACTGTCAAAATTGTATTTGGACAGCACGGGCGGCACAGTGGTACAGTGGTTAGCACTGCTGCCTCACAGCGCCAGAGATCTGGGTTCAATTTCCACCTCAGGTGACTCTCTGTGTGGAGTTTGCACATTCTCCCCGTGAGTGCGTGGGTTTCCTCTGGGTGCTCCGGTTTCTTCCCACAATCCAAAAAATGTGCAGGTTAGGTGGATTGGCCATTCTAAATTTCCCATAGTGTTAGGTGAAGGGGTAAATGTAGGGAATGGGTCTGGGTGGGTTGCGCTTCGGCGGGTCGGTGTGGACTTGTTGGGCTGAAGGGTCAGTTTCCACACATTAAGTAATCTAAAAAATCTGCCAGCAAGTGGCAAGGAGTACCTGAAATGAAGCCCAGAGACTACACAAACAGGGATATCAGTCAGCATCCAACCCCAGAGATGGGGAATATACACAAAGAGAAGCTCACCAGCTACAGTAAGCAGTGAGCAATGAATTTCCAGGCACTAGGTCATGCAGAGTGAAAGCCTGAATAATGGCTAAAGAACTGTAGGAGAAAGCCCACAGCAGAAAATATAGCAAACAACAAGTTAGTTAATTGGCCATGATGAATAAAATATTGCAGCAACTCAGAGGTCCTATGAGGGATGGGAAAGAAAAGAGCATCCAGAAATTTCACCAGCAGAGAAAAGGTGTCGTTGATTAAGAGACTCCACTGTCAGGATGCAGACTCAGTCAGTGTTATAGATGGTTGTGAGTCTGGACAGAGACCAATCCAGAGCTGCGTTGGCAACACAGAAAACAGAAAAATGACAGCATGAGACTACAAGTATCCATGCATTCAGGAATGCTGTGAAGGAACATGGAGAATATGTGAGCGCATGGGAAGTCTTTGACTAACCTGATGTCACAAACTCACATATGAATTCTGGTATGCTGAGATTATGGTTAGTGGCAATGTAATTAATTTTAACTTTTAATGGGAAAGACTATCTTTATACTTTAAGTTGCTTGCCACATTTGAGATCAAAAATCATGGAGATGTTTATGACCATCCTTCATTTCGCCTTCGGAGCGCAGGAGGCATTAAAATGGGAGGAAGGCAGCAAATGCGAGCTTAACCTCACTATATTGGAAGAGCAATCACTTAAAAGCTGTAAATCATTTCTAATCACAATACTTCTTTATTAAACAGAGCAGCATGCATAGATTTGAATATTCCTCGGTTATCGGACACTGAAGAAGACTCAGTGCATAGGAATCACTCTCCATTACAAACAGTTCAGCCCTACAATTGTAAGAACATAATGAAGCACTTTTATTTCTCTCAAGAGAGGCTTAAAGCAATGTGGCAAAAGCATCAATGTAATAGGTAACCAGCAATACACGGACATTCTAGATATGACAGAGAATCCTGAGACCTTTCAGATTTGGGTGGCACCATTTGTGAAGTCACTGCTGTCTCTTTTGAGGAGAGTTGAAAGAAGATTATAAAATCTTGAAGTTAGTTTACTTATTTCACAAAATCCACCAAAGATGTGCAGCAGGAGCAACTGCAAATGCAAATAAATGAAGAAATTCTTCCCTGTGTTAAGATCTGGAGCACGAAATGGAGCCAGGGAAAGGATTCTTTACTAATTCAATTGCAAATGATAAACAAGTAAATCTTCAAAATATTTTACAGCCAGTAATGTGATGACAACATTGGAGATGGCTCAGATTATGGATGAGAAAGGGATCTTCACTCATGCAAGAAAGAGGTCTCACAGCTCCAATACAGATCCATAATTCTTGGAGCTTCAGGTAGAATGGTGTTGTCCCATCTGCAGTCATAGGAGTCAACTCTATACAATGTATCTTTGTAATTATGCACTGGGAGTACAAAAGTGAAACTTTATACATTTAGAGAAAATATTTCAAAACTCAGAAACAGGCCACCAAATGGTGATTTAACAACTACAAACAACTAGTGAAAAACTGAGGAAAAGAATTTTCGTACATCCGATTGGGATCTGACCAACATCCAGCCTTCAGAAATTGTTGCATCTAACCTCCTCAAAACAATATTGACTTCAAAGTTCAGCTAATTGTGTCAAACTGTCAATGAAATCAAGCTTTGGAGCCTGAACAACAAAAGACTACAACAAATTTCCAAATGTCCTGTGAAGACTCATCCAGTGTTCTCATGCAATTGGTGCAACAAAGAGAGAAAAAAAATTGTTTTGCTAAAGTCGTCAGAGCTCCAAGATCACTGTGAATGCTTTCTGGGGAAAATGTTCAGCTACAATTAATGAGTGACGATCTTGTGTTTCAAACTGAAACTCTTGAGAGAGAACAAATTTTAGAATTAAGTTAAATAAGACACGGTGGCTCAGTGGCTAGCACTGCTGCCTCACAGTGCCAGGGACCTGGGTTCAATTCCCATCTTGGGCAACTGCCTGTGTGGAGTTTGCACATTCTCCCCGTGTCTGCGTGGGTTTCCTACGGGTGCTCCGGTTTCCTCCCACAGTCCAAAGATGTGCAGATTAGGTGAATTGGCCATGCTAAATTGCCCGTAGTGTTAGATGCATTAGTCAGGGGTAAATGTAGGGGAATGGTTCTGGGTGGGTTGCTCTTCAGAGGGTCGGTGTGGACTTGTTGGGCCAAAGGGCCTGTTTCCACACTGTATGGAATCTAATCTAATCAAGACTATCATGGAGATGCAGGCCTTTGTTGATGATGATGATCACCTTGAGAGTTGATGCCAGGTCACTGCTGGAATTTCAGGAGACAGGGCCGCTACCTTTACAGAAAATTATGTAAGCTTAGCATTCGGATCTCTTTCAAATAGCCCAACTGAAGCCATGATCAGTATTGTGCTATGTCACGATAAAGGTGACTGATTTGATTCAGACATAGAGTCATAGAAATGTATAGCATTGAAACAGACCCCTCAGCCCAACTTGTCCATGCCAACCAGAGACCTTAAATCAATCTATTCCCATTTGCCAACATTTGGCATATATCTCTCTAAACTCTTCCGACTGATATACTCTCCCAGATGTTTTTTAAATATTATATTTGTAGCAGCCACCAATGCTTCCTCTGACAGCTCATTCCAAACAAGCACTACTCTCTGCATGAAAAAGTTGTTCCTTAGACCCCCTTTAAATGTTTCCAATCTCACCTTAAACCTCTAGTTCTGGACTCCCCCCCCTCACAAGGGAAAAGACCCTATTTACAACCCTATCCACACCCCTCATGATTTTATAAACCTCTATAAGGTCATCCCTCAGTTTCTGACACTCCAAGCAAAATAGCTTAGCCTGTTCAACCTCTCCTTATAGCTCCAACCCTCCAACCCTGGCAACATCTTTGTAAATCTTTTCTGGACCATTTCAATTTCACAACATCTTTCTTATAGCAGGGAGACCAGAACCGCACAAAGCATTCAAAAAGTGGCCTAACCAATATCCTGTACAGCTGTAACATGACTTCCCCACTCCTATACTCAATGTACTGACCAATAAAGGCAAGCATACCAATTACCTTCTCCACTATCCTATCTACCTACAACTTCACTTTCAAAGACCTATGGACCTGCACTCCACGGTCTTTGTTCAGCAACACTCCCCAGGACCTTACCACTAAGTGTTTGAGTCCTGCTCTGATTTGCCTTTCCAAAATACAGCACCTAACATTTATCTAAATTGAACTCCATCCACCACTCCCCAGCCCATTGGCCCATCTGATCAAGATTCCATTGTACTCTGAGGTAACCTTCTTTGCTATCCACTACACCTCCAAGTTGGGTGTCATCTGCAAACTTACTAACTATACCTCCTAATTGGGAGTTTTATTGGACTAGGATTATAGTAAAAGATAGGTTAGAGAAAAAATTGTGAATAGTGGTTGGCTAATTATTCTCTGTTATACCACCAATGTCAGGCTCATCAGCCTATAGTTCCCTGGCTTTTCCTTACCACCTTTCTTAAATAGTTACACAATGTTAACATACTTCCAGTCTTCTGGCACCTCTCCTGTGAATATTGATGATACAAACATCTCAGCAACAGGCCCAGCAATCACTTCACTGTGATGATGCTGTCACCTTAACAAGGCTATTTTGTCCTTTTTTTAATGAGCGGCTGTAAAGGCAGAGGTGTCATGGAAAGAGCCTAGATTAACAATGCCAGGGCAGCGGCCAGTTCTCCCAGTTCAGGTTTCTCTAGCTTGGTTTAGCTGCGGCAGTCACAAGATGTTGGAGACCAGGAAAGATTGCAAGCTTCAGCAAATACTTCCTGACCGACTTTCTCTCTGAAATCTCTTTGGATGCTGTTCCCTCCTGCCTGTAAGAATCTGCGTTTCAATTTACCATTTTGCGAAGTGCTGTGTTTATGAGATATTACTGGATTGAAACAGTTCCTTTGTTAAGTTGTTGTATAGAGTCAGTTAAGTTTTCTATTAGTTAAGTTACTCTAAATTTTATTTTCTTTTGTTCGTGTTTCAAGTGTAGTATTTAAATAAATTCTGTTTTGCTTAAAGACAAGTGGTTTGACCAACTGCATCACACCTGGCATTTTCACTTCTCATCTGCCTTCAAAATATGAAAAGGTTAGGATCTAGGCTACCTTCATAAAAGACTTTGAGGGGATCTGGCCTCGTCTATTACACATATCTTCCCAAGAATTCTAGGGTACACCTGATCAGGTCCTAGGGATTTATCCACTTTATGCATTTTAAGACATCATGCACCTCCTCTTCTGTAAAATAGACATTTTTAAAGATGTCGTTATTTATTTCCCCATGTCCTCTATCTTCCTTGTCTTTCTCCATAGTAAAATACAAGATAATCAGACGATTAGATAGGGTGGACAGTGAGAGCCTTTTTCCTTGAATGGTGATGGCTAGGACAAGGAGACATAGCTTTAAATTGAGGGGTGATAGATATAAGACAGACGTCAGAGGTAGGTTCTTTACTCAGAGAGTAGTAAGGGTGTGGAATGCCCTGCCTACAACAGTAGTAAAATTTGACAACTTTTAGGGCATCTAAATGGTCATTGGATAAACATATGGATGATAATGGAATAGTGTAGAATAGATGGGTTTTAGGTTGGTTTCACAGGTTGATGTAACATCAAGGGCCAAATGGCCTGTACTGCGCTGTAATGTTCTATGTTCTAAACACTGATGCAAGATACTAATTTAATATCTGCCCCATCTCCTACAGTTCCACAAAAAGGAGGGCTTGCTGATCTTTAAGGAGCCTGATTATCCCCCTAGTTACCCTTTTGTCCTTAATACATTTGTAGAATCCCTTTGGATTCTCCTTATCCCGATTTGCCAAAGCTATCCCACGTCCCTTTTTTGCCCTCCTGATTTCCCTCTTAAGTATACTCCTACTGTCTTTATACTCTTCTAGAGATTCGCTCAATCCCTGCTATCTATATCTGAACAATGCTTCCTTCTTTTTCTTGACCAATGCCTCAATTTCTTTCATCATCCAGCTTTTCCTACACTTACCAGTCTTGCCCTTCATCCTAACAGGAACATACCATCTCTGGACCCCCACTATCTCATTGTTTAAGGCTTCCCATTTACCAACCGACCCTTTACCTGAGAACATCTGCCCCCAATCAACTTTTGAAAGTTCTTGCCTTATACCATCAAAATTGGCCTTTCTCCAATTCAGAACTTTTACTTTTAGTTCTATTCTATCCTTTTCCATCACTATTTTTAAGACTAATAGAATTATGATCACTGAACCTCAGTCCATGTCCTGCATTATTTCCCAAGAATACATCAAGTTTTGCACCTTCTCTAGTCTATTCATCCATATATTGAAATAGAAAATTTTCTTGCACGCCTTAACAAATTTCTCTCCATCCAAGCCCTTAACACTATGGCAGTAAGATCTTCTAGCATAACCACCCTATTATTCTTAAAGATAACTGACATCTCCTTACAAACTTGTTTCTCAATTTTCTGCTGGCTATTACAGGGTCTGTAATACAATCCCAATAAGGTTATCATCCCTTGCTTATTTCTCAGTTCCAAGCAAGTAACTTCTCTGGATGTATTTCCAGGAATATCCTCCTTAACTACAGCTGTAATGTTATCCATAATCAAAAATATGCTCTCCCTCGTCTCTTTCCCCCTTTCTATCCTTCTTACAGCATAAATACCTTGGAACATTAAGCTGCCTGTCCTGTCCATTTCTGAGTCATGTCTCTGTAATTGCTATGATATCCCAGTCCTATGTTCCCAACAATGCCCTGAGTTCATCAGCTTTACCTGTCGGGCCTCCTACATTGAAATAAATGCAATTTAATATATGAGTCTTACTTTGCTCTGTGCTTTATTCCTGTCAGCCTGCCCTGACTGTTTGAGTTGTTCCTTTTCCCAACAGTACCAGTTTCAGATTGATCGTTTACCTCACTATCTCCCTTGGTCTCAACCCCTCCCAACTTTTTGGTTTAAATCCTCCTGAGCAGCTCTAGTAAATCTCCCTGCCAGTATATGAGCCCTCTTCCAATTCAGTTACAATCCGAGCTTCATATGCAAGTCACTTTTACCCTAGAAGAGATTCCAATGATCCAAAAAATATGAACCTTTCTCCCCTACACTAGCTCCGCATCCATGCATTCATCTTTTCTATTCTCCTATTCCTACCCTCACTAGCTAGTGGCACTGGGAATAATCCAGATATTACTACCCTTGAGGACTTCATTTTCAAACTCCCACCTACTTTCCTGCATTCTCTCCTCAGAATTTTGTCCTTTTCTCTTCCTATGTCATTAGTTCCAATGTGTGCAATGACCTCCTGCTCGTCCCTCTCCCCTTTGAGAATATTCTGCGTCTTCTCTGTGATATCCTTGATCCTGGCACTAGGGAGGCAACACACCATTCTCATGTCTGTACGCGCATATTTTGTAGCATTTCGCAACACCTAGTAATTTGTGTGGGTGACAAGATACATATTCTACCCTCATTAAGGGTAGTTGGATATCATGCATCAGTGGCATGCATGATAGTGATTTCATTACCGAAATGTTAATTTGCAGTTGATAGAATTTTAATGGAAGCCAAACTTAACTTCCTGCCATGTAATATAACCATCTGCATACTTTACTCATTGACCTCTATGCTTTGTCTTAACAGTATCTAGGCAACTTAAGAAAATGATAGAGCTTAATTAAATTACAACACAATTTAGTCTGACTTCATGGAAAGCATCAGTCTATATATTAATCTGTAAATGACAAATTTCTGCGTAGTCTATATAAGTGTTACTGGATTTAAAAATGCACAGTTAATCTGGATGCAATGCTTAAGTTCCTAATTTTAGAGTCATATTAGAGGGCATTTTGTAATTAATCTTAGCCCAGGTGTATGGATAATAATTTCATATAATATTTGCTATTTGTCAATGCTTAAAAGTGTATCATATTCCAGCATTGATATCCATCACCTTGACCAGCAAAAAAATTATTGAATAGTATAAATTGATAAAATAGTTTCAATGCAATCACACATTGATTATTTTGTTCAAAATTGAATAGATAGACTTTACTATTTTGAATTACATTGGTATATGCAACTTGAAACTAATTTTGCTTGCACTTACAATTTAGATTTCATTCGGCCCAACGAGTCCACACTGACCTTCCAAAGAGCATCCCAGCAGACCTACCTCCCTATCCTATCCCTGTAACCCTGCATTTCCCATGGTTAACCCACCTAGCCTGCACATTCCTAGACACTACAGGCAATTTAGCATTGCCAATCTGCCTACCCTGCACAGCTTTGGACTGTGGGAGGAAACCAGAGCACCTGGACAAAACTTAAGCACATGGGAAAACATGCAAACATAATACAGACAATTGCCCAAGGGTGGAATTGAACCAAGGTCCCTGGTGCTGTGAGGCAGTCGTGTTAACCACTGAGTCACCATGCCACCCATATACCTTTCCAAATCTCGGATCATGTCATTTAAAGCTACTATGCTAATCTATTTGTGATAAGCTTATTTCAACTTACATAAAGAAGACAACCAGATAATCATTTCGGAAGTATAGATGAGAGTTGTGCGTAGAGTCCCAGTGGAATCCGCCATTGTAGCAGACTCCAAGGAATTTACCAGAAAATTGAAAATCCTGTTAGGCAATTCCCCCATGCCTGAAACCCTCCAAAAGTATCCAGAACCCGATATACCCTACACAAATTGCATCCTACTCATGAGTACCCTAACCTCACTCTTAGCTTACATACTTACACTTGGAAAGAAGATGTCAACGTGGTTGCCTGTGATGCTAGACCCTTAAATTTCAGTGTATGGTAGTGGAAGGGGTGTGGTTTGCTTTCCACGACTGTTGTATTAAGGACCTCGCAGAATGCAAGTCTGGTTCTGTATTTATGAAAGAGCCCTGACTGAAATCTCCTGTCAGAATAGAAATTAAATAGATTTGGGTTATTTTCCTTAGAGCAGAGGAGACTGAGAGGGCACATAGAGTCATAGAGTCATAGAGCAATACATCATGGAAACAGACTCTTTGGTCCAACCAGTCCATGCCAAACATCATCCCAAACTAAACTTATCCCACTCGCCTGCTCCTGGCCCAAACCCCTCCAAACCTTTTCTATTTATGTACTTATTCAAATATCTTTTAAACGTTGTCATTGTACCCATATCCACCATTTCTTCAGGAAGTTTATTCCACACACGAATCAGCCTCTGTGTAAAGGTTTTGCTCGTCATGTCTTTTGTCAAATCTCTCCCCTTTTCCCTTCAAATATATGCCTTCTAGTCTTGAAATCCCCCATCCTAAGGAAAAGACAACTACCATTAACTCTGTCTATAACCCTCATTATTTTATAAACTTATATAAAGTCACCTCTCAACCGCCTATGCTGCAGTGAAAAAAGTCACAGACTATCCAGTCTTTCTTTTTCACACAAACCTTCCATACCCGGCAACATCCTGGTAAATCTCTTCTGAATTGTCTCCAGCTTAATACTACCATTCCTATAACTGGGTGACCTGAACTGAACACAGTATTCCAAAAAATAAAAAACTATAAGGAATAGACAGGAAGCAACTTTACTCTTGATGAAGAGATCAATGACTAGAGAGTATAAGTGTAAAGTTTACCAGAGATGTGCGGAAACCTTCTTCACCCTAAAGCTGATGAGAATCTAGAACTCGCTGCCTGTAAAAGATGAAGTCCTCATGAAGTTTAGCGAAATTGTCACATGTACTCACATGAGTACAGTGAAAAGTTTACAAGTTGTCACCTTAGGTACCTAGGTACAGATTCTTAAATACAAATTCTCAGGATAAAAACATTAGAAACTTAAAGAAATAAAATAGAGAAATAAGATTCAGAATAACAGTCCTTCCAACCCAGACTGTACTGGGTTTCACCTTGAGGCTGGGAGTGTCGGTGCAAGTCCATGCTGAGGCAGAGAGTTCGAGTCCATGCTGAAGCCAAGAGTTTGAGTCCACATTGACGCTGGGGGTTCAAGTCCACTCTGAGACTGGGAGTACGAATCCACTCTGAGGCTGGGAGTTCTAGTCCACGCTGAGGCCAGAAGTTTGAGTCCACCCTGAGGTAAGGAGTTCAAGTCCACTCTGAGGCTGGGAGTTCGAGTCCACACTGAGACCAAGAGTTCGAGTCCACACTGAGACCGAGAGTTCAAGTCCACGCTGAGACTGAGAGTTTGAGTCCTCACTGAAGCCAGGAGTTCGAGTCCATGCTACGGAAGGAGGTTTGAGTCCAAGCTGAGGCCGCGAGTTCAAGTCCACACTGAGATAAGGAGTTCGACTCTATGCTGCGGCTGGGAGTTCGAGTTTACACTGAGACCAGGAGCTTGAGTCCACGCTGTGGCCAGAGGTTTGAGTTCACACCAAGGCGGGAGTTCAAGTTTACTCTGAGGCCAGGAGTTTGAGTTCATTCTGAGGCCAGAAGTCCACACTGGTGTTCTCCCCTTCCAATGCTGCCCTAAGGTTGGAGGTAAAAAGAAATACCAAAACACAGCATGCAAAAAGAGAGAGTGATAAAGAAAAGAAATTGATGGAGGGGACGAGCTCCAGCTCAGGAGTCCTACTCCATTGTCACCTTGAGACATCTTAAGAGGCATTTAGATGTGCACATGGGATGCCAATACATACAAGGCTAGAAGTGCCAGAAAATGGGAGTAGAATAGTTAGGAGATTGTTTTTGAAGGACACAGGTGTGCTGGGCTGAAGAGCCTTTTTCAGTGAAATGGATCTCTATCACCCAATGAAATACTGACTTTGTATTTGCATAAAAAGAAGTGCAAATACCATACCTCAGAAAATCTCTCACTATATTTTTAAACCATACATCTTTCTACAAAAAGGTTTATATTTGTTTTGTCCAGGATGCATATTAATTTTGCGTTTTGAATAATTTGGTCTCATACCAACAATAAGAAATAGAACACAATGCAACAAAACAAATGAGTTGATGGGAGGCTTGTGTGTCAAATGCTAAATAAGATGAGTGCTATTAAAATCATACAAAAAAGTTAATGTCGATGCTTCTACCCCTCACCTCCCTCCCATGCACAACTCATATACTTGGCCTTACTACAGAAAAAAACTATTCAAAAAAGTCTAACATAAAACCAAACATTAAGAAATCAAGAGTCAAAGTTTGGAGCCAATGCTTTGAGAGACTACAAAGAAAAATAACGTACTATTCAATTTAAAATATATATATATCTTTTTACAGAAACAGTCAAAATCTGCTTCTGCTCTGATGACCAAGGTTATGTTACATTTTGTAAGCTGACAGCACTCACAAGAAGAATCAAATGGATTAAATTCCATTAAATTAAATTTCAAAATGCTGTATGTCCAAACTATCCAATGAAAGCAATTTAATAAATGGTGGACTCCTTCCAGATTAACCAATTTAATTTTCCTTTCAGATCAGACAAGAAGCTTGCTAAAAGGGGGTAAGATTTCATTTATTCGTTTAATTTATTATTGGCACAAGTACCGAGATACAATGAAAAATATTGTATTGCATGCTAACCAGACCAGTGGGCGGCATGGTGGCTCAGTGGTTAGTGTTGCTGTCTCACAGCACCAGTGACCCAAGTTTGATTCCACCCTGTCTGTGTGGAATTTTTACTTTCTCCTTGTGACTGCATGGGTTTCCTCTGGGTGCTCGGGTTTCCTCCCACAGTCCAAAGACGTACAGTTAGGTGAACTGACCGTGCTAAATTGCCAATTGTGTTCAAGGATATGTAGGTTAAGTGAGTGGGAAATGTGGGGCTACGGGGGTGGTGTGGTGGGAGAGGGGTGGCGGTGCAGTGTTGGGTGAGATGCTGTTTGGAGGGTCAGTGTGAACTTGATAGGCCAAATGGCCTGCTTCCACACTTGTAGGGAGTCTATGAACTCATACCTTACGTATGTAACTCAGGTTATTAGCACAGAATGCAAAATATAGTGTTACAGCTTCAGAGAAAGTGCAGAGAAAGATCAATAGTATTACATGAGAGGTCTGCTCATAAGTCTGATAACAGTTGGGAAGAAGCTGTTCTTAAATCTGTTGGTAAGAATCACAAACAAGTACTTCTAGTTAGGTTTCATAAAAATGAAAAGACATTGCCACTTATAAAAGCAAAAGCATAGCAATGGCTTTAAAACTTTAGATGTGGTAGGACACTATCCACAAAGAATCGAAGGCATTTCTCCCCCTTAGAGACAGACAATGGATATATATTATATTTATATACAAAGTTGAGGGCCATCACACTGCAGGTTTGAGCTAAAGTAAGGAGGCAGATTTCTATTAAGTACTGCAGCTGGTGTGGGAATTGAACGCTCACCGTTGGTACAATTTTCTTGTCAACTGAGCTAATTAACCTACTTGGCTGTAAATATGAATATACTAAAAAAAAACTGTCATTGCTGGTGGATCTAAAATGCTTTTACAAAAACAGTACTGTGAAGTCATAAAGTTTGTGCATCACATATTTCTTTCTGTCACTGCCAAGACATCTCACTCCCACTCACAAAACAAAGGAAGTTTGAAATATAACCAAAATGTTCGATCTTTGTTCTAGTGGCAGTTGATAATCCCTTACTCTTATGATTCAGGTTTCTATAGGCAACAAAAACATGAGATCCCAAAGACAAATCCATATTTCCAATAAAATATTTTCTGACACAAGTCTTTGTGCAAAACAAACCTGGAAAATATTTGTTAGCTGGTGTGTCTATTGTCATGCCAAATACTTTAAGACAGAGCATAAGTAGTTGTCTATGTGGACCTCAGCAAAGCAATTGACAAGCTTCCACATGGTAGACTGGTTAGTAAGGCTCAAAACATGTGCTGCTGGAAAAGCACAGCCTGTCAGGCAGCACCCAAGGAACAGGAAAGTCGATCTTTCGAGCATAAACTCTTCATCCAGTATCACATGTTTTGACTCTGATCTCCAGTATCTGCAGTCCTCACTTTCTCCTGATTAGTAAGGTTAGAACATATGGGATCTGGGGGAGCTAGCCAATTGGATGCCAAATTCCGTAGGAATCGATGTTGGGTCCACTGCTTTCATCAATGATTTGAATATAAATATAGGATGTACAGTTAGAAAATTTGCAGGTGACACCAAGATGGAGTGGACAGTGAACAAGATTATCTCTGACTAGAACAGGACATTGATGAGATGGACCAATGGCCCAAGAAATGGCAGATGCAATTTGATTTAGATAAATGTGAGGTTTGCATTTTGATAAGGCAAACCAGGCCAGGACTTATAGAGTTAATGGTAGGGCCTTGAGAACAAAGAGACCTGGGGTTCATACTTCCTTGAAAGTGGAGTCGCAGGTAAACAAGGTGGTGAAGAAAATGTTTGGCATGTTTGCTTTCATAGGTCATAATATTGAATACAGGAGTTTGGATGCTATGTTCGGGTTGTACAGGATTTTTGTGAGACCATTGTTGAAATACTGCATACAATTCTGGTCACCCTTCTATAGGAAAAATATTGATAAACTTGAGAAGGTGCAGAAAAGATTGACAGCATGTTGCCGGGACTGGAGGGCTTGAGTTATAGGGAGAGGCTGAATAGGCTGGGGGTTTTTTTCCCTGGATCTTCGGAGAGTGAGGGGTGACCTTATAAAGGTTTATAAAATCATGAGGCACATGGATACAGTGAATAGCTAAGGTTTTTTTCTCTAGACTGGGGAGTCCAAAACTAGAGGGTGTAGGTTTAAGGTGAGAGGGGAAAGATTTACAAAGGATTTAAGGGGCAAGTTTTTACCCTTAGAAGGTGTTGCATGTCTGGAACAAACTGCCAGAGGAAGAGTTGGAGGTGGCACAATTACAACACCTAAAAGGATATATGAATAGAAAGGATTTAGAGGAATATAGGCCAAATGATGGCAAATATGACCAGGTCAGTTTGGGATGTCTGGTTGGCGCAGATGAATTGGACAGGAGGGTCTGTTTCTATGCTGTATGGCTCTATGGCTGATCATCCAACTCAGTACCTTATTGAAGGGTCACTGGACCTGAAATGTTAACTTTGATTTCTCTCCACGGATGCTGCCTGATCTGCTTAGATTTTCTGAAAATTTCTGTTTTTTGTTTCAGTATCCTATTCCTGCTTTCTTCTTATAGACTTTGATCCCTTTAGACCTCAGAAGTACATGCTTCCTGTGACAGAGAATTACACAAGCTCACCACTATCTGGGTGAAGAAATGTTGCCTCATCTTACTCCTAAATGGCATGTCCCATATTCCTCAGCAGTGATCCCCAGTTCTGAACTGCTTCATAATTGGGAATGCCTTCATAATGTGAAAAATATTAAAATGTATTTAAAACATTTGTCAGAAGTAGAATTTGCAATTGAAAAGAATCTTTCTAGGATTCATTTGGGTGTTTTACCCACATATTGCTGCAGTGTTGTTATGGTCAGGTCAAAATACGAAATAGTCAATATAACGACAATATCTGCTTCTTTCTCCATTGAATCTTTGAAAGATAGTGTCACCATTAGGAATAACTATCAAAAGCTTGGGGCTTACCATAGACCAGAAGCTGAACTGGACAAGCCATACAGATATTACATGTAGAGGAGGAGGTCAAAAGTTGAGAATTCTGCAGTAGGTAACTCACCTTCTATCTACCCAGTATCTGCCTATCATTTACAAGACACAAGTCATGAAATGAAATGGAATACTTCCCACTTTGCCTGGATTTGCACACTTCCAACAACACTCAACACCAACCAAGACAAAACAGCCTAAATGATTGGTACCCTAGAGACCAACTTTAATAGATCCCCCCTCCAGCCTCTCCACTATGCATAGTGGCAGCAGTACATAACATCTACAAGATGCACTGCAGCAACTCATCACGACTCCTTTTCCCCATAACCTTTTACCTCCTCAGAAGACAACGACAGCAAATGCATCAAAGCACCAAGTTCCCCTCCAAGGCACTCACCATTCTGACACAGAATTATATTTCTGTTCCTTCGCTACAGCTGAGTTGAAATCCCAAAATTCCCATTCTAACAATACCAGCACCCTAAAATATTGCCACAGTTTTAAAAAGGTAGCTCAATACCCCATTCTCAAAGGCAATTAGTGATGAGAAATAAAAACTGATCTAGCCAGCAAGGGCCACATCCAATGAATAAATGAAAAATTGTATGCTTCAGCATAATTTTATTTAATTTAAACAATGAACAACAACTATTCTACCATTGCTATCATCAAATTATGTTGTCCAAACCACTGGTGGATAGTGAATTGGGTGGTTTGCTGCCACCAATCTTCCTTTCTATGCAGAATCTAAAGGCCTATCTAATTATCAGGGATAGAGGATAGAAGACTAAAAAGTCTTAACAAGAAACAGCACTGGTTTACATAACAAAGTATCGTTTTATTGCATTATAGTATTAGATATAACTGAAATAACTAGTTAAGATAATTATGACTATCAGAAGCTTGTATGTCACATCTGTCTCTGTCAAGACCTTGTGTAATATAATCTGTTTCTCCACCCCAAAACTGGGTGACATCAGATTTGGAGGAGCCAATCCAACTTCAACATTAACTCCTTCTGAATCATTACCTTATACAAGAGGAATCTCCCTGACATAAACACAAAAGTTGACCTCCTATGGTATTGAACAAGTGCTTAGAACCACAACAATTTACACTGCAGGTGAAAACCAGCCCAATATCTCCATGTTGGCCTTTTTTGCTAGAACCAATCAAAACTAAAAACTAGTTATAAGTTGTTTCTTTTCAACCTCTTGATACATGTTGATAAAAACGATAGAATGTAACCCAGTTTCCACATGAGATTCCATAGCGAGTGGTTATATTTATGGACAGAGATATAGCATTGTCGAAAAGTGTGGCACTGGAAAAGCACAGCAGGTCAGGCAGCATCTGAGGAGCAGGAGAGTTGATGTTTCAGGCTAAAGCCCATCATCAGGAATGTAATTGAAACATTGACTCTCCTCCTCTTCAGATGTTGGCTGACCTGCTGTGCTTTTTCCAGCGCCATACTTTCCAACTCTGACTCTCCAGCATCTGCAGTCCACACTTTCTCCTAGATATAAATCATTGTTGAAATATTTATAAATTAGTATTTTGCTGAGGGATGTAATATTATTCTGATAGGATGATGCAGCTACTTAAAGATTTTAATTTTATGAATGCGTTGAAGGAATTACAACAGTACAGAAATGGTAAGAAATGTGTTTACTTTACAATGTGCTAAGATTAGTGATTAATGAGTAGGTCAATTTGAAGTGGTTGACATTACTCTTAGTTGAAAAGCTATTCAGTTTCAGATCACAATTACTATTTAAGTAAATCCTCTTGCACTTCAGTTAATCTCCCTTCTTATCAGAACAAAACCCTCAGTTTTACATTAACTCTTCATCTTGCAAAAATGTCTGGGGTTGTGGTTCTGTTTGCCGAGCTGGGAATTTATGTTGCAGCTCGGTGAACAGAACCACAACAACGAGCACCCGAGCTACAAATCTTCTCACAAACTTTGAATGTTTAGGAGTTTATAAATATAATTAATTCCAGTTTGCTTCAAAACCATGCTGTAGAAATTCAAAAATAAAATATCTTAAAAACAAAATCAATCAATTTTAAGGGTAAACTTGATGATTGCGATATAAACTGTATGATCAGTGCAGATTTTTACTATCAGTTATTTTAAATTTAAGTTAGCGACATATGAGCTGACTGTGTGCCTGAGGTCAATTAGTAACTTGCAAGCATTCCTGTCACCATCGTGATTTCTTTTTAAGATAGTTTCTGAGAGCTATTTTTACAGTATGAATGGATTTTTGTTACAAAGTAGCGAAGTAAAACATAATGCTTTGATATCTGTTAGAAATTTCTCGACATTTGTTATAAGTTTAGGAAAAACACCAAGAGCTTAGAGGGTGAGATTTATTTTTGGGTTACTTAGGTTTGGACAGTTCTGTGAAGTCTTTGGATGAAGGGAGTTGTATAGAGCAGTGTTCCTAAGAAGGAGAAAATATTGCATAGATTACCTTAAAGCAAGGAGTTGTGATAGTCCCCAATGAGATGCAATTGGATAAAATCTTAAAACGGTTACTTGAAGCGGTTACTTGAAGCTTTATGCTCAGATAGATGATGTCTCCAGAAGGAAACTATCAGCATTTACAGTCTAGGAGTTAAAGTCACAGTAACCTAAAGCCTGTTGAAGTTATGAAAAATACTTTGAGACTTTCCCTGACTCCAATGACTCCTGAAAGGTCACCACCAATGCCTCTACAATCTCCTCAGCTCTGTCGTTCAGAAGTCTGGGGTGTAGTACATCTAGTCTGGGTGATTTATCCACCTTGAGACCTTTCAGCATCCCCTACACATTCTCCCCAGTGATGGTCACTGCACATACCTCTGCTCTCTGACTCCCTTGAAGTTCTGATATGCAACTATTGTCTTCCATTAACCCACCTTCCGATCCTATTGGGCTCAAGGATAATTGATTCTAAGTGATTAATTTACAAGCCAAATTGACTTCTTACTATTTATGGCTGAGGTTCCTGTGTTTGCCCATTCATCACATTCCCCGAATGAAGGACAGTGTTCCAAAAACCAGCAGTTGGCCATGCAGTTTCCTGTGTGACCCTCCAAGCACACCCATTATCCTGCCCAGTCTACCTGACCCCAATAAGTTAGGCTTTCCTAATTCAAGCAAATTCAACAAAATATTACTGACTATGTAGGTGCATTTGAGAGGGGAGAATAATTAATCAGGTTGGCTTGCATGCAGGACAATATTAAACAAAGACGTATATACTACAAAAATATATACTTTCTCCTACTCTATAAACTCAGTATAGAACACTTAACACTTCCCCTTGCCAGAAAGTACTGAGCAAGTAATGGCAAGGTGATGGAAACACATCTGGTCAGTTATCCATTCCCATCTCTCACTTTTCCAGGTGGTTTTCAATGCAAATCATAAATTCTGGAGCATAAATGAAGTGACAGCTTAATTCATGTGCTTAGCACCTTGCACGTCAACTCAGAGTTTCACACTCATAATATTCATGCTGGGGATTGCTATTTGCAGACAAGGCAACATCTGCCCTCAACAACTATGTCTTTCAGTTCTAAGTTGCTGCAGGGTAAATCTGCAGCATCAGTCAATCAGCTGGACACAGATAAATCAAGACAGCCTTTGATTCGTTGCTCGCCAGAGCAAACATCATATTTCATTTTACTTGATCATAGAACCCATTACTGGCATCTTGAAATTGCACTTCAAATATCAGGAGAGATATTATAGAACACTTCCACCTTGATCTCCAAAATTATTAAAGGGCAGCATCCAAGGAACAGGAAATTCGACGTTTCGGGCCAGAGCCCTTCATCAGGCTCTGGCCCGAAACGTTGAATTTCCTGTTCCTTGGATGCTGCCTAACCTGCTGTGCTTTAACCAGCAACACATTTTCAGCTCTGATCTCCAGCATCTGCAGACCTCACTTTTTACTCCAAAATTATTAGTCAGCTTCAAGCTCCAAAGTTTCACCATCAAAAGAAGTCTAGCCATGGAAGAAGTGGAGAATGATGCCCACCTGCAGGCAATATATTGAATGACATTGACAAGAAATACGGAACTCCTTTCCAATCAGGAAAAATATTATGGCCAGTTATTATTACTACAGCTGAGTCATGTGATTTATTGCACTGCTAAAGCTTCTGACCCAAAGAGGGCCATTGCCTCCCACATGCCTGTCTGCTGCTCCTCCTCTTCTCTGTGCATGTGGATTAAGTCTTTGTTTGCTGACACCATAGGGTCCTCTTCTTCTGGGGCTGAGCAGGAGCCTGGTCTCTGACAATCGTCCAGGTGCCAGCAGCCTGGGCAATTTCCTCCTTAGCCAGCTGCAGAGCTGTTGCAATGAGGTATTCACCAGCTTATGTTCTTTTCTGTATGCTTAAGATTGCCTCAGAGATGTCAGTATCTGAGCTGTTGGGGAATGCAAGAGGGAATCTTGATGATGCTTCTTCTGAGGTCTCAGTAATCCAGTCCTTAGAGTTTCAGGATTGTACTTCTAGGGGTGCCAGGCTTTGTTCTGCAGATGTCATAGAGACACTGATAATACCAGCAAGTCGCATTGAGAGGGATGGGTTGTGTCCAGTGGATGGGAAGTGGTGTGCAATGATAGACACTGACAGTGCAGTTATGGAAGAGTGGCAGTAACATACAGATTGATGTATATACGGTGGGACATAAATGCTTTTACATCCCATTAGGACCAGTCCTGGTCTTCTCCTACACTTGGGCTCATTTTGCCAGTACCAAAAACAGGGAGAATAAGTAAGATAACAGCGGATTCCACATACGATAATTTTTTTGTGTATGGGAAGAGTTGGTGAAATGTTTGGAGGGACTGAGAGTTAGTGGTGTGGGAGGTTTTGTGGGATCATGTTAGGTAAATAATGATACAAGCTTGCTAAGATACAGCTAGAAAGCCCATTAACCTTCACAGAGAATAACCCACTGAGGAATTCAACACAACTCCAACAGAGTTATAAAAACATAAGGTTCAGCCCTCAGTTCTTGAAAATCACCTTGCCTGCAAATTAACCAAAGCTAGTACTGAGCCAATCTTGTATCTGAACACTTGAATGTTTTTTGAATGATGTGCAAATGAATTAAATGTTTCTGTGTGACACAAACTTCAAAAACTGGGCGTTATATCAACCAGTAGAGCCATGTGAAAAAATAATGGCATGAATTCTATTGCTTTTTAAGCCAGCTGGGTAAGCCTGCATGAGCAGTCTTGTAATGTTCCAGCATATAATGGACATGCTATCAATATTTTATGTTTCAAATACTGAACAGAGCCTGCAAAAGATGGTCCCGGATGTCCCTGGACTTCTTTTGTGGGTTGAAGCAACATAATTATCACACAAGAGAGCAAAAGGAACATTCCAGACTATTGTTTCATCAATGCTTTTTTGTAGAACTAACTCAAAGGCAATGTTGAATTGAATGGACTATTATCCACAATGGCATTACAAACGCACCCTCAAAATGTCAAATTATAGATCACACTTCGGTTGGAAAAAGGACTTTGCATTTATGACAGTCACGTGTTGAGAAAGCCATTTTCTTGACTGGATTATAAGAATAACAAGAAGCTGTTCTGCAGATAGAGTTCTAAGAAAAGCCATCACATCAGCTGCAAATCATGCTCACAATCCAGATCATAAACAGCACCACCTTGAAAGGGAGAAATCTTAAACAGTATTCTCTAACATCATGTTCACCTGAGAACCAGTCTCTGAGATATTCAAATATTTTCACATCTGACTGAGATTAATTTGTTTCTCCAGACTTTTACCTCCAACTGCAAAGTTTTACCTTCATCTAAGAAACTACAGGTCTGTCACAACAGAGACTGAGATAGTTTTAAGTTGTAACCATATAGTTTTATATTCATCTATATCTAATCTTTGTGTGGATGCAAGTAAGATATTCACCTGAAACTTCTGATATAGGATGGAGTCCTTATTTCCAACCCAGATCAGACTAACAATTGCCCTCTTATCTTTGGTATAGTTTTACAAACAAACTTCCAGGCAAGGAGATTTCCCAGCCGAAGAAGCATTGACAAGTCCAGTATCTGTGCAGGCAATGGCAGATTGAATTGGCACTAAAACATTATCTCATTTTCAGCGGTAAGTGTCGTGTTCTGTGGTATAAGGATCCTGCAGTTTCTTTGACAGATATGGAGAGAAGATAAATGTGTAAACATGTGAAGTAAATTAAGTACAAGAGTGGCATATGGATGTACGTGTCGGCGAGTGGGTGTCAGATGAGGAATCGGAGTAAACATATCCATGGAGTCCAGTTAGGATGTTTGTGTTAGCTATAGATGTGTCACACAAAAGGCAGATGCTGAGTCTGAAAGTTGGTGAGAAAGGGAGTCAGTGAGGGTTGAAAGTTAGATCAGTGAATCAAGAAGGATGGGATCCATGGGGGTGGTCAGCTTGGGGGTGTTAAGCCTGGGAGGGGTGTCCACGGGTAGAAATTGGTGAGGCCAGAGTTGCAGAGGGAGTCAGAGATCTGTGAGGTCTGAAGTAGTCAAAGGTTGGGGGGGGTGGGTGTGGCGGTTGGATCCAAAGGGTCAGTGGGGAGTCAGAAGGCAGTCATCGATCAGATCGTGGTAGAAATGGATTGGTGGTGTCAGGTGTCTAAAACAGGTTGACAGAGTAGTCATAGGCTCAATAGCAAATCAAAAGGTTCAGTTTTATAGTTAGCTAGGAGTTAGATTTGGTTTTATTTCCATTAGTTTTTCCTACTTTAACTCTAGCTCAGATGGTTAAAGACACTGGTTAATTGGACATTGGAAATTTAACTTCCCTGGCAATCCCGTACAATTTTCTTATAGTCTCAGCATGAAACTCCTATCCATACTGCTGCAATGATTATCTTCCCATCAGAAGATCTGGATCAATGAGTTTAAACATCTGGGGCAAGTACGTGCTAATTGATAACATTCTTTATTTTAAAAGCTTGCTTGAATGATGTAATCAGAACACTTTGAAGGTAAAAAAGTTCACACCACTTGCACACAAACATACTGATTTCAGGCAGTAAGAAGGAGTTTCTAAATTCTGAGAATGAAAGCCTCTTGGAAGATGGTTCATTGGGCGGCACAGTGGCACAGTGGTTAGCACTGCTGCCTCACAGCGCCTGAGACCCGGGTTCAATTCCCGACTCAGGCGACTGTCTGTGTGGAGTTTGCACGTTCTCCCCTTGTCTGCGTGGGTTTCCTCCGGGTGCTCCGGTTTCCTCCCACAGTCCAAAGATGTGCAGGTCAGGTGAATTGGCCATGCTAAATTGCCCATAGTGTTAGGTAAGGGGTAAATGTAGGGGTATGGGTGGGTTGCGCTTCGGCGGGTCGGTGTGGACTTGTTGGGCCGAAGGGCCTGTTTCCACTCTGTAAGTAATCTAATCTAATCAGAGGAGACTCGGTGCTCTCCACATCTCCTGCAGAGCAATGAGCTACCATCTCCAGTGGCACAATGGATCTGATATCTTTGCACGCTGAATCTAATAATGTCAATATTTTTCCTCTTCCTTCAATGATTAGCTTTTATAGTCAAAGACCAGTCAACTAAAACATGTGTGATTAAACCTGATCGAGGCAGCACAACCCATTTGTCTGGCTTTTGCGTCATGAATTGTAATAAAAACATTAAAAATTTCAAAAACAAGTAACAGTTACAGCCAATTTAAGCTGGTTCTAATAAGTGGAAAAATGTTCGCTGAAAGCAAGTAGCAAATAGTGAGATTTGAATTGTTTAGTTCACTGTGAGTAGTCATTTGTCTGGTCTCAGCAAACAGGAATTAATGACATGAAACCTCACGCTGAGCTGCATAAAAATGAGCTATTACATTTTACACCTTTCAATTGAGAGAAATGAAAGGGTTCATCCACTTTTCATGCTCCAGTTAAAATAGTTGGAAATCCATTGTTGTAGGGATAAATATAAATAGAGTCTCATTTAATTTATTCTTAAATAGAAATTGAATGATGCGCAAGCTTATCTTTACATTTCATTTAATTCCATGGCATCCTTACCATTACATACATTTGTATACAGCTAGTCAGTTTGTAGCTGAGATTCATTTTTGTACACACAAATATAAAAGCACAAACTCATTGAGTTAGTTCAATAATTAATCATTCATAGGCAGAAAAATCATTTTATTTGGTAATTTTCACTTTACTTATCCTCCCCACCCTAATCTGATCCATTTTTATATCACAGTTCATTTTGTGTGTCATTTTGAACAAATATAATGAACTGAAATTTACTAGAAATCAGCTAATGTCAATTTTTGTCCAGTTTCATGGAGGGCTTCTCTCCGTGAGGTCATGTGAGCATCCCAAACTCGTTTCATTGCCTAAACGCCATTTCCCTATGGCATGGTCTGCATAATATTCTGCCACTCACTACATGCAGAACTATTGGTCACAGCCAGGACCTTAAGGGATTTCTGTCATCACAGGGTTGCGGCAGTCACTGCCCAAGTTGGATGCCCGGAGATGTTGGTGTCTAGTGTCTGAGGTGCAGGCCCAAAGAAGCAAGCAGCAGGAATTGCCAGGCTGCAACTTTGGCTTTCATCTCATCAATTGTAGCCTTCCAGTTTCTATCTAGAATAGGAAACTGCATAGCAATGAGGTGAAATGAGATGTTAATGTATGCTAATGCATGCAAATGGGCGTCTTACTGCTCATTAGTGAGAGTCCCGACTTATCATTCCACACATGTTTGGAAAATTGGATTTTTTGCTCCCAGTGTCAGGAATCTCCTTACTGTTGATCTCACGGCAATTTCCAAACTTTCTCACCAATGCCATGCCATTAAATGGCTGGGAAGATTCCATCCTATAAATTCAGAATGCTCAAGCAGTGTGACAAAGAACTTCTAGACTTTGAATTGAACAAGAATTAGAGATTTAGACAGGACACTTTATCCGAGTATGCACAGCAACCAGCAAACCTGGTGAGCTCGAAGCAGAAGCCTTGCAAATTAAGCACTAGGATTTTCTTTCGAGAACTGGGGTACCAGGATAAATCCCGACTGCTTCAAAGTCATTTCTGTCATTCTACACAAATTGTTTGATTGCTGACATTTTGAGTTCAGACTGCCTAATCTTCACAGGCTGAAAACTGTCAAAATGCCTCGGAAATCCATTTCAGATGACCAATGAAATGTAAATAGAACAGGCCTCTCACTCCCAACGGCGACAAAGGTCACACTGTTAAAGCAACCAGCCAGTACACTGTGGGCAAATGCCTTTTTTCAAACATACCTCAATTCATAATTTAAAAACTCAGAAGTTACAAGCATTATTCTTTCTAGCTATATATTACAAAAGTTATCCAGTGTCAGCAGTCAACAATTAAAACATCAACTGTGTGATGATTCTAGTCTGCCAAAATTCATTGGTATTGGCCAATACACTGACCATATAATTTTTAAATTAATTAGGTAGTATAAAGGTATACATGAATGTTGTCATTAGCTGTTTGTCTCGTGTTTGCTTGTACCTAAAGTATTATTCTTATCTGAGGAATGTTGTACATTTAATGAGTGCTGTTGTCATCGTAACTGTTGTTGCTGATGTCTTTGTGTTATTGGGAATGGTCAGTCTGTGGGATTGTTGGTTATTTGATGCATTGAATGGATGATGAGATACCATCTTCCTGATTAGCTGCCTTCGGTGAGGGACACCTTTTCTAGTTGTATGTATGTTCTGTAGTTGCAACTGTATACTTGATACTTCATATTCATTGCATACAATCTATTTGGCAACTAATGTATTCAGCTCCCAAGTTGCCATGTGGCCTGACGTTTTGAGAATTTGCTTTCTGACAAGTTTTCCAATGCATAGCCTTGGCAATAATTTAGCAGTTCCATCAGAATGAAATTAAGCTTTATTTCATTTCACCTTGATTTTGTCACACATGCTTGTCACTACTTCTGGCATTAAGTGTTTTTTTACACAATTGGGAGTGGCATTTGAGTGTAGTGTGACATTAGTCTACAGATTGGACTATTTCAGCTAGGATTACTGTGTACACATTGTGTGGGATTTGTTCATATTTGTTATGATTGCCTTCCTGGCCTTCACTGCTCCTCAGCCTTTCCACTTGACTGGGGAAAAGTGCAGGAGATGACACATAGTGTTTAGATTAGATTTGATTAGATTCCCTACAGTATGGAAACAGGTCCTTCAACCCAACACGTCCAAACAACGCTCCGAAGAGTAACCCACCCAGACCCATTCCCATTCCCCTATCCTATATTTACTCCTGACTAATGCACCTAACATTACGGGCAATTTAGCATGGCTGATTCCCCTGACCTGCATATCTTTAGACTGTGGGAGGAAACCAGAGTACCTGGAGGAAACCCACGCAGACATGGGGAGAACATGCAAACTCCACACAGACAGTCACTCAAGGCTGTAATCAAACCCGGGTCCCTGCTGCTGTAAGGCAGCAGCGCTAACCACTGAGCCACCGTACCACCCCTTAACAGGCAATTTTTCCCAATAAGTCCACACGGACCCTCTGAAGAGTAATCCACACTGATCCATTCCCCTACCCTATATTTACCCCTGACTAATGCACATAGCACAATGGGCACTTTAGCATGGCCAATTTACCTGACCCTACACATCTTTAGATTGTGGGAGAAATCCTTCACAGACACGGGGAGAATGTACAATCTCCACACAGACAGTCGCCCGAGGCTGGAATCGAACCCGGGTTGCTGGCGCTGTGAGGCAGCAGTGCTAACCACTGAGCCACTGTGCCAAATACATATCGTAGAACCCCTACAGTGTGGAAACAGGCCCTTCAGCCCCAACAAGTCCACACCGACCCTCCGAAGAGTATCCCACCCAAACCCATTCCCCTACCCTATTACTTGACAAATACACCTAACCTACATATCCCTGAACATTAATTTCCCAATTGCTTGTGAAACACCTGAATTCTCTACTCATGATTTGAAAACCATTGTCACTCGACACAAAATTGTGCAGTCACAAACACTAAAGTGTGCCTTCAAGCTTTTTATAATCTTACTGGCAGTCAATGACAACAGCTGATCTAAGTCCCAATAGTCTGAATAGTAGTTGAAGTTGTCAAGTTCCTGCGAGAGTGAAGAAACCAGCTCCAAGAACTATCCATAATCTGGGATGTCATGCACCATAAGCAGCTCTGTAAGTTATTTGGCCTGGAATTTGTTACAAACACAGAACTGGCTGATGTCATCCTGGATTTAATTCCTTATATTTGGCTAGTAAAGTACTTCTTTGCCATCTTCAGACTAGACTCAGTTCATTGATGGCATGCATGGATGCACCTCAGCATTTTTTTCTCATCTTCGCATAGAATCATAGAATCCCCACAGTGTGGAGGCAGATCATTTAGCCCAGCAAGTCTACCCCTATCCCCCCCCCATCCTATAATCCATATTTCAGATGGCTAATCCAACCAGCCAAAAACACCTCTCGACACAACGGACAATTTAGCATGGCCAATCCACCTAACCTGCCCATCTTTGGACTGTACTAGTAAACCAGAGCAAACCTACACAGACACCCAGAGAATGTGCAAACTCCACACAGAGAGTCACCTGAGGTTGGAATCGAACCTGGGTCTCTGGCACTACAAGACAGCTGTGCTAACCACTGAGCCACTATGCCATCCCAAGTACTGTCTCATTGGCATAAAACTGCAAAGTGACTTCTATATTGACAATTCAGCAGTACATCAGAACTAATTTTTCATCACTAGTTGTTTGATTCTCATGCTTTTTGTTCTGCCCCCAAGGACTGCACAACTCTAACAGCAAACTTGCTAATAAAATTGGTAGGAGTTTTACTTTCTTGATTAATTTCTTCTTCTCCTGCTGTTCTCTGTTGTCTTTCAGGCTGAACTTGAGAGCAGCTGGAACTCTCATTGGTGAATGCTGAAGTTGTCTCACACTCTCAATTAATTTTGAGATGATATTCAGCAGGAAGATTTCGAAGACCTATACAAAATCTTTGTCATGTTCATGGATCTGATGAACTATAAATGGCTTAATGGCCTGCGATGTATGCTGCAAATTTCTTCTGGCACATGTAAGATGCAAGTTTATATTTTATAGTTACTTCAGCTGAGATGGGTGGACTTAGTGTGTAATGAGATGAATGATTAACATCTACTATTTGGAAATCCACACCTTCGTTTTTTACATTGCATTATTTTCGCAGCTGCAGTTGTCCTTTTGGGATGAATATCACTCCATTATATACCCTGAACTTCATCTTCAAAGGCTTCATTTTGAGTCACCATCTTGAGCCACTTCTCACAAATCTGAGAAGGTCATGACATTACACAAAGCACTGATAGCTTGCTGACACTTCATGTTCATTCAAAGTTTTCATTCACCAGATATCATTCTAGCAGTCACAAGCTGTTTACCACCTTTGGACTTTATGATGCCAACATGTTGCATGATACAAAGTTATTTATCAGTATGATCAACAGACATTGCTTCTTTCTAGCTAAACTGCTTGTGCAAAGTGAAACAACATCCTATAGTTAGAGTACTACTTTCCCCTTGCTGAACATCCTCTCTTTTTTTCCCCTGTGTGTAATAACCACTGTTATATCTATGTCTTGCTTTCTGGTCTTGATCTTTCTGCCAGCACTTCTGCAAATATTTGTTATATTTCTCCAGTATATTGTTCTCAATCAGTCTGTACTGTCACTCAGTAAAAGCCTTATTCTCCCACTAACATGCTTCAGCTGATAATTAACAACTTCAACGTTTCTGTACACATCAATGACTTTCTGAAAAGAAACTTTCCCCTTTCTCAGCTTACAATGGGATCTTTAATGCCTAAGGCAATCCTATCTCTGATGAGATCACCTTTCAATTGTCGTCACAAACAAATTAAAAGCAGGAGTGTGCCACTCACACCCTTGAACCTGTTCCACCATTCAGTAAAATCCTGGCTGATCTGATTGCTCCATGGATTGTCTACCACTAGTAACCTTTCAGTTATCATAGAGTCATTAAGATGCACAGCATGGAAACAAACCCTTCGGTCCAACCCGTCCATGCCAACCAGATATCCCAACCCAATCTAGTCCCACCTGCCAGCACCCTGCCCATATCCCTCCAAACCCTTCCTATTCATATACCCATCCAAATGCCTCTTAAATGTTGCAATTGTACCAGACTCCACCACATCCTTTGGCAGCTCATTCCATACACGTACCACCCTCTGCGTGAAAAAGTTACCCCTTAAGTCTCTTCTTTATCTTTCCCCTCTCACCCTAAACCTATGCCCTCTAGTTCTGGACTCCCCGACCCCAGGGAATGCCTCCGACGCTCCAGGGAAAACAGCCCCAGCCTGTTCAGCCTCTCCCTGTAGCTCAGATCCTCCAATCCTGGCATCATCCTTGTAAATCTTTTCTGAACCCTTTCAAGTTTCACAACATCTTTCCGATAGAAAGAAGACTAGAATTGCACACAATATTCTAACAGTGGCCTAACCAAAGTCCTGTACAGCCACAACATAACCTCCCATCTCCTGTACTCAATACTCTGACCAATAAAGGAAAGCATACCAAATGCCTTCTTCACTATCCTATCTACCTGCGACTCCACTTTCAAGGAGCTATGAACCTGCACTCCAAGGTCTCTTTTTCAGCAACACTCCCTAGGACCTTACCATTAAATGTTTAAGTCCTGCTAAGATTTGCTTTCCCAAAATGCAGCATCTCGCATTTATCTGAATTAAACTCCATCTGCCACCTATCAGCCCATTGGCCCATCTGGTCCAGATCCTGTTGTAATCTGAAGTACACCGTTTCAAGACATCCAGCACTTCCTCCTCTGTAATCTGGACATTTTGTAAGATGTCACCATCTATTTCCCTGCAGTCTATATCTTCCATATACTTTTCCACAGTAAATACTGATGCAAAATATTCATTTAGTATCTCTCCCATTTTCTATGTCTCCACACAAAGGCCGCCTTGCTGATCTTTGTGGGGCCCTATTCTCTCCCCAGTTATCCTTTTGTCCTTAATATATTTGTAAAAACCCTTTGGATTCTTCTTAATTCTATTTGCCAAAGCTATCTCATGTCTCCGTTTTTGCCCTCCTGATTTCCCTCTTAAGTATACTCCTACTTCCTTTATACTCTTCTAAGGATTCACTCCATCTATCCTGCCTAAACCTGACATATGCTTCCTTCTTTTTTTTAACCAAACCTTCAATTTCTTTAGTCATCCAGCATTCTCCATACCTACCAGCCTTCCCTTTCACCCTGACAGGAATATACTTTCTCTGGATTCTTGTTATCACATCTCTGAAGGCTTCCCATTTTCCAGCCATCCCTTTACCTGCGAACATCTGCCTCCAATCAGCTTTCAAAAGTTCTTGCCTAATACCGTCAAAATTGGCCTTTCTCCAAATTAGAACTTCAACTTTTAGATCTGGTCTATCCTTTACCATCACTATTTTAAAACGAATAGAATTATGGTCGCTGGTCCCAAAGTGCTCCCCCACTGACACCTTAGTCACCTGCCCTGCCTTGTTTCCCAAGAGCAGGTCAAGTTTAGGAGTGCATCTGGGAAAATTAACAAACAGTGAAATTCACAACTAATCTTGGAGGAACTGTTGGGTGAAGTTCACAGCACAGAATCAGATAAGTCTGTACAAGAGAAAGGTTGTAGTAGTGAGAGTAGTGGATTCTTTCTTGATTATACATTTTTGGAGATAAGTCTTTTGATTAAATTTAAAATATAAGCCTTAGCTATTAATTTAACCTGGGGCAGTGTTTGTAGAGGAATAAGACGGTGTTATTTTCTGGGTCTGTAGATTGTGGAGGAGCAAAAAATGGCCTTTGCAGTGATATGTACTTCTTGTCAGATGTGGGAGTTTAAAGAGAGTTTAAGGGTTACTGCGGATTATATCTGCCATAAATGCTGTTGGATGAGAATCTTATCAAATCGAGTGGATCGGTTGGAGAGACAGATAGAAGCAATGAGGAATTTGCAACAGCTACAATATGTGATGGATGGCAGTTATAGGAAGGGGGGGGGGGGGGGAAATTCTCAGATACAGTCACATAGATGGGTTAATTCCAAGAAGGGTAAGAGAGGTAGGCAGCTAGTGCAGGAGTCTTTTGTGGATACACCCATTTCAAACAGGTATGATGTTTTGGAAAATGTAGGGGGTGATGGATTCTCAGGGGAACATAGCACGAACAGCCAAGTTTCTGGTATTGAGACTGGCTCTAGTGCAATGAGGGGCATAATTGTGTTAGGGATTCTGTAATCAGAGGTACAGACAGACGTTTCTGTGGCCAGCAGTGAAAAAGCAGAATGGTGTGTTGTTTCCCTGATGCCAGGGTCAAGGATGTCTCAGAGAGGGAGCAGAATGTTCTCACGTGGGAGAGGGGCCAGCAGGAGGTCATTGTCCACATTGGAACCAATGATATAGGAAGGGAAAAAGTTGAGATTCTGAAGGGAGATTATAGAGAGTTAGGCAGAAATTTAAAAAAGGAAGTCCTCAAGGGTAGTAATATCTGGATTACTCCCAGTGCGATGAGCTAGTGAGGACAGGAATAGGAGGATAGAGCAGATGAATGCATGGCTGAGGAGTTGGTGTATGGGAGAAGGATTCACATTCTTGGATCATTGGAATCTCTTTTGGGGTAGAAGAGACCTGTACAAGAAGGACGGATTGCACCTAAATTGGAAGGGGATTAATATATTGTAGGGAAATTTTCTAGAACTGCTTGGGAGGATTTAAACTAGTAAGGTGGGGGCGTGGGACCCAGGGAGATAGTGAGGAATGAGATTGATCTGAGACAGGTACAGCTGAGAACAGAAGTGAGTCAAACAGTCAGGGCAGGCAGGGACAAGTAAGACTAATAAATTTCAATGCAAGGGGCCTAACAGGGAAGGCAGATGAACTCAGGGCATGGTTCTTCGCTGTCCACTACACCTCCAATTTTGGTGTCATCTGCAAACTTACTAACTGTATCTCTTCTGCTCGCATCCAAATCATTTATGTAAATGACAAAAAGTAGAGAGCCCAGCACCGATCCTTGTGGCACTCCACTGGTCACAAGCCTCTAGTCTGAAAAACAACCCTCCACTACCACCATCTTCTGTCTTCTACCTTTGAGCCAGTTCTGTATCCAAATGGCTAGTTCTCCCTGTATTTCATGAGATCTAACCTTGCTAGATCTCCCATGGGGAACCCTATTGAATGCCAGTCCATATAGATCACATCTATGACTCTGCCCTCATCAATCTTCTTTGTTACTTCATCAAAAATCTCAATCAAGTTTGTGAGACATGATTTCCCACACACAAAGCCATGTTGACTATCCTGAATCAGTCCTTGCCTTTCCAAATACATGTTCACCCTGTCCCTCAGGATTCCCTCCAACAACTGGCCCACCACAGAGGTCAGGCTCACCAGTCTATAGTTCCCTGACTTGTCTTTACCACCCTTCTTAAACAGTGGCACCACGTTCATTACTAATTGAGAACTTATCTACTTCTGCCTGAAAAATATTCAAGAACTTTGCTTCCAATATCTTTTGAGGAAGAGAGTTCCAAAAACTCAATCCTTGTGGGGAAAATAAATATTTTTACCCCTGTCATAAATGAGAAACCTCTTAACTTTGAAACAGTGGCTCTGAGTTTTAGGTTTGCCTACAAGAAAAATCATTTTGACATTCAAAAAGGGAGGTGATTGCCTTGTGGTATCATCACTAGACTATTAATCCAGAGAGGCAAAAGTGAGGACTGCAGGTGCTGGAAACCAGAATTTAGATCAGAGTGGTATTGGAAAAGCACAGCATGTCAGGCAGCATCCTGATGAAGGGCTTTTGCCTGAAACATTGATTTTCCTGCTCTTCGGATGCTGCCTGACCTGCTGTGCTTTTCCAGCACCACTCTGATGTAAACTATTAATCCAGAGACCTTGGTAATGTTCTGGATCCTGGGTTCAAATCCTGCTGTAGCAGATGATAGAATTTGAATTCAATGAAAAAAAGATCTGGAATTAAGATTCTAATAGTGACCACGAAACCATTGCTGATTATCAGGAAAAAAAATCCCATCTGATTCACAAATGTCCTTCAGGGAAGGAAATCTGCCATCCTCACCTGCCCTGGTCTACGTGTGACTCCAGAAACACAGCAATGTGGTTGACTCTTAACTGCTGTCTGGGATGGGCAATAAATGCTGGCCTAGCCAGTGGTGCCCACATCTTATGAATGAATGAAAACCAACTGTCAAGACCCCTCAGGATCGTATAGGTTTCAATCAAATCACTTCTTCAGATTCATGGAGTTCAGCTAGATATGTCAATTATACCACATACTGATCACTAGTTTTCTGTTTCCTCCTGAGATCTGAACTTGAACACATTAAGTCCATAAGTAACATGAATGCAGGATGTAAACTATCTCTTCAAAGCATCAAATCTCTCCTGTCTATGCTCTCTGTTCCCTGATAAGATAATTGATAGAATGCAGCTCATAGGTCTCTTTTAACAGACAACAAAATTTCTCCACTTATTTGTGAAGTCTGTTTATTTATTTGCATGTCTATTTCATTGCTTTGAAACTGAGAGTGGTAAAATTTCCTATTTCCTTCCAAAGCAACAGGCAGTGGAAAAAAACATAGCCATTCTGACTCAGCCAGCCCCTCATAGTTACAAAGTTAATTCTTCCTAGCATTTTTTTCTTCATAACACCTGTGTCTCTTACAGATCCAAACATTCACACAATTTCAGGTTCACACTTCTGATCCCATACTTCATGTAAAGTGTTTAATGGTTGCCACAGATTAAAATGAAAGAAAGCGTTTCTAGGAGAAGCTTTCTCCTATAACCACAACACTATCCCAAGCCAGACAGTGCATTATGTGCAAATAAATTTCTCCAAATACTGTAGGCACAATGGCGGCTTGTTTTAGGATGTATAACTGTGGTCTAATAGAGGTGTTTTTTTTATTTAAAGGTTTCCATTTCATCACCACTGAGGGTGTTAAACTCAATAAGGTTGTAATACCATATTAGAGAACAAGTTTATAATTTCCTCAAACATAGCACAGAGGAAATCTTTGCATATTGCTTCAAGAGTATAGAGGAAATGGTACATTGTATCACATTGCCACTGGTGGAGGCTTTTAAGCACCAGAAGTCACAGATTTAAAATAATTGACAAAAGAGATAATGGTGACAGGGGGAAAGCTTTCTTTTGCACAGTAGATGTTTAGGATCTGGAATATACAATGTGAAAGTACAATGGGGCAGATTTGGATGAGTCATTTGAAAAGAGAATCAGGTTATTATCTGAACAGGAGGAAATGCAGGGCAACAGAGATAAAGCAGAAGTCCGACTTAGGTGAATTGCTCGTCAGCTGGCCAGCACAGCTAAGGTAAGCCAAATGGGCTTCATATATGTTGTGATTGTTCTATGTACCAATGTGTCAAATGAACATTGGGTCAAAAAAGTAGAAACCTTTCCCATTCTCTGTCTCACCGCATCCCTAACATGAACGTCACAGACAAAGTAACTTACAGATTAGAAAGATTCAGGTTTTCAATTGTAAAAGCAGGAACAGGGTCATCTGGATGTCTCAGAGTTAGACTGCGAATTCCAAATGAGGAAGGAAAAGGAAATAAATTGGTCCTGTGTCATTTGATTTTGTGCAAACACAAGAGCAGTTCCTCCAGCTCAATTTGTTACATTTTTCGCTCTAATTGTGCAGAGGGCTTGAAGAATTCATCGTTTTGAAAGTTACATGAGTCAAGAAAAGACGACAATCCCAACAAATTTAGACATGCCTTAAGTGAGTTCTCTACATTTTGTACAACATTACAATATAAATATTACACAAAACATATTATATTTTTTCAATTTACTCTGTCAGTTCTTTTATGTTTAACTAAGATGATGGATGCATAAAGAAAATGCTTTCAGAAAGCATTAATGTTCTGTTCATTCAATGCAGAAGTCTTTTCGGGTGTATATAATGTCTTCCATATCCCCAAACTATTTATTTGCCTGCTATTTCATTAACACAATTTGGGTACTTGCATTAGTTAACAAATATTATTGTTGTTGCGGTTCTGTTCGCCGAGCTGGAAGTTTTTGTTGCAAAAACAACTTCCAGCTCGGTGAACAGAACCACAACAACGAGCACCCGAGCTACAAATCTTCGCACAAACTTTGAAAATATTATTGTAAAATGTTGACTTGAAAATATAATATTTCTTAAGATTAATCATGGTTCAGAAGAGATTTACCAAGGATGTTGCCAGAGTTGGAGGATTTGAGCTATAGGGCAAGGCTGCATAAGCTGGGCTATTTTTCCTGGATTGTCAGTGGCTGAGGGGTGACATTATAGAGGTTTATAAAATCATGGGGGACATGGATATATTAAATAGACAAGGTCTTTTCCCTGGGGTGGGGAAGTCCAGAAATAGAGGGCATAGGTTAAGGGTGGGAGGGGAAACATTTAAAAGGGATGTAAGGGACAACTTTTTCATGCAGAGGGTGGTGCGTGTATATATTGAGCTGCCAGAGGACGTAACGGAGGCTGGTACAATTACAACATTTAAAAGGCAACAGATGGATATATGAATAGGAAGGATTTAGAATGATATGGGCCATGCTGGCATATGGGACGAGATGAGGTTAGGATATCTGGTCACCATCGACAAGTAGAACTGAAGGGTCTGTTTCCCTGCTGTACATCTCTAATCATAATTCAGCTTGGATCAAAAATTTTGACACAAAGTAGTTGAAGATAGCCAGATTTTCTAGAAGTAATGTATTTCCCACCAGGAATAATATCTTAATAGTAACGAGATCCTTTTGAAAAGATTCTAATTGGCATTATCATTTCATTGCTAATCAGTAAAAGACTTGTTCTGCATTTATTTTATTTAGTTTTGAACCCATCCTAGTGGTTGAAATTGTTCCTATGTTTCTCTGATTTCTAAAATGACAAAAATGTATGTATTCAGAGAGGGGTAATGCAATCTGCGCAGAATCACTTAAATAAACAATTTTCTCCCTCAAAATCTAGACCAATTGAAGTCTATCATTGCCCAATATGTACTTCAACCTTCACCACAAGAGTATGTAATGTGCGTACATTTACATGTACTGTATTACATGCATCACTGAAAACACTCTATTCGAAGGGAATTGCTACAATTTTGACATAAACAGGCATTAATACATTAATCTCAAAAGATTCAGCTCAATTATTTCGTTTTAAGCAAATGTATCTGAATTACCCTATAAACAGGTTGTTATGGCTCAGTGATCCTATTACCACTGGAAGTTTAGATGATGGATATGAATAACTGATAGGCGCACTTATTAACAGAGAGAACACATTGAGGAATGTTGCCAGGGTTGGAAGGTTTAAGCCATTGCGAGAGGTTGACGAGGCTGGGGCTATCTTCCCTGGAGCATTGGAAACTGAGGGCTGACTTTATCGAGGTTTATAAAATCATGAGGGGTATGGATCGGGTGAACAGACAAGATCTTTTTCCCAAGGTAGTGGGGTCCAAAACTAGAGGAAGGGCAAATTTGTAGACAACATTAAGATATTTTGACAGGTAAGTTGCAAGAGGCGTATAAACGGTTTACAAAGAGATATTCAATGGGGGAGCATTTTGAAAACAGTGATCAAAATTCTGTAAATTTTAAGATAGTTATAGATGAGAGTAATTTTTTTTGTTGTACATGGGATGTGGATGTCGCTGGCTGGCCAGCATTTATTGCTCAAACCTAAATGCCCTTGAGAAGGAAGTGATGAGCTGCCTTCTTGAAACACTGTAGTCATATGTTGTAGGTAGACCCACAATGCCCTTAGGGAGGGAATTCCATGATTTTGACCCAGGAACAGTGAAAGAATGATGATATATTTCCAAGTCAGGATGGTGAGTGACTTGAAGGTTAACTTGGAGGTGGTGGTGTTCCTATATGCTTATTGGCACTATCCTTAAATATAGAAGTGGTTGTGGGTTGAAAGGCACTGTCTATGAATCTTTGATGACTTTCTACAGTACATCTTGTAGATTGTACACATTGCTGATACTGACTGTTGGAAGTAAAGGGAATGGACACTGGTGGATGTGATGCCAAGCAAGTGAGCTGTTTTATCATAGATGATGTCAAGCTTCTTGAGCGTTGTTGGAGTTGCACCCATCCAGGCAAGTGGGGAGTATTCCATCACACTCCTGACTTGTGTCTTGTGGATAGTGGACAGGTTTTGGCGAGTCTGGAGTTGAGTTACTCACGCAGTATTCCTAATCTCCGACTTGCTGTTGGAACCAAGAGCAATATTTGAGTTCTGATCAATGGAAACCTCCAGGATATTGATAGTGGGGATTCTGTGATGGTAACACCATTGAATGTCAAGGCTCAATGGTTAGATTATCTCTTATTGAAGGTGGTCATTGCCTGGTATTTGTGTGGCATTAATGTTACTTGCTACTTGTCAGCCCAAGCCTATCTATGATCCAGATCATGTTGCATTTGAACAGTATCTGAGGAGTCAGGAATCATGCTGAGCATAGTGCAATCATTGTCAAACATCCTCGCTTTTGACCTTATGATAGATTGATGAAGGAGCTAAAGATGTTTCGGCCTAAGACACTATCCTGAGGAACTTCTGCAAAGCTGCCTTGGACTGGGATGACTGACCTCCATCTTGCTATCTGCCAGATATGACTCCAACCAGCAGAGAGTTTGCCTGAAATCTACAGATTCCAGTTTTACTAAGGCTTCTTGATGCCACACTTGGTAAAATGCAGCCTTGATGTGAAAGGCTGTTGTTCCCTTATCTCTGGAATTTAGCTCTTTTATCCATGTTTGAATGAGGTCAGGAGCTGAGTGGTCTTGGCAGAACCCAAACTGGGTGTCACTGTGCAGGTTATTGCTGAGCAGGAGTTACTTGATAACACTGCTGATGACACCTTCCTTCACTGTATCGATGATCGACGTCAGGCCAATTGAGTGGTAATTGGCTGAGTTGATTCAATCTAGCAGCTATACCCTTTAGGATCCAACCAGTTTGAACAGTAATGCTGCTGCTGAGCCACTCTTGGTGGTGGATGGAAATATTCCCCACCCAGAGTACATTTTGCAACCTTGCTACCCTCAGCGCTTCCTCCAAGTGTTATTAAACACTGTTCTCAAAAGAAAGTGCTCAGCTGAGGGAGTGGAGACAGCTGTTTGAGGGTAAACCCACATCAGACATGTGGGAGTCTTCAGGACCAGCATGTTCCTGGGAGTATGAACGATAAGGAAGGCAAGATTTGGGAAGTTTGGATGACAGGAGATATTGAAAGATTATGACTCTATGACTGTATAATTAGTCAAAAAGAAAAATGAAATACGTAACTTTAGGAAATTGAAATTAGACATGAGCTTTGAGGAATATAAAGGAAGCAGATAGGAAACAAGGAATTAGGATGGCAAAGAGGGTCATGAAATGTCCTTGGCAAGTAGGATTAAGGATTAGAGTTAGGGTTAAATCACTGAAGACCTGATAGAAGTATATAAAATTATGAAAGGCATGCATAGAGTAAATTGGCAGGGTCTTTTTCCCAAAGTCAAGCATTAGGAAGCATAGGTTTAAGGTGAGAGAGGGGAAATTTTAAAGGAGATGTGTGTGGCAAGTTTTTTTCACACTGAGGATAGTAGGAGCCTGGAACGTGCTGCCGGGGGCAAGAGGGGGGGTGTGGGGGGGAGGTAGTAGATGCAGGTACAATAGCAACATTTAAGAGGCATTTAGACAGACACCTGAGCAGGCAGAGTCTAGAGAGATAAAAGACTCTTTTCAGGCAAATTAGATTAGTTTAGAATGGTCAGTACAAATACAGTGGGCCAAGGGCCTTTTCTTGTGCTGTTTCATGTTCTATATTTATAGGTTGAGTAAGTGGACTAAAGTTGGCAAATGGAGTATAATATGAGAAAATGTGAAGGTGTTCATTTTATAAGGGAAAACAAAAAAAAACAGAATTATTTAAATGGAGGTTTTTTTTGTTACTTCATTCATTCATAGGATGAGGGCATCATCGGCTAGGCAGCATTCATTGCCCATCCCTAATTGCCCAAAGGGCAGTTTAGAGTCAACCACATTGCAATGGATCTGTAGTCACATGTAGGCCCGACCAGGTAAGGATGGCAAGTTCCTTCCCTAAAGGACATTAGTGAGCCAGATGGGTTTTTCCAACAATCAACAATGCATTCATTCAACTATTAATTCCAGATATTTATTGAATTCATATTCTAGCATCTGCTGTGGCAGGATTCCAACTCACTTCCCCAGAACATTATCTGGGACTCTTTAACAGTCTGGCGCTAATAAAATTACGCCATTACCTCCACCTAAGGAGAAAGATGCACCACAAAGGGTTTTGGGAGTACTTGTGCATGAAACACAGAAAGCTAGCACACAGGTACAGCAGGTAATCAGAAAAACAAACAGATTTTTGACCCTTATTTCCAGGTCCTTATTTCTGGAGCATAAGAGTAGAAAAGTCTTACTGTGACTGTACATGGTGCTAGTGTGATCACATCTGGAGTATTCTGAGCAGTTTTGTTCCCTTTATTTAAGGAAAGATACTATTTCATTGGAGGCAGTTCAGAGAAAGTTCACTAGGATAATCTCTGATATGGAGGGTTTTTAATTCATTCACAGGATGTGGGCACCGTTGGCTAGGCCAGCATTTATACCTATCCCTAATTGTAACATATTGCTGTGAGTCTGGGCTCATATGTAGCCAGACAAGGCAAGGACAGACCAGGCAGTCTTCTTCCCTAATGGACATGAGTGAACCAGATAGGTTTTTCCAACAATTAACAATGGTTTCATTGTCTTATGAGCAAAAGCTTAACAGGTTGGGTCTCTACTCACTGAAGTTTAGGAGAATGTCATCTCATTTAAAAATGTAGGATTCTTAAGGGGCTTGGCAGAGTGAATGCTGAGAAGATATTTTCCCTCATACAAGTGTCTAGGACCAGCGTATATAGTCTCAAAATAAAGGGACACCAATTTAAGATTGGATGAAGGGGATTTTTTTTTCTCAGAGGATTGAGAGTCTTTGGAACTCCTTACCACAGAGGCCAGTCAAGGTAGAGTCCTTCTGTACATTTAAGGCTGATATAAATGGATTCTTGATCACTAGCGGAATCAACGATAATAGTTGTTTTGTCCCAGTCGAATTCATGTTGCTTGTCATCTGCGTGTGTGGCTATCAGATGACTAGCAACATGAATTCGACTGGGACAAAACTACTATTATAGGGCAAGCCAAACAGAGAACAGCCAGGGAATTCCTAGAGGCATGGCACTCATCCACAGATTCTATCAACAAACACATCGACCTGGACCCAGTATACCAGCCACTGCAGCAGACAGCTGGAACTGACAACTGGAAGCGGCAGAGACAAACCACTATAAATGCCGGAGGAAACATCACAGAAGCGCTTCACAGGAGGCTCCCAAGCACTGAGGATATCACCTAGACAGGGTACGAAATGTTTGCAACACATATTCCCAGCTCGGCGAACAGAACCACAACAATGAGTATTGGATCAGCCATTGTCCAATTGAATGGCAAAGCCTATTCCAGTTCCTATTTCTTATAGAGCTATGAACCCACATCAGGCACATAAGGAACGGAACAGGTGCTTAGCAATGAGAACAGTTAATATCACATCCTTTACAAATAACAGCTGTGTGTGCTCCTTCATAGATTGAGGTATGTTGAATTTAGAACAAGCCCAGGGGTACGGTACTTGGAATGACTTCAGTTAGCAGTTTGACATAGGAGATCATTTTGATGAATTTTCCCTTATTCATGATGCAAAGATGATGAGGAGGTGCCGGTGGTGGACTTCATCCGGTAGCTAGCTGACAAAGGAGCAGCGCACCAAAACCTAGCACTTCCAAATAAATCTGTTGAACTATCACCTGGCGTTGCATGATGCAAAGAGATTGCAGCAAACTGCAAGTGCTGTACTAGCATTAAACCCTTCTCCTCCAGTTCAACATCACTCAAGAAAGGCATCATTACAGATTAGAGAATCATACATTATACTTACATTGTGGCCTGTACATGTGCCTCTTTTAATATCACCCATGATCACTTTTGTACCACAGAAATGCCTATCCCCAATTGTGCAGATTAATAACATTGTCAATACCAGCATTTGCACACCACATACGTGTACACTGTATGCAGTTCACATGCATGATAATATAATTGTAAATGTTGTGAACCTGCACTCAGTATGGAAAGGTCTCTTGAAGGGCCTTTTGTCACTCAGAAACGAATGTCAAAGCTTCACTTTAGTGAAGACTGCTAGTAATTTACATGGCCAAGTGCCTCCATAAAAGACCCATACACAAAACCCAGATCTACTCCTTCATCACTGCTGTGAAATTGGAAGTACAATGTCTATTGTGAAAATTGGAATTTCAGGCCACTCCTACAATTTTCTTCATGAAAGAGAACAATACTAGTAATTTTTGAGAAGATTTGTAGCTCAGGTTGATGATAAATATGTAGGTTAGCTTGCTGAGCTGGAAGGTTTGTTTTCAGACATTTCGTCACTATTCTAGGTAACATCAGCAATGAGAATCAGTGACAGGCTGGTCTTATGTCCCATCTTTATAGGTCTTGATTTCTTAAGGTGGGCAATGTCATTTCTGGCTCTTTTTTTTCAAGGAAGGCTAGATGGGATCTATGTCAATGTGTTTATTGGTGGAGTTCTGGTTAGAATGCCTTGCCGCGAAGAATTCTCGTGTGTGCCCTTGTTTCGCCTGTCCTAGGAAGTGTGTTGTCTGAGTCAAAGTGGTGTCCTTCTTTGTCTGTATGTATGGAAGCTAGTGACCGTGGGTCGTGCCTTTTGGTGGCCTATTGGTGTTCATGCATCCTGGTGACAAGTTTCCTGCCAGTTTGCCCGATGTAGTTTTTTTTACTATACTATACCAAAAATTTGGGCTACAGAATCTATTTATCGTTATCTCAGAGTCAGCTACTGTTGTCTCCAAATATAAACCTCAGTAGAACATTCAAAGACTTCCTTTGATCTGCAAAAACCAATCTACTCTAGCTTACTGAAAGGCAGACTGCAGGACAGATCATTCTACATTTAAGGCTACTGACCTATAATGTAATAATTTTAGAAACTTCATAATTGCAAAACTGATTGTCAAATGAGCTTACAATTTTCTAATGCAATACTTTGTTTAGATTTGCGAAGTATCTTTGATCTTTTTATTATTTTTTTAAACCAAGTCATATGGTGCAAAATTTTAGTTCATGCTCGAGGATTATTTCAACTTTAAATCCCTACAATAACCCTACAAAGCCAAAAATAGATCTGTAGAGATGAATCATGTGATAACTTATAGAAATGTGTGTGCTGGAAAGGAAGCTTGTGACATCAGCAGACAGGTGAGCACTGCTTGTTTCACTAGGAACCGTAAAGGAATATGCTCTAATGAACAAGTCTCCCAACTTGAAAATAAATCAAATATCCAAACAAACATCATGACTGTTCTGCTTTATTTGTATTCTCTATTTCTTAAACAAAAGGATGCATGTAAAATAATTCACTATTAAGTGAATTCCTGTCTCCCATGCCAACAGATGTTGCAGCAAACCAATGTTCTATTAAAGGACACAATAACTACATCTGCTGTGGACTATTTGCTCAGATGCAAATGACAGTCTTTGTTTACTTCAATTAGCCTGCAGCTTGGCAAGTCTCCCAGTCCATTGATTACCTTGCCATTTATTTCAGCACAGAGTCTGCATAAGTGCAGTAATTGGATTCAACCTTCCTTATTATATGGTCAAAATACATTAGCTTTATGTCAGTAATGGCTGCTTTGATATGATTGTTGTCACTGTTTCTGGAAAGGGTACTTTAATTGATTAGTGCATGTATTTTATGTGCACACTCAAACTGATGTGCTGTCATTTGGTAAGTTCTGCTGCTTATCTTAAAACCAAAGAGAACAAACCAAGAATGATAGGAAGCAGAATAAATAGTGCAGGCTATTTGTTCAAACAAAAGATTTGCTTATATTTCTTTTGTAAAATGCGTTTTCATCTTAAACGCAGTGACCTTTATTTTCCCTTCATAAAAGCTAACTAATTTTGGCATAATGCTGAATAATAAATAATGATCTAATGAATAGTAATCAACCTATGTTTGAACTTGTTTTCCTTTACAGTATGCCAGACATATATAGAGAGAGAGCAACATATTTCATTTAAACTATAAATCCATTAAGAAAAGTGAATAAGGGAAAACAAAATATTTTACCACCCCGATGTGACATCACTTACTTGGAAATGTCAATTCACATTCACATCTCATATATTTAATCTTTCTTGCATACTGTGAATGTTTTACTTCAATTCAAAACTGTCCAGTTGTGTTTTTAAGCACTCAATCTGAATTATCTTCAATGCCATTTAACTGAAGTCAGAAGTTCAATTTTAGGTTGTTGCACAATGCAAAAAATATTTTAAAAATTAAGTTGCATAATATTCACAAGGTTCAAGAATTAGGAAAGTTAAAAGGAGGCCTAATCACTATTTCAAACAAGAATTTGTAACTAGTTCCAATAATATTCTAACAAAAGGTTTTTCAGTATTTGTTAATTATTTATTGGAAGCATACAGCTATTTGGTCATCCAGTAGCAGAGCAAATGTAGGTTCATTGGGCCCAGACATTCAGAAACACTCATTTTTTTTAGACTGTGTGGGTGCATGGAGCAATTCCTGACAAAATTGAACCTTGTGACTTATTTTTAATGAAATGTAGGGTATAAAAGGCAGCTCTAGGTTAAAATTATTCCATTCTTTAAAGACTCATTAGAGTGAATTTTCCCATTTTTAGGCCGAGTCCAGTCAGTTCACCATAATCCATGTCAGGTTTATCACGTGGTCTTCTGCTTTTCATTTCATTGATGTGCAACCAGCCTCTTCAGTGAGCATCTCATGGAGTCAAACAGCAAGAGAGATGGACACGCTCATCACAGCCAGGACGTTATGAAGGTCACATTGCTAGTGCCATATTTACACCCAACTACACACCACTTCAGACCCAGCAAATTTGGCAATGCATTTCACTCTGGAGTGCTCCACTGAGCACTAAACAGCTGTCACCCAAATGATCATCTCAAAGTATTAACCCCTTCTGCCCTCTGCACTTCCTACTCATCGAATGGCGACCTTTTCTGCTCCTGCTTCATAACTAACCATTCTCCATTCACTTCCATCATAGTCAACCCTCCTTTTGCCTCATTACAGAAAAACATGTCTCACAACCAGCCTAAGAAGCAAAGTTCCTCACATCACATGAGAAGAAAATGTTTAATCAGTCAGAAATGAGTGCAACCACTCATGTAGGGACACAGAAAATGCAATGGGCAACCATTCTGGTCAGATTCTGTGTTACGCTGCGTTGATTTCCTATTAACACAGTGCTAACTCATTCTTAACTTGCACAAGCTGTCTCCAGCTGTAGAGGAGGAACTGCATATAGATGTAGTGGGAAGGAAAGATTGATTTTAAAAAGAACTTACTGAGCTCACATTGGTGGTATAGGTGAGTTAATTGTACAGCTTCTTGCACTTCAGTAAATGTACACTGAGTTTCATGCTTAAAATGTAACATTGTCATTGTCAGACCTGGTGAAGTCACACCTGGTCAAGAGATGCATATCCTCTTAAAACATTCTGAAGATGCAAGAAGTTGTAATGGCTTAGCATTGCTCATCTTTCACAACTAGCATCAGTTGGCTCCTTGACTGCAGATACCATCAGACATGACAGATCCTTGAAATTGTTACCTGCAGCCCAGGCACTGTACTTTAATGTGGACAACACTGAAGCCAAGCACAATGATCTTCCTGCACAACTAGATTTTATGTGCAATCCACATAAATCGTCCACACTTGTGAGTGATACCATGGAATCAGTAATGAGTCCACACATTCTTAATGCAAAGTTACTTACACACTCAGACATTTACAGCACAGGAGGAGGCCATGCTGGGCATCAATGATCTGACAACATTAATACCATGACCCACAGCTCTGGAGGCTATGGCAACACAGTGAATACCTAAATACGATTTTAATGTTGAGTTTCTGACTCAACTATCCATTCACGAGTTATAGATTCCCACCACTCTCTAAGTGAAAAAAATTCTCAACTGTTCTCTTAGCAGAGGGGCGTAACTGGGGGCCATAGATTAAAGGCAGTAGGGAGAAGGCTAAGAGTACAAGTGCCTTCCTATCTTGTGCATCTTATAATCTTATACACATTTATCTGGTTCCCTCTCACCCTTAATTCTCCTAGGAAAATAACCCAACATATCAAATCTTAGTTTATAACTCAGACCCTCCAGCCCAGGCCGCATCCTAGTAAATCTTCTTTGCACCCTATCTAGTGCAATGACATCCTTCCTAAAATGCGCAGACACGAACCGCACACAACTTATTCTATCAGCTTTCTGAGGGACTGCTCTGCCTTTCAAGTCTGGGAGGTGTATAATGGGGAACTCACATTCCCACTGTCCATAGCACATTGGTCTACTGAAAGAAGTTACACAAAATGCTGCATTTTCTGGTTAAACACTATTCTAGAGAATATTCAAACATTTCAGAGAAATTTAGCATCTTTGTGAACTCTGAAACATTGAAGGCTAACCAATGATGGAGAGATGGAAGTGCCTCAGGATTGCACCCAACCTGCTGCTTATCATGAGAGACCTCACTATACAACACTGATATTACCCACTGACAGAAGCCGTAAAAGCAATCTAACCTCTGTGCCATGTGATTTTAATGCTTGTCTCATTGACTGCTGCTTTTTACCTACTTGTCAGTGGAACATGTAATTTGCAGATACTTAAAAGTGACCACACAAAGACACCCTAGCATACAATCAAATAGATAAAATAGAAACAAGTGGCAAAAATGATCAAACGTGAAAAAATAATCATCTTCATATGTACTTTCAGCTTCCAGAGACTGCTTGACAGATAATCAACAAGAAGTCATATAATGAAAGGAAGTACAAAGCCAACTCATTCTGATTGGAAACAGGTTTCAATTAGTTACAATCTGACTTCTTACACTGGTGTATCCTGCCCTCTTAGAAGTCACTTCTGGTCAACATCCTAATCTTCATTCTTATCTTCATCCTCAGAAGATTGCTGTTGATCCCCTATTTTCTCAGCACCAGGACATCCCTTTGTCAGCTCCAATTGTGAAAAGTGCAGCATGCCACAGGGGTTGTACTGGAAGGCTCTGCCAGTGTATTCCAGGCATCAAATCTCATCTTAAGGAACCACATGGTCTGTTCTACTATGGGCACTTGTGGAAGCACGTACTGTGCTTTATTTTCTTTCTGTGGCAGTCTGAGGGTTTTGTAAAGGTGTCATCAGCCATGTTTGGAAGGGGTACCCTTGTTGACCATCAGCTATCTTGGTACGGCCTGAAAACCTTGGAAGTAGGCAGGATTTGTTAATTCTCTCACATCGGGGAGTTTTGGAAGCTCACAGGATATCTGGCACTGGTGTTAATAGTCATACATAAATTGAAAATGGTGGCATTGGAAGCCTTTTCTGTTGATGACCTGCCAATGCATTGCAATTTGATGCCAGATGGGTAGTGCTACTGAACAAGTGCATCCAGGATTATTGCAATTGCTGATGGCAAGGCCTCAAATTCAAAGAATTATACAGTGCTCCTGAAGAGAGACACAGTAACTTACCACTCTCGCTCTGCATGTGATGGTGGGCATTTTGGTTCTCATTGCTACACAGTTGAGTTTTGTACATAGAGGGTAAGGTTTCTAACTTTGTGTCTTGCAGGCTACGCCTGCGATCAAGAAAGCTCTCCTGTATCCTTCATGTTAATAGTCATGTTACTGTCCCAGTGTTTCCAATGACTATCCAGCTTAATAGAAAACTTTGATGCTCCTAAATTACCCCCTGAGCCCATGACTTTGCAAATTACCATGTCCTTGTTGCTTATACACTCTCCTCATGGAGAGGTCAAGGTGATTGTCACTTGTGAAACTCTGAACCCCCTGAGCTTCTCCTCCGTGCTGTGCTAGATGAGATTGCATCATTCTTTGCTATATTGCCCCTTTCATTAGAAATCATCTGTCAGTTACCCATTTCAAGTTTTAAGATACAGCAAAATCTTTTATTAACCATCACCTATGAGACCAGGAGTGTGCCTGTTGATCAAATATTCCAGATAATCAAGAGGTCCACATGATGTAAAAACACACACTAAGTAGTGTAAAGCAGCAAGGAGACATCTCACTGTTATACTTTATTTACATCATAAATCACTGAATTAATAATGCAACTTTGCCTTTAATAAAACTTAGTGGCAAAGAGCCTTCTCACTCTCCCCTCAACTGACTGCTCAGACATGATGGTATTTGAGGAGACATTGACTTGAATCAACTGTTACTACTTCACATGGTCATTTAATATTGCCATTGAAGAAAATACATTCAAAACTAAAGCAATTTGACAGAATAATACAGTAAACCTTGCGGTATTTTGAAGTAAATAATATTTGATGGTCCAACAATAGTGCCGGTTCATAAGGTATTGATTGAACAATGTTGTCAGTACTAAAAACATCATGGGATATAGAGCGAAAGCAAGAATCTGGCATAAGGAATGGTCAAGGATCATATTGAATTGCAGAGCAGGATGGAAGGACTGAATGGCCTACACCTGCTCCTAGTTTCTATGTTTTAATGAATTTCAGACTCAGATTTAAGCTTCTCATTTTCCCTAGGACTCCACAGACTGATTCCTGAAAAACCTCCAATCATTCATGATTATGATCCATTCCACACGAGACTGACTTGGCAGGACAGCCCCAACTGCAAATGTCCCACAGCCGGACCGATAGCTCCATAAAGCCAAGAATGACACTGAGTAATCCCCAAACTGGTTACGCTTGACCTGTAGGGCTGACCATGTCCCACTCCAAACACTGCAAGAATACAGATCCCCAGACACTGGTAGGAGTAAAGTGCCTGACTGACTGTAACCAACCATAGTCACTTGACTGGAATCACATCAGTCTCTTGACAGACTATGGCAGCAACCTCTAACTGATTGCAGTCCCCTTTGAACCCACTACCGACTGGGGTTCCTTTTGTCTTTCAGTCATGGCCATTTGCTTGAAAGACATTTGCTGCTTTTTGCAACATAAGCTGTTAGCACATGCTGACAATATGATATTGACGTGGCCCAATGCCATACAGAAAAATATCCAATTCCTTTACTGTTGAATGATCCAAACCCCAAAAAACTCTTAGCCTCACCCTCTGTGGTAAAATGAAATGCAAGCCACAAAGGTCGACAGCCTGTAGGTTACCACCGCTCAGTCTATGCACTGAAACCTCATGCCAAGCAGATTGAACAGCAGCCTCCAAGTAAATGCAAAGCTAGTGAAAATGAAAAAAAGTAAGACCTATAAGATGCATCCCATGCAGATGTATAAGTTGGAAGTATGTTTCTCTGTGCAAAACAACCTGGCAGAAGCATGCCAGTCACAAGTGTCCCTGAGCTCAAAGTGAAGTCCCAAAGCACTAAGATGGTGTATGAGTTAGTACAAAAGCAGCCATAATGATATGGCTTAGTGTTGCCCACTTGTATGGATGAAGAGTAAGAGAGGACGGTGTCCATAGAGCATGCAGGAAAAGAGTGATGAAGATCCAGTAGTATGAAGGCCCAGAGAAGCAAATGGCTGCCATCAGGAAATCATTCAGGTTTTCGTGGGAGGAATTAGCACCCTCTAGTTTTTCAGGGAAGGAGAGGAGATTTAGTAGCTAGACAGAAATGTGGTGAGTTTGGCTAATTAATAAATTAGCTAATCATCTGCACAGGATGGGCCAACTGGCCTTCTTCTGCCCTGTAACACTTCTATGATTCTGTGATGAGATGTAGATGGAAATGAGCTGGTCACCATTCTTTAGCTGGATTCTGAGCCCAACAATTACACCTTAGAGGGAATATCAGGAGCTTTCTTTTTAACACCAAGATTTTTTTCATATATTTTTACCATATTTTCCACCTTTCTCACCACTATCCATACCATTCATTTGTTGAACAAATTAGTGGCAACTTAGGCCATTTGAACTGGAGAGAAGATTTTGTTTTAATTTCTGTAATTGAAATAGTATATTTACTTAAAAACAGCTATTGAACCATAATTTGTTTCATATTTAAACAAGCTTGTAATCTCATAAACCATTCCTTAGAACCTGCTTATCAGACTCCAAATGGCACAAACTCATTTTAGTTAGGGACTAACCCATGACATTTGAAATTTTACCTGATAAGCAACAAATTAAATCATTTGAGTTTATCAGCTTTTCTCTTTCAAACCAAAAACACACTTGTTAAAACTGTCCTTTTCCAATATTGTTTACACTCATGTTTAATTAACCAGGAAGCAAGAGAGTGCTTAACAACACAATTAATCACATGCCTTTTACTGGTAAAAAGACTCCTGGAGGATATTTCCATAATCCCTAACAGTAAATGAGAATGACATTTAATGAAACAGTCTTTTTTTCTAAGAATTAAATTGAGAAAAATTCAAACACACTGACTCATACTTCCCTTGTCTTATTCTCTATTCCTTACTGTTAATGACAGGGATCTGTTAAAGAATGGTTAGTGCTATTAAACCTGAAGTTGTGTAACAATGATGCAAGATGCAAGCAATGCCCTGAGAAATATCCAAGAAAACTGGTTTTAACTCCTGATGAGAGTCAAGCAGGCAGGAGCTGAGGCAGAGGAAATCTGTATGGCAATCTGCAAAGCGAGATACAGAAGGTTGCCCACCTCAAACCATTAGATGAATTTGAAGCAGGCTTTTAGGTGGCAGAATCCAATACTGGGAACCCAAAGACTCAGTGTCTGGAAAGGTGTTACACAGTGCATCATAGCAGACAGAGCGTCGTTGAGATAAGAGACACACAATAAGAGAGAGTGTGCAGCTTTCTGGTACTTTTCTGGTTGCACATTTTCCTTCTGACTAGGATAGAATGACAGGTGGGGGAGACAGGACACCAACTTGTGGAACGTTTGAGATAACATCTGCAGGACACATGCACCAATCAATCCCACCACACTGTGGCCTAACAATTCAACTCCCTCCTCCCACTCCAGCAAGGACATCCAAGTCCTAGGCCTCCTCCACCGCCAAATTCTAGCAACCCAACGCCAAGAGGAAGATCACCTCATCTTCCATCTTGGGACCCTCCAATCACACCGGATCAATGTCAATTTCACCAGTTTCCTCATCTCCCCTCCCCTCCCAGATCCAACCCTCCAACCCTCTTGAATTGTCCTACCAGTCCAACTTCCTTTTCACCTATTAGCTCCACTGTTACTCCATCAGCCCCCAACTTCTTCTACTAACACATTCCCAGCTACCTCTCCCCAATCCCACATCACTCCCATTTATCTCTCAAACCCCTTGCAGCCCCCCACCCACACTCTTGATGAAGACCTTATGCTCAAAACATCGACTCACCTTCTCCTCGGATGTTGCCTGTCCAGCTGTCCCTTTCCAGCGCCACAATTCTTGACTCAGTTTGCTCCAGAACACTAGGATATTTGCCTTGCTGGCAATATGGACCATTGCATCTCATGGTTTGCACTTTTTCTCCAATTTCCTACAGGAAACAAGATCAAGCTGGATTAAACTGAGAAACCCAGGAATAAGGAACAGTCAAGGCCAAATAATACATAGTAAAATAATCCAAAGTTTCGAAATGAGTTTAAGATAGGTCAGCACAGCTCAACTGAATGGAATGTGTGGGAAGTCATGGACTCCACTAGTGTCCTAGACAAACACATGTACAAGAAGTATCACCAGCAGCAGAAGCCTTGAGCTCCAGGCTTCAAAGCTCAAGCAGAGGCTGGAGTCAGCATAGCACACTCATCAGGCTGAAAATGATTTGGGTGGTGTGTAGAAAGGTGGTCACACCACTGTTAAAGGCCTGGAGGCAGAAAGAGAAAGAGTGACCATCAGGCAGTCCTATAGCAACCAGCAGGTAATACAGAGGCCCAGGCATCCCAGCTCACAAATCAGTATCCAATGAAAGCTTGCTCTCTGATACCCAGGATGGTGCTATCAGGAACTCTCAGCACCTGATCTCATTACAATGTTTGTCTAAGTATGGACAGAAGCTGAAATTGAGAATGAATGTGAAAATGACTGCCCTTAACATCATGGTAGTATTTCATCAGTGTTATCTGAAGGAGGCCCAGAAAAAAATGGAGTCAATGGGAACTAGAGGTAGTTCTCTATGAGGAAGATGGTTATAGCTGGGTCAATAATTTTCAGCTCCAGGACATCACTACTGGAGTCCCTCAGGTCTTCACCTCGCCCAAACCAGGTACAGTTATTTCAATCAGTGATCTTCCTTCCTTCTGGCATAAGGCCAGACATGGGGTTGCTCCCCAGTGTTTACACTATGTTTAGCACCTGTCGAGACTCTTCAGGTACTGGTCCAGACCCAAATTTAGCAAGACCAGGACTGCATTCAGACTTGGGTTAAAGAATAGCAAGTAACATTCACACCACACAAATACAAGATAATGACCATTACCAACAAAAGAAAATTCAACCATCACCCCTTGACATTCAATGGCATTAGCATCAATGTATCCCCCACTATCAACAATTTATGGATTACAGTTAACCAGAAACGGAAATACACTGGCATAAAAGTACTGTGGCTACACAAGCAGCTCAGATACTGGCTATTCTATGGCAAGCAATTCACTTCCTTACTCCTGAAACCCTGTTCATGGGACACAAGTCAGGAATCCTTTCCAATTTTCTGCATGAGTGCAATCCATCGACACTCAGAAACCTGACACCATGCAAGACAAAGCAGTCCACTTAAACAGCATGGCACCTACCATCTTCAACATTTTGCCAGCCTCTCACTCCCCAAAAAACTCAGAAAAATCCAGCAATATGTACAATTAACTGAATTATTTTCTTTTATAAAGTGACTTTAGAATTACAAAGTTGCTTTCAAAGCCGAAAATGTTTCTTTAAGTATAAAATGAAACAGAATTTATGTAGATTGTAATGTATTTTCAAATGCACATTTTCTATGTTAAACCCAATTACATTTCAATGGCCAGATTTCTTATTCAAACTGAAATATTTCACATTTTTAAAAAGTAGTATATTTAAAGCACTTTAGCTGCTTCCATTAATTCAGAACTTCTCAATTGTCCCTGCAAGATTCTACCTGCAGTTTATGTTTAGAATATAAAAGTTTAAAATGTAATGCGCAGCCTGTAATGTTTTAATGATGGAGCGATATTTTAAGATATTTCAGAGACGATTCTTTAAGAATTCTTTCAGAAGAAATGGATAAAGCTCCCAGGAGAAATAAAATATATTCTATGATTGAGAATTCTCAAAGCATCATAAATGTTAATGTATGCTTTGACACTTACCACCTACACATGGAGTTTTTTTTTGTGATTCCATTGTACATTCTCAACTCTTTTGGGGGGGCAAAAAGAAAAATAAAATCAACATGTGCATTCATGAAGAAAAGATATTTTCAAATATATTCTGCGACATAATAAGAATTAGCTATAAAAATTACATCCCTATACTGCAGCTGCTTAGAAATTAAAGGAACTGAGGCATTTTACAAGGCATTATCAAGAATTGAATTTAATAGAATGGGCTTTTGTAATACCTTCTAAACAGACTGGAAATTCAATTAAAGTTTATCAAAGGATTAAGATAGATAATTTCTTAAATTAAAATTACAAAAAAAAATGAGCATTATAAAATTAACTATGCATCGGATGGTAACAAGCTGGGGATATTGATTTTTTTAAAAATTATTCAGGGGAAAATGGAAGATTCTTTCTAAATTAATTTAAACGTGGGAGGAAGAAGGAGTGGAAATCAGGATTTTAAAATAATTTTCATTCCAATTGGGAAATGGGTCCTGAGGAGCAGAAATTTAACAGGACAATTTCACAGAGGCATTCAGGATAAGCCAGGCTGAAAATATAATCATTAGAAAGATGGAAGGAAATTTCCTATCCAAAAGCAAACTAAAATTGTATAACTAGGGACGGAAATGAAGAAACAAGTAGATTGGACAAGGCTCTTGAATGACACAAAGTCAAAAATTCTAATATGAGGGCTTTCATCAAAAACGGATGTGATTGTATTTGAGGAGCTATTGGAATTCAATAAGTTCAATAGGCCATAAAGATCACTATGTATGATTAACCCTCAGCAAATTATAGTGAGGTAACCACGTCCATATGCAAATTTTATGCTGCCTGTTTATTTTAATGATTCCAACAACAATCCTACTCTGACTGTATTTCTGATTGGCTGGATGTATTGGCAGGAGGTTGATATCTTGAGTGGCTATTAGCTATTAAAGCTATCAATACCACCTCTGAAAAAGAAGGCACATTGTGACTGAAGCAGAGCTTGGCAGTCACTCAGCAACCACAGGGAATGAGAATTCACATTAGCTAAGTATGATACTGCCTTGGGCTATTTGTGAGTTCAGCACACAAAGATTGGAATTACACGATTCAAGATGGGCTGAGAGGTAGACTCATCTGATCAACTTGTTAACCTGATAATCAGATGAAGGCGTGAAAAGTAGAGATCCCATCATCTTCCCAAATTCCACTAAGTCCAAGGCAGGGAAGGTTTGAGGATGACCTTCCACCCAGAGGCGAATTGATGGGCCCATTTAAGGCTACTTAAGGTTGGTGGTCAGGGACCACTCCATGTAAACAACCTGTTGTGGGGTATTTCTTTATTTGGCCAAAAGAGTGATGCCAGCAACAAGAGCCACCATGTGGTTAATGGCCTCCAATCCTTTCAGCTGACCTATTCCCCCAACCCTGCTTTCGTCGGGGTTCCAAAAATGAACCAGATCGTCAGTCCCACTGCAGCACTGCCAGTGGTCACTATTCCCAGTGGAGCTGCTGATGCTGGAGAGCTTTGGTTGGCTGGGGGCAAAACATCTGCCCTGAAGATGCCGAGGCCCCATCATCAATCAGGTATATCTCTGATTGGTATTAAATCAGGTCAGGATCCTAGAGTGGCCAGGCCCATTCATATGGATCTCCCCACTGGCACAACCATTTAATTCCCCTGATTTAACACAGATTTCTCAGAGCATGTTATAAACAGGTGCGAGACAAGAATTTTTTATTATTATTAATCATTCATGGGATGTAGGCATCATGGGAGATGCTATCCAATTACATTAATAATAATAGGCTGGTCAGTCTGACCCACAGAGGTGAACAAGTTACTCAAATCAATACAGAGTGATAGGATTAACTGCTATTTACAAAGGCGCACGATAATCAGAGACAGCATGGTTTTGTCAAGAGAAGGTTATGTCTTACTAATTTAATTGAATTTTATAGGAAAGTAACAAGGAGGATTGATGAGGATATTGCAGCCGATGTGGTCCCCATGGATTTAAGGAAGCCACTTGACAAGTTCCCACATGGCTGAGTGGTCAGAGAAATAAAAGCCCATGGGATACAATGGAATATGATATGTTGGATTCAGAATTGTCTCAGTGACAGCAAACCAAGAGTAATAGTTTACAGATGAACTTACAAATGAGAAGCAATTTGGTGCTGGCAAATGTACACAAAGGATATCTCTACAAAAAGGCTGAAAATGACCTTGCTAACATTAAGGAAATAGTGGTTTGGTAATATTGAACTTGAGTGTTGTTAAAAAAAAGTATATTTTGTCAAATCCTTTGATCTTGCACTCATCATAATTCCAAAGAATAAAGAATTGCAATGACAACCAATTTAGGGGATATGTCAAGTGGGCTCACAATGTAGCACACTGTGTATTGGAAGCCATGTATTCTAATACAGAGGGCTCCATTCCAGAACTTATAGGAGATCTTGAAGATGATGCCTGGTTAGATCAAAAAATGTTTGAAAATCAATTTTTGTTCCCAGCCATTTTGTTTAACCTTTTCTGTTTAAAGAAAGAGGAAGCAATGTGTAATGTTAATTGTTTTACTTAAAACATGAACCAAATATGTTACTGGACAGTGATATCATAAAGTAAGATATAGAACAATACAGCACAGAACAGGTCCTTCGGCCCACGATGTTGTGCCGAACACCTATCCTAGATTAAGCACCCATCCATGTACCTATCCAATTGCTGCTTAAAGGTCACCAATGATTCTGACTCTACCACTCCCACGGGCAGCGCATTCCATGCCTCCACCACTCTCTGAGTAAAGAACCCACCCCTGACATCTCCCCTATACCTTCCACCCTTCACCTTAAATTTATGTCCCCTTGTAACACTCTGTTGTACCCGGAGAAAAAGTTTCTGACTGTCTACTCTATCTATTCCTCTGATCATCCTATAAACCTCTATCAAGTCACCCCTCATCCTTCGCCGTTCCAACGAGAAAAGGCCGAGAACTCTCAACCTATCCTCGTACGACCTATTCTCCATTCCAGGCAACATCCTGGTAAATCTTCTCTGCACCCTCTCCAAAGCTTCCACATCTTTCCTAAAGTGAGGCGACCAGAACTGCACACAGTACTCCAAATGTGGCCTAACCAAAGTCCTGTACAGCTGCAGCATCACTTCACCACTCTTGAATTCAATCCCTCTGCTAATGAATGCTAATACACCATAGGCCTTCTTACAAGCTCTATCCACCTGAGTGGCCAACTTTCAAAGATCTATGTACATAGACCCCAAGATCCCTCTGTTCCTCCACCTAAGAACCCTACCGTTAACCCTGTATTCCGCATTCTTATTTGTTCTTCCAAAATGGACAGCCTCACACTTGGCAGGGTTGAACTTCATCTGCCACTCCTCAGCCCAGCTCTGCATCATATCTAAGTCCCTTTGCAGCTGACAACAGCCCTCCTCACTGTCCACAACTCCACCAATCTTTGTATCATCTGCAAATTTACTGACCCACCCTTCGACTCCCTCATCCAAGTCATTAATAAAAATTACAAACAGCAGAGGACCCAGAACTGATCCCTGCGGAACTCCACTTGTAACTGGGCTCCAGGCTGAATATTTACCATCTACCACCACTCTCTGACTTCAACCGGTTAGCCAGTTTTCTATCCAATTGGCCAAATTTCCCTCTATCCCATGCCTCCTAACTTTCCGCATAAGCCTACCATGGGGAACCTTATCAAATGCCTTACTAAAATCCATGTACACTACATCTACTGCTCTACCCTTATCCACATGCTTGGTCACCTCCTCAAAGAATTCAATAAGACTTGTAAGGCAAGACCTACCCTTCACAAATCCGTGCTGGCTGTCCCTAATCAAGCAGTGTCTTTCCAGATACTCATAAATCCTATCCCTCAGTACCCTTTCCATTACTTTGCCTACCACAGAAGTAAGACTAACTGGCCTGTAATTCCCGGGGTTATTCCTATTCCCTTTTTTGAACAGGGGCACAACATTCGCTACTCTCCAGTCCCCTGGTACCACCCCTGTTAACAGTGAAGACGAAAAGATCATTGCCAACGGTACTGCAATTTCCTCTCTTGCTTCCCACATAATCCTAGGATATATCCCATCAGGATATAGAATGAATAAGTGTTTAATTTTAATTAATTTTGTTTAAGGATTGTTTGTATGTGTTCAAAACTTTTATTCAGGGAGAATCTGCTAATGTAGCAAATAGTTAATCTGGTAATTGCAGAGTGAGATGAGAGTGACAGCCCTTGGCATCAAGTTGCACTCGACTAAATGTTGCATGGATGAGCTCCAGAAAAACTGGAATTAATGGGTATCGGGGGCAAACTCTCCACTGGTTGGAGTCATTCCTGACACAGAGGAAGATGGTTCTGGTTGTTGGAGATTAGATACTTCAGCTCCAGGACACCTCTGTGGAAGTTCCTCAGGATAGTGTTACAGGCCCAACCATCTTCAACTGCTTCATCAATGACCTTCCCTTCATTATGAGATCAGAAATGGGAATGTTCACTGACGATTGCACAATGTTCAGCACCATTTGTGTCTCCTCCAACACTGAAGCAATCCATTTTCAAATGCAACAAAATCTGGACAATATCCAGACTTGGGCTGACAAGTGGTAAATAGCATTTTACCACACAAATGCCTGGCAATGGCCATCTCTGATAAGAGACAATCTAACTACCATTTCTTGACATTCAGTGGGGTTTTGCCATGGCTGAATGCCCCATTATCAACATCCTAGGGGTTTCCATTGGCCAGAAACGCAACTGAAATTGCCATATAAACACAGTGGAAGCAAGAGCAGGTCAGAGGCGGGAATAGCTCAGAGGTTAGGAGTAACTCACCTCCTGGATCCTCAAAGCCTGTCCACCATCTACAAGGCACAAGTCAGGAGTGTGATGGAATTCCCACCACTTGGCTGGATGGTGCAGCCCTAACAACTCCAGTTCAGGAAGGCAGCTCACCACCACCTTCTCAAGGACAACTGAGGATGGACAAGAAATGCTAGCCAAACAGCAATGCCCACAACCTGTGAGTGAGTAAAAAAGAAAATCAGTGTTAATTGATAAATTAATTGACTGGGTAGATATAAAGAGGAGAACAAAGACAGAAAAATGTGGAGAGAGATGGTAGAGCAGCAGTAATGTCATTGAACTAAAAACTCAGAGACGCAGGCAATTGCAGCAAAGACATGAGTTCAAATTCCACCAAGGAATTGCAATTATCGCTATCTGGAATTGAATGCAAATCTTATTAATTGTGACCATGAAACAATTATCGATTGTTATAAAAGCTTAACTCATTCACTTGTGTCCTTTGTGACAAAGTTCTACCATCCTTACACAGCTAGGGTAAGGTGAATCTAAACCCACAGCTCTTCACTGCCTTATAAAACGGTCTAGGATGCTACTAGGTTCAAGGACACTAAAGGGATGGGCAACAAATGCTGGCCTTGTCAACAACATCCATCATCCTTGAAAGAAAGACTAAAAGAGGAAAACAAGTAGGACTGGTACATCAAAGAAATTGTAAGACTGAGTAACTCTTTTACCAAGACCCTGGGTTCCAAAACCACCCTCTGTTCTACAATCTGAATCACCTCATGGAAACGCCCTCAGTATCCACTGATGACCTGAGATGGAGGGCATTGCATGCAGCGGTCCCGTACAACCATAGATTAAATCAGTTCACAGACTTTCAGCTCAACTGTTAGCCTTAGAACCATGTTTAATGTTGTGGGATTTGCACCCCCTTTAAGTTATTTTAAAAAGTCATTATTGTTCTTTTGGCAGTACTTCAGCCCTTACTCCTGAGCATTGGGCACCTGGAGGGGACTGTGGGTGTGGCAAATGGGAGGACTGCCTTGCGGTCCGACCCTAAAACTGGCTGAAGTTGCCATCAGCAGGTCGACGCTACAGACTATTGAGAGGGTCACAGTTCCCAACTTCTTGCCCCTCTTCTATTACCACGTTTGTGCCCAAGTGTCCTTGGAAAGGGAGCAGATGGTTTTCACCAAAATCTTTGAGGCTTTTAGAGAGATGTGGGCCTGAGGAGGGTCTAGAGTGCATTACCTCTCTTTCTACCACCATTTCTATCTAACCCCTCCCTCTTTCCCTACCCTTCCTTTCCCTTTTTTGTTGTTGCTTAATTGCTATTCTTCTATAGTAGTCTGGTGGGATGACTTGATAGTGGGTTTTCAAAAATGAAAATAAAGGCTGAACAGTTGATAAATTCTATTCACAGAGAAAAGTGTCATAGTTTCTGTCTCACCAACTGGCTTTGATCCGGATTGGCATCTCACTTGGATGTATCCTGTCATAAAGGAGTTCTGAAGCTTCCTTTTCTATTTCTGTTTTTCTACCTCCAATTCATATTCTTGCTCCTTAACTGCTCAGCATGTAGCTGGTGATAATGGGTGCTCCATTAAGAAAGTAAGCTTCTGCAGCATTCAGACCAGGAGGATTCGAAAATTAATCTACCAAATACTATAGTCTTCCTCCTGAGTAATCCAAGTGGTGAAAATATAGTCTTCACATACCTTTGTCTCCTACATTATAAGCTTGTGAGGCAACATGGCATGTATGGGTTATACACAACAGTCATCAGCCACATTGTCAACAGTACCCCATGTTATTCAGCAGCCACTACTTGATTGGTCTTGGTAATTAAAATACACTTACACAATGGAAATCTGCAGAAGGAAAGAATTCTGATTTCTGTCAGGATATCAAGCATTGTTCTTCAGCCTATGCTATCTATGGTCAATGGAGGAAATAAAATATTTTTGACTCCAGTATCAGCCAATGTTGAAATATGGCAGTCTCAAAGAGATAAGTTTGGAAATCCCAGAATACCAAGAAATTAGATGCAACTCTGCTATTGAATAACATAATTGGCATGGTGAGCATAGCTGCCTCACAGCATCAGGGACCTGGGTTCAATTGCACCCTCGAGTGACTATCTGTATGGAACTTGCACGTTTTCTGCTTGGGTTTCTTCTGGATGCTCCAGCTTCCTCCCATGGTCCAAACATGTGCCAGTTACATTGATTGGTCATGCTAAAAATTGCCCTTTACTGTCCAGGGATGAACAGACTAGGTGGATTAGCCTTGGTAAATACTGGTTTACGGTTTTGGAGGGTCAGTATAAACACAATGGGGCAAATAGTCTCTTTCCACATTGTACGCATTCCATAATTTAATGAATATTCACTAAATAATCTAGGAATCATGCCAGAGAAATAATTAAGTTTGTCAGTCAGGCTTAGAGTGTTTAATTCACTTGTGCGAGAAGCTACATATTGGACACAGGATTTTGTTTTGTTCTCGGCAATTGAATACATTTATGTATCGTTCAGTTTTCAATGAGGAATAGATTATGGAGACAGCCAATCCCAGCTACATTCATTAAGGCAACAACGAGACCAATCAAGGTCTGAGTTTAACGTTAACTCAGATTGATAGTTAACGATTCCTGCTGCATCTCCATGCTAATCATGGACCCAACTGATCAGCACTCTTCCTGTGCTTCGTAAAGTATTATTCTCTTTTTAAGTTTGTTTTCTGATCTCCTAACCCTGATGAGAGCAAAGCAATAGCTTCAACTTTGCTATTGCACTAAATTAAAGCTATTTATAATAATTTATTTTAATCAGAAATTTATTATGTCTTATATAAAAAGAATTTAGTTCATCAAGTGCCGGTGGGGCTTTGTCTTGTTACTGTCTAAATGGCCAACTGTGTGGGGTTAGGAGAGAGCATTAGCTACAGCACTGGGCTTCACAATGATATCTTATCCACGATCCATCTGCTTTGCATATCTCTGTCAGCTATTACCCTTAATAATGTCACATCTGAAGCAAAGTGCACTTGCTATTGATGCCATTTGATCTGTAAGTGCATACCACGTTAAAAAAAGGATACAAATGCCCCCAATTTCGTCCCCATCTCACCCAACTGTATATGACAGTTATAATGGAATGTCAATTATACCCAAATTTAGAATAAAACAACACAAATTCTGTTTTCAGCCACTCCGTCTGCCCTTACAATTCCTTGTGTCATTACTATACATTTTTTTAAACTGATGTTATAATAAATTAGTTGAAAAGGTTAATATATTTCCTCAGAGTGTGCTTGAGCCAATGAGACCAGGTCCTGAGGCAATGTCAGTGAGGTAGGCCCAGCAGCAAAAGATGCGCCTGAGGATTGTCAACTTTATTACTGGCTAGATCCTGCACTGACAGCAACAAAACAGTGGTTGGAGATCACCATGGCAACATCGATCACAGCAATACTCTCCAATGCTGGTGTGCCCTGCACGCATGGTTTTAAAGGTGAATTGGCCCAGTGGTAAAAGATGGCACTTGAGGATCGACAATTTCAATGTTAGTTGGGTCTGGCAAGGCGGTGGTGGTTCAATGTTGGCTCAGAACTCTTACGTAGATGGACATCTCTTTAAGCTGTATCTTTTCATTTACTCTTATTCTTAAACTATCTAAATGGATTTACTGTCATTAGTACACAATCAGTTTTTCAGTGTACAACCACATTTATCGTGCAAAGCCACATTTATCATTCCCTCTGTCTTATTCATGTTTCTTCGACAAATGAAAGCTCTTAACTGCATTTTATTGTATTTCACTGTAGAATACATGCAACAATAAATACATTATTCAAACATTTGCTATTGCATCATCAACAACCTTCTCCATGATATGGTCACAACTGGGCTGATAAAGGGATGATTTCATAGTGTTCAGCAGCTTTCACTGTTCATCCATTATTGCAGCAATCCAGGTGAGTTTACAGCATCAAGAATTGAGCTGACAAGTGGCAGTTACATTCACACCACTAGGGCAATCTCAATTATCCGAACGACATGGGTGGGGAGTATTTTGTTCTGATAACTGATCGTTCAGATAACTAATCAAGCCCCTTTAACACCACCCCCTCCTCCCGCTACAAGGTACCTACTCCCATCAGCACATCACTCGCACATTCCCACCAGGGCCTCTGTACGTTTGCAAGCTGTCAGTGATGATTTAAAGATCAGGCTCTCAGTTAGGGTGCCTGGTGTCGATCAGTGGTCAGTGGCTTGCAGGCAAGCTGCTTTAGGCCAGTGTGTCCCCTGTCACCCTGAATCCTCACAGACTTCCTCTAGCAATTGTTGTAACTTGGTTTGAACAATTTCCCAAGGGATCGAATCCAAGACTTCACACCCCGGGTGACCTCCAGGCTGGTTAGCAATGCCAGATTCAGTCCGGTCGGTGTGCCCGAATGGGACCTTGAGATCTTGTTCAGATAAACCAAAGTTCAGATAATTGAGGTTCGGATAACCGAGGTATTCTGTAATTGTGAGACGATTACAATCTCAAACAAAAGAATGCCCACCATCATCACTTCCACCTTTATCAATGGTAACTCCCCTACCACTGACAGCCTGGGAGTTACTACAGACCATAAGCTGAGCTGACTCATTTATGTCAACACTAAAATATAATAAGAATACAACAGGAAACAGAAAACAGTTTCTGCATTCATAACCCTTTAACAATGACTCATTCTCACATTTTAAACAGCAAGATTAAATCTTTTAGAACAATTCAACCAAACCGGAGTTAAAAGAGTAAATATATCCAGCTAATTAATCCATCTACAGTACCAGCTCTGACTTCACTTAATTTACTGTCATTAATATGCAATCAGTTTTTCAGTGTACAACGAAGGGTGCAAAGCAACATTTATCATTCCCTCTGAATCACTCATGGTTCTTCTTTTTATGTTCATTTATTGTGCTTTTTCTGCAGTTAACTAGGAGATGCTCACATTGAAGAAATGCAACACTTTCCTATATCAATAAGTATGCATTCGCAGTAGGGAAACTTCAATATAGCACTGTCAAGTACAGAGTGAAAAAGCCTACTTCTCCTCCATTTCATGGATGTCTTAATTTGTGTGATGGATATGGTCATTACTGGCATGTCCATCATTTAATGTCAATCCTTAATTGGTCCCACAAAGGTGGTGGCAAGCACTCATCTTGAACTATCGTAGTTCATGCGTTGTTGCCTCAAGTGTTGTTAAGGAGGCAGTTTCAGGATTTTGACCTGAGGACAATGTTTGTAAAAACATACTGAATATTATATTGCCTTTCATTTTCCTACGTCTTTGTTGATATTTTCAGTCAATCTTCTTCTCAATTTTCTGTCTGGCTCCAATCTTAATCCTACCAAGCTGGTGAAAATAGGGTGAGTGAACATTCTGATCTTCATTTGAACTGCTGAAGCAAGTGGGAAATAAATGCAAAATCTGGGTTACATAGAACATAGAAGGATACAGCGCAGTACAGGCCCTTCGGCCCTCGATGTTGCGCCGACCGAGTCCTACCTAACCTATACTAGCCCAATAACTTCCAAATGCCTATCCAATGCCCGCTTAAATGAACATAAAGAAGGAGAGTTCACCACTGATACGGGCAGGGCATTCCATGAACTCACAACCCGCTGTGTGAAGAATCTACCCCTAACATCTGTCCTATACCTACCACCCCTTAATTTAAAGCTATGTCCCCTAGTAACACCTGACTCCATTAGCGGTAAAAGGTTCTTAGTATCTACCCTATCTAAACCCCTAATCATCTTATACACTTCTATCAGATCTCCCCTAAACCTTCTCTTCTCCAATGAGAACAGCCCCAATGGTTGCATGAAACCATTGGGTCTCTATCACCACTTGGTAAAAATGGGACTCACTAATACAATAGGATTGGCCATAACTACAAAATAAGATATAAGTAAAACAAGAACTGTGCACAGGAAAGAAAAAGATACAGAAAATGTGATTTATGATCACATTAGTGCCTACCCCTCATAACAGAACTGTTGAGAAATGTCACCTTCTAAATCAGTAAATTCTTTTATCTTTGTTAATTTTTGCATTAAATTTAGAGAGTTAGCAATTATATTGGTGTGATGTAGTCTGATGCCTGGTATTGACATGGCATGCTGTTTATCTGAGATTGTCAACCACTTTTACTGTAAAATAATTTTAAATTGAAAGTTAGTGCTTCGATGGAAGCTGATACAGAATACAAAGAATGAGGAGCAGCAGCATTTTCATGCATTACATGACAATGCCAAGTTTTTATATGTGAGGTATTGTTGGATACAGCAGGTAACTTGGACTATTTTGAAAACACCTTCAGCAGCTCCTCAAGAAGTACGAAGGAGATGTCCCACCATGACCCATGGAAATGTTTCTCACACAAGCTTCCACTAATAGCCTCATTAATCATGATGCCAGGCTCTACGATGCCCTTCAAATTCCATCACACAGCAACAGAGGTGGAAGTGTTTGCTGTAAAGGCATAGTTGGAATCATATTGAAACCCCAGCTGTACAACACTTCAAACACTGCAAGCCAAGAACTGCCCTTGGTAGTCTGCTGCTTCAACATTTTTCTCCATGAGATGTTCCAAGGCCTGGAGATTCAAATGGATAGGGTGGTGGAGGAGAAGGCTGTTCTGTTTCTGACGGACTAGCAAAGAAGGGCACAGCACCAGATGGTGTCAATCTGAACCCAGACAGTGGCCCAGGTCATTGTAATCCAGCCAAGTTGATGACTACTGTCAGTCCAAGGGACAATTTTAAGCCAGGTAGTGCATACCCTGCCAGCAGCATAAATGTTAGATTTAATTACTAAAGTTGTGGTATTGTGTGGTATATTGGACACATAATTTTTCTCCCTTTACATAATAACAACTTCTTTTAATTACTAATCAAGAGACAAGTATAGGTAGTGGATTGTCAGACACATCTTTAACTGGATTTAATTTATTTATTGTAAGTGATGATTTCCATAGCATGAAATTCTTTTCGTCATTTGGCTCACACATTCCTTTCACCAAAATTGGTTTTGTTCCTTTCCTCTAGCATGAGCTGAGGCCTCATTCCTGAAGAAGGGTTTATGCCCGAAACGTCGAATCTCCTGTTCCTTGGATGCTGCCTGACCTGCTGCGCCTTTCCAGCAACACATTTTCAGCTCTGATCTCCAGCATCTGCAGACCTCACTTTCTCCTTTCCTCTAGCATCCTAGTATACCTTGAAGGAATGGTTCCCATTAATTTGAATTCCATTTCTCCCTGGATCTATCATTTATATATTTCCATGAAGGTCCCATGACTGCTGCCCTCCTTCAAGGATCAACTTTATCCGTGCTCGTTCCAAAGTTCGGATCTTTCCTAAACACCTCAAAGACCAGCTCTGAGCAAGCTTTAAAGCACAGTCTGACCAAAATCAAGCTATAAACATATTTTTATTTATTACAAACTATTGTAAAACTGCAATGTACATGTTCATATTGTGTTCTAAAAAGAATCATTAGCCTTGGAAAATGTGTGAAGATAATTAAGGTAGTAGAAAATAGTTTGCATTCTCATTCCATAAGTGCATCTTTATTTTCTCACAACTTGCATCTTCTTCTTAAACTGATCTTGCAGCAGGATAACTCTTGGCATTTTGTTCATTTTATGGACTATGACCCTTTGAATTTCTATCACCATTCCCATTTTTAGAAAAATTAAGTTGCTTTAGAAGTTGAACCAAGCATTTGTTATCATATAATAATGACTGTGTCCTTGTCAACAAAGTATGCTAGCTCTCAATGATTGATGACTTATGCTTAAAGGGCATCGTGGAAGGCTAACCATTTCTAAACATCTTGTCAAAACATAAAATTGCATTTCACTTTTTTTTGCCTTTTTTTCACTTAGGTGATAAGAATTTCATAGATTTATCCATTAGTTCTCAAATCCTATTCTAAGTTTTCACTTAGTAATGCAGTTCCATTCTACAAATTCCATTAGGTTTCCTCTTGTGCTCCTATACTCCATTTGCCTACTCAGTTGAATTGTTTGTGACACCCATCAGCTTGCTTCTACATTGACAATTAATGATTAAAGGTAAGGAGTTACACAATAAGAGGTAAAATGTAAAAACGTAAACTGCAAAGAGGCTCATAAGCCAAAACAAAATTTCTGGAGACAGACGTTCATCACTGTGATATCTCAGAAGCTGTCATCATCCTTCTAGAGGGGCACAGCAAATAACTGATCATATGAGTTCATAAGAATTAGACTTATAAATTCTGGGAATGTTCCTACCTAAAAGCTTTGAGATGGTATAACTGGACCTCCATTCATCTATTTCTCAGACACAAAATGGAAGGAAAGAAGATTGGATTTTCACAGGGATATGCCCCAAATCCCAAAAGCACTTGAGGTAATACAACACCGTATTGGTGTATGCAATGTTTAGATATTTCAGACAATTGCTTGCTGTGTGCTTCCTCTCTGAAGCTGGTCAGAAGCTGAATGAAACACGCAATGGGGATCATTTGTCGATTTCTTTGTAGGCTTGTTCTGTGACCTGGCCAATGATCCTCAAAGACTCTGTCAGGAAGATGTTGTTTCCCTTTCAAACTTACTGTCCAAGGAGGTAGATGAATGTCTAACTCTCTCCCCTTTCTCAAATATTCCTCCCAAATTATGGGCATGGCAGTATCATAACCAGCTAAAATTGGCGCAGAGAAAAGCTACAAACTACCTCATGAGGTCAGGTTAGTGGTTGAACATTGCTATAATTATTTAAATTAGGCAAGTTACCTTCTTTCAACAATCTCTAAACTGTTCAAATCATATGATGCCTTTTTATTTGAATTTGCATACATATATACACACACAAATCAATCATTTTTAATAACAAAATAGAAATCGCTGGAAAAGCTCAGCAGTCTGGCAGTGTCTGTGAAGAGAAATCAGAGTTAATATTTCAGGTCCAGTGTCCCTTCCTCAGAACCATTGGACCCGAAACATTCATTCACAGATGCAGCCAGACCTGCTGAGCTTTTCCAGCGATTTCTGTTTCTGATTTACAGCATCTACAGTTCTTTCAGTTTTTATCATTTTTAGTAGTTTGAACTTTAAACTTATGACATATGAGTATCATTTTATTCATTGAAGGATTTTAAAAATCAATTAAGTCTGTCTTTCTAGAACCACAACTTTAAACAAGTATGTGCCTCCTGGAGTCAAAATGGATGTTTGTTCATTTTCAAATGAGCTTTTGCCTTCTGATGTGAATATATTAGCAATTTTGAGCCTTAAAATAAGCATCTTTGAATTTGTCCCTCATCTATCTTGCAAGCATATGAACAAAGGTAGAAACGAATGACTAGCTGACCTATCTCTATCAATAATGTGTCAACAAAGCAACACAGCTCAATACTTTCCATGCATGGACATTTTGGTTTCAAAAAGCCAAAGGCAGTTTTATTAAATATCCAACACAATTCAGGAGCTAAAGAACCTATGACTCCAACAAAAGTACTCTCCAAATCCACAAAGGCAATCAAAAGCAAGTTCCTCAAGAAAACAATGTATGGAAAATGCACATCCCATCTTTCTTTTGCATCTGAAGAAGAGTCACTGGGCTCAAAATGTTAACTCTGCTTTCTCTCCACAGATGCTGCCAAACCTGCTAAGTTTCTCCATCAATTTTGTTTCTCTTAAGTAAATTTCAACAGTTTCACCACAGGCTTTGATTTCATCTGTAAATTCATAATAGGCAAGCAATACTGAACTACTGTGATATAACTGAACAGTTAGGTACCAGTTCAAGTAGGTGGCCCAGAATGTGCACCAACTCTCCCCATAGATAGATAAATTTACCTGGAGATAGACATATTCATCTGCTGAGGCTGCTATCACCCTGTTACAGAACTGACAGCTAATGTCATCTTTAATATTCATGTTAGTTATCTGCTGTTAAGAATATTAAAAATTTATCATATAAAGTCCACAGGAGCCTGCAATTTTACTGGAACTAGTTGATAGCCAATCTGTGTGAGACTACTTCCTGGAGGTGACTTTGAGTTCCTGCTCTATCTATAGATCACTAACTTAATTCCTGATTTCCATCAGTGCACATGCAAGATTATTTTGCAGCAAAACATGTTGTAACTGGTCCAGTAATTGCCATTCTATACCTTAAACATATAAAAGAAATAGTTATATCAGTGCTTTAAAGCATTATTGTAAAATCTTAGTGTTTACACTGTTAATTACTTTATAAGCATGCAATGTTAGTCCTCCTGTGCTCCACATCTCTCTTTTTTTAATCTATTTAAATTGTAATTCTTTGTGGATCACAGAACTTAATATATCCATTGTCATACTGGGTCACGTTTTAATCTGTTGATTATTTTATCAATGAGCAATAGTTATAGTGCAAGCTGCACTGAATATCAATTCTTAGTATCTTTTGTTCACTTAAGTTTCTTGTTGCATATTTCCTTCCAGAGTGTCTCAGCTTTGCCCTTGTCCAACTCTGCATCTCTTGGAATATACATGTGAAATTGATAATTCTGTACTACTGTAGAAAGAAATTATGCTCCATTTAATTCTGCACTTTTGGCAAGAATTAGCATACTATTTTCTCCATATCCTTTCAGCAGCCTGTAACATGCCCTAAACATATGATACCTTTTTACTTGAATTTAACATTCCTTGTAATCAACAATCTGATGAAAGGTATAACTTCCATATATGGGTGCATTCCCTTTACTGACATATCCTGAAGCATTTAAAAATTAACTAAGTCAGTCTTTACAGAACCATGATTTTAAATTAGCACGTGACTCCTGGAGTAGTAGTGCAAATTTGTTATATTTTGGAGGTTTAGAATTGGAGAGAGAAAGCTTTGAAATATAACAGCTTGGTTCTGATTTTAGAATCCAGGATTGATTGTATCTTAGAAAAACACAGACATTGGAAAGCCTTTGGGCAGTTTGAAGAAGATCTCATTGAAGTCATATGTCAGTATAGTCTCTCTTAAACAAAGGGTGTGGATGTGCAGGTGTTGGACTGGGGTTGACAAAGTCAGAAATCACACAATACCGGGTTATAGTCGGACAGGTTTATTTGAAACTGCAAGCTTTCGGAGCACTGCTAGTTCATCAGGTGAAGTGGACAGAAGCGCATAGGCAAAGGTTGTGTCCAATGGTTGGCCCCTCATCATGTGACATTTATACTTCTCATGTTATTATAGCCATTTGGTTTGGCTCTAGCACCATCCTATCTTTTTGATTTTTTTTTGTAACTATGAATCAGATCATAGGTCATCCTTTCATTTGCCATTCAGCTGTTGACACTTTACTCATACACCACCATTTGACACTTCTGTCACCTGCAAAGGCTTGGTTCTTCAGCCTGTCGACTCCACTCACTTTATTTGTATTTATTTTTTGACAAACCAATATCAAACCAATAGATTTGATGGGGAAGGAATTTCTATGGATTTTGATTAACTGTAAGGAAAGATGCCAGGGAATAGATGGGAGTTTATTTTGTTGAGTGCTTTGAAGTATTTCAAATTTTATTTTAATTAGATAACTTAGTTTGTTTCTTTTTGTTAAATTCCTTTTGCATAATAAACTTCTATTTTATTATTAAATAAATCTGCACATTTATGAGCTGATGTTTCAGTGAAAGACCACCACATTAAATTGAAAATAAAGGAAAATCTGTTGTATAATAGAACCTCTATGGTGTAGCAGCAGGCCATTCAGCCCATCAACCCTCTGAAGAGCGTCCCCCTCCGACCAACACATCTTATACTACCTCTGTAACCCTGCAGTTCCCATTGTTAATTCAGCTCACCTGCACATCTTTGGACACTATGGACAATTTCCCATGGCAAATCCACGTAACCTGCATATCTTTGGACTGTGGGATGAAACCTGAGCATCTGAAGGTACCCCAGAAAGACATGGGGAGAATGTACAAAACATGCAGACAGATGCCCAAGACTGGAATCAAGCCCAGGTCTCTGGTGTTGTGAGGCAGCAGTGGTAACCATTGAGACACCATGCTCCCTATTCTAAATATAAATTAAAATGCACACCAATTAAATCAGACAAGATTTCATTCCGGTATCTGAACTGTCCTGTAGTAATGTCAGCTAGGATCATAATAAGAATAATACAGGTTTTGTCTGCTTTTTCTGATTTAACTGGTAATTTGCTTCCATGAACAGAGACTAGTTACACTTTGTTTCTGAGCCCCAGGTCTCAACACTCCTCATTTTCACATCATGTTCTTGAAAGCAAAGCAAGTAAAGGATGGGAGTATTGATGCAGGCTTTGCCTCCAGCAGTGTGTGTTTACCTAACATGGCAATGTCTGCTATATCTCCTATAACATAGGAAACACATGGTTGTGTATTGTAGAGTGAATAGGATTACGGAGGTATATTATAACTAACGTTGCTAAACAGATATGACATTCTTCAGGCATATCATTGTCTGTGCTGACAATTAACTGTTAAATTACACAGGACAGCATGTTTTTTTGCATGTCATGCTTCAAATGATCCACTTAAGATGACATATGAGAACTTTATAACCATGTGGAACATTGTGTGAGACAGTGATGATTCATGAGCATATCGCTTAAAGGATATACTAACATAATGACAATGTGACACAAGACGTGCTCATATCTGTTTTGTTAAGAGTTGTAAGACAGGGGAGAGGTAGATGACATTGTAATGGGGAAAAGCTAATGGACTGGAAGGCAACTGATGGTGAATGGCATGACAGGAAGTGACAATGCTATAGAAGGAGTTGTCTGGGAAGGAGGAGGGCGAAGGAATGCAGTATGTGAGGGAGAAGAGAGTGAATGACATGGAGAGGGTGTGGAGGGGGTCAGAAGGCGAGATAGAGAAGGGACTCTATGAATGAGATCTGAGGCAGCATAAAATCATTGAATTAATTGTTGAATCCAGAAGGCTATAAACTGCCTGACTAGAAATCAAATCCTGTTCCTGAACCTTAGGCATTTTACAGTCTTATGATTTCAAAGGGGTTTAAGCAATGTAGGCTGTGGTAAAAATTGTAACAAGTCGTCCAACCAGGCCTCTCAATAGACAAGGTGTTTACTATGATTGTCAGTAACAATTTGTCCAGGCTTTTGTTTGAGGGGAGGGGGTTGGGGGGGGGGGAGCAGGTCATGTTGCTGCACGGCACCCTGAGATGTCTTTCTAACACTGATAGCATGTGCTAGTTGTTTGTGCAACTAATGCACTACATGTTTATTCAACAAAAGTCATGTCACAAAGTAGTTGAGGGCTAGTCCTCAATCTAGTCAGGGGAAAGGGATACTGTTGGCCAGAAGGTCCCATCAATTAAGGGTGCAATCTGCACACAGTCCTGAGTTTGGCCATGATCAGTCATCAGGTGGATAAGAAGCCTCTTCTATCACAGCTCTGAATCAAGCCTACTACTGGGGTAAATCTTGGAATGGATACTTTGATGGAGTTGTTTTCCTTAAACTGACAGATAATAGAGTGTTAAGAAGTCCACATTTAATTCTTTCCCTGGATAGCAAGATAGATATTTAGCAGATTATCTCTATTCAGTAAGTATATGTTCTGCTATTAATTTTAAAAAGCCAAGTCCAGAATATAATTCATGGCCATAATTTCCCAAGTTTAATGTTGGCAAAGTATTGTGCAATATCATTGACTCAATTCATTTCTAAGAGCATTCTTTTAGTTACAGTTAAATTCAAAGATTGTCAAAACATCAACCAAGTCTAAGAATAATTAATAAATAGTAGTAATACCTTTTTGTTTGTGCCTAAGTATTTAATAATTAATGCAATGGCTGTGAATCATTTCAACCTGTGATTTCAGCACCAGCAAAGGCAAAGCAAATAGAAACACTATCAGTTTGTTCCATTATTCAGTCTAAGAGTTGAGATGGACAAATTTATGTAACTTCTATTGATTGGAATCTTGCTATTTTATATAAAAGACATGCATAGAATAGAAATATTGGAGACTGTATTCCCTCACACTTAACTTCATGGATGCTGGCTGCCAAATTGTCATGTTCCCTGCCAAATAAATTAAATTACTAACTATCCATGTATTACTTTCCAACAAAGTTAACTATACTTCCCATTTAGTCAAGATCCATTCATTTGACAACATCCTGTTTAAAGCTTGATGGTGAGTGTTTTTGGAAATATTTTATAGGGGACTTTAGGAATCACATTGGTCCTTAGTTACTATTTGCAAAGACTCTTTGCGGGTTATATTGATTAAACATATGAATATGATAATTCTTCCTCCTGACAGAATCTTCTTAAATATTCCTGGACAAATTCCAGCAGTGCACATACCATTAACTTCAATGTAGCTCTGTAACATTCTGGTGGGGCACTAATCCATGTCAAGGCAATTAAGTCACCATAATTATGAATTCCCAAGCTCATAAACTTTGTACAACTGATTCTGATTACATTCTAAAATTCAGGGAAGACAGAATTGAGAAATAAGCATGCATGTTTGGATGTTTCAAGAAATTGCATGCCATTCTTAATTAAATATTCAAGTGTAAAATATTAACTATTTCAAGTTTATCATAGATCCAATATTGCCACCAAGTTGAATTTGTTCAGTTGTTCTTTTGAAGTCAGCTACAAAGACTGATAGATTGACTCCCCCATCACTAGAAATCATTCTACCTTGCTGTAAATGTGGTTATGGTATGGAATATCACATCCCCATCCTTAATCCCTTTGCAGGGAAAGATAAATAAAATCTTCTACCTTGGGTCCATTTGCCTATACATGTCCAAGAGCTTGATACGTACATACATAGAGAAAGCAGCGATTTGGAGATGCCGGTGTTGGATTGGGGTATACAAAGTTAAAAATCACACAACACCGTATTATAGTCCAACAGATGTATTTGGAAGCACTAGTTTTCAGAGCACTGCTGACTTGATGAAGAAGCCGTGCTCCGAAAGCTAGTGCTTCCAAATAAACCTTTTGGACTATAACCCGGTGTTGTGTGATTTTTTTTTAAACCAGCTGCCACTTAGGAGAAACTAATTGACGAGAGATCTAAGTGCTATCACTAACATATGTGTACCACCACGATTATCAATTGCAATCAACACTGCCATTTGTTAAAGTGATATCTGCGATTGAGGTGATATACAATAATTAGTGTAGTGACTACCGAGTTAAAATGTTGCAACATTATCTCTGTACAATGGAACCAAATCAGTGGTGATCTTGACAATCTGCAGAATGTGTGTTTAGGGTGTGGGCTGCTTTTTATACAAATATTTGTCAGTTATTCTCAAAATACATTTTTTGCCAACTGGTGTGTTAATTTGCCAATTTCAATACTGTGGCTTTTAGAAGTGAATGCTGTTTGGGGATTTAGGGGGAATAGAGAATTGATAATTATTGAAAATATTAATTAATGTCTCCAATTCTGCTTCTGGGTGAATCCATTTATATCCCATTTGTTGACTTAGATACTGAAAGTATTGTTATTACATCACTCACTGAATGAGTTAGTGAGAATGAAGAAGGCATCCTAGAAGACCAAAGGGTAACCTCTAAAATTGTAAAGTAGTCCATGAGAACATTTCTAAAACACCCTGTTAACATAAGATCAAGTCCAAAGAAGGGGAACTGGTACATAATAAGAACCAAATTGCATGCAAATGCCTGACAATGGTGTAGTTGTAAATACCTAAAACCAAGGTTACATTGAATTTCATAAATAAAGGCATAAGTTTATCAAAACTCCCTATGGAACAGGTTGACCCCACTATGAGAATATTTTAAAATTGTATGCCAGAAGGAGGAAAGACTTTATGGAAAGATCCTAAGAGAATTCCCAGAATGTTTGCAGATTTGAGGTATCACGAAGAAGCTGAGGTGGCAGACTCTTAAAAGAAACAAAAACAACATAGGCAATGGCCAGGTTTATGGCAATATCATGTGAGAAGCCTGGATGGATGCATCTTGACATCAGGAGCAACTTGCTGATCATCCAGACAAGTTTCTTACTTGGCAGCAGCAAGTTCCTAAACAGGGAGGATTATAGCTTTTAAACATTTTGGGTTGATGCTATCATTCACCCCATCATTGTTCAGCTTCCTATCTTACCAAATGCAACAAACAAGCTAGAAATCAGGAATTACCGACATGGAAGTCAGAGAATATCCCTGGCAGTTTCAACACACCTTTGAAGGTCTATCTTATTCAGCAGCAAAAAGCATCTCAGGGCATGATCCACTTCCACCTATTGTCTATCAGCATTTGCATTCGATATTTGTCAACTCCTCATGATCCTCATGCCACATCTCCAATCCATTTGCAGAACAATTAGGAAGCACCAGCAATTAGCATTGAAAGACTGTTGTAAAAACAGACAACCAGCTCATGGTGTGGATCAGGCTGCATTTTGTGCCTGCTCCCTTGCTTTCTTAGTACTCACTTTGTACCTACCTACATGCCCACAGCATCCATGACTTGCCTTGCCATGCTGTGACCTGCCTGTTGGCACATAGCCTTTGGCTCTGGCTGAAGTGTCAATCAGTACTGCTGAATTGATGCGATCTTTTCCACAGGCACATGGCAAGTTGCTTGTCAGTAAAGATCTGTTTGGGAGTGAGTAAGTCATGCTACTGTTCAACACACCAAGACATCAGTCTAACATCTACAGCATGTACCAGCTGCCTAAGCAGCAAATATACTGCACATTCACCCAAGCAAAATGGCCACAGTAGAGTGCGTGTAGGGGGGCTATACCGCACTCCTATCAAGGATGGCTGCTTTCAGATAAGGGATTCTTGCACCAGAGGTAACGAACTCAGAGGGCTGGCCACGGTCAGTCATCCACTCAAACCAGGCATGGACATGGAATATTGCCAACTGTGGTCAGAGGGTCATCACAAGTCATCAAGGGAATTGCACATCATCCAGCACGGAGCAGCAAACTGTGGTCTGGGATAGTCAAGTCTAAGTTACTATCATTAAAGTCTAGGGAATGAAGTTCTAAAGTGAATGTAGTCCTGAGGGTCCTGAGAGTCCATCAATTGTTCATTGAGGGAGGTACAGATCACTCCTTCCACCCAAACACAATCCCCTGCTGTCCCTTTTGGCAAATTCAAGGCATGTGCAGAGGTTTGGACAAGGATGATGAATGGGGAAGGTTAAGGTATATGGCATGGGTGGTGATGGCAAGTCGGTGGAATAGCAGCGGAGTGCATAGTAAGCACGGTACCGGTGTTTATTGGCTGTGACTACAACTATGGCCTCCACATGGGGTGGTTAGAAGACCAGGGTGTGCATCATTTAAGTGTAGTGTTGGGAAGAGTTGGGGGCAAAGTTCAATTTGATGAGTTTCTACAGAAGAGGAATAGATGGAGGTGGGCTGTTGGGTAGAGCAAGGTCATTGGACATGTGCAGACTCTGAGGTAGCATTTGATAATCAGACAACCATCAGTGCCAACGCTGCCCATTTTGAGTTGTGTTCTTTGCTATCACTTGCTGTCTTTAGATGTGAACTTCAAGTGAAAATGGCTGAGACCACTACCAGGATGAGCAGAATCAATGTCATTTGAATGGACCAAAATGTTGGCTCTACATCTGCTGGATGCTAGCTCATTAAAGAGGTAAAAATGTAAAGCATGTGAAACTCCAGCTTCAATTCATTTACAATAATGTCTTCATCCATTTTCAATCACATAGACTGAACATGCGTGAGCAGCAAAGAAGAACCAATTTATCCAGGATTAGTTTCTGCAGCCATCATTGAAAATGCACCATATGGAGCTACTCAATCCCAAACAGGTTGGATTTGCTGAAATCCTTATTTAGTGTGGATGAAACAGTACCAACTTCATTAGGTAACCCCGTTACAAGATTGCCATTTATTCAGAATCATATCATAATTGGCAATAAAAATAGTACTTTTGATCCATATTTTGGCAATTTGTGCATGATAGAAGTGTAATCCTAGAAATGTGATGGCATTTCAACCATATTAACAGTGTCAAATGAATACCTAAGAATCCAATATGGCAAAAATTCCAAGCCAGAAGTATCAGTGTCTTGATGCGAATGCTAGTGTAGACACTAAGTGTAAATGTTTATGGTACATGATTGATACTGACTTCAGGACCACTTCTTGTCCAGTTAGGGAGCCTAAAGACGGTTTTTGGTCCTTTGAGATTTGAATCTATAAATAATAAACGTGCAATCTTTGGTCAGCGTCTTTGGACTTTAAAAAGAGACCTCTGGAGGATGTGACCGAAAAAGGGAAGCTTACCATTTCATTTCTTACTTTAGTGTGAAGGCAGGAAGGACAGTAAGCCTTCCTTTGGCTTCCCAATAAAATCCTGAGCTGGTGCCAATCCCATCCTATTTGATTCTCTCCAAAGGACTTTCCTTTGGCCCTGGGCCAGTGATCGAAACAGCCATTATGGTTGCCGTCCCTGCTCATTGATAAGATCTCCTCATGTATGAAGTTATGGAACCAATTTGATATAGTTCACCATTTCGTTAGGCACAAGTGGTCTGATTCAAACTATATACATTAGCATATTGTTAACATTTTCTTTGAAACCAAATTCCTTGTTAATTCTTTTTTTATAATATGTTTTTATTGAGAAAAAATAGATTTTTTAATATTACAAATATAAAACAATGCAATTCAAAACAGTACAAAAACAAACCCAAATAATAAAAAAATCCCCAACCCACCCTTTTGTGCAAATGTATAAACATATATAGGAAAATATAAAATTTTTAAAAAACCTAAACTAGCTATTTAACTAACTAAATAAATAAATAACCAACAACAAACAAACAAATAATAATAACTCAGCCCAGCCAAACAAAACACTCGTACATTCACAGTTCCTCCTCTCTGGATACTGGACTCGTGAAACACAATCAATCATTCTGGCTTTCTAGAAAGCTAATGGCATGCTGGCCTTCATAACAAGAGGAATTGAGTATAGAAGCAAAGAGGTCCCTCTGCAGCTGTACAGGGCCCTGGTGAGACCGCACCTGGAATATGGTGTGCAGGTTTGGTCTCCAAATTTGAGGAAAGACATTCTGGCTATTGAAGGAGTGCAGCGTAGGTTCACGAGGTCAATTCCTTAAATGGCGGGTCTATCTTACCATGAAAGATTGGAGTGACTGGGCTTGTATACGCTTGAGTTTAGAAGGCTGAGAGGGGATCTGATTGACATATAAGATGATTGAATGATTGGACACTCTGGAGGCAGGAAGCATGTTTCCTCTGATGGGTGATCCCAAACCAGAGGGCACAGTTTATAAATAAGGGATAGGCCACTTAGAACAGAGTTAAGGAGAAACCTCTTCACCCAGAGAGTGGTCGGTGCATGGAATGCTCTGCCCCAGAAGGATGGGGAGGGCAGGTCTCTGGATACTTTGAAGAACGAGTTGGATAGAGCTCTTAAGGATAGTGGAATCAAGGGTTATTGGGAAAAGGCAGGAACAGGATACTGATTGAGGATGATCGGCCATGATCATAATGAATGGTGGTGCTGGTTCGAAGGGCAGAATGGCCTGCACCTATTGTCAATTGGCTATATTAAAAAAAACCCTTGTCAGTGTGGCAGATAAATCTGTGTCAAGGTATTCCAAAAAGAGCTGCCAGGTCTTGTAAAAATTCTCGGTCTTGTGGTGGACCATATTTATGAGAAAATCCAGGGGAATATGCTCCATAACAGTCTTCCGCCAAACTGACAGGCCTGGGGGTGGGGTGGGGGTTGGGGGGGGGGCGGGGTGGGGGGGGGAGGTTAGGATATCCAACCTAGCAAGATATTCTTTCTTGCACAGAACATAAGAATATTGAAAAGTTTATTCTTATGCACGTCTGCAGGAAATATAGTGGGCAAACCCAAAAGGAGAGAGATAGGGTCCTTGTCCATCCCTACACCCAAAATCCTCTTCATTGCACCCGCCACAGCACTCCAATATGTTTGAACCCATCACAAGATCAAAGACAATGGGTAAGAGTGCCGTAAAGACCTTGTACTTGGGACATGTTGAAGATACCCATGGTTTAAATTTTGACAAATGGTCCGGAGCCAAGTGGACCCTGTGGAGAATCTTCAACTGTAAAGCATGGGTCCCTTTGCAAATTGATATCTTCCTAGCATCCTCCCATGCCTCTGAGGAAACTTCAAAACCCAGCTCTCTTTCCCACATCTTGCAGAGTCGATCAGACTCATCTGAGGTGGCACCACCCACCTGATGATATGAAGTATTGACAGAGAGTGTACTCTTAGCCCTTAACACCCCTCTCTCTATGTTGGATTTGCAGGGATCAGTCAAAAGTGTGGCCTTTTTTTGAATAAAATCCGTAACTTGAAAAAAACGAAAGAGGTTTCTAGTAGATAACTCATACTTCCATACTAACTGATCAAAGGACATTACATCTCCCTCAAATAAATCACCCATGCAAGATATACCCCTAGCTGCCCAACGTTTAAATCCTGAATCTATCATACCCGGTTGAAAACCCGGCATATCCACTAAAGGTGTAAACAAAGAAGTTTTGCCAATATTGCCTCCCCTCTGACAAATTGCCCTCCATGCTTTAACAGTATTGATGACTATTGGGTAATGGCAATATTCCCTAACTATCCTCATCTTGTCCAAAATCAGCAAACTGATAAGGGGGCATCTTGCCTGGGAGGCTTCGATATCTAGCCAAATTATAAGAGGATTCCCACAAACTCAATCACTCAGGTAGATCAAAAGCAAGCTTAATTGATCATTTTTAATGTCTGGAAGGTCCACTCTCCCCAATCTGTGAGGCAACTGCAGTTTGGCTAATTTAATGAGGGGCTGCTTACGATGCCAAATAAAGGAGTTGAACCAGTCATTCAGTCTCCCGAGTGTTTATTTATTGAAAATCAGGGGAAACATCCATATAGCGTATAGCAAATGAGGGAGAATATTCATCTTAATAAATGCTATCTGACCCAACCACGAGACTGGAAGTGCCTCCCATCTTTGAAGATCTTATTTAATTTGTCCAAATAATTGAGTAAAATTGGCTTCAAACAGACGATCCAGAACTGGAGTGATGAATATGCCCAAATACACAAAACCCAACTGTGACCACCTAAGTAGGAATCTATAGTTGCCCTCAAGAGTCAGCTCCTTCATAAGACTACCCATAGGCATAGCCTCTGATTTAGCAAAATTAATCTTGTACCCTGAAAAACCACCAAACACGTGAATGCATTGTATCAGGCGAGGTACTGCTGGATTTGTCAAAAAAATTAGGAAATTGTCTGCATACAGCGAGATCTTATGTAATTTTGCCCCCACTTCTGGACCTGATATATTGGGATCACTACAAATGGCCTCCGCCAATCATTCAATCGCCAACGTAAAAAGTAATGGTGAAAGTGGCCGCCTGCTCCCAAAAATATTAAAATTGCTTGATCATACTCCATTGGTAATGACCGCTGTGAGAGGTACACCATAGAGAACCTTTACCCAACTTCACCCAAACCAAGCCGCTCGAGTGTATAGCAAAGGTATGGCCACTCAACTCGGTCAAATGCCTTCTCTGCATCTAGATAAATCACCAATCCCTGTATTGACTGCTGTTGGCATGCTTGAATTATGTTAAGTAGCCTCCTAACATTATTAGTTTTCCCTGGAGCTTCGGAGGCTGACGGGTGACCTTACAGAGGTTTACAAAATTATGAGGGGCATGGATAGGATAAATTGGCAAAGTCTTTTCCCTGGGGTCGGGGAGTCCAGAACTAGAAGGCGTAGGTTTAGGACGAGAGGGGAAAGATATAACAGACCTACGGGGCAACCTTTTCATACAGAGAGTGGTACATGTATGGAATGAGCTGCCAGAGGAAGTGGTGGAGGCTGGTACAATTGCAATAGCCAAGAGGCATTTGGATGGGTATATGAATAGGAAGGGTTTGGAAGGATATGGGCCAGGTGCTGGCAGGTGGGACTAAATTGGGTTGGGATATCTGGTCGGCATGGACGTGTTGAACCAAAGGGTCTGTTTCCATGCTGTACATCTCCATGACTCTAGGACTATGTGCGACCCTTTATAAAGCCGTCTGATCCTCTTTAAGAATAGAAGGTAACACAGTCTCCAGCCTTAACGCAAGAGCCTTAGAAAGGATTTTAAAGTCCACATTTAAGAGTGAGATGGGCCTGTATGAAGCACAGTCTTCCGGGTCCTTCCCTTTTTTACGATAAGTGAAATATTGGCCTCTCTCAGAGATGGTGGGAGACAATCATGACTGTATGAATCACTAAACATATTCAGAAATACATGATCTTAGAGCCCTCGTATATTAGGGCCTTTGGATCCTTCCCCTGGACCCTGGAAGCCTCCATGACTCTCTGCTTATCCCGGTAATGATGGAACCGCGCCAGGAGAGGACGAGGGCATTGACCCAGACCCGATCTCTGTGCTGCAACCTGGTGAGCACTCTTTATCTTCAGTCCTCTCATGCCAGTCTCCGAGTCAAGGAATTTCGGCAGCCAGTCCTCAACAAATTCCGCAGGCCACTCACCTTCCTTACCCTCAGGCAGACCAATGATCCAAATGTTTTTCTCCTGCCCCTGTTTTCAAGATCATCTTCTTGGTCACGCAAATTAAGAACATGCATCTTCAGGGCTTGGATCTCATCCTTGAATGAACTGGCATCTGCTTCCACCACTGTGACAGTGTGCTCCACTTCATCCATCCTCCTCTCCAAGTCTCCCAGCTGCTGCTTATGCTTCTGCAGCATGACTGAGACTGGAGCCAGCTTCTCTTCAACCCATTTCCCCAGCATCTCGCAAGATTTTAAGAGCTGGATAACAAAGTACTGGAGAGTAATCGGCTTCGAGGCTACTGCAGGCTGAACTGCAGACCCGGCCTTGGATGCTCCTCCTCCCTTTTTCGGCATTTCTGGACAGCTAAAAATACAGGTAAGTTAATTTTTAGATGTTTCCTGGGACTCCACGATCTTTCCAGAGTCCCAAGAAATCCCGATGACCTGGGTTGGGCCAGTTAAAGGACGTCCCATTCCTGCTGTGATGTGAGGCTCTGCAGTACGACCTTCTTAGATCGCCGCCATTTTCGATCTAGATCTTAGTTCTTCAATGAGGTTCAGAGATTGTTAATGAAGGTAATTGATTCAAAAATACTTTTCTGGACTTTAACAAATACATTTTAAATGTCATATTAGCAAATTATTTGGAAAAGGAAAGTACATGAGGTTAAGTGGATGATGGTAAATTGGGTACATGATTGAGTGAGGAACTGCAGTGACTACTGATACTCTGGTGTTTTGCTGCATTGAGGGAAATACACAATAGGATCCTCCAAGGTCTCACTTTAAAGAAAGGTTTTTTTCTTTCTTATATGCAAGCATGTTATGGCAACATGGGATTTAGGAGCAGAGACTGGTCTTTAGGCCATTTAAGTCTGTTCCACCATTCAATAAGATGATTATTGATGAGGTTGTTGCCTCTGCTCCACTTTCCTGTCCACACCCTATGACTTTGACTTGCTTGTCTATTAGAAACTTATCTAACTCAGACTTCAATAAGTTTAAAACCTTCCCCTGCTGGGGAAGAGAATTCTACACTCTCACTACCCTCAGAAGGGAAAGAAATCCTCCTCATCTCTGTATTCAAAGGGAGTTCTCTTACTCTTAAATTATGTTTTTTGTTTTAGTTTCACCCAAGAGGCAATATCCTCTCAATAACTACCTTGCTTAATACCTCAAAATCTGATATGTTTCAACAAAATAGTACTCCACTCTAAGCTATAGGGAATATAGACCTGACATGTTCAATCTTTCTTCATAAGATAAGCCCTTTATCCCAGGAATCAATTTAGCGAACTTTTTCTGAAGTATTTCTAAAACATTTTTTTCATATCAGGAGATCAAATTTATACATAATACATCAGGTACGGTCTTACCAACATACTACATAGTTGCTGTAAAATCTGTTTTATATTCCATGCAAAAATCCGAGTTCCATCTTTCTTCCACATAATATAGCTAAATGGCCCTTTTCTGTGTATTGGATTACATAGAATATGCAGCATAAAGACAGTTTGTCCTAGCTGGTATTTAGCGATATTTATGCACCATACAGCTTCCATCCATCCTACTTCATATAACTCCATCACCTTATGCTCTAACCTGCCTCAAATATTGATCAGTTTTCTCTTAAGTGCATCTACAACAGAGTCGAAAAGTGTGACACTGGAAAAGCACAGCAGGTCAGGCAGCATCTGAGGAGCAGGAGAGTTGATGATTTGGGTATAATTTCTACATCAGGACTGATGAAGGGCTTATGCCCAAAATGTCAACTCTCCTGCTCCTCAGATGCTGACTGACCTGCTGTGCTTTTCTAGTGCCACACTTTTTGACTCTGACTCTCCAGTATCTGCAGTCCTCACTTTCTCCCTCCCTGCATCTACAACATCCAATTCAGTTGATCACAATGACAGCAAGGTCCAGATGCGAACAATTCTGTATTATCTACAACTGCTGAGAAAAATAGTTATGGAGGCTGCCTCGTGTCATTGTTCTTAATAAGCTTCTAAATAGTGCCCAGCTTTTAAAGGTGAATGCTTAATCTGCCACACAACAGTTCATTTTCGGAACATGTGCAGAGGTTGAACACAATCTCAGAAAACCAAGTTGTTAAGTACCTATTCACGCAAAGAAGTTAATGAGAAAGAACTTTCCATAATGGAAGAAAAATGTTAAGTATTGCAAGAGAGAATAGATACTCAGTAAAAGTGTCAGAGATCCTTCCATGCAAGAAACAATCCTCAAAAAGCAGGATTAAGCAAGTGTAAATGTTGACCAATAATGTAATTACTGAGGGTGAATGAAAGTATCTAAACTGATCAATACATGAACTAATACGTTGTCTTACTTCAACACAGATTTACCACCATATTGGGAGAAACATTTGCTGATACATATTGAAAATGATGTGTGTACAACTCTATGCCAGCAACCACTTAGAGGTGTTGACCAATATTCAATGATCCAGCATATTGTAAAGCAGAAAGTGCCTGATTTGGAAATTCAGGATACTGCAGTAACAAGGCAGCCATTCTCCACAAAGGAAAGGTACAAGATTAAAGATCTTCCAATATTGGATAGGAACAATTGCCTGTTTCAGCAGGGAGATGTCCTCCTCCAAACAAATTTCAAGAGATTAAAAGTCATTCGGTTTAAAAGGGACTTTTGAAGCTCTCACTGTCAGCAGAATCAATATGAACAATCTTCAGACCCAGAATACGTCTAAAGAGAATGTATTATAGGAGAACAGGGAAAGAACCAGATCTGTGATGTAATAGACTTGAGTGGAGTTGGGGTCATGGTAAATGTAATTATGTCACATAAATTTAGAAACGTAATGTAATTATAGACACAAAATGGAAGTTGGGCAACAGATTAACATGATTGAAAGACTAGCTAGCTAATAGGAAATAGTAAACATAAATGGGCAATTTTCTGGTTGGCAATAGGTAACAAATTGTTTGTGTTATGTTGAGAATGGAGGGATGCACTGTTTCCCTTCTCATCCCACACCAACAATACTCACAATAATTGCAAATTTAATCAACATATAGGCCTCAGACTGTAACTGCTTTCCTATTATAAACAAGTCAGCCATGTTTCCTTACATAAAGAATGATGAATTTATTACAAATAAAAGGTTACCCAAGCAAACATGTAAAGATGATTGACAAAAAAATAGACTTCGCAAAGATAAATATGACTTTTGTGTAACATTCTAGAATTACCATGAGGCAAATATGGGGAGCAGATTATGGAGAGCCAACTGCCTCGTGGTATTATTGCTCGGCTGTTAATCCAGACACCCAGGTAATGTTCTGAAGACCCAGGTTCAAATCCTGCCACAGCAGATGGTGTAATTTGAACTCAGTAAAATCTGGAAGTAAGAGTCTAATGATAACTGTGAATCCATTGTCAATTGTTAGAAAAACTTATCTGGTTCACAACTGTTTTTCAGGGAAGGAAACTGCCATCCCTACCTGGTCTGATCTAAATGTGACTCCAGACCCACAGCAATGTCATTGAATCTCATCTGCTCTCTGGGCAATTAGGGATGGGCAATAAATGCAGGCTTGGCCAGATGCGTCCTCATTCATGAATGAATTTTAAAAAAGACAAACTATGGTTGAATACTCTCAGCAAATGTGTTCAAAATATATCCCACAGATTTCTTAGCAATTCCAACGAAACATTACTGATAATGTCAGTCTCCAAATCTCATTTAAACTTGCAAATGAGCAAGTTCATCACTTTTGACAGCCTGATCCATGAAACTCCCTCAAGAATTGTCCAGCATGAATGACCTCAATGACTGTTTATATCCTTGTGGCTCACCCTCCCTGCATTCTCCTGGATTTCTGGAAACTGCACTCTATCACTCTCTCATAGACACACATCCAAATTTTTACAAACAATGGCCCTCACAGAGACAATACTGCCACTCAATTTGCTTCCTGAACACTAAACTGGTTCAGCTTCAAAACTTAAAACTGCTTATATGTTTCTTCATCCTCACTCTCAGTTGTACTCAAGTACAGTTGGTGTACCACTCTTTGAGCCCCAATGGTTTCTAAAACTTTTATGGAGCCCTAGCTTAGCTCCTGGTATCTCCCAGAATTATTTAGAGTTCTAACAGCAAAGAGGTATCCAACCACTCTTGATTTCTCATTGAATCCTGAATTGCACTTACGCAGTGTGGTTTGGTTGTTTTTTCAGCAGTCAGACTAAATAGTTCTATTCTACTTCCATTGCTAACTGTCCTCTTCTCCAATCAATTGTGACCCCAGAACTGCTCTTTAGTGATGTCTAACCATTTTGAGTGACCCATTGAAAACCTTGCAACAATGCGGTTTGACTCCAACATGCTCTCTGAAATCATCTAGTAAGTCATTCAGTTCTACCAACCTCTAAACAACCTCCAAAAAAAAGGAACATAATTAGACAAACCATCTGGCATTAATGCATGTATCAGAAACAACAAACTCACCTCTTTTGCCCCTGCAAAGTCCTCCTTACCAACATCTCGTGGTTTGTGCTAAAATTGGGAGAGCTGTCTTACACATTAGTTGAGCAACAGCTTGACACAGTCTTATTCATGGAATCATACTTTACACACAACATCCCAGACAACATCAACACCATCCCAAGTTATATCCTGTCCCACCAGCTGTTTAGAACCATCAGAGGTGGCAACATATCTCTATACAGCCAGGACGGAATTGTTTACACTGCGGCCTCTTTCCAAAAAAGACGTTTTGGAATTACAGGAAAGCTGATGCTATTGTTTACTGCCAAGCGAAAAATGCCCACAGTATTTTGAATTTTGAACCATTGGCCATGACAATGCGAACATATGAATTAGGAATAGGAGTAGGCGACTTAGTCCCAAAAGCCTACTTCACTATGCATTAAGATCAAGGGCAATCTGATCTGACTACTCCACAACAATCGTTCAATCCCCTCACTCTTGCTTATCAAAAATCTACTTCAGCCTTAAAAAAAAACACAAAGACTTTGCTTCCACGGTCTTTTGACACTCAACCTTCCATGAGAAAGATTTCCTTCCCTCCTCTGTCTTGGTGATACCTTATTTTTAAAGTAGAGATCCCTAGTTCTAGCTGCTCTCAAAAAACAAAAAATTATTTTCATATTCACCCAGTCAAGACTGCTCAGAATCTTACATTGTTCAATCAAGCCACCTCTTTCTGTTCTAAACTTCAGCAAGTGCAGGTTTGGCAATAAACGATACCATCATTCAGCTTTCCTGTATAGTTGTTCCACCTTCATACTAACTTTTTGCCATTCATGCACTGGGACACCCAAGACCTCCTGCATCTCAGAACTCTGCAATTTCTCACTGGTACGATAACATGCTTATTTTTTCATTCTTCCTGCCAAAAATAGACACTTTAACAATTTCCCCATTTATATTCCATTTGCTAGATCTTTGCCCTTTCATTAACCTGATCTGTGTCCTTCTGTAGCTTCCTTATATCCTATTCACAATTTGTTTTCCTACTAATATTTGTATCATTTGCAAATTTACCTTTGATTCCTTCATCCAAGTCATTTATATAACTTGCAAAAAGTTGAGCCACCAACACTGATCCTTGTGGCACAGGTGATGAATTCTTTTGATTGTATAGAATCCCTACTGTGTGGAGACTGGCCATATGGCCCAACAAGTCCACACCAACCCTCAGACATCCCACCCCTTTCCCTGTAACCCTACATTTTCCATAACTAATGCACCTAACCTACACATCACTGAACACTACAGGTAATTTAGCATGGCCATCTTTGGACTACAGGAGGAAACCCACACAGATATGGGGAGAACTCCACATAGACAGTTGCCCAAGGGTAGAATTGAACCTGGGCCCTCAATGCTGTGAGACAGCAGTGCTAACCACTGAGTCACAATGCCAACCAAATTCACTTCCTTTTATATACCCTTATATGCTTTTGAAATTCATATGCAGTGAACATTATAATATTGAGGGAACAATGAGTTCCATGGGTTTGTTATATAAAAATCCAGCTACTGATTGTCCCATTTGACTGTCACAAAATATTAGTTATGTTTATTTTTGCCTCAGAACAAGGATAGGTGTTATAGATGCAAAGAGTACTTCAAGCAACAGCCCTTTAAAAAGTGGGGAAAGTGAAAGTCAAAACTGACTAGACTGTGATCCTCTGACTACAGAGATAACGAGGGGTTGTCCACCCCCTCTTAACAGCAGGCGGAATATATCCCAAATTGCAGTCACATTTTGTGTTTTTCACTTTGAAGGGATTAAAAACTTTACTGGAGTGCACTATTGGGACTGAATATTTTCATGTGCACCCATAAGGATTCAAGTGTTAGGATGCTGTGGAGATCACAGTCACAGAACTATTAGTTACCCCTGTGTTGCACTTAAAGATTTCTATCACTCTCAGTGCTCAAAGTCAGCTAGCTAGCAACCAGCCAAAGGGAAAACAAGACAACAAAACGAGTCTCACGCACCCTGAATTCTACAATTTAATCTCAACCAAAAGGAGTCAAAACTATCCAATCTTAATCAACTGCAAAGTTGAGGGTTGTGAAACTGACCAATTTCAAATGCCAACATTGTCATTAATCTCCTTGGCAATGACTGCAACATTCAGCTATCAACCCTTTTGAATAATTCCAAGACTAATTCATAGGTCTGGTTGCTTTTTAAACTTATATCTTTACAAATCACCATTTATTTCTAATCTGTGTGTTTTGATAGCATTTCTTCTTCCTTGCGGTAATTAATAAATTCATCCTCTTTGTTAATTCAAAAAAGTGTGTTTAACTTGACTCCTCTGAAAATATAAGTTCATTTGGTCTGAGAGGAAGAAAGATCTATGTTTAAACTAACCTTATTGTGACAAACTGAGAGGGCAAAGGGTGAATATAGAACAAAAGCAAGAGCAAGTTCATCACTCCTCACCCAGGAGGTGAATGATTCAGATTAGATTCCTGTACTCAAAGAGGATGGAGCAGCAAACCCAACACATGGTGAGATGCAAATTTGGTTTGACTGCACATACTACAGCTCCCTGTAAAATAAATTATGCATCTGGATGTCATATTGTTACTTAAATTCAATGCACAATTTAATATTTTCCTAAAAACAAAAGCTAATCATCTTAACTATAAGTAAAGAAATAGATAAGTTCTGGTGCCATTTGTAGTCTGAACCAAAACAAACCTCTCTATGGGATTTTGAATTTGTAGTGAACAGAAATATTATCTACATTATTCGTTTCCAGCTAAATATATTATTATTATTGTCCTTGATATACTTCATTGCACACATCATAAAATGTGTACTTGACAGGTATAAATATACTAAAAAGTACACACAAACATATTTAATTGCTCTCTATTACTTATGCAAAGGAAAAGCATACCTCACTACATATCCATGTGACTATTTTGCATATTCTAATTTAATATTAATGCTATTTAGGGAAATAGGTAGCTATTGCCTTACAGTAGTTACCCATGACAGAAACATTGTACATTCAAAATTTTTTGTCTTCATCAATAGTTTTGTGGAGCCTAATGAAAGTAATAATTGGAAAATGCTATTGAACTTTGATTAGTCACGTAGAAGAAATTACCTTTATGAAGAAATAAATATTAAATCTTTGGAGCTCGACCAATTGTGATCAATATCCACAATAAATTATGGAACAGATGTTTTCTTTCTTTGCTTCAATAACACATCTTAGTCTTTAGTAGAGTCAACTCACAATAAAATAAGCATCAAAAAGGCTAGAAAGCAAATTCTGAAGAACAGCTGAATTCAATTATTATTGGTGATGCTCTTACTTTAACTCCTTTAAATTGAGCTATATTGAGCTCTGCTGGATCTGAAGGCTAGCTTTGTTCTCTTTGGAGATACATTTCAAGCCACAGTTGTGTCGCTGGTTCCCTATAATTTATTACGTCAGAATGTACAAAGTATGTTTCAACAAATAATTTCCATTTCCTCCTCAATGGAATGGATCACCTTGACAATGCAAAAGTCTATAAATACCTAATGATACAGTGAAGGTTTGCCCAAATTCAGCAGATGCAGTAAAATAATTGAAATAATTCAAGTACAAATGAGATTCCCATAACCTTTTATGCTTGTTTAAAAAGCATTATATTAGATGCCAGCTGTGCTCATATAACAAGCCATGCCAGTAGACTGAATAGATCACCCAATGAATTCTGCTAATTGTGGCCATTCATGGGCTTTCAAATAAGCTACTGCAAAACAGTTTGATGCAAAAGCTCTAATAGGCAGGTTTTAAAAATCCATTTGCAAAGAAATTGAAAATACCTTCGGAACAATGCATTCAGAGATGTTATTACATAACTCTGGAGTAGGTGGGATTTGAACTCAGGCTTCCTGGTTTCAGAGATAGAAACTTTATTACTAGGCTATAAACAATGCTCCCTTTAAGCTGCGTGGCTCTGTATGTATGCAGCTGCTTCTATATACCACATATGGCAATTAAAATCAGCACCTATGAAAAATATTAGAGGAAATGCTGCCCACAAGAGCTCCTGATACTTGTACATTTAAATATTAAATACATCTATACAGTATTTTAAAGACATTTTTAGTTATTTAAAATGATCTACTCAAAAGGTGGTGGTCTATGCAGTCCAATGGGCAAAAGTGAGAACTGCAGATGCTGGAAACAAAAGTTTAGATCAGAGTGGTGCTGAAAAAGCACAGCAGGTCAGACAGCATCCAAAGAGTAGGAGTAGGAGGAGGAGGATGCTCCTCGGATGCTGTCTGACCTGCTGTGCTTTTCCAGCACCACTCTGATCTAAATTATGCAGTCCAATGATCATCATAAGGACAATAAGAGGGGTCCAAAAATCCAAATGGCTGTTACTGTTGTGAGGTCCAGTTGGCTCTCCCCATTACCAGAGACCCAATGCAGTCCATATGTTTTTTACAGTGATTCTGCTGACTTGTACTCTGTGACAGTAAAATGTGGATTTAGCATCTTGGGAAAATTCTGCTGATTCATTCCTCCATGCAAGTTGCCAGTATGGAAGGATAATTGCACCACTCATGGTCTGGATACACTCTCCAGTTTGCTTGCCAGCTTTTGTGTGGCCTTTAGAATCTTTTCCAGATCTTATGCACCATCCAGTAGATATCTGACATCTGCCCTCACCAAGATGACTCCAGAGTTTTTCATCCATCTGAGGCCTGGACTTTACAAACTCTGATATTCAGTTTAATGCCTGTGTGATGCTATAACCTGTTGATGTAGTGGTTTAAGCCAACATGCACACCTACCTAAGGTGTAGATCTGAACTAGTAGATGTGGAGGATGGATGTGATGGTGTACCCTCTGAGGTCTCTTCTTCAGAGGCCAACTCCCTGCGTCAGGACAGGTATCTAAAGGACTGAGCACTAACCAGTTAAAGAGACCTGACTGATACTCAATACTGAAGATGAAGTGTGAGCAGATATAGCCACATCTCTGATAGAGACTTTTCACAAATTGTACTTGCCACACAGCTATTCCTCTCCAGCCATCACCACACACATATTCACACTTATCCTTTCTCAGATTGCAGCTACACTCTCGTGTCCCCAAGTGCCAAGGAAGAAACTCTCAGATGCACACCACACCTCGCATCAAATTCAGCCACATCCTGTCTAACTGATCTGTCTCTCATGATCTGACCAAATCCAGGATGTTATCTGCCATCTTTGCCAATACTCACTTATTGTCCTTGTCTTCTATCATGCCTTGTGGATCATTTCTACTGTGAAGACATTGAAACAATAGTGAATTCTTTATTTTATGGAGCATCCATTTTTGAGATTTTTTTTCAAATTTGAGCAAAGCCAAAGTAACATCCAATTAGAGTAAAGGGAGAGATCTGGAAACAGAAAACAGTCAGGAGGACTTGGAGTTCATAGGATGATGGAGTTGATAAGATAATGGTGTTAACAAGTCCATGTGCCTACACCAACGTTTTATTGACTCCTTACTGCACCCTGCTGGTGGCCCTTTAATGCAATGGCCACCAAGTGTGGATCTACACCCAGTCCTGACTGATAATAGCTCTTGGTGCTCCAATTTGCAAGCAATCCTGTTGTTCTGATGTTAATTGACCACCAGCATTTCATCATAGTGAGATCACATGACTGGGAAAGAGCAAGCAGATGGCCCACTTCCTCTTACACTAACACCTTCCATCAGCCTAGTGTAAGAAATCCCGGCCATCCTTACTCAAAATCTAATATGCACTTACATTTATATTTCATTTATTAATCATAAAATCTCCTGGTTGCAGAAAGCTTTAAGTATCCTGGCTAAAAGCAGTTCTTCATAAATTATTCAGTTCATCAATTTTTGTGAAGTAATCTGGAAAGGCGACCTATGTTTGAAAGACACAAAATAGCCAACAAGGGTTAAACAGAATAAAACAGCCTGCTCCAGCAAAATGGCTGACAATAGATAAGTAGAATTAAACGGCAGGCCTGCTCCAACATTTAAGTTAAATACAATGGTACTGCTGAACAGGGCTACTCCAAGGTGAACAGGAGGCCCAAAAAGTAACCACCCAAGACAGTTTGATAAGAGGATGCCTAAGGATAGACAAGTGATTGATTCCTGGCTCATTAATGAAAGGATATTATTCCATTAAGTGAACAGCACCAGTTAGAACAAGGGGTGTAAATCTCAGCCTATGAACCTGCCAGTCTAACACATGAGCAGCTGTGAAAACCGCAGCTAAAGCTATTTTGTAGTAATTAGTTGTTTCTTTGAAGTTATTCACAATATAAAGAAATAAGTTCTAGTTAAAGATTCTTCAGATTCTTCATAGAGATGGATTTCAACATAAGTATGTATACATATATATAACCAAAGTATACTAAAAGCATTGGGGAAAAGCTCAGGAAACGTTTTCCTTATCTCTAAGAAAGAGGCCTTTGTATGGCTGGATTGAAATAGGTTGTTCACAACTTAATAATCACAAAGAGTTAACAGTAGAAGTAGCTACATAACTTTACACTTTATAAGTAACTTTATATTATATTAATATTACAAATCTTACGTATATATAAAATTGGATCAGTGGAAAATATAAGAGGAATAGCAGAATTTGATAGAGATAGCACATGGAATACAATGAATAACAGAATTCAAGCAATCCTTAAAGGTAAGCAAGTCTGGGACAGACCAGAGGGAGCATAATCAGTAACTTTGGAATGCAAATTAGTAGGATGCACGGAAAGATCTCAAGGACTGGACATTACAATATCTGTTAAACACCATGAAATCACGGAAACCTGGGGCTGTCCATAGGAATGTCCATCATTGATCAGATGTTTCACAGGATTGGGTGCAAGGAATACAGGGGAAGGACACAGTGACAATGTTGTACATGATTATTGTAACACAAAATATATAAAAATGCTGTATTTCACTGTGTAAACCAGAGTGATTGATCTCTCTTCCAATCTGAACCATAGATTAAGAACAACTGGGTTTCACATCATGACTGGATTCAGAAAAAGTCTATGGCCATCTCCCTGCTTTAACTGGTTATTGCTTGAATACAAGTCTTTCACTTGCCTGAATCCTGCCTGCCTCCTGAGCCTTTGTCCCCATTTTGGTGATGGAGGTGGTGGTGGTGGTGAGTTACGCTCCTACAGCTGGTAATAATCATTAAAACATTTCTACATTGCATAACCCTGAGCACCCCTGCTGACCTTGAGTATAGATGAGTGGAAGTTTTTTAATATGCAAACATTTTTGAAAGGCTTTTGAGACTGGAGAACATCAGAATATTATACAGTCTTCATTCTTCGGTGTCCTTGATTGTCCCTTGCTCCATTTTGTCACAGAAACATGAACACTAATAGCAGATTGCAGTCACATGGAGCCATTAAAAAGAGCCCAGATGACTTCTCTCAAAGCTATAGGCAATCAAAATTATTTATTTCATAGTGCAGAGATGTCATGCAGAGAAAATGCAATTATCACTTTAAATCTAATAAAATATTTCCATTCATCACAATTATGCTTCTTAATGAACATATTCCTATCATCTTCTTTAATGAAGAGAGGAATAAGTCGCAAAATTGGCATTGAATTGACTTTTTATCATGTCTCAGCTTTGTTATTGGTGGCAGTCGACAGCTAGATTGAGGAGTTCAAAATGGCATCAGTTATGGATGCTCTCCAGAATTATTCTGGTATCCATACAGATGGAGCAAGGCTGGTAAGGTGAGGGGACGCTGTAAAATTGCAGGAGGCTGGAGCAGATCAGTTTCACAATCATTTCCATCATCAGGGAATTCTACCAATGAATGGATTGAGATGCACAGGCTGCCCAACACAAGATGGCAGGAAGTCAATTTAAATGTCCAAAAGCCTTGTTAAGGACAATTTTACCAGTTACCAGCAAACAATACTTGCTATTATTCAGAATTCCAATAGCAGAGCTTCCCAAAGAACCTTCAGCACACAACCATCTCCCCAACACCCACCACCTGTATCCTCTGCATCCCCTACCACCTTGTGGATAAATTACCAGATGAATGGTGACAGTCTTGCAGCTGCAGTTGAAGGCAATGGACTTTCAAAGTGTAGCAAGATCCAGGTGCTAGGAAAGCAGACTTTAGAGACTGCCTGAAGTCATCTTATAAGACCATCTGCTGTCTCTCTGACTAAATCTCAGCAAACTGTTACACAGAGTTACGGGGGAAAACCACCACTCTCAAGTTGGGGTCAAAGAAACAAAGATTTTATTGAAACATATACAAGAAGACCTCAATTACCCCAAGAACTTCTCAAAATACGGAGTTTTTAGCGCACAATTAGAATTCTTAACCTCATGCTGGACCCTGTTATCTCAATCTTTAAACATGGGTCTGATAGTTGCCATGGTAACTCCATCTTGTCTGGACTCAGTTCCCTTACCTTCTTGCTCTGTGCAGTAAGAATAATGTGTACATAGATTGTTGTTTTTACAACATGGAAGAAAGTGAGCATAACTGCAGCACTTATTGTAAGACTAATGTGCATTGTAATTTTGACATTACTAATATGAACCCCTTTGGTCCTATTCACACAGACTTCAGAGAGATAGGAAAGAAATTGATAAGGAGGAACTCAAAGGTTGTGTACCAAAACACTCCTGATGGCACTTACTGAAGACAGAAAAAGAAATACTCATGTTACACGTTCCATTGACTCAAGTTATCTTGCAGCACTTTACAGTCAATTAAGTACCCTTGAAGGGTAGTCACTTATGTTTCGCTTATATACAGCAGCCAGTTTGCACACAGTAAATTCCCCATAATCAGCAATAGATTAGTGATCAGCTACCTAATATGGGCAGTCCACCATCTGTAACTAATTTTCAGATAATTTATGATACAGCAGGTTAGGTACAATGCATGACTTAACTGGATAAAGAAAGAAATATATAACCATCAGAGATGAGAATTCTTTACCAATTCTGAAGCAGTTCTGTAGAATGGAGAAGCAGAGGTGACTGACTCCAACACTTTGAGGATTTAGAGAGTTTGTTGCTGATATCTTTCAGCCTTTGGTGGTAATAGTCTTTGTTCTTCCAATGAGGTGAAAAAAGGGATCCCCTGGACTTCTCCTAAGAAAGTGGTATGTCATTTCCCTGGATCCTCTTTCTCTTACTTGCTACCTATCAGCAATTTATGTTAGGCCCATCACCTCTCTGAACTCTTTTGGCCAATGCCGAAGGGCAGCTAGTCATGATGTCAGAATGATGGTAATGCCTTTGCATGCCTACATCTGAGGGTTGGTTTATCAATCTTTCTAAGAACAAGAGCTTCTTAATTTCCCAAGCATTACATTGATAATCAAGTACATATGTTGTCTGATAAATCGCTTGTTTAAATTTGTAGAAGGTTAGGTACCACTGTCATGCTGTTAAATTACATCTAATGTTTCACACTGAATATCACAAAATTTCAGTTTTAAAGGGGCCCTATTTCCAATAACCAGAGATAACACCTCTATTTCTTTGTAAACAGTGCCATTGGATTTTATTTTAACCATTCAAGAGCCAGACAGTGCCCTGTTTAACATCTTGTCTGAACGACTGCAGCTCTGACAATGCTACAATCCATAACTCCTACATTGATCTGTCATATCAATCTGGACATTCAAATCCTAGAATGAGATATAAAGTCAGAAGCAAGTCAAAATTAAGGCCATCACCATGTACTATATCACTCTGCTTAAGCAGGGAAAACTTTACATAGCAGAACAAATGACCAAATATCTCAATTTCAGCCAACAGAAATCAATCAGCAATCAAACTGAAAGCACTGGGTGTACTCTTGTGGTGGAACAGTAGCTTCCCTCCTTTGAGCCAAGAAACCTGGATTCAGGTCCTACCTGCTCCAGGAAAGTGAAATAACATCATTGAACAAGTTGATTAGATAACATAGAAAGCAGTTGCTGGTTCCTTTAAATAAAGCTAGTGATGAGTTGCCTTCCTGTTGACAAACATTTATTCAGTTTGCCCAGACTAAAGGAAGGTCACTTGGAGCATTCACATGGAAAAGGGCAGCACCAGCATCAAATCGGTGTTACACACTGACTGAAGTTAGACTCTTGTCCACTCTATACACTTCCGAGTTACACTCACGGTGCCCATCACCACTCAAAGTGCTGTCACAAGAAGGGCACGTGCATGGCGTGGAGGCTTATTTAGTTTTGAAGGGCACCAACTGTGTTGAAAATATGGCACTATGCAACTGAATTGTGTGGGCGTAGGCTAATTACGCAGAAAATTCAAGTTAAACTTCTATCTTGGCAGTTCGAAATTCAGCTTCAGTCTTTTTAAAAATGTGAAAATAAAAATAAAATTTGGTATCAAAACTGGGATTGTAGTAAAAAAAATGCCCATCTGGTTCACTAATATCCATGAGAGAAGGGTACCTGCTGTCCTTACTTGGTCTGACCCATGTACAATGCCAGTCCCATTCAATGTGGTTACCTCTTCAAAGCACTCTGAATGGGCAATCTTCCAAAGGAATGAGATGCCAAAGGAAATAATCACAAACTACACACTTAAAATCTTCAAGACCCATCTTTAGGTTTTTCCATTTAAAGTTTTCAGCATTGGTTTAACTAGTACTACCCATCCAAATGTCTGTAAGTTGCAAATGTTAGTATGTTAACTACAGCAGATGTAGAAGTGTCCATTCAATGGACTCAGTTGTAGTCACCACTACCAATGGTTCAAAACTTAGATGCACTACCACCTCACTCTCAGGATAACAGGGGCTGGATAATCAATGTTTGCCTTTTCAATTACAACTGCATCCTGATGAGGGCATGCTCTTTTAAGAGTCAGCAATGTTTTTTTAGAATTGCATCTTGTCAATACTTATTGAAGAAATTAGATCTTTAAAGAGAATTTAAACATCCCATACTACAAGCTCGGAAACTATGAATAATCTCTTCTGCATAAGTTCAAAATGTATAAACTTATATATAGTCAACTAAATCACATGCTGGCTAATGATTAAATATAATACGAGATGCAAAAGTATTGTGAAGCTTCAATCAAGATGTGTTGCAAAGATTGCACTGGATAACCCATTTTATGTGCAATGTGTCAGGAAAATATATTCTACAGAAGTTGATGTAAACAATTTAGTTAGATTGATGGAAAATATACAGCGGGTGAGTTTAAACTACAAAAAGTATAATTCTGTTCAAATCATGAAACACACTTGTACAATCAAGGTCACAGACTATTGTTATAGCAATGACCTGCAGAGACAGCTAACGTGTTTTTTTTCTCTCAGTTGAGCCGTTTGCAGAAATATTTTGCAAAAGAAAATATGAGCTGTTGCACTGAAACGTGACCACAGTTAATTGATGTGCATCATGCAGGTAACGTGTTGAAATGTAGAACCAGTCTATTATTTTAGCTGGGAATATCTAATCAGGAGCTTATTGCAATAACCATGGTTTCCTTAGAGACAGCTGAGTATCCCTTTGAAAAGATTCTAAGCCTGCTGTTCTAGTTCTCCAGCTATAACATGTGTTGTTTGATAGTGAAGTTCCTTACTGTGTTGATTGGTTAGTAGCTTCCCAGAATGTGCCATAGCTCTTCTAGCTGCAACTGTTTGCAATTTGGGAGGTAATTTTTTTCGGATCCATTGATCTTCTCTTCCCCATGAGTTACAGCTAAACTGGCTTTCTCGTACATCTGGTCATAGCCTGTATTGACGATTTATTTAATCACATTATTTACAACTATTACAATCAAGACATCACAGTGAGAAGCATTTCAGGTTTAGACAGTGTATTTGGATTGACACAGGATTGAAAGGCTGAAGGGCCTGTTCCTGGGCTGTAAATTTTCTTTGTTCTCTTTGTTCTATATCTCAGTCTTTCATCCTGACTAATATTTAGGCCTGCCCTATACTTGCCCCTTTAATTCCTCACAATCTCATTGACATAAACAATAAGGACATGTGGTCAGTGTGAGGGAGACTTCACCTAAATGAGACAGAGACAAAATGAGTATATCTGGGAATTTAAATCAGAGTAGAGAGCTGGAGAGAGAAGTAATTTAAGTGAAGTTCACAACAATATGTGTGCTGAGTGGAGAATTTTGTGAAGGATCGAGAGAAATTGTTCTCTTATGTTCTTTCTCACTAAGTTAAATTAGATTTTAAAAAGACTTCTTTGGGGACTGACCTTCATTTACTTTGAGTTAGAATGGTGTTATTATTTTTAAATAGGTAGCTATACTCAGATTTAATGAGGAGCACCTACAATAAGGGAAAGTCAAGCCCAATATAATAAGGTAACATAAGTAATTCAAAGCAGATTATAGTTAAAACATGGCAAGTAAAGTTCAGACTTGGTAGCATAGATCAGTTGAGTGAATTGCATGATTTGTAAGATGTGAAAAAGTCATGGATCCTACCAGAGTTCTAGACAATAACATGTACAGTAAGGACTGTCAAATGCAGAGAATAGTAACTTAATAGGTGATGTCAGATTAAGTGAGAAAGTAGAGACTTCTCAATCAGGGTTAGTGTGTATGTATGTGAATGTCTTGAGTTCAGTAAATGAAAAGTCACAGATGCACATTGTCATGTGAAATTTGAGATTGTGACATTAACAGAGACCTGACTCAAGGAAGAGTAGGACAGACTGTTAAAAACCCATTTGCACAAGCCTTTCAGAAAAGTTGTAAAAAGAATGAAAAGAGGAGGGGTGGCAATATTGATAGGGATTCCATTACAGTGGTAGAGAAAGAGGATGTTTCAAATGATTCAAGGACAGATTCAATTGGTGAGAGTTAAGGGATAAAATGGATAAAATGACATTCCTCAGAATAGTTTGGAGATCATCCAATGGTGGGAAGGACATAGAGGAACAATTTTGTAGGTAAATTACAGAGATGCCTACATTTGTTAAACAGTTATAATAGGGACTTTAGTTACCCAAACACTGACTGAGATACCCTTTGTGTAAAGTGAAGTAATGAGCAAATATTCCTCAATTGTGTTCAGAAGAAATTCTTACAGCAGAATGTATGCTGTCCAGCAAGAAATAATGCACTGTTGGACCGGCTCTTGGAAATGAGGTGGGCCAAGTAGATCCAGCATAAATGAGGATACATTTAGGAGACAGTGATGGCTGTACTGCAAGGTTCGGGACAAGTTGGGCCAGATAGGCTGGAATAAAAGTTTTACAGGAGAAACTATAACTGACCAATAAGCTACCATCAAAAAAGTGAATGGTTGGGATACAGTCAAGGTATATTTCCTCAAAGGGGAAAGGTATTACAAACAAATCTGGAGCTCCCTAGAAGACAAAAGAGACAGCATTATTTGTCTTCTTTGTCTTATTTTCTATGTCAGGCTTCAGGTGGTAAAATACAATTGAGGATCAAGAGGAATGCAGAAGACTCGGAGAAGAGGTTCTGTAGCCCATTAGAAGAACAAACAGGAATCTGGAGGGGAAAAGAAACTGGGAGTCAACATTTGGTGAATCACAAAGTTTTGTTTTATAAATGGTTTCATAGTGGTAAAAGGAGAAGTAGGGCTAATTAGGAAACAAAAAGGGAACTTACACATACACTTAAAGGACATGGTTGAGGCATTAAATGAACACTTTGTATTTGTTGTTGCCAAGGAAGTAGATGTTACCCAGACCATGGCAACAGATGAGGAAACTCTGTCACTTGAAAGATTCAAAATTGATAAGGAAGAAGTGTTGAATAGACTGTTGGTACTTAAAGTTAATGAGGCACTGGGATAAAATGAGGCTGAAAGAACTCAGAATGTTTGGAACACACCATTTTTGAAAAAAAGTTGTAAGGATAACGCCAGAAATTATGGATAAGTCAGTTTATCATCAATGATCAGAAATCTTCTGAAACAATTATTCAGATTAGAATTAGTAGTTGTTTGGTTAAAAAACAAGTGAGCTGACTAGGAAACTCCAGCATGAATTTCTTAAAGAGAACTTGTGTTTAACCCAGTTGCTGGAGTGCTTTGAAGTGTTGACAGAAAGGGTCAATGAGGGTGAGCCTATTGATGTGATATGATGCAAGTAGATTTCCAGTAAGCATATGAGGCAGTTCAACATCATAAAACCCCTATGGTGTGGAAACAGGCCCTTTGGCCCAACAAGTCCATACCGACCCTCCAAGACCCATTCCCCCACGACTAATGCACCTAACTTACACATCCCTGAACACTATGGACAATTTAGCATGGCCAATCCACCGAACTTGCACATCTTTGGACTGTGACAGGAAACCAGAACATCCAGAAGAAACCCATGCAGGCACAGGGAGAACGTGCAAACTCCACGCAGACAGTCTCCCAAGGCTAGGTTCAAACTGATACCAACATCGTGAGGCAACAGTGCAAACAACTGAGCCACCATGCCACCCTCGCTCAGAGGATTGTGTGACTTTGTAACTCTGCCTCAGACATCAGAGGAAGCAGGATTATTGAATTTTCAAAGCAGAAGTTGATCAATTCCCTTGCTTAACAAGAACGTTAGGTTATTGGGAGTACATGACAATGTGAAATTTGAAACACAACAAATCAGCCATAATCTTATTGAGTCATGGACCACTGCTTAAGGGGCTGAATGGCCTACTACTGTTTCTTTTCATATAGACACATAAAGCATTGCCTCTTGACAGGTTCAATCTGTATTGTAGGATTCTCAAGCATTTTAGGCAACTTCTAAGTAAATATGCACTCTGAACTTTGAAGGGTAACTGATGATGGAAGTGTCAAAAGGGTCTGTATCAACCACTTGAAAGCATTTCCATCAAGTGTTAAACAGTGGATTGCAACAATTCAGTTATTTTCTCCTTCTCTTCCCACCAAGAGTACATCTTATTAATGAGGTGAGCCCATTTACAGATTCCCTCAGATCAAATGAATAGGAAATATCCCTGTCACGGGGAAAAACAATGAAGTCACACTCTTTGAGGGATGTTTTCCTACTAATTTAACAAGCAGATTAACAGATTAAACATTTCAGATAAGAATCAGTACATTATTTTGCAAAATACAGATGGAAAACCAATTTACCTCTTTTGCTTCTTTTCACTTGGTGTGATTTTGTTTCTCCAAATCTTATTTTTGTCAGATGTCCAATTATTTCAATTATTCTTCTCTGATCTTCCTCTCTTTGAGCACTTGTGAGAATATTTACAGAACATCGAATAAAAGGGACAATAGCAATTTGGATGTAAAATTGGCTGAGTGATAGGGAATAGAGTAAAATGGTCAATAAACTCTTTTTCCAGGCTGAAACAATGGAGTTCCTGAGAAATATTTTAATTGTTACTAAACTTCTCTCCACTTGTCCCATAGCTTGCAGGTGGATTGGCTAACTGGTCACCTAATGAAATACATACTCTTCTGTGAATTGTCAGAAATGTTTCATTTATGAACAGCAGATAGTAATCTGATACTATTTTATCCAGAATATCATGTTAGAAAAAAATTACATTTTAAAGCATTTTGCAAGATATGGATTCTGCTGATCACCAACCCATGAGCATAGTAATCTATTATTCTTCCTTCTGAAATCAAAACCGAGTAAATCTAATCTTTTACCAAAGTCTAGATAGGAAGATTGATTATAGCAAACATTCAGTAGGTGTTTCATTGTTGATAGCAGAAGTGTAACATGTCAAAACAAGATACTCTTGTGGAATTTTATTTGCTGGGCCATCATTCTGACTGTTGTGCCTTTGCTTCATATTTTATTCTACCCAAATAACTGCCATGGAATTTTGGAGAATATCATCCCTCATAGCTGAAGCAATTTTCTTAGGTGAAGACACTACTGCCATACATGTTGTTCAGGTAAACTTCCAATCCTGTTTTCTCTAGGTCTAGTCTACTGCCAGAACTTGGATGTCTGAAAGCATCGCAGCCAAACTCCAGTCATATACTAATATAAGAAATAGGAACATTAATAAGTTATTTGACCTTTTAAATCCACTCGACCATTCAATAAGGACATAAGTGATCTACTTGTGTTTTGTATTCCATATTGCTACCTAACCTATTGCCTAACCTATTGATCTGTGTTTGCCCTAAAATATTCAATGTCCTCTCTATCAGTGCTCTTTGAGGCAGAGATTCTCAAGAAGACACAACCCTCAGAGAAAGAAAATTCTCCTCAAAAGATGACTTCTAATTTTAAGATGGTGGGCTCTAAGTCTGGAATCACCCACAAGAGGAAACATCCTTTCCACACCTCATTGTCAAGACCATTCAGTGTCTATACATTTCAATCAAGTCATCCCCTCACTCTTGTAATTCCAGGGGGAGCAGGTCCATCTTGTCCAACATAAGACAAGACATTCATTCCAGATATCAAACTAGTCCACCTCCTCTTTATCACCGCCAATGTATTTACATCCTGTATCAAAAAGGAGACCAAAACTGCACACATAATCAGGAGGAAGTCTTACCAACGCCCTGTTTAACTGAGACATAATATGTTCAATTCCTCTCAAGTAAAGAACAGCATTCCATTAGCCTGCTCATTCTGTGCGATACTTACATGCTAATGTTTTGTAACAAATGCACAAAAACATCAAAATCCCCCTGCACCTTGGGTTTCTGTATTTGTTTTCCATTTGGGCAATGCTTTGCTTTTCCTCCCTTCCTGTCAAAGTGAACTTTTTTGTGTGTGTCTGCCAGATCTTCACTCATTCGATCAATCTGTATCATTCTGCAAACTCCTTATAGCTTCTTCACAGCATAGATTCCAACCAAACGTGGTGTTGTCTGAAAAATTAACTATTATGCCTTCGGTCCCCTCCCCTACATTGATGTAAAGTGTAAAACATTGAGCGCCCAAGCAGATAGCTGTGGAACTCCACTCATCACACTCTACCAATCAGACAATGACCTATTTATGCACGCTCTCTGTTTTCCACCAACTATTGAATCTTTTATCCATGCTAATATGCTATCCCCTACACCCAAACATTTCTGTAATTGGCTTAGACATAGTACAATATGAGTTGCATTCTGGATATGTAGTTACAGTACATTTACTGGCTCTCCTTTATTCACATCACACATTACTCATTCCAAAAGTTTAATAAGTTAGTTTAACATGATTTCCTCTGCACAAAACTATGTAAACTCTTTATGATTACCTTGTGTTTTCTAAATACACCATTATTAGCTAAATACAATAACGTTTGGAAATGTCACTTGACCAGATGTCAGAGAATTATAGAAGCACAGAGTCATACAGCACGGAAACAGACCCTTTGGTCCAACCAGTCTATGCCAAACATAATGCCAAGCATAATCCCAAATAAAAAGACATTACATCACCAGACCAAATCTCCTGGATTCCCTACCAGCCAGAGTTAACAGTAAATCAGATCATAAATGTTAAACAGCTTCTGATCCATCCACAGGGAAGGTTAACTGGAGACTGGCAGCCCAACCTGCATTGTATCTAACTATAATGAGTCTAACACTGAAAAAAATGCACATTATTCTTACTCATTCAAGAGATCTGTGCTTCAGTGACTTGCCAGTATTTATTGTCCATGCCTAGGTGCCCTCAAGTCATTGGGACAACACAAGATAAAAATATTAAAATACTAAAAATGTGTAAGTGAAGGAAATATGAAATAACAGATCAATCAACATCTGCAGAAACAAGTTAATATCTTGGATGTGTGGATCTTTCAGTTTTAAATAGCTAAAATATGAATTTATCTTTTCTCTTGACAGCTACAGACTGAAACATTGAGCATCAACGGTACTACTGTCTTTATTCTTCCAATAGGAACTCTGAATTCAAATATGGAAAACTCAAGCTGACTTATAGTTCAGGTTATTCCAATTCAGCTTACAGAGAACGTTTTATGTTACAGATCCATATTTTTTAATTCCCTACAGAAATGCTTCACAGTTACAGGCAGTTCCAAGGTCAAACTCTGAGGGGTAGAGTTTCCATTTCAAGTATATCTGTTGATCCAAGATCAAATTACACTCAAAATTGCACCCATTTTAAAATATGTTTTTATGCATCCAATGCTCCCATTCAAACCTCACTTGCATGGTTGAGAAGCTTTCTAAATTTAAAATTTTGCTTTAAAAGTGTATGGCTTAATATAGTTAAGAGGAACAACTTGACAAATCTTAATTAATGCAGTTGAAAACATGCTTCCTCCAAATAGAATCAATTAGTGTCAATGCACAAACTTGATTAACCTAAATTGAAACTACTGACGTCTACTTTTAATGAAGTACAGAACTATTTTCTAGTTAGATTGAGGTGCTGTTGTATCATCTTCATAGTAAGTAAAATCAAACTTTCAAAGTCTTTGAAAACAGATCAGTTAGTATCCCTGCATACAAAAATTCCAGATTAAATATTGAAGATTCCATGAAGGTCTTCAAATGAGTGCAATTAGCTAAAATTTCCAAGGGAGACTAGTCATCTTAGACATGTCTAGATTTGTGAGCTTTTAAGAATCAATGTTCTTAAAACTAACACAAAAGAATACATAAACTCAATTTGCATTTAATGTAATCTGGCCTTAAATTCTGGGATATTTTGCCTCAATTATGTTGATATCAGTGATGGGAGATAGTTCTGATGAAAAATTATAATAGGAGTTCTGCAACTTAGAATCTTAGTCAGCAACTGATCCATAACTTTTATGAAGGTAAATCCAGTGTTAGTAAACCTCAGATTTCATGGTCGAGATTTTTAATCCAAAGTCAAGTACCTGACAACCAGACAAATTCCAAGTCCTGACCCAACAATGCACCATGATGTGATAAAACATTTAAAGAGAAAGGCTGCAACTGGGCCTGAGATTAGTTTGGCACCCAATTAATGTCATCAAAAGAGGCTTGGAGGTGTGACTGGGTGACAGTGGGCACCTTCAAAAAGCAAACTTGCTATTCTCTTTGGAAATGGAGCAGCTCTCTTGGTCAGTGCTGATGTAACACAGGCATCCCTGAAAGCCACACCTTTCTTTCATCTCTTCCTTGAGTCATTGATGGCCGCAGTCACAGAGAGGAGAGACCAGCTCTTTCCTCTGTCTGAACAAAGAAAACCTTGCAGCTAGACCAAGAAAGCATGGACAGAGGTGAGCACAGAGGCCAGGAGCTAAGGCATCATTTGGAGAATGTGGATGCAGTACCAAGAGTGCTTCAATGATGTAATAAGGTCTGAAAACGTGAGTGGCGAAGAACATCTGGGTTACTAGGGTCTAACTCTGTGTACAACAGCATGTGCACAAGCTGATAGATTGAGTGACCATAGTTCTCTGTAATATTGTAGACTATGTGGGCAGTTGCATCACTGAGATGTCAACACTCATATAAAAGGAATGTTTGAACAGGAGGCATTACCAAGGAATACAATTTCTCCTGAAAATGTTATGTTCCAATGATTAAAGTAGAACAGACTTCTCAAACTTTCTCTTTTTATCATTCATTGAGAGAGGTGTCCCTGAGAGTCCACCGTCACATTATTGCTGACTATCATTCACAGCACAGACACACACACACCTCAGTTGGAATCCTTGAATAGAATCATAGGATCCCTACTGTGCAGAAGTAGGCCAATCTGCCCATCGAGTCTACACCACCCCTCCAAAGACCATCCCTCCAAGACCCTCCTTATCTCTGTAACCTTGCATTTTCCAACCAACTAGCCTGCACATTCTTGGACACAATGGGCAATTTAACATAGCCAATCCACCTAACCTGCATATCTTTGGACAGTCTAGGAAACCAGAGCACCTGAAGGAAACCCACACAGAAACTTGAAGAATGTGCAAACTCCACACAGTCAACCAAGGGTGGAATCAAACCCAGATCCCTGGCACTATGAGGCAGCAGTCTTAACCACTGAGACACTGTGCCACTCACAGGATTCAAACTGAGGCCCCCAGAACATTAACTGGGTCTCTGCATTAATAGCCTAGCAATAGTAACAATAATACCAACACAACCACTAGTTAGAACTTACTCAAGCCCAGAATGGGTGTTACAGAGTGATTTCCATTTCATGATTGAACAGGATGGGCAAAGTGAGGCAGAATCAATTGTGAACAATCTCCCTTGGAGGACACAGAATTGGGTAAAGGTACAGGCTTTCAGAGTGTAATACACAAGGAAAGTTTTTCTGGAGCACCAGAGGAAGTTGTTGAAGACCCTTGTGGCATTGCAGAGCCAAAAGCAGAATATAGAGAAGTCTACTCACCACAGGCACTTCATGGTATCTCATTGTTTTGAACACAGGACTGATTGCTAGCATTGATTTGAGCACATGGAGAGGGTGGCGAATCCCTTGGAGAGTTGCATGAAGTAGCACTGCGGTATCATAGTCACAGAGTCATACAGCATGGAAACAGACCTTTCAGTCCAACCAGTCCATGCTGAACATGCTGAATCCCAAACTAACTTAGTCCCACCTGTCTGCTCTTGGCCCACATCCCTCCAAACCTCCCTTACTCATGTGCTTATCCAAATACATTTTAAATGTTGTAATTGTGCCCACATCCACCACTTCCTGCTGAGGTTCACAGAATGAGTGAGGCTCACTGATGACCCAGAAATTATTGGAGTAGAGGTCAGTCACATCTCCAACGATGGCCTCATCCCAAATGGAAAGGCACTATGACAGGACCGAAGCAGGCGAAGAGGCTGTTGAGAAGTCCATATGTCAGAGCACACTTGTGTTCACCTTCAGTTTTCTACCCCCGTTATCTGAGGAACACTCCATTCTGCAAGGCACTGGCTGTCCCTCCAATGGCTTAGGTGTAGCAGCCTATTGAGGTGCATCTCCATAATGAAGGCAGCAGCCAAAGGCATCTCAGCTGCAAGCATTAACAAGGGAGCTGTGTTGCTTGCACTTCATTCTCAACCACACGGGGAGCAACATGGCATTGTCTGTGAACACGTTGTTTGATGCACTTTATGGATCGCTTGGGTGATGTTTTGATATAGTTTTTTTTGGATTCTGCTGACCTGCTCAATACAGGTTATAACTAATAGATGGCTCTGGTTGTAGTGCTTGAATGCATTGATGTCTGGGTATCAGTTGGGAGGCAACAACTATCAACAAAGTCTGGATGTTGGTCTGAATTGGTGTGGCTTGGGACTATCAGAGGAGAAAAATATCGTAATAGCTGCTCATAAACCAAGCACAGACTGGGAACAAGATATACGCCCTGTGGTTAGACACCTGCTGAACAGTCATTGAGCAGAATCCTTTTCTGTTCAGGGATGTATCATCTACATCGACCCTTAAGTGGCCAATTGGGTACAATCAATGAATCTCTGAATCTGTAGGAATCTTTCGGCAACAGTAAATCCAAATGCCTCCTGGAGTCTGTATTGACTCATCTCTTAAAATAAATGTAGTGCCTGCCCTCTGGCATTGGGCATTTGTGAACTGCCTGATGGTGAGACAAGCTACTGACTATGACCACAGCAGATCTCTGGAATGATGAAGATGTGTTAAAATGAAGCCCCACAGCACTTTTCACAGCTGTAGCTAGAGGACTGTGGTCAACAAGGTCTTAGCATATTGTGAACCAGAACACAAATGTCCAAAACCATCTGGCTAGAAAGGCATTGTCTCCTCCTGCATTACTCTTGCCTCCTCCTGACTAGGAGAATGAATCTGCCGAATCTCTTCTCGCTACTCTGTCCAATGTCTAAATTATCTGCCCTCATCTCATTTCAACTTCTACCTTGCTGCTTATTCATTTGCCAGATCTTCATCAATCAATCTCTGATGCTCAAGTGAAGCCAGAAACCAAGAAGACTCTCCAAACTCTCACACTTCGTAGGGTCTAGAGGTTAGCCTCTCACTGTCAGTGATGGCAACTCTGTACCACTCACAACTCCATGCTGTATTCCCAACAGCTGAACTCTGTTTTTCCTGTGCTTCCCACTGGACAATTCCAAGCTTTGACTCTCGAGACTGTTCATGAGCTCAACACCAAGAAGTAGTTAAATGGAATTGTCCCTTTGCAAGTTACCATTGCATCCCTTAGATGACCAACAATACACTGCAAGTGTGCAATTTTCTATTCCCCCACCATCTCACCAGCCCCCACCCCCCACTAACACCCCCAGCATCTATATACAACTCCATAAGTGACTGAAATTCCACGCTCACAGATCTAAATTCATCTGTTCCTCACAAGTATCCTGCACTTACTGAATACCACGTCTGCATTATTTCAAATCTGTCTTCAATCTAAATATAAAGTTCATATATCAAGACAGTCATGAGAAGCCATCGACAAAAATAGTCCTATAGCAAAAAGGTTTTATATTAAGTACGATACAGTAAGAGCACTGCATTCAAGAAGATATTGTTGACTATGCAACTTTATTGTCGCACAAAAATATCTTAGGAGAGCAAACAAAAATCAATGAACATGCAGTGGTTGGAAGAAGAAACATTTCCCAGTGGATTTTCCAACAACCAAGGTCATGTAGCTCCTGCAACAGAAAAAAAGGTCAATGTTCAAACCCAATCCTATTGTGAAGATTTAAGACTTACAGTTCCAGTCTCAAACAGTGCTGGCTTAAAACAAAGATTCACACCCTGTACAACTTGTTACAGAACAATTTTTCTAGACGACCTTTCAAATCATTAAAGTCATCAAACCTATTTTTCAGTGGTGAGTTTACTGATCACAATGCCATACAGGCTCATATTATTCCATGTTATGCAACAACACATCTTGGTGCGCACATACATATTCCATCACTATCAAATTATTTAATTGCATTCTTCAAAATAAGAAGACAACAACTAAACAACTAAACGTGAAGATTTGTTGAAACGAAAACATAATATGCTGGTGGAATTCAACATGGCAGGTAGAGAAACAGACTTAATGGATGTTACTTATGGGGTTACTGAACAGAATTAGGGCCGGAATGTGGCAGACTGGTTCAAGATGTTCAACGAGGCATCTTGACATTGGGAAGAACTTGCTGAATCTTTGAACTAAGTTCTGGGCATCAAGGCATGATTCTCACTAGGCTTTGATGAGTATCCTATTAAAGGGGATTATTGTTTGTTAACAACCTGATTAATTGCAGATCTTGACACATTAGCATGCACTTTTCAACTTTACCACACACAACAAGCAAACTGGACATGGAGAATTCTCAATATGGAAATCAGAATAGGTACCTGGTGACTTCAGTTTGCTGTTCACTCCACAGCATTTCAATGTTGGACACCACATACAAATATCTCCATGGGTATTGGCCATACACACCCCACCACCCAAAGACATTGGCATTTGACATGCTACCCTCTATCAACCCTCATGGCACATCTCTGATCCTTCACTTACTGGATACTTCAGTTCTTCAATGCTGCATCTCAGAGTGCAATGGCAACTACCATTGCAATGTCACAGTAAGAACATTGTGAGCTCAGAGATAGGCACTCAGCGCCTGGACTGGACCAGGCTGCATCTCTAGCCTATTGGTTTTCTCTCATAGCACTCACTCACTTCGACCAATCTGAATGGTCACAGCACCCTGCCTTGCCTTTTCACATCTTGCCTCTCAGCCAGAGATACCAAGCTGACAACATTGTTGTATTACTGTACCATTTAACAAACACAAAGCCAGGAGTCTTGTCCTGGTTGTCAGCAGTCTTCAGTAAAGTTAAGAGAGATAACCTACAGTCTGGGGGTCCTCGCACAGTAAGTCAAGGGCAGCCTCAGATTAAAATCTGAGGCTTGAAAACAGTCAGTCAGCTGCTGGGGATGATCAGATTCAAGATCACCTCCTTATAAAGAGTGAGGAGCAGGATGTCAGGCAGCCCCACTCACACCTTGACTCTTTTTTCCTGATTGTGGACAGTGGAATGAGAGAGAGAGACTAGCATTAAGGAAGATAAAAGTGATTGGCACAGCTGTTACCTTTGGCGCAGGTGAGGAGTTATCCTGAGTGAGTGAGTAGATAGCACAGAAGACATATGGGGGTTGAGTGTGCCAGGGATAGGAGTGAATGACATCGGGTGAGTTAAGATGTTGCAGGCAGTAGTGAGAGCAGTGGAGCATGAGGTTTGGTATGAAATGGGTGCTAAAGCAGAGGTAGACTGAGAATGAGATGTTGAAGAGAAGGCAATGGCAGTTTTTTTGATGGAGTGAAGATCATCATTAACCTTTTTCCTATAGTGCTGTCCATTCCTCCAGGTGGCTGTGACTGCACTGATCAGGATGGCAATCTCAGACAAGACTGGTCTGGTCAAGGCTGAAATTATCTAATGTTATGGCCTCCATTACAGGTGCTGAGGAAGAGGCATTGTACATCTACACTATCCTGTCCACAAGAACCTCCATGTCCCCACTCACAAAGTTGGGTGCCAATATTTCCTTTATCTGCCATGTCGAGGATAAATAGCAATTTGCCCTGTACAGGGCAATTCTGGACTAGCTTTTCTTATCTAAGTAAACAATGGTCTTTAAAAAATAGTACCAGTGCCAAGGATATTGATTCATTGTGGGTATCTAGGCAGAGGCGAGCTGTTCCTGGTATGGCAAATGGTAGAATGAGACTAGACTTGGGTGAGGATAGAGGGGAGAGAGGTAATGAATGAGGCAGGTTTGATACGTCATGGTGAGAAACCCCACTGGGGCTTCATGGAGAGAAACTCTCCGTTAAATTCAACAAAACTGACACTTAGCAGTTGTGAAAACTTCAATCTAACAATTCAGGTCAATGGTCTTTCATCAGACCTAGGAAAAGTTAGAGGTGTAATTATTTTTAGCAAGCAGGGAGAAGGCAGAGAAATGAACAGAAGGAACGGTCTGCAATAATAGAGTCTGTAATAAAAGGGTTCAAAGCGGGAGAGATTAATTCAAAGGGTCAATGCCTACCATATCTGCCAACTCCACCATAATAACACCATTAAACATGTCTTCCCCCCACTTCCACTTTCAGCATTCTGAAGGGACTGTTCTCTCCCTGACTCCCTTGTCCACTCCTCAATGGCCCTCCTTCTTCCAATGGCACCTGACTGTTATAGTATAGATGATGTAATACCTGCCCTTTTGCTTCCTTCCTTTTCACTACTAAAGGATGCAAAGCCACTCCTTCCAAGTTAAACAATACATTGCTGTGAGCTCTGCATTGCAAAAACTATACACAGATTAGGTGATCTCCTTGTGGAACACCTGTGTTAAGTTTGTGAGCATGACACCAAGATTCCAGTGGCCTGCCATTTTAAATCTCCAGCTTATTCTCATATTGACCCCCCTATCCTTAGTGTGTTGCACTGGTCTAGTGAAATACAGCATTAACTCAAGGAACAGTATTTCATCTTTCACTGAGGCACTAACAGCCTTCCTGCCTCAACATTTTTTTTACAATTTCAGATTGTAAATTCGGCCCCATGTTATTTCTTCACAAGTTTTGGTTTCTTGGTTTTTGATTGCTCTTTTGAATCTTCTACCATCACCAGTTCCTTTGACCCTGCATGACTAAACTATCTGTCAGTTAATCCCTCCTGTCTTCTTCTTTAAGTTTATTGTCACAATACAACTCATGCCCATGAATAAATAAAACTATGTAGTTGTCGACTGGCTATTTGCACTCTTCTATATACGCATTTACATGCAAGATGGTTATCTGAAGCAGCATGGAATGTCCATTCATCAGAATGGATTTGGAGTTAACACTCTTGACCCTGCTTTCAAGCTGACTTGGTTTATTTTGGAATATTGTCGTACCATAGGCACATTGTTCTATAAAATGATTCAATGTGCCTGAGCACAACACTGATAAATTGCACAGTCTGAACTTTCTGGTCTTTGCTAAAAATATTTTACAAATTCTTAGATTTTTTTCACATAATAAAAGAAAGCAACTTTGAATTGATCAATTCTGACTTATTTATTTATTACTGTATTTAATCTGAATTATGAATACATTTCTACATTTTGATTAACTAGCTTTTGTGCTTTGACAGGGATAGGCAGGAATGTAGATTTGGGTTTATGATCAGATCAGTCATGATCTTATTGAATGCAGGAGCAGGCTTAAGCAGCTAAACCACTTACTCATGCATCTGATTCATGTGTTTGTTCAGAGAACCCATCCATTTATTATTTAATACAGTTCATTAATGCATACAAATGTTACATTCACGGGCACATCAGTGCCAGGACTAAAGTTACTAGAAAGTTATAGGAAGCAGTATGCTCCCATCAGCATGTCATGCTTCATGAAATTCCAGATAAATGGACCATTAAACCCTAGGGACACTGATGATATATTTAACAGCATATCTACATATTGATAGTAAAACATAGCCCAACAGGAAGCACACACCATTCCAACCTGACATTTGCTTTGAAAGGAACAGGTGAAGTTTCCTACAGGAAAATTGTTATGTTCACACAAAAAGGCATAGATCTGCCACCTACAGCAGGTTTAGAAGTGGGGAGTGAGGATGGAGGGGAGGGCTTGATCCAATTTTCCAGTCTTTGCAGTGGAAAAGCAATAGAGCCCAGAGGTGAGGTGCACTATCGGTGGATAAGATTCCTAATGAACTTTTCTGAAAATGCTGTTTATCCTTCCAAATGTGGCATGGTCTTCCTCCATTACCCCCCACACCCAGCCACTGTGATCTAGCATTTCCATTCTTCATAATTTACTCTAGAATGAAGGACATATATATTTAAATATTATGACCTGCAGTTGACTTCATTCCAAATCATTGACAGAGACTACTAGAAACTAAATATGGCAGAGTTAAAACCAGATCAGTAGAACATTTGATACGTGTCTTGGATGGTAAATGATAAGCCACTAAAAGTGGAGTTATTTGTCATTACCACAGAGACTTCAAAGAGGAGTCAAGCAAAGTTGGAAGTATGAATAATATGTTGAATCAGAATTAAATACACTTTCATGAGATGCCTTTCTTCAGATTACATCAATTAAAAATTGGTCTTTAATCCTATCAGAGTAGACTTCAGATGGACAACATACCAGATCAATGGACCAACTCTGAAGGGCTGAAAATCTAATTATTGATTAAAAAGGACATAAGAATATATTTTCTGTAGAATCCATTCCTTCACTTAACCTTTTTTACTTTTCCCAATTAATGGTTACATCAAAAGCTTGCAATACGTTTTCATTCATTTAGTGGTGCAGAGAGATTGTGCAATTCTGTTAGAGACATCATTGAATTAAGGTCCATCTTCACATAGGTAATAAGCATGTCATGATACCACTCAAATAATAATAGAGCGTGGGTTTACCCAGACCCGTGATCAACATTAGGTCCTTAACAAATAAAAGGAGAAAGAAAAGATCAATGGTCATTTATCTAATGGTTGTTGATCATGCTCAGTTCACCACATATTGGCTGCCAATTTGTCCAAGTACACTAGTAATGAAAATTCAGAAATATTGAGTCACAAGTAAACAGGGTGGTGAAGAAAACTTTCAGCATGCTTGCTTTTATCGGTCAGAGCATTGAGTATGGGATTTGAGTTGTCTTGCTGCAGCTGTACAAGATGTTGATGAGGCCACATTTAGAACATTACATGCACTTGGGGTCACCCTAATATAGAGAGGATATTATTAAACTAGAAGGAGTGCAGAAAACATTTACTAGGATGCTACCTAGACTGGAAGCTTTGAGTTATAGAGAGAGGTTTGATAGGCTGGGACCTTTTCCCCTGCAGCGTAGGAGATTAAGAGAGGTGAGCTTATAGAGGTCTATAAAATCATGAAAAGCACAGATAAGGTAGATATTTTTTCCAAAATTAGACAGCATTTCTTTTTCACACAGAAAATGGTGAATGCCTGGAATGAGCTGCCAGAGGTAGTGGTGGAATTGAGTACAATTTGGGGCGGTATAGGCATGGAGAGATATGGAGCAAACACAAACAAATGGGACTAGTTTAATTGTGAAAACTGGGCAGCATGGGCAACATGGACGGAGAGGCCTGTAGACCACTACAACTCGACAACTCTGTGTTGAGCATGGGCATCATAACGGTGAGCAAGGTTCAATGTAACTGCAAATTTGTTTGCTCGTATGATGGTTGAAAAAAGCTACTTGGTAAACAAATACCATTGTTAATTATTGAGGAAAAACATCATCCCTCTTTAACTTGGTATATCTTCTGGCTTCTTCTGTGCTAAAACAAACTGTTCAAAACGCACATAATGAGGAACTCCATGTTACATGGTGTTGGGCAGAATCTTCCCAGCCCCGAATGCTGTAGGCATTGACGAGTCATTGGGAAAATATGATGAGATATAAAAAATTAAATTTGTGATGTTGACAAGAAAGTCTGATTTTGCAACTGAGTTTAGAAGAGTGAGGTGAGAATCTTACTTGCAGGCAACGAGACACCTATTTGCATGCATTAGAATTCAGTTTGTACCTAATGTCATCTCATTGATGTGCAGCTTCTCTTTGCCCACCTGCCAGATAGCAATTGGACAGTGACAATTCCTGACGTGGAAGTCAGAGCTGATATCTGGCAACTTCAGCTTGCTGTTTTCTCCTTTGGGCCTCTATCTTGAACAACAGTCACCATTATTTCAGGGCATGTTTGATGGGCAGCAAATGCCCATACCCCTTTTCCATGGACATTGGTATCAGACATATACCAGCCTGACTGCACCCTCGTGGCACATCTCTGAAAGCCCAGTGCTATGGGGTTCTGACTGGGACTGAGTTGGTCTCTGGCTGTCCTCTAAATGCCAGTGACTTGTGGTGTTTCTTCCTTGTCTGCCTCCAGCGATATGGCAATGAAATGCTCACCAGCACATGCTCCTGACTCTAATCTAAACAAAATACTAACCAAAGTGTCAGTATGTGAGCTGATGGAGATGACAGAGTTACCCTTGCCTGCACATCTTCTGAGGGATCTTCATCCTCAGATGTAATGGGGAAATGTTGAGCGGGGCAAAGCTCTTGATTGCAAAGATTCCACTGGTGTCTGCAGGAGACAAAAGAGAGAATGAGTTATGAAATAGGAGAAGATGTTTAGGCTAGTTAAGAGTGTATCCACAGATGTGGTAATGGGAGAGTAGCATAGCAATGGACAATGAATCCTACTCAACTGCTGGGACATGAACTTTTGGCATCATAACATGAGCAGTCATGCTCCTCTCCCACTAAGGCAAGGATCTTCTCCTTGTAGAACATGAGGAGATAAATGTCAGGCAGTCCATCACTCTCCTCAGTCCTTCAGTCAGATTCTAAGCCATTTTCTCCTGGAATGAGATGAGACAAAGGGAGGGACTGAGGCAGATGAAATTGTTGGTGCAGGTGGGATAAAAGTGTCCTGAGTAAGTACATAAGCTGAACAGAAAGAATGCAGGGGCAGTGGTCAGAGTAGATGAGAACAAGTAAGAAAAGATTCTGCATGTAATAGTGAGATGTGTGAAGTGGGAGACAGAAGATGTTGACAATTCTTACCTTCTCACAGTAGGTCATTCTTAAAATTTTTACAAAATTTCTGGGCATTTCTCTGGACCATGGACACCGCAATGACCTGGATGGCAACTTCAGACAAGGCTGTGGCCATGGTCTTCTCCAGCAATTCTCAGGAAAGAGGATGAGCGTCTTATGCATCACCCTGTACAACAGCAGCCTCAGGTCACCATCAACAAAAAAATGGAGTAAACTTGCCTCTGTCCACTACCAGCAGGATAATTCAGAGGAACTGTGTAAGGCAGCTCTGAACTGACAGCACTTCACCTGTCATACAATTGCGTTTTAAAAATGATTCCAGCAATCCTGGGAAGTCCCAGAGTTGGCAAGTGTTAATGAGAGGAAAGATTGTGTGAGCAAGACACCATAATGCTGTAGTGCTTAGCTAATAGGCAAGGTGCTGATAATGGTGTGAGAAAACCCATTGGGAGATCACAGAGAGAAACTCTCCAAATAACTGAGAAATATCAACACAGCCAATTTCTGGCAAAATTCAACCCATCAATCTTAATTGGAATATTTGCAGCAGAAACAAAATATTGGAAATGAAGTGTTTTATAAAAGCTAAGCTGAAATTTAAACAGCACGCTATATCATTGATTGAATTCTCAAAGAAAACTTTAGTGTTACAATCTCTGACTATCTTTGCGCTGTACTAGACATCATAAAATAAAAGATAATACTGGAAAGGATTAACAACTGAAAAAGAAAGGTAGGTTAAAGTGCCTTTATCCTGTAAGTCTATTATTAGCACGTCATTTTTTAAGAGCTTTTTATGACCCAAAACCAACAAAAGAGTCTGGAGTCAGGGCCAGACAGATTCAGGAGTAAGACCCTTTTGGAATGGACTACTTATCTTGTTCTAGTTCTACAGTGCAGGAGTATAAATCTAGTATAATGTAAAACCTGTGGGAATGCGGTCAGATTAATTTTACCCTTCATTTCCATGGGTAAATGTTGGTGCAAAACTGACCACACAATTCTATGCAGTTTTACATTGATCATATTCATACTCTCAAATAGTTTATTTCTAACTTGGGAGATATCGCTCTACATATGCAAACAAACAGGGATATTTAAATCCATAACCCAATAGCAATCAAACAACACAAGGAGTGCAGAGATTGTCTGGAATCCAAAAGCAGATTGATGGTGACCATGTAAATGCACCTTTATTGTCTCAGATGAAAATCCTTGTCGGAACATTATACCACTGTGGATTTTCAGAGAATACAAAAATCCATCTCCAGAAAGGGTGGGCTTTCAATCAGCATTGGTAACTTTATCAACTATTTCTGTTTATAATTGGTCACAATTAAGAACCAGTATTTTAAGTTACAAGTATCTGATATTGTTTTTCTCTCCTTATTCACTAAGTATTAAATGACTCTGCACCCTTGCAGCATTTACAAACTGATGTTTCCATATTGATCCCAATTGGATGAAATTAAATGTGCCACATTCCTAATTAGACAACTTGTAGTCTTGTAATTTTTTCTTCTATTCACTCACAGTATATAAGAGCATTAGATTCATGTCAAGTGAGTAGATGCTAAAATTTTGCTTGAACATTGTATAATTACATAAAAAGCTGAATTTTGTCCACTTTGCTGTTGTAGAAATTGTGGGATCACTCTGGATTGAGAACATAACTTCCAAATGACTAGGACTTGCACACAACAGACACCAGTACCCACCTCCACCATACAGGAAATCTGCCCGTAACTTTTAAATGTGTTTTTAGGTTGACAGAAATACCTGTAGCAAAATACCAATCAAATAATAATTTTGGATTCATAAAAATATCCAGTACAACTTTGCTTCCATGCATTTTTAAATTGTTTTTTTGTTGTTTTATGTGAAACAAACCACCAAGTATAGGTTTTCATTCAAAGCCAAACTCCCACACACCTAACATTTCGCGGCATATTACCCACTCCTGTGCGCATCTTATCTTAATTTCACTTCACTTCTCAATAAATAATCCCATTTCACTTCCCTTCACTTCATTCCACATGAATCCATTTCATTACTTGACTCTTCCACATATCCTTGCTCCATATGACTTGACTTCACTCTCTATCACTTTGCTCCACATGAGTCCACTTAACATGTTACCACTTTATCAGATGCTACGCTACCTATTCATTAAAAAAAAGTTATAATATTGGTTTCCTTGCACGGAAGCAGACAACCCACCTCAAGGTAAAGGGTAAAAGGACAATTAGTCAAAATCACTTATGTCACCTGAGTCCTTAATTGGGTGTCAATTCCAGAATTAGTCTGAATGCATGTTTGCTTTATTACCTTCATACCTAAGAGAACTCCAAAATAAATGTCTGTAAAGGTAAGAATTGACATTCCAAAAGCATATGTATTGTTCACTCTTTATTACCCTAAGGGATATCAAATAAATATATTCAAGCACAATACATTGTGGAAAACAATGTGAAGGTAACTAACAGAACTGGAATTATCTGAGTTTCAAAACCAGAAACTGGGGAATTTCTCTCAGTTTTGCAAAAAATATACAGAATTAACACTATAGGAAGTGCTGGGGATCTGTTACATGTGTTTATACACTAACAATCACCAAACTATTATCTCCTGATCAGGTGCAAGCAGATATAAACAAACAAATCTATTCTCCTGTGTATTATTTTTGTCCTCGTCTGATAGAAAGTTTGAATATACATATCACATATATGAGGGAAACATTTTGTCTTTTAAGTGAAGAGAGGAGAGGATGGAGAGCTGGGCAAAAGTGTTGTGTGCTATGATATATTCTCTCTGGTATTATGTTAAGTCTGTTATGTATGAGACATGGTTTTAAGTTTGTAGTTGACAGGTGGTGTACGGGACAGTGAAGAAGATTATCTCAGAGAACATCAGGACCTTAATCAGATAGACTAATTGGCCGAGGAGTGGCAGATGGAGCTTAAGTTAGATAAACGTGAAGTGTTGCATTTTGGCAAGGCAAAGCAGGGCAGGACTTACACAATAAATTATAGGGCCCTGGGGAGTGTTAACCAACTAAGATACGTGGAGGTGCACGTCCATGGTTCCTTAAAAATGGAGTTGCAAGTAGACAGGATAGTAAAGAAGGCATTTGGCACACTTGCCTTCATTGTTCAGAACATTAAGCATAGGAGTTGGGATGCATAAAATTCTAATCTCCCTGTCATAGGGAGGATGTTGCTATGAAGTTTGATTTATAAAATTACAAGGGGCATGGATAAGGTGACTAGACAAGGTCTTTTTCCCAAATAGATGGCATTGGTTTAAGGTGAGAGAGGAAACATTTTAAAAGGACTGAAGGGTAACATTTTCATGCAGAAGGTGGCCGAGGTATGGAATGAGCTGCCAGAAGAAGTGGTGGAGGTGAGTACAATTATCACATTTAACAGGCACCTGGATGGGTATATGAATAGGAAGGGTTCAAAGAGTGTAGGCCAAATATTGGTAAATGGAACTAGGTCAGATTGGGATTTCTGGTCGGCACAAATGAAGAATCCATTTCCATGCTGTATAACTATGACTCTCTGATAACATGAAAGCTGTGACAGAGCTCTCACTGTGAACAATTATCAGAAGAATTAGTCAAAAGCAGCTAAAACCATTACAACTCCATCTCCAGCAACTGTTCCAAAGAAGATTCTTACTGGACTTGAAACATTAACTCTGTTTCTCTCTTAACAGATATTGCCAGATCTGTTGAGTTGCTCTAGCACTTTATGTTTTTATTTCAAATTCCCAGCATTCGCATTATTTTGCTTTTATTTGAGTGTTTTATTTACCATCCCTTCTCTTCTAGGTATGCCCACCTTGAAGAGGTTCTGCTCTTCCCTCCGCCCAAATTTCCATTTTAATCTTTCCGTCTTGTTCACCTTTATTGCTTTCTGTTTCCCTCCTAGTATTCGATAAAGTGTTTTCATAAGCCAATCTCCTTCCTCAATGACCATCTCTGGCTCTGTCCCTGCATGGATTCCAACTGACGTTCTATCTTTCATATTTCAAATACACCCCAGATTACAAGTAACTCTGCAACGTACAACATTGCTGAGATGACTGCTCCTGCCACATCCTGAGATCAACACTCAGTGCCGTTCACTGCCACATGCACACTCTCAAGCTCTCTTTCCATCAGCATCATCTCACACGATCCCAAAGTTGTCTCTGTCCCTAGCTCCATTTCATTCCCCATCTCATTCGACACTCTAACAAGAAACTTCTTTCTTCCTTTTTAGGTGGTAAGGACTGCAAGTTCCAAAACCTCACAGGAAACAATGCCTCTGGATTTTCCGCCCTTCCCTTTCTCTCTAACTCCATCCCTTCTTCTACTTCCACCCTTTCAGTGTATTCAAAATACCCTCTGACCTTCCCCTCTCTGATGATGATGATCAGTCTGTGCTCAGCAAGAGTTCTGTATATAGACATGGAAAAATAGAATAGAGAGGTAAACATAGAAACTAGGAGCAAGAGTGGACCATTCAGCTTACTCCATCATTCAAAATGATCATGACTGATCATCTATCTCAATGCAATATTCCTGCTTTCACCACATATCCCTTGATGCCTTTAAAACCTAAAACCTTATCTAGCTCTTCCTTGAATATTATCAGTGACGTGGCTTTATCACTTCATGCCCTAACCTCAATTAGTTTTGAGCACAATGTGACAAACTCTTCTTCCATGGTCTTCATGCCCACTTCTTTTGACGTGAATCCTGTGCACATTTCAGGGATTCTTTCACTCATCTCCAATAATATCCATTCACTTGCACTCCTCTCTCTGGCCTTTTTTCCCACACTTGATCTCTTCATCAAGAACGTTTGACATGATATCAGCCATTTAATTTCTCTACACCCCTCACCCACTCTAACCTGTTTCCCTTTGCACTTGCTGCACTTTGTTCTCTTAGGTCTAACAATTTGTTATCAAACCTTCTAGTAAGGATAGATCTGTTATCATCTGGTGTCTGATCTCTACTTTGCAGAGTCCGAGCACCAACTCTTGGATATTTCCTAACTACCCTTAGATCATGACCCCATCAGTGAAAGTCAAGCTATTATTTCCAGGATTGTCACTGACCTTATCGCCTCAAGAGATCTTCTCCCTGCAACTTAGCACTTTATACAGCCCACTTCTAACAGTTCTGAAAAAGAGTTAGACTGGACATGAAACATTAGCTCTATTGTTCTCCATAGATACTAACAGACCTGAGTATATCCAGGACTTTCTGTTTTTTATCCATATAGTCAAAGCTCAATCTGAGCGTAATCTATTTGGAAAGCCAGATAGTCAAAGTATAGCAACAGCTATTCAGCATACCTTTAACAGGAATATTAAACAGCTTTACGTTGAACTGATGTTATCACTTAACTTTCCTAAAGATACATGTCTTCCCTGGTCATTTCTGCATGCAATATCAGATCATATTATTGAGTTTTCTTTCCAAACTTACTAGTAAACCCAATCTTATTCGGAGTTAAAGGTCTGTTTGGTTTAAACTGGAAGTATTTTGAGGAGATGTAAGTCCAGAAAATGCATTATTTCTTCATTTGTGTTAATGCTTAACAATATTCATGAAGATAATCAGATTTGTTTTCAAAGTTTACCAAACTGCCATCATATGACATTCTCTGATATTCCATACTGTGAGAGAACTGTCAGAATGGAACTATAGCTTTCCACTTCTGAAAAATCCCTCATCAGAATATTCTCTCAGAAATGCTGAGCTCCCACTTTTTTATTTAAAAAAACATACACTGCGTGCGATTTTGTCACATATTGGAACATCCAGCCCAAAATCGCAGTGTTGATGCACTATAAAGTAAGGTTGATAAAAATCCAGGAGAGGTGACATCCTATTTCCAGAAACAAACTTCCTCTCACCACAGAACACGGAATTACTTGAAAGAGTTAACAACATTTTTAAGAGTCGATTTCCTCGGTCTCCATCAATTTTCAGATCATTATTCAGGCTGAAGACAACTAATGAAACTGTCAGCTCATTAAAAGTTATGGCTTTAATTAGTAAGTCAAACCAATAGCAAATGCATATTCTTACAACTCCACAATTTGATCAGTAGAGTGATTGATGGACCATCCTCTGCTATTTGCAGTGGCACAAGAAGCTTTACCTAGTGCACAAGCCTAAGGAAATTATCTCAAAACATTGTGGGAGATAATAGGAAGGGAACCAAAGGATGTTATTTTCTAGATGGCTTGATTAATCAATGTCAAGAAAATGTGAAAGTCCCAGATGATTTTGAATTTTGCCTTATTATGTCTAGTGCTACTGTGACTTATGTGATGGTACAGTATCAGATCCTCAAGGTGAAGTTGACCTGATAATAATTTTTGAATATGAAACATTTCAGGAGATCAAGTGACAGCAAACACCCCCAATCAACAAGGCTCCAATCCAATAGACGCCCCTAATCATATATCTCTATGGATCAACAAGACACGTGTTCCCGTCAAGAGGAATAAGTAAGACATAACCATAAGAAAACTAAAACAAAGTGGCTTTTAACGATGGTTGTGCGACAATTAAACACACTTGGCTAAAGTGTTACAGAATTTCTTTGTCTTCTCAGTGAAACATAGCAAAGTGGTAATCGTGAGATCCAGGAAATGTGCAGTAACCTGGGTCCAAATCACATTATGGCAGAAAGTGGAAATTAAATTCAATTGAAAAAAATCTGGAATTAAAAGTACAATGACCACAAAACCAATGGTCAATGACCATTGCCATTATAAAGAAAAAGGCCCCGCTAGTTGACTAACGTTCTCTAAGGAGAGAAATCTGCCACCCTTACCGGCCTGGCCTACATGTGACTCCTGACCCACAGCAATGCTTCTGACATTCAATCTTAACAAACTACGAGAAAACCTTCAGAAGTACGAAACTGAATGGAACACCAGCATCGACCAAGGCACTGGAAAAAGTAACAGCAAAAGCAGCTCTGTTGACCCTGCAAAGTCTTCTTTTCCAACATCAGAGACCATTAGTGCCAATATTGGGAGAGTTGTCTCACAATGAAATAATAACCTGACATGGTCATATTCACAGAATCAAATTAGAGAGGTTTGAGAAGATTTGTAGCTCAGGTTAAGGTTCTGAATGTAGGTTTGCTCACTGAGCTGGAAGGTTCATTTTCAGATATTTTGTCACCATACTGATGATGTCACCATGACATCATCAGTGAGCCTCCGGATAAATTACTTACTGGTTGTATGGCCTTCTTTCTATTTATGTGTTTAGATTTCCTTGACTTAGTGATGCCATTTCCTGCAGTGCTGTCATTTCCTGTTCTTGTTCTTAGCTGGTAAATGTGTTTGCTGATAGAGTTCTAGTTGGAATGCCATACTTCTAGGAATTTTTGTGCGTGTCTCTGTTTGGCTTGTCCTAGAATGGACGAATTGTCCCAATTGAAGTGGTGTCCTTCCTCATCTGTATATAAGGATAATAGTGAAAATAATTAGATCACTTACAGTGTGGAAACTGGCCTTTCGGTCCAACAAGTCCACACTGACCCTCCGAAAAGCAACCCACCTAGGCCCATTCCCCCAACATGATGGACAATTTAGCATGGCCAATTCACCTAACCTGCACATTTTTGAACTGTACGAGGAAACTGGAGCACCCAGAGAAACACACGCAGACTCAGGGAGAATGTGCAAACTCCACACAGCCAGTTGCCTGAAGTGGGAATTGAACCCCAGTCCCTGGCACTGTGAGGCAGTAGTGCTATCCACTGTGCCACCGTGGCACCCACTATGGGGCATGTCTTTTCGTGGCTAGTTAATGTTCATGTTTCCTGGAGAAAAAGTGCCGGAAATGACGTCACCAAGGAAATGACGTCACTGACCCAAGGAAACCTAAACATCTAAACAGAAAGCGGGCCATACCACCAGTGCTTCATCCGGAAGCTCATTGATGATGTTATCTAGTATGGTGACACAATGTCTGAAAACGAACCTTCCAGCCCAGTGAGCAAACCTAGACCAGATAAATGCTGCATTTTAGGAAAGCAAATCTTAGCAGGACTTATACACCTAATAGTAAGGTCCACAGGTGAGTTGCTGAATAAAGAGACCTTGGAGTGCAGGTTCATAGTTCCTTGAAAGTGGAGTTGCAGGGAAATAGGATAGTGAAGAAGGCGTTTGGTATGCTTGTTGCCAAGGTTGGAGGATTTGAGTTATAGGGAGAGGCTGAACAGGCTGGGGCTGTTTTCCCTGGAGCGTCGGAGGCTGAGGGGTGACCTTATAGAGGCTTACAAAATTATGAGGGTCATGGATAGGGTAAATAGGCAAAGTCTTTTCCCTGGGGTCGGAGAGTCCAGAACTGGAGGGCATAGGTTTAGGGTGAGAGGGGAAAGATATAAAAGAGACCTAAGATGCAACTTTTTCACACAGAGGGTGGTATGGGTATGGAATGAGCTGCCAGAGGAGGTGGTGGAGGCTGGTACAATTGCAACATTTAAGAAGCATTTGGATGTGTATATGAATAGGAAGGATTTGGACTGCTAGGGACCAGGTGCTAGCAGGTGGGACTAGATTGGGTTGGGATATCTGGTCCGCATGGACATGTTGGGCTGAAGGGTCTGTTTCCATGCTGTACATCTCTATGACTCTATGACTCTATTACAGACAATATCCTAGACAAAACCATAACCATCCCTGGGTCTGTCATATTAACTGTTATTATTCTACCAATAACAGTTCTTCTATTGTACTGCAGCAAGTGGCCCCAAACTTGCATTGCCTATAACCGAGCTGTTCCCAACAGCTGCAACATTGGCACTCACGCAAGAAAGAGGAAAATATATCTCCTCCCTCCTTCAGTATCACTAAGTCAAAAACCTGTAAGTCCTTCTCTAACATCATTGTGGGGTCATCTACACCAAATGGACTGCCGCAGTTCAAGAAGGTAGCTCACTATCACTGTCTCTAGGGCAATCAGAGATAGGCAATGAATACTGGCCCAGCTAACAATGTTTACATCTCATGAGTGAAAGAAATAAAGAAACTAATTTTCAGAATATGCACTAAACACTCCACAATACCTTATATCCTTATTGTATGTGACCTGTATTTAATTGATAACGCATTTGATCTTATCTGATATTCTTTACCCCTCTCCCATTCGTGCATTCCTTGGTCCATTTTGTAAAAATGAACTTTGTTCTTTCCAGTGCAGTACGCGATTGTCAATCTAGTATGGAAAATGCGGACTTATTTCCAGATTTCCTGCAGTTTTTCCACTGAAGATGCAACCAAACAAATTTGATTCCCTCCCCCATAAAATATTGCAGCAGGGTCACTACCAGCAGTTGGTAATAGTGGGAAAGAGCACATCAGTTCCTCCGTCTCTTCCAGTAGGGACAGCATTATTGGCAAGCAAGAAGAGACGGAAAGTCATGAATAAGGGACAAAGTAAGAAACAACAGTAGACCAAGAGCAATGAGTAGGAAGTCATTGATGATGGTCAGTGACCCAGTGTAGGCATGTAACTACTGGAAAGACTAGACAGTCCAACTAACAGCATGCCTGAGCTGGAACAGCCTCTTGAAAAGAGAGAGAGAGAATTTCAGATTGCTGGTCCTGCATTGAAGAGCTTGGACCAATAATAGTGCAGACCAAAGCTATTGATGGTGTCTAGAAAGCTAGGAAGTGGTAGTGGAGTGGATCAACAGTTGCAGGAAACCAAACTGGACCATTTGGGAAAAGTCCCTACTCTCATTCAACCACTGAGGAAGAGGATCCCCTTTCTTTCTGGATGCAAGATATCCAAGGTTACAAAGGTCCCACCAAGTTGGCCATAGGAATTCATCCAACTGAACCTGTTACTCAGCTGATTAGAGATCAGGAGTTCAGCTCTACAACAATATCCTGATGGATGTGAAATATCAGTTGAATATCCATTGTAAATAGTTAATTCAACTAAGATACCTTTTATATTAATGTTTGCAAATAATCATTGCCCGTGGAATAAAATATCTCTGTCTTACAATATTTGTGCAGTGTGTGTTTTTCAATCATGTATATTAAAACAAGGCAAACAGACTAAATTATAAAGGGACAGGAAGTGTTTAAGGAAAATAATTCTCTCCAAAGCTAAAGGAGCCAGGTAGTCACAATACAAATGACAAATTGGAGCCCCATCCTGCCACAATCAAAGTCTTTCTGATGTTTTATTGTACAAGTGTTGCTTTAAAAGAGTTACGAATATATTCTGGCCCACATGCACAAGGAAACATCCAGTGTGTTACCTTATCTGTCCTGGTAATATCATTGAAATGGCAGGCACTGCCTGCAGATCTAAGGTAGTTAGCTCAGTACCACATTCCCTCAGTTGACATATTCCTCCAGTAATAGGTCTAGCAGGTTTCTTGATTTGCATACACTACAGGCCACATCTATTAACTTCAATTTCTTCTCGGAGAGTTTGAGATCGAAGTCAGTAAAGGTCTGCATTCTCCTGATTGATTTCATGACCTACTGCCATTGTGTAAATATGAGCAAATAATTGATGGATATATTCAGTGAGGAAACTGAGTACTATCTTTTCTCATGTTTTTGTCTAGCCATATTAAAGCTTGCAAGTGGAACTGTATTTTTTAAGGAAAACACTCCAGTTTTCAAGACTTCTGACAAATTACAACACTGGCATTTATGCCAATAATCTTTCTGGCAGTTTACCAGCAGACTTTCGAAGAACTCTAACTACCGAGCCAGATTATCCACAGGCACAAAACCCTTTTCTTGATTCAAAATGTGCATAATACACAAATTGCAAATTTATCCACACTCTCTTTTAACTCCAAAAACCTAAACTTGTTTGCCTCACTGCTGTAAAAGTCGTGCACAAAATGCATTTAGGATTTTTTTTTCCTCAAGTGCAGATTCATGACCAAATCAAACACTAAAATGGCAATATTAGTGAAAAAGGCCCTAAAATTACTAAAATTGGATATGGAAAACGCTGCACTGATTAGAAAATTCCTTACAGTATGGAAACAGGCCCTTTGCCCCACAAGTCCACACCAACCCTCTGATGAGTAACCCACCCAGATCCATTCCCCTACACTGACTAATGCACCTAACACTATGGGGCAATTTAGCATGGCCAATTCACCTGGCCTGCACATCTTTAGATTGTGGGAGGAAACCCAAACAGACACAGGAAGAACATGCAACTCCGCACAGACAGTCACCGAAGTCTCAAATCAAATCCAGGTCCCTAGTGCTGTGAGGCAGCACTGCTAATCACTGAGCTACCATGCCACCCCTTTACTAATGCAGTAAAGGATGTCATTTGCATGGCCTTTTAGGTTGTTGTGACTGCAGTAAAAAGAAACACTCTAAAGTGGTGAATTGATTTTTCAGGATTCCATAAGGAAAGGAATAATAATTGATTTTACCCAAAATGCGAAAGAAACTTTTCTATTAGCATTAACTTTCTTTCTAGGAGCTTTTATTGGAATACTGTACTGGCTCTGGCTGTCTTAGCCTTGTTTCATTTGTTACTAGACAAACATTTAATGATTTGTTATAATCTTTAATTATTTGGACCATTTTTACACAATCCTTCTTCATCAACTTGAAGTCTCATTCAATAGACATAAAATTGATATAATTCAAAAGTAAATATTGGTTCCATCATTCTACATGCATTTAGATCAAATCTAATTATAGGTATGCCAGCAACAGGATCAAATAAATTAAATAGCTGTGAGTTTGACCACAGTTGACATGCCAACACATTTAAATTAAATGTAAAATCTAGGGGAAGAAATCAAGGTATAAGTCAGCACTTCTACCTTCAGTTTTTAGATTTTATTTTTAAAGATAGTATTCTTTGTTTGAATAATGACAGTCCTGAAGAACAGAACAAATCAAGTATGACATGTTCTTTTTTACAACAGCACAGCGGGAACTGAGCAGAAGTGAGGTCAGAGCAGGGAGGCTGTTGGGAACGCAAGTGATTGGTATTTAAGTAGGTGTGAACCTATTGTGAACGGCAGTGACCACATCTGCAGCAAATGTTGGTTGCTGGAAGAACTCCGGATCATAATTGATGATCTGGAATCTGAGCTTCAAACACTGCGGCACATCCTGGAGGGACACTCTGTTTCACGAGGCAGTCACACCTGGTAGATTAAGTAATTATAATTCAGTAAGTGACCAGGAACAACAGGGTGTGATGGAAGTGAGGCAGGTATGGGGATTCTGAGTTCAGGAGTGAGGAGCCTCAGCCATTGACCTTGTCTAACAAGTATGAAATTCTTGTTCCCTGTATGGATGAGGGAAAGGGCTGTGGACAGGATGAGCCAGCTGACCATGGCACCATGGTGCAGAAGGCCATTCAAGAGGGGGGAGCAAAAAGACAAATTGTTGTTATAGGGGAGTCTATAATTAAGGGGACAGATAGTATCCTATGAAAGATGGATCGGGAGTTCTGCATGGCGTGTTGCCTGCCCAGTACCAGAGTTCAGGGCATCTCTGACCAGCTTGAAAGGATATTGGAGCAGGAGGGGGACGATACAATTGTTGTAGTCCACATTGGGACTAACAACATAGGCAAAGCTAGGGTGGAGAACCTGTTTGGGGATTATCAAACACTAGGAAGGAAATTGAAATACAGATCTTCAAGGGTCATAATCTCTGGATTACTGCTGGAGCCACGTGCCATAGGGACAAGAAAGTTAGGAAAGTAAACATGTGGCTAAGGGATTGGTGTGGGAAGGAGGGATTCCATTTCATGGAGCATTGGCATCAGTTTTGGAACCAGTGATGGGGGGGGGGGGGTGCGATCTGTACCATTGGGACAGTCTCCACCTGAACTGAACTGGAGCGAGTGTTCTCTGGAAAGGATTAATAGGGTGGTCAGTAGGACTTTAAGCTTCTGAGTCAGGGGTAAGGGAAAGCAAAAGAAACAAGAAGTATAGAGTTAAATGGAAGGATAAGCAGCAAGATAGCATGTGTGCAGGTGGGTTCAAGCTCAAGGCAGACTAGGAATGCAGCAAAAATGAAGGATATAGAACATAGAACATAGAAAAATACAGTGCAGTACAGGCCCTTCGACCCTCGATATTGCGCCAACCGAAGCCTACCTAACCTACACTAGCCCAATAACCTCCATATACTTATCCAATGCCCACTGAAATGACCATAAAGAGGGAGAGTCCACCACTGCTACTGGCAGGGCACTCCATGAACTCACAACCCGCTGAGTAAAGAATCTACCCCTAACATCTGTCCTATACCAACCTCCCCTTAATTTAAAGCTGTGTCCCCTAGTAACAGCTGACTCCATTAGCAGAAAAAGGTTCTCACTGTCAACCCTATCTAAACCCCTAATCATCTTGTACACCTCTATCAAATCTCCCCTAAACCTCCTTTTCTCCAATGAGAACAGCCCCAAGTGCCTCAGCCTTTCCTCATACGATCTTCCTACCATACCAGGCAACATCCTGGTTAACCTCCTCTGCATCCGTTCCAATGCCTCCACATCCTTCCTATAGTATGGTGACCAAAACTGCACACAATACTCCAGATGAGGCCGCACCAGAGTCTTATACAACTGCAACATGACCTCAGGACTCCGGAACTCAATTCCTCTACCAATAAAGCCCAGTACGCCATATGCCTTCTTCACAGCACTATTTACCTGGGTGGCAACTTTCAGAGATCTGTGTACATGGACACCAAGATCCCTCTGCTCATCCACACTACCAAGTAGCCTACCATTAGCCCAGTAATCCATCTTCTTGTTACTCCTACCAAAGTGAATGACTTCACACTTACCTACATTGAATTCCATTTGCCACCTTTCTGCCCAGCTCTGCAACTTATATATATCCCGCTGTAACCTGCCACATCCTTCTTCGCTGTCCACAACTCCACCGACTTTCGTATCATCCGCAAACTTGCTCACCCAGCCTTCAAGCCCCTCCTCCAGGTCATTTATAAAAATGACAAACAGCAATGGTCCCAAAACTGATCCTTGTGGAACACCGCTAGTAACTGCACTCCAAGGTGAACCTATACCATCAACTACTACCCTCTGTCTCCTTCCAGCCAGCCAATTCCTAATCCAAACCTCTAATGCACCCTCAATGACATACCTCCGTAATTTTTGCAGTAGCCTACCATGGGGTACCTTATCGAACGCCATGCTAAAATCCATATACACTACATCTACTGCTTTACCCTTGTCCACTTCCTTGGTCACCTTCTCAAAGAACTCAATAAGGTTTGTGAGGCACGACCTGCCCTTCACAAAACCATGCTGACTATCCTTGATCATGTTATTCCTATCCAGATGTTCATAAATCCTATCCCTTACAATTCTCTCTAAGACTTTGCCCACAACAGAAGTGAGACTCACTGGCCTATAGTTACTAGGGCTATCCCTACTCCCCTTCTTGAACAAGGGGACCACATTCGCTATCCTCCAGTCTTCTGGCACTATTCCTGTAGACAACGACGACATAAAAATCAAGGCCAATGGCTCCGCTATCTCCTCCCTAGCTTCCCAGAGGATCCTAGGATAAATGCCATCAGACCCAGGGGATTTATCTATTTTCACCCTTTCCGGTATTCCCCAGACCTCTTCCCCACATACCTCAAAGCCATCCATTCTAATCACTTGTGACTCAATATTCACATCAGCAACAATGTCCTGTTCCTGAGTGAATACTGATGAAAAGTATTGATTTAGTGTCTCTCCAATCTCCTCCGCCTCCACGCACAACTTCCCTCTACTATCCTTGACTGGACCGATGCCTACCCTAGTCATCCTTTTATTCCTGACATACCTATAGAAAGCCTTTGGGTTTTCCCTAATCCTACCAACTAAGGACCTTTCATGTCCCCTCGCTCCTCTTAGCTCTCTCTTTAGATCCTTCCTGGCTACCTTATAACTCTCAATCACCCCAACTGAACCTTCACGCCTCATCTTTACATAGGCCACCCTCTTCCTTTTCACAAGGGATTCCAATTCCTTATTAAACCACGGCTCCCTCACAAGACCCTTTCCTCCCTGCCTGACTGGTACATACTTATCAAGGACACCCATTAGCTGCTCCTTGAAAAAGCTCTACATATCATTTGTGTCCTTCCCTTGAAGCCTATTTTTCTAATCCACGCATCCTAAGTCATGCCTCACCGCATCATAATTTCCCTGCCCCCAGCTATAACTCCTGCCCTGCAGTGCACACTTATCCCTCTCCATCACTAGAGTAAAAGTCACCAAGTTGTGGTCACTGTCCCCGAAGTGCTCACCTACCTCCAAGTCTAACACCTGGCCTGGTTCATTACCTAGAACCAAATCCAGTATCTTGTTGGCCTGTCTACATATTGTGTCAGGAAACCCTCCTGCACACATTGGACAAACACCGACCCATCTAACGAACTCGAGCTATAGCTTTCCCAGTCAATATGTGGGAAGTTAAAGTCCCCCATAACAACCACCCTACTACTTTCACTCTTCTCCTGAATCATCCTCGCAATACTTTCCTCTACGTCTTTCGGATTATTAAGAGGCCTGTAGAAAACTCCTAACAGGGTGACCTCACCTTTCCTATTCCTAACCTCAGCCCAAACTACCTCAGATGGCAAGTCTTCCTCCATCGTCCTTTCCACCGCTGTAATACTATCCTTGACAAGCAATGCCACATCTCCCCCTCTTTTACCCCCACCTCTGACCCTACTAAAACATTTAAACCCTGGAACCTGCAACAGCCATTCCTATCCCTGTTCTACCCACATCTCTAATGGCCACAACATCGAAGTCCCAGGTACCAACCCACGCTGCAAGTTCACCTACCTTATTTCTTGTACTTCTGGCATTGAAGTATACACACTTCAAGCCAACTTCCTGTTTACAGGCACCCTCCTTCGAGATCGATGCCATGTTCCTAACTTCCCTACACTCAAGGTCCTGTACCCTAAAGCTACAGTCCACATTCCCATGCCCCTGCAGAGTTAGTTTAAACCCTAGGACATCTTTTGATTTGTAATATCCCTAATAATAAGAAAGCTAGCATTAAGGCATTTTCCCTGAAAACTCATAATATTCATAACAAAGTAGATGAATTAACAGCACAAATCATCTTGAATGATTATGATGTGGGAGGCATCACAGAGATGTGGCTGCAGGGGGTTCAGGACTGGCAGTTAAACATCCAAGGATTTACAACTTATTGAAAAGACAGGGAGTTGGGCGGACGGGACGGGGCTGCCTTGTTAGTTAAGAATGAAATTAAATCTATGGCGTTGAATTGTGGTTCGTCAACTCCACCCACACAGATGTTGTGAAGTCTGTGTGGGTGGAGTTGACGAACCACAAAGGCAAAAAAAAAACATAATGGGAGTTATGTATAGACATCTTAACAGTGGTCAGGACTAGGGGTGCAAGATGTACTAGGAAATAGATAGGGCATGTCAGAAAGGCAAGGTCACAGTAATCATGGGGCCTTCAATATGCAGGTGGACAGAGTAAATAATGTTGCCAGTGGATCCAAGGAAAGGGAATTCATGGAATGTTTACAGGAAGCATTTTGGAACAGCTTGTGATGGAGCTCAAAAGGGGACAGGCTATTCTGGCCTTAGTGTTATGTAATGAGCCAGACTTTATAAAACATCTTCAAGTAAGGGAACGCTTAGGAGGCAGTGATCTTTATATGGTAGAGTTCAGTCTGCAGTTTGAAAGAGAGATGGCAAGATCAGATGTAATGGTGATACAGTTAAATAAAGGTAATTGCAAGGGCATGAGAGAGGAACTGACGAAAATTGACTGGAAGCAGAGCCTAGTGGGGAAGACAGAAGAGCAACAATGGCAGGAGTTTCTGGGAGTAATTGAGGACACAGTACAGAGGTATATCCCAAAGAAAAGAAAGATTATCCGGGGTGGTGGTGGTGGTGCGGTGTGGGGGGGAGGGCGGACAGAATTAGACAGCCATGGCTGACAAAGGAAGTCAGGAAATGTATCAAAGAGAAAGAGAGAGCCTATAAAGCGGCCAACAGCACTGGGAAATCAGAAGATTGGGAAGACTACAAAAACAAGCATAGGATAGCAAAGAGAGAAATAAGGAAGGAGAGGATCAAATATCAAGATAGGCCAGCCAGTAATTTTAGAATTAATAGTAAAAGTTTCTTTCCATACATAAGAATCAAATGAGAGACATTGGGTCGCTCCAAATTGATGCTGAAAGGTTCATGATGGGAGATAAGGAAATAGCTGAAGAACTTAATAAGTACTTTGTGTCAATCTTCACAGTGGAAGATATGACTAATAACCCAACAATTAAGGTGAGTCAGGGACAGAGTTGAGTATGGTAGCCAATACAAAAGTGGTAGTGCTAGAAAAGCTAGAGGGTCTAAACATTAATAAATCTCCCGGCCCCAACTGGCTACATCCTAGAGTTCTGAAGGAGGTGGCTGAGGAAATAACGGACGCGTTAGTTGTGATATTTCAAAAGTCACTGGAATCAGGGAAAGTTCCAGATGATTGGAAAATCACAGTTGTAACCCCTTGTTCAAGAAAGGATCAAGACAAAAGATGGAAAATTATGGGCCGATTAGCCTAACCTTGGTTGTTGGTAAAATTCTAGAATCCATCGTTAAGGATGAGATTTCTAAATTCTTGGAAGTGCAGGGTCAGATTAGAACAAGTCAGCATGGATTTAGTAAGGGGAGGTTGTGTCTGACAACCCTGTTAGAATTCTTTGAAGAGGTAACAAGTAGATTGGAACAGGGAAACCCAGTGCACGTTATCTATCTAGACTTTCAAAGGACCTTTGATAAGGTGCCTCATGGGATGCTGCTGAGTGAGGTGAGGACCCATGGTGTTTGAGGTGAACTACTGGCATGGATTGATGATTGGCTGTCTGACAGAAGGTAGAGAGTTGGATAAAAGGTTGTTTTTCGGAATGGCAGCCGTTGACAAGGGTTCAGTGTTGGGGCTGCAGCTGTTCACTTTATATATTAATGATCTGAATGAGGGGACTGGGCGCATTCTGGCGAAGTTTGCGAATGATACGAAGTTAGGCGGACAGGCAGGTAGTACTGAGGAGGTGGGGAGGCTTCAGAAAGATTTAGACAGTTTAGGAGAGTGGTCCAGGAGATGGCTGATGAAATTCAATGTGAGCAAATGCAAGGTCTTGCACTTTGGTAAAAAGGAATACAAGCATTGACTATTTTCTAAAGGGTGACAGAATTCATAAAGCCAAAGTATAAAGGGATCTGGGAGTGCTAGTCCAGGATTCTCTAAAGGTTAACTTGCAAGTTGAGTGATTAAGAAAGTGAATGTAATGTTGTCATTTATCTCAAGAGGGTTGGTATATAAAAGCAGCGATGTGCTTCTAAGACTCTATAAAGCTCTTGTTAGGCCCCATTTAAAATATTGTGTCCAGGTTTGGTCCCCACACCTCAGGAAGGACATAATGGCACTGGAGTATGTCCAGCAATGATTCACACGGATGATCCCTGGAATGGTTGGTCTAACATACAATGAGTGGCTGAGGGTCCTGGGATTGTATTCATTAGAGTTTAGAAGGTTATGGGGAGATCTAAAAGAAACTTACAAGATAATGCATGGCTGAGAAAAGGTGGATGCTGGGAAGCTGTTTCTGTTAGGCAGGGAGACCAGGACCTGTGGGCACAGCATTAGAATCAATTTAGAACAGAAATGAGGAGCAATTTCTTCAGTCAGAGAGTGGTGGACCGTGGAATTCATTGTCACAGAGCACAGTGGAGGACAGGACGTTAAATGTCTTCAAGGCAGAGATTGATAAATTCCTGATCTCACAAGGAATTAAGGGCTACAGGGAGAGTGTGGATAAGTGGAGTTGAAATGTCCATCAGCCATGATTAAATGGCGGAGTGGACTTGATGGGATGAATGGCCTTACTTCCACCTCTTTGTCTTATGCAAAACTTGCGCCCACACCTCCTCCCTTACTTCTCTCCAAGGCCCCAAGGGATCCTTCCATATCTGCCACAAATTCACCTGCACCTCCACACACATCATCTATTGCATTCGCTGCACCTGATATGGTCTTCTCTATATTGGGGAGACAGGCCGCCTAATTGCGGAACGTTTCAGAGAACACCTCTGGGACACCCGGACCAACCAACCCAACCACCCCATGGCTCAATACTTTAACTCCCCCTCCCACTCCACCAAGGACATGCAGGTCCTTGGACTCCTCCATTGCCAGACCATAACAACACAACGGTTGGAGGAAGAGCGCTTCATATTCCGCCTGGGAACCCTCCAACCACAAGGGATGAACTCAGATTTCTCCATTTTCCTCATTTCCCCTCCCCCCACCTTGTCTCAGTCGAATCCCTCAAACTCAGCACCGCCTTCCTAACCTGCAATCTTCTTCCTGACCTCTCCGCCCCCACCCCACTCCGGCCTATCACCCTCACCTTGACCTCCTTCCACCTATCACATCTCCATCACCCCTCCCCCTAGTCCCTCCTCCCTACCTTTTATCTTAGCCTGCTGGACACACTTTCCTCATTCCTGTTGTTAATGTGGCCAAACACTGGAAGATCCTTTGTTAAAATTGAGAGATGATTCAGCTGTCTTTCTGGCTTCAGCAAGCTAAGCTGATTTACTGCTGCTGAGGTACCATTTGCCTTTACTCTCCTGAGACCCACCGAAGTGTGCCATGTCACTTTTCAGGATCTCTTCAACTCTAACCCTTGGGAAAATGGTCAAAGGCTTAGTAGCTCAACTAGTTGCCTCCTAAAAAAGACATTTGGTTTCGGCATCAGTCATAGCTCCCTAATTGCATTATAAATTGGTCAACCGCTTAACTCAGGTAGAGTTCTCGAAGTATCCAGCAGTCTGAGGTCATGAGGCAATCAGTCATTTGCCCCATTTAGAAGTATTACTACCCTGCATGTTCTGAGTAGGTTGTCCAAAAATCAGTACTTTGTATTAAAGTCTGAGGTAATAAATATTGATGGATGCTGCAAAATGTGAAATAAATGTGTTATTGGTAAACAATTTGCATCAACAACTAACAAAACAAAATCAAACAGTCCATAACTCGGGCAACTGATTCGTATGAGTTTCTGTCTTATAAGAAGAAAAAGCTTTGCAGGCTGTTACAATGTGGTGGTAGTCTTCTTACTTCTAAACCAAGGGTCTGGGGTGCAAGTCCCACCTGCTTTAGAAGTGTTGTAATATGTCTGAACAAATTGATTAATAACATCTCCTTTCCGCCCTTACCAGTTGTAGAACATGATAACAGGAAAGAAAAGTAACAATTTAAAAAGCAGCTTTTGCTTTTACTTTAATGCAGTGAAATCAATTCTTCATTGATAGCCTGCATTAGAATGCTTAAATATATTATTTCACTTCCTGCAAGTAAAGGCTTCATATTACAAATGTTTTATTAACTGTGGCCATACAATCATTAGATATGGCATTACCCATTGTTGTAGATCCTTCTCTCAAAGATCAGACAAGTCCTTGCTCTCTGAGATCTCATTCTGACAAATACTGGGTCTTCACCCTCCAGATGGAGTATGGGTCCCTGCTGCATTCAATATTTTACACTTTTTTGGGGGGGGGGGGGAGGGGGAAGGTGGGATGGGATTAGTTTACTATTCTGATAAACCATACTGTCCTAAAAAGTCATTTTTTTAAAAAACACAAAAGACATCTATATTGTACAGCCTTTGTTTAAACCATATCTCACATCTTTGCAAAAAATGTCAGTCTTTCTTTCACTTTCTCCTTTAAGTTTCCATTATGTGCAGCCTCTTACAATTATTTTCCAATGAGAAAGAAGTCAAGACTTGCAGAAATTTAGTGCTTCCTATGACCTCAACTCATGACCTTCACGTTTTCATAATTATAACCCTAGTTTCTCATGTCGTAATGTCTTATCTGGTTTTCCCCAATACCATTTATTTTGGTCTCTCAACATGGTAAGTTCAGCAAGTGCAATTTTAAAAGATTGACAAACAAGCATTTCTTCATCAGCACTTTTCTAGTTTTCCAATGCATGCTGACTGAAAGTCAACCTTGGAAAAAGTTTAAAGTTTTATTTTAGTGTTCATATTCACCAATACCTTTTTCATATTACTAACAGTGGCAAACATCACCCACTAAATATCAAATGACATTCAAGAATTTTTGGAGCATTAAAATATTGCTTCTTCTGAGCCTCATGAAAGACAGTTTCATTATTTTATGTGTATTGTATAGTCAAAGAAAAGCCATTGAATATTAGACAGTCTTGATTTTGGATCCTTGTGAAAGTCAGCCATTAATGTCTAACCAGAAGAGCAAAATAACTCTCTAATCTTAATGGACAGGGGAGAACATTATTTAATGTTCATCGCTCAAGAGGTTCTTTACACCACAAAGTGACATTTTATAAAAGATGAGCACTTGCTCCATTTCATTAAAAGTAATTCATAAAAATTTATAAGGACTTTGACAACAAAGGATTCTGGTTATTTCTCTTTACATGTATTATGAAGACATTCTATATTTCTCATTTTTTAGAGGATTTAGGTTTGGAATAATTGTAGAAAAATTGATTTATTTAAAGTTTTGTAGAAATGCCTGAAACAATTTCTTTGCAAGATGTGACTAAAAAGGTCACGGTGGACATCAGAGATTTAATTTTTTAAAAGGCTTCTTTTAAAAGACTGATGATAACTATTTGTTTTGCTGTAGATCAGGGTTGTTTTGACAGTGAGGTTTGGAGAGTTCTTTTTTATTTATCTTGCTTTCAGCTTGCAAGGATAGGCTGCCCAGCTGCTCTCTCCAATTTCAGAAAAGAAAGCCTTCTTGTTGAGTTTGAGAAAATGTATTTATTCTTCTGCAAGAGTGATCCTGGAACTTCTCAATATTGTTTCCTGAGCAAGCAATGTCTGCAAGACTTCTGAAAGAACTGTGTGTAATTAGTGATTTCAAATATACCAAACAAATCTATGATTAAATATCCTTTTGCCTTCGAGATTACCCAGTGGTTAGCACTGCTGCCTCACAGTGCCAGGGACCCAGGTTCAATTCCTGCCTTGGGCAACTGTCTGTGTGGAGTTTGTACATTCTCCCCGTATCTACGTGGATTTCCTCCGGGTGCTCCGGTTTCCTCCCACAGTCCAAAGATGTGCAGGTTAGGTGAATTGGCCATGCTAAATTGCCCATTGGCTAAAGTCAATTTTCTTTCAGAAAACCAATCTGTGTGTTGTGGGGTTATTTAAAGGGATAAACATATATACACTATTTAAAAAATACTGATTATGCATGTTAACCGATTATTTCATCTTTCTTGAATACATTTTGTTTTGATAATAAATGAATAATTGTATTTGTTACATAACCTGGTGGATAGAACTACTTATTTAAACCTGTTATAAAGTATTTAATTGACCATTTCAGCAACTGGAAAAGCTATTTTATTTAGTCTCTGTTGTAACCCAGGGGGTAATGGAATTAGAGCAACAGTGCAGTCATCCCACCGAGTTGTGACACATGAAAATGAACACGCAAACAGAAATTTGCTGGAGAACCTCAGCAGCAATCTGTGGAGAGAAAGCAGAATTAAAGTTTTAAGCCCAATGATCCTTCCTTTTTCCCATCACAGATGCTGCCAGACCTGCTGAGTTTCTCCAGCAATTTCTCTGTTTGTGTGATTCACCCCTCCAGATGCATAATTCTTTGCTTTATATAAATGAAAAGGAGTTCATTCAATTAAAATGTCATATGTGCTTCATAACCTCAAAGTATCAGTTGTGATTAATCAAATGACATTTTTATTAAGGCACCGGTAGAAGTTAATGTTGCTTTAAACTATCCAACGCATGTCAGAAGTAAGGTTGTCAATGAGCTTTTGTTGGGTAGCAAGGCATGAAATCTGAGGTCACATGGAGACCACTGGGCAATTTCATGCATGACTCTTTCAAGATCCATAACAAGTTTTAAAATAAAATGAAAAATGAGGACATACGGCTAAGTTGATGAATATAAGACAACAAGCACCATTGCACCTCCACAAGGCCACATAAAATACTTTGCCAAATCCTCATGTCCTCATATAGTGTAGACACCAGAAAACCTTCAGAGAATGATTATGGAATCAATATTTTATGGTAATGTTCTCAGTAAGATGGATGTTTTTACTCATGAAAATTTAGACTTGAAGGAAATGCAGTTGAAGTATTTAAATAACAAAGGGAGTACACTGTACAAGTGTGCAAATTGTTTGAATTGTCTAAATGAGAAATTGGGAGAGTACATGCGTACAAGCTACACGAGTATAGAACTAGAATAAATATCAGACTTCTGTTCTCGGGGCATGATTGACTTTAGGATAGGTTGCAGCTCATACAGATTATATAAAAAAAAGATGGGCAATTTCTGAGGCTTAGATTGACATTGCTGTATACATAAGCTTCATCTGAACTCACCCCCAACCCATTTATCTCTCCAGCAGCACTCAGGACCAAATTGCAGGCTAGCCCAGCGCAGATCTGTCCAAATTCGCCAAAGTCCTGTCCTAACAAACTGATTAGTCATCATGATTCACAATCACAGGTCACTGACCACATACAGATAAAGCATGAAGCCCAATTACCAGTTAACCTCAAGTTGCAGTCTTTGGGCATATATTCCAGCATTGATACACAATTTGTCAGTTGTCGCTTAATGTCAATTTATGAGAGAACATCAAACAACCTGCACAAGTTTAGCCAGAATTAGTCAGTGCTGTCATTGCTTTATGCAAGAATAAATATCAATCCATCAAATATTCCTAACTGCAATGGAACTGTGAAGACATTGTACACCATAGTAAGATTTATCACACACATCTCCCCCTATTCATGAAGTTGAGGAACTGTTGTGTTTTCAACAACAGCAGTCACTGGAAAATGTTGATTAGTGATTGACTTCATGGTGGCGTATTGTGCTAAAGAACAATAGAGGACTCACAGCCTGCAGCAGTCCTGTTTACTATGAATGGTGATTATGGTATCTAGAACTGAGAAAGCCAGCTCTTTGAACTGTGTAGAACTGGACTAAATAGGTTGCAAAGGATTATGTTGTTGCTTAAAAAAAAAGTACCTCAAATGAAAATTGAACTTTTCTACATCATCACAAGGAGCTTTGGTATAGAACTTAGGTGAAATCAGTCAAAATAATTAGATACCTGATCTACTGAGACATTCGAGAGCATTTTTACACCAGAATCAATTGTTCATGTTTTATTTTTGAAATTGTGTATGAATTATTCATGCATGCAGCTGATTATTTTCAAACTCAGCATGACAAATATAAATAAAATTGCTTTTGTAGATGTTAGGCCCAATACCAGTCAGGCAGAAGTTAAATCCTGCTATGATACAGAGGGAGTTAATATTGATCATTTTCCAACAATTCACAGTATGCTAAGTATTAGATCCACTGTGCTAGATTATTCAGATCCAGTGTCAGCAGATCTAAGCATAAGATGTAAGCAGTTATCAACGTAAAGATTAATACTTAAATGTAAATAGTAAGCTATATCAGTAGTCACATAAGAGTTCACTTCATGGGCACACTCTGAAGAGAGATGCTGCTGTGCAATTCCAGTGCTAAATCTGAATGTATATTTTGCAGAGAGCATTGAATAAAAATACCATTTCAAAAATGCCAAGACTTCAACAAATTCTTTAATAATATAAAGCATCCAAACACTTCCAAGTCTCACCACAATAACAAATGGTGACAGAAAGTGAGAGGCTGTGCAGCGGCTCAGAGCAGCAGAGGAAGCTGCATTGGCAATCCCAGAAGGAGGACAGACCAATGGTGAAATCACAGAATGAACAGTGCAGGTGGCAGCATAGTGACAGTCCAAATGAAACAACACAGGAAACCGTTTCTAACGGGGTGAAGCCATGGAATAGACCCTACTGCTACCAGAGGCTTTCACCCATATGGAAAGTCCATGACCAGTTGAGAAAATGGCAGGGCTGGTACAGACAAATCATACTTTAAAGGAATGCTTCAGGGTTGGCAGGCAGAACAATAAAAATCAGGCCACTACCTACTCTATGCAATTGGCAGCATTGGGAATAAAGTTTTATCAGGATAGGGGGTGTAAATTAAACTCATTTATCATGAGATTATCTTATCTTTCAGCATGTATTTCAGTCCTCAGTGAATTTAAACCATGGAGCAAGAAAAATTTTATATATGAGAGCAATTGCCTTGGGAGAGCAGAGATTCTTTACCAGCGACCACTATCTTTTCAAAGAAAACTGAAAATACTGAACATTAAAATATGACATGATTAGAGATTGGTCTTTTGGAAGAAATACAATTGGACTTCTTACAACCTGGGGAAGTTTTGACTTTAGTAATGGTGGTGCAATTAGTGAGACAATATGAAATAAGGAAACAGAACAGAGCAATTATTTGTGGTGATAAAACCTTTATGGAAAATAGCACTTAAGGGAGTACAATATTTCAGTCACAAAAACGTGAAAGCGCACCACCACAGTTAAGGCTGAGGAAGCATGAAGACACCACTGGCTCCCACGGTGACGTGAAGAGGCTCCATTGGCACAAAGTTGAGTACTTGCTCCATTTTATTAAAAGTCAGTCTTGAAAATTTATATAGACTTTGGCCTCAAAGGAGTCTGGCCCCACAAAAATGCAGACTGCCATATCCGCGGAAAGCAGTCTGCCATAGTAAAAAGATTTTCATCCAGAAACAGAAAGAAAAATCTATAAGGATGAGCAATATCTCAAAAACTGATGAACCAAACAACAGTAAAATAACATTCCAGGAATAAATAAAAGAATCAATATCAAAAGGAGAATTGACATAAAAGCAAATAGGCACAAAGTGAGTTTAAACTTGTCACTGGGACAGGTGTATCAGTCCAGTCAGACATAGAAAAATGGTCAAACCAAGAAAAAAATTCCTGCTGTCCATCATTTGATTCCTGGAATCAAGAGATATCCAGCTAAAAGTAAAAGGCAAGTTGACCTGGCAATGTGGGGCGGCAGTGCTAGCCACTGAGCCTCTTGCCGCCCCGTGGGACTAGTTTGAAGGAGAGAGGTTTAAAAGGTCATGGGGACAATTCATTTTACACAGAAGGTGGGTCGTGTGTGAAATCATCTTCCTGAGAAAGTGGTGAATGAGGGTACAGTTACAACATTTAAAATGCATGTATTTGGAAAGGCAAGGACTGATTAGGGATAGTCAACATGGCTTTGTGCATGGGAAATCATGTCTCACAAACTAGATTGAGTTTTTTGAAGAAGTAACAAAGAGGATTGATGAGGGCACAGCAGTGGACGTGATCTATATGAACTTCAGTAAGGCATTCGATAAGGTTCCCCATGGGAGACTGGTTAGCAAGGTTAGAACTCATGGAATAAAGGGATAACTAGCCATTTGGATACAGAACTGGCTCAAAGGTAGAAGATAGAGGGTGATTGTAAGGGGTTAGTTTTCAGACTAGAGGCCTGTGACCAGTGGAGTGCCACAAGGATCGGTGCTGGGTCTACTACTTTTCGTCATTAATATAAATGATTTGGATGTGAGCATAAGAGGTATAGTTAGTAAGTTTGTACATGACACCAAAATTGGTGGTGTAGTGGACAGCAAAGAAGGTTACCTCAGATTACAACAGGATCTTGATCAGATGGGCCAATAGGCTGAGGAGTGGCAGATTAATTTGATAAATGTGAGGTGCTGCATTTTGGGAAAGCAAATCTTAGCAGGACTTATACACTTAATGGTAAGGTTCTCGGAAGTATTGCTGAACAAAGAGACCTTGGAGTGCAGGTTCATAGCTCCTTGAAAGTGGAGTCACAGGTAGATAGGATAGTGAAGAAGGCGTTCGGTATGCTTTCCTTTATTGGTCAGAGTATTGAGTATAGGAATGTTACAGCTGTATAGGACATTAGTTAGGCCACTGTTGGAATATTGTGTGCAATGTGTTGTGAAACTTGAAATTGTCCAGAAAAGATTTACAAATATGTTGCCAGGGTTGGAGGATTTGAGCTATAGGGAGAGGCTGAACAGGCTGGGCTGTTTTCCCTGGAGTGTCAGAGGCTGAGGGGTGTCCTTATAGAGTTTTATAAAATCATGAGAGGCATGGATAAGATAAATAGACAAAATCTCTTCTGTGGAGTGGAGGAGTCCAAAAATAGAGGGCATAGGTTTAGGGTGAGAGGGGAAAGATATAAAAAGGATCTAAGGGGCAAGGTTTTCACGCACAGGGTGTACATGTGTGGAATGAGCTGCTAGAGGAAGTGGTGGCAGCTGATACAATGACAGCATTTAAAATGCATCTGTATGGGGACATGAATAGGAAGGGTTTGGAGGGATATCTGCCAGTGTGCTGACAGGTGGGACTAGATTAGTTTGGGATATCTGGGTCAGCATGGACGATTGGACCGAAGGGCCTGTTTCTGTGCTGTAAATCTCTATGACTCTCTGAGTCTGAGACTGCATTATGGTGACAAAGTAATCCTTGAGATTCTACATATGCTTCAAAATGAAGAATGGCCTTTACATAGCAGGAAGCTTTCACAAGATTGAGACTTATTTAGGAAATCAATGACTGTACAATTTACTGCAGATGCTGGAATCTGTACTGAAACAAACGTTGAAGATCATAGTGGGTCTGTCAGTATCCATGAAGGGAGAGCAAACTAACATTTCGAGTCTAGATGACTCCAAGTGAGCTTTCTCTCTCTCCATGGATGCTGACTGACCTGTTGTGATCTCTATAAAATCAACAAAGTGGACAGCCAAGGAAACTTTGATAGATTAAGAGCAGAAAAATCTCCCATTTAGATGGCCAAAGTTGTTCAATGACCAGGAAAAGCTCCAGTGAGCTTATCATATATTGCTGAAAGCAGTAGCTGAGTCAATTTGCTTATTCAACCTAGAAACTTTCCACACCCACACCCACACCCAAGAAAAATGAAACACAAAACTAAGGCAATGTTTCACAGGAATTTCACCAATGAACAAACTTAAAAAAAGTTGATATTTGGCATGGAAAATCAAATGACTCACTAAGAATCTCTAAGTACCTCACCAAATGGAATAATGTAATAGAGAGATAAAGACACTCAATGAAATCAATGGATGAAAGTATGGCAAAGCTGGGAGTGAGCACCATTTTCACCAAATCTGGTGCTAAAAGCCTGGTTCCTGCATGTTCCATGGGATAAAGAATCTAATTTTTTAAATATCATTCATCACACCATTTGGCAGATGTTGCTTTAATTGTGTATTTTTCAGCATTACTTACGCACCTAAAATCTTCAAAAGAACAATGACAAGTATTGGATAGAGTTATCATCCAAATGACTAGCATTCTAATTCATGGTTTAGCCACAAATGAACACAAAATGGAGAAAGTAGGACAGGAAATTTTGCAAAAAGCAGGGCTTACTTTGAGTGAACAGGCTGAGTTTTACAGCCTCCTATCCAGTTCCTGCGGCATATTGTTCATGCAATGGGGATTACAGCAAATGCACAGAACACTGGATCAATCAAAATAATTCCCAATTCCCTAAAATGTCACAGACTGCAGACCTTTATGGGAAAGGCCATCTAAGTGGGAGCTTTTTTTTTATGAAATCTCCCACAGACAAACTATTGTGACATCTACTCAAACAGGATCGAGCATGGCATTGGAATGGAAGTCAGGAGGCATCTGTGAGGAAGTTAAATAAAAGGCTTAGTTCATCAGATGCTGACAATAAAGGATCACCTGTGAAATCCATAGTCAAGAAAAAAAGGAACCAAAAAAGAATCTTCCATTCTGGGGAGGAGAAGTTTAGATGAAAAGAAAATCCTTATTTGTATTACTATCCATCCAGATTTCGAGGAAGTCAATGTGAACAAATAGCTGACAACTTATGATGAGTGAACCATTCACGGACTACAAATGAAAACCTGGAGAACACTGATCGTGAACTGCTCTGAGGAATCTGATGACACTGATGAAACCACCACAGAAAATGAGACTTGGTGGGTGATGGGGCAGATTGTCAGATGATTAAGGGACTGGATATTGGGCAGGGGATTCCCATTGGCAAGCACTAGTTGCCTTTGCTTCTGAGCACCCCACCCTGCACATACACACTCCCACCCACCTCACCCCAACCCCCCTACCCCTCCCCCCTGACTCCTGCTCCCTTCAATCTCCAACCTGAGAGACCTCCCCTTGTATCCTATCCTAGATATTCTGCAATCCCAGCATTCCAGGAATCTACCAATAGCCATAGCCATAGCCTCATCCATGGCACTGCTGAGGGCATGAACTGCCAGCCTCTGACTGGCCAGCAACTCTCACTGCAGGTTGGACTTGTACTTGGAATGACAAGATTAGAGTGGTTTTGGAAAAACACAGCAGGTCAGGCAGCATCCGAGGAGCAGGAAAATCAACGTTTCGGGCAAAAGCCGTTCATCAGGAGGACTCAATGGCCTCACCACCACCTGTTTGGTGTGTGGTTCAGGGACATGGAAGAGGCAATTTGAGTCTGCCAAGTACTGTCAAGCTGCCAAGACCCACAATGCCTTCACAAGATTCCACCCATTATTTCTCATGATCTAACAGAATCAGGATATTTAAGTAGTGATACATATTTCACACATTATTATAAAAAAAGCTCCTTGATGAAATATTTACTCAATACATTCTACAATTCCAATATTAAACAGATTGTGCTAAATTTACAGTCTAATAATACCAAGGATTCCTGTGGCAATTGGATGACAGGGTGCATTTAGAATTTGTCCTTTTATATCGAGGAATAGGTTTGAATTGAGCCAGGTTAATGGGTCCTTAGAGAAAATCACTGAGGCAGTCCTAGATCTTAGTAGAAACGTGGCCATAGCAATAAACACCCCATAATTCAGCGTTATTTGAATTAAATTTGTGATCTCACTCAGCAAAGCCATAGGGATTCAGTGGAGAGTTGCAATTAGAGTACGTTGTGATGTTTTATCTTAACATCCAACGGTAGGAGTAAAAAGTGTAAAAAAAATTAGAGTAAAAAGAAACCAGGAAAAAGAGTATTTTTCACATTAGCATGTATAAATTTCACATCTAAAAGCCTTATTTGCTCATATTAACATGTTTTGTCTGGAATAATCAAAGTGATTTTTGTTTCCCTGTTTTATTAAAAGGACTGGTAAAGCATTATAAGCTTGAATTATTATAAGGATTCTAAATCCTGGAGCTCCCTCATCACCAGGGACAATGATTTCCTCCCACTGAAGTTATGCCATAAGACCAAGGGAACATTGTAAAACTTCAAGGTTCACTAACATAACTGTCAGCAAGCAACTATATAAGCATCCAGACTGCATTAACTGACAGAATCCCATAGATGCGTGTTCAAAGACATGGCTTGAGCCCTCTGTGCTGCCACTACCTCAATATACATGATAATTCTATTTAAGAAAACTGTGAGTGAACATTGTAGTTTTTCTTTGCCAGCTTCAATATTACTTTGGCTAATACAACATGACCCGAATTTGATGTCACTGAGATTGCTCAAGTAGATTCAGAAGAACAGGGGACAAATATACCTCACCCTGTCATTTCCATCATTGAATGGTATTAGATCTAAGATTTTACAAGCTTGCAACAGAGTTGCAAGATGTGTACACATGCAGAGTAGGAATGAGGAAAGAAAAAAATTATGAAGTTATAATAATTAACCCTGCAACATGGAAATCTCCCAATAATGAAATAATGTTTAACCCCTTACCCGGCAAAGACGACTTAACTTGTCTTCACCCAATTTGTCTTTTTCAGAGTGCGACGAGTAAACCCGTCCAAACAATATAATTTCAAAAACAGCCACACACGAGTTTATACGTCAATTCTCGGCATTTCTGGGCCCTTCTCAGCTAGAAACGAGTATACTCGGTGACTCATATGTCTAATGCTGTGTCTCTTCCGCCTCAGGCATTGCAAGAAGCGTCGACGCACCGCTTTTGGGCACACACTGTTATTCGGTTTTTTCTGTTTTTTTTACAAATTACGCCCGGATGTTGAGCTCAGAAGATAACAATGAGTATGAACCTTCTATTAGATGCTTGGATACATCAGATGAGAGTGCAAGTATTAAAAATACTATATAAAAAAGCAATAAAAAAATTCGTCTGAAAATAAAACGTTTTCTCCAAAAAAAGTCGCTGGGGAAGGAGCTAAGTAGTTATAAAGAAATCAACTGCTTAAAGAGGACAGATATTATATGATCCTACAAAGATGAGTTTCAAGACGTGGCCAGCAACAAAATTGGAAATGAGGATCTCCAGTCTGTGAGGGTGTGTTTTCACCCTTCCAGGTAATCTTAGATTCATAGAGTCCTACAGCACGGAGATAGGCCCTTTGACCCAAACCAGTCCATGCTGACCAAAATGTCTGTCCGGACAACCCCATTTCCCTACACTTGGCCCATATCCTTCTGATCATTTCCAATGCATGTATTTGTCCAAATGCCTTTTAAATGCTGTTACTGTACCCACCTCAACCACTTCCGCTGGCAGCTTATTCCATATGCATACCACACTCTGTGTAAAAACATTGCTGCTCAGGTTCCCTTTTATTCTTTCCCCTCTAACCTTAAACTGATGCTCTCTAGTCTGCCATTCCCCAAACCTGGGAAAAAGACTAAACGCACTTGCTCTTTCCATGCCTCTCATGATATTATGCACTTTTATAAGGCACCCCCTCAGTCTCATATGATCTAAAGAAAAATATCCTAGCTTGTCTAACCACTCCCTGTAATTCAGATCATTGACTTCAGGCAACACCCTTGTAAATTTCTTCTGCCCTCTTTCCACTTTAGTAACATCCTTCCTATAACAAGTTGACCAAAACTGAACACAATATTCCAAGTGCGGCCTCACTAACGTCCTGTATAACTGCAACATAACCTCCCATCTTCTATACATTTGGAAAAACATAGTTTAATTAAAGATAGCATGGCTTTGTGAGGGGCAGCTCATGACTCACAAGCCTTATTGAGTTCTTTGAGGATGTGAAGAGACAAGTTGACAAAGGTCAAGCAGTAGATGTGGTGTATATGAATTCAATAAGGCATTTGATAAGGTTCCCCATGGTAGGCTCATTCAGAAAGTTAGGAGGTATGGGATAGAGGGAAAGTTGTCTGTCTGGATACAGAATTGGCTGGTTAAAAGAAGACAGCAAATGGTAGTAGATAGAAAGTATTCCTCCTGGAGGTTGGTGACAAGTGGTGTCCTGTAGGGATATGTTCTTGGGCCTCTGCTCTTGGCAGTTTTTATAAATGACTTGGATGAAAAAGTGGAAAGGTGGAAGTTTGTCAATGACACAAACGTGTGTGGTGTTGTAAATAGTGTCAAGGGCTGTTGCAGGCTACAACAAGTCATTGACAGGATGCAGCGCTGTGGCTAAGAAGTGGTAGATGGAGTTCAACCTGGATAAATGTGAAGTGATTCACTTTGGATTATCCGACAAACATCCTTCCGCTATTATCCTCTGCTTCATACCATCAAGCCAATTTTGTATCCAATTTGCCAACTGGCCCTGGATTCCATATGATCTAACCTTCCAGAGCAGCCTACCATGTGGAACCTTATCAAAGGCCTTACTGATATCCATATAGACTATATCTACCACCCTGCCCTTGTCATCTTTCCTGTTCACTTCATAGAACTCTAACAAATTTGTGAGGCATGATCTCCCACTCACAAAGCCCTGCTGACTACTCCTAATCAACCCATGTCTTTCCAAATGTATGTATATCTTATCCCTTAGAATCTTCTCAAGTAACTTACCCACCACAGATGCTAAACTTACTGGTCTTTAGTTCCCAGGCTTTTCTTTGCAACCCTTCTTGAATAATGGCACAGCATTTGCTACCCTACAATCTATCAGGACCTCACCTATGGCTAATGTTGATGCAAAAATATCAGCCTGGTCCCCCCCAATTTCGTCTCTTGCCTCTTGCAGTGTTCTTGGATATAACTGGTCAGGATCAGGAGATTTATCCACCTTCATACATTCTAATACATCCAACACCTCTTCCACTGTTATATGGACTGTTTCCAAGATATCACCACTAACTTCCCCAAGTTCCCAGACCTTCATGTCTTTCTCCAAGGTAATCACAGAGGAGAAATATTCATTGAGAACCTCAACCATCTCTTGCTGTTCTACACGTGCATGCCCCCTTTGGTCCTTGAGGAGTCTGATTCTCTCTCTAGTTATCCTTTATCCTTTAATATATTTAAAGTAACTCTTTGGATTCACCATAATCTTCTCAGTCAAGGCTATCTCAAACAATGAGGAAAAAGTGAGGTCTGCAGATGCTGGAGATCAGAGCTGAAAATGTGTTGCTGGTTAAAGCGCAGCAGGTCAGGCAGCATCCAAGGAGCAGGAGATTCGACGTTTCGGGATTTCCTGATGAAGGGCTTATGCCCGAAACGTCGAATCTCCTGCTCCTTGGATGCTGCCTGACCTGCTGCACTTTAACCAGCAACACATTTTCAGCTATCTCAAGCAACACCAAGAACATCCCCAGCCCCTTCTTACTTCTTAGCTCCACCACAAAGCCTCACTGGATGATCCTTCAGTTATTTCATCTCTGATTACTGCTGTGATACTCACCTTAATCAAAAATGCAACTCCCCTTCTCCTCCTTCCACCAGCTGTGTCCTGCCTAAAGCACCTGTACCCTGGCACATTAAGCTGCCAGTCTTGTCCCTCCCTTAGTCATGTTTTTGTAATGGCTATAATAGCCCAGTCCCAGGTACCTGTCCACACCTTGAGTTCATCAGCCTTAACTGTCAGCCCTCCTTCACTGAAATAAATGCAATTTAATCCAACAGGCATTCTTTGCTCCCTGTTGTGCTCCAGCCTGACCTGTCTCTTCAAGTCTCGCACTTGCCTCCCTGCTGTTGAGGAGGCCACTCCCATGTCAAACCAGTTTAAACCTTCCCTTGCAGTGCGAGCAAACCTGGCTGCCAAGATATTGGCCTCCCTCCAGTTCAGCTGCAACCCATCCCTCTTAGAACATAGAACATAGAACATCTTGCAAAGGTCACCTCTGCCTCGGAAAAGATCCCAATGATCTAAAAATCTGAATCCTTGACACCGGCACCAGTTCTTTAGCCACGCATTCATCTGCCATATCCTCCTGCTCTTACCCACACTAACACATGGCACTGAAAGTAGTCTGGGGATTAACACTGATGAGGTCTTGGTTTTTAACTTTCTTTCCAAGCTCTCTACAATTACTCTGCCGGACCTTATCCCTATTTCTACCAATTGTTTCTGGCTGCTCACTCTCCCCCCTTGGGAATGTTCGGCAGCTGCTCTGAGACATCCTGGACCCTGGCACCATTCTGGATTCCCATTTGCAGTGACAAGATCTCTTAGCTATCCCCTTAATTATTAAATCTCTTTCATAATTAAGGGAGGGGCGGTGAAAGTGGAAGGGAGGTGTAGGAAACACTGCAGTGATGTAGTGTTTGGGTCTGAAGCACTCCTTGCTACCAAGCCCACAACAACCTACTCCTCAATGCAGATGACTGCTTGTCCTCAGAGGGCGTCTTGCTGAGGTCCTGATCCTAGTACTGGTCCCTGCACTGATGCAAATCTTCACCCTGACAGCCAATCTGCATTGTCACAGTTTTCTGCTGTCACTTGCTAGAGGTGAATCATCACCAGCAGAGACTGCCTACCCAGCAGCAGGAATAGCTACTAATGAGCAATTAGAAGACGGTAGAGGAGGCAGGAGGACTCCACTGTCATCCTCCCAGGATCAGTGTGGCTTCCCACTGAATGAAAAGTCCAGCAGATGGAGGCAGCCTTTTGCCAGAAAGAATGAACAGAATCAAAGGCTCTATGCATCAAAGAAGGGGCTGTCATCAGTAAATGTCACACCCATGACCCAAATCTAGCAATGCCACGTCTCTGCTTCAATGCGACACATTGGTTAAAATTTATGGATATTCCTAAGGGGGCTTTCAATTTCCTTGGTGGAACTGCTTGCTGTCAAAAGCTGGCTGGCCTTCTGATTTCCAGGCCTCTCAGAGGCAGCCTGTAATTGTCCACCTCTGTAAAGGTAAGAGAGAGGTTATAGGATATCAACTCTCACAGATGAGACCCTCCTTTGTCGCCGGTGGAAAAATATTTGGAAAGCTGGGCAAGATCCTGTGCAGTAACACCATTTCCCACATGAGGAAAGGAATATAGGGTATCATGGAAGCTGCTAAACTGAGCAGAGAAGTCAAAAAACTCTAAACATAATCAGAAAAACTCCAGCAATTGTGTCAAAAATCATTTGTTTCTCCGAAACAAAATCCATCCACCTTCTAAACTACAAAACCATCCTTCCCAAACACCAATGTTAACTGAAATGATTACTGGAAGATTTTCTCCTGACAGTTATGCCTTTTCACTGATATAAAATTAATGGTGTAAATTTGAGTCAGCCCCTAACCAAACTCTTAACTACAGCAGTGCACAGTACACATGAGGAAAGTTGCCTGAAACCTTTTGGGTTTAATTCTACATGCATTGACAATCCAGTGTAACGTTGAGGAATGTTTAAAAGGCATCTGGGTTTTGTAATGTTGCTCCTGGGCACTTTTCTTATCGCTGGAGCAAGATATTGAAAATGTTTGAAGGAAGCAGTTATTTACTCACATTCTCAAAGCATTTATAATTTACTGACCAAGAGCAGAAATTATCAGGTGCTTATGGATATATTTCCCAGAGGCCTCCCTTGGCAGGATAGGTATTGAACGAGAATGAGAAGAGTAGGTTAAATTGGTTCCACAGGTCAGCACAACATCAAGGGCCGAAGGACCTGCACTGCGCTGTAATGTTCTATGTTCTAGGAGCCTGGATTCACAGCTCACAACGGGCCTTACCAGTTAAGAACCATTCAGATTGTTCATGCAATATAGTCACAATTAATGCTGGGCAAGAAGAGGAAAGAAATATCAGTGAAACAGTGGAAAAACATACTTCTAGCAGCACTTCTAAAGCAATTTATTGGCTTTTCTTAGCTCAGAATATGTTTTTGCTCTTATTCACAGCATGTGGGCTCCACAGCATCTCTAGCCCATCATTAATTGCCCTTGTGAAAGTGATGATGAGATGCCTTCTTGAACTGCTACAGTCTTTCTTGTTGGAGAGGTCAGTGCCTGGTACTTGTGTTGCACAAACATTGCTTGCCATTTATCAGCGTAAGCCTGAGTGTTATCCAAGTTTTGTTCTTTTCTTTCATATTAATGAATATAAGCAGGTTGTGGAAGAGCCATGCTTACTGAATTTGTCTTATTGTCGTGGGATGGAACAATGAAGAAGAAATGATATCCTGGTTGAAGAGTTGCATTGTAAATACGATAGCAGAAAAGCAGGATACAAACTTTTGGTCAAGACACATATTTGCTAGTTTACAAACAAATTCTTAAGCCACAGCCAAAATAGCTCAGTTGGGAGAGCGTTAGACTGAAGATCTAAAGGTCTCTGGTTATATCCCAGGTTTCAGCAATAAGAAGTGTTTCCGAACTGCTCCTGCCTTTGTTTGTGGGTGGCACAGTGGGTCAGTGGTGAGCACTGTTGTCACAGCACCAGGGAGCTGGGTTCAATCCCAGCCTTGTGTGACTGTGTGAGTTTGCACATTCTCCCCATGTCTCGGTGGGTTTCCTCTGGGTGCTCCAGTTTGCTCCCACAGTCCAAAGGTGTGCAGGTTAGGTGAATTGGCTGTGCTAAATTGCCCGTAGTGTTCAGGGATATGTAGGTTAGGGGCAGGGGCAAATACAGGATGATAGGAGAATTTGGAGAGTTGGTTTGTGCCAAAGGGCCTGTTTCCACTCTTTAGGGATTCTAATTCTGTACTAGAGCTGTGATATCATTGTTTCTGTTATTAGCAATGGGTATTGATGAGGATTTTAAAGATAACACTCCACACTTAGTGTTGATTCAAGCATGGTCTTAAAAAGGGTGCCAGAAAATATATATCTGGCAATACCTTCAAGCAGAACAGTGATGCTGTCATAAAGTCCGAAACATCGATTCTCCTGCTCCTCGGATACCGCCTGGCCTGCTGTGTTTTTCCAGCACCACATTTTTCAACTCTGGTCTTCAGCATCTGCAGTTCTCACTTTCTCCTATTACCTTATATGGCACCATCATAACAAGGAAGATATATAAAGAAAAACTTTGAAAACAACTCACCATTGATGATGTGCTGATGGATTGATCACGTGAAAGAGACCATTGTTCACAGGACTTCTAATCATGCAATGTCAGCGGGAGCATGTACTATCATTTATTAGGTTAAAAAAGGCATACCACATTTAATGGAATGGTATTCCAAGTTGTTATTTGTAATTAATATCTGGGCCAGAATGTTTAGACCAAATAAGGAACCTTATCAACTCCTGTTGTATCCCCAATCTAACAGCTATGCCCTTTGAATTTGTTCATCTTAATCAGTAATGTTGCTATCAAGCCATTTTTGATCATGTATTTTGAAGTCCTCTACCCAGAGTACATTCTGTCCCCCATCCATCTTTAGTGCTTCCTCTAAGTGGGGTGCAACATAGAACAGTACTGATTAATCAGGCAAGAAGGTTTGGTAAGTGATAATCCTTGCCCGTGTTTGATCAGATGCTTTGAGACTGCTTGGAGTCCAAACTCAATGTTGAGGACTCCCAAGGCAACTCCCTCCTGATTGTGTCACCACCTCAGGTCAGTCTGGTCTGTTGAGGGGGCAAGACTGGTGATGATGGAAATTGGGACATTATCTGTACGGTATGATTCTGTGACCCCTTGCCAAGTCTATGAGTCAGCCTGCCTAGTTTTGGCTCAAACCCCCAGATAGAAATAAGAAGGATTTTGCAGTGTCAGCAGGACTGTAATCACTGATAAGCTTCTGGTGTCTTGGTTAATGCTGGATGGTTCGGCTGGTTTCATTCCTTCAGTCAGACTTCATAGTGCTTTGATACAATTGAATGACTTGCTCAATCATTTCAGATGGCAGTTAAGAGTCAACCACATAGCAATGGAGTTGCACGTAGGCTAGATCAGATGAGGATGGCAGATTATTTTTCCTTCAAGAGCTTTAGCATTTTTACAACAATTGACAATGGTTTCTCAATTAACATTAAACTAACTTTTGTTAAATCCCGATATTTTAAAAATAATTGAACTGAAACACCATCAGTTGACATGGGATTCAAACCCAAAACCTTAGGGTATTACCCTGTGTTTCTAGAATATTAACCCAGTGACAATACCACCATCTCCCCTTGAAGCTTTTTATTCGATTAAGAAGAAATGAGTTTGTTGATAAGTCCAAGTTAATTTGCTGCTTATCTGATTATCTATCAGATCCTGTGGTTAGAACCCTCCTCACCTAAATCACAGGGGCAGCTACATTTATGTTTTAAACTAACCCAGCATGATTTTAAAAAATGGTGTATTACACATTACTTAGCAAATATACAGAGGATTAAGCACATTCGAATAAACTGTTTCTGATTATATTGAAGACAAATCCCTTAGACCTCCTTCACCATCCTAACAGGCAGACTGGGATACATAAAGACATGGAAATAGTTAACAAACATTCTGTAGAAGATCATTATACTGAAGGAACAAAAGACAAATGATGGATTCTGTCATGTGAATGCTTTTGTTTGCTATTTTTAGTGAGAAGGTTGGTGCAAGTATAAAGCAGTGATCCCTGAAAATACTAAACAGAGCAAAACCTGTCTGAAGCAGTCGAATCTCACATGACATCTGTAAATGTCTGTGCTCTGACCTTTGTATGTTTATTGCCTTCATTTGGCCTCTTTCATGTTCTCTGCTATTTTTGCATTTCTATTCCTTCTCTCTGGATTTCTTTAGTTGTATGCCTATTAGGAGGTGAGCACCTAGCTATTATCAAGTCCAGTTCTACAGCGCAATAAGTGTTGTTTGGAAGTGGAGCTGCAGCAGAACAGGGACCGCAGTATCTCCGCAGGTGGGAAAAAGCAATTATACCGTAACAGTTGACAGAGATTTTTCATTACAATTGTGATCTTGGAAACTTGTGATGGAAAAGGTTACAGAAGATTGTGACAAAAACATAACAACAGGAAGACTCAAAAATATGTACAGACAGAAGGGGAATTTTTAAACGGGTGAGCAGTTCGATTCATTGTGGTTAGGGAATTTAAAATGGACAAAATATCAGAGCACCTTAGAAAATGAAAGCAACCTATGAACTTTAAATATTTTTAAACAAACTGCACCACAGACATGTTGTGACACACCTCTGGAGCAGATGGGACTTGCACCCAGGCCTTCTATGCAAGAGCCAGGGACACTACTACTGCACCACAGAAATGTTAATGAGGCTAGGAAAGGTCAAGCAATAAACCCATGAGCAGGGGCCAGGTTGGCAATTCAAGTATGCTAATGAGGTTCAACCTGCTGTGACAGACTAGACTCAGGGAATCTGACAGCTATAGCAAAGTGACAGCAACTTTGAGAAGAAGGCAAATCTTCACAGCACTACATGTGGATCATAAGGAGCATAGCCACTTCATTACAAAGTGCATGCCCCCAAAAAGCTCCAATACTATCAAAAGCTCCCTTGAACATCCCTCAGGATCCGGGTTCTCAGGATTGGGGGTTGGCTTCCTTTGGAATTTGTGTTCAGAACCATCTGATGCTGTAGCCTCGTTCAGAATACACCCTTCACAGCTAGACATCAAATCTGTTGGTCAATTAAGTTAACTTCCAGAAAGGGAACCTATCAGATTCCTAGGTCCTTGCTACTAGCACTACAGATCCTTGCTACTAGCCCATCATCAAGGAAAAAACCCTCCAAGGTCTTTATTGTGTTGCATACTGTTGGTGTTGTGAAGGGTTATTCCATGATCACGTAATTTTGAGGTAAAGGTGAAGCTAAAAAGCAGGAATAATTATAAAATCACGTGCAGATGTAATTTAATCACCAGTTTAAAGCAAATTTTTACTAAATACTTTAATAAAGTGACACCAAACAAATGGGAAAACATTACATCAGAAATATTTGCAGTATGGACTGGGATGTTGAAAGTGTTATAGTGCCACCACCAGCAGAAAGGTATAATTACAATGTGACAAGTTTACATCTGCATTTTCCGATGTAAATGTGGACATAGGAATTACTAATGGTCATTTTGTAACAGGTTGAAAAGCACAGTAGACAGAAAATGCACTCTGGCATAAGGTTTTAAAATTATTATAGGTATTAATGTGTGTATTTCAAAACCATTTCCTCAAGGTAAGTCAAAGCTTCTGCAAGGATGATTTAAATTGAAATATCCCAGGACACGCATTCAGTGGAATAAACAGACTGAATTTACTGATGAATACAGTACTTGTTAAAATAAGGGTAATACATTATCTGATGTTTGCAACACTGTTCATACCCATTGTTCATGAAAATGCATTTTGGTTTTGATGTCCTCATAATAATGCAGTTACTAGTTCTCAGAGGCTAAGAGAAAGAAAAAAAACTGTGAACTGGGGCTTGTTTTCTTCCAAAAACAATCATCTTCAAATGAAACTGCTCCTTTGAAGAATATTATATTGTGAAAAAATAGATAAGAGTTTCACTGAGAACAGGACAAAACAGGAAATTAACTGACACAGATAAAAGAAAAGAATAAAAGGATGAAGGCAATAAATGACACGAATGGTGGGTGTAAGCTGCTTTCAAAGATTCAGCTGTCAATTCAGAGATGTAACTGCAGCCTTTAGACAAACAATAATGCAAGAGAAAAAAAAACATTTTTTGCCCTTCAGCAGACGCTGTTGAAGATTGCAAATTCAAATATATAGAGAGAAAGAATATATTTTTAACATGATATTTTTCAAGCATTCATGTTAGCCCAGAGCTGTTTTTACCACAATTAGGGAATGACAGAGAATATAGAATTTGTCAGTGAATGTGCCATTCATCTAATATTGTAATTTGGTGCTTCATATATTTATAGTTAGAAACCCGAATGTTGACTGCATAATGCTATGTTAAAACTGTAACAATAGTTAAGAACTGCTTAAAATTAGTACTTTCAATATGTTTTACACAATAAGAATTATTTCAGCTACTTTAAGAAAACCTTTAATAAACTTGGTAAATGTCATGCAATCTGGAATATTAAACAATAGTATTTTTGTACTCATGGTCCCATTGCAAGTTCTATGTTAATGTAAGTACTATTAATCTAATAACATGTAAGTTACATTTAAGAATTTGAATCAGCCCCTCACTCCCAGCAGTAGAAGTATTCATTACATTTTTGTAAACTATCATGCATCATTTATTCAGTTCAAATAAAGCTATTCTCTAGCCCTGTAAACAACATCTGTAGCTGGTATTTTATATCATCCAGTCCAAATTCCATCAACTCCATGAAGGTTTTTCTATTTGGGAAGAGTACTTTTCTCTTTTATTTCATCATTCTTGCTTTACATGCAGTGTTTCAATTTCCACATTCACAAATGTCCAGCTAATGATAGAGGAAAAGCAGAGAATAAGCAGTTCTGCCACCTATTTCATTCTGAAACCATCCGATACACATGTCAGTCATACAAATTGACCCGTATTACTCTTTTTAAAGAACAGGCCTCACTTTGACTTGCTATGTCCCAAAACAGCTCCAGTGAGGTAATGATCTATAGAACATTTATTTTGTTAATTACCTCTATTCAGAGAGAGTCCTTGTGTATTCTTTTAATTTTTCCCACATCTAAGGCAGATTGCAGGGACAAAAAATACTCTCAAGAATACACTCAAAACAAAGGCAAGCTCCCAGAGAAGGCTATCCTAATTATATTTGTCATTGGCAATTCCAAACAGAAAAACAAAAGGCTTTTTTTTCACTTTTCAATCAACTTAGTTGCACAGAATTTTTTGACAGCAGAATTTCCAAGCTGCCTACAAACTAAACCAGTTTGGAATGACAAATCTCCCATTAGTTTATTCATACTTATGTAAAATAGTATTGCCTTTTCTCGAGAAATGCTGATAATCCCAGCTCTAACATATCCAAAGCATTGAAATTAAATCAAAACCTTTCTGACGAATTCTGTCAGTAAGGAAGGGATATGGTAATGCAGTCGTGTCATTATTAATTTACCTTATAAATGGACATGAGTTTAGCACAGTACTTGAATATAGTAGATCTGAGAAATCTAGATTGGGAATATAGACATGGGAAGTGTCACTTGGTGTAGCTGATGCGTGGGAGGAGGAAGATTACTCTTCTGATCCGTCATTCACAGGGTAATGCAAGAATTGAACTCTGCTGCACTTTCATGGCAGAACCGTTAAAGCTGCTAAGAAAATGGTCACAGCTGAATTGAGATCTGTGTTCAAGGTGACTGAAGTAGTTAGCAAATTCATTTAGGAGTATAGAATGTCATTTATTTTTCAGTGAAATACATCAAAAATCAGACTTTTAAAAACACTGAATAGATCAATTCAAACTAAAAATGAGAGATATTGACAGGACTGAAATTCACTACACAATACTGAATACATCTATACAAATTCCTGATGAAGGGCTTATGCCCGAAACGTCGAATTTCCTGTTCCTTGGATGCTGCCTGACCTGCTGCGCTTTTCCAGCAACACATTTTCAGCATACAAATTTTGAAGTCAATCTCCAGTAAAACAAAATACACTATGGAAGAGACACAAATGACTTGAAATCAGATTCTATTGCCTGATATATCCCAAGTCATTATAGGTTGACCAAATGTAGAATGTTAGTGTTTCTTATAGTTTGAAGAGGGGAATAAGTGAAGGGAGAAGTGAAATTAAAGCTGTAGTTTATTCACATCTTAGTGTTCACCTGGTCATTTCCTCAGTTGGGGAATACAGTATTGCATGATAAAGGAAGACCTCAAAACATGGAAAACATAAAACAATGAGAAATAGCAGAGAACCTTATGCACTTACAATACACTTTTACAGGGTAAGTCAACCTCAGATTAACATGGACAATCTGACTATCAACTAAAGACAAAACGAAAAAAAATGAATTTGATTAAGAAATTGATTAATTGGAATTAAATAGTATACTTAAGAATCTTTAACATGGTTGGACATTGTACAGGATAAAAACAGCTAGAAGACTGACCAGTTGTATATTATACAGCGTTCAACCATCTCGACCAAAGTTAATTAGATTAGATTCCCTGTAGTGTGGAAACAGGCCCTTCGGTCCAACAAGTCCACACCGACCCTCTGAAGAGTAACATACCCCCTCTAATGCACCGAAAACTATGGACAATTTAGCATGGCCAATTCACCTGGCCTGCACATCTTTGGATTGTGGGAGGAAACCACAGCACCCAGAGGAAACCCACGCAGACACAGGGAGAATGTGCGAACTCCACACAGACAGTTGCCTGAGGCTGGAATCGAACCTGGGACCCTGGTGCTGTGAAGTAACAGTGCTAGCCACTGAGCCACCGTAATGTTTAAACTATTGTGTTAAGTCAAAATGTAATGCATTTTAAACAAAGAAACTACTTAGACAGATGTATTTTTGATAAGTTTTGTATAATGTATGCCTTGTTCCAGAAGGAAATGCTCAACCTAGTGCAATAATGATGAGCTGAATTTTCAAGGCCCCTGAAGCCAGGCATGGAGGCTTATGGCCCAGGAAGATGTTGACAACATGTCAGTGTTAAAATAGCAATTCCTTTGCCCCCAATTTGCTCTTTATCCAGTTCAGGCCAATGAAAATTATTTATAAATTTGTTTGGGCTATATTGAAGGTAGGAGAGTGCGGAGCTATTTAAAGGAGCAGACAGGTTTAGAAACTGTCAATTTCAGTACAAACTGAGGCAGTTGGAAAAACTGATGGCTGGGATATTGATGGCATCACCCAGGCCCATATGGAAAGGTTCCAAGGGCAAAGGGAGGCGAAGCAATTGTTAAAGGTTTGACCTTAATTTTGTGGCAGGGAAAGAGAGAATTCAATGCCTGTGCTTCAAACAAGTTCAACAATCTCCTGGCAACATGGGGGCAAAAGAGCAGCAATGGGAACACTGCCCCAGAAGAAGATTCCAGCTGGCTTTGGGGGACCAGCAGTCACATTTAGGACCCTATGGTGGTGAGGTAAAACACCCTTTGCAGGAAGCTTTGAATCCCAGGGTTTTAGGTGGGCTTGAGATATTAAAGAATGACAAGTGGCAACAAATGATACTAATTTAGAAATGAATGTATGTAGAATAATTTTTTGGGTTAATTAGTTCCTTTTTACAATATTTAATTGAGAAGTCTTGTAATCACAGGCTTTTCATCAGAAAGTGACAGAGGTGATCCATTACTCATCTTCAACATTAACTTTCAAGCATTTATCACAAAAATTAGTGCAACATTAGTGAAGATAAAATTCATGAGACAAAAACCTGCAGTGAACATATAGCATGCAATTTGCTTTCTGGTATCAGTGCAGAGACTCCTCAATAGCTCTGCAGTGATTAGTTGATTCCTACAAGCCAGCAGGCTTCCAATTTCAATATGTGGTAAAAGATGAGGCAACTGGATTCAGCAGAAATGTTTCATCAGAATGATTGGTCTCAGCATTCTTACGTAGAAAAATGTTAACAGGTATTTCACCAGCTCATTGTTCTCTCATAATTTCTCCATAAAGCAAAAAACAAAAGACATACATTCACATCCAGTACTCAATCAGATCTGAATATTGACCATTGTTTCAAGTGTTTAATGGTTGCCACAGATTGCACTTAAAGCAGAGGTTGGGTTGACATGACTATGGCTAGCCTGTATTGTAAGGGTAGAACTGATTATTTCCAGACATCCCTCTTTTCACAAAAATGCACAAAACAAAATGTATGCACTGAGATATGCAGTTCCAGGATACACAAGTTACCCAATAGACGTGGTTGAAAAGAAGATTATCATTCATTAATTAAATTCTCCATTAGATCTAGACTCTTCCATTTTAGTTAGTCTCTGCACTTGCATTGCATCCATAGTTCTTAGAGGTGGAGGTCTTGTAATGAATACGTGTGCATTTTCTTCTGGCTGCTCCCATGGTACCTGCTCACTCCTGGGGTGATGGTCCTTCTCTGAGAGTGGCGGTCACATGTCAAGTGCTGTTGCTGTGGTAACAGTTATTGCTGATCAATTTCTGTTGCTGATGAACAATGAAGCTCTGGCACTGAGGGTCATTCTGCACGGTTTTCAAGTGATAAGATGATTTTGTTCGAATCTGCTGCCCACAGTAAAGGAACAGCTTCACAAATTGTAAATAGATGTTTGCCAATTTGACGATATAATCATTCACATTCACTGCGTATGATTGAGGTGGCAATTTATCAACACAAATCTCAATTTGCAAATGAGCTGACTTTTGTTGAGATCATTGAATAGAAGAAAGAACAATACAACCCAAGAACAGGCCTTCAGCCCACCAAGCATGTGCCGCCACATGATGCCTTTTTAAAGTAAAAACCCCTTGTTTTTATGTGTATCCCTCTATTCCCAGCCTATACACGTATCTATCAAGATGCCTTTTAAATGTTGCTAGTTTATTTGTTTCTACCACCTCCTCTGATAGTGCGTTCCAGGCATTTACCATACTGTGTAAAACTCTAGCTTTGCATATCTCTTTTAACCATTCCCTCTTTTAATAATCAATAACCTTTGTTTTCAGCCCTATACACACAAAAGACAGAGAGACACAGCCAAGAGATAAACAAAAGAAAATTACAGAACTGGCCAGATTAATGGGGCGGTTTTCACAATGCTCCATAGGCATATATGATTATTTCTGAGGTAATTTTCTGAAGGTATCGATCGATGCCACCTTTTCAATTCACTCCAAGGAAGTTTCAGTAATACTTATAACTTATCAATGTTATTAAACTTTTGCTATCTGGTTGGACATACTACTTTGACAACAGGGAAAGCAGTATGTCCAACCAGATCCAAAGATCCAAACTGTAATTCATTTTCAGGCCTGGCCTCACAAACAAACAAGAGCTTGCTGGTTCCATTTTTCAAACACAAGCTGTTGCCTGCAGTCTGAAGGTCATCTTCAGCACACAGTTCACCACTTCAAACTAACATTACTAAAAGATTAAAAGAAAAACAATGAAAAATCAGTGAAGGTTCTAAAAATAGTCAGCAGGTCAGAGTATGAGTCTTGTAGGAGAGGAGTATAGTATAGTAGCAGATAAAGTGAATGTGCTGAGGCACTAACTGGTACAGGAGAGGCAGACATTAATTTTCTTATTGCACTGCTGGCAGTTCCTCCACGCTGTCATCATGGCAGTGATGTGGGGAGTAACCTTGGACCAAGCCAAAAGGGTGTGGTGGCAAGATTTTCTCTGCTGGGCCTCTGGGAAGAGGACCCCTCTATTATGAACCATTCCCTCAACCAAACCCTCCAGATTACTGTCAGACAATTACAGTGCTATCTTCCCCTTCTCAGACATCTTCAGAGAACATTCTTGACTGAACAAAACAGCTTCAGAACACCTGTACTCATACAAGTGCACAGCAGCCTTTTATAAAGGTCACAGGCAAAGGGGATGTCAGATTTTTGGTAGATCCCACTGAGTGGTGAGTTGTCTGGGGAGACACAAAGCAAGATGGAGCTAGAATCAGGCATGAAGGATATCATTGTCTTAGATTAGATATATTATTAATGCAGTGCATTTTGTACGATACAACAAAACATCTCATTAGACTTTATAGCAGGAATCCATCGAAAACCCATCACAAGTTACACTTGACCTAAAAATTGGAGGATTCAGCCCAATGTCTTGCCAGTTTGGTGATTTCTAGAGCATGTTGAGCTTCTTGTCCTGTGCTTCAACATCACTTCATGTCTTTTACAATGAGATTAAACAGAAAAGTTCCAACTCAGATGATAAATTATTTAAGAATGTTGCTAAATGCTTCACAAATCCAACAAACCTCTGCACTGCTTTCATATCTGATGCTTGCTGCTTCTCTGCTACAGCTCTCAATTTGTCAGAGTCTGGCTAAAGTCATTTTACTGTCAGTATAATGTACTTGACTTCTTGCATTTTTTAAAAATTCAACTTCAGGTTCATCTAACAAGATCTCTGTAGCAGTCACGTTGGATTCTGATTATGGTCTGTGATGGATTCTTCCATTGTGTGTCTGAATCCAGAGACTATCAGATCATCCACAAACAGTTTGCTGTCTGGGAAGGTCACTGACTATCACGCAGTCTTCATTGATGCTCTTCTGGAGCTGTGGAAATTATAAATAGCATTGACAACCATCTGTGTCGACAGAATGGCATTCAGAGCATTGATAGAAAACTAATTTTTTTCATCCAACTTCACTTGCCAGTACCATCCTCAGTAAGGATAGTAAAGAACTTTGCCTTAGCAAGATGTAGCAAAATGTCTTCAATGGTGGGTTTGGGGTAGTGAGATCTCTTGTGGATAGCCATAAGCGTACTTCCTGTTTCCGAGGTATTTTCACTGCTACCATGTTGCTAGGAATTGTCACTTTCCTGATTACTCCCTTCCTTTCAGCTCTTTCAGCATGTGCTTGAGAACTATTGGAAATTTCCTTGCCAGATGCTGACTTCATATCACGATTTCATCTACTTCAGATTATATTCAAGACCTATAAACGAAATATTTGTAGTATTTCAAGATCCGTTCAGCTGCCAACTGCTTACTAGCCTGAAAAGCCATAAATCTCTTCTGACATGTTCAGGGTTACTGTTCCAAGCTTTAGACTTGATTCAGTTGGGATGAGTAGATTTTGATTGATTGATTGATTTGATTTGACTTATCATTATGTGTACCTAGGTACAGTGAAAAGCTTTGTTTGTGAGCAGTACAAGCAGACCATAGTAAACAAAGACATACAGATCATAGGGTGAAAAAAAACCTGGGCAGTGAAACCTACAGGTTACATGCACAGGACATGTGCAAGGCAAGATCAACATTATTTGAAGTGAGAGAGTCCATTCATCAGTCTAATAATGACAGGGAAGAAGCTGATCTTAAACCCGGTAGTACCTATGTTCAAGCTCCTGTATCTTTTACCTGGTGGAAGAGGTTGTAGGAGACCATTATCAGGGTTGGATGGGTCTTTGATGATGTTGGCAGACTTTCCGTGGCAACTAAATGTGTAAGTAGAATCCATGGATGGAAGTTTGGCTTCTGTGATGGTCTGAACTGTGCACACAACTTTCTGTCATTTCTTATGGTCCTGAGAAAAGCAATTGCAGCACCAGGCCATTATGTACCCAGATAGTATGCTTTCTATGGTGCATCTGTAAAAGTTGGTGAGGGTCCTTATGTACATGACGAATTTCCTAAACCGCCTGAAGAAGATGCGATGTTGGTGTGCCTTCATGACCGTCTCATCTACGTTGGAAGGTTCTCAGTTATCATCACTCCTAGTGCTTTGAAGATGTAGGTATAACTTTAAGACAGTTGAAAGCAGCAAAACTACCAGCCACAGCACCAAGTGTTCTCAAAAAGGTAACAGTGTAACACTGGGTCAAACAGCTCAATTAGCTCATTGCTTAGAGACAAAAACAAATTTGAATTCAGCCGATCAGTTTACATTATACATGAAACATAAACTCCAATCAAGTTTGAATTGAGTATATTGACAATCTTAAAGCCAATGACACAATCTGATGCTCTGGAATATAAGATTGGGGGAAAATGAACAATTGAGAGGAGAACTGCCACAGCCCAGCATGGAAACAGACTGCTTGAAAATAGCTCTTTCTTAAAAGTACCTTTTCGATTAGTAAGCTGTGATACAGAAATTCCTAACAAAGAAAAAAGAAGACACAGTAAGATCTGAAGACAAGAACCTACAGCTGCCTGGTTTTGAAATAAGAAGTGTTGTTTTGTAAACCTAGTTGGGAATTTTATCAGACTAGTATTATAGAAGGGAAGGTAAAAGATAGGTTAGAGAAAGAAATTGTAAATAGTGATTGGTTAATTATTCTCTGTTTTATTTTAAGTAATAAACTTATTAATTTTTACTTTACATAGCTCTTAGCCACTCAATTTTTTACAGATGACTGCACGGGATAAATCTTTTCAGTGTTGCTGACTTCAAATTAAGCAGGAGGTTTTACCCTTGTAGTAACATCTAGGAACTCGACACCCTCAACCTTCCCTCTGTTGATATAGATGGGGCAGTGTTCTCCTCCTCACTTTTTGATGTCAATGATCAGTTATTTAGTTTTATAAGCATATAAGTCCTGCTAAGATTTGCTTTCCCAAAATGCAGCACCTCATATTTATCAAATTAAATTCCATCTATCACTTCTCAGCTCATTGGCCCAACTGATCAAGATCCTGTGGAATCTGAGGTAACCTTCTTTGCTGTCCACTACACCTCCAATTTTGGTGTCATCTGCAAACTTAATAACCATATCTCCCATGCTCACATCCAAATCATTCATATAAATGATGAAAAGTAGTGGACTCAGCACCAATCCTTGTGGCTCTCCACTGGTCACAGGCCTCCAGTCTGAAAAACAACCTTCCACCACCACACTCTTTCTTCTACCATTGAGCCAGTTCTGTACCCAAATGGCTAGTTCTCCCTGTATTCCATGAGATTTAACCATGCCAACCAGACTCCCATGGGGAATCTTGTTGAATACTTTACTAAAGTCCAGATAGATCATGTCTACTGCTCTGTCCTCATCAATCCTCTTTGTTACGTCTTCAAAAAACTCATTCAAGTTTGTGAGACATGATTTCCCATGCACAAAGCCACATTGACTATCCCTAATTAGTCCTTGCCTTTCCAAATACATGTACATCCTCTCCCTCAGGATTCCCTCCATCAACTTTTCCACCACTGATGTCAGGCTCACTGGTCTGTAGTTCCCTGGTTTGTTCTTGCCACCTTTCTTAAACAGTGGCACCACGTTGGCCAACCTCCAGTCTTCCAGCACCTCACCTATGACTAACAATGATATAAATATCTCAGCTAGAGGCCCAACAATCACTTACTTGCTTCCCACAGAGTTCTAGGGTACATCTGATCAGGTTCGGGGGATTTATCCACTTTAATGTGTTTCAAGACATCCAGCACTTCATCCACTGTAATATGGACATTTTTCAAGATGTCACCATCTATTTCCATACATTCTATATCTTCCATGTCCTTTTCCACAGTAAATACTGACACAAAATACTCGTTTAGTATCTCCCCCATCTCCTGCAGCTCCACACAAAGGCCGCCTTGCTGATCTTTGAGGGATCCTATTCTCTCCCTATTTACCTTTCTGTCCTTAATGTATTTGCAAAAAACCCTTTGGATTCTCCTTAACTCTATTTGCCAAAGCTATCTCATGTCCCCTTTTTTCCCTCCTGATTTCCCTCTTAAGTATACTCCTACTGCCTTTATACTATCTTCTAAGGATTCACTTGATCTATCCTGTCTATACCTGACATATGCTTCCTTCTTTTTTTTAACCAATCCCTAAACTTCTTTAGTCATCCAGCATTCCCGATACCTACATACTTCTTCCAAGAGACAGAAATAAGTTGAGACACCAATGTAATGGGAACAAAAATTAAGATCTGAAGTTCCAGATAGTAGATGTCAAGCTGCCATGCACTTAGCTCCTATGTGGACCTGCTAGCGGAGGTATTCACTGGCATCTTCCACCTGTCCTTCCTACAAGCTGAAGTCCCCATCTGCTTCAAGAAGACCATCATCCCAGTACCTATGAAAGCACATGAAATGTGCCTTAATGACTACCATCCAGTGGCTCTGACCTGTCTCATTGGAGCATCACTTCAACATCTGTTTGTTATGCGACTTAGAACTGCAAAATGGCACAAGGTAAGATCTGTTGAAATATATAATTCCAAAGAGATGGGAATTCAAAAATGCAAGAGAATACAAAGCTGATGCTTCAGATTGCAATACAGATTTAACTTAGCCTCTTCTGCCCCTTTTGTAGTGAATCTGCAGTTTCATCACACAAATGTAAATGCTACTGATAAATTCCACACCTTAAGGACACTTTGGAATAAATGTTATTCTCCCATAACTTCAGATTAAGTCTTGTGACAACAATTGTTGTGAAACTTGAGAGGGTTCAGAAAAGATTTACAAGGATGTTGCCAGGGTTGGAGGATTTGAGCTATAGGGAGAGGTTGAACAGGCTGGGATTGTTTTCCCTGGAGCGTAGGAGGCTGAGGGGTGACCTTATAGAGGTTTATAAAATCATGAGGAGCATGGATAGGATAAATAGACAAAATATTTTTTTCCTGGGGTGGGGGAGTCCAGAACTAGACAGTATAGGTTTAGCGTGAGAGGGGAAAGATATAAAAGAGACCTAAGGGGCAACTTTTTCATGCAGAGGGTGGTACATTATCGAATGACCTGCCAGAGGAAGTGGTAGAGACTGGTACAATTGCAACATTTAAAAGGCATTTGGATGGGTATATGAATAGGAAGGGTTTGGAGGGTTATGGGCCGGGTGCTGGCAGGTGGGACTAGATTGGGTTGGAATATCTGGTCGCCATGACAAGTTGGACCGAAGGGTCTGTTTCCGTGCTGCACATCTCTATGACTCTAAGAATCATCACAGCAAGTGGCTTCAGCCTGCCTTTGAGGGCCTCATTTTTGGGTTGCCATCTTAAATTACTTCAAACAGGTCTACGAATCTCATGATGTTGCATCTATCTGGCATTTCACATTCCCTCGATGTTCTGCTTCTGCAGACATTATTCTAACAGTCACAAACCATTTATCGCCTTTGAGCCTGGCAATGTCAGTCTATTCTATAGCGTAGGGTGATTCATCAGAAAGATTAACTGTCTATGTCAATAACTTTCTTAAGTGTATATCCATCCTCTCTCACTGGACATGCTGTCACTGCAGAGTCTCTCATGCCTAAGATAATCCAATATCTGACGAGGTTATCTTGCAGCTGCCCCAACTCTCAGGATTCAGCTGGATGTAATGGTCTGATCGCATACTCAAAGTACCGTAGAATGCCTATAGTGCAGAAAAAGGCCATTTGGCCCATTGAGTCTTCAGTGACCCTCCAAAGAGCATCCCACAGAGAACACCACCCCACCATCCCCACCCTCATGCCTGTAACCCTGTATGGGGTTTTTACCATGGTTAACCCACCTAACATGCACATACTGATTAATACTGTTCCTCTGCCTTTAAACTCTGAAGCAGAACCTTTGCCATTCTTATGTAACATTAATATAGGGTTCAAAGTATTCTTCAAAGCCTATAAAATCTATCATGTCTGGCTATTCTGCTCCTTACTGAGATGTAGGAGGCAGCAGAGTTTGTAACACTTTTCCTCCAGTGCTGATAGCAGATTTGTAATTCTTCTTTGCTCAGGGTTTTCAATTAATTCTGTTGTTATTTCACAATTTTGCTATTTTCCCAAGAATCAAAACATGCATTTTCTTGCTTCCATATTGTTTCTTTCAGTAGCTGGTTGTCTTATAGAACTGAAAATCTAAACATTTGCAGCTTCACCACTCTGATAGCATCTTTCAAATAATGTGTTTTAATGGCTGCCACAGACGACAAACAATGGGGCTTATTGTCTAGGTCAAGGTCACAGGACTATGGCAAGCCAGCCATTATATAAGGGGTACAATTAGAGTTTTCCAAGCAGCCACTGAGATACTAAAGGGAAAACTGCACCTTTAGGGTTATTCCATACAGAAGTCCAACCCTCAGGGCAGGAGACAAGAAGGAAAACTCACAAAGAAAATACAAAAAGCAAACTGAGGCTAATGATATTTTCCTTTTCTCTCCATAATATACTGTAACAAGTGGATATAAGCAGGCTAATCTCTCATGTTAATCTCCACGTGTACGCAATTTTAAGCATTTCTAACAAGAAAAAGCTGATGAAAATTTTTAAAAATCTAATCAAAGTTGAGCATGCATGACTGGCTAGCAATTATTTCAGGAGGTGATGTACTCAGTGCTCACAATATGTTGTGTAAGCATATTGATATAATTCATATAGATGTTTCTCAAGCCAGACTTATTGAGGTATGATTACTTTTCAATTAATTCTCATAAGCCAGGATTAACAAAAATAATTTTATACGAGTAAAGTGCCCAAAATCACTGTTTAATATTCTATGACCCGAGAAACATCATGACAACCTGACATCAAGCTAAATCACTAGGCATTGTTGGGTAGTGTTCAAGCTTCTCTGAAGCAAATGCCTAAACAATTTGTTTTACACTGAAAAAATAAAAAGTATAATTTGTTTGCATGCCCATGGTGTGAATAGAAGATTCAACAGTATGAAAACTATTACATAACGGAGTGTTATGTCACTTTTGAATATTTTCTAATTTTAATGTTTTGTTGATTAAATTCAGCTTTTTAAAATTTTATTTTGCTGCTATGCCACGCAATCTCTCAAAATAAAATTGCAAAATGCAATGCCTTCCTGAGTTAAATATGACTGCAAGCAAAGAGCAAAATCTAGTGTGGACTGTATACCTCTGTCTTCTTATATTTCTTCAAGTTATTAGAAAGCATTCCTTTTAGGACCAGCCTGGGTAACTGATACTGACACAAGTGTTATACATTCAGGTTGAACATTTGGAGGCTGACTTCCTTTATCTTGCAATTCTCTTCAGTTAAGAGTTCTTTCTTGGAGGTTTACCATTGCCTTTTTTGTCTTCAAGGAATCAAATTAGTTTAGGAACATTTTCATAAAGTAATAAAAGCAATAAGAAAGAAAAAATACATTTAAAAAAAAAATTTGTTTGATTTTACTTCATTAGTTGTAAAATCAGTTAGAGGAAGTGAATTGTTATCAGATTTTATAATGTCAAGCTTCTCTTTTGCTAAATTAAGTTCTTTTAAGTAGAACGTTGTTAGCAGCTCAGTAGCTTTATTTTCTTAAGATCCAGCACTTCCACTTTTGCTCCAGTGGTATCACAGATCACCACATTGCTTTCTTCTGATAACCTATACCATGTAGTCCCATTCAGCTTTCAAAAAGCATCATATGCCTTTCTTACAGGGAAATTGAAACAAGGCAGAATTCTGTTTAAAAGTTGCCACCGTGAAACGTTCAGAGTTGTCACATTAAATTGAATCATTAAAAATAAACAAACTTCTGGGGGGTGGGGAATCTAAGATGGTGGCATTCTGAGAAGATCGCACTGCAGAACTCTGCATCACAACACAAGCAGGACGAACCTTTAACCCACCTAACCCAGGCCATTGCGATATCTTGGGACTCCAGAAAGACTGTGGAGTCCCAAGAAACTTCTAAAAATTAGCTTACCTGTGTTTCCAGCTGTCCAGAGATGCCAAGAAAGGAGGGAGAAGCATCTGAGGCTGGGTCTGCAGCTCAGCCTGCAGGATCCTCGGAGTCAATTACTTGCCAGGCCCTGGTGAAGGAGCACTCGAAATCTCGCAAGATGCTGGCGAAACAGGTTGAAGGGAAGCTGGCTCCAATCTCTCTCATGCTGCAGAAGCATGAGCAGCTGCTGGCAGACTTGGAGAAGAGGACGGATGAGGTGGAGCACAGGATCACAGTAGTGGAAGCTGATGCCAGTTCATACAAGAATAGGATTCAAGCCCTGGAGACGCAGGTCCATAATTTGCGCGACCAAGTGGATGATCTTGAGAATAGAGACAGGAGAAAAAGCATTTGGATCATTGGTCTGCCTGAGTGTAAGGAAGGTGAGCGGCCTGGGGAATTTGTTGAGGACTGGTTGCCGAAATTCCTTGACTTGGAGACTGGCATGAGAAGATTGAAGAAAGGGCTCAATGGGTTGCAGCACGGAGATCGGGTCTGGGTCAACGTCCTCGTCCTCTCCTGATGCGGTTCCATCATTACCGGAATAAGGAGAGAGTCATGAGGCTTCCAGAATCGAGGGGAAAGATCCAAAGGCCCTAATTTACAAGAGCTCTAAGATCATGTTCTTTCAGGACTTCTCAGCGGCGGTGATCCTGAAACAAAAATCTGACGATGGAATCAAAAGAAAACTGAGGGAGCTTGGGATTCAGTACTCCCTGAGATATCCAGTGGTGCTTCGGTTCACCTAAGATTGATCCACACATCCTTTTGACATGTTGGAGAAGGCAAGAGACTTTGTGGGCAAACTAATCTAACTTAAACAATTTTAGTATGTATAAATAGTGTTGTTTGGGTATGTGTTTATTATTCTATAAAGAAACGGAGGAAGTCCGGTTGGAGCTTTATCTTTTTTCTTTTCCTCTATTGATACTAATTTAGTTTAAATTATATTTGGCGGCAGTGAGATGTACATTTTCAATTCCTAAGTTAGGATATACCAAAGGATGGGTGGGGTATTTATTCCTCATTTCTTTTTTTTAAAAAAAATGTTTTTTTATTCATATTGGTATTCTATAGGCTGTTTTCTTTTCTGCTTATGTTTGCGGTGCAGCTCTAGCTGGGAGAAGTGAAGGTGGTTGGAATGGTTGGATGCTTACTTATGAGCAGTTTGGGATGGGTAGTTGCCCGCTCTGGGCAGGGGGTGAGTCCCCTACTCAGCTGTTGGCGCTTTATATGTTGGTTTGTTTTTTGGTTTTTGGTGTTTTGAATTTTCAATCGTTTTGTAGGTTGGTTAAATGTAGTGGTTTTAGTTTATGTAGTTTTTATATTTGGTGGATCATGTGACACTAAGGCTCAGCAGTTTGTGGTTCGAGTTCCTCCTGTCTCGAATTTAAATGTTATTGCAGATGATTATGACTAATGATTTGACTAAATAGTGTACCTGGAATATCAAGGGAAGTCACTCACCAATTAAGAGGAAGAAGATATTCTTGAGTCTCAGAAAGGAGAAGGTGGATATTGCTTTGTTACAGAAGACACATTTGGATAACAAGGAGCATCTACAATTATAGCAGAATGGCTTTGACAGAGTTTATTTTTCATCATTTAATACCTGAAGTAGGGAAGTGGCTACATTGTTTAGGAAAAATCTCCCATTTTAAGTTGTTGGAATGTATTAAAGACACACATGGGAGGTTTGTAATTCTTAAAGCCTTGATAAATGGGGAAGAATACGGTATTTTAAATGTTTATTGCCCTCCAGCACATCCCCTTAAATTTTGGTAGATACATTTTCTAAACTGTTAAATCTCGAGTCCCAGCACATCATTATAGGGACAGATTTTAACTGTCTCGTGGATCCCACAGTAGACAGGTTGCCCAAAGGTCCCTCAATACTCTCTGTACAAACTTAACAGTTAGTGGGTCTGTGTGGGGAGTTAGGGTTGGTAGATATCTGGAGACATCTCCACCCTACAGGTAGGGATTTTACATCCACACAGATGTCATACCAGGATTGATTTTTTTTTTCTGACCCCTGTGGAAACCCTGAATTTGGTGGCATCTTGTACAATTGGTAATATAACCACCTCTGATCATGCTCGAGTGTACCATATGGTTAAGATTAAGGACGTGACAGTGGATTCAAGGTACTGGCGAATGGATCTCTATATCCTCAAGAATAGTAAGTTTGTGGAGTATTTCTCAAGGGAATTTAGGGCGTTCCTAAACATCAACATAGCTCAGTTGATAGCATCTCCGTTCTCTGGGAAACTAGCCTATGCTAGGGAGTTAGTTATTTCATATTCCCCCAGTAGGAAGCAGCAGAAGGGTGAGCAGCAACATCTCCTTGAAGCACGGTTGAAGGCAGCTGAGAAGGTCTACTTTGACAGACCCTCATTGGTCAAACTGCAGAGGATTACGGTGCTGCGGTCTGCACTGAATTCTGTGCTCACACAGGTGGCAAAGAAAGAGTTGTCTTTTGCAAAGCAAAGATTATACCTGCATGGTGACAAGCCAGGCAAATACTTAACGGATCTTGCCTGATAGAAGAGTGCCCCACAAGCCATTACGGCGATTAGGGAAGGGTCTAGGAACCTAACATGTGATTCTAAAAAGATTAATGTGCCGTTCCATAGATTTTATTCTAAGTTATACCAATCCGAGGATTGTGAAGAGGGGCAGGCCAAAATGGAATCCTTTTCTCAGAATCTGAAGCTCCCAAGTGTGACTCCTGAACAATAGTCCTTTCTCAATTCCCCGTTATCAGAGCAAGAAGTGCAGGAAACTGTGAGGCAGCTTCAGAGTGGAAAGGAGCCTGGTCCTGACAGACTTCCCAGTGAATTCTGAGTATACTGTCAGGCCCAATGCTCAATGTGTTTAATGATTCGTACAGTCATGATAGTCTCCCACCATCTCTGAGAGAGGCCAATATTTCACTTAGCCTTAAAAAAGAGAAGGACCGGAAGACTGTGCTTCGTACAGGCCCATCTCGCTCTTAAATGTGGACTTTAAAATCCTCTCTAAAACTCTCACGTTAAGGCTGGTATTACCTCCTATTATTAAAAAGGATCAGACGGGCTTAAATTCTCCAATAATATTAGGGGACTGCTTAATGTAATTCAAGCATTCCAACAGTAGTCAATACAGGGATTGGTGATTTCTCCAGATGCAGAGAAGGCATTTGACCAAGTTGAGTGGCCATACCTTTTCTATACTCCAGAGCGGTTTGGTTTGGGCAAAGTCTTCTCTACGGTGACCCTCTCACAGCGGTCATCACCAACGGGGTACAATCAAGCAATTTTAATATTGTTAGGAGCTGCCTTGCCTGCTGCCCCCTTTCATCATTGCTTTTAACACTGGTGATTGACCCATTGGCGGAAGCCATTCATGGGGATCCCAATATATCAGCTCCAGAAGTGGGGTCAAACTTACTTGTTGTATGCAGACAATGTCCTAAGTTTTTTGACAAATCCAGCAATTTCAGTGCCTCACCTGATACAATGCATTTGCGAGTTTTTCAGGGTACAAGATTAATTTTGCAAAATCAGAGGCTACGCCTATGGGTAGTCTAACGAAGGAACTAGCTCTTGAGGGGCAACTATAGATTCCCATTTAGGTGGTCACAATGGGGTTTTGTGTATTTGGGCATATTCATTTACTCCAGTTCTGGATCGGCTGTTCAAAGCCAATTTTATCCAATTATTTGGACAAATTAAACAAGATGTTCAAAGAAGGGAGGCACTTCCAGTCTCATTGTTGGGTCGTATAGCATTTATTAAGATGAATATTCTCCCTCGTTTGCTATACCCTATACAGACACTCACCCGATTTTCAATAAACAAACACTCAGGAGGCTGAACAGCTGTTTCAGCTCCTTTATTTGGCATTGTAAGCAGCCCCTCATTAAATTAGCCAAGCTGCAATTGCCTCACAGATTGGTGGGAGCGGACCTTCCAGACATTAAAAATGACCAATTAAGCTCGCTTTTGCTCTACGTGAGTGATTGGGTTTGTAGAGACCTTCTTTCAATATGGCTAGATATCGAAGCCTCCCAGACAAGGTGCCCCCTTACCAGTTTGATGTTTTTGGATAAGATGAGGACAGTTAGGGACTGTTGCCATAACCCAATAGTCATCAATACTGTTAAAGCATAGAGAGCAATTCGGCAGAGGGGAGGCAATATTAGCAAAACATCTTTGTTTACACCTTTAGTGGGTATGCTTCGTTTTCAACCGGGTATGATAGATTCAGGATTTAAATGTTGGGCAGCTAGGGGTGTGTCTTGCATGGGCGATTTATTTGAGGGAGACGTAATGATGTCCTTCGATCAGTTAATATGGAATTACAAGTTATCTAATAGAGACGTCTCGTTTTTTCAAGTTAGAGATTTTATTCAAAAAAAGACCACACTTTTGACTGATCCCTGCAAATCCAACATAGAGAGAGGGGTGCTAAGGCCTAAGAGTACACTCTCTGTCAGTACTTTATATCATCAGGTGGGGGGTGCCCCCTCAGATGAGTTTGATCGACTCTACAGGATGTGGGAAAGAGACCTGGGTGTTGAAGTCTCCTCAGAGGCATGGGAGAATTTTTATAAGACATGGCAGCCCTTTTTCGAATACCTTGACACAGATTTATCTGCCACGCTAACAAGGATTATTATATCGCCAAAACGATTGCGTTTTACGAGTCCAATATCCAGGGAGGAGGAACTGTGAACGTATGAGTATTTTGTTTGGCTGAGCTGAGTTAGTACTATTTATTAGTTTGTTGTTGGTTATTTATTTATTTAGTTAAATCGCCAGTTTGGGTTTTATTTTAATTCCATATTTTTCTAAATATGTTTATACATTTGTGCATGAGGGTGGGTTGGGGATTTTTTTTCATTTGTGTTTTTTTTGTACTATTTTGAATTGTATTGTTTTGTACTTGTTGTAATATTAAAAAATCTATTTTTTCAATAAAATTTTTTTTTTAAATTTCTTCATACCTAATTAGCAGCATAAGATTGAGTTCTGTGTTTCATTGGCTGTTCCAGTGGATGAAATTTAGTTCCACAATGCAACGAGGTAAATTAATGAGGCACTTAAAGTGTTAATATAATTCCATCATTCTTTTCTTTACTTACAGTCTATAAGTAAGTACCCATGTGGTCTGAAAAGGTCATTACTTAATCAGATGCAAATGTTAGGCTGCAGAATACTGAACATTTCAAAGATTTACAGTGTCACTTTACAAATAGCCAAATGTCAAAGCTCCAGCTTTATTCTTTTTTTACATTTTGTTAGCCAGACTGCTGCTGTCTAAGAAATAATGCAGACATTGCTGCAGGCATGATTTTCTGCTGTACCTGAGAACTTAACTGATTATTTTTCTTGATTGAGTCTGACTTTGGGGTTTGTGTATAGTCAACACCTGAAAAATTGATGTCGCTTTTGGATACTTGTGGTTACACACCACCTCCCCACAGTCTGCCTCATTTGTTGCATTTGTTTTCTCAAATATAAGTTTCCATCTCTTTCCCCACATGAAATTTTTTACCCTCCAGGCACTCAGTTGCAACCTTCAAATATATTGACATCCCAGGTGCACCATTAATGTTGTTTGTTCATCCTTCATAGCCAAAGATGAACATAACAACAGCTAGAATTCAGGTGCAATATATTTGAAAATGACTATTCAGTTCAAATTGAGCATGAAAAGATCTATTGCATTTTACATGGATTGTTGCTGAAGCTGTTCCTGTGACTCTGGATTTGTGTTAATTTTGCAAGGCAACAGGGGAAGTGTGATCACACACTGTTTTTCATTACACCTCACTCAGTCCTTCTGAAAATTGTTTTAAAGAGATGGGAGTAGCATAATATAGCTTATTATTTGAGCTGGCTTGCTCAGGAAATCCACTCATCATTTCATGCATGTCTCACGTCATGTCCGACTTAATCTCAATTCATCAAAATGCTATGCCCTCAATTTCTTTATATTCTTTCTCAGCATATGAGAATCATTCATGAGGTTAGGATCAGTTAACTTGAATAGTGGTTTGTAATGCAAAGTGATGCCAACAGCATGGGTTCAATTCCCACACTGGCTGAGGACACAAAGGACTCTCCTTCTCAACTTCTCCTCTTGCCCAAGGAGTGGTGACCCTCAGGTTAAACCACTATGAATCATTTCTCTGTAATGAGAGAACAGCCCTTAAGATTATGAGGACTTTAGTTTTACATTATTTATTCCCATCTTTAGTTGCCTTTGAGAAGATGGTGATGAGCCTCTCTCTTGAACCATTGCTGTCAATATGATGAAGGTACTTTCACAGTGCTGTCACACTTCACAACCCTACTGATTACAACAAGGATCTGGAATTTGTTACATCTTCTCACTAGCACCTCATCCATCTGTACTCCAATTCCCACATACTTCCTCTGTGTTTTCCATACTCCCACAATGTGCATAACTCCAAGCTATTGTTCAAAAGCCAAAATCAAACATTTCTCTGGAAGACCTAAGCACTTCATATAGTTCTTTTTCTTCTCCAGCTTGTAAGAGGGTGAAATTTTTAAAAAATTCATTCTAATAAAACTCTTCCATTGACAACTGCCTACACTGAAGTATATTGTAAATGTTTGAAATGTAATAAGAAAAACTTAAACTTCTGCCCTACCCCTTGACCCTTTTCAAGCTTCTTCTAATGTCTCAGAGCCTGTAATCACATGAGAAATTACTAACACCAGAGAGTTAGCTCACATCCCATCTCTACTGCTAAAGCTTAAAACCAGTCAGAGTATGCAGTATTTCACCTTGTATGGCATGCTTTGCACCTATGCTGCTGTGCTCAGTGTGAGCTACAACTAGCAATGTAACTAACAACCACCAATTAAGTCCCACTCTGTGTGTGTGAGAGATACATCCAATTAGTGTTTTTGTGCTTGTTATTCTTATTGCGAATGTATCTGTCTTGAAACACAAATCTATGGTTCTTTTTTCCCCAGTATTGTTCCTATTGTTTAACTCCATACACCATGGAGGCAGTGCATGAAATAATGGATATGGTGACACTCTTGGGATTTTCTTTTCTAGTTCCATCTAACTCATACAAGTTGCTGTTACATTTCATACTGCTTGTTCTTGCCATTACGTTTTAACTTTTCTGTCTTTACCCTATACATATTTCTAATGTGTTTCTAAGAGGTAACACAATCTTCACAACCTTACCTTAGGACACCAATCAGGTCCTAGAATTGCTGATCAAAGAAAAGTTTGCATCAAAATAGTATCTTTCAAACGTCAGGATATTCCAAAGTGTACTCTGGCCACTGAAGTATTTTTGAAGTGTATTCAATGTAGGATAGAAGACAGAGATACCAGCTTTGGGGACTTCGCCTATAAAATAACTTGTATTCATCAAAACTCAGGAATGTATTGGCCCACTTGCTAGAACATTCTGACAACGTCAGGAAATGTCATAGATTTCCTTATTAAGTTGTATGCCATTCCTGTGTACAGTCTCAATACGCTACAGTCAAACAGATGCATGTGGTCACCTCAATGGATGCTGGAGCTAGGTCCTCCTTGCATACCGAATTCATATGGATTTGGGACCTACACACCTCATTCACCTTGGACAGGTTAAAGTTGGAAGAATTAGGGACTTAAGTAACATCACATATATGCTGCTATCTGCAGGTAAGTGGGAATATACAAGCAAGGCATATGAAATTGTACTCTTTGGAAAGTAAAGCAAACATATTGCTCTCACGTGTTATAACAGCAAATTGAGACATTCATCAACCTTGTAAACAATAACTACTCTGCTTTCAGAAAAATGGCTGCGCTAGACTAGCACAAATGGCTCTTGCAGATATGAGCTACTGGAGCAGGGGGTTCCCAAGCTGTGGGTTGTAACCCCCAGCAGCACTGCAGGATAAGCAGTATCACAAGCTCTTAGGCAGCAAAGGCAATTGTGGAGAAAAGACTCAGATTTGACTCTCCTGTGATTGACTTTGACACCACTTTAAATATGTGTAATTTTTCTTTGACTTGTGGCATTACCTACTTTAATGAGTCCTGAGGCCCAATTGTGAAAACCAACAGAACCTGCTAAATAGCATGTTTCTTCATTGTTGTGTTATGTCAACAACCCCACTCAACAACACTTTCCTCAACCCCACAATCAATTTTCATACTGTAATTGTGCTAAGAATGAAGCATTAAAATGAAGTTACAACAGGAAAACATTGGCTGTACCAGAGATTGCTACCCACAGGTATCTCAAGAGTCCTTGATTGAGCCACTGCAGCCTTCCATCTCACCTCTGAAATCATTGAAGTAGATAAGGGACAACTTAAAGCAGTCAATTATGATCCTATGTCTGGGTGACAATTAAAAGTTAATTTTAAAATAAAGTAAAATTATATATCTTATTGAATTCCAAAGGGTTCTTGTCAAAGTTGGTGACCTGCAATGTTGGAGGCATATCAATATCAATATATTGATTTTGGGCAGATTTGAAGCTGAAAGCTACTGAGGGTGATTGCTAATACATGGAACAGGGATTATTCTGTCAAAGTAGATGTCAATAATCTACAGGCAAAGAACTCTTACTGCAGGCTGATATTAGATCCTTTCTCACTTCTTCACTTACCTCAATCTCATCAATGTTGTCTCTTTCATCAGACTGAAGAATTTGTCAAACATGGCTCCATAAGTTGCATAATACTGTTAAGCAGCATGCATCAAATTTTTATCGTGTGAGTGTTGTAACCAAGGTTGGAGAGATGCACAAATTCCATTCTAGTCCCACTCCTCCCTTGGTCTTAAGACATTTTAAATTTAACCAAATTGGTGTTGTGGTCAAATAAGTAGGTTTTAGGCCTTGGTATTTGTTCAGTATTAGAAACAATTCAGTCAGGTTTCTTCCAACAGCAAAGAACAATGAGTAAGTTTTATTTGTAATAAACTCAAGTAAATATGCACAAATTATTGACAAAATAAATTTAGACTGTACTAAAGTACATATGATTTACAGTCAAAGATCCTAGGCTTGAGGTGAGGCATATAGGTGATGGACAGTCTAAAGTCAAGCACCAATTGAATAATGAGTGTGACTAAAAAATCCAATCAAACAGATCTCAATGGATCTGAAGTATTATCTGCAGTTTTTATCTTGTTATCTGAGGAAGGATGTCTTGTTTATGAAGTGAGAACAATGAAGGTTTACCAGATTAATTCCAGGAATGGCAGGACTGATGTCTGAAGAGATATTGGATCAATTAGGACTAAATTCACTCGATTAAATTAGATTAGATTACTTACAGTGTCGAGTTTAGAAGAATAAGATCAGGAGAGAGGATTTCATGGAAACCTATGAAGCTCTAGCAGACAATACAGAATAAATGCAGAAAGGATGTTTACAATGACTCGGGATTCCAGAACCACAGTCATAGTTAAGGGTATGGCATAGGCCAATTAAGACTAAGAAGAGAAGAAATCTCTTCAGCCAGTAAATGGTGAATTTGTGAAACTCATTGCTACAAAAATCATTTAAGTCAAAAACATTAAATGTTTTCAAGAAGGTATCAGATATTGTTTTAGCTGAAGGGATCAAGAGGAATGGGGAGAAAATGGGACCAAGTACAGAGTTGAATGATCAGCCTTGATCATATTGACTGGCAAAGCAGTCTAAAAGGGCTGAAGGCCTACTCCTATTCCAATTTCTACATTGTCAAATCTCTTACTTTAATCAGAACTAAAACATCATGTTTATCAGTTGATTCCACAATGTATTCTAAGAATATAAGAATATAACCAATGAACTAATCCTCAACACTATCTTTGACAATTTGATTTGTCATAATGAAGCTTAAAGTGACCAATAATGATAGCAGTGCCTTTTTTTCAATCACCTATTATTTCTTGATTGATCTTCTGTGCTGCAGTGTAATTACTGCCAATTACTGGGACCACAGAGTACTCTCACCAATGATTTCCTTCCTTTACTAATTCTTATTTCCATCAAACAGAATCTGAGTTTTGTATATCAGAGTCAAGATCATCTCCCATGATTGATCTCAGCATTTTCTAACATAACCCCGTCTCCTTTTCATTTCTGTCTATCTATTTGAAGCATCACGTACCCCTGAACATTCAGTTCCTGACCTTGATCACCTTGCAACCACATCTGTGTAATGGCTTTAAGATCATGCTTACATAATTCTGTTTGTGCTGTCCATTAATCTACCTTATTTGAAAGATTCCTGCATTCAGCTAAAGAGTGTTGTATTATATGTTTTGACTTCTTTTTTCCACTTGTGAGTTTGCAGCTGAAATACAAGAAATAATAGAACATAAATGAGACTAAGATTAGTCTGACCAAAACAATTAATGTCGCTCATGCTTGAGGCTCATTTTACGTAAAAGTATGAACTGCTTTCTGCAAGGAACGGCCAAGTGCTTGCTTAGGCCTGGTAATTCCATACTGCCAGGCAAATGAATTACATTGAACCTTGGGGGACCACTTCCAATTTTAAATGTGTACTGCATATAATGTCAATGTAATTGTAGAATCAGTGAGATATAGAAATGTACAGCATGGAAACAGACCCTTTAGTCCAACTTGTCCATGCTGACCAGATATCTAACCTAATTTAGTCCCATTTGTCAACACTTGGCCCATATCCCTCTAAACCCATCCAGATGCCTTGTAAATGTTGTAATTGCACCAGCCTCCACCACTTCCTCTGGCAGCTCATTCTATACAAGCACCACCATCTGCATGAAAAAGTTGCCCCTGAGGTCCTTTTTAAATCTTTCCCCTCTCACCCTAAACCTATGCCCTCTAGTTCTGGGGTCCCACACTCCAGAGAAAAGACCATGTCTAGTCATAACGTTCAGAAACAATTTATAAGGATGTTGCCAGGGTTGGAGAACTTGAGCTATAGGGAGTGCCCAAATAGGCTGGGGTTATTTTCCCTGAAAAGTCGGAGTCTGAGGGGTGACCTTAGGGAGTTTTATAAAATCATGAAGGGCATAGATATGATAAATACAGAAGGTCTTTTCCCCAGGGTGGAAGAATCTAAAACTAGAAGGCAGATGTTTAAGGTGAGAAGGGAAAGATTTAAAAGGACCTAAGGGGCAACCTTTTCATGCAGACAGTGGTGGTGTATATGGAATGAGCTGCCAGATGAAATGGTGGAGGTTGGTACAATTACCACATTTAAAAGGTATCTGGATTGGTATATGAATAGGAAGGGTTTAGAGGGATATGGGCCAAGTGCTGGCAAGTGGGACTAGATTAATTTAGGATATCTGGTCAGGATGGACGAATTGAACAGAGGGGTCTGTTTCGGTGCTGTACATCTCTATGACTAAGCGTAGCATGCAGAAAATACAGAGACAAATGTCAATAAGCTTTATTATGGACACATCAAGCAATTTTGCATCAAATCAAAACACCTTTGCATCTTTTTATCAATATACAAGATGAATAATATCTCATATTACAACTTAATGGTTTGAATTTCAATCTGGTAAATAGCCAGATTTTTTTTTGAAAAACTATTGCAAGTTAAAAGGAGTGCCCCTATTCACTCGGTGGTCCCACAATCTCAATGGTCATTATAAAAAGGAAAAGGAAATTGTGTCATTTGGCATTTCCCCAACAGATTTCTCATACTGGCCTTGACCTCTCGGGAGCTTGGCAGGTTTTTCCTCATTATCCAGAGGCTGAGTAGTTAAGTTTTTATTGTGCCTTTATCTTCCCAAGAACCATCTGGAAACAATCTCACTGCAGCCAAAAAGGCATCTTTCACAAATACATGATAAACCCACAACAATAATTGCTTTGGATTTTAGCCATGGCAATTCATAAACATTTCCTCAAGGAGTAATAAGTAAACTGAATTTATAGACCTCTGCCTAATAAGTGAGCAGATGTTTTTGTTGTATGTAACACCTGTTGCTTTATTGTAATCATCTGACAACCCCGACGTAAAGTCAGTGACATTGTTACTATCAGTTTATTCAGTAAAGATTCAGCCCCTTCTGAAAAAAAAGGATTGCTCTGCCCCTGAATCTCTGACATGGTAACATTAAACATGTTGGCATCCAAATAAACTTAATATCAATGGGCTGTGCTTCAATTTATTATTTGTTCATTTATCTTTGTAGGAAGTAGAGGAGAGCTGCTGTTTATAGACCACACTCCAGAAAAATTTAAAATGATTATCCTTCAGAAACTGTCTTAGTTACTTGACTTCTAATTAAACAAATGGAATAATGAATTGAACTGAATTGTGTAATCAGTTTGTTGATGTCAATAGGAAACTGCGGGTACATTGGAATTGTCATATATACATGTTCCAAACAAAAGTGAGGGGAAAAAAACCTTAGTGTCATTATGCAAATGAATTAACATAGTTAGAAAATATGTATGTTATACACCTGATAGCCAGTTGGTGAAAATGAAACCAGAGTCAATCCTTACTTAGTATGGATTTCTTCAGAGAATGAATCATTTCAGGTAAATCTCTCCTAACTCGATCCACACCTCTGTTTCAGAGTGTGTCTTCATATGCACTCAAGCAATTACGCACTTAATCTCAATATTACTGCATAAAATATACTGTGTGCATCAACAGGTAGAACAGAAATTAATCCATGCTTGCAGGATTGCACTAACAAATCTTACAATCAGCAAACACAAAATAAAAACTGCCAATTCATAGTACATAAAAATGCCCTGAGGCAGAACACAACCGCATTTGTTAGTAATCTCAACAGATGTATTTGCATTAACAAGAAAGGCCCATTATAGGCATCACCTTCAATGTCATGTTATGGCAAACAAATACAGTTTCCCAGAAGAAACAATCTTTACTGGTTTACCTACAATTCCTGTGAAATTACATTCCATACTCTCTCAAACACAGTTCATCAGCAGCGGCCCTATAATACACAGCAGCGTACATTAGCCTAGTATTTTGTGAAAGATAAGCACTGCAGCGTCGTTGAAACAACCTTTTTTTTCAAATAAACATGCCTTAGCATGTGATTACATCGCACAATACACAAGATTGAGAAACTTAAATACTCAGGGTTTTATAAGTGTGCAAGTTCAAGCAAAAGTTGTCTCCTTCCAAGCAAGCCACCTCATTACATTTAATGTATGCCAACAAAGGAACAAAGATAGTTCAAATCCTTTAGTCAGTAATGAATGATACAATGCCTACCATATCGAGAAATTTGATATTTTCAAACAATATGGTAGATTCCTGGGTTTTGAATGTCCGTTTAATTCCATCCCTGATTAACGTGGTGACGTTTCACTCCAGTTGGAAGGATTCTGTGCAATATGAGTTTGAGAAGTTCCAACCTAACTTGCAGTGAACAAAAAGCCACAGCACAATTTCATTATGGTTTCTCACAGGTTGGCATTAAATTGATAGCCCCAGTAAAAAGCTGCAGCAGTAAGCTAAGCAGGTGAAAGGAATGAAAAGCTCAGACTGGTGGAATATATATCAAGATTAAGACAGTGTCACTTAACATACAAATTTAGATATTTTAGATTAGATTAGATTCCCTACAGTGTGGAAACATGCCCTTCGGCCCAACCAGTCCACACCGACCCTCTGAAGAGTAACCCACCCAGACCCATTTCCTTCTGACTAATGGACCGAACACTATGGACAATTTAGCATGGCCAATTCACCTGGCCTGCACATCTTTGGACTGTGGAAGTAAACTGGAGCACCCGGAGGAAACCCACGCAGACACGGGGAGAATGTGCAAACTCCACACAGACAGTCACCCAAGGCTGGAATCGAACCTGGGTCCCTGGTGCTGTGAGGCAGTGATAACCACTCATTAAACTTATTTTTAATTACATCTAATAAAGTGTAATCCTGAATATAAAATACATTATTTTATATTTTTTCTGGGAGTACACAAAAGTAGTTGATTGTGTTGCTATTTATACAAACAAGCAAATTATACAGAATTCAAGAAATGTGGGGTGTGAAATTCTGTAGACCAAGCCATGACTCCCTTGCCTTTACTTCTGCTTCTGCAATTCAATACTCTATTCACTCCAATATCTGTAATTAAGCACAGAAAAAGGGGTAGCACGTTGAGCCTGTCCTGTTTTTCAATGAGATCTTAATTCATCTAGAGCCGAACTGCAAATACTGATGTCCCATATCCTTTAGTACCCTGAGTCAACAAAAATCAAACAATCTCAGTTTTAAAACTAACAATTGCTATATTGTCACTTATGGGTGAGAATTCTTTGGATACCAGGGGATATGAAACAAAGATGGGTAAGTCAATTTGAAGTACATATCAGCTGTATTTTAATGTTGTGGAACAAATTTGAAAGATTGAATGGCATATGCCTGTTTCTATGTGTTATGTAACATGTTCATAAATGACAAACATCATTTAATGTGCTATATAAATGGATTTCATTGTATGCATGGATGTTATCCAAAGTAAGAAAGCAGGAAAAGAATTGGGGATAACTTGAAGCAAGATTAATTCATGATAGGCAAAGGAAAATGGGTTTTGGAAAATATTACTAGGTCAATGAAGTATAAACCTGAGAGAAATCGAATTGATCATTCGATGGTTCTGATATATTTTTACATGGGTTGTTTTTGGTAATGATTACTGAAGCTTCAGAAAAGGTTTTGTGTGGAGCAAAAGGAAGACGCCATCATTTAGATGACTTAAGCTTAGGTGCTATGTTGAAGTAGTATAGGCTTCAGGAGGATACGTTTATGATGTTTTAGATTATGGAAAGAATGAAAACTATATTAATAATAACTAAAGATGGTAAGACAACGGGGCATATTTCCTAGTTAGATAGATTTATGTCAGAGCAGTGGGACGCATTCAAGAAGGAAATAAGGAGCATTGAATGCCAACATGCTGCAATAAATATTAAAGATGGGATCAATAAATCCAATGAACCTTAGGTACCAAGGGATATTCGGAATTAGATAAGGGAGGCATACAGCAGATAAGAAAGGCTCATAAAAGCAGAAGCCCTAAGGAGTACATGTAAATGGAAAGATAAAAAGAAAATTAGGATATGAAAGATAATGACAGGTAAAGAAAAATCCTAGGTTATTTTGCAAGTACATTAAAAAGGATAACTAGGGAAGAGTAGGACTCAAAAAGGACCACAGTGTGAATTTGTGTATGGAGCCAACTGATGTAAGTAGGGTTCGAAGTGAATACTTTGTGCCAGTGTTCACTAGTGGGAATGGCGATGTGAATATAGATATTAGGGGTAAGGACTGTGATATAATACAGGAATTATTTTTAAAAATTCACTTGTGGGACGTGGGAGTCATTGGCTAGACAGCATTTATTGCCCATCCTTATTTGCCCTTGAGAAGGTGGTAGTGAGCGTCCTTTTTGAACCACTACAGTTTCACCTGCTATGGGTTGATCCACAATGCCCTTGTGGAGGGAATTCCAAGATTTTGACCCAGCAACAATGAAGGAATGATGATACATTTCCAAATCAGATTTCCAATAAGTAGCTTGGATGGGAACTTGAAAGTGGTGGTGTTCCTATGTATTCTGCTGCTCTTGTCCTTCTAAATGGAAGTAGTCATAGGTTTGAAAGGTGTTGGCTGAGGAGCTTTGGTGAGGTAGCTTGCCCAATTTTGGCATGAAAACCCCAGATGTTAGTAAGGAGGACTTTGCGGTTTCGACAGAGCTGTTTTTGATATTGTCTTTTCTGGTACCTAGGTCAATGCCAGGTAATCCATCCAGCTCATTTCTTTGAGACTTTGTAGCAGTCCATACAACTGAATGGCTTGCTAAGCCATTTCAGAGTGAGAGTTAACAACATTGCTGTTGGTCTGGAGTCACATGTAGGCCAGATCAGGAGAGGATGCGGATTTCCTTCCCTGAAGGTCATTAGTGAACCAGATTTCTTTTCTGACAATTGACAATGAATTCATGGTCATCAGTAGATTCTTAGTAGAATTATATATAATGCACTATCCTTTGGGATGTTTGCCCTATTTTCCAGGGTTTCTCAATCCCCTGAATCTTGTGACAATCTTCTTATGTTTGCTCTGCTAAGAAGCAACAACACAATTAGGAGCACCTCACTAAAACCCAATAGCTCTTGCCCCTCACTGGCCTCCAGCCTGACTGAGACAATAGCCTGGTCCTTCCCCTTTCCTCAAACAATCCAAAATCGCAATGCAGGCAGCTCCAATAGGGTTCATTCCCACTTATGAATCTGAGGCCTTTAAGGATCTGACAATCAATGATCCCTGTGCACTGCTCATTAAATTTAGAATGCATCATTCAATCACATTCAGACTCCTTGAAATACTTATTAATTACCCACATAACAAGCACATTTAGCGTCCCACCATATCATTGCAGCACCATCATCAACATTTTGAGACAGGCACCGGCAAAATGCAACCCAGCATCACTTCTTTAAGATTCCACTCAATGAGTCCAATTCTACTGTCTCCATGCTTGAGCAAGCCACAACAAATTCTGCCCCTAATGTACCACACTCTTCTCAAACTTGCTTGAGTTCATCATGTGGTTGAATGGGCTTTCCTTTCTTTCCCTTGGAGTTAATGTGTGTTGCCACTTAAGGGGCACTATTGCTTGTTAAAACTGAATAGGGGTTGAACTGGATAGACTTTGAGAAAATCCAACATGGAAATCATGAAACCTGTTGACTTCAGCTGACTGCCTGCTCCAAAGAATGTCCATATTGCATATGACCAAACTGCATCGCAGGGCACAAACCACAGGCACCTGCCACATGCACCCCCTCATCTATGAACATTGGCATTTGATAAACGCTCACTATGTTCAGGGCAAATCTCCGATCCTTTTGCAGTGCAGTCTGGAACCAGAGTGTTGAATTGCAGAGTGCACCAACAATTAGCATTGGAAGAGTGTGGCAAGGACACTTTGCACACAGAGACAGGGACCCACCTCATAGATTGGACCAGGCTGTATCAGAGGGATGCTCGCTTGTTCACTTAACACTTGCTCATTTAGCACATACCTGCATGTGCATATCATCCATGCACTGCCTTGCTAATTACTTTGCCAGGCAGTTTTTCTTGCTGATTGTCTATCCTCAGTCAAGGTCTTATTGGTCAAGGGGACCATGTTTCTGCAGTCCAAGGAGTGGGTCACTCCTCTGGCTCCTTAGCAACCAGAGGGGTGGGGTATAGAGCTGACAAAGTCAGGAAGATGTACAGCCAGTACTTAGAGCTCTGGTCATAGAAGGTTGGGGATGGATTTGGAGTCAGCACCTGGCACCAGGTTGCGTCCAGATGGAGAGGTAGAAATGGAGACAGGTTGGTAACTCCAATGACTGGGGTGGGGGTCAATGTCAGGGTGGGTGCAGGTGGTACTGCTTCAAGTACCAGGGAGTGTTGGGTTAGGTCCTAGATTGTGGGGGCAGGAGGATGTCAGTTCAGGCCTGCTGGAGAGAGTTAGCCAGGTCTGTGGATGCAGACGCTGTCCAGTCAGGTTCTGGGAGGTAACAAGGCAGATCCCTGCGAGTCAGGGGGGGATTTCAGGTGGACGTTCATAAGATGCTTGCTCAGGGGCTGGGAGTGTGGACAGGTCAGCGTCCACAGGTCACAGGTCATATTTGGAGAAAGGGTTGATTGCTGCATGGTCAGATCATGTCTGTTGGTTGGGTCAGCTCAGGGCACTATTATCAGGTCTGGTGGGGTCAGGATTGTTCAAGGAGCAGATCTGCCAAATCCAGAGGGTGCAAACATTGGGTCCAGTGTCAGGGGTCAGCATTGTAATTGGAAGGGGTCAGTGGGTGAGTTGGATGTTTCTTTTAATAATTACTCAAGGGTTAAAGTAGAATTTTAATGCTTAACATATCCTGGGGTTATTAGTAAGCATAAGTGTGTTAGAACCCTCAGAATAGTCTGCTTTTCAGACTTTTACTCAGAGAGTTCCTGATGCAGAGAAAATATCTATTGAAGTTTCAATTTCCCAGGCCATTCCTATGGAATTTGCTATATCAGGAATTCTTTATGGTCCTGATGTGTGACTCCAGTCTCCACTGCACCAAAGGTTAGTTCCCCATTGAAATTTTGATACTACGTTTGTTAACTATGTTTTTCTAGACCAGGCTAAGCCCTATAGGTTCCTACACTTAAGGAGAATGGAGTAGTAGCAACCTTCATCTTGAGCAATAGCACATACAGCATTGTAAGCTGGACAGCCCAGACAACACTTTATGTGTCTATTTTATTAGAAATAGCTCCAGTTCTGATTAATTCATACATCATTCCATTGACACAGTCTCATCACATGAACCATGCAAACAGGAAGCTAATAAATTCTGTTGAAATTGCTCTTTGGGGAAATAGACATTATTTATTAGATAGTCATGTGATTAAATTCAACATCCACAGACGGGGAGTAATAATGGCCATGCAGTTTATTATTTGAATAATCATTGTAGTAACTCATGATTCATTTCATTTCTCAAGTGCTGTGCACCACAAGTCTCAATTAATATAAGCTGCACATCCAGGTTAACTTCAGCTCTCTGATTTTCATTGCAAACTCTAAACAGTGGGAAAACATATAATCTCACATTTTATAAATCCCGATTGCTTTCAGGAGTTCCAGCAGAGGTGCTGTTCCAAGTTAGTGACACTCCAGAGGGAAAAAGCCATAAAAGAAAATACAGTAATGGTTGGAAATGAATGTACTAGTTGCACCGAAAGCACTGTTCGGAGATGTACAAAACAAATTGGACTGGTATGTATCATTTGCAGGTTTCACAACTTCTTCCTTCTGGGTAGTGGCTCCATGGGGCAGAAGTCCTGGGGAAAGTAGGAGCTCAAGCCTGGAGCTGGAGTCCATTGGGCTAGGTCACTATAAAAATGCAAGAACATGGCTCTGTCATGTTTAAGGGATGCTGTGTTTTTGTTTTAAGCTATGGATATTCAAATAAATCAATCTTGCAAACACCTTGTGAAATAATATAACCAACACCCATCTGCAGTCATGCAGAGGAATGAAAGTCTAAATCCAGACCTAGTTATCTGTACATGCAAGTTGTAGTTTGAGTTATTACATAAATCTGTCTGAGATTTTTAAGTAAGCTAAGCTCACACTACTTAATGTATGTTGCTTAACAATAACACAAGAAATATAACACCAACGAATGCCATTGTTTGACTGAGACCTCAGGAAACTTTGAGACTCTATGAAGAAGGTGGCTGTCACAAAACGCATATTCCATTTAAGCTGTTGGCATTTAGCAAAACAAGTCTCAATTTTAAGCCAAAAATATGCCTTTTCAATAGGAACTGATGTGACAACCAGCTGAGCAACTACCCAGAAGGAAGAAGTTGTAAAACCTGCAAATGACACATCCTGGTCCAACTTGTTTTGTATGCCTCACAACAATGCTCCAGTACAACTAGTACATTTATTTCCAACCACTACTGTGTTTTTTTTTACTGCTATTTCCCTCTGGGTTGTCACTACCTTGGAGCAGCACCTCAGCTGGAACCTGAAAGCAATTGGGATGTATAAAATGTGAGTTTATATGTTTTGCACAGTGGCTCAGTGGTTAGCACTGCTGCCTTACAGTGCTAGGGACTTGAGTTTGATTCCACCCTTTGGCAACTGTCTGTGTGGAGTTTGCACATTCTCCCCATGGCAGCATGGATTTCCTCCCACAGTCTAAAGATATGCAGGTTAAGTAGATTGACCATGTTTAATTGCGCATAGTTAAACTGTGCGATGTGCAGGCTAAGTAGAGCAGCCATAGGAAATGGAGGGTTACAAGGATAGAGTGGACGGGGAGGCATCTGGATGAGTTGCTCTTCAGAGAGTCGGTATAGACCTAATGGGCCGAATGGCCTGCGTCCACACTGTAGGGATTCTATGTTGAGGTTAATTGTAGCACATCTTCATAAAACTATATGTTCTTCATTATTCCTAGGTTTCATATTTAACAAATTAATCATATTTAACAAATTGAAATGTTTCATGAATTTTATGAAAGGGCCGAAAAGTATCATATTGTCAAAAAGGGAAAGCTTGATGCAAGTACATTATAAATACTGCAAGAAAGAAAAATGTGCATGACATAAAATGGAACTAGATTAATATTCAAGTCAGAATGTAGTTCTATTGATGAAGCATTGCTAATCTCATTCAAACATTTTCCAGAGACCTAGGCAAATTCAATCAGGATTAAGGATGTAAAAAGAAACAGGTCAGAAAAGATTCACAGGAATGGTTCCAGGGATAAGAAACTTTATGTAGATAGAATGTAGAAGTTTGAAGGAGATTTTATGGAGGTATTCAAAATCATGAAGGGTCATGATAGAGTACATAGAGAGAAATTGTTCCAGTTGGTTGATGGATCAAGACCAGGTGACACACATGAAAGTGATTGGAAAAAATAACGATACTAGTATAAGGATAATTTTTAAACAATGAGTATTTAGGATTCAGAATTCACCACCCAAGAATGTGATGGACACAGATTCAATCATGGTTTTCAAAAGTAAATTGAATCATTATCTGAAGAGTTTGCAGGACCACAGGAAAAGGGGAGGACTACCACAAGGTGAGCTGCTAAAAGTCTGCAATGGCACACCGGGCTGAATGACCTCATCTTGTGCTGTAATGCTTCTAAGATTCTGTAAAAATGCCAATCAAAAAGAGATCAGAAACAGATGAAAGATCAAATAAAGTTCTGCTCAACGATGCAGTACAGGATCACTGACACTGAATTTTTTGGGGACTTATGCTGTAGCATTTTTGAGACAAATATAAATATTAGTGTGAGCATAGGGCCATCTATTGGAAAATCCTCCAAGCATCATGATTTTATCGATCAGATCCAGTGAGTGAATAAAGTGCCATTATACATTTCCACTCTCAGAAAGACTTCTTATTTTTGTGCAATGTTGCTAAAAGTAATTTAAAGGCAAACACGTAGAGCCTTTGTAAAGGACTGCAGTCAGTGTCAGAGAAATCAGGAGCTTGTACTTTTCAAACTATTTTTTTTCTAATAAATATAAAGAGATTAAACATTTGCATTGTGGCTTCGTTCATCCGTTTCTTTCATGAAGAATAACCTTATAAATATAAAGCTCAAAATTATAATTATAAAAAAACTTTAAAGAGGTAAGGAGTCCTGGAAATTGAACTAGGGAAAGGCTTTGTTTACATGAAAAAAACTAATAGGTAAATTTGACAATGAGTAAAAAATGAAGTCTGCAGATGCTGGAGATCGGAGCTGAAAATGTATTGCTGGTTAAAGCGCAGCAGGTCAGGCAGCATTCCAAGGAACAGGAAATTCAACATTTCGGGCCAGAGCCCTTCATCAGGAAATCCTGATGAAGGGCTCTGGCCTGAAACGTCGAATTTCCTGTTCCTTGGATGCTGCCTGACCTGCTGTGCTTTAACCAGCAACACATTTTCAAATTTGACAATGATTCAAACTTAACTCTTGGGTTTGATTTGGCAAGAGTGAAGAAGGTATTGAAATGTATTTTGAATTGTTTGAGAAAATAGCAAGAAAGTTACAATGGCCAAACGAAATTTGGATGACTTTATTACAAAGTTAAAAATCACGCAACACCCAGGTTATAGTCAAACAGATTTATTTGAAAGTAAAAGCACTTGGAGTGCTGCTACCTTTGTCCACCCCAGTCCAACACTGGCACCGCCACATCATTATTGCAATGTGTTTTGGTAGGAAAGGTATTGGAGGTTTTTTCAACTTGTTCAGATAGACAGCCCAGGATCAGTTCGAAACTTTATGTTTGCAAAATATGCGAATTTCTCTCCAGAGAACTTGCTAAGCAGAAATGTATTGATGGAAATTGTTGACCAGTTCCATTGTGTTGACTGAAAACAGTGCTTTAGTCAATGGATCTGTTATTGTTGGAGTCATGTCTAAATTGCCTATTAAAAATGTTAGTTTCAGACTAGAGACTGAACTCATGGGAGTTAAAGTGTTGCCATCTTCAGAGATGGTAATCAAGTCCATTGAAATTGTCAATGAACCAGGGAAATCTAGGACTATTCGTAATCAGTAATTTGTAATAAGTGCTATTTGACTGAAGATATGTGCAAATAATCATAAACTCAGATGTCCGGCAGGGAACAATGAATGAGATTTCATCCTGATAATAGAAGGTTAATCGAGCTATAACAAATTGAATTTGTCTCAACTGAACTTGTCTATAGATTCTAAGCTACAGGTGTCAAAACAGAATACAGCAGTAAAATTCCAACCTAATGGACAGACAAATAAAGTGGTGCTTAAATAAAAATGATTTGCCTCTTACTAATGCTGATACTGTGGGATGAAAAGGTTGGATTAAAGTTTAGAATGTAAAGTGAAGCATTAAAATGAAGAAGCTGTGGTTCTCATTCTGAAAGTATTGGACAAAGCTCATACTGAATTGGAAAATGATAGCTGCAAAAGCTAATTAAAAAGACTATCAGTATTTAATCAGAATATAAACACAATTCAACAAAATTTGTAAAGCAATTGAGGAGGATCATAATCCTGCAGTTTAAACAGAAGAAAGATGATGTGGTTGTTTGCCAACTGAAATAGTGTTTCAAATTTAGACAATAATGAATCCAAAATAAAAAAAACAGTGAATTCAGATGGCAAAAAAGCATTATGTCAAAGAGTTTCTGCTGAATCTACAATGTTCACCTTCTGACTTTGACAATCCATGGGAACTATAAGAAGTCAGTAGTATTGTCCTTGTCGGTGTTTCTTGGCTGAATCAATTGTGCCAACTTGGAAGCAATGTGGACTTTAATCATGAGAAAAATACTATTAGCAACAAAATCATTTCTCAGTCATATGAGTGGAAAAAAAATTAAAATAACAACAAAACTTTAACTGGTACATGTATTTCATTCATACAGATTAAATATCATAAAACCAAAATAACCACAATTACAACATTCAAAAGACAGCTGGATGGAGATATGATCAGGAAGGGTTCAGAGGGATATGGGCCAATGGGACTAGATTAATTTAGGATATCTGGTTGACATGGATGAATAGGACCGAAGGGTCTTATTCTATGCTGTACAACTCTACAACTCTAACTGTGGATGCTGTAAATCAGAAACAAAAGAAGGAAATGCTTGAAAAACTCAGCAGGTTTGGCAGCAGCTGTGGAGAAAAATCAGAATTAACATTTCAAGTCATGATGTTGTGACTTTGAATTGATTCTGGCGTAAATGAATGTCCAGATAAAGAACATGTAAAGTAGATATCTGAGTTTTTTTTATTGAGCCAAGAATAAGGTTGGTATTCTGTTCTGTGGTTTAAATTATAAGTTGCCTATAAAAATTGGATTTGGTTAAAAGCAGTTTTAATAGTTCATTACGATAAACGTTTTAACATGAAATTGCCATGTGTCATTCTTTCAGCTAGTGATCAAAAGTTTGAATTTCCTTTAAAAAGTTACCAATTTCTACTGGGTTTCTAATGATAAGGAAATGGTAGATTTGATAAGACAAATGCAGCTAATGTTATTCCAGATATGAACATGTAAAACTAGGTACTTAATAATTCTTTACTGACCAAATATTTTTGTACATATGCACAATTTCAGGCACTTTTCTTCTCTGTCAGATATATAGATAGTAGACCTATATCTCCTATATCAAGACAAAACATGGAAAATTATAGGCTGATTAGCCTAACCTTGGTTGCCGGTAAAATTCTAGAATCCATTGTTAAGGATGAGATTTCTAACTTCTTGGAAGTGCAGGGTCAGATTAGAACAAGTCAAGGGTTTAGTCAGAGGAGGTCATGCTTGACAAACCTGATAGAATTCTTTAAAGAGGTAAGAAGTAGGGTACACCAGAGAAACCCAGTGGATGTTATCTACCTAGACCTCCAAAAGGCCTTTGATAAGGTGCCTCATGGGAGATTGCTGAGTAAGGTGAGGGCCCATGGTGTTTGAGGTGAGCTACTGGCATGGATTAAGGATTGGCTGTCTGACAGAAAGCAGAGAGTTGGGAGAAAAGGTTCTTTTTCGGAATGCAGCTGGTGACAAGTGGTGTCCCGCAGGGTTCAATGTTGGGGCTGCAGCTGTCCACTTTATATATTAATGGTCTGGATGAAGGGACTGGGTGCATTCTGGCAAAGTTTGCCGATGATACAAAGTGAGGTGGACAGGCAGGTAGTTCTGAGGAGGTGGGGAGGCTGCAGAAAGGTTTAGACAATATAGGGGAATGGTCCAAGAAATGGCTAATGAAACACAATGTGAGAAAATGCGAGATCTTGTACTTCGGAAAAAAGAATACAGGCATGGATTATTTTCTAAACAGTGAGAAAATACATAAAGGTAAAGTACAAAGGGATCTGGGAGTGGTCATCCAGAATTCTCTAAAGATTGACTTGCAGGCTGAGTCTGTGGTTAAGAAAGCAAATGTAATGTTGTCATTTATCTCAAGAGGGTCAGAATGTAAAAGCAGTGATGTGCTACTGAGACTTTATAAAGCTCTGGTTAGGCTCCATTTGGAATACTGTGTCCAGTTTTTGGCCCCACACCTCAGGAAGGACATTGGCACTGGGGCACGTCCAGCAGAGATTCACATGGATGATCCCTGGAATGGTAAGCCTAACATACAATGAACGGTTGAGGATCCTGGGATTGTACTCATTAGAGTTTAGAAGGTTGAGGGGAGATCTAATAGAAACTTGCAAGATAATGCATGGCTTAGAAAGGGTGGACACTGGGAATTTGTTTCTGTCAGGCAGGGATACTAGGACCTGTGGGCACAGCTCTAGAATTAGAGGGGGTCAATTTAAAATGGAAATGAGGAGACAGTTCTTCAGTCTGAGAGTGGTGGGCCTGTGGAATTCATTGCCACAGAGCGTAGTGGAGGCTGGGATGTTAAATGACTTCAAGGCAGAGATTGATAAATTTTTGATATCGCAAGGAATTAAGGGCTACGGGGAGAGTGCAGGTAAGTGGAGTTAAAATGCCCATCAGCCATGATTAAATGGCAGAATGAACTCGATGGGCCAAATGGCCTTACTTCCACTTCTTTGTCTTATGGTTTTATGGTCTTATATCGATCAATTAAAATAAGGAATAGAGGTGCAACCTTCAGATTTAGCAAAATGGTCAGAAAATTGAAACAAAAGGAAGTCCTTGTAATGACGGCCAATAACAATGATAAAAGATTTGCACAACTGCTGTTAATTGAGAACAAAATTACTAATTTTTTTCCTAAAAGGATTCCCATTTAGTTTTAAATATATACTTGTGATTTATCAATATTAATAGAACAGCTTCAAAATTGAACTGATTTTTCTTTATAAATTCAATTGAAGTAATGCAAAAATGAAAATCATTTGATCCATATAGAGTCATAAAGTCCTAGAGCATGGAGACAGGAATTCGGCCCAAATTGGTCCATGCCAATTAAAATGTCCATCCATGCTAACCCGATTTCCCTGTACTTGGCCCATGACCTCCTCATCTCTTCCTATCCATGTATTTGTCCAAATGTCTTTTAAATGTTGTTAATGTACCCGCCTCAACCACTTTCACTGGCAGCACAATCCATATGTCTACCAACCTCTGTGTAAAACATCCTCCCTCATGTTCCCTTTTCTTCGCAATTTTATGCTTATCTAACCTTAAACTGATGCCCTTAGTACTCAATTTCTCAACCCTGGGTAAAAGACTGAGTGCATTCACCCTATCCATGCCTCCCATGTTCTTATACAGCTCTGTAAAGTACCTCCTCAGTGTCCAATGCTCTCAAGAATAAGTTCTGGCTTGTCCAACCTCTCCCTATAACTCAGACCATTGAGTCCAGACAACATCTTTGTAAATTTCATCTGTATTCTTTCTACTTTAATAACATCCTTCCTATAACAAGGTGACCAGAACTGAACATAATACTCCAAGTGAGGCTTCACCAACATCCTGTATAACTGCAACATAACTTCCCAATTTCTATACTCAATGTCCTGACTGATGAAGGTCAGAGTGCCAAAAGCGTTCTTCATTGCCCTTTGTATCTGTGAATCCACTTTCAGACAACTGTGAACCTGAACTCCGAGATCCCTCTGTTCCATTACACTCCTTAGGGCCCTACCATTTGCCATCAAACTCCTACCTTGATTTGACTATCCAAAATCCAAAATCACACTTATCTATATTAAACACAATTTGCCATTTCCTAGTGCACTTTCCCAGTTGATCAAGATCCTGCTGCAATTTTTGGTAACTTTCCTCACTGTCCACGATACCACCTTTTTTACTGTCATCAGCAAACCTACTTGGTACATTATCATCCAAATCATTGATATAGATAGCAAATAGTAATGGGCCCAGCACTGACACCTGAGGCATTCCACTAGTCACAGGCCTCCATTCTGACAAGCATCCTTCCGCTATTACCCTTCTGCTTTCTTCCGAGCCAATTTTGTAACCAATTTGCCAGTTCACACTGGATTCTATACATTCTAATTTTCCAGAGCAGCCTACCGTGTGGAACCTTATCCTAGGCCTTACTGAAATCCATATAGACTATATCTACCACCCTGCCCTCATCAACCTTCCTGGTCACTTCATCAAAGAACTCTAATAAATTTGTAAGACATGATCTCCCATTCACAAAGCCATGCTGATTATTCCCAATCAAACCCTGTCTTTTCAAATGCATGTATCCTTTAATATACTTAAAGTACCTCTTTGGATTCACACTAATCTTCTTCGCCAAGACTAATCTTTTTGTCTTTCTGATTTCCTTCATCAGTAAACTCTTGTACTCCCTGCATACCTCTAATATCGGAACCATCAAACCATAAAAAAAATTACAGAACAGAAAGAGGCCATTCAGACCATTGTGTCTGCACTGGCTTTCTAACCCCACTTACAGGCTCCTGATCTATAGCTTTGCAGATCACAGGTTCCTTTTAAATGAGTTGAAGGTTTTCACTACAACTGCTAAGTTGGATGGCAAATTCCAGAGACTCACCACCCTCTGAGTGAAAATCATTTTTCTCACGTCCCCTCTAATCCATCTACCAATCACCATAAATCGGTATCCCTAGTATTTGAATTCTTTGCACCCTATCCAAACCCCACATTATTTTGCAAATCTCAGTTAAGCCATTCTTTGTTCCACATCATAAATTCCCCTGTTTCACCAATCTTCTTCTCTTTACATACCTATAAAATCTTTTGCAGTCTGATGTTATATTCCCTCCAAGCTTATTCTCATATTCTGTCTTCTCTGTCTGAATCAATTCTTTGGTCTTCCTTTACTGACTTCCAAACTGCTCCCAATCCTCAGGAAAATAGTTTTTTTCTTTCCAAATTCTATATCTCTTTTTGTATCTGATACTATCTCCAATTTCCCTTGCAAGCCATGATTTAGGCACTGTTTTATTTGTACTCTAGCACCAGAGACAAAAACAATTTTGTGGTTTACCCATTTGCTCTTCAAATATTTGCCATTGCCATTTCTTTCAGAAGCTTTCCCCAATCCATTATAGCCAGCTTTCACTTCTTACCATCGTGATTTCCTTCATTAAGATTCAGGGCACTAATCTCAGAATCAAGTATCTCATTCTCCATTTTTATGAAGAATTCTATCTATTGTTCATCAACAATGGGCCTCTCACAACCACATGACAAATTATTCCTTTTTGATTACATAATACATAGTCTCAGACAGTGTGTTGGTTCCCTAATACATTGGTCCAGAAAACTATTTTATATACACTCTCAGAATTCCTCCTTTGCAACTGTGACTAATTTGGTTCACCCAATCTATGCACAGATTAAAGTCACCCAGAATTACATATGTTCCTTTACTGAATGCATCTCTAGTTTTCTGCTAAATGTCATTCCCAATATCACCACTATGGTGGTCTGTATACCATGCCACACCCTTGGTATTTCTCAATTCTACCTGCATACTGAATACCTGGATGTTCAATTCCCATCCCTGGTCACCCCCACAGTTATTTTGCCATAAATGCAACTATATCATACTCGTTTATATCTATTGCAGTGATTAATCCATACACTTTATTTTGAATGTTCCATGCATTCAGGCAGAGTGCCTGAAGTCTTGTCTTTTTAACGTTCTTCATCCCGTTCCCTGTATATTTTACAGTGGTCTTGTTTGATTCTGGCCATTGATTATCACCTCGCTTATTCCATTTCCTGTCTTGTGTTCTTGCCCTCGATTTTCCTCGCACTGACTTATTGCATAGGTTTCAATTTCCTTGCTGATATAGTTTAAACCCTCCCTAACCTTTCTAGCATATATTCCCCCAGGGAGTCCATTTTGGTTCTGTCCAAGTGGAACTCATTCAGGTTGTACTGGTTCCACCTCCTTCAGGACTGATCCCAATGTCCATGAAATCTGAAACCCTCCCGTCCCACCATCTCTGACGCCAAATGTTCAGCTGATGTTCACTCTGTCATTTTTTTTAGATTACCTACAGTGTGGAAACAGGCCCTTCGGCCCAACAAGTCCACACCAACCCGCCGAAGCGCAACCCACCCATTCCCCTACATTTACCCCTTACCTAACACTACGGGCAATTTAGCATGGCCAATTCACCTGACCTGCACATCTTTGGACTGTGGGAGGAAACCGGAGCACCCGGAGGAAACCCACGCAGACACGGGGAGAATGTGCAAACTCCACACAGTCAGTCACCTGAGGCGGGAATTGAACCCAGGTCTCTGGCGCTGTGAGGCAGCAGTGCTAACCGCTGTGCCACCGTGCCGACCGATTTCTACTCTAACTGGTACATGATACGGTTAAGGTCCTATTTTTCAGCTTGCGTCTTAACTCCTTACATTCTGCTTCAGGACCTCATCCCTTTTTCACCCATGTCATTGCTACCAGTATGTATTACGACCACTGACTGTTCATCCTTCCCCTTCCAGATGTCCTATAGCTGCTCTGACACATTGGGTTATATTCTTCCAGAATTATTTCCTTGCTCTTATATTTAATATCTAGCCCAATGAAGGAAAGGATGTTGTGAATTTACTAGTAAAAAAGAACGCACTGAAGGTGAATTCCCAAACAATACTAGTGCTGATAATTAATCCATAATTATAACTAGATATTAGGTTGTAGAGAAAATGTTACAAATCCATCAGCTACATTGAGACATTACGGCTGACGAAGGTAGTTAGTGAAATCTGTTGAGCATTTTGCAACAATTGTCTGAGATGCATGTCAGCCACTGGAAGGTATAACAAAATAAATCCTATTTTTAATGTCAGCATTGTTAGTTCTGTGAGTCTGTTGCATTGGGAATAGGACATTAAAACATGTATCACCTATATTGTTGCACTGTATTAACCTGGCCCCTGTTTGGAGAGGTGAGGAGGTAGTGATACCAACAGCTTTAAATCTCTGTTACGCATGTGACTACTCAAATTCTGAATGTTACATTGTTATTGGGATATATAATACTTAAACAGTGATTTACATATTCATTAGGAGAGTGAATTACCACAGTATAGAATAAAATTCATTTTTGCACAGTGGCATATCAGTTCACTACAGCCATCAGCACTAAAACAGCCACAAGCAGAGATAATAACCTTAATGTCTTTATATGAGAACAACTTATCTTTAGGTTAAGAGATTAGAAATCAAATGTGGACAGGGAATTGGAAAGAAATCACAACATAGCTCTTAGTCATTTTTGCCAGGAGATTATGTTCATTTTCACTGTAAAGCACAACAAGCATCAAATTCAAATTAGCAATGGCATATCTCCCTCGTCAGAAATGATGGATTACCAGTTTCTGCATGAAACAATAAACATAAATCCTTAACTAACTGAAGTTGACAGAATATGCCTTACATCATCTCAAATATGTAAGCATTTTTCTTCAAAATTAATAAAACTAAACTCATGAGCATACTGGAAGGTGATAATTTCTAATGGAATTTTCATTAATACAGTTTATTCATGTAAATGTTCATACATCATTTGAAAGAAATCTAATTTCCATTGTATCAATCTTAGAATTGTTGTGAACAGACAGAAGATTATACCAAACATGAAATGTCCTCTCTGTACGTCTTCGTAAATTTGTGTAATTTTCATTGCTTGTCTGATCCCAGTGCACTGCAGGTCATATTTCCAGTTGTTTCTAATCCAGTGTAGTGATGTTTTCTGTCAGATTACCAAAACACTCAGCAGAATAAGGTTAGCTAAACTGACAGTAAAAGGATTAGCTATGTGAACCGTTATGTTACTGGAGGGGCTGAAATTTTATTAATGTGCTTGCAACAAAATAATAGTACATACAACGTCCATTGCAGAAGAAAATTAAGAACACAGGTTTGTAGCTGTGTCTGTCAGTCATTGTGCATCTGTTGCTATATGAAAGAATAAACCATTTAGCCATGATTGTATTTAGTGCTTGTCTTGTTGAAAAAGACTCAAGTAAAAATGATTTTTCCATCATACCCCAATCCCCACTAGAATCCCATCCCTTTGTATGTATCTCATCTGATGTGTTCATCATTTTTGTTAATATATTAAAATGAAGGATTTATTTTAATCACTGTCTTCTTACATATTCCAATTCTTAAAAATTAAAAATTAAAAGCATGTTTTTTTTTGCAGATCACGTTAGTTCTTGATGCTCGCAAACAAACGCAGATTTCAACTGGCTGATATCATTCCTCTTGACTATAATTAACAAACATTTAAAAAGGAAAATCATGCTAATTAAAAGAAGAAACTTGGAACAATATGAGGGGTTCAGTTTTCTCCTAGTTTGTTTGGATGCATATCAGCATCAAATCACTCCCAAAAGGTCTGACCAGTCTGTCAATCTCCCAAAACACAATTGTTCAGACGACTGTGATGGTTATATGGCAACAGATTCCATGTGAATGTTTCACTTAACTCCATCTGATTTGAGTGAAGTTTGAAATCCATGAGAGTATTTTCTTTTGATGGGTGATCAATTCATGCAAATTATAACTTGGTATTGGAGCTAATTTCAAATAAGTTGTATAGATGAGTGATTTTAATTACTTCATTTTGTTCACTTGTAGTATGTGGGCAAGCACTAATTGTCTTCCCTAGTTGTCATTGACAAAGTGGGGGTGAGCTGAATTCTTGAACCATTGCAGTCCCCATGCTGCAGGTTGACTCACAATAGCCCTTAGGGATGGAATTCCAGGATTTTGACCCAGTGACAGTGAAGGAACAATGACGTATTTCCAAGTTAGTGAATGGCTTGGAGGGGAACTTGAAGTTGATCGTGTTCCCATTTGCTGTTCTTGTCCTTCCAGATGGAAATGATTGTAGGTTTAAATGGTGCTATCTAAGGATCTTTGGTGAATTTCCTGGGCAAGAACATAATAAATTGTGAGTAACTTCTTTGTTCAGAAGCAGCAGCAGTCAAAATTGGCTTTTTCAACAGCCAACCCAAATCTGAATGGCACTTCCAAAACTAAAATGGCTGGGAGATTGGTGCGAAGTGGCTGTGTTGCTTTAAATATCAGTGTGAGCTAAGTGTTCCATCTGGGTTACCAGCTGTGATTAAATGTATTCCTGGAGGCTTCATTACATGATTTGCCCCCTCTCCAGTCAATAGTCAGCTTACACAACCACATTTACATTGCACTGCCTTCCTTAAGTACAAAGCAAAAAGACTTATTATGCAATTAGATGATGCTTGACTGTTAGCCAAGGAGTCATTTTACCCTATTTTCGTATATCCAGTGGAGAGAAATGTTCAAAATAAAGAATATTTTTAATGTCCCTGTGATTTTTCTCCAAGGTTGCACACAAGAGTGTTGTAGTGATTGATCATCAACTTCTGGAGATTACATACTGAGCCTGAAGGGTTGAAAGAAATAATAGCACCAAGAGTGAAATCCCAGTCAGGGAAGAAACCTGGACAGGGAGGCACAAAGTTTTTATTTTGAGAGCCTCTGTGGAGCCATAAAAGAATTCAATAACTTCCCCTGCTCCTACCACTTCTAGTTCTACTCCCAGTAGATTTAGTAAACTAGAGAAACAATTATCGCTCCACCATTCATGTAAAATAAAAGATCAGGCCCATCAGCAGCAGCTGATCCACATGTTTAAAAAGGCTACCTTTAAGGCACATTTAAAAATGCAGTCAGCCAGAACATGGTAAGAAAAGGAGGGGGAAGCCCTCGCTTCTGCTCAAATTGGCCTCAGGCCCTAGGCCCCTTTATCTGATTTCCACGAGGCAGGGTGAGTTACAAGTGTCATTCCAATACAAAATGTGTACCATGAACTTTCACATCTTCTCACTTTATAATGGAAGTCAAAATAATCAACTCCAAAATATCAAGTGAGGGGAAAAAACAATTTAAATTGGGATTATATGTTTCATGCACTTTTTTTAAAATCATCGGATCTTTAAGGTTAATTCCTTCTAAAATATCACCACACTAATTTTAAACACATAATAAACAACCACTCCAATACCAATATAAAAATTTCAACAGAACAAGCAATGGGATTCTGAAAATTATTGACTCTACCTACAGTTCATTCTAATACTCATATTTATTCATAATTATTACTGGCAGCAAAAAAAAGAAGGCAATCATATTTTGCTGCAAATTTTCATTTTCCAGGATGCTTATGAAGAAAATCTGTTTAACCACCCTAAAAATTGCAGTGTAATTTACTGTAAAATGAACTAAACTGACTAAAACAGGAAATAAAATGCAAGAGGAATTCAGCAGATCTAGCAGCACCTACAGTCAGAGAAACAGTTATCTAAAAGTTTCTAAAAACTTGCAATTTTCTACATTTCTTCAAACATATGCAGTCTATAAGATGTCCCTGAAATGGAATTCAATTGTCCCTCTTTTTTTAAGGAAAATATTTCCACTAAATCTGCATGCAGTGTATTATCCCTCTTCATCCTTCTCAATCTGTCTGTGTCTTTTGCAGTATCCTCATCAAATTATTCTGCTTCATTAGCCAGACATTTGCCCTTCAGTTATTTTACTTTCTTACCAATTTAGTCACAGCCAAAGCTTTGAATTTTCTTTTCCTTGGCTACCTCGTGAAGTTCCTGAAGATCTATCCTTTGAATTCCTTCATTTCTTCTCTACTTGCTTCTCTTGGCAACATCTTAAGACGGGATATCAGATTCCATACCCATTTCACTGCTCATTGTCTCTCCCCATGCCATCACTGTCTCTATACTGTTAGCTCTTTAGCCTGACATCCAACTATGATGATCTGCATTTTCCTTTTGTTTAACATTGGGAAAACCGTCACCTGTCGCTCACCACAGATTCCATTCTGCTCTATCACAAACTGAACCGGATTGTTCATAAATTCAGCATCTGGCCCCATATCCAGCAAGTTGATCCCATCACCACTCTGCACATGCTGCTGAAAACTTCATTCATACTTGAATTATCTCCACACTCAACAATTCCAATTGCTCCCTTGCCAGACTCACTGCACAGTCAGAGCTCAGAAAAAGCTTTGCTGCTTAAATGCTAAGCCCCACCTTTTCACTCATTACCGCTGTGCTCAGTGATGTACATAATTTCCTCATCAACCATTTAAAAATTCTCATGCTCACAGTTGATTACTGCCTGACTTGTACTCCTATATATTTTTGCAGCCTCCTTCAACCCCATAGCTGAAAGTTCTATATTCATCTTAGTCTGAATTTGTTTACATTCCTTTCTCTTCAAACCCCATCCTGTTTACTCCTCCCCAAATTTTTCCATCAGTCTCCTCCTTTAAGGCACTACTTAAAATCTTATTTCCAGCCAAATTTTAATCATGCCTACCCCATATTTTCATCTTTGGCTCAGTGCCCAATTTTTTGGTTAATATGGTAAAGCAAAAACAAGGAACTGCAGATACTGGAAATCTGAAAAGCAAACTGAACGTTCTCAAAAAGTTCAGCAGGTCTGACAGCATCTGTAGAAAGAAGCAAAGTTAATGTTTTGAGTCCAGTGATCTCTGATGAAGAGTCACTGGACTCGTTTCTCTTTGTACAGATGCTGCCAGACCTTCTAAGTTTCTCCAGCACTTCCAGTTGGTGTTGTCTGAGTATATAACTGCATAGGGCCTTGGTACATTTTCCTTTATTTCAGATGCTATATAAATTCAAGCCAGTTTAAATGTCAACGTGATTGATGGGGTTGAAGAAATGCCCAGCCATTATTTGATTGTGAGATTTCAAGACCTCAGTCATGCTGTTTATCAAAGGACTGTTAAGGAGTATAAGTTGTACTCTTGAAGGAAGCATATTATTAACTATCCACTTAGGTTCATTTTACCTGCACAAGGTTTAGTTAAAAGATGACTTTTGGACACAAAACAGGAAAATTTTCAGTCTAATGGATCATGAAAGGACTTCTTTAGAATATTTAGCATTACTCATCTCTCCCACAGCATTAAAAAAAGTTAGCAAATCTTTCCCCTTTGGCCAATATAAGCCAAGGGAAAAATGCTTCTGTGCATTGTCCTAAAGATGATTGCGCCTGAAGGTTGTTTAATAACAGCTTCTTTCTCCCTGTGCGCGGATAAGTTAATCATGTGCACTGTACGCAACATTGTTTCCAAGCAACCACCACAAGAGGGAACAGTGACACTGTTCCAATTAACAGTTCTATATGTAAACATTAATATACTGTACAAAACTGCCAGTGGTAACCTTCTAATTACAATGAAATGTATTAAATGCATATTAATAAAGTGGAACACTAAAACTGCCTTATAATATAAAATGATACTTGGTTCACATGCTGTGGCTTTGTACCTGAAGAGCTGTGATAAAGTTTTCATTTTAGGTGGAACAGGATTGGAGGGCTGGGGATAATTGGACAGGCAGATGTAATTAAGTCTCCATTTTAAAATCACCCTTTCTGTTCCTATGATGTGCAGAAATGTGATTTTATTGATATAATGAAAAACCAAAAGATAGGTATTTTGAGAAGCAGAGTTGAGTGAGTTTCTCTGCAGAACAAATGGAGGAGTTGGGAGATACACTGTAACTGGCAGTGGGATGGTGTAATTACAACTCAGCAAGTTTACAAACAGTTTCCATTATAAATGTGGGGAAAGAACTGGCAGGTGGTGTAAAGAAATGTATGATTTTTAATATAGAATATAGATTTCTGATTGGTTAGCTTAATTTGTATTGATCCTAGCTTTCTGGGATCACAATATGTGATTTAGGTAAATATATAATTACGACACTTAACATCCAAGTGACAGTAAAACCTTAAAAGTGGCATTCTATCTCGAGAAAAGGCACGAGATTATTCAGCCCTCTGTGTTTATCCAAAGAGTAATGATACTTCATTCTTGTTATATGAAGTCTATGTTCCAATAATGAGCATCTATCAATTTAGTTTATTTTAAACATGCTATTATCTCCATGTTCTTAATTAGACTTAGATATTGAGATTTTCCTGTATCTGGTGATGCATGTCTATGGCCATAGCTAGTTTTCCTGAAACAGGTCACTTCAATTGTCACCAAAAGCTTTAATCCACATGAAGCGACAGCTGATCAGGATATTCTCCTGTCCTTACCATCTGCCAAAGGCATGTTTGCAAGAATGTACTGGTTAATAAACAACCCATTTAGTAAAAAAAGTCATGGGATATGAATGTCCAGGCTGGACCAGCATGTATTGCCCATCCTTAATTGCCTAGAGGGCAGTTTAGTGTCAACCACATTGCTGTAGATCTGGTGTCACATGTAGGTCAGTCCAGATAAGGATGGTAGTCCTTCCCTAAAGGACATTAGTGAACCAGATGAGTTTTTCTGACAATCAGCAACAGTTTCATGCTCATCATTAGACTCTTAATTCTCAACTTTAATAAATTCAAACTTCACAAACTGCCATGATAGCACTCAAACCCAGATCCCCAGAACACTGCCTGGGCCTCTGGATTAATAATAAATTGGAACGCTATTATTCCTTGGAGTACTTTAATCTGTAGCTACGAGCTCAGAGGCAGAAACACTACATACTGCACCAGAAGACTACCTGTTAATGCACTGAAAAGAAATGAATGTAATTTTTATATTATCCTGCAATGTAATTTGGGGTCTCTAGAAATTGCTGGAACTGCATTTATATATTGTCAACTGGCTCCTGGAAGTGATTGACAACTAATATTAGCAATCTTCCTCAGAAGAACAGAGTATTAAAGTCACAGTGAGCTTCAATCTCAAAAAAAACGGTATATTCATGAATCATTTACATAGTGAGTATGAATATTTTGGTCCAGGGATCTGCACAAAATCTTTAAAGATTTGAAGGTGCAGTTAAATAGGGGAGGCATATACAGTTTTAACTGCTTTTTCACATTAAGTACTTGAGTATTTCAAAGGTGTTTTACTGAAATATGTCATGTTGTCAGAAATATGGTTCCTGTAGTCTTTAAAGCAGGATTTGGTTTGTTGTTACTTGTGTAGTTCCATTGATCTTAATCCAATAGACCACATCAAAATTTCACAGCAGCACGCCACAATCCTCCTACTGTTTTAAGGGCACATGTGCATGTCTTTTCACCAAGGAATTCAAGTCACATCTCACATTAGACACAGTACATATGCCTTTTGCGTTTCACAAATTCATTAGCAATCTAATTTAAATTCTATATACATAAAACCAAGTGACATCTAAAATTGGTTCAAAAGTAACAGATGGTAAGATGATAATTATATATAAATCTAGCTCATCTCCAGCATTTTAATTTAAACATCGTTGAACATACATTAAGGTTACTGAAAACTGAGGCAGTCATGTTTGGAGCTGCAGGTATATTCAGAAGAAAACAGTGACCCCTGGTGATAACATTTCTTCATAAGTGTTATTCAGCTGAAAACATACATGCAGAATATATCTTTGACTTTTCTGTGGTGAGATTGGTGGCAGGAGCTATTTAAATAGGCAGATTCCTGAAATGTCACCACACACCATCTCGCCTCTCCTCTGACTAGAGTCACAGAGTGAAGGCTTATAGATGTTCTGCCATCTTGCCATCAATTTACACCCTTAGTTGAGAAGAGGCATGTGAGAAGCAAAGAAAGGAAACCCTTGTAGGCTTCAGTGGGGGAGGAGGTTGTTCCTCATTCAAAGGCACTCGGTGTGTTTAAGAAACTCAGCAAGAGAAAGGAAAGATGTCTAGATGAATACCAGTCCTTGTTCTTACTACCAACCTTTCCTCCATCAATCACATTCCCTCCATCATTTGGCTATGGCCAGGATCTCTTGGTGATCCTAAGTCATAGGATTGTGTAATTGTGGCAGCAGTACCACCACTACTTCCCTGATGGCACTGCTGAGCAATGCAAGCCATCAGCCACTGATTAGCAAAGTGTCCTCCATAGATGAGACTTCTACTCCAGGGCCATTGACCCTGAGGAAGGCACAGTCCGACCTTTAACACAGCAGACCTTACTGAAAAAAGGTGATGTGTGATTCTCATCAGTTTTCTAGAGGTGGGCAATACCCCAGTTCCTTATGAGACATTCTCCCATATATGCTTTGATTGGTGCAACTTGTGTAGACAACAGTGAAAAATTATTTTTGTCACTGCAACTTTTTAATTCCTTTGCATACATAGCTGTGCAACCACCTCTTAGCATGCATGAAATAATTAGTGAAGCAATTTAAATTATGCAAACATCTTTGATTTTGTGTAAATTTTGCTTCATTAAATAATTATTAAATATAACTATGAACTGAGGAAGAGTTCCCCACACCATTTATTGGAAGCCTTATTTCCAGATATCTAGAAATAGACTCAAAGAATCATAATGGAGAAATGGTTAAGGCAGTAATGATGCTCTTCACATAGCCACACAAACAATGGCATTGAAACAGGAAAAGTCCAGCTGATCCTGTGGCTCATGATGAGCAATACTGCCTCATAGTGCGAGGGACCCAAGTTTGATCCCAGCCTTGGGTGATTTGAATAGTGAAGTTGTTTAAAACTAGGAATTCTTCATGTCTCTGAGCTTTCCCAAAGTCTCTATATCATCTTTATACAAGGGGACCAAAACTGTCTGTGTTATTATTGCAAATGCCATGGAGATTGATACCTTAAAATTAATTCTAATTCCCAGTGACTGTTTGGAAGAATTACATGTCAACATTTCAAGGTTTAAGAGTTCTACTGCAATAAAAGAACTAAAAACATCATTGGCTAAACTCTAATTCAATGGGCAATTTATACTTCTTGATGAAGAATTTATGCTCGAAATGTTGACTCTCCTGCTCCTCGGATGCTGCCTGACCAGCTGTGCTGTTCCAATGTCACACTCTTTGACTCTGATCTCCAGCATCTGCAGCACTCACTTTCTCCCAATTTATACTCTAAGCTATAGAAAAGTTCCCCTATTTAATTTTTAAAACAACAGATCCCTCTCAATGATTAAACTTTAAAGTAAACCTTGCATTCTCCAGGAACAAATCCAAAGCTATTCTCATTTTCAATGGATGGCTTCATTTTCGTTCTTCCTAGATAACTTCGACTACCTGAACTGACTTTCATCATAGGGATTGACAGGAGGTCCTTCCCTTTAGACAAAGCTCAGTAAATTTTCTATTCTTGTTTAAACCTTGATCTTTTCAAGCTGAATGCAAGGTCCCATATTCTGACTATTGAACAATAGTGATTGGCTGCCTCTGTCTCACTACTCTCTTTTGCAGAGTAATTTGTCTGCAACATTCAAGAATTCAATGAAGCCTGGCAAACCCAATCTTAAAATGAGATTAGATTAGATTCCTTACAGTGTGGAAACAGGCACTTCAGCCCAACAAGTCCACACCAACCCTCTGAAGAGCAACCCACCCAGACCCATTCCCCTACCCTAAAAATACCCCTGACTAATGCACCTAACACGATGGACAATTTAGCATGGCCAAATCACCAGGCCTGCACATCGTTGGATTGTGGGGAAAACCCACACAGACATGGGGAGAATGTGCAAACTCCACACAGACAGTTGCCCAAGGTGGAATTTGAACCCAGGTCCTTGGAGCTGCAAAGCAGCAGTGCTAACCACTGAGCCACCATACCACCCCACAATGGCCTCCAGTGTAGTTCACCTTTCCCAATGCTCATCCCCATGGTAAAGTGAATCATGTCAGCCTCGTAGTCAGGCAGGAGTCATGATTAACCATCTTCCAAAACTCCAATGCCAGCTAGTGTCATGTGGATGGCATCACCAGAGGTGGCCCCAGGCAGTAAGCCTCTGCTGGGTGATCAAACAAACATGTTGAAAACATTTCAATTTCTTTTCTTATTCATTCACAGGATGCCAGCGTTGATTGCCCATCCCAGAGGGCTGTCAAGAGTCACTCACACTGATGTGGGGTCTGAAGTCACATGTAGCCCAGATTAGGTAAGGGGAGCAGTTTTCTTTCCTAAAGGACATTAGTGAACCAGATGACTTTTTTTCCCAACAATCAACAATAGCTGCATGGTCATCATTAATTCCAGATTTTTTATTGGATTCAAATTGCATCCACTGTGGGAGATGAACCCATTCTCCAGAACATTCGACTGGGTCTCTGGATAACTAGCCCCAATGACATTACCACAATGTAACCATCCCCAGCTTCTATAGATTGGAAAAGTGAATGCAATTCATATATTCAATAGTAAGCTTGCAGTCTTTCATGACCTAAATTGTGCCCATAAGATGTGAATCAAGATGAATGATCCATACATTAGGCAGGATCAATATACACTGTAAGATGCAGAGTTCAGTTACACTGAATGGTCACAGCTAATAATTGATTGCTGCAATATCAATCACAGTAGGCCTCTAGTGAGACGTAGCTTAGATTGATAAGCACAGCTGGACTGTAAGGCAAGAGTGCAACTGTACATATGTGTTTGCTGGAGAAACATGCCTCACAGTGCAATGGAGCAGAGAAGAACTGAAGTAATGCGCCAAATATAGCTGTAGTGACTTTGAAAATAGGATGGATTGTGGCAGAGCAGTGTATTACTGTGGGCATGAATAGTATGGAACACACATGGAGTAACACAATGAGTATGGACATGAAACCTTCTGATAAGTACTAGCTATGGAATCCTAATGGAGATTTCTGAACTCAGGATGCACCTGATCCAGGGCAGTCAGCAGGAATTGGTTGAATTCTGAAGTCATTAATATCATAGAATCTCTACAGTACAGAAAGAGGTTGTTTGGCCCATTGAGTCTGCACTGACCTTTGAAACAGCATCTCACCCAAACCTAACGCACTACTTTATCCCCATGACCCCACATTTCTCATGGCTAATCTACCTAACCTGCACATCTTTGGACTATGGGAGGAACTGGTGCACCCAGAGGAAACAAAGACACAGGGAGAGCAGTCGCTCAGGCTGGAAACAAACCCAGGTCCCTGGCTCTGTGAGACAGCAGTGCTAACTACTGACCCACCATGCCACGCCATTCATGTGATCAAGTCTCTGGAATAGGCTTGAACTCAAATCCTTCCAAAGTGAAGCCAAAAATGCGACCAAAGCTGATGCTTCATAAAATGTAGATTATCTTCTCTTTTTTGAGATCTTAAGTAGATAATTAGCCATAGTCTAGTAGGGACGACAGGTGGTTGGTTATAATGCTTGAAATAAATTACTTTGTATCAAGCATGGAACATGTTCTAAGAAATGCATTGTACTTAATGTACTACCTGGCTTGTCATAGTTATGTGAACTTTACCTCCATTTCACTTTAGTTTTTGGTAACCATTAAGCACGTTGCATGGAAATATGATACTGAGATTGAATGAATTTTCAGACTTCTGAGAGCCAGCTCCTGTTTTTAAAAAACTAGCACTGCAAAAATCTGCGAGTTTGAAGTGTTAGTTATGTGCATTTTCTGTTCCGCACTGCTATGGAAGTGAAGGGAGAAGTGAGACAGAACTGGAACTTTTTCCATCCTCAATGGCACAACTTCAAAATAGCAACTGAATCAATTAAAAACAGTGAACTCGGAAGAGTTGCAATCCTACTATCAGTATCAGCGAAAAATGTGTTACAAGGTGTACTGCAGCCTAGATCTCACTGAGAAACAGAAAGGCCAAACAAAATTGAGTTTGTAGGCTTTGGTGACATACTTTTAACTTGACCGTAATGGTATTTATAAATACTATAGGTTCAACATCAGAGCTTAAGGAAGAGGGAAGTTTTTGGTTAGTATGTAATAGGATTCAACTGAATGTGTCAGAGGAAAACTTTGACAATGGAAAGTTGAGCCCATCACAAGTAAGAACACATAACATAGGCATAGACATAGAACACTGAAGGACAGTATGGGCTCTTCAGCCCTCCATGTTGTGCCAACCTATGGAACCAATCTGAAGCTTATCTATCCTACACTATTCCATTTTCATTCATATGTTTATCTAATGACCATTTAGACATCCTTAAGGTTGGCAAGTCTACTAATGTTGCAGGCAGCATGTTCCATACCCCTACTACTCTCTGAGTAAAGAAACTACTGTATCTATCACCCCTCAACGGAAAGCTATGTCCCCTCCTACTAGCCATCATCATCCGAGACAAAAGACTTTCAATGTCCACCCTATCTAACCCTCTGATGATCTTATATGTCTCAATTAAGTCAATCTCTCAACCTTCTTCTCTCTAATGAAAACAGCATCAAGTACCTCAGACTTTCTTCATAAGAACTTCCTTCTATACCAGGCAACATCCTAGTAAATTTCCTCTGCACCTTTTCTGAAGCTCCTCCATCCTTCCTATAATGACCAGAACTGTACACAATACTACAAGTGCGGTCACACCAGAATTTTGTATAGCTGCAGCATGACCTTGTGGCTCTGAAACTCAACCCCTCTCCCAATAAAAGCTAACATACTGTATGTCTCCTTAACAACCTTATAAACCTGGGTAGCAACTTTCAGGGGTCTATCCACATGGACTCCAAGATCTCTCTGCTCATCTACACTACCAAGAATCTTACCATTAGCCCAGTACTTTTTATTCCTATTGCTCCTTCTGAAGTGAATCACCTCACACTTTTGAGCAAAGAACGCCATTTGCCACCCCTCAGCCCAGGGTTGCAGCTTATCTATGACCCTCTGTAACCCATAATATCCTTCAGCACTATCCACAACTCCAGTGACTTTAGTGTCATCCACAAATTTATTAACCCAACCTTCTACACCCTCATCAAGGTTATATATAAAAGTGACAAACTGCAGTGGCCCCAAAACAGATTCTTGAGGTATACCACTAGTAACTGAACTCCAGGATAAATATTTCCCATCAACCACCATCTTCTGTCTTCTTTCAGCTAGCCAAGTTCTGATCCAAACTGCTAAATCACCCTCAATTCCATGCCTCCATATTTTGTGTGATAGCCTACCATGGGGAACCTTATCAAATGCCTTACTGAAATCCACATATACCACATCAACCACATTACCCTCATCCACCTGTTGGTCACCATCCCAAAGAACTCAATAAGGTTTGTGAGGCACAACCTACTCTTCACAAAACTGTGTTGACTATCTCTGGTCAACTTATTCCTCTCTCGATGATTATAGATTCTATCTCTTATAACCTTTTCCAATACTTTACCCACAACTAAAGTTAGGTTCACTGGTCTATAATTACAGGGTTGCCTCTATTCCCCTTCTTGAACAAGAGGAAAACATTTGCTATCCTCTAGTCTTCTGGCACTATTCCTATAGACAATGATGACATGAAGTTCAAAGCCAAAGGCTTTGCAATCTCCTCCTGGTTTCCCAGAGAATCCTAGAATCCATCCAGCCCAGGGGACTTATATATTTTTTCATTTTCCAGAATTGCTAACACCTCTTCCTTGTGGATCTTAATCCCGTTTAGTCTAGTAGCCTGCATCTCAGTATTCTCCTCGGCAACACTGTCTTTTTCCTGTGTGAATACTGACAAAAAATATTCATTGAGTACTTCCCCATCTCCTCGGACTCTATGCACAGCTTCCCACTGCTATCCTTGATTGGCCCTAATCTTTCTCTAGTCATTCTTTTTTTCCTGATATACCTATAGAAGGCGTTAGGGTTTTCTTTGATCCTATCCGTCAACGACATCTCATGCCCCTTCCTGGCTCTTCTTAGATCTTTCCTGATTAACTTGTAACTCTCAAACAACCTAAATAAGCCTTTACATCTTATCCTGACATAAGCCTTCTTCTTCCTCTTGACAAGAAATTCAACTTCTTTTGTAAACCACGGCTCCCTCGCTGGACCGCTTCCTCCCTGCCTGACAGCTACATGTTTATCAAGGACATACAGTAGCTGTTCCTTGAATAAGCTGCACATTTCAATTTTGCCCATCTCCCGCAGTTTCCTTCCCCATCCTATACATTCTAAATCTTGCCTAGTTGCATCATAATTGCCTTTCCCAGCAATAAATTTTCACCTGCAGTATATACCTATCCCTTTCGATCGCTAAAGTAAACATAACAGAATGTGATCACTATCACTAAAGTGCTCACCTACCTGCAAATTTAACATCTGGCCAGGTTCATTAATCAGTATCAAATCCAATGTGGCCTCGTCCTTTGCTGGCTTGTCTACATACTGTGTCAGGAAACCATTCCGCACACATTAGACAAAAACTGACCTGTCTAAAGTACTCAAGCTATAGGATTTCCAGTCAATATTTGGAAAGTTAAATAACAACTATCCTGTTACTCTCATTCCTATCCAAATTATCTGTGCTATCCTTTCCTATACCTGTCTGGAACTATTCAGAGAATACAGAAAAGTCTTAACAAAATGACCTCTCCTTTCCTGTTTCTAACCTCAGTCCATACTACCTCAGTAGACGAGTCCTCAAATGTCCTTTATATCACCGTAATACTGTCCTTGACTAACAATGCCACACCTCCCCCTCTTTTACCATTTTCTCTGTTCTTACTGAAATATCTAAATCCCAGAACCTGCAACAACCATTCCTGTCCCTGCTCTATCCATGTCTCCAAAGTGGCCACATCGAAGTCCCAGGTATTTATTGATATAGAAGAAGCCTAATCTCAAGAAAGCACAAAGCTCTGAGGTTGTTAATTGCCAGTTAATGTATTAACAGACAAAGCTTTGCATTATGCTGAAGAGATTCCAGGCCAAACTAGACAATATATTGTAAAAAGAGAAAGAAACATTTGCAGAATGGCCAGCAGAAATATCAGGCCTGAGCTGAAATACAAAATGTAAATACTACAGAATGCAAATAGAGCAGTAACTACTACTGAAGAGATAGGATCAGGAGAAAAACAGCATCAAAACAATGTAAAGTTTCACATAAACACTGGAAATTTAATCAACATTATGAGCGTTGCAAACCCATACAAAGTGGTTAAAATGGTGTGCCAAAATTGAAGTTCTCAAAAGTAAGATTGGGATCATATGATGGAATTATACTCCTCAGAAGAGGATAAATGAAACTGAGAATTATCTGGAAATCAACAACCCAGCAGCAACATTGAATAAAAGATAAGCATCTTTAGACAAACTGAGAAGAACAACTCACAAACATGTCATTAGTAAGTTCTGAATTTTATAAATACATGTATGCAATGCATTTGTAGAGACTGATTAGAATTAACACAGTTTTATTAATGGATGGTAATTTTTTTTTTGTTGACCATAGATATTGGGTAACATAACTGTAGATGATAGCGCATGCAATTTTTTAATGAAAAGTGAAATGGTTGGAGAAATGCAATTATATTAGCAACTGCAATTGTAATTATCAAAAGAGTGTGAAATAGTAGGGAAACCTGAGTGTATAACCCACTACAGGTGACAAGACAGATTCAAAGAGTAGATAATAAAGTATACATTAACCTAATAATTCTTAATTTCAGCATAGAATCCACAATCAAATCAGCAATGATCAACTTGTATATCCTCAGTGAGAGTACTGTGTACAGTTCTGGGTGCCACAATTCAGGAAGGATTTAAACACTTTGGTTAGCAAGAATGATTCCAAGAATCAGAAATTTCAGTTATAGAGAGGCTTGGAGAAATTGTGTATTTTCCTTGGAGAGGAGAGGGTTAAGACGAGATTTGACAGAAGTTTTCGAAATCATCAGGAGTCTGCGCAGAATTGATAGGAAGAAATTGTTACCGCTTGAAAAAGGATTGTAAATGAGAGAGCACAGATTTAAAGTAATTTGCAAATATAGAAATGTGATGTGAGAAAAGAAATGCACAGTGAGTAGTTAGGGTCTGGAATGCACACACAGTGGAAGTGTGGTGGAGGTAAGATCAAGCAAAGCATGCAATGGAAAATTAGTTGCTGCTTTGCATTGAAACAACATGTGGTGTTTCGGGACAATGGCACTGAGTCACAACGCTCATTCAAAGTACTGGTTTAGTTGCTATCTGCCTGTTTCCGCAATGTTACAATTCAACACACGGTGTATTAGCTGGTGTGCCATTGTCATGTGACCACTACCTCTGTTTAACTGCTTTCATTTTAGCTTGTAGCAGTCATTAAATACATTGATGAAATAGGATAGGTTAGGAGACAGGTTCCCAGTCCACCTCAACTGGAACAGGAATTGAATCCATGCTGTTGATTATTATTTGCATTATACTCTAGTCACCTAGATAACAGGGTTAACTGGTTCAAAAATAGAACTTGCTGGAGAATCTCAGCAGATCTGACAGGATCTGTGGAGAGAAAGCAGTGTCAACATTTTGAATGCAGGGATAGTCGTCAGAATAATTCTAAACAAGGGTAACTGAACCCAAAACACTGACTCTGCTTTCTCTCCACAGACACTGCAGGACCTCCGAAGGTGCTCCAGCAAATTTCAGCATCCACAGTTCTTTGGGTTTTCTTTTGCTTACGGTTAACTGAGTCATTGCTTAGAATTCCTTGATTAGCAAAACAGTCTTTTGATTGTAATTATTGTGCTCAAATCTTAATGCACTGGATGCAGATGAAATTTGCTATAACACATCTGGTTTATTGTATTGTAAAAGCTACCTGGTGTATTCTACTAAATACTAAATGTTTAACACTGACAAATTATCCTAGCTTTACTTTTATCCAATCAACCCAATGCTTTATATAAGTTTAGTACTAAAACACGTAGTGGGAAGGAACTGAAATTCAGAAATGGCCCACTATTCTGAAGCTTAGGTCACCTGTTTAACTTGAGTCCACCAAGAGGCAACCATTTGTGGCTAGCTGAAAGTTACTAAGTCTTATTTAACAGAGTTTGACAATTTAAATCCCTAAGATTATGAGGGATAGAATTTGCATACATTTGGAAAGGCAAGGATTGATTAGGAATACTGAAAGTGGGAAATTGTGTCTCACTAACCTGATTGGCATTTTCGAAGAAGTGACAAAGAAGATTAATGAAGAAAGAGTGGTAGACAATGTCTATATGGGAAACAGCAGAATGTTTGACAAGGTTCCACATGGCTGACTAGTTAATAAGATTAGATCATATGGGGTCCAAGAGGAGCTAGCCAATTGGATACCAGTTTGGTTGAAGGTAGGAGACAGAGGGTAGGGGTAGAGGGTTTCATTTCAGACTGGAGACCTATGACCACCGGTGTGCCACAAGGATCAGTGCTGGGGTCACTGCTTTTCATCATTTATATAGATTATTTGAATGTAAATATAGGAGGCATGGTTAGTAAGAATGCAAATGACGCCAAAATAGGTGTGGCAGACAGTGAAGAAGATTATCTCAGATTACAATGGACTAATGGGCCTAGGAATGTCAGATGAAATGTAATTTTGAGAAATGTGAGATGTTGCATTTTGGTAAGGCAAACCATAGCAGGATTTATACAGCTAATGGCAAGGCCCTGGGGATTGTTGCTGAACAAAGAGATCCAAGTGACCAAGTGCATAGTTCATCAAAAGTGGAGTCGCAGATAGGCAGAGTTATAAAGAAAGCATTTGGAACACTTGTCTTCATTGGTCAGAACACTGAGTGTAGGCATTGGGATGTCATGTTGTGGCTAAATGGGACATAGATGTGACCACTTTTGGAATACTGAGTACAATGCTGGTCACCTTTCTATAAGAAAAGATGTTGCTAAACTAAGACGACGCAGAAAAAGATGTTCAAGGATGTTTCTGGGACTGGAGGATTTGAATTACATGGAAAGGCTGAAATGGCTGGGGCTTTATTGCCTGGCATGTCAGATGCTGAGGGATGACCTTATAAAATCATGAGGGGTATGGATAGGATGAATAGCTAAGGTCTTTTTCCTAGGGTGGGGGAGTCCAAACCTAGAGGACATAAGTTTAAGGTGGGAGGGGAAGGATTTAAAAAGAACCCGAGGGGTAACATTTTCACAATTGGCAATACGTTTTGTGGAATGAGCTGCCAGAGGAAGTGGTGGAGGCTGGTGCAATTACAACATTTAAAAGGCATCTGGATGGGTATATGAATAGGAAGGGTTCAGAAGGATGTGGACTAAATGTTGGCAAATGGGACTAGCTCAAACTAAGATGTCTAATCAATGCAAACAAGTTGGACCAAATGGACTATTTCTGTGCTGTGTGACTCTATGTCTCTGGAAGCAGGATTATAAATAAGCTGAAGTAAGAATTATGAATGTAAAAATAAACCATAACTTTTACTAGATTGTGTGTTATTCAAACTCCCACTATGTTGAATATTGGAAGCACTTCAACTTCATTGCACAAACGAGGAACCATGATGCATCACTCAAGTTGAGCAATCACAAATCCTAGCTTCGATGTAATTGTCACCTGGAAGTCAAATAACAATGTAGATATAGGATATTTGCTACAGACAGCTTTTGTTCTATATGTCACTTAGTACAGACTACAGAATTTGGAAGAGGACTCTGGACTGCTAGAAGTATGAAATAAAAATGGAAAAAAGTGGAAATACATTGCAATGCACTGCACCAGAGAAAAGAAAAACACAGATTTAGAACACATACTGTTTTTCAGAACTACTTATCTGAATATTAATCTGACTTTTTATTTCTCAGATGTTAATGAGTACTTTTGATGCAGGCTTTTTTTTAATCCTGATTTATTGTGCTATTCTTCAACTGAAAGTTGACATTTGAGATAGAAGTACGGAGAAACAATTAAGACATAAAATATTAACATGGGACATGTTTTTAACCATTCTGCCATTTAGACAAATCTTTAATTGTACAACGATTTTTAAACATTTTAAAGTCACACAACCAATATTTTGAGATTGTGGATGTTTAAATAGAAGCTGAATCAAAGATTAATTCATTATGTAATGTCTCTGGGAAGAAAATACGACTTTCCATAAAAAAAAATTAACTCACAGGAAAATAAATACTGACTTCTTGTCCTGATAACCCTTGTGTTCTGCCTATTATTTTCTTTCTATATTTTGTTCTGCTTTCTTAGATTTTTCTATTTTGTTTAGTTTTCTGTTGATAACAAAATAGAAATTGTCAAACCTCTACAGTATACAAAAAGCGAAACAATCGATATGCACTGTTGCAATCTAAACTTTCATTTACAATGTCATTTGCTACATGCTTATTTGGAGCTTTTTGGCGAGTTATATTTTTCAAAGCAGCTACTTGGACAATTTGTGAATTATCTTTTTTTTTCCCCCTGAATTTAATTGACATTTGGCCAAAGTTCTTTAAAAATAATACTCTGCAGAGATTTATATTTTTTCCAGGCGTGGGTGGATGTGTGTGTTATATTTGCAGAAGGATGATTGAGCACACTTGCACATTATAAAACCTTTGGTATTTTCATACAAATCTTTCTTAACTATTTTGCTTTTTTTTTTCATTTGTTAAGTTGAATCTGCCTTACCTTTTTCTGATACAGAGTTACATACAGCCTCACATACAATTGGAAATATTACCTCTTTTCGAAAATCAAACTGTTGTAATTAGTGACAGACTGGGAAAAGGAATCAGTCGTTCCCTCTTAGCCTGATTGTAACAGTGGCTTTTGATCTTCCAGGTCATATCCAAGTGTGAAGATTATAAATATTGTATTTGATATGGCTCCGGATCTTGCTGACCTACATTGGCTCTGGTCTAGCAATGAGTCAATTTTAAAATTCTTGTGAACCATGACCTGAACTCGCTCAGTATCTGTAACTGCTTCCAGCCCTACAATGCCGCAGTGCTTCTTCAATTCTGGCCTCTTGTCCGTTTCCTGATTTTAATTGCCCAATAGCCATGCCTTTTGTGGAAAGATCCAAGTCGCTGTAATTCTATCCTTAAGCCATCTTTGCATCTCTACTTCTTTCTCCTGCTCTAAATCATGCATTAAAATTTCCCATTTTGACCAATTCTTTTGGCCATCTAATGTAGCCTAGTGCCAAATGTTGTCTGAGAACATTCTTGTGAAGCAGTTTGGAATATTTTAAGACGTTAGAGTCAATATATAAATACAAGTTGTGTTGCTGTGATAGGTAATGATTATAAATGAGTTGTCTCATTAATCATAATTTGATGTAAATGCTTTGAATGAATGATTTATTGTCGCATATATCTCAGGGAGACAGTGAAAAGTTTTCCATCACCATAATCTGGTGCCATTTTGAGGTACAAAAGAATAAAAAGAAAGCACTTAAATAGAGTTCACCTTCATCGGCTGGCATCCCAAATATGGCTCCAAGACTTCTGCAAGGTCACCACTCCAGACCGACTGCAGCCGGGAGATCCCACTCCGGACATCAACTCCGACCTATCGCTTCTGAAAGAATCTGGGATTTTGGGCCTACAGCAACCAGGATTCCCTACTCCGCCATGCTGTAACTGATGCTCCACCTCCATTCCAGCAATCTGTGCATTTTTAACTTACTCTAGAAATGCTTTCCATAGCAAAGAAGATGGAACTAAAGAAAACTAGTAAAGAAAATCTAGCTCTTGCTACACCAGATCTACTTTGGAAATGTGGCATGAAGGCATTTTTCAACCCATGTTTGTGTGGAGGATTGCAGAGATGGCAGAGGAAAGCAGCATAGATAGCACCTCAAATCAAAGGAAGAACAGAAAATCAATACCAACAATAACACCATGCAATTCACATGTTGCAGCTACTTATTATTCTCTTCATCAAAACATCGTTGTAGTAGATTATTTGTGGATGAAAAGATGGTGAGGTGACCTCTGCTAATCTGCAACCACTCAGTAGGGGTGGTTATGGGTAAGCTTATATAATGGAACTTTCTACAATGTCTGTGAGAAAATTCTAGTCTGCAAATTTTCATTCCTTGACATCAATGCTTAAACTTCTTGACTGTCATTTTGACTGCAAAATGGCATCTACAAAACATACATTTTTTTCTGGGCTGAGCTGCAGACACAGGAATTTTGGTGAAGGCGTTATTAGACATACAGGGATTATCTACTGAAAACACAGAAAGTAGGCAGATGATGAAGTCTACAGTGATAATTTGGAGTTCAACACATTTTAACATTGTTACTGCAATTGTAGAAATAATTAGTGATTTCTAGAGTAGTTTAAAGATGCTAAAGTCTACTGAGAGTGGTGTGGTATGTGTTAAAGGACTTTGTGTCAACTTAAAAGATTCTTCATGAAACATTTGTCTCAGACACAAGAGCAACGTTTGCACAACAGAAACAAAAATTGTATAGTCATAGAATGTGGGCATCAATGGCAAATTTATATTCCATCCCTAACTGCCCTTGAGAAGGTGATGGTAAGCATCCTTCTTGAGTATAACAGAGTGGTATTCCAGACTATTTCAGAAGTACCACATTGCTGCATGTTTAGATGCCAGAGTAAAAATAGCAGATTCCTTCCCAAAAGAGTATTAATGAACCAAATGAATATTAACAACAATCCGGTGATTTTACCGTCACCGTTATTGCCTTCTGTATTTCCTGTATTGCATTATTGCCGTCACTGCCTTTTGTATTTCAGACTGATTTATTCAAGTGAACTTCAATTCCCCCAGCTGCTATGGTGCATTGATGTAATGTTTCCAGGTCATTAGGCCTGATCTCGAGATCAATAGGCCAGCAAAATAATCATTGTGCTACTGTCACCCAAAAGAAATTAGCAAAGATAAAACAAAAGGTAGGTTTAATGAAGAATGCCAGGAGCAGTACCAATCATATGTGGTGTCAACCTAGTGAAGCTGCAACACAGGCAACATGCATATCAAATCGCAGAAGCAACAAGTGATAGTCAGAACTAAATCTCACAATCAATCTAAGCTCTGCAGTGTAACTGCATCCAGTCATGAATACTGGTGGAAAATTAAACTACTAACTGGAGAAGAACATTCAACAAATAGCCCTGTGCTCAATGATTTGGGAGCCCAAGCATGTAAGTGCAAAAGCATGTCATTTGCAATAATGTTCAGCAAGAGTGCCAATTGGATGATTCATCTCAGCCTCTTAAGTGGTCCCCAACAGCATAAATACTAGTCTTCAGCCAATTTGATTATCTACACGATATCAAGAGACAGATTAAGGCACTGAATACTGCAAAAGCGATGGGCTCTGTTAACATTCTGGCAATAGTATTGGAGATTTGTGCTCCAGAAGAATTTGTGCCCTAACCCAGCTGTTCCAATACAGCTGCAGAACTGGCATCTCACTAATGATGTCAAAAATTGCTTCAGTACATATTGTACCAAAAAAAAAGGACAAATCCAACCCAGCCATTTAGAGCTACTCTCAATCAGGAGCAAATTGACAGAAGGGGTCATCAACAGTATTATCACACAGCACTTACTCAGCAAAATTCTGCTCACCGACATCTAGTTTAGATTCCATGACAGGCACTAAGCTCATGATGTTACTACGGCCTGAGTGAAAAGGTGGAGATGACCTCCAAAAATGAGGTGAGAGTGAATGCCCTAAGGTGTCAAGGCAGCATTTGACCAAGTCTGGTATCGAGGAGTATTCACAAAACCGGAATCGGTAGGAAATGGGGAAAACTCTCCACTGATTGGTGTCATACCTAGCACAAAGGAATATATTGCCACTTGTTGGAAATCAATCACTTCTGCTTCAAGACTTCTCTGCGAAAGTTCTGCAGATTACTGTCCTAGGCCCAATCATCTTCAGACATATCATTGATGACCTTTCATCTATCATAAGGTCAGAAGTGAAGATGATCACTGATGATTTGTAGACATTCATGTTGTGAATCTTCAAATACTAAAGCAATCTCTTTCCATACCCATCAAGACTTAAACAATATCCAGGCTTAGCTGTTAAGTGGCAAATTATTTTCCAGTCACACAAGTGCTAACCATTGAACATCTCCAACAAGAAAGAATTTGACCATCAAACCTTGCTATTCAATGACATTCCTATCTTGAATCACCAACTACCAAAATCCTGGGGATAACCATTGATAAGAAGCTGAACTGGACTGGTCTTGTAAATACTGCGGTTATAAAAGCAGATCAGAAACTAGGAATTCTGTGTAGATTAACTCATCTACTGTCATGCTTCTGCCTTTCCAGCATCTACAAGGCACAATTCAGGAATGTGATGGAATACTCTCCAATTGGAGAAAGTGAGGACTGTAGATGCTGGAGACCAGAGTTGAAAAATGTGATGCTAGAAAAACACAGCAGGCCAGGCAGCATCTGAGGAGCAGGAGAATTGATGTTTCGGGCATAAGCTCTTCTTCAGGAATCTGAAGAAGGGCTTATGCCCGAAACGTCGATTCTCCTGCTCCTCGGATGCTGCCTGGCCTGCTGTGTTTTTCCAGCATCACATTTTTCAACTCAATACTCTCCACTTGCCTGGATGGTTTTGCTCCAACTTAAGAACCTTAACAAAATGCAGGATAAAGAAGCCTGTTTGATTAGCAGCAAATCCACTATGTTCATCATACATTCTCTCCAGCACTGCTCACAATGGCAGCAATGTATATTGTCTAAGAAGCACTGCAGCAACTCATCAAGAGGTGGGCGGCACGGTGGTATTGGGTGGCACGGTGGCACAGTGGTTAGCACTGCTGCCTCACAGTGCCAGAGACCTGGGTTCAATTCCCACCTCAGGTGACTGACTGTGAGGAGTTTGCACGTTCTCCCTGTGTCTGCGTGGGTTTCCCCCGGGTGCTCCGGTTTCCTCCCACAGTCCAAAGATGTGCGGGTCAGGTGAATTGGCCATGCTAAATTTCCCGTAGTGTTAGGTAAGGGGTAAATGTAGGGGTATCGGCGGGTCGGTGTGGACTTGTTGGGCCGAAGGGCCTGTTTCCACACTGTAAGTAATCTAATCTAATCAATAGCACCCTCTGAATTGACAACTTCTACTACCTAGAAGGAAAAGAGAAGATGCATGGGAAAAGCACCACCTGCAAGTTTTGCTCTAAGCCACACAATAGTGTCTTGAAACTAAATCACCAATCTTTCACTGTCACTAGATCAAACTCCTGGAAATCCCTTCCTAACAGCATTGTTTGTGTACATCACATGGACTGTAACATTTCAAGGAGGCAGCTCACCACCACCTCGCTATAGCAATTAAGTATGGTAATAAATGCTTGCTCGGCCTGCAACACCCTCATCCCATGAAAGAATACATGGTTAATGACAAGCTGGCAGGAGAGGGAGGAGGAAAGGAAGAACGGCTCTCAGCTGAACTCCTGTTTGTCCATGTTGATCAGCAAGTGATTTTGCTACCTGAAGTGTCAGTCAATTTCCCTTCGATAATAATTTCCACACTGACAACTTCTACCTGTTACAGACAGAACTGTAGTCTCAGAACAAGAGGAGAATATTGTTAGTGGCTATGACGGTTACTGTGGCCATGAATTTTTATGCAACAGCTCTTCTATACTAGAATAGACAATAACTGAAACATCTTCAGCTCACTGCCTGTTTTGTACTAAACTTAATGTAGGCAATGTGAGTCTTGCCCATCACCTGGAGAGCCAGTGAGAGCCACACATACTCAATGCCAAGGAAATGTCAATCCAGCAAAGATACCTGATCTTGGCAGCTCTTTCCAAAGCTGTACCATACATAGAAAACCTGCTGTATTAGATAGCTTTTTCACCGTAGTTTATGGGGGCCGCATGGGGACAACCTGCTGTTTTATTCCTGCTGAATATGGAGTCATACTTCCGTGAATAATGTTAAAACTTACAGTTGCCAATAATAACAGTTGAACACTAAATCCTTAGGTCGGATTACTCCATTCCTTCTGGGAGTAACCTCACCTCAAGAGAGCTTTAGAAGTAGTAGACAGGAACTAGTTCTTTTATTCCAGGTCATATTGCCATCACAGATAATTTTGATCAGCTTCAAATAAGGATGTGGACTGTGTACCTACATGCAGCTGTCATGATCTGTTTTTTTTCATGGTGTTGGGCAATATGGGTCACATTAGCTCAAAGGTGTCCTGCTCAATGATGAGACCCTGTTCTGGAGAAGTGCACCTTTTGCCAGGGTAATTTCAAAATATGCTTCCAATTTCATATGCCATAATAAATATTTTTTGGTGAGGTAAACATGTGTCAATATATTTATTGATAATTGGACTTTGTTCTTAAAATGTAAGTGCCATCAAATTGACCAGCACTGCAAAAGTGAAAAAGTGAAAAAATCTTCAAATGCGTTACAGTACATCACCCACTAGATAAAATGATTTTCTTTATTGACCAATCCTGAAATTCATATTTGACTGTGTCAGATGCCCCCACACTTTAACATTTTCATCAAATTCCATGTCAGTCATTTGTTTGACTGCTTCAAAGCTTGAATAGATTGCTGAGCTCTTCAAAATATTTCTTATACTTTAATGTATTCACCTGCTGGGGCTTTCTTGACACAGTTTGTACAAAACAATCTCATTACAAATGCCAGATGGAGCTTTAAACCCATTACAAGTGCTGCTTCAAAAAAAAGCAGAATTTACTTGTATTGACAGTTTTAAGAGCTCCCAAAAGGGTTTTTTTTGCAAGTTGATTTTCAATGACTGTTTATAAGATAGCTTTGTGAGCATCTCAAAAAGTTATATTGTCATTATAATACTCATGTTCTATGCACAAAGGATACTCAATGACTAGTTATAGTGGTCTGAGGTTTTTGGGGCATAAAGTAGGGCATTTGGGTGAGGTAAAATGTCAAGAGTTTTGAGGGCATATGGGTGATCTCATATGGGGGGGCATAGTGTATGATAAGGATATGAGATTATAGAAAAACATGGAGGAGTTATGGGTTGACAACAAAAGTTGTGGGATATGGGGGGAGGAGATGATATGGGTGCTGAACTCAATGATCAGCATGATTTTATTGAATGGCAGAATCAACTTGAGGATTCAGAGAGCCTATGGCTGCTACTATCTTCTATGTTTCCTTGAGTGAAGGATATAAATGCGAACGAGAAAGTGGAAGTGGACAGAGGATTGAAGATTACGGAGCCTCAAACTCACAGGTCTGGGCTAATGTGCCACAGAACATCTCCGATCTGTGAGAGCCGACTTTCCCAACTGCAGCCTGAACCCAACCCGACAACATGAAAACGCCAGCATCTAGTAGGGCTGGGCTGGAGACAGAAGTGTAGTGCTGGAAAATCTCCTGACTTTCACATTCCTCCCAGAACAGGAAAATTGTCATTAGATGGTAATTACTTATTGGTTTGTTTTTGACAACTCCGCTGGAGCCATCCTTTTTGTTTTAATTTAATCACTATTCTATTTGGTCTTGCACCATGCATCCTTATGTCATTTTTAAATAATGTTTTCTCATGGATTTTGCAGTCAAGGTCAGCATTTGTCAGCTCCTCCTAATTGCTTTGATTAGTTTAGCTTGGTGGCAATCATAGTAGCCTAAAAGGCATTAATGAACTAAACAGCATTTTACATCATTCACTGATTGTTACCATGGTCACCGTTGCTGTGATTAACTTTACATTCAGGGTTTCAACCTTCTATCCACTTCCATTTTCTCACTTCCCTTTATATCCCTCATTCAAAGAAATAAAGAAAATAGTAGCAGGAATAGGACCTCGCACTCCTCGAGTTTGTTCTGCTATTCAATACAATCATGTTTCGGTGTCAACTCATAACTCCTCCATGCTTTTCTATAGTTTCATATCCTCATCATACACTATGCCCCCATACTCGATTGAGCTTACTTTCCATGAGTTGCTTTGATGAGATTCAAATCCATGTCCTCCAGAATATTAGCCTGGGCCTCTGGATTACTAAAATAACTGCAAATACTGCAAATCTGAACCAAACATAAACAAAACATTATTGGAGAAATTCAACAGGTCTGGCAGTAAGATCACGCACCTTTGTTTGACTTTTGGAATCTTGGAAGATATTTTGCAAGTTTTATTATCTTGGAGGTTTTCGTTACATTTGAATGCTGTCCTAGGATATCAAGTTAATTCGTAACAAGCAGGTTAAACATAATCTGTATAGGAATGGTATTTTTCATTGTACAGAGTCATTATAAGGCAAATAGATTTTGTTTTCTTTTTACATCAGTCAATAAGAAACACTATTCCGTTGAGCATCCTGCAGGAGGCTGGGTCAAATTTGAATAAAACTTTCTGGCAGACCCAAGTAGAATTAAGAATTAGAGTTTACATTTACTATGATCTAACAAAGGCACCTGAGTTGTTTTTCTTTCTTGAAGAGGGAGGATGAAAAAATAGAATGAACAAAATATATGCAAGCTGAAGAATGGAGAACCTTTCTACAGTTTCCATTCAGAATCAAAATCTTGTAAACCCGGATTAGCTTTCTCATCTGACAGATTATGTTTTATTCCATCCCAGAAACGTGTTTTAATCAGATGTCTCCAAAATGCACTCAGGTCACTTGAACATAATTATTTCTCTTTTCACGTTACTTTTCGAGATTCTGTCTAAACCAATTTATGCTGAATTTTTAAGCATGTGTGAACTGGTACCAAATGGCAGCTGGGTTAACAGTATCCAAACACATAGCACTTCACAGAGAGACTTCCATTCCATTAGTGTAGGCTGGACTGAAACCTGAGTAGGATTGACTCAATGCACCACCAAGTGCTCTGTGATATAATTTGGATACTCCACAATTTAATTCTAATGTTAAACCAACTTTTAAATATTTGTTCCTACAAGAATAGCCATGAATTACATACAAAAACAGAACAAAGCTGTTGGACCAACTATTGAACCAGGCTATATTAAAAACTACAAAACTAATTTCATAGAACATAGAACAATGCAGCACAGTACAAGCACATTGGTCCTCAATGTTATGCCAATATTTTATCCAACTCTAAGATCAAACTAACCTACACACCCTTTGTTTTACTATCATCCATGTGCCTATCCAAGAGTCGCTTAAATGCCCGTAATGTATCTGACTTTACTACCATTGCCGGCAGTTCATTCCACACACCCACCACTCTCTGTATAAATAAAACCTGTCTCTGACATCTCCCCTAAACCTTCCTCTAATCACCTTAAAATTATGCCCACTCATGATAGCTAATCACTCTACCTATGCCTCTCATTATCTTTTACACCTCTATCAAGTCACATCCCATCCATCTTTGTTCCAAAAAGAAAAATTTCATCCAACCTTAAGAAAAAGAGAATGTGGTCAGAAAGTCAACAGTTCAATTTCTCGGTGTTCCTAATTAACAATGACTGAACCTCAATTTAGACCACGATCTGGGAAATGCAGAATTTGCATAGGAAAAATTCAAAGAAACATCAAAAATCTGTTTTGTTTTCTACTCAATAACATGACTATAGAAAATTCAAAACAGAAAACCAGTTAGCAATGTGTATGATGTAGCCATTTAGATTTTTGAGCATCTGACAATACTTAGCTGTTTTCAAGCTCTCATAATCCAATTAGAATTCTCCTTAAATGTAAATTAAATAATGCCTTGAAGTATTGTACTTGCATTTAAATTACCAAGGGCTCCCAGCAATTACTTCTATCAACAGATGATTACATTTTAAACAATTTAATCAAATCAGATTCGTAAACTGCTTCTCTTTTTCATAAAATTTCTCATCCAAATCATGAAGCCTCTTTAGCGCATTGCAACAAATCAATGAATTAATCTAGATTATAGCTGCAACAATTTGGGATTGACCCTGGAGAGAAATCAATATTACTTTGATTCTTTTTTTAAAGAAAACATATCATCTACTGGACAGTGCAACTGAGACTATAAATCCAGAATACAGAAGAAAGGAAAATATATTTCACCCTCACTCATTGTTGCTATTCTGATGAAGGGTCACTGGACTAGAAACATTAATTGTTTTTCTCTCTACAAATTCTGCCAGACCTTTAGTGCTTTGTTTTGTTTTGTTTCAGATCTCCAGCGTCTGTGGTTCTTTGTTTTATAACAGATAAATACAGCGGTTGGAAGGTAGGAATCCTGCAACGAGCAATTCATCTCCCGACTCCCCAGAGCCTGTGTGCAACATCCACAAAGCATAAGTGTGATGGAATACATCACAGTTGCCTGGCACTGCAGCTCCAACAATCAAGAAGAGTAACACCTTCCAGGACAAAGTGACCCGTGTGATTGGCATGGCAAGCTAATTGAAACGTGTTTCCAGGATAAATGAACAGATTTGGGACTTCCCTTAATTATTTAAAGGGAATTGATTATATGGCAAGCAGCTTCTGCTTAGTGTGAAGGACTTGTGGATCTTGTTATATTTTTTCAGTAATTGATGTGTCCCATTACTGAGTAAATGTCTCATTGTCAATCTGATTGTACACTTGATATCTTCAGCTGATCCCACTTCAAACTATCTGTACATAACATGTCCTACTGATCATTAAGAAAACAGCAGTAATCATAAGATGGTGAACTAACATCATAGGGGATTAAAGTTAGGTAGCTCTTAGGGCTGCTATCAGGATATCACATCCAAGTAATGTGCAGTCATCTTTCTCACAACAGCCAACAGGTTGACAGTCAGTGATACTTCAGTTTCAGAAAGTGTGCAGACTGAAAAAATGTCCTGAAATGCTTGAGCATCCTGAGCCAGCAAGAGGCAATGCCTTATGTTTCACAGCAGCTAATTGAGATGCGAACTGCCCAGTGCACATCTCCCAGCCATCAACAGCAGTGTGCACCTTGTAAAAACTGAGGCATAGAATGAATGTTTCCTTACAAAGAAATCTGGAATCATCACTGACTCCATACTCTCACTCACAATCTGGGTGTAAGTGTGAAATAATGTACATAGGGCAGGCCCTAGTTCAATCTCTGCACAAGGTCTTTAGCATCAGTATTGTCCACATCAAAATGTAGTTTTGGTTTTTTTTTTAATTCATGGAATGAGGGCATCGCTGGCTAGGCCAGCATTTATTGCCCATCCATAATTGCCCAGAGGGCAGTTACCAGGCAACCACATTGAGCCTAGAGTGACATGTAAGCCAGACCAGGTAAGGATGGCAGCTTCCTTCCCGAAAGAATATTAGTGAAGAGATGGGTTTTCCTGACAATTGAAATTGTATTCATGGTCATCACTAGCCTCTTAATTGCAGATTTTGATTGAATTTAAATTTCACCAAATGTCTTGGCATGATTTGACCTCAAGTCTCCAGAGCATTATCTGGATCTCTGGATTAACAATCTAGTGATAATACCATGAGGGCATCATCTCCACACATCCTGCATCACCACAAGAACCTCTACCATTCAATTACATCACACTCAACCCCTCTCTTTGAAGGGGAAATCAGCCCAAAACAGGCTGAGAGAACCAAGAGCAACAGAGTTGAGAGTGTGGCTGAAGCGTGGCAGACATCTCTATTTCGTATGAGGAGAAAATACTTAGTTTGGCCAGAGAACTGGTCATGTGCGGTTGATAAGGTCTCGGTGGGCAACCAATCCAGTAAGTTTGACTGAGCAGTGCTGCCATCCCATTAATACCTTTGCTAATTAGTTCTTAACCTGCACAATCTTTTCTCCCTCTTACACAAGTAATTCCCCCTCTTCTGATAGGCAGGCAGTGGAGGCACTTGGTGAACCTCTGCTAAGAAAAGATGAGCTTCAGAAATCCTCAGCTTCACCCAGACTGTAAGGAGGAAGCCACTAAACCCTTTCCATGGGCAAAGTCCCTCTCCCATGTCAGACTTTCACCTAGTTAAAACTCTACCTGGATTAGTTTTGGGAGCAGAATCTGGTGAGCACATTGCTGACATATCTTCATAGTTGGTTGAGGAATGAATGTCTGTGGTCTCTGGCATTCAGTGGAGTTTTGGAGAGCAGGCACTTGCTCAGCTCCACACAGAGATGTTCCCACGGTGTCCTATGAATGAATAAACAAAAGGAAAGCAGGAGAGGTGGTGAGGTACCCAGTGAATGAGTGAGAAACAGAGAGAGGTGAAAGAATTAGTCATTTAGAAAGAATAGGGTGGGTGAGAGTTGTTGAGTTAACATGATGTAAGTATTCAGTCAAAAGACTGAATGGTCTGGTGAAAAAAACCTGAGCAAGGTGGGAAAACCAGAGGGTGGAGTTTTCCCATTATTTATTAATGTTTTTTTAAGTGAAATTCATGGCACTTGGTCAGTTATGGTTTGCAGGGACTTTTCTCATGGAATCAGTAAGAGTCATAGTCCATGAGCCTTTGTGAGATGTATGTTCAGCAACAGAGTTAGAGTGAGTGGTAGCCCATTCAACTTCTTCCAATGCTGATTTGCATTGTTTAACTCAGGACACCACAATTACCTGTGCCTCTATCTGCATCCAGACCTGCAGTTTCTGGTGGCAAGGTTTCTTTTGGCAGGTGAAAGGTTGACACTCCTTTCCATTACCCCATGCAACAGTTTCTTATCTGAGAAGTGAGGAGCTCATTTGCCTTTATGTGCCATTCCATTGGTGATAGAAGAGCAGTTCATGGGTCACTGCATTTAGGGTGGTTTGCAGTTGGGCTTCAAATATAACAGCAGCAGCATGAATTGTAATAGAAATGACTTCTGCTTCACCTGTTGCTCAATTCCATCACAGCGTCCTCACGATAATGAATGAGGTGAAAGGTGGAAGATTCCATGAGAAAAGTCCCTGCAAACCAGCTTGCCCACCTTGCTCAGTTTTTTTTTCACCAGACCATTCAGTCTCAAATACTTACATAACGCCAAAGTGGCCAGGGATAGTTGTAGCACCCCCTTGCTAACTTGTGTTGAATATTCTATTGGCACTCATGAGATAAAACATAGAACCTTGGACTCTCGATGTTGTGCCAACTGTTTACCTTAGTTCAAAGATTGAGAGAGGATTTGTAGCTCGGGTTGTGGTTTTGTTCGCCGAGCTGGGAATTTGTGTTGCAGATGTTTTGCCCCCTGTCTAGGTGACATCCTCAGTGCTTGGGAGTCTCCTGTGAAGCGCTTCTGTGTTGTTTCCTCCGGCATTTATAATGGTATGTCTCTGTCGCTTCCGGGTGTCAGTTCCAGTTGTCCGCTGCAGTGGCCAGTATATTGGGTCCAGGTCGATGTGTTTATTGATTGAATCTGTGGATGAATGCCATGCCTCTAGGAATTCTCTGGCTGTTCTCTGTTTGACTTGTCCTATAATAATTACCCTAGTCTAAGATCAAACTAACCTACATACCCTTCATTTTACTATCATCCATGTGCCTATCCAAGAGTCACTTGAATGCCCCTACTGTATCTGTGTCTACCACTGCTGGCAAAACATTCCACACACCCGCCACCACTCTCTGTGTAAAGAACCTACTTCTCACATCTCCCCTAAACCTTCCCTAATCACCTTAAAATTATGTCCTCTCATGATAACTATTTCCACCCTGGCAAAAAGTTTCTGGCTATCCACTTTATCTATGCTTCTCATCATCTTGTACTCCTCTCTCAAGTCACCTCTCATCCTTCTTCACTCCAATGAGAAAAGCCCTAGCTCCCTCAATCTTTCTTCATAAGAAATACTATTCAGTCCAGGCAGCATCCTGGTAAATCTCCTCTGCACCCTCACTAAAGCTTCCACATTCTTCCTAAAATGAGGTGACCAGAACTAAACAAACATTCCAAGTGAGATCTAACCAGAGCTTTATAGAGCTGCGACATAACCTCGCAGATCTTAAACTTAATCCCCCTGCTAATGAAAGCCGACACACCATCCACCTTCTTAACAACCCTATCAACTTGGGTGACAACTTTGAGGGATCTATGGATGTGGACCTCAAAATCCCTCTGTCCCTTCACACTGCCAAGAATCCTGCCTTTAATCCTGTAATCTGCATTCAAATTTGACCTTCCAAAATGAATCACTTCACACTTTTCAGAGTGAATTCCATCCACCACTTATCAGCCTAGCTCTGCATCCTGTCAGTGTCCCGTAGCAACCTACAACAGCCTTCCACACTATCCACAACTCCATCAACCTTTATGTCATCAGCAGACTTACCAACCCACCCTTCCATTTCCTCATCCAAGTCATTTATAAAATTCACAAAGAGCAGAGGTTCCAGAACAGATCCCAGAGGAACACCACTGGTCACCAAGCTCCAGGCTGAATATTTTCCATCTATTACCACATTCTGTCTTCTATGGACAAGCCAATTCAGTATCCAGATTTTAGCTCTGCTAAAATCCATTTGTACCTCATCCACTGCTCTAACTTCATCAATGTGTTTTGTCACATTCTCAAAGAATTCAACAAGGCTTGTGAGGCACAACCTGCCCCTCACAAAGCCATGCTGACTATTTCTAATCAAGTTACACTTTTCCAAAAAATCATAAATCCTGTCTCTCAGAATCCTCTCCAAAACCTTGCACAGACATAAGACTGACTGGTCTGTAATACCCAGAGTTACCCTACCCCCTATATTGAACAAGGAATAACGTTTGCCATCCTCCATTCATCTGGTACTACCCTGGTGGACAGTGAGAACAAAAAGATCATCATCAAAGGGGCAGAAATCTCTTCCCTTCCTTCCCATAGTAACCTTAGTTATATCCAGTCAGGCATAGGGGGACTTATCTATCTTCATGTTTTTATTTTTAAATGTCCATCCCATCCCCCTTCTTAACATCAACCTATTAGAACTATCAACCTGTTTCACGCTGTCCTCACAAATGACACGGTTGCTATCACCAGCGAATACTGAAGCAAAGTATTCATTACTCCCCTACTTCTAAGTAAAAGTACCCTCCATTATCCCTGTTCGGCCCTACCCTCACTCTGGCCATCCTTTATTACTCACATAAGTTTAGAATGACTTAGAGTTTTTCTTAATCCTAAACACAAAGGCTTTTTTATGCCCCTTCTAGCTCCCCTAAATCCATTCTTCAGTTCCTTTCTGCTTACCTTGTAACCCTCTACAGCCCCTGTCTGAACCTTGCTTCCTCAAGATAATAGATAAAATAGTTTTCCCTTGAGGTGGGTGATGGTAGTTTAAAAATAATTGAAAAATCTGTAGTTTTATTCCTACAATTAATCTAAGTTGTGACCAAAGCAATTCACTCATAATTCTGAAATGGGTGACAGCAAAAATGCTTACTGGAGCTACTCTGCTGACTCAGAGGGAATTTGCCACAATCCACAAAGTTTTGTATAAACAGTAATAAATAACATACAGCCAAATAAATCTGTTGGCAATGTCAAGTGAAGCTGTTCCAACATATTCTCCATCACTACATCCTGCTCAGTAACACAATGCCAATACGTGTCACAAGCAACACATTGATGACTGTTTCCAAGCGCTTCTAATCCTTAATTAACAGTCACCTTAACAGGTGGAATAAACTTATTTAACAAGTACATGTTCTGTGCCTTTCACTTGAGAAATTTTGAATTGAATAGCACAGATGCCTGCACTATTCATAATTTTGTCCTGACTTCACTTTCAATCATTTGAAAGATCCAAAGATCTTCTGCAGGTTCAGTGGATTGGGCATGCTTAATTGCCCCATAAAGTCTAGGGATCTGCAGCTTAGGAGGATTATACATGGGAAATGCAGAGCTGCAGGAAAAGGGGGTGGGGTGGGGGGCTGGATCCACATAAAGTGCTCTTCGGTGGATGGGCGCACACTCAATGGGTTGAATGGCGTCTTTCCACACTGTGGGAATTCTATGATTCAATGCAATTATCTATTTCTTCTTAAAGGGTTACAAGTTCTGATTCTACCACTGTTTCAGGTAGGTCAATCCATGTCCTCGCAATTGATGTGCATTGCACCAAGGAAGATTAGCACATGCTCAGCTGCAGGCATCCAAATTGAACTAACTTTATTTACACCTTCCCAACAGACAGACACCCTACCTTGTGGCAAGTGGTACTCTTTCCTTTACTCAGCACTCAGGCCTGTGTCTGGGGTTTGCTGATTACTGTGGTGGTTTCTCTCTAGCAGGCTCTGAAACTTTAAAATCCAGAATCACTGGTCAGCTGGAGAGAGAGCGCTAACTAAACTCACTCTTTATAGCCTGACCAGCGAGTCAGAATTTATCTCCATACAGTAATCACAGCCGCCACCGATGCCTGGGTGATTCCCTCTCTTGTTGGTGGAACAACGGCCACCCGGTACCTACCCACTCTGGCAGTACCCCCAAGAGAGAGAAAACGAGGGATCAAACTGCTTATCCTGGCCAGTGATTCCCCCTTGAGTGAGCGATTCAAACCGCCCGGATCACCCTTCGGTCCTTGACACTGGAATTATAGTCTGGGATCTGTTGTCAACTCAGCTAGAATTGGTGTACCCAGAAGGAGCACAGACAGACTCAAGTATGAGTTCAAAATTACCAGTGACCTTTATTACAGAGAAAAATTCAACATGCATTATCTGTACAGTACTGCGATGAAACCTATACTCTATACAATGATATAAAATATAAGAAGACTGGAGTGGACACAACACAAATCTTTAACCTTACACAATACTTTAAGAATTACACAACTACCGTCCTCTCTATGCCTAACCAACTACTCCAGAGTACGGTGTCCCAGGCCTGAAAAGGGCTCTTAGAGTCTCAGAGGGACTTGTTGCTTGTCCACTCTCTCTGCCTCGGGTGTTGCTGTGGACTTCCCAAGTCCAAGGTTGCAGATAGGGTCAATGTCTTCAGCCCCAAAGGGTTGGTGTCCAGAGACGCAGTGAGCTCAGAGCAAGGAGAGTGAAAAAGAAAAAGAGCCCAGATAGCTGGCCCTGCTGCCCCCTTTACCCTGGCAATTCCAAAGGGCCAGCCTGCTCCACCCCTCAGGTCATTCCATTTCACAAAGTATCTCGGGTGATTGCTGAGGCCAGATTAATCTCATCATTCGTGGTAACAAAAGGGTCAATATTATCCCAAATTTACTTAACTGAAGTTTTAATGACTTCATGGAGCCTCCCAAACTGTTTTCAGATTAGAGTAAATCATTATTTGCATTAACTAGACAGGCTCCATTGTTCACAGTTTCGGGGTTCATTACCATTTCTATGTCTGTCCCTTGATACATGTCTGGTGGGTGCCGTTTTGTTGGTCGAGTTGTCTCATACCTCTGAAGATCTCTGACCCCAGAAGAAGGTGTGTCCTTATTCTGGCAGACCTGCTGGGAAATCCTACCTGCATAGATGCCAGGTTGACCAGTTTTCCACAAAAGGCCATTTTCGTTCAGCCTTTCCTTTTAAAACTGGGAATTGCCTGAAACTACTACAGCGCTTGCACTCCTAGCTCTGAGCCAGAAACTCTGGGATTGAGTCCCACACCATGACCTGTTGGCCATGAAATACATTCATAACAAACAAATTTGTTCTGAGCCTGTAGATCTCACCAATATGCCTGGTGGCAGCTGAATAACAGAACAGACTGCTGGTCAGCCATCTTGGAGAAGGCAATGACAAATGACTATGGCCCCAGTGAGCATTAGAGTGAAGCTAGAGAGGATAGGATAACAAAATGCTTGGCTAGTACAATGTATTACACTCCTGCCCTCCTTGGAAAAAAAAACATTCATTTAAATAGCATGTATGCTTAATTTCTCAACCTATCATACTTGTAAATTTAATAAGCAAATGTGTTACTGTGATCATAACGAAACCAGATATGACCAATATTTCCAGGGTATGTTACATGTAAATAAAAAGTTGTTTTCTTTAAAATTGTTCATTGTATTTTTAAAAAAGCATTTGATAAGTAATATTGAAAAATCAATTTTCTTCTTCTTTCATCCCACATAACAGTCAATGAACCTTTCAGCTTCTTCCTCTTTCTATCTATTTTCTTTCATTTTCATTAGCTTAGAGTCATAGAGATGTACAGCATGGAAAGAGACCCTTCGGTCTAAGCTATCCATGCCAACCAGGTATCCTAGCCTAATCTAGTCCCATTTGCCAGCACTTGGCCCACATCCCTCTCAACCCTTCCTATTCATATACGTATCCAGATGCCTTTAAAGTGTTTTAGTTGTACCAACCTCCAGCACTTCCTCTGAAAGCTCATTCCATACCCATTCTGTGTGAAAAAGTTGTTCCTTAGGTCCCTTTTAAATTTTTCCCCTCTCACCCTAAACCTATGCCATCTAGTTTTGGACTCTCTCACCCCAGGGAAAAGACCTCATCTATTTACTCTATCCATGCGCCTCATGATTTTATAAACCTCTAAGGACACCCCTCAGCCTCCGATGCTCCAGGGAAAGCAGCTCCAGCCTGTTCAGCCTCTCCCTATAGCTAAAATGCTCCAATCCTGGCAATATCCTTGTAAATCTTTTCTAAACTCTTTCAAGTTTCACAACATCCTTCCATTTGGAAGGAGACCAGAAGTGCACATAATATTCCAAAAGTGACCTAACCAATATCCAGTAAATAAGCAACAAAGCCTCCCAACTTCTGTACTCAATGCTCTGATCAATGAAGGAAAGCACACCAAATGCCTTCTTCATTATTCTATCTGCCTCTGACTCCACATTTGAGGAACTATGAACCTGCACCCCAAGGTCCCCTTTTTTTATTTCAAAATATACTTTATTCATAGAAATAAATCTTTCATACCTGTACAATTGGTCATGTCGTTCATATACCCCAAGGTCTCCTTGTTCAGCAACACTCCCCAGGGCCTTAACATTAAGTGTGTAAGTCCTGCCCTGATTTGCCTTTCCAAATTGCAGGACCTCACATTTATCTAAATTAAACTCCGTCTGTCACTCCTCAGTCCATTGACCCACCTGATCAAGATCCCGTTATACTCTGAGGTAACCTTCTTTGCTGTCCACTACACCTCCAATTTTGTTGTCATCTGCAAGCTTACTAACTATATCTCCTATGTTCACATGCAAATCATTTATATAAGTGATGAAAAGCAGTGGACCCAGCACCGATCCTTGTGGCGCACTACCGGTCACAGGCTAGATTTTGCTTTCTCAACATCTGTGTCAAGCCTGAACTTTTGCTTTGATAACAAACTTCACTTAATGGTTGGAACTATAGCAATTATGATTTGTCTCAATCAAAGTACCAGTGCATTCTGAGATAGTGGCAAACCTTCAATCTCTTTATAACTTTCACTTTGAACAGTAAGAAGATTTTAGACTGTAGGAGAATTATACTGCTCTCCCTTCAACAAATTGCAAACAAATTGCAACATTGCTACACTGTCTTGGATGTTTTTATATGCTCAGCAGAAAACCAAAAACAAAAATTTCTTTATGAATAAAATCAATCTTTAAAAGCAAGTGTTGGAAGTTTGATGGGAAAAATTTCATTTCATGACTCCTGGAAAATAAAGGTTTTGAAAGACTGGACTTAAATATCAAGTCCAAGTTCATAGAATCATTCAGTACAGAAGAGGCCCTTTGGCCCATCGCATCTACACTGACAAAAAGTACTAAATTTTAAATAGTCCCACTTTCTTGCACTAGGCCTCTAGCCTTGAATGTTATGACAGTTCAAGTGCTTATTCAACTACTTTCTAAAAGTTGTGAGGTTTCCCCATCTCAACAACCCTTCCACACAGTGCATTCCAGATTCTCTCTACCCTCTGGTTGAAAAGTGATTCCCTCAAATTCCCACTAAACGTCCTGCTTTTCACCTTCAAATTATGGGCTCTTGTTATTGACCTTGAACTAAAGGGAACAGCTGCTTTCCATCCAGTATGCCCCTCATAATTTTTTACCCTTTAATCAGTTGGCTCCCCTCTTCCCTCCCCAGCTTTCTCTAGTCTAAGGAAAAGCACCCGAGCAAACCCAGCTTCTCTTCATAGCTAAAATGCTCCAACACAGGTAACACACTGGTGAATCAATCCTGAACAATCAAAGGGAGTGTGGAACTCACTGTCAAATGAAATTAGTGAATTAAATAGCATAAATGCATTTAACAAGAAAGCAGGTAATATATGAAGGGGAAGGGAATAGAACAACTTATTGTTGAGTGTGATGAAATAAGTTGAAAAGTATGGAGTGCCACCAGTGACCAAATTCCCTGTTTCTGTACTTTAAAATCCTATGATTTCAATTTCAGCCAAACGATTTTATGAGTAATGTTGCCACTGCTAGGTAAACCATATTCAGCACCAATAAAATAATTTTACAGAAGAATACACAACAATGACTGACATTGATCCATTTAGTTTGTCCCACTATGATATCTTATTTATAAATTGACACAAAATTATATCATCAACCTACATTTTAATCTGCCACCTACATCAACTGTTGACATTATTAATAAAAACCAGAGTAGGATTATGGAATTCATCAAACTCAACTCAAAATGAATGATACCTGTTCTTTTACAAAGCAATATATTTTTATGTGTTTTATGCCAAAGGCACAACACTTTTTAAAAAACTAAAGTCTTTTTATAAGTTAGTGGCATTGGAGTTACAATATCATCTTGTAGAATAAATCCCAATCACATTTCTTATTGAATTACATGATTCAATTGCAAGTACCTGCTATTTATCATTGTCCTTTGAGACATATGCTTCTTCCCCAAGCCTTTGAAATCAGCAAACTACATAAAAATAAATAAAATCTGATTAACAGAGCAAACAATAGGCTAGGACTTCTGTATTGAATTAGCTGATCTCAACTAAAGCATATGTATGTGTATTACACTTAGCCCCAGCATCCAGGGTTGGAGATGGGGTGGATAACGAATACAATTTTACAAAGTCAAGTCATGTACTAAGACAATGTTTGATGCAAGGCAGGTATTACTGAAATTCAAAACTTACATACAGTTATAACTATCTTTTAGTGGTCCTCAGGTATATTGAAGTAGACATAGTTACGTAGATTTGAACAATTATTGTGCCAACCTTTTATCCTACTCTAAGATAAAACTAACCAACATAACCTTCATTTCACTATCATTTATGTGCCTAACCAAGTGTTACTTAAATGTCACTAATGTATCTAATTCTACTACCAAGGCCGGCAGTGCATTCCACGCATCCACCACTCTCTGTGTAAAGAACCGACCTCAGGCATCTCCCCTAAACTTACTCCAAGCACCTTAAAATTATGCCCCCTCGTGATAGCCATTTCTACCCCATGAAAATGTCTCTGGCTATCCACTTTATCTATGCCTCTCATCATCTTGTACACCTCTATCAAGTCGCCTCTCACCCTTCTTCACTCCAATGAGAAAATCCCCAGCTCACTCAATCTTTCTTCATAAGACCTCCAGTCCAGGCAGCATCCTGGTAAGTCTCCTCTGCACCTCTCTGAAGCTCCCTCATCCTTCCTATAATGAGGCGACCAGAACTGAACACAATATCCCAAGTGTGATCTAACCAGGGCTTCAGAGGGCTGTAACACAACCTCATGGCTTTGAAACTCAATCCTCTGCTAATGAAAACCAACACACCGTATGCCTTTTTAACAACCCTATCAACTTGAGAGGCAACTTTGAGGGATCTGTGGATGTGGACCTCAGGATCCCTCTGTTCCTCCACACTGCCAAGAATCCTGCCTTTAACCCTATAAACTGCATTCAAATTTGACCTTCCAAAATGAATCATTTCACACTTATCCAGGTTGAACTCTATCTGCTAATTCTCAGCCTAGCTTTGTATTCTGTCAGTCCCATTGCAACCTACGACAGTCCTCCACAGTATCCACAACTCCACCAACCTTAGTGTCAATGGCAAACTTATTAACCCATACTTCCACTTCCTCATCCAAATCATTAATAAAAACCACACAATGAGCAGAGGTCCCAGAATAGATCCCTGCAGAACACCACTGGTCACCAAGCTCCAGGCTGAATACTTTCCACCTACCACTACACTCTCTCTTCTTTGGGCAAGCCAATTCTGTATCCGGAATTTGGCTTTACTAAAATCCACGTACACCACATCTACTGCTCTATCTTCATTAATGTGTTTTGTCACATCCTCAAAGAATTCAAGAAGGCTTGTGAGGCATGACCTGCCCCTCACAAAGCCATGCTGACTATTTTCCAAATAATTATAAATCCTGTCTCTCATAATTCTCTCCAACAATTTTCACATCACAGACATAAGACTGACTGGTCTGTAATTCCCAGAGTTAACCCTATTCCCTTACTTGAACAAGGGAATAACATTTGCCAATGTCCAATCACGCTGTCCTCACAACCAACAAGGTCACTCTCACTAGTGAATATTGAAGCAAGTATTCATTAAGTTCCTCCCCTACCTCCTCTGGCTCCAGGTGTACACTCCGTCCATTATCCCCAATTGGAGCTAACCTCACTCTAGCCATCCTCTTGTTCTTCACATAAGTGTAGAATGCCATGGGGCTTTCCCTAATCCTACCTGCCAAGGCATTTTCATGTCCTCCTCTAGCTTTTCTAAGCCATTCTTCAGTTCTTCCTGGCTACCTTGTAACCCTCTAGAGCCCTGTCTGATCCTTGCTTCCTCAACCTTAAGTAAGCTTCCTTCTTCCTCTTGATTAGATGTTCCACATCTCTTGTCATCCAAGAATCCTTCACCCTATCATCCCTTCCTTGCCTCAGAGGGACAAACCTGTTCAGCACTATCAGCAAGTGTTTCCTAAACAACCTGAACATTTCTGTCGTGCATTCCCCTGAGAATATCTGTTCCCAATTTATGCTCCACAGTTCCTGCCTAATACATTGTAATTCCCCCTCCCCCAATTAAATACTTTCCCATACCATCTGCTTTTATCCCTCTCCTTGGCTAAAGTAAAGGTCAGGGAGTTGTGATCACTATCATCGAAATGCTCTCCCACCGAAAGATCTGACACCTGACCTGGTTCATAGCCAAGCACCAAATCCAATATGGCCTCCTCTCTAATCGGCCTATCTACATATTGAGTCAGGAAACCTTCCTGGACACACCTCGCAAAGTCTGCTCCATCCAAACTATTTGCATTAAGGAGGTTCCAATCAATATTAGGGAAATTGAAGTCACCCAAGACAACATCTCTGTTACTTCTGCACCTTTCCAAAATCTTCCTCCCAATCTGCTCCTCCTTGTCTCTCTTGCTATTGGGCGGACTACAGAAAACTCCCAATAAAGTGACTGCTCCTTTCTCATTTCTGACTTTCACCCATACTGACTCTGTAGACAAATGCTCCTCAATGACCTCCCTTTCTGCATCTACTGTACTATCGATTAGCAATGTCATCCCCCACCTCTTTTACCTCCCTCCCTATTCCCTTTGAAACATCTAAACCCTGGAATATCCAACAATCATTCCAGCCCCAATTCTCCATAATGGCCACATCGGAGCTCCAAATACTGTTCCATGCTCTAAGTTCACCATCTCTATTCCTGATATTTCTTGCATTAAAGTAGACACAGTTCAACCCATCACACTGACTGCATCTTTGCCCAATCAACTGACTCTCTGCACACTATATCTGCCTGTTCACCCAGCTATCCCATTCTCTAATCCATAAGTCCAGTTCCCATCTCCCTGCCAAACTAACTTAAAGCCTCCAGAACAGCTCTAGCAAACCTCCTGTCTAAGATATTGGTTCCCCTCCAGTTCAGGTACAACTTATCCTCCTTGTACAGGTCCTACCTTCTCCAAAGAGTATCCCAGTGATCCACATATCTGAAGCCCTCCCTCCTACACCAGCTCTGCAGTCACGTGTTCAGCTGCACTCACTCTCTGTTCCTAGCCTCACTAGCCCATGGCACTGATGCCAATCCTGAGATTACTACTTTGCTCGTCCTGCCTTTTTGCTTCCAACCTAACTCCCTATATTTACTTTTCAGGTCCTCATCCTTTTTCCTAGCTATGTGATTGCTACCATGACTTCTGGCTGCTCACCCTCCCCCTTAAGAATCCTGTGGACTTGATCCAAAACATCCCTGACCCTGGCACCCAGGAGGCAACATACTATCCGGGAGTCTTGTTTGTGACCACAGAATCTGGACCTCTAACCATTGAATCTCTTATCTATTCTCCCTCCTTCCCTTCTGAGCCACAGAGCTGGGTTCAGTGCCAGAGACCTGGTTGCTGTGGCTTTCCCCTCCGATAGTATCCAAAACTGTGCACTTATTATTGAGGGGAATGCCCACAGGGGATCCCGGCACTTTCCTTCTCCTGCCGGTCACCCAGCTACCTTTATCCTGTAACTCAGGTGTGACTACCTCCCTATAGCCACTCTCTATCACCGCTCCCCCCCACCCCAGCCTTCCAAATGATCCAAAGTTCATCTAGCTCCAACTCCAGTTCCCTAACACAGACTGTGAGGAGCTGGAGTTGGGTGCACTTCTCGCAAGTGAAGTCAGCAGGGACTCTAATGGTGACCCTTACCTGCCACAACCTGCAAGAGGAGCAGGCAACTGCCCTAGCTTCCATCCCCTCTGCCCGAAATTGCCAAAAGAGATTTTAAAAATCCTTACCTTACCAACTGGCCAGACAGAGTCTTTTTTTGGTTAGAGGAGGACGGGCGGGAGACACTATACATGTAGTGGTTTGGGTTTAGCCACTGCCTGAATATATTAGCTCACTTACCCAGCAGCCCCCATGTCTGCTTCAGCTCCTGTTCAGCCTTCACCCCACAAGGTAAGTATTTTATATTCAAATTTATCTTCCTGGCTAGCTCCTGGCTCACGCTCTCTCAACTCACGCTGCTGAAATGGAGGCGGCTGATCCACGAGGTAAGAATTTTTATTCAAACTTAGCTTTGCTTTTCAACAGCAATACCTTTACCAGGATAGATCACAATAGCAGTTAAAAAACCACAACTGTACTATAAACAACTGATTACCAACATTCATAAGCTATACCATCCTGAAAATCATTCTTGTTCCTAAGTTATATTACACATTATCACTCAGTCAATGTCAGCAATGACACAAACATTGGTGTTAAACTCCAAGGATTTATAGCTTCCCAATAATGTACTGCATTAGAAGACTGCTTTAAAATAAAGGTATACGTTATGATCACAGTTGATGTTATTACTGGATAAATCAGATCCAGAATGAAACCTAGCTTCAGACCATATTTTGTTTTAGTTTTAATGAAGTGATCTCTCACTGAAACATAAGCACATAATACTACAGATTTTGCTTTAACAATAAAAGAGAAGTTTACTAACAAAAGTAAAGATAAATTAGAATTAACCAAATTGTCTATTTATAATTTCAAAGATTTTTAAGCAATAAATGTATAATCTCATTAATCCCAAAATGCTCCTTTACCAGTTGAAAAGAACATCTTGTTGTTTGGTATGCAAAACACATGCCTGATACAGAATCCAACAACAAATCCTTTAAATATCAAAAAAAAACACCGCTCATAAAGTACAAATACCAGACTCCAACACCTTTATAGATTCAAATCACTTGTGACTTTAATTTACTTACAGTTGGATCATTTCTGGAGCTATTGTGCAACTGCATTTAAATATACTCAGATTTTGAGTAACCTTTTCAAGATTTTATCTGAACATTTGCAGTCTGGAACTATTATTAACTTGTTACTCCAAGATAATCGAGTTTCATTATATTGCTCACTTCTCGAGACCACAAGCATTTTCATTCACTTTACAAGTCTCTTCCAAAACTCAAAGTGAAACTTAAAAATAAAAGCTCTAAGAGAATCCCTTACTGTTATTCCCTTAAGTTGATTAAAAATATCCTGACCTTCTAAACTGGAGTTTGGTTATCTCATTCAGTCATAAACACGACCAATGTACACAAAATCTCATTAATTATAAAGCTAGGCCTCAAAACCCTTTTTAAAAGAGATCATCATGGCTCCAGAAATACTTACAAATTAATTATTAATTTCAGACACATGGAAGACCCACATGGTATTAACTCAAATCCCAAACTAATCAGACAGTCCACATCACATTGATAACATACTGCAGAAACATATAGAATGATAATTCTTTACTGAGTAATGTGAAATGAAAACTGAAAATGCCAGAAATACTCAGCAGGCCTGACAGCAGAGTGAGAAACAGAACTCATGGTCTGTGGCTTCTTATCAGATTGCCAGCATTTCCACAAAGTGTCCATTAACAAACATATGATTCAACAATGATGAATCAACAACGACAATCCAATACCAGAAAGCAAAATACTTCATTAAACTAGTTATAATAAGAAATGAATGACAAGAATGAAAATTTATTTTCTGTTTTAGTGTAGCCTCTTTGATGCTGATTATAAAGGACGCACTGCCATCTATTGACAAATAGTCGAAATACTTTAAATGCATCAATACTCATGTCAATGTGTAATTCATTTTCTGGACATTTTTTTCTGAAATAATCATTCTATTGTAGCCCATTCATTAAACCCTTATATAAAAAAAGTGTTTACCTATATCATTATGAACATTTGTGCTCATCCTTAAACAGGTGAACTTGTGACTAAAATCAGATTTGAATCATTGCACAACATGGAGAGTCAGTCATATAACCAAGGTCTAAACCACCGGTTTATTTTATTGGTTGCTTGATGCAAAACAGCATATAATGAATATGACCTTGTGAACCTACGCTGCACTCCCTCAATAGCCAGAATGTCTTTCCTCAAATTTGGAGACCAGAACTGCACACAATACTCCAGGTGTAGTCTCACCAGGGCCCTGTACAGCTGCAGAAGAACCTCTTTGCTTCTATACTCAATTCCTCTTGTTATGAAGGCCAGCATGCTTTAGCCTTCTTCACTACCTGCTGTACCTGCATGCTTACCTTCATTGACTGGTGTAGAAGAACACCCAGATCTCTTTGTACTGCCCCTTTACCTACATTGATTCCATTTAGGTAGTAATCTGCCTTCCTGTTCTTACCACCAAAGTGGATAACCATACATTTATCCACATTAAACTGCATCTGCCATGCATCTGACCACTCACCTAACCTGTCCAGGTCACCCTGTAATCTCTTAACATCCTCCTCACATTTCACCCTGCCACCCAGCTTAGTATCATCAGCAAATTTGCTAATGTTATTACTAATACCATCTTGTATATCATTAATATCGTTGAATCCCATCTGGTTTGGGAACTAAGACGATCAGCAAACACCACTCCCTCTGGCTTGGTACAATGAGATGCTCGTCGAGCATGGCCTCCACTTCCTTCTGGACCTATCTGGCTTTGAAAGGATTAAGCTGATAGGGATGGTATTTTATCAGAGCAGTATTCCCTACATCTACTTCATGTACAATATCATTTGACCTCCCCATTTGAGTCTTACATATATCCTTAAACTGCAGTAACAAATCTTTCAACTGTATTCTATGCTTCTGAGACAGATAGTTCACTAACCTACCCCACTCCTCAAGGACGTCTTCGTTTTTTTAATCTATTTTGAGGCACATCAAAATCCATATCATCTGGATTTGATTACTCACCCTGCAGGGCAGTAATTAACACCCGTTTCTCCAGTTCTTTGTCTCTAGTATAAAATGGTTTCAACATGTTCACATGACATACCCGATACCTTTTTTTTCTATCTGGCATCTTTACTAGATAGTTCACCTGACTCAACTTTTTCTCAATTTGATAGGGATCACTAAACTTGACTTTGATGGGATCTCCTAGAACTGATAACAGTACTAACACATCATCCCCTCGGGAAAATGTCCAAGTCTCAGAGCTTGTTTCTGCCACCTGCTTCATTCTATACACTGCCCTCTTTAGGTGCTGTTTAGCTAACTCGCCTACTCAATTTAGTCTCTCCCTCTCCTCTGGCACATTATTTAAATATAAGATCTCCGACTTTGGTCCTGGCAATTTTTCCTTAATTAATTTCAAAGGGCTTCTCACTTCATACCCAAACATTAACTCAAAGAGAGTAAACTGAGTGGATTCATTTGGGTCAGCTCCAATGGCAAACCTTACTAATGGGATACCTTTATTCCAATCATTCGGTAATCCTGCCAGTACACTCTTAACATGGTCTTTGAGGTCTGATGCCACCTTTCTAAAGCACCCTGGGATTCAGGATGATATGCACTGGATTTAAAGTGTGATGTACCTAAGCTATCCATAACCTCCTTAAATAGCCAAGCAGTAACATGTGACCCATGGTCTGACTGAATGCCTCTGGGTAGCCCATACCATGTGCAGAAAGCTACTAAGTCCTTACCACTTTTTTTTGCCTTGAGACTCCGGAATGGAATTGCCTCTAGAAATCTGGTAGACACATTCATTACGGTTAACAAGTACTGGTTCCCACTTTTAGTTCTTGGGAGGAGACCACACAATCAATTATAATCCACATGAAAGTTTCTTCAAATGTGGGAATTGGTAACAAGAATACTGGTTTTATTACCACCTGTGGCTTACCTACCATTTGGCATGTATGGCATATATGGCAAAAGTTAACCACATCCTTGTGCATTCCAGGACAATAAAAATGTTTTTGTACCTTAGTCTGAGTCTTTCGTACCCCTAGGTGACCTCCGACAGGTAATTCATGTGCTACCTGTAACACTTCCTGTCTGTGTGCTACCAGCAATACAATCTGGTGCACTTTAGACCATTTCCCTTCTGCACTAACCTGCCGTGGTCTCCATTTCTGTTTTAGGATTTTATCTTTCAGATAATAACCTTCCAGAATATTCTCTGCCTTCTTTTCGGAGTACACATCCACATATATATATCTTTTATCATTTTGTCTTGCTATTTCATGTCTCTTAGCCGTACAGGACTAAACAATCCTGTCTGACCCTCTGCCTGTTCAGGTTTTTCCTGCACCATTACATCAAACAGGGTATCTGCTAACTGAACCTCAACTCCTTCATCTTTCTCTTTACTTTTCACTTCATGCTATTACTTATGATAGTAGGATTTGGTTACCACACAGTCTGGGAAACACCAGGATATTTCTGTTTTAACTCCTCAGTTTCTTGGTTTTCTCCACAACAAGGAGTGTCACTCCCACCTTGGATCCTGCCAAATCATTCCCAAGAACAAACTGAATTCTTGGAACTGACACTCTGTCAATCACTCCCATTGGAACTTCCCTAGTCTTGAATTGGCACTCTAACCTGATCTTACACAAGGCAACGCTACATTTAGATTACTTTTTTTTAGATTAGATTAGATTACTTTACAGTGTGGAAACAGGCCCTTCGGCCCAACAAGTCCACACCGACCCGCCGAAGCGCAACCCACCCATACCCCTACATTTACCCCCTACCTAACACTACGGGCAATTTAGCATGGCCAATTCACCTGACACGCACATCTTTGGACTGTGGGAGGAAACCGGAGCACCCAGAGGAAACCCACGCAGACACGGGGAGAACATGCAAACTCCACACAGTCAGTCGCCTGAGGCGGGAATTGAACCCGGGTCTCTGGCGCTGTGAGGCAGCAGTGCTAACCACTGTGCCACTGTGCCGCCATTTCTGTCCATCTAGCACACAAATTACTACACTCTCGGGTAACAGATCAGAATGAGTGCATATTAGGTAATCTCTTACTATCAGTTACTGGTTAGATCCTGTATCTCACAAAATTATAACTTTTTGCCCTTCCCCACTTTCTCCCACCCCCACTCGTTCTGAGTACACTTTACTCATAGAGAGCAATTTTTTATAGAGATCAGGTACTAACTCCATACCCAGCCCCTGCCTCGGCTGTACACTCTCCTGCAGCTCCTCAGCTCTTCTTGGGGTCTCCTCTACTACTTTCACTAATGCCACTGGTTTAGTTATTTTACTTCATCTTTTCTCACAGTGCTTTTCTTTAACGATCAGCACTGTGACGTTACATGTCCAACTTTACCACAGTGGAAACACCTGAGGCCTTTCACCTCCTTTCCACCCTCTTGGGCTTCTTTTTTAACCTGTGGTAAATTCTTACCAGTGTTCTCTATTGTTTCTTTCATAGCGTAGGATCTCCCCTTCTTCCATCTTCTATCCCTCACAGGACAAATTTCTGGCTAGAGGCTTGCCTTATGCACCATCATGTCCTCATCTGCTAATTCTGCTGCCCTTCTCACTTCCTGAACTTGTTGTTCCTCCACGTGAATTCTCACCATCTCTGGAAGTGAGTTTTTAAACTCCTCCAGCAGAATAATCTCTCTGAGAGCCTCAAAGGTCCTATCTATCTTTAAAGCATGTACCCATCTATCAAAATGACTATGTTTAATTCTTTTGAATTCAACATAAGTCTGACCTGGCTCCTTCTTTGTGTTTCTGAACCGCTGTCTATATGTTTCTGGTCCCAATTCATAAGCACTTAAAATAGCCTGGTCAACCTCTTCATAATCTTTTGACACCTCAACTGACAGCGCGGCAAATACCTCACTGGATCTGCCTACCAGTTTCATCTGAACTAGCATTACCCATAAATCCTCAGAACTCTCAGTCTGCCTAGCCAATTTTTCAAATGAAATAAAGAAAGCTTCAACATTTCTCTCATCAAAATGTGGCAGAGTTTTGACATATTTGTATATATCATTACCTTCTCTTTTAATCTCCATCCTGTTAACCTGACTTTGCTGACTAAGTCACAACTTCTTAAGTTCTCTCTCCCTTTTAGTCTCTCCCTTTCTTCTCTCACCCTTCCTCTCACCCTTTCTTCTCTCTCTCTCTTTGCTCAGTTAAGAACCTTCTCTCTCTCTTTCCTCTCATTCACTCTTCCTCCCTCTCTTCCTTCTCTCTCTCTCTGTTTATCTTCTAACTCCATTTTCCTCAATCATGATTTAGGTTTTTCTACCTCTACTGCACTTGTCTGTTTCTCTGACACACCTAAATGTTTGAGTAACTCTCTTACAATTTCAGCTTTACTTTTGTCCTTGGTTAAACCCAAATCCAACTTCTTTGCTAATTCTAAAAGTATGCCCTCTCTCTTCCCTTCTAAACTTTCTTTGCAAATTTGAGAATCATCTTCAATTCCCAGAACCTCTTTAGCAATTTTAAGAGCCAGTTCTTTCACTTTTAATTTAATCAACCAACAATCACCGAAATTAAACAAATTGCCTCGCCTACGTTTTATTTAAAGATCTAGGACAAAAAGCTGCAAGTGTTCAAATCTGCTGGGGCTTTTCGTACCCCAAATCTATTTAAATCTGGCTAAAACTGCTCAAATCTAGGACAAAAGCCCTCAGGCTGTTGCGATCGCTAATTTAAACCTATAACAGAGAAATGATTTAACCCGCACTGTCATCTGTTAAAACTTGAGGGGCCAAGAACTATCCCAAAAGTTACTATTTAAAGTAAAAATTACTAACTTTTTTTTTAAAGTCTAGATTAGATTAGACTTACAGTGTGGAAACAGGCCCTTCGGCCCAACAAGTCCACACCGACCCGCCGAAGCGCAACCCACCCACACCCCTACATTTATCCCTTACCTAACACTACGGGCAATTTAGCTTGGCCAATTCACCTGACTCGCACATCTTTGTGACTGTGGGAGGAAACCGGAGCACCCGGAGGAAACCCACGCAGACACGGGGAGAACGTGCAAACTCCACACAGTCAGTCGCCTGAGTCGGGAATTGAACCCGGGTCTACAGGCGCTGTGAGGCAGCAGTGCTAACCACTGTGCCACCGTGCCGCCCACAAACATAGAATAACATAGTCTAACATAGAATAATTAATTAACAATTATTTACAACTTCTTTCTCGAAACTATCTTTTACCTCCCCCTCTATAACAGTGGTCCGATAAAAAAACCCCAATTAAGATTTACCAAAATATTCAAATTTCAAAACCAGCTAGCTATCAAATCTTCTTTTTGTATCTTCCTCTGTCTTGTTTTTTTCTTCTTGGGGTTTCTGTTTCACAGGTCATTGATAGATAAAGGTAAGTCTAAGAGAGCTATTCTGTGGGCACTCTGCACATGTGGGTGGCTTGGCAGTTCTCCCTCAACTGTTCAATTTATTTTTTTAATATATCTTTATTAAAAAAAGGAATTTTTTTCTTTTGAATTTTACAACAAATACAAAATCAAACAATTCCAACCAATATTAAAAAATAAACCTGCTAATTACATAAATAAATAATAACTAACAACTAAGCTAAAAAAGAAAATCTTAACAATAATAATAATGGTGATAACCATAACACAGCTCAGCAAAACAAAGCAATAGCCTTTGATCATTGAGCGCATAGGTTTATATATTCATGTGTTTGTAGTTCCCTACCTCTGGATACCAGATTCATTACATAGAATTGCCATGGCTATAGAAAGGCTCTTATTAGTATGGTGAACAAATCTGTGCCCAGTAGTCTAAAAAGGGCTGCCACATTTTATAGAAATTCTCAGTTTTATGGTGCACTATACTTGTAAGAAAGTCCAAGGGGATGTGCTCCATGACTTGCTTACACCAACCCACCAGCCCTGGGGGATTTTCCAACACCCACCCTAACAGAATGTTCTTTCTGGCACAAAAAGAGAGGATACTTTTTTGCATGCATCTAATGAAACTGAATTAACAATGTCAAGAAGAAAAGATACCGGGTCCATCTCCACCTCTGTCACCAAAGCCTTCTCTATTTCACCTACCACAGTGCTCAAGTATGGCCTCAGCCTGTGGCAGGACCAGAGGCAATGAATAAGCGTGCTCATGCTCACTTTACATTTAAGACACATTGGAGATGCTCCCGCTTTCAATGTAGCGAGGCGGTCTGGGGCTAAATGGACCCTGCGGAGAATCTTCAATTGCAGGGCGTGGGTCCTGTGCCAAATCGAGATCCTTCTTGCATTTTCCCAGATATCCTCCCATATTTCAGAAGAAATCTCAACATCTAACTGCCTCTCCCCAACCTTACAGAGCCATTTGGTTTCATCCAAGGGACACTCTCCCAATAGATGATAAGCGTTGTTAACAGAAAATGTACCCTCAGCATTCAACACCCTCTTCTCCATGTCAGACCTTTAAGGATCAGTAAGAAGTATGGTACCTTTCTGTATAGAGTTTCTAATTTGAAAGAAACAAAGAGGTCCCTGCTGTGCAATTCATATTTCCAAGTCAGCTGGTCAAAAGATATCAGTATGCCCCCTTTGAATAAATCACCCAGGCAAGACAAGCCCCTAGCTGCCCATAGTTTAAACCCAGAGTCCATCATCCCTGGCTGAAAGCCTGCATACTGACTATGGATGTTAAAAATGATGTTTTGGCAATATTGCCCTCACCCTGATGCATTGCCTTCCATGCCTTGACAGTATTGATGACTATTGGGCTATGGCAATATTCCTTAAACAGTTTTCATTTTGTCCAAGGACAGCAAGTTAATAAAGAGGCATCGTGCCTGAGATGCTTCGATGTCCAAAATGAGTGAGGGTCTCTCCAGGCCCAATCATTCACCTAAGACAGCAACAAGCTTGACTAATAGCTTTTGATATCTGGGAGGCCCACTCCTCCCAGTCTGTAAGGTAACTGCAATTTAGTCAATTTTATTAGAGGCCGCTGACCAGCTGTTCAGCCTTTAAATTTTGCTTAGAAAAAAGCAGAGGAAGCATTCGCATAGGATACAACAGGTGGAGGAAAATGTTCATCTTAACGAGGGCTATCCAGCCTCAGCATGAGATCGGAAGCACCTCCCATCTACGAAAATCCTGCTTGATTCTGTTGAATAAATGGGCAAAATTGGCTTCAAATATCTGATCAAAAACAGGAGTAATAAATATACCTATGTAGAGAAAGCCATCCTGTGACCATCGAAAGGGGAACCAAGATCTGCCCTCAAGATCAGGCACTCTTGGGACACCACCCATGGGCATGGCCTCTGACTTTGCAAAATTGATTTTATAACCCAAGAAGCCACCAAATAGATTGCTGCATTGTATCAGGTATGGCACTGAGACTGTTGGGTTTGATAAGAAGACAAGAACACCATCCGCATATTGTGCGATCTTATGTGACTTCATCCCCACTTATGGAATGGTTATACTGGGATCCTAGTGCATTGCCTCTGCCAGTGGTTCGATCACCAGTGTGAAAAGCAATGGTGATAAGGGACAACCCTGTCGACTGCCCCTACAGAAATTAAAATTGCTTGACCGTTTACCATTGGTGAAGACTGCAGCAAGAGGTTCATTATACAAAACCTCCACACACTTGATGATAGTCTCTCCCAGGCCAAACTGCTTCAAAGTATGAAAAAGATATGGCCACCCGACCCTGTCAAATGCCTTTTCTGTATCTACGGAGATCACCAAACCCATGTAACAATCGCTGTTGACATACTTGGATCATGTTAAGTAATCTCCTGACATTATCCGTTGATCTGTTACCTTTTATGAACCCCGTCTGGTCCTCCTTAATGATGGAGGGCAGGACAATTTCTAGCCATTATGCCAGAGTATTGGATAGGATTTTAAAGTCAATATTCAGGAGTGAAATGGATCTATAGGAAGCACAGTCCTCCAGGGTCTTCCCTTTTTTAAGAATGAGAGAGATATTCGCTTCTCTTAGAGATGGTGGGAGGAGGCCACGACTTTGTGAGTCATTAAACATACTAAGCATTGGCCCTAACAATATACTTCTAAATTCCTTATAGAGCTCACTGGGGAGCCCATTAGGACCCGGCGCATTTCCATTCTGGAGCTGCCTCACAACCTCCTGCACCCCTTGCTCTGACAATAGGGCATTGAGGAGAGACTCTTGTTCAGGGGTCACTACCGAAAGGTCCAAATTCTTAAAACAAAAACTCCATCCTAACCCACCCACTTTCACAGATTACTATAATTCAGAGTAAAATGTCTAGAATGCTGCATTAATCCTTTTAGAATCGTAAGTCAAATTTCCACTGTCCTCTCTGATGGAGCAAATGGCTTGGGGAACACTCTTTTTCCTAGCAAGCTGTGCTGGGTATTTGCCCAGCTTATCCTTTTACTCAAGCAGCCTTTGACTTGCAAACGTAAGCTCCCTCTTGACTATCCGTGTGAGCGTGTGTTCAGCATAGACCAAAGCGTCGTGATCCTCTGCAGTTTAACCAGCGAGGGCCTGTTCAGCTACTTTTCAGCTGCTCTCAGACACATCTCAAGCAAGCGTTGCTGCTCACCCATCTCTCACTTCTTACTGGCTGAATAGGAAATAACCACCCCCCCCCCCCCCCCCCGCCCCCCCCCCCCAACACAGGCTTTAGCTGTTTCCCAGAGAATGGATGACCTAATGACCAAGCCTGAATTAATATCTAAAAAAGCCCTGAACTCAATAGAAAAGAATGCAATAAACTTGCTATCCTTGAGGATGAAGGGGTCCAGTCACCACTGCCTCGAGCCTACCACAGTATCCTTACTCTTAACCAAGAAATGCACTGGGGCGTGATCGGAAATAGCGATACTGCCAATTGTACATGACGCCACCAAGCCCAGATGTTTTGCAGGGGTCAGATAAAATTCAATCCTGGTATTGCATTTATGTGGGTTTGAAAAGAACGTGAAGTCTCTGCCAGTAGGGTGAAGGTGCCTCCAAATATCTAAAACCCCAATTCAGCACACAAATCCCTTAATTATTTAGATTGCAAAGAAGATATCAGTGGGCCTTTGGGCAATCTGTCTACCATGGCTTCTGTGAGGCAACTGAAATCCCCTCCTAGAGAATGTACAGCACATAAACAAACCCTTTCGGACCAACTTGTCCATGCCAACTAGATATCCCAACCCAATCTAGTCCCACCTACCAGCACCCGGCCCACATCCCTCCAAACCCTTCCTATTCACATACACACCCAGCTGCCTTTTAAATGCTGCAATTGTACTAGCACCACTTCCTCTGCAGCTCATTCCATACCCCACTGCCCTCTGCGTGAAAAAGTTGCCCCTTAGGTCTCTTTTATATCTTTACCCTCTCACCCTAAACCTCTGCCATCTATTTCTGGACTCCCCCACCCCAGGGAAAAGACTGTCTATTTATCCTATCCATGCCCCTCATGATTTTATAAACCTGTATACAAGTCACCCCTCAGCCTCCGACTCTCCAGGGAAAACAGCCTCAGCCTATTCAACCTACAACAATAATTTGAGATACAAGGTTAACGAGTCTAAAAAGTGCGTCTGTCAAGAATTTAAGAGTGTGGGCCGAGGAACAGGAAACATTTAAGATCCTGTACTCTTCCCTGTTTCAAGGTTTTAAGGATTACAAATCACCCGTGTGCGTCTTTAATGCACTCTAACAACTTAAATAGGAGATTCTTTCAAACTAAAATAGCCATCTTTCTACTCCTCGTATTGAAAAATGAAAAATAAACCCAGTCATACCCATTCTATTGCAGCTTCAAATGTTTTACATGATCTAGTTGTGTTTTTTTGTAATAAGACAACATCCATCCTCTCCCTTTTAAGGCTGGAAAGTACCTTCTTCCTCTTGACAGGTGAATGACTCCTGTTAATATTCCAGGTGCACCACTTAAACACATCCTTAGTCATAACCTTCGATAGCACCACTTAGACTCAAGAGAGGAAGAACCCAAACTACAGATCGCTGAGCTTTAATGCAAAACCCAAAAACTACACAGACTAAAATAACCACAGCCAACAAATCTACAAAACTTACAAAACCTATGTACAGCAAAAGCAGAAAAGCAAAGAAATTGCCAAAGGCAGTGACTGGAGGAATTTACCCCCCATTCAAAAGGGGTACCTACACATCCTACAACCCTACAAACCACCCCAACTGCCCTTCCAACCCCTACCAACTAGGGGCACACCACATACACCGCCCATCCGGTAGAGAAGAAAAAAACCCAAGAGCAAGGTTAGTACAAGAGACGAATAAACTAAAAATAAATATGTCACCCATCCCTTAACGTATCTTATGAGATTAAAGGTAAATACTCTATCCACCCCGGACATCATTTCACACAACTTATTACCAGAAAGGAAAATCCACCAAGCCCTTTTTAAAGAAAAGCAAACCTGAACAGCTCTGTCCTCTATGCCTTTTCAGCCTTTCAACTTCAGTCATCGTGTCCACAAAGGTGAGTCAAACAAATGTTTGGATCCATTGTGATTGATCTGAAGCACCACTGGATGGATATCTTAAAGTATACTGGATCCCAAGCTCTCTCAATCTCCTCTTGAAGCAGTCGTAGGACTTCCTTTTCTGGACCACAGCTACTGAGAAGTCTTGAAGAACCACGAACCCTGGAGCCGCCACATACTAACGCCCTCGAATCCCCCTGGACTCCAGAGGCTTCCATGACCCTCTGCTTATCTTTATAATGATGGAACCTTACCGGGACAGGGTGTGAGTGCTAATCCACATCTGGCTTTCGTGTTGCGATCCAGTGGGCTCTTTCAATTGTTATTCTTCCCTTCTCCACCTCCAAACCAAGGAAATCTGGCAACCCTTTCTCGAAGACCTCCACTGGCCGCTCACCTTCCATCCCCTCCAGTACGCCAACAATGCACAGGTTCTTTCTTCTGCCCCTGTTTTGAGATCGTCTACCAGATCCAACAGATGATGGACCCATGTTTTCAGGGCTTCAATCCAGCTCTTGGAGGAGTCAGTCTCTGCCTCTACCACTGCAGCCCGACACCTGAGCTCATCAGTCCTTTTTCCCAAGTCTTGCAGCATAGCAGATACAGGAGCCAGCGTCTCTTCGATTTTTCCCTGGATCATCCAGGATCTGGTGAATAAGCAGGCCCACTGCTTCAGTGAGTTGGCCCCCGCCCCGGCCCCAGGTGAGCTTCCTCCTTTTTTCAGCATTCTCCAGCAGCAAGGACAAAGGTAAGTAGAGTTTTTCAGGTTTCTGACTCTTTTACTGTGTTTTTACTCACAATATGGGATCGGTTCTGGCTCTGTTGGATCGGTGAACCCAGCAAACACGATACTAACAGGATGCCGCCCTCTTGGATTCCCCCCCCCCCATTCAATTTGTTTAATATTTATACCCCAAAGCATCAGATCATTTCATTAGTTTTAATGTTACCAAAACTCGATTGGTATCTTGGGGCATAATTTAAATCGATTGGCCAAATTTGAATTTGTTTTTTCCTCATATCAACCCAGGTACTGCTAACTGCTGGACCAAATGTTACATTGTAAATTTTCCAGTACTTTGTGCGCCTCTCTAAGTCCTTGCTAGCTTTCAACTTTCTTAAAGGTACCCCTTATATCTTCATAACCTTGCTTCCCAAACCTGTGCCACATCAGAGATATTCACGTGATACCATTTTAAAACGTAAAAGCACTAATTGGGGCCTTGGTGAATCAATGCCTAATTAGTGTCATGGAACATAACCAGGAGATGGGAGCTACCTGCAAGGCACAAGCAGCCCTGATGCCTTAATAATAAGGCTGTACCTCAGAAGGTTTGCCTCACTAAAAGTGACAAATATCCAAAGGAAGGTAAAGTAGATGAACTGGTTTAAGATCCTCTAGTTCCTGAAATATTTTCAACATTAAACATTTCTTTTTAGCCTGCTTCAAATCCGACACTCATTTTTAATTTGAAACCTTGCTTCTTACCATTCTGTTAAGTTCTTCAAGGAACTTAATGAACAATTACTTGGAGGCAAGAAGGTTTCCTATTTCCCTCCTCTTAAAAATTGCCTTACATTCTGGAGGGAGCAGGATTCACTGCTACCCACTAGGAATGCAACTTTCAAATTGCATTGGCTACCATTCCCTCTCCCACAGGATGATTAGCTCAGTTTCTGTCTCCACTGAGAGATCTACCATGCATCCCTGGTATTTTTGGTTTTTATCTTAGATTTTCAGCATCTGTAGTATTTTCATATGTATTAAAATGCAGTACTTAAGACGTACACATTCTGTTTGGTATTTGTTTTACAAGTAGCATAATCTTGATTTCATGAAATCAATGTTTTACAAATGTCAGCACTTTTGGCCTTAAAACTGAGTGCAAAAATATAGCAAGTCTCCCCATGATCTTTAAATTCAGCAATAGATCACACCAAGCATTGTTGCTTAATGTAATGGAGTAAATAGAAGCACAAGCACTAACTTTAATTTCTCATTCGACCACTTAAAAAGTCCGCTTTCTGCAAAGGTTTTATTTTCTCAAAATGAACTCTGCATGTCTGTGAGAATGACATGAGATTCACTTCAAAATAATAAGACAGATGTATTCTCGTAATTAGATTGTTTTTTGCCTATGGGTTTATTAATTTTGAAAATGGCTCAGGCAGAAAGAGCCGGTTTTTCAAAATATTATACATATTTAACAAACTTTATAAATATTTTCTAATTGACCTGTTCAGTGATGTTGTTACATACCTCTGGAGCAGGTGGGACTTGAATCAGAGCCTCCTGGCTCAAGGTTAGGGACATAGAACACAGGATAGTTGTGATCCAAAAGGCGACCAGTCAGCCCATCGTGCCTGCTTTAACTCTTCAAACAAGCATCATTACCAAGTGCCAGTCTCCTGATTTCCCCCCATACCCTTGCACACTATTTCTAGCTAAATAATCATACAATGCCCTCTTGAATGACTCAATTGACACTACCACTGCACCCATAGGAGCCCCTCACAATAAGGCTTATGCTCTTAATCAAATTGGTTAGTAGGGAAATAAAGAAATATAAATCTTTTCTCTATCCAGCTTAATTACCGTATTGAGCTTGTGAAATCACTTGAAATAGTACAATAGCTTGGTGTACTTATACATAAGCATTCTTATACATAATGGACAATAGACTGGACTAAGGAAAATGGCAGTAAATAGGGTATATAGTTAATACAAAGAGGCAACATTGTGATAATGTTATTACAAATTCAGAGAACTGGACTAAGGCTCTGGTGACAGGGTATCTCAAGGATTTAAATTCAATTAATTAAACTTGCAATAAAAAAAGGTCTCAGTAATTATGAACATGAAACTACTGAATTGTCATAAAAATGCATCTGGCTCTGTCATCTGCACCTGATGGTAATGTCGCTGATACTTAACTGCCCTTTTAAATGGCCTATCAAGCCACTCAGCTGTATAAAAATGCAACAGAAAAGTGGAAGAAAAAATAAACTTACACAAAGAATCCAGATCAATTGAGGCACCAGAAGTGACAACAGCATACCCTGCAAAGTCTACCCTTCAAACATCCTCCTTACTAAAATCTGGAGATTTTAGCCAAAATTAAGGGAACTGTCCCACCATCAAGCACCATGACATAGTTATACTTATTCAATCATAACTTCAGACCAATGGCCCAGATTCCTCCATTAATACCCCTGGGTACATATGTGTTGTCACATGGACAGGATAGCCCCAGCAGGTGTGATGACATAATGTAGTACATGGAGATGACTCAGGTTGGACTGAACAGTTTGTTTCTGTGCTGTATGACTCTATGATTATATATTTGACTCTGGACACCAAAAAGCCTTGCATTATCTAGTCTGACAATGGCAAGGAAATTATCTGATGACTAAGAGAAGGAGTAGACAAGATTACCCCTCAAGCCTGTTTTTCAATCAATACTATGACTACTATTCACCTCTATGACTACTCTATTTCAATTTCCAACTGCTCTCCATTGCCACTGATACTCAGAGATTATAAATCAGGAAAGTGAGCATACTGTCGCCAAAGCAAATGCTGAAGGTGACACAAACCATCTACAGAAGAATATAGACAGGTTAAGCAAGTGAACAAAATATTGGCTAATGGAACATAATGTGAGATAATGTCTCAAACAGCCTTTGACTTGCAAATGTGAACTCCCTGTTGGCCATCCGTGTGAGCATGGAGTTCAGTGTAGACATGATCCTCTACAGTTTAACCAGCAAGGGCCTGTCAAAATATGACTTTTCAGCTACTTTCAGATGCATCCTTTGGGAGGAAGAATAGAGGACCTGTATTATTTAAAATACAGAACGACTACAAAAAACTAGAGCATAGCAGGATTTGAGAATCCTTGTGCATAAATCACAAAAAAACTAGCATACAGGTTCAGCAGGTAATAGGGAAGGCAATGCTGGCCTTTAGTTGAAAGGGATTGAGGTACAAAAATATGAAGGATATGCTAAAACTACACAAGGCACAAGTCAGACCATAGCTGGAAAACTGTTAACAGTTTTGAGCCCTTATCTAAGGAAAGATATACTATCAATGGAGGCAACCCAAGGAAGGTACACAAGGCTGATCTTGGATATGGAAGGTCTGTCTTATGAGTCTATACTCATTGGAATTTAAAAGAATGAGAGGTGGCCTGCTTGAAACATACAGGATTGTCACCCACAACAGAGATGAGGAATTTTTTCTCTTAAGAGTGTAATGTATCTGTGGAATTCTTTGCACTGAGGGCTTTCAAGGCTTGGTCATTAAGTGCATTCAATGTTGGTATAGATTTTCAATTACAGTCGTAACAAAATCTAGGATTATGGGGAAAAGGCCGGAAAGTGGAGGTCAGGATGACCGGATGATATGGTGGAGCAGGCTCAATGGGCTGAATATCCTACTTCTGCTCCTATATCGTATGGTCTAAAGACTGTAGGTGAAACATGTTGAAGGTGGAGCTTGTTTTTGCCAGGCATTCGACGATTTTATAGGGTGTTGTTCAAAAGGATACGCCTAAAGTAATGAAACTTCAGTATTGAGTCAAGGGGTGTATTACTGATGGTGTATATGGGATCTTGGGTTTTATGGCCAGAGCAAATTGGGTACAAGGTTTGTCTTTTTCAGACCTAGGAGGGTGAAGCTTTCTGAGGTTTAGGTAAGAAGCAGCTGGATGTTCTCTGGGTGTGCGTGTGTCAATTACACTATTATCAGAAAACAAGCTGGTGTAATAGTCAATGTCTGCATTTTGGATCAGAGAAAAATACATAGTGGGATCCCATAGAAGTCACTATTAAGACCATTGCTTGTTGTGGTCCATAGTAAAAGACCAAGACTTTGATGTATACAGCACAATTTCCAAAATTGCAGATGGCAAAACTTAAAGTGTAATGAACAGTGAATAGGATAGTATTGGACATAGAGGATTGGTGGAATAGGAAAATACGTGGCAGACAAAATTTAACGCAGAGAAGTGTGAAGTGATTTTTCTTTAGAAAAATTCATTCTTGTTTCCAGTTGGCACATTTAAATTATCCCAACAAATTTTGTATACAGTCCATTTTGATCTCAATAAAATGACTTCCAATCCAGTGACTTCTATTGTTTCATCGTGAGTATACTATATTATGAGCCCGTCTTCAGGAAATAGTGGATGTGCAGGTAAAACTTTGATGGATGTGGAAGGCTCCTTAAGGGCCTTGGATGGAGGTGTGAGCATGAACATGGAGGTCCTGGGCCTCCTTCACTGCCGCTCCCTCACCACCAGATGCCTAGAGGAAGAACGCCTCATCTTCCGCCTCAGAACACTTCAACCTCAGGGCATCAATGTGGACTTCACCAGTTTCCTCATTTCCCCTTCCCCCACCTCACCCTAGTTCCAAACTTCCAGCTCAGCACTGTCCCCATGACTTGTCCTACCTGCCTATCTTCTTTTCATCTATCCACTCCATCCTCCTCCTTGACCTATCACCTTCATCCCCTCCCCCACTCACCTATTGTACTCCATGCTACTTTCTCCCCACCCCCACCCTCCTCTAGCTTATCTCTCCACCCTTCAGGCTCTCTGCCTTTATTCCTGAAGGGCTTTTGCCCGAAATGTCTATTTTACTGCTCCTCGGATGCTGCCTGGACTGCTGGGCTCTTCCAGCACCACTAATCCAGAATCTGGTTTCCAGCATCTGCAGTCATTGATTTTTCTTAATTATATATGTGTCAGCCAATGTCTCGCATGCAGTCCAATACAACTTTAATTAATAAATTGTTATTTAGTTGTCTAGAATACAAGTATTTTATCAAAGCTTTTGGTCTTTCAGTTGTCAGGACAATTCATAAGGTATCAATTTAAAGGGAAATCAAACATTTATACTGTAGGACAATTGTGTGATGATTTGGATGGCAGGTAGACTCCAATTAGTGGAAGTGTGGCCATGAAGAATGCACAAGTTAACAATGATTGACAGTTAACTGCCAGGCTTGGTCTTAAATTTTAAACGTTGACTCAGATTGATCAAATCACCACCTTTAAAAGTGAACAAATGGCTGTTACTTATTTTGTTCAGTTGAAACAAGCACAATATGCGTACATGTTCTGTCTGCAAAAAATGAGGCCCTCTCTTTATGTAATTTCTGGTACACAGAAGTGCATCAGTTATTCCAGCCCAACAATACAGTCCCACATTGGTTTTCACCATAATTTCCTTGCACATTTGGAATTACCCAAAAAATGCTGTCCAATTGCAGAATCGTATTTAATATTGAGCACTTGCAAGTATGGGTTTATTGGCTATGACCAAACCTTTTCCAAAGGCAAAATACTGTGTATGCTGGAAATCTGAAACAAACAATTCTTTTAAAAAAAAGTCATACCTTCTTTGGAAACATTTTGAAACATTAACTCGGTTTCTCTCCCCACAAATGCTGCGACTGACTGGATTCCTCCAATGTTGTGTGTTATGGTCAGTGCCTTGCTTACTTGAAACAGCCAAGAGGATATGCTGTTTTACATAATTCACCAGACGTTGGGATATATAGTCTTTCCTGACATAACAGTGACACGGAAATTCAAATATCACAATACTTACTTGTGTAAAGGTAGAAGGCTGTTCTGGATTCACGACAGCATCCTGTTAGTAGCAAACACTACTCAAGTTCAAGAGTTGCAATACGAAACAACCAGCTCCGCCCTCTGCTCAAACATTTCAGATAGATTAGCCTGGACAGGTAAGGTACAGCTTGACATTTTGCAGAATCAAAATTGATGATCTTTGGGTTATACATGAATTTGCACAAAATACAGTGAGAAATGATCTGATTAGGATAGCTTTAATTTCAGCATCAAGCTTTTATTCAACAAATGGCATGGGCCAAAGTTGCCAAAAAGGCTGGTCTTGAAATGCATGCAATGGTACAAATCCCAATATGTTTATTGACTAGGTTTGTAGTATGAAATTGTTTCTCAAAGTTGCATATCTAATTTATCCAGATGTAGCATGTCTGCTAGAAAGGTCAAACTAAAAATCCAATGAAGTTCTATTAAAATCTAGATTACTTTCTTCCCTTTTACACAGATTAGTGGATTTTTTAAAATACAGTAATATTCCCTTCAGCCAGCACACTGCACTGACACATGACTTGCAAAGGAAATTGTCATTTTGCTCTTAACTTTTGAATTTCATGTAATTCACTGCATCAGGTTGAATGTAGCATATAATTTTGAAACTTGTTCATAAGTTTTGACTTTAGTTACTGCTATGTAATGCAATTAAATTTTCAAAATTTGACAAAGCTAATAGGCTAACAAACTCTCCACTTTTATATATAGGGCATGTACAAAGATAAGAAGTTTATTTAATGGTAACAACTGTCAGAATTTCCAGGATATCAATAATCCGAGTGACAGTATGGTACAGTTCCTTCTACACAATGCAGAAATCAGACACCATAAGCAAGCATTATAAATTTCAACACTTTCTTAACACCGTAAATATTTTTGCAATGTAAAATGTGCACACATCAGGATGTTTGAACACAGTTGTGATTCAACTTCAAATGATTGCAAAACAGGCTTTTGCATTTTCAAAGATAAGGTAAAAATCTGACATTTCTTTTATAGGTGACACACCTGGGCATGGCATCCCTACACTATCAATGTCACAGTTTCATAAAAAGTCAAATCAAGGCATTTTGTTGGCATTTGTAGTGCTCAACTCCACTGAATATTTAACAGAAGTTATATTTGTTAAGAGATTTGAGGAAAACTTGTGATTCAAACCATTTCATTTTAAATGTGTCAAAACGTTTTGAAAATTCCTGTACAATATGGTTACTTCAGAAGATTTGTGGACATGAACTAAGATAAAATGATGATAAGGAAGCAAAAACATTTACCTTTAATGAGGAGTCATGTTTGAAACTGTATTTTTGAGGTAATCTTTCAAAAACTCTAGGGTTCTTAAGCCTATATTCTAAGACATTTTAAACAATCCAAAATGATCAGATCTGTAGCTTTTACTCACTATGCTGCTGGTCTTGACATTGTTAGCGAATTCTTTTGTTTCTCATAAAACCTTGCTCACTTCTAAAGTTAGTGCCAATTCTTAATTTAAATTTTATTTTCCTATCCCCTACAATAGAAGCTTAAATATACACAGAATTAAAAAGCCAAAAATAAACTGGGAGAGACAGATTCAAATAGAAAGACTCATTAGTGAAGGGAATTTGTTTTATAAAATTAATCAAGGTATTTGCATCAAATTTAAGTTAAACAACTACAGTGAGACAAGAGGCTGTAGGTATCAACTCTTTTTTAGTTAAGTACAGGACTGATGTCAGAAATAGTTCCTCCCGCAGTGACCAATACATAGAATGGTCTCCTATGTAACAAAATGTAAAACTTTGTAGCAAGTTGAGAAACAGTTCCATATTCTGGTTGGAACCCACTGTTGTAAAAACTAATAAGTTAGGTGGATCCTTGCCTATATATACATTTTTGTGAAATTGTTTAAATATGAAAATGAGTTGACAATTAAATAAGGAACTTATAAATCAATCACATATTAAAGACACATATTACACATTTGCAAGTATCATTCCAAATAAAATAAATACTGAATAACTAATCCCAAATTTCAACCCTATTTTTATTGATTGTATGCAAAACCTGTAGAGGTTACATTCATACAAAATTTGTCTAAATGTATTTTTAAGCAAAATATTTGCAATTCAAATTGAAAACCAGAATACCAGCTAATCAGTTGAAGTTCCAAAATTTAGTGTACAAACATAAAAAAAAATTCTTACGAAGTTTCATTGAAAGAATGGAATCCATATTTTCTTGATCAATAACAAAAGTCATCTTTACAAGTCCCATTCAGCATGCTGTTAATGTACATTGCAGCTGAATGCACTTTCAGTCTCAAATCAGGAGTCATTAGGAAGTCCAAAGAGTTTAACTGTTCCAGCTTCCCGACTGCTGTCATACTTGCCATCTTTATCATCACAAGCAAAAGCTAAGAGTGGTCGTTTTGGATGCCATGCTACTGTGAAAGTAGGTGAGTCACACTGCACTTCCCATAATTTCTCACCTATGGAAAGAAAAATTACTTAAAGTAAGCAATAAAACAAAATGAAAGATTTTGAAATGAAACTATTTTCTATAATGCGAAATTACTGGTGGGAACAAGTCAAGTAATCCAGAGAATAATGTTTAGCCAACTATCTACTACAGGTAGACCAGCGACCATATACTAAATCATTGGACATGCAAGAAACCAATTCGGAATCTGTATACCAAAGGACATTCAAAACCGAATAACCTGTACAGATGAGAATCCTTCAATTCAACACCATCATACCACTACCAATGGCTAAATTCATTTCATAAAAGAAAAGCAACTAGTTGAAATTAAAAAGTAAAATACTCAATAATTATGGTTTTGGATATATAATACATTTGATTCCAATTAAGTGATCCAGCAGAAGCAAATTTCATTTATACAGCTAAGATTTATATCATCAGCCAAAACAAAGCTAAAAACAAGATGAAATTTAAAAATAAGTTGCAGAGGTATTTCTACAAAATCTTTATCCACACAGTACAATATGCTCTAAAGCCTATGATTTTAATATTTCCATTTTCAGGATTGCTCCATAAAGTTACTGCTGATCAAAAAGTTATCATGTATTAAATAAAAAGGACCATGATTCATCTACTAAACTTTGTACACTAATTCACATCCAATGCCAAAGGCCTAAAAGGTCAACACAAAACAACAAAGCTGAAGATTTTTAAACAATATCTAACTGAGGAGATTGAGGGCTACTAAGTTTACTGATTTATCTTATGATCAGCCAGATATAATTGAGATGATAGATAAAACATGATGATAAATCGCCTCAGGGAAATGTGAACTGAGAGGAAAGAAAAGTTTCTTATATGTAAGCTGACCAGGAGGTTTTCAATGACAACCTCAAACATTTACCTACCAAAAAGGCAATTGCTTCAGAAACAATACAAAATGAAAATACATGCCCTTCCATCTTGGCCAGAAATTAATGGTTAATTCAACAGTGAACCAGAGACAGAAAGATATAGGTTCGAAGGAGAAAAGAAGTAAAGGCTCACTAAGATTAAAAGAACTTCAGAAAGTACCAGCAAGTTAAAGAAGAGTTTGCAAGCCTTCAGTGCCAATCCAACAGATCTGCAGAAGCTGGTGTTTAAGTGTAGTAGATCCAAGACTAAGAGTTTAGTTAACAGAAATTAACTTAAGTTACCCAAGACGGAACACACAGATGAAGTTATACAAAATCACATACTTGCAAGATTAGTTTTGAGTGCTAAGACAAGAATACCAGGTTATAATCCAACAGGTTTATTTGGAACCACTAGCTTTCGGAGTGCCACTCCTTCATCAGTTGGTTGTGGAGAATAAGATCATGATCGCAGAATTTATAGCCAAAGGAGTCCAGTGTCATAGAGTCATAGAGGTGTACAGCATGAAAACAGGGCCTTCGGTCCAACCCGTCCATGCCGACCAGATATCCCAACCCAATCTAGTCCCACCTGCCAGCACCTGGCCCATATCCCTCCAAACCCTTCCTATTCATATACCCATCCAAATGCCCCTTAAATATTGCAATTGTACCAGCTTCCACCGCATTCTCTGGCAGCTCACACATCAAACAATTTTAGATTAAATCTTTCATCATTTAGAATAGGATATCCTGGTTTCCATTCTTTGATATGTAAATCGCTGAATTTCTTTAAAATTAAAAAGTAGTTCTTGGATTTACATATCAAAGAACAGAAACCAGCATATCCCATTCTAAAAGATGAAAGATCTGTGATCATGATCTTATGCGCCACAAACACCTGATGAAGGAGCAGCACTCCAAAAGCTAGTGCTTCCAAATAAACCTGTTGAACTATAACCTGGCGTTGTGTGATTTTTAATTTTGTCTACCCCAGTCCAAGGAGAAAGTGAGGACTGCAGATGCTGGAGTTCAGAGCCTAAAAATGTGACGCGGGAAAAGCTCAGGTCAGGCAGCATCCAAGGAGCAAGAGAATCGGCGTTTCGGGCATAAGCCTTTCTTCAGGAATGAGGAGCGTGTGCCAAGCAGGCTAAGAGAAGAGGTAGGGAGGAGGGGCGTTGGGAATACAATTGGCGGTAGGAGGTTAAGGTGAGGGTGATAGGCCGGAGAGGGGGTGGAGGCGTAGAGGTCGGGAAGAAGATTGCAGGTAAAGAAGGCGGTGCTGAGTCTGAGGGTCGGGACTGAGAAAAGGTGGGGGGAGGGGAAATGAGAAAGCTTGAGAAATCTGCATTCATCCCTTGTGGTTGAAGGGTTCCTAGGCTGAAGAGGAGGTGCTCTTCCTCCAGGCGTCGTGTTGCTATGGTCTGGCGATGGAGGCGGCCAAGGACCTGCATGTCTTTGGCGGAGTGGGAGGGGGAGTTAAAGTGTTCAGCCACGGGGCAGTTGAGTTGGTTGGTGCAGGTGTCCCAGAGGTGTTCGCTGAAACATTCTACAAGTAGGCAGCCTGTCTCCCCAATGTATAGGAGGCCATATCGGGTGCAACAGATGCAGTAAATGATGCGTGTGGAGATGCAGGTAAATTTCTGACGGATATAGAAGGATCTCTTGTGGGGGAAGTGAGGGGGGAGGTGTGGGCGCAAGTTTTGCATTTCTTGTGGTTGCAGGGGAAGGTGCTGGGAGTGGAGGTTGGGTTGTGGGGGGGGTGGATCTGACGAGGGAGTCATGGAGGGAGTGGTCTTTCCGGAACACCGATAGGGGTGGGGAGACAAATATATCCTTGGTGGTGGGGTCTGTTTGGAGGTGGCGGAAATGACGAAGTATGACACGATGTATCTGGAGGTTGGTGGGTGGTAGGTGAGGACCAGTGGGGTTCTGTCCTGGTGGAGTTTGGAGGGGCGGGGTTCAAGGGCAGAGGAGTGGGAAGTGGAAGAGATGTGGTGGAAGCATCATCAACCACGTCTGAGGGGAAATTGCGGTCTTTGGAGGAGGCCATCTGAGTTGTTCGGTATTGGAATTGGTCCTCCTGGGAGCAGATGCGGCGAAGGCGAAGGAATTGGGAATATGGGATGGCATTTTTACAGGGGGCAGGGTGGGAGGAAGTGTAATCTAGGTAGCTGTGGGAGTCAATCGGTTATAGTAAACGTCCGTGTTGAGTCGGTCGTCCGAGATAGAAATTGAGAAGTGTAGTAAGGGAAGAGAGGAGTCCGAGACGGTCCAGGTAAATTTGAGGTCGGGGTGGAAAGTGTTAGTAAAATGGATGAACTGTACCCCAGTCCAACACCGGTACCTCCAAGTTAAGACAAGAATGGAATATATTTTGCTTACACTGTAATCAAAAGCATTACATCAACTTGTCAAGCTGAAAGCATAAAATCTTGTCTCTTTGCCACAACTTACTTATGAGGTCCTCTTTCAGAGATTAGGCAATTACAATATTTACACTTACACATTTCATAGCCTGGCTTTAGACTTTCACCCAAGCAAGGAAATAAAGTATTTTCCTTGTCTTAGAAGTAAGGATTCTACATAAGACAGGTTTATTGTATCAACTTAGTTGATAGTGGACTATGACAAAACAAAATCAAATACACATTAAAATGAGCAATTTCACTCAAAAGATCACAAAACGAAGACACAACAACATGGAAAAATATGTTGGAGTGGTTATTTCTAATTTTGTTGTACTTGGTTTAAGTCTTCTTCACATTAACAATCTAAAAAGTGGGTTATTTCTAAATATCAACCGTACATCAACATGAACACACCATCCTCATCAGACCACGTGTTATGTTTTTGCACCATAATAACAAAAACAGATCCTCTCGACCACAGATATATGCCTGCACACTGCCTAAATAATTAAAGCATTTCCCGTGGGGCTGTACAAGACCTCCAATGAACTAGACTGACCTGTAATCAGGGTTTAAGTTGATATTAAATTGAAAGTAACGTATCATCTATTTGTTGTGGAACCTGCATTAAGTATATGTGGTCTTACTGACAGAGTCATAGAGATGTAAGACATGTTTAGTGACTATGACCATCGGACACAAAACTATCCTTTACATGGACAATGCTATTCACAAAGGCAAAGGACACCTTGTATCAAAATTGAAATGTCTCAAATATAATCTTGCTTTTTCTGTGCTTAAATGAATTGGCAATGTTAAGACAAGAGCATAGGAAGTTTTGGTTTGCAAGGCATTCAGCCCATCATACATGCAGAAACTCTTCAAAAAAATACAATTTTATTGTCATTAACCCAAACTGAAACAATTAGTGAGCCATGCGATTAAAAGAAACTCTGATCTTGTAAGCTCTAAGTCAGTGGATGGGAATAGTGAAGAGAGGTCACAAAGAGAAAAACTGACCAAAAGGTAAGTAAAACCTTCACATAAGCATTGTTTTGCACAGGAGTACATGAAGTCGCTCAAAAGTGCAACCAAGATAATCTGACAGCCATTCTACATAAATGTTAGTTCAACTTGAAAGTTTAACACTGCTTATCTCCCAGATGCTCCCTGTCCTGTTAAACCAAAAAAAAACATGTATAGCAATACAGGAACCTCAATTATCCAGCATTTGTTTATCTGAATATCGGATTATCCAGCAAGATCGCAAGGTACTGATGCTCGGCTAAACTATGTTATCAGGCAGTCAATTAACCGAACAAAATACTGCCCGCCTGTGTCCTTAGGATAATCAAGATTTTTCTGTATAAGGAGGGTAAAATAGGAAGTATTTCATTCTCACCAAACCCAGGAATAACCATTACTCACCTATAGTCATAAAGAGGTACAGTACAGAAACAGACCCTTTGGTCCATGCCGACCAGATATCCTAAGTTAATCTCGCCCCATTTGCCAGCACTTGGCCCATATCCCTCTAAAAGCTCTTCCTATCCATATACCCATCTAAATGCCTTTGCAATGTTGCAATTGTACCAGCCTCCACCACTTCCTCTGGCAACTTATTCCATTCACGCACCACCCTCTGCATGAAAAAGTTGTTCCTTAGGTCACTTTTCAATTTTTCCCCCCGCACCCTAAATTTATGGTCTCTAGTTCCGGACATGCCCACACGAAGGAAAAGACCTTGTTTATTTGTCCTAGCGATGTTCCTCATAGATTTATAAACCTCTAAGGTCACCCCTCAGCCAATGACGCTACAGGGAAATTCTGCCCCAGCATATTCAGCCTCTCGTTATAGCTCAATCCTCCAACTCTGGCAACATCCTTGTAAACTCTTTATGAACTGTTTAAAGTTTCACAACAACCTTTGGAAAGGAGGGAAACCAAAACGGCACATAATATTCCAAATGTGGCCCAACCAATGACCTGTATAGCTGCAACATGACCTCCCAACCCTTCCACTTAATGCTCTGACCAATAAAGGAAAGTACACCAAACACCTTCTTCACTATCCTATCTACCTGCAACTCCACTTCCAACAAATTATGAACCTGCACTCCAAGGTTTCTTTGTTCAGCAACACTCCCCAGGACCTTACCAATAAGTGTGCAAGTCCTACCCTGATTTGACTTTCCAAAATGCAGCATGTCACATTTATCTAAATTAAACTCCATTTGCCACTTCTCAGCCCACTGGCCCATCTGATCAATATCCCATTATACTCTGAGGTAATCTTCTTCGCTGTCCACCAATTTTGGTATCATCGGCAAACTTACTAACTTTTCCTCCTAATTTCACATTCAGTTAATTTATATAAATGAAGAAAAGCAGTGGACCGAGTACCTGATCCTAGTGTCACACCACTGGTCACAGGCACCTAGTCTGAAACGCTACCCTCCACCACCACCCTCTTGTCTTCTAACTTCAAACAGTTCTGCATCCAAATGGCTAGTTCTCCCTGTACTCCATGTAATCTCACCTTGCTAACCAGTCTACCATGAGGAACCTTGTCAAAAGCTTTAATGAAGTCCATATAGATCATGTTCACCACTCTGCTCTCATTAATCCTTTGTTACTTCTTCAGAAAATTCAATCAAGTTAATAAGACATGATTTCCCATGCACAAAGCCATGCTGACCATCTTTGATCAGTCCTTGCTTTTCCAAATACATGTAAATCCTGTCCTTCAGGATTCCCTTTAATAACTTGCCCACTACTGATGTCAAGCTCACCAGACTACAGTTACCTGGTTTTTCTTTACCATCTTTCTTAAATAGTGGCATCACATTAGCCAACCTCCAGTCTTCCGGCACCTCACCTGTGACTATTGATGATACAAATATCTCAGCAACGGACCCAGTAATCACTTCTCTAGCTCTAGGGTACATCTGATCAGGTCCTGGAGATTTATCCATCTTTATGCGTTTTTAAGACATCCAGCACCTCCTCCACTGTAATATGGACATTTTTCAAGATGTCACCATCTATTCCCCCACTTTCTATATCTTCCATGTCCTTCTCCACAGTAAACACTGAAATACTCGTTTAGTATTCCCCTATCTCCTTTGCTTCCATACATAGGCTGCCTTACTGACCTTTGAGGGATTCTATTTTCTCCCTAGTTTACCCTTTTGTCCTTCATGTATTTATAAAATCCCTTTGGATTCTTCTTAACCCTATTTGTCAAAGCTATCTCATGTCCTTTTCTCCCCCTCCTGGTTCCTCTCTCATGTATACTCCTACTGCCTTGATACTCTTCTCGGGATTCACTCGATCTCTGCTGTCTGTACCTAACATATGCTTCCTTCTTTTTTCTTAACCAAACATACCAGCCTTGCCTTTCATCCTAACAGGAACACAACGTCTCTGGACTCTCGTTATCTCATTTTTCAAGGCTTCCCATTTTCTAGCCATCTCTTTACCTGCAAACATCCATCCCAAACAATTTTTGAAACTTGATGCCGAATTGGCCTTGCTTCAATTGAGAATTTTAACTTTTAGATCCAGCCTATCCTTTTCCACCACTATTTTAAAACTAATAGAATTATGGTCGCTGGCATATTTCCCAAGAGTAGGTCAAGTTTTGCACCTTACCTATTAGGTACATCAACGTACCGAATCAGAAAATGTTCTTGTAGACACAAACTAACACTATCGAGTCCCAGTCTATATTTGGATAGTTAAAATCCCCTACTATTACCACCTTATTTTTCTTACAGATAAATGAGATCTCCTTACAAATTTGTTTCCCAATTTTCCGCTGACTATTGGAGTGTCTATAGTACAGTCCCAATAAGGCGATCATCCCTTTCTTATTTCTCAGTTCCACCCAAATAACTTCCCTGGATGCATTCCCAGGAATATCCTAAGTGCAGCTGTAATGCTATCCCTTATCAAAACACCATTCCCCTTCCTCTCTTGACCTCCTTTCCATCCTTCCTATAGTCCGTGCATTACTTAGCAATGTTTCTGTAATACCTATACCAGTCCCATGTTCCTAACCATGCCCTGTGTTCATCTGCCTTCCCTGTTAGGCCCCTTGCATTGAAATAAATGCAGTTTAATTTATCAGTCCTACCTCATTCTCTGCTTGGTTCCTTCCTGTCCTGTTTTACTTGCTCCTTTTCGTAACTGTACCAGCCACAGACTGATCTTTCCTCACTATCTCCATGGATCCCACTCCCATCTGCTCTCCTATTCCTACCCTCACTACCTTGTGGCACCAGGAGTAATCTAGATATTATCACCCTAGAAGATCTCCTGTTTAAATTCATGCCTAACTTCCTGTATTCTCCCTTTAAAATCTCATCCTTTTTCCTTCCAATGTCGTTTGTTCCAATGTGTACAATGACCTCCTGCTGGCCCCTCTCTCCTGTGAGGATATTTTGCACCCTCTCTGAGATATTTTTAATCCTGGCACCAAGGAGGCAACACCATTCTGATTTCTCGCTGTCCACTACATAAACATCTATCAGTGCCTCTGAATAGAGAGTCCTCTATCATAATCCATCACTTGGAACCTGACGTAGCCCTCATTACATTAGAGCCAGTCTCGGTACCAGAAACTTGGCTGTTCGTGCTACATTCCCCTGAGAGTCCATCACTCCCTACATTTTCCAAAACAGCATACTTATTTGAGATGGGGATAGCCATAGGTGACTCCTACACTACCTGTCTTCCTCTCCTACCTTTCCTGGGGTAACCCATCTACTTGACTGTATCTGCAGCTTTTTCTCGCTTCCTATAACACACACCCTAGCTCCTGTAAACTCCTCATTACTGCTAACTGCTGCTCCAATCGATCCATGCAAACTGATAGGATGCGCAGTCAAACACACTTGCAGCAAACTTAATCATCAGTAACATGGAAACTCTCCCTAATCTTCCACATCCCCAGTAGAGCACATCACTCTACTAAAGGCCATCTTTGCACCTTAATCTACAGACACAGAAAATAACAGTCTTACTGCTCTAAAAAAAACACTGCTCCATGTTAACAATATATTTGTTTTATATTTTTAAATTTTAATCAAGACCGATCTCAATAAAACACAATCAAAAAGTACCCACTCTACTCATCTTGAAGAGGAAACTAAAATCTTATGTCCACCAATATTTCACTCCAATTCAATGAGTTGTATTAGAATTTTACTGTGAAAATGCCCTTAGAACCTATGTATGTGAAACAAATATTAACCAAAAAAGGTTTCCAAAGTTCTGCATTGCATCTAAATGAAAATACTCAAGTTTCTAAAAAGTAACATGTTTTGAGCAAAAGGAGTGACCGCTAATTAAAACTACATTTTCATACCAGTTTCTACTTCTGCGATGTCAATGAAGTGATCCTCTGAAGCAGATGCTAGCATTTTTCCATCATGGCTGAAGCTCAATGTTCTCACGGGCCAGTCAAGTCTGAAGAAAGCAGTGGAAAACAAAACGTGGACAAAATTTCATTACTGACACCAGCAAAAGTTCTCAACAGATCAGTTTCTGAAACATGAGGAGTAAAACTAAATTTGGGACAAAGCCTCTGCTTTCACTTCACTTGAAGAACAGTTATTTCATGTTTATGCTCATTTCATCCAATGTGCCCATTTATCATCTCATTGCAGAACTCAAAAGTTCATATCACTGAAATCATTTTTATACCCAATTCTAAATTTATACAGCATAAGTTTTCAGTTTCATACTCCACTTTTTGTAACAGGAATTTGAATTTCTTTTGACTTCATGAATTATAAATTAACTGAAACAAAATTAGAAATAAAAATCAATCTTAATTTAAATTTCAGCTAGATGTACCCAGAATAATGACTAAAATAATTTTAAGCAATCATAATAATAATTCTTCGTACAGTAAAGATACAAATGCATTGTGGAGTCATGTATATGCAAAGTCAATGGTGAATAATAGTAATGAGAAGTTTTATCACAGGTAACATAGTTCAAAATGTAGTTAACATTAAATCAGAAAATACTGTATTTATTTTCCATGCCCAGTATCTGGTCAATAGTCAAGAGTCTAAACATGCCAATGCATAATGCACATAATTCTTATTGGACACGCACCTGGAGAAGCATCTTACACAGACAAGTTCATCCACACTCCAAAGACTAACCAGAGCATCTGCACTCCCTGTGGCAAAGTATTTGCCTGTTGGATCAAACTTAATGCAGATGCAATTTGAAGGATGTGCATTGATTGATTGAATCGGTTTCAACTCTGGATAACTGCAATGTAAAAACAAATTCAAAGAAATTCACAGCAATTGCTCAGAAAAAAGCACAATTTTATAATTGATGGTTATTGCATAATGCTCACTACATGTAGTTAAGCACAACGAGATCATCCACTGGGGCAATAAACAGTAGCATTCATCATTTTTATAGGTACAATGGACAAATATTTGAAATTACACAAAGCTATTATTTGAGTTTATAATACTGAATGTACAGTTTTGTAGAAAGACAATGCATATTCTGTATCTTGTTCTTTAACTTTAAGTGACTTTCTCTGACCAACACTGACAAAAGGAAAGTCCACATTATTCCCTTAATCGCAACCCTAGCCTGGACAATTCTCTTACTTTTGGGATTTTTTTCATTGCCATAGAGTAGAAATTGGTATGTGAAGAATATAAATTACAGAGTTTTGAAATATCACTTAGCCTGACCACAAAGTAATTGGATATTCTTTCAAAACCACAATTTCCCAAGTAGAAAACTTTGTATCAAACATGATTCCAGAAGAAATTGGAATTTTTGGTCTGTATTTATGATGGGCTAAACCTGCTTAACTTTTGTACTTTATAAACCAGAAAAAGTAGCAATGAAAAAAAATTTGGAATTTCTTGCATATTTACTCAGCCAGACAGCAGAAAGTTAGCCAGCAAGCAAGAAATAATTCAAGATTTGTAATTTTTTAAAATAAAACTAGTCAAAAATCCAACCAAAGCCAATTTTAATTTTTTGTTTATCTAGTCAAAAGATTCCTGATGAAGGGCTCTGGCCCGAAACGTCGAATTTCCTGTTCCTTGGATGCTGCCTAACCTGCTGTGCTTTAACCAGCAACACATTTTCAGCTCTGATCTCCAGCATCTGCAGACCTCACTTTTTACTCAAAAATACAACCAAAGGCAATAAAAGTACAACATTTACAATTGTTTTGATTAGATGATTAGATTAGATTCTCTAGTGTGGAAACAGGCCCTTCGGCCCAACAAGTCCACACCGACCCTCCGAAAAGCACACCAAGACCCTTTCCCCTACGTTCACCCCTGACTAATGCACCCAACACTACTGGTAACTTAACATGGCCAATTCACCTAACCTGCACATCGTTGGATTGTGGGAGGAAATGCGAGTACCTGGAGGAAACCCACGCAGACACAGGGAGAATTTGCAAAATCCACACAGACAGTTGCCCGAGGCTGGAACCCAGGTCCCTGGCACTGTGAGGCAGCAGTGCTAACCACTGAGCCACCATGCCACCCTAATCTTGACTACAAAAAAAAACAATGTGCACACCATTAGGCAACACTGAAATGAAGTCTCTCAACGAAAGGCAAAGTTTTTTTTAAATTAGCTGAAAATAGGATTTCCCAATTTCTCAAATTCATTAAAACTAAAAAGATATACTTGGGCATTATAAGAAATGCTTCACATCTTTAAGTAACTTCTTATTGCAATAATGCTATACAAAGTTAATTATACATTTATCTTTGTTAAACCATCTTTAAGAAATTCAACAAAGTTCAAAATATATACTACCTGAGTAAGTTGATGCAACCATTGCCATTGGTTAAAAAAAACATATCATTATCATTGTTCCAGGAGATCTCATTCACTTCAAACTTAAATTGTTCTTCAGCCTTTGATCGGTGTGATTTTGCATCAATGAAAGTCACTACATCATCTTTATTTCCCACAGCAATTGTTTGGCCATCAGGGCTCCAACAGATGTTAATGTTCTCACCTAAAAATAAATGAATAACCAGTTCTGTTTCAAGATAAAAAAAAATGCACCCATTGCACTTTTACATTATTATAACAAAGTAAATGGGTATGGTAGAATAGTGACAATGCTGTTGGATTGGCATCCAGGAACCTGCAACAATTATTCAGATTTAAGCATTCAAACCTCACTTACAGTTGGACATTTTAAATGCAATTAAAATGATACACCTGGGCTGCTGTAGTTCAAGAAGGCAGCTCACCACCACCTTTTCAAGGGCAACTAGGGGCAGACAGTAAGTGCCAGCCCAGCCTATGAAACCCATGTTCCACAAGTGAATAAAAGAAATCAAAAGGTTTTTGTCAGTAATAGTAACCATAAAATTACTGGACTGCCAGAACAATTAGCTCATTAGTGTACAAAAAGAAACCAGGTATTCACATCAAATCTAACATGTTTGCGACTCGTGACACACACAGCAATTTGACAGCCTTTATCGTTCTTCGAAATGGACTAACAAGACAATTAATTGCATCACTACAATTGAACTGCAGCAGTTCAATAACACAGGTCTCTAACTTTTCAGTGGCAATTGAGGTTAAGTAATAAATACTGGCATTGCCAAGGGCATTGAATCACTTAAATAAGAAATTGAAGTATCCCTAATATTACCTGAAGCAAATTTGTACTCTAAATATTTGTCACCAAAAATAAAAGAGAAAAAAACTTGCATCATATAATATTTTCCAAAATAATTAATTGTCCCAAAAGACTTCACAGAGCTTTTGTCAAGCAAAGTTTGATAGATCCACAATTGATGGTTATAAAAGGCAAGCAAAAGTTTGGTCAAAGAGATAGATTTTAAAGCTGAAAGGAGGAGACATTAACATAGAGAAGCAATAGAAAAGCTTTCTAAAACACTAGGCTTTGGCAACTTAAGGCACAGACCATAACAATAGAGCAGTTAAAATAATCAATGTCACGGATGTGCTAGAAGCCAGGATTGAAGGACTGCAGAAACCTTGCAAGATTGTAGGGCTGAAAAGGGAAGAGGTATTTGTAAAGAATTTTAAAGTTACTCATCAGTAAAACTGATCCTATCCTCCACCTGATTTACGTATGATGTTCAAGCAGCTTGACTCCATCAGAACCAAGCTGCCCAATTGACTGACATGACTACTATAAAAATTAACTTCCCTGTACCACAAAAGCACAGTAGCAGTAACAAGTACAATTTACAAGACAAATTGAAGAAATTCACCAAGGCTCCTTAGATAGTACCTGGTCTGGAAATAATATACCAAGAAATGGTAGTGTGCATGTAGAGAACAATTGATGTGCAAACTCTGGTGACAAAAATTCTGAATATAAAACATTGCAACTACTTATACTGGAAACATCATTTTCATAGTGTAGTCAGTTTTGTCATTCGTAACCCTCCATTACATGAACCAAATTTCCAAAACATTAATATGTTACAGTATCCAGAAAATTCCTAAATGACATACCTTTCGTGTTCACAGTAGCAACACACTTTGCAGTTCGGACATCCCAGATCCGAACAGTTTTATCACCAGAGGCAGTTACAAAGAGATCTGCATTGGTGGGGTGCCAACAGAGTTGATCCACACTGTCACCATGACCACGATAGTTATTCTCCTTAACCTGAAATATGCAAAAATATAACATACAAAAATAAGTGAACAGAATGAGAATTAAAAATATTGCAGCTGTATAGTCCACATTCTGTAAGGTATTGCTGTCTCAGATAATGTCTTCAGTTCTCAAAGGTAGATTATACTTCTTGGAAATCATGAGATGTTAAGAGCTTAATTTGCTCTGCTAACCTGCAAGAAATTGAACATCCCGATGGTAGGGTAGTATGTTTCTCTATTTGGCCGGTACAATGTAAAAGAATTTACATTAGTGTCTCCTATTATTCAGAGTAAAAGAACTTACATTATCATCTCCTATTCAGAATCAATAAGAACATTGCAATTAAAATTCTGACCATATCCTGTAGTTATAAAAATGACTTAAAACAGATCTTGCCATTAAGGGATGGTTTACATTACATTGTTTCTGGAGATGGTCAGGTCACTACATTGCGTCTATAGACAAAGAAATGGTTCATTTGTTCAGGGAGCTTCTCTTAACACTCTTTGTAATGTTTGTGAAGCATGTCAAGTGATCCTCCAAAGCTAGTACTTGCTTTTGGCTATTCACAGAAGTTGGCGTATTGCAGTTGCATCAAGTGTGTAAGAATCTCAAGAAAAAGAACCTAACAATCAGCATCACATTGCTTTGTCCCTTGTGATGACAGCAAGTATAGCTAAAATTTGTTGAAAACATAGAACACGTTCCCAACTCATTACATCGTAACTACATAGTAGTGGTTAGCAATGAACGTAATTTCACATCATGCCTCCATGTGAGCAAATGTCTGAACAAAACCAAACAAAATCTTGTTTCAAATAGCTGGCAGACCCACAGAAAATCCACAATTCATGAGAGATTTCACATGAGCTAATGTCATAATTCACAAAGGTGAAGATAAAAAATGTGAAAGTGTGAACCCAAAGTCAACAGGAGTTCAGTCTCTGGTATTCAATTTTAATTATAAGAGATTCCCAAAGTCTTAGAATCATAGAATCCCCACAGTGTGGAAAGAGACCATTCAGCCCATTGAGTGCACTCCAACCTCTGAAAAGCATCCCACCCTATCACCTTAAGCCCTCATTGACCATACCTAACCCACTTAGCCCACATATCTTTGGACTATGGTAGGAAACCAGAGCATCCAGCTGAACCCACATAAACACAGGAAGAATTGCACATTCCACACAGAGTCACTGAAGGCTGGAACCAAACCTGGATCCCTGACACTGAGAGGCAGAAGTGCCACTACTAAGCAACCCATACATCCAAAGACGTGCAAGTTAGATGGATTAGCCATGCTAAATTGGCCCGTAGTATCCATAGATATGCAGGCGAGATAGATCTGTCTTAGTAAACACAAGGTTATGGAGATAGGGTTGGGGTCGAGGTCTGAGTGGGATGTTCTTCATAAGTTTGGAAGAAATGCAATGGGTCGAATGGCCTTTTTCTGCAGTGCAGGGATGCGAAGAATTATGTTTCCTAACTAGTCATAATGGGGAGAGATACAGAATTCTGACCAGGCCGGAGGGGGAGTGAGGACGGGGAGAGAGGGTGTGTGCGTGTAGGGGCAGGGAGAGAGGGGGTGCATGTGGGGACGCAGGGAGAGTAGGGGTGAGTGTGGGGGTGGGGAGAGGAGGGTGCATGTGGGGACGAGGAAAGAGGGGGGTGCATGTCGGGAGAGGGGTGAGTGTGTTGAGGGGGGAGGGTGTGTATGTTGGGGGAGAGGAGTAGTATGGGGGAAGAGAAGTTGTGGGGAGGGAGGAAGGAAGGGTGTGTGTGGTTGGGGGCAGGGAGTGCAGCATATATTTAGAGGGAGGGTGTGTGTGTGTGTGTGTGTGTGTGTGTGTGTGTGTGTGTTGGGGGGGGGGGGGGGGGGGGGACTCTCTGTTCCATCTCGCCACTCACCAGCCGGTCTTTGTCCAGCACAAACACGCTGGCTGTCTTGTCGAAAGAGCCGGACGCGAGCCTGCGACCGTCGCAGCTCCAAGCCACCGAGTGCACCTTGGCTGTATGGGCCGAGAACTCCTTCGTGCGGCCGTTATTTTTGAAATGCTCCTGAGATTCCAGAAGGTAACTGGCGGCCGCCATCTTGCCGGTTCGGATCCTACCTCACAATCCGGGCCGAGGGGGGGAATGGAGGTGAAATTGAGAGGACGGTCACAGAAATCACTAGGTAACTGGAAGACCTCAGACACAACGATACCTGCACTGATATAAAATCAAGATGTCTGACCAAAGGTTTTTGAAAAATACAATAAGTTACCATTTTTGAACCTCACGTTCTAAGTCGATCACTGGATAGAAATGGTACAGTCATATCATTTGCTGCTGTCTTAAAGGGGTAATGTCCCTCACACTGCACCCACTAACTCACTATATGTACAGCTCTTTCACTAGAGACAGTTGTATACTTCTGACATTTTCACTTATAGAGATGTACAATCTGGAAACAGACCCTTCAGTCCAACTCGCCCATGCTGACCAGATATCCTAAATTAACCTATGATATGGAGTTACCAGTGTTGGACTGGAGTGGATAATGTTGAAAATCATACACACCAGGTTACAGTCCAACCAATTTGGAAGTACCAGTTTTCAGAGTGCATCTCCTTCATCAGGTAATTAGTGGGGCAGGATCATAAGACACAGAATTTATAGCAAAAGATCACAGTGTCATGCAATTAAAACGATATACAGAGGTCATGATTTGGAGATGCTGGTGTTGGACTGGGGTGTACAAAGTTAAAAATCACACAACACCAGGTTATAGTCCAACAGGTTTAATTGGAAGCACACTAGCTTTCGGAGCGTCGCTCCTTCATCAGGTGATAGTGGAGGGCTCAATCAGAATTTATAGCAAAAATTTACAGTGTGATGTAACTGAAATTATATATTGAAAAATTGACTTAACAGACAATCAATTTTTCAATGTACGACTTAACAGACAATCGATTTTTCAATGTATAATTTTTCAGTTACATCACACTGTAAATTTTTGCTAAAATTCTGTGTGTTAGGATTGAGCCCTCCACTATCACCTGATGAAGGAGCGACGCTCTGAAAGCTAGTGTGCTTCCAATTAAACCTGTTGGATAAAAACCTGGTGTTGTGTGATTTTTAATGACATACAGTGAAACCTCAATTATCCAAAGGACATGAGCAGGGAGAATTTCATTCGATCAATCAAATGCCAGATAATCGAATGCCAGATAGCCAAACATCAGGACCTTGCAATCTTGTTTGGATAATCCAAAATTTGGTCAATTGAATACCGGATATTTGAGGTTCCTCTGTATTGAATAAACCTAGAATGGGTTGCTGGTTTTGGTTCATTAATATGTAAATCCCAGAACTTTTTTAAGTCACAGTCTCAAGATAACTTAAGGTTTTATAAAAAAAAAGTGACATCTCAGTTCAGACAATGCATTAAGGGTGTGATGTTAGAGTCTGTATCCCAATCTTGAGTCAGACTGGTTCTATTTCCAAAGTAGGAATTTATAAAATGTTATATGGATTGACTGCCTGTAGATTGTGTGCTTTTTGAGCAAAAATAGAATGTATCTGCAAATACAATTCTGCAAATGCAAATTCACCCCACATTTGTGTGCATGCGTGTGTGTGTGTGCATGCTTGGTAGAGTGTATGTGTGAGTGTGACACAGTATAAGCCTGTGAGAGCATGTGTGCATGGGTGTAAGTGTTGAGGGGGTGTATGTGTGTGTCTCTGAGAGAAAGCATGTGTATGAGAGAGGGTCTGCGTGAGTATGTAAATATGTAAGTGTGTATGTGTGCTTGTGAGAGAATGTATAGTGTAGTGGGGTTACCTGTAGTGTGACATGAACCCAAAGATCCTGGTTGAGGCCATCCTCATGGGTACCGAACTTAGCTATCAGCCTCTGCTCGGCCACTCTGCATTGTTGCATATCCCGAAGTCTGCCTTGGAGGACGGTCACCCGAACATCTGAGACCGAACATCCCTGACTATTGAAGTGTTCCGCAACTGGGAGGGAACATCCCTGTCTGGCGATTGTTGCTCGGTATCCATTCATCTGTTGTCATAGCGCCTGCTGGTCTCGCCAATGTACAGGCTTATACTCCATTACACTCATGCACACACGCAAACATACACTCTCTCATGCGCACTCAGACTCTCATGCACACACTCACATGCACACACTCACACTCTCTCTCTTTTTCTCTCTCTCTCTCCCTCTCTCCACTCTCCCTCACATGCATACTGTTACAACATGGGTAAACCCTCCTGCTTAATTTAAAACAGCAACATAGAGAAGATTTATCCTGTCCAGTAATCTGTGAAAATCTGAGGGGCCAAGAACTATTTAAAGTAAAAATTAACAGCTTTATTTCATAAAGTATAACAAAGAATAATTAACTAACAACTGTTTACAACTCCTTCCTCTAACCTATCTTTTACTTTCCCTTCTATAATACTAGTCTGATAAAACCCCTGATTAAGATTTAATGAAAAATTCAAACTTTAAAACCAGTCAGCTGTCGAACTTTATTTTTGCAGATTTGCTGTCCAGGCCGGAGTCGATGTTTTTCTCTGTGCAAACTTCTTCTCCAGACAGGTACCTCTCAGACAGTTCTGACTAGCAGGCTACATCTGTTGGTCTTGTGGAAGTTCTCTTCCACAATTCTCCTCAATCTTACACTCCGAAGTTTCGGATTGTTTCATTGGTTTTTAATATTGTCAATATACTAAATTCAGACTTGATTGGAGGTTGGTATTTTGAGGCATAATTTAAACTAATCAGCCAAATTTGAATTTGCTTTTGGCTCCAGGCAACCAGCAATACTAACTGCTGGACCAAAAGGTTATATTACATCTTGTTCAGAACACTTGGTGCTGTCAGGTAGTTCTGCTAACTCCTTACTTTCTTAAAGGTACAGTACACTAACATCTTCATAGCAACACACACACACATAAGTCGATGGGGTGAATTTGCATTTGCAGAATTGTATTTGCAGATACATTCTGTTTTTGCTCAAAAAGCACACAACCTGCAGGCAGTCAATCCATATAACATTTTATAAATTTCTTCTTTGGAAATAGAACCAGTCTGACTCAAGATTGGGATACAGACAGACTCTACCTCAAACCTTTAATACATTGTCTGAGCTGAAATGTCACCTTTTTTTTATGAAATCTCAAGTTATCTCGAGAATGTGATTTAAAAGTAGTTCTAGGATTTACATATTAATGAAATAAAACCTGCAAACCATTCTAAAAGATGAAAGACTTCACAGCAATCTAGCTTTGTTCAATATATTGCTTTAATTGCATGACACTGTCTTCTTTTGCGATAAATTCTGTGTCTTATGATCCTGTCCCACTAGTTGCCTGATGAAGCAGCAGCACTCTGAAAGCTGGAACTTCCAAATAAACCTGTTGGACTATAATCTGGTATTGTGTGATTTTTAACTAAATTAATCTAGTCCCATTTGCCAGCATTTGGCCCATATCCCTCTAAACCCTTCCTATACATATACCCATACGGATGCTTTTTAAATGTTGTAATTGTACTTACCTCCTCTGGTAGCTCATGCCCTACCCTCTACATGAAAAAGTTGCTCCTCAAACCCCTTTTAAATCTTTCCCCTCTCACCTTCAACCTATACCCTCTAGCTTTGAACTACACTACCCTGTGAAAAACCTATCCATGCCTCTCATGATTTTATAAACCTCTATAAGAACACCCGTCAGCCTCCAATGCTCCAGGAAAGATCTAGGTGAGGGAAATAAACCATGGTTTTCAATTTTTGATCATTTACTAGGATCTCCTGCTGAAAGTACTCAAGTGTATACTATTTATGAGGGTTATAATATGTCTCAAATAGTGCAAATTTAGATTGAGTACTGGAGAATGTCTATAATTCATGGAACTCTATTCTTATGAAGGAAGGATCAAAGGAAGAGAAAGAAAGCAGGAAAAAGTAATGCTAAGATCAAAATAATAAAATAGAACCAATCTAGGTCACAAAGGTATGAGAAATTTAGGAACAAATAGCCTTTACTTGCAGACAAATGCTGCTGATTGTTAATTAACTATTTACAGGTTTCTCCAATGGAAACCAAAACAGTTAGAAAGAGAGGCATAGCCTCAACCACTGTTTTGACAGATCTGCTCCATTTAATAAATAAATACTCCTGTTACAAAATGGATTTTTTGTCCATAGCAAAATTGATGGAATGAACAAAATTTATTTTGTTTAATTAGAACAACAAAGTTAATAACAACAAAACATGTGCGTATATGTAGCTCTTTTAATATAGTAAATGGAGCCATAGCATTTTTAAAGATGACCTTCAGCCCTCATATCCATGCTGGTCACCAAATGTCCATGCATTCTGTAGAATTTTCCAGCACTTGGCCCTTGGCCCTGTATATAATGGTGTTTCAAGTTCTCATCAAAATAGTTCTTAAATGTCTTGAGAGTTTCTGCCTTTAACTTTTAGGCAGTGAGTTTAGATCTCCACAACCCTCTAGGTGATTGTTTTCCCTTCAAATCCCTCTCAACCTCCTGCTCTAAACCTACCCATTGGTTATTGATCCCTCTAATATGCAGAAAAGTGTCTCCCTATCTACTCTATGTCCTTCAGAACTTTATGTAAGTCCTTGGGCGACTGTCTGTGTGGAGTTTGCACATTCTCCCTGGGTTTCCTCTGGGTGCTCCAGTTTCCTTCCACAATCCAAAGATGTGCAGGTTCGGTGAACTGGCCATGCCAAATTGCCCATAGTTTTAGTTGCATTAGTCAGAGGGAAATGGGTCTGGGTGGGTTACTCTTCGGAGGATCGGTGTGGACTGGTTGGGCCGAAGGGCCTGTTTCCACACTAGGGAGTCTAAATTATTTTAAAAAGTCAGTTAGGACCCCTCAGCCTTTCATGTTCTAAGGAAAACAAGTCCAGCCAATCTAGAGTCTCTTCATACATGAATTGCTGTAACCCAGGCAACATCCTTGTGAATTTCTTCTGCATACTTTCTACAACATTCACATCCTTCTTATAATGCAGCAACCAGAACTGCACACAGACCTCCAACTGTGGCCTAACTAACATTATATACAGCTCTATCATAACCTTTTTTGCACTTGTATTCAACGCCTTAACTAATAAAAGCAAGCATCACATGTACTTTCTTAATCACCTTTCCTACTTGTCCTGCAGCCTTCAAGGATCCATGGATATACACACCAAGGTCTCTGTGATCCTCTATACTTCCTAGTGTCCTATCATTCAACCCTACCAAATGGCAGCATCTCACACTTTTCAGATTATCTCAAGGAGCATCTCAGTAATCCAAAAACACAAGTTTTGATTTTGAGCTATCCATGGAGAGAAAGACAAAAACTTGGTTAAAGTGGTAGGTTTTAAGAAATGTCTCAAAGTAGGAGAGCAAGGTAAAGAGTTTTATGGAGTTTTTGACAGTTCTGAATTCCAGAGCTTAGATCAATGCAATTGAGTCAATCAGAAAGACAGCAACAAAACTTTACAAGCAACTGTTATTTCCTGTGGTACTCCCTTGGAATTTTCTCTCCAATTGTTTGCTGATTTATCCATCAAGTTGACAACCAAGATTGTTAGAGCATTACTGAACTATGCAACATCTCCAAACATGGCTAAAGCAGACTGGGAATAGCAACTCCTGGGTAAATTTACAGTAGAGCAGTTGGAAGAGGGTAGTGGGAGCCAGGGGTGGGGGCTGATCAAATTGGAATTGTTAAGAGTACAGGCCCAATTTATTCTCTTTCGGGTGAAATATAGGAGCAACAAGTCCACAGGACCCTGGATGTTGAAAAATATTTAGTACTGGGTAAGAAGGAAAAGAGAGACTTTTAACAGGTGCAAAGGGAGCAAATGACCAAAGACATCATGGCCATCAGATCAGAAGTGTGGGGGGGAATCTTAAGAAAGCAATCAGGAAACCAAAGAAGAGGAATGAGAACACACTGGGAGTAAGAGTAGGAAGAATCCCAAGATGCTCTACAAGTATATTATGGGGAAGAGGATAACCAGGGAAAGGAGAAAGTGAGGTCTGCAGATGCTGGAGATCAGAGCTGAAAATGTGTTGTTGGAAAAGCGCAGCAGGTCAGGCAGCCTCCAAGGAACAAGAAATTCAACATTTCAGGCATAAGCCCTTCTTCAGGAATGAGCTGAAGAAGGGCTTATGCCCGAAACGTCGAATTTCCTGTTCCTTGGATGCTACCTAACCTGCTGTGCATAACCAGGGAAAGGTCAAGGTTCATTTTGGACCAAGGTGGCAATTTATATGTGGAAGCAGAACTTGAATGAGTTAAAAATGTTAAACAAGTTAAACGAGTACTACAAATCTTTCTTCGCTTTGGAATAGGAGAAGAGAAAGATGGGGAAGGAAAAGTTTAGTCACTTACCTATTTTTTTTCTTCCCTTTCTCTGGATTTGGAATGTAGCAATCTAGAGATTTCCTTCACCAACAGCAGTTAACCTGCAGAAATTGGTGGAAATTTAGGAGTTGGGAGGTCTGTGCAGGACATAGGTTTAGCAACTTTTGGAATACTGCATATAATTCTGGTCTCCATGCTATAGGAAAGATATTGTCAAACTTGAAATGGTTCAGAAATTATTTACAAGGATGTTGCCAGGGTTGGAGGGTTTGAGCTGTAGGCAGAGGCTGAATAGGCTGGGACTGTTTTTCCTGCAGCGTCAAATGCTCAGGAATGACCATGTAGAAATTTATAAAATCATGAGGGGTATGGTTAGGGTGAATAGTCAAAGGTAAAGAGTATGGTGCTGGAAAAGCACAGCAGGTCAGGCAGCATCTGAGGAGCAGGAGAATCGATGTTTCAGGCATAAGCCCGAGCCAAGGGATTTTCCCCAGAGTAGCAGAGTCAAAAACTGGAGGGCATAGGTTTAAGATGAGGGGGAAAACACTTAAAAGGGGCCCCTGAGGGGCAACATTTTTCAAGAAGAGGATGGTGCATGTATGGAATGAGTTAGAGGAAGTGGTGGAAGCTGGTACAATTGCAACATTTAAAAGGCATCTCAATGGGTATATGAATAGGAAGGGTTTATAGCGATATAGACCAAATGCTGGCAAATTGAACTAAATTAATTTAGGATATCTGGTCGGCATGGATGAGTTGGACAAATGGGTCTGTTTCCATTCTGTATGACTCTATGACAAAGAAGATGGAGGTACTGATTTTGGGAAAATGGTCCGTGATGTTCTTGAGCAGTTTGGCATAAGGAATGATGAGGCATTGGAGGTTTTGGAAATCTATAAAATGAAGAGATCCTCACACCCAGATGAACTGTATCCCAGGCTACTGTGGAAGACAAGGGAGGAAATTACAACAGCTCTGACCCAAATATTCATTCCTCTTTGGCCACAGTGGATGTGCCAGAGGACTAGAGTGATTCCACATTTTATGAAGATTTGTAGCGATAAACTAGGAAATCACAGACCAGTGATTCTCTCATTAATGGTACGGAAATTATCTGAAAAAGTTCTGAAAGAGAGAAATAATCTCCACTTCAAAAGGCAAGGATTGATCAGGGCTACTCAATATGACTTTGTCAGAGGAAGGTCATGTATTATGAAGGTGTGAGTGTACCTTTAAGAGAGTTAAAAGCAGCAGAACTATCCGACACAGCACAAAGTATTCTCAATAAGGCAACAATGTAACACTGGGTCAAACAACTCGATTAGTTCGTTGCCTGGAGACAAATAAAATCGAATTCAGCCAATCAGGATGTTGTCTGGGATAGAGCAATTTAGCCATGAAGAGAGACTGGACAAGCCCAGATTGCTTTCTTTAGAGCAGAGAAGGTTGAGAAGGAACCTAATAGACCTGTATAAGATTATGGCGAGCTTGGACAGGATAGTCAGAAAGCAGCTGTTCCCTGTAGCTAAAGAGTCAACAATAAGGGGACAAAATTTTAAGGGGCAAAGCAGGAGGTTTAGAGGGGATTTTATGAAAATATTTTTTCACCCAGAGAGTGATGGGAGTCTGGAATGCACTACCTGGAAGGGTAGTTGAGACGGGAAACCTTACAATCTTGAAAAAGTACTCGGTTGAGGATTTGATCTGCTAAAACATTCAAAGCTATGGGTCAAGTGCTGGAAAATGGGAGTAGTATAGATTTTGTAATTTTTGTCAGTGCAGACTCAATGGGCAAAAGGACCTCTTCTGTACTGAATTATTCTATGATCTGATGTATAACTACAGTTTTTTGAAACCTTTACACTACATTACCTGATCAATTTGTTCCATCACATTTTCAACATTTGCAAAATTTTACTTTTGTACTGAACATCAATTTTGCTCAAGAATTTGTTTCATTGTGCAGCTTTCCATATAAACCTGATCCAAAACAGTATGGGCACATTGCATATTTTGCTACCGCTTACTGCAGTCTGTTAAAGTTAGTATGCAATTGTGTTTAAATGTAATGTTCAACAAATTGCTAAACTTACTTATAGTGTGTTTTTTTTAATGATGCAATATGGCCACCAAGCAGATATCCTGGGAGCAGAGGGAAAGGCCTGCACTGGGAGTGGGGTTGGGGGCGGCTGGCACTGGGAGCCAGCTTCTGTTTCGCTTGGGAATGATGAAAAGTCTGTAGGAAAATCAGGAGGCCTTAGGGAAATGAGAGCAAGAGAGATGCTGTTGCTGTGCAGATAAAATAAACTCCTTTTATTCTCTTGTGCAGGCGACTTTATTTTGCATTCAGACAGTATGATCATTAGATAGACATCTGCTTCCCATTGATTGTGAATGACATCAGGTTTTTTTTGCAACATTCATGGTAAACTTAGCCAATTATTCATCCTTGCATCAGTACATTTCACATTTACTAAGTGCAACCACAGATACAATGCAGTTATTTTGTGTTTGGGGAAATGTTTTGGTCTTGTGGGCAGAGGTGTTAGCCATATAAATGCAAGATGTTTTCTGGTTTGTCAGATAACCTTAACAGTGGCATGCACATGTTTTCAAAATTTTCAGTACAATTTCTCTGAAATGTCACACTTCACAAAATGTTTTTAGCGGAAAGTTATTGTTGACTCTCTAAAGACTGCTGTTGTAGTTTTGAGATGCATATGTTCTGTATGGTATCAAACACAGTTGCATTTCTATTACATATTAAATATAGAAAATGTTGCGTCACAGAAGATGTTTCATAAAAGGAAATGAAGAGGAAAAATTTACAGAATTGGGGTGACAGTCAAGTGAATGGACTAGTTTAATATCTCATTAAAATAGGCACAATTGATAGAATCAAGATTAGAGTGGTGCTGGAAAAGCACAGCAGGTCAGACAGCATCTGAGGAGCAGGAAAACCAATGTTTCGGGCAAAAGCCCTTCATCAAGAAAGGCGTTGTGATTGATAAAATGTCCTCTTGAATGGCATCATTCTAAGAAATCAGGAATTGATCACAAATATTAGTACAATTGTAAAGTGAGGGAATGAAAAGTTGGTATGACGCCTCACCTAGGCCCAAATTTCCTCATTCCAAATCTCCATTTCTGCCTTATCCTTTTAAGAATGGCTGCCTAGTCAGCCATAGCACACCTGTGAGAAGGTTTTAAAAGAAGTCCCACACTATTGAAGAGGAAACACCTTTACTTGAGCATCACAGCTATCAGCTGAGATTCTTTCACTGTACATACATTAGGGGCTGTAAACATGAGTTGGCTGCTTTACATTCCCATCACGACCACTCTGTCAATGCCTGCAAGTCAACTAGTCAACCCCAACTTCTTTCATCCATGCTGATATGCATCACTCCAAGGCTAACTCAGCAGGCTCTACGCAGATCGAGAGGGTGCTGTAATAGCAAGTGTAGTCTCCCTTAGTGAATCATAGCAGCATTCCATGAACCATTTTAAAACACTGGAATAGACCTAGGACATGTAAGAATGGGCAGGCACTAAGACCTTACATAAAAATGAGTAGTTGATTTTTATGTATGTATATCTGAACGAAATTTTGGGTAAAGCTCTAATGTAGAGGTTTTTATTGGTGGCTTTCATTGTTGCATGACACTAAGGGAATGCTGAGTTAGGGAGCATCCATTTCTTGTTCAAAAAGGGAAGTTGAATAACTGAAAACTGAGCCTGATGATCGGCTATGACTCTTCATCTGGTTACAAAGCATTCTGGTCACTTCCTCCCATCCTCATCCTGTTCTTCCTCTTCCTCCCTTATTGCAAAGCTTCCCCTTTTCCCATTCTTCCTTGTTCCATTTCTTGGTCATAACCAAAAGGCCCTGCCATCACATATCTAGGTCAAAAATTCTTCTGTTCTTCCTAATTGTTGGCACCAGCTCTCAGAAAACAACTTCACGGCACTACAGAGATTTCCTAGACACCTTGCAATAACAGAGCTTCTTCACACTCACTTGTGAGCCAGGTGCCTGGCCTTTCAAGGCCTTTTTGCAGCTGAGAAGTTGGTGCTTGGTGAGTAACTTGCAAATTCATCAATTGGCCCCGTGTTGTACAAATTAGCACAATTAGCATTTTTGTTTGGTTTTTTTGAAGGTGCTTTTTGAATGAATGAATGAATTATTTATTTATTTACTTGTTTCTAGTGCCACGTGTATTTTATAATGAGAAAAACAGTAAAACAAAAGTGAAAAAATTTTCCACTGGTGTCATTTTGCATGTTGAAAAAGAATTATGTTAGGGTTTTTTCAATGATTTCTAAACCAGTATGTAAACATGCTAAATCCTGATTTAAAAAAATAGTTTTACGTTCTTCAGCTTTTACCAGGCTTGGGGCATTGATGAAACTGCATCAACTGTTCATCGATGACTGCACAAAGTTCAGCATCGTCCATGACTCCGCGGATACTGAAGATGTCCATATTGAAATGCAACAATATCTGGATAATGTTGGCTAACAAAGTGGCAAGTAACATTCGTTCCACTCAGATGTCAGTCAATGATCATTTCCAATAAGAGACAGATTAACCACTGACCTTTGACATTTCAAAGGCATTGCCATCACTGAAGCCCCCACTATCAACATCTTTGAGATTACTGTTGACCAGAAACTTAACTAGATTTGCCACATGAACAGAGTGGCCACAAGAGCAGGTCAGAGGCTAGAAATATTGCGGCAAGTAACTCACCTCCTGACTTCCCAGAGCCTGTCCATCATTTACAAGGCACAAGTTAAGAGTGTGATGGAATACTCCCCACTTGCCTAGACAGTTGCAGCTCCAAAAACACTCAAGAAGCTTGACACCATCCAGGACAAAGCAAGCCGACTTGATTGGCACCACATCCACAAGCCTTCATGCCTTCCAACACCGACACTCAGTAGCAGCAATGTGTACTTTCAACACAATGCTATGCATAAATTCATCAAAAATCCTTAAACAGCACCTTCCAAACCCATGACCACCTCCATCTAGAAGGACAAGGGTAGCACATTCATGGGTAAAAAATGAGGTCTGCAGATGCTGGAGATCACAGCTGAAAATGTGTTGCTGGTTAAAGCACAGCAGGTCAGGCAGCATCCAAGGAACAGGAAATTCGACGTTTTGGGCATAAGCCCTTCATCAGGAATGAGGAGAGTGTGCCAAGCAGGCTAAGATAAAAGGTAGGGAGGAGGGACTTGGGGGAGGGGCGATGGAGATGTGATAGGTGGAAGAAGGTCAAGGTAAGGGTGATAGGCCGGAGTGGGGTGGGGGCGGAGAGGTCAGGAAGAAGATTGCAGGTTAGGAGGGCGGTGCTGAGTTGAGGGAACCGACTGAGACAAGGTGGGGGGAGGGGAAATGAGGAAACTGGAGAAATCTGAGTTCATTCCTTGTGGTTGGAGGGTTCCCAGGCGGAAGATGAGGCGCTCCTCCTCCAGCCGTCGTGTTGTTATGTTTTGCCGGTGGAGGAGTCCAAGGACCTGCATGTCCTCCCCCCACCTTGTCTCAGTCGGTTCTCTCAACTCAGCACCGCCCTCCTAACCTGCAATCTTCTTCCTGACCTCTCCGCCCCCACCCCACTCCGGCCTATCACCCTCACCTTGACCTTCTTCCACCTATCACATCTCCATCGCCCCTCCCCCAAGTCCCTCCTCCCTACCTTTTATCTTAGCTGCTTGGCACACTCTCCTCATTCCTGATGAAGGGCTTATGCCCGAAACGTCGAATTTCCTATTCCTTGGATGTTGCCTAACCTGCTGTGCTTTAACCAGCAACACATTTTCAGCTAGCACATGCATGGGAACAACACCACCTGCAAGTTCCCCTCCAAGCCACTCACCATTCTGACTTGGAAACATATCAATGTTCTTTAACTGTTGCTGGGTCAAAATCCTGGAATACCCTCCCTAACAGCATTGTGGGTCTATCTACAGCACATGGACTGCAGTAGTTCAAGATGACAGTCACCACCACCTTTTCAAGGGGGCAACTAGAGAAGGGTAATAAAATGCTGACCAGCCAGCGATGCTCGTATCCCATGAGTGAATAAAAAAGTGCTCTTGTAATGCCAAGGTACACAAGGCTATGGGCCAAGTGCTAGAAACTGGGATTGGAATTGGAATAGTTATGTGAGTTGATTTTGACCAGTGCAGATGCAATGAGCTGAAAGACCTTTCTCTTTGCTGTAGATCTCTACTGTTCAAATGAACGCACTCTGCATCTCCCAGAGAGATACTCTTCTACGTATTAAAGACCCTTTGTTCTCTATATCACAACCCACAGAAGCATCTTGAAACTAGCTTCTTATTCTGTCATTGTGCTTTGTTTCTAAGCATTTTAAGATTTGGAGCCACTCCTCTTTAAAAATAATTAATGCACCTTTAAGTTCTTCAGAACCAAATAGTCTATCTCTTTACATCTGCATTATCTGATGACCTTTGATGTTTATTTCAGAACATTGCCCTTACTTAATGGTGTAAAGCAATTTTCTTGTATGCAACATTGCAATATATTTTTGTTTGAGTTACCTAATAATGATTTTTCGAAGCAACCTATCTCGCGCAAGTAACAATTCCCCCGCCTCTGCCGTATCTGCTCCCAAGAGGACCAGTTCCACCACAGAACACACCAGATGGCCTCCTTCTTTAGAGATCGCAATTACCCTTCTCGCATGGTTGAAGATACCCTCCAACATATCTCATCCACATCCCACATCTCCGCCCTCAAACCCCACCCCTCCAACCGTAACAAGGACAGAACGCCCTTGTCCGCACTTTCCACCCTACCAACCTTTGCATTAACCATTTCATCCGCCAACATTTCCGCCACCTCCAAATGGACCCCACCACCAGAGATATATTTCCTTCCCCACCCCTTTCCACTTTCCGCAAAGACCATTCCCTCGTGACTACCTGGTCAGGTCCATGCCCCCCAACAACCCACCCTCCCATCCTGACACCCTCCCCTACCACGGCAGGAATTGCAAAACCTGCGCCCACACCTCCCCCCACACCTCCATCCAAGGCCCCAAAGGAGCCTTTCACATCCATCAAAGTTTCACCTGTGCATCCACCAATGTCATTTATTGTATCCGTTGCTCCCGATGCGGTCTCCTCTACATTAGGGAGACTGGACACCTCCTCGCAGAGCGCTTCAGGGAACATCTCCAGGACACCTACACCAATCAACCCCACTGCCCTGTGGCCCACGATTTCAACTCCCCTTCCCACTCTGCCGAAGACATGCAGGTCCTGGGCATCCTCCACTGCGGCTCCCTCACCACCCAATGCCTGGAGGAAGAATACCTCATCTTCCGTCACGGAACACTTCAATCCCAGGGCATCAATGTGGACTTCACCAGTTTCCTCATTTCCCCTCCCCCCACCTTACCTCAGTTCTAACCTTCCAGCTCAGCACCGTCCACATGATCTGTCCTACCTGCCAATCTCCCTTCCCACCTATCTGCTCTACCCTCCCCTCTGACCTATCAATAGACAATAGGTGCAGGAGTAGGCCATTCTGCCCTTCGAGCCAGCTCCACCATTCATTATGATCATGGCTGATCATCCTCAATCAGTATCCTGTTCCTGCCTTATCTCCATAACCCTTGATTCCACTATCCTTGAGAGCTCTATCCAACTCTTTCTTAAACGAATCCAGAGACTGGGCCTCCACTGCCTCTGGGGCAGAGCATTCCACACAGCCACCACACGCTGTGGGTGAAAAAGTTTCTCCTCATCTCTGACCTAAATGGCCTAGCCCTTATTTTCAAGCTGTGTCCTCTGGTTCGGGACTCACCCATCAGCGGAAACATGTTTCCTGCCTCCAGAGTGTCCAATCCTTTAATAATCTTATACGTCTCAATCAGATCCTCTCTCAGTCTTCTAAACTCAAGGGTATACAAGCCCAGTCGCTCCAATCTTTCAACATAAGATGGTCCCGCCATTCCAGGAATTTACCTCGTGAACCTACGTTGCACTCCCTCAATAGCCAGAATGTCTTTCCTCAGATTTGGAGACCAGAACTGCGCACAATATTCCAGGTGCAGTCTCACCAGGGCCCTGTACAGCTGCAGAAGAACCTCTTTGCTTTTATGCTCAATCCCTCTTGTTATGAAGGCCAGCATGCTATTAGCTTGCTTCACTACCTGCTGTACCTGCATGCTTGCCTTCATTGACTGATGTACAAGAAAATTGTACAAGAAAACCCAGATCTCTTCGTACTGCCCCTTTATCCAACTTTATCTATTACCTGCATCCCCACCCCATTCACCTATTGCACTCTTTGCTATCTTCTCCCCAGCCCCACTCCCCTCCCCCATTTATCTCTCCACCCTGGAGGCTTCCTGCCCGTATTCCTGATGAAGGGCTTTTGCCCGAAACATCAATTTTCCTGCTCTTCGGATGCTGCCTGACCTGCTGTGCTTTTCCAGCACCACTCTGATCTAAACTCTGGTTTCCAGCATCTGCAGTCCTCACTTTTGCCTCGCACCAGTAACATACCTAGCACCAACCAATCATTTCCCGAGAGTGCACATTACTGGTGAAGAAAGCACCACCTGCCTACATCATGGGGAATTTGCATAATTAGAATCAATACCTTGTGAAGTGAACAGCATAAACAGAAAGGTATAAATAAAATATCAGAGGAACAGGAACAAACTGAACAAAATATTGTCTGCACTTTGAACACTCCAACCAGTTTATGTATTAAAAAATGTTTATCCAAGCAGTCATATCAATGAGGCAGAAAAAGGGGCACAGAATTTGTTTTGTGGTTCACTTCAATTTTATTAACAAAATATTCCTTATTAAAAACACCATGCCACCAGTTCCCATATTCCCACAATATACACTGTCTGCCTAGCTCTTTGCGTCAGAAAAAGGATATTATCTGCAACAGTCATGGGTTTGAGCTGGGCCGTTGGAATCTCCTTCTTCTCTTACATCAGGCTGACTGTCTTCCCCGAAGTTGAGTCTTGCAGATGTTATGACATGGCGGTGAACCCCTCTGCTAATTAAACCAAATAACCAAAAAAAACTTACCTCGCCTCATAATCTATTAAAATATGAATGACAGAGAACTCCTAAATGCCACTATTTAAAGAAAATAATATTCATTTATTTTTTAACTCTAAAAGTGAAAATTAAACAAAAACTATTCACAACTCTAAGCCCCAGTTCTCTTAACTCCTTATTATCTGTCTCCAACTCTATAACAAAATGTTGTTCCAATAAGACACATATTAAAATTCCATCAACTTAATTTCAAAACCACACAGTCTCTGTCTTCTTCTGTGTCTTCACTCCTCCAGCTACTGATCTCCCTGGGGCATCTTCTTTTTTTTTTACTGCAAGTATGTTTCACTTGAAAAAATATCTTTGATGGAGAGTCTTTTCTAATTTCTTTGAAAGCAATATGTTAAGATGGGCAATTAACTATTCAGCAGTTTCTTCTCTACAGTAGTTGCTCTCTGACCAATTTTCAAAATGTGCATATTTTATATTCTCCAACATCAGATTGTCTCATTGGTTCAATGTTGGCAAGACAGTAAATTCAAATACGATTGGGTTTTAGTATCCTGGGGCATAATTTAAACCAATTAGTTAAATTCAAATTGTTGTCAAAGCAGCAATCAAAACTCATGTATCCATTTCACAACCAAATGTTACATATTTTCAATTTTCCAGTACATTCTGGGACTGCCATCTAGTCATATATACAGGTGCTTGTGATCTCTCAGTTGAGAACAGTCTCTCTCTCTCTCTCTCTCTTAATGATGCAGCACACACCTTCAACTTCACAACACAGGTCAGGGCAGATATCCTCTTGAATCTTCTTTGGTTGACACAAAGTCTTCTTCCACAAGTCTTCACCAATGGTCTTCACTGAGGGGTTGCTTCCAGGTGTTTTATCATCGCTCTTTCAGAACCAGACTTTTCATAACGTTCTGAGGCCTTTGAGTAATGAGGTCATGAGCAGGCTTCAAATCATACAATGGGGATGTGCCAAAATCCTTCACTGTTGCCAGACAGTACGTATGAAATGCATGTCCTCAAGCACTGGCTGGAAATCAAGGTGCCTGAAAGTCTGATCGCTACTTCTCCAATATACAACTGTCAAGCTGGTTGTGACTGGATCCCCCGAACCTTTGTGACCTCTTTGAACCTGGTTTCAACTGTTCTCTGTAACTGATAGCTGCTATTCAATTTAGTTTGGCCAGTTTTCTGTCAGGTCTATGGGTCAAATTAGAATTGCCAGGTTTGGGCCCATGGTCCCTTGACTACAATAAGTTTGAGCTGAGGCATTCTCCATTGTACTGTCACAACTTCTTGAAGTTTTTCCAATGAGAGGAGCTCAGCAATAAACAGTAGAGTTTCACATAGTTTCCTGAGAACGATAAGGTTGATATTGCTTGGTTTTCTGCAGAATTACAATTCTAAAATATCTACTCCAATGATAAATGGTTCAAAAACCTGCTATCAACCTATAAATCCAGTGTTACATAACAACAGGTAAGTGTGTCTAACTCAAAAACACAATGTTGCTGAGATAAATGGATACAAATGTATCCTGAATTGTATCTATTTCTCTTCCTCTCCCAGTGTAAGAACTACTAAGGAAATAGCCAAAGGAATTGCCAAGCCAAACATCTGCTCTCTCTGTGTGATATAGGAGCTGTCAGAAAGATTATCACAGAGAACATTTGAAGTTTATTGGTCTTGCAGTAAAATTAGAAAACTATACCACCAGCAGTAAATTATTTATGACAAATTTAAAGCATAAAGCAAAAGAAAAAGACAAAGAAATAGTTACAACACCGAATAATCAAAACATCTTGGAGAAGGGAATTCCCAATAGCCAGATCAGCAAATCCCAGCAGTGCTTGTACTTTGTGAGCACCCGTGGGAATTGCAGTTAGTGAGCAGATGGAAAGGAATATTTGGAACTTTTATTTGCAAAGAATTTAATTTATATAACTGTGATGAGGCTCTTGAACTTCATGTAAAGAAAATTTTAAAATCCTATTCAATTTGGTATTCTATAGATGTGCACTCCAGCCTAATTATCAAAATCATTGAAACTTGATCCAAATGATTGTGAGGTGAACTGAAGCTGAGTCAACCATGTAGTCTACTTATTGAAATACATTTAAGTTGTGCTAAATTTGTAATTAATTTATCCTTTATCTGAAGCACAAGCGTGTTTTATAGCTTGTTTTGTGTTCAGAGGGGAACTGTGATCTAATGCCTTGAAAAGTAAAACCTCTCTCATCATGGTTCACTACATCCTGAGCAAATAAACATCCAAATTTAGTTAATCATGTGACTAAGTACACATTTTCTTTCATTTATGATGCTAGCTGAAAGACGAAGTTAATGTGCTTGTTACAGGAAGTGGTAACGGTAGCAATGATGAATTTAGACTGTGCTATCTTTCATTGCTGCAGATCTGCATCACGTCTGAACTGCGAGGTTGGACTCCGAGCATTGTGGCACTTGTCATCAAGCTCCAGTACTAAGGTAACATTTCAAAATTATATTCATAAGCTTTAAGAGACTTAACTATGTTCATTTTATTAGCAAAATACTGTTTATTAACTTATGTCACAATGAGATACTTGTTGAGGCGGAATCACTGTTTATTGAAATGTATGTTTCAAGAAATGCATGTGCAGATTCAAAACAATGTCATCATTGGAAATACTGACTAAACTGAAAGCTAAAATGCCGCAAGCATTAATGCAAATATACAGATTCAGAGAACATGATATACACCTGCCCTTTCCAATATTGTTTTGCTTTGCCTAATCTATCAGGTGACAAGTTTTGTTTTAGCTTTAGTTTTCAAAAATTCTGCTATCAGATACTTTAAATTGTTGAGTTAAACTGTCTTCCTCTATGGACAGGTTTGTAAACATGCACATAACAGAAATATGTAATTTAGTTACAACTTTCCAACTTTACAAACTAGACAAATTATTGTCTCCTTCTTTGAACAGATTATTGTCTTATAGATTTCAGAGTTTGCTGATTTGCAAACTGTCTTTTATTTAACACTTCACTATTATCTTTATTGCCATTAAGCAACACTCAAGCCTTCTCCACAGATTGGGGCAATGTTTACTGAAAGGGCTACACAAGAGCAAGTTATCTTCCTTTATAAATTTTACTTTGTCACTTTGGAACCAAACAATGCAGGAAAGGGAAACAAGATTTTAGTTACAGCATTAAATGTTAGGTTGAGCATCAGCTAGTTTCCTTGATTTGTACAAAGGACAAAGCTTTTTGATTTTAACTGGTAGATAACAAATCTCTAAAATGTTGAAAACATCAGGGACATTAGCTACAGTATTAGATCTGGTCTCAGATCCAGTATCCTCTTATAGCGTATTAGAGTCATATACCTTTCAGTCTAACTCAACCACACCGACCAGTTTTCCCAAGCTAAAATAGTCCCATTTGCCTGTTTTTGGCCCATATTCCTCTAAACCTTTCCTATGCATGTAGCTTTCCAAATGTCTTTTAAATGTTGTAACTGTATCTGTATCTGCCACTTCCAGTGGCAGCTCATTCCATACATGCATTACCGTCTGTGTGAAAAAGTCACCCCTCAGGTTTCTGAGTTCTTCAAGGTCGTGTCCTCGGCCCAACCACCTTCAGCTGCTTCATCAATGACCTTCCTTCTGTCATAAGGTTAGAAATGGGGATGTTTGCCAATGATTGCACAATGTTCAATTCCTCAGATACTGAAGCAGTTTGTGTCCGAAGGCAACATGGTCTAGACAATATCCAGGCATAGGCTGACAAGTGGCAAGTAACATTTGCCCCATGCAAATGCCAGGCTATGACCACCACCAATAAAAGACAATGTAACCACTATCCCTTTGCATTCAATAATATTACTATCACCGACTACCCAGCTGGGGGTTATCATTGACCAGAAACTCAAATGCATCCAATACATAAACACAGTGGCTACAAGAGCAGGTCAGAATCTAAGAATACTGCAGCAAGTAACTCATTTCCTGTCCATCATCTTCAAGGCACAAGTCAGGAGTGTGATGGAATGCTCTCTACTTGCTTGATGGGTGCAGCCCCATCAACACTCAAGAAGCTTGACACTATTCAGGACAAAGCAACCTGGTTGATTGGCAGTACACCCACGAGCATCTGCTTTCTCCCACACATACTCTCAGTAACAGCAGTGTGTACTATCTACAAGAAGCACTGCAGAAATTCACCAAATTCACCTTCCAAATCCAGAACCACTTCCATCTGGAAGGACAAGGGCAGCAGATATACGGGAACACCACCAGCTGCAAGTTCTCCTCCAACTTGCACCAGCAAGTCAGTCACCATCCTGACTTGGAAATATATCACTGTTCCTTCACAGTCACTTGGTCAAAATCCTGGAATTCCCTCCCTCAGGATATTGTGGGTCAACCCACAGCAGATGAACTGCAGCAGTTCACAAAGGCAGCTCACCACCACCTTCTCAGGGATGGGCAATAAATGCTGGCCAGCCAGTGGTGCCCACATCCCACAAATGGAATTTAAAAATCTTTCCCCTCTCACTTTAAAGTTATGCCCTTGAAGCTGAGCATACCTAAGAGGGTCTTCATAATCACAAAGGTAATGGCAGCAAAATAACAAGTATACTAAGCATTTACATCGCCTCAATATTTATTAATGACAGTAATGTGGTTGACATGACTTTAAAAGAAGAGATCAAAAATGGTAGAAAGACATTTAAGAAATAATAAGATGAAGTAATGGAAAAGGAAGAGATACTTTAAAATGTCAGGATGATAAAATTCCTGGTATAGATGAATTGAATCCAAGTCAAGAAGGAGACAGCAAGGGCAGTATTACATATACATAAGAGTTTATCAGAAAAGGGAATCATGCCAGGAATGAAGCCAATGGTCCTCAAGGTGACTGCAATGCTCAGATTTTTCATTAATCATTGTCTCAAGGCTCCACAGGCAATGTACGTAATTTTTCAGTCTGCCAGACATAGGTGTTTAAAATAGGTGACCAACATCCTCTTCTGTCGTGTTATGAATTCATCAATTAATCCACTGATAAGGACAGCCAGATAGCAAGAGGATTAGGTTTCAGCACCATCATTCATTTCTATGGAGTGCAATGGGTCATCAGCTACACTCATAGAGCTGCTAGGAACCAACTTGCCCCCTTTTAATACATGGCAAGTCTGTACTCACAGGCAAAGAATCATACATTTCTGTGCTCATTCCCCAGGAAGCTCTCATGACACACCAGCTTTGCACAAATCATAAGGTGCAGGTTGACAGGTGGATCTTGGGTGACAAGAGCTATTCTGCACTGACCTTGCAAATGACATTCAGAGTGATTCCCCCAGCACAGTGGAATAATGGCATAATGTAGCTCAAACATCCAAATGAGCCATATTTGCATCCAGACCACTGGCTTTCTGATTAATGTGCCTCTGCTGCCTCAATCATTCTGAAGATGATCTGCATTGTGCATCACCAAGAGTATTATAAATAGTCACGGTCTTCTGTGCACCACACAACATCACCAAGCAATGCAGAGAACTACTGAAGCTGGATGACAGGGAGGAGTACCATCCCTCCTCAGATGAGAATAAATTGGATGAGTCTAGGAAGACCAAGAATGTGCATATATCTTTATTGGATGCTAATTCCTTGCAGAAATCTGTAAGAGATACCAGAACGTTGCTTGGAAACGTTATCATATATCTGTAACTGCCATGTAAACTAGACTGTATGTTAATTTGAGTCAACATTAAAATTTTGCAGCTGCTTACTTGAAATTATTTTACATCTGTTTCCTCTTCGGAAGCATCAATCATATTTCTCAGAGCACTTGGTGAAATCTAAGTACATCTAAGATTATCAACAAAAAGAAACTTTAGTAGATTTTTCTTTCTGCCAAAGTAACCACAATTTATGTTTATATGGTGCTTTTAAACTAGTAAAGTATGCAAAGTTACTGAGTACAAGTAGAACATGATCGAAGCCAAAAACATAAAAACCTTTAAATGGAATGGGGATAAATATTTCGGAATGTATGAAAAACAGGAGGTGAATTTGACTAAGGAGGCCAAAGCCAGTGAAGGTAAAGGAAGTAGGACTAGAGCAAGTAAGAACAGAGTAAAAGAGTCTGGAGTAAGTAACGCTAGAACAAGCAGCCAAATAAAGTGGGAACTCTGAGGCCTGAGGTAACAGGTCACAGTGTGCAGAGGAGTTGAGGCTGGCATATCTGGGGGTGAAGAAAAAAAACAGAACAAAAGAGAGAAGAGGGACAGCAAAGATAGGGAGACAGGGGCAGAAATGGGAGGAGAGTAAAGGAGGAAGAACAGCCAGTTCAGCTGAAAAGTGGAGAGACCAATTTTAAACCTTTCAACAAAGTAGTGTATTGTCTGAACATACTATAATGAATACTGGCAATTGTGTCATTTAATACAAACAGTTTTATTTAATAAAATATATATGTAAATGCATTATCACATCTCAGTGCATTTCACATCGTAAATTGCTTGAAATACCGTCACTATGACTGTGTCAAAAACAACTATGCAAATGAATCCCAAATCTGTGGAAAGCATGTTTATTCATAATGGCTTTTTGAGTTTTGACATGTGTCAGTTTAATTTTGAAAAATTTATTACTAAATTAACCTTCATATGTTATGCCAATTTCAATAAAGTGACATTAATCTATATTTATTTGTGCTGTGTCTTTGTGTTTAAGGGAGCAATGATGATTATCGAGGATATTGTTTAATTCTTCAAACTTTGCTTTTGTGTGAATCCAAATACCCCCAAATATGTCAAACAAATACTGAAAATGTTAACACTTAACTGCATCACCTAATACAGGAGTTAGTGAGAATGAAAAACTAGCCCTTGTGAAACAGAAATAGTCCTCAAGAAAGTCTTAAGCAGTACCTAAAAGAAAACGCCTTGAACCCTATCAATGACTCGTGTACATGTCAGCACATACTGATGCTAGGTTACTCCAACTCATCTTAAACACTGAAACTTCTCACTTTCGATTTTGGAGAAGATAGGTGAAACAAGAAAGAAAGTGAATATGCACAGCAAGTGAATTCTACGATATTAGTCTAACGCACGTAATTGGGAAACCTGACAAATCCTGACAAAGTGAAAGCACCATTCCTTGCCAGGAGTGAAGACTTCTGCAATGAGACATGCAGCTTCCACCCTTAGTGGTTAGATCAAGCAAAACAAAAGGCCTATACATTTGAACATTTTACAGCATTGTCAAAGAATGTGGTGCTGGAAAAGCACAGCAGGTCAGGCAGCATCCAAGGAGCAGGAGAGTCAACGTTTCAAGCTTAAGTTTTTCATCAGGATTCATGATTAAAACGTTAGTTCTCCTGCTCCTCGGATGCTGCCTGACTGGCTGTGCTTTTCCAGCACCACACTCTTTGATTCTGATCTCCAGCATCTGCAGTCCTCACTTTCTCCACATTTTACAGCATATGCACTCACTTATTTTATTCTCCCTAGCATCAATTCAGATATATTCATCTCAGGGTTTCAGACAGCACTGTACAAAGTGGTAACTTTACTTCTTCAGCTGATGAATCTGGTTGTGGATTCAGAAACCCATTTATAAAAGATACTTAAGTGCTAGATTTCACCATGATGATTGTGATAACTCATGGATATGTGCACAGTAATCATAGAACCATGCACGTTTCTGGATAAGGCCACTCAACTTGAAATGTCAGTGTCTACACTTGCAGAATTCTGAAGCCACCCCACAACCTTGCTCTCTGCTCATGGCTCTATACCTTTGTTATAATTCACCAACAACCGATGATAAAACAAGATGTAAAAAAATGTCAGATAAATAGTTGCAAGTTGTTGGTATTGAATCCAGATTAAAACTCAATCTCTTTAATTGGCAGTTACATATGATAACATTTCCATGCAATATCCTGGGTGAAAGTTGGAAAAGGAGACAAACTAAAACAATTTTGTCATTACTTTGAAACTCTAAATGAAAATGGTCCTGCTGATTAAGTTGTTTGGGATGTAGCAACTAAATAAACGCCAATATAAAGCTAGTTTAATTTGGGTTTGAATATATGGAAGCCAGAGCAGCGGATGAAGTATAAAAATCAATATGTGAGACAAGAAACCCATAATCATGTTAAAGTCTCCAAATCCCTGAGAAATTCTATTGAATCCTTTCCTCTTTGATGATGTAGGCTGCATGGAAACACATGCTACTTACAAAGGAATTTAGGTGCAGCTTGATGACATCAAAGCCTTAAAAGTGAAACTGTAATTTAACGAGGAGAAAGTTAGGCCTGCGTATGCTGGAGATCAGAGTGTGGTGCTGGAAAAGCACAGCAGGTCAGGCTGCATCTGAGGAGCAGGAGAATCAATGTTTCAGGCATAAGCCCTTCATCAATGAAAACCTCATTCCTGAAGAGCTTATGCCTGAAATGTGGATTCTCCTGCTCCTCGGATGTTGCCTGACCTGCTGTGCTTTTTCAGCACTACACTCTCAATTCTGGAATCTAATCAGCTCAATATCATAATTTGGACTATTGTATTATGGTTTAAGTTACCCAGATAAATTTCATTCTCAGTGACCAGAACCAGATTCAAAGAAAACTTTATGCTTTCTTATGATCTGAATCACAAACTTCTTTATAAAAATTCTAGAATGTAGCATGCCTGGAATACATCTATAGATACTTTCTATTCAGAGACATTATTGCACACCTCAAATGGGACTTGAACACAGCTCTCCTGTCTTAGAGGTAGGGACACTACAATTATATCATAGGAGGCCCTAAACTATTGACTGGATTATAGCTTTATACTGCTGATAACTTTAATGAACATAGAATGAGCTGATTATATTCTGCAGCTGTTTAAGACACGGGTAAATAACGTGTTGAGGAACAATGTCATAATTTCTCTTGGCTGGAGACTATTGAGAGGCACGATGTACTGAACATACCTGGCATAAGTACCCTCTGGCAGGTGGTACCATTATGTACATGCATACTTCCTGAAGGCCTTTATTGGAATGTCATTGATGAACATTGTACAAATGTGAAGGAGAATAATTAGCTGCCATACAGGAGCTTTTGTTAGTCATGGAGAGTTAAAAACTGCAGATTGAAGAGACAGTTTTGGTAAAAGCCCCATTCCAGAATTAGAGAGACATAATCAATTTCTGCAGTCTTTTTGTATGTACTCTGAATAATTGAGAATGCTATACAACATTCTCCCAACCAGAAGAAAACTTCTGAAGATCTCTGCTGTTCTAGATTACCTGAATGTGCCTGGCCACTGGTGTAAATATCCTCATGCTGTGCTACTATGTTGGGATGATGATAAGATCTGAAAAAGTGTTGCTGGAAAAGCGCAGCAGGTCAGGCAGCATCCAAGGAACAGGAAATTCGACGTTTCAGGCATAAGCCCTTCATCAGGAATGAGGAAAGTGTGTCCAGCAGGCTAAGGTAAAAGATGGGGAGGAGGGACTTGGGAGAGGGACGTTGGAAATGCGATAGGTGGAAGGAGGTCAAGGTGAGGGTGATAGGCCGGAGTGGGGGTGGGGGCGGAGAGGTCAGGAAGAAGATTGCAGGTTAGGAGGGCGGTGCTGAGTTCGAGGGATTTGACTGAGACAAGGTGGGGGGAGGGGAAATGAGGAAACTGGAGAAATCTGAGTTCATCCCTTGTGGTTGGAGGGTTCCTAGGCAGAAGATGAGGCACTCTTCCTCCTACCGTCATGTTGCTATGGTCTAGCGATGGAGGAGTCAAAGGACCTGCATGTCCTTGGTGGAGTGGGAGGGGGAGTTGAAGTGTTGAGCCACGGGGTGGTTGGGTTGGTTGGTCCGGGTGTCCCAGAGGTGTTCTCTGAAACGTTCCGCAAGTAGGCAGCCTGTCTCCCCAATATAGAGGAGGCCACATCGGGTGCAGCGGATGCAGTAAATGATGTGTGTGGAGGTGCAGGTGAATTTGTAGTGGATATGGAAGGATCCCTTGGGGCCTTGGAGGGAAGTAAGGGGGGAGGTGTGGGCGCAAGTTTTGCTTGCGGTTGCAGGGGAAGGTGTTGGGGCTGGAGGTTGGGTTGGTGGGGGGTGTGGACCCGACAAGGGAGTCATGGAGGGAGCAGTCTTTTCAGAACACTGATAGAGGAGGGGAGGGAAATATATCCCTGGTGGTGGGGTCCTTTTGGAGGTGGCAGAAATGATGACGGATGATACGATTTACATGGAGGTTGGTGGGATGTTAGGTGAGGACCAGTGGGGTTCTGTCCTGGTGGCGATTGGAGGGGCAGGGCTCAAGGACAGAGGAGCGCAACACATTTTCCAGCAACACATTTTCCAGCAACACACTTTCAGCTCTGATCTCCAGCATCTTCAGTCCTCACTTTCTCCTCCATGATGATAAGATCACAATCACACACTTGGCAACTCCCCTTTTGGAGAGAACTAGTAAGAGAGTCGCACTATAGTCCTGAGCAGGAAATGAAGGAACAGAGGAAGTAAATGGAGGCATAAAGAATGACAATGCCGAGTTAGGAGGAAGTGTTTGTTTTGCTTTGTGGGGTTTTTTTTCAGTTCAGATGGAATGCAATACTTGTCTGAGGGAGGGAGGAGGAGATTTTCATTCCGTAATAAACAGCTGTCAGTGGATCATTACAGCCACAGAGGATTTACTGTAACAGCTATTGAGAAGATTTGTGGTTGTTCTCTTCCTCTGCCTTCAACTAACTCAGATTGCAACAAAGGGTGTGTCTATAAGAGTGGTTGTATCACTATTTCTTATTTCAAAAGTTAGAAATAATAGGCAGAATCTTATAGTGGACCAGACGACATGGGCTACATTGAGACATTTGACAGAATTTCATGAGAATCTAGTCAAGGCCTATCTCAACACTGGGAGCAACACACTGCATCAGAAATTTGCCAAACCCTTAGGATTATCATGGCAACCCTCTGATCCATTTGTGGGATGCTTAGGAAGCACAAATGAGGATTGCAGGGAGCATCAGTAAGTAGCATTGAAAGGTTGCTGCATGGGTACTTTGTGCATGGGGACAGGCACTCAGCTCAAAGACTGGAGCAGCCTGTATCTCAGGGCTTCTCATTTGTTCTCTTGGCACTCATCCACTTAGCACCGATTTGCATGCTCCCCATATCTATGTGTTGTCTTGCCTTGCCATGCTTGTTAATGCATTGGTATTTCAGCCAGAGCCAAAGGTAATCAGTTCTGCTCTATTGCACAGACACACAATAAAACTTGCCTGTCATGGTTGTCAGTAGGGATCCATCTGTTGATGGGGGCATGTATGTCTGAATGACACACTGACATGTCAATTTAACACGTACAGCATTTGTCATCTGCCTGCACAGCAAATTCACAGCACATTTATGAAATCAAATGTCCACATCAGAAATTGGGTGCGGATTACACCTCTGTTCAGTCAGGTGATGTCATTGTAGATTGGGGGTCCCTGTATCATTAGTCACAGGCTCAGTACACACAAAGTCAGATGTCGGGCACAATCGAGGGACATTTTGAAATACAGCTCAGGGAGTGATCAATATTCAGTCCTCTGGGGCCAGCACAAGCAGTCATCGAAATGGTGTAGCATCAAATAACAAACAACAACAACACTGGTTAGGGTCTGATCAATCATAACTAGGAAATGCCTGTCAAAGCCAGTCTGAGATCTCGAGCCTATATCATCCTATGTGTTGGTTGTAGAGGAGAATACATGGGGGCCTATAGGAAAGGCAGTGGGATCAATGTATAAGTGATGGGGAATCAAGGCTGGGTGGAGTTATGTGTAGCAGTGGAGACAAGTACTGTGATGGGTGTATCTCAAGGTTCCTGTAGGATAGCGGTACAGCAATAAAAGGGCATGGTTGGCTGTGGGTAGAGGCTGTATAGACAAAGACCACTAGCGTGGACTCCACAGGGTAATAGACAAGGACAAGTGTGGGCATCAAGAAGGTAAAATGTCAGCAGTCAACCATTAGGAAGGACAGTTGAAAACAAAATTCCACGTGAAGGACCCCCACATGCAAGGAATGAGTAGAAATGGTCTGTTAGGGTAGTGTGATGTTCAAGGGGACTTGAAGGTCAGGGTGGGACAGATGGGGAAAATGCATGAAGCAGACATTACAAACTCCAACCACATATCACTTGCATTCATTTAAAATACGTGCAGAGTGAATGTGCTTAGAATTCAAATGCTGGTCAGAGGTGATTTGAATTGTATCATTGGTCCTTGAAATCTTGTACAATTCGTGCTAACTTCTGCATCATTGAGATGGCAATGACTTAACAGGAGGGGAAAACTCCCCAAGGACAACCTGTCATTTGTGCAACTTCCAAAGGTGCTGTGGGAGGCAGAGACTGTCACTTCATCATCATCTGTCATACAGATTTAACATGATCCATACTGACTGCAATGGGAAGTTGAATGATTCATATGGGTCTGAGATGGGAAGAGAGTCAGAGTAGTGTAGGCATTCCCTTTTTGATGCAAAGGTCTGGTAATGCAGCCTTCACCAAGTTAGTGCATATGCTGACACTGACGCTGAATGAATGACAGAGATATGGCCACTGCTATGGGGTGCTCCATGTCTCACAATATGGAAGTGCTCAACCCTCAACTGAAGGCTATGCCAGCTCTGACTGTTCTGAGACTTAAGAAGTAGTTTTGCTCCCTATGATCTCAATATAGGTCATTTCTAGCAATAGTCTTGTGCCCAGTTGCTGGTGGGATATTGGTTAATGTGGCTGCCTTCCAAAGAAGGGAAAATGAGTGCTGGAGAATGAGAGCTGATGGCAAGCCAAGGGGCAGGCCACCATGGAGGCTAAGGACAACTCAGGTCAGGAAGAGGACATAGCTGCAGGGCTCCTCAGTATATCTGAGGTCCATTGGAGGACCAGTACCTTTCAGCCTTTTCTCCATTTCCTAGGGATGAGCAAGACAAAGTGATAACAGTGGCTCTGTATGTCTTGGGACATTGCACCAAAACTATTCCAGAAGCAAGAGTGTGACCGGAGGGCTGTAGCAGTGGGAGACAATCTTCTGAAGGTGATGGTTTATTCTGAACCTCTGGACGACTGGCTCCTTCCAGGGAATGATGTGTGGGATCTCTCAGTCATGCACTCACGAATACATCAGGTCAGTGACTGATGCCACCTGTACAAGACCACACTGGTCCATTTAATTTTCCAGTGACGAGGTCAGTGCTGCAGTCTGGAGAGTTAGATTTGGAAATACATCTAACTTCTCCCTGATGCAGGATGCCATGGACTGCACACACACACACATGACACTGACAGGGCTGTATCACACTGCAGCTGAATTTATCAACAGGAAGGAGTTCCATTCGATTAAAGTGCAGATGACCTGGGATCACTGTTACCACTTCCTGGAGGCATATGTCCACTACCATGTCAGCCTGCTGTGATTCCTACATCCTGGAGCACTCTTGAATTCCCACTGCATTTGAGAGTCCAGGCACCTTAGAAAGCTGGCTACAGGTGAACAAGGGCTAACCTCTCATGTCAGAGAAATTTGCCCTAAAGGTTAGAGATCACAAAACACAGCTCACAGTGAAAATGACAAACAGTTTATTGCAAGCAATATCACTGGAAGAGAAATTGACTAGACTGACATAGAACTGACAGAGTGTACAGGTAGATCAGATTTCTCTTCCCAGAGGTGAGGATGAGACCAATTTTGTAGTAATGCTGCACAATAAGACTGAATAACAAATGGGAAACTGCGATGTATCTAGAAATCGAGTAATCTAGTTACAAGGGTGCTAAACGGAAAACAGTTATCGGATGAATGGCCTGTTCCTTCACAAAATGCAACATCCTGACAGTATCGATGGTTCCATTCCTCTTCACAGATAGGTGTTAATGTCTCCTCTGAAGTGGTTAGGTGCTTCCATTGTCCTGTTCCTGGAGCAGGTGCCTCTCTGTCTGACCTGCTCTTTGTATGGCTTTGGTATTGCTGGGTTGTGAAACTGCCCTTGGGGCTTTGAGATACCTGCGGTGCTGTTTTTTTTAATGAGGTTAAAGTGTATTCTCTTGTCTTTGTGGGCTGACTGATTTGGCTTGTGAGTCTGCTTAGGAATTCTGCGTGTTTTTGGTACAATTTGGCCAATTTTGCTTTTGTGAGCCTATCGTGGATTAACAGATCTTTTCCCACAACTAAGCCCATGGCTCATGACAGCTGGTACAGAATGCAGATACAATGCTGTCTATGCTTCAACCAAGCCGACAGTGGCTGCTGAAGGTGTGGTTCTGCTTCTTGGACTTTTTTTTTGGGCTGGGGGTGGGGGTGGGGGGTGTATACTGCCTTCAATATAATCCAAACAAGGTGTCCCACATCGTCATGGCATGCTATCATGCTATGCTCTGCACAATTAGAGGAGGCAATGGGATGATGGTAAGGAACTGGAGAATGTGAGCAGTCTGTTGAGGAGGAAAAGGAGAACATTGGAGGAGAGGAAGTTGGCCTTGTACTTGACAGAGCTTAGCTGAACGTCACAAGGCAGACAGGATCTCATTGACACCCACTTCCAGTAGATGACAGCTGAATGCACCAGACCATCGCAGAGTATGGAATTGTCATTGGTCTTGATAACAGCATTTGATTTGCATTGTGGGGCAAGCTGCAGCCTTTACTCATTTTGCTTGCATGCACTTTTGTTGGTTGTAAATAAAAGCTTGTCTTTGCAGTTGTCTGATTGTTTGTGTGTGATATTCCGCACTGGACAGTGACAAGATACAGGTGTACAGTAGACACTGGGGACAGGGTAGTCATGACTTAGAGAGGGTGTTTAGATGAAACATAGCTACGGACTGTGTGGCATGGTAGTTAAACAGTGAGAGAATGTGATTATACGTGCAAGGGAGTGTCAGCACGCTGGCTGTGTGCCAGGACCAGCGTGGCTCTGTGGCTATTGTGCCATTATGTTGCCAGTAAGTAGCACAGATAGATTACCAACACTTGGCTGAGGGTATCAGTTTTTCACTTGGAGCGGGTGCCAGAAATACCAATCTTTCTGCTAATAATCACTCAGTAGGGAGTTGTTCTGAGAACAGGATGTGGGGCTAGGAAAAGATGGCAGAGGGGGAGGTGGGAGTGGGTGGTCACCACAGGGACAGAGTGCATAGTTAATGAAAAGAGTTTGTTAAAATACATTGAGAAAGCTACAGCTTCCAATTAAACCTGTTAGACTATAACCTGGTGTTGTGTGATTTTTAAATTTGTACACCCCAGTCCAACACCGGCATCTCCAAACCTTGAGAAATCTCGCTAGACTTAGTGGAAAGATACCCTCCAAAATAACTCAGTACAACTGTCACTTAGTCAAAAAAATGTAAGATTAAGCCTTCTTTAAGGAAAGGTTTTAAAGCCCTGGAGAGAGTGCAATGGAGATTTACTGGAATGAGACCAGGAATGAGGGATTTTAGACACAATTAAAGATTAGAGAAAATTGGGTTTATTCTTGGAGCAGAGATTAAGAGGTGAGCTTATTGAGGTATTCAAAATTATGAACAATTTTGGCAGGGTAAAGAAGGATACTCTGTTTCCATCAGTTGGTATGTCAGTAATTAGGGGTCACAACTCCAAGATTGTCAGCAAGAGTACTAGGGGTAAGATGAGGAGAAACTTGTTTACTTAGAGATTTTTAGATTTGGAATGCATGGCTTGGGAGAGTGGTGAAGGCAAGTTCTGTAGGAGGTTTCTAAAGAGAGTTGGATATACATTTCAAAGTGATGAATTTACAAGGTTACAGAGATCAGACTGGAGAATGGGCCTAGCTGGGTAGCTATTTTGGGAGTTGGTGCAGACACAATATGTCGAATGGCCTCTTTCTGTACCGTAAAATTCAATGATTCTACAATGCACTGCAGTAAAATACTCTTCCAACAGCACAATGTATACCATCTAGAAGGATAAGGGCAACTTGGTCAATGGAAATACCACGATTTGCAAGTTCTCCTCCAAACCATATATCATCTTGACTTGAAACGATTTCACTGTTTCTCCACTGGCTCTGGGTCAAAGTCCTAGAACCTCCTTCCTAACAGCATTGTGGGTGTCCCTATTTCCCCAGTTAAAGGAGGAGCTCGCCATTACCTTCTCTGAGGCAAGTAGAGATGTTCAATACATTCTGGCTTATTTGACAACATCTACATCTCATGAAATATTTTTTTTAAAATGTCAAATAAATGTCTGAGTATGAACTAAATGCAAATAATGACTTGGGTTTGATGATTCTTAGAAAGATCAGTTCCTGTCCCACTGTGACCAACCTGGTTGAATATTTCTCCACCCTCTTTCTACAACTCATTTAGTGATGCTTGACCAAAAGGACACAGCAATTTTAATGGACTCACAGGTCTATTAAAGATAGGAAATTGTTGTCCTTTTTTACATGCCACTTGTCTTTCAGGGCATCACAAAAAAAATGTTTGTGGTAAGTGTTTGAAAGCTTTGTTATCGTAGTGTAATCTTTGATAAATATTCAATTTAGCATGTAAGATATAGCTTTGAAATTAATAGTAACTAAAAATCATGGATGAATACTCAAAATATTATTTCCTTTTCTATCCAGAAACATTGGTATTTGTGATATAGTTACTTCTGCAATTAGGTTGAGAACTGTTTTTAAATTGGTCAAAACAATCATTAATTATGTTGCAAAAATTTTGGAACAAACAAACTGTGCTATAGCTGTTGGAATTTGTGGTCAGTTCAGGTGTAAAGACTCTTTGTGCAGTGAAAGATACACTGAGGCGGGCGGAGACATGAAACAAAATGCATTGACACCGAAGAAGGGAAAAATAGTCTGTTTACAACCAACATTGGCAAAATTATCAGTTTAGTGATATTTAGTTTTCTGGTGAGTCAAACTTCTTATGTTCACTTCTTCGGTTGAAAAAAAACTGAAAATTTAAACTAATTTTGGCAAATGATTAATAAAAATCAACAGTTCAACATGTTTCTTGGATACAAGTTACTGTGCAGGAAGTTTCAGTAAGCTGTTCTGACCTGACTGTGTGGAGGTAATGTCAGGACGTGCTGGCTGTCATTCTAAACTGTCAGGACTTGCTTTACACTAATGAAACACATTAAAGAATAAATGAAAGAGAACATCAATGACTAGAAATTATTAGATCTCTTGGAATGGATTTTAGGCAGCGTCTAGTTTTGAGCCCAAGTTTGCCAGTGTGTGAGTTATATATACCTGCAACGAGACACCTAAGGACGGAGAGAAATTTGTCTTCAGAGTTCGTCACTATTCTCACTGCAAGCACTGTGGAGGTTGGTAATGTATTTATTACTGTATTTAGAAAACAGAAGTGCTTACAATTTACAATGGACAGATAATTGTCTTTAGGAAGTATGCTAAATATAAGCAAATCTTGTGCATTGATATTTAAATGACCCATTAGCTGATATATACCACTTCCTTTTCAATTCAGAACTCTGAAGAAATGTGAACTTCAAAATTGCAGCCTTAAAACATTCCAATGGTGAGTGTATTTTATAATGTCTGAATCTTTTTTAAATGAAGCGACTTTCTGTTAAATTCTTCAAAGACAATGGCTATGTTCTAGTTGTTTATTGAAATAACAGTTTACAACACAGTATCAATTGTTAACTTTCAAGTTTACGCAATGTAAAATTACCCACATAGGCCTGCAGTTAGGAGTAACAAAAAAACCCAATGGCTGTGGAAAGGGGTCCATTATTTTAGTACATTGACTTTTCTTTACTTTACCATACAAATTGACAGTGTGCCAAGTGCTACATCATGAAATTTGAACACCTAACATATTTGACTGAATAAAAATGTAATAATGTCAAACAAGTTACAAAAGATAGTTTTGTTAAGATGGAAAGATAGCCACAGCAGGGTATTTCAGCACCTCCATCTTCTTCTTCACATTCTAAATTAATCAGTAATAAAGTCAGACTCTGCAGCACTTCTGCTGTCTCTACACAAGTGCCTCGACTCCTGAAAATACACTTCCAATGTACTTTCAGCTATTTGTGGTACAGCCTGACCAACCACCATGCTTGAACAGGCACTAATACAAAGATGCTGCACGGGTAAGAAAAACAGGCAAAGAGAGCAGATTATGTCACAACATTTAATGTTGATTTGTTGCTCAAGCTGCCAGATTCTCAAATGCCCTTTTAAATATTCTAATTAGTAAATGTGCTCAGCTGTCCAAAAGAACCCCAACTTCCCATTTAGCGGTACTTAAAGGCATCAATGTGGGATTTTCAGCTAAATTCTTATGACTTTAATTTCGCTGCCTCAGCAAATTGAAAGTACTGTGCTTAGAAAGACTGTCAAAGGTTGTTTGAGTCAGAATGGAATGTTGCTGTACTTTTCCAAGGAGTTCTCTTGAATATAAAGCACTGTCAGTAGAAATCATATGTCACCCATGGGACTATCTCTTGGGCTGCACCATACCAGGAAGTTACTGCCCAGGCAACCAAGCTGGGAAAGAAAGGGAGGAGGGCCCTCAAAATAACCCTTTGTCATTACAGAACCCAGGTGTATATGGATCTGTGCCTTAGCCAGATCACCCTGGCTAAATACCTTGCTTTTCAACACATCCTGTTTTGAACATGGTGGGAAAGGGATGTGATAGGATCCAATCAAGTGGGAAATCCAAACCCAACAAGTTTTGGCTTTATACAGACCCCACTTTGTTAGATAAAGGTCTGTTTTCCAGTGTGTGTCTTAAGATATGCCTGACGATCATCATTATTATATTATAACTGCTTGACTGCTAGGAAACAGTTGCCTTTGAAGTGAAGTTATGTTGAGATCATTAGATTAGACTTACAGTGTGGAAACAGGCCCTTCGGCCCAACAAGTCCACACCGACCCGCCGAAGCGCAACCCACCCATACCCCTACATTTACCCCTTACCTAACACTACGGGCAATTTAGCATGGCCAATTCACCTAACCCGCACATCTTTGGACTGTGGGAGGAAACCGGAGCACCCGGAGGAAACCCACGCAGACACGGGGAGAACGTGCAAACTCCACACAGTCAGTCGCCTGAGTCGGGAATTGAACCCGGGTCTACAGGCAATGCTAACCACTGTGCCACCGTGCCGCCCAATTAGTGGGTCCTCTTCTGGTATATTGTGTCCAGTTCTAGACGCCCAATTATAGGAAGGATATTATTAAGCTGGAGAGGGCTCAGAAGAGATTTATGGGATGTTGCTGGGAATGAATTAAAAAGAAAGGCTGGATAGGCTGGAACTTTTTCACTGGAGCATAGGAGGTTGAGAGGCAACGTTATAGAAATTTATAAAGTAATGAGAGGTATAGATAGAGTTAATGGCAGGTGTCTTTTCCCTAGAAAGGAAGAATTCACGACCAGGGGACATATTTTAAAGGTGAGGAGAAAGATTTTTAAAAAAGACATGAGGAACAAATGTTTTACAGAGGGTGATTCATGTATGGAATGAACTTCCTCAGGAGGTGAAGGATGTGAGCATAATTATATTTAAAAGACATTTGGATAAGTACGTGAATAAGAAAAGTTTTGAGGGATCTGGGCCAGGATCAGGCAAATGAGATCATTTAGTTTGGAGTTATGTTCGGCGCAGACCAGTTGGACCAAAGAGTCTGTTTCCGTGCTTTATGACTCTCTGGCTGTATGGAGTTATGATTGTTTGTTTTTATAAGAGATTAAACATTTGAAGAAATTCAAGAATATTAAATGGACTTTTGTCACTTAGTGCTTTTGTAATATTTGTGGTAGATATATAGAACTTTATTTTATTTCATTTCAGGATGGCTCCTGAGCTCTACTCTTGATAGATACCAGGTGAAACTTTAATTGGTAAAGATGGAAATTTGGCAGGAGAAGTTATAGTTGGCATATGTTTTCATTCGTTTCATACAGTGGCAGTAAATGGCCATGGGGATGAATGAGAGGTGTCATGTGTTGCCTTGAGTTGCCATTAAGTTGGCATGGGGGGGTGGACGGGCAGGGTTGGTATGAGAGATCATGCAGGTGGAGGCAATGGGTCGAGCTGTGAGTTGGCATGGCTGGACATGGAAAGTATGTAGAGGAGAATGAGGAACAGTGAGGTTCTAACTTACTTTCTTTACCCCCTCAACTTGGACAAACCCTTAGAAGCTAAAATGAGCCTTTTCAACTGCCCACATCAGCATTCAACATCCAAGTTGCTGACTCCAAACTGTTACCAGCAGTTACTCCAGCACACACTTGCTCTTAAAATCATAGATACCCTTTAGTGTGGTAGCAGACAACTCAGCTCATCAAGACTACACCAAACTTCTGAAGAACATATAACCCATACCCCCTTGCATCTACCATAGTTAATATACCTAGCCTAAACATCCCTGGACACTATGGGCAATTTAATATGGCCAATCCACCTAACCTGAACATTTTTGGACTGTGAGAGGAAATCAGAGCATCTGGAGGGTGGAACCAAACCCAGGTCCCTGACGCTGTGAGGCAGCAGTGCTAACCACTGAGCCAGCCTGCCACCACTCTTACAGACTGAAAATCTTTCTTCTGAGGCTGCTGTATTGGGCTGGAAAAATTCCTGACTCTGCACACGCATCTTGAAAGTAAAATTCCAGACCAATGTCTTCAGGTGGACCTGAAGATACAAAATAGAGCAAGAACAATGGTGCCACTGGCCATGATGATCACTATGGCTGCAAGCTGCACTGTTCTTTATCTTTATTACTATGCCACAAGATCCTTCTAATCTAAGGGCCATGAACATTTTCACAAGTTGCTCTGTATCAGTGAGGTAACAGAGCCTGTGTTTATAAAAGTGGGAAACTTCATGACCTCCTCTCTAATAGTAAAGCAGGATGATTGAGCATGACTCTCTGGCAAGAAAGTAGGATTCCTACCAGCTCAGGGATCTATTTACTGCATTCATGTCATTCTGCAGACATTTCATCTCAGTGGGCATTGTGCCTTACCACAAATGGTGCCATCCTGTTTGCATGTAGTTAATGTGCAACAGACTATCATTCTCTTCCAGGAGAATGACATTTCTCCTGGAAGAAGTATTTATTCTGTCAGCCAATCCTGCCAGATATGAACCGCACTAACAAACTGGAAATGGGGAGGTTTGGTATCAAGGGCTATCCATAACACACAAGAGATATCTCTGTTACCTGCCCATACATAGGCAATTTGTTTCCACCAAGAACAAATTGCAGCAGTGCAGCCAAGACTTTGGTACCACACTGACTGAATTGATATCCATAGGTACCTGCTTTGATTCCGTTTGCTGTGTGCTCGGCATAGATAAATGACTTCTCAACTTCTTTTCACTGTCTGGACAAATCTTGCCATAAACCATGTTATTTACATCTCTGTAAGATTTTGCCCTTATGTAAAATGATATAGAGCAACAAACAGTGAAAAGAAAATTTTGATCTTCCAAATCAAACCTCGGGTTAGTTATCTTGGGGAAGGCTAATGTTTCAGCATTTAGCACCACAGAGGAGATAGAATTCAGTACCACATTACAATTTTTTTTCTGTCCCAAAGAATGGCTCAAGCAACCTTTTTCTAGTATCTCTGTCAGAAAAAGCAAAGCTATGTCCACGATGGCAAAAAAGTGGGATGCATGTGCCAGCAGGCAGCCTTAACAGCAGCTCCATTTCAACAGAGAGTGGATGCTGACTCGATATCCTAACTTAATCTACAGCTGTACTTTTGCAATATCTTTTACCACTCGAGAGCAGAATGCAAAGCGCATGCGAATTTGCTGTAGTTGACCAAGTTAGATTTTGAGGAGGATTTTGAAAAGGGTTGAGAATGGTCACAAAGTGAAGAGATTTAGGAAGAGAATTCCAAAATAGTAATAGGAATATAAGCACAATAATGAGCTAAGGATGAGTGAGTCTTATGATGAACTAAAATCAGGAAACCAGAGGATATGACATGAAGCAAAGGAAGGACTGGGACAACATGAGAAAAAAAAAGACTCATTCCAAAATGGGAAACGAATACCAAATGGACCAGATTTATTGAGGAGCAAGTTGAGGTTTTAAATACAAGACAGCCAATGTTTGTAAGTAACAATGGGCAGGAGATTATAGATCCCTGGATTTTCATGCATTTCAATTCGAGTCATAGAGATGTACAGCATGAAAACAGACCCTTTGGTCCAACTCGTCCATGCTGACTAGATATCCTAACTTAATCTAGTTCCATTTGCCAGCAATTGGCCCGTATCTATCTAAATCTTTCCTATTCATATACTCATCCAGATGCTTTTTAAATGCTGTAATTGTCCCAGCCACCATGCCTCTGGCAGCTCATTCCATACATGCAAAAACTGGCAGTGACCCAGCAAACTAGAACTCGTGTCCAAATTCTAACCCGTCCAACCTTCTTTCTGCTGTCATCGTGCCTTGAAATTTCTGATTCAGTATGTTATTTTTTAAAACCTGGTTTTCTTTTATTTGTTTGAAAATTATGATCTGTTTGCCAAAATATTCTTTATTGTTTTTCAAATTTAGATGTGATCATGTGGTTCACATCTAAGCCTCTTGGCTAAACTACATCACAGCTCTAGTAATTAGATGAATCACCTTCTCAGACCTGTTGCCAATCATATACAATTGTTTTGTTTTGATCTTAATGTTAATTATTTCAACTATCAGCATTGTTCAAAAAGTACTATCCTTATATTTTAATAGGTTTGCTTGCATTCTGCCTCAATCCTTTTTGCTTGCTTTAAATAATTTGAAATCTTTATCCTGGAAGTGTAATAAAAATGCAAGTTATCTTTTTTCCTCACTTTGCTTAATTTTTTCTGAAGGCAGTTGTGGGGTATTGTTGAAGTCCATAGGTACAGCCAACTTTCCCTACCCATTTCGGATTGCTATTTTGCAAGTGCGGTTGAAAGCATTTAATTTAGGACCCAATCCCATCATTGTTGCATGCACGCATGTATTACATTGGATAAGAATCCTTGCTAATTTTTCTGCTTTCTACCTCGAGTATAGTGAAGCCTAATGTATCATAGGTGAGAGTGAGATTAAAGAATTCCACATAGATCAAAGATGGATCAATTGCTTCTCTGGTCAAATGATTCAGAATTACAATGTGTGGTGTAGTAACATTGTTTAAGGAAAGGGTAACTCAAAAGCTTATTCAGTGTCTCATAAAACTGCTTCTGGCCTGATTTGTATTGTATGCATTCTTGTGCAATCCTATGGTATAGGAAAATCACACTTTACAAACAGTATCCCCAACTGGCCAATTATTTTACAGCAAGTTAGCATTGACAAAATGTGTGTTATAACAGAACGACTGTATACTTTAAAGATAATGATACTGAAATACGATCAGCAAGTTTCAGCATTACTACCCTATAGTGAAGGCTTCTTCTGTAATCGCAGTGATAGTAATTTAGAATCAAAGCTCTGTTGCCTACAGTTATGAAGCTTGGTGCATTATTTTCTATAAAGACTTTCTTTTCACTAATTGCCCGGAATGAACATTTATTAAACCAATTAATTTGTATTAGTAGGATTATTTGATATTTATTAAAACAAACCTTTAATTTCACTTACGTTGATAATAGCAAAGAAAATACTGTCACCCGAACTGTAATTCCCAAGCCCAGTGGTGATGACATTCAAATTTGGAAGCTGTTTTTGGCTTATAAATCCCTGCAATTTAACTATGAATCTGTACTGGGGTTCTGCTTGTATTTATAGTTGTTACTTACTTGCCTGTTTAAAGTTTGCAAGTTTGAGGTTTTGAAAGTACTGTTACCTGAATGATAGATAAATTATAAATCATAACTAGTGGTAGAATTGGAATCATTCAATGCTGCTCAGATTGGGAGGGGGAATAAGTATAACTACAAAATAGAGTTTGCACAAATCTCACTAATATTTTTCATTAACATTTACAAAATACTTATCAAAAGATAAATTACATTAATATCATTCAGAATTATATTTTCTGGGGAACTGACAATTTAGGACTTGATATCAGGAGAATTCATGCAAACCATTTCTTTTTCTCTCACTCCATTTGATTTCAGCAATGATTTAATTATAGCAAATCAAAATAATAGAGTTTATGTCTCAAAGTAATGATAACATGCAACTTAGAACAAATGAAAATTAGAAAGGCCATTGGTACCTGTGGTTATAAAATAAGTTTATACCTAATTATTTCCTCAACTAGATAGATTTTATCCAAGTGAGGTGATGTCATTAAATGTATTTTATAAAGAAGGGATCATAGATTGTACCTAACAGTAGCTGTCTTCTTAAGCATGTTGAAAGTGCTGTTAAAGTTTCAACAGTACTGCATCTTCATCCTCCCACTCCCTCTGCACTCTTGCCTAATTCTCAGTCTTACATTAATGGTTTCTCCCTGGACCACACACCCTTCCCCCCTTCCCTAAGTGGCGGTGTTATTTGATTACCCAACCCCTGACAGTCCTGAATATAAGGGAACTAATTGTGTGTGGGAATACTCCAAATTTCTGAAGGAGCAGAGATCAAAATTATTACCTGGAAGTGTAGAGTTCAATCATATCAGGAAAATAGAAATGTCAATCTGATTGTGACTCCTACTCCTTAGAATATCCAGCTTATAATACTTCTCAAAAGTTAATGTGTGGATTTCAATGAATGATAAACCTGTCTATAGACATGCTATCCATTACCCCATAATCTTTAATATAATCACTTTCCACATTGGTAGCTATAACTAGACTAGTCAACTTAAATTTCACTCATGATTTGGAGATGTCGATGTTGGACTGGGGTGTACAAAGTTAAAAATCACACAACACCAGGTTATAGTCCAACAGGTTTAATTGGAAGCACACTAGCTTTCGGAGCGACGCTCCTTCATCAGGTGATAGTAGAGGGCTCGATCGTAACACAGAATTTATAGCAAAAATTTGCAGTGTGATGTAACTGAAATTATATACTGAAACATTGAAACATTGATTGTCTGTTAAACCTTTCATCTGTTAGAAGTGAAACTATCACTATATTCGAACAGTTGAAAGGCATAATAGACAATCAATTTTTCAATGTATAATTTCAGTTACATCACACTGCAAATTTTTGCTATAAATTCTGTGTTACGATCGAGCCCTCCACTATCACCTGATGAAGGAGCTTCGCTCCGAAAGCTTCCAATTAAACCTGTTGGACTATAACCTGGTGTTGTGTGATTTTTAACTAAATTTCACTCCCTTGACTCCAAGAGAGCTAATAGATATAAATAATTCACTTACGCACGTGTTGTTGACATGGCTGTATAATCATCTTCTACAATACTTTCTCTAGGTTGAGGATGTACTTTCAAAATTTATACAGGAATAAGGGGAGAAATAGTAATGATTGATCGAGTTAGTAGATTAAATATTATGGAGGTAAACATTAAAGGAACAATTCGTGGCACAGTGGTTAGCACTGCTGCCTCATAGCGCCTGAAGACCCGGGTTCAATTCCCGACTCAGGCGACTGACTGTGTGGAGTTTGCACGTTCTCCCCGTGTCTGCGTGGGTTTCCTCCGGGTGCTCCGGTTTCCTCCCACAGTCCAAAGATGTGCGGGTCAGGTGAATTGGCCATGCTAAATTGCCCGTAGTGTTAGGTAAGGGGTAATGTAGGGGTATGGGTGGGTTTCGCTTCGGCGGGTCGGTGTGGACTTGTTGGGCCGAAGGGCCTGTTTCCACACTGTAAGTCTAATCTAATTCAAAATACTCAAACCGTGAAAATTAAGTATTCTGCAAGGAAGATCCTTATGCGGTTTACTGGCTACTAACGATCAGATTAAAGACAAGGTTTATAACACAGTAAAGAATGGTAGTAAGTCTGAGGACTGGAGATGTTTTAGAAATCAGCAAAGTGCCAACAAAAGTTGATTAAAAAGGCAAACATAGGATACAAGAATAAACTAACCAAAAATGTAAAAACAGATTGCAGGAGTTTTCACACGTACATGAAAAGGAGAAGTAACCATTGGTCCTCTAGAGTAAAATAAAATGGGGATTGAGGAAATGGCTACGATGTTAAACAAATATTCTACAATATAATCTGATTCTGAGTTGAAGTCTCAAATTACAAACAGGACAAGGGCAGTACCCTAGGAGAAAATAAGAATGAGGGAAATGATTGAATTAATATCAGAAAAAAATACTGAAGTAAAGTTAAGGGATTAGACAGTCTGCATCCTAAGGTTTTAATAGTGATAGCTGCAGAGATAATAGATGTACTAAATAATATTTTTTAAATTCCCTGGTTTCTGGAACAGTCCGAACAAACTGGATAAGGTAACATTAACAGTAAAGAAAGGAGAGGCAGTAAAAAGAGGAATGTAGAAACCTGTTATTCTGCCAAGTCTTTAGGAAGTGAATATTAAGGAAATCTTAACAATGCTCTTATTAACCAGATTTTGATCAGATAATAAAGTCATGGTTCTATGAAAAGAAAATTATGTTTGATTCATAATGTTTTGAGAACCTGTTAGAGTATATAAAGCAGAGCCAGTAAATGTAATATATTCCATTTCTAAAAATCATTTGATTTGATCCTGCAAAAAGACATACATATTAAGGGGTTATGAGGCTAACTTATAATTAAAGATGGACTCCCTGCATACCAACATGGATGTCAGGGGTAAGTTCATCTCCACATAATTTTCTTTCCATAATCAACATTCCCTACCCCCGACCCCCCCTCCAAACCCCGCCTCCCCCTCCATTACCCACCATATTTATATCTGGCAATGAACTTTTAATTAGTATGATCATGATTCCATCCATCTCCAGGAGCAAGACCCACCTCATGCAGCTGCTGGTCATTTTGAGGCCAGCAGCTCTGCACAGGCAATGCCAATAGAAGCAATAGTTACTGTTAATGGCGTAGCTTGGCCAAGAATTTGGCATTTAGTGATGGACTAGGAGATCCAGCTTCATGTGAGATCTTGCTAGGGTCAGACTTATGGGCCTTGGTGATGTTGCAGGTGTGAGGTGGGGAGGATTGCACGTTAGATAAGGCCTGAAGAAAGGGTAGATATGGGGAGATGAAACTGCGGAGAGGAGCCTCCAGCTGACTCTTCCCACCCCCCCACCCCCCCCCCCGACCACCTCCCTTATAGCTGGTCAACAACCTACACATGCTAACTTGCTGGGTTGCATATTGAGCATCAACATCTCCCACTGCCCATTAAATCAGAATAGTGGTTGGATGATGGGGCATTAATTACCCACTTAAGTGCCTCGATTTGGTCACAAGTGAATGAACCATCTAATACCTCCAGCACCGCTCAGGATGACCATGAGGTGAGGGTGAGTTTACTGCAGATGGCACAGCATTCTAATATACAGATCCATCCACCTACTTTCTTTCCACAGGTACCTAATAAAATTCAACCCAAAAAACTGCAGTAATATATAATCATGAATAGAATTGGGCTGTTTTGGTTCTACCTGAGCTAGGAGGCCTGGGTTCCAGAGGTGTGAAACAACATCTTTGTAAAGATTGATTAGAAAATATCTCTAAGCATGAATAGAGAACTGTTAAACAGAGAGGGAATAAACAGCATGGAAAAATGGACACTTTATTAGATACAGTCTGTTCAATTTAGAGTGCCACAAGGATTGATGCTAGGCCTCAGCTGTTTACAATTTATATTGATTGGTAAAGTGAAGAGGCTGAGCATAATGTTTCTAAGTTTTCTGACACTGCAATGTTAGATGGGAATGATAGCTGTAAGGAGGACACAGAGGCATTGCAAAGAAACAGACAGATTAAGTGAGTGGGCAACAAGTTGTCAGTTGGAGCATGATGTGGGCAACTGAGAGATTACTCACTCTGATAGTAAGAATAGAAAAGCAGAATATTTATTAAAAACATATGTAATGTATACATGTTGATGCTTAAAGGGACTTGGGTCCACTGATACTAGGAATGAAATGAGCACGTAGATACAGTGAGCAATTAGAAACAGTCCTGCCTGAAACGTTGACTCCTGCTCCTCGGATGCTGCCTGACCTGCTGTGCTTTTCCAACACCATGCTTTATTGACTCTGATTCTCCAGCATCTGCAGTCCTCACCAACTCCTAATTAGAAACATATAACATATTAGCTCCATTATGAGGGTGTACAAGTGTACTGTACCTTTAAGAGAGTGAAGAACTTTGCAAGCTCACCGAGTGCTGGAGAATTTACAAAGTAATGCAGGTACGTGTATCCCTTTATCCGAAATGCTCAGGACCAGCTGTTTTGCGGAAATCGGAATTTTGCAGTTTTCAGAACCCATGTAGTGTCCCCTGTAGGGTGCAGGGCAGCAACCCATAATCAAACATAAATACTGTATTGTAGCAAAAATGCATGAATATTGACACTAAGTGGGATAAATGAAGACTAGAAGTACTATCACACTTTATTTTTAGAGTAGTGTACTGATAAATGAAATACATCGACCAAAAGTATTCAACAACATTTTATTTGTTCTGTTCTGAACCAAATGCAGGTACGTATCCCTTTATCCGAGCATCCAAAAACCGAAAAGCTCCAAAAACCAAAGGTTGTCATGGAGCGTGTAGCGTCAGTCATGTCTGTGTAACATCATGGGGTTTTCTTGGCGGGCGAAGGCGGCACCCACTCGACCCACATGACCCCAAAAAACATTACAAGAAAAACATTCTGGAAAACTTAAATGTACAAAGCTTATTTATAGAGGAATATATACAAATTTATGAAATACGTTGATTATAAATATTCAACAACATTTTATTTCCATAAAAATTACAATAAAAACATTCAGTAAAACTTAAACATACAGTGTCAGCACTATGGTAGGCAGCATTGTTAAAGGCTTCTTCAAGTATCGTCTATCTAATTAACATATGTTTCTGTCCAAGCAATGAGTCTTTAATTGAGTAAATTGCCATCATCTCTTGCTCACTGATAAATGAACATTGTTCAAGGCCAGCAATTAACTGATCACACATTTTCACCATATCGTCAATAGGGAGTTTTTTAACTATGTTCATGAACTCATCATCATCATCATCATCACTACTATCCTCACACTTATCCATAGAGGAACCCGTATTTAAAACCATTTCAGCAATGTTCCCATTGCTCAAGGAATGCACGACAGGCACATCATTGTCAATGTTCAGCATTTCTTTGATGTCAGCTTCATGTAATTTATTTACACTTTCGTCCAATAAATTTTGTGTGTAAGTAACAAGGCTTGCTATCATCTTTTTCTCTTCAGTGACATGAAATCCTTCAAACTCTTCATCTGGAGGTTCATTTACAAGAAACAGTGTTGTAGGCCAGAGTCTGTGCCAAGCATTTGTTAATGTTGCTTTATCAACATCATTCCAAGCATTAGCAACTGCGCAAATGGCTTCCTTAAGACTAAACTCTTTCAGGAAGTCTTGAATTCCTACCTCTCTGTTGACTGCAGCAAGCATATTGTTTAAAAAATAGTCTTTATACTTGCTCTTCATGAAGTGTAAAATTACTTGGTCACAAGGCTATAATACTGATGTCACATTCAGGGGCAAGTAAATACCAAAAACATTACTTTTCACGAGCTGTTCGGCAGGGGGATGTGTGGAGCAGTTGTCCAGGAACAATAACATTTTACACTTTTGTTCCAGGCCAGTTTGTCTGTAATGAGCTCGTGCCGCGGGTACAAAGTGTTTACTGAACAAGTTGGAAAAAAATTCTCTGGTTACCCACGCTTTCTTGTTTGCATAATAATGCACAGGCAAATTGCATACACCTTTAAGACATCTCAATGTTTGCTTTTTCCCAATTTCACCTTGTGTGTGTGCCTGCAGCATTGAGACACCCAAGAATAGTTAATTTGTCCTGAGTTTCCTTAAAACCTGTTGGTGCTCTCTCATTAGCCATTGCTAATGTTTTTCTCAGGACAATGCGTCCAGAGAGAGCTGTTTCATCAGCATTGTAAATTTGTTCAGGACTATGGCTTTCGTCAGATATCAGCTCGGCAAATTCGCCAACATAATTTTCAGCTGTTTCATGGTCAGCAGAAGCCTTTTCACCACAGATTTTCAGATACTTCACACCGTTATGCTTCTTGAATTTCTGCAGCCAACCTTCTGAATATTGACATTCACCTTAATGTTCAGTTCATTATAATATTTTCTAGCTTGTTTCATGACCATCAAACCAGTCAGTGGCGTACCTTCACTTCTTCGTTGTCTAATCCACTCCATCAACACAAGGTTAAGATCTTCATTTTTTTGCCCTAAGCAATGTCTTCCTATTTTTCATTAGTTGATGATCATCACTGTCACCACAAAACTTCAGTAACTTGTCTTTGTTTCTTCAAATCATAGACAGTCGTAGTTCCGACACCATATTTTTCAGTAAGATGCAGCACAGCCATGCCATGATTAAGCTTCTGCAATAACTCTACTTTCTGCGTTATTGATAATCACAGATGCTCCCTTTTCTTTATGTTATTGTTAGCCATAGATGTACGCTCACCTCTTTTTGACATTTTCACTCTAAAATTAAACAATTTAGCACAGTAAATACAATACACAACTGATGCCTCCAAGTGCTGGGCCATGCTGCCACGTGGTCGAATGAGTGCGGCCCTTGCCCGCCAAGAAAACCCCATGATGTTACGCAGACATGACTGACGCTACACGCTCCATGACAACCTTTGGTTTTCGGAGCTTTTCAGTTTTTAGATGCTCAGATAAAGCGATATGTACCTGCATTGGGTTCAGAACAGATAGCACTAGCTGAACTGCGATGAGACAATATCAAATTCGGCCAATAAGTTCAAATTATACTCCAAAAATACCAAATCCCAATCAAGTTTGAATTTAGTATGTTGACAATCTTAAAAGCCAAAGACACAATCTGATGCTTTGGGGTTATAAGACTTGAAAATTGAACAGTTGGGAGGAGGACTGCCAAGCTACCAGCGTGTAAAGACTGCCCGAAAAATAGCTCTCTTAAAGGTACCTTTATCAACCAGTAACCAATGAAGCAGAATCCCCAAGAAGAAGAAAAGAAAACAGGAGTGCAGAGAAGAGCCAAAAGTTGCCTGACTTTAAGATAAGAAGTTTTGTTTTGTAAATCTTAATTGCGATTTTAATGGACTAGTATTATAGAAGGAAAGGTAAAAGATAGGCTAGAGGAAGGAGTTGTAAATAGTTGTTAGTTACTTATTCTCTGTTATATAAAGCTTTCAATTTTTACTTTAAATAGTTCTTGACCTCTTGAACTTTCATAGATTACTGCATGGGATAAATATTTTTGTGTTTTAAATTAGCAGGGGTTTACCCAGTGTCATGACAGCCCTTATTGCAATTGGATTGGAGTACTAAAATACAAGGTTTTGCTGTAATTTTACATAGCTTCAATGAGACCTTGGGAGGACCTAGGAAGTAAGGACCTAGTCTCAGGCTAGAGATCATTGATTGATTGATCTCAGGTAAGATCAATTTCTTCATTCAAAGGGCTGTGTACTTTTGAGATTCATTGGATAGGAATGTTCCAATATTAAATATCTTTAAGATTGAAATAGTGAGATTCTAGGATAGTTGTGGACAAGGATAAGGATGTGCCGGTAATAATAGTTGTATACCAGGGAAAGGTTACATTTAACTCTGAAAAGATATCATTTAGTCCAAGAAGACTGGGAGAAACTACTTCGAGATGAAATTGTCAGAGCAGCAGGAGGCATTCAGGGAAGAAATAGAGAGAGTATAGGGCAAATATGTTCTCATAAAGACAAAGAGTGGACCCAAGACTGCTCAACCTTGTATACCAAGGACATAAAGGTTAAGATTAAGAAAAAAGTTTGAGATAGATTGAGAACTCAGTACAAGTGTCTTAAGTAATCCTGTAATTCTTAACCCCCAACTCCCATAATCCCCATCACTCTAACTAAAAACCCACTGTAAAACACCATATTTGCCTTTGTTTGGTGGTGGGCTGGGGAGACAGTGATGCTTAAACAATACTATTGAAAATTTTGTTTTAGTCTTTTTTCTTAAGTGAAGTGCTAAGTTTCATTGTCAATTTAAATGATTAGATGGGCATTTGCTGATTATGACAAGCTATTGTTGTGGGTTAATCACCACAAGTTATCTTTAATTTGGTTACTTACTACAAAATCTCGCAGACAATCACATACTGAAACAATAATTCAAACTTCATTACATGTAGCAACCAAATATCAGGTTTGCCTTAAGCAAGCAAATCTGACCAGGACTCAACTGACTGTGATCTCTCTCTGAAAGTTTCCAGGGTTCACTCCCTCTGCAGTACTGTTATAGAGTCATAGAGTCAAAGAGATGTACAGCATGGAAACAGACCCTTCAGCCCAACTCATCCATACCAACCAGATATCCCAACCCAATCTAGTCCCACCTGCCAGCAGCTGGCTCATATCCTTCCAAACCCTTCCTATTCATATACCCATCCAGGTGTCTTTTAAAAGTTACAATTGTACTAGCCTCCACCACTTTCTCTGGCAGCTCATTCCATGCACGTACCACCCTCTGTGTAAAAAAATTGCCCCACAGATCTCTTTTATATCTTTCCCCTCTCACCCTAAACCTGGACTCCCCCACCCAGGGAAAATTTGTCTATTTATCCTATCCAGGCCCCTCATGATTTTATAAACCTCTATAAGGTCACCTCTCAGCTTCTGACATTCCAGGGAACATCTTTGTAAATCTTTTCTGAACTCTTTCAAGTTTCACAACATCTTTCCAATAGGAGGGAGACCAGAATTGCATCCAATACTCCAACAGTGGTCTAACCAATGTCCTGTACAGCTGCAACATGACCGCCCAATTCCTGTACTCAATACTGTGACCAATAAAGGAAAGCATACCAAACACCTTCTTCACTATCCTATCTACCTGTGACTCCACTTTCAAGGAGCTATGAACCTGCACTCCAAGGTCTCTTTGTTCAGCAACACTTGGGAGGACCTTACCATTAAGCATATATGTCCTGCTAAGATTTGCTTTCCCAAAATGCAGCACCTCACATTTATCTAAATTAAACTATTTTGAACAAATGAGCAACATATTTCCTACTGCTCAAATGCATACTATAGTAAACCTGCTTCAGAAGATGCAGACATCTGAATTTGTCCCCAGCACAGACAGAATCCCAGGAACTGCCTTACGTGTGAGAAGGAATAGGTTTGAAGTTCTGTTGAGTTATTCTGGTGTTGGATTTTTATACAGGTTTTCATCCTTTGATCTCTGAGGTGATACATTGATGATTTCTTTAAAGTCTTTCATCAGAGGTAATGTTAGGACTGCAGCTGGCTTTCTTATCAGAAGTAATTTATTCCTTTGTTGTTACGTTTGACATTGACTGTCTGTTGGAGACACAGCTTTCCTGTGGTTAACTCCTTAATTTCTTCTGTCGGGCAATCCTTGTTCTTTGTGGCAATAAAGTATCTAGTTTATCAAACAGGTGTCAAAGCAGTTTTGTTAACGCAATCTTGTCAAGACGTGGCAAGAGTCTGTGGAACAGCTTGTCTTCCTTCTTTAACAGTTTATTGTAGACAGTGTGTAATAATTTATCTTTTGTGGATTCATTTAGTCCATGAACAGTTATTAAAGTTCTGAAGTCGATAATATCACACTATTTGTGTCCAATCACCAGGTAAAAGCTGCTGTCTTTAGGGAAGGAAATGTGCTTTGTAACTTATTCTGCTGATATAACTTCCAGAATATATACAGAAATCATTGCAATACTGTCTGAAAAGTGAGTGGTGCTGTGCAATCACTAGAACATTTTGTGTAATCTAGAACATATCATGTAAGATGTGATGTTAAATCAGCATACTGGCTTTTTGCTTCATTTATCTTTGAAAAGAAGGGGAATTGGAAAATTGCTGAAGAAATATTGCCCTAACTTGGTGTATATTCAGTTACTGGACCTATGGAGAGAAGGGACAGATTCACTGGCTCCAATACATTGCTTCAGGAATTCAGAGGAGTCCTTAGAGAGGGTGCATAACTGTAATAAGTACATTGGCAGTATAACCCTGAAAATAAGTTGGAGGTGTCATTTTTAATATGATGGATGGCTACTTTTCTCAAAGATCCCTGAAAAGGAGTTGGACTTAAGCAGCATGCTTGATGGTCTCTCAGAACAGAGTCTAAAGGATTCAGTCTAGACAGCAAGTCATATTGGAGTCCTGTAAAAGTAAGCTTCCTGTGTATTCCCAATCATTGGGCTTGGTTGCCAGTCTCCAGCTATTCCTATATCTTCTAATCCCTATCCGCATTCGCTATTGGGAATGGGACTGCACGAGAGATGCAACATACAAATCTTTCAAATTCTCCCTGAACACATATAGTGCTTATTATATTGCATCTCTAATACTGGGATAGAGTTTCCACTAATGGACAATCTTGCAACTGAATACAAATTGTGCTTGAAATTCCACTGATTAGATTACATTTCAAGTTGCTGCTGAATTTGGCACAATGTAAAATATTCCACAACCTTGAATAATCATTCAACATGATAGGTTTTTTTTTTGCATTGGCAATTTTCCTTGATACGTTTAAATGATAACCGAGACAAATTTTAGTAATACAGCTGAATATTGAATTACTGCAAAAAATAAATCATTTTAATAGGACTAGTGAGTAATATTGCAGCTAGCTAAATTTAGAGAGCAACTTTAGTTTCTTTGATAATGATTGTTCATAATCTACACTACAGTCTAGTTCTGCATTTCTGGGTGAGGTATTAAAAGATTCCAACCCTTTCCCCTGGTTTGGTTGGATGCAAAACTCTTATACTGAAAGAACAGTAAGTTCTTTGGTGACCTCAACTTCCTTTTCTCAACCCCCAAACATAGATCATGTGAAGCACTTTGCCTTGCACATCTATTGAGGTTGTTCACATCCTCAGGATGTCTCATTGCAAATTGACATGCAGCAATATTTTACCAGCCCTTTGAGAGGAGGATGTGGTGACGTTTCTAGATGTCAGGAGGGAAACCCATTGCCACAAAAAAAATGACCAGGTTAGAGAAGCGCATAGCAAAGGCCCCACTTTTCACCCCTTCTGAACGTTTTATTAGTGCCAGGAGGAGACTGTTAGGTAAACCCAGGCAGATTTCCTGGTTCTGTTACAGTTGGTTCTATCACTGATGGAGGGGGCACTGGCAGCAAATGTGGTCACTGGGGCTTCAGTCGCACCACTGAAAGATGCATCTCACTGGATCGTCTGCCTGATCCAGACATGATAAATAAATAAAAATACTCTGCCCTGGGGTGTCTCAGCATGTTGGAGGCTCAACAGTACCTTGTTAAGGGTAATTAAGGATGGGCAACAAATGTAGATTTATCTACTGATGTCCATATCCTCCCATGAAAGAATACTTCAAAGAATATAGGCTCAAGCTGCTTAACCTTTCCTCAAAAGACAAGTCCTTCATCTAAAGAAGCAGCAATCTAGTGAAGCTTCTGTCAATTGGCTCCAATGGAAATACATCCTTCAAAGAAACCAAAACTGTACTCTAGCTATTGTTTTGAAAATGTGTTGCTGGAAAAGCACAGCAGGTCAGGCAGCATCCAAGGAGCAGGAAAATCGACGTTTCGGGCATGAGCCCTTCTTCAGGAATGAGGAAAGTGTGTCCAGCAGGCTAAGATAAAAGGTAGGGAGGAGGGACTTGGGGGAGGGGCATTGGAAATGCGATAGGTGGAAGGAGGTCAAGGTGAAGATGACAGGCCGGAGTGGAGGTGGGAGCGGAGAGGTCAGGAAGAAGATTGCAGGTTAGGAAGGTGGTGCTGAGTTTGAGGGATTTGACTGAGACAAGGTGGGGGGAGGGGAAATGAGGAAACTGGAGAAATCTGAGTTCATTCCTTGTGGTTGGAGGGTTCCTAGGCGGAAGATGAGGCATTCTTCCTCCAGCGTTCTGAAAAGACCACTCCCTCCGTGACTTCCTCACCAGGTCCACACCCCCCACCAACCCAACCTCCACTCCCAGCACCTTCCCCTGCAACCGCAAGAAATGCAAAACTTGCGCCCACACCTCCCCCATTACTTCCCTCCAAGGCCCCAAGGGATCCTTCCATATCCACCACAAATTCACAAGCACCTCCACACATCATTTACTGCATCCGCTGCACCCGATGTGGCCTCCTCTATATTGGGGAGACAGGCTGCCTACTTGCGGAACATTTCAGAGAACACCTCTGGGACACTCGGACCAACCAACCCAACCACCCTGTGGCTCAACACTTCAACTCCTCCTCCCACTCTACCAAGGACATGCAGGTCCTTGGACTCCTCCATCGCCAGACCATGGCAACACGACGGTTGGAGGAAGAGCGCCTCATCTTCCGCCTAGGAACCCTCCAACCACAAGGGATGAACTCAGATTTCTCCAGTTTCCTCATTTCCCCTCACCCCCACCTTGTCTCAGTCAAATCCCTCAAACTCAGCACCACCTTCCTAACCTGCAATCTTCTTCCTGACCTCTCCGCCCCCGCCCTCATCCCGGCCTATCACCCTCACCTTGACCTCCTTCCACCTATCGCATTTCCAACGCTCCTCCCCCAAGTCCCTCCTCCCTACCTTTTATCTTAGCCTCCTGGACACACTTTCCTCATTCCTGAGGAAGGGCTCATGCCCAACTCGTCGATTCTCCTGTTCCTTGGATACTGCCTGACCTGCTGCGCTTTTCCAGCAACACATTTTCAGCTCTGATCTCCAACATCTGCAGTCCTCACTTTCTCCTCTAGCTATTTTTTTAATCAACACCCCTGCACAGCTGTAGCAAGAATCTTTTGTGCACTTCTTCCAATACACCTGTATCCTTCCTAAAGATGGAATACTGCAATTGAGGTCGAACTATTGTTTTATTCAGGTTTAACATAAGTTTCTGTACTCTAAGGCCCTGTTATAGAATCCAGGATACAGTAAGTTTTTCTTAAACCACTCCTTCAACCTGTCCTGTCACCTTCAATGGTTTTGGGGTGGGGAGGACTTCTAAGTCACTCTGCTCCCATCTCTCCTTTAAAATTGTGCCCTTCACTTAATATTGCCATTCCCATTTTTTCTTTCTGTCAAAAAGAATCACTTCACTTCTCTACATTAAATGTAATTGTATCTGACTGCCTGGCCTTTTCATTGACTCTTCAAAACTTTAACACTATCATCCTCACAATTCATAATGCTTCCAAATTTCTGGTCATCCACAGATTTTCAAATGGTGTCCTGAACACTAAAGTCTAGGTCAATATATATCAAGTAGACCAATTGTCCAAACACCACATTACTGCAGCCTCTGCCAAGTGAACAAGTAGCTCGTAGGTGGGCCCACAGTCTATTCATTTGTCACTATGAATAATATATTACTGCTTATGGACCAGATCAGATTCCTTCAAATATATTAAAGTAGCCTAGACCCTAGCTTTTCCTTATTTTAACAGGTAAATATCAGATGCTGTATTCCAGGTGCAATTCGATTGGTCAGATTACTTGATGTTAAGCAAAACAATTTATTCAAACCCGCAATAACTTAACAGTGTTGGAAAACTTAATAATAGATATAGTAACTTACCAATTAACTGTTCTACTAAAGTAACATCCCAAAAACACACCCTTGGAAAAAAGGCAAATTTAAAAAACAGATCGTCTCACATGCAGTTCTCCAATCTGAGAAGAAAGAACATCAAAGACAATTCTGAAAGAAAATTCAGTATAACAGCGGGAGAGATGCATTACCTTCTAACCCTGCTGAGACCCCAGCAAAGACTGCTGAAAGCTAACTAAAAATCCGAGAACTGAGAGAGCTTGACCACACCCATTCAGGTTGCATCTATTTCTCCAAGATTTAAAAATCCAAAGCCTCACATGTTTATCTTCTCAGACTGCTCGGCACCTGTTGCACCTGCCACACGGTGTTTGAACTCTTCTAGCAAAGGTACTGAGTCAATTCTTTGTCGTAAAAGAATAATATTCATTTATTTGACACAATTAATATTAGAACAACAAATACACTATGAGCTAACGATTAATACTACAAATTTATCTTATGATTTAACTTAACTTTAGATGATCAAAATACCACCACGCTAGAACTTGACCGGGCTCCATGTTATCATCTGGTCTTCCTTCAGTGGTTTCAGTGGAGTCTTCTCTTTTGGTGGTTACTCTCAATTTACCACTCTGTGTGGGTTTGTAGTGATTTTTATACTCCAAAGACTGTGTGTCCTTTTAGGAGAGTCTTGAGTATCTTCCAATGGATTGATCAGGCTCAATCACCCTTATCAATCTGACCCAACCAGGTACTGGCATGCTAAGAGCAGGGTTGTCCTTAGGTGTCCATTACTGAAGATCCTGTGTGTATGTAGCTTCCTCCAAACAAGGGTGCAAGGTGCCTCTGTGTCTGGTACACACCACTGTTTCTGATTGTCCTGAGGGTGATATTCCATTGACTCATTCAAACCCACATTCAGGTGTGTATTGTAGGGTCTACAATACAAGGTTTGTTTGCAAACTTTCTGTATTCTGCGGTATGTTGATTAGTACAGTCACTTTGGTCAAGACTGGGTTCCATTTCCCAGCATGCATTAATCATTGTCCATCTTATGTAACTCCATGATAAGTTCATTATTTTGAGTGGCCAGTCTGGCCACAGTCCCTCCTCTTCATCCTGCACACGAAGCGTGATGGATCACAGAATAAACAACCAATATCTATGTGCAGTAAGTACACAATCTTCCAAGCTCAAGCGAAGTATATATACTTAAACCACTACCCTGTTACATATAACATGAGAATCAAGCAGAGTAAACTAAATAAGGAGAAATGAGCAAATACAAAAACAAATTCATAATGAAAACTGTAAAAATGAACTGTTATACAACTATAAAGAACAAAAATACCAATAAGTCCCAAAAAGGTCATACTGAAACAAATGTTATTAAACCACAAGAAAAAAATTTCAAAACAAAAACTTGAAAATTGAACAAACCTTATAAAAATAGAGAATATTTTATATGTTGGAGAAATGGCCAAATAACAAAAAAAAAACAAAAATAAAATGGAAAGGCCAATGTTATAAAATCACAAAGAGGAAAACATCCATAAAAACAAACATTACAGAACATTTTACACACAATGGCAGCAAAGAGTCACCAGTTCTAGTCAAATATTTACGAAGTTTTACCAAGTTAGGGGAGATCGTCAGTTGAGTGAGGTCTCCAGATCCAGTTTGTTTGACAGTTCATGTGTGTTGAACCTGGTGACGATCGCCATGAGGTTTGTCTTGATTGTGTTCCACACGGTCACGGTTATCCTGGGGAGAGATCAAGGTTATTTCTGTTGTTGTCCTTGTCCATTATCTCAATAATTTTGCCCTAACCTTCCTCCACTTATTCCAAAAAAAAGGAATGGAAACCCTATGTGGAATGTTGAGTCAGGTTTAGAGACTTCTCGGGGTAGGAAGCCTGACCATGATGTGATGAGGAAAGACTGAAACAAGGTGGTCATGCCAATCAATGATTTAAAGACAAGTGAAGATGAAGATGCCCTGCTCGGAGACAGTCAGTACAACCAACAATTTAAACATAAGTAAAAGATGAAAGACAATCTCAAGAGACCAATGACTATTTAAACATAAAAGATGAAAGTGAAGGAAAGCTGAAGAATTAAGCAGATTACAATTCTATCAGTGTGCACAGGAATAGGAGTTGGAAGATGTGTGTGATATATGAGAGTTTGAACCATCAGAAACAGTTGCATCTCGCCTTGGGTGGTTGTCAGGAGTTGTTTCATTACTTGGATTAGTGAACGAGTAAATAGGCACTCAGAGATTCAGTGTGTTCTGAATCCTTTGTCTCTGGAGGAGTGGCGCGATAGTGAATCCTCCTGGTTCCAATGTTTGTAGCTAGTCATGCCCTGTAGCGGTGAGACTGGGAACTACCATTTGACAGTCTGAGTTAGTCTGTTCTTGCATAGTCTAAACTAGGGGATGTTCGATCTGCCTGTCTGTCAGGGGGTTATCAGGAAGTTCTGTCATGTCACACATTCCCAACAGACATGAAATATCTGTGTTATTAGTCAGCAGTGAGTCAGAGCAATAGAGATGTACAGCATAGAACCAGATTCTTCAGTCCAACTTGTCCATGCTGACCAGATATCCCATATTAATCTAGTCGCATTTGCCAGTACTTGGCCTATATCCCTCCAAACTCTTCCTATTCATATACCCATCCAGATGCCTTTGGATTATTATAATTGTACCAGCCTCCACTACATCCTATCCTAAGGCCTGCTTGTTTTCATCTCAAATAATGTCTCCAGTTGTCTGGTGGTAGCTGCAGCCTGTATGGATTCTGCAGTATGTTGATTAGCACAGTCACTTAGGTTAAGTCTGAGTTCCATTTCCCAGGATGCATTAATCATTGTCCATCTTTTTCAACTCCATGATAAATTCATTATTTGCCATCATAAGTTCATTATTTTGAATGATGCACCTTTGCTCCAATCTCTGAAAGAAACCAGGACAAAACACACCTCTTAAAGGCAGAGCATCATCACAACTCAAGGATCCCACCACCTGTCTGCACAGGGTCTGGTCCTGTTTCTGGCCCCAATGTAGGGCAAATGCTTAATCTTTGGAAGAATTTGAGTTATGGTCACTATTGTAATGCAGCAACCAATTAAAACTTTACAGAGTTCCACAGACAGCAGCAATAGATGAACAAATAATCTGAGTGACAAATGGCATTCAAGATACCAGTGGCAGACCTGGGTGGGGCTCTGGAGCAGTCACAGTGGGGTTTAAAGGAGTAGTAATGAGAGCAGTGAAGTCCCAGATGCAGGCAGACTGGCTGTGAGCTGCTTCAGCAAAATCAGAGGGTAACCTCACAGGGAACAGAATTGATTGAGCATTACTTTAAGGCCATATGTGTATCTTCAAAGCTGTATACATTGTGATATTTTAGAACTTCATAACTAAATTTCTCCACTTCCTAGAGTTAAGGAGGTTCTGGTTATAGGGTCATACAGCATGGAAACAGATCCTTCGGTCCAATACATTCACGCCAACCAAATTTCCCAAACTACAGTAGTCCCACTTGCCTGCATTTAGTCCATATCCCTCTAGCCCTTTCCTATGCAAGTACCTGTCTAAATGTCTTTTAAAATGTTGTGAGTGTACCTGCATCTACCACTTCCTCTGGCAGTTCATTCAACATGAGCCACCCTGTGTGAAAACGTACCCCTCAGGTTCCTTTTAAATCATTTTCCTCTCACCTTAAATCTAAGCCCTCTAGTTATGAACTCCCCACCCTATGAAAAAGACCTTTGCTATTCACCTTATCTAAGATTTTGTAAACCTCTAAGGTCACCCCTCAACCTCCTTCACTCAAACATGAATCAGTGTTGTAATCTATACAGTGGGAGGAATGGCACAATAGAAGTAAGGGTATTCAGTTCAGTTTAGCTATGTCTGGGCATCTCTGGGCATATAATTTGCACTATGAGGGAAACCCTGGATGCTCCGGGCAGTGTAGATGACCATGGGGTATGCCGTTGACAGGAGCAACTCAAGCCCCAGGTTTTGAAGCAGAATGGATAGCTGGGAACACTCCTGTGCTTTCATGAAGCGTACCCAAATGCAGAGAGGGATTGAGTGACTACTAGAGAGAAGAGGACCACTCAAGAAGTGAGGGGATCCCTGGAGTGCATCTTATTTGCAAGTTGTTTTATGACCTTAGAAACCAGCCAGAGTGGAGTTTGCTTTGCAGAGTCCAGCCAAAGCCACAGCAGAACACATGGTTGGTCCAGCTGCTTAGCTTGGAGGGACGGAGGTAGGGTGAGAAGGTGGTAGGGTTAGAGATTTTGGAGAAGATTTGGTAGGGTAATTATTGTCGGGGATTCATTTGTGGAGGAGTAGAAAGGTGCCTTTGTTGTTGTCGATAAAACTCCAAGATGAGTGTAGCCTTCCAAGTACCAGATCTTACTGAATGCCTTCAGGAATTCTGCAGGGGGAAATTGAACAGCCAGAGGTTGGGGTCCATGTTGGGTCTAACTAGATTGGGAGGGGAATGGAATCCTCATTCAGAGAAGAGAGAAATTGAGATGAAATTAGAAGCTAAAATGCTAGTAAGTAAGTCTAGAAGGCAGAGGAAACATATGCTAGATCAGAAAGGAATGAGGTCAGCAAGGCCACATTAAATATTTAATTGCAAGGAGCCTATGGAATAAGGCAGATGAGATGAGACCACAGAAAGGCACCTGGTGGAAGTGATGTCGTTCATCTTAGTAAGACTCATCTGAATGATGATCAGGATTGGCAGCTCAACATTCCTGTTATAGGTTATTCAGACAAGATAGAGAGAAATAACTGGAGGAGGAGTTGTAATATTGTTCAAGGAATCAATTATAGCAGTGAGGAGGTGTGATATCTTAGAATGATCATGAGGCTATGTGAATACAAATTAAAAATACAAAAGGGACAAGCAAACACGCTTGGGTACTAAAGGCCCATAAACAGATAATGGATCAAATATGTATTAAATTTTCAGAGAGGCTTAATAAAATGATCCTATCAGGGTCATTTAACTACTTAAATGTTAAGTGGGATAGTTCAATGTGAAAGGTAGGGAGTTGTGTTGTATGTGTGTGGGGGGTGGGGGATGGGGGGGTGATATCAGTAGAGGCATAATTTGGAGTTATGACAATAATTCAGTTAGATTTAGGATAGTTCTGGAATAGGCTGTGAATAAAAGTTCTAAACTTGCGAAAGACTAACTTTATTATGATAAAGGTATGATTTCGATTGGCATACGCTACTTTCAGATAAAAATGTGTCAGAGCAGTGGGAGTCACTAAAATCCAGAGGTTGTTAGTGACTCCTCACTCCTCCAGAGGGAAACTGAATATCTCTCAGACTAAAATCAATGGAAGGTGAACTGAATTAACAAGAACTTCCACTCAAATGCCATTTGTTAATCTATAAATACATGGTTGAATGAGATGTAGATAAATTTTTAATAGTGTACCAGATCCATAATTGCAACTAAGCACCCTCACCAGTCTAGAGAAGCTTAACTTAAAACTTCCTATAAGCCAACTTTCTCCACAATGAAACACTGTTTACATTTAGTTAAGATCGAACTTAATCCATTCACAATTGATTTCACTATCAAAAAGGTTATAAACTGGATCCCCTTGACTTGGTGCTAGATTTCAATCAGGAAAGGGGAAACTCCAATCACAGATGCTCGATGTAGCTTTCATGGAAGTCAACACCAAGTATCCAACTTTGATGCAAAACTGGGCCAATATTTCTAAGTACTACCAGGTCTGTGTTAGCCAAGACAAAAACCCAAAGAACACAGGGCCGTGAAGAAGGTTGTCAAGAAGGCACTTGGTCTGCTTGCCTTTATTAGTCAGTGCACTGTGTATAGGAGTTGGGAGGTCATGTTGTAGCTGTACAGGACATTAGTTAGGTCACTTTTGGAATACTGTATTCAATTCTAGTCTTCCTGGTATAGGAAAGACATTGTGAAACTTGAAAGGGTTCAGATTGTATTGACAATGATGTTGCCAAGGTTGGACGGTTTGAATTATAGGGAGAGGCTGAATAGGTTGGGGCTATTTTCCCTAGAGTGTCAGAGCCAAGGGGTGGCCTTACAGAAGTTTATAAAATCATAAGAGACATGGATAGGGTACTCAAAACTAGAGATCATAGCTTTAATGTGAGGGGAAAAAAAATTTAAAAGGGACATTTTTTTTCCACAGAGGGTGGTGCATGAATGAATTGCCACAGGAAGTGGTGGAGACTGGTATAATTTAAAATGCATCTGAATGGGTATATGAATAGGTAAAAACAATGACTGCAGATGCTGGAAACCAGAGTCTAGATTAGAGTAGTGCTGGAAAAGCACAGCAGTTCAGGCAGCATCCGAGGAGCAGTAAAATTGACTTTTCGGGCAAAAGCCCTTCATCAGGATGAAGGGTTTTTGCCTGAAACGTCGATTTTACTGCTCCTTGGATGCTGCCTGAACTGCTGTGCTATTCCAGCACCACTCTAATCTAGACCCTGGGTATATGAATAGGAAGGGTTCGAGAGAGAAATGAGCTTAATGCTGGCAAATGTGACTAGATTAATTTAGGATACCTGGTCAGCATGGATGAGTTGGACCAAAGAGTTTGTTTCTGTACATTTTATCGCTATGATGAATTGTGGATGCTGAAAATCAGAAAAAAACAGAAATTGCTGGAAAAACTCCACAGGTTTGGCAACATTTGTGAAGAGAAAACAGAGTTAATGTTTCATTCATTTTGAAGAAGTGCCACTGGACCTGTAGCATTAACTCTGCTTTCTCTCCACAGATGCTGCCAGTCTTGTGGAGTTTAACACAGTTTCTGGTTTAGCCTACATTGTGTATTGAATTCTCTAGGGTGGTGCTGAAACACATGAACTCTGAAGAGAGTTCTACCATTGGGTCAAGATGGACAATAAAGTCAAACATAGCTAACTCTTTCACCGAGTGTGCTCTGGTATTGGCAGTGAGCAGGACTCTCTCTGGGCGGTCCGAAACCTGTTGATCTTCCAGCTGAAGGAGTTGACCCCGACTGAGTGTTGCAGACTGGCACATTCCAAGGTCCAGGACTACGTGTTGAGGGACGTGCTGAAGCTTGGGGCAGCTGTCACCAAGGCGCAGTGGGGAAAGACCACCGTGTAACATCTGCCTGCCTAAGAAGAACAGGGTGCCCACGCAGTCATTTGGGCTCCACTGACGCCTCAGCTAAACATATGGATATATGATTGATAAATGGACAGGAGAAGGTGAGGTCTGCAGATGCTGGAGATCAGAGCTGAAAATGTGTTGCTGGAAAAGCTCAGCAGGTCAGGCAGCATCCAAGGAACAGGAGATTCGACGTTTCGGGTATAAGCCCTTCTTCAGGAATTCCTGAAAATTCCTGAAGAAGGGCTTATGCCCGAAATGTCAAATCTCCTTCTCCTTGGATACTGCCTGACCTGCTGAGCTTTTCCAGCAACACATTTTCAGCTCTGATAAATGTACAGACCTGTATATACAAATGATAAATTCTGATCTCTGTATGCAAATATTTACATATGTATGGCACGACCAACTGTACAGACCATCAAATTATTTTATGAATAAAGTATATTGAAATTTTTAAAAGTGAGCAGGACAGACTGGGAGCCCTCTTCACCAAGCTGCACTGTAAAGCCTATTGCAGCAGGGGGCAGCAGAGGGCAGCCGTCACCCCGCGCTTGTGCCCGTGTGAAAGATGGCGGCCGGTCTCTGGGTGGTCGGCGATCGCGCTACCGATTTCCTTCCCTTCGGACCGTATCGGATGAACGGGACAACCGGAGCCCTAACCGAGCCCCGCCAGCGACCCCTCTAAACGTCGGGGAAGCGGAACCATGGCTGACGTGATTGAGATCACCTCGGAAGATGAGTCAGACTCGGACATTGAGATTATCGGAGAGACGGCAGCGCCGCTGGGCACCCGCTGTCAGAACTCCTACTCGGCCTGGGCTCGCTATCAGCGGATCAAACGGATCCTGTTCTCTCACCGGGTGAGTGCGGGCAGCATTTATAACACACACTGTTTTGACTATAAACAGGAAGTCGCTAAGCGCACACAGCCATGATGACAAGGCGGGGTGTCGCCACCATCTTTGATCCTGGCAGTTGTCCCTGTATGACGCCATAAAGATGCGCCCCCTGGTTTTAAATGATAACATTGGGAAATCCCTTTCATACAACCACCAGGGTTCCTGCTCAGAAGACAGCTTAGGCTCATGTATTACTGGCTTATCACTTTGCAGACATATATAATACTCCCTTCTTTCTTTAAATCAATGCCTAAATTGTCACAATTGTTCCAGTCATTAGCTTAGAAAATAATTAAACATTTCTTCTATTGAAATGAACAGAACTATTTTTCTGAGTATTTTATAAGCATTTAATTGAAATGACTCCACAGAGGCCGGTATTGGATCACTCTTTACTTACGCATAGAGAATCCCTGAAACTGATCCAGTTCTCAGAGTAAGCAGAGCCTCTGCCACACTTGTTTTTAATCTGTCAGACAGGGCTTCCTGATTGTACCTGATTGACAGCCCGAGTCTGAGAACTCATTCTATAAAGTCTACCTGGATGACCTCATTAAAATCGCCACATCTCTCCCCCTTTGTGTCTGAGGACATAAACCAGGTATTTTTTATTTGTAGCCTCTCCTGGAGCTTTTTAGTACCCGATCAGGTTCCTGCAACTCTGCTCCTAGCATGGGTAGCATGTAAACACAGTAGCTCGCACCTTGTGCCCTGATCCTCTCAAAAGAAATTCATTCTCTTCTTCTAGCAGCAAAAGCATCAAAAGAGCGACATCCAGCAAGTCCATTTCAGATTCTGAGGTAGCTTCCCTGCTTGATGGAGAGGAAGAGGCCACAGGTTCTAGTGACAGAAAAGCTGTCAAGGAGCATGTTTTACTCCTGCACCATTTGCAAGTTTGCGGTTTTCATTTGGCCTTGTCATACCTACCCGAAGTTTATGCAGCACTAGACCTGATCTCTCATAGACCATGCCTCTTACCCATGCAGGGCCATTCCCATTGTTCCTACATCAGACTTTGTTCTCTGAAGTAAACTGTCCCTCTCGCTTAGCCGAGTCTTGTGTCTGGCATTGGCCTTCCTGATACTGTGATACACACAGCCATTCACGTGTATGTGCACTCACACACCCCAGGTCAAGGAGGAGTGGATTCAACCTGGTGCAGAATCTTCTCCCCATTAACAACTCTACTGGAACTATCCATGTTGTTGCATGAGGGGTAGTCTGATAATCAGATAGGAACTGGGACAGTTTGGTATCTAGTGAAACTGTAGGCTGTTTCTTTAAGGGGAAAGTAAGGACTGCGGATGCTGGAGATCAGAGTCGAGAGTGTGTTGCTGGAAAAGAACAGCAGATCAGACAACATCAGGGAAGCAGGAGATGTTTCAGGCATCAGCCCTTCATCAGGAAGGGCTGTTTCTTTAAGCCTGCTTTCAAAGTTTGGACACTTTTTCTGCCAGACCATTGGATGATGGATGGTATGGAGCTGTCATTATATATCAAATACCATTTCACTTCGGCAAAGACTCAAATTCCCGACTGGTAAATACTGGCCCCTTATCTGTGACCAGCACTTCCAGGAATCCATGTGTATGTATGTGGCTTTTCTATTGTCGTTCCTGTGCTTGACAAATTAACTCTATGAATGTCCAGCCACTTTGAACAGGCATCCACAATGACTAAGAATGTTGAGTCTGTGAAAGAACCTGCATAGTCAATGTCTAACCATTGACTATACGGATCTACCCAGCCATTCTCATGAATTTAGGGGAGTTGCTGATGGTAATGTTTGTCCTTGATTGCAATCTGGGCACTGACATCAGCATAGCTATATCAGCATCCAATCTGGCCTGGGAGACTGGTTAGCAAGGTTAGATCTCATGGAATACAGGGAGAACTAGCCATTTGGATACAGAACTGCTCAAAGGTAGAAGATAGAGGGTGGTAGTGGAGGTTGTTTTTCAGACTGGAGGCCTGTGGCCAATGGAGTGCCACAAGGATTGGTGCTGGGTCCTCTACCTTTTGTCATTTACATAAATGATTTGGATGTGAGCATAAGAGGTACAATTAGTAAGTTTGCAGATGACACCAAAATTGGAGGTAAAGTGGACAGCGAAGAAGGTTACCTCAGATTACAACAGGATCTTGACCAGATGGGCCAATGGGCTGAGAAGTGGCAGATGGAGTTTAATTCAGATAAATGCGAGGTGCTGCATTTTGGAAAGCAAATCTTAGCAGGACTTGCACATTTAATGGGGAGTGTTGCTGAACAAAGAGACCTTGGAGTGCAGGTTCAAAGCTCCTTGAAAGTGGAGTCGCAGGTAGATAGGATAGTGAAGAAGGTATTTGGTATCCTTCTTTTATTGGTCAGAGTATTGAGTACAGGAGTTGGGAGGTCATGTTGCGGCTGTACAGGACATTGGTTAGGCCACTGATCTCCTTCCTGTCGGAAAGAAGTTGTGAAACGTGAAAGGATTCAGAAAAAAATTACAAGGATGTTGCCAAGGTTGGAGGATTTGAGCTGTAGGGAGAGGCTGATCAGGCTGGGGCTGTTTTCCCTGGAGCGTAGGAGGCTGAGGGGTGACCTTATAGAGATTTACAAAATTATGAGGGGCATGGACAGGGTAAATAGGCAAAGTCTTTTCCTTAGGATCGGGGAGTCCAGAACTAGAGGGCATAGGTTTAGGGTGAGAGGGGAAAGATATAGAAGAGACGTAAGGGGCAACATTTTCACACAGAGGATGGTACGGGTATGGAATGAGCTGCCAGAGGAAGTGGTGGAGGCTGGTACAATTGCAACATTTAAGACATTTGGATGGGTATATGAATAGAAAGGGTTTGGAGGGATATGGCCTGGGTGCTGGCAGGTGGGGCTAGATTGGGTTGGGATATCTGGTCGGCATGGACGGGTTGGACCGAAGGGTCTGTTTCCATGCTATACATCTCTATGACTCTCGCCACTGAGTTGCTTTTATTCCTGATGAAGGGCTTTTGCCCGAAATGTCGATTTTACCACTCCTCGGATGCTGCCTGAACTGCTGTGCTCTTCCAGCACCACTAACCCAGAATCTGGTTTCCAGCATCTGCAGTCATTGTTTTTCCCTTTGGAAACACCTGGATGTCTCTGGTGGAGTACGCCAGTATCTGGCAACAACCTTTACTTGGAATAATCACCCTTGCTCCCTGTAAGGGTTTCAGTTCTGGTTGTGATGGCCCTTTGGTTTCCATCATCACCACCAATTGTTCCAGTTTTGCCAGGTTTGGATCTTTCTGTGTCCAAAGACTGATATTATCAGCTGTGTCTTGAAGTGTGGTCAGAAAATTTAAATCCATCAGGGACTGTTTTGGTGACGGTACCATCAGTGATGTATCTGTCAGCAGAAGGCAGCTTAGTTTGCTACCTGGCCTCTCGACTGATGTTCCAACTTGTAATGGTCCACATTTAGTATTACAACCCACCACTGGTTTCAGCCCGAAGCTATGGGTGGCACTGCCTTGTCCTCTTTAAGTCAACCTACCAGGGATTTGTACTCCATTATTATTACAAATTTACATCTGTAAAGGTTTTACTGGAATGTCCTGACTCCAAATATGACCTCCCAAACCTTCCTTCTCTATCTGGGTGTACTTATCCTTAGCATTAGCCAAAGTGCTTGATGCATACCCTTTTGGATGGTCCTCTCCATTGGGCCACCTATGTGTTAGTACGACCCTGCTGCCATACAGAGAGGCATCGCATGTCAGTGGCACATCTCACTTGGAGTCATAGTGTGCCAACACTTTAAAGTCATACTGCATGGAAACAGACCCATCGCACCAGCATGTTCACACTGACCATATTCCCAAATTAAAAACATGCATTTGTGTCATATCCCTCCAAACCTTTCCTATTTATGTACTTATCTTTTAAACGTTGTAACTGTACTTGCATCCACCACTTCCTCTGACAGTTCTTTCCACACATTAATCACTGTGTGTGAAAAAAAAGGTTGCCCTTCATGTCCTTTTTAAACAACATCCTGACTAGCTGTGACTCAAACTTCAAAGAATTATGTTTCTGAGCCTCTATGTCTCTGTTCTACAATACTGCCCAGGGCCCGACTATCAATTGCATAAGTTCTGCTCTTGTTTATTTTACCAGAATGCAAAACCTCACATTTATCCAAATTTAACTTCATCTGCTACTCCTTAGCCCATTGATCAAATTGATCAAGATCACGTTGTAATCTTAGATGAACTGCTTCACTGTCCACGACGCAACCGTTGGATGCTGCCTGAACTGCTGTGCTCTTCCAGCACCACTAATCCAGAAACCACTTTTGGTGTCATCTGCAAACTTGCGAACTATGACACCTATATTCTCATCAACTCATGAATAGAAATGACAAACAAAAGTGGACCCAGTACTTGGCTGTGTGACCATTTCAAAGGCTGACACTTTTTAAGAGTTGATGCAAAGGTGCCAGGCTGGAGGCCAGGTTATGTACAAACTCTCCATAATAATTCATCAGCCCAAGGAAAGACCTAAACTCCGGTACAGATGTAATGAGTGTAACCTGGTCTTGTCGACTCTAGCTCAAGTAGGTCGCTTGAGGTGCCTGCAACACACATTCTTTCCTTCTAAGGTGTATGCCCACCTGGGAGAAATTCTAAGGACTGTGTCCAAGTTCTCTAAGTGCTCCTTATTGGTCTTCCCTGTTATTAGCACATCATTTAGGTAAATGGCAATTGTAAAATCTTCTCCATCATTCACTGAAAAATTGCATAGGCAGACCATACCTCAGATGGCAATCTCGTATATTGGTACAAACCCTTATGGATATTAATTGTAGAACACTTCTGGAAATCCTCATCCAACCGCAGTTGCAAGAACATTTGGCTCATGTTGAGCTTCGTGAAGGACGAACCCCCCCCCCCCACCCCAGCCACTTTGTGTGTACAGAGGAACCCTGATTATCCAAAGGACACGGGTGGGGAGTATGTCTTTCAGTTAATCGAATGCCGGATAACATAGTTAGCCTCGCACCATGACCTTGCAATTTTGTTCGGATCATCCGAAATTCGGTTATTTAAATTCCAGATATTTGAGGTTCCTCTGTAAATCCTCTATGTGAGGGATCGGGTATATATTCAGCTGCAAAAACAAGTTTATTGTTTTTTTAAAATTCCCACAAAGACAAACTAACCCAATGGGCTTCACAATCGATATGATCCGTGCTGCCCATTCCACAAACTGGACTAGTTTCCTGATTCCTTTGCTTTCCAGCCTCCTGATTTCTGCCTCTACTTTTGCCCGGAAAGCTAATGATCCCTGGCAGGCTTTGCAGAATCAAGGTGTGGATTCATGGTCAACATGTATAATGGCCTTGGCTTCTTTGATAGTCCCGAGACTTTTCTGAAAACCTCCAGGCACTTATTTAGGTCTTCACTCAGGTAATCAAGTTTTGCCCCCTCAAGCTTGGGCCCGAGCCGTTTATTAAGATCGATGGAAACTGAACCAGCTCCTTGTCATAAGAGCCCAGGGCCCCTGGTATGGGTTCTCAGTGTGGCTGAGATTTTGTGCAAACTTAAGGGCTGGAGTCCAGAGCAAAATTTTTTAAATTTTGCGTTCTTGGCTTACTGAAACGGTCTTGCCAGAATCAACCTCCATTGGAACAGGGTGACCATTTAACCAGATGTTTATTTGAATTGGTTCTGATTTGATGTTGCTAAGCAATTTAACTATTCCAAACCAGATGTAGGTGGACTTTCCAGGATATACACTTTCCTGGATATTGGCCAATGGGTTCCAGTCAATTTAGGTCAAGTAGGCTCTGTTGCCGTCTCGAGTCTTCATACCAGCAGCAATTACAATGGCTTGCTGGCCCAATCCTGAAGAGAATTTTAACTGTTTGGCCAAGGCTTGGCTTTCTTTTAGGTTTTTGCTGTGGGCTAATGTAGAGTTTATCTGATCAGGATATGTCCTGAATGACGCTTTGCAATTGCCTTCAGTAAAGGGGTGTTTCCCAATCTCAGTCAGTCTGGTGAGGGTGTCCACTTCCATCGGAATACCCTGTAACTCATATGCTCCACTGACCACATTTTCCAGTGATAAAGCCAGTTGTAGTGTCTATTTGAAGTCCAGTTGGGCTTCAGCTAGGAAATGCTTTTGCCTGGTTACATCATTAATCCCACAGACCAAGCAGTCTCTCAGCATCTCATTAAGGGTTAAATCTAAGTCACATGAGCAAGACAGTCATTGTAACCTAGTCAAACATCCAGATATGAGTTCCAAGTAAAACCAATAGTGTCTCAGAGGAAGCTTGGAGACATAATATTCCTTAAGGAAATCAGTCAACTCTTGAAAGATTTTAGTACCTGGTGCCTCAGAGAAAGTAAGGATTTTTATAACTGAAAAATCGGGTCCACAAGCTGTCAGGAGAATTACTTGTTGATTTTCATCTGCCCCAACATTGTTTGCCAGGGGAAAAAAATCACATATTCTTTCCACATACTCTGCCCAGTTTACAATGACAGGATCAAAGGAGTCAAGCTCCCCAAATAATGACATGATGCCAGAAATGTTTAGCCCAGTTCAAAGATGACTATTGCAAGTGAATTTCTTCAGGAGGGCACTTTTCTCTCAACTCCACAGAGGCCTGTATCCTGTCACCAACTTAACATTTATTCACACATGGAGAGTCTTTGACATTGATCCAGCTCTCTCCGAGCCATCTCGCAGAGTCAACAGAACCTTCTATTTTTATCTGTTAGCCAGGGTATCCTCATTGTATTATAATAACAGGCCCAGTCAGGGAATTCATATTCTTCCTAATTAGAGTCAGCACATCCTATCTGAAAGTATTATTCAGTGTATAATTTTAAGTAGCAACATGTTGTTCTTCCATCTTGTAGGTTGGGTGGTTGTTGTTAGTGGTGAGTTGGCACGCTACTTCTGGTATTGGAGGAGTCATGCTTTTGATTGCTAATATTGTTTTGTCACATAATGATGTTTCTGATGTTATTCATAATCTGTTCTACTTTTCCAGCTCATCTGTATGTTGAATATGGACTCTAAAACTTGTCACTTGCTAACTAGCTAGATCTCAGCTTCAGCAACAACATTTGCTGGGTTATTCATGATTGGAACCTGTATATTTACAGTTTATCTTTCAATAATTTAGGTAGCATTTTGTTTTATTCATTTGGGGATGTGGGTATCACAGGTTGGGCCAACTTTTATTGCCCATCGCGAGTTGCTGTTGAGAAGGTGATGGTGATCTATTTTCCTGAAGCAGTGAAGTCCCCGGTGAGGTAGACACACAAAGCCCTTAAGGAGAGAGTTCTTATTCAAATGCTGACCTCTTTAGGGACTCATACTGACAAAGGAGATGGACCATCTAACAGCATAATTTAACTGAGTTGAGTCTAATTGAGTTCTGAAGAAGGGTCACTGGATTCGAAATGTAATTTTGTTTTTTTCTCTACCGAAGCTGCCAGACCTGCTGGGTTTCTCCAGCAATTTCCATTTTTGTATGTTTCAGATCTCTAGTATCTGCAGTTCTTTGTTTTATTTTGCAAAATTTCTCTTCCTGACTTGCACTTTGAGGTGAAATTGTAATTCTGAGGATTCAAGAATAATTCAGTAATCTTGCTGGTTCTTTACACAGGTTTTTCCTATACATCTGCTCGAGTGGGCAATGATCACTGCCCACAGTGAACTTTGTCACGTCGGTATATGTATGGAACTTGTTACCACCATACTTGACTGCCAAAACCTCTCTATCCATATTGGCATATCTGTTCTCAGCAGATAGTCACAGTCTGATGCAAATGCTGTTGATTTATAGAGGCTCCATAGCCAAATTTGCAGATGACTGAAAAAATGGGCGGGACGGTGAATTGCAATGAGGAAATAAGAACCTTACAAATGGATATAAATAGGTTAGGAGAGTGGGCCAAAATGTGGTGAATGGAGTTTAACACAGATAAGTGTGAGGTCATGCATTTTGGTCGAACAACAGGAAAGGCGACCTATTATCTAAATGGGGAGAGACCTCGGGGTGCTCCAGTGCAGAGACATCTGGGAATCCTCGTTCATGAGTCACAGGAAGCTAGCATGCAGGTACAGCAGATAATAAAAAAAAATCAAGTGGAATGTTGGCTTTTATAGCTAAACGAAATATTGTTGCAATTATACAAAGCATTGGTGAGACTGCACCGGGAGTATTGTGCACAGTTGTGGTCCCCTTATTTGAGGAAAGATGGAGTGCCATTGGGGGCAGGTCAGAGGAGGTTCACTAGATTGTTCCCAGAGATGTCGTATGTAGACAAATTGAACAGTTTAGGCCGATACTGTCTGGAATTCAGAAGAATGAGGGGAAATAAAATTGAGGCATTCAAGATGATTGTGTTAGGGGACTCTCTAGTCTGAGATACAGACAGACGTTTCTGTAGCCAACAACGAAACATGAGAATGCTGTGTTGCTTCCCTGGTGCCAAGATCAAGAATATCTCAGAGAGGGTGCAGAATACTCTCACGGGGGAGAGGGGCCAGCAAGAGGTCATCGTACACATTGGAAACAATGAGATAGGAAGGGAAAAGGTTGAGACTAATATACTGGCAGGGAAATTTGCTAGAACTGCTCGGGAGGATTTAAACTAGTAAGGTGGGGGGGGAAACCAGGGGAGATAGTGAGGAAAGAGATCAATCTGAGACTGAAACAGTTGAAAACAGAAGCGAATCAAACAGGGCAAGCAAGGACAAAGCAGAGAACAAGGTAGGATTGATAAATTAAACTGCGTTTATTTCAATGCAAGGAGCCTAATAAGGAAGGCAGATGAACTCAGGGCATGGTTAGGAACATGGGACTGGGATATCATAGCAATTACAGAAACATGGCTCAGGGATGGACAGGACCAGCAACTTAATGTTCCAGGATAAAAATGCTACAGGAAAGACAGAAAGGGAAGCAAGAGAGGAGAGGGAGTGGCGTTTGTCATCAGGGGTAGCATTACAGCTGTACTGAGGTAGGATATTCCTGGAAATACATCCAGGGAAGTTATTTGGATGGAACTAAGAAATAAGAAAGGGATGATCGCCTTATTGGGATTGTATTATAGACCCCCTAATAGTCAGAGGGAAATAGAGAAACAGATTTGTAAGGAGATCTCGGTCATCTGGATGAATAATAGGGTGGTTATGGTAGGGGATTTTAACTTTCCAAACATAGACTGGGACTGCTATAGTGTTAAGTGTTTAGATGGAGAGGGATATGTTAAGTTTGTACAAGGAAATTTTCTGATTCAGTATGTGGATGTACCTACTAGAGAAGGTGCAAAATTTAACCTACTCTTGGGAAATAAGGCAGGGCAGGTGACTGAGGTGTCACTGGGGGAGCAATTTGGGGCCAGCGACCATAATTCTATTAGTTTTAACATACTGATGGAGAAGTATAGACCAGATCTAAAAGCTGAAGTTCTAAATTGGAGGAAGACTAATTTGACGGTATTAGGCAAGAACTTTCAAAAGCTGATTGGGGGCAAATGTTCGCAGGTAAAAGAATGGTTGGAAAATGGGAAGTCTTCAGAAATGAGATAACGAGAATCCAGAGAAAGTATATTCCTGCTAGGGTGAAAGGAAAGGCTGATAGGTATAGGGAATGCTGGATGACTAGAGAAATTGAAGTTTTGGTGAAGAAAATGAAGGAAGCATATGTCAGGCATAGACAGGATAGATCGAGTGAATCCTTAGAAAAATATAAAGGTGGTAGGAGTATACTTAAAAAGGAAATAAGGAGGGCAAAAAGGGAGCATGAGATAGCTTTGGCATTTTTACAAATATGTTAAAGACACAAGGGCAAACTAGGAAGAGAATAGGGCCCATCAATGATCAGCAAAGCGGCCTTTGTGTGGAGCCGCAGGAGATGGGGGAGATACTAAATGAGTATTTTGCATCAGTGTTTACTGTCGAAAAGGAGATGGAAGATATAGAATGTGAGGAAATAGATGGTGACATCTTGAAAAATGTCCATGTTACAGAGGAGGAAGTGCTGCATGTCTTGAAATGAGTAAAAGTGGATAAATCTCCAGGACTTGACCAGGTGTATCCTAGAACTCTGTGGGAAGCGAGGGAAGTGCTTGCTGGGCCTCTTGCTGAAATATTTGTATCATCGATAGTCACAGGTGAGGTGCCAGAAGACTGGAGGTTGGCAAACATGGTGCCACTGTGTAAGAAAGTTGGTAAGCGCAACTATAGACCAGTGAGCCTGACCTCGGAGGTGGGCAATTTGTTGGAGGGAATTCTGAAGGACAGGATGTACATGTATTTGGAAAGACAAGTACTAATTAGGGATAGTCAACATGGCTTTGTGCATGGGAAATCATGTCTCTCAAACTTGATTGAGTCTTTTGAAGAAATAACAAAGAGGATTGACGAGGGCAGAGCAGTGGTCGTGATCTATATGAACTTCAGTAAGACGTTCGACAAGGTTCCCCCGAGACACTGATTAGCAAGGTTAGATCTCACGGAATACAGGGAGAACTAGCCATTTGGATACAGAACTGGCTCAAAGGTAGAAGACAGAAGGTGGTAGTGGAGGGTTGTTTTTCCAGACTGGAGGCCTGTGACCAGTGGAGTGCCACAAGGATCGGTGCTGGGTCCACTACTTTTCATCATTTATATCAATGATTTAATTCAGATAAATGCGAGGTGCTGCATTTTGGGAAAGCAAATCTTAGCAGGACTTATACACTTAATGGTAAGGTCCTAGGGAGTGTTACTGAACAAAGAGACCTTGGAGTGCAGGTTCATAGCTCCTTGAAAGTGGAATCGCAGTAGATAGGCTAGTGAAGAAGGTGTTTGGTATGCTTTCCTTTATTGGTCAGAGTATTGAGTACAGGAGTTGGGAGGTCATGTTGTGGCTGTACAGGACTTTGGTTAGACCACTGTTGGAATATTGCATGCAATTCTGGTCTCCTTCCTATCGGAAATATGTTGTGAAACATGAAAGGGTTCAGAAAAGATTTACAAGGGTGTTGCCAGGGTTGGAGGATCTGAGCTATGGGGAGAGGCTTGATGAAGGGCTTTTTCCCAAAACATCAATTTTCCTGCTCCTTAGATGCTGCCTGACCTGCTGTGCTTTTCCAGCACCACTCTAGTCTTGACTCTAATCTCCAGCATCTGCAAAACCCACTTCAGCCAAATTTAAAACAGAGTTGAGGAGAAACAACTTCTCGCAAAGAATTGTGAGTCTGTGGAATTCACTTCTCCAAAGTGTGGTGGATGCTGGGACAGTGAGTAAGTTTAAGGAGGAGTCAGACAGATTTTTAATTGGTAAGGGGTTGAAGGGTTATGAGGAGAAGGCAGGAAAATGGGGGCGAGGAGCATATCAGCCGTGATCGAATGGCAGAGCAGACTCAATGGGCTGAATGGCCTAATTCTGCTCCTGTATCTTATGAATTTATTTTATGAACTTATGAGTTTCTTTGTTGCAGCCTTTTGTAGAAGCAGCTACTTGCAGTGTGACAGGTTTCTTTCTGTTGTAGTATGACAGATTTCTGTCCTTGCATATTATTATTTTGAGTTTGTTGGAACTCCTGCCAGGTAGTTCTAACCCCCGCTGGTTACCGATGGCTTCTTGCGTCAGCACCTATAGGTTTGCTCTGTGTCCTGCCATGTGCGGTATGAAGAAGCTCATTTATCAGATCAAGGCCAGGAAATATCTCAATCTTCTGTTATCTCTTACTGTATTTGTGGCTTCCATCCCATGATTCTGCTCAGATTTGGTTTGTTTCCATCCAGGGTATACCGTTCTGAAGAGTTTCTCTTTCACCATGATGAAGTTTACTCAATCTGTAAGGTCTATGATCTGGCAATAACTTTTTCTTCTGTCTCTCGGAGTTCTATTGCAAATTTTTTTTTTCAGTTCTTTTAGTGTTTTTAAGTGGAGGATGAATCACTGCTTTCATTGCTGGATCAATGACGATGTGATACTCAAAATCTTCAAAGCACCCAAACATTTCCTTGAAACACGATGAACTGTTGCACCAGACCTTGACATCTGATAGGAGAGCACTTCTCATTAGGTATATTATCTTCAAGCCTCAGGGCAGCTTTGTTTTTAATGTGTGGTTTGCTGAAATAATCTGCAGCCCCTCATGTACGCTGAATCTCAGTTTAGCAGGATGTTAAAGTGATATAGAACATACAGTCATTATCTTTGCTGTGCCCCTCTGATTTGGGTGGTTCCTTGCTGTCGAATCTCATTTTCCCTCATGACATGGTTTGGTTTCCAAACCCTAGATAAATGTTTTCTTCCAGATTTTCAAAAACTATTTTCTGGTATAATCTGAGCTGGGTGATGTTGACTTTGTGCTTTGTTATCAATCGCCATCTTCAGGTTTATCATTGCGGATTTGTGAGATGGATCTTTGGCCTTTTAATTAAGAGCCCACTTGCCCCTTCCAGCCTGATGGACTAAGTTGAAATTGAATTTACTATTTCCCCAGTCGGCGTGGTGATATAGTGTATCACCTATCAGTAGGAAATCTTGTCATCTCCTCCCTTCGCTTCTTTCTCATCTTCTTTATGTATAATATCTCTCTGTTAAATTGTAATCCATGCTTTTAAATCATGGAATTAATTCCCAGATTCTGTAACCTGCATTTGGAACAGCTGCAGGGAAAAAGGGTTTCTGTCCTTACATTCCAGGAAACCTGACAGTGGAGTAAACAGTTGGGTTTTCATCTGATTGGTATTGAATCATAACACCACCGTGGGCGGCACGGTGGCACAGTGGTTAGCACTGCTGCCTCACAGCGCCTGAGACCCGGGTTCAATTCCCGACTCAGGCGACAGACTGTGTGGAGTTTGCACGTTCTCCCCGTGTCTGCGTGGGTTTCCTCCGGGTGCTCCGGTTTCCTCCCACAGTCCAAAGATGTGCGGGTCAGGTGAATTGGCCATGCTAAATTGCCCGTAGTGTTAGGTAAGGGGTAAATGTAGGGGTATGGGTGGATTGCGCTTCGGCAGGTCGGTGTGGACTTGTTGGGCCGAAGGGCCTGTTTCCACACTGTAAGTCTAATCTAATTTAATCTAATCACCTGACTGATGCAAGGAATTCTTGTACGTTTTCTTATGACGTAAAGATCATCCAGTCTGCATGCAGGTATAGATTGAATGTAACTCTGAAAAAGATGTAACTCAAAAGCTAGATACTGCAGCTGTTCGAAGAGAAAATAGTTTTGGGCTGTGGGAAAAGTTTGGGAAGGAGGGAGGCACAGAGTTTGCGCAGATTCAATTGGGCCTACTTTGTGTTGTAACCAATCTCTGCTGGAAATTGGAAATAAAATCAGAAAATACTCATCAGAAAGAGGTAAAAAAAACAGAGTTAACCTTTCAGGTTATTGATGACCTGGAAGTGATGAAAGTTAACTCCATTTCTCTTTCCACAGAAGCAGACTGGTCTCCTGAGTATTCCAGCTTTTTATTTTATTCCTACAAAAAGGCTTCTTAAATCTGAAGTAGAATTCTTCAACGTTTCACTTTATTTTTCAGGACAATATTGATTTGACAAATGACGACAATGAAATGCACAATCAAGTGAATACTGCTGGAGAAGGCACAGGAAGTATGCAGGTCTGTCTAACTGACTGTTACCAGACAAAAACAAGCCCATCTTCTCATGTTTCCAACAACCTGAGTCATGACGAACTTGATTCAGATGAAGATCTGCCCAAGTTTAATGGGGGATGCCGGTTTCCTGGTTGGACAGCTAGCAAAGATGAACCTGACCTTGAAGCTCCACCTGTTTTGACAGTTGAAGTCTCAACTGAGGCCGGTTCGCTTGTAAATGTTTCCACCAAATGTATCAATGAAGACCCATTGCCTGAACTGGACTTCATCGGTTTTGATGAAAGTCAAGATTCTCCTGTCACGGCAGAAAAAGTGGACTTGCTCAGTACATCAAGTCAAAAAGCTCACGATTCTGTCAGCAATGGAGAGTCTTCTAGTAACACCAGTATAAATAGTGACTTGGAATCTCTGGAAACATTTTCACCAGAAGCACTCATTCCATTTTCCTCACCAGATAGTGTTGTGGATCCTTTGGGAGATCATCATCAAAGCACCTTTGAGGAAACAATTAATGATATAATTAAACCTGATTTAAGTCCAGATATTGAAGATATACCATCATTGATACCTCAGAAGACTAAGGAACTGGAACATGGTTGTGATCAATCTCCCCCCAGCATAAACACGCCATTGCTAGATCCTTGGGGGCAGCTGCAGAGTCACAATAAAAGAGGTGAAAGTGAATTAAATTGTTCTCCAATTAAAAACAATGTGCAGAATCCTAAACCAGCGTTAGATCAATCTGAAGTTCAGGATCTGCCTTTAGAGGAAACTGAGGACCATGTGTTTATATCAAATAAAGCAAAGGAAGAAAGTTGTAATTGTTCAGTGGATAAAGAGACATTAAAAAGTTTTCAATGCCTCATTGGAGCACCAGTTCAACATCTGTTTGTTAAACAACCTAGAAATGAAAAATTGCACAAGGTAAGATCTGTTGAAATATAAAATTCTGAAGAGATGGGAATTCAAAAATGCAAGAGAATACAAAACTGATGCTTCAAACAGCGATTTAACTTAGCCTCTTCTGCTCCTTTTGTACTGAATCTGCAGTTCCATCACACAACCGTCTCAGATGTAAATACTACTGATTGATTCTACCCCTTACTGACACTTTGGAGTAAATGCACTTGTCCCATAACTTCAGATTAAATCTTGTGACAACAATAGCTCTGCAGCTAATGATACCACAAAGTACAGTAACAGGTTCTTCACCTCATTCAACTTGTGTTGGCCAACCCTCATGTATTTTTCTGCATTGAACTGAAAGCATTTTGCCTTCACGTTTTCTCCAATGTCCTTTTTAAAGTTGCTGTTGAATCTGCTTGCTCGAGCTCTTCAGGCAGTAGGTTCCCAATCGCAACTTGCTGTTTCAAATACAGACTGGTTCTTTTGTGTCGTTCTGCTGGTTGAGGATAGGTAGTTTAACACTAATATACAAAAGAGGTCTGAGCTGTATTCTCTGATATGTAAGTTTGCTTTGTCTATTGAAATATTTTGGAAACTTTAATTCATTAACCAAGTTACTCAGACAGAAAGAAAAACCTTTCCAGCTTTTGCACTCCCATTAATGTGCAACGGAATAGAAGGAACATCACAGCTTACTGAAGAAGCACAAATTAAAATCTTAAGCAGTTGAACTGAATAGCTGAGCAAATAGAATGCAGTAGGAAGTTGTAACAGATGACATTTCAATATCTTGGATCTATCTGATTGACTCTGGTCATTCATGTAAAGTGCTCAGTTTTCTGAATGCATAATTAGGAGTATTGAACTCCCTCAGATGACATGGATGGAATCATACAGTCAAACAGATAAAACTTATACATAACGATTTAGCTTGACCGACAGCACAAACAGGAGTCGGCAGCCTGTTTATACATCACTTCAAATCAGCTGGAGTGAAATTTAATAACACCCCCAGCAGTGAGTTTGATGGTATTTAATCGGATGGTAGGTTGTCAGGTGGGGATACTGCCACCCCTTTGATTCTGACTGATTCAAATCGTGCAGAAAGACTTGTGAGTGGCCATCCACCTGGACTCTAAATGAGGTGTCCTAGCAGGCAGCTACTGCTCATGTAGGACCCTCATCCTCATTCAACCAGGGAGGATAAGGCTGTTATCATATGGGAAGTTTGAGAACAGAGCCTCTGTCTGGTTTGATTGTGGAGTACCATGGGGTAGGTTGAGATGATCCCCCCCCCCCCCCCCCCCCCCCCCCCACCACCACCAAGGAAGACCCAACAGAGGCCACGTAAGTGCCTGATATGTTAGGGCTTCCCCAACACATGTGACAACAGCTCTTGCTGGCTGTCCAGCCAATAAGTGAGACCATGGTCACCCTGCCCCCCCATTTCCTGAACAAATAAGGATCTAATAAAGTGCTTTTGCTCGAAATATGCATTGAGCTCTCAACCGCATCTTGTCCCATACCACTTCCAGCTCCCAGTCTTCCCTGAGACTAGGATAAGAATAAGCTGGTCCATTTCCCCTCCCATCCAGAACCTCTCCACAATGATGCCACCATCAGACATATCTCCCTCCCCGCTTGCTTCCTCTTTCAGTATTCCAAAAGGACTGCTCCCAGCACTACTCCATTCAACCACCCCAAAGACTTCCTCCTTCCTTGTGGTATATTTCCATTCAGATATATGTCTCTGCAAGAGAAGGAAATGCAACACCTACACGTTCACCTCCTTCGTTCTCATCGACCAAGGTCCAAAATATTCCTCCTAATTGAAACAGCAGTTCCCAAGTAAGACCCTATATTCCTGTCACTTGTAATTTTGATTTTCTACCTTATTTCAAGCTGATCGTTCTATCCATTGACTACTGTAGTGAAGCCCGGCACAAGCTGAATGCCTTTTGACTCAGTACTCCCCAAACTCCCACCTCAACGTTATATTCAATAAATTTAGATCATAATATCTGTCAATCTTGTTGTTTTTTTTCTCATTGGTTTTGTTTCCCTCTGGCCTTTTGTGTTGTATTCAGTTGACTGCTATATAGTTGTTCACATCTCATCTGGACACCACCTTTGCCCCTTTACCATTCCAGTGGCCACTCACATTGGTTTTTGCATTTTGAAATTTTGGATCAGTCAGTTTCTCTACCCTACCACAGGCTTTCCCTTTTGTCGTCCCCTTTTCTACATCCTTGAATATGCTTACATTTCAATCTTTCTTCAGTTCTGATTAAAGCTCACGGACCTGAAATGGTGCCTCTGTTTCTCTCCACAGATGCTGATTTGTCCAACACTTTTTGTCTTTTTCATTTTGTATTATTATTCATCTTTTCCTTTTCAGCAGGTGAACCAAAACTCTCATTCATCAACAACGCACCAAAACAAGTCCAAGGAACCAGAGCTGATCTCCCAAAGACAGTGCAGTATGATAAACAGTACCATTGATGAAAACTTTCCCCAAGGGACTCTTCAGTTTCTGATGGATTTTGTATCTCCTCAACACTACCCACCTCATAAAATTGTGGAGTATATAATCAAGAAGATACTGTTGGGCAATGAGTCCTCCAGCACCATTATGTCTGCTTACATGACCCTGATGAAGATCCAACAGTATGTACACATTAATACGGCAGTCACAAAACATAACATCGTGTAACAGATCTGTTTAATATTGACTGTTGTTTTCAGAAATTTCCATTCTTTAGGGAAGTCAGTAGCCTAGTTAAAGTTGTATTTTTCATTCTGATTCAGTTTTCAGAATGGGTACCACTTTTATAGTAACTTTGCTACATATAAGAACAGCCAGACTAATCCATTGAAAAGATCACCAAGTTGTGTACCTACAGTAGTTATTTGTACGATAAAATATTTTGACAAGTGTTTTCTGGCAGCCTGTTGTTGGCTGAGTTCCTTTTAATTGCTCAGGTTGAACAACAGTTACAAATTGAGAATGTTGGTCCACGCAATTGAGAAATGAATCAGAGTTTGCATATTTTACCCAACATATTATTTAAAGTGATTTCATATTCAGAAAACTTTTGTAGTTAAGGCTGTTATTGCACTTTACAAGAGACTGTCATTATGAAGGAACAACTGCATAGTAACGTGGATATCTGACAGCCAGACCCCCACACGCCTTGAACTTTAAAACACAAATCACCTTGCTGCTCAATTCATCTTTGCTCACAGAACTGAAATATGCTAAACGAATTAACACAGTCCCTTTTATTACAGGGTTCTGAGTCCAGTGGTCAAAAAGTTTTTCAAAAGTTAATTGTACTTCTGAGTTTTAAGGCTGCTCTATGTCAGATTAAAACCAAAGGAACTGCAGATGCTGTTAAATCAGAAACAAAAACAGAAATTGCTGGAAAGGCTTAGCAGGTCTGGCCACATCTGTGAAGAGAAATCAGAGTTAACATTTTTGCTCCTTTGATTCTGCTTTCTCTTCCCAGCAATTTCTGTTTTTGTCTATGACAAATTAGTGTGGGAAGCAGGAAGCATTATCATAGTTGGGATTTTGTACTACTTTTCAATTAAAACATGTAAATTTTTTATAAATTACTCTCACACACCCTATAGTCTGAACATTTCATTCGGCCTCCCACTCTCACCAGCAACCAGACACTTATTTCCCTCCTACTCCTCAGCTAGTTCTTCCCTGAAAGCTTCCCAATCCCTATCCCGCAGACTCACACCCACGGCTCTAGGCCTTGGGCTATATGAAATCACTCACGTTGCTCTGCTTTTCTAGTCAGGGGCAGTTTCTGTCCTGTGTTTGCTGCTGATAGGCTCAGTCATAAAGTGGACTGTAATTGAAGGTGTAGCCCCTTGCAAAAATTTGCACTTTGCTGTGTTTAGAATAACAGCTTGGCAAGTCAAATAGGACCTTCTGCAGGTCACTTTATGAGCCATAGAGGTCTGTTGTACAAGCCTTCTCTATATAGGTTGCACATTTCCTTATATTGATGGCCTTCTCCAAAAACAATACTCTAGACTGAACTCCATTTTCCAGTTCCATGCACATAGAGTCATAGAGATGTACAGCATGGAAACAGACCCTTATGTCCAACCTGTCCATGCCGACCAAATATCAACCAGATATCCCAACCCAATCTAGTCCCACCTGCCAGCACCCGGCCCATATCCCTCCAAACCCTTCCTATTCATATACCCATCCAGTTGGCTCTTAAATGTTGCAATTATAAGAGCCTCCACCACATCCTCTGGCAGCTCATTCCAGACACGTACTACCTTCTGTGTGAAAACGTTGCCCCTTAGGTCTCTTTTATATCTTTCCCCTCCCACCCTAAACCTATGCCCTCTAGTTCTGGACTCCCCGAATCCAGGGAAAAGACTTTGTCTATTTATGCCCCTCATAACTTTGTAAACCTCTATAAGGTCACCCCTCAGCCTCCGACGCTCCAGGGAAAACAGCCCCAGCCTGTTCAACCTCTCCCTACAGCTCAAATCCTCCAACCCTGGCAAATTCTTGTAAATCTTTTCTGAACCCTTTCAAGTTTCACAACGTCTTTTCAATAGGAAGGAGACCAGAATTGCACGCAATATTCCAACAGTGGCCTAACCAATGTCCTGTACAGCCTCAACATGACCTCCCAACTCCTGTACTCAATACTCTGACCAATAAAGGAAAGCATGCCAAACGCCTTCTTCACTATCCTATCTACCTGCGACTCCACTTTCAAGGAGCTAAGAATCTGCACTTCAAGATCTCTTTGTTCAGCAACACTCCCCAGGACCTTACCATTAAGTGTATAAGTCCTGCTAAAATTTGCTTTCCCAAAATGCAGCACCTCGCATTTATCTGAATTAAACTCCATCTGCCCTTCTCAGCCCATTGGCCCATCTGGTCCAGATCCTGTTGTAATCTGAGGAAACCCTCTTCGCTGTCCAGTACACCTCCAATTTTGGTGTCATTTGCAAACTTACTAACTGTACATCTTATGCTCGCATCCAAATCATTTATGTAAATGACAAAAATTAGAGGACCCAGCACCAATCCTTGTGGCACTGCACTGGTCACAGGCTTCCAGTCTGAAAAACAACTGTCCACCACCACTCTCTGTCTTCTACCTTTGAGCCAGTTCTGTATCCAAATGGCTAGTTCTCCCTATATTCCATGTGTTAAATTCCATTTTTGAATTCTGTGAGCTATTGCTAAGCTAACTGCTGTGCTATGTTATTTGTGAATCATTGTTTTTATCTGTTGGCATATGGACTGACTTGTAAAATAAACTAATACGTATTTAACTATACTTAAATAGGCTGCATCCTGCAAATGTTTCCACCGTGCAGTGGGACTGGAACCTCTTAGCTTATCATGTGGAGGACAAGGTAACAGAGATCTGTCTTTTGTAAAGGCAATCATTGATATAAAAATGGAAAGCTCAGCAATTCCTTTAGAATTGTCATCGATAATCATTTACTTTTTGTTACATACTTCCATGGTTGAAAATATTCTGTCATTTGTGTTTCTTTACACATCTTTCAGTTATTTTGCACTTATTACTTCTGTCCTAATGCATTAAAGTATCATTTGTACAGTATTCCTATTAAATTACTCTGTTTGCTGCTGCTACACAGGAATAGAGAACTTGGGGGCATGAGCAGTGAACGGGAAATGATAAACCTCAAGAGTTGAGCAAAGCTGCAGTGGGTATACAACAGTACCATGTTGTGGTTATAACTGGAGGAGTTCTTGATCGGTAGAGGAATTGAGGTTTGCAGGGAAGGGGCAGGAAAGTGGATGTGAATAATGTTGGATCAGCCATGATCCTATTAAATGGTGGAGCAGGGCTTGAGCGGCCAAATAACCTTTCCCTGGTCCTGTTTATTATGATCATGTGCTCCACTCCAGGAAATAGCACTGATGGGCCTATGCAACAATTCCTTTGTGGTAGCAGGAGTTACAGTGTACTTAATAACACCCTGAGGTGATGTAGAGCCATCACGTACAAGTTCAAACCTAACATTCACAAACTGCCCAAATATTGGCATGTGTAGTAGAAACACTGAAGCCGCAACTGAGATGACTCAGTATGGAAATTTCCATTATTAATCATAAACAACCTGTTAACTTGGTTTGGTGATGTTTTAAGAGGGACAGTTATTAATCTTATGGAAACAAACCTTGGAAGTATCTAGTAGATATTGTTAAGTATATTATAATTCATAATATACACACTGATCCAACAGAGGAGTCCTTTTTCACTCTCCCTGATGGGTGTGAGTGATCACAAGTAAACATATGGAAAGTGTAATTTTGAAGTAGAAAGATAAAATTCACATTGGATTAGTTAATCATGAGGAGTTCCTCACCAATTAGCCACTGTTTCTCCTTTTGGCCATCCTGGTAAAAGCTCTACAAATCTGACTCTAGGCTATTATAAGAACTAATTTAATTCAAGCACCTTTAAAACTGATGTAAGAAATGGAAATTCTGCACAGAATATTTTCAGCATATTTGACCTTGAAATCTGGAACTTGTGGCCTTATAACATTGTGTTTCTGGAGAATTATTCTGTGTTTTTCTCTAAATCCAGTTCCTTAGATAGTCCAGTAGCTAATATATGTATGAACAAAATGGCACTCAATTTGGTCATTAGTCATCTTCACTCCCAGAGCATTAATACTACTGAATATATCTGTACTAAATATCTACCATAAACCCTAAAACAGCATTTGCAATTTGAGCAGTGGGCCGAAAACATTTTGTACAAATTTATTCATTGGAATCTTGAGTTGTTCATTAGAACGTTTCTGAAAATATATTGGTAATATATTTGTTATGCTGATTGTTAAGCTGGCACCCTGAGAATTAAAGAGATTGCTGCCAGTATGAAGAGTTATTGATTGGTTTCTGTTTTTTTTTGTTTTATGGAATATGGGTGTAACTGACAAGGCCAGCATTCATTGCCCATCCTTAATGAGCCTTGAACTCACTGGATTGCTTGGCCATTTCAGAAGGCAGTCAAAAATCAGTCATGTTGATGGGGGTCTGGAGTCATATGTAAGCCAGACCTGGTAAGGATGTGGACTTTCTTCTCTAATGTGAACCAAAAGTTTTTAACAACTTGATAGTTCTCATGGTTACCATTTGTGAGATTAGCTTTATATTCCCTTATATTCATTGAGCTGAAGTTCCCATTTGAACTTATGTCCCCAGAGCATTAGATTACTATTTCAGTGATATTGCTGTATGCCACCATCTCTCTCCTAATATATCTGATTACTGGAAAGGAGCTGACCAAACCTGGATTATTAGACATGATAATATCCTAATAATTAATAAACAGCAGTGGGCAGTTTTGAACTGAGCCAATTTACAGTCAATGAACTGTACTATTTTCCTGTGCTAGTCTAATCTTATGTGACCTCTATGTTTGTGCACCTCAAGGATCCTCACAGGAAGCATTCTGTGACCAAGAACGATCGACTGTTGTTCCTGCAATATGTTGTTCAAACACTTGAAGATGACTTTCAGTTGAAACGTGATATGCCACATAAAACCATAGCCAAAGCATTTCTATCTTGTGACGACAAGTTTTCCAATGTAAGGTATGGAGATGTAAACCTAATCAAATCTGCAGTGTTCTGTTTCAGAAAATAGGAGAGTGTTTTCTAATTTGTTGATGAATTGAGTGATTTTAAGTACTTTAAATGATTGACAGTATTTATAGACACTAATAAAATTGAAGTGGCTCATTAAAAAATGAGCTCATTTAGAATTTCGGTACTGATATGCCACTTGGCTCAGTGATAGTCACCTTATCTTTAAGCAAATGTTTCAAAATCAAATGTAATCATTGGTGTATCTTGTGATAAATTGTTTGGAGGTGCTGTCTTTAGATTGGATGAGAGAGTTCTCCTGACCTCTTGATTAATATATGTCCTTTCAAGAAGACACAGGTCAGTCATGGGTTTTTGTTAGCACTTGTTGAACATTTGTTGCTGCATTGTCTTGATGTCAAGGGTGACTATTGCTTAACTAATTGATATTCTTGAGAGTACCTAGGACATTGCGATGGTAAGAAACACACCATCCACAGATAGGTATCTATGGTTGTGCCTGCAGTGCTACTTGATGCCCTGCTCAGTTCACTGCCCCACTTGGCTTACTGCCTCACTGTGCTCAGGAGGATTTAAACGAATATGGCACTCGGCCTGTTGATCCACCACCCTGATTGCCTTTGTAAATACTATAGAGACAGCTGAAAAATATAACGTTCTGTTGATTAGCTTTGAATAACTGAATGTTATTAAAGGCCTTAATCTTGAATGTAGGAGGCTACCTGTGGCATCTCTGGCTGTGATGTCACAGGAAGGGATAATCCAAGATGGAGGACGGGAAAAATTTCTGGCTGTAACAGGCTGCTCCTTTTTTTGAGGTATTTTAGGTGTTGGAGGTGATTTCCTTAAATTCCAGGAGCAGCAATTACTGTTTTATATGCTGTTGCATTGTTTTGGAACTTTGGAGAAAACAAGTCAAAATAATGGCATTTTTAAAAGGGAGAGGAACAGACAAAGTCAGCACATGGTGCGGTCAGTGCAGGAGAGAGAGAGAAAGAAACCCACACTGCTCCCTGACACAGCAATGAACCTGCACAGTTACTGCCTTTGCTGTTTAAATTCATGTATTGCTAGATATCAGAGTGGGTTTGGGAAAATTAACAAACAGTGAAATTCACAACTGATCTTGGAAGCACCTGTTTGGGAAAGATCACAGCACAGAAATAGATAAGTGAATATTTTTAAGTGTGGCCTACAGAAAGTTTGCAGTAGTGAGTAGAGTTGGTTCTTTCTTGATTTATATGTTTTATTGAGATATGTCTCTTGCTTAAACTTAAAAATACAAGCCATAAGTATTAAGGTAGCCTGGAGCAGTGTTTTGTAGAGGAATAAGACCCTATTTTCTGGGTCTGTAGGTTGGAAGAAGCAAAAATGGCCTTTAGTAGAGTGATATGCTCTTCTTGTCGGATGTGGGCATCTGGGGAGAGTTTATAGGTTACTGAGGATTATATTTGCAATAAATGCCATTGCTTGTGAATCCTATCAGATTGAATGGATCAGTTGGAGAAACAGTTAGAAGCAATGAGGAATTTATAAGGGCAAGAGCCTGTGATGGATGGCAGTTAAAGGCAGATACAGTCACATAGATGGGTTAACTGCAGGAAAGGTAAGATGGATAGGCAGCGAGTGTAGGAGTCTTCTGTGGCTATCCCCATTTCAACAGGCATGCTGTTTTGGAAAATGGAGGGGGTGATGTATTCTCAGGGGAAAGTAGCACGAACAGCCAAGTTTCTGGTATTGAGACATCGGCTGCCAAGAGATCAGTTGTGTTCGGGGGCTCCCTAGCCTGAGGCCAGCAGTGAAAAATCAGAATGGTGTGTTGCCTACCTGGTGCCAGGATCAGGGATGTCTCAGAGAGGGTGTAGAATGTTCTCAAGGAGGAGAGGGGCCAATAGGAGGTCGTTGTACATATTGGACCATTGATACAGGAAAGCAAATGGATGCGATTCTGCAGGGACAATATAGAGGGTTAGGCAGGAATTTAAAAAGGATATCCTCGAGAGTAGTAATATCTGAATTACTCCCGGTGCTACGAGCTAGTGAGGGGAGGAATGGGAGGATAGAGCAGGTGAATGCGTGGCTGAGGAGCTGGTGTATGGGAGAAGGATTCACATTTTTGGATCATTGGAATCTCTTTTGAGGTAGAAGTGACCTGTCCAAGAAGGACATATTGCACCAGAATCGAAAGGGGACTAATATACCGGCAGGGAGATTTTCTAGAGCTGCTCAGGAGGATTTAAACTAGTAAGGTGGGCGTGTGGGACCCAGGGAGATAGTGAGGAAAGAGATCAATCTGAAACTGGTATAGCTGAAAACAGAAGCAAATCAAACAGTCAGGGCATGCAGGGACAAAGCAGAGAACAAGGTAGGTTTGATAAATTAAATTGCATTTATTTCAATGCAATGGGCCGAATAGGGAAGGCAGATGAACTCAGGGCATGGTTCGGAATATGGGACTGGATATTATACCAATTACAGAACGTGGCTCAGGGATGGACAGGACTGGCAGCTTAATATTCCAGGATACAAATGCTACAGCAAGGACAGAAAGGGAGGCAAGAGAAGAGGGGGCGTGGCGTTTTTGATAAGGGATAGTATTACAGCTGTACTGAGGTAGGATATTTTTGGAAATACATCCAGAGAGGTTATTTCGGTGGAACGGAGAAATAAGAAAGGGATGATCACCTTATTGGGATTGTATTATAGACCCCCTAATAGTCAGAGGGAAATTGAGAAACAGATTTGTAAGGAGATCTAGGTCATCTGTAAAAATAATAGGGTGGTTATGGTAGGGGATTTTAACTTTCCAAACTTAGACTGGGACTGCCATAGTGTCAAGGGTTTAGATGGAGAGGAATTTGTTAAGCGTGTGCAAGAAAGTTTTCTGATTTAGTATGTGGATGTACCTACTACGGAAGGTGCAAACCTTGACCTATTCTTGGGAAATAAGGCAGGGCAGGTGATTGAGGTGTCCAGTGGGGGAGCACTTTGGGGCCAACGATCATAATTCTATTAGTTTTAAAATACTGATGGAAAAGTATAGATCAGATCTAAAAATTGAAGTTCTAAATTGGAGGAAGGCTAATTTTGATGGTATTAGGCAAGAACTTTCACAAGCTGATTGGGGGCAGACGTTCGCAGGTAAAGGGACGGCTGGAAAATGGGAAGCTTTCAGAATGAGATAACGAGAGTCCAGAGAAAGTATATTCTTGTTAGGATGAAAGGAAAGACTGGTAGGTATAGGGAATGCTCGATTACTAAATAAATTGATGGTTTGGTTCAGAAAAAGAAGGAAGTATATGTCAGGTATAGACAGGATAGATCAAATGAATGCTTAGGAGAGTACAAAGACAAGAGGAGTATACTTAAGAGGGAAATCAGGAGGGCAAAAAGGGGACATGAGATAGCTTTGGCAAATAGAGTTAAAGAGAACCCAAAGAGTTTTTACAAATACATTAAGGACAAAAAGGGTAACTAGGAAGAGAATAGATCCCCTCAACGATCAGCAAGGCAGCTTTTGTGTGGAACCGCAAGAGACGGGGGAGATAGTAGATGAGAATTTTGTATCAGTGATTTTGTGGAAAAGACATGGTATAGAATGTAGGGAAATAGATGGTGACATCTTGAAAAATGTCCATATTACAGAGGAGGAAGTGCTGGATGTCTTGAAATGCATTAAAGTGGATAAATCCCCAGGACCTGATCAGGTGTACCCTAGAACTCTGTGGGAAGCTAGGGAAGTGATTGCTGGGCCCCTAGCTGAGATATTTATATCATCGATAGTCACAGGTGAGGTGCAGGAAGACTGGAGGTTGGCTAACATGGTGCCGCTGTTTAAGAAAGCTGTAAGGACAAGCCAGGGAACTATAGACAAGTGAGCCTGATGTCGGTGGTGGGCAAGTTATTGGAGGGAATTCTGAAGGATAGGATGTACATGTATTTGGAAAGACAAGGACTGATTAGGGATAGTCAACATGGTTTTGTGTGTGGGAAATCATGTCTCACAAACTTGATTGAGTTTTTTGAAGAAGTAACAAAGAGGATTGATGAGGGAAGAGCAGTGGACGTGATCTATATGAACTTCAGTAAGGCATTCAACAAGGTTCTTCATAGGAGACCAGTTCGCAAGGTTAGAGCTTATGAAATACAGGGAAAACTAGCCATTTGGTTACAGAACTGGCTCAAAGGTAGAAGTATGAGAGTGATAGTGGAGGGTTGTTTTTCAGACTGGAGGCCTGTGACCTGTGGAGTGCCACAAGGATGTGTGCTGGGTCCACTACTTTTCATCACTTATATAAATGATTTGGATGTGAGCATAAGAGGTATAGTTAGTAAGTTTGTAGATGATACCAAAATTGGAAGTGTGGTGGATAGCGAAGAAGGTTACCTCAGATTACAACAGGATCTTGATCAAGTGGGCCAATGGGCTGAGAGGTGGCAGATGGAGTTTAATTTAGATAAATATGAGGTGCTGCATTTTGGGAAAGCAAATCTTATCAAGACTTGCACATTTAATGGTAAGGTCCAAGGGAGTGTTGCTGAACGATTGGATTACAGTTTCATAGTTCCTCGAAAGTGGAGTCGCAGGTAGATAGGATAAGTGAAGAAGGCATTTGGTATGCTTTCCTTTATTGGTCAGAGTATTGAGTACAGGAGTTGGGAGGTCATGTTACGGTTATTCAAGACATTGGTTAGGCTATTGTTGGAATATTGCATGCAGATCTGATCTCCTTCCTATTGGAAGGAAGTTATGAAACTTGAAAGGGTTCAGCAAAGATTTACAAGGATGTTGCCAGGTTTGGAGGATTTGAGCTATAGGGAGAGGTTGAATAGGCTGGGGCTGTTTTCCCTGGAACATCAGAGGCTGCGGGGTGAGTTTATAGAGGTTTATAAAATCATGAGGGGCTTGGATAGGATAAATAGACAGAGTCTTTTCCTTGAGGTTGGGGAGTCCAGAACTAGAGGGGATGGTTTTAAGGTGAGAGGGCAAAGATATAAAAGAGACCTAAGGGGCAACATTTTCAGTCAGAGGGTGGAATGTGTATGGAATGAGTTGCCAGAGGACGTGGTAGAGGCTGGTATAATTGCAACATTTAAAAGGCACCTGGATGTGTATATAAATAGGAAGGGTTTGGAGGGATATGGGCCGGGTGCTCGCAGAAGGGACTAGATTGGATTGGGATATCTAGTTGGTATGGACGGGTTGGACCAAAGGGTCTATTTCCGTGCTGTACATCTCTATGATTCTATAACTGTAATGACCTACATGCTGAGTGTGCTCCTTGTACCTACAGTGGCAGCTATCACAACCTTTTACTTACATCAGTGCTGTTAACAGGTGTCAGTCTGCTGCTTGCACGATACTTTTAATCAATCAGCAACAACAAACTTATGGCATACTTTTAACATGATGAAACATCAAAAACACTTACAGGGGCATTAAACTATGACTGCCAGCTACATCAAGGGATAATAGATCAGGTGAGCAAAGCAGTACATTTTGAGGTGTCTCTTAAAGGAGAAAAGCAAAGTAGAGAGGTGGAAATTTGTAGGGCATAAATTCCACAATTTAGGACCCAGGCAACTAAAGGCAGAGCCACCAGTGGTGGATTAAAATCAGGAGTGTACATGAAACTAGACTGAGAAGAGCACAACTGTCTTAGAGGCTTGTAGGGCTGGAGGACATTAGAGATAGGGAAAGCCATGGCCAAGGGATTGCAAATTTTAAAATCAAGTCTTTGCTTGACAGGGAGCTAGTTTAGATCGACAGGGGCACGCTGACAGATGAGTGAGATTTCATGCGAGTTGAGATAAAAGCAACCGGACTTTAGATGACTTCATGTTTACAGAGAGTAGAATGTGGTTGACCATTAAGGCATGTGTTTTGATAGTCCAGTCTAGAGGTAACAAAAGGCATGCAGGTGCAGCAGGTAATTAAGAAAGCAAATGGAATATTGTCCTTCATTGCTAGAGGGATGGAGTTTAAAAATAGGGAGGTTATGCTGCAGGTGTACCGGGTGCTGGTGAGTCCACACCTGGAGTACTGTGTACAATTTTGGTTTCTTTACTTGAGAAAGGATGTATTGGCACTGAAGGGGGTGCAAAGGAGGTTCACTAGGTTGATTCTGGAGTTGAGAGGGTTAGTTTTTGAGGAGAGACTGAATAGACTGAGGCTATACTCATTGCAATTTAGAAGAATGAGGGGGATCTTATACAACATATAAAATTATGAAGGGAATAGATAAGACAGAAGCAGGGAGGTTGTTTCCACTGGCAGGTGAAATGTGAACTAGGGGACATAGCCTAAAAATGAAGGGGAGCAGATTTAGGACTGAATCCACCCAAAGGGTTGTGAATCTGTAGAACTTCCTGCCCGGTGAAGCAGCTGAGACTGTCTTGCTGAATGTCTTTAAGGCAAGGATGAATAAATTTTTGAACCATAAAGGAATTAAGGGTTAGGGTGAGCAGGCAGGTAAATGGATCTGAGTCCATGAAAAGATGGGCCATGATCTTCTTGAATGGTGGCGAAGGCTTGACGAGCCTGCTCCAATTTCTTACGTTCTTACAAGTGAAGGTTTCAGCAGCAGATGAGCCAAGACAGGTTGAATGATGTTAGAGAGTTGATGTACAAAAGCTGTAGTAATTCTAGGAACTGGAAGAGTTTTTAAAGAATGGCCAAGAAACTGACAAAAGTCAGTAAGTAAAATACAAAAGGAAACCAACCAAACATTTGCAACAGATTGTAAGAGCTTCTACAAAATCATAAAAGTGGCGAAGTTAGCAAAGTGAACACGGGTCACTTACAAACAGGAGACACTATTAAATGGAATAAACATTGGTGTTTAACAAATATTTTATATTTGCCTTAACAGCAGAGAATGAATTTGACAGTACAAAGAACAAAGGGTTTAATGCAAGTGAAGAACTTAAAATGTTCAATATCAGTGAATAATAAGTACTAGAGAAATTAGTGTGACTAAAAGTTGACAAATCCCCTGATTTCATAACCAAAATTCCCTAGATTCTAGAGCACTCCCATGAACTACAAGGTAGCAATTTCACTAGTTCTTTAAGAAAGCAGAGAGTAAATTGTCAGCCACAGAACAGTCAATCCGTATGAATAATAGGAATATACGAGGACTTATTATGAAGAGTATGGTTACAGTAAAATCACAGTACAATTAGGCACAGTCAATACAATTGTTATCAAAAGGATTGTATTTAACAGATCTATTAGAATATTTTCAGCATGTAACTAATGGAATAGATATAGGGGAACTATTAGATACAATACGTTTGTATTTTCAGAAGACTTTCAATGTGGTGCCACACATGCTTAGGGCTCGTAGGATTGGATGTGATAGCATGGATTGAGGGTTGATTGAAGGACAGAAATGAAAGGGGCACAATTTTCCCCTTCCAGAAGTGACAAAGGAGTTAGAAAGGACAAATAATTGGATGCGTTGAGTGAGAGATTCTCAGAAACATAAAATTATGACAATACAGAAGGAGACCGTTCAGCCCATCATGTCTGCTCTTCTCCAAATGAGCGTTATGACTTAGTGTCAGTTTCCTGCCTTTTCCTGTACTTTTGCTCATTGTTTCTATTTATATAATGTTTCTATTTGAATGTCCTCTTGAATATCGCAATTTCAACTGCTTACTACACACTTCCAGGTAATGTATTCAAGATTCAAATCACTTGCTATTTAAAGTTTCTGCTAGCATTGCATTCGCTTGTTTTGTAAATCGCTTTAAAGCAGTCTTCTTGTTCTTAATACTTGAATAAGTGGGAACAGCTTCAACCTGCCTACTCTGCACAGCTCCTTCATGGTTTTGGGAAAATCAAGTCTTCTTAGACTTCCCTTTTCCAATGAGAAAAGTCCCAACCTCTGCAATCTACCTTCATAACTGAAGTTTCTCATCTCTGTAAGCATTCTTGTAAACCTCATCTTCACTTTCTCCAATGCATTCACATCCTTCTCAAAGTGTGGCACCTAGTACTCTACATAATACTCCAGCTGAGGTCTAACTCATGACTTACACAATTGCAGCATAACATCCTTACTTTTGTACTCTATGCCCCTCATAATAAAGCCCAGGACATTGTATACTTTATGAACTGCTCTTTCCGTCTGCTCCTGCACATCTTTAGAATTGTGTCCTTTATATTATGTTGTCTCTCCATCCTTCTTACCAAAGTTAATTCCTTTTCATTGAACTTCATCTCCCATTTATGTACCCACTCTACTGGCACATGCATGTCTCTTTTAAGTTCTACATTGTATTTCTCACGGCTTAGTGTTTCCAAGTTTCGTATCATCCTCAAATTTCTTAATTGTCCCTGCACACTAAAGACCTAGATCATGAATATACATCAAGAAAAGCAAGAATCTTATTTTTGACCCTGACAAACTCAACTAAAACCTTCCTCCTGAAAAGTATCATTAATGATTATTTTGTATTTTCTACTACTCAGCCAAGTTTTGATTAATTGGACCAAGTTGTTACTGTCCCTCGTCTTTCATGAACTAAAACATTGCCCTCATGTCTGTTTTGTGGCATGTATCAAATGCCTTTGGAAGTCCATATAACTGACATTACCCTCATCAAACTTCTCTTGTCTTTAAAAACCTCCAAGTTACTCACACATGGTTTTCAGATAAGAAATTCATGTTAGCCCTTCTTCATCAACCCATGTTTTTCCATGTGACTGTTAATTCTAACAATAATTGTTTCTAGAAGCTTACCCACCACCAAAGGTAAGTTGACTGGTATGTAATTTCAGGACCTATCCCTACAACCTTTTAAACAAGGGAGGATGTTGACAACTTTTCAGTCCTCTGTCACCACTCCTACGTCGAGGGAAGACTAAAGGATTATGGTCAGTGTCTCCCTAATTTCCATTCTCACTTTCTTCAATATCCCTGATTCAGACATTTTTACTTCTTCCATTAGTCCATTTGACCTATTAACTTGGTATCCTCCAAAATGGTGCAGTCTGTCCTCCAGTATCTTGTGCAACCTGCCTTCCTCCCTAATATCCTCTCCTGGTTCCTCCCCCACTACCAAGTTAATTTAAAGCCATTGCCACCTTACTGCATGAGCAAAATTTCCTGCAAGGAGCTCAGTCCCGGCTTTGTTCATGTGAAAGCCATCTGCTTGGACAGGTGCCATCTTCCCCAGAGCAGGCCCAAAAATCCCAGGAATTTAAAATCCTCTCTCCTGCACCATCTTTCCAACTACATCGTCACCTGCCTTATCCTCCTATTTCCGTGCTTGTTTGCACATGGTACTGGGAGTAATCCAGGGTTAACTACTTTTGAAGCTCTTGCTAATTTTCAACGTAGTTTCGTAAACGTTGACTGCATGACTACATCTTCCATCTGGCTTAAGTGTTGATACCATGGACCACAGCATCTGGCTGTTCACCCTCTCCCAGAAGAATGTTCTTCAGCCATCTTATGACATCCTTGGCCCAAAAACAGGGAGGGAACAGACTATCCTGGAGTCTTGTCTGCAATCACAGAAACACCTGGCTGTTTCCCTCACTAACAAATCCCCTCTCCTATTACTTGTTCTTTCTAATTCCTCCCCTCCTGTATGACTAAGCCACCTATGGTGCCATAAACCTGGTTCTGACTGCACTCTTTTGAGGAACGAATGCCCTGACCATAAAAAGTCAAATAGCGCGCCATACCCCATGTTACTCCGATACGACCTACCTGGTTTCTTTTGGTCTGTCTGTCAATCACCCATTCCTATTCTGCCTATGTATCCCAACCAGCTGTGTGTCCAACTCTCTGACCATGCTATCCAGGTGATCTGCAACATTATGGATATGCCACTGTCACTACAGACTCCACTCAAGCTCTGAAATCCGGAGCTCTGGTTTGTTGTCGGGGCCAAGGATTCTCATTGTTATCTCCTCAGCTCCTTTACCTGGCCTAAGGGAATTAACACTCCCTGAAGAAAAGTGACCAGGTAACTTTCTCCTATCAGTGCATCACAGTGCCCAAATCTCAGAGTCCACCTCATTAAAGTCTGATACATGCTTCAACTGAAACATATAACTTCCCCTACCAGGGATGTTATTACATGCCTCTGGTGCAGATAAGACCTGAACTTGGGCCTCCTGGCTCAGAGGTGGAGACACTACAATCACACCAAAAGAGACTACTAACCCTCCCTATTGTCTTCATTGTGTTCAATTTAACTAAGTAGGTTTCAAGTTGAGAAAGCATACTCAGTTCTTACCTGTAGTCATATTAAGTAGCTTACCTAGTTGGACTAGAAGCTTAATGCCATATCCATATCTCCCTTTATTGATTTAAGGTGCTACTCCTGTTTGGAGAGAGAAAATCTTAAAACCCACCAACTAATCACTGATCTACATAACTCTTTAATGTGTTTCAAACCCATAACTTTCTGGAGCTGGAAAAGAATTCCGACCTGCAATAATTTCCCAGGTTAACACTGGTATTTCAAAGCAGTCTGCCTCGGGGGTAAACCCCTCTGCTAATTTAAACCCAGCACACAGAGAAGCTCACCTCGTGATATCATGTTAAATTTTGACAGGCAAAGAACTATCCAGATGTCACTATTTAAAATAAAAATTAACAATTTTATCCTTAAAGTCCAACAGAGAACATTAAAGCGACAATTACTTATAACTCCTTTCTCTTAAACCTATCTTTTACCTCCCACTCTACAATACTGATCCAATTTTTAAAATGCAGTTAAGATTTACAAAAAATAATCACATTTCAAATATAAAACAGCCAGCTGACCTTCTGCTGTCCGATTTTATACTCCTAAACATTAGATCATTTCACTGGTTTGATGTCATTCCAAACAGTAAAATTCTAATTCGATCAGATTTTGGCATCAGGGGTATAATTTAAACTAATTGGCTAAATTTGAATATGTTTTTGTTCCATGGCAACACAACTCCAGCTATTTGTTTCAACTAAATGTTACATTTTCAAATTGTTCAGCACACTTTGTGTTTTCAGTTGAGAGTGTGGTGCTGGAAAAACACAGCAGGTCAGGCAGCATCCTAGGAACAGGAAAATCGAAGTTTCGGGCAAAAGCCCTTAATGCTTTCAGTCAGTCCTTGCCAGCTTCCTCTTTCTTATAAAGGTACAGAGCACACCTACACTTCATAACACTATCCTCAACTTACTCTGTGCGCAATGAGAGGAGATACCATTGAAATGTACGATGCATTTAGAGTTTGAGTTGATAGAACTCGAGAGGATATGTTTCCCATGGCAGTTTGTAGGTTTCATGCCCCTGGAGACCCCAGCTCTGTGCCGTTGCCATGGCCACTGCCTTGCCACCATCGGCAAGAGTCTAAGCTCCTGGCCCACCTCAACCAGGAGTCCTTGCCCTGGGCATCACTGCCATCCGGGGTCCAGGCTCTAGGCCTACTGCTGCCAGGGTTCCAGACTCCAGGCACCACCGCCAGGAGTCCTGATCCATCCTGTCAACACTGCAGTCACCAACATTGCTCCAGCCTCTGTCACATATGACTGAAATTATGAAAGAATTGGAACTTTGAGAATTTTGTTTCTTTGGAATTTCCTACCTTCGAAATGATTAAATGCTCGCTCACTGATTATTTCCAAGGTCATTATTGATAATTGTTTAGGCACTAAGGGAAGCAAAGGTTATAGAGATGGGAAAGTAGAGATGACGTAGAAGTTCTACCATCATCCTACAGAATGATGCAGCGGGCTAGAGGATCTGTACAGCCTAATCTTTCACCTGTTTTCTATTTTTTATTTCTATTTTCTGTTTATCTTATTAATTTCTATTGCAGAAGTGTCATCAAATGGCTTATTGACATCATCTCCAAGGAATCTGAAGACGTACAGCAGAAAAATGGGCCCACATCATCATTTGATAATCCTCAGGTAGTGGACTCTAGGATTTCAAGGTAAACTCTCCAAAAGAACGACACATTTGCTTTTGTGGCAACAGATGTAGAGCATATATTTGTGACATTCATGCTGCTGAGCACGTCACTCCATATGTACGTGTGTGTCATGTACTGGTTTATTCACAAGCTCTGTCTGGTCAGTATAAAATATAGCAATTCATTTTTGAGTTTATCTGTATTAAGAAACTGTAAGTTGAGAAATAAACTAATGATCTGTGTTGACAATTTGGCAGTGATTATAACTTGGAACAATTGTTAATTCATTTTTATTTGCCAACCATTCATGATATTCTGGGTAAAAACAATGACTGCGGATGCTGGAAACCAGATTCTGGATCAGTGGTGCTGGAAGAGCACAGCAGTTCAGGCAGCATCCGAGGAGCAGCAAAATCGACGTTTCAGGCAAAAGCCTTTCATCAGGAATAGAGGCAGAGAGTCTGAAGCGTGGAGAGATAAGCTAGAGGAGGGTGGGGGTGGGGAGAAAGTAGCATGGAGTACAATAGGTGAGTGGGGGAGGGGATGAAGGTGATAGGTCAGGGAGGAGAGGGTGGAGTGGATAGGTGGAAAAGAAGATAGGCAGGTAGGACTCGTCATGGAGACAGTGCTGAGCTGGAAGTTTGGAACTGGGGTGAGGTGGGGGAAGGGAAATGAGGAAACTGTTGAAGTCCACATTGATGCCCTGAGGTTGAAGTGTTCTGAGGCGGAAGATGAGGCGTTCTTCCTCCAGGCCTCTGGTGGTAAGGGAGCGGCGGTGAAGGAGGCCCAGGACCTCCATGTCCTCGGCAGAGTGGGAGGGGGAGTTGAAATGTTGGGCCACAGGGCGGTGTGGTTGATTGGTGCGGTTGTCCCGGAGATGTTCCCTAAAGCGCTTTGCTTGGAGGCGCCCAGTCTTCCCAATGTAGAAGAGACCGCATCGGGAGCAACGAAAGCAATAAATGATATTAGTGGATGTGCAGGTAAAACTTTGATGGATGTGGAAGTCTCCTTTAGGGTCTTGGAGGGAGGTGAGGGAGGAGGTGTGGGCGCAGATTTTGCAGTTCCTGCGGTGGCAGGGGAAGGTGCCAGGATGGGAGGGTGGGTTGTAGGGGGACGTGGACCTGACCATGCAGTCACGGAGGGAACAGTCTTTGTGGAAGGTGGAAAGGGGTGGGGAGGGAAATATATCCCTGATGGTGGGGTCTTTTTGGAAGTGGCGGAAATGTCGGCGGATGATTTGGTTAATGTGAAGGTTGCTCTTCCAGCACCACTAATTCAAATTCATGATATTCTTGCCTGCTTTAATACATATTATGGATAACATGCATTGAAAAATCAAATTGGTCTGTAATACCTGACTATCTGAATAAACTAATGATCTGTGTTGACAATTTGGCAGTGATTATAACTTGGAACAATTGTTAATTCATTTTTATTTGCCAACCATTCATGATATTCTGGGTAAAAACAATGACTGTGGATGCTGGAAACCAGATTCTGGATCAGTGGTGCTGGAAGAGCACAGCAGTTCAGGCAGCATCCGAGGAGCAGCACAGGAATACCTGACTACTTTCACGTGTTATTCCCATGATTTAAATGAACAAGACTTTATCACCTGCATATGGAGTATGCATTTTTAAAAATTCAATGGTGTCCTAACTGAAAAGAGGCATGTTGTTTGAGTCATTTTCTGATCCCCATTCATTTGATGTTGACCTTACATTTAAGCGTGTGGATCCACCTGCTACGGGAACATGGTTTGAGTTTAAAATAAATATTAATCATTCATCAAATATGCGTTCAAAACCTCTTTAAGGCACACCGTCTTCTGTAGTGGTGCACTGAGGAGTGTTCCTTCAGCATTTGGAATATTTGTGATGTCATCATTAAGAGATGCTGAAGAAAGCATTTCAGTTTTGTCACAGTCCCTGTGTAGAGTATAAATCTAATGGATACTTTCTAACTTGTTCTGCTTTGCTCTATAGAGTTATTTGTCTCCTTCAGAAGATGCTGACCTTGGCTGTAGAAGTGGACCGGTCCCCAGTGTGCAGTTCAAATAAAATTGCAGAAGCAATGTTTCAACACTTTCTATATATTTCAAAAAGATCACAGAGGTGAGATGAGAAACTCAATGATTAAGTCATGCTTTGAAATTATGCACAATGTTGTTCGCTGTAGCCTGAACATATCGGTTAATGAAATGTATTTCAATTTTTCCCCACATATTTAAAGATTAAAAGTATTAAGAAGTATGGAGAGTCAACTCCTGCGCTGCAAGTTACTCGAATTTTTCTTCCACCATTGCACTGAGAAACAAAACACAATGCCCATGTCATTGGGAAAAGTGCTACATTTCCTTAAACATGCTAAATTTCCTGTAGATAATTATGTAAGTATGCTTTTCTCCTCCACCTATAAAGTGACTTAATTTACTTCGGGTTCAACATGTTAGAATTTTACTCTGTATTTAATGCATTATAAACAGTAAATGATGTAACTAATGCAAATGTTTAATTTGGAAACGTTTACGCTTTTAGTCTTTAAAACTGTAGATATGTTTTTAAAATTGTGTTAAATAGGAAGGGACAGGGCTCTTCAGCACAACTTCTTCCCATATCAGAGGCAGAAATTGCCCTTCAGCCATGGAAAGGCCGTGGGGCATCTGACATTGGCAGTGATGCATTCTGTGCCAACTCTTCGAAGCACAGGATGAGGAACCTGCCTCCTGTAAAATTGTTTTATGTTTGCTATTGGGGAGAAGCTCATATAATTCCCACCACCCTCTCTCCCACTCCTGACTTGCCTGCAATTGTAAAGAATGTGGGTAAAGGCTCGGGTTGAAGGGGATGGATATATTGATCACTAGTCCCCTTCCAAATCAGTCATCTTATCCCTCATGAGAATCTGTCCCCACCACCACCGCCGCCTCCAGCCACCTCAATGCTCCTTCCCCTCTGGGCCTTTCTCTCAGGATCTCGAGTATCTCTGTACATCTTCCCAACATCCCCAAATTTCCCAATACTAAAACCTCGTACTTACCTGTTCCTGTGAGTACAGGCACTGAAGATTCTAGGGACTGCTCATAACCTAACCAATGGCAATGTCTTGCAGTGACATTGGCTGGAGCTAGAAAGCTGCTGGCTGATTAGATTGGCCAGCAGGTCTCTTCAGCAGGACTTCTTCCCATATCAGAGGCAGAAATTGCCCTTCAGCCATGAAAAGGCCGTGGGGCATCTGACATTGGCAGTGATGCATTCTGTGCCAACTCTTCGAAGCACAGGATGAGGAACCTGCCTCCTGTAAAATTGTGCCCGTGATGTTTTGCTCCCTATTTTAGTAGATCACAGTATAAACACAGATTGAAAAGAATGAAAAGTTGTTGCCTAAACCTAACTTTACCAAATGAGAAAGAATAGTAAGTCATGCACTTGGAAGCTGAGAATTGCAAAATGATATAGACAGAATAGGCAGAAGTTAATGTGTTCTCCAAGAGGGAGAGTTTGATGATTGGAGGCAGTGTTTCGCTCCATTCCAAACTCTTCCTCAATTAGGTTTGTGACAGAAGGCTCATGGATGGACTTCCCACCCTGTTGTCAATTGAGACTCTTAAGTTTGCAATTAATGCCCACTTAAGGGCCTCATCCTTCCAGCATGAATATTCACCCTGTGGTAGCCAGGGAATCTGCCATGTCATGTAAGAGGCTTAAAGTTTAAATTCAGAAAAGAGGTGAATTGCCAACTGTACATAGCTCAGTATCAGAAACAAGTCAGTGAAGCTCTTTAAGTGAACAAATAAAACTTAAGTTTTATTGAAAAAAACTTACGCAAGCAAAAATGCATATTAATACAAGGTTTAACATGTACAGTACGTGCCACTACCTTTCTTGAAAAGTGAGACATATGCACACAACTCCCTCCACGCTTGGGATAATTATAAACCTCCACAGAGTATTCTTTTTAAAAACTTTGGCAAAGTGACAGTTAAATTCAGGGAAAAAAAATAATTATTCACAGATTTTCAAAATGCTGGATTGCAGCCCAAGTTGTTTTCCACAGAAGCTATTAGCACTGGGTTTTCTTCCTGGATCACTTATAGCAGAATTCACTTTTTCTGGAGACAGTATTCAAAGCCAATATATTTTACACTTACACACTAGCTCATGTGGCCCCTTAATGAAAGTGTTACAGTCTTGGTGAATCCATTTGACCAGCTTGTGTTCTTTGCAGAGCAACATTTCTTGTTGCTGAAGCCAATGTCCTCTGCTCTGAAGTGTTACAGAGACAGGGAACTTGACATTGGGTTAATAGCCATTGTCTTCTCTGTCTTTCTATGGAATTCCTCTCATCAAAGTTTGAGAGTTGAATAAGTATTTTACGACCTCATTACCACAACTGACATTATCTGAAATTTTGATTTAGATCAAAAGCATTATCAAGGAATCACTTTTTTCAAGCAAAGGTTAATAAAAATCTGGAATGTGCCTGCCTATAATTACATTGGTGCTGGGACTACTGGGATTTTCAAGACTGGAATTGATAGATTTTTGTTGGTATCAAGGAATTCTGGAACGGTCAGGTAAAAGGAGTTGAGACGCAGGTCAATCGTGATCTGATTGAATGGCAGTTATGACCTAAGGGGCTGAATGGACTATTCTTATTCCTAATATTCCTGTGGTTTAGAAAGAGATGTTGAAGATGTGCAAGTGACAAGTAACTGTCCCATGTGGATGTTATATAATCAATGTTATTTATTTTCTCAGGAGCGTAGTTCAAGCAAATGGCAATATTGGGAGGAACTTGTCAAACTTCTCTGTTTACTGCTTCTGAGCTACCAAGAGGTGACTAAATGTAAGTCTAGAAAATACCTTCGAGAGCTTCTCTTTTCTGTCTTCTAGTATTGTTACTAATAACTCTCTCGAGGCACTAGAGGTCACATCCATTGTTGAATAATACGTAGTTCAAGAGAACAAAATATCTGAGGCAGATACAGATACTGTTCTCCAGTATGTCACATCAAGGTGATGTGCCCGTTTTCAAATGAAATAAACCAAAAGAACTAAGTTTCCATTCATTTCATATTCTAATTCCAGACTTTGGTCAGCTCAGTGTAAAGTAAGAGAAAAGGTGATCTGATAAAAGTCTTTAGCACCAAGAAAGGTAGGGTAGGCATTTACTGCTCCTCGGGTGCTGCTTGAACTGCTGTGCTCTTCCAGCATCACTAATCCAGAAATAGATGTAGAGAAGATGTTTCCACTGTGGAGGAGACTGAAACTCATTCACATCCTAATTTTCTATACAACTTTGTATGATTAATCAACCTGAAAATAATAAACACAAGCCCCTCATCCAGGCCATTGATCTAGGTTATGAATTACTGTGGTCCAAACATTGGTCCCTTATGCTACTGCACTAGTTAGAGCTAGCGATCCAGAGTTATAATGCATTTGTTTCTATGCAATTTTCTGCTCATTGACCTTTCCTGAATCCCTTGAGCCCTAATCTTGTGATATCATTACAAGCTTCCACTTTTAATGGACTACATTAATATTATGTGTATCTTCTCCAATTAGCAATTTTTGTACCACTTTCTCAATGAAACTTTTATTCCTGCAGAGAATATATACAGATGTTGCAAATTAGGAATTATTGATTTAAATCAGAATTCTGGGGTTGTAGACACAAGGCAGTAAGTGGCTCCCATGGAGCTCTGACTGAATGCGAACAATAGTGAAGCCCCTTTTAAATCTTTACATATTTTTAAACAGTGCACATTGCCTAACTGATTAATCTTTGAGGCCGGATTCCTGTTTTGAAAAAAACAACAAAAAGGATGTTTTTTTTAAAAAACTTAAAGCACTGGAGTCTAAAGAATCCACAGCTCTCCCAGCTCTCCATTTTCTAGGGTAATGGAAGCTTTCAAAAGAGTTTGGGAAACATTGCTTTAACTGCTTGCCATTCCTTCATCTAACTTTCCATTCTACTCCACAACTCACCTTTCATATTTTGTTAATTAACTTTGTTTGAATTTGAGACTCTCGTTTCAGGTATAACCACATCTATTTCAGTATTATTGGTTTCCTACATGGTACGATCACTTTTTTACAGATAATTTTTACTATTACTAGTTATCACCCAGTAATTGATGTGATAGCCTGTTACCTAGTTGGGTCTGCAAAATATTATTCTAGATATGCCTCTCATGCAGGACCTGAACTCATTCTCCAATTAACTTTTGCCAATTTGTTGTGCTCTATTTATGTTAAGAAAGACATTCTCTAACATTATTGAATTTCCCATGTTTAGAGATTCTCTAATTTTCTGATTTATGTTTTGGTCAAACAGTGATTACTATTAGCAGGTCTACGTTCACATTCTGCTTTTTGTTATTTCTCAGCTCCACACAAAATAATTCTGTGTCCTGATTCCTGGACTAAGATCCTTTCTCATGACTTCCTTTATTTTTTGAATATATTCTTTAGGTTACTTGAGGTTCTCAATCACAGACCGGCTAAAATATGTTCTAGCTGACACTCCCCCTGTGCTCACCACTCACGATGAGATCACTGTTGAAGAAGTTCAGTCGGATGTGGAGACATTCTACAATCGAGCACTCAATGATTTGGGAACACCACTGAATCCACAACTAGAAGAGCAGATCAATTTACTGAAAGCTCTGCTCCTTTGTGCAGCAACCAGAACATAGCTGTTTTAATTTATTGTAAATAGATTATTTTATATATAATGACTTCAGACGTACATCCAATGAAGACCTTTGTACAAAGCACATGATCTGAAACTTGAAGAGCATTTCAAGCACTGTTCTCTGACGAATGTGCAAAGTGTGGCATTAGGATTTCTGCCATTATTAGACAGCCATGCAAATCTAATGGTATGCAGCAAAAACCTTTACTGTGACTTTATTATTTGATATTGAATTATATTTCTCACCCAATACAGAAGAGCATTTTCAGTGAATGTATTTTGTTTAGCTTTGGTGCTTTTCTGCTGAATACAGAAATTAAGACTTCAAATGAATTGTCAGCCATCTTTGGGCTTCAGCAAAGTATTTGAAATAAGACTCTGGCCCTATGGGTTGGGAGCCCAGCCGTTATGGGCTAAAGTTTTAATCCTTGGAATAGAATTTGGATGGTGCCTTGTCTTCACATGGTCTATTCAGTCGGTGCACATAAATTAAGTTTATCTAAGTTCCAAAGAGTGGCAGTCCACACCACCGGCACCTTCTGTCGCTTTGGAATCTAGGGTTTCTGACTGTAATATTAATCACTTTCTGTATATTGGGGCTGTTTATAAGTATTTTATTTAAAATTTGATGTAACCAAATCTCTCAATAATGGGAGTGATTGACCCAGATTTTTATGCTTTCAGAATGTTCCTTCTATCTTATGAATTTAAAGATGATTTTATTGGTTTTTTTTTGAAATGATACTTTATGAAATTGACTTTCATGATGTATCAGCTGTACACGTTTACTGCATTCACATGTACAATAGTGGAACTTTCTATGCCACTTATTATCCAATGGCATTTTCTGTAGACAAGACGTTGAATGGAATATCATCTCACTGTATCTCCTATTTTGCTGTTTCATCTTTTCATACTGAATGAAGCTTCATGGTGTTGCTTCTAATATTTGTATTAGGATACTGCAATAAGCCTGCAGTATAGGGATGGCTAATTGGCTCCAACCTTCCATTGTCCAACAAGCAGAAGGTGACAAACAATGATGGTTCTCCTGCAAGATAAAAATGCACTGTTAATTTTTCAAATTAAGTGAATCTTGAATAATATATTTTTCATACTTGTTTGTGTAATTTCATGCTGATATTTCCTAATGCATGTATCAGTTAGGCTATATATTTTCATTAACATGCAGTAATGTTGGACACTTTCACAAGATATTGACATTTTGGTGTTCATAATCCATTGATTTGATACAAAATAAGCCTGACACCATAGTAACTCATATAATGGAATGTCTGCATGGCAGTTGTACGAAGTAAATTACATAGCTGGATGGTATTGGAGGAGGAGGATGGAGAGTGCACTTATATGCAAATTTGGCCACATCTGTTGCGTGGGTATTTGCTGCTCATTTCTGCCTACTGATGCTTACCCTAGGTTTAATAAAGCACAAAAATTAAATACATCAGTAAGGAAAATATTTGACAATTGTACAGAAACATGGGGTAAGAGTCCTGTCACAAATTAGAGCCATTGAAATGTCCTACTGCTTAATGAGTTGAGACTAACAAATCTCATCTTGCAATATAATGGGGAAAGGGAATGAAAATGAATCTATTTGGATAGTTCTTTCACAGAGGCAACAGACTAAAAGGCTTCCAGCACTGTATGGATTCTATGATTAATTTGTGTGGGATATTGCACATAATAGAGAAAAAAGATTTTCATCCCTTCTATCTGGGATAGATTTAGACGAATGACTCCAAGATGTGCTGCAAGACTTAGGTGACACTAGCCTTTTAACAAGGCAGTTAATTGATTAATTCAAAGTTTATGTATTTCCCGTTTGTCAGAAATGACAAAACTAATTCACTTGCACCTAGAGATTAATAAACTGTTTGTCATTCCTAGAAACACATACCCAATATTGGCACTGTTTATGTGGATGGTACAAAGTTGACACCTGACTAAAATTCCATAGGACTGAGAATATCTAGGTTTCTGTAGCCAACAGCATACATGTGAGAGAAAAGTGGGATTATATTATCTGAGACCTTGAGTGGTTTAAAGCTTTCTGGACTTTTAACTTGATTAGTTTGAGGCTGCTAAAAGAGTTGAAAATCTCCAACTCTGTTAGTCGGGAGTGTGGTGCTGGAAAAGCACAGCAGGTCAGGCAGCATCCGAGATGCAGGAGAAGTGACATTTCAGGCATAAGCCTTCAACAGGAATGAGGCTTGTCAGCCAGGGGGCTGAGAGATAAATGGGTGGGGGTGTTGATGAAGGGGGTGTGGGTGTTGCTGGGGGGGGGGGGGGAAGGTTGGCTGAGAATGCAATAGGTAGATGAAGGTGGTAGGTCGGAGAGAAGGGTGGAGGGGAAAAATGGGTAAGACTGTGGACAAGTCAAGAGGGTGGTGCTGAGTCAGTGGCTTAGGACAGGGGTAAGGTGTGGGGAGGGGAGATGAGGAAACTGGTGAAATTCACATTAATCCCGTGTGGTTTCAGGGTCCTGAGGCGGAAGATGAGGTGTTCTTCCTCCAGGTGTCAGGTAGTTAGGGTTTGGCGATGGAGGAGGCCAAAGACCTGCATGTCCTTGCTGGAGTTGGAGGGGGAGTTGAAGTGTTCAGCCACGGTGCGGTGGGGTTGGTTAGTGTGGATATCCCAGAGATTTTTTCTGAAATGATCTGCAAGTTGGCATCCTGTCTCCCCGAAGCAGAGGAGACCACATCGGGTGGAACAGATACAGTAGATGACATTGGTGCAAGTACAGGTAAATTTCTGTCAGATGTGGAAGGATCATTTGGGAGCCTGGATGGAGGTGTGTGCACAAGTTTTGCACTTCCTGCGATGGCAAGGGGAAGGTGCCAGGAGTGGGCTGGTGGGGAGCATGGATATGACAAAGGGTGGGGAGGATGATGTGATGTATATGGAGGTTGGTGGGATGGAAGGTGAGGACCATGGGGATTTTGCCCTTGTTGCATTAGGAGGGATGGGGTTCAGGGGTGGAGGTACCAGAAATGGAGGAGATATGCTGGGGGGCATTGTCGACCACATGGGAGGGGAAATTTTGGTCTGAAGAAGGATACCATCTGGGATTTTTTATGGTGGAATTGGTCATCCTGGTAACAGATATGGCAGAGGTGGAGAAATTGGGAATAAGGGATGGCAGTTTTACAGAAGGCAGGGTGGGAGGAGCTGTAGTCCAAGTAGCTGTAGAAGTCAGTGGATTTGAATCGGACGTCCATGCTTAGTCAGTTGCTGGAGATGGACAGGTCCAGGAGAGGGGGCGAGCTGTCTGAGATGGTCCAAGTGAATTTGAGGTCAGAGTGAAAGGTGTTAATGAAGTTGATAAACTGTACAACCTCCTCATGGGAGCACGAGATAGCACCAATACAGTCATCTATGTAGCAGGGGGAAATGTGGGTATGGTGCAGGTGCAATTGCAGAAGATGGACTTTTCCACATACCCGACAAAGGGGCAGGCGTAGCTCAGGTCCATGTGAGTGCCCAAGGCTACCCCTTTAGTTTGGAGGAAGTGGGACGATTGGAAGGAGAAGTTGTTTAGGGTGTTAAGCCAGGCAGATGACGGTATCAGTGGAAGGATACTAGCGAGAACACTCTGCACACCATGTGACTTCACTTTTTCCATTAGTTTACCATGGGGAACCTTATCAAATGCCTTACTAAAATCCATGTAATATGACATCTACAGCCCATCTAGACCTCTGACTCTAAGTGTATCCCAGTCAATGTTGGGAAAATTGAAATCTCCCATCACCACCACCCCATTGCCTCTACGTCTTTCCATGATCTGTTTATCTATTTGTTCTTCTACCTCATGCTCACTGTTGGGAAGCTTGTAGTACAGCCCAACAATGTAACAGCACCCTTCTTATTTCTCAGCTGTACCCATAATGTCTCACTGCTCAAGCCCTCTATAGTGTTTTCCTTTAGCACAGCCATGATATTATCCCTGACCAGCAATGCAACTCCTCCTTCCCCCCCCCCCCCACCTTTACTTCCCACCCTGTCCTGTCTGAAGTATCTATATCCTAGAACACTTAGCTGCCAATCATGCCCTTCCTGCAACCCAGTCATCTCACTAATGTCAAACTCCCAGGAACCAATCCAAGCCCTAAGTTTGTCTGCCTTTCCCACTATATTCCTTGCATTAGAGCAAATGCACTTCAGACCACCAGTTCCTTTGCGTTCATCTGCTCTCTGCCTACTCTTCCCCTTGGTCATGTTAACTTTCATAATCCTGTTCCTCACAGTCTCTTGTTTCTATCTCACTATCTAGTAGTCTTCTGGTTCCCAGCCCCCTGCCACATTAGTTTAAACCCTCCTCAACAGCAGTATCAAAAACTCTTCAAGGGCATTAGTTCCAGTCTGGTTCAGGTGTAGACCATCCAATTTGTAATAGTCCCACCTTCCCCAGAACTGGTCTAAATGTCCCACAAATCTGAACTCCTCCCTCCTACACTATCCCTCAAGGCACGTGTTCATCTGTCTACTCTTTCGTTTCTACCCTGGCTAGCACTTTAGGTGATTGGGTTCAAATAGACATCTCAGCACCTCTGTCTTAAAATCTCTCTTTTAAAAAAGGACAAAATACACCTCTTAAAGCCATAGTGTCATCATAATCTATGTCATTAGGTAACTTGTCTCATCATTTAGCAAATATTGCATTTCTTGGAAATGTTATTTGGTCTGCTGCTGCAAGAATGAGTTCCTGACCATTAAATACTAAGTCACCACCACAAAACTAAAAACCAAAATCCATTCACCACTACTTTAAAATCCCAAATAATAATATATTGTAAACGTCTAGCATACCTTAAAGGAAAACAAGCTGTAACAGCGATAAAGATTTGCAAGAGGTGGGGTTAGGGGGGAATACAGCTTGCTTGTTTATTGGAAGAGTTTGCACCTTTAAAAGAATGTCAGAACTGAATCACAGAATTTCTGCAGAGCAAAGGGGAGATTCAGATAAAGTGGTTAAGCCTAAGACATTTCTGTGAGGAATTTCTGCAGGTTGAAAAATTAGACCACAGCTGTGGCTCCCCAAATCTTCTTACTTTTCAGACTGCGTTCTCTGTCGACCCCATCAGTTTGAATATTCCCCACATTCCAACAACTTGTTTATTTAGGTGTTCATTTCCCCACTTTACCCCTGAAACTCAAGCATACTGTGCCATCATGCTAAACATTGTAATGCACTTTCACACCCCCACCCCTACCCCAACTGAAGTCAGGACGGTGCTCACTGTCACTGATGCTCCCTCCCACATTATCCCTTTACCTTCCATACACTTATCATTTCCTCTCTTACTTGTCAAGTTGCCCCGTTCACAATTGTTATCACATCTGTCTCCAATCTCCACAATAGAGTTCCTCAACTTCTTTACCAGAGTAGTGGCACTGATAACCATCCTCTCATATTGACCTTTGATGAACAGGTCCACTGTAATAATGGGTAAAAACAATGACTGCAGATGCTGGAAACCAGATTTTGGATTAGTGGAGCTGGAAGAGCACAGCAGTTCAGGCAGCATCCGAGGAGCAGCAAAATCGACGTTTCGGGCAAAAGCCCTTCAGGAATAAAGGCAGAGAGCCTGAAGCGTGGAGAGATAAGCTAGAGGAGGGTGGGGGTGGGGAGAAAGTAGCATGGAGTACAATAGGTGAATGGGGGAGGGGATGAAGGTGATAGGTCAGGGAGGAGGGTGGAGTGGATAGGTGGAAAAGAAGATAGGCAGGTAGGACAAGTCATGGGGACAGTGCTGAGCTGGAAGTTTGGAACTAGGATGAGATGGGGCAAGGGGAAATGAGGAAACTGTTGAAGTCCACATTGATGCCCTGGGGTTGAAGTATTCCGAGGCAGAAGATGAGGCGTTCTTCCTCCAGGCGTCTGATGGCGAGAGAGCGGCGGCAGAGTGGGAGGGGGAGTTGAAATGTAGGGCCACAGGACGGTGTGGTTGATTGGTGCGGGTGTCCCGGAGATGTTCCCTAAAGCGCTCTCCTAGGAGACGTCCAGTCTCCCCAATGCAGAGGAGACCGCATCAGGAGCAATGGATGCAATAAATGATATTAGTGGGTGTGCAGGTGAAACTTTGATGGATATGGAAGGCTTCTCAGTCCCAACCCTCGAACTCAGCACCACTTCCTAAACTGCAATCTTCTTCCTGACCTCTCTGCCCCCACCCACTCCGACCTATCACCCTCACCTTAACCTCCTTCCACCTATCGCATTTCCAACGCCCCTTCCCCAAGTCCCTCCTCCCTACCTTTTATCTTAGCCTGCTTGGCACACTTTCTTCATTCCTGAAGAACGGCTCATGCCCGAAATGTCGATTCTCCTGCTCCTTGGATGCTGCCTGAGCTGCTGCGCTTTTCCAGCAACACATTTTCAGCTCCTTTAGGGCCTTGGATGGAGGTGAGGGAGGAGGTGTGGGCGCAGGTTTTGCAGTTCCTGCGGTGGCAGGGGAAGGTGCCAGGATGGGAGGGTGGGTTGTAGGGGGGCATGGACCTGACCAGGTAGTCACAGAGGGAACGGTCTTTGCGGAAGGCAGAAAGGGGTGGGGAGGGATATATATCCCTGGTGGTGTCATTTTGGAGGTGGCGGAAATGTCGGCAGATGATTTGGTTTATGCAAAGGTTGATAGGGTGGAAGGTGAGCACCAGGGGCATTCTGTCCTTGTTACAGTTGGAGGAGTGGGGTCTGAAGGCAGAGGTGCCGGATGTGGATGGGTCCAGTTTCACCAACCTGGAAGCATAGCACCAACTGATGATTGACTGTAGCACTGACTGATCTGTGAACTATTTCCTAACTTACCGTGACTCCCCAGACTGGTTGCATGGAACCAGCAGGACGTCCGAGACAGTAGTGATAGGGACCCCCTGACCTTGATGATCCTAAATGGCCAATTGACTATGTCCAAGTCCCTGGTCTGATAGCAGATGGTACACTTGTCTTACTCTGCTGAGAACCTCTGCCTATGAAACATGATAGCAAACCAATGTGCAAAGTAGGCACAAAGTAGTGATGTTCAGAAAGCAAGTCAAGAGCCTTATACTGCAACCTGGCTGAATCCATGAAGCATGTGCCTGTCCTTGGGCACAAAGTGTCCTGGCAGCACAATTACAATGAAAGTTGCTAGTCTGCTCCAAAGTATAGAATGGTATTATAAGTCAATATACATGTCCAGTGCCAACATCTATGGACAAAGGGTGCAGGTAATCACTACCTATGGCATGCACTCCAAGATGTGGGTGACTGTGTCTAAAAAGGACACCCAGAGGAGTAAGCATCAAGCTGGGCTCACCAGGTCTTCCATGTAAGGAAATTCACTGTGTAGTTTCAATTTGGATGGGTGGGAGAATGGGAAACTGCAAATCAATGAGGCAAGATAAGGAAATAATGGCAAGCTAATGCATGCAAATAGACCTCTCACTGCTCACTAGTGAGTTTCTTGTTTAGTTGATCTTCACTTGGATAATTAGACTTTCTCTCTCCAGCTCGAGACTCCCTGCTGATTTTGCTCCACTTTCCTAACTGACTCGCTGATGCCCATGTCATTCAGGAACTGGGAAGATTCTCCCGTGTTAGGGATGTTGTCTCCTTGGGATCCATTCCCTTTGCCTTTTAGAACATTAGTGGCTGATGAGAAGGTAGAATTGTGCTTGTATGGTGCTATTGATGGTGATGTTATTAATGTATTGCTGTACTAGTTGTTCATCATAAATGCAAAATATAACTGCATAAGCTTCTTCCATGCCATGGTATAGGCTGACAACAAGGTCGTTCAGCCTGAAATTGAGTGAATTGCAATCAGGGATTTAGAAGTTCAGAATCACGTGTCAAATACTGAAAGAACTCAGTGTTATGAACAGTAACCTCTCACCTGACTGTGACTGCAGAACTAGTTAAAGAACTTGTACTTATCACTGTGTACTCACTTTGGGTGACCCTGGTGAGTTGGCTGACAGCATGGGAAATAGGTCTGTTGGATGTTATAGGCAGAGTGGTTGGATAAAACAGAAGGTGATATACGATTTAAAAGTTTTACCCAAGCATTGTACATTGGGTCCCAGCTTGCCTTCACACCTGGCCTGATGAAACCTGCAAGAGACCAGACTGATATCAGGCCCCCACCTGAAGTCACTTTTGGGGGATTTATCTGCCCACAGGCATCCAATCTCATCTCCCTGCACTTGTAAAAATTCAACTCCTCGTTATAATTTAAATTTAGCAAATAATATTATTAAATCTCTAATTTTTTTTAATACTGTTGTGAGTTGCATGAAACTTTTCATTAGGTCAGAAAAGGGAAAACAAAGTAAACAGCGCCTCTCCAGGTAATTTGAATATATTACAGGCTGGATCAATTCTTTTACTTGACAATAATTACAATAACATCCATTTAAATAGCACTTTCAATATAGTGAAATTTCTGAGAAACTTCACAGAAGCATAATAAACAAAGTATGACATCAAGCCACGTAAAGAGATGTTAGGTCAGGTACTCAATAGTGTGGTCAAAGATGAGACTTTAAGAAATACCTTCGAGGAGGAAAACAACTAGACATGCAAGAAATGGAGGAGGGAATTTAATAGCATGGAGCCTGGCCTGAAGGCACTGTCACTATTGGAAATGCATTAATGGCAAGAATTAGATGATTATCAATATCTTAGCGGGTCTGGACACTGAAGGAGAGGGTAGAGACAGAGAAAGGCAACACCATCAAAGGGTTTGTAAACCTAGATGAGAACTTTAAAGTCAGGATATTATTGACCGCCAGGATAAAATGAAGGCCATTAAGTATAGGGATTCTAAGAGAACAGGACTTGCTGTGAGTTAAGGCACAGTCAGCAGTATTTGGATGATTCATGTTTGTAGAGGAAAATCTGTTAGCTATCAGACAGGAGTGCAATGGAATAGTCAAATCTCGAGACATGAGTGAGGGTTACACCAGCAAATAAATTAAGACAGGGCCAAAGCCAAGCAATATTACAGAAGTAGAAAATACAACGTTAGAGGTGCTATAAATATAACATCAGAAACTCAGGATGAAATGTGATATTAAGGTTACAATCAGAGTGGATTGATCTCAGACTGTTGCCAGGGAAAGGAATGGAGTAGATGATTCGGGAATAGAGTTTGAAGCAGGGAGTGGAAACAATGGTTTCTGTCTTGCTAATATTTAATTGGGAGAAACTGCTGCTTATTCAGTACTGGATGTAAGATAAGCAGTCTGATTATAAAACTCTAACAGCACGGTGGCTCAGTGGTTAGCACTGCAGCCTCACAGCACCAGGGTCCGCCAGATTTGATTCCAGCTTCTGTCATGTGTGGAGTTTGCACATTCTCCCCGTGTCTGCTTGGGTTTCCTCCCACAGTCCAGAGATGTGCAGGTTAGGTGAATTGATCATGCTAAATTGCCCATAGTGTTAGGTGCATTAGTTAGAGGGAAATGGGTCTGGGGGGGTTACACTTCGGAGGGTCAGTGTTGGGTTGAAGTGCCTGTTTCCACACTGTAGGGAATCTAATCTAAAAAAAAGCACACTTTCAACTAATGTAATTTGATCTTATTTGTTTTGAGGATACTGCAAATTCAGCAGTAAACAGGTACAGAAATTGGGCTGAGGCTTCAAATCTGTAAGTCAATAGGTAACTTTTTAACCAGCTTAGCAGGCTTTAGGTCAATAGGTTACAGACGCCAAAACATTTTATGCCAAGTCATAGCAGAAATGAGTTACTGATTGTATTTGTAGATAATTTCACAATTCAAACTCGTAAAGCTGACATTTTACAATTGAAATGTTACAAGATTATTTACCATGGAAGAACATGGTAGATTCTGAATTACCTGACTTACAACCAGGCTAACAGAATTGGGTAAGAGGTAGGGGACATGTTAACAGCATGGGGATTCAAGAAAGAGTATCCAGTCTTTTGAAAGCTGATTTTTACCCTCCTGAAAACAACAAATGGGTCACTCTATCATGACCTGAAACCTTCCAAACAACTTCTAGAAAAAACTAAATACACATCATTGCAGCAGAAGTCATTCTAATCATTGACATAATCACCTTAGACTGAGATGCAGTGATAACAAGTGTTGTATAAGGCACTTTGGACCTTAAAGGGTTAACTGGCATTATACGTAAGACTACATATTGTTAGCAACACTCTCAGTTACTTATATTACAACCATAGGATATATCACATTGACACCAGCCTTGTTTCTCAGAAGGCAAATTAGATTTCTTAACCATATGTATTTTTTTTTGCCATTTCTCCCAACAGGTAGAGTTTACATTTCTCAGAACAAGTAAAAAAACACTTATGCACAAATTAGATTTTATACTGTTAAGTGTAACTACAATGTAATTTTGGCTTAATAGTGTAGAATGGCTCCAGTGAAATGGTGCATTGTCCTTAGAAGGTGTATCCAGTCAAAATGTAAAGTCACCAGAGTCCAATTGAACCATCTCAATAGAGAGACAGCGACAGCTAACTCTAATTTAACCTGAAAGCAACATACCTCAGGCAAGGGGAGAGTTTGAGAAAGAGAGTCCATCATGGAAACCTCAGTTTGTGCAGAAATTGAACCATGTTGTTGACAGTATTCTGCATCACAAAGCAGCTGTCCAAACAACATAACTAACCAACTCCTGATTCAAAGCATAAAGATGTTCTCACTACAAAACTAATGCTTCTCAGTTTGGACTTCTAGAAATAAACACAAATGTTCTTTTAAAACCAATGAAGTCAATCACCTCAGCTCCAGGACATCTCTGCAGAGGTTCCTCAGGGTTGTCTCTTCTTGGCTCAATCATCTTCAGCTGCTTCATCAATTAACTTTCCTCCATCATAAGGTCAGAGTAGGGATGTTCACTGATGATTGTACAATATTTAGCACCATTCACAATTTGTTAGACACTGAAGCAGTCCATGTCCAAATGCAATAAGACCTGGACAACATTAGGCTTGGGCTGAGGAACCCGAGGGATGAACTCAGATTTCTCCAGTTTCCTCATTTCACCTCCCCCCCCTCCACCCTTGTCTCAGTCCCAACCCTCGAAATCAGCACCACCTTCCTAACCTGCAATCTTCTTCCTGACCTCTTCCCCCACTCCGGCCTATCAGCCTCACCTTAACCTCCTTCCACCTATCGCATTTCCAATGCCCCTCCCCCAAGTCCCTCCTCCCTACCTTTTGTCTTAGCCTGCTTGGCACACTCTCCTCAATCCTGAGGAAGGGCTCATGCCCGAAACATTGATTCTCCTGTTCCTTGGATGCTGCCTGACCTGCTGTGCTTTTCCAGCAACACATTTTCAGCTCCAATAAATAGCAAGTAACATTCACAATGCCAGGCAAAGACCAACTCCATCAAGAGAATCTAAGCATTACTCTTTGATGTTCAATGCTATTGCAATCATTGGCTACGTCCACTCCTTCCCCACCCCCACCCCCAACTATCAAAACATCCTGACAGTCACAATTGACTAGATTGTAAACTGGATTAGTGGTGCTGGAAAAGCACAGCAGTTCAGGCAGCATCGGAGGTGCAGTAAAGTCGACGTTTCGGGCAAAAGTCCTTCATCAGAAATACAGGCAGAGTGCCTGAAGGGTGGAGAGATAAATGAGAGGAGGGTGGGGGTGGGGAGAAAGTAGCATAGAGTACAATAGGTGACCTCCTCCCTTACCTCCATCCAAGGCCCTAAAGGAGCCTTCCACATCCATCAAAGTTTTACCTGCACATCCACCAATATCATTTATTGTATCCGTTGCTCCCGATGCACTTTAGGGAACATCTTTGGGACACCCGCAACAATCAACCACACCGCCCTGTGGCCCAACATTTCAACTCCCCCTCCCACTCTGCCGAGGACATGGAGGTCCTGGGCCTCCTTCACCGCCGCTCCCTCACCACCAGACGCCTGGAGGAAGAACGCCTCATCTTCTGCCTCGGACTACTTCAATCCCAGGGCATCAATGTGGACTTCAACAATTTCCTCATTTCCCCTTCCCCCATCTCACCCTAGTTCCAAACTTCCAGCTCAGCACTGTCCCCATGACTTGTCCTACCTGCCTATCTTCTTTTCCACCTATCCACTCCACCCTCCTCCCTGACCTATCACCTTCATCCCCTCTCCCACTCACCTATTGTACTCTATGCTACTTTCTCCTCACCCCCACCGTCCTCTCATTTATCTCTCCACCCTTCAGGCCTGTATTCCTGATGAAGGGCTTTTGCCCGAAAGTTGAATTTACTACTCCTCGGATGCTGCCTGAACTGCTGTGCTTTTCCAGCACCTCTAATCCAGAATCTGGTTTCCAGCATCTGCAGTCATTGTTTTTACCTAGAATATAAACTGAATAAGCCCCCAATGTCTGTCCACCATCTACAAGACACAATTCAGGAGTATGATGGAATACGCCCCACTTGTCTGGGTGAGTGGTGTTCCAGGAAGCCTGACATCATCCAGGGCAAAGCATCTATATTTGATAGGCATCTCATCCAACACCTTCAAAATACAGTCCTTTCATCGCTAATGTGTAATAGCAGCAGTGTTTACCAACTGCAAGATGCTCTGCACAAATTCACCATAGTTCTTTAGACAGCAACTTTCAAACCCACAACCCTTCACCTGGAAGCACAGAACAGCAGATAAATGGAACACTGCCACTTGCAAGTCTCCCATGAACCATTCATTCTGGTGTTGGATCAGATGTTAATTTAAATTTGAGACAGATAATTCTTTGTAAAGCTAAAGTATTAAGGGATATGGGCCAAAATCTGACAAATAAGACCATAAGACATAGGAGTGGAAGTAAGGCCATTCGGCCCATCGAGTCCACTCCGCCATTCAATCATGGCTGATGGGCATTTCAACTCCACATACCAGCGTTCTCCCTATAGCCCTTAATTCCTCGAGGAGTTAGGCCACAGTTCAGCCATTACCTCATTGAATGGTGGAATAGGCCTGAGGGGCTGAATGGCCTACTCCTGTTCCTATATTCATCCATGACCTAGAACATCACTATTACTGGATAAAAATCAGCATTCTGGGTGTCCCTACACTGCCATGATTGAAAAAGCAGCTCACCACAATCTTGGGCAGGGCAATTAAGGATGGGCAATAAATGCAGGTTTAATCAGCCAAAAACTAAAAGGAATGCCAGGGTTGCATCAACCTTGAGACTGCATCTCCTATGCTCCGTGAGAACTCCAGGATGCTTTTCTTGCCATTGCAACTAGTGATTTGAGCCCTGAATTTCAGAACTTGAGCAGTGCATCCGTGAGGCTGCTAGCTATTTTGAATACACACTTACAAATGTGGTTGGCTTAAGAGTATGCAGGCAGTCAAAAATGGACAGGTAAGTAATACCAGAGTTACCCAACTATGTCTTATTTTTAACTGGCATTCATAGAATTTCTGGAGCATAGAAGCAGGCCATTTACCCCATCAAGTCCACACCAACCCTCCCCATCCCTGCATTTCCCATGCCTAATCCACCTAACCTATACATCCCTGGACTCTAATGGTGAGGATCTAAAATCTGAGTTTAGGCTGTTGTCAGGAGCAACCATTTAATACATGCCCTTGCTAACAACAAAACGGTTTCTAGGCTGCAAATTGTCAATTCTGTTTAAAATGGCTTTTAACATTGCTAAAAGCTGCATTCCTGAACTAACTGAACCAAAGGTTAGCAGACAATACTTCCTTCACAGTATGGAATTAACTAAACTAGATAGGACATTACTAACCTTGGAGACGCAGGTGTTGAGAGATAAAATGTGCAAAACAAAGTTAGTTTCCAGGAAATATCATTGGCTTAACCTTAAGTCTATAACATCATTTTATTGCATTTTATTGGATTTGCTCTGTAATTAAGGCTGTACTGTTCCTTAAGAACCATACTAAAAATGTTTTTGTTTTAAGCCACTTGCGCAGTTTCTCCAAGGAACACAGAAGTGTTTGACCTCGGTGTTGCTGGACAACCTGAGCCCAGCCGTGATAATAAAGTGTGGCTCAGATTTAATACAGACGGATTATGGACAGCAGTGTAGGAGATTTTGAGGAATCGGCCAGCCAGACCTGAGTATTTCATATCCGTCTAGTTTTCCTCTCTTTCAAGTAGTGGTTGACCTGACCCCTCGCTATGTATCGTCTCAGTCCAGCCCGAAGAGGATTGGTCTCAGTAAGAATAAGGTCGGGAGAGGGGATCCAAGATGGCGGCGACCCAGCAAGTCTGAATCTATAGTGCTCCTCCCAAGACTTGGGCAAAGTGGGTCACCCACCTCCACCACACTCACCAAATCATTCAAAATAGTTTTTACTTAATGTAATTAGTTGCTTAGTAGTGAATTTAAACAAGTTAATCTCCAGTAAAAATGACTAAAGGGAAGGGAGCCTGCAGTTCTCAGCTGGCAGGAATCCCTCCCCCACCCTCTCCAGCTGCAGCAGAGGTGTCCGCAGTCACCCTGGGGGACTTACCTATGGTGGCGAGCCTTGTGGAAATAATCTCTAAACTTGATGCGAAGATCGATGCCTTCATTGAAGAGTCCCGGAGCCGATGGGACTCACTCTCGGCCGCACTACAAAAGCACGACCGAGACATCAAGGAAATTGAGTGCCAAGTCGAAGGAGCTGAGCTAAAGGCCACAACCTCCGAGACTATAGCAGAATCAGCCGTGGATCGGGTCCGGACTCTCGAACAGTGAGTCCAGACCTTAGAGAATCATATTGACAACCTTGAGAATCGAGGTGTCAAAAAATATACGTTTGCTGGGCCTTCCCAAACGGGAAGAGGAAGGCCAACTTACACCATTTTTCGAACAGTGGCTTCCACAGTTTTTAAACCTGGAGGCTGGATCAGTCCAGGTAAGGGTGGAATGGGCCTACCGGGTTGCAATATGCAGGCCCGGCTCGAACCAGTGCCCCCACCCGGTCCTGTTCTGGCTGCAGAGCTATAAGAAGAGGCAGATGCTCTTAGAAGCTTCCAGAAAGCTTGGGAAAGATCGCCAAACCATGATTTATAAAGGATCCAAGATTATGTTATTCCAGGTCTTTTCCCCAGCTCTGGTCCCAAAGAGGAAGGCATTTGATGAAGTGAAGAAGAGTTTAAGGGACTTAAATATTCAGTACTCCTTGCGCTACTCAGCGACGCTACACTTTAACCATGAAGGGTCCGTGTATAACTTCAGATTGCCAGAAAAGGCCAAGGAATTTTTGGACTCTCTTAGATAAATTGTAAGAATTCATTGATGTTGTTTTGCTCTCCCCCCACTCCGGTTTACACCCCCTCCTCCCCTTTTTTTATATTAATCCCTTTCTTTACCTTACTGTTTAATATTGACTTCGGGAGGGGTGGGGAGAGGGATTTATTTATTTGTTCTCTACTTAGTGATTTTCTCTCCCCCTTTTTTATATATGTATAGGCCGGGGGGGGGTCTAGTTAATGTGGTGGGGGGAGGTAGTTACCTTATCCTGTTTTCTGTCTTTAAGAGCGGGGTTGTTTTCCCCTATTATTTGTATTATTATTTTTAATTATTACTTGTTGAGGCTGTAATTTTATAGTTATATATATTTATATATGTTATTAACATTACCAAATATATCCAGGTGTTGGTGTGGGTGTTGGGGGTTGGGGGAGTTAGGGTACTCAGTGTTAACTCTAGGTCTGTAGTATATTTGAATTTTCTTCATCCTATCGAGGTGCACCTGGGTCTGGGGTAGGGCATTGGTTGGGAGACGATACGATGGACTGTTGGAAAGGAAGTGATACCCCCTGGGAACAAGGGGAAAATCTCCATTTAAATACTTTTTTAAAATTTAGAAATAGTTTTTTTATTATATCGATGTTTGTAAAATTTTATATGCTCTATGCTCAGGATGTTCTGGATAGGGTTTCCCCTCCCGAGGGGTCTCAGATTTGCCCGGACTGTCAAGGGGAGTAATTCACCAATCAAAAGGAAGAAAATATTATCAAACCTCAAGAAAGAAAGGGTCGATATAGCTCTCCTACAGGAGACACACTTATTGGATAAAGAACACTTGAAATTACAACAGGGTGGATTTGATCAGGCCTTTTCATCTTCTTTCAGCTCAAAAAGCAGGGGAGTTGTTATTCTTATTCGGAAGAATTTCCCTTTCAAAATCCTAAATCAGATAAAAAAACTAATGTGGACGAAATATTCTGATTAAAGCCCTTATAAATGGAGAGGAATATGGGATCTTAAATTTGTATTTCCCCCCGGCACATCCTTTTAAATTTATAACGGAAGCCTTCTCAAAATTGATGGCACTCAGTGCCCGTGATACAATTATAGGGGGAGACTTTAATTGTATTATGGATCCGGAAATAGATAGGATTCCCAAGAGTACTGCAGGAGTATCTCCCACATCTAGACAATTGGTGGATTTGAACAAAGAATTAGGACTAGTAGATGTATGGAGATGTCTTCATCCACAGGGCAGAGATTTTTTTCTTTTTACTCCAATCCACATAAATGTCATACCAGAATCAATATGTTTTTTGCCCCTATGATTTTTTAAAAATTCCATATCATCGTGTAAAATAGGCAGTATAGCAATTTCCGATCATGCTGCTGTATATATGGAAATCAAGGCGAGGAACAATGGGACAAGCCCTCGGCATTGGCGTATGGACCCCTTCCTGATGAAAGATAGTAAATTTGTAAAGTACTTCTCTCAAGAATTTAAAACTTTTTTAGAAATTAATTCAGGCATGGCTAGCAACCCATCAATGATGTGGGAGACCGTCAAAGCTTACGCGTGAGGTTTGATCATCTCATACTCAGCAACCCAGAAAAAATAAAAGGGAGAACAACAGCATCTGCTCGAAGCTCGCTTAAAAGTGGCTGAAACAGCATATGCTGACAGACCTTCTATTATCAAATTACAAAGGATTACGGACCTTAGGACAGCTCTAAACACCACGCTTACCCAAATGGCTAAGAGGGAAATATTATTTGCAAAACAAAGGTTATACGAATTTGGCGATAAACCTGGTAGATACTTAGCATTTCTCGCAAAGAAAAATAAGGCCCTTAAACAAACCTGTCTATCAAGGAAAGTACGGGGTATTCTGACTCATGATCATAAAAGGATTAACGCAATCTTTAGAAAATTTTATTCTGATTTGTATAAATCACAGGATTGTGAAGACAGGACTAGGAGGATGCAGTCATTTTTTAAAAACCTGACCTTTCCGGACCTAACTCCAGAACAGGTATCGGTCTTGAATGTTCCCCTAACAATCCAAGAAATACTTGACGCAATCAGGCAACTTCAGAGCGGTAAGGCACCTGGCCCAGATGGCTTTCAAGCTGAATTCTATAAAGAATTTACAGGAATATTGGCTGGTCCAATTATGCACAAGTATAACTATTCATACAGTCAGAGCTATCTCCCGCCTTCATTGAAAGAGGCGAATATCCCTCTTATCCTCAAAAAAGGAAAGGACGCCGAAGATTGCGCGTCATACAGATCAATATTCCTGCTAAATGTAGATTTTAAAATCCTCTCTAAAACGTTAGCATTGAAGCTAGAAAGGGTATTGCCACCTATCATAAAGGAGGATCAGACAGGGTTTATTAAGGGCCGTAGATCATCCAATAATGTCAGAACGGTTTTGAATGTGATTCAAGCCTGACATCAGGGAAAGATACCGGGGTAGTAGTCTCATTAGACTCGGAAAAGGCATTTGACAGGGTTGAATGGTCATATTTGTTTTACACATTCTAAAGGTTTGGCATTGGAAAGGTGTTTACCAAATGGGTCTCAACACTATGTAGTGATCCCAAAGCAGTTGTGATTACCAATGGATTAGGCTCAAATAGCTTCAGTATGGATAGGGGCTGCCGTCAGGGATGTCCTCTTTCACCATTGCTATTTACGCTCATAATTGAGCCACTAGCAGAAGCTATACGGGCTGACCCGAATATAACGGCCCCGAGGATTGGTACAGGTAAACACAAAATTACCCTTTATGCAGATGGTGTTCTTCTATTTCTCAGTAATCCTTTGATGTCCGTGCTTCGCTTAATCCAAGTTATTAATACATTTAGTGTATTTTCAGGCTATAAAATTAATTTCTCAAAATCGGAGGCTATACCAATGGGTGGCCTTGCTAGTATATCCCACTTTTTGGACGGATCCCACTTTCTCTTTCAGTGTTCCCTGAAGGATTTCTTATATTTAAGCATTTTTATTACCCCAGTATTTGGTCAGTTTGACAAGGCTTTGTGCATTTACTGGAAAGGATAAGGCAGGATCTCCAGCGATGGGGAGACCTTCCAATTTCCTGGCTGGGTAGAATAGCACTAATTAAAATGAATGTCCTGCCCCGTCTCCTATATCCTGTGAGAATGCTTCCGGTGATGCTGCTGAGGCTGGCACGACGTAAATTATATGGCTGGTTGGGTTCCTTTATCTGGAATCATAGATGGCCCCTCATTAAGCTGAAGAAGCTACAGTTTCCACAGGCAAGGGGAGGATTGGATTTCCCAGATTTTAGGAAATATCAGTTAAGTTCCCTATTAAGTTACATAGCTGATTGGGTCTTGTCTGACCCGCAATCAATCTGGCTGGAAGTCGAAGCTTCTCAAGTAAAATGCCCACTTATTAACCTCTTATTTTCAGACAAGAGCAAAATCATTACGGATCAATGTAAAAACCCTATAATACTATACACAATTAAAGCTTGGAATATAATGAGGCAAAATGAGGGCAACTCACATAAAACATCACCCTATGCGCCGATAGTGGGAGCATGGGGATTTCAACCAGGGCTTACAGACGTCACTTTCAAACTCTGGAGATCCAGGGGTATCTCATGTTCAGGGGATTCTAAAGAAGAGGTCCTGATGACTTTTGAACAGCTGCGTCAGAAATTTGGATTACTAATCGAGACCTATGTCGATACTTCCAAATTTGAGACTACATACAGAAGAAGGTTACATTATTAGATAGTCTTTATAAATCAGATAGAGAATGTAGAGTGCTATGGCCGATGGGGGTATCTTCTGTCAGCACTATTTATCATTTAATTATATGACGAAGTATCGGGAGATATGGACTATCTGCTTAAAACATGGGATCAGGATTTGGGACTGGAAATCTCTATAGAAACGTGGAATGACATTTGGGAAAACGCCAGAAGAATCACCATCTGCAACAGAACTCAGGCCATTCAGTTGAAGATATTTCATAGGGCCCATATGGCCCTGGATCGATTGGCAAAATTTAAGGCAGGAGCATCTCCAATGTGTCCCAAATATAAAATAGAGGTGGGCACTCTTGTACATTGCTTATGGACCTGTCATAAGATCCGTAGATATTGGACTAAAGTAGCAAGTGCTCTGACAGAAATCTTAGGAACAAAAATTAGACTGGACCCTTTATATCTCCTTTTGGGTTTTCCGAACTTATCCTCCCTGGATATGCATGGGAAGAGATTATTTCCTATTCTCTCTTTCTGTGCAAGGAAAAATATTTTGGTAAACTGGGTGGCTGAGGGCCCCCCTGGACTTTTTAATTGGTACAGATTAATCATGAAATGTATTTTTCTTGACTTCCTTACAAATATGGTGCACCAAAAGATCGCATTATTCCATAAAATATGGCAGCCCTTCTTGAATTACATAAATACAGATATTTCGGCCATCCTAACAAGAGCTTTCATTTAATTGAGATAGTGAACCTGGCTGCTCTGGGGCCCCTTGGGAGAGGAATCCCGCACGAATACGGGTTTTGTTATGCTTTGATGTTAATACATTCTGAGCATATATCTCACTACCAACTTCTGTGTTATCCGTTGTTTTTTTTCCCTTCTTTGAATAATGTAAGAGACTTAAAGATACACTCTGGTTAGTTGTAGGTTAGATTAGTAGTTAGTTGAGTTTTATTTTTTTTCTCTTGGTTTTTTTTTGTTTGATAAATTTTGGTTATTATTTATTTAAGATTTAATTCTATATCAATGTTTATACCTGGGTTTTTTATTTGTAAACTTGTAAAAATATGTTAAATTTTCAATAAAAATATCTATTAAAAAGAAATAAGATCAGGGGCCCTAAAAAAAGGAGGAAGAAAGAAAAGAGAAAAGAAAAAAAAGAGAAGAAAAGAAAAGTCAGGGACTCCACCTAACAGATGGTCACGGTGGCACAGAGGTTAGCACTGCTGCCTCACAGCGCCAGAGACCCGGGTTCTTATTTAAGGCGGCACGGTGGCACAGTGGTTAGCACTGTTGCCTCACAGCGCCAGGGACCTGGGTTCAATTCCCGCCTCAGGCGACTGACTGTGTGGAGTTTGCACGTTCTCCCCGTGTCTGCGTGGGTTTCCTCCGGGTGCTCCGGTTTCCTCCCACAGTCACAAAGATGTGTGGGTCAGGTGAATTGGCCATGATAAATTGCCCGTAGTGTTAGGTAAGGGGTATATGTAGGGGTATGGGTGGGTTGCGCTTCGGCGGGTCGGTGTGGACTTGTTGGGCCGAAGGGCCTGTTTCCACACTGTAAGTAATCTAATCTAATCTAATCTCTTCCAGGTTGGGACCTGAGCACAGAGTCAGGTGACTCTGATTCGGTCGGATCGGTGCTGTCTAAATTGATTCCTAAATTGTTCTGTGAAAGACGAAACAAAGAAGTATCACGATTTATTATAACAAAACTGTCAGGGTTTTAGAATGTCAAGAATGTTTTGCAGAAATCATTAGTCCAGTTGTTCGTTGTCAGATTGTTGATTAGTGAAAGTTTTAAGTTGAGATTATCTTCTCTGTTGTATCTCTTTGGCTTGGCTTGTCTTGCTTTGCTGCTTTGTCTTGTTTGTTCTGTTTGTTTTGGTGTTTGTTCTTTGTTGATGGTTGCTGCTTTTGTCGTGCTATAAAAAAAGGAAGCTGGCCGGTGATACAATTCTCACACACTTGGTTAAGCAGCTATGCGCCACAGCTATGACTTATGAGGGTAGAACTCCCTAACTTTATCTTCTGGAATGTGTGTGTGAGCGAGAAAGAGAGAGAGAGAGAGAGAAAGAGAGAGAGAGAAAATCAACACTGATTCTCCACAGCTTGCAGAAAGTTTAACCCTCTCAGATTCGGTTTGGATGCACATTTGAATGTTGGTGATTGAATATTTGTGTTTTGATCCCTGGAGCTCGAGATCTGGGATTGTTTTGGATTTGATTTGCATTTTGCAAAATTAACATGATTTAGTTTAAGGTTAAGGTTAATCCTTCAGTAATTATGAAATGAAATATTAATCCCTGTTCTTCTTACAGGTCATGACTGCTCTCCTGTCAATTACTAACTAATTACTTTTCTGCTTACTTGAATGCCAATCTTATTCAATTTCAAATCAGTTTAATACTGAGGAAGACAACATTATAATCTTTTTAAAAATAATCTTCTCCTTTGCTTCTGCACCATTTGACATCAGTATAAACTTGCTCTCAAATTCTGCATAATTTCATGCTACTGCCAAAGATCATTTTCACCCTTCTCACCCCTACATATTGTACTAATAAAAAAATTGACTAAAGGAAGTAAAGCATTAGCAATAAACCTGGGCCTCAGGTGCAGAATCATTCTGTTCCAGGATGAGAGCAGGTTTCTGTTCAATTTTAGTTATAACCTAAGCCTAACATTGAGAAAAATCACTTCAGACTTTAACATTTGCTCATTGAGTGGAAGAATTGCATGAACCTTATTTAATTTAGTTAAATTTTGTAAAGCTGGAAGTATAAAGATAGATCCAAAATATCCCAAACCAACAGCATTGTTTTCAGAAAATGATACTAGCAGATTTAATTTTTGTTTCAGACTCATTTGTTTCCACTTAATTTTTAAGACTGCTGTGTTTCATTGGTGATAACTGTGTACCAGTCGTGGCTATATGTTACATCAATTCCCATCCCTCAATGACAATTGAAATTTCAGTTCAACATTAGATTAGATTAGATTACTAATCTAATGTTCTGGAAACAGGCCCTTCGGCCCAACATGTCCACACCGACCCGCCAAAGCGAAACCCACCCATACCCCTACCCTTACATTTGCCCCTTACCTAACACAACAGGTAATTTAGCATGGCCAATTCACCTGACCTGCACATCTTTGGATTGTGGGAGGAAACCGGAGCACCCGGAGGAAACCCACGCAAACACAGGGAGAACGTGCAAACTCCACACAGTCAGTCGCCTGAGGTGGGAATTGAACCCGGGTCTCAGGCGCTGTGAGGCAGCAGTGCTAACCACTGTGCCACTGTGCCACCCATTAGGTTGTGATTAATCATGTAACAAAATTAATATTCTATGGTTAATATCTGTGTCTTTGGATTCAGCCATTATTTGTGTATTAGAAGATTTTTTTTGTTACCATGTGAGTAGATAAGTCCTTTTAAGGCAGCTGTAGTGATTTCATGACCTATCGCATTGTAAATGAACAATGACTGTCAGGACCACTTAAGGAACCTAATCTTGGATTTAAATTAAGGGATTAGAACCAAATAATTATAGTGGATTTCAGAGTTGGAAACTGTGTGCATTTTACATTTGAAATATTGAATACTAAATAAATGAATTTCCAGTTTATACTGATGACTTTTAAAGTGGCTTAGTCACTTGTTGAGTTTCCACCTCTGAATTACAGATAATGATTATTTTATTTATTATTTTTAATAAACAATTGCATTAGCCCAATCACAAAATCAAAATTAATTGGCAGGTTCGCTTGGTTTTATTCCTTGACACATTGTGAGTGACCTGTCTCATTGCCTGATGGTTAATTTGAAGCATGGCTGCATTAATTCGTGCTAACTAAGAATGGAAAGCTACCTTACTGGCCAGTTTAAGGAATTCTGTATGTGATTGGGGGATAGAGGTATGTATAACAGATGGATATCCTGAAAACAGGAAGGTGACTGAGAATGGATATACAAAAAAATAAAAGGGACATGAGAAACAGTGTAAGACCACTAAGGTTGAGGAATATACAAGCAGGGTTAAAGCAACAATGCTGTAAAATAAAGAACTTAGATTCCACTCGTAATCCCAAGCCTACATCTGGCACACCGACTCTATTTGAGGATGGGAATGACACTGATAGGGATGAGGATGGGGATTTTACTCCTGGATACCCACTGAGCCCCTAACATCTTCTGATTGTTTCCAGCACACACACCCCACCACCTCTCCACATCCCACCTTATTACAAACCTTACGTTTTTTTTTAAAATGAAGCATCCAGTCTTCAGAGCCGATATCATGGGGATGAGTGGTCTGCGCCATCCTAAACCAGGGTCCATTCTGGGAATCAGAGTAATGCTAATGAAGCATGCCCCTGATTGCAAGAACAAACCGGTCCAATTTGCTGAATATGTCCAAGGGTGACACGGATGTAACCGCAGCAAAATTCTGGGAGTAGCCTGAATACGAATGGCTTGTGTTACAAGACTGAAATATATGGCTATCTGTCTGATGGAAGTAGTATACAATTGAAAAATAATCAGGAGGCTTAATTAACTTTGTTTAATCCTATGCTTTTGCAATGTTTTCCACCAGATCCATCGGTCCAACCCGTCCACGCTGACCGGATATCCCAACCCATTCTAGTCTCACCTGCCAACACCCGGCCCATATCCCTCCAAACCTTTCCTATTCATATACCCATCAAAATGCCTCTTAAATGTTGCAATTGTACCAGCCTCCTCCACTTCCTCTGGCAGCTCATTCCATACCACCCTCTGCATGAAAACGTTGCCCTTTAGGTCCCTTTTGTATCTTTTCCCTCTCACCCTAAACCTATGCCCTCTACTTCTGGACTCCCTGACCCCAGGGAAAAGACTTTGTCTATTTATCCTATCTATGCCCCTCATAATTTTGTAAACCTCTATAAGGTCACCCCTCAGCCTCCGACACTCCAGGGAAAACAGCCCCAGCCTGTTCAGCCTCTCCCCATAGCTCAAATCCTCCAACCCTGGCAATATTCTTGTAAATTTTTTCTGAACCATTTCAAATTTCACAACATCTTTCTGATAGGAAGGAGACCAGAATTGCACGCACCAGACAAACAGTATGAACAAGTCCAGGAATTTCCAGTCGCAAATTAGGTGAGTGGTGGTTTTCTACCGGGATGGCCAGAACCTGTCTGTACCACAATGCAAGTTACAGGTAAAACCGATTCTATGCAGGCCCTCGCAATCCCAAATGCTGTGTGCCAGCCCTGATAGGGTTGATTGAAACCAGGATATTCACTGAGGGCATAACCTAACTCAGATGCCCACCCAGCGACCACTGCTGAGCAACCTTCTCCCAAGGAGACCCTGAAAATGGGGACAGGTGGGCCCCAATATTAAACCTTTAAGACTGAAAACAAGACAACAAAATCGCCCAGGGACAAATGGCTTGGCCCTTGCTTTAACTGTGGAAATGTAGCCACTGGGGAGTGATGTGTCTTTAATGTTACCTTAAAGCTAACATGGGGAATGAACGTGCTCATGTATACACTGACTCTTTGTTGTGCTTTTGGTGAGACCCACGGTTTTGTAGCTTTGTGGGAACGTAGAGGATTTTTAACCCCCATGGGGAAGCGTTCTCGTAATGCTGTTTTGTCCAATCAATTGGGCAGTTATCAAGATGTTCAGCTCAGGCTGAGAAAACTGATACAGTTTCCAAAGTAGTGAGCAGGTGGATGCTGCTGCCAAGCAGGCAGCCTTACACCCCAAACGTCTGGTCCCATTAGGCCCCCAACAAAACCCAGAGTGAGCTAATATGGGAATAGGTGTACCAGACCTGGGTAAGGTACAGAAATCACAGGGGAAGCCCCCTGCTGAAAAGCACAAACTATGGCCTCAAATAGGGTACTCCCTCGGTACTCAAACCAAAATGTGGGTGACCGCTGCTGAACAAGTCTGTGTTCCTTCTTTGCTGCTGCCTATTTAAGTTGATTATGTGTATTTTGTACACACTTGGGCAAGGAGGGATTGATTTTTATCTATTACAATGGCCACTCCGCGGCCTCCAACCTTGATGTGGGGGGCTCTTCCAGGTTCTCCTCGCCACCTCTACTGCTGATAAGGTCGCTGGGCACCTCCATCATTGCAAGGTCATCAGATGAGCCTCTTGCCAGGGGGGAGATAATGAAGATCGAACTTACCCTGTTATATGGACTCATCATCACCAGCATTGGTGCTCAAGAAGGGATTGTTCACCCGTATGATCCTGAGCAACAGAGACTGTATATCATTTATGCCGAAAAGATGTCCTTGTGTGCCGAGAGACTGATTCCTTCAATGCATGATATGTTACCAAGAAAGACTGTCACAATGGTCAACTGGATCAAGAAGATTGGACAATTCGCATACAGGACAAGTCTCAATGGTCAGCCTTGCCCTTATTTAAAGAGGTCTAAGTTGGTACATTGCAAAAGAAAAAAAGGGGAAATGTTATTTTTCACTAACTATTTGTTTCTTCAAAGTCACAATAAAATATTTGGCTGGGATGAAGTGGTGTGTTATGCCCTTATGTCAGCAAAAGACTCTTTGACCCCTTTCCCCCTCCCGATTCCAAACAAAGGGAATGGAACGCTTCCAAGGCATTTACCAGACATAATATATTTTTTGACTATTACCTATCCCACCTGCTAGTCGCTAATGGATTTCTTCTAATAAGTCCGGGGTAGACTATCCCAGTTGTTACAACAGTAAGGGATGGGGGTGCACTTACATGAGTGTGACTAAGACTATCCCATTCGATATGATTAAATGTACCAATCACCACTTGTACGCCTCACATCTCATGCGTATGCCTAGAGGAGGAGTCTTATCATTGGTATTCAGGCCTTTGAGGAATGAGCAATGGCATCCACCTCCACGATGAGACCCCTAATGGCATCCCCACCTTCTCAGCTGTGGGATGGAAGGAACCATTCTCAGATAATAATCACATCTCTTACTGAAAGACCCACCTCTTTCTATTGAACATCTTTCACCCCAAGCACTCAGGACAGCCGTACTTTGTAGTCATGGACTACCCATATGTTCAGGGAAGTCACAAAGACAAGCCTCCATTATCTACACTAAATCTGGTTACCATTTTTCAGCCAAGGCAAAACAACCAACTTCTTTGTCCTTGATGAAATAGGTACTCCCCATGCTGTAGCTGTAGGGACACTTTTCCTGACTACTGTTCCTTGTCCAATTACCTGGCAATGGGATTTGGATTTCTCTGTCTAATGTTCAGTCTCACCTGAGTTCTGCGCACATTGGAGGAATGAGAAGGCTCTGGACACCATTAGAGCTCTGTCTGAGGGGTACGCATTTCTTAGTACTTTTTCCTTTGGAGGGCCTGCCGAAATTATTAGCCATCAAAACTGAATTTATCTCATTTACAGTCTCACTCTTGAACAATGAGATGGCTTGCAGGAATTAAGGATGTGCTTTCAGAATTGCGCCTATTTTCCCAACAAAATCGGTACGTCCTCAACTACCTGCTCGCAAAAGAGGGTGGGGTTTGCGCCATAGTCAAAGGCAAATGCGTCATAGGAGTCACTGACCTCACCAAGAATATTACCAGGGACGTGTAGATAACATCTGCACTTTTGTCAGTCAAATGACAGAAGGCACAGGATGGGGAGATTGGGGTTTTGGCTCATGGTACAAGTTGCTATTAAATATGGCGATGTATGCTGGTTTAGTTGGTCTTTTTGCTAGCATTGCTATTTTAAATATATTATGGCTAGGCTACTAACCCCTATTGGCAGCATCAGCTCTCCCAACTATCCCCCCCACACACCACCCCCCTCCACCTCAGAAAATGCTTCTTCTCCATTCAGGTGATGATGAGGAAGTGCTGTTGCTTACCCCTACTGCCTCCCCAGAAGAGAAGGAAGCATGGCAGTCTCTGGCATCCATTCGATTGGACTGATCTATTCTATGCCCTCACGTCCTATGGCGTTGCCATGGAATGACCAAAGTGGGGAGATGAGAATCTAAAATCTAGATTTAGGCTGTTGTCAGGAGCAACCATTTAATATATGCCCTTGCTAACAACAAAATGGCTTCTTGGCTGCAAATTGACAATTCTGTTTAAAATGACTTTTAACCTTGCTAAAAGCTGCATTCCTGAACCAAAGATTAGCAGATAATACTTCCTTCACAGTATGGAATTAACTAAATTAGATAGGATATTATTAACTATCCTAGTTAACCTCAGAGACACAGGTGTCGAGAGATAAAATGTGCAAAACAAAGTTAGTTCCCAGGAAATAACATTGGCTTAACCTTATGTCTATAATGTCATTTTATTGGATTTATTCTCTAGTTAGGGCTGTACTATTCCTTAAGAACCATTCCTTAAAAATTTCTTTGTTTTCAGTCATTTGCGCAGTTTCTCCAAGGAACACAGAAGCATTTAACCTTTGTGTTGCTGGACAACTTGAGCCCAGCTGTGATAACAAAGTGTGAGATCTTGCAGAATCAAATCGAATTGCTAGTGTTTATTTGACCAACCATGGAATGTGGGTCGAGATCTTCAATGGCAATTTAATATGGTTAGTCCACCTAACCTGCACACCTTTGGACTATGGGAGGAAACCACAGCCCTATGGGTTAGCACAGTGGCTCAGTGGTTAGCTCTGCTGCCTCTCAGTGCCAGAGGCCTGGGCTCAATAATAGCTTTGAGCAATCATCTGTGTGGAGTCCGCATATTCTCCTAGTGTCTCTTCCTTCAAGTTTCCTTCAAGTGCTCATTTCCTCTCACAATCCAAAGATGTGTAGGTTAGGTGATTTGGCTATGCTAAAGTTCTCATGGTGTTCAGGGATGTATAGGTTATGTGCATCAGTCAGGTGTAAATATAGAGTAATAGGGGAATGAGTCTGGGTGGGATACTCTTCAGAGGGTCGGTGTGGACTTGCTGGGCTGATGAGCCTTTCCACACTATAGGGATTCTATGAAACCTATGCAGACACAGGGAGAATGCTTGTGTTGAGTTTGCACAGGTGACAAAAGGGTGAATTGAACCCAGTTCCCTGCTGTTGTGAGGCAGCAGTGCTAACCACTGAGCCACCATGCTACCCTAATTCTGTTCTGTTTGCTGATAAGAATGAACACCTGACCTAACATCTCTATGTGGCTTGCAACTAAAGTCCTTAGTACCCAGAAGATCCAACTACATAAGACAACTGGAAGAAAGTGTGGAAGAGTCATTAGGAAACCGAATAATTCTCTGTAGCACATGAGTGTATAGAAATAGAAGACAAATGGGATGTTGGTGCTGGGATCAATATGATGTGTACAGGCTGGATGATTCGCATCTAAACTGACCCAGGACAAAGTTCTTTACATGTCATCGTTTTAAATCAATTCTACGGGCATGTGGAAACTAGGTAATAATATCAGAGAAGAATACCTAGTTACACAAAATATTGAGAGATACACTCAGGACTGGAATGGAGAATAATCAATTAACAGTTGGGATTAGAATAAAGGGAAAAAGTAACAGCAAAAATCAGGTTTACTGAGCACATATGTTAGTAGATGGCGTGCAATAGATAAAATTAGTGATTGCAGGAATAGATTGCCTTGTGGAAATGTAAGAGAGACTAACATAAGGAAGAGCAGGGCTGGATGTTAAATATGCCTGGATACAAGATGCTCCTGAAAGATAGAAAATGGTGAAACAAAAAGGAGAGGGATGGCAGTTGACTAAGGAGAACATTGCAGTGCTGAAGAAAGAATTACCTAGATAGGCAAACACAGATCAATTGTTTTGGCTAAAGCTAAGGAACCAAAGAAAGGTGCAATTTCAAAAAACTTAGTTTAGTCTCTAAGCCACTAACTAATGGAAAGGAGAAAGAAAACACAGGAATGAATCATGAACTGTAAGCACAGAGTTAAAGTAGTAAGCAAGGTTAAGACTTAGGAAAAACCTTTTCATGCAGTGAGTGAAGAAAAGGTTCAAATCAAGGCATCCAATAGTTATTAGATGATTACTTGAATTGGTACTGAGAATTGTGGAGGGAAGGCAGGTGAATGGCACTAGGTGAGGTGTTCAATTTAGAGAACTGGCATGATGGGCCAAATGGCATCTTGCTGCACCAATAATTTGTGATAACAAGACAAGTGGAAAATTTAGGCAGTTCAAGGTACAATTTTTACATGAAGTCAAATGATACTTTCAAAATATGAAAAGATGTACATTTAAGTATGTACCTAAAAAGTGGCCAAAACCTCACATCAGGTGACTTATCTGTTCCACAGTAGTGTCTGAGATATATAAAGTAGCCCTTATATCAGAAACAGATCCTTTATAGAAAATGAAATGGGAGGAAAGAGCAGACAGTACTGAATGAAAGTGTGAAAGCAGGCAACAAAGAGACATGGTAAAGAGATAGGTAAGGAAGTTCTAAAGGAGCAAGAACACATGACTGTTTCTGGGAACCATCTTTGTGAAGTGGTTCAGTCACTGGATTGGAAATTCAATTGATTGTAGAGACAGATCTTAACAGACAAAAGTCTTCTATTTCACCTGGAGAACAAAAGAATGTGTTCCCCATCACTCTTTTGTGAGTAACATTTCAGAAGGCAAAGTTAGTAAAGTCAAGGAATATGCCCAGAAAGAGTTGAGTTTATGGTCTGATTTCAAGTGAAGTATTAAATTCAATGCAGCAGATTATCCATTGTGTTGCAAGGGCTCTCTAAACATGACCAGAGTACGGTCTATTGTGGTTATGTTACTCTAATAATAATCCAGTGGCCAGGGCACATTGGAATTTAAATTCAGTTAACTAAGTTGAAAACGTGTGATGCTGGAAAAGCACTGCAGGTCAGGTAGCATCTGAGCAGTAGGAGAATTGACGTTTCAGGCATAAGCCATTCATCAGGAATGTTAACGAAATAAATCTAGTAACTTTTTATTCTAAAAATAACCGTGACCATTTTCATTAAACACACCTGCTTTACTGAGGTCCTTTCAGAAGGCAATTTGCTATTCTTATCCCTCTGGCTATTTGTGATTCTAGGCTTTCAGGAAGGTGATTTACTTTTAGTTAAATCTTCTGAAATGACCTCAAGTCACACAAATGTATGACACTCCCATCACCAAAACTTTATCAACAACCTCTGAGCAGAAACCTGAATGGATCAATCATGTATTGTAGCTAGACAAGGTCAAAAGTTTGGAGATTCTGCAGTCACTTCTCTCAATTTCCCAAAAGTTGCCCACAATTAACAAGACAATTCAGCAGGACAATAGATTACTGTGTCTGGATGAGTTGAAATGACAAAATAGGAATTTGACAAAATTCAGGACAAAGTAGCCCATTTGATTGGCACCCCATTCACCATTATAAAAATTCACCCACTCCACTACCAACACGCCTTGGCTGCAGTATGTGTAGACAATAAAATACACTGCAGCAACCTGACAAGACTTAGATAGCACATTCCAAATCTGCAATTTCTAACCCTAACAGCAAGGGGATAATGACATCAATGGAACCATCCAGTCACATCCCACTGATTTGAAAATGTATACATCTTTGTTGGACCAAATTCCAGGAACATACAGTAATTTCCATGCATTGACTACAGCAGTTTAAGGGAGCGATTCACCACCACTTTCGTAAGGGCAATTAGAAATGTGCAATGCTGTTCCTGCCAGCATTCTATCAATTTAAAAAACTTGTGGTGCTAATTAGTACTTCTCCAGATCCTGGAGATGTTAGAAATTTAAACAATGGCTACCTTTTTAGGGTTTATAGTTGCTTAACTGGACTATTGCCTATAGAAAGGAGTCATACAGATACATCAGTGCCAGATGCTTAACTTAAGCAGAACATTGCTATAACGGTGCAGGAGACCAGAGACCAACAGTAGTGGGAAGAAGGATTAATTGGCAGATTTGATAGGCAAATCACTTTTTAAACAGAAAGAACTGCTTGACATCTGAAGAAAGGAAAATGGAAGTAGTGAAAGGACTGTTTTTGAGCAAAATGAGGCATAATGGTGAACATTAGAATCAAATTGTTTAGTGCTGTTAAAACCCATTTGCTTTTATGCCTAGACACCAGTGGTAGAAATCTTGCAACAATTACAGTTAGGACTCATACACCAGAGAAATCAGTTGCAAACAATTTCTCCTGACCGTGAATGTAATAAAAACAAATAAACATGCTTCAATGAACAAAATTTTTCAATTGTTATTTTAATACTGATAATAATCCACTTGTTTCAAGGGATTAAAAATCTAACCTCCAAGGTTTTAAATGCCCAGTTTAACAATTTAAATTAAAGGAATATCACAATTTCTCAGCATCTAGATTCTACATATCTGTAGTTTAGACTGAAGACAACCAACCAGACAAAAGTAAATACCCTAACAGAAATACTGATAAATAATAAAATGACCTATGGCAGTTTTAGAAGTAAGTCTCAGTTACAAAAAGCGTGTTCATGGTATCAATAGAGTTGTAATGTCAAGAGTTCAAATCCAATTTAAAATCAATCCATGAAAAAGGAATGCATCATTTGTCTCATGAAAAATAAACTTGGACTGTAAAATTTTACAAAAACCTTTAGCAACACATCTAGATACAAAAGAAAATCCTATCAATTTGTACCACAATGCTGTTATTTAAAAAACTAGATTTGTAATTTACAGTATATGCCTGATTTGTACAAAGTTCTTGATTTGTTTTTAAATGCATCAAATCAGAAAGGCTTGAGCACAGTACATCTTTGATCAGCAAATCTGTTTAGTCACCCATTATAAAATATGGTTACCACAACACATGCCAAACTGGAAAAAAAAACAGGACCTGAAATACAGCCACAGAATTAGGTGCAAGAGTTTATTTAACTATCATACAATTCCATAAACAGAGGTGTACAGGTGGCTCATTAGTATTGTGTGCTATCTCAACAGTTTTTCTCCTGACCTCACAGGAACCGAAATGCATTTCCTAACACCTCGTTAGTTACATTTTACAACAAGGCTACATGAAACCAAGCTTGCTAGTCAGTGTGGACTATAACCAGAAACCTCAGCACATATCATATCAACACCAAGGCTCTCATTTTCCAACTTGGCTGCAAGTGTTCTTTTTTGGCTGTGGAGCAGTGAACATGGTAAAGACAACAGAAATGCTGCAATTCAAGCTTTTTGGTGCAAATGAGCATTGAATTTTAAGTATTCCAAACAGGCTCTGATTCTACAACAGAATTCAAACTGCTCTTCCTTCTCTGCTAATTTTGTCCCTCATTTTAAAAATAAAGTCTTTAAAAGAATAAGGGTAGCTAGACAATAGCAAATAAAGATCTTATGGGTAAGGAGGAAGTCAAAAAGGTTTTCTCAAACAGATGCACTCAGCCAACACAATCTAAAACATGGTATAATACACTAAAAGCCTGTAGGAGCAAAGATATTTAGATCTCTAGGCTTTACAACACAGGTACGCAGAGGCTGCTTTTTTTGTCCTTCTAGCACCGATAGCTCCATGTTAGGTGGTTTCAAATTTGCATGATCTTCTGCTATCTGAGCAGCAGTGCCCTGAGTACGCATGATGTCCATAGGGGAAGGCTTTTGTAAACCTTTGTAATTTTGAATAGCAAAGGCACCTGGAGAAAAATAAATGCATTTGTTAGCATTAAATGTCAGAAATTTCAATTAAATAAATGAGAGAGAGTAAATTTCAAATCAGCCAGTAATGAAAACTAACATAAATGACATTAAGACCACAAGACATAGGAGTGGAAGTAAGGCCATTTGGCTCATTGAATGGCGGAGTGGACTCAATCATGGCTGATGGGCATTTCAACTCCACTTACACGCATCCTCCCTGTAGCCCTTAATTCCAAGTATTTATCAATCTCTGCCTTGAAGACATTTAGCATCCCGGCCTCTACCGCACTCTGCAACAATGAATTCCACAGGCCCACCACTCTCTGGCTGAAGAAATGTCTCTGCATTTCTATTCTGAATTTACCCCCTCTAATTCTCAGGCTGTGTCCACAGGTCCTAGTCTCCTCGCCTAACGGAAACAATTTCCTAGTGTCCACCCATTCCAAGCCATGCATTATCTTGTAAGTTTCCATTAGATCTCCCCTTAATCTTCTAAACTCCAATGAATACAGTCACTCAATTTAACTAAAAGTAAGCTTTCAGAAGGGGTCACGCAAGCAAGTTTCAACATTCATTGGAATAGGATAAAATTAATACTGAATTGAAAAGACAAGGATCTTCGTACAAGATATATTGTATTTGACAGATCTAATGGAATGCAATAGACTACTTTGAAGAAATAATGCGCTGCACCAAGGGCATACATATTTCATATGGATTTTCAAAAGGGCAACTGATCAGATGCTGCTCTTCACTCAACTCGAGGCAATATTCAGAAGGTTAGGATTGAAGTGGTATTAAGCATGCTCAAATAACAAACTTCCCACCTGGTTCAGTTGCTTTGAAATTCTGTGTAAGCATGAAAGGTCTCCATTTTTCAGCTGCAGTGGAGTCACTGGCAAGTGTAGAAAAGTCTCCATCTAGACTTTTACTGCTCAAATCAGAAGTTGCTCCCTGGCCAAACAAATATCTGAAAACATCACCAAAACAAAAAAGAAAGTTAAAATATTTCTTCCACCTCAATGCAAAGCATGATTTGACACAAATAAGTCAAAAAAAAATCACAAAAACTAAGTTTCTCTGCGAGCTGGCATAAAGAACCACAAAATAAGCTCAGCTCCCAACAACAGATTCTCCACTCTACTAGTGGTTTTTTAGTATTTGTGAAGGTCTAGTTTCCTAATATTATGACTTCGCAATGACAGCATCAGAAAAAAATTATTGTCTGGCTAGCTGCTGTACAAAATTCACAATCAGCATACAACATAATGGATATCAATTGGCAAACGAAGAAAGGTACTTTTATGGTTAGGAATGCAAAGGAGGAGGATAATTGACGTGAGTAGTGTACAGTGCTGTGTTTCACCAGTGCTCTTATGGAACTGTGGTAGTGTCCATATCTCTAGGTCAGAAGACCAGGTTCAAGTCCTACCTGTTCCAGAGGTGTGACAATGACATATCTGAAGATTATTAAAATACTTTCTGTTTTGCCACAAATTAATCTGTAAATAGTTCTGCATCTTTGAAAGTGTAACTGTTAATTCTACTTGAATTAAGTAGATGTTCTCTGGTGGAATGTGGTTTGCATTTTCAATCGATTACTCGCTCATAACGGACAACATCCCCAAGATCTTACCAGCATAAGAATGACTGTTTCAGGTATTGTCCTTCTTGGATGCAGTTTATCCACATGTATCCTTCATGATAAGTTCAATTTTCTTTTTCAGTCAGTGGCACTAATTCACACAAGTCAGTTATCAAAGTTTAGGGAATGGATGTTTTATGGTTAATTTTTAGATGGCCAAGTAATAATTTGATTTTTTTTTAAAAGCTAATAATTCAAATTTTATTGTATGATTAAAGTTCACCCGGCTTGCAGGTATTTTGCTAGTTTCTTTAACAATTTCTGTACCTGCGATTTGGCATTGGTGAGGCCTGTGGAGTCCCACTGGGTGTTGATTGAGCTGATGTGGATATCTGCTTGTCTTCTTTTTTTGAATCCATACTCTGTATTTTGAATTTCTGTTTTAAAAGAATTGCAAACATAAATACAAAAAGAGGCAGCCGAAGACCAGATAGATGCAATCTTAATGACAATATATTTGTTTGATAAAGCTGCTGTAAGTACCTTGGAAAGTTTTGTCTTTAAAAGGCACAAGTAGTTGTGGTATTCATGCAAAACGTTGAGTTAGTAAGAGTGTTACACAACTGACTTAGTCAGCAGTATTTTGTGGCCCATTCCAAGTCTGTCCTCAGTTTACAGAGTTTAGCAGCTGGAGCTGACAATGGACCTGAAACACTACTTTCCAAAGGTGGTGCTGGCTGACCTGCTTCCAACATTTTTTATTTTGTTTTTAGGGGAGCTGTTCCTCAACTTTGGTAAGAACGAACAAAAATAGCCAATTACATTTGTAGAAAGTTAAAGTGAACTGTGTTGGTAATTGCTCAATTGAATGGGATCAAGGATTTTCTTATAGTTGAATAACCCATTTATCATCTAATCTCAATAAAAGATTGGCAATAGAAAGAGTTTACAGCATTAGACCAGGACTGACCCTTATCCATGATTTTCACATATGCAAAAGTTTGAATCACTTTAAAAAAAAAGTGATGATCCAGCAATAAAATGGTTATTAATAGTCTCAACATGGCTGTTCAGAGCAAAGGAACTAAAACAAAAAAAGGTGCCAAAACGTCCATTAGGATAACAGAGATGGATTGATTTTATCGGTCATTTTTACCTGCAAAAGGTGAGAATGGACACAAGGCATAGGTGAAAAAGTACTCCATTCTCACCTGTAAGGCTTCCCCAACACGGTGATAGCTGGCCTCCTCTGCAACAAGGCCCTTGTGTGGTTGGTACCCTGCATCTGTTAGGCCAGCCTGCTTCTCAAATCGCTGTATGCTCTCCTGTGTCTGCTCTAATAATTAAAGTGTTAAAAACAAAATACTGAAATTTAAGAAAATCATTAACATGTCGACTAAATATTCAACAGCGAATGGTAACTGCAAGTTATAAAATAGCAACAGAGCTGATATTTAATACTCCAAAATTATTTAACCAGATGACACCCAATAACAAATTTCATTTACAAAAAGGGAATGATGCCTCAAGAGAATTTTACAGAATATAAAAATGGAAAAGAAAATGCAGAGTTGATTGAATCAGGGTCCAAAGTGATGAGAAATCAAACAATTCCAGGTAACAGCTAAAAGCAAAATAGAAGAGGCAAGACAGAAGAAAATTGGAGAACGAACAGTATTGAAATGTTAGTGAGTGAAGGCCATGGGAGAATAAAAGTGGACTCCTTGAGAAAAGTAAAGTTTAAACAATAATGTGAAGACTAGTCAGAGTCATACAGCATGGAAACAGATCTTTTAATCCAAACAGCCCATGTGGAACATAACCCCACACTGATGAAGGGCTTTTGCCTGAAACATCGATTTTCCTGCTCCTCAGATGCTGCCTAACCTGCTGCGCTTTTCCAGCGCCACACTCTTGAATCTAATCTCCAGCATCTACAGTACTCACTTTTGCCTATAATCCCACACTAAACTAGTCCGACCTGTCTGCTCCTGGACCATATCTCTCCAAACCTTTCCCATTCATGTATTACTCCAAATGTCTCTTAAAATGTTGTAAATGAAATGAAGCTATGAGTTGGGAGGGGTGAGAAAGTGAAAGCATTTGAAGAATATCAATCCTGGAATTAACAGATAGTGTAATCAACCAATGAAATGCAAAGTTTAATTGGTACAGTAGATAGAATTTTAAATGAATTGCAGAACAGTAATGGGGAACATGAATGTGAAATTGATAATTGTACTCAGGACTTGGAAAATGTTTAAAACCTGTTACATTTCAAAAAGCAAAAAAGGGGATGAGTGGATAGATAGAAAAAGTCTGCCATCAAATAGATGTTCTGTTCACTTCCCTTTTCAGAGTTTTTAAAAAGGACTATTCATTGCTTGACATGTTAGTCTCACTTTAATCCAAACACCTGCATCCCTTCCACTGACACTAAGAAGCCCTAATATCCCTATAGCATTAACCACAGTCTCTGGATTACTTAGTCCAGAGACATTACCAGAACATCATCTTCCATTTTTACCCCCTGCCTGACCTGCACCACTTTTGCAGTTATTTTATCATTTCCAGAATTTTGTTTTCTTTTTGTTACAAAGGCAATGTGAACCAGGTGAGTATTGGAGAAAACCCACCATAGGTGAGAAAAACCACACGGGGGTTGCGACATTAATGGGCAAGAGGCAGAAGCAGGTAATATGGTGATCAAGGGAAGACATCTATTCAGAAGCTTAGTATTTTGCTTAGACCTAAGCTAACAGATTTTGGGTGTTGAGGCAGCTGAAGTAATACAAAAAAAACTTGAAAAAGATGGTTTTAAATTTTGTTTACACCAAGTTGAAAGAAATTTTGGTTAGTTTACGATTAGGAAAGGCAACCCTGAGAAGAGACAATCAACATACACATACCACCATTATTAGACACATTCAAATGGAACCGGTAAACTTTAGTATAAAAGATGGATTATATCCTTCACCAATGTGACAGTGTGGTAGTGGTCAAGATAGTTAATGGAAGCAGCAGTTAGAACAGTCAAATAAGGGATCATTTATTACTGACCAGGATTGCCTGAATTGGCTAGACTGCAGTGTCATAAACAGAAGTGGTGTGATATGTGGGTTTGCAGTTGAAAGGCACAGAAATATTCCAAACGTTTGAAGGCAATCATCATTCTTTTTGGTTTGAAAAAAGAACAAACTAATATTTGAGACAATGGTGTTGTGACAGATAGAGATAACACTGGACAGCTTTACACCAGCAAATTGATAGGATCGCGATCCACATCTAATTAGGTCTGTAATCTATACCCAATAGAGTTGGTTATCTGGGATTATAATGATTGGGATCTGGAACGGGTGGAAGGTGGAAATATAGCTATTATTATCACAGGTACACATTCCCTTGTCCAAAATCCCTTTGTTTCGGGGGGGGGGGGGGGGGGGGAAAACGCGTGGCACTTGATTTGCAGATTTCAGAATTCAGAATATATGACATCTTCACAGTGAAATACAAAGAATCTTAGTAAACAGCAGATCCATGTGCGACTAGTATAAGCACCACACCACCACCATATCTGAGTGACGTGGGTTGAGTGGGTGTGGAGTTGGTTCACCTGATCACATGCCAAACAACCTTGTTATGCAGAAAAAAACCTTCATGGAGAAAACTTTGAATTTCGCAGCTTTTTGGATTTTGGAATTTCAGATAAAAGGATTATGTACCCGTACAGCTAATATGTAGACTATTCTATTATTTTATATGGTGTAAGTAACAACATGACAATATCTTCTAAAATCTTTACCATTGCATTTAGATGTACAATCATGTTTGAATCAGCAAATCTTAATGTAGTGGTTTAAATTGACATCTTACTTGTCATAAGTGAGTTCATGATGACAGAAGTTGCCTTGGCTTTCACCACATTGACTTTGCTCTCGCTTTCAGCTATTGGCGCCACAATTGAAGATGAAATATTTTCTCCATCTTCCACCTGAAAGAAGCATGAAGTAATGAAACTTTTTTTTGTTGAATATTTAAATCATAATGCAATTTCTTGTATTTGCAATTTTTATGCATAAATATTTGCATTACCTTCAAGAGCTGAAATCTGCACTTGTTGCATAAATAACAGTTGTAAAATTAAGCTTTCCTTATGTCTGGGCAAGGTATTTTTCCTTATTTAATGGATAATACTTTACAGTACAGATCTATGCATTTTCGCTTAATTTTTTTCAAAATCTGCAGCATTGATTAAAACTGCCACAAAATCTTGTACTTCTATTCCAAACACTGGCACCATTCATTTCTAGACCTGTTCATGAACTTTAAATTGGAGTTATATTGAAGCTGTTACAAACAAACAACTTTAATTAATACATATATGAAGAATGCCAAAAAGGGCTAAACTAGTAAAAGAAACTTGCCAGTATAAAAATAAAATCAATTTGAAAATACTGCACAATGTTGTGTAAAACAGGTCTAAGAGAAGACTGGTATAATATCTGCACGGACCAATGTTAACTGTTTCATAATTCTCCCTCAATTTATATACCCTCCAAAATTACAGCCTCCAAGCTTAATAACCCTTCAGATCATTTTCCCCAAACAAAAAAAAAATCACTGAAATAAACCTGTGAAGTCACATTTGCTAAATTGTTCAATAAGATTGCATTTGTCACAGTCTGAAGACATGCCAAAAAAGTGATTTACAGAAAGTAACATCAGGTTAGCAGCAAAACACTTTACTACAGTCACAAGTATACCAAACATGTGTCCCACTAGTGTCAGGAATTTATGGTATATTTGAAAGAAGAGCAACAAACTGGAAGTCAACTTGCAATAGATGCATGCCTCATCAAAACAGTAATATATTTTCAAAGTTAAAGCAGAGGATATTATGATCAAATTGTCAGGCAGCATATAAAGCTCCTTGATAGGATTGCAATCAAGTATCTTTATTGAGGAAAACTTGTAATGGTGGTAGTGTGCCAAACCCTGGGACAGAAAGTCCAGGTTCAAGTCAGACCTCAGGACATGGTGGTCACAGTGGCGTGCCATAACACTAGGACAAGAAAATTAGACCAACCTTTTACAGATCTGTTTCCAACCCCACCCCCCACCCCCACCACCAACAACCTGCTTTAAAAATATTTTTTTTAAAATGGTTAAGATAGCCAATTTGCTTCAGAGGAGCATTTCAAAACAATAATACCCACAACATAAACAGATATTAAGACACTCGACCATAGTGGCACAAACCGACAATTCCGAAGACCAGAGCCTTTGTAGCGGTGCCTTGTATTTTTATTTTTTAAAAAAACAAGGGAAGGGGGTGGGTGGTCACAGCTAGAAATCCAATCCTGAAGTTGTTGGATAAAAAAAAAGAAAGAGAGAAGAAATGTAGAGAAAGACAAGGAAAAAAATTGTAGCAGTCCCAAAGTAAAAACAATTAGTCTGAGTAGAAGCTTCCTCATTTCAGTACTTGACATAGCAGAGGGCTTTTTCTTTTAATTTTATCAAGAGACGTAGGCATGACTGGCTGGCCAATATTTTTGGTCCAACTTTAGAGACTCTCGCGAAAGTGGTAGCGAGCTACTTCTCAAAATGCTGCAGTCTGAGAAGGATTGTAGTATTGGTAGTCACCTGCATACATGGTCTGTTTTCAGGCTGATGAGACAACAGCATGTAATCTGAGAGAGAAAAAAAATCTAATGAATTTTTTGATAGCAGTCCAAAATGTTGCTTGAAAAAGTCCTTGGATTGAAAAGCCTCCATCAAATGCAACTAGACACATACCATTTCCAGCCAGAGTAGAGATAATTGCTTACACAAGCTGTGGAGAGAAGTCATCTTAGCCACAGACATTGGGGCCCTATACAACAACCAGTTTGTGCTACTATCCATGAAAACCAGACACTGCAGCAAGATTTATGCCATAAGGGACAAGATCAGGAAAATATCGAATCTCACCTGACAACTGAAAGTATATGAGATGTAATTATATGTTGTATTCAGTTGGAGAACTCACCCTGATTTTATTGGGAGAAAGTATGTTTCAATTGCTGCTAGTCAGTAGAAATTGCTTTTAAACAAACCTTGCTTGCTCTTGTTTACTGAGTAAATATTGCCAAGTCCTGCCAGTCACCCTGCTTCCAATAGCGGTGTCAATAGACAGTTCATAGAATAAAAAGAGGAAAAGATCACTGCAAACTAGAGTCAAAATCTAGAAAAAAAACTGACGAGTCTTCTGCGGAAAAATATTTCATCAGGCAGCCTATACAGAAATCAGCAATCTTAAATGGATGTGAAATGAAGAAAGTTGAAAAATCTACAAGAACATCTCTGCACAGTGTTCAAAATTACACAAGAGAAAACTCAATTTGTATAGAAATAAAGGTATTTCAATATTAATGCAATGGTTCAAATGATTATAAATACAAAGTATACCATAGATAATTGCTGATATTTCCGTTCTGGAATTACAGGCTGTTTCCACAATATATTGCTTCCCATATCAGGAGGAGGGGGTGTCATTGGCGATAAATCTTCCAAGGCGTCATCATAACTGAATGCCCTACGGTGTATCCCAATGGGTAGGGTCAGCTTTCCCAGTAAGCTCGAAGGATGCTCGATAGCTGCAAAAGGCATGGACAGTACATTTAATTTAAATTAGATCACATTCCTCGTGCTAATTGCCACAGCAATATTCAGTCGTCGATAATAACGCCAGGGTCAGGTGCACTTAAAGTAAAATTTCAATCTGTGCTGTTATAAACAATTTGGACTATTAAATTCGGCGCACGATATAATTTACATTGACTTAAAAACTCCATCTTAAAACGCAAACAACCCGCCACAGCAAATGGATGAAATTCAGAAAAGGTCTGCTGCTGTGCCTTTAAAAGGGAAGAAAACGCAGCAGGAGAAACGAGCCTAAATTACCAGGAACGTTATGTTCATTCGAAGCCATCAGAGCGGTTTGACCACTAGCCACTCCGGGGGTAACACACAAGCAAGTGTTTGGATCGCTTCACCTGTTAAAACAAAATAAAAGCTTTTGGAAAAGGGATCAGACAGCATCCTGCAGCAGTTGACGCCGCAGTGCGCCCCTCTGCCCTGCACTGACTAAGACATGATGCTCACGTCCCCGAGTGATGACACATAGACACTCCGCTGTGTGTAAGAGGGGAAGACCTACCGCAGTAACCGCAGCGCGGGGCACAGGCCGCCCCAGGCCTTCAGCCTCTTACACTGAAACATCGTGCGGCTTTCAGGTCCAGACCAGCTCACAAGAATGGGTGGGGTATTCGGGATGAGAGTGGAAGAGGGTTTGCGTTGCCGGGGGTGTGCGCGCCAGCAGCCAGATTCTTCCCGAACGATTGAAAAACAACTTCCAGCTCGACTATACGGCGCAGTGCCTTTTATAGCGTGACGCCATCCTCCTCCCCCCACCCCGCCTCCAGCATCACCCCGGGCTGTGACGCAACGCCACCACGAGCGCCAGACCATCCAATCAAAAGGAGAGCTGGGCTCCAGCCTCCCAACAACCATGGAAACACGACGTCATTCGGAGCACGCGTCTCCCCATTTGGAAGAAAAACAGAATTTAGTGGAAAGGCTCCGAAGGCCTGGTAGCAGCACCTGTGCAGAGTAATGTTTCGGGTCCATCACATGCTCAGAACTGATGGTAGCAGGGAAAAATTATTTTTTTAAATATAATAAAGTGGGTGTAAGGAGTGAACGATAGATGGAGATAGAGCCCAAAAAGAGAGAGAAGAACAGTTTGCAGAGAACACCAAAATTGGAAATGTAGTGGACAGTGAAGAAGGTTACCTCAGATTACAACAGGATCTGGACCAGATGGGCAATGGGTTGAGAATTGGCAAATGGAGTTTGATTCAGATAAATGCGAGGTGCTGCATTTTGGGAAAGCAAATCTTAGCAGGACTTATATACTTAATTGTAAAGTCCTGGGGAGTGTTCCTGAACAAAAAGACCTTGGAGTGCAGGTTCATAGTTCCTTGAAAGTGGAGTTGCAGGTAGATAGGACAGTGAGGAAGGTGTTTGGTATGCTTTCCTTTATTGGTCAGAGTATTGAGTACAGGAGTTGGGAGGTCATGTTGTGGCTGTACAGGACATAGTTTAGGCCACTGTTGAAATATTGCATGCACTTCTGGTCTCCTTCCTATCAGAAGGATGTTGTGAAACTTGGAAGACTTCAGAAGAGATTTACAAAGATGTTACCAGGGTTAGGGGATTTGAGCTATAGGGAGAGGTTGAACAGGCTGGGGCTGTTTCCCCTGGAGCATCAGAGGAAGAGGGGTGATATTGTGGAGGTTTATGAAATCATGAGGGGCTTGGATAGGATAAATTTACAAAGTCTCTTTCCTGGGGTGGGGAGTCCAGAACTAGAGAGAATAGGTTTACGGTGAGAGGGGAAAGATAAAAGAGACTTAAGGGGCAAATGTTTAATGCAGAGGATCGTACATGTATGGAATGAGCTGCCAGAGGAAGTGGTGGAGACTAGTATAATTGCAACATTTAAAAGGCACATGAATAGGAAGGGTTTGGAGGGATATTGGCCTAATGCTGGCAGGTGGGTCCAGATTGGGTTGGGATATCTGGCCGGCATGGATGAGTTGGACCACAGTGTCTGTTTCCCTACAGTCTCTATGACTCTATCCATTCCTTTGACTGTCCAACTGGTATAATGGTCAGCCTAGGAGAATGAATAACTAATAACAGGACTATTAATGGCTACGAATGTGTTATGTGTAATAACAGACCATGTGCTAATACGACCTGGTGTGTGAGGGTTGGGAGAAAGATATGGAAAAGGTGCCTCAAGCACCTTGTTGAACTCTGCATTGAGCCCAGAAGGCTGTAGAACTCCCTAACATTAAATGAGGTGCTGGTCTACCAGCTTGCGCTGAGCTTCACTGGAAACACTACTATAAGCCAGAGATAGAGATGTTGGCTAGTGGACAAGGTGGTGTGTTAAAGTGGCATGCAACTGGAAACTCAGGGTTTATTTTGTGGGCAGTATTCTGCGAAGTGGGCACTCAGTCTGCACTATTTCCCCAATGTAGAGGACACCACATTGTGACTTCAGTAGGTTAGATTGAATGAAGTGCAGGTAAAGCACAGCTTCACTTGGAAGGTGTGTTTGGACCCTTGGATACTAAGGAACAAAGTAAATAGACAGGTTCTGCAGTTGCAGAGGAAGTGTCATGATTGGGGCTGGGTGGGGTAGTGGTGGGGGTTTTTGGGAGTGAAGGACAAGTAGACCAGGATGTCCTGGAGGGAACAGTCCTTGCAGAAGGCTGACAAGGGAGGGGAGGGTGGCTTCTGGTGGTGGCATCCTACTGGGGTGGCAGGAAAGGGTGATCCTCAGACTGGATACTGGTGGGATGGTAAGCAAGGACTAATAGGTCCCTATCACTGCTTGGGGGGAGAAGAGAGGGAGTGAGGGCCGAAGTGCAGCAGATGGATCAGACACAGATGAAGGTCCGATCAACTACATGCTGGGGAATCCTCAGTTGAGGAGGAAGGTAAACATTTTGGAGGCCCCTTTGGTGTAGTTGACATCATCATAGATATGTCCAGCATGGAAACAGACCCTTTAGTCCAACCCGTCCACGAAGACCAGATATCCTAAATTAATAAAGTCCCATTTGCCAGCATTTGGCCCATATCCCTCTTAAACCCTTCCTATTCATTTACCCATCCAGATGCCTTTGAAATGTTGTAACCGTACCAGTCTCTTAACACTTCCTCTGGCAGCTCATTCCATACATGCACCACCTTCTGTGTGAAAAATTGCCCCTTAGGTCTCTTAAATCATTCCTCTCTCACCTTAAACCTATGTCCTGTAGCTTTGGATTCCCCTGTGCCAGGAAAAAGACTGTCTGTTACTCTATCCATGCCCCTCATGATTGTATAAACTCTAATGAGGTCACCCCTCAGCTCCAGGGAAAAATAGCCCTAGCCTATTCAGCCTTTCCATATACCACAAACAGTCTAATCCTGGTAACATCCTTGTAATTCTTTTCTGAAACTTTTCAAGTTTCACTACATTCTCCCTATAGGAGGATCAGAATATCTCAGCAAGGGGCCCAGCAATCACTTCACTTGCTTCCTACAAAGTTCTAGGGTACACCCGATTAGGTTACGGAGATTTATCCACCTTTATGCATTTTAAGACATCCAGCATCACCTCATCTGTAATATGGGCATTTTTCAAGATGTCACTATTTATTTCCCCACATTCTCTATCCTCCATATCCTTCTCCACAATAAACACTAATGCAAAGTACTCAGGAATCTAATCAAAGTACTCATTTGGTATTTCCCCATCTCATGCAGTTCCACACCTAGGTGGCCTTGCTGATCTTTAAGGGGCCCTATTCTCTCTCTAGTCAGCCTTTGTCCTTAATGTATTTGTAGAATCCCTTTGGATTCTCCTTAACTCTATTTGCTAAAGCTATCTCATATTCACTTTTTGCCCTCTCGAGTATATTCCTACTGTCCTATTATACTCTTCTAGAGATTCACTCAATCTCTGCTGTCTATACCAGATGTATGTTTCCTTTTTCTTGACCAAACTTCAATTTCTCTAGTCACCCTGCATTTCCTACACCTACCAGCCTTGCCCTTCGTCCTAACAGGAACATACTTTCTCTGGACTCTCGTTACCTCATTTTTGAAGGCCTCTCATATTTCAGACTCCCTTTACCTCCAAACATCCACCCCCAATCAATTTTTGAAAGTTCTTACCTCAGTCCTCCAATTTAGAACTTGAAATTTTAGATCTGGTCCAGTCTTTTCCGTCACTATTTTAAAACGAATAGAGCGGATGTGATGGAGAGGGAGGAATTATGAGAATGGAATAGAATCTTTACAAAAAGCAAGGTGAGAGCATGTATAGTTAAGGTAACTATGAGAGTCGGTTGGTTTGTAGTGAATACTGGTGGCTAGCCTATCCCCAGAAATAGAAACAGATGTTGAGAAAGGGAACGGAGGAGTCAAAGATAAACCATGTGAAAGAGGGAGAAAGGGATGGAAATTGGGAATAATATTGATAAACTTTTCTGATTCCAGATGAAAGAAGGAAGCAGCATTGATAGTATCATCGATATATTGGAAACATTTGTGGATGGGGGCCAGAATGGCACTGAAACAAGAAATGTTCTACGGGCCCAACTAAGAGACAGGCATAACTAGGGCTCAGTATCGAGAGTGTAGGGTTGGGAAAGCACAGTTGCTCAGGCAACATCCAAGGAGCAGGCGAATCAACATATCGGGCATAAACCCTTCATCAGGAATGATGCTGATTCTGCACGACCGGCTGTGCTTTCACAGCACCACACTCTTGACTCTGATCTTCAGCATCTGCAGTCCTCACTTTCTTATAACTGGTGAACAAAGTGAGAGAAATTTTTTTTAAATGTTGTTCAGGGTAAGGAGGAGCTCTGTCAGGCAGAGGAGGGTGGTGGTGGATGGGGACGGTGCAGGTCTTTTTACCAGGAAGAGGAGGAGGAGAGCGGAGACTCTCCTGAGGAGGATGGAGATGTACAGGGATTGCACCTCCATGGTAAAGTGGCGGCAGCTGGAGCCCACAAAGTGAAAATCCTGAAACTGTCGTAATGCATTAGAGGAATTTCAGATGCAAGTGGGAAAAGGATTGGAGAAGGGCATAAAAAAAAAGGTAGGAACAGATGTGTTCTGTGGTGCAGGAGCAGGCAGAAATAGTGGGTCTGCCCAGGCAGTCCTGTTTGTGGACTTTGGAAAGGAGGTAGAAGCAAGTTGCCCGGGTTGGGAGACCATCAGGCTGGAGGCAGTGCTATGGTGTGGAAGAAGAACACCAGATGAAATGAGATTAGTGGCCGTAGTCGACACAATGGCCTCACGTTCCATGGTGGGGTCATGGTCCTGGAAAGTAGGTGGAGGTATCTGAGACCTGGCGCTCAGCCATCAGACAACATCAGCACAAGCCTTGTCAGCAGACTTTCTGCTGATTTAGAACTCTGCTGCAGAACTGTCAAAAATTTGAATAGTCCAGTCTCTTTTATTAACTGTTACTTTAAAAACAAAAGCCATTGCACTAAACAATAAGAAATGGCGATGGATTCATCTGCCTGTCTGGCACTAGCCAAACAAAACAGTAGAGAAAGCAGAGTTTACATTTTGGATCCAGTGACATTTTCTCAGAAAACCGATCCTCTCTCACAGAGGCACACCACCACACTTGTGGCCCACACCTGCACGTTTGCACTGTTCTCAAAGTGTTAGGGCCTGGATTGACCAATCTCGACCAGGGGATTAACTCTCAGTAGCTTCACCATGCTGGAAGACTGGCAGTATTCAGCTGTGGCTTAGAGGTAAGCAGGAGAAGATTGCACAAAATATTTGCGTGGGACTGTTCCAGAAAATGACAACTAACATTTATAACAGGGTCCTGATCTTATCCTTATACTTCAGGAGAATTGTTACAGCACAGAAGGAGGCCATTCAGCCCATTGTGCTATACTCGTTCTGTTACCGAGTTCCAGTTTCCTGGATTTTCCCCGTATTCGTGCACATTGTTTCTAAATAATCATCCAATGCCCACTTGAATGCTTTAATTGACCCTGCCTCCATCATATTTCAAGACATGCATTTCATACTTTCAACTAAAGGCCAATTTTTACTTCAAAGATTGCACAGTAGAAACACTGTCCTGGACTTTACTCACTAGGGCTAATCATCCCATGCTGCTTCAGACCTCACTTGGCGAGCTTTTGTTTTTTGTGAAATGTGACCCTTGAATGTTTTCAAAACTCATTCCTTTTGTGCAACTTTTCAACTCCTCATTTACTCAATGCTGAAGATCGAGAAAGGGGAAAAGAGCAGCTCCACCATCTTCTTCACACTGAACTCCTCAAAGCCCTTAAACTATCATACCATACTACTGAGACTCCGGTCACTTTGCTCACCTTACATAAAAATCAGGTAGATACTTAGTGGTTGATCTCACCAGTTCGGCAGCAGAGGCCTTGCTTTACTTCCCTAATCCTGCCGCCAAGATTAAGAGCTTTCGACTTAAAACAGTAACTGAGTAAAATACTAAATTTCAGGCATCAGTTCTAGATCTTTACACATGATTAACCTTTAACATTTAAAACTCTGAGATCCAAGATGGCGGCGACTCAGCAAGTCTGAGTTTACAGTGCTCTTCCCAAAACCTGGGTAAAGTGAGTTACTCACCCCCACCACACTTACCAAACCACCCCAAAAAATTTTCTAACCTTAATTAGCTGCTTACTATTATATTTAAGCAGTTTAATATTAAGTGGATAATGAGTAAACCAAAGGGATCCCGCAGCTCTCAGAAAACAAAGACCCCTCCCCCACCCTCCTCTCCTCCTCCGGCTGCAGCTGATGTAAAAACAGGCCTTGAAGAGATGATTGCCAGGCTGGAAACGACACTCGTCAATTTCATCGCAGAATCCAGACAGAGATGGAATGCATTCGAAGAAAAGTTACAGAATCACAGCCAGGCTCTCGAGGAACTGCAGGGCCGAGTGAAGGGGGCGGAGCTAAAGGCCACGACCTCCGAGGCTGCAGCACAAACAGCTGCAGAACAGGTGCGAGCTCTGGAGCAGAGAGTCCGGGCCTTTGAAATCTACATGGATGACCTGGATAATAGAAATCGGAGAAAGAATATCCGTCTTCTGGGCCTCCCTGAACAAGAAGAGAAGGGACAGTTAGTAGTATTTCTGGAGCAATGGCTGCCCCAGCTTTTAAACCTGGGGGCTGAAACTGACCGGGTAAGGGTGGAGTGGGCCTACCGGGTCGTAGTACTCGGATCTGGCCCAAACCAGCGCCCACGCCCGGTCCTGTTCCGGCTGCAGAGTTATAGGGAGAGGCAGATACTCCTGGATGCCTCCAGAAATCTTGGAAAGGATCCTAAAGCTATGATTCATGAAGGATCCAAGATTATGTTATTTCAGGACTTCTCCCCGGCTTTGGCACGAAGGAGGAAGGCGTTTGATGAGGTGAAGAAATGTCTAAGGAACTTAAATATTCAATACACCTTACGCTACCCAGCGACGTTATGCTTTACCCACGAAGGATCCGAGTATAATTTTAGATCACCAGAAGAGGCTAAGGAACTTTTAGACTCGTTTAAATAAATCGTAAGAGACAATTTATGTTGGCTTGCCTCTTCCACACTCTGTGGGGAGAAGTGGATACTTTACTCTACTTTACTTTTGCTTCTGGGAGCAGGGTTGTCTTCTCTTGCTATTTTATGTTATTATACTTAATTGTAATTTGTTGGAGTTGTAATTTTATAGTTATGTGTGTTTGTACGTGGCATTGATGCTATCAGATATACTCAGGTATGGGTGGGGAGGGGTGGGGGTGGGGCGCTCACTGTCAACTCTAGCTCGGTATTATATCTAAATCCTATTAAGGAGCGCCCGGGTCAAGGGTGGGACACTGTTTGGGAGAGGATATGGTGGACCTTTAGAAAGGAAGTAAGGCCCCCTGAGAACAAGGGGGAGGATCTCCATTCAAACATGTTTTATTTTTTTTGCTCTTATTGTTTGGAAATAGTTTCCTTTTTATTATACTGTTATGAGTGTATTAGAGAACATTTTCTCTTGTTTGAAGGATGTAAGTGACTCAACTATACACTCTGGATAATTGTGGATTAGATTAGTAGTTAACTGAGTTTCATTGTTTTTCCTTCTTTAGTATCATTCCTTTGAATTTTGATGATTATATATTTAAGATCTATTTTTATATTAATGTTTGTGCTTGAAAGTTCTGTTTATTTTTGTAAATCTGTCAAAATATTAAATTTCTAATAAAAATATCTTTAAAAAAAAATTTAAAACTCTTATTCCCATTTGCATCAATTTTGTGTTACTACTCTGAACAAGAGCACTCCAGGCTGGATGTTGCTGTAACCACTGCTCCTGGTGACTTCTCAGTCTCCCTCCCGATGGCCTGAATCACATTTCCTTTCCCTCCAACCTTGACTGTCGCAGCCCTCCATCCCAAACCAATGTATTCCTAAAACTCTCCTTCTCCATCCCATAGATTCACCACCATGGCTCCAGGCCTCAAGCTGAGTGAAAAGTCCCTCACAGTGCACTACTTACTACTGTTTCAATCATTATGTTACTGTCTTGCATTTGGGAAGAGAAATGTCCTCTGATTGAAGGAGTAGCTCCTTGTTGAAGCTTGCAGCTATACTGACCTGCATTTTAAACAATGGCTTGGCAAGTCAAATAGGACCCCTCAGGATGGCCATTTTGGAACAATTCCAATACCATCCTAATAAACCTAACATTTCAGATGTAGGACTGGATGAGGTTACAGAAATAAGAGGACAATAGCATAGATAGTTAGAAAAAATGGAAATGATTATCTTAAAATTGAAGCATCACTGAACTGTGAATAAACAAGGGTCAGTGAGCACACTGAATGGGACATGGTACGAGTTAGAATACAGGCAACTACTTATTTTGTATAAGCATAATTTTTTTAAAAACAGTAAGTTTACCAGTATTTTATTGGAATAGTTCAGTCTAGAAGTAGCAAAGATTTGAGTGGAGTTTTCAGCAGCAGGCAGGTTACAGCAAAGTTAGAGACAGGTGATGTGACAGATGATGCAGTATTGGTACTGAAATGACCTGGAGATTCATCTCAAGGTCAATTAGGATGCCAAGGTTACAAGTGGTGTAGTTCATTCTCAGTTTCCATAGAGAGGAATGGGGTCAGTAGATAGAGAATAAAGTTTACAGTGAAGATATGTACATATGTGGGCCAAGTATGTTTACTATTTCCATGAATGTCAGTTCATGGAATTACTAGGTATGAACTTCTTTTAAAAGCTGGAGATCAGTATTAAAAAAAAGACAGGTACTATGGAAAGATCATATGTAAAGCTCTGAAATATTTTGGGATTGAATCATAGAGATGTACAACATGGAAACAAACCCTTCGACCCAATTCCTCTATGCCGACCAGATATCCTAAATGAATCTAGCTCCATTTGCCAGCACTTGGCCCATATCCCTCTAAAGCCTTCCAATTCATGTACCCATCCAGACGCCTTTTAAAATGTTGTAATTGTACCAGCCTCCACCACTTCCTCTGGCAGCTCATTTCATTGAAAAGATGATGTACAGTGTGTTAGCTTTTGTTGGTAGAGGGATTGAGTTTCGGAGCCATGAGGTCATGTTGCAGCTGTACAAAACTCTGCTGCGGCCGCATTATAGGAAGGATGTGAAGGCACTGGATAAAAAGGTGCAGAGGAGACTTACCAGGATGTTGCCTGGTTTGGAGGGAAGGTCTTATGAGAAAAGGCTGAGGGACTTGAGGCTGGTTTCATTACAGAGAAGGAGGTTGAGAGTTGGCATAATAGAGACATACAAGATCATCAGAGGATTAGATAGGGTGGACAGTGAGAGCCTTTTCCCTTGGGTGGTGATGCCTTGCACAAAGGGATGTAGCTTTAAATTGAAGGGTGATAGCTATAGGACAGCTCTCTGTGGTAGGTTCTTTACTCAGTAGAAAGGATGTGGAATGCCCTGCCTGCAACACTAGTAGGCTTGCCAACTTTAAGTGCATTTAAGTGGTCATTGGATAAACATATGGCTGATAATGGAACAGTATAGGTTAGGTGAGCTTCAGTTTGGCTTCACAGGTCAGCGCAACATCGAGGCCGAAGGGCCTGTACTGTGCTATAATGTTCTAAGCCCTTGTCCATTTACCCTATCCATGCCTCTATGATTTTATAAGGTTACCCCTCAGCTTCTGGCGCTCCAGGAAAAACAGCCCCAGTCTATTCAGCCTCTTCCTGTAGCTCAAACCCTCCAACACTGGCAACATCCTTGTAAATCTTTTCTGAACCCTTTCAAGTTTCACAACATACTTCTGAAGGAGACAGAATTGCACACAATATTCCAAAAGTGGCCTAACCAAGTCCACAGCAACATGACCTCCCAACTTCTGTACTTAATGCTCTGGCCAATAAAGGAAAGTATACTAAATACCTTCTTCACTATCCTGTCTACCTGAGGCTCCACTTTCAAAGGAACTAAGAACCTGCACTCCAAGGTCTTTGTTTAGCAACACTCCCCAGGACTTTACCATTAATTGTATAAGTCGAAGAATGTGGTGCTGGAGAAGCACAGCCGGTCAGGCAGCATCTGAGGACCAGGAAAATCGATGTTTCGTGCATAAGGTCTTCATCAGAATTCCTGATGAAGTGCTCATACTCATAACGTCAACTCTCATCCTCCTCGGATGCTAAGAGAAAGTGAGGACTGCAGATGTTGGAAATCAGAGTAGAGAGTGTGTTGCTAGAAAAGCACAGCAGGTCAGGCAGCAGCCGAGGAGCAGGAGAATCAATGTTTCGGGCATAAGCCCTTCATCAGGAATGACGTTTGTAGGACGGAGCTGTGAGATAAATTGGGGGGTGGTGAGGTAGCTGAGAAAGCGATAGGTGGATGAAGGGGAGGGAGAAGGTGACAGGTCAGAGGAGGGAGTGATGGACAGATCTGGATGATGGTGCCGAGTTAGAGGCTTGGGACTCGGATTGGGGTGGGGGGGGGGGGGGGGGTGTGGAATGAGGAATCCTGTGTGGTTGCAGGGTCCCAAGGTGGAAAATGAGGTGTTCATCCTCCAGGCGTCGGGTGGCAACGGTTTGGTGGTGGAGGAGACCCTGGACCTGCATGTTCTTGACAGAGTGGGAGGGGGAGTCCCAGAGATGTTCTCTGAAACAAGCTGCAAGAAGGCGTCCTGTCTCTCCGATGTTGAGGAGACCACATCGGGTGCAGCAGACACAGTAGATGACATTGTTAAGAAATACAGATAAATTTCTGATGGATGTGGAAGGATCCCTTGGGGCCTTGGACAGATGTGAGGGGACTGGTGTAGGCACAGGTTTTACACTTCCTGCAGTGGCAGATAAATGTACCAGGAGTGGGACGTGGGCAGGTGGGGGCATGGACCTGATGAGGCAGTCGTGGAGGGAATGGTCTTTCCGGAATGCTGATAAGAGTGGGGAGGGAAATATATCTTTGACGGTGGGGTCAGTTTGGAGGTGTCAGAAGCGGCAGAGGATGATGTGATGTATGCAGAAATTGGTGAGTAGAAGGTGAGGACCAGAGGGGTTCTGTCCTTGTTGTGTTGGGAGGGGTGATGTTCAAGGGCCTTGGTGCATGAAGTGGAGGAGATGTGCTGAAGGACATAGTCAACCACGTGGGAAGGGAAGTTACGATAATGGAGGAAGGAAGCCATTTGGGACTTTGAGGTGGAATTGGTCATCCTGGGAACAGGTGTGTTGGAGGCAGAGGAATAGGGAAGAAGGGATGAAGTTTTTAAACAGGACATAGGGTGGGAGGAGGTGTAGTCTAGGTAGCTGTGGGAGTCGGTGGGCTTGTATTAGATGTCTGTGGTTAGTTAATTGCCAAAAGATGGTGATGGAGAGGTTCAGGAAGGGAAGGGAAGTGTCCGAGATGGTCCATGTGAATTTGAGGTGGAAGTGGGTGTTGGTAAAGTTGATGAACTGTTCAACCTCCTCATGGGAGCACAAGGTTGAGCAAATACAGTTATCAATGTAGCGGAGGAACAGGTGGGGGGAGGGGGTGGGGTGTGCAGGTGTAACTGCGGAAGATGGACTGTTCCACAGATCTGACAAAAAGGTAGGCATAGCTGGGTCCCATGTAGGTGCTCACGGCTACCCTTTTGGTTTGAAGGAAGTGGGAGGATTGGAAGGAGAAGTTGTTGAGGGTGAGTCCAAGTGAAATTGAGGTTGGGGTGAAAGGTGTTGGTAAAGTTGATGAACTATTCAATCCAGGTGAATTTGAGGTTGGGGTTTGAACTTCTCGGATGCTGCCTGACTGGCTGTGCTTTTCCAGCACCACACTCCTCAACTCTGATCACTACATCTGCATTCCTCACTTTCTCCCATTAAGTCCTACCCTGATTTTCCTTTATAAAAGGCAGCACGTCACATTTGTCTAAATTAAACTGCATTTGACATTCCTCAGCCCATCAGATCAAGGTCTTGTTGTACTCTGAAGTAACCTTCACTGTTCGGTACACCTCCAATTTTGGCATCATCTGCAGACTTCTAACTACAGCTCCTATGTTCACATCCAAATCATTTAATAAATGACGAAAAGCAGTGGACCCAGCACTGATCCTTGTGGCACACCACTGGTCACAGGCCTCCAGTCTGAAAAGCAACTCTCCACTTTAAAATAACTGAGGTAGGACCAAAATGAGCAAGAAAGGAACATCAAGGTTAAGTTCAAAATGTGAAGCAATGGTGTGAAATATTGATAAAAGCAACAGATAAATTGGGACACAGTACAGTTGCTGCAGACAATATTAACATAAGAGAGCTGCAGGGCACCTGATCAAACTCCTATCCCTAGTTAAGTCAAAAATCACACTACTGATGTACCCTTCTGAACTGCAGAGTCGTCTGCAGAGCTATCAGATTTTGAGATATTGTATGGTACTGGGATTGAGGACTGTGACCGTATTTATAGGGCTGTCATTGCCATGACATTTTTTAATTGAACCCAAGTGTTCTGGAAGACGTTTGTAAAGATCTTGAGCAAACAATATAATTGCTCCTTCAATGTGTAGAATGTCTGGATTGCACTGCTGGATTAGGTGGAAGAGATTGCTAGATCGCATGGGTGGTTATTTTTAGAATTGAGGACATTGCTGTTGTTAGGTTGATTAAAATGTGTCAACTCAAAATGTAATAAACAAAGAAAGCACTGAGGCCACATACGATGCTGGTCCAAGCCACTCAATCCTCAATACAGGGACCTGATCTCCTTTCTCCCATGTGTGTAAAACTGCAGCTTCTTGACTGCCAAAGGGACACATGCCTTAATTAACATAAAAGCTGCATGCCTTATCAGCAGGTTGCTATGGTTCCTCAGACTTCTCAAGTCCTCTGTCGTTATCATTTAACATCATATCAATTTTGGGCTGGTCATTGGAATGTGAATGATAGTAAATTCTCATGCTGAAAACATTTAGCTTTATTTGTCTGTTTTGTTTCTAGCCCTTGATCAATTGAAAGAGAATAATGTAGAAGTGAATAACTTGTCAGGATTTAAACATGCATGATAGAACCAGATGCATGACCCAGTCTATCTAAATGAAATTTGTCTCTAGTTTTAGTTTCCTAATAAGTGGGGAACGTATTCAAAATGTGAAAAAAAAAGTTAGAGAAGAGCTATTGAACTGATATCTAGTTTAAGCATCTTTAGATCTTGGCGCCAGCTTAGAAAGTTAAGACTTTTTACTTTGGAAAAGCAGAACTTGAAGAGATATAGATTAATGATACAAGATATCAAAGTATGAGTTTCAGTCTGAGTGGATAGACTATTTTAACCAAATAGATTAGGGAGGACCAAGGAAAAAAACCTATAAGTTATGAAGAGACAGAACTGTTTTCGCTGCTAGGAGATTTTTATTTCACATACAGTTGGTGGCTCCTGTAATAAATTGCAGGCATGTGCAGATTCAATTTTAGTGTTCAAAGGAAACTGGATGAGTTTCCAAGGTACAAATTATCTCTACAGAAAATAGACAATAGGTGCAGGAGTAGGCCGTTCTGCCTTTTGAGCCTGCACCACTGTTGAATATGATCATAGCTGATCATCCTTAATCAGTATCCTGTTCCTGCCTTATCTCCATAACCCTTGATTCCACTATCCTTGAGAGCTCTATCCACCTCTTTCTTAAATCAATCCAAAGACTGGGCCTCCACTGCCCTCTGGGGCAGAGCATTCCACACAGCCATCACTCTCTGGGCGAAGAAGTTTCTCCTCATCTCTGTCCTAAATGGTCTACCCCGTATTTTTAAGTGGTGTCCTCTGGTTCGGCACTCACCCTTCAGCGGAAACATGTTTCCTGCCTCCAGAGTGTCCAACCCTTTAATAACCTTATATGTTTCAATCAGATCCCCTCGCAGTCTTCTAAAAGACAGGTTAATTTTGGGGAAGTTTGTCAGACAACTACTTTGGCCTATTGAAAATGCTTGATCATCTTCCAGAGTTAGAGAAAAATAGTCTAGAGCTATTCCTAGCTTTTTCTCCTCTTGCAGGTGATTACATCACTGTGGGGTTTGATGTTGACACCATGCCAGGATAGAATAGGCTCAACGATCCAGCTGGCCCTCCAATCATTTTTCACATTTGCATATTATTAAATGAGATACTCACAATCAAGAGAGAATCCATACTACTGGCATTTCAGTTACTTGTATGTGTCCAGAAGAATTTGCAGTCCAAGTTTTGGAATGGAGAACATGAAGGAAGTGTATTTGTATATGTCTGTGTTATAAAATACACACACACACATACACACACATACGTATACAGCATATAACATGTGTTATTCACAATTTACACCCATCAGTCATTCCCCTATACAGGGACCAGTACAAACACAGAAATCACAGAATTAGGAAGCAGCATTTACTAAATTGACCAACACTAACGCCTTTCTTACCTTCCTTGAAGGCCCAATTAAAGAGTTTTACTGAGTGAGATGGTTGGAGTCGAATTCGCTACGACTGGATATTTATGGATCTTGTCTACCTTATTACAAGATATTAGCATGATACCACAGAAAGTGTTGCGCATTCAGTAATACAGAAATAGAACTAATCCAAATCAACATCTATTAAAATACTTCTAAAATCCATGTACATATGCAAAATCTGATCATCAACAGTTTTATTTCACACATGTAGACAGTTTCACATAATATTTCATATGTGTTTAGATCTGTATTTTATGGATGGTTTAGGAAATCTGATTAGTTGCTTGTTGGAACCAAATTTGCTGAAAGCCCAAGAGCATGACTGGGGAAATAATGTATAAAGATAGAGACAAAAGAGAAAATGACTTCAAATTAACACAATTTTTTAAAAATAAAGTATTACTTTCTCCAATGTTTTTAGTAAACTAATTTATAGTTGAGATTTCAGATTTATTCAGCATGCATGCATTTAGAAAATACACTCAGTCCTCATAATCCACAATAGATAGGGAGCATGGACTTCCCACAAACAAAGATACCATTCAGACTGCAATGTTTACTGAGACAGATCAGATGAAACAATTGGGGCAGAAAAAAAACAGGAGGTCTCAGGCCAAGTTCAGGCAGCTAAAAAGGAGAATCAGCAGATAAAGAGGACTGAGTGTAGTGGAGGGAATTTGCAACTAGGTTTTGGAAAATTCAATTTGAAACAAAACATTCATTTTAGACCTACTGGAAGAAGACATCTCTTAACAAAATGTGAATATTTTTAAAATCTGAATTAGTTAAAAGGAATGCTTTATCAGACTAAAACAAAACCACAGAATAATGGACTGATAGATTGCAATAATATATTACTGAAGTCATACCAATTATAAAATCCAATGGCCTCTAAATATTTTCAGTAAATTTCTTTTTAATATAAATGAACTGAAGTCCCTCCTCTTGTCAGATTTAAGTAAAACTCTCCTTTTTAATTTCAAGGCATTGATATTCTTCCTAAGAGTATGATATCCAGAACTGAACCTCAGCTGAAGCCTAACCAATGTTATAATACTGTTTTAATATAATGCCTTGATTTTCCACTCTCTTCCTCGATTAGTAAACTCAATGATTCCAGACACTTTTCTCTCCATACTCTTTAAAATTGTACAGTTTGTCATATCACCTCTCTTCATTGTAGCATATGTATAATTTAACAGTTTCCTGTCTTAAATTTCACCATGGGCTTTCCCAATTCACCAGTCTATGCTCACCTGCATCTATTACAGTACTCCTTATTGTTTAGTACATTTCTGAGTTTCACATTATTTGCAGATTTTGAAATTATTCACTGTATCGGGATGATAAATAAATAAACAAACAAACAAGCAGCAGTCATACCAACCCCTGAAGAATACCAACATGTTCTTCCTCCAAAATTATATTTAAAAAGCCACTACTCAACTTTCTATCCTGTAACCAATTTTGTATCTATGACACTACCTTTACTTTAATCTTGCTAAGAAATTATACGATATTTAGGGCAATATGGTGGCACAGTGATTAGTACTGCTGCCTCATAGCACCAGGGACCCAGGTTTGATTCCAGCCTTGGGCAACTGGCCATGTGGAGTTTGCACATTCTCCCCAAGTGTCAGTTTGCTCCAGTTTCCTCCTGCAGTCCAAATATGTGGAGATTAGGTGGATTGACCATGATAAATTGTCCACAGTGTGCAAAAGCCCATGTAGAGTTATGGAGATTGAGTGGGTCTTCAGAGGGTTGGTGCATACTTGATGGGCTAAATGACTTCTTTCTGCACTGTAGGGATTCTATATAATCTACTCTAATTTGCCAAAACTCTTTGAAACTCCATGTATGTAACAACCTCACTGATCAATCCTCAACATTACCTCAAGGACTTAATCAGTTAATAGCCCATGATGTGAGTCCAATATGATTTGCTTTCAATAAATCTGTGCTATTTTTCCATAGTTCCAGTCAGTTTTGTCTGAGATGACATGTTTCCACCACTGCTGTTAGAGAATGACCGAGTCATAGTTGCCAGCATTATCCATAGTCTCTTTTTAAAACTGAAGCACATTTGCAATCCTCTAGTACTTTGGTATCACTTCTACACAAGCAAAGATTTAAAGCGTTTAGCCATGCAAAATCTAGGTAAATTCGACATCTCAGTAGCCTGAACCAAGTATTTTTTTCTACTTTGAGGATGGTCAAACTTGAAATTATTTTTTTCTCTCTCATCCTATTCAGTATTGTTAGATACTGCCTTCCTGTGTGCCATTACATTGACAGAATCCTCTCCACTGAAGGCAGATTCAAAAATAACTAATATAGCAATTCAACTATGTCTTCTATTTCCTTTTTGATGTGTTTGCCCTTTCTATTTACTGCTCTTTAACTATTAATGTTTGTAAAAAGACCTTTAGATTGCATCATGTTTGCTACTCATCAATATTCTCCTAAACTCTTTTTCCCCCTGCTTAGTTCACTTTCCCATATAGTTTGTATATTCGGTATGCTTTTTTACTGTTAATTATGAATCTTGCAATTGTTGCAAGTCTCCTTTTCCTGCCTCATTTTAACTTCTATGTCAGTGTTTCAGTTTTGGATGCTCTTCCTTCACAGGATAATATCTAATGTGTAAACTAAAATCTTTCCTCATTGAAAACCTCCCATTGCAAAATTACTGTTTTACCTAAAAGTTTTGATTCCATCCTTCTTAACCTAATCATTTTTCATTTCACAAGAGAAGTAGCCCTTCTCCAATTCTGTTTTTTCCTAACTGTATCTTTCTCTTTTCATAAAGATTTTAAACCTAATGAATTATCTTATGTTTAATGTCAGTTTCAATGATATCACGTTCCAGTTGCTCCACTTCATTCCCAGAATTAAATTTAGCTTCTTCTTTGGTTGGGTGGAAACATACTAACCAAGAACATTATTATATGCATCCAGGAATTCCCCTTTCTTTCATATGCTTACTATCCCATTTTATATTTAAACATTTGCAGTACAATTGTTTGTAATCTATTTAGTTCATTGTATTTTATCTATTATTCAATTTCTTGAGAGTATTTAGTTAAAAGATTGCAAGATAGGAACAGAGATACTGACTGGGCCTCCTCACAAATTTTACAATACTAATATTGACAAAATATAGTTTTGCTTACTTTACTTTGGACAGTAGGAATTTTTCAAAGCTTGTTCTACATAGGTAGAGCCTGTGGACAGAAATAAGTAATGTTAGTATTGTTTTAAGATACAAATAACTCTTACTTGATAAGATTGCGTTTCCGAGTTTAAGCTCCCTTACGTAATATATTGGGCTTTTGCAAACTTAATAGACTATAAGCAGGTACGATAATTATCCCTCTAAATACAGTTCAACTACAATGAAAAATAATTAATTGCCACACTACAAAAATGTTTCAATCGTCCACCTCATTGCTGTAATCTGAAGACATTTCATTTATTCGGGGCCAGCCAAACTATAAGCGGATAAACCGTGAGACTTAGACTTCTGTCTGGTTGTTATCATGCGTGTTTATAAACTGAAGTGAAATTGCTTCCACAAGAGAAACAAAGCGCTGCTGGAGATGGGTGTGAGTTTGCGGCGTGACGTGTAAGCAATTAAGTGCTGACAGGATTGAGAGCGAGGGGACGTGCCTTACCACGGTTACTCAGTGAGCAACGTGGGAGCAATGTCACACCTGCGGCATATCGGGGCTGCAATAGGGACTCTAGTTGCAATCTTGGGTAGCATTGTGTTCATCTCGTGGAAGTATTTCAGCGGCAGCAGGCGTCATTCTGAGGAAGAGTACAGCTTTCTCCAAGAGGTAAAAAGAGAACTGGTTCGGTTCGTGTACTTATCTCGTGCGTAAGGAGGAAACAGGAACTGGTAGCTGTTGATACCAAATCCTATTAAGATTGAAATTTGTAGCATACATTTTTGCAGAATATGAGAACACAATGTTTGTAACAAAGAGTAGCTCGAGGCAGACATTATTCATTGAAGGAGATGGTCAAAGAATTAAACTGAAAGATGCTTTTGGAGTGTCCTATTAAAGAGGTGGGACAGACATTATTCGCTGAGCCACCTCCTTCTCAGCCACTTCTCCGGTGGCATTAGCAGGCTCAGACACAAACTGAATTAAAGAAGCTCTGGCTGTAATCTACAGAGGAATGATGAATCCCTTTGGAGATGTAGGTTCCATAAATGATCTTGTTTTGGTTTACTGATATTCAGAATAAAATAGTTTAACTGCATTTGTTTTGAATGTATTTAAGTCGTGAGAGGTGGCCCTGCTGCTTCACAGCGCCAGGGATGCGGGTTAAATCCCACTCTCGAGTGACTGTGCAAACTGCACGCTGATATTCTCCCCGATTTCCTCCCACAGTCCATAGAAGTGCAGGGTGGGTAGATGTGGTCATGGTAAATTGCCCATAGTGTATATGCAGGGTTAAAGGGTAGGGCGGGGTCTGGGTGGGATGCTCTTCGGAGGGTGGGTATGGATTCGATGGGCCAAATGGTCTGCTACCACACCTATCGAGATTCTATGAAAGTTACAACAAATTAACAGTATTGATTAAACAATGTTTTCGAATTAGAGTCAGTTAGGTGAATAAGCCAAAATTTGGCAAATGAAGTTTAAGTTCGCAATTTTGGTTGGAGGAATGGAAAGACTTCTTATTATCTTAAATGTAGAGAAATTTTGAGAGCGCTTCAGTTCCCAAGAATCTGGGTGTCCTCGTGCATGAGTTGCAGAAAATTAGTGTATAGGTAAAGCACTTTAATAAGGAAGACAAATGGAATTTATTGTTAATGAAATAGAGTATAAAAGTGGGATTTGTTGTTGAACTCTGTACAAGGTATTAGTGATGCTGTACCCGAAGTATTGTACAACTTTGCTCCCTTCCTTGAGGAGGGGTGATGTTGTATTAGGGGCATTCCAGAGGTGAGGGTGTCTTATGAAGACAGAATGAGTAGTTGAGGCCTATACTCTCTGGAATTTGGAAGAATGAGAGAAGATCTAATTGAGTGACTTACAATGCTAAAGGGATTGATAAAGTTGACGTAGAAAATATATTTCTTCATTTGGGGCAATCTAGAATGAGAGTTCATAGTTGTGGGATAAAGAGTAGCAGATTTAAAACAGCTGAGGAGAAATTTGTTTCTCTCAAAGGAATCTGTGGAATTTGCTACCTCAGAGTGGGGTGGATGCTGGCACATTGAATAATTTAAGGAGAAAGACTTTTTTTTAGTAATGGGTCCAAGGATTATGGAGAGGGGGACAGGAAATTGAAGTGCAGATTGAGGGGAGATCAGCCATAATCGCATTAAATGTTGGAGTAGGTTCGGGGATGAGTTGCCTACTCCTGTTCCTAGTTCTTGTATTCTTATTATGTTTTAGTGTTTGACAACTATAGACTTCATTCAGTTTAGCTGGTTATATATGTTAATCGTTTATATTTATTTAAAATACATATTCATTCCTGAATTGATATTTCTTATTCTGGTAGTATTTTGTCTACAGAGGATGATAATGCCAAAGTTAAATTATGAAATGAGTAAACGATCATTCTGTTTAATTTATTTATTTGTCTTGAAAAGAAAGTGTCCTGATAACATGAGTGCAATGGGTTGGCATTGTAGAACTAGGGAAGAAATTGCAATCTCTCGTTGGAATGATTGGGCACTTAAAGAATATTGGGCTGATTAGAGAAAGCTAATATGGATTCGTAAAGGATCTGTTGTGCCTGATTTAATGTTTTGAGGAAATAATTGAAGTAGGTGATAGTTTTCCAGAGGACATTTAAACTATTTTAGAAGAATTGTGATTTTTGTGGCTCATTAGTCTAGGGGTACGATTCTCGCTTTGGGTCTTCTACTATGTAGACTTGCGAGAGATTCCGGGTTCAAATCCCGGACGAGCCTGCATTTCTTTAAGGGGCGGCATGGTGGCTCAGTGGTTAGCACTGCTGCCTCATCACGCTAGAGACCTAGATTTGATTCCAGCCTCGGGCGACTGTCTGTATGGAGTTTGCACATTCTCCCCGTGTCTGTGTGGGTTTCCTCTGGGTGCTCCAGCTTCCTCCCACAGTCCAAAGATGTGCAAGTCAGATGAATTGGCTGTGCTAAATTGCCCATAGTGTTAGGTGCATTAGTCAAAAGGAAATGGGTCTGGGTGGGTTACTCTTCGGAGGGTTAGTGTGGATTTGCTGGGCCGAAAGGCCTGTTTCCGTACTGTTGGGGAATCTAATCAATTGTCCCATAGGCTAGTCAAGCAATAGCCTGATACCTTTGTAGATACAGATCGTATTTTATAGTCAATATCCTGTACTACTCCGTCACAATTCCTGGGTATATTTCTGATCACTTAGTTTAGACCTATTATAGATAGTGACCACACAGTAGTTTAAAATCAGGAGGAAGTCTCCCTGGGAATCCTCAACAATGGTGAAGTTACTAGAGAATTGAAGAATTACAAATATTCCAACTTCTTTTTGAAAAAGAAAAGGTTGGTCAATTTAACCTCAGTTTTGGGGAAGTTTTTAGAAATAAACATCTGGGAAAGCTATAGCTTTCTAGTTGACCCCCCATACCTGCTGGGGATACATTCCAAGACCAACCGTGGATAGGAGCGTACCCATTCATTTAAATGGGAAATCTACCTTCCCGGCAGCCTGCTAGTCCCTGGTTCTGGAAGGGTCCGTATAGTATGTTCAGGCCCCTGGTAACTGAAACCGTGGATGTGAGGGTTGCCCTGTACTTTAGACAGGTCTAAATTAATTAAGGCAAACCAACACAAATTTGTTAAAGACCACCTTCCATCTCGTAGGACGCTAGTTTGTGACATGGTGATCAACTCTGCATTGAAGTCTAATTGATGAAGTAACAGGATTTACAAGGGTAATTACTTTTCTATGGTGCATATGGTCTTCAAAAAGACACTTAATAGACTTGCCAACAAAGTTTAAACCAAGAAAGAAAAGGAAAATTGCTAGCAATTATGAAATTGGCTGTCAGCAAATAGGATAGCAGTGAATGATTATTTATTGGACTAGAGGAAAGTACATATTGGGGCTCTGTACACTACTTATTTTCTTAATTTCAGTCAATTACCTAGACATGAGTGCAAAGGGAACAGGAAAATCAACGTTTTGGGTAAAAGCCCTTCATCAGGAATGGTGCTGGAAGCCTCCGGAATGGAGAGATGGCTGGCTGGGGGGGTTGGGTTGGGTTGGGGGAAGGTGGCTGAGAGTGCGATAGGTGGGTGAGGGTGGGGGTAAAGGTGATAGGTCAGAAAAGAGGCTGGAGCGGATAGGTTGGAAGGAAGATTGTCAGATGGGACAGGTCATGAGGATGGTGCTGAGCTGGAAGGTTGGAACTGAGGTAAGGTGGGGGGAGGGGAAATGAGGAAACTGGTGAAATCCATATTAATGCTATGGGGTTGAAGGGTCCCGAGGTGGAAGATGAAATGTTCTTCCTCCAGGCGTCGAGTGGTAAGGGAATGGCGATGGAGGAGGCCCGGGACCTGCCAAGGACAAGCAGAGAGGGAGTTGAAGTGGTTGGCCACGGAACGATGGGGTTGATTGGTGCGGATGTCCCAGAAATGTTCTCTGAAGTGCTCTGCAAGTGCGCTCCAGTGTAGAGGAGACCGCATCGGGAACAACTGATACAGTAAATGACGTGAAGATGAAACTTTAGATGTGGAAAACTCCTTCTGGGGCCTAGGATGGAGATGGGGGGGGGGGGGGGGGGGGGGCGTGTGGGCGCAGGTTTTGCGATTCCTGCGGGGTCAGGGGAAGGTACCAGGAGGGAAGGGTGGGTTATTAGCGGGCGTGGGCCTGATGAGGTAGTCACGGAGGATATGGTCTTTATGGAAAGCAGATAGGGGTGGGAGGGAAATATATCTGTGGTGGTGGGGTCCATTTGGAGGTGGCAGAAATGGCGGAGGATGATGTGATGTATGCTGAGATTGGGGTAGAAGGTGAGGACTGCGAGGAAGGTTACCTCCAGTTACAACGGGATCTTGATCAGATGGGCCAATGGGCTGAGAAGTGGCAGATGGAGTGTAATTTATATAAATGTGAGTTGCTGCATTTTGGGAAAGCAAATCTTAGCAGGACTTATATACTTAATGGTAAAGTCCTAAGGAGTGTTGCTGAACAAAAAAAGACCTTGGAGTGTAGGTTCATAGCTCCTTGAAAGTGGAGTTGCAGGTGGACAGGAGAGTGAAGAAGGCGTTTGAAATGCTTTCCTTTATTGGTCAAAGTGTTGAGTACAGACATTGGGAGGTCATGTTGCGGCTGTACAGGACATTGGTTAGGCCACTTTTGAAACGTGTGCAAATCTGGTCTCCTTCCTATCAGAAAGGTGTTGTGAAACTTGAAAGGGTTCAGAAAAGATTTCCAAGGATGTTGCCAGTGTTCGAGGATTTGAACTATAGGGAGAGGCTGAACGGGCTGGGTCTGTTTTCCCTGGAGCATCGGCGGCTGAGGGGTGACCTCCATAGAAGTTTATAAAGTCATGAGGGGCATGGATAGGATAAATAGACAAAGTCTTTTCCCTGGAGTGGGGGAGTCCAGAACAAGAGGGCATTTAGTTTAGGGTGAGAGGGGAAAGATATAAAAGAGACCTAAGGGGCAACCTTTTCATGCAGAGGATGGTGCGTGTATGGAATGAGCTGTCAGAGGACGTGATGGAGGCTGGAACAATTGCAGCATTTAAAGGCATCTGGATGGGTATATGAATCGGAAGGGTTTTGAGGGATATGGGCTGGGTGCTGGCAGGTGGGACTAGATTGATTTGGGATATCTAGTCTGCATGGACGAGTTGGACCAAAGGGTCTGTTTCTGTGCTGTACATCGCAATGACTCTGACAGCGGGGCTCTGTTCTTGTTGCGGTTGGAGGGGTGGGGTTCAAGGTCAGAGGTGCAGGACGTGGATGAGATGCACTGGAGGGCATCATCAAATCATGTTGGTGGGGACATTGTGGTCTTTAAAGAAGGAGGCCATCTGATGTGGTCTGTTATGGAACTGGTCCTTCTGGGAGCAGGTGTGATGGATGTGTTGTAATTGGGAATAATGGATAGCATTTTTGTGGGAGGAGGTGTAATTCAGGTAGCTGTGGGTGTTGATGGGTTTGTAGAAAATGCCAGTGTTCAGTCGGTCCCCCCCCCCCGCCTCATTTTATCTCTCTACGCATGAGGCTGCCAACCTCATTCCTAATGGAGGGCTTTTGCCTGACACATCGATTTTCCTGCTCCTCAGATGCTGCCTGACATGTTGTGCTTTTCCAGTACCACTCTAGTCTTGATTCTGATCTCCAGCATCTGTTGTGCTCACTTTCTCCTTGAATGCAAAAGGGTACAATTTCAAAATTTGCATATGAATCAAAACTTGGAAGTATTGTGAACTGTGTGGAGGACAGTGACAAAATTCAAGTGGTAATTTACTGATGGAATGGGTGGACATGTGGCAGTTGAAATTTAATGTGGAGAAGTGTAAAGTGACATATTTTGTTTGGAAGAATGGGATTATATACAATAAAGAGTCCAATTTTAAAGGGGCTTCAGGAACAGATTTTGAGATACGTGTACACATTGAAGGGGACAGGGCAGATTGATAAAGTGGCTAAGAAGACATGGGAAACTGTTTCAGAAATAGAGGCATAGAGTACAAAAGTAAGGAGAGAAGAGAAGCTTGAGAGGAGATTCAACACAATAATGCTCAAAGTCACGAAGGATCTAAGCAGAAACATTGTTCACACTGGCAGGAAGGTCAAGAAGCAAATGACATTAATTTTAAGACGATTGGTTATTTTGTCAATGAACACATGAGAGAAAAAGTGTCTCCACAGCATACTGGTTCTGGAATGCAAAGTTTGAGAGAGTAATGGAGGCAGATTTAATCATGGCTTTCAAAAGGCAACTAGATAAGCAGCCAAATGGAAGAAATTCGAAGTTGGTTTAGCTGAATTGCTCTTGTAGAAAGCTGGAATAGACACTATAGGCTAAATGGTTCAAAAACCATGATTGCAGATGCTGGAAACCAGAGTCTATATTAGAATGGTGCTAGAAAAGCACAGCATTTCAGGCAGCATCCAAGGAGCAGGAAAATTGATGTTTTTGGCAAAAATTCTTCATCAGGAATACAGCTTGAAGGGCTTTTGCCCGAAACGTCGATTTTCCTGCTCCTTGAATGCTGCCTGAACTGCTGTGCTTTTCCAGCACCATTCTAATCTAGACAATAGGCTAAATGGTCACCTCTGTACTTTCTTCATTTTTAATTCTATAAATTGAATGTAATCAGGGATTATATCAGGGAAAATCTGTGGCCTAGTTAAGCATGAAGGAACACAGTTTTGAACTGAACCACCAGAGCAGTTTTCAGAGCCCAAACTCAGTTGTCTTTCTTTGTTTTAAATATTCATGTCTATCTTTCAACTCCACAGCTCCCAGCATAATGATTTGCTTTCAGGAAAATTTTCTTTCAGTTGTAATTTCACTTCCTTTCTCACATTTCTTTTCTTTTTTCCTTTGTTTTTGCTTAAATGCAGGTGGAAAATATCCTCAGCAATAAATTGATTATAGAGAAGCTGAGGAGAAAAGTTGAAAGGCTTACAACCTATCTCATTACTTTTAAACAGATTCATTTTTCTTTTCATACTTTGGAACCTAAAGTGCTTTCTCTTTAAAATTTTCAAATTTCTTTATTGTTTTCCTTTTATAAATGAAGGGGTAGGGCATGGATTCAAACACAATGTAACTTGTAGTGGGAGAAAAGCAAACAATAGCATTAGGTATTTTTTCTTTCTGTGCTGTGCAGGATAGAACTGCAGCACAAATCCTGTGCAATGTTTGCTATATTTATTGGTTTAATCTGTTGTGTGGCTGAACAGAGACTTCTATACAATCTCTCCATTGTTGGATACAAAATAATCCATAACATGTCTCAGCATCTAGTGTTAATTATCTCCTAAGGGAATGGTAAGTTTAAGTAATGAAAGTGGGATAAATTAAAAGCATTTCACAGTAGGTATGTTAAGGTTTGCATTTCTAAAGTATATTGATGATGGAAGAACCAATTTCTAAAGCATCATCTCTCCTCTAAGCTTTGTCCCCAAGTTACTTAGCTAGTTTTTATGCACTACATCTTGTGGTTTAATTGATTTGACTTGTTTTTATTTGATTGCAAAGGCTGTTTTGTTTTTCAAACAGAGTCAGCCCAGAGAAAAGCAGATTCTGGTTCTTGGTTTAGATGGTGCTGGGAAATCCAGCATTCTCAATTGTTTGGCTACTCGCACAGTGAAGCATAGTACATCACCCACCCAAGGCTTTAATGCAGTCTGCATTCATACAGAAGGCTGTAAATTGAACTTCCTTGAGAGTGAGTATAATATTCTTCATTCAGCACTGTAACAGGCTGTATGATCAAGAAGAGTTGTCTTTTTTTAAAAGTTTTTTTTTTAGGACATATTTCTTTGTCTAAGCTTTTGTTCACCTGACCTGATGTCTTCTATATAATGTACTGTATGTTATTTTTACTTTGTTTTACAATGCTCCTATGAAGTGTCTTGGAGTAATTTATTATTTTAAAGGTGCAATACAAGTACAAATTGTTGTCATCTACTGGAAAAGTTATGGGATTGAAATGGATTGAGTATTGACAATCCTGCCAGGTGAAATTGATAATAAGATGCAAAATAATAATTGAGGAGTCACGGTGAAAGGTTACATCACTTCATTCAGTGAAGAGCTAAAATACCAGTGATTGGTGAAGCCAAAATGTGTTTTTACAAGTCTAGGTTGTAGGAAGGTAAACAGTGTACAGCTTTGCTTTTGCTGATAAATGGTACATTTAATTAATTTCAACATTGATGTTGAAGGGCAGGAAAAATTGGCAAAATGGAAATTTTAGTTTGTAAGGAACAGTTAACCCTGTACACAATGATATTCATTATTTAAGATAGCCAAATAAATGTTTGACAGAAAGATTAGAGGTAAAAGAAATTACATTTCAGATGACCAGGTCTTTCCATATGCTTGAGAATTCTGAAAGAGTTTTCTAAGATATTGGAGCATAGTTCAAGCCCTGAACAAAAATAGTACTTGGCACCAAGAAGGAAAAACAGCTTCTTGGAGAAAACTGTAAAGATATGGCAGTGTTTTTGAGATCAGAATTGATTGCAAGGTTACCTCCTCCAGAGGTACGCATAACGTATCTAAACGGGTTGATTAGAAAATATCCAAGACTGCGACAAATGAAGAGGTAGTGGTGGAACTTCAAAAGTACTGATGCTAGTAAGACAAGTGAGAGAGGTAGGAAACTAAATTTCTGAAGAACTGAAGGAGAACTTTCTTCCATTAAGCAGAACAGGACTCCAAATATAGCGATTTGGGTATTGAGGAATAAATGGCTGTATTACATACACTGAATGTATGGTCAATGAAAGAAGCTGCTGAACACAACATTCAATACTTTTCCAAAGAATTCAAGGCATTAGCAATTTGTAAAGTTATTAATAATGAAAAGGGCTGGGTTCATTGAGAACCATTGAGTTAATGAAAAAGAAAATGAAATACCACAATGCATTTGAAAAAAAAATGTCAGTGTCAAGAAGCATTTTGTTTCCGATCTCTAGCATCTGCAGTGCCTTTTTAGAATGTTGTTGGAGATCATATGTGATAGTAAGTTATTTTGAGGTGTGCAGAGTCTTTGGAGATATCTAAAATAGTAAACACTTATTCACTAAAACATTAGTGAGGGGTATAATTTGGGTAACAATATCATCTGAGATCTTTAGCTTGTTTGATTGATGATGTAGAAGTTATTGGGTAATTTATTTGATGTTGATAGGCTGCATTTGTGGTCAGTGTCACCACTGTGTGAAGTCAACCTTGTGCATGTTCAAAATGGGTACTATTTTGACTCAATACCTGTTTATTTTTTATTACATTTCTGCAAAGTTTGTTTGAATATTTTCAATGATAAAGATGGTTTAAAAATTTCTGATACATGCGCTGTGCATCACTAAGATTCCTAATCTCTGTTGTAAATCTGTTTTTTAAAAAAATGACAAAGTAGGGAATTGTGCTCATGTCAGTGATTATTTGTGAATAGTTTTTTGCTGTTTGTGCAAGGCAATTTTCTGATTTCTTATTGTTTAAAGCACCTTCTTTGTTTTGAATAGATAATCTGCAGATAGATACCTTGTCCTTCTTTCTCACTAAGATTAGCTGAATTAGTTGAATCTTCTGAATTTTACAAAAACTTACACAGGCAGAAAACAGGAGCTTTTCTCCTAGAAAATAGGACATAATTGCAACTGCACATATATACATGGATTGTGATAGCATATTTGGAATATACACATCTTAATTATCGATGTCAGGCTATGAAGATGCAGGGCTCCTACTTATTTGACATCTGTAAGAAATAAATATTAATGTAAATACTGAAAAGACGTTGGAGAAATAGAATCACAAGTGTAACGACTTTAGCCTTCTTTTAAAAAATGCATGTATTTGACTGGTATAATTCCATGACTATATGTTATAGCATACAAACTACAGATAATTCTTCTAAAACATGATGATTGCATTCTTGTGCAACCTGGCATTATAGAAAAATTGCACTTTAGAAACAGCGCTTAAAGTGTTGGTGATGTAATCACATTACAGCCAACACATGTTTTAAAAGTTTGCACTTTAGAAAGTTTCCCCAATTTATCAATCATATTACAGTGAATTTGCATGAACAAAACGTGCGTTATAACAGAATGACCTGTACAGTGTATGTAACCCATCAACAAAGTTTGTTATTGTGTTGATCTTTCTGGTGGCTCTATAACTGTCATTTTCTAAAAACAGATGGGTTTGTGTGCTTTTCTTTCATGCAACTGCTGAGCTATATGCAGGGTACCGTTGGTATCATGTAAATCTTTATGGTTCAGTTTGCCATACAGTACAAATCCACATTTATAGGAGGGATTTATAAGAGGAATGTCACTGCACTGGAAAGGGTGCAGAGAGATTTACAAGGATTGTTGCTTGGGCTGGAGTGTTTCAGTTTGAAGAGAGATTGGACAGACTGAGCTTGTTTCCCTTTAGAGCAGAGGGAAATTGATTAAGTATAAAACTGAGGGACGTAGGGTAGGCAGGAAGAAACTTTTTCCTTTTGATGGAGGGATCACTGACTGGGGGCATAGATTTATTCATGTATTCGTAGACCTAAGAAATATCCAAATTTAATTTCTTGGACAGTTTAAACCATTTATGGGAAGCATTTGAAAGAAAGACTGTTAACATCAGGCTGTAAGGAATGTGGGTTCTGTTGAATTCTTAGCTATCTTTTGAAGAACAGAAACTTGATGTAAAACATTTATAATGCAGTAAATCAAAATCTGGATTACCCCTACTCATTTCAATGTAGATAAACATACTTTATAAAGTGGTCATTCACATCAATTACATCTATGAAAATTTGTCGTATACAGATTTTGTTGCATTTGAAGGTTTACATTACATATATTGACAAACAACCAGCTTAGCTAGATTTGTCTTGATCATGTTAAACTCTCACTTCAGATCTCAGTATCATCTTTCAAAATTGGCCATTACTGTGGGACCATCTTGAATAACAAACATAGGGGATCCATTATCCTACCATTCTCCATTATTCAATAGTGTATTAACCTGCAGTGAGTGCTAGGAGATCATGGATTTCTTTGCAACAAAAACTGGGATGAACTATTCAGCTGGCTTTAGGTGAAAGTTCTCCAGTAAATATCGGCAACATTGAGGATTCACAGCCCGATACCCTCAGCAACAATTTCATTATCATCCCGGTCAATGTGTCAGGATGAAATGAGCTTTGATCCAGAGTTTCGGATTCGTGCATTATTGTAGGCTCAGTTATTCCATTGCTCTCCTGGTGAGCCTCTCATCTTGTAGTCTCCATAAATTTCAGTTAAATCAAAATTTGACAGGCTATATCTTGGCGCAAACTGATATACCTTGACTTGTAATGCCCTAACACCCCTGAATGCAATGTGATGTAAAGTGTATGATTTATCTATATTTTTAATATAGGATTTGAATTAGTGGATTTTCTATGTATCTGAAGGGGTATAATGATTAGCTTTTAAGTAATTCTGTAGCCAACTGTGATTAACAGTATTCAAGAGAGAAACTTCCTGGAGAGTAATTAGGGAAGAGTTTAACAGCAAACTAAGTAAACAGTTTTACATTGGGTTCAGTTTACAAGGTTGGAGATCGGTTTGTTTGTTCTCTAAAGAAAAAAAAACTTTTTCTGTTTCAGTTTGGGCAGATTTGCAGGAGTCTTTGCTAAAGCTAGATTTAAAACATTTGCTCCTGAGAAAAGAAGGTAGTTTAAGACTATTGAGAAAAAGGTTACGTCATCATAAGGAGCTTAGTTTAAAAGTTCCAGACCAGAAGAGTTTGGTTAAAATCTGAAGAGTTTATTTGAAGTTAAGAAAGTCTACATTAAATGCATAAATATTGCAGAAAGAGCCTATCAGGTTCTCAAGATAGGTCATTGAAGTCACAGTTAATTTAAGCACTATTGATGTGAAAGAGAAGGGAATTCTCTCCAGTGTGATTACTATACAGGAGGATTTTAATAATTAATGGGCTTACATTTTACCATATTTGAAAACCTTCAAATTTGAATTATATAGTTTGGCTTATTATATTTTATCTTCATTTTCCCTTGCTTAAAAACTTCTGTTTTATTGTTAAATCTAAAACTGCAATATTTAATTCTTGAAGATCCATTTTTATTTTGTAGTTGGTGGTAGCTGCAACTTGCGCTCATACTGGAATCTATATCTGAACAAAGCACACATGTTGATTTATGTGGTGGATTCTGCAGACCAGGAACGTTTACCTCTTGCTGGACAGGAGCTGCATCGGCTGCTCAAAGAAGATCTAATGCTGCCACTAGTGGTGTTAGCAAATAAACAGGTAATCTGTGTTTTGAGATCTTCTATTGTGTGGGTGGAAGGATAGGGGAAATTAGAATGGACTATTGAGTAGCAAGCTTCCTTGTCTCACTCATGAGAAATAATTAATCTCCAGGATCTATGAAATGAAAATGTATGATACACAGCATATTGGCTGAGAATCTCTTCAACTTTCCAAATTTGTGGCTGATACATTCTCATGAGAGTGACTGTCTTTTACATCAAGACAGTATTTTAGCAAATACATCATCAAGAAGCTTTGGTAAAACTGAAGTTGCTGGGAATCAAAGGAAACTTTCTATTGATTGAAACTATACTTGCCACAAGGAAGAGGGTAGTCGTTATTGAAATCTTAATCAGTGCAGGAGTTCCGCAGAGTAATGCTCAAGGACAAACATCTTCTGCTGTTTCATCAATAATGTTCCCTCTATCATGAAGTCTAAAGGGGGAATGTTAACTGATGATTAAACAATGTGTAGCACTATTTGCAACTTGGATATTGAAGCAGTCCATGTTCAAATGCAGCAAAACATGAACACCATCTAAATTTGGACTGATAATTGGCATTACCCCACAAATGCTAGGCAATAACCATCTCCAATAAGAGAAAATATAACCATTTCCTTTAGACAGTAAGTAGTGTACCATCACTGATTCTCTAATGTCAATATTCTGGAGGTTACCATTGACCAGAAATTGAACTGGACTGAACATGTAAAAACTCTGGCTTCCAGAACAGGTCCGAGAGTTCTAATGCAAGAATATCTCCTCCTGGCTCCCCGAAGCCCATCCTTCTGTGTATGAGGCACAAATCTGGAGTATCATGAAATACTTTCCATTTGTCTGATGAAGTGCAGCTCCAAAAACATTCAAAGAAAGTTCACCCCATCCAGGACAAAGCAACCTGCACCCATCTATCAACTTAACCCAAGAACAGTTGTAGGCCACTCGGTCTGTCTTTTAGTTAGATCTTGGCCAGAAGATCATTAGATACAGGAGCAGAAATTAGGCCACTCGGCCCATCGAGTCTGCTCTGCCATTCAATCATTCTGATACGATATTTCAGCCCCATTGTCTGCTTTCTCCCTGTAACCTTTGATCCCCATGATCATCAAGAACTTTTATCTCTGTTTTAAATATATCCAAAGATCTGGTAATGAATTCCACAGATTAACCACTCTCTGGCTGAAGAAGTTTCTCCTTCCCTACATTCTAAAGAGTCTTCACTTTATTCTAAGGCTGTGTCCTTCGGTCTGCATCTCTTCTGCCTCATTGACTCTGAGTAGATTAATATTCAAAACGTATTACAGGAAGCTACCAAGGTTCCTTCAATAACACCTTTTCAAACCTCAGATCACTGAGCAGGTAGAAGTACAAGTGCAGCAGAAGCATGGAAACACCACTACCTGTTCCCTTTCAAGCTATGTATCATCCTAACTAGCTTTCCTCCCTTTTACAAGATTTCCTTGAGATATGCCCTAGAATTTTATCCTTGGTCTTATCCTCTTCCTGATCTACACATTGCCTCCTGTTACACCACTTATAGCACAAGACTCAGTTTCCACTTGTTTACAAACTTTACCCAATTCCTCCATGGCTCTAAATTCTTGTTGTCTCCATGCGATTGAGTTGACACCCCAATTTTTGAAGAGCCTTCATTTCCTCTATCTAAACATTAGGAAGGCTTAGACCTTCTACTTGATCTTCTGGTTCAGGCTCCATACTGTCATTACTGCATTATATCCCTCACGCAGTTATTACCACATACAGAACTGGTCAGCTTACAAACTTGATGATCTTTCCAACAGTGAAGATAGCTTTCCATCCCAAATCATCATCATTACAAAGACTACCTACTTCAAATTCTGTTATTGCTTATGTTCTTCTGCCTTCAACTGAAACTCTCATTTATAATCTTAATACTTCAGAATGCATCGGAATGACAGATTCTGGGTTAGCTCCTCTAAACTATCTCACTCAAAAATACTTGCCTGTATTCTATCCTGCATTATCCCAAATTGGTATCTTTGGTAAAACTGTTCATGTAATTTTTAAACAAGTCTTGAAAAGGATACATGATGCAGTTACGTAAAAGGTGGGAGGAAACACCATTACCCATAATGTATCAACTGAAATAATTACATTTTCTCCCTTCTCACTTTTCTTAGCCAGTTCATTACTCACCTGACATAACATAATGCTGTCATTCAGAATATGTGCAGACTACAATGTAATACCAAACAGCCTATTATTGGAGTTCAAGAAGGTTGGTCCTCTATGACCCTTTATGGAATCTTGCTGACTATTCTATTATAACAGGTTTAGTGTTTTTAATTAGTATTTATTACATTTGACGAATTCCACATTTCTACTTAACACCTGAAGATTTGCTGTATTCATCAACTACTTCAGTAAAAAGCTTTGTAACCATTATTTCAATCCCTTTACCAATGTTCTTCATAGGACCTTGATGGAGCTCTTTCTGTTTCTGATCTTCATAGAAAACTTCTACTCCATGACCTGAATTATGAACAAAAACTTTTCCTCATGGCAACTAATGTCACCGAGGATGGAACACAGGTCCCTAAAAGTATCCACGATGTTAAGGAACTCATCATTCAACTGATTTCACAGAAAAACTGAACAAACATCAACTAACATTTCTAAGGGTCGTTGGAAATTTACTTACTAAATAACACCTTATTACTTAATTTATATTTTCATAATTTATTCAGCTAAATTGGCAGAGAAGAAAGTAATGATTATATTTACCAGAAAGGATATTGGTATATGTATTTAACTTTTTCAGTTCTTAGGTGCAACTACCTTCCAAGGTAACACCTGAGTTTTGTCGTTAAGTGTGAGGTTACATTTTTGACAATTCTAATGTAAAGACTTATTTGGTGAAATTAATCTCATTGTTCAACCTACGTTATTCATTATATTAGATATGGAAAATTGAACAGTTTGCTTTCCTTCAATTAACAATGATTTTTATTTTTAAAGTTAAGGACTTTGACAACCTAAAAGTGTTAAAGCCATGACTTTAAAAAAAAGTTGGAAAATACACATCATTTGACAAAATATTTCATCTTCTTTTAAGCCAGTCTTTTTCCATGTCTTAACCCTGCCATTGATGCCCAATATTTTGTTTTCTAATTTAGGGTCAGAATTCCCATTTATTTCCTCAGTGTTTGTTGTATTATTACCAGACTGTTAAAAGTATTTTATAACAATGCATGTTGCAAGTTTGATAATCAAATGTTGTGTAGTCAATTTTTGTGGAATTGCCAGGTGACTGTTTTTCATTTAAATTACTGTTTTTATAAACTTATGAAAAATGCAAATTTTGTTTACAATAGAAAATGTTTACCATAAGTTGATAAATTGTTTACTTTAATAGAATAAAATTTTCCAATTGAGAGTGCCACAAGTACAAAAAAAGTTTGCTCTAAGTTATTTGTAATTAATGACTTTCTTGGAATTTTGATTTTTAATATGCACGTTACATAGAATGATAGAATGGAATATTATGTATCCAGTTTCTATTTAAATGAACTGACGTTGACAATTTCACAAGATGCTGGCAAACTGATTTGGTTCTTACTTTATGGTCAGTATTTTTGTACATCAGAGGTATCCTTGGAGTAAGTGTCCCAATTAAATTATCCCTACATCAAGTTCTTTGAATGTTAATCTTACTTATTGACACAGGATATTTATTCTCATTCATTCATCCCAAGAATATTGTAATGTTTTACTCATTCATTTCCCATGAAAAGATTAAGAATTGTTTTATGACAGATGTGATACCTTAAGTAGTTTAAAGTTTGAGTGAAGTTGTAGTAAAGTGAAGAGTTCTTGATAAGGCTTCCTGTAGTTACAACTCTAAAGTTCAATCATCTAATTTCAAGGTTTATTACCTTGGCTACCTGGATGACTTGAGGCTAGTTGAAAGGGTTTTTGTGGAACCCTAGCTATAAAGCAGCTTCTAACTTGGATAGAGGATTCGCTAACAAACAGAATCATCAGGATAAATGGGTCTTTTTTCCAATTGGCAAGATGTAACCAGATTAGATTAGATTACCTACAGTGTGGAAACAGGCCCTTTGGCTCAACAAGTCCACACCAACCTTCCGAAGAGCAACCCACCTATACCTGTTCACCCCTGATTAATGCACTGAACAGTATGGGCAATTAGCATAGCCAGTTCACCTAACCTGCACATTTTTGGACTGTGGGAGGAAACCCACGCAGACCTGGGGAGAATGTGCAAGCTCCACACAGACAGCTGTCTGAGGTGGGAATTGAACCTGGGTCCCAGGCCCTGTGAGGCAGCAGTGCTAACCACTGAGCCACCGTGCTGCAGGTTGCCACAAGTTTTGGTCCTATTTACAATCTCTACTAAAATGACTTTAATTCTGAGATAGAGACCTTGGAGTGCAGGTTCATAGCTCCTTGAAAGTGGAGTCGCAGGTAGATAGGATAGTGAAGGTGGCATTTGGTATGCTTTCCTTTATTGACCAGGGTATTGAATACAGGAATTGGGAGTTCAGGAACAATCCATACTATCCAGCAAATCCATGACAACCTAAGCACACATTCATTTCTCTCTTTCCTCCCCCCCCCCCCCCCCCCCCCCATATTAAAAATGTATCAATTAATTACCTGTTGCTGAGTTCCACATTAATCATTGATGTTTATTCCAAATTCCACATTAGATTTTATAATAGAAGTGGCTCCTGTTTATGGCCCTTCCATAGTCTGTGGGTTGATAGAATAGCCATAGATTATCTGATCACTTCTCACCTTGTTGGGCAAAAAGAACCTCAGCCTTTCAATCTCTAGTCGGTATAAATTGATCCTCAGTGGATCCTCCTACTAATGGAATTAATTATATTGGATCAAAGCTGATTTGATACTTTAGCTTTACAAAATTGACTGTAGACTATCCCTTAAACATAATCTAGTTTGAAGTTTGCAATTTGAGTGTTAATGATAGACAATCCATAAAATGGAAATACATTTCAGCAACCCTTTGCCTGATCTTCATAGTTTACAATAATATTGAAATAAACTACAGATTAGAGGTAGTAGAGATCACGGAGGTTAAACTTTCTGCTAATGCAATGTAAAAACTCAATGTTATAAAATATTTTATTATACTTTTGTATATAATAGTATAGCTGCAAGTCAAATACATTTATAAACCTCAGAATCAAACTTGAACACATACATCAATCCTTGAAGCAATCAATTGTAGATCTGTAATTTTACTGACAACTGATAGGCCACACCACTCACTTCTAGGAATAGAAATTAACAAATAGGTACTGACACTCCATTATATGAATAATTCATTGGAGAGAACACCATTCATTTGCAAGTGGAATAGTATGCAAGAGTTGAATTACAGAAGAAATTCCTTTCAAGACGGTATTTGCAGAATACTACAGTCCAAATTTTTAAAAAGATGCCAAGTCAAGCTGTATCCATCTTTATCTGCATAGAATCAACCAAAGCATTATATTCATCTGGATAGCAACGTTTATAAGATTCAATTTTTCTCTTGATTTGCTTTGGTGTGTCCTGGTAATAATTGATCTCATCTCTCGCCATTGCCTAAAGAGAAAAATGAAAAGCACGTTATCAATGCCTTGAATTTTAAAGAAACAATCATTGTAAATCAGTGTAAAAAGAATACTTAACAATATAGATCAAAGATTAAGTGTCCAAACCATGATCTATTTGAATAGTATAGTTCAAAAGGAGGCATTTCAGCACATCAAGTCTGCACTGTCCATAACAACCACCTACATCTTTCAAGCATTTGGCCTACAGCCTGGAATATTGTCACATTTCAACTGCTCAAAGTATGTGATTTCCTGCTGTAATTACCCTCACATGTAGTGCATTCCAGATTCCTGCCATCCTTTTTGTCGTCATTTACATAAATGACTTGGATGCAAGCATAAAAAGGTACAGTTAATAAGTTTGCAGATGACACCAAAATTGGAGATGTAATGGACAGTGAAGAGGGTTACCTCCGATTACAACAGGATCTGGACCAGATGGGCCAATAGACTGAGAAGTGGCAGATGGAATTTAATTCTGATAAGTGTGAGGTGCTGCATTTTGGGAAAGCAAATCTTAGCAGGACTTATACACTTAATGGTAAGGTCCTAGGGAGTGTTGCTGAACAAACAGACCTTGGAGTGCAGGTTCATAGCTCCTTGAAAGTGGAGTTGCAGGGAGATAGGATAGTGGAGAAGGCGTTCGGCATGCTTTCCTTTATTAGTCATAGGCCACTGTTGGAATATTGTGTGCAATTCTGGTCTCCTTCCTATCGGAAAGATGTTGTGAAACTTGAAAGGGGTCAGAAAAGATTTACAAGGATGTTGCCAGGGTTGGAGGATTTGAGCTATAGGGAGAGGCTGAACAGGCTGGGGCTGTTTTCCCTGCAGCGACAGAGGCTGAGGGGTAACCTTATAGAGGTTTACAAAATTATGAGGGGCATGGACAGGGTAAATAGGCAAAGTCTTTTCCCTGGGGTAGGGAGTCCAGAATTAGAGGGCATTGATTTAGGGTAAGAGGGGAAAGATATAGAAGAGACCTAAGGGACAACTGTTTAACGCAGAGGGTGGTATGTGTATGGGTTGAGCTGCCTGGGGAAATGGTGGAGGCTGATGCAATTGCAACATTTGAGGCTTTTGGATGGGGATATGAATAGGAAGGGTTTGGAGGGATATGGGCCAGGTGCTGGCAGGTGGGATTAGATTGGGTTGGGATATGTAGTTGGTATGGATGGGTTGGACCAAAGGCTCTGTTTCCATGCTGTACGTCTCTATGACTGTGGAAAAAAATTGGTTTTCCCCATCTCCTCCCCTCCCCCCAAACTCCTCCTATACCCCCTGTTTTTGACATCTCTACTTAGAGGAACAACTCCTTTCTATCCACCCTGTCTATGCCCCTTGTACATTAAATCAGATTCCCTTTCAGCATCCCCTGCTCTAAAGAAAATAACAAGCTTAACCAGTGTCCCTTCATAACTTAGTGTTCCATCCCAGGCAACATCCTGGTTAATCTCCTCTGCATCCATCCTCTCCTTACCTTAGTATGGTGACCAGAAATGCAGTTCAGCCGAGGCCTAACAAAAGTTTTGTACAGCTCTGATATAATGTCCTCGATCTTATAATCTGTCATGACTGATAAAGGCAAGTGTCCCATATACCTTAACTATTTCACTGCCTTCAAGGATCTGTGGACAAGCGTTTCACAATCCCTCTGTTCTTCTGAGCTTTCTAGTGTCCTGCCATTCAAGGAGTATTCCCTTGTGTTGTTACTCTTTCAAAATGCATCACTGTACACTTATCAGGGTTAAATTCCATTTCCCATTAATCTGCCCATCTAACCAATTCAACTTTATCCTCCTGTATCCCAGAGCTTACTTCCTCACTCAACTATGCAACTAATTTTCTGTGGTACACCACTGGATACCGGTCTTAAGTTAAACAAATAGACTTCGACTATCACTCTGTCTCTTATCACCAAGATAATTTTGGATCCAACTTGCCAAGTTATTCTGGATCCCATGTGGTTTTATTTCACTTGGACTTGGATTTTGCTGAAATAAATAAAACTACATCAACTGAACTACCTCATCTACACTCCTGGTCACCTCCTTGAAAAATTCAATTAATTTTAAGGCATGTCATCTCGTTGATAAAAGCCATGCTGACTATCCCTGATCAAACCTCCCATCATAGATGGTATAATTTGAATTCAATAAAGAACAATCTGGAATAAAATGCTAACCTAAGGGCGATCACCACCACTATTGTTTGATGTAAAATCTGCTGTCCTTACCTGACCTGGCCCACATTTGACTCCGTACCCACAGCAATTGTTTGATTCTTCACTCCCTGCTGAACAATAAATGCTAGCCTAGCCAGCAAACCCAGATCCCATGAATGAATTAAAATACTGTTGCTACAAGATCTGATCAAAAGCTAAGAATTCTATGGCAAGTATCTCCCCTCCATATATAGCACAAGACAGGAATGTGAAGGAATATTTCTTCATTTGCCTGAATAACACTGTTAAACGTTTAATAAAGAGCAGCCCACTTGATTGGATTCCAATCCATTTTCAACATTCATGCCCTTCAATACCAATGCATAGCAGCAGCAGCAAAATGTACCATCTACAAGATGCACTGCAGAAACTCCGAGGTCTTTTGACAAGGTCCTCCAAACCTGTGGTCTTTACACAAAGATGGGATGATGCATTGGAACACCAACACCTGCAAGCTCCCCTTCAAGTCACACTTTATTCTGACTTGCAGCTATATGCCTGTTCCTCCACTGTCACTGGATCAAAATCTTGGAACTTCCTTCCTAACAGCATTGTGGGTTACCTACTCCCCAAGGACTGGAGCAGTTCAAGACACCAGCTCACCACCTGCTCCAGGGCAATTAGACAATAATTGTTGGCCTAGCCAGTAATGGTCTTTTGCCAAACCAAAACAAAGTCATGATGAAAAATAATAAACATGTGCATGAATAGTAATGGGTATTGAAGTTTCAAAAGTTATGGACAACAGCATTAAGGCATTATTTCAACGAGCTACACTACACTGCAGCACCCAAGAGCTACAAAATGCGAACAAAACCTGCCGATTCCTCAGAAACAAATTTAAACAAGCAGACACAACACAAGCAAAAACTATAGCCACATTACCTTTACATGAAAAGCATACTAGAAATGACTTCCAGACTATTCAGACCCCTTGGCATCCTAATAGCCCACAAATCGACCAACTCACTTAAACAGCAACTAATGTATCCATTAGATACTACGAGTGCATCTAACGCCATTTACAAGATACCATGTAACAACTGTAAAAACACTACATCGGACAAAAAAGTAGGAAACTTGCCACCAGGATACATGAACACCAACAAGCTACCAAAAGACATGACCCACTATCATTAGTTTCTATACATACAGATAAAGAAGGACACCACTTTGACTGGGACAACACACACATTCAAGGACAGGCAAACAAAGACATACATTAGAATTCTTAAAGGCATAGCATTCTAACCAAAACTTCATCAATAAACATACTTTCCCTCAGGATACAGAACAGGAAATAACATCATCTACCTTAAGAAACCAAGACCTATAAATAGAGAGAGCGGCAGGACATATCACCAGCACTTCACTGGAGACTCTCACTGATGTTACCTAGTGGGCGGCACGGTGGCACAGTGGTTAGCACTGCTGCCTCACAGCGCCTGTAGACCCGGGTTCAATTCCCGACTCAGGCGACTGACTGTGTGGAGTTTGCACGTTCTCTCAGTGTCTGCGTGGGTTTCCTCCGGGTGCTCCGGTTTCCTCCCACAGTCCAAAGATGTGCGGGTCAGGTGAATTGGCCAAGCTAAATTGCCCGTAGTGTTAGGTAAGGGGTAAATGTAGGGGTATGGGTGGGTTGCGCTTCGGCGGGTCGGTGTGGACTTGTTGGGCCGAAGGGCCTGTTTCCACACTGTAAGTCTAAGTCTAAGTATAGTGACGAAATGTCTGAAAACAAATCTTTTAGCTCAGTGAGCTCACTTATCAACCTGAGCTACAAATCTTCTCATATTTTTATGAACAACTGTTTAATTTTCTACTTCCAGCATGGATTTTAGTTTTAGACTAATCTATATTTAATTTTTCTATTGAAAAAAATCAGCTCAATTTTAATTTAGTTTGTAAAACACGGGAACCATTTTCTCTTATATGTGAAACACTGTATCCCACTACTTGTCCAAATCAAGGAGTTATGTTTAATATTTTGTGGTCAGGCTTATATCCTGCGAACTCCACCTTCTTAAAGTGGTGTGGTGTTAAATTATTTTTAATCGATATTGCATACCTTGTAATTGTCCTTGTAGTTCTCAATCATATGCCGAGCGTAATCAATCATGTCTCTGGAGAGGGTATTCTTCTTTACTTCTGGGATGTTTGCTTCTGCTTCAAGCCCTATAATGGGGAAAGGTTTAGAAACAGTTTATATTTTACTTTGCTAAATTTCAAATTCACAAAATTAAGCAAGACCATCTAATATATTGCCATATGTGCATGTTTGAACATCACTTTTGTTGTTACCTAGACTTTAAGTTCTGAAGCATATTATCCCAATAGAAGTCATGATTTGGAGATGCCGGTGTTGGACTGGGGTGTACAAAGTTAAAATCACATAACACCAGGTTATAGTCCAACAGGTTTAATTGGAAGCACTAGCTTTCACCTGATGAAGGAGCAGCGCTCCGAAAGCCAGTGTTTCCAATGAAACCGGTTGGACTATAACCTGGTGGTTGAGAGATTTTTAACTTCGTAAAATTCACAGCTGACCTTGGAGGAATCTGTGTGGGAGAGCACACAGCACAGGAGCTGGTAAGTGTAACCTTGCTGTAAATGTACAAGAGGGAGTAGAGTGGTCCTTTCTTGACTAAGATCTGTCTCTTCAGTAAATTTTGGAAATATAAACCATAAGCACTAAGTTAGCCAGGATTACTTCCTTTTTCAGAGTATTAAGATGCTGCTATTTTCTGGGTTTGTAGATTGAGAAGGAGCAGAGATGTCCTTTATAGAACCAAGTGCTCTTCCTGTTGAATATGCAAGTTTAAGGAGTGTTTTCATGTTACTGATTATTATGTCTGCAGGAAGTGTCTTTAATTGTGAATCCAATCAGATCGTATGGATCAATTGGAGTGGCAGTTAAAAGCAATAAGGAATTTATAAGACCTCAGGGATGTGATGGATGGCAGGTTTAGGAAGAGAGAAAAGCTGCAGATACAGTCAAGTAGATGGGAGATAATGAGGAATGTTATGAAGTTGAAAGCATGAACTGTACCTATAAGAGAGAGAGAGAGAGAGAGAGAGAACGTGGTTCGGAAGTGAGAGATTACAAACACCTGTGAGATGACTAGAGTTTACTGGAAAATTGAAATTATGTAACATTTGGCTGTGAAAGGGATACCTGAGTTTTGGTTGCTGTTTTGACAATAATTTGACCAATCAAACTTAATTTATGCCCCAGGGTACTAAAACCGAATTGAGTTTGAATTTTTTGCCAACATTAAACCATCGCCATGATCTGATATTGAGGTTTTAAAATGCTGACATTTTGAAAATTGGATAGAGAGCAAATGCCATCGAGACAGAAAAGCCTGGAGATCTAATATCTTGCTCTCCAAGAAATTACGAAAACACTCTGTACCAAAGGTACCTTTTCATTTGAAACATACTTGCAGTAAAAAGCAAAAAGACAATCCAGGGAGATCTTCAGGCGGAAGAAAGACACAGAAGATCACAGCTGAATAAAGTTGATGCAATTTTACTAAGTGTCTCATTGGAACAGTATATTGTTATACATTTGGAGGTAGATAAGAAGCAGTTAAGAGAAAGGGGGCTTAGAATTGTGAATAGCTGTTTAGTGTTAGAGATTACGAGGCAAGGAGAACTTTCTAGGTGTTTGGCTTCATGTAATAGAGGGATTCACCTCCCTGTCGTAACAGGAAAGAGATTAATCAGCGACTGGCAGAGTTGGGAAAACAAGCAGGTCATATAGTCAGGGCTATCATGTACAAAGCAGAGAACAAGGTAGGACTGGCTGTGAAGAGTTTGCACATTCTCCCCTGTCTGCGTGGGTTTCCTCTAGGTGCTCCGGTTTCCTCCCACAGTCCAAAGATGTTGCAGGTTAGATGGATTCGCCACGCTAAAAAATTGTCCGTAGTGTTCAGGAGTGTGTAGGTTAGGTGCATTTCTCAGCAATAAATGCAGAGTAGTAGGAGAATAGGTTTGGGTGGGTTACTCTTCAGAGCGTCAGTGTGAACTTGTTGGGCCAAATGACCTGTTTCCAGACTGTTGTAATTCTTTTAAAAAAGAAACTGCATTTATTTCAATGCCAGAGACCTCATAGGGAAGGCAGATAAACTCAGAGCATGGTAAGGAACATGGGACTGGGATACGATTGCAATTACAGAGACATGTCTCAACCACGGACAGGACTGGCAGCTTTAGGTTCTAGAATACAAATGCAATAGGAAGAACAGAAAGTGGGGGCGAGAGAGGAGGGGAATGACATTTTTGATAAGGGATAGCATTATGGCTGTATTTAGGGAAGATATTCCTGGGAATATATCCAGGGAAGTTGTTTGGGTGAAACTGAAAAATAAGAAAAGGGATGATCACCTTATTGGGATTGTACTATAGATCCCCTAATAGTCAGCAGGAAATTGAAATCTCCTTACAAAATTGTTTCTCAAATATCTGTTAAGAATAATCGGATGGCTATGGTAAGAGATGTTATCTTTCCAAACATAGACTGGGATTGGTATGGTGTTACGGGTTTAGACAGAGAGGAACTTGTTAAGTGTGTGCAAGAAAATTTTCTGATTCATTTTATGGATGTACCTACCAGGGAAAGGTGCAAAACTTGATTTACTCTTGGGAAATAAGGCAGGGCAAGTGACGGTGATGTCAGTGGGGGGAGTACTTAGGGGCCAGCGACTATAATTCTAGTAATTTTAAAATCGTGATGGAAAAGGATAGACCGGATCTAAAAGTTGAAGCTCTAAATTGGAGAAAGGTCAATTTTGACAGTATTAGGAAAGAACTTTCAAAAGTTGATTGCAGCAGAAGTTGCAGGCAAAGGGACGAATGGAAAATGGGAAGCCTTCAAAAATGAGATACCAAAAGTCCAAAGACAATATATTCCAGTTAAGGTAATTTGGTTAAGAAAAAGAAGAAAACATATGTCAGATGTAGACAGCAGAGATCGAGTGAATCCTTAGAGTATAAAGGCAACAGGAATATACTTAAGAGGGAAATCAGGAGGGCAAAAAGGGGACCGGAAATAGCTTTGGCAAATGGAGTTATGGAGAATCCAAATGTTTTTACAAAGGACAAAACGGTAAACTAGGGAGAGAACAGGAGCACCTCAAAGATCAGCAAGGCAGCCTATGTGTGGAACCAAAGGAGATGGGGGAGATACTAAATGAGTACTTTGCATCAGTGTTTACTGTGGAGAAGGACATGGAAGACATAAAATGTGCAGAAATAGATGCTGATATCTTGAAAAATATCCATAATACAGAGGTGGTGCTGGATGTTGTAAATTGCATATAGGTGGTAAATCCCCAGGACCTGATCAGGTGTATCCTAGAATTCTGCGGGAAGCTAGGGCAGTGATTGTTCGCCTTTTGCTGAGATATGTGTATCATCGATAATCACAGATGAGGTGCCGGAAAACTGGAGGTTGTCTAACATGTTGCCGCTATTTAAGAAAAGTGGTAAGAAAAAGTCAGGGAACTATAAACCGGTGAGCCTGACAATGGTGATGGACAAATTGTTGGAGGGAATCCTGAGGGACAGGATTTACATGTATTTGGAAAGGCAGAGAGTTAAAGGGATAGTCAACATGGCTATCATATTGGAAATCATATCTCTCAAACTTGATTTGAGTTTTTTGACGAAATAAAGAAGAGGATTGATGCTGGCAGAGCAGTGAAAGTGATCTATAGGGACTTCAAAGTTAAAAATTACATAACACCAAGTTATAGTCCAACAGATTTACTTGGAAGCACTAGTTTTCAGAGTGCTGCTCCTTCAGCAGGTGGTTGTCATAGGGACTTCAGTAAGGCATTTGACAAGGTTCCTCATGGTAGACTGGTTAGCAAGGTTAGATTTTATGGAATACAGGGAGAACTAGCTCGAAGGTCAAAGACAAAGGGAGGTGGTGGAAGGTTGCCTTTCAGACTGGAGGCCTGTGACCAGTGGTGTGCCACAAGGATCGGTGCTGGGTCCACTGCTTTTCATCATTTATGTAAATTAGTTGGATGTGAACACAGAAGCTATAGTTAGTAAGTTTGCAGATGACACCAACATTGGAGGTGTAGTGGACAGCGAAGAAGATTACCTCAAAGTGGGCCAATGGCTGAGGAGTGGCACATGGAATTTAATTTAGATAAGTGTGAGGGGCTACATTTTGGACAGGCAAATCAGAGCTAGACTTATACACTTAATGGTAAGGTTTTGGGGAGTGTTGCTAAACAAAGAGACCCTAGAGTACAGGTTCATAGTTCCTTGAAAGTGGAGTTGCAGATAGATAGGATAGTGAAGTATGGTGTACTTTCCTTTTTTGGTCAGAACACTGTTTTGGAGTTAGGAGGTCACGTTGCAGCTGTACAGAACATTGGTTAGGCCACTTTTGGAATATTGTGTGCAATTCTGGTCTCCCTCCATCAGAAAAATGTCATGAAACTTGAAAGGATTCAGAAAAGATTTACAAGCATGTTGCCAGGGTAGACGGTTTGAGCTATACCTGATGCTGTTTTCCCTGCAGTGTCAGAGGTTGAAGGGTGACCTTATAGAAGATTTTACAAAACCATGATGGGCATGATCAGGTAAATAGACAAGGTCTTTTCCCTGAGGTGGGGGAGTCTAGAAGTAGAGAGGGTGTTGGTTTTGGGTGAGAGGGAAAAAATTTAAAAGGGACCCAAGGGGCAACGTTTCCACACAGAGGGTGGTGCATGTATGGAATGAGCTGCCAGAGGAAATGGTGGATGCTGGTAAAATTACAACATTTAAAAGGCATCTGGATGGGAAAATGAATAGGAAGGAAGGGTTTACACAGACATGGGCCAATTGCTGGTAAATGGGACTAGTTTAGATTCGGATAGCTGGTTAGCATGGATGAGTTGGACTGAAGGGTATGTTTCACATCTCTGACTCTATATGGTAGTACTAATAAAGAATATATAAAATGACAAATTAGATACAAACCATTGATAACATACGGCTTAATAACAACTGGCTTCTCATTTATCGAGGCAGTTTCCATTTTATGTTCCTGTAAAACAAATTAAACAGAGGCAACAAAAAATAATTTGTACACTTTGTCATTGTGAATCTGCATTATAAACTAGACAAACTAGTACTTGTAAGCATAAGACTTCAAATTATTGGGAATAAGTTAACAATATTAATATAGGTGAAAGTCACAGCTAATTTGCAGACAAAAACATCCACAAAAAGGAATGACATGAATGATTAGTTACTTGTTTTGGATAATGTTTGCTCATGTAAAACTTTTGGATCGGTCAAAGGAATTCTCAGGTTTCTTGAACTGTCACCTGAACTGGAGGTGGAGGCCTGATTTGAAGTCTTACTGGCAGATCAACATTTCTTACAAACAAGCAATTCCTTGACAACAGGAAAAGCAGACTGAAGTTTTACTTCAGTACTTGCAATCAATCCAGAGGCAGGTGCGTTTGCAATTAAACCAAGTCAACATTAACAGTGGATCACATTTAAAAATTCAAAAAGCAAGTCGGTCTAGCTGCACCTAGAATGACATTTCCTCAGAACTACATTAAAGACAAGATCTTTAATAAGACTTATTGATAAATTTTCAGCACTCATAACATGTACAAGCCCGTTAAAGCCACAGTCCAGCTTCAGACAGCCAATATGCCACACCGATTTGGAGAAAGGTTATAACCTAAGGGATTGATAAAGGAAGAGAACAAATCTTCCATGTGCACGGATATGAACTAGCTTGGGGAATTTAAAAAAAATGTTTAATTATCCATGAATCTGTTTACTTGGGATGGAATATCATTAGAAGCAGTTATTTTTTAAAAAATAAAGTGACTCATGAATCAACCAACAATCACTGATGCCCATGGAAAGTAGTATATTTACATTACCTTTAAGTAAAGCTGGTATAACGGTCCTCATGAAGCAGAGAAACTGGTTAAAGAAAGTGTTCTCATTTTGCAATACATTCAACAACATGGCCGAGTTGTTGGGAGTACAAATGAGAGAAACTAGCTTAATCATCTACCTATCATCTTTTAGGAGAAACCAAAGCTAGACCTTTCCCCTCAAAATGTTGAGAGGATAGCTTCAAAAAAAAGAAAAAAAAACTGAAGGTCGGGCCTATCACTGTTTAATGTCAGATCTACATTTCCCTAGCTGATTTCATACCAACATCATAAATTTATTCAACATAAAAATGTTCACAGCAGAAAGGCCCAGATCCCCAGCGAACTGCTGCCTCTTTACCTGCATTACAGCCATTTCACTGGGTTACCAAGGAAAAATAGTATTTAGCTTGAGGAAAGTGTAGTAACTGACCTTAAGTACTTCCATTACATCTTCAACAAACAGCTATCAAAGCCTGGACTAGGCTGATCTTCAACCTTTTACTGACCCTTTAAAACAGGTATCTCACAATCTCCTCTAGTTTTGCAGCGGTATTCCCATTTTATACCCAGCCTTCATGCAATGGAAATTGTAAATCACCATTGTCCCAGAGGACCAAAATTAGTTTCTTTAGAGAGAAGATAACTGTTGGTGAGTTTAGCCTCAGTCACCGTGCCTCTGACAAGGGAAGAGATCGAGTAGGTAAAGCCTATTCGTGACATCAGACAGAACAAAAATTAATCCTGTATTGTTGGTGTCACTCTGCATTGTGAATCAGCCAATCCCCTAAGTGTCAGGCATTCAAAAATTAGCAACATAAGCATGAGACTGTAGCTCAGAAGATTTTCTTCATCTTAGGGACAAGTAATAAATCACTATGTAGATTACGCAGTCAGGTCATCATGAAGTGATGTCCACATTTTATGATTACTACAAAGATTTCAGGAGTATTTCAGTGAATAAGTAAGTCAGAGAAGATAGCAAGAGCTTGTTTACATGTATAAAAAGGTACAGAGACAGGCCAAAGTAGACACAGGGCTCTTACAGAATGAGTCTGAGGAAACAATAATGGGAGAACCAGGAAATGGTAGAAGACTTAAATTAACATTGCATCAATCTTCACAGTAGAAGATGCTAACAGCACTCCAAAATTATGAAATAATCAAGGGGTAAAAAGGGGGAAGAAAAATAAATACAATAACTATCACCAGAGCAAAGGTACAATGAAAACTAAATCAGGCTAAAGATCAATATGTCCTCCGAGCATCGTCGGATATTCAAAAGAAGTAGTTACTGAGATACTGTATCACTGGCAGTAGTCTTCCAAAAACCTTACATTCTGGAAAAGTCCCAGAGGATTGGAAAACTGCTAATGCAATACCTTTTCAGAGTAACCTCATTTGGATAATCAAGGTTCCTCTGCATTTATAAAGAGAAAGGGTTTAAAAAATTACTTTTATAATCAATTAGATTTGAGCCCTCACTGATTTTACATTATTTTAATTTTATTCTTTTGTCAATTTGGGTTTGGAGCTGTGAACTGTAAGCTGCCAGGTAAAAACAACTTCTTGACTGTGTCTAATAGCTTGTGTTAAGAGGAAAACAGACCACAGAAGCTAATTTCAGATTAATTTCTGATCAAAAGGTTCTGCTGATACTTGGTCACTGGGGAAGAATTTTGATAGTGGATAAGAGTGTTAAAGGCTGGGAATACTTACGATACTCTCAGATAAATTATTCTCTTAGAAGAATTTAGAATTTAGTTACCTTTCATAATCAGAACTCATGTAGAAGACCAAAAGAGTAGCTGCAAATGTGTTGCTGGTCAAAGCACAGCAGGTTAGGCAGCATCTCAGGAATAGAGAATTCGACGTTTCGAGCATAAGCCCTAGCAACAAGACAAGCAGGTATAATGGCTGAAGATTACGAACTGATTCATGAAATTTTTTTCTGACATCCCCCACAAATTTGATAAGAATAAAAAGTGGGAGAAAGTGAAGGAAAGGCAGGTAGCCAGGGTAGATAACGAACAGAGAGAATGCCCAAGATCTCCTTTTCAAATTAATAAGGAAATTGCTGAGGTGGAGGCGATATTCAGAAGCTTAAATATTTTTATTGTAATAAGTTGAGCCATGTCTATTCAGAATTTTGGAAATTGTGAAGAGGGACTTAAAGAAGTTAGTAAAATGAGAAGGGTCAAGGGAACACGAGAAGGGAACACCACAGACCAGGCTGTAGCTCAAACTATAAATGAAAAGACCAGAGGTGAATTCAGTTATTCATAAAGAAACGTGCAAGGTAGATAAGAGGTATGGAGGATTTTTGTTGAAAGAAAAGGCGACTCCTTTTTCTTCGGGTGTGGGAGCTAAACCTATAACCATACTAAGAGATACAGGGGCAACACAATTAATTTTATTAGAGAAAGACATGGTTTTCCCTTCACATAGTTCAATGGGGACTAAGTTAAAGAGATTGGTGGAAAATATATTCCAGTTCCATTATATAAAATTTCAACTGGAATGTAATTTGTTATCTGGAGAAGCAGTTCTTGGAGTAGTAAAAGAATTCCTTCTGGGTAATGATTTGGCAGGACTATGGGTAGTAGCTCCATTCATAATTACAGAATGTCCAAACGAGGTACAAGAACCAGAACAATTACAGGAACAGGTTCCTGATATCTTTCCTTCACGTGTAGTAACCAGGGCAATGGTTAAAGAAAATCTGTGAAAAAGGGTTGATGTGACACCACAAGCAAATAAAAGGATAGCTGAAACCTTCATAAAAAGTGAAGATAAACCAGATGGAGTGTTTGTGCTGTAATTAGAGACATCATACCAAAAAACAGATCCTCAATTATATAATTAACAGTCAGGCTCGACTAAGGTAGAAGCTGAAGAGGTTCCTGTCTTAAGGATGAAGTGCTAATGAAGAAGTGGAGCTGCACTCACAGATGAGGAATGGTTGATTGTGCATCAGACAGTGGTACCACCTAGCTATTGTAGAGAAAATAAGAATGTACAGTTGTGTCAAGTACTGAATGTTGTAGAGGCGGATGTAAAGCAAGATTGTCAGCCAAGGAGAAAAAGGCAATTTATGAACTTCCTACTAATAGATTACCAAGTTTGGAAACATTAGAGAATTTAATCACTGTATTTTCATATCTGGAGAAAGACAGAGCGACATAGTGATGTTGCTCAGAAAATATAATTATGTGTGCTAAAAATATACCTGGGTGTACCACATTTACTGAACTTAACATTAATGGAGATATTTCATACACAATAAAACAAAACCCATATCGGTTAAAGACAGAAAAATCCAAAAAAAAATTACAGAGGAAACTAATACAAGTTGGAGAATCAATTGATTGAACCAAGCCAGACTAGTTGAAGTTCTCCTGTAACACTGATTTCTAAACCAGAAGGTTCAATGACATTATATGTAGACTGCAAGAAAGTGAGTGCAGTCACAAAGATGGTTTCATACCCTATTCGCAGACTAGAAGGTTGCATTGATAGGGTTTGTATTCCACCATCCTTATGTAAAATTGACTTGTTAAAAAGGATAATGGTAAGTACTGTTGGAGACAGCTAATAAAAAGACCGCATTTGTCACACCTAGGGATTGCACAATGTCAGATTATGCCATTTGTATTTAAGAACGCCCCAGCCAGATTTCAAAAAGTATGGAAGCTTGTTGTGGATGAAGTACTTCATTTTGCCGTTTACTTGGATGATATCAGAGTATATAATACCACATGGAAGGAACATATTTACAGTTAGCAGGGACGGTGTTAAATCTAGCAAAAAGTGAATTTGTAAAAGCCAAGGTGACATACTTAAGACATGTTGTAGGTCAAAGGCAGGTGTCACCCAAAACAGCAAAAATAAAATCTTTAATTGATTTTCCCACCGCTAAAATAAAAGTGAAGATTATAAGGTTCTTGGGAATGTGCAGATTTTATCAAAATCCACACTGAATTTTAGTACAATAGCTAAACCTTTTTATTTGCTTTAAAAACAAATGTAAGATCTTATGGTCTACAGAACACCAGAAAGTTTTGAAAAGCTAAAACCAATTTAAAGAGTGAACCTGTGTTAACTGCACCTGACTCTGACAAATAATTTAATTTTAGCAGCAGATGCTAGCCATTTAGGAATGAAGCATTTCTCTTCCAGGATAACAAGATTGGAATGGAGAAGCCCACAGATTATTTTTCAAAAAAAGTTGAACCAGTTTTGGAGGTGGCATTCCAAAGGAAGCACTGGCTGTGAGAATAGCTCTTCAATACTGATGTTTACGTTCTACATGGCAACTTCGAAACTGTGGTGTTTATAATTGACTTTTATTGATAAATTTAAAAATTAAAAAGTGCAAGACTCCAGGATGGTTCAGCTGGAGTTCATATATGCAGCCTTTTAATATACAATCTATATGTATTTCCAGGAAAGAAAATACAACTGCTGATGCCATATCCTGAATAAAAACTATTGTAAATTTGAGAGTTTGATGAAGGAAGTTGAATAACAATTAAGATTCTGATGGGAGGAAGACTGAAAGTTGAGAGTTGTGTGTTTTGTTTGATATTTAAATGTTATTGACCTTTAGGGTGTAGGTTTGCTCACTGAGCTGTAGGTTTGATATCCAGACATTTCATTACCTGGCTAGGTAACATCATCAGCGGTGACCTCCAAGTGAAGCGAAGCTGTTGTCTCCTGCTTTCTATTTCTATGTTTGTCCTGGATGGGGTTCCTGGGGTTTGTGGTGATGTCATTTCCTGTTCGTTTTCTGAGGGGTTGATAGATGGTATCTAGATCTATGTGTTTTTTTGGCGTTGCGGTTGGAGTGCAAGGCCTCTAGGAATTCTCTGGCATGTCTTTGCTTAGCCTGTCCCAGGATAGATGTGTTGTCCCAGTCGAAATGGTGTTTTTTTTCATCCGTGTGTAGTATTATTGACCTTGTCATGGAATTCCTTTATGTTCCAAAATATAAATGCATGGATTGAGTGTGGAGGCATGTTTGAGTCCTCGTTGATTTTTCATTTATTTTGTTTTATTCTTTTATCAATTTTGGTTTGGAGCTGAGAACTGAGGATTGTTGGTAACAGCTTGTGTTAAAAAGAAAGTAGGCTAAACAAGCTTTTGTTTATTTGAGAGGCCAGGCTTGCAAATTATCAGAAATCAATCTGAAAATAAAAGGTTCTGCAGACACCATTGCCAGGGAACAACATTATGTTCAAACAGATAGCAGAGTGTGGCTAGTAATGAGGTCAGTACATTTGGTTCCAGCAAGTCTGGAAAAGATTTTACTGTCAGAGATGGTAGATGTTCAATGCAAGGTTTGTGAAGGTTTGTTCAATGTTAATGAGGACCTCTTGGAGGAGTCTGTCAGCCTGTCAGGGAGTGGTCAGAGTTTGAATTGGGCTTTGGACTTCTGGGCTTTGTAATTTCAGGGAAAATAAATCTTGCTGTTGATGCTACGGCAATGAGATTCGATAGCTCCCTGCTTAAATTCTCATTAGTAGCTTTTGGAAGCAAAGAGAGTAGAAAATTAAGTTTCAAGTACTGTATTGTATTTATTTGAATAAACTGTGAAAGGTGACCCTGATCTACACCTTCAGAAAAATAAACAATAAACCATCATCAGCACTTATGGAACAATGCATAGTGAAAACTATTTAAGTAATCTTGGCAGTCTTGTTATTTTCTTTTATTTTATCCCGTAACTGTTATTGTTTGACTGTCCATTTTCAGCACCATTCACACAAAAGATAAAAGGTTTTTGGACTTTAGCTTAGACAAATTAGATTACTTTGTTGTTTAATTTTACTAAAGTTACTACATTGTTAATAAATTGCTAAGTCTTTTGTTTAATACAAACCAGTGTTTGGAATTGTTTATTTGCAAAGTATCAAATAGGTATTTAAATAAGCCTGATTAGGAATCGGGCGACATCAATTCTGAGGGTATGTGAAAGTTCTAATTTTACCGTGTTACAAATATAGAGGTAGAAAAACTGGTGTGGTTTAGCTGTCTGTCTCCATGTCATAATGAAAAGATGTAATAGCAGAGCATTTAGAAATACGTTGTATTATCAAGCAGTGTCAGAATGCCTTCACAAAAAAGAAATCACGTTTGACGAATTAAAAGTTCTTTGCAATGGTAATAAGCAAGATAGATATAGGACAGTCAGTGAATATAATAAATTTGGATTTCCAGAAGGTATTTGATGAAGTTTCACCTTAGGTTACTTAATTAGATAAGAGCCCCTGGTATTAGAGGTAGTATATTAGCATGGATAGAGGACTGTCTAACGAATAACCGACAGAGTTGGCATGAGGTGCATTTTCAGCGGTAATCCCTCTGGCAACTTGTAACTAGCAAAGTAGCCACACTTATTTACAATATATATTAATGACTTGGATAAAGAAAGGTGAAAGTGTTATTGCCAAGTTTGCAGATAACACAGAAATAGGCAAGAAGGCAAGTGCCAAAGATGACAAGAGTCTGCAGAGGGATAGACACTATATTCACTGTATTTTCATAAATATATGTAATAATAAATTGCTATTTAGACAGGTTAAGCAATGGAGGTAGATATTTAGCAGAGCAGATATGATAGCCTGAATGGCCAAATTTTGTTATATTATTTCATGGTCTTATTGTCCTTAGTTTTTAAGCAAAATCACAGTTGTACACACCTTGTTCTTCTTAATGGGAATGGCACGGTTTGGGTCGGATGCTATACCCATGTCAGCCATATTCTGAGCAACTGTTCTCTTGTTGTCCCATGCTTTTCTTATCAGTGCACTTAAAAAGAAAACTTGAATTAAACACATTTTTCAGTTATTAAACAAATACATTTGTATAACTTGTCACAACAAAAATGCTATCTAGGGCATTCCAACAATAATTTTGTGACTATTGCAAATTAACATCACAACAGGGTAATCTACAATATTTCTAAGAGTAAACAATATTTCATTAATCTTGGCAGGAAAGTACAGCACCAGAAAGTACAGACGTTTATATGGCCAGTTACAGGAGCAAATTAACTTCATGCTCAACTATCTAATCATTTCTTTCCTTACAATATCTGCCCCACAACATCTGTCTTTAACTGAGCTATACAAGATGCTCAAGGTGATTGACAAAGTAGGTGTGGAGATGATGCTATCTGTTGTGGGACAATCTAGAATGACAGGCCAGCTTTAGAATAAGGGCTGGTAAATTTAAAATATGGAATTCACTATTCCAGAGTATGGTGTTTTCTGGGACATGAGTAAACTTATGGAGGAGAAAGACAATTTTAATTAGTAATGGGTTGAACGATCATGGAAAGCAGGTGGGAAAGTGAGGTACAGGCTGAAATTAGATTATCCATGATCATTTTGAATAGTGGAGTAGGCTTGAGGAACTAAATTGCCTACTCTAGCTCCTTATGTTTTTAAGGGTCCCAGTTAGCTAGGCTGCTGGCATGTTAAAGTAAAATTAACAGGAACATCAAAGTGTTCAATTTCTGTTCTGGGTAAAGTTGATTTGTGGCCTATTTCCTCACCCTGCCTGTACTAAAAAAACTAAACATTTAGCTATGATTCAGGAAATAACCTGCCTCCATGCACAGTACTTGGGAAAAAGAATATCTGCCAATATTACATCTCCTGCTTATCAGTTCCACCTTTTATATCAGGTAGTTAAATCTAAATGCATCTTCTCTCTTCTGAGCTTCAGTTTAAAATCTGTGCCAATTTCAAATACACAGTATCATCCAATTTTCTGTTCCTAAGGAATCTTGATTAAAACTTGATCTAATTATTTCAACCAAAATAAACAACTCCGCACATGCAACCCAGGTTCATAATTTAACATCTCAATTCAATTTAGCTCCCCAACTCACTTTGTCTCTGCTGCTTGGATATTTTTGTAGTGAGGCAAGATTTGAGCAAATAATTTAGACTGGCACTTAAATGTGGTTTTGAAAGAGAGCTACACTCACTGGAGGGTATTTTTTTAAAAAAACATCCAATTTGCAGAGTGCATACAGTAACACCACTCAGTTAGAATACAAATGACTGGAACATACAATATTCATCTGTCACATAGACAGTATTTTATTTACTCATAGCATAATTATTCCCTTTATTTGAAAATTACTGCATTTACTATGAAGTAATCATCCTACTTTGTCCATGATTCTGTAATGCTAAAATAGTCATAGAGATGCACACCATGGAAACAGATCCTTCGGTCCAACCCGTCCATTCTGACCAGATATCCCAACCCAATCTAGTCCCACAAGCCAGCACCTGGCCCATATCCCTCCAAACCCTTCCTATTCATATACCCATCCAAATGCTTCTTAAATGTTGCAATTGTACCAGCCTCCACCACATCCTCTGGCAGCTCATTCCATACATGTACCACCCTCTGCGTGAAAAAGTTGCCCCTTAGATCTCTTTTATATCTTTGCCCTCTCACCATAAACCTATGCCCTCTAGTTCTGGACTCCCCAACCCCAGGGAAAAGACTTTGCCTATTTACCCTATCCATGCCCCTCAATCTTGTAAACCTCTATAAGGTCACCCCTCAGCCTCTGATGCTCCAAGTAAAACAGCCCAGCCTGTTCACCCTCTCCCTGTAGCTCAGATCCTCCAACCCTGGCAACATCCTTGTAAATCTTTTCTGAATCCTTTCAAGTTTCACAACATCTTTCCGATAGGAAGGGGACTGGAATTGCACATAATATTCCAACAGTGGCCTAACCAATGTCCTGTACAGCCGCAACATGACCTCCCAACTCCTGTACTCAATACTCTGACCAATAAAGGATAGCATACCAAACGCCTTCTTGACTATCCTACCTACCTGCGACTCCACTTTCAAGGAGCTATGAACCTGTACTCCAAGATCTCTTTTTTTCAGCAACACTCCCTAGGACCTTATCATTAAGTGTATAAGTCCTGATCTTTTTGCTGCAGGTCCTGCCACAAGTACTGTCTAACCTCTAATTGGCTCACAGTGGTTAAACATATATTGTCCAAAAAAAAACGAAACTAAATGGTCAGCTAATCTATTTTAGATATCAAAGTTTGTGAGAAGATTTGTAGCTCGGGTGCTCATTGTTGTGGTTCCGTTGTTCTGGTTGTCAGTTCCAACTGTCTGTTGCAGATACCAACACCTACCAAAAGAGGGAGTTTGACCCCACCCCACAGCTCACGAATAGGATAAACAACACACTGAGGAACCTACAAAAAAAAACACGGACAGATAACCAGGTTTGACCTACAAAGAATGAAACCTGAAAGCAACAATACCCCCAGATTCTTTGGACTACCTAAAGTGCACAAACCAGACATCCCACTCAGACCCATAGTATCACTACCAGGGACACCATCACACAAACTGGCTAAAAGAACTATAGCAGAAACTGAAACACCTGATCAGCAGATCCAGACACTCTATACAATCAACACAGGAATTCTTGGACATCATCAGAAATATACACATAGACAAGGAAGAAATCATGGTCTCATTCGATGTAACGGCACTGTTCACCTCTATCGACAAAACCTTAGCCAGGGAAACAATTGCCAACCTGCTGGACATACAGAACAGACAACAGGACGTTGAACCTATCAACAAAGACTGCATACTCAAACTACTGGACCTGTGCCTCACAACACACTTCACATTTAACAACCAAATATATGAACAAATCAACGGCACACCCATGGGCTCACCCATCTCTGGACTCATTGCAGAAGCGGTAATGCAAAGATTAGAACAAACAGTCTTACCGCAAACTCAACCCAAACTCTGGGTCAGATATGTGGATGACACCTTTGTAATCATTAAAAACACAGAAATAGAGAACACACACCGGGTCATCAACGCCACTCACAGGAATCCAATTCACTAGAGAGGAAGAAAAGGACAACCAACTCCCATTCCTAGACGTGATGGTACAGAGAACACCTAACGGAGAATTCACCACAAAGGTATACAGGAAAGCCACACACAGACCAAGTCCTGAACTACGAAAGCAACCACCCCAACACACACAAAAAATGTTGCATCAAGACACTATTCAAAAGGGCCACAACACACTGCAGTACACCAGAACTGCAAAAAGAGGAAGAAGAACACCTATACAATGTATTCACCAAAAACGGATACCCACGCAATTTCATCAACAGATGCCTAAGGGAAAGACAACGGAACGAGGACATGCCGCAACCCAAAGAACTAGCCACACTACCATACATTAAAAGCATTTCCGAACGGATAGCCAGACTACTGCGACCACTAGGACTCATAACAGCACACAAACCAACAGCCACTCTCAGACAACAACTCATCAGAACGAAGGACCCGATACCCAGCATGAGCAAAACCAATGTAGCGTACAAACTCCCATGCAAGGACTGCACAAAACACTACATAGGACAAACAGGAAGACAGCTAATGATCCGCATCCATGAACACCAACTAGCCACGAAACAACGCAACCAGCTATCCTTAGTAGCCACACGCACAGATGACAAGCAACATGAATTCAACTGGGACAATACTACTATTATAGGACAAGCCAAACAGAGAACAGCCAGGGAATTCCTAGAGGCATGGCACTCATCCACAGATTCAATCAATAAGCACATCGACCTGGACCCAATATACCGACCAATGCAGCAGACAGCTGGAACTGACAACCGGAAGCGGCAGATTCAAACCACTATAAACGCCGGAGGAAACAACACAGAAGGCTTCACATGAGGATCCCAAGCACGGAGGATGTCACCTAGATAGGGGATGAAACGTCTGCAACACAAATTCCCAGCTCGGCGAATAGAACCACAACATTTTAGATATCATTTACAGAACATTTGTTTATGGCTGACATGAACTCCTGTAACAGTGTTTACATGTCCTGCATTCCTTTTACCCAACCCCATAGTGTACATATCCCTTTAGTCCCTTTATTAAATGCTCAATGCCTTCTCAATAATGGTTAGGATACGAGAGATTCACCTGGTTCATTAAAGTCGTTGAGGAATGTAAATTTGTACATAACAAGTCTAGGCTTCTTTTGACTCCAGACCCACAGCACTGTGGATACCTCTTAACTACATTCTGGGCAATCAGGTACGGACAATAAAGGGTTGTCTAGGCAGCAACGCGTCCAGGCCATGAACAAGTTTAGATCAGGAGCTGTATGAGCAGAAGTAGACCATTTGGCCGATCGTATCTACTCCGCCCTTCCCTAAGATCCTGGCTGTTCTGATAATCCTCAACTCCACTGCCATGACTTTCCCCCGAAATTCTCGATTTTCTTGCTGATTAAAAATCCGTCTCTCACTCACTGGAAAATCCCCTACTCTTCTGTACCACCTGATTCAAACATGGCACCTCCAGCAACGTGACACCAGTTCATTGAGAGAAACAGGCGGCTACTCAACACACAAAAGAGAAAAAAAAACAAAAAAAAGGTAAAAGCTCAATAAAATGAAACCAACGCCCGGTGGTAATTTTTCATAAACTATCACCATCCATTTTAGAATCAGAGCGATTGAAGGGTTTCTGCGGGAGGAGAAGCCCGAGCCCCGGCCTCTCCTACACTCACCACTCGATCCGCGGAGCCGCTTTCTTCTGCATCCTTCGTTTGAGTCTTTTCCGATTGATATTATAATTGAACTTCTTCCTCCTGTTTTTCCCTTTTGCGTTCGGCATCTTTCAAAAGCGATCCACACTAACCCAGCAACACGCGTCTCACACGCCACCTGAACCCTGACCCTTGTCCTCTGACCCTGTCCACGTCCTGAATACCGCTTTATCAAAATGAGAAACTATTTCTGTTAGTAATTTGATCATTACTCTTCGATGCTATTTTTGATAAAATAATTTAGTGATAAGACGGTATGAAGACATAACAAACCTCACTTTTTGAAATGTTTGATTATCGGTTAATTTTAACTGTCAATCACAGGCTGAGACCCCGCCCTTTAATACCCTTGGTGGGTATTACCTGTCAATCACAGGTAAGGGTTCCAACTGCTAATAGCTAATCGCGGGCCGAGGCTCCGCCCTTTAATGCGGTTGGTGTGTACTAACCGTCAATCACAGGCTGAGGCCAGCCCTTTGGAAGGTTCCGTTCGCTAACTGTCAATCACATATGGAGCCCACCTCCGTTTAGAGTGACGATGTTGGCGTATGCTAATCGTCAGACGGGGGCCCGGACGCCATTGTGTTTCCGGTCATATGACCTTATTCCCGGCTGTGAGAAAGGATCTCGGGATGAAGTCGTTTGCTGCAGCCTCGGTGCTCGATTTAACGAAGCCTCCGGATATTGAGGGTTTTACCCCATTATCCAAACCCAAGGAGGAAGGTTTTCAAGAGAAGTTCATCAGGAAAACGAAAGAAAACCCGTTCGTTCCAATCGGTGAGTAAAGCGTCCGTTAGAGCATGGAGTCGAGCTGAAAGTGATTGAATCAAGATTCATTTAGAATGGAATTCATCTTGGATCCCTTTTAAACTACACTTGATGGGACATATAAAACTGAAATTGTTTGCTTAAGTACTGCTCATTATGTGTAGTGTTTAAATTTCTATGTCCCTCATACCATTCAATTTGTAAACACAAGTTAACTTTGGAACCTTTTAAAATATGCGAGTGTCTTTTACTGTATACTGATCGCAGAAAATGGGGGAGATATTAAATGAATATTTTTGCATCAGTACTTACTGTGGAAAAGGATATGGAAGATATAGCCTGCAGGGAAATAGATGGTGTCCAGATTACAGAGGAGAAAGTGCTGAATGTCTTGAAATGCGTAAAGGTGGATAAATCCCCAGGACCTGATCAGGTGTACCTGAGAACTCTGTGGGAAGCTAGAGAAGTGATTTCTGGGCCTCTTGCTGAGATATTTGTATCATCGATAGTCAAGGTGAGGTGCTGGAAGACTGGAGGTTGGCAAACATGGCGCCACTGTTTAAAAAGGGTGGTAACGACAAGCCAGGGAACTATAGACCAATGAGCCTGACCTCCGGTGATGGGAAAGTTGTTGGAGGGAATCCTGAGGGACATGAGCCTGACCTCCGGTGATGGGAAAGTTGTTGGAGGGAATCCTGAGGGACAGGACGTACACATATTTGGAAAGGTTGGGACTGATTAGGAATCGTCAACATGGCTTTGTGCGTGAGAAAACATGCCTCACAAACTTGATTGTTACATTTTTTAAAAAACTCAGAGGACTGATGAGGGCAGAGCGGTAGATGTGATCTATATGGACTTCAGTAAGGCATTCAACAATGTTTCCCATGGGAGACTGATTGATTGATTGATTCGCAAGGTTAGATCTCATGGAATATAGAGAGAACCAGCCATTTGGATACAGAACTGGCTCAAAGGTAGAAGACAGAGGGTCATGATGGAGAGTTGTATTTCAGACTGGAGGCCTGTGACCAGTGGAGTGCCACAAGGATTGGTGCTGGGTCCTGTACTTTGTGTCATCAACATAAATGATTTGGATGTGAGCATAAGAGGTATAGTTAGTAAGTTTGCCAATGACACCAAAATTGGAGGTGCAGTGGACAGCAAAGAGGGTTACCTCAGATTACAACAGGATCTCGACCAGATGGGCCAATGGGCTGAGAAGTGGCAGATGGAGCTTAATTGTGATAAATGTGAGGTGTTACATTTTGGGAAAGTAAATCTTAGCAGGACTTATACACTTAATGGTAAGGGCCTAGGGAATGTTGCTGAACAAAGACATCTTGGAGTGCAGGTTCATAGCTCCATGAAAGTGGAGTCGCAGGTAGATAGGATAGTGAAGAAGGTATTTGGTATGATTTCCTTTATTGTTCAGAGTATTGAGTACAGGAGTTGGGAGGTCATGTTGCGGCTGTATAGGACATTGGCTAGGCCACTGTTGGAATATTGTGTGCAATTCCGGTCTCTTTCCTATTGGAAAGATGTTGTGAAACTTGAAAGGGTTCAGAAAAAATTTACAAGGATGTTGCCAGGGTTGGAGGATTTGAGCTATGGGGAGAGGCTGAACAGGCTGGGGCTGTTTTCCCTGGAGCGTCGGAGGCTGAGGGGTGACCTTATAGAGATTTACAAAATTGAGGGGCATGGATAACGTAAATAGACAAAGTCTTTTCCCTGGGCCGGGGAGTCCAGAACTAGAGCACATAGGTTTAGGGTGAGGGGGTAGACATAAAAGAGACCTAAGGGGCAACTGTTTCATACAGAGGGTGGTACAGGTATGGAATGAGCTGCCAGAGGATGTAATGGAGGCTGGTACAATTGAAACATTTAAAAGGCATTTGGATGGGTATATGAATAGGATGGGTTTGGAGGGATATGGGCCAAGTGCTGTCAGGTAGGACTAGATTGGGTTGGGATATCTGGTCAGCATGGACGGGTTGGACCGAAGGGTATGTTTCCATGCTGTAGGTCTCTATGACTCTATACTGTAAATCTTTTCATTGTGATAAAAAGATTACAAAGGTCATTCATGCAGGTACTGCTACAAGGAATAAAATTATTATGTAAATTGAAACAAGATTTTGCGGATGCTAGAGAGCTGTAATAAAACCAAAAATGTTGTAGAAACTCAGCATGTTTGGCAACACCTATAAACAGAAACATTTAACATTGAGTTATATGACTCTTTGGAACTTCTAAATAAGAGTCTTATTGCACTTGAAACATTCTGTTTATCTCATCACATATGCTACCAGACTTGCAGAATTTCTTCAGTTTAATAAATCAAAGAATTGCAGTTGCTAAACATCTGGAACAAAAACAAATTACTGTAGAATCTCAGTAGATCTGACAGCATCAGTGAGAAAGAAGTTTGTTATTGTCATTTTAGCTATGTGACTGATATTACTGATTTGAGGTTTTGACTTATATCACATTGGTTAGCTTAATCAGAATGGTCTCAAATACAGTATTGCCACTTATCCAGATACTACTAAAGTTATTTTGTGATGGTTTTCAGTTTTGTTGAGCAATAAAGAAAATAGTAACATGTGAACGATACTTGTAGAGGTCAAATTCAGATTTTGGTGTCTTATTACTGCACAATGCCAATCTTATAAAGCCTCTAGAACAACGCAGATTCATTACATCTTAAGACAGATTGTTCAGTGTGTTATGTCTAATCTTGGACTCCTTACAACCAATTAGCTAGTCCCACTCCACTACATCCTCCAGTTTTATTTTCAGATGATAATATTTTCCCTTTGAAATCATGGTTGAATCTGTTACAACCAGATTGTCAAGAAGTCATCTGGATCCTAACTACTTTTTTTTGTGTGTCACATCTAGTTCTTTTGTCAGTCACCTTAAGTTGGTGTTCTTAATTCCTCTGAAGGTCTCCCTGCTATAGAAAGGATGTTGTAAATCTCTTCCAAGTTTCACAAGAATGTTGCCAGGGTTGGAGGGTTTGAGCTGTAGGGAGAGGCTGAATAGACTGGGGCTATTGTTTCTGGATTATTGAAGACTGAGCGATGACCTTTTAGAGGTTTATAAGATCATGAGGGGCATGAATAGGGTGAATAGCCATGGTCTTTTTCCCCAGGGTAGTGGAGTCCAAAACTAGAGGGTGTAGTTTTAAGCTGGGAGGGAAAAGATTTAAAAAGGACCTAAGGGGGAACTTTTTCACACAGAAGGTAGTGTTTGTATGGAATGAGCTGAGGAAGTCAGTCAAAGAGGTCCAACACGGAAACAGACCCTTTGGTCCAACGCGACCATACTGACCAGATATCCTAAATTAATCTAGTCCCATTTGCCAGCACTTGGCCCATATCCTTCTCAACCCTTCCTATTCATTTACGCATCCAGATTCCTTTTAAATGTTGTAATTTTACCAGACTCCTCCACTTCCTCTTGCAACTCCTTTCCATACAGGCACCACCCTCTGTGAAGAAGTTGCTCCTTGGGTCCCTTTTAAACTTTTCATCCCTTACGCTAAACCTATGCCCTCTAGACTTGGATTCTCCCACTCCCAGGAGGGGAAAAAAAATCTTTTACCTTATGCATGCTCCTCATGATTTCCTATAAGATCACCATTTAGTCTCTGCTCCAGGAATAACAGCCCTAGCCTCTATCTAAAGCTCAAATCCTCCAACCCTGGCAACATCTTATTAAATCTTTTCTGAATCATTGCAAGTTTCACAACATCCTTCTCATAGAGAGACCAGATTTGCACACACCTATGTTCCAAAAGTGACCTCACCAAAGTGGTGAAGGCTGTTACAATTACAATATTTAAAAGGCATCTGGATGGGTATATGAATAGGAAAAGTTTAGAAGGATTATGGGCAAAATGCTGGCAAATTGGACTAGATTAATTTTGGATATCTGGTCAGCAGGGATGAATTGGACCAGAGTCTGCTTCCATGCTGTACAGCTCTGACTCTATAAAACAGTTTCTTACTAATCCATTTAAAAAAAAACAGATAGAGATAAGGTTACATGGGTTGTAATTTTCCAAAATTCTTTGGCTTCTGGAGAAAGTATCAGAATATTGACAGTTTTCCAATGTGATATGCCTATTCAAAAAGGGAGGAGGCAAAAACTGGTAACTATCAGCCATTTAGCCTACCATCATGGTGGCTCAGTGGCTAGCACTGCTGTCTCGCAGCGCCGCCAGGGATCCGGGTTCGAATCCTGCCTCGGGCGGACTGTCTGTGTGGAGTTTGCACATTCTCCCAGTATCTGTGTGGATTTCCTCTGGGTGCTCTGGTTTCCTACCACAATCCGAAGATGTGCAGGTCAAGTGAGTTGGTTATGATAAATTATCCATAATGTTAGTCAGAGGTAAGTATAGGTAAGGTATATGGGTCAGTGTGGACTTGTTGGGCTGAATGGCCTGTTTGCATACTGTAGGGAATCTAATAATAATTGATTCCAACATTTTTCCAACAAAATTAAGTTTTTGCAGTACATTTGGAAAATTATAATCCAAATAAGCAGAGTCAGCGTGGCTTCACGAAAAGGAAATCATGTCTGACTAATTTGTCAGTTTGTTTTTTTTTTAAGTCTCAATCAGAGCGGATCGAAGGGAACCAATGAATGTGTTGTACTGAGTTCCAAAAGGCATTTGACAGAGTACCACCCGAAAGGTCAATTCATTAGAGCCCACAGAGTTGGGCATTGGCACAGATTTGAGAATTAGCTCATGGACAGGATGAGATTAGAGGTTCTCTAATCTAATGGATGGAGATTAGAGGTTCTTTTTCACGTTGGCAATCTGTAACCAGTGGGGTTCCCAAAGGATCAGTTTTGAGTGTGCACCTGTTCAGAGATATTGGTGATTGGTTAAGTAAGTGGGCAACAAGTAGACAAGTACCACATAATGTGGGGAAATGTGAAGTTGTTCACTTTGGAAAGGATAACAAAAGAAAAATATTAAATAAAAATTGCAAAAAGCTGCAACACAAAGCGATTCTGGTACTTTAGCACACAGCTGCAGCAGGTTACATGCACGTTTTCTGAAGGCAAATGGAATTGACCCCTATTTCAAGGGGATTAGAGTAGTGAAGTCTTCCTGCACAAATGCTGATGAGACCACGTCTGGAGTACTGAAATTAGTTTTGGTCCCCTTTTAAGGAAAAATATCAATTCATTGGAGGGAGTTCAGAGACTGGGATCATCCTAATGAATACTGTTATAAAGAGACTGTCTTACGAGCAAAGGGTGAACAGTTGGTACTCGTTACAATTAAGAAGAATGAGAGGTGATCTCATTGAAACTTTGGATTTTTAAGAGGCTTATGAAGGTAGTGCTGACGAGATGTTTTCGCAGATGGGTCTAGGACCAGAGGGCATTGTCTCAGAATGAAGGGGTGCCAGTTTAAGACTGGGGTGAGGAATTTCTTGGTTTGAGTGTTTTAGGAACTCCTTCCCACAGAGCTGTGGGGAGAGAGTCCTCGTGTATAATTTTAAGTTGAGATAGCTAGATTGTTGATAAACAGATAAATTGAGCATTACAGGGAAAACTAGGGGAAGGGTGGACGTAAGCAATGTCTGACCTGTGATCGTATTGAATAGAGGAACAGACTCATGAAGCTGAATGGTCTATTTCTGTTGCTATTTCTTATGGTCTTATTAACTCAGCCAGGACTCGCTCATTAATTTGAACAATACTGTTGAATCTTCCAAATTTCTCCAAGGAAAACGGTGGCAATCTTTTCAATCTATGCATGTCACCTAAATACTTCAAATCTTGAAACATTTTTAGAACTTTTCTGTAACCTACGTAGCTTCATATCCTCCAATATAATGCCCAGAACTTCACGCTACTCCATTTGAAGTTGTTATAAAAATGTGCCTTAAATTCTGTGCTTTTATACTGTGCATATATTTAAAAAATACTTAGCATTCCACGTCTTTATGTCTAACCACTGCCACAACCTGCCATGTTCAACTGTGTAAGTACGTACACACATTCTCCCCACTTCCTCAGCATCTTCTAGAATTACAGTACAGTATATCCTTTACAATGCCATATTGTTCCTCCTTCCAAAATCCATTTCCTCATATTTCTCTGCAGCACACTTATGAGCTGCTCTCCTCTTGCACCCATGTCTTATCTATTACAAATCTCCTCCTCCCAATACAAAGTTTTCAGTCACTTGCAAGTTTTGAAATTGTGCCTGTACACTCAAATCTTGGTGATTAATATAGACCAACCTTCCGCCCAGGTGGAAAACAATCATTCATTCTAAAACGTTGTATTGGACTTGAAACACTGTTTCTTTCTCCATGGATGTTTCCAAAACTGTTTCTCTAGGTACTTTTTGCAAAGATTAATTCACCAGTTTTCTGTAATTCGGCCAACTTCCTATCCATACTACTAATGCCACTTTTATTTAATAGTTTGAGCTTTGTTGACAAGCCTGTTATATTTTTGATTTAGAGATGCCGGTGTTGGACTGGGGTGTACAAAGTTAAAAATTGCACAACACCAGGTTATAATCCAATGAAGGGTTTGGAGGGATATGGGCCGGGTGCTGGCAGGTGGGACTAGATTGGGTTGGGATATCTGGTCGGCATGGATGTGTTGGACCGAAGGGTCTGTTTCCATGCTGTACGTCTCTATGACCTGATGAAGGAGCGGTGCTGTGAAAGCTAGTGCTTCCAATTAAACCTGTTGGACTATAACCTGGTGTTTTGAAAGTTTTTAAGACTGTTATTTGACATTTAAACACTTCAGGAAGACCATGCATAGCATATCAGCTCCATTACTTTATCCAGAGCAAACTGTTGAATTGGTCAGTTATGCTGCAACTTGAACAAAATTTTTGGAAAATGCTTTAGATGGTGTGAAGTAATATCTAGAAATAATGTAAACTATTGCCAAGATGTCAAAATGGTCACATCAGTCTAAAGCAGAGTCTAATTTGAAGTTTGCTGGTTATTCGTCTTTGTGTTTGATGATCCTGGAGACGTATTAAGAATATGTTTTAGTACTGCTGTCTTGTTGGTGTACCCCAGTCTTATAAACAAACCAAGATCTGTCAGTCGAAACTTGAGATTTCTGCAAAATAACAGGAACACAGTTTTAACTTTGTAATTCCCAAGGCTTCACATGCATGAAGACAAAGTTTAAAATCCCCTGCTCAATTGTTTTAAATGTCTTTTTTTTTCTTTTTATAGGAATGTTGGGCACAGCAGGTGCTCTTACCTACGGTTTGATCGCCTTTAAACATGGCAAGACACGACAATCTCAGCTGTTAATGCGAGCACGTATCTTTGCCCAAGGTTTCACTGTTGCTGCTATCTTGGTGGGTGTGGTAGCTACCGCAATGAAGCGCAAGGTCTAAGCAGTTATTCTACTCAATTGGTCTGTGTCCTGGAACATCTGAAACTAACATTGCGAAATAGGAGGAATTTTCAATCCTATTTAATAAATGAAATATGCAACTGAACTCACTCTAGAAATAATTTCAGCACAAAACATTGATGATTTAAATTTAGGGACTTCTCAGTACCAAACATTTCGATGAGTAATACAAACTATGGTATAACTGAATATTTCTGTTGCAAAGGAAACACTCAAAGGGGTGGTAAGCAGAATATAAAGCAAGATTTGGAGTCCTAGCCCATAAACAAATAAGGTCAGCACTCAGTTTTACACTCTTCTCACCACCCTTTTACATGTGTATTTTTTTTGTCATGCACAATTCACATTTGAGATTTTTTTTTGCTCCTCACCTTTGCTGATCTGTGCATAGTATGACTTTGATTCATCTTGTGGGGAACTGCCAGGCTCATTTTTACACGACTGGTGTTTGGTTTTGTCTAAAATTATAAACTTCCTGATGTCAACTTGCTGCACTTTCTAAAAATATCAAAAATGCATAATGTGTGTAAAGGTTGAAACAAAACAAATTTGTTAATGAGCAACATGTATTTAATCTATCACTGGTGTATGCCTGTGTACTTTTTAAGACACCATATAATGTATATTTTATTAGATCATAAAATTCTGCAGTTCATCATATTGAAATGTGCTTCGAAAGTTGTTTTGAAATGGTGTTTGAGACATGCAATGGAAATAATTAAACATTTGTTTACCATCTAGAATACAGGACACTCTTATTTCTTATTGCTGTCAAATTTGTTACATATCCTCAATCAATCATTTCAACTGTTTTTGGACATTGAATTTAGGTAGCATTCTAAATTTTTTTAAGCAAAACAGAAGATAAAATGATTTCATTAGGGAGAAAATAGCTGGTTTTGTTACTTGCAATAGCCCGTGTAGAACACGCTATCTTAATTGCAATGTATGCTGTCAAAATTAGTTGGATTTGTTTCTATTTTAACATTAAATGCATTGATGCTAAAATCTAAGTTTATAATTAAACACTTAGCAAGACTTGGTTTCATGTGAAGGTTCAAAAATACCTCTTCTGCCAAGACAACATTGCCTGAAACAGTGTCTACAATCACATGACACTTTGAGCCCAGTCTTGTAGTAACTGAGCAGGACCTGCTAATAGGCCGTTAATCCTTAAAACCAAGGATCATAGTTTAAGAACAAGGAGTAAACCTTTTAGGGTTGAGTGTGTGGTGCTAGAAAAGTACAACAGATTAAATAACCTAGTCCTGCTCCCACCTTTTGTGTAAACTTACACTTTTGTATAGCAGTAAGAAGCACAAATGTTATGTGGAAATCAGACTCTATAGGGTTCAATGACAGTTGCTATGACCCTTTGCTGTAGTAGCAATATTGTACATCTGTCACCAGATTAAAAGTTTAGTTACTGATCACTGACTAAAAAGGCGATAAATTTATCCAGTGAGAAGAGTGGATTTGTACAGATGATGATTCAATAGTTACTTGAGTCAAATAATTATGGCACAAGAGGCCATTCAGTAGCTGCATTGGAACACCTCAAAACCACATCATTCTGATTTAGAATTGAATAGTTACTTGGTCTCTGGTTTAAAATCCTGGAACTTCCTCCTGAGAGTACTGTGTATTCTACACCATGGGACTGCAGTGGTTCTCAGAGGACTGATACTTCTAAGGGGAAACTGAGGATGGGTATTATATAATGACTCAGCTAATTGTGTCCACATCCTGTGAAATCTTACGAAAGCCACTCAGTTTCTCATCCTCCAGTATTATTGTAATCCTTTAATTTTTTTCCATTTGTATAATTATCCAACTCCCATCTCAAAGGCATGATTGATATAAATTTTCAAGCAATATAGTATCAATTCTAAACATTCACTGTAAAAAAAAAAGCCTGAGGAATGCTGACCAGCTTATTATAACTGGATTATTCTCTAAGTAGACTTCACTGGTGTTTCTTGAGCAAGCTGTGTCCAAGTTAAAAATCACAACACCAGGTTGTAGTCCAACAGGTTTATTTGGAAGCACTAGCTTTTGGAGCGCTGCTCCTTCCTTCCGGTAGCTAGTGGAGCAGGATCATAAGACACAATTTATAGCAAGAGATTCATATCAGCTAAAATAAACCAAGATTCAATCTTTTACGATGAGTTGTAGGTTTCAGTTTGTTAATATGTAAATCCCAGAACTACTTTTAAGTCACATTTCAGATAACTTGAGGTTTTTTCAAAAAAAAGGTTAGATCTCAGCTCAGACAATGTATTAAAGGTGTGAGGTTAGAGTCTGTTTGTATCCCAATCTTGAGTCAGACTAGTTCTATTTCCAAAGCAGGAATTTACTGCCTGCAGGATGTGCTTTTTTTGATTTGAGCAAAATAGAATGTATCTCCAAATAATTCTGCAAATGCAAATTCACCCCATAGACTTGTGTGCGCACACACGTGTGTTTGTATGCTCGGTAAAGTATGATGGAATGAGAGTATGAAGGGTGTTTGTGCTTGTCTGACAGTGTAGAGTGTACTGAGGTGACCTTGTACGACATGAACCCAAGGTCCCAGTTGAGGCTATCCTCATGGGTACCAAACTTGGCTATCAGCCTCTACTCTGCCATTCCGTTGTTGCATCCCATTGTATCAGGGGATGGGACCCTGTGTGAGAACTGCTCAGGCTACGTCAAGGGCATCTTGAAACCCATTGGATAAGGGACCGCCAGCTTCTATCGCACCACTACAGATTTCTTGCAGAAACTTAGCATCAGTGGACAAGTTGAACCGGGAACATTGCTCACAGTTGACATTTCGGCAATCTACACCAGCATCACCCAGTATGATGGCATTGCTGCAACAGCCTCCGTATGTAATACTAACAACTGCCAATCTGAACACAAACCTACAACTCATCCACTTTATCCTCAATCACAATGTTTTCACCTTTGGCAATCAGTTCGACATCCAGACACAAAAGCTATGGGGACTAAACTTACACTGGAGTAGTAGCCATGGTTCTTGCTCAAGTAATGAAGTGGAATCAAAATCCATAGAAGGATGACTCAGACCAAAGAGTTCTATCAAATGAGACATCACATTCACAAAAATAAAGTTCCAGCTGCTTGTAAAAGTAGACTGCAAAAAATGTACTTCCATCAAGTTAAAATATCTTCATAGCCAAAAGACTATATATATGAGATCTAGTTCAGATTAAACAGGTGCAGTTTATATTCAGCCAAGTTGATTTGTGTAGATAATCTTATCAACTGTAGATTTTTAAAAAAGCAGGATTAATAGGAAGTGTGAAATCTTCCAAATTAATTGGTGGAAGTGCTCTACATGTTTAACTGCTCCAAGTATAAATAATTGATATAAACAACTGATGCAGTAAATGAAAAATGAAACCATGGAAAAATGAACAGCGCTTGTGTGGTGGTCATGTTACTGATCTTCCATTTGCTACAGTAATCATATAATCAAGAAACCAAATCTCAACATGGGTGCTTAAATTGAATAAATGCTTGATAAACTGGACATAAATTTGTTATATTGTTAGGTCTGTGATTAAACCAGTCACAAGCCGGGAAGGGTAAGTTTTCTCCACTTAAAAAAGGGGACTTACCTTGGGGGTCAGGCCTTCATTTTTACAGAGTGGTGAGGAGAAAGGGTGGAGAACTGCTAGGAAGGAAGAGCGCGAGAACTGTTTTTAAAGGAGCAGCTGAGAGACCACAGCAAGGAGCAGAGGGCTGCAAATGTGTTGCTGGTCAAAGCACAGCAGGTTAGGCAGCATCTCAGGAATAGAGAATTCGACGTTTCGAGCATAAGCCCTTCATCAGGAATAAGAGAGAGAGAGCCAAGCAGGCTGAGATAAAAGGTAGGGAGGAGGGACTAGGGGGAGGGGCGATGGAGGTGGGATAGGTGGAAGGAGGTCAAGGTGAGGGTGATAGGCCGGAGTGGAGTGGGGGCGGAGAGGTCAGGAAGAGGATTGCAGGTTAGGAGGGCGGTGCTGAGTTGAGGGAACCGACTGAGACAAGGTGGGGGGAGGGGAAATGAGGAAGCTGGAGAAATCTGAATTCATACCTTGTGGTTGGAGGGTTCCCAGGCGGAAGATGAGGCGCTCCTCCTCCAGCCGTCGTGTAGTTGTGTTCTGCCGGTGGAGGAGTCCAAGGACCTGCATGTCCTCGGTGGAGTGGGAGGGGGAGTTAAAGTGTTGAGCCACGGGGTGATTGGGTTGGTTGGTTCGGGCGGCCCAGAGGTGTTCTCTGAAGCGTTCCGCAAGTAAGCGGCCTGTCTCACCAATATAGAGGAGGCCACATCGGGTGCAGCGGATGCAATAGATGATGTGTGTGGAGGTACAGGTGAACTTGTGGCGGATATGGAAGGATCCCTTGGGGCCTTGGAGGGAAGTGAGTGTGGAGGTGTGGGCGCAAGTTTTACATTTCCTGCGGTTGCAGGGGAAGGTGCCGGGGGTGGAGGTTGGGTTGGTGGGGGGTGTGGATCTGACAAGGGAGTCACGAAGGGAGTGGTCCTTGCGGAACGCTGATAGGGGAGGGGAGGGAAATATATCCTTGGTGGTGGGGTCCGTTTGGAGGTGGCGGAAATGGCGGCGGATAATACGTTGTATGCGCAGGTTGGTGGGGTGGTAGGTGAGAACCAGTGGGGTTCTGTCTTGGTGGCGGTTGGAGGAGCGGGGCTCAAGGGCGGAGGAGCGGGAAGTGGAGGAGATGCGGTGGAGGGCATCGTCGATCACGTCTGGGGGGAATCTGCGGTCCTTGAAGAAGGAGGCCATCTGGGTTGTGCGGTGTTGGAATTGGTCCTCCTGGGAGCAGATGCGGCGGAGACGAAGGAATTGGGAATATGGGATGGCGTTTTTACAGGGGGCAGGGTGGGAGGAGGTGTAGTCCAGGTAGCTGTGGGAGTCAGTCGGTTTATAATAGATGTCTGTGTTGAGTCGGTCGCCCGAGATAGAAATGGAAAGGTCTAGGAAGGGGAGGGAGGAGTCTGAGACAGTCCAGGTGAATTTCAGGTCGGGATGGAAGGTGTTAGTAAAGTTGATGAACTGTTCAACCTCCTCGTGGTTCCGCCTGGGAACCCTCCAACCACAAGGTATGAATTCAGATTTCTCCAGCTTCCTCATTTCCCCTCCCCCCACCTTGTCTCAGTCGGTTCCCTCAACTCAGCACCGCCCTCCTAACCTGCAATCCTCTTCCTGACCTCTCCGCCCCCACTCCACTCCGGCCTATCACCCTCACCTTGACCTCCTTCCACCTATCCCACCTCCATCGCCCCTCCCCCTAGTCCCTCCTCCCTACCTTTTATCTCAGCCTGCTTGGCTCTCTCTCTCTTATTCCTGATGAAGGGCTTATGCTCGAAACGTCGAATTCTCTATTCCTGAGATGCTGCCTAACCTGCTGTGCTTTGACCAGCAACACATTTGCAGCTGTGATCTCCAGCATCTGCAGACCTCATTTTTTACTTACAAGGAGCAGAGGGCTGCCAGGTACGTATTTGGCAGCAGCTGACTCCTGAGAATAATGTCCCCCACCCATCCCTTCCTCTAACCAGAAACGACTCTTGTTAAGGTAAGGTATTTCAATTGATATTTCTTGTATGTTGTCTGATTGATTAAAAATTTACTGTTAGTTGGTTAGTTGAATAAGACCTACAAGTACTAGAAATTATGACTCAGATTTGTATAAAATTAAATAAGTAGAGATGGCTGGACAGGTGATGTGCTGTATGATGTGGGACTGGCTGATCCCATTGTCAGCGGCAGTGACCACATCTGTAGCAAATGTTGGTTGCTGAAAGAACTCCAGATCAGAATTGATGATCTGCAATCTGAGCTTCAAACACTGCTGCACATCTGGGGGTAGGGCGGAGAAAGAATTACCGGGACACTTTGTTTCAAGAGGCAGTCACATCCGGTAGTAATCCAAATTCAGTAAATAAGTGATCAGCGACCACAGTGTGTGACTGTAAGTGAGGCAGGTAGTGGGATTCTGAGTTCAGGAGTGGACCTTGACCTTGTCCTTTTTGCTCCTTATATGGATGAGGACAAGGGTTGTGGAGACAGGATGGGCCAGCTGACCACGGCACCATGTGCAGAAAGCCATTCAAAAGAGGGGAACAAAAATCAAGTAATTGTTATAGGCGATTCTATGATTAGGGGGACAATTTAGTATCCTTTGCAAGCCCGATCAGGAGTCCCACATCATGTGTTGCCTGTCTGGTGCCAGGGTGCAGGGTATCTCCGACTGGCTTGAAAGGTTATTGGAGCGGGACAGAGAAGATCCAGTTGGAGTGGTCCACATTGGTACTAACATAGGCAAGGCTAGGAAGCAAGACCTGTCTGGGGATCATCCAGCACTAAGAAAGAAATTGACAAACAGGTCCTCAAGGGTCATAATCTTTGGATTACTGTCCAAGCCATGTGCAAATTAGTGTAGGGATATGAAAATTAGGGAAGTAAAAATGTGGCTAAGGGATTGGTGTGGAAAGAGGGATTACATTTTCATTGGCATCAGTTTTGGAACCAGGCGATCTGTACCGATGGTTCAGGTGGAGACCGTCCCAATCTGGAATCAGTGTTCTAGCGAAAAGGCTAAATAGCGTGGTCGCTAGGACTTTAAACTTCTGAGTCGTGGGGGGGTGGTGGTGGGGGTTGGGAGGAAAGGGAAAAGGAAAGTGACGGAGTCCGGTAGAAAGATACACTGCAGGTTAGTGTGTGTGGAGGGTTTAAGTTCAAGACAGACTAGGGATGAAGCAAAAAGAATGGATAACTTAGGACATATTACTAGAGAGACTAGACGTTGGCTAATGTGATGCCACTGTTTGAGAAGGGTGGTATCGACAAGCCAGGGAAATATAGACCAATGAGCCTGACCTTGGTGGTGGGCAAGTTGTAGGAGGGAACCCCTAGGGTGAGGATGTACATGTATTATGAAAGGCAAGGACTGATTAGGGATAGTCAACACTGCTTAGTGTGTGGGAAATCATGTCTCACAAACTTGATTTGAGTTTTTTGAAAAAGTAACAAAGAGGATTGATGAGGGTAGAGCAGTAGATGTGATCTATTTGGACTTCAGTAAGCTGTTTGACAAGGTTCCCCATGGGAAAGTGGTTAGCAAGGTTAGATCTCATAGAATACAGGGAGAACTAGCTATTTGGATACAGAACTGGCTCAAAGGTAGAAGACAGAGGGTGGTGGTGAAGGGTTGTTTTTCAGACTGGAGCCTGTGACCAGTGGAGTGCCACAAGGATCGGTGCTGGGTCCTCTACTTTTTTGTCATTTATGTAAATGTTTGGATGCGAACATAGGAGGTATAATTAGTAGATTTGCAGATGACACCAAAATTGGAGGTGTAGTGGACAGCGAAGAGGATTACCTCAGATTACAACAGGATCTCGACCAGATGGGCTAATAAGTGGCAGATGGAGTTTAATTCCGATAAATGTGAGGTGCTGCATTTTGGGAAAGCAAATCTTAGTAGGACTTATACACTTAATGGTACGATCCTAGGGAGTATTGCTGAACAAAGAGACCTTGGAGTGCTGATTCATAGTTCCTTGAAAGTCGAGTTGCAGGTAGATAGGACAGTGAAGAAGGTATGCTTTCTTTTATTAGTCAGAGCATTGAGTACAGGAGTTGGGAGGTCATGTTGCGGCTGTATAGGACATTGGTTAGGCCACTGTTGGAACATTTGCGTGCAATTCTGGACTCCTTCTTATTGGAACGATGTTGTGAAACTTGAAAGGGTTCAGAAAAAAAAATTACAAGGATGTTGCCAGGGTTGGAGGATTTGAGCTATGGGGAGAGGCTGAACAGGCTAGGGCTATTTTCCCTGGAACATCTGAGGCTGACGTTATAGAGGTTTACAAAATTGAGGGGCATGATTAGATTACTTACAGTGTGGAAACAAGCCCTTCGGCCCAACAAGTCCACACCGACCCGCTGAAGCGCAACCCACCCATACCCCTACATTTACCCCTTACCTAACACTATGGGCAATTTAGTATGGCCAATTCACCTGACCCGCACATCTTTGGACTGTGGGAGGAAACCCACGCAGACACGGGGAGAACGTGCAAACTCCACACAGTCAGTCGCCTGAGTCAGGAATTGAACCCGGGTCTCAGGCGCTGTGAGGCAGCAGTGCTAACCACTTCTGTTCTAATGTTTCTGCAGAGATTTTGCTGATTGTCACTAAAATCATGATTATTATTGAACTGTTCCATTATTCATTGACTTCTTAAATTATTGATCGGTCATTCTGGAATTGTCTGCATTGAGCGTCAATGGGTTTGTGGGCTAACATGATGCCAAGGGGTCTGAATAGTCTAGCAGTCATGTGAGATATCTCTGATGTAGGGGAGAGTGGCTAGGGTTTTCGGATGCCTTTTGTCTGCTGGTTCGGTTTCATTGCTGAGAAATCTGCAGACTATGTTCATTGTATTCAAAAAGAATGGGTACCCACTGTACAAGTGATTTTTTTTTCCTCTGCTCTGCATAGTTCCTCTGTGCTGCAGCGTATGGTGGCTCGTCAGAAAAATGTTCTGATGCAGCTTCATTTGTGGATGTTGGGGTGATTACTTCTGTAGTTCAATGTTTGATCGTATGTGTTATTTTCCTGTAGATGCTGGTTTGAGGTTCCCCATTGGCTGTTCGCTCTACTGTGACATCTAGGCATGGCAGTTTGTTGTTGTTGTTTTCCTCCTCTTTAGTGAATTTTATGCCAGTAAGGGTGTTATTAGTAGTCTTGAAGGTTTCCTCAGATTTGTTGGTCAGCATGGACAGGTTAGACCGAAGGGTCTGTTTCCATGCTGTACATCACTATGATTCTAGAGAAGACAAAGTTTGGGTTGGACGGTTGGCAGAAGTATTTGTTCGAGCCTCTCATTAGTGTCTCTGCTAAGAACCCTGATATCGGAGATCCCATGGGTGTTCCGTTGGTTTGTCTGTAGGTTGTGTTGTTGAAGGTGAAGTGGGTGGTAAGGCATAGGTCCAGTCGCTTGACGATACTGTTCTTGCTGATGAAGTTGGTGGTGTTTGGTGTATGCGTCTTTGGGTCTTGATCCCACACCTTTGCCCTCGGACCCCAGCCCTCCAACCATAACAAGGACAGAACCCCCCTGGTGCTCACTTTCCACCCTACCAACCTTCGCATAAACTAAATCATCCGACGACATTTCCGCCACCTCCAAACGGACCCCACCACCAGGGATATATTTCGCTTTCCACAAAGACCATTCCCTTCGTGACTACCTGGTCAGGTTCCCCCCCCCCCCCGCAACAACCCACCTTCCGTCCTGGTACCTTCCCCTGCCACCAAATTGTAAAACCTGCGTCCACACCTCCTCCCTCACCTCCATCCAAGGCCCTAAAGGAGCCTTCCACATCCAAAGTTTTACCATCAATATAATTTATTGTATCCGTTGCTCCCGATGCATCTCCTCTACATTGGGGAGACTGGATGCCTCCTAGCAGAGCGCTTTAGGGAACATCTCTGGGACACCCACACCAATCAACCACACCGCCCTGTGGCCCAACATTTCAACTCCCCCTCCCACTCAGCCCTGGGCCTGCTCCACCGCCGCTCCCTCACTACCCGATGCCTGGAGGAAGAACGCCTCATCTTCCGCCTCGGAACACTTCAACCCCAGGGCATCAATGTGGACTTCACCGGTTTCCTCATTTCCCCTTCCCCCACTTCACCCCAGCTCCAAACTTCCAGCTCAGCACTATCCCCATGACTTGTCCTACCTGCCTATCTTCCTTTCCACCTATCCACTCCACCCTCCTCCCTGACCGATCACCTCCATCCCCACCCCCATTCACCCTTTGTACTCTTTGCTACTTTCTCCCCACCCTCCTCTATCTCTCCATCCTTCAGGCTCTCTGCCTGTATTCCTGATGAAGGGCTTTTGCCTGAAATGTCAATTTTCTGCTCCTCAGACGCTGCCTGAACTGCTGTGCTTTTCCAACACCTCTCTAATCTAGACTCTGTTTACAGCATCTGTTGTTTTTAACTAGTCTTCTAATAGTGTAGTCAGTGTTCCCTTGGCCAGGTTGACTTTGATGTGAACAGGGCTGTTACATGAACTTACCAACAAGTGGCAAAAGACCCAACTCCACAACTAGAGAACAGGATCACAGCCCTACTCAAAAAACTTCCGAAATCTGGAGAAATAAATAAGACCAACTTCTAAAAATTGCAACCAGACAGATCCAACACACCACGCTTCTATAAATTACCTAAAATTAGCAAATCAGGAGCACCCCCCCCCCCCCCCCAGATTGGCCATGGAGCTACCCAAAAACTAAAATACTTAGAAGACTCACACCAGTCCACCCAAGAATTCCTTAAGACCATCAAAGACACTAAGAAGAGGATGAAATAATGGTTCCTTTGTATTTCAGGACTATTTTCTAAACTGTCAGAAAATTCATACAGTCAAAGTCTGGGAGTTCTAGTCCAGGATTCTGTAAAGCCTCTGAGACTTTGAAGCTCTAGCTAGGCCCCGTTTAGAATACTGTGTCCAATTTTGGGCCCCATGCCTCAGGAAGGGCATTCTGGCCCTGGAGCATGTCCAGCAGAGATTCACATGGATGATCCCTGGAATGTTAAGCCTAACATACAATAAATGGCTGAGGATCCTGGAATTGTATTCATTAGAGTTTAGAAGGTTGAGAGGAGACCTAACAGCAACTTACAAGGTAATACATGGCTAACAAAAGGTGGATGCTGGGATGTTGTTTCCATTAGGCGGGGAGACTAGGACCTGAGGGCATAGCCTTTGAGTTAGAGAGGGTCAATTTAGAACGGAATTGAGGAGACGTTTCTTCAGCCAGAAAGTGGTGGGCCTGTGGAATTTATTGCCACGGAGCGTAGGGGAGGCCGTAGTGTTAAAAGGCAGAGATTGATAAATTCTTGATCTCGCAAGGAATTAAGGGCTATGGGGAGAGTGTGGGTCAGTGGAGTTGAAATGTCCATCAGCCATTATTAAATGGCAGAGTGGATTCAATGGGCCAAATGGCCTTACTTCCATACCAATGTTTTGTGCTCTTAAAGACTCTGGCCCACCTAAATATAGATAATACTAAAACTTGACAAAAGGTAGGATTTTTGTCAAAAATGGCTAAGTGAATAAATTGTACATTCCATTAGTCAGCTAATAGTTGAATGAATCAAATGTTTCCACATATAGACATGGGAAATACAGCACCAAATATGGAATGAATATACAGCATCTACTTGGCCAGTAACATCACAACAATATGACTTCCAAAAGATCTACTCAACATTTACCCTCAGGAAATCATAGTGTGCATTTCCAGTACAGCTACAGTAAACACCTCACCCCAACATTTCCAGACTTTAAAAGGAGTAATGTTTTTCATCATTTCCTTCGTTTACATACCAATACCAGATATTAATACATGGAGAGGTGGTAGTGTTTGTCCTCAAACAATTAATATTGTATGAAAAATAATTAAGTCTAAATTATAAAAGGTGGATGTGTAATTAACATTTCTACCAAAATGATCTTTGCTTGGGGTATCTCAATGTTAAAAAAAAAAGTAAATTAAATGCTTTTGTTTTTGATAAGAGGTAAATGTTTGAAAACAAAAATACTAAAAATTCTTTGAATTTGTGGTATTCTTGCAAATATCTTTTAAACTGAGTGGCTACACAATATTTACATCATACATTTAAACTCATACTTGATTAATGCATCATAATTACCTGGACATCGGATCTCCATGGAAGGGATTAGAAATTCAGCACATAATTTTATTAAGTGTTCAGGCAAAAGTCCTATCTACTTTCAAAGATAAGTACACAGTAATTTACCTTTTCTTTAATGTACCCTTTGATATGTGCCATATTACCTAATCACAGCAGTACCATACTAGTTGTGAACTTCATGACCTCATAGTTGACCAAGGTTGTACTGGAATACTCAGCTCCTCGAAAGGGGAGTGAGAGTCCAGTGTAGTAGTTTATCAAAGATCTTTATTTTTGCCTCTATCCCTCACACTACCCTTGAAAAACAGATTCACCATTTGGTCTTATGACTAAATATCAAAAACTAAGATCATAAGTATCCAGTTGTGTATGACAATTGTAACAATGAGTTTAATAAAATCCAGTAAAGACATGATTATGCTCAGTTCTTGAATAGATTATTAACAAAGTGACAAATCTGAAACCAATTGAGCAGGTAAACCTTTAGTAAATTAAAGAGCCTGTAGGTCTGGTAACGTTTCACATTCAGGAAAGGGCGAGGTTTTTGCAAAATGTGCACTTACTCCGGAACATTGCTTGCAAAACAAGCACAGCAGGAATCAGGACCCTCCAATCAAAAGGAGAGGAAGCTTGATGGGAAGGGAAAAAGCTAACCGGTTGGGTCAGAATTTAATTTCCTGTCTTAATTGACATGCATTATTCTGTGTACCAGTCAATCTAAGAGTTTGACAAGTTAACTATGTATGAGATACATAGATAAGTAAAATTGCAGCCTTAATTGCCCTCTAAGGTTAGAAATTAAAACACTGATCTACAACAAAACTGGCAGACCCCTACACAAATGATCAAAACGATACATCAATACATAGGAAAAGAATTAAAACAAATTGAATTTCATCTTCAATGTGATTTAAAAAGATAATCAAATAGTAGAAGTCAATTTGAGCAGGAACAAACACCATCACAAAATGTCCACTTCAGATGTAACAAAAAAAGTGGAGGAAATTGGAAAAGACAAAAATGCTGGAGACGGAAGAAAATTTGGACCGGTCAGTGAAAGCGATAAGTCAAAGAACAAACCTTTTCCTCCACCAGTCCAGTGGACAAAGCAGCAGTCTGATTCTCAAACTTGACCAAAACCACAAGAATGTTTTTGTGTACATTCTAGTGCTAGGTTTATAACCAGACAGAATTAAATGGTCAGCCTTTTTCAATCAACTTCGCAGAATAAAAGATAAACAAAGGGGTGGCAATCCAGAGACTAGATTTCAATTTAAGGCATCATGGCATTTCAGTGAAAGTCAGAGTTGAAGAGTGGTGCTGGAAAAGCACAGCATCTGAGGAGCAGAGAATTGAAGTTTTGAGCGTGAGCCCTTCAGCAGGAATGAGGCCAGTGGGCTAAGGACACAGAGATGGGGAGAATGCAATTGGTAGATGAAGGTAGGGGTGAAGATGATAGGTCAGAGAGGAGGATGGAACAGAAGGTGGGGAGCAAGATTGAGCGGTAGGACAGTTCAAGAGGGCAGTGCTAAGTTGGAAGGTTGGACCTGGGATAACGTGAGGAGGGGAAGTGAGCAAACTGGTGAAATCCACATGGAACCCTCTAAACAGAGAAGATCAAAGGCAGAAGATGAAGCATTCCTCCTCCAGGTGTCAGGTGGTTAGGGTTTGGCAGTAGAGGAAGCCCAGGACTAGCACATCCTTGGTGGAGTGGGGCTTAAAGTGTTCAGGCACAGAGTAGTGGGGTTGTTTGGTTCAAGTGTCCCAGAGAATATCTGAAATGATCTGCAAGTTGGTGTTCTGTCTCCCTGAAGTAGAGGAGACCGCATTGGACATAGTAGATGACATGTGGAAGCACAGGTTAATCTGTTGGATATAGGAGCATTGGATGGAAAGGAGGGTGCAGGTTTTATACTTGCCGTAGCAGGAGGTGGAGGAGGGTGGGGTGGAGAGAGGTGTGGACCTAACAAGAGAGTCCGATGGAATCCAGAATGTAGAAAGGGATGGAGGGAAATGTACCTCTGGTGATAGAAAATGTAATCTGGCCGAAAGTTGGTGGGGTGGATGTTGGGGACCGGGGCATTCTGTCTTTGTTGCAATTGGAGGGGTACGGTTCAAGGGTGGAGATGCACTGGAGGGTATCAACTACATGGGAGGGGAAATTGCAATCTTTAAAAGGTGGCCATCTGGGGTATTCTATGGTTGAATTGGTGCTCCTGGGAAAAATGCAGCAAACTTAGAAGAATTGGGAGTAAGGGATAGTATTTTTTTTTAAAACTGAGGAAGGATGGGAGGTGTGTAGTCCAGGTAGCTGTGGGTTTGCATTAGATGTTGGCGTAAGAGTCAAAAATCACTAGAACTGGAGGGGTCCAGGAGGAGGAGCAAAGTGCCCAAGATGGTCCAGAGAGTTTAGTTCAGAGTGTGTGTCTAGGTGACACTAACTCCCCCTCCAACAAGGACATGCAGGCCCTCGGCCTTCTTCACTGCCAAACCTTAACCATTTGATACCGGGGGAAGGAGAGCCTCATCTGCTGCCTTGGGATCCTCCAATGACAGCAGGATCAATGCGGATTTAATTAGTTTCCTCATTCCCCTTCTCCCAGATCCAACCTTCCAACTCAGCAGTGCCCTCTCCACTCATACCTGTCCATCTTCCTCCTCCCCATGTAGCTGCTCCATCTGATCAGTTCATCCCACCCTCATCTAACTATCACATTCTTATCTTTTCAACCCCAAATTTATCTCCACCCCCTTAGGGCAGTAGGTGCATTCTTGATGAGTTTATGCTTGAACTGTCAATTCCTACCCCCTCCCAAACCCAGGCTGCCTGACCAGCAATGCTTTTCCAGCACCTCCAGCATCTGCAAGTACTAAATGACTGTGAAGTTCAAATAATCTGTAGTCCAAAAGGTCATATGAAAAATTCACTGACTGACTATTTGGATTCTACTACTTGATGGATTGCTACAACTACATTCTAAATGTGGAGGTTGAAGGTGGGACCTAATAACAGGTCTTGTAATTTTATCAACCAAAATTGGCAAGCTTTTCCTGCAAGTAACTTCACATGAATGCAGTATACCAAGGTAGGGCAACTTCTTTAAAGGGAGCACAGGATCAATGGAATACAAGTCTGAGAGACCGTTCTCAAAAACCTTACTAGGGGAAAGGGAAAAGTCAGGATGAGCGATTTAGAAAAGTGTTGGAAAGAGGGGATTGAAACTGGGATACCAGGTCACCCTAAAGATAGAGAACCATCAGAAAGAAAGTAAACTCCAATCATTGAATATAAATAGGAGACTTTCCCAACCCACTATGAAAGCCTGAATGGGACAGTTAATGGACCAAAAGTCATTTAGTCATACTGCCTGTTTCATGCTCTATGACTAAGAATTTGGCCTATCTAGTCCACACCACATTCCCAAACCAATAGACCCACTTGTGTGCACCCATCCCAACAATCTTGCCTATTTATTTCAGCAATTGTCTTATTTTGTAACTGTACATGCATCCTCCACTCCTTAACAGTTAATTCCCCACTACCATGGTTGAAAATATCCCCCTCATCCCTTTTAAAGTTTCACTTAAAAATGTGACCCTTTGTCTTAAACTCCCACCCTAGGGAAAAGGGCCTTGCTATTCACTTCATGTAAGCCCTTGATTTGATCAACCTCTAAACCTATACTCCAGTGAAAATAAACCCAATTTTAATAGCCAAATACTTCCAGTCTCAGTAATATTCTGGTGAATCTTTTCCAAACCCTGTCCAATTTAATATCTTTCTACAACAGGGCAACCAGACCGTTACACTATTCTAGAAGTGGCCTCACCAACATCCTGCACAATCTCAACAGGACTGAGCAATGAAGGAACGTGTGCTACCTTATCTCCCAGTGACACATATTTCAAAGAACTATGTGCCTGCACCCTTAAGTCTGTTCAGCACAACCCAGGGTCTGACCATTTGGACAAGTTCTGCCCTGGTTTCACTAAAATGCAATATCTTGCACTTATCCAAATTAAATGCAATGTCACTCACCATTGACCCAATTAAGATTGGTGAAATTGTTAAGATTACAAGCAATGTTGGTATCCTCCAAGCTTACTGACTGAGAAAAGTGACAAAAATTGGATCAGTACCAATCCCTGTGGAACACTCCTGGTTACAAGCTTCAGTCTGAAAAGTAGCCCTTCATGTCATGCCTACCATAAAGTCAATTTTGTGTGGAGTCAGTATGTTTACCTTGCTGCTCCATTAACAGCTTGCTGTCTTTGACAGGACACTTGCTTAAAACAAATTTAGGCTCTGGACTACTCCCCTGAAATGGTTCGAGTCTGGCCTGGTCCTTAATCCCAAATCCCATGATTTAAAACTTTAATCAGTCTACCATGTGAAACCTTGTGAAAGGCTGACTGAAGTGCAGGTAAACAACATCTATTGCTCTGCCCTCAAACTTATGGGTACTTCCTCAAAAAAAAGTGTTCGAGAGATGACTTCCCACAAAACCATGCTGGTCACCCTTAAAATCATTCCCACCCCACAGAATATAAACCTTCTCTTTTAGAACCACCTCCAACCTACCCACCATTGATGTCAGTCTCACATCTACAGTTCCCAGGCTGCTCCATACAGTTTACCTTAAAGAAGGGCTAATGTTGCACCATTCTCAAGTCCTCTGACACCTCACTTATGGTTATAGATACAACAGGAGTACAGTAATACTTTAAAGGTATTAAAGATTAGATCAAGGCTGGAAGTTGTTTGTACTGTGGAAGTTAAAGTTTTTTATCTTGGTCAAGAGTTGCAAAACATGAAAAATTTTCAAACCTCAAAAGCTCAGTAATCCAAGCTAATGAGAATCAGTGTTTCGCTATTCTAGAAGTTTAAATAGGCTGAATCTTTTGGCTGTTTCGTGAGTTGATTCAACTAATGCTTATTGCTTTAAATAAGACAAAACCAAGTGTTTTAATGTAACCTTTAATGCATAACAGTGTAGTCAACATGATTTTGAAACAAAGGCCATAGATTGCACTCATAATTCATGCATAAATAGTCATGTGATGCAGCACAAGGACAGTGTAGGGATATTGATAATTGAGAAAAAGTTAAACATTGAAACCCTGGAGCGAAGGCAGTTGTCTACAGGACTGCCAATTACTGGAGTTATTGGGCATTGAAAAAAAAAGGAAAAAAAACAAACATTTGATCTTTTAATTTACAATGGTTTGGTCCAAACAGGAATGACTAAACACTCATCCTTCTATTCTAATGGCCGTTGTTGTGGGATCCAAAGCTAGTAAGAATGCCCACACCAGTGTTATGTAGCATCTAACGGACTAATGGTGACTGCTTAAGGGATATCAGTACAGAACGCATACGTGATACATCCTTTGACTGCTTGTTGGTTTTGGGATTGAAATCACAAAGGCGTGCTACTCGCTCCCATTCTGTTCCAGGTGTATCTTCATTACAATCCTGGACAAAGGCCTCTTCAGCAGCTCTGAAATAGTAAAGAGACAGATGATGCACTAAATAGGCACATTTGGTTATGTATTCAACAAATTCCCAACTGAACTTGGAAACATTTGGGTGCTCACTTCCTATAGTGGACACTGCAGGCAAACCTCACCCAATACTTGGCATAGTTGCCAACAGCAGGAACAAGGTTCTATACTGAACAGCAACTTTCTTGAAAAAAGATTAATGAATTTCAGCCTGCTAGCTCAATCAGGGACATATGACTAAGCTTATCATGCACTGTTCCTCCACATCCTGTTAGGCCCTTAGTTTATTCCAGCAAAAAATTTAGGCTGGGCCTTCAGTAGCACCAGTTCTAGTTGATTCCATCTTTTCAAATGGAAACAACTTGCAGTATTCTCATTTAGCACTTCAAGACCAACTGCTTTGGAAAACCAGAAATTGAACCCAAAAATCTTGTCAGAATGGCTTAACACCAAACCACAGCTTTGATGACAAATCAAAAAAAAATAAGTTCAGCTCACTTTAAAACCATCAGTTTGCAGTGCTCAAGAGATTTTCCAAATCACTTGTTTCAAGGAGCACTGCTGCTTCAAAATGAAAGGAGTCATGCACTGGGTAGAAGTTTTATAAGAACAGTTCAGCTTCAGGCAAGTCTCATTACCGAATGGAAAACTTGCTGTTTGTATTGGTAAAAACCTTCCCAACTGAACTGCATTTCATGTGAAATGCAAATTCAGAGAAATGAGCTTTAAAAAAAAACTTTCAATCAATGATAGCTCCCCCATTTCAGCTGAACATAAATGAAAACCAAACTATGAATCAACTGGTTCCTTTTAGGTGACTGGTTACAAGTCAGTCAAGCAATTCAGGGTATAGTAGCATTTATAAAATTTGCAGATTCAAATTTGACTTTGCTGTTTATTCCAGAATTAGCCACGAGTATTGTATAATTTGCTCATGATAAAAGTTTATGCCAGCAAATCCACTTTCATCTGTTTTCCTATAGAGGATACTTCTGAATTTATGCCTGGTGAAGTCATCAGGTACAATACCAATTTGGACAAAGAGCTAAACAATGATCAAGGTAAAACATGCCAAGCATTGAATTTGCTTTGAAGACTAGCACAAGCCCAAGACTATGGAATTATTTTCCTTTCATAACTATTGAAAAATCACAAACTAAACATCCTTTCCATTGTCAGGAGGGTGAAGATCAGGTTGGACAGATGTGTCTGAAAGCAGATTGTGATGTTAAACACTTTCAGGGTTACCGCATGATGAACAGAACTGAAATGAATGGGTGGAGTTTATTCAATTTTTTCCAGTCAGGATGTACTTGACCATTTCTTTCATTGGAGCATGAAGAAATTATAAAGTGAAATGTAGACAGAAGTCTGAGATCTAGAATAGAAAAGTACATTTCTTTCACTAGAGAAAAACAAAGTTAGGCAGAAAAGTATCAGAGTCAAGAGTGTGGGGTGCTGGAAGAGCACAGCAGTTCAGGCAGCATCCAAGGAGCAGGAACATAGATGTTTCAGACAAAAGCCCTTCGCTATTCTTGAAGGGCTTTTGCCCAAAATGTCAATTTTCCTGCTCCTCAGATGCTGCCCAACTTGTTGTGCTTTTCTAGTGCCACATTGACTCTGATCTCCAGCATCTGCAGTACCCACTTTCATCTAGAAAAGTATCAGAACCAGACTGGTGATTAGTGGTGACTTGAAGCCAAACTGAATTGCTTTCAGTATTAGATTTCATGCACCTCATTGTAGTGTAAAGCATCCAGTGCTACGAGTTACTTAAACTCTGTACAGAGGTAGTTCCAAGCACCATTTATGGTCAATTCAATACTAACTTAACACTTGAATATTTTCAGCTCTGCATTTCTCAAGAGGCTTTTATGCTTTCAACTTTCAAACATTTCTTCAGCTTTGTATGTACTAGTGCTACATAGCATCCTTAATATTGTTGAATGTACACAATCAATCTATAGTAGTGAGTATAAAATCAGTCTTTACTTCCCACTTCATAGGCAAATGCACCAAATCAGTTTGGACAAAAGGCTTACCTTTAGTCATCTATGACAAGGCTACATGGAATAAGGGTGATATCTCTGAGCAAAGGTTAAGTTGGATGATTAGTTGACTCAATCTTAATTTCTCAATGATTCTTTTCCTTTAAAAAGGATCATAAAACCTGCATTTGTATATTTGACATCCCTCCCACCTTGTTAAAATAGTCTTAATTATATTTAGACAAGGATGCATCCATATTTTCTTGTTCATATCAAACTCTGGATCCTATCCCTTTCTTGCCTCAGTGTTTAACCAAAAGCAATCTGTGCTAAGAGTTTAGTTTGTCTTCACCCATTTCCTCAGACATGTCCATGAATATGCAACATTTCCATACAGCAAACAGCCCCAAGACCTCTATTCAAGGACTCAGTAAGACTGAAGACTAAAGGAATAATCGACTTAGGCAGGAGGGAAAGATTAAATGTTTCCTGGACTGTGCAGCACCTTCCAAGTAAATGCATGGTACCAGAGAAACTGATGAAAATCAGATCAAGGAGCATCACTAACTGATGTGTTATTTTTCCATGTGAAGATCTTTATGCTGTGAAAAGCATTATTTTGTTAAACTTGAGTGAACTAAGGATTTAATGCAGTAAAATTGAAATGGTTGAATTTAAGACAACAGCACAAATACAGAAGGATACTAACTCGATAGAATACACTACCTGCTCTACATGGGAAAAAACTTCCTAGCTATTCCAAGAGCCTTACACAAGCAGAAATTCCTAGATGGGGAGAAAAGCTCAGATGTAGATAACTATAGAACTAGTAAAAATTTTGGGAGCACTGGCTTCAATGAAAAAATAAATGCAAGTCACCTAGAAATCAACTTGAGAGCATTCTGGGAAAAAAAAAGAGAAGTTTTATTTAGGATAGTGTTGTTATTCAAGATTTCAACACATTACCATAGTGTTCAGGGTTTAGTGTAACTTTAAACTAAAAAAGGCATGTGGTTTCCAAATACATTTGTTTACAAAAACATGACTGAAGTTTGAATATTGAAATGAGTTTTGCACACACCCAAGACCTTTTAAATGTTCCCCTCCCTTGCAGGGTAGTTTAGCTAGGGTCTGTTAGCAATGATTTTTGGAAGTCACAGCATACATACTAATAGCATCTAAATATCAGCAAATTTGAAAACTCTAGTCTCAGTTGACTAGCTTTCACTTTAAAAGCAGTGTAGTCCATGTCATGGATGTCCATACCATGAGGAGTGGAACCAAATGCTGGATAAACAAAAACTGGTTCTACAAGTATGATGTTTGTACATTTTTCAACAGACATTGAAAGAACACTTCAAGTCAGTGTTTCTATTAAGATTTGAAAACAATGAAATTCTAAATGTTATAGAGCATTAAAAGAAAAATAGCAAACATACACGTAGCCTATCACATCAGCGAAGGACTGTTTGTAGAAAGCTTCGTCAGCGATCCTAGTGCACATGCATGTTAGTCCAGAAAGAGTGAACCCGCAGACCAACAGGAAAGGAGCACAGAAGTTGCAACAGGTGGGTAGAGAAAGGATAAGAAAAGAGGACAGTGTTAATATTTTTAGCAAGAGTTTATTAAACTGCAGTTGCAAGTATTCATCTTTGCCTGGAATAAAGTTAGGAAAGAAGTGGTGGTTAAAAATTTTGATGAGATGTCTATTGGAAAAAAACAACAATTGGAAATAAGATTAGAGCAATATCTAATTTCCTAATTCCCAAGGAAAGCTTTGCAATGGTCACTGAACAACTTCATGGTTTCTATCACGAATCTGCAGTCATTGCACAAGCTCAAAAAAGTGAACAGCTTTAAACTAATGGAACAGTTAATTCAACCATTAAAGGCCAAGCATGTTTATACTGGTGAAGTCCATAAACTTTTCAAAATACTGTTAATATTTGGAACAGCAGTGTTCCAATACTACAAACATGAGTGAATGAGACATCCTGCAAATCACAAATAATTGCAGAAACTGATAATGTCGCACTAATGTTGGTGGTTTTAAAAATTCTTGACAGCTTAGTACTTGCAGCAACATTCATTGCTCCAGGAACATTAAAATATGTTCCACTATCTTCTTGAAAACACTGGGTGTACACATTCACCAAGTAAAGCAGTTAGAGTGAAGTCCAGAATTTTGAGTCACACTGAAAGAACTGCAAGATGAGTCAGGATGCAGAGTGGTTTGTAGAACTTGCATGCAGACATTAATGCATCGAGTGTCACCTGTGGGCCAGATCAGGTAGGGATGAGAGATGTCTTTCCCTGAAAGGGATTAGTGAACCAGATGGACTCTTCCTAACAATTAATTTTATTGTTAAAATAGATTCTAATTCCAAATATTCTTGTAGAGTTCAAATTCCACTTTGTCAAGGATTTACACCTGGCTCCCTCAACACTAGCAGAGTTTGTTTCAGCAGCCTAATGATATTGCTAGACTATCACTTTTTAAGGTGTCAAAGAAAGTATGTCCACTTGGTCCTGTAAATATCAATAAATAGTAAATTGAAGTCTTTCAAATGGCTGTTTTCCCTAGAGCATCAGAGGGTGAGACTTGACCTTAGAGGCTTAATCTGAGCAGTATGGATATGGTAAATAGACAAGGTCTTTTACCTGGGATAAAAAAATCCAAAACTGGTGGGCATTGGTTTTGGGCAGGGCGAAAGATTTTAAAAGAGAGGCAACTTTTTCCACAGGGTTGCGTATGGAATGTGCTGCCAGAGGAGATGGAACAATGACAACTTAAGAGGCAACTGATGGGTATATGAATAGCAAGGCTTTAGAGGGATATGGGATAAGTGCTGGCAAAAGTGACTAGATTCATTTAAGACACTGATCAGCACAGACAAGTTGGACTGAAGGGTTGAGTTGTACATCTTTATGTCTCAATGGTTAGATGTATGAAACTGATTCAAGAACACAGATTAGATCTCTTCATATCACTATGTTCTCATGTAGTAACTATTTACTATTCACTGCTTATAGGCCTGTAAAGCAACTTTAGATTTCAGCTCTGAAGACTCACTGGACTTAACACATTAAGTCTGTGGAGCAAAAGCAGTCAGACATGCTGAGTTTCTCCAGCAATCTTTTTGCTTTACAAAGCAATTTTTAGTCTACATTTTATAAATTAACCATTGAAAACAAAGTTTTTACTTAGAACTATTCTTAATAGGTTCTGCAATAACCAAGGAATTAGCAACCATTCCTCAGAAACACACAAATACTGAAAGGAAGCAAATGCAATCCCACAGCCAATGCATAACCACCACTGTATACTGAAGAAACAAGATGCAAAAAAGTTTTAAAATGCCCAAGGTGTTTGTCTTAGCTGATTAAATCTTAAATATAGTTGGGACCTTAAGTGTTTCAGTCCAACTCAAGTATAGCTAGGATGTCATCAATTGTACTGGTAACATCCTTACCCCTAAATCAGATGGTTTAAGTTTAGGTCCTACTTATCCCTCTGGGATAACATGTTGGAACAATTAAGAGTACAGCTGAATTCTGAGCACACAATGGAGAAAGGCAGAAGTATGGGCCAAGTACCATTTTGTAGTTGCAAGGGAAATCTTGTGCCCCTCTTATAAGAAAGAGAAAGCAGCAGTTTTATCTCCCAAGTATCAATTGTACCAGGTTAGCCAATGTAAACATTTTAACATGCTAAACTGTCACTACATATACAGGAGACATTGATAATGAATTTGTGCTTTTTTTTTTAAGTCAACATACCATTAGTTGCATAACAGCTTCACAAGTGCCCAAACATTCAGAGTTGCATCAATACTATTGACATTAGTGTCAATGCAATGGAGCATTGTGAAGTAAACAGGTTTGCTTGTTCCCGATTAACAATTGCAATTATTTGAAAATTAGTCAAGCCAGTATTTTAAATTTCATGTTTATATCTAGATTTATAGTTGTATAAGTGCATTTTCTTTGATTAGTTCAGATGGTATTAGTAATCACTAATAGTAATGCTACTGAAGCTTAACTGAGTGCATTTGTATTATTCAGCTGGTACCTAGAATTTCTGAAAAAAATGTTGTAGTCACTCAACTGGGTGAATCATTACATAAAATAGTCAAAAACATGCAGCAATCTACATTTGCTTTGTCATTAAGTATTCAGAACTTGGGATTCTTTTTCTAAGAAGCTGTAGTAAAGAGAATACATTTAGCCATACCTGTTATTCTTTTTTATTTTCTCCAACTGTTCATTCTGTCGAATGTACCACTCTTCTAGTTCCTTTTTTGCCTTCTCTTTCCATTCCAGTTCTGCTTTTCGAGAAGCAGCATCTGAGGTGAAAACCATTAGACTGAATACTTCAGCTGTACAAACTGGTTGATACCGAAGTTAAAAGATGGATCTAAATCATTGATTGGACGTGCAAAATTTTAACAATGAGGATTCTTGAAGTGTTATTTTTCTTCAATATTCAGATATCAGCAGGACCTTAGAATCAGCACAGGATTGGGTATTTTGGGAAAGGTAATACTGCCATTTTTAGACAGCCAACTCCATTCAGTCAGAAGTAACAGTTAAAATCCTGAATTTACATGAACAGCTTAGATCAAAACAAGCTTGACAGACTTTCCATGGTGTTAAGTCACATTTAATTCACACTAATGTTTTAGTTGAAGCTTCTCCCAATGTCAAGGCAATGAACTAGGATATTGACAGAAGTTTATTTCCAAATCCATGAAAGCAACACTTCTGCATTTCCATTTCTTGCTATGGCTAAAACCAAGGCTTCAAATCACTGATTCTGTACAAGTTCCTCTTACCAAGATTTTCTAGGCGAGTTATCTGCTCTTCTCTCCATTTTCGAATGCTCTCAGGTTCTTGGCTCAAGCGATCTGCTCGAGCTATTGCAGCATAACTGTCATTTGGACAATTTGACTCCTGTTTTAAACAGATTATACAAGTACAACTCAATTTCTATTGATGGGACTACAATTATCTTTATCTGCTTCAAGTATAGAATATGGACAATTCTGTTAAGTTAACCTTCATGTTATATTAAAGTATATAGTACCCAGAACACACTAATGGGTCCAATTAGTGTTTTTATTCTCTCCATTTGAATGTTGAAGGTTTCTCCCTTAAACTTTAATCCACTGTTTGTACTGCCAATCTTTATGACATCAAAACCACCACTCAATTGTGACATCTATGCAGAAGTGATGTGATAATCATTGCATTTTAATATACTGTTTTGCCCCCTCTACACATTTTCTAGCACCTGGTCAGTACAACTTGAATGTAATGCATGCAAAGATCCTGAAGGTTCAAGTGTACTGGTAATTACCACTGTATACAACACTAGGTGCAAGTTTGCCAATTGTAATTTGGATCAGAAATTCAATGTTTGTTCGCTTTTTAGTGATTCTAATCAAAATGGAAAACAAGGTTTAGAGATTTACTTCAAAATGAGATTTGTACTCACAGCTAAAGTAAATTGGTTGTCTTCGTTTAAAGATTGACAGCAGACTAGTAAGTTTATGCTGACCAAAGCAATATCATTGATTAAGCTTTCCAGCTGCTACCTCATTGGCTTTTGGGTTACAGCACTAGTGCACCTTAGTAAAACTAAGGAGCCATTTATTCTAAAAATAGCTAGTGTATAAAAATTTCCAGCACTTTGAAAAAAGGTAGTGGTTAACAGGTTAAGGACATGCATCAAAAGCCAACAGAATGGCAACTAGCCTAATGATTTTTGTCAAGAGACTTGTGACTAAGACATGAATAGAGAACTAAAACATTACAATTTTACTTTTAATCTCATTAATCACATTTAACCTTTCACATCATCCATATCCAGGAGGCCAATATTTTGATACAACACAAGTGTAACATTACATTTAAAGCACATTAATATTGCATTTGAGAATTTTGCCAACCTGGTATACTTCACCATTAACAGCAGTCAGCTCTTCTTCGAATCCACCTGAGGAAAAACAAATATTGACTTCAAGTTCAGAATATTTAGTGAGTTGCCACTGTAGAACTTTAGGGCAAATATTGAGCAGTGAAAACTAGTTTACAGACAGTTTTCTTACTAAATAAGTTCATACATAATGTATTACATAGAAGCAGCAGCTCATCCAATTTCAACACTGCAATATAGAATTCATGCTGTTTGTAATAGTATTTGGAATGTGTTGAGAATCTGGGTGAGGCACACCTACAGGTTTGTGTTCACTAGTTTTACTACATATTGTTCAGATCAACCACACGACCGTTTCTATGGTTCAACTTCATTCCACATTATATTGCTTACATCAAGTTCGGTAGTATAGCCTACATTTAAAAAGAGGAAAGATCAGTCTGATTGACCTTGACTCCACTGCACATTTGCAAAATAATCAGGTTGGACCACAGTATGGTCAACCATAAGCCATACTTTTACCCATGCACTTGACATGGAGGCTTGACAAATGTTTTCGTGAAATCAAAATCCAGCAGCTTTGAGAAGCATTTTGGACTTTCAAACAAAGCAAGCTATCATGACATTCTTAACCAACCATAGTTCTTTATATGGATAAAGAAGACCACAAAGTCTGAGTAGTAAGTCCAATATTCAGTAAGGTGCAAAAGCAAAGGAAGATTAATTGCCGTTCCTTTTTAGATTTGGTTGATGAATATTCAATTATTGGGAAATTTTCCTTCTAAGAGAGAACAATGTAATGTTTAGTTTATACTTGTTCATCCACTTAAGGGGCGGCACGATTTATTTTTCACAAACACTAGAGTGGTCATAAGGTGCTTGAGGTTTGTTGATGCATACACCAAGGGTTTACAGCCTTGACAAAACCTTCAGCTAATAGGGTGTATTAGCGAGAGAAAGTGAAACAAGCATCTAGTGACAGAGGTTCAGTATCTCAAAGACAAAGGTTGTGTGGGCTCAGTCAGTACAAAAAGATGCATGGGTTTACAAATGTAAAAAAAAACTGTGGCTGAGGGAATTAAATGTTTCATAGCTTAGAGAAGCTCAAGCAGTTACTGATTAGAAGAAAAATCTCTAGAAACTAAAGTCATGCCAACAAAACAAGGAATTTTATAGTAGTCACTTCAGTGAAATTGGAGTACCTGTTTAAAAAAAGATAAAGATTAGACTAGTTTCCCTTCAGCCCAACAAGTGCACACTGACCCTTTGAAGAGTAGCCCACTAGACCCATTCCCCTACATTTACTCCTGACTAATGCACCTATCACTATGGGCAATTTAGTACAGCCAATCCACCTAACCTGCAAATCTTTGGAGCATGAGGAAACCAAAGCATGCACAGGAAACCCAGGCAGGCATGGGGAGAATGTGCAAACTCCACACCGGAGGTAGAGAATCAAACCCAGGTCCCTGGTGCTGAGGCAGCAGTGCTAGCCACTGAGCCACCATTTAAGATGGTTGAATCTTTGTTTCAAATACATCATGTACAGTGTAAAATGTTTTCCTACCCTGCACTGCTACAAGAGCTCACTGTGCACAGTAGCCACTATTTGCTATTGGGGAGTTCAGAAGTATTTTTGTTTCAAAGTTCTTGAAAACCAGTGGTCATGAAAGACATTGTAAATTGAATTATATCTTGAAATAACCCAATGAGGGGTTATTCAACTTGTGTAATAAAGCTAAAACAACAAAATGTGAATGGAAAGCAGCAATACTTTCACAGCAATTTTATGCTGTTCACCTTAAAGTGAACAATGATGTTAAGCTGCTGTCCAAATTCCACAAAAAGTGTGATTAGCCTCATTGTTGCTGACTACAAAATTTGGTACAGTAGGTTACTGCTGGTACTAATTTTTCAGTAGCATACAAGATTCAAACAGCTACAGTCACGCACCAAGGCATGTATTAAATAATTTAAGATGCTGCATTTCATGCTCAAAGGTCAAATGAAAAACATACTCCAGTTTCAATGGCATTTGAAACTGGAACATGCTCATTCCATTTCAAATGCTTTGGCAATTTTGGGGAGCAATATCCTTGATGTTAAAAATCTCAATGCTGGATTTTTTGATGTCATCACCATACTTAAAAAAAGTGATGCTGTAAAAGAGTTTCAATCGGGTTAGCTAAAAACCTGACCAAAACCAATTTTCCAGCTCAACAAATCCACTCCATGCTAGAACATTGCACCCAAGTTTCTTTTGGAGAGGTAAGTGAAATTTCTACCTTTAGCAGCATTTCAGGTGGCAAAATCCAAACATTCACTAACCTGAGGAAAAATCCCTCCAATGCCAGTATATACTCATTTGTGGTCTAACAAGTACATTCAGAGAATAATCAAAATTTCAGTATTATTCTGCAGTCTGCTTAAATATTCAATTCATCTGCTTCCTACAAAAATGCATATAATCTAGAAAAATGAGATAGGTTGAGTGAGCAACAAATCAATATATATCCCTCTGCAGACCGCCATCCTTACCATTTGCCTTCTGACCTACACATCACCTAAACTTGGTGACAGTACATTTGTTCTCATTTTATTTACTAATTATGACAAATAATTGCAGCCTCAGTGCTAATTGGGACTAATTATATGTTTAGCATGAAGACCATGCAACTCCTTCACATGACAGGAAAGCAGCCAAAATAAACAACAAATTCTATTTCAACTGATTAGCCTTACCATAACCATCTACTGGCACATGCTGCCTTCCAAGGTCCATGCAGATGTAAACATTCGGGGTTGCCTGTAGATCTTACTATCTATTGTGTATTCATTTACTTTGTTTGCCCTCCCAAATGCACTGTCTCTTCTCTATATTCAACTCTAGAGAGTGGAATAGGCTTCTGTAGTATCTCCACATCCAGAAGGCAACATCAGGGCAAGTATTGGACATTAATATTAAAAAAATGTATGCACTAGTCAAGATAGATTATCCAAATAGAGAACCTAGATGCATCACTAACAGGAAGCTACATCAACATGTGGACATAGAGGTGAGCTCAGAACAATATTGCGAAACAAAAAAAAACATCCATTCTTGAAAGGAATCAGAATACAGTGATAGAAGCCCAATAAGTAACTGGATAAGCAATGTGAACAGTCCTGGTTTTCAGAACTGTCTAAATTTATTTTAACTGCAGAGGACTATAGCTATGTATACCTGGATGTGATGAATAAGAGACCAGATTTTTGATTTAATATCAAGGGCAGATGAACAATGTCAGGGAAGCACAAATTCAGTCTTAGTAATTTTATCATATAGCAACACACTTAGTAAAGTCATTGGCTTCAGGGAACAAACCCAGGCAAGGGCAGAAATGAAGGACAAATAGAAAATAGATCATTGCAATTGAGCTGCCTTTTCATTAAATCGATCATATTGCCTCATTACAAGGGTGCAGTCAATATGGTTTGTTCATCAGGCCTTCAAGGTTGGAAACTGCACTAAGAGTCAGGAAATTTAGACTGGAGGCAGGGAAGAGTAGCTGTACAGACTAGCAATCCGAATTAGTTTACTGTTGTTTCGGTTCAGAGATGCTACAATAATTCGAGATTAATATGCAACTTTGCATATTGGCACACCAGCCTCATTAACAGACCAATTCCAGTTATTAAACTTATTGCAACTTCAAATGGTTTTAGATATTGGGAGTCAAAGACAGTACCTGAATTTACATGAAAACTGGATTCAATGTCCAGCAAGATCATGCAGCTCCTTCACGTGACAGGAAAAAAGGTCAGATAAACAGTGAACTATATTGAGCAAAGTACTCAAAGTGTACAGCTTAATGCAAGTCATAGTTTGGCTCAGGTCAGTGGAATAAAAGTCACCTATTAAATAAAGCAGGGCAGATCAGAGTTTTGAAAATATAGTTATTTAAATCTCAGACATGGGCTAAACTGTTAGAACACTTTTCACTTGTAACTGGCATTTCCACAGTGTATACTCAAATAGAAAATAAGTTTCACATTAGTAAACTAGAAATTCTGCTGTCTGACACTATGGATACAAATTTTTCAACGCACTTCCATTCTGCTTAATGCAGTTCACCCTAACAGTTCAGGTCCCATATAGGGAAGAGTGAAAATAATTTGAAGTACTTCACAATTAAATGACTCTAGTCATAATATTTTTGTTATCAACACAAGTTAGTGTTTAAGGACATTGATAAATTCTTCTATCAATCTTCCATTAAGCCAGATCACAAGGAAAATATCAACCAAAAGTATTTAAACTGAAAACTAAACAAGTTAGCAAAACAATTAAAATAACTCAAGAAAAAAAAAGGTATGCACTCAACTTGAGTAATAGTTAGGTCAGAGCTTAAAGCACTACCACTACATGTGTAAAGCTGAAAGGGTACAGTTTCCACCCTTGACATCTCAGATTTCAACTTTAAATTTTGATGGCAATCATGGCCCACACCACTGGTTTCTATATTCACTTAGAAAATATTGTGCAGTTTTAAACTAGACATTCTATGCTACTTTACAAGGAACCTCAACTAAGTGAGCATTAAGCCCTCCCTCCCAGGTGATACCATTTATTTTAACAGCTTCAAAATATCACTAAAACAAGCCTAACCCAAATCAGCAGCAAGCAGATGATAGAACCAGTCTACAACTTGGCAATGAGTAGTGCAATCCTACTTGACAGCAACTACTCCAATTGGTCAACCCCATGACTATATTCTCCCAGAAGTCTCTGGGAGAGAAGTTTACAGTTACAAACAAACAATACTGCCACAGAAATACATGTTTCACAGCTAGGTGTCTATATAGTGTTGTCTTTTGACAGTGAAAGAAAGACTGCATTTGATCGAGGAATACCATTAATGAACCTTAAATGGATCAGAGCAATAAAGTTGCTTCTGAAGCAACTATCTTAACTAGAATGTTTCTTCATCAGCTTTTTGACTTGTGAATCTTGGCACTAAAGCTTTTATACCCTTAAAAGAGAACCACATACTGGAAACAAATTCTTTACATATTTGTTGGCCTATTTCAATATCTATTTAAAAAGAGGCAAATTTTAGTACAGCCAGGATATTTAAACTGCTGCACATTTAAATCGCACAAGCAAATTCGCATTAATTGCACTGATATTTGCCAATGGTGGTAGAAACTTGGAATGGCATAATAAAAAATTGAAGACGCTTCTTCACATGGTCAGTGGGTGGACAAGGTATTAAAGGTACTGATGTAGGAAGAACTAAAGGTTATATATCTGTTATTACCAGTAGGCACTATCTGAATAGCGATTTTCAGTTCGTTTGTATTTCGACCGTTTAACTAAAAGATAGAATCGTATCTTATTGTGTTATAAAAACAATCCAGCAGGAGTCAAAAAGTAAACAGTCTACAAAAGAAATGCTTCGTTCACAATTTTAATAATGCACTAGCCAATTTGCAATAGAGAGTCTTCCGTTACGCGGGAAACATGATAAAAGTGCGAGCACTGATAAGTTATCCTTCCACTAATAGCACAATAACAGATGCCTGACTAAAGAACAGCAGCGCTGGAGCGGAAACCGGGGCAGGAAGAAAGCTGTAAAAAGATTTAATTTTGCAAAAGTAGCCGGTGTTAGGATACTACTGGGATATTTCCCGCTAGCCATGGTCACTCAGACACAGGAGGCGACAGTGCGGGAAGACAGGTTTTTGACTCCGGTGACACCAGAAACCGAACACTGAAATACTTGAGTCAGAGCAGCGGGAAGGCCGGAAGCAAAGACAGAGTGAACTCGGCCAGCCCCACCTCGACAGGTCCGGGCCGAGCCAAGCCACACTGAGAGTGAGATCGTCGCAAGAATCCAAGATCCACCGCCACAGTCTCCATCACCCAGCCCCCTCCCAGAGCCACGACCTCCCCGGCCACTCTCACCTCCAGTGTCATGAGAGGAGTGACCCGGCAAGGCCGACGGCACCTCGCCCCCGTCCAAGATACTGAAGCCCTCGTCGTTCTCGATGCCGGCGATCTCGCTCTCCTGCTGCGCCAGGAAAGCGGCGGCCGGATCCTCCTCGGCGCTGCCCGTGGTGCCGTTGTCCGACGAAAAGAAACCGAAGTCTTCAGCCATCTTCAAAAGACCGGGCTTGAGACTTGATCGAAACCGGAAGCCAGTTGCAAGAAAATCGGAAATGGTCCGCACAGCCCTTACGTCATCTTTATACAACCGCCTTGCGCAGGGGCTCCGCCTGCTTGGCCACGTTTAACCGCGCCTGCGCATTCACGTCGATTCCGTAAACGTGATTGACAGACGCCTCTACCAATAGGATAAGAGGTAGTAATCATTTAAGCCAACAAAATTGACTGAGGTCTCATAGAATAGTGGTAGGTACAGATCTCACCTACTCCAGAGCTATGAGTTAACATTCATGAACAGGTTGTGGTGAAGAATAAACCCATTCTTACCATCAAAAAGACAAAAAAAAATCTGACATAAAATCCAGAAGTCACATGACACTAGGTTGTTTTCCAACAGAAAGTGAAAAACAGATATGTGAGGAGATCTCAGATCCATGCGAGCATAATAATGGGGGCATTTATTTTTCATAACATTGGGGCTACCATAAAAATTTGTTGAAGAATTTGTCAAATATGTCCAAGAAACACTAGGGAAGGAGCAGAACTAGACTTTTCTGAGCAATAATACAGTGCAGATGACTTAAGTAAAAGTGGGGGAACACTTGGGGTCTATCGATACTAATTCTTTTAGTTTCAAAATGGTTATGGAAAAGGATGTCTTCCATAAAAAGTTAAAGTTTTTAATTGGAATAAGGCAAATTTAAATGTTATGAATTTTCGAAAATTGATTGGAGTAGACTGTTCACAAATAAAAGGATACCTGAAAAGTGGGAGGCTTTCAAGAGTGTGATGACAAGAGTTCAGAGGCATTATGTTCCTGTTTGCGTGAAGGATAAGGCTGGTAAGATTAAGGAACAGTGGATGAATAAAGATATTAAGGTTCTCGTGAAGACTAAAAGAGAATGTTACTTTAGGTATAGGCAAGTTGGTACAATTGAATCTCTCAATCAATATAAAAAGGGAAGGAGCATTCTTAAGAAAGAAATAAGGAAGGCAAAGAGAGAATATGAGATATGAGAGAGAGGGTAGGGCCTCTCAAACATCAAGGAAGCCGTCCTAATGTTGAACCCCAAGATTTGGGAGAGATACTAAATGAAAATTTTGCATCAGTTTTTACTGTCGAGAAATAAATAATCTAGAGAATGGAGAAAATAAATTTGGATATTTTAAAAACAATTCACAGAAAACAGTTAAAGAAGAGGAGGTTCGGGAGGTCTTAGAGAAAATAAAGCTGGATAAATCTTCGGGACTTGGTCTAATGTATCCCAGAACTTTGTGGGAGGTAAGAGATGAAATTGCAGAAATATTTGCATAATCTAAAACTAAGGTGAATTATCTGATAACTGATGGGTAGCTAATGTTGAACCTTTGTTGAAGAAAGGCTGTAAGGAGAACCTAGGGAACTATAGGCCTACGAGTCTGACTTCAGTTGTGGGTAAATTGGTGGAGATAATTAGAAAAGATAGGATTTATGGACACCTAGGGAGGCAAAAAATTATTCGGGATAGTCAGCATGGTTTTGAGCGAGAAAAACTGTCTCACGAACTTTATTGAGATTTTTGAGGAAGTTAGTAAAAGGATTGATGATAGCAGAGGGGTAGATGTTGTTTATCTATATTTTAGTAAAGCCTTTGACAAGGTTCTGCGTGATAAACTAATTAGTAAACTTGGGTCATGTGGATTCAGGGTGAGCTTGCCAATTGGATACATAATTGGCTTAACAGCAGGAGACATGGTGGTGGAGGGTTGCTTTTTGGACTGGATGCCTGTCACCACCGATATTCCACAGGAATCAGTTCTGGGTTCTCTTTTGTTTGCCATTTATATAAATGATTTGGATGAGAATTTAGAAGTCATGGTTGGTAAGTTTGCAGATGAACTAAACTTGTTGGCACAGTAGAAAGTGAAGATTTTCTAAGGTTACAAAGGAATCTTGATCAAATGGGTCAATGGGATGAAAAATGACAGACCAAGTTCAATCTGGATAAATGTGAGGTATTACATTTTGGTACAACAAACAAGGGTAGGGCTTCTATAATGAAGAGTAGGGCCTAGCGTAGTGTTGTAGAACACAGGGATCTAGGGGTTCACGTACATAATTCTTCAAAGTTTGTGTCACATATAGACAGGGTGGTTAAAAAGGCATTTGGGATGCTTACCTTCACTGCTCAGTCCTTTCAGTACGGGAGTTGGGAAGTAATGTTGAGGTTGTACAGAACATTGGTGAGGCCTCTACTGAAATACTGTGTCCAGTTCTGGTCTCCTAGTTATATGAAGGACATTGTTAAGCTAGAGAGGGTTCAGAAGAGATTTACCAGGGTGTCGCGAGGTATGGAAGGTTTGAGTTATAAAGCAAGGTTGGACTGGCTGGGACTGTTTTCAGGTAAAAAAATGAGGTCTGCAGATGCTGGAGATCACAGTTGAAAACGTGTTGCTGGTTAAAGCACAGCAGGTCAGGCAGCATCCAAGGAATAGGAAATTCGACGTTTCGATTCCTGATGAAGGGCTTATGCCCGAAACGTCGAATTTCCTATTCCTTGGATGCTGCCTGACCTGCTGTGCTTTAACCAGCAACACGTTTTCAACTGGGACTGTTTTCACTAGAGTATAGGAAGTTTACAAAATAATGGGAGGTATAGATAGAGTTAATGATCGTTGTCTTTTACCTTGGATGGGGATTTCAAGACTGGGGACACATTTTTAAGGTGAGAAGAAAGAGATTTTAAAAAAGAACATGACGGGAAAATTCTTTACATTGAGGGTGGTTTGCATGTGGAATGAACTTCCTGAAGAAGTGGTGGTTGTGGATACAATTACAATGTTTAAAATACATTTATGTAGGTACATGTATAGGAAAGGTTTGGAGGGATATGGGCCAATAGCAGGCAGGTGGGACTAGTTTGGTTTGGGATTATGTTTGGCATGGACTGGTTGGACCGAAAGGTCTGTTTCCATGACGAAGGAGCAGTGGTCCGAAATCTTGAGATTTCAAATAAATCTGTTGGACTATAACCTGGTGTCATGTGACTTCTGACTATATAAAATCCAATCCAGGATCCCCGTCAGCCCTCCAATGTAATTTCACTGGTCATTGTGTGTTCATTCCCCGAGGAACAATTCCTAAAGCTGCTGGAGAATTGTTTCTGCCAATGATAATGTGCCATGCTGTTGTCACCGTAACATTCACTATTACTTTCCATTCAAAAACTTAGATTAGGAAATAAAAAGCTGTGGATGCTGGAAATCAGAAGCAAAAACAGAAATTGCTGAAAAATCTTAGCAGGCAGCATCTGTGGAGAAAAATAAGAGTTAACATTTTTGTCTAGTGACCCTTCTTCAGAAGTCATGATAGTTAGGACCAAAACAAAACTTTTCCTAGCTTAGATTAGGAATATTGACTCTTAAAGTAGGTGGCACGGTGGCTCAGCGGTTAACACTGCAGCCCCCTGGCAGTGCTAGGGAGCCGTGTTCAATTCCACCCTTGGCTGACTGTTTGTGTGGAGTTTGCACATTCCCTCCATGTCTACATGGGTTTGCTCTGGTTTCCTCCCACATTCCAAAGATGTGTAGATTAAATGGATTGGCCATCTTAAATTGGTCAGCAGTGTGCAGGTGAGGTGGATTAACCATGGAAAATGCAGGGTTACAGGGAGAGGGTAGAGGGCAAGGATGCTCTTTGGAGGGTTGGGATGGGCCAAATGGTCTGCTTCCATACTTGTAGGGATTGTACGATTCTTTAAAAAAAACCACAAATTGTTGCAGCAGGCCATTCTCCAAATGAGCAATTCATCAAGTGTCACAACTTCTATCTTTTCCATGTCCTTTCAATGCTCTACACTACAATCACAGTTTACAATGCCTTCAAGTTTCATGTGATCCACGCAGTACAATCACCAGTACACACCAAGAAAAGAAAGAGTCTCAACATTTATTCCTGGGGAACTCCTTCCTCCAGTCTGAAAACACCTATTAACCACTATTCTCAGTTTTTTGTCATTCATGGCAGTGGTGAGAGATGTTATAGATTCTGTGAAGAATAAGGTTGAATCCATTTGAATGGAAATTCTAAGAAGAAAAAGTCACTGATAGGTCACTAAATAATAATATCACTTTGGGACAGGCAATAAACAAACAAATAACTAATGCCTGTAAAAATGGTACATCAGTTATCATGGGGGATCTTTATCTACTTGTCAATTGGTCGAACCAGATCAGGGTAGCCTCGAGAAGGAGTTCATTGATTTTTTTTCTTGAACAGTATGTAGTGGAATTGATGAGGGAGCAAGCTATCCTAGATCTAGGCGAAAGTGAGTACTGCAGACACTGGAGATTAGATTCAAGAGTGTGGTGCTGGAAAAGCACAGCAAGTCAGGCAGCATCCGAGGAGCAGGAAAATTGACGTTTCGGGCAAAGGTCCTATCCTAGATCTAATCCTGTGTAATGAGATGGGAATAATTAATGATGTCATAGTTAGGAATCCTCTTGGAAGCAGCAATCACATTATGGTTGAATTTAGAATACAGATGGAAAGAGCGAACATAAAATCCAATACCAGGATCCTGTGCTTAAACAAGGGAGACTACAATAGGATGGGGGAGGAGTTGGCTAAAGTAGATTGGAAGCAAACACTTTATATCAGGACAGTTGATGAACAGTGGAGGACTTTCAAAGCAATTTTTCAAAGTGCTTAGCAAAAGTATATAAAAAAGGAAGGACTGTAGGAAAAGGTATATTCTGCCATGGGTGTCTAAGGAAATAAGGGAGGCCATCAAATTGAAAGAGAAGGCATACAAAGTGGCCAAGATCAGTGGGAAACTAGAAGATTGGGAAAGCTTTAAAGGTCAACAGAAAGCCACAAAAGGGCTATAAAGAAGAATAAATAGATTATGAGAAAAAAAATGTAGCTCAGAATATAAAGTCACACAGTAAAAGTTTCTATCAACATATAAAACAAAAAAAGTATGGCTAAAGTAAACATCATCCTTTAGAGGATGAGAAGGGGGATTTAGTAATAGGATATGGGGAAATGGCCAAGGTAATGAATAGGTATTTTGTGTCAGTCTTCACGGTGGAGGGCATGAATAACATGCCAGACCTGGAAACAATCATTATCACAAAAGAGGTAGTGTTGGGCAAGCTAATGGAGCTAAGGGTCTCCTGGCCCTGATGGTCTGCATCCCAGGATGCTAAAAGAGATGATGGGAGAAATAGCAAGTGCACTTGTGGTAATTTTCCAAAATTCGCTGGAGTCTGGGGCAGTTCCAGCAGATTGGAAAACAACAAATGTGACACCACTGTTTACAAAGGTAGGTAGACAAAAGATGAGGAATTATATATCAATTAACTTGAGTAGCGGGAAAATGCTTGAGTCTATTACCAAGGAAGAAACAGCAAGGCATCTAGGTAGAAATTGTCCCATTGGGCAGATGCAGCATAGGTTCATGAAGGGCAGGTCATGCTAAACTAACCTTTTGGAATTCTATGAAGGCATTACGAACACAGTAGGCAATGGAGTGGTGAACGCGTAGATGTGGTGAATCTCGATTTCCAAAAGACTTTTGACAAGATGCTGCACAAAAGGCTGCTCCATAAGCTGCAAGGCATTATGGGCAATGTATTAGCATAGATGGAGGATTAGTTAACTAACAAACTTGGAATGTAGGGAATTGATGATGATAGCTTGGAAAATGTCTATATTACAGAGGGGGACATGCTAGATGTGTTAAAATGCATAAATTGGATAGATACCCAGGACCTGATCAGGTGTACCCTAGAACTCTGTGGGAAGCTAGGGAAGTGATTACTGGGCTTATTGCTGAAACATTTGTATCATTGATAGTCACCGGTGAGGTGCCAGAAGACTGGAGGTTGTCTAACATGGTGCCACTATTTAAGAAGGGTGGTAAGGACAAGCCAGGGAACTATTTACCGATGAGCCTGACATTGGTGGTGGCAAGTTGTTGGAGGAAATCCTGAGGGACAGGATGTACTTGGAAAGACAAGGACTGATTAGGGATAGTCAACATGGCTTTGTGCATGGAAAATTATGTCTTAGAAATTTGATTGAGTTTTTTGAAGAAGTAACAAGGAGGATTGATGAGGGCAGAGCAGTATGATCTATATGGACTTCAGTAAGGCATTTGACAAGGTTCCCCATGAGAGACTGGTTAGCAAGGTTAGATCTCATGGAATACAGGGAGAACTAGCCATTTGGATACAGAACTGGCTTGAAGGTAGAAGACAGGGGGTGATGGTGCTTTTCAGACTAGAGGCCTGTGACCAGTGGAGTGCCACAAGGATCAGTGTTGGGTCCACTACTTTTCGTTAGATTAGATTAGATTACTTACAGTGTGGAAACAGGCCCTTCGGCCCAACAAATCCACACTGACCTGCCGAATCGCAACCCCCAGACCCATTCCCCTACATTTACCCCTTCACCTAACACTATGGGCAACTTAGCATAGCCAATTCACCTAACCTGCACATTTTTGAGAAGAAACCGGAGCACCCGGAGGAAACCCACGCAGACATGGGGAGAATGTGCAAACCCCACACAGTCAGTCGCCTGAGGCGGGAATTGAACCCGGCTCTCTGGTGCTATGAGGCAGCATTGCTAACCACTGTGCCACCGTGCCACCCACTGTTTCGTCATCTATATAAATGATTTGGATGTGAGCATAAGAGGTACGGTTAGTTTGCAGATGACACCAAAATTGGAGGTGTAGTGAACAGGGAAGAAGGTTATCTCCGATTACAACAGGATCTTGATCAGATGGGTCAGAGGGCTGAGGAATGGCAGATGGAGTTTAATTTAGATAACTGGAAGGTGCTGCATTTTGGAAAAGCATATCTTAGCAGGACTTATACACTTAATGGCAAGATCCTCAGGAGTGTTACTGAACAAAGAGACCTTGGAGTGCAGGTTCATAGCTTCTTGAAAGAAGAGTGGCAGGTAGTTAGTATAGTGAAGGCAGCGTTTGGTATGCTTTCCTTTATTAGTCATAGTATTGAGTACAGGGGTTGGGAGGTCATGTTGCGGCTGTACAGGACATTGGTTAGGCCACTTTTGGAATATTGCGTGTGATTCTGGTCTCCTTCCTATCAGAAGGATGTTGTGAAACTTGAAAGGGTTCAGAAAAGATTCACAAGGATGTTGCCAGGGTTTGAGGATTTGAGCTATAGGGAGAGGTTGAATAGGCTAGGCCTGTTTTCCCTGGAGCGTCAGAGGCTGAAGGATGGCCTTATAGAGGTTCATAAAATATTAAGGGGCATCGATAGGGTAAATAGACAAATCCTTTTCCCTGGGGTCGGGGAGTCCAGAACTAGAGGGCATAGGTTTATGGTGAGAGAGGAAAGAAATAAAAGAGACCTGAGGGGCAACATTTTCACGCAGGGGGTAGTACATGTATGGAATGCGCTGCCAGAGGACGTTGTGAGGCTAATACAATAGCAACATTTAAAGGCATCTGGATGGATATATGAATGGGAAGGGTTTGCACGGATAGGGCCTGGTGCTGGCAGGTGGGTCTAGATTGGGTTGGGATTTCTGGTCAGCATGGACAAGTTGGACTGAAGGGTCTGTTTCCATGCTGTACATCTCTATGACTCTATACCAGAAAGCAAAGAGTGATAATAAGTGAGTGCTATTCTGGTTGGCAATCAGTGAAAAGTGGTGTGCTTTAGGGATCAGTGTTGGGACTGCAATTATTCATAATTTACACAGATTATTTGGAGTTGGGGACCATGTGTAGTGTGTCAAAGTTTTCAGGTGACAGTAAAATGAGTGGCTGAGCAAAGTGTGCGGAGGACTATCAAACTATGGAACGGGACATAGCTAGTTTAAGCGAGTGGGCAAAGGTCTGGCAGCTGGAGTACAATGTTAATAAATGTGAAGTAATCCAGTTCGGTAGGAATAACAATAAAAAGGACTATTCCTTGAATGATAAGAAATTGCAGCATGCTGCTGTGCAGATGAACCCAGTTGTCCTTGTGCATGAATCACAGAGGGTTGGTCTGCAGGCGCAACAGGTAATTAAGAAGGCAAATGGAAATTTATTCTTTGTTGCTAAAGGGATTGAGTTTAAAAGCAGAGAGGTTATGTTGCAGCTCTATAGGGTCCTGGTGAGGCCACACCTGGAGTACTGCAATTTTGGTCTCCTTACTTGAGAAAGGATGTACTGGCACTAGAAAGGATGTAGAGGTGGTTCACTCGGTTGATTCTGGTGTTAAGCGGGTTGGCTTATGAGGACAGACAGAGTAGATTGAAATTATATTCATTGAAATTTAGGAGAATTGGGGGGGGGGGAGGTTCTTATAGAAACACGAAATTATGAAAGGAATACGTAGATAGAAGTAGAGAGGTTATTTCCAATGCCAGGTGAAACTAGGGCAAGAGGGCATAGCCTCAAAAATTAGGGAGGGCAGATTTAGGACTGAATTGAGAAGGAACTTCTTCATCCAGAGGGTTCAGAACCTATGGAATTCCCTGCTCAGTGAAGTATTGAGGCTTCCTCAGTAAATATTTTTAAAGCTAAGATACATAATTTTTGAACAGTAAATTAATTAAGAATTATGGTGTGAGGGTGGGTAAGTGGACCTGAATCCACAAAAAAAAGATCATCCATGATCTTACTGAATGGCGGAGCAGGCTGGAAGGGTCAGATGGCCTACTCCTGCTCCTAGTTCTTATGTTCTAGCTTATGCTGCATTTAATGCATTTTTCTATCGAGATATTTCACTATTTCTTCCTTGATTATATATTCAAGCATTTTCTCCATGACAGAAGTAAATCTAATGGCCCTATAGTTAGCCACCTTTTGTTAAACTCCTTTTTTTAAACAGTAGCATCATATTTGCTGTTTTCCAATCTGCCGGAACCCCCCCAAAGTCCAGCAAATTGTGGTAAATTATCATGAGTGCATTTGCTATTTCCCCTGCCCTCTTCTTTTCGTACACTGGGATATTTTCCATCAAGGCCAGGACACTTGCTTACTTATCTACATCTGATGGTGAATTACAACACATAATTGGCAAATGATAATGTTAATATGAAAACAGGTGGCACAATGGCTAGCACTGCAGCCTCACAGCGCCAGGGACCAAGGTTTGATTCCACCCTTGCGTGACTGTCTGAGTGGAGTTTGCACATTCTCCCAGAGTTTGTGTAGGTTTCCTCTCAGAGTTCAAAGTTGTGTAGCTTAGGTGGATTTGCCATAGGAAATGTAGGGTTACAGGGATAGTGTAGGGGGTGAGTCTGGGTGGGATGCTTTTTGAAGACCTCATGTCGACTCCATGGATTGAATAAGCGCAGCAGGTCAGGCAGCATCCAAGGAGCAGGAGAATCGATGTTTTGGGCATGAGCCCTTCTTCAGGAATGAGCAAAGTGTGCTATGCAGGCTAAGATAAAAGGTAGGGAGGAGGAACTTGGGGGAGGGGCATTGGAAATGCGATAGGTGGAAGGAGGTTAAGGTGAGGGTGATAAAGTGAGGGTGATAGGCTGGAGTGGGGATGGGGGCGGAGAGTTCAGGAAGAAGATTGCAGGTTAAGAAGGTGGTGCTGAGTTCGAGGGTTGGGACTGAGACAAGGTGGGGGGAGGGAAAATGAGGAAACTGGAGAAATCTGAGTTAATCCCTTGTGGTTGGAGGGTTCCTAGGCGGAAGATGAGGCACTCTTCCTCCAGCTGTCATGTTGCTATGGTCTGGCAATGGAGGAGTCCAAGGACCTGCATGTCCTTGGAAGAGTAAGAGGGGGAGTTGAAGTGTTGAGCCACAGGGTGGTTGGGTTGGTTGGTCTGGGTGTCCAAGGAACAGGAAATTCGACGTTTCGGGCCAGAGCCCTTCATTAGGGGCTGATGAAGGGCTCTGGCCCGAAACGTCGAATTTCCTGTTCCTTGGATGCTGCCTAACCTGCTGTGCTTTAACCAGCAACACATTTTCAACTGTGATCTCCAGCATCTGCAGACCTCACTTTTTACTGGTCTGGGTGTCCCAGAGGTGTTCTCTGAAACGTTCCGCAAGTAGGCGGCCTGTCTCCCTAATATAGAAGAGGCCACATCGGGTGCAGCGGATGCAGTAAATGATGTGTGTGGAGGTGCAGGTGAATTTGTGGCGGATATGGAAGGATCCCTTGGGGCCTTGGAGGGAAGTAAGGCAGGAGGTGTGGGCACAAGTTTTGCATTTCTTGCAGTTGGAGGGAAAGGTGCCGGGAGTGGAGGTTGGGTTCATTTCCCCTCCCCACACCTTGTCTCAACCCCAACCCTCGAACTCAGCACCACTTTCCTAACCTGCAATCTTCTTCCTAACCTCTCTGCTCCACCCCCACTCCGGCCTATCACCCTCACCTTACCACCGTCACCCTAACTTCCTGCCACCTATCGAATTTCCAAAGCTCCTCCCCCAAGTCCCTCCTCCTTACCTTTTATCTTAGCCTGCTTGGCACACTTTCCTCATTTCTGAAGAAGGGCTCGTGCCCGAAACGTCGATTCTCCTGCTCCTTGGATGCTGCCTGATCTGCTGCACTTTTCCAGCAACACATTTTCAGCTCTGATCTCCAGTCCTCGCTTTCTCCATGGACTGAATGACCTGCTTCCACAGTGTAGTGATTCTTTCATTCTGAAAGCCAATAGGGCAAACCTTTTTCAGAGCACAATGGTGGGTCATAGAAACTACTTTTTTTTTGACTGATAGAATTTTAATTTAGAAATCTTTTTCCTGTTCATGGTGTGAAATAATTAATTTTCTCCAGCATTAATTTGTATAGTGTTTGTGTATATACAAAATACTAGTTGAGTCTTTTCAGCACCAGTTTATGTTCAGGTGAGTGAGAAAAACTGAAGATAGAACATCTTTTTTGGCTCAGTATCATTATTTGTCCAATTATGCTTCCGTGAAGTGTCTTGAGATGTTTCATTTTACTTAAACTACTATATAAAAGCAAAGTCTTGTTGACTGTCTTGTTTCTGTATTTACCACAAGCTGTAATTTCAGTAATCATTCAGCTGATCATGGTTCATTTTCAGTTTTTCTCTGCAAGATGGAGAGTCATCTGGATTGCTGTCATGGCAAAAGTAGTTTCAGAATTAAAACAGCTGTTACGTTATTTATAGTGGGTTGCTTTAAAGTATTGTTTGAGACTTATTTTACATTTGTGATTCATTTGAATGAATACACATTCATGGTTCACTAATTTTATCCATGTACAATGTGACCAATAATAGAGTTCTTAACATTGATAACAATGAATGAGAGCACAAAGTTTTGATTAAGGGAATTCGTATGACACTGAACAGTTTAACAAAAAGAGATATGATTTATATTTGGGGATATTTAATCTTCTACTCACCTTAGGTCATTGATTTAATTCCAGTAAATTGCTTAAGTTGCCGTTGTGTGAGTCTGTGCCAATGAATGTTGCTAAATTATTTGAGCAAGGAATTCAAGTCAATAACCTCACATCTGCCCTCAACCAATGTCCACCCACTCACATTTTGAAGCAGTAATCCCTAGATTAAATTTTGATTGTCACCTTCCAACCCAGGAATATTGAGGCCAAGGAATGCTTGGCTGCCTGCCTCATTACTCTTCTTTCCAGCCAGTCATGAGAACACTGGATTGCCTTGTTTCATCAATCAAGTTTACAAAAAATAGCAAAGGGGGCACAAAGATGAACCTCCAAATTCTAAAAAGGAAACAACTGCTACAACACGGCGGTGAACCCTTCTGATAATTAAACCAAACACTCAGAAAAGCTCACCTTGCTCTGTAATCTGTTAAAGTATGAGTCACTGAAAACTCTCAAAATCCACTATTTAAAAAAAACATGAATTTATTCTTTATCTCTAAAAACAAACATTAAATGATAACAATTTACAACTCTAAGTATCCGTTCTCTTCAATGTTTGTTATCTAACTCCCATTCTATAACAATATATTGTTATGATAAAAACCTGTATTAAAATTGCATCAACTTAATTTCAAAACCACATGACTGTCATCTCAATGTCTGTCTTCCTCTGGCTGTAGATCTCCCTAGGTCATCTTTGGTCTTTTGCTGCAAAGATGTTTCATGTGAAAAAGGTACCTTTGATAGAGAGTGTGTTGCTGACAATTACATTGGCGATGGCAGTTGGTCTCACTATATCTAACTGTCAAAATGTCTGCTTCTTTATATGCCCAGCATCAGATCCTTTCATTGGTTCGATGTTGGCAAAACAGTAAATTCAAAATCAGTTGGATTTTAGCATCCTGGGGCATAATTTAAACTGCTTGGTTCAATTCGAACGGTTGTCAAAACATCAACCAAAACTCAGGTATTTGTTTCATGGCCAAATGTTACATGTTTTCAATTTTCCAATACACTCTGAGACTGCTAGTCAGTCACATGACGGGTGCCTGCAAGCTCTCAGTGCAAAACAGCTTTCATTCTTTCTTAAAGGTACAGTACATTCCTTCGACTTTGTAAGACAACTTAATAGACTAAGTCAAAATGTTGTGACCTTTGTCAATTTGTCCTCTGTGTTGCTCCAGTCCTAGCTCTCAAAACGTTTCAATTGTACTGTCAGAACAATGTGTTCCTTCACTTCCACAGCTATGGGGTGGTCCTGGTGAAACCTACCAGTATATGTGAAGTTTTCTAGGCTGAAACTGCAGGAATTTGTCATGGATAATGGAAATAATAATCATGTCAAATAGTATTTACACAACACCATTAACCAAGTGAAGTCTCCAAGATTGTTTGTTTTGTAGGATTTCGGATTTGATTAGTTTTGCCCCTCTTGAAAGCAATAATTTTTGCCAGGTTTTTAAAAAAATTGGATTGATGCTTTAAAGAAAAGCAATCTAGATTATTAGTTACTTCAGGTTAGTTAATAGAACAGAGGAAGTACTTTATTTGAGCCAAAAAAAAAGCCATTTTATTATTTATTAATACTGTCCTTCATGAAAACAGCATTTTAACAAGAATTTGTGCTTACATACTGCAATTAAGGCTGTCAAATTTCTGATGTACTTCAATGAAATATTAGTAAAATTTGAGACCAATCACTGGAAATTTTTGGGTGAATAACCAAAAACGTGATAAAAAATGTAGGTTTTAACGAATGTTTCAAAGGAAAAAGGAGAGATAGAGAGGCAAAAAGATTTAAGAAAGGAATTTGAGTGTTTAGAGTGGTGATAGCTCAGAACATGATGAATATGCTTAGAAAGTCAGGTTTGAAAAGCATAGGTACTTTGGACTGTCACATAGTTGGAAGATATGATACAAATAGGGAGAGATGATACCATGGAGTGATTTGAAAACAAAATTTTAACTTAATGAATTAGTTAACTCTGAAACAACCTTGGTTGTTGAGCATAGTAATGATGGGTGAACAGGATTTTATGTGAGCTTGGACACCAGCGGCAGAGATTTGGTAGATTTCAAGCCTACTGATGGTAATAAGAAGCTGCCCATGAATGCATTTGAATAATTATAGAAGTTATATAGTTGCTTATAAAGGATTTTGGCAGCAGATGAATTGAGGAATGGTGACCAATGATGTTGCAAGGTGGAAGCAGGCATACGTAGCAATTGGGAATATGTTGGAAACTTGTCTTTGATTGACACTGCATTGCAAAGAATTTGGGTTCAGTTTTGTGCTTGTGTGAGAAAGACACTGAAGATAATGATTTTGGTCATTCCAATATAGAATTGGAGGAAATTTCTGCTTATTTCCTGAGAAGAAATTTCTGTTGGATCAACGACCTAATAATTTATAGAATGTGGATGATAGGTAAACGTGAGTAGGGTTGTTTATCATCAGCATATATGTGGAAATTGCTCCTGTGTTTTCTGATAGTGTCACTGAGGGAGAGACTGACGAGGAGAAATAGGGAGGAGTCAATGATCCTTATGAAACAACAGATGTAACAGTTCAAAAGCAGATGCAGGTTATTGTCAGGTTAAAAGTAAATAGATGAATGTGAGGACTACAGATGCTGGAGAGTCAGAGTTGATAAAGCATAACGCTGGAAAAAGCACAGCAGGTTGGGCAGCATCTGAGGAGCAGGTCAGTTGACGAAGGGTTATGCCGGAAACATCAACTCTCTTGCTCTTCAGATGCTGCCTGACCTGCTGTGCTTTTTCCAGTGCCATGCATTATCAACACTAAAATCAAATAGATAACAATGAATCTGGGCAAGTTTTTTTAAAATTAAAGCTTCTATTCAATTTCTCCTATCAAAGAAATTGATCTGGGGTGCAGACAGATTTATTAGAACAAAAGGATAATTTGCTGTCACACTCAAATAGGATGTCATTTATGACTTTGTCAGTTAGGTAGCCATAGAAATATAATTTGGATGGATTCAAATATGAGGTTCCAAGAAAGATGAATACAGATTCAGTGACAACAGAATATTTGAGATTCTTGGAGAAGAAAGATGATATGAAAATGAAGTGGCAGTTTGTAAAGATCAATGTCAGGGAACAAGGATTGTTTTTAGGACAGGGAGAATATGTTGTTGGAGGTGCAGTGGATGAATGCTAACAAAAGGAGCTGTTGTTTATTTTCATATTTTAGAATTATCCTGATAAAATAAGCAGTTTTGGCTTAAGAGCACAAGTTCTAGCAACAGCTGGTCAAGTCAGATCTCATAAAGAATGCCTAAACTAGATGTCTGCCATATCTATTCAAGTCTATTACCCTTCGACTTATGGGAAGTGATCAAAGGGTGAGACTCATGGCATCAATGACAACTGTAGGATATCAAGCCTGGAGGTATAGGTGCAGGTTGATCTGTTTTATTGAAGATCAAAGACCAGACAGTGGGATTTTGAAGTACCCAGCTGATAAGTATGAATTGGAGCAGGTTCCTATGAGCATACACAGAAAACAGGAAGGTTGAAAATTGGGTAGCGATACAAAGAAGTGTCTGGAATAAGAATATTGAGGTCACATAAGATTGATTGCAAGGGATGGTTGCAAATGTGGGTTGAGGAGTTTCATGGAGGGAGATATTAAGGTAAGAGGTTAGTGAACTCAGAAGGTAAATTTAACCTGGGTTGACAATTTCAAAACGCAATTCAAACAGTGAATTTCATAGTCATGAAAAAAAAACTTTCAGCTACAAGTTTGAAGATTAATTGCAAGGAAAATTGCATTGCAAACATTAGCATGATATCATTCTATGTCTAGCATGACTAACTTCAGTAACTTCTTTTTCATCCAAGTATATCAACCATTGTCAATAACGTTGTACATTGAAACGCAATTTTGCCTGTGGTCAGTCTCATGCATTCGGTGGTGAGGTTGGCAGTGAGGGAAGGTAACTTCCAAAGACACGGCTTGTGACGGGCACTAAATGTCAAATATGCGGATTCAGGTATTGTTGTTATGGAATTCTAGACCCTCCCGGTTCGGAAACGGCGGCCCAAATCCCAGTAGCTGTTGCGGGCTGCACTGAACTAAACTTGCAAGCTCTCAACCCAGGCGACGCAACTCTATCAACGGTTAAGATCGGCGCCGGACGTTCCCGAAGAGCCTCGGCTGTTTCCGTAATCGGCCCACTCGAATGCATCGAAATCCAAAACTGGATGCGCAGAAACACTTCGTATAATTTCTAAATATCGGTACAAACTCCAAAAGTCGATTATTCCTTGGTCCGCAGTTTTTGTTTTGCATCTCGTGATTGTGACTTTACCCAACAATCATCTACTTCCGCACAGGCCTGGAACGCAAGATCCAAGATGGCGGCGCCTGGCAATGAAGAGGAGGAACTAACGCAAGAGCAAACAGAGAAACTGTTGCAGTTTCAGGTAATTTCATCAAACTTAACAGAATTTCGTAGAGGGTGAGATGACTTGTCATTTTGGGGTATTTTTTAATTCATTAATTTAGTCCTACTGGAGGGCTGAAGCTTCTGCACCTGTGGCATTTTTCTGTACTCTCAACATTTTCTGCTAATCCTCCATCTGGCATCATTCACTTATTTTTTTCTTGCTCTGTCAAACTACTGTTTCATTTACAAAACTCCAAACAGTTCAAACGCTAATAGCTTTAAAAATTGAATTTACTGGATTTATGTTGTATGCTTAGTAAACATTTAGTGGTAATCTTAACTGAAACCATTTTAACTTTTAACAAAAACAGACATTGCTGAAAACATTCAGTAGATCTGGCAACATCCGTGGAGAGAAATAAACCTAAAGTTAGAGTCTAACGTTTGGAACACTTTAACTTTAACTTTATTCTTTTCTTGAAGGAACATGACTGTGTAGTGTTAGTATTCACTTGTGAAATAAATTTCAGGTTTTTTTTGCAGAATTGATGTATGTTAAGTTTTTAGTGTAAAGTCTTTTAAATTTGAGATTTTAGTAAGTGAGGAAAGCGATCTGGAACTTGTTAAAACTCATTATAATTTGTAACTGTTAGGAGTCTATGAAATGTTATTCATTGGGAAAGAAGAACATAGCATTAAATGAAGGAGTGACTTGGGAATTACATCAATTGGTTGAAAGTTGAGAAGGCAGAACTCCTTTCAATGAACAAGTATTTCTTTGAATTTTCAGTATCAACTTTTAAAAAGATTTTCAAATGAGACATCTTGTTTTACACCTGTATCTTGTATGAAGTGTTTAGATCAGGTGCTATATAAAATCTTAGATCTGATATTGCAAAAGGTGAGATTTTTGAACATTATGAGAGGAGGCAGAGAAAGAGAGAAGAGAAAATCAGCAGGCAACTCTGAATTTTTTGTGTTGACCATAAGGTACAAAATTACATTTTACGTTGTGGAGACATCTTAATAACAAAATGTATAATTATTTTGAATCAATTTATTGAATCATAGTCATAGAGTTGTACAGTGTGGAAACTTATACAGACATATTATGAAATGTCTGGGGAAGGTAGAACTTGAACCCTGATCTTTTGGCCCAGAGGTAAAGACACTACCACTTCACCATAGGAACCCTCAAATTGTTTGTATAGTGACGTTGATGTAAAAAAAAAAGTCCCAAGGTGCTTAACCAGAATGTATGCTTGTTATTTTTTCAAAATATGGATAAATACAGGGGAGACATGTGGGAACAGGGCGTGGTGACCAAACACTTGGTCAAAAGGCTAATTGTGAAGAAGGAGGAAACTTGTGTAGGAATTTGAGATCTTTGGGGTTTGACAGCTAAAGGAATGACTATCAGTAGTGGAGCAATTTAAAAGTAGGTGTGCAATTGGTTAAAACCCAGAGATTGTGGAAATTGCGGATAGCTCTGAATGGAAAAGCTTACAGAGATGGCGAGAGACAAGATAATGGAGGGATTTGAAAGCAAGGATTTTGTTTTTACAATTGAGCTGTTGCAGATTTACACAAGCACCTAGTCCAACTCGTGCATTGATGTATAGGCAATCTAACTTTGGGTGAGAATATTAGACGATGTTCCATCCTATCAAGGAAAAACATTGTCTAGCCTTGAGGGTTAGCAGCATATTACTTCAAGTAGGGATGGATTTGGATGATCTTAGAGATGGATGTGTATATTGTATAGCCTTAGATAATGGATTAATATATGGTTTAAAAAAAACCTATTGGAGTCCAACACAATATCAAAGTTGTACACAATCTTTTTGTTCTCAAATTTGGCAGGGATGGAGATGGAAAATGTTGTTGGAGAACAGATATTCTAGTGGTAATGGACAAAGTCTAGTGATCCCAATATTTAGGCAATGGAAACATTTCCTTGTTCAGTACTGAATGTTAGTTAATCAAAGCTTCCAGCTCAGTGAGCAAACTTACATCCAGAATCTCAACCTGAGCTACAAATCTTCTCCAAGCCCACTAATGTAAATAGATATTTAAGTTTATTATTTCAATGCAAACTTGTCAATACTGTTTTAATTAAGGTATTTTTCTTGTTATATTTCTCACCATAGGACTTAACTGGTATTGATTCAATGGACCAGTGTCGCCGTACACTTGAGCAACATCATTGGAACATTGAGGTAAAGGAAGCAAACAAGATTGTGTGCAAAATATTACAGTGGGTTTTGGCATTGATTTGAAAATGATGTTTTTATGTGCTACCTCCTATTTGAGCAAATATTTCTGATATTAAACTCAATTTGACTGTTCTTTTTGTTTTGAAATATTACTAAGTATGCTGGTGAGCATTAACAGCTTGTGATTGGTTATTTCAAATAAATAACAGGCCTTATGTTTTATCATTTAACCCATTTTATGGATTTAGTTTTGATGATTTAGATCCTTCTTGATCTTAAATTTTGCTCGTCTATTTCTGTTTTTACCTTCTAGGCAGCTGTTCAGGATAGGCTAAATGAACAAGAAGGCGTTCCCAGTGTCTTCAACCCACCTTCCTCTCGCCCACTCCAAGTCCACACAGCAGATCATAGAGTCTATAGTTATGTAGTTTCAAGACCTCAGCCTAGGGTGAGAGCATTTTATGGTTATTTTAATCATTTTAACTTCATTTTTATAGAATTAATTTTAAAAACAATGACTGCAGATGCTGCAAACCAGATTCTGGATTAGTGGTGCTGTAAGAGCACAGCAGTTCAGGCAGCATCCAAAATTCTGTGAAATCGATGTTTCGGGCAAAAGCCCTTCATATTCCTGATGAAGGGCTTTTGCCCGAAACGTCGATTTTGCTGCACTTTGGATGCTGCCTGAACTGCTGTGCTCTTACAGCACCACTAATCCAGAATCTATAAAAATGAAGTCATGCAATCACATTTTTCATTATTTATGACCCAATTTGATTTTTGTTTGATGTAGTTTGCTAATTTGTAACTCATTATTAGAAAATGGTTGGGAATTCCCAAAAAATTACATTGAATCTTGATTCTGATTGGCATTATATCTACAACTCATTCATTATTTAAAATAGATTGTTGGTAGGGCAAGCAAAATCATTATTCATAGTTTTAAGAGGTAGATTCATCAATACTTAGTGACCTCTTCCATAAAATTAGTTTATGTACTCATTTGCAATGTACCCCCTTTTCTTCATGTATACAGTATAGCTTTGCATTTTGTTATGTAACCTGGTGCGATAGTTTGGTAAACCATGAGTGAGGCCTGATCATGAGCTTATGCACTTAGATAAAACTAATTCAAATTCATTTGTTTAAGAAGAGCAAAACCAAATTGGGTTTGTACAGTTTTGTAATGGAGTGAATAACAATAATATTTCGAATTTTACAGGGTCTCTTAGGATGGAGTTATTACTTGATAATGCTTCCCTTCCGGTTCACCTATTACACGCTGCTGGACATTTTTAGGTGAGATATTGAAAAATTTCACAAAATATCATGTAAACAAAAAGAAGTCCTTTGATCTATCATCTCTCTCTTTTGAATAGATTTGCTATAAGATTTATACGACCAGATCCTAGGAGTCGTGTTACTGATCCTGTTGGGGATGTAGTATCATTTATTCAAAATTTTGAGGAACAGTATGGAAGGATCCATCCAGTCTTTTATCAAGGAACCTACAGTCAGGTTTGTACAAAACCACTTTTACAATTATTTAAAGTTTACATTTCCTGGTATTTTACTGTTTGAATGATTTGAATGTTATCTTCCTGCTCACTTCCAGCTACCTCAAAACAAAAGTTGTTTCTTCTAAATTTGGTAATCAAATTGAAGTGTAGTTTAACAAAACACCAATAATATAATTTCCACAAATCCATTCGCTTTATTTGAGCTCTGTGCCAGAAGCTGTTTACCATTTGCAAGCTTGTACTTCACGTGGACAGAAAATTAGCCTGTTCTACTGGTTGAGGCTATTGTTTATCTACTGTATTCTCTGGATCCCTTGTATTGTTGAAACATTGACCAAAAATAATATGACTTACCTGTCAACTGTGCTTGAGATATCTTGGTAAACTTCAAACAAATAGCTTCAGCCAAAAACTACAAATCCTTTTCGTTGTAGTAAATAGAATTATACTGAAGTAAACGTAAATTGGGTAAACAAAACTAAACTTGTCATCTTTCCTTCTGGTGTATACTTGCATTTTGGATAGGTATTGTTTACTACCTCTAGTGCATGGATGTTGTGAACTGGGGTTTAGTTATAAATAACTTATTACACTTAATACTTTACCTAATTAAACAATACACAATTGAATTGCTTTTAAATTGAAATTCTGAAGCCTCGCAAGTTTTTCTGCAATAAGTAAACGTCCAATGTCATGGCAAAGTAAGCATTCTTTACCTTTGATCATTGCTGATCACAGTTGAGCCAGATCATCCATGAAGTATTTCGCTCTTGTCACACTTCAGGTTGCTATCCATGTAGGAATTTTTTGTCAGAATCGCTGGACAGTAATTAAAAGATTCGAAGAGTGTGCCACTGAAAAAGTACAGCAGGTTAGCCAACATCCAAGAAATAGGAAAATCAATGTTTCAGGCATAAGCCCTTCATCAGAAATGTGGGGATGGAGGAAAGGGGCTCAGAGATAAATAGGATGGTGATGGGGTGAAGGTAGGTGGGAAGCTGATAAGTAGATGAAGGTGGGGGATGATGCTGATAGGGGAGGGTGGAGCAGATGGGTTGGAAGGAAGATGGACAGTTCAAGAGGGTGGTGCTGAGTTGGAGGGTTGGATCTGGGATGAGGTGGGAGATGAGGTAACAGGTGAGCCAGATTTTGCACCTCTTCTGGCGGCAAGGGAAGCTGCTGGGAGCGGAGGGTTGGTTGTTGGGGTTGGGGGGGGGGGGGGGGGATGGGGGTGTGGACCTAACGAGTGAGTCAAGGAGGGAATGGACTCTGGTGAATGCTGATAGGTGTAGGGAGGGAAATACATCACTGGTGGTGGGGTCTGACCATCATGTCCCAGCTGCACCTACCTATCACCTTCCCAACTACCTTACTTCCATCACCCCAGCCCCACTCACAGATTTGTCTCTCAATACAACGTGTGCACGCACACGAAATGTGCATTCTCCTGCTCCAGGGATGCTGTCTGACCTGACTGCAATATCTTTCTAACACAGTTCCATTAAATATTTTCCTGTTTGTGCTAAAGTCAAATTAAGTAAGAAATACCCGTGATTTTCTAGTTTACCCAAGCTGCCTCAATTCCATGATCACATTATTTTTACTGTTGCAACTTCTTTTTAAAATTAAGTTATTAGACATGGTTTGGAATTATTTTAAATATTTAATGTGTATTGTCTTCAATGTTGAATACAGGCACTGAATGATGCGAAACGAGAGCTACGCTATTTACTAGTTTACCTTCATGGAGATGACCATCAGGACACAGATGAATTCTGCCGGTGAGTGTAACTTCTGTATTTCTGAATGGATGTGTGCTGTAATCAAACCAAACTTGTTAATTTTTCTTATGCAATTTGTAATTGTAACTTCTTAAAAATTGTGACTGCTACTACTTTTGTTGTTTTAATGTTTGAGGACTATTGACTATAGTTATGCAAACAAATATTACGATAAGGTTGGGGGAGTGTTAAAAACTGGCATGCATCTGTTGGGCTCCGTGCCTGTTTCTGGGAAATAAATTGGATATAATTCTGGATCAACACTGCACTGATCTGCAGTTACAACTCTTGCATGGAAAACTTTGGATAACTTCTATAGTCACTAGTTGCTCAACAAACAGGGTGATTTACCCAGCCATTGAAAATGTAAGTAAGTGTTGTTTTTGTAACTTGCCTGTGGTTCATTGGCCAAAGGGTGAAAATGACAATGTGTCCTTGTTTCAAAAAATAATGCATTCCTGTCCTTTAGTGCGTAAGTGGATCAAATGATGTACTGAATGTTTTAACCTAGGAGGAGCCTTACTTTGATTCTAAAATAAAAACGCAAATTGCTAAAAAATCTCAGGTCTGGCAGCATTTGTTAGATCAAAAGTCTTTCATCAAAACCTATTGATTCTTGTCTGCTGAGCTGCTGGCTGTTGGTGTGTGCTGTATTATCTGTGTATGTGGATAAAAGAAAGAGCCTTTAATGTTGAGTCTGCCAATAAATAGCTAGCTGGACTTGTTTCCCTGGCTATTTGTATAGATATTCTGTTTAAATGTATAGTGTTCTAGTGACCTTGTCCAGTATGAATGGAATATAATAGAGTAAATTTGGGATGAACATGTCAGGAGTTCAGTGATGTCATGAATATATATTAACCCTTTAGGAAATAATAACAGCTCTTTGCTGTATAGCAAGCCCAGAAGTTTGAAATATTTTAAATTCTGAATACTGTTAATGGTTCATTTGCAATGGTCCATACCTTAGTTTTTATTATTTCTGCTACATTTGTATTGCACTAATTTGGGTATTATACTAAAATTAGCTTTGCTTTTCCAGTTTGCACCTCGACCCATAGTAATTTATATTATGATTCCAGAGGAATCAGATTCCATGGTCCCTAAGTGGGTATTCATTGTGTGCATGACTGGTTAGAGTTTAGGACTGGTATTTCACCAAAGGCTCACTGTCTCACCAATCTACTAATGCTCACATGGAGAAAGAGCACTCAAGAAATATTAGTCATGTTTGTCACCTAGTGAATTATATCTGCATAATGGTGGGGCTCAGGAGTTTGGCAACTTATCAATGATGAATGACTAAATGCCAATTTGTTTCCACTTCAGTAGTACAATGTGCAACCCAGAAGTTGTAAACTTCATCAACACTAGGATGCTTTTCTGGGCTTGTTCCACAAGTAAGCCAGAAGGCTACAGGGGTAAGTGATTTTAAGCATTACTGGTGCACCACTAAATTTTACTCTTTGAATTTAATGAAATGCTTGCATGGAAAATGATCAGTGGATCATGCTGTCTGTGTCTCTGATAACTGTTCCTAGTGCCGACAATAGTTTCTGTGACTGCCTTATAGAAACATAAAGGAACGTGAGTAGGTTATTTGTGCTTTGAGTCTACTCTGCCATTGGGTATGATCATGATTGACCATCCTACCCAGTACCCTGTTCCTGCTTTCTTCTCATAGTGTATGACCTCTTTTAACTTTAAGAACTATATCTGACTCCTTTTTAAAAATCGTTTTAAAATCATGTTTTGGCCTCAACTTTTTTCAGTGATAGAATTCCAGAGGCTTTTCAGACTCTGAGTGAAGTAGTGTCTCCTAATTTTCAGTCCTAAATGGCCTATTCTGTATCCTTTTTAAACTGTGACCTCTGTTCTGGACTCTCCGGTCATCGGGAACATCCTTCCTACATTGTCCTATCTACCTCAGCTAAGTTGTCTTCAACTGTTAACTACAAAACCTGCTACAGCATAACTCTGACTTTTTATTATATTGTGTCTGTGCATACCTTGCCTGTTGTGCAGTCGATTGATGTTTATCTTGATTTATTATTATTGATTTCATGGTCACCTTTTGGTTTTCTTTAATTATTTTATTTGTTTTTATGAACTAATTTTCATGCTCCAAAACTGGGGTCCATTGGGGAATGTTACTGATGCTTCATTAGTAAACTTTGTCCTTCCGAAAATTCCCCACATTTTCCCTCACCCAACTGCTTGAACCTATAATCTACTAGTTTTATTCCCATCTAGTCTCCTGTTGCGCTTCACTATTGTTAAATCCACGATCTCTTGAAAAACTTTGATAATATTAGTGCCATTATTGTATTTAACATTTTGAAATGCCACTGAGTTGCTTCTTGAAAAGCAGCAAAAAGTCATCTGCGTTACTAAACCGGTTCAATAAGACATGCATCAATGATTAAAATTAGCAATGCATGGCCAATTAAGGGCTGGTTGATGGGTGCTTTTCGTGGAGCTTCAAGTACTCACTAGAAGGAGTAGCCAACTCTAATCTAGCTGTAAAATACCCATGTGTGTTGGGCTGCAGGATGTATTCTTGCCAATGCAGCTTCTGAAACATCATGCTCACTTCCTTAAAGAGGAAGAGGGCATGTCTGCAGGGACCCCAACTTGTCAACAGCCACCCATGTATATCCCACAAGTACCTGCAGGGAACAAAAGAGAGAATGTTGTGAGCCGGGTTATAAGTTGTGGCATGTTAACATTAAATGTGCAATGAGGGTAATGGGACAGAAGCATGACAGTGAACAAATATATTTAATTTTGGGTGCCAGGATATGGAGATTTCTGTAACCTCAAGTGGTGCAGAATTGAATAACAGGCAGGCAATCAACCGTTCTGGTCCTTTCAACTGTGTTATGGGACACTTTTTTTTTCCCCTGGAATGAGAGAAAGGGAAGGATTTAGTCATACAAAACTGTGCATGTGTGTGGGGCACAGGTATTTATATAAGTTGTGGAAACAGCAATGAGGTGTTTGAAGTGAGTGAGCAGGCACTGCAAAGACCATGCAAGATTTGTAGTGGGGGAGGTGCAAGTGAGTGACGGAAGATCTGTGCAATAGAGGGCATGGTAGAACATGAGTTTTGGTGGGATGTAAGTGCAGTAGCAGAGAGATAATGATGGCATTTATACTGGCAGAGCAGAGAAGGTCATTTACCAACTTCCTAATTTGTAGGGTGTTTCTCTGGAGGTCACACTGACCTGGGTGGTGGTGATCTCAGACCAGACTGACAGGGTCTGATGATGTGGCCTCCTCTGGCAGTTCTCTGGGAAAAGGATGAGCCGCCTCTGCACTGTCTTGTCTGCCAGGATAGGGAGTGTCTTGGGTCACCGGGTGCGTCCAAGCTGTTCTTTTCAGACTCAGTTAAATATAGTAAAGAGAAGCTTCACCAACAGCAATTTGCTTTAATGTGGGTGTTTATTAAGTAATAAGTGTAATAAAAGGAATAGAAAGGAGAAAAAGCAACAAGTCTTGCACCTTTCTGTCCATCGGGGACCCTATGATTGACAGCTGGTCTGGAGGTTTGGGTTCATTCCTGGCACCGTTTACAGTCCTGTTCCGAGGTGAAGTCTCATTCTTTGAATCTGGTGCTGTTTTCGACCCGTAAAAGCACTGTTCACAGGACCCATTCAAGATCATGCAGCTGTCAAATATCGTCAACAGTTTTAGCCCTTCACGCCATCCTAAACCATCTATTTTCCATGTAGCTGTTGAATATCATTTACGTTTAGCCCTTTGGCTCATCCAATACAGGGAGCTCCCTATTGGCTGAGTGGGATGCTAATTAGCCCCATCTGGCATGCCATGAAGAATGTGTGAAAATGTCCAGAGCAGCTCTAGAGTGCCAGTTTTTTACTGGGTGGACAACAGCCTTTTGAATTATTCACCAATGCCACAGAAGCTAGTATATGCCTAGATATCTAGGCAGTGGTGAGTGGAAGAATTGGGCTAGGTTGAGGAAAGGTTGAGCCTGTAAACATTGGAGTTAAGAAGAATGAGGAATGTTTGTATTGAAACCATATAAAAGATTGAGTCGGATTCACTGAGTTGATGACAGGATGTTTCCGATCATGAGGAAATTTAGAAATAGAAGACACAGTCTTCAAAATATGGTGTGGAGATGAGAACTTTCTTCTTTGAGAAGGTAATTAATCTTAGGAATTCTGTTATCCAGAGAGAAGTGAAAGTTTGGTTATTGAATATACCCTCGGTTAAGTGCTACAAATTCTAGATCAAGAGAATTTGAGGTCATTGGAAGTGTGGGGTGAAGCAGACAGGGAGTGGAGTAAAGGCCACCATCAGATTAGCCATGGCTTTATTAAATGGTAAAATAGGCTCGAGCAGTCGGGCTGCACCTGCTCTTTACTTTTTTCCTGACAATTATGGTAATGTGTTCTTTGTAGGGAAAGCCAAAGACATGCCTTTTAGGCACTTTCCATATCTCTATTCTGATTAAGTCTTTGCCCATAGCTACTTCTAATTTTCAAGCTATTTACAGTATTATTGATATCCTTTTTCTTTGCCTTCCTTTGATTTTTCTTTTTTGAAATAATCCCTCCCCTCATGCCCTTTTCTGCTTAAAACTTATTCTAGGTAAAAACAATGACTGCAGATGCCGTGGTGCTAGAAAAGCACAGCAGTTCAGGCAGCCTCCGAGGAGCAGGAAAATTGATGTTTCGGGCAAAAAGCCCTTCATCAGGAATACAGGCTGAGTGCCTGAAGAGTGGAGAGATAAATGAGAGGAGGGTGGGGTGGGGAGAAAGTAGCATAGAGTACAATAGGTGAGTGGGGGAGAGGATGATCCTGTCCAGTCTCGCTGCCTTTTTCTTTGTTTTTGTTTTACTTAGAATCTCTACAGTGCAGAGAACCCATTCAGCCCATTGCATCTGCACTGATCCTCAGAGCATCCCACCCAGCATACTCCCCAACTCTGCATGGGGCTGACACACCTAATGTGCACATCCCTGGACCCTACCAGCAACTTTGTTTTGCCAATCCATCTACGCATACCTTTTGACTATGGGAGGGAGCTAGAGCACTCAGATGAACATGAGATTGTGGAAACTTCATACAGTTGTCTTTGTTCTTTCACTTCACAGCACTTCATATGCCTGGCAGATCCTTTCCATTCTCTTCATATCTGTATTTTAAAACTATGGCAAGTTGGTCTCTTGCCATAAGTGAAGATCCATGCCTCAGATTCACACACAATGATTTGACATTAAACTCTTTACAAATCACTCTTTGAGTTGTTTATTTAGCTTTCCAGTGGGCAGCAGTCGCATCTTGCCAAGTATGTTCTTTCCCATTCCTACTCTTCATTTTTAATTTCATTTGCACTTGCAGAAATTATGCTTCCTAAATATTTGAATTTTTGGAGTTGTTCTAGTTCTTTCTTTTGTGAATAAATTAATATTTATTGGTGATATTATGTGTTGCATCACCATGTTTTTCCCTTTCATTTCATTTAGTCATTTTCACTTCCATTTTAAAGTTCCTGCCTGCTGTTACTGCTGCATCTACTAGTTCTTGTAATTCTTCTGTACTTGCTTACGAGTGTTTTATCTGCAAATCTAACTGATATCAATGTCAAACCCCCCTCAAAAAAAACCCTGCCTGTTCTGTCTTTCATCATTGTTTTGCATAGACATTGATGAGAACTATGATAAACAGCACTCTCTTGTTGAACTCCTTCACTCCAGTTGCTTTCATGGCTATTCACTTTCATTGCTGATTGTCCCATGCACAGATATTTCTTATGAATCATCTACGTTTCTAGTCTGCCCCTGTCGAACCGAATCCAGCCAATCCAATCAAATACCATTTGCAAAATTGACAAAATAAGTGTATAATTTCTGTCTAAACTATAAACTGCATTCACTTATTAATCTTATGCTGATGGTTTCTCTTGACCCTTCTGTGTGGAAACCAGGCTGGTCATCTGCATCTTCCCAAGCAATCGATGCTTTTTTTATCTATGCATCAACTAGGAAATGTTCTGATTTGCATACATTTAGTCTGATTATAAGGAGTATTGCAGAAACTGAATATTTCTATATTACGTGATCTAGAGCCATGGCAAGAACTTTGCATCATGAAACTGAATTTCCCATCATGATATCAACGTGAAAATTATACTAATTTTTCCATTTTAAAGTGCTAAGTTAATAAGGAAAATTCATATTCCCATTAAATTTTAAAGAACTAAGCATTAGGCTTTTATGATCTTTTTCATGCATTTTTAATGGAATAAGAATCATTTGTAGCAACATTATTTGCTTTGCCATGACTGAGATGTTTCACTTTTATTTCTCTTACCCGGACAATGTTGACAATTTCATTGTTGAACTTCAGAAAAATTTTGGAGATATTACAATTGAATTTCCATATCCCATTCAGTCCTCTGTTGGAGATTTTTATTTTCCAAACTGACTTTGCACAATACAATTGAAAAGTCTACTTAGTGACATATGAGAATTAGTATTTCTGCAAGTCTGTTTTACATCAAATGATTTGGACAATTTGAACCATGTCCAGAAAGGTATTCACTGTTTTAGAAATGAAAGTTTTTATTTCCTCAAAGGCTGCTTAGTGTAAATAATATAACATCCATTAACTGAAACAGTTGAGCATGAAGACCCAAATAATGTTTTATGAAATTAGGTTTTTGGTTAAGCCATCATTACATAAACCATACAGTGGGATTGAGTGGCCGATTGTACTGCTTTAAACTGAGCAGAAAGCTTTAAATGACGAGTTGCAGATTTCAAGGTGGCAATTATTGCAGGAATGTGGGAAACAGGGGAGACCTAGGGAATAAGGCAGCCTTTCAGAAGACCCACACAAACTCAAAGGGCTAACTGAATTTTTTCACTGCTGTACTGTTCTTTGATTCTTTAATAGGTCAAAGTGGAAATACTAATTTATGCTTTCTATATTGATTCTGTATGTGGGATTCACAGTCTTAATTTTCGTATAGGACAGCAATGTAAGAAGTGAGAAATTATAATGATTTTAATAATGAAATATTCTACAGACTAACATGTTAGGCTATATATTTCAGTGTCTCAAGCTTTACGAGAGAACACCTATCCATTCTTGGCAATGATAATGCTGAAAGAGCAAAGAATGACGGTAGTCGGTCGCTTAGAAGGTCTTCTTCGGGCTGAAGACTTCGTCAATCAACTGACCTTTATTATGGATGCTAATGCTACATATTTGGTATCAGAACGACTTGATAGGTATATGGAATATTACTTTGTTTCTGTAAGGAAATGTTGCTGTCAACTACGATAGTTTTGTACAGAATGTTGTATTTGGATAATAAGACAATGTTGGAGTGTTTGGTTATCTAGGAATAATGCATCCTCAAACCAGTTCTTAGTTTGATTTATTTTCTTGTACATAGTAATGTAAACTTTGGGAGTAAATCAATTTCAATTTTAAGTAGACATTTCAAGTTGGGATTGGTACAACTAAGTACTGTGTAAATCCACCTCTCTCTCAGTGCAAAAGAAGTCTTTTTTTTTGCAGTTCAATCAGTTAGGACTGACCTTAAGCTCATGCTTCAGTGGTAAAAGGCTAGTTTCTAATTTAATGTACCATGGGCACACTTATTTCAATGTGGATAATGGTTGTTAATTCTTGTTGAAAAGACTGTTGGATATATCGTACCTTAAACAAAATCAGAAGTGTTTAATTTTTTTTTAATTATATGAAGATTTTAAATGAGCCATACTGTCGGGAAGGGAATGAAAGAGAATTCGGTGAATTTTAAAAAAAAGTTTTGAGACTGCACTTAAAATGGGAACTTGTATCATTGGCGTTCTCTAATTTCCTTGGATCCAATAAATTTTGACTAGAATTCACTCTGCGTTGATACATTGAATTGGTATTCCTGATTGGTGTCATGATGAACTTAGTCTGGTCACTGGTTGTATTACTGACCACAATTCTGGTGTCTGAGGTGACTGGAAGTTGAACAAATACTGTGGTGATGCTGATTTTGCCTGCACAGTTTTCAGTAGCAAAGCATGTAATATGATTTAAAAGCAAGGTGTTTTTCAGGCAGTGACTGCTGTGAGGCAAGTGGGGAATGGAAGTGAGTGGATCTTTTGTTTTTGCACTATATTCCTATTTTGATGTAGTTCAAAAGAAATTCATTTTAACCATTATTTCCATAGAATCCCTACATTGTGGAAGCAGGCCATTTGGCCCATAAGATCCACTGATCCTCCAAAGACATCATATCCAGACACACTCCTCTGACCTATCCCTGTAATCCTGCATTTCCCATGGCTAATCCACCTAGCCTGCACAGCCCTGGACAATATCGGCAATTTAGCGTGCCCTCTTCACTTAACCTACACATCTTTGCCTGTGGGAGGAAACCCATGCAGACACGGGAAGAATGTGCAAACTCAACGCAGCCCCCCAAGACTGGAATTGAATCCAAGTCCCTGGTACTGAGAGGCAGCAGAGCTAATCACTGAGTTACCAAAAGAAATTTATGTTGTGCTCTGGCCAAAGTGATTTAGTCAGGATTTGTTGCTATTTGAAATAGAATACAGTGTTAATAACCAGACAGCTGATTGTGGTTGTTGTTACTATTTGAAGCTGATTACATGAATATTTAATATTCTTGTACTTTCTTCAATTTACAGAGAGGAAAGGAATCAGACACAAGTGTTAAGACAACAGCAAGATGAAGCTTATTTGGCTTCACTTCGTGCAGATCAGGAAAAAGAAAGGAAGAGAAAGGAGGCACAAGAAAAGAGGAGAAGGGAAGAGGAAGATGTCAGGCAACAGTTACTTGCCGAAGAAAAAAGACAACAAGTAAGCAGTGTTCCAAGTTAAGCTGCATGAAACTGTTTACTCTTTCAATGTAGGCATTAAGAGAATTATAACGTTTTCTATCCAGATGTGGAGATTTAACTGTAAACCAATGGTTTCCTCCTGAGTGAACTGGTTAAGGCTGAAAGTATTTGAATAATGTAGATCAGTATGGTCCCTGGTTCAATCCCTGTTTTAAATTATCTCTCGGCTATGTTTCAATAAGAGATTACCTCCATACCAACAGGTTAAGATTTTGGTAGGTTCTAATTCCTGTTTAATATACATCAAGACTTGTTAGAATACAGTTGTTAGCGTTGATTGAATGCAAGATCATATTTACTGGCAGTGACTGAAAATGGCTGTGATTGGAACTTTGTATGTGCTTCATCACGTAATAATTTCTTTCTGTAATAATTCAGGTAATAGTATTAGAAATTCAAAGCTGGTATTTGTATCATCTTGTATAAATTGTTAGCTTGCAAATATGTAAATTGAGGAAGAAACATTTTTCTTTTTGTCACTGCAGAGTTTGCAGGAAGAGAAAGAACGCAAGTCTGAATGTCTTCCCCCTGAGCCTTTTCCAGACAATCCAGACAGTGTTAAAATTGTCTTCAAGTTGCCAAATGATACTCGAGTGGAGCGACGATTTCTGTTTACCCAGTCGTTAACGGTAAGAGTTTTCCATGTTTTTCATTTACATAATGAAAATGTTTTTTTCCTTTAAATAATGTTCCTCAAGTCCTTGGAAGTTTAAAAAAAAAGAAACTGCATCCAATACAGTTTGTTATTGGTACATAACATAAGAACTAGGAGCAGGGCTAAGCCATATGGCTCTTCAAGCCAGCTCCACCATTTCATAAGATTATGGTTGATCTTTTCGTGGACTCAGCTCCACTTACTAGCCCTCTCACCGCATTCCTTAACTCTTTATTATTCAAAAACAACTATTTTAGCTTTAAAAATGTTTACTGAAATAGTGTCAACTACTTCACTGGGCAGGGAATTCTATAGATTTACAAACCTCTTGATGAAGCAGTTTTTTCTGAATTCAGTTCTAAATATGCTTCCGCTAATTTTGAGGTTATGCCCTCTTGTCTTTGTTTCCACTGGCGGGTGAAACTTTCTCTCTACTTCGGTTCCCTTCATAATTTTGTATGTTCCTATAAGATCACCCCTTATTCTCCTAAATTCCACTAAATATAACCTGTTTCCTCAGACTGTCTTCATAAGCCAATCCCCTCAACTTCGGAATCAACCTAGTGAACCTCCTCTGCATCCTCCCTAGTACCAGTGCTTCCTTTCTCAAGTAAGGAGACCAGAACTGCATGCTGTACACCAGTTATAGAGTCATACAGATGTACAGCATGGAAACAGACCCTTAAGTCCAACCCAATCTAGTCCCACCTGCCAGCACCTGGCCCATATCCCTCCAAACCCTTCTTATTCATATACCCATCCAAGTGCCTTTTAAATGTTGCAATTGTACTAGCCTCCTCCACCTCCCCTGGCAGCTCAATCCATACACGTACCACCCTCTGTGTGAAAAGGTTGCCCCTTTGGTCTCTTTATATCTTTCCCCTCTCTCATTGTGGCCTCACCAGCATCTTGTACAGCTGCAACAAAACCTCTACGGGCGGCACGGTGGCACAGTGGTTAGCACTGCTGCCTCACAGCGCCTGAGACCCGGGTTCAATTCCCGACTCAGGCGACAGACTGTGTGGAGTTTGCACGTTCTCCCCGTGTCTGCGTGGGTTTCCTCTGGGTGCTCCGGTTTCCTCCCACAGTCCAAAGATGTGCGGGTCAGGTGAATTGGCCATGCTAAATTGCCCGTAGTGTTAGGTAAGGGGTAAATGCAGGGGTATGGGTGGGTTGCGCTTCGGTGGGTCGGTGTGGATTTGTTGGGCCGAAGGGCCTGTTTCCACACTGTAAGTCTAATCTAATCTAATCTCTCTGCTTTTAAACTCCAATCCCTTTAGCAATGAAGGGCAGAATTCCATTTGCCTAACTGTTGTACCTGCAGATCAACCGTCTGTGATTCATGCATAAGGACACTCTGGTCCCTCTGGTTAGCAGCATGCTGCAACTTTGTATCATTCAAGTAATAATCTTTTTTTCTGTTACTCCTACCAAAATGGATGACATCGTATTTATTAACATTGCACTCCATGTGCCAGATCTTTGCCCACTCACTTAAACTATCTATGTCCCTTTTCAAAGTTTCACAGTCCTCTGCTGCTCATCTTAGTGTTATCTGCAAACTTTGACACACTATTCATGTTCCTTAACTTCAAATCATTGACACAAATTGTGAATAATTGTGGTCCCAATACTGATCCCTGAGGCACACCGCATCCCTGATTGCCAACCACAACAGCATTCATGTATCCCTACTCTTTGCTTCCTAATAGTCGAACAATCCTCTGTCCGCGCTAATACTTTACCCGTAGCGCCATGCATCCTTATCTTATGCAGCAGCCTCTTGTGCAGCACCTTGTTGAAGGCCTTTTGGCAATCTAGGTCCACCACATCTACTGGGTCTCCATTGTCCATTTTGCTTCTAATGTCTTCATAGAATTCCAAAAGATTGATTAGGTATGACCTGCCCTTCATGAACCCATGCTGCATCAGCCAACGGGACACTTTCTATTTAGGTGCCTTGCTATTTCTTCCTTGATAATAGACTCGAGCATTTTCCCAATAAAGAAGTTAAGCTTACCGGTCTATAATGCCCCATCTTTGTCTACCACCCTTTTTAAACAGTGGAGTCACATTTGCTGTTTTCCAATCTGTTGGAACTGCCCCAGAGTCCAGTGAATTTTTGAAAATTACCACAAGTGCACTTGCTGTTTATCCTGCCAACTCTTTTAGTCCCCTGGGATGCGTTCTATCAGGGCCAGGAAACTTGTCTACCCTTAGCTCCATTAGCTTGCTCAATACTACCTCTTCTGTAATAATCTTTGTTACCAGGTCCTCACCTACCTTTCGTTTGTCAATTACTGGCATGTATTAGTGTCCTCCACTGTGAAGACTGACACAAAATACTTATTCAATTCCTCAACCATTTCATAATATCCCATAACTAAATGCCCCTTCTCTTCCTCTAAAGAACCAACATTTACTGCAGCCACTTTTTTTTTCTCTCTTTTATATATTTATAGAAACTTTTGCTACCTGACTTTATATTCTGTTAGTTTTTTTCCTCCTGTTCTAGCTTACTTTTCTTTATAGCTCTTTTTGTAGCTTTCTGTTAACCTTTTGAAGCTTTCCCAATCTTTTAGTTTCCTGCTGATCTTCGCCATTTTGTATGTCTTCTCATTCAATTTGATATCCTCCCTTTATTTTCTTAGACATCTATGGCAGATTTCCCCTTTTACTTACAGTCCTGTGTACTTTTGCTGGGCACTTCGTAAAATTGCCTTGAAAGTCTTCCGCTGCTCATCAACTTTCCCACCTACAAAATACATTACTTATTTTCATTAGCTGCAGTAAGTCATTTCAGTAGTTAGTCAGAGTCAAACAGCACGGAAATGGGCCCTTCAGTCTAACCAGGCAAGTGGAAATACAAATTGTTTTGTTTAATTTTTAAAATTATTTGATTGAGAAGTGGTCTTTAGTGGCTAGGCTGGCATTTAAATCCCGTCCCTAATTGTGCTTTAAGAATGTATTTAGAAGCTGCCATCTTGAATTCCTGCTGTCCATGTTGTGTATGTACACCAAAAGTGCTATTAGGAAAGTGTTAAAGTCCAGATTTGAGACGGCCCAGGGAATCCCTTGTGGTCTCAGACCTGTAAAGCTTCTCAGAGATCGTACTCTTTGGGAGTCTGGAATAAAAAACCTCTTACAGTTTAGTTTAATTTTAGTTATCCCCTTTATTTACCAATAGCATCACTGTTACAACATAACACTGGGACCAATAAGCTAAACTAGCTAAGTTCTAATAACCTAGGTGAATAGGGTACCAGCTTTTCAAGAGCCTTAGCAAGCTACTCTGACATTCTGATACAAAGTGGTTTCCTTTATACGAAAGTTTACGAAAACATTGTATGTTCTTAATTAGACAGATAATGGTGAAAGACCATAATTCATAAGGAAGAAAAGTTACTTGACAGGTCTGTGTGTGTGCTTGACTAATCACTCCAGGCCCTAAACCATTCACCAGGTAGGAAAAGCATACCCAGCTGAGTTAGGCGCCTTCTAGCGAGATAAACTCCTATCATAAAGAGGTACCGGTTGAGCTAATTGGAGAGTTCATAAGGTAACCTTGCATAGCTCACGTCAGATACAATTGTTTTACAAAATGACTTCTTAGCAAGGAGGGCAACCTTTTGACCATAAAATGGCTTCCAGACGCATTGTGCCAGAACCTCTTCAAATTTAGGCCTAGAGTAATTTCTAAGCCAGAAGCAGATTCCTGCTTTTTAAGCACTGAATCATTCTGTACCTGAGGCTGAGATGTTACCATAAAGTTGCATTTAAACTGATTAATTAGTCTTCAAATTAAACATGCTTTCTTTTCATGGTTATGATTCAAATTCAAATAAGACATGAGATCTGATTAATTAGAATTGACAGTGGGGCGGTCTGTAGAGTGGTTTGCAAGAACAGCAAGCAAGTCAAAGCTTCATCAATCTACTTTTTATAGAATTTGTATTTAATAACTGGTAATGGCTACTCAGTATCATCATAAAGTCTCAAAAATGCAATTAAGTTCATTCCATAGCAGGTAAGCACTAAGAGTTAATTTTCTATTGCCTGGGGGAGCCCCAGCACTATCATGGTTTTTCTCTCTGTCTCTCGTGTCCTTTTGAACTCAAGGACTTGGAACAGCAAAGATATTTTTCCCCTCTGTGTTTGCCTAGCTTGCAAGGGGTAATAAGAATCTATTATAATTGACAGGACCTGACCATCAGTTACAAGGCTTTTGATAGTACTGAGTTTCGTTTTAGGGTCAGAATCATTAATTAATTTCAGAAGAAAACAGCCGTGAATGTTAACACTTGGTGTTCTGTTTTCACTGATGCTAAGGCAAATGTTCTCCATTGCCTGAGAGCATGCCTGTTATCACTTTGTGAGCACAGATGTTTTTATCTTCTGCGTACCTTGGGTTTCCCCCATTTTTTTCTGAGCCTCACTGCCTGTCTATTTTCTAGTGTGCAGCAAATGTATTCTATAATGCAACATTACGTTTTAGTCTAAATGTTTAAAGACAAGTTTTAAGGCTATAGATGTTCTCAAAAGGATTTATGCTCAACAACTGAGAAGAACAGCAACATGGTTCCAATGTACTTTCGTGTATAATCTGGTGAGGAGCTTGCAAGTGGTCATGTTCTCAAGCATCTGCTGCTCATGTCCTTCCAGCGGTTAGTGGTTGTGGGTTTAGAAGGTGCTGTCAAAAGTTCCATAAGTGCATCTTGTAGGTGGATGCAGTATATTGATGGTGCAGGAAGTGAATGTTGAACATAGTGGACTGTTTTGACCTGGGCAGTGATAAGGTTTTTAAGTATTGTTGGAGCTGCACTAATCAAGCAAGTGGGAAAGTTATAAAATCTTGTTTCTTGTGATGGGTTTTTAAAAATATGTTCTGTATTACAAATACTATGGCATCAAACAATACACCAAAGTTATTTAAACACTGGCATACACAGGCAATATTTTTATTTGCAAATTGGACCTCAAGACTGCTATTTCAGCTGCTGCTGCAGGAGTTTACCCACTATGCAATTCCCAGGCCAGTGAAGTATTTGAGGCCTACTCAGTAAATGCTTTTAAAGGTAAAGATGTTTTGAACAGTAAAGGAATTAAGGATTATGGTGAGAGGTTTAGTAAGTGGAGCTGAGGTCACAAAAAGATCAACCATAATCTTATTGAATGGCGGAGCAGACTCAAAGGGCCAGATGGCCTACTCCTGCTCCTAGTTCTTGGTCTTTCTAATCTTATTTCAGAAATGGCTGTAGCAGAAACAATGCAAATTGTCTTAAAACAAAGGAGGTGAAAATTGGGTAGTGTTCCCAGTAATTCAATATTTAGTATTTTTTTTTGACATTGGCTTGTGAGGATATTGTGAAGTCAGAGTTAAACTTATCCAACCTCAAATAGTTGATGTTCTGCTGGAAATCACCGTTCGATCTTATAAATGATTAATAGTCAGGCGAATGAGGTACTGGTGAGCAGCCACATGCACACTGGTGTTTTTCAACAATGAGTCAACTGAAGGAGAAAAGGGAAGGAAAAGAAGAAAAAATAGTTGCAATTTTTAAGTATAATTTAAAATTGTTTTTTCTGGAAATTCATATTTTTTTCTTTTGTTGCAGGTAATATATGACTTTTTGTTCTCCTTGAAAGAAACTCCTGAGAAATTTCAAATAGTTGCTAACTTTCCACGGAGAGTACTGCCGTGTTTGCCCACAGAGAGAGAGCCAAATCCACCCACCCTGCAGCAAGCAGGATTGAGTCGCTGTGAAGTCTTGTTTGTTCAAGATCTTACCGATGATTGAACCAGAAATTAACCATGGGATCATTTTTTTTTAATAGCTGCACAGTATAACGGATCACAGACTTTCTCACAAACGAGCCAAGTTTTTGCTGCGTTGGTTGGCAAATGTCTATGCAGCTAGGTCGCTCGTCATTTCCTGGGATGAACTGCACTGTCCATCACTATGCTATTTTTTTAAAAAAAACTCAAGCCCTGCAGCGTTGAGTGGTTTTTGATCAGAAGATATGAAAGTAAATTAACCCATTTCTCCACCTGCATAGACCTTAGATTACACCATCAGAGAACCCTTACCCTTTCTCCTGCTAATTTTGTTTTCCCATTTACCGATATTTATGTTGTATTTCTATTAAAATGAAAAAAGAAAGACCAAAGGAGGGTTGGCTGTTATTGAATTGTTTGCACCTGGGCTGGTTTAAGTTCTTAATTGCCATGGCTTTTGCTGTGGTGAAGCCTCAGTAAGTAGTTTGTCAGCCTGTAGTGCCTGTGGTAACTAGAGCCTGCTCCATGTTTAATACCTGTGCAGGCTTATTGTACTCGAGGTGTAATTTATTCCAACAGTATAAATTAAAATCATTTTAGAATTTTATTGTGTTGAATCATTTTTCTATGCATATTTCTTTTTGAACCATTTTCTGTAATTTCATTACAATTGATGGTAGCTGTTTGGCCGAATGTACTGGCATTAAAAGATTATATTGTCTCAACTCATTTGTTCTTTGAGCTTCCTACCATGAGTAATGTTTAGCTTTTTGGTCATTCTCCACTACTAAACTGACGTGTACAGTTATTTGTTGATACTTCAAATTGTTTTTTGTTAGCTTTTCTGCACCTATTTATGAAGTGCTATAAATCTTAGAAAACAAAGACTTATTTATAGCTTCTTGTGAGAACATGGCCAACAAAATTTAACATTACAGTGGAGAACGACCCCCCCCCCCTTTGATAATATGTGCCTGATGGCCTTATGATCAGTTGGCTGCAAGGCACCTAGAACATGTACTTTTTTTTTCAATGCTGTTTAGTTGGGTATATTGTTTAGCATTATTGCACTTATTTCACTAAATGGCATCTTAACCATTTGCATGTTGTCTATTGTTTTCCTGTTCAAGATGCATTATGACTTGTGTCTCAATCTTGAATAGATTTTGGGTGGTAGTTAATAATGAAACTACTTTACCACCAAACAGCTGTTGGCCTTAATATCATTCTACTAGTTCATTTAGTTGTAATGATGTGATAACATTGGCATTGCTTGCCTTTTATTTTTCGCTAATCCCAATAGGGTTTTGTAGTATTTTTGAATACATATATAACAAAAAAATGCAGATATAGTTTTAATCACTGTGGAGTGTGGAAGTTTTAATTATTATGAAGTGTGGATATACCCCCAAGATCATATGCCTAAGTTTTCATTAAATGTCTATTATAAATGTTAATATTTAGTTTGAATTGAGTCTCAATTAAATTGGTAACTTTTAGATCTGGGGGTGTTCATTCTGGCATTTGTTTACAGGCAGTTGGCTTTAGATATAAAATGTATTTTTAAAATATGCCTATAATGTTAATCAATATCATTTATGTTTTTCATTCAAGGCAGTCAATGCTTCAGTTGCTATTTGAGTTGATTTTGGATGAGACCAGTATTGTAATGGAAAAGCAGTTGGTATTGGTTGAAACCCTTATACGCTGTCAACTTGGAAAAATTTGAGGCTTTTTTTTGTATGTATTTTTAGAAACTTCGTTGTGGCGTTAGTGGTCATGGTTTACATCTTACTTTTGCTATTATCAGTTACTGAGTTATTCACATTCCTTTACATTTGAGAGTAATTGAGCAGTAGGTTGTTTGGGTTTGTTTCTGATTGTAATCTTCAAAAACAATGGAAAAGCTTTACAATCTGAATTGCTGTATGACCATATAGGAAGGGATCTATTGACAGCGATGTTATTTAATGTTTGTGTATAACACTTAATTATAAAGTAGTCTCTAAAGGTTAGGAATTTAAGCAAGGAGGAGATATTTACTGACCTGAGTAATATTTTGCCCATTTTGAAAATCTCCCCCCAAATATTATTGTAGCTTCAACATCTGTTTTGTTGTCCTGCTTGAATTAAGCCATGCCCTTCCCATACATTTTGGGGATGTTGGTGTAATGGTCTACATTTGAGACTGGTGCAAACTATAATGGAACAAGTTCCTGTTTTAATTAAAGGATTAAAATCTTGTACCAGAAATTTCCCCACTTGCCTAACAGTGTCCACATAGAAATTATTCACATTTGAACTGGCAGTTCGGTCGCTACTTCTGAAGCTCTTGTCTTTTTTTTAACGTGCAAATGAGAAGTATATTCCAGATTGTAATATTTGTGAAAAAATCAGGGAAAATCTCTTTGAAGGACCACACTTGTTTTTTTTTATATATTGTTTATCAGATTATCGATTTAAAAATCAATCACCCAAAAAGTTGTGAAAATCCTTTTTGTGAAATGTCTGGAACTTCTTAAAAAAAACAACAAGTTCTTTCTAAATTGTCAGAGGATAATCTTTCTGTATTTCATGTCTTTTGTTGTAAATGTTCAGATCAATTTTTTTTGTACCACTTTTTTTTGACATTTCTGATTATTGAGCTAATTGTAAAACACTTAGTTCTGTTCAGACTCTGTGGCCTATTCAGATATATTTATGATCTGTACCAAAAGGATTGAGAGCCCCAAATGCAATCTTATGCCAAAAGCTGCTGCTGTTTTCTGTTCACTTGGAAATGACCAATTCAATTTCAAATCAAAATTCTCCATATGTGCCCCCTCTTTTCCCCCCCCTCAAAGAAACCATTCAAAAGATTAACAAGAATAAGGCATTGAGTGATACTGCATCTGAAATTAAATTCTGAAAATAATTTTCCATGTTCATAATCTGAAATTGAAGAAATTGCTATGTACGATGCTGTAAGTTCAATACTCATCCCATGTCTTGTAACTTATTGAAGTTGAATGGAATACATATAATAACTACTTGAGGAATGTGAGTAATTTGTAATTTTTAATATTTTGTCTTGAGTTCATAAATGGTCAAATAGATTCATGTCTGTTTGTTAAAAACTATTACTGAACTTTACTTATCCATTGTTCTTATCCTCATGTTCTTCGACCTTCATATACTGAGACATCATAAGTGTTTCTATTCCTACAAAGTTGTATGATTGAACAGAAGAAGCTAATTAAACAAAACTAGTCTCTATCTCCAATTTTAGTATGAGTAAGTGAATACATTTATACCAGCCTCAAGTTAGAAAGTTAGGAGTTTGTTACTCGCAACTTGAACAGCCACCTCAGTACATTGTGTGGATGTACAACAGTGCTGTTAAAAGTTTTGTTTGATTTAATTGACATTAAACCGAGCCTAGTCTACCTGCCTTGGGTGGGTATAAAAGATTCTATACTTTTTTTTTAAAAAAGGAGTTGGGGAGTCCTCCATCTTTTCAATATTGATCCCCTGATACTAAATACCTGGAAATTGTATTATTTGGTCATTTATCTAATTGGTTTGTTGCTATGCTTGGTTGCAGCGTTTGTCTGCATTACAACAGTGCTATACTTCAGAAGTAAGTAAATGTCTATAAGGCACATTGGCATCCACTGACTTTGTCAAAGGTGCAATACAAACATAAGCTATTTCTTTAAGTGGCTTCTTAAAAAAAATTCCAGTTAACTGTCATCAGTTAGCTAACCCAGGTTGAAAGTGTTCACTGTTGTAAGTTCCATAGCACTGTGGATGAATGAGTTTGAGTGTACTTTTTCTGATGGTACGCATTTTCCAGCTTCAGCATAGATCAAACCTAAACTATAATATAGTGCCATTATGTAATTTAAATCTGTCTTGTATTTAATGTACTTTAATTTTTTGAATTTTATCTGAGATGTTAAAGATTGTACAACTTTACTAAGCCCCCAAGAGGAAGCAAAGATTCAGTTGCTTCTACAAATGAGGCACCTAATTACATTCTGACAATGTTGTGGTTCTGTTCGCCAAGCTGGGAATTTGTGTTGCAGGCGTTTCGTCCCTTGTCTAGGTGACATTCTCAGTGCTTGGGAGCCTCCTGTGACACGTTTCACAGGAGGCTCCCAAGCACTGAGAATGTCACCTAGACTGGGGACGAAACGTCTGCAACACAAATTCTCAGCTCGGTGAACAGAACCACAACAACGAGCACCCGAGCTACAAATCTTCTCCCAAACTTTGAACATTCTGACAATACAGTACCATGAATTTCATAATGGGAATAGAAGTACAGTATTAGATTAAGATCATTCAAAAGCAGAATCCTGTTATCATCCAGTAATAATTTGATTTTGGTACAGTTTCTACAGTTCTGAATTCTAAGTCTAAATACTTGACTGAGTACATTGTTGAAAAACATTAAGAACAATAAGGATGCATCCTTATTTTGGATATTATTTTAAGTGTGGAGAAAATAATTAATGAACTACATGTACTTCCCAAAATGGAGATGCTAAACAACTTGGATTAGATGAGAATGCAAGGATTCAAGTCTGACATGACTTCAGAATTGAAGAATAGCCTTACTGGACCCTTTGGTACATCTGATTATCTCCATACAGATGCTGTCAGACCTGCTGAGTTTCAACAGGACTTTGTTTATTTACCTGGAATGGGTGGGCTGTTTTATGAGGAAAGATTAGCTACATTAGGTTTGAATTCACTGGGGTTTAGAGGAGTAAGAAGCAAGTTGATTGAAATATACGAGGTCCTAAGGGATCTTGACAGGGTAGGTGGAACATGGAGATCAAAGGTCATCAGGGATATATGGGAATGTAGATTTGAAGTTACAAACAAATCAGCCATGATCTTATTGAATAGCAGTGCAAGCTCAAAGGGCCTGATGCTGCACTTTCTTTCATACGTGTGAAAAAGATATGGAAGTTTTGCTATAAATGTACAGTGAATTGTTGAGACAAACATAGAGTACTGTCTAGATTTGACACCTTGCCATAAGAGGGATATATTCTCTTGGAAACAACCTGAAGATTTATTAGGCTGATTCCTGAGATGGTAAAATATTTTTGGTGGATGGATTAAGCAGGTTGAGCCTATTCTTACTGGATTTTAGCAGAGTGAGGAAATCTTAGTGAATCGTGTAAGGTGCTGATGGGATTTGACAGGTAAATACAGAGAAGATTATTTCTGCTTCTGGGGAATCTAGAACTACAGGACACCCATTTCAAAATAAAAATCTCTCATTGAAGACTGAGAGGGGAATTTCTTTTGTTAGAGAATCTTGGTCTTAGGAATTCTCTCCCAGAGAGCTTGGAGACTGCATCATTGAATTCAAGCCCGAGTAACAGTTTTGATTTGCAAGGTGATCGAAGGTTATGAGGGTTAGGCGAGCAAGCAGAGTTAAGGCTTTGATTCCATTACTCAGATCTTATTGAATGAAGGAGAAGACTTAATGTGCCATGACCTACATCTCCTTTTTCTTAATCATATCTAATATTCTTTGTTGCTGTAAATGAGATACTTATAGCAGCTCCAGCTTCCTCATTTCCCCTCCCCCCACCTTGTCTCAGTCGGTTCCCTCAACTCAGCACCGCCCTCCTAACCTGCAATCCTCTTCCTGACCTCTCCGCCCCCACCCCACTCCGGCCTATCACCCTCACCTTGACCTCCTTCCACCTATCCCACCTCCATCGCCCCTCCCCCTAGTCCCTCCTCCCTACCTTTTATCTCAGCCGGCTTGGCTCTCTCTCTCTTATTCCTGATGAAGGGCTTATGCTCGAAACGTCGAATTCTCTATTCCTGAGATGCTGCCTAACCTGCTGTGCTTTGACCAGCAACACATTTGCAGCTGTGATCTCCAGCATCTGCAGACCTCATTTTTTACTTATAGCAGATAATCATTATATCTTAAGTAAACTCTAGAGGTAAAAATCCTCATAGCATTTAAGTAGTATTTTGATGTACACTTGTGATGCCAAGTCATTCAAGACCACAGGCCAAATGCTGGAAGATGGGATTAAAATAATTAGGAGATTGTGTCCACACTAGTCAAAAACAGTGGCAGAAGGGCCTTTTCCTGTGCTTAGATCACCACGACTTTTTGAACCATTGTGATTTGTTTTCTGAGAGACTGAACCTGAAGGGTTTGGGTTTGATCCTTTGATTTTGGTTTAAGCTTAATGCTATGTTTCACCTCAATGTAAAATTATCTTAAATTTGTGTTTTTTTTTCAATTGTTTTGGTTTAGCTGCTACCTCTTAAGTTATTCATAGAGATCTACAGCACAGAAATAGACCATTTGGTCCAACTCGTCTATGCTCACCTAGGCCCCTATCCCTGTAAACACTTACTATTCATATACCCATCTAGATGCCTTTTAAGTGCTGTAATTGTTCCAGCCTCCACCACTTTCTCTGGCAACTCATTCCATACATGTACCATCCTCTGTGTGGGAAAAAGTTGCCCCTTAGGTCCACTTTATTTTATTTCCCCTCTCACCCTAAACCTATGCCCTCTAGTTCTGGGCTATCCCTACCCCAGGGAAAAGACCGTGTCTAATTATCCTATCCATGCCCCTCATGATTTTGTAAACCCCCGCCTCCGAAGCTCCAGGGAAAACAGCCTCAGCCTATTTAGCCTCTCCCTATAGCTCAAATCCTCCAACCCTGACAATATCCTTGTAAATCGTTTCTGAACCCTTTCAAGTTTCACAACATCCTTCTGATAGGAAGGAGACTAGAATTGCATGCAATATTCCAAAAGTGGCCTAACCAATATCCTGTACAGCTGCAACATGACCGCCCAACTCCAGTAGTCAGTACTCTGGCCAATAAAGGAAAACATACCAAATGCTGCTTTCACTATACTATCTACCTGCCACTCCACTTTCAAGGAGCTATGAACCTGCATTCCAAGGTCTCTTTGTTCAGTAACACTCCTGAGGATCTAGTGTATAAGTCCTGCTAAGATATGCTTTTCCAAAATGCAGCACCTTCCAGTTATCTAAATTAAACTCCATCTGCCATTCCTCAGCCCACTGACCCATGTGATCAAGATACCATTCTATTCGGAGGTAACCTTCTTTTGCTATCCAACACCTCCAATTTTGGTGTCATCTGCACTTACTATCCCACTCATGTTCACATCCAAATCATTTATATAAATGACGAAAAGCAGTGGACCCAGCACTGATTCTTGTGGCACACTGGTCACAAGCCTCCAATCTGAAAAGCAACCGTCCACCACCCTCCGTCTTCTACCTTTGAGCCAGTTCTGTATCCAAATGGCTAGTTCTCCCTGTATTCCATGAGATCTAACCTTGCTAATCAGTCTCCCATGAGGAACTTTGGCGAATGCCTCACTGAAGTCCACATAGATCACGTCTACTGCTCTGCCCTCATCAATCCTCTTCATTACTTCAAAAACCTCTAAGTTTGTGAGACATGATTTCCCACACGCAAAGACGTGCTGACTATCCCTGATCAGTCTTTGCCTTTCCAAATACATGTAAATCTGTCCCTCAGAACTCCCTCCAACAGCTTGCTCACCACCAGTCAGGCTGGCCAGTCTTTGGTTTCCTGGCTTTCCTTACCACCTTTCTTAAATAGTGGCACCACGTTGGTCAACTCCAGTCTTCTGGTACCTCACCTGCAAATATCCCTGATACAAATATCTCAGCAACGACCCAGCAATCACTTCCCTAGCTTCTCAGAGTTCTAGGGCACACCTGATCAGGTTCTGGGGATTTCTCTATCTTAATGCAGTTCAAGACATCCAGCACCACCACCTCTATAATATGGACATTTTCAAGATGCCACATTTCTCTTTCCCCACATTTTATATCTTCCATGTCCTTCTCCATAGTAAACACTGATGCAAAATACTCATTTAGTATCTTGCCCCATCTCCTATGGCTCCACACATTGGCTGCCTTACTGATTTTTGATGGGTCCTATTCTCTCTACAGTTACCCTTTTGTGCTGAATATATTTAGACAATCCCTTATCATTCTCCTTAACTCTATTTGCCAAACTATCTCATGTTCACTTTTTGCCCTCCTGGTTTCCCTCTTAAGTATGCTCTACTGCTTTTATACTCTTCTAAGGATTCACCTGAACTCTGCTTTCTATACCTGACAAATGTTTCCTCCTTTTTCTCAACCAAAACCTCAATTTCTCTAGTCATCCAGTTTTCCCTATGCCTACCAGCCATTTCCTTTCACCCATACAGGAGTGTATTGTCTCTGGACTCTCATTATCTCATTTTTGAAGGCTTCTCATTTTCCAGCCGTCCCTTTATCTGGCGAACATGTGCTCCTAATCAGTTCTTGCCTAATACCGTTAAAATTAGCCTTCCTCCAGTTTAGAACTTCAACTTTTAGATCTGGTCTATCCTTTTCCATCACTATATTTTAAAACTAATAGAATTATGGTTGCTGACCCTAAAGTGCTGTCCCACTGACACCTCAGTCAACTGCCATGCCTTATTTCCCCAAGAGTAGGTCAAGTTTTGCACCCTTCACTAGTATGTACATTCACATACTGCAACAGAAAATTTTCTTGCACACACTTAACAATTCCTTTCCATCTAAACCCTTAACATTGACAGTCTGTTTGGAAAGTTAAAATCCCCTACCATAACTACCCTATTATTCTTACAGATAACTGAAATCTCCATACAAATTTGTTTCTCAATTTCTCACTGACTCTTGGGGGTTGATAATACAATCCCAATAAGGTGATCATCCTTTTCTTATTTTTCTGTTCCAACCAAATAACTTCCCTGGATGTATCCCCAGGAATATCCTCCCTCAGTACAGCTGTAATGCTATCCCTCATCAAAAAGCCACCCCTCCCATCCTCACCTTCTCTCTTGCACTCCTGCCCATCCTTGCTATTGCAATTGTATCCTGGAACTTAAAACTGCTAGTCCTGTCTGCCCCTGAGACATGTCTGTGTAATTGCTTTGATATCCCAGTCCCATATTCCTTACTTTTCCTGAGTTTATTTGCCTTCCCTGTTAGACCTCTTGCATTGAAGTAAATGCAGTTTATCAGTCCTACCTTATTCTCTGCTTCGTCCCTGCCTGTTTGTTTGACTCAGTCCTTTTCCCAACTGTCCCAGTCTCAGATTGATCTCGCTTCTCACTATTACCCTGGATGCCAATACCTCCCCCCACCACTAGTTTTAATCGTCCTGAGCAGCTCTAGCAAATCTCCCTGCCACTGTATCAGTCCCCTTCCAAATCAGGTGCAATACGTCCTCCTTGTACAGGTCACTTCTACCCCAGAAGAGATTCCAATGATTCAAAAATGTGAACCCTTCTCACCCACACCAGTTCCTCAGCTATGTATTCATCTGCTCTATCCTCCTATTCCTACACACACAAACTCATAGCACTGAGAGAAACCCAGACATTACTACCCTCAAGGACCTTCTTTTTAAATTTCTGCCTAACTCTCTATATTCTCCCTTCAAAATTTCATCCTTTTGCATTCCTATGCCATTAGTTCCAATGTGTACAATGACCTCCTGCTGGTCCCCCTCCCACTTGAGAATATTCTGCACCCTCTCTGAGATATCCTTGATTCTGGCACAGAGAGGCAACACACCATTCTGATTTCTCGCTGTCCACAGAAATATTTGTCCCTTATCACAATCACTCGCTTGGAACCCGACATACTCATTGCATTTGAGCCAGTCCCGATACCAGAAACTTAGCTGTTTGTGCTACATTCCCCTGAGAGTCCATCACCCCTCCATTTGCCAAAACGGGATACTTGTTTGAAATGGGGATAGCCACAGAAGACTCCTGCCTACCCCTCCTACCATTCCTGGAATTAACCCATCTACTTTGTATCCACAGCTTTTCTCCCTTCCTACAACTGCCATCCACTATGCACCCGTGCTCTTGTAAATTCCTTATTGCCTCAATCTGCCACTCCAACCAATCCACGCAATCTGATAGGATTAGCAACCAGAGATACTTCCTGCAGACATAATCATCAGTAACGTGGAAACTCTCCCTAAACTCCCACATCCGACAGGAAGAACATATCATTCTACTAAAGGACATCTTTGCTCCTTCACAATCTACAGACCCAGAAAGTAGCACTGTCTTTTTGCTGTAAAAAAAAAAAGGTGCTCCAGGCTAACCTAATACTTTATGGTTTTTAACAAGTTTCATCATGTAACCTACTGGACTTTGGCAATGTGGAGGGGTGCAGTACAGAAAACATGTTATAAATACATGGATTTGTTCAATTATCTTTGATCAGTTTTATTTGAAAGACATTTTTTAAAGAAAGGAAAGCCTCAGAAACTGGTAAAAGTAATGGAAATACCAATATATCTTTAGAGTTAGTAGAGAAGAACTTGTCTATTCACTCCCTTTTGAAAATCAGGAAAGCTAGATGCCTATATAAAACACAGAACATAGCTTAGTAATAGTTGAAAACTCCATCCTGGTTCTCTACAGCTTGATTAAATAATTCATACCGTAAACTTGTGAACTGTCTCTTAACATTTTTGCCTTTTGTAAAGGAAATGAATATAAGAAATAAGAGCAGGAATAAGCCATTCAGCCCCTCAAAACTGCACTGCCATTCTAAAACATGTTTTATCTACTCCAGGGCTCAACTCTTACTTTTATGCCAACTCCTCATAGCCCTCAACTCCTCTTTCAAACATCTATTTGCCTACTCATTAAATACTTCCAATGATCTGACCTCCAACTCACTGAGTAGAGAATTCCAGGCATTTGCTATTCTGAAGAAATTCCTTTTGTACACTAGTTTTAAAGGAGTGTCCCCTAATTTTGTAACTGTGCCCCTGAGTTTGAGATTTCCCCCACATTTTCTCAATAATCAATAAGATCACCCCTTATTCTCCTAACTATAATGACTAAAGGCTTGGCCTATTTGGCTATTCTTCTTAAATCAACACCTTTTCATTCCAGGATTTAGCCCAGTGACTCTACTTTGACTGGCATCAAAGGCAGCACATTCTTCCCTCTGAGCAACAGAGCAGTGCAGATGCTCCAATCAACATGATCGGTGTACCAAAGCATTGATTTCTGGTTTTGGAAGTTCACACATCACAGAATTGTAATGTTGACTAAACAGGCCAGTTGGACCATTTCTATTACTTAGTGCTAATCTGTTTTTCTTCCTGTATCTCTGCAGACCACTTCTATCCAAATAATCAACCAATGCCCTCTTGAATGCCTCTACTGAACTTCCATCCACCATATTTCCAGGTAGTCCATTTCCATACTAATTGATGTGTGGAATTTTTTTCTTTTGTATCACCTTTACTTCATTTGCATATCACTTTAAATTTATGCCTCTTGTTTTCTTTTACGAGCAGGACCGTCTTCTCCTTATTCATCCAGCCTGGTCATGATTTTATGAACCTGTATCAAATCTCCTTGGCCTTCTCTCCAAAGAAAACAGTGCCAACTTCTTCAATTGGTCCTCACGTGTTTTTCTTAAATTCCTGGAGCCGTTTTTGCAAATTGTTTCACTCTCTCTAACGCAGTTATATCTTTCCTACAAGGTAGTGTCCATTACTTGGACAAAATACTCCAGGTGAGATTTAAAGTGCCTTGTACAGGTTTGATATCACCTTGCTTTTTTAAAAACTCTATGCCCCTATTAATAAAGCCAAGAGCTCGATATTTTATTTACAGCGCTTTCAACCTGTCCTGCCACTTCAACTAGCCTATACACGTATGCACCCAGGTACACTACCTGCTTTAGAATTGTACCCCCTATTTTATGTTGGTTTTCAATGTTGTTCTGACCAAGTGCATCACCTCATACTTTTATCTGCAATGAACCTCATCTGCCACCTATCTGTTCACTACCTTGTCAATATTCTTTTGAAGTACCATACTGTCGTCCTCTGTTTACAATTCTTCCAGGTTTAATGTCATCTGCAAACTTTGAAATTGTCCTTGCACATAAAGATCCAAACCAGCAATATGTCAGGAAAAATTGCTGCTTGTATCTACCTCTTAAAAATTAGTGGACCAATATATCCTTCTTAAATAGGGTGACCAAAAGTGTACAGTTGTGACAAGATTTGCCTGTTTTTTAAACTCCAACTCCCTAGCAATGCGGGCCAAAACTAATTTTGTTAAAGTCAATTGGATTTGATGTTAACTGTTTCTGTCATCACAGGTGCTGTCAGACCTGCTGAGTTTCTCCAGCACTTTGTTTCGAACTTCCATTTGACTTAGCATGCAGGTACAGCAAGTAACTAACATTTTGTTTCGTGCACAAGAACATCCAAGTCCCTCTGTATTGCACTTTTTCAGAAGTCTCTCTCTCTCTACTTAAATAATGGTTTGCCTTTTGATTCTTCTAACCAAACTGCACAATCTCACTTTTCCTACATTAATCTGCCAAGTTATTTTTGTCCAGTAACTCCATCTGCCTATATCCCTTTACAGATTCTATAGATCCTAACTATACCCAATAGCCTCCCACCTACTTCTGTATCATCAGCTGATTTGGATACATTTCACTCTTCCCCTCGGCCCCTGCATCACCAACCCCGCCCCCCCCCCCCCCCCAAACCCACCAAGTCAGTAATACAGATGATAAATAATTGATGCCCTAGCACAGATCCTCCACTTGTAACGTCTTTCTAACATTAAAAAGGCCCATAATCCCCAATCTGTCTTGTGTCAACCAATCCTCAATCATTGCCAACCCCCCCCCCCCCTCCCCTTTTCCATGAGCTCCTATCTTGTGCAATAACCTTTTCTATGGTACCTTTTGAGTGCCTCTGGAAATCCAAGTACATTACATCTATTGGAAAGTCACACTTTGAGGATATAACAAGCAGATTAGATAAAGAGGAACCAAGTGTGATTTCATTTTCACAAAACCACGATGACTTTGTAAAGAGTTTCTAATTGTCCTACTATTTCTTCCTTAGTAATGGATTCGAGGATTGTCCCACTGATAGATGAAAGCTGATAGGCCTATTGTGTCCTGCTTTCTCTTAAATTATCTGTCTTCTCACTCTTCCTCATTATCAGTTCCACAGTTGCATCCTCCACTGGGTTCCACACTCACTTAGCTAAAGTCTCTGTTAATCCACCTCATCTGCATGTTCCTGGATACTATAGGGCAATTTAGTATGGCCAATTCATATAATCTGCATGTCTTTGAGTTGTGGGAGGGAACTGAAGCACGAGGTAGAATTGACCTAGTGGGAGAATGTGCAAACTCTACACAGATAGGAACTCAAACTGCGAGGCAGCAGTGAAATTCTACCGCGATGTGATCATACACGTCAGGATCCTTAACTATGAGATCAGTTATTAATCCTAGCCTATTACATATTACAAGACCTATTCCCAGGAAGGTTTTTCAACATACTAGAAGAGATAATCACTGGCGCACTCTACAAATTAGTCTTCCATGCTACCTTGCACATCGGTTTTACTCAGTGAATTAAAAAAGATTAAAGTATCCACGACAATTGTAGTGCCCTTCTCTCATACCCCTAGTATTTTGATTAATATTTTGTTCTACAGTGAGAAAACTGTGGGCCTCATAGACAACTGTCACCCAAATATTTTTCCCACTCTTTCCACATCATTATCTGTTGAAACTATATCACTACTCTGCTGTACTTTTATCTATCTTCATTTATTTTATCCTTCCTGTTTCCTTTTGCCATTTTTACTTGGAATGATAAATACATTTGAATATGGAATGTGCAGTCCTGGTCACCCTGCAAACTTGTCTCTGTAATAGTATCAAGTCACATTCATTCATTTCTATTTGTACTTTCAATCCATCAATATTGTTACAAAAATTAGAGGGAATCAGATATACAGCCTCTTAGTTTTAACCTTTTTTGTTTAAATCATAAATTGTATCCCCTAGTTTTAGTCTTCATTAAGAATAAGAGTTCTACCTTTCAAGAAGGAGGTAAGAATGTTTTTCTCAGGGTTGTTAGTTTATGGAAGTCTCTTCCCCTGAAAGTAGTGCAGGTTGTGTCACTTAACCTATGCAAGACAGTATTAGGTGCATTTTCGATAGACAAGGCATTTAAGGGTTCTGGGTGATGGGAGTCAGCAGATGGACCAAGTTGAGACCACAATTAAATCAGCGACCAAATAAGAATGATTGGCACAAATGGCTAAATATTTTAATCTTGCTCTGAAGGAAACACCTTCAAATATTGTGACCAGTCTACCCTTTCATTCACTCAGGGACCTTCAAATGCTTAACAGCAACAGTTGGTGGCATAAAAATGAGGCATACCCTTTGTGCAAGTTCTCTTTGTGGATTCCTGCGCTGAGTGAATTCTGCAGGATACTCAATTGGACCTATGGCCAGAAATTAATATACAGTAGGTAATATCCTATGATTACATCAGTTCAGACATTGAAAGATTTGGGCCAAACCTGTTGCTTCTGTTTTTTTCACTAATTAGATCAGTGTCTGGTTAGCAACTCCCCTGCCACTGGGAACTATTTTTTTAGTGTATAATGCTCAAAACCATTCATGGTATTGTTCAAATCATGTTCTTTACTTTTTATGTAATTGAATCTTTTTGTCCTAGCTCTATTCTCTAAGTCTGTTCTTAAGATCCCAATGTCGTTCTGAAAGTGTGGTACCAAAAACTGGCCACAATATTCCAGATGGCTCTTAACCAGTGTTTAACAAAGTTTTACCAACAACATTTTGCCTTTGTAGTCAACACGATGATTTATAAAGCCATGGATCACATCTAGCTTTATAAAAGCTTTCTTAACTTGTCGTGTGGCCTTTACAAATGGCAGACACAAGATCTATGTTGCTGTATTGCCTTTAAGTAGTCCCTCTTAATTAACCCAAAATGAATCATTAAACGTTCTCTGTTCTAACATTCAATTTGCATTTGTCTACTTCAGAAGTCTGTATTCCTCAGAAATCCAGGAGAAAGTGAGGACTGCAGATTCTTCAGCAGTCTGTCTTTCTGAAATCTATCCTCCAAGCATTTGATTTTTGAATTTCTTATGATTACTAGGTTTTAAAAAAACAACTTTAACGTAGCCAAATGGTTTATAGACTAACCATGATGAGTAATGTTATTTTATTACATCAAATTTCTATGCATTATTTATCATAAATACCATTTGGGAACTAATGCTCTGAATGTTGGCTGACTGGCCTACTTCTGCACCTATGCTTAATTACTTTGCAACTGGCAACCATACAGTCAGCTGCTGACAATGTGGTTTCAAAACTGTGGGTCACAACTGGAGTTGCAAACTACACTTAAAGTTAATATTTTGTTAATATCATTATCACGCTGTCTACTGGCATTGAGCCAGTTGCCTCATTTGTTTATACATCTCAGCCTTGTTCTCAGGCCCAGTGAAAACTGTCAGCTGCAGAAAGTCTCAGGCTGTCAAGAGTAGCTATGCCCATCACAGACTAGCTGACCTGTGTGTACTTTGAATACAGTAGTCACTGATTAGTATGCCCCCACATGTACTCTCAAACCTAGTGTCTGTACAAGGGGGTGGATGGGGAGAGAGGGAATGTGGGGAGGTGGATTGGGAGATGGGTTCAATACTTCACTTATCATTAGAAATAGCAATGAGCTCGACTTAAACCTCCGTGAACAGTGACTGTGGCATGGGTGGTCGGAGTATTTATCAGTATTTAAAAAAAAAGCTATTTTCAAGTTATGGAAAATCTTGGATAAGTTATCTAAAATAAGCCTCAACCTATCAAATTAGTTGAATAAACTGTTTTGCAGTGTATTATTCAAGGGACACTTCCATGATGAGCCAAGATACCCAGTTGCTATGTTAAACATGCTGCCTGCATAATCTCACGCACCAGCTTCTTTAGTTTAAATTATATGGTACTTTAGTAGATGGCAAGTAAGTCTAAGAAATGATGTTTCACAATCCTGATGGAATTGTTCTATAGTCAACACTGCTTAGTGGTTATCTATGCTTTTTAGAGTTCTCTTTAGATCATGCTAAATTCCTGTAAGGAATGTTACTAAACCATAAAAACAATAGCATAAAAACATTTGTGTTCTGAATTTGCATTTTTTTCCAACTGTTTTTATACTCTGCCATTGAGTTATGAGAGCAAACTCTCTCATCCATCATCTTCACTACAATCGTAGAATCCCCTTAGTATGGAAACAGGCCATACAGCCGGTCATCCCACTCACTCACCTCCCTATCCCCATCCCTGTAACTGTGCTTTTCCCATCACGGTTTTACCTAACCTGTACACCTTTGGACTGTGGGAGGGAACTAGAGCACCCAGTGAAAACCTATGCAGACATGGGAAGAATGTGCAAACTTCACATGAATAGTCGCCAAAGGGTAGAGTTGAACCCAGGTCTCCGGTGCTGTGAGACAGCAGTGCTAACCACTGAACCATCATGCTGCAATTTTTCTTGAGTAGAGCAATAAATAAATTGTGAAGCTGCCCTCTGTTTATACTAAGTTCCATGTTGGAGCCAAGTTTGAGACATTGCCTTTAGACTTCTTTTGGAAGAATCGAGGTTTCCAAACAACATTAAGTCAGTCATGAATTTTTTTTTCAACAGGTGAAGACTTAACAATAACATTCAAATAAAACTATTTTATAAGAAGAATGTTGAGTGGTCCTAATGTCCAGAAATTGTACTAGATCAGATAGCAATTAGAATTGCCTTCCGATTCAAAAAATATAAAAGAACTCTCAAAATCATGAAAGCAAAAAAAAATCTGAAAAACTTGAAATGATCTATGCAAGAGTATTCAGTATGGCATTATGAAGTGGGATGTCTTTCTGTTATGACTTTTTAACGGAGTTAACTAAGCTTATTTTAAATGAACTGCTCATTCTCTTGGTGTTCTGGCCAATATTCCCCCTTCAGACAACACTATTGGTTCATAAATAGCCTTGGGAATGGAAAGAAAATAATGAATGAGCAAGGTTCTTTCTCTGGGAGAGGACAAGTATTGCAATTTAAAACCTGTAGAAAACCTTGATTACCAGATTCCTTCAGGGCCCCTTAATGGTTTCTGGACAAATACAGAGGGTCCAAGGAAGAGCAGGTCAGCATTCAACATGTAAACTGGATAATAAAAACAACCTGGAAAAGTTTCAGATAATAGAAAGGGCCCAGTTTGGTCTTCTGGTAGGGAGGAGATCTTGAATTGCAATAATCCACTGCACAGTGGCCAAGGAATAAGGTTACTTACTCCCAATTCAACAATGCCCAGCTATCTTAGTCTGATAGCTTAAAGGACGGCTGATGTGATAAGGTAAAAAAATTAGGTCAATACACAACACAGCATGAAATTACAATGATGAAGGTGACACTGAATTAGCTTCCAAAAAGTGATTGTGGACAGAAGGAAAAAAACTGAAGCGATGAAGCACATTCATTCAATGTCTTAAAAAGGTTAACTTGATTGATAGGCTAACCTTGCTTATTGTCAACGTTATTAATTAGTGAGTTTTAAGAAGATTTGTAACTCCGGTTGAGGTTCTGGATGCAAATTTGCTCGCTGAGCTGGAAGGTTTGTTTTCAGATGTTTTGTCACCATACTAGGTAACAATCAGTGAGCCTCTTGTGAAGCACTTGGTGTTAGTGACCCACTTTCTGTTTGTGAGTTTAGGATGTAATTTCCTGTACTTTTTCTCAGAGGGTGGTAAATGGGGTCCATGTTGATGATACACGAAATATGTCAGGATACATGAACATCAACTAGCCACAAACTAGCATGCTGGAAAAGCGCAGCAGGTCAGGCAGTATCCAAGGAACAGGAGATTCGATGTTTCGGGCATAAGCCCTTATTCAGGAATCAGTTTCCTGAAGAAGGGCTTATGCCCGAAACGTCAAATCTCCTGTTCCTTGGATGCTGCCTGACCTGCTGCACTTTTCCAGCAACACATTTTCAGCTCTGATCTCCAGCTTCTGCAGACCTCACTTTCTCCACAAAATAGCATGACCCTCTCTCACTTGTATCCTTACATACAGATGAAGGAGGACACCACTTCGACAGGGACAACACATCCATCCTAGATCAAGGCAAACAGAGACACGCATGGAGAATTCCTAGAAGCATAGCATTCCAACTGGAACTCTATCAACACACATCAATTTGGACCCCATTTACCACCTGAGAAAAACAACTGGAAATAACACCACAGGAAAGGTTGACGACATCATAAGGAAATCTCAGCACATAAATAGAAAGCGGGTCACCAACATCATTGCTTCACTGGAGGCTCACTGATATTACTGAGTATGGTGACAAAATGTCTGAAAATGAACTTTCTAGCTCAGCAAGCAAACTTACATCCAAAGTTATCAATTTTAGGACTTTAGTGCTTATATTTGCATTGGAGACTTGGGAACAAGTGACATTTTCTTTTTGCAAAATGTTAAGGAGATTATCAGGGAACTAACGTACTGACATTCTCAAAAAAATGTCCCTACACATGAAGATTGTGGACTAAAATGTAACAAGGTTACAAAAAAAGTGTTATGATGTCAGAATATAGTTAAGACAAATCAGTAAACCAGTTAACTCTGTAGTGCAATTAGACAATATATGAAGGCACTCATCAAAGCCAGTGCAAAACATAATTCAATGTACTACCTTCTCCACTCATATCCTGCTCAATAGAAAATGCTTCCATGTCTAGATTCTAATTTGGGGCTTGGAAGAAAATATAACATATGAGCTTAATCTATACAAAAAAACAGTCATGTTGTGACCAGGGTTCAGCATCATCCCCGCAGTTGTGTGATGGTAATGGTGACGACAGCAATTAACACAAACTCCTCTATTTCCTCTCAATGTTCAGAGTCTGTAACACACTTTCTGAAATTAGAACATTAAATTCAGCCATGGAACTTGGTTATGTTGGTATACATCATACATTTATTAGTGAACAACCCTCTCAAATCAGCCACAACAATAAAAAATGATTGCACTACCTGGTAAAGCATAACTAGCAACTTTCATAAAAAAAGTACAAATCTGTTAAAAATTTCGTCTCTGAAACAATTTGGTTTACAGATGTATAATACATTATAACTAGTTATGTTAAATGCTACAACAATATGATTCAAATGGGATGAAAACACAAAATGTTTAGCATCAGAACCATTTCCTATATATATATTAGCAAATTTCAAATACATACATGGCAAAATGAGGTAACTGTAACTGTGCAAGTACCAAAGCAAAAATCTTCCTAACACAGAACACAGGGCCCTGGCCCCTGGCCAATGGGTCTCCTACAGAGTCCACCGTCCCTCAGGTCAGGACTAATTAAAACAGTAAACAATCCACTATCCCACCACATAAATCATTGGTAAACAATTGGTGGCATCTACAGAGCAATCAACAACCACAAATCCTAAATAATTTAGCTGCTTGGAATAATTTTTGCACCACAAAGGCTGTGAGCTTAGGTATGTGTGCAGTACAGTGCATGGCAGTAATAGCTGAGCACAGATTCCCACCCCCACCCACAGCTGGATAGAGCTAGTCATCACCAGTCCAAGCTGGCTGGACACGCATGCATATGTGCACATTAAATATTTTCCCTCCTCTAACCTTTCACTCAAACACATTCACGCACTGTTATTCATGCAAACAATACAGGAAATATTTTGGAAGTGGTTAGGATAGTGTGTGCAAAGGCACACAAGAGAACTAGACCAGTGTATGGTACAAATACAAGAAAACATGGATAGGTACATTCAGACATTACACAGATAACAGACACGCGCACGCGCGCACACACGCACACACTTCTCAAGCATCCTGCTTCGCTCCATCAGTACAGTATGCTGGAGGGTTTATTGGGCAGAGTACCCCATCGTCTTCCACCTACTGTTTCTTTTCGAGCATATGATGAGATCACAACCCCTCAAATTTCGTGTCAATACTTGGAATGATCATACAAACTATAAAATGTTAATACACATCAAAATACACGCAGGTTAAAATCTTTGGAGTTTGGAACACAATGTTAGTACAACACAACTCCATAACTGTTTCTAAGCGAAGATACTAGGTGTTTGCTGAAGTCATCAAATCGCACGGTGCAAACAGAGGTAACAGGACTCCAGATAAGATCCTAGATTGCTGTTGTTCAAGGGGAAGGCTTAAGGTAACACAGATGAGTGGGTGAACATTGTGCTCTCCCACGTCACCTAGGTAACGTCTTCAATATTGTGCTGCGGAAATGGCTTTACTCTAAATCTCGGTGAACTTCAGAAGCATCAGCTCGACAGATAGGACATGTACGATTGGTCTGGATAAAGAAGAAACAAAAACTTACTTTTGCTGTTATGAATGATGCAACAATCACTTAAGATCAACAGCACTATGCAATAGAAGAAATCTGTTAATGCTCTACAGCAGAATGTATGGCTTGATGTCATGCTGTGTGCATAGATATAACCGACTATATAGACAAACTAAGGACAATAAAAAGGTACACATAATATGAATTAAACTTAATATGAATTAAAGATGACAAATTAAGTGGGTCATATCACAACAGATGCCTGAACAGAATTAATAGATACAGTTACGCTAAAAAAAAGCAGCAAATGAGACAATTCATAAATTTAGAAAAGAATGCTGGTAACCTCTGATATATAAGTTTGAGATCAATACTGGGTTAAAAATAAACAATACACTAGATTATTAAAAGTCTAGGAGATTATGATAAGAAATCACTAGGTTTTACAGCTGGATCTAGCTTGAAAAGCAGAACCGTTCATAAACAAAATATGGATAAATTAAACTTACTTAGTTTGGAACATAATGTTAACAATTAAAAATCACAACAACAGCTTATAGTCCAACAGATTTATCTGGAAATACAAGCTTTTGAAGTGCCATTCCTTTGTCAGGTGGTTCACATCAGTCAACCACCTGACAAAGGAGCAGCACTTCGAAAGCTATTGCTTCCAAATAAACCTGTTGGGCTATAACCTGGTGTTGAGAGATTTTTAAACTTTGTCCATCCCACTTCAACACCGCAACCTCAATGTTAACACAACACAACTCCATACACATTTCAAAGGAAAGTCATCAAACAGTACAGTGCAAGCAGAGATACATACACGATTTAGATAAGAGCCTCGATCGCTGTTAATCAAGGGGAAGGCATGATGAATGAAGAGTGTCCTCCCTCATGTCACCTAGGCAAGTATAATTATATCTAGACTTTGGTTTGCCTTACTCACAGGGTAGATAAATATGGCTAATGAAAGGAAGCTTTAAACCTCAGACGGAGGTAGTGAATGCAAAAGATTATGGGAGTGGCACTGTCATGGAAACACATGATCAATGGAGTACTGGAGGGAGTAGATCTGCAGGAACTCCGTGACAGCACTCAATTCTGATTCAGAAGATTGTGGTTTGAAGCCCATTTTTGTGCAATGCAGAGGAAACTTAGAGGCGCAATCTTTCAAATGAGACACCAAACCAAGACACTATCGCTTTCTCAGGTGGACATCAGCTTTTGTTTTGTGTGGGACCTTGATATGCACAAACTGATTGCTCGATTTCCCAACAAAACAGGATTTGATTTTAGAAGTATCTTGTTGGCTGTTAAGCAATTGGGTTATAACTTGTATAATTACAAGTTATTTTTCTTCTTTCTTTAATGTATTTTAGGATTACAGGCAAAGATGGATATAAACTCTCAAGTATGTCACTGATAATGAATTGAGGGATGGAATTAAATTTTACAGGACAAGGGCATCAATTATCTGGAGCTTTACGTATTGAATAAAATTTGAAGAACTGTCGTCATTTCAGTAAATGCAAAGTTATGAATCTAGAGAGATACAACTAACAAGAGGAGTGCCACCAAAATTGGAAAGGTGGGGCTGTAGTGATAAGCACTTAAATAGCCAGTGGTGGTGAAAAGCAAAAATAAGACAAAAAAAAGAAACATGAGCAACATTTAACTGTTGATATTCAGAGAGATTTGCATTTGGCTTTTGTGACAAAGAGGGTTAGATTGTTAATTATTACTTTCAAACTAAGAGTGCTCAAATTACATAACATCAGCTCTGTATAGAAAAGGACATAAAATATTACAAATCAAGAAACTGTAAAACTTCTTAGAAAACCTGAATATTAACTTTTCATTGAAGCCAATGCAAAAGGAAACGATCACCCCATGAAGAACGATATAAAGGATCCTACTTGTGCAAGCAGGTCATTTGACCCATCCAATCCATACCGACCCTTCGAATGCTCTGAGCAGCTTCACATCCAGATCCACTCCCTATCCCTACAACCCTGCAATTGCATGGCTAATTTGCCTAGCGTACACATCCTTGGACACTATGGGCAATTTAGCATTGCCAATCCACCTGAGCTGCACATCCTTGGATTTTGGAAGGAAATCGGAGCACCTGGAGGAAACCCACACAAACATGGGAGAACATGTAAACTCCACACAGACTTGCCAGAGGCTGGAATTGAACCCAGGTCCCTGTGCTATGAGGCAGCAGAGCTAACCGTTGAGCCACCAAGCTGCCCCATGTATAGGACAGTATTTCAACTTCTACACTGGATGTTTTCTTGCTTGGGTAAATCAAAGAAATGTAACTTTAGTTTTAACAATGCATTCCTATAGGAATCCATACTTCACATAGTTGTTTCGTTGAAAGTAGTAGGTCTTAGGAATGGAATTACAATGTCACAATATTAACAGCAGGAAGATTCAGGTACGATCCCTGATCTGTGTGGGGTAAGCAGACCTCAAATGGAGTTAACGCTGACTGCATCAAAAATAATCAGGGTTCCCACTTCAGTGCTCCAGCTAGAAATGACCTGAGTAGAATCAATTAAGGACTGAACAGATCTCCCTTCTTCCCAGGACGCAACACCCTACGACACTTGTTAAATTCACCTCGAGTCAGTTCTCTTGTACAGGCAGACAGTGTCCTTAACACTACACCACAGAATGAGTCATTGCTTTCAGCAGAGGACGAGGAAAGCAACAGAAAAGTTTTTTTTTTAAATGAAATGGAAGGTTGTTGAATTGTACATGACAATAAAAAAAATTAACAGTAGCATTTTGATAAGAAGTTAAAAAATGATCTGGTTCAATTAACAAAACTGTGCACTTATAAGCGGCAGTGCTTCACCTGAATTACAGCATAAGTGTATCCACACAATAGCAAGATTTTAAAGGAACATTCAGAAATAGAAAACTACAACAGAAATAGGATCCAGAAAAACAAGTCTAAAATAATTATTCACCATTACATACAGTGTGCTTCAGGCACTTAAAGGCACTTATGGTAGCAATTAACATGAAACATACATGCTTCATGAAATTGTTCAACGTACCTGCCTATGGAACCCTAGTACTGTACATTTACTTTCTGACAAGTAAACTAGCATTCTCCCAAAGAGAATTGCTTGTCCAGCAAAATGCAACAAAACAGCACTATTACAGTCAATAATCATTCTCGCTCCCCCTCATTCTCACTAACGTAGAGCAAATAGCTTGAATAGAGTTCCATGGTTGTGATTCAACTAAACATTATAATGACATGATAAACAACAAGAGAATATCAGTTCCTGAATCTGAGGTGCAACTTTAAATGCACCAACTACTGATAATGTCTAGAATGCAAGGTAGGTGCTCCCTCTTTTATTGATTGGCTGCACAGATTAAGGAATACACAGAATCACAGAGGTCTTTAGACACAGAAATAGGCCGTTGTGCCTGTGCTGGCTTTTCCCAAGAGTATCATTAGCACCAACCTCCATACCCTTGCACATTATTTTTATCCAAATAATTGTCAAATGCCCTCTTAAAATGTCTGAACTGAACCTGCTTTCAACAAGTTTGATACTCAGTCTGAGAGAAAAGGAGAATGATACAAAAAATTCTTTGCTTCTGACTACTGCCCAGAAAACAGTGTTGCATGTCCACTGATGTCCTTGCTCAGTATCATCTGCACTTGCTTGAATGAATCATGACTCAAATAGCCATACTATTAGTCAACTATAACCATTTGGTAGAGATACTGAAGAGAGTGACCAAAACGCTGAAGAAACTGGGCTTCAGCAAATGTTAATACCTTTCGATTAGCAGAGAAAAAAGGCTGTTAATTCTAAAATCATTTCCAGTGGAGTTATACAGTTAAGATAATTTGAAAGGACATTTGATAGTTTAGGTAGATCGTATGTTCAACTTTATTCTGCATATAATTAACAACTGAAATTAACTGCTCTGCAAGTCCTGCAAATTTATTTTCTAGTGAGGATAATTCATTTCTCCACTTAGGTGTTTCGTTGAAAGTAGTAGGTCTTAGGAATGGAATTACAATGCCACAATATTAACAGCAGAAAGATCCAGGTACGATCCCTGATCTGTGTGGGGTAAGCAGACCTCATCTCCACATCACTGATGAAATCAGTATTTGAACTCTGGACCCATACTGAATGTATTTCTTACCTTCAGCCATTTATCAACACACTTTGCATGGAACTCATGGTTGCAGGGTAAGACTCTAAGTAGCTGCCTTGACTCAAAATCGCTAAAGCACACTACACACCTAGGGAAACAGAACGAATGTGCTAGTAAATGTACTTGTATTAAATGTAACAACCGAGTATCACAGTGCATATGTAATCAAATCTTAGCATATGTAATCAGAACTATAACCAAAAGATGATTTTGCAAAGACTGCCTCTCATCTTCATTCTTTTGTTGACATGTACACTCAATTTGGAATACTCATGTTAAGAAGTTAAACAGCCTTATGTCTCCCCACTATTTCATTATTATTGGTCAATCCCTCAAAAGGTAAGGCAATGTGTTTTCACAAGTCCAAAGATTGCTGAGGAGGTTGATTCTGGATCGACAGATTTTATGGTGTGTTTGGCATTTGCTGTCATGTGGGATGTTTGGAATGTATTATTAGTTCAGGTCCTGGCTTGGTCTTTTCACCACTTCCACTTCATTTTTTTTTGCCGTCAAGTCTCAGCAATGCTGGGGCCCTTCCCACTGACTCTAGCTCCACTTGGTTTAGCCCAGAGTTGATGCCAGTATTACATTTCTTCAGGACATTCTTGAAGCACTCCTTCTGTCGCTGGGAAAAGATTACATGCTTTGGAACACTGATAACTGAGACCTGAAATGTTCGTCCAACCCAATAAAATTGACTGCAGATAATCACAGCCTCGATGCTTGTGGTGCCTGCTTATGAGATGACGCAGATGTTGATGCACCCGATATGTAGAATCTTGTACAGGCAGAATGCATGGTGCTTTGAGTTGCCTCCTCTATGTTATACATAGTTCACCCTCATACTCTAAAACAGGGATCTCAATAGTACAGTAGATCATGAACTTGGTATCAGTTGTGATGTCATGATATTCAAACAGCTGTTTTCTCAGGTGACTAAAGACTGCAGCAGCAGGTTACAAGTGATGCTAGATTTCACAGCCTTCTGTGAAAGATAATGTGCAAGATAATGGAAACATTCCACATCACCCATTAATGCCTCATTAGTGGGACTGGGATTTACAGCTTTCCATTTGGAGCTTCCCATTTTATAAAACCATTCTTAACGTGTCAGTGCAAAATTATTCCCCCACAACCCCTCACCAAAGCGCCCCCCCCCCCCGCCATACCGTGGTGTTTCCACCTGCAATCAGCTGAAATTCTGCTCCAAATGAATTAGCATCACAAGCACATTTGTTCTGGTACTTCACTGAAACTGAGGTGGGGCCTATCTCCCTGGGTGTGTTTCAAGCTGGTAACAAGGAGTTGGATTGGATCTCCTGTGCCCCCTTTGAAATGTACCTGCCCAAAAATTGTAATGGCCTCAGATGAGATAAAACAGGGGTTGACAATTTTCAAAGAGGAGGTACAGCATCCAATTACAACAGGGAATTATAACAAAAGCAGATGCTTCCATCGGTTTGTGGCATTTTAACACCGTCTGCTTTATTATCTTTATTAACACATTGCACCGCCATTTCTGTCACTAGCAGAAGATTCGGCTGTGGCACATCTTACACCAGCCATGATTGAAGCTTGGATTCCCACAATAGCCAGTTGTACATTCACACACTCTTATTTAGGGAAGCACAACAGCCAGCTGCTTTGCTTTGAAAGGCTTCGGTGATTCAGTTTTTTTAAAACCTTAAGGTGATTACATTTAATTTTCTGTTCAGCTGTCAACACAAACCACTGTTTTATTTGTCGCAGCACTGATAGTAAAGTGGTAACGCTGTTCTGCATTAAGCTGATTTTCAAGTAACCCAGGTCCTTTACTTCCTACACGTGCAGTTATTATTCATAATACTGAAGCAATCATGTAGAAGAAAAAAAAGAGCAGATTAGAACAACCAAGGTATCAGTGCAAGTGTCACTCACAAGGTTTGTTCTGACTGGTGATTTTCAGGATTAAACCTATAGGACGGAAGCTGCTCTATGTCTGCTTTGGTGAGTCCCCGTGGCTTAGCTTCTCCCAATCGTTCGGCCAAGTTTAGCAGTGCCTATAAACATAAAAAGATAATAGCAGCATAAGGAGGAATCACAAGGTTACAGTGGTATTTTAATCTGACACTGTAAATAAATATTGGAAGAGTCTAAGCCTCTCCTCAAATAAAAGCCACTTTGAAAACTGACTTGTTTCTTGATAACAATCTCACGAAGTTTCTCAATGCACGTAAAATGCTACAATACTGGAGGACAATTGTTGTATTACACCTTAAGAATACAGTATCCTTGGAGGGAGCAGAGCAAAGATTTACCAGAATGATATTTGGCCTCAATGGATTAAAGCTAGAGGAGGAGGTACACAAGGTAGAAACGTGCCGCCTGGAATTTTGAAGGTTAAGGGATTATTTGATTGGAGTCATTTAATATTTTAGGTAGAATTAATACAGTAGACAGAAATAAATAATTCCCATTGTTTGAGGAGTTTGTGTTGGGGAAAGATTCTTAAAAGAGCACACTTTTCAGGAGCAAAATTAAGAAACAGTTCTTCATAAAAAAGATGGAATGCTGTTCAGCAAATGTCAATTGATGTTGATCAGCTATCACTTAAATTTGAGATTGGTAGACCTTTGCTCAGCAAAAGGAATTAAAGGATTGATCTTTATTATAAAGATTCTCTTTATCTTCATCAATTGTTGAATGATCAAAGCTAATCACAATTTTAGCTCTATGTGAATATCTATCTATAATGTACTTGTTTAGTTTCTTTTCCACTATTTTGCAGTCTAGATCCTTGACCTTTTCTCAGTTCATTTTAAAGGATTTCATTTAGAGCTACTTAACTCTGCTTCTGTTCCTCGCATTTTTACTTGTATCCTTTCTGAAACTTTTACAACCCGAAACGTTTTAGTTACCGATCCACATGCATTAGCCAATCAATCAATCAATTACTTCATGCTGCTCTCTACATTTCCAGATAATTTCCCTTGCTCTTTTAAAGCATGGAAGATTTAGAATGCGGGGAAACAGACGGTAACATCTTGAAAAAAGATGTCCATATGTCAGAGGTGGTAGCGCTGGATGTCTTAAAATAAATCCCAGGATCTGATCAGGTGCACCTTAGAATTCTATGGGAAGCTAGGGAAGTGATTGCTGGGCCCCTTGCTGAGTTATTTGTATCATCGACAGTCACAGGTGAGCTGTCAGGAGACTGGAGGTTGGGTAACGTGGTGCCACAAAAAGGTGGTAAGGGAACGTCAGGGAACTATACACCGGTGAGCCTGACATCAGTGGTGGGCGAGCTGTTGGAGGGAATCCTGAGGGACAGGATTTACATGCATTTGGAAAGGTAAGAACTGATTAGGGAAGAGTCAAAATGGCTGTGTGTGGGGGAAATCAATGTTCGTGAGACCTGATTAAGTTTTCTGAAGAAGTAATGAAGAGGATTATGAGGACAGAGCGGTGGACATGATCTATGTGGAGTTTAGATCAGAGTGGTGCTGGAAAAGCACAGCAGGTCAGGCAACATCTGAGGAGCAGGAAAAATCGACGTTTCGGGCAAAAGCCCTTCATCAGGAATGATCTATGTGGACTTCACTAAGATGTTTAACAAGGTTCCTCATGGCAGACTGGTTAGATCTCACTGAATACAGGGAGAACTAACAATTTTGATACAGAACTGGCTTGAAAGTAGAGACAGAAGGTGATGGTGGAGGGTTGCTTTTCAGACTGGAGGCCTGTGACCAGTAGCGTGCCACAAGGATTGGGGTGGGGTTCACTGCTTTTCATCATTTATACAAATGATTTGGATGTGAACATAGGAGGTACAGTTAGTAAGTTTGCAGATGACACCAAAATTGGAGGTGTAATGGACAGCGAAGAAGGTTACCTCAGAGTACAACAGAATCTTGATCAGATGGGCCAATGGGCTGAGAAGTGACAGATGGGAGTTTAATTTAGATAAATGTGAGGGGCTGCATTTTGGAAAAACAAGTCAGAGAAGGACTTAAACACTGAATAGTGTTTAGGGAGTGTTGTTGAACAAAGAGACCTTAGAGTGCAGGTTCATAGTTCCTTTGAAGTGGAGTCGCAGGTAGATAGAATAGTGAAGGTGGCATTTGGTATGCTTCCCTTTATTGGTCAGAACATTGATTATAGGAATTGGGAAGTCAAGTTGCGGCTGTACAGGACATTGGTTAGGCCACTGTTGGAATATTGCATGCAATTCTGGTCTCCCTCCTATTGGAAGGATGTGGTAAAACTTGAAAAGGTTCAGAAAAGATTTACAAGGATGTTGCCAGGGTTGGAGGATTTGAGCTATAGGGAGAGGCTGAACAGGCTGGGGCTGTTTTCCCTGGAGCGTCAGAGACTGAGGAGTAACCTTATAGAGATTTACAAATTTATGGGGCATGGATAGGATAAATAGACAAAGTCTCTTCCCTGGGTAGGGGGAATCTAGATCGAGAGAACATAGGTTAGGGTGAGTGGGGAAAAAAATTTAAAAAGGGACCCAAGGGCAACTTTTTCACACGGAGGGTGGTGTGTCTGGAATGAGATACCAGATGAAGGGGGTGGAGGCTGGTACAATTACAACATTTAAAAAAGAATCCGGATGGGTGTACGAATAGGAAGAGTTGAGAGTTATGGGCCAAGTGCTGGCAAATGGGACTAGATTAGCTTAGGATAGCTGATCGGCATGGACGAGTTGGACCAAAGGGGCTGTTTCCATGCTGTACACCTTTATGACTCTAAAGGCATTATTCTTACCCAAGCGCAACTCCAAGTTGGCAGCACTTCATCTAAATGAATATTAGATGACAGAGTACCAACAAGCTACATCCCTGAGAAACCACACAAGTAAGCTCCAAACTGTTCTCTACATGTCCACACATTCGCACTTTCCAGCAGGAGTCAGTAAAACAGTAAGATACATTCACTTGGTCCTTCTGAAATAGTAAAATAAATAAGTGTTCGACAGAGCAGAAAAATGGAGTTTGGCAAAGGATTGAGGTAGTTGGAAAGGCAAGAGGTGGTGAATTTGACAGAATTTTGAAACTGAAATTTCAATTATTTATACTATGACCACAACTCAAATACTGAATTTCATGATCTATTCCTTTGCATTCTGAATCAACATAACATTCTAAACTCTTCAGAGATGGAACTACCCTTCAGTAATCACAAAAACACAAACTAGAAGCTTTGAAACTCACTTGAAAAGGACATTTTTTGCTTAGCACTCCTCTTGAACTGTAAACATCTTTATTGCTCAGAATGGAGTCCTCCATTTCCAAACTTCTTAGTGACAATGTGATGTCAGAATCCCACATGAGCCCATTTCACATGTGCATACGACTGCATTGCTGTTATCCTACATTGCCCAGGTTACAACAGTCTGACAGCTGGCTACCTCATTCAGCAACCTTCCCCTCTACTTTTTGGTTGCTGTATTGTAAGAAGAAATTGTGTAAAAATCCGGAATGATTTGAGACCAAGTTGAAACTGGAAATTTAAAATGACTCAAAGTTCAGTTTGGAATGAGTTTGATGTTAGTTCAGTAAAGCTCAGATATGAGAAATAAATACCTCATAATTTTCCACTTCTACATCCTCCACCTCTAGCTCCACACTAATGGCTGGTCCCACTGCAGGAGGCACTGGAAGCATTGATCTGGATTACAGGAAGCAAAAATAATTTAGTCTGATAGATGAAGCAGAGATCAGAACAAACTCTTTATTTCATTTATTACTTCAGAAAATGTGCCAGGTGTGCTACTCTTGAAAAGCATAATATTTCGGTTATTGTTTAAAGTGCTCAAAGCAAAGGCAGTACATGTTTATACTACAGACTCAGAGAAAGCTAAATTGCTACTTAAAATAGACAAAAATTACATATTCTTCAGGAATCTTTACTTTTTAACTGAAAAGCTCACAATTTGAAAACCTCCATCATTTTCTTTCTTCAGTGAAAAAAGCCCAATTTCTTCACAGCTATAAATACTCATTCTTGGTCTCATTCCATATCCTTTCCACATCTTCATTATGTTTCTTACAATGGTAAATATAAAACTGCAAACAGTACTAAAACTCTGGTTTAATCCAATGCTTTACACAGATTGGTGTAACTTCCTTGTTGTTTTTACATTCAATGTTCCTCAATATAAACCAAAAAATCCACTTGTTCTTTTTACAGTCTTTTCTACTTGACAGTCACCTTGAATAATTGTTGTATTTCCATCCATCAATTTTCTAATTACCAGTTAGAGCATGCATTGTGTTTGTTAATCTGTATTAATCCACTTTTAACAGTATTGAACAAGTTCTACTAACTATCTGATCACACTGTATATTCGTCTAAATCCCATTTACAGTATATTATGCTCTTTAATTTGGTACCTATGTAAACTTTATTATGCATCTTGTGCCAATGTCCTTGACATGCAAATACAACTGGAAAAAAGATATTAAAAAAAAACTTAGAATCCACTAAGAATACAGCCTGAACATATTGTGCCACTCAATGAAATACCAATTTTCTTGCAACAAATGCTGTGTCTAAGCAACCTGAAGAAAGCCCAAACAAAACTTGCGTTAATTGCCTGATTTTATTTAGAAGGAAGTCAAGGTTTGTTTGTGTCTGTGACAGCTACTCCCCTGCACTGACAAAAAAAAAACTGGGGAAAAGACTTTTTTTTAAAAAGTGTTTTAAAATGCTAAAATATTCTCAGTGAACCAAATACTTACCAAAAGATTCAGAACCATTGGCAAAAACTGACCTTAAAATTATACTGGGCTGGTGAAAACAAGCTCACAACGATTTCTTACAATTGTTTACTTTTTAAAAAAAAAAATCATCATTCACTGGGTTAGTTTGAATGGACCCTGGTTAGGGATTCTGGAACTATCAAACTTGGTGAATGTTTGTAGATTTAAAAAGTCTACTTCCACTAGGGTAATTGATAGAGGATTTTTTAACCATAAAGCAATACATTTTAAGATCCTGAACCGCCTTCCAGCTCCTTGTCAGGAAGAGAGAATTTTGGAGAACAAAACTAAAATTTAAAATAGAGCTGGATGGCAAGGAACAAAGCAAAAGTAAACATGAGAGATGAAAGGATGAAGACTGAAAATAAATTAATGATTGAGTGGGAGAGAATAAATGTGATTAAGAATTAATAACCAAATAGTGGAGAAAGAGACAGAGGTTGGAGACAGAGGTTCAGGATTGCAGAAAAGCTGCATACTGATAGGATCAAAACATAAATGAAACAAATGGTGGAAAACAAATGTAAAAACGTAAGAGAGATTTCAAAGAAACATGCAATGAATACAGAGTAGAAAGAAATCACCACTTATTGAAATGGCAGTCTTGAGGCTGGCAACTAAAAACACCAATCTGATGGCTTGTTGGGTAAAAAGCATCACCTGATTCAGCACATCATACTACACACCAGAAGGTCCTAGTATTGAGACTCTGTCCCTGGACGCATTTAGCTTTAACAGCAATGTTAAGTTCAGATCTGCTCCTACTCACTATCCAGCAACCACTGATGAAAAGTCCATGAATTACATTGCGCTGTATGGCCCCTATAGTTAAATAGCCTGCCAACACAAATTGAAGAATCAATACCCACACAGACAGTTGCTAAGCTCTGTAAACTATATTCTAGTGAGGATCATGAGAGAAGATATGAAGGAGATGGGAGCTAACAAACAAAACTCAAGTCAGAAATGCTTTAAATGTCAAACATTAAACAAAATCCATCCTCCAACTTAAGGCTGCTTACATATGTACTTGCAACAAAGTGAATAATAACCATTATTTCTATTGACTCAGCTTGAACAAGAGAAATAGCTAGCTCAGCCACTTATGGTTATTGCAGCATCGTGGGTACAATTTTCACCACATTGAATAATTATACTTTCAGAGAACTGATAATGCACAACTGTCACGGGATGGAAAAACTTGTTTGTTCATAAATAGTTTAAATGAATCAGACACCCATGGGGAGACTTTCAACTTACCTCAAGGTGTAAAATTGATGTATCAAAATCAGTAGATTTTGAAATCTAGAAATCACTTAATTTTCATGGTAAAAACAATGACTGCAGATGCTGGAAACCAGAGTCTGGATCAGTGGTGCTGGAAGAGCACAGCAGTTCAGGCAGCACCACTGATCCAGAATCACTTAATTTTCATGTCAATTTCTAAGCAGCAAGTTGAGAATCCACTCCGAACGTCTTGGCATGTTAGTCAATAAACTTTCTCGAGAAACTCAGCAGCCTTTTGTCACAGCGACAATTTTGGTTATATTTCTCTGGCAGAGAATCTGGATGGATAGAATTTATACAACTGGTGCTGGGACTAAGTGCTGCAACAACCTTTTATTTTTAAGATGTTTTGATCTATGACCACTGCCCAGAAAGCACAAGGTGGTACAAAACACAAAGCTAGCAACTATCTATTTAGAATGCAATGAATAATCAGATACAGCTTTCATTGTAAAAGGTAACTTGCCTTGCAGCTTTCTTGCATTTCTGAAGCAAGCTGCTTACAGGGTTGTTTTGTGTTCTACACATCAAATTACCATCATGCACTGAACAGTTTGATAATTGAAGATTAGCATGCAAGAAATTAAGAGGGCAAATGTTATGTTAACCTCTGATTTCTCTCCACAGATACTTCCAGACCTACTGAGCTTTTCCAGCAATTTGTTTTTGTTATATTAACCTCTATTGAAAGGGAATACAATATAAAAGAGTAAAGCAGTATTGCTGCAATTGTATTGTGGTATTAAAGGGTTCTTTTGGCATAGTGGTAATGACTCTACTTCTGGGACAGAAGGTCTGGGTTCAAGTTCCACATGCCCCAGAGATTAAGGATACGATGAGCCCACAAGTGTGTCAAACAACTGTAGAGCTTTTGTGAATTTTTGGTTCCATACCCAAAGCAGAATATCGTCCTTAGAAAAGGTGCAACGGTTCACTAATTGATTCCTGGGATGAGAGGGCACTCCTATGAGGGGAGTGCAAGTAAATGGGCCAATACTCATGAGTTGAGAAGAAAGGAACTGAGATGAGTTTAAACGCTTTTGTCTCAGAAGGTTATGAATCTTTGGAATCCTCTAGCCTGGAGTTCTGTGGATGCTTTGCCAATGAGTACATTCAAGACGGACATTAACTGATTCTTGGGTATTAAGGTAGCCAAATTTTACAGGAATTGTCAAGAAAGTGAGAGTTAATGAAAATGATCAGCCACATCTTATCAAATGGTGGAACAAGCTCGATGGTTGACTCCTACTTCAGAGCTTATGAAGCAAACGTACAGTTAACAAAAATGCTACAGTCTCAAAACGAAAGAGACTAGTGTGTCATAGTAACACAGATCTCCGCAACAACAATGATGATTTCATAAAGTGTCTAAGCAGATTAAAATGTTCATAATTATTGGTGCACTAATGTATGAAAGTTTCGAGATTGGTTCACCTACAGCAAATCAGGTTAAATAAATGCAAGTTAATTCAAGTCAAATCTGAGCAACCATTTTTTCATTATTTAGGTTAGGTCAATATTAATATTTAGAGACTTGGCCGTAACAGAGAACATTAGTTTTCATTTTTTAAATGATTCTTGAAGTCTTCATTTTACTAAGAGTAAAAAGGATTATTACTTGAATGGTAAAAAGTTGCAGCATGCTGCTGTGTAGAAGGACCTGGGTGTCCTTGTGGATAAACCATGAGGTTGGTCTGCAGGTACAACAAGTAATTAGGGAGGCAAATGGAATTTGGCCCTTCACTGCTGAAGGGATTGAGTTTAAAGGCAGAGAGGTTATGTCGCAACTGTTTCGCGAGCTGGTGAGGCCACACCTGGGAGCACTGCATGCAATTTTGGTCTCCTTACTTGAGAAAGGATGTACTGGCTCTAGAGGGAGTGCGGAGGAGGTTTATTAAGTTGATTCCGGAGTTGAGGTGGTTGGCTTCTGAGGAATGCCTGAACAGACTGGGATTATATTTGTTGGAATTCAGAAAAATGAGAAGGTTTCCTATAGAAACATATAAAATTATGAAGGGAATAGATGACATAGAAGTAGAGAGGATGTTTCCACCGGCAAGTGAAACTAGGACAACAGGACATAGCCTCAAAATTACGGGGAGCAGACTTAGGACTGAATGGAGAAGAAATTTCTTCAACCAGAGGGATGTAAATGTATGGAATTCCTTGCTCAGTGAAGTTGTTGATGCTACTGCAGTAAATGCTTCTAATGGTAAGATAGATTTTTTTTGAACAACAAAGGAATTAAGGGATACAGTGAGAGGATGGGTAAATAGAGCGGAGTTCAGGCCACACGGCCTAGTCTTGCTCCCAGTTCTTATGTGATCTGTCAGATGCTGCCCACTCTATCTTACAATATTTTACTTTGCTGCTCAGTTGGCAACTTAACATGGGTTTGCTTCTGCAGTAAAAGATAAATTACTTACAAGAAATATGGCAGGAAACTAGGGTAATAGGGTGGAGGTGGTGGCAAAGGCTGTTGTAAGCGATATCGTTGTCCAGTCATTCTCCGTGGCATAACATGTGGGTATGGCTGTCAAAATAAAGACAAAAATGAGGATATTTTAGTTCAAAATTCAAAAGTTGCTTCCTGTAACATATGCATTCTAAATCATTATTAAATACTTCTTTGCACCTTGGGCTGAAATAATACAGGAGCAGAGTACTTTCAAACCACTCTGTGCACAAATGGGAGCTGTGGTTATGAGAAGAAAATGCGCCATGCATGAGTCAGAGTCTTGCAACAAAGTATTTAAGCCTAAAATTAATAGACATCAGTAATTGCAGACACTGGGTTAAGATCTGTGGTTAAAACTAAGTGCCAGGAATCTGACTTTAGCTTTAACCTAGAAGTTGACTACCTCACTTCCACAAATCTTCAATTTTATACAATATAAACAAATACTGTGTCTCTTGCCAACACACTGAAGCAGGAAGTTGGTGCTGCAAAACACGATTATGCACCCATTATTCTTGTTTCTTCTTCTGCTCCCCTCACAAACTGGATGCTAAGGCGTAGGGCAGCAAGTGAGGTGGTGGGGAATTTCTTTTGAGCTCCTCGGGGTGAGCAGTTTTGCAATTTATTGAAGCAGCATCAGGCTGCAACACCAAGTGAACTTCAGGTATGAAGCCACAGTTCATGTCCTGAGGCATCACTGGCTATGATGTGACAAGCATCCTGTAAGTGTGCCCTCTGCAGGTGCAGTGGTAGCAAACACAACCATGAACAAAATGCTGTGCATTTATCATGGAAGTTACCACAAGGTGATGCTGTCAGCTAAAGATGATCCGTATTTCTCCCTACTACAGTCTAGTATTGTTTCAAAAGCAGATCAGATTCACCCTCAACTCTGACCCCCAACTGAATTAACTAACACAAAGAACTGGAATCAGCACCCAATATTAACCACCTCACGGACAAAGTTTCACAACTGCACCAATTATAATAAAATAGAACCCTGCCACCATAAATTGGTGAACTTGATGCCTTATGCCCATCTATTCCACTGTGTACACATACAGCACTGCTTGCAATCAGATGCCTTCGTGGAAAATGTCCAGGCACAAACGAAGGGGCTCTTTCTTTAAATGTATAAAGTCAAAAGAGAGAGAGAGAAAAAAGAGAGAAAGAAAGATGGTGTATGTGTAAGGTAGAGATTCTGCACATTACTGAAGCAGATCTGAGTGTTCAGGATTGATTAAGTTTTATTTAGCCACCCCTCTGGATAAATGGACAAGTTCAGATTTAGGCATCTTCTCAAAAGACACTCCAGTGTCTTTTGAAAGATCTCAACCAATGCCTCCGCTATTTCCTCAGAACTATAGGATGTATCCCATCGGGGCCAGGAGATTTATCAATTTTAAGACCTTTTAGCTTTTCTAGCACTTTCTCTATTGTAATGGCAACCATACTCAACTCAGCCCTGTGACTCCCTTTAATTGTTGGGATATTACTCATGTCTTTCACTGTGAAGACTGACGCAAAGTACTTGTTAAGTTCTCCTGCTATTTCCTCATCTCCCATCACTAGGCTTCCAGCATCAGTTTGAAGTGGCCCAATGTCTGCTTTTAACTGTCGTTTGTTTCTTATGTATTGAAAGAAACTTTTACTATCATTTCTAATATTACTGGCTAGCCTACCTTCATATTTGCTCCTCTCCTTCCTTATTTCTCTCTTTGTTATCCTCTGTTTATTTTTGTAGCCTTCCCAATCTTCTGATTTCCCACTGCTTTTGGCCACTTTATAGGATCTCTCTTTTTCTTTAATACATTTCCTGACTTCCTTTATCAGCCATGGCTGTCTAATCCCTCCCCGGATAATCTTTCCTTTCATAGCGATGAACCTCTGTACAGTGTCTTCAATTATACCCACAAATTCCTGCCATTTTTGCTCTATCTTCCCCGCTAGGCTCTGCTTCCAGTCTATTTTTGTCAGTTCCTCTCTCATGCCCTTATAATTACCTTTATTTAACTATAACACCGTTACATTTTGCCTTCTCTCTTTCAAACTGCAGACTGAACTCTACCGTATTATGATCGCTGCATCCTAAGGGTTCCCTTATTTTAAGATCTTTTATAAAGTCTGGTTCATTACATAGCACTAGGTCCAGAATAGCCTGCTCCCTTGTGGGCTCCATGACAAGCTGTTCCAAAAAGCCATCCTGTAAACATTCCATGAATTCCCTTTCTTTGGATCCACTGGCAACATTATTTACCCAGTCCACCTGCATATTGAAGTCTCCCATGATCACCGTGACCTTGCCTTTCTGACAAGCTTTCTCTATTTCCCGGTACATGTTGCGACCCTGGTCCTGACCATTGTTAGGAGGTCTGTACATAACTCCCATTATGGTTTTTTCCCCTTTGTGGTTCCTCAATTCCACCCACACAGACTCCACATCATCCGATGCTATGTCAAAGTTGAAGTTCTAAATTGGAGAAAGCCAATTTTGATGGCATTAGGCAAGAACTTTCAAAAGCTGATTGGAAGCAGATGTTCACAGGTAAAGGGACGGCTGGAAAATAGGAAGCCTTCAGAAATAGGATAACAAGAATCCAGAGAAAGTATATTCCTGTCAGGGTTAAATGGAAGGCTGGTAACTATAGGGAATGCTGGATGGCTAAAGAAATTGAGGGTTTGGTTAAGAAAAAGGAGGAAGCATATGTCAGGTACAGACAGGATAGATCGAGTGAATCCTTAGAAGAGTATAAAGAAAGTAGGAGTATACTTAAGAGGGAAATCAGGAGGGCAAAATGGGGAGATGAGATAGCTTTGGCAAATAGAATTAAGGAGAATCCAAAGGGGTTTGGGTAACTAGGGAGAGAATAGGGCCCCTCAAAGATCAGCAAGGCGGTCTTTGTGTGGAGCCACAGAAAATGGGGGAGATACTAAATGAATATTTTGCATCAGTATTTACTGTGGAAAAAGAAATGGAAGATATAGATTGCAGGGAAATAGATGATGATATCTTGCAAAATGTCCAAATTAGAGAGGAGGAAGTGCTGGATGTCTTGAAACGGTTAAAGGTGGATAAATCCCCAGGAGCTGATCGAGTGTACCCGAGAACTCTGTGGGAAGCTAGAGAAGTGATTGCTGGGCCTCTTGCTGAGATATGCGTATCATCGGTAGTCACAGGTGAGGTGCCAGAACACAGGAGGTTGGCAAACGTGGTTCCACTGTTTAAGAAGGATGGTAAGGACAAGCCAGGGAACTATAGACCAGTGAGCCTGACCTCGGTGGTGTGCAAGTTGTTGGAGGGAATCCTGAGAGACAGGATGTACATATATTTGGAAAGGCAAGGACTGATTCAGGATAGTCAACATGGCTTTGTGCGTGGGAAATCATGTCTCACAAACTTGATTGAGTTTTTTGATGAAGTAACAAAGAAGATTGATGAGGGCAGAGCAGTAGACATGATCTATATGGACTTCAGTAAGGCATTTGACAAGGTTCCCCATGGGAGACTGATTAGCAAGGTTAGATCTCATGGAATACAGGGAGAACTGGCCATTTGGATACAGAACTGGCTCAAAAAGGTAGAAGACAGAGGGTGGCGGGGGAGGGTTGTTTTTCAGACTGGAGGCCTGTGACCAGTGGCGTGCCACAAGGATCGGTGCTCGGCCCTCTACTTTCTGTCATTTACATAAATGATTTAGATGTGAGCATAAGAGGTACAGTTAGTAAGTTTGCAGATGACACCAAAATTGGGTGTGTAGTGGACAGCAAAGAGGGTTACCTCAGATTACAACAGGATCTTGATCAGATGGGCCAATGGTCTGAGAAGTGTCAGATGGAGTTTAATTCAGATAAATGCGAGGTGCTGCATTTTGGGAAAGCAAATCTTCGCAGGACTTCTACACTTAATGGTAAGGTCCTAGGGAGTGTTGCTGAACAAAGAGACCTTGGAGTGCACGTTCATAGCTCCTTGAAAGTGGAGTCGCAGGTAGATAGGATAGCGAAGAAGGTATTTGGTATGTTTTCCTTTATTGGTCAGAGTATTGAGTACAGAAGTTGGGAAGTCATGTTCCGGCTGTACAGGACATTGGTTAGGCCACTGTTGGAACACTGCGTGCAGTTCTGGTCTCCTTCTTATTGGAAAGATGTTGTGAAACCTGAAAGGGTTCAGAAAAAAATTTACAAGGATGTTGCCAGGGTTGGTGGATATGAGCTACAGTGAGAGGCTGAACTGGCTGGGGCTGTTGTCCCTGGAGCCTCGAAGGCTGACGGGTGACCTTATAGAGGTTTACAAAATTATGAAGGGCATGGATAGGATAAACAGACAAAAAGTCTTTTCCCTGGAGTTGGGGAGTCCAGAACTAGAGGGCATAGGTTTAGGGTGAGAGGGCAAAGATATAAAAGAGACGTAAGGGGCAACTTTTTCACGCAGAGGGTGGTATGTGTATGGAATGAGCTGCCAGAGGATGTGGTGGAGGATGGTATTTAAGAGGAAATATTTAAGAGGCATTTTGATGGGCATATGAATAGGAAGAGTTTGGAAGGATATGGGCCGGGTGCTGGCAGGTGGAACTAGATTGGGTTGGGATATCTGGTCGGCATGGACGGGTTGGACTGAAGGTCCTGTTTCCATGCTGTACATCTCTATGACTCTACTATGTGCACAGCTATAACATTTTATTTAAATCAGTCTAATTAACACTTGTTCAAAGAACTATTTGCAATGTTCTCGTTTCCTTAAAGACAGGATTATGATTTAGTTCCTTTTGGCAAAATAACTAAGAATTGTTTGTAAAAGAAATACATAGAGCATTTGTATAATTTTACCTTAAATACTCAACATTTTTGTAAAAATTGCTTTTGAGGCAATCCCCATTAATTGTGATGGAAGCAGTTGTGGACCACGCAAAATTCACAATTTTGAAACAGAAACTAAATCTTATTAGTATTATTATTCCTTTCATACCAACATTCAATCTACCTTCATAATTATTTCTGCTGTTTTTAAGATATTTCTTATTCCTCACTCAGATCACAGTGTTCTTTGCTCATTTACTGAGCCACTTTTCGTTGCCATAGCATCTTGTTGTATTAAGCAGACATCAATTATGTAATCATGGATTTTTAGTTCCTGTATGAAGCACCTCTTGAATAATATCAGCTTCATTATTTGAGATACAGGCTGTACATGTATACACGAGATCTACTTAGTATGATGTATCTGCAGTGACACAATATGCCTACACACAATGCATATACCAATCATCTGCTTTTAAAAAAAACCTTTGAACAAGATTTGTTGCCAATCCAGAAATCAGCCATTTGGGATTTATTTGCAATATCAAGTGACATGCTGCTGCTCTTTATTGTGGTGATCATGGTTACAGCAGCAACAGGATGATGCACAAATTAAGATAGAGACATCAGTCATTGCTAGAACCCAACTTTCTCTTATACAGTTATACAGCACAAAAACAGAACCTTCAGTCCAACTCATCCATGCCAATCAAGTTTCCCAAGTCCCACTTCCCTGCATTTGGCCCAAATCCCTCGAAACCTTTCCTATTCATGCAGCTGTCCAAATGCCTTTTAAATGTTTCACTGTACCTGCATCTGCCTCTATCTTTTGGCTGTTCATTCCATATACTAACCATTCCCTATCAGGTCCCTTCTAAAGCTTTCTCCTCTCATCTTAAAAATACGCCTGCTAGTTTTGAACTCCCCCATCCCGTGGAAAAGATCTTTGCTTTTCACTTTGTCTATGCCCCTAATGATGTTATAAATCTATATAAGTTCATCCCTCAATCCCCTATGCTCCAGTGAAAGAAATCCCAATCTATCCAGCCTATCCGTCTAACTTAGATTAGATTACTTACAGTGTGGAAACAGGCCCTTCAGCCCAACAAGTCCACACCGACCTGCCGAAGCGCAACACACCCATACCCCTACACTTACCCCTTACCTAACACTACGGGCAATTTAGCATGGCCAATTCACCTGACCTGCACATCTTTGGACTGTGGGAGGAAACCAGAGCACCCGGAGGAAACCCACGCAGACACGGGGAGAACGTGCAAACTCCACACAGTCTGTCGCCTGAGTCGGGAATTGAACCCGGGTCTCTGGCGCTGTGAGGCAGCAGTGCTAACCACTGTGCCACCCACTAAACTCTCTAGTTCCAGCAACATCCCAATAAGTCTTTTCTGAATCCTCTCCAACTTAATAATATCCTTCCTATATAGCAAGGCGACTAGGACTGTATACAGTACTTGAAAAGTGGCCTCAATGTACAGTACAACCTCACCATGACATCACAACTCCTATACTCAAAGGTCTGAGCAATGAAGGCAAGCGTGCTAAATGTCTTCTTAACCACCCTAGCCATTTGTGAAGAAACTTTCAAAGAATTATGTAGTTGAACCTCTAGATCTCTGTTCAACAACGCTATCCCAACTCCCCGGGATGGGGGAGTTCAAAACTAGAAGTTCTCTTGGCAATATGATTTTTAGTCTCATTGTCACTATCAATTTTGCACAAAGCCTCACACAGCCATTATAATTTAACAAAATTCAATACAATCCGATTTTACAAAGTCAGCTGGAGAGAACACTTACCACTCCAAAGGGCAATTCCTGGTGTAAGGGATCATGAGGAAGATACTGCAGGGGGACAGAAGTTGGCATAGCAGGGGGATGATGTGAAGGCGGGTATGTAAAACCACCAACTGGGTGCTGGTCCCCCCTCATTTCTACTTCATTCTCTATCCTCTGTAGGGGCTATTGAAAAGAAAAGTAGAAAAGATTCAAACAGCATTTATTACTGAAACCTGGCACCAAAGCTATTTCTCAAAATAATTAACTGGAAGGCTGACCATCTCAGCCAGTGGGATCCAGAGCTCTGATCTTGGTACTGAATTGAGAAGAGTATGCCTGTTCATTGGAGCAGAGTGATGACCTGTCATCCTCCTCAGCGACTGCTTATCCTGAACGGGCAACTGAGTATCAGGCTAACAAGCTACATAAAATGGGGGATTTGGTCATGGAGACCACAAATCTGTTGCATAAAAAAGGTGTGGAAGACATGGATTGTCTCATGTTGCAAGCACATATGACAATGACAAAAGGAAGAATAACTCCCTCAGCTTTGCATTACTGGACCATTTACAATGTCTAGAGTGGTTTAAAAAAAAAGTTGTCCATCATTTAAAAGCAGCAATTACTTTTATTTATTTAGAACATTCAGCATAGTTAAGATGCTCTCAGAAGCTTCAGTGAGGCATTTCATTTGATAATATGATACAAAGCCATATAATGACATAAAGGACAAAACGTGTGCTCACAAAGGAAGGTTTTTAGGTCTTTCAGTAGGACCACAAGATGCAAGAGCTGAAGTAGGCTATTCAGCCAGAGTTGTTGCGCTATTCAGAGACATATGGCTGATCTAATAATCCTCAACTCCTTTTCCTGCCTTATTCCCATAATTCCTCTTATTAATTAAAAATCTCTCTCCAACTTGAACATAGTTAATGACCCAGCCTCGACAGCACTCTGCGCTAAAGTCGTCCAAAAATTCACTTCCCTTTGAGAAGAAATTTTGTGTCTCGCTCTTCAATGGGTAACTCCTTACTCTGAGATTATGCCCTCTGAACACACTCAAATACAATCTCTTCACATCTACCTTGTCAAGTTGTAGATGCTTCAATAAATGTCTTCACTTGTTCTTATAAACAAGTGCACACCTTAATCTCCCAAACAGCCCAGTTAGCCTTCTCTGGTCTGCCTCCAATGCTAATACATCTTTACTTTGATAAGGGGGCCAAATCTGCTTATGATATTTTCAATATTTTGGCCAGCTCCGTGTATTTAGTAAGACTTTTCTACATTTACACTCCATTCCCTTTGAAGTGAGAAGGTCAACATTCCGTTGGCCTTCCCTATTATCCAGTGAACTGAAGACACTAGGTTTTTGCGATTCACGCACGAGGATCCCCAAATCTCTTCATGCTGCAGCTTTTTGATTTCGTTCTTCATTTGAATAACATTCAGCTCTTCTATTGTTCCTGCCAAAGTACATAACCACTCATTTCCCCATGATAAATCCCATCTGTTAAGACTTTCCTCATCCACTTAACTTGTCTATATCCCCCTACAGATGCTGTGTCAACCTCACCACTCGTCATCCACAAAACTGGCTACTTTCCTCATCCAAGTCATTAATATATATTGTAAATAACTGTGACTGCAACACTGATACAATGTAGAACTTCACTAGCTACAGATTGCCATCCTGTAACTGTTCTCTGCATTCCAACACACACTTCTATTAGTTAGCTAATCCTCCAGTGATACGAATATATTAGCCCGATGCCATGTGCTCTTATTAAGCAGCCATCAGAATCATAGAGGTCTACAGCAGTGATAAAGTCCACTAAGTCTGCACTGGTCAAAAACAATACTCTTAACAATTTGAATCCCATTTTCCTGCATGTGACCTATAGCCTTGTGTGCCTTGGCGTTGCAAGTGCACATCTAATACTTCTTAGATGTTGAGAGTTTCTGCCCCTACCATCCTCTAAGTCAGTGAGTTCCAGATTCCCACCATCCTCCTAGTTAAAAACTTTTCCTCAGATCCTTTCTAATCCTCCTACCCTTACCTTAAGTCTATGCCTTCGTTTAAACCCTCAAATATTTTACACATCTCAAATTTAGCCCCAGTCTCCTCTGCTCCAAGGAAATCTCCAATCTCTCTTCATAACTAAAAACTCTCCAGCTCATGAAATCTCCTATCCAGTGCTTTCACATCCCTGAAGAAGGGCTTATGCCTGAAACGTTGATTCTCCTGATCCTCGGATGCTGCCTGGCCTGCTGTGTTTTTTTTCCCAGCACCACACTTTTCAACTCTGGTACTCCAGCATCTGCAGTCCTCACTTTCTCCTAGCCTCAACTAACAAAGGCAAGTATTCCATATGTTTTGTTCACCATTTAAAATCAACCTGGCCCAGTACCTTAGGGGCTGAGTGGCCATGCACACCAGCAGCTCTTTGATCCTTGATACTTTTCACAGTCCTACCGTTCATCATATATTCCTTCATTTGGTTTGTCCTGCCAAAGTGCATCACTTCACATTTATTCAGACTGAATTCCATTTTCCACTGTTCACCCTATCTAACCAGTCCATTTATACTCTATTGTAACCTGAGGCTATCTTCCTCACTACTTATCACCCCACCAATATTTGTATAATGTATGAAATTACTAATCAACCTTCCTTTCTGTAATGATTGAGGCATTAATGCATTACAAACAGCAAGGATCACAACACTGATCCCTGCACAACCCCAGTGGTTACAGGCTTCCAATCACAAAAATACCCCTCAGCTATCATCTGCTGCTTCCTGCTACTCAGTCAATTCAGGACCCACTTAGCTAAATTTCCTTGGATCCCAAGTTGCTCATACCTTCGCTATCGGTCTATGTGGGACCTTGTGAAAATTTTTGTTCAAGTCCATGTAGTCTACATTAAATGCACTGTCCTCATCTACATACCTGGCTGCGACTTTGAAAAATTCAAGTTGGTCAGACATGACCACCCCGTGAAATAATCAAGACTATAGGTAACAAAGGCATAGATTTGGATTTCGTCAGCAGACAGGCCAAGGCAGGGGCAGACCTGTCAATGTTACAAAGGAGCACCACAGAAACTTTCCAAGGTCTTTCTCTCAAAATAAATACAATGACAGTAGTATTTTTTCTTTACAATTGTCCAACACAAAAGGAGACCGTTCAATCTATTCTTCCTGTGCCAGCTTCTTGAAAGAATTTTTAAAATTCGTCTTATTCTGCTGCTCCTTTCCCATAGCTCTGCAGAGTGATTCTGCTGGAAGTTATCATCAAGCCTGCTTCCCCAGTTTCAGGTGATGAATTCTAGATCCTCACAGCTCACACTACATTAAGAAAACAGACCCCCGAATAACTCCTCCTACTTTGTAAATCAGAAGAGCAGAGACTAGTTTTAGCACTCTTACCTTTCTGCAACCAGCTCTACACACATCGAATTGTTTGATTAAACCCTTTCCTCCCACTTTCTAATCCCAAGTCATACTGCCGACTCTGACATAGTAGCCTCACGGACAAACATTTAAACACATTTAACAGCAAAAGTAGAAGAATGTTTCATTAGAAAATTATATAGAAATTAAAAACACTAACGACAATGGTTTAAAACTTATCCAACATGCTTTGGTGTTTCACATATGTAAACTCCCAAGTATTAATTTTACATATTTCAGCCAAAGAGTTGGCTTGATAGCTTAGATGCAACATAATGTCACAGAACTGCTAAAATATTACCTTTGGGAGGTGGGAAACAATGTCAATGGTTTAGAGAGAAAAAAAATGTTTGTTGTAATAGCTTGCACCCTCCCCCTAAACAAAGTGGATTCTATGTGGTAGAAACGCTCTGCTCTCCCAATCTTACACGAGTATATGAGCACTCACTGGTTGGTTGGCTGAGCCACAAGCGAGAGTGGGCTCAATTTCCACTGGGGAGATTAGGAACAAAAATTCTGTTCAACGTTTGGTTTCCCAGCCCATGGAAGGAGGTTAATTAGACCATCTCTGCTGCCAATTCAACTGCGATCAGCTATTCAACCAAGTCTGTCAATCAAAACCCTGGACTTGCTGGTCTTTGTGGTTTACAAGAACTAAAGTAGAAAGAGTAGGAATAGGTCATTTGGCCCTTTGAGACTGTCCTGCAATTGTTGATCTTCCATCTTCATTTCATCACACTATCCCCACATGCATTGATGCTGTTTTTTAAAAAAGTCTTTTACTGAATGGCCTGAGTGCTTTGAGAAATAATTTTATCTGGTAAAATGTTTTGTGCTAATGCACAAAAAAACACAAGGGTCAAAAATCTGATGTGAAATGGAAACAAGAGCACGATACAAGTGTACCAGCTATAAGGTGATTCCCCGTTTGACTAAGCCAGCACAGACATGTTGGGAGAATGGAAAAAACCCAAAAGACCTACATGTGCTGTAAATCAGAAACAAAAGAAAAATTGCTGAAAAAGCTCAGCAGGTCTGACAGCATCTCTGAAGGGAAATCAGAGTTGATGTTTCAGGTCTGGTGACCCTTCCTTTGTTCTGAGGAAGAGTCACCAGACCAGAGACATTAACTCTGACTTCCCTTCACAGACGCTGCCAGACACGATGGGAGAATAGCTTCATTCTATGCAGTAACAATTCTGAACTTCCACAGACTGCAATGATACTGAATGTAGAATGGATGGACGAGTGGCTGCAGGTATGATATTTTGCACCCCATTAAAACAAGAAAGATTACAGGGATTGTAGGAAAGAAAAACAGGAACCATTATTTATTCCTTTCAGAGCATTACCTAGACTGCAAGCAGAATGGCTGTGCTGAATAATTAAGTTTTAAATTTGCACCTTTAAATATTTTACTTACCAGTCGTGGGTGCTGTGGCTGGATTGGAACAAACTGGCCCAAGGGAGGAAGGTGGGGATGCTGGTGGGGTGGCAGATGGGGAGGGTGCAGTATAAAATGTTCACCGGAGATAAGTGGAGGGAAGGCTTGGTAAGAGACTGGCAGATGCTGCATTGTGCACGCATGAATCAGCTGAAAAAAAAAAGACATTTACAACATGAAAAGGATAATGCCTGGAATGGCTCTAGATGGACAGCGGTAACTGATATACTCATACTATTAAATTCCCAGGAATTCTGAAAATGTGCATGATATTGCTATCTAAAGACCTGGAATGCAATCCACCATATATTCAGTTGTACATCATTCCAGAGAATGCATGGTATGAAACAAACCTCATACAACTGTTAACAAACAAGAAAAAGAAAGTTATACTTATTATACATTAATATTGCCATTTAGTAAAAAGAAAGCTTTCATTACTATTCAATTGAAAAACAGCTGCTAGGTCATTTCAAATATATGTCTTTCCCCTTCCTCTTATTGCTGCACTAGAGTCCGACAGGTGCCAGTCACGCTGCAGAATTGCACTAAGAGAACAGCACTCTTAACTGACCCTTAATGGTTAGGAAACATGCAGGGAGCATCACAGCCAAATCTAATTCTGTCCTCATCCCACATTCAGATGGACACAAGTTTAGCAGGATTGCTGGATTGGGAAGCCTGAGTAACTGTGGCTCTGCCTGAAAAGAGCAAAACAGACAGAGAATCAAATCTGAAATCAATCTGGGTCGCTGGGGTTCACTTGCTCATTGACTCAACACAACTCTTGAATCTTTAGGTCTTTTCACACTCAGAAACACAGACACAGTTGAAAGGAATCCTACTCAGTCTACTACAGAAGTAAAATACAGTAGATGTTGGAAATCTGAAACAAAAGCAGAAAATGCTGAATAGCCATTATAAAGGCAGGGCCAGGAGAAGCAGAATTAACTTAAGCAGCAATTTCCTGATATTAGTATTTAGCTGCACATCTCTTGGTGGGGAGATATTCATCATTTTAAACTTCAGAAGTAGCTGTTGCTGTTAGTTCTACAGTAAAATCTGACCCACACAGTTGGCAGTTTTTCATATCGAACATCAGAAGAAGTTGGTGTTAGTCATGAGATAATATCAGAGCAGTTCCTTTAAATGGGAGGAGGAGACCTAAAAGTGCCCCCACACAGGGGTCATTAAGATCAGAATCTGACAAAGTTTAAAAGTTGAACAGTTTCTTCACAAAACCAAGTTGACATCTATTTTAGTAAAGGAGCCAGAGAGGTAAAACTCTAAGACAAAACAAAAGACACTTGAAAGAGTTCACAAAAGATTGACAAGGATGTTGCCAGGTTTTGAGGATTTGAGCTATAGAGAGGCTGAATAGACTGGGGCTGTTTTCCCTGGAGCGTCAAAGACTAAGGGGTGACCTTATACAGGTTTATAAAATCATGAGGGGCATGGATATGGATAATAGATATGGTCTTTTCCCTGGAGAGGGGGTGTCCAGAACTAGAGGGCAAAGATTTATGGTGAGAAGAGGAAAGATTTAAGAGAGACCCGGGGGCAACATTTTCATGCAGAGGGTGGTACGCCTATGGAATGAGCTGCCAGAGGATGTGGTGGAGGCTGGTACAATTACAACATTTAAAAGGCATCCGGATGGGTATATGAATAGGAAGGTGAATAGGAAGGGTTGAGGGGGATATGGGCCAAGTGCTGGCAAATGGCACTAGATTAATTTAGGATATCTGGTTAGCATGGAGGAGTTAGACCAAGGTTTCTCGTTCCTGCTGTACATCTCTATGACTAAGTAAAAAAAAGTTGAGTATAAAAGAAGAAAAAACTAAAATGTTCCATTTATATTTCTGTCATGTAAGCACTTTATTCCTCCTTTAGGAATGGCAGTAGTCTAACTACTTAAATTATTTCACACAAGTGTAAAAAAAAAATCTAAAATTAGTCCAGATAACCAAATAAATACCATTTAATTTCATGTTAAGGGGGATATTAAATTATATACAACAATCAAATTTAAATGTTTCAATTATGCAGTCATGAAGTTGCAAAGTAAAATATAGTAGTCATGATTTGGAGATGCCGGTGTTGGACTGGGGTGTACAAAGTTAAAAATCACAAAACACCAGGTTATAGTCCAACAGGTTTAATTGGAAGCACACTAGCTTTCAGAGTGCTCCGATAACTAGTGTGCTGCCAATTAAACCTGTTGGACTATAACCTGGTGTTGTGTGATTTTTAACTAAAATATAGATTGTACTGAATCTACTTCCTCGTGGTCACTCAGATCCACATGCAGATTCTGAAAGCATTTACACGGAGGAGTGCCTTCGGCATTACCTGCTATCATTATAGCAGATAGGCTTGCGTGCTGAACAGCTTGCTATCTGAAAGGAAGGAGACCTAACATCCAGGTCCACTTCACAGTCTCTGTAACACTGCCTATCAATGGAATCTGTAATTAGTTCCTACCGTGGAATAAACTGAGAGCAAGCTTGCAGGGATCACACAAACCGATTGTCAAAACTTCTACAGGTAATGAAGAGAAAAAAATGCAAGATCGTTACAACCAGAAACGGAGGAAGTTTACTGTAGAATGAAGAGATAGCAATTAAATGTATATTTTTGTTCTGCCTTCGAGAAAGATAAACAATATCCCAAAGATTTTGGGAACCGTATGATTTAGTGAGTGAAAGAAACTGAAGGAAATCAATATTAGTAGGAAATATTGCTGGGGCAATAGATGGGACTAAAGGCCAACAGATCTCAAGGGCCCAACAAGCTACTTCCCAGAGTAGGTAAGGAATTTGCAGAAAAGGTACTGATGGCCATCTTTCAAGATTCTATGGACTCTGGAACAGTTCAATAGATTGGAGGGTAGCTATTTGCTCAAAAAAGGAGGTACAGAGAAAACAGGCAATTCTAGACCTCGGTAGTACGGAACATGTTAGGGGCCACTATAAAAGATTTAATAACAAAGCATCTGAAAACAGTGACAGGATCAGACAGAATCAGCATGAGTTTATGAAACGGAATTCATGCTGGACAAATCTCTTGGAATTTTGAGAAGATGTAACGAACAGAGTTGACCAGGGGAACTAGTGGTTGTGATTTGTTTGTGCTTTCAGAAGGAGCTCAATAAAATCCTAAATAAGAGATGAGCATGTAAAACTAAAGCACGTGAGCCGACAGTGTACTGACATGGATAGAGAGCTGTTTGACAGAAAGAAAGGGTAGGAATAAATGGGTCATTTTTGAAGTGGCAGCCAGTCACCAGTAAGTTACTGCAGGGATCAGTGCTTGCACCCCATACACATTAATGATTTAGATTATGGGTTAAATGTAATACCTCCAAGTTTGCATTTGGCACAAAGCTGGGTGAACTGGAAAGAGATGGAAACATGCTTTAGCACAATTAAGACAAGTTGAGAGAGTGGGTAAATGCATGGCAGATGAAGTAGAATGTGGATAAATATGAGGTAATCCATCTTGGTAGCAAAACACAGGAAGACAGATTAATATCTGAATGGCGATAGATTGGGAAAAGGGGAGATGCCATCCTTACACACTAGTCGCTGAAAAGTATGTTTGTGCTTCAGGCAAAGAAGGCAAATGCGATCTTGCTTTCACGGAGAGAGAATTTCATGACAGGAACTGAGATGTCTTGTAACTGTACAGGACCTTGGTGAGACAACACCTGGACGTATGGTGTGCAGTTTTGGTCTCTTCATCTGAGGAAGGATGTTCCGGCTATGGAGAGTGCGCAAAGGTTTACCAAACTGATTTTTGGGATGGTAGAATCAATGTATGAGAGAACGGATCAATTAAGACTTTATTAACTGGAGTTTAGAAGAATGAGGAGGTAATCACACAGAAACCCATCAAGTTCTAATACAGGATTAATGCAGAAAGTATGTTCCTGATGACTGGGGAGGTCAAAACCAATGGCCACAACCTAAGGATATTGAGTAGATAGGATTGGGATGAGGAGGAATTTCTTCACCTAGAGAGTGGTGAGCTTGTGAAAATTTTGAAATTTCACAGTGAATGAAATTAAACCGTTGAATGTTTTCAAAAACAAGATAGAGGTTGTAGGGCGAAATGGATCAAAGGATATGGGGTGAAAGTAGGAACAGGGTGCAGAGTAGGATGATTGTCATGGTTAAATTGAATAGCACATCAGGCACAAAGGGCCAGCTGGCCTACTCCTGTTGCTATCTTCTATGTTTCTACTTCTTGCTCAATACAAAAGCCATTTCTAGTTAGACCAGTAAATGGATTTCCTCTACTACACCAGATCAATCAAGTCCTACAGATTCCTATCCCATAAGATGATGGTAGCAAAAAAACCTACTCTAGGTAAGGTGCAGTTTCATATTGAACTGCATATACAACATGGTCAGCAGGACTGCTTATGCAGCAATTAATGCTGTTGACATGTATTACTATTCCACTCACTGGCTCAGTGAGTGACATATGCAAGAGCAGTATAATTGAAATTGAAGCGATCAATTCAGCTCAATGTTAACAGTGCTGAGTTTTAAAGCATGGAGTAGAGGCTTCACTACAAAGATAAAATGTTCACCATGGCTTCAACTGTCTCAGCTATCAATCATTTTGATAATAGATAAAATATGAAGTCTATAAAATAGTCAGCTGAGTAACTGTTGCATTGTAAAATCCATATGTCAAAACCACAGAAGGTGCATTGTGATTAGTCCTGATGAGACAATAAGGATGTTAAAAGCTCTTCCAGCAAATTGGAGAGGGAATTTAAAAAAAGGATTTTAAAAAAATCTTAGTATTTGAGAAATAAACATTTCTACTAAACTTCAGTAATTAAGATACACTCAACAATTTAAAGGATGACCTGGGTAGAAATATTGCTAACGTTTGAACATTATGTGAAAATATCAATATTTTAATTTGGGAGAACGAAGGCTCATTTCTGAGTGCAGCCAGACACAGTGAGAGTTTGGAAATTTGGTGATTAAGCAAATTCACTGCAGTGTGGGAGGAGGTTCCCGTCTAAATGATTGGCTGATGACAGGAGCAGGAAATCTTTACTACACAGTTTGGATTGCTGCTTGAAAAGTCAAAGTGAGACTGCACGGAGAAACAGGGACGTGATTCTTTAGTGAGTACTTTGCTTGTTTCTTCCAAACTCCTGAAATTTATGAACTGTCAGGAAGGATTAATGATTGATTAACCAAACAAAATGTTATAATAAATAATCAATTTAAGGTCAATCCATGAAGGATGTATGTACAAGTTGCTAGATTAATTCATCACTTTTAAGAAATGTGAAAATAGCTAGAATATAGAAAAACAAAAGTACCCACCTCACTGACACAGGAGAAGCAGCTGATTGATAAGCAATGTCCCCTGTAATGTCTTTTTTACACTATGGAGCCTTCAGAGTGAGAGGCATTGGCATGTGGAAGCCAATGCGTTGGCATGTGGAAGCCAATGCGTTGGCACAGTGATTGACATCCACAATGCACTACACAGTTTAGAGGCAACATTACTGATGAGTAAGAGTGATTAATTCTACTTCCTAGCCTGTAATTTACAGTAAATAGTCCAAAAGTAAGCTGAAGGTGTGGCAGGGCAACTCAATCACGTGGACATGCCTGTCTATGGCACATAGCAAGTCTCTCACATTTCACATGCCTGGCTGAGCTCACGTTTAGGAAGTATTACCAGCTGTAGAAGTTCAAGCACAGGTTTCCAAACTCGGAGTTAACGTAGTGAATCCACAATGCTGAGTACTATACAGGCAGTATGTTTAAGCTGGTAGTCACACCACAGGTTAGCAACATGTGGAGGGAGGGGGTATGGGTGACTGCCAAACTGTCTGGGAAGATAGAGCACAATCATGCTCACTAATTGGTTTTCCCATTTTGGTCACTGGTGAGACTGGTGATGACTCAGTAAAAAAGTAGTACTACACGTAGATGAATATAAAAGTAATAGGATCAAGCAAATGAACAGATGGCTGGAGAAATGGTGTTGGGAGGATGGCATTTGATTTTTGAGACACTGAGATCATTTCTGGAGTAGGTGACACATGCAGAAGGACAGGCTATAGAACTTAGCAGGACTGGGACTAATATTCTCATATAATAGGGAGAATTGCTAGTGGTGACGGGATGGTCTAAACAACTATCGGGGGATGAATAGGAATCTGACATGGATTTCAGATAAGAATAAAACAAAGTTGGTTATGGCAAGTAGAAATATAATAAGTGAAAATGGAGGGCAGCAACTGCAAATGCCACTGAGTTAAAAAAAAAACATCACATTTAAAAGGCAGAAATAACAGAATACTACTTGAATGCTTATTTGCAACAAGGCAAATGAATTGATGGCACAAATCAAAGTAAATGGGTCTGATCTCGTGCCATTATAGACATGGGTGTGAAAGATTATTAAGGGTACGAACTGACTATTCAAGGATATTCAACATTTTGGAAAGACAAGTAAAAAATGCCGAGCAGCACTGTTTATCAGGGTGGGACCAGTGCATTAGTAAGAGGGGATCTTAGGCTGATCAAACAATAGAATCTATCCCACTGAAGCTTAGAAACAACATAGGACTGCACATTCATTTAAGGCACAAAAAGCCATTAGGAAATGCAAGTCAACAATGGATAATAAACGAAGTTAAAAATTACATTAGATCAAAGGAGTAGGTTTATAAAATTGCCAGAAAAGGCAACAAGCCTGAGGACCAGAAACATGTGGAACTCAGCAATAGCAGACCAAGAAACTGATAAAGAAAGGGACAATACATTCAATAATGAATGCAAACTAGTACGAAACATAGAAATAAAATGTAAAAAGTTTCTATGGCTGCACAACAGGAAAACATTACCAATGACATTTGTGAATGCATAAACAGAACAGAGGAGTCAAAACAATTTCTAACAGGAAATAGGGAAGTGAATGACAAAGTAAACAATGACTGTCTGTCTTCAAAGTGGACAATGCAAGAAATCTACCAAATATAACTCATGATCCAATGGAATAATAAGAATGAAAAACTCAATGAAATTAGTGAGTAAAAAAAGTAATACTAGAGAAATTAAGAGAGTTGAAAGTTGACAAATCCCTAGAAACCAATGATCCACATTTCAGTGCAAAGGTTTGTAGCTCGGGTGCCGGTTGTCGTGGCTGTGGGTATGTTTGCCGAGCTGGGTAGTTGATTTGCAGACCTTTTGTCCCCTGTCTAGGTAACATCTTCAGTGCTTTAGACCCTCCTGTGAAGCGCTGCTATACTGTATCTTCTGGATTTTATTTGGTTTTGTTTCTGCTGCTTCCAGTTGTTTGCTGTAGTGGCTGATATATTGAGTCTAGGTCTATGTGTTTGTTGATGGACTTCATGGCCGAATGCCATGTTCTAGAAGTTCTCTGGCTGTTCTAGGTTTAGCTTGTCCCATGATTGTTATCCCAGTCAAATTTGTAGTCCTTGTCATCTGTGTATGACTACTAGGGACAGCTGGTTATGGCAGTTAATGGCTAGTTGTTGTTCGTGGATGTGGATTGCCAGCTGCCTGCCTGTTTGCCCGATGTAGTGTTTCATGCAGTTTTTAATGTGTATGAAGTGGATTGCAGACCTTTCCTTCCCTGTCTAGGTGACATCTTGTAAATTATGTTGGTCATGCACATGATGGGTACTGGGTCTTTTGCCCTGATGAGTTATTGTTTAAGCATGCCTGTTGGATTCCGGGCTGTCATGAATCTCAGCTGTTAGAGTTGTATGGCTGTCAATTCAGAGAGTTTTTTATATAAAGCACTTTGGCTAGTGAGTTAGGTTGTGGTATGTCCTCGTCACGTTGTCTGTCTCTTAGGCACCTGTGGATGAAGTTGCGGCGTTATCCGTTCTTGGGCGGAGACTCTGCAGGGATGGTGTTCTTCTCGTCATCGGTCGGGAATGCTGCAGTAACTTGTAGCTCTTTTGAACAGTGTCCTAATGCAGCTTCTCTTGTGTGCATTTGGGAGGTTGCTGTTGTAATTCAGGACCTGGCTCGTCAGTGTGGCTTTCCTGCACACTTGTGGTGCATTTACTGTTCTGTATTCTTCGTATCACCATATCCATGAATGGCAGTTGATTGCTGGTTTCCTCCTCTCTCATTAATCCACAAACACCAACTAGCCACTAAATGCCACGTCCAGCTGTCCCTAGTAGCCATACACAGAGATGACAAGGACCACAAATTCAACTGGGACAACACAACGATCATAAGACAAGCTGAACATAGGACAGCCAGAGAATTTCCAGAAACATGGCACTCAGCCATGGAGTCCATCAACAAACACAGACTTAGACTTGATATACCAGCCATTACAACAAACAACCAGAACTAGGAACTGAAAGCAGCAGAAATGGAACCAAATAAATTCCAGAAGACACCGTACAGCAGCACGATGGAGTCTCCAAAGCACTGAAGATGTGGCAGGGCAGGAAAGGTCTGCAATCAACTTCCCAATTCAGCGAACCTTCCCACAACCACATTTCAGGGTGGTAAGAGAGATGGTTACAGAGATTCTGGTAATTGGTAATCATATTCCAAAATTCTATGAAGTCTAGAAAGTCCATGCAAATTAAAATATTTCAAATTGAACACCATTAATTAGAAAACAGAGGCAGAAAATAGGTAACTACAGACTTATTACAACTGGGAAAATACAAGAATCTATTCTGAAGAGTGTGGTAACTTCAAATTTATGAAACAATTATCTGAATCAGAGGCAGACACAACATGGATCTTTGAAGCTAATATCTTATTTGAGAAACTTGTCAAATGTTTTGGAGGTTGTTAACAGCAGAGGAGATAAAAGGTGAATGCAGTGCATTTCCATTTTACAAAAGATTCTCACAAAGGAGGTCAGTAAACAAAATAGGAATAAATGAATTTACAGCTTGGCAGGCTGTGACCAATAGGATATCACAAATATCTGTTTGGTCCCCGCATGTACACTATCTATAGTAGTGATCTGGATGTGGGAACAAAATGCAATATTTCCAAGTTTGCAGGCATCAATAAAACAAGGTGGGAAATGAGTATTGTAAGGATGATGTAATAAGGCTTCAAGAGGATTTGGACAGGCCGAATAAGTGGGCAAGAACATGCCAGATGAAATATAATAATGAAAAAGTGCAAGGTTACCAACTTTGGCAGGAGAAACAGAGGTGCGCATTATTTATTCAAGGGTGGGAGATCAAACCAGACAGGGTGGCCTTATTCAGAAGTCATATGCAGTTAGAGAAGCAATTAGGAAGGCACATACTATGCTGGCCTTGATTACTGAGATTTTGAGTACAGGAGTAAAGATGCTTTACCTGGTGAGATTGGACCTACAGAATTAGGTGCAGTTTGGCCTTTGCGCAACAGAAATTCATCAGATTAATTCCTGGGATGACAGGACTGCCTTATGGGAGAGACTGAGGGGACTGAACCGGAATTCTCCAAACTTTAGATGGATGAGTAGTAAGTTGATTGATACTTACAAAATTCTTGACGGGCTAGATAGTGTGGATGTAGCTAGGACATTTCACTTGTCTAACCAGTCTAGAAACAGGAAACAGAGTCTCAGAACTAAGGACTGAGAGATGGTGAAACCTCTTCACTCAGAAGTAACGAGTCTTTGAATTCCCTACCCCAGACTGTGGAAATTCTATCATAGAGTACGTTCAAAATAGAGATTGACATCAAGGGAAATGAAGATAGTACAGGTTGGGGTAGATCATCAATCATAATCATGAATGGCTCAGTGCTCACAAGGGACAGAATGGCCCACTCATGCCCTATGTTCTCACAATGATAGTGAAAAAATTACTAAACCATGACAAATAAGAAAACGGGAACCTCAGCCTGAGTTTTAGCTATGTGGCAACTCTGGTGCAAGAGAAATGCTTGCACAGCTTTGATTAATCAATCAAATTCATAACTTAAAAACATGGCAATATAAAACTTTGAACTTTCTAGATGTTGTTTAGCCATTAAATAAAATATTAAAAATGGCAAGGACTTTTATTTTGAATTGTCATGTCTAACTTCTTTTTTCTAAGCTAACTTTTGAGAGTTCAAGTATAATATGACACATCAAGTTGTGAAACTCACAGGTGGTGGGACACAGCACACTGGGTAGTGCTGTCCACTGAACATTACTGAGCATGCTGGGACCTGTTGCGTGTTGCACCCTGGGATATGTTGCCCTGCGTGGAGTGGAAAACCATGTGCCGTTACTGTGGTTACAGTGTAGGACACAGGAACTGTTCCTTGATGCATCTAAAAGTAAAAAAGAATAATTATTACTCAAGATGATTGCAAACAGAGTTTTAAGATATTAGTGACTAAATTACATTAACAACAATATTCTATTAACATTTGTCTATACATCAGGACAAGAGTAATCAACCGGTTCCACATACGGACAAAGATTTCATTTCTAAACTGGAAAGTTAAGACTCAATTTTGCTCATTTATAAATTGCACGGCTTTTAGAATGCACTTCTATAAAAGTATTTATGCAAGAATAGGTTACATCATAAGAATTTTTACCACAGTATTTATTACCCCTTTTCATTTTAGATCAGAATATCATTAATCATTTTTCAGCAAGATGAAATACTTTCAGTAATTGCTCACAATTCCAGATAGTGGATGGAAAACATTAGTCAAATCGTCCCCAGTGATTGGGGCAAATAAATCAGGAATGCGAGACCTATTGCAACAAAGCACAGAGATCTAATGTGGTGAGCCTCTTTGTGAGCCAGTGTGTTTTGAAGAAGAGGGATGCTATTGCCAAACAGTGTTACCAGATATATTGCTTTATGATTGTGGAGCAGTGACAGAGTGATATAGGAGCACTAGCAAAAAGGTGAAACAGTATTTGGATGGAGGGAGATTCCTCAGGATTTAGCAATATTTGCATTTTTAAGGTCTGGGAACACAGGCAGGATCTGGAATCTGGGAAAATTGAAGGAGGAAGGAAGTCTCAATGAATTAGCGTATGGGAGGGAGACCCTGGAATCAGGGAATACGATGATTGGAGTCTAAAGGATTTTATATAAAACTGAGTCGATCACAGGAACTGAAAGTCAGGAGGCGGAGAGACCAGAGTTTGACAGTGAAAGGCAGTCTAGTGGCTGTGCGAGGCAGCAGCATCCAGGATGAGGATGGCCTGAGCTGCTTCTGGCTCCTCTGCACAATTAGACATCAGTCTTCTCAACTCGATTCCCATTACAGCGTTCTCTCCAATTCATCCATGGTATCTTCTAAACCCTCAGGAAAACAATGGTAGGGTGGTAACATGCAACAGTCAATTGCTATTCCACCTTACAGCTAATCAATTTAGAACAAGGTAAATTATGTATTTTTAGACAGTAGACTCACAATGATGTCAAAACTCTCAACGATGTCAATACTCACACCAGTCAGTCTGACAAAAGGTGGTAAGTGACTCTAACCTGTTCGTGAAGATCCACCATGACGGGGTTTTGCTGCGGAGGATGTGCAGCAGGATGAAGCATACGTGGTGATAGGCTTGTGTGATTGTAAGATCGATTTTCATCTATAGGCAGTTGCTGTGAATATGGAGGATGGTGGTAGTTTTCATCCTGGTTTATGGGATTATGCAAAGGCCTGTCACGCCTACCCCACTGGCGTCGCGCAGGAGGACTGCAATAAACGGCAAGAAAGTAAAAAAGATTGCAACTGTAAAAAAAATTTAAAATACACCCCAAATCTAGACTTTTTTGCATTCTCATTTCAAATTTACTTATTTGCATGGCTTCCCCCATTCTCACTGTGGTTATGCTGGACAGGCGACCAGATATTTCCAATTTTCCATTGCTTACACAGATTCAATCAAGTTTAATTTCTTTCACTTACGCAAATAAACTGAATATCTCAACGTGGAACTTGAAAAATTAGACAGTAGAGATTGAAAAAGAGTTGCAAAAATGGAAATCAGTATTTGAATCCATGGGTTGAACACCGAAGAAAATGAAATGTTATGTCAGTTTGAAGAAAAAAAGGGAGGGGGCAGTTATAGACAATAAACAATAGGTGCAGGAGTAGAGCCAGCATCACCATTCATTATGATCATGGCTGATCATCTACAATCAGTATCTTGTTCCTGCCTTATCCCCATAACTATTGATTTCTCTCAGAGCACTATCCATCTCTTTCTTGAAAGGACCCAGAGACTTGGCCTCCACTGCCTTCTGGGGCAGAGCATTCCATATATTTCATATATTCCTCTCTGGGTGAAGAAATTTCTCCTCCACTGCTTCCCAACTGGCATTAATTTCAAGTCTTGGAAAGAAATTTCTTTTGCAATAGAAGTATTTTGCCAGCTCTATTGACCGTTTGAATGTCTCTGCATTATGAATCTAATTGCCTGACATCCAGTTTTTGATAAACCACAACCTACCCCAACTAAACAATGGAATCACAGAAGCCATTAACTTGGAGCCAACCAAAAACATCTAAAACTTAGGAGTTTGATTTTATTTTCTTCCTGGCCACAGCTTCAGGCGGAAATGGTTTACAATCTCTAAATCCTACCTGAAATCAAATTTAGATTCCAATTTTGTATGTTCTCCAGCAGAAAGATCATCTGCTGACACATTTGTAGCATCTAGCTCCATCTAGACCAGCTGTTGCTCAGCTCCTCATCCTTTGTTACCTCAAATTTGACTACTTCTGTGATCACCTGGCCTCATCTTTCAGGCTCAATAAACTTCAACTCATGTCACATTTTCTTGTTATGTTGGATCCGGAGTAAAGTTCTTTAGGAAAACATATAGACATAGAAAATAGATCATTCAACCCTTGCAAACTGTTCTGTCAATCAAGATGATCAAGGGTGATCATCCAACTCTGTATTCTATTCTTGCTCACACCCCTTTCCTTTGATCTGTTTCGCTTGGAGAAGCTCAACTCCTTCTTGAAAATATTCAATGTTTTGGCATCAACCGCTTTCGATGGCAGAGAATTCCACAGGCTCACCACTCTGGGTGAAGAAATTTCTTTACCATATCCTTACTACGCTCTGGATTCCCTAGTCATAGGAAGCATTCGTCCTGCATATGCCCAGTCTTGTTCAGTTGGAATTTTAAAGGTTTCGATCAGATCTCCACTCATTCATCTAACCTTCAGTGAATCCTAACCAATCCTCTTATCAGAGCATCAGCCCTGCCAGAAATCAGTCTGGTAAACCACTGTTGCACTCTCTCCATGGCCAAAGTAAGGTCATAATACTCTAGGTGTGGTCTAATTAAGGCCCTGTAAAATTGCAAACAACAAACCTACTGCTGTACTCAAATCCTCTTGCTATGAAAGTCAGCATAACATTTGCCTTCTTTACTTTGTGCTGCACCCTGCACACTTACATTTAGTGACAGATATACAAGGCAACCCACGTCTCATTACACCTGTTGCTTTCCCACCTTCGCCTTTCTGATAATTGGCCTTCCTCTTTTTGGTACCAAAGTGTATAACCTCACATTTATCCACGTTATATCTATCTGTATGTACTGGCCACTAAACACAACTAACCCAAATCACAATAGTAGCTGGGATCCAAGCATTGATCCCTGTGGTACTCCATTAGACACTGTCTGCCTCCCAGTAAAAGAGCCTTCATTGCTCAGACCTTGGAGTATAGGAATTGAGACATTATGTTGAGGTTGTACAGAACAGTGGTGGGGCCTCTTCTCGAGTAGTGTGTCCAGTTCTGGTTATCCTGTTATAGGAAAGATAGTAGTAAGCTGGAGACGATTCAGTAAAGTTTTACCAGGATGTTGCTGGCAATCGAGGATTTGTGTTATAAGGAGAGGCAGGATAGGCTGGGATTCTTTTCACTGGAACATAGGAGGTTGAGAGATGACCATGCACAGGTTTGTAAAATAACGGAGGAGCATATTTTTAAGGCGAGAAGAGAAAGATTTTAAAAAGACATGAGGGGCAATTTTTTTTTTTTAAAAACCACAGTAGTTAGTGTGTGGAATGAACTTCCAAAGTAGTGGATGCGGCAACAGTTACAACATTTAAAAGACATTTTGATAAATGAATAGGAAAATATGTTTCAAGAGACATGGGCCAGGCATGGGCAAGGGCGACTAGTTTAGTTTGGGATTATGGTGGTGGGCATAGACTTGTTGGACTAAAAAGGTGTGCTCCTTGCTGTATTACTCTATGACTCTACTGTTTCTTATCTGCCAGCCGGTTCTGTGTCCGTGCACTGCCCCTAATCCAGTGTGCTTCAATTTTACATGCTAACCTCTTGTGAGACTTTGTTGAAAGCCTTCTAAAAGTCCAAGTGAAACATATCCAGTGGCTTCCCCCTTTTCAACTTTACTAGTTGCATCCGCAAAAAAAAATCCAGAAATTTGTCAAGCATGATTGCCTCTCTAAACGCATACGGACTCTGTTAGACCCTGTATTGGTTTTCCAAGCGCTGTGCTATTAACTCTTTTACAATGGACTCCAGCACTTTGTCCACTATCTATGTCAGGTTAGTTCCCTGTTTCCTCTCCATCTTTTTTGGAAAAGCAGGATGATTTATTGGCCTTTAACTTCATCGATTTCCCTTCAAATCCTCCCTCTTATTGGGCCATGTTTTCCATACTATTTATGTCTTTGGTGAAGGCAGAACCAAAATATGTAATTTATTCAGTCTGCCATCTCTTTATTCCCCCTTATAACTTCCCTTGTTTCTGACGGTCAGGAACGGACATTTGACTTCGCATACTCCATCTCCCCCTCTGAAATCCATCTTTTTGTCTTCCTTTGCTCCTAACCTGCTCCCAATCCTCAGGCTTGCTGTATTGTTGACCAATTTGTACCCCATCCTTGGACCTAATACCATCTTTAATTTCCCGTCTTAGCAATGGTCAGGCCACCATTCTCATTTTTTTTTGTGCAAGACTCGTGACAGTTCATCCATGTCTTTAAATGTTTGCCATTGCCTATCCACTGTCATTCTTTGAAGTAACTTTCCCCTAATTTATCACCACCAGCTTGTGCCTCATACCCATTATTGCTTCCTTTATTTAGATTTAGGACCATAGTATCAGAATGAATGACAGCACTCTCCAGTTTATGAAGAATTCTTTGATGTTATGATCACTCTTTCCCAAAAGCCTCACATAACCAGATCGCCAATTATTGTAAAGCGATGGGCACAATGGCAGTAATCACCCAGCGAATGAACAGACTGATTGCTGAGGAGCTTTATACAAAATGTGTGTGTTTTAAATCATTTAGCATACACTTGCTTATCAATTGTTAATCCATTCTGCATCTAGTCACTTTCCTTAAATCTGACTTTTGTTCTTATCTCCCCTAAAAATAACGAGTAAAGATTGATGGAAAAATAACAATCCAGTACCAAATTCGCAGGAAGGTCTTTTACTTAAAAAGAGTATAAATTCAACACAAGTTTTCCCACGACACAGATAGCTTAAACTATACAAACCAATTGAAACGCAAACCAGTTTTCAAAACGTCAGCTTGGAATCGATACTAAGTTAGGGGCTTTGCAACCTCAGAATCAGAGCAACAGAATTGAGTTAGTTTATTTCCTCTGAATGTATGATGATAAATTTTATGAAACAGATTTCACCTTGTGCAACACACTCCTTTTTTATTTCACCCCATGTGGTCAGATTAGGGTTCAAAGGTCATGACATGGCTCAATCTTGATAACCAGGACCAGCTTTCCCCACATTCACAAAAAGGAGACTAATCTCAAACTGAAAGTGCTCTCTCTGTAATGACAGCCTTTCACTTCCAAGTCCTAACCATCCCTTCTCATGGAGAGTCCTGGTAATCTTACGCTGTACAATGGAGGGACAAGTATTGAAAGGGAGAACTAAGTGTCCTCTACAGCATGGAAGGTGGCACACAGATTTGGGTTCTTACTACAGAAATGACTAAATACAGCATGGACTGTGACGAAGGTTGAAGGCAGAGAAGCACCCTGTTCCAAACGTTTACAATAGCTGGATGACTGGGATCCTCATCTCTGGAACGCTGCAAAAGTAGTTGCGTGTGTTGGGGTGGTAAAATGTACCTTTCTTCGTCTATAACAAAGATTTAGTTGGAAAGCACAACTTACAGACATGCAGCCAAATTCCACAGCAATGGGAAGTGGACAAAGCAATAGATGCAATCACACTGGAAATCTTAAGATTTGACCTGCAGTCAAGCAGTCCTTAGATTACAGTCAGTCACTAGATGTAACCCAGAAGTAGAATATGCATCAAATAGGACCATCTAGAGACCCAGCTCTCCCACGTCATGATGCACAACTCGCTGGTCGCCCCTGCGAAAGCCAATACCAAGAGGCCTAAACAAAGCCAGCTTCGAAAGCTACCTCACCAGCAGATAGGGAGTGATTCAATCCAATAACAAGTACAGATGAAAAAAAAACCCATAAAAAGACAATATCACAGGGCACGCTAGTGACTTATTGGGATGTCAGCATTCTTTGATCATTAAATCAATGAGAGGTCAGAGTGGTCAGATCTAAGAGCCAAGGAACTCAGACTGTATGGCATAGTCAAAGCTGGGCTTCAAGACAAGAGTAGGAGAAGACCACTGAGATGGAATGGGGGGCAGAATTATACTTCCTTTTGGAGAAGTCTACTTCTGACAGAAGAGGGTCACAGGTTAACTTTGCCATTGGGGAGTTTAAAAAAAGAGAGATGGTCAAACTTTCCAAATGCATCAACAAACAACTGATGAGTCAATACTGTTCCCTCCAACAAAGATGGGAGACCTGCAAAAACTGTAGTACAATCTCCATAATGACCAACAGTGACAATGCAAAACAAGAGGTTTTACGATGATCTGATCATTCCTAAATTACAACAGAATCATTTTTATGGGTGATTTCAATGCCACAGTCAGATATCCTCAATTAGCATGCAGTTGGAAAGAAAAAAAATCAAATGGAAATGTGCTTTCCTGTAATGCCAAACATGAACTGCCATAATCAATATCATGTCCTGTCTGAAAAGGAAAATAGAAGACAACCAAGCAACATTCATGATCCGAGCACTGGCATGTGCTTGTCAGACAGAAAGAAAAGGGTGTCACAATAACTCATGCTACATGAGGAGCGGAGTGCTGCACTGACCACCACCTGATCTGCTTCAAGTAGAGATGAAAGATCCAAGCAAAACATTGTAAAATCAAGTGGCCAGACATGGCTAAGCTAGGTGTCAAACCCAAGAACCCTGCTACTGTCAGAGACCTTTCTAACAATTTGACACCATTCTGTAGTTTGATCTTCCTTGCCCAAAGTCACGATAACAGTGAATTAAGACAAAACTCTGGTCTTCCAAATTTCAGTATACTTGCCGAGAAGCATGTTGAAAACTTTTCGTAACCTGTCCAACAGCCTACACATGCAGTCTTCTTGCAAAGTCTGTCAACAACCAACCATCAAGCCTACAAAAATGCTTAGCACAAGTTTGAGCATTAACAGAAAAGCAGAATGACTGATAGACTACAAAAGCCAATAAACTACAACAACGAACTGAGGTACAATTCATACTTTTACCAAGTGAAGACTGCAAATGGCCTACCTATTCCAACTGTAGCGCGACAAAGGTCGTGCAAGCACTTCATACAGCTCCTTCATAGAAAGCCCCACATCATAGGAGATAATTTGCATCAACATGAACAAGTGCTTGAGAAAGAAAGCCAGTTTCTTCCTTCCTGAGAAAGAAAGCCTGTCTTCTCTTTCTTCAGCTGAAGACAAATCAAGTCAATCTTACAAGGCGGAGCCTCTGGAGTAGAAGACATTTCAGCAAAGATGTGAAAGTGTAGTACAGAGTGTGTTCGTAAATCTACAGTCTTCATCAGGAGCAGTGCTTCCAAACACTTTCCTACAGTAACTCCATTTCAAGGCATGAAACTTGCTGCATCCGTCTGAGAACTGTAACTGCCGTTGGGGCTGGGGGGTTAGGGGGAGGGGAAGAGAACACAAGAGAGCGAGAAATGGGGCTACACGATAGCCATTACTGTCTAAGCTTGTGACCTCAAAACTTCAGTTTTTGACCCTTTGACCCCACTTGGTGTCCAAGCAGGGAAGTGCTGGTCAAGAGTACTGGGAATCAGGAAAAACTTACTCAAGACCCGATGAGTGTTAGCATTCTCTCTTGGAAGTAGGAAGGATCCAAAAACGTAAGCTGCAACAACTAAGGAGTAAGTCCTCACCCAATCATATGAAAAGATCAAAGAAGGATTCTATTAAAATACTGGCAAGTTTTCTGGATAGTGTCATCTTGGAATCAGTGTGGCTTTGTGCAGACAGCAGATATGCTGTTCGGGAAGCTAACTAAAGCTTCTGAAAGTATGTTCTCCAAGACTGCATGCCTGAATAAATTTGTGAAAATCCTATGTCTACTACATAATTGCAGGGTTGGAAGTTTTTGTGCCTGTGTAGAGTTGTCTGACGTTTTTGTGGTATCCTGATGCTTTGGACCCCCAACTCTTCACCCTCTCCTTTGTTACTTTAACTAAGGAAGCCACCAGAGACAAACTAATTTTCAGGCTCTGTTTAAGGAAGCTCTTCAATTTCTCTATCAAGTCTCTCCATCAAATTCACACAGGCAATAACTGGACAGCTTCTGGAAGTAGCTGTGTTCCAGCTGCCTGCAGTGGGGAACGTATCTAGAAGATAGCCTCTACCAGAATGCATCTAGACCATGGTAAACGAACTCATGAGGGCTGTCAAAAAGTTTTCGGTCTCCAAGATCAAGGTCAGTCAGTATTAAGCACAAACAGCCAAGCATCAGATATAACCATCAACAGCTGTGTCCAGACTAGAAAAATTATCATAGTTTGGTTGTGCTCTTTAGAGATATCACCATTGATAAAGATATCCACATTTACATCTTGAATGCAAGTTCTGTGTCTGGCTAACTCCATTATAGAGTCTGGAAGCAGCATGGCATTAAGCTTAAGACTAAAATCAGACTCCATCAGGCCACTGTACTTACCACACACTGGACAGTGCAGAATTCTTGAATAGCTTTAGGAGTCATATCAAAGTCCGAGAATATTTCTACTAAAGTCACCAAGGTCCATATTAGAATTTGACAGCAGGATAAAAATCACAAACACGGCCCTACATCACGCTGGACCCAAATGCATAGGGGCCACATCCATGAATTCGATAAGCAAGCCTTGTATCCTGTGTGAATGAATTCCCTAATCAGGTCCTCTATGGAGAAATGCCTCAAGGAAACAGCATCAAAGTGATCAGTACAAATGATATGAAGGCACCCTAAAAAAGAACTTTACAAATTTCTGTACTACATCCTCTCTCTCAGGAATACACTGTAGCCGATTGGTCCACATGCAGAAAACAAATGAAAAATTTAATTCAACACATTTCAAGTACCACCTAAGTGAAAATTACAACATCTAATGTGCCCATTAAAAGGTCAGAGGCAGCATGACTGTAGAAACTCCCCAAAGCATGACCAAAACTAATTGCTGATTCTGTAGATGCACGTGCAGATTGTAGATCAAACTCTTCAGCCTGTGTGTGTGTGTGTGTGTGTGTCTAGAGAAGATGATAAAATCACTTGCATTTTGGACACACTTCAACCATGAAGCATCTACCAAGAGTCAAGCCTGTCAAATGGAGCATCAAATGCAAATATTGGTGATTTCAACAAAGAAGTGTCAGAATCCAAAATGTTGCAGATTTATACTTTGGCATTGCTTAAGCATGTAATACAGAGGAGAAATATGACTACCAACACTGGAGTGTGTTTTGGTATATTAAAAAAAGTTACGTTTAAAAACTGATCAGTACATTTTATGGTGGAAGTGGAAATTAAACGTAAATCTAAGTACAGAGGCATTCATTACTGGTTTAGCAAAGCCACTGAATGCTTTCATTTCTGCTACAAAAAAAAACTGAATTAATATAACTTTAGTGTAAAAATTGTTTCACAAAGCTTCACTGAAGCTTTCAGTGAATGGACACTAGCCTAAAGAAACAAAAGTTCAGAGTTCACCCACAGTCAAAATTGCTATCTCTTGTTTCCTCAAGATGTCTTTTTGCTTATCTTTCCTAAGATCTTTTTACTTGTCTTGATTAAATTTGTCACCCATCCTGGTGTTATTGGCTTTGGCTCAATTTTGATTATTATCTGATTTTACTCCAGTGAAGGGACTCGAAAAGTTCTAGTATGCGAAGTGTACTTGGCGTTGTTATGATTTTTCACAGACCATTACAAATAATGTACATTGCCATTCATCATAACCCCAATAACAAAGCAGCTCATTCCAGTTTAAAGTCAGGTCTCGTGACATCCCTGCTATGCAAGTGTTGAACAATCATACACAGAAGGCTCAGCCATCTCTCCAATCTTCAGTCCACCTTCATCAGCTAATTGGGAAGGTTTCGAAGCACCACTTAATATACTTTCAAGATTCTTAGAAAGACAAAAGTAAGGAAGGGCAGGAATGAATGAGAATGGTCAAACAGTGCTTTTTTTTGCAGAATGGATTGATGATAGTAGCTTTGCAAAGTTGAACCAATCACAGTATTAACCAGAAAGGAATCAAGAAAGTGACTTGATATTAAGCAGTTTATTGCAAATGAAGTCAAAGGATTAGGATATTTGTGTTCTGGATGTGGTGAGTTTGGAGACAGCAGGAGGAGACAGAAAGAACAAGAAAGAATGAGAACATGAAAGAGTGAACAAGAATATATGTGAATGCGCCCACGACAGGGGAGAGCTTTGGCAAAACGTATAGGTGAATATATGCTTTCAGTTGGAGAGAAAGAAGTCAATAACTTACTCTTGATACAGGAGAGGAGAGAGGGGGGAAAAGGAGAAAGGTAGTTGTGGAAGAAAACAAAATCAATGAAGAAGTCATTAAGAACAATCCTATTGTAATGAACCATTTGGGAGTAGAGAGGGAAGCCGAGCAGTGGTCAGTACAGTCAAGTCAGATGTTGCAATGGATGATGAAGCCAGCATTGCACCAGGCACAGAACTCTCTGCCTCAGCAATTCAAGGGAGCAAAGATGGAAGAGGGTATTGAGAAAAAGAGATAGGAAACATATTTTACTGAGGGCAGCCAACAAACATGGAGATGAGGAACGGGTGAGAAAATTAACAACTGCAGAATACCTTCACAAACAAAACGGTCAGCACAATGGGATACAAAAGTGCAAGTGCGTTTGCTTGTGCAGGTACACAGTAAGTGAGCGATAAGACAATACGGAATAAAGAAGATAGGAAAGGATATTGAGGAGATGGGAAATTAATAATGAATACAAGAACACAAGAGGTCACCTGGAAAGGTACACTTTGGAGAAAGCAGCGAGAACTCAGGAGAAAGGAATGAGTATGGGAACGAGATTTTACTTTTCATTGTTACTAAATGGATATATTTTTGTTTTCTGGAAAGGGACCTCCAAATAGCTGATTAGTACTAAATAAAATATCAGTGTACAACAGATTGGAATTGCACATAAAGGTTGCAAGCACTTATGGCCTCTAGTGCCTGCTGTACAATAAATATCTGCATTGAAAATAGGAAATCATCATGGCATCTGAAAGCCAAAGGCAAGGACTATTAAAATATTCTACAATAATGGTCATAGTACCAGCAGTAAGGAGCCAGATGGAGACTGCAGGGTTGATCAATGTCATGTATCCAATAACAATTATGCACTGCATCTAGTAGCAGAATGTTATTTATACAAGACCCCAGTGATATCCCTATGGTATGAGAAGGCTAGAGAACTGAATGCACAAGTAGGAGATGAAATAAACCGAGAGAAATATTAAAGAATTCTTAAAACATTTCATTTAAACACAATAGGAGCAAAAAAAAAGTTATATTTACATAGCATCTATCACACCCTAGAGACATTATAAACTGCTGAATTATAGTTGTTTCACATAGTTAATGGTGGCAGCCATGCTACATAGCAGAGTTATGCAAAATTGTGACGGTTAAAATAACTGCAGCTTTGGCGGAGAGAGAATTTTAGTCAACATACCAGAAAATGTCCGCTGTTTTAAAATGCTAGCAAAATGAGAAAACCTTGATTTACCATCTCTCTGGAGACTGGCATCTCCAACAACACAACATTCCTTCAGAAACAAAGTTACTTCTCAATCAGGATGATATGCCACTTGGGGATGCTGGGGCAATGGGTGGCATCTTGGGACATGGAAGTACTTTTCTCATGGGGTAAGGAGGGTGAAGGAATAAATTCCTCACTCGAGATAGGGGTTAATAGGGGAGCAGATTAGAGGTCCTTGGGCTTTAGGTGTAGAAACTGCAAGTGGGTACATGCTATTGAAGGTGTCTCAAGAGACTGCAAAGTCTCAAACTGCCTACAAACTGATTCACCTGAAACTAGGAATATAAACTCAATTTATAAAAAAAAGCCAAGAAAAGAACACGCAAATGACCAGCAATGCAGTGCTAAAATGTTTGAGATTTGGAGGTGACTATCATAAGGGATCCCATAGAAGTGCAGGGTCTGCTAAGTATGTGTTGGCACGGATCTAACAGGAGTTCTCTCCCTCTGGAAAGAATATGTTACCTCTCACTAAATTTACTGCAATTCAACTCAGGATGTTACAAAAGGTAGAAGCTATTCAGCTGCATTTCAAGAAGAAATTTAATGGAGAGTTACATACCAGATTGATCGACAGCGTATGCATGCATACAGCCTATGGCAAAGCGCTCCGCTGGACTGATACATGACTTAGATAGGTGGAAACTAGCTACCAGTCAATTTACCAGGGATTGGTGTTGGGGCCATTGCAATCTGTATCTTTATCTACAGGTCATGAAATTAATTTGAAGAAATAAGACGAGAATTTATTTATTAAATGGAAATGTTAAGAGAGTTAGAAAATGTTATTGGATTTTGGTAGATAGGTCATTTAGGCTTTCAACTCAGGTGATCTAGATAGTAAAAGAGAGCATAAAAATGTTGAAGACATGGCAGAGTGAGATGTACAAGTTTGAGGAGGTAATACGGAGGTCAGTGAGATGGCATGTGAAAATCAGTTTTGTTTTGGTATCCATATTAGGGGAAAGATGAAGCATTTTTGATGGTGTTTGGAAGAGGACTGTGAAAGTTGACTTGTGAATTTCGAGGAGAATTTTTGAGTAAAGTTATCTTGGGAACTGGAGAACGACCTAACTTGTGAACTTTTTACATTTACAGCAGCTTGGAAAATTTGGCTAAAAGCAAATTCTGTCACAAACGTGGTTGGGGCTAGGGAACAAGTTTCAAAAGAGTATCAAAAGAAAGTGCGTGATAGGTTTTGTAAAAAAAACTTAATAATGGGAGGTGGAAGAACAGAAAACCAAGACAGATTGGAAAAAAAGAATAAGACCTTATAGAAAAGGAAATGCAAGGCAAATGATTTGAAAGACATGGTGTGCAAACTGGAGAAATGTTTAGAAGGACAGGCCATCCGTTCTCTGCACAATGCCAATACTCCTAATAAATACAAAGGGGCAATTTTAGATTTTTACTCATTACAGGGTGATTCCCGCATACACGGAATTATTTTCTGCAGTTTCAGTTCCCCGTGGCCCAAACATATTATAGGGAGCCTTCCAGAACCAAGGGCTGGGGGCTGCCGGAAAGGTAAACTTCCCATTTAAATGAATGGGTTTGCTCCTATACGCGGTTTCAGGCTTCTTGGAACATATTCCCTGTGGTACAGGAATACTACTGTACATTCTAATTCTTTAAAAATGTATTCATGAGAGGAGAGCATCACTGACTCAGCAATGTTTATTGCCCATCCCAAATGGCCCAGAAGGTAGAGAAGCATCAACCACATTGCTGTGGAGTTACACGTTGGTTAGATTGGGTAAGGATGGCAGTTTCCTTCCCTAAAGGACATGACCGAACTAGATGGGTTCTTCGGACAATTGGCAATGGATTCATGGTCATCATTAGACTCCTGATTCCAGATATTTATTGAATTCAAATTCCACTATCTGTTGTAGCAGGATTCAAATCTGGGTTCCCTGAAGATTATCTGGGTCTGTGGATTAACAGTCCAAATGATAACATTGGGCCATCATCTCCCCCATTTCTAGTAATGAAAGGCCTTGCTTTAAGAATTGACCCTCTATTTTGAAGTTGTAACATTGTACCCAATTACAACAGAACACTCCTCCACAGCTATATGTTGTAACTTTCAAGTCAACGTAGCAAACTTCAGTTGGAAAGGAGATATCCCAGGAATTCTCTTATAAGCCCCAGCGAAGTGATTTGACACTCTAGTTCGGACACGGATAGAAAATGCCAATTCTTTTAACTTCCATTCCCACTACTAACCAGCCCTGCTCCAAACTGTATATGCCTTGAGAAGCTGGAAATGTACCTTTAATGTGGAACTCACCTTCTCCTGTGATGTGCTGGTGTATTGCACCGTTCCCCTGAGAATCGTCGCTGGTTGAAAGGGGCTGAGGGAGGCCGCCTATTCACTGTTATTTCCCATGGTCGCATTGGTGGCGTCTGAGGAGGAGATGCACTCTGGATCTCAAGGACAGAATGAGAGAGACGCCGGCGTTTTGGGCTGGGACTGTCGTCACTCTGCAAAGCGCAATGCAAGAAGATCAGATGTAATCTAAGCACCACTGACATTTGCAAAGCAGACATGACACCAAAGGAGATTTAACATTCAAAGAAATTGAAGAGAGGTTCTCCTAAGATTTCAGTATTGGTGGTGAATTTTTATCAAGAAATTATGTCATTCAAAGACACCAACATTAAAAAGTCATTTACAAAGTTGCAATTACAAGATGTCACAAAAAGTCAATAAAAGACGCAACTGCCTTTGTCTAACTTGCACACAAAGTAACTAAAAGGAAACTGGGACAAGTCAGTATTTAACAGGATGGGAAATGGAATTCAGACCAAGCCATTGTTTAATCCTTTGGCATTTTGTTCTCCAAATTAAATTAAGTTAGATTTTTAAACTAAACCAAGTCAGCAGGATGCCAAAAGCACTTGAATAGAATAGAAGATTTTAATAATAGCAGCAGTAAGGAAATTTGCTTTGTAATAAATGATTTTTTTTTGGTTTACGAAACACAAAAACTGAGAGAGAATTGAAGTTTGCCAAAGGACTGCATGGAACATGAAGAGTGGATTGTGGAGGAGGGAAAGTGGTAAGGAATAAGTGGTTAAGGCTTCAGAATCAGAAGAGAATCTGGCACACTTGGGAATGCACTTAATTGTAACAGAAAGATGATCACTGATAATGTATGATTCTGCATTTTCGGTACCTGGAATTTCCCACTGTTTAAATATAAAAACAAGATCCAAAGACACTCCACTTTTGCTATTCAATTAATATTTAATACTTAAATAAGTGAAAAGGGTGATTTCATTCAGAGTAGCTTCAGGTCAGGATTTTGAGCAATAAATGATATGGAGATTGTGATATGAGCAGCAGAGCTTTGCTTTTTAAATTAATGCAATTTGGTAGCGCACTTTCAGAACATGTTTTTCTAAATCAATGAAATTGAAAAGTAATTATCAATCTACTGAAACTAGCTTCAGTCTCTCCTGGCTCAATACTCTTCCCAAGTTATTTTCCTTTAAAACAGAGACTATTTCTTATTCATGTTCTCTGTCACCTCATACTTGGTGAATTAAATAATCACCATTGCTGGCATATGTTTTCAGTTGTTGTATTCATATATAATTATTGTAAAGGGGAATGCATTTTTTTAAATGTATACTTAAGACAAAAAATGTTTAAATATATTTACATCCTGCTGCCTTCTGGTTGTGTTTATGATTTTGACATTTATGCTGAAGAACTCTCATTCTTTCATAACTATGATGCTGTGGTCTCTACACATTCACTTTCACTCCTTTCAAAAGCCTTAACAAAATCATATACGGCATCATTCAATGTCTACTTGCCAAATAAACCGATCTTCTCAACTACAGTAGGCTCCTCAATTTAGGGTTCTTGAAGTCCACATGCTAGGGATATTCTACTGCAGTGGTGCTATGCATTTACCTCTGAGCTAGGAGCCCCAGAGGTGCCACCTGTTCCAGAGCTTCTCATTACATTTTCTAGCTGACCTGTTAAGTCCACACACTGCCTAAATATTAAGCATCCCATGGATTACTGTTCATATTGTCATCAAGTAATTCAAAGATGTCATCATGAAAATATATTTTATGTCAAATAACGATTTTTCAATTTAAAAACTTAAATTTAAATATTTAAATATTTAAAAACTAAAAAGATTTAAACAGAGGCTATAGATGATTTGGGCTCACAGCTAAAGATGGTTACACCCCAACCTGCATTACTTTCACCTCAAACTGTTGAGATAGCCTGTAAAACACAATGTCAATGGTAGCAGGTCAATGTTACAGACCCCCCAACTCCTGTCCTCTCATCAAAGCAATCACCCAACTGCTGAAGACAAACTAGTAAGCCTGATCACAGAGCTGAAGTGGTGCAGTGGTAGTGTTCTTTCCTCTGACTTAGGAAACCTAATTCCAGTCCTACCTGTGCCTGAAGCGTAACATAACCTGTCTGAACAGGTTGATTTAGAAAAGATGGACAATGGAACCATGGCTAAGAGAGCTTCTTAGGTACAACCTATCAGATTACCCATGGAATACGTTAACAACAGCCTTATTTAGATGCCTTGGGCAACTGGAGAAATGTTATGTGACAAGCCGAGCATTTATCTATTCAAGTACTGTATCTGTTTATTCTGCAGGAAAGACAACAAGCAACTGAGATGCAAAGAGAGAGGACACAGGTAGAGTCCATCCCTACCCTCCCTAATCCACCTTTGAACCATTTACTGACCATGACCATCCTCGGGATATCCTTGATACTAACATTTCCACGAAGAATTCAACTCAGCACCATGTTTCCAAAGGAAAAACCAAATTTACCATCCAAATCCTTCAAGTGGAAGCATCGGGAACAATGAAAAGACCCAATGAATTCAGCCTGTTGTGGGCTGAATCACCAAACTACAGACAGTATATTCACTTAATTTCATGGACTCTAATCTATTCATGGGTGTGTCTGAATATTGAGTTTGTGTGTGAAAGAGAGCGAGTGAGAAGGTAGGGGTGTGTGTGTGTGTGTGTGTGTGTGTGTGTGTGTGTCAGAGCAGAGTAAAATATTTTACGAAAGGTCAGAATGAGTACAATGCAAGTCTTTCTTTGTTAAACTGAAGAAAACCTACTCAATTAGTTCTGTTCTGACCACAGTACAACAACAATTATATATTCACTAAATTAGTCGGTATAATTTACATAACAAAACAACTTGCAGCAGTTAAATAAGATAATGGAAAAAGGGAACGTTTGAGCCCTCCTGATCTGCTTGTATGATGCGTTTCCCTTATCCAGATGCAGAGTGTTAGTGACACTTTCTGTCAAACCTCGATTCAGTGCAAGCTTCTGCTTATAGCAAAATATACACATCTGTAAGTCCTCAGAGAAATCTGTCGTACCTCAGTGGAAAGTCATCATTTAAAAACAGTTCATTTGACACAGGCGTAATTTTATACAACTGCTTACACGGAGTTTTTTTGGTGGGGAATTTTTTGCTCATATAGTTTGGGTGGGGGGTGAGAAGTAAAGGCAGCTGAAAAGATAACTCATGATCATTGTCAGAACTCCAGAATGAGTCCCAAGGGCAGTCACAGCTGACCTGAGATGATGAGAAACCCCAGAGTTGGGCGGGGAATGGTTGGGGTGGGGGAGAAAGGGGTCTAAAGGACTAGGTGCTATCATGCAGGGGATGCAGAAGAGTTGAGTGGGGTGCCCCATTGGATAGGTAACCCCATCACACAAATGAAGTACTAGGAATGAACTGGGAGCTTGGTATTCACTGATGCCAATTAAAGGGAGCAAAATCACCTCAAAAAGGGAGGTGCACTTTTGCTAATGACTGTAGAGGAATGTAGTTAAAAGGTCTCAAATGGCCAGGAGTAATACAGGCACATTTATAGTCTGTTGACAGGAACAGACTCCTGCTGACCTGAAGGAAATGTGATGGCTGAAAACCATTCTGGAAATAACTTTGTTGCAAATGGCAAGTAGTTTCAAAGCACAATGCCAGGAGCTTAGCTGCCGACAGATGATAACAAATGTTGAAATATCAAGGAAGAATTGAACTATCACCTTAAGTCGCCACCATTCTGTTCAAAAACCAAAATCAGGAAAGAACTGTCAATCAAACAGGAATAAATTATTGCTGAATGAGATACCAGGAACCTGACTGATGGCTGTAACTATCTCAGAACGCTTGGTGGCAGCGAGTAAACTAAATCAAACGTTGGGATGTATTGAAGTCAATATTGAGCCAAGATAGTAGTCTGGTAATCCGGTCTGTTTATTGGTGAAATTATACTTACAACACTGGTTACAGTTCTGGTGGTTGCAGTGTGAAAAAATATTGTAGATAATTAAAGGATATAAGAGTGCTTGAATTATGGAAGAAACAGTCTGTAAATGGAGCAAACTCTTATTGAAAAGAAAAAGCTAAGAGATGACATGATTGCTTTAGGATCCTATAAAGCACTCAATAACAGACAGTGACAAGCTATTTCACCTTGACCAGAACAACAGAATCAGAAAACAACCAATCTATGCTAGGCTCTGCAGAGAAACAGTGAAACAGTTATCATGGATTCATTTAAATGAAAATTGAAAGACTTCTTTTTACAAGTAGCATTTTTGGAAAGAGTACTGAGTAATATTATTATTCAGATGCTTGGAGGAAAGTGTTAACTTTGGAGCTATGATTCCCTGAGAGGTTTTCTTCATGCGATATCTTAGTCTGTCGATAACTAATTGATACAGATTGATGGCAATGATCAGAAATTCCACTCTCCTCACTATGCAACTGAAAGCTAGATTTTTAAAAAATTACAAGATAGAAGTGGGCCTTCTTTCGTTTCGCATTTATAATAAGTTCTTCCTTCATCTCCGACAATCATTGAACCATTTCATTCGTCTTCCTCTTACTATTATTATAACCTTCACTTCCTCACATGGCTCACACATCTACATCATTTCAGTTTGGCAGGTACATTCTTGGAACACCTTACTGACACTGAAGTCTTCTCTTTCTTGCTGAGAATCTAGCAAAGGATGCTGATATCATGACACAACCTTTTCCTCTGGAAGAAAATGGGCTGGTCATCATAGACACCATAGTACAGCGAGTGACAACGTGAGTGGTGATCTTGTACAGGGTTTCTTCACTTCTGTCTTTGTTTACCCTCCCTGCTGTCATCTCAACTTGCACATTTTGCCTTACAGCTACTTTCACCTGTAAGTGATCTCTCTTTGCTCTTCCTTGATACCAAAAACACTTGTCCCTTTCCTTCATTCCTGGTCAGGCACTGAATAAAACTTTAAAACTAGGAGCAGGAGTCTGCCCCGTTGGAGAGAGTAATCCCATCCCACAAATGAAGTGTTAGGAATGAATTGGGAACTTGGTATTACTGATGCAAATTAACAGGCAGCAAATCACCTTGAAAAGGGAGGTGCACTTTTAACTACATTCCTCTACAGTCATTAGCAAAAGGTCTAAAAGGTCATTTGGTGCTCCTGCACCACATCAAGCTGACAAGGTTAACCCAATAGATTATGCATCACTACTTTAGGAAGCACTTCTGCAATATCATTTACAACCTCTTGATATTCCAAAGCAATTTACAGCCAATGAACTAGCCTTGAAATGTAGTCAAATTCATAGTCAATTTGCTGGATCCCTCAAATAGAAATAGTACCAACTGACTGGATAATCTGAAGGAGGGAAATGGACAAAAAACAAAATGGGCTTCAGTGATGCAGCAACAAGAAAACTGCTGGTTTCTCAAACTATTTAGGTACTGAATGGCTACAATTAAAAAAAAGGAATTTCAGTAACACGGCTGGAAGCACGATTGAGGAGTTTAACCTATAGAGTGCTTCTGTGCATGACGCCAACACCCTATAGTCAACCCTGGAGAATCTGACCATCAACAGCTGCCATGCAGACCTGAGCTTGAACATGTCCTCTGCCTTAAGTGGCAGATGTTTGCTTTGCAAATGGACAGGGGCTTTCAAAATGACACTCATTTTCTGCCTGTTCTACGGAGGTTCATGTGGAAGTGGCAGTGATGCAAAGACAGCAGCACCTCTCACAGGAAGTCAGTGCATCTGTTTCCTCACTGGTATTGGCAGGAGGTGCAATCATTCTGCCAGAAAGCTAGTCGAGCCAGAATTTTCAGTGGCTGGTCGAGAACTACAGTCTGCAACTGACCTGAGCCTTGGGCACCCCGAGTCGTCAGCTACAATGGCTCATGGGATCACAGATGAGTAACAGCAGCCTTCCATCAGTGGTGGATGGATAGGGGAATGGTTGAAGGGAGAGAAGCATCTCAGAGTTGATTTAAATTTAGGACCGTAATCTACAAGAACAACATGCATCTTATTACTCCTACGAAAGCATCTGCTTCTCCGCTCTTTATAAAATTGAGAGCATTGAAATCAGTTTTGTTTGAATGGGACAATTGCTCAGATGGAATAAAGACTGAACTGTAAAGTGAACTTTGAACTGGAAGCAAAGTGAATGTGTCCTCTCCAGTACAGATTTTATTTCAGTAGGATGCTGGTGATTGTAAATTTTGTCACACCATAAGGAACCTTTGGTTAATCCTTTCTCTCAACTAAAAAAAGTGTTACAAGGATAGATGTGCTTAAACTGATACAATGATGTTTTTCTTTCCTGCTACTTCAATTCAAATAGTGTGTGTCATGGACCCTATAAAAGCATTCCACTCTATGCACCAAAACAAAAATCACAAATTAACTTTTTATGTAACTATATTAACGATAGCCTGTACTGCTGTAGTTCATTAACCCAAAATGGAATTTGGCATGTACATGGTACAGTAATTAGCTACCAAAATTACAAAACAAACTTGACTCTTGCTAACCAGCTTGGGACAGTCCTGGAATCCAGTGTTTCTAACTAATTTCAGCAGGAAAGGACTATGTCAAAAAAAATCATCACCACATCGAACAGGATTAGCACAGCTTTGTCCTTATAATAATTGGTTCAAATCTTAAATGAACATGTACTATCAACTGATAATTCTGGAGGTGATTTTTTTTCTTTAGAAATAGGATTAGAGAAGCAGTTCTTCTATTCCACCCACTGACCTACACAATCATACAACCCAGTAGCAAACCATACTCGCAGCATTGACAGGAAGACATATTTGTGGAGCTCTACAATTTATGAGAAACTTTTAAGACCACAGTTTAAGTTTAGTTACAACTCAATGTGCTCCAATACAAGGCTTCAAAAATCCTTGACATTAGTATAAGGCATCAGACCATCTGAAAATCTGCACCATGGAGCTTATCAATGGAAAAAGAGAATAAATCCAATTACTTTATATTACAGCAATGTCAATAGTCACACACAAACTTTCAGATTTCACAAATGTCTTAAAATGTCAGCTACTTGTTTTTGTTTTTAATTGTTTTATGATTGTGATGTTTTATTTGAACAGAAAGTTAGTCACAAAAATACTTAATTACTAAATAGGTTTTGACGTCCAAGAAGCATTCAATGTACCCTTGTTTTATTACTTTTCTTTGTATAATCCCAAACATCATTGAAGAGTGCGTAAACAAAGCTACCTGCAGAATGAAAGCATACATGGGACAAAAAGAAATTGTAACTACCCAGTATTCAATGTTCTTTTTGTGAATGCACAGCTTATAAAGTATGCTATAAATCTATTGTAACACATTATTCTTCACAGCACTGCAAGAAAAAAAAATTCAGGGACATGCTGATCAGTAAAATTCAGATACAAGAAACAGAATCTTGAACACCATCTGAGAAACAGCCTTGGCTCCAATGTGTTTCAGGATTCCCTCCAAATGGCTGCTTGATCTTTCATAAAGTTGCAAGTTTGGAGCAAAAGAAACTGATAGATCCATCACACTGATGGCAGGAACGTGAAGTATAGCAGCAACCAGTTTAACTTAAAAAAAAAATTCAGTAGTTGCATATCTTTTTAATATGTTAGGACATGATACACGTGGATAGTACTTCATTCAAGTCATGTTCTACACGGTCTTATGAAAGAGCATTCAGGCCCTAAATATGGATCTACACATCATTGAAGACTTTTGACTATCTTGAAGCAGACCTGACTGGTGATGAAAGCAGAACAGTGCACGAAAAAAAACTGTCAGTGGCTACTAAACCATCCGAATTCATATCTATTCCTATTAGAAATAGTGAAACATGAGTGGAAAGAGAAAGATATCATGTCACATAAACCATCAGTTGACAATGTTTTCAGGGTCAGCCCTGAACTATGCAACTTGATTATTTGGCATTAGGAAACTGCAGTAAATATCTTGCATCAAGTTGTGATGGTGATGAAGGGCTTATGCCCGAAACGTCGATTCTCCTGCTCCTTGGATGCTGCCTGACCTGCTGCGCTTTTCCAGCTCATGGTGATGACATCTCCTCAGATTGCATGAGGAGTCATACATTAACCAATGTTAACTCAAATTGCCAATTTCAGTCAGAGCAAAAGGATGGCTGGTGTGGAGGATGAAAACATTCTCACTCCTGCAAGTGGGACTGCTCTTCTGCTGTTGTGGTTATAGCTAACGCACATTATCTAACCAGATGGAAAAGGTTCGCCTGCACCATGGAAGTGCTGAATGTTGACATTAAATACCCAGAATAGAAAGAGACTTAATTCCCCATACAAACTCCTTCTATGTACTGCAGCTACAATGATAAATAGCTCCTTTGGGAAGTTCATTTTCATTATGAAGAGATGTAGTACTTCACACAGAAACACATTGCCATTTGTTAAAACCAGCCTCATGTCAACTTCGAAGTCATCATTCAGAAATCTTTTGGAAACTACTTACAGCCAACCGTTTCTGAATGATTAAATCGAGATGGCTGTGGGGGCGGGGGGGGGGGGGGAAGGAATTTAGGTTTTAAAAATTAAAAGGTTGGTAGTACAAAAATAAGGAAGCCTCCAATCCTGGCAACATCCTTGTAAATCTTTTCTGAACCCTTCCAAGTTTCACAATATCCATCCTATAGGAAGGAGACCAAAACTGTACACAATATTGCAGTTCCATGACAGAAGAGAATCCATAGTGTGGAAACAGGTTATTCAGCCCATCAAGTCCACACCAACCCTCCAAAGAGCAGCCCACCCAGCTATCCCCCCGCCCCATACTTATACCAAAGATATATTTGTGAGAAAAGAAACAGGCCTCTGAGAGCCAGAATTAATTTTATTTTTGAGATACGTAGTGCTCAAAACTGATTTTATACATTGTTGCAGAGTCAACAATGTGGAGGAGAGGCAGAGGCAGATGCAATTCCACAACACAAGATCAGGTAACTGAAAACATAACTGGTGCAATGGTCAGGTTAAAATGGTAGGAATGCAAGATGGTACAGTCAGCATTTCCAGAGGTTAGCGATGGGTGGGGGTCAGGGGTGGGCTGAGGTAGTGTGAAGGATTTTGAAAATGTAAATGTGTGCAAGTGAGTGAGTCTCAAAGACGAGGTGGAGGGGGTGGGGGGGTGGGAAGAGAAAGTAAACACCAATATTGGATCGCAGCAACTGAGAAAGAGTCAGGCTAAGCAGAATAGTCTTAAATTATCTGGGGCTTAGGGTGGGTAGATGATCGGAGTTGGGCACCAGCCATTAAGTAATAGGAATACGGAGAGGTGAAGGTGAAAAAAGACAAGAATAAACTCTACTGATGTGCGCAGTAATGATGGGGTCAGGTTGTATAACAGGGATGCATGTATATGATCTTTGTAATAAAAGAATACAAAACATGAATGATAGGATAGGTCAGTTTATCTAAAGCAGTAGCTAAATGGGGTAAAGTTCATTGGTAGGGATGCAGAATTAATGCCAGGTACAAAGATGTTGAAACGGAGATGCACCAAAGTCCAGACTGCAGATGAGCAGAAAGAAACTAACAACAACGATTCAGTCAATGGAAAATACTGACAGGCAGAGCTGTATGTGGATTGTGAACCCATTTTCCACAATGTCAATCAAAAAGAGGATAGACACTTGAAGGACTCTGGAGTGAACAGTATATGGACAGAAATAGAAGCCATTATAGTAGATAGTGTGGCTATGACTGGAGTGGATGCAAGTATGACTATCCCACTGAAAAGGACAACAATGGAGGGGTATGGAAGAGGAGTATCAACAGTTACTAAGCACTCAAGGACAGATAAAATACAACTGATCACACAGGACATTATCTGCAACATTGACAAAGACTTCTGGGATGTGGAAGGAAAGAACTTCATTTAGGTTTGCACGTTACTGGGCAAAAAAAAAGACTTCAACGGAGATCCAGGTTTCAATAATCCATAAAAGGGTCAAGGATGACAAGGTAGTTCTTTATACTTCAACATGCAGATAAACCTTTACAACAGTATTTGTGAGGAACGTTGCCTGGTGTTACATCCTTCTACTGTTGAGGCCAGAACCAGGATTATTCTTTGAGATTTACGTACAAGCAGCAAAAGAATATGCCAGAATGTCAGGTCAAGATTGCGGTGGCACATATTGTCACAAATACCCAGATTAGCACTGCTGGAGCTGTCCTTAGTCTGATCAACAGCAGTTGTCCTACACTACAGGAGAACCCCTGCATGGTCGAAACATAATGCTATTCACAGAGACTTGACAATGGTCACTTTTCCTAATGACATCACAATTGACAATGTTTACAACCAATTAGGTTCTTGAAAGAAACAGCAAGAGTGTTAATTCACTCAGTAGCTAATACAGACCTAGACTGACAGGTTCATCCTGCAGCCCAGCTTAGGCAATGGTAGTACTACTCTAGGTGGACTTTAGCTTCCTCACCCAGAGTACTCTGTGGTTTCCCTCCAAACGTTGTTCCACATGGAGGAGGTGCTGACCAACAAGAAACTTCCTTGATATTATCTGATCCAATATCATGAATTTGAGTAAATGTTGACATCTGCCAAGTACAGCATGACCTGACTAAAGCAGTGTGCCACCTCCTCCAAACATGGGAAATTCAAAGAACGTGGGAGTGGCAGTTTAAAGTATGAATATTACTTGACCGGACTGTAAGGTTAAGTCAGCTCAATTAGAACACAGCTATTATGGAAGACGAATCTGAAAGATTTACCCAGGGCTTACAACAGTTTTGAGCTTTGAGCATGTTTGGGTCTTTACCAAAAGGCTTGTCCAACTTTCACATTATTCAAAATCACAGCAATTGCTCACAATGTTGTGGTTTGCCTGGCTACTTCAGATGGCATTAAGTCAAAAGCAGTGTGTGGGCTTGGAGATATCTGGAGAAAGGAGATCCACTTTCCTGAAGAACATCTGTGTTTTAACATTCAGCTCTAAACTTCCAGAGTTAAGTTGAGGGCCACCATGAAAAATACTAAAACCAGTGGGCTATCAAACCAAATTAGACGGGACACAAAAATAGGTGGAACGGTAAACTGTAATGATGAAGAAAGAACCACACAAATGGATATAGATGGTTAGGAGAGCGAGTCAAAATGTGGCAGATGGAGTTCAACATGGATAAGTGCAAGAACATGCATTTTGGTCAAAAAATTGGGTAGATGACCTATTATCTAAATGGTGAGACACTTCTGGTACACCAGTGCAGCAGGATCTGGGTGTCCTCGTTAAGGAGTAGTCAGACCCTTTATATCATGGTAGCCCACAAACGCACCAACACACTAAAACAGCATCTAATGAACTTGAAAGACCCTATATACAGACAACCACCAAAACTAATGTCATTTACAAAATACCTTGCAAGAACTGCAACAAACACTCCATTGGACAAACAGACAGGAAACTAGCCACCAGGATGCATGAAAATCAACTAGCCACAAAAAAAAGACATGACCCACACTCACTCCTTACATACAGATGAGGAAGGACACTTCGACTGGGACAACATATCCGTACTAGGACAAGCCAAACACAGACACGCACGAGAATTCCTAGAAGCATGGCATTCCAACCGGAACTCTATCAACAAACACGTTGACTTGGATCCCATTTACCACCCCCTGAGAGAAAGAACTGGAAATAACATCACCATAGGAAGTGATGTCACCATCCCAAAAAAACTCAAACATATAATTAGAAAGCAGGCTACACCACCAATGCTTCATCCAGAAGTTCACTGAAGATGTTACCTAAAATGGTGATGAAATGTCTGAAAACGAATCTTCCAGCTCAGCAAGCAAACCTACATCCAGAAACTTAAACTGAGCTACAAATCTTCTCAAAACTCGTGAGCTAAAGGAATAGAATATAAAGTTAAGGAAGGATTGTTACAACTATACAAGACATTATTAAGACTGCACCTGGAGGACTCTGCACAGTTTTGGTCTCATAATTTGAGGGAAGATGTAATGGTTTTGAAGCCAGGAAAGCAGAGGTTCGTTAGATTGATTCCAGAGATGAGGGATTTGTGGTATGAAGAGAGATTGAACAGTTTAGGCCTATACTCTCTGGAATTTAGAAGAATGAGGGGAGATCAAATTGAAATATTCAAGATGATAAAAGGTGTGGACAAAATCGATATGGAACAGATGCTTCTTCTTGTGGGACGTTTTAGAACGAGGGGTCATAGTCTTCCAATAAGGGGTAGCAAATTTAGAACAGAGTTGAGGAGAAACTACTTCTCCCAAAGGGCTGTGAATCTGTGGAATTTGCAACCCCAAAAGTGTGGTGGATGCTGGGACAGTGAGGAAATTTAAAGGAGGAGTTAGACAGATTTTTAATTGGTAAGGGGTTGAAGGGTTATGGGGAGAAGGCAGGAAAATGGAGGTGAGGAGCATATCAGCCATGATTGAATGGCAGAGCAGACTCAATGGGCTGAATGGCCTAATTCTGCTCCTATATCCAGACGGCAATGTATAAAGTTGAACTCATTATTATCTTCCCTGGATTGTCTAGGTTTACCATGTAAACTTCAGAAATGGAAGTATTATTGAAGGATGAACACTGTTCAACCATATCCTGAATGTGGATCAGTGGGTTTGATACCTAAGTTGAAGGAGAAATTTAGCAAGAGGAAAAAAAACAGTAGAACTACTTTCGCTAACAATGTGAAAATGTAATTACAATTAAGGATGCCAAACATGGCCAAATTCAAAGGCATAAACTATAAATATGTAGAAATCCAAAATCAATATACAAAGTATGAACAATGTTATATTGAGATACTGATTAAAATACCATTGCACAGTAATAGAGCTGTTCACCACAAAAGTTCTTAACAACTGTTGCTAATAAATAGTTGGGCTTTAAATGAGTTTTCAAATTGCCTTATGTGCCTATCCAATTAGACTGTAAACGATCATTCTAACTTTATTTTCAATTGTGCATCAAAGACCTAAATGATTAGCAAACACCAATTACAAATGTGCTATTCCAGCTAACATTCAAACTAATCGACTCTCTTGCATTTTTGATCACTTCAGTTTCTCCCAAGGCCACTTGGCCGGGGGACTTTACTGAACATGGCAACATTTGTTCATGTAACAGTCAAAAGATTAATTATGCACCTTAATTATCACAGACCTGCAGTCTTAATGCAATGCAGCATCATGACCATTTACTTACGTTGGTTAGAAATTTAATGCAATTCTATCAACAGTTTCTTTGGAGGTTATATTGTAATAAGAAATGATTCAGGATAAATTTATGAATCATTCTGGCATCAACTACCTGGCAGGTGAACTTGATTGCTTCACAATGGATGAGTTTGCATGCATTTTGGGAGCCATGGAATCCAAAAGAGGAAACAGCTTTCTTTGTTAATTGACCGATTATAATTCAGTCTTATTCCTGAACTCATCAATACAGGTTGCTTTAGAGGCCCAAAAACAAATTCTCATTAAATCACTAATCACATTTGCAGTATACTCTCTCTATGTACAAATGTAAAAGGGAAAAAGTACTTTCTTTACATGGTTGATGTCTCAAAACACTAACAAAAAACTTTTGAACTGTGTCACTGTTGCAGTATGGCAGCAATTTCCAACAGCAATGAGACAATGGCCAGACATTAGAAAAAGCATAATGTTGATTGGGGATAGATATTAGTCAAAATACTAGGGGAACATCCTTACCCTTTCTTTGAAGTTGTGCCATGTATGATCTACTTTATCCAACTGAGAGAGCAAGCAGGGCCCCAGTTTAATGTTTGACTAAAAGATGCCACATTCTGCAGTGCAACTCCCCCTCAGGACAGGACTGGAGAGTGGGCCTAGATTTGTGTGCTCATACCCTGGAGTGTGACTCGAACCCTGAACTTGGAGGAAAGAGTTCTCACTGGGGGTGAATGAGATGGAAGAGAGAAAAAAAACAAAATTTTTATTCTATGATGCAAGAAATTTATTTTCAATTCTGCCAGAGACTACATGGGATCTTCTTAATGTTACAAGTCATGGCTCAGGACTGCATTACATTGCACACTTCAAGATAAGAAATCAGAGACAGATTTGGCAAAAAAAAACTGGAGGTGTTCTGAAAACAAACAGGAACTAATTCAAACCATTCATAATGCAAATGAAAAAAAAGGTTAAAAGAGTTTTTGTTTTAAGATTGGCATTTCTTGTAAGTAATTAAGTGAACAATCGAGTCAGTTCCAGAACGATGCTGTGACACTTGGGTATTTTAGGGTATGAAAAACACTCAAAAGCAAAATCTTTTAAAAATGAAAACTTATGTTATCCTATGAAGATGTTAGCAATTTCACAACTGTAGGCTCATACTTCTAAACACAAGACAAGACTGGAAGAAGTGCTAGAATTTCAGACTTCTCATAGAAATCCCATAAACTAGTTTGTTGGTACACTTATTGCAGAGCCCCACTGATTCTCTCAGAAGAGAAATATTATCTTTGAGACAGTAAAATTTTGGTAAAATGCACAGCATGTCAAAATTACAATTCAAGATGATCACTACACAAAATAAACATCACATTCAGATTTCCACCACGAGGCATGTTTCACATTTAATTTACGTGAGGCAATAACACTTCAAAAATTTTACTGTCTGGAATGTGCACTTGAAAACAGTTCAAGTATTTCCTCTCTTTGCTTAAAGCAGAGGTTCTCAAATATTACTTAATAAACAATCCCATCCAGATCATCCAGCTGCTTCCTGCCAGCCAACAGGTTTAATATTTTAAACCCCTTGAAAATCCATGCATTATAAAAATGTATGAAATACAGTATTACGTGTACAACTAAAGTAACATTCAATAGTACTGCCATCAATGCCACAAATGAAGTTATTTGTTTGAGCACTGGTGCATAATATTTGGAGTGATAATGATAACAATCCTCTGATTTCATTCTAGTTAAGATCTAGAAAGTGGTATCAAACATCAAAAGCTCTGCTTGACAACTAGGGGAACCCAAAACATTTGTCAAATTATCATGTATCATATACAACAAAGAAAGCCAGCCAATTTAGTTCTGAGCTCAGTTAGATCCAACAGATGCTGGACAAACGAAACCGCATTGGTTTAATGGAGATTGGAGGCAAGAGTTCACTACATCACTGTCACTTCATTTTTAATGCTACATTAAGTAAATTATCCACTTTATGAAAGAAATTCTTGCAGTTTTAAAGCTTTGTCTAAAGACTAATATAAAAATTGCAATAAATAAATATTATATAACTTGCACTGAGATGTGGTTCTCTATCTGCCTCTCTGGTGCTGTAACAGATTCTGTAGCACTCTTTCAAAAAGAAGACAGAGGAGAGTTATTCCCAGCAGGGCAAAAAGGCACTGAAGTGGGTGATTATCCATGATCTACCTTGAATGATAAGCAGGCTCAACTGGCTGAATGACTTAATCCTGCTCTTAAATTCTGACAAATACTTATCGCCCAATCAACATCACGCTATAGCTTGCTGGGGATTTTTTGTGCACAAAGTAGCTGCCACATTTCAACACAGTCAACTGTTCAAAAGTTTTTATTGGCTGTAAAGAACCTAGATGTCTGATGATTGTAAAAGATGCCGTACTAATGCAAGGTTTTGTTCTTTTTGACAATTCCTCCCATCTTTCCCCAAGAGATGGCGTGTGCATCTGTACCAGTTTAGAAACACCTGTTCCATAGGAAGCAAAGTATACATATATCAGCACAGAGACTTCAATCTCAGCACAAAGCAAATTCTGTTCTATGTAAGGGCTGAACGGTGATATGTTAATGGTTGTTAACAGCAGTCATATCGCATTGAACTGGTAGTGAAGAATTCAAAACCACGGTGACACTGAAGCTATAGTCTCCTGCAGTTCACCTTCAGGAAGGAAGATGAGTGAACAGCCGTGACACAACAACATGAACACATAATGGTATCATTTGATTCAGCTCTCCCACTATGCAACTAAAAGCTCACCAAGAAAGAGTGTGTTTGACCAATTAAAGTTTAAGCTTGCTGATTAGATAGTTTTAGATATTAAGCTCTTTCTTCTGGTGAGTACCCTCTTGAGCATCATGATAGCATTGCACAGATGCTCTGTTTTAGCAGTCTCTAGAAGCTGCACATACTGAATCCAACAAATTCATTTCAGGTTTTAGAGGTAGAAGCATTGACCAAGTGACTTTACAGCAAATCTAGAATGAAAACAGACAGTATTTGCTTTTAGTATAGCCTTTCCTCAAAGATTCAACCACACTCCAGAATGTACCTAAGGCCTTCATTCTTGACCTAAGTTAAAGTTAAGTTAAATCAAAACCCTGTCTGTCCTTAGTAAAAGATCTCGCAGCATGATTAAAAAGCAGAACAGTTTGTAACATACTGATCAATATTTATATGTCAACCACTCGTGCTTCAAAAAACCTGATTATATATTCCTGTGTGCAAATTGGTTATTGCATTTCTTTATGTTTCAATAATACTTTTTGGATGAGAAGTACATTTGAACATACTGATGATACAAAAAGAAGTGTACACTGACTGAACTGGAATATCCTCAACTCAGTTCCTAATGGCCAAAACTCTGTGACATTGACAATTCCAGAAATGGACGCAACTTTCTGTTGGAAACAAATTCATTCTCATACGCTTCACATGTTACAGTTTAAGATACTTTGTTGCACAATAGGAGCTTTACTCTGCAGCTGGCCTTCGTTTATGAGTTTAACCTGTCACAAGTTAAAGTTGGATGGAGCACTCCATCCAGATTAACAAACATCCCTCACCTTAAGGAACAATGGATGGGCTCTGATGTTTCCTTTCTCTTGTAGAATTCCTTGTGCTTATTTACTGTGCTCGACCCTAAGTTTAAGACTGCAACTTTGCACATATCCAGTTATCATTATGCCTGAAAAATATCGTATTCCCTCTTCAGATTACCAAACTCTGCCTCCACTGTGGTCCAGTGAAGTTTATTCAACAGTATCTAAGCAAGTTACTCCATCTAGTCCTCCTTCTGAGCTTCAGTGCACCCACCAGATTATAAAACTTTTGCTCAGTTCATTTGGTTGCAATTTTTCTCGGACTGTTAAAATCTTGCAAACTTTAACAAATGTTTTTGACAAACTTGTTAAAGACAAACTTGCCGTTAAATATAAACATCCCCAGTATCTGCAGTCTTTTCCAAATCAGGCATTTATTCCAATTCATGAATTCAGTTGTTCTTTGTATGCTTTAACAGTCAGGTTGTCAGTGATCAGAACTGCGAAGAATGCCTCAAGGAAAATGTGTTATCAACTATTTTTCTTAAAACAAAATAATTTATAAATACATTTTATTTCTGAAAGTATTTTTCAAAACAGGGTCAGCATCTTATGCAAAGGGAATACATTTGGATTTTGGTTAAGATTTGAAAACATTTCATCTGGCAAAGATACATTGTAGCTACAAAAGAACACACATCTCAGCATACGAACAATCATTGGGTAAGGTATAAACTGGGATACAGCCAAGGCTTGTCCCATTTAGATTCAACCATCTATCAACCATCTACCATACTACAGGAAATTCTAACGTGCAGCTGTGGTTACTTGAGATATCGCTGAATTATTTTTGAATAATTCCTTTCTGTCTGGGGTATATAACACTGAATACCACTGGAAAGAGTAAATCAATCAGCCTGTTCTCTGCATGTGATCAGAGGAGATCCTTTGGTCAATATGAAATATGAGACATTCATGTCATACAGCACAGAAACAGACCCATTGGTTTAACCAGTCCATACCAACTCTCATCCCAAACTAAATTAGTCCCACCTGTGTGCACTTGGCTCATATCAGTCCAAATATTTCTTATGTACTTATCGATAAATGTCTTTTAAATGTTGTAATTGTGCCTACATTCACTACTTCCCCTGGAAGTTCATTCCACGTACGAAATGTAAAAAAAGTTGCCCCTCATATCTTTTTTAAAATCTTTCCTCTCTCCCCTTAAAAATATACTCCCAAGTCTTGAAATGCCCTACCCTAGGGAAAAGGATACCTGGTTTTCACCTTTGCTGTACCCTCTTGATTTTATAAACCTCGACACAACTACCCTCAACTGTCCTATTCTCCAGTGAAAAAAAGTCTCATCCAGTCTCTTCGTATAACTCAAACCCTCCATTCTCAGCAACATTTTAGTAAATTGCTTCTGAACCCTCTGCAGCTTAACATCCTTCCTATAACAAGGTGCCCAGAACTGGACCAGAAGAGACCTCAACAGATTCCAATTCCTATATTTAAAAAGGTCTGTGCAATCAAGGGAAGCATGCTAAATGTCTACTTAACCATCCAGTCTACATGCAACACTAACTTTAAAGAATTATGTACCTTAAACCCAGGTCTCTTTGTTCTACAACACTACCTAAGGCCCTACCTTTAACTGTATAAGTCCTGCTGTTGTTCGTCTGCCAAAATGCAATACCTCACATTTATCCAAATTAAACTCTATCTGCCACTCCTCAGCTCATTGTTATTGATATAAATATGGTATTAACTGGTCAAATGTGGACCCAGCACTGATCTCTCTTGAACACTGCTGGTCACAGGCCTCCAGACCAAGAAACAACCCTCCACCATCACTCTGTCCCCCGTCGTTGAGCCAATTTTGTACCTAATTGGCAAGCTCAACCTGAATCCCATGCAATCTACCTTTATTAATTAGTCTGCCATGTAGAACCTTGTCAAAGGTTTTACTAAAAGTTCAAATAAACAATGTCTCTTGTTCTGCCCACATCAATCTTCTTGATTTCTATTTTGAGAAATTAACCAAGTTTTTGAGACAATTTCCCTCTCACAAAAGCATGCTGACTGTCCCTAATCCCCACCTTCCTTGCTTCTCCACATGCATATAAATCCTACCTTTCAGAATCACTTCCAACAACTTATCCATCACAGAAGTCAGATTAATGGGTGTATAGTTTCCAAGTTCTCTTTACACCCCTGCTTAAACAAAGGCACATTAGCCACTCTACAGTTATCCAATACCTCACCCATATAGAGGATACAAATGTTTCTGCTGGGGCTCTGCAATTTTCTCCCTAACTTCCCACAACGTCCTGAGATACATCAGATCAGATCCTGGAGACTTATCCACCTTTATATTTTCTAAGACCTCCAGAATGGTCTCTTCTATAAAAATGAACTGCTTTCAAAACATCAATATGTAGTTGAGTTCTCTTGCCTCTATTTCTTTCGCTGCAATAAAAACTGACACGAAATATTTAATGTTGTGTTTGTTCAATAAAGATGAAGCAAAAAAATGAACCTTTTCATAATTAATCTTCTGACATCAAATCATTAAGTCACAATTGATGAAAAAGCATTTCCAAACAGACCGTCTCTTCAGTAAAAGGGAAGAAAGCCAAACTAAACCTAATTAAAATACAGAAGATGAACATTCAGCTGGGTTCCAAAATCCCACACACCATGACGGATTTACCAAATGGAAGTTGAATTCCATCGGCCATTTAACTTCAGAAATTCTCAGGCTGGATCTCATTCAAAATATATTCTTGCAGCTGAACTCCAATTACAGCCACAACACTAAGAGATTCCACAGAAGCAGAGATCCATTTTGGACGTTTGCACAAAGAATTTCTTGGAATGCCCGATTATGGCTCTGCACTTAAGATGTTAAACGTAATCATGTTTATTGCTCTGAAGGCTTGTCATCTGCCTAGAGCGTATATACCAACATTCAGCATTTCATGCTGACAGCCAATGTTTTGTGAGGAAATCAGTACATCAGCACTTGCTGACAAAACTGCGCAGGCTGATGTTTTAGGCTAAATTGAATCAGAAATACTACTGGAAAAGATAATCATTAACTACTTCAGAAAATTCTGATATATTCCAGATCTGTGTGTTTAATCTATTCCATCATCACACTGGTCCACATATTTTACAGAGAGGCCTGCCTTAGGGGCATTTTTCCTATTAATAAGACACTCTAATCTTTTTCTCTATCAAATGTTACACATTACACATACAGGACCTAAATCACGGGATTAAAACCTCAATTGCAGACTGACGCAAATACAAACACTCATGACTTGATCCTGACAGTCCAACTCTTTCTCCAAAAAGGCTGTCAAGACAATTTGAATTCTATCTTTATAAGCTAAGTTTGAGAAAGCATAGTAAGAGCTGGTGAAACACAGACTGCACTAACCAGAGGGACTTTCTGCTTTAATAATGGTGATAGAAAACTACATAATTCAGTGAAAAGCAACATAACTATAATTCCAATTTTTATTTAAAGTAGATAACCTATACTACCTTATTGTTATATTATAGAATGGAAAAATACTAAAACAGAAAAAAAAAGTACTGAATAAACACCAAAAATTGTTCAAATGGAAAATAACTTCTAAATTCAATGTAATTCAATTTGAAATCCTGCATAAATTAAAAAAGGTTAAAAAGGTAGAGCTCAGTCATGCAAATGTGTTTTGGGTCTCCATGGTCCAATTCATTATTATAGAGGACAATGGATAGCGTTGGGTTTTCTGTGGTTTCACTTCTACAAGTTAAGTTAATCTCATCTTGAGCAATAAAAGTAATACTATAAAGACCAGCTTCATAAGCCAAGGAACTGCCACTTAAAACAATGTAAATTTGCTCTTCTACATTTTGGATTATTAAGTACAGTGAACCACACAGTTGAGTCTGCGCATGTAGTTGTCACTTGGAACAAAAAAAGCACAATGCATGCTCAGTACAGTGTAGGAGGAACAGCTGTTTTAAACTTGGGATGATGATCTGGGTTCTGAGAATTGAGTGATAGATTGACTCATTCAGAATCTATGGTATTAAGTCAGTTTTATGTCTAAATTGACCAGCTACTCAGCGCTGATGTCTTGTTAAAAGTAGATACTATTCTAGCTTTTCCGATGTAAATTACATTAGATCCATACATGCTTTCTGGAAGATTCTGCAGCATTTCATCAGACTTTACTTCTAAATAGTTGGAGTACAGCATTGTTAAGTTTACATGTTAATATTATTTGGACTAATTTGTGGCACTTGTATTGCATTTTTATTGTTTCTGTTGTTATCATACTGCAGCAGAAAACGTTTTTTTAAGACTACTACTGGTCTTTAAACAGAGGCCTCTGCTTTATCCAGAATTGAAAGTATTCTGCTAAGGTTTAAAGCGAGGTTAGTAAGGACAGCCTGGTATGGACAGAGTGTATATGCAGCCTGTAGAAATGAATGCAGCTGCTAGGAAAACAATTTGATATGCAAATGGTAGCCGATTTAATCAAAACATGGAAAAGCAGAAATTAATCACACTGACTTTCATCATGTCTAAGACGGAATTGTATTTTACCAGTAACTTTCAAATGTTTAGTTAATGCACTTAGTAGACAGATTAACTTAAATCCACACATAGCAGACATTTACTGGGATCCTAGTTAAAGAGTTAAAGGTCAAGTCAGACTAACAAAATTCTTCTAAATTACTACTATAAGTCAGGGCTTATTCAGTCAGAAAATCTATTCGTTAGATTTAAATGTTACTGTCACACTTATTTACATGTTAGAATGGAAAGAAAGGGGGCTTGTTTTACTGATCAAGATGAATGGTATGAGCATTGAGGAAAAGAACGTAATTTTATTTATTAATTAACAATTGAAATTAGGCTTCAGATAAGCGATGTCAAGATATAACGGCCTTATTAAACAAACAATAATACCAGATTTAGAAAAGAAATCCTTCCCTGAACCAATTCAAAACAGAACATATTCCAGAGGGAATACTTCGACCATATGATACCTTGGCTACACTACTCAGATCCCATTACCAAGGTATAACAGGTAGAAACAGTCCTGGAGCCACAAGGCTGAGCCCTAATATCAGGAACTGGAGTAATGAGAAGAATAAAAAGAATTGTGTTTTTTAAAAATCCAGAAAAGACATCAACAGGTGATGTTAGAGTTAGATAAAATAACTAAGCAGATAGCAGAAATAACCTAAATAACAAAATTAAACTGGGAGTAAGCAACAGACAGATCCAAAAAGGTAGTAGTTTAGATTAGTGCTGACATCATGATTTTCTTCAAGTAGAGAAACATGCAACAGATTTCCAGGCAAAAACCATGGAATCGTTTATTACCTATAAAAATACAAATCCCCCTTAGGTGGAAGCATTAAGCTGAACTGCCTTCCTCATTTACAAGTATCCTGTATTTAACCTAGAAACTTTATTGAACCACTACTGATTTTTTTTTTTAAATTGTTTCCTTCACTAGCTACCCTATGGCCTTTCTGAATGATATAACCAAAACATGCTGTTTTATAGGTATTTCTTTATTTGGGGACTTGCTGTATCTGCAAATTAGATTAGATTCACAGATTTTTCACCCCATTTGTTGAGTAGGTTCAAAGGCGGAAGAGCAGCATTTGAAACCTACTGTACCTCAGTTTCCACGGGCAATAACATCAGAAATACTCAACATTGTGTACGCAAGCCAAGTTACCCAATCATAAAGATAATTTAAGGCTGGTGCTAAAAGTATCATAAATATCCAGCACATGAAAATTTGAACCTGGAACAGTTATAAATATTGGGCGGCACAGTGGCTAGCACTGCTGCCTCACAGCACCAGAGTGTTCAATTCCCGCCTCAGGCGACTGACTGCGTGGAGTTTGCACATTCTCTCTGTGTCTGCGTGGGTTTCCTCCGGGTGCTCTGGTTTCCTCCCACAGTCCAAAAATGTGCAGATTAGGTGAATTGGCCATGCTAAATTGCCCGTGGTGTTAGGTGAAGGGGTAAGTGTAGGGGAATGGATCTGAGCGCTTCGGTGGGTCGGTGTGGACTTGTTGGGCCGAAGGGCCTGTTTCCACACTAAGTAATCTAATCCAAATATTCTATACTGGTACATCAACTAAGCCTCCAAAACCTCAATATTGTATAATAGCGCTTGTATTTAAATGAAACCATAGGTAAATTAGTTTAAGGACAACTGCCAGATAAGCAAAGCTGATTAACATTCCCAAGAGGTCTTGCAACTCAGTACAAGCTCCCTATCTGGGATCAGGACACTCAGGTTCAACCCTCACTTAACATGGAGCTCATGACATTTCCAAAGAGGTTGACTTTTAAATCTCAGCTGATTTCATTACAGTTACTAGAGAACATGCTACATTGTCTCTGGAAGTTAACTGGCTGAATCTGGACTGGTATTAAGTTCTGTCGGGATTAATTTTGGTCATATTTCCTATTTAATAAATGATTAATATTTTTACAACACAATCTCAAATGAAGTGGAAAATTCCTTAAACACAACTTGCATAAGTGTGGTATTTTATCGTGCCCCTTGGTAATGTCCCAAGGTATCTCACTTCTGCAACAAAGTACTTTTGGAAATAAATTAGTTACTGTTTTCATGTAAATAAACATTATTACTGATATGAGATGTCAGTAAAGGTTAATTTGCCTTTACTGACCTTGTTTGCTAAAGAATATTGGTTATGAATCTAGGAAATCTCCTTGTTTTTCTTCAAATATCACATGAATTTAAGGCTTCACCTTAAAAAAGTTGCAAAAATATATGTTAATCCAGTAGAAGACCAAAAGGCATAAACATCCAAGGAGAATTCAAGAAAGGGAAAATGCAGCAAGATGTTGGAGCAAATGGTCAAAATACAACACTGTAGAAATTAAATTATTTTAGTAAAGGCAAATATGGTTCAGCCAGGAATCGCAGAACAAAAATATTGTACAATTAACTCCAGTAGCACTTTGTGAAACACTAGTAACTCATGGTCACCATGACATCATAACCTGTGATAAGGCATCAGCTTGCTTAAATCAGAAGTTACAGAATACATCCCTCCATTGAAATGGTTTTCAGACATGGAAGCGATAACATAGAAGTATGGTCAGGTTTAGGAGCTCATGGTGAATCAAAGAATTGAATTCATTGAATGCTTTTCATGACCTCAGACCATCCTGAAGTTTAAGCCACTGCAGCAGACTGAAATATTGTAATACAAGGAAACAACAGTTCAACTGTGCACAGCAATGTCCCACATTCAGCAATGATATACTGGTAAATCCCATATAATAGATAGTGGTTTAAGAATAAGTATTTGCCAGAATATCATAAGAACTGCTTTTATCGTCATCAAATAATGCCATGGGATCACTTTCAGCTGAACGTGCAGACACTTAAACGTCTCATCCATTTCAATACTGCACTGAAGAATCACTAGAGAGTATGGGCTCAAGACTCTGGAGCAGGACTTGAATCCATGACATTCTAACTTTCAGAACATGAGTGGTACCACTGAGTCCCATGGTACAGAGAAACCTGAGTGCAAATCTGCATTCTATCACTTCATAGACAGTAATACAGCATCAATATGCAACAATCACTTCAGAATGAAAACTACATCTATGATTCAAACCTTTCCTCTCCCTCTCACTGTCAGGGACCTTAAAGAAAACATTCAGAACAGGTGAAACAATGCAACACCTTTTGTTCAGTGATTTATCACAAACTGATTTAATGCACTATTATTCCAGAAGGCAAGTCCCCACCCCCAAATCTGACCATTCTGAAGCTGGTTGGCTATTTCAATGTGGATGAAATCTGCTAAATCTGGTTGTCACAGGGAAACACACTGAAAGCCAAGGGTTACTTATTATAAATTTAGTCTTCTCATCAGCATCACGACTGAACATCTTAACCACTATTTTGCATGCACACCACCAACTCAACAATTGAAAACTTTATTCTTTCCAGATCACTAGCTACGTTATGTATATTTTAAACACATTAAGACAGTACAACAGAATGACAATTGCAGATATCAGAGTGATGGCTGCTAATGGCTTGACCAACCAAACAAAAAGGTGGCTCAAAGTTAGAATATCTGCCCAAAGTTTTACACTGCATTTTGCAAGCAGTGCACCTGAACACCTTCACCAGCAAATAGATTTCTGTTGTAGTACGCTCCAAGTTGTGTTCAATGTACCTTGATGCACAGAATTAGGATTAGAAATTCCAATTCCAGTAAAGCTGGTTTTTCTTTTGTTGATGATGGGATCATTATTCCACATATCTAAAAGATGTGTGTTGGACCACACCATCTAAAACAAATGCTTTGGTTTGATTCTATTATTGTCACATACACTGATATACGGCGAAAAGTATTGTTTTGCATGCTGTCCAGACAAATAAGTACATCAGGACAATAGAACAGAACATAGTGTTAGAGCTCCAGGGAACCCGTTCAGTTTTATTATTGCACACCAATTAAAACATATCCACTGGATAACCCAGGTCAAATCTAAGAGAGATACTGTATGTTTACACGTGGACAAATAAACAGAGCTTGCGGGTCAAACAGTGGAAAGACCATACGACAACCACCTACCTCATTGCCCAGAGTATGCACTGACTCATTGTTGCAAGGAAGATTGAAAACATTTGAACTTTGAACGCCCCCAAACCGAAAGAAGAAATATTAGCAACTTCACTGCCAGCGATGGGGAATTTTAAAAGCGTTTTGTTGCTCGGATGGAGAATGTGACACAACTTCCAGTGAAACACGGGACTGGCTGGGACTCTGGCGGAGGCTGCCCTGGGGGCGGGGGCAGAGAACCCCGGGAACGAGCCTGCTCGGGCACCCGCACACCCAGCGGGGGCGCGCTTACACACACACACACCACCGCGGGGCCGCGCCGTCAGGGCACCACGTGCTCGCCGCCAAACAAAGCGCCAGTCCATCGCCAACAGGAAAAGCGGCGCAAACAAGACACACGCTCTCTCTCTGTCTCACACACAATAAACGACCGGCAGCCGAGGGCGGCCCAGGGGCTAACTGCCCCCCCACCCCATCAACCCCACCCCGGGGGGGGGGGGGGGCACAGGAGGGTGACCGCCCCTCGGTAATAAACAGCACCATTCCAGCTCCATCCAGGTCAACCCCCCCCCCTTTCCAACCGCCCCCGAATCCAGAAGCCGAACAATAGGATCAAAATCATAACAAGGGAGAGGGCACAGCAACGGGGGGGTGGGGGTGGAATCAGTTAAACAGTCTCCTCCCACCCCCCCCTCCCAATCCAACTGAGGGGGAGGGAGGGGGTTACTTTATCCTCATCTATCTTCCCACCCCCCCCCGTGTATTATTTTGGGGGAGGGTGGGGGGGTATAGGCTGACAACCCCCTCCCTCCCTCTCCAAACTGGGGGGGTTTTGGGGGGGGGGGCTTCAGTTTCACTGAGACCGCGCTCCCCAGTCCGGAAGACAGCGCCGCAGATCACCCAGTGAACAATAAAGACAGCAGCACACAGCCCCCTCCCTCTCCCACCCCCCCCGCCCCCCCAGATACCCCCTCCCGGGGAGGGGAGCGGGGTGTAAGAGGACCATGTTGAGGTTGAACGAGCCCCCGAGCGCGGCTCCAGCTGAAACAATGTATCCAGGGGAAATGTATCCAAGCCGCCGAGCTCCCCACTCACCCATGCCCTCCCTCCCCAATCACTCCCTCTCCCCCCCACCATCATTCACTCCCCACATACACACACCCCCAAATCCCCTCCTCCCCCCCCCCCCCCCCCCTGTGCACACACTCTCTGGCCAGCAATACCTCACCTCCTCTCTTACCTCGGTCTGTTTCTTTTTATTCCTTGCCCCCCCCACCCCTCCCCTTCACTGGTTGGCTTTTTTTTGTTTTGCTGCAAGCTCCGCTTTCTCCTCCCTCCTGTCGCTAAGTTTGTGATTAAACTCCCGTCTCCGAACGGCACAACCTTAAAAAGTTTGATTCACAACATTCGGGGGCGGGCGCGCTCCCGCGACGCGTTCCCGGAGTGGATCCTCGTGTTTGAAGAGAGAGGAGGGAGTTACACATATGCTAAAGGCGCAGTGGCTCAGATACATACAAGCGGCAAAGAGGGAGCTACATTTTACTTGAAAGCTATCTCTCCCTGTAGTTCCTTTTACCAGGCGACTCAACCAAGTGCCTCGCTGCAACATAAAAGCAGCAGGTTCTTCTACAAAATAGAAAATTGCCTTCGCTTTGAAAGATGTTAACATTTTATAAGGAACACAATTTACATCCTCTAAATGTATGTTTGTAAATAAGTGAAAAATATTTATCAAGCACCTTTTTTTCGATGAAGGTGATGCTTCTGAGTAACAATAGCAGGGCACAATTTTATTTCAATGCTCTTATGATTGACTATTTTTTCACCATCGTTGAACTTAGAACAGAGCAACACAGCCGTGTCCTCACCTCACATCAACTTGTGCACTCCCAGTTGTCACCGAATCGCAAAAGGAGTCGTCCTTAATCAATCCTCATGATCATTCTTACCAACCTTTCAGCAGGGATGAATAGACCACAAACAGGCAGGGAAAAAAATCTGGATCATTCTTAGTCCATAACTAGATCTAGTGGGCAAAGTCCATAAACCAGAGAAATCAGAGTCTGCCCACTTTTAGCAGGTTTGCTTAAAGGCTATTCATCCACTCAGGTCATTTGACAGCAGAAGGTCTTTGGCAAACCACGCATAAGGTGGGACATGAAAATTGGAAAAAGTCATTTCTGCCCCAGGCCTCCAGGGAAGATCAAGGCCTTCTGACCCACCCAGTCCTCATTTCCTTTAAGGTCAAGTGGAGACATCAAATGAAACAGTAAAGCTCACTGCTTCTCTGAATTCAGAGCACAATACTACATTAGTGTAGTTTCTGCATTAATCTGTACAATTGAAAATGATTTACAACGTTGCCCAGGTGAGGTATAAACTGTTAAAATTTCAGTGAATTATTTGTTAAAAGCAGAAGTGCTTGAACAGTACTAAAATGGATGTTGACAAAAAAAATTATATCTTTTTCTTTCACAGCTTCAGGAGAGATTCAAAAAGTTTTTTTACATATAAAACCAATAGATTTATCCAAAATGTTCAGTGTCCCAAAAATGATATAGGCTTTAAACTAATAAAGCAGGAACCATTTTATTCCATTTCTTGGATCTGTGGCTTTTGATTAAATTAGTAAAAATATCAGATGTTAAATAAATATTTAGTGAAGAATATTTGATTAGGTGATACATATTAAGTCAACTTTGACTGGTAATTGGTTTCTCAGTTATAAAGTGGGTACAATTGCATTAAGTTGATTTTGAACTTGAGCAGACCTCTTTTTATACTTGCACCTCGAACTATCAAAAACATCCTCTTTTTACTTTACCGACTGTAGACTAAATGTCTCTGACAGCATAACTGTTAACGAACTATTAGTTGAATTTTACTGTGGGCTCTTATTTCAAATAGGTGAAACTATACAGACATTGGTATAAATTCAGAGCAATACTATAAAATATACTATAAAACACTATACATAATAATTGGCCCTAGAAGATACAGGTGCCATAAATGCATTACATTAATATGAAAACAGGAAATGGGAAAACAGAATGTGATATCTAAATGCTGGGGAATGAATGGCTGCACAGACAAATATTTGATAATTAGGTGCAAACATTAGCTATCTGATATGAACGGAAAGATATTCGCTATTTGCTGTCTATCGACTTCCTTGGATTGCAAAGGTGTTCATGTTTTATCTTCTGAAAAGAGACAACTTTCTTTCATTGTAACACCTTCAATTCTAAAGACCTCATCTTGTAATTATTGCGAATGAAATAAAAGTGTAACGCAGAAAAAGTGCTTTAAAGTTTTCAAACATGCCAATACCTCTAATAATCTTGACAATGAAATAATTTCATGTCAAAAGAAAAAGACCTAGTTAGAAGATCAAAGTCACAAAAATATTAATCCCAGATATATGGAGTTTTGATATATTGTTTGTAAACATCTAACTTTAGTTATTATATTTCCTCTTGATTGAAGAGGTTACTTCAATACAAAAGCAACATTTCAATATTAGAAATACTAAAACATTTCATACACAACTGTTAAATGTATATTCAACAATTACTGAATATCCATTATCTACAACTTCCTCAGAGCCCTTGCCCTTTCATTATAATTTCCCAATTCATTGTAATGCTAGTTAGCAAATAACTAGCACAGAAGCACACATCCACAAAAATAACCATTTATATAACCAAAGATATTAAGATTAGTGTGTTGCTGGAAAAGCACAGCAGGTTAGGCAGCATCAGAGGTGCAGGAAAATTGACGTTTCAGGCGAAAGCTCTTCATCAGACTTTTGCCCGAAACGCCAATTTTCCTGCTTCTCAGATGTTGCCAGCCCTGTTTTGCTTTTCTGGCACTACTCTAATCTCCAGCATTTGCAGTACTCACTTTCACCTAACCAAGATGTCAGCCTTGGGTCAGTCGACTCAAATGGGAAAGATGGCCCAGTGAGGTCAGATGGCCACTCCAGAAACTTGAGTAACTAATCCAGGCTGCTTCTGAGGGAATGCTGCAGTGTCAGAGATGTCACCGTTCAGATGAGATGAATTACTAAACCAAAGCTAGGCTGCTTTCCGATAGCTAGAGTCCTGGCCAACATTCACTCTCAAAACAATATCACTAAAACAGATTACGTGCCACTTACGATACTGTCAGTACTCTTTATGGGACTTTGACATGCACAAATTCGGTTGACTATAAAGCACTTTGTTCCATTCTCTGGTGTGGGAAGTGGACGTGCAACCAAAATTCCTTTATTTCTAGCCCATTAGAGAACAAAAATATTCCAATGTTTTCCACAGAGGCAAATAGAGAGAAAAAAAGAGGATGCCAGTTATATAAAGTATTGGGATGGGTGCCCAAAGGATTAAGCAATGTATTTTGGCTTTAAAAAGGAATAGGGAAGGGGGCAGGGAAGAGTTTGAAAGATGGAGAGGTAAGAGTGATTTTGTGAGGGAATTCTCGGGTTTTGGGCCTAAATAGCTGAAGACATACACATAAGAGGGGAGTGTGGAGATCACAAGATAGCAGACTGAGGAAAATTTGACAAGTCGTAGTTATAGTATTGGAGCTGTCTACCGGAAGACAAAGCAATAAAAGGATTTAACCAACAGTATGAGAATTCTAAATTTTCAATGAACCAACATAGGTCAGCAGTACATAGCAGTGGTGATGAGGTGGAACATTCTACAAAACAGAATGCAGACAGCAAATGTTTGGATGAGCAGAGATTTATGGAAGATGGCAAGTTTTTCCAGGAAAACAATGGAATAGTCAAATCTGGAACTGACAAAATTTATGTATAATAATGTCTGCAACAGATATGAATTCTGGGAACGGCAGAGGTTGGGGACACTATTTGGAATGAAAATAAGCAGGCTTTATGATAGGATGATATAGGGATAATACAGGATGCTGAGGTATCTGGAGTTAATGGTTTATAGGAGGGAACAGACGTAAGTTATTCTGTTGTAACATTCAACCAATGAAGGAAGCAAATAGTATTACTGCCCCAGATAACAGAAGACAGCAAGAAGGGAAAACTAGTGTGGTTGGCTGTATCAAAAACGAGAGAGTTTAAGAATATACAATTGGGAAAATGTACTATACCATCAAAAAGAATACATTTCATAACTTTGCATAGGGTTGTTTTTAATATTGTGAAAAGACAAAATTTGAGGGGGAAGAATATGTCTGTAAACTAAAGCAGTCAGGGAAATTAGAAAGAGCACAATATCAGCAAGGATAAAGTAATTGATTTTTTGGAGGTAATGATGGTGATGTTAAGAGGGTGGTGGGCCTCATTCAAATATTCAAAATACTGAACAGAACGGGAACTTAGACAGTAAATTAGGTGCTCGGCATTTCTGGAGATATGGAGTAAAGGGACTGGGAATATAGTTCAGGGAGCAGGAGGTGGCTGATTCTATGTAGTGAGCTCATAAAACGCATAAAATGAGCCTGGAGCAAAACGGTACATACTTATGGCTTCAGAGCTGGGGGAGGGGGTGTGTGGTAAAAGGTATCTGAATGATGACTTCTATCTGGGTGATAAGTGCAAAGCACTCATGGATTTCTTTGTTATTGGAATGGAGGGCATTCATCATTTCATCATGTACTGAAGTGTCTCAACAACACTTCAGTCACTCAAATGTGTACATGTCAATCTTCCTGAATTCAGGTATTTTATCACTTTTCATATACAAGGGCTAAAATCTAATGTTTCATGCCTTATATTTTAACTTTAGAAGTTATTTTATACCTCTTCTTTCCTAACATCATCTGATCAACCACAACTTCCTCCAAACACCTTCGTCCATCAAATAGTTGTATAAGTCAGCTTACAAAGGAGCACAGGGGGTTACATTCACTGATAGTAAGAGAAATCCATCTAAAGTTTCAACAGAGGGAAGTACATTCAAAATGAGAAACCCACACCTCAGTATTGGTGCTGCAGTAATTTTTAGGTTTGTAAAAAAATTTCAGAATCTACTTCTGGTGGAATGTTTAGAACAAAGAAAAATTAATAGGTCAGAACTTAGTCACTATTATTTGTGTTCAATTGCCACTACAATTTCAGTGCAAAAAAAGACAAATAAATGGTTAAACTGAAGTTCAAACATTATTTTTCCGGTTGTACCACTTTGCTGTGAAATTCACAAGATGGCATCTTCGGGTTTGTCTCACCTCAGTGAAATGCCCGAAAAAGGAGTAAAGTTACCACTTCTGTGCAGCATATTTAAGCTTTTCAAAGATACTTAAGCCTTGACCTTTTCACTCTGGCATTGAGAAACAACTATTTTAGAAATGGAGTCTCATCCTTCAAGTTTTAATTGCTGGGACTATTTAAAAATATACATTTTAAAAAGAGACAAAAGAAGATTATAAGAATGTAATGTTAGAAACAGGATCAGAGTCAACCATACAGTCCCTTCAGTCTATTCTGCATCGGATTAGAGCTGATCTTCTGCCCAAAATCCCCTTTCCCATCTGCTCCCACATTCCTCGATTCCCTCAGGGATCAAAAATATACCCATCTATCTTAGTCTTGAATATATTCACCAAGGGCACATCTACAACCCTGTGGAATACAGAATTCCAAAAATTCACAAACCTCTGAATAATAATGTTTCTCCATTCAGTCCAAACCCTTATCCTGAGACTGTGCTCCTGTGTTCAATAATGAAGGGAAAGAACCTTCGAGTATCCGCCCTGTCAGAGCCCTTCAGAATCTTGTATGGCTCAATGAGATCTTCTCTTTCTGCTGAACTCCAAAAGTCTACTGATCTTATTTATTCAGAATCCCAACACTGCACAACCCTCTCAATTTAGAAATTATTGTTATGATTTCTAAAGCACTCAGAAGTACACTGACCTGAAACATTATTCTGTTTTCCTCCACAGATGCTTTCTAACCTGCTGAGCATTTGCAACAGTTTCTATTTTGATTTCAGATTTCCAGCATCTGCAGTAAATTATGTTTGTACCACTGCGGTAAAACCCCAAAGTACTGTGTCCATGGCAAGTGTATCCTTTCTTAGATATGGAGGCCAAGATGGTGAACAGTTCTCCAGGTATAGTCTTACCAAAGCCCTATACAATTGTAGCACTTTATCCTTGTACTCTACCTCCTTTGCAGTAATGACAAGAGTTCAATGTGCCGTTCTAATAGTTTGTTGATACAATTGTAGCAAGATTTCCTTGTTCCTGTAGTCTCCATGCAATAAAGGTTAGTTGCTAATTTTTCCTGTCTCTCTCAATGCAAATCTTTGTATTTTCCCTTAATTTCTTTCTGCACTTGATTTGACATTGATTTCACCCTCTTTAATTTACACTTCCTTCTCAATCTCTGCACTGTTAATTTCACAATACTTCAATCTGATTAATAGAGAGACATTTCCGTGTTCTGTTTACTCAGGTCTCTGATTCCCCGTTACCCTTCCTACACAACTTTGAGCAACTTGCCACACACAATAATATAAATCTGGGCAAGTTTAATTTGTGGCGGACACTGGTGGCAGCCTTGTTACAACAAATGGTGGCCCTGGTTTTCAGCCCGAATGTTGTAAAACATGTTTGGCATTATCAATTTTAACGAAGAATATTGCACGGTAAAAACAATGACTGCAGATGCTGAAAACCAGATTCTGGATCAGTGGTGCTGGAAGAGCACAGCAGTTCAGGCAGCATCCAACGAGCAGCGAAATCGACATTTCGGGCAAAAGCCCTTCATCAGGAATGCCCGAAACATCGATTTCGCTGCTCACTGGATGCTGCCTGAACTGCTGTGCCCTTCCAGCACCACTGATCCAGAAAAAGAATATTGCACCATGAGTAGAAATAAAGCAAGCACAAGAAAGAAACCAAAATTCAGACAAATAAACATCTGGTAGCCAATATCCCGGCTGCAGTCTCTCAAATACATGCACAATACACTGCTGCAGATAAAACCCAATGAATCATCTTTTCCAGTGACTCCTAACAATTCATTTATTTTAAAGTAAGGTCCCATTCACACAATTTGAGGACCACAATCTTTTCAGTTTCCCAACCAGGTGCTGATTTTCTGATCAATTCTCATGCAACCGTGGGGGTTATACTTTCCACTGGACGACTTCTCTTTGCACTGTCTATAATGGTTGTACAGTAACAGCAGCAAGAAGATATTGCAAGGTAAGCACTGACAGCAGACTGAGGATCTTTTAGCTTGTGGAGGAACTGAAGAAAAAAAGAAACTTAACAGAAACAAATGGAGTGTTTACTTTCTCTTTAGAGCAATAAAACACCCCCCTCAGTAATTGGCTATCATTCTATCCCTTCATAGATATACAGATACTTACAGGAAATGTTTTGTAAACATTTGAAAAACTTAAATACAATTAGACACTACAAAAGAAACAAGTTCAAAAACGAATAACAGAGGGAAGTAGTATTGTAAAATAAACAAGTATGCATTCAAATCAAAAGTAAATAAAAGTATCAAGTCAGGAAAAAAAACCACCTTTTAAAAAGTGGGTGAACTAAACCACAACCATAGAGATATAAACTGTGCTTACAAAACCACTGGTCCTTTCAAACAGAGCTGTGTTAAAACTGAGCAAAGTACACATATATACACATTATAAAATCCTTACTTTTCAATCAAAAGTACACAGAAACATACTTCTACTGAAGGTCACTTTGTCATAAACACTATGCCCTTTCTTTGGGTGAAAAAAGTCATCCTTCAATTTCAAATGTTAGTTGCTCAGATTTCCTCCACAAAACCAACCCATAAACACAAATAAACCTCTAAGATATGCACGTGGAAATGAACATACCACAATTGTAAGCTTATTCCTTTTTGTGCGTGTATGCATAATCTAGAGGATATATTACCCTTGAATTATTTTTAAAAATTGAGTCATTAACCTGATGTAATCTGTCAAAGTATACCTATGCTAATCAGCACAACACACCACTCAATTGGGAGAAGGGCTCACTTTGTTTTACATTCTTAAGTTATTTACATTCAATGAACTGTAGAGTCTAAAACATAAATATTTACCTAAATAATGTGACTGTTCACACTGTTGGTGTAAATTTAAACAGGTATTACATTTTAACTGGGAATATTATGCTAAAATCCAAAATTTGTATAGGACTTTTCCCAGTGTAAAATAGGCAGTTGAAGCGTCAGACCTTGCAAACAACATTATGCCTCCCAAAGCAGAAAAAGTGGATTTTGCAAAAAGTAAAAAAAACAGAATAAGTCAAAATATATTCCAACAGGAGGGAGATACTCTTTGAACAACACGCATGCCAGCAAAAAAAACTATCCCACACAAACACCAGTATGAAAAAGGTAAGATTCTATATTCATATTATAGCTAGGCTATATTAACAGTTCTCTTGCGGATTTGTACCTCATTGTCAGAAATTCCATGTATACCATACTGCTGATGAAGATTATGAAGTGCCTTTGCTATGATTCAAAGATCCAAAAACATGTATGGAAAGGTTTTAAATGCTGACAGATACTCTTAACATCATGTATCCATCACCTATACAGAATTGTTTAGATAATCTACTGTACATACGTAGGGCGTTACATGCAGAAATTACACTTCCCAATGTGTGAGGGACTATTTATTAATCAAAACACTTGCAATAAAGGAAATATAGCTCATTATAGTAATGGTAGTGATTATTAGTTCTATTTAACAAGTGTGAAAAAAGTCCTTTCTCAAAGAGGCGCATGCAGCAAATGGATTGGATGATCAAAATTATACATACAAAATAAATGCAGAATGCACCATGGTGGTTATGTTGCTTATTGCACAAACAATAGATTAGGCATATACATTATATCTAAAATGGCAATGAGTGTACAATGCAGTACCGAGTTTAAACTGATCATTTAACTGCTGTCATTCTGTGGAATTATGCTTGAATTATTAAATGGAAACAGAGGGAGTTATTCTCAGGCCATCTCAAGACACTCCGCAAGAAGAACTTTTCTGAATTTCAGTCACCACAATTATGCAGATAAGCACTGCATCATCCAACTTGCGCACAACAAATTAGATAGCCAATGGTTAATCTGTACCATTGGTGCTAAATGTTAATATTGACACTGAGAAAGGTCCTGGCTCTTCGTCAAGTGCTACAGGATTTTGTCTAGTATGTCCAGTTGAGATTAATGGAACAAGCACACAAAACTAATTTCACACCTCATCAAAAAGACTCCACATTCTGCATTGCACAATGCTTCCCAATTTGCATTAAAGCACCAGCAAATATTATGTGTTTAAATTCTGGATTGGGGCTGAGACTTTCATATTCACTAGCAAGTTGTTACTAACTGAGTAGAGTTTACTTTCTACTGTGTGTATCCAATCATTCATTCATTTTATTTTTTTTAAATATCAAAAAATCTTCCAATACTGCTGATATAAATTAAGGAATTATTAGATATATTGTTCAAAAGAATATCTTAACAATCCCACCAAAATAAAAAGTTATAACATATTATTTGCTTCAGTTTACACAACAAATCATAAAGCTTCAACTTCTGTGTTGTAAAAGCAAACTTGTACTTCTTGTGGAACAGGATTTTTCATCTATATAAACAAATACTCATGGCAACTTTAAAATCAATCCAGTCTTATTTCTAAAGGTCAGTAGCCCACAAAATAAAATAGATGTAGATCCCAATAAAAGTTTTGCTAGAAATTAACTCAACTGCTAAGTAGAACAGCACTTGTTAACTGTTTTGTAATAGAAACCAGAGACCCATCAAAAAAGGTAAGCAATTAATAAAAATAAACACAGACCCTGAAAAGGTGATACATGCCCTGAGCACTTCCCTGTGCTTCCTCCCAGCACTTCTTGCTAAATAGTCTCTTCTATCTCGCTGCCCCGCCTTCTCCAAATAGCAATACAGAAGAGATCTGGAACAAGAGATACAACTAAGGTAGATTTCTGTAGTTACCTCAGAGCACAGGAGACCAGATCACACTTTAAAAGGACAGTAAACATTGAGATAACTGGATAAATGGAATGAGGAATGATAAACACAGAGGACTTCCTTTAATGTACAAAAAGGTGGAATGTGAAAGATGCTGGTGACGGGGTCACTTTTGATTTTGACTGAACTGCTTATAAAAAGGTGCCTACTTTAATTTTAAACCCATTATTTTAATTTCCCAAAATCATAAATCAACATGATCACCATGATCAACACATGAAATGCCTCTCATTTGAGAAGCATTCTTTGCATGACAAGAAATGCAGACATATTCTCCTTGTTTAATAGATAGCAAACAAATGCAGAGAATTTTTTTAAAATGGTTTTACCAAATTGTTTCTTTAAAGAGGAGGCCAGCATATAGGACATTGCATGTTTACGTGAAGAAGTTTTGCAGAATTTGAACCACACTGTAAAACAAGCTTGAGTTTACAATGTAGACAATAAAGGCAGCAATCCAGACTAAAACTGCCAATGGAAAAGAAGGATTCTGCTTTCCATCTGTGCTGTTAAAAGTTTTGAAGCCCAGTGAATCCAAACAGCAGCAGCAAAAGACGAAGGGCCACAGAAACACTCTCACTGCAAAGCCTTCCACATACCTTAAAATTTTGGGTGGCTTTGTAATTTTTTTAATTGCTAGTTTAGTTGGAAAGTGTTGTTGAAATATTTCACAACAATTACACATGCTAGTGGACGAGGAAACACACCCTCCCTAGAAAAATAAATAAATAAATAGATAGATAGATAGATAGATAAATGGCCAAACAGTGCGCTAAAGCTTTGTTGGGTCACTAAAAATCCGTCACTCTTGCTCATCTGTAATTATTAGACATCAAACAGCTAGCAGGCCTAGGGCCTTTGCATTCTTCTCAATGCAGCGTTACAATTCAGGCCTCAACATGATCCGACAGAAATGCAAACGGTCCCGGCATTGACCATGCAATAATCCCGATAAATACAACAACAACAGAAAAATAAACCGACGCACTAAGTCGCCGCGTAGCCTGAGCAACCATTGAAAGGAAAGGGGGGAAAATAAGGAAATAAAAAAAAGATAAGGCAGCACCAACAAAAACAAGGCGGGGGCTGCTCGCGGTTAAAAAAAAAGCACAAACAAAAGCCAGCTAAGGATAGGGATCCGAATAAAATCGGAGCAAAGCTGCCTTGGTGCAACCTTCGTACAATGCAAACATACGCCCAAATATTGCTATCCGAAATATGCGCAATACTGTGTTTAAAAAGCGTTTAAAAGCATGCACAGATACCTGATTTAGCTTTTTAATCTGACATCGCTTTAATCGCTGATCTTGCCCACTTCATCCTCCTTCACCTCTCATTACATGTTCAGTGCTTTCCTATTATCTAAGAGCTCTCTTTCTTTCTCTTGGATTTTTTTTTCCCCTGCCTGGGTCCTCCAAGGCTCAAAATGGAACCGTCCAGGGGCGTCACCAAACATAAATAGGTAAGTAATCGTGCTGGGTTTTCACCAATGCGGTTTTCTGGCGGATCCCCGTTCACAAGGCGGGCTCTCAATTCCTGCATTGGGTGGTGTGCAGAGCCAGCGAGCGGCTACTGCCGGGGAATGCTCCGGGATGCATGGGCTGGAGCGGCTGGCAGCGCTCGGCTTTACCCCCACAGCGTGTAGCTTTCATTGGACTGCGCGCCCTGAAACTGGCTACGCCAACCAACGCTGCTGATTGACAGCTGAGCCCAGATCCCAGGCAAGAGGCACACATCAACAAACGACTGCAGATAGTCGGCAAGATCTACTCCGCTCCAGCTGACTACATCTGTTCTAATATATGTATATAAGCAAAAAAAATCAACAAAAAAATTCCCAATATGTGAGCACTTGAAAAGTCACTTGCTTCAGTCCAGGAGTTTGTCAGCACTGCTACAGACTTCTTTGTAATGTTCTGCTTCCCTCCCACGCTGCCTCTTTTAAAAACAAAAAGAAGGCAGAGCGGCGAAAATGAACTCTGCTGCTGACTCTCTCAAATGAAAATAAACTCACTTCAGCTGGCCTGGGCTGACGTGCATGACGCAGGTCACATTTTGTTGCTTCGGGCAACAAGATAGCACAGCCCACAATGACATCGCCGTGTTGTGGATTACAGCTGGAGGAGTAATTTTACATTCTTTGGGTGTATTGGCTTCAGAGCACGACCTGCATCCTGCTCCTCTGGACCTCTTTGGCAGACACCAGAGGGACCTGCCAGAGCTCAAAATGCCCACGATGCAACTGAAAGACACCAGACTAATAGCGATGGAAACCATGAAAGAGTTAAGCATGCTAAAGTGGGCCAAAATCTTCAGCTAGCTGGAACGCATGACCTGATAGCCAAAAGAGAAGTCATTCTAGAGAGAATAACATCCAAAGTTGTACTTTTTTTTCTTAAAAAATAAAAAATGAGTTCACTATTGTTTAAACGTTGAGTTCGTTCTGTTCAATGGAAACCACCACAATCAGTTTTAAAGAGTAGGATCAAACTGCTCCCAGAATAGACTGCTGCACCCTGTCAATCCGAGTCTCTGTCGTCACTGTGGTCACGGAAATCGGGCTATTTATACTGGCGAAAGCACCCAAACCGAAGGAGGAGGAGGAGGAGAATTGCATGTTTGCTTCCTGTTGCACTGAATGAAGTGGCTGGCGATGCATTTCAAAATTGCCATGCATTACAAAAAAAACAGGAATTTACTGTCACTCCTCATTCTGGAATGAGTTACAACTTCACTGTATCCAGATAGTCCAGATGCAAACAACGTGTGTCATTTTATACTCTTTAACATCGAAAATATCTGCTTTGTAGATATGGAATTAAAACAAAATGATTTCCAGCTTAAGTCAGATGCAGTAAATGGTTTGACCAAAAGCTTTGTCAGCGGCTGTGTTTCAAGGCTGGTTGTTGACACGAATGCCTTCAGCTACAATGAAGCAATGGTGGGGGAGACAATGTATAAGCAACCAAAAATCAGGCAAATAGAAGTGGAATGAATGAGGTTTGTCACAGGGATGGCAGCTTTGGTCTACAAATATTTCCTGAAGGAAACTGGCTCATTCAAGAAAGAAAATATGTATGAAATCTTATCATGCTTAATGTAAACTAGTCAGATAAGGTAATGAGCTGTTAATTGTGTGTGTTGACTATACTAAGATCTGTATATCTGAAATAGGAGAGATTAAAAGTAGGATTGTCCAGTGGGACATACAAAAGAATGACCAACGTGAAAGTAAGGGAATGTTTTCTTCTGGCACAAGGGCAGTATTACATGACATAAATGACGAAATCAACTGAGAAGTAACTTAGCAAATGGAGGACCAAAAGCGAGCCCCATCAAAATTTCTAAGTGCTGTTTTAAATAACTGGGAGGTCAGGGTGTCCAGCTTGACATCAGGGCAGCATTTAACAGAGTATGATGTCAAGGAGTCCTAGCAAAGCTGAAGCCAATGAGATTGAGGGGGGAAACTGTCACTGGTTGGGGCCACACCTAGCAAGAATGATAATGATTGCAGTTAGAACATAGAATAGTGCAGCACAGTGCAGGCCGTTCGGTCCTCTATGTTGTGCTGACCTTTCATCCTACTCTCAGATCAAACTAACCTACATACCCTTCATTTTACTATCATCCATGTGCCTATCCAAGGGTTGTTTAAATGTCCCTTAAGTATCCAACTCTACTACTACTCCTGGCAGTGCATTCCATGCATCCACCACTCTGTGGGTAAAGAGCAGACCTCTGACAACTCACCTGAACCTTTGTCCAATCACCTTAAAATTATGCCCCATTGTGATAGTCATTTCTGCCCTGGCAAAAAGTCTCTGGCTATCCACTCTATGCCTCTCACCATCTTGTACAGCTCTAACAAGTCACCTCTCATCTTTCTTCACTCCAATGAGAAAAGCCATAACTCCCTCAACCTTTCTTATTGGAGGTCAACAGCTCAGCCCCAGGATCTCACCAAAATGTATTGTCCTAAGTCTGACCAACATGAACATGGAAATGAGGAAGAGTGGGCCATTTGGCCATTCAAGTCTGCTCCACCATTCAACAGAATTGGTATGACCATATATCTCAATGCGATATTCTGACTTTATCCTCTACCCCATCTAGGTCACAGAGATGTGCTACACGGAAACAGAATCTTCAGTCCAACTCATCCATGCCAGCACTTTGCCCATGTCCCTCTAAACCTTTCCTATTCATATACCCATCCAGATATCTTTTAAATGTTGTATTCGTACCAGCCTCTACCACTTCCTCTGGCAGCCCATTCCAAACACACACCACCTTCTGAAAAAGTTGCCCTTTAGGTCCCTTTTAAATCTTTCCACTCTCACCCTAAACCTATGCCATGTAGTTCTGGACTCCCCGACCCCAGGAAAAAGACCTTGTCTATTTACCCTATCCATGCCCCTTTTGATTTTATAAACCTCTATAAGGTCACCCTCAACCTCCAATGTTCCAGGGAAAACAGCCGCAGCCTATTTGTGTTTAAAGACTTTTTCATAAAAACTGTCTTTCATGAATATATTTAATGACTTGACCTCTGCTGCTTTGTGGTGGAGAATTCCTCAGGTTCATTATTCTTCGAAGGGATTTTTCCTCATCTCAGTCCAAAAGTGTGACTGCCTTGAGCTGACATGGAGGTCTTGACCTTATGTAGAGGTCTTCTTTATCTTTGGCTTCCAGGTAAATGCAGTGCCCTGGCAGGCAATCTTATCCAGATTACATCTTCAGGGTATTCCAACACACTTTAATCAGCTTGCCCTGAGCCCAGCAGTGTCCACTGAACTGTGTTGAACTTTGTCTTAATTTTACTTTAAAATTATTATGTATGACTTCTGACATTGATGTAGGCACCATTGTGGTGCTACTTATAAAACTTTTCACTGTATTTTTCCATGTAAAAGTAGATGTGACAATACATTTCTGTTCTATTCTATTCCATATCCCAAGATTGTGCCCCTGGTTCTAGACTCTCCAACCAAGGAAACACCCTCCCTGCAGGTAGTCTGTCTAGATGAGAGTGGTGCTGAAAAACCCTTCATTCCTGAAGGGCTCTTGCCCGAAACGTCGATTTTCCTGCTCTTCACATGCTGCCTGACCTGCAGTGCTTTTCCAGGACCACTCTAACCTTGATTCTGATCTCCAGCATCTGCAGTCCTCACTTTCATCTAGTCTGTCTAGCCCTGTTAGAATTTTATATATTTCAATCCGATCCCCACTCATCCTTCTAAATGAGTGTAAATATAGGCTCAGTTGAATCAATCTCTCTTCATAGAACAGTCTTGCCATAGAACGGGTACAGCAGAGGTTTACTAGGCTGGTACCAGGGATGACAAGAATACCCTTTCTTAGGAAGGAGACCAAAACTGCATGCAATTATTCCAAGTGTGGTCTTACCAAGACCTTTATGACTGCATTAAGATATCTCTACTTCTGAAATAAAGGCTGCTTTGCTATTGGCCTTTCCCTGCCTGCCTGCCTACTTCCATCGAGTGGAGTTCAAGCTTACACAGACCTCTTTGAACATCCACACTTCCCAATATAACACCATTTAAAGAATACTCATCCTTTCTATTTTTCACAAAGTGTATCTAGGTTGTACTGCATCTGCCATGTATTTGCTTAGCCATATAATTTTTATAAATCACCTCAAAGCTTCCTTGCATTCTCCTCACAACTCAATCATGCCCTGTCTCGTATCATCAGAAAAGTTGGAAATGTTGGATTTGGTTCCATCATCCAAGTCCAGTGTACATTGTGAACAGCTGGGGACCAAGAACCACTGCTTGCAGTACCTCACCTGTCACTGTCTACTGCTTGGAAAAATAAGACTCACTTATTTGCATGCTGTTTTCTGAATGTCAACCAATTCTCTATCCATGCCAATATACTGCTCCCTTTTCCATGTGCTTTAACATTGCCCTCTAAACTCTTGAAGGACCTGATTCAAAGCCTTCTGAAATATACAATGTTCAATGGTTCTTCCTTACTTACCCCAGTAGTTACATCCTCAAAACAATCTCCAATAGATTTAAGCTTGATTTGCCTTTCACAACCCCATAGTGGCTTTGTTCAATCCAACTAATATTTTCCAAATGTTCTGTTATCACTAATTTTATAATAGACAACTAGCATTTTCCTCCACATTCGATCTGTATCCCGGTTTTTCTCTCTCTTTTTAAATAGCAAAGTTAATTCTGCCAACCTCTAATTTGTGGGAGCTGCTCCAGAGTCTATAGAATTTTGAGATGACAACCAAGGCATCCAATATTTGCAGGCCACTTCCTTTACTACTTTGGGATGTAGATTTCCAAGTCCCACTGCTTTGACAGCCTCTAGCCCCATTAATTTCCCCAGCACCATTTTCTTATTAATATTTCTTTTCTTCAATTCCACCTTGTCACTAGACCTTTGTTTTCCTGGCATCTTTAGGAAGCTGCTTGTGCCCTCGTTTGTGAAGACAGAACCAAAGTATGTGTTTAATTCTTCTGCCATTCTGTTGTTCCCGATTATAATTTCCCTGGCTTTTAACTTTAAGGGATCTATATTTGTCTTTCCTAATATTTTTCTCTTTACATATTTATAGATGTTTTTATGGTCTATTTCTATGTTCCCTGCAATTCTACTCTCATTCTCCATTTCCCATTTCCCCTTCTTGATCAAAACTGCTTTACCAAAGGCATCATAAATGTCCGAAGTGTGATATTCCCAGACGGCTGCATAATATTTAGCCACCTTTCACCACTCCTCGGATACAAAAGCAGTATGTGTCCATGTGCAATAATACCTGGACAACATCTAGGTTCAGGCCGATATGTAGTGAGTAATATTCGTTCCACACAAGTAACAAGTAATGTCAATCTCCAACAAATGAACATTGTGCTTTGACACTCAAAGGTATTACCATTGTTGAATCCATTTTAAAAAATTACACAATTGGATGCAAGTTTGCTCGCTGAACTGGAATGTTTATTTTCAGACCTTTTGTCACCATACTAGGTAATATCAGTGAGCCTCTGGTGAAGCCTTCTCAAAACTCACAATTTCACAATTCTTAACAAGCAAGCATTCCATTGACTAACAAAAACTTCAGTTGGAAAAACTATCCATCTGTGGCTACTTAAAAGTTAAAACTAGAACTAGACTAAAATAAATGGTTTAAGATTTCCAACGAGTAACTTGATTAGAACCTTTAGAAATCAGGAAGGGAGACCAAAATTGATACCGGGGGACAAATAAAATTAAAACAAACTAGCAAGAAATATAATAACAGATCATAAGTTCCTCCACAATTAAATGAAACAATAGAGTGAAAAATTTGAGCATGGGTCCTTCTAACTACATCATACATGACATGATATTTCGGCTTTGTATTGATGGAAAGAGTGACTACACAAATGAAGCACTAATCATGGCAGGAATTGAATGAACGTAGGATCCCATCCAATGGCCTGCACACTTGGTCTGCCAGTTTAAATTGAATGGAGAAAAGCCTCACCTTGATGATTCAGCACAGTCAATGTAGTCCAGCAAAATCACTCCTACTCTGTCAGCAGCATATTGTGTGATGTCCAGGAAAGGGAAGATGGAGAAAGGATACACAAACGTGAGGTCTCTGCTGAAAGTCCTCCACTTTCCCTCCAACCCTCACTCCAAATTAGTTCCCCATGTGCTGCCTCCTGTCTCAATGGCAAAACTGGTCTCTGCACAAATGCACTGTTACAAATTGGATAGCTGATTACTAGAACCAGCCTTTATTCTGAGTCACATTGAGCTACAGAGTTAAACATTACAAACATACATCTCCCAATAGAATTTCAACAGTTTCAGTAAGTGAGAGGTGACCTCATAGAAGTTTATAAAATAATGAGGGAGTTAATGGCATTCTCTAGGATTAGGATTTTTAAAGGTGAGAGGAGACAAATTTTAAATTTTTTAAAATTGGGGGGGGGGGGTTGCAGGGGAGCTTTTTATTAAAACACAGAGGATGATTCACATGTGGAATGAACTTCTTGAGGAAGTGGTGGACGTGGGTACAAATTACAACATTTAAAAGACATTTGGATAAGGACTACTTTAGGTTGAGATTATGATCAACATGGACCAAAGGAGCTGCTTCCATGCTGTTTGACTCTATGACAATGACACTAAAGTGTCTTTAAGTTATTTTTGATCTAACTGTTCTTTCATGTCATGACACATCTCTATTTTAGATCTAAAGGCTGGAATCTTCTCAGGCCCTGAATGATGCGGGCATTGGAGAGTCAACTGGCAACATTGAATGACAGAAATGAGGTTCTTGAGGAAAGAAATAGTCTGGTTCTGCAACTGAACTTTGAACAGTGAGATGAGATTCTCGCTAGTGAGTGATGAGAGGTCTGTTTGCAATACCATTTGTACTAATCTTGTCTCCCTGACATTGCCTATTCTAACTGAAAATGTGTTGCTGGTTAAAGCACAGCAGGTTAGGCAGCATCCAAGGAACAGGAAATTCGACGTTTCGGGCCAGAGCCATTCTATTCTACCACGTGCCAGATAGAAATTAGACAGCAATGCTTCCCAGCATGGAAGTCAGAGGATCCAGCTCACTACTTGCTCCTCCAGACTGCAGTCCTGAATATCTCAGGGCACACTGCATTGCCAACAACAGCCTATTTCCCCATAGTCATCCACAGATGTTGGCTTCACAAATCTATTGGTCTCTCGGTATATTCAGTTCACATCCCTGACTCACTCATAATACAGTATCTCACTCAGTGCTGCACTTTGGAGCACCTCGGAACCTTTCATTTTAATGCAGACGCCAGGGCACTTTCAGAGCAGAGACAAGCTCTGAACTCATGAATTGGATCAGGATGCATCTCAGGGCTCTTGCTCTTCATTGCTCACTCACATTGCACCTTTTTGGATGCTCACAGTATCTCAGTCTTGCTTTTTTGCATGCTTCCTCTTCAGCCACAGCATAAAGGCTCACAATATTTCTGTCTTGACTTGCTATCTAGTTCAGACACAAAGCCATGCAGCCTGTGAGTGATCAGGGAAGGGGGTAACCATGCTGTTGTATGACACTGTACTTTATCAATGTTACACCTATGCCAGTGCCAGCAGTTTGCAAACATGATGGCATGTATGTCAGTCAATGGTCATATCTTAAGTCTGAGGGGAGTAGTCTTTAGTCTGATTAAAGGAAACAGCCTTTAGTCAGGGTAAAGGCACAGTAAGTCAAGAGAAGGTCCAATATCAGTCTAGGGGCTTGGACTTGGTCAGTCAGGGGTCTGGTGACTGAGGTACTCTCAGCCCTGTACGCCCAATCCAACCAGTCCGTTGGGGAACTGTATGACCATTAGTTAGGACTGCTTCTCCAAGTTGCTAAGGAAGGAGGAAGGGCTATGGTCAGTCCAGAGGTACAGGAGCATAATCAGGGATCGAACAGCAGTAGGAAAGCTGGTGAAAGTCGCATGTAGGGATTGGAGGCAACACACTGGGAAGTAGAGAGGACAATAATTGTGAAGAGAATCAACTCAATATATTAAGGTGAGAGACAATAGAATATTAAAGAGTAATGGCCCCATTCTCGATTTGATACGGTTATGGGGCGTGGCAGGGTAGGGGCGGGGGTGTGCAGTGGAGAACTGTGGATGAGTATGCTGTATGTCTGAGGCTCAGAGGGTAATATGGGGAAACAAACAGTTAAATAAATGGGCTGTGTAGGAATGTGGAGATGATCAATGCTGATGGAGTTGTCAGGGAATGCAAGGAAGTAAGGAATATGAAGATTAGGGCGAGGGGTCTTTTCCCACACTGAGAGGCTGAGCTTGTGAGGCTTGATGCCTGATGCCTGTTGCCTTCTCATCCAAATCACAAATGTACAATGGAAATTAAACTGGATAACATCGCACCCAGAGTAATTGTTTCATTCTCTGAAGAAGGAGCCCTTGAAAGAGCAATAGCATTAAACAGCAACCCATAAAGTATTGTCGAAGGATATCGGTTATCACAAAATTCTGTAGGTGGTCTTTACACATTGACCAATCCCGTGGAGTAAGGATCCTGACCAAGCACTCTTAACCAACTCTTGAAAAAGGCCTGGAATGTCAACTCTCTTGCTGCTTAGATGCTGCCTGACCGGCTGTGCCTTTTCCAGCGCCACACTTTAAAGACTCTGACTCTCCAGCATCTGCAGTCCTTACTATCTCCTAACAATATAAATCCATCCTACTAATGGCTATGAGGCACAGGCAATGTCGTGTGGCTAATTAAAAAGGATTCACCCGAGTTACCAAAGTAGCAATCACCTTCCAAATCTGAACAAGGTGTAAGAGCTGTTCACTTTACACCATGAACCATAAAACACTCACACCATGTGCTTCCAAATAAAACTGTTGGACTATAACCTGATGTTCGGTGAGTTTTAAATTATGTTCAACCCAATCCCACACCAGTACCTCCATATCATCGACATCATCATAACTGCCAGCTCAAAGTGGAGAGGATCTCCAAGAAGAGTATAAATCTGTTGGACTATAACCTGCTGTTGTGAGATTTTTAACTTTGCCAACCCAGTGAAACATGCACCTCCACAACATGGCTAACATTATCCAAATGCAGCACTGCTTTTCCTAGGTACTGTAGGAACGGAATTGGACTGGTGAAGGCTTCATTATTGCTGCCATATATACAATCTGGATTTCAAAACTGGTAAATAGTTGGGCGATTTGAGGTCCCAACATTTGTGGGAAGAGTGAAACAAGCCTTGTTTATTTTCAAATCTTAAGATTTTACCTTACTGTCGCTATCATTGTTAGTAGCTGTCTGTGAAGAAAATTATAAACGACAAATAGGTTTCATGATCTTTTCCCCCCCCAAAGGTGACACAGCAGCGCCAATTTAGAATTGGCAGCACAGCATATATGCACTAAAATATATCAACTTTAATTTAGAACTTACTTCAAATTTAGTTTTAAAAAAAAAGCAATTCAAGGGAAATGTTTAAGAAAATAAGCAATGGCTGCAATCACAACCCACTCACCTTAATTCAAAATAGGTTAAATCAAATTAACTCCTACTTCAATTTTATGATAATTAAATTTTTCTTATGTATAAATTCTCAATCGCAGTACTATTTAAATTCCATAATTTAATTTATTGCATGATTTTGTTTAAAAAACCCCGAAAAAGTAGCTTTGAAAATACACGAGTCTAGATTAGAGTGGTGCTAGAAAAATATAGCAGGTCAGCAGCATCCGAGGAGTAGGATACTGCCTGACCTGCTGTGCTTTTCCAACATCACTGTAATCTAGACTCTAATTTCCAGCATCTGCAGTCCTCACTTTTGCCTTGAAAAAAAAACAGGAGATGATTGTACTAACTGTTGCCCTTGAATCTGCAGGAGACTCATGCAAGATAATTTAGTGTCCACAATATAAGAGTTTCATTTCCATGAATGGACCTAAACTTATTTCTCAAGCTCAATTAATTTTCACAGAAAAAAGTTACATTATAATATAGCTAGTCTTTTGAGCAAAATCTTAGAATTATCCTTCCTATAATTAAACACATTTTTTGGACAGTGTCAGACACACTTCCAAGTTTTGTTTTGCAGACATCATGAAAGAAAATTTTCCTAGGATCGGGTAGATTGAAGCTGGAGGAAACAACAAACTAGAGAGAGCCCAGTTTCACATTTTCAGCCATTTAAACATTTTAAAAAAACAACAGTATTAAATGGTAGTTGTCATTTACCAGAGCTTATAGTTAATAATCCTAAGTGTTCAACAAAGCAGCTAGCATCATTTTGCCTATTTTTTTGAAAACTTTAAATTGATTAAAAGCAACTTGTATATTATATGCCAAAACAAACAATGACAAAAATAACTTCCTTCACATGAGAGGTAGGAGAAGAAGAATTTATCTTTGATTCCCAGCCTTTACTTTCATAAACAGACAAAACTTCAAACAGATATTGACAATGCTTAGCAATCAATTTCCTGGATTTTTACCCCCACAGAGACAGCTGGGCATTATGTATTTGAAATTTTAAATTTTTTTCTTTAAGTTTTACTTTCACTAATTCTGAGAAAATAATTTATTGCATTATGAGGCAAATTTCTAACATCAACAATTTTTATTTTGTACCATAGCACATATTGAGAGAAGAGCTCAATTTGGTTAGCTTTATTAGGTTTTACCCAGAATTGAATGATCTTTCCAGCTATCCATTTATGCGTATGTGATAATAAATCTGCCAGTGGAGACATCAGGAAGGTAATGCATAATCAGAAATGAAACTCAATTTTTGTATTGCTAATTTTCACTGCATCTGAAAATAAGTAGTTCTGTGACTGTTGTAAACTATCTAGTATGATCAGTCAAGTGGTTATACTTCACAAAAGAGTCTAGTAGGTCTGATAGGCTATTTTGTCCGAACATCACAGTGCATCAAAACAGAGCTTACATAAAACCCACATATTGAGATCGGGATTAGTAATTAGGAACAAGAAGCCAATGAGATTCCCCCTCATATCATCATACAATTCCTACAGTATGAAAGCAGGCCATTTAACCCGTCAAGTCCATACTGCTCTCCAAAGAGCATTCTACCCAGACTCACTCCATCCCCCCATCCCTGTAACTATGTATTTCCCAAGGCTAATCCATCTAACATGCACATCCTTGGACTGTGGGAGGAAATACACGCAGATACAGGGAGAATGTGCAAACTCCACACAGCCTGAGATTGGAATTGAACCCAGGTCTCTGGTACTAAGAGGCAGCAGTGCTAACCACTGAGCCACCTTTTAGAATGGGGAGCTGAAAGTGACTGAACAACTATCTGAGTAAAGATAGCTTTTAGATTTTCTGCTCTATTTTCTATCAATTTGCTTAAAGGTTCTTTGATTTAATATTTTTGCCTAAAGCAATAGAGCAACTCACCAAGGTTCCAAACATCTTTATATTGACCTTGAAGGATAAGAGCAGCAGATACAGGAAAATAATCTGCAAGTCTCCCTTTATGCCACATGCTATTCCTAATTTGGAACGATAGCACTGTTCCTTCACAGTCAGTGGATCAAATACAGCTCCTAACAGTACTGTGAATGCCCCACACTCTGAGGACTGCAATGTTCAAGAAGGCAGCTCATCATTACCTTCCCGAAGACAATCAGAGGAACAATAAATGCTTGCCGACCTAGCTATGCCTACATCTGATGAACAAAGTATTTAGAAAAATAGAAAGCAGATTCTGCAGTCCGAAGATCTGAAATTTGCATATTGTCCCCCAAGTTCGACCACAGGCACCTGAACTAGCCAAACAATAGATTGGTTCTCACTCAAGTCTTGAATAAACTAATTTACTTGTTTCTCCAAATTTACTTGAATAATAACTAGAGGACAGCTCAGAAGGATTTTATTCCAATTTGATTTATAGACTGCTTTTTAAAATCCGCAAATCTGTGGCCTATCACATCTTATAATGTGTGGTTTAAAAAAATTAAAATACCCCAAATCAATCAGGAATTTTGTGTGTGTAAGTGTGAACTATGAAATTGCAGAAACATGCTTTTCATTCTTTCACAAGGGTAAACTTCAAACAATTGATAAAATGGCCTATTTTTTATTTCTGTTCCAGGTGTCAGTACTACCTAGGAATTCAAGGTTATCCATACATGCAAACATTCAAAAGATACAGGCACATAATTTGTCTTCCTATTCTTGAAAGACTTGGTCAGCATTAGGCAGATCAACACCATTTTCAGAGAAAACTGAAAATTTTGAATGTTTTTTCTATCGACCCTGTCTCAAAACTACTAATCACTAGCCTTCCTTGTTTCAAACTGATGTGATGCTGGGAGGACAGCCAAAGAACTTTCAAATCACAGCTGCTTCTTCTCAGAGTTTAAGAAATGTATGAATACATCATTCTAACAACATTGATGTTGTGGGCGGCACGGTGGCACAGTGGTTAGCACTGCTGCCTCACAGCGCCTGAAGACCCGGGTTCAATTCCCGACTCAGGCGACTGACTGTGTGGAGTTTGCACGTTCTCCCCGTGTCTGCGTGGGTTTCCTCCGGGTGCTCCGGTTTCCTCCCACAGTCCAAAGATGTGCGGGTCAGGTGAATTGGCCATGCTAAATTGCCCGTAGTGTTAGGTAAGGGGTAATGTAGGGGTATGGGTGGGTTTCGCTTTGGCGGTTCGGTGTGGACTTGTTGGGCCGAAGGGCCTGTTTCCACACTGTAAGTTAAGTCTAATCTAATCTAAAAAAATTTCCACAATTTTAAGCAGGAAGAGATGCAGTTTTAGTAAACCAAAACTTTCTTAAGAGAGCTCTGATTCTACATCTCTGATGTTATCGCCTAACAGACTGTGGGTATGGAGCCTGAGATCAAGTGGAATTGTGGAACAGGGAATGACTATATGCTAAGGGATAATTGGATGGACATTTTATTGGGTGTCTTTGTATGTGTTCATATGGAAGAAGTAATCAGAATTGGAAGTTTGTGGGGTGGGCATATAAATGAAACTCTAACTACAAAATAGATGCCTGAACTCTACCTTGCGAGCTTTTCTCCCTTGGTATTTAATATTGTTTACAGAGGATGGTTCACAGTGTGAGCTATTGTGTTATAGGCTTTATTAACTCACTCACCAGCTCATTATATTTTCTAATACAGGATTGCCGTTCATTCATAATTCTTTACTAACCCATTATTTTCTATAACACAGTTTCACTCATTCATTCATAAAACCGCCAAGGTTCTGTAGTATCCAAATTTAAAAACACCCCTTTCAAACTCATTACTGCATTTCCACACCTTATCAGCCATTGGTGTTTACCTCTGAGTAAGTGCAGCTGACAGAACAATATCATCTCCATCAAGTCTCCATGAAACATAATAATATTAATCAGCCTTTACCAACTGAACCGTACTGGTACTATTATCCTTGGGGGAGTTTTTGCTACTGCTGTTAGGGAGGTTTTAAACTAATATGGCAGAGGGCTGGGAATCAGAAGAGAAGAGTAGTAGACAGTGAGGTGGAAACTAGAGACTGTAAGGAACAGGATCATGAAGTTAGCATTACCAAAGGGAAGACTAGGCAGAGAGTAGATGAACGCAAAAGAACTGGTGGCCTGAAGTGCATATACTTTAATGCAAGGAGTATAGTGGGTAAGGCAAATGAACTTAGGGCTTGGATTGATGCCTGGGTGTATGATGTTATTGCAATCACAGAGACTTGGTTGAAGGAAGGATATGATTGGCAACTAAATGTTCCAGGATAAAGATGCTTCAGACAGGACAGGGAGGGAACTAAAAGGGGTGGACGAGTTGTATTGCTGGTCAGGGATGATATCATGGCTGTGCTAAACGAGGACACTATGGTGGGCTTGAGTGGTGAGGCATTATGGGTAGAGCTGAAAAATAATAAGGGTGCAGTTACATTGTTGGGGCTGTATTACAGGCCTCCCAACAGTGAGCGTGAGGTAGAAGGACAAATAGGTAACAGATTATGGAAAGATGTAGAGGCAACAGGGTGGTGGTGATGAGAGATTTTAATTTTCCCAACATTGACGGGGATACACAGTGTCAGAGGTCTGGATGGGGCAGAATTTGTAAGGAGCATCCAGGAAAGTTTTCTAGAGCAGTCAGTATGTCAATAGTCCGATGAGGGAAGGGGCCATATTGAACCTGGTATTGGAGAATGTACCAGGCCAGGAGTAGAAGTTGCAGTGGAGGATTTCTTTGGGAATACTGACCCACAATTCTGTAAGTTTTAGAATACTTGTAGACAAAGATGAGAGTGGTCCTAAGGGAAGAGTACTAAACTGGACCAAGGCCAATTATATCAAAATTTGGCAGGAGCTGGGAAATGTGGTTTGGGAGCAGATATTGGAAGGCAAGTCCACATTTGATATGTGGAAGGCTTTCAAAGATAGGTTGAAGATAGTGCAGGATAGGCACATCCCTTTGAAACATGGACAGGAAAGCAAGGTTCATGAAGGGCAGCACGGTGGCTCAGTGGTTAGCAATGCTGCCTCACAGCACCAGGGACCCAGGCCCCCCCAGCCTTGGGCAACTGTCTGTGTGGAGTTTGCACATTTTCCCCGTGTTCGCGTGGATTTCCTCCGGGTGCTCAGTTTTCCTCCCACAGTCCAAAGATGTGCAGGTTAGGTGAATTGGCCATGCTAAATTGCCCATAGTGTGAGGTGCATTAGTCAGGGGTAAATATAGGAGAATGGGTCTAGGTGGGTTGCTCTTTGGAGGGTCAGTGTGGACTTGTTGGGCCGAAGGGCCTGTTTCCACACTGTAGGGAATCTAATCAATTAACCGTGGATGACAGGAGAAATCGTGCAACTAGCCAAGAGGAAAAGGGAAGCGTACATAAGGTCTAGGCAGCCAAGAACAGACAGGCTTTGGTGGAATATCTTAAATGAGGAATTAAAAGGGGTCATGAAATAACTTTAGCAAGCAGAATTAAAGAGAATCCCAAGGCATTTTATTCATATATAAGAAGCATGGAGGTAACGACAGAAAGGGTTGGTCCATTAAAGGATAAGGAAGGAAGGTTGTGTGTCGAACCTGAGAAAATCGGTGAGATTCTCAATGATTACGTTGAATCAGTGTTCACTGAGGAGAGGGACATGATGCATGTTGAGATTAGAGACAGAGGTTTGGTCACCCTGGATCATGTTGACATAAGGAGGGAAGATGTGTTGGGTAGGTTAAAGGATTTTAAGGTGGACAAATCCCTAGGACCCGATAGGATCTATACCAAGTTGCTGATGGAGGAGAGAGGGGAAAGAGCTGGGGCCCTGACAGATATCTTTGCAGCATCCTTAAACACAGGTGAAGTGCCGGAGGACTGGAGGATTGCTCAGGTTATCCCCTTGTACAAGAAGGGTAGTAGGGATATTCCAGATAACTACAGACCAGTGAGCCTGATATCAGCGGTGGAAAGTTGCTGGAGAAGATACTGAGGGATAAAATCTATTTATATTTAGAAAAGAATGACTTATCAGTGATAGACAACATGGTTTTGTGTGGCGGAGATCGTGCCTTACTAACTTAATAGAGTTCTTTGAGGAAGTGACCAAGTTGACAGATGAAGGAAGGGCTGTAGATGTCATATACATGGACTTTAGTAAGGTATTTGATAAGGTTCCCCATGGTAAACTAATGGAGTAAGTGAAGTCATATGGTGTGCAGGGTGTTCTAGCTAGGTGGATAAAGAACTGGTTGAGCAACAGGAGACAGAGTAGTAGTTGAAATGGAGAAAGGTGACCAGTGGTGTTCCACAGGGATCAGTGCTGCGGCCAGTGTTGTTTGTGATATACATAAATAATCTGGAAAAGGACATTGCTGGTCTGATCAGTAAGTTTGCAGATTACATGAAGATGGATGAAGCAGCAGAAAGCATAGGGGACTGTCAAAGAATACAGGAGGATATAGATAGACTGGAGAGTGGGCAGAGAAGTGGCTGATGGAGTTCAATCCAGGAAAATATGAGGTGATGCATTTTGGGAAGTCTAATTCTAGAGCAGACTATACTGTAAATGGAACAGCCTTGGGAAAAGTTGATGTGCAGAGAGATCTGGGAGTTCAAGTCCATTGTACCCTGAAGGTGACTGCACAGGTGGATAGAGTGGTCAGGTAGTTATATGGTATGCTTGCCTCCATCGGACAGGGTATTGAGTATAAGAGCTGACAGGTCATGTTAAAATTGTACAAGACTTTGGTTCGGTCGCATTTAGAATGCTGTTTACGGTTCTGGTCATCACATTACCAAAAGGATGTGGACGCTTTGGAGAGGGTGCAGAGAAGGTTTACGAGGATGTTGCCTGGTAGGGAAGGTACTCACTATGAAGAGACGTTGAGTAGGTTAGGATTGTTTTCATTCGGTAAAAGGAGATTGGGGGGTATCTGATTGAGGTCTACAAAATCATGAAGGATATGGACAGGTTGAATAGAGATAAGCTTTTTCCTTCGGGGGAGGGATTCAATAACGAGAGGTCACGCATTCAAGACGAGAGGTGAAAAGTTTAAGAGGGATACACATGGGGGCACAGTAGATTCATTTAAGGTGCGTCTGGACAGATGCATGAGTAGGTGGGAGCAGAGGGATGCAGATGCTTAGGAATTGGGTGATAGGTTTAGACAATGGATTTGGATCGGCTCAGGCTGGGAGGGCCGAAGGACCTCTTCCTGGGCAGTAAATTTTTATTGTTCTTTGTTCTTAACTATCTCCTGGACCTGAATAGATGAAGCACCTGTTAAATACCTTTTAACTGGCCATTATCCCCTTAAGCATTTCCATTAAATTGCGTGAATGAATGAATGAATGAAACTTATACTGGCAAATAGTAAACAAATCTCACAATCCAGCTGCAGTAATCAGTTTAATATCCTTTATTCTTTTATTAAGTATAGGTACAATATTTAACTTAACTTATTTAGAGCATACAGGCCGAGTATGTTTACCAATATTTATTAACTTAGAAGGACAAAATGACCAACACCTCCTAATTATGCAAGCAGGCTGGACAGATGTGCCATCAGAAGTAGCCACCAGCACTTAGCACATGTTTTAACCCATCTCCTGTCTTCCAGGACAGAAGCCCGTCAAACCTTTGTGTACTACAGATAAATAATCTAACACCAATGTAATGGAACTTTAATATATGTAGGAACTGTGTATAAAGAGGCTCTTGTAAGAACTGTATTTTGGGATTCTATTACTACCTCGGACTTGTGCTGTGATTGCTGAATAAAAGAGGCTACTTTCAGAACTCACTGATTCCAGTTGTTATTTGAACACAATCCCACACTGTCTGTAAGTAAAGGTTTGAAAAACTAAACATTATTCTAACTAAAGAGAGATTTGAAAAGAGCTTTAGAAAGATCGCTTGAATCTAAAATTTATCATTGATTATCAAACTCATTTCCTGAAAGCAAACCATTAAACTGTGGAAGAATAAGGTAACCTGTAGACCCAGGTAGTTTCTTTACTGAAGAAGAAACGAGTAGTAGCTTGGCACGTTTGCTATACACGATAAGTGACGACATTTTTTGCAGAATTGGAGCCTCATGTTTGGCATGGATAAAGTTTTGGACAAATTGAGCTTTAGTAAGTAAAATTTATCAAAAAGATGATATGATAATTGTTTGGGATACGGTTAGATTTCCACAAATTCAGAAAGGAGTGAACAAAATGGAAAATACAGAGTATGGACAATAGGTGGATCTATAAAGGGAAACAGACAGTGTAAGCTTTCCGGCAATCACATAATGTGTATTAACCATTCAAGATGTAAATATGTAATGATGAGATTAGATGATGTGTACCATAGTCAACTTGGAATGTGAATTATGAGAATACTATTCAGTGGAGATAGGGGTGAGTAAATGTGTAACCTGTGACTAGAAGCTTGTTATCTGTAAAAACAACATAATACTTATGTTCTTGCAATAAACTCTGAGTGTACATTTTCTTGATGTGTATATATGTGCACAGACAAATAAACATTAAAACTAAGAAACTAGAATCTCCTTTGGCCTAAAAGAAAACAAGGGTTAAATTCACCAATTAAGTGAAGATAGTTTCATAGAATTGTACATAATATAATTCAGTAGACTATATGCAAGACTGGAGAAAATTCATCTAGAAATTCCCCAAGTGGCATTTATTTTATTAGACTGTGCCAAAGTGTCATAATTAGACAAATTTCGAGCATTGATGAGATCTAAAATGAGTGCACATGGGGAGGATAAAATGTCAGAAGCACTTAAATTCCTTTGAAAGAATTCCTTTCCAGCAATATCCATGGCACAAATAGGGAACTTGGCCATAAGACAGTAAATGGAGGAAAAAATATTAGTGAGCTGACAAAAAGATCTAGATATGGATTGCAGGCAAAAGTGAAAAAAACAAGAATCTTGACTCAGACAAATGAAGATCGAAGGGCTTTTGACAATTTTGAGAAGCAAAGAGAATTTCAGACTTACAATAAAATGCTGAAGCACGGAAGTACCCAGGATATGGTCAATCAAGATTTTAGGTGCAATTTGAAGGAGCATTATGCCTCAAACTTACCCAAATGGTAGAATAGACAATTTGAAATGAAACAAAATGGAAGATTTGGATGAAGAAGATAGGGATCACAGAGGGAGCATTATATTGGTCACAAGGACTTTCTAACTTAGTGATCAATGCATTGGGAGCAGAATATTTCAACTGTGCAGTATTAAACATTATGTCAACAGTGTGTAGACTTACTGGCTGAAATGCTTGCAACACTCTTGAGTAGTACAGAACAGAACAAAGTTAAGGCATCTGAGAGTTTCACCTTTTTCAGATTTCAGAATGATAGACTAACATCTTTAAAAAGAGTAGTCATTGCTTGCAACAATAGCTGAATAAAAATGTTTTATTAGCACAGATGGCCCAGTGAATTACAATCATTATTAAATAGACTGAGTAAAATCACACATGACACTGGAAATGGAAATTGACAAAGCGACGGCAAAAACTGTAAATTTCCAATTTACACAATTAGGACAGTTATTGTATTCCATTAATGGAACATAACCCTCCACGAAATAAAGAGTGGTTATTGATGTCAGTGGAGAAATTTAGAAGACAAAATGTTAATTGTGTTAAGACTACATAGGCAATTTTTTCTGTCTGTCCTCAAGATGTTTAGCAGTTTCAGTTAGTCATACAGGAATGAAAACTATAATATATTTATAAAAGACATTGTAATAGATGGGATATTTGTAACAAATACTGATGGATGCTGTTATGGCCAATTGCAAGTCCACCTTGAGCAAGGGATTTCAATGCATGGATGAAAGAAAACAATTCATTTTATGTACCATTGAATTGGCAACCAGATTTAAATCAGTTGACAATAATACATAATTAACATAAGAAAATAATTGTGGATAAGGACTGCAAAAGTAGATGGGGAGCAAATTTGGAACATTAGCAGAATTTCTCACTTGTAATGCAGTTCAGGATGTGAAGAAATTTGCCAAGGATAAATTTAGAGACATATGTGCAAAAATGAACATAATAGTTAAGAATATGGGGCAGAATGTCCTTTCAGCATGCAGTGTGAAAGTAACTGCACAGAAATGGACAAATGGTTCACAAATTTTGGCATATCTGCCAAACAGTAAATTCTTGCCTGCAGTAACATGGGCATTCACGCTATGAATTCACTGCAGATGGTTGGAGGCTATAGTCTGTATCAGTTAGATTTTGTTAGAAATGCTAAAGTTCCATTAGTAATCAGAGATCAACCCCCACTCTCCAGCTTGGGAATGGAGCACAATTCGCTTTCCTTTTTCAGACTATTTGAATGTATTGCATGCAGGCAGAAAAGCTCTCATTGTAGTGTAGGACAGAAAGAATTTAGCAAGCCTTAAGACATCGTGCAAGGTAATTGGAAACCAGTTTCAATTTCAATCAGGGAGACATGATTTATTATAAAGGGAGATGTTTAAAGACTTCTAGTCCCAGGAAAGATGGTAAAGATTGAACTAAGTGTAGAACATGGGAATCAGCATGGAGTACAAACTTGCAGAATGTAATGGTTACAAAAACAGTGTCTGGGAACCAAGTAACTCTCATGACCGCATTGTACACAACTATGAGGATCAGACTGTCGTAACTGACAGATTTTTGGATGAGGGACAGATACGTTCTGATCTTCCGAATAAAGCCATTGGTCCCAAAGGACAACTACCAGAATTGAGTGTGAAAGTCAAACATTTACCACAACAGGCTAATCATAACTTTAATAGGTACAGTAGGGAAAGCCATTAGTAAATTTAATAAATGGTTACATGTGCAGGATTAAGGGCTGGAGGCCTGGCCCATGGATTTGGAACATGAAGAGAAAACATCAAAGGCAATGAAACAGAGCATAAGCTCGGACAGTGATTCTAGGTGCAAATGTGTCCCTAGGAAAAAGAGATTTCACAGTGTTGAGAGAAATCCTATTCATCGGAGGGAAGCAATAATCCAGAAAGTGTTAGAAGGCAAGATGGAGAGTATAGCTTTAAAAGTTCAAGGAATATTATACAGCGCCCAGGCAAGTCACCAAGGGCAGAAGCCCATGTGATTAAGAAATCTTAGTGGTTAAAAACGAATTAGGAGACAAATTAATCAAAGTTGCCAAATTTCAAAAGTTGCAAAGCTGGAGCAAATTTGCACAGAGTTGCCAGATCGGTAACACTGAGCCCTATCTCATTAAATAGACACACATGGAAAATGTGTCTTCTGTTAGGACTGAAAATTAAAGGCAGGCTAATAGCATTTTGGGATTTGAAGAAAAATTGGGGAACCAAGACATAAAAGAGTAGGTTTATCTACAATAGGAAAAGCAATGTTTAAGTTTTCTTGGCTTTGTTACCAACAATACATAGGAATGTAGATAAATGGATATTAATGCTGCATTGTTTTAGGGAAATCAACTCAAAAGGGAAGTGTTTCTTTTGAAAGAGGCAGCAAACAGAGAAAGGACTATATGTATGTGGTTTAAATGATGTCTCTAGAATTTAGTATTTCTCAGGTCCACCTGATTAAAGTCGAGTTGTCTCAAGTTGAAAGCTGATCCTGCAATGTTTCACTGGTAGCATGAGGAACCTTTCAGATATCTTTAGGAAACTTTTCGATGGAGTTTGTAAACTGTTATACATGGGCTTGGAGCAGAATTGAAACTGAAAGCCAGGCTTTATGTACATTGGATTGGAAATCAAGCAGAATGCATCAAAAATCTTATTTAGGAAACATTAGTCCCACTGCAGTTGGTCAAACACAGGCTGCATCAAAAGATGCATGGGTTTCCAGACCTGAAATGGAGAAATTGCAACGTCTAATTGAACAGCTGAATTGGTTGTGTATCCAAATATAGCCACATGCAATTGCGAGATCTTAAAGAATTGAGAATAGCTATAAAAGATCCCAAAGTGCAAGATATCATTCTGAAGAAGGAAACATGTGAAAATAACTAAGAAGGAAGCATTGTGTTTTTGAAATTTACATCATTGGGAGAAGCCAAGAAAATGAAACTTACTGTTTTCAGTGATGCTTCTCATAGGAGACAGTGAGGACTCTCCTGCTCCTCAGATGTTGCCTGAACTGTTATGCTTTTTTCAGCAGCATACTCTATCTACTGTGATGCTTCTTATGTAAATCCGAGTCATGGGCTCTCAAATGCAGCTGGCTTTATCATTTTTCTTTCAGGAGACGGAGATAGATGCTGTCTTCTGACTTCAGAAGCTAAAAAGCGAACAGTACTATGAAGTACCTTCACGACAGAAACACTCACACTTGTTGAGGTGGATAAGGTGTTCTTTTTATTATTGAAATTATTGAAAGGAATTCAAAAGAGAGATTCAGCAGTGAATGCGACATCAATAATAACTAATAGAAATCTAATTAGTACCATGGAGTCAAAGAGATGTACAGCATGGGAACAGATCCTTCGGTCCATCCCGTCCATGCTGAGCAGATATCCCAACACAATCTAGTCCCACCGGCCAGCACGCAGCCCATATCTCTCCAAACCCTTCCTATTCATATACCTATCCAAATGCCTCTTAAATGTTGCAATTGTATCAGCCTTCACCACTTCCTCTGGCAGCTCATTCTATATATGTACCACCCTCTGCGTGTAAAAGGTCTCTTTTATATATTTCCCCTCTCACCCTAAACCTATGCCCTCTAGTTCTGGACTCCCCCACCCCAGGGAAAAGGCTTAATCTACTTATCCTATCCATGCCCCTCATAATTTTGTAAACCTCCAGAAGGTCACACCTCAGCCTCCAACATTCAAGGGAAAACAGCCCCAGCCTGTTCAGCCTCTCCCCATAGCTCAAATCCTCCAACCCTGGCAACATTCTTGTAAATTTTTTCTGAACCCTTTCAAGTTTCACAACATCTTTCTGATAGGAAGGAGACCAGAATTGCACACAATATTCCAACAGTGGCCTAACCGATGTCCTGTACAGCCGCAACATGATGCCTCAACTCCTGTACTCAACACTCTGACCAATAAAAGAAAGCATATCAAATGCCTTCTTCATTATCCTATCTACCTGTGACTCCACTTTCAAGGAGCTATGAACCTGCACTCCAAGGGTCTTTTTGTTCAGCAACACTCTCTAGGACGTTAACAGTAAGTGTATAAATCCTGCTTTCCCAAAATGCAGCACCTCGCATTTATCTGAATTAAACTTCATCTGCCACTTCTCAACCCATTGGCCCATCTGATCAAGATCCTGTTGTAATCTGAGGTAACCTTCTTCGTTGTCCACTATACCTCCAATTTTGGTGACATCTGCAAACTTGCTAACTGTACCTCTTATGCTCGCAGTAAATGAATGGAGGATGACAGAATCAGGCAATATTAGCAAGTTTTAAATAGACAGTCTTTATGCTGGTGTGGATACATCGGTGGGAAATTTAATTTGGAGTTTAAATGACTCCAAGATTGCAGTTTAAATGAGTCCAAGATTGCAATTTGGTTCATTCCCACAATGTTGTCAGGAAGTGGGAAGGAGTCAGTGGTGGTGACTGAAGACAATGGTTTGTGAATAATATTTGCCTTAACATTTGTTAATTCATTTAATTTACCTTCCAATTATTTTACTCATTACAGTTAACAATTTCTTTCATGTTACCTGAAAATTCAAAGCCATAATAAAACCAAAACATTTCTGATTATCGATCAAGGCAAGCAATAAAGGACAACAGAGCACAAATGCATACTTTAGATCAAGATTATAATAAGTCTCAAATTCAGCAAATTTAGATTGAGTACGGGAGAATGTCTATAATCCATGGAACTCTACTTTGAAGTAGAGAGGAGCAAAAGAAGAGGGAGAAAGCAGGAAAAGTAATGCTAAGATCAAAATAATGAAAGGAGAATAAATCTTGGTCAGAAAGGTAATGCATCATGAGAAATTTAAGAACAAATTGCTTTTAGTTGCAAACAAGTGCTGTTGGTTATTAATTAACTATTTACAGTTCTTCCAATGGAAACCAATAAAGATAAAAAGAAATGCAGTGTGTCAATTGCTGTTTCGACAGACCTGCTCCATTTAATAATACTACAGTTACAAAATAGATATTTTCCACAGTATAATTGATGAAAATATTAGCAGATAACAAATTTCCTTTGCAAATGACAGACTTCAAGGTTAAAAGTCAAAATTGAAGAATGAAAAGGTAATGAGTCTCTGTACTGCAATTGCAGCCATGGACTAACTGGCATAGGGCTGAATGCAACTGAAAATGAAAAGCATTACTCAAAGAGTCGCATAGGAAGAAAGGATTTTGTTGCATGATTTCAGGAAAAGTGAGAACTGTTACGTTCAGCTGGGTCCTGTTTAACCAAGATTCAGATCAATGTTCTGGAAACCTGTGTAGAGACAAAGAAAAACCTGCAAATGCTGGAATCTAAGGTAGACAAGCAGGAGGCTGGGAGAAATCAGCATGCCAGGATTACACTGGAAATGTCCCAGCTCCTCTCCTCCGTTCCATTCCTATCAGAGTCATCCCTCCAATCGATCAACTAGGTCATATCCTCTACCTGTCTCCACCCTGCAACCCTCCCCAACCCCCTTTATCTGCAGCTCCCCTTACACCCATCCCAAGTCCTGAAGAAGGGTTATACCAGAAATGTTATACCAGAAATGTCAACTTCTCCACCTCCTGATGCTGTCTGGAAACCTGTATAGACCAGTCTGTGGATAGATCTTTAAATGCCAGTTGGACAGAGGGATTTGGTTATGCAAGCTTTAATAGAAATCTAAAGAGAAAAGTTGATTTTAAAAATTGGTTCATGAGACGTGTGTTGCTGACAAGGCCAGCAATTTGTTACCCAAACTGTTTACAATGCATCATCCTGAAACCCAGCAATGCCTGTAGACAACTAAATGACAGTCTTGACAATTTCAGAGAGCACCTCAGGTCAACATTTTTGTGGTTCTGGAGTTGTATGTTGGCTCAACCAGACAAGCATATCAGATATCCTTCTTTAAAAGGGCATTAGTGAAGCAGACAAAGGTTTATGATAACCCAGTGTCCACGGTCATCAGTAGAGACTACTTGGTAAAGCTACTACTATTGTGGGATTTCATTGTGCATGACTGGAACATTCTTCGTAGCACCTGATTTATCCGTCCAGTTTCCAATGCAAATTGAATAAGTAACACCAGGTAGTAAAGATGTAAATGAACAGAGATTTTAACACTCATGGTGCAAAAGCAAATAAGGTACATACAAAGAGTAATTTTCCAAACATTCTTAATAAGATAGATGAACCATTGTTTCAGAGAATTAAATTGCATTGATTTAATCATTACTGAGATGTGGTAACATGAAGACCAAATTTGGAAAATAAATATTCCAGAGTTACGATATTTCAAAAAGTGAATGTGGCCATCTTTGATTAAGAAGTATTACAATAATAATCAAGATGGTGTAATTTCTTCAAACGACTGTGGAATCTAATTGTTTTTAAGAATACTTGAAAAGAACAAATGCTGGCAAATTGGACCAGATCAATTTTACATATCTAATCGGTTCTGAATGAGTTGGACCAAAGGGTCTGTTTTGTGCCGTATAACTATGGCTGTATAACAGTTTGCAGTAACTGCAAAAGATCAAGAAATTTCCTTGGATAGTAAGATTGGTGGGTGTGACCTGACAATCCTTTATCTGGGAGTAGTTCCAGCTAGGAGGAAGTGTGGTCAGACAGGAAGCAGAGCATCAGTCACAATGCAGAGCTACCAGAGGGTGAAGGCAGTCTCCACACAGACGAAGTGATCAAAGAGCAACATATTGTGAAAACGTGGACCAATATGAATGCTTATGATTGCATTTTCATTCAAAGTGAAATTTACATTTACATTTGAAGCATCTTTTGCCTGCAAATCCACGTGCAATTTGTATTGGCTCCATATTAAAGTAAACAAAGAATGGAATTTTGTTGGCAACTTCTTCATTTGAGGGTCACTGTGGGTATTTTGGTTTATGGCTTCCCCATTGGTATTGTATCAACAAACATATGAAAAAGAAGGGAGGAATAGCTTTGATAATCAAGGATGACAAAGAATTGAGTAAGAAAGGATTTCAGCTTGAAAGATCAAGAAATGCAAAATCAGTATGGATGCAGACTCAAAATAAAAACTTGGAGAAGTTATAGAATTGGATAGAACATTACTCAAGAAATAATTGGAACTTATAATAAAGCCATAATTATGAGGGGTCGAGATGAAGAAATTGGTAAAGATAGCCTGCAAATGAATTTGAAGGAACCTTTTGACAATTTCGTAGAACTATAGGAATCAAGTTATTTAGATCAATGTTGTGAGATGAGGCAAGTTTGATTAGTAATTTCATAGTAACAGCTACTCTGATCTCAGTGACTCAGCAAGGTTCTGTCAACAGCATCTTGCAGTCCTGTGACCTCAACTATTTGATAGAGTGGAACAAGGGCAGAAGATGCTTGGGAACAACTGCAAGCTCCACTCTTAAGTTTTTGGATGTAGGTTTGCTTGCTGAATTGAAAGGTTCATTTCTAGATATTTCATTACCTTACTAGGTAACATCTTCAGTGGACCTCAGGCGAAGCAATGCTGAAAAGTCCTGCTTTCTATTTATATGTTTGGGTTGGTGATGTCATTTCCTGTGGTGATGTTATTTCCTGTGAAGTCACTTCCTGTTCCTTTTTTCTCAGGAAGGTAGGTAACGAAACGTCTGGAAATGAACCTTCCAGCTCAATGAGCAAACCTACATCCAAAACCTCAATCCAAGCTACAAATCTTCTCAAGACTCCCCTCTAAGTCACACACCATCCTGACCTGGAATTATATTGCCATTCCATTACAACCGATGGATTAAAATCGTAGTGCTCTCTTCTGAACAGAACTGTGTGTATACTTCTCTTATAGGGATGGCTGCAGTTCAGAAGGCAGCCCAAGAACATCTCTTGTAGAGGGCAATTAGGGATAGGCAATAAAATGCTGCGCTAGCTAGTGACACCACACATTGTATAAATAAATTTTTAAAAAGTCATAACATAAATGAATTCCTCCATTTGATGGTGGAATACTCCAGTTTCAAACAAGAACCTCAAACAAAGACAGTAAGGTAGGCTTGAGCGGATACCGATGGATGCTATACTTGTTTAGAAAACAACTAAACGTTAAGGCAGAAAATTAACAATGGGAAGTATATATGGGCACTATTCAAACTGTTCAACAAAAGTATGTTCAATTAAAGAACAAAACTCTTGAGAATGATCTGTTCATGGCTTACCAAGGAAATTAAAAACATTAATTAATGAAAATAAATGGATAACAATATTGGAAATCATAGTAAGTATTAAGATTGGAAGTGTTTGGAAGCCAGCAAGTCTACCAAAAAAAAAATGATTAGCAGAGAAGAAAATGGAAGTAAACCAGCCTGAAATATAAAAGACAAAGACAGATTGGAAGTGCTTTCACAAGCATATAATAAGTACCATAGCTAAGGTAAACATTCATCCATGACAGGCAGAGTAGCACAAAATTACAGAAAATGAGCAAACAGCAAGATGTTGAACAAATTTACATAAAACAAAAGAACTGTGGATGCTGGAAATCTGAAACAAGCATAAACAGAAATTGTTGGAGAAATTCAATTCCTCCAGAATTACATATCTAGCTCTGAAGAACAGTAACAGGACTCGAAATGTTGACTCTGCTCTCTCCCCGATGAACAAACATGTCTGTGTTCACAGTACAAAACACATTATATTCTAGATATAGAGGATAAGCAAGGAACTAATAAAAGAGTGAGGAACTGAAAAGAATTCATATCAGAGGAAACAAAATTAGACAATATTAAGGGACTAAAAGCTGATAAAATCCCCAGGACTTGATGGCCTATCCTAGGGTACTAAAATAGATTGTTGCAGAGATAGTGGATCATAGTTATGAATTTACAAAATTCTCCAGATTTTGAATGGTTGCAGCAGTTTGAAAAGGTTGGCAAATGTAAACCTCTTATTCATGAATGGTGGGAGAGAGAGAGAGAAAAAAGGGAAATTCTTTTTAGCAAATTAGATTTTCTTGAGAACTCAGCTAGTAGGAAAGATAAAGATGAACTGGGAAACGGAGAGTACTTGGATTTCCAAAATTCAAGAAAATATGACCAGATTAATACTAAATAATGACTTGGTAGGGAGCAACACTTTTGCAATTATTTCATGGTATGTCGACATTGCTGGCAAGTCAACACTTTTGTTGCTCATTCCCAACTGCCCTTAAAAGGCAACTGTGAGCTTCATACTTGAACCACAGCAGTTTGTTGGTAAAAACTTTGACTGTGAAGGAATAGCAATATTGTTCCAGGTCAGCGCTGGATATGACTGGAGTGAAATTTACAGGTTGTGGTGTTCCACAAGACTGTTGCTCTTGTCTTCTAGGTTGGAGAATCATAAGTTTGGAAAGTGACGCCAAAGGGAACTTGGCAAGTTTCTGTCATAAATCATGTATGTGGCACTCCCTGTAGCCACTGTTCATCACTGGAAGAAGTGAAAGGTTAAGTTGGCAGATGGTGCTTAAGCAGTCTGCTTTGTTGTAGCTGGTGTCAAGCTTCTTGAATGTTGTTGAAGTTGCACTCAGCCAGGTAAATGGGCGGCATGGTGGCTCAGTGGTTAGCACTGTTGCCTCACAGCACCAGGGACCCGGGTTCAATTCCAGCCTCAGGTGACTGTCTGTGTGGAGTTTGCACATTCTCCATGTCTGCGTGGATTTCTTCCATGTTCAAAGACGTGCGGGTCAGGTGAATTGGCCATGCTGTTAGGTGTATTAGTCAGACAGAAATAAGTCTGGGTGGGTTACTCTTCGGAGGGTCAGTGTGGACTGGTTGGGCTGAAGGGCCTGTTTCCACACGGTAGGGAATCTAATCTAATCAAATTCTTGACTTGAGCCTTCTGGACAAACTTCGTGCGAATCCAGAAGTGAGGTACTTGATGAAGAATTCCCAGCTTCTGAACTATTCTTGTAGCCATCACACTTATACAGTTGGCCCAGTTGAGTTTTTAAGAGAGTGGTAACCCTTAAGGTATCGACAGTGCATCTTTCAACAATAGTAATACAATTGAATATAATGTTGAAATGATTAGATCCTCACCTGCCGGAGATAATCATTGCAGGCACTTGTGTATTTAGAATGATACTTGCCACTTAAATTTGAATGTTGTTTACATCATGCTGCATATTGACATGGATTGCTTCAATATTTGAGTCATAAATGGCAGTGATCACAATGCAATCCACAGCGAACACTCCCTCGTGGTGGGAGAAAAGGTCTTGTTGAAGCAGCCAAAAATTATTGATCCAAGGACCCATCCATGGGGAATGCATGTAGTGATGTTCTGAGACTGTGATGATTGGACTCCCAACAACCGCAATGACCTTTGTTATGCATGACTCCAATGAGTGGCCCCCAGACCTGCCCCCAGACCACCAATTCTCATTGACGCTAGTTTTACTCAGCCTTGTCACACCAACTCAGTCAAATTACGCCTTGGTACCAAGGGCAGTTGCCCTCACTTCATTTTGATTTCAGCCCTGACAGAATTAAACCAAGTATCAGCAAGTAAGTTATCACTGTGCAAATGGTCATACTGTTGATAACATTCTCCATCACTTTGCTGCTGTTCAAGAGTTAATTGATTGGTGGCAAATGACTGGTTTGATTTTTCCTGCATTGTGCATAGGTCATACATGGGCAATTTGCCACATTGTCGGGTCAATGGTGCTGTCACTGTACTGCAACAGTTTGGCTGGAGGCATGACAATCCTGAGCATAAAGCTTCAGTACTGTTATTGCCACAATGTTGTCAGGATCCAGTACCTGCCAATACCCAATGCCTTCAACCACTTGCTGATGTCACAGTGTAAATTAATCAAATTGGCCGTTTAACTTTTCTGATGCTGGAGAGCTTGGGGAGGAGCTACAGGTGGTTATCCACTCAGTCATCTGGGTGAAAACAGTTGCAAGTGCTTCAGCCTTGTTTTTTGCATTAAAGTCCTGTTTCACCGATCATTAAGGATGTGGATATTCAAGGAGCCTCCTCTTCTGATTAGTTGTTTAATTGTCCACCACCATCCATGAGTGGACTGCAGAACCTGATCTGATGTGTTAATTTCAGGATTGCTTAGCTCTATCACATGTTGCTTCTGGTAAGTGGGAGGTAGTTTCACTAAGTTAAGTGCTCATTTGCATTGATCTCTTGGCTTGATGGAATGGTAGAGCTAGGGTTATGCAGTGCTATGAGGTTTCAGATTGTAATTGATACAACTCCACTATTGCTGATGGCCCACAGTGCCAAAAATACCCAGATTTAAGTTGTTAAATCTCTTCTGAATGTATCCCATCCAGCACAATACAATGGAGAGCATCCTGAATGTGAAAATAGGATTTTCTTTCCACATGGACTATGCATTTGTCACTCCTAGCATCATGAACATATTCAGCCAGGACAGGTAGGTTAACAAGGACAAAACAAAAGATAGAATTAGCAGAAAGCTCTTCAAACCTGCTCCAATTTAGGAGGGCTTTCGCTTTCATTCTTTCCCTCACCTTTGCAGCAGTCCCAGTCTAGATGTGTTAGCAACCAGAGTTCAAAGATTTAAAGTAGCACAGAAAATTGAAAAGATAAAGGAGAAGGGAGAAGAAGAATTTTGTTTGCCACATAGGGGGGTTATTATAATCTTGAATACATGTCCTTAGAAGATGAATGACTTTAGATTCCATGGAAAACATGAAAAGTTAATTGGACATAAACTTGAAGACTATCTTGCTAGATTATGGGGAGCAAACTATAGTTTGTACTTAAATCGGATAACCCTTTCAAAGAGCTGGCCAATGGCTGATGCTTGGTAGGATTCTATGAAAAGTTTTAATAATTGCTCATCGATGGATCTATTTTAAAAATCAAAATTCTGCACTTATGAAAAAATGTGAAAAGAGAACCAGTTACAATGATGATTAGTGGAGTTGAAAATAGGGTGAGTAATCAAAAATAACTAACAAAAGAGATTAATACTTAATTATTAAATTGCAAGCTTTGTTGGTTTAGCTCATTTTAAAAAGTGAAAAATCACTCAGCATCTTTTGACACTGAGACAAATATTTATTTTTGCAGATGTAATGCCTCTTTATAACAAAGAGAGTATGTTAGATAAACTGAGGCCAAATGCCTTCTATATATTCCCCCAGCAGTCTTTGTAGGGCACAACACTTCATATCAAGGGAATCATGCATTGTGCAGCTCATAATGTTTTTAATTTTTATTCATACTCATCATTAGATGAGTTTCACATGAAGAGCGAGAAAAGTGGACACTTGGAAAGGGTGGATGCTGGGAAATTGTTTCCGTTAGCCGAGGAGACTAGGACACATGGACACAGCCTTAGAGTTAGAGGGGGTAAATTCAGAACAGAAATGCGGAGACATTTCTTCAGCCAGAGAGTGGTGGGCCTGTGGAATTCATTGCCGCAGAGTGCAGTGGAGGCCGGGACGCTAAATGTCTTCAAGGTAGAGATTGATAAATTCTTGATGTCACAAGGAATTAAGGGCTGGTAAGTGGAGTTGAAATGCCCAGCCATGATTGAATGGCAGAGTGGACTCGATGGGCCGAATGGCCTTACTTCCACTCCTATGTCTTATGGTCTTATGGTCTTTAAAGCACCAAGTCCTAAAAGGACTTAAATATGGATCCTTTTAAACTTTAAGTTCGTGTCAATACAGTCACCACCCACTTAAAACTTCAAAATGAGGAAACTGGCTGGTCCAATAGTATGGCACAAAGGTCCTTTCATCATTTGATCCAAGATTTGATTTCAGTCTAGATTAATAGAGTGAAAGTTTCATTGCTCTACCCAGTAAGAGTTAAGTGACAGTTAACTAGTTTCAACTCAAGCTCGAGATTACATCACACAATACATTTATAAAACAAACGTTCCCAGAACACACACTGGAGAACCATCCTGAAATTCATAGCAAATTGCATTTTTTTGCAAAAGAAATTGTTGCTCCAAGATTGGTATTAAGACAAAGGTAATGCCGAGACTGAATATCAGTCATTGTGTTTCATTCTATCCAATTTTATTCTCCTTTCATATGTCACCATTGGCCTCTCCTTTTGTGTATCATTGTTTTTATCTTCACAGACATAAATCAATTGGGAACATTGTGTGTGTGTTAAAAGGTACTTTAATAATGCAAGTTGGCACTGAAAGATTAAATTGTTGCACGATTTGTCCAGTCCCAATAGTTCTCATATTGATATTGTATTCTTACTGGTTTTTGTATTGCTACCAGATTATCACGACACAATGTGAGGTTCTAAAATGAATAAACATTGCTCTTTTCCCAAATACAGCTGCCAATATACTTAAATCTAGTGAGTTATTTAATTGTTCAGTTTTGACCCATATTAAAAAAAAGCTGTGTCTAGCAACTGCTAATTGTGTTCCATGTTACCACTGAGAGACCAATGTTTAATCTGGCTGTCAAGATGTTGGCCTATTGACAAAACCTAATAAATTACTCACAGTGGTGGAAGCTTCCTTCAAATGATGCATTGTTAATAAATTGTGACCCGATGACATTGGCCTCAAAATTATCATTGAATTGAATTGATAATTTTTTTGGCTTTTGTCATGCAAATACTGTTTGCATCTTCAGTGATTCTGATATTCATTAATTCCCAACACTTTCCCAGCACTGTTAATATACAACAGGTGCAGGGTAGTAAAATCCTCAGTATCCTGGCAGTGTCCCATGGAACAGATTTGAAACCACCAGTTGTTTGAACCAGATAACATACCAAACTGTGTGTGTGTGTGTGTGTATGTATATATATGTTTATATAAATATATATAAAGACCCAATGATTTGAAAATAAATATACCCAAATATTCTACAATTGAAACAAAAAATTCCGGAAAGAAAAAAATTATTTTTAACTATACTAATCAAATATTACAGATGAAAATAATTCTTCATAAGAGTATAGAATAGCTAGATGGTATTTAAACTTTAAAGAGTATTTATTTGATACATATGTTGTATGATGCAGATAGACTCAGTCATTACAAATTTATGAACTGGGAGCAGAAGTAGACTATTTGGTATCAAATTTCTTATTCCCATCTACGTCAATAATCCTTGATTCCCCAGCCTCTCAAGAATCTATCCACATTTGTCTTAAAAATATTCAATGACCCTTTTCCCGCCACATTTTGAGGTAACGTTCTCTCAGTCATACTTAAATATATAGCATTCTATGCAAGTTTTGTTGCATCCCACCCAATTTTATTCTCTTTTCATATATGTCCATTGGTCTCCCTTTTATACAATTTCTGATTAATTAATATCCATTTTGTCTGCACATACCTGTATAAAGCAAATTTTGACTGACCTTCACCTCCAAATTAACAGATGTCTCATTCCCACATGCAATAACTCCATTAATAATGTGCGTACAGTGAACTACACTGAGGTTTGTAAAGGTTCCTTTACATCAGGCTTTGAATAATAAAACAAGTATGAACATTCCTTCGTGTGAATTGTTCAACACTGTTTCATCCTGGTGGTTTGCAGATTAATAAGTTAGAGATTTGCCTTATTAAAGGGTTTGGGAATGGAATATAGAGTATTTATTTTTAAATTATTATTATTATAAATACAGTTGTTACAAAAAGGCAAAACTCCAGAGAAGAAGAATCAAAGGGGATTATGGGGTTGGATGGTATCTTGCAGCCAGCACTGCATTAAAAGTAAGCTTGATGATTTATCATTATTCCTACAAATTGCATATTTCCCCTGATTAGTGTTTGGACAGCAAAGTTTGTCAAGTGCTGTATTTAAATGATGACTCAAATAATAATTATTAGACCACAACATCAAGCTACTGCACATTTAACAAGAGCTACACAATTTAGTTTCCCCACACACCTGAAAACATGATTTATTAATGGCAGTTATAATAATGGATATGGCCTAAAATGTATTCTGAAGCACCTACCTTGTTGTCACCTTCCTCATTACAATTATAAGTGTGCTGGCTTGCCTGGTACTGAAAAGATGAATTCAGCTCTCCTGCTTAAAGAAAATAAAAGATAATAAATGAGAAATGAAAAAGCTTCTAATGAATTTAAATAATTCTGTTTTAAAAGCAGTTGAGCATTCTCATTGTATAATTAAATAAAAAAGTTCTGATGTTTTCACACCACGTGATAACACACTTCAGAATATATCTGGCAACGATTTAAATACATTTTGTTTTGAAAGATGAACAGCTATAATAGTGCAATTTTTTAAAAAACTTTTAGTATTATTTAGCAGAACTCATCAATTTTAGATCAATCACAATTACAATCTGCTAGGATTTTCTTCCTTAAGTGAACATCTCAGCAGGCAAGTGATTACAGCATAGCCAGAGTCATTTGGCAAATATCCCATCATTTCAATTATAACAGAATTTCAGATGACTGCCTTTTCAATATCTTTCACTCTTACACCTCTCACTCACTCTCTGAAAAGATTTCAATGTATTCATCGTCTAGAACATAATGCAAGTAGACAAACACCATTAATCAACATGCAACTAGTTAAGGAATCAACATAGTTAGCTGACAGTTCTGAAAAAAAGTATGCACACCTGGATTTGGAATGATTGGGTGATTTAAAATACATATGCCAAATTTCTAACATTACAATTGGTGTCAAAATTGGATGCAAAAACTTGCACCTCAATACAATTTGACAGGATAAATTTTCCACGTAATCAACTTACAGACACAATTGTCACAAAGCTGGTTTATTTTTTCTAAATGCTGTTCCTTTTCTCAAGGATTCTATGACCTTGGTTTGTTTCAGAGGGATAATGAACCACTCTCAGTGCCGATTAATCTGGTTTGGTACAGAGATAAGAGTATTGTGAGGCTTTTTGTGTTTATCTGTAAACAGATGAGACTTCAGGCCAAAGTGGTCATGTTTTAGAAGTGACCTGTATAATGAAAGGGGAGTGGTCAGCTCTCCAGCTGAGTAGTTCAGTTCAGAACTAGTTGGGAGTTCAACAGTGAGCTGTGTGGAAACAAACTCTCTGTCTGCCTTTTTAACTTGAACCTGTAAGCATCTGTTCTGTGTTTTTTTAAAACTTTGTTTCAAGAGGGTTTGCTTATTGTGACTGTTGTGTATATTCAAATTAGCATAATTAAGTCTACTTTGGATAGCCTGAGTTCTGTAGGGCAGAGCTGAAAATGTGTTGCTGGAAAAGCACAGCAGGTCAGGCAGCATCCAAGGAACAGGAGATTCAACGTTTCGGGCATAAGCCCTTCTTCTGCAGGGCAGAAGTGGGTATTGCAAATGCTAGAGATTAGAGTGGTGCTGGAAAAGCACAGGAGGTCAGGCAACATTCAGGAAGCAGGAAAAGAGACGTTTTGGGCAAAAGCCTTTCATCAGGAAGGGTTTCCTGATCCTTATAAAGAGCTTTTGCCCAAAGTGTTGATTTTCCTGCTCCTCGCATGCTGCCTAACTTGTTGTGCTTTTCCTGCATCACTCTAATCTTAACTGAGTTCTCGAGGTGTTCTTTATTCTATTCTTTGCGTTTCATTGTGTAATTTTGTGAATAAATTTCTGTCTGTATTTAAAACCTAGCAGTCAATCTAGCTAGCTTACTCTGGGTAATTCTTACTGTACACTTAGCAAAACAAATTGCAAAGTTTTTGGTCTGGGTTGCCTGCTTAAGAATGTCGAGTGAGATCTGGCCTAGTCCATAACACAATAGACATTGTTCTTCATTTTCGCTCACGTGAAAAGAAAAGCGATTAGGGAACTGTTTTTATTTTGTCTTCAAAAAAATTGAGAAAATAAAAAACTAACTATTAAGTTTAAAAAGTGCACATACTCAAAACAGGCATTTACCTCCTTCTCAAAAACAGAATTTCAAACAAAGTACAATACTCCCGCAATTGTAGATATCCTCAAGTCATCAATGTCATTAAAATTTTTCCCAATCTAAATCAGGCCTGATCTTCAGAATACAGTCATCAAATAACTAGTGTAGGGCAAGTATCAGTTCCACATTGCCCCCCTAAAAAAAATCATTTAATGGGCAAACATTTGCTAAATTCAGCAGTAGTACATAGGCAATTTTCATCCAAAGCTAATGTAACACCTGCAATAAATGTTACATATTAAAATTAAAACAAACGTCATGGTTTAAGTTGGTCCCTATGGATAAAGCCAGGCAAAGAATTAAAATAAAAACCCAGACTGAAGTCAATCAACAAGTCAGTGCTTTGTGCAAACAGTTTGAAAGCTGCTGTAAGCTATTCTTCTTTTGGGTTATTTATGGCTGCTTCCACTCTTTTCACAGAACAATACAGCCCTCCTCTCCTGCTGGCATTGACTTATCACTGGGTACTCTGTCGCCCCTGTCTCATGATGTGATCCTAGACGATGAATGTCGACAGATTTGAGCAGCATCACTGCTATTCTGGTTCCTATCCTTACCAGATGTCCACACATGCAGACCCTCCACCATGGGTCAAAGAGCACCTGCAAGGGGGAAAAATTCTCTCATATTCTCCCCTATGATCCATAGATGTTGAGGCTAATTAAAGTGCTGCTACAGATTTAGTATTGACAATAACACAGATCCAGAATTGCTCCTGTGATTTTCTAATCTCCACAGCATTTCTCAGAGCTTCACTATCACGGTTTAATTAAATTTACCTGGCTGCAAAATTAAGAGAATGACATACAAACTGTTTTTCTTGAAAAAAAGCTCTTTGTTCACTATTGAACCAAACAGATCATTGGATCTGATTTTGATCCAGTTCCACATTCAAAGGCTAGGAAGCAATAAAAAGCAGCCAAAACTCACAAGCAAGGACATTTACTGTAACAAGTCTGTACATCAAACTATCCAGGATTAAACTGTAGCAAGATTCACTGTGAAACAGTGAAATACAAACTAGAAAGCATCCATGCAACCACACCCCAGTATGACTCACTGTGTTTGAAACAGGAGGGAGAGGAATTAATTATACCTGTAGAAATGCAACAATAAAAGGATGGGCATTTATGTGTTGCAAGCTTGAACATTGTATGAATATTCACATTACAAGATATTCGTCAAGCAATTGCTGCAACTCAAAAATAAAAAGGGACCCCAATCTACATACAATCGGCTAATAAAAAAAATCAGGGTGTACATATCAGATTTGAAGCTCAGCCACTGCTCTGAACAAAATGTTTTCTTGCAGCTTAGTCAAATGAAGATGCTTGTCACCCACTTACATAAACAGTGTCTGCACTGTGAGTGATTGCAACTATCCCTGATCTTCTACGTTATGAGTCAAGAACATAAGGAATAGGAGCAGGAGTAGGCCACCTGTACCTTTAAGTCTTGCTGATCTTTTTGTGGCCTCAGCTCAGTTTACCCACCCTCTCACCAAAGTCCTTAATTCCTTTACTGTTCAAAAAAAATATCTATCTTAACTTTAAAAAACATTCAATGAGGAAGCCTCAAATACTTCATTGGCCAGGGAATTCACAAACCTTTGGGGAAAGAAGTTCCTTCTGATTTCGGTCCTAAATCTGCTCCCCTGATAATTTTAAACCTACGCCCTCTTGTCCTAGTTTCACCTGCCAGTGCAAACATCCTCTCTCCTTCTATCTTATCTGCTCCCCTGATAATTTTATATGTTTCTATAAGATCCCCTCCAAATTCTCATAAATTCCAATAAATATAGTCGCTGTTTACTCAGTCTCTCGTCATAAGCCAACCCCTTTAACTCTGGAATCAACCTAGTGAACCTCCTCTGAATCCCCCTCTAGTGCCAGTACATCCTTTCTCCAGTAAAGAGACCAAAATTGCATGCAGTACTCCAGGTGTGGCCTCACCAGCACCCTATACAGCTGCAACATAACCTCTCTGCTTTTAAATTCAATCCCTTTAGCATTTAAGGACAAACTTCCATTTGCCACTTAATTACCTTCTGCACCTGCAACTTTCTATGATTCATGCACAAAGACACCAAGGTCCATCTGCACAGCAGCGTGCTGCAATTCTTTACCATTCAAATAATAGTCCTTTTTATTGTTTTTCCTACCAAAATGAAAGGCTTCACACTTCTTAACATTGTACTCCATCTGCCAGATTGTTGCCCATTCACTTAATCTAATGCCCCTCTGCAAAGTTTCACAGTCCTCTGCACACTTTGCTCTGCCACTCGACTTAGTGTAATTTACAAACTCTGACACACTACATGCGGTCCCCAACTCCAAATTATTGTCTTTGTAAAACAGGAATCCAGGATAGTTCAGTCAAACAGGTACACTTTCTAACTCAGCTTTTCCCAAAGTTCCTAATCATCCCAGCTGATAATATTATTCCAACAGAAATGGTTGGATAAAGAGTCAGCTGTATTCACCATTGTGTAATCCTAAACACATCCAACATTGCAAACATTCCAGAAGTGATGATGTAATGAAGTGTTCTCTAAGGAAAAACATTAAAAATGTACATTATTTATCAAATTTGAAGCAGAACATTTACTTTATCAGTTTGGGACTTATATGTCCACTCATTTAGTGAGTATTTTCTCCTTGCATTCCTGAAATAGTAATTCATGACTTGAAAATAGGCTATATTTTGTATATAACATCATATGACATTCCCCCTCCAATTTAAAAAGAAATGTTTGCCATTTCATAAAATATAATTGTTGCATTTATTCATCAAACATGCTGTGGCTCAAGGGATAAACAAATAAGGTACAGGGAACATATCAGCAATGACTCAGGTTTATGAGTTAGTGTGCGACTCAGTTTAACCAACCACGAATAAAACGGTCATGAACATACATTATTGTTTTTGCTTTACCATTTGAAAACAGCTACATTAGTTTCCTAACACAGTAATCATTTAGTAAATGCTAATATTCTGTGTACATAATATAATTTCTTGAAAATGTTTGTACTGAATAAAATATCTATTTATCTCAGTTTTATTTCTAAATTCTTTTGTTAATTTACGTTTGCTTCTTCTTGCTTATCAATATTCCCTTCTTCTTCATATCGCCTTGCTGGATAATGACTCAGTGGCCCCTGATAAGTCCTGAAGTGACATTAGGTTTCAGTCTTTGATGCTTTTTAACTTTGAACAACAACATTTCTTGAACACTTCTTCTCATTCAACTTACACAGACACATCCAATAGAGGGTGCTGGATAGCTATCAAAACTAAGGCCCTTAACCAATTTCCTAGCCAAGGGAGACCAAGGCTAGTTCCAGCTTGTGTTTTCCAGTCCTTGGATGAGGTCAGTTAAATTTTACACAGAAAAGACTGTACTTAAATCTCCTAGGTGAATGGAGCTCTATTACTCATTATGTACATCTGCTAAGCTGTTAAAGAAACACTTAGGTTCAATAAGAAAGTATTCTTTGATTGAAGTTGGTTCCTGCTCAATTTCCTCAGGTCAAATAAATTGACTGAGGTAATAGGCTTTCTATTACATCTGTCAGTGAATAATGCACTACCTTGGCAACTGGGTCAGGCTGCAGGTGGGAGTAGATGCAGTTTTATTAGTTTATTCAAGTAAGAACATTGACATTAATGTAGCAGCATTCTTCCATATTTTGTAAACATTGTTTTAGAAAGAGTTTGGGATTTTATTTCTCACAGAATAACAGTATAAACCTTAATACTGACAAGTCATATGTAAGTGTGTAGTTGTTCCTGTGTAGGATACAGAGTGCTTTTCAGTATCTCACCGCACACACCCCGATCCTTGCCGCACAAAAATAAAAATTCTGAAATTTATGCAAACATTAATTGAAATTTTTTGATTGACAACTTGTTTTGATTGACTGTATACTGGAATATACAGAGTGAAAGAGTGCAAATAGTCAAAGAAGGTTTAAAAAATTGTTGTTTTCAATCAAGCCATGTGTGTGGATACTCATATCTCAGCCAGCTACTCTATGGCTTTACATCCAAGTTACATGCAGAAATGGGACATAAGGATGCAGACAAGGATGGGATCTTTGCAGGATAGAGCTTTTGTATGCACAGGCAAGACGAACAATTTTAAATAGTTGCCTCGGGCTGAGAATTGCAAAATGAAATACCAGACAATAAGAAATCCAGTTTAAAAATCAAAGAGCAGACAGTGGACCACAAAACTGGATGAATGGCTACCCTGAAGTCCACGAAAGAGGGCAAACATACCTCAGCTTAACATCTCAGTTTAAAAATGGATAAGACATTCATCGGAGTGTATGGCCAGTAAAGGATGGTCAAGTGGTACTGTAATGAATACAGCTGATGAAAAAAAACTATATAGAACCAATAGTAAATCAATACATTGAGAATTTAATACAAAAATCATTGACTTCAGAGTTATGTATTTGAAAGAAAAATGGTATAAATTATCAAAAAAACTAATAGAATCTTTTAACTTGCTGTGTAATGAACGTTAAATGGAAAGGATATCAATCAACAAAATACAGTTTAAGTGTGGATTAACAGCTCTTACGCATTATTAGAAAAATGCCTCTTGACAAAATAAACTACTGTAATTAAAGATTAGCATGAGAAACTATTGAGAGTGATTTTAACTCATGTTACTAAGACACTTTACATTCAATAGGTGGACTTAAATATTGAAGAAAGTGAAAAAGTGAATTTATTTCAGATTTTAATGGAAATACCAGGAATAGTTACTTCAAAAGAGATTATTAAAAGAAATCACTAAGGATTTTGAGCTTTTTTTTTAAAAGAAACAATTTTCCCAGAAATCACATGACTGATGATGTCTGGTTACTCTGATGTAGATCCATGCTGGAGCTGTTTTTGTACAGTGATAAGCTTGTCAACATTCTGATATTATCTGGAGGAGTTGGAGGAAAGTATGCTAAGGACAAGCTGCTCAGCCAATCACTCTCATTTCTGAAAAGAAAAACATCCTTTTTATCAGGGTGGAATCTGTTTTATTTTTATTTGCAATAGTGATTGATAGAATATCAAAGTAGTATTTCCTGATGAGATATATCTTCAAAATTCCAAAGATGATGCTACATGATTAGTGACTTGGCCAATGAGCCAGGCCTTCAGACTCTGGAATATCCTATGCGTTAATCTTTTACCTTCAACTCATTGGCTTTCTAAAAAAATACTTTGTCAATCTCTGCAGAGAGATCTGCTACTTATTCTTCTATTCATGAAGAGTGTGTGTGTTTTGGGATATTCAGAAAAATAAGTATTTATTCTTCTATATTATTGACTGTGTGAGTTAACCAATTATTGCACCTTTATTGAACACTATATTTCTTAATAAACACGGCTGATAGATCTCATTAATGAAAAGATAATGTAACTAAATTTGCCATTAGTAACTGGAAAAAACTATTTTTATTTTGTGTGGTGACTGGTGGAATAGTGCAATTACAGCAATAGTGCATTCCTCTAGCCTTGGTCATAAAACATGGTAGAAACGGGAGCACAGAAGCTTAAAATGGCCTATACCAAACACACTGACTGACCACAGATTTCAAAGAATATGCATTGGATTGTAATCTTTCTACTAGAAAGTCTCTCTAGGGTAAATAGGCAAAGTCTTTTCCCTGGGATCGGGGAGTCCAGAACTAGAGGGCATAGTTTTAGGGTGAGAGGGGAAAGACATAAAAGAGACCTACGGGGCAATGTTTTCACGCAGAGGGTGGTACGTGTATGGAATGAGCTGCCAGAGGAAGTGGTGGAGGCTGGTACAATTGCAACATTTAAGACACATTTGGATGGGTATATGAATAGGAAGGGTTTGGAGGGATATGGGCCGGGTGCTGGCAGGTGGGACTAGATTGGGTTGGGATATCGGGTCGGCATGGACGGGTTTGACCGAAGGGTCTGTTTCCGTGCTGTACATCTCTATGACTCTATACTTTAAAAAAATTATGCTTAGATGACATAATTTTGGTAAAATGGCCATGTAACCAAGGGCAGCCAATCATTTGGGATTAGGAATTTCTTAATTTCTCCACTGTTGATTTAAGTTTAAAAAAATGCATAGTAATGATGCTATTGCTTGGACATGAGCTATAAATAAGAACATAAAATAGGACAGGAGTAGGACATTTGGCCTTTCAAGACTACTTGATTCATATTGATCAAAAATCTGTACATATTTAAGGCTAAACAACTATAGCAGTCATTGCTAATGGGGAAAGAGAATGCCAAATAATGACCCTTAAGAAAAGACTTAAATGGTCTTCTCTGACTTAAAGGGGAGAACCCTTACTTATAAAATCTGCCCCCTAGTACTAGAATCCCCCACAAGGGCTCAGCATCTCACGTCAAGCCCGTGCTCTGAATTATAATATCATCAGCAATCACTCATAAACAAGTATAATTCTCCACTGAGGAAATTTGTGTCACTGGTCATGGGGTTTGTGGGTCCTCATGTGGCTGATGAGCCTGAATCGAGAGCCACATCTCAGATTACACATTAGCAGGTCTTTTTGGGAAATGGAATTGGCCTTTTGGCCAAGGGCCATTCAACTGTTGTGTCCATGCTGTGTCCCTGCAAGAGTTATTCACCTAGTGCTACTCCTCCGCCTTCTTCCTGTAGCCTTACAGCAGTTGAAGTATATTTTAATTTCCAAAAATTGTTCAATAACGTATTGCATGGAAGGTTAATAGGCAAAATGAAGGCTCATGTAGTTAGGAATAACGGTAGAGCATGGATACAGGATCAGTTAATAGATAGGAAGCAAAGAGTAGGTATTAACCAGACATTGTCTCAGTAACAGGAAGTAAATGGTGGAATGTCACAAGGCTCAATGCACTCTGTCTGCTATTTACAAATTACATTAATGGCTTTGATAAAGACACAGAGTCAGGGAGTAATGTATCCAAGGTTACTGGTAATACAAAGCTAAATGGAAAGGTAAGCTAGAAGACAACATTAAAATATCTATCTTCTGCAACATTTTCAACAAGTAGACAATAAGATGGCAAATGGATTCTAATGCATGGATATTTAATGTTATTCATTTGTACGTAACAATGAAAGCAGAATTTTTCTTTTAAAACTGTGAAACTGAAGTGTTAATGTTCAAACAGTCTTGGGTAGGTTTGTACAGAAAATTAGCATGCAACTACAGCAGGCAATTAGAAAGACAAATGGTATGTTGACCTTTACCACAAAGGAACTGGAGTAGAGGAATAAAGATATCTTGTTACAATCATGCAGGATTTTGGTTTGGCCACATTTGGGGCACAATGTTCATTTTTGATTTCCATATTTGGGAAAAAATATATATATTTACAATGGAAAAATGCAGTAAAGGATCATTAAGTAACTCCTTTTGTCTTGTGGCAAGATTGAGCAATGTGGGTCTATATTCTCTGCCATTTAGAAGAACAAGAAGTGGTCTTATTGTAACGGACAAAATTCTGAGGAGACTTGATTGGATGGGCATAAAGATAGTTTTCGCTGGTTAGGGATTCTATACCACGGGAGCATGGTCTCAGGCTAAGCAGCCAATCATTTGGGATTTGGAATTTCTTAATTTCTCCACTATTGATTTAAGTTAAAAGAAAACAGCATAGTAATGATGCTATTACTTTCACATGAGCTGAAAATAAGAATATAAAAAAGGACAGGAGTAGGACACTTGGCCCTTCAAGACTACTCAACTCATGGTGATCAAAAATCTGTATAGATTCAAGGCCAAACAAAAGTTTAAGTGTGTTTTAAGTTAAACACATTTCAATTAATAATCACACAATACCAGTTTATAAGTCCAAAACGGTTTATTTGGAAGTACCAGCTTTCAGAGCACTGCTCCCATCAGTTAGCTCCAAAAACTGGTACTTCCAAATAAACGTTTTTGGACGATAACCCTAGTGTTGTGTGACTTTTTAAACTTTGTCCACCCCAGTCCAACACCAGCACCTCCTCATCATGATTACATGCAAGGCTGGAACAGACAGAATTTGGTCTCTAAAGGAATCAAGGGATATGGAAAGCAGGAATGAAAGGGGAGCTGAAGTCCAAGGTATGCAAAAATAGTCTGCTTCACCATTTAGAACTTGGAGGATCACATGGTCTACCTTTGCTCCCACGTGTCATGTACTAATGCTTTCGCCTTCTTATTGAAGTGTGGTGCAAAGAATGAATCCATTATTCTAATCGAGAATGAGTTTTAATAAAACAGATGCATAACTTCCTTGCTTCTGCACTCTGATGCATCAATTTATAAGACTCAGAAGTACAGCCACCTTCAATGATTTGTCCATACAAACTGAGGTCCCTCTGCTCCTCCTAATTCTTAGATTTATATATCTCCATAATAAACAGAGAAGTGGACCTATGCATACAAATATTTAACTTTTAACAAAGAACACTTTGCTACTGAGTGTAACCGCAACAATGAGGCACCTAAGGAATAGGGAGCTCAGATAGGTCTCGAGCCTGTATGATTCTTTCCGAGCTTTTTGAAACTTCACAATCTACTGATTTAGGTTAAATTATGCCAAGAGCATGTGTGTAAAAACATGGATAATCAATCTTCGGCAAATCCTCTCAACAAAGTGAGAGAGATGAAAACTGACTAGAAGTTATTTTCAAAACCTTTGGAAGGTTCTTGGAGGGGCTTTGCTGGAATCTATCCCACCACCTAACACAAAGGGAATTCAACCTGCTCCTGTTCCATGAAGACATTGTGTGCACCTTCAGAATCAGGACATCATTTGGAACAATACATGTACATGACTAATCCTTCATTTGTGAGTGTTAACTATTACTTGGCCAAAGTACTTTAAAGTTAAGATTCTGAAGAATTTTAATTATTTTGTTTCTTGTCAGGTTTGTGTTTTTTTGAAAAAAATTTCTTATCGACATAAGCATAACTCAAAATATTTTGAATATTCTCTTGCATCTTTGCTTAAGTTTTCTTTTGGAAATAAATATTGTTGACTGAAGAAATTTGATTGCTTGCTTTTTATTACTAAACCTGACAATCGTATAGTTTGCAGAATCAACAGTGGAGCAGTGAGGCTAGCAAAACAGTAAAAGAAACAGGCTAGTGATAGTGGGGGGAATTTCAGCCGCCCCACCATTACCTGGGAAATGTATTGGATTGGAAGAGTAAAAGGGAGACTTGTGACAGATATAGAAGGCTGAAAACGCAGATGCCTACAACAGTACAGGAATTAGGAATTTGGATTTATTGTCATGTACTCAGGTGCAGGGATACACAAAAACTGTGAAAAAAGTACTAAGTCTGCACTCCCTGGTGCAAGGTACCTAGGTACAAAATCTTAGGCACTAGTAGAAAAATAAAGAAATACATTTAAAGTACAAAATTTTTGTGCAATGGGAATGTGAAAAGGAAAGAAGGAGAGCAAAATGGAGTATGAAAGGATAATAGTAGGTAAATAAAAAGCAAATTTTAGTTATTTTACAAGTGCATTAAGAGCAAAAGGATAAACAGGGACAGTGCGGCCCAATAAAGGACCACAGTATTAATAACTGAGTACATACGTAGGGCCTTAAATGAATATTTTGAGTCAGTGTTCACAAGTGAGAGAAATGATGTGGGCATAGAAATCAGTGGGAAAGACAGTGATATAATTAAAGAAATTGGCACATATGGAGGTGAGGCTCTGAGAGGCCTGGCAGGCTTAAGAGTAGCTAAAACTAACTATCCCAGGCTAACGAGTGAGACAAGGGGGGAAATGTCAGGGACACTGGCAATCATTTTCAATTCCCTTCTGGCCACAGTAGAGGTGCCAGCAAAATGGAAGTCATCCAATATGGTGCTACTATTCAAGCAAGAAGGTGCATAGGGTATAAACAGGTAGGGAAAGAGTTACGTTCTGAGTTTTGTGAAATGAGAGGTTCAGCTGAGCATGACTCCGATCAGGTAAGAACTTGCAGTAGGGTGCTGGAGGCAAGGGTAATGGGTTGACAAGATGGAAAAGCATTCATTATGTAGAGCCATTTAACAATATTGGAAGAATTCAGTGTGTAAAGTTAGTTTAACAAGGTGAAAATATTCATTATGTGATGCCAGATAAGGTTAAAGCCACTCATTGTGTAACAGCAGATGGCTTAATCTTTACTATTGACACTCACTGATTGTAACGGTCAACTAATCAATATGTATGTTGCCTTATCTGGCTGCTCCTCCCTGTAAAATGACTATAATTCATTAAGAAGGGAGCTGGATCATGTGTAAATAAAGGTGACTTGGTGACAAGTCACTAGTCTCTTTGGAGTTATTTCAGTCACCATTGGTCACCTCTTGGATTCTTCTAATGGTAATCTTAACTAAGTAGCTTCAACATTAAGGGCCCAAAAGAAGGGAGGGGCTGCACATGATTTATTTTGCTTCAGATTCATGAAGAGCAAATAAGAGTGTTGTATTTTGGGAAGGCAAAAAGAAAAATTCCTTACAAAACTGCTGTTCCAAAGAGAAGACCGAGAACTCGTCTCCATGCACATGGGCGATCATTCTCTCTCCCTGCAGGGCCCGGAATAAAGATGAAGGAGGTAAAACTGTGTCTCTGAGTATTTTGTGTCAACTGAAGGGGGAATGGGATGACACAAGAAGGAACAGAGTTAAAACAGGAAACTATAGGTCAGTCAATCTAACCTCAGTGGTGGGGAAATGATAGGAAGCAATTCTGAGGGACAGAATTAATCCACACTTGGAGGCCATTGTTTTCTTAAGGGGAATCATGTCTAACAAACATAACTGAATTTTTTGCAGAGGTGAGCAGGAGTATAGGTGAGCACAATGCTTTTGATGTAGTCTACTTGGACTTCAGCAAGACTTTTGATAGGGTCCTGTGTGGAACACTGATTCCGAAGGTAAGATTCAATGGGATCCAAAAACATTTGACAAATTGGATCTAGAATTGGCTGAGCAGTAGAAAACAGAGTGATGATTGAGGTGTATTTTTGTGACTGGAAGCCTATATTCAGTGGGGTTCCACAAGTATCAGTGTTGGGCCTTTGCTGTTTGTTATATAAAAATGATTTAGACATGAATGCAGAAATATTGATCAGTAAATTCATTGATTAGTCAGATTGACTGATCTGGCAAATTCAATTCTACTAAGTGTGGACTTGGCAGGACAAACATGAGAGAACATATGATGCACGGCAGAACCCTAGAAAGCACTGAGGATCAGAGGGACCCAGGTGTGCATGTCCACTAATCTCTTAAGGTAGTGGGATAGGTAGATAAAGTGGTAAGAAGGTAAATGGGATACATACCTTTATTAACTGAAGCATAGAATTTAAAGGGCAGAGAGGTTCTGCTGAAATTGTATAAAATGCTGGTTAGACAACAACTAGAGTATTATGCGCAGTCCTGGAATTACATTACAGGATGGATATGGTTGCACTAGAGATGGTGCAGAAAAAGTTTTCTAGGATGTTGCTTAGTCTGGAGACTTTTTATTACAAAGGGAGATGGATAGATTGGGATTGTTTTCCTTTAAGTAGAGGAGATTGAGATGGTACATGATTGAGATGTTTATAATTATGAGGGGCATAGATAGGATAGACAGGAAGGAATTTTTCTCCTTAGTGAAGTTCTCTGCATTCAGGGGCACAGATTTAAGGTTACGAACACAAGGTTTAGAGTGGATGTGAGGAAAAATGTTTCACCCAGTGGGTGGTGGGAATCTGGAACTCACTGCCTGAAAGGGTGTTGATGAGCACTTGTGTCTTGTATGCCTTGACATCAATCAGCCAAATGCTTGAAAATTCAATTAGAATAGTTAGATGCACGCTTTTGACTGGCACAGACTTGGTGGGTCGAAGGGCCTTTTTTCCTGTGCTGTAGACTTCTATGAGTCTATAAAGAAAACAATGTATTTCTTCACCCTCAGCCATAAAATTGAGTTCCATCCATCAAAATGAATCACACAACACTTCTATGAAAATTATATCTGCCAGTTTTCCTCCCATTCCACCAACTTGTCAAATCATTTTGGAATTTTACATTATGCTTGTCTCACAGTTCACAATACTTTGTATTATCCACAACATTTTTATCCCAAAGTCTTGGCAATTGATATATACCAAAAAGAGCAAAGACTTAACACTAACCTTTGGGAAAGAGCACTACAGATCTCCCTCCTGTCCAAAACGCATTTGTATATGTGTAGAACCTTTTTCCTGTCATTCAGCCAATTTTGTATCCATGCTGCTTCTGTCCTTTATTGTATTGACTCTAACTTTGCTCACAAGTCTGTTGTGCAGCACTTTGTCAAATGCATTTTGGAAGTCCACGTACACAATGTCAACTGCATTTTCTCTACTCTTGCCTCACAAAAAAAACCTCAAAGTAATGTAACATAATTTTCCCTGAAGTCCTTGCTAGTTTTTCTAATTAATGCACATTTAATCGCCATTTCCCTTATTTGTTTTGACAATTGATCTATGAACTTTCTATATGGGCCTGATACTCAACCTTGCTCAACCTGTCATTATGAGTCTGAGATACTTGTCTGACAACTGTGCTAGGGAACACAGTTTAGTCTCAGGTAGCCTATAATTTCCAGCAGCTAGGCACAGGGAAGAATTAAGCCAAAGTTTGCAGCCCCTCAAACTCATGAACTTTGCCAAGGTTTCCATCCTGATCCCTGACCACTATCTCTGGCTGTTCAGTCTCAGTCCTCTTTGACCCTGTGCCAATCTGTTGACCTCATACTCCTCTCCATCAGAATCCATAAGGTTCACTTTAGTAAAATTATCATCTCTACTGTAATGGTCTGTTCAACCTCTTATCCCTCCAATACTTATTCTCACAGTCCTCCCTTTAAGGCATTTGTTAAAGTATAGCTTTTTAAGTTAAATATTAGGTGTGACCAAAAGTTTTCAATATGGTACATCACCCTTTTTCTGAAATCACTACCAATCGTGTTGGCTTTATTTTTTTCCCCCTGTGTAGATGGTACTCCATGGAAACAAATAGTTGCAAACTGCAGAAACTTTGTAAAAACTGGTTTATGCAATTTTTAGCCTGGCAAGTCACACTAAGATGTGCAATGAGTCTTTCTTGCAGTGCCCATTTCTAATCACATTCAGAGTCCTAGACATACAGCACAGAAACAGACTCTTCAGTCTAACCAGTTCATGTGACCATAATCCCAAACTAACCTAGTCCCACCTGCATGCTCCTGGCCCATATACCTCCAAACATGTCCTATTCACAAGTACTTTTCCAAAAGTCTTTTAAACATTGCAATTGTACCCATATCCACCATCTCCTCCTCCACTCCAGTGAAAAAAAGTCTCAGCCAATCCAGACTTTCTTCAAAACTCAAACCATCCATATGTGGCAATATCTTGGTAAATCTCTTCTGCATCCTCTCCCGCTTAATAATATCCTTCCTATAACTGGGTGACTAGAACTGGACACAATATTCCAGAAGGGGCCTCACTAATGTCCTGTACAACTCCAACATGACTTCCCATGTTATAAGCAAAATAGTACAGTCAAGTTTATTTTCAAATCACTAGCTAGAAAAGTCATCTCTGCAAAAGCAATTTATCTAATTTACTTTCAGAGGAATAAAACTTATTGTCTCACACTACAAACAGCATTTTTGGTAGATTTAAATTTATTCTTTTTAGATTCACAACTCAGTTGCTATGCTATTTCTTTCAGCTAGCATAGGATATTTTAGGTGGCAGACATTTCCATAGAATGCATCATTGCAACTCTTTGGAGCTGGTGAGCTGTTTGTCTGTAGGACTGGATTGGTCCTATCAACATTTTTATATTCCCCTTTCTCCCACCTGGAAACACAGCACTTTAAAACCATCAATTCAATTATCAGTTACCCACGATGATAATATTTATTAGACACTTATCATAGAGCAAAATTAGTAAGTTATTTCAGAGTCTAAAAGTTAAATGAGCATCATTTTGCTCCTTCTAAGACATTACATAACTCTGGCGGTTGTTTCTGACAGCAGCTGACCATTGCCATAGCAACAGGTCTTATACTGATGGCCCCTGTGGTCCTCAGAGGCTCTGTGCTATGTATAATGCCAGAGGGTAAAATAACTGCAAGGAACACATTCTATCACACAAGCCACACTGTTCAGTGATGATTTTCTTTTTTTACAGAATAATGTTCATGATCGACCAATTTCAAAATGTTCAGATCAAATGGCTACCCAAAACCAACCAACATCAAGTTAAAAATCACACAACACCAGGTTATAGTCCAACAGGTTTAATTGGAAGCACACTAGCTTTCGGAGCGACACTCCTTCATCAGGTGATAGTGGAGGGCTTGATCGTAACACAGAATTTATAGCAAAAATTTGCAGTGTGATGTAACTGAAATTATACATTGAAAAATTGATTGTTAAGCCTTTCATCCGTTAGAATACAGTGATAGTTTCACTTCTTTCATGTGTAAATCACAAAACCTTTTTTTTTAAAGTTGCATTCTCGGGTTAACTGTTAACAACCATCATCAATTGCTTCAGGAGGTTCAATTACATTTTTTAAACATTTCATTAGTTCTCTGTACAGTCACCCAAATCATTAATGTCTAGTAGATTCAGACCTTTTAAAAATATACAATGAACCAATGTGACTAGGGAATTGATAAAAGAGTACTGGGTGCTAGACACTTATTTTCAAATTTAATTTTTTTGCCTTAACAGCTAAAATTGGCCACTCATGGACAGACTTGTCTTTTTGTAATATGAGGAATTAGTAAAGAGCTGCTCCTCAACCAATTTCAACTCCACATAAGGCCAAGGAACATTTATGCTTCCATTATGTACAAGCTTTTCATCAGTAATAAGGGGATCCTATGTTTTCCTTGCATTTTATAGGCTTTTTTCCCCCTATTTTTGCTTTTATTTACATCAATGTACTATTGGGAAGCATCCTGTATTCTTCCCACCTCACAATCACAGGCATACCCATCATATTTTTCAATCAACGTTTGAGATAAATAGATATAAATGATCTTGAATACAAATCGACAACTTTCAAAAATGTTCAAAATGATTGGTTTTAACAGTCGCAAAGTTGATTAATTAGTTCCTATTGTCTCTCTATCTTTGATCTTTAAGATCTTTCCTTGTTATCAGACATCTGTGAAGAAAATGCTGTAATGCAAGTGTTAACTCTCAAGTAATACCTTTTTTGATGGAACATCTGGAAGTCTAGGGCTTACCTATCTTATCCAATGGATTCTTATTGAAGAAACTAATGCCTTGTTTTGTTATTTCAGCCAAAAAAAGGTGTGAATTCAATCAAATGACATGGGCATGCCAATAGAGCTCAGCAATGTAAGTCACTCAAATGGCATATTTTTCAATGCTACCTGAATGGGCAGCTTATAGTATTTTTGGTGTCACAGTACAAAGTACTTATCACCTTGATATTTAATTAAGTCTGTGCTTTCTGAACATTGTTTTTCAGAGGTCAGGCAAAGGTAAATAATCAGCTGAACTGCAGTCTCAAAAAACATATAACATCGGCCAATTTTAGTGTTCCAAATGAGTGCCACTGTACATCAATCACAGTGGCACCAATTGGAATATTTGCCAATATAAAATTTAGCTGATGCCAATAGTCCCCTGGCATTATAGCTCTTCAATCTCATGTTCACACACTGCTCACTATATTTTATACTCTTCCAGTCAAAAAAAAGTGTAATTCTATTATGGATTTACCTTGCTGAAAATGTCTTACATAACGTGAACAATTCTTTAATAGACATGCTGATCTCACCAGTTCTAACATGCGGAAGCTACCCTGAACAGAGAAAATGCACCTGGCTTCGCAAATGACAATATCACCCCAGCGTAAACTTTGTCACCATGTGCCCTTGTTCGGTGCCAACTTGGAAGAACACATTTGTGCCCACAATAAGAGATAAAAATAAAAACCTTTCACAGCACAGTAGGGCAAATGGAGAAAAAGATAACGGTCGCGTCAAGAATTTCTGAATTGGTTTGTCTGAGATTCAGGATGTGCTATTTTCCAAAGGAGACATCTTCAAGATATTAGAAAATCAGATTCTCAGAACACGGGTTCAGTGACAGAAGTTTAGCAGTTTCACTTCACTGAATATTGAGCGTTCATTGTTCAAGGTAAAATGAAAGTAGGAAAAGACATTGCATTTACAAGAAAAACGATTGGCCTGAAAAGACATTGCATTTTACAGCACAGACTCAACGGTGAAGGTAAACAAGGTTTTCAATTCCCTTCGGCCCGCCCCTTGCCCTCCTTACCCCTCCCCTCCAGCCTGTCAGTGTGGATGGTGCTTACCTGCTGGAGAGATCCTGGCATTGCGCCGAGCGGCCAGCAGCGCCCCCGAGCCGCCCTGGAGAGCGGAGCTGCAGCCGGCTCCCTGAGCCCGGGGCCTGAGTGAACTGGCCGGGCCTGGGCACGGCGAGACGCGGCCGCCTCGGGCATTGTCCGTCTGCAGCAAGCGCTGGCTGCCGTCCGCCTCGGTAGAGTCTTGTTGCCGGATTCCTCCTGCATGGCACCGGGAGCCGCGCTTACCCGGGAGCGGGGCATTGAACCGGGGACGCCGCCGCCGCCGCTCCCCATTCGCTTGGGAATTACTCACAATCGGCATTTTAAAAAAGAAATCCTTCCACCTCTTCCTCAAAGCCAAAGCTTCATTTAAATCCCAGGCGTTAAACTTTCCATCAAAGTGACAATCTTGTCCCTTTAAATCGATGAATTTCCTCCTCCCCTTTCTCTCTCTTTCTTCGAAATATAATCCGGAACTCAGACGCTTCGCCAAACTTAAATGTCCAACACACCCACAAAATGGTCAGATCCCGAAGCCAGGCAGAACATTCCAGTTGCTGCTTCTCTCTCTCTCTCTCCTTCCCCCACCCCCAAACCCGATCCGTTCACAAGACGACAGTTTCCGCTTCTCTTCCCCCCCAGGAAACTGGCCAAAAACTTTTATGGCGAGTGCACTAACTTGTGTCCAATACACACACACACACACACACACAAAAAGGGATCGCCTGCTATCTGCAGCCTGCTTTCCCCAGGAGCCCTCTGCCTGTAACTGACTGACTGTCTGCCTGTTCTCTAGGCTGGGGGGAGTTGAACGGCCTTTCCCGCTGGACACTGCAGACTATTAGAGCGGGTCCAGCCGCAGCCCATACTTTGTGTTCAGTCCAAGCTTTTTTTTCCCAGAGCCGGCGCTGCAAAGCTCACTTCCCAGACTCAACACATCGATGCCCCATCGCGGGATGCCACCAAAGGTTCCATTTGGCCTTGGCTCGAGGCAAATCTATTGAAAAAAAAGGGCATCCTAACCATTCCAATCCAACCTTCTCTCCTTTGACTTCGTTCCATTTAATGAGATGTAGTGCACTACCATAATAAAAGCGAAGGTTTACAAACAAGGGCTCTGTAACATTGATCTCATTGAGCAGAGGATCTCTCTTCAGATGCTTTGCAGCATGAGACTGCTTATTATTTCGACCACATAGTATAGCACCACATACATTTTGGCTTTCAAATATGATTTAGTAAACCACTAAATGCCTGTTTCAAAATAAATCATTAAAATGAATTGATAAACGCGTCAATTGTTTTAACCCAGTGGCAAGTGATTCTTTTGTATGCACTTTTTTCTTACTATAGCTCGTGGCATAGTTTCAACTGTGATAATGCAGCACTTTAGAAAATAAGTTTTAAGCGTCTTTAATGTAGAACCTATTCTAATATTTATTTATTGAAACCTTTTTGAAACGCCATGCAGTGAGAAATGGCTTCATCTTCTATTCTTGTGTCCCGATTTTATGCACTATTCCAAACGTACCATATTTCCTGCAAAAATTGCGCCGGCCGCTATTTAATCGTGAGAGAGGTCACGGACACACTCATTGAGGCTCATTTAATTGCTTGGGTCAGTAAGACCATTTGTAACTGGCTAATTGAGCACTCAGCTAGTAAACCTCGTCGCTTTTGGTCAGTATCAGTTATCTCTTACGTTGCCTTCACCCATAAAGAAAAATATTAAAATACAGAGCTGTATTTTTCTCGGAATTTTCAATTTGGTGGTGGTGTAAGAGCCGTGTTGCAACTATTTTTAAGAAAGTTCGCAAGAATGTTGGGCTTGGCGCTGTTCTCAAATTTCTTCAGTCATTTATGCAACCACTGAGTTATGTCTGTCAAGATTTTGCTTAACTTATGACCAGTTCCTTCAAAATACCAAGGGATATGGATTTCTTTCATTGACCTGAACAGCTCAAAGTGTATGCCCGAAAACAAAGCCAGCAAGTTCACATCTATACCCTGAAGTCAAAATACTCAAGAGTTCAGCCTTTTGTAGCTGGGACATCAGCTTTACCTTAAAGAGCTCACGACTGCTTTCTTTACCATGTTTCTTGTCACAGAGAGATGCAATGTATTTTGATTTTCTTTGGATGGCTTTTTATTGTGACTTAGATTCTGTAACCTTAAATAAACTTCCACAATTGCTTCTTAAACATGCAACAATGCTTCAAGTTCATAAGGAGAAAGTGAGGACTGCAGATGCTGGAGATCAGATTCTAGACGAGAGTAGTGCTGGAAAAGCACAGCAGTTCAGGTAGCATCCGAGGAGCAGAAAAATCGACTTTTCAGGCAAAAGCCCTTCATCAGGAATAGAGGCAGATTGCCTGCAGGGTGGAGAGATAAATGGAAGGAGGGTGGGGGTGAGAAGAAAGCAGAATGGGAGGTGAATGGGAGTGGGGATAGAGGTGATAGGTCAGGGAGGAGAGCAGGGAAGGTAGCAAAGAGTACAATGGGGGTGTGGATGAAGGTGATAGGTTAGAGAGGAGGGTGGAATGGATAGGTGGAAAGGAAGTTAGGCAGGTAGGACAAGTCATGGGGACAGTGCTGCAAGACATAGTTGAAGAGCTTCAGGGCAGAGGAAATGAGCTGGGAGTTGCACTGGGAGAGGGAGTCCCTGAGATTCTTGTAGAGAGAGGAGGAAAACTTCTTCAAGGCAGACATCCTTGCAAGAGGATTCGCAATAAGGTTAAAATCAACTAGGTAAAAACAATGGCTGCAGATGCTGGAAACCAGATTCTAGACTAGAGTGGTGCTGGAAAATCACTGCAGTTCAGGCAGCATCCGAGGATCAGAGTCCAGAGGATGTTGCTGGGAAAGCACAGCTGGTCAGGCAGCATCCAAGGAGCAGGAGAATCGACATTTTGGGCATAAGCCCTTCATCAGGAAAGTTCATAAGGTTTGAAGGCTTTGAACTACATTTCATAATATTAATAAGGTTAAAAGAGACTTAAAGAACACGACAACTCCTATATTTCTCCAGACTTCTAAAGATATTTGGACTGAGTTTGTACTGTTTTATGCTTCCAGATGTACTGCAGGATATGATCCTCAAGAAATTGCAGCATTATTATCTGAGAGCTACATCAGTGTATATATTCTGCAACTTCAAATGTAGAAAATTCTATGCTACAGTTGCTAATGGTGACTGTTCAGTAAGGAACTAGTTCCCATAATTAATTCTATTATTACAAATGTATAACTAATGTAAAACATCTCAAATCTTTAAAGCCTAATGAATGGTACCATGCTATTAGAAAGTCAGCATTGCAGTGATTCTACCAATAGTAAAAAGTGAGGTCTGCAGATGCTGGAGATCAGAGCTGAAAATGTGTTGCTGGTTAAAGCACAGCAGGTTAGGCAGCATCCAAGGAACAGGTCCTTGGATGCTGCCTAACCTGCTGTGCTTTAACCAGCAACATATTTTCAATTCTACCAATAGTGTCCACTCGAGTATGGCAAGTCATACACATGTTTATAGATATCTGATTTTACTGATGTTCAATACATTTGATCTTGTGTAGCTGACACTTAGCTCTGCGTTGAGTAGGAAATCTATTTCACAAGTAGAAAACTACCATGAGCTAAATTCCAATTTTTTTGTGTTTGAAGAAATTCTGAGGAAGGGTAACTGGACTCAAAATGTTTCCTCTGCTGCCTTTCCACAGTTGCAGCCAGACCGGCTTGGTTTCTCGATAGCAATTTCTGTTTTGTTTCAGATTTCTAGTACATGCAGTTTTTTTCTTACACAAATGTTTTGTGTCAACCCATTATTTTTCTTTTAAAATAGAATAATTTACGAGAGTAACATTTATTAAACATTTGTTATTAACAACAGTGCATGTGTTTTAAATAAATATTATGTGAAACAAATGTTATTTTCAAACCTCCTGATTTTCAAGGTTTACAGTGTACAACATAGGTTACATCATTTTAAGGGTATAGAAACTATAGGAGATAGACCAGAATTGCACACAATATTCCAAAAGTGGCCTAACCAATGTCCTGTACAGCCACAATATGACCTCTCAATTCCTATACTCAATGCTCTGACTAATAAAGGAAAGCATACTTTTTCAATATCCTATCTACTTGTGACTCCACTTTCAATGAAAATATGAACTTGTACTCCAAACTCCCTTTGCTCAGCAACACTCCCCAGGACCTTACCATTAAGTGTACAAGTCCTGCCCTGATTTACCGTTCCAAATGCAACACCCCATATTTATCTAACTTAAACCCATCTGCCACTCCTCAGTTCATTGGCCCATCTGATCAAAATCCCATTGTACTCTGAGGTAGCCTTTGCTGTCCTCCAATTTTGATGTCATCTGAAAACTTACTAACCATATGTCCTATGTTCACGTCCAAATCATTTACATAAATGACAAAAAGCAGTGGACCCAGCACAGGGGGAGGCTGAATAGACGGGGGCTGTTTTCCCTGGAGTGTCAGAGGCTGAGGGGTGACCTTATAGAGGTTTATAAAATCATGAGGGACATGGATAAGGTAAATAGATAAAGTCTTTTCCCTGGGGTGGGGTAGTCCAAAACTAGAGGGCATAGGCTTAGAGTGAAAGATGTAAGATATAAAAGAGACAACATTTTCACACAGAGGATGGTGCATGTATGGAATGAGCTGCCAGAGGAAGTGGTGGAGGCTGACACAATTACAATATTTAAAAGACACCTGGGTGGGTATATGAATAGGAAGGATTTAGAGAGATATGGGCCAAGTGCTGGCAAATGGGACTAGATTAGTTTAGGATATCTGGTCAGCAAGGATGAGTTGGACTGATGGGTCTGTTTCCATGCTGTACGTCTCTTTCACTCTAATTAGTACAACAAAGCACTTTTTTTTTCAGATCAATGTCCTGTGCTCTTAAAATGTTTACATATATCCAAGCTGAACTTGAATCGAGTTATTTTTCAGGTCTATCGGGTGGGACCCTGATGTAGACTTTGAATCACTCATGAATAAAAAAGAGGCCTAATGTCCTATCTATGAAATTGAGTAGTAAATGATCATCAACTCTATTGCTTCAGTGGTCACCAAGTAAAGCAGAGAAGAATAACCCCTACAGTGTGGAAACAAGTCTGTCAGCCCAACAGGTCCACACCAACCCTCTGAAGAGTAACCCACCCAGACTCATTGTACTACGTTTCACCCCTGACTAATGCACCTAACCTACACATCCCTGAACACTGTGGACAATTTAGCACAACCAATTCACCTAACCTGCACATCTTTGGATTGCGGGTGGAAACTGGAGCACCCAGAGGAAACCCACGCAGACACAGAGAGAATATGCAAACTCCACACAGACAGTCACCCGAGGCTGGAATCAAGCCCGGGTCCCCGGCACTGTGAGGCAATAGTGCTAACCAGAGCCACATGCCACACATGCATTTTTCTTCTGACTCACATTTTGGAACAACTTTTCTGTCGAGCTAGCTACAAGGCCGTCCACTGCCCCACAGCAATTTGCATGAACCAACCCCCTTCCTGGAACTTTTAATGTATGACTGTTGGTGAAGCTTATGGTCCAATATTTGGGTTGTTCAAATGCAACATCTGCCCTAGGAAGTATGATAGCTACTGGCAGCTCACACACAAAATGTTTAAAAGGCCTGAGTTCTATTGATCGGTCTCTCTTCTGTTGGTTGAGTGCATCAAAGCTGGACCCAGATGAATTTCTGCCTTAAGGTGTTTGAAGAAAATCGGCTTTGAAGTAGGGAGTTCATTTTAATGGGAGCAATTATAATTAGATGATTCAGTAGTCTGTGATAGCAAAGAAGGTTACAACTCATTTTAGATCTTTAAGTATATCTGCGGGAAATTCTCCAAGCCCCTTCTACCCCATAAAACACTTTAGATAATTGATATTAGATTAAATAAAACACCTGTCCTGCTGTGTGCTTAGAATCTGTAGTTGTTTTTGAAATGTTCAATGATTCAAAGCTATCAAAATAAATTAGTTCAATTGAATATGTTACTGAAATACATCAAATTTATCATTGTAGTGTTATGTGGGAGGGGGGAGTCTTTAGAAGGTTGGGAAAGCAATACTAGTCCCAAAGCTTTATAAATTAAATGGGAAATCATTCAGATTCATCCAACATTTACTACATAATATAATATAATATAAATCGTTGCTTTTGAGGGCTTTATGCCTTGCTAACATTGCGCCAAAATAAATTATATCACAATTTGTATTGTACTAGTAAGTGTTCTGTAATGAATATTAACAATAAAGTGTGCACATGAATATTGAATTATCTTGTAGCAACCTTGGAGAAGTTAACATGTTAAAGTATCATCTATAAGCATGGTGTTTTGCTGAAAATGTTTTTAAGGAATAAAAACCTATGGTAGTATATTGGGTTTGTGTCATATGCAGGTCATATAAATCAAGACACGGAAATGTTCCATTGTTCAGTCAACCAAGCAGAAAATAAGAAAATGGAATTTCCAGTTTTTACTCTACTGGATCCATTCATGAAGGAATTTCTGTTACTGTGTTATTTTATCAATCAAACAGTAACCTCCAAAAACTTACACGGAGGTAAATGGATTTTAACTAAGGTTTTTCCTCCTTTACATATTCTGTTTATATTAGAAAAATAAAGTATGATGTCTTAAAGAAGCAATTAAATTTAGGAGAACAGATAGACATACTGATAGGGTTCGCTGAATAAGGGTTGGAGACAGCTCACAAGGAAAATAAATGGTGTGTACATCAATTGAGCCGAATGGCCATGTATTAAAAGAATTATTCTGAAAATTATAATTCAAATTGCATCATACTATATACACTGCAGAAGTCGAATTTGAAACTCACATTTACAAATCATACCATTCATTATGATAACACAACTTATTCTGATCTATAATATACCTAAAATAGTGTAGATTTGGCACCAAGTTTGGAAATAAGGTATTTTTAGTTATGTTTTTAGATATTTTCTCTTTGTTTCTTTGGCAGATATTTGAATAATTTCTGTGACATTTCCTTGTGATTCTTTTGTTGCGATAAAGAGAGTGACTGCCTCTGCCATAGAAGCTGCATTTGAACAAGTGTGGTACCAAGGAGCCCTACCAAATCTGGAGTCAATTGCAATTCATCTGACGGAGTTATACCTGACACATTGAAGGTGGTTTTGGTTGTTGGAGGTCATTTACCTCAACTCCAGAACATTTCTGCAGGAGTAGATGCTTTCAAATTAACCTTTTCAGAAATTTTATTATATCCCTCTTGGGCAGATGGGAGTTGAATCTGAGACTCCTGAATCAGAGATAGGGACACTACTACAGTGCTACAAAGTCCCCCAATCCTCCAACTAATGCCCGAGGCTGAACCATCTTCAGCTACTTCATCAATGGCTTTCCCACCCTCATAAAATCAAAAATAGGGATAATCACTGATAAATGCAAAATGTTCAGTACCATTTATGACTCCTCAGATATTGAGACATTCAGTCTCCAAATGCAGCAAGACCTAGAGTAAAATCAACCTTGGGCTGAAAATTTGCAAAGAATATTTATGCCACACAAGTACCAGGGAATAGCCAACTCTGACAAAAAAGCATCTAACGATCGCCCTTTCATTGGCATTGCAATAACGGAACTCCCCCCCCCCCCCCAATCAACATAAAACTGAACTGGATTAGCCATATAAATACAGTGCTAACAAGAGCAGGTCAGAGACAGGAATCCTACAGTGAATAACCCAAATCCTGACTCCTCAAAGCTGGTCCACTGTTTAAAAAAGCTCAAGTCAGGAGTGTGATGAAATACTCTCCACTTACATGGATGAGTGGAACTCCAACAACACTCAAGTAGCCTGACACATCCAGGATACGCAATTCATTTGATTGGCATCATATCAACATACATACATTCACTTCCTTCACTTAGTAGTTGTGGTGTGTATGGTCTACACAATGGATTGCAGAAATTCACCAAGGATCTTTACACAGTACCTTCTGGACCCACAACACTACAATCTAGAAGGACAACAGCAGAAGATACACCAGAAAATGGGAACACACGTTTGCAAGTTCCCCTCCACACCACTCACCATTTAGGCTTGGAAATTTATTGCTGTTCCTTCAATGTTGCTGGGTCAAAATCCTGGCACTCCATTCTTAATAGCACTAGGGTCTACCTACAGCACATGGACTGCAGTAGTTCAAGAACACAGCTCACCATCACCTTCTCCAAGGGAAACTATAAGCAATTGTCCAGCAAGTAATATCTACATTCCGTGAATGAATAAAACAAAAACGGCCGCTCACATTTCTACTTCGTATAGCTAAACAATTACAGACAATCTCTACTCAATTCTTGGAAAGATTAATTTCAAGTTTCAATAGTTGGGAGTTCCAGGGCCAGAAGTTTGGAATATACTTATGGTTACAGTTCAAGTTAGGAATACAGTTACTGTTCTGTAGAAATGCCAAAAGTCTCAAATATTACTATGATGAAAGGTTATAACTTTCTAAAATCTTAGAAGATTAAAAAAAATTACGATAACAGTTATTGCCTATTCCTAGATGTCTTTGAGAGTAAACATGATTTGTTGCAGTCTGTAATAAAGGCACACCCATATTGGTAGCAGAGTGAACTTTTGACTCAGCAGCAATGGCAGATTGGTAATATCGGCCCAAATTAAGATTGTGTCTGATTTGTAGGAAGGTGCATAGCTAAGTAGAGTTTACAGACTAACCTTTTTTAATTAATTTACAAAAGACACTAAAACAATTGAGCACTTGCTGCTGCTGTTAGGATTCCAACTCAGTTCTACGTCAAATGGATCCAAGCTAAATGGTGAAGAATAACATGAAACACAGATCTTGTCAGCATTACAAATTACTGCTTGCTCACTATCAACCCAGTGACCCAGCTAACTCTCTGTGAAGGTTTGAGTAATCAAATGAATAAATAAACTAATTAACTAAATAACCACACTTGAAAGGCACCCATAACAAAAACAAACAAAACTCAATAAATGCAAGTTACATGTCATTTTGGTTAGAAATAATGCCCTTCAGTTCATACGATATAAACTAGCTGCTGAAGGCCTCAAGCCTACTTGTGAATATCACATGCTTCTGTCCAAGGGCATCTGGGTCTGAATATAATTGTGGAATAGAAATCTGGTTTCAGAGCCTGAGATTAGTCCCCTTTTTCTCTGGTTATTTACAAGAAATCATATTATTTCAGCTCAATGACCAGCATGTCACTTGGCAGGGTGGGGGTTAATCATTAAGGTTTTATTGCAGACTTGAGTTTTATGACCACCAGAGAAAAAGATGAAGCCAGGAACAGGTTTTTGAAAGATGAAGAGTGCCATAATAGCAGGGAAACTAATATTAGCTACCAGGAACATAGAGATGTCCTGTGATGTTTTGAAGTTGGGAAGAAAGAAGTTCCAGAAGAGATGGGGATGTTATAGAGATGACATCCTATAAGGCATGTGTTTAAGGATACCATGTTAAGTAATAGTGACCTGAGTAAGCAGTTTATTTTAAGTATCTCAGGGCGGATCATGAACTGAAGAAAATTACATGCATTGAATACACAATAAATTGCCAAAAGAATGCAATTACAACTGGACTAGCTGAGCAAGAAGTTTTAGTGTAGAAATAAATGTGACACCTAATTGGGATTTGAGTATTTTTACAGTTATGACTAGAATAAAAGAGATTACTTCCTGCATGATGTTTGGAAATTCTTCCAGTAGTTTTTGTGTGGTGTAATCTTGATTGCCTTTTTCCTTTTTGTAGTAAACTTTGATGGTCCTTTGTTCAAAGTATATTGGAATATGTTCAATGATTGACCAGCACAGTAAACAAAAAGAAAAATAAAACTTAAAACCTACCATCAGGGGTTCACTCTGGGATCTGACTTGTCCAGTATTACAAATAGCTGGCATCTTAACACTATAAACAAACCCACAAGGCCCGTATTTGCACAAAGGGAGCGTTGTTAAGCTGTCTCCAGATCAAATAGGTAGAATCTGTTAGAGTGTTTGATGATGAAATAACTCCTAGAGGTAACTTCTGTGTTAAAAACCTCCTCCTCTCCAACAAGTTTAAAGGGTCTCACGGGCTTCTTGTCACTGATATTAAGATTACCCATTCAGCTTCCCCTGCTGCTTTCCTCCAATTCCCTAGCTGCCTACTAAATATCCCTTGTCAGCAATTCTCCACCTTAATCCTGGACCTGCACCTTCTTCTGATTAATTTGGTTTTGTCTGTACTGATGCTTCCAGCGTTTTCTACTTTTGAGTAGATTAGCTGAATTCTGTCTGAAGGATGTTGTGTATAAACTAACTGCTGCATTTAACATGACAGAACTGACTACATTCAAAGCATCGCATTGACTATAAAATAATGTGGTTGTGAAAAGCGTTGTATAATACAAGTCTTTTCTTCCACGATTTAATAATTTCCCTCAATCCTTCTGCTTAATCTTCACTGGCTTTTATGTTCATTCCTCTCCTGTTTCTGAATAGTCAGTTTATTTACCATTTGTTTTTCCATCCACTTCAGCCCTTGAACTATCATCACTTTTCCGGTTGCCTGTCTTTGATCGATTCTCTGGCTGTAGATTGCTCGAGGCTGACTACTCGATCCCGGAGTTCCCCGGTTCCCATCTGGGGGTCTCTTCGCTCATTTATCTTGTGATCAGCAGCAGCTGATTAGGTCCGCAGCACAATTTGTGGGATGTTCTGGTCTGAGCAATTCAATCGGCTGAATAAAGGCGAGACAGCTGTCTCTAAGTATATTGTTTACTAGAGGAAGCGTCTGCTCAGTTTTGCTTATTTATCCAGTTTTGTGATAGCAGTTTTTGTTTTAGAAATTCGAGCTTTTATGCTAGGTAGCTAACCAAAGTGCCTTACGGATAGTCCCGAAAGAAATTACTGCGCCCGGATTAGAAATATGCTCACATTATACATCATGTCCCATGAAATTTATTTTTATTCCATGACCTTCGATAAATTAACATAACCAAGTCGAGGCTTCATCTCAAGTCAATTTTTAGTGACTGTATTTGAGACTAGCTGTAGCTTTTCAGTCCTTCTGCAGATATTATAAACAAGATATGTTTGCCATTTAGAAATGTAAATTCACCAGTGCAGCAACTACAATTACAAAAGCATAGAAAACAACGCTGGTCAGTGCATTGGGATCGAAAGAGCCAATTTCTAATCCTACACACACACACGAAATGCTCATATTGCAGTTACTTCAGGAGATTTATTAAAGGTTTTCTTTTTCATTGTCTGCATTGGTTTAATGGACTTGCCCAATCGAGCAAGATATGTGGCTGTCACAGTAACAAGAGTCAAGTAAACACTAGTGTTACCCTCTTGGGGCTCGAGAACCGTGGGAAAGCCGCTCAGAAAACCCTGTAAAGATAAGCATTTCGACTTCACTGTGATCTTTTCATTATCACATAGCATCCGGACATTCCATGCTGTGAGGTATTGGAGGGACGGTAGAGTATCAGAAGAAAATAGGTTAATCATAAATATAAACAAAGTATTAACAAGGAGATTACCATTTAAGTTCTTGCAGCTTCGACAAAAAGGTAATATTTCAGTGCTCAGAGTCTAAGGCCGACTCCAGAGGAAACATGCTGGGGCTATACTTTAGTTTGAAAGCGAGGTCAGAGGCACTCAATCGTGGATGTGCAAAGAGGCCTTTACATACCGTGTTAATTTTAGTCCCGTTTAATCCAGGCCAAGTTTTAAATTTTTGAGCCAGAGTCAAACAGCTGAAATCTCGAAACCCTCATTGATGAGAAGTGAGAAACTTGCAACTCGTCCACATTTCAGCCCGAAAACACGGACATTTAGAAATAAATCAATAATTTCAAACTCTTGTATACCTGTTCTATTGAAGTGGACAAACGTAGACCAATTGAAATTGCTGGAAGGCATACGTATTACTATTTATTTTTAAGCAGCAACTCTATTTACCTATTGCCCTCGAATAGAGGCAGAATATCTTGGCTACTGTTTTGGGAGAACAAAGTGAAATGTGCTTTCCTAACCGATCTTTAATTCAATAGATGTGAGTAAGTTAAACAAAAGCAGTAATCAGCCTTTAATTTGCACGTCAAGCCAAGCTTTGTGAGGATTAGTGTTTAAGTACTTCCTAAAGATATCAGGCATTGCTGTTGTGATTGAAGCCATCTTATATCACCACCCTTTGCTATTATACAATTGAGTTGGTATTAAAGGTTTCAATGTTTCAGCTTGTTAATGGTTCTACTGATTTTACCCTTGGTAGGGTACAACTATACAGTTAAACATATGCAGAAATTGCTAGAGAAACTCAGTAGATCTGGCAGCACCAGTGGAGAGAAAACATAGTTAACATTTTCAGTCCAGTGACCTTGCTTTAGTTAAACATATTGTTTGATTGAAACATCAACTAAGAAAAAATTCTGATCATTAAATTAACCTTAGCATTGCTAGTTATAGATTGAGTCCTACAATGAAATTTTCTCCCACCTAGGAGTCTTCATACTAGCAAAATGATCTGAGGAAAGAAAATATATATATATATATATATATATATATAGTTATGGTAATAGCAGAAACAATATATTAACCAATATATGCATATAGAATCTTAATTTCTAGGATATTGTTATGTCTTTTGGCATTCTTGAGGAATTAAGAATGTGAGATGACAATATTTAATTGCTTAAGAATATTTATTATTAAATCAATTATTGATTATCTTATAATAATGGGTACTATGTCATAGAGAATATAGTAATTAAATGTCATGAATTCACTTTTGCACAGTGACTAATCTAACCAAAGTAAACATGCAAATCTGTTTCCTCCAGATATGGAGCATTGGTGTTTTGATCAATAAAAGATAATTAAATAAAACATGACAATTCAACTCTTAAAAAAAATCAAATCCACCTGAAGAAAAGTTGGATATTCAAATAAATATTTTAAGAAACTTATACTTGCAGTCCAGCATAATTTCTTAAGAGGATGAATTTTCTTTGTCTGAACCCAGTTTTTAAGATAGAGGAAGTCTTTGCAGATTTTGCCTCTATGTGCCACCTCTCAGAAAATTACTCTCCTGGTTCGCTGTTACTGACCCCCAAAGCCTAAGTGTAAAGAAATTTCTTACAACTTTTTGTGGGACCAGAAAAGAGTCATTATTGTTTATTGTTATGTCTTAGAAGAAAGGCAGAATTCTTCATGGATTATAATAATCCCTTTTCAAAAATTGTTTGCGGTAAACATTGTAGTAGGTACAAAACCATTCATCCCTCCCTGTTTGCAATGCTACTGATAACTTGCACCTGATAATATTTCAGATTCTCATACTGCTTAGTTCTGCTTTGAATTGTTGGATTGCTTAATTGTTGGATCAGTTTGGTGATTTTATTTGCAATACTAAAATCTACAGGTTCACATTATTCCCGTAACTGTCTGGTGTAAAGAATAGCTTTCTTTTAGGGTCAGATATTTGTATAGCATGGAAACAGACCCTTCAGTACAATTCGGGCTGGAGGAAGAATGCCTCATCTTCCGCCTCGGAACACTTCAACGCCAGGGCATCAATGTGGACTTCAACAGTTTCCTCATTTCCCCTTCCCCCACCTCACCCTAGTTCCAAACTTCCAGCTCAGCACTGTCCACTTGACTTGTCCCACCTGTCTATCTCCTTTTCCACCTATCCACTCCACCCTCTCCTCCCTGACCTATCACCTTCATCCCCTCCCCCGCTCACCCATTGTACTCTATGCTACTTTCTCCCCACCCCCACCCTCCTCTAGCTTATCTCTCCACGCTTCAGGCTCACTGCCTTTATTCCTGATGAAGGGCTTTTGCCTGAAACGTCGATTTCGTTGCACCTTGGATGCTACCTGAACTGCTGTGCTCTTCCAGCACCACTAATACAGAATCCTTCAGTACAATTCGTCCATGCCAACCAGATATTCTAAACTGATCGAGTCCCATTTGCCAGCATTTGTCTCTCATATCCCTCTAAACCCTTCCTATTCATGCATCCATCCAGATGCCTTTTAAATGTTGTAATTGTGCCAGTCTCCACCACCTCCTCTGGCTGCTCATTCCATATGCACACCATCCTCTGTGTGAAAAGACTGCCCCTTAGAATCCCTTTTATATCTTCCCCCTTTCATCTAAACCTATACCTTCTCCTTTTGGACGTGCCACCCTTTGGCTATTCACCCTATCCATATCCCTCATGATTTTATAAGCCTCTATAAGGTCACCCCTCAACCTCTGACGCTTCAGGGAAAACAGCCCCAGCCTAGTCAGCCTCTCCCTATAACTCAAATCCTTCGGCCCTGGCAACATTCTTGTAAATCTTTTCTGAACCCTTTCAAGTTTGTTAATGTTTTCCCTATATCAGGAAGACCAGAAGTCCAATCAATGTCCTGTTTCACTGCAACATGATATCCCAACTCAATGCACCGACCAATAAACGCAAATGTAACAAATACCTTTTTATATAACACTTTTCATCAAAATGACCCAAGGTACTTCGCAAGAAGTGTAAAAATGGGTTGAAAATAACATTTGAGCACCATAAGGAAATATTATGATAATTGACGTAAAGAAAGGTCAAAGAGGCAGGTTTTAAGAGATGCCTTAATGGAAGAAAGAGAGGCTCACAGTTTCAGTAAAAGTTGTCCAGACCTTGGGGTCTAGGCAACTCAAGATATAGTTGCCACTGGTAGAACAATTGTAATTGGAGATCAGTATGAAGCCAGGCTTGGAGAATGCAGAGGTTTTGGAAAGGATTGAATAGCTGGGAGAGAATTGAGTGATTATGTGTAAGGCCATAAAGGGATTTGTAAATATCAATAAGAATATTAAAATTGAGGTATCACTGGTTCATCTGGTACAGGGGTGACTATAACTTTGTGTAAATTGGGATATGGCAACAGAGTTTTAGATAAGTTCAAATTTTTAGATTGGTTAGCCAGAAAAACTTCCAAATAGTCATGTTTTTAAGCAACAAAGACATGTATCAGGATTTCAGCAGAAAATATGCTGAGGAAAGAACAGAAATAGAGGAAAGAACGTAGGTTGTCTTGGCTCTAGTATGGAATAGCTGGGCAGAAACATATCTTGTGGTTAAATGAGCACCAAGATTGCAAATGGTTCAGTTTCATGTTTGAATCCCACTAAACAGGCTTCAGTTTTTGCCAAAGTACTGAAATAGCCCTTACATCACTGTGACAAACTTAAACGTTTCCTCCTCAAACTTCCCATCCTGTCTACAGCTCTCCACTGGCAAACAGCTCAGTGGAACTGTTCTCATTTGGTTCCATTCTTATCAAATTGTAATGAGAGAATCACTTGCAATGGCTTCTCTTCCTGTTCCTGCAACATTTCCTCTGGTGTCTTCCAAAGATCAGTCCTTATATCTCCCTCAATCTTTGTTCTAAGAGCTACCCTGAGCAGCTGCATCACTGCCTGGTTTGGGAATTGCACCGTCTTGGATCGTAAGACCCTACAACGGATAGTGAGAACAACTGAGAAGATCATTGGGGTCTCTTCTTCCTCCATTACAGACATTTACACCACACGCTGCATCTGAAAGGCTAACAGCATTGTGGACGACCCCACACTTCCTTAATTCAAATTTTCCCTCCTGCCATCTGCCAGAAGTTGCCGGAGCATTCAGTTTCTCACAGACAGATTTGCAATAATTTCTGACCTCAGGCCATTAGGCTCCTTAATATTGTATGATCACACTCTATTCCATTTACAATTTTAAGACGACTTTTTGAATTGCTGCTAAAACAATGTTTTATTAAGGATCAGTCATTGTTACATTGTAAGGTGTCCACCACTCTGCCTGTTGTCTTGTCTTGTCAGGAAATACTGTGCTGTCTTGCATGTTTTGCATTTTTCTATTCACTTTATGTCGCCCTGTGCATTCTCGTATATTCTGTGTGTTCACATAGCACCTTGGTCCTGGAGGAATGCTGTCTTGTTTATATTGTGCCAGTTGTATATGGTAGAAACAACAAATAAAGTTACTCTACTTTAATCCTTGATGGTGTGATCTGAAGGCAAGATGTTAGTTTTCACATGTATTATATTGATGACACCCTGTTGTACCTCACCACCACCTCTCTTGACTAGTCCTACATAGCTAAATAATCAGAGTATTTACTTGAATCCAATACTAGATGGGCAAATGTTTCTTCCAGTTAAATTTGGACAGAGGTTTTGGTTCCCAATCCATTCCCTAACTACTGATTCCATACATTTCCCTGACAACAGTTTGAGATTAAGTGAGATTGTTCGCAATCATGGTATTACATTTGTTCCAAACTTTTATTTCTGTCATCTCTCAGAACAGCCATTTTCTTATCTATGGCATTTCTCCACTTCATCCCTGACCCAGCTCATTTGCTGCTGAAACCCTTATCCATGTCTTTGTTACTGCTGGTCTCGACTATCCTAATGTACTCCTGGTTGGTCTTCCACATTCTACCCTTCATAAACTTGAGGTCAACTTTGTTTTCTGAGTCTTAACACATTAAACCAGATTCTCCTGTGCTCTGTTCAGAGCATGTTTGTGGCCATTAATGTTTAAATAAGAAATTTGAATGTCTAGCAATTAACCAACAGTGCTACAACAAAGGATTTCACATTTTAAACAAAAAATAATATTAAAAACATTTAAACAAATACTACTAACAGCAATATATTTTAAAATATTTTCAACATAGTTTTATTGGTTGTTAGTGTCCCCTCCATGAGTTGCCTTATCTTACAAAATTGTGGGGGTTCATTCACTTTTTTTGGAACCAACTCAAAAGCTAGGCCATAGTCCTTTGGAATTTACTTCATTTTTTCATCTGTTGTCTGTCATAGCTTTTGGCCATGCAACCCTCTACCTTTACTGAATTCTCAACTCTGAATGTTGCAGCTTCTTGTTCAGGTTCCTGCTAGATATTGAATTACCTTTCCACAGCTTCTCAAGCTAGCTCTATTGATTGCATTCTTCCATAAGACTCTGGGAGGACTACGGGATTTATTTTACTGGATACAATCTAAGGAGATTTTCTATCTGCTCTCCCTCATGAAATCCTGTTACAGTCAGAGATCCATCTGCCTTCCATGCAGCAAATAAAGTGGTATTTTGCTTATATTCAGGCCTAACTGCATTGTCTGCTGTTGGTGTTCCCAACTGTGTGAGTTGCAGTCTCCAGCACAGCAAAGCTACAATTGCCTCTATCTGTTCCCAATTCAACTGATTGCTTCTGTGAGCAAGGGCACACAGATAACTTAAACAAAAAAACAGAAAGATTCAACCCTGAATCAGTATTTCCATAGTAACATGACACACATGACTTTGTGCAGATAGAAATGCAAATTTGATACCTTTTAATTCAAAGCTTTTGTTGATTCTAGGAAAACCACAGAAATATTTTCTATATCTAGTAGTGGTTTACAACTTTCTTTGCCAGAATTTCCAGCTTTCAGCTTTTTTGATTGAAGTAACAATCCCAAAATGTGTCACTTGCTGTGTAAGTGTTGACACCTTCTCCCTATGACTTTCCAAGATAAACATAAGGCAGCTTTTAACAGTAATTAATTTCCATCTTGTTTCAATTGTATCAACTTTGTGATTTTTATGAGTTTCTCAATCAGGATTTTCTATTTAACACTTTAACCTCCAACTTAAAACTTAATTTCTAATAACTAGAAGTTATTTCCTAAAACATGAATTATGAACTAAGTATTTGCAGTAGCTTACTGACTACATTGGCTGTCATTCAAATGATATATTGGGTTTGATTTTCTTATCCTTGTTTATATGTCTCTTTATGGCCTGTCACTGTCTCCCCCTGTAATATTGTCTGACCCCACAATCAATAATCCCTCTAACTTTGCTTTTGGATGTGTAGATCTCCAAAATCTATATGTGGTAGCAACTTGTGATACTGGAAGGCAATGCATCAGCAACGCGAATGGAGGAATGTCAGCCCTGAAGCTTAGAGGGAACAGTGCCCCAATCCAACAAGATTTGATCTTCTAATTCTCAATCATAATTGCTCAATCTCAGATGGCTGTGTCAACAGATGTCTTGGCTCCAAGTTCTGGAATACCTTGCCTCTCTAATTTGATTTTTTATCTTTAAGACATTTCTTCAAGCCTATTGCTTTGACCAAACTTTTAATAATCCTTATATGGCTTGGTGTCACACTTTATTTTTTAAATGCTCTCGCAAAGTGCCTTGGGCTATTTCATTATGTTAAAGGTGCTATATAAATTGTTGCTGGTCAAGAGTATGTGAAAAGATAGTTTGCTATAATTAGTCACTTAATAAATTTGTGTAACTTTGATAGTTTCGGTGCTGTGACAGGAATGAAAACCGGATTTGAATGGTTCAAATATGAAATTACAGGAACTGTGGGCACAGAATTGTGAGGAGCCAACATACTTAAACACTTTGGAAGTTTGGAGTTGGATGATGGTTTGCAACATGGAAGGTTAATAATGGAAAGTTTGTAAAGGAGGTGAACAGGGCCACAGGAAAGATCACTTAATGATACCTATTGTGGGGCTAAGAAGTGAAATTGTGTGGTGAAAATATTGGCATAAAGATATTTGAGGCAGCTGGAAGTGGGGAAGATAAGTTTCAGAAAAACATGTGGGTGATAGGAGTGAAACTAGAGATATAAGCAAGTGCAGTGTTAGGAAATGAGGAAGCTTAGGGGAAATTTGGCTTGGTTAACTAGGGCAGTAATGGCAAAAACTGAATGAATAATCTTGTTCTTAGTGATAGAAAGGTTTATGAGTTCCTCACATTTGTTGGTGAAGATGATTTAAGGATACAATGTGCATTGGGGAACAGAGGATTTGATTATTTTGCATTCCAGGATGATTCTGGACTCGTGAACCATTTTGGCAGATAACATTAATACAGAATAACGAAGAAAAGTCCAAATTAACAGTCCAAAAATGCCACTCAGTACAAACAGAATTTGACAAACTCAATTACATAGTTAGTAGCCCACATAGGCAAAATACTAACATCCCTTTTATTATAATCCAGGGGTATTCTCCAATTCACTGTGAGTATTGTCTTGGATAAGAAGATCTTGCATTTCATACCATCTTTCATGAGGTCAGGATGTCTCTGAACGCTTTGGACCCAGTGAAATTAGCTAGTTTTGTAATGCAGGTTATGTAGTGGGCAATTTCCATATTGCAGGATTCCACAAACAGTAATGAGATATTGATCTGCGTCCCTTAGTTATATTGATTCAAGCATAAATATTCACGAGAATACTGTAGAAAATTCTTTGACTTTTCTTTAGACAGTGTTATCTAATCTTCAATACACATTTGGGAGGGATGATGGGACTTAGTTAAATGTCTCATGTAAAAGCTGACACCTACAACAATACAGAACCCCTTCAGACTGTCAGTGAAATATTAGCCTAGATTATGTGCTGAAGTCTCTGGCTCAAATCCACACCTTCTGACTCAAGCAGGCTGTTGCTATGAAACTAAAGCTAGTACCTTGGCCAATAATAATAATGAAAATAATAATGATAAATTCATAAACTCAAAAAGAGAATGGGCTTTGTTGGGTGACAAAGGACCAAGGTTTACCTAGTTCTGCAACTTAGCCAGTTTTAAGATGAGGAAAACCTGCCAATGGTGGAAAGCTTTTGGAATAATAAGTTTAAGCTTTTTCCAAGTTGTCTGCAATTATACAATAAAAGCAATGTGCTTTGGATGCAGGAAATCTACAATAAAAGCAAAAAGTGCTGGAAAAATTCAAGTTCTGGAAATTCTATGGAGAAAGAAAAACACAGATGATACTTCAAGTCCAATATGACTCTCCTGTGGAAATTATCCTTTACCATGTCTCTTTTATCATATGCTATATCCCAGAGTATTTAATTTATATTTGACTGTATTGATGCATTTTGCTTCCACAGTTTCCTGAAGGAGCCAGTACAGACCTTGAACACTCATTCATCAACAAGGTTTTTGCACACATTTTCTAAAGTTATTCCTTGCATGATGTTTTCTGAAAGAGCCAGACAATAGTTTAAATACTCATTCATGACTAAAGCACATCTTTTTCCTGAATTTACTCCTTCCATGCATGTGTTCACATTTGACTGTTCTAGGCAAATTAAACTAACTTGTTGTGCTCTACATTATCTCATCCCATTAAATCATAAAAACAGAAATCTTGTCAGATATTAACTTCCAAGGAGAACATGCTCAATTTACGTTTGCCTTCAGAAATCTATTTCTCTATCCTCTTACTTTTTCTAAGAGTGGCAAATGGAGTTTAATTTAGATAAATATGAGGTGCTGAATTTTGGGAAAGCAATCTCAGCAGGACTTATACACTTAATGGTAAGGTCTTTGGGAGTGTTGCTGAACAAAGAGACCTTGCAGTGCAGGTTCATAGCTCCTTGAAAGTAGAGTCACAGGTAGATAGGACAGTGAAGAAGGCGTTTGGTATGCTTTCCTTTATTGGTCAGAGTATTGAGTATAGGAGCTGGGAAGTCATGTTGAGGCTGTACAGGACATTGGTTAGGCCACTGTTGGACTACTACATGCAATTCTGATTCTCTTCCTATCAGAAAGATGTTGTGAAACTTGAAAGGGTTCAGAAAAGATTCACAAGGATATTGCCAGGGTTGGAAGATTTGAGCTATAGGAAAAGGTTGAATAGGTGGGGTTATCGAAGGCTGAGGGGTGACCTCATAGAGTCATGAGGGGCATGGTAGGATAAATAAACAAAGTATTTTCCTTGGGGTGGGGGAGTCCAGAACTAGAGGGCATAGGTTTAGGGTGAGATGGGAAAGATATAAAATGGACCTAAGGGGCAACGTTTCCACGCAGAGGGTGATGCACTTATGGAATGAGCTGCTAGTGGAAAAGTGGTGGAGGCTGGTACAATTGTAACATTTAAAAGGCATCTGAATGGGTATATGAGTAGGAAGGGTTTAGAGGGATATGGGCCAGGTGCTGGAAAATGGGACTAGATTAGGTTGGGATAGCTGGTCGGCATGGATGAATTGGACTGAACGATCTGTTTCCATGCTGTACATCTCTATGACTCTAATTATCAATTAATTTTTTCACACACTTTAGCACAATGTTTTATCCCTTTTAAGAGACTAATCTTACTAGCAAGTTGACCATTTATTGCTCATTTGTAATTGCCTCTGAGAGGGTGGTGGTGTGAATTTGATTGGATTTCATAGGTGAATGCAGCAAGACCTGAACAATGTCTATGCTTGGACTAAAATGTGGCAAGTAGCATTTGCACCACACAAATACCAGGGAATGACCACCCCCAACTAATGTCCCTTAAGATTCAATGGTGTTACCATCACTGAATCCCAAATATCACCATCCTGGGTGTTACCATTGATCAGAAACTGAACCGGACCACCTATATAAGTAAAAAGTGAGGTCTGCAGATGCTGGAGATCAGAGCTGAAAATGTGTTGCTGGTTAAAGCACAGCAGGTCAGGCAGCATCCAAGGAACAGGAAATTCAACGTTTTGGGCCAGAGCCCTTCATCAGACCCATTCCTGATGAAGGGCTCTGGCCCGAAACGTCGAATTTCCTGTTCCTTGGATGCTGCCTAACCTGCTGTGCTTTAACCAGCAACACATTTTCAGCACCTATATAAGTAGATGGCTACAAAAGCAGGCCAGGGGCTAGGAATCTTGGAGCAAGTAACTTACCATCTAATTCCACCGTATCTGTCCATTGCCTCCAAGTTACTAGTTAGAAGTGTGATGGAATATTCCCCACTTGCCTGGATGAGTACAGCTCCAAAAACATTATAGTTTAAACACTCATTCATGACTAAGGCTTTTACACATTTTTTTCCTGAATTTACTCCTTCCATGCACGCGCTCACGTCTGACTGTTCTAGGCAAATCTTAACCTCCAAGGAGAACATGCTCAGCAGTCTGTTTGTGTGGCACCACATCAGTAAACATTCACTCCCTCCACCACTGATGCTCTGTAGCAACAGGCTGCAACATCTGTAAGTATATGGCAGAAGTTCACCAAAGGTCTTTGAAAGCATCTTCCATATCCACAACCACTTCCATCTAGAAGGACAAGGGCAGCAGATACGTGAGAACATATCTACCTGGAATTTCCTTTCCAAGCCACTCACCATCCTGACTCGGAAATATATCACTATTCCTTCAGTGTTGTTAGATCTCCCTTCCTAATATTATTCTGGCACTACCTGTGCCAAAAGAACTACAATAATTCAAAAAGGCAGTTCACCATCTCGGGGGCAACAAGGATGGGCAATAAAAGCTTGCCATGCCAACATCACATTAATGAATTTTAAAAAGGTACTCTTTTGGTATGGAAACATAGAGTTGTGTAACTAAACTAATCATCCAAAGGCTTAGGCTAATAATCCACAGAACAGAAGATACACCAAGCAGGAGCATCATCATTCTGGGGAAGCCCCAGCACAGGGAAGCTTGTGGCTGCAGCTGGAATCACACTCCTCCAAACCCTCCTGGAGCATTATCCCCACCAGCACCATTACTATTCTGATCTGTGAGGACACCTTGAGGCAACAGCACTATCCCCTCCTGCCTCTGGAGATTTGGAAAATTCCTTCAACCATATGACTTTACAGGTCATTTGCACTGGGTAGTTGGCTACCCACTGCTTGTAGGTGTTTACACTTGCCACTACCATGCTTTTGAGGCAATGTATAAGGGGTGTGGATTGGAGCTAAAGAAAAGGTAGGTGTAGAATTTCTCAGTTGGGCCTAAGTGTTCAGTTGTCACTCGCTGTGCAAAACCATATCCTGAGGAGAAAAGTAAGGTAACAGTTTCTATGAGGACTTGTCTGACATATTAATTCCCTGGGAACAGCATTAATACCCATTTTAAAATTATAAGTGCCTCTGAAACCATCAATACTGGGAATAGTTTACATGTAATAGTGCATTTGGATACTTATTTGTACTTCTAGCATCCAGATGTTAATCCAAATGTACAATTAATCGAAATGGATAAACAGAAGCCATTTTAGCACCATAGTACTACATAGAATACTTAAACTGAGTACATCTGGAAATTATCAGCTTGTTTTTGTAATTTTTATATTGGTGTACTATTAATAGGCTTGATAACATCTAATCCAAATGTAATGTTTCATTTTGGTCAAATCAAAGTGTAGAATCTTCTGAAATTTAAAGCTAAAGATGACTCACTTGGATTATCAAGATTGATATTGCAAGATTCTGTTAGTTTCCAAACAGTTTTTAGGTTACCCTTGTTATTAATTACATTTCCCTCCTGGGGTAACAGATGTCCCTGTAACATGAGTGACCTTCATAATGTGTCAGTAAGTACTTGCTGGCATGCTTCCATGGGAATGCTGAAGATTGCATGGAAATCCCTTGAATAAACATTTTCTGCGGCAAATTTAAGGAAATATAATTCAGTTTTAAGAACAAAATTAAAAGCAAAAGCCCTAATTTACATTTATGCCACATTCACATAAAATAATAAAAGAAGATGTGGGATGGTTCAACAGAAAGAAAAAGCTACTTTTACTCAAGTGCTCCCTGTTGCAATTACATTCTGGTTATACAAGGTGGCAGCCTGAGGATTTGGCAGGAATTGTGTTTGAACATAATTCCTTTCATCTATGAATTTACCTGGCAGACAAAGGTTAAGATCTCCTCCTTGGCAGCCTGTCAGGTTCTGGTGGAAACAAGCAGGTAATTATATTCCAATTTCTCAGTGGTTGCGGGGTCAAGGTACAAAATTCTATTAGCATACAATGGTTTAAAGAATAGTTTGCCAAATTTGTCTTGGCCCATTTCAGCACAAACATGACAAAAAGACAAACCTGAAATTAAAGTAACAGTACTCATTTGTTGCTCGTTGAATTTGATTTCAGATTTTTTAATTCTTAGCTCAATGACAGCTGAATTGAGAAATTGTTGATTGGTGCAGAGCTGAGGTAACAGGTCGGAAGAGATGCAAGTTGAACTTTGGTCTGCGTTGCTGTGCTGAATCCGTTGATCTAAGCTGAAACAGTAGTAAGAACAGTACTTTGGCCTTCAGTATGTCTGGGGTAGAGAGAAGTAAAATCAATATGGCTTCCCACTTTTGATCATTATGACGTGGCTCCTGTTGTAAAAGTTTTAACAACACAATCTTAAGTTGTGATTCTTGTTTGTTGTCTGTTCATCTGCATATATTTACAGTTCTGATTCCAGTTCGAAGTACAGCCACTGAAGAGAATTGCAGTGCATTTGAACTTATACCCTTCCAAGAAGCCAGCACTTTTAAAAGGGAAGAGGTGAGGGAAAAAAACAATGAAGTAAATGCATGATATGTCACACCTAGAATGTGCAGATTATAAGGGGGAGGGAAAGAGGGGTCTGGGGCAGTGGAGGACTGTGGGTGTGAAAAGGAATGTGTGTAAGAAAGAGTGGGGTTTGTTAAAACAGGACGTCTCTTGGGGCCATTAGGGCAGTCACCAGCAAGCCATCACCAAGCAGACACTAGATTTTGTCTTCAGACCATCCGCTATATGCAAGATCCGGGTGGACACCAAATTAGCCAACAAGTGGTCATTTAATTAGGAGATTAGTTGACCTTTGTTGTCTCTGCAGGTGCTGACCTGCCACTGGAGATATTGCAGTATTTTTAAAATTCACTCATGGCTCATTTATTATCAGGCCCTAGATGCCCTTAATTTGGTGATGAGCTGCCTTTCTAAATTATGCCGTTCATTTGGTGACTGTATGCCAACGGTACTGTCAGGGAGTCTAGTACATTGATCAAATGACATTGAAGGCATGATGATACATTTCTAAGTCAGGTTGATGACAGGCTTAGAGGGAAATGTGCTGGTTGTGGTGCTCCCCTGTGACTGCTTCCCTAATCCTTCAAGATGGTGGTAGTTATGGGTTACAAGGTGCTGACAAAGTAACCTTGCTGAATTTCTCCAATGCTTCTCATGAATGGTACAAACTGCTGTTGGTGTGCATTGGTGCTGGAGGGAATGAATGTGGCATGAAGTAAGTGGGCAACTTTGTTCTAGATGACATCAAGTTTCTTGAGTGTTTTTGGGGCTCCACTCATCCAGGCAAATCAGGAATATTCCTTCACATTCCTAACTTGTACCTTTTAGATGGCTATCAGCTTTGAGGAGTCAGGTGGTGAGTTACTTGTTGTAGGATTCCTAACGCCCAATCTGCTATTGGAGCACAATACTTATATGGTTAGTCCAATTCAGTTCCTGGTCAATGTTAACCACCAGGATGCTGATAGTGGGGAATGGTTATATTTTGTCTTGTTGAAGCTGCTCTTTATCTAGCACTTGTGTGTGTTAATCCTGACCAATTACCCAAGACTTGGTGTTGCACAGATTCTACTGCAATTCAACACAGAAAAATATTGTCATTACTAAAAATCATAAATTAAAAAAGAAATTGCCAGAACTACATAGTGGATCTGACAATAGCTGTGAAGAGAGAAATTCGGTTAATGTTTCAAGATCTATAACCTTGACGGAATTAAAATTTGGTAATTAGATTTAACTATTGGGTTGACTTTTGAGGCTTTAAATGTCTTTCATTTGTACTTACAGAAGTATCATTTGGAGACCAATCTATTTTTATACTTTGTGGAAGTAACATCAGCTTACACAAAGGTGGCAGTGTAAGAAACTAGATCAAAGCAATACCACTCGGGATATGCACTCAATCTTTAAAATATTGTTGCCTGCATCGAGTGTGAAATGAATTAGACCAGGAAAAGCTACTAAAACAGAATAATTTTTATTTATTCTGGTGGGGATGAAGGTGGATGGGAAAGTCCATCATTTAATTGAGAAGAAGTATTTTACAAGAATCATAATTATCATTTTAATATTAGTATCTTAAAATGAGAAACCACTATACGTTATGCAACTGGTATATTTGAATCATAGCCTATACTGTGCTAAATCATAGCAAATTAATTCTGAATTTCCGATTTCATTTTAGTTTAATGACTGACACAACTTAAAACACATGCAATAAGATGGAAATTAAATGACATTAATGGTGAAAATGAGCATTTGGAACATGGTGAAGTATAAATTAAATGATCTGATTACTCTTCATTAATTGCCTGCAGCAATCCTGTTAGTTATTTAGTTGGCATAGTTATCTTTATAAAAATTATTATGCCTCTTTTGCAATGATTTCAGCTTTATGCAATTGTAAGCATTTTAGTATTCAGCAAGAGCCACAAGCTATATATACATAATACAGAGAATTGAAAGAGATCTATTTACCATAATAATTCCTCCACGTATTTTACTGGATCCTGTATCCTGAATTCTGTATCTGTAACCAAACTGTGAGAGAAATGGAGGTTGTGGTGCTCTAAGAGTACGTTTCATTACTACTTTGCTATTGTCCATTGTTTGTCTTCACATAATTAAGGGCTTAATAATCCATTATTGATTTTGTAACTTAATAGTAACTAATCAAGAGAGTATGTTTGTCTAAAGGTGCTCCATTACTCTGCTGCTTCCATCCTGAGTCTGCCATAAGTTTCTGTATGTAGTAAAATGGCACAAAGTAGAAACACTCTGCGCAAAGATTTCACAAAGTATAATTGCAAGGTCAAATATTTTATCATGAAATGAATTGTTAATTAATCTCCAAACATTGGACACAAGGTGATGCAAAAGTTTGAAAATTCAATAAAAAACATTTTGTGCAGTAACTTTAGAGTATTTCAAACAGATGATTTTATGAACCTAGAGCTGCATAATTGATTTTATTGGCACCTTTACATCAAAGCTTCAGTTAATTTTTGAAACTGCTTTCAAATGTATAATACTTATCATTGTGGCAGATAGATTTCTTATATAACCAACTGTTTTGTAATGAGAACATGATAATTGGTGTTCAGTGCAATCACTGATGTACTGTGATCACTGAGGCAATATAAATTGGATTGCTTATAGCTCCCTAATAAGAAACCCATCCAAATGTCTATTTGTGTGGGAAATTACAGAAGGGTGCTAGAATGGGAGGATTTAATCACCTATAGATAATTATTATTAATAGTATCTGCAGAAATAAGATTGGAATAACAGTTGTCTAAAGGACAGAGATGGATAAGAGTTCCTGGAAAGCGTTCAGGAGAGTCCTCCATATCAATATGGTCTTTAACAAGAAAGGAAGCAAGGCTAGATCTGGTCTTGGGAATAAGGTGGGCCAAGTGGATTGATTGTTTGTAGGGGAACAGTTAAGGACAATGACCCATGAATCGCAAGGTCTTGATTGCATATGAAAAAGGTCACGACGCATGACCCCGCCCCCACGTCGAGCAACGTCACCACGTCTAACTCCGCCCCTACTTCGATCTCTGTCCCCGCCCCTAACCCCGCCCCCAGCTCCAGCTCCAGCTCCAGTCCCACACCAGGTCCTAGCTCCCAGCCCTGCCGGATTTTCACCATCCCTCCAGATCTCCCCCTCTCTGAGGATGAGAGATCAGTCCTCAGCAGGGGCCTCACCTTCGTTCCCCTACGCCCTCGGATTAATGAGTTCAACACGCGGCGAGATATTGAACAATTCTTCCGCCGCCTTCGCCTCCGTGCCTACTTTCACAACCAAGACTCCCGCCCACCCTCTGACGACCCCTTCTCCCGCCTCCAACACACCCCATCCACCTGGACACCCCGTGCAGGCCTCCTACCCGCCCTCGACCTCTTTATAGCCAACTGCCGCCGTGACATCAACCGACTCAACCTGTCCACCCCTCTCACCCACTCCAACCTCTCACCCTCAGAACGTGCAGCCCTCCACTCCCTCCGCTCCAATCCCAACCTCACCATCAAACCCGCAGACAAGGGAGGCGCGGTGGTAGTTTGGCGCACTGACCTGTACACCGCTGAAGCCAAACGCCAGCTCGCGGACGCCTCCTCTTATCGCCCCCTTGACCACGACCCCACCTCCCACCACCAAACCATCATCTCCCAGACCATCCAGGACCTCATCACCTCAGGGGATCTCCCATCCACTGCCTCCAACCTCATAGTCCCACAACCCCGCACCGCCCGTTTCTACCTCCTGCCCAAAATCCACAAACCTGCCTGCCCCGGCCGACCCATTGTCTCAGCCTGCTCCTGCCCCACCGAACTCATCTCCCAATACCTCGACACGGTCCTGTCCCCTTTAGTCCAAGAACTCCCCACCTACGTTCGGGACACCACCCACGCCCTCCACCTCCTCCAGGATTTTCGCTTCCCCGGTCCCCAACGCCTTATTTTCACTATGGACATCCAGTCCCTGTACACCTCCATCCCCCATCACGAAGGACTCAAAGCCCTCCGCTTCTTCCTTTCCCGCCGCACTAACCAGTACCCTTCCACTGACACCCTCCTTCGACTGACTGAACTGGTCCTCACCCTGAATAACTTCTCTTTTCAATCCTCCCACTTCCTCCAAACTAAAGGAGTTGCCATGGGCACCCGCATGGGCCCCAGCTATGCCTGCCTCTTCGTAGGATATGTGGAACAGTCCATCTTCCGCAACTACACTGGCACCACCCCCCACCTTTTCCTCCGCTACATCGATGACTGTATCGGCGCTGCCTCGTGCTCCCACGAGGAGGTTGAACAGTTCATCAACTTTACTAACACCTTCCATCCCGACCTGAAATTCACCTGGACTGTCTCAGACTCCTCCCTCCCCTTCCTAGACCTTTCCATTTCTATCTCGGGCGACCGACTCAACACAGACATCTATTATAAACCGACTGACTCCCACAGCTACCTGGACTACACCTCCTCCCACCCTGCCCCCTGTAAAAACGCCATCCCATATTCCCAATTCCTTCGTCTCCGCCGCATCTGCTCCCAGGAGGACCAATTCCAACACCGCACAACCCAGATGGCCTCCTTCTTCAAGGACCGCAGATTCCCCCCAGACGTGATCGACGATGCCCTCCACCGCATCTCCTCCACTTCCCGCTCCTCCGCCCTTGAGCCCCGCTCCTCCAACCGCCACCAAGACAGAACCCCACTGGTTCTCACCTACCACCCCACCAACCTGCGCATACAACGTATTATCCGCCGCCATTTCCGCCACCTCCAAACGGACCCCACCACCAAGGATATATTTCCCTCCCCTCCCCTATCAGCGTTCCGCAAGGACCACTCCCTTCGTGACTCCCTTGTCAGATCCACACCCCCCACCAACCCAACCTCCACCCCCGGCACCTTCCCCTGCAACCGCAGGAAATGTAAAACTTGCGCCCACACCTCCACACTCACTTCCCTCCAAGGCCCCAAGGGATCCTTCCATATCCGCCACAAGTTCACCTGTACCTCCACACACATCATCTATTGCATCCGCTGCACCCGATGTGGCCTCCTCTATATTGGTGAGACAGGCCGCTTACTTGCGGAACGCTTCAGAGAACACCTCTGGGCCGCCCGAACCAACCAACCCAATCACCCCGTGGCTCAACACTTTAACTCCCCCTCCCACTCCACCGAGGACATGCAGGTCCTTGGACTCCTCCACCGGCAGAACACAACTACACGACGGCTGGAGGAGGAGCGCCTCATCTTCCGCCTGGGAACCCTCCAACCACAAGGTATGAATTCAGATTTCTCCAGCTTCCTCATTTCCCCTCCCCCCACCTTGTCTCAGTCGGTTCCCTCAACTCAGCACCGCCCTCCTAACCTGCAATCCTCTTCCTGACCTCTCCGCCCCCACCCCACTCCGGCCTATCACCCTCACCTTGACCTCCTTCCACCTATCCCACCTCCATCGCCCCTCCCCCTAGTCCCTCCTCCCTACCTTTTATCTTAGCCGGCTTGGCTCTCTCTCTCTTATTCCTGATGAAGGGCTTATGCTCGAAACGTCGAATTCTCTATTCCTGAGATGCTGCCTAACCTGCTGTGCTTTGACCAGCAACACATTTGCAGCTGTGATCTCCAGCATCTGCAGACCTCATTTTTTACTTATATGAAAAAGGACAAGAAACAATGCAGATTAAGTATAATTAAAAGGGGAAGTCAATGTGAGTGGAATTAGAATGGATTTTGTAATCAAAAGTTGGTGCAAAGTTGTGACTGAACAATATGCTGACTTTAAAAAAAAACTGAGTTTGGGCATAATCAAGGCATATTCTCACAAAGGGGAAAGGCAGGGCAAAGTGAACCCAGACCTCCTTGGATTAACAATTCCCTCCCAAAAGGCATTGTGTACAAATGCTACCTCTGGGGATCAGAGCTTGGGTGGAGGTATTGTATACAGTAAAGATTCTGATATTATTGCAGATTGCATGTTTGTGAGAGTATCTGGAAAAAACTCAAAGATGACAGATCTGTCATTTTTGTCTCCTAGTTATCTTAATGACAATGTCTAATTAGTTCAAGCAATTGTAGTTATTTGAAGTAAAATATGTCTTGTTAAAATGAGATTCTCTTCTGGTTAAGACACAGTGGTTGCAGCTCTACTACTGTAAACCAATCAGGCACGAGATACAGTCAATGAAAGAGGAATGCTGACAGCATTCTTCTACCCTCAATGTGTGGACTCTCTTTCCTCTCATTTTCTTTGCAGTTTTGCTCTCATTTTTGCATGATCTTGAGTTTTCAGTTTCAGTAATTTGGGTTACTGTGAACGGTTTCATGCCCTATATCTAAGGAAGGATGTGCTGGCCTTGAAAGTGTCCAGAGGTGGTTTACAAGAATGAAGGGCTTTGCATATGAGGAGCATTGAGAACTCTGGATCTGTACTTGATGGTGTTTAGAAGGATGGTGGGGTGAGGCGGGGGGAACCTCATTGAAATTAATAGAAAATTGAGGGGCCTGTATACAGTGGATGTGGAGATGATGATTCCACTAGTAGGAGAGATTAAGATCCATGGCACACCCTCAATGTGAAGGGATGACTGTTTAGAACTAAGATGAAGAGGAACTCATTGCCACAGGTGAGGTCAAGTTATTGAAGATATTTGAGAGAGAGATAGATAAGTTCTTGATTAGTAAAGGGATTAAGGATTACAGGAAGAATGCAGGAGAATGGGGCTGAGAGACATATCAGCCATAATGGAATGGTGGAACCAAATGGCCTAAATCTGCTCCTATATCATATTGTCTTCTGGCCGAACAACATTTGCTGGTCTCTGAGTTTTCACATTCATGGTTATCCTTCCCTTTATTGTTTATATCATATATCTGGATATGATCTGCAGTGCCGACTGCTAGTTTATGTCCCCTGTACATCTCCTCTACTTTTTTTGATAGAACCTATTGTGGCTCATTTGAAGGCCAAAATCTAGAAGCAAGGAATTTATATTGCCCAAAACATATGTTGAATGTCAGCAGTTAGGATTCTATGTTCACGTTCATGTTTCAGTAACTACTCGTGGTATTCTGCTTGCTGAAAACCTTTGCCATTTCCAATGCTGATGGGATTGGTTCCAGTGTTGGAATAGGACAGTGATCCTTTTCTATGAATTGATTAATAGCTTTGAGATCCAGGTAAATTCTTAACCATCCATTGGGTTTCTATAGCTCTGGTGATCTGTTTTTTTTCATCTCTATCTTGGACCTCTCTTTCAAGGTTTTCTTTTATGTACTTTTTAAGTAGAGCATGAACCATCAATTTCATTGCTTGGTCAAAATCTTTAAAGCATCCAACTTTTTCATCAAAAGAGTTTGGTCACATTTAAGTCAGATCTTTGCATCAGATCAGGGGGTGCTTTTCAACTGGTGTGTTCTCTTTAAACCTCTATGTTGCTGCTTTCATCTCAGCTCTTCACAATTGCAGCATTCACAGAACTATTAGTTATGATAATGCAGAAAATGCAGTCAGCATCCTTTCCTTTGAGTGTCCCTCTCGTTTGGGCTATTCTGAGCTGATGAGTCTCGGTCTTGTTGTGTGCTGTTGGCATGATATTGTTCAGTTTCAGAGCATCTTTTCTTGATGCCATGTTCTTACAGATTTTCCTAAATATCTTCTGTCTAAGTGGGGTGCTGATACTCTGCACTCCAGTGTTAATCTTCACCTTTAGATTTATCATTTGGCTTTATTTCTCACCCTCCTCTTAATCTGATTTTCTTCTGGCAACTATCATATCTAGACATTTTACTCAGTTGTACAAGGCTCTTATGTCCATTGTTTTCTCAAACTCTGCATGTTCCTCGGTGTAGTGTCTATAGCCTGTAATATTATGAGCTTGTACTTTCTAATTAGTGCATTCTGTCCTTTGGGTTGTGCACATTCCCAAATTAGTTGATGTATCAGCATTTTGTTAGTGACCTTAGACTTATATTTTCTGGCTAGGCTTTTCTCTCTTGTTACAAGGTTGTTAATTGGGATGCTTAACACTGGGGCAAGGGCTTGCATTTCATGCCAATAGACTTGATTGTTTGATGTTGGCAGGAGATGGGCGCTGACACTTTCAAAAAAATGTTGGATGAATTTCTACCAGTTTTTTTCAGAAAGCTCCCATCTGTAAAGGGGAGGTAATTCTTCGTTTCTTGGCTACAGATGGATATGGCTGACCCTTCATTGCTAATGCTTTTTACGAAACTACTGAATGTTAATCTGCACTTTGGGTTCTTTTTTCCCCTTTTGCACAGTTTTGTCAGAGGCTTTTATTTCTGCTTCTGATGTCGGTCGAATTTCCAAAGCAGTGTTCGTGTAAAATGTTTTGGGTTTACTCACAGCTGTCAGCATGTTATGTATACTGGTTGTCTTTTGATTTCCATGTATTTGAAATAATTACATTTTAAGCTTGGAAAGGACAGAAATCTTTTCTTGGATTCTATTTTGCCATTCTGCCCATGTTAGGACACTGCTTAATTGGGTGTTGTATGACACAATACCCCAGCTCCCTAATGCTATTGAGAATGAGGCCTACAGGAACACTTACAGACATAATTGTTTCCTGTTTTAATTAATTCCTTTTTACAGAAAATGGAACAATGTATGAAACCATCTTAGGCTTCATTAACGAGGTGTAGAGTAAAAGAAAAGCAAGAAACTTGTGCTAAAATCTTATTAGACTTGAATGGGGGTTATTGCATCCAGTCTGGACATCACACTTAGAATCATAGAGTCATAGAGATGTACAGCATGGAAATAGACCCTTCAGTCCAATCCGCCTATGCCAACCAGATATCCCAACCCAACCTAGTCCCACCTGCCAGCAACCGGCCCATATCCCTCCAAACCCTTCCTATTCATATACCCATCAAAATGCCTCTTAAATGTTGCAATTGTACCAGCCTCCACCACATCCTCTGGCAGCTCATTCCATACATGTACCACCCTCTACGTGAAAATGTTGCCCCTTAGATCTCTTTTATATCTATCCCCTCCTCACCCTAAACCCATGCCCTCTAGTTCTGGACACCCTGACCTCAGGGAAAAGACTTTGTCTATTTATCCTATCCATGCCCCTCATAATTTTGTAAACCTCTATCAGGCCACCCCTCAGCCTCCGACGCTCCAGGGAAAACAGCCCCTGCCTGTTCAGCCTCTCCCTATAGCACAGTTCCTCCAACCCTGGCAATATCCTTGTAAATCTTTTCTGAACCCTTTCAAGTTTCACAACATCTTTCCGATAGGAGGGAGACCAGATTTGCATGCAATATTCCAAAGGAAGAAATTAAAGGTATTGGAGAAAGTGGACGAAGGATTTACTAGACTAGTTTTAGGAATGAGGAACTTCAGTCACATAGACAGATTAGAAAGGTTGGGACAGATTTTCATGGAGAAGAGAATGTTCAGAGGAGATTTGATAGAGCTATTCAAAACTTTGAACTGTCGAGAAAGACTCGCTGGAGCGTTGGAGGCTGAGGGGTGACCTTACAGAGGTTCATAAAATAATAAGGGGCATGAATAGTGTGAATAACCAAAATATTTTCCCTGGGGTGAGGGGTCCAAAAGTTGAATGTGAGAGGGGAAAGATTTAAAATGGACCTAAGGGCAACTTTTTCTCACAGAGCATGGTACGTATATGGAATGAGCTGCCGGAGGAAGTAGTGGAGGCTTGGTACAATTACAACATTTAAAAGGCGACTGGATGGTTATATAAATAGGAAGGGTTTAGCGGATGTGGGCCAAGTGCTGGGAAATGGGATTAGTTTAGGATACCTGGATGAGTTGGACTAAAGGATCTGTTTCCATGTTGTACATCTCTATGACTCGATAGAAACACTCTTCCATTGGTCGGAAGTTTAAAAACCAAAAGGCGCAGATTTAAGGTAAATGGCAATAAAAGCAATAAAAAAACTTAAGGAGAAATGTTTTCAGGCATCAAGTGATTAAGATCTGGAATACATTGCCTGAAATTGTGGCAGCAGAATCAATTAAGGTGATCAAGAGGGAACTGGACTATTATTTGAAAAGTAAGAATGTGTAAAGCAGATGTGCAGGTACATGAAGATATGAAATCACATATTTGTGTAAAGGAAAGTAATCTGTCTTCAAAATGGGCACAATGGGTGGACTCTTCTCAGACCCTACACAATGTGTGTAATAGTGAGCCAGATGGGAAAATATGGTGAGATTGGAAAAATAATAACATTTTAAAAAAATTCTTGACATCAAGAAAATAAAAATCAGATTTTCCACTCAAAGTCTTAATGAGAATTTTGACATTGAATGGCAAGAGATGTATTGGAATGCATTAACATCTCAATGTTACAAAATCTCACCTTATTTATGTGCAATTTTCTGTTTTCTCAGATAGTGGACAAAAATGAGATGGTGACAATTCCCAGTACGGAAGACTGAATGGATATCTCATGGCTTCTGCTTACCACTTGCCCCTCTGGGTTTCTACTTTGCCAGTGTTCCCAGTATGTTGGGAGACATTCTCCTGTGGAAATACCCCTAATGATACAGAGGAAGCATGAGCAGACCAGAATCTATTATCAACAAAGTAATTTCTTCCACATAAACTAGGTATATCACTGCGACAGACTAAGCTTATCATGGGACACTGTAACAAAACTGTGTCATTTGCTGGATCAGAACTTGTCATCTGAATGGTGGGTAGCTGTTATTTGCTAGGAGAAAGTGAGGACAGCAGAGGCTGGAGATCAGAGTTGAGAGTGTGGTGCTGGAAAAGCACAGCAGGTCAGGCAGCAGCCGAGGAGCAAGCATTTCGGGCATAAGCCCTTCATCAAGAATGATTCCTGATGAATGGCTTATGCCTGAAACGCTGAGTCTCCTGCTCCTTGGATGCTGCCGGACCTGCTGTGTTTTTCCAACAAACACACTCAAGCTATTGTTTGCTATTGACTGTCAAGTTGACAGCTGTGCTACATTTTTATGTAAGTGACAGCTTCCACGGATAGACTTGAACCTCTCTGAGATCTCAGAATTCTCAGTCGACAATGCATCAAAGCTATTTCTGATGTAATCAGTGACAGATCCTCTTGTTTCCCTGTGATGAGGTCAGTGCTGCTATGTGGATAATAGGCTTTGCCAACAGGACTATAGCTGGCTTCCATCTATGCGCAGTACTGCACCCTGGTTGTGTTAAGAGCTCTATATCAAACTGCAGCTGACTTTATCTATTAAAAAAGGATTCTATTCATAAATGTTCAAGTCCACTGGGATCGTTGTTACCACATTGTGCCAAGTACCCTAAAATCTGCCATATTTCCTATATCACTGAGAACGCTGCTGTTTTTGCTTTTCAAGGGTCAGATGGCTTACACAGATGGCTTCTGGGAGACCAGGGCTGGCCTCTGCTACTCTGTCTGATGATACTATGACATGACCCACTGATTGCGGCTGAAGATCCCTGTACGGCTTGTTCTTTCACTAGGGTCATTGAGAAGCATACATTAGGCTGCCGGCAGATGAGGTTGCAATGCTTGGATTAGCCTTGTAGAACATTACAGTATACTCCAGACAGAGCCTGCTGCAGACTCCTAACATGATGTGCTCTGCACAACTGGAACAAAGAAAGGGATGTGATGGCTACTGAATAGCTTAGAGAGCGGTAAACATGCTCTGAGGAGGAAGACAAGGACAGTGGTCAAAGGAAGTTAACCATGATCAGACTGGATCAGTGCAACATCGGGCCCATAAGCCAGACAGAATATTATTGACACCCACTTCCTGCAGGTGTGAATTTTGTGAAATAATCATTTATTGATCATTTGCTGTTGGTTTAAAGGTAAGCAGTGTCTGTTCAGACCCAGAAACAAAAGCAACATTTTTGCTTATTGTATCTTCACATTTCCTCTTTAATAAATGTTAATGCTAACAACTGGAGGCTTTCCAAAATCTGATGCTTTCACATCAGATTTCTGCTGCACTGGTCATTCAGGAAATATTAATCACCTTTAGCCAGGCTTCCACCATGGTTTGTGCTAAGGATTGGTGGATTGTATAGCTTCATTCTTGTCACTGCAGTTACAATAACAGGTGATCAGGCACATGATGATGTAAACTGGCAATACATTTATGAATGCAACATTCTGTTTCTAATCAAGAGATGCCCGTGCTATCTATGTGCCCTCAGAAGATTTTTTGGAATTACTTCCTACTGTATCCACAGTGTAGGGCTATTCCTGGTGCACAGCTGGGTTTTGGATATGGTAATGGTGGCATGAATCCCAGCAAAGGTGACTACTTCTGCTGTGAGTGAGTGTGCAAGAATATGCTGCATACATTATGAGTAGAGCAGCAATGAATTGTATGAGATAACTCGCCAAAGCCCACAACGGGAAGCCTTTAATAAAATTCACTGAAGTTGAGATTTAGCTGATTTTTCATAAAATTCAGCATAAGGAGTCATAGAAAATGGCTCTGAAAGCCACAATTTTTCTCTTCTGGATTCAATTGCAGCCATGTAAACAAACAAACCTTGTTATTTTAATAATCAATCACACAGGGTAATTAAATTAGTCAGGGTTTCCAGGACTGTCCATTGAAAGCTCAAAAGATGCAAAAACTCAATATTTCTGTCAGGAGATGGGAATGACATCCCAAGGAATTCCAGCAATAATTGACTTTGCCTTGTAGAAAAATGATTCATCAATGCCAACATTTGTAGCCACTTGGTATGATTCTTATAAAAGCTGCTTGAGGATAGAGGAGAGCACATGAGAGAGATATTTTGGAACTATAACTGCTTCTCAATAGAGAGACAAAGGGAGACTTCCAGGTGTACTGAAGTGGGCTGCCAATAGCCACAAACTGGCAATGCTATCCAAATGAAATAAAGTAGCCTTCACTCACCCTCAAGACCTTCCTGTCAGCAGTCCACCTGTGGGAGCACCCTCAAGCTTTCATCTATAGAAGCCATTACAGCTGCTGAAGCTGATTTCAAGTTACAACATGCACTTCAGAAAGAGAATCTTCAAGCAAGCCTGACTTCCAACAATATTAGAGGCTGATCTTATTTTCATTTGCATTTATAACTTTTATCTTTACTTCCTTAAGTCTTTGTGTCTGTATTTTAGTTATTAACCTTCCCACATTTTACTTGAGTAACTTTCAGTAACAGTTGTGTAACAAACTAGCCTTTCATCTTGTTTAAAGCTTAAAGCTGGGCAGCCGGATATTTTAAAATTGCAACACTCAAAATGAAAAAGGGCTACATGCAGGCTTAAACAAATTCTTATGACACAGAAGACTTTGAGGAAATGCCTGGTAGGTGGTCATGACACTGGTATAAAACAGCTGGGAGAAAAGAGCGGATGAAACTCCTGTTGTGGCAGGATTGCTACAAAGCCTATAATATAGAGGAATAATCAGCAGCTAATAACATTTGTCATTCTTCCCCCATGATGGAGCTTGTTTCTAACGATCAATCGTAGGCCTCTTTACACATCACTGCATTTAAATACAGTTATAATAGTCACAAATGGATGCGGTTACCAGTGAGCTAATCATATTTTACTTCCATTTTGACTGAGATTTTAAATTGTTTGTCAATAAATTTCGTACAGCTTTTCTGAAGTCCATCTAGTTACTGTGCAAAGTAATCTAATGTGCATGGAATGATCTTTTGAAAAAGAGTTTTCTCCCCTTTAGTCCTCTCCTGAAGATGTTGTCTGTCACTTGGCAAAAAGCTTTCAGCATTCCATATAAATGGTTTCTCTGTGGTCAGATTGAATGCACCTACAGGCAATTTATTCGAGAGCTACAGTCCTGGATGACTTTATGCTTGTCTTTGAACTCTGAAAGCAATTCTGATCAACTGCTGCTGTCTTCACAGCTGCTAACTTGAGGACAAACTGGAAATTATTTACCATGTCTGCATGGTTTAGTGGGAAAACAGGGGAATAGATTGATGTCAAGATTCCACTCACCTTTATGCCCAGGGTGTTAGCTCCAGGATCCTCTATACATTTATCCTTGGCCTCTTTTACTCCCTCATTGAGATACTGCTGCTAGGTGACATAATTCACAGAAATATCTATGCTATCATATCTCTTTTGAACTCATTACATCTATGTTGTCAGATTGATTACTGGGCATCCAGTCATGGATGAACCATAATTTCTTTCAGTCAAACATTGATAAACAGAAGCCCATCATCTTTGGTCCACATCACAAACTTATGTTGCGGATATAGAAACTATGATTTTTGCAATGACCCCAAGCAGAATCAGTGAAAAGACACCTATTTTGTGTTTAATATGGGGTGCCACAGTTTGTCCCAGTGAGACTTTTGCTTGTTTTCTGCTTCAATTGGTTTGGCATAAGCTCTTACACATTATTCTGTTTGTGATGCCTAAGATTGACGTGAACCACCCCTAAGTCTGGCATTGCTCATCTCCAGCATCTAAAAAAAATGGGAAATAGCAATGATTGAGTTTGTTCCATTACATAAACACAATTTGAGAGGGTCACAAAGTAATTGGATTGCTGTAATGTTTGCTTCCAGATGTTTCGGGCGTAAGCCCTTCTTCAGCCCCTGCTCCTTGGATGCTGCCTGACTTGCTGCGCTTTTCCAGCAAAACATTTTTCAGCTCTGAACTCCAGCATCTGCAGTCCTCGCTTTCTCCTTTTTTCTGAGTTGCATAAATGCCAAGTGCTTTCTGGACCTCAGCAAAGTAACCATTCTTCATGTGCGAGTTAGATCAATGAATGTGGACATTGCAGCCCAGCCCACCTCATCACCAGGTATGTGAACTTCCTGTCAGGAACATTGATTAACATTCGCCTAACATTTCTCTATATCCCTAAACCCCACCTAGATGACTGAGGTCAATTGGAGGAAGAAGATTGATGATTGAACCTAGAAACTTCTGTTTTAATGCCTCAGTACCACCATGTAAAACATGCTGATCCAAGCCAATTTGATGAACCTATCTAAAATTTAGAAATCCACTTTGAACCATCATTGAAGTCATAGAGTCATAGAGATGTACAGCACAGAAACAGACCCTTCGGTTCAACCCATCCATGCCGACCAGATATCCCAACTCAATTTAGTTCCACTTGCCAACAGCTGGCCCATATCCCTCCAAACCCTTCCTATTCATATACCCGTCCAGATGACTTTTAAATGTTGTAATTGTACTAGCCTCCACCACTTCCTCTGGCAGCTCATTCCATACACGTACCACCCTCTGCGTGAAAAAGTTTCCCCTCAGGTCGCTTTTATATCTTTCCCTCATGAATTTATAAACCTCTCTAAGCTCACCCCTCAGCCTCCGACACTCCAGGGAAAACAGCCTTCCTCCTCAATCTTCCCACAGCTTTGATAACCAGTGGTAAAACACTTTGAAAGAACTGTTTCATACCAATTGGATTCCATAATGGTACCTGAAGGGCTAAGTGTTCCTTGTGACTACTGAGCCATTAGCCATCAGTGGGTCTCAAATACACAGAAAATCCACACACTATGTCAATGTTCAATTTGAAGTCCAAAATAAAAATAGAATTTAATTAATTTACTCAAAGATTTAATTGTTTGCTTAACATCGATCTATTTGTTGAGTTATTATTCTGTCAACTTTTCATGCTATCCATTGCCATTTCATTCTTGTACAAGTGAGGATTAAACTCCAAGTTGTTTCTTTAGGAAGGTACAGGAGCTTGAAAATGAAACTTGATATGCTGAATACAAAGGGCAATGTTATAGCCAAACCTGTCTGTCTCTCTATCGGTGTCTTAGTCTGTACTGGATTGTTTGCACTCTCTGAGCTCTATTTGAATCCAAAATTTCAATTTTATTCATTATGCTTCCACTTCTCTAATATTGTTTCCTCTAGTCAAACTGCTGTTCAACTGAATTCTCCAGTGCACTCATAAACTAAATTCTATACCACCGAATTGTGCAACAAGATCTGCACATTTCTTATTTCTGTGACCTATGTTCGTTTGCAGCTCCAGTGAATTAACAGACTCAACTGACCGAGGTGAATGATTAGTTAAGCCAGCTAACTGGCCACTTTTTGATCGTGTCAACATTTTAACAGCCTGAGACTACCAGACAAATTGTGGTAGATTCCTAGCAGGTTTCTGGTTGGGAGAGGGGCCTCCATTATGGCAAGCAGAGTCCATGACTGTGTGCTCCCCTGCCACTGCCCCATGCTCCAAGTCTGCCACTTGAGGATTCATTCAATATAAAAGCTAATTGGCCATTTAATAGCATTAATGTTCACTATTAGCTGTCGCTTCTACTGGCTGCTGCTTCTACTGGCCATTTCAATCGAAGTTGCTGTCCTCTGTTGAACTGTAGTCACAACACCCAATGAACAGGCCTCCCTGCCGTAAAGTATTTTAGGGGACCAAAGGGAACTCTAGGGGACTTCCTGTATCTCTATGGGCTTGAGCTCTGCTTTTGTTCACTGGGGTTTGAGAAAATTCAGCGTTAAAGTTTAATTTTTTCTGGCAATACACAAAACATGAGCATAAAATCAATTGTGGTCTTTTTAATTTGGTCATCAACTGTATTATTTTAAATTGGTTAATGACTACACAACAGAGGATTTAAAACTGAAATGGCAGTTTGATTCTAGAGTCAGCTTCTAATTTGATTCAAGCCGGTAATGAAATCATAGTCCCTTGAAGAGGTTGCCTGCGATTCATTGTCATCATTGTTCCTCACCACTTGCACTATGCAACAGCACCATGACGGAATATGGCCACCAGATGGAGCATCCATCTTAGACACTGATCTCTTTTCAGCTGCTGTGCAAAGTAGTTTCTGGTTGAAAAGAGGAAGAATATTTAAAAATGAATCAAATCAGGAATGTGGTAAATAGTGACAGCTAAAAAAAACATAGTGATGTTGGCATAGATTTACTTAATCCTGAAAGGAAAACTTGTATTTTCCATGACTCAGTATCATAGTCGATAATTTAGTTATATTTCAATTATAAACAGTAAGGACTTTTTGCGCTGCAAAAATATTGTACTTGATCTGCAATGTTAATGAAGGAAAGGGGAGGGATAATTCTGAGGCTATGCTCCTACCTTGCAGCTGAACAACATCATCATCTTCAGAAGCAAAAACAGAATTTGCTGTGAAAATTCAGCAGGTCAGGTCGAGAAAGCAGAGTTAACATTTAGGATCCAGTGACCCCTCTTGGAAAAGTGTGATCAGGTCCGAAACATTAACTCTGCTTTCTCCACACAGATGTTATCTGACCTGCTGGGTTTTCCCAGCAATTTCTGTTTTTGTTTCTGACCTCTGGCATCCACAGTTATAGAGTCATAGAGATGTACAACACAGAAATAGATGCTTCAGTCCAACTTCTCCATGCCGACCAGTTATCCTAACCTAATCTAGTCCTATTTGCCAGCACTTGGCCCATATTCCTTTAAACCCTTCCTATTCATAGCCCCATCCAGATGCCTTTAAATGTTGTAATTGTATCAGTTCCTCTGGCTGCTCATTCCATACATATTGAACCCTCTGGGTGAAAACGTTGCCCCTTCGGTCTCTCTTAAATTTTTCCCCTCTCACCCTAAACCTATGCCCTCACATTCTGGACTCCCCCACCCAGGGAAAAGACCTTGTCAATTTAACCTATCCATGCCCCTCATGATTGTATAAACCTCTATAAGGTTACCCCTCAGCCTCTGATGCTCCAGGGAAAACAGCTCCAGCCTTTTCATTCTCTCCCTATAGTTCAAATCCTCCAACCCTGGCAACATCCTTGTAATTTTTCTTTTTTTTGTTTAATGTTATTGAGTTGTTCTTAATTGTTGTCTCCAATACATGCACCATCTAACCTTTACCTGGACAAAGGTTTAGATTGAATAATCGGTACTAACCACTGAGCATCTCCATAGGTGTTGTTTACAAAAGCACCACTAAAATGCACTCTCTATGTAGGGAAATCAAGCAGAATAATGTTTTCCCTCATCTTTTGCACCTTGTTAAAATGTGATTAACATTGAGTCCTTTTATGGTTCTCACTGGCCCTTTTGCAATTATATTGTTTAAGATTAAGAGAATTCTGGATTAGTGGTGCTGGAAGAGCACAGCAGTTCAGGCAGCATCCAAAGTGCAGCGAAATCGATGTTTCGGGCAAAAGTCCTTCATCAGGAGACAAATGACTTAAATTGACCCTGCTTGTGATTATTCACCTCCAGCCAACTATGGCTACACTTCAAAAATGATCGTTTCTTGTAAAGCACTTTCATATGATAGGCGTGACTGTTACGATCCTGTTGGGGATTATTGTGTTTGAAAATAAATTTGAACACCCCAGTAATTAACTGAAAGAACCATGCCACAAGATGTCACATTTTTTAATAAAACAAAAGCTCTCCTGAATGTTTTTAAACACAAAAAAAGTATAAAATGCACTTCCTGGAAATGTGTTAGATGCAGGTTAAATTGAGGCATTCAAGAGGGCATTGGATGATACTTTGGATAATGGTGAGCAGGGATATGGGCGAAAGGCAAAGCTATAAGTATTATGTGATTCTGAGACATCCTTGACCTCATCCTCACCAATCTGCCTACCACAGATGCATTTGTCCATGAGGTTATCAGAGGGATTGACCACTGCGCAGTCCCCGTGGATTGTCTTCATATTGAAGATATTGTGTTGTGTGGCACAATTACGGTCCAACATAGGATTGATTAAATCAATCTAGAAACTCAAAGCTGAGACACTGTTGACCACCAGTAGCAGCAGAGTCACTCTCCAACACAATCTGAAATTCACGGCCCAGTATGTTGCCCACTCTATCATTACATCAAGACCAGGGGATCAACATTGGTTCAATGAAGAGTACAGATGGGCATACAAGGGGTGACATCAAGTATATCTAAAAATGTGGTGTAACCCTCATGAAGCTATAACACAGGACTACTTGCTTGCCAAACAGGATAAGCTGCAAGCATAGAGAGAGTTAAGTGATTGCACAACTAAACTCTGCAGTCCTGCCACATCTGGTCATGAATGTTGGTAGATAACTAAACAACTTATTGGGGGAGGAGGATTTATAAATATCCTTATCCTCAATAAAATGGTAGTCCAGTACCACAGTGCAAAAGATGAGGCTGAAGCATTTGCACTGCAGAAATTCACCAAAGCTTCTTCGAAAGCATCTTAAAAAGTATGACCAGTACCATCTAGAAAGACAAGGGCAGCAGATACAGGCATATGGAAACAGCACCACTTGCAAGTTCCAACCTGACTTGGAAATATGTCTCTATTCCTTCAGTGTTGCTGGGTCAAAATCCTGGAACTCCCTCTCAAATGGGATTGTGGGCCTATCTACACCAACTTGACTGGAGAGATTCAAGAAGGCAGCCCACCACCAACTTCTCAAAGGCAACTAAAGATGGCCAATAAGTACTGGTCTAGGCACCAGTGCCAACATCTTCTGTGGAAGAGAAACATTGTTGGAGATATACTGAAGCTTGGATAGTAAGAAAGAAACATTATAAGGTCTACAAGAACTGTACAATGGAGGAATGGGTTAAAGGATAATGTGGCGAATCATATAACAGTCCTTGTAAAAGACTGATGTATAAAACACTGGTGACAGGTGATTAAAAAGAAGTGCACCACCAAGGATGCTGATTTGTAATATTACATCTCAGTTTGTCCATATCTTATCCATTCTTGGTAATGTTAAGATTTCACCTTGCAACTAGAACTAGCCTTCCAGCAATTATTAAATGTAGATGACTTACAAACTAAGGAAACTCAAAAGCAATAAATAAACTAAATAGCAAGTTCAATTCAGATGTTAGTAATTGTGCAAATCATTTCAGCCATTCAAATAGGGTATTCTTATGTGACTTTTAATACACTTCTCAGATCAAAGTGGGCTTTCACAATGACACCATGAGTTATAACTCCTTCTTTTCATCCATTTGTTTTCAATGTTCCTGGCCTACTATTCTTTCCTATGGTCTAGTGACAACAATTTTAACTATATTTCTTGAACTTTTAAATTTACTTGTTTGTGACTCACTTCCTTTTTCATTTAGCTGTCCTCAGTGTTGTTTTGCTTATTACAAGTGTTCTTCTCCAGAGCAGGTATTTACAACTTCGTTATCAATAAGTTAGTACAGATCCTCAGGAGTGATCTATTTTTGTCATGCCCACAAGGTGTAAAAAAGGATCATGAATTGGTTTTTGTTTAACTTTTAGAACAACTTTTACTGATCAGTACTAGTCAGGACAGTCAATCCTTTTGCATGGTGTGACCCATTTTATGATCCTCAAAGTGGGCCACATTCTAAAGTTCCCTCCAAAATAAATTGCAAATTCAAACTCGGGAATTTTCTATTCCTGCGATGTAGAAAACATTTTGTACTGTACAGAATTTTTTGGTCTCTTGAAAGTACTCGAACAGTTCTTTTCAATGTTTTTTGCTGGTAGGTTGAAACTGGAAACATTTCAGAGTTTGCTCTGCACTTGGCTTCATGAAATACACTCGTGGGTTGAAATCCAAAGAGCTGTGAGATTCAAAGTCATAAAGAACATGTTTCAGTTATTGTCACTAGAGGGCAGTCTAATCAAGACGTACTGATGGTACAGATGATTTGGAGATGCTGGTGTTAGACTGGGGTTCAATAGGTTTAATTGGAAGCACTAGCTTTCGGAGCACTGCTCCTTCATCAAGTGATGACCCACTTGATGAAGGAGCAACGCTTCTAAAGCTAGTGCTTCCAATTAAACTGTTAGACTATAACCTGGTGTTATGTGATTTTTAACTTTGATCAAGCAGAGGCAGAGTGGAATTTTGTGGATATCGGGGTACAGGAAATGGTGGGGTAGTGGGTCCGGGGGTGAAGATAGGATTCCATTATGTATTATACTTGCTGCATCCAAGTAATTTTCTCACGGTTATTTTCGGGGTTAATTTAAAAAGATGAGTTTACAGAATGAGCTAGGGGAATTAGTAATGGAAAATAAGGAGACAGTAGATGAATTGAATAAACATTTTACACCAGTCTTCATTGTAGTGGATGCTACTAAAATCTCAAAAATGGTTATAAATCAGGAGTTTGAAGGGCGGGAGAAACTCAGGGAAAGTACAATTACCTGGGAAGTGGAACTAAACAATCATTGTTTAAGCTGTAGGCTGACAAATCCCCTGTTCCTGAAATAGAAACCAAAAAGTGCTGGAGAAATTCAGCAGGTTTGAAGGTATCTATGGGGAGAGAGAGAGAGAGAGAGAGCTCATATTTCAAGTCCAATGTGACTCTTGTTCAGAACTAAGGAAAAATTATACTGGACTGAAGACATGAACTCTGTTTCTCAGAATAGCTGAATTTCTTCAGCAGTTTCTGCTTTTAGTTCAGACCTTCAGCATCCCCAGAAGATTGCTTTTGTATAAGCTGTAGTCCTGACGAGCTTTAGCCAATGTTTTTTGAAAGGAGTAGCTGGTTGATATGTTGGTTTTAATTCTTAAAACTCTTGGGGAAGGTTCCATTAGATTGATAAACAATTAATGTAAATCCTTTATTCAAAACTGAGTTGGGGAGACAGAAGCTGGGAAATGACAGGCCTATCAGATTAACATCTGTCATAAGGAAAATGTTAGAATCTGTTATGAAAGCGTTATTGCAGGGCAGTTAGATAAATTCAATACAATCAGTTAGAATTATAAAAGGGAGATCATGCTTAAGCAATTTAATTTAGTTATTTTGTGGAAGCTGCATTAACTTTGGATAAAGGAAACAGGTGGATATACTGTACATGAATTTCCAGAAGACATTTGATAAGGTGCCACATTAAAGGACACTGTAGAATAGAGGATAATATTTTGGCACAGATTGTAGATTGGTTCGCTAATAGGAGGCAGACTGTGGCTATAAATGGATAATTTCCTGGTTGTCAAAATGTAGTGAGTGGTGTGCGATGTATCACTGCTGAGGTTTCAACTACATACAATTTCTATAAATGATTTAGATGAAAGAATGAAGCCATATTTGTCAATTTTGCTGTTGACATAAAGATGGGGAGTAATGTAAGGTGTCAAAATGACAGAAGAAGGCTACAAAGGAAAATAGATAGGTTGATTGAATGGGCAAAGATCTATTGAGTACCATGTGGGAAATTGTGAAATCATCCATTTTGGCAGGAATAATAAATAAAACAAGGTATTATCTATATGGTGAAGGATTGCAGAGCTTTGATACTCAGGGAGACTTGGATGTTCTAAAGGATGAATTTGCAAACTGTTGGTATGCAGATACAGCAAGTATTTGGAAAAAACTGGTTTAAAAAATCAGCAGCTGTTCTGCTACTGGAAGAGTAGTATGGATGCAGCATGACATTAATTTTGGACAACTTTCCATGCCTTCAATGGATATGTTTCTCTAATCAAGAGTTGCCTTGTGTGGAGTTTGCTCTATTTGATTCCTCCGGTGATTTTCGCTGCTGCGTCAGCCTTTCTATTTGACTGAGGTTAGTGTGGAGATGGTGTATGGTCTTGAATTTCCAAATCTTCCCCCAAGTAACTGAACTCTTCACCTGTGAACTGGTTATTGTTGTTCATGACAATGTTGGGAATGTTGTAAAGACTGAAGTGCGCTTTTTGACATTTGCCAACCTCAGCTGTAATCATTGAAGTCAACTGGCCCATCTCCTGATGGTCAGAATAATAGTTTACTCTGACAAAGTAATCAGTTTCTGTGAGAACAAAGAGATCTACTCCCATCTTCATTATGTGGTGTCTGGGATGCTGTGTATCATCAATGGCTATTTAGCTTGGTACTCACTACAAGGACTGCACTGAGTAATATGTTCCTTGATTTTGTAGATCATGTTTGGCTAAATAATAATAATAATAATAATAATAATAATAATAATAATAATAAACAAAGTAGGTTGGAACTGAAAATGTGTTGCTGGAAAAGTGCAGCAGGTCAGGCAGCATCCAAGGAGCAGGAGATTCGACGTTTCGGGCATAAGCCCTTCTTCAGGAAGAAGAAGGGCTTATGCCTGAAACGTCGAATCTCCTGCTCCTTGGATGCTGCCTGACCTGCTGCGCTTTTCCAGCAACACATTTTCAGCTCTGATCTCCAGCATCTGCAGACCTCACTTTCTCCTCAAAGTAGGTTGGAAGGCAAGAAGTGAGGATAACACAAATTCTGTTTAAAATGTAAGTACAGTTTTAAACATTACTTATTTCTGAAATACTTGCTAACTTTCTTTCTGTTTTGTGGTAAGGCACAATTTGGGTAACAATAGAAGAGTGTTGGAGACACTGTATGCTTTGCTATAATGTACTGTGCTGTGAAGTGGTATTGTGTAAGTTTGAGCCTAAAATGCTTCACATGATATGCTGTAAATTTTGGAAAATATGAAATAGAGGATTACAGTTGTTTAATGTATTAACTGTCCTTTTATATATAAATGAGATTTAGGGAGCAATAGTCCTCAACCATTGATAATAAGTGTACACTTTCCAGCAAGAGTGACTGGAATGTGATTTGGAACAGTGCTTCTTATTAAATATTCCCTCAGTTGTAGGTATTTTTATATCAACCTGTTCAGGCATTTTATAACACTTATCTGGAGCAGGTAATAATTGAACATGGACCTTCTGGACAATGTGACTGCACCAGAAGAGCCCCTAAAATATTTCTAATTAACCTTCTTTGGACTTCTGTGACCAGGTGGGACTTTAACACAGACCTGCTGGCCCAGTGATAGGCACACTGCTGCTGCTCCATGAGACATGTTCAAGTACATTATGACACACATTTTGGGTCTTGAATCTAGGTCTCCTGGCCACCATTTCCTCAGTTACTGATATTTTTCTAATCAACCCATTCAGAGATGTTATTACACACCACTGGAGAAGGTGGGACTTAAACCTGGACTTCCTGTGTCAGAGGGAGGGACATTATCACTGCATCGAAACAGCTGACTTAACTGAGATCAGTTGCTGTATCACAGATCAGGGATTGAACTTAGTACCTTTCCAGTCACTGACGTTCAGCACACATCAGCTATTATTTTTATCTGGTAAGCTGTTGGGTGAGTGAAACTTGTTTTAATTATAGATAACCCACCATACTTTTCCCAAGCATGAGAGGTGTGTCCAAGTCCTAATTAGACTACTTTCATGTTAATATTTCACTCCAGTTTCAAAGTGCATACTATTTGTAAAATATAATGTGACGCAGGTGAATAACGAGTTTTGCAATGCAATATATCCCTTTCGTCAGCTTAAAATTAATTAAAGCAGGTTTCACTTTGTGAAATACAGTAACAATTTGTAAATGTAAATTTCTTTCATAGAACAATGTCTGTCCTGTTTATGCAACTGTTCCTTAGATTTCACTCTCATGTGGAAATGTCTCCAATGTTTTCTGTGAGGGAGAAGGAGTGTTCTATAATATGAAAAGCTCCAATTCTGTACCTCAGCAAATGAAAATAATGAATATTTGCTTGAATTAACCTTCAACAGAGCCACTTAAAATAGTTGGTGTATTTTGGCACAGGATTGATTCATTGTGGTGCTTAAAGTACCCATATTCAAAACTGGTCAAGCCATTTGCCATCACTTTTGTTAGTAGTTACAATGTTAGCACTTAGGATGTTAAGTTGTCCTCAGTTATTCACACAGAAAAAAAATAAGGTTAAAATGCAACAAGCACCTATTACACAGAGTTCTTTAAACTATATTTTAACATTCAGTTTTCTACATCTGTGAGCCAGTGCAGAATAAGCAATTCATATCATCCTTTTGGAGTGGCAAAGTGGCTCAATGGTTAGCACTTCTGCCTCACAGCTCCAGGGACCCGGGTTTGATTGCAGCCTTAGGTGACTATCTGTATGGCATTTGCACATTCACCCTATGTGTGCTTGGGTTTCTGCTGGGCACTCTGGTTTCCTCCAGCACTCCAAATATGTGCAGATTAGTTGGATTGGTCATGCTACATTGCCCCATAGTGTCTAGGGATGTGAAGACTAAATGGCTTAGCCTTGGTAAATGTAGGGTTACAGGGATAGGTTGGGTCTGAGTGGGATGCGGTTCAGGGGGTTGGTGCAGGAAGTTATGGACCATATGGTCTCTTTCCACTCTGTATGAATTCTATGATTTTTAACAGGAAAATTGCTTTTTTACTCAAATACCTCTTTTAATATTGGGAATGTTTAACAAAAATCTGTTTTCTGATGAAACAAATTGTCAAAGTTTCTTCTTACTGATATACTCCTCTTTCCTCTGCTTTTAGCTATTGAGATTTCACACAATTGATGAGCATTCTTTCAGAGAATATGAAAGTTGTGGCAGTATTCATAAAACAAATATTTTAATTTCAGGTGAAAGGCTTTGAAACTTCTGATTGCTTGAAGTTCTTGAGTAATTCTGATATATAAAATAGTGCAGCAGTGGATTTTTTTGAAAGGCCTAAACACCGAATTTTAAATTTGCACAGCCAAAACTTGGGATTGAGTGGTAGATGGTTAAACTAGCTTTGCATACAACAGAGAGTCACAGAAATGTACAGCATGGAAACAGACCCCTCGGTCTAACTCGTCCACGCTGACCAGATATCCTAGCCAATCCTAGTCCCATTTGCCAGCACTTGGCCCATTTCCATAAAAAACCCTTCCTATTCATATACCCATCCAGAAGCCTTTTAAATGTTGTAATTGTACCAGCCTCCACTACTTCCTCTGGCAGCTCATTCCATACATGCACCATCCTCTGCATGAAAACATTATCCCTTATATATATATATCCCTTTTATATCTTTCCCCTCTCACCCTAAACCTACGCCCTCTAGTTCTGGACTCCCCCACACCAGGGAAAAGACTTTGTCTATTTATCCTATCCGTACTCCTCATGATTTTATAAACCTCTATAAGGTTCACCCCTCAGCCTCCGTTGCTCAAAGCATCAAGTCAACTCTTTTAACCTTAGAAATAAATCAACAGTTTACTGTACCACTAATGGTATTACTTTGCCATTGCATTTCCAGGGCTCAGTTTGCACCCCGAAAAGCAGGTGGCATTAATACATGTAATTTTGGTTCCAATGATGCGATGAGCACCTCAATGGTGTTTTAAAGCACAATTCCAAAAGTTCTACCCAGCCAATCAGGCATTGAAGTAAAAAAAAAGGACACTCACTTGCAGACACAAGACATTGTGCTGTTTGAATTTCCAGGATAGTTTCCAGCTGCCAGACAGCTTTTATTTCTCACTTTTGTTACCTTATTCCTGTTAAGGAAGCTCTGTGTGGTCAGCTCTGATGAAGAGCCATCTAGACTTGAAATGTTAGCTCGCTCTCTCTCCATGAATGCTGTCTGACCTGCTATGACTTCCAGCATTTTTTGATTTCAGTACAGTTTCCAGCATCTTGCAGTAATTTGCTCATAGTTTTTGTGCCTATATTGGGTCCCTCAACTGTCATTCAATTTTGATGAACCACTCCAACATTTACTTTGCTGTTTAGTTTTCCTGTGAAATTAAATGAAATGCTGAGTCAAAACATGAAGCCTGGTGATGATCTAATGATATTTTTGATGTGTTTCTCTGTTTTGCTGGAGATATGTGTGTTTAGATTGGAACTTTGTAACCTGGCAGTAATGAACCAAACAGTCACAATAACTCTGGAAAAGCTGAAGTTTTGTTTAAAACAGCTGCATTGAGTCTGATGTGATAATATGGACAATATATCTGATGAATTTCTGATGATTGGCATAGAAGTGTACTATTAAATAGCATACAAATGATTAAATGGCAAAAAGCATGAGGAGCATAAAGCTGAGCTCAAAGTTCATTAAGTTAACAGCAAGAGGAAAGTTTCTTTCCAAAGGGCCACAAACAAGTCATAACGAGTTCAGTGATCAAACTGATATGGAAAACATGATACAATCGTGACATTTGCAGGTGATTAAACTGATCACTTGCTGGGGGTTGGACAGTGAAAAAGTTCGAATGCAGAGTTTCTTTACATGGAAAGAATATAAAAAAACAGCTTCCCTCACAATGCCGATAGCTAACTCAGGGAGGGTGTCATCTGATCAACGACTGGAAGTTGGGACAGATCAGGCTGTTGATTATTGTGGTTGAAATCTCCGATAAGTCTGTGTAAGCAGGTTCACCTGTGATTGTAAACAATGTATGGGCAAGGTTTTTGCAGTATATTTTGTGGTGTACTTTGCTTTAATAAAGAATATTGAGTGCATTCCATTGTTGGAACTGCTTTAGATTATTGATATTTGGAGAAAAGCTGATGGACCAAGGAAAATGGGAATAAATGTCAACATTGGCCCCTTCCATCAGCTCCAAAACATTCATCTTGGCTGGTAATATATCTAGGTTAGACTCAAAGATACAATCTGGTGAGCACTTCACTGATACATTCATAGAAATTGGAGGAAGAAACTCTGAAATGTTTGACATTTGACAACTGGACACTTGTTCACCGTTTGCAGAAGACATGCCTTAACAGCAGAAAGGGCCATTGGACCATCAAGTCAGAATGTCAGATGCTCTTGATGGGCTGGAACAAATGACTGATGAGTCCATCCACATTCTCATGACTATGGTAGCTTCAACTTGGGAACACATGGCTCCCTCTCTTGGAAAGTGTGGCAGCAGCATTGCAGATTCTCAGAAGCTGCCGGATATATGCTTTGCTGTATATTCCATCACTTCAGGTATGGGTGCTCAGCTTCAAGAGCAAGGAACTGGGGGTAGGGGTTCAACCTAAGCATCCAGGTTTCAATCCAACTCCCTCTTCCTTCTAGTAGGTACCTGTATGGTGAAGACAGCATCCCCCACCCCCTCTGAATCTCTTTTCAGGACACTTCAGAGATACCCTGACCTATGCCAGTGATCCCCTAGTCTTCCAACATCTGGAGCTGGGGAATGTGCATCTGCATCTGTGCAGTCTCCCCACAGCCCAGTGTCTTCTAGGCCCAAAGACCCAGAGGACACCTACCATACTGTTCAAAGTGACTACAATGTACCAGCAAGTAGACTCCCTTCACCTCAGTGCTGGGTATTGGGTCTGGTCCAAGATATAGTCAGAGGGAAAGGTAAAGAACACCTTCCAAGGGTGGTGGTATGAGTCTTATGTTATCGAATATAATTGGCACTTTTGTAAATGTTTTTCAACTCTTACTGGCCCCACAGAAGACCATACAACTCAATGAAATGAAAGATGTGCAGCACCTTCCACACAATGGGATGTGCTGCATTACAATTATGATACTTCGGAACATGTTTCGTTCTCAAAAAGGCGGGTGACTAGATTTCACGTGGTCCATCAGGGAACCTCACACCTATAAATTGTGGATTGCAGTCAAGGCACTGCAGCTGACTCTTGGGGTCATTGAAGGTGGCAATAAGATGGGAGGTACTAGAGTCTGGATTAACCAGATGGTGGACTCCATGCAATACCTCATGGGAGCAATGCTGAATTTGCTGCATATCTGCATTCTCTGGGAGGGAAAGGTCTGCCTCATATCTGTGGCTGTCAAGGTCACAGAACAATATTTAAGGATGGGAGGTGGGCAACAGTGAAATCATGTGTCAATTTATTATAAATGCAGAGCCAAATGGAGGGAACACATTTACGTTTCATGGCAATAGTAGAAGAAGTATCAATGATGATGCTTGGGCAATGCAAGGATGCAGTGAAGATTTATTTCATTCTGCAGCATTGCACCAATAAGGCGCATAAGGAACAATCTCAGGATAAGATCATAAGAGCACAAGATGTAGGAGCAGAATTGGACCATTCAGCCCATTGAGGCTACTCTCCACCATTCCGTCATGGCTGATATGTTTCTCAACCCCATTCTCCTGCCTTCTCTCTGTAACTCTTGATGCCCTTACCAGAGACATTGAAACCTTGTCTTCAGAGGACATAGGTCCAGCTTTAAAATGGCTCTGGTCGAAATGTTAGCAGTGCTTTATCCCTCCATGGCAATCTGTGTATTTTCTAAGTTGTTGTCATCCAAATGTGGAAGGCATATCCCTCGTAGCTCAGGGATTGAACTTTGTAGGAGGCTGACGGCCTTTGAATGAGTCTAGTGTCTGTGAGTGTTCTAGGATGTACAAGTCATGGCACACTCAGCATAGGCCTGAAATGTCTAGCTGTTGTCATTACAACTGTTTTGAACATTAAGGAAGTTGTATCCATTTGGATTAATGAGATTTGTTGCTTAATGATAGGTTGCTGTGATTGGCATATTAGTGTAATTACCAGCACCCTGAACTTGTGGAAAACCGGTGTTAACTGATTGTCCTAATGCTGAAAATGTGTTGCTGGTTAAAGCACAGCAGGTCAGGCAGCATCCAAGGAACAGGAAATTCGATGTTTCGGGCCAGAGCCCTTCATCAGGATTGTCCTAATGTCCTCGCTGCTTGATTCCCAGTGTCAAGGGACAGAGAGAGATGAATAGGTTGGATCTTGCCAGGACTGCACCAGTGATATCCTGGATGCCATTATGAGCTTAGGGCTGTGACTTTATCTTATTTCAAAAATATATTTTATTCATTAAAAAAAGGCTTTATATGTACATAGTCACAAATATAATTCAGTTCTGCACAGTGGCATATCAAAAAAACAAACATAGGAGTTTGACTCTGTCCAATCAAACCAAGACGTCTCTTTCTTGAAGCAGACTATATTTACATACATTGAAGGCATTGGGAGGGTCTGATAACTAAACAGATGCCCACTTAACTCTTTATTATCTTCTGCAGATGTTTATTTGCAGTAGTATTGTTGCAAGAAGAACTGCTGGTTGACCTCAGTCATGCTACTTTCACTTTCAGCAGATACATGAGAACAGTAAGCAAAAGTATACTATATTAGTACAGGCACTCATTATCCCTGACATCCTTCCCCATGAAGATCCAGATTATGCCTGCACAGAGGGTAGTGTCACTCTAGGCCGAGGCTCCAACCTGTGTGTGTGTTCCATGTGATTCTGCATTTCCAGCTTCTTGAGAGAACTGCTTCTTTAGATTAGGTTAGATTAGATTACTTACAGTATGGAAACAGGCCCTTCGGCCCAACAAGTCCACACCGACCCGCCGAAGCGCAACCCACCCATACCCCTACATTTACCCCTTACCTAACACTACGGGCAATTTAGCATGGCCAATTCACCTGACCCGCACATCTTTGGACTGTGGGAGGAAACTGGAGCACCCGGAGGAAACCCACGTAGACACGGGGAGAACGTAAAAACTCCACACAGTCAGTCGCCTGAGTCGGGAATTGAACCCGGGTCTCAGGCGCTGTGAGACAGCAGTGCTAACAACTGGGCCGCCGTGCCGCCCATTCTTGTCACAATTATCACAGGAGCTTGATGGATATATGATGATTGGATTGACTTCTGGCTTGATAAGACTCTTTACAATACACATTAGTCATCCAGACCTCACGTAATGTCGTTCAAGAAAGGGTCAACGCGGCCTTGTCATGAAACAGCTGTCAGGTGGTTCTCAGCTAACCCTAACACAAGAGCCCTGTCCTACAACTTGTGTGCGAGGATATGGTAGCTGCAATGTAGTAGAACAGAGAACAATGAGCAAAGAACAACACAACACATGAATAGGCCCTTTGCCCCACCTAGACTGCGCATTTCTATTCCCTGCCTAATCATATGCCTGTCAAGGTGCTTTGTTCAGTGCAGTGTCCTTATTCCAAATATCTTCATCTGTTTCATCAACAAGCTTCCCTCCATTAATCCTTGATATTCATTAGTATAGCTATCATTGAATTCTCAAACATCAATATTGCAACACTTCAGCAGCATGTCAACATATGTCAATGGAGTGTATTCTATCATAGAGTCAAAGAATTGTACAGCATGGAAACAGACTCTTCGATCCAACTCATCGTGCTGACCAGATACCTTAACTGAATCTAGTTCCATTTGTCAGCATTTGATTCATATCCCTCTAAACCTTTCCTATTCATATACCCATCCAGATGCCTTTTAAATGTTGTAATAGTATCTGCCTTCACCACTTTCTCAGGCAGTTCATTTCATACACAGACCACCCTCTGTATGAAAAAGTTGCCCCTTAGGTCACTTCTATATGTTACCCCTCTTACCTTAAACCCATGCCCTCTAGTTTTGGACTCCCCTACCCTAGGAAACAGACCTTGTCTATTCACTCTCTCCATGCCCCTCAAGATTTTATAAACCTCTATAAGGTCACGCCCCAGCCTCTGACACTGCAGGGAAAAGCTCTTCTAATGTTGGGCTTTCAGATGGTGGTAAGGCTTTTGGAGTTAGAGAGTCAGTCGCTGACTGCAGAATATCCAATACATCTGACACTTGCTTATTTCCCATTCTTCATTGCTCCTGAGAAGGTAGTGGTGAGTTGGCTTTTTGAAGTCCATGTGCTGTGGATACACCCAATGCACAGTCAGGAAAAGAGCTGTAGGATCTTGACCCAGTGACATCAGAGAAAGAGATATAGTTTCAAATTAGGATGGTATGTGACTTGATGGGGAACTTGCAGGAATTGCTGTTCCCATGCACCCTCTGCCCTTATCCTTCTAAGTGGTGGAGGTCACAGGTTTGAAAGTGCTATCAAGGGATCCTTGAGGAATTTCTGGATTATTATGAAATGTGCACCAGAGATGGAGGGAGTGAATGATAACAGTGGTGAACGTGGTGACAGTCAAGAAGGCTGCTTTGTCTTGGATGTTGTGTAGTTTCTTGAGTCTTGTTGGAGATTCACCCATCTAAGCAAACGGAGAATTTTTCAATATACTCGCAACTTGTGCTTTTTCATGGCGGAGAGGCTTTGAAGAGTTTGGAGATAAGTTGTTCACCACAAAATTCCTAGCCTTTGACCTATTGTTGTAGTCACACTATTTTTATGGCTGGTCCAGTTCAGTTCCTGGGTCAATGTAAACTCTCAAGGTGTTAATAGAGAGAGATTCTGTGATGGTAATAACCATCAACTCCTTCTCACCTTATGGTGAAGAGAAGGTCATTAATAAAGCAGCTTAAGTTGATTGAGCTTCAGACCATATCCTGAGAAACAGTAATGTTCCACAGCTGAGATGCTTGCCGTCCACAACCATCATCCTTTGGCCTAGCTATGATTCGGACTAGTGGAGAGTTTTCTTTCATTGACTTCAGCCTTCCTCGGTCAGATACAATCTCAATATTAACGGCAGTCACTGTCACCTCAACTCTAGAGTTCAGCCCTTTGTCCATATTTGGGCCAAGGCTGTAATGAGGCCATCACCACCACACCGTACTGGCATTAGAAAATAGAGAGTATGAACCTGGAACATAAGTCTGGTCAACCAAGCATCATTAATGAATGTGTAGTGAACATGAAGATTGTTGCTTCTAGTTAATTTCCTGTTAAACCAGTGTTTGTGGAGATGTTTGAGCAGACCACAACAATAAATGGACATGTAGTGCAAATTTAACTCTTGATCAATTCTTCCTTATGTGTACTACAGTAGATCTATTCCAGCATGAGTAAGACATAACGCAGGAAAGACTGCTGTAAACTAGACAATAAATATGTCTGTTTTTTTTCAATGATACCATCAGCTTCAAAACATCAGCTTGTGGGCGGCACGGTGGCACAGTGGTTAGGACTGCTGCCTCACAGTGTCAGAGACCCGGGTTCATTTCCCGCCTCAGGCGACTGACTGTGTGGAGTTTGCACGTTCTCCCCGTGTCTGCATGGGTTTCCTTCGGGTGCTCCGGCTTCCTCCCACAATCCAAAGATGTGCGGGTCAGGTGAATTGGCCATGCTAAATTGCCTGTAATGTTAGATAAGGGGCGAATGTAGGGGTATGGGTGGGTTGCGTTTCGGCGGGTCGGTGTGGACTTGTTGGGCAGAAGGGCCTGTTTCCACATTGTAAGTAATCTAATCAAAAAAATCAACAACAACATTTACAGAGCAATGATACACAGCATTGTTCATTAGGTTCAACTGTATTGCTGAACACATACTGTGCAGGTTGAGAGTAAACAACACAAATAAAGCTGCCATTAACTCTTACAAAATTAGGCGTAGACATTGATATGAATGTGGATGTATTTCCATCTTCATGTGTAATTGTGCACCTTTATGGGCCTTTGAAGCTATGAAAGTTCCCAGATTAAATTGTCTCTATAATCAACGTGTATGCAATGCGTCATTGTCAATTTTGGCTCAGTTAGTAGCAACTCTCCCAGTGGCCCAACCCCACCCCAGTCCTCACTTCTATCATCACCATCACCAATAACAGGTTTTCAGTTTCAAGTCCATTCCAGGGCTAAGTCATACAAAAACCAAACTGGTAGTTCATGCGGCACTGAGGAAGACCTGATGTTCCTGCTTGGGGAGATATTAATAAAGCATCAAGTCTAAATGCTGAATGGGGAGTGGAGAATAGTTTCATTCTGAACACAGCACCAAAACTGATAAAGGTGATTGGATGGATGCAATGCATTTTGGTTTTCAGAAGGGTTTGGGTAAGATTCTCTACATGACATCACTAAGCAAAATTAAAGCACAGGGTGCAGGAGTATTGCATTGGTGTGATCAAAGAATGGCTAACTGACAAAATAGACAGGAATAGATGGGTCATTTTAATATTGGCAAACTGTGATGAATGGGTACCACAAGGATCAGGACTTCAGTCCCAGCTGTTTATGATACCAATCAGTAATTTGGATGTGGGAATCAAATGTAATTCTTCCACATTTGCAGATGATACAAAGCTGAGCAAGAATATGCATTGTAAGGAAGATGTGAAACCTTTTCAGGATGAGTTGAATAGGCTTAATGATTGGACAAGAGCTTTGCAGTGGACCATAATGTGGGAAAATGTGAGTTTATTTAATTTGGTAGGAAGAATAGATGTGCAAAATATTTCTTAACCAATGAGAGGCTGGAAAGTGTAGAAATGCAAAAGGACTTGGGTGACTAATGTCAATAAGTCACTGAAGGCTAATGTGCAGGAGGGGCAAGCAATTAGGAAGGCTTTTGAAGGTTAATAAATAAAGCTTAACCTTTATTGTAAGAGCATCTGAGTGCAGAAGTACCGAAGTCTTCCTTCAATTCCAACAGAAGGGTTAGACCACACTTGGAGTTCTATGTGCAGTTTGGCCTCCTTAGAGAAACGTATTGTTGCCGTAGAGGGAGTGAAATGACTGTCCAGTAAAGTTGTTTCTGGAATGACAGGACTATCCTGTGAAGAGAGATTGGGCAAAGTGGGCCTGTGCTGTCTTGCATTTCGAAGAATGAGTGATGATCAAAATGAAGTCTACAGAGCACTTGGAGAGAAAGGCTGGGTAGCTGCAGGCAAAATGTTGCCATGGTTAGGAAGTCCAGTGCTATTGAAATTGTAAGGAAAGTGTGGGATGGCAGAAGGCCAAGGAATTGCAAAGATTGCACCTATTGAACAACACTGTCAAACAATGGATTGACCAAATGGCAGACACTGTGCATTGATTGGCTTTGTGCCAATACTTTTGCTATTCACCTTGATAAATCAATAGTTTCTAAAGTATCTCATTTACATATTCAGTATGTGTGGATTAAGAAACTAAAATAAGACTCTCATTGTGAAGAGCTCAAGACAAAAAAAAGTCAAATGATACTTTAAAACGATTGGGTATTTCATCCTTTTCAGCCGAAATCAGCTGTTCAAATTAAATTGAGATTGTGCTGATGGGACTGCAGCAATAATGGAAAAGACATTGGTTCTGGGCAAGAAAAAGCTGATACACCTCCCACTATTTGAATAAATTGACCTGAAACTGGTGATCTCGTTTGGCCCCCAATTTCCAAACCCAAGTCAGAAAAACTATTTCTCACTTATCTTTGGAGCAATTGTTTGACTGACTTCTTAGAGGCAGAAGTCTTCCTATCAAAGCAGAACAGTTTAATACTACAATCCAACAGTGGAGCGGATTGGCACTGATACAGTGTCCCATTTTGCAGCAGTAGCTGTTACTTTACATAAAATTAAAGGTGTTAAAGATAAACATAAGCAAACATTTATCATTAAGACTTACTGGATCAGATTTTGTCGCATTTTGGAACAGATATTTTAATATGGCAGATACACGATAAATGTTTCGTCCAGAATTTCTGTTCCTGGGCAGAGTCAGCACAATTCCCAATTTCACAAACCAACCTAGCAGAAGTTGACCTGCAAGGTTAGATTTTCATTCTGGTGCGTTGGGAGCAAACTTTATGGGTGTTTGCTGGGCCATCCCAGAGTGAGAATGGAGGTTGTTAGATGCAGAAGCAGAGGCAATGGAAGGGCTATTCTAGACTCATCCTCAAACCAAACAGGAGCTTGAACCCCCACTGCCTCCTCCCCAATGTTTAGAAATGTCTAAATTCCATTGGTCAGTATTTAATCTCCACTCCACTGTCCTGTCGTGCTGCTAGCTGTTTTGAATAATCTAATTGTCGTAATCATCATGAACTGTCTCCTAAAATTCTAGGCTGTTTTGCTGTTTGAAGCATAGTTTTATCTCTCAATAAAATGTTATCAACATGCAAAGCTTCATGAAATGCCATTGAATATTTATTACCCTGCTGGCATATGATACCTTAACTTTGAAAATTATTTGTTTTTATGCTGCTTATACTGAGACTTGCCAATACATTGAAAGCAATTTAATTGAATGCATTTCATCAACCTTTTATTCTTCCTGCAGTCACTGTTGCATGTCAACGAAGCAACTGTTTCCTGATTTGATATCTTCATGTGGAGGGGTCTGGTTTACCTCAGTCGGCATGATGGCTGATTTGTGAAGCAGAGTAATACCAACAGTGTGGGTTCAATTCTTACACTGATTGATTTGGAGATGCAGATGTTGGACTGGGGTGTACAAAGTTAAAAATCACACAACACCAGGTTATAGTCCATCAGGTTTAATTGGAAGCACACTAGCTTTCGGAGTGCCGCTCCTTCATCAGGTGATAGTGGAGGACACAATTCTAAGGCACAGAATTTATAGCAAAACTTTACAGTGTGATGTAACCGAAATTATACATTGAAAAATACCTGATTGTCTGTTGAGTCTTTCATCTGTTCGAATACCATGATAGTTTCACATTTTTTTAAAAAGTTGCATTCTCAGGTTAGCTGTAACAATGGATGTTAGCTAGACAATATGTTGAAGGTGTTAGCTCCCTGTGTTCTCTGTCTATGCCATGATGTTTAAATTGATTCTAATGTAAAAAGTGAGGTAACAGAATTTTATATGAATTCATGCAGTTTTTTAAGCAAAGTACAACGTAACTCTGCAAGTACAAAATCATCCCACAAAATATATGTGTGCACGTGGGTCTTTTTCTGTCTGTGTGTGTATCTGTCTGTCTGGGTTGGGGGTTGTGAGTGTGAGAGAGAGTGTATATGTGTGTGTAGTGAGTTTAGAGTGTCTTAAGTCTGTGAGGGGTGCATGTGGGAGTGTGTGTGCGTGTCTGGGGTGGGGGGTTGTGAGTGTCTGTGAGAGAGAGTATATATGTGTGTGCATGAGTGTAGAGTGGTCTAAGTCGCTGAGAGGATGCCTGTGGGCGTGTGTGTGTCTGTAAGGGTGTGTGGGAGTGTGTGTGTGTGTGTGTGTGTGTGTGTGTGTGTGTTTAGGAGTGGCTGTGTGTGTGTATAGTGCAATGGTGGTCACCTGTAATGTGACATGAACCCAAGGTCCCGGTTGAGGCCCTTCCTACACACACACACACACACACACACACACAGGCACTCCTGTACACGCACATACACACAGACACACATGTACACAGACACACACACATAGATACTCACACACTCCCACACTCCCACAGGCATCCTCTCAGAGACTTGACCACTCTACACTCATGCACACACATATACACTCTCCCTCACACTCACAAACCCCAACCCAGACAGATACACACACAGACAAAGACCTACAAGCCGACATATATTTTGTGGGGTGAATTTATATTTGCAGAGTTACATTGTACTGTGTTCAAAAACTGCATGAATTCGTGTAAAACTCGGAGCTCAAAAACTGTATGAATTCATGTAAAATTCTGTTATCTCATTTTTTAGATTAGAATCAATCTAAGCATCATGGTATAGACAGAGAACACAGGGGGCTAACACCTTCAAATGTTTTTTAGCTATCACCATTGTTACAGCAAACCTGAGATTGCAACTTTTAAAAAAAAGGTTTTGTGATTTACACATGAAAGAAGTGAAACTATCATGGTATTCGAACAGATGAAAGACTCAACAGACAATCAGGTATTTTTCAATGTATAATTTCAGTTACATCACACTGTAAATTTTTGCTATAAATTCTGTGCCTTAGAATTGTGTCTTCTACCTGATGAAGGAGCGGTGCTCCAAAAGCTCGTGAGTTTCCAATTAAATCTGTTGGACTATAACCTGGTGTTGTGTGATTTTTTTAACTTTGTACACTGATTGAGACTATCATGAAGCATTGCACTTCTTAACCTCTCTCTTTGTCTGAGGCATGGTGACTCTCAGTTTAAACCATCCCCAACCGTTTCTCTCTAGAAAGCAGCCCTGTGGTCTGGTGAGATTATGATGACTTTACCTTTATTTTCAAGTCAATGAAACCAGTCAGTTACAAACAAACATCTAAAGCAATTTGCCTAAAAAACTGTAAAATCTATACATGTCAATCTCAGAAGATGGCACAAACTGTCAGAGGTAAAGATTAAGGACATGGGATCTCTCTTATTCCTGATGAAGGGCTTATGCTCGAAACGTCGAATTCTCTATTCCTGAGATGCTGCCTGGCCTGCTGTGCTTTGACCAGCAACACATTTGCAGCTGTGATCTCCAGCATCTGCAGACCTCATTTTTTACTCGAAGATCTTATCACAGAGTCATCCTTTGTAAAGCACTATGTGCCATCCTTTACTAGTTCACCCAATGGTAAAGAGCTAACCAATTGTTAACTCATTAATTTCAAGGTTTAGTGCATGTGACCATATTCTAAACGAGGAACAACCTAGGATGATAATAGGATATTAGGCAGTAAATTTCTTAGGACATTGGATGATTTCCATCTGAAGGCATGATGTTATGAATAAAGAACATGAGAATTACTTGCCATGTCACAGAGTAGCAGTGTTTGTGGAATGATCTTTAACAACAATCCTAATGTGAATAAGTGATTCATCAAAAATGACAACATAGCTCGATCCACAGTAGGACTGAAATTATTAGATCGTGAGGTTTAGACATATTATTTCACTGCATGATTTCTGTTTCCAGAGTTACATTTTGTTTATGCCATTATCTTGTACGTTATCTCACCGTCCATCATTTTATTGCACAATAAGTACATTCTTTGGAATTTATAGCATCTGAGTAATTCTGAATCAGACTCAAGGCTCACACCCTATCAATATAACAATCATCCTGAAATAATTTCTGAAAATTGTTCAGTGTGTCACTGGTAGATTCAAATAAAAAGTAAACAAACAGGTCAATATATTTGCTAATATATATAAAATTTAAATATTATTTACATAAAATACACCACAGGGAACTCAGTGATTTGCTGAAAATAAACTACCAGGAAAGTTGCTCTGTTAGCTGTTAGGTCTTCTGCTCTGAACACCTTCAGTATTTCATTTGCAGCTATAAGATTTACATTGTACGGTGATCGACAGCAAGGGTTGTTTTCCTAGTAACTGATGAATGTTCACACACATAATCTTAAATTGAAAGATTCCTGACTGTACTTCTTCATTCGTAGAAGTAGAACTGCATAAACTTTGTTAATTCTGAACTGTCTAAATGCATTATAAATACCAACTGCTCCAAATTCAGATTTGTCATAAACACCTTATGTGGTTCAGTGACATTGATTGTTTTCTCAACATATTAAAAGTATTTTACTTTGGTGGCAGTTTGGGACAGCCAGAATAAATCTTGAATTTCAAAAGGTAGCTGTGTTTGGGTGCTGGAGTAATCTGGGACTGAACATTGCAGTAAGTGCATGAAGCTGCAGGAACTTCAGCATGGAGTTATTGAGCTGAAGGTGGAGCGACAGACACTGCAAGAGGAAAAGTTTCATGGACATCTTTTTCCACAAGGCATTTGCATTCCTTAGGATAGGGTATTCTGGTTTGGTTAGTTGTCAGGGAAATGAGGGTGTGACTGGAAGCAAGGGCAGACATAGGTACATGCACTTTATTATTAGGGAGTAAATTATGGGATTTTTGACTCAGTGACACTAAAGGGGCATTGATGCATTTCCAAGTCAGGATGGTGTGTGACTTAGAGAGGAATTTGCACATGGTGGTGTTCCCATATATTGGCTGCCCTTGACCTTCTGGATGGTAGTGGGCTTGAGTTTTGAAGGCACCATTTAAGAAGCTTTGGTGAAATTCTGCTGTTCATCTTGTAAATGGTACACAGTGTTGTTACTGAGCATCGGTGATGGAGGGGCTGAATGTTTTATAAAGTCCTACAGCATAGAAATGTGTCCTTTGGCCATCATCTCTAGGCTGACCAACGATCACCAAACTACACTAATTCCATTTACCTGCACTTTGTCTGTAGTCTACTATGGTCTGGCATTTTAAGTACTCATTCAGATGTTTCTAAAATGTGAAAATATCTATCTCCATCACCCACTCAGGCTGCATGTTCCATATTTCTACCACCATTCTGGTTGAACATTTTTTTTCAGATCTTAAAACACTTACTCTTCACCTTAATGTCCTCTGATCTTAGACATGTCTGCTTTGGGGAAAGACAATCTACTCTGTCTATGTCTATAGTAATTTCCTTTCCTGCAATCAGATCCATCCCCCCGCCCCCCCCCACCCCCGCCTCCTCTGCTCCAAGGAAAACAAGCCCAGCCTGTCTAGTTACTCCTTATAATTGAGGAAACACCCTGGTGAATCTCCTTTGCATCCTCTTCAGTGCAGTAATGTCCTTCAGATAGTGTGGCAACTAAAATTGCATACAATATTCCATCTGTGGCCTAACCAATATTTTATAAAATTGTAAGAAAGACTTCTTTGCTCCTTTAATTCTCTGGCCTCAGCTAACGAAAGCAAGCAACAAAGTTCGTAGAGGCAGAAATCACAGTATAATGTCTCAGTTACATAAGCATCTGCTTCATTACCTGGAGAATAAGGTTCCAGTATGTGCAAATCTGGCCATTGTTGGTATACATAGGAAAAACGAAAGGAATTAAATAATATGAAGTATGCAGCATCAATGCTTTGCTATGCATTTGTTAATATTTATGTTGATAGATTTCAAACCTTGCCTCATGGTTTACTAGCAAGTACTCAATTTCTTACCAGATAATTTTTCTTCTTCCTTTTGACACATGAAGGAAGTGTTTGTACTATTGCGAACACCTTCTGTCAGTTGTGATTTGTTAATCATTAACATTTATAACATAGGAAGGCTTACTGCTTCAGCTGTAAAACAAGTAAAAGTCCATCAGTGTCAACCAACACAGGGAGAACAGACTTCACAAAAAGAAGGTTCCAGTAAAAACCGTAAGTAGTCACAGCTGCTTAGAGCTCCTCGTACACAAATTAAAAAGCATATTTAATCATCCTGTGATGAGTTATTACTGTTTGATGTCTTAGAATTTGTGACAAAAGTTTTCAGGAAATAATTTATCACTATTGAATGCATTTTTTTGAAAGCAGCGCAATATTCTTTACTTTGGAATTCAATATATGCTAGAAAAAGCATTTGTAAATTGATCGTAAATTACACCCCAAGTGGAAGACAGTTATGTTCGATATCATTTACATACACTACCGTCTGTTTCTCCATGACAGGAAATGACTGGTGGATTTCTTTCTACCTTAGTTTTTAATCTTCCGAACCAAATTAAGCAACTATCTCTAACACTTGCACTACTTACTAATCTCTGCCAAAAACAGGCAAACCATGGTGCCTTCTGCTAATTAGATGTATTTGATTCTTTAGTTATATGATCTCATCTGCCAACTTTTATTCCATCCTCCCTCTCTGTGACGAAGCACCTTTTTTACTTTGTGCTGAGGCCTATGGTGAGATCTGAAATTGCTGTCACAGCCCAACTCCTGAGAGCATATTACATTGCAGCATCAAAGTGTGCTTTCAGTTTCTACAACAGTTTATACAGTGACATTGAAAATGTACATTGGGTTTCAAAATTCATACAGTCCCCTTCATGAGAACAGGCAAAGTGGGCCTGTATTCTCTCGAGTTTCGAAGAATGAGAGGTAGATTAGATTACTTACAGTGTGGAAACAGGCCCTTCGGCCCAACAAGTCCACACCGACCCGCAACCCACCCATACCCCTACCCTAACACTACGGGCAATTTAGCATGGTCAATTCACCTGACCCCACACATCTTTGTACTGTCGGAGGAAACCGGAGCACCCGGAGGAAACCCACGCAGACACGGGGAGAACGTGCAAACGCCACATAGTCAGACGCCTGAGTCAGGAATTGAACCCGGGTCTCAGGCACTGTGAGACAGCAATGCTAACCACTGTGCCACCGTGCCACCCACTCATTGAAACTTACAAAATATGTAAAGGGATAGATAGAGGAGATGCAGGTAAGATCTTTCCCTGGTTGGAGAGTTTAGAACAAGGAGACACAATTTAAAAATGAGGGGATACTTTTGGACTGAGATGAGGAGATTTTCTTTTACTCAGGGGGTTGTGAATCTTTGGAATTCTCTCTCCCAGGGGGCTGTGGCAGCTGGCCTTTAAGTATATTTAAAGAAGGGGTTGATAAATCTTTGATTACCAATGACATGGAGATAGCGTGGGTAAAAGGCATTGAAGTATTCAATCAGCCATGATCGTGTTGAATAGCAGTACAGGTTCAATGGGCTGGATGGCCTACCCTACTCCTATGTTTCCATTTAATATAAATAGGGCCTCCAATTATTTTGTAATTATCTATATGTAAATGAACATCTGCTTATATTTTGCCCTGAAAAGCAAAATTAATAAGGTGTAATAGCTCAATTACATCATGCTTTTCCACTTAGTACAGTGTTAGTATCACTGTCATTTGGCCTCCTAACTAATGCCTTTATTCTTCTTCTTGTAAAATCTCTGGGGATAACTTCCCACCTTGAAAGTTAGAGTGTGACACGTTGGATGCCCATCACATCCCCCAGGCAAATTACCTCATGATTATGTGAATATCAGCTCATCCTCCATGTCAGTGTGGTGATGCATGAGACACTTGTCTCGTCATTCTCAGTGGTGTTGTCACCTTCCAGCCTTGAAGGTTCAGTTACCGTCTTCAAATGCCAGCTGAACACCACGTAAACAAGCTGAAAACATGTCGACTATGCCAGTCTTTTCATGGGCTCAATGTTTTTAGTCATATTTCACACCCACTCAAAGCAGCTGGACGTGCATAGAGTTTATTCGTCAAACATGGAGATGACAATGGAAAAATTGTGCTCAACATTTGAAATACACGGACCCATGGAAATGTTGGTCATAAATAACAGGCTATCATTTAGAAAGAGGGGACTTGAGAATTTCCTAGTCAAATAGCATTCAACATTTAAGGACAGCTCCATACTATCCATCATCCAATGGCCTGGCAAAAAGAGCAGTCCAAACTTTAAGGCAGGCTTGAAGAAACAGCCTAAAGCTTCAGTAGATACCAACAGACCTGGTTCCTATTTGATTAGAGGACCACCTCTAATGCAACTACAGGGATAGCTCCAGCAAAGATGCCAATTGAAAGAAGACTCTGCACCAGATTAAATCTCTTCTTCCCGGACCTGATGGAGGGGAGGGTGAAACAGCATCAGAAACGCCAATGCTGGGCACAAGACTCCAAAAAGCAAGAGGACAAAGTTTGATGTCGAAAGAAAGGGAATGGCTGCATGGGGAAGAGGTATAGTCAATGTGAGGTCAGATCCAGTGACATATAAAGTTTAGGTAGGTGTAACTGTCCTGAACAAGCATGAGGACCATATGAAAACTGCAAACTTGCAATTGGTGTAGGAGCAAAACTTGCCTGGCTCCTCAAAAGTCCCAGAAAGGCTGCTGGAACCCATAGGTTCTCCTTCTTCATCAAGCATGAAGATACCTCAGAATCTGAGATAGACACAGCAGATATTGCCATCTCCTTTTCCTTCGGGAGAAGGGAATGATTTTCTTCTGAGATAATCTGAGTGCAAGAGGCGAGCTACTGTGTGCTTGGATCAAGACAGAATCAGAGGAACCTGGTCTGGTGCTAAAACATCCCGGGAGGAGCTAGGAAACAAAGAACCAGCCCATGTCCTCAGACTCAGGCAGAGGGATATAATGATTGTAATGTGGTCAGCCAGGTGGACCACATAGAATATAAGTTCCCTGATTGGGGGCTGTTAACGTGATCCAATTGGGGAGTCCTGGCTGACAGATTTAAACAGGAATGTCAGACACTCCTGTCATTCTGAGAACTGGCTCTGAGAGAGCTTGATCAGCATCAAGGGCTTTCCACGTGTAAATAAAGGATGACATGGTGATGGGATACCGGCCTCTGTGGAGTTATCTCAGTGGCCATAGCCAATAAATAATAGTAATTTTTGATGTGAGTGCTTCTGGTTGCTTCCCATGATATGAAGTGGAACTGCCATTGAAATTAATGGGGCTGTTCAGAGATTTACATTGGCTATCCTGTTAATGCTATTGGAATGGAGCTGGACTAGAATAAAGTGACATTTCTTGTAATAGAATAAAATTAAGTTAATGTTACATATGTATAATTTGTTCAGTTAAAAAGAGCAACACTATTTTTAATGACGTTTGATATTTAAAGAAACTGTGCACTTAGACTTCACTTCCTTTGTGTGAAATAAATCTGCGAATTGTTAACCTGGAGTAAATCACGAAGTGCGTACATCTTGTTATTTCTGTCACATGGACGCAAAGAAAGTAAAATTGGGCATCACATGCACTCCATGAATGGTGGTGTACTTTAAATAACACCTAGGAGACTTAATGGACCTGATATTTGAATGTTTGGACTCCTTAGTCTTGAAATGATGCATCTGAAGGTGGTATATTAATAATCGTGAAAATTAAGTTTCCAATATATTACAAGATTAGGACTTGTGGTTAACAAGGTTAAGCATATAAATGAAAATAGGCAACTAATTTCAGGAATATTTTTGTCACACGAAAGACAAGTAGCATACAGACTGGACAGTTGGGGAGAGAGAGAGAGAGAGAATAGAAGCTGAATCCCTGCCATCATTTAAGAATTATTGGATGGTACAACTGGGAAACGTGTGAGTATTTTGGGGAAAATGAAGTATGATGGGCTGAATGGCCTATCTCATCCATCATTATCTTGTAATTTTATTTGGTTATTATCAGAAAAGTAAGCAATGACTTGCAGTTATACAGTGTTTTTTGGGATTTCAAGTCATCTCAACAGCAATGGACTAAAGTGTTATTACTGTGGTAAATCTGGGAAACATAGTAGCCAATTTTCACATAGTTTGTTCCCTCAAACAAGAAATGGTTAACAACTAGATAACAACTTTAGTGATATTCACTAAGATATATACACACAGAACAGAATTTTCTCCTACCTGATCTAACATGAGCAATGGTGAGAAAAATGGGGAAATACGCAGGGTTTGATTAAATCAAAATCCTGACGTTGAGAAATTTGTTTTGTGATTTTACCCTCAAGTCTGAAATGGCAGCTCTAGAATCTCACAATTGAGTCATGAGTATTTTACTTCCATGCCCATGCATCTCCTGAAAGCCCAACTCAATATATCTCTATGCTCCTTCCAATTCTCCTCTCATCTGAGAAATTAGATGCAGCAAATTTTTGTTGCTTGTCAAAGTGGAGAGCAAGGAATAGTCAAGGGGGTGGATGTTTCATTGCATGATGCTATGGCACATCAACTTTACACCATTTTTAAATTCACTTGTGAGATGTAGATGCTGCTGGCTGGACTGGCATTTATCACCCTTCCCTAGTGCCCTTGAGAAGGTAGTGCTTTCTTAAACCAATGCAGTTCATGCACTTGAAGTAGACCCACAATGCTGTTATGAGGGTTATTCCAGGATCTTTACCAAGGATGCTGAAGAAATAGAGGTATATTTCCAAATCTGGATGGTGAGGGACTTGTTGGGGAACTTGCAGTTAATGGTGTTTCCATGTATTTGCTGCCCTTACCCTTCTGGAAGGAAGTGGTCATGTGTTTGGAAGGCGGTAGTGATGAAATTGTACAGTCCATCTTGTAGATGGTACTCATTTCTGCTACTGAGTTTTGGTGGTGGAGGGAGCGGACGTTCATGGAATTAATGCAAATCAAGTGGACTACTTTGTCCTGAATGGTAGTAAGTTTCTTGAGTGTTGTTAGAGCTGCATGGATCCAGGGAAATGAGGAGTATTCCCTCACATTCCTGATTTGCATCTTGTAGATGATGAACAGATTTTGATTTGTCAGGAGGTGAGTTTCATTGCAGGTTTCTGACCTGCGTTATTTATGTGGCTAGTTCAGTTCAGATTCTATATTATGTTTTTATATTAGATTCCCTGCAGTATGGAAACAGGCCCTTCAGCCCAACAAGTCCACACCGACCCTCTGAAGAATAACCCACACAGACACATTCCCCTACCCTATATTTACCCCTGACTAATGCACCTAACACTGTGGGCAATTTAGCATGGCCAATTCACTTGACCTTCACATCTTTGGATTGTGGGAGGAAACCAGAGCACCCAGAGGAAACCCACGCAGACATGGGGAGAATGTGCAAACTCCACCAGTCAATGGTAACCTCTGAGGTGCTGATAGTGAGGGATCCAGTGATGGTACTGCTGTTGAATGTCAGAGGATTTTTTTTTGGATTATTTTTTGTTGGAGATGGTCATTGCCTGACATTGGTGTAGCCCAAATATCAGTTGCCACTTTCAGTCCAAGCCTAGATATTGTCCAAGTCTTGTTGCATTTGGACATGGACTGTCTCAGTATCTGAGGTGTTGCAAATGTTGCTGAATTTGTGAAATCATTTGCAAACATCCCTACTTCTGACCTTATCATGGAGACAGGTTCATTGTTGAAATAGCTAGGTCACTACCCTGAGGAGTTCCTGCAGAAATGTCCTGGAGATGAGATGATTGACCTCCATCCATTACAATCATTTTCCTTTGTGCAAGGTATAACTTCAACAAACAGAGGTCCCTGATTCCCATTGACTCAAATTTTCCTTGATGCCACACTCAATCAAATGTGAGCTTTGAAGTCAAAGGCAGTCACTCTGAGCAGTTTATGTGGCAAGCACACTGCATGTGTTTCAAGAAAATAGCTTTGGGAGGCATGGTGGCACAGTGGTATGCATTTCTGCCTCACAGCATCAGGGATCTGGATTTGATTCCAGACTTGGGTGACTGTGGCATTTGTACATTCTCACCATGTCTATGTAGGTTTCCACTGGGTTCTCCTGTTTCCTGCCACAGTCCAAAGATGTGCAGGTTAGGTGGATTGGCTATGCTAGATTGTCTAGTGGTGTTCAGAGATGTACAGGCCAAATGGATTAACTATGGTAATGTGGGGTTACAGGGATAGGGTGGGATGCATTTTGGAGGGTTGTTGCAGACGTGATAGGCTAAGTGGCCTCTATCTGCACTGTACGAATTCTATGTCTGAAAGTTAAAGGGGAGTAATTCTTATTCGGGTGAATGGGCATTTGGTCTGTTGGTGGTATGACCACAGTCAATCAAAAGGTAGTCCTGCAGGTCAAGTATAAGCAGTTCAGGATTACAGGCAGGTGGGTCAGGGTGCTGTGGGGGCATCATTCCAGGGATGGACCTCTTTTTCCTGCAGTGTTGCGCAAGGAGTGATTGGGAATGATGGAAGTGGATGGAAGAGCTGTTAAAGATGATCCGTAAGCAGACGTATTGAGGCAATCCCTGTCAGTGAGTAGGAAGATCAGAGGGTGGAAGAGTTCATAGTTTGGGCGAATAAGGTGGTGAATCATGAAGATTGTAATTTGAATCTTAGTTAGAGGCATGTAAACTGGTAGAGTTACCACTCTACCACTGGTAGAATGAGTGCTGGCCCTGTGAGCGTGCGGGAAAGAGAGGAGATGGTAGCTCTTGCCCTTCCCGAGCGTAGAAATCACTGACATTTTCTTGTCCTGTTGGATGCCTTTCTTCATCTGAACCATAACACGGAACCAGACTGCAACGTGGACCAGCTTAGCTTCACCTGTTGGCTATGTCATCATATTTCAGTCTGAAGACAAATAATAGTGCTCTTCTCCACAACCGCATCCAACAAGATCTCAAAGTCCCCATTCCTGAAATAGGAAGTGATATTTTCCTTTGGGCCCATGTAATCAGTGATATCAATCAATGTGAGGGCAAATTTGGATTGCAGTATTTGATGTTATGCATAGTTGGACATTAAACAGGATCCCATGGCCTAAACATCAGAGAGCCTCATCTATGAGAAAGACACCCAAGATGCCAGTTGCGTTATTTAATGAAGTGAAGAGTAGAAGATTGTATGAGAAAATTGCATGTTTTGGGAGGCTGCTGCAGTGGCGAGGGCAGTGTGGTCTGTTCCATGTGGTTGTTGCAGCCATGTCCTGGTGGATCTTGTTGAGTGGTAGTCTGCTTTAGCAGCTTTGGTGGCGAAGTGGGTCTGGTCTGGGATTTGAGAATGGCCCGAAATATGGAGGCTTCGATGTCTGCTTTTTGCAGCAGCAGCAGTGGTGAATGTGGTTCTTGTCTTTTCCCCGACTTTGGGAACCCACGAACCGTGAATTGAACAAAGATGGACTTTGACTTAATTATTTTTACAGATGATTTCTGTTATTAATATAGGCATTGGAGTATGGCGACTTAAACACTTTTCTCTGTACCTTTTGTAGAAATGCAAGTGACAATAAATGACTATTCCATTCTAAACGTCACTTTGAGCAACGGGAGACTGTGTGCCAGGAATCTTACTTGAGAAAAGACTAACTGAGAAAGAGAAAATTTCACCCATATTCTACCCGCTGCTCCTTGGATGCTGCCTGAACTGCTGTGCCCTTCCAGCACCACTAAACCAGAATCTGATTTCCAACATCTGCAGTCATTGTTTTTACCTCGTCCAAATCTTATCTCAATGGTCCGTGTTTATCACTGGTTCAAAGGTTCAAACAATGTGGCTCAGTTCAGGGAGTGATTTGGAAATAATTGCCTATGATGAATCTCTTCGTAACCTATAAGTGGCACAAACGAGAGGTAGGCAGTGATGTATTCTTTAGTTGAGTCTAAAGGTCAAGGTTTATTCATAACATTAAAAGTATGAAGTGAACACCTAAAACTTAAACAGTGAAGAAATAAAGTTGTTGTACGATGTAATTATTGAGTTGCCACTTAAATAATGAACATAGATATTCACCTGTTCCACTGCTAATACCCAGTACAGATGGTATACATGTAGATCATAAATTTTCTGTTGATGTATTGACAGAATATTTTCTAGCAAATCAGTCTGATTCTGTTTAGCAGTCTGTATAAACACAGCATACATAGTTAACATTACAGTTAGAATTTTATATCCAAATGTTAAATTCAAGGCCCATTCTTTATCTTTGGGGCATCATTATCACATTATCCATTTAGCTTGTTACAATACTTAAATTTTCACTGAACATTTTTGTATATCATGGAATGCACTGGACAGCATTTTTACCCAGTGTAAATACATCATTACCCCACTGTCTTATGACCAGAAAACAAATCAGACACTGCAAGGGAAACTTCCTCAAAACTTAAGGATAGTAAGTGAAAACAAACAATAAATGATATTCACAGTAGACTGTGAAAAAAGAACATCGTTCTTTTCATTCTCCCATTTCTCTCCCTTTCTGCTCGGTCATGCTGCATTCAAGGCAGTACCATGTTCACAGTTCATGTTCACTTCTGCTCTGCCATGATCTTTCTAATTGCTCAATACTCTCACATTGCACATTGCACCACATTCACCTCTCATGCAGAATAACTGTATTTTGTTCAGTGTATATAAACAAAAAATGTCCTCACACGATTGCTATAAATGGTACCAAATGGTAGGGAAATGTATCTTTCAAATAGGAGAACAGAATTAAGACTATAACTTTATTTGGAGTATCATGTACAATTTTGGTCCCCTTACTTAAAAAAAGGGGTGGCACAGTGGTTAGCACTGCTGCCTCACAGCACCAGAGACCTGGGTTCAACTCCTGCCTCAGGTGACTGACTGTGTGGAGTTTGCACATTCTCCCCGTGTCTGCGTGGGTTTCCTCCGGGTGCTCTGGTTTCCTCCCACAATCCAAAAATGTGCAGGATAGGTGAATTGGCCATGCTAAAAATTGCCCGTAGTGTTAGGTGAAGGGGTAACTGTAGGGGAATGGGTCTGGGTGGGTTGCATTTCGGCGGGTCGGTGTAGACTTGTTGGGCCAAAGGGCCTGTTTCCACACTGTAAGTAATCTAATCAAAAAAAACTAATCTAAATGATATGGTTGTATTGGAAACAGTTCAGAGGAGGTTCTCTAGATCCAGAGGTGAGGGGTCTGTCTTATGAAGAGGAAATGAGCAGCTTAGGCTGGGGTTTACAAGAATGAAAGGAGTTGTATAAGATGCTAAAGCAAATTGACAAAATACATGTAGACAGGATGTTTCCTCAAAGGTTGGATCATATGGAATACAGGGAGGACTGGCTATTTGGATCCAGAACTGGCTCAAATGTAGAAGGTAGAGGATGTTGGTGCAGGGTTGCTTTTTAGACTTGGAGGCCTGTGACCTATAGTGTGCTACAAGGATCAGTGCTGGGTCCACTGCTTTTTGTTACTTATATAAATGATTTGGATGTGAGCATAGGAGGTATGGTTAGTAAGTTTTCAGATGACATCAAAATTGGAGATGTAGTGGACAGCGAAGGAGGTTACCTCAGAGTACAACAGAGGTTGATCAGATGGGCCATTAGGTTGAGGAGTGGCGATAGAGATTAATTTAGATAAATGTGAAGTGCTGCATTTTGGAAAGGCAAATTAGGACAGGATTTATATATTTAATGGCAAGGTCCTGGGGAGTGTTGCTGAACAAAGAAACCTTGGAGTACAGGTTCATAGTTTCTTGAAAGGGGACTTCCAGGTAGACAGGATTGTGAAGAAGTTATATGGTATCCTTTCCTTCATTAATCAGAGCATTGAGTGAAGGTGTTGGGAGGTCATGTTGTGACTGTACAGGACATTGGTTAGGCCGCTTTTGGAATATTGCGTGCAATTCTGGCCTCCCTGATTTTGGAAGGATATTGTGAAACTTGAAGAGGTTCAGAAAAGATTTGACAAAGATTTTCCAGGGTTGGAGGATTTGAGTTATAGGGAGGGGTAGAATAGGCTGGGGCTATTTTTCCTGGAGCATTGGAGGCTGATGGGTGACCTTAGAGAAGTTTATAAAATCATAACGAGCATGGATAGGATGAATAACCAAAGTCTTTTTCCTGGGATGGAGGAGTCAAAAACTTCAGGGCAAGTGTTTATTTTGTGAGGAGAAAAATTTAAAGGGACTTAAGAGCAACTTTTTCAGGTAGAGGGTGGTGCGTGTATGGAATGAGCTGCCAGAGGATGTGGTGGAGGCTGGTACAATTGCAACATTCAAAAGGCAAATGGATGGGTAAAAGAATAGGAAGAGTTTAGAGGGTTATGGGTCAAATGCTGGCAAATGGGACGAGATGAATCTTGGATATTTGATTGGCATGGATGAGTTGGATTGGAGGGTCTATTTCCATGCTGCACGGCTCTATCACTGTATGTGGGAGAACCTAGAACAAGAGGAAAGTGTGAAACAGACTGATATGCTAGAACAGGTTGATGTAAGGAAGGAGGATGTGCTGGGGAAGAGATTACTTCACCTTTGGTGATGATCTTTGCATCCTCACCGTCCACTAGAAAACTGCCAGATGATTAGAGGGTGCAGACCAATCTGTCTTACGTCAGTGGTCGGCACAGTATTGGAGAGGACTCTGAGAGACTGGATTTGTGATTACTTAGAAAACCATAGTTTGATTAGAGATTGTCAGCATGGCTTTGTGAGGGTCAAGTCATACTTCACAACCCTTATTGAATTCTTTGAGAATGTGACAAAACATGTTGATGAATGTAGAGCAGTTGATGTGGTGTACATGGATTTTAGCAAGGCGTTTGATAAAGTTCCCCATGGTGGCTTATTCAGAAAGTAAGGAGGCATTGGATACAGGGAAATCTGGCCGTCTGGATACAGAATTGGCTGGCTCATAGAAGACAGAGGATGGTGGTAGATGGAAAGTATTCAGATGGATCTTGGTGACCATTGGTGTTCTGCGGGGATCTGTTCTGGGACCTCTGCTCTTTGTGACTTTTATAAATGACTTGGATGAGGAAGGGAGGAGGATAGTGTGGAGGGCTGTTGTAGGTTGCAACAGGGCATTGACAGGATGCAGAACTGGGCTGATAAGTGGCAGAACGAGTTCAACCTGTGAAAGTCATTCACTTAGGAAGGTCAAACTTTAATGCAGAATACAGGGTTAAAGGCAGGATTCTTGGCAGTGTGGAGGAACAGGGGAATCTTGGCGTCTATGCCCATAGGTCCCTCAAGGTTGCCACCCAAGTTGATAAGGTTGTTAAGAAGGTGTATGATGTGTTGGCTTTCATTAACGGGGGGACTGAGTTTAAGAGCTGCAAGGTTATGCTGCAGCTCTATAGCACCCTGGTTAGACCACACTGGGAATGTTGTGTTTAATTCTGGTTGCCTCTTATTGGAAGGATGTGGAAGCTTAAGAGAGGATGCAGAGGAAATTTACCAGGATGCTGCTTGGACTGGAGGGCATGTTTTATGAAATAAGATTGAGGGAGCTAGGGCTTTTCTCATTGGAGCGAAGAAGAATGAGAGGTTACTTAATAGAGTTGTGCAAGATGTAGAGAGGCAGAGATAGAGTGGATAGCCAGAGAGATTTCCCATGGGGAAAATGTCTATCACGAGGTGGCATAATTTTAAAGTGGTTGGAGGAAGGTTTAGCAGAGATGTCAGAGGTAGTTTCTTTACCCAGAGAGTGGTCGATGTGTGGAATGCACTGCTCGTAGTCATAGTAGATTCAGATACATTAGGGACATTAGAGTGGCTTTTGGATAGGCACATGGAGTATAGTACAGTGATAGATATCTAGGTTAGACTGATCTTAGAGTAGGATACCAATACCTACCAAAAGGTGGTGCTAGACCCGACCACACAACTAGGAAACAAAATTACATATCTGCTAAGAAAATTACACAATTCCGGACAATTAAACAAGACGGAATTCCAGAAAATGAAGCCTGACGGGACCAACACCCCACGATTCTACAGACTACCAAAAATCCATAAACCAGGAGCCCCCCTCAGACCTATAGTCTCACTACCCGGAACACCAACTTACAGACTGGCCAAAGAACTACATGCAAGACTGAAGTACCTAGTAGAAGAGTCACAGCACTCCATCCACTCCACCCAGGAATTCCTAAAAATCATCAAAAATACCAAAATAGAGGAAGACGAAGCAATGATCTCATTCGACGTATCAGCACTGTACACCTCCATCAACATCGACCTAGCAAAGGAAACACTCGCCACACTTTTAGATGAGACCATCACACACACACCAACCACCATCAATCACATTACCAACGAAAACAACGAAGCTAGTGGACGTGTGCCTCACCATCCACTTCACCTTCACCAACATAATCTACAAACAAACCAACGGCACACCCATGGGATCTCCGCTATCAGGATTCATAGCAGAAGCGGTAATGCAAAGCCTAGAACAAACAGCCCTACCAACCATCAAACCAAAAATCATCTTTGTCGTCACAAAACGAAACAAGATAGAAGAGACATTTAACATCATCAACAACACCCTCACAGGCATAAAGTTCACCAAGGAGGAAGAAACTGACAACAAACTCGCATTTCTGGATGTCACAGTAGAAAGAAAGGACAAGGGAGAATTACAAACCTGCGTATACAGAAAACCGACAAACACTGACCAAATACTCAACTACACCAGCAACCATCCCAACACACATAAACAAAGCTGTATCAGAACACTATTCCAACGAGCCACCACACACTGCAACACAGACGAACTTCGAAAAACAAAGGAGAACCACCTATATGATGTATTCAAGAAGAACGGATACTCAAAAAACACAGTGCGCAGATTCCTCAAGAACAAACCATGACAAGCAGACAAAACACAGCCAGAAACCCAAACCACCTTACCATACATCAAAGAAGTTTCAGAAATGACAGCCAGACTACTGAGATCCCTCGGAATCCTAGTAGCACACAAACCCACCAACACTTTCAAAGAAAAACTAACAAACTTAAAAGACCAAGTTCAACCCATGGACAAAACCAATGTCATCTACAAAATTCCACGTAAGGACTGCCACAAACACTAAGTAGGACAAACAGGAAGAAAGTTAGCCACCAGGATACATGAACACCAGCTAGCCACAAAACGACACGACCCCCTCTCCCTCATAGCCCTACACACAGATGAAAAAAACCCACCATTTCGACTGGGACAACATATCTATCCTGGGACAGGCTAAGCAAAGACATGCCAGAGAATTCCTAGAGGCCCGGCACTCCAACCACAACGCCATAAACAAGCACATAGATCTAGATGCCATCTATCAACCCCTCAGAAAATGAACAGGAAATGACATCACCACAAACCCCAGGAACTCCATCCAGGAGAAAGACATAAATAGAAAGCAGGAGACAACAGCTTTGCTTCACTTGGAGGTTGCCACTGATGATATTACCTAGCCAGGTAGTGAAACGTCGGGATATCAAACCTACAGTTCAGCGAGCAAACCTACATCCTAAGTAGGATAAAAGTCCGGCACATTATTGAGGGCTGAAGGGCCTGTACTGTTCTATGTTCTATATTCTATGTTCTAAGACTTCATAGTTTCAGGACAAGTTGGTAGCAGATTTAAAACAGAGATGAGGAGAAATTACTTCTGTCAAAGATTTGTAAATCTGTGGAATTCATTACCCAGAGTGTGTTGGATGCTGGGATATTGTGTAAACTTAAGGAGGAAGTAGACAGACTTTTAATTAGTAATGAGTTCAAGGGCTATGGAGAGACAGTAGGAAAGCGGATTTGAAGCCAAGATGAGACCAGCCATGATTGTTTTCTTTATTATTAGATTAGATTACTTACAGTGTGGAAACAGGCCCTTCGGCCCACAAGTCCACACCAACCCACCAAAGCACAACCCACCCAGACCCCTTCAACTAACACTACAGACAATTTAGCATGGCCAATTCACTTAACCTGCACGTTTTTGCACTATGGGAGGAAACCTGTGCAGACACGGGGAGAATGCGCAAACTCCACACAGTCAGTCGCCTGAGGCAGGAATTGAACCCAGATCTCTGGTGCTGTGAGGAGGCAGTGCTAACCACTGTGCCACCCACGTGGAGCAGTCTCAAGAGGTTAAATTGCTTACTCCTGCTCCTCGTTTTTATCTGTTGTTAGCCATGATACTACAATAATGAAGAACCTTATGAAAGAACATTTGGTAGAGGTTCTGGTGATAATTATTTTACTGAGGCCATGATACCTCAATCCATTGTGAATCTAGAAATATAATGTCATTTAAGAATGTTACAAAAGCATTTGGAAGAAATTACATTTGACCTTCCAAAGCTCTTTAATACCTTAGGAAACAGCTCTGAAGAGTTTGTTGAAAATATGTAGAGGTACTTTGGAGCTATTATTCATAACTGCTTGCTAAAATCCTCTGAAGTGTTGAAAAATTTGAAAAAAATCCAGAACATTTGGTCTGCCAGTTGCTATGGAAATGTATTGTAGCCAGTATGAAAGAATACATCTTTGAAAGCTCTGAAACCACTGAAAGTGTTTCCTAAAGATGCAAATTAGCACTCCTGATGGTTCAGGGCTATCAGTAGATGTTTTTAAGAATTGGATTTATTTGCACTTGCTGCTTTTAATAGTAGCAATGTGTGGAGATCAGTACCTTCACAGTTTAATTTTTTCTCCATTATTAATGCAGTCAGAGAGAGAAAGGTGTGTAGGCCTGCAACTTTTTTGAAGGGATTTATGCACGTTTCTTAAAAAAAATGTAACTGATAGCTTCTGGAGGAAGTTCCATGTGATTTCTTTGATCTACTTATTTAGATTCAGTTGGTGCTGGGTTTAGTATTAGTGTAGAACCCAGATTAAATTTGTCCTAGCAATTGAATCTTTTGAACAGTTTTAAAAAATACAGTTCATTCTGCACTGCCCAGCAACAAGTGGGGACAAATGAACAAACAAGAGCTGAAAATGTGCTGCTGGAAAAGCGCAGCAGGTCAGGCAGCATCCAAGGAACAGGAAATTCGACATTTCGGGCATAAGCCCTTCATCAGGAACACATTTTCAGCTCTGATCTCCAGCACCTGCAGACCTCACTTTTTCCCCAAATGAACAAACAAGCCCACTAGCAGCTGTGGAGCAGCAGAATGTTTAAATGTGTAGATTAGCTAAATATGCAGTCAAAGCAAAAGTGAGTCTTGATGGGAATTTTAAATGTGGAGTAACAACATTAGCATCAGAAGTATATATAATGATGATGATGATGATGATATAATAGTGCTGCGGTCAAAATTACACGATTAAATGCTGAAAGCTAGAAGGGAGCAGATCACAGTTCCAGCCCAGTGTGAATATAATGTATGTGTATTGATGAAGCTCTAATAAAAAAGTTCTTGCAGAAAATTTTATGCACTTCAGTTAGCATTACTTTGGGAGAATAAAGAGAGTTATATCCCTAATCCAAAACAAGACATTAGATTTCACATAGATTGGGCGAAGCAAACCGGTTCATATGAGAAAGGTGAGAATGCTTCGAGTATATTCAGAATTGTTTTCTGCCACAATAGGCCCCCTATAGCCAAGAAAGAAGTAGGCTACATTAGACTTAATAATGAGCATTGAGTCAGATTTACTTAGCAGTTAAAGATGTGTACTTATCTAATACTCATGGAGTTCAATGCTATGTCTAAAAGGTAAAAGCCTGAAACAACTGCTAGACTTAACGTGAATTCAGTGGACTGAGAATGATGACCACCCAGAGTCAACTGGGCATACCTGGTAATGAGGAAATTGACAGGACATCAGTGGGAAGTGCTCAAATAAGACTTTATCTTGATATAGAACCAAACAGTATTTTGAAAGGCAAGCACTCTTCCTGCCTGAACGAATTTGCTGGTATAAAATATGGGAGACAACATAAAGCTAAAAGATACAGTATTTAAAGATGTAGGAAGTATATCAGAAATTTCTGATTGTGAGAGATACAAAGAACAGCATGTTGCCAGGGTTGGAGGATCTGAGCTATAGGGAGAGGCTGAACAGACTGGGATTGTTTTCCCTGTAGCGTCAGAGGCTGAGGAGTGACCTTATAGAGGGTTACAAAATTATGAGGGGCATGGATAGGGTAAATAGGCAAAGTCTTTTCCCTGGGATCAGGGAGTCCAGAACTAGAGGGCATGGGTTTAGGGTAAGAGGGGAAAGATATAAAAGAGACCTATAAGGCAACTTTTTCACACAGAGAGTTGTACATGTATGAAATGAGCTGCCAAAGGAAGTGGTGGAGGCTGGTACAATTGCAACATTTAAGAGGCGTTTGGATGGGTATATGAGTAGGAAGGGTTTGGAGGGATAAGTGTTGGGTGCTGGCAGGTGGGACGAGATTGGGTTGGGATATCTGGTTGGCATGGACAGGTTGGACCAAAGGGTCTGTTTCCATGATGTACATCTCTATGACTCTATGACTCTAAATAAGATTCACAAAAAAGGAAATCCTTTAGTGTGAACACTCCCCATCTCTCATTCTCAGATTCAATGTTGGTTTCCTTAGGAGTTCCAACATGATAGCTCCTTCCTCTTCTATATGTAAAAATACAAAGTAGTTACTCAGTAAATGCATTCTTTGCTCATTTCCATTGTTGTCAGTTAATGAGGGACACACATTGCTCCAGACCATTCTCTTTTCCTACTGTGATTGTGATGAAGAAAAATTTGTGTTTTGCAAAACAAAGACACATTTTGTCAAAGCTTTTTGTCTTGTACACATCAGGACAACTCACAAAAATGCTAACCCAAGGGGAAATTAGCATTTATACCTCATGAGAGGAGAGTGCTGATTGGAGGTCAACTCTGATTAATCGAAGTGTTACCGTGGAGAATGGACCCATGAATACTTATTGACAATTAATGACCTAGCATGGTTTACGTTTTAAATCAATCAGGTTGACTTTGATTGATCAGGACATTGACCAGAGAAATAGACCAGCAAACAGCGGTCACCTATTGTATAAAGTTGGAACTTCCTTTCAGGGATCCCCTGTGATTGTTCCCCTGAAAAACACGTGTACTGTTTTGGATATTGTTGGGGGAGGGTGGAATGATTTACCAGGGACTTACTATGGGGTGCAGGCCTCTGGCACAGAGCCTGTCCCTGTTGCACAGAAGGGAAGGAGGGAAAGAAGGAGAGTGTTAGTCATTGGGGACTCAATAGTTAGAGGGTCAGATAGAAGGTTTGTTGGAAACGAATGAGACTCATAGTTGGTGTGTTGCCTCCCAGGTGCCAGGGTCCATGATGTCTCGGATTGTGTCTTTGGGGTCCTGAAACGAGAGGGTCACCATCCCCAAGTCGTGGTCCACATAGGTATCAACGACATAGGTAGAAAGAGGGATAGGGATGTAAGGCAGAATTTCAGGGAGCTAGGGTGGAAGGTGAGAGCTAGAACAAACAGAGTTGTTATCGCTGGTTTGTTACCCGTGCCACGTGATAGCATAGCAAGGAATAGGGAGAGATAGGGATACATAGAATGGGGTAGCAAAATGCAGGGGTTGCAGGCAGTGGAAATGTGGAGCTGGTTTAAGGAACAGATATTGCGTATCCATGATAGGTATATCCCGTCAGGTAGGGAGGAAGTGATAAGGTAAGGGAACCATGGTTTACTACAGAAATTGCACCTCTTGTTAGGCAGAAGAAGGAGGCTTATGTGTTGATGAGACAAGATGATTCAGATGAGGTGATGGAGAGTTACAGATTAGCTAGGAAGGATTGAAAGAGAGAGTCAAGAAGAGCAAAGAGAGGACATGAGCAGTCTTTAGTAAATAGAATAAAGGAGAACCCTGAAGCTGTCTATAGGTATGTGAGGAATAAAAGGATGAGTAGGGTAGGAATAGGGCCAATCAAAGACAGGAGTGGGATGTTGAGTGTGGTCCCTGTGGAGATTAGAGAGGTGCTAAACGAACATTTTTCATTGGTTTTCACTCAGGAAAAGGAGAATATTGTAGAGGGGAAGAATGAGATACGGAATATTAGACTTGACGGGATCAAGGTTAGTAAGGAAGACGTGTTAACAATTGTAGAAGGAGTGAAAGTAGGTAAGTCCCCTGGGCTTGATGGGATTTATCTGAGGATTCTCTGGGAAGCTTGGGAGGAGGTAGCAGAGCCTTTGATTTTGATATTTGAGTCTTCATTGTCTGCAGGTTTAGTACCAGAGGACTGGAGGATTGCAAATGTTGTGCCCCTGTTCAAGAAGGGCAGTAAAGATGACCCAGGTAATTATAGACCAGTGAGCCTTACGCCTGTTGTAGAAAAGGTTTTGGAAAGGACTATAAAAGATAGGATTTATAATCATCTAGCAAGCAACAATTTGATTGCAGATTGTCAATATGGTTTCGTCAAGGGGAGGTCATGTCTCATAAACCTCATTGAGTTTTTGAGAAGGTGACCAAGCATATAGATGAGGATAGGGCAGTTGACATGGTATACATGGACTTCAGTAAAGCCTTTGATAAGGTTCCACATGGTAGGCTGTTGGAGAAAATGCAAAGGGATGGGATTGAGTGTGATTTAACAGTTTGGATTAGAAACTGGCTTTCTGAAAGATGGCAGCGAGTGGTGGTTGATGGAAAATATTCAGCCTGGTTGCTAGTGGTGTGCCACAAGGATCTGTTTTGGGACCAATGCTGTTTGCCATTTTTATAAATGACTTAGACGCAGGCATAGGTGGATGGATTAGTGAATTTGCAGATGACACTAAAGTCGGTGGAGTAGTGGAAAGTGTGGAAGAATGTTACAAGTTGCAGTGGGACTTGGATAAACTGCAGAATTTGGCTGAGAGGTGGCAAATGGTGTTCCATGCAGCTAAATGTGAGGTGATTCACTTTGGGAAGAATAGCAGGAAGGCAGAGTACTTGGTCAATGGAAAGATTCTTGGTAGTGTAGATGTGCAGAGGGATCTTGGAGTCCATGTACATAGATCCCTGAAAGTTGCCACTCCGGTTGACAATGCTGTTAATAAGTCATACAGTGTGTTAGGTTTCATTGGTAGAGGAATTGAGTTCCGGAGCCGCAATATCATGCCGCAACTACACAAAATGGTAGTGTGGCTGCACTTGGGATATTGTGTACAGTTCTGGTCACTATATTTCGGGAAGGACGTGGAAGCATTGGAAAAGATGCAGAGGAGATTTACCAGGATGTTGTCTGGTCAGGCAGGGAGGAAGTGATAAGGTAAGGGAACCATGGTTTACTAAAAAAATTGCATCTCTTATTAAGTAGAAGAAGGTGGCTTATGTAACGTTGAGATGAGATGGTTCAGATGAAGCGATGGAGAGTTACAGATTAGCTAGGAAGGATTGAAAGAGAGAGTTAAGAAGAGCAAGGATAGAACATGAGCAGTTTTTAGCAGGTAGCATAAAGGAGAACCCTAAAGGTTTCTATAGGTATGTGAGGAATTAAAGGATGGCTAGGGTAGAAATAGGGCCAGTTGTGTGTGGATCCTGTGGAGATTGGAGAGGTGCTAAATGAATATTTCTCATCTGTTTTCACTCACAAAAAGGAGAATATTGTAGAGGAGAAGAATGAGATATGAGATGTTAGACTAGAAAGGATTGAAGTTAGTAGGAAGATTTGTTATCAATTGTGGAAGGAGTGGAAGTAGGCAAGTCCCCTGGACCGGGTGTGATTTATCTGAGGATTCTCTGGGAAGCTAGGGAGATGTTGGAGTCTTTGGCCTTGATCTTTGAGTCTTCATTGTCTACAGGTTTAATACAAGAGGACTGGAGGATTGCAAATGTTGTGCCCTTGTTCATGAAGGACAGTAAAGATGACCCAGGTAATTATAGATCAGTGAGCCTTACGCCTGTTGTAAGAAATGTTTTGGAAAGGATTATAAAAGGTAGGATTTATAATCATCTAGCAAGCAACAGTTTGATTGCAGGTAGTCAACATGGTTTCGTCAAGGGCAGGTCATGTCTCATAAACCTCATTGAGTTTTTGAGAAGGTGACCAAGCATGTAGATGAGAATAGGGCAGTTGACATGGTATACATGGACTTCAGTAAAGCCTTTGATAAGGTTCCACATGGTAGGCTGTTGGAGAAAATGCAGAGGGATGGGATTGAATGTGAATTAGCAGTTTGGATTAGAAACTGGCTTTCTGAAAGATGGCAGCGAGTGGTGGTTGATGGAAAATATTCAGCCTGGAGTCTGGTTGCTAGTGGTGTGCCACAAGGATCTGTTTTGGGACCAATGCTGTTTGTCATTTTTATATTGATGTGGATGCAGGCATAGGTGGATGGGTTCGTAAGTTTGCAGCTGACACTAAAGTTGGTGGAGTGGTGGACAATGCGGAAGAATGTTACAAGTTGGAGGGGGACTTGGATAAACTGCAGAATTGGGCTGAGAGGTGGCAAATGGAGTTCAATGCAGCTAAATGTGAGGTGATTCACTTTGGGAGGAAAAACAGGAAGGCAGAGTACTGGGTCAGTTGAAAGATTCTTGGTAGTGTGGATGTGCAGAGGGATTAGATTACTTACAGTGTGGAAACAGGCCCTTCGGCCCAACAAGTCCACACCAACCCGCCGAAGCGCAACCCACCCATACCCCTACATTTACCCCTTACCTAACACTACGGGCAATTTAGCATGGCCAATTCACCTGACCCGCACATCTTTGGACTGTGGGAGGAAACCGGAGCACCTGGAGGAAACCCACGCAGACACAGAGAGAACGTGCAAACTCCACATAGTCAGTCGCCTGAGTCGGGAATTGAACCCGGGTCTCAGGCGCTGTGAGACAGCAGTGCTAACAACTGTGCCACTGTGCCGCCCACTTGGAGTCCATGTACTTAGATCCCTGAAAGCTGACACCCAGGTGGATAATGCTGTTAATAAGTCATACGGTGCGTTAGGTTTCATCGGTAGAGGGCTTAAGTTCCGGAGCCGTAATATTATGCTGCATCTATATAAACACTAGTGCGCAGCACTTGGAATATTGTGTATATTTCTGGTCGCCTCATTGTTGGGGACATCTTATAAGGAAAGACTGAGAGATTTGCTAAGAGGGGATTTGATAGAGACATACAAGATGATCAGAGGATTAGATAGGGTAGACAGTGAAAGACTTTTTCCGAGGATGATGATGTCAGCTTGTACGAGGGAGCATAGCTTCAAATTAATTGATTTAAGACAGATAGCAGAGGCAGGTTCTTTACTTAGAGAGTGGTAAGGGCATGGAGTGCCCTGCCTGCCAATGTAGTTAACTCAGACATATTAGGGAGATTTAAACAATCCTTGGATAGGCATGTGGATGAGGATGGAATAGTGTAGGGGGATGGGCTTAGATTAGTTCACAGGTTGGCATAACATCGAGGGCCAAAGGGCCTGTTCTACGCTGTATTTTTCTATGTTCTAAACAGATATAATACTGTGTATATATTCTTTCCGTCTGCAAAATAAATGTAAGAAAAATTGTGCAAGGGACAGGAAAGGTATAAATGTTGATTTTTCTACTGAATTGGTATTCTTCTGCATTGTCCTGACTTTTGTATTCACTTATGGGATGTGGGCATCACTGGTTTGCCAGTTTTATTGCCCTTCCCTCGTTGCCCTTGATAAGGTTAGTGGTGTTCTCATGTATCTGCTACCCTTGTCCTTCTCAATGGAAATAGTCATGCATTTGGAAAGTACTGTCTGGGGATTTTTGGTGAATTTCTGCAGTACATCTTGCAGCGTAGTGCACACTGCTGCTACTGAGCTTCAGTGATGGAGGGGGTGGATGCTTGTGGATGTCATGCCAATCAAGTGCCCACTGTGTCAAGCTTTTTGAGTGTAGCTGGAGCTGGAGCCATCCAGGAAAGTGGGGAAAATTTCATTACCTTCCTGACTTTTGCCTTGTTAGATGATGGTCAGGCTTTGGGGAGTCAGGAGATCAGTTAGTTTCTGCAATATTGCTGGTCACTAACCTATTCAAATAGCCATTGTGTTTTTGTGGTGAGTCAAGTTGAGTTTCTAGTCAATGATAATGGATGTTGATGGTGCAGGTTTCATTAATAATAGCACTATTGAATGTAAAGGGATGTTAGAACATAGAACAGTACAACACAGTACAGGCCCTTCAGTCTTCGATGTTGTGCTGACCTTTCATACTACGCTAAAATCAGACTAACCTATATACCCTTCATTGTATTATGTTCCATGTGCTTATCAAAGAGTTTCTTAAATGTCCCTAATGTATCTGACTGTACCACCACTGCTGACAGTACATTCCACACACCCACCATTCTCTGGGTAAAGAACCAACCTCTCTCTGGATTAGTGGTGCTGGAAGAGCACAGCAGTTCAGGCAGTATCCAAGGTGCAGTGAAATTGACGTTTTGGGAAAAAGCCCTTCATCAGGAATAAAGGCAGTGAGCCCGAAGCGCGGAGAGATAAGCTAGAGGAGGGTGGGGGTGGGAGAAAGTAGCATAGAGTACAATGGGTGAGTGGGGGAGGGGATGAAGGTGATAGGTCAGGGAGGAGAGGGTGGAGTGGATAGGTGGAAAAGGAGATAGTCAGGTAGGACAAGTCCGGACAAGTCATGGGGACAGTGCTGAGCTGGAAGTTTGGAACTAGGGTGAGGTGGGAGAAGGGGAAATGAGGAAACTGTTGAAGTCCACATTGATGCCCTGGAGTTGAAGTGTTCCGAGGCGGAAGATGAGGCATTCTTCCTCCAGGCGTCTGGTGGTGAGGGAATGGCAGTGAAGGAGGCCTAGGACCTCCATGTCCTTGGCAGAGTGGGAGGGGGAGTTGAAATGTTGGTCAGGGGGCGGTGTGGTTGATTGGTGTGGGTGTCCCAGAGATGTTCCCTAAAGCGCTCTGCTAGGAGGCGCCCAGTCTCCCCAATGTAGAGGAGACCGCATTGGTAGCAACAGATACAATAAATGATATTAGTGGATGTGCAGGTAAAACTTTGATGGATGTGGAAGACTCCTTTAGGGCCTTGGATAGAGGTGAGGGAGGAAGTGTGGGCACAGGTTTTACAGTTCCTGCGGTGGAAGGGGCAAGTGCCAGGATGGGAGGGTGGATGGTAGGGTGGGGGTGGGGTGGGGCGTGGACCTGGCCAGGTAGTCATGGAGGGAACGGTCTTTGCGGAAGGCAGAAAGGTGTGGGGAGGGAAATATATCCCTGTTGATCCAACCTCTGACATCTCCCCTAAACCTTCCTCCAAGCACCTTAAAATTATGCTCACTCATGATAGCCATTTCTGCCTTGCGGAAAAGTCTCTGGCTATTCACTCTATCTATGCCTCTCATCATCTTATGCACCTCTATCAAGTAAATGCCCATTCTTCTTCGCTCCAATGAGAAAACTCTAGCTCCCCCAACCTTTCTTTATAAGATGTGCCCTCCAGTCCAGGCAGTATTCTGGTAAATCTCCTCTGCACCCTCTCTTAAGCTTCCACATCCTTCCTATAATGAGGCGACCAGAACAGAACACAATATTCTCAGTGTGGTCTAACCAGGACTCTATAGAGCTGCAGCATAATCCTGTGGCTCTTAAACTCAATATCCCTGCTAATGAAAGCAACACACCATATGCCTTCTTGTCAACCCTATCAGCTTGGGAGGCAACTTTGAGGGACTATGGACATGGATGCCAAGATCCCTCTGTTCCTCCACACTGTCAATAATCCTGCTTTTAACCTTGTATTCTGCATTCAAATTTGACCTTCCAAGTTTGAACTCACTTTTCCAGTTTGAACTCATTTGCCACTTATCATCCGAGTTCTGCATCCTGTCAATGTCCCATTACAACCTAAAACAGCCCTCCACACTATCCCCCACTCCACCAATCTTGGTGTCATCGGCAAACTTACTAGCCCAGCCTTCCACTTCTACATCCAAGTCATTTATAAAAGTCATAAAGAGCAGATGTCACAGAACAGATCCCTGCAGAGGACCACTGGTCATCAAGCTCCAGGCTGAATACTTTTCATCTACCACCACCCTCTGTCTTCTATGGGCCAGCCAATTCTGTATCCAGACGGCCAGATTTCCCTGTATCCCATGCCTCCTTGCTTTCTGAATGAGCCTACCATGGGGAACCTTAATCAAAAACCTTGCTAATATCCATGTACACCACTTTTACTGCTCTACCTTCACCAGTGTGTTTTGTCATATCCTCAAAGAATTCAATAAGCTTTGTGAGACATGATTTGCCCCTCACAAAGCCATGCTGACTATCTCTAATCAAGCTATGGTTTTCCAAGTAATCATAAATCCTGTCCCTCAGAATCCTTTCTAATAATTTACCCATGTTGTTAGATTAAATCCCAAAAGAACTGTGGATGTTGTAAATCAGAAACAAAAACAGAAATTGCTGGAAAAGCTCAGCAGATCTAGCAGTATCTGTGAAGAGAAATTAAAGTTAACGATTCGGTTCCGGTTCTGAGGAATGGTCACTGAACCAGAAACGTTAACTCTCATTTCTTTTCACAGATGCTGCAAGACCTGCTGAGCTTTTCGGGCATTGTTAGATTGCCTCTTATTAGAGATGGTCATTGCCTGGCATTTGTGGTGCAAATGTTACTCGTGTTTGTAAAACAGAAAGTTTTGATAAATTTTTTTTCAGCAATACTCACATTCTGTATTACCAACTAAGAAAAATTGTCTTATGATAATCTAGAATTAAATATAGTGACTAAGCGTTATGAAAATATTACACTAATCAGACAAAGACAGAATGAATTTGTAAAAGTCAGATATGTTTGAGATACCTGAGTGAAATTTTTGAAGAGATGATTAAAGTAGTGGAGAGGGAAATGTCCATGGTTGTCCTTTATATAGACTTCCAGGGGACATTCTATAAAGTCCTTTACAGAAACTGCCAGTTAAATTGAAAGCAATATTGTAAAAATTGAAAGAGTTCAGAAAAGACTTAAAAGAATGTTGCTAAGGTTGGAGGGTTTGTGCAAAAGGGAGAGGCTGAATAGGCTAGGGCTGTCGGAGCTGGGGGGGTTAACCTTTTAGAGGTTTATAAAATTGTGAGGGGCATGAATAGGGTAAATAGACATGGTCTTTTTCCTGGGCTGGGGGAGTCCAGAACTATAGGGCATAGGTTTAGGGTGAGAGAGGAAAGATTTCTAAGCGACAACTTTTTCATGCAAGGAGTGGTGCGTGTGTGGAATGAGCTGCCAGAAGAAGTGTTGGAGGCTGGTACAATTACAATATTTTTTAGAATTAGAATCCCTGCTGTGTGGAAACAGGCCCTTTGAAGAGTATCCCACCAGACTCATTTCCTTACAATTACTCCTGATTCATGCACCTAACCTATACATTCATGAACACTATGGGCAATTTAGCATGGCCAATTTGCCTAATTTGGCACATCTTTGGATTGTGGGAGGAAACCAGAGCACCCGGAGGAAACCCACGCAGACACAGGAAGAATGTGCAAACTCCACACAGTCAGTTGCCCAAGGCTGGAATCAAACCTGGGTCCATGGGGCTATGAGGCAGCAGTGCTAAACACTGAGCTGCCGTTCCGCCTCTAGCCACCATTTAAAAGGCATCTGGATGGGTTTATGAAAATGGAGGGTTTAGAAGGATATGGGACAAATACTGGCAAATGGGACTAGATTCATTTAGCATACCAATCAGCATGGACGGGTTGAACTAAATGGTTTGCTTCCATGCTATACATTTCTATGACTCTATGATTCAAATTATTGACCTGGTTAGGAACTTAATTGAATGGCAGGAGAAAGCGATTAAGGACAATGGTTAGGTAAACTTTATTATCTGGACCAGTGTTGTTTTATGAAAGTCGATTGAGCCTTAACTATGTATAAGCAACTTAGTTAGAGGATAGAAAGTAACATAACTGACGACACATTGCACTGCAGAAGCTGACCAAGCTTCCTTTGATAGCACTTTCCAAATCCATGATTTCTATCATCTACAAAAACAAGATGTGGGAATGTTACCAACAACAAGTCTCTTTTCAAGTCACGCAGTATCTTGATTTTTAAATAAATCACTTTCTTCATAATTATTGGGTCAAAATCATGGAAACCCCATCAGCACTGTGGGGGAACCAGTTCCACAAGGAATTTAGCTGTTCATAAAATAGCTCTCTAGCACCATCTCAAGGACAATTGTGAATGGAAAATCAATGCTGGTCTTGCCAGCTACTGCCACAAGGTTGAGTGAATGAATAAAGCTGCGGTAAATGGATTTCAAAGTGGGAAATTTGCATTTAATTTGGACCTAAGTAGGATTAAACAGCACACTTTCTAAAGCTAAAAATGCGGAGATTCTACAAGGATGAGGAAAGGAGGAGGTTTCATGGACACCATTCTGTGAATGATTTATCAAGCTCTTGTTCCATTGAAAGTATCTTCACAATAATGTTGCTGTATAATCATCTGACTTTAGTCACTCTGCTGCATACAGCATTCTCTTGGGCAACATTCTGAGGTAAAAGCAACCACAATTAAACTGGAATCTGGATGTTGTTATTTGGCAGCTCTGCTTTTCGCTCTCCACTGCTTGTGCTGTCTTACCACAACGCTATCTCTTCGCTAGGCATGGCATCCATCTGCTTGTTAGGTGCTGGTGATTCTTTTTGACTGCCTTGCATTATAAGCCAACATATCAGGCTCCACTGGGCCAGACTGCTTGAATCTACCACCATGACTATCCCCATTCCCTTTGTAATATATGCCTTGAGAAACTTCTTAACCCATTCAGAAACATGATTTCTTTTCACCTATTTTTTCTAAAGTTGGCAACACTGTCTCAAAGAAAATGGGAGCCCTGATTTCTCATCTGCTGCTCCTTTAGCACATTTTGTTCCTTGTGAAAAGCACTTTTGTGCCACTTCTGGTATCAGGATTCCTTTTAAAGGCTGCAGGTTGACTTGTGCTAGCCTTGTATGCAGCTTGACTCCTGTAGAATGTGCAGCCTCAGGAGTTTGTTTCAAGTTGGGCTGTGCACTCGAGTCGTGGTGATAACAGCCAGCACAAAGTTTGAATGCTTTACATAACTGTGATCGGGCATTGGGTACTTACATGGAGGAGGCAATGGTCTAGTGGTATTGTCGCTAAACTGTTAGTCCTGAAACTCAGCTAATAGTTTGGGTACCAGGGTTCAAAACTTGTCATGGCAGATGGTGAAATTTGAATACAGTAAAGGACCTGCTGATGATCATGAAACCATTGTCAATTGTTGATTGTGTATATGGAGTTAGGCCATATATTGGCTATGTCTCATCTAATATGATGGAAGAGGCTTGTAGGATGAAATGGCTCACTTCAGTTTGTATGTTCCTGTTCACAGGCCAATTGTGCCACTTTACTGTTCAATTAAGCACCTTCTTCTAGTTTTGCTAATCTGGTACTCTAAGGCCTAGAAAAGGGATTATTGGTGACAATAGTTGCCCTTGTTACCGTCACAAACTCTTCAAATTGGGGCTTGTCGCTGGTGACCTTCACCCCATTTACTTGGCCATAAGATCACCATCCATTGTTGATTCTCTTCATTAGCTTCAGTCACTGTAGTAGCCCCTGCTCACGACAGACTGTGGATCTGATCACAACTTTTACTCTGTGTGCTCCCTTGGCCTTAAATGAAATAGATTTACAATTTATATGAGGGCCTCTTTTCCCCAAATGTTCACTTGAGCTGAGAAGATTAAAGAGATCGGAGTATTATCCATGAGGATTTCAGAAATATCCAGCTAATAACTCAAGGACATGGAAGGTATAGAATGTAAGGAAATAGATGGTGGCATCTTAAAAAAATGTCCATGTTACAGAGAAGAAAGTGCTGGATTTTTGAAATGCACAAAAGTGAACAAATCCCCAAGACGTGATCAGACGTACCCTAGAACTCTGTGGGAAGCTAGGGAAGTGATGCTGGGCCTCTTACTTGTATCATCGAGAGTTTCGGGTGAGGTGCCGGAAGATTGGAGGTTGGCTAACATGGTGGCACTGTTTAAGAAAGGTGGTAAGGACAAGCTAGGGAACTATAGACCAATGAATCTGACGTTGGTGGTGGGCAAGTTGTTGGAGGGAATCCTGAGGTACAGGATGTACATGTATTTGGAAAGGCAAGAACTGGTTAAGGATAGTCAACATGGCTTTGTGTATAGGAACTCATGTCTCACAAACTTGATTACGTTTTTTGAAGAAGTAACAAAGAGGATTGATGAGGGCAGAGTAGTAGATGTGATCTATATGGACTTCAGTAAGGCATTCAACAAGGTTCCCCATGGGAGACTGATTAGCAAGGTTAGATCTCATGGAATACAGGGAGGACTAGCCATTTGGATACAGAACTGGCTCAAAGGTAGAAGACGGGGGGGTGGTGGTGGAGGGTTGTTTTTCAGACTGGAGGGCTGTGACCAGTGGAGTACCACAATGATCGGTGCTTGGTCCACTACTTTTCATAATTTATATAAATGTTTTGGATGGAAGCATAAGAGGTATAATTAGTAAGTTTGAAGATGACACCAAAATTGGAGGTGTAGTGGACAGCGAAGAAGGTTACCTCAGATTACAACAGGATCTTGATCGGATGGGCCAATGGGCTGAGGAGTGGCAGATGGAGTTTAATTTAGATATAAGTGAGGTGTTGTATTTTGGAAAATCAAATCTTAGCAGGACTTATACACTTAATGGTAAGGATCCTAGGGAGTGTTGCTGAACAAAGAGAACTTGGAGTGCAGGTTCATAGCTCCTTGAAAATGGAGTCGCAGGTAGATAGGATAGTGAAGAAGGGGTTTGGTATTGGTCAGAGTATTGAGTACAGGAGTTGAGAGATCATGTTGCGGCTGTACAGGACATTGTTTAGGCCACTGTTGGAATATTGTGTGCAATTCTGATCTCCTTCCTATTGGAAAGAAGTTGTGAAACTTGAATGGGTTCAGAAATGATTTCCAAGAATGCTGCCAGGGTTGGAGGGTTTGTTCTATAGGGAAAGGTTGAACAGGCTGGGGCTGTTTTCCCTGGACCGTTGAAGGCTGAGGGGTGACCTTATAGAGGTTTGTAAAATCATGAGGGGCATGGATAGGATAAATAGACAAAGTCTTTTTCCTGGGGTGGGGGAATCCAGAACTAGAGGGCATTGGTTTAGGGTGAGAGGGGAAAGAAATAAAAGAGACCTAAAGGGCAACTTTTTCACGCAGAGGGTTGTACGTATATGGAATGAGCTGCCAGAGGAAGTGGTGGAGGCTAGTACAATTGCAACATTTGAAAGGCATCTGGATGGGTATATGAATAGGAAGGGTTTGGAGGGATATGGGCCAGGTGCTGGCAGGTGGGACTAAATTGGGTTGGGGTATCTGGCTGGGATGGACAAGTTGGACCGAAGTGTCTGTTTCCATTCTGTATCTGTCTATGACTGTATGACATACTTTTGTAACATCTCTGCCCTACAGATATATATTTGCACAAGTCAATTTCCAAACAATAAAATGCTCAGCTATTTTTTGGAAACAGTTCTTACCACTGAGAAAGTTGCTCCAGCAGATAAAATTTTATAAGCTTATTGTTTTAACATTAAAGTTTCGATACGTATTTAACATGTGTTCCAGAATTGTTGAATAAGAACCGTTAAGTTCAACAAAATTTCTATTTCTCATAATAAAGTTTCTGTTGACCAAGAGAACATTTATTGCAAGTGTAAATGCAGTTTTATCTGTTGTGATATATTCCCAAAGCCAAGTAATTGTCTTGTAATGTCTCGATGGAGTTCTTCAAGCCTGACTTCAAGTATAGTCAATGGACATACCTTGGCAATGAGTAATCTTACTTGTATTGAATGGTTACATATAGGTCGTGGATATTCCAGAAGTGTTATTTCAAAAGGTTCACTGTTGATGTGGGAGGTCATCTTAAATGGATAAGCATTGTGGTTCCATGATGAAAAAGTAATTTTTTTAAAAAGTGAAATACGTCATCAGACTGTTCAAATAGCCCTTATTTAAAAAAGAAATTTTAAATTTTGTATTTGGTTGTACTATTTTTAGAGTTGCAGGGCATTAAATGAAAAAAATTAATGTAATATTTATCTTGTTTTGCAGAAGATGTCATCACGTAACATAATATACATTCTTCTTTTAGGACTTTTCTTAATTATGAAAGGTATGATCTGAAATTTGAATTGATCATTTATAGAAAATTTACAGTGGAACAATTTAATGGTGACATATTGCCGGACATTGACAGCAACTTATCCCTTACTGTTTTTGGAAATAATATAAATAAAAAGTTGCAATGGAAGTTGTCTAGAATTTAATGCTCAGTGAATGCTTTTCAGACCAACACGAGGCCAATATCACATGCTGGGGTCTTGCGCATGACTTACTTTATAAATATGATTGCAGTCATATTTGACATACTGCTTTCAGGCATGCAGACTGGCCATTTGTAAAACAGTGCTGGCTTATTTTAAATGCACAATGACAGAACCTATGTTTGTTGCTTTATTGGACAAAATACTCTTCAAAGCTAATTTCAGATTTGACAGATCAGTTTCTAAAGCATTAAAGGGGTAAGCACTAAACAAATGTTTAAAATATTACTTGAATGTGGAGCTAAGAAGAGCAGGAATGTTTCTCTCGGCTCTGTGTAAAATTTACAAGCTGTTGCTGGCTGCTCTCGCCCCTCAATTCTAATTGTATTTCTGCTCCAGTCCTTGACTTGGCTGATCTCCCAGCTGACTGAGCTCCATGCTGAGATTGTCAAGTTGCCTCATGGGCCATACAAAATTATTTGCAAAACTCTTGTCTGCTCCAGATAATGGTGGAGGACCCATAGCATGTGGTCCCTTCGACCATGCATTTAGGTTTGTCAGTTGTTGCAGCCATTTGATTTTAACCTGGAAGTGGTCATTCATGAACTTCCAATCGCTGTGTTCTCTGAAGTCATTATTAAAATTTAAATTCAGGCTAATTTTTATCACTAAGTGAAAACTAGTTAAATACCTTGACATTTTTTGACATACTGCAAAGATATCATGAAGTAATGTTAATTGTGTTTTTAAAAAATTAATTTCAGCCCAATCCGCACCATCATTTCCCACCAATATGTCTGTTATATATATTCCTGAAGACACACCAATAGGTAAGTTCACCATTACATATTATTTATATGAATAGAAATCAGTTTTATTTCAGAACAATAGCAAGAAGAGGGAAGGCTTTCAGAGTTGAGAATTCTGTAGATGACCAGAATTAGAGTATAAAGTTAATTTTGTTTCATTGCTCAAGTTATATTATCAGAAAAGTTGACAAGGAAACTGTTTGTGAAATATTAATATCTATGTAGTTATAACTCGTAAATGCCAACATGTGAAATAAAATGATGTCAATAGGTAAATGAATCGTTGCAAAAAGAAGAGTCCCCTGTGGTCTGTCTGACTATTGGTTTCAAGATAAAGGAATGTATGAGGTACCAGAGCAGGTGAGGTATCAGAGAGAGAGTTGCTGAGACTTGTGAACCAAGCTGGAGTTCATGGAATAAAAGAGGAAATCACAACAAGACAGAAGGATACAATATAACAGGAAACATGCAAACATTTCTGTCCTGGACTTACTGCAATGTTCCAATGACGCACCATGCAAGTTCAAGGAACAACTTATTTTCCACATAAGCCCTCAATATTGGAATTCATTAACTTCAGAAACAAAACAAAGAACTGTGAATGCTGAAGATCTGAAACAAAATCACAAATTGCTAGAGAAACTCAGCAGGCCCGGCAGCATCTGTGAAGAAAACAAAGTTAAGGTTTTGAGTCCAGAAGTCTTCATCAGATTGTTCAGATGCTGAGTTCTTCAGTAATTTCCGTTTTTGTTTCAAAAACTTCTGAAAATTACTGCCTTATGTCTGTTCTCTATTTTTCTTACATTCTCTATTCCCCTCTTCCTCACAGCTTTTAGATTAGATTACTTACAGTGTGGAAACAGGCCCTTCGATGCAACAAGTCCACACCGACCCGCCGAAGCGCAACCCACCCATACCCCTACATTTACCATTTACCTAACACTACAGGCAATTTAGCATGGCCAATTCACCTAACCTGCACATTCCACTGAAAGACCTACAGCATCCTGACTTCATCATAACTTTGGCGGCACGGTGGCTCAGTGGTTAGCACTGCTGTCTCACACCACCAGGGTCCCAGGTTCGATTCCAGCCTTGGGGACTGCCTGTGTGGAATTTGCACATTCTCCCTGTGTCTGCGTGAGTTTCCTCCAGATGCTCTGGTTTGCTCCCACAATCCAAAGATGTGCAAGTCAGGTAATTGGCCATGTTAAATTGCCCATAGTGATAGGTGCATTAGTCAGAGGGAAGTGGGACTGGTTGGGTCACTCTCTGGAATGTCAGTGTGGACTTGTTGGGCTGAAGGGCCTGTTTCCACACTGTAGGGAATCTAATCTAAATGAAAATCATGGGACACCAATCCTACAGTATAGTGTGCATACTATCACCACATGGTTCAGTGGTTGAAGAAGGTGGTTCACCAACAGCTTCTCAAAGGCAGTCTCGTTGACGCAATATATTTACCTTGCCAGCGAAAAACACATCATACTTGCCATAGTATGATACAGGAGATGGAAGTGCAATGTTGCTTGAAATGAATGTTTGTGAAGATTTGCAGAAGATCTTGAGTTGCCAGAAGGGGTTTAAATAAAGATAGCTCTGGATGATATAAGGAGGTTACTCTTTGCAAAATAGATTTCCTGCTTCCACAATATGGAAACAATCAGAGTGTGAAATGATGTGAGGCATTCAATGCCATCTTGTGAATGGAGAGCATATGCATTGATGAAAACACCTTGACCTAACTAATCTCTCCTTCGGAGATTACTGAATCTCATCCAGCACTATATTGGAGAAGATGAGTGTTTCTGGTTCTACCATCTTCTTTGAAACAGCCTGAGCAAATCTCCAATGGGCTTTCCTGCTTTTGGTGCTCAAAGAATCTCTTTCTATTAACTCTGATTTTGACAAACAATACTGAAAATCCGGGAGCCACTGAGCTGACAATCCACACCATCCCAAGCTAGTTGCTCCTCTGTATACCATCAGGATTTGAAGGGGCTTGTGTGAAGCCCTTTGACTGACTACAGCCTTTTAGAAACTGCACCCTGTCTGAATATGCCTCTTTTGTCGGAGCAGTGTGTCTATTAGTCACAGAGTAGAGTTCCAAGTTTGCCATGCATTGATAATGAGTTTTCTGGGACAAAAAGGGAGAAGCTTAACAATGGATTTACACAAAAGTACAATTCTTACTCCATCTTCAGCCCATCAGTAGGAGAACAATACATCTTTATATCTTGAACCCATTAGTCACACAATCTGCAGGAGGCCTTTTTTTTCCCATTGTGATATCTACTGACTCATAATTTTATGTGTTGATATTTATTAGCTATATCTACTTAGGGGGTTAAGATTTTCCCCAACAGTTTTTATTGTTGACTTTTCTTTCAGATAAATATTTTGCTGATAGTCACTAACTGCAGATATGGCTTCAGCAATGTAGAGAAATGAAGTTCCCATCATGATTTCTGTCAACTGCAGAGAGTTCTCTACTTGGAAGACCTTTCCTTCTCTGCCCAAGTTATGAGGAAGATCACGGAAGTGATTAGGGTTGCTGAAAATGTTTGTTGTTTGCCAGAGCACTGACGTGTGCCATTCAGCCAGGCTTACAGGAGCTGCATAAGAGAACATTAAAAAAAATTAACTTGCTGATGCAATTGTCCACATTGGCAAAACAAGAAAAATATCAAGATAAACAAAATTATAATATTAAGTAAATTCCTTACATTTTCTTCTTAGTCCCAAGGATCCCTAGTTAGAGCACATTGTTAAAAGGCTCTATGCATCATGGGGACTAGCGGGAGAAAGGTTCACTGTAGAAAATGTTGGGAGAAAATATGGGAGCTATTATCAATTTGCTTCTGATGTTTATTGCCTTTCACTGTTCTTCTCCATTTCTCTTTCAGTCTATTTTTTGTGAAATGGCTGTACTTTTTCTAAAACCATCCTTACATGTTTCTGTTGATGCATAAATCCTAAATCCAATGCCAGTTTGATTTCCCAGGTCACTCTAATAGAACCTCTGAACTACCAGCATGTGGAACCTGCCAGGGCTGTTACAGATCCAAGTATCCATTTTAGAGATCTGTTGCCAATCCAGACTAATTTTCTGTAAGCAGTCCCTTTTCAAAAGGTTGGGAGCTGACCCTTGAACCTCCATTAAAGGGAATCAGACTGTCTGTTGCCCCTGCGTAACTGAGGTTGCAGTGATCCCAATTACACATAAGGACTCTCTCCTGCATGTGCCCAATCTAGTCTTGGTGTCTTGTAGGTTTAAAGGCAAAGTACCCATCGGCATTTACTAAAGTTTTGCTCCCCAACAGTAGACACAGCAGTGTCTACCTTCAGGCCCAGGGTGTGGTCATTTATCTCGAGTTTTATCTTAATTGGGACCACTTTGGGAACAGTGATCAAGCTTAGTTGTATCAATTTCTCATCTCAGACTGATTTATTTACAAAGTGCTGTCTTGAGGTGGCTTCGTCAGCTCAACATTTTGAGGTGGTGTTTTCCTGCTTCAGTAGCCCTTCCCATCCAGGGAATTCTAGGCTTTTTTTGCCTCACCTTTATCTTTTGATGGAATATATTTTCACTTGTCCAAATTATATTCATTTTGAAAGTAGCCCATTGTTCAGCTATAGTTTTCCCAGCCAACTCTTCCTGACCCATGGAGGTTGGCTCTCGACTAGTTAATTAGTCTTTCTCTATGGTCCTTTTCATCGTCATTTTGAACCTAATTCCACTTGGCAACCTAAGCCAGTAACTCTGCAATCTTATTTTTTGCATCTGGGCATCATATACATGCAGTGTAACATTTTCTGCATGTGTTCACCAATGTCACATGAAATGTTCACATTTCCTCATATTCCAAATGATGAGTATGCTGACTGACCAAGCTGCTGTGCCATAACTTAAGGTAACTTTTACAATATTGATTAAAAACTGAAGATTAGAGATTGATAAATTTACTGTACTCTTGTGATATCAGTGCTTGATTTGAAAAAATACATAGTCCTCATGTGCTGCTCGTCAACTGTGCGATTTGCTGGGGCTAACAAAGATAAAAACATATAAAAAAAGAAACCACGTCCATCCCTTTTTTACTGAATTCACTTGGTCACCAAATTTGTAGTGATCCCACTCCATCACAGTGCACTTTCTGCTCTGCACTCAAGCTCATTTTTCCTTTATAAATTTGAACACAAAGAAATTGATTTTCTGCTGCATTTGGAATGGATCTTTCCCCTATGCTCCTCTAAGTCCTCCATGAGGTTTGAACCCCTCACTTTAGTATAATTTTCTTAGGGTGGCTAAGTTGCGAGAAGGTCAAAATGGAAAGGGCTTACATCAGGATTCAGCTATTATCCAGTTTCTGAAGTGAACATTCTCCCCCCCCACCCCAAAAAAAGAAATCTACTCCTCTATTCCTATGTCTATAGCCTTTTTTATGTCTTTACATTTCTATCACTATCTTGTTTTCACTGAGACTGAGAAACACAACATTGTGATTAATGTAAGAATATTTTCCAAACCTGAATAAAGGAAGCAATGATTAATGATTAATTTCATTTTTTTTTCCAGGTGCAGTAGCATATAAGATTATTGCATCTGACACCAGTAATAACCCAATTACCTATTCTATGTCTGGAAAGGATTCAGCATTCTTCAAATTAGATGAAAACACTGGCATTGTCACAATTGCACGTGACTTGGACCGAGAGGTAATTTCGTAAGAATGCAATTTAAGTTGTAAATCACAAGAATGCTGGTTCCAAATCCGAACAATGTTTCACTGTTTTGAATCACCTTAAAAACCATTTCAATGGGTTCTGGGATGCTTAAGGTTATTTATATGCTTGTCATTTGTTGGTCAATCCTCTCATGCAAGGACAGGGTACTGATGTAAAGGATATTATGTTAACAGGGTGTAGAACTTAAAAAAAAATTGAATAATAATGTAGAGTCTGCAGGGGTGTATGTGTGGGTTAGAAGGTGAACAATTCTCACAGGAGCCACATGGTCATCTGTAGTTAGTGGTTGAGTGAGCTAAACTCAGTTGGGATGATGATAAAAAATGATCATTGATCCAAATGCCTCTGAAACAATGAGTGGAACATTTACCTGGCATTCCTAACAGTCTAGCCTTTGCTTCTAACAATTATCATGGAGGACAAGAATAGGCTGAGTTGTAATTACTCAGTGGCCAGAAAGATCAGGATAAGAGGTTGTTGATAGTTTGGAGCAAAAGAATCAGGAGGGGCTATGGGGTCTAACCAGAAGCAGTGTTACCTTCCCACTGCTATGGTATTTTGCTAGTGCTGGGAAATGCCGTAGATGGTCTTCCTACCTTAGAGGTTAATTAGGCCACTTACATGGTCAAAAAAAGCATCTTCCCATTATTGCTAGTAGTTCTCATCTTCCATCGCATGAGGAGACTTCCTGATAATACTGGTAAGCTTCTTGTTGGTTCAGAGAGGTTGTTGGTGGAACCCTCCAGGATCTGCACCTGTCAGCTACACTAGTTGCTCTTGCTTCATGGTCCACCCACACCTCACCAATTATCCTATTCAGCTTAGTGGCTTCAGTAATCCATACCCCATTTATCTTTTTCCAAGGGTAGTGGCAGTAATGCTTTTCTCTGCTTTGTGCAGTTAGAGCAATGAACACTATTTCTGGTGGCGACATGGGTCTGAAGAGTCCTCCCCACAATATTGGATAAGGATGAATAATATGTGTTCCTTCATTCATGCTTGGAACAGGCATTAGGTCCTATGTTTATAAAAATGATAGACCTTGTGTTTATTTCAGAAGTTCCTACCCATCCACATACAATATTTTTGAGAGGTTTTGTCATTTTAATTTTATGCATCAATATTGTTGGAAGTTTGTGCTCGAGTTAATTTGTCATCTTCAATATCTAATACTAGGTTACAGCTACTTTGCGTGTTACCGTTTCTGCTCGTAACAAAGACGGAGAGAAAACCTTGGTGAGTTTTGTTATAGTTATTTCAGGAAAAAGTGATTAAATATGTTGAAAAATTGAACTGAGAAAATAGGTTAAAAGGAATAATGTTATAAATATGATCATCTGAAATATGAGCAGGAATAGGCTATTCAACCCACTGAGACTGCTCCATCATTTAATAAGGTTATGTCTAACTTACTGTGGCCATAACTTCATTTTCCTGCATGGTCCTACACACTTGACTCTCTTGGTGATCAAAAATCTGCATAATTCAGTCCTGACTATATTCAATGACCTCATACCCAATGTTTTCGATGGGTGAGAATTCCAAAGGCTAACATCGCTCTTCAAGAAGAAATTCTTCCTTAACGCTGTCTGAAGTAGGCAATCCCTGAGTTTTGAAAATTTTCCCTTAATTCTAGATTAACTCTTAAGGGGGATTGTTCTTTTATCATCTATTCCGTTGCATCCCAAACTTTTCCCACTATGACCCCATTTGAATGTTAGTAATTAGAGTGAATGAAGGGGTGGGGGGAGGAAAGAAATTGTTAAGTGAACAGTTGGTGGGTGGAGATGGTGGCAAGAGGAAAGCTGGAGTTTGGGGGAGAATGGGGAGGGAGTTGATGGGCAAGAGCAGGTCTTTTTGTCCAGAATAAGTTTGAAGACTCTGATGCTCTTCAGAGATGTTGAACCATGCATAAATGTATAATAGAGCCTCAGCCTAGATATCAGGACTGTCACATCATTTGTTATACCACATTCAAAATGCCTACTCCATACTGAGTGCATCCAAGGAAGTCCTTGATTAGCCAATTGGAATGCTGCATGGAACAGCCAATCAAGACAGTGAAAGAACAATCAATCAGAGCTGTGAAAAGTTGTCCCATTGACAAACTGCTTAGGACAAAGGAAAACTCAGAATCTGATTTGATTTGATTTATTGTTATGCGAACCTAAGTACAGTGAAAAGCTTTGTTTGTGAGCAGTACAGGCAGATCACAGTAAGCAAGGACATGCAGATTATCAGGTGAAAAAAGCTTTGACAGAGTAAGACATACAGGTTACTCCACACAGGATGTGTGCGAGGCAAGATCAACATTAACAAGATCACCATTATGTGAAGTTAGAGAGTCCATTCATCAGTCTAATAATGGCAGTGAAGAAGCAGACTTCACCCTGCTGCTGCCTGTGTTCAAGCTTCTCCTCAACAGTGACCATTACACTCTCTGAACTTGTGATTCCAAATGACCAGGATACATGTGGCCCATTGTTGGGACCCTCTGATTGAATTTGTCAGGTACATCAAAATCTTTCACATTTCAGTAAGAACAACTCACTGTTCTGTCAATGGATAATCCTTATAGAGGTTTATAAATCATGAGGGTCATAGGTAAGATGAATTGCAAAAGTCTTTTCCCTAGGGTGGGGGATTTCAAAACCAGGGGTATATTTTTAAAGTGAGAGGAGAAAGATTTAAAAGTGACCAGAGCAGCAACGTTTTCACACAGAGGATGGTTGTACGTCAATAAACTGCCAGAGGAAGTGATGGATGCAGATACAGTTACAACATTTAAAGATGTTGGATAGGTATATTAAATGGAAAGGTTTTGAGGGATGTGGGCCAAACACAGGCAAGTGAGACTAGTTTAGTTTGGGAAACTTGGTCAACATGGACAATTTGGATCAAAGTGTCTGTTTTCCATGTTGTATAGCTCTATTACTCTTAAGACAAACCCTTCATTCTCTGTAAGTAAAGAGACCAATGTACAGCACAGTTATAGAAAAAGATCCGACTTTCATATCACATTCCTGTCATTCTGTTTGCAATGATTTATTATACCTACATGATATCTTTCTGGTATTCATATATAAGGGCAGCCAGATCCCTCTGTACTGAAGCATTCTACTGTATCTCTCCAATAAAATACAATTCCACTTTTCTATTTCACTCTCATAGTGGACAACCTTAGTTTTTTCCACATTGTACAACACACACCAAATTTTATCCACACATTTGATCTATCTATATCCCTTTGCAGACTCTTTGTATTCTATGAACAATGCACTTTCTCACCTAACTTTGCGCCTTCACAAAATTTGGTTCCAATATAGTCCCTTCATCCAATTCATTATACCTTTGCAATAGTTACTTATCTCTTTGGCATGTCACTCTTTAAAGTTTGTCACCTGAAAATAATCCAATTATCCCAGTTCTCTTTTTCCTATTAGATAGTCATTTTGTACACATGGGAATGTGATCCACAATAATATTAAGTCTTATCTTGTGCAGTAACCTTCTATAAAGCCTTAGTGCTGCCTTCTGGAAATTCAGATAATCTCCTGTTGCCCTTTTAGTTATCCTAATAGTTATATTTCAAAGAACATTAATATTAATGTTACATTTGCTAAACATGATTTTCTTTCACAAAACCATGTTGACCATGTCTGGGTGATTTATGATTCTTTAAAGGTCCTTCTATTATCTACTTAATAATATATTCTGGCAATTTCTGAATAGCAAATATTAGACTAATGGGCCTGTAGTTTTCTGTTTTCATCTCTCTCCTTTCTTGAATCAGTGATAGTATCTTTGTGTTTCTCCCAGCCCTACCTCTCCCTTTTTATTACTGAGCTCCCTTCCCGCTCTCCAATTCTGAGGAAGGGTCTTGACCTGAAATGTTGACTTCTCCACCTATTGATGCTGCCTGGCTTGCTGTGTATTCCAATTCCGGGTTTTCTACTATAGTACCTTTGCAGTTTTCCAGTCCGCTGGGACTTTACTAACTCTAGGGATTTTTGGGAGATTACAAATAATATATTCACTCTCACTTAGCCATTATGATGTAGGTCAACACATCCAGGAAAGGCTTTAATCAGTTTTTAATCTTGTTAGTTTTTGTAAATGGTTATGATTATTTTAAGTTCCTTGTGTTCTTTGGTTTCTGCTTTTTTACTGTTCTTGGATGTATTATGCGTTTTTTATTTTGAAGCCAAATGTAACACATTTACTGAAAGTCTCTGTCAATGCCTCAGTTATGTTTAATTTCTCACTCTCAATGTGAAGTGAATGTGAAGTTTTATAATCTATTTTGTCATTTAAAAAATTATTTCTTGGTTTGATCTCCAGACACAAACAATTGTGCTTGAAGATGCCAATGATAATGCACCCATATTTCTAAATGTTCCATATCAAGTATCTGTTTATGAGGTGAGTCATTTTCAGTTTTTATCATGCAACAGGACATTAGTTAGGCCACTTTTGGAATATTGTGTGTAATTCTGATATCCCTCCTACTGGAAGGATGTTGTGAAACTTGAAAGGGTTCAGAAAAGATTTACAAGTATGTTGCCAGAGCTGGAGGTTTTGAACAATAGGGAGAGGCTGAACAGGCTGCGACTCTTTTCCCTGGAATGTCAGAGGCTGAGGTATGACCTTATAGATGTTTACAAAATCATGAGGGACATGGATAGGGTAAAGAGACAAAATATTTTCCCTGGGTTGGAGGATGAGAAGGGAAAAATTTAAAAAGCACCTAAGGGCAACTTTTTCACACAGAAGATAGTGCCTGTATGGCATGAGCTGGCAGAGGAAGTGGTAGAGGATGGTAAAATTACAACATTTATAAGACATCTAGAAAGGTACATGAAATGGAAGAGTTTAGAGGGACATGATCCAAGTGTTGGCAAATGGGACTAGATTAGGCAAGGATGAATTGGACTGAAAGGTCTGTTTCTGTGCTGTAAATCTCTATGACTCTATTTGAAGTACTGTGTGATGAAGTAGCCAGTAACAGAATGGTTCTATTACCATTGAAAATTGGTTTCAATCCAGCCCAAATAAGTGAAATTAAATAAATACGAATACTTCAGTATAAGTAAAGTAGCCATGAAATGACGTAAGTTCACCAGCATCAATCTAGTGGCTTCAGTCAGTCGCTGACTCCACGCAGCAATTTCTTTGGCACTGTGGTGGGTCTGGCCTGGGTTTCCTAGAGTGGTGGAGGGGAGTTTTTTAAAATTCCTTTTTCTTCCTTTACCATAATATCATGGAAAAACTGTTATTCTGAACTTTATCTCTTTATTTTTATAATTTACAAATGTGATTTTATACTTTTGAAGTTTTGTATTGCAGATATTTTATTTAGTTTGTTCATTCAAATCCTACTTTAAGAAACCACAGGTTTGACTACTGTAGGAGGAGAAGATCATGCTTAAACAAACTATTTCATTTTCAGGATTTACTCATTTAATTGTCATGAGTGGACAAGTGCCATTCATGGGCGAATCATCATTTCTCACAAACCTGAATGTGAGTTTACACCTGTCCATGGAACATCTTTTACTATAATTGACTTGCTGAATTGACACAAAATTTATTTTCAACTTTTGATATTGGAGCATTGAGGAGATCATTAAATTTGTCTTAGTCAAGGATGCTAAGGGATGTGGAGCAAAGCCAGGAAAATTCAGTTGAGCTGCAGGTCAGCCATGATCTAAATTGAACGTTGGAATACAGCTGTATTCTTCTTCCTAATATTAGGTCACTAATTTTGTCAAATTTTGTCAGTCTATAAACTGTGGTGTAAGTTTGTTAAAGTTAAATATTGAGCAAAGCTAAATTCTCTTCACTTGGTTATAGAATCTCAAACTTAAAGTTCTTCAAACGCAAAAATAAGAAAAGCCAAAATGCTTTGTCAACTCTGCTTTATGTAGTCTTCATGTACTATAATAGTAAGTGAAGTTTTGGCCACCAACACTACCCAATCAAGTATTGCTACAGCAAATTATTTCTCACCAACTCGATATTCATTTTCAGAGATAACTCTAATAAAACATTCATCCCATTTATATTGGTATTTTGTGATTGGCAGCCTCAAACTGCTCGACAGAACTGATAATGGAGCTTGGTTGTAATCAGATTTCAGGGATACTTTCATTGTATTTGGGGAAAGGTGCCATCCCACAAATTAAATATGACTGTGACATTTGCATTTGATGAGAAAGGGAATGGAGCAAATAAATCTTGGATTAAGGCTGTCTTCATAGATCAATTTGTCTTTTCTTGTCCATCAGTTTTGTTTGCTTGTAAGTAATACTGACAGTAATTCTTGGTTACATTTTACGCCATGCAGGCGTAACTAGCCTTGTGAGTCCAGTTTAAGACAGTGGGGCACTAATTCCTCTAAAATGGTATCCCTAGTAGTTGTTGACTTCCCTGCAACAAAACACCCACTTTCTGAGTTGTTTTAGTCATTGAGCCAACTGCTCACCAAGCTTTGAATGCAATGCAGTGGCATTTACGTTTGTCATCATAAAAATGATATAAAGTCAGACATTAGAAGGTTGAAAATTGATTCAATTCTTTATAGAAATGTGTGACTAGCTAGCTAAATTTATAATGTGTTAGACTGTCTCTTAATTGTCATTTCATGGAATAAGTAATTCTGCATCTTCTTGCTGGACAGAATGAAACTGAAGGGTCAGTATTATTTACTGTTGTAACAGAGGATAAAGATCAAGGAGCTGCTGCAACAGTACGGTATCAGATTATGGAAGTAAGTATTAATTCTGTGAAATATGAGCAATTCCAGTAGATCTAATGAAATTTATATTATATATTGTTTCAGACATCTTGAGTTTGTGATAAGATGCCCTATTAAAAATACCACAGAAAGATAGTCAGCATGAGTGAACCGCTGTTAGACATGATCAGACTTTAACTTGGGAAGAACTGGGCCCTCAGCTACTAAAATAAATGTTCAATCTTTGTTTCAGAATGAGAGAAAGAAAAGCTGAAAGGCAAAGGAGGCCATCCAATTGCATAAATAATTTATCCTTATTAAGTTTGTGAAGGCATTCCAAATCAGTAAATATTGTATGCTCCGTGTGTGGTCATGTTATACCTGTAATGTGGAGGTGCTGGTTTTGGACTGGGGTGGATGAAGTCAGAAGTCACACGACACCAAGTTATTGTCCAACAGATTTATTTGAGATCAGAAGCTTTTGTCACCTGTCGTCTCTGAAAGTTTGTGACTTCAAATAAACCATGATCAGGTGTTGTGTGATTTCTGACCATGTTATACCTCAACCGGGAATATCAAAGCTGTAATTAGGAGAAATATCCCATTATGAACATCTCATTAAATAGCAGATTTATTAAAAAAAACAAATAAAAAAAAAACAAGTACCTTAGCTAGTGTTTAAACAGAACACCATACATTGGGCCAACTCTGGACTCAGGACCTTTCTTCTGGTGTGTTCTATGACTGGTTCCACACTTCATTGTGTCATGTTGCAATAACTCATAAATCACTTGATATTCTTCAGATTGCTGAATAAACTCTGTTTCTTACTCTGTTACAGGTACTCCCAGATGCCCCTTATCTCTTTGAAATTCAACAAAATGGAGACGTTATTTTGAATGGTACTCTGAATTACACAGGGAAAAGCACATTTTATCAGTTACAGATCAAGGCTTCAGTAGGTTGAAATTGTTTTGCTCAAATGTCCTCTGTCCTCTTCTAATTTGAGCTACGAATAATTTACTTCTTGTTTGATAGGATCGTGGTGGACTGTACAATGGAGCATTTGTCATTCAAAATGCCTCTACGTTTGCAATTATCAATGTAAAAGATGTTCCTGACTTGGATCCTATATTTTTGAACATGCCTTATCAAACGACAGTGCCTGAGAATTCTAAAGTGGTATGTATGAGAAACTACTTCATATTGTCCAGAACACTAGAACTAGAGGATTAAGCTTGTACTTGAAGTAAAAATATAAGTAATATGACCAAGACTAGGACATTTGTCTGCTGAAGCCCGATCTGCTATTCAATAAGATCATGGTTCATCTGCCCTGAACTATAACTCCTCTTTCGTGCCAGCTCATCATAGCTCTCAAATTCACAATGATATAAAAACCTATCTTCTGCCTCTTTAAATACTTTCAGTGATCTTGCCATCATAGCTCGCTGGGTTAGAGAATTCTAGATATTCACTACCTTCTCAGAGAATGGATTCTTTGAATATCTCCTAAGTCTATGACTATATCTCTAGTTTGAGATTTCCCCACGCATTAGAAACACCTTCTCAATGTCTATTCTGTCAAGCTTTGTCAAAACTCTTGTGTATTTTTCAATAAGATCATCCCTCATTCTGTTAAACTCCAAAGAATAAAAGCCTAACATGTATAGTTGCTCTTGCTAGGTCAGCCTCTTAGTCCCAGGGATCAGCTTGCAATGTCAATATATTCTTTCTTAGACATGGGGACAAAACTGCACAAAGTACTCCACATTTGGCTTCACAAACACCCTGTATAATTGTAACAAGATTTTCCTATTTTTAATCTCCAAACCACAATCCCCCTTGAAGGAGGTATATTTTCAAAAGTCATCTCTGGAAATGATAGCCCCAATATTTACATGAGAAGGATAGAAGTAGCCAGGAAATTTGAGTATGTGGGTAACACAGAGTTTCTGACTAATTTAACAGCTGGAACCTCAACCAATTACCTTTCTCCCATTTCTGCAGGCAGGCAGCCAGCCAGATTAAGAGCCTAGTTAGCTATTCAGCCAGAAGGCCAGTGCAACCAGGGAGCAGAAAGTATTGGCAAGAATATCATGGAAGCAAAGTAGGATGTGGGGATTGGGGTAGGCACAATGGAAAAACATTTGGGAACGGAGGTGTAGGGAGATGTTCGTGGATGTAGAATCATGGTGGAAATTGCCGGTGGAGGGCTGTGTGGAGAATTGTGGGTGGAAGGCTGAAAATGAAGCAAAAATCAAGGGAAATTGATTGTGGGTAGAAGGTCAAGGAGGAAATAATGCTTCAAAAACTTTAGGAAGGATGGTACAACTGGCAGACATCAGATTGTGCAAAGACAGACCACAAGGAGGAAAATAGGTTTCCATTAAGAACTAGACCGAATCATTTCTGCTCCTGTTGGCTCTTAAGCAGTATGGAACGACAGTTAACTGCTGGATAAGAATCCTTCTTGCCTCTAATTAGATGTTGTATTTTTCAAGTTATGGGAATGTTGTGTTCAATTTAATTTTAAATGTAAATAAAATTAAATGCTAAAAGATCTTATAGCCATGCAGGACCATTTCCATGGTTCCTACACTAAACTTCATCCTCTAAAATAAACAGTCTCTGTTACTTAGTGGAGTATTGTGTCTAACATTGTCAGTCATCATGCTATTTTGCCCCTCCCCCAAGGTCCAGGAAGATTAGATTTAACCTGGTGTGGAATCTTTTCCTCATTAGTAACTCTGCTCGAGATATCCTTGTAGGTGCATGAGGGGTGGTCCTATAATTAAATTGGAACTGGGACAGTTTGGTATCTCGTCGACTGTTTCTTTAAGCCTGCCTTCAAAGTTTGGACTACTCTTTCTGCCAGACCATTAAATGATGAATGATATGGAGGTGACCTTATACATTAATTACCATTCAACTTTAGGAAATACTCAAACTCCCTGCTGGCAAAAAATGGCCTGTTATGTGTGACCAGCACTTCAAGGAGTTCATGTATTGCAGAGGATACATGCAGTTTTTCTATCATTGTTCCTGTGTTTGAAGATTGAACTCTACATTCGTCCAGCCATTTTGTGTGGGCATTCACAATGACTAAGAACATTGAACCCATGAAAGATTTGGCATAGTCCACGTGTTACTGAGTCCAGGCTTTATTACCGGTGGATTATTCCAGGTGGATTATTGTTGGCTCTTCACACTTTGAATTCAATGTCTGATGTAGTAACTGAGAAATATTGATTTACATTGGTTATTAACCACTGGCCATCATTGAAAAGTTGAAAATTTGAAATTGAGACTATTTAAATGGAGTCTTTTGTTTCAGCCATTTAATATAAAGGTTATTTACATTATTGAAAAAGATAATGTAATTACAGATGTATTGTCCCACATATAACATGTTGTGTGTGCGGTGATGAAGGATGAATGGATGTAAGTCTTATGTTTTGTTGTTTGTGTATGCCGTATTGTGATGAAATGCATTTCTAAAATGCCCTTTCATCTTATAAGGGTGGAGGCATGTAACGACTGTATTCTTTTTTTTGTACTTTTGCTTGTGGATTAATTAAAGAAAAAGGACTCTTTTAAAACCAAAAATTGTAGAAAAGATTGCTGCACTTTTAGAAAGTAAGTTACCGACAATTATTGGAAATTCTATTTACATTTTTGTTTGCTCAACCAATGGTGGAATTTTAGTTGCAGTTGAACTAGCATCAGGGAGTGTGCACAAAGTGAGATTCAACAGGCATCAAGTAGGTAATTGGTCTTTGAACCTGTTGTTAATGACAAAGGCCTTCTACCTACCAATAAATGTGATCTGACTTCTAGATAGCTGGTTAGCCTTTGGGTGTGAACGTTATAGCCAGAAGCCTTTAGACTTTCAGGAGACGTGGTGACCTTAATTCTGCAGTGAAAAAATACCTATCACCTGAAGGAAGTCAATTTATTTTCTTTTTGCCAGTTTCTTAAGCTGTTGGTTTTAACCAATTAGTCAGAACACCTTATAAACTATGGACAGTCGCTCTGTGCCTCCTGCAAGCAAGTGAAAGTACCTGTAGAAGAGAGATTGAGGAATAGCATGTTCTAACAATCCAAAATTATCATCTCAGTGAATCATGTGGACAGGGGCTATTGAACTGCCTTCTTAGTTTTTCTCTTCATTAATAATACCAATTTAGTTTGTGTTTCTCTGTATGTGTGCATGTGTGTGTGTGGCAAGATGGGAGTGGGGCGCAGATAGGTTTATAGGAGTTAGAATTTTATCTGATAGAGTTACATGTCAACAGTTCATTGTTATTTACCTGTAGCTGTTATGTATTTATTTATAATAACTAGTAATTCTTGTTACGTTCAGAAAATTGGCCTGTGCTGTGTGTCAACTGGGTCTTAAAAGAAAGAATAATTGAGGAAGTTAGGACCCTTTTATAAAGTTACTGACTTTTGCGACAACTCCTGGAACAGTAATCTTTGGTTCCTAGCATGGAACTGAGTGAGGCATGACAATATTTTTCTGTGGTCACATTCAACAGTATTTTGGAGAAGGTCTGCATCAATATAATGTGTTGAAACTCCTGATATAATTCAACAATGTGGAAGCTAACTTAAATAGACAAACTCTACTGGAAAGACTGAGTCCTTCAAGATCACAGCATGGGTAATCCCATCACCTGTTGAGGTTATCATGAAGGGCTCTCTTTCTCAGCATCACCCCTCACCTGAGGTATGGTGCTCCTCAGGTTAAATCATCACCAGTTGTCTCTCTCTAATGAGAGACCAGCCCTACTTTGTGATAAGACTGTTGTAAAACAACAACAATAATGTTGTTAATTGGTGTCTAATTCACACAATGCTTTCAACTAACTACAGAAATATCTTTTTGTTTCTTAATTTCTTTTTCAGGGAACAACTGTACTTACAATTACAGCTGTGGATGGTGACCGAGGAATTAATGATGAGATTACATATTCTATCTTAAGTAAGAAAGTAGATTGCCTTGTGTTGTACCCTCACTCATTTCTTTTGTTGTGCAATTTCTTTATGAATGATCTAAATCTGTTTGTAGTGAAAAGTTTTTGGTATTGTTCGTGTCATCTTTTACTTTTCACTTATAGATTCAGAGCCTCCAGGTTTATTTAACATTATTGCTCAAAGTGGAGAGATAGTTGTGTCTCATTCTTTTGACCGAGAGGAACTTCTTGACTTTAATGCAATTGTAGAACTGCAGGTTATGGTAAGTAAAATACAATGCGTTGTAGATATACAATATCTACTGCAAAACAATATATATCCTATACATTTTACTTTATTGAAGTATCTTGATATATCATCATAGTCACTGAAATATGTCATTAGAAAATTAATGATAAAAGCAAAACTAATTAAAGTCTCTGATTTTAAATGATTTTATATGATCTCCTGGTACAGTAAATACGGTAATCCAAAACTTAGAGGACCATTTCGGATCGTTTTAGATTGCTGTCTTTCAACATATTCCTTACAGCTGGGATCTAATAGGGTCAGAGGCATATCAGGATTCCAAATGCCCTCATGTTATCAGAAGATTATAAAGTAGAATGATTGTTATTTACATCTAATTGATAATTAATGGACATGAGTGGTGGTTGGGAACTTGCTCCTGATTGTACCTATTTTCTTCGTGGAAAATAGGACAAAAAATCAATTATGGGTAGTGCCACTTGATTTGTGCCAACCATGTTGGTTGTTTAAGGTTGTTTTGTAGCTGCTAGGACCCTTGTAAATGAGGCGCTTAAAACCTGTATGAAATCCTCTCATTAACATGTCTTGCTAAATATTTAAATAGATTTACGATCAACTTCATTAATATCTTTCAGTGAAGGAGATTTGTCATCTTTATGCAGTCTAGCCTACATGAGACTCCAGATCCACAGCAATAAGATTAACTCTTAACTACCTTCTTGGCAATTAGAGATAGGCAATAAAGACTGGTCTGGCCAGTGATGTCCACATCCCATGACTCAATAAAAAAGAAAGATCCTTCAGTGAACTCTGTGGCAGTCATGAAAATAAAAATAAACTTCAAATAAAAATCTACCACTGAATATTGTTGTGGAAATGGGAGGAGCAGAAGTGCTTTCTCAATTGACAGCAATAATAATTGTTGAGAGTGGGGTGCTCAAAAAGCACAGCAAGTCAGGCAGCATCTGAGGAAAAGGAGAATTGACATTTTGGGCAAGAATCCTTCATCAGGAAGATTCCGGATGAAGGGCTCTTGCCTGAAACATTGAGATTCCTGCTCCTCGGATGCTGCCTGACCGGCTATACTTTTTCAGCACCCCACTCTTGACTCTGATCGCCCTAATCTGGAGTCTTCACCTTCTCCTAGCAATCGCAATTGGATCATCCAACCACTGCCGTTCCTATCACCACTAAACCCCAGCAATTTCTTTATCCTCTTATGGTAAGGGAGATGCTTTGATATTCTTCAGTGGATGAACTACCTGAACAGTTTGGTAATATGACTGACATCTCGCCTGATATTCCTGATGAAGGGCTTATGCCCGAAACGTCGAATTTCCTGTTCCTTGGATGCTGCCTCACCTGCTGCGCTTTTCCAGCAACACATTTTCATCTCGCCTGATATGCAATTTTATGATGGTCTCAGGCATATGATTGGAGCCCATATTGCTATGTTGTTATGATTTTGGGTCTGAAAAGGATCCCAAATAATTTTTGCATATACAGATCTTTATTTTTAATATTGTGAGATGGTTAAGAATCCCAACTCAGTTTTTATTTTCTGTTGACAATGTCACCAATATTACTTCAGCAGCACATCTCTTTCCAAACCTGGTTATCTAGAAGAACAAAGGCTTCAATATTGTGGTGATATGTAATTTTCAAAGCCGCCTATAAACAAGTCACTTACCATTCTGACTTGGGACAGTATCTTGGAATGCTTTGTTTGATAGTTCTTTTAGGAATACCATGTCTTGAAGGACTGTTTCATTTCAAGGAAACATTCAGAACACATTCACGGGAAAACGAGAGATAGACGTCAATGCAGTCTTTCAAATGCTGCTTATGTCTCTCAAACAAATTTGCTAAATGTTTCCTGTCTTTCTCATTTTCAATTGTAAATGATTCTTTAGTATTTGATTTTTACCTGTAATTACCAGCTTGCTATTATACTGCTAGATGCAACTTTTTTTGTAATTTATTCACTATTTTTAACATATTCTTTTTCGGTTATCTCCTGGCACCTCAGTGTATTATTTCATTGTTTTTCCTTTAATTCTGGCAATTGGTACAGTGGTCACCTTCTCTTTTCTCTCTAGAAGCATTGGACAATGTCATTTTCTTTGTTAGTGAAATACACTATTTTATAGAATTAATAACTTATTTACAAATATGTCAGTTTTGCGTCACTTTATGAAACAGAGATGCATTTCATTGGATATGATAAATTATGATAATAGTTATTCCCTTTCTCTGGTTGTAACACTGCTAATATAATGCAGCGATGAGCTGCTTTCAGATGGTAACAATGGCTAGAATTTTAAATCTGACTTTCAGTAGCAGATATACAGTTCAGAAATCTGCAAATGTTAGTAATTTTTTCTTTTTTGATTTCTATTCAACATACCATCTTCCAAGTGAACACATTTATTTTTTACTTCTAGGCCAAGGAAATGCATCATGATGTCAATGGAACCATTGCCTCTGCAATTACAAGTGTATCCATCACTGTGACCGATATTAACGACAATACACCTGCGTTCTATAATTGCACTCTTGGCACTTGTAATTTTGCTGCAAGTTCAAAAGTGAATTCATTTCACACTTCCATTCCTGAGCATTTCTCGTCAGGAGTGCCAATCGAGAAATTAACCATAGTAGCACGTGATCCTGATCAGGTACATAATTCTAAGAGTTTTCATACTTTGTAACCTTTTTAAAACTCACACTGTATACGCTGAGATTATATTTGAAATATTCAATTAGTAGAATTAGTTGTGCTTCTGATATTTTGTAAACCTCCTGAAGCTAATAGTTGTATAATTGTTAGATAACTCTTGGATATGCACTTGAGTGAAATTAAGTATAGAACTGGTACAATTTGAGGTACACTGTATTGATGGGTATATCACTTAGTTGTTTTAGAGAGTGTTTTATGCAAAGTTGAATTGTGCATTTGTTTCATTGTTCCAATGAAGAAATGTGTGATGATGTTGTAAATCTCCTGTCTAAACATAAGCTTTGATTTAGTTTCATCTGTGTTGTTCTGGCATAAGTTGGCAATGTTATTTTTACAGGGTATGAATGGAAGCTTCACATTGTCCCTTCAGGGAGCGAACGCATCAGCTTTTACTGTTTCCCCAACAGAGATCAAAACTGTGGGAGTGGTACAGATAGCAGTGAAAGACTCAGATGTTATTGATTATGAACAGAGAAAGGTTTCAATCTTTGAGGTAATATTTGTTTCAAGAATACATATAGCCTTTTCCAGAAATTTGAAAAGCTGTGCTTTTCTCCTGCTATTAACATTGTTATTACTTTCAATGAAAGACAACTGGAGGTGGGGTGGCGAGGGTGGGGGGTGGGGGGGGGGGTGTATATTCATCTTTGAGAAAAATGTGTAACAGATATTAATGAATCAACAAGCACGAGGCTAGAAGAACACAGCAAGCCAGGCAGCATCGGGGTGGAGACATCAACGTTTTAGGTATAATTCTTCAGGTCTGGGGATGGGTGTAAGTGGATCTGCAGATAAAGGGTGGGGGGGGGGGAGGGATGGGTTTGGGGTGGGGTAGGAGTTTGGGTAGGGAGACGGGTGGAATGGAGATGTAGGGATAGGTGAGCACAGGTAGAGGGTACGGTCTGGTTGGTCAATGAGAGAAATGAATCCAGTTAGTAGCTGGAACGAAGGGTTGGTCAGAGGAATGGAAGGGAGGGGGAGGGACTGGAAAGAGAGTCAGGGAATGGAAAGGGAGGTTATTTGAATTTAGAGAAATCAGTGTTGAGTCCTCTGGGCTGTAGGCTGCCCAGGTGGAAAGTGAGGTGTTGTTCCTCCAATTTGCAATCTGATTCACTGTGGCAATGGAGGAGGCCGAGGTTGGTCATGATGGAAAAGGAGTGGAAAGGGGACTTCAAATGGGCAGTGACTGGTGGGTCAGGGCAGCCCCAGCAGACCTGGCTGAGATGTTCGGCTAAACGTGCCCTGAGTTTATACTTGGCCTCCCTAGTGTAGAGAAGACCACTTCGGGAGCACTAGATACAGTAAGCTGGGTTGGAGGAGAAGCAGGTGAACGTCTGTCTCACTTGGAAGGACTGTTTGGGGCCCTGGATGGAGGTGGTGTGCCAACAGGTTTTGCATTAACTATCACACTGTATTTTCAGCTAAGGTGTAGTGTGAAGCAGACAGCCGATGCAGTAATGCCAATTTTGTGCTTTTGCAGAAGGCTATTTTTTTTTCCCCCTTTATGAGTATTCTTGCATCTCTTTAGGATTTATACCAGGTAGAAAATGACCAAATTTTCAGACCAACATTGATATTATGGCAACACTCGATATATACAGTACATAAAAAGCAATATTAACTAGTAAGTAGTAAATCCAAAAAGATCACTCATTTAAATTTTTTTTTAATAACTTACTTGAAGCTGAAATTTGCCAATCAATGTCTAATTTCTCAAAAAATAAAACAGCAACCTTCACTTGCACTCTTCCCTCTCCATAAAGGAATGTCCCCAAAGTACTTCATCCATGAGGGTAAGCCAGGAACAGATTGAAAGGACATGCTGAACTTGCTCAGTGAAACATGCTTTAAAAGGATTGTTAATGATAGAGAAAGAGAGATTGAGGAGTTCAAAAGAGTAGAATTGAGACAACTGGTAATGATTACAGTAATGTTGGGGCAAAAGAAAGGGAGAGGCCAGAACTAGAGAAATCTGGTGAGGCTATGGACATGGAGGGAATTGCCAAAATAAGACTTCCAAGACCATGGAAAAATTTTGTAGCTGAATTTGTTCAGCTGAGTTGTGCTTAGCAGCAATTAGCATTGGTCAGCAAGTACAGGATTGACGGGTGAAAAGAATTTTGTCTGGGATAAGATGTGGACAGCAGAACATTCGACAAATTCGAGGTCAGCAAGAACAGTGCCAGGCAGTCAAAAATGGACATGACAGGGGAGATGGAGCTGAGATATAGCTAAAAATCAGCAATATTTTGATGCTGGAACTATGGAGTGATGATAGGATATGAGTCATAAAGAATTATAGCGCATGAAAGATACGTTAACCACATGCTTCGCAAGTCAATGTGGATACAGTTTAACTACAATGTTCAAATAGAAGATGGTCCTGTGGTAATTCATTTACTTCCTACTTCCTTATTTCCACTTACACCCCATATCCTGAACTTGCCAGTTACAGAACTGCTTTCTTTTAATCAGTCCTTCCTTATACTATTTGCCATAAATGGCCTTTGCTTTGAAGTTGCCCCTTAAAGATCTCCATCCTCTCTTTTACTTTGCCAAATACTCTTCCAATCCAACCCCTTCAACTAATCTTTCAAATGCTCTTAGCAATACTGATAATAACACACTTCATAACACCTAATCTCTCCTTTCTTGGTGTAATGACCATTTTTATTTCCTTTATGAAATGTCTGAGGACAAATAATTCAATGTTTAATGTTTTATCCAAGCTATTTCTATGATTATATTTTGGTACTAGCATGTCACAATTTATCAGTCTGGCATTGGAGCCCAAGGACAGTATAAAAGTAGAATAATTTGAAATCAGAAAGCTAAAATAACTCTGAAATGGTCACTAAATGAGATAAATAAAATTTAGCAACAAAATTATTTTGTATGGAATAATAATCAACATTTTGGTTTACAATCTCATGAGCAGGATGATAATTAAATAATTTGTTTTAAAATTATTTGCTAGATTGTTGCAAACGATACAACCAACCCGACGAAATGTTGTTCCACAGCAACTGTTACAATCGACATTGTTGACATTAATGATCACAGTCCAGAGTTCCCAGACCAAACATATATCCTGACTGTGAAAGAAAATGCAGACATTGGAACTGTAATTGGAACTGTTGCAGTAAGTTTTATTTTACTTTGGTTTAATCTCAACTGAAATATTTTTTCTGAAGCTCTGAAATTACGTATTTATATGCAAGCTCAAACTAACATAAGGAGAACTGTTTTACTGGATAGGATAAGCATTAATGGGTTTCCAAGGTGACCATGGTAGCTCTTGAGAGATAATAGATGAGGAAGGGTCAGAACAGATGAGGCCAGCCAGAAGAAAACAGCTCCTGCAGGGTGAGGAGGCTGAGGTGAGGTCAAATCAAAGAGAGCTTCAGATTCATGGTGACTTGCTGGCTTTTCCATGATCGGTCAATCATGGGAGACCAGTTGTTACCAGTAGCGGTTGTACCTAAGGGTCAAGCTCACAGCTACCGGCAAAGCAGAAAGAAACTGAGGAAGAGGAGGTGGAGAGACCCTAAGGGGAGACAGAAGCTTTGCTTCTGAGAAATGCTTTGCACCATCTAATTGAGAGAAACACTGCATCAGATTCATTTATGTTTTTGTCACATTTGAAAACTTCGGATCCATTAGGGAATTTATCATCTGTATTCAGTAATTGCAACTGTGTCCTCATGAAGATCACAATCCACTAGACAGATTCCAACACTATTCAATCACTATTTATGTACATTCAAATCAAACTATTTGAATTTACCAAAATCAACAGCACTTACTATTATTACACTTTCTACACTGGCGTTTATGCTTAGTGGCTGTCTTATGTAATTTAGTGCTACTATGAAGTACAATGGCAGATGCAGCAGCAGGTGAGGTGGGTGACTGCTGAAAATCTGAAGACAGCAGTTCAGATATTCTCTTGGGGAGTTCTTCAGAGGTTTGGAACTGTCATAGTTCAGTCTCTCATTGCATCATCTCAGAAGAATGCGCCTTGAGTAGTTTTGGATGCCAAGCTGACAGCTAACTGTCAGGATAATGGTATATTGGTGGAAGATGGAAACAGGAATTCCGCTATTTGGAGAGAGTCAAGTTTGATCTGACTCAACCATTTCTATGTTTCTAACTCAGGGCTTTTAGGTGGCCTGTGCAATGATCTGAGGGAGGGCAGGTCTGTGGGTATTCGAGACACTCTGCAAACCACTCCAGCTGAGGAACCCACAGCCACAATGGCAGCTATCTGCGCTTCCATTGCTGCATTTCATCACTCTGTGGAAGCTGAAATGACTATACTGGGATATGTGACTTGTGTCATCAGATGTTGTGTAATGTTAGACTCCAAAAGTTGCTATCTGGAATTGACATGCCTCTCCACAATCAAGAGGGGATGTTCCAAGATATGTGTCAAGCCATTGAACATAGAACATAGAACATTACAGTGCAGTACAGGCCCTTCAGCCCTCGATGCTGCACCAACCTGTGAAACCAATCTGAAGCCCCTCTCTAACAAAAACAGCCTCATGTCCCTCAGGCTTTCCTCATAAGACCTTCCCTCCATACCTGGCAACATCCTAGTAAATCTCCTTTGAACCCTTTCAAAGCTTCCATATCCTTTCTATAATGCAGAGACCAGAAACATACGCAATTATCTCAATGTGGCTGTACCAGAGTTTTGTACAGCTGCAACATGATCATACGCTTCCGAAACTCAATCTCTCTACCAATAAAAGCTAACATACCGTGTGCCTTCTTAACAACCTTATCAACCTGGGCGTCAACTTTCAAGGATCTATGTACCTTGGCACTGTAATCTCTCTGCTCATCTACACTACCAAGAATCTTACCATTAGCCCAATACCCTGTATTCCTGTTCCTCCTTCCAAAGTGAATCATCTCATACTTATCCACATTAATCTCCATTTACCACCTCTCAGCCCAGCTCTGCAGCTTATTAATGTCCCTCTGTAACTTACAACATCCTTTGGCACTATCTACAACTCTACTGACCTTAGTGTCATCCACAAATTTACCCTTCTATGCCCTAATTTATAAAAATGACAAACAGCAGTGGACCCAAACAGATCCTTGCAGTACACACTAATATTTCCCATCAATCACCAGCCTCTGTCGTCCTTCAGCTAGCTAAATCACCCTCAATCCCATGCCTCCATATTTTGTGCAATATCCTACCGTGGGGAACCTTATCGAACGCCTTCCTTAAATCTACATACACCACATCAACTGCTTTAACCTCATCCACCTTTTGGTCACCTTCTCAAATAACTCAATAAGGTTTGTGAGGCATGACCTGCTCTTCACAAAACTGTATTGACTATTCCTAATCAACATATTCCTTTCTCGATGATTCTAAATCCTGTCTCTTATAACCCTTTCCAGTACTTTACCCACAACCGAAGTAAGGCTTACTGGTCTATAATTACCAGAGTAGTCTCTACTCCCCTTCTTGAACAAGGGAATAACATGTGCTATCCTCTAGTCTTTTGGCAGTATGCCTGTAGCCAATGAACAAGATAAAGCTCAATGACAAATGCTCGGCAAACTCCTCCCTGGCTTCCCAGAGAATCCCAGGATAAATCCCATCTGACCCAGGGTACTTATCTATTTTAAATACTTCCAGAATTGCTAGCACCTCCTCCTTGTAAACCTCAATCCCATCGAGTTGAGTAGCCTGTATCTCAGTATTGTCCTTGACAACATTGTCTTTTTTCTAGTGTGAATACTGACGAAAAGTATTCACTTAAAGCTTCCCCTATTCCTCTGACTCCATGCACAGTTTCCCACTATATCCTTGATTGGTCCTCATCTTACTCTTGTCATTCTTTTATTCCTGATATACCGATAGAAAACCTTAGGGTTTTTTTTTATCCTATCCGCCAATGACTTCTCATGTCCCCTCCAAGCTCTTCTTAGCTCTCTCTTTCGGTCTTTCCTTGCTAACTTGTAACTCTCAAACGTTTTAGCTGAGCCATCACATCTCATCCTAACATAAGCCTTCTTCTTCCTCTTGACAAGAGATTCAACTTCCTTAGTGAACCACAGCTCCTGCGCTCAACAACTTCTTCCCTGCCTGACAGGTACATACTTACGAAGGATCTCCAGTAGCTGTTCCTTGAATAAGTTCCACATTTCAATTGTGCCCAACCTCTGCAGTTTCCTTCCCAATCCTATGCATCCTAAATTTTGCCTAATCACATTATAATTGCCTTTCCTGCAGCTATAACTCTTGCCTTGCGGTGCATACTTATCTTTTTCTATCATTAAAGTAAACATAACCGAATTGTAGTCACTGTCACCAAAGTGCTCACCTACCTCCAAATCCAACACCTGGCTGGGTTCATTACCCAGTACCAAATCTGATATGGCCTAGCCCCTTGTTGGCCTGTCTACATAATGATTCAGGAAACCCTCCTCCACAGATTAGACAAAAACTGACCCATCTAAAGTATTCAAACTATAGTATTTCTCGTCAATATTTGGAAAGTTAAAATCCCCCATAACAACTACCCTGTCACTCTCGCTCCTATCAAGGATCATCTTTGCTGTCCTGTCCTCTGCATCTCTAGAACTATTCAGAGACCAATACAAAACTCCCAACAGGGTGACCTCTCCTTTCCTATATCTAACCTCAGCCCATGTTATCTCAGTAGACGAGTCCTCAAACATCCTTTCTGCAACTGTAATACTGTCCTTGACTAACAATGTCACACCTTTCCCCCCCCACCCCCCTTCTTTTACCATTTTCTCTGTTCTTACCAAAACATCTAAATCCTGGAACCTGCAGCAACCATTCCTGCCCTTGCTCTACCCATGTCACCAAAATGGCTGCAATATCGAAATCCCAGGTACCAACCCAAGCTGCAAGTTCATCCACCTTATTCTGGATGCTCCTGGCACTGAAGTTGACACACTTCAGACCAACCTCTTGTTTCCTGGTGCCTTCTTACGATCTTGAAACCTTATTTCTGACCTCAGTCCTTTCAACTTCCTGTATATGCGAACTACAATTTAGGTTCCCATCCCACTGCTGAATTAATTTAAATCACCCATTGTTGAGCAATGAGACATCAACAGAATGTATAATATGATGATATATAATGATTTAATAATGTCAGTGTCATAAAATTATGCAATGCGATCTGCAAGAGGCAGAAACTCTCTGAGTCTAAGAGAAGGTGTGTATCTACTATTCTGTAAATAAAAAGTTTGAATGGAAACATCTTGGATTCAAGAAGCAATATTTGGGAGAATAAAACTAATTAGACTCCATGCAAATAATAGAACGTTATGTACTACTTATTCTTGAAAATAAAAGAATGGTAAAAATGTGCAAACATTTCTGACAGTTGTGTTTTGTGTATGATATCTCAGTTGTTTCAAAAGCTGTGAAGTAAATTTGAAATTTGAGATTAATGGCTATGAAAGTTATACTGTGGAATGTCACTGTATAATTAGATGGTGGAGGCAGCACATTAAGGCTGTGATACTGGTGTTGGTACAATTATTGGGATTAACGTCTCTTCACTGCTGTAACTCCTTCAACAGGATCTCCTCTGAGAACTTGCAATTTCTCTCCTTGGGCCCCAGAGCCATCATGATAGGAACCATTGTCTGCCAACCAGAGCACACCATGGGTGGAATTTAACAGGGCTACTGGGAGCAGAAATTGTGGTTAATGGGGTTACTTAGGCAGGAACTGCAATATTAACTTCACAATGGTGGTTTGGGTTTAAGGAATTAATTTGTATGTATTTCAGCAGGAGGTTAGCACATGTCTGGTGACAGGAATGCCTATTCCCTTTATTTGCATGTCATTCACAGTTATTAACTCATACCTTCTCCAAATTATGTCAACAATAAATCAAGAAATCTCCTGGCACCTGATTTATGACTGATTAAAGGAAGTGTCTGCAAGGTGAAGTGCTCTGTTTGGATCATAGATGAGTGGTTGACTTTATTGAACACTGAAGAAACGGGAGGGGAGCATGGGAAATCTTGATGGGCGTGAGTGTTGGTAGCAGTGAGTGTGAATTGGAGGAGGATGATATAGAGTGAGGGATAGAACATGATTGAACTTGGGAGGTATATGGGATGTCAGTATGGGAACTGGGGAAGGTTGTCAGGAAGTGATATAGAGTTATGGGAGGGTGAATAATAAGGCTAAAAGATTTGGATCTATGAAAAGAGATGAAAGCTTACCTTCTAGACAATAGCCTCCTAAATCAATTGTCCCAATATGAGATTCTTGCATGCCTTTATGCTTATTGTTGGGGTTCATTATCAGTCACCCAGAGATACAATGTGATAATCCGATGGTGGATTGGGTTATTTCCTGTTCATCCCTACAGTGTGAAGACATGTGCCTCACATGGTTGCATCTCGCACTTTAAAATTAATATTAAATTCTATAAGCAGGTGCTGCTGATACGCCACCTCTCAGACTAAATTCCAACCCACACCTTCAGTTGGGGATGTCTGTCCTCAAAGGTTGCTCCTGAGCAGCATTTCAGTATGAAATGTGTGCCTTTAAATCATGGGATTTCCCCAAAATCTGCCTTCTAACAGAGAGATATGAGGGGCTGTCTGCATCATATTGTGAGCTTAAGTGTTTGATGCCCAGAAATGGAAACAAAGTGGGAATTTTTAGATGCTGGCTTTCTAAAAGTTTTTATTTCCAGTCTCCTCTCTGAACCATTAATATCTCATCTTTTCAAAGTTCTTATTTTAAAAGATGCATCAGTATTACCAGTTGGGTTTCTACTTGATCACATTTGTATTTCTCTTTTTGTATCTCACATCACATTCATTACTACTTTTGCCCAAATACTTCCCTGAATATCTGTGGTTGGGCTAAATTAAATTGATCTTTTCAGCACACTGAATGGTTTGATCTTTCAGTTAATTTATTGAGACAGTATACTTAGCAATGACTAATATTTCCTTCAAACTTAATCTAGATTAATCAAAATGTTCATTGATTTCTCTGTGGCAAAAAAGTTTTGAAGAAACCATAACACAAAAAAAGTTGTTACTAATGTTATGATTATTATTTATTTTGAATCTTGTTCCATAGGCAACAGATCTCGACAGTGGAACCTTTGGTAAAATTGCATACAGCCTGTTACCAAAGAGCATGTATGTATACATAAATCAATACTTTTGACCTGTTATTTTGAATTAATAGCTTTTCTAACCGACTATATTGTATTTTAATAAAGTAAAACCACCATAATCCTACTGGACCACAGGTTTGCTCTCTGATTAGGGAGAGACAACTGAACAAGGTGTTAACCATCCCTCAGCCAAGGGGAGAGATTGAGAATGAATGACCATTATGGTAACCTAAGCAAGGGTGGAAATTGAACCTGTGCTATTAGAGTATTTCTATATTGTAAACCAGTCACCCAGCCAGCTGAGCTAACCATCCCCTAGTATTTTCATAGAACCAAGTCAGTTATCTAATCTTGATGCCATCTGGAGCATGAAAGCTGTTGGTAGTATGTGAACAATGGTAGAAACTAAGGGGTTGCTTTTGAATGTTTGGTAAAAAAAAATGCACAGAGTACGAAGTTGGTATCAAATATGCTGCAGCTCATCTCTTGTCTGGTAGGAATAGTTAAAATAGAATATTAATATGCCTAATATTAACATGCATTTCCAATTTTCTGAAAATGCACTGCAGGTCATTCACCATCATAAAGCGATAAGACACAATGTGATATTTTGAGTGGGTACCCTTCAAGAAAACACTGAAATCATAAGTTTTTTAAAAAAGATTTGAACAATGAATTAAAAACTGTGAACTCTCAAATTCATCCTAGAGTTTGTGTCAACCTGTATATACAAAAACAGACTTCAGTTTGGCATAAAGTTTCCATAGTTGAGCAACTTGATATATCAATCATTTCAAATCATATCAATAAACAAGGCTACCAACCCAATAGAATTCTGAACTCCATAATATTTGACATCTTCAGCAGAGGAAGGAAATGCATTTGAGGGAAGTAAACACAAAAAACTTTGTGTATAGATAAATGTCTTAACCTCTTCTTTTCCTTTGAAGAATTAGTCCCTCAGCCCAGCAGCTGAGGAGTGGAAATATGTGAAAGAATTCTAGTACTTTTTGAATTTTTTCACTTTAGTCAATGTTGCATGATGACTCCTGACCGAGAGGGGCTGGAAGTTTAGATTAGATTAGATTAGATTAGATTACTTACAGTGTGGAAACAGGCCCTTCGGCCCAACAAATCCACACCGACCCGCCGAAGCGCAACCCACCCATATCCCTACATTATCCCTTACCCCTTACCGCTATGGGCAATTTAGAATGGCCAATTCACCTGACCCGCACATCTTTGGACTGTGGGAGGAAACCGGAGCACCCGGAGGAAACCCACGCAGACACGGGGAGAACGTGCAAACTCCACACAGTCAGTCGCCTGAGTCGGGAATTGAACCCGGGTCTCCAGGCGCTGTGAGGCAGCAGTGTGAAGTGGAACGGAGATAGGCAGTTCTTCCATTCATTCTCCTTCCATACCAATGTCATTTTTCAGGGTGGTGTCTAATGAGGGCAGGGTTTCTGGAAACCTCATAATGTACATACACTGCAGTGAGCTGTGTGTATGTTTGAAAGAAGCACAAATGTGTGCTGTTGAGAGTTGCACTGTCTGAAGTGCAGTCACTCCCAAAGTCACCAATGAAGGGCCATCAAAGTATGGCCTTGGGAAATCTTGGAGAGTCTGGCCTGTGAACTCAGCCTTTACTGTGGAGTGTTAAGACATTATTGCAAAATGAAGGCAGGAGATTTGTCATGCTGTTTCTGAGATGGGTTTCCATTGCATTCATGCAAATGTCCTCACTACCTGGGATTTAGAATGTGTTTAAACCTAGGACAAAGTAAGTATTCGAAAGCTCCGCCTCCTGTACTTTCCAACATATAATGTACCACTAAAATATTTATCATTTAGAAAATTCAAACATGAGATATCGAAGTAACAAAAATATGATAAGAACACTACTTAGAATTTTTAGTGTTTGCCTAGAGAACTTGTATGTGAATTCCAGAATGCTGCTTATTAATTTAATTGTTGTTTTAACTGAAGACAGGAATTTAAAATTGACAACGAGACGGGCAAAATTACTGTTGCGAACAATACATTACTTGACAGAGAGAAACGTTCCATATATTATGCGACTGTTCAAGCAACAGATGGTGACGGTCGTAAGGGTACAACATCGCTTGAAATTGTCTTAGAAGATGTAAATGATAACCGTCCAGTAATGTCAAGAGAGTCCTATACTGCATTCATCACTGAAAACCAAGGAAACAAATTAAACATTAAAATTGAAGTAGGTCAAAATCTAACATGTTTATAGTTCTTTTCTGTATTCCATTTTTGTAAATTTTGCCTTGAAATTGAGTGAAGCTAGTTCTAGAGAACATTATATTATTATATTAGAGAGAATAGGCATGGGTCTTTGCATCTGCACCATCAGGTTGCATGTTCATTCCAGTAATCTTTCCCCACAATCGGTTATTTCCTCAACCTCAAAAGAGAATTTTGTTATCTCGCAACCTTATTACAATATGTCATATTTTGTGTTTTCCATGAGAAGCAAGTTGAATTAAACTGTTACTTCAGACGCACATTTATACTGTTGTTATTCTAGCTGATGTTAGTCCTGGACAAGTCAGATTCCAGACTGAAATCTATCTTGATAAATTATGCTCTATTTTGTTTTAACAAGATGATCTCTTACTGAAAAGGAAGTACATAAAGTTACATTAATTTTAACAATAAAACCAAAGTTCATTAAGCAAAGTAAAATACACAAGTTATTTACTCATAATATGTCTTTCAATATGTTGGATCATCTCGGACTCCTTCAGTCTTCAGCCAATTTGATTCATTCCAAATGATATCATAAAACAGTTGGAGGCACTGGTTATGGGCCGTGACACTCCGGCCATAATGCTGAAGACTTGTGCTCCTGAACTTGCTGTATCCTGACCCCAGTACGTGTACAGCATTGGCATCTACCCAACAATGTAGAAAATTGTCCAATTATGTCCTGTACATAAAAAGCAGGACAAATCTAACCTGGCTAATCACTGCCCCAACAGTCTACTCTTGATCAACAAGAGGATGTCATCAACAGTGCTATCATGCAGCACCTGCTCAGCAATACCTGCCTAGTGACACCAGTTTAGTTCAAACCTTGCCTTGGTTCAAACATGGACAAAAGTGCTGAATTCCAGAGGTGAGGTAAGAATGACAGCCCTTGACATCAAGGCTGCATTTGATTGAGTATGGCAGCAAGAAAACCTAACAAACCTGAATCAATGGGCATCAGTGGGCAAACCCTGTGCTGGTTGGAATCATACCTGCTTGTAATTTTTGGAGGTCAGTCATCTCAGATCCAGGGCATCTCTGGGTAGTGTCCTAGGTCCAACCATCTTCAGCAGCTTCATCAATAGCCTTCCCTCCATCATAAGGTTAGAAGCAGGGATGTTTGCTGATGATTGCACAATATTCAGCACCATTCATGATTCCCCAGATACTGAAGCAGTCCATATCTAAATGCAGGTTTTGACTGACAAGTGGCAAGCAACTTTTGTGTGGACAATTGCCAAACAATGATCATCTCTGACAAGAGAGAATCTAATTCAATGGAATTACCATCACTGAAGGCACCACTATCAACATCCTGGGGGTTACAATTGACCATAAACTGATTTGGACCTAATTATATAAATACAGTAGCTCCAAGAGTAGTTCAGAGGCTAGGATTATTGCAGCAAGTAACTCTTCTCCTGACACAACTCAGGAGTATGTTGAAATAGCCCCCACTTGCCTGGATGGCTGTAGCTCCAACATCCCCAAGAATCTTGACACCACTTGACTGGCACCACATCCACAAACATCCACTGTCTCTATCACCGATGATCAGTAGCAGTAGTGTGCATTACAGAAATTCATCAAAGCTCCTTAGAGGCAGTACATTCCAAACCCATATTTCCTCTCAGGAAGGATCAGGGCAGCAGATATATGGAAACTCCACAGCCTACAATTTCCCCTCCAAGCCACACAGTATCCTGACTTGGAAATATATAATTTGGAATTATAAAATTTCTTCAGTGTCACAAGCTCATAATCTTGATACTCTCTGCTTGTCTGCTCTGTGATTCTACCTACATCAAATGGACTGCAGCTGTTCAAGAAGGCAGCTCATGACCACCTCCTCTGGGCCAACTAAGATGGACAATGAATACTGGCCAAATCAGTGTGTGAGAAACGAAGCTCACTCACTTCAATAATTTCAGTCCGAGACAAGATCTGAATCAGTAGTGTCATTTATTTCGCTCTTGCAAGAGGAGTGTGGTGTCTACTATGTACAAAGGCAGTCTCACACACAGACACTGAATTCAACTAGTACACAGTATTTATGTAATTTGTTTCCCTTCTCTCCTCCCATTGCTCCTCCCCTGTTTACATCTCCTACTTCTCTAAGACTGGCACGCATTACTCTTGTTTATCTCTTGCCTTATCCGGCCTTTTCTATGACAAAGTGCTTATTTCTGGCCTCACAAGGCTGTTTGACTACCTGCCTCTGTGGTCCATTGTTAAATATATCCTCCTTCACTACCATCTGTTTCCCTTACTTGTTATGACCTTATGACTCATGACTTCTTGATTGTGGTTTGTTCTTGTTTTTGCAGAAGCTGGAAATAGATGCTTATAACTACTGTTTGTATAGGCATATCTAGCTTAACCCCCTCCCCTCACAGCACTCTGTCTATTTGTCTGTAACATCTACCATTGTTTGCAGGCACATTTCATTCTTATATGCACAGTTTAGCTAATATAAAAACAATTATATACTTCCTTTCATAGTTTTCATTCCTGTTGACTCAGCTTTTGGCTGAAACAATCATACACTGGTGTGAGTTCATTTACCTTGAATAAGTAATTATGATTGCAGAAGTAACACTACTTTACCTATATCCCACAAGTAGCACCCATATCTCATGAATGAATAAATAAAAAATATTAAAGAGATTAAAAAAGAAAGATCATCTTATAAATTTGTTTTGAATTTCTTTTGTTTTGTAAAGGCTTTTGACAATGATGAGGTCAACACCAATAACAGTGAGATTCGCTATGCAATCATTGCTGGTGACGACCAACAAAATTTTACCATTGATCCGATCTCAGGTGATCTCCATTCAATTGGTCCCATAGATCGAGAGGCCATGAAATCTTCAGATGGAAAAATTAATCTAATTGTGAAAGCTTATGATTTAGGAGTTCCTTCTCTTTCAACAACTGTCAATGTCACTATCCATGTAGAGGTAAGCATTTGAACTTCTTAAAACTTTGGATATTTGGTTGTGTTTTCAGAAATAAGCAGGTAAAAAACACGTGTATCTGCTGTATTTAGGTACCCAAAATCAAATTCACAATGATACCTTCTGTTGTTATCAATTTCAAAATGACTCTCATTCCTTCATTCCTTAAGGAAATGACTCCTTAAAAAAAACACCTGTTAATTCTTGAAAGATTTTGAACAATTAACTCTATCATGTAATACTAAGTTTCAGAGCATTGCTCAAGAGAATTTAACTTTGTTTGGTATGTCTTAATTCATGAAGTTTGCTCAGAATTTTGGCGTCAATTAAATACTTTTTGTACTACTGCTAGGTTTGAGAAATCATTTTCTATTCTCTAGCTACAAGAAGCTGAGAATATGCTTGGCTAGTTATTTGTTACATACATGGAGAGAGATGGTAACTTTTATAAGCAGTTTTAAGTTCCCACTGACCAATAGGTAGAATTGAATGGTAAGGTTCCAAGTTTTAAGTCTTTTACCGGAACAAATTAAAATCAACATTGACTAAATATTATGTCATAGGCAACAAATACTCTAAACTACAGGTTATTTTTAACTTGACGTGAATGATGACTTGCATTGCATACAAACTTTGCTCTTTGTTAAAAAGAAAATCCCAAAGTCTCTCAGCTTTAATTCCTTCTATCCATTTTTCTCAGTTGTGGCATCCTATTTCCATCAATAATCCTGTCCCTTGGTCTTCTGTGTATTCCTAAACTGTCATCTAGAAACAAGGCTCATTCTGAAATATAGCAAAGTAAGAAGAAAAATTGACTTTTCAGTCCCTTGAGCCTCCTCTGACATTCTACGTTATGGCTGATCATCCATCTCAAAACCAATTTTCCGGGCAGTGAAGTGACCCTTTCCCACAGCCCGCCTTCATGCTTAGCAGCCTCTGTGGCTGCCTCTGAACTCTTCCCTGAGGTGACTGGCCTGACTTCTATTTACACACTTTCCCTCACCCTCAGAATCAAAGTTTACAGCTTGCTCCCAGCTCGGGAACAAAAATCAGGCAAACGTCCTTAAGCCAACAAGAGGACCTGTTGTCTTTGATTGAGCAATGAGCCAGATTTAGTTACCAGACCAGTATTTTCTGGCATAACCATTTGCATGTAAACATAGGAGCAGTTAATTGGGAGCAAGCTCACGTTATTCGATTCGTCGAGCTTGCTTTGCTATTCAGTAAGATCATATCTGATCCGATTGTGCTCTTGCCTCCATATTCCTGCCTATTGCTGGTAACTTTTATCTATTAGCAGTCAGAATCAGAGTGAATTTAACATTATATTTGAAAGGAAGAAAAAAGATTTAAGTTAACCCAATGTCAATGGAAGACAAGGTATGGACATACAGTTGTTCTGCTATAATGTGGTAATTCCATTCTTGTGCAACCCCGTGTTGTAAGAAAATCGTGTAAAAGCAGCACCATTTAAACTAATGGGGCTAGAATTGCATTATAATGAAAATGCGCTTTAAAAGGTGGTTCTTCAGAACCAGTGTCCCCAATTCATCAATTGTGTTACAATGAATTCGCATTAACGAAATGCGCATTACAGCAGAACAACCTGTATTTGTAAGTAAAATAACAAAATATCAATGGAAATTAACGTGATTCAGATCCACCATACCTTTAAGGCACAGGAGCTCTAGTGCAATTGTAATCAGCCATGGACAAATAAAGAGGTAAAAGACAATATAAAACAAAGGACAATATGACATGTGAACAAAAATGCTTATCTTAGTGAATAGGGGAGATACAGAAAACAGCAAATATTGACAAAACCAATCATAAGGGGTACAAAAGGGGAGTACAAAAAGAAAGTTTTAAGATCAGCATGATTTTTTTGATTTGGAGATGCCAGTGTTGGACTGAGGTGTGCGAAGTTAAAAATCACATAACACCAGGCTGCTTGTTGGATGCTGCCTGAACTGCTGTGCTCTTCCAGCACCACTGATCCAGAATCTGGTTTCCAGCATCTGCAATCATTGTTTTTACCAGGTTATAGTCCAACAGGTTTAATTGGAAGCACACTAGCTTTTGGAGTGATGCTCCTTCATCAGGTGGTAGTGGAGGGCTCAATCCTAACAGAATTTATAGCAAAAATTAACAGTGTGATGTAACTGATTATACATTGAAAAATTGATTGTCTGTTAAGCCTTTCATCTGTTAGAATACAGTGGTGGTTTCACTTCTTTCATGTGTAAATCACAAAACCTTTTTGTATAAAAAAGTTGCATTCTCAGGTTAGCTGTTAACAATGGTGATAGCTAGACAACATGTTGAAGGTGTTGGCCCCCTGTGTTCTCTGTCCATGCCATGATGTTTAGATTGATTCTAATCTAAAAAGTGAGATAACGGTGTTTTACATAAATTCATGCAGTTTTTGAGCTCAGAGTTCTACATGAATGCATGCAGTTTTTGAGCAAAGTACAATGTAACCCTACAAGTACGAATTCACCCCACAAAATATGTGTGTGTGTGTGTGTCTGTCTGTCTGGGATGGAGGTTGTGAGTGTGAGAAAATGTATGTGTGTGTGTAGTGAGTGCAGAGTGTCTTAAGTCTGTGAGGGGGTGAGTATGGGAGTGTGTGTGTTTGTAAGGATGTGTGTGGGTGTCTGTGTGCACGTCTGCGTGTATGTGTTTCCGAGTGTATGTGTGTATAGGAGTGCCTGTGTGTGTGTGAGAGTGTGTTTGTGTAGGAGTATCTGTGTGTGTGTATAGTGCAATGGTGGTCACCTGTAATGTGACATGAACCCAAGGTTCTGGTTGAGGCCCTCCCTATGGGTACCAAACTTAGCTATCAACCTCTGCTCGGCCACATTTGTGTGCTGCCTGCCCCGAAGTCCTCCTTGGAGGATGGCCACCCGATGGTCACCATGATTTTTTTTATAATTGCTTAACTTTGGAAGAATAGAATGGTCAGGAGACTGAAGGCATCTTGATGGCTTGTAACAGTGATATTATAAATGAAGACAATAATGGCAATGACAAATTATTCCTTTCCATCAGTCATTTCAATTGAGGAAAGGGTCAGCATGTCAAATATAAGGAAATTTACCGGATTATAGGGCTGAATCTTGGCTAAGTGCCTGCTTTGATGAGTTCCATGGAGTGTTACTTTCTGCTTGACGTGTCAGGGGTCATCATTAACATCCACATTCAATTAACTTCAACCCTGCCCTTCTGTCACTTCTCTCATGCAATTCTGACCTCACTCTATCATCTGCTGTTCCTGGAACAATTCGACATTGTTGGGCTATCCCGGAATTCACCAGCAGCCCTGCTGGCACCATCTTCAAAAGGTGGTTTTGGAACCGGATTTGGACTGTCAGATTGAAGTTTCCCTGATAATTCCGGGAAGGGTTACTATAATGTTAGCAGGCGGTGCAAGGGCAGGCAGGGTTAGTGATGATGGGGGTGGTGGCGGATGACAGTGAATGAGTGAAGACATTGCAGGCAGTAGTGAGGGTGGTAGAGCATAAGTTTGGTGGGTTTAGTAAGATAGGGAGATATATATTAATAAGGCAAGATGTGTAAGTAATAGGTTTGTTAACAAGTAATAGTCCATCTTAGTAGTCAACTTACTGCTACCTAGTCTGGAGCTTGCTTTGACTCCTGAAAGTTGTCACAAGGATGCAGTTGATTGCTCTCGATGTTGAGATAGACCTGACTAGACTTCTCATGTAATGCTGCCACATCTCCCATCATTGCCTACATCACTCAGATTCTAATAAGCTTCATCCTTTGGAAAACAATGACACTAAAGAGCAACAAATCTTCAAGATCAGTTAGTGGGGTTCCATCTCAGACTTTTATAGGAAGTGAGAACATTGCAGATGCTGTAATAATAATCTTCCAAAGTTCTCCCAATACAAGGTCAGTTCCCTTAAGTTGTGCAGGGCATAGAGAGTAGGGGTAATGCGACAATTTGTGTCCTATAATAGATCTCTTACAGACCTTCAAAAGTTAACCATATTTATTAATGATGACATTGAGCGCCACACATCCAAATTTGTCAATGCACAAAAATAAGTGGCATTATAGTCGGTGCAGATTGAAAAGAATTTTTTTAACTTCATGAAGATATATATATATTATGTAATATATATATGTATGTATGCATATGTTATGTGAATAGCCAAAACTATGACAAATTGATTTTGATGAAGACAAATGTGAGATCATCCACTTTAAACAAAGCAATCGATACAATGGAGTATTTTCTAAATGATGAAAAGCTTGAAAGCCCAAAGAGACTCGTGGCACTCAGATACATGAACAATTAAAATGTCATAAACATCAAATCAAAAATATGGAATAGAATGCTGACCTTCGTATATAGAGATATAGAATAAACTGAGTAATTTTAATCAACTATACAATGCCCTGATAATATCAAATATTTCTGGGCATGATATCTTCAGAAAGGTAGGCTGCCCTTGGTGGGATTGAAGCATAGATTGAACAAATGTTGACACCACATTTGAATTACAACATGGAAATACACAAATTCTGTAGCAGAGCCTAGCTCCTGAAGAGCCAGTGCCAATGGACAGATAATTGTGTCTGAATGTCTGAAAATCATCCCCACAAGACTGCTTCTCTTCTTCCACCTCTCTATTGACCAATGTCACACTCACAAATGATCAAAGGAAAAGGACAAAGATACATTCAAGGTCACTCCAAGGTGGACTTCGGGATAGGCAGCAGAGGAAAATGGCCGAGCAGAGGCTGATAGCTAAGTTTGGTACCCATAGGGAGGGACTCAACCGGGACCTTGGGTTCATGTCACATTACAGGTGATCACCATTGCACTACACACACACACACACACAGATATTCCTACACACACACACACACTCTCACATACACAGGGACACAGGTACACACAGATGAGCACACAGATACCCACACACACCCTTATAGACACACACATTCCCACACTCACACATGCACCCCTTCACAGACTTAAGACACTCTGCGCGCGCGCACACACACACACACACACACACACACACACACACTTTCTCACACTCATAACCCCTACCCCAGACAGACACACACACATAGACAGACAAAGACCCACATGCACACATATATTTTGTGGGGTGAATTTGTACTTGCAGAGTTATATTGCACTTTGCTCAAAAACTGCATGTATTCATGTAGAACTCTGAGCTCAAACACTGCATGAATTTATGTAAAACTCTGTTATCTCACTTTTTAGATTAGAATCAATCTAAACATCAGGTCATAGACAGAGAACACAGGGGGATAACACCTTCAACGTATTGACTAGCTATCACCATTGTTAGCAGCTAACCCGAGAATGCAACTTTAAAAAGAAGGGTTTTGTGATTTACACATGAAAGAAGTGAAACTATCACTGTATTCTAACAGATGAAAGGCTTAACAGACAATCAATTTTTCAATGTATAATTTCAGTTACATCACACTGCAAATTTTTGCTATAAATTCTGTGTTACGATCGAGCCCTCCACTATCGTCGCTCCGAAAGCTAGGGTGCTTCCAATTAAAACTGTTGGACTATAACTTGGTGTTGCGTAATTTTTAACTTTGTACATCCCAGTCCAACATCGGCATCTCCAAATCATGACTAAAACTTGAAGACATGGATGCCCCGGACTGGGAGGGGAAAGCTGTTGACTGCTTAGCATTGCACATGCAGATACAATAAGGTTGAAGCCACTTCGAGGCTCAGTGATTCAACTGTGAGGTTTGAATATTGGCAGCAGTGGAGGGAGAAGGAAGCCAGCCCAGTTCCATTTCCTCACACAGCATGCCCCTGAAAAATATTTTGCATCAAAAATTGGGCTTTTCAATTATGTGAGGACTTATTAAGCCTGACAGATGTATTTTTGATTCCGAATGACTACAACGGTTGCTGTTAATCACAGAAACTGTATTCCCTGGAATGTTAAAGATTAAGGGGTGATTGATCGAAGTTCTCAAGACATTAAATGGAAAAGAAAGGGTGTTAGAGATAAATTATTTTCACTGAGAAGGTCTATAACTAGCAAAAAAGGTGCAAAAAATAGAGTTAGACATTTCAGAGGTAAATAGAAACACAATACACTCTCAGCAATCAGTCAGCATGCCTGATGATTCCAGTAGAGAACAATGAATGTTAGAAAGAGATATGAATTTACCACATACTCTGTTGTGTCTGACATAACAAGATATGAACAACCAGTATTTATGAATCAAGTAGAATTTATTAGCCAATGTTTTATACTGAGTACACAAACAGTGAAGTCAGTTTTAAAGTTTCTTGTCTTTCAAGGCTCAGGATTCCTTGAATAAATGTGATATCTTTCTTCTCATCTCTCTGAAGTGATGTTATATTGAACTTTGTCTCAAAATAATTACACCACAGAAGCTGTGTTAAAACAATGCCACAAAGAACTCTAATTTTAAAACACTATTCCTAACTCTGAAGGTTGCCTATTTCTTACTTAAAATAGTTTGAATTAGCTCTTTCCATTGGTTGAAGAAGTTCTGAATAAGAGTGACTGGACTCAAAATGTTAATTCTGCTTTCTCTCCACAGATGCTACCAGACCTGTTGAGTTTCTCCAGCAATTTCTGTTTTGCTTCAAACCTATAGCATCCACAATTCTTAGTTTTATCTCCACCTTGGATGCATACAATTCTTCTTTACATTTTCTCACCAACCTTAAGTTCCAATGTGGCTGGATTGAAAACATTCTCCATTCACTGAAATTGACTTCCCACCAATTTCTTTCTTTTTTTTGTAGCTGGTTTAAATCTAATTAGGTTAAATGTATTGGGGGTGTACGGGGAGAGGGGATGGGGAGAAAAATATGGTTTGATTAGAAAGAAAGACAGCCTGTATGTTCATTTGAGAAAATACTTCAAAATGACACAAGTTGTTTGGTGTACTTTACTTTGAATAAGAGCACCTCTTTAAATAATGAAGCAAACTTTTGTATTCTTAAACCTTACAGGATGTAAATGACAATTCACCAATATTTTCTCAGCCTGTCTACAATGCGTCTGTAATGGAACACACATTAGGTAAGTTATGACATGAAATAGCAACTACATTGTAATGATCTTGGTTATGGAGTAAATTATGTATTTAAAGCACTAGTTTCCCACTCGTCCCCAACTCCAGTGACTTGGTAACAGATTAAATTAGTGGCTTTGCTGCAAGTGGTAATGTGTTGCATGTTTAAAACATTTAAAGAAAACCATAATAGTTTTGAATGATTAGTGTTCTAATCACAAAAGACAGAATTTGAAATAATAGTTGATGTTCCTTTGATAAGCAATAACAGCTCATAGAAGCAAGGGAAAATTGGTTGACAGAGGTCTTATGAGCATACTGAGGAGTAACATGAATGTCAGAAAAAACTGTTGGGAGAAGTAGCTGATTTATCAATTGGCATTCAGGCTGACAACTTTCCTAAGGACCCTTCAAGTTAAAGTAAGAAATATGTCTGATGATAAAATCATGCTTGTATTTTTAAAGACAGACACTGTTAGACCTCTTGGTACTGCACTTGTTTGGTCAGAAAAGCAGCTTCATAAACCTGAAGCAACCTGAAGTAAGATCTGTCAGAGTAACTCGTTTCAGCTATGCGGTTATTGAGTTTCTCTCAGGCTGGCAGGTATAACATTAGCGATTTGATATTTCAGTTTTAAATTAATGCATAAACATTGTTTTTACTTTCAAGCATAATGTTTATATTTTGTTTTTGTAATTTCATGATTTGATTGGTCTTTATTCAGCACTTCATTGATAATGAAGGTTGAACACAGCCTTCATTCAATTGTTGATACAAATAAAGAACTTTTAATAGCATAATCCATCATGCCATCTTCATACCACTGAAGGTTTATTAACTGTAAATTTTCTGATTAAATGATCATAATTTTATTTTATCATTTTATTTATAATACTATGACTGCAAAATAAAACCGTCTTCAATAATATCTTTGTAAAATGCTGTTCAAAGCAGTGTGACATATTAATTTTTCCTTTATTGACTGCATTAATATTAATATCTCTTAAAACAATATGTTCACCTTTCTCATTTGTTCTTACCATGCATACAGGAGCTTTTGTGACATTGGTTAAAGCCAGTGACAATGATGCAACAGAAATCAATAACCGGATAATATACCGTATTGAAAATGGTGGCTCAGGAACTTTTCTAATCAGATCAGTCTTAACAAATGATACCATTCCGAAACAGTATGAAGGAAATCTTACTGTTGATCCTACAATAGCGCTGGATTATGACAAAGGACCAAAATGTTACAACTTAAATGTCAGTGCTTCAGATTTAGGAACTCCATCTAATACAGCATATGCAACTGTTCGTGTCACTGTAATAGACGTGAATGATGAAACTCCTGTACTAGATCCAGATTCAATGAGGGATTTGGATGTAATGGAAAATAACGCTGAGTTTGGAATAGTAAGGAATATAACTGCAACTGACATTGACACAAATCATTCATTAATTTATCAACTGGTTTCAACAGTTTGTTATAAATCTAAAATTATTGATGCTCAACCAGATGCACCATGCCATTATTGGTTTGGACTTTATGACAACGGATCACTCTATGTGAATGAATCATCAGTTATTGACTATGAGAAAGTTGATCAGGTGGACATGACTATTCGTGTGACTGACCTTTACACTGAAAAAAATAATGCATCTCGTACTGGTAAGCCAATCTTCAAATTCTCAAGTGTGTTGCTGTATGTGCAATTCTAAAAGGCTTATTACATTCTTCTCTGCTATTGAGACAAGATCATTTTAGACAATTCTCTTTTCAATCCATCTCTTTGTTGCCTAGGGAAGCAACAAAAATTATGGAGTAATTTTTCTTTGGCCCTTTGCAATTCCTCTGTTAGAGAGGTTGCAAGCTGTTCTGATTTCAATCACCTCATTTCTGCAGCTGGAAGCTGCAGTTCTCCCACAGCTATTTTATAAACAGCTGAACCTCTGGAATTTAGACAAGGCTAATCTCAGACCTCAGTAATCCCTTTCTCTGCCCATCTCCCATCCACGGCCCTCCTCCATATCATTGCACGTCTGATGGTAAATTGCAACCCTCAAGTCTCCTACATGTGCAACATCTCAGGAAGAAAGAACAGTATCTAATTTAAAATGCTCTAATAATTGAATTGTTTTTATGATCATTGCAACAAAATTAGTAGATAAGTCTGAGTAAAGAACTTAAGACGCAGAATTTGTTTTGACTCTATAAGCTCCTCTAAGTCTCAGGCAACCTGCTTTTCAGTGAGACTAATATTATGGGATTTTGATTTGATTATTTAGTACCAACACAACACCTCTGCCTAGAAATGAGGTGGTGCAGCAGTCATGTTTTAGGTCTTTGGTGGCCTCCAGGTTTCCAGCATGGCAGGAAAGATATACACGCACTTGATGAGCTGAAAGTTTGCGGCTAGCTGGATTAGCAAAAGCTAAAAATACTGGCATGCCTGAAATAGCCATTAGTTCCTTTGCATGATGAAGGATCCAGCATCTGTTTGAATGAATGCGACAGCTTATCAATGCCATGAAAATCCAGTCAGCTCTGAAGAAAAAGCATCTCGTTGGATGGGCGGGTACATTGAGTCATAAAATCATAGAGTCAACCAGCATTGAAGCAGACCCTTCAGTCTAACTCATCCATGCTGACCAAGTTTCCCAAACTAAACTAGTGCCACTTATTTTCGTTCTGCCCAAATCCCTCTAAACTTTGCCTATTCCTGTACCTGTCCAAATGTCTTTTAAATATTGTTACGTACCTGCATCTACCACTTCCTCTGGTACTTAATTCTTCATACAAGCCACCCACTGTGTGGAAACGTTGCCACTCAGGTCCCTTTTAAATCATTCTCCACTCTACCATAAAAATATGTTCCCTAGTTTTGAATTCACCCACCCAAGGGAAAAGATCTTTGCTATTCAGCTTATCTACATCCCTCATGAATTTATAAACCTCTATAAGGCATCCCTCAACTTCCTACTCACCAGTGAAAAAAGTCCAACCTATCCTTATAGCTCAAACCCTCCAGTTTCAGCAACATCCTGGTAAATCTTTTCTGAACCCTCCCCAGTTTAATAATATCCTTCCTATAGAAAGGTGACGAGAACTGTACATAGTTCTCTGAAAGTGGCCTCACATAATTAAATCTCTAATTATGACTGAATAATAAAATTTGGCTAAAAATGGGCAGAAATAGAAAATTAATATTTTGTTTTTAGATTCTAAGATTTTTTAAAAACAACTGAATGTAAGAAAGAAAGAGAACTGTTTGTATTCAGGAAGGAAACAAAATGCATTGTACAGATAATAGAAATTGCTGGAAAAACACAACAGGTCTGGCAGCATCGGAGGAGAGAAAACACAGTTAACATTTCAGGTCTAGTGACCCTATTTTAGAACTGATGTCCTGAAATTAGATCTGATTTAACAGTTCTGAAGAAGGGTCACTGGGCCTGAAATGTTGGCTCTGTTTTTTCTCCATAGATGCTGCCAGACCTACAGAGTTTCTAAGCAATTTCTGTTTTTGTTTCTGATTTCTAATATTCACAGTTCTTTGTATTTTTTTGTATGTACTGTAGTGGGCATGATGTAGTCAAAAAAGGACTTAAATATAATTAGGGGCCAAATATAAAAAAGGCTTGTTCCATTAGTTACAGGTCCCCTGATTGTGGGAGAGAAATGGAAGTTAATGCCTGAATGTCAGAGTCAGAATCATCGAGACAAAGTCTTACAGCATGGAAACATGCTGACCAAAATGTCCATTTACCCTTATCCCATTTCCCTGCACTTAGCCCATACCCTTCTAATCCTTTCCTATCTGTGTATCCTTAGTCCAAGAACTCCCCACCTACGTTCAGGACACCACCCATGCCCTCCACCTCCTCCATGACTTTCGCTTCCCCAGCCCCCAACGCCTTATCTTCACCATGGACATCCAGTCCCTATACACCTCCATCTCCCATCACGAAGGCCTCAAAGCCCTCCACTTCTTCCTTTCCCGCTGACCCAACAGGACACTGTTGCTGATGTGAATATGGAATCACAAATAATTAGAATGGATGCCCTGGAAATATGCAGGGAAGAGGTTTTGGGAATATTGGAAAGGATGAATATAGATAAGTCTCCTGGGCCTGATGGCATTTACCCCAGGATCCTATGGGAAGCTAGGGAGGAGATAGCAGAGCCATTGGCCTGGATTTTTATGTCGTCGTTGTCAACAGGAATAGTACCAGAGGACTGGAGGATAGCGAATGTGGTCCCATTGTTCAAGAAAGGGAGTAGGGATAGCCCTAGCAACTATAGGCCAGTGAGTCTGACTTCAGTGGTGGGCAAAGTCTTAGAGAGAATGGTAAGGGATAAGATTTATGAACATCTGGGTAGGAATAACGTGATCAGGGATAGCCAGCATGGTTTTGTGAAGGGCAGGTCGTGCCTCACAAACCTTATTGAGTTCTTTGAGAAGGTGACCAAGGAAGTGGATGAGGGTAAAGCAGTAGATGTTGTGTATATGGATTTTAGTAAGGCGTTCGATAAGGTTCCCCATGGTAGGCTAATGCTAAAACTTCGGAGGTATGGCATTGAGGATACATTAGAGGTTTGGATTAGGAATTGGCTGGCTGGAAGGAGACAGAGGGTAGTAGTTGATGGATTATGTTCATCTTGGAGCGCAGTTACTAGCGGTGTACCACAAGGATCTGTTTTGGGACCATTGCTTTTTGTTATCTTTATAAATGATCTAGAGGAAGGACTTGAAAGCTGGGTAAGCAAGTTTGCGGATGACACAAAAGTCGGTGGAGTTGTGGATAGTGAGGAAGGAAGTGGTAGGTTACAGCGGGATATAGATAAGTTGCAGAGCTGGGCGGAAATGTGGCAAATGGAATTCAATGTAGCTAAGTGCGAAGTCGTTCACTTTGGTAGGAATAACAAGATGATGGATTACTGGGCTAATGGTAGGCTACTTGGTAGTGTGGATGAGCAGAGGGATCTTGGTGTCCATGTACACAGATCTCTGAAAGTTGCCACCCAGGTAAATAGTGCTGTGAGGAAGGCATATGGTGTACTGGGCTTTATTGGCAGAGGAATTGAGTTCCGGAGTCCTGAGGTCATGTTGCAGTTGTATAAGACTCTGGTGCGGCCTCATCTGGAGTATTGTGTGCAGTTTTGGTCGCCATACTATAGGAAGGATGTGGAAGCTTTAGAACGAGTGCAGAGGAGGTTTACCAGGATGTTGCCTGGAATGGTAGGAAAATCTTATGAGGAAAGGCTGAGGCACTTGGGGCTGTTCTCATTGGAGAAGAGAAGGTTTAGGGGAGATCTGATAGAAGTGTATAAGATGATTAGGGGTTTAGATAGGGTAGATACTAAGAACCTTTTACCGCTAATGGAGTCAGGTGTTACTAGGGGACATAGCTTTAAATTAAGGGGTGGTAGGTATAGGACAGAGGTTAGGGGTAGATTCTTCACACAGCGGGTTGTGAGTTCATGGAATGCCCTGCCCGTATCAGTGGTGAACTCTCCTTCTTTATGGTCATTTAAGCGGGCATTGGATAGGCATTTGGAAGTTATTGGGCTAGTATAGGTTAGGTAGGATTCGGTCGGCGCAACATCGAGGGCCGAAGGGCCTGTACTGCGCTGTATCCTTCTATGTTCTATGTTCTATGTACTCTTCCACTGACACCCTCCTTCGCCTGACTGAACTGGTCCTCATTTCTCTTTCCAATCCTCCCACTTCCTCCAAACAAAAGGAGTAGCCATGGGCCCCAGCTATGCCTGCCTCTTTGCTGGATATGTGGAATAGCCCATCTTCCGCAGCTACACTGGCACCACCCCTCACCTTTTCCTCCGCTACATCGATGACTGTATCAGCGCTACCTCGTGCTCCCACAAGGAGGTTGAACAGTTCATCCACTTTACTAACACCTTCCATCCTGACCTCAAATTTACCTGAACAGTCTCAGACTCCTCCCTCCCCTTCCTAGACCTCTCCATTTCTTTCTCGGGCGACCGACGCAACACAGACATCTACTATAAACCAACTGACTCCCACATCTACCTAGATTACACCTCCTCCCACCCTGCCTCCTGTAAAAACGCCATCCCATATTCCCAATTCCTTCATCTCCACTGCATCTGCTCCCAGGAGGACCAACTCCAATACTGAACAACCCAGATGGCCTCCTTCTTCAAAGACCGCAATTTCCCCTCAGACGTGGTTGGCGATGCTCTCCACCACATCTCCTCCACTTCCCGTTCCTCCGCCCTTGAACCCCGCCCCTCCAGATACATCGTATCATCCTTCATCATTTCTGCCACCTCCAAACAGACCTCACCACCAAGGATATATTTCCCTCCCCTCCCCCATATCAGCATTCCAGAAAGACCACTCTCTCGTCAGGTCCACACTCCCCACCAACCTAACCTCCACTCCTGGCACCTTCCCCTGCAACCACAAGAAATGCAAAACTTGTGCCCACACCTCCCCCCTCACTTCCCTCCAAGGCCCCAAGGGATCCTTCCATATCCGTCACAAATTCACCTGCACCTTCACACACATCATTTACTGCATCCGCTGCACCCGATGTGGCTTCCTCTACATTGGGGAGACAGGCCGCCTACTTGCAGAACTTTTCAGAGAACACCTCTGGGACACCTGCACCAACCAACCCAACTGCCCCGTGGCTGAACACTTCAACTCCCCCTCCCACTCCGCCAAGGGCATGCAGGTCCTTGGCCTCCTCCATCGCCAGACCATGGCAACACGACGCCTGGAGGAAGAGCCGCCTCATCTTCCACCTAGGGACCCTACAACCACACAGGATGAATGTAGATTTCTCCAGCTTCTTCATTTCCCCTCCTCCCACCTTATCTCAGTCCCAACCCTTGGACTCAGCACCGCCTTCTTGACCTGCAATCTTCTTCCTGACCTCTCTGCCCCCACTCCCTGTCCGGCTTATCACCCTCACCTTAACCTCCACCCACCCAAGGGCATTCCCAACGCCCCTCCCCCAAGTCCCTCCTCCCTACCTTTTATCTTAGCCTGCTTGGCACACCTTCCTCATTCCTGAAGAAGGGCTTATGCCTGAAACGTCAATTCTCCTGCTCCTTGGATGCTGGCTGACCTGCTGCGCTTTTCCAGCAACACATTTTTCAGCTCTCTCCATGTATTTGTCCAAATGCCCTTTAAATGTTGTTAATGTACCTGCCTCAATGTTTGTCCATGAACCAGGTGCACAGGATAAGGGCAAACACAGTTTAGAAAAACGACATTGGATTTGTTTGTGGGCTACGTTAGAAACTGACTCTGGATTAAGAGACTCCAGCGTGCTAGGTGTGAAGTGGGCTGGTGGAGATCCTTTCTTCAAAGCCTAGCATCGTACTGAAATTTATAAATGCACATTAAACAGTGTAAAGTCTCATACCTCATAGTCCCCCCCAACATTGCCCACCCACACTCAAACCAACCCCTGCACTTACCCTGTCCATTGCCAATCAATTATGGCCACCATGGGCAAACCTCAGGACCTATACAGAGATGAAATAAAATAAATAAGTACAGTTCTTACAGTGCATTGCAGACTTCACCATATGGAAAAAAAAGTACACCCATTCATAATAAAAATTACTGTCATCACATGATTTGGCCAAAGTGGACTGGGAGCTGATACTTCTGGGTAAATCTATGTCAGAGCATGGCAAGTATTCAAGAAGAAAATAGGGCGATACAAGACCACAGTAAAAACAAAGGACAGGACCAACAAATCTTGTGAACCCTGGACATCAAGGGATCTACAGGTTTTGATGGAGAAGAAAAGGGAGGCAGATACTGAGGGCTCAAAACAACAGAACCCCTACAGAAGTGCAGAATGTGCAAGGGCAAACTAAACAAAGAAATCAGAAAAACCAAAAGGGGGGCATAGAAGAATAATGGCAGGGAAAATATTGGAAAATCCCAAGTTATTTTACAATTAGAATCAGAATTAGAGAATACTTAGGGAAAGAGTTGGGTCTGTTAAGGGACCATAGTTGTAATTTGTACATGGAGTCAGAGGATATAAATAAGATTCCAAATTAAAGTTTTTTGTTGGTCTTCACTTGTGAGAGGGACGGTGTAGGTATAGAAATAAGGGAGAAAGGCTGTGATACACTTAAGTATGTTAGCGTAGATGGAGAGGAGGATCTGAGTGTTCTTGCAAGCTTAAGAGTTGATAAATCTCCATAACTTGATGAACTGTGTCCCAAGCTGTTGAGTGTTGCTTGAGAGGAATTAGTTGGGGCATTGGCACTAATTTTGAATTCCTCCCAGGCCACAGGAGAGTCATAGTCTTAGAGATATACAGCATGGAAACAGACTCTTCGGTTCAACCAGTCATTGCCGACCAGATATCCCAACCCAATCTAGTCCCACCTGCCAGCACCCGGCCCATATCCCTTCAAACCCTTCCTCTTCATATACCTATCCGAATGCCTCTTAAATGTTGCAATTGTACCAGCCTCCACCACATCCTCTGGCAACTCATTTCATACACGTACCACCCTCTGGATGAAAGCGTTGCCCCTTAGGTCTTTTTTATATCTTTCCCCTCTCACCCTAAACCTATGCCCTCTAGTTCTGGACTCCCCAACCCCAGGGAAAAGACTTTGCCTATTTATCCTATCCATGTCCCTCATAATTTTGTAAACCTCTATAAGGTCACCCCTCAGCCTCCCACGCTCTGGGACAAACAGCCCCAGTTTGTTCAGCCTCTCCCTGTAGCTCAAATCCTCCAAACTTGGCAACATCCTTGTAAATCTTTTCTGACCCCTTTCAAGTTTCACAACATCTTTCCAATAGGAAGGAGACCAGAATTGCATGCAATATTCCAACAATGGCCTAACCAATGTCCTGCACAGCCGCAACATGACCTCCCAACTCCTGTACTCAATACTCTGACCAATAAAGGAAAGAATACCAAATGCCTTCTTCACTATCCTATCTACCTGCGACTCCACTTTCAAGGAGCTATGAACCTGCACTCCAAGGTCTCTTTGTTCAGCAACACTCCTTAGGACTTTACCATTAAGTGTATAAGTCCTGCTAAGATTTGCTTTCCCAAAATGCAGCACCTCATATTTATCTGAATTAACCTCCATCTGTCACTTCTCAGCCCATTAATGAATGGTCAAGATCCTGTTGTAATCTGAGGTACCCCTCTTCGCTGTCCACTACACCTCCAATTTTGGTATCATCTGGAAACTCACTAACTGTACCTCTTATGCTCGCATCCAAATCATTTATGTAAATGACAAAAAGTAGAGGGCCCAGCACCAATCCTTGTGGCACTCCACTAGTCACAGGCCTCCAGTCTGAAAAACAACCCTCCACCACCACCCTTTGTCTTCTACCTTTGAGCCAGTTCTGTATCCAAATGGCTAGTTCTCCCTGTATTCCATGAGATCTAATCTTGCTAATCAGTCTTCCATGGGGAACCTTGTTGAACGCCTTACTGAAGTCCATATAGATCACAGCTACTGCTCTGCCCTCATCAATCTTCTTTGTTACTTCTTCAAAAAGCTCAATTGAGTTTGTGAGACATGATTTCCCACGCACAAAACCATGTTGACTATCCCTAATCAGACCTTGCCTTTCCAATTACATGTACATCCTATCCCTCAGGATTCCCTCCAACAACTTGCCCAACACCGAGGTCAGGCTCACCGGTCTATGGTTCCCTGGCTTGTCTTTACCGCCCTTCTTAAACAGTGACACCACATTTGCCAACCTCCAGTCTTCCGGCACCTCACCTGTGACTATCGATTATACAAATATCTCAGCAAGAGGCCCAGCAATCACTTCTCTAGCTTCCCACAGATTTCTTGGATACACCTGATCAGGTCCTGGGAATTTGTCCACCTTTAACCTTTTCAAGACATCCAGCACTTCCTCCTCTGTAATCTGGACATTTTACAAGATGTCACCATCTATTTCCCTACAGTCTGTATCTTCCATATCCTTTTCCTCAGTAAGTACTGATGCAAAATATTCATTTAGTATCTCCCTTCATAAAATTGATTTTTTACCCAGAGAAAGACCCAAATAAATTAATCACTTGTATTAAATGGGGTACAGATATCGTCGTGTTAGTTAGAAAGAGAAGAACATCATTTACGTAAAGGGTGATCTTATGCCCCCCGATCCTACCTCTAGGGCAGTTATATTGAGGTCCTTCTGGATGGCCTCTGCCAACGGCTCAATCCCTGATGAAAATAGCAACGGTGAGGGGGGCACACTTGTCGGCTGCCTCTGCCAATACTAAAATTGTCAGACCTTATGCCATTAGTGAGAACCGCTGCTTTAGGATCACTATATAACACTGCCACCAACCTGGCAAAGACCCCTCCGAGGCCAAACCATTCTGGGACATAAAAGAGGTGCAGCCACTCCACCTGGTCTAAAGCTTTCTCAGGGAGACTACCAAGCCTGGAATTGACCTTGCTGGCAAACATGAACTATATTTAGCACTCTTTTAATATTATTAGAGGACCTGCAACTCCTCATAAAACCTGCTTGGTCCTCTTTTACAATGAAAGGCAAGACCTTCTCAACACCAGCATTTTCAACAAAATTTTAAAGTCCACATTTAGTAACGATATGGGCCTGAGCGATGGGTAATCCTCTGGGATTTTCCCTCTCTTGAGAATAAGAGAAATATTTGCTTCTCTGAGAGAGGATGGGAGGCAGTCTTGACTGTACGAATAATTGTTCATATCCAACGTTGGCCTGACCAGCATATCTACGAACTCCTTATAAAACTAACTCCGAAACCCATCTCAGCCATGCGCTTTACCACTCTGGAGCTGCCTGCCCGCCTCTTGTATCTCTTGGATAGTCAGAGGGACATTCAAAAGAAACGCCTGCTCTGAGGTTACACCTGGGCTGTCCAAAGCCTTAAAAAAGGATTCCATCTTCACCAAACTGTCCTCACAGCCCTTCGACCAGTACAACCCAGAGTAGAACTTCCTGAATACTGCATTAATCTTTTTGGGATCGCAGGTGATATTCCCAGCACACTCTAATGAATGCTATAGATTGGGGGACATTCTTCTTTCTGACCAAGTATGCCAAATACCTACCCAATTTATCAATTTACTCGAATAGCCTCTGTTTCACAAAGGAAATCTCCCTCTTTGCTGTCTGGATGAGCATAGCATTCAGAGCAGCCTAGAGGGCTGTAATCCACTACAACTTAGTAACGGATGGTCTGTTAAAATATGCTGTCTTGGCTGCCTTCAGTGAGCCTTGAGCACCCGCTGCTGCTCTCTCCCTGCTGCTGCCTCCAATTCACCAAGTAAGAAATAATCAAACCCATTGCATAGGCCTTGGCAGTCTCCCAGAGCACCAACGGATTATTGGCTGTACCCAAATTAATGTCGCAAAAAATTTTAAATTCCCGTGAAAAATACTCAATGAGCTTGCTATCCTTCAGGAGGAAAGGATCCGTGCGCCAGTGCTACGAGCCTGTCCCATCACTACTGGCCTTAACCTCCATGTACACTCTGCTTGATCAGAACTGGCTATGTTCCCAATTCTGCAGGATAGCACCGAATTCAAAAAGACGATGTCAGTCCTACTGTAGCACTTATGCGGGTTAGGAAAAAAGAATAAGTCCCTACCCTCAGGGTGAAGACATCTCCACACATCCACTAACCCTAGCTCCCTGTTCAGGTCCACCAGCTGCCTGGATAGCAGGGATATACCCGCGAGACCCCGCGGCATCCTGTCCATCTCAGGGTCCATAAGTCAATTAAAGTCTCCCCCTATAATTGTATGATGCGCCCCATCAACCTGGAGAGTACGTCCATTAAAACTTTGAGAGGGTGTTGTGGGGGTGGTGGGGGGAGGGTGTACAATATACATTTAAGACCCCATATTCCTCGCTATATACTAAAGCTTTAAAGATTAGAAACCATCCACATTCATCCTGAATTTGATCTAACACCTGAAATGGAAGATTCTCTGAATAATTTTAGCTACTCCTCTACTTTTTGATTTAAAGGATAAGAAAAACACCCGACTGAACCCTCCCTGCTATAACTTTAGGCACTCCTTATTGGTTAGATGTGTTTCTTGCAGCAAGGCTACATCAACCCTTTCCTTTCTAAGGCTTGAAAGTATCTTTTTCGCTTAATTGGTGAATGGCTCCACTTAACGTTCCAGGTGCACCATTTAAACCAATGATTGGCCATAGCCAATCGAAGCAGCCCATGACCCCCGGGAGGAAGAATCCCATTTATAGCATGATCCCCCACCTGAGTGAAAACAGTAAACAGTTTATATAAATTGAAAAAACATCTACAATAAGTACCAAATCAAAACTTCTAACAACTATTTCTAACACCCAAGCCCAGACAAAACAAAGTACAAAACAGTTAGATGCGTCTTACAACAAGAATATTAAAAGTGTGCATTCAACCCATTCCATCCATATTTGACCGTAGGTAGTCCTGGTAAAAAAAACCCCTCCTCTTCCCAACAACCCCCCCCTCCCCCTTCCCATGCTAAAAAAGACAAATGAAAAGTGAATGATAGAAAAACAAAGGATAACGGGGTTGTCGGGGTGGGGGGTGGGTGTGGAGAAAGAAGGGAGAGGAGAGAGCAAGAGAGAGAGAAAAAAAGGGAGACCCCACACATTAAATAGGCAAACAAGACAAAGCGGACAAACTACAGAAAAAAAACAAGGCGAACACAATTGAGTCAAAATTAAACACGGATGTCCATGGCTGAAATGTAATATTGCCGGATATCTTAGAGGACTGAATATTCAAGTCCCTTTTTGCCTCATCAGAGGCCTTCATCTTACGGATCTCGGCCGCAGAAAAGTCTTGGAAGAATTCTTGATCCTTCATATATCAGAGCCTGTGGATCCTTCCCCAGTGCTCTGCAGTTTTCTAGCATCACTTGTTTGTCAATATTGTGCTGGAGTTGCAAGCTCCAAAACCAGGCTCTGCTCCATGGGTAAGTCCCCAGGAGCATTCGCAGAGGCCGATGCCGCAGCCACGGGTTTGCCCGGTACTGCAAGGAAGTGCCCTGCTTGTTGCGATCCTCGTGGTCCTTTTCCCTTAGTCATTTTTGTTTCTTTGAAAAAAAAGCATTGAAACAAATAAATAGTAGTTCTCGGGGTCTAAAGCCAGCTATTTGCACCACAATGGGAGGGTGAATGTACCACTTTGTCTGGGTTTTTTGGGCAGAGCCCAGCAGGGCAGACCTACTGGATCGCCGCCATCTTGGATCTCCCACTTTTTGTTTTTTAACAACACCATGTAAATGTTATTGTTACTTATGCTACTGCCAGCTTTTGTTAAATTATTCATTGAGGATTTCTTTGGTTATAATTTCTCTTTTGCACTTGTCATTTGTCAACTCTTGTTGGATAAAGTAGGTGACCAATCTCCATAAGACCCTTGCTACCATTAAATTTAAGCCTGGCTGAATTTTGTTGTTTAGGGAATTTATGATCTTTAACCTGTATCCTGTCACATGTATTGTGTCTGCAAAAAAATTGCATTTATCTTCAGTGAGTTAGTTTAATAAATGAAATGGAGTTCTCAAATAAAGCTTTACTTTTTAATCATTGGCATTTTTAAATATCTACAGGCAAACTTACAATTCACATTGTGGATGCCAATGACAACAGACCTATGTTTCTTGCCTTGAAAAGAGTATCTGGTAGGTCATCTTATTTTGAAATAACATTACTAAAAGCCAGTCATTAGACTTATCTCAAACTATGCTTTGCTTTATAAGAAAATTGAGATTTTCTTACTGGAAATGTACAGCAGGTCAGGCAACATCCGAGGAACAGGAAAATCGACATTTCAGGCAGAAACCCTTCATCAGGAATCTCCTGCCTGAAACGTCGATTTTCCTGCTCCTTGGATGCTGCCTGACCTGCTGTGCATTTCCAGTATCACTCTAATCTTGACTCTAATCTCCAGCATCTGCAGTCCTCACTTTTGCCTTTATAAGAAAGTTGCTAACCCATTCATTTTAGTGACACTGTAAACATTTTAAGACGTTATCATCAAAACCGGTGCTGTCAATAATGCCCCCCCCCAACTTCACTAGACTGACAGTTTCATTAATTTTGCTGAAGTTACTATTGAAGCAACTGTATCTTCCTTCTTGCTGGGGATGTTAGTAGCTGCAGATTGCTCAAGCTGCTTAAAGGCAGGCTGACTGATTTAAAAGAATGTTAATTTCTGCAGAGATTTGCAGCACTTCCCATAAATCTACTGAAGTCTACAAAAGGTGTTAATTACAACCATATGTTACTGCTGCATGAGTAATAATGACACAAACATAATATACAGGACCTTTTCCTGATTGAATATCTGATATGTTAATTTTGACCTGTCTGCTGTGTCATTTATTTAACGTGTAACAGGTAAAGTTTGGGAGTAATTTTCATTTGGTGAAAAGGTGGTGGTACCTACTATCCACCCTCTCCAAATTTCCTTGTCACTGAAATAAATCAAATGGAAATTGTGCACCATCTGTAACAGGCAGGCAATCTGTTATAGTCAGTTCTTGGTAGTCCCCAGGAGTAAATTACCTTCTTTCTTTGCAGTGTTGCAGGTGCAGAAATGTTCAAATATTTATTATTACATTTCAGTTACTTTTGTTGTTGAGATGTGGACATTACTGGTGAAGGAGTGCTTATTCCCATGCTTTGTTGCCTTGAAGACATTAATACGTAGTAGTTTTCACAAATCTCCAACAGCCTTAATGGTCATATTTCTGCCGTGAACCCAGGTTACACAAAGTGGAACTAATTATCGCTAGGTTTGGTTGGCAGTTTCAGTGTCAGAAGGAGAATGTAGTATTACTGCTCTATTAATGCACAAACTTGTGGTTGGTTCCATTTTGAAAAGGGGCTACCTCCAAGTGTCCATTTTGCCTACCTACTTCAAATGGTGGGTGTCAGAGCAACAGATATGATCTTTCATGTTGCAAAGAATTCATCTCTATTGTTGCCACTTTCAAAGCCATCCCCATTCCAAACTACATTTATGTCCAGCCTGATTTTCAGGCCTTAATCAGTGGGTTGCATTGGGACATCAGTTTGCCACGCAGTAATGGGCCTACCAAGATTGATGACAGTGAAGACCTTAAATGTGTAGCAGTCACTTTGATGCATAAACGGGCAGATGACCTGTGAACTTGCCTGTTGATCACTCACAAATGCCAAAAGTGATGATAATGATGTCTACTGTCACTAAAAATAGGTGGTTTCATTTGAAGTTATACAAAGCTCTGTTTTGAGGCATAATAACTTATTGATTAATCTTGCATTTCAGTTATCGTGCCAGAATTAGCACCAATTTCTGCTGAAGTCGCAACAGTTAAGGTACATCAAAATTAATATAAGTGCAATATTTTTTATCTGTACTGAGTAGTAATAAACATCAATGTCAGTCTTGAACTGGGACTCCACTTGCATTAGAAGCAAATTGCAAGAATTATGCAGATTTATGACTTTCTTAAGTGCTCATAGTGTTCACCTCTTCTTTTCGTTTAATTCCTACTTAAACCAAACCTATATAAACTGTAACCATGCACTAGAATTAACCTATCAAGCCTGCACCAGTGAGTCTTAATTTGTTAAATTGAAAGGCAAAATAGCCACATAGGTTATTTCTGATTTTGTGATCACTCCAATCAGAAGGAACTGTGCCCATTTTTATTGAATTAATATAATGCAGTAGAAAGCTGTTTTCTGTTAAACATAGGAAATAACACCTTATAATGAAGTCTATGCTTGAAAGAAAGCACTTGGCATATGGCCTGTTTCAAAGAGAGTACTTTTCATACTGGAGACCTGATATGTTCCAGATATCAGTTACCTTTGTAGACAGAAAATGTTGGAAATACTGGCACCATGTGTGGAGAGGGAAGCAGTGTTAAAATTTTAGGTCCATTAGCTTTCTTCAGAACTGCTTTAGTTCAGACTTCCAACATCTGCAGTATTTTGCTTTTGTAGATTGATAACTTGAATTGAGTTGAATTTATTGTCACGTGTACCGAGGCACGGTGAAAAGCTTTGTCTTGTGAGCAGTATGAACAAAAAATGCATGAACTGAATGAGGGCAAATATATATTTTTAAAACATGATTTTTCTTTAATTTTACTTAGAGTCATAGATAGAGTCATAGAGATGTACAGCATGGAAACAGACCCTTCGGTCCAACTTGTCCATGCCGACCAGATATCCCAACCCAATCTAGTCCCACCTGCCAGCACCCGGCCCATATCCCACCAAACCCTTCCTATTCATATACCCATCCAAATGCCTCTTAAATGTTGCAATTGTACCAGCCTCTGCCACATCCTCTGGCAGCTCATTCCATACACGTACCACACTCTGCATGAAAAAATTGCCCCTTAGGTCTCTTTTATGTCTTTCCACTCTCACCCCAAATCTATGCCCTCTAGTTCTGGACTCACCGACTCCAGGGAAAAGACTTTGTCTATTTATCCTATCCATGTCCCTCATAATTTTGTAAACCTCTATAAGGTCACCCCTCAGCCTCCGACGCTCCAGGGAAAACAGCCCCAGTCTGTTCAGCCTCTCCCTGTAGCTCAAATCCTCCAACCCTGGCAACATCCTTGTAAATCTTTTCTGAACCCTTTCAAGTTTCACAACATCTTTCTGATAGGAAGGAGACCAGAATTGCACACAATATTCCAACAGTGGCCTTACCAATGTCCTGTACAGCGCAACATGACCTCCTAACTCCTGTACTCAATACTCTGACCAATAAAGGAAAGCATATCAAACTTCTTATTCACTATCCTATCTACCTGTGACACTACTTTCAAGGAGCTATGAACCTGCACTCCAAGGTCTCTTTGCTCAGCAATACTCCCTAGGACATTACAATTAAGTGTATAAGAACTGCTATGATTTGCTTTCCCAAAATGCCGCACCTCACATTTATCTGAATTAAATTCCATCTGCCACTTCTCAGCCTATTGTCCCATCTGGTCCAGATCCTGTTGTAATCTGAGGTAACCTTTTTTGCTGTCCACTACACCTCCAATTTTGGTGTCATCTGGAAACTCACTAACTGTACCTCTTATGCTCGCATCCAAATCATTTATGTAAATGACAAAAAGTAGTAGGGCCCAGCACTGATCCTTGTGGCACTCCACTAGTCACAGGCCTCCAGTCTGAAAAACAACTCTCCATCACCACCCTCTGTCTTCTACCTTTGAGCCAGTTCTGTATCCAAATGGCTAGTTCTCCCTGTATTCCATGAGATCTAACCTTGCTAATCAGTCTCCCATGGGGAACCTTGTCGAACGCCTTACTGAAGTCCATATAGATCACATCTACTGCTCTGCCCTCATCAATCTTCTTTGTTACTTCTTCAAAAAACTCAATCAAGTTTGTGAGACATGATTTCCTACACACAAAGCCATGTTGACTATCCCTAATCAGACCTTGCCTTTCCAAATACATGTACATCCTGTCCCTCAGGATTTCCTCCAACAACTTGCCCACCACTGAGGTCAGGCTCACCATCTATAGTTACCTGGCTTGTCTTTACCGCCCTTCTTAAACAGTGGCGTTACGTTTGCCAACCTCCAGTCTTCCGGCACCTCACCTGTGACTATCGATGATACAAATATCTCAGCAAGAGGCCCAGCAATCACTTCCCTGGCTTCCCAGAGTTCTCAGGTACACCTGATCAGGTTCTGGGAATTTATGCACCTTTAACCGTTTCAAGGCATCCAGCACTTCCTCCTCTGTAATTTGGTCATTTTGCAAGATGTCACCATCTGTTTTCCTACAGTCTATATTTTCCATATCCTTTTCCACAGTAAGTACTGATGCAAAATATTCATTTAGGAACACAAACTCATTTTTAATATGTGATTAAAATACTTTTTAATCATGAGATACATTAAGGCTGTTTGTAAACTGTAACTTATTATTGACATAACAATAATTTGAAAATGACCAGCTCATCAACACAAATATAAAGATGCTTTTGAAGAATTTTCGAACTTGGAATTCAATATCCCTGGCTTTTGTAAAACCAAAATGTCGCAAAACAGCTCAAAACAACACTCTAGATTCTGATAACAATCATGACTACCAAATGCAAACAGATCACTAGACCAAAATAAAGGCAGTCTATACCAGCAGTGTTAAGTAATGAATCGGAAGTTGAAATTTCACAGAACATGATTTGCTTTCCACTGAATTTCACAGAATGATCATTTTGGAGACTGGTTTCTTGGCCCTGTGGAAATGACTTGGTTTGAGAGATTAAAAAAATGTAATATTTTTGAAGTCAAATTTAAAATAAATACCAACAAAGTAAAAAACATGGTGTTAAAGTTGTCACCAGTCCACTTTGCACCACTGACATAAGCTATTTTCACCTGCAAAATACTTTTCATGTTTACAAAGAATATAAATGTTGACTTCTCTTAGTCTTCAAAGTACTCATAATCAGGGAAGGCAAATTGTTTGAAGGGATGCAAATCTCAGAGGCAGTTTTGAGAGGGAGAGAGCTTTTAGAAGTATGCATGGCATTTACATTAATTTCACTCTTCAAACGTTAATGTAATTTCCTTTTGAAGGTACTGTTGAATGTTCAGCAACAATTCTATGATTCGGGGCATCTCATTTGAATGACAACTGACATTTTTCTTCATGTCACTCTATTGCTAATGACCTTAGGTTTGTGCCCTCTGGTCAATGACCCATCAAACTTTGCAAACCGGTTTCTCTTTATTTGTTCAATAAAAACCCTTTATGATTTTAAAACCAGAAACAGAAATTGCTAGAAAAGGTCAGGAGTCTCTATAGAGAGAAAACAGAGTTAATGTTTTGGGTCTAGTGACCCTTTCACAGAACTGATTGTAGCTAGGAAAAGGTTTGTCTATATGCTGAAGATGGGGTGGGGGGAGGTGCAAACAATAAGTGTACATAGAATCCAGAAACAGAGAAAAATGGTTGAGTGGGCAAAGGAAGGGTAAAGGTCAGCCTGAGTGAATCAATAGCTGGTATGGGGACATTAGTGGCTGACAATGGGTTGCTTGTGGTAAGTCTGGTGTGTGGGGTTTGGGTACAGACATGGGAGAAAGTGCTGAAGCCTTAAAATAGTTGAACTTGATAATGAGTCCTGAAGGTTGCAGGGTTCCGAATTGGAAAGTGAAACTATTTTTTTTACATGCATTGTGCTTAGTAGGAGCAGTGCAGCAAACCTGAGACAGAGATGTTGGTCAGTGAACACAGTGGTGTCTTGAAATGGCTCTTTAGGATTTTAATCGCCTACAGTAAACCTTTTCTGAGCCTTCTCTGAGCCTTCCTTGAACTAAAAGAGAACAGCCCTACTTTCTCCAACCTATTCACATAACTAATTGTGGGAACCATTGTAGCAAATAATATATGAAGTCTAGCACTTTTCCTGTTGATTTTTAATCATTGCAGCAGGAAGGTATTCCTTGGTTGCTTGAATTCTTATCAAGTGTCCTACAAGTAACTGGTATGGAGATTTGAAGCTGGATTCCAGCAGTGTACCATATAAACGCTATGCCTTATTACTCTGGCTACTGAAGTCACTATTAAAAGTAAATGTATGTAAACAACAATTGATAAATAAGATTAATTAATGCAAAGCCTTTCTTTACAGGCAAGCGACAATGACACTGGAAAAAATGCAGCAATTGAGTTTTTTGTTGTCAAAGTTTTATTCATCTTTTTGGATGGACAATCAAACAATTTATCGCCAGATATATTTGAAGCTTCAAGATCTATCCTTATTGATGGTGAATACACAGCAACTATCAAGTAATGTCAATTTATGTATTATTGCAAATCATGAGTGATCTAAAGACAACAATGCAGATTACAAAACCTCAGCAGTACATCTGAAATGACAGTAAAGGAAATTGTTGGTGGCACAGTTAGGTCATTCTTCTATGACTAAAAACAACACATACTTTTCTACACTTGTTTGTGCTGTCCCTGAACTAACACAACCAGCAGCCAGGAAGGGAAGTTGTGAGGTGTCTTATTGGACTTCTGTCTGGTTTCTACTCTAATATGTTTCTGCTGGTTGGCAACAGCTGTAATGATAATGGTAATTTCAGGTAGGTAAATACTTTCTATCAGTCCTTATTCGAGTGAGTGCTCACAGTTGGGGACAAACACAACTTGTAAATTCAGTATTGTAAGGTGATGGCAAGAGTCCTTGGTATTGGAATGGTCAAGCTTATAAGAGTAGCCATGATGTGGAGATGCTGCTGTTAGACTGGGATGGACAAAGTCAGACATCACACGACACCAGTTATAGTCCAACAGGTTTATTTGAAATCACAAGTTTTTCAGAGCGCAGCCCCTTCATCAGGTAAAGTGAGAAAGAAGAGCACACAGAAACAGAATTTAGGGGTAGAGAGATCAAAGGCAAAGAGGTCAAAAATCTTACAAGTAGTGTGAGTGGAGTGTTCAATAATAAGTCTCTGCAGGTAACCAAGAGTGGTTGATGGTGCGAGTGAAGTGTCAACAACTGAGGGATGACCTATAATTCAATTAAGTGAGGCAGAGGGATTATAAAAAGTTAAAAATAAAGTGGTGCTGGAGACAAACTAAATGACTTGGATAACATGATAGATTTAAGAGTCACATACCAAGGATCTAACCAAAGTAATACATAATCCAAAACATACAAACCAATTAAGGTAGAAAGATCATAACAAGTTATTAAGGTGAGGCTGTCAAAACAGAACAGTAAGGAAGATTTCTCGGATACAGAACAGTGTGGTGGGGTCACATCTAGTGCGACATGACCCCAAGGTCACGGTTGAGGTGGTATTCTTGAGTATGCAATTTAGCTATCAGTTTCTGCTCGGCGATTCTGCATTTTGTGTATCTTGAAGTCCGCCTTGGAAGACGCTTACCCAAAGACAGGAAGCTGATTGTTTAACTGGAAAGGAACATTCCTGCCTAGCAATTGTTGTACAGTGTCTGTTGTCTTAGCGCCTGTGTGGTTTTGCCAATATACCTTGCATCAGGGTATCTTTGCTTGTAGCAAATGAAGTAGACAACATTGTCTGAGTCACATGATTACCTGCCATGTACATGGTAGGTGGTGTTCCCACGTGTGATGGTAGTATCCATGTCGATGATCTGACATGTCCTGCAGAGATTGCTGTGGTTGGGTTGTGTGATGTTGTGGTCAATGTTCACCTGAATGCTAGGTAGTTTGCTGTGAACAATGGTCTATTTAAGGTTTTGCAGTTGCTTGAAGGCTAGAAGTGGGAGGGGAAGGGATGATCTTGGCAAGATGCTTGCTGTCATCAAAGACATGTTGAAGGCTGTGAAGAATATGGCATAGTCTCTCCGCTCCAAGCAAGTACTGGACAATGAAGAGTATGCTATTGGTCTTATCCTCTATCGGTCTTCTGAGGAGGCCTTTGCGGTTTTTTGCTGTGGCACGTTGGAACTGGCGATTGATAAGTTGAGCATTATATGCCATTCATCTGAGGGCGTCCGGTGTCCGTCACTTTCTTCCTCATTTGAGCAGATGCTGTGTATGTGCAGAGCTTGTCCTTAATGGATGGTTTCTTTAATATGTTTAAGTGGAAGCTAGAGAAGGACAGCTTCATTAGGATATTCGTGGGCTTGCGTTAGAGAGAGTTACTGAGGTGTCTGTCTTTGATGGAGATGCATGTGTCTAAGAGTGAAACTGATTCTGAAGAGTAGTCAACGGAAATTCTGATGGTGGGATGAAAGATATTGCTGTGTAGTCAATTCAGTGACTCCTCGCCATGAGCCCAAAGGAAGAAAATGTTGTTAATATGTACGCATATAAATTGTTGATAAATTGTTATGATCTCTCTACCTTAATTCATTTGTATAGCTTAGGATTATTTATTACTTTGGTTAGACCCTCAGCATGCGACTCTTAAACCTATCATATTATTCTAGTCATTTAGTTCATCTCCAGCACCATCTTATTTTTAAAAATTATCTCTTTGCCTTATTTAATCGGATTATAGGTCGTCCCTTTGCTTGTTATCCAGCTGTTGACACTTTACTCACACCATCCATCATCCTTGGTCACCTGCAGAGACTTATTATTCGATTCTCCACCTCCACCAGTTGAATGATTTTTAAAAAAAATCTCTATGCCCTTGATCTCTCTCTGCCTATAAATTCTGTGTCTCTGTGCTCTTCTCTCTCATTTCAACTGATGAAGGAACTGTGCTCCGAAAGCTTGTGATTTCAAATAAACCTGTTGGACTATAACCTGGTGTTGTGTGACTTCTGACTTATTAGGATAGTCATCTTTAAGGTTGAAATTTGTCAGAGTGGTAGTTGCCTTGAAGACAGGTTGGAAAATGATGGGTATCATTGACTCTGCCTGGCCATATTTATCAATGGCCAATCAGCTGTTATGTCAAATGTTTTGTGAAAACACTCTATTCGTGATCTGTCTGTCATTCTTATCATTATGCCACATGAGATAAGGCTTGCCAGGACAGACAAATGTAAGTGTTACCCAATTGGCTGAACCTAAGATGCCAGCATACATTTTCCAGATCCAAGTTTATATCTAATAGTCACTGCAAGAAACTTCCTTCTCAGAATGTAAGTCAACAGAAAACTCAGCGCAAAGTTGTACTCTCTAATGTGATGGTATCTGTCGCTATCATGCAGAATAGACTTGAGTCAGAATAGGCTTGAGTTTCTTGTAGGAATTCTGTAGCACTGAAAGATGAGAAAAACAGTGTAAGGTTGCATAGAGTAACACCATTCTTGCAAACACCTTATTTCACCTTCAGCAACCATCAAACATTGTTCTGCAAAATCTGTTGTCTGCAGCTTAGATTTCCTCTCTCTTAATTTTGCTTGCCTTTTCTTAGTCCAGTAAACTGCTTTGTCAAAATCCTGGTGATGGCTGGGGATGCCTTTGAGATTCTCTAAAGATTTACAGAATATTTGTTAGGTTATTGCGATATCATTTGTTATTGTGTTCGCATCACTTTGAAATTCACTAAAGCATAATTCTCACTATTGTTGTGCCCCTGTCCTTGGGATCTACACTTGATGCTTTGAAATATGTTTCTGAAAGGATTAAGGAAGCACTTTTTTCTGGAAGTGTCTGAGTAACATCATACATTGTGATGACATCACAGATCACATAAAAAGGCAGCATTCAAAGGACTTGAAGGGAGACCAACATATTACTATAGAGTGCCTATGTTTGCAAGTATATAATAAACTAGTTTCTGTTAATTATGTAGTCACAACTAGTACACCCAAAGTGCAAATAACCTCCATCCCAATCCTTTGAGATGAAAGCAGCCCTTTTGGAGAGTTAAGCTACTGTTTTGGTGAGGTAGAGAGAAATATTTAGGAAAGGTAAGGGGCCATTTGGAAGTGGTCAGGTGTCCTTAGAAATTGTTAAAGATATATATGAATGTGCAATAAGCAATGAATAAATCCATTGGAACAGTCAAGCTAATTGAAATTACCAAGGGAGTTTTCAAGGCCATTCTCAAGCGAGTTATCAACAAAGTTATCAAGGGAACTGCCAAGCTTTAAGGTTTTTAATTGTCCTTCCAGTTAAACTTTTGAAAAACTTCCAGCAATGTCAATAAAAAAAGCTTGCTATTGAACTGTCTCAAACCTGAAAGTTGTTATTAAGTGTTTTGATCTGCATGACTTGATTCCACAATCTGCCATTATCAGAGTAGGATAGCTGCCAGTTCACAGCTTGACTGAGAATTCCAAGTGCTTGCAAAGTCTTTGACGTGGGCCTATGAATGCCAATACTTATTTTTATAAGAGATTAGATAGTGAAATGTAGTGATATTTTAAAATAAATCAGTGATTCTTTTACAAATAGTGAATTCATCAATGGACACTTCAAACTTTATCTTATTTGACCTCATCATACGTGTCCTGAGGTCGACTTATGGTGCAAATTGGCTCAATGATATGGAGCTGGTTAAAGCACAGCAGGTTAGGCAGCATCCAAGGAACAGGAAATTCGACGTTTCAGGCCAGAGCCCTTCATCAGGAAGGGCTCTGGCCCGAAACATTGAATTTCCTGTTCCTTGGATGCTGCCTAACCTGCTGTGCTTTAACCAGCAACACATTTTCAGCTCTGATCTCCAGCATCTGCAGACCTCACTTTTTACTCAATGATATGGAGGCCATAAAGGAAAAAAGCTGGAGTGTAATGGAAATGGGTTGGCTTGGAAGGTTGGAGCGGCCATAAAAGATGGATGGGGTGGAGGGGTGCTTGTGTAAAGTGCATAGATTGGCATGCATGGGGCATGTGGAGAGTGGTTGGGGGAGAACAGGGTGTGGGCTGGAGAGCCAGTTTTTGTTTGACTGTGTCTTTATGTATCTCAGCCAAGGCTAGCCATGTCACAGATTGCCTTTTCACCCAGTAGCCCCTATGGCTGCCTTCCAACTCTTTCTAGGCCAATGCCTGTAACTCCTGTTAATACTCACTCCTGAATGAAAATCCAATTGGCCAGGATCACTTTCTCCCTAAGTCAGTTTGCAGAGCCAGGAGTGATCCTAACTTTGCGCTCCTGACTTGACAGGATTAAATTTCTCTTTTCTTGTTGTTACCCCACCCTTCCATATTCTTGCAGCAGACATTGAATGTGATGCTACCAGGAAATAATCAAATTAAAGTGAAGTATGCAGAAATTCTGGTTTGGTATTGCTTTCAGGAATCTGTCTACAGTCACATCTCTAAAATAACTTCAATTTTTATTTTAGTTTATCAATCAGTTTTTTGAATGTCATTTATTCACTGATGTTTGAATTGTTGACATCCTCTGAATGCACAGCAATGCATAAAATTATGACAGTATCTCATTAAAGAATGATTTTAACATACCTGACCTGATGATATTAAAATAGTGCTTTGATTCATAGGATTAAATCATCACTAGACAAAACATTGAGAGGACAATACAAGGTAACTGTAGAAGCAAGAGATGGAGGCAATCCCACTTTATATGCAAGCAGTGATCTAGATGTAAGTACTATTAAGATTATTCAGTTGTTATAGAATCTCTTTCAACTTTTAATACCTACTCTCATTGTTGAACAAACATAGCATGAACGTCAACTTGGTCCAAACAAAAATAATAAAAATAAAATGGTCTTCCGCTGTCATCCTCCATTCAGGCAACCTGCAATTCCTAAAATATGGATCCCATTTAAATGACTCATTGATATGTATCATTTCATTAATCACCCTGACCTCCTATATTACATGTCAAAATTACAACCAGTATAATAAAGATACTTCAAAATTGCAAGGCAACAAGAGGCCTTTTTGACTGCTATGTTTGTTCATTTTGGCTGATCTATAGATCAAAACCTTTTGCACTTTAGATCATTTGAGAGCCATAGCATTAATTCTGTGATTGTATTTCTTCATTTTTGGATCTGCCAGTTATTGAAAGGGAACCATTTCAAACTCAGCCATTTGACTCTTTAATGCTCCACTTAAGTGAGTGAAGGGTACACTGCCTGTAGTCCTGCTCTCTCAGTAGACAGATGACTGGTAGTGAGTTAAACTTGTGTTGCCTCAGGTGCAGGCAGGATTGAGGAGGCAGGGCATTCATGGTGACCTGAGCTGGTAAAGAAGTTGATCCTGTAGTGTTGGCATCATTTTGCATTGCATGCCACCCAACTGAGCAAAGGAGTCATTGATGCTTTGCTACATGAATTACCAGTTCATGTAATTCCATACAGTCCATGTGAATAAATCTGAAAGGAGAAAGTGAGGACTGCAGATGCTTGAGATCAGAGTCAAGAGTGTGGTGGTGGAAAAGCACAGCAGGTCAGGCAGTGCTCGAGAAGCAGGAGAATTGATGTTTCGGGCATAAGCCCTTCATCAGGAATGAGGCCTGTGGGCCGGGGGATTGAGAGATAAATGGGACAGGGGTGGGGCTGGCCGGAAGGTACCTCGGAATGTGATACATGGATGAAGGTGAGGGTGAAAGTGATAGGTTGGAGAGGATAGGCGGGAAGGAAGATAGACAGGTCAAGATGACAATGCCCAGTTGGAGACTCAGGACTGGGATAAGGTGGAATGAAGGGAAATGAGGAAACTGGTGAAATCCACATTGATTCTGTGTGGTTGCGGGGTCTGAAGGCAAAGAATGAGGTGTCCTTCTTTCAGTTGTTGGGTGGTTAGGGAGTGGCAATGGAGGAGGCGCAGGATCTGCAAGTCCTTGGTGGAATGGGAGGGGGTAGTTGAAGTGTCCAGCCAAGGGCGGTAGGGTTGGTTGGTGCAGGTATCCCAGAAATGTTCTCTGAAATGATCTGCAAGTTGGTGTCCTGTCTTCATGATGTAGAGGAGACCACATCAGGTGCAATGGATACAGTAGATGACATGTGAGAAGATACAGGTAAAGTTCTGTCGAAAGTGGAGGGATCCTTTGGGGCCTTGGATGGAGGTGAGGGGTGAGGTGTGGGTGCAGGTTTTGCATTTCTTACAGTGGGAGGGGAAAGTGCGGGTGGGCTTGTTTGAGGAGGGGGGCGTGGATCTGACAAGGGAGTCGTGGAGGGAATGGTCTCTTCGAAATGCAAATAGGATGGGGAGGGACATATAACCCTGGTGGTGGTCTGTTTTCAGGTGGCAGAATTGATGGAGGATGATGCAATGCATCCAGAGGTTGTGGGGGTGGAAGGTAAGGACAAGGCAATTCTGTCCTTGTTGCAATATGAGGGGTGGGGGTTCAAGGGCGGTGGTCCTTGGTACGATTGGAGGGGTGGTGCTCAAGGTCGGTAGTTCTTGCCGCAATAGGAGGGGTGGGGTCAAGTGCAAAGGTCCTTGTTGCAATTAGAGGGATGCGGCTCAAGGGCAGAGGTCCTTGCTACGATCGGAGGGGTGGTGTTCAAGGGTGGAGGTCCTTGCTGCAATAGGAGGGGTGGGGTTCAAGTGCACAGGTCCTTGTTGTGATTGGAGGGGTGGGAAGCAAGGGTGTAGGTCCTTGCTACATTTGGAGAAGTGGGGTTTAAGGGCGGAAGTCCTTGTTGTGATTGGAACGGTGGGGTTCAAGGGTGGAAGTCCCTGTCTGCTCCCAGGAGGACCAATTCCACCATAGAACATCCCAGATGGCCTCTTTTTTCAAAGACTGCAATAGCCCCTCCCAGATGTCGATGCTGCCTCCAGTGCATCTTCTCCACTTCACAGATGTCTGCCCTTGAACCCCAACCCTCCAATTGCAGCAAGGACAGAACCCCTCCGGTCCTCACCTTACACCCCATCAACTAACGGATACATCGCATCATGCTCCAACAATTCAGCCACCTGCAAACAGACCTCACCACCAGGATTATATCCCCCTCCCCGAACAAACAGGAATTTGTCAGGCTTTCAACAGTGACCTGCATGGAGTTGCTTGATTATCACTTACAGCTTGGTGATAATAAGATAATGTGGCACTAATATATATATTATATGTCTTTCATTCGTATATATATATATATATATATATACACACACACAAAACCATGATAGTGAGGTTGGTGATGATAGTCAATCTGCTTTGTGATATCAGAAGATGGCATAAAGGTAAGATGAGAATGGAGCACAATGAAAATTTGAATAAAATAATCAAACTTATTAGATTTATTTTGCATATTGCAAACACTTTTTTTTTACAGTTAATTACAGTGGATGAAAGTTACAAGACACAGTTAGAGTTTAGTTCAACACCTGAAACACTTCAGAACAATATGAATGAAATAATTGCGTAAGTTACCAGCCATTCATCACAATAAATATTTGCTACACTGTAATTTATTTCCTACAAATCTTTAAATATGAAATTAATTCTGTTTATAGGTTGCTTCGGGATGCCACAAATTCAAATCCATATGTGGCAAGTGTAACTGCTGTCAACAATAATAAAATACAACCATTAGCCAGGTATGGCATAAATATTCCAATGCTATTTCAGTGAAAGGTGCATTATGTATCTAAATGGTAGCATTGCTAGCAACACATTGATTATTATTGTAGATTGGATCTCAGTAAAAATGTTTATACATTTTGCTTTAAGATTTTTAGCAGATGCTTGACAATCAGACATAAAGCATATTTATGAAAATTTCTACTGGGCTGAGATTTCAGATAATGCAGTGTAACTAGAACTATATTCATTTTTTTTAAATGTTACAAAAAATTAAGCTATTTTTGCAATTAAATAATGTGATAAAATAGTTTTGAACTTGTTTTATTATATTAATATTTTGAACAACTTTGATTATTAAATAACTGGAAGAAATAATTTTCTTACAGACAGGTAGCTAAATCTGTAATGGAGCTGTATTTTGTATATAACAATGGAACAGCTATTCCTCCCGAGGACATCAATAGGTATGTCTTTTTTAAAAATATTCTTTTGGTGTAGTTAAAGTTTGTCGAATATTCTGTATAAAGGGGAAGAGACAGAGATTGGCTAGTCATCCAGACATTCTGACTCGGGGCTTGTTGGCAAACTATGCTGTTTCCCTGTTGGAGTCGGATTGTGCTAAGAGGGAAGATGGCATTGAAGGAAGTAAGAGGAACAAAGAGCAGTGCAAAAGGAAAAGGAAAGTAGAATTGAATAAAATTAGGGGATTAGAGATAGAGTAAAAGGAATGCTTAAAAATGGAAATGAATATTTCTTGTTTTCTCTTATTTAGATTACGAATCGACCAAATGCAACTTTAAATGTGTTCAAACAAAAGCAAAATGCATTCTGTTTAATGTAAATAGTCAATATATTTCTTCAAGAAGCATAAGTGTGCAATCTGCCTAGAAGTTTGGAATCATATTTTTTCCTTCAAGGTTATGCTTAGCTCTTCAAACTTTAACTTAACAAATGTGAACCCTTCACCAGCATGTGTAGTCACATGGTTCATAGCATGAGGTACTGTTCTGCACATCAATAAGATGATTATCCTTCTCTCTTTATGTTGTTATGGCCTGCAATGTTTTCCCATTAACTCTAAATGACTTCTGTTGGACTCTGGTAGGTTGCTGCAAATCCTTTTATCTTTATTATTGTAGATAATACTGTTCTTTGTAAGTACATCTCTTACAGGTACAAAGTATTACATCCTTTTTTTCCCTAGATCCCTGAACATGACTGCTGATGCCACTGTCATGTCATGTTATATATCACCAGCTTATTATCATATCCTTTCTCATTGTAATACACCATTGTTTCATTGTCCCAGCAAAATTTAAAGGAGTATTTGTTCCAACATTCCAACCTAATATTTTTCACATGAAATATGCCTGCAATCAATGATATTTTCAATAAACTGTCGGTAGCTGCTTCAGTTTTTAATGCTAATTTGCTTTGACTAGTTTTCTAGTTGGCATGGTTGAAACAAAATTGCTTTGTGAACTGATGATCTAAAACAGCTTATGTAAATTAATTAAACAAAATTGCCAGGCGCGAAGATCCTCTCCATTAAACATTTTGTACATTTTACATTTTAGTGAAGTGTTAGTGTATTAATGAAATTGCCTCCATTATTAATATTGAAATATTTATAGAATAATGAATACAGCTGCAAGCAACTCACCTTGACTCATCAAAGCCTGTTCAACATCTACAAGGCAAAAGTCAGGAATCTGTTGGAATACTTCCCACTTAACAGTTTGGGTGCAGCCCCCACAACACTCAAAAGCTTGATACCATCCAGAACAAAGTAGCCTGCTTGACTGGCATTACATCCACAAACATCCACTCCCTCCACCACTGATGCTCACTAGCAGCAGTGTGTACTATCTACAAAATGCACTGCAGAAATTCATCAAAGGTCCTCACATAGCACCTTTCAAACCCACAATCTCTTCCATCTAGAAGGAAAAGGGCATCAGATATATGGGCACACCACCACCTTTAACTTCCCTAAAGTCACTCACCATCATGACTTGGAAATATATCACCATTCCTTCCCTGTCGCTGGGTCAAAATCTTGGAATTCCCTCCCTAATGACATTGTGGATCAACTCACAGCAGATGAACTACAGTGGAACACAAAGGCAGCTCACCACCACCTTCTCAAGAACAACTGGCGAGGCAATAAATGCTTGCCAGCCAGTGATGCCCAGATCCCACAAAATGAATAAATAAAACAAATTAGTTATAGGAATAACATACAAAGAATGACTTAACAAAAATCTATACTGCGTGTCACTTCATCCTCTGTGCAAGAAAGTACAATTGATGGTTTAGTTTCTATGTTTAATGCAATTGGCAGAACTGTGTCCAAAATTAGGTTAGTATTGAGAAGGATTTTCATTTCTTGAGTTTCTGCTATGGTCAAGTTAGGAGAGGTGAGCTGATTGATTGCCCCAATCCTTCATTGGTCACAAAAGAAAAGCTTGAGTTTAAAAAGAGAAGTGATGTTGCCAATTTTAGAAATATGCATAATGCACTTATAATCAGATCATTTGTTGCTCAATATCAAACACATCAGCTATATTCCGTTAGCAACAGTTAAAGAACTAATTATTGCAAACAAAGTGTACCCAAATGAAGATTTAAAGATTATGAACAAAATGCTTAAATTGTACAAATATATGCAAGTAGAATTTTTTTGCAAAGTCACACAGACACATGAATACATGCATTCATACACACAAGTTTATCTTAAAACCACATTGGCAAAATAGTATTTAAATTTGGGGCGAAGAATCATCTCCAGATTGCCTAAATGTTGTGGTGTCACCAAAGTAATTTTGCTCACAAGCTGTTGGCAGTGGGGTGTGCCTTCAAAGGATCAGGGGTGGCTGACTGAAGTTTGGAGGTAATGGTGATAGATTCTGGATTCTCATTTAAGATTTCTCAGGTTGCAACAATTCCTTTACACACCCTCTGCTTGTGTTAAAGAGGTATTCCAAAGGGTTTTCAACTTACAAACTTTGACGGTTTCAGAGAAAGAGACAGAGAGGTCAAATACCATTGTCACAGACAAACTATCCCTTGGGCTATTTGTGTTTAATCTAAAAGCTTTATTGCAACTTTAAACTGAGTCATGTGAGTTCTTCTGAAAGCATTGTAGACTCTGTGGCTACAGGCAAGAACTTGTGTTCCTTTTAGATCCACTACTTATTTCTTGCTTCAGCCTATTTCCTTTGCTTTGAAAAGTGTTGCTTCCAAAAAGTCCAAGATATATCTATATGTTCAGTCACTGACATTCTTCAGATTTACATCTTTATGAAACCATTTAAAGTAATTTTCCTTTCCCTGTATGCAAAATTTGTCAGGGGCTGGCTATTCTCTATTGGCTCTTTTTGTGGTGGGGTTATTACGATAAAATGTATGCCCAACCCACTTCCTTCCCACCCACCTTTGAGCACACTAATATGGAGGCTGGGCACCAAAGTTGACACACAAACATATGTAAAGAAGTAAATCTCATAAAAATTCTGTCTCCTTTGCAAAAGCTTCCAGTTCTTCACATTTAAATATCTAGTCTTGAAATGCCATGAAAGCTTCACCAGCTCAGACTGCCTCAATAGCTGCTCATATCTTCAGAGTCCACCACCAAGAGTGGATTGGCAGCTGAACTGACAGAACTGGTCAAGGACTTAAGATCATTGCTGTACAATTGACTCTGCAAAAGCTGGTGAAGGAACCCAACTAGTGGTAAAAAAAAATTGAGATCAGAGTGGTGCTGGAAAAGTACAGCAGGTCAGGCAGCATCTGAGGAGCAGGAAAATCGATGTTTCAGGCAAAAGCGTTCCTGATGAGAGGCTTTTGCCCGAAACGTCGATTTTCCTGCTCCTCGGATGCTGCCTGACCTGCTGTGCTTTTCCAGCACCACTCTGATCTAAACTCTGGTTTCCAGCATCTGCAGTCCTCACTTTTGCCTAGTAAAAAAGAATTGAACCCATCTGCACCAATCTATCTGCCATGGATATACCTTTTTAAGGGCAGAATCAGTAGAAGTGATCACTGCACAGTCCTTAGGGAGTTGAAGTCTCGTTTTTACATTGAGGATTCCATCTATTTTGTTGTGTGGCATGAATGAGATAGATTTTGAACACAGCTAGCAATTGAAGACTGGCCATCCATGAGGGGCTGTGGACCATCAGGAGCAGCAGAATTGTATTGCAACTCATTTCTACAAATGCTTGGCCCTCAATATCCTTCACTCAGCCATTAACATCAGGCCAGGGGATCAACCTGGTTCAGGAGACCATGCCAGGAGCAGCACCAGGCATACCTGAAAATGAGCTGACAACCAAAGCAGGACTGAAACAGCAGAAGTAATAAGTGATAAACCAGACAAAACAATTCCATACCTAATGGATCAGATCTAAATTCCTGCAGTCAAGGAGTAAACTTTGAATGTCATTTCCTGGTTTGCAGTGTTAGAAATGCAGCACAGCTGAGGTTTAAATATTGGACCTATGGTGTCAATGCAGAAGGTCACAGCAGCAGCAAATGGTTTGACTGCAGGAAGGGTGCTATTGAGCTCAGGTGCATAATTAATGAGGTTAGCAGCAAAAAGTAGCTTGAGAAAAACTGCCATGACCTACAGATGGAAATCGTCCATGAAATTCACCAAAAATAACATTTAGCCAAACAATGGGAAGAATCAGCCCTTTAAATGTTTTTCTGCACAGATGCTACCTGATTTGTTTTGCTTTTCCAGCATGTTTTGTTCTTAATTTTGGATTTCCAGTAACCACAGCATATTATTTTTGTGCCATTTTATATCCTCCTGTTGATTTCCACATTTTGCTCACCTTGCCATAATTTGTTCAATTTCAGCATAATTCAGTTTGACCCTGAGGCTGCTAATAAGCTGATCGACCTTGGTCTTTTGAATATTGTAAGTACTGACATCTAGTGAGGGTGGCTAGAAATTTCCTCTAGCAGATAATGTGAAGCTTTTGGTTTCAATTCAAACTCCATTCCTTAGCTACTGACTCCATCCCTGGCTATATTTTTAGACTAAATCAATCTGTTTGTGATGATGAGCTTTTGATCACATATTCACACTTCTACTGTGATTGCCTGTTTCCATCAAACCAGCATCACTTGACTTTCTGCATTCCGAGCTCATCTGCTGCTAAAACTCTCATCCATGTCTTTGCTGCCACCTGACTTGCCTACTCCAACATACTCCTATCTGGTCACTCACATTCAACCCCCTGTAAACATGAGGTTAACCAAAACTCTGCTTCACATGTCTTGCTTCACACTAAGTCCCTTTCAACTTCTATGTTGTCTGAAATACATTGGTTGCCAGTCAAGCAAAATCTTGATATTAAAACTCTTATTCTTATTTTCAAACCCCTCGATTATCTGTCTCCTCCCTATCTCTGCAATCCCCTCCACTTTCACAAACCTTTGAGATATCTGTGTTCCTCCATTTGTCATCTCTTGACCATCCTTAACTTTAATTGCTTCATATCAGTGGCCATACCTTTGGTTACATAATCTCTGAAGTATGGAATTCCACCCCTAGATCACCCGCCTTTCTACTTTAAAGCCATGATATATAGGAGCAGAATTAGTCCATTTGCTCCATCAAGTCTGCTCTACCACTTGATTATAGTAGACATGTTTCTCAAGTCCATTCTCCTGCCTTCTCCCCGTAACTTTTGATCTCTTAATAATTAAGAACACATCTATTTCTGTCTTAATTGCACTCAATCACTTGGTCTCCACAGCCTTCTGTGGCAATCTGTTCCACAGATTCATCAGCTTCTTGCTGAAGAAATTCCTCTCCATCTCAGTTCTAAAGGGTGACCCCTTCACTCTAAGATTGTGCCCTCGGGTGTGAGTCTCTCCTGCTAGTGGAAACATCTTCTATACATCTATTCTATCCAAGCTTCTCATTATTCTGTAACTTTCAATGAGATCCCCCTCATCCTTATAAATTCCATCAAGTTCAAACTCAGAGTCCCCAAATGCTCCTCAAGCACTTCATCCCTAGGATGAAGCTCCTTGTGAACCTCCTCTGGAAATCCTTCAATGCTAGCACATCCTTTCTTAGATTCAAGGCCCAAAACTGCTCACAATATTCCAAATGTGGTCCGATCACAGCCTGATACAGCTTCAACAGTACATCCTGCTCTTGTAATCTAGACCTCTTAAAATGAAAGCTAACATTGCATTTGCTTTCCCAACTGCCAAATGAACCTGCATGTTAACCTAAAGAGCATCCTGAACTAGGACTCCTAAGTCTCTTTGTGCTTCAGATTTCTGAAGTCTTCCTCCATTTAGAAAATAGTCTTTCCCTCTGATCTTCATCCAAATTGCACAACCTCAGAATTTTCTACATTGCCATTTCTTTTTGCATGATCTCCCTCACAAACTACAGGGTGAATTCTACCCTAGGTTCCTTTCACCTTAAGCTTCCTAATCAATCTACCTCATCATACATTACCAAACACCGATTTGCTTGTTCCGTAGTGGACTCTACCGCAAGCTGCTCCAAAAAAATCTCATAGACATTCCACCAATTCCTTTTCTTGGTTTCCCAGTCCACCTACATATTGATGACTGCATGATTATTGTAATACTATCTTTCTTACATGTCTTTTATATTTCCTGATTTATTTTCTGCTCCACATCCTGATTACTGCTCGTATACATACCTCCCATCAGAGTTGATTATTCTTTGCGGTTTCTCAACTCTACCCACCCAGACTCTACATCTTCTGACTCTTTATTGCTTGTTATTGGTTCAATTTCATTTATTACTAACAAGGCAACTCTGCTCTTCTGCCATCTACCTGTTCTTTTAATAGGACTTGTATCCTTGAATATTTGGTTTCCAGCCCTAATTTCCTTGCAGCCACATCTGTGATGTCCACAACACTGTACCCACTTGTTTTAATTTGCACTACAACCTCACTTAACTTGTTTTGTATGCTGTCCATACTTAAATACAGTACCCTCAGTCCTCATTGACCACTCCCTTTCTCAGTTGTTCCTGTAACTGCTGTGCTTGAAGTTAGATTCCACACGATTCCATACTCTCTGTCCCTTTACTTATTCTGGAAACATTCATAGCCTCTCCTGAGCCCTCCCTATTTTAACAATATTAAAGTCCTTGTGGCCTTGATTTACCACGAATTACACCATCAATTCGTCTACTGTATTCCAAATGCTTTGTACATTAAAAGCCTTTAAATTTGTTCTATTATTGAGTTTCTCTACACTTTTATGGTTTCTTGATACAATGTGACATTCACACACACTCACCCTTCCTTTCATTTTCTGTTAACAATCAACCCCATGACTAAACAGCTTTTCCTTTACCTTTGCTTTTATACTTTTTCATTCAACTGAATCCACTCCTCACTATTTAGTTTAAAGCCCTAGTTATACGATTTGCTAGAACTCTTATCCCAGCATGATTCAGTTGGAGTCCGTTCCATCAGAACAGCTCCCTCCTTCCCCAGTACTGGCGCCTATGTCCCATGAATTCAAACCTGTTTCTCCTTAATCTTGGAGTCACACGTCATTAATTATGTTGACTGAGGTTGTAATCTGGAGATTATTACTGTTTTGTTCAGTTTTTTAATTTCAACTTTAGCTGCTCATTTTCCCTCAGCAGAAGCTTTTCCCTCTTTATACCAATATCATTGGTAGCTACATGGACCATGACAACTGGATCTTTCCCTTCCCACTCCAAGTTCTTTTGCAGGCCAGTTGAAGTATCCTGAACCTGAGCACTCTAATGATATTATCCCTGAGTACAAGTATGTTGCTTTTTTCTCCCTGCTCTTGAATGGCTTCCTGTATGACAGTTCTCTGATCTGTTTATTCATCCTCCCTCCACTGCTGCTCTCGACTACACAAGCAGCAAGAACCTCAAACCTGTCAGACAAGCTCAAGAGCTAATGCTCCTTCAGCATTACCATCTGGCACCCTCGACCTGCTTCGCTTGTAGTCACATACCCCTATACTGGAGAACTGATTCAATTTGAGGTAGTTAATCTAAAGGGTGTGACTGTCTCCTAAAACATAGCATCCAGGTAACTCATACCTTCCCCAATGTATCGCATGGTTCATCAACTCTAAGCTGAGGTTTCTCAAGCAACCATTACTTGCTACTTTCCACCTTTAATACTCACAAAATCTACCTAAACCGATAGTGTAACCTAAACATGAATATGCAGCTAAGTGTTAATGTTCCTCTGAAGTACCTTGGGACATTTTATTATATTGTTGGTTAGTCATTGAAATCATTATTTGGATTTATCTTCTGATCATCTCCATGTATTCTTTCATACTATTTAAATACAACACAGGATTATTTTTCGGTTTATTTGATATAAATACAACTAATCCCATTGTTAACATGAATTACTTAATTCCTGAATTTTGTATCTTTCAGAAAGAAAAAAATACTGAATCTAGTAATAATGAAAGTTTGTCTATGGCTATCATCGGTGGGCTGGTGGCAGGTTTCATTATTTTGTTAGCCATCATGATAACTGCTCTGGTTTGCAGTCGAGCAAGGTATTTGCACAAGCATCACACAAAACATCTGTGAAAACCACTATCTGTATTCCTAAGAAAAGGCTTAATTTATGGGCTCAGCAATACCTCACTGAGTTTATTGAATAAATATTTGAGCAGGTTTCAGAATGGATCTCTGCTTTTCACTGACTTACTAACACCAGCAATAATGGAATGAATTTTACACTTAACTAATTTATGCGTCTCCAGTTGCATAGAAGTTCAAAACTTATATTTACCCTTTGGCTCCATTCGCTGTGGTACTGGTCTCATTACATGACAAACATTGACAATTTCCAATCCAAATTGATAATTGGGGCTCTAAGGTACAATTTGCATATTAGAAGGGATCCACCATCTGAAATGTGGTCATGCTATGGCATTCGGTTAAAAATGTTATTGACCTCTTAATTAGCATTGACAAGTAGTTAGGCTATCGTTGTGTAGCAGTCAAAATATTACTAATGGCAAGTTATTAATGTTGGAGATCCATTTGCTCAGTTGGCCGGACAACCTTTTGGGAGGCAAAGTGATACCAACAGCACTGGTCCAATTCCCATATCAGCTGAGGTCCCCATGAAGGATTCTCCTTCACCTGAGATATGGTGACACTTAGGTTCAATCATCACCAGTTGTCTCCCTCCATTGAGAGAGCAACATATCACCTGGTAGGACTATGGTGAGTCTACCTTTTAACGTCAAACAAAAGAAGTGAATATTGAGCACCAAATAAATTGTAAAAATGTTTTATATTTGAGCCTTTTGAGGAAGTTAGTACATTGGTGGATATTGGAAATGCACTTGATATTTGTATTTATTCATTTCCATTTTCAAAATGTTTTTCCAAAGTGTCAGACAAAAGACTCCTACTGTCCTACAAAATGTGAAAAACTTAAGTGTCAAAATCTGTTTTGATGGCTTAGTGGTTAGCTCTGCTGCCTCATAGCACCAGGGTCCTAAGTTCAATTCTGGCCTCAGGTGACTGTCTGTGTTGAGTTTGCACATGCTCCCAATGTCTGTGTGGGTTTGCTCCACTTTCCTCCTACAGTCCAAAGATGTGCAGGTCAGGTGAATTGGCCATGCTAAATTGCCCATAGTGTTAGGTGCATTAGTGGGAGGGTTGGTGTGGACTTGTTGGGCTGAGGGGTCTGTTTCCACACTGTAGGGAATCTAGTCTAACCTCTTTTTCCCACAAGATTGGACTGGCAAGAAAACCACATTGGTTTCTCTGTGCAGGTTTTTGACTGAAATGACATTATACAGCGTCACTTCATCAGAGCATAATTTGTTTTTGTGACCCTTTTGGCTAATCAGAAGTTAAAATAAAAAGCTGTGGATCTTTTTGCGATATCACTGGGAGAAACTCTCTGATGATTTCAACTGCCTTCCCACACATTGACCAGGGGGATTTGCCATTAATAGTTCTATTCTTTGTATGACCTGGTTTCTCTGTTAGGTTTTAGAAGTGTATATAGTGTTCCATACACATAATGAAATGTAAAATTACATTGCCATTTCCACTGCACAAAGCTACTTTAAAAATGATCATCTAGGAAATAGTAGGTGATAACTTCCTGACTCCCAACTGTGAAAATATGCTTCCAGACTGCTGTCTTCTGAGCACATACAGGCTGACACAGGTGCAATGTTAAAAGTGTCACTTTGTAGTGATTAATTATTATTCATATACTAACACCCAAGAAGACAGAACAATCTGTCAACAATAGTTAGGACTATGGTTGGGTGATCTGAAGATATTCTGACTATAATATATACATGTATTCAAGTAGGTTACAGAAAGAAGACTCAATTCAGATTCCAAAACTTTCCTGATTATCCTTGAGTTCCCTACATCTGGGCAGCTGGCCTATTTTCAGTAACAATTGTCCCTTAAGGAAATAATTCTTTTCAGAATAATTTCAATTCAAATCTATTTTGTAGAAGGTATTTGGCCATTGCATTGAATCTAATAGATATAAAATGTTTAAAATAGCACAGTTTTCATTTCATATCTCATGAGTTATGAAAGTCTTCTGGACTATTTTTCCAAAGTCTTTCATTGAACTCAGTATCTCACCCAACTGACTATTTTTCGCATAAAATCTTAGAGTACTTACTTATAAGAGCATTACAGATCAGTACCTTAATGAGTCATTTATTTTTAGTATCTATCCAGAGTGAAAATAAGTTATTAACTCTTCATTCAGCCATCTAATTAACCTCTGAAATAACCTGAGGCTTTTGCATGGAGAATATATGTGTTAGATAAATACATAACATTACATTTATTTACATTAAAAGATATTTACCAGTAATGGGTCCATTGTATTTTGAACTGTTTGGAACTATTTTTCTTTTCTAAGATCCATGGTATATCTTTGTGTCACATGCAAATTTAAAAACAGTTCCCTTTCATCCAGGGGATCAATTGAAAAGAGTGAAAAACAACATTAAACAAATTCCCTGTGGGCTTCCATATTGCCAATTCCAGAAACAAATCGCTGTTAGTGATAATGCAGGGCACAATCATATTTAGTAGATTTTTGTATGACACTTTGGAAGAATATTTTGACAATAAACATAAGCAATGTAAATATCAAGTAGATTTCCAATATTCACCAATGTACTAACTACTTTTCCAGAAGGCAGGCTGAGATCTGTTGAGGATGACTACTTTGTCAAGGTGATTGTATAGTGCATCTCTAAAGAATGCTTTCTAGCAACTTGTTTACAACTAAAACCAAATTGTAATTTCCTTGTTCTGACTGATATAGGCGCATAAAATTATAGAGTATGTTGTTAATCTGTGGAATTGACTTCAGAGTAGATGCCATACAGCTGACAGTCTGGCTACCATTGAACGTTCTCCAGTGAATACTATCAGGGTGGCAACCTGGTCTATTCGAGGTCCTCTCTTCTAACAGACTATATCTGCATCCACTTTGAGATTTTCAATCTAAACAGCTTATGTTGTATTGCGGATAATTTAGCATCATCTCCTCAGTAAAGATGGTGCAAAATAACCATTTAAATCCTCATAAAATCATAGAAATCAATTCAAATCTTCCCTGTGTAATCCTTCAATAGCATAATACAATCCTTAATGGTGGTCTGATTCCCAAAAAAGACTTTTATGTTAGTACCAAGATTTTGGTTATGTTCCTCTCCAGTGTACTATAGACAGTTATGATAGCAGTTTCCATTGCCTTCAATTGGGTTTGATACCCAAATCTGTTTTCGTGATTATCCCAATTTGTCAACAGAAGGAGGCTATTTAGCTCATCTTGGCAGTTCCAAATATGACCTGTTAACCAGTTTTGTTTTGTATTACCATGTGCCCTTTTAATACTAGGAATATACTTGATCTTTTTCCTCAGAAAGTTATTATGAAGGCATTGCATTTTGCATTGTGTTGCTGTTACCCCTGTTTGGTTGGATTATGCAATCAAGTTTGTTTAACATTTTAAAAATCCTGTATTAGTGATATAACATTTTTATCTCCACTACTTATTATCAATAGGGTTGCCTCTCAGTCACTTTCACGCAAAATTCAAGTGCTACAATTTTTCCAGTGTGCCCTTATAGTTCAAAATTAGCCTCCTGTCTCCTTTCTGCCTCACTTCTAGGACTTAAGTATGTTCCTCATCCCTGACTGACCAAAACTGATAGTGACTATAGATCTGTTGACACTGCTTAAGATCCTGTCTTATATTGTTGCCATCCTGATAGTATTCACTGGAGACCCTACAATGTATCTTTCACCCATAGAAGACAGAAATTGATATAATAATAATAAGCATATGATCTCTGCTGCTCACATAAAAACAACCTTGTTTGAATGTTCACTCCACAGTTATAAACGAAAGATAAAATCAATAACTGCAATGAACACAGCTAAAACAATTACAAGTGATATACTGCAGAGTGGGGCTGTTGTTCCTGGTACAAACAAGTATACTTTGGAAGGGTGAGTAAAGAAAAACTTCAATAAAAATAACTTTTGCAACAGAAAGAGGAAACACTTATATTCTATCTAAAATTCAGAAGTCACCTCTTTTTGAATAGTTTATACATTTTGAATGCTGCATTTTCTGAGAGGGTATAAATATTTGCGGGAGCAATTGTGTATGTTACTTTTAACTAATATTCTCCCTCTTCCTCCAGTTAGGATTTAATGTAACAAACTGTATGTTTCCTCAGAAAGTTATTATGAAGGCATTCCATTTTGCATTGTGTTGCTATTACCTCTATTTAGTTGGATTATGCAATCAATTTTGTTTAACGTTTTAAGAATCTTGTTTTAAGAATTAGTGTTATGACATTTTTATCTCCACTATTTATTATCAATAGGATTGCCTCTCAGTCACTTTCACTGAAAATTCAAGTGCTACAATTTTTCTGGTTACTACTGTTAGGTGATAGAGTAATGGGGAAGGTAGTGGCTTAATGGTAAAGTCATTGGTTTGGTAATCCAAATCACCAACCTAATGCTCGGGGCATGGTTTCAAATACCATCCACCAGTTTCAAGTTACTTAATAAGGTCATAAATGTAAAAACCGGTTCTGATGATTGTCATAAAAATCCATCTGGTTCATTAATATGTTTTAGGGAGGGAATCTGCCATCATACCCAGTCTGATCTATGTGTGACTCCAGAATTAGCAAACATAGTTGACTTTTAAATAGCTTAACAAGTCATTCCTTCCTTCATCTTGCCAGTGAGGCCCACATTCTATGAAAGAAAATAAATATATTCATATCAGAATTAGTGAAGAAGGTATTGAGGTAGATTTTCCAATCAAGCATATATAACGATCATAGGCAACACTTGATTTTGCAGCATTAGCTGAATGTTCAAAGTGAAATCCCTTCCCACAAAAAATAAAAGTCAGTTTATAGAATTAAATTAGTACACGCAATATTTATGCTTGTATTTATCTGTAAAGATTTGGGAGCTAATTGTTATATGCAAGTGTTCCTGAGGCCACAGAACGTTTTCATGAGATTCAAGTGATTGGTAACAGGATCAGCTTAGACCCAGTCTTTTCAATAAGTCACCATAGCAAGTATGAAATAAAAAGAGTTTTCATCATTACAAGCTTTAATTGTGATTATATTAATTCCACATGAGTCAAAACAACCAGAACTCTCAGCTGTGCAGTTAAAGGGATATAGCATTTGAATGATAGTGCATGATAACAAATACAATGATAGCATTCATTTTGACAGGGCTTGAATATAAAAGCAGGGATGTACTTCTGAGGCTCTATAAGGCTCTGGTTGGTCACATTTGGCGTGTTGTATGTAGTTATTGGCCCCATATCTCAGGAATGATGTACTGGCCCCTGGAGTATGTTCACAGGAGATTCACAAGAATGGTGCCAGGAATGAAAAGCTCAACATATGAGGAGCGTTTTTGGACTCTGGATCTATACTCAATGGAGTTGAGAAGGATGAGGGGCATCAAATAGAAACTTACAGAATACTGAAGGCCCTAGACAATGTCGATGTTGTGAAGATGTTGCCATTGCTAGGAGAGACTAAGACCCGAGGACACAGCCTTAGAGTATAGGGAAGACCTTTCACAACGGAGACAAGGAGAAACTTCTTGAATGATGAATCTATGGAATTCGTTGCCAGAGAAGGCTGTCGAGGCCAGGTCATTAAGTGTATTTAAGACAGCGACAGATGGATTCTTGATTGTCAAGAGGACCAAGGGTTATGGGGGAAAACGGGAGAATGAGGTTGGGAAACTTATCAGCCATGATTGAATGGTGAAGCAGACTCGATGGGCTGAATGGCCCATCCGCTATGGCTTATCATCATAGGAGAGCAAGACGGAGCCATGAAATGACCTCAGCAATTAGGCTTAAAGAGAATTCCACGGCATTCTTTAAAATAGTGATGGTAAAGGATAGATCAGATCTAAAGTTCTAAATTGGAGAATGTCCAGTTTTGACGGTATTAGGCAAGAACTTTCAAAAGCTGATTGGAGGCAGATGTTTGCAGGTAAAGGGATGGCTGGAAAATGGGAAGCCTTCAGAAATGAGATAACAAGAATCCAGAGAAAGTATATTCCTGTTGGAGTGAAAGGAAAGGCTGGTAGGTATAGGGAATGCTGGATGACTAAAGAAATTGAGGGTTTGGTTAAGAAAAAGAAGGAAGCATACGTAAGGTATAGACAGAATAGATCGAGTGAATCCTCAGAAGAGTATAAAGGCAGCAGGAGTATCCTAAAGAGGGAAATCAGGCGGGCAAAAGGGGACATGAGATAGCTTTGGCAAATAGAATTAAGGAGAATCCAAAGGTTTTTTTTCCAAATACATTAAGGACAAAAGGGTAACTGGGGAGCGAATAGGATCCCTCAAAGATCAGCAAGACGGCCTTTGTTTGGAGCTGCAGAAAATGGGGGAGATACTAAACCAGTATTGTGCAATAGTATTTACAGTGGAAAAGGATGTGGAAGATATAGAATGTAGGGAAATAGATGGTGACATCTTGAAAAATGTCCAAATTACAGAGGAGGAAGTGCTGGATGTCTTGAGATGCGTAAAGGTGGATAAATCCCCAGGACCTGATCAGGTATACCCTAAAACTCTGTGGGAAGCTAGGGAAGTGATTGCTGGGCCTCTTGCTGAGATATTTGTATCATCGATAGTCATACATGAGGTGCCGGAAGATTGGAGGTTAGCTAACGTGGTGCCACTGTTTAAGAAGGGCGGTAAGGACAAGACAGGGAACTATAGACCAGTGAGCCTGATGTCAGTGGTGGGAAAGTTGTTGGAGGCACTCCTGAGGGACAGATGTACATGTATTTGGAAAGGCAAGGTCTGATTAGGGATAGTCAACATGGCTTTGTGCATGGGCAATCATGTCTCACAAACTTGATTGAGGTTTTTGAAGAAGTAACAAAGAAGATTGATGAGGGCAGAGCGGTAGATGTGATCTATATGGATTTCAGTAAGTCGTTTTACAAGTTTCTCCATGGGAGACTGATTAGCAAGGTTAGATTTCATGGAATACAGGGCGAACTAGACATTTGGATACAGAACTGGCTCAAAGATAGAAGACAAGGGTGGTGATGGAGGGTTGTTTTTCAGACTGGAGGCCTGTGACCAGTGGAGTGCCACAAGGATCAGTGCTGGGTCCTCTACTTTTCATCATTTATATGAATGATTTGGATGCGAGCATAAGAGATATAGTTAGTAAGTTTGCAGATATCACCAAAATTGGAGGTATAGTGGACAGCAAAGAAGGTTACCTCAGATTACAACAGGATTTTGATTAGATGGGCGAATGGGCTGAGAAGTGGCAGATGGAGTTTAATTCAGATAAATGCGAGGTGCTGCATTTTGGCAAAGCAAATCTTAGCAGGATTTGTACACTTAATGGTAAGGTTCTAGGGAGCGTTGCTGAACAAAAAGACCTTGGAGTGAAGGTTCATAGCTCCTTGAAAGTGGAGTCGCAGGATAGTGAAGAAGATATTTGTTATGCTTTTCTTTATTGGTCAGAGTATTGAGTATAGGATTTGGAAGGTCATGTTGTGGCTGTACAGGACATTGGTTAGGCCACTGTTGGAATATTGCTTGCAATTCTGGTCTCCTTCCTATTGGAAGGATGTTGTGAAACTTGAAAGGTTCAGAAAAGATTTACAAGGATGTTGCCAGGGTTGGAGGACTTGAGCTACAAGAAGCGACCGAATAGGCTGGGGCTGTTTTCCCTGGAGTGTCGGAGGCTGAGGGGTGACCTTATAGAGGTTTACAAAATTATGAGGGGCATGAATAGGATAAAGAGACAAAGTCTCTTCCCTGGGGTGGAGGAGTCTAGAACTCGAGGGCATAGATTTAGGGTGAGAGGGGAAAGATACAAAAGAGACCTAAGGGGAACTTTTTCACGCAGAGGGTGATATGTGTATGGAATGAGCTGGCAGAGGAAGTGGTGGAGGCTGGTACAGTTGCAACATTTAAGAGGCATTTGCATGGGTATATGAATAGGAAGGGTTGGAGGGATATGGGCCGGGTGCTGGCAGGTGGGATTAGATTGGGTTGGGATATCTGGTCGGCATGGGCGGGTTGGACCGAAGGGTCTGTTTCATGCTGTACATCTCTATAACTCTATGGCTCTGTATGGGATAAAGATTGCACAAGACTAGGATTGGCTACAAGTCTCTCATTACTTGTCAGTATTCACTAGATTTTAGGTTTATAAATCAAATGTTGACTTGCTTTATGTGTCCAAATTCACATGTCATCATTCATAAGTTGCTTGATCATGCTTTATGACATAAAGGCAATAATTTTAAACTGGACATTGTATTTTGGGTTAAAATTAATCATGCAATATTACCAGCTCTACGTCATCAGTCACACACTGGCAAACAAATGAGCAGAATTTCATCGTGTTACCCAGTCTATTGAAAATGTAAAACTGAGTTCAAGTTGAGAAAACCGCATTACATTTGACATAAGAAATTTTGGAAATATTTCTTAATATTTAAAGTTTAACATTTAATCCCAGGAAAGTTAAAATCAGGATGTGGCTTTTCAGACCCTTGGCAGTTTGCCATTTAATTAATCCTGGAGGAATGCTGTGTCGTTTTTACTGTATCAGTTGAAGATGGCAGAAGTGATGAATAAAGCTATTCTACAAATTAGCTTATGGTTAAACTCTCATTTCCTGCCTCTGTTCCATATTCCTTAACGACCTTACTTAAGAAAAATCTATTGGTATCAGTTTTGAAAACTTTAGGTATTTCAATATCCATGGTCTCTTGGGAGAGAGGGTTCCAAATTTCTGCTCTGTTTTAAGTTCATCCTGATATGGTTTATCAGTGGTTTGTATCTAAATTTGAGCTGTCATTTTCAGAGAAACAGAGAAACTAGGAACCAGGGTAGGCCATTCAGCTCTTCAGGTCTGATTCGCCATTCAAAATGATTGTGACTGATCCTTTACCTCAGTGTCATATTTCGACTTTCTCTCCACACCGCATGATGCCTTTAATATCTAAAAATATATTAATATATTTCTTGAATATACTTCTGTGGTAGAGAATTCCACAGGTTGTCCACCCACTGAGTGAAGAAATCTCAGTCCTAAATAGCCTATCCTGTGTTCTGAGATGATGACTTTTGATTTTAGTCTCACCAACTAGTAGAAAAATCCTTCATGCATTTAGTCTGTCTAATCCTGTAGCATTTTATATGCTTCAATCATTCTTCAAAACTTGATTGAATATAGGCTAAGTCAAACCAATCCCTCCTCATACAAGTCCTGCTATCCTTTGTATCAGCCTAATAAATCTTCGCTAGACTCTCTCTATGGCAAGTGGAACCTCTCTTCAGTAGGGAGACCAAAACTGCATGCAGTTATTCCAGGTATGGTCTCACCAATATCCTGTATCACTGCAGTAATACCTCATTGTTTCTGAACTCAAACCAATTGTGTTTGATTCCAGCATGAGAGGAAGTAGGTTCTCTGTAATTACCCAATAAAATAGTTTTATCATCTTAATATCCTAAACTCAAGGGAATATAATTCAGTTTTTGCAACCTTCCCTCATAACTTAATTCTAAAATTCAGTGACAATGTAATGAATCTATGCTGCACCAATTTCATGTCAACTTATTCACCAAGGAGTTCAGTGGCCAAGTCTTCAAATGAGTCTTCAAATTAAAAGGATTAAGTATCACAGTTTTAGTAAAGCTCCTGTGAGCAATTTTGCCAACAGAAGGAATTTGTAGGGGAAGAGGAACTGGAATGTTTTTGTGGATGATTAATGGCAAAACAGAGCTCTGGAAGAAATGAAGCCAGTAGACCCAATTTTGTATTGCAATTTCATGCATTTTTTTTTGCTTTCATCTTTCTAGTGCTAATCCAGTGTGGAATACCGCTATTGACACTTCCACAGATCTTGGTTTTGAAGATACAAATTCAGACCGTGCAAGGTAAAATAGAAAGTCACAGCTTGTACAATTATTAGGAAACTAAAAAGAAAACTAAACTTTTAGCTGTTACTTAGCCAGGAACTAGTTTAGGTCAGTGAGAACAGGCATAACAGCTGAGCATAACTTGATGCAGTTAGGACATGGCAGAAGAGTTTTGAATGTGTTCATGTTTATGAACGTAGAACAAAGGGTGCTGGCTAATTGTGCATTGGAATAGTCTAGTCTAGGCGCAACTAAGCATTTATCAGCAGATTATGAGTTGAAACAGGAGCAGAATTGTATGATGTTGTGGACTTGGATAATGACAGTCTTAGGCTTTGCCTCAATGGGTTTCTCCAATTTACTGAACCCTTTCTGCCCTCCTGTATCCCCCGTTCCACCAATACCATCTAACCTGATACAGGGCTAGCTTTTAGGCTTCCTGATGATGATGGGCTAACATGAAATGTTCTGTCCATGAGATTAAGTTCACTCTGCTGCCCATGTCCATAATCATATCAAATTCTATCTACCTAGTTTTTTTTAGCATCTGAAGCTTGCTGTGGTATAGTCATAAGGCACTGTCCTCAAAATGGACCAGGCATTCCATTAATATCAACTCACAATATACATATGATTTCCAGAGGAGTGGAATAGTCTTTGATTTTTCTTAGGTGCAGTGTTTATATATACAGCAGTTATGAAGTAGGAAGGAGATTTCTTGACGCTGTTAGGATGTATAATTCTTTATCACAGTGCAGTTTCATTGAACACATTCTGCAGCTTAAGATAAAAATTATATGCAAATTATTGTGCAAATCTGCATTTTGGTACAATCAGTATTTGCATTATGTGTCTCTGAATTTTGGATCTTTATTTTATTTTCTAACATTACAGGCTGTTCTAAAATCAGTATTTTTGGTCTTAATTTTTATCTGTTTTTATTTGGAACAACCCAAAAAAGCTGCTGAATTTAATAGGAAGTGTACAATGGAAGGAAAACTGTGTTAATTCTTAATGCAACAAAATCATGAACACTCCTGTGAGATCTTGAGGCACAACCATTCAGTAAGACTGAATTTATATTTCCTGTAGTGTTAATTCTTTGGATGAGAATATGGTCAATGCAGTAGAAGAAACATGTGCAAAGAAATCAAATACATTAGAGGTAAGTTAACCATGTCATCAACGCTCAAAATGTATTTCTAAACATGTGTATATTTGACATATGGAAGAGAAAAATGAAAAAAGTGCAGTAAAGTTGTGTCTTATATTAAAATCTGACTACTTTTTAATTTTGTATCAATGAAAAGGTTGCTCTGTTTTAATAATAATCTGATTAAAGATTTATATGTATACGTATTACTGCCATTGCAACACAGAAACCATGTTAATCTTTTGATTCTCAGAGAACAGAGTGACACAACAGATTTCTGGTTTGTCCTTTCACTGTTGTACCTTGTTCACACAGCTCCATTATCTGTTGTGCACAAGGGTATTACTTACAAAGGAAAATGTACTTCAGAAGTTGCTGTAAAGTGTTTTTGGTCAACCTGAGGTCATGAAGAGCATTGTATAAAGCTTGACATTTTCTTTTCTTGCATGGGGAATAATTGGTTTGTATCCATTGAACACTTCGTGAAGGCAGGCCTACAATGTAAAATTGCCTCAATTTTATACTAAATTATCTATGTCACCTCTCGAAATCACAAGGCTGGATGTTATAAATAAAGAAAATGACATCTGTTTTTTAAAGATTGGTGTTAAAGAATGTTATGAAGCAGAACAGCAGGCATGGCGAGTTTGTATGTAACTCATTCTACACAGTCTGTAAGAATGCTTGAGGCTGACCTGCAAGGTTAAATCTCATGTTGTTGAGATGGGGGAATGGTGCAGATTCTCTGCCACTATATAACATTTGGGAGTGAGCCTGCTTGCCCTAAAGGTATTGGATCTTTAATTGGGTTACAGTGGGCATTGCACTCCATCCAAGAAGAGGTCACACCTTGCAGTGCTACCAAACAATCAAATGACTGACCGTTCTCTTGTCACAGCAGCACCATTGGGAGTGATGATTAGATTAGATTCCTTACAGTGTGGAAACAGGCCCTTCGGCCCAACCAGTCCACACCGATCCTCCGAAGAGTAACCCACTCAGAACCATTTCCTTCCTAACAGTAACACTAGTGGGCAATTTAGCATGGCCAATTTACCTGACCTGCACATCTTTGGATTGTGGGAGGAAACCGGAGCACCTGGAGAAAACCCAAGCAAACACTGGGAGAATGTGCAAACTCCACACAGTCACCCGAGGCTGGAATCCATGCCACCCTAATGATAGCTGGCTGAAGTACAGTAAGTTTCCTGAAGAAAATGTAAAGGGTGTTAAGGAGCCTGGGTAGACAGGGCAGACATAAGGGATAAATGTGCAATGGTGGAAATCTTGCAGGGATGGGGTGGGGAGGTGGCACCTTCGGGCACAGTTTCCTGAAACAGAAGGAATTCCCCTACACCTTGGCAACATTTTCACCATTTGTGCCAAGGCACAGTGAAATGTCTCAGGAGCGGTGGGAGAAGGCCCTTAACTGGTCATGCATTAACCAATTAAAAGCATCAAATACACCCATGGGCAAGCAATCTGCCTGATGCCCCCTCTTCTGTTGATAAAAAGCCTGTCAGGTCAGGTAGGTGACAGGCATGTTCCACTGCCCTTGTGCCAACTGTACCCTCTTTTGCCTGACTGCCATCCCATCTCTGGGGGAGGGGAGAGGGCATAAAGTTGAGTCTGTGATGTCTGAAATAGGGAAGTATTCCATGATATGGTGCAAATATTTCAAACATTGGACATGGAAATTAATCAAAAGTAACAAAATGTGAAGAGTGTAAATATTGTTGCAATGAAATGTGTACGTTTAATGCTGCACATTTAGTGAAATTTCACTTCAGGTTGTATCAAAGGTCTATGAAGGCTCAGATAAAATAACACTTCCTCTGGCCTTGTGGAAGCTGCTAAGAAAAGGCAAGGACTCATTTGTACCAGATTCCTGTTGGTTTCAAGAGCAAGTTTCATGGGAGATTTCTCTCCACAAGGCCCAGCATGTATTTTAATTCACAAACAGAAATTGCTGGAAAAGCTCAGCAGGTGTGGCAACATCTGTGGAAAGAAATCAGAGTTAACATTTCAAGTTCAGTGACCCTTCCTCAGAACCCCACCAATTACAGATGTCTTCAAACTACACTATGTAAGTGCATGATTTGTGTAATTGCCCCTTGAAAGATCTCTTGTTGATCGGAAGTGGTCTCCAGTATTGGGACAGAAACAAAAACACTGCCTCTGCCCAGTCCAGGTTTGGTCTCAGCCTTTTTCCAATTGTATTTGGCATTTAGGAGTTGATTGAACATGGAAGGCAATGCGAGTCATATTTTGCACAGTGAGTCTCAGGCTCAGCCTGGTAATCAAGGACCCTGCCTGAACCTCCATTTCCCTTGCTTCCTGATAGAGCCTGGACAGTCCATCACTACTGATCCTGTAAATGTTCCCACATACCATCTGCAACTCTCATCATTACCCCGAGTTCTGCCCTTACATTTTAAGTGATAGCCATAAAATGCTGCACAGTCACCCTGTTGAGGCTGTGGGGTTGTGATCATGATGACTAGGCCCCACACAACTGCATGCCCTCCCCTTCTCTGTCAACTCCTCCCCTTTATACATCAAATTTCTCTCTTTCATCAGCCTTGCCTCTGTGCATCCAACATTGGTGATGTCAATCCTCAGCATTGGGTTCTCACACTTCTCTACCAAGCAGTGTCCTCTGATAACCTTAAGGACAGCCCTGACTGATGACTGACCAGAGCCCTGGCTGATCTCTATGCAGCTCCCCTGAGTGATTTCTGTGAATTTCCTGATTGTTTGCTGGCTATGATACACTTCTGAGTGTATAGGGCTGAACCTCCTGACTCTGACCGTTTAAAGCAGCTGACTGTGTTCAAGCTCCTCAACAGAGATTGGATGATGCCCTTGACAATGAGAACTATGGCCCCCTGACTGATGACAGCCTCCTTTGACTTAACTGAGTATTACTCCCCTCAGACTTTGAGACATGGCCGTTTGGTTTATTGACTGTCAGTGCATATGAAAGGTGTGAGACTGATATAGCATGTTGCTGTACAGCAGCATATCAACCTCCTTGTCTAATGACTGATGGAAACCATGACAACTAAGCAGCATGTCAAGTCAGAAGTACTGTAAGCCTTTAAGCTATAGATAAGGGGGCAGAGCAAGGTAGGGATGCTGAAAGCAGGCACAAATGAATGAGAACTAAGAAAGCAAGTAAGCAGAACCTGAATTGCACCCTGTTCGAACCTATGAGGTGAATGTTTGACCCTGTACTCAGTGTCCTTGTAGCCGCATTCCGACAAAAGGTGTTGATGTGCTTCAAAGGGCAACATTGAAGTGTAGAACTATACCATAAATGGATTGGAGATGTGCTATGCTGAAATGACTGTTTAATGTCTATTTGATGCTGAGGTCTGTGAATATGATCAATGGTGTTCACAGCCCATGGAATGTTGGTGCCTGCTGTCCAAATGGGATTCTGGAGGAGCATGTGGCAAGCCAGAATAATCAGGCAACGGCTTTGACTTTCACTGTCTAGTTTCCATGAGGTGGTGGGACACTGAACATTGCACATTAATGAGGCGAGATTAGGTCCAAACTTGTCCTGCTGTTCAACATTTAATTGGAAATGTGACTCTTTGCTTTAAATGGTGAGACGCTCCTCATTAGCCTCATAAAAGGTGATACAGCTAGACTGAGCAATTTTACTTTCCTGACTTAGAGGGGCCTACCATAACAGTGGAGACCAATCATAAGGTAGGTCTGGAGATAGAGAAGCTATTCCCACACATGAAACAGTCAAGACTAAGAGGGGACAGAATTGGTAGAAGAAACAAAAGAAGAAAATGTTTTCACACAACAAATAATTGGGGTCTGAAATACATTACCTGGGAAAGTGGTGGAAACAGGTTCAATTGAAACATTGAAAAGGAAATTAAACCGTTATTAAAAAGGGAAAATCTGTAGTGTTTTGTGGAGAAGATTGGAGGATGGCACTGTTATGGATCAGGCCAGACCCCCTCAAAACATTTCAAGAAGATAGCCCAGTCCCTAACTTTGCGAGTTGTTTTGAGAAGGTGTAAGGTGGATGTTCCTGAGTGATGCAGCTGGTCAAAGCCCCTCGGTTTCAAACAAAACAGAACTTATTTACAGAGCACTGAATGAAACACAAACAAAAGAGATCAAAATACAGAATAATTTAATCTTTCTGAAAACCCATCAGACTATCCTGACTTAATGATGCTGCTCCAAATGCCTGCAACCATCCTCATAAACACCCCCTTTTCAAAAATGTAAAAGCAGACACAGGTTCTTACAAGAGAGAGAGATGGCAGAGAGGTTTAGCACAGAACATCCTTCCACTGTAGATGTCCATTTGGATTGCCCAGCCTAAACTGTCCAGCAGCTCCGAACAGGCAGACTGCTAAAACCAAAACAAACCACACCAGAGAAAAGCTGAGCTGGGAGAACTGGCCACTTCCCTTTCATTGTACAAGTGTTTTTTTTAAGTTTAAAAGCTTCTTAATGTAGATAAACCCAGACATTTTAGAACCTGTGTCTTTATGATCCCTCTTAAAAAAACAAAGCAGCATCGTCACAGCATTAATTAGATTGTTCTGTCATAGAGATATTGCAGACATGAAGTTGTAAAGGTTCTGTAATGCCAATTGAAATGAGGTGTACTAGCTTACAAATTTGTGCACCTAGTCCCTCTGGGAGCAACCAGGTAAGATAAGTATCCAAGATCAGAAAGAACAGAGACGGCAGTTAAGATATTTTGAAGTGCCACGTAAACCCTCCAGCTCACTTCCTGAAGGCAACATGAGATGGATAATTCAAGTAGCCTTGCCAGTAAACCTTGCATTCCTGTGAACAATTGAAAAAGTAAGATGAATTACGTAGCACACAAAAAAAAATTCTGACAGAGGTACAGCATATTACACAAAGGCTAATAATTCATAAAACAAATAGAGCATTGAAGATTTTATTTTAGCCAGCTACCCAAAATGTAAGGATTGCATATTTTCTCCACCTTCTTGATTTAATTATTTACATTTTCTTTCTTGCTTAAGATGACCGAGAAGACAATTGACAATTATTCAACTGATGATAAGGCCAAACCTCTGAGTGCTGCACTAGTCGACCATGATAACAATAAAGAAAAAGAATCAGGGACATCTGGAGCTGGACTTCACATTTCTCATATAAAAAGCATTGATATCTGAGCATTATATTTGGGTGTCTTTGACTATTCATTCAGTTTTTAAATTTAAAAATCTGCATTTAAAACCTTTAATATAAGCAAAATGGAATCTATTAATTATGTTTCATGGTCTTTGTTGCCTGGTAAGCACTTTCCCAATATAACGTGCTCATGTGAAAATTTATTCCAACTAACAGTATGCTGTCATGACTATTTATTTTGCATTTGATTTTGTTTGCTGGCCATTATATTTTAAAACCAAAGTTAGCATGTTTTATTTCATGCTTTTTATTACCCTGTTGACAGCACTGATAAAACCTGTACACTACGTAGGACTGAAAGGAACAATATTCCATACATGACAGCTGTTTGCAGTAACACAGCCAGTAATGGGATGATACTACTGGTCTTTGGTATAATTAAGTGCCTCTTAAAAAAAATCTCAATCACCCATCCATTTTCTATTTAGAAAGATCCTTCATAGAATCTTCCTGCATTGTATTGTGTTTAACTATCTGTCTGGTGCTATATATATTTTTATCAAGGAGCTAAATTGATTTAATAAGGATCTATTTGTGGAAAAATATAAATTTGCAAAATTTTCAATGTTTAAAGGCCTTTCAGCATCAATTTGAATAAAAATTGGTGACCTCAAAGAATAGCAATGAGGAAAGATGAATAATTACCTGTGGCATTAGGAGTTATGTGGAACTTGCTAACTGCTGAAGAAGGGTTATCTGGTGTGAGGAGTAAAATATGGACTGAAGGGTGGGTAAGCTAATTAATTTGCCTATTGAAAGAAATATACTTGGGTAAAGAGGGAGCTAATATGAAAAGAGGGCAGTTCCTTGGCATTGAGAAATACATATTCTTATCACTATGTTTGCATATTATTTCCTGAGAATAGCTGACTAAGAAATTGATACTATAACAAATTCAAAAATGGGAGAGAAACAGAATCTTTAGAATGAAAGGACATCAACACTATATCATTAAGAAGATTGCATAAACTGACAATTGAATCTGAAATTAAAAGTGAGTTCAGCAGATAGCCAAAAAACTGGTCTGAGAAGTTTGACAATCTATCATCACAACAGAAGAGCAAAGATTTCAAGTTGTTTTGCTAAAAGAAATTGGTTGGAACATATTTGCAAGTAGTTTTAGCTCTGAAGCTGTTAAATGTAACAAAAATGTTTGTCATAAGTGATGTAATGCAGAACATATGTTTTTTAAATGAAGGTTGCGTAAATAAAATTGTGTATTTCTTCTCAAAAAAGAAAGAATAGCGTTTTGTAGTGTTAACTTTGCAAATTATGCCATTTGAAAATTTGATGCTTTATATATGATCATATGAAATGTTCATAAACTACAATGAATCATTTTCTGTTTGCTATCAATTGTTTTATTTTTCAGTTCTAATTCACTACAAGAGTCTAATAACCAATAGTAAAAATTAGGATTGATCCTGGTAATATTTGAAGGGTGGGTTGGAGCTGGTGGTGTTGTCCATTCTAACACTGTTGTTGTGCATTGGACATACACTAATTGTTGGCGAGAACACATAGTTTGCAGGCCACTGTGATTGACGTAAAGCATGCGAGTTCCAAGCAGGTATAAAGTGGAGCCAGTGGATGTATTGCGTGTAAATTCAGAAAATTACAGTTTTAATGTCGTCTTTAAAGACTTTAAGTCATGGTGGAGGAGGTATAAAAGAAGAAGGATACCACTAGGATTGCCAGAGCAGGGAGGATGGAGGCCACAGTGTCAATAGGGGATCACCATGGAGACAACAGATAGGAGCCACCTCAGAGCATGACTCCAGTGCTGTAATACAAAATTACCCATTTGACTCAAGTGGTTATGGCAAGTTCCTTTTCACAATTCTGTACCGTACCTTTACCAGAGTTCTAATCTTAAGACACTGCATCCCCATTTAACTATAAACTGACAGACATCCCAAACTATCGTGTTCTTCACAGGCAGTACGCACCACTGCCACCTATAAAAGTGAGCTAACTACTGTAATTGAAGACATCACCTTGGCAACTTCAGAGACTTTATAGTGTAAACAGTCCTCTAAGTTTTTTTTACTCCTTTTCATTTATTAATTGAAATATGCTCTCTTCCTTCACTGGTTCTAATTCACTTGGTTTTAAGTTTGGATTTCCATTCTTTTTTAGGTTTACTTCGGTTTGTTTTAGCATTCAGTGCATAGCAAATATTTGCTTCTCTATTTCTGGGCTCTCCTTCAATTGTGTAGATGAGTTGAAGTATTCTATGTACTGTTCTGGATGATTTAAAATTCTTTACTTTATTCCTATCCCTCGCTTTGCTTCAGTGCATTAGCTTCCATTCCTTGTCTCTACTTCCGAATATCCCACTTCAGTACCTTATCACATAATTCTAATTAGTCTGTCTCAACTCTCTAATTTGCAGTCCACTTGAAGTTGTCTATTTGAAATATTTCCTTGTTTGCAAGTTTTAGAAGGAAAAATTAATCTAACGACAGTGGTTACGATGTACAATTGCCCAGCACCAGTTCCTGTTGAAGCAGGCAGTCTGAAAACTGTGCGTTGTCTCCTCATTGAATTGATTTCAGCATATAGCCCATAGTGGAAAAAACCACTAAGAGGAACCAATAGTGTATATGGCCAGCATGTCTTTCTGGTATCTTAGGTTTTCCCTCGAGATATTACTGTAAGTAATCTAATATTAGTCCGGGAGGTGAAAGAGTGGAGAGAAACAATATTTCCAAAAGGTACCAAGAGGCCCTGTAAGCAAATCTGACCAGGGAATAAAAGTAGGTGGCCACAGAGGGCAATTTCCTAAGTCACGCTCCAATGACCTGGCAGCAAAAAACTAAAATGATTTTACTTGAGTAGTCAAGATCATTTAAAGCAACTGCACTTAATATCTGCTGTCTGTTGTCTCACCAACATACTCAATTAATCTCTTATCACTAACCAAGCATCAGTTTCATGCAATTCATACTCATTGTTGTGGTTCTGTTCGCCGAGCTGGGAATTTGTGTTGCAGACGTTTCATCCCCTGTCTAGGTGACATCCTCAGTGCTTGGGAGCCTCCTGTGAAGCGCTTCTGTGTTGTTTCCTCCAGCATTTATAATGGTTTGTCTCTGCTGCTTCCGGTTGTCAGTTCCAGCTGTCCGCTGCAGTGGCTGGTATATTGGGTCGATGTGTTTGTTGATAGAATCTGTGGATGAGTGCCATGCCTCTAGGAATTCCCTGGCTGTTCTCTGTTTGGCTTGTCTGATAATAGTAGTGTTGTCGCAGTCAAACTCATGTTGCTTGTCATCTGTGTGTGTGGCTACTAAGGATAGCTGGTCTTGTCATTTTTGTGGCTAGTTGGTGTTCATGGATACGGATCGTTAGCTGTCTTCCTGTTTGTCCTATGTAGTGTTTTGTGCAGTCCTTGTACACTACGTTGGTTTTGCTCATGCTAGGTATCAGGTCCTTTGTCCTGGTGAGTTGTCTGAGAGTGGCTGTTGGTTTGTGTGCTGTTATGAATCCTAGTGGTCGTAGTGGTCTGGCTGTCAGTTCAAAAATGTTCTTGATGTATGGTAACGTGGCTAGTCCTTTGGGTTGTGGCATGTCCTCATTCCGTTGTCTTTCCCTTAGGCATCTGTTGATGAAATTGCGGGGGTATCCGTTTTTGGCAAATACATTGTATAGGTGTTCTTCTTCCTCTTTTTGCAGTTCTGGTGTACTACAGTGTGTTGTGGCCCTTTTGAACAGTGTCTTGATGCAACTTCTTTTGTGTGTGTCGGGGTAGTTGCTTTCATAGTTCAGGACTTCGTCTGTGTGTGTGGCTTTCCTGTATACCTTTGTGGTGAATTCTCCGTTCGGTGTTCTCTGTACCATCACGGCTAGGAATGGGAGTTGGTTGTCCTTTTCTTCCTCTCTAGTGAATCTGATTCCTGTGAGTGTGGTGTTAATGATCCGGTGTGTATTTTCTATTTCTGTGTTTTTTAATGATTACAAAGGTGTCATCCACATATCTGACCCAGAGTTTGGGTTGAATTTGCAGTAAGACTGTTTGTTCTAATCTTTGCATTACAGCTTCTGCCATGAGTCCAGAGATGGGTGAGCCACTGGGTGTGCCGTTGATTTGTTCATATATTTGGTTGTTGAATGTGAAGTGTGTTGTGAGGCACAAGTCCAGTAGTTTGAGTATGCAGTCTTTATAGGTACCCCGTCTTGTTGTCTGTTCTGTATGTCCAGCAGGTTGGCTATTATTTCTCTGGCTAAGGTTTTGTCGATAGAGTGTACAAAATCCCATGCAAGGACTGCACAAAACACTACATAGGACAAACAGGAAGATAGCTAATGATCCATATTCATGAACACCAACTAGCCACGAAACGACAAGACCAGCTATCCTTAGTAGCCACACACACAGATGACAAGCAACATGAGTTCAACTGGGACAACGCTATTATTATCGGACAAGCCAAACAGAGAACAGCCAGGGAATTCCTAGAGGCATGGCACTCATCCACAGATTCTATCAACAAACAAACCAGCATCATACATTGCTCTTGCTGCTTTCAATGTCAGTGGTTATTCAGTTATGGCTGTATATTGCCAAAACTTGTGTATGCACATGTACTGCCATTTATTCCCATCTCCATAAGGCTATAAGAAATGGGAACAAGGTAGTCTCTTCGGCCCCTTCAGCCTGCTTCACCATTCAATAGGATTATAGTTGATCCAATATTCCTCATGCCCACTTTGCTGCATTTTCCCTGTAACCCTTGATTCTCCTTGAGGAGATGGTAGAGGGGAAGTGATGGCATAGTGGTTTTGTACTGGACTAGTAATCCACAAAGCCAGGTAAAGCTCTATGTTCACATACCATCCTGGCAGATGCTGAAATTTGAATTTAAAGAAAAGTACAGAATTAAAATCAAATGATTACTGGTGAGTTTTGAGAAGATTTGTAGCTCAGGTTGAGGTTCTGAATGTAAGTTTGCTTGCTGAGCTGCAAGGTTCATTTTCAGATATTTTGTCACCATACTAGGTAACATCATCAGTGAGCATCTGATGAAGTACTGGTATTAGTGACCTGCTTTCTATTTATTTGTTCCGGTTCCCTTGGGTTGGTGATGTCAGTTCCTGTGGTGATGTCATTTCTGGTTCTGTTTCTCAGAGGGTGGCAAATGGGGTCCAAGTTGATGCATTTGTTGATAGAGTTCTGGTTGGAATGTCATGCTTCCAGGAATTCTTATGCATGTCTCTGTTTGGCTTGTCCTAGGAGGGATGTGCTGCCATGTCGAAGTGGTATCCTTCTTCATCTGTATGTAAGGATACTAGTGAGAGTGGGTCATGTCTTTTTGTGGCTATTTGATGATCATACTCCAAATATATACCAAACACCATCAACTTCATCAGCAAGGACAACATCGTCAAGTTAGTGGACCTATGCCTTACCACCCACTTCACTTTCAATAACAAAAACGTACAAATCAACAGAACACCCATCGGGTCTCCAGTATCAGGATTCTTAGCAGAGGCAGTAATGCAGAGACTCGAACAAACAGTTCTGCCAACTATCTAACCAAACTTTGGGTCCGTTACGTGGATGACACCTTTGTCATCACTAAATGAAACAAATTAGAGGAAACCTTCGAGACCATCAATAATATCCTTATTGGCATAAGATTCACCAAAGAGGAGGAAAACAACATCAAAGTGCCATTCCTAGATGTCACAGTAGAGCAAACAGCCATACAGACAACAAGCAAAGCTAATGTCATTTACAAAATACCTTGTAAGAACTGTAACAAACACTACATTGGACAAATAGGCAGAAAACTAGTCACCAGAATACATGAATATCAACTAGCTACAAAAAGACATGACTCACTCTGACTCGTATCGTCACATATAGATGAAGAAGGATGCCACTTTGACTGGGCCAACACATCCATCCTAGGACAAGTCAACCAGACATGCAAGAGAATTCCTTGAAATATAGCATTCCAGCCAGAACTCTATCAGCATACACATCATCTTGGACCCTATTTACCACTCTCTGCAAAAAAGAACAGGAATAACATCACCACCGGAAATGACATCACCAACCCAAACAAACCTAAACACATAAATAGAAAGTGGGTCACTAACACGAATGCTTCACTGGAGGCTCACCGATGATGTTAACTAGTATGGTGGTGAAACATCTGAAAACAGCTTTCCGAGCAAATGTACATTCAAATGATTACTTTTTAACCCTTGTGATTGTCTTTAAAAAGTCCTTGTGGTTTACGAAAGTCCTTTAGGGAATGAAATTTACCATCCTTACCTTGTCCGGCCAATGTATGTCTCAAGACACACAGTAGTATATTTGACCCTTAAGTTCCCTCTGAAGTGGCCTAGCAAGCTACTCATTTGTATCATCCCACTGAAAATGTCAAAAAGGCATGCCTAGAAGAGTTGTGGCAGTGAGTTAAATACAAATAAAATCCGAAAGAAGTGCAGATGCTTTAAATCAGAAACAAAAGCATAAATTGCTGCAAGATACTTTGTGGACCTGAGTACCGGAAACAACATTGAGAAACTCAGCCCTGTAAATTCTGCAAAGCCATCCTTACCAACATGTGGGAGCTAGTGCCAAAATTGGGAGAGCTATCTCACAGACTAGTCAAGCAGTAGCCTGACATAGCCATACCGGCAGAATCGCACCATTCACAAAACATCCCAGACAACACTGTCATCATCCTTCAATGGATGGATTGACACAGCAAAGGTATACAATGAGGATAAAATTGCACTGCAATCCTCAACACTGATTATGAATACATGATGTAGCATGATGGCATCAGGTCAAACATAGCAAAGGAAATCCCCTATGGGTTGCCACTCAATTCCCCACCCACCTCAGCTGATGATTTGATCTTGCTTCATGTTGAATACTATTGGAGGGAACACTGAAAGAGGCAAAATTGCAGAATGTACCCTGGATGGTGTAATTCAATATCCTTTGATTTGGCATTACCACTACTGATAGGACTGATGAAGATTTAAAGAGCATTGTTGCTAGACTGGCAGATCATGAAGGAACCAATATGAGGGAAAAATATTCTTGGTATCAATCTGCCTACTGTACATGCATCTGTCCATCACAGTATTGCTAGGAGTAACAATCAAAGTCAAAGTTCCGTCCTCACACTGAGGACATCTTCCTTTGTGTTGTGGCACTTTATCACTTTGTTAAGTGGAGTACATTTCAATCAGATTGTAACAGAAATCCTGTTGGAGAGAGAAGCTGCAAATGTGTTGCTGGTCAAAGCACAGCAGGTTAGGCAGCATCTCAGGAATAGATTTGTCACCTCGAGCTGATTTCCGAATTCTCTATTCCTGAGATGCTGCCTAACCTGCTGTGCTTTGACCAGCAACACATTTGCAGCTGTGATCTCCAGCATCTGCAGACCTCATTTTTAACTCGGAGAGAGAAGCTGAACTTCTTTATGGTGGGCATGCCTAGAAGAGATGTGGCGGTGAGTTAAATACAAGTAAAAACCGAAAGAAGTGCAGATGCTTTAAATCAGAAACAAAAACATAAATTGCTGCAAAAGCTCAGCAGGTCTGGCAGCATCTGTGAAGAGAAATCACAATTAACATCTGACTCTTTCTCAGATTCTAGCAATAGTACTGAAGAGTTTGCTACATTGCTAAGTCGGTCCAGGACAGCTGGCATCTACCTGACAATGTGGAAAATTGTTGAGCTTTTCCCTGCATTCACAATACAGGACAAATTCAATCTGGCCAGTTTCCACTCCAGCAATCGATTCTCCATCATCAGCCCCCTAAGAGATGGAAGTTGTCATGATTATCATCTATTGTATTATGAAGTATAACTTGATTAGCAGTAATCTGCTTGCTGAGACTCAGATTGGATTCTGCTAGGAACACTCAACTCCTAACTTCATTATGCCTCTGATTTAAACAGGAATAAATCTGAACTCCAGAAGAGTCATGCGGTATGGAAACAGATGCTTTCATCCAACCCGTCTATGTTGTCCATAATCCCAAACTAAATTAGTCTTACATGCCTGAACTTTGCCCATATTCTTCCAAATAGTTCTTAGTCATACGCTTATCTAAATTTTAAGCTTTGTAACTGTACCCACATCCACCATCATTCCACAATCCACTCTCTAGGTAAAAACATTGCACCTCATGTTCTTCTTTCAACCTTTCTCCTCTTGCCTTAAACATCCTACCCTTGTCTTGAAACCCCTCATTCCAGGAAAAAGATAAAAGAGAAACAACATTGACTGCCCTTGACATCAAGGCTGCATTTGATTGCATGTGGCATCAAGGAGCCTAAAACTGGAGTCAATAAGAATGAGGAAGAAAGCTGCTTGTTGGTTAGAGTCATACCTGTCACAAAGGAAGATGGTTCTGGTTGTTTGAGGTCAGTCATCTCATCTCCAGGGCATCCTGACTCTGATTGCTCTAAGAGGCTGACTGACAGTGTCCAAGTCCGTTGACTGGTTTTGGAGATTGCCCTTGACTTATTGTGCCAGGACCCCTGAACAAAAACTATCTTTCTTGACTTCACTGAGAACTGTTGACAATCATGAGCTTGATGCATGTCCCTGACTGCTTGGTGTCCATGGAGGAGTATTAAAATGATTGTTTCTGGTGCAGCCTGAGACACAGTAGTGAAATATAAGTGGATCAAAGCTGTGCCATGGGTCTTCTTAGATGCTGGCACATGTTAGATGCAGTATCTGTTGATATGGTGTGCATCTGGCAGTTCAATATGGAGCAAGCAATGAGCTGCAGTATCCTTGAAGATTAGCTTGTTTGGTGTATTTGAAAGAGTAGGAAGTTAAATGTTAATAAAGTCATAGAGTCATAGAGATGTACAGCATAGAAACAGACCCTTCGGTCCAACCCGTCTATGCTGACCAGATATCCCAACCCAATCTAGTCCCACCTGCCAGCACCCGGCCCATATCCCTCCAAACCCTTCCTATTCATATACCAATCAAATATCTCTTAAATTTTGCAATTTTACCAGCCTCCACCACATCCTCTGGCAGCTCATCCCAGACATGTACCACCCTCTATGTGAAAATGTTGCCCCTTAGGTCTCTTTTATATCTTTTCCCTCTCATCCTAAACCTATGTCCTCTAGTTCTGGACTCACTGACCACAGGGAAAAGACTTTGCCTTTGATCGTATCCATGCCGCACATAATTTTGTAAACCTCTATAAGGTCACCCCTCAGCCTTCGACACTCCAGGGGAAACAGCCTCAGCTTGTTCAGCCTCTCCCAATGCGGACATTAAAAAGGTGATTAAGCTACAATCCACTTAATTGGCAGCTCACTGTTGCCCAATGAGAAATTTGCCTTGGCACTCAGTAAACAGCACATTGAAGCATTCCCAGGGACAAGATAGCCCTTGGGGTAAAAAATGAGGTCTGCAGATGCTGGAGATCACAGCTGAAAATGTGTTGCTGGTTAAAGCACAGCAGGTCAGGCAGCATCCAAGGAATAGGAAATTCGAAGTTTCGGGCATAAGCCCTTCATCAGGAATGAGGAAAGTGTGTCCAGCAGGCTAAGATAAAAGGTAGGGAGGAGGGACTTGGGGGAGGGGCGATGGAGATGTGATAGGTAAAAGGAGGTCAAGGTGAGGGTGATAGGCCGGAGTGGGGTGGGGGCGGAGAGGTCAGGAAGAAGATTGCAGGTTAGGAGGGCGGTGCTGAGTTGAGGGAACCGACTGAGACAAGGTGGGGGGAGGGGAAATGAGGAAACTGGAGAAATCTGAGTTCATTCCTTGTGGTTGGAGGGTTCCCAGGCGGAAGATGAGGCGCTCCTCCTCCAACTGTCGTGTTGTTATATTCTGCCGGTGGAGGAGTCCAAGGACCTGCATGTCCTCGGTGGAGTGGGAGGGAGAGTTAAAGTGTTGAGCCACGGTGTGGTTGGGTTGGTTGGTCCGGGTGTCCCAGAGGTGTTCTCTGAAGCATTCCGCAAGTAAGCGGCCCATCTCCCCAATATAGAGGAGGCCACATCGGGTGCAGCGGATGCAAAAGATGATGTGTGTGGAGGTACAGGTGAACTTGTGGCGGATATGGAATGATCCCTTGGGGCCTTGGAGAGAAGTGAGGGAGGAGGTGTGGGCGCAAGTTTTACATTTCCTGCGGTTGCAGGGGAAGGTGCCGGGAGTGGAGGTTGGGTTGGTGCGGGGTGTGGACCTGACGAGGGAGTCACGAAGGGAGTCGTCTTTGTGGAACACTGATAGGGGAGGGGAGGGAAATATATTCCTGGTGGTGGGGTCCATTTGAAGGTGGCGGAAATGACGGCGGATGATACGTTGTATACAGAGGTTGGTGGGGTGGTAGGTGAGAACCAGTGGGGTTCTATCTTGGTGGCGGTTGGAGGAGCGGGGCTCAAGGCCGGAGGAGCGGGAAGTGGAGGAGATGCGGTGGAGGGCATCGTCGATCACGTCTGGGGGGAATCTGCGGTCCTTGAAGAAGGAGGCCATCTGGGCTGTGCGGTGTTGGAACTGGTCCTCCTGGGAACAGATGCGGCGGAGACGAAGGAATTGGGAATATGGGATGGAGTTTTTACAGGGGGTAGGGTGGGAGGAGGTGTAGTCCAGGTAGCTGTGGGAGTCAGTCGGTTTATAGTAGATATCTGTGTTGAGTCGGTCACCCGAGATAGAAATGGAAAGGTCTAGGAAGGGGAGGGAGGAGTCTGAGACAGTCCAATTGAATTTGAGGTCGGGATGGAAGGTGTTAGTAAAGTTGATGAACTGTTCAACCTCCTCGATCTATTTATAGCCTTACCCGCCCTCGATCTATTTATAGCCTTACCCGCCCTCGATCGATTTATAGCCCACCCCGTGCTGGCCTCTTACCCGCCCTCGATCTATTTATAGCACACCCCGTGCTGGCCTCTTACCCGCCCTCGATCTATTTATAGCTCGCCTCCGTGCCTACTTTCACAACCAAGACTCCCGCCCACCCTCTGACGACCCCTTCTCCCGCCTCCAACACACCCCATCCACCTGGACACCCCGTGCTGGCCTCTTACCCGCCCTCGATTTATTTATAGCCAACTGCCGCCGCGACATTAACCGATTCAACCTGTCCACCCCTCTCAGCCACTCCAACCTCTCACCCTCAGAACGTGCAGCCCTCCACTCCCTCCGCTCCAATCCCAATCTCACCATCAAACCTGCAGACAAGGGAGGCGCGGTAGTAGTTTGGCACACCGACCTTTATACCGCTGAGGCCAAACGCCAGCTCGCGGACGCCTCCTCTTATCGTCCCCTTGACCATGACCCCACCTCCCACCACCAAACCATCATCTCCCAGACCATCCATAACCTCATCACCTCAGGGGATCTCCCATCCACCGCCTCCAACCTCATAGTCCCACAACCCCACACCGCCCGCTTCTACCTCCTGCCCAAAATCCACAAACCTGACAGCCCCGGCCGACCCATTGTCTCAGCCTGCTCCTGCCCCACCGGACTCATCTCCGCGTACCTCGACACGGTTCTGTCCCCTTTAGTCCAAGAACTCCCCACCTACGTTCGGGATACTACCCATGCCCTCCACCTCCTCCAGGATTTTCGCTTCCCCGGTCCCCAACGCCTTATTTTCACGATGGACCTCCAGTCCCTGTACACCTCCATCCCCCATCACGAAGGACTCAAAGCCCTCCGTTTCTTCCTTTCCCGCCACAACAACCAGTACCCTTCCACTGACACCCTCCTCCGACTGACTGAACTGGTCCTCACCCTGAAGAACTTCTCTTTTCAATCCTCCCACTTCCTCCAAACTAAAGGAGTTGCCATGGGCACCCTCATGGGCCCCAGCTATGCCTGTCTCTTCGTAGGATATGTGGAACAGTCCATCTTCCGCAACTACACTGGCACCACCCCCCACCTTTTCCTCCGCTACATCGATGACTGTATCGGCGCTGCCTCGTGCTCCCACGAGGAGGTTGAACAGTTCATCAACTTTACTAACACCTTCCATCCCGACCTCAAATTCAATTGGACTGTCTCAGACTCCTCCCTCCCCTTCCTAGACCTTTCCATTTCTATCTCGGGCGACCGACTCAACACAGATATCTACTATAAACCGACTGACTCCCACAGCTACCTGGACTACACCTCCTCCCACCCTACCCCCTGTAAAAACTCCATCCCATATTCCCAATTCCTTCGTCTCCGCCGCATCTGTTCCCAGGAGGACCAGTTCCAACACCGCACAGCCCAGATGGCCTCCTTCTTCAAGGACCGCAGATTCCCCCCAGACGTGATCGACGATGCCCTCCACCGCATCTCCTCCACTTCCCGCTCCTCCGGCCTTGATCCCCGCTCCTCCAACCGCCACCAAGATAGAACCCCACTGGTTCTCACCTACCACCCCACCAACCTCTGTATACAACGTATCATCCGCCGTCATTTCCGCCACCTCCAAACGGACCCCACCACCAGGGATATATTTCCCTCCCCTCCCCTATCAGCGTTCCACAAAGACCACTCCCTTCGTGACTCCCTCGTCAGGTCCACACCCCCCACCAACCCAACCTCCACTCCCGGCACCTTCCCCTGCAACCGCAGGAAATGTAAAACTTGCGCCCACACCTCCTCCCTCACTTCTCTCCAAGGCCCCAAGGGATCATTCCATATTCGCCACAAGTTCACCTGTACCTCCACACACATCATCTATTGCATCCGCTGCACCCGATGTGGCCTCCTCTGTATTGGGGAGACGGGCCGCTTACTTGCGGAACGCTTCAGAGACCACCTCTGGGACGCCCGGACCAACCAACCCAACCACCCCGTTGCTCAACACTTTAACTCTCCCTCCCACTCCACCGAGGACATGCAGGTCCTTGGACTCCTCCACCGGCAGAATATAACAACACGACGGCTGGAGGAGGAGCGCCTCATCTTCCGCCTGGGAACCCTCCAACCACAAGGAATGAACTCAGATTTCTCCAGTTTCCTCATTTCCCCTCCCCCCACCTTGTCTCAGTCGGTTCCCTCAACTCAGCACCGCCCTCCTAACCTGCAATCCTCTTCCTGACCTCTCCGCCCCCACCCCACTCCGGCCTATCACCCTCACCTTGACCTCCTTCCACCCATCACATCTCCATCGCCCCTCCCCCAAGTCCCTCCTCCCTACCTTTTATCTTAGCCTGCTTGGCTCTCTCTCCTCATTCCTGATGAAGGGCTTATGCCCGAAACGTCGAATTTCCTATTCCTTGGATGCTGCCTGACCTGCTGTGCTTTAACCAGCAACACAAGATAGCCCTTGGCAATCTTCTTGCATGATTCTGCCACATACCTCACCATAGTCCAGGTCTCTACAGCCCCTATAAGATTCCATCCAAAGTTAACACTCTCACATAGGATTGGAAAGTAATGTAGGCTCCGTTTATTAAACATCTGAGACAAATTTGCTCATCAAACAGATTATTAAAGAGATCAGTACATGTAATTACAGAAAAACACTTGTAACCTCTTCCAATGACACACTGAAATCTGGTCTCTTCATGGCTGCTTGCTATGAGAACTCTGGTTCATGAGGATTCACAGTCCAAAAAGCAATACCGCAATAGTTTATATTTCAGTCAAGACTATGGTTTGTAACAGGTAGAAGAATTGTGCTTTAACTTTGGTGTTGGGATACGATCTCAGAGTCAGTAGAGTCAGAAGAGTCACAGAGATGTACAAACAGACCCTTCAGTCCAGCTCGTCCATGCTGACCAGATATCCTAAATTAACCCAGTTCCATTTGCCAGCACTTGACCCATATCCCTCTAAATTCTTCCTATTCATGTACCCATCCATATAACTTTTAAGTATTGTAATTATACTAGCCTCCACCACTTCCTCTGTCAGCTCATGCCATACACGCACCAAGCTTTGCCGGAAAACATTGCCCCTTAGTTCTCTTTTAAATCTTTCCACTCTCACCTTAAACCTATACCCTCTAGTTCTGGACTCCACCAATCCAGGGAAAAGACCTTGTCTATTTACCCTATCCATGCTCCTCATGATTTTATAAACCTCTACGGGATCATCTCTCAGCCTCCGATGCTCCAGGGGAAAACAGCCCCAGTCAATTCAGCCTCTCCCTATGGCTCAAACCCTCCAACCTTGGCAACATCCTTATAAATCTTTTCTGAACCCTTTCAAGTTTCACAACATCCTTCCTATAGGAAGGAGACCAGAATTGCACAAACATTCCAAAAATGGCCTAGCCAATGTCCTGTACAGCCGCAACATGACCTCCCAGCTTCTATATTCAATGCTCTGACCAATAAAGGAAAGCATATTAAACACCTTCTTCACTATCCCACCTGTGACTCCACTTTCAAAGTATTATGAATCTGTACTCCAAGGTCCCTTTGTTCAGCAACACTCCCCAGGACCTTACCACAAAATGTATAAGTCCTGATTTGCCTTTCCAAAATGCAGCACCTCACAATAGCTGGAATATTTTAGCTCACCTGGAGATTTTTTAGAATGGTGTGTAGAAGAACTTTATTGGATGGGAGGCAGAAAGTCAGTTTCCTGATGATAGATTAACCTTTTGATTAATAAGTCCTCAGGAGTGTTCAGGTAAGTTGGATTTCCCAACCTTTATGACTTGGGATCCTGTTTCGCATTGATTAGCATGCCATTAACATTCATTAATACCTCAATCCATGAGAATAATGTTAATAGTGTTATTTCGTTAGCTAAAAGTGAGAAACATACCTGTCTGCAAACCTAATGACACATATGAGGCATGGATCTCTCTGGGTAGACTTCTTCCTCCAAGCTTCAGTGTGTTGAAACGTCATTACTTACTGCACAGCAAAGCCATTCTTTTGTGAAAATGGTTACAGTGTTAGGGGTGAATTCATGACCAGACCAACAAGCCTTCCCAGGTGAGGCAGCCACTCCTTTGATGTCCTTAAAACATCCAAGACCACCTCCTTGTAAATCCAAAATGTTTTCAAAATCCCCTCAAGAGCAATCAAGAAGGTACTGCCACTCACAGTGCACTGAAAACTTGAAAAAAACTGCACCACCAGGAAGTTAGATAGTTGGACCTTTAAATATTGCTGGTGGGAATCTCTTGTGTATGTTCAGCTGGGAGTGTTTGCGAGGGTGTATTGACAGAACCCGCAGAGACCTAAGCGATAGATAATGTTTCATATCTGATTTTGTGTTTTTGATGTCACAACCTGCTCATTCTGCAAGCTTCTAGTGAACATATGGTATGCCTGCACTAGCACTGTGATGCTACAAAGCCCATTTTCATGGCCTTGATGTTTTCCTTTCCTTTTTCAGTCGGTCATTGAAAGCCAGTGTCAGTAATAGTGTCCATGAAACTATCATTGATTGCCATATGGAAACTTGCCTTTCTTTCGTGGTTTGGCTTACAAATTACCCTAAATCTGCAACAATGTGCAGTTGTACAAGACTCTGGTGCGGCCACATCTGGAGTATTGTGTGCAGTTTTGGTCGCCATACTATAGGAAGGATGTGGAGGCACTGGAACGGGTGCAGAGGAGGTTTAACAGGATATTGCCTGGTATGGTAGGAAGATCATATGAGGAAAGGCTGAGGCACTTGGGGCTCTTTTCATTGGATAAAAGAAGGTTTAGGGGTGACTTGATAGAGGTGTACAAGATGATTAGGGGTTTAGTTAGGGTTGACCATGAGAACCTTTTTCCACATATGGAGTCAGCTATGATGAGGGGGCATAGCTTTAAATTAAGAGGTGGTAGGTAGAGGACAGATGTTAGGGGTAGATTCTTTACTCAGCAAGTCATGAGTTCATGGAATGCCCTGCCAGTAGCAGTGGTGGACTCTCCCTCTTTATGGGCATTTAAACGGGCATTGGATAGGCATATGGAGGATAGTGGGCTAGTGTAGGTTAGGTGGGCTTGGATCGCCGCAACATCGAGGGCCAAAGGGCCTGTACTGCGCTGTATTTTTCTATGTTCTATGTTCTATGACTCTAACTCCGATCTGAAATGGCCGACCAAGCCAATCAGTTTGAGGGGATCTAGAGAGGCCCAACAAGTGGTGTCCCTGTCAACAACACTGTAACAACAATAGCTAGAATAAAGACCAGTCAATCATTCTCTATCTATGTTGCAGGTTTTTTTTTCTTACATTACCCACAGCTTAGAAGTTTGGATTGCCGAGGGCTTTAAAACATATGAAAGTCAGAGTCTTTCTCCAATATTCTCACCATGTTTTCATTAGTCTCCGCTCTGATCAAAATGTTGCAGCTATTTATAGTTGGTTTGCTGCTGTGCTGCAAATATTAGATGCAAAATTCAATCAACCATGACTTGCACTTGTGAACTGCATTAAAGATACATAAATACACGATATAAATGACAAAATGCTTTGCAAAGGTAAAAAGAAAAACCAGACACTGAACATGTGTGGGAATTCTTAACATAAACTGAAAGGTGCAGGCTACAAGGAATATTTTGAAGAGAAGCCTGAAGTAACAAACCAGCTAAGAAGTTAGCAACAATGCTGAAGAAATTGGAAAGTCATAGTTTTCATAATTTCCTAACATGTGACAGTGGGTTTGGCTGGAAACAAGAAATACTGGAGATTTATGGAGAGAGAGCAAGCTAACATTTCAAGTCAGATGCTTCTTCATCAGAGCTGACACTTCATGTTAGCTTACTTGCTGTCTATGGATGCTGCCTGATCCCCTTGTGATTTCCAGCATTTTTTGTTTTCAGTATAAAGTCTAGCATTTGCAGTAATTTGCTCCTGTATCCTGTAACCGAGTCAAAATACAACATGTCATTAATCATGTTTTGGAAAACATAATGAAAAGTTATGAATGGATTATGATTTTTTTTCAATTCTTTTAACAAAATGTTAAGGTCCTGGGGAGTGTTGTTGAAGAAAGATACCTTGGAGTTCGTGCTTGATAGTAGAGTCGCAGGCAAACGTTTAGTATGCTTGCCTTTATTGGTCAGTGCATTGAGTACAGGAGTTGGTAGGTCATGCTACAGCTGTATAGGACATTGGTTAGGCCACTTTTGGAATACAGCATACAATTCTGATCTCTCTACTATAGGAAGAATGTAGTGAAACTTGAAATGGTTCAGAAAAGATGTACAAGGATGTTGCCAGGTTTGGAGGCTGAATAGGTTGGGGCTATTTTCCCTGGATCATCAGAGGCTGAAGGGTCACCTTATAGAGCTTTATAAAATCAAAAGGGGCATAAGTAGGGTGAACAGCCAAGGTTTTTTTCCCTGAGGTGGCAGAGTCCAGAGCTAGAGGGCATAGGTTTAAAGTGAGGGGGAAAGATTTAGAAGGGACCTAAGGGTAAACATTTTCATGCAGAGGGTGGTGTGTATATGGAACGAGCTGCTAGAGGAAGTGGTGAAGGCTGGTACACTTACAACATTTAAAAGTCTTCTGGAGAGTTACATGAATAGGAAAGATTTAGGGGGATATGGACGAAATGCTGGCAATTGGGACTACATTAATTTAGGATAGATAGTTGGCATGAGCAAAGGTCTGTTTCCATGCTGTACAGCTGTATGACTCTATGACGTTTTATGGTCATTTGGGGGTTAATTTGTTGTACACAGAGAATGGCTATAGCAGTGCTGTAGCTTGGTTTAGGAGACATGAGGGACCATGAGGAAAGGGTGGTATGGTTTGATGGAGTGTCATAGCCTGGCACAGTATGATCGCCATCATCCCAGTGCCCTAGAAAAATCATGCAGCTTGCCTCAATGACTGCCACCTGGTTGTCTCTGTCCTCCATAATTATAAAGTGCTTTGAGAGGCTAGTTATGGCTCACATCATCTCCAGCCTATCAAATTGTTTTGAACCTTAACAATTTGCCTCGTGACACAACTGGTCCACAGTTGATGCCATCTCCCTGGCCCTACATTTATACCTAGAACATCTGGATAACAAGGATACTTAAGTCAGGCCCTTATTTATTAACTGCAGTTCTGCCTTCAAACTAGAATTCCAAAAAATCATCTCCAAACTCTGAAATCCATATCTTCTCTCCACCCCACCCCCCCACCTCACCCCGACCCCGTAACTGGATCCATAACTTCCTGACCTATAGTCCTATACACTCAGTGAGAATAGGTGACAACACCTCCTCTATGATAGTCCTTAACACTTATGCCCTGCAATATTGCGTACTCATCCCCCTGCTGTACTCCTTGTACACATACAACTGTGTGGCCAAATAACACACCAACTCTATTTATGCATTTGCTGATGATATCACCGTTCTAGGTCAGATGTCAAACAACAACGAGATAGAGGAGTAATGATCATCAACAATTTGTCCTGGTTCACCCATGTCAATGCAATGGTTAAGAAAGCACAACAATGATTCTACTTCCTCAGGAGGCTAAGGAGGTTCAGCATTTCCAGAAAGACTATTACCAATTTGTATAGATGCATCATAGGAAGCATCTGACATGATATGGCAACTGCTTTTCCCAAAACCGCAAGAAACTACAGAAAGTCATGAACACAGCCCAGTTCATCATATAAACCAGCCTTCCATCCATTGACTCTTTTTATACTTCCCTCTGCCTCAGGAAAGCAAACAACATAATCAAAGACCCCTCGCAGCCCAGTTATACTCTCTTTCACTCTCTTCCATTAGGCAGAAGATATAAAAGCTTGAATACATGTACAACCAGATTCAAGAACAGCTTCTTCCCTGCTGTTATCAGACTTTTAAACAGATTTTTCAAATGTTAATATTGATCTCTCTCTCTTTGCACCTTCTCTGCAGCTGTAATGGTGTATTCTGTACTCCGTTCTCCTCCCAAATGCACTTTGTTTGTTATGATCTGACGATTAAGGACACAAAACAACACTTTTCACTATATCTCAATACATGTGATAACATTAAATCAAATGAAGTTAAAGACTCATTCAGAGTCGATGTATGAAAATAACTTGGCATGAGAGGATTTGTGAGTAAGTAGAGGGGCATAGCTTGGCATAAAGGACATAAGTGACCTCGAGTTGTGGGTATGGGTCATCGCCTTGCAAGGGGTGCCAGAGTTGAAAGGGCATGGAGAGTGTATAGGTGATGACAGGGTGTGAAAGTTCAAAAGCCTTATGCTTTTCAACAAAGCTGAGATGAAGTCCCACAGAAGTGAGCTGGCTTGTTAAACAGTTGCCTCAATACCTGGTAGCTTCATTGGCCGCCTCCATTGTACATACCGTTGTCATAAGATAATTATTTCATATCAGCATCTAAACGTTTGTTACTTTCAATTCCTGTACCATCGATAGTTCAATAGAGTCAGGAATATTCTCTGAAACTTAAACCTAGCACATGGAGTTCTATTTTCAAAAAAGGTGACAAATCATAGCCATGAATCCAGTTTATTATCTGATATTCAATATTAGAAAGATGCAAAAAGGATTCATGGAAGATGGATTTTAGGATCACCAGGAACAGAAAGAATCAATTAGAAATTTACAAAATGGCTTCTGGTAAGACTTAATAGTGTTTGAAAAGATCAACAGTATATTACATGAGGATAGTCCAGTAAAAATATTTTATGTAGACTTTTAGAAATCCTTTGGTAAGTTACTTCACAGGATGGATTCTTGTAGTATCAGGAGAAATTTAAAGTGCTGGATTACGAATGAGTTCCCAGGCAAACCCGCTGGCAAAAAGGTTTCAGAATTGAGTGTGTTTCAGTTAGGAGATATGTTACTAACTGTATCTTTCAAGGATCAGTAATAGCCCCATTACTCTTCACAGTCTTAATGGCATGGACAGCAGTGTTAAGAATATGGAAAGCACATGGATATTTATAGATGACATTAAAATTTGTGCAAGGGTTTAGAATGGAAATAAATCCAAAAGGATCTAGATGTGCTTGACTACTGGACAACATAATGGTATTTAAATTAGTTACATGTAGCATCATGCATGTCTGTCAGGCTAATATAGAAAATACATTTCATTTGCAAGGAACAATAATGACAGTGAAAATGATATTGCTCTTATTGTGCACAGATAACTGAAAGTTTACAATGATAAACTTAACAAGATATTATGGAAACATTGAATATAAATTGAAGGACACCTTATTGACATTGCATACTCACTGGGAAGGTCGTGTGTGTGCATGGTTTAGATCTTCCTACATGTTGGGTGATAAAGTAAACTGGAAAAGGATCCAAAGCAGAGCTACAAATATGCTTTCTAATTTAAAGAATGTCAGAAATGTAAATACCTCCAACACCATGCTTTATTTACTTTACTGTAGCATAAACTCAGTGGTCACTTGTTAGAAGCTGTTATGATAGTTTTTTTTTAAGATGAGTAGCAGCATTGACTGTTTCTTCATTCCCATTGGTCCAAACATAAATTTGATTCTTTAACCCAGTTCCAATATGGCCAATTAGATTACTTAGATTAAATTACTTACAGTGTGGAAACTAGTCCACACTGACCCTCCGAAGAGCAACCCACCCAGACCCATTCCCCTACATTTGCCCCTTCACTTAACACTACGGGCAATTTAGCATAGTCAATTCACCTAACCTGCACAGTTTTGGATTATGGGAGGAAACTGAAGCACCTGGAGGAAACCCAAGCAGACACGGGGAAATTGTGCAAACTCCACACAGACAGTTACCCAAGGCGGGAATTGAACCTGGGTCTCTGGCACTATGAGGCAGCAGTGCTAGCCACTGTGCCACCCCAATTCTATGCTTTATCTATTCAAATTAGAAAAAAAATCCATCAGTCAGATTCCTTACTAAACAAAAAAGTATTGATTCTTTATTATACAAATCTTATTCAATGAAAATACAAAATTGGAAACACACACACACACACACACACACACACACACCCACACACCCACCCACACCCACTCACCAGATAAAGAGAGAAATGGATGTTCATTTTCATACAGACAAACCACCGACATGTGCAGGTATCCCTGGGGTCTTAATGGATGTGTGGAGGAAAAGCAGTACTGACAGATTTTCCATATGTTTTTCAAGAGGAAAATCAGGTTTCACACTGGACTCACAAAAACTGGTGCTTTTAAAAGGCAATAAGCTGAATTGGGAGCCTCTCTTTAGCCATTTTGCTCTCAATTGGAAATCAAGCGATCTCCAATTGCATGCAAAACACTGTTCAAACAGAAATGAGCACTCTAGTAACGATTAGACTCAAACAGATACAGCATCTCCCAATTCTCAACTTATACATTTATCCAGGATGTAACTGGTGTCATTTTCTCCAGATGCCACCTGTTCATACTCTATCCCAGTGATAAAGAGAATCAAACTACATGGGCAATAGGATTCACCACCATTGCTGGCATCCACCTGATTAATGTGTTGTAGACTGCACTCACACTACTTTGACATCGACTAAGATCAACCTGTAGAATTCAACAATACAAGAGGCTTCAACTCCATCACTTCTCAGATTATTTGTGACCATCAATGCCAGATGTTAGTGGGTTGCACGAGATACCCTGTAAGTTGTCATGACACACAGGGCCATGCACACATGGCTGCTCGAAGACAATGGATATCCTATTCAAACATGAAAGGTAATATCTTTATGAAGGTTTCAGACTAATGCAGAATGAAGACGCAACACTGCTCATGCTTCTACCAGGAACATCTGCTTAATGCAAAGGACATGTGAATCTTGTTGTTTCTGCAGTGCTTAAATCTTTCTGTGGCTGAATAAATATTTAGTTACCAACCTGATTTTGTGTTGTATATCTGTGAATGATCTCACTTTAAAACATCTACAAGTTACTCTCTGGACAATTTTTCTTGCAATGAGACAAAAGACGGAATTGAGTATGATGGGAGTGAATGGAAGATCCATTGTTGGTGATGCAAGAGAGGTGTTACCAGTGAATGATTGGGAAGCAGAGAAGGCAGGAAGGGTTAGTAGCTTGGAAGGTTCAAATGGGTGAATACCATTGAGTGGACGTGATGTGTGCAATACTGTGAGTTGTAGTCCATGAAATCTAGTGAGATGAATGTGCAGTGACAAAGTTAAAGTAAATGGTGGCCTCTGAATGTGAGATAATAGAGAGAAAATGATGATGCCCATACAAAGTGCAGTAACTCATTCTTCCTTGCTGCCGTGCATTCCATTAACCACAGCTGTGACCAAGTCCACTCAGCCCAGTCTGGCTGTGTATGGTGGCATGGTCTGTTTTGACAATCAGCACTCTACTATGCCACTCACCAGCACCTCCAAGTCACTGTCAGCAAAGCAGGGTGCCAGCTTCTCTTTTGAGACCATATCTTTAGTGATGATGATTGAGTATCACTGTGTGGGGCAGTTACTGGTTCCTTTCTCTGAGGTGGTATGCAGCTGAGCTTTAAATAAAGCACCAGCAGTATGAATGTGGTAAAGTTCTGCAGTGATAAGTACTTCAGCTTTTCTCACCATGTGATTCCACAAGCAGGTTGTTGTTGACCCTGGATCCATAATTAATGAGATGAAGAGTTGAAGGTTGTTAGCAAAGTCACCATGAGCCACAGTGGACAGTGTACCCATGAAACTCTCTCAACAAAATACTTCAAAGTCAAAATGGAAAATTCAGCCCTTGGGTTTCAAATAGATAACTAATTGAAACAAGTATTCCATTGTCTAAAATGGCCTTGTTTAAAACAAAATAAAACAGTTGGGTATCCATAGATCTTGAAACAAATAATTGTTTCCATGCTTCTTCAAAACACAGGTCCTTAAAATGCAAGGTCGACAAAATAATTAAAGACTGTAATGTGTTTTCTCATTGGTAACTTATTCCAATTTAACAGACTTTGCAAGAGTAGGAATGTACAATATGTTAAGTAGCTCTTCTTTGGCTAGAAATGTGTGAGCCTCTGGAATAAATTTCAAGCTGGTGTGGTAAATGCTAATCCACTGTATGCCATCAAGAGGGAAATGGATTAGATTTAGAATCATAGAGTACAACAGCATGGAGACTGGCCCTTTGGCCCAAACTGGTACATGCCAACCAAAATGTTAGTCCATGGACTTTTAACCTAGTTCCCTGGACTTGGCCCATATCCTTTGAATTCTTTCCTATCCATGTCCAAATGCCTTTTAAATATTGTTAATGGACCAGTCTCAACCACGTCAGCTCTTTTCTCTTCTGACAGATGCTGTCAGACCTGCTGAGAATTTCCAGCATTTTCTCTTTTAGTCTCAACCACTTCCCTGGCAGTTCATTCCATATGCATAATATCCTCTGTGTTAAAAAGTTGCCCCTCAGGTTCCCTTTTATTCTTTCCCCTCTAATCTTAAACTGATGCTCTCTAGTCCTTGGTTCCACAACCCTGCGAAAAAGACTGAGTGCATTCACCCTATCCATACGTCTCATGATCTTATACACCTCTATAAGGTCCCCCCTCAGTCTCCTATGCTCTAAAGCTCCCCTGAGGGGAGCAGAGGAACTTCAAAGTATTATTTTTTTCTTTTAGCCCCTCATTCTTTTTTGTTTCTTCCAAGAGTTGGCTTAATGCATTTGGAGAAAGAAAAGGAGTTGAAGAGAAAATATCCAGCCATTATGGTTTGGAGAAATTTGATAAACCAGCTTGTTTTTCCTGCCTCAACATTTATGCTTTTTGTTCTTTGTGCTGGACTACTGCAACAATGGAAATCTTTTCTCTCTGTCTACCCCAGTAATTCCTTTTGAAATACGAAGAACTTTAATCAAATTACCTCTACACCTTTGATTTCTAGGGATTATGAGTCTATGATATCTTGCCTCATGAACTAATCCTCGGTAAGAAAATATGTTGGCCAATCTGCACTTCACTCTTTCCAAGGCCAATACATTGTCAGGTGGCATGCTCCGAATTGTACTCAGTGTCTCAGTTTTGATTTAACCAGACTTCGTTTTGGCATTAGCTGTAGCAAAACATTTCCCCATTTACATTCTAGCCCTTTTATTATAAAGGCTAATATTCCAAAAGCGATTTTGATTTTTTGGATCTGCTTACTACAGATCAATGACCTATAGATTGATCAATCTTTTTGAATCTCCACTATTCCTTGATTTTTGCCATTCAAATAATACTCACAAGTGTCCTTTTATTGTCCAAAATTAATGGCCAAACATTTACCTGAGGTGAACTATTGCTGTTTTGTACCATCATGATGCAGTGGTCTTTTCATTGTTTTAAACTCTAGTCCACAAGAATTGCTCAATCATCAAACTTGGTTATAGTCTTTTGATTATGTCACCATCTCATTAATAGATATGTTAATATCTATATTAATAGATATATAAACAAGGGTTCAGTACAGATTCTTGTAGGGCACAACTACCCATTTCTTCCAATTGAATATATATCCATTATGCCCACTTTCTGACTTCTACTACTTAAGTAGGTCAATAAACTGCCTTCAATTCCAAATGCTTTAAATTTAACTAAAAATCCCAGATTGTCCTAGACACTGTTTTCACCATCCCTGGTTATGTACTGTCTTAGGACAGACCCAGTAGAGGTCGTGGCACAATGATATACAAAGTCAGGAGGGAGTTGCCCTGGGAGTCCTGAACAATGACTCCTGACCCCATGAGGTCTCATAGGTTCAGGCTATACACAGGCAGGGAAACCTCCTGTTGATTACCACATACTATCCTCCCTTGGCTGATGAATTGTTACTCCTCCATGCTGAACAACACTTGGAGGAAGCACTGAGAATGGCAAGGGTGCAAAATGCACTCTGGTTGGTGGATTTCAATTACCACAACCCACCAAGAGTGGCTCGGCAGCTGTACTACTGATTGAGCTAGTTGGGTCCTAAAGGAAATAGCTGCTAGTCTGAGTCTTTGGCAAATGGTAAGAGAATCAATAACAGAGAAAAACATCCTTACCAATTTCCTGGCTACAGATGCATCCGTCTATGACAGCATCGGTAAGAATGATCACCACACAGTCCTTGTGGAGGTGAAGTCCTGCCTTCACACTGAGAATATCCTCCAACGGATTGTGTGGCACTATCATCATGCTAAATGGTACAGATCTAGCCAATCTAGCCAATCAGCCAATGAGACACGATGGGCTGAATTGTACTCCAGCACAATCTACAACCTCATGGCCTAGCATATCCTCTACTCAACCATGACCATCAACTTGGGGATTGGAGGGAGATCCAAGATGGCGGCGACTCAGCAAGTCTGAGTTTACAGTGCTCTTCCCAAAACCTGGGTAAAGTGAGTTACTCACCCCCACCACACTTACCAAACCACCCAAAAAATTTTCTAACCTTAATTAGCTGCTTACTATTATATTTAAGCAGTTTAATATTAAGTGGATAATGAGTAAACCAAAGGGATCCCGCAGCTCTCAGAAAACAAAGACCCCTCCCCCACCCTCCTCTCCTCCTCCGGCTGCAGCTGATGTAAAAACAGGCCTTGAAGAGATGATTGCCAGGCTGGAAACGACACTCGTCAATTTCATCGCAGAATCCAGACAGAGATGGAACTCATTCGAAGAAAAGCTGCAGAAACACAGCCAGGCTCTCGAGGAATTACAGGGCCGAGTGAAGGGGGCGGAGCTAAAGGCCACGACCTCCGAGGCTGCAGCACAAACAGCTGCAGAACAGGTGCGAGCTCTGGAGCAGAGAGTCAGGGCCTTTGAAATCTACATGGATGACCTGGATAATAGAAATCGGAGAAAGAATATCCGTCTTCTGGGCCTCCCTGAACAAGAAGAGAAAGGACAGTTAGCAGTATTTCTGGAGCGATGGCTGCCCCAGCTTTTAAACCTGGGGGCTGAAACTGACCGGGTAAGGGTGGAGTGGGCCTGCCGGGTCGCAGTACGCGGATCTGGCCCAAACCAGCGCCCACGCCCGGTCCTGTTCCGGCTGCAGAGTTATAGGGAGAGGCAGATACTCCTGGATGCCTCCAGAAATCTTGGAAAGGATCCTAAAGCCATGATCCATGAAGGATCCAAGATTATGTTATTTCAGGACTTCTCCTCGGCTTTGGCACGAAGGAGGAAGGCGTTTGATGAGGTGAAGAAATGTCTAAGGAACTTAAATATTCAATACACCTTACGCTACCCAGCGACGTTATGCTTTACCCACGAAGGATCCGAGTATAATTTTAGATCACCAGAAGAGGCTAAGGAACTTTTAGACTCGTTTAAATAAATCGTAAGAGACAATTTATGTTGGCTTGCCTCTTCCACACTCCGTGGGGAGAAGTGGATACTTTACTCTACTTTACTTTTGCTTCTGGGAGCAGGGTTGTCTTCCCTTGCTATTTTATGTTATTATACTTAACTGTAATCTGTTGGAGTTGTAATTTTATAGTTATGTGTGTTTGTACGTGGCATTGATGCTATCAGATATACTCAGGTATGGGTGGGGAGGGGTGGGGGTGGGGCGCTCACTGTTAACTCTAGCTCGGTATTATATCTAAATCCTATTAAGGAGCGTCCGGGTCAAGGGTGGGACACTGTTTGGGAGAGGATATGGTGGACCTTTAGAAAGGAAGTAAGGCCCCCTGAGAACAAGGGGGAGGATCTCCATTCAAACATGTTTTTTTTTGTTCTTATTGTTTGGAAATAGTTTCCTTTTTATTATACTGTTATGAGTGTATTAGAGAACATTTTCTCTTGTTTGAAGGATGTAAGTGACTCAACTATACACTCTGGATAATTGTGGATTAGATTAGTAGTTAACTGAGTTTCATTGTTTTTCTTTCTTCTTTAGTATCATTCCTTTGAATTTTGATGATTATATATTTAAGATCTATTTTTATATTAATGTTTGTGCTTGAAAGTTCTGTTTATTTTTGTAAATCTGTCAAAATATTAAATTTCTAATAAAAATATCTTTAAAAAAAAAACTTGGGGATTGATCCTGGTTCAATGGAGAGTGCAGGAGGGCATGCCAGGAGCAGCACCAAACATAGCTGAAAATGAGGTGTCAACTTGGTGAAGCTACCAGACAAGACTTCTTGCACACCAAACAGCATAAACAGCAAATGATAGATAGAGCTAAGTGATCCCACAACCAACGGATCAGATGTAAGCCCTGCATTCCTGCTTCATCCAGACATGAATTATGGTACACAATTAAACAATTCACTGGAGGAGGCCACTCCAAAAATACCCCCACCCTCAATGATGAAAGAATGCAAAAGATAAGGCTGAAGCATTTATAATAATCTCCAGCCAGAAATGCTGAGTGGGTGATCCATCTCAGCCTCCTGTAGTGGTTTCCATCATTACGGATACCAGCTTTTAACCATTTTGATTCACTCTATGTGACTAAAGAAACATAGAAACATTGAATCCCCACTGTGTGGAAACAGGCCATTTGGCCCCAGTCCTCACCGACCCTCTGAAGTGCATGCTACCCAGATCTATCCCCGCTCCCCCCCCCCCAACTCCCCCACCCCCTCCCTATTCCTGTAAGCCTGCATTTCCCATGGCTAATCCGCCTGGCCTGCATATTTCTGTTCACTTTGGGTAATTTAAAATGACCAATTCCCCCTAATCAGTTGGAGTCACTGGATACTGCAAATACTATGGGCCCTGACAACATTCCAGCAATGGTAATGAAGAATTGTGCTCCAGAACTTGCTGCTCCCCTTCCAGTACAATTAAAATACTAGCATCAACCCGACAAATGTAGAAAATTGCCCAGGTATGTCCTGTACATAAAGGCAGAACAAATGAAGCGTGGCCAATCTACTCTCGATCATCAGTTAAGAAGGTGTCATTAACAGTGCTATCAAGCGGCATCTGTTCAGCAATAACCTGCTTTCTAATGCCCAGTTTGGGTTCTGCTACTGCCACTCTGCTCCCGACCTCATTAAATTCTTGGTTCAAAAATGGACAAAAGAGCTAATTTCCAGAAGTGAGGTGAGAGTCATGGCCCTTGACATCAAGACTGCATTTGACTGAGTATCAAGAAGCCCTAAGAAAACTGGAATCAAATGGAATCGGGGGAAAACTCTTTGCTGATTGGAATCATACCTTGCACATAAGATGGTTGTGCTTGTTGGATGTCAGTCATCTCAGATCCAGGCCACCTCTGCAGGAGTTCCTCAGGATAGTGTCCTAAGCCCAACCATCTTCAACTGCTTCAACAATGGATCATAAGGTCAGATGTGGGATGTTCGCCAACAATTGTATGATGTTCAGTACCATTTGCATCTCCTCAGATCCTGAAGCAGCTCATATTCAAATGCAACAAGATCTGGACAATATCCAGCCTTGGGCTGATGAGTAGCAAGTAACATTTGTGTCACACAAATGCCAGGCTATGAGCATCACCAATAAGAGACAATCTAACCACCAGTCTTGATATTCAATAGTGTTACCATCTCTGAATTCCCCCACTGTCGGCATCCTGGGGGCTAGCATTGACCAGAAACTCAACTACTCACGACACAAATACAGTGGCTACAAGAACAGGTCAGAGGCAAGGAATACTGCAGCGAGTATCTCACCTGCTGACTCCCCAAAACCTGTTCACCATCTACAAGGCACAAGTCAGAAGTGTGATGGAATATTCCCCATTTTCCTGGATGGGTCCTGCTCCAACAACATTCAAGAAATTTGACACCATCCAGGACACAGCAACTTACTTCATTGGCACTGCATCCACAAACATCAGTTCCCTCCACCATTGATACTCAGTTGTGATAATGGGTACTATCTGCCAGATGCACCACAAGAATTCACCAAAGATCCTCAGACAGCACGTTCCAAACCCACAATCACTTCTATTTAAAAGGACAAGGGTAGCAGATACATGAGAATGCCACTTTCAAGTTTCCCTCTACGCCACTCACCATCAGACTTGAAAATATATAGCCATTCTTTCACAATCCTGGAATTCCCTGCCCAATGGCATTGTGGGTCAATTCACAGCACTCGGACTGCAGCAGTTCAAGAAAGACCTTACCATCTCCTTTTCAAGAGCAACTAGGGACAGGCAATAAATGCTGGCTAGCCAGCAATGGCCACACCTCACAAATGAAGAAAAAAAATCAAATGGAATTAATGGAAATCCTTCCTGTATTGTTGCCATACATTTTTTAAACAACAAATACACCATTAAGGGAAGAATGAACATTTTAAACGAGTGTGAATCCAACCTTTTACTTACGAACATATGGGAAAAAAAGATAAGGGCCAATTTTTCCATGTATTGTGTTTTAGACTGACATGATAGAAGCTCTTTAGACCATCAGCCCATTCTTCCCTAACACTACCACATCCTTCACTGAGAAGCATAAAAACATCAGGCCAATTTATGGATAATAAAATTGTGAAAAATTAATCTCTGGAGTTAACTTTTGGTTCATTTTTGCCTGTAGATAATACCTTATCCCATTTGATTGTCACTAGTATTAAAGTTTAATCTTAATTGAGATATTATTCCCTTCTGTTCAATAGAAAGTGTGTTTCTGTAGACAAGCTTTCAATTCATGCGTCAGGAAATGTGTTCTTGACTATGAAGTATGTTTGTACAGCAGGCCACAAGGTGCACTTTTCAACCACACAGTTAAGCACTGGAAGTAATATATCTTCCTACACTACCTTTCTGATCATGGTGACTAGTAACAACCCCCAAATTAACAGACAATAATACCTCATTTATGCTGGCTGTTATGAATCAAGTCTTTTTTTAGTCAGAATGCTGAACAAAAGCAAGATTCAAATCAACTGATTTAAATTAATTGTAGTACTCAAACCTAAAATGTTATCACCTAAAAGGGGAGTAGGTGCTTGAGAACACCACCATTAGCAAGTCACACCATCCTGACTTAGAAATACTTTGTTATTCTTTCATTATGGAACATCCTATCCAACAGCACTATAGCTAGACTGTTCAGCACAGGCTGCAGTGGTTACTGTGGAAGGCTAAGCTACAGGGAACGTTATACCAACGGTAATTAGGATTAGTACAAAAATGCTGGCTTTGCCAGCGATGTCCACATACCGTGAATTAAAAGAAAACACTTCATGCTTTTAAAATAATAAAAGCCAAGAAGATGCAGCAATTGTTGAACTTTTGTCTTTAAAATCTGTGAGAAAGCATACAGGCATTAATGCTAGTTGTGGGTATGTGTTCAAAAGCACAATGAATACCTGATGAGATGCCTGATTTCATCTTTAATAACCTTAGAACATTACAATTGTGTTTTCCATTAGAGGAATGACCAATGCAGGCAATGTTTCTGCAATACTTCTCCTTCTGAAAGTGACACCAGGGATATATGCTAATTGTCCCTTTCTAGTTCAATCTCTAACTCAGACTTGGCATAGCACATTAAAGGCAATTTTAGGATGTAAAAGAATTAGATTAACTTAAAATGTATAACACGGACATTCCTTAAGCCTGGAACAGGATAAGACTCTGACCTGTCACAAAGGCTATCCGGAATAATTTAACAATCCAGTCCACATGGTAAAATTGCAGCGTGGTTTCCTTCTGGTTTTAAATACTGGAATTAAGTAAAGTTATATTTTTTTTAGCTCAGCATAGGTGTTCAGTGAGTTTGTGATGACTACTAATAGCTGTGTTAAATAAATATCAATGAATCTAAATTTTATTATTTGTTTGTTTTAACTCTCTACATGTTTGATGTGCATTCACATTAGTATTACTTACTTTGTCAGCATTTAAAATCCATATGGCAGAACATATCTGTTACAAAACAGGCAAACCAAAGCGATACAATGTCTTACGTAGGTGCATTAATAACACAGGTCATACATAAGGAAGTGGCTATTTACCTAAAAATAAACCACAGAATAAGATGAGCCATTAAAAAAAAGCTCAAAGGTTGAGTGACTTACGCAGTTTTGTGCCAACATATGACTTATTTTTCGATAGATAAATTGTAAGCAGTGGTAGTCCATTATACTTTCATTATGTATTTTATTACGTAAATTCTGCGAGGAAGTTTGTTCCCTTTGTAATTCAAAATAGATTTTATTCTTTGTGTATAATTTTGGAGAGGTAGAATAGTTGACAAAATATACTTGAGGACAGCTATGTGATAGTATTCTGTAGAATTCTGAGGCTTCAATCGGTGTCTGTAAGGCTTGATCTTTCCTCAGAACAAACATTAAAGGAATATGTGAGTGGCAAGGTAGCATTTATTTCTAAAGGCCAAATAGCATCTGAAAATAATTTCCATATAAGTACATAAGAAGTAGAAAAAATGAGTTATATTAAATAGGCATCGTAAGTGCTCAATACAGTAAATATCTATCACACAGTAAAAATTGCTGAAGATAATAATTTTTTAATTCTCTTTTCAAAGCATGAAACAGGGATAGGAAACTAGAATTTAATCAATGCGTCTGAGTTATAAACATCATCTACAGAAAGGAACGAACAAAAGATATATTAGAGTACAAAGAAAAGGCTTTCTCGCTGCAAGAATGAATAACAAACTAGATTATCACTTCATAGGGATTACGAGGAAGAAAGAGTAAGAATTGGAGAAATATGATGAATATTCCAGTATAGATTCAAAAATAGTTTGTGTTTGAATAAACCAGATCTGGCATCTTTCCATCTCCAAAAGATGATGGACAGGCAGCAAACAGGTCCATTTCAGATGGTGTGCCTTAAAGTGTTGCACTTGTGCTGATGGCTGAAGGTGTCAATCTTTTACAGGGTGGTTCTTCCACAAGAATCACAAATGAAATTATCAAATGTCATTTTGGGTTATTGTTGTTTTTGGCATTGGTTTCTGATGCCAAGTTGCTGTAGGGTACGGCAGCCCACTTGAAGTGTTGCCTTTATTCCGTCACCAGCTCATGGCTCTGAGGAGTGATAATCAAAGTCCAGCACCTTCATGTCAAAGGTGCTGCATGAGTTATTGAAGCAGAGCTTTGAGCATCCTCCTATCTGACACTGGCTACTTAACCATACAGAAATTTCTTGTGAATATGATCATCTTCTATCCTGCAGATGCGCCCAACACCAAAAAGTTACCTTATTTCAATGATTGCCAACAAACTACCTGTGCCTTTGAGAGGACTACTACTTTTGTGATTTTATCCTGACAGGGGATTCATCTAAGGTGCTGCAGATAGTGAAGATGGAAGTTGTTGAATTGCTTTTCTTGGTAGCTGACTAAACACAGGAAGAACTGCAGATGCCATAAATCAGAAACTAAAATAGAAGTTGCTGGAAAAGTTCAGCAGGTCTGGCAGCACCTGTGCAAAGAAATCAAAGTTAATGTTTCAGGTCTGGTGACCTTTCCTCAGAACTGAGGAAGGGTCATTATCATAGAATCCCTACAGCGTGAAACAGGCCCTTCGCCCAACAAGTCCACACTGACACACCGAAGGGTAACCCACCCAGATCCATTCCTCTACCCTATTTACCCCAATTAATGCATCTAACCTACACATTCCTGAACACTAAGGGCAATTTTGCATGGCTGATTCACCTAACCTGCACATCTTTGGACTGTGGGAGGAAACTGGAGCACCTGGAGGAAACCCATACAGACACGGTGAGAATGTGCAATCTCCATACAGACAGGATCACCAGACCCAAAACGTTTACTTTGATTTTTCGTCACAGATACTGCTAGATCTGCTGAGCTTTCCCAGTAACTTTTATTTTTGTTTCTTGATAGCTGCATTGATTCACAGTCCGCTGAGAGCATGTCTCATAAACCTTCAACCCATTCCTAAGGGTCAGCTTGATATTGTTCCATATGTAATTCATAAGTTGACTAAAGGTAGTAGCTGCTTTACCTCTGTGCACATCAAGTTCTGCATCAAGGAATGGATTGTCTTTCCCTGTTTTCCCAAAGTTGTAGAATTTGCCAATCTCTACAAGAAGGTGTTAATATATTGTTCCATTAGTGCAGTTTTCGTGACTGTTATAGTCAGGGATAAGATTTGTTAGACACAGTCCATGAGTTTTTTGAGGATGAATTTCAATATAGGCAAGTGGCACGACATCATCACAAAAAGGAGTTCCCTGATCACGACATGATGTACATATGTGCATTTGTTTTTGTTATCAATCATGACAGATTTGAGAATCTGTCAATTGACCTAGCATATAAGTAAACTTCTCCATGTCTGCTGAGATGGCAAAAATTGGGGATATGCATCAGAGAAGAAGATGCAAAATAGAGTGGGGCTTGGGACAGAGTCTTGTTTCACTCTATCGGTCACTCTGTTGAAGTGGAATCATCATACTATACAATGCTGTGCATATGCTCATGGTAAGAGCAGACAAGATTCAGCAGTTTTGGCAGACAGCTAAAGTTTCTGTTAGTTCCCTTCTGCTCGCAGTGTTGATTGCCTTAATGAGATCTATGAAAATAAGATAAAGAGAGATATCCTATATGCTAGACCTCTTTTGTAGCTGGTGTATGAAGAAACATGTGTCCACAGTATATCTGCCAGTGCAGAAACTGAACTGTGCTTCTAGATGCACTTGGTCTGCAAGTATTTGGAATCTTTTAAGTATGATACCAGCAAAGGGCTTCTCCGTGATGCTCAAGAGTGGGATGCCCCTGCAGTTGTTGCAGAATGAACCGCACATGTTCTACATATCGCAGGCCACAAATTGATACATCAAATAGTTCTGACTTGCAGTTTTAACATCAGAAATGAAAATTTGAGGCAAAATGATCAAAAGTAGTTTTCACAGTTTGGTATCCATTTCAAATTTTGCTGAGTGTTGTGTTATAAGGAATGACATGCAACAAATGTGGTGTAACTGTATTCATGTTATCATTAAACTAAATAAAGAAAATTGTTCTGACTGAAGAGCTTGACGGATATTTTAATCCCTCCAATCTTTTTTGAAATTTTACAACATTTGAGATTACAATATTTTAACAACCCACACTAAAACTATTCATAACAATGGAACAGAAATCTGACCTTGACATATTTTTAAGAAACAAGTTCTGGCATTGAGATTGCCCACAAAACAGCAAGGTTTTACAGATAGATTATACTTTGTGAATAAATGGAGCATTGTCCACAAAAAAAAACAAATTATAATAAGAGGTTTGCTGCCTTTTATGATGAGAGGATGGAGTAAACTGTAATATTTAATGGTTATTTCTATCCATTCAACATAGAGCACCCAAGAGATTAATTCAGTATCACATTCAGCAAACACTTTACTTCAGATTTCTGCTTGTCGGAATAGATCAATAATAACAATATATTAGTGTAAAGTGACCAATACAAAACTTGAATCTACAATTATGTTAGCACACATACCACTCAATAGCAGCCAAGTTAGTGTATAAGAAACGACTTCAGACATTAGCTAAACTGAGGCAACTATACATTTTTGGGTTTTTTTTGTATTTGTTCAATGGATAAGTTATACCCATCTAATTAGATTAACAGCCACACTGGAAAGCTAGAAATAGTTAGAAAAATAGAAACATAATTGTCAAGCAGTGCTGGGACTGTATTCACATTCTACTGATCTGAAAATATCTTAATACAATTGTATTAAATAATTTAATTGAAGTGTTCAGTTTTCATTTGTTTCAGTTCTGTTAACCAGGTAAACCATACCCAATTATTTTGTTTTCAGTGAAAGCTTTAAAATGCTCCTTGGAAAGCCCTTATTTTGTATAAATTAAAACAAATTTATCTACTGCACAGAGGATTTAGCAAATTATGCAGAGGCATTTATTTCTTTAATAAGGGTCAAATGTTATTCTGATGAAATATATTATATATAAAAGGAAAATAAAAAGTACCTCAATTTTTTTTTAGAAACTGAATATAGTTTCCAAATAAATGTACTTTAAAAAGGAGATTTGGATGATATGGCAATGCAGCCGAAATAAACATCAACCAATGGCACCACCAGTCTGAAGGTGGGTTCAATCTGCAATGACACTTCTTGAGCTCCCCCCACATAACTGCATCTCTGGAGGGAGACACCAACTTCAGACCAGTGATTCCCCACAAGTGAGGGGGCTGCAGGGAAATAGGAGAAGCTGCATTAATCCTTGTCAACCTTTTCAGAGCAGTGGTGATAGATGCCAGGAACCTATTCTGCCAGCTATTTTGTTGTGTGCATTTGGTCTCCGATAGCAAGATCAGATAATGGGGATAAAATAGCAATCCTAATTCATTTCTTGTGAAACCAAAGAACCTCTGTACATGTTATTATTACACATGCACTGCTGCAATTCTAGGAAATGTGTGGCTGGATGAATAGTTCAATTTTAAAGACATTAAGATAAAAGAAATTGGAAGAATAAATGAAACAAATTATCTGCTTTAAGCATATTCGTCACTTGCTTATGTACTTATAATCTTTGATCTCTGTGACACAAATTAATTTTGGTGATTAATCAACTTGCCAAGGTAAAGTATGAGAAAGATAGGGAAATGAAAGGAAATGGTTTTTATGTTTCTTCGCCATTTAATCAATGGGCCCAATCAAATGGAAATCATTCTGCTGCAGTGCTCCCACGGGTACAGCACTGTGGACTTCTTATGTTGTGCAGAACTGCTTGAAAAACATTACTTTGCCGTCTCTTGTTTTCTTCCTTTCTCAAAGATTCTTTCCTTGAAATGGGTTTATCATTTTGACACACTTCAGTGTTTTGTTTGCCATGCTCCTCTATTTGTTTTTCCAAATGTTTCTGGATAGCTAGTCCTAGCACTTCTGCATCCATGGATGCTCCATAGACTTCCCATGTCATCCCTTTTTCATCCCACTGGACATCGCGCACTGGCTCTGGTTGCTCATCTTCCATGGCCTCCACTTGAACTTCAGGGAGTGTAGCAAGTGGGGTCTTCTCTAATGGAGTCATTGGGCCAGTGGCTACTGATTTACATTGCACTGTTATATCCACCTGCATCTCAACATCTTTTCTTGGTGGTGTAGTGAGAGATGATGAGGTCACTGGACATGCTGCTGTCTTCTCCACTCTTTGATCTCGTAATCTGATATCAGGGATTTTAAATACTGGGTAGTTATCTAAGGGAGCCAGGGGGCTGGTGGCAACAGAAATCTTCTGCACTTGAATAGCTACCTGAACCTCAGCATCTTGGCTAGTTGTGGCAGGTGTTGATATCTGTGAAAGGCCTTCAGCTGTCTCAATGTCTGTACTCACTTGCTCACTCTGCTGGCAAATTTCTAGCCTGTTTATGTCTGACTGAAGAATTGATCCAACGTTTGTGGGTTTTGCCATCTCTTTCTGGTTAAGGGATTCCTGAGGGTCAGTGCAGCTGGATGTTTCCATTCCCCTGTCCTCTAGCTCGCATCCTGTCAAGGGCATCTCTGGTTCAGCTTCTGAACTGTCAACATTCAACCCTGTGCTTTCTTTAATATTGAGGCAAATGGCTTCGATGGCATCGTCAGTGCTGTTACTGAAGGCGCAGCTGGATTCTTTTTGCACCGGCTCCTTGCTTAAATCATTCTCTGGAGTTTTATGCGACTTGCCAGTTTCTGTATTGGCATTTTTAGGCACATTAATGCTCGTCTCCACCAGATGGCTGTGATTTAGATTGTCTGGATTATTGGCTGTACAAGGGTTGGAACAATGAGCCTGGCAGTTGGAATGCAATGCAGCTTTTCCAACTTTCTCTCCTTGGTTATTACAGACAGCACCCTCTGGCAAACACTTATTCTCCATCTCAACTGGCTCTGATACTGAGATTTGCAAACTATCGAGATCTTTGATGGTCCCCATCTTGTTTCATGGTAACGTGGCGCTTTCAGTGAACTGCCTGGGCTCTCTGTCTCCCGTTTATAATGGGCTGTTTGTGTTTTTCTCAGATCCTTGGAAGATTGCCAAACGGAAGCTTTCGAGTCTAAAAAGGGGATAAATAAACCGTTTACAAAGTGAAAAATGCAGATTATTAAGAACTACACTTGAAACAAAACGGTCAGTTGTCTTACATTTTAAAATAACACGACCTGTTATTAATTTCATTTCCAAAAGTACTCTGAGCTCAATCCAACCTGATTGTTCAAGACCAGGGAATAACAGGAGTGGTTTTGGTCAGCATTGGTCTGTCTGGGATTACCTGCACCTCCTGGCCTTTGCGACGGTCCCGTGAAATGAGGCATTACCTAAAGATTTCACCCTTCACACACAGACACACACACACACACAGAGCAGCAGCTCACCCGGTTCCCCGTCACTGTCAGGACAAAGTGGCTGCATTGCCGACAGATTCCCAATCTAAAACCGCGAATGCATTCTCAGGGATAGTTCCTCGCACGACGGGAGTCTGTCCCCTCCTCACGCCAGGGAACACTTTTGCTTGGGGAAGGGATCTGTTGGGGGAGGGGGATAATGACCGAGTGAAGGAACTGACCTCGCCAGCCGACAACCGGCAGCCGTCGCCTTCTTCCAGGGCGGGGGTTCCTCCCCTCCACCCTTCTCTCTCAGCAAGCCTCCGGTCGGCCTCTGGGGACCTTCCAGCACCGTAACCCCGCTGGAGCTCCGGGGGATTTCCTGAAAGCACGCTCTCGCTTTGAGCTCCCTCGCTGGGTTCTTCCTGCTTCACTCACTGTAGAGGAGGCATCGGTCTCTCTGGAAACGTCCTCTCTCTCTCTCTCTCTGTTGTGTTTCTTTCTTGACCTTTTAATCGATCAACATTTGACCACCCCACGAGGCCAGCTCCCACTCCGAGAAATAAAGAACATGACCGCACCACACAAAACTGAAGCGCTGGCAACTTGGATTATCTAACCTGGGGAACAAAGAGGCGATGGGATTGAATTCTGCCTGGGATCGCCATTGGTAAAGCGTGCGGTGTGACTGCAGTGTGTGTGTGTGGGGGGGGGGGGGGTGGGAGTAGCTTCTCCCAAGTGGGTCTGGTGACAACACCACCGCCCCCTTTAACACGGTTTTAGGTTCATTTTGTTTTGGGCTGGAATGAATGACTTGGGGCAGTTCCAAGGCTCCTGCCGATTCCAAATATGTTTGAGAAAGGTTCGTGTCGGCACAGCGTGCAAGAATTAAAGATTCAAAGGGAATGCAGAGAATTGCCTAATTAACCAGCGGGTTTTTATCAAGCTTTTATATAACCACTGGAATTTTTAAAAAAACCCTCCGACTTTCAGAGTTTGAATGTGCGTTGGGGCTGGGGGTTGGGGAAGTGTGCAGCGATCGGGAAAGCGTTGGAAATTCCAGGCCATCTCCTTGATCGCAACCACATGGAAGTTCATCAGTGAAGTGGAAGTTTCGCCTTGTCAAACAGCGACGACAGAAACATAACACGGGGCTGAAGTGGAATGTGGCTAGATCAGGGAATAACTCCGAATCGGTTATCTGAAGACTAATTGCCCTCGTTTTGGTGTACAATCAGCACTAACTTGGTGCAATTCGGGTTGTTTCCTGTGTTTTTTTCTTTCGTTAACGTGCCAAGTATTTATTAGTCACACTGCATCAATGGTTGCCACATCAATCATGCTTCAGAAAAGGCTTGTGTTTCCTCCACTGACATCTTCCTGATTAAAATGAATTTATCAATCCTGAACTGAAAGTAACCAGTGGACAGATTTGAAAATGTTCTGCATGTCGGTTCCAGCTAATGAAATGGTAACCGCGAGCCTGGATCAGTGATTAGCTTGTCAACCCTAAATGTCTCGATACTGACACTTAATACATGCTTCTATGTGGCAGACATTGACTGTGAATGACACATCTTAAATGATAAATCGGTATATTGTTTAGTGCAAGGTAAATCCGCCAGCAGAAACAATTGGGGGAAATCACAGGCAAAATTTACATAATCAGTGTTTGTTTTAAACACATTTTACTGGACAGATTTACAACAAATAAGTCAGTAAATGAGAACACCACTAGGATCAACATAAATCGATATTCGGAGATTCGTAAATAATTTTAGGAGTCATATATATATTGTAAGCGAAAGGAAACCTGTCATACCATATACCAGATGTAAGTGAGTGCACAAGCAAATAGGGATTGAGACATCGTGAATGCATTGCAATCTTCCTGTTAGTCCATTGCCACACTTGCAACGCAGTGATGGGTTTTGGGTGTTATATGCTTAGGTCCTATTCCGAACTGGCGTTGTACATGCAAGCCATTGGGTCCTGACAGCGGTGGAAGGATGAAAATTTGATTTCCAGATATTTAAGGATTTTGCTGAATGTCTGGGGAACAGTCACGACCTAAAAACGCCAACCTATTAACACCACTGAAATTAATTCGGGCGTTTCAGCACATTCGTAGTGTGGAGATTATCCCAGTACCTTGTAATAAGATTCACATAATACAAGACGCACCTGGACGTAATGCTACTGATGTACAAAAATAATCATGAACATTAATGTTGGATCGACTACTATGTATTTTAAAACTTGAATCCCATTACTGTTAAAAGCGAAATTGACATAACGGAAGTAAGGGGCTTGGGCTGACTGCACTAGTTCGGGTAAAAACAAGTGCGCGGGAACTGGATTCCCTGAAACTTCTGAACTTTTTTTGTTGTAATAATTTTAGTTTCATGATTTGACATTTCAGCAGCTTACTGTGACACAAACTTGGTTTTCAACTAAAATATTTACTGATGAGCGCACTCTTGCTACAAAATTTAGAACGTGAAAGTCTAAAAATTAACTTTGCTAAATCACGTTGGACAATATTCTTCCCCATCTGAGATAACCCAAAACATTGACCAAATGAAGGGCTTCAGATAGCATAAGAAACATGAAAACTGCTATCCTGAAAGTACGTCACAAAAAAACCCTAGCTGTTTTATTTCCATTTCCTCTTATCCAAAGTGCAACCATTTTGGGGAATAGTATACATCACCGAGGACGAATTCATCTGTCTACTTGTCACGATCTTGCATTAAATAATTATGTAAATATTGCACCTTCCACATGAACCTGCAAAAATCCCAAATGCTTTTTCCGCTAAATGATGTCCGTTCGATACGCATTGAAGAGATTGATGATTAACAGGATTAGCAAACACATGTAAAATCACTTCAGTAAAGGCCGTGAAAAACCCTCCTTAGAAAATAGCACCAACATCCCCGTCGTATATTGGGGCGACGGTGGATTAAAAGGAAGTCTGCAAACATTTGTGATTCCTGAGGTCTTGCTTCTTTATGTCCATCAATTGCATGTAGCACATGTAGAAATAATGCTGGTCAGAGCTGTTGTAGCATTATGCTGGTAAGAACTTGACTTGAGTTACAAACATCATCTGTTCAAAAGGGAACTGTGCCATTCCCATTGCAAAACCGAATGAAAATGACGTGTTTGAGGAAGTAAGATTTTGTGGGGACTGCAAGACCATTTTGGAAAATATACTGTTGCTAAAGAGTAAGATGATTTGTTAGCTTTACATTTACCAGTAACCAGATTTGCGAAATACCCCTAACGTTCAGCCGATATTGCAGGAATTAGTGTGAACAAAATATAAAACAATTACAATTGCATTCATTCCAATTGACCTAATAGCAAACCTTTGCATTGTCCTTTTCATGTAGTTTTTACACGGTAGCAAAGTCTTCAGTGCATGCTGGAGATAATTGTACGGCTATGATAGGCGCTGTACATATGGCGGTCCTTAAGAATTCTACTGTACAAAACGAGTGTGAAGAAACTGGGAAGTAGAACCCAGATTTTCCACTGGCCGGACAGTCGTTATTACAACGTAGATTGGTGCCGCACATGAGGAAGCAGCAGGCTCCTTAAGGAACTAGCCCGGAAGTCGAAATTTTAGCTGTGTAATCCCTCAACACTTGAAACTCTTTGAAAGTTTCCGCTTAACCAACGTGGCATCCCACTTGCCTTGCACCTTACCCCCTCCTGGCATCCAATGCTGGTATACCACATCTCCCCCCAGTTGGTATCCCACCTACCTGGCACCCAGCACCCTATGCTGCTGGCATGCTACTTACATGGCACCCAACCCCCCCCCCCCCGCCCACCCACTCAAGTGGTATTCCTGGCAGCCTACCCCATCTAATGCTGGCACCTTGCCAAGCTAGCATCTTATTTATCTGGCACTGTATCACACTTAACCATCTAGCACACTAACATCATTGTTCTAAATTGACCAACAGGATATTTACATCTCAGAATATAGCAACTACGTGCTGTGGATAGAGGATACAGCTCTGATAGTTCTGCACGGTGAGAGGGCTGTCAGAATGGAAATGTGGCTCTGCATTTCTGAGGGAATCCTAAGTGGGACATCCTTTCAGAAATGTGGAGTTCTTTTTTCATAAAGAACAGAAGCAACAATCTACATGAGATAATGACTCCTCAAAAAATCTGACCCTAAATGGCTTCTGCACTAAATATAATGAGATGTAACTGCCCTTTTTGTAAAGAAAGTTGTAAAATAGTCAAATAGTGTTCAACTGATCGAGCTCCTGTTTTATCAGGTCCTTAAGAAAATAGACTAAGTGTGAGATGGAGTAAAGCAAGTGAAGAGTTAGAAAACATTTCTTGTAACATTAGGTATTGAGTTACATTGCAACTTTTGGGAGAATTGTAAACTATGTAAAGGACAATGTAAAACTCAAAAATACATTGACACATTGGTGGAGTGGGCAGATCGGTGACAGATCAAAATTCAGAATAGAGAAATATGAGGTGGTACCAAGGTGGTACAAAGAACATGGAGAGATAATATAAAATAAAGAGTGCTATACTGAAAGGTATGCACACAGCACAGTGTCTGTACATTTGCATAAGGCATTAAAGATGGTAGGACAATTACAGCTATTAAATTGGCATACAATATTCTTGATTTTATTAATAGAGGCACAGAGTACAAAAGCAGGGAGGTTGTGCTGAACTTACGTAGGGTAGATTGAACAATTTGGGCCTGTTTTCCTTGGAAAGGAAAGGCTGAGGGGAAATTTGGTAAAAATTTTCAAAATCACAAGGGGTCTGACTACAGTAGATTGAGATAAAATGTTTCCACTCTTAAGAGAATTGAAAATCAAAGAGCACAATTCTAAAATGTATGCCAAAAGAGACAAACGTGGGTGAGAAAAATCTGTTCACACAGAAAGTGGTTTAGGTTTGTAATTCACTGCCTGGAAGTATACTGGAGGCAGATTCAATTTAGGCATTTAAAAGGGCATTGGATGATTATTTTAAATAGAGGCAATGTGCAAGGTGATGGGGAGAAAAAGGAGATTGGCACCAAATCAAAGATTTTGGTTCAGACACAATGGACTGAATGGCCTCCTTCAGCATGGAAACAATTTTGTGATTCTGTTATCATAGATAAGCAAACAAACAGGAATCTGTTTTGAAGTATTATACCAGCATTTCGTTTTCATGTATTTTTGTACAGCCTGATCTATTTGTAACATTTTCCTATTACAAAAATAACTTGTACTTGTTTAGTGACCTTAATGTAGTAAAACACACCAAAATATTTAAGATTTGGAGATGCCGGTGTTGGACTGGGGTGTACAAAGTTAAAAATCACACAACACCAGGTTATAGTCTAACAGGTTTAATTGGAAGTACACTAGCTTTTGGAGCGCTGCTCCTTCATCAGGTGATTGTCTGATGAAGGAGTGTCGCTTTGAAAGCTAGTGTGCTTCCAGTTAAACCTGTTGGACTATAACCTGGTGTTGTGTGATTTTAACAAAGTATTTGAAGTTTCCAGTAGGAATGGCATTACATTTCATTTCATTTCATTTCAAGTATGCAATTTTGAAAAGAGAATCTGCATCCAAGTTTGAACACTTTGAATACTGAAAGAAATTTCAACTTGAAAAAAGGGAGGCTGTTTGGGGCAAAGTTCATCAACTAAGCAGTGTAGTGGAAGAAAGTGAAAAAAAAAATTAGTGATTGCTCTGTTCATTTTTGGAATTTCGAGAGAAGACCAAAGTCCTTCTCCAGATTCAAGAAGAGCTTAAAAATGAAAGTTAAACCTGACAGGATTTCAGATTTGGAGCAGTTTGTGTTGGAGTGGGGTGGACAAAGTTAAAAATCACACGCACCATGTTATAGCCCAACAGGTTTATTTGGAAGCAGGAGCTTTCGAAGCACTGCCTCTACATCAGCTGGGTGTGATTCAGGACCATGATATCAGAACACAGTATTTCAGAACCTATGCTGCATCACATTTGCTGAGTTTTCAGACTTAAATAGTGAATTTGCAAATAAATATTGTGCTAATTTTGACATTATGTTATTCAAAGCAAACTGAAGACTTAAGACATGAATAAGTGCACAATATTTTATAAACCAAATGCAGGCAAAATGTGACACATTTCCCATTTTTGTGGGGAATTGGATTGGTTAGGGAAATATTAATTGAATGGGAAAGTAATATTTTAAAAGTCTGAATTTTTATAATCAGATTAGTACCCAAGGAAATGCAGGGTTGCATGTGTTTTAAGAAATTCAACAATGCCTGAAAAGGACAAATTCTAAATAGTTGAATTTATGTTGTATACAATTGGCTTTCCAATGATGAAAAATCTCTTATATGCTGTAATAACTATTGCCTTGTAAGTCTTCCATCAATGCAGGAAGCTATTCATGCAGCAGGCTAATGCATTTATCACATCAATAGCATGCTAAATCATTGGCAAGTCTATTTATAAAGACATTTACTATAAAAGTGCTGAGTAGTTAGGAATTATTATTTAATGTTGAAGATTATTATGAAACGTGCATTTTCTGAAGAGAAAATGGAGCTTGTCACTAATTCTGTCATGTTTTTCATGAATGCTGTTAATCCCAGCATAGTAGTGTGAACAAGAGAAAGTGGGTATGTTATGTAACAGTAGTTGTTGACATTGAGAATAACAGTGTTACATAGGTAGTTAAAATGTGAATTCTTTCTCATATATAAAAGCTTATCACATATTTGAGATCATTTTTAAACATTATTTTTAAAATTAACAAATGATGTTTTCTATGATTCAAATTAAGTAGAATATGCAGGACAATTTAATTATTATCTGTAAGATATATGATTAATAAACAATTATCCTTCAATTTAAATAACATCAGATTATAATAAAACACCATTTCATTTAGGATTTTAAAAAACTGCTCTTCATTATAATTTTAGATATCTTCTAACATCCCAACCTATGAATAACAAAAAAAACTGAATTTGTCATCTGCCAATCCAGCTTTCTTGTGTATGCTAATTAATAACTGGGTGTGGACCAGTTTTAATTCAACCTTGCTGATTTATCATCAACAGAATTTGTTTTTTACTATTTTAAATAATTGAAGAACAGAATATATGTGTCAGAAAAGATTTACTTTGTTGTGTAACAGGAAGTACAAAGCCAATGACGACAGTGTGCTTCCACATTGCAATGATTGAAAACATTCACTGTAAAGATGGTTACAAAATAAGCATAACATCTATCCTATAACATGAGTAAATTATTCAAGAATTATGAAAAAGATTAGATTTATGAAAAAGGTTAGAGTGTGACTGTGATGTGATCATTGTTTGTACAGATAATACAACAAAGTCAATTAAACTTCATTTGTAATTTGTATTGTTTATTTCAACATGTTGGACAGTAACAGGGAGTTTCCCAATTGGTGTAACATCTGTTATATGAGGAGAAAACCCAAAGATTAAGATAGATCAAACAAAATTGTGGAGTGAAAAGCATATACACATATTGGCTAAATGAGGACAATCTGTGAGTTGTAGCAGATTTACATGTATGGAGTTAGAAGAATGCAACTATACTTAATCAATTGAAAAGAGCAATTGCATGTTAAGTAATGTGGCTTTTCATTGTTCTGGAATTAATACTAAATTTATTTCTCACTGATTATTTTACTGTTTGCTCTACTTCTAAAGTTGTAGACCAGACCTACAAGAAGTACTCCAATTTCAATAAAATATCACAGAATATCCTACAATCATTCTGACTCTAAATTTATGTAAAGTATCTGTCTTTCATTAGTGGTATAGCAGTTCAGTTGTTAATAACTATTGTTTTGGGGTGTGGTATGGAAGTGGTATAGTTGTGCAAAAGATTTATTTTTTGTGTACTATATAAAATAAATAAACCTTGCAGTTTGGTAAATTCCACAAATTTATACAGTTTAAGTGTAACACCATACTTAATTTTAACTGTCTGTCTTTAGATCAGATTGAAAGTAAGATAAAAGGTGGACAGAGCATTACATCAAATACATAAAGGGTTAGCACCTATCTTTGAAAAGTGTGTGATTTTACGATTATGGATCAAAATTGTAAAGTATAATGGTCATTTTTAACTTGAAGTTCCAAATGTGTTTTTTAAAACAGGGCCAATACAGCCAAGGTCTGCTTTGGATGTAACTTCAAAGCCTGTCAGCAGTGGAATGTAACATATAAAGTGGGTAAATCCAGTGGCCCTTTGTCAAAACTGAGGAAGGCGTTCATGTTCTGAAATTGCCACATTCTGAAACTGTCACGTTCTGCAGCAGATTGGGTGACCGCTTTGTGGAACAAGCTCACTGTCCAGAAAATGACTCTGAGCTTTCACTTGTCAGCCCCTTCAACACACTGCTGTGCTCCCATACCAACACTTCTGTCTTAGGCCTGCTGCAGTGCTCCAGTGAAACTCAATGTAACTTGGGGAAACAACTCCACATCTTTTGTCTATGTACCTTACAGTCTTTAGGACTCAATGTTGTGTTTAACAATTTCAGAGCATGAGCATCTTTCTCCATTTTTGTTATCCGTTGCCACAATCCCAGGTCCTGTTCTGTATGGGTTGCTGTCAGCACAGCCGACATATTTTCAATTGTTCACATTTCCCTTTAGCACCCATTCACAAATTATCTCTCCCACAGTTTATCATCAGCAATCCCTTTGACTGCTGCTTTTATCTCTCTATTTCTCGACTCACTCCGTTATCCCACCCTCCCTTCTGTCACCACCACTGTTTCCCAGCTGCATTGGTTCTGATGAAGAGCCACTGGACTCAAATAATACATTTTGTTTCTCTCCCCACAGATGCTGTCAGACTGGCTGAATTTCACAAGCGTTTTCAGTTTTGTTTTAGATCTCCAGTATTCATAGTTCTTTGTTTTATTGGAAACTGGAAAAGAGGTAATGTTAAATAAAAATATTGTTTAAGAATATTAAAAAAACTATACCTAATTTGGAATTATTAAATGATATTTGAATTCAAATGAACAAAAAAATTTCAGACTAATCCCAGTAATTATTCTTCAAACATTCATCAATACATGGAATACTGTTCCAAATTTTGCAATGGAGGAAAAAAAACTTGGAGTTATTTAAGAAACAGTAAGATACTCAAAAGAGTGGAGATTTTATGATCTGGATTAATGAACTGAGATGGCCTTCCTCATCTGAGATGATCTTGTGAAAGGGATGAATCTTTAACTTGATAACTAAAGTAGACTTCAGAGTATTGCATTCAAGATGTGAAGGACAAGTATTTGGATCTGGGAGAAAGATAACCACTAGGAAAAGGATCCTTTTAAAATTATCTTGCTGAAATAACTCAGTTAAGTTAACGAAGGGGTTGGGCAAACAAAGAAGGGAGCCCATCCTTCCTCTATTTGGCACCATAGCAAATTAAAGAACCTTGCTTGGGTCTGGTTTTAACAGTGAGTAAAAATAATATTAGAACTTCATGGATGCACATTCCAATTAAATATGGGTCTCTTTGAATCTGTGTATGAAAGAATATTTTCCACTTTACACCAATATTAAATTTGCTATGTAAATCTAAAGTCAAGACCTAATTCTAGACTGGAACAAAGCAGATCGAGATTCCTGAAGGTGATACTGGAAGGAATCAAATTTCTTTGCAATGCCAGATTTTTGTTTCACAAGATATTAACTTAAATATTTAGATTCTCCTGACCCGTTCTCTAGTTATTTATATATTTAATCTGTTCAAAGAGAACTCAATCCAGATGTGTATCCACTCATTTTCAGAAATTAATCTAGGTGGTATAATTAGAATTTCAACTAGAAAGGAACCACAGTATTGAAATCAAGAGTTCACGTGGCTGTATTTTGAACTATAGTTGATAATCACAAATCTGTTGCATCCTAAAATTTTGGGATGAAGATCTTTGTTCCTTCCATAGAAAAATGCTGCATACAAATTGGAAGGGAAAATGGATGGCCAGTTTAGGCAAAATGAAAAGATGTTCCAGGAGTCTTAGTAGATTTTGAACTAAACATGGCCAACCAGAACATCAGTCAAAACAAAAACCAGTTGTTTGTTAATTGCAAAAATTGTAGAATATAAATCAGATTAACGAATGTTCAATGTTATAATAACTGTGTAGCATCATAGAATCAGAAAATGTTACTGCACTGAAGGAGGCATTTCATTTCCAGTCCCAATGCTGAATATGAAATTTGAGTATTCATGAACATTTGATTGCCAAGACAGAAAAGAGATTTTCCAGTTCTGAAGACAGTCAGGAGAAGGACAATTGGACTAGTATCATGATCAGAGAGATGTTGAATGATGGCAGCAATTGGATTTTTCAAACTGGAAAAGAGGTAATATTAAATAAATGTATTGTTTAAGAAAATAGAAAAATATCATCTATATCTAATTTGGAATTATTAAATGGTACTTGAATTCAGGAACATGGTTTCAAATGAACAGAAAAATTTCAGACTAATTTCAGTAATTATTCTTCAAACATTCATCAATACATGAAATACTATTCTAAATTGCACAATGGAGGAAAAAAAAACTTGGAGTTATTTAAGAAACAGTAAGATATTCAAAAGAATGGAGATTTTACGATCTGGATTAATGAACTGAGACGGCCTTCCTCATCTGAGATGATCTTGTGAAAGGGATGACTCTTTAACTTGATAACTTCAGAGTATTGTATTCAAAATATGGAGGACAAGTATTGTTTTATAATAAGTTTCTCAAGTCACAAGGTGACAAAGTTTATTCCCAGCATGCTTCTGCATTGTGTTCCAGATTATAATATTTTGCAGTTGTGAAAGTCTGAATTCAAAAGCAAAATTTGTAATGTATTTCACTTGACTGATGAAGATACTGGTGAAACAGGAAATACTTATTTTTCTGTTGATACTTCAAGAAGTAAAGATGTGGTATTATTTCACTTTTAAGTAATTTTACATTATTGCATCTAATTCACTATTTGTGATATATCTAAATAATTTTGACTTGGATTTAGAAGGATTGATCAGTAAGTATGCTGATGATATGAAAATTAGTGGAATGGTAAATAGTGGGGAGGATAGCCTTAGATTACAGGAGGCTATAGATGGGTGAGTCAGATGGGCTGATCCTTGGCAAATGGAATTCAATTCTGATAAGTGGGAGGTGATGCACATAGTCAGTACAAACAAGGCAAGAGGATATATGATGAACAATAGGACTTCGGGCACTGAAGGTTAGAGAGACCTTGGTGTGCAGACTCATTGGTCCCATAACGTAGTGGGACGTGTAAATAAAATGATTGAGAAAGGACATGGGACTTGCCTTTATTAACTGAGGAATAGCATTTAAGAGTAAAAAGGATATATTGGAATTATGTGAAATTTTGATTTGGCCGTAACTAGGGTATGATGTGCAGTTCTGGAATCAACATAATAGGAGGGATGTGATTGCACTGGAGAGAGTGCTGAGGAGATTTAACATGTTACCTGGACTGGAGAGTTCTCATTATGAAGAGAGATTGGATAGATTGGGTTGTTTTCCATGGAACAGAGAAGACTGAAGGGGATAATGATTGAGATGTATACAATTATTGACGAGACCTCTATGACTCTAATTTGAGTATGTATCTCTTCTTCTAATTGACACTAGGTAGATGAAATGAAAAACATTTAGATAATAATTTCAATTCCATGTTGAATTATAAAAATGGTATCTTTCATTATAAAAAAATTAAGCCTTAAAATTTAAACATCCCTTGCACAACTTTTGTTAAGTGGTAATGATGAGAACGCATCATCTTGACCTCCTGTCGTTGATATTCAGTAATTGTGTTCTTTTCACTTTTTTTTTCAGTTTCTTTATTTCTCCAGTTCAGTTATTTAGTTTCAAACAATCAGAATTCTCAATATACTTAAACAATCAATATGCCTTCTTTATTGGACTGGTTTAATAATGTGGTATGATGGTAATTTTAATGTGCATGAAGGCTGTGCTTAAATCATTTCATGCCAAATCCACAATAATAATTTTACAGTTTAGTCTAATGAGAATGTTTGGAAAATGTCTGTTATGCTAGAATATTTTTCCAGCTTGTTGTCCATAACTTGACGAGAAAATATTGTTACAAAATTCTAATTTACTGCATGGCAACTCCATCAGAAATTGTGAAGCATGATGTACTTCAATAAAACCATGGCAAAAGAAAACAGCTGAATATCTGAGGCAGCCTGTGCAAATTTTTCTGGGAAATATGGATGCAGACTGTTTTCTACATTAAAGCTACATCAGAAAGGGACAAGAATTGAAAGTCTGTCTTTTCCACCTGTGGTTTTAGAAACAAGTGCGTATTACTTTTAACTGTGATATGCAAAACTATTCAAATTTAGTGCCAGGTTACAGTCCAACAGATTTATTTGGAAGCTCTAGCTTTCAGAATGCTGCTCCTTCATCAGTTCATCAAAAACTCCTGATGAAGGAACAGTGCTCTGAAAGCTAGTGCTTCCAAATAAACCTGTTGGAGTATAACCTGGGTGTTGTCTGATTTTTAACTTTGTCCACACCAGTCCAACACCGGTTCCTGCACATCAAATTTAGTGCCAACTGAACACATGTACTGCATTGACAATTGCATATGACACAGAATATTATTCCATTTTGTGGCCCAGAAATGTGCCATGTAATTTATTCAGTTTGATTATATTTACATATTCTTTGTACTAAGGACATTATATCCAAATGTTATTTGAAACAATAATTCATTTGTGAAATTTAGCACTTTTACATAAGAATTCTCAAACTGTGGCGAGCACTAACCTATATTTCATACCCTCATATTCACAGGAATAATATTAATTTTCTCCATAATGAACTGAAATAGATTCAAGTGTGGAAGGAATACATCTTAGCAACATAATGGACCTGGTTTATTTCCATGGCGATTTTTATTTGGTAGATTTTGTGGATAAAGAAGTATCTATTATGTTATTGCTGACCAATGTGTTTTACTGTTCACTGCTGTTGCCACCTCAAGATCTTTTTTATTTTTTAAAAAAAAAGACACACAAAATGGAATGTATATGTTACACTTTGAATAAATTGATAAATGGAAACCTTACTTTGTCTTCAAAATGAGGTGAAAGTGTTGCTATGGTAACCATCAGTACAGTGTAATTTTTTTGTGCGAGTCAGAACTTTTTGCTTTTTATCGATACAAGTACAATACCAGAACATAATTAATGTTCTTGTGGTTACGCTAAGCAGTATCATAAACAGAATCAGTACAGCAAACCAGCAGAAGTATTCTGCTCATAACAATTGTTCTACAAAGTAATTTAAGAATCATGATTAGAAAATAGAAATATTGGAGTGAAATCCTTGTTTAATCATATGTGCTTTAATTCAATAGACAAAGTACTACAAATTTCCAAGTCAGACAAATTGTTTAGGAAACATTACATGTAAGAATTAAGCAAGTTTCCTCTGATATTATTATTTCAATTGATACTGATGGCTAAACCAATATATTGGAGGAATATTTTAAAAAGCCTTACTTTGACTATTTCCTTGTTCTTATGAAACAAAGTCAATTATTTCAAATAATAGTTATCACCTAGCAACGCTAGTTAAAAAATTGTCCCAATTGTGAATAAACATCCATCATTATAAAAATTACATGTATGAATTCACACAAGCTTCCCCTTTACTCTAGTTTGCAGTTAATTTAATCCATAAACACATTCCACACAACACATTATTGATGTGACATTTTAATTAGTTAGTGAAATGTAGGATTGGAGACATTAATGGTATTTTGCGTTACACATATATTTCCAATATCAAGCTGATGAGTGGCAATGCCTGTTAGTTCATGTGTGAAGAATTTGGCCACTTCGTAAATGATTGGGAAGTTCAACACTTTACATAGTCTCCATAATATTTCCAGTCAAAGCAGAAGCAGAAATTGAAGCACGAGGAGCCAATACCGAAAGCAGTGCAGTGTTGGTCAGAGGAAACCGAAGGGTTTCCAAGGCACTGCTTAGAGTTGGTGGACTGGTCCATATGCAAGAACTCAGTGACCAACCTTAACTAGTATGCCACTAGCGTAACCCCAGGATGGTCTGAGGTTGTTACCCAGGTCAGTGCAGTCTCAGCCATCTGGAGGAACGCATGGCAAAATAGGTAAAAGGTTGACAACATTCTCCACTCTACAGAATAAGTGCCATCATCTTCCACACTCACTTTATCTCTCCGACTGCACATACCTCCTTCCAAGGCTCATGCTCTACCACTCTCAGTACTGCTTGAAATATCTTCTCTCACTTGCTGTTACCCATCCCAGTCACCAACACCCTGTGCTGCCTATTCAATCATTTTGGTCTCTTCCCCATTTGCACCAAAAGTGATAGTTGTGTCACCTGCTTGCATTTCCCATCTAGTTTGAGGGAAAGAGGAATACTTCCAAGACCATTTTAAAGAAAGAACAATTATGTGGGCATGAAAGCACAGCTGGCCAAAATGCATTGAAAAATGAGGTTGAAGCATAGGTCGGTAGAGATGAACTGGCAGACATTTAAAGGGGCATTTCAGAATACAGAGACTAGATACATTCTAATGAGTAAAAAGCATTCCAAGGCATGGACCCACCAGTTGTGGCAACTGGAAAGTTTAAAAGTAGAACCAAACCTGAAGAAAAACATAAAATTGTATCTAGGCAGGTCCTAGATCAGAAGATTGGACACAAATTTTAAAAAAAATTAAAAAGGAGGGAAAAGTCAAAATATAAGAGAAAGCTAGCCAGAAATACAAAAACAGTCTGTAACAGTTTTGATAAAAATTTAAAAGAAGAATTAACAAAATGAGCATTGGTCTAGTCAAAAGTGAATCTGGAGAATTAGAAATCTGCTTCCTGAATCAATATCTAGGATTCCCTTCCGAACAGCACTGTGGGTGTACACACTAAGAATTGCAGTAGTTCAACAATCTAGCCCACCACCACCTTCTCCAGGACATGTCAGATAAATACTGTCCTAGTCACTAATGTCCACATCCATGTTCAAAGAGAAAAAGGAGTTGGCAGATGAATCTTATAGCATTACAAGGGATAGAAAAACATGCCATAAATAGTTATAAATCAGGAAATAGAATTAATGGAGGAACTCATGAATGTTACACTCACCAGAGAAGTGATGCTGAGTAAATTGTTTGAGCTGTAGACCTGGGCTATGTCAGACCTCATCGTAATGTCTTAAAAGAAGTGGCCACTGAGATAGTTACATTGTTTTTACTTCCAAAACTCACTTGATTTGAGGAAAACTCAATTAGATTAGAAGATAGCAAATACAATTCTTTTAATTCAAAAGAGAAGGAGACAGAAAGCAGGAGCCAACAGGCCAGTTAGCTTAACATCTTTCAATGTGAAAATATCGGATGCTATTAGTGTGGCATTTACATAAGTTCAAGGTAATAAGGCAGGGTCAATCTGGTTTTGTGAAGGTGAAATCTTGATTACATAATAAATTTGAGAACTTTGAGGAAGTAATGCGCTTTATATAGACAGGAATTAGTATATGTATTTACAGAAGGTAAATATTTAGATTTACTATTTAGATTTTTTATTATTTATGATTTAGATTTATTTATTTACTACATATTTATTATTTACTATTTAGATTATTTACTATTTCCAGAAGGCAGTTGATAAAGTGCTACATCAAAAATTATTGCAGAGAATCAAAGCTCATGGTGTCTAAGATAACATATTGGCACGGTTTTAAGATTGAATGGCTGACAGATAGCACAGAGTAGGCATAAGTGGGTCTTTTTTCAAATTGGCAGGGTGTAACAAGTGAATCCGTCATAAAAATCAGTGCTGGGATTTCAACTGTTTACAATTTATTTAAATGACTTGGATGGTATGATTGCCAAATTTGCTGTTGATGCAAATGTAGGTGAGAAATTAAGTCGTGAGGAAGGCGTAAGGAGGCTATAAAAGCCATAGGTGGGTTAAATGAATGGGCAAAGATCTGGGAGATGGAGTATAAAATGGAAAATTGGCTATTTTGGGCAGGAAGGATAAACAAGAAGCATATTATTTAAATGGTGAGAGATTGCAGAGCTTCAAGATGCAGAGGAATCTGAGTGTCGTACTGGATAAATTGTTAAAAGACTAGTATGCAGATACAGCAATAATTAGGAAAGCTAATAGAATGTGAGCATTTAGTGTAAGGGAAATTGAATACAAATGTATGAAGGCTAGGTTTCAGCTGTTTAAGACACTGGTACGACCATATCTGAAATATTCTGCGTGGTATCAGTCACTTTATTTAAGTAAGTTTGTTAATGTGTTGAGAACAGTTCAGTGAAGGCAAATCAGATTAATGCCAAGAATACCTGTCTTGGTGAAAGGTTAAACAGGCTTGGATTGCATCAGCTGGAATTTAGAAGAGTAAAAGGCTTCTTGATTGAAACACATAAGATTTTGAAGGATTTGTTAGGTTGGATGTGGAGAGCATGTTTCCTCTTACACATAGTAATAGGGCTCACTGTTTCGAAATAAGGGGTCACCCGTTTCAACAGAGTTTATGTGAAAGTTTTCTCTCAGAGGATCAGGAACTCTGTTCCTGAAAAGGTGGATGAAGCAGTGCATTTGAATATTTTTAAGGCAGTTTTTTTAGATTCTCAGTAAGCAAAGTGTTGAAAGGTTATAAGGGGTAGGTAGGAATGTGGATTCATGATTATAATTGGATAGCCACGACTTTATTAAATAGCAGAGCCGATTCTAGAGGCTGAATAACTACAGCTGCTCCTTGCTTCTATATTTGAATGTAGTCCATCAATATCACTCCATCTGGAAAGTTACACAGGATAGACCAAGTCAATTTCCTTAAACAATCACGAGAAGAGAGAATTTGTGATCACTAGGGGGATTCAGGAGCAGACAAGGACTGGAATTATAAATGACGAATGGCAATGGCAATAAGCTTGAAAATGGATATTAAATTGCCTCCACTAATATGCAAAACAATATGTCTACCACACCAAGTGCTTCAATCTTGAACTACATGCACAGCCAAGGTTAAACCCAAACTCCTTTCTCTTCAGGAGTATGCAATATTGCACCTCAACTCCTATAGCTGGTGATCACAACAGTGATCCTTTGCATCATCGAACTGGTCATGAAGAAATTATTCAAATTTCTCTGGCCTGGTATCTCTGATGTTGAGGAGGTAGTGAGTATATGTCTCCTTGCAGCAGATGCAATGTACAAAAATGCTTCACTCCAGTTAATTAATCCTGGATTCCCTGGGTAAAAATGCCAAGTGACTGGATACTTTTTAGCAGCCCCCATGAATACTAACAATGTGAAGGCTGGTTATCCTGGATGGTGATTGCAGTTACAACATTGATGCAGCTGAATGATTTGGGCTGACAGCTGACTGAATGCTATGTCCAAATTCTGGATGGAAAAACTAAAAGATGCCGAGTTACCCAATGTCTTCAGTAAACCTGTAGATGAACTAAAGCATATATTATATATACCAGATAGCTGAAGCCAGGTGAGTCTGTAGTTCCAGGATAGACTTCCTGCTTGTGTCCCAAACATTCATGATTAAATCCACTGATGTAAAGCTGGTGTTCTTTTCCAACCACTTTAATTGGAACCTTTTAATTTCATTTATTTTTAGACTACAGACTGAAAAAGGAAGATACTGCTTTAAATCATGGAGACTGTGCAAAGAGGTTGCTGCAGTTTTAAAATTCTTTTTTACTGGAACACACTAAGAGTTATAGGTACTGTGTTTCCATGGAACAGTGACAGCAGTTGTTGATATCATGGATCCAGTGGGTTCGGAATGAAGGAAAAACTGTTAGACAACGACATTCAGATTGGTCCCTGTTAAGGCGACCATGGCTTGTGTGGAACAGTGTAGCAGAGAACCACACACCCTGCAATAAGAAAGTATCAGAAAATCACTCTGTCTCCCTCTCTTTTATTAGAATGTATAGAAAACCTTCACCATCTGATAACTGTGTGCCAATCACTTTTCTCTATAAAACGCTTATTGAAGGAAAAATAAAACACATTCAGAGACAGTGAAAGTATAAATTTACAACTGGTAAATGAGAGCTAACATCATTGTGCAAACAATCTTGAGTCTAAAAGAGTTGGAATAAACTGAAAGATACAACTCATTAACTCCAGTGGTCCAGACTGGTGCTTTTGGCTTTGTTTTCTTTTTCGATCTTTGACCTGTATATATCTTGTCTGTCTTTGTGTGGTCTTTCCGTTTGTGAAATGGGTATTTTAAGAAGGGATAGAATTAATTTGCAGAGTTATAAATCAGCAATTCTTATTTCCTAACTGCCATTGCTTCAAGCATAATAGTTCATAATAAACAGCTACTTCCCTGTTATGTACCTGGGGAGTGTTTTCTTTTAACCTTCATTTGCCAGTCAGGTAAATTCTTCACTTTGAATAGATTGTGAGACTCCTTAAATAGTGGGGCTTGATTTCCAGTGCACCACTCCAGTTAGTTGTGAGACTATTGCAGACTACTGGCTGTGTATGAAGAAGGTTATCTAAGAGTATAACGCGATCTTGTTCAGATGGGCTAATGGGCTGAGGAGTGGCAGATGGAGTTTAATTTTGATAAGTGCGAGGTGTTGCATTTTAGCAAGACAAACCAGGATAAGTTTACACAGTTAATGGTAGGACGCTGGGGAGTGTTGTTGAATGGAGATACCTAGGGGTTCAGATACATAGTTCCTTGAAAGTGGCATCACATGTAGGCAGAATGGTGAAGAAGGTGTTTGGCATATTGTACCTTCATTGGTTAGAGAATAAAGTATTGGAATTGGGATGTCATGTTGTGGCTATCCAAGGTATTGGTAAGAGCACATTTGGAATACTGCGTACAATTCTGGGTTGTCCTGGTATAGAAAAATGTTATAAAATTGGAAAGAGTGCAGAAAAAGTTTACAATGATGTTACTGAGACTAGAGGGTTTCAGATATAAGGAGAGGCTGGATAGGCTGGGAGTTTTTTTGGAAGCTGAGGGGTGACCTCATAGATGTTTATAAAATTGTGAGGGGCATAAATAAGGTGAATAGCCAAGGTGTTTTCCCAAGGGTTGGGCAGGCTAAAACTAAAGGTTTAAAGTAGGAGGGAAAAGATTTAAAAGAGACCTGAGGGGCAACATTTTCAGTCAGTGGGGTGGTGAGTGTTGGAACAAATTGCCAGAGGAAGTGGTAGAGGTGGAACAATTTCAACATTTAAAAGACATTTGGACAGGTACAGGAATAGGAAAGGTTTAGAGGTATATGGGCTAAATGTAGGAAAATGGGACACGTTCAGTTTCGGAAACCTAATTGCATGGATGAGTTGGACCAGAGGGTCAGTTTCCATGCTGTATGACTCTGACTCTATCACTCCACTGGAATGACAAGGGGACATAGAAATTGAACATGAGCCTGCTGAATTCAGAAAACAGAACATAATGCAAAAGGGGATTTAGGCATTGGAAAATCACAAACCTTCACTTTATGTCTCCAGAAACAAGATGAACATCAAAAGGTTTTGGATCCTCAGAAGTGTTCAGGAGGCAAAGGAGGAAGAGAGGTAACTGGACTGGCTCTGAAAAAAACACATAGAACATCCTCTGCCAATTGTCAATAATATCAAAGCTGGTGACCAAGAGTGAAGAGGTAGAAAACCTTAACCCTCATTTTACTAACTTCATCTTCTGGTCAAGATTCTGCTGTGTGGAGCAGAATGTGATGTGTTCCTGTTTCTTCTTCCAAGAAGGCACACAGATGGTTTGGTAAAGCCATCACAGTTTAACATTTTGATGATCAGCAAATCCTCTTAAGCCAGACAGTGTGAAACCCATAGATGGTATGACCTCGCAATCATTCATTTCCTTTATCATAGAGGTCTGAGCCAATTGTAAATCTGAGGTTTGGAGAAACCGCTAACTCTGAATAAGCAGACTAAGACACTTGAGTGCTTTGAGGAGAGTAAACCACCTGGCAGCAGCAGCTTACCAGCTGAGTTGTATTCATCTCTGTTGGACATATACGACAGCATATCTCTATTTCAACCATCAGCTTCAAGTGGCCGGGTGAGAGGGAGAAAATTAGATATTGGTGAACATTTCATTGTCATATACGGATGATAAAATTCTGTCCACAGTGCCGATCAGTTCAGATTTGCTCTGTAATTGGAGACTCACCCAACCAGATCTCTTCTGATCCCAGCAGGACAATCTTTGAGGGCTTTGCTTTACTCAGGGATATGAGTATGTGTGGGACAGTGAGTGTAAACTTGCCTCAACTGCCTGGTGGGGAGGCAGCCTTTGCCAAAGTAGCACACACCTACATGATGTGCTACATGCTTCTGAGGAGAAAATCCTGAATTGGATACATAAGCATCATTAGTACAGTTTTAATTAATGGGTGGGAATCCAAACCTTTTCCAATAGAAATTGCTGCTCTATATCCCCTGTCTTGTAAGTTCCTCTCCAAGTCAATCACCATTGTAATTTGAAAATATATCACGTTTCCTGCAGTGTCTCTGGGTCAAAATCATGGAACTTGCTCGCCAACAGCACTTTGGGTCGACACAGCATATGGACTACAGTGGTTCAAGAAGACAGCTTACAACTACCTTCTCAAGGGCAATTAGGTATGGGCAATAAATGCTGACTCAGCCAGCAATGCTCTGGCCTGCTGTTAGAACCTTTCACCAAGCCCATTTGAAAGGATGTAGACAAAAGAGAGGTAACTATCCCAGGTTTTGGATGCATTCAGATCAACACCTCTATTACATGAATGATGTTGCTGTCTTTTGCTTAGATTTGCTGTTGGTGTGCAGACTGACTAGCATCAGAGATCTGTTTGAACTGGCCTCAGGAGCCAAGGTACGTTGAGGCAACAGCAATGACCCTTTCATTGGAAACTGGGCTGATCAATTCCTTGTTCCTTTCATTGATAGGTCAGACTGCTAAGGTACTGGGGGTCTGGTTCAGAGGGGCTGGGATGTACACTGAAATGAGTGGGTAGCCATAGTCAAACAAATACTGAGTGTGTGGGAGTGATGCATCCTCCATATTGCAGATAAGAATGTGATCATCAGGTGTAAGGTGTTCCAGTATTGGTCTACATGACCCATTCCTCACTCAAATGCCAAGGCAACAACTTGGCCCATTCTTTTCACTTTCTTTGGCAATTGAAAGAAGACCATATGGAAGTTAAAGAGAGTTGGGTAGGGGGGGGGGAGGGCAAGTACCAAACAATGCTCCCATCATTCTGGTGGCTACGTTTGTGTCAGCTGCATCCAATGAATGAATAAAACGTTTTTTAAAAAATCACTCCGGTCAAATTATACAGAGTAACAATTATTGTATCACACATATTTCCTGGAGCATAGGTCCCTCCATCCGAGCGAGGCAATGTGGAAAATGGGCAGGTATGTCCTGTACTCAAAGGAGGATAAATCCCACCCAACCATTTACTGCCCCACGAGTCTATTCTCAATCATCAGTAAAGTCATGTTATCTACAGTGCTCTCAAGTAGCAATTGCTCAGCAACAAATTGCTCACTTATGCACAATTTGGTTAATGTCAGGATCACCCAGCTCCAGACCTCATTACAGCCTTGCTTAAAACATGGATAACAGAGCTGAATTCCAGATGTGAGGTGAGAATGACAGCCCTTGCTCAAGGCCGCATTTGACCAAGTCTGGCATTAAGAAGTCTGCACAAAATTGGACTCAATGGGAATCAGGAGAAGACTCTATGCTGATTGGAATCATACCTGGCACAAAGGAGGATGGGTGCAGTTGCTGGATGCCAGCCATCTCAGCTCCAGGACATCACTATGGGCGTTCCTCAAGGTAGCGTCCTTGTCCCAATCACTTTCAGCAGCTTCATCAATGACCTTCCCTCCATCAGAAGCTGGAATGTTGGTTGATGATTGCACAATCTTTGGAGCATTTGGAACTCCTCAGATAATGAAACAGTCTAGGTTGAAATACAGCAAAATCTTGACAGTGTCCAGGCTTAGCCTGCAGAGTGACATGTAACAGTCATTCAGCACAATTGCCAAGCAAGATCTTTTCCAATAAGAGACAATCAATCAATCATGTCTTGACATTCAATGGCAATAGCATTAATAAATATCATGCTATGAATATCTTGGGGGTGACCATTCAACAAAAAAGAACTGGATTTGCCATATAAATACAAATGCTACAAGAACAGTTATATGTCGGAATCTTGCAGTGAGTAACTCGCCTCCTGACTTCTCAAAGCCTGTTCACTATCTTCAAGGTACAAGTTAGGAATGTGATAGATTACTCCCACTTGTCTGGATGAGTGCATCTCCAATGATACTTGAGAACTTTGACGCAGTTTAGGATCAAGCACCTTGCCTGACTGGCACCAAATCCATAATCATCCACTCCATCTGCAGACGATGTTCAGAGTCATCTACAAGATGCACTGTAGAAATTCACAAAAGATCCTTAAGTCAGCACTTTCTAAACCGATGGCCACTTCCATCTAGAAGGACAAAGGCAGTAGATACATGTGAACATCACCACCTGCAAGTGTGTCTTCAAGCTAGTCATTATTCTGACTTGGAAATATATCACATTATGAGTCTACCTACAGAACAGGTGGGCGGCACGGTGGCACAGTGGTTAGCACTGCTGCCTCACAGCGCCTGAGACCCGGGTTCAATTCCCGACTCAGGCGACTGACTGTGTGGAGTTTGCACATTCTCCCCGTGTCTGCGTGGGTTTCCTCCGGGTGCTCCGGTTTTCTCCCACAGTCCAAAGATGTGCAGGTCAGGTGAATTGGCCATGCTAAATTGCCCGTAGTGTTAGGTAAGGGGTAAATGTAGGGGTATGGGTGGGTTTCGCTTCGGCGGGTCGGTGTGGACTTGTTGGGCCGAAGGGCCTGTTTCCACACTGTGAGTCTAATCTAATCTAATCTAAACATGCACTGCATTAGTTCAAAAGTCCATCTTCCCAAGGGCAACTAGTTGCGAGTAATAAATGCTGGCTCAGCCAAAGATGCCCACATCCCATGAGAGATTAAAAGAAACAGATGTTTGTACAGATGCTACACAATGATACAGCCATTATACTCAAAATAACCCATTCATTTTACAATGGATGCATTTTACTATTTAAGCAAAGACTGTTTCCACAGTGAATGGCCTTCAGGTCATGACCTCCTCAGTGGTGATACTGCTGTTACAAGGAAGGCTGAAAACGAGATAGGAAGATAAGGACATTAACACTGATAATTGTTGGCTGTGACCCCTGGAGACTGGCTCTTTCAAAGATATTGAAAGAGACGAGCAGAACAAAAAGCTTAATTGACCAAGAAGAGGGCTCAGAGAAAACAAAGGTCAGCAAATCGCATACCTTCTTAGCTCACTGTTTTCCTTTGCATCAAAAATGGCAGAGACCTCCATGCAAGAGTGAGACTCCGGAACCATATCAGGGAAAGCTTAACACAGACTTGACCACCACAGAACAAACCATCATTTTCTGAGACGGAATTCCGGAACAGAATTTTTTTGGAATAAAGACAAGGTTTTGATTTCTAAGGATCATTACAAAAAAACCCCTTTCCTATATCCCATACAGTCAGTTTCATACCTTATAATTTATACAGCACTTTCAATGACGGATATAATTCATAAAGCATGTTGTAATTAGAAATGCACATAGTTCAGCAGTATACTTGTAAATTAGCTGATTCATAAGATGGTATAATTAACACTTTAATAGACACCGGAAGCTGAACAGAACTATGAATCCAAGAGCACCAAGTTTTCCCCAGAAATGGGAATTGCTACAATATAATTAGTGTCAGAAAGAACTGAAGCTTCTAGCACAGTATCTTGTTGTGATACTTGAACATTGACTAAAGTACCCTGTTATTACATTATGTCTTTTCTTCTTAAATAATATTAAATAGCATATATATTATGGAAAGTAATCACTGTTGAATTATATCAAATAGCTTCACGTTTTCATGAAATTATTTATGTACTGTTCTTGAACTCAATGGACATTGATGGGGCCTTCTACAGAAAAGATGGTGTTAAAATTGAGAGGGTGCAGAAAAAAAAATTACAAGGATATTGCCAGGACTGGAGGGATTGAGTTATAGGGAGAGGCTGAATAGGCTGGTGACTTTTTTTCCCTGGAGCGTTGGAGACTGAGGGATGACCTTGTGGAGGTTTATAAAATCATGAAGGGCATGAATAGGGTGAATAGCTAAGGTCTTTTTCCTAGGGTGGGTGAGTTCAAAACTAGAAGTCATAGGTTTAAAGTGAGGTGGAAAGATTTGAAAAAGACCTGCGAGGTAATGTTTTCACCCAGAGGATGGTGCATATATGGAACCAGCTACCAGAGACGTGATGGAAACAGATACAATTACAACACTTAAAAGGCATCAGATTGGGTATATGAATAGGAAGGGTTTAGAGGGATATGGGCCAAATGCTCAAATGGAACTAGGTCAAATTGGGATGTCTGGTCAGTGTGGATGAGTTGAACAGAAGGGTCAGTTTCCATACTATATGATTCTATGACTCTGACTGTATCAGTATTTTAATATAAGCTGAAAAGGCATCAGTTGTATCTGAGTACAAATAACTCAACTGTTGCAGCTTTGTTCAGATTTTGACAATATTCTTATTTCGTAAATCAAAATGGAAAGTTTAGATTGGTCATATTTTTACCTAGCAACTGAAACAAAAGAAATATTGGATTGGATATTACACATCTCCACCATGTAAGTCTTTGGATGTGTAAAATTCTTTCAGTCTATCATCCCAACTCCACCAACCCCTGATCCCACCCTCATAACATGGAGAGTAGGTAGGTACTGAAATTAACAACCTGCCTACTACAGTATATACAAATAACTGTTGTTAGAAGCTCATTTGATCCCTGTCCCACAAAAACATGGTGATGGGAAGCAGGCAGTCTTTAAACATTTAGGAAGAAGGGGGCATTACAACTTCATAAAGTACCCTTTGCTCATTGAATTCAGACTACTAGATAGTAAACCCTCTTCCTTCTTCCCCTCAAAATCCATACCTCAATCCTTTCCCTCATGTCGCCAAGCCCTTCCAGCTCAATAACAGACCCCTTAATGGAGTCTGGTATCCAAGGCTGGAATCAAACACAAGTCCCTGGAGCTGCAAGGTAGCAATACTTACCACTGAGCCACCATGCTGCCCCACAACAGGCTGCATTTGTAAACAGACCGTTATATCAGTTCTCAAAAGGAATATATTAAAACAAGTTACAACTTTTAAACTGTATAGGATTTAAGAATATTTCTGGAAGGTGATGACATCACATCCAATGTACTGTTCATTTCTTGGAATTCGAGTAGGCTAACCTGTTACATGCATACTTTTTTTCAGTTAAGACATAAGCCAAAGTGATAACTTTGCAAAACATTATTTCAATCATCATTTTAATAGTATCTTGCACACTCGGTCTTTGTTGTAGAAAAACATGTAAACTACAAATTATAGGTGTTTCTTCCCTGCATTAAAACTGTTCGTAATGCCATAATGAATAGGAACTAAATATAAAAATATGTTTTGCTAATATTTTGACTATATTCTGACTTTATAATGATGCAGACGTGAAATATTTTTGTTTGATTTCTATAACTCAAGTCTGTGTGCATTAATTTTATATAGGAACAAGGAATAATCTGAAGGAAGTGCTTCACCTAATTCTGGACATCTATATAATAGAATATATAATATATATATATTTACTTGTGTTGTTGCAGGATTTGATTCTTCCATATTTCTTGCAGCTTCTCACTAGTTTCTTTATTGCTCAATAGATTTTACTATGGATGTAAATGGAGGTTTTCAAATAACATACACAATATTAAGACACACTCCGGAAAAAAAAAGGTAATGCTATTGAAAATAAGCTGTATAAAATTGTGAAGAGACCAATCATGTTCTGCAGAATGCAGTTTACCTAATTATTCAGGTTGTTTCTGTGTTTCATTGTGATAGATGTCAGGATGCGGGTGTTAGATGAGTCAGACTGATTACTTCAGCAATTGCATCTGCCTCAATTGTTCTGCTTTGCACTGGCTGCATGACACTCTAATCCAATCAGGATGCACCATGCAGTTAGTTGCCTAGCAACAAACTGAGTTGGCTGAGTAGTGTTTCTTTCAGATGGTAAAGAGGGTTATGCAGCAAATAAAATATGGTAATATCTGTTTTTTGAAAAAAAGAAGAAAAACAAGATTGTCACTGAGCATTTAAAAAAAAATCTTTCAAGATAGTGGTGCAAATGTATTTTAAAAAATGCTTTAACATGGGGTTGGGGGAACAATTTTCTCATGTTTCCGATATTTACAGTTATCAGTCAGCATTTAATGAAAATTTGCAATGCTATGGAATAAAGCATTAATTGACAGATTCCTGACTCTGTAACATAATGTTTGAATTCCATGTTCCTCGCAGTTCAGGGAAGTGCCAATTGGAGCTTTGACTTAATTCTGGACTGACAAGAACTGGGATACTCAGGGGAAAGATATAAAAGAGGCCCACGGGGCAACTTTTTCACACATAGGGTGGGACGGGTATGGAATGAGTTGCTGGAGGAAGTGGTGGAGGCTGGTACAATTGCAACATTTAAGAGGCATTTGGATGGGTATGTGAATAGGAAGGGTTTGGAGGGATATGGGCCGGGTGCTGACAGGTAGGACTAGATTGGGTTGGGATATCTGGTTGGCATGGACGGGTTGGACCGAAGGGTCTGTTTCCAAGCATCTCTATGATTCTAAGTAGAAGTTCACCTGTGTATTAACATCTGCATTTTGTAAACTGATTACTGAAACCCTGTCTGCCTGTGGAATGGCCATGCTGTTGGCTGGTTGAATGAATGTTATAACAGTGGAAGCATTGTCCTCACAGCATGTCACACTGTTACTCAGTTGGTGGACCGTTCCACTACTTCACATTGAGACTTCAGGAGTGAAGTGTGAAGATACCAAAACAAAAACACTTACATGGAAGGAAACATCTTTTTTGGCAGCTGATGAGTGGAGGCTTATTACAAATCTATAATGACATCAATAAACACATTTCCAGGGATGGAAACAAGTTTAGAAAAGTGTCTTATATTAAATATTATAAAATATAGAATGCAAATATAACTGCCACCAGGCATCCATTAGAACACATAATGAATCACACATAGTTCTCACTAGACTGATGCAATCAGAATTATGTTGCTGATTAGAATGGGAATAAAGCTGAGGAGGGAAGATTAATTTCACAGGAACCAACATTCAGAATTATAATAGATGAAATTTTTTAATTAAGCTTTCAGCCCCTTAAGGCAGGTTGTACTTGCCTGTGGAAATCAGTAGAAGCTATTTTGGATTCCTTTACTTTTCATGCATGCTCATTCTAAGACCAGTTGGCCAGAATGAATTTGCCTTTCCAGATTAAGCCTCAAAAGTGATATATATGAGTCTTCCTAGACAGAACTACAAGGTAAGTCATGTGTAACAACCAAGCTCATCATCTACTAGATTGTTCCAGTGAGTCTACACTGCTTTCATCTCTTTGCAAAATACTTGTCTGAGTCAGGCCATAGTCAGATTGGGTAGGGGCAGTCCATAGGGGCACAATGAATGGATGCATGCCAAAGAAGGTAGGTTTATCTGCAGCAATGAACCTGGCCTAAGGAAGAGTGCAATCATGAAAGCCAGCAAACGAATATAAGATTGCCAACTCACCAGGATTGCCTGTGATCCACATCCCTTAGATTAACTGCATCAAATACAATCATTGGTCAGGGGCATGAGTATGTAACTACAAGTGAGGCAGGTATTGGGATCCAGAATTTAGCTTTGGAGGAGCTAAATGTATAAGATAATAGATAAGAATAGATATTCAATATATAAGAGGTTCTTGCTCCTAGAGTAGATGAGGCACAGAAGACACAGAGGATGTGTGAACTAACCCCAGCATCATAATACAGAAACCCATCCAAGTGAGTGTTGATGAGAGACATTTAGTCGTAATGGGGGAATAGCATAGTTATGAAAAGTTCTCTGCAGCAAAGATGGAATGCTGAATGCTGTGTTGCCTACCTGATGCCAAGGTTAGGGACATCTCTTCTGGGCTGGAGAGGAACATGAAATAGTTAGTGAAAAGTCTAGTGGTTCACATAGATGCCAACATCAAAGGTAGGATTACAAAATTGATCTTTTCCCTGTTAGACCTAATGCCTGACGTCACAGGAAAACAGATAGGTGATTGATAAGTATTTCTACTATGTGACTTTTGATTGTCCAAGTGGTTTAAGTCAAGAGACATTATTACAAAGGAATAGTTCAAATGATAATCTTGCTTCTGAAATATTTAGCATCCAAATTACTCAATTAAATAGAATAGAGATGACTGGACATGTAATGTGTTGTAGCTATAGCATGTAGGAGCTAGTGGGCACTGATGTGATGAATGGTGACCATGTTTGCAGTGAGCATTAATTACTCAAGGGACATTTGTTCAAAGTTGATGAGCTGGAACCCAAGCAACACACGTGGAGAAGAGAGAGGTACCTGGATACTCTGTTACAAAGGCAGCTGTACCCTTAGAATAATTACATCAAATTTGATCTCTTGTGTGTTGGTAGTGACTGTTATAATAAGGCAGGTAATGGGATCCAGAATTTAGCTTTGGCAGAGCTTGGGCCTTAATCCAATAGGTATGAGGTTTTTACTCCTGATATGTGCAAGGGTACAGACTGCAGGGAGGAGAAGTGAACTGGCCACAGCACTGTGATCCAGACCCCCATTTACGTAAAGGGTGAAAAGTGAACTGTGGTAATAATGGAGAATAGCATATTTAAGGAAACAGATACTGTTCTTTGCAGCAGAGACTGAACCCTGAATGCTGTGTTAGCCTACCTGGTTCTAAGCTGAAGGACATCTCTTTTGGACTGGAGAGGAAATTGGAATGGGAGGGGAAGGATCCAATTGTTCTGATCCATGTAAGCATCAAAAAACATAGGTTGGACTAAGAAAGAGATTCTGTTGCAGGATTATGAGCAGTTCCTGGCTAAACTAAAAGGCAGAACGACAAAGGCATGAGTCATGTGCATATTCACAGATGTTAAATAAGATTAGAGAGATATATTTGTGGCTCATAGATTGGTGTGGGAGAAATGAGTTTCAATTCATGGAACACTGGCACAGTGGGGAAAGAGAAAGCTGTTCTGTTGGAATGCACTTCATTTGAACCATGCTGAGACCAGTGCCCTAGTGAATTGTATAACTAGGATTGTAGATAGGGCTTTAAACTAATTAGTGGGTCAGAGAGTTCAATTGAAGGGATTTAAAAAAAATCAAAAATAAACAAGAGAGCAGAGGTGCAGGGCAGTGAAAAGGCAAATAATAGTAAAATTTGACAGGAAGGGGTAGAAAATATAAGCAGAAGAGTGCAAGAGAAATTGGAATCAATATGAGTGTTAATGATAAAAGTCAAACCTTAAGGCTCTTTATCTGAATGCATGCTGCTTTGTAACAAGATAGATGAGCTAATAGTTCAAATAGAAATAAATAAATATAACTTGGTATTCAAATCAAGCTACTTCAGGAATATGGTTGCAGGGTGTTCAAGACTGGGAACTCAATATTCAAAGGTATTCAACATTTTGGGGGAAGAGGCAAAAAGGAAAGGTAGTGGGATTACTTTGTTCATAAAGAAGCATAACTGGATGATGATGAGTTATGACATAAGTGCACCAGATCATGCTCTGTAATCAGTTTTGATGGAAACAAGGAACAGCAAGGAAAAGAAGTCACTGGTGTGAGTTATCTGTAAATAATTTGCCTCACTCTAGGACATAGATAAATGGGGAGGTAGTGAGGCTGTGGAAGAAGGGCTCTACAACTGTCATAAGACCATAAGACCATAAGACATAGGAGTGGAAGTAAGGCCATTCGGCCCATCGAGTCCACTCCACCATTCAATCATGGCTGATAGGTATTTCAACTCCACTTACCAGCGTTCTCCCCGTAGCCCTTAATTCCTCGAGACAGCAAGAATCTATCAATCTCGGCCTTGAAGACATTTAGTGTCCCGGCCTCCACTGCACTCTGTGGCAATGAATTCCACAGGCCCACCACTTTCTGGCTGAAGAAATGTCTCCGCATTTCTGTTCTGAATTGACCCCCTCTAATTCTAAGGCTGTGTCCACGGGTCCTAGTCTCCTCTCCTAACGGAAACAATTTCCTAGCGTCCACCCTTTCCAAGCCATTCCATCTTGTACGTCATGGATGATGTTAATTTGCACCTGATTTTGGACAAATCAAACATGCAAGGCGAATGTAGAAGACAAGTTTGTAGTTTCATCAAGTTTCACCATTTAAGCATCAGGGATAATTTCTTAGACCAGTTTGTTGCAGAACATACTGCCTTGGACCAGGCTATTTTAGATGTGGTAATGTGTACCACGGTAATAAGAAATCTCATAGTTAAGGATCCTCTACATAGTAGCATTTACAATATAATAGAATTCCAAATTCAGGTTTGAGAGAGTTCTGCACTGGAGTGCTGACTTGTTGTGTTAGAATGTAACTGGAGTTTGGTGAAATAGGGAGTTAGATTAAAGAAGATGATGATCAGTCTATCCTTTTCTCTCAGGGTGAGTATGTCTTTAATATCTAAGTTTGGTCTTACAGAACTTGGAGCATACTATTCATTCACGGGATGTGGGTGTCACTAGCTAGGCATGCATTTGTTGCCCATCCCTAATTACTCAGAGGGCTATTAAGTGTCAACAACATTGCTGTGGGTCTGGAGTAAGAATGTAAGCCAGGTAAGGAAGGCAGTTTCCTTCTGTAAAGGATATTATGTTTTTCTGACTATCAACAATGGTTTCATGGTTATCATCAGACACTAATTCCATATTTTTATTATTTTATTTTCATATAGGGATAAAGGAACGAGCAAGGGAGGAGATTGAGACTGAGCAGGAAATAAAATTGAGACCATGGCTTGAAGTCTACACGCTTACCCAAGAGCCCAGAGAGGGGATCCAGCAGGGGAGGAGAGTTGGGATCAGAAACGGTAAAAAACACAGTGACATCTCAGGAAAAGCCATAAGTACATTGGTTCGAAATTAACTGTCAATTTGAATACATATTCAGGGTTTCTTTCAGATTAAAAGTAAATTGGAGAAATATTTTATACATTAAAAACTAAAGAAAATTTAGTAGAAAATTTAAAAATCCAAAATATCTAATTCAACAACTTTGAGATGTAGAGCCAGATGATGTGTTGTACCTGTATGATGTGGGGGTTGGTGGACCCCATTGTGATTAGAACCATACAGCATGAAATCAGACCTTTGGTCCAACTTGTCAATGGCAACCAGGTATTCCAAACTAAACTTGTCCCACTTGCCCGTGTTTGGCTCTTATCCCTCTAAACCTTTCCTATTCATGTACTTATCCAAATGTCTTTTAAATGTTGTAATTGTACCTACATCTACCACATCCTCTGGCAGTTCATTCTATTTACAAACCATCCTTTGTGTGAAAAGGTTTCACCTCAGGTCCCTTTTAAATCTTTTTCCTCTCACTTTAAATTATGCCCCCGAGTTTTGGACCCTCCCACCATAGGCAAAAGAGCTTTACTATCCTTCCCGTCATGATTTTATAAACCTCTATAAGGTCACCTCTGAACCTCCTACACTCCAGTGAAATAAATCCCAGCCTACTCAGCGTCTCCTCATAACTCAAACCCTCCAGTTCCAGCAACATCATGGTCAATCTTTTCTGAACCCTCTCCAATTTAACAATATCCTTCCTATAGCAGGGTGACTAGAACTGTACATAGTACTCCAAAAGGGGCATCATCAACATCCTGTACAACCTCAACATAATGTCCCAGCTCCGATCCTCAAAGGTCTGAGCAATGAAAATAAGTATTTTAAATGTCTTCTTAACCACCCTGTCTACCTGTGACGCAACTTTCAAAGGATTATGTACCTGAGCCCCTAGGTCTCCCTGTTCGACGACACTTCCCATGGCCCTCCCATTATCTGTGTAAACCCAGCCTTTGTTTGTTCTACCAAAATGCAATACCTCTCATTTATCCAAATTAAAATCCATCTCTCACACTTAACCCAAATGATCATGCTCCCTTTGCAATCTCAAATAACCTTCTTCATTGTCGACCAACCCACCAATTTTGGTGTCATCTGCAAGCTTACTAACCATGACTCCCAAATTCTCATTCAGATCATTTATGTAAATGACAAAGAACAGTGGACCCATGAATTAAATTAAAGAACAGGACCTCGAGAGTGATAATCTCTGGATTAACCATGTGCAAATTGGCATAGAGATTGAAAAAAAGGAAGTAAAAGGAGTGGAACAAGAAAGATGGTTCCATTTCATGGGGCATTGGCATCAGCATTGGGACTGGAAGGAACTGTACTATTTGATCTCAGACCAATATCCTACTAAAAAGGTTAAATAGGGTGGTCACAAGGACATTTAAATTAGTAAATGGGGGAGGACCCAGAGGAAGTCAGCACAGTTTCAAAATCAAGTACTGTGGCAGAAAATAAAGAAACAGTCAGGAAACCTATTTTAGTATGTCAGAAAATGGCAAACCTATAAGAAGTGCATTTACTAAACTGAAAGAGAGAGACAGTAGACGGGTGAATAAAGCATCAGTGCTGAAAGACAGGTTAGAGTGTATGGCCCCCAAAAAAAGTTCTATATGTGAGTGCAAAAGTCATTAGGACTAAATTAAATGAGTTGCAGGCACAAATTAAAATAGGAAATTATGACATATTAGCCATTACTGAGTCATGGCTCCAGGATTGTTGGGATTGGGAATCAAATATACCAGATTATAATGTTTACAGGACCTACAGGGAAAATGGCAGAGGAATTGGAGAAGCCTTGATGATTAGAAACTTCCATGGTGAGGGAGGATATAATGAAGAGAAAGCATTCAGTGGAGAACTGACAAACCATAAATGATCTAAAACTGTAATAAGTGTTGTGTACAGACTCCCTTGTAGCATCTCTGAAATGCTAGATTGTTTAAATGCGGAAATTAGGCAAGTGTATAGCAAAGCTAGAGTAGTATTAATGGAGGATTTTAACTTTAACTTTAACATAGATTGAGAGAGGCATGCAAAGACCTATAAGAAACGTAGTGAATTTCTGGAGAGTGTCCAGGATACTTTCCTACGGCAATATGAAACTGAATGAAACAAGGGGACAAGCAGTATTAGGCATAGTAATGGTGAATGAGCAGGATTAAATTAGGAATTTACTTGTGCATGAACATTTATCTATTGTGATCGTAACATGATTGAGCATTTGAAAGTGAAAAACATGAATTGGCTACTAGAGTTTTAGATTTGGGTAAGGTCAACTTTAATGAGGTAAGACAAAGACTTGTCCACAGTAAAATGGGCAAATCTGCTAATGGGTAAAACAACCCAAAATGGAGGATGTTTAAAGAAATACTTAATATGATACAAATCCAGTTCATACCTCCGAGAGGCCAAAGCTCCACTTTATAGAAAAGAAAACTGCCATTGAGATCTAAAGAGACAAAAGATTGCAGAAAACTAAAAGACAGGGCTTACAACATTGCTAAAAGCAGCACAGATCCTGATGAATGGGAAAGATGCAAAGACTATCAAATGGCCACAAAGCAGATTACAGGAGCTGCTAAAAGGGAGTATGAAAATAAACTTGCAAGAGGCATCAAAATCAAGAAGAAGAAATGTTATAGTTACATCAAGGGAAAGTGGATGATCAGGAGCAACATTAGCCCACTAAAGGGTGAAAGTGGATACATTGTCAATGACTATGGGGAAATGCCAGATGTATTGAATAATTACATTTCCTCAGTATTTACAATAGAAAAGCAGGATAGCTTGCTGGAATCCTAATAATGGATCAGGAACAGGAACTGGATAAAATTAACATCAGTAAGTACCCAGTAATGAGGAAATTAATAGAATTAAAGAGCAACAAATCCCTGGTGCCCAACAATTTTCACCCCAAAGATGTTAAAGGAAATGTGGGACCAAATTGTAGATGGTGTGATTATAATCTTTCAGAATTCCTAGATGTAAGAGTAAGGAAAATTGCACGTGTCTCTCTGCTTTTTTTAGAAGGTCAAAAGAGGAAAACCATGGAATTACAGATCAGTTAGCCTAACATTTGTGGTTGAGAAATTGTTGGAGTCTATAATCAAGGATGGTGTAATTGAACACCTTGAAAATTTTCCATTTATCAGGGTGTGCCAGCATGATTGATGACAGGGGTCATGCCTGACAAGCCAACAGGATTAAAAGCAGACATGTTGCCAGGATCTGATGAACAGCATCCAAAAGGTTTTAAAGAAGTGGCTGCTGGGATAACGGATGCATTGGATTCCAGGATGGTTCAGGCAGATTGGAAAACTACCAACATGACACCTCTCCTCAGAAGAGAGGGAGACAGAAAACAGGAGTCAGTACGCCGGTTAAGCCTAACATCTGAGGTTGGGAAAATGCTAGAGTCCATTATTAAGGAAGAAATAGTAGTACATTTATAAAAGGTTAATGCAATCAAACAGAGTCAGCACAGTTTTGTGAAAAGGCAAAACTGCTCAACTCCCTTGAGTTATACCAAGCAGGGTTGATAAAGTGGAATCAGTGGGGTAGAGTGTTTGGATTTTCAGAAATTATTTGGTAAGGTTGTCCCATATAAGATTATCGGACAAGATAGGATCCCATGTTACTGGATAATGTATTATAATTGTTTGAGGATTGGTTTTCAGGCAGAAGACAGAACGACTGGACAATTGGTTGTTTTCAAGTTAGAAAGATGTAACTACTGAAGTGCCACAAGGATCAGTCCGAGGACTTCAATTATTTACCATCTACATTAATGACTTGGTGGAGAACTCCAACTGCAGTCTCAGCAACACAATGTACAGTTGCTGCTCTATTTTTAAATTTCATCCCCCTCACAATGAACTCCAGAACTCCATTTGCCTTCTTAATTACTTGTTGTAGTAAAAAGTGAGGTCTGCAGATGCTGGAGATCAGAGCTGAAAGTGTGTTGCTGGTTAAAGCACAGCAGGTTAGGCAGCATCCAAGGAACAGGAAATTCGATGTTTCGGGCCAGAGCCCTTCATCAGGAATGAGGAGAGGGTGCCAGGCAGGCTAAGATAAAAGGTAGGGAGGAGGGACTTGGGGGAGGGGTGATGGAGATGTGATAGGTGGAAGGAGGTCAAGGTGAGGGTGATAGGCCGGAGAGGGGGTGGGGGCGGAGAGGTCAGGAAGAGGATTGCAGGTTAGGAGGGTGGTGCTGAGTTCAAGGGAATCGACTGAGACAAGGTGGGGGAAGGGGAAATGAGGAAACAGGAGAAATCTGAGTTCATCCCTTGTGGCTGGAGGGTTCCCAGGCGGAAGATGAGGCGCTCTTCCTCCAACCATCGTGTTGTTATGTTCTGGTGATGGAGGAGTCCAAGGACCTGCATGTCTTCGGTGGAGTGGGAGGGAGAGTTAAAGTGTTGAGCCACAGGGTGGTTGGGTTGGTTGGTCCGGGCGTCCCAGAGGTGTTCCCTGAAGCGTTCTTCAAGTAGGCGGCCCGTCTCCCCAATATAGAGGAGGCCACATCGGGTGCAGCGGATGCAATAGATGATGTGTGTGGAGGTGCAGGTGAATTTGTGGCGGATATGGAAGGATCCCTTGGTGCCTTGGAGAGAAGTAAGGTGTAACCTAACCTACTAACCAGCACGACCGCAACGCCTCAGGTGTCTCCGCCCCCACACCGACTTTCGTCATCACGCATAACCCCGCCCTCATGCCGACTTGCGTCACCACGCGTAACCCTGCCCCCACATCGAATTTCGTCACCACGCGTAACCCCGCCCCCACGCTCACTTCCGCCCGCACGCCGAATTTTGTCACCACGCGTAACGCCGCCCCCACGCTTAACCCCGCCCCCACACCAAGCTTCGTCACCAAGTCTAACCCTGCCCCTACGCCGATCTCTGCCCCCGCCCCTAACCCCGCCCCCACTCCCAGCTCCAATCCCACACCAGGTCCTAGCTCCCAACCTTGCCGGATCTTCACCATCCCTCCAGACCTCCCCCTCTCTGAGGATGAAAGATCAGTCCTCAGCAGAGGCCTCACCTTCATTCCCCTACGCCCTCGGATTAATGAGTTCAACACGCGGCGAGATATTGAACAATTCTTCCCCAGCCTTCGCCTCCGTGCCTACTTTTACAACCAAGACTCCCGCCCACCTTCTGACAACCCCATCTCCCACCTCCAACACACCCCATCCACCTGGACACCCTGTGCTGGCCTCTTACCCGCTCTCGATTTATTTATAGCCAACTGGCGCCGCGACATTAACCGACTTGACCTGTCCACCCCTCTCACCCACTCCAACCTCTCACCCTCAGAACGTGCAGCCCTCCACTCCCTCCGCCCCAACCCCAACCTCACCATCAAACCGGCAGACTAGGGAGGCGCGGTAGTAGTTTGGCGCACCGACCTTTATACCGCTGAGGCCAAATGCCAGCTCACGGACGCCTCCTCCTATTGCCACCTTGACCATGACCCCACCTCCCACCACCAAACCATCATCTCCCAGACCATCCATAACCTCATCACCTCAGGGGATCTCCCATCCACCGCCTCCAACCTCATAGTCCCACAACTCCGCACCGCCCGTTTCTACCTCCTGCCCAAAATCGACAAACCTGACTGCCCCGGCCGATCCATTGTCTCAGCCTGCTCCTGCCCCACCGAACTCATCTCCACGTACCTCGACACGGTTCTGTCCCCTTTAGTCCAAGAACTCCCCACCTACGTTCGGGACACCACCCACGCCCTCCACCTCCTCCAGGATTTTCGCTTCCCCGGTCCCCAATGCCTTATTTTCACGATGGACATCCAGTCCCTGTACACCTCCATCCCCCATCACGAAGGACTCAAAGCCCTCCGCTTCTTCCTTTCCCGCCGCACCAACCAGTACCCTTCCACTGACACCCTCCTTCGACTGACTGAACTGGTCCTCACCCTGAATAACTTCTCTTTCAATCCTCCCACTTCCTCCAAACTAAAGGAGTTGCCATGGACACCCGCATGGGCCCCAGCTATGCCTGTCTCTTTGTAGGATATGTGGAATAGTCCATCTTCCGCAACTACACTGGCACCACCCCCCACCTTTTCCTCCGCTACATCGATGACTGTATCAGCGCTGCCTCGTGCTCCCACGAGGAGGTTGAACAGTTCATCAACTTTACCAACACCTTCCATCCCGACCTCAAATTCACCTGGACTGTCTCAGACTCCTCCCTCCCCTTCCTAGACCTTTCCATTTCAATCTCGGGCGACCGACTCAACACAGACATCTACTATAAACCAACTGACACCCACAGCTACCTGGACTACACCTCTTTCCACCCTGCCCCCTGTAAAAACTCCATCCCATATTCCCAATACCTTCGTCTCCGACGCATCTGCACCCAGGAGGACCAGTTCCAATACCATACAACCCAGATGGCCTCCTTCTTCAAGGACCGCAGATTCCCCCAGACGTGATCGACGATGCCCTCCACCGCATCTCCTCCACTTCCCGCTCCTCCGCCCTTGAGCCCCGCCCCTCCAACCGCCACCAAGACAGAACCCCACTGGTTCTCACCTACCACCCCACCAACCTCCGTATACAGCGTATCAATCGCCGTCATTTCCGCCAACTCCAAAAGGACCCCACCACCAGGGATAAATTTCCCTCCCCTCTCAGCGTTCCGCAAAGACCACTCCCTTCGTGACTCCCTCGTCAGGTCCACACCCCACACCAACCTAACCTCCACTCCCGGCACCTTCCCCTGCAACCGCAGGAAATGGAAAACTTGCGCCCACACCTCCTCCCTTACTTCTCTCCAAGCCCCCAAGGGATCCTTCCATATCCGCCACAAATTCACCTGCACCTCCACACACATCATCTTTTGCATCCGCTGCACCCGATGTGGCCTCCTCTATATTGGGGAGACGGGCCGTCTACTTGCAAAACGTTTCAGGGAACACCTCTGGGATGCCCGGACCAACCAACCCAACCACCCTGTGGCTCAACACTTTAACTCTCCCTCCCACTCCACCGAAGACATGCAGGTCCTTGGACTCCTCCATCACCAGAACATAACAACACGATGGTTGGAGGAAGAGCGCCTCATCTTCCGCCTGGGAACCCTCCAGCCACAAGGGATGAACTCAGATTTCTCATGTTTCCTCATTTCCCCTCCCCCCACCTTGTCTCAGTCGATTCCCTTGAACTCAGCACCGCTCTCCTAACCTGCAATCCTCTTCCTGACCTCTCCGCCCCCACCCCACTCCGGCCTATCACCCTCACCTTGACCTCCTTCCACCTATCACATCTCCATCACCCCTCCCCCAAGTCCCTCCTCCCTACCTTTTATCTTAGCCTGCCTGGCACCCTCTCCTCATTCCTGATGAAGGGCTTTGGCCCGAAACGTCGAATTTCCTGTTCCTTGGATGCTGCCTAACCTGCTGTGCTTTAACCAGCAACACATTTTCAGCTAATTACTTGTTGCACTTGCATCCTAACTGTTTGTGTTTTCACTCCCCAAAATACTCAGATCCCTCCACATAGAACCGTTTTTGGAGTCTCAATTCACAAAAATAAGTGAGAGGTGATATTGTATTGAAGGCATAAGGAATCTGTAAAGGGGATATAAATAGAAAGAGTGAGTCACAACAATTTGACAGATAGCGATTATTGTAGTTTAAAAGTGTGAAGTCATGTGATTTTAGGAAGAACCAAACCCTGGAAAAGTATTACATCTTGAGAATAGGAGCAGATTGGGGTGGGGGTGGGGGTGATGGTAGTGTGTGATGGTACACATAGGGATGGGGGATTACTCAGATATACAACAGTGTGAAAATGAAAATGCAAGTAACAGTGTCTGTAATCATTCAAATGTTCCTAGAATAATTCCATTGCTAATCACAATGGGCCTGATTGGCAAACTATTTTTTGTAATCAATCCTTTTGCACCTAGGGAGTGAGGTTCAGTAAGTGTTATTACAGAATGTGTGGTAGTACATTGGCAGCAAGCTTTAAAACCCACCCAATTTTCTATCAATTTGACTGGAGCAGAATCTGCCAAAGTGCTATTGTCTGCTTTTGCTCCATTGACAAAGAGCAATTTCATCCTGAGTGTATAGTGAGATAACATTGTTTAGCTTCAATTGCTTGAACAATCATTAGCTCACTTTTTGTGATTAATTAAATGTAGAGCATGAAGCTTGTACAGCAGGAACTGTGATCTCATTGCAGACCTTGAAAGGGTTAAACACACAGTTGGATCGATTGTAGCAAAAGCAGAAAAGTAAGTTTTGCAAACTAAAACTGATCTGCTTTTTTAATTAAGATAAAACGTAAAGAAATTTTATGGATTGTTTCTAAACATGTCTTTATGCTTTGCAGGTGCAGCTGGCAGATAAGCAAGAGGACACTATATTGTGGGAACGTTGCTGTGCCAGGATTGTTCAGCCTTGGAGCATTTCAGGAAAAATGGATTACAAACAAATTAAGTTAGAACAGAGAGAAAGCATTAACATTTTAAATTTTACTGAGTTTTTAAACGGCACGGTGGCACAGTGGTTAGCACTGCTGCCTCACAGCGCCTGTAGACCCGGGTTCGATTCCCGACTCAGGCGACTGACTGTGTGGAGTTTGCACGTTCTCCCCGTGTCTGCGTGGGTTTCCGCCGGGTGCTCCGGTTTCCTCCCACAGTCCAAAGATGTGCGGGTCAGGTGAATTGGCCAAGCTAAATTGCCCGTAGTGTTAGGTAAGGGGTAAATGTAGGGGGTATGGGTGGGTTGCGCTTCGGCGGGTCGGTGTGGACTTGTTGGGCCGAAGGGCCTGTTTCCACACTGTAAGTCTAATCTAATCTACTACATTTGGATGACTTACATGTGATGAATGCCTTGCCTTACAAAGTAACAAACAAATGGTTCCATTTTAACTACTCCTGCATTGATGTCTGAATGACACCATGCAATCTGACTTCTTGTATTTATGAAGCATTCACCTGCCTCATTTGGACTGCCTCTGACACCAAATGATGTTCAAATTTAAAACAAATGGCAGGAGGAGTGGAATCCTGAGTTGCTTTGTTTTACTTTATACATAACTTGTGTGATTTGTGAATGCTTCAGTATCATTTAGTTTTGAATTGTAATTTTTGAATTTGAACTAGTGGCACATGGGTTTTTCTGCCTTTTTGAAGTAGTTTAAGATTAGCTTGGTAAAGTTTTCTGCAGCCACAGTATGTCTTTAAAAATGGTTTGAGAGAGAGTTTTGGAAACTAAAGTCAATTTGGTTACATTTGGAAAGTTTGTGAATAGACAAAGTAACAGTGTAATGCTTTAAGCTTTCAGACAGAAATGTTTGGAACTGTGTTTTCCATCTTAAGAGAAACCCATAGCTTGAAACAACAATAATGGCTTTGGGTTTCGGTTTCAAAAGTTCTGCACGGTTCTTAGTTGAAGCTGGATGTATAAAAGTTAATGCTGAGAGAAGAAGATGATCGAGAATTAATAAAAGTAGATTTCTGCATTATAAGGAGAATAGTATAAAAGTCCCAGATCAGAAGTCATAGAGTCATAGAATCACACAGTACGGAAACCGACTCTTTGGTCCAATCAGTCCATGCTGAGCATAAGCCCAAACTAAACTAGTTCCACCTGCCTGTTCCTGGCCCAGATCACTCCAAACCTTTCCTAGTCATGTATCCATCCAAATGTCTTTGAAATGTTGTAATTGGATGTGCATCTGCCACTTCCTCAGGAAGTTCATTCTACATGAGAATCACTGTCTGTATAAATCATTTTCCTCTAGTATCTTTTTAAAATCTCTCTCCTCTCACCTTAAAAATGTACCCTGTAGTCTCGAAATTTCTCATCTTAGGGAAAAGATAACTGCCATCAACTCTATCCATACCTCTCATAATTCTACAAACTTCTATCAAGTCATCTCTCAACCTTCTACACTCCAGTGAAAAACCTCCCAGCCTTTCTTTATAATTCAAACCTTCCATACCCAGCAACATCCTGGTAAATCTCTGAATCCTCTCCAGTCTGATAATATCCTTTCTATTAACTGGGTGACCCGAACTGGATACAGTTTTCCAGGAGAAGCCTCACCAATGTCCTGTATAACCTCAACATAACGTCCCAACTCCTATACTCAAAGGACAGAGCAATGAAGGGGTTATTTGAACGTGCTAGTATTTGAGCTCAGTTGTATGATGACTCAAGGAAGACACTACCAGACTCTCATGACTGGAAATTAAAGCTGCAGCTAAGACAAACCCATTATAGGTAGACAAAGGCATTCCCTCTGGTAGTTTACTAGTCAAATAGGATTCTATTGGAATTAAGGGATTCATATTTTTACTGACTGTTTGAAATCTTTAAATATATTCATAAAAGCTTAGTTTATTCCATTTTATATTCATTTTTTTTGTGTAATTAACTTCTGTTTTACTGTCAAAATTAAAATTGCAACATTGTATGTTGATGTTTCTGTGGGACACCACCTTGTTAAACTGGGGAGATAGTGAGGGCTGCAGGTGCTGGAATGTCAGTCGATAAAATGACATTGGAGCTGGAAAAGGCACAGCAAGTCAAGCAGCATCAGAGGAGCTGGAGAGTTGACATTTTAAATAGGATTAAATGGGAAGGGTGAAGGGAGCTGAGAAAGAACTCTTTTGTCCTCAGCTCCCTTCACTCTCTCCAGTCCAGAAGAAGGGTCCTGCCCGAAACATTGACTCTCCTGCTCCTCTGATGCTGCTTGACGTGCTGTGCTTGTTCCAGCTCCACATTTTATCGTCACCACCTGTTTAAAACCGAACAAAAAGATTAATCTATGGTGGCAGACTTTAGTCTAAGATGTGACAAATTCAGTAATAACAGCAGCTGGGATCATAACAATTTTAAGGAATCTCCAACACCCACCACCATTACCAGGAGAATAGTAGATTAAAATAATTTCTTCTTGCTCTTATTTTCTGTTCCTGGGTACATTACAAAGAACAGCCGTATTTCCTTTATGAAATGTGCCATAGCACTTTGAATATGTTACTTAGATTCTGATCCAAAGCATTACTGATTGAACTGATTCTAATGTGTTATGGATAGAAAGCTTGTCAAGAACTGATGCATTGGGTTTCAAGACCTATGAATTCTGATTGTTAATTACATCAGAAGATAGCTACATTTGCCACCCACTGAAAGGCTGTGAAAAAAGCAATTTGTGCAGAAAGCCTTTTGCAAAATGTCTTACACAATTGTTCATTCTTTACACTATTGCCCAGCTCGTAAATATTGGAGGGCTATTTGATTGCAGAAGGCATTACAATAAAGCATAGTCTTATCCTCACAAATTTATTTAGAGGGTCCTGTTTCTATCAGGGATCCCTAATTAGGAAAGGGAATCCAGGATTTTTTAAAAATCCTTGGTGCAGGCCTTGATATTAGTTTTAACACCCATGCTGTTATCTGGTTTGGGAGCGGCCCACTGTGTCAAGAAGCAAGGTTAATGCAGGAGCTGATTTTTATAGTCCAATCCATACACAGAAGTCTTTGCACACTGAATCATCAAAGGTACTCACAGGATCATATCCAACACAAGTGTTTCTCTAAACACTGAATTCTATAACCCTGGAGTTAGCACACTGTATCCACAGAATACCTCTGTGGATGTGCTGCATAGGGTGTCTACTGTATTGAAACCTTTCATGATCAAACTTCAGAGCCTGTGTAGTAAGCTGTTGAACTAGTTTGCTGCTCTGTAAAAGAAACATAAGAATAAAAATTGAGATAACTCTTTCATGGACAGCCGATCCATTCACCAGCTCATTGTACAAACAGTGAAAATGAAAATTGTCCCCAAAGTTTTCATTTAAAGAGCACAGTTCTATACATAGCCATAAAAAAAGTATATAAAACCAGAGTAAATGGAAACATTTCAGAAAAGAAATGAAGTAAAGTTCAAGGTGTCACAAAAACTCCATGACATGAAGGAAATCGACGAGTAATGAATCACATCAAGTTGTCAGCGGTATTCCGTATTATTGCCATGAAGCAACAATCACTCAGTTTATGCTGGGGATAGGTTAGCTCAGTTGGTTGGATGGTGGGTTTATAGTGCTAATATTAGTGGGTTCAATTCCTGCACTAGTTTAAGTTATGATGAAGAACTCTCTTCAATCTTTCCCTCACCTAAGACATAGTGACCCTTAGGTTAAACCACCACCAGTCATCTCTGTTCAATGAAAGAACAGCCCTGTTGCCCAGCAGGACAATGACAACTTTATCTTTAACTATAGTGTTTAACAGAGTATTTCCTTGCATTGTAGGGCTGCATGTAGTTCACTGGATATTTCAGTGTGAACCATGATGCCAAATGCAGATGCAAACACATGATGCTTTGCCCAGAAACCAATGCAAACAGTCAGTTGCAAATTCAAACTGTTTATGATCATTTGAAAGCTTTATTTAAATTGTTTAAATTTAGTATTTAATCTCACTGTGAAATGCTTTCATACCTTTACTATGCACTTCCTCATTGAATGAACATTTTAATTACAGTTCAATATTGGACACCATCTTATGGGTTGATTTGACCTCTTTGACTATTCCGTGCTCCCTACTGTGATGAGCTTCCTGCCGCTCACTCTGTGCCAAAGTGCCGCAGAGGCTGGTAGCTCATATATCAGTGCGGGAATCAGTAAGTGTATGTTAAAAAGCAATGTGAAGTACACAAAGGCTGGAGCCTCCAAGGAAGTACAATGTTAGTGAATGCTAACAAAATAAATTAAGACCCATAAGATGCATCCTTTGTAAATGCTCCTCGGATGCTGCCTGACCTCCTGTGCTTTTCCAGTATCACATTGTAATCTTGTCTCTGAAGAGCAACCCAACCAGACCCAGCTCCCCATCCTATTTCCATAACCCTGCATTCCACACAATCAATCCATCTAACCTGCACATGTTTGGACTGTGGGAGGATGGTGTTGTGAGGACATTAGTTTGCCAATTTTGACTCACTTGGATGAAGAGATGAGGAGGATGGGTCTGTGGAGTATACAGGAACATTGTTGTGAAGAAGCAATTGAATGAAGGTTGGTAAATATGTACTCAGTGAATAGCCTAGAAAGTTTCCCCTCTGATTTACATGACAGCAATTTGCAGCATTGAGGAAGAAGAGGAGAATTGGAAGTGTGGCCAAAAATGCCAATTTAGGCCTTCAATGAGATGCAAATGCTTTAAAATAAGGTGTTATGTGGAGGTGCCAGTGTTGGACTGGGATGGGCACAGTTAAAAATGCCACAACACCAGGTTATAGTCCAACAGGTTTATTTAGAGGTGCAAGCCTTTGGAGTGCTGCTCCTTCATCAGATGACCTGTACCTCCAAATAAATCTGTTGGACTATAACCTGGTGTGGTATGATTTTTAATTTAAAATAAGGTAGTTGCCACTCAATGGTGAGATTCTGAAGACGCCATTTAAAGCTTCTCGATAAACATGCAATAATGTTTCTCAATGTTGGGGTTCTGATGTTTTTTCATTCACTGTATTTTCCATGTTTCTTGTCAATGAGCATGCCTCTCAAGGGAGGACAAAGTTCCACCTTTTGGATCAGTTGATGGAATATTGATGGTTACCAAGGCAATAATTGGATAGCCTCAAAATAGACATGCAGATTGTTATGCTAACAAAGTAAGCTAAGAGCCGGAGAATGTATTTTGTGTAGAGACATAATATACATGTATTCCTCCATGCAATGCACTCTTGCAGAGTGTAATTAACCAACACTCACTGAGTTTTCTAATATCATGCTGCATTCTGACAATGATTTCTTGTGTGTAGTCAGCAACAACCGTGCTCTTCATTAGCCGAACAGGTCAGTAGAGAGGGAGGAGAGAGTGAGGACTGCAGATGCTGGAGATCAAAGTTGAAAAGTTGGCATTGGAAAAGCACAGCAGGTCAGGCAGCATCCAAGAGCAGGAGCAGTAGAGACTCAAGATTGAAATTACGTGAGCACCACTAAAACCTAGGCTGTTTTGCTAAGGCTAGCCTGCTTCTCTTAAAGAGAAACAACAGTGTTGCTGGAGCAGTCCTGGGACATATGCAGGAAATGCATCTACCTTAGGAAATGGTGGTACAATATGGGAGAAAATGGATTACGAGGATTTGAGGATTCCATATTTCTCCTCCTCTTGTCACTTGGTAGAGGAAGTGGAGAGCAGAAGAGGTGTCTTCTACTTGATTTAATACTCACAGCCTCCAGTTCAGGCAATGATGCTGTACATGCTTTAGAAGATGCATTGTTTCAATATTCCAATGTTCTGCAATAAAATTTCACAAGTCGTTACATTTCTTTCATTGTGTGCATATATCAGTGAATTATGTGCTGGGTCATTAGCCCCTTTGTGTGTGGGCAGGCTTTGTATCCCAGAATTCACACATAGTTTGCTGTAATGGCTCAAATAAAAAAAAGGTTACATCACATAGCCACAGAAGGAAGGCCATGTGATAGTTCTAGGAGGTTAGACATGCTCTATTTGAATCACTGCCTTTGTTGAATGAGAGCTGGACATTGTGGGAATGGAATCTATTTTAGTTCTAGTGTCAGTTAATATGCAAAACCCACAAACCAAAATGCAATCAGTCTATACCGGTTCCAGGGCGAAGCCTGTAATACGAGCAAAACCACATGCTCTCTCTTCCTGCATATATTTGGCAGAAGAGAATGGAATATAGTCAGCTTGCTTGGAAAATTGAGTGTCACTGCCTTCTCTTAAATAACACTGAACTAAAAGTTGCAAGATATCATGAATATTTCCAAATCCTGCCTGAAAGGAACTACAAACGTGAAAGGTCATATTCTCAGACGTCCTCACAGCTTTGCACTGGTCTAGAATGGTAACTGTAGTGCAGCAGACAGCAAATTTTAGTAGAGATACTCTTGTTAAAGTACAGATGTCTCTGACATTGTATGAGGTATGAGAATTACTTCCTGAACACCCTAAATGGCAATGATCTCCTGCTGAAAGTCCTTATCCTCATTCTCCTTCCTCTTCCAATAGTTTGTCCTATACTGCATCATTCTCTGAGTTACACTGCATTCCAAGGGACCACTACAGCCATATCTGATTTGTTTAGAAGCCTTTAGTTCTGGTAAAAGTCCATCAGCAACTATCACACACCCATTCCCTGTAGATTTGCAATTTTTAAGAACTATGGAAAATAGCAAACACTAAAAGAATCATAGCAAGAACAGTGAAAAAAAAGATAATTCAGCAACTAACCTGTAAATAGTTGGTGATCCCTTTAAATAGTGCTGGTTGGGGAGTCCTTCCTCATCTAGGAATAGCATTCAATGTTTTGCTACGTAGGCCAAAGCATTGAGATCCCAAATGGCCCAGCTGGTATCAAGTTAGCATTGCATGCTGATTGAGACTATGATCTCGCTGCTCTTAAGGCAGACATTAGCTATCCATGTTCTAGTATCTTCAGTAAGATAGCATCCAGCATTAATCATGTATGTATTTTGGTCTCAAAATGCCATTCAGAACAATAAGGACTACTTAACCCATTTTTTTTTTCAAAGAACTCAAACTGACTCTAATGTTATGTGAATTTGATAGCTTTGTCTTTTGTGGATCATAATTGAGCTCCATTGAGTTTACTCTTTAATAATAAAAAAAGTAAGTAAAAATGAAATACTGTGGTTGCTGGAAATTTGGAAATTCCTTCTTAATGCTCAAAAATGATATTGACGGAGGTGGTGGAGCACCAAGCGAAACCAGCTTGTGCAGGTGGCTAGAACAAAAGACAAAAACTGTATTAGTGGTGGTGAAGGAGAACTAGAGATGAAATGAGAGTGTAAATGAAGGTGTAAGGAGGAGAAAGTGGGTCCACTCCACTGAGGACAAGACACAAACAAGATGTAGTCGGGGTGATGGGCAGATGTAAGAAACATTGAGAACTGCAGTTATACTCTAAGTTGTAGAACTCAACACTGAATCCTCAAGGCTGAAAAGGAAGAGGAAAATGAGGCGTTGGGCCTTCAACTTGCATTATATTTCATTGAAACAGTGCAGCAGGCTCAGGATGGAAGTGTTAGCATGGGAGCAAGATGGCTTATTGAAATGAGGAGAAGTGGGATATGTGGAGAACACCCTTGTGGAAGATGAAATAATTGCAATAGATGTCCTCCTTTCTCCTCAGCTGAGGAAAACCTCTACTGTGTCTATAGGAATAACCCCAACATTCCACTCACTTGCCATTTTATTAAACCACTTTGCTCCTATTTCTGAATGCATAAGCTGAAGACAATTGGGTCACTGACCCCTGAACACATGGCAGCTTTAATTTATCAAACTGAAGTGTGAGACTTCAGTATCATTGTAAATCTAAATTAAAATAAATAGCAAAATTAAATACGGAAAATCATGTTCCTTCACTGTCACTGGATCCAGAAATTCTTCCCAAACAACACTGTGAGTGTACCCAATTCATTACCATTTTCTCAAGGAAAACTAGGAATAGGCAATAAATGCTGGCCTAACCAGTGAGACTCACATTCGTGTACAAATAAATAACAACATGACATAGAGTCATAGAGTCATAGAAATGTACAGCATGGAAACAGACCCTTCGGTCCAACCCGTCCATTCTGACCAGATATCCCAACCCAATCTAGTCCCACCTGCCAGCACCCGGCCCTTATCCCTCTAAACCCTTCCTATTCATATATCCAGCCAAATGCCTCTTGAATGTTGTACTAGCCTCCACCACCTCCTCTGGCAGCTCATTCCATACACGTACCACAGGAATAGCCATGACCTAGTTATGTCCAAACTTCCTTGATTGTTAATGCAAGAGACCAGGAGAAAGTGAGGACTGCAGATGCCGGAGATCAGAGCTGAAAATGTGTTGCTGGAAAAGCGCAGCAGGTCAGGCAGCATCCAAGGAGCAGGAGAGTCGACATTTCGGGCCTGAAGAAGGGCTCATGCCTGAAACGTCAATTCTCCTGCTCCTTGGATGCTGCCTGACCTGCTGCGCTTTTCCAGCAATGCAAGAGACCAGCATTATACACAAATATGCTTTCTTTTGGGCACTAATTGTGATGGAATTCAAGGCCTATATGCACAGGGTAATTATCTGTGCCTCACTCTTCAAAGTAATTAATAATGTGTAACTAAACAATATGAAATAATGACGTTTATTTTCACATATTTCTAAACTACACACAATGTTTTCTTCTTAAAGAGTTACGTATTCCCTTCAGCATTATGTCTTGTGCATGTTGTTTTAATTAAAAGGCCCAGTTTCTAAGCTATTTCTTTTGCTGTGACTCAGTGGGTGGCCCTCTCACCTTTCAATCACAAGGTTATGGATATAACTCCACTTCAAAGATCTGAGTACTATTAACTTGGGTTGATATCTCAGTGATATTTTAGGTGGGTGTTGATATTTTAGGCGGGTGTTGCATGAGAACATTGGTGAAGCCACTTTTAGAATGTTGCATACAATTCTGGTCTCCCTGCTACAGGAAGGATGTCATTAAAATAGAAAGGGTGCAGAAAAAAAATTACAAGGATTTTGCTGGAATTAGAGGGTTTGAGTTATAAGGAGAGGCTGAATAGGTGGGACACTTTTTCCCTGGAGTGTCAGAGGCTGAGGAGTGACCTTATAGAGATTTATAAAATCATGACGAGCATAGATAAAATGAATAGCCAATGTCTTTTCCTCAGTATAGGGCAGTCCAAAGCTGGAGGGCATAGGATTAAGATGAGAGGGGAAAGATTTAAAACGGACCTGAGAAGCAACGTTTTCACACAGAGGATGGTACATATATAGAATAAGCTCCCAGAAGAAGTGATAGAGGAAAGTATGATTAGGATATTTAAAAGACATTTGGATGGGAACATTTACAGGAAAGGTTTAGAAGGACATGGGCAAAATGCAGACAAATGGGACTAGTTCAGTTTCGAAGACCTGGTTGCCATTGACAAGTTCAACAGAAGGATCCGTTCCTGTGCTGTATGACTCAATGACTTCACTATTCTTCATATTAAAATACACTAACTCATAATTATCTGTGCTGAGCTTCATTTGTCAATGCCAAATTTAGTAATGCCCTATAAACTGTTGCAGACTGTTGACTCCAATTTGGTGTCCTCCACAAATTTAGAGATTGTGTTTTTGGTTCCAAATTGTTAAAGCAAATTATAAATAAATTTGAAATTTTATTTTTTTATTATTTATTAATCCAAATTTCAGGTGTTCCAGAATATTTTTTCCCTTGTATTTTAGAATGCTCTCCTATGTGAATCCAGACCCTCCAAAATGTTGGAAATATTTATCCTGGCATTGAAATTTATGTAAATTTTGATCAACGTGAGTAGGATAATAAATAGCAAATTATTTGGGAACTGCTTAACGCATTTTATCATTGTTTTCTACATAGAATGGATTGATTCATGTTCTTCTCCTATAAAATTTATGCACCTCTTTAAAAAGGGACAGATTTCAGTATTTTAAAAAAATGTGTTAAAGCTAAATGGACTCGTTTATAAATTTCAAAGCTCACAATCTGTTTGAAACTGATATAGAGGCAGACAACTGGTTCATTCGGGACCATTAACTAGCTTAGTCCGATTCATTCCAAGAACAGTAGATATTTTGTTTAAAGCAGCATCCCAAGGGAGGAAGAAAAGTAACTGATTTTACTGCCAGACATACAGTTGTATCACTCATTGGGAAAGAAGTCAACTAGCATCTGTCCAGCCGGAAAGGACAAGGGACATGTGAGTAGTCAGTTTTTTTCATAAACCATGAAACTATTCACTTCAGGCTTGGGGCTAATACAAGATACAGGGGCGTATCATTTTTACTTTTCATTTTTAAAATTCACAAGCAAGATTAAGTGTAATTTACTTTGTCTTTCCCCTTGTACAATTTGGTGATTTGCATCTCACAACTCACTAAGTTTTCTCAGTTTGACTTTAGTTTATGAGTTACCCAATTTCCAATTCAAATTCCAAGGATCTTTTACTGTTACAACACGGCATTACCAAGTTACACAATTGGATTTTGAGCTGTATAAACACACTCATGAGTACAAGACAACCAGAGTGTTTACAAGCTGCTGTGTTAAAGAGAAGATATCGAAAGCATACCCAAAATGAGTAACTTTAGAATTCCAAAAAAAATGTAATAGCTAAAAATAAAGTCTCTTTCAAGGCCACAGAATATCACAAAGCACTTTACAGCCAATGAAGTCCTTTGGAATTGTAATCACTGTTGTAGGAAGCACAGCGTCTAATCTGAGTATTGCAAACTCCAACAAACAATATGTTACTGACCAAAGAATGTGGGAAAATCAGTCTACATAATGCAACCATACAGATGACAAATAATCCTCAAACAGACATTGTAGCTGGACATTTCCTGCTGCATGGTTTATCTGGGTTTCTCAACTCCAATGGAGAATTCCCTGATGACAAAACTCGCATATGTTACTTGTTTTGTTATTAAGGATACATAGGGAGGGCATTGATTAAATATCATGAACACATTTAATGAGAGACGTATGGGATGCTATGTTTTTGTTGTGGAGTAAGCCGACATTTGTAACATTGCATTTTGTAAATAAATCTAGTATTAAGCAAAAACTTAGCATCTGGCTTCTTCCTTCATCATCTGGCTTCAGAATAAATTAACATGCTTCCAGGGAACCAACTCAGCTTGCATAGTGCCACACACACAATTTTCTTCAAACTATTTTTGTGATGTTAATTGAGGTAAAAATATTGGCTGTGACATTAGTGATAATTCTCCTACTCTCATTCAAAATAGTATCTTTTGCCTTCACCTGATGTTGTAGATGCTGCCGAGAGCAAATTATCTGGTCACTATCATAAGTGGAGCTTCCTATGGGCAAACTGGCTGTTATAGAGGCATAGAGATGTATAGCATGGAAACAGATCCTTCGGTCCAGTTCTTCCATGTCAACCAGATATCCCAAACCTCATCTAGTCTCATTTGCCAGCACTTTGTCCATATCCCTCTAAAATCTTCCTATTCATATATTCACCCAGATGCCTTTTAAATGTTGTAATTATCCCACCCTCCACCATTTCCTCTGGCAGCTCATGACACACACGCACTAGCTTCTGTGTGAAAAAGTTGCCCCTTAGGTCTCTTTTAAATCTTTCCCCTCTTACCATAAACCTATGCCCTCTAGTTCTGGACTCCCCCACTCCAGGGAGAAGACCTTGTTCATTTACCCTATCCATGCCCCTCATGATTTTATTAACTTCTATATAGTCACCCCTCAGCCTTCGATGCTCCAGGGAAAACAGCCCCAGCCTGTTCAGCCTCTCCTTTTAGCTCAAATCCTCCAACTCTGGCAACATCCTTGTAAATCTTCACTGAACCCTTTCAAGTTTCACAACATCTTTCCGATAAGAAGGAGACCAGAGTGGCACACAATATTCCAACAGTGGCCTAACCAATGTCCTATACAGCTGCAACATGACCTCTCAACCCAATACTCAGTGCTCTAATCAATAAAGGAAAGCATACCAAATGCCTTCTTCACTATCCTATCTAGCTGCGACTCCACTTTCAAGGAACTATGAACCTGCACTCCAAGGTTCTTTGTTCAGCAACACTCCCTAGCACCTTACCATTAGGTGTATAAGTCCTGCTCTGATTTGTTTTTCCAAAATGCAGCATTTTGCAATTATCTAAATTAAACTCCATCTGCCACTCCTCAGTCCATTGGCCCATCTGATCAAAAACCCGTTGTACTCTGAGGTAACCTTCTTCGTTGTCCACAATACCTCCAACTTTGGTGTCATCTGCAAACTTGTTAACTATATCCCCTATGTTCACATCCACATCATTTACAGGGGAACCTCGATTATTCGAACAAGATCGGCGGGCACTATTTCGTTCGGATAATCGATTATTCTGTTAATTGATGAAATGTCTTTCCTCTGGGGCTCGGAGTTTTTAAAGTCTGTTCCTTGTTCAGTAGACTGCAGCAGCACACAGCGCACGAGACCCTGCCCCCCAACACCACCCCTTCCCCAACCCAGTCCAACACTGCCCCCACCCACCCCCAACACTGCCCTCCAAAACACAGTCCAACTCCGCCTCCGGCCCCCCAAACCCATCCCACTCTGCCCCTGGCCTCAGTCCCCATCCCACACTGCCCCTGCCCCCCACCCCACAAACCCCGTCCCACTCCGCCCCATGACCTGCCCCCACAAACCCATCCCACTCCGCCTCACCCCCCAAACCCATCCCACTTAAATTCCCCCAAACCCCGTCCCATTCCGACCACCGACCCCCAAACCTCGTCCCACTCTGCCCCTTCCCAAACCCAAATCCAGTCCAATACTGCCCTCATGTCCACCCCTGCCCCCTCTCCAGGGCAGCCAGACTGGAAGCCAACAACAAAACTGCTGCTACAGCTGCTGCAACCGCTGCCTTTGTGGGATTAGTCTCCAAATTGCATACACACACAAAACTTTTTACTGCAATTTTTTGACAGGACAATGTTGGAGAGATTATCTGGGGAAGGGGTGGGTTTAGGGTACGCCCCTGTGTAGAACTCCAAGGAAAGTGTGGGAGGAGAAGGCCGGAGGTCAGTCATTTGGAGATGGTGCATGTTTAATCACTGTAAACAAAAGACACAATCACTGTTTGAAACATGTCATTGATGTAATGTTTCCGTCAGGACCTGGAAATCTCCTTCAGATAATCGAGGTTCCTCTGTATATAAATGATGAAAAGCAGTGGTCCCAGCACTGGTCCTTGTGGCACTCCACTGGTCACAGGCCTCCAGTCTGAAAAACAGCCCTCCACCACCACCCTTTGTCTTTTACCTTTGAGCCAGTTCTGTATCCAAATGGCTAGTTCTCCCTTTATTCCATGAGATTGTACCTTGCTAACCAGTCTCCCATGGGGAACTTTGTTGAACACCTTACTGAAGTCCATATAGGTCATGTTAACTGCTCTGCCCTCATCAATCCTCTTTGTTACTTCCTCAAAACACACAATCAGATTTGAGAGACATGATTTTCCACGCACAAAGCCTTGCTGACTCTCCATAATCAGTCCTTGCCTTTTTGTGGGCGGCACAGTGGCACAGTGGTTAGCACTGCTGTCTCACAGCGCCTGAGACCCGGGTTCAATTCCCGACTCAGGTGACTGTGTGGAGTTTGCACGTTCTCCCCGTGTCTGCGTGGGTTTCCTCCGGGTGCTCCGGTTTCCTCCCACAGTCCAAAGATGTGCAGGTCAGGTGAATTGGCCATGCTAAATTGCCCGTAGTGTTAGGTAAGAGGTAAATGTAGGGGTATGGGTGGGTTGCGCTTCGGCGGGTCGGTGTGGACTTGTTGGGCCGAAGGGCCTGTTTCCACACTGTAAGTAATCTAATCTAATCTAAACAATACATATAAATTCTGTCCCTCAGGATTCCCTCCAACAACTTGCCCACCACCGATGTCAGGCTCACTGGTTTATAGTTCTCTGGCTTGTCCTGACCACCTTTCTTAAATAGTGGCACTAAGTTAGCCAACCACCAGTCTTCCGCCACCTCACCTGTGACTATTGATGATACAAATATCTCAGCAGGGAGCCCAGCAATCAATTCCCTAGCTTCCCACAGAGTTCTAGGTACACCTGATCAGGTCCTGGTGGTTTATCCACTTTTACACATTTCATGACATCCAGCACCTCCTCCACTGTAATATGAACATTTTTCAAAATGTCACCATTTATTTCCCCACACTCTATATCTTCCATATCCTTCTCCACAGTAAACACTAATGCAAAATATTTTGGATTAGTGGTGCTGGAAGAGCACAGCAGTTCAGGCAGCATCCAAGGAGCAGCAAAATCGACGTTTCAGGCAAAAGCCCTTCATCAGGAATAAAGGCAGAGAGCCTGAAGCGTGGAGAGATAAGCTAGAGGAGGGTGGGGGTGGGGAGAAAGTAGCATGGAGTACAATAGGTGAGTGGGGGAGGGGATGAAGGTGATAGGTCAGGGAGGAAAGGGTGGAGTGGATAGGTGGAAAAGAAGATAGGCAGGTAGGACTCGTCATGGAGACAGTGCTGAGCTGGAAGTTTGGAACTGGGGTGAGGTGGGGGAAGGGAAATGAGGAAACTGTTGAAGTCCACATTGATGCCCTGGGGTTGAAATATTCTGAGACGGAAGATGAGGCGTTCTTCCTCCAGGCGTCTGGTGGTGAGGGAGTGGAGGTGAAGGAGGCCCAGGACCTCCATGTCCTCGGCAGAGTGGGAGGGGGAGTTGAAATGTTGGGCCACAGGGCAGTGTGGTCTTTACCTAACTGATGCAAAATACTTGTTTAGTATCTTCCTCATCTCCTGTGGCTCTACACAAAGGCTGCCTTGCTGATTTTTGATGTGCCCTATTCTCCCCCTAGTTACCCTTTTGTCCTTAATGTATTTGTAAAATCCCTTTGGATTCTCCTTCACCCTATTTGCCAAAGTTATCTTATGTCCCCTTTTTGTCCTCCTGATTTTGCTTTTAAGTATGTTCCTACTGCTTTTATACTTTTCTAAGGATTCATTCAAACTCTCCTGTCTATACCTGATATATGTTTCCTTCTTTTTCTTAAGCAAAACCTCAATTTCTCTAGTTATCCAGCTTTCCCTACGCCTACCAGCTTTTCCTTTCACCCTAACAGGAATATACTGTCTCTGGACTCTCGTTGTCTCATTTTTGAAGGCTTCCCATTTTCCGACCATCCCTTTACCTGTGAACATCTGCCTCCAATCAGCTTTTGAAAGTTCTTGCCTAATACCATCAAAACTAACCATCCTCCAATTTAGAGCTTAAAATTTTAGTTCCGGTCTATCCTTTTCGATCACTACCGTAAAACTCACAGAAGTATGGTCGCTGGCCCCAAAGTGTTCCCCAACTGACTCTTCAGTCAATGCCCTGTCTTATTTCCCAACAGTAAGTCAAGCTTTGCACCTTCTGTAGCTGGGACATCCACATGGTGAATCAGGAAATTTTCTTGTACACACTTAACAAATTCCTCTCCATGCCTTAACATTATGGGAATCCCTGTCTATGTTTGGAAAGTTAAAATCCCCAACCACAACCACCCCATTATTCTTCCAGATAACTGAAATCTCCTTTCAGATTTGTTTCTCAATTTCCTGCTGACTCTTAGGGGATGTATAATATAATCCCTAAAGATAATCATCCCTTTCTTATTTCTCAGTTTCTTGCATTTCTACTTTGGCATTAATGTATCAATTGTTCAAATTGGCAACACTCTTTCTTAGAACGTTGATCACCTGGCTGGGTTCATTTCCCATTACTGGGTTCTACATGTCCCCTCTCTCATTGGAGTATCCATATACTGTATCAGAAAGTCTTTCTGGACACGCTAACACACTGCTCCCTGTTGAGACCCTCAGAACTAAGGGAGTGCTAGTCAATATGGGAGAAGTTAAATCACCCATGACAATAATCTTGTTATTTTCACATCATTCCAGAATCTGGCTATATATCTCTTCCTTTATCTTCCATTGGCAGCTGATAGGTCTGTAGTATAATCCAATATTTTCAGTGAGGGAGTATTTTGGGAATAGTGACCATAATTCGTAGGTTTATGCATACTTATACATAAGGGCAAGAGTTGACTTCGGATAAAGTTTTTAAATTGGGGAAGGCCAACTAAAACCAAATTAGGCAAGAACTGGAGATTGTGGATTGGGAGGGTAAATCCACATCTGACATGTGAGAGTCTTTTAAAGACCAGTTGATTAGAGTGCAGGACAGGCATGTTCTTGTGAAAATGAAGGTTAAGAATGGCAGAATCAGGATCCTTGCATGTTAGGGGAAATTATCAGCTTAGTCAGTGACAAAAAGAAAAAGTACCTAAGATCTATGCAAATAAAAACAGACAAAGTCCTTGAAGAATATAGAGAAAGTGGAAATAGCTCAAGCAGGATGTTAGGAGAACTAAAAGGAGCTACAAAGTGTCCTTGGCCAACAAGGTTAAGGAGAATCTCAACAGTATATGCAAGAGGGTAGCCAAGAAAAAAAGGGGGCCAAGTCAAGGATGAAGAAGAGAGGTTATGTGTGGAGACACAGGAAATAGGTGTGATCCATAATGAGCAGTTTATTCATATTTGGAAATGAATGGGCTTGTTCGTGATAGCCAGCATGAGTTTGTGAAGGAAAGCTCAAGTCTCAAAAACTTGATTGAGTTCTTTTTTTGAGTAGGTGACAAGAATGATTGATGAAGGAAGAGCAGTGGGTGTTGTCTACATGGACTTTAGTAAAGCTTTTGATAAGGTAGCTCATGGCAGGCTGGTCCAAAAGATAGAGTCTCATGAGTTGGCAGATGATACAAAACTGGCTTGGTCATAGAAGACAGAGCGTAGTGGTGGAAGGGTGCTTTTTGGAATCAGTAACTAGCGGTGTTCCACAGGGATCAATGCTGGGACCTTTGTTGTTTGTAATAGATAAAAATGATTTGGAGGAAAATGTAGATGGTCCAATTAATACATTTGTGAAATGACACCAAAATTGGGGGAGTTGCAGATGATGATGAGGATTGTCAAAGAATACAGTGACATACAGATAGGTGGCAGATTTGGGCAGAGAAATGGCAAATGGACTTTACTCTGAACAAATGCTCGGTGATACATTTTGGAAGATCAGGTTCAGGTATGAATTATACTATAAATGGCAGAACCCTTAGAAACATTGATATACGGAGAGATCTGGGCTTAGAGGTCTACAGATCCTTGAAAGTGGCAACATAGGTGATCATACAGCCGAAGCATCAAGTATAAAAGTTGACAAGTTATGTTACAGCCATACAAAATGCTAGTTACACCATATTTGGAATATTGCTTGCAGTTCTGTTTGTCACACTAGCAGAAGGACATAGATGCCATTGAGAGGGTGCTGAGAAGATTTATCAGGATGTTGCCTGATCTGGAGAGTTTCAATTATCAGCGCTGAAAATGTGTTGCTGGTTAAAGCACAGCAGGTTAGGCAGCATCCAAGGAACAGGAAATTCGACGTTTCGGGCCAGAGCCCTTCATCAGGATGAAGGGCTCTGGCCCGAAACGTCGAATTTCCTGTTCCTTGGATGCTGCCTAACCTGCTGTGCTTTAACCAGCAACACATTTTCAGCTCTGATCTCCAGCATCTGCAGACCTCACTTTTTACTCTACAGTTTCAATTATCAGGAGAGATTGGGTAAGCTTGAATTGCTGTCACTAGAAAGATGGAAGCTGAGGGGCAATCTGATCGAGATTTACAAAACTCTGAGAGGCATAGGTAGAGTGGTTAGTCAGAGGCTTTTTCCCAGGGTGGAATGGTCAAACTACAGGGGATCACCAGTTCAGGGTGAGAGGGAAAAGTTTAGGGGACAAGATTAGAGAAAACTTTTCATGCAGAAGATGGTGGGTACCTGGAACTCACTATTAGTGGAGGTGATAGAAGCAGGCAGGTTAGCAATGTTTAAGGCATATCTTGATAGACATAGGAGCAGGAGGTGAACAGAAGGATGGAAACCATGTATGGGTAATAAGTATTAAGTTTAAATAAGGAATAGGAATTAGTGCAGGCTTGGCTGTCTGAAGGGCCTGTTCCTGTGCTGTTAAGTATCATATAAGGGAGAGAGGAGAATTTACTCCAGAGAACAGTCATACCTCAGAGGAAATCAGCAATGCAGGAAGGGAATAATTCAACTTGATTGTCGGGTAGAATGGGGGAATCTAGAGGAGGTAGAAAATGTGGTTTTATATATACTGATACAATGTATTAGGTACTTATCAGGATATGAGTGAAGCTTACAGAGAGGACAGACAGAATATTAACTGTGGCACCCTGGGGTAGGAGGGAATCCAAGGTGGTAAGGAAAAAAGTAGGGAGGCTGAATCATTGGGAATTCAACACAGAGATTTCCATCTGCAGTTGTAATTGAAATTTGAGAAAGCTGTGTTGTCAACATTAAAGGCTATCCCAGGATAACTTAGGAGGAACTTAAACAGGGAGAGGAAAGATTTGATTGCACCTTGAAGCTCAAAGACATTGCCAAGATTGAAACCCCCCCACTGTCAATATCCTGGGAATTACCCATAAGCAGACGCTGAACTGGACCAGAGTGCAGCTACAAGTACCATTCAGAGGCAAGGAATTCTGTGATAATTGTGTCACCTCCTGTCCTCCCAATGTTTGCCCACGATCTGAATGGCACAAATCAGGAGTGTGATGGAATATTCTTCACTTGACTGAAAGGGTGTGGCGACAACAGCACATTAGAAGCTTGACACCATCGAGTCAAAGCATTCCACTTTATTGGCATGTCATTCACCTCTGCAGCACTCCCTTCACAACCAATGCACAGTAGTAGCATTGTATGCAACCTACAAGGCAAGCTGCAATAACTTACCAAATCTCCTTTGAAAGATCCTTTCAAACCTGCAAACCCTAGCACCTTAAGGACAAGGGGAGCAAATGCATAGGAGTACCACTTCATGCTAGATCCTCACCAAGGCAATACCATCTTAATTTGGAAATAGGTTGAGATTCCTTCACTATGATTTGGGGGGAAAAAATTATTTAGGACTCCCTTCCCAACAGTACTGTGTCCCAATACCATAAGGCCTGCAGCTTACCAACCCTTTTCCAAGAGCAGTCAGGGATAGACAGTAAATAGGTAAAAACAATGACTGCAGATGCTGGAAACCAGATTCTGGATCAGTGGTGCTGGAAGAGCACAGCAGTTCAGGCCTGAACTGCTGTGCTCTTCCAGGACCACTGATCCAGATAGACAGTAAATGTTGACCTAGCCAGTGAGGTCGTCATCTCATTAATGAATTAAAAAAAAACCCTACGTTAGTGACTATAGTTCAAAATTGGATCCCTTATAGTAAATCATTTTGAAAACCATGAATCATAAAAGATTCCAAATAAATCAAAGTTCTTTGGACCAATCTTTACCCCATACTGTTTAAATTTCTATTGTTCTTAGGCAGGACATTAAAAATGATGCACAATTTATTTTTTAAGAATTATTAGAAATGGCCCTAATGAACTATTACAATTGATTATAACTGTTGCGTGGGATCTACCAAAATGTCCAGAAACAAATTCACAAATCAAACATAACAACCTGAATGTTGGAATTACTCAGCAGATCTGGCAGCATGTTTGAGGAGTGAGGCAAAGGTAACATTCTGAGTTAAATATGATTCTTCTTCAGAACTGGAAATCTGTTTTTGCTTAAATGTTATGCATATAACTTGGATAGTTTCAGCATTTAAGGTGATGCAAATGGTGCTGAACGTTTTGCAATCATCAACAAACATCCCTATTTCTCACTTTGTGATGAAGGGAATGTCATTGATGAAGTAGCTGATGATGGTTGATGATGAAGTCCTGATGAACTTCTGCAGAAATTATTTGTAGCTGAGATGATTGACTTCCAACAACCACAGCTATCTTCCTTTCTGGTAGGTATAGCTCCAACCAGCTGAGAAATTTTCTTTTTGATTTACATTGACATCAGTTTTGCTCAGGCCCTTTGATGTCAACATTTCTGTTTCTTGAAACCATCGCTTACAGCCTGCTCGTTCCTCCATTATTTGAAGCTGTATCTCTGTCTCAAGTCCTACACTCCTGATCCTTGGCTACCCATTGAAGTTAGATGACCTCCTCATAGAGCCTCCCCTCAGCTTGGCCACGGTGGTTATCCATAAGTTCAGGCCATATGCAGTTGAAAGAATTGTTTAGTCTAATTGTTTAATTCTTTTCTGCAGTTACGTTTATGTCTGGACGTCCCCGGAATAGGTAGACAAAGTGATTGTTGCTATGTTTGAGGTTTTTCACTACTGGTGAACAGCAGAGAGACTGGAAAGCATGGTTAATACTGAAATAAAGCTTTTGTTTAAATTGATAAGTTTCAATTAACTATTTCATGATTATTTGATCTGCCCTTCAAAATTGGCACTTGTGAACTCTTAAAGTTGATGACACCAGTCATCCTAACTAAAACTATTTTCACTGGAGCATCAGATGTTGAGGGGCGATCTTATAGAGGTTTATAAAATCAAAAGGGGATGGATAGGATGAATAGCCAAGGTCTTTTTCCCATGGTAGGAAAGTTCAAGACTAGAAGGCATAGGTTCAAGGTGAGAGGGACAAGATTTGAAAGGGATTATGGCCTTTTTTATGGCAACACTTTCACGCAGAGGGTCGTGTGTTTATGGAATGAGCTGTCAGAGGAAGTGGTGGAGGTTGGTACAATTACAACATTTAAGAGGCTTCTGGATAAGAACATGAACAGGAAGACTTTAGATGGATATGGGCAAAATACTGGCAAACGGGACTAGATCAAGTTAGGAAATCTGGTCGGCATGGAAAAGTTGAACTGAAGGGTGTGTTCCCACGCTGTACTATCTATGATTCTATAACTCTAGCATGCAAGAGTTTCTCCAGGTCCCTACTGCTGATTAACATAACCCCATCCCTCATCAAAAGAAGTTTAAATTTTAAACTTCCTGCATTTATGCAGTTTCAGAACAGATGTCAATTTGTCCCAGATTTTAGTTCATTGGATTCTGTTGGATTTTTATCCTCTTCAAAGTGATTAGCAAAGTCAGTGAAATTTGCCCCGTTGTTCCCAGTGAAACCTGTTTATGGAAATTATTTTAAGAATACTCTGCTAAATGTTTTGAAAAACAAATTCATGGCAGAGATGCTTAAGATTATTTCTAGTAATTAGATGTGTGTTTTCATGTCTGAGATGCAAAAATATTTTGTTTAGGATTAATTTAATTTGAATGAGATTATGATATATGCCATTAGAGTGTTTGAGTGTTAACTTTGGATAGTCAGTGTACACTGTGCTGATGAATGAAAGAAAAATACTTAATGAAAGAGCAAGGTGCCAAATTGGAGAGACATGAGACCATCAGGGTTCTCTTCCTTATAATGTTAAGAATCTGCCTTTAGCAAGTGTTCTAGAAATGCTTAGTTTCTTTATGTATATAGGTTGGGGTGCAACAAATGTATCAGATACCTCTTCTTGCATTAAAGAAATAATCTGGAAGGCTTTGAACATTGGAATATTGAGTCGACAATTAATCCAACTGGCGCATTTCAAAACTCTAAGTAAATATTCCTTGTGACAATTGGCTTTGTTTACTTTCAAACACTTACAATTTATGAAATTGCTGATTTGCCATTGTCATAATGAGGCCAAGCATTATTTTCATGTTGTACTGCTTTCACAAAGGCCACGTTATTTTCCTGGAGAAGAAAGTGAGGACTGCAGATGCTGGAGATCAGAGTCAAAAGTGTGATGCTGGAAAAACACAGCTGATCAGGCAGCATCCAAGGAACAGGAGAGTGCTTATGTTCAAAATGTCATCTCTCCTGCTCCTCAGATGCTGTGCTTTTCCAGCACCACACTTTTTGGCATTATTTTCTTGTAATTGTGAATTGGAAGGTTTTCAAAATTAATCCAATTGTGCCTTAGTTACAGACATTGCCATTACATTTTCTCAACGGGCTTTTGTTAATGAGGTTACCAAGATTTGGCAGTCCAAATCTTCTTTATCTCACACTTATGAAAGCAATTTTAAAACTGAACAGGTATAATAATAATCAATACAATAGTTTGGAAATATTTAATTTTTAAGTTCAGATCAATAAAATAGTTCAATCGGACTAGGGGATTCATGCAGTTCTCAAACTGTTGAACAAATGAAATGGTATAGCGAGAACCACATATGCAATTTAAACACACGAACCACAAAAAAGGCCATAATCCACAATTTTAAGGTAAATATTACAATGAAACATTAAATATTGTGACATATGTTTGAGCAGTATTAAAACATGCAAATTGAATTTAGGTAGGCCACTTTGATGTCTCAAATTGTTTATTATTAAAAATGCATCCCAGAAATAGAAACATATAAACAGGAGTTGACAACACAACAGCTTTTGCTTGTTTAGCATTGATTTGAAATTTGAGAGTTCAGTTGCAGGCACACTATCTTTTGTATGAAGAAGTATTTCTAAATATCACCCTAAATAGCCTGTTCCTAATTTTAAGGTTTATGCTCTCTTGTTTGTTACTTTTTCTTTATTTACAATGTTAAATATTTAAAGCATTTGAAACACCTCAGCTATTTTGCCCTCTAATTGCAAAGCACACAGCTTGTCCAAATAATTTTTTACTTTCTCACCTGTTACCATACTGCTAATTTTGGTGATGATTCTGCATTTCACAATTATATTGCCTTCCAACACATCCTTTATAGAATGAAATCCCTAAAGTGCAGATAGAGGCGACTTGGCCCAATAAGTCTGCAACGACTGTCTGAAGAGGAAGCCACCCCTCTTCGTTACACCGCATTTACCATGGATAATCCACATAGCCTGCACACCATAGACAATTTAGCTTGGCCAATCTACCTAATCTGCAGATCTTTGGACTGTGGGAGGAAACTGGAGTACCTAGTGTAAACACATACAGCCACAGGGAAAATACCCAACCTCATCACAGACTTAACCCAAGGCTGAAATTGAACTGAGGGTCCTAGTGCTGTGAGGCACTGTGCTTTATCTCTTAACTTATTCCTTTTCCTAGCTCTTTCGTTTTGCTTTATGCCATCATCCCTTTTGTATCTTCATCTCTCTTATTTTCTATCTGCTCACATTTCTTTCCTTTCATTTGTCCCCCTTCCCAATGTTCTTGCTTCTAGATATTTTCTCGTCAACCTGTTCAGAGATTTATTACACACCTTGGAAACAGGTGGGATTTGAACCTAGGTCTCACAGGTCGGATGTAGGGATACTGCCATGGCACCACAATAGTCCTAAGCCTACTGCACCTGGCAATCCCAGGCAGTCTCCTGTTCAAGCAGGCCTGAAACTGTTTAGCTTTTGAGATTGGTGATTTTCAGATTAGTAATGGCCTTTGGCAAAGGCATTAGTGAATTCAATAGAGTTTTATGACAATTGACAGTCAATACATGGCTGTCATTAGGCCATCTTTTACTTTGCAATTTTTATTGAATTCCAATTCCACAATCTGCCCCATGGTGGGATTTGAACCTATGACCTCATAATTGCTTTAACATTGTTATATCCTTTAACTTGCTTTAGTTCTGGTAAAAGGTCATCAAATGGAAACATTAACTTTATTTTTCTCATAAGACCTGCTGAGCATTTTAAGTATTTTCTGTTTCTACACTTTTCTGCACTGTATCCTCTCCAAACCTATTTATACTTCATGAGATGCAACAACCAGGAGTGAGTCTAGTATTTTAAATGAGGCCATCCAGACTCCAGAAATGAAGGTTAACTTTACCCACCTTTGCATTTCAATCCCCAAAACAGCAAGTCCAACAGTAATAATCTTTGCATCTAGACCCCTAAACCTCTCAGTAGCTTCAGAGTTCCTAGCTTTTCATTATTTAGAAAATACTTGATCTATCAAAGTAGATGATCTCACACTTCTTTACATTAAACTCCAGCTGTTATAATTTTATCCATTCAGTTATTCTATCAGTACAATATAAAAAAGTCTATTACTCTGCCTCATGTAATGTTCCCACAAACACTATTCACTGTGTCATCCAACTTGTCAACAAACTTAGATACACTATGCCTTCATTCAAATTATATATTAATTGGTACAGTATTTATGCTATAATGCGGTACCATTTTATTCTCAACAATGCATAAATCAATATGTTAAAGACAAATCTTCTGTGTTCCCTTTCATAAATACATTGAAAAAATAGAGACTGTTTATTTGAACTGAATCTGAAATGGCGATAGAAATTGAATGTACACCAGGAGTCACTTACTTCACTTGGCTGGTTTATGATGCAGATCCAACTTTTTTCTTTTGTTTATTAAAGAAACTTGGTTCATGGATCTTTCTATTCCATGTGTAGTATACAGAAAGTGTACAGTTGACCATATTGGAACTGGGTAAAACAAGTAAATTTACATTTTGACTTGTGAAGTAGTAGGTTTAGAGGTATAAAGTTCCCCTCCTCCCATATCAATCAGAGCATAATGTAATTTACATTTCCTTGTTCAGCCCTTGCACTGTTCCCTTCAGAATACTTCAGACTGGTGCATAAAGAGATACTTTGCCCCAGATCACAGATGTCCTATAGTTGGGACTATCTTTTTCTAAATTAGATTTCCTGAAACCACCAGGTTGACTTTAACAGAGGGCAAAATTGGTCAGCGCCTCAGAAAATTTTCAGGTCATCATGTATTTATTGTCAAAGTGGTATATCCTGTAACAAATTAACTGTGACTTTCTCAGAATAGAAAATGGATTTGACAAATCAGAACAAGGCCGGAGGAGGGAGTTTGCATTATACTTAAATCATGCTGATATTTTATGCTTGCAATGTAATTAGTTTTGTAGGAAATTTCAGTGTGAATTGACATTTGGCAAAATCTGCATTCAACTGGGAATAAATCAAATATAATTTTTCTAACAGTCAAAAATTCCATAGTCTATAAGTGCTATAAATGGAGTTAGTTGTAATGAGCAAAGGATACTGGTTATTAATGTCTTAAATCCTTCATGACTTTTGATATGCATGAAATCATATTCAATTCTAAATACACTTTCACTTTGCAAAAGAACACATGATTCTGTTGAGCAATTGTTTGCTGGGAGTGTATCCTAGACACGATAGTATGATTACTTATTAACAGATACTGACAAAAGATTTGCTTCCACTTGAGGTTTAATATCAACATGAGAGTCAACATTACCTCAGCATATTAGAACTTCACAGTATAGCTTATGTTAGACTGAAATATTACTTTTAAAAGTTCATCTCCATTTGTCTACGCTATGCAGTATATGCCTTTCAGTGAACTGTATTGCAGACTGGCATATTTCCAAAATCATATATCATCCATGAGTTCACCAGTTCATGTGTAAAACACCTTATTATCCTCACCCAGACAAAATCAGGCAAGCAATATAGTATCAGATCAATAAACCCTTTGAAGTGGGTGTGGGCAAAACACCAATTTGCAATAAAATAGTTTATGATCTATTCACTTCGCAAAGGATTTATTTTAGTTTTAGCAGTCAGATAATGATTTACGCATTGGTGCTCAGTTCATTTTAAAGTTTTTAACTCCTCAATGCTAGATATAATTTATCAAGCTCAATAAATACTCATTTTGACAGCAGCTCAAAACAAAATTGCTCACTCTTTGTGGGAGCTTTTTGTCAGAGTGGATTGTGTCCCACCCACTGACACAAAAGCCCTGGGTCAAGTGCCCCTCCAGGACTTGTGGCAACACAAGGTGAGTTCATAACATGATCAAACTATTTTTAAGATCAAATTTTAAATCTTTGAAAATGCTGATGACCAGGCATTAAAAGCAGGGGATCTCATCAGCCCTGCTATAAGGACAGTAGAGAAAGTAGTTACAGAAGCACCTGCTTTGCCTTGGATGTGAATTCTCCCATCCCTGTTGTGGCAAGAATAGTGACAAACAAGATTCAGTAGGATCAGTGAGAAAAAAATCAGATTCTCAATGTCGAGAAAAACTCACCTGGTTTAGTCCTCAAGTCTTAAATAACAAATTCAGAAAATCCCCCCAATCAGGCAACTAAATAGCACAAAAACATGACCGTTAAAACAGAGCAGCCACCTGACAGTTTATCTTATCAGTCTCCTGTGATGCAAATTGTGAGATTTAGTTTCATATTTTTAAATATTATTTATTGTAAGTTTGGATTTTTTGCTTTTGTGATAGTAAATTGTGAGTTTTCTATATGCCTGAAGTCAATTTGTAAGTATTTCTGGAGCCATTGTTAGAAACCTCACTAATTTTTCATTATTTTCATTTTATTCTTTTATCAGTTTTGGTTTGGAACTGCGAACTGAGCACTGCCAGCTGATGATGACTTTTGGACTACGGGCAGCAACTTGTGCTAAAATAAAAATTGCTTGTTCGTGAGGCCAGACTTAGAAGTTAATCATAAGTTGGTTCTTGATCAAAATGCCCTACAGATTCTTTGATATCAGGGGAGAGCAGTATATTTAAACAAATAGCATATGTTCAGCGATTAACAAGGAAAGTATCTGGGAATTGGTTCCAGTGAATCTGGGAGATATCTTGGTTCGAGCAGATGACAGATGTTGAATGGCAAATGGGACTTTATGGGGAGATGGTCAGTCTTCCAGGGAGAGGCCCAAGTTTTGAACTGCGCTAATGGATTGTATTTTCTGTGAGAAGGTGTTTTGCTGTTGATGCGACAGTATGACATTTTGAAAGCTCCTTGCTCAACCTCCTATTATGAGCCATTGGAAATTCAGAGAATGGAAACTAAGTTATGAATATCACTAATTTCTTCTGAGTGAACTGAAAAGGCGGCCCTTATTGACATCTTCAGAAATTTAACCAAGAAGCAATCATCTGTGCCTGTGGAGCAAACTAATGTGAAAACCACCTAAAAGTAAGCTGGCCAGTTTTGTTAGTGTCTTTTATTTATCTCTTTATTGTGCTTGTTTGTCAGCTTGTCTTTTGTGTGAATAGGGCAGAACGCAAGCATTGTTGGGTTAAATCATAGACATCAATTGGATTACTTTGCTCTACTGAAGTTACTGTAGTGTTATTAAATTGCTAAATCTTTTCTTAAAGCTACGAACTTAGTATCTGGAATTAATTGTTCATACAAACTGGGATTGATTATTTGAAAAATCTGATTAGGAACCATTGGGGTAAATTTTGAGGATCTTTGAAGTTAGCTGTGTTATGAATACAGAGCTAGAAAGACTGATTTGGTTTGGCTGTCTGTCTTCATGTTGTAACACCACAGTGATTTCTTTTGAAATAATTTTAAGCCCTGGTTTTAGAGTGAATGTGTTTTGTGTGTCACATATGGACTTTGTTTGTTTGACATTGTTTTGTGACCTGCAAGTTAAATATGGAGTCTCAAGGATTGTCAGTAGAGGCGCCCAAATTTTGATTTATTTCAGGCTTAATGGAAACACCCACAGCTTAGAGAGGTGACTTTTTGAGTTTCAGTTCTTTGAGTGCAACAGTCATGTGAAGTCATTAGAAGTAGATGGCTGTATGAACCGATGCTCCTGAAAAGGGAGAGAAATATAGTGAACTATGCTCTCGGAGGGTAAAGAGTAAGTGTTGTGATAAAATCATGAAGACTTTACTTAAAACTGAGTACATTTATACAGGCCTGTGATTTCTCCAAGAACAAGTAATCTACAGTTCCAGTCTGAGAGCTGAAGTCCCAAGTAAACATACCAAGGTGTTAGATAGAGTGAGTCTGCTGTGAATACTGTGTGAAGGGTGTTTTGGATACTGTACCAGGGGTGTGTTTTGAGTACAATGCAAAAGTTGTCGTTTCCTTTCAATTTGTGAAGGTGTGTTTGGAGCTTATTGAGATTATACCTTTTCAGTGTTTAAAGATCTTTGAAATTGTGATATGGTAGAGAGCTGGTTTATTCTATTTAACTTTGTTTATTTAGAAAGTAGCACATAGAACATAGAACAAAACAATGCAGCCCATCCAGCCCTCGATGTTGCGCCGACCTGTGAACTAATCTAAGCTCATCCCTCTACACTATCCCATCATCATCCATGTGCTTATCCACGGATTGTTTAAATTTCCCTCACGTGGCTGAGTTAACTACATTGGCAGACAGGGCACTCCACGTCCCTACCACTCTCTGAGTAGAGAAGCTGCCTCTGACATCTGTCTTAAATCTATCACCTCTCAATTTGTAGTTGTGCCCCCTGCTGCTTGTTGGATGCTGCCTGAACTGCTGTGCCCTTGCAGCACTACTGATCCAGAATCTGGTTTCCAGCATCTGCAGTCATTGTTTTTACCTTGCATGACATTACGACTCCGGAACTCAATCCCTCACCAAGAAAGCCTAACAGACGGTATGCCTTCTTAACAGCAATATCAACCTGGGTGGTATCTTTCATTGATTTATGCACATGGACTCCAAGATCCCTCTGCACATCCACACTACCAAGAATCTTTCCACTGATCCAGTATTCTGCCTTCCTGTTATTCTTCCCAAAGTGAATTTCCTCACATTTATCTGCATTGAACTCTATTTGTCACCTCTCAGCCCAATTCTGCAGTTTATCCAAGTCCCCCTGTAACCTGCAACATTCTTCCACACTGTCCACTACTGCACCGAATTTGGTGTCATCTGCAAACTTACTAACCCATCCACCTATGCCTGTGTCTATAAGTCATTTTAAAAATGGCATACAGCAGTGGTCCCAAAACAGATCCTTGTGGCACACCACTGGTAACTGGACTCCAGGCTGAATATTTTCCATCAACCACCACTCACTGCCTTCTTACAGAAAGCCAGTTTTTAATCAAAACTGTTAAATCACCCTCAATCCTATCCCTCTGCATTTTCTCCAACAACCTACCATGTGGAATCTTATCAAAGACTTTACTGAAGTCCATGTATACCATGTCAACTGCCCTACCCTCATCCACATGCTTGGTCACCTTCTCAAAAATCTCAAATGAAGTTTGTGAGACATGACCTGCCCTTTACGAAACCATGCTGACTACCTGCAATCAAATTGTTGCTTGCTAGATGATTATAAATCCCATCTCTTATAATCTTTTCCAAAATTTTCGTACAACAGACATAAGGCTCACTGGTCTACAATTACCTGGGTCATCTCCACTGCCTTTCTTGAACAAGGGCACAACATTTGCCATCCTCCAATCCTGTGGTATTAAATCTGTAGACAATGAAGACCCAAAGATCTAAGCCAAAGGTCCAACAGCTTCTCCCTATCTTCCAGAGAATCCTCGGATAAATCCCATCCAGCCCACGGGACCTGTCTACTTTCACTTCTTCTAGAATTGATAGCATCTCTTCCTTACTAATCTTGATCCTTTTTAGTCTAATATCTTGTATCTCATTCTTCTCCTCTACAATATTCTCCTTTTCCTGAGTGAAACCCAATGAGGAATATTTGTTTAGCATCTCTCTGATCTCCACAGGGTCCACATATAATTTCCCACTTCTGTCTTTGACTGGCCCTATTCCTACTCTAGTCATCCTTCTATTCCTCACATACCTATAGAAAGCTTTAGGGTTCTCATTTATTCTACCTGCTAAACACTGCTCATGTCCTCTCTTTACTCTTCTTAACTCTCTCTTTAAATTCTTCCTAGCTAATCTGTAACTCTCCATCACCTCCTCTGAATCACGTTGTCTCATTTTCACATAAGCCTCCTTCTTCCACTTAACAAGAGATGCAATTGCTGTAGTAAACCATGGTTCCCTTACCTTATCACTACCTCCCTGCCTGACAGGGGCATATCTATCAAGTACACGCAATATCTGCTCCTTAAACCAGCTCCACATTTTGATTGACCCCATCCCCTGCATTTTGCTACCCCATTCTATGCATCCTAAGTCTTGCCCATTCACATTATAATTGTCCTACCCCCATTGATAATTCTTGACCTGTGGCATGCACCTATCCCTTTCTATCGCTAAACTAAATGTAACTGAATTATGGTCACTCTCTCCAAAGTGTTCACCTACTACTAAATCAAACACCTGGCCTGGTTCATTACCAAGCACCAGATCCAGTGTGGCCTCCCCTCTTGTGGGCCCTTTGACATACTGTGTCAGGAAACCCGCCTGCACACATTGGACAACAACTGATCCATCCGATGTACTAGAGTTATAACATTTCCAGTCAATGTTGGGGAAGTTGAAGTCCTTCATAATGATCACCCTATTCCTTTCACTCCTATTCAGAATCGTTTTGCTGATCCTCTCCTCCACATCCCTGGAACTCTGCGGAAGTCTGTAAAAAACCTCCAGCAGCATGATCGCTCCTCTCCTTTTTCTAACCTTAGCTCATACTACCTCAGCAGGTGAGTCCACTTCAAAACTTCTTTCAGCAACTGTTATACTGTCCTTGACTAACAAGGCCACATCTCCCCCTCTTTTACTGCCTTCCCTGTTCTTAATGAAAGATCTAAACCCTGGAACCTTCAACATCTCTTCCTGACCCTGCTCTATCCATGTCTCCAAAATGGCCACAACATTGAAGTCACAGGTATCTATCCGTGTTTCAAGCTCACCTACCTTATTTCGAATACTTCTGGCTTTAAAGTAGACACACTTTAAACCAGTTTGCTGTCTGCCAGCACATTCCTGTGACTGTGAAATCCTGTTCCTGCCCTCCCTAGTCTCATCCTTCTGTGCACTGGAACTACACCTCAGGTTCCTGTCCCCCTGCTCAGCTAGTTTAATAGCACCAGCAAATTTCCCACCCAGGATATTAGTAACCTTCTGGTTCAAGTGAAGACCATCTTGTTTGTACTAGTCCCACATTCCCCAGCATGTGACTCAATTATCCAAGTACCTGAAACCCTCCCTCCTTCACCATCCCTCAGCCATGTGTTCAGCTGATATCTCTCCCTATTCCTTGCCTCGCTGTCACGTGGCATGGGTAACAAACCAGAGATAATAACTCTGATAACAGGTCTCAGCTTCCACCCTAGCTCCCTGAAATCTTGCCTTACATCCCTATCCCTCTTTCAACCTATGTCATTGATACCTACGTGGACCACGATTTCATGAATAAACTCCTGATTTATTGTTAAAACAAAATCTGCACAATAGTGTACTTACATTTCAGTGAAAGACTACTTTGCTCAAACCAAAACAAATCAAATATGATCTATCAAGCCAAGTTTCTGTCTGGGATCTAGCTTGCCCAGTAATAACAGCTAGGATCAGAACAGTCCACTGCAAATCATAGACTGGCTGTGCAAACTTGCTTCTATTTACATGGAATCACTTCCTTCAGCACCAGGTCCCTCCGTAGTCAAAAGTCATGCTCCTCCAGGACTCATCATCCATACAACTTTGCATCAGCAAAGTATCTGCCTCACAACATCACCATGCCTGTTCTCAGGCCAAACAAGTCACCATTTCAAGATTCCATCCATGTAAGGTGAAGCTGAAAGATGGTTAGGATTTGCATGCTTCTGTCAGGTTGGTTTGCCGTAAGGGTCAGTTAAGCATCTTGTCTAGCTATTTGAGTGCTGACAAGGAGCACTATGGATCTGAGCTTGTTTTTGAACATACAATGTCATTAATATTTACTTAGAGGCTTCAGCCTCTGAGTTTGAGCTCGCATTTTAGCTTACAAGGAGAGGCAAGCAGCTTGTGGCTGTGGGAAACATTGCAAAGTAAATTTTTCCATTAGAGAGGAATTTTACTGCAAGTGCCAGCAGCTTTTGTGGCAACCACAGGTCATATGTTTGAAGTAAATAGCAACGTGTTAAAGTCAAAGAGGATGATAGTCAGTGGAGTGAGGCTGAACTTCAATTAGAGTCGAGAGTGTGGTGCTGGAAAAGCACAGCAGGTCAGGCAGTATGCGAGGATAAGGAGAATCGACATTTCGGGCAAAAGCCCTTCATCAGGAATGAGGCTGTGAGCTGGGGGTGGTGGAGAGATAAATGGGAGGGGGTGGGTGGAAGGCAGCTGAGAGTGCAATAGGTAGATGGAGGTAAGGGTAATGGTGATTGGTTGGAGAGGAGGTGGAGTGGATAGGTGGGAAGGAAGAAGGACAGGTAGGACAGGTCATGAGGGTGGTGCTAAGTTGGATGTTTGGAACTGGGATAAGGTGGGGGAGAGGAAATGAGGAAACTGGTGAAATCCACATTGATGTTGTGGGGTTGGAGGATCCTGAAGTGGAAGATGAGGCATTCTTCCTACATGCATTGGGTGGTTAGGGAGTGGCAATGGAGGAGGCCTAGGACCTGCATGTCCTTGGTGGAGTGGTACCACCACAGCCAGCCAAGAGGTTTGCCCAATTACTTTCAACAGAGTTGGTCACAGTCAGTCAGGCACTTACTCCAATGCCAGTCTGGGAATCCATGCTTCAATCCAGGGACTGGATTATAATTTCAAGGTAATTGATTAAATAAAAACAAATAGGGAAGGTTTTTAGCGAGTTGTTACAATTGAGAATTCACTATTTGAAGGATCATAGAATCATAGAACAGAATCATATAACCCCCTACAGTGTGGGCCTTTGGCCCATCGAGTCCACACTGGACTTCTGAAAAGCATCCCACCCAGACCCACCCCACCCTATCTCTGTAACTTGTATCCCTGTAAGGATGGTGGTAGAAATCTAAAGGTAATCTTCAAAAGAGAATTACATGTGTACTTGAAGTGGAAACATTTTCAAGGCTGAAGGGAGAAAGCGGAGACTAGTCTAGTTTCTTTCAAACAATCAGAACAGGCTCAATTTTCAGAGGTGTCAGTGGTCTTGTCAGCTGGTTCAACATTAAGTAACAGAACCATGTTGCCTGTTCTGTAGGGAAGGCATGTTACACAACATGCCAGTCAGGGAGTGTTGAGGACCCAGAGGGAAATGTCAGCAAAAATAAATGATAATACTTGGAAATTAACATTCTCCTTGTACTATCCCTCCATTTGAATTCCAAAAGACGAGTCAAACTAGTGAGGGTGATTTACCATTTTTGCTATATTTTCCAGTATGTGGAATCTGTCCACACCCTGCAAGAACTGCCAGCAAATCAGCAGTTTTTGTGCTCACAAATGCTGTGGGCAATGTAGCCGCTGGGGAAAGAGCACCCCTGGAGTCTTAGAATTGCAAAGGACCCAAGCTGGAATTAAATGATGTGGGAATGAATGCTCTTGAGTTGGTTATGAGCATTTCAGCCAGAAACAAGGGCAGAGGAAAACTCTCAGAGGGCATTCCCTGGCTTGGTGTTCAGTCAGGTGCTAATTGACTTTGATTTTGACCACACCCTCCCAGCAGCAGCCACCCCACCACAGGTGACAAGCTACCAAAATGACTACTGGCCTTGTGAGTTGTATGATTCTATAATTGGTGTTCATAATGTAAAACGCATGAATCAATTAGTTCTGTGAAGTAGAAGGTATATTTTTCCTGTCCTAAGACTGTTTTGCAAGGTTGCGCCTCTGCTGTTTAGGATGATAGTGCAGCCTCATGTATGCTTTATCGAGCATCAAAGCAAATTATTTACAGCTAGATTGTTCTCTCATGCTCACATTACATTTATGTTCACAGTTCTGTCCTATTATGGTTATAATCTTATGCTCAGCATGAGTTGTGGAATCTTGATGTTCCTTTATTTCTGGTGAAGGGTGTAACATTTCTGACCTTGCAGTCTTTTTTATACAATCATGCTTCCAAAGAATGTTGCTAAAGTTAGTTTACTTCCTCTACAAATTTATCTGTAATTGCCCTCTCTATCCTGAGGTTTAGACAAACTCCATTAATCTTTTTAATATTATTTTAGTCTTAATATTTTTATCTATTTATTATTCCTTGTGTTCTCTTCCATTACTCGTGTTGTCCTCATTTGTCTTGCTCTCTTTAACAAATACTGTTAAACATTGCTGTCATTCATTTATTCTATTTTATAAAATTGTCTTTTCATCCCAATGTGACAATATCTTTTCTTTGACAACCATTTAGCTTTGATGTGCTTATAAAACCTTTGCTTTTACCTTTTACACTGCCAATATTGATTGATATATGCTCAGAGATTTTTATCTTTCTTTTCGCTTCTGTTCGATGCTTTTGACATTTTTCCAGTTTCCTTTCTGTGACACTGGACTTCATTTTATCATTTGCTCCTCACATTTATTTTACATCAAAGTGACAACTATGGTTCTCAGAGTCAAATAATATCAACATTTCATTTGCTATTCTGTTTATTTGAGTTTCACCACAGTGGATTGCTGTTTGTCATATCTTAGATTATATTTTATATTACTTACAGTGTGGAAACAGGCCCTTTGGCCCAACAAGTGCACACCGACCCTCCAAAGAGCAACCTACTCAGACCCATTCTCCTACATTTACCTCTTAATCTGACACTATGGGCAATTTAGCATGGCCAATTCACCTAATCTGCACATTTTTTGTGTCTGTGGGAGGAAACCAGAGAACCCGGAGGAAACCCACGCAAACACAGGGAGAATGTGCAAACTCCACACAGAGAGTTGCCTGAGGCGGGAATTGAACCTTGGTCTCTGGTGCTGTGAGGCAGCAGTGTTAACCACTGTGCCACCATTCTGCCATATATATGAAAGCTGAGGTTATAATAAATAAAACATTTTTAAGGCAGAATTTTACTAGCTGGTTTGCAGGTGGAGGCCTTTAATATTCCCTGGCTGGCCTTCCCAATCAATTCACCCCATTCCTCTGCCCCATCAAACTCCCTCCCTGTTTATCATCACCCTAACTGAAGTCCTCCTGCCTGAATTTTACTATTTGCAGGAGAAGTTCAGGGGCAGGGGACTAACTCAATAGATGACCCTGCTTGGTTCTCATGTGAGGCAGAGGTGGGGTGACCATGTCTATGACTTCTTTTTAACATCTGGTGCCCCATAGGTGCTGCTCCCCTCCCCTTGTGTCTTCATCGAGTCACCCACACACACCCTCACCCCTTCCAGGTTTCACTAGTAGTTTCTATTGTGAGACTCTCTGCTTTTTCCTTATCCTGAACTCAAGGAGGTTGAGGGCTGACTTTTATAGTCCCAGGGGACTGTTTATAGTCCCAGTTTTTGCCACTGCTAGTACTGGCACTGTTGGTACTACAGAGCAATCATCCAATCAGTTTGGCTCATAGCTTTCTGAGGCAGGAATTCTGATTAAAGTGTTAAGTCACTGCAGGATTGCTATTGAGAAGCAGAAACCCAACATATGAAAAATCCTGTCCTTGGAATCATTTTGAAGTCACAGCATAGAAGGACGATATTTAACACAATTAGGTTTTAGTTCTATTCCATTACATGGAATTGAACCTTGTGCCCTCTTGTTCGGAGTTTGAGTTGAATCTTGATTCTTAAATATCTCGATTTCCTTCTTCTGTCCTTTCAGACTATATGAATTTTATAATCTATATGTAACATTGTTATAGTAAAATGTTACATTACAATTACTTAGAAACATTAGAAAATAGAGGTACTTGATTGTATATTTCTGTAAGTAACCTGGAATCACACAAAAATTGAATTTACCTCCTTCTTACTTCTGCTTTCATAATCCAAAGCAAGAAATTGTCATGGAGTCATAGCGTCATACATTATAGAAACAAACCCTTTGGTCCAACCAGTCTGCACCGACCATATTCCCAAACTAAACTAGACCCATTTGCCTGCATTTGGTCTTCAAACCTTTCCTATTCCTTTCCATGTCCAGATGTCTTTTAAACATTGTAACCGAACCTGCATCTATCATTTTCTCTGCTAGTTCATTCCACAAATGAACCACTCTCTGTGTAAGAAATTTGCCTTTCATGTCCTTTTTAAATCTTTCTCTTCTTACCCTAAAAATATGCCTCCTAGTTTTGAACTCCTCCACTCTAGAGAAAAAGCCCTTGTTATCCATATTATCCATGATTTTGTAAACCTCTATAAAGTCACCCCTCAACCTCCTACATTCCAGTCTAAAAAAGGCCAAGACCTTTCAATCTATTTTTGTACCTCAAACCCTCCATTCCCTGGCAACATCTTGGTAAATCATTTCTGAACACTCTCCAGTTTAATAATATCCTTCCTGTAACACGGCAACCAGAACTACATTTAATACTCCAGAAGAGGCCTCACCCATGTTCTGTCCAACCTCAATATGACATCCCAATTCCTACACTCAAAGATCTGAGCAATGAAGACAAATGTGCTGAAAGCCTTCTTAACCACCCTTTGTTTTTATTTAGAGTTTAAAGAGTCTTAGTTAAATCCTGAGAAGGCTCAAATCCAGAACAGACATTTCATAGTTTAGGGTCAAGTATGAAAGAAAATCTCACAGTGGTACGACAGAAGTTGCATCATATGACAGCATTGGTTTCCTATCTATCCTAGAAATATTAATGCTAGACAAGGTAAAATGGAGGAGATTGCATTTCTTTCTTTATTATTGCAACAGATCAAAATATTTAAAATAAATAAAGGAACAAATAATCCCATCAAATTGAAAAAAAATCCCCACTAATACAGAAAGAAAGTGAAACACCATCAATTCATGTACAGCGTTTTATAAAGTTGGAATTATAATTAAACTGACCAAAGTATAAGGGCGTACTTCTTTATTTTACTTGTTGATGCCATTATCAAAGATATCTTTTACTAAAAAGTCTGAGTTAATTAGAGAGAAATGATCAGCAGTTTCTTGTTGGGATTTGTTTCAACCATTTCAACCAGTTTGGTTAACTTTATCATTGGAAGAATACATGATGCGCTGGATTGTGTCCTTTGAGGTAATTTTGGCATCAAGTTCATATGGATAAATAAATTTACCTTTTTCTACTCCTGAAGATAGTGTAATAAAATTTAAATTTTGAAACACATGGTTCTTTCCCCCATCCCCCCATCCACCCAAGTTGATTTCTTCATTTTAAAAGGTTTTGATTTGCAGTTGGCTTTCACTCAGGGCTCAGCATTCTTGAAGAACAGACACATCACTTTGAAAGAGAGACAGAGAGAGAAAGAGAGAGAGAGAGTCCTTGTTTATCTTTCTCTTTTCCGTACCCAAACAACAATTTTATAATCATGGCTTTTCACAGTAGGGTGTGTTTTTGTGTGAATATTGTGTTTTTGACCCATAATGACAACAACCCATTTAACATGAAGTTTTAGAGTCATAGAGTCATACAGCATTGAAACAGGCTTTTTCACCCAGCATGTGTTTTGTGGTGATTGCCAGAGTTCCCTGTTAACTGTTGATATAGATAGGACATGGAATATTGTTGACAGTCCTGTAGTTAACCAGTACCTGAAATCAGTCCCAGAGACAACACACGATCTCATTATGAGCTATACATTACAAGCTGATGAATTTTAATCTTCAGCTAATTATGCTAGATAGACAGTCTCATCAATGTTATTTAGCTATTCTGTTGTGAATTCCTGTCCAGCTTGACTAATTTCAGGTCATGTAACTTTAGTGGCGATTTTGACATGTCTCAGCTTATAGATGACTGTTTTCTGTCAAATCAAAGTCCAAGGCTTTCAGAATTAGTTAATAAGACTTAAAAATTAATATTCCATATTGCATATCATCATGACAGTACTAAATGTGAGTCAGGAGATTTCCTGATATTGTGATCTTGTGTGTTTGTAGTTGCCCATGTTATTTTCATGTTGGAGTTGCTGGCATGAAGCAGAGGACTAGAAAGCGTACCTCCTTCTGATGAGACATTGGCACACTTCTGTTGTTAGCATTAGGCACCTCTCACACCTACACAATTCACAAGCCATTTGTCAAACTCATTTTACAAGCTCAAAAATTTATAAATCTAAATAATACTCACTGTCCCCTTGACAGCTATCAATAACCATTGCTGAGCTGATTCCATTTTGGGGTTTGAATCTCAGTTAAGCATTGAAAATAGGATTCCATTGCACAATGGAAACTTCTAGAAATAAATATACTAAAACTTTTGAAGTAGTGGAAGAGATGGGCAACTGCTCTACTGTTTCAAAGACTAAATGGCTAACCTATTAATCATGAATTTTGTAACCTGTTGTTCTGCTTTGCATGTAGAACAGACATTTACTAAAAACTTTCTATATGCATTTTAGCATCTTATTAGATCTCCACTCATTCTTCTAAACTCCAGAGAGTAAAGGCTAAGCTGCTCAATGTCTCTTCATAAGATGAACCCTCATGTCCTCTGAACTGCCTTCAATACAACTAAATCTCTTAAGTAAAGGAATAAAAATTGTACTCCAGATATGTCTTACTAATGTTTTGTACAATTGCAATAATGCTTCCCTATTTTTATATCCTATTCCTTCAGCAATAATTGCCAACATTCCATTTTCCTTTCTCTTACCTGCTGTTGAAAAATGTGGTGCTGGAAAAACACAGCAGGCCAGGCAGCATCCGAGGAGCAGGAGAATCGATGTTTCGGGCATAAGCCCTTCTTCAGGAGTGACTGGGCAAGGATGCTGTAAATCCTCTTGCAAGGATGCCTATCTTGAAGAAGCTCTACTCTCCCTCAATTTTCCTGCTCCTCGGATGCTGCCTGGCCTGCTGTATTTTTCCAGCACCACATTTTTCAACTCTGGTACTCCAGCATCTGTAGTCCTCACTTTTCCCAGGTGATCTTACCTGCTGTACCTACATACTAGCTTTTTGTGATTCATGCAATAACAGAACCATAGGGAATCTCAATCATCCTCATCTATAACATTAGTGTACATGTCCAATATTTACAGAGTCTACAAAAATGAATTTTGCAGGTGTGTTAAACTACAAAATATAAGACTGTGGAAACAACCTCAAAGTAAAATGTTACCTTATTTAAAATCACCATAGTTAGAGGGAGAAGCAAGGATTATCCACTGGATAAACTCATCAAATACATCTGAATTTTTTTTTAACTTCCACAAGGCTTATTAATTTAATGGTTATTTATCTTGAATGAACAAAGTACTAGCATTGTATAAAAAGCCTACTTATCATAAATCATTATATTATGGCATGTCAAATTAGTAAAAGTTTTTGAAGTTACATATCAAAAGTAAAATAACTCCAGAAAAGCCAGTATCCCATCACCAAGTCACCCTTTATTCATATGTGCATGGTACATGACACTGACCCAGCTAGCTCACAGCCAACTCCTACAATGCACAGAACCACTGAAATTTTTGTTTTTTTTTATTAAGCCCCACACTACCGCCTAACTGTGGTAGTGCTTATTTTTCCCCAGCACCCATGGCGTGTGTGTGCAGGTGTGAGACACAGTGAGAGACACAAAGTACACGAATCTTTATTCAGTTTCCACCACCAGGAAGATAGGAAAGCATCCGAGTGGCCAGTGACATGTAGTGCCCTTCACATCAAAGGGCAATGCTGTGTGATCAAACAGTGAAGGGGAGGGCCGGGATTAAATCAAAATAGAGTTGGTGGGGAAATAATGCACTCCACTCCCTGCGGCGCCCACCTCTCCCTGAAAACTTTTGTTTATTTATTTTATTTTTAAAAAATTTTTTTTTCCTTTTTTCATTTTTTTTAACCCCACACTACCGCGTAACTGCGGTAGTGCTTATTATTTTTATCCCCAGCACCCATGGTGTGTGTGTGCAGCTGTGACACACAGTGAGAGACAAGGTGTACAAATCTTTATTCAATTTCCACCACCAGGAAAAGTAGGAAGACACCCGAGTGGCCTGTGACAAGCAGGGCCCTTCACATCAAAGGGCAATGCTGTGTGATCAAAAACAGTGATGGGGAGGGCAAGGACTAAATTAAAATAGCGTTGGAGGGGAAATAATGCACTCCACTCCCTGCGGCGCCCACCTCTCCCTGAAAACTTTTGTTTATCTTTTTTTTTCTTTTTAACCCCACACTACCGCCTAACTGCGGTAGTGCTTATTTTATCCCCAGCACCCATGGTGTGTGTGTGGAGGTGTGAGACACAGTGAAAGACACAAAGTGCACAAATCTTTATTTAATTTCCACCACCAGGAAAAGTAGGAAAACACCCGAGTGGCCTGTGACAAGCAGTGCCCTTCACATCAAAGGGCAATGCTGTGTGAACAAACAGTGAAGGGGAGGGTAGGGACTAAATCAAAATAGAGTTGGAGGGGAAATAATGCACTCCACTCCCTGCGGCGCCCACCTCTCCCTGAAAACTTTTGTTTATCTTTTTTTTTCTTTTTAACCCCACACTACCGCCTAACTGCGGTAGTGCTTATTTTATCCCCAGCACCCATGGTGTGTGTGTGGAGGTGTGAGACACAGTGAAAGACACAAAGTGCACAAATCTTTATTTAATTTCCACCACCAGGAAAAGTAGGAAAACACCCGAGTGGCCTGTGACAAGCAGTGCCCTTCACATCAAAGGGCAATGCTGTGTGAACAAACAGTGAAGGGGAGGGTAGGGACTAAATCAAAATAGAGTTGGAGGGGAAATAATGCACTCCACTCCCTGCGGCGCCCACCTCTCCCTGAAAACTTTTGTTTATATCTGTTGGCCAGCGCTTCCTGATTGGATCAGATTAACAGCCCCAGTTAGGCCATTCATATTCCATAAGGTCCACCTGTCTGACTTCATTCCAATTACTACAAAAAGCTTTCTGACTCCAGACCCATCTTCTCCCATGGTTCACAACACCTCTTGAGCAGTTATGGAACCCAGGCACGCTGGAGAGACTCAAAAGGGTGTGATTCTGAAGTAGGCTTCAATTAAGTAGTCGACTCCAGTAGCTCCTTCCAATTAAGGATACAGATACACTCCCTTGACCCTTATGGAGACACTGCAGCACTGAGAGTGTGATAGCTATTCCTTCAGAGAAGACAGAGAGACTCTTTCAAAATGTAAGAATCTTCTGATGTGATTTTTATTCAATTCAACAGTTAAAGCAAAAATGCAGCTGCCAGGACATCATCATGGCAGAACAACCTTCAACAATGGATTTCTAGTGTCTACAAAGATGTGGCATATCAGTTATGGCGGAATTAGGGCTGGCAGGATGTATGGTTCTGAAGAGAATGATGTGCTGCCACTGGGAGGTTGCCTCTATCCCTTGAATATTTTAGTGCCAATATAGGTTCCTGCATGCTAACTACAAAATTCCAGTTGACATTTAGAGATTGACCTTAGTTGGCTATTTATTTGACTTAACCGACTACCTGCTCCCTTGATCCATCTAGATTAATAATGACCTTGAGACAGGACCCTAGCAGGAGTCCAGAATGCTGACCTCAACAGGAAATTGTCTTCTGTCCTGCCTTTGTGACAACTTAAAACATTGGCCCCAAGTCCTGTAGCCTCCCATTGGAATTTTCAGGCCTGTTTCCCTCAGTATTCCTGGAGGTTTCAATGATACGTTTAGTCACAAATATTAAGCATCTCCAGGCTAAACTTTGATGATTAAACTGTGAAATGCTTACGTAATTGACCAGACCCCCTCAAACATTTTCAAAAGGTAGCTCAGACGCTAACTTTTTCTTATTTTAAAGGCAAAAGAAATTGCTATGTTCCAGATGCAATATGACTGGTCAAACTCCTTGACGTTAAGCAAAAGACAATTTGTTTAAACATTATAATTAAAATACAACCAAAGAAAGAGGCATTTAGAATAACAACTCTTTTGGAAAATGTAATTGCACAATATATACATTAACTATTACCAATTGGCTATAGTAACATCTCATAAGCATACCCTTTGTCAAAAAGGCAAATTCAGAAAAACAGATTTTGTCTCGCATGCAATCCTGCAATCTAGCTTTGGGCTATAATTAAGAGCAGAAGCAATAGCTTCCACTTCTTCAAGCCCAGAACAGCAACTGCATAATGCTAAACCTAAAACCCAATGAAAAATGAGAAATCCTGGTCTATGACAACTGGCAGCATCCATTCAGGTTGCTTCTATTGTTCTAACTTTTAAAGAAACTGTTTACCCTCATGGTTTTGGTAGATAGCTCAGTACCTCTGCCTCACAACCTCTCTTTAAAAAAAAGACTAAATAACCTCTTAGAGCCACACCATCATCACACTCTAGTTTGATTCTTTCTGCATTGCTTTAATGTATTGAGAAAGTAAATAATTTATTAATTAATTGTTTTGTTTTAGCTTTGCATGTAGATATTATGTCCCTTTTTTATGTTATGTGCTAAGATTTAAAAATATAAATTGTGATTTAGGAATAAAGAAAATAAGAAAATATTGTGAATTCTGAAAGTCAAAATAATAATAAAACAAATTGGAGCTCTGGTCAACTATTCTGAAATATGCATTATAAGAATTAAATATATTTGGCTCTTTCTCATGAGATTGTTCGCAGTAATGTAAATGTACTGAATTGAAGGAAACCTGTGAAGGAATAGTCAACTGATTGGGAAGTACAAAAGAGCAAATTGGATAATGGGTTCATTTCTGATTGTTAGGATGTAAGAAGTGAACTTCTCCAAAGGTCTAAGCTTTTCACGAGATTCAATGATTTTGATGAAGACTGTAAAGAGGTGAGCAGATGTATTGGTGAGAAAGCTACCAGAGCTAATTCTAGGGAAGGTTAAGACACATCAAACAAGTGCTCATCTCATTTGGGGCTCCCATGCTGGACCAGTATGGTGCAAGTATTCAGGCAGACTGTAGTGGATAGCCTTAATGGAATTGTACTTCAATTAAATCACCTCATGACACCATTGAGCAAAACAAATTGAGGTTAAAAGTTGATCGTTGATTGTTTTGATAATTGATCTTACTGATTTACACGAAGGGCTGACTCATAGGTAATAGAATCATCCCAAGGTATGTGATGGTCTTAGTCTTCATTGCTCCAGCTTTTATAAAAACTCCCTGGGGATGTAAGATCGAGTAGATTTTATTGATGATTCCAGAGTGCTTGGCGTCAATCAACCAGCGATGTAATGACATCACCAGAAGTGTAAACATTTACTTATAATCATTGTTAGAAGTTCCTTCAAGTACAGTCATTCGGAAAGAAAGGTATCATGTCCAGTTCTGATGCCTTTTGCTGTTTGACGTCTGCTGACATTGATAGAGAAGATTCAGCGTTACAGGAGAAACAAATAATTGATTGTTTTAAACCTTGAGATTGTGAACATTTAAAGAAGGAATTTGAAGACCCAGCCACTAAGCAACAGATCTTTCAACTTACTTATGCAAAACAACTATGCCTTAAAAATTCACACTCATTTTTAACAAAAAATATTTTTCATGCATGTTATAAAAATAAATAAGCGCTACTATTTTAAAATTAAGGTTATAAAAACTAATGCTATGAATTCAATACTTTTTTTTTCAGCCAACTGTTCCTTTGTTTCATGAAATATTTCAAGTTCTTTTACATTTCCTGGCATCAACTCAAAAGGCATATCATAGAACCTCTACAGTGTGGAAGCAGGCCATTTGGCCCACTGACTGTCCGAAGAACAACCAACACAGACTCACCTCCCTATCCTGTAACCCTGCATTTCCCATGGCTAATCCACCTAGCCTGCACATCTTTGGACTGTGGGAGGAGGAAACCAAAGCACCCAGAGGAAACCCACACAGAGACATGGAGAACATGCAAACTCCACAGTCATCCCAGTGTAGAATTAAACTGGTACTGGCACTCTGGCATTGTGAGGCAGCACTGCTAACTATTGAGCCAACATGCCACCCTCAATCATTTTTTCTGGAACTTATTCTGATTTCTCTTCAGTTTTCTTTAGCTATTCACCAAAGAGATTTCATCGAGATTCTTCCACCAGCTAAATGATGCTTCAGTTTTTTCATACTGATCAAATAAATTTAACTTGGGCCTCCCCACAACATTTGCACAGCTTCTTGTGTGGTTTAAAATACAGGATTCATCTTTGGTTTCCAGGGTTTCAAACTACAACCAATCTGATTACAGATCTGACAACAGCAAGATTAACTGCCGTTTTATTAAGGATTACTATAGATTTCATCCCAAATCTTCCAGTCATTTACTAATGTCATCATATACTACAGACAAATTCCTTGCAAAAGCATGGATGATAGAGTTAGCATTTTTTTTTGCTTCAGGTTTAGATCTGGTTTTATCTCTTGATCACCAAGGAGGTACAATTACATAGACCTAAAGTTGGCACTCTTAGTTGCTATCTAAACTGGTCCTGCCTGCTGAACAAGCTGTAACTGACCAAACTACCAGAGACATATCCAAACAATAGTCACTGAGATCTATCCAGCTCCAAAAAAGTATGACAGGCTCAGCTAGTTCTCAGGTAGAAATTCAAATTAACTACCTTATAATTCTAAAGCTATTCTTAATTCTGGGAAACATTATGAATAGCTCATAAAGAATAAGCATAAATGTCATAACCTCAATTCTTTAGCTAAGTAAGCCGAACTACTGATTTATGATTTTACTTATCCAGCTGTTAGCTTCTTAGTTCCATATAGCTCCAACCTTTTACGTGTCATTAACTCTCAGCTTATTTGAAGTACAATTACCTCGGTGCTGTTTTTTTTTACCAGTTTTCAATGAGATTGACCTGTTTTTTTAATTAAAATTTCAACTCCTAAAACTAGAAATTATATTCTAAAATGAATGAATACCTTCTACAGTGACATTCTTGGCGAAGATTCACAGGTAAAGGAAATGCAAATAGCTAGGAGAGAGGAGGGAAAAATTGAAGAGAGCAAATTATAAAACTAGGCAATGTCAAAATGACATTGAACAGCAAGTTGAACCTGAGGAAAACCGTATGTAACTGAAGTCTCCATTCTCACTTTGAGGAGCATTAATATGTTATCAAAGTAATGATTATATTAAAAAAGAGAATGAGTTATTAGTTTGAGATAGTCTCCACAGTCTTTTATTTTTAATTCTAACATACCAACGCCATTCATTTTTAAGGACATTAGAATGTTATATATATGAATCTTACTGATGATGCTGATTGAGAGTCAAAATATCTCTATTACAATGCCAAGGAACATTGAATACTATAAATTGTTACAAAATTATATTTCCAAAGATAAGTACATAGAAATAGTAGCTGTAATTTGCCTTTGGTAAATGTGGCCAGATTATTGAATCACTGTAAGATGAAATAAAATCCCAGACCATTAAATAGATGGAAAATTACTGCCAAAGACACAAAGAACTGGATGCTAGCCTGGAGCCATGTTGGGTTCAGAGGAGCCGTTGTGCCTTTGGGAAAGCTGGAAGAATGAGTTTCCTGAATTTCTTGCAGAATTTAAGTACAGGATTTGTTTAACTGGAGTTCTTGCCCCTAGTAAGCCTAAAAGACTGGGTTGGGCCTAATGACTATAAGGACTGCATTATCGAACCAAACCTACAAATACAAATAAATGTTCTGTGGTGGTGAGAAGGGTTGTAATGGGTCACACAAGATGTGGGGTGGGGGTTGATGGGAAATCTGGGGACAGTAGTCTAGGTTGTGGCTGGGAGTTCTTATAGGAGGGGCAGTTTCAGACAGTACTCAAAGATCTCAACTATGGGATTTGGAAGGGTAGAGGCTCAGCCGGTCCTGCTAGTCTACAAATCGAGTTGCAAATATGTACATACCGCAGGGGTTCAGTCCTTTCGGATTACGTTTGGCTGCAAATTTACTGAGGCCTAGGCAGCTTGTTGTTGGGTGTTAAAAATAGAAAAGTATTTAAATGAAGGCAAAAAGCTTCATTATAATATAAAAAATAATCATTTTGGTCCCCAATGTTGGGTTAGTCACCATCTCCTCATTATTTACTAACAGCAGAATTGGACAAGTGTGAACTTGTTTTGGTGCCTGGTCCAGAGTTTTTGCATTATAACCTGTAAGAGGACACCAACCCACCCATTTTTAGGCCAATACATCGTGCTTTAAAGATGACTAAACACCCATTTCTCAGCTTTATGAGATTGGATTTATCCTCTTCATTGTAGTGGGCTTGTATGGTTCATTTAATCACCATTCATTCTGGTCTAACATCTATTTTCTATAAAAGCTGAATCCTTTTATACTTTTGACCTTAAAGAGATGAACTGTGGCTTGTTGTTAGAGCAGCAGCAGATGTGCATTTCAGAAGCTAGTTTGTGGAATACTCTTGAATATTCTGGGAGGAATTGACTCAATGTTTTTTGATGGAAAACAAACAATAAAAAGATAAGCAATTCATTGTATTCCATTGGAAATAGAGATAAAAATGTCCGATGTTTGAGGTGCAGATGTGAATGTGAATCTATTTTATATAAATGTATACAGATTAAATCTTAGAAATGAAACATAGGATTAGCTGACAGCATCAGCTAAATGCTTTATTTATTTCATATTTATTGAGTTATTTGTCAGTTATTTTAAAAGACATTAACCCATCAAGGCTCCACTTGCATTAAAATTACAGATATTTGGGTCAATATTAAATATTAGAACACTACATTCAAAGATCACTTTGTTTGCTTTAATTATGTTGCTCAAAGAAAACCCGTTGCAGCCAAAGAAACAAAGAAACAAAGAACAGCACAGGTAAAGGCCCTTTGGCTGACCAAGCCTGTGCTGACATATAATGCCTTTTTAAACTAAAACTCTTTTGCCTCCATGGTCTGTATCCCTCTATTCCCTGCCTATTTATGTGTCTGTCATGATGCCTGTTAAACGTTGCTATTGAATCTGCTTTTACTATCTCCTCTGGCAGTACATTCCAGGCACTTACTACCCTCTGTATAAAACAATTGCCTTTCACATCGCCTTTAAATGTTCTCCCTTTTACCTCAAGCCTTTGTCCCCTAGTAATTGACATTTCTACCTGTAGAAAATGTCTCCAACTATCCACGCCTCTCATAATTTTGTAATCTTCTATCATGGTGGCATTGTAGTTAGCACTATTACCTCACAGCGCCAGGGATCCAGGTTCAGTTCTCACTTCAGATGACTATCTGTATGGAACTTGAATGTTTGCCCTGTGTCTGTGTGATTTTTCTCTCGGTGCTCTGGTTTCCTCTCATAGTCCAAAATGTGCAGGTTAGTTGGCTTGGTCGTGCTAAGCTACCCATAGTCTTGATGGAAGCACAGAGTAGTGGGAAATGTGGGGTTACCAGATTAGGGTAGGTTTGTCATTGGTGGGGGTGGGGTTGCAGAATTGATGGGCCAAATGGCCTCTATCTGTAAGGTAGGGATTGTATGATTCCAATTGCCCTCAGCTTCTGATGTTCAAGTGAAAACAATTTGACTTTGTCCAATCTCTTCCCATAGCTAATACCTTCCAAACCAGGGAACATCCTGTTAAACCTTTTCTGTACCCTCTTCAAAGCCTCAATATCCTTCTGATAGTGAGGCAACCAGAACTGATTCCGAACTAAGTTCTATGCAGTTGCAACAGGCCTTGCCAATTTTTATACTCTGTGCCCAACAGATGAAAACAAGCATGTCATATGTCCTTTTGACCACCTTATCCACTTGTGTTGCCACTTTCCAGGAATTGCAGACCTGTATGCTTTGATCACTGTGTATGTTAATGCTGCTAATGGTTCTGCCATTTATTGTATACTTCCCTCCTGCATGAGATCTTTCAAATGCATCACCCTGTATTGTCCGGATTAAATTCTATCTTCTATTTCTCTGTCCAAGTCTACATTCTGCTGAATCCTCTGGTAATCCTCCTTATTATTTGCAACTCCCACAACCTTTGCGCTGTCTGCAAACCTAATAATGAGATCACCTACATTCTTCTCCAAATCAAAATAATTTAAATATAGTATAAACAACAGGGGTCCTAGCACTGATCCCTGCAGAACAAAACTTATCACTGTCAATAAACATGGATTAATTACTGCCACCTCCTTTTAGATTCAATTTATTCAGGCTTGCAGTTCCTGGGAAATGGCAAAACAAATGGATAAGGTGAAAAAGGCAAAAAAGGCATATGACATAAAATGGTTAATAATCACAAGAAAATCGAAACAAAAACATAGTTAAAAAAGTTTTAGCTTTTAAACAGTGACTATTGTCCTGGGGGATGAATGTGGGTCTAACACTCCCTGAAATGCACAAATTTTGTACCTTAGTCATTTTAATTTCTCATGCAGACTTTCAGGGACTTATGCTTTATTTTCTTCCAGTGGAGACACGTTAGTCATGATGTCCTGATACTCATTTTGTGGTGTTGGAGTGTTGGGGCAGACTTTGTATCTGCCTAACAGAATACGCTGTTTACTATGGTAGGGTCACAATAATTTAAATACTTTTAGCAAGCTCTTGGTCTTACTTCCACCAGCTTTTTAACTTCTTTCTCCAGTGAATAGATAAGGGCTGCTCAAAGAGTTCAGTGCTTACAAAATGTTAACAGGCAAACAGTTTTCAATCCAGCTGCCTTTCTGGAAAGAGCAGACTTTGCTGCAATTAGGTTATCTCCTTCTGTCATCCCTCTGTCAATTCAAGTGCTTGTAATAAAGTGCTCTTTGCAAAGATGTATATTGTATGTATATTATTATCTTCTGTGAATATGTTTATCTGCAGTCACTTCAGGCAGAAAATACATTGACCTCATTAATGGTGTTATGCATTTCAGTAAGGGTCATCAGTTTTAAATTCTGTCAATTTCCACTGAGGATTTCCACTAACAGAAGCCAGCAGAATATGGGATAATCTTTATACAGCAGAAGACAATTAACTTTGATAATGGTATCTTAAATAGTTGCTGTGTTTCATGGTAGTGTTGTATAGATTCACTACTTCAGAGTGTATTTTTGTTGGGGAAAAAACATTTGTATTTGATGACTGAAGCTCTTCACTTTATCTTGTTGTCTCTCTCAAGACAGTTTCTTGTTTGAGGTATTTACTTACACTTACAGGGATGTCTGCAAAATGTTTATCCCTATCAGCACATTTCCTCCCAAAACTCCAACCCATACAACAATAATTAAGTGAATTCAAAAATTTTTACATTGCCTGTTCCTGTAGCCTTCCTTGTTTAGGAATAGTTTGGAATCATTAGAATTAGAATTAGAGTCCCTACAGTGTGGAAACAGGCCCTTTGGCCCAACAAGTCCACACCGAAGAGTAGCCCATCCATACCCATTCTCCTACATTTAGCTCCTGCTACATGACAAAGGAATAATCCTCAATCAGATGCTATTGAATTTAACAATGGGCTATCTATAGAGATAGCAAGGCTTAAACACGCAGGCATGCATTATTTTAAATATTTAATTGAAACTCTCCATGTACTGATGTTACTAAAAGCTTTATTGTTCAGAATGCTATCTGTATAATTGTGAACAAATTTAGGGGTAAATATAAGATGTTTATTTAGAGGGTTAACAACAGCTTTCAGTCATATCTTTTTAAACTATTGCAGGACTTTGAATTTTGTCTTGCATTGCAGAAATTTAGAGAGTTGCCACTCGCTAGCTATCCTATTTCCTTGTTATGGCTATAACTGAGAAATGAGCAGCAATGTTCCCTGTTAGTGCCTGGCTGTGCCACTGGGAAGTTCTGCACATGCCAATTGGCATGCCAATATATTGGCATCCACCTCCAGAAACTGCTGCCAAGCATGGATCTCAAGAATCTGTGAAGCAGAACATAATGTTAGAGAGAACATCAATGAGCACATCCCTCACCTCAAAATCCCCATAACCCACTACCAACAACCTTGACCTCAGATATAAACATATTTATATTTGTATCAGAGAGGTTTGCTACTTTCTTGCTAGGGTGATAAGGCAGACAGTTCTTGGATTGGTTTGCTTTTTGACTCCCATCATTTCATCTTGCTGGTTCTTCTGATATTATGTACTTGGAAATAAGATATTTGCTACGTTAGGAACTGTGTTGAAAGGCCATGTCTTGTTATTGCTTTTCTTATTCACTATCACATTGGCTTTAGAAACTGAGTGATTTACTTTTATTTTTTATTATGTAAAATTGAATTTGAATAATAAAAATGTTGGTGCATGCATTTATATATAGAAATATTCAAACCGTTTTATATAAACTTGGTAATCCATTCTCTGAATAATAATTCACATTTATCTCATTTCAATGTATTCCATAAAAGAAGAAAAGTATGTGCATGTTTAAAATTAATTACATCCATTGGCCATGTCCAATAATTAATGGTGCGGTGAAAATAATTGCTGAAATTCACAGTAATCACCGAATAGAGCACAAAGTAACATAGCTGTCAACTGCAAGAAAGCTTTGCCACCTAGTGGAGCAACAGTTATTTGCGCTTCATTTTATTTTAATCTATTTCTGGTAAGCAATGCCACACATTTCAAAACTATTGTATTACTTTGCTTTCACTGTTTCTTTGCAATCAAGAACAAACATGAAATAGTTGATGAGTTCAGTGGTTGATGAACAACTTCCCTTAAGTTGAGATGAAGTGCTTCACTGTGCACACAATGTTGTATTTAACAACTCTCCTCTTGAAAGCCAATGGCCTGAATTTTCATGCAGACAAAGAGCCTCTTCGCCATTCTGAAAATGACAGCAAAGGCCAGAACCCAGATGCCTTTCCCCTAAACATGGCAGCTTCCATTTTTGCAGGCAATATGCAATGGGGCCATCAGTTCGCCCATCAGTGACTCAAGTGAAGCAACTTCTCATGTTGAAGGGCACCCACCTCAAGCTGATCTGATTTTCATTAGTCAATCTCAAAATTACATCTTGGCCATCCCAAATCAGTAAGAAAAGGTCTAATGCTACTGCGATTGTTTGGAGAGGAAGTGTTGTCTTTGGAGAGAAAGGCACACTATTGGACACTTCCAGAACAATGTAGAACTTTGTAGATCAGATGCCTTGAAAGGATGTTAGTTATCCTTTGGGAAATATTCCATGACTTTTGGGCTAGTTAAAGTTAGTAATGAATGTATGTGAACAGTGCTTGAACTACTGGAACTGTTAAAAAGAAAACTCCTTTGGTCAGTTAAGATGGCTGTCATTGCTATTAAGGGGGTTGTCAAACTGTCAAGGAATTTAAAACTCACCTTTCAAACATTTGAAAGAGTAACTGCAATGTTATAAATAATGTTTGATATTTTACTTGGTTTGTTAGCATATGACTGAGTGTTATAACTGTAGAAGTAGAGGCTCATGAGTAATTTCACAACCTTTCATTATCACTATGGCTTTTCTGTCAGTTCTCAGTTTGATTGTCTGCTTTGAGTGGGTTTAAACTCTTTGAAATTAAAAGATTAAAGCAAGTTCAATATAATGAATGGATATTTATCAGTAAGCACTTTAAAAACTTTATTTAATCTCAGTATAGATATGTAAGTCTGTCCGTGAAGAATATAGAGTATATGATACAGTAGGTACAAGAGAAAAGGGTGATGGATGAGACCAGAGGCTGACATGAGTTGCCAGGAATTTAGGATGGGGCTATAAAGGGCTATTTGTGTAAGAAGTGGGCTATAATTTGACCTGAGGTTACAAATGTCTTTGGGAGATGTTGAAGGAGTTTAGGTTTGGCTGGACATTACATGGGATCGTGGTGTGTATAGGTGGAGGCATGAAGTGTCATGGGTTGGCATTGATGCGGCATAGAGGGTGTGTGGGTGGTGAGAGGGTACAGGTGTCAGGGCCGGTGTTTTATTAGATTAATTTTTAAAATTGATCTGACGAAGTGCCAGAGCACTGAGGTAGGTCTCCAGATCAGTCTTCCAATGCATTTAGCAGCCTGTCAGTTCATTCTGAAGTGACTTGCCATAATTCCCATTCTCACGTGCACACCCTGTCTTTGCCCAAATCCAAAACCAAATTCCAATCTTACAGGGCACATTCTCCCAGGTAGTGTTTGCACAGCTGGGAATTATCCTAACTCTGCCTTCCTGATCCTGGAATGAGCTTTCAAATCTCAATGTCTTTCCTGTAATGTGGAGACTAACATGGTAGATGATATTCTTACTGAGCTTGTCAGGTTAGCTCCTGGCTTTGTTATGACTCAAACATATTCATTTACTTTGCAGCGACCATAAGATAGATATGTTAAACTGTGACCAAAGAAATCAATTATTTTAGTTGCAAATGGTACCCATTTTGTACTCATAATAATTCACCTTGTATGCACCAAATCTGATGACCTTTTCAGCTGCCCTGGTATTTTCCATTCTTCCGTTGCTCTGAGGAGGCATTTGGTTCTGTGCAGATTGCTTTCCACCACCCAGCCTTGACTGCAGACCTCTGCTTCACTGTGAGTAATGCAGTCTGTGATTGACCAATGCAGCTGCACTCAGTCTGAACTGACCTATTTTCGATTCATCCACTTTATCCGAAGGTAAAGCTGTAAACCAACCAACAAAACTAAACAAAGGAAGGTGTTGTGATCTCCATTTATACTGATAATTTCTAAGAAATTCAAATGCCCAGTTTATAAGTGAAAGAAAGACCAAACAAGATTTAATAGATTTTTTTTTAAATAGCGTAATAAATAACCGGAGATCTGGATAGTTGGTTTGTGACAGAGTATCACCAATACTATGAGTTCAATTCCTTCACCATCTATGGTTAACATGAATATCCTGTCTTCTCGACCTCCTCCCTTTGCCTAAGGTGTGGTGACCCTCAGCTAAACTGCAACTAGTTGTCTCTTTCTCTCTCCCGGATGACTATGGTGACTTTACCTTACTCTTTCAATAAATAACTAAAATGCACCATTGATTAGTTTTTGTTTGGTGGTACAGAACTTGAGATTGCTGAAAACGATGTACATTTTGTAAAAGGTTTTAGTCTTGCATTCATCAGGACAATTTACAAGAACACAAATTTAAGAGAAAATCAGCATTTATGATTGGAGAGTATGAGAGGAGAGTCCTAATTGGTTGGCAAGTGAACTTTGATAGTTGCTGTTTCAAATCACCAAAACAGGTGGCAGTCATTCACTGGTTCATGTGTCAGGGCAATGTGTTGACCAATCAGTGTCAATCTGCTTGGTTTAAAATTTAAACAAAGCCTGACAACTGTCCATCACCATAAACTGCTGCATTCTTCATGGCTACCTCTCTACCAATCAGAGTCTATGTGTACACTTGCAGGCAACTTGTTATTTAAATGACAGACATGAACCCTCATATAACTTTTAATGGACCAAAAACACCACATAAAGTTATAACACCATTCACACTTACAATCTTCACAAGAGCAAGTATATCACTGTCAGCTTCCAAAGAATTCACCTCTCCCTATTCAGCTGAGTGGGTATTTTGAGTGGCTGTTAAAATACGCTCATCTCAGTTTCTGGAGAACTTCAACTGATAATCTTCAGTAAGGCCTGTTCAAGTGATTCTTTACCCTTGGCTATCAGGATAAATAATCCAGATTCCTTAATCTTTAACTGGATCTGTTACCCTAACCTGAGACCAAAAACCCTCCTGCATTGTGATTGGCAGCTTGTCGAAAGGGCACATTCCTCTGTCTGTTGCCAGCCTACTAACTGAAGTGTTTTGCCACTCTTTGTCACTCTCTGTCTTCTGCTCAAAAATCCAAGCTTACAATTATGTGCCCTGCTCACACAACTACTTTAATCCTTTGTATCAAGTGTGAGAATTTCACACCTTGCCCAGCCAGTTTCTTTACTTCCGCCTTCTATTCCCATAGCAACAAACCAGACTTGTGATCAAGCAGCATTCAGAAAAGATCACACCATCCTCTTTAGCCATTTATGTTTTTGTAGATATATCAAATCACCCACACCTTGACACAATCCTCTAAGAATTAAAGATATATTCTTATTTACTGAAGACACAAAAGTATTCAATGACTGATTGCAATGTGCTACTTATTTAACAATTTTCTTGTTAATTTCTGTACAATTTGAAGTTAAATGTACATTTAAATGTGATACTGAGCCCTCAGAATGTGACTAAACTGTGCTGAATTAGCTAACCTCTAATGGGATTTTAGTCAATGTGCTCCAGCCCTTTTGGAATAGTGATGGAAAATATTGGTCAGTATTCCATTCTTAATTTATTGACTGACTTTCTGGAGAGTAAATGGGGACAGGAATAAGGTCGTATTTAATGATTTTGAGGTCAAATAACATCTTTACAGGAAGTACGATGGTGGCATATGCAAACAAAATGGCTACCTAAGGGATAGGAAAGAAATTAAAATGGGATGGACTTCAAAATTAGAGTAAAATTTTAACTTTTTTGCTTGATTGGCTGAATCCATCCAGTAGATCAACAACTAACAATTAACTGTGGGAGGCATTTTCTTGTCAACATTGATTTGTAAAGCATAACAGAACAGAGTGCTGTATTTTCTCATATTTTGGCTGTGCCAATTTTGACGAGGTTCATGGAAGGTTTCCTTTTGGGAACTCTGGCCACTTTTCTCATGCAACTTTCTGCTGCCCACCTAATTAATTATATGCCGCATTTCCACAGCACCCACACTCGTGCAACCTTGCAGTCAGCAGAGGTAGAATTGTTCATCGGTGCCAGGAATGGTATCTACATTGCTGGCGCCATATATGAACTAGAGCTGGGCACCATTTCAAATGCTTCAAATGGCATTCAGAGTGTGTTGCTGCAGAATTTTAGGGGACATGGCTGAGAAAGAGAAGTTGGCACCACACTTCATTGACAGCAACCTGGTGTGGATGGGTTATTGGAGAGTAAAGTACTCCTCTTTCCTCAGGCCATGCTAGCCTATTCAGAAATAATCCCCTGTGGCAGTGCGGCATCCATGTTCCAGAGGAATGTACAGCAATGTTGCAAGAAGGTTATTGACCCACTGCTGCCATCTTCTCTCAGCTTCCTCACACTCATTCTGATCTGCCACAGAACCCATCTCCTATCAAGGCTGTCACTATAGCATGCAGCATCTTCCCTTACCCACAACATCACCCCGAACTATTAACCTTTTCTGCCTCTGCACTTCCCAGTTGCCCCTCAGGACCGGTTACCACCTTTCCTGCTTTTGCAATCAATGTTATCGCAGTCAATCCCTCCCGTTGACTCATTGCAGAAGGAAACAACTTAGAATTGGATAGAGAGGACCAAGGTGGGTGGTGGGTGGCTAACACACACTTCCTCACTCTGTATGAGCAGCAATTCCTTGAGATCATGAGAGAAGACCATTGTCACTCACATAGGTCAACACGCCAGAGCAACCATGGGAGTTTTGATATTGTTGTGCTGTGCTCCCATCATCATCATTATAAATGTATACATAACATGCTCAAGCTTCTAGCCCTATGATGTCATACTCATTCCCTCTCTTGTTTTGGGCAGGCACCAATAGCACCCACACAAACTTCGCACTAAAGAGAGTAACTTATCCCGACATCAGCTCCTTCTCCATCTCCGAAGGAGAAGTCACATATCCCTCAGAGCTTACATTGGCAAGATTTTATCCTGCACACTCCACCAACTTGGATGCTTTCTCCTCTGAGGGTACTGTTTCTAGGTTAGACCTTTGATTTCTGTGCAGCTCCCTGACTAACTTCTTAGTGACCCTAAGACTGTTTGAATTTGACCTGCAGAATTGACTGCGGCCCAATCTGCAGGATGAAAGGAAATGGAACCCTGGATCCCAAATGCATCATGTGCCTGACTGATTGCGACCAATCCCCTGGAGGGGGATCATGCCATGCTCTCGACTAATAGCAACGGCACTTCCTGACTGACCATGGGCTCCCTCCCTACTCAACTAAGGATTACTCCCTTTTGATTTTCAGATATGACCATTTGATTGAAGCACATGCCGTGTATTTGCTGCATAAGCTCCTGGCACATGTTTTAAGTGTGACATTGCCATATCTTGGTGCCATATATGAATATGTCTGCCACCTTGACTGTTCAATGCTGGCAACCACATCAAATCACCCAGTTTTCCGACTGTGCTAAGATGCATGGCGAGGCAGGACTACTGTGAGACGGTAAAATATTATTGAAGCAACAATGCACTAAAAGGCAAGGCAAGTAGAGATGTTGTGAGCATCCAAGTAGGTTCAATGTAACTGAACACTAAGAGAGGAGCAGAAAACCCTGAGATGTGCACTGTTTCAGTTCATGAAATGGATACTTTTCCTGTGTGCAAAATGGCCTGGCAGCAACATCATCGTATAAAGTGTTGATAAGCTCCAAAGTACTATACTGAAGTGATGAACTGTGTTGTAGCTTAACCTTAGACATGTCATGATGATGTGGTGAGGCTGGTACTTTGTTGATGCTAACCTCCATGGTCTGAGGGTGATTGTTTGTGCAGTGTGCCATGAGAATTTCGGGATGCCGGCCAAGGTGGAGGTCTGGGAAAAGCTGGTTGCAGCCAGCCTGGTAACCTCTCAAGTTGGGAATTGGAGCCAGCTGGTTTCTCATTGATATATGGGAGAATAGAAACTTGCATGTAACTGAGGTGTGATTGGCTCCTCATGAGATATTCATATATGCAAATAGGATATTTGCCACTCATCAGTGAGATTGTCATCTATCCATCTAAGAGGAAAATCGGACATACTCTTCTCAATGCAAGAAACTCATTTATTCTCGCTGTATTTTTCCAACTTCCTTGCTGTTGCCCACATTGTTCAGATGCCATGCAAATCTACACAGAGCTCAATGAATCAAACAATCTATCACATGTTTATTATATCTTTAATTACCTTTGTGAATTAATCATCTCACTTTTCCTAAATGCACCAACCAATTCGAAAGCAAAGCTTACTTATATATTCTAAGAAAATTTATAACGGAAAAAAAATTAAGGATATCTGAAGTATTAGTATATCTGAACAACAAATGCTCAAATGTTTTTTTCTACGGTCAACCTGTCGACAGTTAGGCCCAGACATAATCCACATTTAAGGATATTTCTGGTGGCTGTCAGATTAAAAGAATGTCTAATCTGTGATTAGTGTGAGTGAGCAGCTTCATTTTAGGAGTTGCTCACATGAACTACAGAATGTCTGTCATATGATGTTAGCTGTGGAAGAGCCGAGGCTAAATAAACTGATAAAAATAATAACTATTCTCCACGAGGAATCAGTGCAATACAGATGAAAGCCTTGTTTACAGACAAGTCAACATTACTTTAGTTCACTGTTAGAGATATATTAACATTCATTGAATGTATTTGGGACTGTTTCTTTGAAAAAGCACAATGTCAAACATGAAACATTATTTTAGACCTGGTGGTGTGTATTAAGATAGTATTATTTAATACTTCCATAGAAAAGGATTCTTGAAGCAAAATTATGTTTGATAGAATTTCTCATTCGGTCTGGGGGTGAGAAACAGGGATTTGAAATGAATGTCTTCAATTTAAATAAAAGCTGTTACAAAGGCATAAAAATAAAATTGACTGTAATGAATTGGAAAAGTGCATTAATGGGCAAAATGGTACATAAGCAGTGACAGACATTTAAGGGGCTATTTCATAACTGACACCACAATGAACGTGCACAGCTACTGTCTTTGCTGTTTGAATTCACTGGATATTGAAGTATGTCTGGGAAAATCAACAAACAGTGAAATTCACAACTGATTTTGGAGGAACTGTTTGGGTGAAGTCACAGCACAGAAACAGATAAGTGAATAGTTTTAACTTGGAGCAGTGTTTTTGTAGAGGAATACGACGGTGTTATTTTCTGGGTTTGTAGATTGTGAAGGAGCAAAAATGGCCTTTAGTATAGTGATATGTGCTTCTTGTCAGATGTGGGCACTTAAGGAGAGTTTATAGGTTATTGTGGATTATATCTGCAATAACTGCTGTTGGTTGCGAATTCTATCAGATCGAATGGATCAGTTGGAGAGGTAGTTAGAGGCAATGAGGAATTTGCAACAGCAATGGTATGTGCAGTTACAGGAAGGGGAAAAGTCACAGATACAGTCACGTAGATGGGTTAAATCCAGAAAAGTTCAGAGAGGTAGGTAGTTAGTGCAGGAATCTGCTGTATCTATTCCCATTTCAAACAAGTATGCCGTTTTGGAAAATGTAGGGAGTGATGGATTCTCAGGGGAACGTAACATGAACTGCCAAGTTTCTGGTATTGAGACTGGATCTAATGCAATGAGGGGTATGTCAGGTTCCAAGAGATCAACTGTGTTAGGGGATTCTCTAGTCCGAGGTACAGACAGACGTTTCTGAGGCCAGCAGCAAAAAATCAGAATGGTGTGTTGCTTCCCTGGTGCCAAGATCAAGGATGACACAGAGAGGGTGCAGAATGTTCTCAGGGGTAGAAGGGCCAGCAAGAGGTCATTGTCCACATTGGAACCAATGACATAGGAAGGGAAAAGGTAAGACTCTGAGGGGAGATTAGAGAAAGTTAGGCAGGAATTTAAAAAGGAGATCCTCGAATGTAGTAATATCTGGATTACTCCTGGTGCTATGAGCTAGTGAGGGCAGAAATAGGAGGATAGAACCGATGAATGCATGGCTAAGGAGCTGGTGTATGGGAGCAAGATTCACATTTTTGGATCATTGGAATCTCTTTTGGGGTAGAAGTGACCTGTATAAGAAGGACAAATTGCACCTCAATTGGAAAGGGGCTCCCATAATGGCAGGGAGATTTACTAGAGCTGCTCAGGAGGATTTAAACTAGTAAGATGAGGAAGGGTGAGACCCAGGGAGATAGTGAGGAAAGAGATCAACCTGAGACTGGTACAGTTGAGAACAGAAGCGAGTCAAACAGTCAGGGCAGGCAGGGACAAGGTAGGACTAATAAATTAAACTGCATTTATTTCAATTGAAGGGGCCTAATGGGGAGGGCAGATGAACTCAGGGCATGGTTAGGAAAATGGGACTGGGATATCATAGCAATTACAGAAACATGGCTCAGGGATGGGCAGGACTAGCAGCTCAATGTTTCAGGGATACAAATGCTACAGGAAGGATAGAAAGGGAGGCAAGGAGGAGGGGGACTGGCATTTTTGATAAAGGATAGCATTACAGCTGTACTGAGGGAGGATATTCCCAGAAATACACCCAAGGAAGTTATTTGGGTGGAACTGAGAAATAAGAGAGGGATGATCACCTTACTGGGATTGTATTATAGACCCCCTAATAGTCAGAGGGAAATTGAGAAACAAATTTGTTAGGAGATCTCAGCTATCTGTAAGAATAATAGGGTGGTTATAGTAGGGGATTTTAACTTTCCAAACATAGACTGGGACTGCCATAGTATTAAGGGTTTAGATGGAGAGGAATTTGTTAAGTGTGTACAAGAAACCTTTCTGCTTCAGTGTGTGGATGTACCTACTAGAGAAGATGCAAAACCTGACCTATTCTTGGGAAATAAGGTAGGGCAGGTGACTGAGGTGTCAGTGGGGGAGCATTTTGTGGTTAGCAACCATAATTCTAGTAGATATAAAATAATGATGGAAAAGGATAGACCAGATCTAAAAGTTGAAGTTCTAAAGGCCAATTTCGGCAATATTAGGCAAAAAGTTTCAAAAGCTGATTGGCGGCAAATGTTCGCAGGTAAAGACGGCTGGAAAATGGGAAGCCTTCAGAAATGAGATAACAAGAATCCAGGGAAAGTATATTCGTGTTAGGGTGAAAGGAAAGGCTGGTACATATTGGGAATGCTGGATGACTAAAGAAATTAAGGGTTTGGTTAAGAAAAAGACAAAAGCATATATAAGATATAGACTGGATAGATCGAGTGAATCCTTAGAACAGTATAAAGGCAGTAGGTGTATACATAAGAAGGAAGTCAGGAGGGCAAAAAGGGTACATGAGATAGCTTTGGCAAATATAATTCAGGAGAATCCAAAGGATTTTTACAAATACATTAAGGATTTAAAGTCTGGTTGAAGATTTGTAGCTCGGGTGTCCGTTGTTGTGGTTCTGTTCGCCGAGCTGGAAGTTTTTGCTGCAAACGTTTCATTCCCTGGCTAGGGAACATCATCAGTGATATTGGAGCCTCCTGTGAAGCGCTGCTTTGATGTTTCTTCCGGTATTTATAGTGGTTTGTTCTTGCCGCTTCCGGCTGTCAGTTTCAGCTGTAGTAGTTTGTATGTGGGGTCCAGGTTGATGTGTCTGTTGATGGATCTTCTTGCCGTTTCCGGGTGTCAGTTTCAGCTGCAGTGGTTTGTATATGGGGTCCAGGTCTATGTGTCTGTTAATGGAATTTGTGGATGAATGCCATGCCTCTAGGAATTCCCTGGCTGTTCTCTGTCTGGCTTGTCCTATGATGGTAGTGTTTTCCCAGTCAAATTCATGTTCCTGGTTGTCTGAGTGTATGGCTACTAGGAATAGCTGGTCGTATCGTTTTGTGGCTAGCTGATGTTCGTGGATGCGGATTCTTAGCTGTCTTCCTGTTTGTCCTATATAGTGTTTTGTGCAGTCCTTGCATGGTATTTTGTAAACTACGTTAGTTTGGCTCGTGCTGGCTATTGGGTCCTTTGTTCTAGTGAGTTGTTGTCTGAGTGTGGAAGTTGGCTTGTGTGCTGTTATGAGTCCTAAGGGTCGCAGTAGTTTGGCTGTCAGTTCTGAGACGCTCCTGACGTATGGTAGTGTGGCTAGTCCTTTTGGTTGTGGCATGTCCTCGTTCTGTGGTCTATCTCTTAGGCATCTGGTGATAAAGTTACGTGGGTATCCGTTTTTGGCGAATACCTTGTATAGGTGTTCCTCTTCCTCTTTTCGCAGTTCTGGTGTACTGCAGTGTGTTGTGGCTCTTTTGAATAGTGTCCTGATGCAGCTTCGTTTGTGTGTGTTGGGGTGGTTACTTTCATAGTTTAGGACTTGGTTGATTAATCATCAAAAACACAGAAATAGAAAAAACACACCGAATCATCAACGCCACACTCACAGGAATACGATTCACGAGAGAAGAGGAAAAGGATAGCCAACTCCCATTCCTAGACGTGTTAGTAGAGAGAACACCCAACGGAGAATTCACCACAAGGGTACACAGGAAACCAACACACAGACCAAGTCCTAAACTATGAAAGTAACCACCCCAACACACACAAACGAAGCTGCATCAGGACACTATTCAAAAGAGCCACAACACACTGCAGTACACCAGAACTGCGAAAAGAGGAAGAGGAACACCTATACAAGGTATTCGCCAAAAACGGATACCCACGCAACTTTATCACCAGATGCCTAAGAGATAGACCACGGAACGAGGACATGCCACAACCAAAAGGACTAGCCACACTACCATACGTCAGGAGCGTCTCAGAACTGACAGCCAGACTACTGCGACCCTTAGGACTCATAACAGCACACAAGCCAACTTCCACACTCAGACAACAACTCACTAGAACAAAGGACCCAATAGCCAGCACGAGCCAAACTAACGTAGTTTACAAAATACCATGCAAGGACTGCACAAAACACTATATAGGACAAACAGGAAGACAGCTAACAATCCGCATCCACGAACATCAGCTAGCCATAAAACGATACGACCAGCTATCCCTAGTAGCCATACACTCAGACAACCAGGAACATGAATTTGACTGGGAAAACACTACCATCATAGGACAAGCCAGACAGAGAACAGCCAGGGAATTCCTAGAGGCATGGCATTCATCCACAAATTCCATTAACAGACACATAGACCTGGACCCCATATACAAACCACTACAGCTGAAACTGACACCCGGAAACGGCAAGAAGATCCATCAACAGACACATCAACCTGGACCCCACATACAAACTACTACAGCTGAAACTGACAGCCGGAAGCGGCAAGAACAAACCACTATAAATACCGGAAGAAACATCAAAGCAGCGCTTCACAGGAGGCTCCAATAGCACTGATGATGTTCCCTAGCCAGGGAACGAAACGTTTGCAGCAAAAACTTCCAGCTCGGCGAACAGAACCACAACATACATTAAGGACAAAAGGATAACTAGGGAGAGAATAGGGCCCCTCAAAGATCAGCAAAGTGGCCTTTGTGTGGAGCCACAGAAAATGGGGGAGATGCTAAACAAGTATTTAGTATCAATATTTACTGTGGAGAAGGACATGGAAGATATAGAATGAAGGGAAATAGATGGTGACATATTGAAAAATGTCCATATTACAGAGGAGGAAGTGCTAGATGTCTTGAAACGCATGAAGGTGGATAAATCCCCAGGACCTGATCAGGTGTACCCGAGAACTCTGTGGGAAGCAAGGAAAGTGATTGCTGGGCCTATTACTGAGATATTTGTATCATCAATAGTCACAGGTGAGTTGACGGAAGACTGGAGGTTGGCTAACGTGGTGCCACTGTTTAAGAAAGATGATAAGGACAACCCAGGGAACTATAGACCAGTGAGCCTGACGTCGGTGGTGGGCAAGTTGTTGGGGGGAATCTTTTTCCCGTGGTAGAAATGTCATTTACTAGGGGACAAAGGTTTAAGGTAAAAAAGGGAACATTTAAAGGAGATTTGAGAGGCAGTTTTTTAACACATAGGATGGTAACTGCCTGGAATGTATTGCGTAAGGTCCTTTTCTACATTATCTTACCGAAAGAATTTCATCATATCGAAAGTAAAGGCATTCAATGGTGCAAAGCTTACTGGTAGGCCAAAAGATTGAATTAATTTAAGGAATCAACAAAGAATGACTAAAAAAAAAGAAATTAGAATATGAGAACAAACAAACAAGAAAAATAAAGACAGGCAGTATGATCTTCTATTTAAAAAGTCATGATCTGGAGGTGCCACTGTTGGACTAGGGTAGACAAAGTTAAAGATTACACAACACCAGGCTTTCATAGTGCTGCTCCTTTGTCAGGTAGCTGGTGGGGCAGGACCATGGGACACAGAATTTATAGTAAAAGATCAAAATGTCATACAACTGATGCAAATTATTGAACAAGCCTAGATTGGTGTTAAGTCTTTAATCATTTTGAATGAGGATGCAAGTTTGAAGTGATTTCCACCTTGTGGAAATTCTTCACTCTTATCCCAATGGATTTATGTTTTAAAAGGAGCCTATTTTAACAGACTTATTTGAATTAATAAAAAAAAGTAAGTTTATTCATCACTACACATGAGAAGAAATATTAATTCAATACACATGTGCATAGATTAGAAATAGGAGATGAATCCAAAAAGATAAAAGGAGAAAAGAAGCAGGTATACAGATCATTCTCTGAATTGTTTGTGAAAAATGGATAGTTGAACATTGCAGTTCTTGCATTGAGGTTATCAATAGTGTTGACCTTAATAGGTGAACAGTCAGCTCACAACCCACAGACTTATAGATAGGGTTAGGGTTGGGGTTAGGATTTGACTGAGATTCTGCAGTCCTGATTCCTTTCAACATTCAAGGAAAAAGAGAGTACTTTTTTGTCCTGTTTTCTTTTTGACTGCTCTATAATATTCAGAATTAGTGTTGGGGTCTTTATAAGACTGGTTGACTAAAAGACAATTCTTTGATTGTGACTTTCGCAGCACACTAAAATTCAAAAGCAGGCTAATACGCCTGAGAATATTTAGTTTCTCCAGTCTACTCCAGTCTTTGTAAATTCCTAGTGTAAAAAAGATATGCTGCCAGTTGTGACTTTTCCTCATTATCTCTTCTTGTTAAGTCTCCCCCGTTTGATGTTTGTCTGACAGTTTACATTTTTAACATTCTATTGGCTTCACACAGAACTTTGCAGGATAATCACTGATTTTAATTCCTGAGTTTTCTGCAGCAATCCTCCTTTTAAAAACAACACAATTTGAGATTAAAGGTAAAAAATGATGATAAACACTTCAGAGATCGAATTCATTGTTGCAACAAAAGGAAGAGAGTAGCCAAAGTGAATGTTGGTCCCTTGGCAGATGGGACAATAAAATAAATAACAGGAAGCAAGGAAATGGCAGATATCAAAAAGTGCCTTTTACTTCTTGCTGCAGACATGAAAACACAAAAGTAAAAAGGAAGAAGTGAACTGAAAAACAGCCTCTACCACAAAATAAATTTTAATAGGAAATTAATTGGATTTAAAGTCTGGTAAGTCGAATTGCTTGCATCCTAAGTTCTTAAAAGATGTGGCTGCAGATGAAAAGAATAAATTGTTTGTAGTCTTGCATACTTCCTTAGATTCTGAAACTGTTTCAGCTAATTGGAAAACTGCATAATGTAACTTGGGTATTCAAGAAGGGAATAGAAATCAGGAAAAATCAAGCAAGTTAGCTGAATACATGTCATTCAGAAATTGCTGAAATCCATTAGCAGTCAAGTAGTGGCAGGGCACTGAGAAGAATACGTAAAATCAGGCAGAGTTGATACATTTTTTAATGAAATGAGATTGTTTTTGACAATTTCATCAGAAATCTTTGACAACATGAAAAGCAGAATGGATAAAAGGAAACCAATAGATAGAGTGTCTTTTGGATTGCCAAAAGCATTTGATAACATGCCCCATGAAAGATTTGGGTAGTGTTGGGATAGTTTATTAACATGGAAAGTCATTGGCTAATGAACAGTTGGAAGTAATTTATATATTTAATGCTTGCAAACTGTAACTTGTGAGATGTCACAGGGATTACTGCTGGGACCTCAACTATTTATAATCTCTATTATTGTCTTGGATGAAAGAGCCAAGTGTACTGTAGCCAAATTTGCTGACAGTACAAAGTTTGGTAAGGAATCAAGTAGTGAAGAGAACATCAAGACCTGAACATCCACCGTGTTGAAGCTTTGCTCTGTTGTGAAAATGCTTGAAGTGGCTAAAAAGCATAAATTTCACCCCTGAACATAGCACTTCCTATTTTCATAGGGACAAAATAGAGGATGAGTCAGGATTGCAAGGACTTGACTGCAGGCATGTCACAGAGACAGCATATACATTTAGAGATGCATCACAACTCAAAGGGTTCACTATCTCAGTACTTCGATAGCATTTGGCCACTTAAGAAATGAATAACGTGGCAGCATTCATAATACTTTCATTTGATGCAGATTACTGCACTATCTGTTTTTGAGCCGCTCTGATAAAGCAATGGGTGATGAGAACTTTGAGCTAACAACTTGGCTAACAATTCTGCATACGTAGACATCAAGCATAAAAAGAAAAGCCACGCTGTCACACACAATTTCATTCAGTGCATATTCTGGGAGCTTAAGCATTGTCTCCACTGTCTGGATTAGTCTTGCATAGATCTACAGTATTTTCCAGACCATATGATTCTTGATGGTTTGTACAAATACACCTTTGTGAAGATTCAGCCCTCACCACCAAATATATGGCAGCTCAAAAGAAAGCCAATGGTAACAAGAAGTGATGTGGAGTTGGAAGGTGTAGAATATGCTCAGCTCTAGAGGATTACAGGCAGGCAAGGAAGGAGCTCAAAAATGGTCTGCGGAGAGCCAAGAGGGGGCACGATAAAGATTTGGCTGGAAGGATTAGGGAGAATCCAAAGGCATTTTACACGTATGTGAGGAATAAGAGAATGATCAAAGAAAGAGTAGGGCTGATCAGGGAAAGCATAGAGAACTGTGTATAGAGTCTGAGGAGGTAGGGGAAGCCCTAAATGAGGTTTTGCTTCTGTCTTTACTAAAGAAAAGGACCTTGTAGTGAATGAAACCATTGAGGAGCAGGTAAGCAGGCTGGAATGGATAGAGATTGAGGAAGTTGATGTGCTGAAAATTTTGACAAACATTAAGATTGACAAGTTGCCAGGGCCAGACCAGATTTGTCCTTGGCTGCTTTGGGAAGTGAGAAATGTGATTGCTTCACTGCTTGGGAAGATGTTTGCATCCTCACTCTCCACCGGAGTCATACCTGAGGACTGGAGGGAGGCAAATGTAATTCCTCTCTTCAAGAAAGGAAATAGGGAAATCCCCGGCAATTAGAGACCAGTAAGTCTCATGTCTGTCATCTGCAAGGTGTTAGAAAGGATTCTGAGGGATAGAATTTATGACTGCTTGGAAGAGCATGGCTTGATTAAATGCAGTCAGCACAGCTTTGTGAGGGGCAGGTCATGCCTCACAAACCTTATTGAGTTCTTTGAGGATGTTACTAGACAAGTTGATGAGGGTCGAGCAGTGGATGTGGTGTATATGGACTTCAGCAAGGCATTTGATAAGGTTCCCCATGGTAGGCTCATTCAGAAGGTCAGGAGGAATGGGATACAGGGAAATTTAGCTGTCTGGATACAAAATTAGCTGGTCGACAGAAGACAGCGAGTGGTAGTGGAAGGAAAGTATTCTGCCTGGAAGTCAGTGGTGAGTGGTGTTCCACAGGGCTCTGTTCTTGGGCCTCTACTCTTTGTAATTTTTATTAATGACTTGGATGAGGAGATTGAAGGATGGGTTAGCAAGTTTGCAGATGACACAAAAGTTGGAGGTGTCATTGACAGTATAGAGGACTGTTGTAGGCTGCAGCGTGACATTGACAGGATGCGGAGATGGGCTGAGAGGTGGCAGATGGAGTTCAACCTGGATAAATGTGAAGTGATGCATTTTGGAAAGTTGAACTTGAAAGTTGAGTACAGGATTAAAGACAGGATTCTTGGTAGTGTGGAGGAACAGCGGGATCTTGGTGTTCAAGTACATAGATCCCTTAAAATTGCCACCCAAGTGGACAGGGTTGCTAAGAAAGCATATGGTGTTTTGGCTTTCATTAAAAAAGCCGTGAGATCTTGTTGCAGCTCTATAAAACTTTGGTTAGACCGCACTTGGAATACTGTGTCCAGTTCTGGTTGCCCTATTGTAGAAAAGATGTGGATGCTTTGGAGAGGGTTCAGAGGAGGTGTACCAGGATGCTGCCTGGGATGGAGGGCTTTTCTTACGAAGAGAGGTTGACTGAGCTCGGACTTTTTTCATTGGAAAAAAGAAGGAAGAGAGGGGACCTAATTGAGGTGTACAAGATAATGAGAGGCATAGATAGAGTTGATACCCAGAGACTTTTTCCCAGGGCAGAAATTGTTAACACGAGCGGTCATAGTTTTAAGCTGTTTGACGGAAAGTATAGAGGGAATGTCAGAGGTGGATTCTTTACGCAGAGAGTTGTGGGAGCATGGAATGCGTTGCCAGCAGCAGTTGTGGAAGCGAGGTCATTGGGGATATTTAGGAGACTGCTGGACATGCATATGGTCATAGAAATTTGAGGGTTCGTGCATTAGGTTTACCTTACATGTGGATCAATGGTCGGCACAACATCGTGGGCTGAAGGGCCTGTTCTGTGCTGTATTGTTCTATGTTCTATGTGGGTTAGAGTTGAGGAACCCCAAGGAATAAAGACCTGATGGGAGTTGTGTACAGGCCTCTTAGCAGTAGTCAGAATGTGGAGAAGAAAATAAATCAGGAGATAGAAAGGCAAAAAGTAAGAAAGGCACTATTACAATAATAATGAGGACATCAATATGCAGGTGGACTGGGAAAATCAGGTTGGTAGTGGATTCCAAGGAAAGGATTTAGTGGAATGTTTCTTTTTTTTTTAAGCAACTTGTGGTATAGCCCTAGGGCACAGGCAATTCTAGATTTAGTGATGCATAATGAGGAAACTTGGAGATAGTGAGAACTGCGGATGCTGGAAAGTCAGAGTCGATAAAGTTTGGAGCTGGCACAAGTACAGTAAATCAAACAGAATCAGATGGGCAGGGGAGTCAATGTTTCAGGTCAGAACCCTTCATTAGCACTCTTATTTGACAACTTAAGTTAGAGGAACCCCAGGAAGCAGTAACTATAATTCACAACAGAATTCACTATGCAGTTTGAGAGGGAGAAGCTGGAATCAGATTTAACAGTTTTACAGTTGAGTAAGGATAACTACAAAGACATAAGGGAGGAAGTGGTCAGAGTTGATTGGAAGGAGAGCCTTCTAGAGAATCAATACCAAAGGTAGTGTAGTGGAACAGCAAGGCAAGAGCTTCTAGGGGTAATTTGGGAGGTACAGCAGAAATTCGTCCTAAAGAAGAAAAGTCATACTATAGGGAAGATTAAGCAACCATGGCTGGTGGGGGAAGTCAGGGACTGCGAGAAAGTAAAAGATAAAGCAAATAAGGTGGTGAGGATTAGTGAGAAGCCAGAGGATCGGAAAGTCTTTAAAACCAGCAGATGACTTGTTTTTAATTCATTCATAGGATGACAGCATCACTAGTTAGGTTAGCATTTATTGCCCTTTCCTAATTGCCAGAGGGCAGTTAAGAGTCACATGTAAGTCAGACCAGGTAAGGATGGCAGTTTCCTTCCCTACTGGATATTAATGGACCAGATGTAGTTTTCTGACAATTGTGAATGGATTCACGGTCATTATTAGACTTCTAGTTCCAGATTTTTATCGAATTCAAATTCCGCCATCTGCCATGGTGGGATTTGAGCCCAGGTCCCGAGGATGTTACTAGGCTACCACCTCCTCTAAACTAAAAAGGCAATTAAGGGAAGCAGATGAAATATGAAAGAAAGCCTGCTAGTAATTATAATGAAGATTGCAAGAGTTATTTTAGAGAGCTAAAAGGTAAGGGAGAGACAAGAAAGGACATTAGACCACTGAGAAATGAGGCTAGAGAAGTAGCAATAGGGAACAAAGAAATGGAGGAGGACCTGAAAACTTACTTTGCTTCGGTTTTCACAGTGGAAGACTCCAGCAGAATACTCAAACTTCTAGAGAGTCAAAACCAAAGTGTAGTGGTCATTACTAAGAAGAAGTTGCTGGGAAGCTGAAAATTCTGAAGGTGGATAAATAACCTGGGACAGATGGACTATACCCCAGTGTCCTGAAAGAGACCACTGAGAAGATTGAAGAGACATTGGTGGTTGTCCTTCCGGAATCACTGGAGTCAGGGAGGGTCCCATAGGACTGGAAAATGGCTAATCTAACACTCCTGTTTAAGAAGGGAGGAAGCCAGAAGATAGGACACCATAGGCCAGTTACCTTGACCTCAGTCATTAAGATTTTAAGTGTCGATCATTAAAGATAAGATTGTGCAGTACTTGGAAGTGCACTGTAAATGAGGTTGAGTCAGCATGGTCATGACTGATAAATCTCTTAGAATTCTTTGAAGAGGTAATGATCAAGTTAGACAAAGGGGAGCCAGTGGACATGATGCAATTGAATTTCCCTTTGACTAGGTGCTGCGCAGGAGACTGCAAAAAAAAAAAAAAGCCCATGGTGTTTGGTGAAAGTTACTGACATGGTTGGAGGATTAGCTGTCTGGCAGAAGGCAGAGGATAGAGATAAAGGGATCTTTGTCAGAATGGTAGCTGATGACTGGTGAAGATCTGCAGAGGTTGTGCTGGGACCACAACAATTCATGTGACACATTAATAATCTGGACAAAGGAACTGAGGGCATTGTTGCTAAGTTTGCAGATGACATAAAGATCGGTGGAGAAACAGGTAGTATGAAGGAATGGAGAGGAGGTAGAAGGATTTGGACAGGCTAGGCGAGTGGGCAAATAAGTCCAGATGGAATACAATGTGGGGATGTGTGAGGTTGTCATTGATGGTATTTAAGACAGTGATAAATTTGTTCTTGATTGGTAAAGCTATCAAGGATTACGGGAAGAAGGCAGGACAATGGGTTTGAGAGACATGACTAAATGGCAGAGTAGGCACAATGGGCTGAAAGGCCTAATTCTGCCTCTTTATCTTATAGGCTTGTGGAGGAGACAAGGTATATAGACCCTTTGTTTTCAAGTTCTCTATGATTAGTTTACAATCTGTGATACTAGCAAAACAAAGTCAAAAACAGTCACACACTATGCCATCCCTGTTAGCTACCTCAGTTGGCTGGATGGCTGATTTGTGATGCCAACAATGTGGGTTCAATTCCTAGACTAGCTGCAGTTTCCATGATGGGCATTCTTTCTTAACTTCTCCCCTTGCCTGGGCTGTGGTGACCTTTAGGTTAAATCACCACCAGATCTCTCTCTCTAAAGAGTGGCAGAAGACCTATAGCTTGTTAGGACAATGATAATGTTGTCTTCTTACTGGCCATTACAGCATTCTCGTTGTCACAATGCGGAAATATTTATCATCACAAAAATATTCCAAACAAGGGTTTACCTCTGGCCCATTATTCAAAATTCTGTACAAAAGACAAAATAATTACTCTTATGCAGTTGCTTGATGGCCATCTTCTCTAATGCTTTTGCCTGACAATTAGGGCTGGTTAACAGGCATTATACAGTGCCTTGGCTGAGTGAGAGTGGTATCAAGGATGAATACCATCAACCTGCTGGGGGACAGAAAATGTTTGTTCCATAATGCCGCTGCTACATCTCTGAGGAGCCTCCAAGTAATCTGCTGTGGTTCAGACTGCTGGTGTACTGTGGCACCCTTAGAACCCCCTGAAGACCAATATTTGCAAGAGTGATGGTAGCAGCTTGAGCTTACCTGCCAACAATATGCATTGAATTGTAATTTATCTTGTTGGAAATGAATTGCAAAATGCTGTAATTGGGCAAATACCAATATCTCTACTACCACCTAGTTCTTGCAAAAATGTTCAGTAATAAAGGGCAAGATTTTTTTTTATTGATTTCTCTATTGGGATACAAAGTTAAAAATCACACAACCCCAGGTTATAGTCCAACAGGTTTAATTGGAAGCACTAGCTTTCAGAGCACCGCTCCTTCATCAGGTGGTTGTGTCAGGAATGAAGGAACGGCACGCCGAAAGCTAGTGCTTCCAATTAAACCTGTTGGACTATAACCTGGTGTTGTGTGGTTTTTACCTTTGTACACCCCAGTCCAACACCAGCATCTCCAAATCATGACTTCTATTGGGATAATATGCTTCAGAACTTGCTGTGATAAAGAATTTGTGATTAGAAATGTTTGGCATTTTGTGGAGAGTTAAACGAATGCTGTTGCACAGCTTATATATGACTGATTACAAGCATTTAAGATGTAAACTTTTAACTATGGGAAAAGTCGTTCACTGCAATCCTGGCAAAAAATAATAGTAAGCTTAAAGCATGTCTCTCTGCCAGATGCTGCATATTAGTATAATTGGAGATTTGCCTTAGATTTTGGGAGTAAGCCAGTGTTTTGCAATTAAACAAAATCTGCTTTGTATTACTTTTGCCAACACATATGTTGTCACTCTGATTTTAGTATGCTGAGATGAAAGTTTTGTCCCACTAGTGATACACAAATCATGCAGAGTAATTGATGGATCAACTCTAATGAGAAGCTGGATTAATCTTCAAAGGATTAATTACATCTTATGGTTTTGTGAAAATAGTGAACTTTCTAACTCATTTGGGCTTGTGGGTAGACAGCTGGCTCATTAACATGCACCAAAGATGAGCAGCAAAAAAGATTTATAAAGCCACAAGAAACATGGGAAGAAAATGGATACTTTTGAATTATATTCTTTACTTTTAAAGATTACCTACAGTGTGGAAATAGGCCCTTCAGCCCAACCCCCTACACTATGGGCAATTTAGCATGGCCCATTCACCTAACCTGCACGTTTTTTTGTGAATGGTGGGAGAAGACCCATACAGACACAGGGAGAATGTGTAAACTCCACTCAGAGAGTCACTTGAGGCAGGCATTGAACCCGGGTCTCTAACACTGTAAGGCAGCAGTGCTAATCATTGTGCCACCATGTCTTTTCTTCTGTTCCCTTAATGGCCTTTTGAAATTGTACCTTCTGTCTCTATGCGTTCATAAAGTTTTTGCTGTTTCTCCAGTTGGAACTTGTGTCTACTCCTTTATGCTCGATCCCAGTCTAGATCTTTCTGGATGTACTTGCGTTTTTCACATTTACTGTGTGGTTTTTAAAGAAGTAACTAGATGATTAATACATTCCTTTCTGACAAGGAAACACAGCATTACCTGGTTTTGTTTTGTCCCGTTTAAAATCCGATTTTCCCAATCTTTCACTAGATTGATTTTCTTCTTTTTAACTTGTTCATGGGTGCTGTTGTTACTGACCATTAATTATCTGTCCTTAATTGTCCAGAGGCAGATAAGAGTCAGTCACACTGGAGTATGTGGAGGCAGATTTCATTCTCAAAGGACATTAATGAACCTGATGGGTTTGTAGGTCAGTTGACAGTGGTTGCAATGCCAGGCAGCATTCGTTTTCAGATTCTTGTGGAATTCAACATTTACCATGATGGGATTGATAGTCATACAATCACAGAGTCATACAGCAAGGAAACGGACACTTTGGTCAAACCAGTCCACACTGATCATGTTCCCAAACTATACTAGTCCCACCTGCCTGCACTTGGCCCATATCCCTCCAAACCTTTCCTCTTTATGAAGTTAGCTGAAAATGTGTTGCTGGAAAAGCGCAGCAGGTCAGGCAGCATCCGAGGAACAGGAGAATCGACGTTTCTGGCATAAGTCCTTCTTCAGGAATGAGGAAAGTGTGTCCAGCAGGCTAAGATAAAAGGTAGAGAGGAGGGACTTGGGGGAGGGGCGTTGGAGATGCGATAGGTGGAAGGAGGTCCTCTTTATGAAGTTATCCAAATGTGTTTTAAATGTTGTAACTCGACCTGCATCCAGCACTTTCTTTGGCAGTTTATTCCACACATGAACCATGTCCCCATAACATTAGTCGAGTATTTCAGATTTTTAGTCCAGTGACATTCCCATTGTACCACTGCCTCTACATCATAGCTTTGGTACTGGTGCAAGTTATTTCTAATTAAATGCTATACTTGAGACCAATGTGCTAAGCCTCACTCCAAGGGGACTGAAAACTCTGGAGAGCACATTAGAATGAAGACCCCAGTCAGAGAACACTTTGGTGGGCAAGGACATTCAGCTTCCGTTCTCCATGTAAGTGTCTTCCAAGGTGGCCTTCAAGACACACAACAAGGCAGATTCAGTGAGCTGAGACTGATAGCCAAGTTCCATACTAACAAAGATGGTTTCAACCATGATCTTGTGTTCATGTCACACTACTTGTGATCCCACCACACGTCTGTATCTGTAAAGTCTTCCTTATTGTTCTGTTCTGATACCATCACCTTGTAGACCTGGACTACACCTCCTCCCAACTGCTTCCTGTAAAAACATCATCCCTTATTCCCAATTCCTTAGCTTCCACTGCATCTGCTCCCAGGAGGACCAATTCCACCACAGACCACACTAGATAGCCTCCTTCTTCAAAGACCATAATTTCTCCTCTCACACTCCCTCCAGCACATCTCATCCATTTCATGCACTTCCACCCTCAAACCTCATCCCTCCAGCCATAACAAGGACAGAATTCGCCTGGTCCTCACCTTCCACTCCATCAGCTTCTATATACATTGCATCATCCTCCGCCATTTCCACCAGCTACAAATGGACTTCACCACCAGAGCTATGTTTCCCTCTCCTCTGCTGTCCACTTTCCATAAAGACCATTCCCTCCATGACTCTCTTATCAGGTCCATGCCCCCAGGAACCCATCCTCCCCTCCCACCACCTTCCCCTGCCACCACAAGAAATTGCAAAACCTGAATCCACAACTCCTCTCTCAACTCTGCCCAAGGCCCCAAAGGAGCCTTCCACATCCATCAGATCTTACCTACACATGTCATTTACTGTATCCATTGCTCCGGATGTGGTCTCCTTTACATTGGGGAGACAGGAGGCCTACTTGTAGAGCGCCTCTGAGAACATCTCCGAGACAACTGCACCGAACAACCCAACCGCCCTGTGGATGAACACTTCAACTCCCCCTCCCACTCCGCCAAGGACACGCAGGTCCTTGGACTCTTCCATTACCACTCCCTCACTACCCAATACCCTGGAGGAAGAACACCTCATCTCCTGCCTTGGGGCTCTCTAACCATACAGCATCAATGTGGAGTTCACCAGTTTCTTCATTTCCCCTTCTCCCAGCTTATCCCATTTCCAAACTTCCAATTTGGCACCACTCTCATGACCTGTCCTACCTGTCCATCTTCCTGCTCACCTACTCGCTCCACCCTTCTCTCTGACCTATCATGATTACCCCCACCTCCTTCTACTTATCACATTCTCACCTGCCCTCCCCCCAGCCCCACTCTTCTCCCATTAATCTCTCCATCTCTCAGCTGACAAGCCTCATTCCTGATGAAGGGCTCTTGCCTGAAATGTTGATTCTCCTGCTTCTTCGAGGCTGCCTGACCTGCTTTTCCAAAACCCCATTCTTGACTCTGATTTCCAGCATCTGCAGTCCTCACTTTCTCCTCATTGATTTCATTCACCATCTGACACTCTTGGTCACTTGTAGAGACTTATTATTCAACACTCTACTCACGTGATTTGTTTGATCTTTTGATCTCTCAGCCCTTGATCTCTACCCATAAATTCTGTGTCCGTGCACTTCCCTCTCACTACACCTGATGAAGGGGCTGTGCTCCGAAAGCTTGTGATTTCAAATAAACCTGTTGGACTATAACCTGTTGTCGTATGATTTCTGACCAACACCAGAACCTCCACATTTCAGGGAATGAAAGGAGCCACCTAACTTCAAGTTCACTCTCAGTTGCTCACATTGGAATGAATATCTGAATGATGTGTGAATCTCAGAAGGGACTGTGCCTCACCACTCCACTTTGACATTGCAAAACCTGAGTATAAGTTCAAAGGTGATGTCAGATGTGGCCTGCAAGTTGCTTTAGGGATCTACTGGATCTTCAGATATTTTCTCATTAACTTGACCTTCATTTACAGGGAGCACAAGTTGTCTTTATTCTATTTACTAAGCATTAACTAGGTAATTGTAACGACTGAACAGAAAAGAAGCAGATCAGATCCAACACCAACCTTACATCACTGCTGCTTGCATGTTTGTTTGAAAAGACAACTGCAACATTCTCGGTGCAATGATAGAAGATGTGATTAATGTCCTCTGAAAAATCCTGGAAATTCAAAAGCGCTGGTTGTGACTTTGACCGCTACTGGCAAAGTGTGATTACTTGGGCCAGAGAAAGCTGCAAAAACCAATGACAGCTCATGTGCTGAATTGCGGTGAAGTGTGGAGAAAGGGGAAAAGAGAGCACAAAGGACTAGGAGTGGAGAAGAGAGAGAGAGAGAGAGAGTGAGAGAGACATGAGGAAAAAAAAGGCAATAAACATATACAGGTATAAGGGCCAGATAGATGGTCAGTGTGTTTGAAGAAGGAGTAAAGATTGAGGAAAAGAGAAACTGGACAGGCAAAGCAAGAGGGGATTGATATAAAGGCAACAGGACGGTGGCTGGATCAGCAGCTTTACTCAGTTAGAAGAAAGGGAGGTATTGCTGGGTTGTCAAAATGACTTAAAGTTTGTCAGATGTTCAGAAAATGGGGAATTTGTCTTCCAACTGCCGTCATATCTCATCTTGGTGAAAGGTACATCTGGTGGATTACTATCATTATCTTCTTTCCTGATAAGGATCAACTGGGCCAGCTTGGTTCTGATTTCAGTCATTCCAACTATAGTTAAGGTTTCAGTCATCTTAGTAAATTGCTGGAGATTGAAATAACTTTTTTTTACAGTGTTCCCTATATGTGTAGCACTGTGAAATATCATGGAGCCTTCAGGCAAAAATTTACCCTTGCTGAGGTGGCGTGAGTAATGGCGAAGCATGATAACTTAATCGGCTAAGTGTCCAAAAATCAGATTCCTATTGTTGAGAAGAACTATTGCAAGTAAATCCTTCCTCCCTCCTGTGATGGTGAGATAAAGTTTACATAATTAGGTAGTGAGAGCCTATCTGCATCTTATTAATTACAAAACTCACCTTACTAGTTTCCTCTTTCCAATTAATTGCCCTAAATTGAGTAATGTACACTTCAAAGCCTTGATAGAACTGACCCAATTTTCCTTTGTATACCTTCATCTACCCACTTTTACATATCAATCTTTGCCTTTGGCACTTAGGGTCTTTTCCACTTGCCCATCCCGCCCCTCTGTCTTATAGCATTAAAAAACAAAATTTGCAACCTCTTTCAGTTCAGAAGAAGTCATTTTGGACACAAACTGTTAACTCAGTTTTTCTCACCTCATAGATGCTGGTGAATTCTTCCAGCATTTTTTGTGTTTGTTTCAGATTTACCAGCATCTGTAGTAATTTGCTTTTAAACAATGCTATTCATCTGCCTTTACTTCACAGTTAATCTGGGAATCAACATTCATGAGAGCATCCAGTTTTGAAAAACATTCATTGAGTAAGCGTTGGGAGTATTCTGTGATCACTAATCACTAGCTGCCAATCTCTAAGATTAACAAAATTCAATGAAGTATGATGCCCTCAATCACAACTATGTCTTTCCAGTTGGCCAAGGCACACAGTTCCAAGAACTGCCAGATAATGCATTACAGCTGCCATATCCTTACACACAACAGGAAGGCCGCTAAGGTAACTGCAGAATGCTGGGGGCTGCCCAGCAGAAGACAGTAAGGGGACAACTTTTCCAGATCCAACATGAAAGCAGCACCCCCCCTAACGTTTGTTGCATAGCATCAAGACGGAGGAAGAGCAGGATGAAATCTCCAAGAAGTGAGGGTGGGAGTGGAGGGTGCTGGGGTGTGGTTCTGACACAGAATCATATCTACAGACACATATCAGTGTTGGTCTCTGCAAGTGACTGAGACCCAGTGCAGAAGAAGATTAAAGATGTCACTAGCCATCATGTCACATCAGTTATTGGATGAGGATTTATGCTCACTAATGGTAGCAACCCCTCCATGGTAGCCCTCAAAGTTACAGCTGCTCTTACGATCTTTGCAAGTGAGTCATTTCAGGGAACAACTGGGGATATTAGATTAGATTACTTACAGTGTGGAAACAGGCCCTTCGGCCCAACAAGTCCACACCGACCCGCCGAAGCGCAACCCACCCATACCCCTACATATACCCCTTACCTAACACTACGTGCAATTTAGCATGGCCAATTCACCTGACCCGCACATCTTTGGACTGTGGGAGGAAACCGGAGCACCCGGAGGAAACCCACGCAGACACTGGGAGAACGTGCAAACTCCACACAGTCAGTCGCCTGAGGTGGGAATTGAACCCAGGTCCCTGGCGCTGTGAGGCAGCAGTGCTAACCACTGTGCCACCGTGCCGCCCTAAATCTGTGGCAGTTCATAGTTCTTCAGTCATGTGTGTCCAGGAAGCCATTGATCCAACATTCCCCAAACCCACTTATTCTTCTCATCCAGATTGACATGGGGAGTTGGGCAGTGATGGCATCAGGATTCTCATCAATCGCTGACTTACCATAGGTGTAGGGTGCAATTATTTTACCCATGGTGTTTTAAGAGCGCTGTATCAACAAACAGCAATGTTCATAAACAGAAAGGATTCCACTCCCTTAATGTTGAAGTCTTTATGGTCACAACAGCAGGTTTTGCAGGCCTGTGCGAGATATCCAGGGAGATGCCTGACTCATATCTACTGGAATGGGGTAAAAAATGAGGTCTGCAGATGCTGGAGATCACAGCTGAAAATGTGTTGCTGGTTAAAGCACAGCAGGTTAGGCAGCATCCAAGGAATAGGAAATTCAACGTTTCGGGCACAAGCCCTTCATCAGGAGGGTTTGTCACTTTGCCACTTTCCTGATGAAGGGCTTGTGCCCGAAACATCAAATTTCCTATTCCTTGGATGCTGCCTAACCTGCTGTGCTTTAACCAGCAACACATTTTCAGCTCACATCTACTGGAGCACTCATAGGTGCCAGCCTCTCCTCCAAGGATCTCAACATAAACAAGGATGGTTGTGAGTGAGATGGATTACCCCTCCAGATGTAACTGATGGCACCTCTAAGAAATCCTCAGTCTGCGTCAGAGCAAAGGTACAGTGCTGCTCCCGCTTTGACCAGGGTCAGTGTGGAACACAGCATTGGCCTCCTGACGATGAGGTTCTGATACCTGGACCAGTCAGGCAGTGCCATGCTGTTCAGGTCAGACAGTGCCCCCACATCATGGTGGTGTGTAAGGTTTAATTTAATTTGAACAGTTGTTTTCATCTGCTGTTCTTCATGTTGGCAACAAATCTTTATTTGTTTTCATCATTCATTACTCTATGTAATAAAATGTTCAGTTTTTCTTTCAAACATGGATCTAATATCCTTAACTTTTAGAAAAATAAAATGTATGCACAAACCTTACTTTGGACCAAAAAAGGAGATAGAGAGAAAACAGGGAGTTATAGACTGGTTAGCTTGCTAAATTCCATTATAAAAGGTTTAAAAGCAGACCACTTGGAAAACAGTGACAGGATTGGACAGAGCCAATGTGGAATTATGAAAGGAAAATCATGCTTAACAAATTTGTTGGAATTTTTTCAATATGTAACTAGTAAAATTGGGCAGGGAGAACCACAAGGTGTGGTTTATTTGCACGTCCATTTGATAAGGGGACAACTAAAGAGATTAGCATGTAAAATAAAAGTGCACGGGATTAGGGATACCGCACTAACACTGTTAGGGAATTGGCTAGTAGACAGAAAACAGGAGGAGGAATAAATAGGTCATTTCCTAAGTGATAGCCAGTGAACTATGGGGTACCACAGGGGTCAATGTTTGGACCCCAGTTGTTCACAATATTGATTAATGTTTTAGATGAGGGAGCTAAATGTAATATCTCTAGGTTTGAAGTTGATACAAAGCTGGGTGGAAGAGTGAGTTGTGTGGAGTAGGCAGTAATGTTTGAGTATGATTTGGACGAGTTGAGTGAATGGGCAAATGCATGGCAGATGAAGTGTAATCAGGGTAAATGTGAGGTTATCTACTTTGGTAGCAAAAATAGGAAGGCAGATGATGACATGAATGGTGATAAATGGGGAAAGGAGGAGATGTAATGAGACCTGGATAACCTTGTACATCAGTCACTGAAAATAAGCGTGGAGGTGCTGAAGAAGGCGAATGGTATTTTAGAGTCACAGCAAGAGGATTTGAGTACAGGAGTGAGGATATCTTACTGAAATTATACAGGGCCATGGTGAGACCACACCTGGAATATTGGGTGCAGTTTTGATTTATTTGCCTGAGGAAAGATGGTCTGGCTAAGGAGGTGGTATAACAAAGGTTGATTTTTCAGACTGATTCCTGGGTGGCAGCACTGACATGTAAAGGGAAACTGGATTGGTAAGGACTATATTCACTGGGGTTTAGAAAAATGAGGGGGGAGGAATCTCATAGAAATCTACATACGTCTAAATGGACCAGACAGAGTAAATATAGGAAGGATGTTCCCAATGACTGGGAAGTCCAGAAGCAGCAGTCACAGTTCAAAGATTTAGGACTGAGATGAGGTGAAATTTCTTCACCCAGAGACTGTTGAACTGATGGAATTCTCTAGCACAGAAGCAGTTGAATCACACCATTGAGTGTTTTCAAGAAGGAGATAGATACACTTCAGCTACAAAAACCAAATAACTATGGATGCTGGAAATCTGAAATAACAGCAGAAATAACTGGAGAAACTCAGCAGGTCTGGCAGCATCAGTGGAGAAAAAGCACATTCAATGTTTCAGGTCCAGTGACCTTACTTCAGAAGATAGATACGCTTCTTAGAGTTAAATGAATCAAATGGTATAAAGTGCAAGCAGGGAAAGGTACTGAGTTGGACCATCACCCATGATCATAGTGAAAGGCAAAACAGACTCAAAGGGCCAAATGGCCTACTCCCAGTACGATTTTCTATGTTTCCATGTTTCTATAATCAAAAATAACTGATCATTTTGACAATAACATTGTCAAAAATAATTTTAGATATATTTATCACAGAGCTTATGTCAAGAACAGCATACAGTATATGGATAAATCTTTTACTTCTGCATATCTCTTTTGCAATATGATCAATTTACATTCTGATAGGAGCTCCTTCTGCCTTTCTCACGTTAACATGTGGAGAACTGCAGGAGAGATTTAAAAAAATCCAAAAGCACATATTTCTCAGAAACACTAGCAATAGGATGTTAATTTAAAATGACATAGCTTAGTGCTTTAGTTAAAAATGTGATCACATTTTATTTCAAGTACTACTCAAGAAAAAGACACCGTTGTAGAAATTGCTGGGAACCATTTTGATCTTAACCACCTGGATAGTAATCTGTTGGAGCAAGCCGTCTGTCTATTGTAAAACGTGTCCAATTTTGATCTCAAAGCACCAATGCTTAATATGCTAATTCAAGTGTTCTTTCCACAGATGCTTCCTTGCTTTGAATATTTCCAGCATTTTCATTTCTTTCCTTTTGAAACATTTCCTCAGATTCTTGTTTGCTTTTTGTTTAATACAGTTAAACTATTCGATTTATTGCTAGTTATTTGCTACTGCACTAATTTAAATAAATGCAAGAAAAATTGAATTCAAAGTAAAGACTACATATTAATAAATATTGTTAAGATAAGCTGTAATTGTATTGCGCTCTTTTCAGATCAGCAAATGCAATTCTATTCATTTCCAAAAATGTACAATAGTCTGAATGGCTTCCTTCTGTGCTGTAAACCTTTCTATAATTCTATGTTTCCATAGTCAAGGGTTCTTTTTGTTTAAATCCACAATTTAGACGAGTCAAATCTTCATCAAACACACCTATCAATGCTTCCTTGGGCTTGTTGCTATCTGGGACTGGGTTGGGAGCACAGGGTCAGGACTATGCCCGCTAGACAAGCTTTATCCAGAAGGAAATGTCCCAGAGCTTTGGATTTTCATTTCTGGGGCTGCTGAAAATGGGAGCCATGGCAAGTGCACCCAGAAACAGAATGGAAGCTGATAGGTGTGGTGGTGGGCTGGGTGAAGCAATTGTTTTGGTGCTCCAGAAATTTGTTCAGGGATAAAAAAGAGCAAACAACAACAAAAAAAACCCCAATCCTTTAGCCCTTGTCTCTCACACCCTCTCAGCCCTACACACACCCCATGGCCCACCTCATGCCATTCATCGCCCCTGCCATCACTGGTCTGCATTCTCTCCTTGGTAACATAAGGGTTCCACCCATCCCATAGTCCCTCATGCCAACCTATGCTCTCCAGCAACCACTGTATGCTCCATACCAACCAATACCCACAGCTACCCCAATGGCCCTTTATATTTAAAGTGCCAACTTAATGCCAACCTATGCACTATATGAACAACCGTTTTCCTGAAGAAGGGCTCATGCCCGAAACGTTGATTCTCCTGCTCCATGGATGCTGCCTGACCTGCTGCGCTTTTCCAGCAACACATTTTCAACAACCGTTTTCCTTTCATCTGGGTCAACTCATCATGGGCATTCCTCAGAACCATGCTGAGGTGAGGTAAATTAAAGCTTTTTAGCAGCCTTTGAAGGATCAACTATTTTAAAGCGTCAACAAAAAATCTTTTCACAACATTGAACTTCCTTTAATTCTTTATAAAAAAGGGATATTGAACTCATAGATTTACTTTAAAAAAAAACTAGCCACTTGAAGCTGTCAATCAAGTTGTGATCTGTGAGGCACCACAAGGTAATAATGAAATGTTGTGAAATCAGTTGCATAGTGCTAACCTTCAGAGAAAGTGAGGACTGCAGATGCTGGAGATCAGAGTCAAGCGTGTGGTGCTGGAAAAGCACAGCAGGTCAGGCAGCAACCGAGGAGCAGGAGAATCGATGTTTCGATTCATCAGGAATGGGACGGATGTGGCTGTGGTGGCGGCAACTGTGGGCGTGGAGGTGATGTGCAGAGTAGGTATCGCGTCTGTGTCAGAGGTGGTGAATCTGGCAGTGGCGGTTGATCCTGTGGCAGTGGGGCAGGTGATCGTCTTCCTGGCAATTGCGGAGGTAGTTGTTTGGCAGGTGTTCACAGAGGTGGTGTGGTCAGCATTGGCTGTGGTCGGTGCGGCAGTGGGGTGGAATTGACGTCATTGCTTGCCGTGGCGGTCGTGGAAGAAGCGGCTGTGTGGCTAATGGCATCTGAGCAGTTCCAGAGGCCAGGGGAAGGCTCTGAAATGGTTAAGGAAATCCATGCAATGAGGTAAGTACGTGAAGGGTTGTTTAACTTACATTCTTTTATGTCCAATATGGTGGAGAAAAACCATTCGTTGAGCGTGTGAATTCTCCTGAGGATGTAGAACAGCAGAGGTCCGTTGCAGATCTGGGAGAGTGTGGCAGGACTGACTGCTGGGAGATTAGGTGGCAGCTCACGGCAGCGAGTGTGGAGTGGAGGATTGTTGCTGAAGGTTTTGGATTTGTATTACGTACTGGTTATTCTGTTCAGGTCCAAATTGTGATGATCTGAGTGTAGTCTGGAGTCCATGTGGGATGAGTCGGTTCTATAGGCAGGCACTGAGGAAGGAGATGTGGCTGTGGTAGCAAGTCTGCTTCAGGACGTGGCTGAAAAGCTTCAGGACAGAGGAGATGACCTGGGGCTGCAGTGAGAGATAGACTCACTGATGTCCTTCTAGAAAGGGGAGAAGAACATCTTCAAGGTATGTTCCTTGATTCCTGCTGAAGGGCTTATGCCCGAAACGTCGAATCTCTTGTTCCTCGGATGCTGCCTAACCTGCTGTGCTTTTCCAGCATCACACTCATGAAACTCTTAGGTTTATGTCAGCAGAGTGATTTAACAAGCAATGAATTATTTTTAACACTGTTGCCTATTTTTGTTTTCAAATATTTATAGGGCAGGAGTTTTAATTCCCTTGACAGCTTGGTGGTACTGTTTGTCAGTTCTTTTGCCAGTTCTTTTTGATATTTATGATCAATTCCATAAAATTTTATCTCCTCCATATTTTGTCATTGCCCCAGCAGCTAGCTTTCTTGAACTTCATATATAATAATAGGTTAAGATTTTCATCTCTTATTTTGCACCCTCCTTGAACTATTACTGTCTGCACCCTATTATAGCCAGGATATGGCAGAATTAACACATTTTAATTTATGTTGGTCCAGAATAATACATGATTCAAGCAAGTTGCAGAGAGGATAACTTTTTAAAAATTTCTCTTATTATAAAACAATTTAAGGGAAGAATAAATTAAAAATACCACACTGAAAAAAGGATCAAGCAGTCAACTCATTAAGCTCTAATACTGCTGGGACTGTCGAGTTAAGACCTGATTATAACATGTCTTCTCAACCTCTCAATGAAACGATACTGAAGCCAATGTTATTAGATGAACAAAGCACATTGTTTCTGTTCAATGATCCATGAAAGGAACCCTTGAAACTCTGTGAATTGTCTTTTGTTTATCATTACAGAAAAAAAATCAGAAATTATTGTTAAACACAAAGTTGTAATGTTTTTGCGAATGGGAAGGATGTTTTAGTTTGCCAGGTTTCAGGCTATTGACTCATATTTACTTACATTTTTTGGGGTTTAAAGGAATTAATAAAATTCCAGAAGTCAATTTTTGCTTATGAAAGGGGCAAGTGACCTATCATGTCAACTAACTGTATTTTTAAAAAATGGTAAATTCAGTAAAATTACAAAACAAATAGTTGACTTACAGCATTTATGAATGACCAAAACCTGAATTTTCAGGACAAGTTATTTATGGTGATTGGACTAAAATGTATATATTATTTGGCAATCTTTGCATTGTGGCCTGATAACTGGATTTCTTAATATCGATTCATAAGACCGAACTATTGGAGACTAAGAGGCAACCAAGTTAAATGTTCCTCATTTGACAAACCCTTCATCTCCTGGATCAATCTTGTAAACCTCCTCTGGATCCCCTCCAATACCAGCATATGCTTCCTTAGAAATGAAGTCCAAAAGTACTCACAATATCCCAAATGCCGTCTCACCAGAACCTTATATAGCCTCAGCAAACATCTCTGCTGTTACATTCTAACCCTGTTGAAATGAATGCTAACATTGTACTTGTGTTGTTGGTTTTAAAAGCCCCTGTCTATATTGATAATAATGCAAATTAATTTTTTTTCAAACAATCTAATGTTTCAAAGTGACTTTGTAAATATAAAGTAAAGCTTAACTCTGAAAATTAAGGAGAGGTCACATAACATTTGGAAGAAAATCATCTAAATAGGGTGAAGGAAAAACAGATCTTGAAGTACAAATACATAAATCAGTAAAAATATTGAGGCAGAAGAATAAAGCCATTACAAAACACAAACTAAGCACTAGGGGTCATTTCTTGAAAGACAGAATGACAATGTGGAGATGTTATGCTGAAATTATATTAACCTTGATTAGACCACATTTAACATTTTGTGTACAACTCTGATCACCAGATTATAAAAGGAATATAGAGGCACTGACCGGCAAGAAAATAGCATTTGCAAAGATGATGTTAGACATGTTTAGGTATTCAGAATGTAGGAGCAAATCTATTGAAGAATCACCTAAATGCAAAATTTTAGCTTGCTTTCTTTCCATGGATGCTGCCTGACCTGCTGTGATCTGCACTTTTGTTTTCAGTTCAGGTATTTAGAATGCAATTCTCTTCTTTCTTCAAAGAAAAATAGTTGATCTAATAGAATCTTTCAAATTATAACAGAATTAATAGTCCAGAAACAGATAATATTTCTACCTGCAGGAAAGAGCAAAATTAGAGATAATCAAGTTAAGATATCAGAAGATATCAAATGGGGAATTCAGGAGAAAGTTATTCTAAATGGACTTTCTAGCACAGAGAGTAGCTTAGGTGAATATTTAACCTAAGTATATTTAGCAGAGGCTGGATCAACATTTGAAAGAGAAGTGAAGAGAGGATGGTTCTGGTAGAGTTGGATGGGGAAAGGCACGCAGAGAGCTGAATGGAGCATCAATGCCAGTGTGAATTGTTTCATAGAATCACAAAATTGTGACAGTCTAAAAGGAGGTTATTCAGTTCATTCTGTCTGCAGAAACTTTCTGAATAAGCATTATGATTCAGAGCCATTCTCTCGTTTTTGCCTATAACCCTGAACATTATTTCCATTTAAATAATAATCTGATAATCAGCTAAATGCTTCAACTGAACTTCACTGTAACACATTTGTAGGTATTGCAGACCCTAGCTACTTGCTGTATGAAAAGGTTTTCTTTCACATTTGTTTCTTTTGCACATTGACCTCATATAGGAGCTGGGACATCACTTAGACCACTACAGGTCATTGATGAGGCCACTTTTAGCATGCTGCATTTCAATTCTGGTCTTTCTGCTGTAGGAAGGATGTTATTAAGTTGGAAATGGTGCAAAAAGATTTACAAGGATGTTACCAAGACTGCAATGCTTGTGTTACATGATTAGGCTGGACAGTCTGGGATTGAGGGGTAACTTTATAAAAGTTTATAAAATCCTGAATAGCATGGATAGGGTGAATTGCCAGGGTCTTTTCCCCAGGGTTAGAAGTTTGCAAAAAAAACCAGACAGCATATGTTTAAGGTGAGAGGAGAAAGATTAAAAAAAACCTAAGGGGCAACTTTTTCACAGAGAGGATGGTATGTATGCAGAATGAACCACCACAGGAAGTGAAAGAAGCAAGTACAATTGAACTAATTAGACAGATACATGGATAGGAAAGGTTTAGAGAGATATGGGCCCACGGCGGGCAGACAGGAAGTAGTTCAGTTTAGGAAACCTGATTGACTTGGATGAGTTGGGCCGAAGGGTTTGTTTTCGTGTTCGATGATTCTATGATTTCATAACTCACTGTTCCCCAGAGTTTACAATGCTTCCAAAACCTAGGTTATTAACATATAAAAACAAGGATTCTATAAGAGCATTATATAAAGGAGCAAAGTTAGACCATTCAGCCCATCGAGTCTGCTCTACCATTTTGATCATACCTAATATGTCTCTCAATCCCATTCCCCTGCCTTTTCTCCTATAACCTTTGATTCCCTTAATAATCAAGAATCTATCTATTCCCGTCTTTAAATGCACTCAATGGCTTGGCCTCTATAGCTTTCTGAGGAAATGAGTTCCACAGAATCGCCACTATCTGGCTGAAGAAATTCTTCTTCATCTCAATTCTAAAGGGTTGTGTCTTTACTCTGATGCTGTGACCTTGGAGCCTAGTCCCTCATAATAGTGGAGACATTTCCTCCATGTCCATTCTATCTAGGCTTCTTGGTAATCCATAAGCTTCAATGAGATCCCGCCTTTTCCTTCTAAACTCCATCAAGAACAGACTTAGAGTATTCAAACACTCCTCATATGACAAGTCCTTCAACCTCATTCTTGTGAACCTCCTCTGGATGCCCAAAGTCAGCACATCTTCCTTAGCTAGGGGACCCAAAATTGCTCACAATACTCCAAGTGCAATCTGACCAAGCCTTTTACAACCTCGGTGGTACATCCTTGATCTTATAATCTAGTCCACTTGACACGAATGCTAGCATTGTATTTACCTTCCTAACTATCAACCAAACCTGCATGTTTACCTAAATAGAATAATGAGCTAGGAAATCTAAATCCCTCAGTGCTCAGATTCCTGAAGCATTCCCCCACTTAGAGAATAGTCAATGCCTCTATAATTCCTATGAAAGTGCATAACCTCACACTTTCTCACATTGTATTCTATCTACCACTTCCTTGCCCACACTCCTAGCCTATTCAAGTCCTTCTGCAGACTCCCTGCTTTCTCAAGACTACCTATCCCTTCACCTATCTTTATAAAGTTAGTAACAATGCTGTCAGTACCTTCAGCCAGATTGTTAATGTATAGTTATGGTCCCAGCTCTGACCCCTGTGGAACTCCACTAGTCACTGGTTGCCACTCTGAAAAAAGATTACCCTCACACTCTACCTTCTGCAAGTCAGCGAATCCTCCATCAATGTCAGTACCTTGCACCTAACAACATGGACTCTTACCTTATTTAGCAGTGTCCTCTTTGCCACCTTGTCAAAGGCCTTCTGAAATCCGAATCAATCACGCCTACTGGTTCTCCTTTGTCTAACTTGCTCATTATTTCCACAATCCCAAACTGACACTGGGAAATTCAACTACAAACTTCGAGCCTGAAAAATATCCATTAATCATTGTTTCCCAAGGCTCAGCCAAATATATATTCATGTTGCTACTATCCCGTTCATTCCATGAGTGGGAATGTTTCTCACAAATCTATTGCTTAACATTGTGTTTGTATTAGTTTTTAAACATTTTTATTTTATTCATATGGCCTTATGGAAGTCCATGTAGATTACATCAATAGCATTGCAATTATCAAATCTCTCCTCAATAAACTCAAGCAAGTTCGTTAAAATGAGGGGCTGAATTCTCCCATTTGTTTGGCAAAATGTATTTTTTGGTGAGATTCATAGCAATCATTCCACTATGGCCCATATTTACTTTTCTGACACAATTTCAGTTCTTATTAATCTCATTAATTATGCAGTCGGCCTCCTTGGTTCATGGAATTGTGCAGCAGGAGAGGTGGAAGTGTTTGCTGCAGCTGGAGACTCTGTGATGCTTATAATCACTGCCTTCATATTTAAGTGCCAGCTGTACAGTTTTTCAGATGCTACAAACCAGGAACCGCCCCTTTGACCGTTCCTGCACCATCATCCTGAAAAGAATAGAGTCATAGAGATCTACTGCACAGAAAAGGCCCTTTGGCCTGTTGTGTCAAAAGCAAGGACCTAAGTATTCTAATTTCATTCTCTTGCACTTGGCCCATAGCCTTGTATGTCTTGGAATCACAGGCACACATCTAAATACTTCTTAAATGTTATGAGGGTTTCTGCCTGGTCCACCTTTAAAGGTAGTGTGTACTAGATTCCCACTGCCCTCTGAACCCTTTAAAATCTCCTGCCCCATACCTTAAATTTATGCCCATGGTCTTTTATCCGTCTACCAAATGGGAAATTTCCTTTTTGTCTCCCCTATCTATGTCCCTCACAATTTTATACATCTCAATCATGTCGCCTGTCAGTCACCTCTGTTACAAGGAAAACAACTCCAGTCTTCATATATAAGCTCTCTAGTAAAGGCAACATCCAGGTAAGTCTCCTCTGCACCCTCTCCAGTGCAATCACATCCCTCCTATAGATTTCAGAACTACACACAATACTCTAACTATAACCTAACCACCATTTTATACAGTTCCAGCTTAACTGCCTTGATCCTAAACTCTATGCCTCTGTAACTAAAAGTAGTATCCCATTTCACATTTCAGTCACTTTATTTACCTGTTCCACTACTTTAAGGGATGGCCTAGCAAAGGAATTTAGTTCCTCACTCCACTGAAGGGACATTTAAGTGTTGATGGTTATGGTGGTGGAAAGGATAGAGTAGTTTTACTGAGACTAGCAAGGGAAGCCATACCACTAGACTCAACCAAAATGGCGACCTTGGTCAGTGCAGTAGCCTGGATGAAATGCAACATGCAGAGCACAGGAAGATGGTGAATGGTCTTTTTGATTCTGCAAGGATAAGTGCCACCAATTTCTCTCTGCTATCCCAGACTCATTGGAACATTATTCACTCAAACACTACCACTACACACAATTTTCACTGAGACTCGCGGTTGATGTCTTTCACTATTGCATGCATTATGTTCACTCAGTGGCTGTCACACACCTCATTCTCCCAAATTACTAACCCTTCCTGTCCACTGTACATCCTACTCCTCAGTGGGGATTGCTCACCACCTTTCCTGCCATTGTGTCAGCACCAATGGTTCCCATGCTCACTCCCATCAGACTAAAACCTCTTCTGTGTCAATGCACAAAAAGAATCTCACACTTAGGACAAGAGGGGGAAGATCATTGGGCAGAAAATGATATAAGCCTTCTCATGCTGTTTGAGAAGAGTATTTGAATGCAGTTGGTGAATTGTGTGACTGCCATGTAATAATGTGAAGACTTCTATGAGCAATTATCCCAGTGAGCTTTATTGTGCTAAGCAGTGCTGCTCTCCCATTGCCCTGAGCAGTAACGCAGTCCCGAACTGCACAAACTTTTATCCCTCTTAAACAAATTCCCTCTTTTCTCACATACAAGCATTTGTTCTACCCAATGATCCTCCATTCCAATGAGTCCAGCACTGGAGATCCTCAACTTCACCTCTATCTCTGAGGAGAAAGCCACTCTACTCTCAGAAGATACATGAAGTAAGGTGTACGCCTGTATCCTTCACCAGTTTAGAGATTTTCACTTCTGTGTATTCTCTTTCTACATTAGACACGAGAGCACAATCTGGTGAGGACATCACTGAGACATCTCTACAGACACAAGGCCTCTACACCTACCTACCTATCTGTGATGACAACGTGTGCAGAAGTCTAAGCCATGCAGTCAATAAACACTCAGAGGCATTGGGGTCAAATCAAAAGGGCAAAATACACATTAGGCTGTATTCATCCCAGCTGCTGATGTCTGCACTGCACTTTGACTTAGTCGTAGGCCAAAGAAGAAGAAAAAATACCAAGGGCATTTAGGTTCTACGAATAATACATGACTGTAAAATACCGTACCCTTTTGCACCATTAAAATGTCTGTTCTAGTGTCTTTGTTGCTGTTGCATAAGGTGAAACCTCCCTGTGAGGAACCTTAACATCTCATGCTGTCTATATTTAAGGATTTGATTATTTGTGAGAGATGTGCAATGCTTGGCCATGACAACTTCTTTTATCCATGGGATGTATGAATGGCTGCTCATCTCTCACAAACAACTGACTCCTTAACTGTGGATAGCATGAAATATTAAAATTCCTTGAACTGTGATATTGATGAGTGCAGCTATGTTGTTGTGCTTTAGTATGGACAACACTAGGTTTTATGACAAGGTCAATGCTGCGGCCCAGACAATAGGCTTTGCCATCACTGCTGGTTTCTCTCAGACAGGACACTATTGACTATACTCACATTACGTTGTGAATGCCATATCATTATGCAGCAGATTTCACAAACAGGAAAGACATTTATTCCATCAATGTACAAGTCTTCTGTAATCATTGGTATCATATCTTAGAAACGTGCATCAAATACCATGGAAGTTGCCATGATGCCTTAGCCCTGATATTCTCATGTTCTTGCTTCATTCCAAACACTGAATGCTTAACAAGGATGCTTACTGGAAGACTGCAGTTATCATGACTGTCGATTCTATTAAACAGCAGCCTGACTGAGAACAAACATCGATACAATGTAGCCCATTCTTCCAGTAGGTCTATTGTTGAGAAGACAACGGGGCATTTCAAAGGGAGGTTCCAAAGTTTGCATTTGTTGGGGGAGGGCCTTGCAGTATATCCCAGACAGAGCATGCTGTGCAGCCCTTGCATGCTGTGGTCTGCAAAACGGCAATGTGATGGACATTGAAGAATCAGGAGAGTGGCAACAATTTACCAAGAAGGAAAATGCGGACATTGAGCAGGAGCAACATCATTTTCAGTGCAACGTTGAGCATAACAATCTAGACAGGGCTTAATTGACGCCCAGTTGTAATAGTTGAGAACTGGATGCAGTGATCACTTAATGACTGTAACTTTGTTTATGCTTAAAAGACAAGCAGTCCCTATCTGTTCTCAGTTGTAAATGCAGCTGTTTTTTGTCTGTTGTTCAATAAAAATGAACATTGTGTGAAGTACTTTAAGGCTTTCCAACAACTGATGCTCCCATATTGAAAAATGAGAAAAAGTTATACTTTGCTGTGCATTGGGTAAAGTGTAATATTCCTTCAGACAAATTTCTAAGATGGTCTTTTAGCTTGTGTAACTTAATTCTTATAGCTGCAGTTATAACAACAATCAATGAGACATGTGATTAAAAAAAACAACACATTTATGAATGTATTGCAAGTTATCGTCGGCCATCCCAGCTATGTGCCCTCAGAGCTTTTACTTTTTGGCCTCCACCCACAAGAGGCAATTTTAAAGCCAGTGCTTGTCCTGGTGCTGGACTAGACTTTAAATATGGCTTCAGTGGCAGGAGTCCTGGGAGATCACAGCAGTGCCAACTATTTCTGCCATTGGTGAATGCACAATAGCATGAGTGGGGTGCCAAAGAGGTATGATGAATACATAACATGCAAGCTGCAGAGAATTCAAAGTCTCATGCCCTGAAATTGACACAGAACTGAGTTTTTGTAAAGATGAAGAAAGTGAGGACTGCAGTTGAAGAGTGTGGTGCTGGAAACGCACAGCTGGTCAGGCAGCACCCAAGGAGCAGGAGAGTCGATGTTTTGAGTATAAGCTCTTCATCAGGAATGAGGAGGTGGCCCAAGAAGGCTGAGAGATAAATGGGAGAGGGGTGTGATGGGGGGGGGGGGTGGGTAGCTGGGAGTGAGCAATGCCGAGTTGAAAGGTTAGATCTGGGATAAGGTGGGGGAGGGGAAATGGGGAAACTGGCGAAATCCACATTGATCCTGAATGGTTGGAGGGTCCCAAGGGGGAAGATGAGGCATTCTTCTTCCAGGCGTTCGGTAGCAAGAGTTTGGCAGTGAAGGAGGCACATGATTTGCATGTCCTTGGCAGAGTGGGAAGGGGAGTTAAAATGTTCGGCCACAGGGCAGTGAGGTTGCTTAGTGTGTGTGTCTCAGAGATGTTCTCTAAAACATTCCGCAAGTTGGCATCCTGTCTCCCCAAAGTAGAAAAGACCACAACAAGAGCAACAGACACAGTAGATGACATGGGTGGAAGTATAGGTAAATCTATGTTGGATATTGTAAGATCCTTTGGGGCTTTGGACGAAGGTGAGGCGGGGAGGTGTGGGCGCAGATTTTGCACTTCCTGCAGTGGCAGGGAAAGGTGCTGGTAGTGGAGGGTGCCTGGATTTAACAAGGGAGTTGTGGAGGGGATGGTTCTCTGGAATGCATATAGGGGTGGGAAAGGAAATATATCCCTGGTGGTGTGTCTGTTAGTAGATGGCGGAGGATGATGCAATGTATCTGGAGGTTGGTGGGTTGGGAGGTGAGGACCGGGGGTGGGGGGTTGGTGGGGAGGATTCTGTCCTTGTTGCAATTAAAGGGGTAGGATTCAAGGACAGAGGTGCAGGAAGTGTGGGAGATACACTGCAGGGCATTGTTGACCATGTGGTAGGGAAAGAAGGTGGCCATCTGGGATGTTCTATCGTGGAATTGGTCCTCCTGGGAGCAGATGCAGCAGAGGCAGAGAAATTGGAAATAAGGGATGACGTTTTTGCAGGAGGCAGGGTAGGAGGAGATGTAGTCCAGGTAGCTGTGGGAGTTGGTGGGTTTCTAGTAGATGTCTGTGTTAAGTCGATTGCCAGATATGGAGATGGAGAGGCCCAGGAAGGAGAGGGAGATAGCCAAGTTGGTTCAGGTAAACTTGAGAATGGGGTGGAAGCTGTTCGTGAAGTTGTTGAACTATTCAACCTGCTTGTGGGAGCAAGAGGTGGCACCAATATAGTCATCGATGTAGTGGAGGAAAAGGTGGGGAATGGTGCCGATGTAGCTGTGTAAGATGGACTGTTCCACATACCCAACAAAAAGGCAGGCATAGCTGGTGCCCATGTGGGTGCCCATGGCTACACCTTTGCTCTGGAGGAAGTGGGAGGATTCAAAGGAGAAATTGTTGAGCGTGAGGACTAGTTCAGCCAATCAAATGAGTATGTCAGTGGAAGGGTACTGGTTGGGTTTGTGGGGGGAGAGGAAATGGAGGGTTTGGAGGCCTTCGTCATGCCAAATGGATGTGTACAGGAACTGGATGTCCATGGTGAAGATGAGGCCTTGGGGGCCAGGTAAACAAAAGTCAAGGAGGAGGTGGAGGGAATGGGTGGTGTCCCAAACATATGTGGGAGTTCCTGGATCAAGGGGAACAAGAACGGTATCAAGGTATGCAGAGGTAGGTTCGGTGGGGCAGGAGCAAACGGAGATGATGGGTGGACCGGGGCAGTCAGGTCTGTGAATTTTGGGTGGTAAAGATGGTCTCGTGAAACTATCCTCAATTGTTGCAAAAATCCACTTGGTTCACTAATGTTCTTTCAGGAAGGAAACTTGATATTTCACCTGATCTAGCCTCAGTGTAACTCCAGACTGATCGTAATGTGGTTTCCTTCTGAAATGGATGAGCATGTCACTCAAGTAAGAAAAATTAGGCATGGGCAATAAATGGGGCTGGCCTTGTTAGTGACATTTACATTTCATGAAAGACTGAAAAAGAAACAGATAGGCAGAAATTCATGCAATGTATGTTCTGATAGATTGTTTTCCACAAACAGAATTTATACGATGTGACAATACTGTAAACCTGCCATAATTGACTGCTATCAACACGGATATAATATGGCCTCTGACATTTCAATATAATATGTTGAAATTGATTATGTCAATGAGATCCTGATACTTGGAAAAGGTATATTGAGTTATTTAAACTTCAGCTGAATAGAAATCAAACATATTTTGAATTACATTGATTGTTTGCAGTATTATACTGAATGCTTTATGAATTTATAATTAAAAGTGTTACATCAATCTTGTACACAGAATTTTGGTATCGTTTTAGCATTTATACCAGATTAATCCAGAACCTAACAGCAAATTTAGTCTAATATTAAAGTCCACCTTGGAAGCAAAATAAAACTCGGATCATCCGCATCACAGAACCAAAATTTATTATGCAGTGCTGAGAATTATTGTCACCAGATGCAGCAGCTTTGTAAACTCACTACCTATTTTGCATTCCATTTCAGACTTTTGCGTTGTTTTCCAGCTAACACTGTTTCTTGTCTGGAACAGATGGGAATGTTCTGAAGAAGATGTATTTATGACTAAGTTTTGGCACCATTAGTATTAGTATGTCAATATACACCCAAACTCAGTGATTCCTTTTGCATGTTCACCTTCCATCAACTCCCAACCCTTTTGACCCAATAGCACCACCATTTCCCATCAAATCCTCAAATACTATTATCAACACTCCATTGTACAAAAATATATAAAATCAAATTTGTATCTGTTCATCCTAAATCTTAAAAAGTTTTAATTGCAGCATCAAACATAAGATGCCTTGTAATAAATATTCACTGTAATTCTTAAATTGTGGATGGATGATGTTTAGAAACACTTCAGGCACAACAATTCCAATTTATAATTTATTACAAATAGCCACAAATAGATCAGTAATTTACAGGTAGATTTATCTAATTTCAGTAATAAACAAAATATGAAATATCAATGATAAATTTTAAGTTGAAATTACTATTTTAACCATTATTGATGAGAAGGAGGAAACTGTTCATCAAGGTATTTGAGGAAATAACTGTTGAAAAACTAAAATCAAATATTAGTGAAATGATTTGATAGACAATTAGCTATCTGTACTGGTGAATTTTCACAATTTTGACAAATCATTCATCAGGAGACTTTATTTCATTTTTCAGATTTTAATTGTAAAAACGTTAACTTTAAAGTAAGGCATTATCCCACAAATAATATCTTATGTAATTGCAATTATAACATTAATTAGAAGTGAAATTAGCAACTCAGTGCAATCTAACAGTCATGGATGTTATTTTGGTCGATTATTAACAATGGCATCATGCAACTTCAGCCTATTCCTGTGCATATGTACATTTTGGATTGACAGAATCTAATCTGGTTCATTATCAAGTGTAAAATTCAATCGTCTTCTTAATATGCTGTCATCTTAATGTATAATGTGGTATGTTTTGGCACCTGTAACATTTAGTTAGCTGTTATTTATAAATATATTGTGGTTTGTTCAGGGTCAGTAGCTGAATGGGCTTTTCCCATTCCACTTTTTCTTGCATTCCTGCAATGAGATTAGATGAGGTTACGTTTGAAAGTGCAATTTTGTTTCTCAACTCATATTCCTTATTTTGATCAGCAAAAGTACATTGTTTGAAATTAGGTAAAATATTACCTTTCATTAAAAAATGGAAATTACTAAAAACCCCTGTACCTTGTGAACCATTTACTTTCGAAAGAAGAAGTATGATTCAACACATTTTTGGAAATAATATTTATCTAAATCGGTACAAAAGAAATCACATGCAAAATTATTATGTACCTCTCTATTTTAAATCTTGATGAGTTTACAATGTTCTCTTCTAGTTGTTATGGACCTTATTGGACAGTTTTTGTTTAGCATGAAATGTTTCTTCTATATTCACTTCTATTCCTTTGTGAAGGTTTCCTCTGTGACACTTTAGAGAATTACATGTACAGCTGCAAGGAAAGACTTAGTGGTATATAAAGGGATCATATAATTTAAAATGTTTTGTATTAGTCATTATTTAGGCTCTCATACTGAATTCTGAAGTTCCTGTTTTAATATGTTTGCACCTTTTGACATTATAGCTACTGTCAGACACTGACATTTATCTAATTTCTCCTATATATTTTAAATATGAAAGTGTGAGTTTGTTTTATTCTGCCAAATAACAAATATATTAAACCCTAAAAATATTGAATTATACTTAAAATTATTTGTGACAGTAATCATCCAGACTAAGATGTAAGACAAAGCAGCATTGCAATTCTAACTGAGACTCATCTCTGAATCCGGAATTTGGACTTCATTAGAAGTTGTATTCTATTTTCTATTCACTTTTGTAGTTCTAAATATTATTGCTAATATAAGTCACTGGGAACAATTAGATGGCAGTAAGTCGGAAAGTTCTAAGATTTGCATAACACAGGAAAGACTTCATTTCTGCATAAGCCTCTGCCCGAAACCTTTGATACTGTCCTGTGCTTTGGAAGCAACAGAGTTGATAGCAGTTTGTGTTTGTTTTGATGCTTCTTCAGTAGCTATGGACATATACAAAAACAAAAATAAGTGAGTAGCATTGAAAACCCTATAGTCAAGACCATGTCCTCCTATATCAACTGACTTTGTTAAGGCTTCTATGAGAGCTAAATGAACCCACAAGCTATGCGCTTAATTGTCTCACCATAACTGTCCTTCACAGTGTAATGGCTCCTGGTTTATGCAGGAATGGCCAGGGTAACCACAGCTGATAATGATCATCTGATTGTTGATAGAGGTACGTGTGAGAGCTCTTGTGGGGTCTGTGTCTCTACCTTTGAACCAGGAGGTCCAAGTTCAAGGCCCACCTGCTCCAGAATGTGCAATAGCATCTCTGAAGGGGTTCATTCATAATATAGAGATGGAAGTTGTAGAAATTAGAATGAGGGCCTGATGACAGTGAGATCCCTGATTGGGGATGTTAAACTTGAGCCAATCAGGGATCTCTGGCTGCCAAATATACAAAGGAGATTCAGAGAGAATCCTCACTCTAAGGACTGGCTCTGGGCTAGCTAGTGAGAGCCCATGTACTGTGCACCATGCTGAATGGTGACGGAATACTGGCTTCTGTGCAGTTATTTCAGAAATGCATGTGAAAGGGCTGTTGAGGCACAATGTAGTGTCCTTACCTCTGAGCCAGGAAGCTAGATTCAAATTCCAGATTTGTGCAATAACATTTCTGAAAATGTTGATTAGAAATTTTCTGCAAGTGCATGTGAGATCTGATGAGGGTGCAATCAGACCTTATTCTGCAGAACACCAACCTATCATATTCCTTAGTCGAGGCTCTGAAGATGATAGACCAATGCATGTGGTATTAACTTATTCATGTTATTTCCTTCTCTTAATAACTACATATTTGTCAGAAACAACTAATAGTCCAAAAGGTAGTAATACCAAAGGAATAAGCAAACGTTCAGACAAAATTTAATGGCATCGCCCACCAAACATGATGACATATTGGCGAAGACAAAATAAAAAGTATGGTCAGAAAACATGTTAAAAGGGGGAAAAATTGGGATTTTGTATTTATTACATAGTTTTGATGCTGGTTGAACGATCATACTTATAGAACACCTATTATTAATTTAAAAATCAACATCATTTAAGAATATTGCCAACAAGAGTTCAGGTCTACATCATTTAATAAATTAAACAATGAATTTAATTAAACAATTAATATTCCCAGAATTTCATTAACAAGGTCTAGATTGATGTAAGAAATGTATCTCTCCCCATTGACCCTACATTAAAATTATGACATGACAGTTCTATATTCATAGGACTAAAATTGGTTGACATCTCTGATAAAGAAATGTTGTTAGGATTCTTTAAGGCTTTTGATTGACAGACCAAACAGGAAGTTAAATCTTCAATCATTACTAGTAAAACATTCATTACAAAATTAAGCTGTCCAATTAAACTAAATCATTTAAGGTAAGACCAAAGCAAAATACTGTGAATATTGAAACAAAAGCAAGAAGAAATACTTGAAATGCTCAGTTAAGTCAGGCAGCATCTGTGAAGAAAGAAACAAAGGTAACATTTCAGGGCAAATCTCATTGAGCTGAAGCATTACTTCTTTCCTTACAAATGCTGCCTGATTTACTGAGTATTGCCAGTACTTTCTGTTATAACTCTATAATAAGCTAGCTGTAAATTAAAAGGGATGCATTAAAATATTTGTGAGCTATGTTGCAAATACAGAACTATGTTTCAAAACTTGTAAAAAAACTGATGTATTTATGGTATTTACAGGACTTTATGGTATTAAATTACTATTTCTGATAAATTTTCTGACTTTTTTGTATCTCATGGAAAAGCTGAATATTTCAAAGAAAATTTTACCCTGCATTTCTACTTTTCAATGTTTGTGAAAGATTGAGTTGTCAAACAGTAGAGCGCTCAGTTCTCTGAGATACCTGTTTTAGTAGTTTCCTTGGATGATTCAGCCACTTGTTGAACGGCCTCTTGAGCTGCCTGCACTAAAAGGTGAGGAAAAAGTTTAACTTTAAAAAGAAGTAACATGATTATACTCTCTGAGATTCCACATGAATTCCCTCCATTTTGTTTGTCTAGTTACTAACCTGTTGTGTCTGCCATTCCCTTTGCAGCTGTCTGTGTTGTGCTCTTCAGCTCTTCAAATGATTTTTTCATTGATGTCATATTATTCTGTTCTCTCCTGCTGTATTGCTTCAATGAACTAGCAGCTACTACACATGAGAATTTGTTTTGGTGCAAGGGGTTTAATAGTTTTGCACTGAATGCCCCAAGGCAGAAATCTGACATGGCTATACAAGCCATGATTAGTGATGCAGTTTTCTTTGAAAAGAGTGAGATTAATGGAATGTTCGGTAAGGGCAGTTTAAGCGTGTGTTTGTTTATCACCATTTGCAAACGAATGCACTTTTAAATGGGGCTGCTGATTCAGCAGTTTACAGTAGTGTTTGAGCTCATGATGTGAAGCAAATTGCCAATGAAGTGGCATAATCTGAACCTTAAATGGCACAGTCTGAAAATGACAGCTGCTGCAATTGCTGGATCTAGTTGAGCTGTTCACACTCACTAAGTGAGTACTGTGAAGTTTGAGCTTGTAGTGAACTGTACCAAGTGGTAAGCCTATTTGAAAAAGCAGCAGAGGTTAATGGTTTGGTCCTTTTACAAAGGATTGTGTATGCTTTCCTTTTCTCAGAGTTGGTCTTTGATATCGTACTGTTGTATTGAAGAAGATATTAATGTGAACTTTTATTTGAGAGTACACTTACTCATGGGTGGACTTGTAACCTAGCAGCAAAATTGTTCAATTTCCAATGCTATTTTTCATGCATTCACGTTTTATTACTGGCTGTTGTTCAGGTTTTGCAGTCAGAATATCTAATGGGTTGTTATCCATTTCTGACTGGATTGCAAGCTGATGGTCCCACCATGGAGAAAGGGGCAGCTTTGCCACCTCCTACTGAGCCTGTCAAGTTCAGCCAGGATGTGAGTCCAGAACTATTGTTTGACCCTGAACTCAGCTTCATATTTAGTCAGTTATTAAAAGCAATGCCCTCTAACTCTGTAATATTGTTTAATCTACTTTGTTAACAAAACCTAATGCTGTGCTTTCAACAGCTCAAGGTTCATATGAATTAACACTTTCCTTGCAGCTTCTCTGTTTCATTCCCCCACAAGCTTTTGTTTATGTAAAATGCTGCAGCCCACATCCACACATGCACCAGACCCTGTACTTACATTATCATAGTCTCCCTAAATATCATTCTTTCCAAGTATACCAGAAAATTGACTGCAATGTTTTTGATCTGGCTTTCAGATTTCTCCATTCTGTAGCTCATTTTACCTCCATGTGTTTATTTGACTTATCTCACTACATTCTATTATATTTCTCCTTGTTGTTTTGTGTTCATTCATGGAATGTAACCACAGCTGGCAAGGCTAAAACATATTACTCATTTCTAATTGTCTTCGAGAACAACCTTCATGAACTACTGTAGCCTATATGGTGTCGGTCTAACTATCATGCGGTTAGAGGGCAAGCTCTCATTCCAACCAAGGATAATGAAAAGATATATGAGGAAAAGATGAGATATTTTAAAGCCAGAATGGTACGTGACTTGGAGTGGTACTTGTCATTACACATTTCCAATTATCTGCTGCCCTTATCCATCTAAGTGGTAGAGGTCATTGGTTTGGAAGGTACTGTCAATAAAACCTTGCCAGGGGACTGATTTATTAATATTCTGATTTGCTCAAATGTTGAGAAGGAGTATTAAAAATGATCTGGAAAATTCAGTTCTGACCTGCTTTAAGAGAGCAGAATCTTTCGTTCTCTCTGCTAATGTGCATAGAGATAGGAAGGACTTTGAACTTGACAGAATGGTGGTGTGCCCAAACCTCACCACCTGCCCACTTCTATGACTGGGAAGGCCAACAGTTGACCTTTCTGTTCCATTGTTAATTGTGATCTTTAGTAAAGGTAACAACATCATTGTCCCACTTACCCCTGTGGGTCACTACATCTCAGGCAAAGGCAGATGTTGAGAAGGAGAGTCCTTCATGATAACTTCAGCCACAGCAGTGATTGAACCCACAATGTTAGCATTACTGTACTTCACAAACCAGCTGTTCAGTACACTCAACTAATCAATTCCTAAGTCAATGAATGACCACTTAAGGGCCTTAACTCAGTAACACTGGGACTAGACAAATTGCAGGCAGGCCTGATGCCAAGCAGCAAGCACAACAACTCAAGTTGTATGAACAGCTAGTCTTTTCTGGAGGTGCTCTTGAACAAGGTGCTCAGCAACTGGTTGAGGGACTTGACATTAGGGTAGCAGGGCCCTTTGAAAGCCACCATCCTACCCTTGATGCTGAAAAGCTATGCACCATGATCCCCACTATATCACATTACTTACCCGTGCTCTGTGTCACTCTTCAGCCAGCAAGAGAGACTTTCAATTCCTCAACATGAATCTACCCATCACTGCAGTACTTATTGTGAAGATCTAGTTAAATTGCTGGTCAATGTTGACTCCCAGAATATTGATGGCTGAGGTTTCAGCCATGGTAATACTGTTGAATGTCACAAGGATTATTTCCTTTTGGAACTAATCATTGCCTGGTATTGGTGCGGCGTGAATTTTAGTTATGCCACTTATCAATCCAAGCCTTAATGTCAACTATATTTCTTTGCATGACTGTAATGAGTATCTGAGGAGTTGTGATTGGTATTGAACACTGTCTACCCATCACTGAATATTTGCACTTATGACCTTATAATGAATGGAAGAACATTCAGGAAGCAGATGATGATGGTTGGATTTCGGGCACTATCCTGAAGAATCCTGCAGTGATGTTCTGGGGATGTGATGTTGGCATCAGAACCACATCCATCATCTGTTTTGTTATGTGTAAGTCACAGAGTGGGGAACTTATCCCTTGTTTCCCATAATTTCACTTGGGTCCTTGATACCACATTAGTTCAACTGTTGTATTGTTGTAAAAGAAGCCACTCTCTTCTAGACTTCGGATTTTAGATTTATTTCTTGTTTAGATGCAAGACTGTGATCAGATCTGAAGCAAAGTGGTTCTAGCAAAACCAAAACTGAACATGAGTAAGTGGTTTATTGGTGTGTAAGTGTTGCTTGAGTATATTTTTAATAAGAGTTTCTTGGATTTGACTCAGTAACACTGGGATTAGACAAATTGCAGCCAAAAAAGAGAAAATGATGGAAAATCTCAGTAAGCCTGGCAGCATCTGTAAGGAGAGTAAAGAGCTGACGTTTTGAGTCTAACTGACCCTTTGTCAAAGCTAAAAAATGGGAGAAATAGGGAGGTATTTATATAAGGCTGAGACAAGGTGAGTCATGGCTCCAGAAGCAAAGGTAGCAATAAAGAGGTGATAATGACAGTGCATAGAGAGATTATAGGGAGATAAGGAGCTGTGAATGACCAACGCTGAAGCCAGTGCTATGTGACAAAATATCTGAGGGATGGGTGAAGCAGAGGCAAAATGGAAAACAGGGGAGAAGGGTAGCAAAGGGGGAAGAGGAGAGGGAAAAGGTGATGAGAGAGTGGGGAGCGAGAGAAAGAGAGAGACAATCGAGAAATAAGAGGTACAGAACAGTGAAAAATATATATCAAGAAAAGATAAATAAAATAAAATTACGGAGCAGAATGAAAACAGAGAGGTCGAGATGGGATAATCATCTGAAGTTGTTGAATTCAATGTTGAGAACGGCAAGCTGTAACATGCCTAGTCGGAAGATGAGTTGCTGCTCCTCCAGTTTGCATTGAGCTTCACTGGAACATTGCAGCAGGCCAAGGACAGACATGTGGGCATGGGAGCAGGATTGTGTGTTGAAGTGGCAAGCCACAGGAAGGTCTGGGACCTGATTGCATACAGACCAAAGGTGCTCAGCAAAGCAATCAGCCAGTTGGCGTTTTGTCTCTCCGATATAGAGGAGACCACATTGGAAGCTCCCCACTCTCTTATCACCTTTTTCCTCTCCTCTTCCCCCTTTTCTCCCCTTCTCCCCTGTTTTCTATTTTGCCTCTGCTTCACTCATCCCCCAGATATTTTGTCACATACAAGGCTTCAGCCTTGGTCATTCACAGCTCCTCATCTCCCTATAATCTCTCTATGCACTGTCATTATCACCTCTTTATTGCTACATTTGCTTCTGGAGCCATGACTCACCTTCTCTCAGCCTCGTATAAATACCTCCCTATTTCTCCTCTTTTTTTTAGCTTTGACAAAGGGTCAGCTAGAGTCTAAACATGAGCTCTTTTCTCTCCTTACAGATGCTGCCAGACTTATGAGATTTTCCAGCATTTTCTCTTTTTTAGTTTCAGATTCCAGCATGCGCAGTAATTTGCTTTTAGACAAATTGCAGGCAGGCCTGATGCCATGCAGTGTGCACAACAACTCAAGTTGTATGAACAGTTAGTCATTTCTGGAGGTGAGCTCTTGAACAAGGTATTCAGCAACTGATTAGATTGATGAATGTGGGTCAACCAATGGAATGGTAACTTGTCCAAACTGAAGTTGTCCCTTCTCTGAATTGCACAGACTAGGCAATATTACACTGGATAAAAGCAAATTACTGCGGATGCTGGAATCTGAAACCAAAAGAGTAAATGCTAGAAAATCTCAGCAGGTCTGGCAGCATCTGTAAGGAGAGAAAAGAGCTGACGTTTTGAGTCTAACTGATTCTTTGTCAAAGCTTTGACAAAAGGATAGTTAGACTTGAAACATCAGCTCTTTTCTCTCCTTACCTTTTATTCCTGATGAAGGGCTTTTGCCCGAAACTTCAATTTCACTGCTCGTTGGATGCTGCCTGAACTGCTGTGCTCTTCCAGCACCATTGATCCAGAATTTGGTTTCCAGCATCTGCAGTCATTGTTTTTACCTAGATGCTACCAGACCTGCTGAGATTTTCCAGCATTCACTCTTTTGGTTAGACAATATTACACATTGTCAGGTAGATGCCAATGTTGTAGCTGTACTAGAACAGCTTCACTAGGACACTGTTTGTTCTGAAAGACAATTCTTCAAAACTACAACTTAGTTATTATAGGACCTGACAGTCTTTACACTATCTCAGAGTAGGGACAACTGAATTAACTGAAAAATGGTACCTATGAGAGTGAAGGTTTCAGGAGGAACACAAGATGGAGCAACATATTACTTTAGGCTGAAGATATTAGTAAGTTATTTGGCTTGTCCTTTGCACTTGTGAAAGAATGCACTGTCATCAAGAGTATAGGATGTTCATAGCAATGTTAGTTGTTTAATTGTCCTCCAATGTTCACAACTGTCTTGGGAAGATATATAGATTTTTAATCTGATCTGTGAGACTTCTGTCTATGCCAAGCTGATTCTACTGTTTAGCATGCACTTGTGAAAGTACAAAACAAAAATAACCACTGTTGATCCACTGCCTCAACTACGTTAGTAGAATAAGGGACATGCTGGATCAGGTTTGAGTTGTAAAGAAAGGCTAGGTAGGCTGGGACTTTTTTCACTGGAGCATAGGAGATTGAGAGGTACCTTATAGAAGTTTATAAAATCATGACAGGTACAGATAGGATTAATGATCAAGACTAAGGGGTACATTTTTAAGGTGAGAGGAGAGAGATTTAAAAAAAAGACACGAGGGGCAAATTCTTTACACAGAGGGTGGTCCACGTGTGCAATTAACTTCCTGAGGAAGTGGTAGATGTGGGTTCAATTACAATGTTTAAAAAACATTTCGATAAGTACATGAATAAGAAAGGTTTGGAGGGATACAGGCCAGGAGCAGGCAAGTGGGACTAGTTTAAATTGGGATTATGGACTGTTTGGAATGAAGGGTCAGTGTCAATGCTGTAGACTCTGTGATTCTATGACTCTATGTGATTACAGAATGTGGAGGAGTGCTACTGATGGTCCCAAGCACCTCATGGATTCCTCGTTTAGACCTGCTAGATTTGTTTTGAATCTTCCAGTTTACATATCATGCAAGTTGATGGAAAATATATTTTGCATGAAGATGGATCTTGGTTTCCGCAAGAAATGTCTGATGGTCACTTATGTCAATACTTGACTGTTGTCTCACCATTGCAACTGCTCCTTAAGTTACTCCATTTTATAACCTTTGAAATGTCTTGGCCAGTTACCTCTTCTTGCCACCTCCCCCGATACTTTGAAAATTCTTCAACCTTTTGGTTTAACTTCGTTTTCCCCAAACTAGCCTTCTTCATGTTGCCATTTCTCTTGATGCTCTGCTCCATTGTTTTATGTCCTTTCATGGCATTTTCCTTTAAACCTTTGTGGCATCTTGTTGTATATCAATGGTGCAATACAAATGCAATTTATTTTTGATTTCTGTGAAATAAGAGATATTAAACCAGAGCTCAATCAAATATTTTGGTGTTGGTTACTGTAACTACGGGCTGAATTTTCCTAAACCCTAAATGATGTAGACGATTGTGAGTGAGTTGGGAAAATATAGCGAGTTCAGAAATATTAGATTCTCAATGTTGAGAAAAACAAGTCTGTTTCTGCAGCTATATTTTTAATGGAAAGATGAGAACCGCATTAGTGAGCACCAAGAGGCCTATTTGCATGTGTTTGCATTAATTAGTCGTTGTCTCAATTTATTGAAATGCAGTTTACTATTTTCACATGTATCAGAGAGAAACTACACAGCGACAATTTCCAACATGAATGTCAGAGCGGGTACCTGGCAATTCCAGCTCACTTTTTGTTCCTCCTGGCTTCTATGATGAACAGTCACTGACATCTCGGATTGTGCTTCATGTATAGTGCACTACCCCTCCACAGCGGTTAGCATGAGCCACCTACCAACCGCACCATGTACTGGTAACACATCTCTGACCATTTACAATACAGGTCTCCACTTCAGTGCTGCACTTTGAAGCACACCATTGGGCCATTTGGTGAGCAGGGACCCATCTCATAGATTAGACCAGAGTGTAACTTAGGTATCCTCAGTAGCTCTCTGCACTAAATCACCTTGCACCTATTTGGATGGTCACAGCATCGCTGTCTTGCCTTTTTGAGATTTGCTGCCTTATTCAGAACATAAAAGATTACAGAATATCCATCTTGCCTTGCCTTTTAGTGCTGGCAAAAAGCCAGGCTGTTTGTCATGATGCTGGCAGTGATCCATCGAGGGGGTGATATGTTGCTTTATGACATAGAGCTATGTCAATATTACACCTACCTTAGCTATGTGCCAGCTGCATTGTATATGCAAGTGGCCATGTGTCAAAGTATATGGATGGTAATCCTCAGTTAGATAAAGGGAGCCAGACTGGGGGTAGTGGCACTGTCAGTCAGTACTATCATTCTTTAACAGTCAAGGATCTGCATAGTGTCTGGCAGCTTGGGACATCCATGACATCGGAGTGTCCATATCTGTATGGTCTGAGGAATGGGTCACAGTCAGTCTACACTGCAAATCCAGTTCAACTCATCTGGGGACGTCAATTGGGGGAGATACAGAGATCACTCAGGGATACAGTTTCACATCAGCTGTCTGTCTAAATCAGTTGGAGGAGTGTGATGTGCGAAGTGTAGGGGGTCTGTCCACTGAAAATCAAGGGAGTTATCAGAGGTCAGTGATGATGTGGGGATGCAAGAAGGACTGAAGAAGCCCTTCCTGAAGAAGGGCTCATGCCTGAAACGTCGATTCTCCTGCTCTTTGGATGCTGCCTGACCAGCTGTGCTTTTCTAGCAACACATTTTCAGCTCTGATCTCTGGGATGCAAGGGAAGTCAATTGTGAAGATTAGAGGCAAGTGCAATTTAGGAAGAATAATAATTGTAGAGGGAGCAACTCAATGTGTACGGGTGGGACATACCAGAGCATGGCAAGGCAAGGAATACTGCTAGACGGTGGGGAGTGGGGGCCTATGGAGGTGATTGTCATCAATGGGAAACACCTCTCTGGCTCTGATGGGGTGCCAGTGCATGACTAAATGGTTTGCCTGGGGTTCAGGTGGGGTTCAGGAGGAGCTAAGCAAACATGTTGAGTGGGAACATTGGGCTGATCAAAGCCAACAGGATTGAGAAGAGAAAGAAAAAGAAATGTAGGGAGGGTTGGGGGGTGGGGGTTGACCTAAACTGTAAACCTGAGACATGGTCTGTGAACCATGATCTGTATTGCTTTTTCTCCTCATTCAAATTACAGATGTGCAATGGAAATTAAAAATGACTGCCACAGTGGGTGAAGTAAGTGTTCAATTCTTTGGGGGAGGGTGGTCCCATTTTGAGGCCTTTCAAAGGGCAATAGCATTAAACATATGTCTGTAAAATACAGGAAAAGAATATCTGTTATCACATAATGCTGTCTGTGGACCTCATACTGGACTACTGTGTCGACCATAAATCCTGGCCCTCAGCACTTCAACACTGTAAATTAATCCCATTAAAGACTATGAGGCACAAGCAATGTCATTTTTCCCAGGCCTGCACAAGGTACAGGAACTAGACATCAAGATTCCATGCAGGTCATAGCTGGTGTACCAGTAGTGCCCATCCCTGTGGTCACATATCTGCAGAATCTCTGCTCCAGACATCTGCATGAGATACTAAGGCTATGGGATGGGCAATGAGGACCAATAGGAGTTGTAACATTGTATGGTGTAAGAACTTGAGGGCATTCTTCTGATGGAACAGCACCTTCAGCATCCTATTGATCAGTAGCATCAGCTAAAACAACATAGGAAGGATGTATTTGTGAACCCCGTTCAGTAGAACTGAATTGCGTAAAATCATCATTCACTGACTGTAAATACAGTGCAGAGGACGTGCATGTTTAGTAGCCTGTTTGTAGTGGGATGAGTGAAAGCGAGTGAGGGAAATGCTGCATGTAATGATGAGAGTGATGGGCTGTGAGTCTGGGTCTGCTATAGTAGCGATTGGAGTGGATGTGAAGTAGCAGAGAGAAGTTCATGGCACTAATTGGATGTGGAAGGTCATTAACCTTCTTGCACATTTTTGGGCATTCCTCCAAACCATAGACACTACACACACACACTCCTGGTCAGGCATCTCTGGGACAATTCCTTATAGCCAGGAACTGTCTAGGTTGGCTTTTGACTGACAGAGCTTGACCTGGTGCTGAGCTGCATTTTAGATGTAGCACTGGCTCCAGGAATCCTGCGAGATCCCAGAAATGGTCAGCACTGTTGCCATGACTAAATGCATGAATGATGTGAAAGTGCCAGTGTTGGACTGTAGTGGACAAAGTTAAAAATCACATAACACCAGGTTATAGTCCAATAGGTTTATGTGGAAGTATTAGCTTTCAGAGCACTGCTCTTTCATAAGGCAACTAGACGAATGAGCAGTGATCTGAAACCAAATACTCTCAAATAAACTTGTTGAATTATAGCCTGGTTTTGTGTGATTTTTAACTAAATGCATGAAAGCACAGGAAAGGCACCACAGAGGTGTGGTACATATGAGGCAATGTGAAAAACCCTCCATGAAACTCCCCAAAACTCACAGTTGATTTTGTGTAAAATTCAGCCCTACGCATTTAGCTTCTACAAGAGGGATAGAGTGGTAGATAACTTCTGAGGCAGGAATAGAACTTTACCTCTGGGGGTATGCATTTTTTTTGGATCAATCCAAAATATTGAGCAACTTGTATTGGAAAGAAACACAGGTTGAAGGTCGAATAACTCTTGTGATATTATGATTTTATGGAGGTTTAATGGACCGATGACAGGACTCTGAATTATACAGTGTACTGTTGTGGTTCTGTTCGCCGAGCTGGAAGTTCTTGTTGCAAACGTTTCGTCGCCTAGCCAGGGGACGAAACGTTTGCAACAAGAACTTCCAGCTCGGCGAACAGAATCACAACAACGAGCACCCGAGCTACAAATCTTCGCACAAACCTTGAATACAGTGTACCCTCTTGTCATGCAGCAATCCTCAAGAAATTTACCTCACTGAATGACGTTTGGCCTGTCGATAACACAAAATAAATTTTTCCTTTTGTTTCTTGTTGCTCGGGTATATCTGTTTAATACTATTCACGTTGACATGCATGAGGCTGGTATTACAGGGTAACTCCTGTATCGACGGGTTCTGTTACTGCGGTTTCAGTTACCACAACCAGAACGTATTACAGTGAACATTCCAGAACCAGGAACCAAGGGGTTGCTGGGAAGGTAAATTTCTCATTTAAATGAATGGGTTTGTTCCTATCTGCAGTTTTGGGCATCCGCAATAGGTCTTGGAATGTATCCCCCACAGGTACGGGGGGACTATTGTATATCATCACAGTCAGTCTTTCATGATTGAGAAAATTGTTGCAAAACCGAAGCTATCACTCAATTCATCTACTATTTTAGAAATCCAATCAGTAACTTTTTGAAGTTAAATAAATTAACCTTTATTATTCATTAAGGAACTAGTTTGTGTCACATTTTTGACTTATTGGCACTTTCAACAAAAATATAAATGTAACTAATTGGTACTAGCCTGCAGTCTTAACTGCTAATAGCAGAAACATGCTGTCCAATTCAATTGCACTCAGGGTGCTAATTTTAAAGTATGATTATATTTGCAATATCAGTGAGTGACATAAATTTACACTAGAACTGTGACTGATGTCGTGCTGCACTGCCAGAACCCTACATAACACATCATCACTTCTCCACATCCTCATATATTCATCATTTAACTATTTTTATAGCAATAAACCATTTTTACAACCTAATAATAACCCTGTAATTATCAGCCAGTTATAAAATGACAGATTTTAAAGCATTTTACTTTTATTACACAGTTCCTTTTCCAACTACTGGTGATTAATTCACTAATCGTTTTAATTCCACTTGGCATAGAGATCATTCCTAGAATTTTCTATTAAATCTGTTTCCATCCTGAAATTAGTAGTTAATAAAAAGCTTTAACATTGTTTACTTTGCTAATTTTTAACTCATAATATGTTTTGACCTTATATTTCACAGCACTAATTTTTTTTTCAAACTTCTGAAGAACATTGGAATGAGTAAGAAGCTGTAACAGAGTTTTAAACGCCTTGAGAACAGAAAGAGATTTTCGTTAACTAAATACAAATGTATCAGTAATGGAATTTATTCATGTTATTTCATTGGTACACTGGGTTTGTGTTTATTGTGCCATTGTGTACAAGCACTCCAATCTCATTCCCCAACAATGTGAAAGGCTGATCTCAATTACACTCACTTTTTGAGCATTGCAAATTCTGAGAATTAGCTTAAAATTATTTTTAAAATGTATATTGTTATATATAGTTATATCAGTTGGGAAGGTAACAACTGCCCAAAAAGTGTTGGTACGTAACCATTTGGAGACAAGCTAGAACATTTCCCTGGTTAATCATGGTTGGCTTATCACCATCTGAGAATCCTTCTTGCTCATTGGGATATATCTTTGTTGTGACTTTATATTCTTAAACACCTGCTATTGTTCCTGAACCATCCATTCTGCTGAATCCTTTCCCAGTCCACTCAGTAACTCTGACCTAATTTCTTTGTTTATTACCCTTATTTAAGTTTAGTACACTTGTTTCCAATACATGTTTCTTTCTCTCAGGATGATAACTAAATGTTATATTATGGTCACTGTTTCCTAGATCTTTTACTCTAATGGCATTTATTAAATCTGCCTCATTTGAGAGATACCAGATCCAAGATAGTCTAATTCCTGGTTGGATCCACAACACATTGTTCTAGGAATCTGTCCTGAATACACACAATGAATTCATCCTCAAGGCAACTTTTGTCAATCTGACTTTCCAAATCTGCATGAAGAATAAAGTCATTCATGATTAATGTACTGACATTTTACATACCCTCAGTATCTTCTGATTTATTCTCTGCCTTACTGTATAATTACTGCTACAGGGCCTGTAGACTACTGCTCCCAATGTTTCCTTCTCTTGTTTTTCTTACCTCCAGCCATTCTAAATCTTCTGATCCCAGTACTTTTCTTGTTATGGGACTTCTATCAACCCATGCTAACAAGCTACCCCACCCTTTCCTTCCTCCCTGTCCCTTTAAAAACCCTTGAATATTTCGTTCCCAACTTTGATTCATTGTAACCATGTCTTTTACTGTAATGGCTATGAGATCATAACCATTAATCTGTATGTGTGCTGTTAATTTGTTCCATATTGTCTTAAATATGAGACCTCTAACTTTTAAACTATCTCTCCCAGCCCTAGTCTCTCTCATAAGAGGATGCAGCATCCATTCTGTCAAATCCCCTCAGATTCTTATGCTTCAGTAAGATACTCTCTGGTTCTTTGAAACTTCAATGAATATAGGCCTAAAATGCCTAACCTTTTCTCAAAAGATAACCTCCTCCATTTCAGATTTCAATCAAGTGACGTTTGATATCAAATCATTAATTGATAACGTACTAGTGCATGAATCACAAATAGTAATAATAGCTAATGATGTAATGCTGATCACTGCATAACAGGAAATAATTTTCTTCTACAACTGTTGGTTACAAAGCTTAATAAAATATTAGAATTCCAAACCAACTGTGTGATAGCTTCCACGTTGTGTAAGCAAAACCAAGGCATTCTTTACACAAGCCTGGCCTGTCAAACATAAAGGTAAGTGAGTAGGAACAGTTCACAGTTGATATTCAACATGTTAAGCATTTGAGGTAGAGGCAGAAAATAAAATGGATGGTCAATAATCAGTCCTGATGACCGATTTCACTGAAACCTCCTTGCTTCAAACAAATAGAATTTTAGTAGAGTCACATATTTTTGTCACAGATTTCTGCCAGTCTCCCACTGAAATTATAGTGGAGGCTATTATATTTACATAAAACATGATTTTCATCAGTCAATAGTAAGTTTAGTGAATTTCACAGCTTGGTTTATGTTAAAAATGTAATTAAAAGTCTGGGGTGAACCGTAGGCTATTCCATCATTAGGATTGTTCCCTCAGCACATTGATTCTCCTGTTGTGGCATTTAATTCTGACAGCTGTACACCCCACTCCTTCAAATCTTATTAGTGATAGATGAGTAATTAGTTTTACTAATTGGATACAGAATTTGCACTAGGAAATTACCATTAGCTTAAGATTTGATTTGTGGCGTCAATTAATTCCCACTATTCATAAGCAGCAAATGTTATGTCATTCATCCAATTCAGATGTGTAAGTGATTTGATATGTGATTTACAAACAGCTTCCTTGATTCCTTGTAAATGTCTAGAAATTAATACATTGTGGTTCTATCACTTTATTTACAGGTAATCATTCTCAGCACAGACACATCCCTGTTCAATTTGCTTGGCTTGTGGCTCACTTGGACATCTTTTATGCCACAATTCAGACAACTAAACATTTTACACAGTACCCATTTGATGATTACAACAACAACATTGAAATTATACAATGTATAAAAAGTCAGTCAATATGAAACATCTAGTCACATACAAGCAATGTACAGCTACACAGCTATTTAATTTGAAGTTCAAACCTGAAGTTTGCAATAATGTTGGTCCTTTTTCAAAACACAAGATCACACATAGAAACAGTTTGAAAACAATGCCATCTCTACAAATTCAAGGTCTCATTTCAGTGGGAGTGATTCAGCATAATGAGGCATGGCAGATAAAATTGTATAACACCAGTATGGCCAACAAAAGGTTCTTTTATACTGTATAACAAAATAACAAAAGTTAAGGAATCATCGGATCAATAGAAGACAGTTACGTTAATCAGTTTATATGAATCTCCTTTATTATCTTGTTGGTCACATTGTGCTCATGCCTCTGGTTCATATTCTTGATACTCCTCCTAGGATGTAAAGAAACAGAAATTATCTTTGTTTCCAAAATTTCATGAATGGTTGATATGCATTTTCTTTCCATACAAATGTAAAATACAATTCATCACTTTCAGTGCTTTTCTTTTTAGCGCATAACTTCAAGTGTAGGTCTGTACTGATTTGGTTCATTACGATTTCACAATTGCTGAATTTAATTGTTTGAATTTGTTCAGCAGCTGATTGTCCTTAGTCGATATTCCAGGCCAGTGAGACACAAACACAGATATCCGTTGTGTAATTAATGACTCCATACAAAAACAATAGGCGGGGGGGGGGGGGGGGGTGGGGATTCACTTTAAAATCAAATGTCACCTAAAATGTACAACAATTTTAAAGAAGCAGCATAAACCAAGTGTCAAACTGCAATTGATTTTTATTGAAGTTGGATATATTTTAAAATAATTTCCAGGAATATGTATTTCTCAAAATAATTAATTTAGTTTTGCGATTTTCTTGAAAATGGTAGTGAGTGGCACAACAAGTTTGTGAAACATCTCATTGTGTAGATCTAGTCAAGGGTGTTGGTACGAAAGTCTCTATTGATTCAAGGTCCTTACTAACTAGCTGTGCTATGCCAAAACCATTTGAAGTCAGCACTATGTACTAAGGCTAAGACTCTTCATAATTCTACAACAATGATCACACCAGCAGGTTACAGATATAGCTGGTCCAAGTAAATGTAGGAAGGACCATGAAACATAACGTATTCTCTGGTGATTCTGCAGTTGAGAAACATTGTAAAGAAATGATGGAGGGTCCTTAACTTCACATTAGCTCATACTTTACCTATATGTTGATACAAAATATTCCATTAATTGCCATCATTCGGTTTAAAAGGAGAAAATGTTAATTTAAAATTTAATTGTAATGAATAAAAGAAAAAAATATATAAATGAAAGGTTTCAACATTATGTCTTTTGTTTTTATTAGCATTATAATGTCTTCTAAGTCTGATTATTTTCATTATAATGTCTTCTAAGTCTGATTATTTTATGGCATGTGTTTAATGTTTAAGAGTGAAATACAAGTGCCTGCCTTCAAAAAACTGACATATTTTGAAGTGATAAAATTAATTTAAATATGCACCTTTTAAAGGGATGTTTAAGTTACTGCTATTATTGATCATTTAGTAGAGGAGAAGGTTTGCTTTTTAAGAAAAAAATCTGAAAGCAGCTGACAATGGCACAGGGAAATTTTTTAACCAATGTCATTCCTTTCAATGTAGGCCATTCACAATCTTTTGAGTAAGGTGCAGTGATGCCACAGGCAGAGGTAATCTTGGGACACTCTGAAGGGACCATGCCAACTGTTGGAGTGGGGCCTTCGACCTGAACGAGTGGGTGATCATCTATCGTGCTGGTGGTCAAAGTGACAGCTGCGTTAAACTTTTATACAACTGGCTGATTCCAAGAATCCACGTCAGACTTGTGAGGGATCTCAACCCTCAACCCACAAACGTACTAAGTCAATTACTGAAATAATTTGTGCTAGATCACACCATTTCATCTCTTTATTTAAATGGAGAAAATTGCAGAAAGGTGCAACCCAAAGGGACTTGGGAGGTATTTGTGGATGAAATACAGAAAGGCTAATGAATTGTTGGCCCTTATTTCAAGGGAGTTGGAGTATAAAAGTAGGAATGTCTGACTGCAAATGTATAAGATGTTGGTGAGACCACAACTGGAGTACAATGGCAAGTCTTGATCCACTTATTTAAGGAAAGAAATCATTTAATTGCAGGCAGAGAGGGTTCACTAGGATGAACCTGGGATGGAAGGATAGTCTAATGAACAAAGATTGAACAAATTGGGACTTTACTCATTGGAGTTTAGAAGAATCTCATTGAAACAATTAGGATTCTTAAGGGACATGACATGACAAATGCTGAGAGCATGTTTCCTCTCAGGGGATAGTCGAGGACCAGAGGGTATAGTCTCAGAACTAAGGGGCGCCAATTTAAGACTAAAATGAGGAAGAACTTCTTCTTGCACAGGGCTGTGAATCTTTGTAACTCTTATCACACAGTGTTGTGGGGACAGAGACTTTGTGTACATTTAAGGCTGAGATAGATTCTTGATCAGTAGAAGAATCAAGGATTATGGGGAAAGGACAGGAAAGTGGATGTGAGGACAATCAGATCACCATGATTCTATTGAATGGTAGAGCAGGCTTGAGGGACCGAATGACTTACTTTTGTACCTATATCTTATGGTTTTGTGCATTATGATCTTATGGTCTAATGGTGACATTGTCAGTGCTGAAGCCTGGCCAGTAAGCTTTGCCAATATACTGGCATCCCCAGGTACATGGGCTGTAGATTTTACACATGACTCATTGAAAATGTCATATCGTGACACAGTTGACTTCACAAACAGAAAATAATTCAATTCCATCAATTTACAATTCACCTACGTTGACTGGTACCACAATTAGGAGTCTGTGCCAAGTACCTTGGGAGCTGCCATGATGCTTGTATCCTTGAGAACAGAGCTGAAAATGTGTTGCTGGAAAAGCGCAGCAGGTCAGGCAGCATCCAAGGAACAGGAGATTCGACATTTCGGGAAAAGCCCTTCTTCAGGAATCCTGAATGATTCCTGAAGAAGGGCTTATGCCCGAAACGTCGAATCTCCTGTTCCTTGGATGCTGCCTGACCTGCTGCGCTTTTCCAGCAACACATTTTCAGCTCTGATCTCCAGCATCTGCAGACCTCACTTTCTCCATCCTTGAGAACACTCACGTTCCTGCTTTGTTTCAAGGGCTGGATGCTTTTTAAAGCTGACTATGCAGAAACACAGCCTACCCTCGGCAACCTTGATTAATGACTCTGTTACACAAACCTATAACTTTGGCCAAGTTTTATTTGTGCCCATTCCTTGACCAAAGCCATTGTGAAACCAAAAATAGGCCTGTTGAAGGTGAGGTTCTGATAGGTGTGTTGGTCTAGAGGGGCCTTGCATGCTGTGACCTGTGGGGCTGGAGCACACAAAGAAGTGATGTGATTGGGCAGTGAAGAACTAGGAGACCAACAACAGTTGTCAGACGACAAAAATGAGGGCATTGAGCAAGACAAGCATCTTTTGCTGCATCGTAGAATGGTGTAGCATCAGGCACAACAAGCTAGACAGGACCTAATTAATGCCCTGTCCCCACCAATGGGAAATGACCATTTCTTGTACGCACATTTATTGTTGCTCAAAAGACAAGTTCCCAGCAGCAAATGCAACTTCTGATTTTGCCTTTCTCTTTGCTTTCACTGTTGCTAAATAAAATTGAATGCTTCAACCATTTGATCGCTCTCTAGTATGTGGTGCTCCCACAATGGACAACAAAAAGATGTTAGGCTAAGCTGTCAATGAGGAAAGAGTAGCACTCTATTGGGCAGGGCTTGACGATGGGATCAAGCTAAGTATAGGTAGCCTGTATAGCTGATTGTTAAACAACAAGTGTATACGAATGTGCACTTGTGTTTGCAATGAAGTGTCAGCATACCACTTATGTGCATTGGCAAGCTTTTCTTTTAGTTCACCTCCTAATACATATATGACAAAAGGCAAACTCTGCCAGACAATGCTTGACCTGATGCAAGGCTGGACTTTATAAATGGCTCCAGCAGTAATGAGAGGAAAGATATGATGAGCATGTTACCATGGTGCACAGGCAATGAGGCAAGTTGCAGAAAATCGCTTAAGAAAACCTGCTAGAGTTCATAGAGATAAATTCTCCATGAAACCCACCAGAATTAATACTTAGCCAATTTCTGGTAAAATTCAGCTCCGTAAGTGATTGCATGTGGGAAGGGAACTGCAAGTTCATGTGAGGCTTCCATTGTTTTAAGGTAGCCTGAATTACTTAAGACCAGTAATGTAATGGATGTCACTATAATGGATACTGCAAGTGATTTGGGAGACTTGTTCAAACAGGAAGTATACCGAAGATGGAATAACAGGGAAGAATGTTGGCTCCATTGTAGTCTGAGATAGTGCTGAGGGTCTTGGTGCCAATAATGGACACAAAACAATAGATCCTTTATTCAGTAGGGACCAGAAAGGTAGCCAGACTGACACTGAGACGGCAATGGGAGCAGTTGTCACAATCCAGCACTTTAGCCGCAAGAAGCTGGATGTAGTTCAATGACCTTTATAAAATTTCTACCATATGAAGCACTAACCACTAAACACTGCTCAATTTATCATCATCCTGTCTGTCACCACCAAATTATAATCAACCACAACTCATATCTCACTTTAATAGCATCATCTCAACCTGTACACTGGTACTACTGCAAACCTCACACCCACACCTCAATGCTTGCACACACACACTGTCAGATATTGAATCATGACACACAAAACACACAAATGGATTACACAGTGATCATTGACATACTTCCCTTGGTCTTGCAGAACATGGGCACAGTACAGATGCAGACTGCATTGAATAATCTTTAGGGGACAAGCTGGGCAGCAGAACTATGGAGGAAGTGGTTAGTAGCATCATTTGAATGCTCATGTGTGAGTCATAGCCAGCAGCAGAAATGATGCCAAAGAGGTAGATGATATGCTTCTATATAATCTTCCTTTTCACATCAAACTCAACTGCACAAGCTCTTCTGATTTTTAGGCAGCAGACTGTCTAAGATTGCATCTCTTGTTTTGACACTCACCTCTACAATCCACTGTCTTAATGTCATGAGAATTCAGTGACATGAAGAGTAGGAGTCATGGGAGATAAGGGTGGGTCGTGTCATTGTATCACAGCATATTTTATAATCTGTAAGTAGTTGCACAGAAACAATTAACAAGATTAGTTTACTCTCCAAGGCTCTACTCCTTACAATGGTTCAGGAAGTTGGAGAATTGTTTACTTTTAGCCTGAATAGCTGAAGGAGAGGACAACTTCATGCTGATGGATCCTTCAAGGCACAGGAAGTTTTCTCACTATGCCAGGACCAGGACCATGAACCTCCAGTAGGGGCATTATAGTTTGGGATATGAAGGGTCAATCACTGTCCCTTCCTGGGCCTCTCCATGGGCCAAGAATCAACTATAAAGGAAAGACTACATCACACTTCCCTGACTCCCTAACCATGGGCTCCCACTGGCTAGCCACCATAGGTTACCAGTCATCTCTGCTAATTTTTTTTAGAAAATTGTGAAAGGGATGTGAGTGCCACTGGCCAGGTTAACACTTATTAACCATTCCTAGTAACCCTTCTTATGGTGAGCTATCTTCTTGAAAAAAATGCAGTCCATTTAGTTGGTGTAGGTAACCCACAAGTTCATTAGGGTGGGCACTCTTGGGGTTTTGATCCAGTGATGCTGAAGGAATGGTGGTATGTTTCCACATCAGGATAGTGAGTGGCTTAGAGGGTGAGGTAGTGGTGTTTCCATGTATCTGCTGCCTTTATGCTATTAGATCTCAGGAGTCGTGGCTTTGGAAGGTATTGGCGAGAGAGTTTTGGTGAATTCCTAGCCATAAACTACCAGAAAGGTCAGGAAGTAGCTGCACCACTGCCACTGACACCACAAGCTACTCTTTACACAGAATGAACATTGTAATCAATGGACTTCACTGAATTCCAATGCAGAGAAAGGAAAGTGAAAGTAGTGAAGTTCTCTGAGTAACTGCAACAACTTGTACAAGAATTAAATCTCTCATGTATATTAAAAGCAAGAAATTTCAAAAATGTATAATTAAACAAGTGAAAGAAGGCCAGTAGATTAATCAAATAAATTGAATTTAAGTAACGTCGTTAAGAAGAGAAAAAGTTGGAGACCTGGAGGGCTTCTTGGAACGAAATATATAACATAGATTAAGGTGAACAGAAATCAAACGGGACATTGTGTGGTGCATTGTGAATGAACTGAAAGATGACATGTTGGCTAGGAAAGAATTTGGGGTTATAAGAGCAGGAGTAAGGGGTTTTTATTGCTTTACTCCCCTCAATGTTAAGCTGTGGAAAATTATGGTACTCTGACAACAGGGAAAGTGAATAAGTTTGGAAAGGTGGTACAGAGATAAAGTAAAAGATAAATTTCAATGATATAGATAAAGAGTCAAATGCCAAGGATAGAATCTTGGACTGGGTACGTGAGAGAGTTATCAATCTGGTTAAGAAAACTAGTCATCACTGGAAATGCTTTCATTGTGATTGGGAACATAAAAGTACGTAATTGCAACCTTATTAATTTGGACAATAGGAGAAAGAAGTTGCAAGATGCATCAACCATATTAAAAGCTGTAGAGACTAGAAATAATGCATCACAGTCACTGAGTGGATATCATTTTCGACTTTGGTTTGGATGATAGCAATATTAATATTCAAGGGATTGTTGGAAAGTTAAGTAAAGCCACAAAAGCTCAATAGTTCTGAGTTTCATGAATTGGGTACCTATACATTAAGGACTATGGTTTTATAATGAATAGATGATTATTTTGTTGTGTGATCAATTGTTTATAGCTGGGCTATTTAGATTTCATCAAAAAATCGTGAAGTGTACTACAGTTAAAGGGAAATGTTAATATCTCGAAATCGCAAATATAAAAGAACTCAGCCAATGCTTACAGATCCATAGTGTAGCTTTCTAACACAACAGTCACAGATTTTATCTTCTTTACAGATCAGTTGTCAATCTGTCATTTTCATTTAAAATAATCCTCCTAATCCTGACTTTTTATGTTTCCTTTGCATTTTGTTCTTTCGAGTCAGTCAACCTTACAAATGTGTCAGTATTTTTATCTAACTCTGACAGGATGTATCAGAGACTACCACATGCAATCATTCACTGTGCAAAATTTCTTGTCCAAAGTGATAAATTTGGTTATTTGTTAATTTTAAAATGTTATGTTTCATCTTCACTATAATACCAATGCATCATCATATTATTTGAGTCAGTAAATTGACAGGTAAACTCTGTTGAGCTGTGGGGTGATGATCTGGCCACAGAGTCATAGAATCATCAAGTTGTACAGCATGGAAATACACCCTTCAGTCCAACTCATCCATGCCCACCAAATATCCTAAATTATTCCAGTCCCATTTGCCAGCATTTGGCCCTTAACCCTCTAAACCCTTGCTATTCAGGTACTTATCAGATGCCTTTTAAATGTTGTAATTGAATCAGCTTCCGTCACATTGTGTGGCAGTTTATTTCAAAAATGCACCATCCTCTGCATGAAAAAGTTGCCCCTTAGGTCCCTTTTAAATCTTTCCCCTCTCACCTTAAATCTATGCCCTCTAGTTTTAGATTCCTACATTCTGGGGAAAAGACCTTGACTTTTAACCCTATCCATGCATTCTGATGTATGGCAAACTTGATGGATCTTGTGGTCTTTGTCTATCCACCAATTTTGTACCTTTGTGTATTTTCCAGCAGAAAATAAGCCAAAGCCATTTTGAGGTTTAGGCATCAATAAAAGAGAATTGGGAAACAATTTGCTGGATTCAAGTCAGTGCACTATCAAGCAGCCTGGAAACCAACCTATTGACAGCAAAGGTAAGTCCCAATTAGTCAGAGAGGGAGCCTATGTAGTGGATCCACACTCAAAACAAACATAGATTTCTGCTGTGTCACCAACTGGCTGAGAGTGCACACTTCATGGTCTAATGAGATTAGTCTTACTGTGACAACAGGGTTCCATGCACACTAAAGGTCCCAAATTCTAAGCTTAAATAATTACAGCAGACACTGCAGCAGGATTAATGGATTACTATGTCCACCACCTCCATCTTGAAGCCATTAATGTTAATTTCAACAATTTACCATTACTGATTTAGTCTTTCAAGAGATATTAAGCTTGAGACAGTGTAACTTTATTTTTGTGTTTCTTAATTTCAACTTACTTTTGTCTTAAGCAGAAACTGCTGGTAAACTGTGCTGGCCTGTTAGTGGGATCTGGGATGGGGAAGGTTGAGGAGGGGGATGGTTTCTGTGAAGTGTTCATATTGGGAAATTTGGAATGTGCCAAGGAGATTCAGAGAGGGAAATTCTTAGAGCTCAGAATGCAACTGGATGCTATAATAGGAGAGCTTGGGTCTGTGAAAGAAAAGTTTCAATGAGATGAATTTCCTTTTGTTATCTTGGATTTTCCTTATGCCCTGAGGAGTATGATTGGATGTACGCATGCAATTATGCATCATGTTGGTTTTCCTTTGTTATTAAAGATGGACATTTCTGGCATGCATAGAGTCATCTGTTGTGCATTCTAACATCCCAAAAAGAGCAATCATCCAGTTTTACTGGCTCTTCCTGCTCAGATGACTTTGGAGCCTGGCTTCCACAGTGTGGACAAGGATGAATGGTCTGATCCTGTTAGGTTTGCCTGGTCTTTCTAGGTTGCGCTTTATTCTTAGGTGACTTTATTTTGAGCAGTTTGAAGGATGTAGTAACACTACTTGAGATATCTCCACAGATAGTTTCTTCCTTATGCATTTTCTCCCAATCTGTGGTGGGCGTGACATATTTCCTGAGGTCCACTTCCAGGAAGATTTTGAACCTTAATATTTGTTTACCTTGTCAGTGGTGTCCAAGTTCAATTTGCAAATTCATGATCACACTAGGTATTTTGTCATCATCATACTGCATGTCCACCCCATTTGAGCTGGCCTCTGATGATGATTGCTTTTTTTCCAGACATTTTGGCTCTTTGAAATATTTTAGCATTTGGCACTTTATCCTACTATTTGATAAACAGGATACTCTGAATACATCCTATACAGAACCTGTCCAATAGTATTTTTTTCTGGAATGGATAATCTATGCCCCACAGGCATGTAGGAGTGTGGCTTCAGAAAATACTTCAGAAAACACGGCTGCAAAGGATATACTGAAGAACACTGGGTCCATAATGTACTGTTTCTTTCCACCTCTTGTTATGTCAAAGTGGTCAGCATAGTCGCTACAGGGTGTCTGGCTATTGTTCCATCATTTATCTCTCAGGCCCCCCCCGGCCCACAAGCTTCATTCCTGATGAAGGGTTTATGTCCGAAATGTTGATTCTGCTGCCTGACCAGTTATGCTTTTCCAGCAACACATTCTCCATCATGTAACTGTTGTGTCAGATTTACAACTCTATGAGACCACCCAACTTTGCAAAAAAGCAATGACATGTCCATGTGTGCAAATACACTATCTGACAGTCTTGTGGTATTACGGCTGGACTGATAATTCAGAGACCCAGGTAGTGTTCTGTGGTCCTGGGTTGGAATCCCACTACAGAATTTGAATTCAATAAAAATCTGGGATTAAGAGTCTAATAATGACTACAAATTCATTGTTGAAAAAAACCTACCAGGTTCAATAAAGTCCTTTAGGGAAGGAATCTGCCATTTTTACCTGGCCTGGCCTATATGTGACTCCAGATCTACAGCAATGTGGTTGACTCCTAACTGCCCTGTGGCCTATTTGGAATAGACAATAAATACTGGCCTAGCCAGTGATGTCCTCACTCCAGTGAATGAAGAAAAACATATTTTTTGCTTTCTTATCAGCTAATAGTATTCACTGATTCTTTGGAGTTAACAAAATTTCTGACTGACTTTTTGTATTAAACATCAAAAATTAACAGTAATTTAGACAGTTACCTGTTACCAGACTTAAGGATTGGGACAGTTTTTTTGTATTCTGCCTGAGTAATAAACACAGATCTCCAATTGATATAACCATGAAAATGAGACAGAACCACATTTGGTTGTGTTCCTTGTTACTCACTGATTTTAAACATCCAGAACATGTCACAGCATTTCCACTTCCTCAAGTCATTGTTATGCAGTTTTATTAAGCAGGTAACTTCCCTAAAATCAAACAGCAGTTTTATCTCAAACTGTGACTTGCCATCATTTGCAGAACATGTTCTGAACAGCATTTTATTATAGTATATGCATGCAATTCAGTTTTTCCAAAAGTAGGTCAGCTAAAATTTGCTAGGGGAAGGGCTGCATTTCTCACAGTATTTATTTTAACTGGTGTCTTTAATTGGAATACCATTAATTTCCACAGAACTGAAAAACATGGTGCACACTGTAATTTTAAGAACATGCACACCATCATTATTGATACATGAAAATATGTCTGGCAATACAAAGTGGATGACATACAGAAAGAAGATTATTGGCTGTCAACACTAGTTAATAGCCATGGCATTTAATGCTGGAATATGTAATTGTGCTGCTTTGAAAGATCGGAAGGATTGTTGCAGATGTTTATTTCCTTGCATATTATTTCAGTTCTAACTGTGATCATAGTATTCGAGTCAGTATTCTCCCATTTTTAAAATAACAATGCCTATTTTAGAGAAAAAATATGTTCTAGCTTCATTTCGATTAGTTTTAAATTGCAGATTACTATTTCAATTAGGATCGGCATATTCACTTCATGAGCACATAGTGCTGACAAGGTAAATTCTAGAGAATGAAATGCTACCACCAACCCATTCAATAATAGTTTAAAGCATTTTGATGTTAGATAAATTAGTCCTGAAATTAATTAATTCACTGAAAATTGTTACTAATTCATCCACCTGTTACATTCCTCTGTACTAACTGTGATATTTTATGCTTGGATTACGACTAATGAATAGGAGGACTACCAATGTGTTTAATGACAGAAGTAATATCAAACATGTTTCTCAAATGTGATATCCAGCAAGTGAAAGAAATGTTCACTGTAGCAGTCCTCTCAAGATGATTAGGGACAAAATACAATTTTGCATCTAATTAATGTTTCTTTTTTGTCATATCACTTTTTGCGATAAAACATGTAAATCTCAAGAGTCATTTAAATATCAAAAGCTGGTTGATGCCTACCTGTTTAAAAAAATACACACCCTACAGGAACTTCTTGTACATCTGTAAAAAGCTTTTGATAAATCATGCTGATTACTTTGTTTGGATGTGGATATGTGATTAGATGGCTTCCAGTCTAGTTATTCTTGCTGTTTAGCAGAGTTGTATTTATGAACAAATGTATAAAATATAATATATCATAATGTGATATGACAATTGTATGAATGCTATCAATCACAAAATAGACTGCCGGTGATTCTAAATTACTCTTACACTCACCCACACCATGTAAGCATTTGTTGGAATTTATTTATCTGTAGTCTTTTTTGTCTGATTGCTTAAGTCAGTTTCAACTACCTGGAATAACGTTGATAATCAACAGCAACTCTTATTTATCAAGCATGTGTAATGTAATAAAATGTCTCCCCAGATGTTTTTGCAATAATATTATCAAACAAAATATCTCACTGACCAACTTAAGGAGATATAAGATTGGATGATCGCAAAGTCAATAATTTGAGAGGCATAAGGAGAAAATTGCAGAGTTGGCACCTAGGCAAATGAAAGTGTGACCATCAATATTGGAACAATTTTGATTGAGAATGAACAAGAGGCTAGAGTTTGAGGAGTGGAAATATCTTCCATGATAGTGAAGTTGGAGGAGATTACAGAGACAGGGAAATGTAAGACCTTGCAAAGATGGGATATTTAAAATCAAGTCATAGCTTGACCAGGAACAATATAGATCAGCACAGATATAACAGAGGAATGGGACTTGTTGCAGGTTTTATCACTTGCAGCAGAGGTCTGGATATGCTGCATTTACTCAAAGTGGATAGTGGGAGACCAAGCAGGAATGCTTTGGAGTTGTCAAATCTAAAGATAATGAAGACTGGGCAAGAGTTTTAATAGAGCACAGCAATTCAGGCAGCATCCAAGGAGCAGCGAAATCACTGTCCCCATGACTTGTCTGGACTTGTCCTACCTGCCTATCACCTTTTCCACCTATCCACTCCACCCTCTCCTCCCTGACCTATCACCTTCACCCCTCCCCCACTCACCTATTGTTCTCTATGCTACTTTCTCCCCACCCCCACCCTCCTCTAGCTTATCTCTCCACGCTTCAGGCTCTCTGCCTTTATTTCTGATGAAGGGCTTTTGCCCGAAACGTCGATTTCGCTGCTCCTTGGATGCTGCCTGAACTGCTGTGTTCTTCCAGCACCACTAATCCAGAATCTGGTTTCCAGCATCTGCAGTCATTGTTTTTACCACGTTGATTTTAAACCTACTGCAAATCCTCTTGCAAGGATGCCTGCCTTGAAGAAGTTTTCCTCCTCTCTCTACAAGAATCTCAGAGAGTCCCTCACCCACTGCAACTCCCAGGTCATTTCCTCTGCCCTGAAGCTCTTCAACCATGTCATGAAACAAACTCGCTACCACAGGCTCATTTGCTTCCTCAATGCCTGCCTCCGTAACCAACTCATCCCACATGGACTCTGGGCCACCTTTAAACCAGCAGAGTTCGGACCCAAACAGTACAGATTACAGATTCAAAAACACCAGCAACGGTTCTCCTTCAAGATCCTCTGCTCCACGCTTGCAGCAATGCGCCGACACCTAACCTCTCTACAGTCAGCCCTGCCTCAGCTGAGGGCCACACTCTCTCAGAATTGCAAAGGACCCACTCTGTACTACATCCTCAGGAGAATTCATACTCTCAACAAACAGTATTTCAATTCCATCTCAAACATCAAAAACTGTAAGTACAACAAACTTTTATCTACCCACCTCCATAACAAGTGCTCCTCAAACATTCCAGAAGATTCCCCTGGCCTCAAAAACAACTCAGACACCATTAGCCATGCGGCTGATGCAGCTGCCACCCCCACGCTGATTGATTATGTCACTTCCACCCCCATCATGACCACTCCCTCAACCACTTCCGCCCCTCACAATTCTTTATGCATCACAAGTGACATCACTTCCACCCCTCACATCATCGCTGATGCCACACGCGCAATGACTTCCGCCACCCCTACTGCTGTGGTCACCACCACTTCCGCCCCCACCAGCGCCATTCACCTGCATTCTGCTGACAGGCCCCCCACAGACCACACTGTCACTATCCCCACCCCCCACAACCCCGAGGGGAACACTACCTCTGCTCATGACTCCACCCCCATTCCCCCCACCACCACAGCCACTCCAGTTACAGGTTCCGCCCCCACTCCCAGCTCCACACCTACACCAGATCTCAGCTCCCAGCCCTGCCGAGTTTTCACCATCCCTCCAGACCTTCCCCTCACTGAGGATGAACGATCAGTCCTCAGCAAAGGACTCACCTTCATCCTCCTCCGTTCACGCATCAATGAATTTAATACATGCCGTGATGTCGAACAATTCTTCCGTCGCCTCCGCCTTTGAGCTTACTTTCACAATCAGGATTCCCACCCACCTTCCGAGGATGCCTTCGCCCACCTCCAACACACTGCATCCACCTGGACACCCCGCGCTGGCCTATTACCTGCCCTCAACCTCTTCATTTCTAACTGCCGCCGGGACATTATCTGCCTCAACCTGTCCACCCCCCTTCCCCACTCCAACCTCTCACCCTCACAACGCGCAACCCTCCAATCCCTCTGTTCCAATCCCAACCTCACCATCAAGCTAGCGGATAAAGGGGGCAGTGGTTGTCTGTCGCACTGACCTCTACACCGCTGAAGCCAAACGCCAACTCGAGGACACCTCTTCCTACTGTCCCCTCGACCATGATCCCATCCCCCATCACCAAACCATCATCTCCCGGACCATACAGAACCTCATCACCTCAGGAGATCTCCCACCCACAGCTTCCAACCTCATAGTCCGGGAATCCTGCACTGCCCTGTTTTACCTCTTTCCCAAGATCCACAAGCCTGACCACCCTGGCTGACCCATTGTCTCAGCATGCTCCTGCCCCACTGAACTCATTTCTACCTACCTCGGCACTGTCCTATCCCCCCTAGTCCAGGAACTCCCCATATAGGTTCGAGACACTACCCACGCCCTCCACCTCCTCCAAGACTTCCGTTTCCCCGGCCCCCAATGCCTCATCTTCACCATGGATATGCAATCCCTCTACACCTCCATCCGCCATGACCAGGGCCTCCAAGCCCTCCGTTCTTTCCTCTCCAGACGTCCCCAATAGTACCTTTCCACCAACACTCTCATTCGTTTGGCCGAGCTGGTCCTCACCCTTAACAATTTCTCCTTCGAATCCTCCCACTTCCTCCAAACCAAAGGGGTAGCCATGGGCACATGTATGGGCCCCAGCTATGCCTGTCTCTTTGTTGGCTACGTAGAACAGTTGATCTTCTGTAATTACATCAGCACCACTCCCCACCTCTTCCTCCGCTACGCTGCATTGGCGCCACCTCGTGCTCCCGCGAGGAGGTTAAGCAATTCATCAACTTCACCAACACATTCCACCCTGACCTTAAATTTACCTGCTGAAAATGTGTTGCTGGTTAAAGCACAGCAGGTTAGGCAGCATCTCAGGAATAGAGAATTCGACGTTTCGAGCATAAGCCCTTCATCAGGAATGACGCCCTCACCATCATTCCTGATGAAGGGCTTATGCTCGAAACGTCGAATTCTCTATTCCTGAGATGCTGCCTAACCTGCTGTGCTTTAACCAGCAACACATTTTCAGCTGTGATCTCCAGCATCTGCAGACCTCATTTTTTACTCGAAGATTTTTACCTACTGCGAATCCTCTTGCAAGGATGCCTTCCTTGAAGAAGCTCTCTTCCTCCCCTCATTCCTAATGAAGGGCTTATGCTCGAAACGTCAAATTCTCTATTCCTGAAATGCTGCCTAACCTGCTGTGCTTTAACCAGCAACACATTTTCAGCTGTAATCTCCAGCATCTGCAGACCTCATTTTTTACTTAAATTTACCTGGACCATCTCTGACACCTCCCTCCCCTTCCTAGACCTCTCCATCTCCAATAATGACGACCGACTTGACACTTGACATTTTTTATAAACCCACCGATTCCCACAGCTACCTGGATTACACCTCTTCCCACCCTACCTCTTGCAAAAATGCCATCTCTTATTCCCAATTCCTCTGCCTCCGCCGTATCTGCTCCCAGGAGGACCAGTTCCATCACAGAACACACCAGATGGCCTCCTTCTTTAGAGACCGCAATTTCCCTTCCCACATGGTTAAAGATGCCCTCCAATGCATCTCGTCCACATCCCGCACTTTCGCCCTCAGACCCCACTCCTCCAACCGTAACAAGGACAGAACGCCCCTGGTGCTCACCTTCCACCCTACAAACCTTCGCATAAACAAATCATCCGCCGACATTTCCGTCACCTCCAAAAAGACCCCACCACCAGGGATATATTTCCCTCCCCACCCCTTTCCACCTTCCGCAAAGACCGTTCCCTCCATGACTACTTGATCAGGTCCACGCCCCCTACAACCCACCGTCCCATCCTGGCACCTTCCCCTGCCACCACAGGAACTGTAAAACCTGCGCCCATATCTCCTCCCTCACCTCTATCCAAGGCCCTAAAAGGAGCCTTCCACATCCATCAAAGTTTTATCTGCACATCCACTGATATTATTTATTGTATCTGTTGCTCCCGATGCGGTCTCCTCTACTTTGGGGAGACTGGGCGCCTCCTAGCAGAGCGCTTTAGGGAACATCTCCGGGACACCCACACCAATCAACCACACCGCCCTGTGGTCCAACATTTCAAATCCCCCTCCCACTCTACCAAGGACATGGAGGTCCTGGGCCTCCCTTCACCACCGCTCCCTCACCACCTGATGCCTGGAGGAAGAACGCCTCATCTTCTGCCTCGGAACACTTCAACCCCAGGGCATCAATGTGGACTTCAATAGTTTCCTCATTTCCCCTTCCCCTACCTCATCCTAGTTCCAAACTTGCAGCTCAGCAATGTCCCCATGACTTGTCCGGACTTGTCCTACCTGCCTATCTCATTTTCCACCTATCCACTCCACCCTCTCCTCCCTGACCTATCACCTTCATCCCCTCCCCCACTCACCTATTGTACTCTATGCTACTTTCTCCCCATCCCCAACCTCCTCTTGCTTATCTCTCCACGCTTCAGGCTCACTGCCTTTATTCCTGATGAAGGGCTTTTGCCAGAAACTTCGATTTCGCTGCTCCGTGGATGCTGCCTGAATTGCTGTGCTCTTCCAGCACCACTAATCCAGAACAATGCCATTAGGCCATTGCCTCCTGTTAAAGAGGTATAGGACAGCTAATCCATCTCAGACACAGTGATTAAAGTGATGGCAGTTGAGTGTTTGGAATATTAGTGCTTTGCCAGCAACTCTGGCTTCAGAGGTGGTGTGGTGCATTCAAGGATGAGAGTAAGTGGCCGTATATTAAAAGAGCTAATTTTGTGTGTTTTCCATTTGAAGATGTGATTGCAGCAGAGATGCAGCAGAAGAACTCAACAGGGAAGCTCCTCAGAACTTTTTGGAGGATGTTGATGTCTCAGAGGATACAGCATCTTATCTTTCCCATGCACAAAGCATCGGCAGAGTTACAATTTGTTTACACGTTCCAATGCTTGGTAGATGTTCATGATTCAGTCTAAGATCACACTCTGGTTAACCCCTCATGCAGATGACAGAGACTGTGTTATCAAATGCAATTGACAGTCAGACCCCTTTGGAGACCAGAACCTATTGCGGAATTGGGGAGAATCTGGTGGAGCTACTCAGCAGATATGTGAGATGGATAGAGGAGTCCATTCATTGTTGCATCCATGGAAAGGTTGGTGACTGTTACCTTCCCCTGCAACCGCAGGAAATGTAAAACTTGCGCCCACACCTCCACACTCACTTCCCTCCAAGGCCCCAAGGGATCCTTCCATATCCGCCACAAGTTCACCTGTACCTCCACACACATCATCTATTGCATCCGCTGCACCCGATGTGGCCTCCTCTATATTGGTGAGACAGGCCGCTTACTTGCGGAACGCTTCAGAGAACACCTCCGGGCCGCCCGAACCAACCAACCCAATCACCCCGTGGCTCAACACTTTAACTCCCCCTCCCACTCCACCGAGGACATGCAGGTCCTTGGACTCCTCCACCGGCAGAACACAACTACACGACGGCTGGAGGAGGAGCGCCTCATCTTCCGCCTGGGAACCCTCCAACCACAAGGTATGAATTCAGATTTCTCCAGTTTCCTCATTTCCCCTCCCCCCACCTTGTCTCAGTCGGTTCCCTCAACTCAGCACCGCCCTCCTAACCTGCAATCCTCCTCCTGACCTCTCCGCCCCCACCCCACTCCGGCCTATCACCCTCACCTTGACCTCCTTCCACCTATCCCACCTCCATCGCCCCTCCCCCTAGTCCCTCCTCCCTACCTTTTATCTTAGCCTGCTTGGCTCTCTCTCTCTTATTCCTGATGAAGGGCTTATGCTCGAAACGTCGAATTCTCTATTCCTGAGATGCTACCTGGCCTGCTGTGCTTTGACCAGCAACACATTTGCGACTGTTATCAAGAGGCAGATCGAGGAGAACACTCAGCGGATGCAGACTGTTAATGTAAACTTGCAGGCCATTGTTGTCACCATGAGTTCATGATTGTGTGCCTAAAAATGCCCTTCAGGTACACCTGCACACAGGAAACAGGGAGGCACCATCTTGCATCGGGTAATTGAAAGTGCAGAGTTTACAAGCAAACATTCACTAGAGCTCTGAGGTCCAAAGTGGCAACTGATGCATAAACTCAATGATAGGCATTGTTTGACGTCATTATAAACCCACTCTTCGACCTTCCAGTGCATGTGCTGTATGTCTGCACTGGTGCCCTTACAGCCCAAGGGCTTTGTGAAGGGCTTGCTAGTGCTCGAAGTGGTTAGAGATCTTCCACCTAGCATTTTTAAACTTTCTTGCCCCCATAGGGAGATATCAGCAGCTTTGCTCTTGAGGCAGGTAGCAAGTTCACCATACATAGAGTCATAGAGATGTACAGTACGAAAACAGACCCTTCGGTCCAACTTGTCCATGCCAACCAGATATCCCAACCCTATCTAGTCCCACCAACAAGCACCCGGCCCATATCCCTCCAAACCCTTCCTATTCATATACCCATCCAGTTGCCTTTTAAATGTTACAATTGTACCAACCTCCACCACTTCCTCTGGCAGCTCATTCTACACATGCACCACCTTCTGCATGAAAAGGTTGCCCCTTCGGTCTCTTTTATATCTTTCTCCTCTCACCCTAAACCTATGCTGTCTCGTTCTGGACTCTCCCCACCCCAGGGAAAAGAACTTGTCGATTTACCATATCCGTGCCCCTCATGATTTTGTAAACCTTTATAAGGTCACCCCCCCAGCCTCTGACGCTCCAGGGAAAACAGCCCTAGCCTATTCAACCGCCCCCATAGCTCAAATCCTCCAACTCTGGCAACATCCTTGCAAATTTTTTCTGAACCCTTTCAAGTTTCTTAACATCATTCCAATAGGAAGGAGACCAGAATTGCACGCAATATTCCAACAGTGGCCTAACTGCACAGTCGCAACATGATCTCTCAACACCTGTACTCAGTACTCTGACTAATAAAGGAAAGCATACCAAATGCTTTCTTCACTATCCTATCTACCTTCCACTCTACTTTCAAGGAGCTATGAACCTGCAGTCCGAGGTCTCTTTGTTCAGCAACATTCCCTCAGACCTTACCACTAAGTATATAAGTCCTGCTAAGATTTATCAAACAATCTTTATTTGGGCATCAAACTACGTAAGCCAAACAGCAAGTACCTTTCTCTACAACTAATGCTGCTTCATAAAATTGAAGAGCTCTAGGTTCCCATGCCAGTATTTCCAACACCCACAACTCCAGAACATGTCCACCATTCCTTTTAACCTGCTTCTGGCTAATACTAATTTGGAAAACGAAATAAGGGCATTCTCTTTTCCTTCCATAAGTTTAGCACTGTTTAAATAATTGATTCATGAAGCTTGAATATACTTCTTACATCAATTCTGTAGGCTATTTGAACCACTTCCTTCAGCCCATTCTTTCTCATTTTCCAATCTCTGAGTTCCAAGTATAGTGCTGACAGATGCATGATAGAATGCTGTTCTATCATGGAGGGATAAGAGATGGAGGGGTAAGAGCTATAGTTGTACCTATAGGGGGTGGCGAGATTTACATTCAGTGATCAAGGTTGCTCTCAACCTGAATCTAATGAACAGTTGTGTGTTCATTAGTGGAGTGGAGGACATTGCTGGAGGACTTAAGGCAGAAAATCTATCTGCATGAGTTACAATCAATAGACTTCTGGAATACAAAAGAAAAATGTTTCAGTGACTTCCATCCTATGATGAAGTTTCATATACAGCCTCACCAAATAAGTATTCAGAATTTACACTATGCAAATTTATTGTACATTGGGAAAATAAGGAAAATTTCAATATTGATTGTCAGTCTGTGTCAAACGTGTCAAGATTCACGTTCAAATTGAGTTGTGCAAATCCTACTGAATCCTTTTCTTTTGAACTGGGATCATCCTTATTCATATTTTTAAATGCTTTGATATGAAATGGATCATTCCCGTTTAGAAGACCATTTTGCATATTCCCAGAAACCTCAGAGCATTTCCTAGATCCCTTATTGTCACATGAATCAAATACTTATGACGTCTTGTTAATCCTGGTTCTCAGTAAAATGTTTCTATCTGGCTCTCAACCATCAGAGTTATGTATCTAATTAAATTCACAGCAGATCATATGAAATATAACAACCAATTATGTGGAAGCTTCATATCACTGTTCACACTTTGGGAGCAGGTGGGGGTTATTAAAACTGACAAAATTGACAGTGTGTCAGGAAGCAGTTTCAGAATGTGCCAGTTTCCACATTTAATTCCAATGTGTTCAGAGTGTAGGTTAACTCACACTGTGCTTTATCTATTTAAATAATAATATCCCCATATGACCGGAATCAAATAAGACTAACTCGTGCATTGAATGCAGATATATGACCTATAGAAGATAATTAATTTTATCCTATATGTGTGCAGGGGGCAACACTAAAAATAGTATCAATCTGCAATTAAAACGAGGTGTTTCTTTTGACTGAAAATCATTGCTGGCATTTTGTGATGTAGCTGAAAATTCAGGAACAAGCCTGCATTTGTGTGACCAGAAAATACAAAACTGAATTTACATTGAACTGGTAATTAACTTAGGGTGAGACATCTGCTCCTAATCAAATGATTGGCTGCTTTCTCAAACAAGGGAATAACAAGGTAAGTGGGGGTGGGGTTTGGAGGGGGCAGAGGTGATGGAAAGGGGAGGGAGTGCAGTCACAGGGATGAAGTCCTCCAGGCAGACATTAGGGATAAAGGGGTTGCCATCAGGAATGTGGATATCAGGAGGGAGGGAGCTAGATCAGGGAGTAGACTTTCGCAGGAAACACATTACCTGAACATTAGGGATCCCTCCTCTGCTGCTGGCAAAATACCAGTGGCAACAGGAATAAGCCTTAGTTATCCATTTCAGGGCCTCAACTGACTCACAGGCAGTGGGCCAACCACTATCTCCTGTCCCACTGCTAAAATCACAATGGAGCTAAATATATGATGTGATTGGCACACCCTCCGATATGACACAATTTTTGTGATGCTGGCCCCAATCCCAACCTTATGAAATCTCCACCAGCCTGCTCCCAGGAAAACAAAGAACACCATGTAATACCAATAACCCTGTTTCCAGTGTTCGATGATTGATTAGAAATAACTGATCTCATGTCAGATCATATACAAGGATACTTTTTAAAAGTAATTAAAAGATACTTATTGTTTTATATCATCATAACTGGTCTTATATTCTACTTCCATTTTAAAATGATAAAACTGTTTAATTATTTCATTTGCTTCAAGAACAATACATCTATAATTAACATTGCAATTATGTTGTGCATATGACACAATTAATTTTTACAGAGTCTTTTTACCCCCCATTCTTCGCTTATGCAGAATATTTACTAAATTAGCTTGAATTTATTACTCTAGATCAAATATCATTTATTTGAACTGCAAATAATCTTCATAAATCCCTAGCCTAATCTCTCATTTTTTTGGACTGGTGGCTGAAAGCAATATTATATTCAAATTTTACTATGTTCAGGATGAAAAGCTACCCTAAAGTTTCATTGCTGATAGATTCGGTGCAACAACTTCTCAAACATATCTACATTAGTCACCTGCAACTGAGTATCTGACTGTCTTACCTGTGGAGCCTCTTCATAAGTTTCAGGTTCAACTTCACCTTCTGTTTCCATTGTATTTTCTCCCATGATTTCAATAGCTTCTTCCCCAACCTCTTCAGGCTGTCAATAGAAAACAAAATAACTCATAAATTTATAGATAAAATAACATCACTTGAAAATTTAATCATGGTTATAAGGAGAAAATTCAAAGCTAGCTACTTGGCAGGAAGAGAATGGACAGGCAGTCGAGCATCAAGATGTATACCTGCTTGAAGTCACTAGGGTTCATATTTATATTAGGCTTACAGGTAGTATTGAGGCATGAGATTGATGGAAACAATGTATATAATGCCCAGGTAGTTAAATCTCCCACTGCCATGTTCAAACTGTTTTGCGCCTCCACCATAGTCCTCAGCTAAGCTAGCTCCCATTCTGGGTTTAAAGCAAGTCTATAATATGTTTTCCAAATCTTTAAGTTATTCTATCATTATAAATAGAAGTTGATTAGCTCAGTTGGCTGGATGGCAGGTTTATGATGCAGAGTATGTCGATAGCATAGATTCAATTGCTAAACTGGCTGAGGTTACTAAAAAGGATTCATCTTCTTAACCTCTGCCCTCACGTAAGGTGTGGTGACCTTCAGGTTAATCATCTCTCTCTTTAATGGGAGAGCAGCCCCATGGTCTTTGGTTAAATGTTAAAGCACTTGGTCTTAATATTGGCTGTTCATATAAGTAGGTTTATTACACCACGATGTGCATAATTTAAAAAAATATAATGCAGATTTTAATGACTTAAAACAAAAGTGTTTAAATAGTATTTGCTGCTTTAAACTGACAAATATACTTTTCCTAAAGGTTGTAAAGTTTAGCAAGTGCAATCCTAGATTTTCAATGAACTTATACCTCCTTCCTAACTAGCCCCCGAAATTAACTTATAAGCATTCAGTGTTGTGGCAAGTGGCAGAGAAAGTAAACACTATTTAATGGTTTAAAGGTTATCTGCAAATTTAAAATCTAATTCAGTTTATATTCGTATGACAATAAATTGTATCCGTTGATAGAACATTATGTTCATTGCTTCTTGCTTTAGAATGATAGTCCTGACTGAATACACGCGTAAGCATTAATTTGGAGGTTCTGGTGTCGGACTGGGGTGGACAGTGTTAAAAATCACACAACACCAGGTTATAGTCCGACAGGTTTATTTGGAAGCACTGCTTCCTCATCAGGTAGTTGTGGAGCAGAATCATATGACACAGAATTTAAAGCAATGAGATTGCTGTGTCATGGAATGTAATATTTAACAAACTTTGCTTGAGTCTTCATCTTTTAGAATGATCATGTTAGTTTTAATTCCTTCATTTGTCAATCCCAGAATCTTTTTAAAGTTACATAAAGCATTCTTGAGAATGTAACTTTAAAAAAGTTCTGAGATTTACATATGGAGGAGCCTAAACTGACATGATCATTCTAAAAGATGAAAAATTCAAGCTAAATTTGTTTAATGTTACATTCCATGACATTGCAATCCTGTTGCTGTAGATTCTGTGCTGTATGATTCTGCTCCACAACCATCCGATGAAGAAGCAGCGCTTCGAAAGCTAGTGCCTCCAAATAAACCTGTTGGACTATAACCTGGTGTTGTGTTTTTTTTTAAACTGTGTAAGTATTAGTATAAACAGATTTTACTGTAACAAAGTCTGTTGGGAACTGTACACCAGCTCATTGTCTGGAGAACAGCTAAAAACCATCATTAATTGCAGAATTAACAGAAACCCCTGAAAAATATTGATTTATGTTTATTATGATTAATCATTTGTTTTCACGGCCGTTCTTTTAACATTAAACTACAATGGAATCTGACACTATAAACTTCCAACTTCAAATTCCATCATCAACTGAGCAGCAAAAACAAAGTGAATCATAAAAGGCAATCTTTCTCATTAAAAAAAAATTATTATCTATTACTCTGTGATTAGACCTGCAAAAGTAATAGCATTCAACAACTTAATACAAACTTACTAACCTGTTTACTACCTAATGAGGAATCACAGCAGATCCAAAACAGGTCCTATTGAAAGTTTTGCATGTTAATATTTAAAAATCCAATTAAGTTTTATCTTCTGAATACTCCTCATCAACTAGTCTTGCTAGCTGCTGAATGAATTCTAACAGACTCGAAACATACATCCACACTGGCTACACTTAATGAATGCCTTACTTCCTTAGGTGGTATTCCTGGTGTATTGTTATTCATACATCGGATGTAGACATTTCTGGCAATAACGTTCTTTATTTCTGATATTTAATTGCCTTTGAAAAGGTGGTAAGCATCCTTCTTGAACTGCTGCAGTCTGTGTGATATACTTACTCTGACAGTGCTGTTAGGTAAGGCATTTCAGGAATGACAGTAAAGGAATGGGACTTAGTGCTAATTCGGGATGATATGCAATTTGGAGGGGAACTTATACATGCGACTTCAAGTTTATTATAGAATTAAAATTAAGATGTAAACACTCCTCCCCCCACCCCGCTTTTAACTGGCCTTCCAAATCCAGAGCAAAGTTTACAAAATGTAATTTGCCGATTTCAATCAAACTCATGAGCATTAACATGGCATATGGATACACATACCTTGGAAAATGTATTCTTGTTAACAAAGATTTGAAACAAAACTCAGTAATCTGTGAATTGTATTATGCGAAGACAATAGTGACAAATTTTGATTAGCAGTTGAGATTAAACATGGCTTGTTGGCCTCTGCAGCATCAAAACATTTCAGTCAGTGACAGATGACTTCACCTGTGGTGGTGAAATCTGTAGTAACTGTAGCAAGGTTAGCCAGCTCGACCTAGCTGATTGGAGCTCTTAATCTGGTCCAATCAGGGAGCCCTGGCTGACGGATAAAAAGGGCGAGTATCAGAGATACTAATATTCTGGTACCTGACTCTGAATGAGGCAGTACTAAAGCTAAAGGCTGTTCTTGCATAAATAAAGGATGACTTGATGATGGGATACTGGCCCTTGCGGAATTATTTAATCGCCCAACTAGTTCCATGAAAAATTATTACCAACAAAATTCTGTTTGTTTTGCTGCAGCCAATCATGCTTCACTAAAGGACAGTGAATGCAATGTTCCCTCTGATGAACAACCTCTTTTTGCTACTAGGTACAATGCTGTGGACCTCACAGATCATCATTGTTTATTATATTATCAACTAATATAGGATGAAGGAAGGCCTGAGAGCTAATAGAATGGGGGAACATGTGATGGATATATAAATTTGGGGGCATTTAGGCATGAATTAATTGCATAGATATAGTGTTTTAGCATGGGGCTAACTTAAATAAAGCCATCATTTAAACGGAGTCCAAGCCCACACTTTAAGTACGCTTGTCTTCTATTGCACAACATACACACCCATGCCCCACCCTCCAACTGTCCAAAGCAACGCATACAAGGATTGTTTGGCACCCTTTGTACTGTTCTGCAACAAAACCCCAGCCCTGAACAGCATGGTAACCTCATGTGGAGAGAACATCTAATAGCCTTTCTTAATTCCAGTGAAAGTGGATGTTGCATTGCATACATTCTGTGTCTCAGGACATGGCATTCTGATCCTTGCCTCTGTACTGTGTAACACACCTTGCACCTTGAATGTTGCAGATGTCACAATTTTCACATAATGTCCCAGGACAGACTCATTGGATGGCCTGTAGGTGCCACTGCCCCTATCTCATCTTGAACATGAATGATTGTGTGTCTCCTCCATTTTTGCCACATTGTGAGGACACCTTTTGTGAGGAACTCTGCATTAGCAGTTTACACTATATCCACTGGAGGGTAATACCGGTTCTGGGCTTCCAGACCCTTGTGTTCTTCATCAATTTGTATAGATGTTTTCATGTGGACGCAGAGATGTCAACAGCTTCTGTGCCTTGTCCAATGAGCTAATGTGGATAACATCAGAAACAAACAGCAAGTAAAGTTCCTCAGGTGAGGAATTAGGTCAAATTATAAATCTGTTAGAATGGGTTGCCAGGGGATTGGGAAACTCAGAATTGATTCATTCAATTGTAAATTAGTTAGATACCTTATGGAATATCAAATTGGTACAGAGTATGTGAACTCTGTGAAATATGACATGTTGAGTGAAATACTTGGCAGAGGAAGGCTACCTTGGACCTATTATTTACATACCTTTCCATGATTGTGTCTGTGATTGATTGATATTTTAACCAACAACTTCTTTATCATTGTAATCTGTTTAATCAGGAGAGCAGACGGTGAAATAAATTGGTCTTATGGGAGCCAAAAGATTGGGAGTTGTTTTTAGAAACCAGCATTGAATGACTAAAAGAGGGAGAAAATTCATAATGAAAGGTAAGTTTCTCCTCTAAAACTTACCTCACAGAGTCAGTGGCCTGCATTTTTGCAGCAGCAGCGAGAGCGGTGAGAGCAAGGTTTGGGGGCTACTGGGAAGGTAAACTAATCCTTTAATAACTTATGTTGTGAATAGGCGGAGTGCATGCTGAGCAGGAACAGACATGGGACTGCTGAGTAAATTAGGTAATATATTTGGTATATCTGAAACACTACTTAGATAGAGACTCCCACCCATGCTCCTCCTTTAACCAAACAAAACATTCTGTGCGCCAACTCTGTAAGGTTACTAGAATTTTTTCAATAGTCTCTTTGGAAATTCAGAACAGTGGGAATGGATGTTAGGCCAGTTGCGAGCTCCTCCTGTAGGATGTGGGAGGTAAGGGTCACCACTAGTGTTCCCACTGACTTCATATGCAGGAAGTGCACATAACTCCAGCTCCTCAGAAACAGCATTAAGGAAGTGGAACTGGAGCTGGATGAACTTCAGGTCATTCAGGAGGCAGAGGGGATAATAGAGAGGAGTTACAGGGAGGTAGTCTCACTTCAGGTATAGGAAAAAGGTAGATGGGTTACAGTCAGGGGACAGGGTGCAGGGATCCAGTGGTCATTCCCCTCAATAATCACTATGCCGTTTTGGATACTATTGGGGGAGGGGAAAGCTTGGCTCTGTGGCTCAGAGGGAAGGAGGGAGAATAGAAAAGTGCTAGTGGTAGAAGACTCAATAGTTAGAGGAACAGATAGGAGATTCTGTAGTTGCGAACGGGACTCCCGGAAGGTATGTTGCCTTCCAGGTGGAAGGGTAAGGGATGTCTGATTGAGTCTGCAAGATTCTGAAGGGAGAAAGTGAGCAGCCAGAAGTCGTGCTGCAAATGGTACCAATGACATAGCAAGAAAGGGGATGAGGATCTAAAAAGTGATTTCAGGGAGTTAGGTTGGAAGCTAAAGAGCAGGTCAAGCAGAGCAGTAATCTCGGGATTTCTACCAGTGCCACATGCTAGTGAGGTGAGGAACAGGGAGCAAGTGCAGCTAAACACCTGGCTACAGGGCTAGTGCAGGAGGGATGGCTTCAGATACATAGCTCATTAGAGTACTTTCTGGGGAAGGTGGAACCTGTACATGAAGGATGGGTTGCAATTAAACTGGAGGGGCACCAATATCCTGGGTGGGAGATTTGCTAGAGCACTTCGGGAGGGTTTAAACTATTTTGTTAGGGCTACAGATCAGAGGAGAGGGCAGTTGTTTAACAGGCAGAAATAGAATGCAGAGAATCTGTCAGGAAGAATACACAGTTTATAGGGTCAAGGGATGGGTTAAAGTGTGTCTGTTTCAATGCAAAGGGTATCAGGAATAAGAGTGATGAACTTAGAGCATAGGTCAGTACTTGAATCTATGATGTTATGGCCACAACGGAAACATGCAATCCATAGGGGAAGGAATGGTTGCTGGATGCTCCAGGGTATAGATCTTTTTAAAAGAACAAGGAGGGAGATAAAAGGTGGGGTTGGGGGGGGGGGGGGGGTGTAGCATTGTTAATTAGAGGGTGCATCTGCACAAAAGGAGGTTGTTGAGGAGGATTTGTTTACTGAGTCAGTAGAGGTGGACGTCAGTAACGGGAAAGAAGCAATCACTTTATTGGATGCTTTCCATAGACTCAATGTGGCTAGTCAATGTTCACAATCAGGATTTTGGTATAACAGTTGTCTTCAACCTGTACTGTGTGAGTACATTGTCTGATTAATACAATTGCCTCTTGAAAACCCTTATGACAGTCACAGAGAGAATTTCATGGCCTCAGAGGTAAAACACTTACTCCTCCCATTCTGCATGTGATGGCAGCCACTTTCCATTAAAGTTGCACATTTATGATTAAGATGAACATGGAGGTAACGCTGGAAATGCTTCAATCTAGGTGACCCCCACAAATCCTTATGTTCCTGTCTGCCTACCTCTACCAGTTAACTCCAGTTGTTATGATCTTCTCCACATTCCCACCTAACTTTACTTTAACTGCTCATCTCCCCACTTTACCCCTCCCCCAAGTGCTTACTTATGCCAAACATTGTTATGTCATGTGCCCCTATTGAAGTTATGGTAATGGTGGTCATTGAAGTACACTCCAATACTGCAGTACCCTTTGCCCTCTCATAGTCTATTGTCTCCAATTCTTTTATGTTGTGTGTTCCACCTTCACAATTATTATCCTCTCTGCACCCCAGCATACTGCCTCCAATTTCTGCAAAATGACATCTCCACCATTGCAATGGCCTTTAATAATTGCATTCACTATGAGTGAGCAGATTCCTGGGACAGACCATGGTACACCCCTTGAACACCTTGAGACATGAGCCCCAAACGATGTTTGACCAGATCCGTATGCAGCTTCCCAACTGACTTCCTGTTAATCACTGAACTACTTGCACTGGACCTGCAGGACTAATTCCCCTAGACAGAATCCCTGACTCTGAAAGCCCCAAGCAGCCAAGTGACCACAGCTAAGCCTGTGGATTGATAGGAGATGACACTGTTGATTTACTATACAAATATACCTGAACTGAAGGCTGTCTCCATTGACTTGATTGAGGACTACTCCCATTATACTTTGAGACATGGCCATTCATTTAGTATTCAATCCACATTCAGTGTGTTTTCTATGTAAACTGCTGGCATATGCACATTGACGTAGCCGGGTGCTAAAAAGCAACATGTTCATCGCCTTAACTGATCATTACTGGCAAAGATATCAAGTTGCCTGGCTTTATATCTGTGCTAAATGGTAAGGCAAGCCAGAACTACTGTGAGGCATAAATGGTGAATGAGGTGACAAGTGCAAAGAGGGAAAGTAAGACAGAGATGCCAAGAGCATCGAAATAGGTTCAAACTAAGTAACTGGTGATAAATCAAGCCGAGAACCCTGAGATACATCCTGTTTCATTTCCTGAGATGGTTCTGTCCGTGCATACCAAACAGCCTGACAACATTATTGCAGTGTAAAGTGCTGGTGAGCTCTATTGTGTAATATTGAAGCCGTGGCCCGTATTATGAATTAGTTTGTGATAATGGGGTGAGGTTGATGCTTGTCCAGTGCCAGTCTATGTGGACAACAGATAGAGGTGATCACTGCCTCTGAGTCTGAGATGGTGGGGACTGCTGATCAAGATGGATTCTTGGAGAACACAAATTGCAGCACCAGGTATCCACTCAGACTTCATGTCATGAATTGTCACCACCTTATTTCTTTCACTGCCTGGGACAATTGCTAACTGTGTATAAATGACGTGATAAATGATGTAATAATGAAATGTTAATATATACAAATAGGCCCCATGCCAGTCACAAAGAAAATCCTTATTTAACTGTTAAAATCTTATGCACAAAATTGAACTATTTTACTCAACATCGACAGACTTATTTTTCCAATTTCACCATATTTTCCTAATTATCTCGCCATTGCCCATGTTGTTCAGGACTTATTGTGCACATAGGTACAATGGAAAATGAATTCAATTATGCAACCTATAAAAATAAAATATTTTCAATCAATAGAATCTTTTAAAAATAGGTGGCAATCATAAGCCAGCCTATTCCCATGCTCTCAGAATTAAAATTATCAACTAGACAAATAACAGCAGCCACATACAGCAGATGCTAGTGAACTAAAATAAAAACAGTGAGTGCTCAGCAGCACTGGCAGCATCTGAGGAGAGAGAAATGTCAACATGACTCATCTTCAGAACACACATTTTAATAGCTGATCACTCTAGACAAAAGTATAAGGTTAACTCTGATCAATAAAGGTGTTATACCACTCGGATTTTTACACTGATATTAGAAGTTTAACCATAGTTACTATATGAGGCAATGTTTAAAATGCCCCACATTTCGAGCCAGTAGTGTTGGCAGTAGTATATTAGGATGGATAGAGGATTGGATAACGAATAGAAGATAGACAGATGGGATAACGGGCACATTTTGAGGGTGTCAACCTCTAACTAGTAATGTGCCATAGAGATCAATGTGAAATTGTTTCCAATATATAATATAGGGAAATGGCAGGAAAGTCAAATTCAGGACCATCAGGTCATCCATGATCTTAGTGGACAGAATAGACACAGTGAGCTGAATGACTTATTTCTCTTCCTAAGTCTTTAGGTCTAAATTACATTTTTCAAAGGAAGTGAAGGTTCCTAGTAGAAACAGATACAAGAGTTGTACCTCTAGTCTGTCGAACCCATTGATACCATTACAAATACATTGTAACATATATTGCACAAATTTACATTGGTCATAATTACTGAAGCCAATTGAATTACTAAATGTCTGAATGTTATCACGAAAGGCTTGAGTTTTGTATGACATCTTTTCTTTATTACATCTAGCTGCATACTGTTAATTTCATTTAACATAAAAAGAGGGCTGCTCAAAAGAGAATAAAATTATATGCTTACAATTTATTGATTTTATGGTGCACTATGCCTGTAAAATACATGAATGTGACAAACAAATATAACCTGCAAGCAATCTAGAAATGTTTCACACTGCAATACAATACAGTACTGGCTTAATGAATGGCCATTTTCTTCAGGTTCAGTGGTTTATTCATATTTCACTTTCTGGACAGAGAGTGAAGCCTGAAAACTGTATTGGAAAAATTACAAGGAAGCTCAATACTCAAAAGGTTAACATGGGTTTGTTTCTATGGAACTGAGTTTGACTGACACAGCAACATTTGAACTAATTAATGGGAGCAGATGGTGTTCATCATTTGAGACACTTATTTAAGTCATCCCTGTTTCCTTAAGAATACTGACCTCAGAATCAATCCAGGCTGGAAAATCAATCACTGAATGATATCAAGGATATAAAGGGAAATCTTCTTTTCACAATCTTTGCCTACCTTAAGATAATTATCAATCTATTGCAAGAAATACTTATAATTCAGTTGATTGATGAATTAGAGATCTGTATTCTCTGAAGATCTGTACTCTCTGAAGCACATCCTCTACTCACCAGTGGAAATTACTCTCCAGGGCACCATAGGCACTGAAGGCCTAAGTAGTTGCTTTCTATGCATTAAATACAAATCTGCTTTCAAAAGCAAAATAGCAAAGCATTCATATTTTTGCATGATCATAAATTTTTTGTTGATTGGCAAGAGAATAGTTTATGCAGAGAACATAGCTTCTCTAACTAAAACATTGGGAAGTTAGCTTTTCTTATGCATTATAAATGCTTACTAATGTCACTCTTTTTTAAATCAAATACAGAACCAAATAAACATTATAAGCATGACCAGCTTTAGCAACCAGCTTTTAGAGTATCAGGATAGGGCTGGGAAGCTGTCAATATGACTCAAGAAGAGCAGTTAACACGACAAAAAAGAAAACTGTTAGAATCATTTTGCCTCCACCAAAGCCATAAAATAGAGAAAAGAAAATAAAGTCAACAAAATAAAACATTTATGCTGAAGTACTGATCTTTGGTTTTTCTAATTCTAAAAGTTATTGAAAATGTTTAATAAATCTCAACAGAACATTGTATTAGATCTTGAAGAGGCTGTGAATGTCTCAATCAGTTTTCTATTAGATTAGATTCCCTACAGTGTGGAAACAGGCCCTTTGGCCCAACCAGTCCATACCGATCCTCCGAAGAGTAACCCACCCAGACCCATTTCCCCTCTGACTAATACACCTAACATTATGGGCAATTTAGCATGGTCAATTCACCTGACCTGCACATCTTTGGATTGTGAGAGGAAACCAGAGCACCTGGAGGAAACCCACGCAGACACAGGGAGAACGTGCAAACTCCACACAGAGAGTTGCCTGAGGCTGGAATCGAACCTGGGACCCTGGTGCTGTGAGGCAACAGAGCTAACCACTGAGCCAGTGTGCCGCCCTCAGTTGCAGAAAATCCAAGGAAATCCCAAAGAAATTGTATAACTGATTCCTCAGGATTGGACACTCATGAGAAAAATAACATGAACTCAAGCCAAATGTTGCTTACTTGTGACAGCATTAACTGACTCAGTGAGTATTCTTGGATTCTGATAAAATTCCAAGAGTTGGAAATAAATCATTGATGTGTTGATAGCTATGTGGATTTGTTTACACTATATTGGTACAACGGTGGTAAAATACAGACTATTGATTTTCAAATTATACTGTCTGAGTTCAATAGCTGGGATCTTCATGGATAGAAATGGCTTTAACAAGGGACAAAAGGCACTGACTTAAAATGCCCACAGCACTCATCAGACCAGTGAGCCAAGCTTCATGAAATCAGCATGGAAGTAACAAAGGCTATGTTTCCTGACAGCACACACATGCATGCTATCCATGGCTTAAATTTGTGCATGCACATGTTTCAGTGGGTTCAGGTTTAAGTGGCCTGTGGTTATGAAGAGAGGGAGAGGGTAGGGGAGGCTGTGAAGAGGGAGACAGGGGTAGGGGGAAGAGAGAGAGAGAGGTTGTGGAGGAGAAAGGTGAGAGTGAGAGGAGGGGAGAGAAGGAGGGAGAGAGTAAAGGGGGACCTCACAGTCCTTACCCCATCTTCTGTGCTTCCACCACCTACTCACATCCTGACTCCCCTTCTCTCTCCCCTCTGCTCTGCATCCTCACTCCTGAGTCCTCACTGCCTTGCTCTCACTTCTGTGCAATCCCCCTTCTCACTCCCTGGTCCTCTCTCGCTTACCCTCTGTATCCTCACTTTGCTTCAATCCCCTGTGTTCCACATCCTCACTCCTGAGTTGTCATTGCCTTGCTTTCAATCCTCTGTGCATGCGTAAATGCAGCACTTGTGAAAGGTATCTTCACAATTCTATGTGACTTATCAGGTCTTGAATTCATTTTTGTACTGGGCACTATCATTTTTTTAACGAAGTACCTATTTATATATGCTTAACAATAGGTCTTTATTCTTTTCTTGGTAATAGTTATTAAAATTTCTCTTTCTTACACAAGAAAATTTAATAATATGCTTTTCATTGTTGTGATATAAATTAGTTAATCATATTTTGATTGGACAGAAGTTTAGCCTCACACTAAAGAGAACATAAATCTTTGTGGCTAACTGGAAAAGTTGAAAAGGTTGAAAATTGCTGTGGGATATTTGATGAACATTGTTTGGGGAGGTTTGAGCACAGGCTGGTATAATCTTGATTTTCTGTAACTCAGCTGTCGCTTAGAAAAAGACTCAGTACATTTATATTACAGCAGTTAACATTCAAAGGGAAATAGGAAGACTGAGATTAAAAATCCATAAAAATACAATTGATATACAACCCAGACGTGAGGCAATCAATTACGCTTAACCGAACAAGCTTCTGGAAACCACACAGAATTCACCTTTGACTGATCATTGCAATGGGTATTTGTCCTTTTATTTAGAGGAAAACAAAATCAACAGAGGTTTAAAAAGTAAAAATTACTGTCAGTATTATTGTAGACAAAATATGACCACTGATAAAAATTTGTCCATCAGCTTTAGCATGAGGAAATAGGACAGAGTTTTTCCTCACTTACACACACACGCAAGCGCGCACACACATGCATACACGCACATACACGCATACCTGCCCTGCAGAACAGTGATCTGATTGGCATTGGATGGCAAAGCTTGATAATTGTCATGGTTGAGTCTGGATCCTCAGAATAAGTTAAATCCAGGGTGTTGGCCAAAGACTATTTGAACAGTTTGAGGAGGAGTTTGAGTGGGATGAGGGCTGACACTTTGGGGGAGAGGCAAGTAGAAAGGAGTGAGGGGGAGGGGAGAAGCAGGTTGTGTGGGTGACTGACGCCAGTGCGCCAAAGAAACTCCCTGGAATATCGTGTCCCCATGTCAATAAGGCCAACCATGATGTGGGCAGCAAATGTTTTCTAAACAACCTGTTTGGTGATGTTATTACACACATCTGGAGCAGGTAGGACTTGAATCTGGGCCTCCTAGCTCAGTGACATTATCACAGAGCCACAAAGTCAGTTTGAGCAGCATAATATCCTGATGTTTACAACATGGGATAACCCCTCCTGTTTAATTTAAACCAGCAACATAGAAAAGATTTATCCTGTGCAGTAATCTGAAAATTCGAGAGGCCAAGAACTATTTAAAGTAAAAATTAACAATTTTATTTCTTAAAGTATAACAGAAAATAATTAACGAACAACTATTTACAACTCCTTCCTCTAATCTATCTTTTATTTTCCCCTCAACAATATTGGTCTGATAAAAGTCCCAATTAAGATTTACAAAACAGAACTTCTCATCTCAAACCAGGCAGCTTTTGGTTCTTCTCTGTATTCCTGTCTTCTTTTCTTCTTCTTGGGGATTCTGCTTCACGGGTTACTGATTAATAAAAGTACCTTTAACAGAGCTATTTTTTGGGCAGTCTTTACATGCTGGTGGCTTGACAGTTCTCCCAACTGTTCAATTTTCCTCACTTTTATACCCCCAAAGAATCAGAAATGTGCTATTAGCTTTTAAGATTGTCAATATACTAAATTTAGACTGGATTGGAGTTTGGTATTTTTTGGGTATAATTTAAACTGATTGGTCTAATTCCATTCTGTATTGGCTCCAGGCAACCTGTTACCTACCCCAGTAACTGGACCACATGTTACAATATATCTTATTCAGAACATTTGGTGCTATCAGGTTGTTCTGCTAGCTTTTAACTCTCTTAAAGGTACAGTACACCCACTCTTCATAACACCTGGTCAGCTGACTTGTTAACAAGCTCAATTGACCCTTAATTATGATTTAAGTACAGTATGCAGATACTATCATCAGTGGTGCCCACCTATGTTATGGGAGAGCTTAGAAGTGGTTGGCACATGGTAGACTGGGCTTCTGTCTTCTTTTATTTTATGCTGAAAATCTGCTCAGTGAAGGCCCATAAAATCCAGCCTGTTAATTCCCTTGGTTTAAACATGACAAATCGTATCAAAATTCATACAACTGCTTTTACCATTTAAAAGGCTTCAAAATTCTCATGCAAACTATTTTTTGTTCATAAAATAGAATTATTGTATGATTCAAATTGAGTAAAATGCACAAAATGAAGTGTCAGTAATCAGACCTGTAGATGGGAGGAACATGCATTCAGATCATAGAATCCCAACAGTGTAAAAACAGGCCATTTGGCCCAACAAGTCCACACCAGCCCTCCGAACAGTAATACACCAAGACCCATTCTCCTACCTTATTATTCTACATTTACCCTTGACTAGTGCACCTAACCTACATATCCCTGAACATTATGGACAATTTAGCATGGCCAATTCACTTAAGCAGCAAATAGAGTCATAGAGATGTACAGCATGGAAACAGACACTTCAGTTCAACTCATCCATGCTGACCAGATATCCTAACCTAATCTAGTCCCATTTTCCAGCACTTTGCACATATCCCTCTAAACCCTTCCTATTCATATACCCATCCAGATGTCTTTTAAATGTTGCATTGTACCAGCCTCCACCACTTCCTCTGGTAGCTCATTCCATACACTCACTACCCTCTGCATGATAAAGTTGCCCCTTAGGTTCCTTTTATATCTTTCCCCTCTCACCCTAAATCTATGCCCTCTAGTTCTGGACTCACCAAACCCATGGAAAATACTTCATCTGTTTATCCTATCCATGCCCTTCATGCTTTTATAAACCACTATGAGGTCACCCCTCAGCCTTTGACACTCCAGGAAAACAGCCCCAGCCTGTTCATCCTCTCCCTATAGCTCAAATCCTCCAACCCTGGCAACAATCTTGTAAATCTTTTCTGAACCCTTTCAATTTTCAGAACATCCTTCCAATAGGAAGGAGACCAGAATTGCATGCAATGTTCTAAAAGTGGCCTAACCACCGTCCTGTACAGCCGCAACATGACCTCCCATCTGCTGTACTCAATACTCTGACCAATAAAGGAAAGCATACCAAATGCCTTCTTCACTATCCTCCCTTCATGCAACATCACTTTCAAGGAGCTATGAACTTGCACCCCAAGGTCTCTTTGGTTCAGTAACACTCCCTAGGACCTTACCATTAAGTGTATAAGTCCTGCTAAGATTTGTTTTCCAAAATGCAACACCTTGCATTTATCTAAATTAAATTCTATTTGCCACTCCATAGCCCATTGGCCCATCTGATCAAGATCCCGTCATAATCAGAGGTAATCTTCTTTGCTGTCCACTGCGCCTCCAATTTTGGTGACTTCTGCAAACTTACTAACTATACCTTCTACGTTCATATCCAAATCATTTATGTAAATGATGAAAAGTAGTGGACGCAGCACCGATCGAGAAACTGGAGTACCCGGTGGAAACTCACGCAGACACAGGGAGAATGTGCAAACTCCACACAGACAGTCACCCAAGGGTGGAATCAAACCCAGGTCCTTGGCACTGTCAGGCAGCAGTACTAACCACTGAGCCACCTAGCAGCCCTTAAAGTAAAGCTTGAAGGATGCGGCATACTCAGAAAATAAATCTAACTTTAAGCATGTAGATCTTCTTTCAGTACTGCTGGTGCTATATTTCCTTTTAGGTAATTTATCTTCCAATAAATTATTGCCTTTGATATATACTTATGGTTTGTTATCACCTGTCTATCTCCTGTTGCATTTTTGGCTTTTCACACAAATTACCATTTCCATATTTTCCATGTTGTGTTCACATCACTTGATTTTCACTTCATGGGTAATAACTGAACAGCCAAATCTTTAAAAGTAGCTCATCTGGTGGTGGCAGTATACCATCTATAGTCTGTAAATCCCAATCTGACTAATTAACCTTGAACCCTGAACAAACTAGCAATGTCTCTGAATGCTGTGAATAGTGTAATTTGCTGTTTACAATGAACAACCTAGGAGTTCTTGCTTTCCTGGATTTCTCTATTTATATTATAATATAATGCTTTTCACCACTGATTTTATAACTAAAAGTATACAAACATATTGATTTATAGAATCATTGAATCATAGATTGTTATAGCTCCAATGATCACTCGGCCCATTATGCTGTTGGCACTTCTCAGTGAGAGAAATTCCTTTAGTCTTACTCCATGTCTTTTCCCCATAACCCAGTAAAATCGAACAACATTCTAACTAAACATTGCCAATTAGGATAAAGCTTTTTTTTAAATTGTTCGTCATTGTTGTTGTTTCTAAATTAAATAATGCATTTATATTACCTTATTTTATTGTAATTTTTCATCTACACTATTTTTACTACAGACGTTTTGTCCAATGATATGAGTGATTGATGTCATTTGTTACTTTATAATTCACTGCATGCTGCTGTCATTAAACTAAATAATGTAATAGCTCGCTACATAAGCCAGAACACTGTATTGAAACATCTGCTATAATAGTCAGTAATGGCATAGTACCTTTGACTACAACAACCTTCTGTCAAGATTACTTTGGTAACGTTCTATCTTGTGGACATGGCAAAGCTCACATAAAAGACACTTTCTCTTTGATATCTGCACCAGCCACATCATAATACTCTTTTGGTCATGGAGAGATATGGTGAGGAAGTTGTGGGGAATGGAGGGGTTTGGACATACTGGAGGTGACGGCTGTGTTCTTCTCATCCAACTTGATTGTAAATGTGGCCACAAGCCGCTGGACAGCTGCAAGTGCATTACATCTTTGATTTTCAGTTTAGTCTCTGTGTTAGGGATGTCTTTACAAATACTGATTTGGGACAAAATTAACAGTCACTTGGGCAAGTATGGATTGGCTAGGGAGAACCAACATAGATTTCTTAAGTTCAAATGATGTTTGACTGACTTGCTTGGGATTTTTGATTGAGTAACACAGAGAATTGGATGGGCCATTGGCGTTAACATGGTGTATAAGTACTTCTAAAAGTCATTTGATAAGGTACCACCTGACATGATCGAGGAAAGTATGTAGTAAGGAGTCACACAGGGGTCCATTTTGGGAACTCTACTTTTCTTGCTACGTGTTAGTGACAATGAGATTGTTGAGCATAGTTTCAGACTTTGAGGATTACATCAAATTTGGAGTTATTGTGAACTGTAAAGATGATTGTGGTGAGCCTTCTGAGATCATAGAAGAGTTGATACAGTGGGCAAATGCAAGTGGACTGATATATTTTAGTAAAGGAAGGTGTGGAGATGAAACGTAAAAGGACAGATACAGCTGTGGTTGTTGGCGGAGGAGCAGAGAGATCTCGGCCTGTTAGGTGCAAGTCACTGAAGGAGCACTTTTAAAAGTGGTTGAAGGCTCTTCTTGAATAAGAGTGTGGTGTGCAGGAAACCTGAAGTTATGACAAACCTGGAAGAACAATGGACTAATGTTGTGGGATGTTGTGTTCAGTTCTTGCCACTATACTTTGGCAAGTATGTGAGGACATTACAGTGAGGGCAGAGGAGGTTTGTCAGAATAGCTCCAGGAATGATGAGCTTTGTCTGCTTTGCCTGTAAATGATTAGAGGTGCTGGGGCTGTTCATCTTGGAGAGGAAGGAATTGTGGAATATTTGGTGGAGGTGTTCAGAATTATGTGGGGTCTGGATAGAATAGATATGGAGAAGATGCTCCACTATTGGCAGTGGGATTGAGGACCAGAGGACACCATTTTAATGTGACGGGCTCGAAAAATTGCAGTCAAATGGGAGAGGATGGGGAGGTGTGATGCGATAGTTGGAACTGGTAACCTTTACCATACAGTAAGTGGTTATGACCTAGAATGCACTGATAGTTTGGTGGTGATAGATTCAATTCACATCTTCAGATAATTATCCAGTTCTTCTTTGGAGAAAAATATGTGCATAACTATGGTAAAAAGATGGAGGAATGGGATTAGGTGAGTTAATCTTGCAGGGAGCTAGCATTGAACTACAGGCCGAATATATTGTAACTGTATTATAATTCTACATATTCAGACAAGACTATTGCTCCTGGGTCTGATAACTATCCCAGTAGTGAAACAAATCATTAATGACTGACAGCCCTCCTTCTACAATATCATATTCTCACAAGTAATAGAGTACTTGAATGCACTTAGGCCAAACTTAATTCATTTGTATGATTTGTGGTTTTTAGTCTCTGTGTGGATAAGTGGATCTCTGTGTCCAAACATTGATTTGTTGGTCTTTAACTGCCTCAGCATAAATTTATATCTCTCAATACAACATGTTAATTTCATTTCTGACAAATGGATATTGATCCCTAGAGCAAACATTTGTTTTTATTTTGTTGCAACATCATCTGTCAGTGAATGCTGAAAAAATGTGAAAAAGGGAAACTCCCCTCAAGGCTGGGCCACTTGGCACTGATATGGCAGAGTAATGTTTTTGATTTCTCTATTTGGCTGATAATTTTACATAGTGGATTGTCTGCTGTTAAAAAGTCATTAATTTCAACGGACTGTGAATCAACCAGGTTGTTTATTGGATAGGCAATTGTGTAGTTACACGACTGCCCAGATAGAGAAGATGAAAAATCCACTTTACAGTGTGTAAGAAATGAATTTAGGTTTTATAATCCCCAGATTTTATATGATGAAGCCCACTTGCTTCTTTTAAACACGACCACTCAGATTTATGCAATAGTTTCTTGTCAGGAAATCATTATCATGTTCTTTCCCTGGGATTTGATGTTGCCCTGTCTGTTTTGCTGGTTTGGGGTCATCATTACATTCAGGGCAGATTCCCCAATCATTAAAGGATGGCATTTAAATAGCATGAAGTGGGCACTCATCCGAAAGAACACAGAACATAGAACAATACAGCACAGGACCGGGCCCTTCGGCCCACAATGTTTTACAGAACATGATGTCAAATTAAACTAATCCCTTCTGCCTTGGTCCATATCCCTCTATTCCTGCATATTAGTGTGCTTATCTAAAACTTCCTTAAATGCCCCTGTTGTATCTGCTTCCATTACCACCCCTCGCAGTATATTCCAGACTCTTGCCATTCTCTGTGTGAAAAATTTGCCCCTCACATCTCCTTTGAACTTTCCCCCCTCACCTTAAATGCATGCCCCCTAATATTAGACATTTCAACACTGGGAAAAAAATTGTGACCATCAATCCTATCTATGCATCTCATTATTTTACAGACTTCTATCAAATCCCCCCTCAGCCTCCACAGTGGCAAAGAAAACAATGTAAGGTTTTCTAGCCTCTCTTTATAGCTCATACCCTCTATTCCAGGCAGCATCCTGGTAAGCATCTTCTGCATCCTCTCCAAAGCTTCCACATCCTTCCTAAAAGGTGGCAACCAGAATTGAATGCAATTCAACAAAAGATATTTATCTTATCTCATGCATTACTTAATTGCCTGCCAAGATTTTAGATTTACTATTTGAAAAGCAAAACTGTATTTATGTCTTACCAACATTATTACAGCTAATTCTATTCTCTAATAGTTTGAAGTGACTTCTGCCAAAACTACGTGCTTTCTTGTAATACTAAGTTTATACGTTCACTTAAAAATTAATTAGTGTTAGCTAATCTTCCATATCAAATGCTCAATGAAACCAACTCCTAATCCCTTGGTGGGGAATATATTCTGAGGAGTTCCATTCAGACCCTTACAATATCCAGAAAATTGACAACCTAACCAGAAAAAAAGTGCATTTTAAACTATCAGAAGAAACTAACAACTTTTCCTGAATTGGGGTCCTCCTCTGGATCAGATTTCTTCAGATCCTACATATATGTTCTAGATTCTAGCTCACTTTTTGCCAAATTTTAGGGAAATTGGTTGAGAGATATTCCTGAAACACCACGCAACATTAGAAGCCCATCTGCTGTCCCCCGTTGAATGGTAAGCATATTACCTGGCTGTTACTTGGTTGAATATTTGAAAGTCCTGGTATGTGTGGATCTAGAAGTAACCAACACTGCTCCCCCCACTCCCCCCTCATCCCTCCCTCCACCCCACTTCCAATTTCCAAACACTGATTAAAAAACTAAACTCTAGTTTCTCTATATTAATCCTATCTGTTCCCCTTAATATCTTGAAAAATTCAATCAGATCACTCCTTCATCTTCTAAATTAGAAAGAGTACAATCCTATTTTGTGGAATCACTCCTCATAATGTAACTCTAAACATCCAGGTTTCATTCTGGTAAAGCTACACTATACTTCGTTCAACGTTCGTATATCTTTATTAAGATGTGGTGCCCATAGCTTTGCTCAGGTTTGGCCTAACCAGGACTTTAAAATAATCCCTTGCACGCCAATCCTCTAAATAAAAAGGCTGACATTCTAATAACTTTTCTTCTTATCTTCTGTACCCGTTCATGACTCTTTAATGATCTGGGTTCTTAAATGCCCAAGTTTATTTCAACCTTCATTGTTTCTGGTTTTCACCATTTAGAAAATACTCTGTGTTATCCTTTTTAGGTTCAATGTGGATAATCTTATTTTACTTACTTTGAGATTCATTTGCCACATTTTTGCCATTCACTTTAACTATCAATATTTCAATATAGTGGTACTTCTCTGATGCCACCATATACAATGCTGACAATATGTAACGTGGCTCAAAGATATGAGAAACTGGTGAAGCTAGCTGTATCACATTGCTCTTTTGCCGACTATTCACATTTGCCAGCACTTGACCCATTAGGGGATGACATGGTGGCACGGTGGCTCAGTGGTTAGCACTGCTGACTCACAGCACCAGGATTCCAGGTTCAATTCCTCTGACAGCTCATTCCATATACACACCACCCTTTGCATGAAAAAGCTGACCCTTAGGTCCCTTTTAAATCTTTCCCCTCTCACCCTAAACCTATGCCCTCTAGTTCAGGACTCCCCCACCCCAGGGAAAAGACGTTGTCTATTTAGCTTATCCATGCCCCTCATGATTTTATAAACCTCTATAAGATTGCCCCTCAGTGTCCAATGCTCCAAGGAAAACAGCCTAAGCATATTCAACCTTTACCTATAGCTCAAATCCTCTAACCCTGGCAACATCCTTGTAAATCTTTTCTGAACACTTTCAAGTTTCACAACATCCTTCCAATAGGAGGGAGAGCAGAATTACACACAATATTCCAAAAGTGGCCTAACCAACATCCTCTGGATGTAGGTTTGCTCACTGAGCTGGAAGGTTCATTTCCAGATGTTTCGTCACCCTACTAGGTAACATCTTCAGTGGGCCTTTGGGTGAAGCACTGTTGATAATGTCTGCTTTCTATTTATGTGTTTGGGTTTCTTTCGGTTGGTGATGTCATTTCCTGTGGTGACATCATTTCCTGTGGTGATATCTTTTCCTGTTCTTTTTCTCTGCTTGCAAACCCTAGCCACTCTCTCCTCCATCAAAGACATCTTGGAAATGACTGCCAGACTACTCAGACCCCTTGGCATCATGGTAGCCACAAACCTACTGACACACTAAAACAGTAGCTAATGAACTTGCAAGATCCTATAGAGGAAACAGTTAAAATTAATGTAATTTAAAAAAAACACACAAGGACTGTACCAAACATTACATTGGACAAACTGGCAGAAAACTAGCCACCAGGATACATGAACATCAACTAGCCATAGAACGACATAACCCTCTCTCTTTGGATCCTTACATATAGGTGAGGAAGGACACCATTTCGGACAATACATCCATTCTAGGACAAGCCAAACAGAGACATTCACGAGAATTCCTAGAAGCATGGCATTCCAACCGGAACTCTATCAACAAACACATTGATTTAGACCACATCTATCATGACCACATGAGAAAAATAACAGGAAAAGACATCACCACAGGAAATGACTTTGCCAACCCAAAGAAACCCAAACATATAAATAGAAAGCGTGGATTAAACACAGTGCTACACCCAGAGGCCCACTGAAGATGTTACCTAGCAGAGTGACGAAACATCTGGAAACAAACCTTCCAGCTCAGCGAGCAAACCGACATCCAGACCCTCAACCTGACCTACAAATCTTCTCAAAACTTGCTATAACCAATGTCCTGTACAGCGCAACATGTCCTCCTAACTCCTAAATTCAATGCTCTGACCAATAAAGGAAAGCATACTAAACACCTACTTCACTATCCTATCTAACTGTAACTCCACTTTTAAGGAACTATGAATCTGCACTCCAAGGTCTCATTGTTCAGCAATGCTCCCTAGGGCCTTAACAATAAGTATAAAGTTCCTGCCCTGTTTTTGTCTTTCCAAAATGCAGCACTTTACATTTATTTAATTAAACTCCGTCTGCCATTCCTTAGCCCATTGGCCCATTTAATCAATATTCTGTTGTACACTGAGGTAATCTTCTTGGCTATCCACTACACCTCCAATTTTGGTGTCAACGGCAAATGTACTGACCATACCTCCTGTGTTCATATCCAAATCATTTATATAAATGATGAAAAGCAGTGGACCCAGCACAAATCCTTGTGGCTCACCACTTCTTGGAGATAAAAGGAACTACTTTGAATATTGTTCCAGGGCACCTCTATGAGAAAAAGGCAGCATGTTGGGAGAGATAAGGTACCCTTTGGAATTGTTAAAAATGGACAGAAAACATGTATAAACCTTATACCAGTCATTATAATGGCAAAGTGGCTCAGTGGTTGCTGCCTCACAGCACCAGGGACCCGGGTTTGATTCCAGCCGTGGTAACTGACTATGTGGAGTTTGCACATTCTCCCAGTGTCTGCATAGGTTTCTTCTGGATGCTCCAGTTTCCTCCCACAATCCAAAGATGCGCAGGTTAGGTGAACTAGCTGTGCTAAAATTGCCCATAGTGTTCAGGGATGTGTGGATTAGGTGCATTAGTTAGGGGTAAATGTAGAGTGGTAGGGGAATGGGTCTGGGTGAGTTACTCTTTGGTGGTTTGGTGTAGGACTTGTAGGGCCAAATGGTCTGTTACCACACTGTAGGGATTCCAGTCTATGAATAACAGTCATTATGCATTGGAACTGTCAAAAGGCAGGGGCAGCACAGTGACTCAGTAGTTAGCAGTGTTGCTTTACAGTGCCAGGAACCCGGGTTTGATTCTGTCTTTGAGTAACTGTCTGTGTGCCGCTTGCATGACTTCCTATGTGCTCCATTTTTCACAGTTCAAAGTTATACAGGTTAGGTGGACTGCCCATTCTAATTGTCCTCTAATGTGCAGGGACGTGCAGGTTAGGTGAGTTAGCCATTGTAAATACAGGGATGGTGTGGGTGGCTGGATTTAACTGGGATGCTTTTCGGAGGGCTGTTGCAGACTTGATGAGCTGAATGGCCTCTTTCCACAATGCAGGGATTCAATGATCCTATAAATCTGTCAAAAAGCAGTTATCAAAAAATCTATCAAAATGAACTGTTTATAAATGTCAAAAAGACCTGTCAAAAGAATCTGCAAAAAGTACCAACATTCTTCACTAAAGCTCATCTTTAAATCTTCGAAAAAAAATAGTAAAACTGATTTTAAAAAATGGCTATTTCACTCTGTTAATAAAAGGCTAGGGGCTAGACTGATTTCACAAACTTTCTCTTATCATAGAAGGGTCCCTGCTAATTCACAGTTTGATTGCTCCAAGTATTATATCCTCTTTAAAGTGAGACTACAAATTTCAGTGTTACTTTTTAATAAGAGATAATTGTGGTTATAAGGGATTATGAAATTAAATAAATTAAATATGGGATATTTTAATGAATGAAAGTGTGCTTTTAAAATATACATCTGCCATAGACACACAGAGTTTCAAATTTTTCATCTCAATATGGCTCCTGAAATCTGTCCACATATGGTTAGTGTAATAGTCGGGCGGGTGGTAAGTGGGAGTGATGGGTGGGAGTTAGCTCTAAGTTGGCATAGATGTTCTAAAGAGCCACGAGAGTTGATTGGAGGACATTGTTGGTATTGAATGTATGAGGGGCTTTGGGAGTGGGTTGGTATTATCAGGTGACATGGGTTGGCATGGATGGATGGTCCATGTGAAGAGTATAGAGAAAATGAGGGGTGAATGGGATGAGGATTAGAGGGCTGTTTTATGTTTTACTGTTTTTTTAAAAAAATACAAATGCTTGATCACAGCATTGGAGCACTGGTGCAGACTTTCAATCCAGCCTGCCTCTGTATTTGGCAGTCCCTGCAGTCAGCTGGGGTCACCTGGTCCAACTCTCAGAGAATCCTGTCACCTCAGAATAAAAAAAAATAACTGCAGGGCATTTTTTTTCTCTCTTTGGGTTTGTGGAACCATCCTTGGAAATATCCTGGCACTGAAAACGAAAATTCACCTCATGACATGTATTCCACTTCTATTTACTAATTTTTTTATTATTTAATCTGGTTAAATGGTTTTTCAAATGCTAGAGAAACAATACAGCGTTATAGAACATGAGCAGCATTCATGAAGTCTTATGTTTCAATACCATCTACTCTATTTCATAAATGACATTTCACAAATTTGTTCTGAATGAGGGTGAAGAGAATTTAATCTATTTTGATTAAAGACATGTTACCTTGGATCACATTGTTTTAACCTCAGCTCTTTAGGCCACTTTGTTACTTCAAAAATACTGATTCCTTAAGTCCCTGTTTTATTCTTGTATGATTTGCCAAATAGCTGATATGGTATATGTGCATTCAAAGTTGCAATTTAATTTAGTGTACACCCTATCAAAGCTTAACTAATTTGTCTTTGAGCTAATTCTATCCTCTTTTTAGATTTCTTTCATCACAATTACCTCACTGACAGCTGTTAGAAAATGTGATTTCATCCCATCACCAGACAGCATGGCCAAGACCGAGCGCTCACATTGTAAATGATCAAGCCAAAAACATCCTGTTGCTCTCTGGTGTATTATAATTAATATCTTGTTTTATGCAGCAGACCATCCTTTGAGTTTGCAATTTGAAGAACAGATACCTTTTCACTAAATTCAAAAACCTACCAAGACCAATTCTCAGGCTAAAAATAAGATTCTGTAAATAAATTTTAAAGAGAGGAATTAATAAAATTAATTAAATTAATTAAAAGGAGGAATAATAACCAAAAGTGGGCATGGAGTTCACAGTACATAATTAACTGACTTTGATTCATTGTGTTGCAAAGAACAGATGAAATTAGTCCTGCCTACTGTTTGAAATAATCTGCATCCAGCCAGCACTGTAAGTATCATATATTGGCTTCATTTATTAACAGGAAACTGGGAAGTGTACGCAGACAGCAAAGCTTATAAAAGCAGCTTGTGTGTCTCCAAATGTATATAGTGAATGCATGAAATAGTGCAATTTTTCAATAAAAGATCATCTGGGCAGTGTTACTTTGAGGAATGGTTGAACACATCATTAAGTGACCACATCGACTTTCTGATAATGTACTGATGGTCTTAATGCAAAATGTAAGAATTAATGGCAGACAGCAATGCCAGATGTATTGCTCCACGAACATGGAAGCATTGAAAATAAATCCGTCCAACAAACTGAAATAAATTGTGAAGGTGAATGAATTTATCTTCAAATTGCACTCCCTACCAAGTTTTCCACTAACCTCATCCACTGTTCCATTCTCTACTCCCTCATCACTCTATCCACAATCCCAAACACAATCTTTCAATTCATACGCTATACTTCACTCTGCACTACTGCAAACCTCACACCCACAATTCACACCTCTCACACACTGGCAAATGTTCAATCATAACAGGCACAACACTAATATATTGCAGCATATTTGTTGACACACTTCCCTTTTTCTGATCAGAAAACGTATTGTGTAACATGAGACATCAGAAAAGAACAGGAGGATGACAAGCATGCCACCCATGGAGAAGACAGTGCTGGCCATCATGTTAAGGGGCATTGTTGAGGCTATGGCACACTGCAGAGCTGGAAGTGACTGATAAAGGTATAATTAAGCCATACTTAGTCCTCCTCTTGTCCTACTGCTCCCTCATTCCAATTTACAAACAGAAAATGATGCAAGCACAGATGTCTTACTTTCTCTTCTTGCCTCAATAATGCCCAACCCGTGTTCTTTTTTCAGATAGCCAACAACTGGAACTGTCCCAGTCTGAGGAAGAGGAGGGAAAGCCAGTGAAGATAGTGTGATACTGTCTCGCAATTTTACACTAAAAGCTAATGTATGCATTTGAGAGTCCAGTGTAGAGACATCAAGCAGAAGTCCATCATAGCCAGCACAGGAAAAGGTATAGTGCAGATATCAGTTCTCTGTACAAGTGATAAATCAAGCCTTTGATAAATCTGGCTACTGAAGAAGATTGCTGACTGAACATAACCATTGGTTCTTGGTGCTCTGAAAACTCACTTTTAATGTCATGGAGAGTGAAAGAGTTCAAAAGCAACTTGGCACCAGGCTTTGCGTGGAACATACAGCTATCCTTTCTAACATGAATGAGTGGTCACTTCAGCAGTCCTGTGGAACTCATTATAACGCAGAGCCAGATGGTTGATGTCAAAACTTACTTTGCAGCACAAACAGGCCTCATTGTGGCACAAATAGTCAACATTAAAAGTCTGAATGCTGTATGGACCCTCAGAATGTTGCCCTGCAAGGCAATATTGTTACCATGGTGGCTTTTAATATCTATTCAAAGGTGCTTGCAGAATTTGCAGCAGTCTGTCCAACAAAACATAATTAGGATTACTGAGGTAGCTTCTCAGGAGAGTGAAAGTGCTTAGATGGAGCATAAATCTGTTTGTTTTCCTTGCAGGATGACAGCATCTACATCCCTACTACTTGACCAGTACCTTTGTGGTTCTCAATCAGCTAGTCAGGCCTGACTGCTGCAGCCCAGGCCAAAGAGATGCAATCTGAATTTGGGGAACAGAGCTGCCCGATGTCATCCTCCATCCTTACCTCCAGTCTGCTCAAATGAAAATTCAAAACCATTCACCACCTATCTCCCAGCCACGATGGAGACGTCTTGCAGGAATACCACCAAAGGCAAAAAATGTACAATAACTATCGACTTCTAAAACAAATACAGGAAAGCTTCAAATACATGCACAATTGATCCACCAGTCAAAAGAAGTATTCTAGTAAAGATTTTGGATGAGTTCATGGTTCTCTGAAATAGCACAGGTTTGAGAGAGGTGTCTGAGGGGTTTGCGGGAAGGAAATCTGCATTCCATTGTAAGTCATATTCTGCAATGATACTTTGGCTGGAGTGTGAAATTTGAAATTAGTAATGGTGCCAAGTCAGTGTTGATGCTGACTGACACCTTAACTTACCTTGTCTTCAAACTGCCAGCAGTCGTTAAATATGAAGCACCCTATGCCAAGGTGGATTGCTGTGTATTTCTCTTTAAAAGTCAATGTATAAGTCAGTGTGTGTAACTTTAACCCAAATGGAATTGTGGGGTGGCTACATTATCCAGTCAAATTTAGTCCCCATTGAATTGCTACATTAATTTCAGCCTATAATGGAAATAATTAGGAAGTGTACACTCAAATTCTGAGGCATACAAAACAGCTTTTAATATTAACATCTAAATCATTGTAAAGTCTTCAGTTTCCTGTACCGTGTACTCACAGTGACGTGGTTTTGCTAAGTATATAATGTGGCAATATTAAATCTGAATGGTTTAATGTATTTTACAGCCACACAGGATGTGGTGTTCATGTTTGCTGAAGGCTAACCTTTAGTTCTTCAGGCGGGAAGTCTTCCTTTTTCACCAGGCCAGTGGCTGCTGCGATATTCCCAGCTCCATCCACTGTCTTCTGGGCCACAGCTGAGACACCAGTCATAACAGCACCGCCAACCAAAGAAGCCTGCTCCTTTGTCTTCTCAGCCACTAAAAAGCAAGCATTAATATACATTGTTTCCTATTCAGAAGGAGCTTTTCCTTATTTTAATTATTACATTTCAGATGTCACTTTCTGAATCAAATTAAAACCTATTGCATAAGCTACCTTTAGAAGAGCTTGTTAAAAAAAGTCCTGTATCATTTATTTGCAATGCAAACCTGGATTCCCTGAGAAATGTTTAATTTCAACATATGTAAACGTCAGAGTGGAGTAAAATAGAATTAATCTATGAATACAGGAATATTTTAGCAATGTTCTTATATTTATTTCTAACATTCTATTGTTAAGTGCGATCATTTTTAGCTACAAAGACAAAGTTCTGCCCAAAAAACCCAACTAGTTCAAGTACCGAAAAATAAGAGTGTAAAGATACGCATCTGTATCAATTTTAGAGTAACATGGTCAATAGCTCGAGCAGTTTAATGTCACCAAGGTGGCATCTTTCAAACAATGTGAATGTAGTTTATATTATTGAGATGGTGATCACTTGAATTTTCCTATTAAGGTTTGTCAGAGTTCTCGAAACAATACCTATTTCACAGAATTATAGAATCTCTGCAGTGTGGACAAAGGCAATTCAGACCATCGAGTCCACACTAACTTTTAAAGAGCATGCTGAGTGTTTATTTTCTCCAAATTATCCAAGCACATCATCTATCTGCTTCCTTTTATCAAAAACACATTCTACTTATTCATTCAACTTTGTTTTCACCTTCCCTTTTGATTTGATCTGACCATAAACAATAATTGTCTTTGTAATCATAAACTTTTAGAACAATAAAAATGACATATGGAACAGATTTTGTGCTGTGATTGGTTTTTCTCTGAAATGAGAATGCACCTGAAGAAAATGTCATATTCCTTCCTAGATCAAGTTTGAATCAGCTAAGGAAACATTAAAATGATACTTGTACCATTTATGATACTGGTCGAACAATCAATTGCCTATTAGAGATGGATTAACTCCATGAGTTATTTTAGTCAAAACATATTACAAGTTATGAAACAGACATTACAGTAAGCCATCTGATTTCTGTATGTGCAGCATGTAAACCTGCAACTGCATAACTGGCAGGCAGAGCTGTAACATTGTATACAGAGCACATTGAGTCCTTAAAAGTAAACTCTTTTAAAGACAATGTACATGTACAACAGTACCTACTACTGTATGAGCACAAAATTCTTTCAGATCAATGTATGCATTATAACTGCAGTATTAAATTATGAACAAATATGTTGGTAGCCTTGTATAAATCCATTATATTCCTGAAAATGACAACCTCTGATAGTTGGGTGACTGTGTGCAGTTTGCTCATTCACCCTGTATCTTTGTGGGTTTCCTCCAAAGATGTGCAGGTTATGTGGATTGGCCATGCTAAATTGCCCATAGTGACAAGGGATATGCAGGCTAAGTGAATTAGCCATTGAAAATGCAGGGGTACAAGGATAGGCTAGGGGAGTCAGTCTGGTTGGGCTGCTCTTTGGAGGGTCTTGTGTGGATTCAGTGGGCTGAATAGCCTGTTTCCACACAGTTGGGATTCTATAAATAGTTGAGACAATATTAACAAACTGGCAGTCGAAATTCCTATGAAACAATTTTGTCCTTTTTTGAGACTTTATTGAAGAAGGCATTTGGTATACTTTCCTTTATTAGTCAAAGCATTGAGTATTGGAGTCAGGAGGTCATGTTGCGACTGTGCAGGATGTTGGTTAGGCCACTTTTGGAATACTGCGTGCAATTTTGGTCTCCTTCCCATTGGAAAGATGTTGTGAAACTTGAAAGGGTTCAGAAAAGATTTCCAAGGATGTTACCAGGGTTGGAGGATTTGTGCTCTAGGGAGAAGCTGAATAAGCTGCGGCTGTTTTTCCTGGAGTGTCAGAGGCTGAGGGGTGACCTCATGGAGGATTATAAAATCATGAGGGGCATGAATAGGGTAAACAGACAAGGTGTTTTCCTTGGGTGGGAGAATCCAAAACTAGAGGGCGTATGTTAAGGTGAGAGGGGAAAGATAGAAAAGGGACCTAAGGGGCAACTTTTACACGCAGATGCTGGTGCGTGTATGGAATGAGCTGCCAAAGGAAATGGTGCCAGAGGAAGAGAAAGAGCCATTGCAACATTTAAAAGGCATTTGGATGGGTACATGAATTGGAAGGGTTTAGAGGGATATGGGCCAACTACTGGCAAATGGGACCAGATTAGATTGGGGTATCTGGTTGGCATAGACGAGTTGGACCAAAGGGTCTGTTTCCGTGCTGTACATCTCTATGACTGTATACATACTTTCTGTAAAATAGTGAGCAAAGTAATTATATTCAAAAATATTAAGTATTTATTGTTGATTTGGAGGTGCTGGTGTCGGACTGGAGTGTACAAAGTTAGGAATCACACAACACCAGGTTATAATCCAACAGGTGTATTTGGAAGCACTACCTTTCAGAGCACAGCTCCTTCATCAGGTTTTTTTTTAGATTAGATTAAATTATATTACTTACAGTGTGGAAACAGGCGCTTCGGCCCAACTAGTCCACACCGACCCTCCGAAGAGCAACCCCCCAGACCCATTCCCCTACATTTACCCCTTCACCTAACACTATGGGCAATTTAGCATGGCCAATTCACCTAACCTGCACATTTTGGTCTGTGGGAGGAAACCCGCACAGACACAGGGAGAATGTGAAAACTCCGAACCTGGGACCCTGATACTTTGAGGCAACAGTGCTAACCACTGTACCACTGTAGTGGTTGTGGAGTATAAGATCATAAGACACAGAATTTATAGCAGAAGGTTACAGTGAGATGCAATTGAAATGATATATTGAAAAAGACACATCGATTGTTTGTTAAGTTTCTCATCTTTTAGAATGACCATGTTGGTTTCAGTTCTTTCATTTGTAAATTCCAGAACTTTTTCTGGGATAGCATATGAAAGAACTGAAAACAACACGGGCATTCTAAAAGATGAGCGACTTTACAAACAATCCAAGTCTTGTTCAATACATAATTTCAGTTGCATCACATTAAACTTTTGCTATAAATTTAATGTCTTACTATCTTATACTCAACAGTTACCCGATGAAGGAGCAATGCTCCGAAAGCTAGTGTTTCCAAATAAACCTGACGGACTATAACCTGGTGTTGTGCATTTATTATTAGCATGTTAATTTTAAATGTTCATATGTGTTTATTTGTTACGACTCATGGTAACGATCAGATCAGCTTATAATGCACCCTTTCTAAGAAACGTTTCAATTTATTGAAGTGAAACTAATTGGTGTATTATTTCACTTCGCAATCGCAGCACATATTGCAGTTCACGGACAGCACGGGATGACAAGTTATTTTTTCAGTTACAGGTACATTGCAGATGAGAACCGCACTTCCGACAAACCTGCTCGACTTTCACACCTTGCTAAGTCGAACTGTAAGAGTTTGTGATCTTAATGGATTGATCACCTTCTGAAATTGACGTTTACACTTGGATTAAATACCGGACCAATATCTTACAATAAATCTTGATTGTTACGGCAGAAAACATTCGATTAAAACACATTGAAAACAATAATGTCACTTCTGCATTTCAATTACTCTGTCATATGAAACATTCGTGGGAACTTACCGGAGACAACACTTGAAACACCTTCTTTGGTTTTGGAGCCTAAAGGTTAAATAAAGACATATTATCCATGGGGCAATTGTCTGAATTCATAATGTTGCCGATCATCCCCTAAAGTATGTAACATTTCTTGTAATATGCCATGATTACTTTTGCCTTTTTTTTAAATGGCAGACGTGGTGTGAATGTGTTGGATGCCACATCCTTGGATAAAGCTTCTCTCTCTCTGGGCTGGAGGAGAGTGCCATATGGCTGGCCCATCTGCTCAGCGGAAATAAAGACCTTTGAATCAGTCCCCAACTGACAGCCAAAGTATCTCTACGCGGAAACTAGATCGATCCCCCGAGATTAAATGTTTTCCGCTTATTTTTTTTAAAACACCCGATATAGTTATTGCTAATATTCCATTGAAAAAAAACAGCCTTCTTTTTCTCCCGTTATAATGTAATAACTGTGCAAGTCGCCCGTCCAGTCAGTGCCCAAAGGAATGATTTATTGTATAATTGAAAGGGGCGACGCTATCTTCCTTTGCAGGGTCATTGCCTTTTCATAGCTACATACCAACATATAGCACTCCCTCTTTAGTCTTCTCTGCCGCTTCTGCGACTCCCTGCTTGGTTTTCTCGGCTGCAGCAGCTACTCCTTCCTTCGCTTTAGACAATCCTTTCATGAAAACATCCATTTTGGTCCTCGCTCAATGGAACACTGTAGAATAAACACCTGATTCATTCACCCTCAAAACAGCCAAACACAATGAGGAAGATCACAGGCACCGACAGAGAAATGATACAAGCATCAATACTGACCTCTGTCAAACTGGATAATAACGGATTGGATAGATGGGATCAAAACATCATGGAGCGAGGGGGGAGGCTTTCGGATTTAAGCGAGGATGGAGATCATCCAGTTGGGCGGTGATGATGCCACCGATTCACTGACCTGTCAGCTGAAGCTGCTTGTCTGGGGTGGACTCCCTCCGAGGCTCTTTCCCTCCTCTCTCTGTCCCTAGAGCTCTCCAGGAAGAGCCCGTGATTTCACCAAAGTACCGTGCAATCACACACACGGACACTCGCACATCCTCAAACTCCCCGCCCTCCCTCGTGCATTGTAATTCTCCTAAGACAAGTCACATTTTTTTTTCGCCAGTGATCAGTTATCCTCTGTACGACTCGACTAGAATCAGGAGCGTGTTCAGGTTTCATGATGGGTGGGAGGAATCCCCCTTTATTTTCAAACAACATATTGAAGCTGTTTCCCCCCCCACCTTCGTACATTGATGGTAGTCAGAAAAAAAACAAGAAAATAAAAGAAAGAAACAACACAGCCTAGTCCATAAAATTCTATATTATAGAAAAAACGGTTAATAACAACATTTAGAAAACGGTGTTACTGTATCATGTTTGATATCCGGAATGTGATCATGTTTGGGGCGCTTTAAATCCTTCGTAGCCATTTCTCAAAGTTTCTGATGAATTATGAAGTCGTAACTGCAGACAAACAGGAGATCATTTGAGAGGAGATTTGGAAAAGACCCAGACAATACTGCACTGTGGCTATCGGGTGATGGTAACTAGGGTGTGACAACACAGCAGCACAGAATGGAGGGAAAAGTGAGGACTGCTGATGCTGGAGGTCAGAGTCAAAGAGTGTGGTGCTGGAAAAGTACAGCAGGTCAGGGAGCATCTGAGGAGCAGGAGAGTCAACGTTTCGAACACCAGCCCTTAGTCAGGAATGAAGGCTCAAGGGCACTGAGAGATAAATGGGAGGGGAGTGGGGCTGGGGGAAGATAGTTGGGAATGTGATAGGTAGATGAAGGTGGGGGTGAAGGTGAAAGGTCAGAGAGGAGGGTGGAGTGGACAGGTAGGAAGTAAGATGGACAGGTAGGACAGTTCAAGAGGGCGGTGCTGAGCTGGAAGGTTGGGACTGGGATAAAGTGGGGGGAGGGGAAATGAGGAAAGTGGTGAAATCCACAATGAACCCTTGTGGTTCTATGGTCCCATGGCAAAAGATGAGGTGTTCCTCCTCCAGGCGTCGGGTGGTTAGGGTTTAGCGATGGAGGAGGCCCAGGACTTGCATGTCCTTGGCAGTGTGGGTGGGGGAGTTAAAGTGTTCGGCCACAGTACAGTGGGGTTAGACAGATCTACTACAAAACATGTACTACAAACCCACTGACACACAGCTACCCTGACTACACCTCCTCCCATCCTGCCTCCTGCAAAAAATGCTATCCCTTATTCTCACTTCCTCTGACTCCACTACTTCTGCTCCCAGGAGGACCAATTCCACCATAGAACATTCCAGATGGCCTCATTCTTCAAAGATCGCAATTTCCCCTTCCATGTGGTCGACAATGCCCTACAGCGCATCTCTTCCATTTCCCGCAACTCCGTCCTTGAACCCCATCCCTCTTGAAATTCCCTCGCAACAAGGACAAACTCTCCTGCTCCTCACCTTCCACCCCACCAACCTCTGGATACATTGTATCATCGTCCGCTATTTCCACCACTTACAAACAGACCCCACTACTAGGGATATATTTCTCTCCCCACCCCATCTGTAATCTGGAGAGACCATTCCCCCCCACAACTCCCTTGTTTGGTCCATGCTCCCCACCAACCCACCCTCCACTCCAGGCACCTCCCCCTGCCACCGCATGAAATGCAAAAACATGCAATCATTCCACCCCCTTTTACCTCCGTCCAAACTCCGAAAGCATCCTTTCACATCTGACAGAGATATACCTGTACTTCCACACACATCATCTACTGTGTCTGTTGCTCTCCATGTGGTCTCCTCTACATTCGGGAAACAGGAATGCCAACTTGTGGAACATTTCAGAGAACATCTCTGGGACACACGCAGTAAACAACACCATCACCGGGTGACTGAACACTTTAACCTGCCTTCCCATTCGGCCAACGACATGCAAGTCCTGGGCCTCCTCTATTGCCAAACCCTAACTACCCGATACCTGGAGGAAGAACACCTCATCTTCCACCTTGGGTCCCTTGAAACAAACAGGATCATTTCATCAGTTTCTCATTTCCCCTCCTCCCAGCTTATCCCAGATCCAACCTTCCAACTAGGCACCACCCTCTTGAATTGTCCTACCTATCCATCTTCCTTCCCACCTATCCGCTCCACCCTCCTCTCTGACCTATCACCTTCAGCTCCACCTTCACCTACTTATTGCATTCCCAACTACCTTCCCTGCAGTCCTACCTCCCCCCCACCACCCCTCCCATTTATTTCTTAGCCCCCTTGGGCCACAAGTCTCATTCCTGATGAACGGCTTATGCTTGAAACGTTGATTCTCCTGATCCTCAAAAGCTGTCTGACCGGCTGTGCTTTTCCAGCATCACAGTCAGCAGAGCAGAATGTACAGACATAAAAAGGTACTAGTTAACAGGGTTGGAACTATGACCAGTCTTCAAAGTCCCAAGTCTTCAGAATAGTGTGGATGTTCTGATGCCAGCCAGGGGAAGTCAGGGCCCAGGGTGCTGTTGAGGAGAAGGCTAATTGGATTGGGCACGTTAGTGGAGAAGCCAGCAGGGGAAGGGATCATGTACAGGTCAGTGGACCTTACAGAGGTGATCCATGGTGTAGGAAGCCATTGATGGCAGGTATCTGGAACTCAATGCCTAAAAAGGTGGTTAATGCAGGAACTCTCAAGACTTTTAAGAATTACCACAGCATACAAGGCCATTGGCCACGTGCTGGAAAAAAGAATTCAAATTTTTGAAGACGAGTGCAGATATAATTGGCCAGAAGGCCTCTTTCCACGCTATAAAAACTCATTAATTCTCTTATATATGATAAGTGTAGACTAATAATTCAGAAGAGCAAAGAGAATAAGCATAAGTTGGAAGAGGATGATATTCAGTGGAATGAAAATGGTTCTAGCCAGCTGTGGCCAATTGACCACAGACCCAAAGTTGGATATTACAAATTGATCCTTAGCCAGAGAAATTGGGCCTGACAGCTACTTGCTGCTATTTGTTTTCTATCAGCTACAGAGAACAATACACACTGAAGTCAAGGATGTCTCAAAGGTTCAGGAGGAAACAGCTACAACCAGCCCGAGGGTTATGTATTGAGAAGTATTATGGAGTCATAGAGATCAGATTTTCTGGCACCTTGACATCCACCCTGCCCCGAGGACGTACACTTTACACCTCCCCAGCATGGCAGTAATGAAGGGTGTTGGTGCAATTCCATCAGATGCTTTGAATCTCCACTCATGAAGCCACTGGCTAAAGCGATGGAACGTTCGGGGCAAGGGGAATAAAAGCACACACCTGGAAGCCATCCTCTCAGCAAAGACTTACAACAAGACTCATGGTGGAAGACAGTGCAGCAAACTAAGAATATCCAGGAGAAGATCCACCCTGACCTGCAGAACCCAACCCTGTGGAAGGCAGCCAGCTCTTCATTGGGGATGAAGGAGATTCAATCGATTCAACTCAAACACATGATTCATTGACTGTAATATCCTTTCTTTGATAGATAGAATGAGAGAAATAATAAATATTGTGGGAATTTGGGAAATGTTTACATGGTTTTTTAATAAGAAACATGTTGCCAGTGAAATTCAGTTGAACAGCAAATTCAATTCTGTGTCCCTTTATCCATCTCACCAACAGCATATGGGTAAAGTGTTTTTAATAAATAAACTGGTTGAAGTGTCTGAAGCATGGACAAAATAGAGTAAAATGAAACCCAAGACTGACAGGAAATTACTGCAATGGAGCAAGGGATGAGCTTTAAGAAGGAAATGCTGCACTATGGGGAGGTACATCTCAATAAGATGAAAGGTAATGGAACCAAAGGTTGGAAGGAAGATGGACAGGTAGGTCAGATCATCTTCCTTCCCACCTATCCGCTCCACCCTATCACAATCATCTCCTACCTCCATCCGCCTATCACCATCCCACCAACCTTTCTCCCAGCCCCACCCCCATCTCCCTATGTATCTCTCAGCCCCTTCTCCCCTCCACCTTCCTAATAAATGGCTTATGCCCGAAGTGTCAACTCACCTGCTCCTCAGATGCTACCTGACCTGCTGTGCTTTTCCAGTGTCACAATTTTTGACTCTGACTCTCCAGCATCTGCAGTCCTCACTTTCTCCTAGTAAACATAAAAGGGAACGAAACAAAATTCCACGGATATGAAAAATAGTAAGCATGTAGTAAGAGATGGAGAGAATCCTTTTAGGGGAAAAGAGGGTCACATAGTTTTCAAGATGCAGTTCAAGATTAAAATACCTAATGGGTAGTGTTGATAGAAGCATAAGACATAGAGGTAGTTGGTAGGGTGAATATTGATAGGTAGAATGCACTGAAAGATATGACTATGATCAAAGTGAATAGGTCACCTGGCTCAGATGACTTCCGTCCCAGATTATTAAATGACGGGAAGGTAGAGATAAAGCAGAAGGGTTTAGCATAATTTTCCAATCTTCCCAAACTGCAAAGAAGGTGCCAGCAAATTGGAGAATGGCAAATGTGACATGCTTACAAATGAAAGAGTTTGAGGCTAGTCCTACCAATAAAATGAGAGCACAGAGGTGTTTTCAATGAATTTGAAATCCAGAGACATTGACGATCTGCTGGAGACCTGGGCTTAAATCCCACCTTGGCAGATAGTTGGAATTATGAGTTTCAGAAGAAAACTCTCAAACTGGCATTAAATGTTTAATGTTTGGAGTCTTGTGGGGCAATCTTAGTGTCCCTACCACTGGTGTAGGTGACCAGAGGTCATGTCTCATCTACTCTGGAAGTGTGTCAAAATATGTGTGAACAGTTTGATGAAACAACTGCATTAAATAACTGGTCATAGCAGTTATAGAATAATTAATGTATCATCAGTGGTTGGTCAGGTTTGAGAAACATTAATCAAGGAAAATATCAACAGTAGCTTGAAGAGATTTGAACAAATCAAGGAAAATGACTCCTGATTTATACGAGGCAGACAAAGTTTGACTAAGCTAATTGGATGTTTTTAATTAATAACAGAGAAGATTAATAGATTATAAGATTATAAGAAATAAAAACAGGAGTAGGCAGTTCAGCCCCTTTAATCTGCTCCATAGAATCATGGCTAATCCAACATTCCTCATTTCCACTTTCCTCCAGTTTCCCAGCACCTCTTGATTTCTCTATTAAGCAAGAATTTATTAGTATCAGCTTTAAATATACACAAGGAATCACTCCCCACAGCTCTCTATGACATGGAGTTCCAAGGACTCACAATCCTCTTAGAGAAGAAATTCCACCTCACCTCACTTCTAGACTGGTATCCCCTTAATCTGAGACTATGCCCTCTGGCCCTAGTCTCTCCCAAAAGAGGAGAAATCCTCTCAGCATTTACTCTGCTCAGCCCTTTGAGAATCCTAAATGTTTCAATGAGATTACCTTTCATTCTTCTCAACTCCAGTGAGTAGTGTCCCAACCTGTTTGACTTCCCTACTGTTATGCTTCAACTCCCTTGAAATAAGCGTCAAAATTTGATCAACCTTCCTGATTAACTGATGCATCTGTGAGCTAGCTTTCTGTATTTTGTGCAGAACTATCCCCAAGTCTCTTTGTATTGCAGCTTTCTGCGATTTTTCTCCATTTAATTAGCAATCTATTATTTTGTGCTCCTTTCCAAGCAACTTCACATTTCCCCAAATTATAATCCATTTGCCAACCTTTTGCCCAGTTACTTAACTTATCAATATCTCTCTATAAACAAATGAAGCCAAAAAATGCTGGGGATCCCAACAGGTCAGGCAGCATCCATGGAGAGAAAGCAAACTAATATCTCAAGTCTAGATAACTCTTCATCAGAGCTGAATTGAGTGTGGAGGGGGCAGCATTTATCCAACATGGGGAGGGGGGGGGTCGAGGTCGGGGGATAATTGGAGTGCTGGAGGAGAAAGGATGTTGATAGTTCAGGTTAAGTGATCATAACGTGAGAAAGACAGAACAATGATGAGTCTAACTGCCAGACTGGAAACAACATACAGTCCCACAGCAGTAGGGAAAGGGGAGACAGGACATGGTGACAGAGAATGTAACAAGCAAAGCTAAAATAAAGGGAAGGTATGGGTTCACAATTTAAAGATCTTGAAGTTAATATTAAACCCAGAGGGTTGTAAAGTGCCTAGTTTACAGATGACATGTTGTTCCTCCAGTTTTCACCATGATTCGCTAGAACATTGCATAATGTTGAGGACAGATAGAGGGCATGCAAGCAGGATGCTATGTTAAAATGATTGGCTTTGCATGGATTGGAGGTGTTCTGCAAGGCGGTCACACAGTCTGTATTTGATTTCTCTCATGTAGAGTAGACCACATTGGGTGCAGCGAACATAATACACAAGATTAGAAGAGGTACAAGTGAAATGTTGCTTCACCTGAAAAGACTGTTTAGGCCCTTGGATGGTGACCAGAGAGAAGGTGAAGGGTATGTGTTGCACCTTCTGCAGTTACATGGGAAGGTGCTACAGAAATGGAGGTGGTGTTGGTGGTTGAGGAGTGGACTAGGGTGTCCTGAGGGAATGATCCCTATGAAATGCAGATAGGGAGAGTGAGGGGAAGATGTGTTTGGTGGAGCATTCTGTTGGAGTTGTCTGAAATGGTAGAGAATGATCCTTTGAGCTCGGAGGCTGGTGGAATGAAAAGTGAGAACAAGGGGGACCTGACCACTCTGTTGTGAGTCATGGACCTGATCACACTGTTGTAATCTGTAAACTATTTGTATTCCTTTCTCTCCTTGCCTTTCCATCTATTTTTGTCTCATCTGAAATTTTGGTTGCACTACATTTGATGAAGGGAATGCAATGAGCATTGTCTGTATGAATTCTTTCAAAGCATTTGTCAAAGCACACATAAAAGGTTGGTTAACAAAATTGCGGTTCACAAAATAGAAGGGATTCTATCAGCCTGGAAAAGAAAATGAAAGTTATAGAAAATGATGATTTTTCAGACAAGAGAGTGGTGGACAATAATGTTCTCCAAGAGTCGTTTTGAAGACAATAGGTTTCTACATATAAATTACATGGAATACAGCATAAAATTTCAAAATTTGTTGATAATATCAAACTTGGAGGAGTGGTAAAAGAGAACATGACACAAACCAATGCAAGCGAATTTAGATAAGCCAGCAGAATTGGCAGATACGAGACACATCAAATTTAGTATAGGGAAATATGAAGTGGTGCATTTTGACAGAAGGGATGGAAAGAGGCAACAGGTGCAAGAAGTGTCCAAGGACAGAGGGACTTGAGGATACAAGTGCAAGGGTATTATTGGTGTCAGGATATATTGGGAGAATGATTAGCAAAGTATATGAGATCCTAGATTTCATAATGAAAGATATTGAGAGCAAAAAGCAGGGGAATTATGATGAACTTTTATAAAATCTTGTTTGACCACAACTGGAGTAATGTATCCAGTTCTTTCAGAAAAATGGGAGGGATCTTGACAGGGCATTGAGGAGACTTACCAGAATGGCTCCAAGAAAGGGAATTATTATCTAGAGGATTAAGTTGCAGGAGCTGGGGCTGTTCTCTTTGGAAACTGAAAGGGAGATTTGATAGAAGTGTTGACAACGACTTCAGGCAAAGAAAAATCATTGCCATTGGCTGATGAAAGAAGGGATAAATTTGAAGGGTGGAAGGTCACAGCCTCAGACAAGCAGCTGTCAGGCAGAGAATGCAGAACTGGGTATGATACTATTGATGCTATGCCTGGGTCATTAACTACCTTCAACTGGGGAGGGGGGGAAGCTCAGTTGTCCCACCCATCTTTTGGGTATTCAGTGCCCACTTAGGAACTCTTCTGGATGCCATTGTTACCTTGCCATTGAGAAAACATATCTCAACCAAATATCAAGACAGCTAATTGACAGCTGAGAAAAGGGGCTATTTCACACAAGAGAAACACACCCACAGTAGTTCCCTATGCATGTTTCACCTTCCCTTAACCCCATACTTTGGTGTCTAGCTCCATGGCAGCTCTATATTACAGATTGCCTATAGGCCAAGTCGTGGCAATATGTAAAACATCCATCGTCAATCCCACTGATTTGCAGTACAGTGGAATGTCAGAGACCGAGAAAGTGAATGCAGTTCATCAACACAGTCACAAAAGCATTTAGAAAGGACTGTGTTCTTTCCTATTTAGGTTAAAAGAAGATGACCTCACATTTGCCTTTGAAAACAAGTATTTACTGCTATTTTAATCAACCATTTGATCTCTTGGATGTCTGTTCAATTTTATACTTATGTTAACTAGGCTGATATCGCCTTCAATATTGCAGAGTGTTGATGTCTTGCCATCGAAGATAACACAAGTTGAAAGCAAATCTTTCATATTCTGTGGAATGTTGCAGTACCTTATACAGTAACAAGTTCACATACAAGTTTATATTAAAAACTGGATCCCTAAAGTCTTGCTGTAAAAAATGAGGTCTGCAGATGCTGGAGATCACAGCTGCAAATGTGTTGCTGGTCAAAGCACAGCAGGCCAGGCAGCATCTCAGGAATAGAGAGTTCGACGTTTCGAGCATAAGCCCTTCATCAGGAATGAAGGGCTTATGCTCGAAACGTCGAACTCTCTATTCCTGAGATGCTGCCTGGCCTGCTGTGCTTTGACCAGCAACACATTTGCAGCCCTAAAGTCTTGCTACCCTTTTCAGCTGAGCGAAGAGCTAAGCTTATTCCCCAGTGAGCTGGATCTATGAGAACCTCTCCTGCTCCTTTTCTTTCTGTGATTTCCCATGTCAAGAACCCTTCAACTTATAATCTATTTCATGTGGATTGCAGATAATTGTGCTGGTGTTTGTAAGGGGTCAAGCAAATCCTTATATCAGAAAATCAATCATAAATTTAATCTAATTATGTTATTGATAAGACTATACTTTTGGCATTGACATTCACATTTGAACAAGTCAAACAAGAGAAAAGGGATCTCGCCATCTCTAATTTGCTTTGAAATAGTTTCAGGGGTTATTTTAGGTCTACATCTAATCTGAGATACTCATCTTTGACTGTGCATTATTCCTTTAGCACTGTACTGAAGTGACAACCTTAGTACCTTCTCAAGTCTCAGAAGTAAGGATTGACCTTCTGATAAAGGTCAACCTGATCCATGGCTGACAGTTTGTCTCATCTTAAACTGCCAAATAGCTTGTGTGACAAGCTAAGGAAGATGTTTCAATGTCAATATGTGTGAAGTGAGTATAGATAACCAATCAGAAAAAATTGGCTGAGATCTGTTACATTTCAACCAATTTTCATCAGCGTTTGTATGGGAATAGCACTTAGCAGTTATGGTACTCGACTAGACAAGCTAAAGAATTCATAGTTCATATTCCTCCCAGGCTGGAATCAGAAAATCACTGTAAGTACTACTGTCATAAATATTGAATGCAGTTCATTAATATCCTTAAGAAAAGAAACTTAACTCACCTGGCATGATCTACATGTGACCAGTCCCGCACTTTATGGTTGATTCTTAACATCCTCTGAGGATCTAGAATTGGGTAACAAGTGTCTGAAGAAAAGAACTATTTTGGTCCTAAATGAATTTGCCAATAGAATTAATCTCCAGTGATTGATACAACTCTGGGGTTAATGCTAATAGAATAGTTATAATACCTGCCCACATAATGTAACCATTTGTGTCTGTGCATATATAGTGCTTATGCAAAAGCCTTTATAGAATCAAGAGTAAAAAATGTTAAAAGAATTTAAAGGATATTTTAGTGTTTTCTTTCGTTACTTAGTGAAGAAGTCGAGTACCATAATTGGGTGAGGAAATTCAATATATATGTGACCAAGTTTCAAAAGGTACCACATCAACATTCATCCATGCCTTTTGGAGGAAGAAGTGGAGGGGCCACAGAGGAATGCAAAGCAATTCTAGCTTCACCAGAAATAGATTGCTACCAAGCTGTTAATTTCCTCCTAATGATACAGAAATATCAACACGAACTCTACATCAGTAGAAGGAAAGATGCAAAGCATGTGCAACCCGCCTCAAGAATACCTGCTTGTATTAAGTGCAACAGTGCCAATGGCAATAATCTGCAGAGCCAAATTTTATTAAACAAATTGGCGAAGTGTCAAATTCAGGAGTTTCGCAGATAGTTTCTCCCAGTAAATTATCTCATGCACTTCTCCACAGCTAACAACATTACATATGTAACACTTCTCTACAGCATCACTTTTGGCTTGTCTTGCACTCACCGGTGATTGAAGTACTTGACACTGCTAGGACCCTCCTGGCTGTCCACTGATAGTACCATATTTGAAGCCTAGCTGTGTGCTAGGTCAATTGCTGCCAGCCATGAATAGCCAATCTCTGTACATGTAGTGGGAGGAAAACAAAAGAGGAAAGCTTCTGATGGCACACAGGTGACATGAATAACACTTTCATGGAAAGAGAATCTCATATTTGTATATTTTACCATTTTAGTATCCCACCTGTCTGATCAATTGATATTGTAACTACAGCTAGAAGAATGGAGCTACACAGACTACCCATCTTGGCATCATATCATAATAGATCTGTGCCTAAAGCAGTGCTACTCTTTTCCTAATGCTCAGTCTAACCTAACACCACATTGTTGCTCAGTGTTGCAAGTGGCTTACACCACTTGAAAGGAAAGGACAGTCCTGACTAATAAGTATCACACCTCTGACTGATCTCTGTGAAGTGCCCTGATTGACTCATCATTAATCTGACGTTATTGACTTGCTTGCTGAGCTGGTAACCTTGTTCACAGATGTTTCATTGCCATTCTAGTTAACATCATCAGTGCGCCTCCGGTGAAGTGTTGGTGTTCTGCCCTGCTTGCTATTTATGTGTCTAGATCCTCTGGGTTGGTGGTGTCATTTCCGGTTTTGTTGCTGATTCTTTTTCTTAATGGTTGGTATCTTGGGTCCAACTCTACATGTTTGTTAATGGAGTTCTGGGTTGAGCACCAGCCTTCTAGGAATTCCGGTGCATGTTTCTGTTTGGCTTGTCCTAGGATGGATGCGTTGTCCCAGTTGAATTGGTGTCTTTCATTGTCTACGTGTATGGATACAAGTGATAGCTGATCATGTCTCTTGGTGGCTAGTTGATGTTTGTGTCCATTGGTGACTAATTTCCTTCCTGTAGTGCTTTTGGTAATCTTTACACCATATTTCGTATATGACGTGATCCTGTTGGTTGTGGGTATGGGATCTTTATATTTGTTAGTAGCTGTCATAGTTGGTTTATGGACTATCATCGTACGCACAAGTAGTCTGGTGGTCATTTCTGGTATGTCCTTAATGTATGGCAGTGTGGCCAGTGTGTCAGGACGTGCTGTGTCTTTCTGTTGTGGTCTGCTGTATCAGTATCGGTGGACTACGATTTTTGGGAACCCATTGTTTCTGAAGACATTGTGTAGGTGTTCTTTTTCAGCTCTGTGCTCCGGGGTGCTGCAGTGAGGTGTGGCTGGCTTGAACAATATTCTGCTGCAGCTCCACTTGTGGGTGTTGGGATAGTTGGGTTGTGGTTGGGTACTTGTTTTGTGTGGGTGGCCTTCCTGTATATGCTGGTCTGGAGCTCCCCACTGGCTCATGCATTTGACTATTTCTTTCAGGAGCTTCATCAGAACATTGTTCAAGTGAGCCATAACACTCTGCAGCACCCAGCAGATGCTCAAAGCAGAAGACCACCCAGGGGCTGGAAATATTCAGCCTGCACATTCACTTTGAAACCCTCATTTTATAACTCCTTCAAATACGTGTCTCTATTTCAATACAACATCGTGGGCCAAAGAGCCTGTTCCTATGCTGTACCATTCTATGTTTATTGACTGTATGCTTGTGACAGGTAATAGCTTTTCTTGTCATAACTTCTAATTTCAGTAATCTCTTCTTTTCCAGCTATTAAATAGTATATAAAATAACTGGTGTGTTCCAATAATTCGCATAAGACTTTGTTTCATGACTACACATAACTATGCCATTCATTATGCTTTGCTTGGATTATTACCTCAAAACAGCTGAAAATATTAAGATATACATTTAAATATGAGCAACCAACGTGAAGGTATTACTGTTTAGACCTTTAAGTGCTATTTATGTGTTTAATTTTCCCATCGTCCTTTTTTAGCAGCTTTTTGCCAGCAACTTTTTTGCCCCATTGGAAAACCTTTTCAAATAAGGTAGAAGTTTTGCCACACGATTGGGCCAGGTTAATTGTGCTAAAATCAGGTGAATCCCGATCCAACCTCGGAATCATCAGACGATTTGTTATAATTTTAGGGTTGATTTTTGGGGACCCCATTTGCTTTCATTGTGACACATTTTACCATTCCTAAATCAGACAGCACAGTTGGAATCCGGTCTCTTTAACAAGTAATCAATTTACCCCATAAATTGGGGATTGATCAAGCAGTTTGGAGGTTTCTCGTTTCAATATGGCGAAAGCAAAATCGGTGAGGGAGTTTGCTATCGTTTGGGGAGGGACGTCGGGGTCCGATGGAATTTGGTTAGTGAGAGGCTGTTAAATTGGGAAATAGGTTTAACTAGCATTTTGAATTATCTCGCGTTGCTATTTCTTTTTAATTTGTGAGCAGATTTGTTTCTCGATGCTACGTTTTAATTACATTGAACTTTAGCCACACGAGGAGCAAACGCGTTTGTATCATGACTATGTAATTTTGATTTTTTTTTGCTGACCTGCACATTTTTCCTTTTACATTTGATAAGTCTTGGATGGAGTCGAGTAGGAAAGAGTAGAAACTAAATTAATAGTAGCCTAATTTTTTCAATGGAACTCGTTAAAATAAATCCCTCCTTTCTCTTCTCTTTTAGGTTTTAACAAACAAACATACATTTCTCTGTGGTTAGAGCAAGACTGGGATCCACATATTCAGTATATTTAATGTGGCAAACTGGAGCTAGCATATTGGTACCACAACTCCCCTAACTTATTGGGTGCAGACAGCTGGAGTACTGTGTGCAGTTCTGGCCGCCCTCTTACAAAGAAGGATACTATTAAATTAGAGAGGGTTCAGAGCAGATTTGAGAATTGGGAATGAATGGTTTGAGCTATATTTAAAAAAAACACAGGCTGGGACTCTTTTTCACTGGAGCACAGGAAGTTGAGGGGTGACCTTCCAGAGGTTTATAAGATCATGAAGGCCATAGAAATGGTGAAAAGCAAGGGTCTTTCCCTAGGGTGGGGGCTTTTTTTTTAAATGTGGGAAGAGAGATTTTTAAAAAAAGACATGGGGGCAATTTTTTTTTACATGAAATGGTTCATGTGTGGAATGAACTGCCAGAGGAAGTGGCAGATGCAGGTAGAATTATAACACTTGAAAACCCTTCTGGATAAGTTGCTGAATAGGAAAGGTTTGCAGGGATATAGGCCAAATGCAGGCAAGTGGGGCTATTTTATTTTGGGAATGTGATTGGTGTGGATTAGTTGACTGAGGGATCTGTTTCCATTTGTATGACTCCATCTGATTTGGTTTGATCTTTTATGGTGAAATAAAGTTAACTTTAAATATTGAGATTAAAACTGAGAAGTAGATTTGTTTGTTCTATCTTCCATTAGAGAGTAATGATAACACTAGAAATGCTCCTGCTAAAGTTGTGGAGTGCCTCATCATCTGATTTACATCAATGTATAATTCACAGCATGTTAATCTTCCACCTTCCAGTTTTTTTTCTTTTCCTCAGCCATCCTGGTGGTATATGTTAAACTTGGCATATAAAAAAAATTGACATGGCCCACATTTGTAGTTGGTACTTGTTCCTGTACCTTTGCTACATCCACAAAATGGAGACTTCTACTAATGCAATTTCAGTGTTGTTTGCTTTTGAAGCCAAATTAAAAGCAATCTTACAGCAAAAATGACTTGTACAATTACAGACCAATGGGTATAATGCGCAATAAAGATGTGAGCCCTCTGGATGGCATGTCTTCATTGTCTGCCTTTCCTTTTTTAATATGAGCAGCACTTGATTTTCTTTTGTCCGTGATATTGCTGTTTATTCCATGTTGTGTTGAGAACATGATTATGGTTCTTCTCTTTGAGAAGAACTGCTGCATTTCCTAAAGCATTCTCCCAATTGTGATTTTAGTAAGCCATTCCATGATTTTTGACTTTGATGTATAAAATCTTGTTTGAGTCCATCTTCATAATTGCAGTACAACGTGGATTGTGGTATAACTAGAATTTTTTATACAAGCAGTATTAGTTTATACATTTTTAAACATTTGGTTTCTTTTGAAGGCTGATCTGGCAGCTCTTCAAGAGTCTGAAGAGACCAGGAAGTCCTCTAGGAAGGAGATTCTGATTGTTCAACCATATATGAAGCATCCTTTGCAAAACAGGTATAATATAACTTTATGCTTCGTAAAAGATTTATTAAGAAAACTAGTGTTTGACACTTGCCATTTAAAACACTTTCTTTTAGAAAAGAAATACTTTTTAATGCCTGTTTTTATGTGTAAGCCAAACAGCATTTTCAAAACGCTAACCCAGTTACTATGGATTAAGATGCTGTTCATTTTGTGAGCAATCTCAATGCTGGCCTTGCTTGATGTTTGCATGGCTCATTTGAATTGTGATCAAGAGTGCTTAGCATTTCTATTCCCTCTTTTTTTGCACCGCTATCAACTGATACTTCAGTGCAATTGGAGTCAACATGGGTCTGTTCTGTAATACTACTTGTAGTACACGATATAAATGAGCTCCTCTAGCAAGGTTGAACTTAATCTGACTAGATTTACTGTCATTTTAAATAGTGCTATTTTAGATCACCAGTTAGCTACCATATGTAAATACACCTTGCTAGATGTAAATGACACCATTTTTCTTAAGGTAAAATGCTAGTGCTTAACTGGAGTGTTACCAAATACTGTTGTTTGTTGTGAACCATTTGGACATGTTAAACTGACAGTTTGAGGGAGTTAAAATTTAATATCTCAATTGTCAAATAAGGTTACCATTTGTCATATGAAGATTAATGAATGTGTTAGAAAACAGAATGGAGGAATACAGAGATCTCAAAGGGATATGATTTTGTTTGATTTGATAAATCTGATTTGGATGTGTTAGTATCATGATATTTGGCTTTCAGTAGGCAAGTTGCCCCCTTTTTCTTTTTAATGGTTTGTTTTTAATCTGTGCTGATGGTGCCTTTGTCATGAACAGTAGAAAGTTAGGTTGTGGCATAATGCAATTCAGTCTGGAACTTTTTATAGGTATATGGTAGGAAATATGAAAAGTATGTTATATACCATTTGAAGACACTAAAATACTAGTTTTCTGAAATTGGAAGTTACCTTTTTTACTCATTAGACGATAGCATCTATTATAGTACATAAAGGTCCAAGGCTATTTATGTACTAAGTTGAATAAAAGTAGGATCGTTTGGAACAATTTTTTTTTAAAAAAAGCATCTAAAATTTCCTGATATAACTTGCCTGGCACATCCCTGACCAATAAAGTGCAATGACCATTAAGTATTTTCCACATTACTAATAGCCTTTTGGTAAATATAATCTTTATCCATGCAAAGGGAATCGAGTAAATCTGGCATACCAGTTTCAACTATTTTGCCAGTCTTTATTTTACGTGCAGGAATTTAGTTATTCATTCCCACCCTTTGTAACCTGCAGTAAATATGCATAGTTACTATCATAGCTTCTAGACTAAGATATTTAAAATGTATCTTTATTACTGGGATGTAAGCAAGCCTGTATTGTCTAGCCCAAGTCTGACTACCCTTGACCATTGCACTGAGTGAGCTTTTTGAACAGCTGCAGTCCATTTGTTATGCACAAACTGTTTTGGAAGATAATTAGTTGAATAGTCCAGCACTGAACCTTCTCCAGCACTACTACCCTGCCATGTGAAGGCATTAGGCATGAACTACATCTAGATGTAGCAAATCGTGGATCTTGCTGAAAGCAAGAACTAGCTTATACTATTTAATCTGACTGCTCTGGAAATGTTCTATATAACTATGATCTAAGTGGTAAGTATTGAATCTCTTTATGAGCCTTTGGTAAGTTTTGGAAGAGTTCCTACAAATTAGTTCTTGTTGAGGTGCAATTGTTTATTACCTAGGATGCAGGATCTTCATTTTTCAATTTTCTTGTAACTATACTCATTTTATGGAGAAAGTGAGGGCTGCACTCTATGAAAACTAAACTAATTGTTGTACCCGTTTCATATAAACTCTTTGATAGCATCTGAATTTTCTACCCCTCATGGAAATGAACAGTATCGTAAGTTTAAATGCAATTTGAAGCAAATAGTTCATTTGATTTAAAATGAAACAGTAAAATGGTTGTAAATTATCTAAAATATTTCAATTCATATGTTCTTGTTTCGAACACAGGTGGACTCTCTGGTTTTACAAAAATGATAAAAGTAAGCCCTGGCAGGCAAATCTTCGTCTTGTTACTAAATTTGACACCGTGGAGGATTTTTGGGCGTAAGTATTGATAAATTTTAAATAGAACAGAAGTGGTTTCCAGAAAATGGAAGTGGAAAATATTGAGATTTCTTGCTGCAGTCTTTGAATGAAATAATACTGTTAGTAGTGAACTGAAGAATTTTTTTTTCTCAGCGACAGCACTGATCTTGTTTGCTAGTGCTAAGCATGGACTGCTACTGATCTAAGACATATTAGACAAAACTTTGTGCTACATCTAAACATTTAAAATTCTCAAAGCTATATGCTTAAGCAAATCGCTTGTAGATTTTTTGCCTTGAAGTTAAGCACTTCCCACATCCCTGCATGCTCTGTGATTTAAAGTTTGTGCGAAGATTTGTAGCTCGGGTGCTCGTTGTTGCGGTTCTGTTCGCTGAGCTGGGAATTTGTGTTGCAGATGCTTCGTCCTCTGTCTAGGTGACCTCCTCAGTGCTTGGGAGCCTCCTGTGAAGTGCTTCTGTGATCAAGTTCTACTGTATAGCTATTTTTTTATATATATTGCTTTTGTGCTCTATTATTAGTGATGTACTAGATTTGAGTAGGCTTGGAGCATAATTTTAGTTGGGTTTAAAACTTGTGATCCCTTGTGGATGATTGACTAATAAAGAAATGTAGCAGGAAGAGATTCTCTACATAAACTCAAACTCAAATTATCAAAAATGCTTCTCGAATGTCACGTGGTAACAAGACAACTGATAGGAACAAGACTGCCTTGAGACAGGAGTATGGTATGCCAGAAAGGCAATGGGTTTGTTTTTAACTGTGCTTGCTTTTGGAAGTGGACTGAATTAATGCTCTAAGGAACAGTTTGAGAACTTATTGACTTGTGGGAACAATTTAATAGGGGGAAAAAAATGTAGTAAATTCTCATCTCTTCCTTTTGCCTTTTTCTTTGTATATGTGTGTGTATATATGACTTGGTTGCAGATTTTTATTTTCAAAATTCAGTTCTTTGTGCTGTTACATATGTCTGTTGTGGGGTAAGAAAGCTCATCTTTCAATTGACCTATCTGTACCAAAAGCATTTTTAAAAAAAAAAATCATCGGCTATGGGTGTGTTGCCAGTTGCGCCAGCATTCATTGCCCATCTGTCATTGAGTAGGTGATGGTGAGCTGCCTTCTTGAACTGTTACTGTACATGTGCCATAGACCCATAATGCCATTAGGAAAAGATTTCCAGGATTGTTCACTCGGCAACAATGAAGGAATGGTGATATTTCCAAGTCAGGATGTTGTATGGCTTGAATAGGAATCTAAGTGTGTGTATGTACATACACATACCCACTACATCCTTTCCTGGGACAGGGGCGTCACTGACCAGGCCACCCGTGTTGTGGGTCTGGAATTGTATGTAATTGTGTGGTGCCTAAGCCTGAAACATCGATTCTCCTGCTTCTCGGATGCTGCCTGACCTGCTGTGCTTTTCCAGCACCACACTCTCTCTACTCTGATCGTCAGGATCTGTGGTCCTCCATTTTCTCATTGGAGTTGTATGCATACAGATCAGGTAAAGATGGCACATTTTCATCCCTGAAGGACTTAGATGTGACATTTACATGTTTATCATTAGACCAGTTTTTTTTTGTTTTGGTGTTTTTTTGCCTATTGATCTGTCTTGGTGATATTTGAACCCATGTCCCTAGTGACATCACCGGTGTACCAGACATGATGTCCTTGGTGAATTTTAACAGTGCATCTTTTCGATGGGACACACTGCTTCTATACAGTGTTGTAGAAGTGTATGCTTGTGGATGTGATGCTAATCAAGCACAGTGATTTGCCTTTGTGTCAAGCTTCTTGACTTTTTTTTTGTTGTTCGCGTTGCAATCATCCAGGCAAGTGGCCAGTATTCTATCACTTGTGACTTGTGCCTGGTTGGTGGACAGGTTTAGACAGGAAATTGAAGAGAACTGCAAAATTCTAGCCTTTGACCTGCTGTTGTAGCCACTATATTGATATGGCTAGTCCACTTCAGTTTGCTGTTAATTGTGCCAGCACTGATGACACTTTCTATCACTTTACTTCTGTGAAGCTCGCCTATATTGAGGTGATAATTGGCTGTTAGATTTATCCTGTTTTTTTGGATGTGGACAGTTTTCTGCCTTGGGTAGATGCCATTGGAAATGCACTGGAACAGCTTGGCTAAGTGTGTGATGAGTTCTGGAGCATGAGTCTTCGGTATTATTGCTGGAATGTTGTCAGGGCCCATAGCCTTTTCAGCATCTCCTTAAGCAGTTTCTTGATATCGTGAAGGGACTTGATTAGCTGAGGGCTGGCATCTGTGATACTGGGATTTCTGGATGGAGGTGGGATGAATTAGTCAGAAGTGCTAACTGGATTAAGATTGATTTGAATGCTTCAGTCCTATCCTTTGCATGGTGTGCTGGACCCTTCCCCCTCACTTGAAGATGGAATTACTTAATTCACCGTCTCCAGCGATCTGTTGAATTCCCCATTACCATTCATGACTGGATACAGCAAGACCATTTGAGTGTAGATCATCTTTAAAACTTGATTTGAGGTTTTTTTTTGTTTTTTCTTGAGACAGTCGCCAAAAAGAATGCGAGCCAAACAGTAAATGTTGTTGGGGTTCTGTGGTCGTCTGATTAGCAAAATTAGATCAAGTGGGCTTTGGAGGTAGAGAGTTGATTTTTCAGACTGGTGGCTTGTGACCAGCAGTGTTCCACAGGGTCCACTTTTTGTCACTTTTTTTTTATATAAAATGATTTAGATGAGTATATAGGAAGTATGGCCAGTAGTTTTGTGAATGAAGCCATTGTCACTAGTGGACAGTGAAGAAGGTTATCTAAGACTACAAAGAGATGGTGATTGGCTTAATGGACTGAAGAATGGAATAGCAATTTATTGTAATGTGTATTTTTACCAAAAAAGTGGAAAGTTTTAAGTCTCAATGCCATGGTGCCTAAACCAATGACAGAAGTCATAATTAAGAAGGGGGAAAAAATAATAGACAATAGGTGTAGGAGTAGGCCATTCAGCCCTTCGAGCCTGCACCGCCATTTAGGAATGATCATGGCTGATCATTCCTAATCAGTATGCGCTCCCTGCCTTATCTCCATAACCCTTGATTCCACTATCTTTGAGAGCTCTATCCAACTCTTTCTTAAATGAATCCAGAGATTGCCCTCTGGGGCAGAGCATTCCACACAGGCACCACTCTCTGGGTGAAGAAGTTTCTCCTCACCTGTCCTAAATGGTCTACCAGGTATTTTTAAGCTGTGTCCTCTGGTTCGGCACTCACCCGTCAGCGGAAACACGTTTCCTGCTGCCAGAGTGTCCAATCCTTTCACAATTTTATACGTCTCAATCATATCCCCTCTCAGTCTTCTAAACTCAAGGTTATACAAGCCCAGTCGCTTCAGTCTTTCAGTGTAAGGTAATCCCTCCATTCCAGGAATTGATCTTGTGAACCTACGTTGCACTCCCTCAATAGCCAGAATGTCTTTCCTCAAATTTGGTGACCAGAACTGCACACAGTACTCCAGGTGTGGTCTCACCAGGGCCCTGTACAGCTGCAGAAGCACCTCTTTGCTTCTATACTCAATTCACTTTTGACTCCTGGGTTCAGGATACATGAGAAAAACTGGGCCGGGATAAGACTTTCATATCAGGACCAGGCCCTCAGAGTTGCTGGATTACCTGGAAACTGCCAAGGGAGACTACTGCATTGCAAGACTGTCCCGGAAGGCACCAGGCCAATATCACCATTCTGGGTGTTGGAAGCTACCTCATCACTGGGCCTGGGCCAGGAGGATACTCCTCTTTCCACCAAAGTTGCTAAAAGAAGGTAAGGTACTATAACAAATGGAAACATTAAAGCACCAAAAGGAAAAGGAATCTACACTGTCTACCTTGTAAGTTCAGGGCTGAGGAGCCTGCATGTTGTGCTGCTTCTCCGTCACCATCTTAAGGGAGAAAAATGTGGCAGATGGAGTTTAATTTGGATAAATGTGAGCTATTGCATTTTAGTAAAACAAACAAGGGCAGGATTTGTACAACTAATGGTAGTGCCTTAGGTGGTTTGTTGAACAGAGGTCTAGGGGTTCAGGTACATAATTAAGATTTTGCAAAAGTATAGATGGCTTGGGTAAGTAAGCATTTAGCATGCTTGCCTCCATTGCTCAATTATGAGTATGGGAGTTGGGATGTGAAGTTGTACAGTGCATTGGTGAGGTGTCTTCTGGAGTACTGTGTATAGGTCTGGTTACTATATTACGGGAAGGATATTACTAAATTGGAGAGGGGTCTCAAAAGATTAACCAGGACGTTGCTGGAAATGGAAGGCTTGAGATATAAAAATAGGCTGGGACTCTTTTTTTTTTCCACTAGTGCACAGGAGGTTGAGAGGTGACTTTTTAGAAGTTTTATAAAATTGAGTGGCATAGAAGAGGTGAATAGCAAGAGTCTTTTCTGTAGGGTGGGGGATTTCAAATGTAGAGGACATGTCTTTAAGGTGAGAAGAGAAGGATTTTACAGATGAGGGGCAATTAGGTATAGTTACAAACTTGAGACTTTTTTGCAGACCTGGATGAATCAAAATTTTGGAGGGATATGGACCTAGCACACAGGTGAATGGGACTAATTTGGTTTGGGAACATTGTTGGCGCAGGCTGTTTCAATATGTTTCCATGCTGTTTGACTGAGTCTGACTCTTAATTGCTCTCGCAAGCCATCCAGTCAATTGCATAATTGAGTTTAGAGTTCTATATAAGCCTGTAGGCAGTTTCAGGTAATAATCATTAGTGAATCAGATGGACTTCATAACAATGACTTCATGGTCAGCGTTCGATTTGTTTCCAGGCCACTTTTTTAAAAAAAAATCAATTCCACATTGGTGGAATGGTGGGATTTGAACCCACCTCCCCACAACATTACCAGGATCTCTTGGTTACTAGCCCAGTGACCAACAGCAGTAGTCCATCCCCGGTTGTTTGATTATGGTACATGAAATTATTATTTGTAGTTGTCAGATCAGTAAACTTTTGAGCTCCTGCTCTTTTTTTTATTACTGATGATCAAGATTTCTTTTGTCAATTGTATTCAACTGTTTGGTTCTCTGCTAAAGTACCAGAAAGCTAATCAATTTGCTATTTTAAAAATGAGCTTTCATATTTAGCATTTCTGTGCACATCATTACTGTGCGCTGATTCTTGACGCTGTTCATGTGTGGTTTGTTAGTCAATGATAGATACCTTTCTGTGGACCTTGACTGTTCTTTCAGTACTTTTTAAAAATATTTTGGAATTAATTTGTTCACTGATATCAACTTCCTATATAAAAGATGAATTGTTGCAGTTTTAAACCCGTTGTATCAGTTTTTTTCCACTAACTAACTGGAAATGTTTTTTTCCTTCAATAGACTGTACAATCACATTCAACTTGCCAGTAGGCTGATGTCAGGTTGTGATTATGCTGTCTTTAAGGTTTGTACACTTTGTGTAACATATATCTGTTATTCAGAAGAAACCGTTATCTGTGAATTTGACTCTGACCCATAGTCACAATCTTGGAAAGTCTCTTTGAAAGATGATGATTGGTTTTGACTATAGTGCCCCCGTGAGGAATTGAGGGAACAAATGGGAATTACTAATGTAAGGAGGGATGATCAGTATAATAATGGATGACTTGTTCTCCAATGTTCAAGTCAAATCTGCCTATGCCTTTGGTTATTCAAGTGAGAGTTTCTCTCAATTGAATCAAAAATGTTAATATCTTGGAAGTTAGTTTCCCTATTCTAGTATAAAAACTTCTAGAATTAGCAGAAATTTTATAATTGAGAAGTTTTCAGCTTGACTGCCTGTCTTGTTCACTGACTTGGGTGAGTTGAAATTCCTTCAGTCCTCTCTCCTTCAAGTTATTTTGTCACTTTGGTACTTGCTGCATGTTTAAATGATTTGAATTGTTGAAAATAGGTCACTTTGGGCAGCAGACTTCTTACGTAAGATTCAAAATCTATTTATCAACTTGCATTAAAGTATTTCACTTAACAACAGTATTCTTTTTATTGCTGGTTTATTCTTAAGAATTGAAATTGATTTGAGAACTGCCATCTCGTTTAACATTTTAAACTAAACTACAAATTTCTATTGTTATATAGGATGGTATTGAACCCATGTGGGAAGACAACAGAAACAAATGTGGTGGAAGATGGTTAATCACACTGTCCAAGCAGCAAAGAATGCTGGAACTAGATCAATACTGGCTAGAAACAGTGAGTTAATAAAATGCTTAGACAAATTTGTTTTTGTCATTTTTGGTGGAACATCAAAGACCTGTTCAATCATAGATTTTTCAATGCTCAATTTTATTCTTTGTTTCATAGCCGTATATCTGCAATATCTGTTCTAGATGATGGACACACTTAACTTTCTGTTATGTAATGGCATGAGCTATAGATGGCACCTATGTGCCCTCTTTGGATCCAATGGCATGTTGCTTTCAAAATAAGCAAGGGAATTATCCCCTGTCCTGAGGCATAAGTATCATTCGTTGAGAATCATCAAGAAACCTACATGTGCAAATTGGTTATCGTATTTCTGATAACACCCATTGATTCAGGTCACTAGAAATTTTGAGTGTTTGTGGCCAGATTGAAGTATACCTTCTTTTTCAAATCTAACTCTATGTAAATGCAGTGGCTGCCAATAGAGCTATTAAGCATTTTAGAATAGTTACTCAATCTCCATTTTGTAAAGTGCAAGTAATTAATGATTTTAATATTAACTTTTTTTTATTTATTATCTTTTTAAGTTGCTATGTCTTATTGGAGAAGCTTTTGATGATTATAGCAATGACATATGTGGTGCGGTAATTAATATCCGAGCAAAAGGGGATAAAATAGCAATATGGACCCGTGACACAGAAAATGAAGAAGCAGTTTTACACATAGGGTACGTTTTTTTTAAAATGTTTTAAAGGTTTGTTTAATTTGTTGAAAATTGTATCCATTTTCCCATCTCTTTTGAACCATTCCCTTCCATGCGTAAACTGTGGAGAATTTTGCATCTGTTAGACACTTGTCTGCATTTTTATGATGTTGGCTGCTACCAATTTATCTTGGTTTTCTCCTTCGATTGCAAGTTATTTTTAAAACAACTTGAGACCTTTCAAAGACTTAACTTCCCTCTCCGAATGTGTTGTTTTTCACCATATTTCCAGCCTTACTTGTAATGTTTCACTTTAGCTGGGTTTTGGGATTTGCTATCAAAACCATTTAAACTGAGGGCAAGTTACATTAAATTTCTTAGTCATGCACTATAAACTTTGTGCCTATTCTTTAGTTGTGTCAATAGTTCATTGAAATATTTTCACGCTGCTAGCTTAATACTTTGTGCAAAAGACTTTTAAAACCAATTTGCACTTGCACCCTTAACATTACAATATAACACCAACTCAATAGAAGAATTGCAATTCTCTTTTGATGAAACCTACCTCAAATTCCTTTTTAAAATAAGGAACATTTCAAAGTGGTTAATTTGTAATGGAATTCCAGCGCTTCTCATACAGGCAGCTGAAAGCGTTGCAATCTGTAATAAAGCAACTTGAGATGTTCAAAGTGACAATGTCCAGATTACAAAGGAGGAAGTGCTGGATGTCTTGAAATGGGTAAAATTGGATAAGTCCTCAAGACCTGATCAGGTGTACCTGAGAACTCTGTGGGAAGCTAGAGAAGTGACTTGCTGGCCTCTTGCTGAGATATTTGTATCATCAATAGTCACAGGTGAGGTAACGGAAGACTGGAGGTTGGCAAATGTGGTGCCACTGTTGAAGGGCAGTAAAGACAAGCCAGGGAACTATAAACTAGTGAGCCTGACCTTGGTGGGCAAGTTGTTGGAGGGAATCTGGAGGGACCGCTTGTCCATGTATTTGGAAAGGCAAAGACTGATTCAGGATAGTCAACATGGCTTTGTGCATGGGAAATCATGTCTCTCCAAACTTGATTTGAGTTTTTTGTGGAAGTAACAAAAGATTGAGGGCAGAGCAGTAGATGTGATCTATATGGACTTCAGTAAGGCGTTCAAAAAGGTTCCTCGTGGGAGACTGGTGAGCAAGGTTAGACCTCATGGAATACAGCGAGAACTAGCCATTTGGATACAGAACTGGCTCAAAGGTAGAAGACAGGGTGGTGGTGGAGGGTTGTTTTTCAGACTGGAGGCCTGTGACCAGTGTATGCCACAAGGATCGGTGCTGGGCCCTCTACTTTCTGTCATTACATAAATGATTTGGATGAGAGTGTTAGAGATACAGTTAGTAAATTTGCAGATGACACCAGGATTGGAGGTGTAGTGGACAGCGAAGAGGGTTACCTCCGATTACAAGGATCTTGACCAGATGGGCCAATGGGCTGAGAAGTAGTAGATGGAGTTTAATTCAGATAAATGTGAGGTGCTGCATTTTGGGAAAGCAAATCTTAGCAGGACTTATACACTTAATGGTAAGGTCCTAGGGAATGTTGCTGAATGAAGAGATCTTGGAGTGCAGGTTCATAGCACCTTGAAAGTGGAGTTGCAGGTAGATAAGGTAGTGAAGAAGGCGTTTGGTATGCTTTCCTTTATTGATCAGAGTATTGAGTACAGGAGTTGGGAGGTCATGTTGCGGCTGTACAGAACATCAGTTAGGCCACTGTTGGAATATTGTGTGCAATTCTGGTCTCCTTCCTATTGGAAAGATGTGAAACTTGAAAGGGTTCAGAAAAGAATTACAAGGATGTTGTCAGGGTTGGAGGATCTGAGCTACAGGGAGAGGCTGAACAGGCTGGGGCTGTATTCCCTGGAGTGTCGGAGGCTGATAGGTGATATTTATAGAGGTTTACAAAATTGAGGGGCATGGATAGGGTAAATAGACAATGTCCTTTCCCTGGAGTCGGGGAGTCCAAAACTAGAGGGCATAGATTTAGGGTGAGAGAGGGAAAGATATGAGACCTAAGGGGCAACTTTTCAAGCAGAGGATGGTATGTCTATGGAATGAGCTGCCAGAGAATGTGGTGGAGGCTGGTACAATTGCAACATTTTAAGAGGCATTTGGATGGGTATATGAATAGGAAGGGTTTAGAGGGATATGGGCCAGGTGCTGGCAGGTGGGACTAGATTGGGTTAGGATGTCAGATCGGCATGGATGGATTGGACCGAAGGGTCTGTTTCCATACTGTACATCTCTATGATTAATTAGAAATATGGAGTGATGAATCTTTGGATGAAATTCAACTAGGATGAGAACTTCAAACTTGAGAATATCCAACCGCAAGTGTTTTGCCAAGTATTGTAAAGGATGGGAGATTAGAATATCTGTAAAGAAAACAAAAGCATTAATGAAGGTTTTCAGGTACCAAGGCAAGTTGAAAGTTTGATTAAACATTACAGAATTAAAACAGGCATTCTGATACTGGAGCCAAGAAGTAGGCAAGCTGATATCCTGCAAACAAAACATTAAAGTTGTGAATATTTGATTTTTCGTTTTGAGCATTTCTATGTAAATGGTGACTAGGGAGCAGAGTTTGCAATGAAAACAAATATTGGCTTCAGTCCTTCCAGTATTTAGAGGACTGGATTGGGACAAGCAGTCTGTCGTCAGGAGTGCTGAGGTGAACTTGCATGTTGTTGGTATAAGTTTTTTTTTAGCACTGGTTTTCAGATTAGTGATAGCAAAGTGCTGGTGAGAAATGAGGTCCAGAATAGATCCTGGTCGGGCAAAGGTAACTGAGTGGGAAGAGAAGTTGCTATAGGTGACTTTCTGGATATCATGGAACCATCATGAAATAAGTTCTACCCAGTTGGATGGTGGAAGGGCGGTATTAGATGTGTTGGGGAGGTGGAAGGAAAAAGCATAAGAAAACTGAATAATGCCTGAATTTTGACTTGAACTATGCCATTACACATTGTGCAGAACTAAAGACAAGGGAATTCCTTCGTCACATTGTTCTTAATTGAGGTTATCAGAATCAAGCAAGTCTTTGGCTGTTTGCTATGTAATTTTGTACTCTGTTCAGGTAAGCGGGCATTAGTGATCATGGATTTGAATCAGATTGACAAGCAATCACAGACCAAAGTACTGTAATGGTTTACTATTGCCTTGATCAGTATAGCTGACCAGGAAATAAACCATTCTTCTTACTATTTATAGGCTGTGTTGGAGACCTGCAAACTCCAATCCATTGGCCATGTTATGAATGCATTTCTGTGGTAGAGGTAGTCCTACAGCTGGTCAATATAAAATTATAAAACTCATCATCTTTATACAACCGCCTGTCCATCCCTTTCCACATTCAACAACAAGCTTTGAAAACTGCTCATTTTTGACAGTAGCTGAGACAATCCATAGCTTTACTTATTTTTCTTTTTACAAAGTAAGTTTTTGCACCATCATTCAATGCTAAACAGATTATTTATGTTCCAAGATCCACATCTTGTTTTGTCAAAAACAAGGTTCTTAGAGCAAGTTTTGTACCAAGTTCCAATTGTATCCGTTTACTAACAAATAGGTTATAACATAGTCTCTGCCCTTCTTCGCTGGTGGGAGTAATTACAAAGCTAGTTTCATGGGATATATTGAGGTATATTGTCACCATGTTAAATATCGTTTTTGAAATGGGCAGGGATACGGCAGATGGAATACAATGTGGGTAAATGAGATTACGCACTTTGGTAGGAAGAATTGAAGTGTAGAATATTTTCTAAACCGGGAAAAGCTTTGGAGATCTGAAGCACAAAGGGACTAGGAGTCCTGCTTCAGTATTCTCAAAGGTTAACATGCAGGTTCAATTTGCAGTTAAAAGGCAAATGCAATGTTAGCCTTCATTTCAGGAGGGCTGAATAGAAGTGCAGACTGCATTTGGAGTATTGTGTGCAGTTTTGAGTTCCATATCCAAGGAAGGATATGCTGACATTCGAGGGAGTCCAGAGGAGGATTGTAAGAATGATCCCTGGCGATGAAGAGCTTGTCATTAAAAAGGCACTTGAGGACTCCGGGTCTGCATGTGGTGGAGTTTGGAAGGATGATGGGGGATTTAATTGAAACTTGCAGTATACTGAGGCCTGGATAAAGTGGACATGGAGATGTCTCTGCTGTTAGGAGAGACTGGGACCCATGGGCACATCCTTCGAGTAAATGGAGGACCCTCCAGAGCTGAAATGAGGGGAAATTTCATCAGCCAGAGCATGGTAAATCTGTGAAACTCATTGCCACAGAAGGCTGTAGTGGTTGTCATTGAGTGTGTTTGAGACTGGTATTTGATGGTGAAGAGGATCAAGGATTAGTTATGAGGAGAATGAGATTGAGAAACATGTCAGCCATGATTTAAATGACAGCAGACTCCATGGGCTGAATTACCCAATTCTGCTCATGATCTTATCAGTGCCAAGTTACTAACTTTGGTTTGTCCCATTTGAGAACATTTACACACTTGGACTGGCACAGTTCCACATCAACTATGGCTGATTTTGGCAAGTTAATGATCAATCTTTGACCATGGAACAAGCATTCATAACATTGCCAATGAGTCTTGGGATTACAACTTGAACCTTGTTTCTATTGTAGAGGTAAGGGTGTTATCTACTGAGTAGTAAGGCTTTCAGGTTTAATTAAGAACTTTTTTAATGGGTGTGCAATCTCTCCGGATGCAGCTGTAATTTAGAACATTTAAAATGTATTTTAAGAATTTTTTTTTCTTCTTCAGAAAAACCTACAAGGAAAGGCTTGGTCTTCCCATGAAGGTTGTGATTGGTTATCAAGCGCATGCAGACACTGCAACAAAGAGTGGATTGGGAGTTAAAAACAAATTTGTTGTTTGAGCAATTTTTTCACCAAGCTTTAAAGCTGTGTAAATGAACTTGTTTAATTTGTGCAGTTGATTTGGGAGACTCTGTAGTTTTACCAAACTTGGCTGTTGGAATGATGTTTGAAGAAAAAAATTAAATATTTATGCAAGGTATTTAAATTGAGATTTCAATGGTCATTTATTGCAAACTGACTTTGAGTATAAACTCTTGTGTGTACAATCTAAACGTTTACTTTCCAGTTTTAGACTGGATTGGGGGATTGTGGTGCTACCACCCCACCAACCTCCGCATACAACGTATCATCCGCCGCCATTTCCGCCACCTCCAAACGGACCCCACCACCAAGGATATATTTCCCTCCCCTCCCCTATCAGCGTTCCGCAAGGACCACTCCCTTCGTGACTCCCTCGTCAGATCCACACCCCCCACCAACCCAGCCTCCACCCCCGGCACCTTCCCCTGCAACCGCAGGAAATGTAAAACTTGCGCCCACACCTCCACACTCGCTTCCCTCCAAGGCCCCAAGGGATCCTTCCATATCCGCCACAAGTTCACCTGTACCTCCACACACATCTATTGCATCCGCTGCACCCGATGCGGCCTCCTCTATATTGGTGAGACAGGCCACTTACTTGCGGAACGCTTCAGAGAACACCTCTGGGCTGCCCGAACCAACCAACCTAATCACCCCGTGGCTCAACACTTTAACTCCCCCTCCCACTCCACCGAGGACATGCAGGTCCTTGGACTCCTCCACCGGCAGAACACAACTACACGACGGCTGGAGGAGGAGCGCCTCATCTTCCGCCTGGGAACCCTCCAACCACAAGGTATGAATTCAGATTTCTCCAGTTTCCTCATTTCCCCTCCCCCCCACCTTGTCTCAGTCGGTTCCCTCAACTCAGCACCGCCCTCCTAACCTGCAATCCTCTTCCTGACCTCTCCGCCCCCACCCCACTCCGGCCTATCACCCTCACCTTGACCTCCTTCCACCTATCCCACCTCCATCGCCCCTCCCCCTAGTCCCTCCTCCCTACCTTTTATCTTAGCCTGCTTGGCTCTCTCTCTCTCATTCCTGATGATGAAGGGCTTATGCTCGAAACGTCGAATTCTCTATTCCTGAGATGCTGCCTGGCCTGCTGTGCTTTGACCAGCAACACATTTGCAGCTGGAAAAGCACAGCAGGCAAGGCAGCACATGAGCAGGAGAATCCTGATTTCAGGCATAAACCCTTCCTCAGAAATGAGGCTTGTGGGCTGGGGTTACCTGAGATAAAATGGAAGGGAGATGGGGGTGGGGGGAGGTAGCTGAGAATGCAATAAGTAGATGAGCGTGTTAGGTCAGAGAGGGGGGTGGAATGGGATTGATGGGAAAGACAATAGACAGGTCAAGAGGGTGGTGCTGAGTTGGAGGCTTGAGACTGGGAGAAAATGGTGGGGTGGGGGAAGGAAATGAGAACTAGTGAAATCCACATTACAAACATACGGGATCACAGTCCTAAGGCAGAAGATGAGGTTCTCTTCCTCCAGGTCTTGGGTAGTTAGGGATTAGTGATGAAGTCCAGGACCTGCATGCCCTTGGTGGAGTGGGCGGAGGAGTTGGAGTTCAAGCACAAGGTGGTGGGGTTGGTTGGTACAAGAGTCCCAAAGATGTTCTCTGAAATGATCCACAAGTTGGCGTCTTGTCTTCCTGATGTAGAGGAGACCACATCTGGTGCCATGGATACAGATGGCACGAGTGGAGGTATATGTAAATTTGTCTGTGGAAGGATCCTATTGGGGCCTTGGACAGAGGTGAGGGGTAAAGTGTGGATGCATGTTCCGCAATTGCTTGCAGTAGCAGGGAAATGTGTAGGGTGAGAGCTAGTGGGGCACGTAGATCTGACCAAGGGAGTCACTGAGGGAATGGTGTCTGCAAAACACTGATTGATAGGAGTGGGAAATACCCACCCTGGGGGGTCTGTTTGTAGGTGGCAGAGGATGATGCAATGTTGAGAGGGTGGTGGGATGTAAGATGAGGATCAGGGGTGTTCTGTCATTGTTGCATTGGGAGGGGTGGGGTTCAAGGGCAGAAGTGCAGGAGATGCACTGAACAGCATTGCTGACCATGTGGAGGGGAAATTGCAGTCTTCAAGGCCATCTGGGATTTTCTATGGTGGAATTGGCCATTCTCCTTCAAAGGCTACAATATCCCCTCCTATGTGGTCAACTATGCTCTCCAGCACATCTCCTTCACTTCCCACACCACTGCCTTTTGAACCCCACCCCTCCCAACACAAGGACAGGACTTCCCTGGTCCTCACCTTCCACTACATCAAAAACCTTCATTATACATTTGCATCATCCTCTATCACTACAAATAGACCCCCACCACATATTTCCCTCCCCTCCCCACCCTATCAGCATTTTGGTGAGACCATTCTCTCAGTATCTGCAGTCCTTACTTTCTCTTCCTGGTTTGGGAGATTGTTAATCCTCCAGTAAAACTGCCTTGGATGCAAAGACAAATTAATTGCATGACATTGAATATTTAGATTGTTTTCCCTATGATTGTTAACTAGAGATCCATTTTAGTTAATGTAACTAAAAAATGTTGCTACAACTAAAAAATGTTATAATATGCAGGTTGCACATGCCTACTTTGAATAACAGCATCACTTTTTTCACTTCAAAAGTGGGAAATCACTAGTTAAACTGGAAACGCAGTGGGAACTGGCCTCAGAGCCCTTTTCCACCCTTCAGGCATTCTGCCTGTATTCCTGATGAAGGGCTTTTGCCCAAAACATCATTTTTTTTTTTTTTTCCCCTGCTCCTCAGATGCTGCCTGACTTGCTGTGCTTTTCCAACACCACTATAATCTAAATTCTGGTTTCCAGCATCTGCAGTCATTGTTTTTACCTACAAAATTTATGATGGCCAAGTCATCTAATCTTCCATACTGTGACCTATTGGAGGGACTGGCTGATTTCAAGATTGTCCCCCTTTTTGTTTTTTTTTTTGGTCTACTGGCTGGGAATTCTAAGACAAAGGATCTTTAGCCAGTGCCAACTTTGAAGGGCAAATATAATCCCCTTTTCTTTATTTTGGAATTGAGACAAAGTTCTGGATTAAGATAGGGATGTTTTAAGAAAATTGAAATTGTGGCAGGGAAGGAGAACAGAATCATTTATAGTTTGAGCCAGTTGTGGTTTTGGAAGACAAAACACAGGCTTGGGGATGTTAGTTCAAAATCATTATGTCAAGATTGGGGAAAAAGTTAGTTATGAAACAAGTCTACTGAAATAATTGACATTGGTAGGTACATCTACCTAACCTGTACAGATGTGTTTTTATGCAATGAGCTGAGGCAGTGTACCTATCGGAATTTGGAAGATAGGCTATAGCACTATCCTGCACCAGAGATATATTTCCCTCCCCTCCCCTATCCCTCACCACCAGGGATATATTTCCCTCCCCTCCCCTATCAGCGTTCCGAAAAGACCACTCCCTCCATGACTCCGTCGTCAGGTCCACACTCCCCACCAACCCAACCTCCACTCCCAGTACCGTCCCCTGCAACCGCAGGAAATGCAAAACTTGCGCCCACACCTCCTCCCTTACCTCTCTCCAAGGCCCCAAAGGATCCTTCCATATCCGCCACAAATTCACCTGCACCTCCACACACGTCATCTATTGCATCCACTGCACCCCATGTGGCCTCCTCTGTATTGGGGAGATGGGCCGCCTACTTGTGGAACGCTTCAGGGAACACCTGGGACGCCTGGACCAACCAACCCAACCATCCCGTGGCTCAACACTTTAACTCCCCCTCTCACTCCACCAAGGACATGCAGGTCTTTGGACTCCTCCATCGCCAGAACATAACAACACGACGGTTGGAGGAAGAGCGCCTCATCTTCCACCTGGGAACCCTCCAACCACAAGGGCTGAACTCCGATTTCTCCAGTTTCCTCATTTCCCCTACCTTCTCCCCCCCCCCCCACCTTGTCTCGATTCCCTCGAACTCAGCACCACCCTCCTAACCTGCAATCTTCTTCCTGACCTCTCTGCCCCCACCCTACTCTGGTCTATCACCATCACCTTGACCTCCTTCCACCTATCACATCTCCATCGCCCCTCCCCCGAGTCCCTCCTTGCTACCTTTTATCTTAGCCTGCTGGACACACTTTCCTCATTCCTGATGAAGGGCTTCTGCCCGAAATGTCGAATTTCCTGTTCCTTGGATGCTGCCTGACCTGCTGCGCTTTAACCAGCAACACATTTTCAGCTCTGATCTCCAGCATTTGCAGACCTCACTTTTTACTATAGCACTATCCTGAGCTGTTTCAAGATTTCACCCTTGATACGGTTTAGTTTCAGTTAATCTTTTAAATTGTGCAAAGAAAGTCATACTCTTAAATGATGATTTTGGAGGTACCAGTGTTCGAATGGGGTGTACAAAGTCTAAAAATCTCTCTACACCAGGTTATAGTCCAACAGGTTTAGTTGGAAGCACTAGCTGTCGGGGCGCTGCTCCTTCGTCAGGTAGCTTACGAGTAGGATCGTTAATTTTATGGAATTTGTGGTTTTTAACGGTTAGTTTGAGACAACGAAATTGAAAGCAAGCACCTAGAAGTAGTTGGAGACTAGATTATTTTTGGGAAGGGTTACTCCAACTTATATTCAGTGACATTCTACACGACAGGAGTGGTTGATGCGAAAACTTGCATTATTCTTCAGGAATGTAGCACGCTGTTGCATTTGGTATTTTCTGCAGTAACGTGTCATGGTAGCTACTGCACAAACCATTTTTACTTTATTGTAAATATCGCTTGTCAGCTGAACTCATTGTAATAGGTGACACTGGAAGAGTTAAAGCAGTAATGCAAAGGAGTTGGCACGTGAATGTGTTCTCCAGTACCGTGTTCTGTTCTGGGTTAATTTAAATAAAAGGCTACTGGAAATCTGAAATAACAAAGAGAGAAACAGAATAAATATTGCAAGTCGCATGTAACGCAAGCTGCTGTTCGATCTTGCTGAGGTTTTTAAATCTGTTTCTGCCCTGTGTGTGTGTGATGGTTGGTTGATGCTCTTGCTACTTCACTGGGACCAGCAGAGGGTGACACTGAGTCTCCCTGCAGTGCCCGGGAGCAGACCTCGCAACCGGCGCGCGCGCCCCCCGTCATCAGGCTGGAGACGCGGATGCGCCTGGATGGGGAGGGGGATGGGGATGGGGGAGGGGGAAGAGCGGGCGCATGCGCGCTGCTGGTGTGGTGGATGGCGGCGCCGGGGCAGCGCGCTGTGTCGGTGACCAGGGAGTAACCGCATGGAGCTGTGAGCGGCACCGGCGCGGGAGCGGCCTGTCTGGCCCGGAGTGAAGGCCAATGTCGGTGCAGGCGCGCTCTCCTGATGCGGCGGTGGCCGGGCCTCGGAGCCTGGCTTCTCCCTGAGTGAGCTTCACGGAGGGCGGCTGTCCGCCTCTCGCCTTTAACGTTTGTTTTGTTTTTTTTTAAATATAAAACAAAACCCCTCCCCCCTCCCTCTCTCTGTCTGTCTCTGACCCTCCTGAGTTTCCAGATCACCATGTCCGGGAAACACTTCAAAGGACCTGAAGTTAGTTGCTGTGTGAAGTACGTTCTGTTCGGCTTTAACATCGTGTTTTGGGTGAGTGTTTGCAGGCTCCTGTTGTCTCTGTCTCTGAGTGACCGAGAGACAGCCTTTTGTCTGACTCCCAGCCTCAGGGGCTTCTCCTCGCCTGTGGCACCATGTCACAACAAAACACACACACACACACACACAACTTCCTCAAACCCTCTTCGCTGCAAACTCACCCGTGTTGGTACGGCCGAACATTGGGAGTATTTTGCCTTTGGTGATAGCAGCATCGCTCAATGATAATCAGCGCGAAGGGGTTGACAAAAACCCAGCAAGGTGTCCAGCTATGACCAATGTTGTTGTTTCGAGTTACTGCTTCGTTGCGCCAAACGTTTTGCTCGTTGACGGATCCGTTCGTTGCCGCTGCTTTTTGTTTGATTTTGATTCCACAAGACAAATGGACGGGAGAGATTTGGTTTTATTTTAAAGAAAAATCAATTAACGAACGTGTAACCGTCTCTTACAGTGATCTGGTCGACGGTGATTGAAGTGGTAGGGCCAGCAAAGTGTAACTTCACTTTGGAAATAAAAGAATTATACATTTAATCACTTGTTGATAATGACTACTGATCAATTTTAAGATAGTCGATGCGAGCTAATAGTTTTACGAAGCTGTTTTATTAACCTTTAAAACTTGAGTGGTCTAGTTTAAAAAATGTGTTTAACTGTAGTTTTCAACATATTAGATGAGAATGAGTTTTGCAACAACAGTAGCCTCTGGCCATGAATAGGATGCATGTCTTTGTGCCCCTTGTTTTTATAAAATGTATTGCCAAGAAGTGCTGCTTAATCATTTACATTAGGTACTTAATAGATTTTAGATTATAAATTTTAATTAACATGTCACATTAAAAGATGAGACATTACAATTAAGGTTTTAAGCATTGTTATAGCATAGCGTTAATACTACTTGTCTTTCTACAATGATATCTAAATCCAAATGCAACATTGTTTTTTGTTTAGGTCTTCTATAACAGTAAGGAGAAGATCCATTTTTCTAGAAAGTTTTGTCAATTTGTTCATTTTTTTTTGTTCGTATCATCTTCCCAGTAGATTGACTGACTGATTCCTATGGGTGTCTAATGCTACCCTTGCACATACCACGTACATCAACTCCATCCAGCCCAGTGTGTCTGTCATCAATTTTCTCCTCTGTCTCCCTCTTTTAATACAAAAACTTTAGTATTGCTGAGGAAAGAGACGTGTTGATGAAGCTGTTTATCTTGCAGTCATCAGGACTGATGCAAAAATACCAAATTTCAAAGGGAACAAAAATTACATGAGAAAAAATCCTAATTAGTCAAGGAATTGAATTAGAGAATAATTTTTCTTCAAATTTTGATTTAATTGAAAAAGTGCATTCCCTGGGCATGTTTCTTTGGTTTGCAGAGATGAAGTTAGCTGTTTTATTCTGCCATTTGTGTTACTACAGAGTAGTAGAATTCTCCACTAACAGAATGCTCCTATCAAGCTAGAAAGATGTTTTGCCTACAATGCAAGTGAGTGATGCGCTATGTAAATTTTTGTGCTTGTGCGATGTCAGTTATGTAGGCATATATCCAATGACTAGTTGATCTCATCAAACAGCATTTCACTTCAGTTGTCCACAATTTATGGGTTATCCTGATAAATGTGAATGCATGTGTTTAGATGACATTATTAGGTAGTGATTAAAAACCAGCTGGTTGGTGATTTAAAACTGTAAGGACACAAACTGATTGTATTTTCTCCTTCGAGGTAATAGTGGGTGGTAACAGATTATCAGGGAACTAATACACAATCTTGAGCACTTGGATGCAAGCTGATGCTTTGAGCCATAGGATTTAAGAATGAATGTCAGTAGATTAAGAAAAGCATACCTTTTCATGAAAAGCCAGTGGCTGTAATGCTGGCAGTTTCAAACTGGATTGAACCTTGTAAACTTTGGAAGAATACAGTGAAACTAGATAGTAACTCTGAGTCTGTAGGATGATCAGGATCATTACGGTACTTGATCTGGGTCGAGTGACTTCACATTCTTTTGTGGATTAGACTAGGAAGGCATTTAGTAAGGGCTGATCCTCTATGTATTTCGTAAGGCTAATAATTCTTTGCTTGTTTCTATTTATTAACAAACAATGATGCTGTCATCATGATGTTTATATTTAAGAAATGGTTTATTAAAAAGTATATTGTTCCACATCATTTATAATGCATTTTATGCCACACCAGATGGGCATGGGATTTCATACAAAAGCCTGCAGTATCAGCTATGCCTCAGTAGGTAGCACACCTTGCCTTTTCAGCCAGAAAGTTGTGGACTCAAGTTGCACTCTGGAGACTTCAGATATCCCACTACAGCACAAAGGGAATACTGTGCCGAGTAAAAGACCCCCAAGCCACTATTTTGAAGATCAGTGGAGTTATGTGAAGTTTTGGGCAATGTTTATCCCTCAATCCATATCTCAAAAATACATTCCCAAACAGCTGCTTCTGGGACCTGCAATTGATTGCTGCATTTCCTATGTTACAACAGTAACTAGCATTAAAAGTACTTTAAAGGATGTTCCAAAGCACTTGACAGTCAAAGGTCGTAAAAGGTAATTTATAAGTGCAAGCCTTTCCTGAACAAGTGCAAGTCTTTCCTTCACAAGTCCACACAATTATGAATGCTGTCGGCTGCTTGTGCACTATTTGTTTTCTTAAAATATCAATACAGATTAAGTTATAAATCTCACAACACCATGTTATAGTCCAGCAGGTTTATTTTGAAGCACTGGCTATTGGAGCGCTGCTCCTTTCAAGTGGTTGTGATAAAAAAAATTAAATCTGAAATAATTGACAGAAATCTACAAGATTAGTACTTACGAGCTATTATACATGCTGAGAAAATGTGCAGCAGCAATAAACTAAAATATTGAACTGTAGAGAGAAGAATGTACAAATCAGACTATTTGTTCAAATTATGCAGAGATTTTGCAGTATTTTTCTCTGACTGTATGATGAGTACTGTTCACTTCTGGCTATTTGAGAAACAAGGGAAACATTCAGTCCCTGAAGGACAGCCATGGAGCTTATCCCTAATGTCAAAGGACTGTTTGTGCAGGCACAAAATAACCTTCTTTGTTTGGTGAATAGACTGAAGTAGTGGAATGATTTACACGCTAACTAACCGTCTGATAACGGGCTTTGATATGAATGCTCCTTCTCTGGCCACAGCTTTCATTATCCTGACGGATAGAATGGTTATTGTAATAAGCCTAGGTGTGATGGATAAATGGGATCTGTTGCTGCAGATGACAAAGGCTTTAAAACTTTTTATGTTGGATGGAAAAACGAGGCCATCTCCCCATAATCAAATCTAGAGATCACAAAAACCAGCAGGTCACTTCAAGTTTATGGAGGTTGTAGGATGAGAGGCTCTCCTAGAGTATGTTAAGTAACCAAATTCTAGAGTCTGAAAATCTCCAATAATATTCAAGGAGTCTGTTCCCACCACTTTTTCCAGGAAGAGAGTTCCAAAAACTCAAGTGCGCAAGAACAAGATTGCCCAGTTTTAGTTCTAAATGGATAACCACTGATTTTTAAACCGTTCTAGATTCATAAGAGGAACCGTTCAATCCACATCTATCTACACTGTTGATACCCCTCAGAATTTTGTTTTACTCTTCTAAACTTCAGCAGGTGCAAGCCTAGTCTGTCCAAATTTTCCTCCAAATTTACCCTACCCTTTTCCAGGTATTAGTCTAGTTAACCTTCTGTGAACTATCTCCAATGTGTTTGCATCTTTTCTTAAATAAATTGTCCAGTGCTGTGTGCACTACTCCAATCAGGTCTCACCATTGCTCTGTATAACTGAATTATGATTCTTCTACTTCTGTATGCAATTCCCCTTGCGCTAAATAATAACATTCCATTAACTTTTCTAACTGCTCGCTGGATCCCCATGTTAAGTGCTTATGAAGCATACATTTGGATACCCAGATTTCTCTGCTTCTCTGAGCTCTGATAGCTCTCATTGCTTTCATCAAGACTTTACTTTTATTCTTCTTACCAAAACTTTACATATTCCTACTTTATACTCCATTTGCTCAATTGGTTCCTTTTTTAATTCATTCTTGGGATGTGGGCATCATTGTGTGTGCCAGCATTTTTGACCAATGTTAGTTGCCCTTGAAGGTGGTGGTGAGTGCTGTCTTGAACTGCTGCATTCCATGTAATGTAGACCCCTCCCGCCAGTTAATCCCATTAGAGAGGGAACTCCATATTTTGACCCACTGAAGGAACAGCAGCATATTTCAGAATCAGGGTGGTGAGTGGCTTGGAGCAAAGCATGCACATGATGGTGTTCTCATATCTGCTACTCTTGTTCTTTTAGATTGTGGAGGCCATGGGTTTGCAAGGTGTTGTGTAATGATCTTTGGTGAATTTCTGCAGTGCATCTGCTGCTACTGGGTATTGTTGGTGAAGAGAGTAGATGTTTTGAATGTGATGCCAGTTTAAGTGGGCTGCTTTGTTCTCATGGGTGTCATATTTCTGGAGTGTTTTTGGAGCAGCATTCATCCAGTCAAGTGGGGATTACACCATAACCCTCACTTGTGTCTCATGGCTGATTGACAGGCTTTGAGGAGTTGGGAGGTGAGTTATTTGCTGCACTACTCCTAACCTCTGACCTGCTGTTGCAGCCACCATATTCCTATGGCTTGTCCAATTCAGTTTCTGCTGAGTGGTAATACCTGAGATGCTAATGGTCATGCCATTGAATGTCAAGGGGTGATGCTTAAACTGTCATTTATTGGAGATGATCATTCCCTGACATTTGTGGCAAGTAACATTCATGCCATACTTGTCAGTACAGCTGGATTTTGTCCAGCTCTTATTGTTTTTGGAGTTGTATCTGGTGCTGAGTATTTTGCAATCATTTGCAAACATCCCCACTTCTGACCTTATGATGAAGGAAAGGATATTGATGGCGCAGGCAATGATGATTGGCCCTAGGACATTACCTGAGGAGCTCCTGCAGAAATACCCTGAAGCTGAGATGACTGACCTCCAACAACCATGATGACACTTTGGATGTGCCAGGTATGACTCCAACTAGCAGAGAATTTGCCCCTTGACACCCTTTGACTCCAGTTTTGCTCCTTGATGCCTCTCATGAAGTGCAGTCTTGATGGCAGGAAAAAGTTACTCTGCTCTCACCTGTGGAATTCAGCTCTTTTGACCATGTTTGAACCAAGAACCACGAGGTCAGGAGCCGAATGGGTTCCACCTGAGCCAAACTGTACAACAGTGAACAGATTATTGCTGAGTTGGTGCTTGATAACCCTAATGATGACACATTCCTCACTTTCCTGATTAACTTATCAATGCCTTTTTACATCCTCCTTGCGTCCACTTCACAACTTACTTTCCTATTTATTTTTGTGTTGCCAGCAAATTGGCAGTCGTAATTTCCCTCTCTTCATCCGTCTCTTCTTCTATTTGTTCATTTGTGTACATTATAAACGCTTGAGGTCCTAGCACTGATATCTATGATACACTGCTTACTTCTTGCCAAGCACAGCAGGTCAGGCAGCATCCAAGAAGCAGGGGAATTGACGTTTCGGCCATAAGCTCTTCATCAGCCCTTCCTGTACAACGTACTAACCATGACATTTTAGTTTCAGTAGTAACCTTGCTGGCATCTTATCAAATGTCTTTTGAAAATCTGTGTACTGTGTATCTTATCGGTTCTCCTTTCTGTCCTCAAAGAACGCCTATAGATTGGTCAAGCATAACTTCCCTTTCAGAAAACAATGTTGACTTGGCATGACTACCTTTAAACTTATGCAAATGTCTTTCTAAACTCTTTTTTAATAATTGCTTCTAACATTTTTCCGATGTCAGATGTTAAGCTATCTGGCCTGTAAATTCATTTTTTGTCATCTTTTTCCTTTATGGATAAATAAGTTATATTCACTATCGTCCAATATAATGGGTCCACCCCAAATCAAAGGAGTTCTGGAAATTAAAACTTTTTCTTTTAAGATTGTAGGATGAAGATCATCGGGACATGGCCATTTTTCAGCCACATCTCCTATAGTTTACTCAATACTGCTCCTTTGGTGATTGTAATTTTCCTCAGTTCCTGCTCCCTTCTATTTCCTGCTATACTGTTGCTTCTGGGATGTTGCCTATCCTCTAATTGTGTCGAGTGATGCAAAATGGTTGTTCAATTCATTTCATTTCCTTATTTTCAATGATCAACTCTCCTCTCTGTTCGTCTGTTGGTCTTTTTTTTAAACTATTAGTTCTTTAAATATGTTTAGAAACTTCTTTTAAAACGGTCTTGTATCTTAGTCTGTTTCTGGTTAGCTTTCTTGTACTCTTTCCTCTTAGTTTTTTGGCCATTTTAAACATATTCTGTACAACAGATACCTCAAATCCCTTGAGAAGTAGTAAGTAATACTTGCGTAAAATTCTAAAAATCCACTGGGCAGGATAGATACTCCACAGGTTCCCTCTCTCAGACCAATCACAGCCCTCACCCCCCCCCCCCCCCCCCCCCCCCCCCCAACCCCCAACCCAGTATTGGTGAATGGTGGACCAAAGTACCCACATGACTGACTCCAGACTTCTGCAACAAGCTACTCTGAGCTCTGTCATGGCAAAACTTACCAGAAGGGCACAAGAAATACTCAAGCCTGTCCACACATTTTTGAATGAAAAAATGCATTGTCCCCACTAACTCAGGAATTGCCGGCCCAAGACCATCCATTTTGAAGAAGCATCCGTGAAAGAACCAATGGTTTTGAACAAGCACATGCATCAGATGGAGTATGTGAAAACCAGAGCACACTACCTGTAGGAGGATTTGCAAATTCAGCATTAGACTATTTAGTCATCTATGGGGCTTAAATCATCGGAATGTAGGAAAGTCACCCTTGATCTTATAGGACTACCTGAGAAGCAGACATATGTGGTTAAAGGATTAAACTGATTTATAATACATTGCAACCGTAACACAAGATTACAAAGCTGGACATTTGGTCTTATGTACAAAATATTTTGAACAAGTAGTTGGTGGACTAATTTTCTATATTGACATTTCCCAAAGAATAATCAATACTTCCTAAAATGAATTCACCACTTTTACAGTAAAAGTGAAAAGAAATGTTTTGTGAACAATTTGATGCTTAATTCAACTGGAATGCAATTGTATTCAGCAATTCCAGTTGACTTGGACTCAGTTTGTTTCTGAAATGTTTTCTTTTTGAAATTTGAATGCAAAAAATCTATTATAGCGCTTGCTTTTGTAATGATGGTTAAATCTACGTCTAATTTGAAGCAAATGGTTCTACTCTACAGATTATCTCTTTGAAAATATCTGTAGTTTGGAAGTTAAAAGCCAGGCAGGGCACTGTGTATAACTTTTCAGTGAGAGGCATAGATGAGGTGAATACCAAAGGTCTTTTCCCTAGGATGGGTGAGTTCGAAACTAAGGGGTATATTTTTAAGGTGAAGGAGGAAGACTTAAACCTGAAGGGCAACTTTTTCCACACAGTGGCTTGTATGTAGAATGAACTGCCTGAGAAAGTGGTAGATATAGGTACAGTTGCAACATTTAAACATCTGGACAGGTACATGAATAAGAAAAGGTTTGAAGGATATGGGCCAAATGCAGGCAAGTGAAACTATTTAGTTTGAGTAATTTGGTCGGCATGGATGACTTGGACTGAAGGCTCTGTTTCACGCTGAATGACTCTGACTCAAAATACTTCTTTTAGATAAGCAAAAAGGAGACCATTTTTAAGCTATTGTAAGATGAAATCATTTTCTATAGGGTTCATGTTTTATAGTCATGTCTGCTTTGCCCAAAGGCACATCTTTGGCTCGTTGTAGATTTTCCTTATCCATTCCGTGTGAATCATTTCATTTGCCAATAATTTCCTTCAATTTTCAAGTCCTCCAACATTTGATCTTTCTTTTCATCTTTATTTCCTCCATTATGTCTCTAACAACCTTGTCTCCTCTTAAGATGTGTCCTAGCCAATTTCTGTCTTGTTCTGAATTATGTGCAATTACTTTTTTGTTGTTCTTTGACTCTCTACTGCACTTCATTTGTTATTTTTCTGTCTATGCCCCTTGATTCAAAGCTGTTCAGCAAGTTAGTCTCCAACCTCCATCAGGTCCATGTCTTGCACATACACAAAGTAACACTTTCATTTAAACTCTTCACAAGGCATTTATTGAGTTTTCCAGTTACCAAGTCTTGTCTTGCCAGATATAGTCTGTTCCATTGATCATAGTCAAAAGGAGTAGAGTTAGACCATTTAGCCCATCGGGTCTCTTCTGCTGTCATCTCATCCCCCCCGGTCACAGAAAAATGCTCAGAGACACAGTAGTTTTACCTCCTTCGTCTTTATTCCGGGCCCTGGACGGAGAGAGAACGATTGCCCGTGCGCACAGAGACATGAGTTCTCCATCTTGTCTCTGGAACAGCAGTTTCTTAATGAATTATATACTCATTTGCATCCAGATAACGCAACGTGCATCTTGATTCGGTGACCATCACAGTCAGCAAGTGTCATTAGCAAAGGTTAAGCTATCTAGTATCACACAATGAATGTTCTTAACCTTAACTGGCTTCACATAATGAAGACTTTTCATCTTGTTGAACTGACCTTACATACTGAATGCTTCCAATATTGTTAAATGGCTCTACATAATGAATGCTTTTGTATCTTGTTAACCTATTACCCTTTTCTGCAGCACCCCATTGTTAATGTAAGTTTTTATCTGATCTGAATCATGCTCAGCTGAACCTGTTGTTGCACAAGACTCCGAACTTAACTCTTCCCCTACCTGCTTATACCCAATTCACGTTCTCACTGCTATTTGATCATAGTTGGTGTTTTTGATCCTCTTGCAAATCAAGAACCCGTCTAGATCAGTCTTTAAATGCACTATGACTTGATCTCCATAGTCTTCTATGTGACAATGTGTTCCACGGATTATTTATCCTCTGGTTGAAGAAATTCCTTCTCTCCATTCAAGAGTTGTCCCTTCACTCTGAGGCTGCGCCCTCAGGTTCTGCTAGTTTCTCTGACTAGTGGAAACAGCTTATCCATGGGTCCACTCTATCTAGGCCCTTCAGTATTCTGTAAGTTTCAGTCAGATCCCCCTCATCCTTCTGAACTCCATCATGTAGAGTCCTCATATGACAAGTTCTTCATCCTGGGATCACTTTTGTAAACCTCCTCCAACGTCAACACATTCTTCCTTAGTTACAAAGGCCAAAACTTATCACAACGTTCCAAATGTGGTCTGCCCAGAGCCTTACACAGCCTCAGCAGTATATCTCTGCTTTTATGAGGGACAGGATGTACATGTATTTGGAAAGGCAAGGACTGATTCAGGATAGTCATCATGGCTTTGTGCGTGGGAAATCATGTCTCACAAACCTGATTGAGTTTTTTGAAGAAGTAACAAAGAAGATTGAGGGCAGAGCAGTAGATGTGATCTATATGGACTTCAGTAAGGTATTCGACAAGGTTTCCCTTGGGAGACTGGTGAGCAAGGTTAGATCTCGTGGAATACAGAGAGAACTAGCCATTTGGATACAGAACTGGCTCAAAGGTAGAAGACAGAGGGTGGTGATGCAGGGTTGTTTTTCAGACTGGAGGCCTTTGACCAGTGTATACCGCAAGGATCGGTGCTGGGCCCTCTACTTTCTGTCATTTACATAAATGATTTGGATGTGAGCGTTAGAGGTACAGTTACTAAGTTTGCAGATGACACCAAAATTGGAGGTGTAGTGGACAGCGAAGAGGGTTACCTCAGGTTACAAACTGGATGTTGACCAGATGGGCCAAATGGGCTGAGAAGTGGTAGATGGAGTTTAATTCAGATAAATGTGAGGTGCTGCGCTTTGGGAAAGCAAATCTTAGCAGGACTTATACACTTAATGATAAGGTCCCAGGGAGTGTTGCTGAACAAAGAGACCTTGGAGTGCAGGTCCATAGCTCCTTGAAAGTGGAGTTGCAGGTAGATAGGACAGTGAGGAAGGCGTTTGGTATGCTTTCCTTTATTGGTCAGAGTACTGAGTACAGGAGTTGGGAGGTCATTTTGCGGCTGTCCAGAACATCGGTTAGGCCACTGTTGGAATATTGCGTGCAATTCTGGTCTCCTTCCTATTGGAAAGATGTTGTGAAACTTGAAAGGGTTCAGAAAAGATTTACAAGGATGTTGCCAGGGTTGGACGATCTGAGCTACAAGGAGAGGCTGAACTGGCTGGGGCTGTTTTCCCTGGAGAGTCGGAGGCTGAGGGGAGACCTTATAGAGGTTTACACAATTATGAGGGGCATGGATAGGATAAATAGACAAAAACGTTTCCCTGGGTTCGAGGAGTCCAGGACTAGAGGGTTTAGGGTGAGAGGGGAAAGATATAAAAGAGACCTAAGGGGCAACTTTTTCACGCATAGTGGTACATATCTGGAATGAGCTGCCAGAGGATGTGGTGGAGGCTGATACAATTGCAACATTTACGAGGCATTTGGATGGGTATATGAATAGGAAGGGTTTGGAGGGATATGGGCCGGGTGGTGGCAGGTTGGACTAGATTGGGTTGGGATATCTGGTCGGCATGGACGGGTTGGACCAAGGGTCTGTTTCCATGTTCTACATCTCTATGACTCTACATTCTAGTCCTCTTGAAATGAATGCTGGTGTTGCATTTGACCTCTATCTACCAACTGCACTTGCATGTTAACTCTAAGAGAATCCTGAACTAAGACTCCCAAGTCCTTTGTGCTTCAGATTTCTGAAGTCTTTCCCTATTTAGAAAATAGTCTACTCCTCTATTTTCCCTACCAAAGTGCATAACCTCACACTTTCCCACATTGTATTTTATTTGCCACTACTCTGTCCTCTTGTCTGGCATGTTCAAGTCCTTCTACAGGCTCCCTGGGTCCTCCACATGACCTGCTGCCCCCCCACCCCCCAATCATTTTGTCTTTGCTACCCTTGTTTTTATTTCTTTATTGAATTCCTGCATCTATTCTAGTTTCTTTTTATTAATGTAGGATAACAATTTGTTTCAGTTGTATCTTTGTATTAAAATAAATTGCGCCTTTTCCTTTAATTAAATCTGCTCAAATTGTGAAGCCTGGTTGAGTTGATCAATTGATATCTGCATGACAATCAGAAACAGATGTTAAATATTTTACCTCACTCAGTGGAGAGAATAAAACAATTATAGGGAGATTTTTATTCAAGGAGTGTGGATATCACTAATCAGGTGAATATTTATTGCCTATTTCCAGTGTTGGTGAGCTATCTTCACAAATGGCTGCATTTGTGTGGTGAAAAGATAGATTTCTGTGATTATGCATGTTATTACAGTCATTATTACAATTCAAGTAGAATAGTTTGCATTGCATCTAAATGGAACCTTTTTGATATGGTAATGTTGGCACTGTTTAGGTGAGAATTAATGAAGTGCCAGTCTTTATTGATGTGATACTCCTTTTGTTTTCCTTTTTGTCGCTGTATTTAACTTTGACCTCACCTTTTACTCAAATGTGAAGAGAGGCAGATCCTTGGTATAGGAATGTAAAACATTTTCAGTGTATTGGCAGTTTTCTTGTTACTTGTCCCATACTGCATAAATCTTGGGTTTCTTTTGTCACACACATCTTAAGGTTCCTCTACAAGAACAGAATGGAAGAAAGAGGATTTGCATGCATGTAGAATAGTTCATGCCCACAAGATTCTCCAGCTGCCTTCAAGGCCAGTGTCATTCTTATGAATTATAGTCACTACTGTAACTTAGGCAGAGGGGCTGCCAATGTTTCTATCATTGGAAATAGTTTCTGGCAATGTAACTTCAAACCTTTTTAAGTTTGAGCAGCATAATGCTCTTTAGTCAACAGTTCACTGAGAAGATCAGTCGTACGCACCATCTTCGATATATGGATTTAAATAACGACAGAGATGAACAGAAGGATGAGGGTGATTTTTATTTTAAACCAGAAACTGGCAAGTACCACTTCCACTTCATGAATATTGGTCCTTTATCATAAAATGAGTGTGGAATACAAATGGTTGATAAAGGGGGTGAGAGATTAATTTGTTTTCGTTTTGGCTGTATTATTTAAAATTGAAAGCATAGAGATTTTACTTGCTATGTAAGTTGGAGCACTACATCTTTGTAAATCACTCATTAATTTTTCTCCCATATGTACAAGCATCAACTCCACAGACTTGACTTGATAACGCTCGTTCATTGAAATATGTTTGAATGTCTACTAATCTATGTAGCTAATGTGTTATTGTATCTCGTTATGTTTTGCAGTTGCTGGGTGCAGCATTTCTTGGAATAGGCCTTTGGGCATGGGCTGAAAAGGTATGTTGCATAAGTGTGGACATTGTACAAGATGCTCTTAATGCACAATCTACGTAAATCGGTTTTATAATCTATCCTTTAGAAAAAAAAATGCATGAGCTGAAGTAGAATAAATAACATTTAGAGTCACTGAGGTATACAGCACAGAAACAGACCCTTTGGTCCAACTCATCGATGCCGACCAAGTATTCTGAATTAATCTAGTTCCATTTGCAAGCATTTGGTCCATATCTCTCCAAACTCTTCCAATTCATATATCCATTCAGATGCCTTTTTAAATGTTGTAATTTTATCAGCTTCCTCCTCTTCCTGGCAGGTCATTCCATATACACACCACCTCTGCGTGAAAATGTTGCCCCTTTGGTCCCTTCTTAAATTTTTCCCCTCTCACCTTAAACCTATGCCCTCTAATATTTGACTTCCCACTCCAGGGAGACTTTGTCTATTTACCCTATCCATGTCCCTCATGATTTTATAGACCTCAAATGGTCACCCCTCAACCTCTGATGCTGCAGGGCAAATAGCCTTTTTCTATAGCTCAAACCCTTCAATCCTGACACTGTCCTTGTAAATCTTTTCTGGACCCTTTCAAGTTTCACAACATCCTTCCTACAGGATGGAGACCAGATTTGCACACAGTTTTCCAAAAATGGCCGAGCCAATAGCTACAACATGATCTCCCAAATCTTATACTCAGTACACTGTCCAATAAAGGCAAGCATATCAGTGCCTCTTTTACTATCCTATCCACCTGTGACTCCACTTCTAAGGAACTATGCACCTGAACACCAATGTCTCTTTGTTCAGCAACACTCCCCAGGACCTAACCATAAAGTGTGTAAGTCTTGCTCTGATTTGCTTTTCCAAAATGCAGCACCTCACATTTATCTAAACCCCATCTGCCACTCCTCAGCCCATTAGCCCAGATCCCATTGTAATCTGAGTTAACCTTCTTCACTGTCCACTACACCTCCAATTTTGGTGTCACCTGCAAACTTACTAGCCATACCTCCAATGTTCAGATTCAAATCACTCCTATAAATGACGAGAAGAGTGGACCTAGCATTGATCCTTGTGGCATACTGCTTTTCACAGGTCTCAAATCTCCGCCACCACCCTCTGGTTACTACCTTGGAGCCAGTTCTGTATCCAAATAGCTATTTCTCTCTGTATTTCATGTGATCTAACCCTGCTAACCAGTCTTTGAAGCTGCATTTGTTGCATTGCATTTAAACATAAGATACTATACATAATCATTTTGGCTTGTATTTGTTTGGTCATTGGCTGGGCTAGTGTTTATTGCCATCCCTAACTGTCTTTTGAGGAGTCGATAATGAGCTAACGTCTTGAACTGCTGCAGTTGTTGTGCAGTTAGATTTGATGTCCCACAATACTGACCCAGTGACGATGATGGAGCAGCAATATCCAAGACCAGATTCTGAGACTTGGAAGGAAATCCTTCCACCTGTTTTACTTGTTCTTCTAGGTGTTCGATGTCACAGGTTTGAGTAGTGCATTCAGAGAGGCATTCAATTTATTCTAGTTGAGTGTGCCTTGTGGATTTGTCTCCAAGCAAAAGTCGCAATTGACTGGTCATTTGCTGAGCTTTTGACAATCGAACTCGCCATCTGAATTTGCATGCCATGCATGTCTCTGTCAGGTTTGACTTCTCTGTCCACACACATTCCTTACTGTGCACATCATTGACAGTTGATCTCATTGCCTGCCCACATTCCCTCATTAGTTACAATGCATAGCTTGCTCTTCCAGAAACCATGTGGCTTGAGAAAAGTACATGCTTTTCATAGGCTTTGCCAGCTTGTTGCATTTTGTTTTGGTCTCGATAGGCTAACCTTTATGCTGATGTATAGTGGTTAAGTTGAGGGAAGGTCTACGAAGATTTTTTACATTGTGTATTTGCTTGATTTGGGTTTCTTCCATAATATTAAAACTGAATGAGGTGAAAGAGGAGCTGATGCATTCAGGAGGTGTTCACACCTCAAGTGCAGGTGGAGAGTAGGCAGATGACTGCCAGGAAAAGTAAAGGGAGTAGACAGAGAGTGCAGGAATCCACTATGGCCATTCCTCTTAAACAAGTATACAGTTTTGGATACTGTTTGGGGTGGTGACTGTTAAGGGGAAAGCAGCAGTAGCTGGGTTGGTGGCACTACAACTGGCTCTAGGGCACAGTGGGAATGGGTAAAGGTAAATAAGACCTTAGTGATTGGAGTCTTAATAATTAAGGGGACAGAGAGGAGATTCTTGTGAGCGCAAACGGGAATCCAGAATGCTGTGTTGCCTCCCTCGTGCCAGGGTCAGATGTCTCAGAGTGGCTGCAGAACATTCTTGAGGGAGAGGATGAGCAGCCAGACGTCATTGTGCACATTGGCACAAATGATGTAGGTAGAAATAGGGATGGGGTCCTGCAGACTAGTTGTAGAGAGCTAGGAAAAAGGTTAAAAACCAGGACCTCATCAATGATAATCTCCGGATTACTTCCAGTGCCACGTTCTAGTGCACGTAAGAACAGGAGGATATGGCAGATGAATGTATGGCTAAAGAATTATTGCAGGGGGCAGGGATTCGGATTTTTAGAATGTTGGGATCTTTTCTGGGGCAGAGGTGACCTGTTCAAGAGTATTGGGTTGCATCTGAACTGGAGGGAGACCAATATCTTGGCAGCCAGGTTTGCTTGTGCTTCAAGGGAGGATCTAAACTAGATTGACAGAGGAGTGGGATCTTCAACAGCAGAGAGGCACATGCGAGGCTGGAAGGTGTTATAGTAATCGGAAACAGTAGGTTGAAGAGATAAGTCAGGCTGGAACACAAGGAGCAAGGAATGCCTGTTGGATTAAATTGCATTTATTTCAATGCAAGAGGGCTGTCAGGTAAGGCCGATGAACGCAGGGTGTGGATAGGTATGAGAAACTGGGATATTATAGTCATTACAGAAACATGATTAAGGGAGGAACAGGACTGGCAGCTTAATGTGTTAGGGTACAAGTGCTTTAGGTGGGTCAGGGTGGTGGAAGGAGGAGAGGGGCAGTTGCAATTTTGATTAAGGCGAATTTCATAGCAGTAATAAAATGAAATAACTGCAGGATCATCCAGTGAGGCTTTGTGGGTGGAGCTAAGAAATAAGAAAGGGATGGTGATATTATTGGGGTTGTACTGTAGGCCCCCAAATAATCAATCGAAATTAAAGGAACAAATATGCAGGAGATTGTGGAGAGGTGCAGGAGCAATAGAGTTGTCATAGTAGGGAAAGTTTGTTTTCCTAACATTGCCTGGTACTGCCAGAGCGTTCAGGGCTTCGATGGGGTGTAATTTAAGTGCGTTCAGGCAAGTTTCGTCTCGTAGTATATCGAGTATCTTACTCAAGAAGGGAAAAAACTTCACCTACTCTTGGGAAATACGGCAGGGGACATAACAGTGGGGGAGCACTTTGGGACCAGTGACCATAGTTCTATTAATTTTAAAATAGTTATGGAGAGGGACAAAACTAGTCCACAGATTCAAGTTCTAAACTGGAGTATTGTGAATTTTGATGGAATTTGACAGGAGCTTGCAGGGGTTGATTGGATGAGTGTTTTCAGGAAAAGAGACCTCTGGCAAGAGGGAGGCCTTTAAAAGTGAGATAGCTAGAGTTGAAGGTCTTGTGAGGGTGAAGGGAAAGGTTGGCAGGAATAGGGAACACTGGATGATAGAGATATTGAGGCTTTGACCAGATAAAAAGAGATGTGGCTCAGGGACAGGAAATACAGGAGTTTACTGAAGAAGGAAATCAGGAGGGCGAAAAGGGGTACATGATATCCTAATCTTCTCAGCCAAGGCTGAATCCAAAGAGGTACTTTTAAGCATATTAAAGGGAAAAAAAGCTATCAACAGAATATGGCCCCTCAAGGACGAAAGTGGATATGTTTGTGTAGAACCAGAGGAGGTGGGTGAAGTCCTTAATGAATATTCCTCCTCTGTGTTTACCATGGAAAAGGACATGAAGACTTGGGAAGTTAGTGGTGATATCTTCGGGTCAGTCCATATCACAATAGAGGTAGTGTTGGATGTATTAAAATGCATGAAGGTGGACAAATCTCCTGGTCTTGACCAGATATATCCAGAACCCTGCAGGAGCTCTGGCTGATATTTTTGTGTCATCATTAGCCATCATGTGAGGTCCCAGAAGACTAGGAGGGTAGTGAATGTTGTGCCAGTATTCAAGAAGGACTGCAAAGAAAAGCCTGGGAGCTATAGATGGGTAAGTTTAACATCTCTGGTGGGTAAGTTAATTTGAGAAGATTCTGACAGATGGGATATACATACATTTGGAAAGACAGGATTTCATTGGAAGTAGTCAGCATGGCTTTGTGAGTGGGAGACCATATATCACAAATTTGTTACAGTTCTTTAAAGAAGTGACCAGGAAGGTTATGAGCGCAGGGTGGTAGATGTAGTCTATATGTATTTTAGTTAAGGCCTAAGATTAGAGGTTTCACATGGTAGGCTGCTCTGGAAGGTTAGATCACATGGAATCCAGTACGAGCTGGCAAATTGGATACAAAATTAGCGTGATGATAGGAAGCAGTGGGTAATAGTGGAAGGATATGTATCAGACTGGAGGCCTGTGATTCGTGGAGTGTCTCGTTGAGAGCAGGTGGGGTTGGAGGCAGGCGGTGATGAGTTGAGAGTGGCAGGGGGCGGGGTGGGAGCAGACTGGGTTGGGGGCAGATGTTGGGGAGGGGGGGGTGCGGGGTCTGGCACACAGTGTGCTTTTACCTAATCTCCTGAAAGGGAAGCAGGCTTCACAGAAAACTCTCAGGCCCAGAGGAAATCAATTAACCAAATAATCAATTATCCGAACGAAATAGTGCCCGCCCATCTTGTTTGGATAACTGAGGTACCTCTGTAAATGGTAGGGCCTTAAAGAATGTAGTGGAACAGCAGCATCTTGGAGTTCAGGTGCACTGTTCTCTGAAGGTGGAGTCACAGGTAGACTGGGCAGTGAAGGAGACTTTTGGCACCCTGGCCTTTATTAGTTAGGGCATTGAAGTTGGGAAGTTATATTGCAGTTATACAGGACGTTGGTGAGGCCGCAGTATTGGAATATTGTGTTCGGTTTTGGTCACCTTGTTATAGGAAGAATGTTATTAACCTGGAAACAATACAGAAGAAATTTACAAGGATGTTGCCTGGACACTCTGGTCTTAGTTATAGGGAGTGTTTGGACAAGCTAGGACGTTTTTCTTTTGAGCGTAGGAGACTGAGGGGGGAAGCCACCTAGAGATGTATAAGATCATGAGATGCATGCATAGGGGAATGCACTCAATATTTTTCCAGGGTTGGGGAAATTGAGGGCATCAGTTTAAGGTTAGAGGGAAAAGAATAAAAGGTAACCTGAGGGGCAAATTTTTTAAACAGAGGGTGGTATGGATATGGAATGAACTGCCAGTGGAAGTGGTTGAGATGTGTACATTAACAACATTTAAAAGGCATTTGGACAAATATGTGGATAGGCAAGGATTAGAAGGACATGGGCCAAGTGCAGGGAAATGGGTTTAGCGTGGATGGACATTTTGGTCAGCATGTACCAGTTTGCACCAAAGGGCCTGTCTCTGTTTTGCAGGACTCTCTGACTCTATAACTTCAGGGAAAGGACAGAGATTCGGCATTTATGATCAATGCTGTAAATGCATTCAAATTGAAACTGGGACTGTAGTTCTCTCAGTTTAAAAAATTAAGCACTGCAACACTAGCTTCTGGAGAAAATACTAGAAAAATCGAAGACAAAGAAAAATGGTTCTACCCAGAAATTGTGTGTCCATCTGAGGAAGTTAACAGAAGATTGTCTCAAAACCATTCCTTCAAGTTGACATTGGATTAGCTACCAAATTTTGGTTTACACAGCAGTGGAGTTGATATGGCAATAATTACTATGCAAAATATATTTTCAGCTGAAAGTCCGATCAAGGAAAGTGATTTTAAGGGGATTAAACAGAGAAAAGTACGTACCTTTTGCTTTTAAAATGAAAGCTTATTTTGACTCAGCATATCTCTGGAATTCAGTATTCTCCCAAATAAAGATAACCATTTGAAATCTGTATGACCAGCAGTCTCAACTAAACCCAGAACTTCAAGGCACTAGTATCACAGGTGTCACACTGAAACTTAGTGAGTAGAGGACCAAATGAGTAATCATATATATTATGGTTTGAGACTTACATAGATATATAATTTTGTTTTATTTTCTGGGTAATTCCTGGTTTGCACTTAAATTCAAGAAATAATCTTATGCTTGAAAGTTTTGTCGATGGCTGTGTTGCAGCCACATTTTGCTTGTGGGCAAATTAATGTGGCAACGGTATGCTTGAGGACCTGGCCATCTTGGTGGTAGAATGCATCAGGTAGAGACTTCTTACGTTGTCAAACTTTCAGTGCATCTTCTCTGTTGTGGTGTTTAAAACATGGAAAAACATTGATGCATAAGCTGAAGGAAGAGTTACAGATGATATTCAAGTGAATGTTGTGTTGACCAGTATTTGACCTGATGTACAAAATTTCACAGGCTTCAAAGTCAACAGGGCCATAACCTTCTAGGAGAGAGTGAGGACTGCAGATGCTGGAGATCAGAGATGAAAATGTGTTGCTGGAAAAGCGCAGCAGGTCAGGCAGCATCCAAGGAGCAGGAGAGTCGACTTTTCGGGCATGAGCCCTTCTTCAGGCTTCGACGTTTCAGGCATGAGCCCTTCTTCAGGCTTCTCCCCCTGAAGAAGGGCTCATGCCTGAAACGTCGACTCTCCTGCTCCTTGGATGCTGCCTGACCTGCTGCGCTTTTTCAGCAACACATTTTCAGGGCCATAACCTTCCCAATTGTATATCACTTTGCTAAGTCTGTCCTGCCAATGGACCAAGGCATATCCAGGTATGATAATGGAGGCATTATGGATATTCATCTTCTGTTGGATGACTAAATCAGGAATCACATAATCTGTGGAACAGTTATCACACCTTTTCTAATTTTGGGGAAGTTCCCAGATGTTAGTGAGAAGGACTTTGGCTGGGTGTGTTTGTGTGATGTCAAATGCATAGGGCAACGTACGGTGTTCTTTTATTCTTGTTCTTTGCAATTTTGATACAGCTGCATGAATGGGCCTAATGAACGAGAGGGCATTTAAGAGTCAGTTATTCACTTTGGGCCTTGCTTCTCTCTCGAGCTGAATTGACATTAGGGAATCAATTTATTTTTTCTGGTAAACCTGCAACTTCGGGGTTGTCATTGTTGACATGAGCTATTATATCTCCGATTTATTTAGTTAACTGAATTTCAATTTGCTAGCTGCTATGGTGGGATTTGAATTTGTGTCCAGTTCATTACTCCAGGTCTTTGGATTATTAATAGTGCAATATAACCAAAATGCCACAGAACTTCGTATTATAAACAGTAATAAGAAGCAGTCAAAGTTAGTGCTGCAAAATCTTTTAAAATACTCAGTTTCTTTATGGGCTAATTTTTGAAATGAAGCAAAGAATTTATGCTGCATGTTTTACAGAACCTTGAGTACTAAAAAACACATTTATATAGTATGCAGTCAGTTCTTCTATAACACAATGGTTGCATACTTGTGTAACTCCAAGTTATGAAGAAATGGCGCTTTAGAAAGAGCACTTAATGTGTTTGTGTTATAATCGTATTACAGCCAACACAAGTTTTAAAAGTTCGTGCTGTAGAAACAGCAACTCGGATTTGTCAATCAAATTACAGCAAATTCACGATGATGAAATGTGCCTTATAACAGAATGATGTATTTATTTATGGAATGAGCATCTTATTAGCTAGGCTAATATTTATTGCATTTATCTAATTGCTGTTGAGAAGGTGCTGGTGAGTTGCCTTCTCAAAATGCTGCAATCCTTGAGGTGTTGGGACAACTACAGTGCTGTTAGGAAAGGATTTCCTAACATTGACCTAGCAATAGTGAAAGGACGCGAGTTAGAATTCTAAGTTAGAATGTATATGGAATGGAGGAGAATTTGCAGATTCTTCAGTACAACCAGTCTGCACTGAACATTATGCCAAACTAAACTTGTCCCACCAGTTCGATCCTGGTCCATACCTTTCCAAACCCTTCCTATTCCTGTCCTTATCCAAATGTCTTTTAAATGTTGGGTAATTGTACTCACATCCACCACTTCCTCAGGAAGTTCATTCCACATGTGAATCACCCTCTGTGTAAGAAAATAAAAAGCCCCTCATGTCTTTTTTTAAAATCTGTCTCCTCTCACCTTAAAAATGTGCCCCTAGCCTTAGAATCCCCTATCCTAGGGAAAAGTCAGCTACTATCAACTCTATCTATACCCCTCATGATTTTGTAAACTTCTATAAGGTCAACTCTTCAACCTCCTATGCTCCAGTGAAAGAAGTCCCAGCCTATCACCCTTTCTTTATAATTTGCACCTCCTTCTGGTAAATGACTTCTGAACCCTCTCCAGCTTAATGATATCCATCATATAATTGGGTGACCAGATCTGGACACCGTATTCCATAAGAGCCCTCCCCAATGTCTTGTACAACCTCAACATGATTTCCCAACTCCTACACTCAAAGGACTGAGCATTGAAGGCGAGTGTGCCAAACACCTTTTTAACCACCCTGTCTATATGTGAAGCAAACTTCAAAGAATTATGTACCTGCACCCCGAGGTCACTCTGTTCTGCAAGGAAACAGGACTACAAGATGCTGGAGAAATCAGAGTTGATAATGCTTGGTGCTGGAAAAGGCGCAGCAGATCAGGCAGCATCCAAGATGCAAAGGAGTTGATGTTTCGGGCAGGACCTTTCTTCAGGACTCTTTATAGGATATGTGGAACAGTCCCTCTTCCACAACTACACTGGCACCATCTTCCATCCTTTCCTCCGCTACATCAATGATTATATCGATGCTGCTTCGTGTTCACACGAAAAGCTTGAACAATTCATTCACCACACCTACACCTTCCAAATCAACCTCATTTTCACCTAGTCCATCTCCGACCTCTCCTTTTCTGTCTACTACATACCAATATCTACCAGAAACCCACTGATCCACTGATTCCCACAGCTACCTTAATAACACCCCCCCCCCCCCCCCCCCCCCCCCCCCCCCCCCGCCCAAATAAAGACGTGATCTGCTACTCCCAATTTCTTTGCCTCCATCGTATTTGCTCTCAGGATGAGCAATTCTACTCCAGGGCATCCCATATGTCCACCAGATGAACGGTGCACTCAATTGCGTCTCCTTCATTTCCTACACTTCTGCCCGTGAACCCCATTCCCCTAACCACAACAAAGAATCCCCCGGATCCTCACGTTCCAACCCACTGATCTCCAAATCCAGCACATCATCCTCTGTCACTCTCGCCACCTACAGTCAGACCCCATCTTCAAAAATATATTTCCCTCCCAACTCCTATTTACATTCCATAGAGGCAATTCCCTTCACAACTCCCTCATTAAATCCACACTCCCCACTAACCCCCTCTCCACTCTGGCACCTTTTTCCCTGCCGTTGTAAGAGGTGAAAAGCCTACGCCCACACCTCCCTACTCGCCTCCATCCAAGGCCCGAAAGGATCATTTCAAATCCAGAAGAGATTTATTTGTGCATCCATCAGTCTCATTTATTGTATCTGGCGCTTTCAATGTGGTTGCCTTGACATCTGAAAGATCAAATGCCAATTTGCGGAACAGTTCAGGGAACATCTGTGCTCCTTAAGAAATAACCAATCCCACCTTCCCGCTGAATTGAACGATCTTACCTGGACCACAGTGTTTTCCTTCCCACTGTTCTTACCACATTGCTTCTTTCTCACTCTGCAACTGACAACCGTGCCATTTCAATCTTATCTCCGCTACTTCACTTCCATATGCTTCACTAATCCAATGCAGAAAATTGACATTAACTATCCATCATTATATTTTTGGCTGTCAGATATTTTTCTCTTTTCTGTACTTGCAGGAATCCATTTTTCCTACTATTTGTCAATATTTGTTTGATATTCCTTTTCCAGTAAAGGTATGACATTGGCTTACTACCATTCATCTGATGCTTCACCGTCTACTAACTAACGAAATATGTATTAGTCAGAATGTGATGGAATACTCTCCACATTGCCTATGTGGATGCAGTTCTATTTCAAGAAGCTTTATACCATCTAGAACACAATAGTCTGCATGTTTGGTGCACCACTTACCTCCTTAAAAAGTAATTTCCTTCACTCCTGATGCAGAGTGACAGACGTCTGTGTCATCTATAAGCTGCACTGCAGTGATATACCAAGGCTTCTTCAACTCCCAAGCCTGAACCTTCACTACCTAGAAGGATAAAGGCAGTAGTTGCATGGAAGCACCACAACTTGCAATTCCCCTCCAAGTCTCACACCATCCTGATTTGGAACAATCACTATTGCTGCACCAAGTTCTTGAAACAGCCTTTGTAACAGCACGCTGCGTGTCCTAAGATCTCAAGGTTCGAGAAGGCAACTCACACCTACCTTCTCCAGGGTAATCATTATTGATCAGTTGGTGTTGTTTTGGCAAGGGACATACGCATCCCATAAATAAACTAGCATCCTTAGATTACTTACAGTGTGGAAACAGGCCCTTCGGCCCAACAAGTCCACACCGACCCGCCGAAGCGCAACCCACCCATACCCCACGTTTACCCCTTACCTAACACTACGGCAATTTGGCATGGCCAATTCACCTGACCTGCACATCTTTGGACTGTGGGAGGAAACCGGAGCACCCGGAGGAAACCCACGCAGACATGGGGAGAACGTGCAAACTCCACACAGTCAGTCGCCTGAGTTGGGAATTGAACCCGGGTCTCAGGCGCTGTGAGACAGCAGTGCTAACCACTGTGCCACCCACTCATTCAAAACCCTTTTTTTTAGTCTCCTTGGAATCTTTAAAATACAGAGACAATTATGGCAGTAAGAGACCTGGTCCTCTGAATTAAATTAGTTAACAATATTTAAAACAAAAGAAATATTGGATTGTGATTTTAAATCATGTTTTGATATTCTATCTGATTTGTTTCTCAGGTAAATATTGAAGCAAAATGACATTTATTTCCCTGTTGCTTGTGATTTTATCCTGATTGTACTTCAGTAGCTCAATTTCCATCCTGACTTTGCTTTTTTTTTCATTGCTTCATAATCGTTTAGGGCATAAAGTGTGGTAATCCAACGCTAGTTAGAAAGTTGATTTATCTTTGATGAATGATAATGATATGTAATATTTTCTTTTTTAGGGTGTTCTTTCGAACATCTCCTCTATTACAGATCTGGGAGGGTTTGACCCAGTATGGTTGTTCATTGTGGTAGGTGGAGTGATGTTCATTCTTGGATTTGCTGGTTGTATTGGTGCACTCCGTGAAAACACATTCCTTTTGAAGTTTGTAAGTATGTTTAATTAAAACTTAAACCACACTTAACCAGTGTTAAAGTAAGTTATAATTAATTTCTTTGACTGTTCTCTCAATTTGTTATTTTTAAAATTATTTTCTCCTTTTTAAACAAATTTAATAGCAACAATTGTTTTCTATCAATGTTAATAGTTTAGAAAACAAACCAAATGGGGCATCCTCCAAAATTTTATTGAATGTTTTGTAAACTTTGATTTGCTCAATTCTGAACAGAATAATGTGCATTAACTTTATAAACATTTTTATAACTGGAAAAGTTAGTTTCCACGTAATCTCTGAAAAAACAAACTGCTTTAGCCAAGATATGTATTTGTGAGTTAACTTATGGTTGTGTATATTGCAATTCATTTCATCAAGGATGCCAACATGCATCCTTTTAGGTACATTCAGTTTATGTCTGAACATTGAGACGATAAAATCTGAACCAACAATTTCTATCATGTCTAGGCTGCACTGAATGGTTGATTATACCTATGCAAGTAAGTAACTTCTTTTCTGATCTTATCTTATTCAAAATTTTAATCAAAAGCTACTGACTTGGAGCTACCTTTTGGCTCCTTGTAGAAATCACTGTCAGCTACCTAAATTGATCCCGACAAAAATAAGGTTTTATTAAATACTAATTTAATGATTATTCCTGTAAAGCTGTTCAAAGCACATAAATAATTAAAAATTCTACTGCAGTTCAAACTCCTGTGCAGAGATGATAACATGGTGGGTTTTGTCACATGAATAATCAGACTTCTTAGATATTGTATAATTGGCTTATTTTGTATATTACTGAATTCCTTTTTAAAATTTTAGTGGGGAAATCAGAAATCACATGAACGTCTTTCTGCACTCCATAGAGACTGATTTTGTTTAAATTAAAAGCTGACACAGCTCAAAAATGCTGAAGGAACTGCTCAGTTTGATAAATCGTGCAAAAAGCAGATGAGTAGTTACCAATTTGTTATAAATGGTTAGGCTAGTTTTAATCGTCAAATAGTCTTTTTAAATGTTTTTATTTATGATCTAGAAAGAATAATGTTTTGCAAATTTGAGTGGCATTTCACTTTTTTGAAATATTGGATATCTTGTAGAGACATAAGTCAAATACATCACTTGAAAACTGCATGATTATGAGATACAGTTTGCTGTTTATTTCCTGACCTGTCCCTGAAAACATTTGAGGTAAATATTGACAATTTGAAGATAGTGGGAATTTGGAAATTGCAGCGCCAAGTCAGTAGCTTCTGATTAAAATTTTGAATAAGATTAGAAAAGAAGTTACTTATTTGCAATAGGTATATCAACCATTCAGTGCAGCCTAAAGACATGATAGAAACTGTTGGTTTAGATTTTATCGTCTCGACGTTCAGACAGGAACTGGATGTACCTAAAAGGATGCGTGCTGACACCCCTTTAAGGTGCCAACTCTGGTAATTGGCCCAGGAAGATTCCCGGATCCTGCATGAAAATCTGTGATTCTAGGTGACTGAGGAAACCCAGTGATCATCTGATATAATCACATGAGTCTCTGATACTCCCTTCATAATCCAGACACACACTCACTCCCACGCTTGCACTCACTTGCTCACACCCCCCACCCCACCCCGGGCAACATTTTATCCCAGACAATGTTCTTCACATGCACTCAGATTCATACTAGCAGACTAAAGTTATTTGGGACTTTTCAGATATCAGTAGAATATGGCAGCTAGAGCTGGAAAAGGTGCGTGTGGCGTCATAGAATCTCTGGACTGCTTCCTCTGATGTTTATTGTGCTGAAGGAATTTTGCTGAATCTTTCATTGGCAAGGAAAATTGAAGGAATGTATGCGCTAATGATTCCTGGTTAGTTTTGGAAACACAAGGTCCACTCACTGCGAGATTTAGACCTTTTTAGGTTGCCATAGCAAGTGCAGCTCAGTATGTCTTCCATGATTTTACTTTGTCTGAAGTGGTGGCAATGTTGCACTGTTGTCTTCAATAAACCAACAGGATATGTAAAATGTAGAGAACCATTTGGACTTGCATTGTTTTCAAACAAGGTTGCCAGTTTATTGTTCTGACAAATGTTATAATTGAAACACAAGTTTTATTTTCTTCATAGATATTGCTTGCATCAGTGTTCCCAGAGTAGTCTCTTTTAATTTGGCTTCCTATTTTTTTGGGGCACCTTTACCATTGTGTATGTTACTTATGGGAGAAATTGTTTGTAACAAACTTTAATCTCTATTTTAAATACTTTCAATTCTCTTGATTTTTCTAATGATTTTTAAATTAGCAGTTGTTGTTTGATATCAATGATTGTATTCCACATTCTTTTGACAATTTACTGCATTATTGCAGATTTGGTGATATTACCTTTATGTAATTTCTAAAATAGAGTCTGCAGTTAAAAACAGCTGTACAGTGAAGAGGTTAAGGTTACATTTTGAGCCAAGTGCAGGAATCTGAATCGATGGTTGAACTTTGCTGCAATGTACTGCATTACTGCTTTCAAATAGTTAGTTATATCTCGTCTGTTGATGCAGTGTTTACCATGAATGAGGCTATCATAACGAGCAGATAGCTTTTCCATTTCTCATCACTTCGATAAGTTTGTAACTGATTGTTCACATAATCTAAAACTCATCAGGATGTTTATTCAGTGATATGGCTTCCCAGTACAGCTGGCTTCCAGAGTAATTTGCACAACTGTCTTGCCTTACATGGGAATGTAGGCATTGCTGCCACGGCCAACGTTTGTTATTTATTCCAAATTGCCCTTGAGAAGGTGGCAATGGACTGTCTCCATGAAAGATTAGAGTTGTTGTGGCTTGGGTGCACCTATTATGCTACTGGAAAGGAATTCCAGGACCTTAACTCTATGACAGCAACGAAACAGATGTATAATTCCAAACCAGGATTGTTGGGTGACTGGAGGGGGACTTTGAGATAGTGGTGTCTCCTAATACCTGCTGTCCTTGTCCCTCTGGGTGGTAGAAGTTGCGGGTTTAAATATGTTGTTTCAAGATCCTTGATGAATTCCTGCTATCTATCGCATCCCTACAGTGTGAAAACAGGCTATGCGGCCCAACAAGTTCACACCGACCCTCCAAAGAGTAGCTTACCCCTCCCCCTCCATTATGTTTACAAGAATTGAAGAGGTGAAACTTGCATTGTTCAGTGACCTAGTTTCTAAAACCTAGTTTCTCTGCACTCTGAGTTAAAACCTGGGAGAGCTCCATAACCTTGGCTATGTCAATGCAACTGAATATCTAACTAGTGCTTAAATGTTACAAAAGTTTCTATCTTAACAACACTTTCTGATTAGTTTTTCTCAACTCTTTTAGCCTTTTACTCCCTCTTCTTTACCTCTTTTTTGAGGTTAATAGAATTGATACGTTTCACATTACTTAATAATTATTTTCTTATTAATGCTCGGCCAATGGGTGGACGCAAGCCAATTTCATTTATTTTCAGACAGAGATGGTCTAGCATGTCATGATGTAAAGTCTGTGGAATTATGACTTGTTGTCTATGAAGGTTATACTCATGGAGAGCTCTAGTTCTTCATTGTCCAAAACAAACGTAGTTTCTTGATGACCTGTTGGGTGTCTTGAAGCCATTTGCTGGTGATGATTTTTCTGAGCTGGTGGAGTTAGCCATTACCTGACAAGGTTTGCTGAATCTTCTCAGTTTGTTGGTAACCAAGCTCTGTGTGATTTGATTCAGTCTGGAATCTGTGTTGCTAACCAAGGGGTGAAAGTTTATTGGGGTAGACAGAAATGTGGAGTTGAGGTTTTAATCCTATCAGTCATGATCCTATTAAATATCAACAGGGGTTTGAAGTACCAAATAGCCTATTGAGATAGTAGGGTTGCTAATGAAAATCTGATTCCACTGGAGAAGTTGGGGAATGTAGAATAAAAGGGTGTGATCTTAGACCTGTGCCGTTTGAGAAATAAATGGCAAACATTTTTCTTACCAAAGGAGCTGTTGAGTCTAGAAACTTCTTCACCAAAAAGGCTAAGGTATTCATTTGAAACTGTTGGGACAGAGATTTTCACCTTAAGCTTCAGTATGACAGAATATGAAGCAAGGTGGTTAAATAGCATTAAGATGCTCTTCGGTCATGATCTAATTGAATGGTAGAACAGACTTAAAGGGCTTTAATGGTCTAATTGATATTTCTACATTTTAGAGAATTAAAGAATTCAGATAGAGAGGACAGATTGAAGTTGAATTTGTCAACTTACCGATGAAGTCAGCGAGTGAATTGTGAATTATTGTATTAATACATTGCTACACTTGGATGGCCAAAAATTTAAGATTGGGGGCAAGACATGTACTGGTAACTTGCTTAAAAGCTGTGCAGTGACAAGCTGCACAAAGACTGGTAATTTACCAAAGTGTTGAGAATCCGAATTCAATCATGGAATGGTTTGTGGAACTAGATCACAAGGGAATTTTTAAAAAGTATTACAAATGCTGAGAAAAAATATATTTCTACTTCTGTTTCAATCTTGATGGTCAACTAGAATTTGTGGGAAGGTAGATGTTTTACATCTGTACTTTCAAAACTGAAAAGTAAAAGCTAGTAAAATTTACAGCTTTGTTAATGCAAATAATATGTTGAAAAGATGCAGAAAGGTGGGATGTCAATTATGGTTATGATTGTTGGATGATCTTATTGAGCACGTTTTATTGCAGTGGTCCATCATTTAGAGAAACAAAACGTTCAAGGTACAAATGTTTGCGATCGGGATATCCCAGGAAAAGATAACAAAAATTCAATCAGCGGTGTATAAGCGTTGAGGAAAATCGCATTGCTTACTCTGAGTTCAGAAAATAAGCTAGTGTGGGATGTACTTATAAGAGTAAAGATCGCATTCTCAGGTTGAAAAAGATCACATTTTCAAGGAGTAAGTAAATTTAGAATAAGTGAAACGGAAGAGATGACCCAAGTTAGGGCACATGTTGGGTGAGATGGGAAATAAGCAATGGAACAAGAAACCAAAGTAGTGAACATGGTGGAATGAAATTGCCAGTTGTAGTTTTTGAAAAAGGAACTCTTAATCTCGAAAGCAGTAACAAAAAAAACCTTTAAGAATTTGAAAAAGTGGAGTTACTTTAACTTGATGAATTACTGATTGTACCATCAAGATTGGGAAAGGTTCAGTGGGAGGATTGAGAAAAGCTATAAGATATTTAGAAAGAGCAATAGAACAAGAAGATGGTACTGGAATGTGCATTTTGATAAGGTTCTGATTGCTAGTCATAATAGTGGGCTTTAGAAATTACAAGCAGCAATAAGGTTGTCTTGGGTACTGCAGGCTGTTGAAGCTTCCAGGTGGAAAGCAGAATTTGTTCAGAAACATCTGTGTAGTAGTTAAAATAAACAAAGAACTGCAGGAGCTGGAAATCTGAAACAAAATCAGAAATAGTTGGAGAAACTCAGGTCTGGCATCATCTGTGGAGAAAAAGCAAAGTTCATGTTTTGAATCCAGTGACCCTTTTTCAGAGCTTTGCCATCCAGATCAGAAAGAGGAAAGAGCTGGAACATGGACATGAAAATAAAAATTCTAATGATCAACATATTTGCATCCTAAGCATGAGCAGGGAAGTGAGAGTTGATGGACTTTTGATTTTACTTGAGAAAGTTGGAGTGTTCTTCAAGGCAGTCATGATAAGGATATGAAAAAATTTTGAAGAGAAACAGGCTATTCTTTAGTCTCTGCTGGTGTTTATATTTGCATTATTTTGTTCCCATTTCGTTTCCTTATCTCAGTTTTTCAGCTTTTTCTCTTTTCTGTCTTCTGCACCAGGATCAGTTCATCTGTTGCTGAAACCTGCATTTGTGACTTCATTATCTCTAGATTCAAATAATCCAATGCAATCTTGGCTAGTCTGTCATTCTTGAGGTAAACTTGAGGTCATCCACAACCCTAACTGCTACAAATTGAGGCAGAGTTATTGTTCCTTTATTACCACTGTTTTGAATTAAATTGGCTCCTGGTCAAGCAAAGTCTTGTTTTAAAATTCACATCTTTGTTTTCAGATCTCTCCATTGCTTTGCCTCTCCCTAACTCTTCAATCTCCTCCAACCCTGCAGTCCTCTTGTATTCTCTTGTGCCTAATTCTTCATAATTATTCCACCATTAGTGGCTATGCTTTTGAGTTGCTGAGGCTGCAAGCTCTAGAATTCCTTCTTTACACCTCTTCTCACCATTTCATTTTCTCCTTTTTAAGATAATTCCTAAAACATATGTGGCTTGGCATTATACTTTATTTCAAAATACCCCCATGAAGCATCTTGAAAAGTTTCAATACCTCAAAAAAAATTACAAATATAAAGTGTCAAAATTTCCTTTTGCAAATATCTAAGCAATCAATTATACCGTGACAGCAAGTACCAAACTAACCACTTTGGGTGAAGTTACTTTTTATATCCCTATTGACAAATTGATGGTCCTCTATTTAATTTTGGAAAATGTTTCTTAATATGCTGTATCTCTTGAAATTTTAAAGATGTCTATCAAGTTTCCTCTAAGTTCTGAAACAAAACAAAAACTGCTGGACAGCTTCAACAGGTTTGACAGCATCTGTGGGCAGAAAGCAGAGTTAACATTTTTTTCTTCCTACAGATGCTGCCAGACCTGCTGAGTTTCTCCTGCAATTTGTTTTTCTTTCGGATCTTCAGCATCTCAGTTACTTCTCCAAGTTCTTTTCTCTTCTACTTTTCTCTCTGTTCTAGTACCATTCCTGGTTTCTTTGCACTTTGAATGCTTCTCTTTTTTTAAACAATATGGAGGCCAGTGCTATGCATAGATATGGTCTAATCAGAATCCTCTTCATGTTAACATATCCTCTTAACCTCTAGAATTAAATTGCTAACTGCTTCAGCATTTTAATTGCATTGTTGACTCGCAGTGCTGCTTTTAACTTTTTTCAGCCATGTCAATAGGTCATTTTCCTCTTGTACCTTAATTACTTATTTACTGAGGCCCGAATGATATTTTTATTTACTTTATTGAAGTGACCATACCTCATTGGATACTAAAGTTCATTTCAGAGCTCATAAAATCGCTACAGTGTGGAAGCAGGCCATTCGGCCTATTTGAGTCCACTGTGACCATCCAAAGAGCATCCCACCCAGACCCACTCCCCTATCCTATCCCTATAACCCTGCATTTCTCTTGGCCAACCCACCTAACCTTCACATATTTTGAAGGGAACCCATGCAGACACTGGGAGCGTGGAGGCTCCATACAGACCATTACCTGAGGGTTAGATCGAACCCAGGTCCTAGAAGTGCCTCACGATCCAGTTTGCAAGATACATTCGTGAGGGTGAAGAGGGACATTTTCACAAAAGGATGTAATTAAAATAAACTGAGCTTCAGAAATAACAGGAATGATGAAAGAAGAAGAATTTAAGTGAAATTTTGGTGTCAAACAATTGAAAGATGGAAATTGGCCAAATTGGGGTAGGAGATGCCAAAATCTAATAGAGATACAGGTCAAAGTAGGAAGAATAAATTTTGGCATTCTAATGGCAGATAAAGTACTTTTGAAATATTTACCACTGCCATAATAATTTAGTTTTGAAGAGACTAATTTATTTTTGAAGGAGGAAACTGCCACCTTTTCGTTGTGCTTCCATTCTGTGTAGCTGTCGGTCAATTGGTCTTAGTAACATAAACAGAAATTTCCTATTTTCTTGTAAATAATGAATGCCATTTATTATTTCCTGCTGTTAAAATTGGACTTGTGAAATATGCAGGGTGCTTTCATTAGCAGTGAGTTAAAACTGATTTCAATTCTCTACATGGGAAAGTGTCAACGAGACATGCATTTATAAATAAATAAAAGGCATGTTACATAAAGGTGTGAATATTAAAATAAGTTATGTACTCTGTTCTTTAACTTCTATTTTCAGTTCACTAGATACCTTTTAAATTAGATTTAGATAATTTCTAAAATTAGCTCTGAATTAATGGGAAATAGGGTGAGATGGAACAATAAGTGAGCAAGAACAATTTTGTTAAATTTGTTATTTGTCATAATTTGGGGGACCAATTACACTATGTATATATTTTCTTTTTCAGTTTTACCAGTTTGTGTTTTTCGCATCGAAAATGCAGAAATTATAACATTTGAAATTTGTGTGAAAATATTTTGTGCTAACTGGAAAAAACCTGTCACATTTCTGAATTTACAATATATTTTGTAAGGTGAATTCCATTAAAACATTGTTTTTTCAGTTTTCAGTATTTTTGGGTCTAATTTTCTTCTTGGAGTTGACGACGGGAATACTTGCATTTGTCTTCAAGGACTGGATCAAGGACCAGCTCAACTTATTTATCAACAAAAATGTTCAAGCTTATAGAGATGACATAGATCTTCAAAACCTTATTGATTTTGCACAGGAATATGTAAGTAAATATAAATCATCCATGTATTAGGTAAAATTGATAGGTCATTTCATAAACTTGATAAAACGGGCACCTAAAATAGCATGGCAGTAATTTCACTATAATGAAGTTTTATTTATATCATAATGCATAGATATTTTTAATCAACTTGTCAAGACAAGAATCCAAGCCTTCTAGCTCAAAGGTAGGGGCAACAATGCTCAATATCCTCTTACCACATGTACGCTTACCATGTAGGAATTAGGTTAAAACTGTTTTGACATTTATAGATGCAGCAAATGAAAATAAATATTGGAGAGATGTATCAGTAGAGTTTGCTTTAGCTTGAAATAAAATATTACTTGTCATTTCCCTATTTTGTAATCTTTGTTAAAAGATGCAAAGGTCTTTGCATTCATCTGACTTTCCAGTTGAATTTCATCATGGATTTGCAAAATAGGTTGAAAAACAATTTGGCTGTGGAAGTACAGCAAACTTTATTTTAACTGGCAAAGATTATATACCTGAAATGCCAGCAGTTAACCGTATTATCGAGATCTCCATGATGTCTAAGTAGTCAGTTAAGAACGCGAGTGAGAAGTGGTAAATTTTAGCTAAGGCAAAGTTGCATTCTTATTTAACTTATTTATGCATAAACAAAATAAAACAGTGATGTGTATGCCTCCTGCATTACGTTTCTAATATGTAATGTGCGTTTCTACTTTGATTATGTGGACCTTTTGATCAACTCTAAGACTTGATTAACTAGCTTGCTCCTGGTCCCACAGGTGCTATTTAATAAAAACTTTGCCATAAAATGTTGAGTGATTTGAAATAGGTTGTTTGAATTTGTGATAGACAGTCCATAGTAGTGTCGTCCAGTAGCATTTCAGTACGAGCCAAAATTGTAGTGATCATGTCATCCTAATTACTACATGATGCAAATTGTATACAATATTAGTAACTCAAAGGTTTATTGTTTTGAAAACAATTTTGTGATTTCAAATGGTCAGCATTTAACACATGTACTTCCTGCCAGAGCTAGGAGAACCAGTCAAGGCACCAGGATTGAATGAAATGTATTCAACGATATTGAGGAAAGTGAGAATAGAAATTAGAGTAACATGCAATAATTTTCCAGGGAATGGGAAACTGTAGCTGAATCATAGAAAAATCATAGAACCCTTACAATGCTGGAAGAGGTCATTCAGCCCATCAGGTCCTGCACCAATTCTACGAAAAGCATCCCACCCAGACCCAGCTACTGACATTATCCTTGTAATCCTGCATTTTACCACTGTTAATCCACCTAGCCTGCACATTACTAGTCTATGTGGACTTTTTAGCATGGCTAATCCACTTAACCTGCATATCTTTTGTTATTGGGAGGAAACCCGGATCACCCAGTAGAAGTTTATACAGAAGTCTATGGAGAACGAGCTAACTCCACACACTGTTACCCAAGGTTGGAATCGAACTCATGTCCCTGGCACAGTGAGGCAACTGTGTTAATCACTGAGCCAGCATGCTGCTCTTGTTTAACATTACACTCTTGTCTGAATAAGAGTGTAAGGATAAGCTGCACAAGAACAGACCAGTCCAACTTCACTGGTTTGAAAACTTCCTGAAACTTTCAGGGCAAAATTAATAGTTATATGGACAAAAACAGGTTTTTTAAGGAGAGTCTGCATGGATTTCACAAGAGAAAATCATGTTCAAATCACCTACTGGCAAAGGCAGGACTGAGCATTGATCAGGGCAATGCTGTTAATATATACATGAACTTCCAGAAGGTGTTTTGATATAATGCCACAAAACAGGCTTAAGCAAAGTTAGAGTTTATGGATTAAAATCATGAGGGACATGGATTAGGTGAATGGCAAAAGTATTTTCCCTAAGGTAGGGGAGTTCAAAACTGAAGGGCATACTTTTACATTGAGAGGAGAAAGATTTAAAAGGGACCTAAGGGGACCAGAGTGTGGTTCAATGTGTGGGATGGACTGCCAGAGGAAGTGGTAGGTACAGGTACAGTCACGGCATTTAAAAGACATTTTGGACAGGTATATGAACAGGAAAGGTTTAGAGGGATATGGGCTTAAAGCAGGCAAGTGGGACTAGTTTAGTTTGGGAAACTTGGTTGGCATGGATGAGTTGGACCATGCAGTATGACTCTACGACTGTATAAAAGGGATAGTGGCAATATGGATACAGAATTGGCTCAGTGATAGAAAAGCGAGGGTAATGGTTAATGGATGTCTCAGGCAATGTTACTTGCAGGGGTCCATAGGTCAGTAATGGGTCTCCTGCCTTTTCTGTTGTACGTAAATAATATAGATTTTGGGGTACAAGCACAGTTTCAACATTTGGGAATAATACAAACATTGAAACCTTGTAAACTGTAGAGGAGGATGTTGTCTTCAAAAGGACCTAATTTTTTGTTTGGAGTCTGTTGTTCCGTGGCAGATGAATTTCATTGCGAAGTAAGAGTTCATACATTTTGGAAGGAAGACTCTTTAGAGACAACATAAAATAAAGTGAACAACTCTAAAGTGTTTGAAGGAGCAGAGGGACTTGGATGTATATGTATATAAGTCAATAAAGGTGGCAGGACAGGTTGAGAGAGCATTTAATACACCTACTGCTTTATCAGTAGGGTGTACAGTACAAGAGCAAGAAGATTATGTGAACTTGTATAAGATATGAGTCCAGCCTTAGCTGGAACATTAGGCTCCACACTTGAGGAAGATTGCGAAGTTATTAGAAGTTTTATGATGGGGAGTTTTAACAACAAAGATACGTTGAGAGAGTTCTAACTGTTTTGTCTTGGAGAAATAAAGGCTGATAGAAGATTGGTTTGAAGGATTCAAAATTGAGTGGGCTCTGGACAGACTAATTGGGGAGAAAATGTTCCCACTTATGAAAGGATTAAGAACAACAGCACACGGGTTCAAAATAATTAAACGAAGCAAAGTGATATAAGGGAAAATCTTTCCAGAGTTTTGGGATTGGAATGTGATGGACGCAGGCATTCAAAAGAGAATTAGGTTTCATTTTAGATAACATTGTGCAGTGTTACAATGAGAATGTAGGGCAGTGGCACTGTTTAGAGAACTGGAACTGAAAGGGTGAGCCAAAAGGCCTTCTCCTGAGCTAAAACAATTCTGAGAATCTGTAAACTTCAAAGGGACTTTTCCATCCACCTACTTTGCAAAGCGAGCCTTTTTACAGCCTTGGAATGTGGTGACGCTTAAATTAAAAGTTCTGTTTCTGGTAGTGTGCTATGTTTTGCTTTAAATACGTTTTTCTTCCAGATGAAACTATTTTAACTATCAGAATTTATATGTGGAGTCTTTGAGAAGAAAAAGAATTGTGATCTTTGTACATTGACCTCTGTATTCTGAACCTTGCATATGCTCTGTTGCCTGGCATTTCTGAACACAGTTGGGTATTTATTTCACCTTTTGGCTCATGGCCGACCTTCCTTTTAAGCCATCCTTTCAATCATTTAATTCATCCAATGTATCAATATGAAAGTTGAACCTGCTGGGATGTCGCTGCACTGCTCCAGCTTACCAACATTGCACATTTCAACTGTCATTTAGTAATCCTTCAGATTTGACTGCTGTTCAGGCAGCTCAATTATTTTGAGGAAACCATAAGCTACTAGTTCAACATAACCAAATTATTCAGTTAGCATTCGCTATGACACTAGATTCGCCAGTAAGGTTCCAACGACTGTCCTTGGTTTCAGAGCATCCCTGTAGTTGTCCACATATTTAAATGTAGATAATATTTAAAATCATTAAACACATCCAAAAAAGAATTTGAATGCTGAAGGCAAAAACTAGTGGACTATTCTTTCTTTGAACATGTGGCCCATCAGCTTCCAGGCCTCTAAAAACTGGAGCATTGAATTATATTGTAATAAATATAGTCACAGTCTAACTGATGCGTGACACTAATTCAACAGAAATGTGGTTGATCCTTTCTTACACAGAAGGATGACTGATAGTGGTCGAGTGAGTGATACTCCTACTCATACCCACATTTGTAACTTCAAGTTAACTCAGTGTTATGTGCATTTGAAAATGGCAGTTGCAATTTTCCACATGAGGCAAGTGTTGAGTGTATTGGACAATACAACTCTAGAATTGGACATTAGTGAGTATATATTCTTTTTAATTCAAGAAAATTGACATATAAATCACAAAAATATACTGTAGATGTTCTTTTGAGGTTGTTTCAGAAATACATATCGCTGAAGTAAAATTAAAGGTTTGTTCATAGTGGGTGGCACAGTGGTTAGCACTGCTGCCTCACCGCGCCAGAGACCCGGGTTCATTTCCCGCCTCAGGCGACTGACTGTGTGGAGTTTGCACGTTCTCCCCGTGTCTGCGTGGGTTTCCTCCGAGTGCTCCGATTTCCTCCCACAGTCCAAAAATTTGCAGGTTAGGTGAATTGGCCATGCTAAATTGCCCGTAGTGTTAGGTAAGGGGTAAATGTAGGGGTATGGGTGGGTTGCACTTCGGTGGGTCGGTGTGGACTTGTTGGGCCGAAGGGCCTGTTTCCACACTGTAATGTAATCTAATCTAATCTTCTGCTTTTGAGCCATGCTATTCATGATCTGGGAATGCATAATATTAGTACTGGCTACACAGAAATAATTGTATTTGCATATATCTAGTTTTTTAAAAAATTTCATGTGAGAGCATGGAGTTCAGTGTGGACTGAAGCGCTGTGATCCTTTGCAGTTTAGCCATCGAGGGCCTATCAAAGTATGCCTTGTCAGCTGCCTTCAGACGTGTCTCATTGTTGCTCACCTTTCTGCCATTTGTTACTGGGAGAACAGGAAATAATTAACTCCCTAGCATGGATTTTAGCAGTTTCCCAGACAATGGATGGGTTATTGGCTGAGCCTGAATTAATGTCTAAAAAAAGCCCCGAATTCAGAAAGTAATTCAGTAAATTTGTTATCCTGAAGGACGAAGAGATCCAGTCGCCAATGCCTCAGACCTATCGTTGTGTCCTTAGTCCTGACCAATAAATACACTGGAGCATGATCAGAAGTAGTGATATTGCCAATTGTACATGACAACACTGAGCCCAAATGCACTGCAGGAGTCAAAAAGAATACAGAAGTCAATGTACCAAGATCACAATTCTTTTTCCTCTCAAAGACAACTATGAGGGAGCTTACCTGTTTGAGCATGGGGACAAGCCGGGCAAGTACTTAGTGTATCTTGCCAGGAAAGGGAGTATTTCCCAAGGCATGATCTTGATCAGGGAAGACACTGGAAATTTAACCCATGATTCTAAAAGGATTAACGTGGCATTTCAGAAGTTTGAAAATTGAGAGGATGGGCGAGTTAGAATGGAGTCGTTTTTTTTAAAAGAGTGTGGACCTCCTGGGAGTGACCCCTGAGCAAGAGTCGATCCTCAATGCCCCGTAGTTGGTGCAAGGCAGCTTCAGAATGGAAAGGCACCTGCTCCTGACAGACCTCCCAGTGAGTTTTGTAAGGAAGCTATACTGTCAGTATGGTTAATGATTCACATATCTGTGGCTGCCTCCCACCACCTTTGAGAGGCAAACATCTCTCTTATTCTTAAAAAAAGGGGAAGGCCCTGGAGGACACTGCTTCCTATAGGCCCATCCCACTCCTGAATGTCATTGTCAAAATCCCATCTAAGACACTTGCACTTAGATTAGAAACTGTGTTGCCTTCCAACATTAAGGAGGATTCAACGGATTTTATAAAAGGTTGTAGATCATCAAATAATGTCAGGAGGTTGCTTAATATGATCCTGAAAATGCCTTCTCCTGAGGACTAATCTCGGTTTCTCTTCAGATGGTCACAGGAGGGCTTTCTCTACTTAGGTATATTCATCACTCCCGTCTTTGATTGGCTATTTAAAATCAATTTTGCCCATTTACTTGACAGAATCAAGCAAGACCTTTGAAGATGGGAGGTGCATCCGATCTCTTGGTTAGGTCAGGTAGCCCTCATTAAAATGAGCATTCTCCCCCCATCTGCTGTGTCCTATGCGAATGCTGCCTCTGCTTTTTACTAAGCAAACATTTAGAAGACTGAACAGCTGGTTCAGTTCCTTCATCTGGTATTGTAAGTGACCCCTTATTAAACTGACAAAACTGCAGCTACCACACAGACGGGGAGAAGTGGATTTTCCAGATATAAAAACTATCAACTAAACTCTTTGCTACCTTATGTGAATGACTGGGCCTGGGGTGGGGGGTATCCTCACTCACTATTGTTGGACATTACAGCATCTCAGGCAAGATGCTCCCTTACTAGCTTGCAGTTCTGGGACAAAATGAAGACCGTTAAGGAATATTGTCTTGGCCCCATAATTATTAATACTGTTAAGGTGTGGAGGGCCATACGTCAGAGTGAGGGCAATATTGCCAAAATGTCCTTTTTTACGCCCATAGTTGGTTTGCTGGGTTTTCAGCATGGACTCAGGGTTTAAACACTGAGCAGCTAGGGGTGTGCCTTGCCTGGGTGACTTATTCGAGGGAGACATACTGATGTCTTTTGACCGGTTGGCTCGGAAATATGAGTTGTCCAGTAGGGACCTCTTCTGTGTTTTTTTTCAAATTAGAAATTTAATACAAAAAAGAGACCACGCTTCTAACTGACCCTTATAGATCTGACATGAAGAAGAGGGTACTGAGTGCTGAGAACACGCTTTCTGTCGGCAATTTCCCTTACCTGTTGGGAGAGGGTCCCTTGAACTCCGAAGGGCTCTGTAAAGTGTGGGCGAGAGAGCTGGACATTGAGATCTCCTCTAAAGTATAGGAGAATATCTGGGAAAATATAAGAAGGATCTCGAGTTACAACAGGACACGCTCACAGGCTGCAGGCACACTGGAGCGATGTGATAGGTGAAATAGAATCTTGGAGACAGAGGTGGGGATGGACCCAGTATCTCCTCTTCTTGGTCTTGTTAACCCACTTCCATCAGATGCACACAAAAAAAATAGCTTTTCGGTATCCTCACTTCGTGTGTAAGAAAGAATATTCTATTGGAGGTGAGCATGTGAAAACCCCCTGGGGTTATCGGGCTGGCATAAGATAGACATGGAGCACACCCCATTGGATTTTCTTACAAGTGTGTACCATAAAACAGAATTTTTATAAAACGTGGCAGCCCTTTTTGGACTACTTGGGTACAGATTTGTCTGCCATACTAATAATGGCCTTTATATAGCTATGACAATTCTGTTTAATGCGTTTGGTGTGCAGAGAGGAGAAACGATGAAAACATGAGTATGTATAAATTTATGCTGTCGAGGGCTACTTCTATGGTTCGTTGAGCTGTATTATTATTATTACTGTCATTTTTTATAGTTACTAGTTATTATTTAGTTAATTTTGCAATTTGTTGTTTTCTTTGTATTTTGTATTTTTGTAATATTCAAAAAATTCTTTAATTTTTTAAAAATCCGTTTTCATCAAATCACTTCCTCCAATGTGTTCTTTCCTGGACTGTATAACTATTCAGTCTTTTTTATTTACAATTTTTCAGTCTTTTTAATGTGTCACAAAGCTGTCCTTTTTCTAAAAGCTGTTCCTTCTTCTCAAACATACTGAGTCCTTGATTTTTTTCAGAGGGGTCAACAGCCCAGGTTCCGAATTGGCTGGATTGTTACTGCGATGAAAAGGATATTGGGAGGCCTTTTTGTTTATATGTAAGCAAATGGGTATTCAGGCCAAAGCTTTTATGTTTTAGAAATAACCTATATAGTTAATGTGGGGTGTGGCCAGTTCTCTAGCTGTGCAGTTCAGTTCAGCAGTTGTGTGTGAGAAGAAAGGCTGCTAGAGTCAGTCAGTTGAGACTGGAACTTCGCTTTCTCCTTTTGCTCTTCTAACTTCGATCCATAAGCCTCTGTTTCAGTTTTACTGTGTTTAAGGGATTTGTTTATTGTTTGTTGTGTATTTTTGGAACAGGATAAATAAATCTTATTGGATAGACTGAGTTTTGTGTGTATTCTGTTCTGTTCTGTTCTGTGTTTCATTCTGTAATTTTGTGAATAAATTTTTGTCTGTTGTAAAACCTGGTAGTCAACCTAGCTAGCTTACTCTGGATAATTTTCCCTGTACACTTACTGAACCAAATAGCAAAGTTATGCCTGGGCTGCCCTGCTTAAGAATGTTTTGAGTGGTCTGGCCTAGTCCATAACAAATGTTTAAGGCTGTCATTACTATTTTTTTTTTGTCAGCCCCATTTTTGATTTCTGGTTGTGTTCTAAACTACACATCTTGCTCCTCTTCTTTTATCCTCATTTTAATAATAGGCAGATTTAAAAAATGTAAGCCCTGGTCAGGCTGCTGGTTCAAATCTTGAATGCCCTTATGAACTGTTATTTTTGGCTCTCCATTTGTGGACTAAGATAGGAAGTCAAAATTGTTATCTGCTTTTCCATTCAAAAGCTGGTAGTATCTTAGATGGAGAAGCAAAAGCAGTTCTTTCTCTGGCTGTATTGAAGGTGTAAATTAATTTATGCATTGAATGTGATCTGGTTGTTCTAGTGTTGTAATATTAAAAGTTGGCACTGAATAGCGTTGGAGCATGCTTTTTTAGATGGTAGTGTGTTAGTTAACATGTAGTGGTTTTCACTCACCATAAGCATGGGACAATTGTTGGTTTCAAATTTGTGAAACTGCAAATGTCCAATTCTTAATCTAATCCTGTAATGCAAATTGAGATCTAGCAGCTGAAGTGCCTGGACCTGTATTCATTTTTAATCCCAAAATTGGGTTTTTTAGTGACATTCACTTCAAGGTACACCATTTCTAAAATTTTTTTGTCTTGTAATGGTTTATTTCTGAAGTAATAGAATCTTCATGCAATGCTTTTTAGTTAAGAATATCATTTAAAATGTTTTCATGCGATATCTGGCTCATCCAAATATAGATTTATGCAAACTTTTTGCTCACGAATGCAATGCAAATGAGATTTGAAAAGTATTTTAAGTTATGAATTGTCAGCAACATTACTCCACAAAGAATAATGCAAGTTTGTTGAAAGAAACTTCTCAATGCAACATATTAAATGGTTTGTGGGATTAGATATAAAATGTTTGTTAGTTATGTCAAAGTTCAATATAGTATGTCTGCCAATTGGAATTGTTATAACCCATGCAAAGAACAATAATTTTTCAGCAGAATTTTGAACTTCCAGTGACCGAGAATCACCCAAGGTTTCAAGTTTTAAGACTTTTATTGTAATTCAAAAACTTTTTAAAAAAGTGACTAGACGCTATATCAATAGACAACTTATGTTTGAAAGTACAAAAAGGTTTAGCATTAATTTCTCAAATGATTGAAATCCCTCTCCATTGTTATACCGTTCGCCTTGTGTCGATGCTACATTCATAAAGAAACAGAAGTGATTTTTAGCTCTCGAAGGCTTTGCCACCTTTTGATGTCTCTAACTGAGTAACTGCTAATCCCCTCACTTTTATTATGAGGGATTAATGGAAAGTCTTCCCCTAACCAAAACTAGATCGTTTCCAGGCACATTTTAACCATCAAAAACTTGGTTCCTTCAATTTGGGTGTGTCATCACAACCACATTTTGTGTGGTGCAGATTGGAGACTTGCTGCACTCTTGCAAATTTCACACTTGTGAAGTTAGAAGTACGCTCAATTTGAGGAAGCAACATTTGAGTGTTTTGTAAGGAAGTATGTTTTTAAATTCAAAAATGTTTGCTTCAATAAGACTAAAGCAGTTTAATATATGAAATGCAAATTAGTTGCAGTGGTAGTTTATTTTCTGATGAAGTAAACTGATTTAGAATATCATGGTTTAATTTTTGAATAAATATAAAGGATGTTCAGTGTGAGTGATGGAAAATGCTTTATCTTATTCGTGATGTGGAAGTGCTGGCATTGGACTGGGATAGACAAAGTTAAAAATCACAACACTAGGTTATAGTCCAACAGGTTTACTTGGAAGTACAAGCTATCGAAGCTGATATTGTCTGTCCTTGATTAAACATTTGGTTTTCTTTCCCAAAACAAAACCTCAACGACTATTCTTGTCCTTTTCTGATAACAACTTTGATGAAATTTCATGGTAAATAATTTGTTATACCAGCACAAATGATATAAGCTGCATCAGATTTTTGCTAACTTGCTTTCCTATTAGAAGATGGAGAGAATTGAAATAAATTCCCTCTTCCAACCCTGCAATACTCTGGAAGCAAGTTACAAATTTCTAGGAGTACCTTCTATCTTCAGCAGGTTTCATATAATTGAGCTTTATTTATTTTCCATTTCTAGCGCACTTTAGTGTCAACGTATTTCAAGGCTGGCTTCGTAGTCTTATGCTTTAATGGGGCTAATTATTTTATTCTTGTTTTGTCTTTTTAGTGGTTGTGCTGTGGTGCTCGAGGACCCATTGACTGGGACTTAAATATCTACTTTAATTGTACAGATTTCAACCCAAGCAGAGAGCGATGTGGTGTTCCATTTTCCTGCTGTATTAAAGACCCTGCGGTATCAATATTGTATACATTTGTGATAAAATTAACTGTTGTAGATTATGGCTAAGTTTGCGAAACAACATTGCATCCATGAAATGCAAAAATAACTGGGGTTCAAAGTCTTTACAAGATCCAAATTCTTGAACTTTTTACCATGACAGATGATTGAGCCTCCTTGCATACAAGTAATTTATAATCTTTGTTTAGTGATAAAGCAATGCTGCTATAGTTCACTTTTTAATGACCCTGCATTGAAAGCAATTTAATCTTTGTCTTTCAGTAGGGTAAATAGTCCCATCTCATTAAATTAAGAGTTTGAAATTATTGCCACATACTAAAGTGCAGGAACTTAATTAGATGCTGTGATACTAAATTAGCTTGATTGCACTTCTGAAACATTGCTGTCATTGTGAATTGAAAAACAAACTTCCAGGGTTCAATATAAATTGTAATCTGGAACAAAAAATGAAATTTGAAAATTGGAAAACTTTTAATGATACTAGCGTTCATTACCCAACTTTAAATAGAAGTCTGTACTTCATATGTATTTTTGTTTCTATTTGTCACCTATGCTGATGCATTGAGGGTTTTACTATGATAAAACTGCACATCGCTATTTCATACTAATACAAATTTTTAAATTTATTTCACCTGTAACGTACAATATTCCTCCTGTGAAAGAATGACATTATAAACTTTTCGACTGTTTATCTAAAAGATGGATTATTTTGTAGTGATTATGTGCTGTACAAATAACTTGTCACTCTATTGATGCTGATTCTGTAAAAATCTCAATCAAAACCCTGTGTTCCTCAGTGGAAACTTCAGCTCTGTACATTTCCTGAATGTACAGCAATTTTGAAAGCTTGCGCATTTAAAGTTAAAGTTACACCAGAATTGGGATTGCAGTCCTCAGTCTTGGCGATTTTACGATGCACTGTTTGTTTATTTCGACACTTACTTTGGAGATAAATTGGTTTACATCAATTTCCACTTTTTTTACACGTTCTAGTGTATTCTAATGTGATTGTCAGAAAATTTTCTTATACCTTGCAAACGAGAAGATCGACATAATCTTCAGCGTAACTTAGTATTTATGTTTATAGTCACTGTCATCACCTCTTTATGAATAGATTGCATGCAGTAGGTGAGGTTTGGACTACTATAGTTGTGTAATGCAAAAGCCTTGGATGGGAGCTCTGAAACAGACACCTTCAAAATCCAGACTGGGATAGAGCAATGTTGTAGGATGGCTCCCATGTTATTTTTAATTTTATTTGATAGTGGCTGTTAATTTTTATCAAAGATAACTCCTATCCGGTGTCACAATTAAACACTGCTTAGATGTAAAATGGATCAACCTCTGTCACCTTATGTAAAAACTAAACTGACCATTATAGATAAATAATCTACGATAAGCAGATTAGCCCTCTGCCATCTATAATACAAGTCCTGATGGCCAAACAATAGTTAGCCCATCACCAGTGTTCCCTGGATTGTGTTTGAGACTCATTAATGCTGGAGAAATTCCATCAGCAGTGCCTCTGTTGCATCCTCTAGATTCAACTGGAAGACTGTCTTGTGAATACTAGCATTCTTATTGAGACCAGCTCCATAAACATTCAGGCAAACCCCTGCAAATTCAATTTTGATGGAAGGGATACTTTATCCAACTAGCTGAACAGCAATTCCCCTATCTCTGTGTCCTGTTTTTCAACTCTCGAATGGCCAGTATCATAGGGAAAGGCAGAGAAAAGACTTCAGAAACACTTTGATGTTTTCCTTGAATCTTAGCAGCATTGACATTAGTGACTGGGAAGAGCTTGTTACCAGTCATTAAGACTAGTGATAACTGTCCATCAAGCCTTATTGCACTTTGAGATACAACATTTTATTGTTAAGCACAGCAGCAGTTGATACGAAAAGGAAGTTAATGCTTTAGTCTGATTCTACCACCATATAGGGCAACCCTATTCCATTTACCAAAATGCTGTGGGTCGAGAATTAGCCAACCCACAACATTGAGTAATGTTTTTGAAGCAGAGCGACCATTAGCAGGTACTTAAAAAATAAACTATGGTGCTTCCTGAGAGTTCTGCCTTAATCAGCATATTGCTTGGTTCTTAATTAGATGAACCAAACTAAGTAATTTACTGAAATATGCTGTGACAGTGAATCTTTGAATAACACTTTATTTTCTTTAACTTCTGTAGGAAGATGTCATCAACACTCAGTGCGGATATGATGTTCGGTTGAAAATGGTAATTGCAATTCAATTCTTGTTGAAGGAAGAGACAGATTACAGTTTGTGCTTGCTTTATTATTGAGGTCAAATGACCAACATTTCTTTCTTTGGGAAACAGATGTTCGTATTGTTATAGTTTCACAGGAAGATTGTGTGCACATTTCATATGTTTTCAGGTTTTATCCTAAAGGTTTTCATTTCCTTTTTCAGTATTGTTTAAAGAGATTAATACTGAGTGAGCTGGAAATTTCTATCCTTCTGAGAAAAAAATATGCTTTGTAGTGGAAGAACAACCTACTACGATACATTTTGTTTACAATGAAATAAAATTCAATGAATTAATTTGTGTTTTTATATTTTTATGTAATCCTCACTAAAAAGTGTTGAAATTGAGGAAAATAAGTTTTCCTCTAGCCCAAAAACTGGGCTACAGAACAGTTTTTGCACAGCATGTTTAATTGAGCATATCAGGTTAAAATTTCAGAACACGTTGTGCTGCATTAACCCAAGATCTGAAGAACACGCCTTTTAATTAAACTATTTTCCAAGCCAGCATCCTATTGTGTAGCTTAGCAATATTGCCAATCTAGCAGTGACTTCAATTGTCGTAATATCATAGAATCTCTAGAGTATGGATGAACTAGGGACAGAGACAAATACAGGGACAAAACATTCTCAAATATTTGTAATCAGTAGGTAGGAAATGATAATTTCTGTAAAATACAATCACAGTACAAGAATAAATCCATACGTTTGTACAAGACATCAGTTGCACTACAATTAGTTAGCCATTAACAATTTTGGGAATCCCATCACAAAAAGATTATTGATGATGTAGAGAACATACAGTCTAACTTGCCTGGGATTATATGAGGTGTGGAAATATAAGCATAGAAGAGACTGGAATAAAAGAGAGTATTAATAGGGCTTCTAAAACAATGATAGTTTAGCTACTGAATACATAAAGACTACTTTTTGGGAAGCCAAATTCTACAAAATTTATGGTTCTAAGTCAAACCTGATATGGTGATATAATAATATAACACTTTTATAGTGAATGGAATTTTAAAATAATAGGCTTACTTTTAATACATTTAACTGAACAAAGGACTTTGGAAATGCCATTTTTTTTTCTAACCATTAAACAATTATCTATTTAATTGTAATAGCCTGATTAATATTGAGTTGTCACCAATGCTTTTCACGGTTCATTATGAAATTAGTTGACAGTAGAAATTGTTGGTAAAGAGAAAATTCTGGCTTTGTTAGGGCATTCAATTTCCTGATCGTCTTGTACACTTTGGGCTTGCTTCAGAAATAATTCTCTATCTCGGTCTTATTGCCAACTTGATTATCAAAATCTTTGAGGGTTTTACGGGTGAAAAGCACCTCTTAAATGTTGTAGATGTGTCTTGAAAAACTTTTGATCCCAACAGTTCTGTCCCAGTCACTCAACTAATCCTTGTTGATGCAGCCATTTGGTGTTTCCATGCGTATATAATTTTTTTCAGAGCAGACTTTTAAGCCTTTCCTCAGTGAAGAAGCACTCATTGCTTAATTGGTTAACTGCAAACCTCTCCAACCACTTTTCAGCCACTGAATGTTCTATCCCCACTCTCATTGACCGACTCTTAATATCTTCACAGAATTGATCACTTTGTCAGAGTAGAGGTCTGGTACAAAAGCAAACTAATCTAATCCACTTTAGTTTACATACATATCCAAATATGGGAGAGCTATTACACAGTTCTTCTCAAAAACCTTAGCTTATATCCATAAACCTTTCACGATGAAAAATTAGCCTACTTTTAAAATTATTACCGTTGACAAAGTTGATTTTTTTTGTTGTAGGAAATAGATCAACAAGATTATATTTATACCAAAGGATGTGTTGGGCAGTTTGAGAAATGGTTGCAGGAAAATTTGATAGTAGTTGCTGGAATCTTCATTGCGATTGCTTTACTACAGGTAAGCAATTGTTTTACAGAAAGTACAATACAAAAATAAGAAAACAAATGTGTTACATACATTTTTTGTGAAGAAAACTAGTCTCCCTGCAGGAGACTTCCAGTATTTGCATTGTTTTTCTAGCTGATGAACTGAAATCTGTATGTAGTTATGTCTCAATATAGTAGTCAGCTTGGTGCTTGCTTTTGTTGGTTGAATTGCAATAGTGGTTATGGTTATGGTGTTTACTTTGCTTTTTTCAGATATTTGGAATTTGCCTGGCACAGAATCTGGTTACTGACATTAAAGCTGTCAAAGCCAACTGGTGAAATTTTACAAAAAAATTTTAAAACCAAGTAGCAAACTGAAGAGCTGTGGAAAGCACATTTGTAGAAGCACAGTGGATGAAAATCACTGACATAGCTCTGTTTCATCTCTGACGCTGAGACCTGTGGAAGTAAACCATGAGGCCGCTGTACAACATTAGACTTTTTTAATGGCAGCAACGAAAACCTTAAATTTTGTTAATAATGGTTTCAAAGGGATCAATAGCAATTTGTAGTTAATGGATATTTTGAAATGTTACTTGTCTGTATGTATAGACCACCACAAATGTATTACGTTTGTTACTGTTAAAGATAATGTGGTTTTAGATGTTTTCTATGAGGTAGGGTGGGGAACTAAAGGGGGATACAACTGCTGACTCAGTTGTAGGTAACACAATATTTCTGGGCTATTAAATAGTCCAGTCCTGTCTATCTAATGTGAACATTTTGTGAAATATGTCCATTTTAAAAATGCAGTGGCAGAAAAATTAGCCTATGCAGACTTCGAGATTTAGATTCATCATGCCGTGCAGCTAGACAGTACTTATGATGTTTTTCAGACAATGATTTCAAATGAATATTGTTTTAACCTTTTTTAAAAATTGTATCTCTTTGTTACATTATGTTGTCCATGCTGTTCAGCAATGATTTCAGTTATTACCTTTTTTTAAAACCTAGTGATCACTGACAGGATTCATGTGTTAGAAAGGAGGATTGCAAGAAAGTTAACAGTGTCAGGTGCTTGTTAAAATAGATTTATAGATAAATACGCAAGTGTTACTTATTTGTTTCTTTTAAAATTACCACATTGCTTGCACTAAAATGTCCTTTTAAACTGGTGGTGCAAACTTGACTACTCAGGAAATTTACTTTAAATTATTCTACATAGTATTAAATGCTACAATGTTGAATTCAGTCTCCCAAGACTGCAAAGTGAGAACAATACAAACACTTGTATCTCAGCTGCTACTTTTAACCAATCACCTTCTAGGATTTGCATGAATATTTTATGTTTCTGTCACTACAAGCTTCAATTTTAATACAGAAGTCTGAAATTTCCATGAATGGTGTAACTAGTAGGTTACATCAAACTTTACACTTTTTTATGACAATGTTGCTGAAAAGTATTTGGTAATTTCTTCAGAATCATACTAGCGTTCACTGGAAAATAGAAATAATGGTAAACAAAGTCAACGTGAACATTAGGTTCAGAGGGAAGTATGTATCTTTGGCGATTTTCCTTTTTATCTTTCTTTATGCATGGTAATTAAAGTTTGTAGCCAACAAACCATTGTTAATGCACATTAGACACATGTTTAAGATGACTTTGTGTTCTGCTGTACTTAAAAAAATTATTAAAAACTACATTTTACAGCCTGACCAGTCTTAGTATTAATGTGGAAAATTTTCCTTCTCTTGTCTTTTGCATGGGAATGGATTCCTGTTAATGAACATCAGTTTTACTGAATTGGCTCAAGAAATTAAAGGAAAATTGTGTAAGGTGCGTAGTATTGAGACTGGCTGTAACGTAATGAAGGATATGTAAGGTTCCAAGCAATAGATTGTGATAGGGGATGGTCTTGTCAGAGACATAGGCGTTTCTGTGGTGGCTGATGGTGAGATGTCAGAATGGTGTGTTGTCTCCTTGGTGCCAAGATCAAGAATATCTGAGAGGGTGCAGAATAATCTCAAAGGGGAGAGGAACCAGCAGGAGGTCATTGTACACAATGGAACTGACAACATAGAAAAAGAAAAGGATGAGATTCTGAGGAGAGAATAAAGGAAGTTAGGCAGGAATTTAAAAAGGAGGTCCTCGAGGGTAGTAATATCCTGGAGTTCTCATGGTGCCACAAGTTAGTGCAGGTAGGAGTAGGAGAATAGAGCAGATGAATTCATGGCTGAGGAGTTGGTGCAGAGGAGAAGGGTTCATGTTTTCAGATGATTGGAACCTCTTCTGGGGTAGAAGTGACCTATACAAGAAGGACTGATTGCACCTGAATTGGAAGAGGACTAATCATACTAGCAGGGAGATTTGCTAGATCTGCTGAGGAGGATTTAAACTAGTGAGTGGGGAGGGAGGGATGCTAAGCCCAGAGAGAGAGTGAGAAAAGAGATCAGTCTGAGACTAGTACTGTTGGGAAGAGGAGCATGTTGAACAGGGCAGGCAGGAACAAAGTAGAGAACACGGTAGGACTGATAAAGTGCATGTATTTCAATGCAAGAGGCCTAATAGGTAAAGCAGATGAACTCTGCACGGTTAGCAACATGGGACTGAGATATAGTAATTAGAGATGTGACTCAGCGATGGACAGGACTGGCAGCTTAATTGTCCAGGATATAGATGCTATAGGAAGGATAGAAAAGGAGCAAGAGAGGACGGGGAGTGGAGTTTTTGATTAGGGATAACATTACAGCTGTATTTAAGATATTCCTGGGAATATGTCCAGGGAAGTTATTTGTTGGAAGTGAGAAATAAGAAAGGGATGATCACCTTGTTAGGATGATACTATTGATGTCCACTCCCTGCCCCCAGCAAACAACACCCCAATAGTCAGTAGGAAATTGAGAAACTTATAAGGAGATCTCCATTATCAGTAAGAATAATAAGTTGGGATTTTAACTTTCCAAACATAGTGCTAATAGTGTTAAGGGCTTGGATGGAGATGAACTTAACTGTACAAGAAAAGTTTCTGATTCAGTATGTGGATGTACATCCTAGAGAAGGTGCAAAACTTGACCTACTCTTAGGGAAATAAGGCAGGACAGGTGACTGAGGTGTCAGTGGGGAAGCACTTTGGGACTAGTGACCATAATTTTATTAGTTTTAAAATAGTGATGGAAAAGGATAGACCAAATCTAAAAGTTAAGGTTCTAAATTGGAGGTATTAGGCAAGAATCTTCAAAAATTGATTGGAGGCAGATATTTGCAGGTAAAGGGGCAGTTGGAAAATGGGAAGACTTCAAAAATGTTATAATAAGAGTCCAAAGCCAGTATGTTCCTATTAGGGTGAAGAACAAGGCTGATAAGTGTAGGGAATGCTGGAGGGGTAGAGAAATTGAGGTATTGATAAATTAAGAAGAAAGCATTTGTCAGATATGGACAGTAGCAATAGAATAAAGGCAGTGGGAGTATACCTAGAAGGAAAATCAGGAGGGCAAAAAGGGGACATGACAGCTTTGGCAAATAGGGTTAAGGAGAATCCAAAGGAATTCTGCACATTGATGAAGGACAAAAGGATAACTAGGAATAGACCAGCACGGCCATCTATGTATGGACTGCAACAGATAGGGGAGATACTAAGTATTTTGTATCAGGAGAAGGGTATGGAAGATACAGAATGTGGGGAAATAAATAGCAATATCTTGAAAAATGTCCACATTACAGAGGAGGTGGTGCTAGATGATTTAAAAAGCAGAGAGGTGGATAAATCCCTGAGACCTGATCAGGTGTACCCTAGAATTCTGCGGGATGCTGGGCTCCTTGCTGAGATATTTGTATCAGGTGAGGTGCTGGAAGACTGGAAGTTTGCTAAAGTTGTGCCACTATTTAAGAAAGGTGATAAGCAAAAGCCAGGGACGATAGACCAGTGATGATGGATAGGTTGTTAGAGAATTCTGAGGGACAGGATTTATATGTATTTGGAAAGGCAAGGACTGATTTTGAATTCTGGATCAGTGGTGCTGGAAGAGCACAGCAGTTCAGGCAGCATCCAAAGTGCAGCGAAATCGACGTTTCAGGCAAAAGCCATTGTTTTTACCTCTTCTTTACCTGATTTTGAATAGTCAACATGACCTTGTGTGTAGGAAATGGTGTCTCAATTATTGAGGTTTTTGAAGAAGTAACAAAGGATTGATGAGGGCGGAGCATCTGATATTTAAAAGCAGATGAGATTAGATTCCCTACAGTATGTATTGATGTATGTAAGGTGTTGAACAAGGTTCCTCATAATAGACTGGCTAACAAGGTTAGATCATATGGAATATGGAGAGGACTAGCCATTTGGATGCAGAACTCACTCGAAGGTAGAAGATAATGATGGTGGAGGGTTGCTTTTCAGATTGGAGGCCTGTGACCAGTGACAAGGATTGGTGCTGGGTCCACTGCTTTTCATCATTTATATAAATGATTTGGATGTGAACATAGGTATGGTTAGTAAGTTTGCAGATGACATCAAATTTGGAGGTGTCATGGAAGCAAAGAAAGCTACAACAGGATGTTGATCAGGTGAGAGAAAGTGAGGACTGCAGATGCTGGCGATCAGATTTGAAAGGTATGGCACTGGAAAAGACATCAGGTCAGGTAGCATCTGCAGAGTAGGAATATTGACATTTTGGGCATGTGAGAAGAAAGAGTTTAGAGGGATATGGATCAAATGTTGGGAAATGGAAGATTTATATCAAATATCTAGTCAGCATGGATGAATTGGACCAAAAGGTCTGTTTCCATGTTGTATATCTCTTTGACTCTAAAAACCTGGTTTAAATCATTTGTATTCTAATTTCTTCAATTTACATTGATGATGATGTGCTATGCTAATGTTTCAGTACAAGTTGACAAGAAATTTTGGACAGAAGTATGTATTTAATGTTGAACATTTTTGCTTTCACTGTATCCTTCCTATTTTTTTAAGCAAAATGGCTGGTTCAAGCAAATAACGAAAGACCTGCAATGATCTGATTTTTTTTAAATTAGATTACCTACAGTGTGGAAACAGGCCTTTCAGCCCAACAAGTCCACATCAACCCTCTGAACAGGAACCCACCCAGTCCCATTTCCCTCTGGCTAATGCACCTCACACCATGGACAATTTAGCATAGCCAATTCACCTGGCCTGCACATCTTTGGACTTGTGGGAGGAAACTGGAGCAAACCCACACAGACACTGGGAGCATGTGTAAACTCCACACAGACAGTCACCCAAGGCTGAAATTGAACCTGGGACCATGGTGCTGTGAGGCAGTAGTGCTAACCACTATGCCACCCTGTTCTTCATGATGATTGGATGTCTCAAAGTGCTCCACGGGTTTTGAAGTACTTTTTAAAGTGTAGTCACTGTCCTACCTAGGGAAAACAGCTGACAATTTACGCTTAGCAAACTCCCTACAGCAATGTAATAATGTCCATAAATATTATTCTGATTTTTATTGAGTAATAAATATTGGCCATAACACCAGTGGTAACTGTCTTGCTATTCTTCAAGATAGTGCCATGGAAACTTTCATATCTGCATGAGTGCACAATCTCATATAAAGGTTGGCACCGCCATCAATCATAGCTTCCCTCAGAACCGTATCAGTGTGCCAACCTTGACTTTTGAGCTCAAGCCCTGGAGCAGGACTTGAAACTGGAATCTTGTGATTCAGAGGGGAGTATGCTACCACGTAATGCCAAGCCTGTTCATTGAACTAGAATATTAAATTTCCGGTTAAAGAATTACTACACAGCTTTCTTCATTTAGTTTTTAGACATCATGCAAATCCAGTAGAGGAATTAGAAATGCCTGCTTACATGTAAATAAAATCTTCCCAAAACAATCTAAGAAATGAATTTCGATTTGTGAAATAATTTCCTATTTTACTGATTGGGGATTTGACTATAATGATATGAAAAATAAGCTGCATTCCCTACAACTCCTATTTTTTTTAAACAAGTTTGATTAATGAAATTCATTACAGCTGCTTCCTTTTAATAACCCACATTCATCTCCTTTTAAAAATACATGTCCTAAATAGTGAGCTCAGTAGAAACTTCTTGCCAGTCTGGTTCACTTTTTGGCCTGAGTTGTATTGGCTTTTTAAGTACATTTGAAAAATATTTTCATGTTTAAAAAACTCTTTAATGCTCCTAAATGTTTAGCTTTTCATTCCAGCAATACCGCAAAATGAATCTGTGATGCTGGTCTTACCATCAGGCCAAATATATTCACATTCACTATTCTGCTGTCACAGGTACCATCAGTCCTGCTTTTTCTAAGCTCAGATCATATACTTCCACTTTTTAAATCATTATTTGTAGAATGCAATTTGTATAGATATTAATACTTGGAACAGCAGCCTCACAGTCCCTTAAGAATGCAACAATTGAAAGTGGTGGAAATTAATTCCTGATCGTTGTAGTTCTGTTCGCCGAGCTGGGAGTTTTTGTTGCAAACGTTTTGTCCCCTTTCTAGGTGACATCTTCAGTGCTTGGGAGCCTCCTGTGACGCGCTTCTGTGCTGATTCTTCCGGCATTTATACTGGTTTGAATCTGCCGCTTCCGGTTGTCAGTTGCTGTCCGCTGCAGTGGTGGGTATATAGGGTCTAGTTCAATGTGTCTGTTGATAGAATTTGTTTTCTACAGCCAGGGAATTCCTAGAGGCATGGCACTCATCCACAAATTCTATCAACAGACACATTGAACTAGACCCTATATACCCACCACTGCAGCGGACAGCAACTGCCAACCGGAAGCGGCAGATTCAAACCAGTATAAATGCTGGAAGATTCAGCACAGAAGCACTTTATAGGAGGCTCCCAAGCACTGAAGATGTCACCTAGAAAGGGGACTAAACGGTTGCAATAAAATCTTCCAGCTCGGCGAACAGAACCACAACAATGAGCACCCGAGCTACAAATCTCACAAACTTTGATTCCTGATCACTGTAAAATTACTTTTACTTGCATGTTATTAAAACTTGAGTACGGAATTGTTATATTGTTGGTGGACTAGAAATTCAGTCATCCAGCTAATGTCTGAAACCCATCACAGCAGATGGAATTTTAATTCTAGATTTTTATTTAAAATTCATTATAAAAGTTCATTTTGTTTTAAAGTAAAACAAATCAAAGTCTAATTTTGACCATGAAGCCATTTGTCAACTGTTGTCCTTTTAGGGAGGGAAACATGCTGTCCTTATTGGGTCTGGCCTACGTGTGACTCCAGGCCCACAGCAATGCAGCTGACTTTTAACTGTCCTCTGAAATTACTTATCAGATCATTCAGTTGTATCAACAGCTGGAGAGGAAGGAAACAAATGAAATGGGACTGACCACCTTTCATCGCAACGCAACCACAACAACAAATGCAGCCTAATCAACCCTGCAAAGTCCTTCTGAGTAGCTTCTAGGACTGGTGGGAGGAAGTTGAGAGATCTCACAGACAAATAAAGGAACAGACTGACAAGTCATATTGTGCGAAATCATACCTTAAGCACTTTGTTCTAGACAATCTCACCATCCCTAGCTATGTTTTGTCAGACTCAACACTTAACCTCACCATCGCCAATCTGCCTGCCACAGCCGCATCTCTCAATAATGATTTTGGGAAGAGTGACTACTGCATTGTGCTTGTGGAGATGAAGTCCTATCTTCATATTAAGAATACTCTCCAATGCAGTTGTTGTGGGTATGTTCGCTGAGCTGGGAACTTAGTTTGCAGATGTTTGGTCCCCTATCTAGGTGACACCCTCATGCAATGGAGCCTCCTGTGAAGCACTGCTATATTGTTTTGGTTGGAATATATTTGGTTTCATTCCAATTGGTTTGTTGCAGTGGTCAGTATATTGGGTCTATGTCAATGTGTTTATTGATGGAGTCTGTGGATGAGTGCGATGCTTCTAGAAATTCTCTGGCTGTCCTCTGTTTGGATTGTCCTAGAAGTTTTGTATTGTGCCGGTTGAATTTGTGGTCCTTGTCTTCTGTGTTTCTAAGGACAATTGGTCGTGGCATTTAGTGGCTAGTTCATGTTCATGAATGTGGATCGCTAGTTGTCTGCCTGTTTGTCCTATATACTGTTTCTTGGAGTCCCTGCATGGAATTTTGTATGCCATATTTGTCCTGGGAAATTAACAACATTATGACCCCCATTCAAAAGGGCTACAACACACAGCAGCACTCCCAACCTGTGAAGAGAGGAAGAAGAACACCTCTACAAAGTCTTTGCCAAGAACGGATCTCCCCGCAACTTCATCTGCAGATGTCTGGCAAACAAAGTGACAAGAAAATGCCACATCCCAACACACTAACCACTCTACCTTGCATAAAAACAATCTCAGAACTGACAGCTAGACTCCTCCGACCACTCAGATTCACCAACAGCCATGCTCAGACATCAACTCACCAGATCAAAAAACAGATACCTATCATGTGCAGGACAAACGTGGTGTACAAAAATCTATGCAGAGACTGCACAAAACACTATATAGGATAAACAGGAAGACAATCATGAACATCTACTAGCCATGACCAGCTCCTCCTAGTAGTTATGCACACAGATGACAAGGACCACAAATTTGACTGGGACAACACAACAATAATAGGTTAAGCCAAACAAAGGACAGCCAGAGAATTTCTAGAAGCTTGGCACTCATCCATGGACTCCATAAATAAATACATTGACCTACAGCCAATATACTGACCACTGCAACAAACAACTGGAATCAGCAACCGGAAGCAACAGGAAAAAAAACAAATAAGTTCTAACCAACACAGTACAGCAGCTTTTCACAGGATGCTCCATGGCACTGAGGATGTCTCCCAGAAAGGGGACGAAACATCTGCAAACCAACTTCCCAGCTCGGCAAACATACCCACAACAATTGCAACTGCTATCCAAGCTACAAATCTTTACACAAACCTTGAATACCCTCCAACATTTTGTGGCACTATCAGTGTACCAAGTGAAACAGATTTAGAGCAGATCTAGCAACTCGAGACTGGTCATCCATGAGGTGCTTTGGGCCATCAGCAGCATTAGAATTGTACTCCAACACAATCAGCAATCTAATTCTACCATTACCATCAAGCCAGGGGATTAGCCCTCATTCAAAGAAGAGAGTAAGAGGGTGTGCCAAAAGCAGCACACAAGTATTCAAACAATGAGGTGTCAACCTGGCAAAGCTTCAAAACAAGGCTACCTGTGTGTTAAACAGTATAAGTGGCAAGTGAGAGACAGAACTGAGCAATTCAACAGCCAATAGATAAGATGTAAGCTCTGCTGGCCTGCCACAACTAGTCGTGAATGGCAGTGGATAATTAAACAACATCATCTACTCTTGATCAAAAATAAAATGATGGAAGAAATCATCAAAAGTGCTATCTAGCAATTCTTAACAATAATCTTGATGTAAAGGTGCTGGTGTTGGGCTGGGATGGATAAAGTAATAATATCGCGACAGCAGGTTATAGTCCAACAGGTTTATTTGGAAAAGCTAGCTTTGAACTAACCTAGACTGCTGTCACACCTTTAATACATTGTCCGAGCTGAAATGTCACCTTTTTTTTATAAAACCTTAAGTTATCTCGAGAATGTAACGTAAAAGAGATTCTGGGATTTGCATATTAATGAACCAAAACCTGCAACCCATTCTAAGAGATGAAAGACTTAACAGCAATCTAGGTTTGTTCAATATATTATTTTAATTGCATGACACTGTTATCTTTTGTTATAAGTTCTGTGTCTTATGGTCCTGCTCCACTAGTTACCCGATGAAGGAGCAGTGCTCTGAAAGCTTATACTTCCAGGATTATAACCTAGTGTTGTGTGATTTTTAACAATAACCTTCTTCACTTGCACTCAGTTTGGTTTCGACCAGGGCCACTCAGTTTCTGACCTCATTACTGCCTTGATCTAAACATGGAGAAAGGAGCTGAATTCCAAAGCTGAAATGAACTGAGTAACTGTCCTTGATGTCAAGGCTGCATTTGACCACATGTGGTATCAAGGAGCTCTGGCAAATCTGGAACCAGAGGGAATACTCTCCACTGGCTAGAGTCATACCTGGCACAAAAAATGATGGTTGTGGTGGTTGAGGGACAGTCATCTCTGCTCCAGGATATCTTTGTATGAGTTCCTTAGGGTAGTGTCCTTGGCTCAACAATTTCAGCTGCTTCTTTAGTGACCTACCCTCCAACATAAGGTCAGAAGTGGAGATTTTCACTGATCATTGTACAATGGCAGCATCATTTGCAATTCCTCTGAAAGTGAAGCAGTTCATGCTAAAATGTTGCAAGACCTGGATATATTCAGGTTTAAGCTGACAAATGGCAAGTAATATTCATGCAACACAAGTGCTAGGCAATGACCATCTCCAGCGAAGAATCTGATCACCATCTCTAGATATTCAAAGGTGTTACCAAGACTGAATCCCCACTATCAACATTTTGGGGGTCACATCATTGACAGAAACCAAACTGGACCAGCCATATAAATATGAAGGATTGAAGTATGAAATATCAACCGAGAACAAGCATGATGATATAGTGAGCCTGGTAAATTGCTGATAGTTGGAAATTGAGGGTCCTTTACAAGTGAAATTTTCTTGTATTTCCTGTGTAGGTTAGCTCCTCATGTAGTGGGTGCAACAGCAGTTGCTTCCTTTTATGGAAGATTTCTGTTCAATAAGATAAAGAAGATGACAACAAAATCCACTGAAGCTACAATTTCCTTCAAGATGACATTAAATAATTATCTGGCGCCATGTGTACATTATTATCAATGTAAGTGTTTTGGAAAATAAAATGGTTTACTCTCGAAAAGATTAAAAACTAACTTTCAGGTGAAGATGGGCACAGGGACAATGGTTGTTGTGATGTTGAGAGTCATTGTCCTGTGCTAAAAAAATGTGTTGCTGGAAAAGCACAGCAGGTCAGGCAGCATCCAAGGAGCAGAAGAATCAACGTTTCGGGCATAAGCCCTTCTTCAGGTCCTGCCTGACCTACTGCGCTTTTCCAGCAACACATTTTTCAACTCTGATCTCCAGCATCTGCAGTCCTCACTTTCTCCTAGTCACTGTCCTGAGCTAAAAAGGATTCTGGCAAGTAATTGATATTGTGTGGATTGCAAGCTCTAAATATAAAATTTATCAACAAAAGCTCAGAGTCAGAGAGTAGTTCTTTATCAGGGGTAGTCCTCATCAGACAGATCGAAGATGAACTTAAGACATTGAAGGAAGATCCAGGGAAGTGTTCTCTAACACTCTGGTTGGAGGGCAGGATCCTGCCTTTGCAACTCTAATGAGATCATCAACTGCCTATTCATTCTCTGACAAGAGTGAATCATCCTCAATTGTCACAGGTTGCATAATTGCTGCTTTACAAACATAATAATCCATCTGAAAATTCTTACGAATGGCTGAACTGTGTCCACTAGCCCCCAAATCTAACAATGCTCACTTTTGTGGTTGAAAAGTTTAGGAGAATGGTGACTATGGAGCAGGTAGGAATGTTGTGGTGAAGGCAGAGTGGTTGAAGGCTGAGCCGGGCAAGTCATGTGCTGCAGCCCCCAGGTAACAACCTGAATTCCTGTTGGGAAACGTAGCCATCTAGTTACTTAGGGAAGGAGAGGAAAATGGGTAGTGACACATACAGGTATACCAGGGTTTTGGGCTAATAATGAGATGCAAATGCATGGAAATAAGATAATCGCCATTTAATAATGAGATTCTAAAGTCATTGTTTAAAGCTTAAGGGTGAAGTAGTGAAATGCTTTCCAGACACTGAGATTCTTTTCTCATTCATCATTTTTTCACATTGCAGCAAGGGGCAGAAAATTTCATCCATAGTATTCAAGATGTGGTCTCACTAATACCTTATACAACTGAACCAAAACATCATTACTTTACCCATTCAATCCCTTTCAAACTAAAGGATAACATTCCATTTACTTAATTATTTGCTGTCTCTGCATATTTATTTTTTTGTGAGTCATGCACCAGAACATCTAGATTCTTGTGTATCTTGGAATTCTGCAGCTGTTCTTTGTTTAAGTATTATTCTATTATTCTTTTGTTCATCCTGCCAAAATGAAGTATTGCACATTTTCCCACGTTATATCTTCTCTGTCAGGTGTTTCCCACTCACTTAACCTATCTGTGTTGGTCTGCAAAACCATGTCCTCTTTTACTTTCCAACTTATCTTTTTGTCCTGTGGAAATTTGACCACCATGCCATTGCTCCCCTCATTGTTGACATACATGGCAAAACGTTGAGGATGTAGCATTTGAATAGAACACTTTAAATCACAAGTATTTCAGATTATAACTTAAAACCAATCAAAGACTAGGGGTGGTATGAAATTTAAAACTGGCCTTGCGCTATTAGAAAACTTAATGCTTCCATTAATGCTGCCTGAAATTACATATTGCCCTTACAAGTTTTATTACATGTACTTTTAACTTTTACTTAAAGGAAAGAAAAAGCACGTGCTTCAGGGAGCAGCAACTTGGTTAACTCTGTCTACAGAATGGAAGTTTCCAAATCAATCATCAAAGAGAAGTTGCTTATTTTTTAACAAAAATATAAGTTGGTTTGAAAAGCGGAGATTTAAGAATTGGCATGGTCTAGGTTTTTTTTCATCAAATGTGAACACAGGAAAAGTATGACAGTGTAGATGTGGTTGCTTTCATTTTTGATAACCCTATCTGTAAGAGGACTTAGGCGAAACTAATGAAGAACTGTGATGGGTTCCATCATTGACAGGAATAGTTTACAGAGGCACATACTTCCCTTGGACAAATGGGACATGCAGCTTGAATAACTTTGTGAAAAGTTGGTACGAGGTTGATCAATGGAACTGAGTTGCAGGAAGTCACCTTTCACTGATTGCATATATTTTGATATTGTCAAGACTATCGTCCTTTGTATAATTCCAATTGCAAGTGCATTGCTATTTCTATACAGTTCATGCTATTTAATAAAATTAATAAAATAAGGCAGAGGCTGAATACTGCTGGGGCTGTTTTCCTTGGAGTGTTGGAGGCTGATGGGTAACCTTATAGAGGTTTATAAAATCATGAGGGATATGGATGGGGTAAATAGACAAAATCTTTTCTCTGGGGTGGGTGAGTCCAGAACTAGATGACATAGGTTTAGTGTGGAGAGGAAAAATTTAAAAGGGACCTAAAGGGCAACTTTTTCACGCAGAGGGTGGTGCGTGTATGGAATGAGCTGCCAGAGGAAGTGGTGGAGACTGGTACAATTACAACATTTAAAAGGCTTCTGGATGGGTATATAAATAGGAACAGTTTAGATGGATGTAGGCCAAGTGCTGGCAAATGAGATTAGATTGAGTTAGGATATCTGATCAGCATGGATGAGATGGACCGAGGTGTCTGTTTCCATGCTGTACATCTTGATGACTCTAAAATCTGTTTACAAATAGATGGAATTTTCACAATATCTGATGCTCCCATATTAAATCCTGACTGTTTCATGCTAATCTCTCTATCCCATTTTGTTGTTGAAGCTAAAATAACATTGGCTCACATTACCGATGGAAAGTGAACATATATTTACAAATGTGATAATGTATTTATAAGAAATGTCACCCATGACCTGAAAGTTGTCATCTTCCTTTCCCTCCTACTTTGGTTAGGTGCAGATTCGAGGTCCACTGCTGAGATAGAGTCAGCCTGTCTTATAGTGGAGTCTAAATAAAACTGAAAGCACTGCGGATGCTATAAATCAGGAACAAAACCAGTAGTTGCTGGAAAAACTCAGGAGGTCTAGCAGCACCTGTGAAGAGAAATCACAGTTAACGTTTCAGGTCCGGTGACCCTTCCTCAGGGTGTTCTGAGGAAGGGTCACCGGACCTGAAGCGTTAACTCTGATTTCTCTGCACAGATGCTGCCAGACCTCCTGAGATTTTCCAACAATTTCTGTTTTTATTATAGTGGAGTCTGTTGACCTTAGAGTTTTGGTCAGAGAGTCCAAGGGGTATTTATGTATAGAGGGCCCAGACATATTGAATATACTCTCCCCAGATGTAGGTGCATCCTCTTCAGCTTGAGCTCTCTCTCAGGGTGGAGGTGGTAGGCCCAGTCATCACTGCAGTGTCCTGTGAGGAGATGTCTGTGGAGCTGAATGTCAGTGACTCCACCACCCCTCTACTTGGTCATTTCCTCCTGGAATGAGACAAAGGGAGGCATTGATTGTGTTGAAAATGGCTGGCACACCCGTTAGCACTGTTATAGGTGGGGGAGCAATAGTTTGGTGTTCTGAGTGAGTGAAGCAAACAGCTGAGGGCACGCAGGGCTAGTGATTCAGAGGAATGGGATAGACGAAAGCCAATGAGGGAATGTGTGACATGCCATTATGAGCTTTGATAGGAGGTGGATGCAGTAGCAGAGTTGGAGTGCGTGCGATGTACTGTAGTAAAGTCCATGTAGGGGAGGTCTGGACCGAATGCACTGAACCCGTATAAAAATTGTGTTTTATATATAACACGGGGAGGTCCCAGCAGTGGTGAGTACTTCCACTTTTGGTGAGTAGAGCAATGTGTGAGCAACACAACACTCATGGTGCATGGCTAATAAGGTGAGCTGCCGAGAATAGCAAGAGAAAATCTGCTAAGGTTCAGAGAGAGAAACCTGCCTTCAAACCTGGTAAAATTAACACAGCCAATTTCTGGTCAAATTCAGCCCATGGAGTTAGTAGGAAAATACTGCTGAAGACTTTGGAAAGTCACCTAAACAGAGAGCAGTGCAGACAAATCCCCCTTCATCCTCCCCCTTATCACCAAGGAAGTAAATGCAATTTCAGACTGTATAAAGAGAGGAAAAGATTATAAACTAAAATATGTTGTCCAAACACTCTAAGTGTTGTCCAGTACCTGACTCATTCACTATAGCCTTCACGTAAAAACATTGAAAGTTCCATAGCTGATAACTGGAGCAGAGTATAAACCATTTGCTTAGACTCTTTGGAAACATGGAGGTGTGTTGGACGTATTTACAGTAAGGGAAGGAATGTTAAGAAGTGGTTTACTACAAGATAGAATATAAATTGAAGATAGATAATTTTGGATGCAATTGAAATATTTCACCAAACGGATGTTTGGGGGTCTTGGAATCATTAATCAAGAGTGATTGTGGTATCAAATGTCTTTCAGCTCTTCGTTAGGAAATTAGGTAAGTGTCTTGAAGAGAAATATGTTGTCTGTTGTAACTGCTAGAACAGCTAGTTTAACTGATTTGGGCCTTTGGTATTTTTCAGTTTCCTTATAGCCTCCAAAATTATTTATGAAATAAATTGCATCCAAGTTATGACATTCTAAGTATCAAAGACTTTGAGGTGTGTTGCTGCACAAAATCCTCTCGGGGTACAGGTGCGTAGTTCCTTGAAAGGGGAGTCAAAGGTAGACAGGCTGGTGAAGATGTTTAGCATACACTTCATTGGTCAAAACATTGAGACCACTTTTAAAATACTGGTAAAATTCTGGTTGCCCTCCCCTAGGAGATGTTGTTAAACTTGCAAGAGTACAATACTGAGTAGAGTGGGTTCTGTCTTGTTTATATGTTTTATTGAGATCTATCTTTTGATTAAATTTTAAAAGTATAAACCGTAAACATTGTTAGCCTGGAGCAGTTTTTTACAGCAATAAAACAGTGCTATTTTCTGGGTCTGTAGATTGTGGAGGAGCAAAGAGGACATTAGTTAGGCCACTTTTGGAATACTATGTGCAATTCTGGCCTCCCTCCTCTCAGAAGGATGTTATGAAACTTGAAAGCATTCAGAAAAGACTTACAAGGATGTTGCCAGGGTTGGAGGATTTGAGCTATAGGGAGAGGTTGAACAGGCTGGGGCTTTTTTGTCTGGAGCGTCAGAGACCGAGGGGTGACCTAATAGAGGTTTACAAAATCATGAGTGGCATGGGTAAGATAATAGACAAAATCTCTTCCCTGGGATGGGAGAGTCCAGAACTAGAAGGCATAGGTTTAGGGTGAGAGGGGGAAAAGTTAAAAGGGACTTTTCTGGTCAGCATGGACGAGTTGGACCGAAGGGTCTGTTTCCATGCTGTACATCTCTATGACTCTATGAATGCAGAAGAAATTGACAAGGATATTGTCGAGACTGGGGGATTTAGTCATAGGGTGAAGCTGAGTATGCTGGCAATATTTTCCCTGGCGCCCTGTTATAAAATCACCAGAGGCATGGATAGGAAGAATAGTTAAGGTCTTTTTTCCCAGAATGGGTGAGCTAAAAGCCATGGGGCATAGTTTTAAACTGAGAGGGAAAGATTTAAAAAGTATCTGAGGGGTAACCTTTTCACGCAGAGGGTAGTGTGTGTATGGAATGAGCTGCCAGGGAAAGTGGTGGAGGCTGGTACAATTACAACATTTAAAAGGCTACGATAACAGATGAATTGGCACCGCACAACAATCAACAGACAGGAGAGTTCCCTCCCAGTTGGGGAACACTTCAGTGGTCCAGGACATTCAGCCTCGGACCTTCGGGTGACCATCCTCCAAGGTGGACTTTGGGACAGGCAGCAGAGGAAAGTGGCCAAGCAGAGGCTGATAGCTAAGTTCGGTACCCATAGGGAGGGCGTCAACCGGGACCTTGGGTTCATGTCACATTATAGGTGATCACCATTGCACTACACACACACACACATACACATATTCCTACACACACACACACTCTCACATACACACGGACACAGGTACACACAGATGCGCACACACTCACACACACCCTTATAGACACACACACTCACACATGCACCCCCTCACAGACTTAAGACACTCTGCACTCACTATACACACACACACACATACATACACACACTTTCTCACACTCACAACCCCCACCCCGACAGACACACACAGACAGACAGACAAAGACCCACATGCACACATATATTGTGTGGGGTGAATTTGTACTTGCAGAGTTACATTGCACTTTGCTCAAAAACCGCATACATTCATGTAGAACTCTGAGCTCAAAAACTGCATGAATTTATGTAAAACTCTGTTATCTCACTTTTTAGATTAGAATCAATCTAAGCATCATGGCATAGACAGAGAACACAGGGAGCCAACACCTTCAACATATTGTCTAGCTATCACCATTGTTAACAGCTAACCCGAAAACTTTTAAAAAAAGGTTTTGTGATTTACATATGAAAGAAGTGAAACTATCACTATATCCTAACAGATGAAAGGCTTAACAGACAATCAATTTTTCAGTGTATAATTTCGTTTACATCACACTGCAAATTTTTGCTGTAAATTCTGTGTTACGATCGAACCCTCCACTATCACCTGATGAAGGAGCGTCGCTCCAAAAGCTAGTGTGCTTCCAATTAAACCTGTTGGACTATAACCTGTTGTTTTGTGATTTTTAACTTTGTACGCCCCAGTCCAACACCGGCATTTCCAAATCATAGCATTTAAAAGGATCTGGATGTGTATATGAATAGGAAGGGTTGAGAGGGATATGGGTCAAACGCTGGCAATTGAGACAAGGTCAGATTGGGATAGCTGGTCGGCGAGGATGAGTTGACCAAAGGCTCTATTTTCTTGCTGTATGACTCTATAATTCAACTAATCTCACAATACTTTTTCAATTTGTATTTTACAAAAATCACAAACAGTCTTACCACTTCTTGCCAGAAGAGGACGACATTTTACATCCAAATATGAAAGTGTCGCGGTATTTCAAGAATTTTAAATTAAGCAGATTGTTAGAAATACAAATACAGTAATTTTTCATACAATATAACACTTAACCCACTAAATAAGACTAGAAGGCAAATGTCATTAACTGCACACACTAGCGAATATTCTGGTCCTTTTGTCAGAGTCTTGTTAACTTATTTCTAGAATGCAAATCTCCAAGAATTCATTTAGATCCTGAGAATGTAATATACCTTAACATATCCTGGAAGTTTTATTAAAAAAAAACAACTTGGTTAAATGAATGATTGGTACCAAACACAATAGATTGATTTACAATTTCCCTATTATTGTGTTGACAATCACAAAATCCAAGGCCAAAATTATCCCATTTTATGTATAGCAAAGTGTAAGTCTGCAAAATCTAGAAAATGTGGGAAACAAATCTAGTTAGTTGAACAATGCATGTTTCTTTGTAGTTTAGGCTTAATGATTGGGAAATGGACAAAGCTCTTTCAATACAATTAAAACACTAGCATCTACCTGGAAATGTGAAAAATTACCTGAGTGTGTCCTGTACAAAAAAAAGGACAAATTCAATCCAGTCAATTACTACCCCATCATTTTACTCTCAAACATCAGTGAAATGATGGAAGGTGTCATCTACTGGGCTTTCAAGCAGGTCTTCGGGTAAAAAATGAGGTCTGCAGATGCTGGAGATCACAGTTGAAAATGTGTTGCTGGTTAAAGCACAGCAGGTCAGGCAGCATCCAAGGAATAGGAAATTCGACGTTTCGGGCATAAGCCCTTCATCAGGAATGAGGAGAGTGTGCCAGGCAGGCTAAGATAAAAGGTAGGGAGGAGGGACTTGGGGGAGGGGCGATGGAGATGTGATAGGTGGAAGGAGGTCAAGGTGAGGGTGATAGGCCAGAGTGGGGTGGGGGCAGAGAGGTTAGGAAGAAGATTGCAGGTTAGGAGGGCGGTGCTGAGTTGAGGGAATCGACTGAGACAAGGTGGGGGGAGGGGAAATGAGGAAACTGGAGAAATCTGAGTTCATCCCTTGTGGTTGGAGGGTTCCCAGGCGGAAGATGAGGCGCTCTTCCTCCAACCATCGTGTTGTTATGTTTTGCCGGTGGAGGAGTCCAAGGACCTGCATGTCCTCGGTGGAGTGGGAGGGAGAGTTAAAGTGTTGAGCCACGGGGTGGTTGGGTTGGTTGGTCCGGGCATCCCTGAGGTGTTCTCTGAAGCGTTCCGCAAGTAAGCGGCCCGTCTCTCCAATGTAGAGGAGGCCACATCGGGTGCAGCGGATGCAATAGATGATGTGTGTGGAGGTACAGGTGAACGTGTGGCGGATATGGAAGGATCCCTTGGGGCCTTGGAGGGAAGTGAGGGAGGAGGTGTGGGCGCAAGTTTTACATTTCCTGCGGTTGCAGGGGAAGGTGCCGGGAGTGGAGGTTGGGTTGTTGGGGGGTGTGGACCTGACGAGGGAGTCACGAAGGGAGTGGTCTTTGCGGAACGCTGATAGGGGAGGGGAGGGAAATATATCCTTGGTGGTGGAGTCCGTTTGGAGGTGGCGGAAATGACGACGGATGATACGTTGTATACGGAGGTTGGTGGGGTGGTAGGTGAGAACCAGTGGGGTTCTGTCTTGGTGGCGGTTGGAGGAGCGGGGCTCAAGGGCGGAGGAGCGGGAAGTGGAGGAGATGCGGTGGAGGGCATCGTCGATCACGTTTGGGGGGAGTCTGCGGTCCTTGAAGAAGGAGGCCATCTGGGCTGTGCGGTGTTGGAACTGGTCCTCCTGGGAGCAGATGCGGCGGAGACGAAGGAATTGGGAATATGGGATGGAGTTTTTACAGGGGGCAGGGTGGGAGGAGGTGTAGTCCAGATAGCTGTGGGAGTCAGTCGGTTTATAGTAGATGTCTGTGTTGAGACGGTCGCCTGAGATAGAAATGGAAAGGTCTAGGAAGGGGAGGGAGGAGTCTGAGACAGTCCAGGTGAATTTGAGGTCGGGATGGAAGGTGTTAGTAAAGTTGATGAACTGTTCAACCTCCTCGTGGGAGCACGAGGCAGCGCCGATACAGTCATCGATGTAGCGGAGGAAAAGGTGGGGGTTGGTGCCAGTGTAGTTGTGGAAGATGGACTGTTCCACATATCCTACGAAGAGACAGGCATAGCTGGGGCCCATGTGGGTGCCCATGGCAACTCCTTTAGTTTGGAGGAAGTGGGAGGATTGAAAAGAGAAGTTATTCAGGGTGAGGACCAGTTCAGTCAGTCGAAGGAGGGTGTCAGTGGAAGGGTACTGGTTGGTGCGGCGGGAAAGGAAGAAGCGGAGGGCTTTGAGTCCTTCGTGATGGGGGATGGAGGTGTACAGGGACTGGATGTCCATCGTGAAAATAAGGCGTTGGGGACCGGGGAAGCGAAAATCCTGGAGGAGGTGGAGGGCGTGGGTGGTGTCCCGAACGTAGGTGGGGAGGTCTTGGACTAAAGGGGACAGAACCGTGTCGAGGTATGCGGAGATGAGTTCGGTGGGGCAGGAGCAGGCTGAGACAATGGGTCGGCCGGGGCATTCAGGTTTGTGGATTTTGGGCAGGAGGTAGAAACGGGCGGTGCGGGGTTGTGGGACTATGAGGTTGGAGGCGGTGGATGGGAGATCCCCTGAGGTGATGAGTTTATGAATGGTCTGGGAGATGATGGTTTGGTGGTGGGAGGTGGGGTCGTGGTCGAGGGGGCGATAAGATGAGGTGTCCGCGAGTTGGCGTTTGGCCTCAGCGGTATCAATCCACACACTAAACAAACAGTTCTTCCTAGCCATATCAGAAATTAAAGACAGTAAGTACCGAAAACTTTCATGTACTTACCCCCACACTCGTGGTTCCTCAACTGTTCCAGAATCTTCTATCGGCGTGTCGAACGCCATTACACATGTGGCCGGTACAGCGCCTGCGGCACCAACGGCCGCTGCTGACCGTGACGTCACTTCCGCCCCCACCGACCTCGGATCCTCCGCGATCGCCACCCAAACAACCGCCCTGGCGATCACCGCACAGACAACCGCTTCCACGATCGCCGACGGACTCGTGACTCCCGCGGCTACCAGGAATGACTACGGTTCTTCCGTCGCCACAACCATTTCCGCCCCTTCGGTTGCCGTCGCCGCAACCACTTCCGCCCCCACTGACATCACTAACCTGCAGGACCACAACGCCTCAGGTTTCTCCGCCCCCACGCCGTCTTACATCACTACACGTAACCCCGCCCTCATGCAAACCTTCGTCACCACGCATAACCCCGCCCCCACGCCGACTTTCGCCACCACACGTAAGCCCGCCCCCACGCTTATTTCCGTCACGACGCATGACCCCGCCCCCACTCTTTTCCCCGCCCCCACACCGAGCAACGTCACCACGTCTAACCCCGCCCCTACATCGATCTCTGTCCCCACCCCTAACCCCGCCCCCACCCCCAGCTCCAGTCCCACACCAGGTCCTAGCTCCCAGCCATGCCGGATCTTCACCATCCCTCCAGACCTCCCCCTCTCTGAGGATGAAAGATCAGTCCTCAGCAGAGGCCTCACCTTCATTCCCTTACGCCCTCGAATCAATGAGTTCAACACGCGGCGAGATATTGAACAATTCTTCCGCCGCCTTCGCCTCCGTGCCTACTTTCACAACCAAGACTCCCGCCCACCCTCTGACGACCCCTTCTCCCGCCTCCAACGCACCCCATCCACCTGGACACCCCGTGCTGGCCTCTTACCCGCCCTCGATCTATTTATAGCTAACTGCCGCCGCGACATTAACCGACTCAACCTGTCCACCCCTCTTACCCACTCCAACTCTCACCCTCAGAACGTGCAGCCCTCCACTCCCTCCGCACCAATCCCAACCTCACCATCAAACCGGCAGACAAGGGAGGTGCGGTAGTAGTTTGGCGCACCGACCTTTATACCGCTGAGACCAAATGCTAACTCGCGGACACCTCCTCTTATCGCCCCCTCGACCACGACCCCACCTCCCACCACCAAACCATCATCTCCCAGACCATCCATAACCTCATCACCACAGGGGATCTCCCATCCACCGCCTCCAACCTCATAGTCCCACAACCCCGCACCGCCCGTTTCTACCTCCTGCCCAAATTCCACAAACCTGACAGCCCCGGCCGACCCATTGTCTCAGCCTGCTCCTGCCCCACTGAACTCATCTCCGCTTACCTTGACACGGTTCTGTCCCCTTTAGTCCAAGAACTCCCCACCTACGTTCGGGACACCACCCACGCCCTCCACCTCCTCCAGGATTTTCGCTTCCCCGGTCCCCAACGCCTTATTTTCACGATGGACATCCAGTCCCTGTACACCTCCATCCCCCATCACGAAGGACTCAAAGCCCTCCGCTTCTTCCTTTCCCGCCGCACCAACCAGTACCCTTCCACTGACACCCTCCTTCGACTGACTGAACTGGTCCTCACCCTGAATAACTTCTCTTTTCAATCCTCCCACTTCCTCCAAACTAAAGGAGTTGCCATGGGCACCCGCATGGGCCCCAGCTATGCCTGTCTCTTCGTAGGATATGTGGAACAGTCCATCTTCCGCAACTACACTGGCACCACCCCCCACCTTTTCCTCCGCTACATCGATGACTGTATCGGCGCTGCCTCGTGCTCCCACGAGGAGATTGAACAGTTCATCAACTTTACTAACACCTTCCATCCCGACCTCAAATTCACCTGGACTGTCTCAGACTGCTCCCTCCCCTTCCTAGACCTTTCCATTTCTATCTCAGGCGACCGACTCAACACAGACATCTACTACAAACCGACTGACTCCCACAGCTATCTGGACTACACCTCCTCCCACCCTGCCCCCTGTAAAAACTCCATCCTATATTCCCAATTCCTTCATCTCCGCCGCATCTGCTCCCAGGAGGACCAGTTCCAACACCGCACAGCCCAGATGGCCTCCTTCTTCAAGGACCGCAGATTCCCCCCAAACGTGATTGACTTTGCCCTCCACCACATCTCCTCCACTTCCCGCTCCTCTGCCCTTGAGCCCCGCTCCTCCAACCGCCACCAAAACAGAACCCCACTGGTTCTCACCTACCACCCCACCAACCTCCGTATACAACGTATCATCCGCTGTCATTTCCGCCACTTCCAAACGGACCCCACCACCAGGGATATATTTGCCTCCCCTCCCCTATCAGCGTTCCGCAAAGACCACTCCCTTCGTGACTCCCTCGTCAGGTCCACACCCCCCAACAACCCAACCTCCACTCCCGGCACCTTCCCCTGCAACCGCAGGAAATGTAAAACTTGCGCCCACACCTCCTCCCTTACGTCCCTCCAAGGCCCCAAGGGATCCTTCCATATCTGCCACAAGTTCACCTGTACCTCCACACACATCATCTATTGCATCCGCTGCACCCGATGTGGCCTCCTCTACATTGGGGAGACGGGCCACTTACTTGCGGAACGCTTCAGAGAACACCTCAGGGATGCCCGGACCAACCAACCCAACCACCCCGTGGCTCAACACTTTAACTCTCCCTCCCACTCCACCGAGGACATGCAGGTCCTTGGACTCCTCCACCGGCAAAACATAACAACACGATGGTTGGAGGAAAAGCGCCTCATCTTCCGCCTGGGAACACTCCAACCTCAAGGAATGAACTCAGATTTCTCCAGTTTCCTCATTTCTCCTCCCCCCACCTTGTCTCAGTCGGTTCCCTCAACTCAGCACCGCCCTCCTAACCTGCAATCTTCTTCCTAACCTCTCCGCCCCCACCCCACTCCGGCCTATCACCCTCACCTTGACCTCCTTCCACCTATCACATCTCCATCGCCGCTCCCCCAAGTCCCTCCTCCCTACCTTTTATCTTAGCCTGCCTGGCACCCTCTCCTCATTCCTGATGAAGGGCTTATGCCCGAAACGTCGAATTTCCTATTCCTTGGATGCTGCCTGACCTGCTGTGCTTTAACCAGCAACACATTTTCAACTTTCAAGCAGCTCTTGCTTAGTAACCGCCTTGTTTGGGTTCCTCCAGGCCACTCAGCTCCCGACTGCGTTACAGCCTTAGTTCAAACATAGTCAAGTCTATGATTTCCAGCTGTGACGTGAGAGTGACAGCCCTTTACATCAAGGCTGCATTTGACTGAATGTGGCATCAAGGAGCTCTTGCAAAACTGGAATCAATGGGTATCAGTGTCAAACACTCTGCTGGTTAGAATCACACCTAGCACAAAGGAAGATGGTCGTGGTTGTTGCAGGTCAGCTATCTCAGCTCCAAGCATCTCTGCAGGAGTTCATCAGGGTGGTGTCCAATGCCTGACCATCCTCAGTTGCATCATCAATGTTCAGCACCATTCTGGGTGACTCAGACACTGAAGCAGTCTATGTCCAAATGTAGTAAGATCTGGACAATAACCAGGCATGGGCTGACAAGTGACAAGTAACATTCACACCAAAAAATGCCAAGCTATGATCACTGCCAATAAGAGATAATTTAACCACTGCCCCTTGACATTCAAAGGTGTTACTATCACTGAATCCCCCACTATCAAAATCTTGGGGGCTTTTCATTGACCAGAAACTCAATTTGACTCGCCACATAAACGAAGTGGCTGCAAGAGCAGGTCAGAAATTCAGAATTCAGTGTTGAGTGATGCACCTTCTGACTCCTCAAAGCCTGTCCATCATCTACCAGGCGCAAGTCTGGAGTGTGTTGGAACACTCCCTATTTGTCTGGATGGGGACAGCTCCAACAACACTCACGACTTAACATCATCCAGGACAAAGCAACCTGCTTGATCGGTAATACATCGACAAGCATCCACTCCCTCTACCACTGACGCTCAGTAGCAGCAGCGTAAACAATCCACAGGATGCAATTCACCAAAGATCCTCAGACAGCACTTTTCAAATCTATGACCACTTCCATCTAGAATGACAAAGGCAACACACCACACCATCACCTGCAAGCTCCGCTCCAAGCCACTCACCATTCTGACTTGGAAATATATTGTTGTTCCTTCACTCTTTCTAGTCAAAATTCTGGAATTCCCCCCCAAATGGCATTGTGGGTCAACCCACAGCTTGTGGACTGCAGCGATTCAAGAAGGAGGCTCAACACTACTGTCTCAAGGGGCAATTAGGGATGGGCAATAAATGCTTGCCCAGCAAGCACCACCTACATCCCACAAAAATGAATTTTGAAAATCCAAGATGGTGTGCTGTCCACCATTGCTGGAAGGGTGTAATTAAGTGATGAATATTCATATGCATATTGCGATTCAGCACTTTTCCATCATCATCAGTATCTTATGAGCAGGCTAAAGTCATTTCTTAAACCAGTCACTAAACTAAACTGGAGTAAAATCTTAATATGCCTTAGCACTAATTTCAATTACAAGTAAAGCTATCAAGTCTAAATAAGGGATTACAGAAAATACATATTCTGCCAAGGAATCCAAATTCCTAAGAAATAATATCAGGGATGCCTCTACAAAATCCTGCATATCCCCTGGCAAAACCTCGAGTATTGAGGTACTGGTTACAATCAGTCTATTGTGTTGGGACACATCATTTGCCTGACTGACAAAACTTCCAGGATAAGCTATCTATACCAGGTTTTATCATGGCAGGGAATTGTCACGAAGGCATGATGATGATTGGATGATTACTTACAGTATGGAAACAGGCCCTTCGGCCCAACAGGTCCACTCCGACCTGCCGCAGCGCAACCCACTCCCCTACATTTACCCCTTCACCTAGCACTACAGGCAAGTTAGCATGGCCAATTCACCTAACCTGCACATTTTTGGACTGTGGGAGGAAACCGGAGCACCCGGAGGAAACCCACACAGACACGCGGAGAATGTGCAAACTCCACACAGTCAGTCACCTGAGGCGGGAATTGAACCAGGGTCTCTGGCGCTATGAGGTAGCAGTGCTAACCACTGTGGCACCGTGCCACCCACGGGGAATGTCACTCCCTAAAGCATATTGCAGAGTTTTCCAATGACCTGTAAACATCTCTAGCCTGAGATTATCCAATTTGGAGGAGAGTGAGAATCTGTAAGTATGGCCAGACCCAAACTGAGAACAAGTGTGAACAGCAGAAAGGAGCATGTGAAAACATGAATGTCCATCTGCAATTGCTCATCTCCCAGCACTCCCGCCCAAATTCAGCAAACACCACCAGTGCCACCTGTAGCAGGGTTTGAGGATCCAGCATTGGACGATTTCTTCACCTCAGGACCCACACTTTTAAAGTGGAGAAAAGATGTCCTCGATTTAACTAACTGCCAAAGACAAAGGTGGAATGTTATGTGTGTTCTGGATGTGTTCAAACATGGAAGTTGTGAGAAAACAAAGAAATGCTTCTCCTATCTGATTTGAACTGGCAAACTACCTCTGAGAGTTTCATTCAATGACACTCATTCATTCCAACAACAGCAAAATGTTTTGCTTTCTCTTGCAGCAACAGAAATTCCACTCACCGTTGGCATTTGGGATTATCCTTTATTGATTCATGGCATGTGGGCACCATTGACGAGGCCAGCATTTATTGCCCATCGCAAATTAGGGGGCAATTAAAAGGCAACCACATTGCCGTGGTTCTGGTGTCACAAGTGGTGACTAGTCTACCATTAGGTCATTGCCTCCCCAGTTCAGTGGAGGATGGTGAATCTGAACATTGTCATCACAAAGTGAACAAAGACAAAAGGGTGGATTTGATAAGACTACGTGGAGTTGAGACTCAGAAAATAAATGCAGAGTTTCCATCTTTGGATTTTCTCGGCAGAGTTTGAAAGGTTGCAGGTCAGGAACCCCACAGTCTGCTGTTTAGAAGTTGCTAGTACCATTTTGAAAGCATTCATCAAGGTGTCTGTATTTTGGAATCTTTTCTAATCATGTTACAGAATGGAGGTGTGAACCATGGATTAGAGATGGAATAGTATAAAAGTTGGGTAAAAATGATATTAACCTCCTTTTGCAGCTCTTTGTAAAATGTTGCAACACAAGTTATATCTCTGTTCACTGAAGTGAGTGATGACAGTGCAGTGAATGGAAAATTATGTTTTGCCAGGTTGCGACATCTGACATCTGACAAGCTGTTAAGTGAAAAACAGTATTGTTAAAGCAAAATTGTCTTAAATGCATTTAAGCAGCCTATTACTGGACCAAGTGCCATTCTCAATATACAATATTAAAAGGAGACTGTTATGACACTGGTTTATGTTACTACTTGACAGGTTAGGTCCCAGAATAAAATCTGACTTGATAGTTCACATTTTGTCTTTTTTAAAAATTTAAGTGGTAGTCTTTCACTGAAAAATAAGCACACAAGGTTGTGAGTTTGATTTTGACAATAAAAGTAAAATAAAACACCTAAAGTCATCTGTATAACAGTTTTAAAAATTCGAAAACAAACAGCAAAATAGAACCGTATCTACTCCACAACACCATCCTTTACAGTTACTCAAAAACAAAAGAAATTTCCTTTCCAAATTCGTAGCTTTGCCCCTATTACTTCTTCTCAATTCTATCAGCTGCAAAGCCTTTTTCTTTGACTCATTCAATTGAGATCTTAGGCATTCTCTGCTTTGAATTATTAATGTAAGTCTAAACTAAGAACTTTTGGTCTGGAAGTTATCACACACCATCCTCTCACTAAAGTAGCTTATCTACTTAACTGCTCTGAACATTCTCCTTTACTTACGAGAAATGTTATTTGTATATGACTTTAGTCAAGTATACTTCAAACTGTCTGAAAGTTTTTGAAATAACTTTATAAACATTGCTCATCCTGGATTCCGTTAAGCTAAAGGCTTAATTCTTTCTTTTTCTAGTCATACACCAACACAGTATAAACAAACTTCTTTAACATTCTGGGAAACACATATTGGTTTCAAATCAATGTTCTGGAAAGACTGGCCTAATTAATTTCTAAGGCCAATGAAAGAATAGGTCAAAAACCAATTGCCACTAGTTTGAAATTCAAGTTACTAAAAAAAAATAATTTACCAAATCTCCCCCTTTCATCACATTGAGTGTGAGATCTAGAGTGTATTATTTATATTTTACTAATAATTTTATTAATTTTTGCAAAATAGCTCAGCTCTCTGTTTGTGTTTGAAATATTTGACAGATTTATGAGCTTGTGAATATCCCCAAAAGCATAATGAATTCTATATTGCAGAGCCTTTCTCTTTAGCTAATCTAGGAGACAGGCATTTGATGGCTCAGTGTTCTTCTAATGCACAACTGGATTCTACACTACAGTGTCACATTTACTTATCTATCCTGGAGGAAGTATGTTGGATAATTTTGACAGGTTTACCTCTGAATGAGAATATGTATAGAGTATAAGCAGGCAGGGAAAGAGTTAAGTTCTGAGTCTTGTGAAACAAGAGGTTCAGCTGAGCATGACTCAGATAAAAAAAACTTGCAGTTAGCAGCGGGGTGCTGCAGGCAAGGATAATGGGTTAACAAGGTGGAAAAGCATTCATTCTGTAGAGCTAGTTAACAAGATGAGTTGGCATTCATTATGTAACGTCAGTTATCAAGGTGAAATGTATACATTATGTGAAGCCAACTGTACATTGTGTTACAGCAGATGGCTTAATCTTTACTGTTGATGCTCGCTGATTGTAACAATCACCCAGTCAATATGTATGTTGCCTTATCTGGGTGCTCCTCCCTGTAAAATGACTATATAGTTCATTGAGAAACTGCTGTTCCAGAGAAGACCATAAACTCATGTCCCTGTGTACATGGGCTATCGTTCTCTCTCCCTCCAGGGCCTGGAATAAAGATGAAGGAGGTAAAACTATACTTTGTCTCTGAGTGTTTGCTTCGACTGGGGCGGGGGAGGTGAATGGGACGACAATATTGTTGTAGTCGGCAAGATCCAAACAAATAGTTATAATCAGACTTGAGGGTTTGAGTCCCCTAGGGTAAGTTTGGTTGAGGGTTGAGTCCTCTGTGTGGTACTGGGGCTCAAGTCCTCTGGGGTAGGTGTGATTGAGATTTGTGTCCTCTGTACAGTACTGGGGTTCTAGACCCCTGGGCTGGATTTGGGTTGACGTTAGAGTCCTCTGCATGGTACTGGGGTTCAAGTCCCCTGGGTGGGTTTGGGTTGAGGTTAAAATCCTTTGCACAGTACTGGGGCTTGGTTGAAGATTGAGTCCTCTGCGTGGTACTAGGACTCAAGTACCCTGGGGTGGGTGTGATTGAGATTTGAATCCTCTGCAGGGTGCAGGGTTTCGAGTCCACTGGGGTGGGTATGGTTGAGGTTTAAGTCCTCTGCACTGAGGTTCAAGCTTTCTGTGTTTACGTGAGTTCGAGCTTTCTGTATTTAAGTAAAGTTCGAGCTCTCTGTGTTTAAGTGGGATTTGGGTTCTTTGCATTTCAGTGGGATTCAGGTTCTCTGTGTGTAAGTAGGGTTCGGGTTCTCTGTGTTTAAGTGGAGTTTGGATTCTCTATATTTATGTGGGGTTCGGGTTCTCTGTGTTTCCGTGGGATTCAGGTTCTGTGTATTAAGTGGGATTTAAATTCTGTGTATTTAAGTGGGATTTGGGTTCTCTGTGTGGAAATGAAATTTGGGTTCTCTGTGTTTAAGTGGGATTTGGGTTCTCTGTGTTTCAGTGGGGTTCAGTTCTCTGTGTTTCAGGGGATTCAGATTCTGTGTATTTAAGTGGGATTCGGGTTCTCTACGTTTAAGTGGGATTCGGGTTCCCTGTGTTTAAGTGGGGTTTGGGTTCTCTGCGTTTACGTGGAGTTCGGGTTCTCAGTGTTTAAGTGGGGTTCGAGCCCCGGTGAGGAGCAAAATGAGAATGCGGTTAAAGTCCCCTAGTGGCGAAATTTGAGGCTCTGTGAGTCTTTGTTCTGGGGGAAGAGAGAGGCTTGGATTGTGGCTCCATGTGGTCCGCTGTAAGGGCTTTCTCTTTTCGTAAGTGTAACTTCAGTGAGAGGATGCAAAATAACCCCGAGAAAACGCTGAAATTAAGGCTGCACCAATACTTGGGTTGAAAAGGGAAGCTTCAATGTAAATTGTGCCATGCTGAGAGGGTTTGATGTTTAAAAATTTTGGTTTGTTAAAATCCTGTTTCAGAAAATCCTTTTAAGTAACTGTTTTGCCTTGTTTGAATTAGTATCTCAGTTCAAGGTGTTTTGTGGGCTTTGTAATGGGGCAGATTTTGTTTTTACATTGAAATTGTACAACGTTATGTCCTTTTTAAAATAATCAAACATATAATCTTAAAGTAAATTGTTGAGTGCCTTGAATCCCTGATTTGTTTGAAATTCTACAATGCCTGTTTGAAAAAAACATCTGTTGGGTCACTGGTTATGTTGCTATGTTTTTAATCCAGAGTGTTTGCAAAAAGAAGACTGCATTTTTAGTCTGATTAATATTCTTTGGAGAATATTAGAATGAGAGGCTGAGCTGCTTAAATTCTGTTAATTATTGTTAAGACTTCATTGGCCCCCTTCATATTGCAAATTCAAAGAATGTTCATCTCTACCAAAATTGCCACTGTAATTCCGACTGTTTTATTTGGGAAGTTTCATTTGGAGAACATATTTTAAACTATCCAGAATTTGTTTCCCACGAACATTTGAGATTTAAATCGGAACTGAAACTGCCTCTTCAATTGCTAAAGCACAGGAAACATGTTTTCTTGCCGTTCCACACTTTTGAAATACTTTTCCTGACAGCTTTCACATTAGCCAAGTATCAATTTGTTAAAGGAAAATAATCTTTGACTAACTTGAATGGTGTACCCAAGGGTTTAAGTTTAGCTCCACTGATTGTTGTTTATAATTGACTGAATTGTTTAGATAGTACAATTTAGAAGTTTATGGATTGGGTAAAACTTGATAATGCCATAAATAGTGAACAGAGTAACAGACTTCAAGAATTCGAAGAATGTTGAATTAGGCAGATACAATTTAGTGGAGTTAAATGTGCGACTGTCTTCATACTGATAACCACCTTGGCAAGAAAGGAATGAGAGAGTAAATGTAAAGATACTCAGCAGCTAACATCTTCTCTAGAGCTTCTCCATTCAAAGGTAAAGCACGTCTTCGGACCATGGCCCACACCTTCCACAACCTGATCCAACAGATACAATCAGCTCCCCACTCATGAGAATGAAAAATAAAGAAGCTAGCAACAGTGAAAAGGAGGTTGGTATGCTTTTTGTCAGTGGCCTTCCTATGGACATTAAACCAAGTGAGCTTTAGCTTCTTTTTCAATCATTTAAGGGATATGAAGGTTCACTGATCAAGCTAACATCACAACAGCCAGTTGGCTTTGTTACATTTAACAGCAAAGCGGGAGCAGAAGTAGCTAAGAATGCTGCAGGCACCTATCCTGCAGCTGCAGCTGTTATAATGCACACCTCAGATGCACCGGTATCCTCCATCTGAAGCATCTCTGCAAGGGCGGAAGTCTCATCAGTTTTATAAAGCATTTAACAGCCCTTATCCAAGCAACCAGTTTTCTCCCAGGAGTGGTGTGCAAGGACAGACTGAATTTTGTTTTAGGTTGGACTTTACTGAAGGAGATTTTGGAGAACTGGCTCATTTCCACTTTAGAGAGAGGCTTAACAGGCTGGGGCTGTTTTCCCTGCAGCATTGGAGGCTGAGGGGTGACCTTATAAAGGTTTACAAAATTATGAGGGGCATGGATAGGGTAAATAGGCAAAGTCTTTTCCCTGGGATTGGGGAGTCAAGAACTAGAGGGCATGGTTTTAGGGTGAGAGGGGAAAGATATAAAAGAGACCTACGGGGCAACATTTTCACACAGAGGGTGGTACGGGTATGGAATAAGCTGCCAGAGGAAGCGGTGGAGGCTGGTACAATTGTAACATTTAAAAGACATTTGGATGGATATATGAATAGGAAGGATTGGGACTGATATGGGCTGGGCGCTGGCAGGTGGGACTAGATTGGGTTGGGATATCTGGTCAGCATGGATGGGTTGAACCGAAGGGTCTGTTTCCTTGCTGTACATCTCTATGACTCTATGACTTGGAGGAGATGGAGTGGTCACTAAGGACTGTGGATTTAAGAACTTTAATGGTGATTTTTTTCCACATGGGAGGATTCTTTAAACTTGAATTACTGTAATGGGCTAGTAATTTTTGTTGTTATAATCATTGAGTGCTGTGTCAATAACTTGCTTAAATACAAGCTGTCAGAGTCTTATGAAAGCTGGTAGTGCCATTGATGATCATAAAATGATAAAAGGAGGGAATGAGCATGTGTATAGGGTATAAGCAGGCAGGGAAAGAGTTAAGTTCTGAGTTTCGTGAAACAAGAGGTTCAGCTGAGCATGACTCAGATCAGATAAGAACTTACAGTTAACAATGGGGTGCTGCAGAAAAAGGGTAATGGGTTAACAAGGTACAAAAGCATTCATTATGTAGAGCCATTTAACAAGTTGGGGTAGCTTTCAGTATGTAACATCAGTTAACAAGGTGAAAAGCATTAATTATGTGAAGCCAGTTATTCATTGTGTTACAGCAGATGGCTTAATCTTTACTGTTGATGCTCGCTGATTGCAATGGTCGCCCAATCAATATGTATGTTGCCTTATCTGGATGCTCCTCTCGGTAAGATGACTATATAGTTCATTGAGAAACTGCCGTTCCAGAGAAGACCATGAACTCATGTCTCTGTGCACATGGGCGATTGTTCTCTCTCCCTCCAGGGCCTGGAATAAAGATGAAGGAGGTATAACTATATTGTGTCTCTGAGCGTTTTGCTTCGAATGAGGGGAGGAACAGGACGACATGTGGGCTCTGTTAGTATTGTTTATAATGTGAATAGACTTTAGACTGAGTTCAAGAATAGAACTGATGCTTCTGACAGTGAAAGCAGGCCTTTAAATCTAGCCATTTCAGCACCATCTTTCCTTTGGCTTGAGCGGTAGGTTCAGTTCTAGGCAACCCACCCTCCAAGAGATACAACTCTTATTTTCCAGCATATTTAGATTAAAGGGAACATTCCCAATTCCTCATTCTCACCTCCATGAAGAAAGCATTATGTATAGAGTTAATCATTTGTGGCCTGGCGTTTATAATTGCACTGGTTAAAAGCTTTGAAATTTCAGAAAAGCACAATTGTTAAAAATGTTAATCAGTACATTGGCATTCTTTGTCATGAGGGCAAGTATTATTTTCCATGGCTGCCCTTATGAACCTTTGTACTGTGGCAGAATATTTCCTTGTTTGCTCCTAATTGAGTTCTGTATGCTTTTAATTTATTGTTGCATAACTTTGCTTTTGTGCTGTTTCTGCCAGGACTTGATGCAACTTTTTATTTAGACAAGCTTTAATCTAAATTTCATGTTATTTGTGAGGTATTTTCCCGGTGATATCACAAATATCTGGTTTATAATTTATTTAGCTCTCAATGTGGTCAATATTAGGTCTTATTTATCAATGTCCTTTTGTTTGAATAAGACAATTGCTCAACAAGTATTTCGCATTTGTGTTTTTTTGGTGTATGGCAAGGTCAGAAAGTTTTGGAAATGTGACTTAAAGTCTTTAGCTGGAGCTTTCAATGAGGTCAAAACACACACAGCAGGTCCACAAACACCTGAAATGTAGAAAAAAAACAGGTTGATGTTATAGTTTGAGATCCTTCATTAGGACTGATGTTTTCTTGCAATGAATGAGCTCTATGGCATGACATAATCTTTATTATACATTATTATTACAGCATGAAATGAACAATTTTCAGTGATATAATGGAGTTAGGAACTGCAAAGAAATAAAAAGAATACCAACTGATTTGGATACATTGAGAGAATGAACCCATGCGTAACAAATATTCTTCAATATGGACACATTAGTGCATTTTATCTAGCTCAGAGTAATTCAGGAAAATATCTGCTTGCAGGTTGCACAGCAAGAGAGGATTTAAAGTTGTTGGGTCAGGGAAAGTTTCATAACTGATAAAATTTAATGATCTTAATTAATAGTAAGAAGCCATTTGAAAAGAAACCTCGTAAGAAAGATACAATATGAAGTCAGGAAAACAATGCTTAGTTCATCAGAATGTCTGGGAGAGCCTGTGATACCCAGTTGCAGATTTTGTGGCTGTGCAGTTAACCAGATTTTATTGTTGTGATAACATAAACTTCACAACACCATGATTTAAAGCAATAAATATTTGGACTGGATAGCAACAGATTAATTAAAAGTCATGAGTATGAAACCTAGAAATAAGTAGATTCAAAGGTAGGACTGACTCCTTTTCGTAGATTTGTCACGTCTTTAATAGATTACCAGAATATATAGCAAGAATGGCTCGATTGAAAACCTTTCTGACAATGGAGAGTTATGGAAAGTAGTTGAGTTCACAGCTGTGATTATTGATGTTGTCCCCTGCAATTTGCTTCCCTTTCTTTTGGAGGTCATGAAGGAATGTCACAAAAGATTTATCAAACCAACCTTTTTACTTCCAGATGAGGTTGTGACTTGGCTGTGTTACTCATGTTCCAAGTAGGTGATTATTAGAAGCAATGGGAACGATAAACCTGATGGCCCTCATTTGTTTTTTTTTTCTTTCATATGCTTGTATTCTTTAATTTTCTTTAAGTATTCTCATTTTCCATATCACTGATCTGTAAATGGTTCATATTTATCCTATTGGAAGTTATTACTTTGGTTGATTTGAGGAATCTGTCTGTTTTTATAGTCTATTTACTTCCTTATAGTGTTAAGCTATTAAAACTCCAGGATACTCTGGATTGTTAATCTGAGTTCCTTCAGTTTGTTGTGAAGGTGTAGAGGTGTATTGTACCTTTAAGAGAGTTGAAAAGCTAGCAAGGACTGACAAAGCACAGAGAGCCCTGAACAAGGTAAATAATACTTGGTCGATACAAATAGCTGCAGATGAGTTGCCATGAAACAAAAAAAATCAAATTCGGACAATCAGTTTAAATTATGCTCCAATGTACCAAAATCCAATCAAATTTGAACTTAGTATTTTGATAATATTAAAATCAATGAAACAATCAGATGTTTCGGGGTATAAACCAGACATTTTGAACAGTTAGGGAGAGAATTGCCAAAGACCAACAAATGTAGACTGCTAGCTGAAGAGCTCTCTGAAAGGTACCCGTCTGTGGAGGAGTGCGCACCCGAACATTGAGGCCAATCTGGAGAGAATGTTCAGAGGAGAATCGGCAAAGCTGACTGGTTTTGAAACGTGATTATTTTCTTTTGTAAATATTAATCGGGATCTCTTTTATCAAACTGATAATGTAGAGTGAGAGGTAAAAGTTAGGTTTAAGAGAAAGGAATTGTAAGTAAGTTCTTGGTTTTAATATTCGTTGTTGGACTTTAAGAATAAGTTGTTAATTGTTACTTTAAATAGAGATAGTTCTTCATCTCTTGAATTTTAACAAATTACAGCACGGGGGAATCTTTTCTGTGTGGCTAGTGTAAATGAGCAGAGGGTTTACCCCGTGTTGTAACAAGGTTAATTTAGGTTTATTTTATCTTAAATCGATAATATTTTCAATTTTCTGATCTATTATTTCTGTGAGGTGTTGCAAGGAATCCATCCACAAACTAAGCTATAGAATCATAAAATTCCAAAAGTGTGGTAGCAGGCCATTCAGCCCATCAAATCCACACCGACCCTGCAACGAGCATCCCATCCAGCTCCATATTCCTAATCTATCCTTGTAATCCTGCATTTCCCTTGGCTAACCCACCTAACCTACACATCCCTGGACTCTATAGGCAATTTAGCATGGCACATCTACCTAATCTGGATATCTTTGCACTGTAGGAGGAAACTGGAACAGCTGTAGGAAACCCACGTAAACATGTTGAGAATGTGCAAACTCCATGCAGACATGGAATCGAAACCAGGTCCCCGGCATTGAGGCAGCATTGCATGGCTGTGTTTTGTTTGTTTGTGTTTTTTACTGGTGAATGTTAGTTGCTGCTTTGTTTCCATGCTGTGATTTGATTATATGGTAATTAGTCTGGAAATAATAGTGCAAATTCTCTACAGGCTGACATCTACTGCTGGAGATTTTAGGTAACTGTCAGATATTACACAAACAAGGTTTTCATTAGGCTGATTTTCAGAATATTTTTGTTTAAGCATATTTAATATAAATAAGGGTTTTATGATAAACAAGTTATGTTGTAATTTTTTCAAAATTTATATCTCTATGGAATATAGTTTTCCATGTTACTGTGTAATATAAATGCAAACACCATGAACACATGAATAAATATTTTTAAAAATCGACTTAAAATAAGTGGGATATATTTCATTAGCATCATTAGCTGTATTTCAGCAACTGGTGTAAAATTAATTGTTGAAAGTGTAGTGAATCTTTTTAGTTATATTGGGCAGGGATACATTCCAGTTACACTGATACCATAAGAAACATGGAGTCACACCATCAATGCTGGACCTCTAGCAACAAATTTTAACATATAGGGTGCCAGATCTTAACATCATTATTAATGTCACTAGATGTACCATATTGTACAAGTATTAGCCACCCTTACTGGAAACTAAACAAATGTATGGGTAATAGTTCAACATTGTGAATGTACACCACAGTTCATGTATAAAATTGCAGAATGGTGTTTAAAAGATTCAGAAGAGAAGGAGAGGTTTGTTTTGTCTACTTTGGCCAGTATCTGCCCTTACTCTCAGCACTCTTAGAAAGGTAATGATTCCTTCTCAGGATCTAATTTCACAGAAGGTGCCAAGGCCCCTTTTCTTTCTGCCATCTCTCCCCCAACCCCATAGCAAAATAATCTGAATTTAGAATCGAACAGATGGAAGATTTATTTGCAATTAACACACTTTGGAGGTGTAACGTCACCAACAACTCTTTTGTACCTGAGGTGTAATGCATCATAGTGAGAGATGAGATAAACCATGTGTTCAACAGCTGGAAACTTAGCAATAGCTGTGCACACAAACTCCATGTGCAGGTTTTGAACACTTCAGTAGTCACTGTATTTGTGCCTGGATATAGAAGGCATGTCAGAATAGAATGGTGGTTCTGTATTACGAGTTTAACTGGGATGTGGCCTATTTAAAAATGCTCCAGAAAACACATATTTGGAATTGAAACTGTGCCTCTAAATTCATTATTCGTCATGAACAATATGAATTGCAGTTACTATCTTATCAAGAATGTTAAATAATAAAACTCTGCTGTTGATTTTAAATTATACCATGAAGTGTGTACAAACATGTAACTGCATACAACGTACAAAGGAGGAAATGATAAAATTTAACTAACAGCTGAGTTTCTCCAAAATTTGGATGTGTTAATTTCTGAGAGTGTCAATTCATGAGTGCCAGCTTTTACAGTGCTCACCGCAACATGTATGTACGGTGCTTCTATGGAAAAGCTCTCAAGCTATCTTGTACTCATCAGTGGCAGAGGTGCTCACTGTTGCCAGGACCTGCTGGTTTCCAGCTGACACTGCCATACTTAAACCTGAGCTATACAATCTTTGCAAGCCAGGAACTATCTTCCAAAGTTTCAAAGTGGGAACAACTACTCTGGAAATGGCCAGTACAGACAAGTTAGTTCCTTCCTTAGCTGCCGGGATCTAGTGGTCAAACTGGTGCAGAGGAGGGCCATCCTCTTACCTCAGGTCTGTCAGAGGAGACCAGAGCACCACCAGCCTGGTCTAAAATTACCACCAAGACAGTGGCACTTCAATGGTCCAGAGGAATGCAGAGCAATGTTGCAATAAGGTTAATAACCACTCACTTGGGACACCAACTCCCCAACTACACCAACACTAACAGCTGTGCCAGCCACTTTCATCTCATTCAATCCCTGCCCCGTTACAATGCAGGAGAAAATAGCCTACAAAAGGACAAAGGAGGCCAAGGCAGCTAGTAGATTGCCCATACTTCATCTGCTCACCTCCATGAGGAAATAATCTTGTTTTACCAATGGAGGACTGTGAACACCCTTGTAATGTTGCGACTTCCATTTCCCAGTAACTAAGTAAGATTCATTGTTAAGTGCTGCACTGTTCCCCCATTAACACCACTCTGGATGTATTCTTAAAACGCCAAATTTATAGCTCTATTTCTGATCTCATTCACTGTCTTGTCTCCTACAGGAACCAATGACATATACCTACAGACAGTTCTTCTATAACATAATGGTTTTGTTCTCAAGCAAACCCATGTTATGGAAAAATCATGCTTTAGAAATAGCATTTAAAGTATTAGTGATATAATTGCGTTACAGCCAACACATGTTTGAAAAGTTCGGGCTTTAGAAACAGTGTCCCCAATTCATCAGTTGTGTTATACTGAATTTGTGTTAACAAAATGTCTGTTCTCGAAGAATGACTGATAGTTTCCATCCTGAACAGACCAGCCCCTTCAGACAACACCTCCTCCTCCATTCTGAGGAAAATGGCACAGTCCCCTCAGCAGAAGCACCAGCAAGGCTGTCCATCAACTCAGATACTGACATCTCATGGGAGCAGACATAGAGAACTGGATTTAGTGGATGTGGAGAAGATGCAGAAGAGACAAAGACCCAAAGGCACACCATTCAAGGGCAGACCTCTCATCGGTGGCCAGGACCAGGGATGCAAGATGACCAGGAAATAAATAGGACATGTCAGAAAGGCAAGGTCACGGTGATCATGGGGGACTTCAATATGCAAATGAACTGGGTGAATAATGTTGCCGGTGGATCCAAAGAAAGGGAATTCATGAAATGCTTACGGGATGGCTTTTTGGAACAGCTTGTGATTGAGTCCACAAGGGAGTAGGCTATTCTGGAATTAGTGCTACCTAATAGGCCAGACTTTATAAAAGACCTTAAAGTAAGGGAACATCTACAAGGCAGCCATCATAATATGGTAGAGTTCAGTCCGCAGTTTGAAAGAGAGAAGGTAAAATCGGATATAATGGTGTTACAGTCAAATAAAGGTAATTACAGGGGCATGAGAGAGGAACTGATGAAAATCGACTGGAAGCAGAGCCTAGTGGGGAAGACAGTAGAGCAACAATGACAGGAGTTTCTGGGAGTAATTGAGGACACAGTAGAGAGGTTCATCCCAAAGAAAAGAAAAATTATGAGGTGGTGGCGGGGGGCAGGGTAAGGTGGACAGCCATGGCTGACAGAAGAAGTCAGGAAATGTTTCAAAGAAAAAGAGAGAGCCTATAAAGTGGCCAACAGCAGATTGGGAAATCAGATGTTTGGGAAGACTGAAAAAATAGAGGATAACGAAGAGAGAAATAAGGAAGGAGAGGATCAAGTATGAAATTAAGCTAGTCAGTAATATTAGAAATAATAGTAAAAGTTTCTTTCAATACATAAGAAACAAATGAGAGGCAAAAGTAGAAATTGGGCTGCTCCAAATTGATGCAGGAAGGCTGCTGATAGGAGATAAGGAAATAGCTGAATAACTTAATAAGTATTTTGTGTCAGTCTTCACAGTGGAAGACATGAGTAATATCCCAACAATTGAAGAGAGTCAAGGGGCAGAGTTGAGTATGGTAGCCATTACAAAAGAGAAAATGCTAGAAAAACTAAAAGATCTAAAAATTGATAAATCCCCTGGTCCTGATGGGCTAGATTCTAGAGTTCTGAGGGAGGTGGCTGAAGAAATAGTGGAGGCACTGACTGCAATCTTTCAAAAATCACTGGAGTCAGGGAAAATTGCTGTAGTAAGCCTCTTGTTCAAGAAAGGATCAAGACCAAAAATGGAAAATTATAGGCCAATTAACTATCCTCGGTCGTGGGCAAAATGGTAGAATGCATCGTTAAGGATGAGATTTCTAAATTCTTGGAAGTGCGGGGTTGGGTTAGAACAAGTCAGCATGGATTTAGTAAGGGGAGGTTGTGCCTAAAAGCCTGTTAGAATTCTTTGAAGAGGTAATAAGTAGGTTAGACCAGGGAAACTCAATGGATGTTATCTACCTAGACTTCCAAAAGGACTCTGATAAAGTGCCTTATGGGAGGCTGTTGAGTAAGGTGAGGGCCCATGGTGTTCGAGGTGAGCTACTGGCATGGATTGAGGATTGGCTGTCTGACAGAAGGCAGAGAATTGAGATAAAAGTTTCTTTTGCGGAATGGCAGCAGGACAAGTGGTGTCCTGCGGGGTTCAGTGTTGGGGCCGCAGCTGTTCACTTTATATATTAATGATCTAGATGAAGGGACTGGAGGCATTCTGGTGAAGTTCGCCAATGGTAAGAAGTTAGGTGGGCAGGCAGGTAGTTCTGAGGAGTGGGGAGGCTGCAGAAAGATTTAGACAGTTTAGGAGAGTGTTCCAAGAAATGGCTGATGAAATTAAATGTGAGCAAATCCGAGGTCTTGCCCTTTGGTGAAAAAGAATACAGGCATGGACTATTTTTTAAACAGTGCAGGTTCATAGCTCCTTGAAAGTGGACTCGCAGGTAGATAGGATAGTGAAGAAGGCGTTTGGTATGCTTCCCTTTATTGGTCAGAGTATTGAGTACAGGAGTTGGGAGGTCATGTTGCCAGCGGAGATCCACATGGATGACCTCTGGAATGGTAGGCCTGACATATGGTGAACAGCTGAGGATCCTGGGATTGTATTCATTAGAGTTTAGAAGGTTGAGGGGAGATCTAATAGAAACTTACAGGGTAATGCATGGCCTAGAAAAGGTGGACACTGGGAATTTGTTTCTGTCAGGCGGGAATACTAGGACCCGAGGGCACAGCCTTAGAATTAGCCTTACTTCCACTCCTATGTCTTATGGTCTTACGGAGAGAAGAGATTACCTTTAGAACTGTGATTTCTTCAGCCAGCAGATGGTTAATCTGTGGAACTTATTGCCAGAGAAGGCTATGGAGACCAAGGTATTGATTGTATTTAAAGCACAGATAGATAGGTTTTTGATTAGTAAGGGGAGCAAAGTTTACAGGGAGAAAGCAGGAGAATGGGGGTTAAGAAACATATAGATCATGGAAGCAGGCCATAAGTCTCATCAAGTCTACACCAACCCTCTGATGAGCATCCCATCCAGACCCACCCATCCCTGTAATCCTGCATTTCCCATGACTAATCCATTTCGCTGTGTATACCTGGACAGTATGGGCAATTTAGCATGGGCAATCCACCTAACCTGCTCAGCTTTGGGCTGTGGGAAAACTGGAGCACCCAGAGGAAACTCACGTACACACATGGAGAATGTCTGAACAGTCACCTGTGGCTGGGATAGAACCCAGGTCCCTGGTGCTGTGAGGCAGCAGTGCCAACCCCACTGAGCCACTGCACTGCACCCACAGAGCCACCATGCCACCCCTGATCATATTAGCCATGTTCAAATGGCAGAGCAGATCTGATGGGCTAACTGGCTTACTGTTGCTCCTATACCTTATGGTCTAATTTGGCTCCTCAACCTGCTCTCCCATTCAATCACGGTTGATCTGTTGTGTCTTGGTTCCACATTTTCACCGACCCTCATTCACGCTTGATCCTTCCACACAGCAAGATTCTACCCAGGAGGAGCAAACTATGGTAGATGCTGGAACTGAACTGAAAATGAGAAAATATTCTCTTCATGGATGCTGCCTGACCTGCTGTGATCCATCCACCTCTGAGGCAGAGAGTTTCAAAATTTCAGAACTCACTGAGAGAAAAGAATTCTCCTACAATCTGCCCTAAAACAGTGACTTCTAATTTTAAAACAGTGCCTCCTTGTTTTGGACTCACGCAAAAGAGAAAACATCCTTCCATGTCTGCTTTGTCAAGAGCATTCAGGATCTTATACACTTCAATCAAGTTACGTTTCATTCGTCTAAACTTCAGTAGAAAAAAGCCTAGCATGTCCAACCTTTCCTGATAACCTACTCATTTTATGTATCAATCTAGTGAACCTTCTCTGAATTATCTTTATCCTGCTCTTTAAAGCAGAAAGCTGAACATTTAATTGTTTCATTAATAAGAAGATCAAAACTGCACACATTATTTGAGATGATTAAACAAAGAACAGTGGATGATGGAGAAATGAGTCAAGAACAGCAATTGCTGAAGAAACTCAGCAGTTCTGGCAGCATTTGAGGGGAGAAAGTAGAGTTAGCATTTCAAGTCTGGTGGTACTTCATCAGAACATTACTCTATCCATATCTGTCTGCAACCACCTTATTGCTCCTCACTAACATACTTTCTAAGCTATCTTGGTGTTACATGCCAGCATGCTTTTGCTCCCCTCATCTAAGTCATTGATGTCAGCTGAACAAGTTGAGGCCCCAGCACAGATGCTTGCTGGACTCTACTCATCACATCGTGCCAGTTAGACAAACCCACAATTATCCATATTCTCTACTTCCTGCCAAATAGCCAGTCTCCTTAACATCCTAATATGTTTCCCCAGGACACTAAGCTTTTCCACAACTACCTGTAAAAGTGCCTTGTGGTGTTAGGTTCTTTTCCTGAGGTTGCACACACAAAATGCAATTCGCACACACCAACTTCTGCAAACTGTTAAAGTTTATTCAAGCCTATACAAGATAGGTGACCCCTTTGACATTCTTCGCAGGCATGTACAGTTGAGTTAAAAGAGCCCCTGAATGAAGGAACCATATCCCGTCTATACAGGTCAGTTGGTAATGCTCATAGGTACTCCAGCGACTCCCCCCCCCCCATCCCCAAAATAAGCATATGTTATCCCAGGTACAATGATAGGATTAAGTTATCTTCAGAGATAATGCAAATATAAATGTCCTAACTCTGGGGAATCATTATGCAAATGATTTCCTGACTCAGAGATTCCCCAACACAATGTACGTGTGATATGCTTTAGTATCAGGGATGATCACACAAACAAATTTGATTGACTGGGGATAGCTATGAAAGCATTTCTGAATGGAATGGACTGAAGGAGAGTTTAATTCAATAACACCAGTAAACTAGTAGTAAAGGACTGCCCAAATGATGTATGAATTACAATGGATAGTCATCCACATTCCTGCATACTGTCTATGAGACAGAATATCAACCCTACCAACTTCCAGAATGTTCATCTTCTTGGAGAAAGACAGTACAGTTTATCCCTTTAACATTACATTAATGTCTAGAAAGATAGTACAAGCAAGTCTTTTACATTACAGTGGAAACCTAAGTACAGTGCTAATCAAGTTTCCCTTTAACCACAGTACGTGTTGGTCCTTTAAACAACTATAATAACTGGTAAAATATGGTTTTCTTTTATCAAAACCACACTGACTCTTCCTGATTACCTTGAGCTTTTCTACATGTGCAACTATAATCTCTTTAGTGATAATTTCTAACACCCTCCTCATGATGGATGTCAAGCTAACTGTCCTATAATTCCCAGTTTTCTACCTTCCTCCTTTCATGAATGGAGGGGTTATATTTGCTACTTTGCTGTCTGTTCAGTAGACTACTTCCTGAATCTAGGGAATTTTGGAAAATTAACACTGATGCATCTACTACCTCATTAGTGGCCTCTTTTAAGACACCAGGTAAACTCCATCTGGACCTGGAGTCTTGTAAACCCGTAGTTCTAACTGAGTTTGCTGAGTACCACTTCCCTTGTGATTGTAATTTTGCCGAATTCCTCCCTCTCTTTCACCTCCTAATTTACGACTATTACTAGATTGTCCCTATTCCAGTGGTGAAGACAGAAGAAACAAAATATTTGTTTCTTTCATCCATCATTTCCTTATTATTCACTAATAACTCCTCATTCTCACTTGCTCGAAGGCCAGCATTCACTTTACTGACTCTTCCTTTTTAAACTTGTAGAAACTCTTACCTGTTTTTAAACACCCACACAGGCTGCTATCACACTAATTTGTTTCTGCTGATAAAACTTTTATTCATTCTCTGCAGTTACTTCTAATCTGACCCACAAATTTCGAATTATATACTTCTTCCTTCGGCATGTTGCTGAGGTATTTTTGTTTGGTTAGAGTTAAGAAAGCATTCTCGTGGCAACATCACTGGCCCATCTCCATACTTGGAGAGAAATGCTGCAGGATACTGGCACTCAGAGGACTGCTTAGATCAAGCAGAAGACGACTTCTGGTATTGACCATTAATAACATTTTCAAAATGCATCAAAAACCAACAGAACAGCAGCAGGCAGGCTTGCCAATGACACTCAGTAAACTGAATTTAAGTTTGGATGAGTCCATCAATGCCAGCCGTACTGTGCTGGCTGTGGAATGTGTGCATTTGGTTGTCTTCATGGCAAGGTTGCTGACTGTCATTGAGTTCCAGTACCAGCACACACAATACCTGCCAGATACGTGCACAGACCTGCAGTCACTGATTCGCAGCAACAGTAACAAGGTGACAGAGGATTAAAGGACCTTGATCATTCGAGGTGCCCCTTCCACACATAGTTACTCCTTTGGCTCAAAGTCTCCTGGCACCACATTATCTCTATGTATAGCATCCTGCCCCCTGCAAAAGTCTCCTCACACAATGGTGCTGAGTTGCCTGGTCCTCCACCATCATTCAGTTTGCATCCGGTGTCATTATGCAAGTTCAACAAATTAGTAACTATCAGTTCACCTTACATCTTCAGCTATGTATTCTTGCCAAAAAGTGTGGTACTGGAAGAGTGTGGCAGGTCAGGCAGTATCCAAGGAGCAGGAGAGTCTATGTATCGGGCATAAGCCCTTCATCAGGATGATTCCTGAAATGTTGACTCTCCTGCTCCTCAGATGCTGCCTGACCTGCTGTGCATTTTCAGTGCCACACTGTTTGACTCTGATCTCCAGCATCTGCGGTCTTTATTTTCGTCCAGCTGAATTACTGTCAATTTATCTTTGATTTTATTGTCATGTGTACTCAAGTACAAAACTACTAGAGAACATGAAAAGTGTATCATGCTGCCACACAAGGCACCATCTGAGGTTCAAGTACCTAGGTACAAAATGTTAAGGATCAAGGTAGACAGAAAAAACAAAGTTAAAAGTTAAACATTGTAGTGATTATAGTACAGGGACATCTTCTTAGATTTAAGTAGAAAATAAAGAAAACAAGCTGCAAGTTCAAACATTATGGTCTTTCTTAAGTGCTTAGCCACCATGGGACAGCACTTTAAGCAATCAGCTTAAGACTGAAAGTCTACGCTGAGGCTGTATTGGGCTGAGAGGACGCTATGCTGGGCAACCGAGAGAGCAGCACACTGGGCCAGGAGACTGCCACACTGGGCCGAGAGAGCGCCACACTGGGCACTGAAAGGCCACCACCCCAGGCCGAGAGATCTGCAGCCCCAGTAAGGAAACCGAGCCCCTCTTAGGGATACATAATGTTCTAACCCTGTCTGAAGGAAAAGTATTCTTCCCGTTGCATCCGTGCTGACATGAAACATTGTCAAGATTAAATGAGGAGGCTTTCATCAGTTTGTAACCTTCCATTTTATTAAATTGGAAAAATGAACAAAGAACAAACAGAGCAATTGCTTTTGCATTTGGAATTAAATAAGGGTTGCTCGTCTCAACAGTATGAATAGATTTGCAGACAGTGAAAGTTTTTTTTATTTCAAAAATATATTTTATTCATAAAACAGCTTTACTTACATATACAGTCACTAGAGCGGTTTGATTCTGTACACAGTCTCTACACATATATAACAAACACACTCAAAGCATTTTTTAATTATACAAGACCATATTAACATACTTTTGAGGCACCAGGGTCATCCAATAACTGAACAGATCCCCATTGTACCTTGGTAAATGGCAGTCTTTGCCCACTGCGCCTTGGCAGGAGCTGTTCCAAGTTTCATTTTGTCCCTTAGAATGTAATCCTGGACCTGGGAATGCGCCAGTCTGCTACATTGAGTGAGGTCAACTCCTTGCTCTGGAAGACCAACAAGTTTCGGGCAAGCTAAAGAGTGTCTTTTATTGTGTTGATGGTCATCCAGGCATAGTCAATGTTCAGTGAAAGAAGACCTTGTGTAACTTGGTCCAATGAAAGCAATTGGCAACTAAGTCCTGTCTGCAGAGGTCAATGATTCTACTCTGTAGCAGCGTGGTGGTGATGTTGCTTTTGATTAATGTCCTCTTTTCCCTGCTTGGAGTTGTCATGATCACAGGTCAGAACCCTATAGTGCTGTGAACATTTTAAATTTATAATTCCGAAATCTATTTTTTAAAAAGAGGGCTGATAGGACCAAAAATGGGTGTGGGTGTAAATTAAGTGGCTATTTGGAGGGAGGGACCCACAGAATGTCATACCTGTTGATGCAAAGGGAGCTTCAAACAATAGCCCTTTAAAGAGGGCAATAAAAAGGTATAGAGATTGAATCAGTTTCAGTTAGTTAAGGGTGAAATTTTCAGTAAAAGTAAATGGGACAATGCGGCAGAACCACGGGTGTACAGTGTCACAAAGCTAGTCCCGTTTTTTTCTAAAAGCTGTTCCTTAGCTCAAGGAGACTCCGTCTTTGATTTTTTTCAGAGGGGCAATAAACCAGATTGGGCTCCGATCCATCTGGTTTGGTACAGACAAGTAAACAGATAAGACTTCAGGCCAAAGTGGTCAGGTTTTAGAAGTGACCTGCATAATGAAAGGGGTGTGGTCAGCTCTTTAAGTGAGCCAAGCTGAGCAGTTTTAGTTTAGTCTTCAACTGGGAAGTACAACAGGGAGCTGAGTGAAAACTCTCTCTCTTTTCTGCCCTTCACTTCAACCTCTAAGCATGCATTCCATTGATGCTGGGTTTTAAAGAGAGTTTGCTTATTGGGACTGTTGTGTATATTCAGAACAGCATAATTAAGTTTAGTTGGATGAGTTAAGTTCTGTAAGGGTTCTTTATTCTGCTCTTTGTGTTTCATTGTGAAATGTTGTGAATACATTTTTATGTGTTTTAAAATCTGGTAATCAACCTAACTATCTTACTCCAGGTAATTTTCAATGTACACTTACCGAAACAAATTGCAAAGTTATGGTCTGGGCTGTCTGCTTAAGAATGCTTTGAATGGTCTGGCCCAGGCCATAACAACTGAAACAGGAAAAAGGATAGTAACACAAATTGAACAATGCTTGTCATATATAACACAATGAAATCTATTCAATGTATGGTGTGAATTAATCAGATAAAAATATAACACGGGACCTGTTGTGTTTAGAATCTGGAAACTTGTAGGACTTTGAAGATTAGTCTTCTACTGATAAAGTTGACTCTTCTTGCTCATAGAAACTATCATTATCTTTCTTCTGCGTCTCTTGGCAGTTTATTAAACTGAATGATAATGATATCTGGCACACAGTCAGTAGGAACCAGTGCTGCACATGCATTTGAATGTACCACACATGGTTAGAGCAGAAAGCTGCACTGGACTGACATGGGCAAGATCTAAAGATCTCTGAAGGAGCACTCGAGACAGGAGGTGCTTGCTGAGGACGCAGGGCCATGCTGGTGGGGTGAGAAAACCAAAAGGTACCCAGTCAGGTCAGACCCCTTAGGAGCTGCTACTGGAACAGGTAAGATAAAAATCACGCTGGTCAGGAAACTAAGACTGCGTAGGATGGCAGTGTGTCTGAAGAAAATACATAAAAGATGTTTTCAGGAGGGAAGTCAGAAAGAATTAAACAGAATTCATCAAACAAAGGTCACACAAGAGCATACTCCTTTTGGAGTGTACATGAGCCAAAAAAGCATCTGTATTTTCTCTGTTTCCTTTTCTGGAAGACAGCCAGCAAAAAAACCCCATCAAGGACAAGGGATGTATAAAAAGAGGAATGAATACAGAGAACCACACAAATAAGCAGTTTCTAAGGAAACAGCAAGTTTTAAAAGAGGAAATTTAAGAAAGGAAACCTGTTAGGTCAACAGCAGTGTTGTTTGAATTTGGAGTAATTTTTGAGAAGTCAATGTCTAAAGGAATTTAGCAATTTATTTTGAAAAATTGAGACATCTAAGTAAATAATGAACATGCAAAAGATGTTAGAGCCTAGAATGGAATGGAAAGAATTTACCTTTTTTAGAATATGGTTAAAAAAAACATCATTGGGCAGTAAAGCTTCTTCAAGACTCAGAAATAAAACAGGATGGTAATAATGAGATGCCCGGTTTGAAGATAAAATAGAAGCAGAGAATCTGGTAAAAATTATCACACTTCAATTTAAAAAACTCAATTTGGGGTTAATAAAACAAAGAACAGTGGCTGCTGAAGATCTGAAACAAAAAGAGAAATTGCTGGAGAAACTCAGCTGGCCTGGCAGCATCTGTGGAGAAAACGCAGAGTGAATGTTTGGAGTCCAGTGACCCTTCTTCAGAACTCACAGGGAAATGTAGTATCCGTAATGTATACGGGGTGAAAAAGGTAAACAGAATTCATCAAACAAAGGTCACATAAGAGCATACTCCTTTTGAAGTGTACATGAGGTGTAAGTGGATAGGTGGAGATGACGTGAAGGAAGAAACACAGTTAGGTAGACAAAGGGATGGATGAAAGCGAGCCAGGGTAGGAGAAATGCTGATAATAGGGACCATTAGTGGGCAAAAAGGGCTATTTTCAGCACAACCAACTCTATGTCATGGTAGGGTGTGGTGTGAACAAAGGACACAGAATTTGGGATTTATACAGGCTACAGTGAATGGAAAGGACAAAGGAATATAGTATATATGGGACAAAGTTGAAAACAAAGTTTAATGTAGGATACAGCTTATCACACTCAATGTGCTAACTCAATTTTGCACACTCAGTGGGCTAACAGTTATACTGTCAGTGGCCATGCCTTTAGAGTAGTACATGATTATATGGTAACAGGAACTTGTAAGGTGGTACATCACATTCGCATAATCTAATAATTAAGAAATTCATAGGTGCTTCTACACTAACATTATAGGCAACAGTGATAAAGATTAAAGCAGACCTGAAGGGAATGTACCTTGTCTAAGTAGATAATCAATGGGCAGATAACCCAGCTAAGGAGGCAACAGCAACTGGTTCTCAGCACTGTGAGGCAGCAGTGACAATTGGGCCAGAGGTGGTGAATATGGTCTTTCTCGTTCACTTGTGTGACATGGGTATCACAGGCGTTTATTGACCATCCCTACTTTCCCTTGAGAAGTGGAAGTGAGTTGTTTCTTACACCACTATGTGCTGTATATAGACCTGCAACGCCTTAAGGAGGGAATTTGCACCATAGTATTGTAGAGGAGGAAAAAAAAGAAGCATTGGGAAGAGAATGGAGTAGTAAAAGCATCAATGGTATCTGGCAGAGAGAGAAGGTTGGTAGCACCATATTACATTCAGTATAACTGCATGAAAATACCATGGAAATACACACTATGGATAGGAAGTCAATAGGAAGGGGAGGATGGACGGGTGTTAGTATAGCAGGGAATGGGAAGAATGAAACAAACATTGCCAATAAAACATGGTGCTATTAAAAATATACAAAAAACAACAGAATAGCCAGGGAAGAGTAAGGCCCATTAGGGACCATAAAGGCAATCTGGGACCCGGGAGACATGGAAACAGTTTTCAATAAATACTTTGTGTCAGTCTTCAAAGTGGAAAAGGATGATGGGGTGTAGAAATCAGGATGACAGATAAGAGTAGTTTTAGCAGACTTTAAAGTGGATAAATCTGTGGGTCCAGGTAAGGTGTATCTCAGGCTATTGAGGGAGTCAAGTGGAGATATCAAAAACAATGGAAGTAATCATCAAATGTTCTATAGCCGCAAGTCAGATGCCAGAGAACTAGAGGGTTGCTAATGTAGATCCATTATTAAAGAAAGATGGAAGGGTTAGACCAGAAAAATGCAGGTCAGTCATTCCAATCTTGTCTTTATTAGAACACACACAAAATGCAAGAATAAGGTGCCCCTCTCACTGAATCAGACTTTCAGATTGTGTTGGCGACTCAGCAGTAGAATTCTCACCTCTCACGAAAGATTCCTGGGTTCAATTCCTGGCCTGTGTGTGGTAATTCTTTCCTTCAGTTCTTGTCACTCTTGCTTCTGAGTCAGAAGGTCTAGGTTCAGGTCCAATCTGACCCTGAGATGTTCATTGCCCATCACTTTTACATGTGTCCCCTTGTCATTCTAAGCAAATAATTAAAGGTTAAGTAACATTCTGTCTGTACTGTGCTACACCAAACTCTCAAATCTAAGCAAGCATCATGATGAGGAGTCATCTGATTGCCCTTGTTGCCTCCAGTGTGAGAAGGTGTCCTATTGCATATATGCTGGCCTCATTATATGGCATTCTGGCCTTTAACTTTGAATTGAGTGTTACTCCCTGTACCTTGAATGCTGCAACAGATGACAGTTTTGTTGTGGTGTTCTGCAACATTCTTATTTGGCAGCGGCACTGCCTCTTTCTCATCTAGAACATTCCACAGAAGCCAAATGACTGTGAGTCTCTTGCACTTTTGTTACATCACACCCTTGACATACAATGGAAATTGGCCAAGCTAAATTGCCCGTAGTGTTAGGTAAGGGGTAAATGTAGGGGTATGGGTGGGTTGCGCTTCGGCGGGTCGGTGTGGACTTGTTGGGCCGAAGGGCCTGTTTCCACACTGTAAGTCTAATCAAACCCCCAACTGACAACAGTCATCCTTGACTTGACTGAAACTACTCCCTTTAGATTTTGAGATGTGGGCGTTTCGTTGAAGAACATGCAGTGTGTTTGCTGCAAAGGCTGTTGACATATACTGCAGGTATATGAGATACAGCAATATGTCTAAGCTCTTGACTGACCACTGCTTGCAAACATAAAAGACTGCTTGACTTTGTGTCTTGTAAAAGGCAAGGCAAAATAAAGTGCTTGCGATCGAACTTCTAAATAAGGCACCAATGCCCAAAATAGCAAGGAAAAGCAGAAATGCTATTAGCACCCAAATGGTCCAAAGTGAGTAAGCACTAAGAAAGCAAGCTAAGATATACTGTAAGATACACTGTGGTCTTTTGCATGTGAGGGGTGTCTTACTCTGGACGCAGAGCAACCAAGCAGCAGCATTGCAATGTGACGTGTTGGTGAGCTCTGAAGTATTGAAGTCATGAACTGTATTACAAGTGAGTTGGAAATATACCATAGTAATGTGGTGAGACCAGTGTTGCCCAAGACCAAACGTAAACCTCGGGAACGGTTTGCCGAGCATCTCAGCTGGGTCCACAGGGGCCGACCGGACCTCCCAGTCACCAACCATTTTAATTCCCCTTCCCACTTCCTTCCATCCTTGGCCTCCTCCATTACCACAATGAACCAAACCATAAATTGGAAGAACAACACCTTATCTTCCTCTTGGGCAGCCTGGAGGACTCAACATTGAGTTCTCCAATTTCAAATAACCTCTCTTTCCTTCCCATCCCATCCCTGAATTCCTCCCAGCCTCTTCCCCCTCCCTTCCACTCCTCCCAGCCTCCCAGAATTCATTCCTCCTATTGACCAACCAGCTTCTACCTTCTGCCTGTCTTCACCTATCCCCACTTCACCACCTTGCCCCGCCAACCCCCTTATCCGCAGCTCCCCCTACACACCCCTAGTCCCGAAGAAGGGTTACACCAGAAACGTCGACTTCTCCACCTCCTGATGTTGCCTGGCTTGCTGTGTTCTTCCAGTCTCGTGCTTGTATACTTTGGATTTTGGCATCTGCAGTTTTTTGTCTCTTAATTGAGACAAGATGCAGACAATGACTGCCCATAGAGTGTGTCCTAAGAAGTTGAAGAATGATGGACAAGGTGGACAGCCAGAGAAGATACCGGTGAGGTGCATCTGCCAGGTACGTGTTCAGTCTTTCATGTCAGAAATTGTTACCGTCTATTTTCTCTTTGCTGCCTGAGAAAATAGCAACCTGCATATAAATAAGGTAAGATTAGGTATAATGAACTCTTAATGCATGCAAATATGTCTCTTGCCACTCACTAGGGAGAATCTCAGATGGCTGTTATAACTTTATGTGCAAAATTGGATTTTTTTTCTTGACATCGAGAATCAAATTTTTTTCATTTTCTTCTAACTGTCTTACCTCTGCTGAAGTCAATCAGGAACTAGAAAACTTTAGCCTTAATTGTATAGTTTCTGGATAAGGAACTGAAACAGAAAAAAAAGATTGTGTGAAATAGTGGCAAAAAGAAATCTCTGAGACTGATGTATGTCTGAGAGTGCAAAGTGACAGCGATGGCCTCATCCTTGATCATGTTGATATTTTAAAAGAAGATCAAGCTGAAAACAAAATGAACAAGTAAATCAACATTAAAAGTAATGAATAGCAAAAGAAAAGTATAATCTGGAATAATATATAATAGGCCAATGCCTTTTTTATCCAAGAGCAGTATAGCCATATTAATTCCTGGCATTTATGAGGTAACTAACTCTTTCACCATCAATTCTTCTGCTGGTTAAATTAGTGAAGCCACATAAACCAGAAATGTTTTTGGTTTCATCCCAATCATTGCTGAGTCAAGTGACATCAGATTGGAGAGTAGAGGGGCTGCAGAACGTAACCTTCCACACCTTAGATAAGGCGGCAAGGTTGTTTGGGACTGCCTAACTTCCTCTAGAAGGTTCAGTAAACTTTATTGAAAATCCATACATCAACCAGGAGACAGACATACCTTTCTGCAATGCCATGCTCACTGCCTGGAACGTTGCTGCAGGAATTTGTCAGGGTAGTGTCCTGGACTCAACCATCTTCAGCTGCTTCATCAATGATTACTCCTCCATCATAAGATCAGATACAGAACATAGAACATTACAGCGCAGTACAGGCCCTTTGGTCCTCAATGTTGCACCTCCCTGTGGAACCAATCTGAAGTCTATCTTATCTACACTATTCCATTCTCCTCCATATGCTCATCCAATGACCATTTAAATGCCCTTAAAGTTGGCAAATCTACTACTGTTGCAGGCAGGCCTTTCGACACCCCTACTACTCTGAGTAAAGAAACTACCTCTGACATTTGTCCTATATCTATCACTTCTCAATCTGAAGCTATGTTCCCTTGCGCTAGCCATCGCAATCCGAGGAAAAAGGTTCTCAGTGTCAAACCTATCTAACCCTCGGATTATCTTATTTTTCTCAATTAAGTCACTTCTCAACCTTCTTCTCTCAAACAAAAACAGCCTCAAGTCCTTCAGCCTTTCCTCATAAGACCTTCCTCTATACCAGGCAACATTCTAGTAAATCTCCTCTAAACCCTTTCCAAAGCTTCCAAATCCTTCCTATAATACGGTGACCAGAACTGAACGCAATACTCCAAGTGCAGCCGCACCAGAGTTTTGTACAGCTGCAGCATGATGTCATGCTTCTGAAACTCAATCCCTCTTCCAATAAAAGCTAACACACCAAATGCCTTCTTAACAACCCTATCAACCTGCGTGACAACTTTCAAGGATTTATGTATCTGGGCACTGAGATCTCTGCTCATCTACACTACCAAGAATGTTACCATTAGCTCCAGTACTCTTCATTCCTGTTACTCCTTCGAAAGTGAATCACCTCACACTTTTCCACATTAAACTCTATTTGCCACCTCTCAGCCCAGCTCTGCAGCTTATCAATGTCTCTCTGCAGCCTACAGCATCCTTCATCACTATCCACAACTCTACCAGCCTTAGTGTCATCCACAAATTTACTAACCCATCCTTCTATGCCCTCATCCATGTCATTTGTAAAAATGAGAAACAACTGTGGACCCAAAACAGATCCTTGCGGTACCCCACTAGTAATTGAAATCCAGCATGAATATTTCCCATCACACATCTCCTTCTGTCTTCTTTCAGCTAGCCAATTTCTGATCCAAACCGCTAAATCTCCCTCAACCCCATGCCTCCGTATTTTGTGCAATAGCCTAATGTGGGGAACCTTATCAAATGCCTTACTGAATTCCATATACACCATATCAACTGCTTTAATCTCATCCACCTGTTTGGTCACCTTCTCAAAGAACTCAATAAGGTTTGTGGGGCACGACTTACCCTTCACAAAACCATGTTGACTATCCCTAATCAATTTATTCCTCTCTAGATGATTATAAATCCTTTCTCTTATAACCCTTTCAACCACTTTTTCACAACTGAAGTAAGGCTCACAGGTCTATAATTTCCAGGGTTGTCTCTACTCTCCTTCTTGAACAAGGGGACAACATTTGCTATCTTCCAGTCTTTTGGCACTATTCCTGTAGACAGTGACGACAAAGATCAAAGCCAAAGGCTCTGCAATCTCCTCCCTAGTTTTCCAGAGAATCCTAGGGTAAATCCCATCCAGCCCAGGGGACTCATCAACTTTTACACTTTTCAGAATTGCTAACACCTCCTCCTTATGCACCTCATTCCCATCTAGTCTAGTAGCCTGTATCTCAGTATTCTCCTCGACCACACTATCTTTGTCTAGTGTGAATACTGATGAAAAGTATTCGTTTACCACTTCCCCTATCTCCACTGACCCCACGCAAAATGTACAACTACTATGCTTAATTGGCCCTAATCTTACTCTTGTCATTCTTTTATTCTTGACTTACCTGCAGAACGCTTTAGGATTTTTTTTTTATCCTATCCATCAACGACTTCTCATGTCCCCTCCTGACTCTTCTTAGCTATCTCCTTAGGTCTTTCCTAGCTAACCTGTAACTTTTTAGTGCTTGAACTGAGCCATCATATCTCATCCTAACATAAGCCTTCTTCTTCCTCTTGACAAGAGATTCAACTTCCTTAGTAAACCACAGCTCCTGCGCTTGACAATATCCTCCCTGCCTGACTGGTATATACTTATCAAGGACCCCAACAGTAGTTGGTCCTTGAATAAGCTCCACATTTTAATTGTGCCCATCCCTCGCAGTTTCCTTCCCAATCCTATGAATCCTAAATCTTGCCTAATTGCATTGTAATTATCTTTCCCTCAGCTATAACATTTATCCTGTGGTATATACCTATCCCTTTCCATCACGGAAATAAACATAAACGAATTGTGGTCACTATCACCAAAGTGCTCACATGGGAAAGTTTGCTGATGATTGCAACATTCTCAGCACCATTTGCTACTCCTTAGATGAAGAAGCAGTTGGAGACATGATCGAGGTGTATAAGATTATGAGGGGCATGAACAGTGAATACATAGCTGTTTGGTTCCCCTTGGTTGAGGGGTTAATCATGAGAGGGTATAGTTTTAGGGTAAGGGGGCAAGAGATTCAGAAGGGATTTGGGAAAAAAAATCTATTCACCCAGCAGTGGTGGGAAATCGTAATGCCTGGGTGGAATTCTTACAATCTTTAAAAAAATATTTGGATGAGTGCTTCAAACATCATAACATTCAATGATATTAGATAGGTAATTGGAATTAGAGCAGTTTTAATGGTAATTATGTTGGTGCAGATTTGATGGGCTGAAGTAACATGCAAATAACATTCATGACACAGAAGTGCTAGAAATGACCATGGTCAACATGGCAGAATCTAAATGTCTCTCCTTGGTGTTCATCGGCATTACTGTTCTGAATTCCTCACTATCAACATCCTAGGGTTTACCATTGACCAAAACTGACCTGGACCAGCTGTATAAGTGCAGTGACTACAAGAGTAGGTTAGAGGCTAGGAATAGTGGAGTGCGTAACTCATCTCCTGTCTCTCTAATACTTGTCTACTACCTACAAGATACAAGTCAGGTGTGCAATGGAAAATCTCCATTTACTTGGATGGGTGTAGGTTCCACAACTCTCTACAACTTCATATCATCCAAAATGAATTAACTGTTTGATTGATAACCCATTGAATACCTTCAAAATTTACTCCTTTCACTACTGACGCACAGTGACAGTAGAGTGTACCATCTACAAGATCCACTACAGCAACTGACCAACAATCCTTCTACAGCATCTTCTAAAAGTGCAACCACTACCAGCTAGAAAGACAAGGACATAAGATGCATGGAAACAGTACTACTTGCAAGTGGCCCTTAAGTCATACATCATCCTGACTTGGAACTGCACTTCCATTCCTTCAGAGTTGGTGGTTCAAAAATTTTTTAAACTCCCTTTTTAATAGCATTGGGGAATGCAGCAATTCAAAAGAAGGGATTTTAAGTTTTTTGAACCTTAATTAAAGAGCTAGAACTTGTCACTAGTTCCATGAGCAACTGCCATAAAGGAGCATCTACAGGGAGATTTTCTATTGTTTAAATTATTTACCAAATGTTTATCTTCAAAGGTATACAGTAAAACTCTACTGAAGTTTCTTCTCTATCTTAGATTCTTCATTTCCCACATTGAATGAAGTGAAACCAAATACCTATTATAGTCATTATAGAGATTATAGTCATTTGTAAAAATTTTCAATAAAATTCAAATAACTTTTGAATAAATATATTTACTGAATGTGTGACTAGACTACTCAGTATAAGAGATAAACTGTAATTATGAGTATCAACTCGAGATCATCACATTATTGTATTTAATTTCTGATCTGATTTTTAGTCTCCTTGTTGATAGAAGAATATAAATGCACTTGAGATGGTTCAGAGAAGTTAACTAGATTGATACCTTGAATGAGCAGGTAGTCTTACAAGGATAGGTTAAACAGGCTGGCTTGTTTCCACATAGAACACTGAGGGATGACTTGATTGAAATGGAAAAGATCCTGAATGGTCTTGCCAAAGTGGATGTGAAAATGATATTTCCTCTTCTGGCGAGTCTAGAACTAAGGGGCACTGTATTAAAAACAAAGTGTTGCCCGTTGTGCTCAGAGGTAAGGAAACATTCTTTTTCTGTGCCTTTGGAACTCCATCTCAGAAGGCAGTTCAGACAGTGTAACTCAATAGGTTTAGGACAAAGGGATCAATGATAACTGGGAGTAAATGTGAAGTTTGAAACAAACAGATTCGCTATGAACTTACATGAAACAGACATGAGAGACTGAATGGCCTATTTCTGTTCCTAATTTGCATGTTATTTTTGTCACCGTCTGCTTTCCGTTTGTGTTTGTGAACTCATCACCTTCACCCAGAAATCGACCCTCTGATCGCTGTTGGTCTTGTCTGGCCAGACACCTGCTGTCTTAAATTCCTTCCTGTTGGTTATGCGTTTATGTCAAATGCATCGGGTCATGTGAACCCAAATTTCTTTCATTTCCAAGAGAATCCCCTATACTATGGATACAAACTCTGCAAAGTACTTACCCATCATGTTCAAAACAATTACAGATTCCACAGACATTTTAAAGAAATTCCAAATTTTTCTGACTACTTCTGACTCAAACTCATTGCAACAGCTAAAGTTGAAACAAAGGGAAGATGCAGATCACAGAAATGCAACAAGGCGATTCTTTGTTAAATTATCTAAATACAACAAATACAATTCGTCTGATTAGTTCTCTCTCCTTTTTTTGTTGTTTTGTAACATATTGATGATGATAATAATCTATGTTTTGTTGTGTGGATAGTTTGTAATATTGCTTAAGAAGAATTGTCTGTTATATCCAATAGATGGCCTCAGAGCTCAAGATATTTCAGAATTTGCATTGTATTGGAACAAAGAAAACTATATTTCCCAGGTGAAGCTTTTTATTTTTGTACAACCCCAGAAAAAGAAATTTGAAGCTAGTTACATAAAATTTATTCATGAATATTTTATCCATGTTTTCAAATAGCAAACACTTTTAAATGCTTTTAGTCCTAAATTGCATTAAATAGGCTAATTGAATTTGAGTATGATGGCAAAGCTTTCCAGAGTTCCTTCATTTGAAGTATCATTTGCCTGTTAATTTGAAGGAATTTCAATTTCATTTAGAAGCTGCCCAAAAGGTAAGTCTAAACTATAATTTCTTATTTCTGTCAAACATGCATCTTAGAAGGCTGTAAACTTGCATTAAAATTAGAAAATTATGTATGTGTATTTAGAGTTACTGATGTTTCACTTGAGACTTGCTAAAATCCAACCAACTGATAATCATATTGTGCTATATTGCAGTCTCCTATATAAAGGATGCAATGGTATGACAATGTTCCCTGTCAATTTAATTGTTTTGATATATACTTAAATGACTTTCAGCAAATCTAAAATAATTTTCCATGTAAAATTAAGTTTACAATGTTTACAATAAATTTTGAATGAAATGGCAACAGTAGAAATCTGCTAAAAGTCAAACTGTTTTAGTTTGTCCTATATTGGGGAAATATCTGAGGATGAGAAAAGGAAGTGAGTAAATTAGTTTTGGCACTCATTAGGATATAATATGATGCTGTAACTGCTCTGATTTGCTGAAGTGGTATTCTCCCTGCACTGGTTTCTCTTTGCCTGCCTAAACGATTCTGTGGGCCTGTTACAGTAGACAGGATATTGAATTTCTGGTAGATAAAGAGTTAATTCCTTCTCTTCCGACTGACATCAGCTTACTAGCTCTGTTTTCTTGACTTTTGAATCTGCTGCGTTAATGGCAAATGTGGGACACTTCTCTGCTGTAAAACGATGTCCACTGGAGATTGGATTAATACTGACAGAACTCATCTCTCCCATGAGTCAGAAGAGCTATTTCAAAGAGACATAGAGGAGACTTCCATTTTCACTCTCTGAACTAGAAATAACCCTGGTTCCTGATGGAGAGGTGACAGCTTTTAGAATTGTATGTTCCAAAAATGTTGTGGTAACCACTGACCCTTAGACAGTTTTACACATGTTTGACCATGGCTACAGATTTAGAGAAAATGCTACTTCCATTTGAATACACATAAATTTGGTTCGCTTTACAATCTGTACAATCCAATTATGAGAATACTGTTCTCATATTTGCTCAGTGCTCAACCTAGCCGTCTCAGTTACATGCATCAAAATAGAACAACCTTGGTTAGCATGATTATTGATGTCTTCTTGCTTTAAGGGACTCTTTGCTTTGTTGTCTGAATATTAGTGAGATTTGAGAAACTGCTGATGTCTGATAATACTGGAAATATTAATATCAATCCTGACTCCTTGCAAATAAATTGTAATTTGTTGTGTTATTAAATGTTCTGTTTTTCATTCACAGCATTTTCTTCACCTCTACATAATTATCCTGTAATTCTATTCATCTCTGGCCCTCAAATTGGTGAATTATTATTTGCAATGATTTGATTATTGTTTTTTAAAATCAAAAATACTTGTAACAAAATCCTGTATCATAAGCAAGGCTTCAAGAAGGTCTCCAAAACACTTAAGCAACATAGTGGCATAATTTGATAAAATTCTAAAACTGAATGCATATTTTTGACTTACATTTATACATACTATTATACATTTCATTATGTTGCTGTGTATTTTTCCTAGAAATCTGGGCTGACTTATGCCATTTAAATTTTCCAGCTTAATTTGCCTAATCTTTCACTGATTTGAACAGCTAGGTTATGATCAATTGATCCAATCTATCCAGTTGACAGAAAAAATAAACAGCTTCTACATTGATTACTTACCAAGACATACACTAAGTTGTTAATCAAGGTATGAAATAATTTATTGCTGAAGGCATGCTGCAAAATATTTACACTGTTATACTTAATTTTAATAAGTATTGATATTTATAAGTTTGCTCATAAACTAGATAATCATGTTCATGGATGTGAAGGATATTATTGATCAGGAAGAGAACTTTCTCATTTTTGCTACATATTATCAGTGTCCAGGTCAGATTTAACAGGTTCAGATATCCTTTTCTGTCGCCAAACTGTGTCTTGATTTCTAAGTTGTTAATGTCACACAGAGATACCCTTTTCAATGTCTAAGTCATCTTTTCAAGTAAGTGAGATTGTGAAATTTTGGAGCTTTTCATTTGCTGTGGAATTAGGAACAATGAAGACCACATTTACTTAGAACATGTACGGTCATTAGAAATGTGAGACATACTATCAATTTCGTTTGTATTAATGTCTAGGCCAAAGAAGAAACGTTTCCAAACAGTTGCACTACCCTGATCTTGCACATTGTATGAAGGTGAAACAATTGGCTATCATCAGGTGTTTGTGCTAAGAGTAGCAGTGCATATGAGGATGATATAATGGGAAATGGGAAGCAGTGAGAAACTTGAGAGAAAAAAAATAGTAAAAGAAAAACTTTGCAATGTTTAACGTTGTGTTTCAAAAATCTTAGTGACTGTGATGGTATCTGCTTTGGGGAAACATTCTCATTTTTGTTTTTTTTCTTGTTAAAATCTGGAACAGAAGATACCTGACAAAAACTTGTTCCAGACCATGGTATATGGTGTCATTTAGTTGTTAAAATGATTTCATTTTTACTTGCATGTATTGGAGGCCTCAGTTCTTCATTTTGGTTGCATCTGGATGTGTTTCATCTGGGTGTGAGTAAGTGTTCTAAATGAGATTGGATCATTATTCTGGAAAGTGCATATCGTTTTATTGATAATTATAAATTATGATTATAAAATTAGTTGTTTTGTTATTTTGACAATGGGTTGAATTATGTAATTCTGCACTCAATGTTCATGCTCTGTCACCTATAGATAACAGCTGAGACTTTGCACTGCAGCAAAATTCTGCATCTAGTCTGTTCACAGCAGAAGGAAAGTGCACTGATCATGTCACATTTTCAAGTATCAGGCTAATTTCAGCCAAGCTTCCAGCTATAATATCACTTATGATAGGGAGCCTATTATGTTGGGGTCAGAATTTGTGCAGTAATGTCATGGTTGTGGCATTTCAGTAAAAGGAAATGTTTTGGCAGCGAAACTTAAATTCATAAATGCCATCAAGGTTAGCTGAGAGTCTCTTCTCTACCCAGTAATTAGGGGCACAGTGAATCCACTTCTCTATCAAGTATGACAGAGAAAGATTGCAGGTTTGGCTCCAGAAAAGGCTATTACACCATGAAAATTTTAATTACAATAGCAGGTTACGGAAAGCAAAAGGAACAAAATGTACTAAATAAGATTGAACTTGGGAAAATCTTGCCAATCACTTATCGTGACCTCTCTCACTCTTTGTTAAAGTAGGTAAATTGTCTATTATCAAAGCACAGGAGATAACCTATTGCTTTTCATCTGTCCAATCGTTGCTTGGAAGTACTCCTCTTCTCACATCATTACAAGCCTACTCTGTGGGCGGCACGGTGGCACAGTGGTTAGCACTGTTGCCTCACAGCGCCAGGGACCTGGGTTCAATTCCCGCCTCAGGCGACTGACTGTGTGGAGTTTGCACGTTCTCCCCGTGTCTGCGTGGGTTTCCTCCGGGTGCTCCGGTTTCCTCCCACAGTCCAAAGATGTGCGGGTCAGGTGAATTGGCCATGCTAAAATTGCCCGTAGTGTTAGGTAAGGGGTATATGTAGGGGTATGGGTGGGTTGTGCTTCGGCGGGTCGGTGTGGACTTGTTGGGCCGAAGGGCCTGTTTCCACACTGTAAGTAATCTAATCTAATCTAAAAAATCAATGGTGAACCTAATTGCATAGTACACTGACTGTCATTGTATCTGTGCTATTTGTGTGTAGAAGGTTATTGCCACTATTCCATTTTTCTTGACACGGTCTAAGGGTCCAGTTGGTTTCCAGTGGTAGATGAACAGACATTAGAAAGTCTTAACAGGAAGAAGCTTCTTCCTCAACAAGATGGAATTTATTGCATTATAGCTGTTTGAAGCAAGTTGCAGTAGCTAGTCAAACATTGTTACAGAGACTATTGGACGCATATATGACTGGACATCATAAGATTTGATGGTGCTTAATACAAAATTAAGATTTCAGAACTAATACTGTATACATGTCCTCAATTTTTCTAACCATTGTTAATATTTCTACATTAATTTACATCACGATGTTATGTTACCACTATCCCAAGAACCTAACTTCATAAATTCAGGCGATCTGGGGATTTCATTATTCTTCATAGAGTCCTAGAGATGTGCAGCACAAAAACAGACTCTTCAGTGCAACGCGTCCACCCCAACTAGATATTCTAAATTAATCTAGTCCCATTTGCCAGCCCTTAAGAGTCATAGAGTCATTGAGATGTACAGCATGGAAATAGACCCTTCGGTTCAACCCGTCCATATATCCCAATCTGCCAGCATCCGACCCATATCCCTCCAAATCCTTCTTAATCATATACCCATCCACATGCTTTTTAAATTTAGACTAGATTAGATTCCCTACAGTGCGGAAACAGGCCCTTTGGCCCAACCGGTCTACACTGACCCTCCAAACAGTAACACACCCAGACCCATCTCCCTCATGCACCAAGCACCATGGGCAATTTAGCGTGGCCAATGCACCTGACCTGCACATCTTTGGACTTTGGGAGAAAACTGGAGCACCCTGGAGCAAACCCATGCAGACACAGGGAGAATGTGCAAACTCCACACAGACAGTTGCCCAGGACGGGAATTGAACCCAAGTCCTTGGTGCTGTGAGGCAGGAGTGCTAACCACTGTGCCACCGTGCTGCCCATTGACTATGATACCATGAAAGATTACCAATAGTTACTTCTTACCAATGAGAGGGCAGCCCTAAGATCATCTGGGACTATGGCAACTTTGTCTTTGAGTGTTTGCACTTAATAGAATGGATAGATTCTGTTGCCATCTTGTGATATGATTGTCCTTTTTCTCTCAAGGTTTGTCTATGAGTCTTCTTGGTTTCTGATCAGCACAATCTTAATACAATTATTCAAAGTCTAATCTTTTTTGGACTGTAAAAAACCTGACAAAAACTCATCAATAACTCCAGCAATAACTCTATTTCTTATAAAGTGTGATTTCAAATTTCCATTGTCATAGTTTTCCTCTAGTCTGTGGAGATAATTAATGAAACCATGCATGGATTCTTCTGAATGTTGAGCTTTTCTGTTGAATCTTGATTATTCAAGAATTGTATTCGTTCTCAGATCAAATTTATGAATTGTTATGAGCTTTAGAACGCCTTCAAAAATATCTGACTTCTTTTACATTTTGGTGATTTATAACATTGTCAGCAGTAGATCTTATTGAATACAACAATGCAGGTATTGTGCAATTGTTCAATATGTAATTTAGTATTTAAGTCTGAAGCAATCCTACACCTTAAGAGTTGCTTACTTGGAAATGTCCAATTCTATTAAATCTACTAGGTTCTGTATTATTTCTCCTGCCATGTTTTCCTAATGTGTGTTCGTTCACCCTACGGTAAAACTTTTTGTAAATTATAGAGTACCTCAAAGTTGCTGTAATTTCTTCCCCTTGAAGACTTTGGTCAAAGCAATTCTGTTTCATTTTCCTCAACTTAAAGCTTTAAACTGCAGGTTACTGATACAAAAATTAAAAGCTTTAATAGGAATGCAGTTAAGTATTATGTTTTACATATGTGTCATACCTTCTGGGGTTTCTCCCATGTACTTGTAGCCAAAATGGAGGATTTCTGTTTTCTTAAGAGCATAAGAGATGATTTCTCACCTTTTGTACATAATGCACAATGTCTGTTCTTTTCCACACCTTTCCAAATATGAGCTTTGTGTCTATGAGCTCCATAAAATCTTCCTGCCTGGATTGCTGTTTAAATTATGAATCACTCACTCTTATTACAGCTTCAAATATTATCTAACTATTGCCTTCTGTTCGACCCGGTCTGCTTTCACTTTTGAATATGTCCTTTTGATCACCTTTATTCTGTTTTTTGATGTTTCTAGTGCCGTGACCTTCATATAAAATAGTTCTACAGCTTTTAATTTCCCTACAGTAGCTGTGCCTAGTCACCTCTACTTGTTGTAGCAGCATTGCTCATCGTGAATTTTTTTTAATCTCTCATATTCTCAGCCTGCTTTTCCATCCCTTTAATTTAAGGTTTTTACCCTTATTCAGGGAGCTCTGATATATTCAATTACTAGCAAACCTCTTAAGTGGGAATGCTCCTACAGATATTTGCTTCCCAATGGAATTTCTGACTGCCAGGTGGATATAGTTGTTATGTTGTTTCTGGTGCATATTGCTTCTTCTGCACTTCTTAACAGGTCTGACGTAAATGCTGTAGCCTTAAAGTTGTCAACTCACTTTATCTTCTGAACATCTCTTCTCCTGGGTCCAGTGGATATTTTTCATCATTGTACCTTATGGAATTAAGTCAAGATGCAAATCACTTACCTCTAAGAATAAGAAACAACAGACCTGCAACAAAGCAGCTCAGTGCAGCCGTATATGGATCGGAGGGGATCACCCTGGCATGCCTCACTTTCCTGGGAATCTGAGAGGCACACCATTCAGCGGTTTGCACTCTGTTTGAAATGAAAGTATTTTTTCATTCATTTATGGGATCTAGGCATCAATGGCTGGGCCAACATTTATCACCCATCATTATTAGCCCTTGAGATAGTAGTGGGGGAGTTTACTTTCTTGAACCTCTGTAATCCATGTGTTCTATGCAGATCCATGATGTGGAACGGGATGAAATTCTTGGATTTTGACCCAGTGAGTGAAAAATATCAATGAATAGTGACACAGAAGAACCCGAACTTCATTAGTTGTTAAGGAACTGCTTTAGAGACTGTCTTTAAATTGCTGTAAATTAGAGAGGTGTATTTTTTAAAAAAGCAGCTATACTTGAATTTATCTGAGAAACACCGAGAATAAGTTAGAGTCAATATCATAAAATAATTTAAGTAATCCTAAATATAATAAAATTACTATAATTGAAGTAATTTGAAGACATGGCAGTTGAGTGGAATGTGAGACCTATAATAAATAGGAAATCATGAACTCTACTGCTGTCTTGGACAACTACCTGTACAGGAAGTGCTGCCAGCAGCAGGAATCCCAAGCTCTGTGTTTTCGAGCTTGAGCAGTGGCTGGTGACACAGTAGCACATATGAGGCTGAGAGCCATGTGATTGGTGCATTCATAGAGGTGGTCACACCACTGTTTAAGGGGCTGAAGACAGAAGGAGAATGGGTGACCATCAGACAGTCCAAGTGGAACAGATGGTTACCATTCACAAATTGGTTTTCCACTTTGGAACATGCTGACAGTATTGGGTTCCTCAAAGGAATGCAGAATGCCCTCCCTAAAGGCATTGTGGGTCAACCAACAGCATGTGGACTGCAGCAGTTCAAGAAGGCAGCTCACCCCCACCTTCTCAAGGGCAACCAGGGACGGGCAATAGAAATGCTGGCCAGCTGGCAATGTCCATGTCCCACAAGTGAATTTTTAAAAAATCCGAGCATGATTCTGGTTCCATGAGCAGCTCAACTGTAAATGAGAGGAGGACAAATAAAGAAAGAGTAATAGCAATAGGGATCCATTTGTTAGGGCAACAGACAGATGTTTCTTTGCCAGAATAACTCCTGGCTGTCACAGAACTACCAGTCACAAACTGTTGCAGGACATTCTTCAAAGACAATGGTCTCAACTTCTCCAATCTATCCTCATAACTCAACTATCTTATTCTAGAACTATTTTTTGTAAATCTCTTCTACTCTCTGCAGTATGTTCACAACTTGCCTATAGCATGGCAGCAATTCAGTCCCAGGTGAACACCTAGACATAATGAGCCACATTGGTACCACTGACTTAATAGGGAGAGGGATGTGGTCCTAAAATCAGAATGTAAGGATCTAGGTAGAAAATTAGCAAACTAGACCTTGAATGTAGTAATCACTGAATTACACAATGTGTAAAGGAGTAGAGAAACAGACAGATGAATGCCAGGCTGGAAAGATGGTGCAGGAAGGAAGATGTTAACTTCTAGGACACTGGAACTGGCTCTGTGGAGCTGACACCTGTACAAGACAGAGGTAAAAACAATGACTGCAGATGCTGGAAACCAGATTCTGGATCAGTGGTGCTGGAAAAGCACAGCAGTTCAGGCAGCATCCAACCGTTGGATGCTGCCTGAACTGCTGTGCTCTTCCAGCACCACTGATCCAGAACCTGCACAAGACAGACAGATTGCACCTGAACAGAGCTGGGACTGAATTGCTGCCATGTTATAGGCAAGTTGTGAACATACTGCAGAGAGTATAGGAGATTTACAAAAAATAGTTCCAGAATAAGATAGTTGAGTTATGAGGGTAGATTGGAGAAGTTGGGACCATTGTCTTTGAAGAGAAAAAGGTTAAGATTAGAGTTAATAGACTTTTTCAACATCATGAGTGGTCTGAATAACGTAAATAGAGAGAAGCTTTTTCGGCTTCTCAGAAGAATCAAGAATGAAAGATCACACATTTAGTGGTATTACCATTAATCCTGAGACCCAGGTAATGTTCTGGGGCCCTGGTTCAAATCCCATCATGACAGATGGTAGAATTTGAATTTAAAATTTTAAAAAGTCTGGAATTAAAAGTTTAGTGATGATGACCGTGAAAGCAATATTGAGTGCTGGGGGAGAAAACCATCTGGCTCACTAATATCCTTTAAGGAAGAAAACTGCCATCCTTACCCAGTCTGTCGTACATGTGACTCCAGACCCACAACAATGTCGTTGACTCTTAACTGCCCTGGGAGGAATTAGGGATGGGCAGTAAATACTGGCCTGGCCACTGATGCCCACATCCTGTTATTAATTAAAAATACTGTTACACTCAGTTAGACAGCTGGTGAAGCTATAATGGACTCCTTCTGCACCATGTGGTACTTATGGAAAGAAAGAAACTGCTACAATTTCTCTTTCCTTGACTGGGTCAAATAAACTGTTTGACAATATTAGAAGATCAGCAGCAAATAAATTTTAACAAAAAAGACTTTTGACTTAATAACATCCTGCATAAGAACAATTAGGAACAATTTTATATTAGCTAACTAAACATAAAATGACAAGTTTGTTTCCTTGGGGACCATGAGCTATTGGCTTGATTTCTACATCTGATATAATGATGCCATCAGATAGGGTGAAGCTTAAAATAGTTTCCAAAACTCTTTCAGGGCTGTTACCTTATACAACAGTCTTTTTGGATTATTTTCTGAAACTTTGGAAATTTTTTGAAGTTCCCTAGAAACCAGAACAAGAAAAGTAAGCTCCTATTCATTCAGCAAATGTAGTACATCATATGTGGTCCTTTCCCTTACCTTATCAAGAGCCAGCTTTTTTTCAGGCATTTATTTCCAATAAACCTTGCTCAATTACAACTAGAGGCTGCAGGATCTTTCTTTTAACCTGTGACCATGCTGTCACCTTTTAAGAAGGTAATTTTGCCCTTGGTTATTTTCAAGAGAGGTCATAAAGACAGAGGTGCTGAAATGTCTGGGAAGAGACTATTTAGCAATGTCAGAGGAGTGGTCTGTTCTCTCAGTTCAGTTTTTTTCTAGTTTAGTTTAGTGCTAGCAGTGAGAAGCTGCTGTATTGCAGAAAGGTTCCAAGCTTCAGCAGATGATTCCTGACTAAAGTTTCTCTCTGAAATCGCTTCAGAAGTTGTTCCCTCCTGCCTGTAAGAAGCAGTGTTTGAATTTACTTTTTCCCAAGGGATGTGTTTATGGGATGTTATGGGATTGCAGCAGGCTCCTTAGTTAAGTTGATGTATCGAGTCGGTTAAGTTTTCCAATAGTTAAGTTATTCTAAAATCCGTTTTCTTTTGTTCGTGTTTAAACTGTAGTGATTAAATAAAATCTGTTTCGCTGAAAGCCGAGTGGTTTGACCAGCTGCATCACACTTGGAATATCAATGTCACATCTTCCTTTAAAATAAGAATAGGTAGGATCTTGAGCTACCTTAAAATATTTTGAGAGAGTCTGGCCTGGTCTGTAACCAGCCAAAGCCCAAAACTTATCTATAAGACAGAGCATGTAGTCCAAAATTACACAGGATTCCACAATCTATATTATAGACAAAATTACACAGTACCTCAGGATTCAATAAATAAATATTTAAGGGTAAAATATATTTCAATTGAATTTCATAATGAAATAGGAAAGAAGGCCTCTGATTTGGAGAGGGTTTGTGCTTTTGATTTGTTACCAGTTATCTCGGAAAGTGTACATGTGGAGAATGGTGAAAATAAGATTGGATCATCTTTGATAGTCTCTTTGGTAAGTCTTCTGTCAAAACTCAGACATGAATGGGTGTCACATGGGGCAGGTACAAAAGAAGTGGCTGTAAACTGTGACTGGCAAGTAATTAAAAAAAAATCCCTATTCATTTAAACGAATATAGCACAACATGGAAAGGACATTCAACAACAGCAAAATACTTTCATTAATTGTGAAGGATGGTGCACATTATCCTCATAAAATTCTTATAAATATGCATCTTCTAGTTTATTAAACACAAGATGCCTATTGCACAAACAGTTAGTCTTTTATGAAGCGCAGTACTTTCAGAAGGTGTACAGTTTTCCTATTTTCTTTCTTTGACCTATGAGAGTTTGGAAGGGCAGCATTTTAGCATGCAACAGAGAGGTGGGAGTTGCTTCCCACTCTTCTCAAAGCTAATGTCCTTTTGCAAGGTGGGAGGTAATAAAGCTGACTGGACAATGCAGACTAGAAATAAAGTGAATGATCCATTAATATTTTCAAATGTATTAAGACAGTGACATTGTTCTGGACACAGAAGTAAATTCCGAGTGGAGCTGGAAGTTTTTATTCTCCTGTTCCTCATTTCCATTCAGTAGAACTGAAGATAGGCTGCTTATTCCCCCAACAGCGGAGGTACCTATGATTGATGCCCTTTTGGATTTTGGGGTCTTAAGGGTATCAACCAAAAATTCAAGGGCACACTTGGTCATGAGCTTAGGAAACAACAGGTGGGCCTAGGGCTAAGGCTAGGTGTGGGCTAATGGGGTGGGAAAGGATGAGAAACTGTAGTACCTTGGGTAGACTCCTCCAACCTTTGTGCTCTGTCTTTATCTTCCTTCTTATAGTCCACCTGTATTTTCTGTAAGCCAAGAGCTAGAGAGCACTTTGCTGCACTTCACTGTCATGCTGAATGACTGACTGAGACAAGGTGAGGCTTTCGGGAAGTGTTTGCCACTACTCTCCTGGATCACTCAAACATCTTTTTTTTGCACCAGTCGTCTGTATCACTGGCTGGGCAACTCTTTGTTGCCCTTATTGAATTACACTTGAGGACTTCTGAACCACTGCATTCTGTGTGATATAGGTACTAGCTAAAAACAATGACTGCAGATGCTGGAAACCAGATTCTGGATTAGTGGTACTGGATGAGCAATGCAGTTCAGGCAGCATCCGAGGAGCAGTAAAATCGACGTTTCGGGCAAAAGCACTTAATCAGGAATACAGGGTATAGGTACTGTCCTTTATTATGAAATAAAATGATAATAGTTTTTAACTGTCATCCAACCTATTCAGAAAACATTAAAAGACTAAAATTCTCAGGAAATTACACCATTCCTATGTTGCCCGAAACCAGCCTGATGTGATTTTTGGGTGTGGCTGCAAATGGGCTTCTTTTTGGAATGGTTATTAGCAAGCTAGGGTCGCTTTGCAAAGAATATTTAAAGGTGATTTTAGGCACAGATTCAATGCAGGCACAGAGTTAAGTGTGCCTTTTTTTTTGAATTAGTTCAAGCCAAACTACAAGAACATGGAACAGTTCTCACTTTCTCTACAGCACATTACAGTCACCCAGATAGATGGGAGGTTATTCAGCTTTGCCGATTAATGTATTGCATTTCTTATTGGATCCTGTTTAGAACTTTCGAGATGGAACATAAATAGCATGTCCTTTTCTTATTTCTATCAACTTGTGGTTCGCCTAACTATTGGATGCTGCTACAAAGATGGTCTGCAACAATTTGGTGGGAAACATTTCCCACCTGAAGCAGCAAAATTTGTCCAAATACTCATGACATATGTAGCTGCTGGGCGCTCCCACCCTCCACAGGCACATGTATCACAAACTCATGTGCCTTTTTTCCACTTTTACAGATGGCTCCGGCTCAATTTAGAGTTGTTGGATTTTTAGTCTTCCTACTCCGGTTACTGTGTTGTCTTTGGGTTTATTGAATATTGTTGGAGAGCTCACTGACTGTAATGTGCTGTGGAGAAAGTGAGGACTGTTCCATGCTCTTGTTTGTTGACTTGAACTTAGTCAAAAAAGGCACAATTAACTTTGTGCTAAAATCACCTTTAAACATGCTTTGCAAAGCCACTCTAGTTTGCTATTGATCATTCTATAAAGAAGTATCGTCTTTATAAATTCACTAGCCCAAAAGAGAGTTCAACTAACATCACATGGTAAGTTCTAGAATTTTGTCAGTCCTTTACCTATCATACTTTGCAGTATACAAATTTGTCTTGTATACAATGTAAGCATAAGGAATAAGTTAACCTCTGTTCTAGCTACAACATGCTGCATTCACATCAGTATTCAACCTCAACTTTTCGCCCTGCAAATAAATGTTTTAATCACTGGTGCCTCAACTGGATACAAGGGATTAGGCACGAATGAGTTGAGCTGTGAAGATATGCAATAGTTCAAGAAACATCCATGTATATACAATCACATACAATCATTCCACTGGTGAACATTTATAGTTAGAGAGCATAAAGGAATTCAAAGGTCAACTTACACATTGACACCTGGGTTCCTGTTGTAACATTTGTGTTACTTTTTACACATGTTTCTTATGTTCTCATATTCATCCATTTTGTTTCCTTGTTTGTGTTTTGCTCCTTTTTCCTTATGGATGGAATAGCTGACATAACTGAACAGTACATGTCACATGTTCCACCGTACATCTGGAGATCACTTGGCTTGTAGAATTTGTTAATTCCTTTCAAGGCTGCCTTATGAGAATCAATTTGCTCCGTTGGCAATGCAGTGGCTTCAATCTCTGCATTGGCTGAAGTTACTGTGAAGGCCTCTCCTTCTTAAATCTCTCCCCTCACTGGAGGTGGGGTGACCCTCTCAGGTTAAACCACGACCAACTGTGTGTGTCTTTTCTCTCTCTCTCTTATGGGAGTGCGGTCTTGGTAGGACTCTGCTGACTTTACCTCTCATGAACCTGCCCTCATTGCATTAACTTTACTTACTTGACTGATTTCCTTGTCATGGTCTCCAACCATTCTATCCTTTTCTATCACTCTCCCACCCTCTTTGCACTGCTTTCTCACAGTATCCCTCCTCAACGTTACTGAGGAAAAGATCATCGTAGGCATGAGTTTGCTCAACCTGGAGAATAAAAGTAACACCAGCAATAAAAGCTGATAGCGACTGGAATAGGGATTTGCCTTCATAACATTTTAGCATATTAGTTATCTTCCCCGCATTGCTAATTTTTCTGTTTGATACCACAGCTATTTCCTCATTTCAGCATGTAATGCATTAGTGCCAAATCACTGCTAGTTTGCTTCCTGCTGCTTTTCTTTCAAGATTCACCCTATTTCCATTTCCAAGTACAATGCCAGCTCTTTTTCCAACATTCCTGCTGTTCTCCACAACAGAGCCAGTACATCTCATCAGGCTGCAGCTACCAACAACTAGTGTCCTATTTAAACACACTCATGAAACACATGATTTAAGATGTCTACATGCACAAAGAGTTGCTTCAGAAATGCTGATCAGAGTTCAAAACACTATTTCTGATCTATTTAAAAAGAAATGCCCATGTTTTTTAGATGACTTCTGCACTGGGCTTTCACGAGCAGATGGCCTCCTGTTACAAATCTGCTTAGAAATCCTCAGATCCAGCAGTGGCAAAGGTCATTGTGGAAGACAGGTCCCTTTTTTTACATAAAAATTGTAGAATACAACATTCATTTATGTCCCAAAGATACTACTATGAAAGGGTAACTATGTAAGGCAAGTCAGGGTGTAAAGGATCAGGTGTTTGAGCATTTTTTTGGGGGGGGGGGGCGGGGGAGGGAGGTGAAATGTAGAGAGAGAGAGAGATAGAGGGTGTCAGATGAGTAGGATGACAGGGTGCCAGATATGTGGATGAGTACATGTTGGAGTATTGAGTCAAATCAGGTTGGGGGAGTTGGGGTGGGGTGGTGTTTCCAGGCCCTGAACACTCTGAATAAATTTGGGAAAAATTGGGTGAGATCTTCAGTGAGATCCTTCTTCATGTCACAATTGACAAGTCACATGTTTCTACGAGATCCTGGACATTGAGATTCTCACTAGTGAGCATTGTACTTGGAAATGGACCAAAACCCCTCCAAAATATATTAAGATAGCCGATACCCCAAATTTTTCTTATTTTTAAAGACAAGTGTAAGATGTTGTGTTCTCAATGCATTTAGATTGGCTTGAAGCAAAACACACTTTATTCATGCACAATAGGTTAAATACAAACAAGAGGAAGGAAAATTGGAATAACTTAACTCTATTAGAAAACTTAACAGAATAATAAATTATTTAACTATCAAACAACAACTATTGTAAAATAGCAATATCCCATAAACACATCCTTGGCAAAGGTAAATTCAGTAAAACAGACTCTCATGCAATTCTAGCAGTAGTAAAGGAAGGGAACCCAGCTTTTAGCTGTAACAGACAGAGGAATACCTGCTTCCACATCCAGCTTCGGGACCCCAGCAACTACTGAAAGTTGAACTAAAATTGTGGTTCTACAGGAGGACGCCACTATTTCATGCTGCTTCTATTGTTCCAAATTCAAAAAAAAAACAAGGCCTTGTGAGCTATTTATTTTATTGGCTTAAAACAGACTACTCAACACCTCTGTCTCAACCTTGCTTCATAAAAGAAGGGACAAAATATACTTGTCAAAGCGATAATACTGTCACACCAGTGAGAGGCCTATTAATAAGGATTATTTTGCATTATCATCCTCATTATTATTTAATCTTGTCTCATTAGTGGACAGTCTCCCATTCTCCCATCCATTGCATAGACACTAGCTGCTGAGAATCCTTAATATGAAAGTCAGAACAGATACCCGCTCACTGCTTGCATCTCAGACATCAGTCACTATTACTTCAAGGCGCAATCCACCAGAAGTGACTACACATTTGACAAGTATTAACCTCACTACGTCATTAAGACACATCTCTGAATCATTTACAGCTTTTGATTTGATTTGATTTATTGTAGTCACATATACCTAAGTACAGTGAAAAGTTTTGTTTTGCGCGCAGTATAGGCAGATCATAGCAAATGAGGTCATACAGGTCATAGGGTATACAAAGCAAGTTTATAGTTGCACAGGAGGTGCACAATGCAAGATCAACATGAGCTGAAGTTAGAGGTCCATTAAGTAGTCTAACAACAAAAGGGAAGAAGCTGTCATTGAACTTGATGTGTGTGTTCAAGCTTCTGTATCCTCTGCCTGATAGAAGAGGTTGGAAGAGAACATTACTGGAGTAGAGCAGTTTTTGGCGATGTTGGCAGCCTTTCTGCAGTAACAAGAAGTGTAAATGGAGTTCATGGAATGGGAGGTTGGTTTTCATGATGGTCTGGGCTGTGCATACAACTTTCTGAAGTTGCTTCTGGTCCTGGGAAGAACAGTTGCTGTACAAGGTCGTTATGTAGCCCAATAGAATGCTTTCTATAGTGCACCTATAAAAGATGATGAGGGTCCTTATGGAGATGCTGAATTTACTCAGTCACCAGAGGAAGAAGTGTTTGTTGTGCTTTCTTGACAGTTGCATCTTCATGGATGGTCCAGGACAAATTGTTGATTATTGTCACTTCTCAGAATTTGAAGCTTTCAACCCTCTCCACCTCAGCTCCATTGATATTGAAAGGGGCGTGTCCTTCTCCTTTCTTCCTGAAGTCAATGATCAATTCTTTTGTTTTGTCGGCACTGAGAGAGAGAGATTGTTATCGTTGCACCATGACACCCAGCACTCTATTTCCTTCTTGTATTTTTATTCTTCGTTGTTTGATATCCGACCTATCATGGTGGCGTCATCAGCAAACGTGCTGATGCCATTCATACAGAATTTGGCTACACAGTCATGGGTACAGGGAGTACAGTAGGGGACTGAGAACGCATCCTTGCAGTGCTCCAGTATTGAGGATTAATGTGGAGAATGTGCTGTTGTCTATCTTCACTGATTGCAGTCTGTGGGCCAGGAAGCTGAGGATCCAGTTGCAGAGGGTGGAGTTGAGACCTAGGTCTGGAGCTTTGAATCGGTCTGTTAGAGATTATGGTGCTGAAAGTGGAGCATGAGGAGCCTGACATAGGTGTCCTTGTTATCCAGATGTTCTAAGATTGAATGCAGGCCTAGGGAAAAGACAGCCACAGCAGCTCTGTTTCACCAACAGACAAATTGGGGATCAATGCAGGCTGAGAGACTGGAGTTAATGTGGGCCAAGACCAGTCTTTTGAATAGACCTGGGCATTTTACAGCCCGCAGGCCATATCTGGCCCTTTGGTCATTCCTGTCCAGCCCGTATGAGGTCAATCTTAAACTAGAACATAAATGAAAAAGTATTTATGCCATACACGCAATACAACTGTGTTGCTTTTGTTTTGAAAAGGATGCTTTTTTTATTTACATATGGACGCACATGCGTGTGTATGTGCGTGCTTGCGTGAACAGCTGAAGTGTTGCTTGCTGGCTCGCCCTCAAAATGTCAGCTCATGCCAAGACAAGTTATGTCATATCCCACAAAATCGCCAGATACAGGAAACCATTTTCTGATGGTGAGTTTATTAAGGAGTGCTTGTTGGACTCTGCAGAACTAATATGGCTGGAGAAAAAGGAGGCAGTTGAGAATGTGCCCCTCTCCCGATGCACTGTAACGAGAAGGATTGGGGCCATCGCGAGAAATCTGGAGCTTCAGTGCAGCAGAGCGGTCAACTTTGACTTTTTTTCCTTGGCTTTGGATGAGAGCTGCTATGTACGTGACATAGCCCAGCTACTCAGCTTTGTACGTGGGATAACTACGGAGTTTAAAATCACGGAGGAGCTGGCAGCCATGCAGTCAATGAAAGGAACAACAACTGGTAATGATTTGTTCACGGAGGTAAATGCATGGTTGGACACATTGGGACTAAAATGGGACACCCTGGCGGGTGTGAAAACGGATGGTTGTCCAAATCTAATGGGAAAAAAATGTTGGACTCTTAAAGAGAATGCAGGATAAAATGACAGAAATTGACCCTGAACAGAAATTAATATTTTTGCATTGTATTATACACCAGGAAGTGTTGTATAAGTCAGTGTTAAAAAAAAACATGTGATTGATGTTGTAACTAAAATAGTTAACTTCATCAGGGCAAGAGCTTTGAATCACAGGCAGTTTGTTGCACTTTTGGAGGAAAATGAGACTGAACATCGTGACATAGGCTGCCATACGGCTGTCAGGTGGCTCAGCCTGGGCAAAATGTGAAAAGTGTATGGGACCTGAGAGAAGAGATTCAAGATTTCTGTGTGAAGAAAGGGAATGGCATTCCACAGCTTTCAGATGCAGACTGGATTGCAGACCTTGGTTTTGCTGTTGATGTGTCTGCACTTATGAATGAACTATATGTGAAACTGCAATGCAAGGGCCTTTTTGTGCATGAACTGTACAACTTGGCAAAGGCTTTTATGAGAAAGTTGCAGCTTCTCTCATGCCAAATGGAGGACAACATTCTCAGCCACATGCCAACACTGAAGGAAGCCGCACTTTCAGCTGATCACCTCCACAGGTACTCATCTATGTTAGAACCACTGCATGGTGAATTTTCAAGGCAATTTCAAGACTTTAAAATGGTTGAGAATGAAATGCACATGATTTTTTCCCCATTTACATGCAATGTGGAGGATACACCAGTGATGTTCAGCTTGAACTCCTTGACCTGCAGTATGACACACTTCTGGCAGAGTACTTTAGGTCAGTCTCACTGCTTGATTTTTACTCTTCCCTCAAAGAGGAGAACTCTCCACACATGAGGAGGCATGCTCAGAAGATTCTAGTCCTCTTTGGATCTACCTACATTTGCAAACAGACGTTCTCAATGATGAAGTTCAACAAATCCAAATACAGATCCTCTATCACTGATGATCACCTCTCAGCTGAGCTTCGCATATCCACCTTAGACATTCAACCAGATTTCAGTGCACTTGTTCAAGCCCAAAACAGACTGGATTTTTCTCACTAAACAAGCAAAAAGAACTGAAAAACATCAAAAGCACTTATTGCTTTTTGTATAGAGTTGCTTGTTGTTCGTAATACTGAACAATTATGAAACAACTTTTCATTATTGGTTTTTGAGATTGACATGTTAAAATTAAAATGAAATACTGAAATTATTATTTTTACTGTTTATTTCTTCTATATTTGACCTACTCCACAATTTCATATCTTTATTGTAACAGAATATCCTTATTCTTTTGATTATAAGTTTCAGTGCAAAACTATATAATTTAGTACTTTTTACAATGGGAGAACATTAATACTGAACAGAATTATGTTCAACTTATTGTTGGTTTGGCCATCCAACACAACTCAGGTTTCTCATGTGGCCCCTTGGAAGAATTAATTGCCCACCCCTGCTCTTGAAGCACTTCACAATTATGGAGGTCAGAGCCACTGGGTGGTAGTCGTTTAAGGGACATTGCATGTGTTGTTTTTGATATTGGGAATATGGTGGTCTTCTTGAAGCAGGTGGGAACCTTGGATTATAGCAAAGAGAGGTTAAAGATGTCTGCCAATATCTCCGCCAGCTGGCCCCCACAGATTTGTACACGCGGCTGAGAATTCCATCCGGCCAGTCACTTTCCTCGCGTTTACTCTCAGGAAGAACGAGCTGACATGTGTAGTGGTGACAGAGGGAACAGGTATAACCAGGGTTGTAGGGGCTGGTGATACCGCGCCACTGGCATTCTGCTTGAACACAGTACAGAAAGCATCAAGGGCACCAGGGAGGTATATATTTTTGTCCACTATCTTGCTTGTTTCATTTTGTATCCCGTTTATATTGTATATTATATTATATAGGCAGTGGGTGTTTGTATGTTTGGCTTGGGCCTCTAACTTGGTGCGGTACTGCCTCTTGGTATCTTCACTTCTGTCGTTCACTTACTGAACAGTAAGTGCTGTACTTTGCAGCACATTGACAGCTGTCTTTGGAAATGTTGCAGCAAGATCAGCGTATACTTGAACAGACAACTAGCTCACGGACTACATTGCAGTGTTGCTAGCTTGCTGTGTTGATGCCCATTCATTTTGTGCCTACCTGCCTGCTGATATAATTAAAGCATTTAAAAGGCATCCGGAATGGTATATGAAAAGGAAGTGTTTAGAGGGATATGGGCCAAGTGCTGGCAATGGGAATGGATTAGGTTGGGATATCTGGTCTGCATGAATGAGTTGGACTAATGGGTCTGTTTCCATGCTGTACATCTCTAGGATTCTACGACTCTCTTTATAGTAAGAATATCCTTTCTCAGTTAAGGTGACCAAAATTGCACACAATATTCCAGGTGTGGCCTTACCAATACTCTCAACAAGATGTCCTTGTGCCTGTACTTAAATCCTTTGCTATGGAAGTCAACATACAGTTTGCGTTCTTTACTGCCTGCTGCACCTGCTTTCAGTGACTGGTGCATGATGACACTCATGTCACATTGAACATGCCCTCTCAATTTACAGCCATTGAAATGATAATCTGCCTTCCTATTTTTGCTACCATGTGAATATCCTCACATCTAACCATATTATACTGTATCTGTCATGCATTTGCCCAGACACCCAGCCTGTCCAATTCACATTGCAACATCTCTGCATCCTCCACACAGCTTACACTTTCACCCAGCGTTGTGTCATCTGCATTGTGGGTGGCATGGTGGCACAGTGGTTAGCACTGCTGCCTCACAGCGCCAGAGACCCGGGTTCAATTCCTGCCTCGGGCAACTGTCTGTGTGGGGTTTGTACATTCTCCCCGTGTCTGTGGGTTTCCTCCGGGTGCTCTGGTTTCCCCCCACAGTCCAATAAAAGTATAGGTCAGGTAAATTGGCCATGCTAAATTGCCTGTCATGTTAGGTGAAGGGAGGAATGGGTCTGGGTGGGTTGCTCTTCGGAGGGTTGGTGTGGACTTATTGGGCTGAAGGGCCTGTTTCCACACTGTAAGTAATCTAATTTGAGATATTATATTTAGTTCCCTCACCGAAATCATTAAAAAATATTGTGAATAGCTGGGGTCCAGTACTGACTCCTGCATTACCCACTGTCTGCCACTCAGAAAAAAGACTTATTTATTCCTACTCAGTTTCCAGTCTGCTAACTAATTTTCTATCCATCTCAATACACTATCTCCATACCCATGCACTTTGCTTTTATACACTAATCTCTTTGTGGGAATTTGTTAAAAGCCTTCTGAAAGTCCAAATAAACCACAGCCACTGGCTCCCTTTGAACAACTCTACAAGTTAAATTATCCAGTAGATTTGTCAAGCAATTGAAGTAACTCCACGATGGCTAGTACCCTTTCACCAAGTCACCCTTTATTTACACAGTTAAAAATCACACAACACCAGGTTATAGTCCATGCATAGTACATGACATTGACCCAGCTAGCTCAGAGCTGGCTCCTAGAGTGAGCCGGACCTGGCTTTGTCTGTCAGCCAGGGCTCCCTGCTTAGGCCAGTTTAACAGCTCCCATCAGGGAACTCATATTCAATGTTATCAACCTGGCTGACCCTGTTCCAATCACTTGCTTCCCTTTGTAAGTCCATGGTAAGACGAAGCTGGAATTGGACGTGAAGGATGCTAAAAGGGTTGTGTAGGTATTAAATGAAGTCAGTTTGCAAAGATGTGATGAGAAATTTTACTAGGCATTGCAACAAAACAACAGTCCAAAAACACTCAGTGCAACTTGCTCTTTGCCAAAACAGGTCAGATTCAGCTCATTGATTTTGTAGAAGCAGAAATCAGAAATGCAAGGCAAGTAAGGATTGCTGGGCAAGCATTAGCAAAGACCCCAATTCTTTCAGAGCTACATTTTCTTTCTTCAATAATCATGCAATAAATGGCATTTTCTATTCCTTGATTTTGCTTAGTTGCTTTTTCAAAGTCACCTGATTTACAGAAAAGCAGCAGGTGACTCACAGAATGTATTAAACCTCTGAACAAAAATAAACTTTTGACTTCAGGAATTAGGTGGTGCATGACTATCCATATACTGCTGAACATCATTCCGAGAAATCGCATGGTTGTGTTCAGCCCAGAAGAATGTCCAAAGATTTCCATCTCTTTCAATTTCTTTCATATTTCTTTAAGTATAAACATATATGATCTATAATAGTCATTAACATAAAACAGATTTGAATAAAGTTCTACATTTGACATAAAGTTAATGCTGCATACAAATCTTGTTATACCCGGTTCATGATTGTCAAAAGTGCTGTGCACTAGCTGCCTTTGTGCAGCTGGCTGTAAGATTAGTGATTTCCTTATTTAACTTTTTCCAAGCCCCAGAATAACATGGGCAATGGTGAATCAATTGGGAAAATATGGCAAGATCGGCCATGAGATTCTTGATGTTGAGAGACAAAGCATTAGATATTGCCATTAAGTTTTAAATAGGAAGATGAGATTCACACCACTGAGGCTATATATGCCTACATTAGCATGCCACCGGTGTGTATTCTCGCTCATTGAAATGCACTTCTGTTCTCTTGTGCGCTGGAGAGAAATTACACAGCAGCAATTCCAACCAAAAAAATCAAAGTATTTGTTGACTCCATCTTGTCACTTGATCTTCTAGGCCTCCATCATGCTTAATGGGCACCACAATCACAGAGTATGTTGCATGGTCAACAACTACCCACACTCTCTGTCTACAGAGGTTAGCATCAGTCATGAGCCAACCTAATTACATCATCATGGTACATCTCTGGACTTACAATGCAGTTCTTCACTTTGGTGCTGTACTTTGGAGTGTGCTGACACACCTTTCATTGCAATGCTGCTGCCAGGACAGTTTGTGTGCAGAGACAGGCACAGGTATGCATTTCATAGATTGACGCAGGGTGCACATCAAGGCTTCTTATTTGTTCTCCTGGCATTCATTCACTTTGAATGTCACTTCTAATGTTCATCTGAATTGTCGTGTCTTCCAATTCCTTTTTGTGCTTTGTCTCCTCATCCAGATCTAAAAGGTTCAAATTACTTTTAAAACAGATCTAAAGGCAGGCAGGTTGTCATGGTTATCAGCAGTGTTTGGTCAAGTGGCTGAATATGTTGCTGTACAGCACTGTGCTATGCCAATCTCACACTATCTTCATGTGCCACTGATTACGTGGCAAACACACTTCATGTGCTTCAACCAATTAGTCATGTCTCAAAGTCTAGTGGGAGAAATCATCAGTCAGGTCAAGAGAAACTCAGTCAGAAGCTCTCAGCACACTAAAGGGCAGCATCCAATGTCAGTCCCAGAGCCTGGACACAGTCAGTTGGATGCTTGAGTGGCCAGGGTCAGTATGTTTATACCTCTGTAGTCTGGGGAGTGGACCAAGGTCAGTCCGCATATCCAGTTTTGAGGATTTACAGAAAGTTAATCAGGCATCGGTCAGATATACCAGTTAGATGTATGGTCACTTATCAGTCGGGGATGTCTCTCAAAGTTGTCAGGGAGCTGGGGTGCAGTTAGTCCTGAGGATCTGAGTACTGAAAGTCAAGGCAGGTGTATCAGAGGTCCCTGCTATGCTTGGGAAGCTGAGGAACTCAATTGTGGGGATTGGAGGCAGCATGCTGGAATGCAGAGGGAACAATTAAAGGGACGTGACTCAAATTGTGAAGGAGAAGATGATACAGCTTGGAGGAGTAAAAGATACTATGGGAAGTGGGATGAGTAATTAACAGTCAGCATCACCTTGGCTTCGACAGTAAGACAGCGCACTGCTATGTCTGGCATAGCTATATCATATGCCCAGGGCTTGGGGTAAAGTGAGATGAAGAGTTAAATAAATTGGTCCAGTGGGAATGTGGGGACAATCTTTAAAAAGTAGTTGATGAACACTAGAAGTGTCATAACATTCAAGGTTATGGTCCAGTATGGGAAAGTGGGATTAATGTAGCTAGTAATGTATTTTTTGGAGGTTGTTGAGCTGAATAGCCTCTTCTGTCCTATAAGATTCTATTCTTCAGGAAGAATGTGGGTGCGTGTCTTTGGGGTGGTATTGGTTGTTAGTTGGTCAAGAAGATGAAGGACTTAAAAGGTAATATTAGTATTGTCTATGTGTGGACCAATCTCAGGTGTTAGCTGGCAGACTCATTTCCGGCTTTTGAAGGTTACTTACTGACATTTCAATTACCCCTACTGAAGTTGTTCTTAGAATGTCCTTCATAGTGTACAGCAGGGAGGGCTAACAAGTTTAGGACAAAAATGTTCCATAATAATAGTTAATACTAAACTGGATACTAAAATGAACATTGAATAAAGAGTGAATTCAAAAGCATGACATTATTTCTTTCATAATAAAGTAAGTCTCTGGCAATTCTGTTAACTATCAATGTATGCCAACCATGAGATGGGACAGTACATAGGTCTCTCTGACTAAGTCAATCTCAACAAATAACCAGGACACACACATGAAATGTTCACAAGTGAAATTAAATTTGGAGAAGAACTGTTATTGCTCTCAAGTCTTATGGTGATGGAGTTGGTCAGAGAAATTGCAGTCATGACACTCAGCCTCCTTGTTTGACCAGGGGACACTTTCATAGGTCTCCTTTAACTGCAGCATTGCCAGCTGATGGTAAGTTTCACTACAAAAAACTTCCTGTGTTGAAAATAGAATGAGTTTGGCCAGCATGCTGTTGGCATTTGCAATTTTAATCATAATCATGTGGGAAAAGGTAAAAAGCATGTGGGAGTTGTGCACAGTTCTAATTATGATGTGAGAATGGCAGAAGGTTGAGGAGATAGTGGCCACTGAGTCACAGGGAGGATCCTGATTTAATACACTTCTACTTATTTTAAAATCAATTTCTGGCTGCAAGATTATAATCCAAGGTACAAACATGGCCCAAATGGAATAGGCTAATTTTTCTATCAATATTTTATATAAAACTCAATTTTATGTCAGTGATGAAAAGTAAAAACAGAAATTGCAGAAACTTCACCCCGTTTTGTAAAAAGGTCATCTCTCTGAAGTAATATTTCCTTTTTAATCTATGGATTCTGCTTCAACAGCCGAGTATATGGAACATTTTCTGATTTTATTTCAGACTTCCAGCACCTATAGTATTTTGCTCTTGAGGAATGAGAAATCAGTTTCATCTAGGGAGTAAATTGCATTCAGAGAGTTCTAGTAACTAGCAGACGAATGACCATTGCAAAGAACATTGGGTGCTGAAGCAATAATATGTTTTCAGAAAGCAGTAGAAAGCAATACCATCAAAGCTAAATTTTAAGATTCATTGGATTGGACAAAGCTCTCATTCAATATGTGACAGAAGTCTTTAAATCTTAAGCATTCATGTGGCAAAAGAAACAGCATAATATTTTGCTTCAGAGAAAGAATTAATGGATAACCTGTCAACGATTTATTCTACATCCATCAATCATTTGCACTTTTATAAAGATATTCTGGGACAGCAGATGCTTTAATTTCAGAGAAGGAAAGAAAAAAAAATGATTGGTAGCAACACCTTGGCTCCAGTTCTATCCATGCATTAATGTATCAGAGGCCAGATTCACTTTGGTATGGTGTTAATCTGCAATCAACAGAGACATAGTAAGCAATTTGATAATGTGAGTCTTCCTGACTTGCACTGTCTCTCCCTTGGTGGTGAGAGTAGCTCAAAATATTTTCCACACTAAGCAGGTTGTTCAAATCCTAGACAATGTTTTGTGTGTTGTAATTAGTAACACTTAAAATGCTTGCAGAATAGAATATAGCGTACATGTTCATCTTGAATTCACTGATGCTGACCATAGCTACAGTTGTGGTGGTGATGTGGTGTGTGGCTATGAGAGGGAAGGGAGTGACCACGCAACGTAAGACCGAATACTGCGGGTGTGTTATCTCTGGCTGAGGATACAAAGCATGAAATGATAAAGCAAGGCAAGACAGGGATCCTGTGAGCATCTTGGTAGGATCCAGAGCACTCAAAGTGCAGCATCAAGTGCAGAAACAGACTGTAGATAGATCTGAGATGCGCCATGATTGTGTGGTGATGCTGACACATGCCAGATATCATGGAGTGTATTTGACTCCTGCACTCTGGCATGTCCTGGGTGCCGGGCATCAATAATGGAAATCCAGAGAAGTCGTTGGCGAGCTACAGTTGTCAGGTGCTTTCTTTGACTTGTGTATGGGATGATTACGCTCATAATTTTTATTCAACCTGTGGTCCATTAGGAAACTACATATTAATGAAGGCAGATTCATTGTTAATTAGGTGATAATGAGTAATAACCCCTATTCATGGGCATCTTGCTGCTACCTGGTGACAATCTTGTCTCAATACCTGGATTTCTGTTTGAATATACAACTAGTTGCTCCTGATGATGAGAAAGGCCTTGCTGGACTTCTCACACAATTCTCCCGGATTTCCTGCCTAACTCCATGTTGTTCAAAGTTTCTACCCCAATATTTCAAGTCCAATATGTTTCTTCTTCAGTCTGTTAAAGAAGTCAATATTTCCCAGTTGTGATTTCCTCGCAATCAATTCAGATCTCAGACAATTTAAAAAAAATCAAATCTGTCTTTACATCTAACATTTCATTATTTGGAATACAAACAGTGTACTGACAATCATGGATACTATTTTCCGTTTTGTATAATGTGACTGATACTTTACTTAGCATGAGTATAAACCAATGATAGTTCTAGCATTGCAGTTACAATCCAGTGCTGTGCTAGACAATTGGTGTCAGAGGAGAAAGTGAGGTCTGCAGATGCTGGAGATCAGAGCTGAAAATGTGTTGCTGGAAAAGCGCAGCAGGTCAGGAAGCATCCAAGGAACAGGAGATTCGAGGTTTCGGTCATAAGCCTTTCTTCAGGAATGAAGAAGGACTTATGCCCGAAACGTCGAATCTCCTATTCCTTGGATGCTGCCTGACCTGCTGCGCTTTTCCAGCAACACATTTTCAGCAATTGGTGTCAGAACTTGAGAGAAAGGACATGGAAGCCATCACTGCAGCAAGATGGTTACTTACAGGTCACCATTCCAATAAAAATAGGAATAAAGGAAGATTAGGATTATCTCTGCATAAAGGAGGTGCTCTTTAAAAAAGGTCAAACAGATGTTTTTTAAAAATCAGGCTCCCTGAAACAAAACAGAAGTCAGACACTCTTACATGAGTCATTCCTCCCTAACAATGCAAAAAGTTTTATTTTCTGTAACAAGCGTGTGGGAGAGAAATGTTGAGGTGAGCAATGTTTCCTGTACATTTGATTTCGTGGTCAACTACCTTGGCATTTGCTGTGCTCAGTGCTGACAGGAAAATATAATTGTTTTTACATTAAAGAGCAGATGTACCCTTTACATACCCACTTAACCCTGAAAAGTATTAACTATTTACGTAGAAGAACTAAAGGAATTAAAAAGACAAACTTATTTATTGTATTAAAAGTGTTTTAGAAATGTCGGGATTGACCATTCTGAAGTAGGCTCATTGGACCCGAAACATTAACTCTGATTTCTCTCCACAGATGCTACCAGACCTGCTGAGATTTTCCAGCAATTTATGTTTTTGTTTCAGTAACCTAGGGATTGGGCCCAATATGCTGACAGGGAGGTTAACTGGAACTGCTGGAAATGAATTAAACTAATTTAGTGGGGTGGGGTGGGAGAATGTAGTAGCAGAGACAAGCAACTAGGTACATGGAAGTATAAGAAGATAAATAAAGATTTCTGTAGAATTGCAGAAATTAGATTTTAAAAATCTGACAAGCACGGTGTTGCAAACATACTAATGTGAATTGCAAATAAAATTAATGAGCAATAGACAATGTGATTATTCAAATGGCTTATTCAAATATTTTCCCTTTAATATATTTGCTCTTAGAATAGCCTTGATCATTGTTGAAATATTTGATGCCAACGGAACACTAGATTTTGTGAAATGTGGCATCGAAGGCAAAATCTAGGAAGTCATGTTGCTGAACCTTTCCAAATCAGTAGCCAGAACTCAAGTAGAGTGTTGCACACTATTCTAAATACAACGTTTTAGGAAAAAGTCAACACCTGGACATTCTCTAGGATGATAACACTGGTAATGCATTTATATGATGTGATTTGATAGACCAAGTAAAGCAGAAAATATTGACAGAAGAACGAAAGATCAAGTGACTTTTTTTTTAACAGAGATACTTGTTAATTTCTGGAATACATTGAAGAGGTGGTGGAATCAGACTTAATTGGAATTTTTCAATGATGTGTCCTCTTTGTCCTAATTTGCAATGTTATGGGGAATTGGTTGGGTTTGAGACCTAATTTTGACAGCTGTTCCAAAGAGTTGGCAAGGACACAGGCAGCAGGAAGTCATTGTTTGCTGTAAGAATAGAATACGGTTTAACAAGAATTTCATTCTTTCTGTGATGTGAAATGTATTCTGAGAGTATCAAAAAAATTCTCTACTAGCCCTATACACCAAATAAATTAGTTTTATCAACAAATTTCCTGTTTATTGCTGTTGCATCCAGTATATATTGATATATTTTGCAACAAAAAATGACAGATGAATAAAGTAATCTTCCTATATGTATAGTCCTTTTTGTATGCCCTTTCTGTTTCATAAATTATGTTTCATTGCCATTCATTATATTAGGTTCCCACAACACGTTGCGTTTCAGTTATGACATAGATGAAATGTAGGCAATTTTTTCCCCCTCAGATCCCTGTGATTGCATTATTTAAGTCTGTCATTTGTCAGTCAATTTTGTTTTCTCTCTTGTCTTCTTTTGTAACCAAGTATAAGAAATCCAAGCTCTTACTGAACAGTTTGAAAACATGCACTAAAGCTATAAGAATAATGTAATATTCTTTAGTGTGCAATTCTTAAGAGGGTAATGGTTCCCACTTATGAAAGTTGAGAGTTTTTAATGCTCACTTGTTGCAATCATACATTTATTGTGTGTTACTGGAAGAGAATGAACAAAGAAGATGAATCATGTCTTGTGGTGGTTAGCATTATTGCAGAGACGGATCCTATGAGCACATTTATGATAAACACTGCTGACATTTTAAAACTCTGTCATTGTAATTAATGTATTACTTCAAGGAGAAATATTTCTGTGTTTTAAGTGTAACAAAATCTTAACAAAGAGCATTTTTATGATTGTCCTTAAATTGTAACAAAAGGGATAATTTCATGAAGAGAAAATCACACCTGAAAAGTTTTCTAGAATTCTGAAGAGGCAACAACCAGGATAGATAAAGGGAGGGCAATTGATGCAATATATTTGCATTTTCAGAAGACGTTTGATGAGCTACCTTACATTAGGCTTTGTATGATGATAAAAGTCCATGATGTTCTATGGATAGGTGTTATTATTATGAGTTATTTGCTTGCCAAACGAGCAATGCTCTGAATGCTTGTGATTTCAAATAAATATTTTGGACTATAAACTGGTGTCCGTTTATAGTCCAAAGCTGCCTTTGTCCAACCCAGTCTAACACCAGCACTGCCACATCAGAGTTATTTATTGTCATATACGTCTGAAAAGCTACAGCGGAAAGTGTTTGTCACCACAATCTGGTGCCATTTTGAATCACAAAAAGAATAAAAAGAAAAAAAATCGTAGCATCTATCTTCTTATAGCGGGTCTTCAAACCCAGCTCCAGGGCTTTTGCAAGGTCTCTGCAAGGTGTTCTGGGCCTCAAAGAGTCCCTATGTCTCAGGCCTACAGCAACCAGGAGTCCCTGCTCCAGGTAGCACAACTTGGGGTAAGGGTGGCATTTTCAGGACGAGCAACCTGCACCTAGTAGTGTTGGGGCTGCAAGTATTCACAATATATATTAATGATTTTTTGAGGAAGGTTTATGGATGTGGGCGGCATGGTGGCACAGTGGTTAGCACTGCTGCCTCACAGCGCCAGAGACCTGGGTTCAGTTCCCGCCTCAGGCAACTGTCTGTGTGGAGTTTGCACATTCTCCCCGTGTCTGTGTGCGTTTCCTCTGGGTGCTCCAGTTTCCTCCCACAGTCCAAAAAAACCGTGCAGGTTAGGTGAATTGGCCATGCTAAATTGCCCATAGTGTTGGGTGAAGGGGTAAATGTAGGGGAATGGGTCTGAGTGGATTGCTCTTCGGAGGGTCGGTGTGGACTTGCTGGGCCGAAGGGCCTGTTTCTACGCTGTGGGTAATCTAAAAAAAAAACAAAAATAGGTTGAAAGGTTAATTGGAGAGGTGACACAAAGAATCTGTAGAGGGATATATAGAGGAACCTCGATTTTCCGAAGGACACAAGTAGGGAGTATTTTGTTTGGTTAATTGAATTCTGATAATCGAATGCCGGATGATATGGGCGGCACGGTGGCACAGTGGTTAGCACTGCTGTCTCACAGCGCCTGAGACCAGGGTTCAATTCCCGACTCAGGCGACTGACTGTGTGGAGTTTGCACGTTCTCCCCGTGTCTGCGTGGGTTTCCTCCGGGTGCTCCGGTTTCCTCCCACAGTCCAAAGATGTGCGGGTCAGGTGAATTGGCCCTGCTCAATTGCCCATAGCGTTAGGTAAGGGGTAAATGTAGGGATATGGGTGGGTTTCGCTTCGGCGGGTCGGTGTGGACTTGTTGGGCCGAAGGGCCTGTTTCCACACTGTAAGTAATCTAATCTAATCTAATATAGTTAAGCCAAGCATCGGGACCTTGTGATCTTGGGAGTAATCTGATATTAGGATAATTGAATGCCGGATATTTGAGGTTCCTCTGTAGATTGATTAAGCATCGGGGCAAAACTTGACAGATGGAGTATAATGTGAGAAAATGTGAGGTTATACATTCTGTCAAGAACCGATGAGTTGAATATCATTTAAATGGAGAAGTACTGCTATGAACAGAGATTTGAGGGTCCTGTTCCATGAAACACAAAAAGCTACCTTCCAACTTCAATGGATAAGAGGGAAGTCAACAGAATATAGGCCTTTATTTCAAAGGAAATGGAGTATAAAAGTAGCAAGGTTTTGCTAAAACTATACAAAGCAGTACTCAGACCACAGCTGGAAAACTGTGAACACTAGGCCCCTTATCTAAGGGGAGAAATTACTGGCACTGGAGGCAGTCCAGAGAATGTTCCCTAAGCTGATCATGGATATGGAGGTACTGTCTTGTGATGAGAAGTTGAGTAAATTGGGCTTGTGCTCATTAGAATATAGAGGGGTGAAAGGTGACCTTATTGAGATAAATAAGATAGGTGGAGTAGATGTATAAAGGTTGTTTCTTCTTGTAAGAGAGTGTAGAACCAGAGAGTATCATTTCAGAATAAAGGGTCACACATTTAAGCTGAGATAAGGTTGAATTTCTCCTCTTAGAGGGTAGTGCACCAATGGAATTCCTTCTCAAAAAGTTTGTTGAGGCTGCTTCATTAAGTATATTAGAGTCATAGAGGCTGAGATGGACTGAATTTCATTCAGCAAATGAATCAAGGGTGAAGGAGAAAAGGCAGGAAAGTAGAGTTGAGGATTATCTGATCAGCCAAGACTTCATGAATGGCAGAGTGAGCTTGATGGGCCATACCATCTACTTCTACTCCTATGGAGGATGCTGCCACCCAAACCTCTTCAGTTAAAGTTTAGGTTTTTAAATCTCCAAAACTATAAATATCTTTGGTATGAGAACATCTGATGATCAATGAATTGAGCATGATTCCAACTTGTCCAATCACATGGTGTTTTGCAGTCAATTTTAAGAGTAGCAACCGCAAACAAGTCAGCCACTTGACAAAAGCAAAACCTTCAATACATTCTTCCAGATGTTGGATAATTTATGTACAACGGAGACGATTTTCTTGTAAGCTTTAAAATTCAACTTTGGAGCAAGTGCGAGTTCTGAACTTACATTTTCCGCACTCAGGCAAGTGGAACTATTTTTCTGGAGCTAATATTCTAGTTTGCTGTCCAAGTAAGAACAGCAAGCAGGCTCCCAATGTTATGAACTATTTCAGAGGATGGGCAGACCTTCAGCAAACTTAATGAGAGAGGCAGAAGACTCAATTAACACACAGGAAACAAAGGGTAACTGACTGATTAAATAAGGGACCCAAATAGTGACAGAGGAGCTAAGAGACTAAAATCCAATAAATCTCCAGGATATGTTGTCCACCACCTGGGATTCTAAAAAAGTTAGCTAAAGTGATAATGATAGCACTGATAATGGTTTTCCAGAATTCTCCAGATTCTAGAACAGTCTTAGAGGACTGGGAAATGCAAACAACGAATATAATGCTGCTAAGGAAGAAAGGAAGCAGAGAATAAACAAGGAACTACCTGACATCAGTAGTCGGGTTAAATGTAGGAACCTATCATTAAGCAGGTCTTAACAATCCACTTAGGAAACCCTTTTGTGTTATCTGAATCAAGTTCATATAATGTCAAGATGATGTTAAGAAAAATGTGTTTGACAAGTTTAGAAATTTTTATAGATGTAACTTTTAAGATAGATAAAACAAACCAGTAGACATGGTACACTTGGAGTTACAGAAGGCATTTGATAACATGCCACACAAAGGGTTCATGGAATCATAGGCGATATATTAACAGGGATAAACTTTGTTTAACAAACAGGAAGCAGGGAGCAGTATAAATGAGATATTTTTATGTTGACAGGCCGTATCTGGTGAAGTGCTGCATGGACCTATGCTAGGGATGATCTATGTTAGTGAATTAGACGAAGAGACTAAGAGTAATGTATTTAAGGTTGCTGATTATACTAATCCAGTTGAAGACATTCGCTATGAAAAGGATGCAAAAATGCTGCTAGTTGACATAGATAGATGAGTGGATAACAAGGTTGCAGATGGCATATAACTTGGGGGAATTGTGAGGTTATTCACTTTAATAGTAAGAATAGAAAAACAACCATTTTTGAAAAGTGTGAAACACTTAAATGCTAATATTCAGAGGACTTTGTGTGTATATAAACAAGGAACACAGAAACTAGGCATTTAGGGATAACAAACAATTAGGAAAGTAAATTATATGTTGGCCTTTATTTCATGGGGCACTGGAGAATAAGAATGAGAAGACAAACTACAAATGTGCGGAAGTTTGGTTAGACTGCACCTGTCGCACTGCATGCAGTTTTGCTATTCATATTTTGTAAAGGCAGCCCTATCTTGGAGGTTCACTGGATGGTTTCCAGGAATAGGGAGTGTTGTCCAGTGATGAGAGGCTTAATAATTTGTGTCTGTGCAGTTTACAGGAATTTAAGACAATCTCATTGAGGTATACACGTATCTCAAAGCTGGTCCTTTTTTCTAAAAGCTGTTCTTTTTCTCAAGGATACTGTGTCCTTGGTTTTTCTTAGAGGGGTCGTACAACAGTCGGGGCTCCAAATTGACTGGTTTGGTATAGAGAGGAAAGGGTTTACTGATAGACTTTTTGTTTATTATATGTAAACAGATGAGACTTTAGGCCAAAGCTTTTATGTTTTAGAAGTGACCTATTTAATGAAAGGGGAGTGGTCAGTCCTAAAAGCTGAAGTAAAAGCAAATTACTGCGGATGCTGGAATCTGAAACCAAAAGAGAAAAGGCTGAAAAACCTCAGCAGGTCTGGCAACATCTGTAAGGAGAGAAAAGAGCTGACGTTTCGAGTCTAACTGACCCTTTGCAAAAGCTGAAGTCTTGTTTTAGTTAGTGCAGCAGGAGCTATGTGTGAAACAGGCTGCTGAACTCTTTCTCCTTCTGTCCTTCTAACTTTGACCTGTAAGCCTGTTTCAGTTTTACTCTATGTTTAAGGGGTTTGTTTATTGGGACTGTTGCTTATTTTTGAAACAGCATATTTAAGTTTATTTCGGATAGTCTGAGTTCTGTGTGCATTCTACATTCTGTTCTTTGTGTTTCATTCTGAAATTCTGTGAATAAGTTTTACTGTTTTAAAACAACCATTTTTGAAAAGTGTCAACCTAGCTAACTTACTCCAGGTAATTTTCACTGTACATTTACCGAAACAAATAGTGAAGTTTTAATCTGGGCTGCCTGCTTAAGAATGTTTTGGATTGTCTGGCCTCTTCCAGAACAGAAGACACTGAAGAACCTTGATAGAGTAGATCCTGAAAGGTTGTTTCCCTGGCTGGGGAATGTGAAACACAAGTGCACAGTCTTAGGTTAAGGGGTTGATGAGTTAGAATTGAGATAAGAGATTTCTTCTTTCAAAGGATTGTGAAACTTTGGAATTCTCTGTAGTTTTGTGGCTACAATATCAGTGAATATGCTTAAGGCTACAATAGACCTATTTTGATTGAATGAAGTAAACAGATAAGTGAAGTTATAGTGACCTATCATTGCATTGAATGGAAAATTAGGATTGAGGTGTCATTAGGTTCAGAACAGATTTACTAGAATATTGCTGGGAATGGAGGGTTTGAGTCATGAGGAGAAGCTGGGATTCTTTTCCACTAGAGCGTAGGAGGTTTAGAGGTAACCTTATGGAGGTTTGTAAGATAATGAGGGGTATGGATAAGATAAATAGCAGGAGAGTGGGTTGTGTGTGAAATTAACTTTCAGAGGAAGTGGTGGATGTGGCTGCAGTTACAATGTTTAAAAGACATTTAGATAAGTACATGAATAGGAAATATTTGGAGAGGTATGGGCCAAGCACTGGCAGATGAGACTAGATTAATGTGGGATTATGGTCAGCATAGACTGGTTGGGCCAAAGAGTCTGTTTCCATGCTGTATGATTCTATGACTCTACTCCTATTCCTATTCCTGAAGACTTCATGTTCTCATGTTGTTAGGTTGGCACTACTGAAGCAGATAGTTCACCTTCAGGTTTGGGGCGTGTTTGCAGTGGTAAAATTTTTAAAATATTTTAAAGGGTCAATGAAGAAAGACCCCTATGATTGAATGGGAAACCATCCAGTAGCAATGTTTAGTATGTGGCCAGGTTGCAGCCTTTTCTGGTAGTGGCCCGTTTTCTGGGAAGGATGTCTCTGGGTCTGATGTCCCCAGCTCACTGTAGAGAGGCTGCTTCCATTGACGTTTGTCATTCCCACATGAAACTGGAAAAAAGCAATCCTATAAATCACTCCCCTGATTGTGGACTGCTGACTAGCAAGATGCTATAAAGCAGAGGTTGAACCCTCTGTGAGCTAAATCTGAAACACCCAAAAGAGCGCTTCACCCAATGATCTGTAAAAAGGAGTAAGAAAAGTGATGTGACCTGCTTTTCAACAACTTCTAGTTGTTAAATAAAATAAATCACTGTCACTCACTTTAAAATCAACAAGTAACAATTTATTTTTCTAAATCTAACAGTGAGCAAATTAACTAAACTATTAAAAAAATCTGAAAACAAAACCCTTCTAACTATTAACTATTCCCGAATAAAGCAAGATTCCAATGGTATCCTGTTTCAATAAATACAAGTCCCACTCTATACAAAAAAAATCTCAAAATTACAGCCGGGTTACATGCCTTCTGGAATGTTCTGTGCTTTCTCCATTGAATCTTCTATCGGGAATGCCTTCCCCGTTGTTTCTTCTGTCAGTTAATTAGATGTTGCTTTCTCTGAGACATAGGTGAGGTTATGAGAGACAACGATTCTCTCTCGCGAGCCAAGGGCTGTTAGCTCTGGCGGATGGCAGCTAACTTTGGGCTCTTTGTCCATCTGCTCCCTTATTTTATGCCCTTGATTACGTTTCAATATGTCTTACAATAGAATTGGTCCTATGTTGTCAAAACTATAAGATTTAAATGTAATAGGTTTTTGGTATCTAAGTACCCAGTTCAAATTGTTGGTTCAATTCAAAAGCTTGTTGCCTTGGTAAAACTGCTGCTTGGTCAGCTAACTGTACGGTCTTTGAATACAAATGTTTCAGTTGAGGCTCTCTGTGCACTTGCAAACTGAGGAAATAGCGGAGGCGTTGGTTGAAATCTTTCAAAAGTCACTGGAGTTAGGGAAAGTCCCGGATGATTGGAAGATCGCTGTTGTAACCCCCTTGTTCAAGAAAGGATCAAGACAAAAGATGGAAAATTATGGGCCTATTAGCCTAACCTCGGTTGTTGGTAAAATTCTAGAATCCATCATTAAGGATGAGGTTTCTAAATTCTTGGAAGAGCAGAATCGGATTAGAACAATTCAACATGGATTTACTAAGGGGAGGTCATGCCTGACAAACCTGTTGGAATTCTTTGAAGAGGTGACAAGTAGGTTAGACCAGTGAAACCCAGTGCATGTGGTCTATCTAGACTTCCAAAAGGCCTTTGATAAGGTGACACAGGGGAGGCTGCTGAGCAAGGTGAGGGCCCGTGGTGTTCGAGGTGAGCTACTGGTATGGATTGAGGATTGGCTGTCTGACAGAAGGCAGTGAGTTGGGATAAAAGGTTCTTTTTCAGGATGGCAGCCGGTGACAAGCGGTGTCCCGCAGGGTTCAGTGTTGGGGCCGCAGCTGTTCACGTTATATATTAATGATCTGGATGAAGAGACAGGGGGCATTCTAGCGAAGTTTGCCGATGATACGAAGTTAGGTGGACAGGCAGGTAGTACTGGGGATGTGGGGAAGCTGCAGAAGGATCTAGACAGTTGGGAGAGTGGTCCAGGAAATGGCTGATGGAATTCAATGTGAGCAAATGCGAGGTCTTGCATTTTGGCAAAAAGAATACAAGCATGGACTACTTTCTAAACGGTGAGAAAATTTGTAAAGCCAAAGTACAAAGGGATCTGGGAGTGCTAGTTGAGGATTCTCTGAAGGTAAACATGCAGGTTGAATCTGTGATTAAGAAAGCGAACGCAATGTTGTCATTTATCCCAAGAGGGTTGGAATGTAAAAGCACCGTTGTGCTACTGAGACTTTATAAAGCTCTGGTTAGTCCCCATTTGGAGTACTGTGTCCAGTTTTGGTTCCCACACCTCAGGAAGGACATACTGGCACTCGAGCGTGTCCAGCAGAGATTCACACGAATGATCCCTGGAATGGTAGGTCTAACATACGAAGAATGGCTGAGGATCCTGGGATTGTATTCATTGGAGTTTAGAAGATTAAGGGGAGATCTAATAGAAACTTACAAGATAACACATGGTTTGGAAAAGGTGGACGCTAGGAAATTGTTTCCGTTAGGCGAGGAGACTAGGACCCGTGGACACAGCCTTAGAATTAGAGGGGGTCAATTCAGAACAGAAATGCGGAGACATTTCTTCAGCCAGAGAGTGGTGGGCCTGTGGAATTCATTACCACAGAGTGCAGTGGAGGCCGGGAGGCTAGATGTCTTCAAGGCAGAGATTGATAAATTCTTGATGTCACAAGGAATTAAGGGCTACGGGGAGAATGCGGGTAAGTGGAGTTGAAATGCCCATCAGCCATGATTGAATGGCGGAGTGAACTCGATGGGCTGAATGGCCTTACTTCCACTCCTATGTCTTATGGTCTTATGGTCTAAACTGTCAAGATGCGACTCACAAATATCCATTTTAAATCTCTAAGCATAGAAAATGAAACCACACAATGCTTTCTCCATTTTATAATTTTACAAACACCAAATTCTAACTTCCTGTCTCCCAATCTACAATTACTCTACCCAACTGCGCAACACAAGAAAATTTGCTTGGTTGTGTGACTGCGCAAGGCAAGGCAAGGCAAGGCAAAACAATGATGTCATAAACATCAAGGTTGGCAAAAAGTGAATGATTGATGAGAGAGCAAGCAAACAGCTTAGATACAGTCCGGTTCAATCAGTGAGCTGGGACCCTGTCCTGTATGCACAAAGTTTCCTTTCAGGAGCCTTTCAATGTTAGTTGCTGTTGTGCCTTGCAGTGCTGGTCTTTGCTTCCAATGTATCCACAAGTGAATTGGAGAGATATCATGAAGATTATGAGAGGCTGATAAATGTGGATGGCCATGTTCATAGATGAGGAGTGAGTGTGGTTGGTACCCATGGACTGTTCAATGAGAGACTGTTTTGTGCTGAGTAATATGGAAACTGTTTAGAACCGGCAGTGAACTGAAACGACCAGGTATCCATTTTGACTTACATGTCGAGATTTCTTGAAATCTAGCTTGTTTAGCACATTTGGTAATATTGGAAGCTGAATATTACTGCGGTGAGTTGTGACGTTAATAAGGTGTTTTACAAGCTATGATCTACCTTAAATGGCAACTTGCCTTACTGCTTAGAAGATGCATATAAGAAGCGTGGAGTTACACCAAATATTGAGAGAGTGCTCAACAGACATCTTGTATGACTCTTCAACAAATCGTTCACGAGCCCATATCTTTCAAGCCTCTAAAGAATTCTGCCCATTAGTTCTTTTTCTCTGTTTATGGATGTGATAAACCTGCTAAATATTTCCTGCATTTCTTATTGATGCTTTTAGCTTAGAAGACTGTCAGTCTTACAAGGCTGTAGTGTGATTGGGTAAATTCACACTGAGGAAATAAATGTGTTTTTCACCTTTTAGAGTTAATATAAATTATTGAGTAGAATAAAATGAACTATACTCTATAATGAGTTTAATTACACTTGATGCTGATGCATGGTATACGTCATGGAAAAATATGCTGCTATTCTGCATAATGAGCACATAAGAAGGACAAAATTTAAAAAAAACCTCTAAATTCCCTGGAAAGTGTTGTTGAGCTAAGTTTATTAATCTAATTTGTAGCTCGTGGTTGACATGATTAATTATTGTAGCAGCATAGTTTGAGAATAGTAACACTGGACGTGATTGGTAAGCCATCTGTGGTTCCACAAGGCCATTTGTACAACATGTATATTTAAAGCTTCATCCATGTGTATGTGCAGCTGTGGAGTTTTCCTAAAAGTAATGATTGAGGATCCTTGAAAATCTTGTGGAGTTGAGGTATAGAACTCGGGGAAAAAATGTATTAAAAGCTAATTTTCATTATGCATGCACCTTTACCTCCAGTGACTGATGGTATTCAGTAAGAAGATTCACAAATCATTTCCTTTTTGGCCTGATTCTAGAGATAATGGCTTTAAAAAATACTGCCTGTAGCTTTCCTGCTTCTGTTCTGGACTATAAATTTCAGTTACAATGTTTAAATTGTCATATTAAGGTCTGATCCAACTACAGGTGGTGCTTGAAATGAGGTGGTTCATCAGTATACTTTTATTTGTGTAATATATTTCAAAAGAGAGATGGAAATTCAAGGCTCATGCAATTGCACTTAAAAAGATGTGCTTCTGTAATGAATAGTTAATGAAAACATGGCCTCAATTTGTACGCATTTGAAAGTCTATCCTCTAATTTAGAAAAAAAATTATTGTACATATTTGCAGGAAGGATTATATTATACTTAGGGCTGTATGTAGCTAATTTTAGCATTAATATTCAGTATTGTCTTAGTTTAACAATTATGCAATTTACAATAATGTGGCAAATGTCTTCACTGCTGGCAACAGTATAGGTACATTGTCTAATGTACGCACATGCAATTTCATGTTAGTGCTCCAATTGTAGTTAAGGAACAAATTCAATCAAGATTACAATTAAAACAGAAATTTTCTGCTTTCATTAATGTATTGGAACTGAAATAACTCCACAGAGGACAGTATCCTGTCCAGTAGCCAGCTCTGAGTTAACAGAGCCTCTGGTGGTCCTGTTTTTTTTCTTCTAATCAATCTGTTCAGAGATGTTATTACACACCTCTGGAGTAGGTGGGACTTGAACCCAGGCCCCTTTGTTCAGGGGTGGGACATTATCACTGCACCACTAGAATCCTAGTCCTGTTTATGTCTGTCAGCCAGGGCTTCCTGATTGGACCAGATTAACAGCCCCAATCAGGAAATTCATATTCAAGAAGTCAACCTAGTTGATCTCGTTAAAATCACTACATCTCTCGCCCTCTCAGGCTGAGGACATAAGCTGATTCTTTATTTTGGACCTCCCCCTGGGGCGGTTCAGCACCGGATAAGGTTCCTCCAACTCTGCCTCTGATAAAGGTGGCATGCAATGTACAGTAGCTTACCTCTTGTGCCCGGAGCATATTGGAAGAATGTTGTTCTCCTCTTCAGGTGGCAAAGGCACCTCAGACTCTGAGGTATCTTCAAGACTTGACAGACAGAGAGATCCCACAAAACACTCAAAGGCAGTTGAGGAGTAGGGAATGTTTCACTCCCAGCTTTCATATGGTCCATGTGCTTATTCTGGACTATCACATCTAGCGGAACTGTATACGGCCTGGCCTCGCAGTGACCATGGCTCTTACCCATACAGGGCCATTCCTGTGGTTCCACCAAACTTCATCCCCTGAAGTAAACTGTCTCTCTTACTTAGTGGAGTCTTGTGTCCAGTATTGGTGTTCCTGATGCTGTTTCACTCCCCGCTTCAGGTCCAGGTGATCAGATTTAACCTGGTACAGAGCATTATCCCATTAGCAATTCTGCTGGAGCTATCCTTGGAGTTGCATGATGGGTTGTCCTATAATCAGATTGGAACAGGGACAGTTTGGTATCAAGTGAAGCTGTAGGCGGTTTCTTCAAGCCAGCCTTCAAAGTTTGGACTGCCTTTCCTGCCAGACCACTGGATGGTGGATAGTATAGAGCTGTTTTTACATGCCAAATACCATTCGACTTTAGGAAATACTCACATGCTCTGTTGCTAAATGATGGCCCATTATCTGTGACTAACACTTCCAGGAGTCCACGTATTGCAAAAGAATAGTGCAGCTTTTCTATTATCATAGAATAAAATCTATGAATGTCCAGCCACTCTGAGTGGGTGTCCGCAATGATAAAGAACATTGAGCCCATGAAAGGACCTGCGTAGTCGATGTGTAACAGAGTCCACATTTACTCAGCCATTCCCATGAATATAGGGAAGCTGCTTGCAGTAACTTTTGTCCTTGTTGGCATTCTGAAGTCTGCCCCACTAATGCAGCTATGTCTGCATCCAATCTTGGCCACCAGACATAACTTCTCGCCAACATCTTCATTTTGAAAACCTCTGGATGACTCTGACAGAGTTCAACCAGTATCTGGTGATGACCTTTGCTTGAGACAATCACTCTTGCTCCCTGCAATAATGTGACGTCCTCTACTGTAATGTGGTCTCTCCAGGTCCAAAATGGTCTCAGTTCTGGTTGGGGCAGCCTTTTGTTTCCCCTATCACCACTAGTTGTTTCCATTTTGCCAGGACTGGATCTTTCTGCTTCTAAAGTCTGACTTTACCTGTTATAACTGGAATTGTGTCAAGAAAATTTAAAACCATTACAGATTCATCCAGTGGTGGCACCACTGGTGGTGTATCTGCTGGTGGGAGGCAGATCAGTACATCTGCATTTGCTACTTGGCCTCCTGGATGGTGTTCCAATGTTAATTATACACACATAGCCCACCGCTGAATTCTGCCTTAAGCTATGGGAGTTACCACCTTGTTCTCTTAAAGTAGACCTTGCAGGAGTTTGTCATCCATTATTATTAAAAAATTATGTCCGTAAAAGTATTGGTAGAATTTCTTCATGCCAAATACCACCACCAGACCTTCCTTCTCTATCTGAGCATATTTACATTCTGCGTTAGCCAAAGTCCTGGATGCATGTGCTTTTGGGCATTCCTCTCCATGAGCTAATAATACCAAGGCCATATGAGGGGATATTGAATGTCAGTACCAGATCTTGCTTGGGATCATAGTGTGTTAACACCTTTGAGGATGATAACTGTTACTTCACTTCCTGGAAAGCTATTGCTTGGCTACATGGCCAATTGCAAGACTGACCCTTTAAGAGTTGATGCAAAGATGCCAGGATGGAGGCCAGTTTATGTATGAACTTTCCATAATAGTTCACCAGCCCAAGGAAAGACCTAAGCTCCGATCGGAGCCTGGGCACCTTCACCCGCAGTTTTATCTTCCAACTGGTGTATCCTGGTCGTGTCAACTCTCAAATCTAAGTAGGTCACTCAGAGTGGCTGGAATACACATTCCTTTCTCAGGCATATGTCCTGGAACAACATCTAAGGACTATGTCTAACATTTACAAGTGCTCTTTATGGATCTTCCCTGTAATTAGCAAATCATCCAGATTAATAAATAGTGACCTGAGATAGATCTTGTAAAATGTTCTCCATTGTCCAATGAAAAATTGCACAGGCTGATGATACGTCAAATGGCAGTCTCGTATACTGGTACAAATTTTTATGGTATCCATAGTAACAGACCTCTGGGAATCGTCACCTAAGTGCAGTTGCAAATATGCATGTCTCATGTACAGTCCCCCTGCCCTAGCTTTGCGTAGAAATCCTCTGTGTGGGGACTAGGTTTATATCTAGCTGCAAAAAATGCTTTACTATTTATTTAAAATCCCCACAAATGCAAATCCACCAGTCAGGCTGCACAATCGGTATGATTGGTGCTGCCCATTCTGCAAACTGGACTGATTTGATGATTCCTTCATTTTCCAGTCTTCTGATTTCTGCCTCTACTCTTGCCCGTAAGGAACATAGCACTGGGTGGGTCTTGCAAAACTGTGGAGTTTCTTCCTGATGAACATGCAGGGTGGCCTTGGCTCCTTTGATAGCTCCTAGACCTTCCTGAAAATCTTCGAGGTATTTAATTAGGGCTTTAGTCAGGCAGCCATTTTCTAATTGAACAATATTGAGCCAACCTAGATGAATCTTTCACAACCAGTTTCATCCCATCAGGCTTGGGCCTGAGCCTTTTACTACAATGATAGATGGGACATCCTCAATGTTGACTGACGTGCATGAAGATAAGCAGTCAGAATGAAAAAACTGAGGTCAAAAGAAATGATCAGATGGTAGAAACAAACACCTACTGGAAGGAAAAAATATTAGTCTTGGGCCAATTCATCTGTACTAGCTGCGGAAGAGCATGGCACTCGTGAATTGGTCTCTACGATCACAACAAATGATGTTCAATACAAAAGAGCTATAGCCCTGGCTGCAGCCCATTGCATTCAAAGACAGATGGGTGCAGTCATTAGTATCACTTCGTTTGTGACAACCATTTCTTCTTAGGTCAAAACCAAGGTTGACAAATTTACAAAACTCAGCTTAAGTTTTGACGAAGGCCAAAATAGCAGTTGTCCCTCAATGCAACCACTCAACATTAAGAGCCTCGTCCCATTAATTTGGACTCAGTGACCTAATTTTATGTGTCTAACACACAAGGTCAAAGTTAGCGAGACAGCAATGAATAATTATTCAAATGAACAAACAGCTGAAAATCAATTCAGGCTGTTCACTGTGCTACTGGTTAACACTGAGCAAATTATGTGACAACTGTTCCAAAACCCAGGCAAAGAACATCTCCTGTTTCATTTTCATTGACGTTATATAAACATGCAAACATATTTAATTCTAATTAATCAAAATATTTCAAAGAATTGATGGGTAGATGCTGCGGTAGTATTTCTCAGAGCAGCCAGAAATGTAGCAGGATTATAGAAATGAATGTACATGCTTATGCTGACTTCCTATTGAACTACAATGTACAATGTTCTATATTTCTTATGCTAGGGTGCTTATATCGAATTTGTACTTTAGCCTCGTTAAGATCCCAGGATTGATATAAATGAACATCTTGAGTAATTCTTACTCTTCTTTTGCTTCCTGTAAATACATTTTGGAATGGGAACTATGGAAATTCGAGGGATGAAGGAGCGATTAAATTGTCACAGACATTGCGTGTTTTTCTTGTTACAATGTTTGCTCCTTAGTGCATTGTTGTTATTATACACTCTTCCAGCTGAATAGAATTTTGTATTATTTATTTTAAACCATCCTTTCCATCCTTAAACAAATTTTGCTTTTGAGGTGCCTCAAATGGAATCTTTCATGTTGAAAGAAATTACGTCAGGGAGATCCGAAAGCACTAGAGCATATGTACAGATTTTAGTACATCTGTCTGACAATAACTGGGGACAATTTCCTTAGCTTGCTCTAAGTCAGTGGGATGTCAATTACAGAGCTTTGTGAACTGTGGCAAATTACCATCCCCCACCTGCTCCTGAGGTGTAGAGTAACAGGTTGATTAGAAAATATTTAAGATAGAAATGTTAACTACTGGTAGCAGCAGGTTCACAACTGCCTTCAGCTCTTATGCTAGAATACTTCTCTCCTTCCATTGTGTCTTGAAGCTATTTTATTTCTTCGTATTTGCTCGATATCATTTATTTCATATATTTCAACCTCTACTTCATCCGCCACTAAAATATTATCAACCACACATTTGCCATCTTTAAATTTCACTCTTCCAATCCACTTCTGTCTGATCTCTACCTTCCGTAAACCTGAACTCTTCCAAACATCACCTGCTTTTGGCCTTGCTCACACCTAGATCTGTGCACCCATCACCCCTGTATTTACAAGATGATGTTGGGGTATAGACTTGGTCCACTTTCCCAGTGACAATGAGAATTCTCCAAAGAAATAGGCTTTGAGGAGCTAATTGACTTGCAACAGGCTTGGCTAAGCCTGGAGTCTGGTTTTGTGTAACAGATCTCACAGGTGTATATTATATTAACAAGCAAACTGGATGCTAGTAATAAATTAGCTTTTATTTTCAGACTGATACAACGGGGTCTAGAAATTACAGTTAACCTCCCAGATGCCAAGGAAGGTTCTGATCATGTGATGGGCTCATTTGGAGATTTAGTTTAACAAGTGGCTTCCATCTCTCGGGCCAGCTGTCCAGTATTCATCTTAGTTGATAGATGGGCTTTCAGCATTACTCAAATAAACAATGTTAAACTTATGAGTCTCCATCCAAATACATTCCTCATTGTGTGAGATAAATATTGATCATATACAACACTTCAAGCAAATTACTTTTCAACAGCTTTCCATCATTTTCAATGTCTGCTTGGGCAACATATCAAACATTATATTCTGCTACTTGACTGAAAGGCCCTGAAGGGGTTTGGTTTGCAATCAGTAATTTTCTAATGTTTAAGTGGTTTGAATCACCCCAGATCCCTAGTTCTAGACACTGGACTTATTTAGAGAATGTGAAATGAAGAAGGAAACAGGCAGGTGTTTCAGGGCAAAAGAATCTCTGTGTTTGTCTAAAATACAAAAGAAAGATAAGTACAATATAAGAAATACAAGTAAATGCAATAGATAAGGAAAATGACACAATCAGCTTTAAAGAGGATAGTAATACTATTAAATACACTATTAGCTGTATTAAACACTATTAGAACTTAAAAACAGTGGTTTTAATTACAGAAATTTTTCGCAGACTTCTTACCTTGGGGATCCCAATGCATGGTCACCACCTGCCTTCCCTTCCCTGTTAACTAGGTCAGAATTTTGAAGTCTAGGTAATTAGATTAGATTCCCTACTGTATGGGGAGAAAGTGAGGTCTGCAGATGCTGGAGATCAGAGCTGAAAATGTGTTGCTGGAAAAGCGCAGCAGGTCAGGCAGCATCCAAGGGACAAGAGATTCGACATTTCGGGCATAAGCCCTTCTTTGGGAATCCTGCCTGAAACATCGAATCTCCTGTTCCTTGGATGCTGCCTGACCTGCTGCGTTTTTCCAGCAACACATTTTCAGCTCCCTACTGTATGATCCAACCAGTCCACACCGATCCTCCAAAGAGTAACCCACCCAGACCCATTCCCCTCTGACTAATTGACTTAATACTATGGGGCAATTTAGCATGGCCAATTTGCCTAACCTGCACATCTTTGGACTCTGGGAGGAAACCCACACAGACACAGGGAGAATGTGCAAACTCCACACAGACAGTCACCTGAGCCTGGAATCGAACCTGGGATCCTGGTGCTGTGAGGCAGCAGTGCTAACCACTGAGCCACTGTTAATTGGCTTTCTGATCATTAAGAGTATGTGTGAATAGATTTCGATTGTAGTTGAATATCCGGCAATTGCGTGGGCCCCATACTGTCTGTGCTGGGCAGCCAGAGGTGTAAAAACTGTCTTGGGCCAGAGTGTCAGGTTTGGTTGATTGTTCTTTTAGAAAGGAAGTGTAAATTGGAATGTCAGGTTGAACAATAGTCGCAGACAGAAATCCCCATTCTGCTGGCTCTGTTGTGTATTTGCTGCAGCCTCAGGCCAGGATTTTGTTTAATATTGGAAAAGTCCAGGGTGTTGTCCAGTATTTTAGATGATAGGGATTTTTGCTCAATCCTACATGCCCACACAATGCAAGGATCTGAGGTTTCAGAGCCATGGTGCTTATTAGCTTTAGCCTCGTAACTGCTATTTGGAATGTTCCAGAAATTATAGTTAACTTGCATCATGTGATTGACTGTGGTCATGTTAGAGTCCAACAAAGTCTACTTTAAAATTTAAATGAAAAAGTTCAGCTTTTAAAACAATTTATGTCTGCTGGACATGATATATTTCTCCTGAATAGTAGCTCATAAGATACTCCACATTGAATCGACGGAAGAAAACACTGATCCTTGTCATTTTTAATTTTGATTTCTTCAACACCAATTCTCCTCCTCTGATGTACATTCCTCCCCTTACCAAACCCCATCATCGTAGATGATCTTTTCCTTTCTCCTGTCATCACCTTTGTCATGTTTCTATCTCTTCTTATAATTATTACTGATTTCCATTGGCTTTCTATTAATGAATAAAAGAATGACTTTAAAAGAAAGACTAGGGCCAATCAAGGATAATAATGGGAAGTTGTGTGTGGAGTCAGAGGAGATAGGGGACGCACTAAAAGAATATTTTTTAACAGTATTCACTCAAGAAAACAACAATGTTGTCGAGGAGAATACTGAGATACAGGCTACTGGATTAGGTGGGATTGAGGTTCACAAGGAAGAGGTATTAGGAATCCTGCAGAGTGTGAAAATAGATAAGTCTCCTGGGCCGGATGGGATTTATCCTAGGATCCTCAAGCCAGGGACGAGATTGCCAAGCCTTTGGCATTGATCTTTAAATTGTCACTGTCTACAGGAATAGTGCCAGAAGACTGGAGGATAGTAAATGTGGTTGCCCTGTTCAAGAAGGGGAGTAGAGACAACTCTGGTAATTATAGACCAGTGAGCCTTACTTCAGTTGTTGGTAAAATGTTGGAAAAAGTTTTATAAGAGATAGGATTTATCATCTAGAAAAGAATAAGTTGATTAGGGATAGTCAGCACGGTTTTGTGAAGGATAGGTTGTGCCTCACACACCTTATTGAGTCCTTTGAGAAGGTGACCAAACAGTTAGATGAGAGTAAACCGGTTGATGTGCTGTATATGGATTTCAGTAAGCCATTCGATAAGGTTCCCCACGTTAGGCTATTATACAAAATGTGGAGGAACTGTGGGAGGTATAGCAATTTGGATCAGTAATAGGCTTGCTGAAAGAAGAGAGGGTGGTGGTTGATGGGAAATGTTCATCCTGGAATCCAGTTACTAGTGGTGTACCACAAGGGTCGGTGTTGGGTCCACTGCTGTTCATCATTTTTATAAACGACCTGGATGAGGGCGTAGCGGGGTGGGTTAGTAAATTTGCAGACGACACTAAGGTCGGTAGAGATGTGGATAGTGACGAAGCATGTTGTAGGTTACAGAGAGACATAGATAAGCTTCAGAGCTGGGCTAAGAGGTGACAAATGGAGTTTAATGCTATCACGTGTGAGGTGATTCATTTTGATTGGAGTAACCGGAATGCAGAGTACTGGGCTAATGGTAAAATTCTTGGTAGTGTAGATGAACAGAGAGATCTCGGTGTCCAGGTACACAGATCCTTGAAAGTTTCCACCCAGGTTGACAGGGTTGTTAAGAAGGCAAACAGTGCTTTAGCTTTAATTAATAGAGGGATTGAGTTCCGGAACCATGAGGTTATGCTACAGCTGTACAAAACTCTGGTGCGGCTGCATTTGAAGTATTGTGTACAGTTTTAGTCACCGCATTGTAAGAAGGATGTGAAAGCTTTGGAAAGAGTGCAGAGGAGATTTACTAGGATGTTGCCTTGTATGGAGGGAAGGTCTTACGAAGAAAGGCTGAGGGACTTGAGGCTGTTTTCGTTGTAGAGAAGAAGGTTGAGAGGTGACTTAATAGAGACATATAAGATAATCAGAGAGTTAGATAGGGTGGACAGGGAGAGCCTTTTTCCAAGTATGGTGACGGTGAGCATGAGGGGGCATAGCTTTAAATTGAGGGGTGATAGATATAGGACAAATATCAGAGGCAGTTTCTTTACTCAGAGTAGTAAGGGTATGGAATGCTTTGCCTGCAATTTTAGTAGATTTGCCAACTTTAAGTACATTTGAGTCGTCATTGGACAAGCATATGGACGTACATGGCACAGTGTAGGTTAGATGTGCTTCAGATTGGTATGACAGGTCGGCACAACATCGAGGGCCGAAGGGCCTGTACTGCGCTGTAATGTTCTATGGTCTATGTTCTGAGCCCACACCCATCTAGCTCCCCATGTCCACCCTAACACTGGCAGTGTCCCTTATTCAAATAACCTGCTTCTTCCCTTCACTGGCTCACCCCAGGATCCTATTTGTATTCCTTACTCTTGTTGTGGATTGCCCATTTAAAACAGAGATGAGAAGAAACTTTTTTTTCCTCACAGAAGATTAGATGCCTTTGGAACTAATTTCCTCAAAAAGCAGTGTCATAGTGTCATATAGACGTAAACCTGGAAACAGACCTGCCAACCGGATATTCTAAATTAATCTAGTCCCATTTGTCAGCACTTAGCCCATATCCCTAAACCCTTCTATTTATACACCCATCCAGATGTCTTTTAAATGCTGTAATTGTACCAGCCTTCACCACTTCCTCTGACAGTTCATTCTATACATCAACCACCCTCTACGTGAAAAATTTGCCCTTAGGCCCTTTCTAAATTTTCCTCCTCTCACCCTAAATATATGCTTTCTCGTTCTGGATTCCCCCAGCCCAGGGAAAAGGCCTTGTCTATTTACCCTATCCATGCCCTTCATGATTTTATAAGCCTCTGTAAGGTCACCCCTCAGCCTCCAACACTCTATGGAAAACAGCCCCAGACTATTTAGCCTCTCCCTATAGTTGGAACAGAATTTGGAATATTTTAATGGTACAGGTAGTTGGATTCTTAATAAGGGTGAGTGGGCACAGATGGGAATGTGAAATAATCTAATAATTTGTAATCTTATTGAATGGTGGAGCAGTCTTGAGTGGCCAAATGGCCTAGTCCTGATCCTAATTTGTATGTCTGTATGTAATATGTAGCTCCTATCCTTTATTGTTCAACTTGCTCTCTGTGACCTCTGCTTCCTTGTTTCCTACCTCCATTCCTCAGAAACATGTTGTGAGGCCCTTTTGTTTTGAGGTCATTATACCCACCCAGGCAGGGTTGCTAGCATCAGGCACTGTCACCGCCCCTTACCTGGGCTGGCTACTCTGCACAGTCTTCATTCCTCACACAGTTTGTGGTAGACAACAAAACATTGCAAAACTTATTATAAATGAGACTTCTCATGAGCTAGGTTACTGTGTTATTCACATCCTTTACCTTGTAACATTGAAACAAAGAATCATCCTGATTATGAAGAACCAATGCTTCTGAAGAAGTGTGTACTCATCAGAACTTCCAGAAAGGTGTCCATTGCATCAGGCACATGCAATATATATATGTGTAATATATATATATATTGGGCTGGAGTGCTAATGAGTACTTTTGGCTTGCTAATAAATGCAAAACAGGTTTATGACCATCATGGTCAGGAAAGCCAACCTGCCTGGAAAGCTTTCAAAACTTAATAGCAAACCTTTAACCCAATGAAGTTCTTCATCCTGTTTTGCAAAATATTCTTCACCCTGGATGACTCAAACCTTAAAGTCAAGTTTGGGAATCTGAAGTTTGGTTTCCAGCTCAGTTTAAGCTCTCCCTCTTCCCTTTTTCAGGCCAGGCTTGTACATACAAGATTCACAGCAGTAATGGCAAATTTCCGCTTGACAGGAACTTCCAACCTTCTGACCTTCATCAAAGGCAACATTTGCATGGGAACATGACCATCTACGAGTCACAATCATCCTGACCTGCAAATGAGTTGTTTTTCCTTCTTTGTCACTGCATTAAAGTACTGACATTCCCTTTCTAAAAGCACTGAGTGTACATGAATGCCTATGGACTGCAATGGTTCAAGAGGATGATTCACTGCTATCTCTTCGGGGCCAAAAGGGATGGGCATTAATTGTTGGCCTAGCAAGCAATGCCATGAATGAATAAAAAATCTCAACCCCCCCCTCTCAAAACTTATCTAAATCCCTATCCTTCTTTAAAATGCTTCTTAGAACTTGACACTTTGACAACACTGTTCATATATGCCCTTTTGTGACTCAGTGTTGATTATTATTTCATAAAACCGTACAAAAGCAGCCCAGGGCATTTCATGAGGTTGAAAGTGCTAATATAAACATAAGGTTTTATTGTTATCATCATAGCTAAAAACATATTTGCTTCATGTCTGGTAGAATAAAAAAAGGATCAGTGAGAACTATTAACTATTATGTTATCCATGGTTACATAGCCTACTTATACACAGACTCTGACATGCTGCAAGTTCACAATATATGTTCAGTAGCAGTTTTGTGGGGGGAGATTTTGAAGTGATAACCTTGAAATGGGACTTTCTGATTATTTCTTTGTGGATGATGCTGGTCTTGGTTAGTCCACATATAGGCAGTGTTTCTGAGGTATTAGGCTGATGTGTATCATATAAATACACGAACATGTAGTCTGCTCTAAGTTCCTCCCAGCAAGTGGAAATGGAATAGAAAATACAAACATCTTGTTGCAATTGTGCAGATTATTTTTGAGACCGCAGCTAAAATACTGTATAGTTTTGATCTCCATAATTAAAAAGGATGTACTTGCATTGGAAGATCAGAGAAAGTTCACTAGCCTGATTCCTAGGAATATGTGGGTTGTCTTATGATGAATAGTTGAGCAGGTTTTGTCTGTTACTCATTGGTGTTTAGAAAATCAGTGGCAATATTGTTGATGCGTGCAAGAGTATGAGGGGGATTATGGGGGTGGATGATGGGAGAATGCTTCCACTCTTTGGGGAATCTAGAACTAGTGGGTATAGTTGAAAAATAAGAAGTTTCCCATTAAGGTTGAAGGAAGGAGAAATTTCTTCTTTCACTGGGCTGTTAGTCATTGGAATCCTCTTCTCTAGGGAGCACTCATTAAATGTATTGAGAGTGAGGTAGACAGAGTTTTGATCTACAATGGAATCAAGGAATAGGGAGGCAGGTAGGAAGGCAGAATTAAGGCCACAGTGAGATCAGCCATTATTTTATTGAGTGACAGAGCGTGTATTGTGGGCCAAATCACTTACTTCTATTTCTCTTGATCTTTTGTAGAATTTGTCGTGGAAGCAATCCTGCTGTAAAATGTCAACATCATGTTCTCACTATTTGCAAATAGTCATTCCATAGAGTCTCAGATGAGAAATTGCAATTTAGACATGTTAATGAAAGGGAATAAAAAATAGAACTTGCATTTATATAGCACTTTTCACGACCACTTATCAAACTGCTCTACATTCTCCATTTTGGTTTGAGGTGGCATGGTGGCTCAGTGGTTAGCACTACTGCCGGACGCCGGCAGGATCCTGAATTCAATTCCACTTTCGGGCGACTGACTGTGTGGAGTTTGCAAATTCTCCCTGTGTCTGTGTGGGTTTCCTCTGGGTACTCTGGTTTCCTCCCACATTCCAAAGATGTGCAGATTAGGTGAATTAGCCATGGGTAATTGCCCATAGTGTCCAGGAATGTGCAATTTGGGTGGATTACCTGTGGAAATGCAGGCTTAGAGGGAAAGGGTACAGGGGTTCTCCTGGGTGGGATACTCTTCAGAGGGTCAGTGTGGACTCAATGGGCTGACTGGCCTGCTTCCACACTGTAGGGATTCTATGATAGAGCCAATTAAATACTTTTTGAAGTGGAGTCACAGTCAAAATGTAGGAAAGGTTGTTTGTATATCGTAGATAGAATTTGGAAAATCGAGGGTTCGGGCAAAAGCCCTTCATCAGGAATTTGCAGTCCTCATTTTTACCTAGAACCAGAAGTTGGCCATACAGCCTCTCAAGTCTGTTCCACTATTCAATGAGAGCAGGGCTGATCAATGGTCAGACTCCATTTAGTCACCTTTTGCCCATTTTTCCTAATGCCTTTGCTGAACAAAAATATATTTATCCCATCTTTAAAATTAACAATTGATCAATACTAACTGTCATTTGTACAAAAGAATTCCAAGCCTCAACCTCCCTTTGTGTGTCGAAGTGCTTTCTAAAATTTCTTTTCAAAGGCCGGACCTTAAATGGTAGACTACCTGACCCATGAAGATGTATGAGATGTAAAGTTATCAAAAAGGAGAGAAATTTATGGGCGATTTGTATTATAAATAGCATTACTGTTGGCTGCAATGTTTCTAGGATACTGAAAATCAGATGAAAAATAAACTTGTAGAAATATTTATAAATATTGATAACGGATAAATATTTATCACATAAAATTCCATGGTAACAAAACAAAAGAAAAACAACCTAGCAAGGGATTTCACAACTGAAAGAATTTTTTTTGAATATATTGAGTGGGACAGTAGTCTAGATTTAGATTTCAATACAATGAGAAAAAGAATTTCCATAGTAAATCTGCTAATGCGTTAAATAACTGCATATAAGTGGGATGTGTTCAGAAAGAACTTATTGTAATATTGAACCATTTTATAGTCCTAAGGGGTAACACTTTCCATACCAGTAAATACAGCTCTGGACAACTAAAGGGGGAAAGTGAGATCAAAAATTGTAATGGAAAAAAGCATAACAAATGCAAGAAAAGGCAAAAAAAAACAAAATTAAAGCACAGACTCTGGTTAATTGGAAAAATACAAAGAAGAATAATGAGTGACAAAAGTTAAGACTTGCAAACAGAAGCATGAAAATAAACTTATAAGGAATATCACCATCAAAACAGAGGACAGTTCAGTTACAATTGATTAAGAAAAAGAGAGTGGTGGGAACCAATTTAGGGTCCTTACAACAACAACATAATGGTGGTATAGTGAAAGGCAATAAAGATCTAGTGGACAAGATGAATACTTGTCAGTATTTATCATAGAGGAAGAGGTCAGCATGTCAGATATTGCAAGGAAATGAATGTTGATTAAGAAAGGGACAATGACTCTCTAAATTTTATAAAGGCAAAATAACAGTATTTAGTAATAACATTAAGAAGAGAAAAATCCAAAAAACTAGATATAGTCAGTCTTGGGTTACAAACAGGTTCTGTTCTGGAGTCCCTCCACAAGTCAATTTGTATGCAAGTTGAAACACAAAGCAGGACACTATAAAGAAATGGTTCACAAGTACAGACAGCGTTCATATGTTGGATCTATATGGGATTGTGTTCGTAAGTACAAGATTTGTAAGTAGGATGTTCGTAATTTGGCGACTCCTGTAATTTTCATCCCATGTATAAAAATACATGTTGGAAACATTGCAGTAGCCTAACTAACTGCTGAATTCTAACACAATATGAACTGGTTATCAATTTTGGGAACTTCTTGGAGGCATTCTAATGTGAGCCCCAGCATGGTTTCTGAAGCAATTCTCTTCAGCTCAGCGCATTATATATGTCTCTATGGTACCACAATCATTTTATCATGCACTTAGCCATGGCAGAAGTACTCACCACTGCTGGGACTCCCTGGAATTTCCAGTGCTGTTTCCATATTCAAAATGCAGTCACGCAACATCGAGTCACACAGCACCCTTCAGCCCAAGTCATCCATGCTGGGCACACATCCAATTTGACCTAGTCCTATTTGCCAGCATTTGGGCCATATACCTCTAACCATTCCCTATTCATATACCCATCTGGATGCCTTTTAAATGTTGTAATTATACCCATCTGCACCACTTTCTCTAGCAGCTCATTCCATGCACACACTACCCTTGGCATGAAAAAGTTACCCCTCATGTCATTTTTAAATCTTTCACCTCACACCTTAAATCTATGCCCTCTAGTTTTGAACTCCCTCACCCTATGAAAAAGACCTTGACTATTCACCCTGTTCCATGCCCCTCATATTTTATAAACCACTATAAGGTCCCCCCTCAGCCTCCTATGCTCTAGCCTATTCAGCTTTGCTCTAATTCAAACCCTCCAGACCCAGCAACATCCTTGTAAATGTTTTCTGCACCCTCTCAGGTTTAACAGCATCATTACCATAGAAGAACGACCAGAATTGTATGCAGTATTCTAAAAGTGGCCTCATATATCTGCAACATGACATCATCCCAACTTCTTTAATCAATGTTCTGACCAATGAAGGCAAGTGCCTTCATCAGCACCCTGTCTATCTGCAACTAATTAAGGAACTATGCAGCTTCATCCCTACGTCTCTTTGTTTGGCCCTACTGTTAACTGCATAAGTCCTGCCCTGGTTTGCCTTACCAAAATGCAGCACCTCACATTTATCAAAATTAAACTCCATATGTCACTTGGCCTGTTGGCCCATCTGATCACCGTTATAGAGTCATAGAGTAATAGAAATGTACAGCATGGAAACAGACCCTTCAGTCCAACCCATCCATGCTGACCAGAGATCCCAACTCAATCTAGTCCCACCTGCCAGCATCCGGCCCAGTATCCCTCCAAACCCTTCCTATTCATATACCCATCCTAATGCCTCTTAAATGTTGCAATTGTACCAGCCTCCACCACATCCTCTGGCAGCTCATTCCATACACGTATCACTCTTTGCATGAAAAAGTTACCCCTTAGGTCTCTTTTATATCTTTCCCCTCTCACCCTAAACCTATGCCCTCTAGTTCTGGACTCCCACATCAAGTCACACAGCGCCCTTCAGCCCAAGTCATCCATGCTGGGCATACATCCAATTTGACCTAGTCCTGTTTCCTGCATTTGGGCCATACTCTAACCATTCCCTATTCATATACCCACCTGGATGCCTTTTAAATATTGTAATTATACCCATTCTGCACCACTTCCTCTAGCAACTCATACTCTGAAATAACCTTCACTCTCTGCTACCCCATCAACTTTGGTATCACCTGCAAACTTACTAACCATACCTCTTTCTTTCATATCCAAATAATTTATATAAATAACAAAAAACAGTGGACCCAGCACTGATTAGGTAAGAGTTATCAGTCAGAACCTGCCATTCAAAGCTCCTGTATATGAAGAATTGCCCCAGAGCTGGCTGAGAAGAACTGCAATGTTGAAAGAAGATACCTCTTGCATTCTGTGAGGGTATGTGTCATCATCTTCGCTCTGTTACTTCACACACCCTTTAATCCTGGTACTGCACCCACCTCCAATTGATGCTAATGTTCTATCACTCTCAGTATTGCGTACAACAGTTTTCCTCACTACTGTCACCCCACCCAAAGCCCTCCAATACCATCCCTGCATTCCCTCTGCACTGTCCGCTCACTCACATGTGACATCTCGCCAACTGTCCTCCACCAGAATCAACTCAACCGCTGTGCCAGCCACTTTTATCTCACTCCGTTCCCACCTTAGCCATTCTCTAGGAGAAAATATCTCAAATAGTGTGGAGCAAGCCAAGACAGGTGGTGGAGTACCTGGCATCTGTCTCCTCATTCTTTACTTTGAGAAGATCCTTGCCTCACTGGGAGAGGATAGAGGGTGCTCATATGGTCATGTGGTATGGACATCAATCTAGATTTGTTAAATATAACATGTTACTTGCATGACACTGTAACCTTTTGCAATAAATTCTATGTCTTTTTGTCCTGCTTCATAAGCACCTGATGAGGAAGCAGTACTCCGAAAGCTAGTGCTTCCAAATAAACCTGTTGGACAATAACCTGGTGTTGTGTGATTTTTAACCATGATTAAATGAAGGAGTACCAGATGTTGCGAGGTTCCCATCCATTTGTACCTTAATTTTGTTAAGCAGCATGAGTTGCATAGGAAGATTTAGGCATTAAAGTCTCCTTATAGTTGGGATTACACAGGGAATGCTGACCTCAACAGCATCAAAACATTGACAATTAGTGAAAAATGAACAACCAAGATGTCAATGGCTGGAAATCTGATGATATTCCCCTGAAACTTTCCCAGGAATTTCCACTTAGCATTAACCTTTTATCTTGTATATTGATGATTTGAATGAAAGAACCGAAGTTTGTACATCATGTTTTAACCCTCTTTTGCACCTCTTTAGGGAACAGTTAAATTGAGAAATCCAGTAAGTAGGAAGTTACAAAGGGTGACAAATACAAATGAAATGAGCGGTAAAATCCAACATTGAAAATTGTGAGGTCATTCATTTTGAATTTGAGAACGATAAATAAAATGATTCCTCAAGAGTGAGAAACGAAGAGACATGTCCGTGCAATCATTCAATCGCAGTCAGGTTTTAGTTGTCCTCTCCTCATTCCTGATGAAGGGCTTATGCCCGAAACGTCGAATTTCCTATTCCTTGGATGCTGCCTGACCTGCTGTGCTTTAACCAGCAACACATTTTCAACTGTGATCTCTAGCATCTGCAGACCTCATTTTTTACCCTTTAGTTGTCCAGAGCCTAGGTCAGTCCTTGCCTGGAGGACTTGCTGAAATTTTGGAGACCAAACCTATACAAAGATATGTTTGTCTTGGAGAATGATATTTTCACAGACTCACTGGATGAAATTCTGGCTTAAACAATTAAATTATGCGGACAAGCTGCATTGGGGTGGTCTGTGTTGTCTTGAGCTTAGACATGTTGTCTTAATTTGAGACACTTAAAATGATTCTGATAGGGTAGTTATAATGTTGGAGAAACATCACAAGAGAGCAACATTTTAATGGAAATGAAGTCATGCTCCAGAACCATACCATCATGAGAAGAACAACAGCATTGGCCTATCTGGCAAGAAGAGCACTTTCTGCACAAGGGTAATGGGAATCTGGAATTTGTTCCCCTAGTGGCTGTGAATGCTGAATTCATTAGAACTGACACTACAAAGATCTTTTTTTGTGAGGCTGAGACTTTTTTCACTGGAATGTAGGAGGTGGAATGGTGACCTTAGAGAGGTTTATAAAATCATGTCAGGCGTGGATAAGGTGAATAGCAAGGGTCTTTTCCCTTGGGTGGGGTGAGTTCAAAACCAGGGGACATATTTTTAAGATGAGAGGAAAAAGTTTTAAAAGAGACATAAGGGAATTTTTACAGAGAGCGTGGTTCGTGTGTGGAATGAACTGCCAGAGGAAATGGTGGAAACAGGTAAAATTACAACATTTAAGACATTTTGATAAGTACATTAATTGGAAAGGTTTGGAGGGATATGGACCAAACGAAGGCAAATGGGACTATTTTACTTTGGGAACATGTTTCACATGGACAAGTTGGACCAAAGTGTCTGATTCCATGCTTATGACTCTATGCCTCTACAAACACAAATGGCATTGAGATAAAAAGAAGCCATGATCAGAAAGAAAAGTAGAATAGGTTGAAGGGACTGTTTGGCATATTCCAATTCCTACGTTCCTAACACACGGAATTTCTGTATCCTACCTTCAAATACAATCGTCCCAGCACTTGGTATACACTGCTAACCAATTATTTTATTGTCTTTTTACAAATAGAACACATGAAATAAACTGTAAAAAGTAAATCAAACACATTTTCACCTATAATTTTTGATCATGTTTCTGAAAAGCGGTTACATTATATTATTTTAAAATTTAAAAATACCTCTCACAATAAATTTTGAAATTATGTACTAATTGAATTTTATTGATTAGGGCACTTGATTTGCTATAATCTAGGTAAATCACTATGTTTTGTTAATAAATAATTCAATTGAAAATGATATGACCATACTTGCCTTTGCAATTACTTGTTTCATGTGTATTGATTGCTTTGAGTGAAGTGTCATTCAATGATGATAGCGTTATGAGTGAACTGAAAAGATTCTGCCATTTGAAATGCTAATCAAGTGAGAATAAGCCAAAGGTCCCAGTGAAAAATTGAGGTAATTTATTAAAGGAAGGAAGGAGCTGAACTACAGTAGTATAAATCTGAGCTTGAAGGTAGCTAGCTATTTTAATTTTAAAAGCACCATGAAGAAATTGACTACATTTTGTGCAACAATTTCTTCATGTACATAGAAATTCACATGACTTGTGCACATTTATAAATACCTATGTGGGGCCAATTCCCTAACACTTCTATGCAGTTGGACTGCCTTAAAGCCAGCAATATAGACAAGCAGGAGGCTAGAAGAACACAGTAAGCCAGGCAGTATCAGGAGGTGGAGAAGTCGCCATTTTGGGTGTAAAGCTTCTTGACTAGGTATAAGGGGAGCTGCAGATAAAGGGGGGTCAGGGCGGTGGGGGAGGGGAGGTGCACATTCTTCAAACTAGGTGGATATCTGGGATGCTTGTGGAATGTTCACCCAGTTCATTCTGGGTGCAGGATGCTGCGCTGATGCAGTCATCGATGTATTGGTGGAAGAAGTGAGGCACAGTGCCTGTGTGGGCACTGAAGAGGGACTGTTTGACATAGTCGACAAACAGACAGGCAGATGGGTCCTAGCTGTACTGCAGCAGTTCATCGATATCACCCACAGCTTCCACCCTGCCCTCAAATTCACTTGGTCCATCTTGGATACCTCCCTCCCCTTTCTTGATCTCTCTCCATTTCCATCTCTGGCGACAGTCTCCAGATGGACATTAACTAGAATCCCACAGGCTTCCATAATTCCCTGGACTACACCTTCTACCACCCAGTATCCTGCAAGAATTCCTTCCCATTCTCCTAATTCCTCCGTCTCTGCTGCATCTGCTCTGACGAGGAAACATTGCTCTCCCAAACATCCCAGATGTTCCACTTATTTTGAAAACATGCTTATCTCCGCTCTGTCATCCAGACAACCCTGCACTGCACTGCCTCCATTCCCTGCTCCAGTGCTCTTGAACCCTCCACCTCCAAACACAATAGAGACATGGTCCCCCTGGTCCTCACCTACTGTCCCACCAGTCTACGCATCCAACATATCATCCTTTAACACTTCTGCCAACTCCAATTAGATCCCACCACTAAGAAGATATTCCCCCCCACAACCCTCTCTGCCTTCCACAAGGACTGTTCTCTTCACTAGTCTTTGGTTCGCGCCGTTCTCTCCACCAAACCCATGTTCCCCTGCAACTGTAAAAGATGCAAAGCCTACTGGCACACCACCCTGCTCACCTCCCTCCAGGGCCTCAAACAGTCCTTCCAGGTGAGACAGAGGTTCAGCTGCCTCTTCTCCAACCTAGTTTACTGTATACGGTACTCCCGATGTGGTCTTCTCTACATCAGAGAAACCAAATGTAAACTCAGGGCATGTTTTGCTGAGCATCTCAGCCGGGTCCGCAGGGACCGACCTTATCTCCCAGTCACCGGCCATCTTAATTCCCCTTCTCACTCCAACATGACTATCTTTGGCGTCCTCATTGCCACAGTGAATCAGACCGTAAATTGGAGGAATAACACCTCATCTTCAACCTTGGCTTGCCTACAGTCAGGAGGAATTGAGTTCTCCAATTTCAAATAACCTCTCTTCCTATCCCCTGACTCCCTTCTCAGCCCCTTCTCCTCCCTTCCATTCCTCTGACTAGCTCTTCCTTCCAGCTACCAACCAGATTTATTTCTGCCATTGACCAACTAGGTCGTACCCGCTACCTGTCTTCACCTATCCCTACCTCACCAACCTGCCCCCGCCCTTCCCCCACCACCTCCACCCCCTTAATCTGTAGCTCCCCTTGCACCTGAAATGTTGACTTCACCACCTCCTGAGGCTTGCTGTGTCCTTCCAGCGCTGAACATGTGTTGCTGGTTAAAGCACAGCAGGTCAGGCAGCATCCAAGGAACAGGAAATTCGACATTTCGGGCCAGAGCCCTTCATCAGGAAATTCCAGTCTCTTGCTTGTCTACCTTGGATTCTAGCATCTGTGGTTTTTGTCTCTAATTAAAGCTAGCAATGCTAGGCTTGCTGCACTTAGGATAACAAGTTCTACTTCCAACACATCAATAAGCCTGAAAGATAGTGCACTAGGCTGCCACCATAATTGCATGATCGTTATTTAAAGGGAATTTGAGAGAATTAGTTGAGCCAAAATATACAGAAATAGAAACACAATGTAGCAAAACAGCGCCATGTTTCAGTAATGCATTTCAGGAAATGTAACAACTGTCTGTAAGGAAAACATGCAGTGTGGTTGTAAATGGCTGAGGAGATTATCAGTAGAACCTTCATACCATACAACAGGATGTAGTGCCAGGAGAGGTTCTGTCACTTAATCAGGATAAGACAGGTGGCATGTGCATTCAAAAACTGACATGTATCGACTCTCAACTCCCTCATTTTTCCATTCCAAGCTTTCCCCTTCAAGCCAAACATTCTGCAGGTTCATCTATCTGTCGAGATATCCTGTCATATCCCCATCTGACCAGCCACTACTGACACACACCCTTATCTTAATGCAATACTCAACCTGTCATCACAGTGACCATTTATCCTCTCATGACATCCAATTCTTTGCACACATAGTTTTTTCTTTCTCTCTCTGCAAGAGAAGAGAGCACACAATAGTAAGGTGAGTCTGAGAATAGAATATCCTTTATCATCACATGCATTCAATGCAAAATACAGTGAAAAGTGTGCACCCTTACTTGTACATAAGCAGCATTCACAGTAACTTAGAGTAAAACAAAAAAAAGACTTAAAGAGAGTCCAAATTTTCCTTCTCTGCTCCTACAGCATACTGTCACCAGAATCCTGTTTCCCACTACACCAGCCTACACCATGCCACTGAGAGTGTGTCCTACTCCAGACTACACCAACCCACACCATGCCACCAAGAGTGTGTCCTGCTCCGGGCTATACCAGCCCACACCATACCACCGAGAGTGTGTCCTACTCCAGGCTACACCAACCCACATCATACCACTGAGAGTGTGTCCTACTCCAGGCTACACCAACCCACATCATACCACTGAGAGTGTGTCCTGCTCCGGGCTAACTAGCCCACACCATGCCACTGAGGATGTGTCCTACTCCGGACTACACCAGTCCACACCATGCCACTGAGGGTGTGTCTTACTCCGGACTACACCAGCCCACACCATACCACTATTCGGGGCCCAAGGAAGCAGGAGTCCCGCTCTAGTCTTCACAGGCCAACCACTGTCTCTGTAGCCACGCTGCTGCTGCTCCAGAGCCCATCGAAGCTGCCTCCTGCCACAGATCTGTGTTTTTCAAGTTAAGTTTGACCAAAGAAGAAGAGATAGAGGGAAAAACAAAACTGCAGACAAAGAGAACAAGTCTGGGAACAGGAGTCAAATGCTGTGTATTCTGCTGCCGCCATTTTGATACTAACTGGTGCTAACTCTCCAATAAAATCCATTTTAAGAACTGCAGAGGAGTAGCTGATGGAAATAAGTGGGTTCCTATATACCTCACTATTGGAGATAGAGAGGTGATAGTCTCCTAGCAACCTTGTGACAGAATTAACTAATAGACAGCCACATTGGTAACACTGGCATTAACTTGAAGTCACCAATGAATGGTGATTGCATGCTGAAATGAAGCATGCAGATCAGAACTCCTTAAGCATCTCTGGCAGCTATATGTGTAGCTATAAACACCCTCATCACATCATTGAAGCTCCAGTCGCACCTCCTTAAAATCCAAAGAGGCAGAGCACTCAATGCCTTCCTGTTTCTGGAACTCGGTTCTCCCTGCAATGCAGTGTTGTGCAAAGTGCAGGGCACTAATGTCATTCTGGGTGCAGTCATTGGTGAATATTGAAAGATGCCCAGTCTATCCAAGCATCTGAAGTTTATTTTCAGAAGATAGAGAGAGAAGAAACTTCTGTAAGGGACTGCCTGTAAATTGCTATAAATTAGAAAAGAGTATTATTGTATTTGATAATAGGGATTAATTTAGAATCACCGGAAGTAAGTGAAGGTCAGGCCAATATAATAAAGTATGGCAGCATGATGTCTCTGTGGTTAGCACTACTGCCTCACAGAGCCAGGGACCAAGATTCAATTTTACCCTCAGGTGACTGTCTCTATGAAGTTTGCATATTCTCTCTATGTCTATGTGGGTTTCTTCTGAGTGCTCTAGTTTCCTCCCATAGTCCAAAGATGACCATGCTAAATTACCCAAAGTGGTCAAGGATGAGAGGTTAGGTGGAGTAGCCACGGGAAATACAGTGGGGGGGAGTCTGTTGGGACGCTCTTCAGAGGGTCGGTATGGACCCAATGGGCCAAATGGCCTGCTTCAACAATGTAGGGATTCTATATTCTAATATGAGTAGGCTAAGGAAGGATGTGAGGAGAGTAAAGATAATATAATGGAAGTAAGTTTAAGCCTAGGAATGGTAGAGGAGCTCAGTCCCATGTGTTGCATGGCCACAGTATGTGGGAAATCTTAAATGGTGAAGTCTGGATGATCATATCCCCAGGAAGATTTGATCAGCTTGAATTCTGGGTTATGGAGCTTGGACTCGGCTGGAGGCAGTGTGTCTGTGATGTTAAGAATTACATGGATAACACAAAGTTAGAGAGAAAATGGATGATCACCAGTCAGAAGAAGGGTGATAGGCAAATAGTCAGTAAAGCCCAATGTGCATCTCACTCAAGAATTGATTTTCTGTGTTGGTAAAGTGAATGTGATGATTTCTCAGGGGAGCCAAAATCCAGCAGTACAAGGGTGAAGCAGAAAGAGTGGGACAACAGTATTAGTAGGAGACTCAGTAGGGAGGGCTTTTCTATGGCTACAGACATGACTCCAGGATGGTATGTTGCCCCTTTGGGGGGAGGATCATGGATGTCACTGAATTGCTGCAAGACATTCTGAAGGGGGAGGGTGAACAGTCAGAGATTGCGGTTCAGATTGCGGCCAATGACACAGGTAGAAAGGGGGTGTGGTCCTACAACAAGAATTTAAGGATCTAGGTAGCAAATGAAAAATGAGGATCCAATGGTTGTAATCTGTGGATTACTCCTGATGCCACATCTAGACTTAAGCAGATAAAGAGACCAATGCATGAGTTGGTGTAGGCAGGAGGGCTTTACACTCTTAGATCAATGAATTTCCCTTGTTGGGGAAGGTGAAAACTATACAAATCTGACAGGTTGCACCTGAACCAGAATGCACTGACATCCTTGCATGGTGGAGCTGGGCTGTGTTTACTGGTGTGGTTGTAGAGGATTAAACTTATTTGGCAAAAGGAGGTACAGTAGGGTAAGACGTACAGATAAATGCAGAAGAAGAACCAAGTCAATCTTGAATGTAGGGCAAATATAGTCAAGTTAAGGCACAAGTTAGCATGGAAAAGCTGGATAGTATTTATTTTAATGTAAGGAGTGCTGTGAGTAAAGGCAGATAAGTTGGGGATGTGAAATCATTGTTACCATAGTGACATAGTTAGGAAGGGACACAACTGGCAGCTCAATATGGCAGGCATCGAATCTTCAGGTGAGACATGGATGTGTGTAAAAGAGGACATGGTGTTGCAACATTGATCAAGGACTCGTTTGGTGCAATAAGGATAGATAATATCTGAGAAGCTTCATCAAATAGAACCTAAAAACAATAAGGGTTGATCACTTTGCCTGGGGTGTGCTAAAGACCCCCAAAGAGTAAGAGAAAGACCAGAAATGTAGGGAAATCTCAGAGAAATGTTAAAATAACAGGGGAAAAATAATAGGGGATTTCAACTTTCCTCGTATTACTTGGGATAGACAAATTATGAAATGTGGAAGTAGGTACTGCAGATGCTGGAGGTTAGGGTCAACATTAGTTTGGTGCTGGAAAAGCACAGTAGGACAGACAGCATCTGAGGAGCAGGAAAATTGATGTTTCAGGCAAAAACCCTTCTTCAGGAAAAAGGCTGGGAGCCTCCGGGGTGAAGAGATAAATGGGAGGGGATGGGGCTGGGGGGAAGGTAGCTGAGAGTGCAATAGGTGGATGGAGATGGGGGTAAAGGTGAGAGGTCAGAGAGGAGGGTGGAGCTGATAGGTGGGAAGGAAGATTGACAAGTGGATCAATGGTGCTGGAAGAGCACAGTAGTTCAGGCAGCATCCAACGAGCAGCGAAATCGACGTTTTGGGCAAAAGCCCTTCATCAGGAATAAAGGCAGTGAGCCTGAAGCGTGGAGAGATAAACTAGGGGAGGGTGGGGGTGGGGAGAGAGTAGCATAGAGTACAATGGGTGAGTGGGGGAGGAGATGAAGGTGATAGGTCAGGGAGGAGAGGGTGGAGTGGATAGGTGGAAAAGGAGCTAGGCAGATTGGACAAGTCCGGACAAGTCATGGGGACAGTGCTGAACTGGAAGGTTGGAACTGGGGGAAAGTGGGGGTGGGAGGAAATGAGGAAACTGGTCAAGCCCACATTGATGACATGGGGTTGAAGGGTCTCAAGGCAGAAGATGAAGCATTCTTCCACCAGACATCAGGTGGTGAGGGAATGGCAATGGAGGAGGCCCAGGATCTGCATGTCCTTCAAACGGACCCCACCACCAGAGATAAATTTCCCTCCCCACCCCTATCTGCTTTCCGCAAAGACCGGTCCCTCCGCGACTACCTGATCAGGTCCACACACCACCCCACCCACCCCGCAACAACCACCCTCAACTCCTGACACCTTCCCATGTCACTGTAAGAATTGAAAAATCTGTGCCCACACCTCCCCCTCTCCTCTGCCCAAAGCCCCAAAGGAGCATTCCACATCCATTAAAATTTCACCTGCACTTTCACACATGTCATTTATTGTATCCATTGCTCCCAATGTGGTCTCCTCTACATTGGAGAGACCGGACGCCTTCTTGCAGCATGCTTCAGAGAACATCTCTGGGACACCCGCACCAATCAACCTCCATCCAAGGCCCCAAAGGAGCATTCCACATTCATCAAAGTTTAACCTGCACTTCCACACATGTCATTATTGTATCCGTTGCTCCCGATGCGGTCTCCTTTTACACTGGGGAGACCAGACGCCTTCTCGCAGAGTGCTTTGGAGAACATCTCTGGGATACCAGCACCAATCAACCCCACCGCCCTGTGGTTGAACATTTCAACTCCTCCTCTCAGTCGGCCGAGGACATGCAGGTCCTGGGCCTCCTCCATTGCCACGCCCTCACCACCCGGCACCTGGAGGAATAATGTCTCGTGTTCCATCTTGGGACCCTTCAACCCCATGACATCTATGTGGACTTCCCCAGTTTCTTCATTTCCCCTGCCCCCCATCTTACTCCAGTTCCAACCTTCCAGTGCAGCACCGTTCTCATGACCTGTCCAACCTGTCAATCTTCTTTCCCACCTATCTGCCCCACCCTTCTCTCCAACCTATCACCTTCATCCCCACCTCTATCCACCTATTGCACCCTCAGCTATCTTTCCCCAAGTCGAACCCCCTCTCATTTATCTCTCCACCCCCGAGTCTCCTAGCCTCATTCCTGATGAAGGGTTTTTGCCCAAGATGTGGATTTTTCTCCTCCTCGGATACTGCCTGATCTGCTGTGCTTTTCCAGCACTACTCTAAAATTGTGAAATGCTTCAAGGGGCACAATTCTTAAAATTTATCCAGGACAGCTTTGTGAGGGAATAATAATCATTATAGATGAATGGACACTGAAAGTTTGAAACAGTTAAACTTGCACTTTACGAATGTATGAGGCAAATATGATATTATGAAGTATAAATCTGAAATGAATAATTTTCTTTAAACAAGATTTAGTTGAGAGGTAAGGTGTACTTTTCTTTCCTGCAAATACATATGGAACTGCATAGATTTTATGTTCATCTCTATGTCTTGTCAAGGCTTGGCAAAATCATTGTAATACAAACATCTTTTCAGCACCTAGCTTTGAGAAGTCAACAGATTATAAATAACTATCATGTAGTTATTGGCTACACTTCAACTAATTAGTTGAAATAACTAAGATTGGCTTCACAATACTGCTGCAGACTGTTCAATATCAAAGTTGAAATCTAGAAAATAGGTGCGAAAACTCCATCTTATCAAATGATATGTGAATGAGTGATACTTGGACTCCACTGTCTTTAATAAAATGTATAGGATGTGGGTGTTGCTGACTAGCCCAGCGTTTATTACCCATTCCAATTTGCCTTCGAGAAGGAGGTGGTGAGCTGTCTTCTTGAACCACTGCAGTTCATGTGCTGTTGGCAGACTCAAAATGCAGTTATGGAGGGAATTCAGAATTTTGACCTGAAAATACTAAGAATGGCAATACATTTCCGAGCCTGGATGGTGAGTGGTGTAAAGGGGGACTTTCAGGTGGTGGTATCTGCTGCCTTTTTCCTTCTAAATGGTAGTGGTTGTGGTTTGCAAGGTGTTGTCAAAGAAACTGTGGTGAATTTCTGCAGTACATCTTGTAGATGGTACACACTGTTGACACTGAACATTGGTAGTGGAAGGACTGGGTGTAGTATAAATAAAGTTGGCTGCTTTGTCCTGACGGTGCCAATTCTCTTGAGTGTTGTTGAGCTGTACCCATCCAGTCAAGTTGAGGGGATTCCTTTATACTCCTGACTTGTGTCTCTTGGATGGTGAGCATGTTTTGGGGAGTCAGGAGGTGAGTTACTTGCTGCAGTATTCCTAGCCTTTGAACTGCTCTTGTAACCAATGTATTTATGTGGCTACTCCAGTTCCTTTTCTGGTCAAGACATTTGTATCTTATTATGAGTCTACCTCTCCCAATTTTTATAGTAAAAACAAAATAATGTGGATGCTGGAAATCAAAAGTAAAAACAGAAAATGCTGCAGATGCTCCACTATTGAAGAGGTCCAGTGTTGTGATGGTAATGTCACTAGGTTCACAATCCAAGTCAACATCATGGAGATGTGCATTTGAATCATATCAAGGCAGATGGAGAAATCTGAATTCAATCAAAATCTTGAATGAAGAGTTAGCCTAATGGTAACCATGCACTCCCTGTTGTTTTGTAATTAAAACCCCATCTGGATCATTAATATCCTTTCGGAAAAGAGGTCTGCTGTCTTTACCTGGTCTGACCCACCAGGTAAAGACCATCTGTGATTTCAGACCCAGACCAACGTGGTTGACTCTTATTTGCCCTTTGGGTAATAAATGCTGATCTAGCTCACATCCCATGAACAAATAAAACTCAGCAGGTTTCTGGATTTGAAACATTAGCTCTGTTTCTCTCACCACAGATGCTACCAAACCTGCTGAGTTTCTCCAGCATTTTCTATTTTTACTTCACCTTACTTCTATGCAGTTCCCAATTCCCCCCTCCTTCTCTGAGAAATAAGGTGGTGGTAATTCCTGATATGATAATTGGAGTGGTTATATGTTGTCCATGGATACAGTTCTCCACACTTCATCCACATAATTTGACATCACCAAAAAGTCAGCCTGACCACATCATCATGGCTGCTTTCAGGCCAACTCACTTCAAGTCACTGCCATTGAAGCTCAGTGATGGTTATGACTTGCATGCTTCTGCCAGGTCACTTTGCACTCAGGGAGACACATGCATCTTATGCCTCTACACAGGATGCATCTTGAGGCTGTTAGCTACATTTCTCAGCTTTCATTCAGTTTGCACTTACTTGGTGGCTGCCAGCCTCTTTGGCTTATATTGAATGTTTGTGTAGAGGGAGATGTGGCAGCTTGTCATCATTCAGAGCAGTGAACCGACAAAAGGGTGGACATGTTACAGCATGATACCCTGCTATAGAAAGGTCACATCTACATGGCAAACTCACTGCATGTGTTTCAACTGAAATGACAAGTGTAAAAGTCAAAAGAAACAAACCTTACTGGAGTTGAGGGGAACTATGATTACTCAGGGGATATTGCCAAACAGACAAGCCAAACTGTCTGATTCCAGTCCAGCTCAGGGGATTGACCAAGATCAGTCCTCCATATTGAGTGTGAACAATCTGAGGAGTACAGCTATATTGGTCATAATGCTGTTGAGACACCAATCTAATGTGGGCCTGTTTCCTGAAATTGCTTTAAGGCAAGGATTGAGAATGAAGCAAGTGGCTAGAAGAGATGTTAGTGCTGACGCAGAAGCAGCAGAAGTGGTGAAGTGTCCCTGGTGAGTGCATACAGGGCAAGGAAGGCTGGCAGTTTTAGACACTGAGGTTTATAAGAGCGATTGATTGGACAGTACGCATGAAATAGTGAGAAATGTAATCCATGAGCCTTTATTATATCAGCAGGTGGTGACAGAGTTTAAATGGTGCTGTACCTGAGAAGATGGTGGCAGTGTGGAAGTTCATCAACCTTCTTCTTGCATGGCTGTACATTTCATCTGGGTCTCTGCACTGAGCCAGGCTGCTATCATGGTCTTGGATGGCTGGGTCTGGTGGCAAGACCTTTTTTGCCGGTTAGTAAGAAGAACAGCTCTCCTTTCCACCAGCAATGAAGGTCCATGTTAGCAATGTGACGAGCTAATTTCGCTTTCTGGCTAATGGTGCAGGATCTCAGAATGAAGGCGTGGCCATGGTTTCTAGTACCTGCAATAGTATGCTTCTGGGATTCAAAAATGGCATCGGTGTGATCAGTCCCAGCAGCAGCAATCACTTTTCCCACTGCATGATTACACAATGGGTGCCATTGGCAGGTTGCATAATTGATGAGATGACAAGTGGATGATTGCGTGAGAAAAGTTAACAAGGCCATTGTGGTCAGGTGTCTCATGGCCTCCAAGATTGTTACAGAAATATTGACATTTTTCATGAGCATTGATAAAAACTCAAAATGTAGAAGTCCAGTTTAAACATGGCTGTACTCTGCAATTTGCAAACTGCAGAGCAGGAACAGACAGTATTCATGTACCTGGCCTTGGACAATCAACTTCGTATTGAAATGAGACAGGTCTGGAACTGCCTGGCCAGGTACTAACAACCACATTATTTCAGGACTAACTGTTGTTTACTCCTTTGGTGAACCTGTTTTGTTGGAAGAATGTTATGTAGACTTAGTGGCACTCAGATCAGTAGGAAGCCAGAGACATAGCATGACAAGGATAGCACTTAACAGTTGAAGGTTCAAATCTCCAGATACAACAAGTCATCACCTCAGTAGAGATTCTTGCCCCTGCCCAATGCTGATATGGAACATCGGGCACAGAATCTTCAAGAAGGGCATAAAGAGAGGGATAAAGGTGGCGATCTGGAGCCCCATGTTTCTCTGCCTTTTGCACCTTCTTCAATGGCATCTTCAGAGGGGATGCTTGACAGGCAGCCAAGCTGCACAGCATCTCCAACTCCTTGCTCCTTGCAGCGATCATCGGATTGATGAGACCCAGACAAATCACCTTGATAAGGCAATCTGAAGACCAGAACCAGTGATGGATGAGAAGAGAGGCCGGAATTGATGACTGCAGATTCTGAAACATCAGCCAACCATCAAAGACTGAGGAACAGCCTGTCCTAGACTTATCGAATAGGTCTTACCACCTTTTCAGACAAATAGTTCAAATATAGTGGTAGGCACCAATGGATAGGATGTTGCAAATCCTTGGAAGTGTGTGTCATACAATCACAGAGATGTACAGCACTGAAACAGACCTTTCGGTCCAACTCATCCATGCCTATCAGATATCCTAAATTAATCTAATCCCATCTGCCAGCACTTACCCCATATCCCTCTAAACCCTTCCTATTCATATACCCATCCAGATGCCTTTTCAACGTTGTAATTGCACCAGCCTCTAGCAGCTCAGTCCAAACATGCACCATCCTCTGCATGAAAATGTTGCCCTATAGGTCCCTTTTAAATCTCTCTCCTCTCATCCGAAACCTTTTGGAATGTTGTGAGCAATTCTGGTCTCTTTCCTATTGGAAGGATGTTATGAAACTTGTAAGGCTTCAGAAAAGATTTATAAGGATGTTGCCACAGAGAACACTTAAAATCCTAAGATCCAAATGCATGCTACTTCTGAGTGTGCGTGCGTGCGTGTCTGTATGATTCTGTGTGAGTGATGTTGCCTATATATTCAGGTGTTTAATAATCAACATTTATCCTTTCTCTGGAGAAGTGTAGAGCTTGTAGGCTCCATCATTATTTACTGATTTTATTGGATAAACACAAAGTTGCCATTTAATTGTAATTAACTTTGGCTGAACAAAAAAAGACAAAGAACAGTTGAAGCTGGAAATTAGAAACAAAAACAGAAATTTCCGGAAAAAAAACTCAGCAGGTCTGGCAGCAGCTGAGAGGAAGCAAAGTTGACATTTTGGGTCCGGAGACACTTTTTCAGAACTCTTCCCTTCACAGATGCTGCAAGACCTGTTGAGTTTTTCTGGAAATTTCTGTTTTTGTTTCTAATTTCCAGCTTCCACAGTTCTTTGTCTTTTTGAGTTTTTCTGGAATTTTTTGTTTTTGTTATTAACTTTGGCTGGTTTGATCTGTTTCTCATTTCACTTTAATTCCTTATATTCTAAAACAAATGAATTATGAACCAGATATACACAGCAGATTCTGGGTTAGAGCATGAGCTTGGATAATAGATAGGTCAAATGAACAAACCAAGTTTACTTTTGAGAAGTGGTTATACCTGTACCAGTAAATGGACAGAAGAATTGAGTGAAGTTCTGCAGAACTCAATTCTTGGACCCCACCTTTTAATGTACATAAATAATGTGAACATTAATTTGAAGTGTTCCACATTTACTAATGAAATAAATGAAAAAGATGAAGAAGTATTTAGATTATTGATATATTATGAATAACAAATACAAATGTTACTGACATTCTAATTGATGCATTGTGCTTAAAAAAGAAATTCTTAGTTGTAAATGTCCAATTAATCAAATGAAATTAGCATAAGCTGAATTAGAAAGTTAGTTAACACATCATCCACGTTGCCTAATGTGGGTAAACTAGTGGCATATTTAAATATACAGATAGGATATCAGAATATAGGTCAAAAGAAGTTATTCTATTGTTTTCAGTGTACTGGGTAACACACAGTCGATGTTGCTATGTTCAATTTAGTTACTTTGCTGGTCAGCCACAAAAAAAGTGGAAAGGATGCAGAGAAAAATGATAGCACTGATATCAAGTTTAAAGAGGATGAACTTCCATCAAAGATTAGAAAACATCACACTTTGCAGTCTGGAAAGAAGATGGAGTGGAAATGAGTCTGAGCTCATTATTTGGCCATGACTCAGTGTTATGTGGGCAATACATGCTTCTATGGAGAGCAACTACATATTCAAAAAGAGCTGCCAACCCATTCACTCCTCCAGAGGAAGTTTGGTCCACAAGAGAAATTAATTTTGGACTACCCACCTCACTGGAACGATTCTTATAAATGTTCCAGGGTGAGGCAATACTTCAGGCCAATCATTACTGTTAGAGATTGGGGAAAAAGTTCCTTTTATTCCTGGTAAACATGTAAAAGTGTTCAAACTAATATTTAGCTTTCATTAATGATGGCAGAGGCAGTTGAAGAATCCTATGTGGTCTAGGTTTTAACATCTGCCTTAATTGTTATTAATGTTTAATTATATTCAAATATTGAACATCAACAGGAGATTCCCTGGTGCTCCTATAAATAAGGGACTAGAGGTCTTGGAGTGCAGTGGTCAGTGTCGCTACTTCTAAGTGAGGAGCCCCAGGTTCAAGATCCACCCTTGGATATGATAGCCATGGAAGGTCAGTTCCATGATATAGTCAAACAGGTTGATTATCAATCTGCAAATCCTTACAACATGCCTTTTCCAGGAACAAAGATTGTGAGAGACTCCTGCTCAACCAGAACAGTGTTGTATGTGGAATGCAACTGCCTTTCTTTGTTAAAGATTCCTGCCACAGGCTGCATGACAAGTGCCCTTCTCTTTTCAAGGTGCTACCAGAAGGGGAATTTTATACATGATACTGAAAAGAAGTTTTTAAAAAAGGAAGAGAATGAACCTATGGCCTTTGAATCAGAAAAAAACCATGTTTGTAATGTGTAACACTAAATATAAGCTTATGTTATGATTGTGTTGTTATAAATTCACTCTAGTCCTACCATTCACTGACAGGCTTTCTGGAAAATAACACTGACCAGCGATAACTACTTCTGTAAAGGAGTATAACAGACATCGGTTCCCTTATGAACATATCTTAGGAGTGCATCTAAGACTTATGAATTTAGAGAATATCGTAAGCCAGATGGCTTAATTAGATTGAAGTTGAAATTTTGCGTTTCTAATGGTGCGCTGAAATTTAGAGATTAATACAGTGGTCTGTTTTGTTTTCATTGTTCATGGAGATTGGGTACCACTGGCTAGGCCTGCATTTCATATGCATCTTTAATTGATCCAGAAAAGGAACTATTGTGCAATCTTCTTGAATCACTGCAGTCCTTGGGATATAGAGACACCTGCCATGCTGTTACGATGGGAAAGGAGTTTCAGGATTTTGACTTAGTGACAATGAAAGACTAGCAATTAAGCCAGGATGGTATGTGGCTTGGAGGTAGTGGTGTTCCCATGCATCTGCTTGGGATTGAGGTCATTTCTTTAAAAGATGCTTTTGAATGCACTTTGCTGGATCATTGCAGTAAATCTTGTAGATGAACACACTGCTGCCATTGTGCATGGCTGGTGAAGAAAATAAGTGGATGAGGTGCCAGTCAAGTGGGCTTTTTGTTCTGGATGGGGTCTGGCTTATTGAATTTTATTGGAGCTACACCCATCTAGGCGAGTAGAGAGTTTTCCATTATATTCCTGTCTTGTTCCTTGTAGATGATGAATGGACAGTGGGGAGATGGAATTCCTAGCCTTTGATTTGGTCCCATAACCGCTGTATTTATTTAGCTAGACCAGATCAGTGTGTAGTCAATGGTAATCCCCAGGAATTTGACAGTGGGTGGTTCAGGAATGTCAAGGGTAATCATTAGATTCCCTTTGTTAGGGATGATCATTGATTGGCAGTTAGATGATGCAGATGTTACTTGCCAATGTCAGCCAATGCATGGATATTGTCCAGGTCTTGCTGAATTTGGAAAAAAGTTGTTTGGTTACTTTGTGCTCTGCTGTCAGAAATGGTACACTGTGGTAACAATTCAGTCCCCTGTGTAACGCTGAGATTACATAAAGTTCATTTAGATGCTACTAGAGATATTTAAAGTTTAAGCTTCAGTGGGCTGTAGAACATTTTTACATTGAACATTTTTCTTTGCCTGCTGCTATTGCAACCAGTTTGATATTGATGCAAATTATTTTCTGACTGTAAAATGTGATTAGTGTAAATGACTGAGTTGAAGCCGTAGCATGAATTGGCTTCCTTCTGCGCTGTAATGTCTCTGATTCTATTATGCACATATAAAAGTGGCTGTGTAACTCAAAGTTAGCTTCTATTCTAATTCTTGAATCACATCGAGGTCAAAATTAGTCCATGAAGAATAAAGGTTCATACCAATTCAGCTTCATGCTGAATAAAGCAAATGCCAAGCCATATTTAAAATATGGTCAGGCAGCAAGCTGGACTTCAAGTATGCAATCTGTTTTAAAATTGGGAGAGCAGAAGTCCATTCCTCCATATCTTGGTGAAATTAGCAAAAAGCTGCGCAGAAAATTGAGCTTTTCACAAGCATTTAAACAGCACATGCATATAGATCTTCTTTATCACTCGAATTCAGGAGATAAGAAGTCTGTTAACTGCATTGGCCAGGCCCCAGTCTAAGACTAGTACTTGTAATCAAGAGAAATCTGTGCTTTTTTTCTTAAATAAAGCGTTTTTAGTACAAATTTCAGCTGCTTTCAGCAAGGTAAAAACAATGACTGCAGATGCTGGAAACCAGATCCTAGATCAGTGGTGCTGGAAGAGCACAGCAGTTCAGGCAGCATCCAAAGTGCAGCGAAATCAACGTTTCGGGCAAAAACCCTTCAGCATCCTATTTGTCTCTCTCTGCTATGTATTCAGCTAAAAACAACTGACTAATGGTGTCTTTAATTTTCAGCACTGAAAATAATAAGGCCGGTCCTTCACTATATTAAGAGGAGGAATCCTTCATGAACATGTACCATCATTTGATCTGTCTATAGCAGGCATCTGCTGGAAGCTTGCATAATTTAGAGGATAGGCAAGAAGGTAAGTGGGTGAGCGTGGGTGATGATTGGGTGCCACTGGGCACCCTGATTCCTGAAACGTCGATTCTCCTGCTCCTTGGATGCTGCCTGACCTGCTGCGCTTTTCCAGCAACACATTTTCAGCTGCCACTGGGCACAAATGTGTAAATGACAGAACACGGGTTCTGATACCAGTCATTTCAGCTTACTGCAGAGAGAAATTTGGGGTTTAGGTGGTCTTTAGTGGGACATACTGACCAACTTCCCATTCTGCTGGTAGTTGGTAGAGGTCAAGAGTTTAGAAGGTGCTTCGAAAGAGGCTTGGTGAATCCCTGCACTGAATCTTATGGATGGCATACACTGATGCTGTTGTGTTGCTCTGTTGGTGGAAGGAGTGATGATTTAAGGTCATGAATTGGATGTTGATCAATTGGACTGTTCCTGGGTGTTGTCAAATTTCTTGAGTGTTATTGAAGCTACAACTAACCTAGGCAAATGGAAAATATTTTATCAACCTCCAAAACTATATTATAAATGTTCTTTAGCTGATACTGAAGTGAATTGTTTACCACAGAATTCTTAGCATCTGACCAGCTCAAATATTAATATAGCTGGTCAATTAAAGGTTTTTTTCAGTCAAAAACTGGCCAGGTGTTGTTGACATGTGATTTAGTGATGTTATGCTGTCCAATGCTAAGAATAGATGGCCATATTACAAAAAAAAATCAGTTTGTTGCCTCACTTTTACTAAAAGAAGCCAGTTTGTATTTGCATATTTGAAATGAATAGAGGAGAAACTGAGAACTGCAGATGCTGGAGATCAGAATCGAGAGTGTGGTGCTGGAAAAGCACAGCAGGTCAGGCAGCATTCGAGGAGCAGGAGAATCGATGTTTTGGGCATAAACCCAAAATTCCCAAAACATTGATTCTCCTGCTCCTTGGATGCTGCCTGATCTGCTGTGTTTTTCCAGCACCACACTCTCAACTGAGATGAATAGATCACAGGGACAATGTTGACAGATTTGTAAATGCAGAATTGGGTATTTGTTTTCCTGGGTAAAACCTTTTTACTGAGATTTGATATCTGTTCTTGTGAATACTGTCACATCTCACTGGGGTAGCATACTGGAAATCAAGCCCTTCTATTCCTGGAGTCATCATAAAAGTCAAAAAAGTTTATCGAAGTACACAAAGTCCCAATTTACCTGTCACATAGATTCAGGCCAACAGAAAACACAGACCAGGTTTCTGTATTTGACAAAAACTACTGCTTATTACAAATAAATATATTCTAACTACAGGTGAACAGCTAGGAACGATCAATATATAGCCTTAAGATCTAAAACTCTAATTCCCTGTATGTACATCCAGACAGACAAAACAAAATGATGTTATAGGTGGAGAAAAACATACTGGAACTTGAGAAGTGGTTTAATGGCTCCAGGGTTCACTGAGATAATTCTTTTGCTGGCCAGGATTTTCTGTTCTTCTCAAGTTCTTTTCACTTTATTCGAGTTACAGGTGATTGGTACATTAACTACAAAGTTTCTTATATACTGGCTAAAGACCACAGCATACAACAACAGTGAGGAAAAATAAATGGGCTTTCTTCAGGGTTTAGGTATTTTACTGGAAGAAGGACATGCCATCTGTCCCTTGTAGCAGTCCAAAGGATGCTGCCAGCATTATGCATGCCCACAAGCTGTTCAGCTACCCAGGAGCCAATCAGATAACTGTTGTCAGGTGGATGGCCTTTGTCATTCACAACTCCACAAACTAATTAGCAGCTTGTTGTTGGCACAACTCCTCGTGCTGGCCCGTTCACAAATATAGCAGCAGTGTAAACATGACTGACAATGATTCTCAGTAACTTGCTTTATTTTGTAAAGTGCAGCGATTCATTCCACAATCCTTGCTTTATAACAAATGCTTTCTCATTTCAGTCTGCAATCAAAAATACAGAAAATAAAAAGATATGGTCTTTACCTTCCACACAAAACTAATTCAGGTTTGGCTGAATGCTGAGGAAGGATCATTTGACCCAAAATGTTAACTCTGATTTCTCTCCAGAGATGCTGCCAGACCTGCTGAGCTTTTCCAGCACTTTCTGTTTTTGTCTAAGGTTCATCTGATGCTTTGAATAATCTGCATAGAATTAATGTCAGTGATATGATCCCATCACTAATCTCTAGGTACTCCAATGCACGCATCTATACCCTGACATGACATCTTTAACAAATACCCCTCTTTTTTCCCCTAACAGATTTTAAAAACATCCTTTTCCATATTTGTTTAGCATTCAAACAGCTTTGAGATCAACAGGTAACATTCAAAATTGCACTTTTTCAGATTGATTTTGGAAGTTTAGATATTTAATTGTGTAGAATGTGACAAAGGCACTTCCTGAATAAGTCCAGGAGGTCATTCAGATGGAAATGCAGTCACCATTTGACTGAGAGTGGCATCAGGGAGCCTTAGCAACACTGAAGTCAATCGGAATGGGGTGACTGGAGAATCTCTGCATTGGTTGGAGACATATCTAGCACAAAGCAAAGGTTGGGGTTGTTTGTGGACAATCATGGCGACTCTAGGACATCACTACAGAAGTTGTTCAGGGTAGCGTCCTTGGCCCAACCATCTTCAATGACCTGCTGTCCATCATAAGGTCTCAAGTGGGGATATCTGGTGATGTTTACATAAAGTCCAGCATCATTTCTGACCCCTCAAAAACAGAAGCAGTTCTGCAGAGATTAATGCACTTTAGGGTGTAGGTTTGCTCGCTGAGCTGTAGGCGATGAAATGGCCCCGAGGTTATGGCGACGGGTTGGTAGTTGAGTGTGCACATGTGGGTTAAAATCCTACTCTGGTTGTTACTTCCCTGCAGCTCAGTGAGCAAACCTACACCCTAAACCTCAATCTGAGCTACAAACCTTGAAAGATTAATGCACCTCCAACTCCTCAAGGCATGATTACTATTTGCAAAGGTCAAGTCATGACTATATTGAAACACTTTTTCTACTTCCCTGGATAAGCACAGCTCCCACAATACACTTTAGGGTACTGTGAGTGAAATGTGTCTCCTGGATCCATAATTAGATGCATCAGTTTTGTCACTCATTTTAGTTGTTAACATAACCTACTCTGTTTCACAGCTACTGGTATCCCTTCGATGTCCAGTAATTCCCTCACAATGATTTTCAGTGCCTCATAGCCATTTATGCAATTCCACACAATCATGTTATGTGTGCCCTGAAAACTCTGTTTACATCATCATTATGTCCTCCAGGTGGCACAGAAAATACTTTCTTCTCCCTGGTGCTCGTAAATATCCTTGACCATAACTTTTACACTTGGTAACATCTGACTCTTCAGAAATTGCAGCATAATATACTTTCTCAGTATAGAGGCTGCTAAATGTGATTTCCTTTTCAGCTTTTGCTTTAATCTGTTTCTTCAAGTCACATTTTCTTGATCACAAAAGACGGATGAAATATGATTTCATATTTCATAAACTTGATCATTTTATTTCATGTACCTCAAGCTCCCTTTCATAATCTCTTCACTGTCATGATAGCAGTTGTTTATTCACAAGGCTTTACATCAGTAGAGTCTATAGCTTCTTCCATTTGAATTGCTTCACTTGTTAGTTATGCCCTGCGGACACTCTTCAATTTTGTTCATCTTTTTCTGGCATTTTTGCCAACCTGTTATATTGTCAGACAGACTGTGTCCATTCTCCATCTCCACAAGCCACCAAATTTCAATAAATGGCTGTATTATTACATTGAGTTTTCAATACTGAACGTATATTAGTCATAAGTATCAAATTTCTTTTATCAACTTCTTTCTGAATACAGTTCTCACACATAAATCCTAGATGAGACAAGATTAATGTAATACTCATGCAAAAGTTAAACTTTTTTGGTTCACTGCTGAATTCTGAACAAAAATTGTCCACAAGGTAATGTTTTGGAAAATATACTTTTGAATAATATACTTTTTGAACTGTACTGAGCTCTGCTAGGTCTGATTATGTCACTGAGCATCTGGGTGGAAAATCATTTGGGTCTAGAATGGTGTCCCGATGCAGGGACCTGTGTCTTCTCTACCTTTTTTTTAGGTTAATACGCTGAGACCTATTGCAAGGGGTACCCTGTTACAAAGATGTAATAAACTACATGCCATTCTTGAGGATAAAATCCTCTCTTGCTGATACTTAGTTGTGGTCCATCCTCCACTACTGACTATTGAAAAGCCCTTAGACTTGCAGAGGAAGGAGATTGGTGACAGCACTCTAACCCAAACACAAGCCACAAGTTGTTGGTACTAGGTATTACAACATATTATCACAGAAACAACATTTTACAAAGGTTAAAAAAAAGCATGAAGAGATAGGCAATAAGGCTCGTACAATTAATTTACAGGTCCTATCGTTAAAAATAGTTGGTAAATATTGGATTGTGACTAGTTGACTCAGTTGTTGGATGGCTAGCTTGGAGTTCCAGGTAAAACCATTAGCATGGGTTTGATTCCTGTTCAGGCTAAATTAGACTTGAGACTTGCAACCTGGCCTTGCCCCTGAGAGAGTGTGGAAGGCAATAACAAGCCATCAGTGACAAAAACTGCCAAGAGAAACAGCTCAGGATGAAGTATTACTAGAAGATGAGCCAAGAATCTATCTTCAGGCAGAATACATATGAATGAATAACGTATTGGATTGTACCAGCAGTCACATTGAAAAGCTAAGTGGCAAATCTTGGACCAGTGTATGGGCACAGAGCTCATTGGCTGAGATCAGAAGCAATGAACTGGTTGGGGGAAGGTGACAATGAGGTCAAGGCTGAGATTAAAGCTGAAGAATAGAGACTGTAGGTGGGGAGAAAGGGAGACTTTGTTGGTCTCAGGTCTGTAGAATGGTTTAGAGTAATGATTAGAGACTGCAGCAAGATTCATAAAGGAGAGAGGGGGTACTGAGAAAAGATAGGATAAGAGGGGAAGAGTCGAAACTGAAGGAAATTCGAAGGGTGGCGGGAAGGGATGCTGGAATGATTCGAGATTTATGGACAGAAAGGTCAGAGATGGAATTGGGATGGTTAGCATGGTAATTGGACTGTATCAGATGGAGCTTGAAACGGCTAGGCCAGAAGCATACAAAGGATGGGGTGGAAATCAGAGGTCTTAACCAATGAGAGTAGATGAAGGAAAGAGGGATGGTAAATACCAGGATGGATGGGGGTCAGCAAAGGTTAGGAATTGAGAGGAGATTAGATTATTGGGTTGGGAGGGATCATGGCTCAGGGGAAATTTATGACCCGAGAGGGGCTTGGTTGATGGTGTGAAATGGTTCATTATTTCAGGGTTGGGATGGCAGTAGGTTGGATTGATGGACTGTGGAAATAAATTCTGATCTGGCTATATCCAGCCACCCCCTTCTCCTTTCAATTGCTGTCTTCCCTGAGGTTTGGGAAACTTGATTAACCTAAGTTTAATTTAAAACAAAGCTAAAATTTGAGACATGCAGCCTCATTCAAATATATAATCCTGTACCAGATTGATTGCTCACTCTCTCTGCCTTGTTCTCATTACAACAGAAAGTGGGCTGATTCAAGTTGACCTGGGGGATTTGCAACTGGGACCCAAAGGAAACAGATGAAGAGAAAGAAAGAGAAAAATAATGAATGCTTTAGGCCAACGATATTGAAAAATCACAAACCCGCAATGTTGACATTGTTCCTCTCTCCGTTGATGCTGCAAACCCTGCTGAATCTTTCCAGCATTTTGGTTTGTATTTTCGATTTCCAGGGTTTTGATTTTTATACGTTTAGAGGATATGCCTTTCACTTGTTGGCCCCACAATATTGCATAATCTTAACTGCGCTTGAGGTGAGGGGGAGCTGTCTTCTTGAACTACTGCACATCATTTGATATGGGTATATTTGCAATGTTGTTAGGAAGGGAGTTCTAGAATTTAGATTCAGTCACATTGAAGGAACAGCAACATAATTCCAAGCCAGGATGGTAAGTGGCTTAGAAGGGATAGTGGTGTTCCCATATATCTGCTGTTCTTGGCCTTGTCAATGATTGTGGATTTAGAAGAAGCTGCCAAAAGAGATTTGGTGAATTCCTGCAGTACACCTTCTAGATGATACACACTGCTGTTACTATGCATCACTGGTGAATGTATGTAATGTCAATTAAGCAGGTGACTTATCTGGATGGTGTCACACGTATTGAGTATTGTGGAGCTGCAGTATTTAAGAAAGTGTGCAGTATTTAATTACACTCCTGACTCATGTATTATAGATTATTTAGAGACATTGGAGAGACAGGAGGTGAATTATTTACTGCAGGATACCTAGCCTCTATCCTGCTCTGGTAGCCATTGCATTTATGTGGCTAGTTCAATCAGTTTCTAATCAATGGTAATCCCCGAGATGCTGCTAATGAGGGTTCAGTGATGTTAATGTCATTGAATGTCGAGGGAGGTGGTTAGATTCTCTCTTATTGACGATGGTTATTGTTGAAGCATATATGGTGAGAATGTTCCTTGCCACTTATTAGCCCATGCCTGGATACTGCCTAGGTCTTACTGCATTTGGACATGGACTGCTTAAATATATCAGGAATTGTGAATGGTGCTGAATATTGTGCAACCATCAGTAAACATCCTCACCTCTGACTTTATGATGGAGGGAACATCATTGATATTGAAACAGCTAAAGTCTCAACACTATTATTCAGTTATTCTTAGGAATTGAGCTGATCCTTGAGAATGGGTTAGATACTGTATCACAAAAATTATTTTCTGAAATAAATCCATTATTTTGTATTTCGGCATCCTTTGCCTTTTGACTCCAATAATACTGTGGTTGGCGAAACTGACACAAAGTTACATTGACATGGATTTAAAAAAATACTAAAAAGCTTTCGGAATGGTTCACAAACCCTAACAAGACACTCCAGTATTTCATTCATTCCCTTTCGGAATTTAATTCAGGATCATAATCACACCATTCGTAGGACTTTTACAACATGTATTACCAGCTCTAACTGGCAATGATGTGATTCATTTACATTTATGGTATAAATCCAGCTGTTTCATGATATGCAATTAATCTCAATTGTGCCACCTCACTGGAGTGGCACACTGCAAATCAATCCCTGCTAGTCCCAAAATCACCACAAAAATTAAAGATTTTTTAAAAAATGCTCAATTTATTAGTCTTTTAGACCCAGGTTATTGGAAAGTACATACTACATTTCTATACCCATCAAGAATTACACTTTATTATAAATAAGAATATTCGTAGTTTAGGTTAACAATTATAAACAATTGGCGTATAATTCAACTACTTAAAACTCTAATGCCTTTCTAAACTTTCTCTGACACACATGCAGACAGACATAGACAGAAAAGAAATCATGAATATGATAAGTGGAGGAAAAGACTGGGAAGTCTTTTCAATGATCCTTCTTCATAGGGTTTGCTGTGATTGTCCTTTCAGCTTGATAAGATGTGCTACTCCTTGAGTGTCCTTCTCCATATACTTTCACTAGCTTGCAGAAGTTACAGGATGGCTGCATTGTATTTATAAAGTCTCTACCTTACTGGTTAAGAGACACAACTTACAGCAACTTTGTGGGGAAAGAAATAAATTTGCTTTCTTCAGAGTTTCACTGCAGAGAAAAGAGACAGCTCCTGACCTTGCAGAAGTCTCATTGCTTCTCACAAACATTTGTACTCCCAAGCTGTTCAGCTATCTTGAGTCCAATTATATAATTGTTGGCAGATAGGAGGCCATCAATAACTGGTCACTAGCCCACAGACCAATCAGCAACATGTTGATGGCCAAATCTTCATTTGTACACAGCTCCCTGGTCCTGTCTCATTTGTAACCAAACTTCCACTCCAGCTTGAACAAGCAGCTGTGTAAACAGCATTTACAATGAGTATCAAGTTACTTCTTCTTACAAAGTGCCACAATCCTTCAATAATCCTTAGGTCTCAAAACTGTTCTTTTACCAATTAGCCTGTAATTAAAAATTACAGAAAATATGATCTTTACACCATGGAGAAGGTTGCATTGGACTACAATTATTTTGCTTGTGGTGAAGATAACATCAGAGCAAAGTAAATCATGCAGTATCTTGTGAAGTAAAGGGAATCAAAAACATACTCAAGCTAATGCCAATCCACATTGAGAAGGTGAATCACCTGAGGAGCTTTTAAATGAAAAGTAAGCAAAAATGTCTGGGCCAAGACCAATAAAACATAGACATTTATCTTTAAATGATTAAGAATGCATTTTAACTGTGTCGATGTTAAGACAAAATCAAAATGTGCAATTCAGGGAATGAAACAATTGAACAACTTGAAAATGGCAAAGATTTAATTTGTGTTGTCTGAGAACAGTATTGTGTGTTATCAGTAAAGCACTCATTTTGCAAATTATTTACTTCACTTTATTCCTGAAGCAACTAAAAAGAAATGGGGATGAAGTCACTACATGACTTGTACCTTTAAAACAATATAAATCTGGAAATAATAGAATGAAGAAAAAGTCAGATTAATATGTCAATTAAAATAATGAACAAAGGAAGTTGGTACCCATGAATTAAGAATTCACACACTAATATTATACTATGTAATTTACAGGCTATGAATAGTAACAAGTAATCTTTCCATGCTGTAAAGTTTAATGCGATTGAAGAATTGCAATATAAATTAGTGTATTATCAAAGGCAATGCATGTAAATCATTTTAAAGCTATGAGAAACTTCTAAATGAATCCCCAGTAGAGACACTTAGGAAAGTATAATGGTTATGCCATACTGCCAACAGAAAGTGCATTAGTATTTCAATGAAAAAGGGTTTCAGTTGATTTTCTGAAAGTCTAATTAGTGGGCGGAATCCTGATGAAGCAGGGGTATTATCTGTTGTATGGAGACCTGATAAGAGACCCATGCTGCCTTTGCAGGAGAGGTTCACTGTATCAATCAGGGGTGACCGCACCACCACTGGGCCTTCTCCTAGAACTAAGAGGCTGAGGATGGAAGACCCACCTACTGGAGGCTACTTAGCAGAGGCCAACAGTTCCTCCAGGCAGCAGCATCACAGAGGAGGCAGTGGCTGCTGGCGAACAAGCTGCCCCAGAGTAACAAGATAGTGGAGGAGCCAAGACAGAGCTAAGAGAAATTGGAGGATTAAGTGTTTTTGTGGTTCATAGGAACTCACAAGGTTGAATAAGGGTTGAAAGCAAATGATAGCAAATATTATACAAGTGTATTCCTCTTGGCTTCATAACAGTACTTGTATTAAAAGTAACCTGGCTCATCCTTTGATTGGGAGGGGGAAGTCAGAGGAGTGGGTGGAGGTAAAGCTGATATAAAAGTGTCAACCAAACGAACTATTAAAGAATCAATAACAGAAACTTTAACCATTTCATCTCTTAATTTCATGCACATAAACATTGAGACATTAACAAAATGCAGAAGAAATAGCTTACTATAAACATGTAAGGGTATAAATAAAACAAAGTTACCAATACTCTCTAACCATGTAAACAAGCTCACACTCACATAATCCTTTCATGAGCTTAGCCTTCTTGACCCAGGGACAGGATATTTGTGACTGTTAGGAGGTTAGTTAGCTTGGATGTTGGTCAGTGGTTTGCAATGCAGTGTGAGGCCAATAGCTCAGCTTCAATGCCTGCACTGGCTGAGGTTACCATGAAGGTCCCATCTTTTCAACCTTGCCACTTGCCTGAGGTATGGTCATCCTTGGGTTTAACCCATTATTTGTTACTGTTATTTAAAAGGGCAATAATATCTCTATAATGAAGTGGTGTTTTTTGAAATGACCATTGACTACCACCAACAAATTCTTGGCCTAATCACATATGACAGTGTCACAAACAGAATTTATATTTTTACTGGCTGGAATCAGTATGTTTGTATGTAGAAAAAAACCTCTGTGTTCTCACCCTGCTGGTGATTGCTCCAATTAAAGAATTTCTGCAGAAAGATTTTTGAGCTTTAAAATAAGAAAAGTTATTTATTATCACAAATATAGTACAGTAAACAAAACACAATGTTGCAGTTACGTCTCATATGAACTCACATAGCAATCTGATGAAAAATAATAACATGGTTGTAGTTTATAATTATCATAGTTTCTTTCATCAGTGGCCTGGGGTTTTACAGATGGAGGTGATGCTTTAAAGTAGAAGTGAAAATCTGATAAATTAAAGAGTATTCAGTCAACTGCAAAGTATTTTTTAGGAAAATTTTCAGGAGTTAGGTTCTCAGGTGAATTTGAAGTCGGAAATCAGGGGTATGGAGACATCTTTTTCTTGGTTAGGAGCTCCCATTTTCAAGGTAAAGCTGTTTATCATGTTGGCCACTTTGCTGACTTACATCTAGTGTGATATGTTTTCATAGATCTCTCTGTCTGCAAGCAGCTTCAAGCTGATTTAAAAATAGACAACAAAATGATTCCTTCATCATGTGACTTCCTCACTTCAAAGACCATTTACTAAACAAAAAAAAGCATTCTGCGTTTTTGTTTGAGACATTGAGAATCACATATAATTTGATTGCGGGAAACCATCAGAATAAACTAAAATGTTGATGGGATCCATTAAAATCCACCTGTATGTGTATATACATTTTATATATATATAAGGAGTTGTGATGTTGCCTTTCGATAGGGTTAAACAGGGTTGGAAGTCTACAATTTCTTTTAAAGAATGATCTACCCTTAAACAGAAGGACATATGAATTTCCAAGTGGATGTTCATATTTAATTAAATATCTACTTAATATTTGCTATCACACCTCAACTATTAATTGACATGCTGATTGGTCCAGTGACCTGAAATGTTAAGTCTGCTTTCTCTCCACAGATGCTGCCAGACTTAGAGTTTTTCCAGCAATTTCTGTTTATGCATCTGATTTCCATCATTCAGAGTTCTTTGCATGTTTTTGCTGATTGGCAGTACACTTGTTTCACTTGCTATAATTAATTTTATTCCAGTCAATTGATTAAAGTAGAATATTTTAAATATGGTAGGAGAGCAGCTATTAATGCTTGTTCATGAATTTACTTTTCAGAAAGGCTAATAATCATAATTAATTTCATATTATTATTTCTTCTGCTACCTGTCATAATTAACAGACACAATCTTAAATCTATATCGATTAAACTGTGAGGCACTTGATTACTAGTCCATCTTCTAGACTCTTTTACCTTTACAATCTCTTTAATTTTAATTGCCATTTCTTGTATCTGACTTGTCATCAAAAGAGAACCCCAAATTTCCACTAAATCGTTTTCTTTTTACACCCAGCCATTGTTTGATTACTTTGATTTGTAATATGTATTCCTAGATGTTAAAATCTAGTTGACTAGAAAGTGTTAAGAACATCATGGGCACTTGGTTCCAATATTTCAAACTACAATGAAACAACATTACTGCATAGATTAAATGGCTCCAATTACAGCCATGCAGTCACAAAGGTATGCAGCCCGGAAACAGACCTTTTGGTCCAACCCATCCATGCCGACCAGATATCCTAAATAAATCTAGTCCCATTTCCCTGCATTTGGCTCATATCCTTGTAAAGTATCCAGATGCCTTTTAAGTGTAGTTGTACCAGCCTCCACCACTTCCTCTGGTAAGTTTAGTCAGACACAAATCTCAATTACAACATATAATCAAAAAAAAAATCCCCACTCTACTCACTACTGTAGATCTACAAAAGAAAACCAGTAAGGTTACACATTTAAAAAGCCACTTAGCTGCTCCCATGCACAGGTTTCTCCAAGATCAGCTGCTGTTTTGCTGTTTGTTTATTTTTCTTAGAACAAATTTGGTGTCGAGAGACACTTGAAAACAGATAGCAAAGGCAGGAGCTGTGCAGGTTACTCCTGGTCAGACAGCAGTGTAGGTTTCTTTCTCTGTTTGAATCACTGTCCTTTATCTGTCTTCCTCCTTTCTAAAGTGTTGTTGTTTTGATGTTTTCCCCCCACAGTTACAAAATAATGCAACAGCTTATAAAACAATAATTAATGCTCCTGGAATTGGAGAAAATCAGCTACAACACAGAAAATATCTCGAAAAATGAGCAGTTCTTACAGTTACAACTTCTTCCTTTCTTCTATCTTGGATTACCCATAATTCTTGTGCAACTGTTACTTGTTTTGAAAGATTTACGAAGGTGGTTTCTTTAGGGACAGATGTGAATTTATTCTAGTTATGCTTACATTTATGTGCATGTGATGGGTTTTCAGCTAAGTGGTCACCTTCCTGTAAGTCCTAATATTGCATTCACATCAGGTGAATTGGCCATGCTAAATTGCCCGTAGTGTTAGGTAAGGGGCAAATGTAGGGGTATGGGTGGGTTGCGCTTCGGCGGGTCGGTGTGGACTTGTTGGGCCGAAGGGCCTGTTTCCACACTGTAACTAATCTAATTGTTAAAAATCTTACAACACCAGGTTATAGTCCAACAGGTTTACAGTACTTGGAAGCACTAGCTTTCAGAATGTTGTCCTTTCATCAGCTAACTGATGAAGAAGCAGAGCTCTGAAAGCCAGTGTGCCAAATAACCTGGGCTATAACCTGGAGCTGTATGATTTTCAACTTTGTCCACCCCAGTCCAACACCGGCACCTCCACATCATGCATTCACGTTGATTGTGGACTAGGTTTTGGATCAAAAGCAATGATATATTAAAGCTCTCCTGACAGGAGGAAGAGGGCACAAAGTCTTCTGGAGCATCCTATCCTTCCCCAGAGATTTTGGGATTGATCAGCATCCCTGGTACTGGCACCATAGTTAAAAGGCTACTATGCACCCTGGACAAGCGCTGTTCATCTGTGTCCAGTTCCTGACATTTACCTAAGACCTGGCAAATGGGGGTAAACCTAATTTTGCAGATTCAGTTCTGGAGCTCCTGCTGACTGGGGTGGTGCATGGACAATACTTCCTCTTCCCCCAGGATCAGAAAGTGGGGGCAACAGCATCATACCATGCCAGCCTGGCCTGAGATTGCCACTCAGGTTAAAGTGATCTCAGCCATGTGGAGGAATGCCCACCAATAAAAGAAGAAGGTCAATGTCCTTCTCCTCTCTGCCAGTGTACAGGTCGCTCTGCTATAATATGCACATCATTAACTCGAATTTGCTGGAATGCGATTGACAAATTGGGGACACAGTTTCTAAAGTGCAAAATTTTAAAACATGTGTTAGCTGTAATTCAATAATATCACCAACACTTTAAACGCTGTTTCTAAAATGTGATTTTTCTATAATGTAGGGTTGCATAATCCCTATCGCGTAACCATCGCGTTATAGAAGAACTAACTGTAAGTATCAAATCTTCTCCCCAATATCTCACATTCACTCGACCTCAGCAGTGGATCCACCCCCAAGTTTTATCACACTCTGTGTATTGTCTGCAACATCCTCCTCACTCACCCTCACCCAGTCCAACCTGAGCCACCACTCATCCTGCCAGCCGTCAGACTACTGACTGACTTGGGGAACCTCTGCACCTATACCAACATCACAGCTGTGCCACCCACTTTCATTCTGCAATACTTGCCCCTCTCTCATTCCAAGAGCAGAACAGTCAATAATAGTGCAGAAAAAGTCTAAATGGATGTTATGCGGCCTATCATTTGACTCCTCACCCCTTATCAGCAGTCCAGCATGGAGGTCTTTTGGAGCAAGGAGCAAATTGAACATGCTAAGGGCCAACTCTAGTTATCCTCTTGAATTTTCTTGACAGTTTGTTTGTATGGTGAGTTTGCAGTCCATGGTAAGTTGAGCTTTAGCAAGGTGTTTAACAAGCAATGATGAGTGTCAATTGGGTACTCACTGCTGACTCATGAGAATCTCTAGTTGCTTTAGAAAAGTGAACAAGGTATGATGAGATGATCTCAATATCGAGATGAGACTCACCCAACATCTTGCCTAATTCTATCACTAATTTCGCCACAGTTAACACTGCTTACAGTCTGATAGGTTTCCACCCTGAGTGGGTAAAACAAATGTTAAGTAAAATAATATTTAACCTTCATCCTGAGCAGATTTAATTTCTTTTATCTCAATGCCTTCTCCTTCAAGTTTCACATGGAGCTGTGCAATAGTTTAAATTATTTGAACTCATGTAATAGATGCAGAATTAAAAGTGGAAACGTTGTTGACAAAAATATTTTGATGAAAACAGAAAGAATATCCCACTAGCATTAATTGATTTTACAGTCTCACGTTTGGTGAATTTAAAATGGAACCACTTTGATTGAATTACTTATTAGTATTTTGTGAGACAGATTCATATAGGATAGATATAATAAAAGCTCATTTTATTTCTCTAACAATCCATCTGTCACAAATGACATAAACAACCTTGAGAATAGTGTGGTTTGAATTGTGAGGCACTTGAATACTGATGCAACTTCATCACCTCTACTTATAGTGGCTCTTTAATTTTAATTGCTAATTTTTATACTTGCATCTTTGGATTGATTTGTACTGGAGCAAATTTATATTTTTGTTTGAATGATCACTCAATAAGGAACGATCAGATATGATAGTGGGATAAATATTAATAGAAAATAGTCAGAATCCAGAATTTATTGCTTTTATTGCAGCAAACAAAATTGTCATGCCATTGACCTTGTGAAATTATATCTCAAAGGGCAGAAGATGGTGCAGTGATATTGTAATCCAGTAATCGAAGCTTCTAGGGTGGCATGATGGTTCAAAGATTTGCACTGTTGCCTCACAGTGTCAGGGAACTGGGCTTGATTCCACTCTCAGGTGACTTATCCAAAGGGATTTTATAAATACATTAAGGACAAAAGGGTAACTGGGGAGAGAATAGGGGCCCTCAAAAATCAACAAGGCAGCCTATTTTTGGAGCCTCAGGAGATGGAGAAGATACTAAACGAGTATTTTGCATCAGTGTTTACTGTGGAGAAGGGCATGGAAGATATAGAATGTAGAGAAATAGATGGTGATATCTTGAAAAATGTCCATATCACAGAGGAAGAGGTACTGAATGTCTTGAAATGGATAAAAGTAGATAAATCCCCAGAACTTGATCAGGTGTATCCTAGAAATCTATGGGAAGCTAGCGAAGTGATTGCTGGGCCCTGTGCTGCGAAATTTGTATCATCAACAGTCACAGGTGAGCAACTGGAAGACTGGAGTTTGTCTAACATGGTGCCACTATGTAAGAAATGTGGTAAGGAAAAACCTGGGAGCTATAGAATGGTGAGCCTGCCATCAGTGGTGGGAAAATTGTTGGAGAGAATCCTGAGGGACAGGGTTTACATGTATTTGGAAAGGCAAGGACTGATTAGGGATAGTCAACATGGCTTTGTGCATGGGAAATCATGTCTCATGAGCTTGAATGAGTTTTTTGAAGAAGTAACAAAGAAGATTGATGAGGGCAGAGTGGTAGACATAATCTATATGGACTTCAGTAAGGCGCTCGACAAGGTTCCTCATGGGAGACTGGTTGGCAAAGTTAGATCTCATGGAATACGGGGAGAGCTAGCCATTTGGATGCAGAACTGGTTCGAAGGTAGAAGGCGGTGGTGGATGGTTGATTTTCAGATTGGAGGCCTGTGACCAGTGATGTGCTACAAGGATTAGTGCTGGGTCCTTTGCTTTTCATCATTTATATAAATGATTTGGATGTGAACATAGGAGGTATGGTTAGTAAGTTTGCAGATGACACCAAAATTGGAGGTGTAGTGGACAGCAAGAAAGGTTACCTTAGAGTACAATGGGATTTTGATCAGATAGGCCAATGGGCTCAGGAGTGGCAGTTGAAGTTTAATCTAGATAAGTGTAAGGTGCTGCATTTTGGAAAAGCAAATCAAAGCAGGAATTATACACTTAATGCTAAGGACCTGGAGTGTGTTGCTGAATGAAGAGATCTTGGTGTGCAGGTTCATATTTCCCTGAAAGTGGAGTCGCAGGTAGATAGGATAGTGAGGAAGGCGTATGGTATGCTTTCCTTCATTGGTCAGAGCATTGAGCATAGGAGTTGGGAGCTCATGTAGCAATTGTACAGGAAATTGGTTAGGCCACCTTTGGAATATTGCATACAATTCTGGTCTCTTTCTAAAAAGGATGTTGTATGAGTTTTGTGAGAGGATTCAGAAAAGATTTAGACGGATGTTGACTGGGTTGAGTTATAGGGAGAGGCTGTATACACTGGGGCTGTTTTCCCTGGAGCATCAGAGGTGGAGGGGTGACCTTATGGAGGTTTATAAAATCATAAGAGGCATGGATTGGGTAAATAGATAAAAAGCCAATCTCAGAAAAAAATGTCTATAAATCCATAACCACTTGTTATGAAACTTCATATCGTTCATGAATGTCCCTTAGAAAGGAAATCTACCATCTTTACTCTATCTGGATTAGTTGTGAGAGGAGTCCACAACAATGTGTTTGGAATTTAATTGCTTTCTGAAATGCTCTCTAGCGAGCTACTCTGTTCAAGGCCTGTTAAGGTGGACAAGATGTGCTGGGGTTGAAAGGATAAAAAGAAATTAAACTTGGTAAATTATCACAAAGTGACAGCAAATTATCAGCAGCAGTCTGGAATATATTTGAAACACAGTTAATATTTCATTAAAACCAAACTATACCAAAATATTTTGTGATGAAATCCACAATTTACAGGACTGGTGGTGAAGTGTTTTCTGTTGAGGTGTTTTGGTTACTTTAATTCTTTTAGTTTACTGGTCTCTATCAGGACTCTAAGAAAATAGTCAATCATGCTGAGTTTCATGCTATTCATTGAGTATGCAAATACCCACGTAGATGTACTAGCTAATAGGGGATTCTCTTCCAAACTTCTGATGCTGTAAAGGCCCCAGCAGACTGGACAAGTGCAAATGTGACACATATTTTAAAAATTAAACAGTGCAAACAGAAAACAGGACATCAGCTAGTTTAGTTAATACCTATCATTGTGAAAATGCTAGAATGCATCATTAAGGAAATGATAGCAATGCATTTAGATTAGATTAGACTTACAGTGTGGAAACAGGCCTTTCGGCCCAACAAGTCCACACCGACCTGCCGAAGCGCAACCCACCCATACCCCTAACCTAACACTACGGGCAATTTAGCTTGGCCAATTCACCTGACCCGCACATCTTTGGACTGTGGGAGGAAACCGGAGCACCCGGAGGAAACCCACGCAGACACGGGGAGAACGTGCAAACTCCACACAGTCAGTCGCCTGAGTCGGGAATTGAACCCGGGTCTACAGGCGCTGTGAGGCAGCAGTGCTAACCACTGTGCCACCGTGCCGCCCACAAAATTACAATCAAAATTATAAATACAGTCAAACAGAATCAACATGATTTTGTATTTTCCAAATTTAAAATTAATTTATACTTTTCCAGGAAGTGGGTATTGCTGGTTAGGTCAATGTTTTTTGCCTTTCTCTAATTCTACTTTTGAAGATTGTGATGGGCTGTCTTTTTGAATGCTGAGCATTTGACCTTGGATCTTCGGGTGACAGTCCTCCAAGGTGGACTTCGGGATAGACAACAACGAAAAGTGGCCGAGCAGAGGCCGATAGCCAAGATCAGTATCCATGGGGATGGCCTCAACTGGGACCTTGGTTCATGTCACATTACAGGTGACCCCATTGCACACACACACACACACACACACCGGCAGACACACACGCACTCCTACTGACACATGCACACATACATTCACTCAGACCCTCTCTCATATGCTCACACATACACTCCCACACGCGCAGACACACCCTCTCACAGACTTATACCCCTTTACACTCACACACAGACACTCATAACACCACCCGCCCCTACACACACACACACACCCACATGCACACATACACATATAAGTTTGTGGGGTGAATTTGTACTTGCAGAATTACATTTTATTTTGCTCAAAAACTGCATGATTCCATGTAAGATTCAGTAAATCTGTTTTTTTAGATTAGAATCAGTCTGATCATTGTGGTACAGAGAGTCTCACACAGGGCAGCTCACACTTTAAATGCGTTATCTGGGCCGACATGACACCAATTGTTAAAGCTCACTTGAGAATGTAACTTTTAACAAAGTTCTGCGATTTATACATGAAAGAACTGAAACCAACATGTTCATTCTAAAAGATGAGAGACTTAACAAAAAAAATCCAGGTTTTCTTCAATATATAATTTCAGTTACATCACACTGTAAACATTTGCTATAAATTCTGTGTCATATGGTCTTATACTCCACAACCACCTGATGAAGGAGCAGTGCTCCAAAAGCTACTGCTTCCGAATAAACCTGTTGGACTATAACCTGGTGTTGTGTGAATTTTAACTTTGAACTGCTGCAGTTCATCTAGTGCAGGGACACCCACAGTGCCTACTAGGAAGATGTTTTCAGAATTTGAATGAAATGACAGTGAAGGAATGACGTGGTAGTTCCAAGCTCGGATGGTGGTGGCTTGGAGGAGAAATCACAGCTGGTGGTGTTTCCATGCATCTGCTGCCCTTCTTATAGAAGGTAGAGGTCATGAAACTTGAAGCTTCTGTCAAAGAGCTTTAATGTATTGCTTTTTTGTAGATGTGCAAGCAGGCTGCTTTGAATGGGCTGGGCCCAAGCTCTAGATTGAGCTCATATTCCTGACCTCTGCTTTGTAGATAGTGAAGTGAATTTTAGGAGCGAAGAGGTGAGTTACTTGCTGCCCAATTCCCAGCCCATGACTTGCTTTTGTAGCCACTGTATTTATATAATGGTCTAGATCATTATCTGGTCAATGGTAGCCTGCAGGATGTGGACAATTGGAATTCCGTGTTGGGTAATGCCTTTGAATGTCAAGATGAAATAGTTAAATTCTCTCCTTTTGGAGATGGTCATTGCTTGACATTTATGTGGCATAAATGTAATTCGCCACTTATCAGGGCAAGCTTGAATGTTACCCAGGTATTGCTGCACATAGACACAGGCTGGTTATGCATCTGAGAACTCCTAAATGTATTGAATATTATATAATTATCAGTGAATGTTTCACTTTTGACCCTTTGATAGAGCTTGGGTTTAGGTCACTATACTGAGGAATTCCTGCAATGATATTGGAACTGAAATGATAAACATCCAACACTCTAAAACATCTTTTTCATTAGCTATATAGATTTATTCTGAGGTACCCATTGACAAGCTTTCTAGGTCTATTGGAGCTCTATAAAGGTATATCAAGCTGGATAGATATATAGGAACCAGCAGATCTATTACATTTGCATTTCAAGTGGCATTCAATGAAGATTACTTTGCAATGTTATGGACCAGAACAAATCCCCTTAAAATATATTAATAAGCCTGGACCCTAACTTTTCCCTATTTTAAAGGTAAGTGTAAGGCATTACATTCCAGATGTAATTTGATTTATCAAACTACTTGACTTTAAGGAAAACACACTTTATTTTTACACTACAGTTAAAATATGGACAAAGTAAATATAAAAGAAAAGAATTGGCTCAACTCTAAATCTATCAAAAGCTGATTAAATTAATATATATATTAGCTACTACGTATTAACTGTTACAATATCCAATAGACACACCATTGGCAAAGACAAATTCAGTAAAATAGATTGTCTTGCATATAATTCTAGCAGCAGGAAGAGAACTCCAGCTTTTAGTTGTGACAGAGAGAGGAATAAAAGCTTCCACATCCACCTTCATGACCCCAGCAATTGCTGAAAGCTAGACTTAAAAATCCTGATTCTGTGGGAGCTTGCCCTCACCCAGTCAAGCTGCTTCAATTGTTTCAAATTAAAAAAAAACCTCACAATTTGTTTAAGTTAATGGTTTTGTGCAAAGTATTTGGGACTTCTGGCTCAACCTTTCCTCATAAACAAAACTAGGACAAAATACATCTCATAGCATTGTGACAGCAAGAAAAGAACTAATGGTATTGTAACAGTTAGATTAGTTTGGATACAAGATTAGCTAAAACAGAGAGCTAGAATAAAAGAATCAGTTGCAACTAGGCAAAGTATAACGTGGAGTGCCACAGGAATCAATGCTGAGGCTTGAACTATTTATAGTTGATTTTAATAACTTTGATGCATGGATTGAATGTATTGTAGCCAAGGTTTAAGAAGGCTTGTAGCTCAGGTTGAGGTTCTGGATGTATGTTTGCTCACTGAGCTGGTTGGTTTGTTTTCAGATGTTTTGTCACCATACTAGGTATCATCATCAGTGAGCCTCTGGTGAAGCAATGGTGGTATGGCCCACTTTTTATTTATGTGTTTAAGTTTCCTTGGGTTGGTGATGTCATTTCCTCTGGTGATGTCATTTCCAGTTCTTTCTCTCAGGAGGTGGTAAATGGGATCCAAGTCAACGTGTTTGTTGATAGAGTTCCAGTTGGAATGCCATGCTTCTAGGAATTATCATGTGTGTCTCTGTTTGGCTTGACCTAGGATGAATGATGCCACTCTCCCCTACATCAAAGACATCTCAGAAATGACTGCCAGACTACTTAGACCTCTTGGCATCAAGGTAGCCCACAAACCCACCAACACACTAAAGCAGCAGCTAATGAAATTGAAAAACCCTATACAGACAGCAAGCAAAACTAATATCATTTACAAAATACCTCGTAAGAACTGTAGCAAATACTATATTGGACAAACAGACAGAAAACTAGCTACCAGGATACATGAACATCAGCTAGCCACAAGAAGACATGAGCCACTCTCACTAGTATCTTTACATATATACGAGAAACGACACCACTTTGAGTGGGACAACATGTCCATCCTAGGACGAGGCAACCAGAGACACACACAAGAATTCCTAGAAGCATGGCATTCCAAATGGAACTCTCTCAACAAACACATTGACTTGGATCCCATTTATCACCCCCTGAGAAAAAGAACAGGAAACGACATCACCAACCCAAGGAAACCTAAACACATAAGTAAAAAGCGGGCCATACCACCAGTGTTTCACTGGAGGCTCATTGATGATGTTACCTATTAGAGTGATGAAATGTCTGAGAACAAACCTTCTAGCTCAGTGAGTAAACTTACATCTAGTTTTGTAGCCAAATTTTCTGATGGTACAATTTAAGTTAGGAAGACAAGTTTTGAGCTTGATATAAATCTACAATGGGATATGGATAGGTTGTTGAGTGTGCAACCATTTGTAGGTAAATTATAATGTTGGACAGAGTGAGGTTTTTTATTTTCCTCAGGAGAAGTAAAGAGCTGACTATTATTTAGCTATAGAGAGACTGCAGAATTCTACATATAAAGAAATCCAGGAATTCTTGTAGATAAACCTCAAATTAGCATACAGGCACATTGCATCATTAAGAAGGCAAATAGAATATTGGAATTTAGTTTGTTAGGAATGGAGTAGGAAAGTAAGGAAATATTTTTTGGCATTGATAGGACACTGCAAACGTACAATATAATGTGCAGTTTTGGTCTCCTTACTTAGGGAGGGATATACTTCACTTAAGCGAATCTCGATTTGAAGACTTGTCCAATGATGAAAGAGTTTAGAAGAATAAGTTACAATTTCAATGGAATATATAAAATTGTGAGGGAATGTCTCCCTTTGTGTCATAATTTAGATTGGGGGGTTGTGGGCTGTGAGAAATGTGGTCGTCAATTTTAAAATAAATGATTACTTTACAGGGGTATGAGGAGAATTTTTTGTTTCAAGTTATCTTCAGTTTATAAAATTCTCTTTGGTGAGCAGGAGAGGCTGGGCCACTGAACAGAATCAAGACTGTTAGTTAGGTTTTGATTGAAAACTGAGTTGAAGGCTATAGGGAAGGTGGACAGGGAAGTGGAAAATTTGAAAAATAAAAGGGTGGATCGATCATATTAATTAGCAATTGTTTCCACCCTTTGAACTCATGCAGACCACAATTCAGTCCTCCAACATCTCAATCAGATCAGCACTCCCTTAATAAATAGTGGAGGAGACTTGGAAAGCTGAATGGTCTATTCCTTCTAATATGTGCTCTTGCACTCTCTCTGGACAGTACTGTGGGAATGGTGCACTGTCAGAGGTAAAATAACCATATTAAAATCTTAATTTATCCATTGCATTTATTAAAAGCAGTTATGTGTAAAGTACATAGTTTTGACTGTTGTCTTAAATAATCTGTGATTTAATTATCTTGTATTGATTTGGATTGTGCAAGGTGGGAAGGCAAGACTGGATTGTTCAATTACTTTTCATTGTTAAGATTTGCTTAACTCTAGTTCTAGTTTCTTTGAAGCAAGTTGTTATGGTAACCTGACCTGAGAAAAGCTGGCGATTTGGCTAACTATTTGTTTCTGGTTATACCTATTAAAAGAGGCCACCATTGTATTTCTGCCTGGATTGTTGTGGTACTAAAATCCTAGATATTGAGATTTTGATGAGTTTCTGGAAGGCTACAGCTTATCCCCAGATCTTTCTCTTTTCTATTCTGAAGTATAGCAATGTGAGATGGATTGTCAGTGTTTATGGAAACTGTGTGGGGATCCTATGATCTAAACCTAGAAATGATAGAAAATGCTTTCTGTGTTAGTAGCTATGGGATAAGTGGTGCTTGATGTTAAACTATTTTTTTCTTGATGCTGTGGGTCTTTTTCTTCATCAAATTTTCTGCTTCTTTTAGAATTTTACAGCATTAACTTGTGGCATTAAATGGCTCTCACCAAGACTCTGATCAACAAAATTCCATTCTAATTGGTGTTCTGCCAAGTCCAAGGGTGTGCGAAGAGAGATAACAACATCAGTTCAGAGAGTTTTGCTTGAGGCCGGCTTTTGATTTCTTACATGATTTGATAAATGTGACATTAACAACAAATGTTAAAAGATTAGACCATGTGGCACGAAGAAAAAGGAAAAGACAGCCCTGCAGCTAAATCTCACTATACCCTGAAGTACTGCTCAATTATTCATCTTGTGTTCCTGAAATTTAACAGTGTAGTAATTAACAAAGTGTTTGTAGTATTACTTTCCCTGATACGTTTCAATGTTTAATTCTGGTTAGAGGGAGGTTTGCTTAATCTCTCCTGTCTGTGCAAATCTTTAATTAGGAATTAAGTTAAAATGAAACCTTCACTGCTATTCCTTTCCTTGAGCCTCCATCTCTCCTCCTCTCAGCTTGCAAGTAGAAATTTGAAGTATGAAGACCCAGTACAAAATATACTGCAGTTGGTCTGAGGCAAAGGAGGGCTTCTATGGGACTGCTTATAGTCAGTGAACTGGGATGTATTCAAGAATTCCGTGGCCAACCTAAATGAGTATGCCACTACCATCACAGACTTCATTAGTAGGTATGTAGACGAAGTTCATCGGAATGTTCCCCAAATGGAAACCATGGATGAAGCTGGAGATCTGCTCCCTACTGGAGTCCAGATCTGAGGTGTACAATTTGGGCAATCCTAACCTATGCATGAAATCCAGGTACGACCTTCATCAGGCCATCAGAGACGCCAAGAAGCAATACCAAATTAAGCTTGAGACCCAGGCAACCCACAAGGACACACGTTTGGCAATGCTTACTTGATATAATTAGCTCCTTAGCAAAGTCAAACAGAATTGTGGTCAACAGTACCTTTTGACCCGATGAGCTCAATGCATTCTATGCTCACTTTGAACAGAAGGGCAGTGAAAGGATGTCACTTATCTCAACAGCCTCGGATGCACTAGTACCCACTGTCGCTGCCTCAGATGTTAAATTGGCCTTCTTGAGAGTGAACCCACAGAGAGTGATAGGCCTGGATGGACTCCCCGGCCATGCACTCAGATCCCGTGTGGACCAGCTGGTGTGAGGATTCACAGATATCTTTTAGCTTTCCTTACTATGACCTGATGTCCCCATCTGCATCATGATGACCACCATCACCCGAGTAACAAAGAAAAATGATGCAGGATGCCTCAATGACTACAGCCCGATGGCTCTGACCTCCATAGTTATAAAGTACTTCAAGAGATTGGTTATTGCTCACATCAATTTCAGCCTCCCAGATTGCCTTGATCCTTTTCAATTCACCTTCTGACACAATACGTCCAAGGCAGACGCCATCTCCCTGGTTCTACACTCATCCCTGGAATATCTGGATAACAAAGATACCTGTGTCAGACTCCTATTTAATGATTGCAGTTCCACCTTCAACACCATAATTCCAAAGAAACACACTTCTAAACTGCAAGACCTACGTCTCGGCTCCCCACACTGTAACTGAATCGTTGACTTTCTTACCCATAGACCACAATCAGTAAGAATAGGTGACAACACCTTCTCCACCATAATCCTCAACACTAGTGCCCTGCAAGTCTGCGTACTCAGCCCCCACAATACTCCTTATCCACTCATGACTGTGTGGCCAAATTCAGCCCCAACTCCATTTACAAGTTTGCTGAAGACTCCACTGAGTCCCCCACTCCAGGTAAAAGACCTTGTCTATTTATCCATCCATGCACCTCATGATTTTATAAATGTCCGTAAGATCACGTCTGAGCCTCTAACACTCCAGGGAATAAGCCCCAGCCTATTCAGTCGGTTTTGTTGTAGGTCAGATCTCAAACACCGATAAGACAAAATGCAGGAAAGAGATTGATTGCTTAGATGCATCGTATAAAGACACTAATCTTTCCATTAACAAAAGCAAAACGAAGAAGCCGGTCATTGACTTCAGGAAGCGGAGTGGAAGGCATGCCCCTGCCTGCGTCAATGGTGCTGAGGTGGAGATGGTCAGAAGTGTCAAGTTCCTGGGAGTGATGATAACTAACAATCTGTCCATTCAGCCAAGTCCGCACGATGGTCAAGAAAACACAATATCACCTCCACTTCCTCAATCAGCATCTCCACAAAGACTGTTACCAATTTTTTTAGATGCACTGTAGAAAGCATCCTATCTGGATGCATCACAATGTGGTATGGCAACTGCTCTTCTGAAGAATGCAAGAAGCTACAGAATCATGTACATAGCCCAGTTCATCACATAAACCTGCCTTCTATTCATTGATTTCATCTATACTTCCCGTTGCTTCAGGTAAGTAGCCACCTTCCTCCAGTGGGCAGAAGATATAAAAGTTTGAATGCACATGTGAATATATTCAAGAACATCTTCCCGCTGTTATCAGATGTTTGAACAGAATTTTCAAATGTTAATTCTGATCTCTCTCTCTCTCTGTCTTCATCTTCTTTGTGGCTGGAACATTGTATTCAGGACACACTGTTCTGCTACCCTGATGCACTTTGTATAGTACAATCTGCCTCTATAGGATGTAAAACAATACTTTTCTCTGTTTCTAGTTACATGTGACAACAAGAAATCAATCAAAGCAATATTCAGATGAAGCTTCCAAAGACAGGCAGTCACTACTGGACTGCTGATTTGCACTTATATTTTATGCATCCAAGGGATTTCCACTTCTGGCCAAGGCGTCCAAAGCTGACTTAGAGTGGGAGAGATGTACAGCATGGAAACAAATTGTTCGGTCCAATTCCTCCATACTAACCAGAAATCCTAATCTATCCTAGTCCCATTTGCCAGCATTTAGCACATATAGCTATAAACCCTTTTTATTCATACACCCATCCAGATGCCATTTAAATGTTTTAATTGTACCAGCCTCCACCACTCCCTCTGGCACCTCATTCCATACATGCACCATCCTTTGTGGGAAAATAATTGCCCCCTAGGCCCCCTTTAAATCTTTCCCGCTCACCTTAAATCTATGCTTTCTTGTTCTGGACTCCCCCACTCCAGGTAAAAGACCTTGTCTATTTATCCTATCCATGCACCTCATGATTTTATAAATGTCCGTAAGATCACGTCTGAGCCTCTAACACTCCAGGGAATAAGCCCCAGCCTATTCAGTCGGTTTCGTTACCACATCAGGAGCAACGGATACTGTAGGTGACGTGTGTGGAAGTGCAGGTAAGTCTGACGGATATGTAAGTCCTCTGGGGCCTTAGGTGGAGGTAAGGGGGATGATATGGGCACAGGTTTTGCAATTCTTGTGGGGGCAGGGGAAGGTGCTGAGAGGGGAGGATGGATTGCTGGGGTGGGGGCGTGGTCTAATGAGGGAATCGCAGAGGGAATGGTCTTTACGGAATGCAGATAGGAGTGGGGAGGGAAACCTATCTCTGGTGGTGGGCTCTGTTTATACATGGTGGAAATGGCGGAGGATAATGCGATGTATCCAAAGGTTTGGGGGGGTGGGGGGAGTGGAAGATGAGGACTGGGAGGTTCACCTGTGTTGCAATTGGAGGAGTGGGGTTCAAAGGTGGAGGTGTGGGAAATAGAGGAGATGCAGGAAGTGAAGGAAATGCGCTGGAGGGCATCATTGACTATTTGGGAGGGGAAATTGCAGTCTTTGAAGAAGGAGGCCAGATACAGTAGATGATGTGTGTCGAAGTGCAGGTAAATCTCTTATGGATGTGGATGTAGAAATGCAGGTAACCACACAGGATCAATATGGATTTCACCAGTTTTCTCATTTCCCTTCTCCACACCATATCCCAGATCCAAACTTCCAACTTGGCACTGCCCTCTTGACCTGTCCTACCAGTCCATCTCCTTTCCCACCTATCCGCTCCACCCTCCTCTTCGACCTATCACCTTCACCTCCAACTTTATCTGCTTATCGCCTTCTCAGCTACCTTCCCCCCCAGCCACATCCCCCTCCCATTTAGCTCTCAGGCCCCTTGGGCCACCCCCTCGGCCACCTCTGATTCCTGATGAAGACCTTATGTTTGAAACATCCATCCTCCTGTTCCTCGGATGCTGCCTGATTGCTGTGCTTTTCCACCACTGCACTCTTCGATATCAGCCTATTCAGCCTCTCCCTATACCTCAAAACCTTCAATTCTGATAACTTCCTTGTAAATCTTTTCTGAACCCTCTCAAGTTTCACAACATCCTTCCTATAGACGGGAGACCAGAATTGCACACAATATTTCAAAAGTGGCTTAACTAATGACCTCTACAGCCATATCATGATCTTCCAACTCTATTACTCAAGCCTCTGACCAATAAAGGAAAACTTACCAAATGCCTTCTTCACAATCCTAACCAGCTGCGCCTTTCAAGGAACTATGAACCTGCACTTCAAGGTCTTTTTGTTCAGCAACACTCCCCAGGACCTTACCATTAAGTGTATAAGTCTTGGCCTGATTTGCTTCAGCAAAATGCAGCACCTTACATTTATCTAAATTAAACTCCATCTGCCATTCCTCAGCCCATTGGCTCATCCGATAACATCCCATTGTACTCGGAGGCACCTTCTTCACTGTCCACTACATCTCCAATTTTAGTGTTATCTGCAAATTTACGAATTATACTTCTTATGTTCACATCCAAATCATTTATATAAATAATGGAAACCAGTGGACTCAACATCGATCCTTACAGCACACCATTGGTCACAGGCCTACAGTCTGAAAGGGAACCCTGCACCACCCCCTCTGTCTTCTGCCTTCAAGCTAGTTCTGTATCCAATAGGCTAGTTCTTGCTGTATTCCATGTGATCTAACCTTGCCAACCGGTCTACCATGAGGAACCATTTGAACACCTTACTGAAGACCATATAGATAAAGTCCACTGTTCTGCCTTCATCAATCCTTTTTGTTACTTCATCAAAAACTCAATCATGGTAGTGAGACATACTTTCTGAAGCACAAAGCCCTGCTGCCTATACTTAATCAGTCCTTGCCCTTCCGAATATATGTAAAACTTGTCCCTCAGGATTCCCACCAACAACTTGCCCACCACCGATGTCAGGCTCACCGGTCTATAGCTCTCTGGCTTTTCCTTACTAACTTTCTTAAATAGTGGCACCACGGTAGCCAAACTCCAGTCTTCCGGCACCAATCTGGTGGCTATTGATGACATGAATATCTCAGCAATGGTCCCAACAGTCACTTCGCTAGCTTCCCACAGAGTTCTAGGGTACATCTGATCAGGTCCTGGGAATTTATCCACTTTTATGATTTCAAGACATCAAGCACCTCCTCCTCTGTATTATGAACATTTTTCAAGATGTCACCATCTATTTCCCCACATTCTGTATCTTCCATGTCCTTCTCCACAGTAAACGCTGATGCAAAATACTCATTTAGCATCACCCCCATCTCCTGCGGTTCCACACATTGGCTATCTTGCTGATCTTTGAGAGGCCCTATTCTCTCCTCAGTTACCCTTTTGTCCTTTATGTATTTCTAAAATTCCTTTGGACTCTCCTTAACCCTATTTGCCAAAGCTATCTCATGTCCCTGTTTTGACCCTTGATTTCCCTCTTAAATATACTCAAACTGCCTTTGTACTCTTCTAAAGATTCACTCAACCTATCTTGTCTATATCTGGTATACGCTTCTTTCTTTTTCTTAACCAAACCCTCCATTTTTTTAGTCATCCAGCATTCCCTACACCTACCAGCCTTTCCCTTCACCTTAACAGGAATATACGGTCTCTGGACTCTTGTTATCACATTTCTGAAGGCTTCCCATTTTCCAGCTGTCCCTTTACCTGCGAACATCTGCCTCCAATCAGCTTTTGAAAGTTCTTGCATAATACCGTCAAAATTAGCCTACCTCCAATTTAGAACTTCAACTTTTAGATCTGGTCTATCCTTCTCCATCACTATTTTAAATCTAATAGAATTATGGTCACTGGCCCCAAAGTGCTCCCCTACTGACACCTCAGTCACCTGCCCTGCCTTATTTCCCAAGAGTAGGTCAAGTTTTGCACCTTCTCTTGGATGTACATTCACATACGGAATCAGAAAATTTTCTTGTACAGTGTACACACTTAACAAATTTCTCTCCATCTAAACCCTTAACACTATGGCAGTCCCAGTCTATGGAAAGTTAAGATCCCCTACCATAACCACCCTATTTTTCCAAAGATAATTGAGATCTCTTTACAAATTTGTTTCTCAATTTCCTGCTGACTACTAGGGTGTCTATAATACAATCCCAATAAGGTGATCATCCCTTTCTTTCCTTTCAGTTCAACCCAAATAACTTCCCTGGATGTATTTCCAGGAATATCCATCCTCAGTACAGCTGTAATGCCAACCCTTATCAAAATCGCCAGTCCTCCTCCTCTACTACCTCCCTTTCTATCCTTCCTGTAGCATTTGTATCCTGGAACATTAAGCTGCCAGTTCTGTCCATCCTTGAGCCTCTTTTCTCTAATTGCTATGATATCCCAGTCCCATGTTCCTAACCATGCCCTGAGCTCATCTGCTTTACCTGTTAGTTCTCTTGCATTGAAATAAATGCAGTTTAATTTATCAATCCTACCTTGCTCTCTGCTTTGTCTCTGCTTGCCCTGACTGTTTGACTCACTCCTTTTCTCAACTGTACCAGTCTCAGATTGATCTCTTTCCTCACTATCTCCCTAGGTTCCCCCCCACCCCCCCAACCCCCACCTCACTAGTTTAAATCCTCCTGAGCAGCTGTAGCAAATCTTCCTGCCAGTATATTAGTCCCCTTTCAATTCAGGTGCAATTCGTCCTTCTTGTACAGGCTACTTCCAACGCAGAAGAGATTCCAATGATCCAATAATGTGAATCTTTCTCCCATACACCAGCTCCTCAGCCATTCATTCATCTGCTCTATCTTACTATTTTTACACTCACTAGCTCGCAGCACTGGGAGTAATCCAGATATTAACACTGTCGAGAATCTCCTTTTTAAATTCCTGCCTAACTCTCTATGTTCTTCCGTCAGAATCTCATCCTTTTCTCTTCCTACGTCATTGGTTCCAATGTGTACAATGGCCTCCTGGTAGGCCCTCTACCCCTTGAGAACATTCTGCACCCTCTCTGAGATATCCTTGATCCTGGCACCAGGGAGGCAACACACTTTTCTGATTTTAACATTTGTCTGTGCCTCGGACTAGGGAGCTCCCTAATACAATCACTCTCTTGGAACCTGACGTACCCCTCATTGCATTAGAGCCAGTCTCAATATCAGCAACTTGACTGTTCATGCTACATTCCCCTGAGAATCCGTTACCTCTTATATTTTCCAAAACAGCATACTTGTTTCAAATGGGGATAGCCACAGAAGACTCCTGCACTACTTGCCTACTTCTTTCACCTTTCCTGGAGTTAACCCGTCTACATGACTCTACCTACAACTTTTCTCCCTTCCTATAATTGCCTCCTTGCTCTTGTAAATTCCTTATTGCCTCTAATTGTCTTTCCAACAGATCCATTTGATCTGATAGGATTCACAACCAATGGCATTTATTGCAATATAATCCTCAGTAACATGTAAACTCTCCCTAAACACCCACGTCCGACAAGAAGAGCATATCACTCTACTAAGGGCCATTTTTGCTTCTTTCAATCTACAGACTCAGAAAATAGCACTGTCTTATCCCTCTACAAAACAATGCTTCAGGCTAACTTAATATTTGTGGCTTATATTTTTAAGTTTAATCAAGAGACATATCTCAATAAAACATATAATCAAGAAAGAACCCACTCTATTCGCTACTGCAGATTTACTGCAGGGAAACACTTAAAACTATTCACTTATCTGTTTCTGTGCGGCAAACTCTCCCAAACAGGGTCCTCCAAGATCAGTTATGAATTTCACTGTTTGTTAATTTTCCCAGACCCACTCCGATGTCCAGCGATACATGAATTCAACAGCAAAGGCAGTAACTGTGCAGGTTCACTGCTGTGTCAGGGAGCAGTGTGGGTTTCTCTCTCTCTCTCTCCTGCATTGACCTCACCATGTGCTGCCTTTGTCTGTTTCTTTCCCTTTTAAAAGTGCTGTAGTTTTGACTATTTTTTTCTCCAAAGTTCCAGAATAATGCGACAGCATACAAAACAGTAAATGCTGCTCCTGGAATTCGCGGAAATCACCTCCAACATCTAAAAAAAATTCTGTTATAGCCAGAAATTTTTCCCATCCTCCTTCTTGGATTACCCAGAATCCAGCAATCTTCTACAGCACGATTTTATACAGCAATTTTCCACAGTACAACTTTCTATAGCATAAGATTGCAGAGGAACACAAGTGTTGCTTTATAGCAGAAAAATCTGTATCTGTAATTGAAAAGATGCTCTGGTGCAGTTTGTTGGCTTTGTGCTGTGGAATATCTGGCTTCTCCATCAAATTGACAAAAAAAAACAAAGCTTACTGTTGTGATATCAGATGTAGTTATGACCAGGCAAATGTTTACTTTTACAAGGGTTAAATGATGACATGTGATATCACACTCTGTGATCTTCTGTACCAGTATCAGCTCCATGTTAAATAGCTGCTACTCTACTTTGTAATCCATCAGGAAAGTTAAACTAGTCAATTAACTTGTTCAGTGATATCAATGTCGGTGGAAATTGCAAGGTATTTACCTCCTTTGTCAATATGTTTACAATACTGTACTAATAGAATCCCTAAGTGTGGAAGCAAACCATTCAGCCCATCAAGTCCATACCGTCCCTCTGAAGAGCATCCCACACAGACCCATCACACCCCTGTAACCCTGCATTTCCTATGAATAGCCCACCTAGCCTGCACATCTCTGGACACTTTGGGCAATTCAGCATGGCCAATTCACCTAACTTGCATACTTTTGGATTGTGGGAAGAAACCCATTCAGACAAAGGGAGAACTTGCAAAATTTACACAGATAGTCACCCGAGGTTGGAACTGAGCCTGGGTTCCTGGTGCTGTGAGGCAACAGTGTTAACCACTGAGCCACTGTGCAGCATAGGAACACTGCCTCATTGTTCTTGTTACTAGAGTTACCAATAATCAGGGATATCATGGCACAGCTTGGTGGCACATAATGTACAGCGTTACCAGCAAGTGAGAATCACTTCAAAGAGCTTCTGCTTACTTCTTAGCAGAGCAATCTCTTTGAGGGAATAATTTGGAGATGCCGGTGTTGGACTGGGGTGTACAAAGTTAAAGATCACACAACACCAGGTTATAGTCCAACAGGTTTAATTGGAAGGACACTAGCTTTTGGAGTGACGCTCCTTCATCAGGTGATAGTGGAGGGCTTTATCGTAACACAGAATTTATAGCAAAAATATACAATGTGTTGTAACTTCCAAAGGTACACAAAGCCAACACACCGGGACGTCCCATCTGGTCGGGCAATGGGACCCTATGTGAGAACCTCTCCGGCTATGTGGGAGGCATCTTGAAACCTATTGTACAGGGGATCTCCAGCTTTTGTCGTGACACTATGGATTTCTTACAGAAACTCAGCACCTACGGACCAGTCGAAACGGGAACATTCCTCATCACAATGGACGTTTCTGCACTCTATACCAGCATCCCCCACAAGGATGGCATCGCGGCAACAGCCTCAGTACTCAACACCAACAACTGCCAGTCTCCAAACACCATCCTACAACTCATCTGCTTTATCCTCGATCACAACGTCTTCACCTTTGACAACCAATTCTTCATCCAGACATATGGAACAGCCATGGGGACCAAATTTGCACCCCAATATGCTAACATTTTTATGCACAGGTTCGAACAAGATTTCTTCTCTATGCAGGATCTCCAACCAACATTGTACATCAGGTACATTGATGACATTTTCTTCCTCTGGACCCATGGTGAGGAGTCACTGATAAAACTGCACAGTGACATCAACAAATTTCATCCCACCATCAAACTCATCGTGGATTACTCTCGACTGTCTGTCTCATTCTTGGACACGTGCGTCTCCATCAAGGACGGACACCTCAGCACCACACTGTACTGTAAACCCACAGACAACCTCACAATGCTACACTTCTCCAGCTTCCACCCAAAACATATTAAAACAGCCATTCCCTATGGACAAGCCCTACGCATACACCGGATTTGCTCAGATGAGGAGGAACGTGACGGACACCTGGAAGTATTCAAGGATGCCCTCACGGGGTACAATGCTCAACTCATCGATCGCCAGTTCCGACGTGCCACAGCAAGGAACCGTAATGACCTCCTCAGGAGACAGACACATGCTGCAAATGACAGGATACCCTTCGTTATTCAGTACTTCACAGGGGCTGAAAAATTACGCCATGTTCTTCGTGACCTGCAACACATTATCAATGAGGATGATCACCTCACCAAGACCTTCCTCACACATCCATTACTTGCCTTTAAACAACTGCCAAACCTCAAACAGACCATTGTTCGTAGCAAACTGCCTGACTTTCAGGACAACTCCATACAACACTGTCACGGTGGACGCTGCAAGACATGTCAGATTGTGGACATAGATACCACCATTACGTGTGGGAACACCTCCCACCTTGTACATGGCAGGTACTCATGTGACTCAGCCAACGTTGTCTATCTTATACGTTGCAGGCAAGGATGCCCGGAGGCATGGTACATTGGGGAAACCGAGCAAAGGCTACGACAATGGATGAATGGGCACCACACAACAATCAACAGACAGGAGGGTTCCCTCCCAGTTGGGAAACACTTCAGTGGTCCAGGACATTCAGCCTCGGACCTTCGGGTGACCATCCTCCAAGGTGGACTTTGGACAGGCAGCAGAGGAAAGTGGCTCAGCAGAGGCTGATAGCTAAGTTCGGTACCCATAGGAAGGGCCTCAACTGGGACCTTGGGTTCATGTCACATTACAGGTGATCACCATTGCACTACACACACACACTCTCACATACACACGGACACAGGTACACACAGATGCGCACACAGACACCCACACACTCCCATATAGACACACACACTCCCATACTCACACATGCATCCCCGACAGACTTAAGGCACTCTGCACTCACTACACACACACACACTTTCTCACACCCACAAACCCCACCCCAGACAGACATACACAGACCCACATGCACACATATATTTTGTGGGGTGAATTTGTACTTGCAGAGTTACATTGCACTTTGCTCAAAAACTGCATACATTCATGTAGAACTCTGCGCTCAAAAACTGCACAAATTTATGTAAAACTCTGTTGTCTTACTTTTTAGATTAGAATCAATCTAAACATCAGGTCATAGACAGAGAACACAGGGGGCTAACACCTTCAACATATTGTCTAGCTATCACCATTGTTAACAGCTAACCCAAGAGTGCAACTTTAAAAAAAAGGTTTGTGATTTACACATGAAAGAAGTGAATACTATCACTGTATTCTAACAGATGAAAGGTTTAACAGATAATCAATTTTTCAATGGAAAATTTTAGTTACAACACACTGTATATTTTTGCTATAAATTCTGTGTTATGAGCGAGCCCTCCACTATCACCTGATGAAAGCTAGTGTGCTTCCAATTAAACCTGTTGGACTATAACCTGGTGTTGTGTGATTTTTACCTTTGAGGGAAGGCATGTATAGGTGTATGTGCCACTCTGTAGGAGTGTGATCAATTAACTTCCCAGCTAATGTGTTTTGGTGGAATAGGCCCAATGGTTTAAAATAATGAACAGAGTGTGAGCAGGACTGTTCTCAGTGATTTTCAATATTCTCCTTTGTCAATCTGTCACTTGATCAATTAACTTCCTAGTAATGTATTGGAGTAGAATAGGCCCAATGGTGTAAAATAATGAACAGAGTGGGAGCAAGTTGGTTCTCTGTGATTTTCAATATTCTCCTCTGTCAAACTGTCACTTGATTCTGTCATTCTGATTTTTGGAAAGTCATGCAAAATGTGAATAAGATGCCCAAAACTCATTTGGGCATGAATAGCAACTACCTTAAATTCCATTGAGACCAATGAAATTACGATCTACAATGAACAACCACTGATTTTCTATACTATTTTCCACTGCAATACACTGTAGTTCTTCTCTCAGCACAGTGAAAGAAATGCAATAACTTGGAGACGGAGGCTACCAGATTGCTTGAGACCATGAGTATTGGATTGTTGCAGTCTATGCTCATCAGGTGTCCTCAATAAGCTGGGCAACAATATATTGTTCACAGAAGAAACTGGGGTCACCAGGTCAGAAGAAGAGGGATGAATTGGCCTAGACTTTTTTCTTTTAAAAAATCTTGTAGCTACAATTGGGCAATAAAGCTGTACAATGTACTTCAGTAGTGACAGTTCAGCAACACATTTGCAAGGATTTTTGCAAATGTTGTAACGATAAAGTAGGCTACAAAAGAAAATAAAATTATCAACATGGAGAAAACTACTGATGTTTTACGAGAGAACCCAAATAACCAAAACAGAAAGTGGTCAAACTCCTCTGAGCAATGGAAGGTTTGAGAAGGGCTAATTCCTTAGACTTATCTCTGACAATGATCCTGAAACATCTTTAAGCTATTGGAGGAACATGTAAAGAGGGTAAAGTTTACATTTCCAGATGGGAGTTTATATCCTACAGGTAGCAGCCGAGTGAAGCAAGCGGCTAGTTTGTTAGCAGATGCTGGTGGAAAGGTACAATGAGGAAGAACAGGCTGAAAGAATTAGCTTCAACACCAATCAAGGAACTCCAAAGAACACTGTCTGAGATAAAGGACATGCAATTGATGCACTATTTGAAGCTGGATGAAGGCTTCAGGTTATTGTTGCAAGACAATACCTCCAAATGCTTGAATCTGAAACAATAGTTGCAATGATAAGCAAAGTCAATAAACCATCCAATTACACATGAGATGCACTTTATTTAATTTACAAACAGTGTCCAACATGCGAAAATACTTATAAGCTGTGTGCCACAAACAGGCACTGGACAAGGACAGAGGTCTAATAATCAGGAACAGCCCAAGAACAGCACAAATCTCAACAATAATACATGGAAAGGAGTCCACTAAAGGATGTTATCAAGGTTAGACCCATCAAATGCAAACATGTAGATGAATTTCAGGAAATACCTGTAACAAAGCAACTTTCAGACCCTAACCAATTCATACATACGGTCAATCTGACATGACATTGATAACATTGGAAGAACTGATCAAAATTATGGCTTCCTGAAAAAACATGGACAGCTCAAGACTACAAGCCAAAATTGATACAGTTATGAGTGCTAACATTATTCCATTAGCCATTGTAGATGAGATGCATGCAGGCAAATGGTGAAGCTCACACATGACAAGCTCACTGTCTCTAGTGGATGTGAAATTCCAAGTATTGTCATTGTTATTCACAAATTATTATGGTTCTTCTTGATGGACACCAGAAACTTCCACATGGTGAAAGTATGTGGTCCAGCCATTGTTGGTTGATGGTGTGCATGAAGCCTAACATCATAGGGATCTATAAAGTGGCTAAAATGTACATTGTGGTACCAAGGATCACTGATAAAGAATTGACTCCATCCATGATCTCACAAATCAAGACCCAGATTCGATTGAGACTATTGGCAGTTTCCAAAACAGCCCGACATCTTAAAAATGATGCAAAGCCTACAAACAACCCTGCTTACTAGTATAGTGCCCATACACAGGGTAATTGCAAAATGAAATTAGATACAATGGAACACGTCATGGTCGAGAATCATATCAAGTGATGGAACTCCGTCACCTGAGTGCTTAAAAAAAATGCAACATATGCTACCAGTGAACTCCAGGTGGCTAAATTGTGCATTGAAAAGATGTCCACATAAAATTCCCAGTCAGGAGAAGCTCAACTCCAATTTTACGACGCTAGCAACTTCCCACAAAAAATGGTTCTCTGCAGAGTTCACCTGGTTCAGACAAGCTTTCCTTCTTCACTTATTTTCACTGTTATTTTCTAATCCTACCATTTGGGCTATCTGCCAGTCAAGTCATCTTGTTGCCGCACACGAATCAAATTCTAGAGAATGTCCCAGGTTGTCCTTGTGTTTTTGATAACTTTGCAGTTTGAGGAAAGATCAACCACAAGCGTGATAGCAACCTTCATCTTCACAGTCAGGTGATGAAGAAAAATAGCCTTGTCTTTAACAGTGGGAAGTATCAGAATAATGCAAACCAAATAAACTGCTTTCATCCCATATACTCATCCAGCTAGATCAGACCTGACCCTGCCAAGATTGATGATATACAGAAGATATTTATGCCCCATGAGAAACAAACCAGAACACAATAACTAGGGGCAGGAGTCAGCAATTCAACCCCTTGAGCCTGCTCTACCATTTAGTATAATCACGACTGATTTTATCTATCTCAACTCCACTTCCCTGCCTGCTCTCCATAACTTTTGAACTCATTTGGGCGGCACGGTGGCACAGTGGTTAGCACTGCTGCTTCACAATGCCAGACACCCAGATTCCATTCCCAGGCAACTGTCTGTGTGGAGTTTGCACATTCTCCCCGTGTCTGCGTGAGTTTCCTCCGGGTGCTCCGGTTTCCTCTGACAGTCCAAAAATTTGTGCAGTTTAGGTGAATTGGCCATGCTAAATTGCCCATAGTGTTAGGTGTAGGGGAATATGTTCTGGGTGGGTTGCTTGTCAGAGAGTTGGTGTGGACTTGTTGGGCCGAAGGGCCTGTTTCCACACTGTAAGTAATCTATTAATTAAAAACCTGCCTATCACCTCCTTAAATTTGCACTATGTTCCAATATCCACTACACTCTAAGGTAGTAAATTCCATTTATTTACAATACTTTGAGAGAAGAAATTTCTTCTCATCCCTCGACTCCTCATTCTAGAATGCTCAATGTGAGGAAACATCCTCTGTAGATCTACTTTGTCAATCCCTTTAGCATCTTAAACCCCTTAATTAGATCTTCTCATTCTTCTGAACTCCAGAGAATATAGGCCTAAACTGCTCAATGTCTCTTCAGAAGGCAAACCGCTCATCTCTAGAAGCAATCTAGTGAGCTTCCTCTGAACTGCCTCCAATACAAGTAAGGAGATCAAAACTGTGCACAGTATTCCAGGTGTGGACTCACTAATGCCTTATACAGTTGCAGCAACTGTTCTCTACTGTTATACTGTAGTCAGTTAGCAATAAATATATTCCATTTGCATTCTTTACCACTGCTGTGCCTGCATACTAGTTTTCTGTGATTTATGCACAAGGACACTCACATCCCTCTGCCCAGAAGAACTTTGAAGTTCCACTTCATTTACCATTCTATTCTTCTGACCAAAATGGATAACTTCACACTTATCAACTTCGAACTTCAGCTGCCAAATTTGACCTGTTCAACTATTCTATCCATACCTATTTGTAAATTTCCTATTTCCTCATTGCAAGTTACTTTCCCACCTATTTTAGTGTCAACTACAAATTTAGCTATACAGGTAGCTCTTCTATAACACGCAGTTTGTCAGTGCGAATTGGCTACAATGTGATTGATGAATTGTGGACATTGTTTGCATAACATTAACTTTCTGCTGAACGGATATATCTGGTTTTCCGTAGCATGATCTTCTACAGTGCAATTTTACAGCGGCTTTCTGTAGCTCAATGTTGCAGAGGAACACAACTGTTGCGTTATAGTGGAACAACCTGTAGTACTTTCCATACCCACATTCAAGTCATCAACATAGTTTGTAAATTGTTGGGGCCTGAGGACCGAACTTCGTGACACCCACTGGTTTCATTTTTCCAAACAGAAAAAGACCCATTTATCCTTACTGTCTGCTTTCCATTTGTTAGCCAATCTTTTGTCCAAACTAATAAATTACCCCTAACCCCATGTAACCTTATCTTGCATATTAACCTTTTGTGCGCCACCCTATCTGGCCTTCTGGAAGATATACTACATGTACAAGATCCCCAATATCTACCTTACTTATGACATCTTTGTCGAACCCCAGCAAATTAGTCAAGCAAGACTGACCCTTCATAAAACTATGCTGACCCTGATGGATGATATTTTGATTTGCTAAATGTCCATTTATTTCTTCCTTAGTTGTGGATTCTAACAATTTCCCAACAGCACTTGTTAAACTAATGGTCTATAATTTCCTAATTTCTGCTTCCTTCCCTTTTTGAATAAGAATGTTGTATTAGAATTTTTTCAATTTAGTGAAACCTTTTCTGCCATCAAAGAATTTTGGAATATTATAACCAATGGATCCATTACCTCTGCCACAATTCTTTTAACACCCTAAGAAGTAGACCATCAGGCCCCGAGGACTTGTCTGCCTTCTATCCAATCTGCAGAAGTTCCTTACTTTTTCAACTTCCTATCACAATGTACTCGAGAATGTACGATGTAAGTCTCTTCTATCAGAGATATCTGTGTAAAGTTACACCATGACTATATCAGGATGATAGACGACATACCTTTTGAACCTTGACAGATGCTGAACCATCTAATAAAATAGGGGAGGAGGTGATGGCCTAGTGGTATTACCACTGGAATATTAATCCAGAAATTTAGGTAATATTCTGGTGATCCGGGTTCAAATCCTCCCATGGGTGACAGTAAAATTTGCATTCAATAATTCATGGGTGGCACAGTGGTTAGCACTGCTGTTTCACAGCACCAGAGACCCAGGTTCCATTCCCACCTCAGGCGACTGTCTGTGTGGAGTTTGCACATTCTCCCCGTGTCTGCATGGGTTTCATCCGGGTGCACCGGTTTCCTCCCACAGTCCAAAAGTGTGCAGGTTAGGTGAATTGGCCATGCTAGCTTGCCCATAGTGTTATGTGCAGGGGTAAATGTAGGGGAGTGGATCTGGGTGGGTGTGGGTCCGTGTGGACCTGTTGGGCCGAAGGGCCTGTTTCCACATTGTAAGTAATCTAATCTAATCTAAAAAAAAACTTACTCCATTTCAATGACTCATCTAAACCTACCATTCTGGAGATATACACATATCAAAAAGGCCTAGGTACATGTCTGTTGCAAGGCACAACCATCACATTTGGTTATAATGCCTCTCAATGGTTCTTTGAACAGTTTACAGACCAAACTAATCATTATTTTGGAATTGTTTTGCAGGTAGTCACTTACAAATGGAACAGCAAAGCTGCAGATTACTCCCGTCAAAATCCAAACTTATGACCTAGTGATTCAATACAAACCAGTACCGAGGTAATGACCTTGGGTGCTTGAGTTTGTTCCTAAATCCAGTTAATAAAAACGATGTACCATTAAATCTACAAGTAAATCTTCTTGGATATGATCTTCTTCTCTGATGACAAGAGCTGAAACATATCATTGTCTGTAGATGGCCTGAACACATTAAACAATTTCCTGAACTGTACCAGAATAGAGCCTGTCACATTCTAAGTCTCAATATCATCTCAAAGTGTGTAAATGCATGTTGGCTATTTTTGATCTGAATCCTCATGCATATTTCTCATGGGAGAAATCTTAATCTTCAAAGGAAAATGGGAGCATGCTATGATATTACATGTATCTATGTATTTTAACTATATTCACAGAAATTTTTGGCCTTTCTGCAAACAACAGGCAGGGAAACAGAACTCAGACAGATGAATCCTCCCCAGTCAGTTCAAAGCTTAGAACAAGCAGATCAAAGAATGACTGCCTTAGTAGCAGTGCCAGTGACTAATCTCACTACAGTACATTGTCAATGACATGCATTACAAATTACACTCTGCTCCTGCAGTAACCAATTTTTACAACGATCAGGCATGCATGGAACTTTAGGAAAGTGATGCCATTTGTGCAACATATATGCCGTGTGATATTCTTTTCTAAAAGTACTAGACCCATTCTGAATAACTGCTGCTGTATTTTCCAGAACATAAGGAAAATCAATGAGTCAACCAGCTTGCTGACTGACAGAACCCAGACCACATTGATGTCTGCGATAAGGGTATAATGTACTTAGCTGCTTTGTGAATAAGGTTTCTGATTATTGTTCCCTGTAAGAAACCCATCACAGTGTGCATGTTACTAGACTTCATATAAACAGAGAACACATCGCTTACTTTGTTTCTGAGTGGCCTCCAGTCATCCTTCTATACTAGAAAATGTAAGATCAGTGTGCAATTCTCATGAAAGAAAATGGATTTGGTACTGGGGGAGTCATGAGCAATGACTGAAGAAACAATGCTTCATATGCATTTTAGTAAGCCTGGAGGAAAACTTGTATTTAAACCATTTATGCAAAAGAATTGAGAGTACTAACTTTTTCTCCAATGTTTAACTAAATGGGTCTTAATGCCCTGTGGCTTACTAAAAACACTTTAGGTCCAATGTACACCCTATATAGATTATGACTAGGTCCTATATACGACCAATGAAGATTAGAAATGGCTTTCAATATGAATTAGGAAGGAGCTCCTCTTTATATTAGGAATGGGATGGTGAATGCATCTATTATATTTAACCCCAGAATCATTTTCATAAATGGAATTTTCTTTCATAAGTACAAAATTACCGAAAACTTTCACTGTAAAGGACGGTTATTGCAGGAACAGAGTGTAATTTGTAATGTCTGTATGCAAAGCCAATGTACTGTAGTGAGGTTAGTCATTGGCACTGTTACTTAGGCAGCCATGGATTGACCTGATTTATTCTGAGCACTGAACTGCCCGGGGAGGATTCATCTGTCTGAGTTCTGCCTGTTGTTTTCAAAAGGCCAAAGTTTTCTTTGAATGAAGTTAGAGTAAACATGAGATGGAAATGATAAGGAAATCTGAGGCTGAAATTAATATGATTCTGAGCATTGTTTGTACTGTATCAGATCTACGATATCTTCAAGCCCTTCTTCGTTAGGAATTGATATACAGAGCTATAAGTGACATTTAATCCATTCCATATTGATGTCATCCTTTGGATGAAAAATAATTTCCTGAAAGCAACCACATTTTATGAATTGAAATGTGGTTCTTCTTCAATTCAATTTGAAGTAGTAGTCTAGATTTAACTTTAACAAAACCCTTTACCCCTTTAAAATGACCTTTGCCCCTTATATGCTGAAAAGAGCTGGCATTCTCTAGGTTTTTCTAATAACTCAGACTTCTGAAATTGGGGGCCAACCTTGTCAAATACTCCTTAGTTGCTTGCAGGTTTGACTGTTAAGAGGTGAGAGACAATCATATTTGATGATGTAGTCTGATTGAAACATTGTACAGATTGATTATGGCATTTGTCTGACATAGTAGCTTAGGTCATTGTTACTCTAACTACGGGAATATGCATTACAATTGTGTCTAAGGCAGCTTGCTTTCAGTTGTTTCAACCAGATGCTGAGAGTGTGCTTGTTGCTCCCAACCACCCATCCTGGGTGCAGAACTCCCTTAATTAAATTGTATCTGTTATTGATCAGCCTGAATGCTTACTTTGTCCAACTCATTCTGTAGGTTTTGAATTATTTCCTCTGTTTCCCTTGACACTCACAGTCTGGTGCAAATTTCATTAAGGTATTATTAATACGTGTTTTCTATTTGTTTTTCCCAAAATCCTTCAGTATCAGTTTGTTATATCATATTTTTAACCTTTTGTCACAATTAGGTATAAAACTGACAGTTGGTTGATTGGAAATGAATTATGGCCAGAGCGTACAACCAACTACTTACCAGAGAGGAAGTGCAGTAAAGGTTCATTAAACTGATATAAGGAATGGCAGAACTGTTCGATGAGGAGAGATTGGTTCTACTGGGCTTCTATCCTTAGGCTCTAATGGGATAACAGGGAATTTAATTGATATGCAAAAAATTCCAGCAGGGCTTTATTGGTCAGAGTATCGTGTAATGAAGATGGGAGGTCATGTTGTGGCTGTACAGGACATTGGTTAAGCCATTTTTGAAAAATTACGTGCGATTCTGGTCTCCTTCCTCTCGGAAGGATGTTGTGAAATTTGAAAAGGTGCAGAAAAAATTGACAAGGATGTTGCCAGAGTTGGCAGATTAAGGAGATGTTGAATAGGCTGGGCCTGTTTTCCCTGGAGCATTGGAGGCTGAGGGGTGACCTCATTGAGGTTTATAAAATCATGAGGAGCATGGATAGGATAAACAGACAAGGTCTTTTCCCTGGGGTGGGGGAGTCCAGAACTCAAGAGCATAGGTTTAGGGTGAGAGGGGAAAGATATAAAAGAGACTTAAGGGGCAACTTTTTCATGCAGGGGGTGGTGCATGTGTTGAATGGGCTGCCACAGAAAGTGGTGGAGGCTAGTACAATTGCAACATTTAAAAGGCATCTGGATGGGTATATGAAGAAGAAAGGTTTAGATATAAGCTGAGTGCTGTCAGGCAGGACTAGATTGGGTTGGGAGATCTGGTTGGCAAGGATGAGTTGGACCAAAGGGTCTGTTTCCATGCTGTTCATCTCTATGACTCTAACTGAACAGACTGGATTCAGTGAGAATATCTTCCCAGGTTGAACAGTCCAGAACCCAGAATAAGGGACACAGTCTCAGAACACACAGTAGACCATTTAAGAATGAGGTGAGGAAACATTTCTTCATTCTAAAGGGGAGTGAACCTATGAATTTTTCTATCGTAGGGGGAAGCCAAGTCACTGAGTATGTTCAAGAAATGGATAGATATAATTTTAGGCTTTAAAGGCATCAAGATGTGTGAGGCGAAAGTGGGGATAAAGCATTGAGCTAGAAGATCAATGATGATTGTATTGAATGGTGGAACATGCTCAAATGGCACTCTCCTGCCCTGAATTTCTATTTTTCATTGACTGATCCACTGTAACCAGTTTGCTGCCAAGTGATGGAAGTTGAAATCCAGCCAGCATATCAATGATGTCACATTCAGTCAATTTGCTAAATCAATAAACACTTAAAAATCTAGAACCTGTGCCATAGGTCGAAGCAACTCAACACATTGAACAAACAGTTGATCAAAAATGATTGTTCGTTTGAGTTGTTACCTCATCTCGCTTTTAAAAATCTACAGCTAGAAAAGATATACCTTCTATCTATTTTATATATGAACATCATAATTGGATAAATATTTCTATTAAAAGATGAAAGTGCTTGCTGATGCCTGCGTGAAGTGGTTCATAAATCATGCATGATTTTTAAATGCAAGTTTTGATGTTTAGATCAATGTAGAAAATAATCCTGAACAGTGCATCTTTTCCTTTTATTAGACCAGCAGTTTTTGAGAGCTGATTAACACAAGACCTAAAACACAGTTATCTGTCAGCAAATATAAATGAGAACACGTTCTGCAACAGATTTCTGAATTCTAAGTAGCAAAATCAAATTTGGAATAATTAGATTACTATTCATTGCATCATAAGGCGATTGAATGTCAAACTTGAAATGAAACAAAGAATGTTGATTTTATTTTAAAAAAATGATCGGCTAAGGATTTCATTGCAACTGGTCCCACCTTACCCTAAACATCATTGGAAAACCAATGGAATTCCATTTAAGCAACACAGGAACAGGAGTAAGTCAGTAAGCCCCCAGTCTTGTCCTGTTATTCTCAGTCATGGCTGAATATCCAGCTCAGTGCCATTTTTCTGGGCTGTTGCCATACCTCATGAGATACTCAATGTTTTCACAGCCCTGTGGGGCAGAGAATTCCAAATCATCCTCTGAGCAAATAAATATATCCTCATTTGGGTGGCATGGTGGCACAGTGGTTAGCACTGCTGCCTCACAGCACCTGAGACCTGGGTTCAATTCCCGCCTCAGGCGACTGTCTGTGTGGACTTTTCACATTCTCTGCATGTGTTTTCTCTGGGTGCTCTGGTTTCCTCCCACAGTCCAAAAATGTGCAGGTTAGGTGAATTTGCCGTGCTAAATTGCCTGTAGTGTTAGGTGATGGGTCTGGGTGGATTGCGCTTCGGTGGGTCAGTGTGGACTTGTTGGGCCGAAGGGCCTGTTTCCACACTGTAAGTAATCTAATTTATCGTAAATAGCCTGCTTTATATTCTGAGACTATGTCTTATGGCTCTAGATCACATTAATCATGAAAAATATCCTTTTTACATTTGATTCATAGATTCACTACCCTGTCTTTCTTATGTTTTATCATCACAAAAAGATACCGTTCAGTTTATCATGTTCATATGTCTTTAAAAGGAGCTATCCAATTCGTCCCAACTCATGACCTTTTCATTATAGCATTTCTTGTTTCAAGTGTGTATCTATTCCCTTGCTACTGGATCTGCTTTTACCACACTTTCAGACAATAGATACAGATTGTAACAATATTCACCATGAAAAGAAAACTGGCCATAATTTTACCTACTGCATATATGCGTACATACATGCAAATATTTCTTCTGGATTCGTGATGAAATTGCATTCTGATTGACAGCTTCATTCTTATGTTAAATTTTTAGTTTGATCTGTTACCAGAATATGCATTTCATATTATCCATGAGAAACTTACAATATAAATATAGTACAAAACAGCATGCACATTCAAAATGCTGTAATATTTGCTATATTTTTATTATGATGTGTGAGATACTGAAATATGCCATGGAAATATGCTGTCCATAATTTATGTCAGCAAATGAAAGTCTGCTGGTTATGATTTTGTTTCTTCTGTTATGCATATAAATAAATGATCAGGACAAAATGTGTGCAATGCTTGTAATGTAGCCTGTTCTCTGATATAATTGCATAAACCGATCAATTACTCAGATTCCAGACTTTACATTATTGTGCTGCAATTGAAGATGACTCTAAGATGAATGAAGAGAAGACGTGCAAAATCAAAACAGATAAATTTAAGCAATTGATTGTTCGGCATTACATTGCAGAGACATGCTGCTACAAATAGAGTTAGATTTTCAGAAGTTACATGATATGCAGCATGTTCTATATTCTCCAATGATTTCATGCAGATAAAGTAACAAGCAAATTAAAAATGAAATAATACATAGCTGAACAAAACACGATGTCATAGCTAGTGAAGTAGAGAACAAAAAGCAAGGATGCAGGAATTTTCTCAGTGGATGATCATGTATAGTGATGTTGTTCAGCTCTGACCCTGAAGGAGTTCTTAAAGTTAGCACCAACCATGGCACAATTGCTTGTACTCTTGAGTCACAAGATTTCTTATTCAAATTCAACTCCAGGCATGACCACAGCAACCTTTCTGACACACCCTGCAGTGCAGAGGATGTGATACATTGTTGGAGATTTTATAATAATGGTTAAAAAATGGACTACCAATTTTCAACTTCCACCATCTGTTTTTAATATATGAGAAATTCATAGACTTAATCGATAGGGTGACAGAGAGGCAGGAGAGATGGTGAGGTGGCCCCTGTGACAGTGTAGAAAGCAAAGAGTGTAGGAAGGCTTAGTAGTTTGGATGCTGAAGTGAGTGAGAGCCATTGAGGGGCCTGATGCATGCAATAATGAGATTGTAGCTTCATAAGAAGCCTCCGCAGTGGCAGAATTTGAATAAATAAATGATGCCCTGTGAATGTAAGGTAGCAGAGAGATGGCAACACTTAGCCTTGCAGTGCAGAGGAGATCAATCACCTGCCTCCTGCACTGTTGGACATCACATTTCACTTGGGACACAGTGCTGATAAAGGCCTCCACCGGAGTTCAGAGTGACATCGTCTCCTTTGGCGGTCAGCTGGGAAAACTACAGCCCTCCTCTCTAACACCCTATCGAACATCATCTCCAGGTCATGGCCAATGAAGCAGGTACAAGCTTTGCTTTTCAGTTCCATCTCCTCAATACTAACATTGAAGCACCAGAGTGTGAGGGGAACTTCCTGGTTTGCAGCACTTCCAGTGCTGTGCACCTGAAGTTTAAATATGGTGCCAACCGTGAGAGCATCACAAAGTCCTGGCTCAGATGAACATTTTCACCTCTTCTGCAGCATGAATCCGCAAAATGGGTGCAGAAGATGCCAGTTGCTTAATTAATGAGCAGATGAACAGAAAATTAAGTAACATTGACATTAGTCATTACAGCCCTTTGTGAATGTCACTCAATAACACACATTGCCAAAAAATGGGAATATATAGCTCCAAATGTTTATTGTGTATTTTTAAATTGAGTAGAAAAATAATTCAAACTGAATAGTAGTTCTAAAGATGAGAAATTCAAGAAGTTGGACTGCTGTTCAAACATGGGAGGCTTCTAAAGAAACTTATTCCTGATAATTATAGAATGGAAAGTGGTGGAAACATTTTTTAAAGTGACATTTTTTATGGTGACATTTAAAATTGAACTGCAGAACATTTTATGAGTTTTATAATGTACAGATGTTTCTAACAAAACAAAATTGTACCTAATTAAAATTCAACAAAATACCTAATTACAGCTGCCTTGCCAGTTCACCATTATACACCCCTTAAAAATAAAAAAACTTATGGTTATATTATAGTGAAGTCATAAAAAAAACATTACATATGATAACCTTGGCTTTCCCATCCTTTGCCACTTAATTCTTCAATAATTCCTCTTCATTCAACTCTTGTTTACATTAGATAGACTTCACAAAAAGCCAAATTGGAAATTTCCCTTAGAAATTAAAAGCATGTGGATAGATGCCAAAACAAATGTAATTTAAGACAAGTAAATATTTACAGACAAAGGCAAACTCAGCATTGCAAACTAAACAAAGAAGAAATGCTAAATTAATAAATGCAGAAAACAAAATATAAATAATTTGAGTCTGTGTGTTTTATCTATGATCAACATGAAAATAAATCAGATCCATGTGTGGGCAAAAATCATACGCAGTTAATTTCACAAGGGAAATTAATAAGAAAGATATATGTCTGGTTCTTTAGGGAAATGATGGGACATGACGGGTATTCCTACATTTTCAATTTGAAATTATTTGTCATAGTTAATCCTCTAATTAAGCTATCTTTAGAATTGCTCCAAGTTCTGTTCTTTCTCCCACTGTTCCTTTACCACATCAATGGCCTTCACTCCCATCCAATTCCAAACACTGGTTTGTTGTGTTGTTTTAAAACAATCTCAGCAAAAGAAGCAAAAACTAAGATGTAGCTATAATATGCGTTTATCCTTATCTATAAAGATGCAAAGATTATTAATAATTTGTTTGCTTAAATTCTTAAACAGTTGTTTTCAATCTTCTTTCTCCAAGATCAAGGAATCATACTTGAACATATTTGAAACATAACTGGTTTTGTAGTAAGTGATTATATATGGCTGGACGACATCATATAGATCAAAATTCATTCTCTGTTATTAAAACCATCCAATATTCTAGGATCATTCTGAAGAAAAATCATAATCCTTTGGGTCTTTTCTCCTCTACCAAACATGTTGTTATATCTTTCACTGTTGTCCTTTCCATCCGCTATCTCCAACACAAAGAGTCAGCTTTACATGCCCTCTCTAAGTTCATTTCATCTGTGAGATCCACTCCACTGATTTCATTCCCCTTGAACTAATGGCTATTCAGCAGTCCTCCCGGGTCAAAGTTGCTTCTCCTTGGGTATTTTCTATAAGTAAGTTTAATCTCCCTATTGAATTAAAGAAAAGAAGCTCAGTTAGCTCCTTTAACTTTTCCAATTCCCATCTCATCTCCAAACTCCCTTTCCTCTTCAAAGCCTTGAGTGTGTTGGTGCCTGTCATGTATGTGCCCATTATTTCAAAAACATTGGGCAGGAGACACTGTATCACCTATGAACATGCTTGCTATCTTGCCACCATTTAATGCTTCATTGGACAGTAAGTGGCTCAGAATGAGATTTCCATCCTTTTCTGGGATGGAAGTCCCACTTACTAGAAGATTTCACTTCCTACAATGGCATCTAAATGATTTCAACCAGGAACAAAATATTCCATTTTTGAATGTGAGCATTTTGCACACTCTCCATTCATTCTCTTTGATTTGTCTAAAACCTATGATACCTAAATACATCCTGCTTCTTCAGTGTTGTTCCTCAGTTCTTCAATTCAGTGGGACTGTCCTCACTTAGTTCCACTCCTAACTATCTAATTGCATCTGGAACATTTCCACTAACAACTTCTCTCCCAAGCCATCTATTATTATATTCAGAGTTCACAATGGATCTATCCTTGGTCTGTTCCTCTTCACAATCTGAACTGTCCTTGACAATATCATTTACACAAAAGAGTAATCTTTCATGTATATGCTGATGACACCTGGTTTTGTCTCTCACACATTTCTCTCGATCCAACCATTGTCACTGTGATGGTTCATTTCAGTCTGACAGTCAAAAGTGTAAAACCATCATCACTGGTTCTTGCCATAAACTCTGCAGTATGTATATAATGGTTTGCTGTTTGGCTTAAATGTCTGATTTATCTCAGAGCCATGCAGTAATGATTTCTGTTCTAAATCTCCACTAGATTTCTTTACAGTATTTACAAATATAACCGATAGGGCCTCTATACACATGGTCTCAGCAAGGATTCAAGATTTTTCTGGAAACTTAACACTGTCGCTTCAATTGAATGCCTCACCTCAGAAGTACAGTCACATATATATCAGTGAAAAGACTAACACAATCACAAATAGATTACTCAAGCTATTAAATGTTGTGCAGTATTACTATTGATTCCAAATGCTTGCTGTAGTCATTCTCTGAAGTTGCAGCACTGTTCAGAATCTTAGCATCCTATTCTACATTCCTTATCCTCTCCAAAAAGCCTATCCTTGTCCCTGCCTCAGTGAATCTGATGCTGATTTTATCAAGCATCATTTTATCATAGAGTCATAGAGATGTACAGCATGGAAACAGACCCTTTCATCCAACCTGTCCATGCCAACCAGCTATCCCATCCCAGTCTAGTCCCACCTGCTAGCACCCGGCCCATATCCCTCCAAACCCTTCCTATTCATATATCCATCCAAATGCCTTTTAAATGTTGCAACTGTACCAGCCTCCACCACATCCTCTGGCAGCTCATTCCATACACTTACCACCCTCTGTGTGAAAAAGTTGCCCCTTACATCTCTTTTATATCTTTCCCCTCTCACCCTAAACCTATGCCCTCTTGTTCTAGACTCCCTGACCCTAGGGAAAAGACTTTGTCTATTTATCCTATCCATGCCCCTCATATTTCTGTAAACCTCTATAACGTCACCCCTCAGCCTCCGATGCTCCAGGGAAACCTGACCCAGCCTGTTCAGCCTCTCCCTATAGCTCAAATCCTCCAACCCTGGCAACATCCTTGTAAATCTTTTCTGAATCCTTTCAAGTTGCACAACATCTTTCCGGTAGGAAGGAGACCAGAATTGCACACAACATTCCAACAGTGGCCTAACCGATATCCTGGATCAATGGTGCTGGAAGAGCACAGCAGTTCAGGCAGCATGCTGCTGTGCTCTTCCAGCACCACTGATCCAGAATCTGGTTTCCAGCATCTGCAGTCATTGTTTTTACCTAACCAATAACCTGTACAGCTGCAACATGACCTCCCAACTCTTGTACTCAATACTCTGACCAATAAAGGAAAGCATACCAAACACCTTCTTCAGTATCCTATCTATCTGTGACTCCACTTTCAAGGAGCTATGAACCTGCACTCCAAGGTCTCTTCATTCAACAACACTCCCTAGGACCTTACCATTAAGTGTTTAAGTCCTGCTAAGATATGCTTTCCCAAAATGCAGCACTTCGCATTTATCTGAATTAAACTCTATCTGCCACTTCTCAGCGCATTGGCTCATCTGGTCCAGATCCTGTTGTAATCTGAGATAATCCTCTTCGCTGCCCACTACACCTCCAATTTTGGTATCATCTGCAAATTTACTAACTGTACCTCTTATGCTCGCATCCAAATCATTTATGTAAATGACAAAAAGTAGAGAGCTCAGCACTGATCCTTGTGGCACTCCACTGGTCACAGGCCTCCACTCTGAAAAACCACCCTCTGTCTTCTACCTTTGAGCCAGTTCTGTATCCAAATGGCTAGTTCTCCCTGTATTCCATGAGATCTAACCTTGCTAATCAGTCATGGGGAATCTTGTCGAATGCCTTACTGAAGTCCATATAGATCACATCTACTGCTCTGCCTCATCAATCTTCTTTGTTACTTCTTCAAAAAACTCAATCAAGTTTGTGAGACATGATTTCCCACGCACAAAACCATGTTGACTATCCCTAAGCAGTCCTTGCCTTTCCAAATACATGTACATCCTGTCCCTCAGGATTCCCTCCAACAACCTGCCCACCACTGAGGTCAGGATCACTGGTCTATAGTTACCTGGCTTGTCTTTACTGCCCTTCTTAAACGGTGGCACCACGTTTGCCAACCTCCAGTCTTCCGGTACCTCACCTATGACTACCAATGATACAAATGTCTCAGCAAGATGCCCAGCAATCACTTCTCTAGCTTCTCACAGAGTTCTCAGGTACACCTGATCAGGTCCTGGGGATTAATCCACCTTTAACTGTTTCAAGACATCCAGCACTTCCTCCTCTGTAATTTGGACATTTTGCAAGATGTCACCATCTATTTCCCTACAGTCTGTATCTTCCATATCCTTTTCCACAGTAAATACTGATGCAAAATATTCATTTAGTATCTCCCCCATTTTCTGTGGCTCTACACAAAGGCCGCCTTACTGATCTTTGAGCGGCCCTATTCTCTCCCTAGTTACCTTTTTGTCCTTAATATATTTGTAAAAACCTTTTGGATTCTCCTTAATTCTATTTGCCAAAGCTATCTCATGTTCCCTTTTTGCCCTCCTGATTTCCCTCTTAAGTATACACCTACTTCCTTTATACTCTAAGAATTCACTCGATCTATCCTGACATATGCTTCCTTCTTTTTCTTGACCAAACCCTCAATTTCTTAAGTCACTCAGCATTCCCTATACCTACCGGCCTTCCCTTCCATCCTGACAGGAATGTACTTTCTCTGGATTCTTGTTATCTCATTTCTGAAGGCTTCTCATTTTCCAGCCGTCCCTTTACCTGTGAATATCTGCCTCTTATCAGCTTTCGAAAGTTCTTGCCTAATGCCATCAAAATTGGCCTTTCTCCAATTTAGAACTTCAACTTTTAGATGTGGTCTATCCTTTTCCATGACGAATTATGGTCGCTGGCCCCAAAGTGCTTTCCCACTGACACCTCAGTCACATGTCCTGCCTTATTTCCCAAGAGTAGGTCAAGTTTTGCACCTTCTCTAGTCGGTACATCCACATACTGTATCAGAAAAGTTTCTTGTACACACTTACAAAATTCCTCTCCATCTAAACCTTTAACACTATGGCAGTTCCAGTCGACGTTTGGAAAGTTAAAATCCCCAACCATAAGCACCCTATTATTCTTACAGATAACTGAGATCTCCTTACAAATTTGTTTCTCAATTTCCCTCTGACTATTAGGGGGTCTATTATACAATCCCAATAAGGTGATCATCCCTTTCTTATTTCTCAGTTCCACCCATTAACTTCCCTGGATGTATTTCTGGGAATATCCTCCCTCAGCACAGCTGTGATGCTATCCCTAATCAAAAATGCCACTCCCCTTCTCTCTTGCCTCCCTTTCTATCCTTCCTGTAGCATTTGTATCCTGGAACATTAAGCTGCCAGTCCTGCCCATCCTTGAGCCATGTTTCCGTAATTGCTATGATATCCCAGTCCCATGTTCCTAACCATGCCCTGAGTTCATCTGCCTTCCCTGTTAGACCCCTTGCATCGAAATAAATGCAATTTGTTGTGGTTCTGTTCGCCGAGCTGGGAGTTTTTCTTGCAAACGTTTCGTCCCCTTTCTAGGTGACATCTTCAGTGCTTGGGAGCCTCCTGTGAAGCGCTTCTGTGCTGATTCCTCCGGCATTTATACTGGTTTGAATCTGCTGCTTCCGGTTGTCAGATGCTGTCCGCTGCAATGGCCAGTATATAGGGTCTAGGTCGATGTGTCTGTTGATAGAATTTGTGGATGAGTGCCATGCCTCTAGGAATTCCCTGGCTGTTCTCTGTTTGACCTGCCCTATAATAGTGGTGTTGTCCCAATCGGATTCGTGTTGTTTGTCATCTGAGTGTATGGCTACTAGGGATAGCTAGTCGTGTCGTTTCGTGGCTAGTTGGTGTTCATGGACACTGGTTGTTAGCTGTCTTCCTATTTGTCCTATGTAGTGTTTTGTGTAGTCCTTGCATGGGATTTTGTACACTACGGTGGTTTTGCTCATGCTGGGTATCGGGTCCTTTGTCCTGGTGAGTTGTTGTCTGAGGGTGGCTGTTGGTTTGTGTGCTGTTATGAGTCCTAGTGGTTGCAGCAGTCTGGCTGTCAGTTCAGAAATGCTCCTGATGTATGGGAGTGTGGCCAGTCCTTTGGGTTGTGGCATGTCCTCATTTCATTGCCTTTCCCTAAGGCATCTGTTGATGAAATTGAGCGGGTATCCGTTTTTGGTGAATACCTTGTATAGGTGTTCTTCCTCTTTTTGTAGTTCAGGTGTGCTGCCGTGTGTTATGGCCCTTTTGAATAATGTCCTGGTGCAACTTCGTTTGTTTGTGTTGGGGTGGTTGCTTTCATAGTTCAGGACTTGGTCTGTGTGTGTGGCTTTCCTGTATACCTTCGTGGTGAATTGTCCTTTTCTTCCTCTCTCCCATTCCTAGACGTGATGGTACAAAGAACACCGAACGGAGAATTCACCACGAAGGCTCTGTCTCTCTCCTGCACTGTCCTCACCATGTGCTTCCTTTGTCTGTTCTTCTCCCATTTAAAATTGCTGTTGTTTTGACTTTTTTTTAACCAAACTTCCAAAACAATGCAACAGCATATAAAACAGTAATTGCTGCTCCTGGAATTCGAAGACATCACCTCCAGCACCTAAAATACCTCAAAAAAAAGAGCAGCCCTTACAGCCAGAAATTTTCCTGTCCTCCATCTTGGATTACCCAGAATCCCAAACACTTTCAGATCTAACTGTTACAATGTTCTCATGACTGGTTTTCCACACTGCATTCTCTATAAACCTTAGCTCATCCTAAACTGTTGTCTGTATCCTATCCTGCAACAAGTTCCACTCGATAACATTCTCACCTTCCTGTTCTGCAAATCATCTTCATCCTATATGCCACTAATTTTAAATTTTTACCTTCAATTTAAATGATTTCAATGCTTATGCCTCCTACTATTGATTAAATAGTCTATTACTTTGAAGTTACCTGTTCATATTCCTTCCCTCACCCCCATCATTCCATCATTCACAACATTTTAGCCAAAGATGTCCACTCTGGAATTATATTCTTGAAAAATTCTGTTTCCTGAGTTCGCTATGTTTTTAAAAGAATCTTTAAAGTTGATTTTTAAAAGTTATGTAGTCAGTATATCTTCGTTAGGTTCAATATCGATTTTTGCCTTCCTCCTTTTTGATGCATATTGGGATATTTCATCTCTTAGAGCTATATAAATGTACAATTTTTATTTTTATTTTTCTGCCAAGAAAGTTCAGGTAATAAATTTTCTGGGTCTGGCTGCTAACATTTCACTTAGGAGTTGGTGTATTGAATTCTATGTTTGTAGTTCATGTAACATATCCTGTACCTTGTTGGAAATCTACTTCAAAACTATTTACTACTTACCCAAGGAGTGAGTAAAGGTTAGCACAAACTGGAAAAGAAGATTGAAAGCAAAATTATGAAAAGGGAACTTTTCCTCTTTTCTTCATATATAAATTTGCTGTGGTCATTTAGTTAGCCTAGATCACAGCAATAGCTATACTTCAAAAGATATTTCATTAGCTGTAAAGTGACTTAAGTATATGCTAAGGCTGTGCAAAACAAATAGAATACAAGTCTCCTTCTTTCTTACCTTATATTCCATTTTGATTATGTGGACTGTTTTAATGGTAAATTCATTTGATTAGTAGTTAAGTGGGCAATTAGATCACTCACTACCAACATGTAAATTTATGAAATTGAACTAATAGGCACTGGGGAAACAGGATGTAAGTTACTCTGTATTCAGTTCTTGCTTTTGACTTGATCTTGTTGTTTCTATATTATATTGCTGGTACACTTTAACTTCTAGTCAGTAGTAACTCACAAGATATGCAACGATTGAGTTTAGTGCAGTTTGTGTGTGGATGCACCACATGGACCTATAAAGGACCATTCCCTTTATTTCAAAACACAAAAAGTGCATAGAAGATTCTTCGCCTGAGAAAGAATAGTTTCATGAAATAAGGACTCATCATGATATATGAAGCATCGCACAAGTCACGCAACAAAAAACATAAAAGGCATATTCTCATTGTTTGTAAATAACCCCACATGATTAAAATGTTTCTGAAAGATGGTTTACTTCTGACTGTAAAAATCTAAAAGTTCATAACAGAAAATATCATGGCAATATGCATCTACCTTGACACTGTTATGACATGGAGTAAATCCTCCTGCTTAATTTAAACCAGCAACACAGAAAAGATTTATCCTATGCAGTACCCTGTGAAAGTTCGAGAGGTCCAAAACTGTTTAAAGTAAAAATTAACAACTTTATTTTTTAAAGTATAACAGGGAATAATTAACTAACAACTATTTACGACTCCTTCCTCTAAGCTATCTGTTACTTTCCCCTCTACAGTACTGGTTTGATAAAAATCCTGATTAAATTTACAAAATAAAACTTCTTATCTCAAAACCAGGCAGCTTTTAGTTCTTCTCTGTATTCCTGTCTTCTTTTTGTCTTCTTGGGGATTCTGCTTCACAGGTTACTGATTGATAAAGGTACCTTGAAGAGAGCTATTTTTCGGGCAGTCTTTATATGCTGGTGGCTTGACAGTTCTCCTCCCAACTCTTCAACTTTCCCCAGTTTTATACCCCCAAATCATCAGATTGTGTCACTGGCTTTTAAGGTTGTCAATATACTAAATTCAAACCTGATTACAATTTGGTATTTTTGGGGGGTTTAATTTGAATGCGGTTTGTCATTTCCATGAAACCCAGCTAATCTAGCTTTTGACCAAGGGCTACATTGTTACCTTATTGAGAACACTTGGTGTTGTCACGTAGTTCTGCTAGCTTCTAACTCTCTTAAAGATACAGTATACCCACATCTTCATAACATCATGGTGTGACTAACACTGGCAATACAGAGATAGAACAATACAGGCATCAGTGATGTGATTGCAGAGGCAAGGATAATAATGTATCCTAGTCATAGAGAGCCATGGAGCTATTACTGCATAGAAAAAATGTCATTTAGCCCATAATATCCCTGCTGGCATTAAGCATCTATACACTCTAACACCGTTTTCCAGCACTTGACCAGTAGCCTTGTATCATCTAAATAATTCTTGAATGTCTTGATAGTTTCTACCTGTACCATTCCAAACGCCTAATCTCCTGTGAACAGCTTCTCCTTGAACTCCTTTTAGTGTTTTCAGGTCAAAGATGTGGTCATGCACACTCAGGTATGCCTGTCTCTTTGTGGGGCTACATGGAACATTACTTATGCCAGTCCTACTTTGCTCTCACCCACACCTCTTTCTCCAGTACATCAATCACATCATTGGCATTGTATCCCTCTCTTGTCTGGAATTGGAAAAGTTTATCTATTTTGCTTCCAATTTCTATCTTGCTCTCACCTTTCACTTGGTCCTCTCTTCCCTTCCTCAACATCTCTGTTTCCATTTCTGGGAGTAGGCCGGCCACCAATATCCACTACAAACCAACCGAGTTCCACAGGCATATTGACTGTATGTTCTCACATCCTGCTTCTTGTAAAGACCCTATGCCATTATTGCAGTTTCTCCATGTCTATCATATCTGTTCTGATGATGTCAGCTTCTACAAGGGGTGTTCCAAACTGCCTACCTTCCTCCTTACCTCAGGACTCCCCACCACTGTGTTTAACAGGGCCCTCAGCCATGTGTAACCTATTCCCTGCACATCAGGCCCTCACACCTTCTCTTCCTTTCCACAACAGCAGTTGGGTCTCACTGGTTCGCAATTACCAACCCACCAGCAACCACATCCAAAGTCTCATTGGTCACCATTTCCACCATCTCCTATAGGATGCCATCACCAGACAAAATACTCCCCACACTTCCCTCATCAGTCTTCCCTAGGGACAATTCCCTCCAATACACTGACACACCTTCCAAGTGAAGCAACGGTTTACTTGCACTTCACTCAATCTATTATACTGTATTTACTGCTCACAATGTGGTCTCCTTTACATTGAGAAGTGAAATGCAGACTGGGTGACCATTTTGCAGAGTATTCTGTTTGCAAAAATGACCCTGAGTTTCCTGTTGCCTGACACACCACCCTGTTCCCTGGCCAACATCTCGATCTTAGGCTTACTGCAGTGCTCTAGTGAAGCTCAGTATTAGCTGGAGGAACAGCACCACATTTTCTGCTTGGGAACACTGTAGCCTTCAGGACTCAATATTGTGTTCCATTATTTTTGGGCCTGAACACCTTCTCCCATGTCCTTATCCCAAACCCCACACACCAGGCATTGTCGTCACATGAGCTGCAACCACAACCAACCCATTGTCAGCTACTAATAATCCCAATTAGCAGTGAATGATTCCCCAGGCTCACTTTTAGCCAGCCTTTGTCTGTTCAACTGTTCAACTGTATTTGTCTCTCTCTGGACTCCATCTCCGCCTATCATTTACTCATCCCCTCCTCTCCCCACCCCATGTTCAGTAACCTTTTCCTAGCTACAATCAGTTCTGAAGAAGGGTCAGTTGATCTGAAATGTTAACTGCTTTCTCTCCATTGTTGCTGCCAGTATTACTTAATGTTACCATTATCGGCCTGTCTTGCTGCCTTCAAGGATCTATGGACATCTGCACTTAAAAAAGATGGCAAGCGCAATGTTGTACTTGGAGCTAGCACACAAATTGTGAAATAATTGCATTTTTGTATTATAGATGTCATAGAACATTATAGCACAGTACAGGCCCTTCGGCCCTCGATGTTGTGCCAAACTATGGAACCCATCTGAAGCCCATCTAACCTACACTATTCCATTCTCATCCATATTCCTATCTAATGGCCATTTAAATGCTCTTAAAGTTGGTGAGCCTACTACTGTTGCAGGCAGGGCATTCCACACCCCTCCTACTCCGAGTAAAGAAACTACCTCCAACATCTGTCCTATATCTATGACCCCTCAATTTAAAGCTATGCCCCCTCTTGCTAGTCATCACCATCCAAGGAAAAAGGCACTCACTGTCCATCTATCTAACCTATTGTTCATTGGTGTCATTGACTAAGCCAGCATTGATTGCCCATTTCTAATTGTCCAGAGGAGAGTTAAAAATCAGCCACATTATTGAGAGTCTGGAATCACATATAAACAAGACGGTTAGGGTTGACACATTTTCTTCCTTAAAGAAGGTTAATGGATCCAATGAATGTTTATGACAATTTACAGTAGTTACATGGTTGCCATTTGACTAGCTGTTTTTATTCCAGTCTTTCATTTAATTTAAATTTTGATATTTATCATAGTCATACAGCACAGAAACAGACCCTTTGTCCATGCCAATCACATATTGTCAAATTGACAAACTCCCATTTGTCAGCATTTATCCCGGATCCTTCTAAACCCTTCTCATTCATGTACCCGTCCAGATGCCTTTTAAATGCTGTAATTGTACCCACCTCCACCATTTCCTCTGACCGCTCATTCCATGCACACACCACCCTCCGCGTGAAAACATTGGTGTCTTTTATGGCTTTCCCCTCAAAACGTAAATGTGTAGCCTCTAGTTTTGGATTACCCCATCCTGGGAGAAATACCTTGGATACTCACCACACCGTACAAACCTCTACAAGGTCACTCCTCAACCTCTGACACCTGGAAACAAAAGGCCAAGCATATTTAGCCTCTCTCTATATCTCAAACCCTCTAATCCTGGCACCATGCTTATAAATCCTTTGTGAACCCTTTCAACTTGAACAACATATTTGCTATTGCAGGGAGATCAGAATTGAACACAGTGGCCTCATGAATGTCCTGTACAGCTGCAACATAGCATCCCAACTCCTCCACTTTGTGTTATGACCAATAAAGGTGAACATGCCAAATGCCTTCTTTACCACCCTGTCTACCTGTGACTCCATTTTCAAGGAACTATACACCTGCACTCATAAGTCACTTTGTTCCACCATACTTCCAAGTGGCCTACTCTGGTTTGCTTTACCAAAATACAACACATCACATTTATCTGAAGTAAACTCTATCTGCGGCACCTAAGGCCATTGGTCCATCTGATCAATGTCTGATTTTACTCTGCGATAACTTTCTTCACTGACCACAACATCACCAATTTGGTGTCATCCGCAAATTTACTAAACCATACCTCCTGTATTCACATTCATCTCATATATATAAATTCCTCTTCAAGGGAGACTGCTTAGCAAGGTTAGATCTCACAGAATACAGGGAGAACTAGCCATGTGGATACAAAACTAGCTCAAAGGTAGAAGACAGAGGGTGGTGGTGGAGGGTTGTTTTTCAGACTGGAGGCCTGTGACCAGTGGAGTGCCACAAGGATTGGTGCTGGGTCCTCTACTTTCAGTCATGATTTGGATGCGAGCATAAGAGGTACAGTTAGTAAGTTTGCAGATGACACCAAAATTGGAGCTGTAGTGGACAGCGAAGAAGGTTACCTCAGATTACAACAGGATCTTGATCAGATGGGCCAATAGGCCGAGAAGTGGCAGATGGAGTTTAATTTAGATAAATGCGAGGTGCTGCATTTTAGGAAAGCAAATCTTAGCAGGACTTATACACTTGATGGTAAAGTCCTGGAGAGTGTTGCTGAACAAAGAGACCTTAGAGTGCAGGTTCATAGCTCCTTGGAAGTGGATAGTGAAGAAGGCATTTGGTATGCTTTCTTTTATTGGTCAGAGTGTTGAGTACAGGAGTTGGGAGGTCATGTTGCGGCTGTACAGGATATTGGGTAAGGCTACTGTTGGAATATTTTGTGCCATTCTGGTCTCCTTCCAAATGGAGGTTGTGAAACTTGAAAGGGTTCAGAAAAGATTTACAAGGATGTTGCCAGGGTTGGAGGATTTGAGCTATAGGGAGAGGCTAAACAGGCTGGGGCTGTTTTTCCTGGAGGGTCGGAGGCTGAGGGGTGATCTTATAGAGGTTTGCAAAACTATGAGGGGCATGGATAGGATAAATAGACAAAGTCTTTTCCCTGGGGTCAGGGAGTCCAGAACTAGAGGGCATAGGTTTAGGGTGAGAGGGGAAAGATATAAACGGGTCCTTAGGGGCAACGTTTTCATGCAGAGGGTGGTATGTGTATGGAATGAGCTGCCAGAGGAAGTGGTGGAGGCTGGTACAATTGCAACATTTAAAAGGCATTTGGATGGATATATGAATAGGAAGGATTTGGAGGGATATGGGCCGGGTGCTGGCAGGTGGGACTAGATTGGGTTGGGATATCTGGTCGGCATGGACAGGTTGGACTGAAGGGTCTGTTTCCATGCTGTACATCTCCATGACTCTATGACTCTAGCCTCCAGTCCTACACTTCCCACAAGCGGAAACAGTCATTCTGTATTTGACCACTTGTAAGTTTCAATAAGGTCACCTCTCAGATGCCCAACAGAACTAAGACACTAACTGGAAAATGTTCTCTTTCAGCTATGCAGTCAACAAGCTACCTTGATATTTATTCATTTGCAGTCTTTCGGCTTTTCTAGTCTCTCATACAATTCAACTTGACAGATGGATACAAGCTTTGTATAAAACTAAAACCTGGTACATAATGTGTCCATTCCTTTTTACCTGGAGTTTGTTGAGTGCACAGTTTGGAGAATGCTGTATAACTGAACTTCATCAGGCATCATTTGCATGTTATTTGTGTGTTATTTTATTACAACTTCAATCTTTATCAATTTAGGTATCAATCCATACTGCCCAACAGACTCCTGAAATTTGTCCTTGGTTCATGGTTCTGGCTGGACTTTTACTGCATGCGCTTTTTAAAAAAAAAGTATCCTATTTTTTAGATTAGATTAGATTACCTACAGTGTGGAAACAGGCCCTTCAGCCTAACAAGTCTGCACCGACCCTCCGAAGAGTAATCCACCCGGTCCCATTCCCCTCTGACTAATGCACCTAACACTATGGGCAATTTAGCATAGCCAGTTCTAATTTCTAATTTCCAATTTCTAATCAACCTGTTCAGAGATGTTATTACACATCTCTGGAGTAGGTCATGATGGGATTCAAATTCATGCTCTGAACATCCGTGTAGAAAAGAGTTATAGCAAAATTGGTTGTTTTTTTTAGCAGAGTACATAGGCCTGAATGGCCAACTCAGAGCTAGTCCCTAGAATGAGAAGAATCCCTGAGACTCCTTTTTGTTTAGCAGTAGTGCTTACATTTCCCCACAACTGCCGTGTTGTGTGCACATGCAGTGACTCAGTAAAAAGACACCTTTGTATAAAAACTTTATTCAATATTTCCACCACCAGGAAAAGCACCAGTGTGGCTAGTGAACCATTTACAAGCAAAGGGCACAAAACGTATTCTACTAGGGTCCTATTGCTACACAAACATTATGTTTAACTTGTACCTGATTGGCATCATCCAATTACTAGCGCCTTGTTTAAAACCAGATCTTCTCATTAAGACATACTAGTGATATTCCTCGACCATTGTAAAATTAATGGGCCCTTAGACACATTCTCGGATTGCGGATGGTGGCAGCAAACGACTGAGGACTGTTAATTATCTTGCCTGTTCAGCTTATTTGTGCACAAATGCATATTGTTCTCATGGAAAAATGGTCTAAGTCACATAACACTTTGGCCACATTAATAGCCTGTATGAGTAGTTTGGAATAACACATTGAGATAAATCACTGTTACACCAACGTGATGTTATTTATTTTGCTGGTGATAACCTGATGAAAGCTACCTAGCTGTAAGTAATGGGCAAGGGTGTTCTCAGTACCAAAGTGTCAGCTGTAGCCATAGAAACCCGAGACCAAAATTGCCATTCAGAATTCTGGGGCACCAGGCATTTTTGTCTGATGGAACTGACACAAAATATTGATCAACCTGTTCCTCGGAGCTACTAGGACCATCACTATGGCAACAATGAAACGTGCATAACAATTTACAGGAGACAATGAAAGTAAATAGACTGAAATAATAATTACACAATACACTGAAAAGTTACTTTATTAATAAGTTAAAAATATAAATATTGCAGAAGGTTAAATAGTGTTTAGGACACGGAATTAGGCCATATGACATAAATTGGTGCTTATGTACTACTCAAGCCTCCTACATCAGTTCTCTTTTAAACCTACCAGCAGAACCATCTGGTATGTTCTCCCTCATGTGTTTGTCTAACTTGCACGTAAATCTATGCAATTTCCTTCAAATGTTCACTGTGGTTGTGAGTGTCACATTCTTAACATTTTAGGTGGAGAAGCTTTTTTTCTAACATTCCTGCTGGATTTACTTGTGACTATCTTGTATTGGTGGCCTCAAGGTATGTTGTTCCTATCAAGATAACCTGAAAGCACTGCTACAGAATGAAGGGATGACCCTTAATAACTGAGATGAGGAGGAATTTCTTCAGCCAAAGAGTGATTAATCAATTGCTGCAGAAGGTGGCAATTGTGGAAGCCAAGTCATCGAGTGTACTAAAAACAGAGATAGATATGTTCTTGATCAGTAAGAGGATAAAAGATTAAGGGAGAAGGTGGGAGAATGAGGTTGAGAAACATATGCCATGATCGAATGCTAGAGAAGACTTGATAGACCGGATGGCCTCAATCTGCTCCTATGTCTTATGGCCATATGTCTTGGGGCCAGAATGCCTACATGTTTCTGTAGTCTTCTCCCCTTTTTCAGTAGATTGAACCTCTCTCTCCTCCTCTGTGATATATAGGAAGGTGTAGGTTGCCTTGTTAGCAAGTTTGCAGATGGCATTAAGATTGGTGGAGTAGCAGATAGTGAAGGGGACTGTCAGAAAATACAGCAGAATATAGATAGATTGGAGAGTTTGGCAGAGAAATGGCAGATATGGTTCAATTCGGACAAAGGCAAGGTGATGCATTTTGGAAGATGCAATTCAAGAAAGAACTACGGTAAATAGCAAAGTCTTGGGGAAATTGATGTATAGAGAGATCTAGGTATTGAGGTCTATTGTTCTCCGAAGGTGGCAATGCAGGTCAGTGAAGTGGTCAAGAAAGCACACAGCATGCTTTCCTTAAGCAGATGGGGTATTGAGTACAAGAGTTGGCAGGTCATGTTACAGTTGTATAAGACTTTGGTTCAGCCACATTTGGAATACTGCGTACAATTCTGGTTGCCACATTACCAAAAGGATGTGGATGCTTTGGAGAGGGTGCAGAAGTGGTTCACCAGGATGTTTCCTGGTATGGAGGGTAAGAGCTATGAGGAGAGGTTTAGTAGATTAGGATTATTTTCATTGAAAAGAAGAAGGTTGAGGGGGGATCTGATTGAGGCCTACAAACTCATGAGTATTGTAGACAGGGTGGATAGCAAAAAACTTTTTCCCAGAATGGAGGACTCAATTACTAGGTGTCATGAGTTCAAAGTGAGAAGGGAAAAAGTTTAGGGAAGATATATGTGGAAAGTTCTTCACAGAGGGTGGTGGGTGCCTGGAATGTGTTGCCAGTGCAGATGGTAGGGGTGGGAACAATAGTGTCAGTTAAGATGTATCTAGACAGATACATAAATGGGCAGGGGGCAAAGGGATACAGATCCTTAGAAAATAGATGGCAGCTTTAGATGGAGGCAACAGGTTTAGCTCAGTCTCTGAGCTATCTTTCAATTTTTGGAATGAAACTGGGGTGAAAGAGAATATAATTTATGATCTCAGCCATCTTCATATGTTTTCTTCATTCTGTAGTATAAGTTAACAGGAGCACTCCTACATCCTAGATGGTGACTGCACTCAGATTACAGCTTAAATATTCATTAAGACCATGTCATTGATTTCACAACCATGCTCCATTCAAATGTAACTTCTTGCTGGTTGTAAAGGAACACATTTACTTTGAGATGCCACTTAACCAAGTTGGCCTCTGTTGCCTTTCATCTTTGCTGATTTACTATAATTAATTTGATGGCAGTCTTTTTGAAAACATCTACGTATAATTTTCCATTATTGATTTCCCACAATTTTGAGAGATTTTTAACCTCACTTCACATTTTGTCAGACTAAATCCATTTTAAAAAGTATATTTTATTACAAAATTACAGATTTTTAATATTACAAATAAAAAGCAATACAATTCAAAACAATGCAAAGAAACAACACCAAAAAATGTAAAAAACCTAAACTACCCTCATGTACAAATGTATAAATATGTATACAAATAAATATATATATAATAAAACCCCAACTAACTACTTAACTAAGTAAATAATAACTAACAGCAAACTAATAAATGATAATAATTCAGCTCAGCCAAACAAATATCAAGAGCATTAATTTTCACCTATTTATACATTCACAGTTCCCCCTCTCTGGATATTGGAATCGTAACGCACAATCATTATGGCTACATAAAAGCACCTATTAGTGTGGCAGACAAATCTGAGTCCAGGTATTCCAAAAAGGGCCACCATGTCTTATAGAAATTCTCAATTTTGTGGTGTTCCATATTGTAAGAAAATCCAAGGGGATATGCTCCATAACAACCTTCCACCAACCTAACAGGCACAGGGGATTTTCAGATACCCAACCTAACAAGATATTCTTTCTTGCTCAGAAAGTGAGGATGTTGAAAAGTTTTTTTCCTATGCGTATCTACAGGGAACACACTGGGTAGGCCAAGAAGAAGAGAGATCAGGTCCTTCTCCACCCTTATATCCAAACTCCCCTCTATTGCACCCGCCATAGCGCTCCAATATCCTACTAAAGGACCAAAGACAATGGGTAAGAGTGCCCATAGACATCCATTTTTAATAAATAAAACATGCACTTACTCTTGAATTTTACACACACTGAGCTGTGAGTAATTTATTTTGAGGAATAGATAATATCCCTGTTCAGCACATAGTGTGAGGATCAAACTCAGCATATCATGATTAAAATAGAAAAACATTCTCGACTGTGCCCGAACCTAACTTCAGATGAGGTCCATTACTGTTACGATATTACATTAGTCAATTTCTCACACTAATCATTCTGTATCCTGAGTGAAGTTGTTAACTAAGTTACACAGCTAACTAATACTAATACTAATTCAACTAATACAAACTAATTCAACGACTGCATTAATTGTCAGTCTGTACTCAGATGAGAAGCAGATTGTATTTTTCTGAATGTATTTTACTTTGCATCTGCACAGCTGACAGACCGAGCATCCTATAAGCTGTATCAGTAAATGTTGCTCTCAATTTTTTCTCTCTCCCTGGCTGTTCCCAATACAATTGTGTGCTTTAAAAATCACATAATGCTCTGATTATTGAGACCCAGCTGCTCCTTCAATCTCCAATGTATGTACAATGCCAGACTAATTTGGCAAGCACTGGGTTGGAATGGATTCTTGACATGTTGACTTGATATTTGCATTGGAAGCAGTTCAAAGAAGGTTGTTTGGATGAAGGAGTTTTCTTTTGTAGGACAGTTGAGCAGGGTGGCATATACTTATTGGGCTTGAGGAGAATGAGGAGTGATCTTATTGAAATATATATGATTCTGAGTGCGCTTGTTAGTGCAAATGTTGAGAGGTTGTTTCCTCTATTGGAGAAATCTAGAACTGGAGGCGACCATTTAAAAATAAGGGGTCTCCCATTTAAGATGGAGGGGAGGGGATATTTCTTCTCTTATAAAGTTATTTATTTTTGGAATTCTCTTCCTCAGAGAGGAGTAAAGCTGGATCATCGGATATCTTCAAGGCAGAATTAGACAGATTTTTGATTGACAAAGGAATCAAGAAATACAGGGTCAAACACACGTGTGAACTTAAGGCCATAGTCAGACCAGCTATGATATTAATGAAAAGCAGAGTTGGCTTGATGGATCAAATGGCTTACGTTTACTTTGATATCTTAATGTCTTATGAAACAATTGGCATAATGGGGTCGACCACAATCTCTAAAGAAGACACACAGTTTACTTACAGGTTTCTTTCTCTCAGAAAACCTGGTTAGTCTTCTTTTCCTGGCCAGGACGTTTTAAACAACAAGAAATCTCACCTTATTTATTCAAGTAACAAGCAACAAGCAACCAATTTGCCATTTATTTCATAATTTTAAAATGCTGGCAGAAATGTATGTTGAAGTCCGTTAATAGCTGTAAAAGAAGCAGGGTTCATTATTTTGAGAAAGTAATAATTAGTGCCAAAGTAGAATTTTGCATATATGAAAATGTGTAACATGAACAGAAAAGGCTAGAAATGCTTGGGAAGTCAGGTAGCATCTGTAGAGAAAGCAACTCTGGAGGTCGGTAACTTATCATCTGAGGAAGGGTTATAGACTTCAACAATAACTCAGTTTCTCTCCATAGATGCCGCCTGAGCCGTTGAACACTTCCAGTATTTTCAGTTTTATTACTAAGAATGAACAGCTCCTGATTGACTTGTTAAATTGTTTCAGTATTCACAACTCTTCATTCAATTAATATGATTTAGTTTTCAACATTAGTTATCTCATTAACCACATTACTATATTTCGTTGATTGTTAGTAGTTATCCGTTTATAATTAGTGTAATGCTGGAAAAGCACAGCAGGTCAGCTAGCATCTGAGGAGCAGGGAAATTGACATTCCTGATGAAGGGCTTTGACCTGAAACGTCGATTTTCCTGCTTCTCAGATGCTGACTGACCTGCTGTGCTTTTCCAGCATCGCACTCTTGGCTCTACACCAGCAGGTGACAGTGGTGAGAAAATAGAACATAGAACATAGAATTTCACAGCGCATTACAAGCCCTCCCACCCTTGATGTTACGCCAACATGTGGAATCAATCTGAACCCCACCTAACCTACACCACTCCAGTCTCTTTCAAATGTCTATCCAATGTCCATTTAAATGCCTTTGAAGTTGTTGAGTCTACTTCTGTTGCAGGCAGTGTGTTCCACAACCCTTACATACTCTGAGTAAAGAAGCTACCTCTGTCCTATATCTATCATCCCTCAATTTAAAGCTATGTTCTCTCATGCTCACTATTACCATCCAAGGAAAAAGGCTCTCACTGTCCATCCTACCTAACCTGTTGATTATCTTATATGTCTAAATTAAGTTGCCTCTAAACCTTCTTCTTGCTAATGAAAACAGCTTCAAGTCCCTCAGTCTTTCCTCGTAAGACTTTCCCTCCAAACCAGGCAACCTCCTAGTAAATCTCCTCTGAACCTTTTCTGAAGCTTCTACATCCTTCCTAGAATGCTGCAACCACAACTGTACATAATACTCCAAATGTGGCTGCACCAGAGTTTTATACAGCTGCAGCATAATCTTGTGGCTCTGAAACTCAATTCCTCTAGCAATAAAAGCGAATACACCATTATGCCTTCTTAACAACCTTATCAACTTTCAAAGATCTATGTATCTGGACACCGAGATCTCTCTGCTCATCTGCACTACCATGATTCTTAGCATTAGCCCAGTACTCTGTATTCCTGTTACCCCTTCCAAAGTGAATCACCTCACACTTTTCCGAACTAAACTCCATTTGCCACCTCTCAGCCCAGCTCTGCAGCTTATTAAAGTCTCTCTGTAACCTACAACATCCTTTGTCACTATCCACAACTCTATCAACCTTAGTGTCATCCGCAAATTTACTAACCCATCCTTCTATACCCTCATCCAGGTCACCTATATAAATGTTCGAGGAGAAAGTGAGGTCTGCAGATGCTGGAGATCAGAGCTGAAAATGTGTTGCTGGAAAAGTGCAGCAGGTCAGGCAGCATCCAAGGAACAGGAAATTCGACGTTTCGGGCATAAGCCCTTCATCAGGAATGGAGTGCTTTCCTGATGAAGGGCTTATGCCCGAAACGTCGAATTTCCTGTTCCTTGGATGCTGCCTGACCTGCTGCACTTTTCCAGCAACACATTTTCAACACCTATATAAATGACAAACAACAGTGGACTCAAAACAGATCCTTGCGATACCCCACTAATAACTCCAAGATGAGAATTTCCCATAACCACCACACTCTGTCTTCTTTCAGCTAGACAATTTCTGATCCAAACCACAAAATCCCAATCCCATGCCTCCATATTTTGTAAAATAGCCTATTGTGGGGAGCCTTATCAAACATCTTACTGAAATCCATTTACACCAAATCAACCAATTTACCTTCATCCAACTGTTTGGTCACCTTCTCAAAGAATTCAGTAAGGTTTGTGAGGCACAACCTACCCTTCACAAAACCGTGTTGATGATCCTTAATCAATTTATTAATCTCTAGATGATTATAAATCCCATCTCTTATAATCTTTTCCAACACTATACGCACAAGTGAGGTAAAGTTCACAGATCTGTTATTTCCAGGTCTGTCTCTACCCCCCTTCTTGAACAAAGGAGCAACATTTGCTATCCTCCAGTCTTCTGGCACTATTCCTGTAGACAACAACGACATAAAGATCAAAGCCAAAAGCTCGACAATCTCCTCCTTGGTTTCCCAGAGAATCCTAGGATAAGTCCCATCCAGCCCAGGGGGCTTATCTATTTTTACACTTTCTAGAATTGCTAACAAATCCTCCTTATGCACCTCAATCTCATCTAGTCGAGTAGTCTGTTTCTCAGTATTCTTCTCAACCACATCGTCTTATTCTACTGTGAATACTGATGAAAAGTATTCATTTAGCACTTTCCCTATCTTCTCTGACTCCATGCAAAACCTCCCACTAAAATGCTTGATTGGCCTAATCTTACTCTCATCATTCTTTTATTCCTGATATAAGTATAGAAAGCTTTAGGGTTCACCTTGATCCTATTTGCCAATGACTTCTCATGTCCCCTCTTGGCTCTTCTTAGCTCTCTCTTTAGGTCTTTCCTGGCTAACGTATAACTCTGAAGCGCCCTAACTGAGCCATGACATCCCATCTTAACATAAGTCTTCTTCTTCCTCTTGACAAGAGATTCAACTTCCTTAGTAAACCATGTCTCCCGTGCTCGACAACTTCCTCCCTGCCTGACAGGTAAGTACTTATCAAGGATCTGCAGTAGCTGTTCCTTAAATAAGCCCCATATTTCAATTGTGCCCATTCCCTGCAGTTTCCTTCCCCATCCTATACATCCTAAGTCTTGCCTAATCATATCATAATTGCCTTTCCCCCAGCTATAACTTTTGCCCTACTGTAAACAGTCTAGATTAGAGTGGTGCTGGAAAAACACAGCAGGTCAGGCAGCATCCGAGGAACAGGAAAATCGATGTTTTGGGCAAAAACCCTTAATTAGGCATAGAGTCTGCAGCCCTTGTTTTTAGCCTATGGTAAATACCTATCCCTTTCCATCACTAAAGTACACATAACCGAATTGTGGTCACTATCATCAAAGTGCTCACCTACCTCCAAATCTAACATCCGCTCGGGTTCCTTACCCAAATCTAATGTGGCCTCGCCCCTTATTGACCTGTGTCAGGAAACCCTCCTGCACACATAGGGACAAAAACTGAGCCATCTAAAGTACTTGAACTATAGGATTCCAAGTCAATATTTGGTAAGTTAAAGTCTTCCATAATAACTATCATCTTCGCTCTCCAATCCTCCAAATCTCGGGAACTATTTAGAGACTGATAGAAAACTCCCAACAGGGTGACTTCTCCATTCCTGTTTTTAATTTCAGCCCATACTATCACAGTGGATGAGTCCTCAAACGTCCTTATACTGTCCTTGACTAATAATGTCACACCTCCCCCCTCAACCCTTCTTTTACCATTTTCTCTGTTCTTACTGAAACATCTAAATCCCAGAACCTGCAACAACCATTCCTGCCCCTGCTTTACCCATGTCATCGAAATGGTTTTCAACATCGAAATCCCAGGTACCAACCCAAGCTGCAAGTTCACACAACATATTCCAGGTGCTCCTGGCATTGAAGTAGACACACTTCAAACCAACGTCTTGCCTGCCGGTGCCTTCTTGCGATCATGAAATTTTAGTTCTGACTTCACTAACTCTCATCCTCCTTTATACTCGAACTACAATTTAGATTTCCATCCCCCCATTGAGTTAGTTTAAATCTACCTGAAGAGCATTAGCAAATTTCCCCCAGGATATTGGTACCCCTCTGGTTCAGGTGAAGACTATCTTGTTTGCAAAGGTCCCACCTACCCCAGAAAAAGCCCTATTATCCTATAATCCAAAATCCTCCCTCCTGCACCATCCATGTAGCCACATGTTCAGCTCCTGTCTTTTCCTATTCCTCGCTTTGCTGGCACGTGACATGGGCAATAAACCAAAGATAACAACTCTGTTTGTTCTGGCTCTAAGCTTCAACACTAGCTCCCTGAATTTCTGTTTTAAATCCCCATGTCTCTTCCTACCTATGTTGTTGGTGCCTATGTGGACCATGACTTGGGGCTGTTCCCCCTCCCCCGCAAGGATCCTGAACACAAGATCAGAGTAGGGGCACATGGAATGGACCCTAGTGGAGAAAAAGGGTTCCTTGGTGGAAAGATGGCAGGTAAGAACTGGGGGCAGATAGACAAAGGACTCCTCGGTCCAATACAATGCTAAATACTTCCAGCTTTAAAACTTCCCTTCAAGTTTGCTATTACCTGATACTATTAGAATAAATAATCCCTGATCCACAACAGCTAGGGCGTCCGTGCATTCAAATCACATACTTCTGGTGCAGTCAGTAGAATTCCACAGCGCAGGCATCAAATGATGGCAGATGAGGCTTGATTCATTCATGGTTGACATGGGGTGGATAGTGTAGGAATTGACACTGGCAATGTTGTGAAGGAGGCTATAGTTGCTTTGGGACAATTCAGGTATTGGCAGAGGACAACAAATGTTGAGTTTAAACAGAAACATTGGCTCCCCATGTGCAATCCTTTGAAGCTACAGCAGCAGGAGCCTGTACTCCCGGTCAGACATTTTACTTGTTAATGTGGAGGAGGCAGGACAGACTTGGGAAAAGACTGGAAAGACCCAATGATCTGTCAGTTGGGGATTAAGGATAGTCAGCTGGTTATGGCATCCAGGGATCTCAACACAAGTGTGCACCTTTCCCCCGTGAGTAAACAAAAATAGCCTGAGTACCTTCCAGAGCTGATTAATGTTTTTTCATAATTCCTGCAGTCATCCAAACACTGTTCTGCACATTATCTCTTCCTTGTCCTTCATGTGGACAATCTCCTGGGGCTCATATCCATCTAAACTCTTCCTATTCATATACCCATGCAGATCTCTTTTGAATGTTGTAATTGTATCACCCTTCACCACTTCCTCTGGCAGCTCATTCCATACGTGCATCACTTGCTGAGTGAAAGGTTGCCCCTTAGATCTCTTATAAATTTTCCTCTCTCACATTACATATTTGCCCTTTAGTTTTGGATTCCACACCCCCAGGGAAAAAAACCTTGTCTATTTACCCTATCCATGCCCCTTATGATTTTATAAACCTCTACAAGTTTGCCCCTCAACCTCCACACTCCAGGAAAAATAGCCCTAGCCTAATCAGCCTCCACCTATAGCTCAAACCCTCCAACTCTGGCAACATTCTTGAACCCTTTTAAGTTTCACAACATCTTTCTTAAAGCAAAGAGATCAGAATTGTACACTATATTCCAAAGGTGGCCTCACCAATCTTCTGTAGAACCACAACATGACCTCCCAATCCCTGTACTCAATGCTCTGACCGATAAAGGCAACCATTATCCTGTCTACCTGGGACTCCATCTTCAAGAAACTATGAATCTGCACTCCAAGGTCTCATTGTTCAGCAACACTGCACAAGACCACCAGTAAGTGTATAAATCCTGCCCTGATTTGCCTTTCCAAAATGCAGCACCTTACATTTATCTAAATTAAACTCCATCTGCCTATTCTCTCCCTAGTTATTCTTTTAGTTCCCTTTCAATTCGGGTGAATCTGTCCTTCTTATATGGGTCACTTCTATCCCAGAAGAGATTCCAATGATCCAAAAATGTGAATCCTTCACCTGTGCATCAGCTGTCCAGCCACACATTCATCTGCCTCCTTTTCTTACCCTCACTAGCTCATGGCACCAAGAGTAATCCAGATATTGCTACCTTCGAGGACCTACTTTTTAAATTCCTGTCTCACCTCCTGTATTATCTCCTCAGAACCTCATCCTTCGCTCTTCCTGTATCGTTAGTTCCAATGAGTGCAATGATCTTCTACTGGTTCCTCTCTTCTTTGAGAATATTTTGCACCCTCTCTGAGACATCCTTGATCCTGACACCAGGGAAGCAAGACACCAGTCTGATATCTCATGGTCTGTGCTTCTGTCTGGAGAGTCCCCTATCACAGTTGATCACTTGGAAGCTGACGTACCCCTTGTTACATTACAGCAAGTCTCCGTACCATCTTTCATGTTAATCTTAATTTCCTTTCACATTGGTAATGACCTGTCACCAGTGAAATAATTAATCCCTACTTCATAAAGTTTAGGTTGTCTGTGTGTTTGAATTGTCTATTATATCAGAATACCCTCACAATTAACATCATCATTCTTCAGAATAGTCAAATCTCACTATACTACATTAAGGATGCTAAACCTCAAAGAGGTTTGCAGGCTGTCACAATACTCTAGCAATCTGCCATCCAATAGCTATCCTAGAGTGAGTGCTGCTGACTTCGAGATGAAGCAGTGACTCCTTGGAGCATGAAGCTGCTATCCTTTTTGAGGGTGACAGTATTTAATCAATGAACACTGCTGATTCATCAGTGCCCTTGCAATCTGGGCCACTTTACTCCTGCTACTGATGAAGCCGGCCTTTCTTGGACCTGAACTGCTTGAGGATGTCCTCTAAGTGCATCTGCATTCTCCCACTGAAATTCAGCAGTTTTTGCCAGCCACACTGCAGCCAGAAGATTATCATTGTGCATGAACCATTGGGAAAGTAAAGGTACATAGAAAATTGACTTTAAGAAGATACACAAAGTTGATCATCTGATTTGTATAACAAAGTACGACATATCGCAAATAGAAGTTTGGATTGAATTGCTTGTTTTGTTGAGACTTTTTTTTTGTCATGTGACTGAGCATATTCTGTGATAGTCAGATATGGGAAAGTTTGGATTGTTATTGACTGAGTAATTGGGGCTTTGTATTGGAGTCAGATGAATCAACCTCATGCAACTTGGCTAGAACCAAGTTTGTGTACCTCTCCCTCTTCCTCATCTGTTACATGTATTACTGGTACCTAATAAAATGATTGTACAAATGAAGGAAACAAATGAATCATGAAGCCGCTCTGATGAAAACAAGTGATTCTCAAGAAATGGTCTAAAGAATGAAAATATTGTTTATGTATTCCAATGATCAGTTCTATAAAAGGTAATGTGGCAAAGTTGCAGTGTACACGTATTTGTGTGGCTGTGTATCAGATTCATGAACCATTTGGTCAAAGGATCAGTCTTGTTTTCCAAAAGCTATCATCTGGTTTTCATCTGATTGCTCAAATTTAGCTGGTATCGTGGACTGCCGTTCTGTCATGATTCTTGCCAGGTTTTGGCACAGACTATATAACACAAAGCTAGTGGATGTGAACCAGTTGGATGTCAAAGAAATGCATGTGGCACATAATTCCCTGAAAACAACATTCTTGCAATCAATGATAAATGCACCATGGACAAGCCTGTGAGCCTCATTTGCTTACTCCACTTATTTCCATCTGATAAGAGAGAAAGAAACATATTCAACTCTTTTGAAAGATGGAGTCCCAGTGCAAAAGTCTACATCACACTGCAAGATATGGCAAATATCACAGATTCAAGCCAGGAGGTGTGGTTCCCTTTCACACTACTGACCACACAGTTTTCACTTTACATTGAGCTAACAGTTTTTACAGGCATTATTGATAGCAGGAAGTGGCAAATTTCAGTTAGGGAACTTTTAGCAAAGCACAGATTACTGATACCGTGTTTGTTGCTGAGTTTCAGGTAGATTAATTGCTTCCTGCACCAACAGGATATGGTCTCCTGCTGAGATCGCTTCCCTTTATTCTCCTCTTGTCCTGTGGCTTATCCTTATGTCTATCTTCTTTCCTCATTCTTCCTGGTATGTAAATGGGAATGCCAATGACTACATTCTTGTCAGGGAGCAAATGGTTTACACAGTAATCTTAGAGTCAGGAGAAGCATGTAGCCCCTTTAAATACCTCCAGATACCATTAACCACTTCACAATTTGCACCAAAATGAATTTTTTAAAAGACTAACAACTAAGTAGGAAGCAGTCCAGTAGTTCACAAATAAAATGTTGTAGATACTGGAAATAAATGATACTTGAAATACTCAGTAGGCCAAGTAGTATCTATGCAGAGTGATGAAAGTTATGAGTAAAGTTCTATCATCAATTTTATTGTAGGTGTCCAATTATGAGCACCACCATTTAGAAAAGATGTTAAGCCTTTAGTGGAAATGTTCAATAGATTCATAAAGTTGGTTCTAGGAATGGGGGACGCCAGTTACATGGGAATATTGGAGAAGCTGGGCTGGTTAGCCTTGGAGTAGTTTGAAAGGAAGGGTCACTCGACCCAAAAGGTTAACTCTGATTTCTTTCCAGAGATGCTGCCAGACCTGCCGAGCTAATCAAGTAATTTCTGTTCTTATTTGAGATTTACAGTAACTACCGTTCTTTTGGTTTTTAGTTTGAGAGGTGTGTAAGAGGTGTTCAAAATCATAAAGCGTTTAGACAGAATTGATAGAAAAGAAAATCCCATTGGTAGAAGAGGTGAGAACTACAAGATTAATTAATTAATCAAGGTGATTTACAGAAGAACCATCAGTAACATGAGAAAGATCTTCTTGTATGCCAGAATGCACATCTTGCGAGGGTTGTTGAGGAAGGTATAACCAGGGCTTTCAAAAAGGATTGGATAAATATCTGAAAAAAATAGTTTTACATGGCTGTGGAAGAAGGTCAGAGTGGAACTAATTAATTTGCTCTTGCAAGAATCCATGACAGACACAACGAGTCAAATGGCTTTATTCCTTTCCATAACCATTCAATTATTCCATAATCTCTCTTAATAGTCCTGCTGGTTATCCTACAGTATGTTATAGCATGTCCAGCTATACATGCTGAAGAGTTTACATTTGTTAGAACATTGCCCTCCAAAGTGGTAGCATTGACAACCAGCCAACATTTTATACTGATTGCTGTCATAATCTACCTACTCTGCATACATCTGAAGGATATATCTTTGGACATGTGCTAACACAGTCAATAAAGTGGTGTTTGGTGCTGCTAAAACCAAAGATGTATGCTTTCCTTACTCAATGATGGAGGCAAAACCGCACTTGCTATTAAAACAGGCACCAAAATGCTGAATTTTGCAGTCTTTCTTCCTAGAAAATATATAAAGATAGATTACTCAACTCCATTCACGTTGGTGCAGTGCAATGATGTAACCAAAAAAAAAATCATTTTGTATGTGTTAATGTCAGATAGAAATACTTCTGAAATGCAATGGACTAGGACTGTAGTACTGTCAATCGTATGGAATTATTGTCTGTCTAATCTATAAGTACTGTCAGTACTGTGAAAAAAAAACAAGTTATCACGACACAACAGAATTGCCATGAATAGCAATGCATTCAAGTTAGCTTTTTGATCCATTAATAAAATGGAATCCTAAACAAGTTTTAGCAATGGACTTATGGATGATTAGTTGTTTGTCTTCCTTTACTGTCAAAACATTTCAGTTCTCTCATTGTTGATATGTACTTGTTACTGCGTCGTTAGATACACATCTCATTCCATAGAATATGGTGATGTCAACAATCATCAATAATTCAGGAAATGTTAATGCTGCTCTTTCTCATCTTGCTGGGCTTTTCCGAATACAATGACAGCCTGCCTCTATATAAAATACCTGAAATAGGCACATCAGACCTGGTGGGGAGGAGAAATCGTGTATGTTCTCCGTGAGTGGCAGTTGGTTAGTTCTGTCAGCATTGAATGTGTATTTGTGGTCAAGCCTTCAGCCCTCAAATTACTGATTCAGCTGCCTCTATGCTGTATGATACGGTACTCTATTAATTAAAAATCTTGCATCGTAAAATATATTGATTGCTTTTAATATTTATAACAGTGGCTTTCTCTGAGGGTCAAAAATTCCCAAAATTAGTTCCCACTGGAGCAATAAGATTTCCTTTCAATCATATTTAATCATATTTAATATCCATAAAGTATAAGGTAAAAATGCACTCTCAAAGACTGGCATCTTTTTTCTATCCTTCTATGCATTATTTAAGAGGTTGCTAGATATAATAGCACAGAGTATTCAAGCGTGAGAATGGTATTCCAATTAACCCCAGAAAAATGTATAACTATTTTTGTATTATTGTAAATTATTGTGAAGAAAATTAATTTCACTTGGCTTTAGTGCCTTAATGTAGCCCCTTTAATCACAGTCGCTTAATTCAACTTCATTATCCTGAATTGAGGAATTTTTACGAATTAATAATCTTTTGGTGTACTGTCTTAGGATTTCAAAGTGTTCATTTTATTGCAGCCTGCATGGTAGTATTGGTAAAGTGATAAACAAATCACAAACACTCACACCCTTCATCACCAACACACAGTGGCAAAAGTGTGTACCATCTGGAAGGTGCATTGCAGCTAATTACCAAGGATCCTTCAACAACACCTTCCAAACCTGTGACCTCTCCCACCTGGAAGAATAGGGCAGTAGATGCATGGAAACAGCAGTACCAGAAAGTTCCCCACCAGTCACGCACTATTCTGTTTTTGAACTATGCCATTATCTTATATTGTTGCTGTGTCAAAACCTTACATTTCCCTTCCTAACAGCACTATGGCTGGTCTTGCACATCGAGTAATGCTGTTACTCAAAAAGGCAGCTTTCTTCAATTAGGGATGGCCAATAAATGCTGACTTAGCTGACTTCCCTTGAAAGAATAAAACAAATTCAAACTGTTGTATCACACCCTATCCTACTCCCACCCCAACCCACCTCTCCTATGATCTTTAGAAAGCAGCTTGAAGTAGGCTGGAGTTTCCTCAAAGCATGAAAATCAGGACTTTGTAATTTTGAGGGACAAATGGTAAGACAGTGTTCATGGGAACCGGACAATAGTTGACAGAATGGGTAGTCCTTCAGGATTAATAGAGCTTACTCATAAAACAACTTGGGAAATTGTTCATTGTACTTTTGCAGCAACAGGCAGAGCAAGACTGTTTGAAAAATGTCCTTACCCACACAAATGCCAGGCAATGGCTGTATCTGGCAAGGTCAAATCTAAACATTTCCCCTTGGTATTCAATGCCATTACCACTGAAGTGTCCCCTATTAGCAACATCCTGTGAATGCCATCCACAAACAGGACTGGACCAGCCATTAAATACTGTGGCTACTAGAGTGGATCAGAGGCCAGTAATTCGGTGTCACATAACTCACCATCCCAATCCCAAAAGCCTGTCCAGTGTCACCAGACATTAATCAGGAGAATGATGCAATGCCCTTCATTTGCCCAGATGAACACAGCTCTGACAATACTAAGATTCTGACACCATACAAGTCAAAGCAGTACCCAATCCACTACCTTGAACTTTCACTCACTTCAACACTTGACACAGTGACAGCAAAATGTACCATCTATGAATACACTACAGAAATTCTCGAAGACTTTTAGCAGCACCTTTCAGCCCTCATTTAGAAGGAGGTCAGAAAATATGTGGAACACTATCACCAGCAAATTCCCTTCCTAGCCACTCACCATCTTCACTTTGAACTACATTGATTTTATTTCATGATAATTGTAGAGGTAGGAATTTGTAAAAGCTGACATGCAGTGACACTTGTATTATCAGCAAGTATAAATATGCACAGGAACATGTTGGTCCGTGTTTACCTTTAACATATGACAGGAACATAGGAATCAAGAGCTGGAGGAGGCAATTCAGCCCTTCGAGCTCACTTAATATGATCACAGCTGATCTTATCCTGGTCTCAACTCCACTTTTCTGCCTGATTTCCATAGCCCTATATTCTGCCATTCATCAGAAACATAACAATTTCTTTGTTGATTGATTCTGCTTCCATTGCATTCTGGGACAGTGAGTTCCACAGATTCACAACCCTCTGAGAGAAGATGTTTCTGCTCATCTCCATTTTGAATCGACCTCCTCTCACTCTATATCTATGACCACTTGTTTGCGATTGTCCCACAAGGGAAAACATCTATTCAACATCCACCTTATCAACCTCTTTCAGCATTTTATATACCTCAACTCTTCATACTTCTGAACTCCAGTGAGTACAAGCCCAAGCATTCAACTGCTCTTCATATAACAACTCTTTCATCCCTGGAATCAATGCAGTGAACCTCTTCTGACTGGCTCCAGTGCCACCACATCCTTCCCCAAATAAGGAGACCAAAACTGGGCACAATGTTCCAGGTGTCACCAACACCTTATAGAATTGCAACAATATTTCTTTACTTTCATTATCTGATCATTTATGTAATAAATGCTGGGATTCTATTTGCCTTTCTTATTATATGCTGCACTCGCACACCCACTTTCTCTGATACATGCACAATGATGCCCAGATCCCTCTGCACTGACGCACTTTGAATCTGCTTTCTGTTTAAATAATAAATTGCCCATATACTTTTCAGGCCAAAATGAACAACCTCACATTTATTCACACTAAACTCCAACTGTTATAATTTGGCCTATTCTCCAAGTCTATTAATATTCATTTGTAAACTCTTTATCCCCTCATCACGGCTTGATTTCCCACTTATTTGCATATTTTGTTATATTATATACTCTGTCCCCACTTGCAGATAATTTATATAGATTGTAAAGAGTTGAGGTCTGAGAACTGAACTCTGCAGCACCCCACTAGTTACAGTTGTACATCTAGGGAAGGACTCATTTATCCTGACCCTCTGCTTTTTATCAGTCAACCAATCCTCTATCCAAGCCAGTACTCTACCATTAACCCCCTGGGAACTAACATTCTGGATTATGTGGCACCTTGTCCAATGTTTTCAAGAAGTCTAGAAATATCACTTCCATTAGATCCCCATTATTTATCTTTCTGGTTATATCCTCAAAGAACTCCAACAAGTTTGCCCTTCATAAAATCATAAACACTGATGAATTGAGCTTTGTTTTTCCAAGTGTTCAGCTATCTCCTTCTTTATGACTGACTCTAGCAACACCCCCACCACAGAGGTTAAACTAACTGGTCTAATTTTTCTTACATTTTGCCAATCTCCTTATTTGAATAAGGGTGTCAAATTAGCAAGTTTATAATCCATAGGTACTGCCCAGACTCCAGGGAATTCTGGAATATCAAAAGTAATCCACTATCTCTGCTGCCACCTCCTTTAATACCCTAAGGTGCAGGCCATCAGAATCAAGAGTGTGGTGCTGGAAAAACACAGCAGGTCAGGCAGCATCTGAGGACCAGGTGAATCGATATTGCAGGCAAGAGCCCTTCATCAGGAATGAGGCTTGTGAGTTGAGGGGATGGAGAGATAAATGAGAGGGATTGGGGCCGGAGGGAAGGTAGCTGAGAGTGCAATAGGGAAATGGAGGTGGGGGTAATGTGATAGGTCTGAGAGGAGGGTGGTGTGGATAGGCGGGAAGGAAGAAGGACAAGTCGGACAGGAGATTAGGGCAGTGCCGAGTTTGGAGGTTAGATCTGGGATAAGGTGAGGGGAGGGGAAATGAGGAAATTGGGGAAATTTGTATTGATGCCATGTGGTAGAAGGGCTCCAAAGCAGAAGATGATGTGTTCTTCATCCAGGTGTCAGGTGGTTAGGATGTGATGATGGAGGAGGCACAGGACCTGCATGTCCTTGGTGGAGGGAGAGGGGGAGTTGGTGTTCAGCCACAGGCCGGTGGGGGTTGGTGCAGGTGTCCCAGAGATATTCCCTGAAGGGCTCTGCAAGTAGGCATCCTGTTTTCCCAATGTAGAGGAGACTGCATCGGGAGCAACGGATACAGTAAATGACATGTATGGGAAGTGCAGGTGAAACTTTGATGGATGTGGAAAGCTCCTTTGGGGCCTTGGACGGAGGTAAGGGGATGGTGTGGGCACAGGTTTTGTAAACCCTGCGGTGACAGGGAATGTGCTGGGAAGGGAGGGTGGGTTGGTGGGGGCATGGACCTGACAAGATAGTCGTGGAGGAAATGGTCTTTACAGAAAGCAGATAAGAGTGGGGAGGGTCATATATCTCTGGAGGTTCGGTCCAATTATAGGTGGTGGAGAATGATGTGATGTATACAGAGGTTGGGTGGGGTGGAAGATAAGGACCAGGGGTGTTCTGTCCTTGTTGCGATTGGAGGGGTGGAGGTGTGGGAAGTGGATGAAATGTGCTGGAGGGCATTACCGACCATGTCGGAGAGGAAATTGTGGTCTTTGAAGAAGGAGGCTATCTGGTGTGATCGATGGTGGAACTGGTCCTCCTGGGAGCAGATGCGGCGGAGACTGAGGAATTGGGAATAAGGAATAACGCGGAGGCAGACTAATTGGGAATAAAGTATAGCGGTGGCGGCATAGGAATTCCGACTAAGAGATAGTGGTGGAGGGGGAGCAATTATCCCTTTAATTCCTTAAGTTCACTTAATACCTTCTCCCTAAGTACAGTTATTATATAAAGTTCCTCTGTGACTCATTTAGTGCCTCTGCCATTTCTGAGTTTCCCATTATTATCTCACCATTTTCCTCCTCCAAAAGGCCAATGTTTATTTTACTATTCTCTCTTTTATATACATATAGATGCTTTTGGTATCAGTACTTCTGTTTTCTGCTAGTTTCCTTTCACAGTTGATCTTAGTTCGTATTTTTGTTATTTGTAACCCTGTGCTGACATTTAAAGTTGTTCTAATCCTCTAGAGTGCCACTTACCTTTGCAGTATGATATGCTCTCATTTTTATCTTTACGTTATCCTTGACTTCCTTGTTAAGCCATGGATGATATTTCATCTTTTTACAATTTCTCTTCCTCTCAGGAATATACTTCGATTGAAAGATATTTAATATCTCCCTAAGCATTTGGGACTGTTCTTCAAATGTCCTGCCCCTTAATATTTTCATCAAGATTAGAGCGATGCTGGAAAAGCACAGCAGGTCAGGCAGCATCCGAGGAGCAAGGGAATATATGTTTCGGGCAAAAGCTCTTCATCACGCCCACTAGGGCCAACCTCTTCCCTGGGCCTACATATCTATCTTTGCCCAAGGTGGAAACTTTTGTATGCGACTCTGTCTTCAGTCTTTCAAACTGAATTTGAATCTCTAGCATGTTGTGGTCACTCCTTCCAATCCTGATCTTCCTGCAACCATGTTTCAGTAATCTCTATCAGGTCGTACTCTTTTGTATCTAATTGTGCCGTCAGCTCATCAATTTTATTCCAAACACTGCGTGCATTTAGGTACAAGGTTCTAAAATAAGTTTGACATATTATCTTGAAAAAACATTTTAAACATAACAACTTATTAATGGAATTGATAAAAAGTAATTGTACTCTTTCAGTTTTACATACTTTCAGAGGTATTTTTAAACTTTACAAATGTGTCATCTACTTAGAAAAATACTCAGCACTCCAAAGCCGGTTGGAATTTTCCATTAGCTAGAGCTAAGTATTTTTGCTTGCACAAAATTTATACCATTTTTTTGCTTCTTTTTCTGCACTAAGGCATTGATAAAATGCCACATTTCAAAGCAACATCAAGCAGCTTTTTTTGTAAGAAAAGAAAGTAATATTGTAATTACATATTCCCTTTGTAACTTTAGGACATGCCAAAGACCTTCATAGTCAATGAAGTGTTTCTTTTAATTATAATGTAGGAAACACATAGTCAATTTATGCATTGCAATTTCTACAAACAGTAATAACTTACAGCCAGGATTTTTGCTGCATCATGGAGTTTGCAGGGATTTTCAAAAATGATGATTTCAGATGAAAAGACCCTTTAAGGTCAGCCCATGATATATACTAGATAGGTTTTCTGGGGGGGACTGGAAGGGCCATGTGAACATATATAATGGACAATGAATTGTACATGAATCATCATGAGTTCACACAAAGCCTTAAAGGGCCTTTGGAATATGTGGGAATGAGTTGATGTGAGTTGGAATATATGGACATGGGGAGGGATTCAGGGTGTAAGGGATATGGGCGAGAAAACCCCAGTTATTTTCTTAAAAATTAGGCTAAGTCATGGAGTGCCTTAGAGTGTTGAATATTTTTCTCATCAGACCACACATTTGTAAAGTTTAAAAATAATTCTTTAAAGATACAAGTGAAGAGTCTTTTTAACAGCTTGATTTGAAACCTCAAACGCACATCTTTGATTTGATTTATTTGTTTATTGTCACGTGTATTTTGTTCCAAAATAAGGTGAAAAATGTTATAGACTATTGACACTCCCAGGCACCATCTTAAAACACTGAAAAATAAATCAAAACATTGAATATTAAGGCAGAGAAATGAAGAAATAAAGAAAATGGGTCCAACCTTACTATCCGTCTTGTTAAGTGCTCCCTCATGGGCCCTGGGCCTGGTGACCAGGCACAAATCTCCTTTGCTGTGATGCTACAGCTGGAATGAAAGGTGCTACATCTCAGGCCAATGGATCGGACTCTATCTTTCATCCGCTCCCCCAGAGTGAAAATCACACTACTCAGTGAACCTTCTCCTGAATAGTATGTACTGAAATTTCCCTATTCAAACTACATGCTTCAGGAGTGAACATCTGGGCCTGCATGCCCATGTTGCTTCAGGAACTAATGTTGGCTCCGCTACTTGGCTTCAAAAAATGTTCTGGATATTTTAGACCCTTTGGGTCTCCGGCAGGTTTGGAATTTTGGTTTAACATCTCATTGGGATGGTATCAGCACCAAGTGTGAAGTACCTCTGAGTTAGCACAGTGCTGAATTGTTAGTCTAGATTATGTTTTCAAGATCAAGTGTGCTGCAATCAAGCCAGTGCTGATTTATTGGTGTCTACGTTAATTACTCCTAATCGCTATGCATTACCATTTAATTCCTGATAACAATCAAAATAATCCTTGGTAATATTCACTAGAATTAATTTATTTCATTTTCTAAATAAATGTTATTTTGTATAAATTAATAATTGCTGACTATGATGTCCTGAATATGGTTTGACACTTTCTTATTTTGCTTCTCACCTTCCTGGAGTAATGCAATACATTTAATTTGGGGTATAGATTTGAAAACTGCAAAGCAAATTTTCAGTGATAAAGGTCATACATGAGATTGGAGAAATCCAATGCTGTAAAAGCTAGAGATTAATCTTCAAGATGTAATCTTCAATAATGTTGCAATAGTAACAGGAAAACGGCCCTTGATATTTGAATTGGTTGATAAAATGCCATAAATGTGTAGATCAATAAAGTTAAATGGAAGAACTAATCCCGTGATGTGCAGAGAATTGTTAGAATCTATTTTTGAATGTGATTTTTTGCCACTAATTTATAAAAGTGTGCAAAAGGAGCATACATTTTGAATGAAGTAAGTACATAAGTGACTATGCCAAAATATAATGGGTGGAACAATCAGCACCTTTGTAATTATGATTTGTCAATGAAGATTTCATTGTAAGAAAAGTTCATGTATTGTCCCATCATTTTCTCAGTCAATATCCTTTCACGATCTTGGGTAATGTAATTGAGTTTGCTTTACTCGGTGATTTCTGAACCCTCTTCAAAATGTTTAGCATTTTCTTGAAAATATCAAATGCCACTCAATGCAATTAGTTTGGAAGATCTGGCTTATGGTGTGAGATTGAATAATTTTGTTTAAATTGTGAATTTTTGACCTCTGTAAATAATGTAAATGGATAGACATTATTGTCCTGTATTCTTAATAATGAATGCAGGTCAAGTGAGATACTTAAGATTATCTTTATTAAAATTTGATTTAAAACTTTAATTTGATGAATTTAAAATGGTTTATCAAAATCTAGTCTTTGGTATGAAACAGGGTTTTATTTACACAAGTCTGATATTCAAGCAAATAGCAATTAATTAGATCAATTTTGTAATGGAAAACACAAACTCAATTATTTATTAATAGGAGATTCTGCTTCAATTCCAAGCTATTAAGACTGCTACAACTTTATAGTCTTCTTAGAATCTCAGAACCTTTCTGAAAACATTCAAATTCATTGTTCACAACTGTCTATTTTTCTTTTCAAAATTATTGGAAGAATTACATCCCTCACTTGTACTAAGGACCATTCTTGTCGACCTCTCTGGACCCTATTCAAGGCCAATACATTCTTCCTTAAATACGGGGTTGCAAAACTGCTCACAATATTGCAAATGTAGTCTGACTAGATCCTTATACAAACTCAGCAGTACATCCCTACTCTTGAATTTTAGCCCTCTCAAAATTAATGCTAAAATTTCATTTGCCTTCCAACTACCAACTGAATTTGCATGTGAGCCTTAAGAGATTTCCAAAGCCTTTCCAGATTTATAAAATTGCCTACACCTCCATTCTTCCTATCAAAATACATAACCTCATACTTTCCCACGTTTTTTCCATCTACCACTTTTTTATCCATTCTCCGAACCTGTTCAAGTTCTTCTTTCAGCTTCAATGCCTCCTCAACAAAAGTTTTCCCTCCACAAATCTTTGTGTCGTTTGCAAACTTAGCAATAATGCCTGAGTTCCTTTGTCCAGATCATTAATGTACAATGTGATTTATTGTGATCCCTACACAGATGCCTACAGAGCTCCATTAGTTATCAGTTGCCATCTTGAAAAAGACCCATTTATCCGCATTGTCTACCTTCTGCTAATCAGCCAATGCTCTACCCATGCCTGTACCTTACCCCTAACACCAAAGGCTCTTATCTCACTGGGCAGTCTCCTGTTGTTGTTTCCAAATATATCTACTTTTCTTGTTCTTTGCATTACTAGATTTAAGATGAGAGGAGAAAGATATAAAAGGGACCTATGGGACAACTTTTCATGCAGAGGGTGGTGTGTGTTTGGAATGAGCTGCAGGAGGAGGCTGGTACAATCACAAGGCATCTGGATGGTACAGAAATAGGAAGGGTTTAGGGGGATATGGTCAAGTGCTGGTACATGAGACTAGATTAATTTAGAATGTCTGTTGAGCATGAAAGTGTTGGACAGAAGGGTCTGTTTTTGTGCTGTACAGCTCCATTACTCTAAATAGTAATACAATCTAAGTGTTTCTTTGATTTTAAACAATCAAACCATCTTGGTTTATTGTCAAGTAGACTGAAGGACAGTCTGATAAACCCTTTTCATTTACTCTACAGTTTGAGCCTCAGCCCAAAAACATATAATTTTATCCACCTCATAAATGTAACGTAGTGAACATTTTCAAATTGAAGTTTTGTTAACTGGAGTCAACATGGATTAGTGAGCATAGTGGGAATGAGTGAATGGAGCTTAGTGAGAGTTAAGACACAGGCAGCAGTGATTTGTGTAACCTCAGAATATGGAGGATAAAATGTGGCACCTGAACGAGGAGATCAAATCAAAAACAGCTTCTCCTGGAAAGTTTGGATATATTTTAGATCAGAAGTGAAAAGAATTTGTATCAACCAAAGTATGATGCACCAAGACGAAAAGTAAGGAGGAAATATTGTAATTGAAGTAACAGATGAAGAATGTGAAATAAATGTACGAAGTACTAACCATGACTCAGAAAGAGTCTAATGGATCATTTAAAAATATGTATACTTTCTGTTATTGCTCATAAAAAAATTTAAAATGACAACAATTTAAAGAAAAATGCACAAAAATTTAGTTTCCAAGAATAGACGTAGAATTTTGAACTTTATGCTGTCAGGTGTCAAGATGGTGACTGCTACCAACAGGGCCAACTTCCTCCCCCCTTCCCTGCTGCACATTTGCCAAACACTAAGTTTGGAAATGTAACAATTTCTTTGTAAATATGCACATGGCAGAAGGTTCCCCATCCTCTAGAGGTAAAACAACAAAGCTCATATCATGCTTGAATATTCCTATGAGCTGTTTGGACCGAACGCCTCAGTTATGTTTCCTCTCCATGAACTTTCCATGAAGGATTTGTCTTGGAAGCTGATTTTTGTTCATTTTCACTGTGTGACTAATCCAATCCAGCTGTACTTTTTATCAGCATTCATCAATGTTACTGATATTTGTTTGTGTACTTTGCCTTGCAATCTAATATTCAGAGGGGCTGGTAGAACCAGCTGATATTTTCTTGCTATCGTTTTGATTGTTGATTGAATACAATACATTTAAGATGCAAACAGAAGGTACTGGAATGAATCTTACTTTTTTTGGCTGTGTCAGATTTTCTGGGTTTCTCCCTGTGAGGTTTAGTGAAAGCTCTGTCTGCATCTTGCCAATATCAGCCTCATTAACTACCTTATCCCATACCTATTGTGCAACTGCATCATGCCGATTCTAGCCCCATTCTATCACATTTTGTTTCTGCAAGAATTCATCACTCACTGGATGTCTGCCGAAAGGCCAACATCCCTGGCTCAGGATCCATCTTTAAAATGGTTTCGTGGAGGTGATTAGGAACTATCATTCTGGAGGTGACCTGCTTATTGATGGATAATTGTCCTACAGTATCAGAGATTGGGAAGATGACAGTGGATGTCTAACAGGGGCCCAAATATCCTGCTGGATAGAGGTGTCCAGAGGGGTGCCATATTCTCCCTGGAGGACTGGAAAAGGAGTCCCCCCCCACCCCCCATAGATCTGCTATGGTCCAAGGTTGCCATCTAGGTCGAAGTTTTTCCACAGTACAGAGGACTGGCCAGAAGTTCAGGAAGGAAAGGTTTATTACTGTACCTGTTCTGCCAGGGTAACAGCCACACCCTTCTTCCTGTTTCCTCACACTTACTATCTCTGCTATTGCTCCCATGAATGTGCTTGCTTCTCAGTCTCTTCCCTCACCTAAGGTGTGGTAACCCTCAGGTTAAGTCCCCATAAACAATTTCTCTTTAATGGAAGAGAGCAATGGTATGATCCTCTGGGACTATGGTGGCTTAAGTTACTTCATCCACTTCCTACCAAGGTCCATACTCTACCACTCTCTCACTATTGCTTGCAGTATGTTCCCTGATTTGCTCTTATTCTTCCTGACTTCCAACAGTGCATGGCATCTGTACTGTCTACTCACTCTCCTGAGAAAGTTCATCACCTGTTGCCCACCGACATCAGTATCCACAGTCATGCCACTCATTTTCATCTTGCTCAAATGCTCCTATTCTCTCATTACATGGGGTAAGCAGCCCACAGTGGAACAGAAAGCATCTGTATGAGTGGAGGGCTACCTGACATTACAATCCTCATCGACTATGAGGAAAGAATCCTGGCTCTTGCTGGAGAAGACCAGAATTACTCTGATATTGGGTAAGAACTACTCTTCATTCCAATGCATTGTTCACATTAACCCATACTGCTATGGTTAACCATATTGCACACTACCTCTAACCACTGGCCACGATGACTTCTCTCCTTTGTTTTCTGCATGTGCGAGCAGTATGGCCCGGCCCTGGAGGTGAAATGGAGAGATTTGCAAGAAGAGACCTTCTCAATATCTGAGGAGGAGAGTTCAGTGGCCTCAGAGGAACCATTGGCAAGACCTCTGCCTGTTTCCCCACCAGATCAGATACTGACACCTTGATGGGAATGTTGGGTGGAAAATGTTTTGGAGCACAAATGTTATGGACCAGGCCAGACCCTCTCAAAACATTTTAAGAAAGTAGCCTGGAGCCTAACTTTGCTAGTTGTTTTAAGCAGATGTAAAGTGGATATTCCAGAAGTGATGCAGCTGGCCCAACCACTTAGTTTTAAACAAAACAGAATTTATTTGAAAGATTATACAAACAAGAGAGAACAAAGTATAAAATAAGTTAAGCTATCTGAAAACCCAGCAGACTATTCCAACTTGATGATGCTGTTCTAACTAGTTGCAACAATCCCCAGAAACACCCCTTGGCACAAAAGGAAAAAAATGAAACACTGGATCTTATAAGAGCGATGTCAGAGAGAGGGAGGATCAGCATGGATCTTTGGGTCCAGCAGCTTCAGAATTGCCTGCTCAAACCAAACCAGAAACAAGCTGTGCTGAAAGGACTGGCCACTCCTTTTTTTTTAAACTTAAACACTTTTTTTGAGGTGGTATCTGTTAGCTATAATCAACTGGCCCTAAAACCCTTCAAACCTAGACCTCCTGGAGTCTCTGCATTTATGAATCCTCTGAGAAAATAAAACTAAGGACAACATAACCTTGTTAAAGGAGCAGCATTATCACACAGGTCGGTAAAGACCTCACTGCAACTGTTCCACAACTGGCTGAGGAAATAGCACAGGCTGCTAGTACTCAGAGGACTGCTAGAAAACATGCTCCTGCACAGTCCCAGATGGGAGAAGACCCCTTGCTGTTAGCAATCAGGACCTTCGTCAGGAGTGGCTGATATGCATGTGGAAGGACATGGCCATCATTGCCCAGAAGCTGCAGGACTGCAATGGGGGCCCAACTGCTTAAAGAATGCAATTGTATGACTGCCTTGATGGAGAGGTTGCCAGCTGTTATTGAGTTCAAGGTCCACCACTCTCATGTACACTCCATTGCCCTAGCCATTGGTCCTCATGACCGGTGGCATGGTGACCAGGCTAGTGGGGAACATGCAGCTCTCTCCAGTTGTCCTTTTCTTATAAGGAAGCCGGGAGGTACCTGGGACACCCAACCAGAGGAAGAACTATACACTCTGTATGCTCCAGAGAGGGCCAGGCCTTCAAGCTCCTGTTCCACTTCAGCCTGTGGAAATTCAAGCCAAGGTTGTCTCTGGCAAGGAGACACTCAAATCACTGGGTCCTCCAGACACTAAATGCTCCCAAAGTTGCACAACCAAATCTCTAAGACCAATAGGCTCCACTGCCGAGCAGGCTACTGTCGCCACAGCTGTGGAAGCTGGAGCTGCATAGTCAGAAGGGAAGTAAAAAGACTTCACAGGTCTGTATCCTATACAGTGCCTAAGTAAGTCAATGTTGTTGCCTTTAAAGGACCTCACAGTAGAGGTGCAATCCACCGGTTCAGACAATGACTCCATTCACAGGCATCCTTTTCTCCATCGCATGATTTTAATTTCTAGCACATGCACATCAGGCAGTGAATTCCATTCTCTGGGCTCCCAGATTTCAGATCCTAATAGGCCTCCCCGTGATCCCAGTAGGCTTTGCTCCTCTACAGGTCCCTATTAAACCTGTCAATATGAATGAGTACCTACCCATCTCTGACATTGGTGAGGACAGCTCTGCTAAGACTTCGAGACATGTCTGCTTTCTAGCTACATGTACAACATCTTGGCAATGGTGCGGACATGAAATAGATATAGCACACTGCTGTATAGCAAGATGTTTGCTCTCTTGACTGAGGACTGCTGACCATTCAAGCATGCTGCTTGGTTATCAATAGGCAATGCAAAGCAGGGGTACTGTCAGTTTCCAGTTAGGTGCTAATTGGTGAATAGCTGAGAGACCAAGTGAGCAACCAGACCCAATCAGTGACCTGAGTGCCTATCCCCATGTGCAAAACGTCCTTTCTCAGTCTTTCAATGCTGGTTGTCAGAGTGTCCTGAAATTCAGGTTTCTCCTTCCTAAATATCCTTAAAGTGGATTGAAAAGGTGCCATGAGGACACTGAGAGGTTAACAATAACTGGATGTCAATGCCCAAAACTGGTCTTCATGCATCATGCCGAGAGATATTGGTACCTGGTGACCAGCCAGGAGACTTTTTGCAGCCAGATGCCGAGTTCTTACTCTGGCTTCCATATCTAGGATCCTCAGCATCTGATTTTTTCACAGCAGATAGTAGGCTAGAAAGGTGCATTTTAATGAAGTGAGATCTGAGTTAACGAAGGCTGTTAATGACCAATAATCCCACATTAAAAGGCAACTTGCCTCCGATAGCGGCAGTCCCTCCTTCATTCACGGAACATAGTTAAAAGGTGCAGTGGGTTGTTTGTGACAGCAAGACAGGTTTCACTGGACTTCCTGTAATTTTGCCACATTTCTTGCCATTGCCATTATTATTCAGGCCCTATATGTTTCTGCCCACAGATAACAAGCAGCAGGTAAATAAATAACTGTGAAGAGTGAACATTTTAAGCCAAGGACCTTTTGTCAGTTCAAAAAAGAAATTAAAAATAAGTCTAACATCAATTTGTGCTTGATAAATTTTAAACTTGAATTGGATTTCTATGTCTTTCTCATCTCACTTGTTAAACTTTCAATTGCTTAAATTGTCAAAAATACACTGTTTCTTCATACGTCCAGTAATATCTTGCTTTATCATTTAGTCAGTGAGAATGCTATTTGTACACTGAATACTTAAACGTGTTCAATTGGATTCATTTCATGGTGACTCTGAGGGATAAAAGATTTGAATGGAACTGATTTATCAATAACTCTGATTTAAGCTGATGGAGCATGTGACATGTCATCAATAATGAGATGGAACCCTTCCTCTGCATGTGCTTCAAGAATATACAGTTGTCGGCAGTGAGAAGCTCAAGGATTGTCTGTGTCCTCCTCCTCCTCCTTTGTGGTATGCAGACAGTCAGCTCAGGTTGAAAATTTTGGCAGTTATTGAAAAATTAATGTGACCCTTTTGTTGGATCTCCCAGTGCATTCTCCATCATGACAGCAAGGAGACAGAAGAAGGTAGGTAACACATAGCTATGCTTGTCATCGTTTCAGACAAGGAAGAAATCAGATAAGGCATAGCCAAAAGTCACTTTGCTAAACATGTCAACTCTGCAATAAAAATTATATTCATGACCTTGCTCAAATTTCATACATTTTAAACAGCTTGGAAGTAATTCTAATTTTTTAAAATCTCTGAATGAAAAACAGACAATAGCAAATTGGGTGCCTATTTTACATGATCTGATTTCCTTTTTACTTGAAAATTATGTGAAAGGTTAGCTTATATTAATGTGGCTGATGCTTGTCAAATAGATTACAAGTTTATAATGCTATTTTGGATTATATTTGCCTTGGAGTATGTGATGCATAAATCTCACTCTACACAGTACCCTTATTCTATGCTGCTAGTGTACAGATTTTACTTTAGAGTATATTAATTGCAAAAACATCCAGTCTTGTCAATTATAGTTTCTAATCAGGGATGGCATATTTGCATATTTATCATATTGAGAATATAAAATGGTGCCTTCCAAAAAAAAACTACTTCAATAGTCATGGGTAACCATAATCTTAATTGGCAATAGTAACCTTAATAAGGAGTTCATAGGGTGTATTTAAAGCAGTTTCTTGGAACGCAAGAATAGGCTATTATAGATTTGGTAATATGTCATGAAACAGGATTAATTAATTTTATCCTAGAAAAGGATTATCTCCTCCATAAGGGAAGAGGTAATGAAAAATGATAGATTTTCCCATTCATTTTGAGGCTGAGAAATTTGGTCTGATACTGGAATCTTAAAATAAAGGCAATTACACAGTTGTCTAACGGGCATGGGGAAATACATTGAAAGCCAAGGTGATGGATTAAAGTAATAAGCATTTAGGCAATGCTTAAAAATTCTCAAATAAAATCAATTGAGAAAGATTATGAGAAAGGTGAACTGTTGAGTCTAAATATGGTATCAAGTTGATCAGGACACAGGAAATCAAACTTTGAGAAGGAACAGCTTCAGAGTACAGGTCGTTTTGCAATAATGCGCATTTTGACAAGGCAAATTCGCCAGAATGTGATTGACAAATAGGCATGGCAGTTTCTAAAGCATGAAATTTTAAAGTGTGTGTTGGCTGCAACGTGATTGCATCATCAACACTTTTAGTGTTATTTGTATTGCGTGATTCTTATATAGCATGGGGTTGCACAGGAACACGACTATTGTGCTATAGAAGAAATGACTGTATGGCCTATGTGCTCTATATCTCTTATCTCCCTAGACCTTCGCCCAGCCATGTCTTGCTTGTGACTTGCTGATCCATTTTCTCCTTTTCACACCTTTAGTTACACCACCCTTACATAGCTATCTCATTTTTTTTAATCACCATTATCATTGCTGTTGTTTTATTTTACTGTGGGCACCCTCACAACCTGTTCCCTCTGCTTCTCCTCCCTCTCTCTCAGCAGTACAATGCCACCATTTTCATCCCCTTTCGGTTCTGAAGAGCAGTTCTGAGCTTGAAAATTTAGCTTGATTTCTCTCTCCATAGATGTTGCCAAACCTGCTGGGTTTTGCTAGCATTTTCTATTTTCATTCCATTGTGCTACAAGTGTTGTTCACCATTTTACCAGTAATATGATGTCTACTGATCTGCACTTGTATGATTCAGCATAACTACATCAGTGAAATTTTACTTCTTGATTCCTATATTTATCCTTATGCAAATTATACTGCACTGTTTACATTTTCTCCCCAAGCTTCATCAAATTCTTATTAGATCTCAGAATTAATAAGTTTTCTGTGTCCTCTAAATATTTATCTTTTGCTTCGGTGGAAGGATTTTATTTTAACACCGCCTAAGGCGTTGATACTCAGGAAATAGCAGAAATACTGAAGGGCTGTAAACAACATTATGAAACCCTAGGGTACGTAGGAGCTGATCCAAATCAATGAAAGTCTGATTTATCTTCTCAGCAAATCTGCTATATCAGAACTGGTGCGCTGAAAAAAAATCATATCTGAAAGTTGTCATATGTTTTCAAAAGGACTTTCCACGTGCAGGACAGCTCTGGTTTTCAATCATATATACAAAAGTTAAACTGTGCGTACAAGTTAAGTATATTTGGTAAACAACTTTGACCTGTTCCACATTCAACTTGATGGAGATCATTATTTTTAATTTTTATTCTCAGTACCAACTAAACCTTGCTTTATTAAAGCCTTTCTTTCCTGCTGTTCTTGCACAGAGAATATATCTCACTCATTCTCAAATGTCACATAAATCACTATCAATTTCTGTATGTGCGCATGAGGCAAAATATTTAGGATGGTGTCTTTAAGTTTAAAAAAAAGTTGTTTTGCACATAAATTGTTGCTGTAACTTACTTTTGATGTAGAATTTTTCAATGCTGTTTTTGTTCTAGTCTATTTAGGTTTCAGTCTCCTCAAAGTGCTTCTCAACTATATTCACTCACAGCAGTAGCATCTGGAATCCCAGAGAGTTGAAAATTGACTTTGACTGTTGCATACCCTCCAACCAAATACAGTTGGGAGTTGAAGCAGTGTAGGGGCTAGAGACAAGACAGCAGAAGTCTAATATTAGCAAGGCAATTACAATCAGCCTTAGTGTTAGAAGCATATGTTTTATGTGGCATATCAACAACTAATTATAAAGATAATCAATTGTTTAATTTTTTTAAGGAAATGCAATAATAGTTTCCAACTTGAGTATCGTTTCCAGTATCATAAACAATAAAGCTAGATGGTATTCTGTTGAAATGTAAACTACTTAAATTTGGATGCAGAAATGCTTTGACATCTGCTGCTGATCGAACAATTCTTTAAGCTGCAAAGTTGTATTTGGACCAGTTTATACACGGATATTCAGAGATAAACTTTCATGTGGGAAAGAAAGTTTATTAAGGTGTTTACATGTCTGATGACTTTTTCCAGCATTAATCAGACCACAAAGTTGGAAAATTTTCTTCACACAAATAGAGGCCCATCTGTAATTTTTGATGGACGATATTTAATTCCATAATTAAGAGTTGGGAAATGCATCATGACTTCTTATGTAATTGACCTATTGGATATGTGATGCAGCCAAGAGAGTTTGGAACAGATGGAAGTGTTGGCAGATGGCCTGTCAAATCTTGATTTGCCACAATTATTAATATAAAATGGACTTTATTATTTTTCGTGCCCAGCAGTAGACACCCCCGTGAGACTGTTGATTCATGAAAGTAATTTGCACTGATAATGTAAAACTCATACGACTTTTAGCAAGTACATTGTGCTGATACATATCAATGTATCCCTTACTCAGTGAGTGATGAAGTCATGAATTATGAGTTATGATTCCCATGGATAAAAACCTTTGAGTATATGACTCAGGAGCAGGAGTAGGCCAATCAGCTCTTCAAGCCTGCCCTACCATTGTGTAAGATCACCATTAATCTAGGAACATTGGAACAGGAGTAGGCCATTTGGTCCATGAAGCTTGCCTGGCCATTCTATCTGATCATGGCTGATCAAACACTTCAGTTGCTTTCTCTCACACCATTCCCATAACCCTGTCACTAAAAAAATCCATCATTTTTGACTTAAACCTTCTCAAAAGAATGATCTTTCACAGCCTTTTGTAGTTGTGAATTCTAGAGGGTCACAACCCATTGAATAAAAAAAGTCCCCTTGTTTTTAAACCCTTAATTTTTAAAGTTATGCTCCCACCTTCATCTACTCTATCTATTAAAGTATATTTGTAAGTTTCAATGAGATGACCTTTCATTCTCCAAAATTCCAGGGAATACCAGTCCAGTTTGCCCAATCTCTCTTCATAGGAGAGTCCTGTCATCCTGGGAACAGATGTGGTGAACCTTCATTGTATTCCTGTATGGCAATAGTATCTTTTCAATGGCAAGTAGACCAAAACTACATGCAGTACTCCAGGTGCAGTCTAACTAACTTCCTATATAATAGAAGCAAGGCTTGTGTACTCCAATCACCTTGCAATAAAAGCTAAAATTTCATCAGCCTTCCTGACAGATTGCTGCACCTGCATATTAGTCTTCAGTGACTTATTGACAAGGACACCTAAGTCCTTTTTACACCTGTAATTTACAACTTCACACCATGTAAGACATGTTCTCCACATCTGTTTCTCCAATCAAAATGGATAACCTCACATTGTTCTCCCCCATATCATATTCTATGTTCTATATTGTTGCCCATTCTACAATCCAGAGCAACCTTCCTGAAGTCACTTTATTGCTGCCTCACAACACATACAGACCTAACTTTATATCATTGACATGTTTGGAAATATAATATTTGGCTGCCATATCGAAGTCATTGATAAATATTGTGAATAGCTGGACCCAAGTAATAATCCCTGCAGTCAGATCAGTATCAACCAGGTGTTATTTATTCCATTTTTTATAAAAGATAGCATTTTCCATACCACTGAAGAAAGGCTCACAGGTCTATAGCTCCCTGATTTCCCTGGTGCTCCATTCTTAAATAGTGGTGTCATATTTCCTACTTTTCATTTATAGGAGGATTCCAGAATCTATAGAATTTTTGGAAGATAATCACAAATGCATCATCTATTTTGATAACCACCTCCTTTCATACTTTGATATATAGACCATCTGGTCCTAGGAATTTATCAACTTTCAGCCACATTAACTTCTCCAGTGCAATCATCTTACCAACACTGATTACCTTCAACTGCTCATTCTCACTAGCCACTTGGATCTCTAACTCTGGGAGACTTCTTATATCTTCTACAGTGAAAATAGGTGCAAAGTGATTATTTAGATTCTCTGCCATTTCTCTACTCCCCATTATAAAATCTCCTGACCCTGCCTTTAATGGGCTTACTCTTTTTTTAGCCAGACAATTCCTTTTTACATACCTATAGAAGCTTTTCTAGTCTATTTTTGTTATTTTTATAAATTAAATTCATATTCTCTTTGTTTCCTTATTGATTCCTTGCTCCTCCTTTGTTTCATTCTATTAACCTAAAGTGTTCTTTTATAACATGATTGTTAATTAGCCCTTATTCCTTTTGTAATGTTCACTCTAAAATATTATCTTGTTGGCTTTTGGACATATTGCTCCAGAAAACGATCTACAATGCACTGAGGAAACTCGTCATCCACAGAATTAGTGCTCAATCGGTTTACCCACTCTATATGCAGATTAATATTACCCTGGGATAACTATGTTACCCATGCTATATGCTTACCTGATTTCATGATGAATATTGTACACATATTACAACTATAATTTGGTGGATTGTAAATAACTCTCCTTGAATAATTGCAGTTTCTTCACTCTGCCCAAACAGATTCCACAGGATATTGAGTTGGATGATCAGCCATGATGATTTTGAATTCCAATTGAAATCCTCCCTTATTAATATATTAATCCCACCCCTTATTTTCAGAACAACTCCACTTCCTGTGCCCTCCCTCCTCCACCGGTTCTTCAGCTTTGCGTTCATATGGTCAGTTCTCCTGTTATTATGCCCACTAGTATATGACAGGAGGAATCCTGAGATTAGTGCTCTTGAGGTCCTTCTTTCTAATTTCATTCCTGACTCTTCAAAATCAACTTTCAGAACCTCATCCCTCTACCTATTTTATTGGTAAATATAGATCACAACCTCAGATTGATGCCCTCCTTCCCATGGAAGAAACATATAATTTAGGAGCAGGAGTAGGCCGTATGGCCATTTGAGGCTGCTCCACTATTCATAATCAATATGGCTGATCATCCAATTCAAAATTTCTGTTCCTGCTTTCTTCTCATATCCTTTGATCCCTTCAGCTGTCTTGAAAGTCTTCAGTATTTTCACCTCAACAGTTTCCTATGGCAGAGAATTCTATCAGCTCACTACTCCCCAGGTGAAGAAATTTCTTCTTGTTTCTGCAGATAGGCCTCATCGTCCATTTATTATTTCCTCTCCTCTTCATCTCTTGTTCTGGAAATTGTATTTCTTGCAGTAAACTTTAATTAAAGAACTCCCTTTCCCCCTGCCCTGAATCCTCACTTTGAGTTGCATTCTCAGTTACTCATACTGTCTCAGTCTGACTTTGACAAACTGTCTGATTACATGACTTACTTTGACCATATCCTTTGAATAAATCTCTTCATATATAAAGAGATCTGAGTCACTTGCTACAGTGCCAATTCGGGGAAGGAATTTCAAGTATTTGATGGTTAACTGTCACTATCAAGCAATTGTCTGTTTGATGTGGTTTTTCTAATTTGTTTGGGAGGGGTTCTAGGTTATTTTGATTTTAATTCCACAATTAAACTTGGACAAGATTTACCTGTTGAATTCCTCCACTTTGATTTAAATTCCCTGTTACTTACTCTGTCTTAGTAAGTCTCCCTCACTCTGACATGTAGCTTACTCACAAACAAGGACTTGTCTGTGATTTTAACCTCAAATTCACATTTCCTCTTACCCGAATAAACTTGCAACCACTTATTTACCACAAAGCCACTGATCTCTGCCTTAAAAAATATTTGAGAACTCTGCTTTCACCAAATTTTCAGGAAGGGAGTTCCAAAAAAGTTATTCACCTAATCTCTAATTAAATGGATGAGCATTTTGGGTAGGCACTAATTTTTAATTCTGGATTCTTCCATAAGAGGGAAGTCCTAACTCTGTCAAGACCCCTCAGGATTTTATATGTTTCATCTCTCAGTCACCTTTATCATCCTAAACTTAAGCAGATGCAAATTTAGAGAGTGTGGTGCTGGAGAAGCACAGCAGGTCAGGCAGCATCTGAGGAACAGGAAAATCGATGTTTTAGGCAAAAGCTCTTCATCAGGAGCCCTTCATCAATTTCTGATGAAGGGCTTTTGCCCGAAACGTTGATTTTCCTGCTCCTCAGATGCTGCCTGACCTGCTGTGCTTTTCTAGCACCACACGCTCGACTCTGATCTCCAGCATCTGCAATCCTCACTTTTGCCCAGATACAAATTTAGCTTGCCCGACCTTTCTACAAGCCACAACTCCCAACCCTTTCAGCTATTAATCTAATACAATGGTTCTGAACTGCTTCCAAAACATTTGTATCCTTCCTTAGATATGATGACCAAGATTGTATTCAATATTCAAGATGTAGTCTAACTGGTGTGCTGTATAACTGAAGCATATGATCTTTACTTTTAATATTCAATTCCCCTCAAATTAAAATGATTAACTTTTATTAACTTACGTCTTATCTACTGTATGTAAATACTAAACTTTTATGATTCATGCATGAGGATACCCAGATCCCTCTACATCTCAGAGTTGTACATTTCTCACTATTTAGATAATAAGCTTATGTTTTATTTTTCCTTCCAAAATGGATAATTTCACACTTTTCCACAATATACTCTTTTTGCCATATCTTTGCCCACTACTTTACCTATCAACTCCTTGTTGTATCCTCCTTGTATCCTCCTCACTACTTACTTTCCTATTTTCCGTTGTGTCATCAGAAAATTGAACAACAAGACGATCCATCCTGTTATTTAAGTCCTTTACATAAATTGTAAACAATTGACATTCTAGCACTGAACCCTATGGCATTTCACTCACAATATCTTGCCAATCTGAAAAAAGACCCCATTTACACCCATTCTTTGCTTCCTGTTAGTCAGCAAGTATCTATATAAGCCAATATGCTACCCTCCACAGCATGGGACTTTGTATTCCAAAATAATCTTTGATATGACACCTTATCAAATGCCTTAGATTAGATTACTTACTTACAGTGTGGAAACAGACCCTTTGGCCCAACAAGTCCACACCGACCCGCCGAAGCTCAACCCACTCAGACCCCCACCCCTGCCCCTAACTCTACGGGCAATTTAGCATGGTCAATTCATCTAACCTGCACATTTTTGGACTGTGGGAGGAAACCGGAGCACCAGGAGGAAACCCACGCAGACACTGGGAGAACGTGCAAACTCCACACAGTCAGTCGCCTGAGGCGGGAATTGAACCCGGGTCTCTGGCACTGTGAGACAACAGTGCTAACCACTGTGCCATCGTGCCACCTTCTGGAAATCCAAGTACAGTACATCCACCAGTTTCCCTTTGTCCACATCATGTGTTACCTCCTCAAAGAACACCAATAAATTGGTCAAACATGATATCCTCTTCACAAACCATGTTGACTGAGCCTCACTATCTTGAACCTATTCAAGTGCCCTATTATAATCCATTCTCTGCGTCTGCCTCTGCCCTTACCCCACTGAACTTATCTCCTCATATCTTAACTTTGTCCTGTCCCCCTTGGTCCAGGTACTCCCCACATACATTCGGGACACCGCCCACATCCTTCACCTCCTCCATGATGTTCGTTTCCTCAGCCACCAATGCTTCATCTTCACCATGGACACCCAGTCCCTGTACACATCCATCCACCATAGCAAAGGCTTCCAAGCACTCCATTTCTTCCTCTCCCACTCACCTAACCAGTACCCCTCCACCAGCACACTCATTCATGGCTGAACTGATCCTCACCCTCAACAACTTCTCCTTGAAATCCTTCCACTTCTCTAAAACCAAAGGGATAGCCAGGGGCACCTGCATAGACCCCAGGTATGCCTACCTCTTCGTTAGATACATGGAACAGTCCATCTTCCATAGTTACATCGGCACCATTCCCCACCTATTCCTCTGCTACATTGGTGACTGTATCGGTACCTTCTCATGCTCCCAAGAGGAAGTTGAATAGTTCATCAATTCACAAACACCTTCCACTCTGACTTCAGGTTCACCTGGACCATCTCGAATACCTCTCCATTTCTGGCAACCAACTGAACACGGATATCTACTTCAAACTCACCAAATCTCACAGTTACCTGGACTACACCACTTCCCCCTCTCCCTCCTGTAAAAATTCTATCCCTTCCTTCCAATTCCTCTGCCTCCATTACATCTCTCCCAGGAGGAATAATTTTACTTCAGAACATCCCAGCTAGCCTCCTACTTCAAGGACCATAATTTCTCTGCCTACATGGTCAACAATGCCCTCCAGCACATCTCCTCCACTTCCCACACCTCTGCCCTTGAACCCCACCCCTCAAACTGCAATGAGGGCAGAACCTCCCGGTCCTCACCATCAACCCCATCAACCACCAGATACAACACATCATCTTCCACCATTTCCGCCACATGCAGTCAGACCCCACCACCAGAGAATATGTCCCTCCCCACCCTGATCTGCAGAGAGACCATTCCCTCCACAACTCCCTTGGTAGGTCCACGTCTCCCACCATCCACCCTCTGCTCCCAGCACCTTCCCTTGCCACAAGAAGTGCAAAACCTGCGCCCACACCTCCCCCCTCATCTCAATACAAGACCCCAGAGGATCCTTCCACAGCCAGCAGAGATTTTCCTGTACATCCAAACACCTCATCTACTGTGTCTGTTACTCTCGATACGGTCTCGTCTACATTGGGGAGGCAGTACTTCAACTAGCAGAATGTTTCAGAGAACATCTCCGGAACACACGCATCAAACAACCCCATCGCCCTGTAGCCAACCACTTCAACTCCCCTCCCAAGCCACCAAGGGCATTCAGGTCCTGGGCCTCTTCCACTGCCAAATCCTAGCCACCCGATGCCTGGAAGAAGAACACCTCATCTTCTGCCTTGAGACCCTCTAATCACACAACATCAATATCAATTTCTCCAGTTTCCTCATCTCCACTCCCTCAACTCACCCTAGATCCCATCCTCCAACTCGGCCCGGCCCTCTTGAACTGTCCTACCTCTCCATCTTCCTTCCCATCTATCCGCCCCACCCTCCACTCTGACCTATCACCATCACCCACCACCTGCATCTACTTATCGCTTTCCAAGCCACATGCCTCCCCAGCAACACCCCAGCCCCAATTTATCTCTCAATCTCCTTCCTCTCCCAATATTCCTGATGAAGGGCTTATGCCTGAAACACCAACTCTCCAGCTCTTCAGATGCTGCCTGGCCTGCTGTACTTTTCCAGCTTCACACATTTTGACTCTAATCTCCAGCATCTGTGGTCCTCATTTTCTCTTACTATAACATCTTGAATGGTATCTCCTAGAGTTTCTATTTGTCAGACGATAAGCTAACTGGCCAATAGTTTCTGGTTTCCATTTCCCTCCCATTTTGACGAAAAAAGAATAGCATTTTTGAATATTCCAAACTAATGGGACTATCCCTGAATCAGTGGTGTTTTGGAAAATTAAATCTGATACATAAACTATCTCAGCGACCACTTTTATGGCCCACAATGATATCCATTACAATCTAAGCATCTGTCTTGCAATAGCTCCCAAACTTTACTTGTTACCATTGCTCTGCTGATTGTGATCTTCTTGGGTCCCGACTTCCCTTCCATTCCCTGATTTATCGCTCCTTCTAGAATCAGATCTGTATTCTCTTTAGAGAAGACTGATGCAAAATAGCTATTCAATTCATCTTTATCTGACATTTCGTCATTTACCATTATTCATACTCCAGTCTGACTTTCCATAGGGTCAATGCTCACTTCAGTAACCCTTTTCTTCTAGTTCTTCTCTGTCTTTATTAGTTTCTTGGTGATTACTTGCTATTAGGAGAAAGTGAGGACTGGAGATGCTGAAGGCCAGAGTTGAAAAATGTGATGCTGGAAAAACACAGCAGGCCAGGCAGCATCCGAGGAGCAGGAGAATCGATATTTCGGGCATAAGTTCTTCTTCAGGAAAGATTACTTGCTATTTCCAATATTGTACAATCTTTTGACTTATCACCTGTCTTTGCACAATTATTTGCTTTTTCTTTAATTTTGGCACTATCTTTAAATTTCTGGTTAACCATGATAGTGCATCTGTTCCTTAGAATTTTACTTGTTGGAATGTATCTATGTGATGTATTCTGAAATATCCAATAAATATTTGCCATTGCTTCTCTATTGATCTGTCCTCCAACCTAATTTTCCAATTTGTTTTATCCAGCTCTGTTTTCATACTGTCACACTTGTGCTTTTTTTAATTTGAAAAATAATCTTGAACTCACTCCTCTCTGTCACTTTTAATGTAAAATTCAGCAGGTTTATGGTTGCATCAACCTAGGGGTGCCTTCTCTATGAGATCAATAACTAATCCTACCTCATGACATAATAGCAGGTCTAATATGCTGGTTACCTTCAGAGCATGCTTTTCTAAGAAACAATCTGAAAAACACTCTACAAACTCCTCATTTAGACTGCCTTTGTCAATTTGACTTATCTATTTGACATGCAGATTAAAATCTCCCAAAATTATTGTGTATCTTTCTGACAAACTCTCATCATTTCTTACTTTATGTTCCACCCTGCCATGTGGTTACTGTTAGGATGTACTCCACTCGCACAAATGATTACTTGCCTTTATCATTTCCCAGCTGAAAATGTGTTGCTGGAAAAGCGCAGCAGGTCAGGCAGCATCCAAGGAGCAGGAGAGTCGACGTTTCGGGCATGAGCCCTTCTTCAGGAATGAGGAAAGTGTGTCCAGCAGGCTAAAATAAAACGTAGGGAGGAGGGACTTGGGGGAGGGGCGTTGGAAATACGATAGGTAAAAGGAGGTCAAGGTGAGGGTGATAGGTCGGAGTGGGGGTGGGGGCGGAGAGGTCAGGAAGAAGATTGCAGGTTAGGAAGGTGGTACTGAGTTCGAGGGATTTGACTGAGACAAGGTGGGGGAGGGGAAATTAGGAAACTGGAGAGAAAAGTTTTAATCCCTTTCTCTATATCGTCCCCTAATACCACTACAGTCTTTCTCACTCCTCAATCTTCTGTGGCTTCCTGGGTTGCAGTACTATCGTCAGTGAGTTCACTCATTCTGCAGCCTTCACTCTCATTTACAAGACAAGCTGAAAGAATCTCAAACCTGTTAGATGATTGCAAAGGCTAATATTCCTACACTACCACCTCACAGTCCTAGTACCCGTCTCACTCGCAGTCACACGGTCCCATCCCTGAACACAGACAATGGGCCCCCATCCCAAACCAGATTATCAACACTCAGAAAGTTGGAAAGGTACAAAGGATCCAGATAACATACTGTAGTTAGGCCTCCAATTCAAAATGTGAGCTGAAGTGGTTCCAACTTCAAATATTTGCCACAGACGTGTTCACTCTGGAGCACATGCTGAATCTGCACATGCTGTGGTTGTGATATATCGACAGTCTAGCCATCTTTAATGTCTTTTAAGGAACAACTTAAATATTGTATTCAACTTTATATTTTATGGTGCTTTATGCATTTTATTAACCAATACTGTTTTGAGCCTTAGGAATAGCATAAACTTTAATCACTTTGACAGAAACAAAAACAACAAAGTGGCTATTTCTAGTTCACGTTTTAACTCCCTGTATCATTTAACTCTGGCACTCTCCGGTAAATTGTACTCAAGAGCTAAATTGCAATATGGAACATAGTGTTATGGCCCTCTCACACAAAAGATCTGTATGACTCACTTAATGAGGATCCACTGATTCTTAATTAAGCTGCTTTTTCACTGGAACCCTTGAACAAATTCTGCTTGAGTCTGACAACTGCAGAACTTACATTGTAGATTTCAGTTTAATGCTATATACAAACTACAAACTAAATTACATTTGTACAAAATTTAAAAGAAAGACTTTTTTATCCAACAACTGCATTAACTCAAGAGCAATATTCGTTTTTAATACTTGATTTGAAAAATAGGCAGTTATTTTAATTTTTCTATTATTTTAGGTGGAGAATCTAAGTAAATATATAAGCAAGTGCTGGCAATCTGTGAAGTTCAAAATGACTTCCATTTCCTTAAGCTGTTTCCTTTTGAGGTGTCTGCCCAATGGCATATCCAGCCTGCAGCACATGATCTCTACCATGGGCAGAGAAAGATTCAGGTTCTGAATCCACCCTGTCTGGCATGGGATTGGCTCCCTGCTGTTGGCTCCAATCTGACCTTTGCAGCTGTCCAGCCAATCAGCCACCAAAGCAAATGTGGCAAAAGACTTGTTGGAAGTAGCCCTGTTTCGTCAGGCTTCTGTATATTCTCACAGTTAACAAATGTTTGAAGTCTACACTTGGCTTGACTTCAGTCTTCATTTGTCCCAAGATGCATGAATGTACAAATGATGTTCTACACTGCCCTTCCCATCATTGTGGTGCTTGTGGGAAGGGTTTACAAGTTAATACTCAATCTAATTGACTATGATAGCTGCAAAATGAAAAAAAAGAAAAACTTGAATTTAAATGGTGTTCTTCATGACCTCAGGATGTTCCAGGGCATTTTACACCCAGTAAAATACTGTTAAAATATAGTAACTTTGCTAAAGTGACTAGTTTCAACTCAAAATTGAGAGTTTGAATTCCTCATGTTGCATTAGGAACCAATTAGGTATTCCATCCTGTGAAAAAGAGAGCATGATCAAGGAAAGGGCACTTAGCACAACCGAAATGTGGTTTCCAACAACCAGAGGAACATAGTTGATAATTTGCATGATAATGCAATGAATAGGCCTGTTCTAGTGCTATATCAAATTGTTGAAAATTGGTCTAAACCAATGGAAGAGTGAAGAACATTTATGAATAAGTAGAAAATGCTTAATTTCATTGCTTTATATCAGCGATGGATGTGTTAATTTAATTCTGGTTCATGAGATATCCCTCTTGATTATCATTGTGATCCATGAAATAGAAGCAGATTCAGTTACTACTGAGACTGCTAATAAACTAGAAATAAATGCATATTTGTCAGGCTTAAAATATATACATTGATTAAAGCAAAATTCTGAACATACAGTTCAGTTTATAGTATACATATATTAATATTAATCATTTCCAAATGATTCCACTGGAGACTAGCATCACTAACATCAGGATGTTTTATACAAGGTTACCTTGACAATGGTTTGTAATAGGTAGAATTGTATGGAGCACAACTTATAAAATAGTTCCTAAATTGGGTTATCATTCAAATCCAAACCTATAGATGTATTTAATTTGGTAAAATAATATGAGCCATTAATCTTATTCAGGTTAACTTCTAAATTTTCTTCACATCCTACAAGGGGCATATATCATTTCTAGTGAGATAATTATGCACAAAATTTAAACACTTTACAATTTGAACTGGAGTGTGATAACTTAATTACATTGAAACAATGAGAAAGGTGGTTAGAAATGCGAAAATGATAATATATGATTATTTAAATATATGGTTGACTTCTTTAAAATTCTTTCTTGATTACATTGTGATAACAGATTAGATAATCACACCATGTCAGAAAATGTATATATTCATAAATTAAAGCTGATACTCCAAAACATAAGATATTGGCAGTAACGGCTTTGAAGATGTGCATCGACAAATGATTGATGCACTTTAGCATTACCTTAGGCATTCAACTTCATCTGGTTCTACTGTCTAATTCTCATACGCATATTAATCATTGTAGGTAATGTCAAAAGGATTAGGTTTAAAGGTTGTGCAAGTTTAAAACAAAGTAACAGCTCAATAAATACTATTGATAGTTAAGTTTGTAATTTACCTTCTCTTCCAACCCTGCACAGTTATCTCTTCTGTCCCTCAAGGGATGCATCCTTAGTCTTTTCCTGTTTCTCATTTAAATAGTGCCTACTGGCAACATCATTAAAAAGCATAATATCAGCTTCCTTATGTATTGTGAGGATGCTTTGGTCTAATTCAACACAACTTCTCTTGACCCTTCTTTGAATTATCAGAGTGGTTGCCTCACAACCAGTATTGAATTTTCAGATATTCCCACCAACTAAAGAGAGGAATAGTGAAGGTATTCGCTTTGGTCCACATGACAAATTCTGTTCCATCTTCCTCAACTTCACTGGCAACTGTAGTAGATTAAACTGTACTGTTCACAATCTTGGTGTCATACTAAGCTTTCAACCACATATCCACAGAATCCGAGAGTTTATTTCCACCTTCATAAGTGTTGATTCCATCCCTACATCAGCTCATTTGCTGAATCCTCATCCATGGTTGTCACCTTCAGATTTGACGATTCTAGCACTCCTGTCCAGCCTCCCGTATTCCACTCTCCATAAACTTAAGGTCATACAAATCCAGCTTGTCCCAATTCACACCATGTCTCATTCATTCAACCCCGGTTTGCTCACTGCCCAACATTCCTTCTTGGTTAAGCAATGTCTCAATTTTAAAATTCTCACTATTTTTTTCAAATGCCTCCATTCACTCTAATCCCTTCTTATCTTTCTCATTTCTTCTAGTCTCGCAGCCATCCAATATATCTGCACTTCTCAACTTCCATCTGTTTGAAAGACACCAATTTTAATCGCTCCACTGTAAGTGGCTGTAACTCCACCTGCCAAGACCAAAGCTCTGAAATTCCAACCCAAAAGCTCTTCAGTTCTTTATTTCTATTTCCTAGCTTCTTTATTTATTTTGAGTTTTATTACAAGGCAATGCTAAATTAAATGACTGAGCATTTTTACTTTTAAGACTTTGTCAAAACAACCATTTTGTTCGGTTATCCGAACAAAATGGGTGGGCAGTATTTTGTTTGGATTATTGATTATTCTGTTAATTGATTCAATGTCTCTTCTCTGGGACTCGGAGTTTTCTGGAGTTTCCTTTTTCCTTGCTCTGTCTGCCTTACTCCCTCTCTCTGTCTCAGGGTTTGTTTCTGAGCAGATACACGCATTGCTGAAGCTTCCCCACCTCCACCCCACCCCCCCCCCCCTCCGTTCGATGGGATTGACACTCGCTAGTGTGCTCCCTGTTCAAGAGACTAGGCAGCAGCACACTGTGCATGTGCCCTCCTCCATCATTCACCCCCCAACCCCAATCAAACCCACTCCCATCAGCCCCACCCACCGTCCATGCTCCCTGTCCATCCCCCTCCCCTTCCCCCGTCCAATCTGGCCCCTGCTCTCCCCCTACCCCTCGTCTGCCCCCCGCCCCATCCATGCCACCGATCCAACATCCGCACTTCTGCATCCACCAGACTTGGCCGTCCCCTGTCCACCATGCCCCCCCCCCCCCATCCCCAGGGACAGCCGGACTGGACACCAACAGTAAGACTGCTGCTCCTTTGGTGGTTTGGGGGGGAGGGTGAGTTGAGTCCTAAAATAGCACACACATCCTCAATCTTTTACTGCAACCTTTTCGCAAGTTCCACTTTTGCTCTGGACAGGGCAATGTTGGAGAGATTATTTGGAGGAGGAGGGGGTTTAGGGTACACCCATGTGTAGAACCCCAGGGAAAGTGTGGGGAGAGAGAGAGGGTGGACGGGCAGTCAGTCATTTGGAGATGATGTACTCTCATCAATGTCCAGGACTGTCCTCGGCAGCATTTCAGTAAGCCAGGTTCATTGTTAATCATTGTAAACATAAGACACGATCAGTGTTGGAAACACCTCTTTGATGTAATGTTTCTATCGCAACCCTGAGATGTTCTTGGATAATCCAAAATGTGGATAATTCAGATTTGGATAATCGAAGTTCCTCTGTACTGTGAGCAATTCTGGTCTCCTTGCTATAGGAAAGATGTTGTGCAATGTGAAAAGCTTCCGAAAAGATTTACAAGGATGTTGCCAGGGTTGGAGTATTTGTGCTATAGGGAGAGACTGAGTAGGCTGGGGCTATTTTTCCGAGAGCATCAGGGACTGAGGGGTGACCTGATAGAGGTTTATCAAATCATGGATAGAGTAAAGGCCTTTTCCCTGGGGTGGGTGGTTCTAAACCTAGAGAGCATAGATATAAGGTAAGGGGGGGAAAGAGTGACCTAAGAGGCAACATTTTCACATAGAGGATGGTGTGTGTATGGAATGAGTTGCCAGAGAAAGTGGTGGAGGTTGGTACAATAGCAACATTTAAAAGGATCTGGATAGGTACATGAATGGAAAGGGTTTTTTTAAAGGGTCATATGGGCAAATGAGACCAGATTTATCTAGGATATCTAGTTGGCATGGATGAGTTAGATCAAAGTGTCTGTTTCCGTACTGTACATCTCTATGACTCTAAGTCTAATTCTATCTGTAAATGTGCATTGGGCCTAATTTTGCAGTAACAGGTATTTAGAGGCATCAGGCATCTGTTAAACGTAACATTGCACCTTGCAACTCAAAGATTATTTTACTCATCACATTTGCTGACAGTCCAAGCTGATAGTGAGATAGTGAGAGAGATAGGATAATCAACAGTGTATCCCCTCAGCCAATTGTAGTGAAATATTATGAAATAAACCGCTCCAAGACTGAGACATGCAATAAGCTATATCTTGTTAATGAAAAACAACTCTTATGGTTAGACCAGGAAATGTTTTCTGGCTACCACACTCGGCCCTGAAGTTTCCTATCTTTAAAGAGGATGATGGCAGATCAGTTTATCATAAGCAACAGCTCACAATGCACCAAAGCTGAAATAGCTGGGAAAAACTTAGCAGGTCTGTCAGTATCTGGGGAGATGAAAGCAGAGTCAATGCTTTGGGTCCAGCGATTTGAGTTCTGATGAAGGGTCACTGGATCTGAAGTGTTGGAATTTTGTTTCAGATTTTCAGCATCTGTCATTTTTTTGTTTTATTTTATCTCAGAATGTGGTTAGCTGTCCTATCCTTACAGTGTGAAGGGTAATGAGGCAACATTGATTTGCTTGCTCATATAGCACACAGTGAAACCTTCAGATTCAGATTAAAGTCACTTTCTCACAGAATATAGTCCATAGCAGGAAAGAGCTGAAGATTTCAGAACGCTGCCGAAGAAACTCTTCATGATCTCAACAAGAAAGATCATTCTAGAGAATAGCAAAAGCATTTTCAGATGTGCAACAGGAGAGTTAATAACTCTCTGGAGAAAGAGAATGAGTAACTCCAAATCAGTTACAGATTCATCATGAGACTTATGGAAGAAATCCCCAGTCAGAATTCAGTGATGAGTGAACAGAAATCAGAGATTCTATGAATGAAGCTTAAAATTCATGGTGGGACAGGGAAAACATAGAAATATCTAGTAATGCAGGCTAGGAGATCAGGAAAGATTAAAATAACATATCGATCAAATGCAGCTTCATTGCCATAGCAAGCTGGCACAGGCAAGGCATGGATACAGAAACCTAAGTAAAGGTACGAAATACAAATCTGAGGGTAGAGATGTGGGGAAAATGCAAAGCCAATAATTTAAGCAATGACCTTTGGACAGATGAAAAGCCTAAGTAGTGTGATCTCACAAAGACCAAGTTTGAAGATCCTTCATGAGAGCCATGATAATGCTTTTTATCATTTGTGTAAATGATTAGGATATGAATATAGGAAGCATGGTTAATAAGTTTGCAGATGACACCAGAGTAGGTGGCATAGTAAACAGTGAAGAAGGTAATCTCAGAGTACAATGGGACCATAACTAGATGTGCCAGTAGGCCAAGGTGTGGCAGATAGAGTTTAATTTAGATAAATGTGAGTTGTGTTTTGGTCAGACAGTTAATGGTAGGGCCCTGGGTGTTTGTCAAACAAAGAGACCTAGGGGTGCAGGTTCATAGTTCCTTGAAAGTGGAGTTATACATAGGGTAGTGAAGAAGGCATTTGGCACGCTTGCCTTGATTGGTCAGTACATTGAGCATAGAAGTTGGGACATCATTTTGTGGCTGTACAGGACATTAGTGAAGCCACTTTTAGAATACTACATATCTGATCACCCTTCTATAGGAAGGATGTTGTAAAGTTGAGAGGGTGCAGAAAAAGGATGTTGACAGGACTGAAGGGTTTGAGTTATAGGGAGAGGCTGAATAGGCTGGGTTTATTTTTCCCTGGAGCACTGGAGGCTGAGGGGTGACCTTACAGAGGTTTATAAAACATGAGAGTCAAGGATAGTGTGAATAGCCAAGGTCTTTTTCCTAGGGCAGGTAAGTTCAAAACTAGAGGGTATAGGTTTAAGATGAGGGGTAACTTTATCACGCAGAGGATGGTGTGTGTATTGAACAAGCTGCCAAAGGAAGCGGTGGAGGCTGGTATAATTACGACATTTAAAAGATATCTGGATGGGTACATGGATGGAAAGGAATTAGAGTGATATGGACCAAATGCTGACAAATAGGACGATGTCAGATTGGAACGTCTGGTCAGCGCAGATGAATTGGACCGAGGGTTCGGTTTTCGTGTTGTTTGACTCTATAACTATAAAGGCAGGAATAATTTATTTAAACCACAAGGATAAATGATCATTCAATAAAATGGTGATTAAAGCAAAACTCCTTGACTAAAGATGCAACCAACAGAATTTGCACAATTAAGCAATTAAAAAGGCCAAAATCTTTCATGTTATTGAAGACCAGAATCCTTCATTTTAACCATGAAAAGCTTTTTACCTTCAAAATGTGAGAAAGTCCTCCAGTATGGTAGCAAAGAGCAAAATAAATGTAGTTGCTGCAAGATAGAAGTCTTTTAAGCAAGCAAATTGTATAATCATATTATGCAGAATCTTCCCAGGCCTTCCTGACTTCTGCTGTGGAAAGAAATCTGTCAGAATCACATTACAGTCGAGCACGGTCTTCCTTATCGTTGAAGCCAATGAACATATTTTCCAACTTAATTCCAGACATTAAGATAAACTTCTTACCAATGACTGATGTGATGCTTATTTTCAGGGATTATCGGTCACCATCACTGTTACTCCTGCATAACCTCACTTCATCCTGCAAAATGTGCAGAAGTGAGACACAGTTTCAGAAAAGCAAAATAAAATTCACAGAGCTACCTGTTGTATAAGGTATTGGTCAATCAAAACGTTGATGTTGAAGTTGTATTTGCCCCCCCCCCCCCAATCTTCTGATGTGATAGAATCTTTAGTTGGAAGTAATTGAGCTTTAGCGTGCACATGTATTCTGCACAACTCCAGAGATTTCTTATAAATTAATTATGCCTGACTTGGAATGTAACTTGTATTTATTTAAAATGCAACAAACTATCTTGTTAACTTAGATATGTGTTGCTTCGGTTTAGTTTCACCAGTTGTCTAACTTTTATCATTGATAATTAGGCTGTGCCTAGACACAATACAGATAAAGGGTGAAAGTGAGGGTTGCAGATCCTGGAGCTTCATTCCTGATGAAGAGCCTTTGCCCGAAACGTCGATTCTCCTGTTCCTTGGATGCTGCCTGACCTGCTGTGCTTTTCCAGCACCACACTCTTGACAATAAAAAGGCAAATTGACAGCGGTAAATGATCTCAGTCATCACTAAACCACATGGTGGCAAATACTACATGGTAACAGTGGTGCAGATTTAAATACCTTGCAAAGATCTCCAACACAAGGAGACCCAGAAGAAATTTTTTTTGGAAGAAATTTGATTTACCAACTTAACAGCATTATCATTTCAAGAAGGCACAAGTCAATCCATAGCTGCTAAGTGATTACTGACATAGAAAAGCTGCAGCAGCTGTGTAAACAACAATATGACAAGCTATGTACTTCGCAACAAAATTTCACTGAGAAGTTAGTAAAGGAGCAGGGAGACAAGTGTGAGCTAGGGAAGGAGAGGAAAAGACAGTGACACTTAAGAAAAAAACATTAGCAAGGGAGGCTCTAATAGGAGCAAGAGAAGGTTATAAAAATGAAGTTAGATATCCTAAGGGAAAAAGGGGATAATTTTGCAAAAACAATGCAAAGACCAGAAAGGGAATAGAAGGGAGTGTAAAAGGGAAGTTTTACTTCTCACGATAAGTATCACCATCATTGAGATTTGGCTTTATGAACCACAACTTTATGGGGTAGTAAAGGGGCCAAAACAGAAACATGCTGCAGAATGGGAAAGGCTTTAGGATTTATTCAGGCTAGAAAGGAAAAGATTTAAAGAATTCTATTAAAAGAAGGAGACAGGAGAAATTTAAGATTTAAGCAGACTGGAGCTCAACAATTAAACAACAATTTCAACAAGATGATATACAGAGGCAGCAGCTAGAGTACTTAATTTTAAAAATATGTAGATACATTGCTTATTGTTGACCATGACAAGTAGGAAATTCTCGTTATTATTGGGGAGAAGTGGAAAACTCCATCTTTACTGCAAAAGCTGAAAAACTGTGAAATAGGTGGGAAATCACCATCTTATTTGCTGAAAAAGGTAGAATAACCTCAATAAAATGTAGGAATACCCAGTAAGTAGTTTAGCCATACTCTATTACAGCGCAACACTATTTTAAAAGATTGAAAGCAATAAATAACTACAGAACTAACCAATAGTACAATGCAAAACATTGAGAAATACATTACAGAATTGCAGTATCACAGAGTTAAAAAGAAACACTGAAAAAACTGTGTAGACCAGCATACCCTTCAGGGTGGAATTCCCTCCCTAATGGCATTTTGACAGTACTAGATTTCCCTCCCCAATGGCATTGTGGGTCAACACACAGCAGGGGGACTGCAGCAATTCATGAAGGCAGCTCAACATTACCTAGTCAAGGGCAAACAGGGATGGGCGAGACATGCTGGCCAGCCAGCAATGCCCATGTCTCACAAACAATTAAACAAAAAGGTGACATAACTTAAACATTATCGATGAATACTAGAAAACAGCCAATTGCAAGCGATATTAATAAGATACAGATTTCAAACAGCTTTAAAGTGATTAGAATGAAATAACTGCAAAATGTTAAGAGAATTGAATCACAGTGCTGTGGAACAGCAAAGTCTTCCACACACAGAAAATGCCTGATCATACCAAAAAATACTGTATTACTGGAGGTCACTTGTAGAAGATGTGCAGACAGAGCCACAGTTACAGTGTTGTAAAGAAAGAGAAGATACGTACGAAGAACTCGGTTGAACAATCTCTTTTAGAAAGGATAATTGAGGCATTTATCGGGGAATTTTATGATACAAATAACACAAGTTTCACAGAATGTGAATGTCATCGTTATATCAGGCCAGATAGCATGGTTGAAGAAATAGAAGTTACACCCCACAGAGATAAGATTATGTGGTGCAGCTGGAATAACTATCAAGAGCACAGGGGAGCTACACATTATACTCCAACACAAGGAGCGAAAGGGAGTTGAAATGTTTGTGTATTTTGCAAATTTCAGTCTTCGCTATTCAGACTGCACTGATGTCTTGACTTCAGCTTACTTAATAGGTCAGAATTAAGTCCCACTTGTTCCAAGAAAACTACTGGTCCATAACAAAAACAAGTTGTCTAACCATCTGTTCAGAAACAAGCTGTTGTCAACAAACCAGTCAAATGGAAACCAGCTTTATCCGGCTTCACAGACCCATGGTAGAATGCAAAAACAAAATCTGTTGAGTTTACCTATGAAGGTAAAAAAGAACTGTTCCAGTTGACTGAGAAAATACATTGATGTGTTATCGAATGTACAACCCAGGCTCAAGCAGCAAGGTGATGGACACAGATCTCAAAAGAGGTTCACATATATCTCATAAGTCAATGTGAAATCTGAAATTATACAGAATTGTCAAGTCTGAGAATCACTGAAGACATTACTGAAGACAGAACAAGAGATAAAACTCAATGAAGTTTTGCAGGAAGAAACAAACACTGAGAACAAATATTAGAAGCTCAGTCCATTTGGACTCATTCAGAAATCCTTAACTGAAATTGTTCAGATAGCAAAACAGTCTAAAGAACAAATTCGCATTGGTGACAAATACCACACTACCCATGCAGAGGATAGTGTGATGGAACAGTATAACAGAAGAAAAAGCCAAAAGCCCCTCAACAATAAGGAGATGATTACCTTTGTCTGATTAACCCAATCCTGACGAGGGGTTTTAGCCAGGGCAGCTCAGCTGATAGAGTATCAGACTTTGTCGGAGCAACATTGAGGGCCTGTACTGCAGTGTAACGTTCTATGCTCTATGACCTTCCTGCTCCTTAGATGCTGTTTGACCTGCTGTGCTTTTCCAGCTTTACATCTATTGACTCTAATTACCCTCGACCTTATTTTCCATCCCACCAGCCTCAGCATTCAAAGGATTATCTGCCGGCATTTTTACAGGATGCCAGCATTCATAACATTTACTCATTTACCCATTTTAATCACAGAAGAAATAACTTTTGCCCTTTTATTTCCTTCCTCCTCACTGTCCAAGACCCCATTTACACATTACATGTGAAGCAACATTTTAATTGTTTTTCTTTAATTTAGTGTATTGTGTTGTATTTGCTGCTTATAATGCAGTCCCCACAACATTGCTGAGACCAAATGTAGACTGGATGACCGCTTTGCGGCATACCTCCACCCTGTTTGTAAGAATGATCTTGACATTCTTCCAATTGCTTGTCAAATCTATGCATTATCTTGCTTTCATGGCCATATTTCCATCCTATGCCTGCTATCATGTTCTAGTGAAGTCCAATACAAGATGGAAGGACGGCACTTCACTTTCTACTTGGGTACATTACACCTTTCAGAATGCAACATTGAGTTCAACAACTTAAACACTCCTTTTGTACTATTCTCCAACCTCCAAGTATTTTGTTTGCATTGGTCTGCTGTCATCTAAGCTAACCACTTTCTATCACATCTACATCATTCACATCTACAATTCACACCATTTTGCATCTTTGTCACTTCTCTAAGATTATCACCATTCCTTTCTCTTTTGCTGTGGGCACCATCACAATTTGTTCCACCTACCACTCCTTCCCCTTTAACAATGGTATGAAAATCTTCACTTCCCAGCTCTTTTCAATTCCAAAGAAGAGCCATATCTGAAACATTAATTCTGTTTATCTCTTCAATGAAGACATTGCAAACATGGCATGCTGAATTTCTCCAACATTTTATTACAAATCAAACAAAAACAGAAAAAGGGGGAAAAAAATTGGTTTTGTTGATTTTATAAATTTGTTTCACGTTGTCAATGAAATAGGAACCTGTAGCTACATTGGATTGACACAAATGTTTTCCACTGCTATCAACACTGAAGAGTGCTCAGACAATATAAGGCAGTAAGTTTCCTAAGGGAAACCAAGAGATAACCACTATACAGTATACCCCACTTGACACAAATGATAAACCTATAACTGACACAACACAGAGTGTAATACACATGAACAAATAGCTATGATAAATTGAGGTCTGATATTAGATGCTGAGGTGAATCAGAAGAGATGAGTTCAAGCAGACTATTTCACTTCCTCATCTTCCCAAGAAGATTCTTCAGTAACTGAAAGAGATTGTGTCAAGTTAGAAACAAAACTCAAATAGTGGAACTGAGGAAGCGAACATGCTGCTTCCACAAACACAAACTTTTTCACTGGAATGCAGGAGGTCGAGCGGTGACCTGATAGAAGTTTATAAGATTGTAAATGACATGGATGGAGTGGAAAGCATGAGGCTTTTTTCCAGGGTGGAGGGGTCAATTACTAGGGGACACAGGTTCAGGGTGTGGTGCGGGGGATGTTTAAAAGAGATGTGTGAGAGAGGTGTTTCACACAAAGGATGGTGAATGCCTGGAACGCATTGCCAGAGGAGATGTTGGAAGCAGACACAAAGCTCATTAAAGAAACCCCTCGATGAACACATGAATAAGAAGGGAATAGAGGGATACGGATCCTGTAAGTGAAGACAAAGTTAGCACGGAAGACAAAATATGTCGACGCAAGTTTGGAGGATTGTTCATGTGCTGTATTGTCCTTTGTTCTATGTTGGTTTCAGCAGTAATGCAATTGCTGAGGGTGAATGGGAGAATCCAAACCAGTCAGCATGTTGAAGGAAAATGTTTACCTACTTCAGAACAGATCTGCAGGTAGATGGAGAATAAAAAACTGCTGACACTGATTGAAGTTGTTGTGTCTACAGCTCCATGGAAGCTATCACAGAGAAGGGATGATGAAGGCCCAATGATTCAACAAACTGCAAAGAAGACACTGCCTTTTTAACAAGGATGACATCCTCTGTGCAGGAAATCCAAAAGATTACAGTTTCTCCAGTTAAAGGGACATACAGAATATCAGGAAGAGAATCAAAGGCAATGATCTTCCAGCCAGTAAACTGCGATTTCACAAATCCCATGAAAACATGTTCCTGGAAAATGGTGAAAGCTCCAGATCACTTGAATTTGTAAAGTCAGTCAGTTGGGGTGTCAGGGGAGAAGAGTGGTAAATGTAATTAGATACACACATGTATAATATTAATCAGTGAAAAAGAGCTGAAGGGGATAATGGATAAGGAAAAGTTCTGAAAGAGTTAATGCTGAGGAATTTCATAAGCACTACTCATTACGTTGATGTTATACCTGAGGGTCTTGAAAGAGTGTGACCTAACATTTGGTCTTCCCCTTGTCTCTATAACAATATCTATCGTATCAAATGACCTGTAGTCATTTGATAATTTTGCAGTAATTAGGATCTTATTAACTCAAAGAAACTCTAGTTAGACCAGGAAGTGTTTTCTCAACCACACTAGTGCCAACAAGCTCTCTCGTTTTCTACATGGCAGCACCTTTTATGATAAGAAGTAGCTCACACAGTGTTGTGAGGTAACATGTATATATAACAGATTGTTGTTGCACTTTAAGAGTACAGTCTGCGCATTTGCAAGATTTTTAAAGGATCTAAATATGGGACCAATTGTATCCTCACTCAGCTTCAAACAATCCGGAACCTGGGAAAATTACCTCAAATCTAGGACCATTGGTCATCCTGTCAAGGAAAGATTTATGAGCATGAGAGCAAAGTGGTGAATTAAAATGACAAGCAAATGGAAACTCACAACTGTGTTTGCAGACTTAGGGGAGATACTCGACAAAACTGACACTCAGCCCACATTTGACCTCTCAACATCAAAGTGATCATGTTGTGGGCAGTGAGTATAATGTGCTAAATTTAAAGGTACTGTTTTGGAGCATTAGACAATGAAGAGAAAAGGAGGTAAAATGGCAGGTATAAGTAGTCCATGTATCGCAAACAGGTTCTATTCTGGAGTTCATTCACAAGTCAAATTGCATCTAAGTTAGAATACAATACAGAACAATGGAAAGCAGCTGTTCAAAAGCACAGGAAATGTTTGTATGCCACGTCTTTAAAATTACAAACATATATTGGATTGTGTTTGTAAGTTCAAGCGTTTATAAGTCAGATGTTAGTAAATTGGAAAACCTCTGGTTTTCACCTCCAGCAATTGTATGGTAATGTATCGTGCAAAGTGGTTGAGCTATTGGAGTGATAGTGGAATAGACTAGTGTGCTGCGGAGGAAACAGTTGCTTTGGAATGATGACTAGGGAAGGGAGCGCAAGATGTGTTTCATTATTACATCACACTCGAAGTAGTGGAAGTGGCAGTGTGTAATCATATGAACACGGAGGCTAATTGAATGTAAGGTGTGCACAAGAGAAATGCTGTCACAGATCTGGAATGGAAGAAAACGTGTGAGAGCTGGAAATGGTTCAGGCAAGGCTGAGAAAGGAAGGTAAGTCAGAAGTACTGTTGTGGGGAAGACCACTGCTAGAACTGATGGGATGGAGATGGAGAAACAGAGACAAAAGATTGTCACTGACCTGTTGTTAGAATAGTAAATAGCTATGAAATTAGTCGGTTTTTGGTCCTTAAAGAGACATTAGAGTCATACAGTCATAGAGATGTACAGCATGGAAACAGAACCTTCGGTCTACCTCATCCATCCCAATCTAGTCCCACTTGCCAACATCCGGCCCATATCCCTCTAAACCCTTCCTATTCATATAGCCATCCAGATGCCTTTGAAATATTGCAATTGTATGAGCCTCCACCACTTCCTCTGGCGACTCATTCCATACACGTACCACCCTTTGCGTGAAAAAGTTACCCCTTAGGTCGCTTTTATATCTTTCCCCTCTCACCCTAAACCTATGTCCTCTAGTTATAGAAAAGAAACAGCTTGCATTTATAATTTAATCTTTAAGCCTAGGTTGTTCAAAAAACACTTTACAGCTACTGAAGTACTTTTTCAATATATTCATCGCTGTTTTGTCAGCAAATGTGACAGAAGATGTCCACGTTGCAAAGTCTCTTCAATCAATGACATAAAGTCCAGATGTAAGAAGGAGGAGTAGCACAAGGCATTGCTGTTGGTGAGGTCAGGATACACTTAATAAAAGCAAGTTCTTGTCAATATTAAAATTAGACAAAACTCTCCTACATTAACAAGCTATATTATCATATCCTCCACTTGTTTAATCCAGCACAAAAGGACATTAACATAAAGATGATTGAATAGTTGAAGTGACCTGGACTCAAAACTTCAGAACTTGGTTGAAATCTATATTTCTGACCTGGGTCAGGCAAAAGGAAACTTTCTTATTTTTCGACAAATTTTCATGCTCAACCCACAATATAGATTCCAATTCGACAGATACAATTCAACAAACTCTGCAGGCAGTATCAAATGAATCATAGTCACAGAGGCTAGCAGCATAGGAACAAAGCCTTCGATCCAACTGGTCCATAATGCCCAGTTTTCACAATTAGTTTAGTTAAATTTGCCTACGTTTGGCCCATATTCCTCCACTTATGTACCTGGCCAAATGTTTCTTAAATGACAAAATTGTATTCACTTCCTCCACTACCTTTGGCGGCCTGTTCCAGACACTCGCTACCCTCTGTGAAGAAATTGCTCCTCTGGGTCCTTTTGTATTTATCCTCTCTTGCCTTAAATTTATGCCCTCTAGTTCTAGACTCCCCTACCATGGGAAAAGCTGATGGCTATCTACCTTATCTATGCCTCTCATGATTTTATAGAACTCTATAAGCTCATCCCTCAGTCTCTTATGCTCCAGGGGAAAAAGTCCCAGCCTATCCATCCTCTCTTTATAACTCAAGCTTTCCAGTCCAGGAAGCAACCCAGTAAAGCTTTTCTGCACTCTTTCTGGTTTAATAATACCCTTTCTATAATAGGATGACCAGAACTGCATGCAGGATCTTCATTGAAGCCCTATTGTTAAAGTAATCCTTGCTGTGTTTGAATAAACAAACACAGTTTAAAGGTCCAAAAGCTTCTTTGATAGCTACTGAAGGAAAGTAAGTTGGTGAAGGTGAATTATGGCTGGCAGGTGGGTGAGGGGTGTGTGGGGTTGCAGGTGGCAAAGGGAGTAGATGCCCAGTGAGTGAGAAGGTAAGGTTTCAGAGAATTACACAAGGCAGTAAGGCAGCGAGCGGCTGACAAAAAGGATGGGCTGGCCAATGGGCAAGGTAAAGAGATAGGCAGTTGGAGAAGATGTATGGTGCCATGTGAGTGAGGAGGAGGTAGTTGGGCCATGGTTGTTGGGGGTTTTGGTAGGGGTGTTGGGTGGAAGCGCGATCAGGTGTTGAGAGATGGGTGTTGAAAGAATGTCTAGTGTTGGAGGGGTGATATTGGTGTGCTGGGGGTGGTGTGGGGTGCTATCGTGTGGGATGAAGATGTGGGTGTCCAGGAGAGAGTTGGGCCAAATGTTCAGGAGGGGTCAATGTGGTGATCCAGGGGTCAGTGTGAGTTATTGAGGAATCTTTTGTTTAGTTAGCCAGCAGTTAGAGTGGGTTTTAATTCCGCAAACTGTCCTTTGGGTAAACATACAGGCAAATTGATCAGAACTTCGAAGTCTCTGAGCTAACTTAGAATTGGGTGCATTTTTGGAGATGCTGGAAAATTTACCTTTGGATGTTTAACCTTTATGGTAATTACTGCACAACCAATGAAGTGGGATTTCCAAGAATTCATGACAGATACTTGTCAACATAGGTCTGATTTCTGACTATCTGGAGACGAGAAGATCTGCAGGCTCAGAAGCTATTAAAGAAATAATGTTGGATTTCAACATAGGCTATATCTATAGACTCAAATGAATTAACTCATGCCATCCAGCCCTGTTTCATTTGAAGTCTACCCTAGAGTCACATTTTTCCAGCTTGAATTGGATTAGAACAGAAGTGGTATGGCAGTAAAATGGTGCTTACATTCGGTGTGCCAACCGAGATGTACCCAAATTCTTGTCATTGATAACTTTACTGAGGATGGGAGATGAGTGAAGTTGCCTGCCTTGTTAATTGTTTTGAGGCAATTAGCACCTTTATTAAGGGGAAGTTTCCTGACTTCCTAGGCCTTTTAAAGGGGCATAGATGTTCTCTAAAACTGATCAGCTAAATGCGGGTGGAAACAATGCTGGCAACACAGAAGAATTTTTATTTGATGGAAAAAAGTAAAGGTTTGGACAAAATAAAAATTACTTTGCAGCAATACTTACCCTATCTAGCATCTGAGCTCTTCCATTAGCCATAGTCGCTTTGAAGATGAAGATCCTTCTTATTGTTTTAAGACTATGCACAAACTTGCAGCCACAGCAATAGCTCTCAAGGTAGGGTATATATAGCCTAATTCTCTGGTGTCATGCATCCATTTCTGCTTCCATCCCTTGCTGCTAATTGGTTGTCAGACCCAACTGTAGTGTCATGAAGATCACAATCCCAATGGTTCTGAAGAGGGGTCACTGGACCTGAGATGTTAACCCTACTTTATGCTGCCAGATCTGAGTTTCTCCAGCAATTCTGTTTTTGTTTCAGATTTCTTTTTTTGTGTTTGAGGTTCTAGTGGATGTCTCTTATCATTTGCTAAATAATTTTAAGTGTTCATTAGTTTGCACTGATGATTTGGAGATGCCGGTGTTGGACTGGGGTGAACAAAATTAAAAATCACACAACACCACATTATAGTTCAACAGGTTTAATTGGAAGCACACTAGTTTTCGGAGCACCACTCCTTCATTACCTGATGAAGGAACAGTGCTCCAAAAGCTAGTGTGCTTCCAATTAAACCTGTTGGACTATAATGTGGTGTTATGTGATTTTTAACTTAGTTTGCACCGGTATGGTGTCCAGTTTTCATCTGTCAAAAACATCCAGAGCATGGCTGTGATATTTAAATTTCTGTTCTAGAAAGTCAGAAGTATTATTCAGGCTCTCAGTGGACACCTTCGGCTAAATATTCTGAGCTTTTTACCTTTTCTTGGTCAATTGGCCTCCCTTGACTAGTAGATTTCACAATTTGTGAGTTTCCTTGGTTCATACCTATTCCACTCCAGCCTCTCTCCTTCAGCCATCTTCTGTTTCCTATACCACCAGCCATGTTTTAATAAAGATGAATACTCCCCAAAGAGTACAAAGCTGCAGCTACTCACTCCATAGTTAAGCAAGTGTAGTACCTCACCTGTTGTATACAATTACATGCATCAGGAATATGAATGCTCAGTTTGTTCGCTTGTTAAAAATGTAATTGGGGAGGAGAACTTAATTTTGGTGAGCTAGCCTTTCAATGAGCATGCATAACGTGCAAATAAATGAAACAGGCCTTCCCGATGTCAGCCATTGGGAAGATCACTCTGCCTATAACATTCCAAGAACTTAATTGAGCACTTGCATCCATTTTTGGAAACTTGTTTTCTGGGCTCCCCCTCCCCCACCAATTAGATTCCCCACCCTCATTGCTTCCAATTCCTGGGAGTTGCACAAAATTCTGCCCCTCGTATTGAATGCAACAAGAGGTTGATTACTAATTTCACAGCATTACTTACTGCTGTCGAAACCTCTAATGGAATAATTCTGCAAATACAAAATAATAGACATTCAAAGAGTTCAGGCAAATACAAGGCATAGATTTATATGGAGCATTGCTATTCTTCAAATCTCAGTTCTCTGTGAAACTTTTCTATTGCAGTCATTCAGATGATTACCTGCACTCAGCTTTTTCCACAGTCACCTGGCAGGAATTTCATGTAGCTGATAATTATATTGTTAGATGTATTTTCTAGCTACAACTACAATCATTCACTATGACTACTTGAAAAATTTTCCATCTTGGCCACCAAGACAGTGCGTTTCTTACTATAAGTGATAAGAGTAGAATAGGACCGCTCGTTTTATAATCACAGTAATCTTTGTAGCTGTTTTTGATGTCAGGAAATATGAAAACAGGACACAGCCTGTGGTGAATATAATGGCATGAAATTTCTCTAAACCCAATGAGGACAGAATGACTGAGTAATTTCCTCTGAGATTCACCAGTTTTGCAACTATAACATCACCAGGAATATGATTGCAACTATTTTCATAAACATTTAAGGAATTTTAAAACACAAATCATAGATATTGATCACCAAATGTGTTCAGGTTCAGCAAGTGATATTTCACTAAAAAACATTATCTTGTTAAAACTGTCAATATTGTTTGTTATATTAAGGGTTAAACATGTTGCAGTTTTGTTTCAGTTTAAAGTGAATTGGGGTTTGTGTATTTTCAATTTATTTCATGCCAATGCGTGTTTACAAGCAATGGGAGGTTATTAGAAAGAAAGGCCTGATGTTGATATGGAGATATTGAGGATGGAACTATGCATTTAACAGAAATGTAGGCTCTTGCTCTTTTAAAACAAAATAAGTAAATGAGAATAAGTAAATGGTGATTTCTGCAGCCTTGCCTAGATATAAAAAGCATTGCCTTTCAAATTATGAGTATGTACATAAGCCTATCAGATTGAAAGTTGCAGTAAAAAAAGGATTATGTTTCTTTATGAATTTTGGATTGAGTTTAAAGTAGAAGCTTATATAATGTACAGCAACTGGGCTGAATTTTACCAACAATGTCTGTGTTAATCTTGGTGAGTTATATAGAGAATTCCTCCCCATGCACGCTAGTGAATTCATCACTGTTCATGTTGTTATGTATACAGCACACCTCAATGGGTCACTCTCACCTTAACATGAGTTCAGCAGCAGTGGAGCTGCGGGGAACTTTACAGATTCTCAGTGACATATTTACATCCCAGTGCCAGGTCTAACACTGCCAGCCTGAAACTGCCATTGCCATTATGTGTTTAATCGCACTTAATAAATTAGCCCGGTTCACTGACAGGCACCTGAAACTCTAAGTGGAAGGGCATGCTCTTTTTCTTCAGGACCTTCAGAGGAGACCGCCACACCAAACCCTGCCAGTATTGTCTGCAGTTACCAACTGGGTCAGTGCAGAGACGACCATGATTACTCTTGTTTTGGTAACTGGACCTCCACATTTTGGCAGTCAGGTAACATTTATTGTCAAGTACAGTGCTGCTCTTCTTAAGGTCACAAGTCTCCATCCAATAGCTAGCATAGCTCTATGACAGCATCCTGGGACATCTTCAATCTGTTGCAGCAATGTGGACGGCAGGGTGGCTCAGTGGTTAGCACTGCTGCCTCACAACACCAGGGACCCAGATTCAATTCCAGCCTCGGGCAACTGTCTGGGAGGAGTTTGCACATCCTTCCCATGTCTTCATGGATTTCGTCCGAGTCCTCTGATTTCCTTCTACAGTCCAAAGGTGTGCAGGTTGGGGTGGATTGGACATGCTATAATTGTCCATAGTGTCCAGGGATGTGTGGATTAGTCATGAGAAATGTAAAGTTACAGCAATAGGATAGGTAGGTTGGGTCAGTGTGGGATATTCTTTGAAGGATTGGTGTTGACTTGATGGGCAGAATTGCCAACTTCCACACTGTAAGGATTCTATGAATGGTCCTTGTTTATCTGTAGGTACTGGCATCAAGGACGATAGAACATGAGCCTACTGTACCACCTCCACATCCCAAAGGGATTTTTTGCTGCAACTTCTTCACATGGAGGGTGTTCTACAGCTGCTGGAGATTGCAGCTGCTCCTGGGCTTGTTTCCTTGTCAAGTTGTTTGCTGCGACTTTATTGCATCTTGGCCACCTTGCTTGAACTGCTTTAAATGCAAGTGTATCCTTCCTACCCAAATGTACTGATGAGTACAAGTTGAAAAGTTTTGACAAAATGCATCCTTTCATCAGCAAAGCTCAATTATTTGTAAGATGTTTTAGCAAAACCAAGCAGAATGATTTCCCAGGTATCAATAAACTGTGTCTTCGGTTGATTATTTTTGAAGGAGGAGAAGAAAATTTGATATTTTCTTGACATTTTTCTTGCAGAGATGGACACACACACAACTGAGTCATTTAGTTAAATGGGATCAAATAAATGTTTTAGAGTGAAACTAATTAAAATATATTATCCTTTCTCAACATAGGTATTATCATTGTGAAACTGTGGAAGTGTGATTAGATTTTTAACCGTATTTAATTTTAGACTAAGACTTTTCTTTTAGTTGTGCCCTTTATAGAAGAATGGGTATGGATAGAGATCCTTTAGCTGAAATAAAATGGTAAACATGTGCTTAAATTTCATATATCTAGCCCACCATTAGAATTTTGGATCCGCTTAAGTACAAGACAGAAATATGTGAAATAAGTTATGCATGTTCATAAAATTATTAAGTGTGAAAGAAAAAAAGGACCAGCTTTGTGACACCTGCCCCCTTGAAAAGAAATGAACCATCAATACCAAAAAATGGGTTCATTTTTAGAATCCTTTAAAACCCTGGTTAGTAGTCTAAACACACATATACACTAGCCTAACTATAACACACAAACATGCACAACCACACACAAATTCAGGCTGTGGCACACCCGCCACCGAACGCTCCCCTATCTCATTCGAGTCTGAATAACACATCTGCAATCATATTTTCGTGACCTGCCACATGTACAATTGTCAAATTGAATGGCTGTAACAACAAGCTCCATCTAAACAGTCTGACATTTTTGTCTTTAAATTTTTCCATAAATGTCAATAGGTTATGATCAATGTATACGACTGTCTCAGATGCATTGCTGGTGATGTAAACACTGAAATGTTGTAATGCCAACACCAAGCTTAAAGTCTCTTTCTCTATCATTGAATATTTCAGTTGATGAATTTCCTGAAAAAAATACTCAATGGGTCTTTTTATTCCCTCATCATCATCCTGCAGCAGCACCGCGCCGACACTCACATCACTGTCATCAATAGCCACCTTGAAAGGCTTTGTGTAATCCGGTGTGGCTAATACTGGGGCAGTGGTTAACACAGTTTTTAGGCTGTCAAATGCCTATAGACAGTCATTTGTCCACTGAAACTTCTTGCCTTTTTTTTAACAATTCGGTGAGTGGAGAAGCCACACTGCTAAAGTTCAGCACAAACTTCCAGTAAACTCCACTTGATCCCAGGAACCATAGCTTTTTTTGTTGACGGTGTGTGAAATTCCGCAATTACTTTCGTTTTCGTATCCTGTGGGGCCATTTGTCCATGTCCAATAACATGGCCCAGGAAGGTGAGTTGGGCTTTAGCGAATTCACTTTTAGCCAGGTTTACCACCAAGCCTGCCTTCCGAAGTCGATCAAACAAGTCCAATGAATGCTGTAAATCTTATTCCATGAGTGACTAAAAATCACCAGGTCATCAATATACACCACACAGTTAGATAATCTGGCAATGACCTTATTAGTCAGTCTCTGAAAAGTGCCTGGAACGTTTTATATACCAAATGGCATGACTTTCAACTGATATAGTCCATTTGGCATTACAAAAATCGAAATTACCTTTGCTCTCTCTGTCAGAGGTTCTTGCCAGTAGCCTCTGAGCAAGTCCAACTTAGAAATGTAAGCTGCTTGTCCCACTTTTTTGACACAGTCCTCCAATTGTGAAATTGGATATGCATCAGTCTTTGTAATGGCGTTGACATTGCGATAGTCCACACATAACCATTGAGTACCATCAGCCTTTGGCACTATGACTATAAGTGAGCTGCAGTCACTGTAATTTACTTCGATTATGCCATCTTGAAGCATTCACTCTATCTTCTTCTGAACTTGTGCCAACTTTAGAGGGTTATCTCTATAAGGATATTGCTTAATTGGAACAGCATCTCCTATTTCCACATCATGTACAATAAGGTTAGTACTTTCCCAGTTTATCTCCCCATGTGATAGTAAAAACTCTTTCAGGTCATTCTGATTTTCTTGTGGAAGGTAACTCAATAATTTATCCAATTTTTGACAACTTCTTCATTGTCCAATTTGATTTGAGGAATCTCCATTTCAGAATCCTCTGAACTTGGATCTTCTTTCTGTGCTGTAATCATTAACACCTTCTCCTCTTGCTTTCCTTCCTTATTAAAATACCTTTTGAGCATATTCACATGGCACACTCTGAGATTTCTTCCTGTCTGGTGTCCTTAGCAAATAGTTCACCTCACTAAATTTTCTCTCGATTTAATAAGGTCCACTAAATATTGCTTTTAAAAGTTCACCTGTCACTGGAAGTAACACCAATACCTTATCCCCAATTGCAAAATTGCGAACTTGTGATTTCTTATCCGCCTCCTGTTTCATTGTATGTTGTGACAGTTTTAACTGCTGTCTAGCCAACTCTCCAGCTCTATTTTATTGTTCTCTAAAATTTGACACATTGTCTAAAAGGGTGGTCTCTGAATTCTGGCTTATTAATTTCTCCTTAATCAATTTTAACAGTCCTTTTACTTTATGCCCTAAAATTAATTCAAATGGACTGAATTTGGTCGATTCATTTGGTGCATCTCTGATCGCAAAAAGTACAAACGGAACTCCCTTATCTCAATCATCTGGATAATCCTGACCATAAGCCCTCAACATGGTCTTTATTCTTTGATGCTATCTCTATAGCGCTCCTTTGATTCTGGATGGTATGTTGTAGATTTGAATTGTTTTATTCCCAAGTTATCTCCAACCTCCTTGAATAGTTTAGTGAAGTTTGATCCTCGATGTGACTGGATCTCCACTAGTCCATATCTAGTAAAAAAAAATTCTTCTCTAACCCTTTTCGCTGTAATGTTGCATATCGGGATTAACTCTGGAAATCTAGTTGACTCATACATTATTGTTAATAAATACTTATCCCCACTTTTTGTTAGTGGTAGGGGATTTACACAACCAATCAAGACTATTGTAAAAGGTTCCTCAAATGCTGGAATAAGTACTAAAGTTGCAGATTTTATTACTGCCTGTGATTTCCCAATTAGCCGACATTTGTGACACGTCTAGCAAAATTCAGCTATATCCTTGTGTAGTCCAGGCCAGTAAAAATGTCTTTGTATCTTAGCCTGTGTTTTCCTCACCTCTAAATGACCTCCAAGTGGTAGCTCATGCACCACTTGCAGCACCTCCTTTTTCAACCTTACCGGCAAAACAATTTGATGAATCTCTGCACATTTCTCATCTGCTTGAATGTGTGATGGTTTCCATTTCCTCATTAAGACATCACTTGTTAAGTAATAGCACACAGGGATGCATTCACGCTCCTTCTCTGTATATGCCTTTTGATATAACTGTTTTAAGTTCTCATCTTTCTACTGTAACTCAATCAGCTTGTGCCTCTGTGATCTTGTGCCCACACAATCAGGGAAAGTTCCTGGATAAATATCCTTCATACCTTCAGTTTCCTGCGTCTCCACTGTCTTTTCAACTAGAGTAGGCAGTACACCTACTGGTCATTTGCAAGGACAAACTGTGTTTCTGGAGCTGAGAGTTTGTTCAGTACTCCTACCACAAATTCTCCACTTTTCTCTGGACTCTCTCACCTCAACTTACGTAATTGAGCACTTTTTGCCTCTCCATGATTCCCTGTTACCAGTACCTTTTCTGGCAATAGTCCCTCAGGAGTACATATCTCCTCATCCTTCAGCGTTAGAGACTGAGGGGATCCCGTGTACCTTAATATTGTAACCTCCTTACCTATTGCTCCTGGCCTATGTGAATAAACTTTACCCTTGTATGTATATTTAAACAGATCTGGCACTTCCGCTTTATTCAACTTTTGATCATCTTGTACACTTTGAGGCAGTTGTTTAACTTTCCTTTTGCTTATTGTTACTAGTCCAACAAAAGTTCTAGGCTTGTCTGGTTTTCCCACATCTGGCTTTCTCCTAGCCCACCAACACTGTGATTTTGTGTTTTTAACTTCTTTGTCCCCTGAAGGGTTTCTTTTTTACCCTGTGGTAAGTTATCCTTATGATCTTCACTGAGAACTCCCTTTCCATGTGAGGATTTCTCTTTACCCCAATTTCTATCCCCCATGGACTGAAATTGATTCTGGAAGCCAAACTGAGTTTTATGAAGCAGCTTATAATCAGCAGCTACTTCAGCTGCTAACCTTGCTGTTTTAACTCTCTGCTCTTCCACATGAGTTTGCACTAATTCAGGCAGTGAATTTTTGAATTCCTCCAAAATAATTACCTCCATAAGGGCATAATAGGTTTGCTCGATTTTTAAAGCTCTTATTCATTGATCGAAATTACTCTGTTGATCCTTTCAAACTCAATATAGGTTTGACCACAGTCCCTCCTTAGATTCCCGAAATGTTGTCTATCGGTTTCTGGTACAAGCTCATATGCACTTAAAATGGCTTTTTTCACCTCCTCATATCCCCAGATACCTCCTCTGATAGCGATGCGAATACCTCACTAGCCTTACCTACAAGTTTCATATGGATCAACAAAACCCACATTGCCACTGGCCACTGCATTTGTCTTGCCACCTTTTCAAATGAGATGAAAAAGGCTTCCACATCCTTCTCTTCAAATTTAGGCAATGCTTGAACATAGTTAAACAGTTTCTCACTTGGCTTCTGACGACCAGAGGCTTGCTAATTCTCATTCTTCCTCACAAAGCTTACTTTCACCTTTATCTCCAGCCTTTTAAGTTGACTTTCCTTCTTAAGTGTCAGTTTTTTGAAGTTCACAAGCTCTCTCTTTTTCTTTCTCTGCTCTCTCTTTCCTCCTCTGTTCTGCTGCTCTCTATTTTCCCTTTTCTTCTGCTGCTTTCCCTTTTCCCCTGTCTTCTGCTGCTCTCCCTTTTTCTCTCTGTTCTGCTGCTCTCTCTTTCTCACTCTCTTCTGCTTTTAATCGTATTTCAAATGGTATCATTTCTGCTGCCCCTTCCTTATCTCTCACCTCTAACTCAAGCTGCTTCATTTGCAATTGCATTCTTGCCATCTCTATAGATTCTGATGGTTTCTTCAGCAAGTTTAAATGCTGAGGTACTGCTGGAATTATCTCTCCTTTCCTCACTGAAGCAGGCAGTTCCAATTCCAGCTTGTCAGCTAATTCCTGCAGCTTGGTCTTATTCATCTTTTGCAAAACTTCCAAAGTCATTTGATCCACTTCCAGAAAACCTTTTGTGACTGAAAGAGCCATTATTAACCCAAGCTTTGTCTACCCAACCAAACCAACACCCGAAATAAAGACACTAACACCTACCACTTGCTGTTTAAAATGCCACAAAGAGCCCCCAATCTGTTATGGATTAGGCCAGACCACTCAAAACATTCTTGAGCAGGCAACCCAGACAATAACTTTGCAATTTGTTTCAGTAAGTGTACAGTGACAATTACCTGAAGAAAGTTAGCTAGGTTGACTATCAGGGTTTAAAACAGACAGAAATTTATTCACAAAATTACACAATGAAAGACAAAGACCAGAATAAAGAGCCCCCACAGAACTTGTCTATCCAAACCAAACTTAATTATGCTGTTCCAAATATACACAATAGTCCCAATAAGCAAACCCCCTTAAAAAGCAGAATAAATGGAACAAGTGCTTTCAGGTTGAAATTAGAAGGGTAGAAGGAGAGAGAGAGAGAGAGAGAGAGAGACAGTTTCCACACAACTGAACTCCTAACTAGTTCTGGACTGAACTGCACAGCTAGAGAGCTGACCACTTCCCTTCCATTATACAGGTCACTTCTAAAACATGACACTTTGGTCTGAAGTCTCATCTATTTATATATAAACAAAAAGGCCTCTCAATATCCTTTAATCTACATACCAAACAAGTCTAATTGGCACCGGGAGATGTTCACAACTGCTCTGAAAAAAAAACAAGGACAGAGTATCCTTGAGAAAAGGAACAGCTTTTAGAAAAAAAGAGACCAGCTTTGTGACACACTGTCTCCTGTCAAGAACAGAGCATTTGTGACTGTCCATGACCACCTTCCACAATAACCCATGTTTTGAAATGTACTACTTTCTCCATTCTTAGATAATAGATTTTCCCTTTTTCACAATTATTATTGCCTCTGAACTGCAGAATGCTGCCTTCATTCCCGACAATTGACTTCCCAACATCTGTACCATAGCAGTGATCCCTGATAAACTCCCGTAGCGTTCACTGAGCTGAAGCCCAGCACTGACCATAGTCCATCCCTTGACTGATTAGGACGCACGATCCCAACTGATGACCAATCTTTGTGCATCTCTCTAACTCACTCAGAGTGACCTCCCAGACAAGTTGCACTGGAACTGAATGTGGCTCATTCTCTGCACTGTGGTGGGGGAGACATTTTGATCCTGACCACCCTAAGCAGTCAACTGATGGAGCCCAAGCCCCCGTGAAGATATAAGACAATGTCATTTATATATTGTGCCAGGGCCCTCTTGCTGAAGGTTATCTCTTTTGTCCTGACTGACGACTATTCCTGTTAGATTTTGAGACAAGTCCTGGTTGAAGCACCTACAGCATGTTTGCCATGTACGCTGTGGGCAGATATAACATTTCTGTAACACCATGCCATACAGCAACCTGCCCACCTAGTCACAATGACAAGCTGCCTTGCTGGATGATGTTGTGAAACAACAAGGTAAGACATATATTCTTTGAACCTTTAAACTCTGGTTCAATGGGAAAAAGTGCAAAAAGGCAAGACTAGGCTCAGCTGCTTTGAGCATGCAGTTGGTACAACCCGAGTAAGCTTTAAATGAGCAAGCAAAGAATACTGATAAGCAACCTGGTCACATATGAGTGAGAGCCTATCTTTATCCTTGTAGCAGCACTCCCATAAATGATGCAGGTGCACTCCAAAATGAGGTACAGAATTAAATTGTAGATGGGTCAGAAATGTGCCATGAGGGTTGCATATCGCTGTAATAACTCCAATGTCAATGTCAGAGGATGTGATGGGGTACAGCGGGAATGATCAGTGCTCGTGGAGTACACCTTGAGAGGTAGAGTTTAAATCTGGATGAGCAAGCAGTGTGCTAGAGTCACCAGGTATCCATTTGAACTTTTGTTTCGGGAATTCTTGCCATCTCATTTCCATTAGTAAATGGGAAAATGGAAAACTGAATATGAACCAGGCAAGATTCAGTAACAATGGCATGCAAGTGGATGCAACTAAACCTCTTATCACTAGCTAAACTTTAGTCCCATATTCAAAACTTAGTTGGGGAATTGGACTTTTTTTATTCTTGGTGTCAAGAATCTAACTTCTACTGATCTCACTGTACTTTTCTGAATGACTTGAAAATATCTATGTCATTCAGGGTCTGGGAATATTCCCCTGCATGTATTTATTGACTGCAGGTTTCGTTTTCATCAACATGAGCATGCAGAATGAATTATTTATCATTGAATTAATGAAGTAGGCAAAACTGGATAAAGAGTAATATAAAAATATTTGTAATGATTATAAGTTTTTTTGGATCATTTATTTTGCTGTATTAGGTTACACCAAGTTGTTAACTCCTACTACATATTCCCATTGAGGAATTTACTTTAATTTTGTAAGTCCTTATGCAAATTTAATGAATTTTCTTGTATGAGTGGAGTGAAATAGATTATAATTATATGATTATTATAGAATAAATAATAGATTGTTATCGGTAAAGATTGCTTGTTTCACATCATCACTTTAAAGTCATATTACTCTAAGACTTGTGGCTAGTGTTGGATCAATTTGATAGAAACTTATGAGTTTTGCGACCAAACATTTACATGTTTGTCACTAAACCAAAAACGCCAGTATTATATGACATTTCAATTATATTCAAATGCATTGTTATCACTGTTTAATAAATCTGTACTTGTTCTGTAGTGCCTGGATCAATCTTGTTATTGCTTGGAATACTATTTCCCTCATTACATCTGCAAATAAATTGGCTTTCCTATTTCCTACAGACTTTTATTGATGATATACAGTATGACTGATTTCCAACACAGGACTTTTTTTTACATTCATTGTAAAACATACAGGCAGGGTGGAATCTGCATTACAACACTCTGCTTGAAAGAGATTCTGAGTCACAGTGGTTGGCGCACAATCTTTATAATGTAAATGTCATACAATTTTTTTTTCTGTGCTTGTGGCTTTCTTAGTTGCTACTGTTACAACAAAGAGTTGTTAGTCTTCAACTCGAGCTCCACTTGTGATTCACACAGGAGTGGTTTTATAATGATATGCTTTATTACTGTGACTAGTCTATTGAAAATAAATGAAATGCAGATAATACAACTTCGTGCCTTTCTACTTTCCATTGATGTTTGAAATTAGCACACAACTCCTGGAGGACCAGATCCTGCTGTCCAAGACCTTCACAATCATCCTGAAGTTAAAACCCCTGGTTGTATCCTCATACTGTAATATAACTATGGTCTGTGCTTACATAAGGTGAAGCTGAAGTGACAGCTTATATCTTTGCCATGTTTGGCTCTTCACTACAAATTTGTTTCTCATACAATTTGTAAGTTGGCTAACTTTTCTTCCTGGACAAGAAATATACCAGGATGATTGACCTTGTAATTGATTTTAAAATATATTTGTACCTTATGTATGAGGTCTTGATTCATCAAGATAATTTTAATTCCCAAGAATCTGTATGTCTAAGTTTAGTTAAAGTTTTGACATTTGGTAGCACAGAACTTCGGCACTGGCGAAAAAAAGACACATTTTGTCAAATCTTTTCATCTTACATTTATCAGGACAATTCACAAACGTACAATTGTATAGGGATAATCAACATTTATGGTGCATGAGAAGAAAGTGGTGGTTTGTTGACAAACAGATTGGTTGAAGCATTGCTATGGAGAATATACCACTTAATGATGATTGATAATTAACTGCTAGGCAGTGAATGTATCTTAAACAAGGCAGGTCAACTTTGATTTGTCAAGGCATGTCCTAAAGAATAAATAAATTAATAGCTATCACCTGCCTTGTTGAGTTGAAACAGAAACAGTGCATGTGTATGCTCTTTCTGCCCGAAAAGAACAGGGCCCTGTATATTAAAATTTAAATAAAACCTGGCAGTTAGCTGTCAATTGCCATCAATTGGTGCATTCTCCATAGAATGTCTCTACCAATCAGAGTCCACTTGCTAGTCAATCAGTGCCCTCTTCTCATTTAGTATCATTGTTCAATTTCCCCTTGAATGTTATTTTGTGAATTGTCCTTATGAGTGCAAAGTGTAAAGTTTTGCTGAAAATGTTACATTTTTGTCAATCCTCAGATTAAAACCTAAAACTCTTTGAACATAAAAGCCATCTGCTAACTCTGTTTTGAAGAGAAGTGAGTTTGGTGTAAATAAAAATCACTAAATTAATACAACAATTCAGGCATTAAATTTAAAGCAGACTTTTGGCAGTACAGGTAGTTCTCCTATAACACGCATTTACTAAATGCGATTTAGTTGTAACGTGATTTGTGAATTGCGGACCTTTTTTTATAAAGCGAACTCCTGTTTGCTATTACGCAATTCCATTCTCGGCACTAGCTGAACGGCAGAACCCAGCCTCAGGATCCTTTGTCTGAGAAATGCAAATTCAGTGTGTTCAGCTAAAATAGGAATGCAATCAGCTCTGCAAGCTTCAAAATTTAGCTTGAAACTGGGAATCATAGTCTATATTCAGAAGGAATTTTATTTCAAACTGGGGGAGAATATTGAGGAGGACTGGACTTCTGCGTCGGCGTCATGTAATCAGTTGGCTTGTGCACTTTCTGGTGAAGAGCTTTGTGACTGGGACAGTGCTGCAGTCAGTGACTTCAATGTAAAATGTTAAATTTACTCTGCTACTTCATTAAAAGATATGATTTAAAGATTTACTTAGACTGTGCTATCATTTGTATTAGGCTAACTACTACTTTTGTTTTGATATTTTTGGTGGTTTGCCCCTAACCCTGTTTTTCCCATAGGCCCCACTATTTATATTGTGTGATTTTTCTATTACATGGTGTTGCACGGGAATGCAACTTTGTTATAGGAAAACTACCTGTATGATGGTCAGTTAGCATTGTAGGCAGAAGAAGGTGTACAATGATCTTACTATCATTCCTAATCATGTGTGGAGTTTTCATATTCTCCCCCTGTCTGCGTGGGTTTTCTCCGGGTGCTCCGGTTTCCTCCCACAATCCAAAAATGTGCAGGTTAGGTGAATTGGCCATGCTAAATTGCCCGTAGTGTTAGGTAAAGTGGTAAACATAGGGGAATGGGTCTGGGTGGATTGCGCTTCAGTGAGTCAGTGTGGACTTGTTGGGCCGAAGGGCCTGTTTCCATGCTATAAGTAATCTAAAATCTGTAATTTGCTTTTTACTGTAAATTTGACCTTCAGCAGAAAGAGGCTGCATCGATCATTAAAAACTGAGAGTGACTGTAAAATTTGCACAGAGGATCATAACACCTTGTTTTCCAACAACTGTGGAGACTCAGAAAATTTCTCAAAAATAAAGATGTGAATACACATGAGACAGACAGATATCAGGCACCAAATGGAAACAAGACAGGGACAAGTTCAAAATAGAATTCCCCTTTTAAATGTTGAGACAAAGACACTTTATACTATTGAACAATTATACTGGGTTGTAACTGTCCTTTTCGCCATGTATATTTGTTTAGTAATCCTAATTTCTTGAGATGCATTTAAAAGATGCATGTCATTTTAAAGTAGGCTTATGGATGTTGTAACTATCCGTAGTTAACATACTATGACATAGTATTCATCGTAACAAAGTAATTCATTATTGGTTCTTACAGCAAATACATATAAATAAGCAATGCCACATTGTCGTTTCATAATTAAATCCTCAAGAAACCACATATAGATAACAATATCCAAGGTTTTTAAAATTCAATCTTCTGTGTTGATATTGATTAACTCGGACAATTTGTTCCAGTTATAATATAACTATATATTCTATTCTGAAATACTTTGTTTGGAAACTCTGAGGGGAAGGACATTTTATTACAAGATCCACTCTATAGATGATAAAGTTGATTGACTTCCTATTAGGATCTGAAAATGCTGTTACTTGCAATTTTAGGCCAACTATGAGTTAGACTGGATAGTTATGCCTTTTACCTTGCTTTGCAGGGTAGGGTTGGGAGGGACAATCCCAAGTTCGGAGACAACTTGGTCCTTAAAGTTCTTTAAGAAGGCTGTGTAGCTTAATTTTTATAAGCTTTCAAATTTTTTAATCCATTTCGGACTGGATTCCCATGTAATCCCCACAAAGAGCTACATCTGTGAGACAAATGCAGTGCTAGTGGGTCATATGTATTGCTCGGAATTAGCAAACCTGTCTCCACCTCCATGATTGCTAACAGGCCCTCCTATTGCTATTCCACCTCTTGGGCATAATCTCTCCCTACATTCTGAATATCTGACACCCTTTCCAACATAGGTCCTACCTACTTCTACCTGGTCTCTGCTTCTTGACTGTGACCTTACGTTGTTGGCCTTCATGCTTAATCAGCTTCCTGTCAGTTGAGGAGGGAGGCTATTATGAATGAAGCCTGAAAAATGCTGCTGCTGCAGAATATCGGAGTAATTTGTGTTTCCTGGTTTTGAGTTCCATTCCTTCATCCCCCTCAATACTGAGGCTGATATTTCAGTACTATTGCCAACATTTTAGGTTTCACTGCACTTAACATTGTCTGCCTTATGTCTTGAAGTGAATGAAAAATTTAATTGTGATTTCATGAAAATGACAAAGAGCTACTTGATGGAACTGTTTTGGCTGGACTGAATAATTTCAAAGTTGGGCACAATACTTTGAGAGATAAAATTTCCTGCTGTTTTTACTATGTATCACTTCCAATCTGCACAATTTTGATAGATCTCTCTTTTCTGTGCCAGTTATCTCAGTTTTTTTGTATTTTAATTATCGGTTAGAGTTATGTCAGGGACAGATCTTTGCTGTGAACACGTTCAAAAAGCTCGATCAGTTGAAGTTGCTGAAAGCAATGTTTATAAAATTTCAGTATCCAACAGGGTGCAAGCATAAAAGTTTCAAAGATTTAAAGATGATATTGTTTGGTGGAAATAAATTCCTATTGTTACTGATGCTACTCGTTTGATTTAGAAATGAAAAAACAATTCCATATATCTTTATCTGTAAAGTCTTTGCATTGTGGCTTTTGAATGTGAACAGATTCTGTGGTGTTTTCAGTGGTGCAAATGTCAATATATTACTACTTCAGAGTTTTCATTCATCCAGCTCACTATGGATCAAAGCAATCTGGTCCTGGAGGTGGGAAGTTAACTTAACTGGATAGGTTGATGGTGGACTGGAAATCTGCCACCTTGCTGCAGATGCTTGAATTAACTTTAAGATGGGAAAATTGTGATTGGGCCTTTCCACCCTGCCACCAATTGGGGATCTTGAATGGTCATTAGTTGACCACTTAACAGTCTCATTTCACTCAACTTGCAATTAGTTCAACTCCATGTGGCATGAGAAACAATCTCCCAAACAACCGATTAACCCCTTGCCCCTGCTATGGGTCCCAATCCCAAATAGCTCTTTCCAAGGGCAATCTTTCATTCTGGGAGATTACTGGGGCGGTGTTGCCTCAGCAGCAGCTATGGCACAGCTGAGTCCTGGAACTGCTAGCCATTGAATGTGTGACAGCTTTTGGATTTCTTAGGTTCTAATGCTGCAGAAAATTCACTGGCAGCATGATTGATTACTGGATGATCCGGTACCAGACCATATCTAATCTTACCAGACCATAGGTTTTCTTTCAGGAAACTCCTCTGCTCTTAGGTTTTGTCTGAACCGCGATATACTGGACATTGGTTAGGCTACTTTTGTAATATACTGCATTCAATTCTGGTCTCCCTGCTATAGGAAAGATGTTGTGAAACTTGAAAGGGTTCACAAAACATTTACAAGGATGTTACCAGGATTGGAAGGTCTGAGCTACAGGGAGAGGCTGAATAGGCTGGGGCAATTTTCCTTGGAGCATCGGAGGCTGATTGGAGACCTTATACACGTTTATAAAATCATGAGGGCCATGGATAAGGTGAATACTCTGGGTCTTTTCCTGAGGGAGTCCAAGGGTAGAGGGCATAGGTTTAACATAAGAGGGGAAAGAGTTAAAAGGGACCTAAGAGCACCTTTTTCATACAGGAAGTGGTGTGTGTATGGACTGAGTTGCCAGAGGAGATAGTGGAGGGTGGTACAGTTACAACATTAAAAGGTATCTGGATGGGTATATGAATAGGAATATAGAGATATAGGCCAAATGCTGGTAAAGGGAGTACAACAATTTAAAATATCTGGTTGGAGTGGACAAGTTGGTTTGAAGGGTCTGTTTCTGTGTTGTACATCTTGATGACTTTGTGACAGTCTAAAAGTAAAGTCATTTATTCCACATACTGAACTACATTTTATTTCAGGAAATCCTACAAGTATCATACTTCTATTTTACAATGGCAACAGTCTGGTTGCTTAATCGATTGTACTGGATACCACTGTATATCTGAAGCTCATGAAAGTTTTTTTTTGTTTAAACATTATAGGTAGCTGTTAATACTGTCAAAGATGTTCTCCTAAATCAGGCATTTCATATCTCTTGTGCAATGTGAATTCAATTGCTCATTCACAAGAACTATTAATGGAAGGTGTAATGTGGTGAATGTGACAAATGAAGTGAAAATTTTGTCATAATGCTACGAGGGGATATAAATGTAATGCCAATTGCCTTGGTTTATGTTCTTTCTTCCTCTTTATTTTGGGTAATGTGATGTGGCATACAAACAATAATTTTATTTTTAGTTGGTTCAACTAAATAGTTATGTAGAATGTATAATTCCAATATCTACGCTGTAAATTGGATACTGTGTTGTGATATGTAACATGGTCACTTTTGAACAACAGACCCCACTTTGGAGAGATTTTAATTTTCCATACATGTTTCAAGTATCAGCCATGGTTTATGTGGATTGGAAGCTGTTCAGAGAAGATACAGTGGGCTGATTCCTGCGATGTAGGGCTGTCTTCTGCAGAAATGTTGAGAAGGTCTGTCCTGTACAGGTTGGAATTTACAAGAGATAGAGGTGGCTTTATTATAATGTGTACGATTGTTGCTTAATTTGTTCATGGGTTGTGGGACAATGCTGCTAGGCCAATATTTATAAGAAGGTGGTGGTGAGCTGTGATTTTGAACTATTATTATCCTTACGTGTAACAACACCTACATGGTGTTAGGGAGTGAGGTTACTGGATTTTAAACTTGCAACACTGAAGGTACGAAGATCTATTTCCAAGTCAGGATGATGTCTGACTGAATGGAAACTTGAAGATCCTGGTGTTCCCTTAGATTTGCTGTCCCTTGTCCTTCTAGATGGTAGACGTCATGGGTTTAGATGTTTTTGAAGAGACCTGGTGAGTTACTTCAGTGCGTCTTGTTGATGTCACTGAGCATCAATGCTAGAGAATGTTAAATATGTTGGATGTGGTATCATTCAAGTGGGCTGATTTGCTCGTAAACATCTTAATTGTTGTTTGAACCTTGAAGATGGTGAAAAGGCATTGGGGGACAATTGTTGAATTATTACTTGTTGCAAAATTTCATGATGTGGATCTCTGGCCTGCTCTTGTAGCCATTTCTGATTCTGAGTCAATGAAGTGTGGCACTGGAAAAAGAACAGCAGGTCACGCAGCATCCAAGTAGCAAGAAAGCCGATGTTTTGGGCATAACCTTCATTAGGATTCATCTCAGATTCTGGTCAATGGTAAATGCCTGATGACATTGAATATCAAAGGATATTGGTTAGATTGTTGTCGATAATCATTGCCCAGATATGAACATATGATATGAATGTTACTTTACTCATGTGAACCAAAACTGGATGTTGTCCTAATCTTGCTGCATACGGACACAGACTGCTTCAGCATCTGAGGAGTCACAAATGGTGCTGAACATTGTGCAATATTAGTGAACATACTCTTCTCTGACCTTATGATGGAGGGATGGTCATTGAAGAAGTAGGTGAAGATTTTTAAACCTAGGACATTACCCTGAAGAACTCCTGTAGCGATGTCCTTGAACTGATATGATTCACCTCCTGCAACTGCAATTACCTGCCTTTATGTTAGAAATGACTCCAAACAGCAGTGAGTCTTTGTTCTGATTCCCAGTAAGTCCAGTTTGCTCACACTCTCGGATGTCATGCCCACACATCTATAATTCATCTTTCATCCATGTTGGGGTCAAGATTGTGATGGCATCAGGAATTTTTAGCAGAATTCAATCTGAGCCTCAAGACATTCCTGGGCATTACCTAGAAGATGAGGTCAAGTAAAACTCTTCCTCTTGCAGATTCATTCTCATCCCCTTTCCACACATACAGTCTAGAAGTTATATCCTTTATGATTGAGTGAGTACAACAATATTAGCCCTACTGAGCTTCTCTGAGTATTGAACAGCCTTTCAGACTGGAGGCCTGTCAGGAGTGGTGTGCCACAAGGATGGGTGCTGGGTCCACTGCTTTTCATCATTTTATAAATGATTTGGAGGTGAACATAGGAGGTATAAGTAGTGAATTTGCAGATGACACCAGTGTTGGAAGCGTAGTGGACAGTGAAAAAGGCTACCTCAAAGTACAATGGGATTTTGATCAGATGTGCCAATGGGCTGAGGAGTGGCAGATGGAGTTCAATTTAGATAAATGCGAGGTGTTGCATTTTGGAAAGGCAAATCAGAACCAGACTTATACACTTAATGGTAAGGTCATAGGGAGTGTTGCTGAACAAAGAGACTTGGTGTGCAGGTTCATAGTTCCTTGAAAGTGAAGTCTCAGGTAGATAGGATGCTTTACTTTATTGGTCAGAGCATTGAGTATAGGAGCTGGGAGCACTGAGTATAGGATACTGTGGCTACACAGGACTTTGGTTAGGCCACTTTTGGAATATTGTGTCCAATTCTGGTCTCCCTCCTATCGGAAGGATATTGTGAAACTTGAAAGAGTTCAGAAAATAGTTACGAGGATGTTGCCAGGGTTGGAGGATATGAGCTACAGGGAGAGGCTAAAAAGGCTGAGGCTGTTTTCCCTGCAACTTTGGAAGCTGAGGAGTGATCTTATAAAGGCTTATAAAACCATGAGAGGCATGGATAGGGTAAATAGACAAGGTCTTTTCCCTGAGGTGGGAAATCCAGAACTAGAAGGCTTAAGTTTAGAGTGAGAGGGGAAAAATTTAAAAGGGGCAACTTTTTCAGAGTGTGGTGCATGTATGGAATATGCTGCCAGAGGAAGTGGTGGAAGCTAGAAAACTGCAACATTTAAAAGGCAATTGGAGGGATATATGAGTAGGATATGGGGCAAGTCCTGGAAAATGGGATTAGATTAGATTAGGTCAGCTCGTCGGGCATGGATATACGTGCTGTTTCCATGCTGTATATCTCTGTGACTCTAAGTCCCTCCCAGAATGTGTTCTGTGCACTTACAACTCTGAATGCTTTCCCCAAGTGGTGTTGAACATGGAAGGGTTGTGATGTAAAGATGTGTAAGTTATACATATTTCAATATAATTTATTTTTAGAGTTTTGATTTTGAACTAGAGGCATGTGGGATTTGGTCTCTCTGTGTGTGAAGATGTTTAATGATTAATTCATAAGTATTTCTGCAGCCATGGACAATATGAGGGGCAGAGAATTCCTGGAGAGTAATAGAATTTTTGTTTACTTTGGAAGAGTCTTTTACAGGTGAACAAAATAAACAGTGTCAGTGGGATTGACATGAGTCCACAAACAATGGATTGGATCTTAGCTCTGCATTTTTGTCGTATTTGGTCATGAATAGTGGTGGGCTTTGCAGTTGGGAGTGGGGAAGACATAGAATAGTGTTAAAGTCACACTCAAATTAATCTTGTTAAATGGTTGAGCAGGCTTGAGGTGCTGAATGATCTGCTCCCGCTCCTATTTCTTATTGTCTTATAATCCTATGACTTCAGAATTTCAGTGATACACCACTCTGTAGTCTTCATGTAAACAAGAACAATCTGAGTGTGGCTATACTTGGTTTTTGTATCTACAGCTACCTTCTTCCAGTGATCACAAAATGTTAGCATGTGATTCAGCTTCACTTGCTGATAGAATGTTGGTCAGTACTGCAATGAAAATTATTTTCATGGTATGCTTCACATTCTTGTTTTCAAGTTAAAGTGTGGTGATTTGTTTTATAGAGGGATGGGTTGAGATATTCACGGTAAGGCAGGATTCCCTGATCTTACACCTCATAGGCCCCTACATTCAGTGGGCTATTTATTGCAATTTTTGTCATGTCCAACTTCATTGTCATGACTAAATACATCTTCTCCTCCCTCTCCTTCAGCATTGCCAAGGGAACATTCCCGACTTAATTCTTTTGTACAATTCTCAAACACACCCAAACTTGCTCCTTTTCGTTATCATGTACCTGCCATTCACCTCCCCATTCTCTGAGGTCTTAACCTTTAATTGTGAACTGTGATTCACAGTGAAAAAAGTGAAACTGGGATTCACTTGTACATTTTTCAATTGAATATCTATCATTCATGAAATAGTTTCATTGACATTGTGGAGATAGATGCAAACCGTGTGCTTGTTTAGTCAAAGGCTGCTGTTGATTCCATTTGATACTGAAGTTTGAGTCACATTATCATTTTAACCCCTTCATCCCTCTGTTTCTTGCCTAATCCCTAATAAATCTTAATGTAAACTTGAAGAATATGATCAGGCATTTTATAACCTTCCAGACTCAACACTGAGTTCAACAATTTTAAATGGTAATCACTCCTCCCATAGTTTCAGGTAGAAGATGTTGGTAATAACAAATTTCTATTCTCATTCTCTTCTTCTCCAGACGCAGATTTTGTTTCCTTAATTATTTGATGATTATCTTCTCTGCCTTAAACCATCAATTCTTTTATCATTTAATCTCTCCTGCCTTCCAACTTCCATTGAAAGTCTGTCAGATACTTTTTGAGCGCACGGTGGGCGGCACGGTGGCACAGTGGTTAGCACTGCTGCCTCACAGCACCTGTAGACCCGGGTTCAATTCCCGACTCAGGTGACTGACTGTGTGGAGTTTGCACGTTCTCCCCGTGTCTGCGTGGGTTTCCTCCGGGTGCTCCGGTTTCCTCCCACAGTCCAAAGATGTGCAGGTCAGGTGAATTGGCCAAGCTAAATTGCCCGTAGTGTTAGGTAAGGGGTAAATGTAGGGGTATGGGTGGGTTGCGCTTCGGCGGGTCGGTGTGGACTTGTTGGGCCGAAGGGCCTGTTTCCACACTGTAAGTCTAATCTAATCTAATCTAATCTAAAAAATGATGTGATAAAATGAGATTCATTAATTCCTTATAGAATCATAGAGACATACAGCATCGAAACAAACCCTTTGGTCCAACTTGTCCATGCCTACTAGATATCCTAACCTAATCTAGTCCAATTTGCCAGTACTTGGCCCATATTCCTCTCAGCCCTTCCTACACATACACCCATCCAGATGCCTTTTAAACGCTGTCGTTGTACCAGCCTCCACCACTTCCTCTGGCAGCTCAATCCACACATGCATCACTCTCTGCATATCCTTAGATCCCTTTTATATCTTTCCCCTCTCACCCTAAACCCACAGGTACTGTGGACGAGTTCTGGACTCCCTCACCCCATGGAAAAGGCTTGTCCATTTATCTTATCCATGCCTCTCATGACTTTATAAACCTCTATAAGGTCACTCCTCAACCTCTGATGCTCCAGGGAAAACAGCCCTAGCCTATTTAGCCTCTGCTTGTAGCTCAATCCTGCAAGTCTGGCAACATCCTTGTACATCTTTTCTGAAGCCTTTCAAGTTTTGCAACCTCCTTCCAATAAGAGGGAGACCAGAATTGCATGCAATATTGCAAGAGTGTCCTAACCAATGTCCTGTACAGCCACAACATAATCTCCAAACTCTGAATATGGAATGCTCTGCCAATAAGGAAAGCCTACCAAATGCCTTCTTCACTACCACATCTACCTGTGACTCTACTTTCAAGGAAATATGAACCTGTACTCCAAGGTCTCTTTGTTCAGCAACACTCCCCAGGACCTTACCATTAAGTATACAAATCCTGCTGTGGTTTGCTCTTCCAAAATGGAGCACCTCACATTTATCTAAATTAAACTCCATCTGCCACTCCTCAGCCCATTGGCCCAGCTGATCAAAATCCCATTGTATTCTGAGGTAACCTTCTTCACTGTCCACTACACCTCCAACTTTGGTGTCATTGTAAACATACTAACTATACCTCCTATGTTCACCTCCAAATCATTTATGTAAATGACAAATAGCAGTCCATCACCAATCCTTGTGCCACACTGCTGGTGATAGGCTTCCAATCTGAAAAGTAACCCTCCACCCTGACTTTTACCTTCAAGTCAGTTTTGTATCCAAATGGCTAGTTCTCCCAGTATTTTATGAGATCTAACCTTGTTAAGCAGTCTCCCATGGGGAACCTTGTTGAATGCCTTACTGAAGTCCATATAGATCACGTCCACCACTCTATACTAATCAATCCTCTTTGTTACTTCTTCAAAAAACTTAATCAAGTTTATGAGACATGATTTCCCATGCACAAAGCCATGCTGAGTATTCCTAATCAGTTCTTGCCTTTCCGAATGAATGTAAATCCTATCCCTCAGAATTCCCTCAAGACCTCAAGTGGACGGCATGGTGGCACAGTGGTTAGCACTGCTGCCTCACAGCGCCAGAGACCTGGGTTCATTTCCCGACTCAGGCTGGGAGGAGTTTGCACATTCTCCCCGTGTCTGCGTGGGTTTCCTCCGGGTGCTCCGGTTTCCTCCCACAGTTCAAAGATGTGCAGATCAGGTGAATTGGCCATGCTAAATTGTCCATAGTGTTAGGTAAAAGGAGTAAATGTAGGGGTATGGGTGGGTTGTGCTTCGGCGGGTCGGTGTGGACTTGTTGGGCCGAAGGGCCTGTTTCCACACTGTAAGTAATCTAATCTAAACTTGCCCACTACTGACGTCAGGCTCACCGGTCTATAGTTCCCTGGCTTGTCCTTACCATCTTTCTTAAATAGTGGTACCACATTAGCCAACCTTTAGTCTTCCGGCACCTCATCTGTGACTATTGATGATACAAATATCTCAGCAAGGGGCCCAGCAGTAAGTTGGAGTAAGTGAGGACTGCAGATGCTGGAATATTGAAAAATGTGGTGCTGGAAAAACACAGCAGGCCAGGCAGCTTCCGAGGAGCAGGAGAATCGACGTTTCGGGCATAAGCCCTTCTTCAGGAATGAGGCTGGTGTGCCAAGCCGGTTGAGATAAAAGGTAGGGGGGAGGGAATTTGGGGGGTGGGTGCTGGGAATACGATAGGTGGAAGGAGGTGAGGGTGAGGGTGATAGGCCGGAGAGGAGGTGGGATCGGAGATGTCGGGAAGAAGATTGCAGGTCAAGAGGGCGGTGCTGAATCCGAGGGTTGGGACTGAGACAAGGTGGGGGAAGGAGAAATGAGGAAGCTGGAGAAATCTACATTCATCCCGTGTGGTTGGAGGGTTCCCAGGCTGAAGATGAGGTGCTCTTCCTCCAATAACTTTCCTAGTTTCCCACAGAGTTCTCGGGTGCACCTGATCAAGTCCTGTGGATTATCCACTTTTATGCATTTTAAGACATCAGGCACCTCCTCCTCTGTAATATGGACATTTTTCAAGATGTCACCATCTATTTCCCCACATTCTATATCTTCCACGTCCTCCACAGTAAACACTGATGCAAAATACTCGTTTAGTATCTCTCCCATCTCCTGTGCTTCCACACATAGGCTACCTTGCTGATCTTTGATGGGTCCTATTCTCTTCCTAGTTACCCTTTTGACCTTAATATATTTATAAAATCCCTTTGGATTCTCCTTAATGCTATTTGCCAAAGCTACCTCATGTCCCCTTTTTGCCCTCTGATTTTCCTTTTGCCTTTATACTCTTCTAAGGATTGAATCTATATCTGCTGTCTAGACCAGACACATGCTTCCTTCTTTTCCTTAACCAAAACCTCAATTTCTCTACTCATCCAGCATTCCCTATACCTCCCAGCCTTTCCTTTCACCCTAATAGGAATATATTGTCTCTGGACTCTTGGTATCCCATTTTTGAAGGCTCCTCATTTTCCAGCCGCCCCATTAGCTGTGAACATCTATTCCCTATCAACTTTTGAAAGTTCTTGCCTAATACAGAGAAATCTTGATTATCTGAATATCAATTATTCAAATATCGGATTATCTGAAGGCGATCTCAAGGTCCCGATAGAAACTTTACGTCAAAGAGCTGTTTCAACCCTGATCACATCTTTTGTTTACAATACAATGATTAAAAGTGAACTCAGCTCACTGAAATGCTGCTGAGAACAGTCATGGACAGTCTAGGCACTGTCTCCAAATGACTGACCTCCTGCCATCTCTCTCCTCCCACACTTTCCCTGGAGATCTACACAGGGATGTACACTAAACTCCTCTTACCCAGATAATCCCTCCAGCATTGTCCTGTACAGGGCAAAAGTGGAACCTGTCAAAAAGTTGCAGTAAAACGTTGTGTGTGTGTCTATGCGTGTGCTATTTGGAGACTTACCCCACAAAGGCAGCAGCACTCTTATTGTTGGTGTACAGTCTGGCTGCCCGGGGTGGGATGCACGACAGGAGGGTGAATCGTACGTGGGGGGGGGGTGGGTGGGGGTGGGGAGCGGGGTCGCAGACGGGGACGCGGGTTGAACAGGGGTGCAGGATTTGTGGGCGTGGTTGCAGTGGGGTGGGGGTGGACGGGGATGGAGGGCAGAGAGGGTTGGGCGTGGGCAGGAGGTGGGGGCTCGCGTGTTGTGTGCTGCTGCCTAGCCTCCTAAACGGGGAGCCGACTACACAGAAAACTCTGAGCCCCAGAGGAAATCAATTAACCGAATAATCAATCACCCGAATGAAGTAGTGCCTGCCCATCTCATTCGGATAATTGAGTTTCCTCAAAATTTGCCTTCCTCCAATTTAGAACGTTAACTGTTAGATGCAGTCTATCCTTCTCAATCACTATTTTAAAACTAATAAAATTGTGGTCACTGGCCCCAAAGTGCTCCCACACTAAAATCTCAGTCACCTGCCCTGCCTTATTTCCCAAGAGTAAGTCAAGTTTTGCACCTTTTCTATTAGACACATGCACATACTGAATCAGAAAATTTTCTTGTACACACAAGTTCCTCTCCATCTAAACCCTTAACACTATGGCAGTCCCAGTCTATGTTTGGAAAGTTAAAATCCCCTACCATAACCACCATTTATTCTTATAGATAACTGAGCTCTCCTTGCAAATTTGTTTCTCAATTTCCTGCCTACTATTGGAAGGTCAATAATACAATCATAATAAGGTGGTCATTCCTTTCTCATTTCTCAGGTTTCTCCCAAATAACTTCCCTGGATGTATTCCCAGGAATATACTCCCTCAGTACAGCTGTAATGCTCTCCTCTTTATCAAAAACACCATTCCTCCTCCTCTCTTGACCCCCTTTCTATTCTCCCGATAGCATTTCTATCCTGAACATTAAGCTGCCAGTCCTGTCCATCCCTGAGCCACATTTCTGTAATTGCTATGATATCCCAGTCCATGTTCCTAACCATGCCCAGAGTTCATCTGCCTTCCTTGTTAGGCCTCTTGCATTGAAACAAATAGTTTCATTTATCAGTCCTACCTTGTTCTCTCTTTTGTTCTTGCCTGCCCTGACTGTTCCGCTTGCTCCTTTTTCCAACTGTAGTAGACTCAGATTAATCTCTTTCCTCACTATCTCCCTGAGTATCTGCAGCGTTTCTCCCTTCCTATAATTGCCGTCCATCATATCCCCTAGCTCCTATAAATTCCTTGTTGCCTCTTACTGCTGCTCCAACCAATTCATGCTACCTGATCAGATTCAAAACCAAAAACACTTCCTGCAGACATAATCATCATTAACATGGAAACTCCCTCTAACCGCCCACATCTGACAGGAAGAGCACATCACTCTACTACAGGCCATCTTTGCTCCTTCACAATCTATCAACCCAGAAAATAGCACTGTCTTTTTGCTCTAAAAAAACTGCTCCGGGTTAACTTAATGCTTATGACTTATGTTTTCAAATTTAATTAAGAGACTGATCTCAATAAAACATATAATTAAGAAAGTACCCACTCTACTCACTATTGCAGATTTACAGCAAGGCTGCACTTAGAAACTATGCACTTATCTGCTCCTCTGCTGTGAGCTTTTCCACACAGGTCAGCTGTGAATTTCGCAGTTTGTTAATTTTTCCTAGATGCACTCCAATGTCCAGAGATACTTGAACTCAAACAGCAAAGGCAGTAACTGTGCAGATTCACTGCTGTGCCAGGAAGCAGTATAGGTTTCTTTCTCTGACCATTTGGTTAGTGCCTTTGTATGTATTCCTCTTTTTTAAAGTTGCCATTGTTTTGATCTTTTGTCCCTCAAAGTTTCAAAACAATGCAACAGTATATAAAACTGTAATTCCTGCTCCTAGAATTTGATGAAATCACTTCCAACACCTAAAATACCTCAAAAAAGGAGCACCTCTCGCAGCCACAATTTTTCCCATCCTCCATCTTGGATTACTCAGAATCTAACACCTCGTTATAATTTTACACACCTTGGACCGAAATTTATACAAGAGGCAGGGTCCTATCATCATCAATGTAAAAGTCTAGACTTAGACTTGGATGGCATGGCTTACAACTAGTTAAATGCAATCCACTTGTTAATTCGTTAGAGGCAGGCTTTCTGTCCCCATTAAAGATGAAACCTCACCCACAAGATCTGCCGACTAATCGAGTGGCCAGCATCTCTCTGGTCCCAGCAGTGCAATTGTGAGTGATCGTCACTGCCATGACAGAAGCCAGTCCTGAAGATGAGCTGTGTTGGAGACCAAACTTTTGTATAAGTTAGGGATCCTCCTCAATCCATTCTGGCAGGTTCTAGCAAAGGGGTGTGTGGTGTGGAAGGGTGGTGGGCTAGTGTGGGTACAGATAAGAGACTGGGGAAATGTGAGGCTTGGGTGAGAGGATGTCCGATGTTGGAAATGGGGCCTCTTAAGGAGGTTCTGCTTATCCTGCGATCAGTTGACAGCTTAGCCAGTGAAACTGTTCTGGATATATGTTGTGGGCCTCTCCTGCCACTGGCGGAACGCCCATCAGTAATGACTAATTGATCACTTAAAGGCCTCAGTTGGCCCATGCTCCAGCTGCTGCCTCCTCCACTGCTGCAGCAGAGGTCATGATGGGGTTGGATAGAAGCCTGGAACAACACTCCCAATTCCTCACCTCCATTCTACCTAGCCAGGGATTTTATGATCTGGTCCCTTATCTTCTTTCTCACTTTACAACGAATTCAAATTAGCAGGCAACAGGATTTTTAAAAAATGCCTTTGTCATTAGTAGTTTTTGATGATGGCTCATTGTTTTCTGATATCAGTTGTAGCTGAAATCCGACAGCATTATGCACAGACAAATGGAAAATAAAATCTCTTCTATCAATGTCATAATTTTGAACTTTCTTCTTTGGCTGATAATTTGACAAGACATATCCTTTATAAAGCTGTTTGATTGTCATTCCATCAGCGTTCATCCCATTGTTTCCTTCCTTTTATCATTTTTATTGTACAATGCCTTCTATTTATTTCTGTCTTTCTCTCTGGATCTTTTATTTTGTGCATATCATTGCCACTGAATTTTAAATCGTTTGGCTCAATATTTCTGCAGTTCCTTCAGATCCTCTTTTTACACCTCCAGTTTTTCCCTGTGTTCCTACATACATAATAACATAATAAGACATAAGAAATAGCAAGAGGAGTAGGCCATTTGGCCCCTTGATCCTGCTTCACCATTCAATAGGATCATGCTGATCCAATATTCTTCATGTCCTTTTCCCTCCCTTTTCCATGTAACCCTTGATTCCCTTACTGATCAAGAATCTATCTTTTTCAGCCTTAAATATACATATGACCTCTGGCCTCACAGCTCTCTGTGGCAAGGAGTTCCAAAGATACTCCACCCTCTAAGAGAAAAAAATTCCTCCTCAACTCACGCTGAAATTGGCACCCTCTTATTCTGAGACTATGTCCTCTGGTTCTACACCCTCCCATGAGGAAACATTTTTCAGCATTTAGCCTGCCAAGCCCCTTATGAATCCTATATCTTTCATGAGCTCACCACTCATTCTTCTAAACTAGTGAGTAGAATCCCAACCTGTTTAGCCCTCACTCACAAGATAATCCCTCCATATTAGCAATAATCCAAGTGAATCTTCTCTGAACTGCCTCCAGTTAAATAATCTTCCCTTCAACACTCAATAACCATTTTGTGTCATTTAAAGGTCTAAACCATGCTGTTGGACATTGATATCACTTGTATGTGTTGTACCACAGAGACTTGAACCAGAAATTGGGGCTCACTGTTGGGCTAGGATGATTGTGGAGCATGCAACAGTTAAAGATTTTGAGCTTTAGCAAGATATAATTGGAGAGGGTATCTGAATATGCAGTTCGAACTCAGGGTGGATGCACTAGTTGGCATTTTGTTTGGACAGGAAATAAGCAGGTCTGAAAGAGGCAACTGAGGAGGTAAGTGTTTGGGAATAGATCGATAAACAAATGTAATAGAAGCATTAGGGTAAGTGTGTAAACAATCATATGTTCAAGAGAGGTGGGCTGATGACCAGACTGCTTGTGCACTAAAATACAAAGAGTGGATAAGTGAGTGTGGAGTCAACCAAAAGATGAATGCATCAGAAAACACTGTGGTAGTTTGTGCAGACAGAGAACCTGCAAGCAAGTAGGGAAAGTGAGTGAGCAGAAACGTTGAGAAACATGTAAAATCAGTCAGTAGACTGAATAGGAATGGTATTGGTAGATTACCTGGGAGTTATTTGGTATTAGTGAGAGGCACTCTATATCGGTAGTAAACATTCAAAACTCATCCTGCTCCATCAAGAGTCAGCCCTAGTCCTGACACAATCTGTATAGAATTACTCTAAACCTGCTAACTAAATGCAGAGATTTCTCCTGTTTCTTCAATTTTCTGATTAATCATTGCAGAATTCAACACTTTTCAAAGATTAGATTAGATTCGCTGCAATGTGGAAACAGCCCCTTCGGCCCAAAAAGTCCACACCAACCCTCCAAAGAGTAACCCACTCAGACCCATCTCCCTCTGACTAATGCAGTTAACACTATGGGCAAATTAGCATGGTCTACTCATCTGACCTGCACATCTTTGGACTGTGGGAGGAAACCAGGGCACCTGGAGGAAACCCACGCAGGTATGGAAGAATGTGCAAACTCCACACGGACAGGAGGCTGGAATTGAACCTGGGTCCCTGGGCTGTGAGGCAGCAGTGTTAACCATTGAGCTACTGCGCCGCCCCTACTATAATTGCAACTAGTCAGAACATATATACCTCAACTGTATAAGTTCTGACTAGTTGCAATTATAGTGAATAACTCTGTATGTGTCAAAATATGTGTTGAAGTGGAGCCAGACATGACTCAGTATGTGTCAGTAGCAGAAAGCTTGGAGCACAAATCAGATTGTTTGAACTCAGCAGAAGTTGGATAAAGTTAAGCAGAAGAAAAAGAATTTGCAACGGTTGCTGTGGATTGCAGTCAACAATGAGGTAGGAAGACATTTACAGAAAATGTAGTCGATAAAGCTTAACCAATAACTCAACCTTTAGCCAATTGCTCCAAATGAAATTTTGTGCTTCAGGTGACACTTGAACAAAATACTTTCTAGGTTTTTACCACATCACGATGGTATCCATGAATCAGAATGAGGGTGCAATTTTGTGCATTTGGAACTAGCTCATCAAACTCACTGTTTGGTTAACTTGACTGATAATGCGTGAAGCATCTTGTTAAGAGATGACAGCAAAGTTGGTCAGCAATGCGTTGGTTGCCAGATGCTGCTCTTCTGGGTCCTAAAAATGCAAAACAATTTTGTGTCAAGATCTACTGCTTGGGAAATCAAGGGGTGTGAATGTAACTATTTTTATTCTTATTCAGAGATTGAGGTCCTGGTGAGGGGATTTAGGGTGCTATGAGGCATGGGTGGGTAGTACCTTTACAGGTCACTTCATAGAGCATAGAAAATTGCAGCTCAGTACAGCCTTGATGTTGCACCAGCTTGTGAAAATAATCTAAAGCCCATCTAAGCTATACTATTCCATTATCATCCATATGTCTATCCAACGACCATTTGAATGCCTTTAAAGTTGGTGAGTCTACTACAGTTTGAGGCAGGGTGTTCCACGCCCATACTACTCTGAGTAAAAAACCTATCTCTGACATCTGTCTTATATCACCCCTCAACTTAAAGCAATGTCTTCTTGTGCTAGCCATCACCATCCGAGGAAAAAGGCTCTCACTGTCCAACCTACCTAACCCTCTGATTATCTTTTATGTCTCTATTTAGTCACCTCTCAACCTTCTCTCTAATGAAAACAGCCTCCTCAAGTCACTCAGCCTTTCCTCATAAAACCTTTCTTCTATACCAGGCAACATTCTAATAAATCTGCCCTGCACCCTTTCCAATGCTTTCACATCCTTCCGATAATGCGGCAACTACAACTGTATGCAGTACTCCAAGTGCAGCCGCACCAGAGATTTGTACAGCTGCTACATGACCTCAAGGCTCCGAAACTCACTCCCTCTACCAATAAAAGCCAACACACTGTACACTTTCTTAACAACTTTATCAATCTGCATGGTAACTTGCAGGGATCTATGCACATGGACACCGAGATCTCTCTGCTCATCCACACTACCAAGAATCTTACCATTAGCTTAGTACTCTGTATTCCTGTTACTCTTTCCAAAGTGAATCACTTCACACTTTCCCGCATTAAATTCCATTTACTACCTCTCTGCCCAGCTCTGCAGCTTATATATGTCCCTCTGTAACCTGCAACATCCTTCCACAACTCCACTGACCTTAGCATCATCCACAAATTTACTATCTCATCCATCTACGCCCTCATCCTGGTCATTTATAAAAATGACAAACAGCAGTGGCTCTAAAACAGATTCTTGCGGTCCACCACTAGTGACTGAACTCCAGGATGAACACTACTCTGTCTTCTTACAGCTAGCCAATTTCTGATCCAAACCGCTAAATCATCCTCAATCCCATCCCTCTATATTTTATGCAATAGCCTACTATGGGGAACCTTATCAAATGCTTTACTGAAATCCTTATACTGCACATCAACCTCTTTATTCTCATCCATCTGTTTGGTCACCTTCTCAAAGAATCCAATAAGATTAGTGAGGCACGACCTACCCTTCACAAAACCGTGTTGACTATCCCTAATCAAATTATTCCTTTCCAGTTTATTACAAATCATATCTCTTATAATTCTTTCCAACACTTTACCCACACCTGAAGTAAGGCTCACTGGCTTATAATTACCAGGGTTGTCTCTACTCCCTTTCTTGAACAAGGGGACAACATTTGCTATCCTCCAGTCTTCCAGCACTAATCCTGTCGACATTGACTACATAAAGAGCAAAGCCAAAGGCTCTGCCATCTTCTCCCTAGCTTCCCAGAGAATCCCAGCATAAATCCCATCCAGCCCAGGGGCCTTAGCTATTTTCACACTTTGCAGAATTGCTAACACCTCCACTTTATGAACCCCAATCCCGTCTAGTCTGTGTTTCAGTATTCTCTTCGACAACGTTGTCTTTTTCCTGTATTCATTTTGCGCCTTTCTTATTTCGCTGGACTCCATGTACAACTTCCCACTACTGTCATTGACTAGCTCTAATCTTATTCTCGTCATTCTTTTATTCCTGACATTCCTATTGAAAGCTTTAGAGTTTTCCTTGATCCTACCTGTCAAAGACTTTTCATATCCCAATCTGGGTCCTCTTAGCACTCTCCTTAGGGCCTTCCTGGCTAACTTGTAACACTCAAGCACCCTAACTAAGCCTTCACGTTTCATCTTTACTTAAGCCTCCTTCTTCCTCTTGACAAGAGATTCAACTTCTTTAGTGATGAGGGTAGAATGGTAGACGTGATCTATATGGACTTCACTAAGGCGTTCAACAAGGTTCTCCATAGGAGACTGATTAGCAAGGTTACATCTCATGGAATACAGGGAGAACTAGCCATGTGGATACAGAACTGGCTCAAAGGTAGAAGAGAGAGGGGGGGTGGTGGAGAGTTGTTTTTCAGACTGGAGCCTGTGACCAGTGGAGTGTCACAAGGATTGGTGCTGGGTCCACTACTTTTCATCATTTAGATAAATGATTTGGTTGTGAGCATAAGAGATACAGTTAGTAAGTTTGCAGATGATACCAAAATTGGAGGTGTAGTGGACAGCAAAGAAGGTTACCTCAGATTACAATGGGATCTTGATCAGATGGGCCAATGAGCTAAAAAGTGGCAGATTAATTCAGATAAATGCTGCATTTTGGGAAAGTAAATCTTAGTAGGACTTATATGCTTAATGGTAAGCTCCTTGGGAGTGTTGCTGAATAAAGAGACCATGGAGTGCAGGTTCATGGCTCCTGGAAAGTGGAGTCACAGGTAGATAGGATAGTGAAGAAGGCATTTGGTATGCTTTCCTTTATTGGTCAGAGTATTGAGTGCAGGAGTTGGGAGGTTGTGTTGCGGCTGTACAGAACATTGGTAAGGCCACTGTTGGAATATTGCGTGCAATTCTGGTCGCCATCCAATTGGAAAGATGTTGTGAATTTTGAAAGGGTTGAGAAAAGATTTACAAGGATGTTGCCAGGGTTGGAGGATCTGAGCTATAGGGAGCAGTTGAGTAGGCTGGGGCTGTTTTCCCTGGAGCGCTGGAGCCTGAGGGGTGACCTTATAGTGCTTTATAAAATTATGAGAGGCATGGATAGGATAAATAAACAAAGTCTCTTCTCTGGGGTGGGGGAGCCCAGAATTAGAGGGCATAGGTTTAGGGTGAGAGGGGAAAGATATAAAAGAGACCTAAGGGGCAACATTTTCACACAGAGGGTGATACATGTATGGAATGAGTTGTCAGAGGAATGGTGGAGGCTGATATAATTGCAACATTTAAAAGGCATCTGAATGGATATATGAATAGGAAGGGTTTGGAGGGATATGGGCTGAGTGCTGGCTAATGGGACTACAGTGGGTTGGGATATCTGGTTGACATGGACAATTTGGATGGAAGGGTTTGTTTCTGTGTTGTACATCTCTATCATTCTATGACTCTAAACCACGGTTCCCCTCGCTTGAACACATCCTCCCTGCCTGACAGGTACATATGTATCAAAGACACACAGTAGCTGTTCCTTGAACAAGCTCCACGTTTCAATTGTGCCCATCTCCTGCAGTTTCCTTCCCCATCCTATGCATCCTAAATTTTGCCTAATCACATCATAATTGCCTTTCCCCCAATTATAACTCTTGCCTTGCGGTATATACCTATACCTTTCTATCGCTAGAATAAACATAAACATAATTTGGTCACTATCACCAAAGTACTCACCTACCTCCAAATCTAACACCTGGCCTGGTGCGTTACCCAGTACCAAATCCAATGTGGCCTCGCCTCTTGTTGGCCTATCTACACACTGTGTCAGAAAATTCTCCTGCACACTTTGGACAAAAGCTGACCCACCTAAAGTACTTGAACTATAACTTTCCTAATATTGACTGGAAATGCTAAAATCCCCTGTAACAACTACCCTGTTACCTTTGCTTCTATCCAGAATTATCTATGCAATCCTTCCTCCATATTTCTGGAACTTTTCGAAGGCTTATAGAAAACTCCCAACCTCTCCTTTCCTGTTTCTAACCTCAGCCCATACACCTCAGTGGACAAGTCCTCATGAAACGTCCTTTCTTTCATCGTAATTCTGTCCTTGACTAACAATGCCACACCTCCCCTTCTTTTACCACATTCCCTGTTCTTAGTGAAACATCTAAACCCTGGAACCTGCAATAACCATTCCTTTCCCTGCTCTATCCATGTCTCAGAAATGGCCACAACATCGAAGTCCCCGGTACCGACCCATTCTGCAAGTTCACTCATCTTCTTTTGGATGGTCTTAGCATTGAAGTAGATACAGTTCAAGGCACCTTCCTATCTGCTGATACACTCTTGCAACCTTGAAACCTTATTTATGACCTCACTACTCTCAACCCCCTGTACACTGGAGATACAATTCAGGTTCCCATTCCCCTGCTGAATTAGTTTAAACTGTCCCAAAAAACATTTGCAAACCTGCCCCCCCCCAGCATATTGGTACCCCTTTGGTCCAGGTGTTTTCCATCCCATTTGTAAACGTCCCACCTACCCCATCTACTTCATTCTTGTCCCCATGCCTGTGATCAAACCTAGATTGGGGTAATTGCAAATCACCCCAAATTTTGACCGAATGTTGTCTTGGTATCGTTGTCAAGAGATGAGCTACTTTTGTAACCTACCAAGAAGGAAATGAATCATAGAAATGGCAAGTCAAGGCCTTAACCACACTTTTAATTACCACTTCAGGGCCTTCATTGGAGATGGGTTGAGAAAGTGAACCAACTCACTCAGAACCTTGTTGACTGGGTGACGAGATGTCCCAGTTCTGAAGAAGGGTCACTGGACCTGAAATGTTTCTCTCCACAGATCTACCTGACCTGCTGAGGTTTTCCAGCAAATTCTCATCTTGCAAGTAACTCACCTGGGCCAACTCTTCCAATTGTTTTCCTTTTTTTCCACTTGTCTCATCATCTTCAGTGAGGGGAGAATTCTGCCCTAAGTCTTTGAACCAATTTTGAAATTTTATGCAGTCGCTATATTTGTTCTGAAGTTGTAAATGTTCTTCTGGGAGAACAATTCAAGATACTGCACCAAATCAACTTTGTCCACTTTTCAGCTTGGCTGACTCATGGTCTATTGCAGTCAATCACTCCCAGCAATGTAACTGTTCCAGCTCAACTCATTTGGACAACTCCATGATCATTTTCTTTGGAAATCTTCAAGAAGGATTGAACAAAATCTGGCCTCCATTCTCTTGAAAAAAATGTTTACTTGCAGGTGAGACCAGTACTAGCAATTATAAACTTAAGATAGTCATTAATAAATTCAACAGGAAATTCTAAAGAAACTCTTATCCAAGAGAATGGTTAGAGTTTGAAGCATGATATCCCACAGAGTAAATGAGGCAAATAGCATTCAAGAGGAGCTGAAAATGTATTGCTGGTTAAAGCGCAGCAGGTCAGGCAGCATCCAAGGATAGGAACCGAAACGTCGAATTTCCTGTTCCTTGGATGCTGCCTGACCTGCTGCACTTTAACCAGCAACATATTTTCAGCTCTGATCACCAGCATCTGCAGACCTCACTTTTTACTCGAAGCATTCAAGAGGAAGCTACTTAAACATATGAGGTGAAAGGAAGAGGAGATGAAGATGGAATGAAATTAAGAGAGCTGGGAGGAGCATAATGTGGAGCAATTACACTGAGTTGAAGTTGCTGGAGCAAATGACCTGTTTCCAGCTGTAAATATTTTATAATACTTTATGACTAATTGATTCCACACCGGCATTTACTACTTTGGGAATTGTAGCTTTACGAAACAACTGAAAAATTTAATTGCACCTTTTTTTGTTGCTTAGTAACCCTCATTGAAAGTTATGAACCAAATAAGAATTTGTTCATGTTTAATGTATTAAACATTAGAATGGTAAGTTAAAATGTGAGTTTCGAATTCACTTCTTAAATTTCTTTTAAACCTTCAGTGCTATTTATTCTGTAGACTCCTCCTGGCCTCTGGAGATTGAGGTAAGTCTGCGTCTATGCTGTGGAAACAAATTTCTCTTCCACTGTATAATCATTGCTTGTCATATCTTTGAAACGTGAGGCAAGCAGTATGCATGTGATACAAAACTTTCAAACTGTGGCAAGGCGCATCTTGATGGCGTATTTTAATGCAGAAAAATGCGTTACTGAAAAAGTGCAGCAGGTCAGGCAGCATCCAAGGAGCAGGAGAATCGACGTTTCAGGCATAAGCCCTTCTTCAGGAATGAAGAAGGTGTGTCAAGCAGGCTAAGATAATAGGTAGGGAGGAGGAACCTGGGGGAGGAGCATTGGGAATGCGATAGGTGGAAGGAGTTTAAGGTGAGGGTGATAGGCCAGAGAGGGGGCGGGCGTGGAGAGGTCGGGAAGAAGATTGCAGGTCAAGAAGGGGGTGCTGAGTCTGAGTGTTGGGATTGAGATAAGGTAGGGGGAGGGGAAATGAGGAAGCTGGAGAAATCTGCATTCATCCCTTGTGGTTTGAGGGTTCCTAAGCGGAAGATGAGGTGCTCTTCCTCCAAGTGTTGTGTTGCCATGATCTGGCGATGGAAGAGGCCAAGGACCTGCATGTTTTCGGTGGAGTGGGAGGGGGAGTTAAAGTATTCCGCCACGGAGCGGTTGGGTTGGTTGGTGCGGGTGTCGCAGACGTGTTCTCTCAAATGTTCCACCACCGCACCGCCAGTTTCGACGTCCTGTCCAAAGTCCACAAACCTGACTGCACTGGCCGACCCATTGCCTCAGCATGCTCCTGCCCCACCAAACTCATGTCTGCATATCTCGACACAGTCCTGTCCCCCTTAGTCCAAGAACTCCACACCTATGTTCGGGACACCATCCCTCTACCTCCTCCATGATTTTCGCTTCTCCAGCCCCCAATGCCTTATCTTCACCATGGACATCCAGTCCCTATACACCTCCAAACCACATCACGAAGGCCTCAAAGCCCTCCGCTTCTTCCTTGCCCGCCGACCCAACCAGTACCCTTCCACTGAGACCCTCCTTCGACTGACTGAACTGGTCCTCACTCTGAACAACTTCTCTTTCCAATCCTCCCACTTCCTCCAAACCAAAGGAGTAGCCATGGGCACCCGCATGGGCCCCAGCCATGCCTGTCTCTTCGTCGGATATGTGGAACAGTCCATCTTCCGCAGTTGCACTGGCACCACCCCTCACCTTTTCCTCTGCTACATTGATGACTGTATCGGCGCTACCTCGTGCTCCCACGAGGAGGTTGAACAGTTCATCCATTTCACTAACACCTTCCACCCCCAACCTCAAATTTACCTTGACCGTCTCAGACTCCTCCCTCCCCTTCCTAGACCTCTCCATTTCTATCTCGGGCGACCGACACAACACGGACATTTACTATAAACTGATCGACTCCCACAGCTACTTAGATTACACCTCCTCCCACTCTGCGCCCTGTAAAAACTCCATCCCATATTCCCAATTCCTTCACCTCCGCCACATCTGCTTCCAGGAGGACCAATTCCAATATCGAACAACCCAGATTGCCTCCTTCTTCAAAGACCGCAATTTCCCCTCAGACGTGGTTGACGAAGCTTTCGACCACATCTCATCCACTTCCCGCTCCTCCACCCTTGAACCTCACCACTCCAATCGCCACCAGGACAGAACCTCACTGGTCCTCACCTACCACCCCAGCAACCTCAACATACATCGTATCATCTTTCGTCATTTCTGCCACCTCCAAACAGACGCCACCACCAAGGATATATTTCCCTCCCCTCCCCTATCAGCATTCCGGAAAGACCACTCCCTCCGCGACTCCCTCGTCAGGTCCACACCCCGCACCAACCCAATCTCCACTCCCGGCACCTTCCCCTACAACTGCAAGAAATACAAAACTTGGGCCCACACCTCCCTCCTCACTTCCCTCCAAGGCCTCAAGTAATCCTTCCATATTCGCCACAAATTAACCTGCACCTCCACACACATCATTTACTGCACCTGCTGCACCCGATGTGGCCTCCTCTACATTGGGGAGACAGGCCGCCTACTTGCGGAACATTTCAGAGAACACCTCTGGGACACCCACACCAAACAACCCAACCGCCCCCCGGCAGAACACTTTAACTCCCCCTCCCACTCCGCCAAGGACATGCAGGTCCTTGGCCTCCTCCATCGCCAGACCATGGCAACACGATGCCTGGAGGAAGAGCGCCTCATCTTCTGCCTAGGAACCCTCCAACCACAAGGGATGAATGCAGATTTCTCCAGTTTCCTCATTTCCCCTCCCTCCACCTTATCTCAGTCCCAACCCTTGGACTCAGCACTGCCTTCTTGACCTGCAATCTTCTTCCCGACCTGTCCGCAACCCCCGCGCCCCCCCCCCCCGGCCTGTCACCTTCACCTTAACCTCCTTCCACCTATCGCATTCCCAACGCCCCTCCCCCAAGTCCCTCCTCCCTACCTTTTATCTTAGCCTGCTTGGCGCCTTCCTCATTCCTGAAGAAGGGCTTATGCTGGAAATGTCGATTCTCCTGCTCCTTGGATGCTGCCTGACCTGCTGCGCTTTTCCAGCAACACATTTTCCAGTTCTGACCTCCAGCACCTGCAGTCCTCACTTTCTCCTATTTTAATGCAGCAAACTTTCTATTGGCCAGCAGCTACGGGACCAGGAGTGTGCCAATTGATCAAATATTCCTGATGATCAAGAGGCATACATGACCGTAGTAGACCTTGACAAAGCAAAGCTTTGAGATATCAAAAGCCCACAAAAGTTTGTATAAAAGCATCAACACACTTCCTCAAATCAGTGTAAAAATAACAGTAAGTAATAGAAGTATGACAGGGAGTATACACATCACTATTATAATTTATTTACAACATTGACTAGGCACCGCGGTAGATTGTGACGTTTGAGGAATATGTTTTACTGGTTTATCAATAGTGCTGGTTAAAGCACAGTTTGCTGTATATGTACAATGATAAAACTAGCTGTGTAACATTTATATTTAAGTTTACAGTTGTCAAATTGAAAATAATGAATGCTATTTTGGGGCAGTAGCAAAGGGGATAAAGGTGTAAAGTACGATTAAACAAGTCAATGAAAATGTCATGCTGAGGGAGGACCAGAGAAGCAGGCTCACTAATGGAGCTGGGAACCTTACAGATAAATCTTCAAAGACAAGAATATCTTTAGAAAATCTGATTTCTAAAATATTTCAAAATAGTTATATAATGGACAGTTGCCAGTTTTGAGTACTTTCATTAAATCTTTAAAGGGAAAAAAAAACACCCTTTCCCAGTTGTCCATTAAGAGATGCATATCAGCAGCATCTATTTCCCACATGTACCTGAAATGAATGTTTTATACTGACAGGCATTAGAACTCCACTGTCTTGTCAGCAGCTAATATGAGAAAATTTATGGAAGAGACTGATCTGTTGGGGTTTCTCTCAGCAGTTTGTTACTAAACAGCCCTAATTTATTTTGAAAGGATAATGGCATAAAAAGTACAATGATCTGTGGCTGGCTCATGTGCCTTCCCAGCAGACACTGAGTACACAAGAGTTATTTAATTATCTTCTTTCTTATAACCTCTCTGAAGACTGGCAAGGTAATTTGGGAAGTTCACCCCTATTAATCAGTGTCAGCGTCTTGGCCTAAACTGACAAAAGCAATATGCAAAGCTAGTATTCTCTTCCTGCTATCAACATAGCAATTTATTGGTGTACATGAAAGGAAGCAGGGCTCTCTTTGTTTTACAGTCAGTAATTTATAGTTAAAGACTTGCTTACATGCTTATAACCTATACAGTCAAAAAAAATAAAATTACTGCCAGATGTGAAGTGAAAATGGTGTAAGACCTGTGTATTATGTTCAAATTTATTACAGACATGACTAATTGGGATCTCTATTTTGCAAATTTAACAGAACAGTTGTAAAAGAGAACTGTGTTAAATTTGGTTTTAACTTATGCACATGTTTTTATAGACATAAATTATTCATTCTTTTCCCAATAGTCCACATTTGCAGAAGTGAGATAGGAGTGTTGCTACTGCAGAACACTAACTAGTGGCTTTTTCCCATAAAGATTATATTGGGTTGGGAACACTGCCATTGACCAAGATTGCTGTGGGTCCAAGCAAAACCTTCCAGACTAGAATTTCAGCAAGCATAGGAGAAATAACATGAAAGAATTATCTATTTGACTGTATTGTCATGAAACTACATGTTGCAGATATAACTATATAAGTTGGCACTGGTGAGAGTAACCATTGCATTGTGTTATGGAGACCTAATCCCATAATCATCTGAGGCCACTTACTGTCTCTTTTATATTCTGTGACACTACCGGTATTGTAAATCAGAAGGATTGGGAACAGATTTAAGATTGGATATCAGTCATGATAATGGGAGCAATCAGTTGTCAGTAAAATTGCATATGTCCACAACCTGTAATGCTATGGCCTGGGATGTTCCTCACTGCTCCACTGTTATTTAGGAAACTGATAAAAGAGCAGCGCTCCAAAAGCTAGTACTTCAAAATAAACCTGTTGGACTATAACCTGATGTTGCGTGATTTTTAAAGCTATAAGTTAAACACCAAAAGCAGCAGGGTGTATACAGAGCTGCGCTAATAGGTTGAGTTCTGTAGCTTGCATTTAACTAAAAAGAAGGAACTCAAATAAAAATGAAAAATGCTAGAGAAACTCAGCAAGTCTAGTAGCATCAGAGAGAAACAGAGTTAACATTTCAAGTACAGTATGACTCTTCAATAAAGAACCATTTCACAATCAGGTTTAATTGCATCACGATTGGTGTTCGAACCTCATCAACTTCTTGAAAATCCGTTTTCTTGTTCCTACCTACAACAGCATTGGTGGGAGCAACCACTGTCCTATTTTTGTGGACACTGGATTTCAACCTCACATTGATAGCATTGTCCATTGTGAGAATGACTAGAAACTCAACCAGACCAGCCGCACAAATATTCTGTCTACAACAGCAAGTCAGAATTTGTCTGTTTGATGATGAGTAAATTGCTCCTAATGTTCAACCTTTTGCAACACCTACAAGGTAAAAATCAGGCATGCTCTCTACTTTTACTCACCAATATCCTGCTCAGTTTGGATTCTGCAAGGACTACTTGCCCTTAGCTCTTGATATAGCCTTGATGCAAAAATTAAATAAGACTTAAATTTCAGAGGTGAGAATATATATCTTCACACTTAAGCAGCATCTGACCAAGTGCAGTACTAAGGAGTCCAAGCATATTTCAAGTCAATTACACTCTTGCTGTGTCTTCATTAATGATTCTATGAACTTAGCCAAATGTTCATGTTAAGACCGACAAAAGCAGATTCAGTACATTTACTAGATTGCCTTGTTATATATGTTTGTTGAATTCCAATAATGATTCATGGTCTCGGTCTAGCAGGTATTTGTTTACATATTTGTATAGGGGACTACTATTTTTGTTTGAGCAACAACTTTATGACCTTGTAATAATGTGATCTTTCTTTGAAGTAGTTTTCAATGCTGTGGATTGAATTTTCAAGTTACATTGAGTTTTTTGGAGTGTTTGTCATAGTGGGCTTACATAGAAATTCAGCTGGAATGACCTTCATAGCCACTTCATAAACAGGATTGGATCCTCAGGTAGTCCTGTTCCAATATGCTTCCATCATCATGTCCTGGAATATACAGAGGCTGCATTGGCACTGAGCTTTGTTCACAGGAGAAAGTGAGGACTGCAGATGCTGGAGATCAGAGCTGAAAATGTGTTGCTGGAAAAGCGCAGCAGGTCAGGCATCATCAAAGGAGCAGGAGAAACGACGTTTCGGGCCTGAAGAAGGGCTCATGTCCGAAACGTCGTTTCTCCTGCTCCTTGGATGCTGCCTGACCTGCTGAGCTTTTCCAGCAACACATTTTCAGCTCTGAGCTTTGTTCACAGTCAGGAAATGGCATCTCGGCTGAAAAGCTCGAGGGACCTGCACATTTCTCACTTCCTAAGGAGCCCTCAAGTTGCAACCTCTTCTTTTGGCGAAGGGAGAATAATGGTTGGTAAAACATAATTTGGTGGGCACTGTCAGCACTAGGCCCAGCCTGGTCACTAGATATTCATTCCCCACCTCCCCCCCCACCCCTACCCCCAATACCTCCATGACCCTTATTACCTCACACCACTCCAACATCCCATTTCAACTCATTCTCCCCGAAGTGGAAACACACCCAATTGCACTTTGTCTATAACTGCCCTCCTTGCCTCTGAACTCCAGCATTATATGTTGGTAGTGCCAATTCTGTTCTTTTATCTTGCCCATGTGGAAGGTCACAGTGGTAGTCACAGACAACAGCACCCCTCCTATAGTGTACTATGACTTCTGATGCCATTCTTATTCCCTTGCCTTTGGATTCTCTGCCTCACTGTCCTTATCTCTACAATTGTAAATGTCTCTGCTTCCATTCTGCCTTGACTCCACTCCCACAACTATTTCTATCATTGATCCTGCTAAAAGCCTCAATCCCTTTAGATATTTCAATAGTTGAATTCCTAGGATTGTATTCATCCCGAACAGCACTGGGATTCTCAGACCTTGGGTAGCCCAAATGTTCGACTGATTGTGATGGATCCAATGGACTGTGTGCATACTGTATTTGGCTGATGATACTGGCACCCCCTGACAGAGAGCAATGCCCCATCTTGACAGAAGACTAGCCCCCTACAGTTTTTGAATTGTTCATTTGGTTGAATTAACATCCAGTGTGTTTGCTGTGCAACCAGTTGACACGTGCTGTAGGTGTTATATTGCCATCTCACGCACCACCAGCCCCCCCCCCCCCATCCCAACTTCTCCAAACAGCCTCATACTGACAAGCAGCCTTTCTTGTACTTGCATTAAAATGATGTTTAGAATGGCAGTGATGACAACCTTTGGCTCTAGCTGAAGAGCCAATATGCTAACAGGCATGGCATGCTGGGGCATGGTGAGGTAATGTAGTGCAATGAAAGGCAAGACCTGGATGATGCAGGCATGCAGGTAGGGACATAATGTGTGAACATTAAAGGAACAAAGAGCCAAACTGAGATGTATTCTAGGAGATGGGAATCTGTCTGTGTGCAAAGACTCCTTGCTGTAGCCTTCACGATGTTTTTTTGTTGCTGCTACTATGCATGTCTATGTTTTACAAGTAGCCAGCTGCTCAGAGCTTCCCTTAACTTTGTTTTTGCCTGCTAGGACCTTCAAGTTCCATGTGCAGCAGTGACTCTCAGGACTTGAGTCACTGTTGTGAATGACATTGGCGGCCTGTTTGACTTGGGCAGACCCTTAGAGTGGCTATATTTTGTGCAACTTTGAAGGAATGTTGCTGCCAATGTATCATGGAGGTGCCATGGCCAATTCACCTAACCTACATATCCCTGAGCACTATGGGCGATTTAGCATGGTCAATTCACCTAACCTGCACATCTTTGGATTGTGGGAGGAAGCTGCAGCACCTGGAGAAAACCCACAGACACAGGGAGAATGTGCAAACTCCACACAGACAGTTGCCGAGGGTGGAATCAAACCCGGACCCCTGGTGCTGTGTGAGGCAGCAGTGCTAACCACTGAGCCATTGTACCGCCCCTATGTACTCATCACTTGACTGGAAGGCACACTTGTCAAATAAGCCAACTTCTGAATGGGTTTCCTTGCAAAATGATAGGATGGATGCTGTGTCAAAACTTAACAGAGCACATACAGCTACTTGAGTTTCCAAGTATCCCATTCAAAATATTATCCCTTCGACTTTTGTAAGTCATGCCCTGATAGTATCAGGAACCAAATGTGTCCAGCTTAGTTTTGTTTATTCTTTTACCATGTTCATCACCATTGCCTTTCACTTTTCACTTTTGTTTCTCAATGTAATGATAAATTTTTGAAAAATAGGAACAATTTATATGTTATTAAGATGACACCTTTTCTTTTATTTGCAGGTGTTTGCAACTAATTAAATCCACACTGATTGGATTCTCTTTAATCAAAGTTAAAAAAAAACTGCATATGCTGAGTTTCAAAGGCAGCACTGACATCATTTGCTTATGGAATAACTAGGTATTGATTCATTTCTGTCCTTGTGAAATGGTATGACCACAGGCAATTGTATGAAGTCAAACCTATTTTACTTGCTGTCCCTGAACCGATTGTTAGCAGACTAGAGGGTATTTCTCTGCATTTAACTGCCTGACCATTAGTTTGCCTTCATAAACATTGTCTGTCTTTCATAACACGTTAAAATTATTATGAATATAACTGAGTAAGTACCCAGTCTATCACTTCAACTGGCACCGACTGTTCCCTTAAGATCTTTTCCATCCTGCAAGTAATATATTTACAGTCCCATGGTAGCTTCAATACTTCAATGTGAACTACTTTTTCACCTTAAATGGAAAAGTAAATGAGCCACTTGAAATAAAGGTCTGTAACAAACCTTTGAATCTTCAGCAAGGAAGCATTTAGATCAAATTCAATTCAAACAATTACAGCAAAAGGTTGAAGCTTAGTTAAAGTGTGATGCAGGAAGAAAAGTTGAAGATTGTTTTTAATTTAACTGGAGCTAAAATATTAGGAGCATATTTTCTGGGCAATAACATAACTCAGAGTGCAGCATGTAAGGAAGACTGGAGCATGTTCAGAAAAAGGCATTAGAGACTCTATTGTGACAGCTGAGATTCAGTGAGACATGCATTGCTTGGGTACGGTAAAGTTTTGTGAATATGAAGCTCAGAAAGCATAAATCATGGCTAATTGCTTGTCACAGCTGAAGAACATTCACCTATCTTCACATTGTTAAAGCTCAACACAACTAATTGTTCCAAAGTACGTTATTGATAAGAAAAAGTAATTGAAAAAGCTCAACTCATTTTCTATTGCTCATTGTTTTACTCCCATTAACTTAGTGCCTGTCTGTAAATTTTATTAATTGAATACATTTTGCCAAGATGACATCTATTGCTCATTTACCATCTACATTCTTAATCATGTCCCATGTGACTGCTCTGATAAGTATTACCCGATTCCACTACAAAATATAAAACAACTAATATCACAATGCTAAGTTGAAATTGGTAAGACGGAAGCCTTTTCGTTGCATGCAAATACAAAGTGTAAAATCCTTAAAATTTTTGGATTTCTAATTTGGTTTATTGAATTCAACTATGCATTTGACAGATTCTCAGCATACACAAGGGGTGGAATTTTATTGTGTGCTGAATGATGTGGGTCAAAGAAATCGCATGAGAAGTTGGTTGAGGCCTTTTCAATGTCGGGAGAAACTCGTTGTGTTTTCAAAGGGAGTTCTAGGTGTTGAGGTACGATTCTCTCTAGGAAATGGCGAGATGCCTATTAATGAGAATTATTACTTGTTAACAGTGTTATTAACAACAGATCTCTCCTTACTGATATGCAACTTCCTATTCTACCATTGCCAAAAGTCAGAGTGGGTACCTGGTGCCTTACCTCACTGCTTGTTGCCACTATCTTGGACACTTGCCAACAAAACCTCAAAGTGCAATCAAGGGCACTCGCTGCATGCACCCCACATGCCTGGATGCTGGCACCAATAACTCCTAGCATCTCAGAGCCCACACGGCACCTCTCCAATCCATTTACAGGATGGTTCTGCATTTTAAAGTTGCACTTTGAGCCATATTGCCAACTAGCATTGATATGTCACTTCATGGTCCCTTTGCATACCATTGTAAGCCATTCAGCTCAAAGAGTATTCCAGGCTGCATCTCAGGGTTGCTTGTTGCTCTCTTGGTGCTCACCCATGTAGCACCGACTTGCATGCTTTGCCTTGTCTTGCAGTGCCATTCCTTTTAGCGCAGTTACAGAACCAAGCAGCTTGTCTCATTTATCTTACCATATGAAGCATTACAGCGCCAAAGTTTCACCTGTACTATGTCCTAGCAGTTCACATGGCAAACTCACTGCGTGTACAGCAAGGAAGCAGCCATATCTCATAGTCAAAGGGGAATGGTCCAGTGGGAGGGGTGGGGTATAGGGAGGTGGTGGTCCAGTCACAGTAAGTCAAGAGCAGCCTCTGAGATCATTTCAGGGGCATGAAGTTCTCTCATTCTAGGGGTGATGCCTCCACAGTCCACGGAGTGGGTTATAGTCAGCCCTGTACTCCTCAGCAGCCAATCCAGGGCTAGTGCTGCCACTGTGGGGCAGAGGTACAGGCATCAGTAGGGCTCTGGGCACATGTCATCCAGGGATGGGCTCTTGGTTAATTCGTTGTTTCCTTCCACAGAAACCAAGGGGAAGGGATTGGGGTTGGGTGGTGAAAGGGGATACTGCGATAGAGAGGGTGAGGAACTTATTTGAGGGGATTAGAGGGTATAGGCAAGGCAGTGTGGAAAGCCAGTTGCAAAGGGGTAGCAATTGTATATGGACATGTGGAATTATTTAAACCTGGATGGGAATGGGAGCTCTTTCCTGGCTTCTATGAGAGTACAGTTTATGAGCAGCCTGGCAAGATGACCAGGGCCTGGTGGGGAAAGTTGGGTGTGTGCAGACTTGCATTGATCAGTTAGATGTGCAACTGAGGAGGTATCATAACCTACTGGGTTCACAGGAAGGGGAGTTTGACATCTGGGGCCTAACATAATATAATATAATACATAGAACCATCCACTTTACCTCACACCTGCAGGCTCCTAATCTCTGGCAACCCCTACCTATTACCTCATTGTGTGTTGTACACCTTCCAGGGTTAAACACTGTGGAGCATTTCATATAAAACAACACCTTTGGCCTCGGAGGTGAGTGATGTTATACCCATGCCTGTTACTCTGAGCAAATGGTACCTATTTACTGAAGATCTTTCTACATGTTGCAGGTGCTTTACAGGTCAGCAACATGCATAAGAACTGATGTCTGACTTCACAATGCATGAGTTACAGTCGGTACTACATAGATTCAATGGCATTCTGAGCATGCTTGAATAATATGTCAGGCTTTATCTGCAATGAAAATGTCACCCATGCCACCAATGTGCCCTCGAAAGGTTATTTTTTCTTCTAGTACAAAGTGCACTCTCAGATTCTACTGCTGGTGTGGAGGGAGCCTATCCTACATTGGAACTTGTTGGCCTTGGAATTTCGTCAAGCAACCCGAGGGACATTTGTCTCTAGAGGGCTCAGACATGCTGAGTGTGTCCTTTCCAGGGACAGGAGTATTTCTGAGAGATATCTGAGATGCCTGTCTGCGTTTCCTCCTCTGGCTGGGTACCTATTAATAACTCCTGTCTCTTCGTGAGGAAGGGGTACATGGAGTAAGGGCACTGTGACTTGCCCTCGCATTGCCTTGCAGTTGGTGCTGAGGGCCAATGGCTACTATGGTGGAATGCAAGGTCAGTGCACATATCCAGCATGCCCTGACACTGTTGGACCTGGCTCACTGTGGCATCCATCATCCTATCCATGGAGGCAGCCAGGCTGATCGCACACTTACAGTGTAGTTTCAATCTTGAAGCCTCTGAGCAGTGAGGGTTGCTCAAATAGCTGCCTGCTGCTCCAATATCTGTTTGTGCATATGCACAAAGTCCTTGATTGCCACCACCACACCATCCCTCTCCTGCCTGGGTCTGAACAGGTGCCAGTTTCTGGCAGTCCTGCAAGTGCCAACAGCATGAGGCATATCTTTCCCCAGCAGCTGTAGGGAGGTCAAATGATATGCCCACCAGCTTCTGCTTCTGGCTCGAATCTATGGAAAGTGCCCACTGAGGTATCAGTTTCTGAGCTATCTGGGGATGCAGGAGGCAACTTTATTGATACGACTTCAATGGCCTCTGAACTCTCCTCAAAGAAGATCTGGAAAGCCTTTTTTACAGGCCAGAATGAAGACTGGGTCATTATCAGTGGACAATGGATGTTTCGGCAAGCTTGCCAGAGCAATCCTGGGTTTCTTTTTCAAGGAGAAAGTGAGGTCTGCAGATGCTGGAGATCAGAGCTGAAAATGTGTTGCTGGAAAAGCGCAGCAGGTCAGGCAGCATCTTTTTCTTTTTCAAGGACCAGGATACTCTCCTTGCCAGAGGTGAGAAGCCAAATGTTTTCAATCCATCATCACTCTAGAATAACCCTGCCTTCACTGTGGGCCATTTTCTCCTGGAATGAGAGAAAGGGAGTGAGTGAGTGAGATGAAAGTGGGTGGATTGTCTGTTCCTCCAGTTTGAGCAAGATGGTGAAGTGTTCTGAGTGAATGAAGAAGGCTGAAGTAAGGGAAGCTGTTGCATGCAACATGACAGTGGCAGAGGATTAGCCTTGATAGGAGATAAGGACAAAGTATATGTGAGGCAGCAGGAGGGGGTGATGGTATGTGCCCTGGTGAAGCAGAGAAGAACATGGATTTTCCCACAGCATTATTTTGCATTCGTCCAGACAATTTTCCAATGTGACACAGTGGTTAGGACTGCTGCCTCACAGCGCCAGGGACCTGGGTTTGATTTCAGCACCGTACAGTTCTTGGTATTATACCCAGACAAGGTGGACAATGGAAAATTGGTGCCCCAACTTCTGATCAGGGATCTGGAATTCTTTGTCACTTGGGTGGTGTGGAGGAGGAACATCTTCACTCCCCAGGACTGGCAGACCAGTCAAACCATCAAACTATGCTCTGGTTTGCCAATCAGTCCAGTGCAATCTCAAGAATCGTAGAATCCCTACAGTGCAGATAGAGGCTATTCAGCCCATCAGTCTGAACCGATACACCTACCTCCCCCTCCCCCACCCCAACTCCCTAACCCTCACATTTACCATGGCAAATCCACCTAACCTGCACATCTTTGGATTGTGAGAAGAAACTGGAGCATCCAGTGGAAACCCACACAGAGCAGGACAAGCTGCTAGAAGTGAGAGGCAGAGCCTTTGTGTAGCTTCTGTTTAGACTGCAACTTGAGCAGCGAGATTAATGGTCAGAGGCCACATTGTTTCTTTGCCCATAAATATGCTAAGTATAATTAACAATATTTAGATGCTGGGAAGCTGAGCTCCAGGCTTTGTGCAATGTTCAGTGTCAGTTTGATACTGGAATCCTCCATGCTCCATGTCAGTGACAGTAAGGCCTATCAATTTCACAAACACTTCATTAGGCCATCCATTCAAAGTCTTCATGTGAATACTCTGCAGCCGAAATTTTATTCTACCTTTCCCATCAGTGAGTAAGTACGTCTGCTACCTCTGTCCCCAGCCACTGGCAGCATGCCACTCATGACCTATGCCTGATCATATGCAGACCCCACCTCTTACTTATTTTTTAAAATACACTGTGGCGAGCTGGGTATCTGAATGTTCATTCAGGCTTTTGCTGTTGATGGTACAAGTACTGAGAGTGCAGTTCCTACACTTGCAATGCCACATTCCTACACTAAAGATGGCATGTGCTGTTCCAGGTAAATGTATTGTTTTTGCTGCTCACATCCTCTTTTTACAATTAGTTCAGCCCAGTAAACCTCTTCTAAGAGATGCAGGTCATCTTTAAGCAACACAGCATAGCTTTAAGTAGTACTAGCTTTGCACAACTTTGTGTCCACTGCAATGGTTTTCCTCAATTTAGCAGACTCTTTACTGCTGGCTGCATGCAGCTACTTTGCAAATCAGCAAATGGTATTAAATTTACCTATTTGTTTCTAATCATCCTGCTCAGAGATTATATTACACACCCCTGGTGCAGGTAGGTCTTGAATCTGGGTCTTCCATTAACTGTTGTACCTCAGGACGGCTACAGCATTAAGTTTACATTCTGCCTGCATCAAAAGCAATGAGTGTCGATTAATTATGATACCTGTGCCTATTTTTACATTATATCAAGTGTTGTAGCTTAATTATTTTAGCTAAGCTTGAAATCAGATAGTTTATTATTTGCATATCAAATGATTGTTCATAGTCTGCAAATCAGAAATAACATTGTTTCTAATTAAATATTTTGCAATTAATTTACCTGTTTGAAGACTATTTTTACAGATATTCAAATGCATTTGTAAGGACTGTGCTATGAAAAAAAACAGATGCTTCCAATTGTCCAAGACTTCAAAAGCACATAGTACTATCCACATTTCATCAGTAGAGGGCAAGAATATTCAATTTTCACATTCAGAGAATAATTAAGGAAAACATCATCTGTGTTTACAGAATGCATCAAGCCTGAAAAGCTTGCAAAGTAATTTCTCACCACTTTATTTGTATTTTTGAAAATTGGTCCCTACATTCTGCTGGTGTAAACAAATTGAATATAAAATGTAGACATGATTTATTATGAGAATGAACTTTCAATGTTTCTGTTTTTAGTAAGTGCACTGATGTTATATTATGTTTTGTTTTCTTCACTGCACTACATTCTCTGAACAGTACAATCGGTTTGCTGAAGTCATAAATTCAAGCCCTAACAATAATTAACCATCAAGAGTACAAATGAATTGATTGCAACCACGTATAGGGCAGGTTTCTTGAGTGTAGCTCATGAAGTTTACTTCATTATTGTTAGGAGTGTAATTGAATTTTGCATTCTTAGAAAATTGCTTTCAATCTCAGAGAAAGCCTTTGGCTGGCAGTAACATTTGCACTTAGTGAGAAAAGCATTGGGTTTGAACTTTACATTAGACATCACTGGTTTGTCTCTAAGTGCAAGGTTGATATCCAACAGGAGACCTTTCAATTCAGTGGATGTGATGATTTATCTTCACCCACTACCACACTATCATTATGTGTGTTGTGGAAGTCTATAAAGGCCTCCCACTGTATACGATTAATCACCCTATCGACTGTTTAAAAAAAACTGGTTATAATCATTTATGGAGTGTTTGCATCACAGCCTGCCAGGATACTGATCAGCCTTTGAATCCCTCTCCTACTTTCTAGAATTCTCCAAGGAAAGAACGTGAAGATGTAAAACAACAACTCTAATTCCCATGTTTCTCTCAGAATTGCTCATTTGTCAAATGTGGAGGAGGTCGATGACATGTTTCTATGGTGATGGATTTTGTTTATCCCTCACTCTTTTATTAAAAGCTTCTTTTTGCCTTTAAAAATACTATTGTCCAGCCAATCTCCAGTGTTTACTTTTTCTCATCGTCTCTTCTCTCTGAATTTGTTGCTATAGGCACAATATAGTTTATTACTTTACATTTTAATGCACCTTTAAACTTTTGTTGATTATATGTTGTGGTTTTTCCAGTCAAGAATTTATTGGTGACCTTTGTTAACATTGTGGTTATTGGTTTCCAATAATTAGACACTACCTGAAGTTAATTATCTTCTTTAGAATCTCCAGTCAATGATAATAAAATCCATGTCTACCTTGTTCCAGTGTCCTCTAAGAGCATTTATAGAGATAAATCACACAGGATCCTATCAAATTTTTTTCACAAACTAAAACAAATGTAAATTGGTTCACTGCAGTAGAAGTTTTAAATCAAAAGAAAAGTGTCATTTTATGCGCTTGGATGCCGCAATAATATTAAGAGCTATCAGTTCATGGAACTTCATTTAGAGTAGTACAAATGGAAATGGCAAAAATGGAAATGGTGAAAATGGAAATGTATTTTGTGCATTTACTCCTTGTGGCCAGGCACTTTAACATCCAATTTTAGACCTATTAATCTTGAAGTAGGATCATGCTGTTCAGATGATTTATACAAAAGAAATATAATTTGCAATAGAAAAGAAATGTATTTCCAGTAGTGTTGGACTTTGTTAGAATTATTTAAAATTACTTCTCCATAATAATTTAGATCTACATTACATATTTAATCATATAAGCATAAACACACTATAAAATTAAAATAACTCAACAGATTTAATTAACTTTTATCGGTGTTAAATCTTATCTAACATGAAATATGATTCAGTTTAGAATTGTGACAATAACACTTTCCCTCAAACCCTTTTATCAATTATTTTCAACCAACTGTTTGGTTTAATTTATTCCCCTTGTTAATAATATTAGTGTAACTGAGTCAGAAATTGTTCTAGTTTCATGTTATATTATTGAACAGAAATGCAAATACAATTCTTGCATTAAATTAGTGCTTCTGATAAGAAGTGAAGCAAGGACTGAGAGACCAAGCAACCAAAACTAAAGTGCTATCTCTGCAGGGATGGCACTGCCAAGTGTTTCTGTAAGGCTAATTAGGAGTGGTTATTGCATAGAAATGATATGTAGAGAAGACCTAAGGGCAGGTTTTTATCATGCTGAGCAATTTTTTTCTGTGGACTTGGCTCTGTTTTGTGCCTTTCGTCTAGGCAAATGTGGTTCAAATTGGTTGCCAGGCATGATTTAAGACCAGGCATTTTATGTTATAGATCTTGTGCAGCTGGAAGCAATGTAGCACTAAGCTACTTTGCCTTTAATTTGAATAAAATATTTGCAATGTGTCATTATTCAGGTTGTTTATCACATTATAAAGCTATTGAAACAGCCCAAAGTAGCCCAGATCTTTTTTTAAACTATGTACCATTGATACCACATGGAAACCTAAAAGATTGCCATATATCTAGTCAATGGCAGGAAGATTTAAAAAAATAGTTTGAAAGATGTGGTCTTCACTGGCTATCAACTATCCATAAAATCTCTTGAAGTGGTGGTGATGAAAATCAGAACCACTGCAGTCTACATGATATATCTCCATCTATGCTGCTATTAGCAAAGTAGTTCCATAATTTTGACCCAATAACAGTGAAGGAAAACAATATAGTTCTAAAGCAGGATGGTGTGTGACTTGGAGGGTCACATGCAGGTGGTGGTAATCCTATGTACCTAGAGCGTGGTGATTCCAATACCACACTAACGCTTAGCAACCTAATGGTGTTTCTTTTCTCACTTATTGAATTGAGACTGATTCTTATCTACTGATGTAGGCCATTTTGAAATTGTTAGCAACTGCTGCAAATCTCACCAGAATGGGAAAGGAATTCACAAGTATCCATGTAGCGTTTACCTGAATAGTACCAGTTATCATTGTTGAAAGGGAAGAGACTCATCAACCAAGAAAATTAAAATAAGTAATTCCATATTGAGGCAGGAGTCCAAAGCTAAGTGGCCAGCCCCCTATTCTATTCTTGCTGGCCATTGAATTAGAAGCAGTGTTGCCTGAGATGGGGTTATCAGGGGAGATATCCTCTGTGCTACTTTGCAGAACTCTCCCCATACCTCGACACAAGGTTATAAGACATAGGAGCAGAATTAGACCATTCAGCCCATCAAGTCTACTCTGCCATTTGATCAAGGCTGACATATTTCTCAACCCCATTCTTCTACCTTCTCCACACAACATTTGATCCTCTTACTAAACAAGTAAGTATCTATTTATCCATCTATCTATCTATCTATCTATCTATCTATCTATCTATCTATCTATCTATCTATCTATCTCTGTCTTATAGCCACTCAAAGACTTGGCCTTCATACCTTTTAGAGGCAATGATTCACCACTCTTTGGCTGAAGAAAGTATTCCTCCTCTCTGTTCTAAAGGGTCGTCTCTTCACTATGTGACTGTGTGCTGGTGTCCAAGTATCTCCTACTGATTGAAACTTTATCCAAGTCTCTCAAAATTCTGTAAATTTAAATCTGACTCTCTCTCTGTCTGCCTCCCCCACCTGCCGCCAATACATTGTGATGTGGTGTGAAGGAAATGTTTTAGCATGATGTTGACCAGAACTGTCAAAGACATTTCTTAATCCTATGATGTGGACGTTCTAGTAGCTAGGTTACATTTAACAGGCTAGCACTCTGCTGGTTCAGATCCTGAAATAAAAAAAATCCACCATAGTTCTTCCCAGATAGCTGTTCCCAGACAGGTTAAGCTAAAAAAATCACACAACACCAGGTTGTAGTCCAACAGGTTTATTTGGAAGTACCACCTTTCAGAGCACTACCCCTTCATTAGGTTTCAAAGGAGCAGTGCTCAGCAAACTAGTGCTTCCAAATAAACCTGTTGGACTATAACCTGGTATTTGTGTGATTTTTAACTTTTGTCCACCCCAGTCCAACACCAGCACCTCCACGTCAGACAAATCTAACATTTTGTGCAAATGATAACCACCAAGATCCCACCAAGATCCCCCCATCAGGCTATGTTGGTATACCTCTTTTCACTGAAAACATGGCATACTGTGTATTTGGTGCTAATTATTCATCATTTTGGCAAGTTAAGCAGCAGTGCTGCCATTGGAAATTCCACCAATTGATGTGATGGTCTTGAGAACTTAAAAGGTCAGCACAAAACAAGCTGAAAGACATTTTTAAAGCTGTTCAAATATGGAGGAGGCGAAAGACACTTTGCTGGTACAAGCCTATGGCTAAATTGCATTTTATATGATAAAGGTTTTGATTTGCCAATATTAAAAATAAAATGTCAGCTTTTTCTCCAAAGCTGTATCTAATCTTTTTATTATCACTACCTTCAGTTTTAATAATTAGCATCCAATTGCTTTAAATCCCTGAAACTGGCCATTCCTATGTTAATTTTGATACGAGTATGAAACAAGCTGATGTTTTATACAGAAATGTCATGCAGATTATTTTAAATACTTCTGTGAAACCTTGGCAATGAGACCTCTAAATGTCCTCCCCAGCTTCACTTCACTTTATTGCTTTGCTGTTTTGTTCAAAAAATTAATTTACTCCTGACTTCTCATTTTTCACATTCAAAATAGCCGTGATTACTTTTCATTATTCATGGGACTAAAGTGTTACTAGCAAGGCCAACATTTATTGCCCATTCAAAACTGTGCTTGTAAAGATGGAACACATCACTTCTTGAGCTACTACTGACATTGTGGTGAAGACATATTCACAAGAACTTCCAGATTTTTGAACGAGCGATGATGATGGAGTAACGAAAACAGAAATTGCTAGAAAATTTCAACAGGTCTAGTGGCAACTGTGGAAAAAAAATAAGAGTTAACATTTCGAGTCCAGTGACCCTTCCTGAGCATAAATTCCCAGCAACATTTAAGGTTTGATTTTAAGTCAGGTACTAGTGGGACCTTGTTGAGAAAACACTCACAAATTGAATCCGAGAGTTTGTGATACTTGCATATGAAAATGAAGGCTCAGATTTTCACTAAGACCCAGTAGGAATGGGTGAGATGGGGATGAGGCGGTGGAGGTGGGCTTTAGCTAAAATGTGGGTAGCAGCAGGTAGTCAAATAAGTGATGAAGGACTGGAATCTGCAAATGGGCATTAGAGAAATTCAGGACAAGAGAAGAATAAAATGTCCTAATGTGACATGATGGAGCACAATGCTGTTCCTCACCCACAAAATAAAAACACAAAAAAGCTGAACTTACTGTGCCTTTTGTCCTTGATCCAGCTCCACATACAGGTTTAGCCTAACAGGGAAGTTGTCACTGTTGACGCATTCAGGCCTTGGGTGAAAATCTCCAGTTACATGATTAGAAATGGATTTGCAGAGGACCTGACCAGCTGGGTCAGACACTCTTACTGCCTGGAATTCAATAGTGAAATTATGAAAAACCAGAAGGTAAGCCTCCAGACCTGTTTTAATGGGTTACATCAAGACTGCTGTTACAGCTTTGTCAGTGTTCTTTCTTTCTCCTTCAGACAAACGCAGGTGTTGCTAAATATTTTGGCAATACATTTGTCCTCGCTTTATTTTTAACAGCATGATAATGCATTAGTTTACTGACTCCATTACAATGGAAGGATATAAAAATAAAAACATGTAAATTATGGAAATTAATGAAGCATAATCATAACAGCTACTTCTCATTAATCGTTGCTTTGTCTGTGACAGGTAGCAAGCTTCTACTCTGGATATCAACATATATTGATGCATGAGTACACACTACCATCTGTCAAATGCAGTAGTGGCTCCAGAGAAGAGAAGGATGACAGATTGCATATTAACAACATTCAATCCCACTTGAAAGCAACATGCATATAAAAAAGTCTGAGATGTATGAAAGATGTTGTCATGTCCTGATTACAATACAAAAGAAATGGTGTGAATGCATCTTAAATTTATGCAAATCACTGTTGCATACAATTTGTCTTCTAACTTTGATACAAACAAGCTTCTGTCTCAGTAGCCTTTTTTTAAGCTTTGCTATTGATGTATTGCTAACCCAGCTGCCTACTCACTCTGCCAGTATGCATCGTTCCAGTTTCCCTTTAGCTCTGAGGTTTTTCTCCCCCAATCTCTTAGTTTTACTGCTACTCCAGTTAAAAATTTCATTATGAACATGACCTCAGTAACAGAACTTTCTTTTGCCTTCACACTGTAATGAGTTCTGTGATAAAGCACATGGATAGGTACTGTATTGTCACTAATTTCATTTGCACAATAATGTCTTCCACTTTCTATCTCATCACACACACCTGCCACCTAATCAGTCCAACCCTGTCTTGTTCCAGTTGGCCACGTTATAGGAATCCCTCTTGATTACTCTGTCACCAGCTAAAACTGAAAGCAAATTTAAAATACACACATCACTGTGTTTGCAATGCTGCAAACTATGACAGAGTTTTGAATTAAATATATTGATAGATTCTGTTTGAATCTTGTAACTTGTTCCAACTTTATTTGCTTTATAACCTTTTTACCTCCATCACTGAGGGTGGGCGATTTAATGTTTCACGCTGTTTGTTAGTTTGGAAACAATATGTCTAAAAACTTAACAGAATTCAATGCACATGCAATGGATTCTTGTTACACAGTCCAAGGAGGAACTGATTAATTTTTATTACAGATGCAGGTCTGGATCATGGATTCTAAAACTTTTGGAAGTATCCATTAACATTGATAAACACTGCAAATTGAAGTTTTTTTTAAAATCAGAATCTTGTGGATTGTTTTATTTAGAATGTTATTGATTATTTTTGAATGTTGTGGACTATCTCAGCTCATTCTGGTGGAACTTGTCAGAAATATGAACGGAAGTTTCAGAGCCATTTGTTAAAAGTGGATGAGCCTCAATCCATCTTAATGTCATAGAAGGCTTTAGTAAAAACATTTTTTTTCAGCTTTGTAGTCAAAGAACATCCACCAGGAAGGGAAAAAAAAATCAATGTTGAGCTATGTTGTTATAATAAAATATGTGCTCGACCAAGTGCTCTCTGCATCTGTTCCTAATAATTTGCTTTATGTGAAATGGTGTTCTATAATACCCACTTTCTATCTATGTTAGATTTTAGGTGTTCAATCACATCTGTTCTTCTGAAGGTGGGACCTTGGCTCATCATCTACTGGTCTTTCATCCTGAGCTGTTTCACAATATTGTTGCTGAACGTCCAATCTAGGTGGTTCTGAAAGCTTTGAGTCCCAGTCGTCTGAATCTGGGTAAGAGTGAGCAATACCAATATAGAAGCATCCCACTAGCCTCCTTATCATTTGCTTCCATGTTCCAATATTTTGGGCATACTCTTTAAGTATTATTTATGTATGCCAGGACAACCTAATCATCACATCACTGACGAGATGTTTTCTGATATTGCCCACATGGACTTATTGAAACCAATCCAATGATCCAAACCTAAGAATGAGCACCCACCTCCAGCTGATGAGCAGCAACCAACCTGTACTGTGAAGCTTGTAGTCATAATAATCCCTCATGATGTAGTGAAGATGCAAGAGAGCCTCTGTTGCTCTTTTACCATAAACCACTGTGTATACGTAAGAAGGGCATTGATGACATACTCTGTCCAAAGGAGAGGTCAGAACCTCAAATCACGCTGTCCAGAGTTTCTGCAATGCAACACCTCATTCCACTGGAGCCACCGAGGGGCATAGGATGGCCTTTTGACATCAGATTTTCACACAAATTATGTCTGTACCAGTACTGTCCAGGCAAAGGATACTGTGCGATCCTTGGAATCTCTATTGAAACAGGAGGCTTTACTGAGGCTTTGGGATGGATAACAGGGATCCGTGAGAGGTGCAACATCGCGATGAGGAGTATGTTCTTCAGACAGAACAGCACCTTTAGCATTCCACAGCTGTACAGGCAGGGCATCTTTGTGAATGTCATTCAATGGAACTCTGTTACATGAGGAACATATTGTAAGCTTAAATTAAATAATTCGTGACTTTCCTTTTATGCTATTTTCACTGATAACCTCACCATGTTTTTTCCTCTTGTGAAAAAGCACTTTAATTAAAAAGTAAATGAACAAAGGTACTTTGAGATAGGAAATCTTGCTATTAACATTTCCCTACATCATTGATTATATTTTACACCTGCTCCTTATTGCACCCAGTACTGTTATAAATCTCTCAATGTCTTGCTGTCCTTTGAGAAAGCACAGCTAAAGTACCATGCACAGAGAAAATCTTTGCTGCTTTCTATCACTGACAAAATCTTTTATTTCCACTGAAAATCTATTTGCTTTCAAGGCTTTATCTTTAAGTTGCCTAAAGCTGCCAATACAAATAGCTGTTCACATTTAGACTGATTTGTTTCAAGTTTGAAGGTAAAAGATTCATCACCACCATTCAGAGTAAATTGCAAAAAAAAACTTCCCAGCCCACCCCCCCCATTTACAGTGTGCCTGTGTTGCCTCGGACAAAAAAATGATATAGAAAAAAAATCAATATGAAAAAGTGCTGCTTGTTTTGCTTTCATATTGTTTCTGCCTTGAAATCAATACTTTAGACTGGGCAATATATCTTCTGAGAAAATAAACAATATTTGATTCACATTTTTTTTCTATAATCTTGCCCCTTGCAATGAGAAATCATTCCAAGAACTGATTGTCAAAATAGTATTCTAAGAAGCCCTACTACTTCAGGTCTACTTGAAAACATGAAAAAGTTCTCTCAATCAGGTGGTGACATTTGAAGCTAACCTTTCCTGAATAAGGTCACAGAGCCAATTGCCATACCGAATGCCACTAGTGTAGCATCATTAAGTGCATTGTGACATTCCGTTGTGAATTTAGCTTGCTTCAGAGAATTTCAAAATAGTTATCATTGGGTTCATGGTAGCTACACAAGTGGAAATTTTGATAATAACTCTTTCTCTTCAAAGCTTTGACCACAATGCTTAAAGAATTTTTAATCTAAAATCCTTATTTTTTTTAAATTCATTCACAGGATGTGGCCATCATGGCTAGGTCAGCATTCATTGCCATCCCTCATTGCCCAGAGAATCAACCACGTGATTCGCATAGATTTTAAAGTAACTTTCTAATTGAATGCATAGGATAAAATGAAAGTTGAGATATTTTAGATCTTATTTTCGTTAATGGAGTTGGCTAATGGTAAATAACTTACTCCATATCCTCTCTTTGCCTGAAGATCCTGCCTGTGGTCATGCTGGAGTTGCATTTGAATAAATTCATCTTTGACATTCTGCATTCTTTGCCTATGAAGCTAAACTATCATGAATGCATTGCTGTTGAGTCTATTCCATCCTGGCTTGGTGTCCATGTTAGTTTTTGACTCTAATCAACAGACTGCAAGACTGCAACAGACTCTACCACAGACAAAGGTTAGAATCTGGAAGTTTTCCATCATTATGCATTAAGTATGGGAACTATGAAGTCCCTCCAGTTGTTCAATAATTAAATATTACAATTGGTCTTGTAGAGTAGCAATGCATTTTATTCTGAAAAGGGTATTCAAGTTTCAAACTACCAATGATGTTCATTGAGATTAGCAGCATTTAATATGGAGTATTCAAAACAGCTGAAGTTCTTCACCTTGGGGTTAGAAGGAAAGAAAAACTCACAACTAACACAACTGATTTGAACTGAATTTTCTTGGTTCCATCATGCAATGGAATATTTTCAATCCTATTGTCCATTTTGATGGAGAAATATGAAAGGAAGTAGCCTGCAAAATCGTATTTTAGGGGAAGGTGGTGATGCAGGGGGAATGACACTGGCTTAATAATCCAGAGTTGCAGACTAACGCTTGGTGGGCAATCCCATCATGGCAAATGGTGGAATTTGAATTGAATAAAGTTTGGAATTAAATGGTGGCCATATGGTGATTGTCACAGTGTCAGTGCTCAAAGGAAGCAACCATAAGTAATTGGAAATACTGGTCAAGCTAAAGTTCCATTTTACAGTCTCTAAAAGGGTTTAATGATTAGTATGTGTTTATTCACAAATTTTACTGCTTTTTCTTTCAGGGTGATGTGATCACCAGATGGTATTCTCAAGGGGCAGAATGGTGGCTTGGCGGTTAGCACTGCTGCCTCACAGTGGCAGGGACCCGGGTTTGATTCCAGCCTCGGGCAACTATCTGTGTGGAGTTTGCGCATTCTCCCCATCTCTGTGTTTTCTTCGGGTGCTCTGGTTTCCTGCTACAGTCCAACGATGTGCAGACTAGGTAGATTGGCCATGTTATATTGCCCATAGTGTGCAGGGACTTGTAGATTAGGTAGATTAGCTCGGAGAAATGCAGGATGATAGGGTAGGGGAATGAGTTGAGGATGTCAGTGTGGACTTGTTCGGCCAAATGGCCTGTTTCCTCACTGTATGGATTCTATGAAGTCTAATCTGCATAGAGTATCTACTGACATGCTGGTGTAGGGTGCCAGTGAATGCTTTGCTTCTTGGTCCTCAAAGGTGTCACAGTTACATCCTCAGAGATGTTTTTCCTAGACAATTGCTCTGCCCGCTTATTTTTGGCTGTGTGTTGCTCACACATGCTTGTGGATTAAATTAATTGAAGAAGTGTAGAGGAATGGCTGAGAGTAGCTATCCTTTTGAGAAGATCAGACAATCACAGTGATGCACTAGAATACTGGTAGTGTCACTAAACTTGTAATCCAGAACCATAATGTCTTGGAGAGTGTCAGAAAAACTGATTTGCTAATATCCTTCAGTAAAATAAATCTACTCTTAACTGTCCTTTGAAATGGCAACAAGCCATTCAGTTCAACGTCAGTTAGTGATGGCCAATAAATGCGGGCCTTACCAGTGATGCTTGCATCCCAAGAGCAGGCATGGCAAAGTTTGCCTGCTACGAGTTATAAAAGCAACTGATTAATTATCCATCACAACTCCCACTTTAGTTTTCAGGTCTTAGTGAGTTTTGAAGACAATGTATTATCTTGGATAAATGTCATTGTGTTCTAGGTCTGCAGCACAATTAGTGTCCTGAGTCTTTACATTCTGTTACTCCTGTTTCAAGGAGGGCAGAATGAGCTGAAAGCTATTTTGGGAGGCAGTCACATCCTTAGAATGACTACCTCAAATTTGGTCAGTGGTCAGGGACTGGATGGTGTGACTACCAACAAGGCAGGTACAGGAATTCATGAGATAGTGCTGAAGGAGCCTTACTCAGAGCATGTCTAACAGGTTTGAGATTCTTGTTTCCTGTGTGGGCAAGAGTGGGGTGGGGGGGGGGATGCTAGAGGGACGATGAGCAAATTGATCATTACACCATGTGCAGGGAGCCATTCAAGAGGGGGAGAAAAGAGAAGATAAATGTAGTTATAATTGGAGACAGTAGAGTCAAAGGAGTGGATTAACTCTCTTTTTTCTATGGCCAGGATTAAGTGTCCCAAAAGGTTGTGTTGCCTGTCTTGTGCCCGAGTTCAGGATATCTCATCTGTACTGTAGAGGAACTTTAGAGTGGGAGGGGAAAGATCCAGTGGTCATAATCCATATAGGTATCAATGGTATAGGTATAAAAGATTAAAGAAGTTTTGCTGAGAAAGTATGAGCAGTTAAGGGCTAAATTAGGAAAGCAGAACCTGAGTCGCAGCAAATTGACAGAGCAACAACAAGATTAAAGAGGTAAATGCATGGCTCAAAGATTGGTGTGGGAAAAACATTTTTGAATTCATAGGACATTGGCACTTTACTGGGGAAGGAGGGAGTGGTTCCGATGGAATGGACTCCTCCTGAACCATGCTGGGACCAGAGTCCTATGTAGATAGGGCAGGAGGCTGGAAGAACACAGAAAGCCAGGCAGCATCAGGAGGTTGAGAATTGATGTTTCAGGTATAAGTCCTGGCAAATTGCATAGCTAGGGCTAGGATAGTGCTTCAAATTAAATAGTTGGGGAGTGGGTACAGTTGCCTGGAAAATTATGGAAACAGTTAAAGCAAGGGAAGGGTTTAGCAGAGGTTATTAAAGTTTCCAGAACGAGTAATAAGGCAGAAAATGTGGAAATGGTCAGAAACGTAACTTCAGGCACAGCAGATGAGGGGACAACAATGACAAGGAGGGCAATCAGCCCAGGACTGAGGATGTTGTAACTAAATGAAACAAGGTGAACAGATTGAAAATGGCAGGCATGAACTTGTAGGTATCACAGAGAAATGGCTAAAGAGGATCAGGGCTAAGTATGAAGTAACCATTGATACATGTCCTGCCAAAAGGATGGGCAGAGATTACATGATTGTTATTAGTGAGAAATTAAATTAAATTGACAACAAAAAGTGATATAGGATTGAAAAATCTAGAAACTGTGTGGGTAGAGTTAAGGAACCATAAAAGAAAAAATACTCTGATGAGAGTTGTGTACAGGCCTCCTAATAGTCAGGATGTGGGGAAGAAAATGAATCAGGAGATAGAAAAGGCAGACAAGAATGGCATTAATACAGTAATCATGGGGAACTTCAACATACAGGTGGTCTGGGAAAATCAGGTAAGTAGCAGATCTCAAGAAATGGAATTTGTGGAATATCAATGATTTTTTTCCAAAGCAGCTTATGGTAGAGTCCATTAGGCATCCGGCAAATCTGGATTTGATAGTTTGTAATGAGGCAGACTTGATTAAGGAGCTTAAGTTGAAGGAAATCTAGGAGGCAGTGACCAGAATATGATAGAATTCATCCTGAAGCTTGAGAGGGAGAAGATAGAATCAGACATAATGGTATTACAGTGGAGTAAAGGTATAGATTAGATTAGATTAGATTACTTACAGTGTGGAAACAAAGATTTTAAGGAGAAGCTGGCCAGAGTTGATTTGAAGGGGAGTCAAGCAAGAAGGATAGTGAAGCAGCAAAAACAGGAGCTTCTGGGGGTAAGTCAAGAGGCGCAGCAGAAATTCATCCCAAGGAAAAAGAAACATGCTAAGGGGAGGACAAGATAAGTGTGACAAGGGAAGTCAGGAACAGCATAAAAACAGAAGAAAATGCATCCAATGTGGTGAAGATTGGTGGGAAGCCAAGGAATTAACAAGCTTATAAAATCCAGCAGGGGGATCACCAAAAAAAGCAATACGAGGAGAAGATGGCAAGTAATACAAAAGAAGAGTGGAAGAGTTTCTTTATAAATCTAAAAGACATGCGAGAGGCATGTGTGGACATTAGACAAAGTGAAAATGGGGTTGGAGAAGTAGCAATGGGGAACAACGAAATGGCAGAGGGACTGAATAGATACTTCACAACAGTTTTCACAGTGAAAGACACCAGCAGTACAGCAGAACTTTAAGAGTCAGGTGTCAGAGGTGAGTGTAGTTGTCATCACTAAAGACAAGGTGCTGGGGAAACTGAAACATCTGAAGATGGATAAATCACTTGGATTAGATGGATGATACCCCAGACTTCTGAAGGAGACAGCTGAGAAGATTGTGGAGGCATTGGTGGCACTCTTTCAGGAATTACTGGAGTTAGGAAATGTCCCAGAGGACTGAAAAATGGCTAATATATTTCTCTATTTAAGAAAGGTGGGAGGCAAAGGTCATGAAACTACAGGCTGGTGGGCTTGACCTCAGTCATTGATCATACTTTAGAATTGATTATTAAGATTGAGATTGCAGAGGAGTTAGCCTCATTTTACTATGCACTTCAAAATTAAGTCAGCACAGCTTCATCAAAGGGAGGTCATGGCTGAATAATCTGTTAGAATTCTGTAAGAAAGTAATGAGCAAGTTAGACAAAGAAGAGCCAGTGAATGTGTTCTCTTTGGATTTCCAGAAGGCCTTTGACAAGGTGCCAGACAGGATGCTGCTAAATAAAATGAGAGCCTATGATGTTAGGGATAAAGTACCGGCATGGATAGAGTACTAGCTACCTGTCAGAAGGCAGATAGTAGGGAGAAAGGGGTCTCTTCAGGATGGCAGCTGGTGACTATTGGAGTTTCGCAAGGATCAAGACCACAACTACTAACGTTATACATTAACGATCTGGCAGAACAAATTTAGGGTATTGTTGTTATGTTTGCAGAAAAGACAGGTGGCATTAAGGAAGTTGGAGAGGCTGCAGAAGGACTTGGACAGGATAGTGTAAGAAAAGAAGTCGCAAATAGAATACAATGCAGGAAGGGTGTGAGGTTATGCACTTTGTCAAGAATAAATCTGAAGCACAAAGGGAATCGCGATTCATAGTTCAGGATTCTCTTAAGGTTGACATGCGAGTTCAGTTGGCTGTTAGGAAAGCAAATGCGATGTTAACATTCATTTAAAGAGAGCTAAAGATACAAGAGCAGAGATGTACTGCTCAGTCTATATAAGGCTCTAGTCAAACTATATTTGGAATATTGCGAGCATAGTTGGGCCCCATGTCTAATGGAATATGTGCTAGCATTGGAGGGGTCCAGAGGAGGGTTACGAGAATGATCCCGGGGATGGAGGATTTGTTATATAAGGAGTAGTTGAGGCCTCTGAGTCTACACTCAATGCAGTTTACGAGGATGGGGTTTGAAACTTATGGAATACTGAGAGGACAGGATAGAGTGGACTGGTGAAGATGTTTCCAATATTAGGAGAGACAAGGACCCAAGGGCACAGCCTCAGAATAAAGAGATGAGCCTTTTGAATTGAGATGAGGAATTTCTTCATCTAGAGGGTGGTTAAACTGTAAAACTAATGGCTATGGAGGCCAAATCATTGAGTGTATTTAAGACAGATGTGGATAGGTTCTTGATTGGTAAGACAAACAAAGATTATGGGTAGAAGGCAGGAGAATGGAATTGAGAAATATTTCAGTCATGATCAAATGACGGAGTAGGCCTGATGGATTGAATAGCCTAATTGTGCTCCCAGATCTTGTGGTTTAATGCTACTGTTCACACGGAATAGAAATTCTTATCTGAAAGTAACCCATCGCACACTTTGCAGCAATATCAATTGCAGCAATATTATTGCTAATGAACCAAGACAGAGAATCTTGGGAACGATGGTAGAGGGAAGGAAAGTGTGAAGGAAAGTAAGGGGAAATCTTGCAATAGACAGAGGTGGGGTAGGGGGGAGTGAGAAGCTGAAAGCAGCGCAAGGGGAGCAGCACAAGCAACAAGGAAAGGAGGGAGCTGAGAATAACGACTTGAGAATGGGATTTTAAGTGAAGACTGTGGAAGGTCCAGGAAAGGCACTTTGGGGAATAAAAGAGACCTGAATGAGAAAGACAAGAAATGGGAAAAACTGGCAGCTGCACTTGTGAGAAGAGGTTTTGGGAAGGTTAAACTGGTGATAGGAATTACACTTTGGGAAGAATGTAGCAGTGAGTGTTCTCAGTTGATATGATGTGCATGCTCTTGAATATCCAACCACTGCCAAGTTCAAGAACGATTACGAGTGGAAACTGTGATCCAAATTCTTACTTTGAATTGATAATTTGAGCAAAGACCTATTTAAGAAAATGGACAATGGAAGGAAAACATGATCATGAAACAGAAAAATAAACAAAATAAAACCAAGTTGTTGAGATATTAGCAGAAGAGAAAAGAGGAAAACTATAGAAAGGGTCTGGATGTGAAATAGTATAATTAAAAAAAAAGGTATACAGTGAATAACCAAGCCTGCTGTCATAGGGCACAAAACTGCTCTTGGTCCAGCTGGGAAGGCAAGTAAAGACAACAAATTACAGAAGAATTTAATTTTGCAATCTGGCCGGCATGGATGGGTTGGACCAAAGGATCTGTTTCCATGCTGTATATCTCTATGACTCATGAGTGACAAATTGATCGCATCATTTCCCCCCTCCATTCTGGGCTAAAATAAGTAAAGTCAGAACTATACAGCATTTGTACATTTATAGGGTGAATCATGTCAGTGTCATACTGATGAGGGCACTCACACGAGCACAATGAACATCTGCTGAAAATATACAGACCGGACAGAACGTGGTGTGAACCAGCATAAGACACTGATTTTACCCCAGTGATGACACTTTGGAGCCAATACTTCAGCTGCTGCCTGCCCTTAAATTTTCACAACTGAACAGGCATTCAACAGTAGGAAGAATTATCCATGCACTGCTATGTAAAGGGACAATAATCTAACTGCTGATTAGTAGCTGGTTGTTGCTGTTATGCCACAAGTTTTAAAAAAAAACTTTTGAAATCAACCTGCTCAGATGTGTAATGACACACCTCTGGAGTGGGTGAACTCAGGCTCTTTTGCTCAGAGATAGGGACATGATCACTGTGCCACAAGACCATTTGAAGGTGCGAGTAGATTTTTTTAATAATCAACTTATTCAGTTATATTATTGTACAGCTCTGGAAAAGGTGGAATTTGTCATGCTTCCTAAAGTTATTTCAAGTTTTTAAGGTCCACAGGGTGTGTGAGAGAGACAGGAACTGAATGAATTTTGCCAACTTCGAAAGCTTCCACACCAGCCAGTTCCTCAGTGTAATAGGTGTAATCAGCACAAACAAATACTCCCCATGAAATAAAGTGCACCCTCGAGAATGAACAGAGTTCACACAGAGCAAGACAAACTACTGGGAAAGGGAGGAGGTGAAGGAGAAAAGCTCTCAGTAGGAGGGTGCTTAGGGAGCAATCTTATACCCTCGCCTTAACAAGGGAAAACATAATAGATGGCTGTGCTTGAATAAGGACATTTTTACTGAAATCTGCCATCCTCTGCAGCCACAAGTACAACAAGGGTGCAGCAGAAGGACTGCTTTGCCAGTGATTGTGAAATTACCATCAGTGACAAATGTTTCCTTTGGCTCATTTCAGGCTGGAGCAGACAATAGTTGCAATACCTTCTAGCTTGCTGTACGTTATCGTGTAAGTGAAGTCACTGAGGCTCAACTTTCACTGAAAAATAATTACGCTTCATTCTCTAACTACAATCATGGGACTGACCTTTCCTAACCCAGCATTGATTGGCTTTGAGGTGGGAGGCCACAAAATAGGGAATGGGTGCTGCTTTTCGATGGCTCCATGTGCCCCCCGGCCAGTGGGAAATTTCCTCAGGGCACACTGGATCAATTGCTCCCTCCTTAACATTTGAAGATCTTGACTTTAATCTATCCTCTACATACATGAATGACACATGATGGTTGTGACTGTGAAATCAGGTCCCTATGCTATGTCCTCGTCACTCCCTTCTTGCTGCCCACACTCATCTGGACCAAGTGGAACCTCTTGGCTATTGGCACGGTAAAAGGCACAGAGAGTGAGTGATGGGGAGTTAGAAGTGCATACTTACCCTTCTTCAGCATGTAAATTAAAAGAAGGAAGATTAGTTAGGAATATGTTGGCACCTTTAATGATTTCAGCTCTCTTGAAGGTTTCTGGATTGGGCCTCACAATAGGAGCTAATAATACTAATAATAGTAGCACAATAACACTAATCTCACAAGGAGCAGGACATGAGGGCATGTGAAATTCATATATTAGTTATGTTTTTATTTTACATTAAAGACAGTCATGTGACATATCCTGCAATCTGCCTGACAATGAAACTGGGTGATTTGCTTGTTAGAGATTAAGTAGGGTCCGGATGGTTCCACAATAAAGAATGTGCAAAGTTATTTCTTCATAGCAGTAGCCTATGTGTTTACAACAGATATACTGACAGTCTCAGAAGTCCCAAAAAAGTACTGAAAATGTTGGGTTTCAAATAGTTCTGTTTTAGATAGTCTATTTGATTCAAAGTGAGACAACTGTATTATTAAGAATAGCTTTATCAGTAGCATCACCACCTAAATAGAAGACCCATATAATTTTTATTGCCATGAAGATGGATTTCAAGATGTGAAGGAAACGCTCTGTGCTATTGAGTTACAAACGTTCCTAATACATCATTACATATCATAGAAGGTTAGTCTGTCAGAGACCAAAAAATAGTGAGAGAGCGCGAGTGAGAGAGAAAGCGAGCGCGTGAGAGAACAACAGAGCAGAGAGAGAGAGCACAAGAGCAAAAGCGAAGTAAGGTACAGGATCTCTGTATTTTACAATGCAAACATGTAATTGGAAATTGATATTTGAAATGAAAAGACTAAATTAATGTGGAGCTAATATGTTGCTATAAGATTTGTCTACCTTGGGAAGATGTCCAGTAATATTCTGACTATGAAGGACAGTTCTCCTCTTAGTAGTTCCCAAGCTTAGATTGGAAAAGAACAGAACTTGGAGCTAAAAATGGTTTTGGACAGATTGTGGGGGAATTAAGCGTTTATGTAATGCATACTTGGAAGTTTTTATTTTGGTTGTATTAAAAGGTCTTTTCTGTGATTTAGCATATATATTTTGATGACAAGAATAGCTTTTAATAAGCAGGGCGTTTAATCTTTTGTTACAGCCAATGCCAGAAATGTTAATATCTTGTCTTTCCTTTGACTATTAATTGAAAGTTTGAATTTCTGTTTTTGAACATATTTGACCTTTTCTCATGCCTCTGGATATGTATCATTTTGACCTGCAAAAGAAAGCAATAAATATATCAGTAAAAGTAGAATAATAGGAATTCTGAAAATCTGAAAGAAAAAAAAAGATAAGTGCTGGAGAAACTCAACAGATGTGGTAGCATCAGTGGAGAGAGAAACAGTTAATGTTGCAAGTCTGATATTACTCTTAAGAACTTGGCAAACACTAGCAGGGAGATTAAAAACAATGAAAGAGAACAAGCTAAAGATTAAAACAGGAATCTCATCAAAGCGCAGAACTTCTTTAAGGTGAGCACATCTAGAAGAGATGTTGTAGTGAACTAACCACTCAAGTAAATACTGTAGATGATGGAAATAGTTGATAAAATATCTGAAAATGCTGAAGAAATTTGGCGGTTAAGGCAGGATTTGAAGAGAGGTCATATCAGACTTGAAAAGCTAACACTGTTTCTCTATCAACGGGCGCTGCCAAATCTACTGAATTTCTAATACCTTCTGTTTTGCACTAAATACGACAGTGAATGTCATATAATGTGTTTGGGTGATGTGCCTGATGTGCTGAATAGCTGGTAACAGATTAAATTGTGATATGAAAGTGTAAGTGTTCTGCAGTGCCAAATGATGTTGAAGACAAATATGAATAAAAGATACAAATTATAGCTGATAGAGATATTTGGCAAGTGAGTGACGGCAATGTGTTGCACTGAGCAATCTATAAGGTTAGTGTTCCAGGTAGTAGCATTTTAAGACCTTAATCACTCATATGAAGGCATTTATTATCTTGCAACTCTCCATCTAGTTTCTAGGGTCAAGATCCTAGAAGCACTATTCTTCATAAGTCTAGGCTCCCGCAACCTTTTCAGTTGTGTCTGATGGAATACCAGACATCTCTGATACCTCTATCTCCTCCACAAAAGCCTCTATTGTAGTGTTGGAAAACTTGACAAACACATGAAGTCGGAGCAAGAATAGGCCATTCAGTCCCATGTGTCTGCTCCGACACTCAGGAAGACCATGGCTGATCTGATTATGACCTCAGTTCCATTTTCCTGCCTATCCCTGAAAACCTTTGACTCCCGCATTAGTCAAAAATCTATCTGCCTTTGCTGTAAAAATATTCAATGATCCTACTTCCACCTCTCCTTCAAATCTGTGTCAATGCTCTCCCATAAGGGAAGATATCCTTTCAAACCTGTTATGTCACCTCAGGATCTTAAGTGTTCCAATTAGATCACCTCTCACTCTTTGACACTGTCATGGATATATACCTATCCTATCCAACCTTTTGTCACCCCTTTTCAGTCAAGTGTATCATCTGAGCTATTTCTAACACACTAACAATCTCTTAAATTAGTAGATCTAAACTATACATTGTACTCCAGTTTGGTCTCAACAAAGCTCTACAACTGAAGCGAAACATTTTTATTTTTATACTTCCATTCATTATGTAATAAATAACACCATTCCATGTTGTCTTCCTAATCACTTTTTATACTTGCACACTGCTATTTTGTGATTCTTATTCCAGGACATCTAGATACCTGTGCTTCAGAGTTTGGCAATATCGCCCCTTTAAATAAAAAATATTCTATCCTTCTTGCCAAATTGGACAAGATCACAGTTTCCCACATTATGCTCCATATGCTAAAACTTTGTCCAGTCACTTGGCTTATATATATATCTTGACAGATTCCATTTCTCCTCTTCACAATGTACCTTCCTATCTTTATGTAATTAACAAATTTAGCATGTTATAACAGGTTATATCCTACCAACCTGAAAATGACCCAATGATGCCAACACTCTGTTTTCCAATAGCTCATCAAACCTGTTCCACACTAATTTATTAAGCATGCACCATGAGCTGCAATTCTGCACATTTGATGTGGGAACTTGTCAAATGTTTTCTGTAGATCCAAGTACAACACACACACTGGTTTCTATTTATCTATGTTGCTTGTTACTTCCTCAAAAGGAGACAAATGAATTAGTCAAACATAATTTTCTTTCACAATACTATGTTAATTCTACCTGATTGTATTGAGAGTTTTGTCTTGCTTTAACTTCCACAATAATAAATTCCAGCAATTTCCCTATGACAGATATTTGGCCAACCAACCTACAGTTTTCTCCTTTCTGTTTCCCTCCTTCCTTGAATAGATGAGTCAATTCAATTTCTTTTAAAATTTGGTCTTTTCAGAATTGAATTTGGAAGATTTAATGCTCTTGCAACTGTTGTGCCAACAGTTAGAATTTTTTTAATACACAAGGGTGAAGACATTTGGAGCACATTTGGATTTTAGTTGCACCAATTTTCAAACTTGTCCTTTCACTGGTAATTATAATTATTTTCAATGTCTTGCTCCCTTTCACATTTTGATTCACAATTATTTCACTATTATCACCAACAATGAAGACAGATTGAAAATGTCTGTTCACTTAGGCTACCATTTCCCATTTTCTATTCCAAAAGGTGACTGCAGGTAATTTTAGTGGTTGTCGGGAGAGAGAGAGAAAGAGAGAGAGTGTGTGTGTGTGTGTGTGTGTGAGAGAGAGAGAGAGAGAGAGAGAGAGAGAGAGAGAGACACTCTGGAATGTCAACCCAAGGAGATCTCAGGGAAGCCTCAAAGAGAAGAACTACAAAAAGAGATATGCATAACAAATTGAGTAGTTATCTCCTGCCTGTTATCTTGGACTGCGAACATAATGGAAGAAGAGAGCAAGAGAAAATGATAACTCTATACATCCTTCTTAATTTTATACATCACAATCTCCTCTACAGAAAACAATCCCAGTCTACCCAATTTCTCTTCATAATTGAAATTCTCTAGGCCAGGCAACATTTTAGTAAATCTCATTTGTACCTCTCCAGTGTAATCACATCTGTCCTGTGGATTTCCAAACTGCACAAAACATTCTAGCTGTGGCAAACCAACATTTTATACAGTTCCAACATAACTTCCCTGTTTTGTAACTCTATACCTTGACTAATAAAGACAAGTACACTATATGCTAAAAAATGAGGTCTGCAGATGCTGGAGATCACAGTTGAAAATGTGTTGCTGGTTAAAGCACAGCAGGTCAGGCAGCATCCAAGGCCTGGCACCCTCTCCTCATTCCTGATGAAGGGCTTATGCCCGAAACGTCGAATTTCCTATTCCTTGGATGCTGCCTGACCTGCTGTGCTTTAACCAGCAACACATTTTCAACTACACTATATGCTACCTTAACAACTTTATCCATCTGCCTTGTTACCTTAAGGGATTGGTATACATACACACCAACTTCCCTCTGATCTTTGGTGCTTCCCCAGTTCCTCCCATTCATTATGCATTCACTTGCCTTGCCTGTCCTGCCCAAGTGCATCACTTCATATTCATCTGGATTGATTCCAGTTGTTATTGATCAGTCCATATGACCAGCTGTGTATATCTTCTTGTAGTCTAAGGCTATCGTCCTCACCATTTTCCAACTCACCATCTGATCTACTGACCAATCTTCCCACATTCAAGTCTACATCATTTATATAAACCAAAAATTACAAGGACCCCAGCACGTAATCCTGTGGGACTCCACTGGATAGGCTTCCTGTTGGAAAAACATCTCTCAACTATTACCTCCTTCTTTGTGCCACTCAACGAATTGCAGATCTAATTTGCCAAATTTCCTTGGATCCTCTGGACTCTGACCTTTGCTCTCAGTGTCCCATGCAGGACCTCCTTAAGAGCCTTGCTGAAGTCCAAGTAGACTGTATCAAATGTATTGCCCCCATCTACGTAGTCACCTCTTCAAAAAATTCAGGAGAAAGTGAGGACTGCAGATGCTGGAGATCAGAATCAAAAAGTGTTGTGCTGGAAAAGCACAGCCGGTCAGGAACATCTGAGGAGCAGGACAGTTGGTGTTTTGAGCATGAGCCCTTCATCAGAAATGGCTTCATCCTGATGATGGGCTTATGCCCAAAATATTGACTCTCTTGTTCCTCAGATGCTGCCTGACCTGCTGTCCTTTTTCAGCACTAGACTTATTACTCTTCAAACAATTCAGTTAAGTTGGTCAGATGTGACATTGCTTTAATAAAAACATGCTGATTGCTCTTGATTAATCCCTGCCTCTTTGAATGCAAATAAATTCTATCCCTTAGAACTGCTTCCAATAATTTCCCCGCTGCCAAAGATAGACTGAATAGCCTGTATTTTCCTTGTTTATCCCTTGTTCCCTTCTTGAATAGTGGTATCACATTGGCTGTCTTCCACCTCTTTGGCAACTCTCCTGTGACCAGAGAGGAATTGAAAATTTTATGCCTTACTTCACTCAAAAACTTGAGATATATTTCATTCGTTCCTGGAGATATTCTGGTTACGTTATATTGAATAGGTTGGGGGGCAATTATGTGTTGCACACCTTGTGCCCACTTTTGTAAGGTATCTAACTTAGTTATCCTATTGTCTTGATCATTTAGTTGTTTTCATCTTATATCATGTCATGAATTCCTTTCTGTATTTATGAGAAAATAGGCAGATTAGTGACAAAGTAAATTACAACAGGTTTTAAAATTGGCAACAGAACTTCATAAGCTTCAAGGATGAAACGCATTCTCTATGTTATATTATTCAGAAACAAAGTCTTTGTATACATATATTGCAGATATGCACAGATGGACTAGGTAACAAAGAATGAGTAAATCACAATACTTCAGTTAAGTTGAGAGCTGCATACTTTCAATAGAACCTGTTAATAGCAAGCAATTCGTAGATAGTTTGAAGCAAGATCCATTAGCGCAGCACAACCTTGACTTTGTAAACAGATGCAAAGAACATGGGCATGGGTTAGTGACCATTTTGTAATGGATTGGATTCTTCAACTCTTATTAATTGCTCATCAGTCTCCTGTGGTGTTATGCATTGAGATAAAACCAAATGTCATCTTCAGTTGAATCAGGTTTACAGGGCAAAGAATAATTGAATAGGGAGCACAGATGTAATTCCGTGCCCATTTTAAAACCACATATTCTATTCTTACATTTCTATTGCACTTTGATTTGAGATCATTTAATATCAAATGGAAAAAGTTACAGCATATTGGAAAGCAGAGGAATAGTGTTGATTGATGTATATTTTATCTGCAGTACAGCTTGATGAACTGACAGATGCAAACCTTAGGAGTGAGTCTGCCAGCATGAGTAGGAGGAGGTAATTACAGCATGTCAAGTTTGCAAGAGGCAGTGGCCATTATAAATGTGGATCCTGGGAATTTTAATGGAACTGTTGAAACAAAAGTCTGTTAAAAATGTAATAACATGAAATAAGGTCTTACAGATATAAAATGCACACAAAATATTTTAATGTATCTGCATTGAGGAATATTTGAATAGGAAATAATTTTATTATGATATAATTCAGCAATAACATTTCAGAAAATATCATCTTGTCACCAATATATTTCCCCTAATGCCATTAAACAATTCATTGGCAATAATTCATTTTCATAAATTGCTTTAAATACTTTCTTATTTCAAATATCCTTTGTTACAGCAGGAGAGGCAATATAATGGCAGACGGTTACTGTTTCCCAAGTGAGAACATTGAATGATACCACTATGACAGTATAAAGAAATGCTGAGGAAGCATTGTAAATTGACCCAATAGCAACAGCTCATATTGGGCCTTGTTCTGCTTCCAATTACTAGAAACAAGCTGAAATGGAAGTTTGGGCAATCCAGGGGTTATGAAAGTGGATACTATGATGTTGAGTTTGATGCAGCCTAGATGATGGAAGTGAAAATTTTAGAGTTTAGATTTTACAGATTGTGAGGTCATGTCAGCCCCAGCACCACCTTCTCACCCCAGGAAACTGATGTCGAACCTGCTCATAATTCTGATGGTTGCCTTGCAGCGACTTGATGCTGGGAGCAAAGTTAATTAGTTTCAGAAAAGACCTCCACACCAACTGCAGAGGAGGTCCCTGTCTTAGCCGTCAGCTAATCCAATTGGCTGGCAGTTCTTTCGTCCCAGCAGTGGCCGCTTCTGGAACTACAGCAAGTGAGATTGCACTCTGCAAGGAGCGTCCATAAATCTGGGATCAGAGATGTTAGCTAGAGGACTATGCTTGGTGAAACAAAGGGATAGGTTTAAAAATCGCAGCCAAAATAGTTTTCACTATTAAGATATTCCTTTGCTCCTCCACAGTTACTATCTTTCACCGTTGAGAAAAATGTTATAATTTGTCTTTATCAGCTCCAAACTTATGATCTCATAATGGTCACTGCTGAACTCCATTACCCTCAGTTCTGTCCATTTATGAGCCTTTGTACCTGGTTGTTTCCATCAGAGAGCTTACTGTGCTTCCTAACTTAGTTGTCATCTGTAATTCTGATATATCTTATGACACAGGGTAAAGCAACCCCTCCCCCCACCCCACCCCCCTCACCAAATAGAAAAGATTCACTCGGTGCAGAATCTATGAAATTCGAGAGGCAAGAAACTATTCCCAAAAGTCACTATTTAAAGTAAAATGAACAACTTTATTTTTCTTAAAGTCTAACAGAGAATAATTAATTAACAATTATTTACAACTCCGTTCTCTAACTTATCTTTTACCACCCCCTCTACAAAACTGGTCTGATAAACCTACCCCCCCACCCCACCCCTGCGATTAAGATTTACCAAAACATTCAAATTTCAAAACCAGCAATCTGTCAAATCTTCTCTTTGTATTTTCCTCTGTCTTCTATTTTTCTTCTTAGGGATTTCTGTTTTGCAGGTCACTGATAGATAAAGAAACTTTTAAGAGAGATACTCTATGGACAATCTGCAGATGTTGGTGGCTTGGCAGTTCTCCCCCACCTGTTCAATTTCCCTCCATCTTATTCCCCAAAGCATCAGATTGTTTCATTGATCGTAGTATTGTCAAAATACTAAATTCAATCTTGATTGAAGTTTGGTATTTTGGGACATAATTTAAACTGATTGGCCGAATTTGAATTTGTTTTTGTCTCATAACAATCCAGCCAGTACCAACTGTTCTGACCAAGCGTTATATGATTAACTTGTTCCGAACTCTAGTGCCGCTTTAAGTCCTTGCTAGCTTTTCCACTCTCCTTAAAGGTACAGTAACCCCCTTACCTTTATAACATAATCATATATTAATGGATTAAATTGTATAAGAGTTGAAGTCAAGTACAAATTTCTGGAAAACAGTATTTGTTTTATTCCACTAGTCAGAAAATATTTATGATTCATGGACAATGTATTTCCATAGATTAAGGATTGGTTAATAATGTAAAGTAGATACTCAGAGTTAATGGGATACTTTTGAGATGGCAAGATTTTATGTAGAATGCCTCAAGGATCATTTCTTGTGGAACGTAGTTAATTGACCTCAACTGTTTAGATGAGTGGATCATGTTTGTCAAATGTCCACAGATGCCTACAAAACAAAGCTAGGTGGGAGAAAGTAACTGAATCAAAAATTCAAGGGAACTGCAAATGGTGAATACTGATTACAGGATTGGCCAAGGGCAGATGAAAAAAATGTAAATTTATCTACCTGAGAAGAAAAGTAGAAAAGCAGTACTTAAGACATGGAGTGTGTTACATGTAATTTTTATTATAATATAAAAATGTAGCATAATATCAAAACATTCAAAAATAATGAAGAGTATAAAAAGTATGATCTGTCACTTTTGACAGAGTTGCTGCTTGCCTCAAAAAGTAACAGCCTGAATCCACCAACTGACCATTATGTCGCTGAAAATCCGATATTTTAGGACTGCCCCAATGCTCTGGGGCCCCACGATGCTCACCTGATCTGAGGGTTATTTGCAATTTCTTCCAGTCTTGTCAGCCTGCAGGAGGCTAGTGCAGTGTAATGTTTAGTGGCTCAAGTATTCAACATTTGTGTGTCCATTGATTACCCAGTGTGCTGCATACCCTTAGTCAAGCCTGTAGATGGTTACAAACAATCAGAAGCTAAAGAGTGAATGAGAGGAGACTGAGATTTTAAACTAATTGCAAAAAAACGTCCCTGCTCACACACTGCACTTGGTAAGAGTCATTTTACCTCCAAGCAAAAAGATACAATTGGCAGGTGAAATGGTGAAGAATGATTGTGTTGTCAGAAACTTCTGTGCTATTCGTTAAAGTAGTTTTTTGCTATAGTTTGAATCATTTAATTGTCTCAGAGAGACTCCTCTGTGCATTGTTACACTGTTCATCAGGGATTAGTTCGTGTCTTTCTCTGTGTGAACAATGGGAAATCACTGAAACTATATATTTTTATATCTTGGACAGAAACTTAAGGTACCTGACCATTGTGTCAGACACTGAATTACCAAAATGGACAAAGGCAAAGTGGAGGAGCGTGAGTCTGCAACATGATGAAAGTTTTGTGAAATTATTGCAACTCCTTCCAATCGACTTGCTCCTTAATTTACTACCCCCAAGCTGTACTTCTCATGAAGATTCTGACACCATTTTATGTAAAACAGGCATAACTATTTGTTACTAATGAAAAGTATTTGACAAACTTTTAGGAATGAGAATGATACACCTCTTAAAACCACAAACTACCCACCCAGACTACCGCAACATCTCTCTTATTCCCCAAACCAGCACTTAAACCTGACAGGGAGAAAGTGAAGACTTCAGTTGCTGGAGATCAGAGTCAAACATTGTGGTGCTGGAAAAGCACCGCTGGTCAGGCAGCATCTGAGGAGCAGGAGAGTCGACGTTTCGAGCACAAGCTCTTCATCAGGAATTCTCCTGATCCTCAGATGCTGCATGACTGGCTGTGCTTTTCCAGCACCACACTTTTTGACTTAAACCTGACAGACAAGCCAACAGGTTAATGGTGGAGGTCCGATATTCGGTTAAAGATAGAAAGAGAGAAAGATGGTAGCTATGTGGCTGGACTCAGGTTATTTGAATCTCTGAATGTTTTAACACTCCTCTGAGCAGCTCTACCACAGTTGAGATGAAAGACCTTAAGCCTTTGACAGAATTACTGAGTTGGATTGGTTCCTTCTTCTGGGTAGAGTCCTCAAGGCACCATTCGTGAGTCCTCAGATGTTAAAGCAGCTCATCGCCAAATGCAGCAAGGAGTTGGGCTGAAAATGCTTTTATCTATATCTCATACCTTTAAATCCAAGGCAATTCCTCATTGAAATCTTTTGTTAACTGAAGACTTGCTGCAGATTGTGAAGGTGTCCTTTGGTACTTCTTATAAACTCACATCTATCATTTATCTATCTATGAGCTTTCCATCTCTTATTTCTATATCTTTTACTAAAAGTTTTAGTTTCTCAAATACAGATGGGCAAATTGTCTTTGTAATTTTAACACAATTGATATTTTATTTTCTACACTCACTACTGTTAATAATGCCTCTTTAATTTCTTTATGAGAGAAGTTATATTCCATTAAAGGAATATGACAGGGTAACAATTGTGCCAATTGCAAATTCATACATTTCCCAAATACAATTACCTTGTCATTTTCCACACGTAGCTTCATCTGTGCTTTTTCCATTGACGGCCTATTTAACTACATGAGTATTTCACTGATTCCTACATCCATGCTAATACATTTGAGACTCAAATTTGCATGGAATAGCCACCCTTTTCAAAATTTCTCATTGTTATCATCCCAAAATCTGAAGCTGGTGAAATTTTTAAATTCATAAATTTTGTCCAAACCTATTTACTCAAAGACTGGATTGAATCTAGCCAGTCTATTCTGTACACAATATACATACATCAGTTGTTTAATACTACATAATTAAAAGTCTCCACTACATACATTCATCACTGGGTTAAAATCATTTATGCCAACTATAATATCATCTCTTTGAACTGCATCTTCATTTTCTTTCTCCAAATCTTTCTTTCATGTTTAATTTTGAGTACATTGTTGTATCATCCAAGATGGTTTACACCATAATGGTACTTTGAATCACCTCTGAAACATTGATTGACTGCACCCTGAGACTTTAGGAGTTCATTCTGTTATTGTAATTCTCAAGTTCTCTTTGTTGCTACAGGTGGCTCATGAATTTCCAGTGAGACTTCACTTCCATACTTGAAAATAAATACTGTGTAAATATTAAAACATCTTTATTGGCCAGACTTACATCCTGATGCAATGAGATTTTACCAGATATGCCATCCATGTCATGCAATAAGGAACCAACGATCATCAATTATACCTGCAGTTTTTATTTCAATAATTCAATAGATTTTGAAGAACTGTTTAGCAGGGTCTTAATAAATTATGTAGGACCACCATCTAAAACCAGGAATAGTAACCAGAATCTTTATAATGATTATAGAATTTTTTTGCACAAGATTTGTAGACAGTGCTTTACTGCAAAAAATGGCAGGGGTAAAACACTTCAGATTTTTTATGAGATGGGCACAAAAGAAATGCTATCAATCCAGGTGGAAATTTTATGTTGCAAGTTGCAAAAATAAATTAGTAGATTAGATTCCCTACAGTGTGGAAACAGGCCCTTTGGCCCAACCAGTCCACACCAACCCTCCAAAGAGTAACCCACCCACACCCATTTGCCTCTGACTAATGCACCTAACACTTTGGGCAATTTACCATGGACAATTTGCCTGACTTGCACATCTTTGGATTGTGGGAGGAAACCAGAGCACCCGGAGGAAACCCAGACACGGGGAGAATGTGCAAACTCTACACAGACAGTCGCCCAAGGTTGGAATTGAACCTGCGACTGTGAGGCAGCAGTGCTAACCACCGTGTCACTCTGAGTAGCTTGGAAATAAGAAAATTTACATCCTCTGCTTATCACTTACAGTCTACAGGTATATCAGAAAGGTGAAAACTTTGAAGAGCATAATTGAATCTTATTGTCAAGAATATCCCAAAGATCAGGTCAGGAATTCTTTTGTTTCTATTTAGCTTTAGAAATGCTGTAAATGAGTGTGGAGTATTTAGTTGTTTTGAACTAATATATGAGATGGCAGGACCACTTAAAGCAATTAAGGAGAATTTGATGAACTAAGTTCAGAGACTGGGCTTTTGGCTAATACTCAGATTTCAGAGGAAAGCTGACCAAAGAATATGAGTTGGCTAAAAAAAATTGAAAAATGCTCCACACACAATGAAAATTACACAATATGTTTAAAAAAGCCAAAGTTCAACATGTTGCTATAGGGAACAAGTTGATGGAAACTCTTAAAGTCAGGTTCACTGGCCCTTACTAAATCTCAAGAAAACTCAATGATGCAAATTATGTAGTGAATACTCCTGGCTTGTTAATATGTTGAAAAACTATTATGATAGAATGATAAAACAAGAAAACAAGTGTGCTGTTATGAATAAAGTGGGGAGTGAAACAGAAATATCAGAAAAAGTTGGAGAATTAGTCGGAATGTAAAAGAAATTAAAATGTTGGCCCTCCAAAAATCAAATTGGAGAATACAGTTGGTTAACTGTTGGATCACATCATGTATCATCTTCTAGAAAACTATCAAAGTGATATATGAAGGCTATTGCAGAATTATACATCAATTTGAGGGGATAGACCAGGAAAATATGTTGAGGCTATTCATTATATTAATATGCGAGATGCTTTACCTATAAAATAACATCCTTATAAACATAATACACAGATGTTATTCCAGGTGAGGGAAGAGATTAGGTTATTGTGGACCATGATATTGTTGAAGTGAGTCACAGGAGTTGGAGCTCATGATGGTGAGAAAACCAAATGTGTCTTAAAGATTCTGTATCGATGATTGAAAAGTAAAGGTGGTAACAAAAGGTGAATTTATATTCTGATCTGAGACTGGGAACTGCATCGAATGAATTGGGCGAGAATGATTTGTCACAAAACTTACTAAAAGGGTATTGGCAAGTTTCATTGATTAATAAAGTCAAAGAAATATTAGCTTGTGTGACATTAGCAATGCAAAGTCATGCCATTTGCAATGAAAAATACACCAGCAGTGTTTCAATGATTAACCAATAAGGTAATTGAAGGACTATATTACTGTATTGTTTACATCATGATTTGGCTAATTTCAGCCAAACTTGGGAAGAACTTAGCTGAACTATTTGATCAGATATAAAAAGCCAGTTGGCCTGGCTAAGGGTGAATTTACAAAAATGAAAGGCAACTTATTTGGGTCACTCTGTGAGACAAGGCCAAATAACACAGAAAGATATGAAAATATCAGTTTTTCTGGATTTTCTAAGGTCTAGGTCAAAATATGAAATTCTGGGTTATGTTGGCAAAAGTGGAATTTACTGCTAGTTTGTTCAGAGCTTGAGCACAGGCTTTTCATCTTTAACAAACTTGTTGAAATCAGATGGAAAGTTTGAATGGATATTGTAGGATTGAGTAAAAATCCCTATCATCTAAAAAAATTGGACCTGGAATTTTCAAAAAAAACTTTTAAAGGTAAAAAGGCAGCTAGGCTATGCTCTGGGAAATACACAGACACAGAGATAGCTACCTGAATTGCAGGCCCTGATCTAACCTGAGAGAGGTACCAGGCCGAAAGCGATCCCCACAGCCACCTCCAGAAGAGGAATCCTGACGGAAATCCCGAAACCTGTTGACATAGGCCTGCTCTGTCCTAGGTGAACCAACGGTACCTGACCATAACCCGCAGACCAGATAACCGACAACCTCCAAAAACTACTGCCCAGAATGACACAATGTGGCTTCAGACTCATCCTGAGGCAATAGCGGGCTCACAAAAACTCCAGAAAGGAAGGAAAACCAAGTCCTCACCCGATACATCCAAAATACTTCCCACCACATCAATGGACTCAACCCAAACTGAAGGACTACACTGTCTGAAGTCTTTATTGAGGCACTGGATACAGCAACCTGGAATAGCCAGCTGTACTTCAAAGTTGTGTTTTTACTCAGTTTAAAGTCACACAACACCAGGTTATAATCCAGCAGGTATAACTGGAAGCACTAGCTTTTGGAGCGCTGCTCCTTCATCAGGTAGCTGTGGAGGACATAATTCTAAGGCACAGAATTTATAGCAAAAGTTTACAGTGTGATGTAACTGAAATTATACATTGAAAAATACCTTTATTGTTTATTGAGTCTTTCATCTGTTCAAATACCATGATAGTTTCACTTCTTTCATGTGTAAATCACAAAACTTTTTTTTAAAAGTTGCATTCTCAGGTTAACTGTAACAAGTGGTGTTAGTTAGATAATATGTTGAAGGTGTTAGCCCCCTGTGCTCTCTGTCTATGCCATGATGTTTAGATTGATTCTAATCTAAAAAGTGAGATAACAGAGTTTTACATGAATTCGTGCAGTTTTTGAGCAAAGTACAATGTAACTCTGCAAGTACAAATTCATCCCACAAAATATATGTATATGTGTACATGTGGATCTTTGTGTCTGTGTGTGTGTCTGTGTGTCTGTGTGTGTGTGTGTCTGTGTCTGTCTGTCTGGGTTGGGGGATTGTGAGTGTGAGAGAGAGTGTATATGTGTGTGCATGTGAGTGTAGAGTGTCTTAAGTTTCTGAGATTAGAACTATGTTTAGCTTCCAATAGTGTTTCACCTGTGTTCAGTTTAATAGTGTATCTAATTACTGCCCTCTGTATAGTTAACTGTGTTAATTTCATTGTTTATTACATTTGCCTTTATTTCTTGTATTTTCACCTTTTGTATTTAATAAACGCAGAAATTCTTTTGCCCTGAAACACCTGCTTTCAGGCCTTCTTCATTTCAGATTTCCTAAATAAGCCTACTGTCAAAACCAGGGATTGGCGAGTGAGTCAAACCACCTAAAAATCAGCAAGTTATTGAATGCAAACCGGAATCCTTACAAGCCTGAAAGGGTTCAGAAAAGATTTACAAGGATGCTTTCGAAAACTCGAAAACTATGCTGACAACCAGCTTTCGTCAAGCTTGATTAGAAGAAGCCATTCAAACTATCCAAGGCACAGGCTATCAAATCTTCACAAGCAGAAATTGAAGCTACAGCTAAGTCAAGCACAATGTGGGGATACAAAAGGGAATTCTTTCTGGCTTTTGAATACTGTAATGGGATGCTCTTGGGATTAATAGGATTGTACTTTTAACATGTGTTTTGAAACTTTCAAAAAGTATATTTATATGTAAATAGTTTGGTTTGTTCAATTTTATCTTTTTTCTTTTGTGTGTTACTAAAACAGAATCTGTAACTTTGTATGTTTATGTTTCATAGAGTCAGAGAGTCATAGAGATGTACAGGATCCTTTGTTCTAACTCATCCATGCCATCCAGATATCCTAACCTAATCTAGTCCCATTTGCCAGCACTTGGCCCATTTCCCTCTCAACCCTTCCTATTCATATGCCCATCCAGATCCCTTTTTTAATGCTGTAATTATACCAGCCTCCACCACTTCCTCTGGTAGCTCATTCCATAGTGTATCTAATTACTGCCCTTTGTATAGCTACTTACATTTTTCTTTATTTCTTGTATTTTCACCTTTTGTATTTAATAAACGCAGAAATTCTTTTGCCCTGAAACACCTGATTTTGCATCATTTGCGTGAAAAAGTTGTTCCTTACATCACTTTTAAAGTTTTTCCACTCTCACCCTAAACCTATACCCCCGAGTTCTGGACCCTCCCACCCCAGGGAATAGACCTTGCCTATTTACCATATTCATGGTCTCATGATTTTATAAACCTGTATTACGTCACCCATCAGCCTCCAATGTTCCAGATAAAACAGCCCCAGCCTATTCAGCCTCTCTCTATAACTCAAACCGTCCAACCCTGGCAACATTCTTGTCAATCTTTTCTAAACCCTTTCAAGTTTCACAATATCCTGCCGATATGAGGGAGACCAGAATTGCACACAATATTCCAAAAGTGGCCTAACCAATGTTTTGTACAGCTGCAACTTGACCTCCCAACACCTGTACTCAATACTCTGACCAGTAAAGGAAAGCATACCAAACACCTTCTTCACTATTCAATCTACCTGCGACTCCACTTTCAAGGAACTATAAGCTTGCACTCCAAGGGATCTTTGTTCAGCAACATTCCCCAGGATCTTACCATTAAGTGTATAAATCCTGCCCTGATTTTCCTTTCCAAAATGCAGCACCTCACATTTACTTAAATTAAACTCCATCTGCCAGTCCTCGGCCCATTGGCTCATCTGATCAAGATTTCATTGTACTCTGAAATAACCTTCTTCGCTGTCCACTATACCTCCAGTTTTAGCGTCATCTGCAAACTTACCAACTGTACCTCCTATGTTCAATTCCAAATCATTTATATAAATGACGAAAATCAGTGAACCTAGAACTGATCCTTGTGGCACACCACTGATCACAACCCTCCACCACCACCCTCTGTCTTCCACCTTTGAGCCAGTTCTGTATCCAAATGGCTAATTCTCCCTTTATTCCATTTATTCTAACCTTGTGAACTAGTCTACCATGAGGAATGGCTTACTGAAGTCCATATTGTTACTTCTTCAAAAAACGCAGTCAAGTTAGTGAGACATGGTTTCCCATGAACAAAGCCATGTTGACTATCCATAGCCAGCCCTTGCCTTTCCAAATACATGTAAATCCTGTCCCTCAGGATTCCCTCCAATACATTGCCCACCACTGATGGCAGGCTCAGTGGTCCACAGTTTCCTGGCTTTTCCTTACTACCTTTCTTAAATAGTGGCACAATGTTAGCCAAACCCCAGTCTTCTGGCACCTCACCTGTGACTATCGATGATACAAATGTCTCAGAAAGGAGACCAGCATCACTTTCCAGGCTTCCCATAGAGTTCTAGGGTACACCTGGTTAGGTCCTCAGGATTTATCTACATTTATGTATTTTAGTACATCTAACACCTCCTCCTCTGTAATATGGTTGAAAATCACATCAGGTTATAGTCCAATAGTTTTATTTGGAAGTACAAGCTTTTGTCATCTGAATGTCCGAGGCCAAATGTCCTTTACCGCTGAAATGTTCCCCAACTGGGAGGGAACATCCCTGTCTGGCAATTCCATTCATCCGTTGTTGTAACATCTGCTTGGTCTTGCCAATATACAACCCTGTCATGGCAATCACTGCAAGATGTGTCAGAGTGTCGACATGCATACTACTATTACACATGGGGACACCACCCACCACATGCGTGGCAGGTACTTATGTGGCCCAGCCAGTGTTGTCAAAGGTGCCAGGAATGGGGGTTGGTTTAGTTAGGGGCGTGAACCTAATGAGGGAGTTGTAGAGGGAATGGTCTCTGTGGAATGCTGAAAGGGTTGGGAAAGCAAATATATCTCTGGTGTTTGGGTCTGACTGTAGTTGGACTTTTCTTGGGCTTTAATAAAGCCTTTGACAAAGTTCTGCATGGTAAACTAATTAGAAAATTTCAATCACATGTGATTCAGGGTGAGCTTGCCAATTGGATACAAAATTAACTTAACGGCAAGAGGCAGAGAGTGATGGTGGATCATTGCTTTTGAACTGAGATCTGTTACCAGCAGTGTTCCACAAGGATTAGTGCTGGGTCCACCTTGTTTATCATTTGTATAAATGATTATTTGAGAATATTGAAGACATGGTTAGTTAAGTTTGATGATAACACCATTTGTGGTATAGTGGACACTGAAGAATGTTATTGAAGATTACAAATAGATCCTGATCAATTGGGTCAATTGGGTCAATTGGCTGAAGAGTGGTAGATGGAGTTTAATTTGGATAAATGCAAGGTATTGCATTTAGGTAAAACAAACAAAGGCAAAACTTACATAATTAAAAGTAGGGCCTTCGGTAGTGTTGCAGAACAGAGAGACCTAGGAGTTCAGGTACATAATCCTTTGAAGTTTGCATCACACATAGATAGGATGGTTAAGAACGCATTTAGCATGCTTGCCTTCATTGCTCAGAACTTTGAGTATAGGAGTTGGGACATCACGTTGAGGTTGTATAGGATGTTGATGAGGCTTTTACTGGATTATTATGTCCAGTTCCGGTCACCCTGTTATATGAAGGATAGTATTCAAGTGGAGAGGATTCAGAAGAGATTTACCAGGATGTTGCTGGGAATAGAGGGTTTAAGTTATAGGCAAGACTGGTTGGGTTGGGACTTTTTTCACTAGAGCATTTGAGTTTGGGGGGGGGTGATGTTACAGAGGTTTATAAAATCATAAGGGCTATAATAAGGTGTATTTTCCTTAGGGTGGGATTTTCAAAACTAGGGGACATATTTTTAAGATGAGAAGAGAAAATTTTTAAAAAGGTATCAGGGGCATTTTTTCTTTGCAGAGAATGGTTCATGTGTGAAATGAACTTACAGAGTAAGTGGTGGATATAAGTACAGTTAGAACAGTTAAAAGACATTTAGATTGGTACATTAATGTTTGGAGCGGATATGGGTCAAGTATAGCAGGTGGAACTAGTTTAGTGTGGGATTATAGTTGAGGATGATTTAATTGGATTGTATAAAAGTTGGTGTGAGGGATGAGAAATTGTCAGACATCCTTCAGTCCAAGGTGGTTTTAATTCTGGAACAGATATCCCGATCCATTGTGTTATCAGGGCAAAAATTGGTGAGTAATGCAAGGAAACATCAAGGATTCTTCTGTTGGATCGGTAGGTCCCAAGATGGAGTCATCATTCTCTTTACTTCCCACCAAAACATCAAAAGAGCAAGAATCAACACTATTTATCATATTGGGTTGTAGAAAAATTCCAGACGAATTCACAAGTTTCACTGTTATACAACAAGAGGTGTTGAGTGCTTTAATTGGAACGAGTTGGGGTACTGTAGAAAATGTTGCAAGTTGCCAGCACTAAAAACATAAGAAAGATACTACAGAAAGGAAGCTTCCAGAATAATGCAAATCTTGCAACAGGAAAAATGTTCAAGAAGTTAAAAATAAAGAAAAAAAGGTAAAGGCAATTTCCTTAGGTAAGGCTACCGTGTGTCAAATCAGACTATAGACCATCAACTTTCAGGTTCAAAGCTTTGAAACAGATTTTAAACGCAACAAGAAGTAACTGTATCAATACCGGCTGACTGTTTGGCTTCTTTGATATCAGAGAGAGTCAAACTAGTAAATATAAAACCCCAAGGTTGAGGGAGTATTGGTATTCAGGTGTGGAAGCAAATCAACAAGAAGCTTAGTCACAGAGGATAAAATCTCAATAGAACAACATATTGAGGAATAAGTATAGCTCATTGTTGAGCAAAAAAATATATATATATTCATTTGGAACTCAGAGTAAATAAAATATCTCAGAATATAATATGAACGAATTTCATCAAGAGTTCCGCAAAATATTAAGGATTTAGAATAAATTGAAGATGTTAAATTCATCTGCTTGTACTCTCTCTGTAAAGTTCCTCACACTTCTATGGGAAAAGTAAAATTTAAGCTAGGTAATATGATTGAAAGTAGAGTTATATTGCCTGTGACTGAATCAGTGCAATGTGCTTACAGCTAGTAACTTTTCTCAAGAAAGATAGAGAACTAAAATTGTGAGTGGATCTCAGGGTGAAACAAAAAAGTCACGAAGGAATCCATCCCATTTTGTTTGTCAATGAACACTTTGTAAAATTGGCAACAAGCAAGTGGTTCACAAAATTGAATGCCAACAGTGGGACTATCTGGCAGATAGTTTTGGGACGAGTCAAGATTGTTAAATACATTTATCATGCCATTATTACTTCAACAGTCCCTTTGACAGTCGGTCTACCTCTCAATTGCACCAGCAACATTCCAAAGCAGAATATCTAAAATCCTGGCAGGGAGGGAGGGAATGATTTGCCATAGGGATGACACTGTGGTGCATTGTAAAATAACGAAGAAAGAAGGCCTGAGGATCAGGCATGCATTATGGTACTATAGAGCAAAGTCTTACACTAAATGAGAAATTTGAATTATTTGAATTATTTGAATTTAGTAACATTACTAGGACATATTATCCAATAACATGATATTGTAGTAAATCCAAGGAAGACAAGAGCCAATGAATGTCTGCCTCAACATGTCTAACATATAGTACTTCTCAGAATTGGAACATTACATGGGAAATTCAACCTCAAATTAACTAGTCTTACTCAACCCGGAACAAACATTTGAAAACAGTCCAGCAATGGTATTGGTGTCAGAAACAGACTGCATCTTTTGAAATCATAAAAGAGGAGTTACTTTGTGCTGATACATTACAATCCAGAGTTATTCACTACAATAAAAGCAGAATGTTGTAGATTCTGAAAACCTGAAAAAGGAAAGAAATGTTGAATAAACTCAGCAGGTCTGGCAGCATTTGTAGAGAGAGAAAAAACAAGAGTTAATATTTCCAGTACAGTTACGACTCTACAAACTCTTTAAATAAATGGTCATTTTGGACTCAAAACATTAACTCTGGTTCTCTCTCCACAGATTCTGCGAGACCTGCTGAGTTTCTCCAATGTTCTCTGTGCTTGTTTGTTATGTAGCAGTCGCAGGAATAGAGGCAGGTCCTAATTCAACTGCTAACTGACGGAACACAAAAACTGATTGATTTTACATTGAGAGGTTTTTGATGGAACTTGAACAGAGGTCTGAAATCAAAGAGAAACAAATACCAGCAGTTACATGGAGATGTGATAGGTTGACCAATTATTTCATGAAGGAGCGATGCTCCGAAAGCTAGTGTTTCCAAATAAGCCTGTTGGACTATAAACGGTGTTGTTTGATTTTTAACTTTGTCAAGCCCAGTTCAACACTAGCATCTCTAAGTCACTGAAAATTCAGGTAGAGATGGACCACGGATTTATGGTAAAAGCTGGGATTGAATGTTAATTGACAATATTAATATAAATACTAAGTTTCAGACCTCTCATGATGAGGTTGCAGTATAATCTGTGTTGTAGGTCAGGTGCAAGTAACGGAAGATACACTCTCAAGGGCAAAAGTAGATCAAGCAAAAAAGATAATCCTATTTTTTGACAAAGAGGTATTTCATGGCAATAATATCATTACAAAATCTGGGGGCAAACTCAGACAGACTTGTGTATGTCAAAAATCTTATAAGGAGTGCCCAAAGTTCAGACAATTCTGCCAGCAAAGGCAGGCAGAATATAATGTCATGATCCCAGCTGATGTCACTACTAAATGAATCAGAACCCAGACTGAAATCTGATGTAGAGTCATACAGACATAGAGTCATAGAGATATACAACATGGAAACAGAACATTTGGTCCAACTCATCCATGCTGACTAGATATCCTAAGTTAATCGAATCCCATTTGCCAACATTTGGCCCATATCCCCCTAAACTCTTCCTATCCATATACTGATCCAGATGCCCTTTAAATGTTGTAATTGTACTCGCCTCCATCACTTCCTCAGGCATCTCATTCTATACACGCACCACCCTCTGCACGAAAAGGTTGCCCCTCAAGTCCCTTTTAAATTTTTCACCTCTCACCTTAAACCAATCACCCCTAGTTTTGGAGTCCTCCACCTCAGGGAAAAAGACCTCATCTATTTACCGTATCTATGCCTCTCATGATTTTATAAACCTCTATAAGGTCACCCCTCAGCCTCCAACACTCCAGGACAAATAACTCCAGTCTGTTCAGCCTTTCACTATAACTCCAACCCTCTAACCTGGCAAGATCCTTGTAAATTTTGTCTGAACCCTTTCAAATTTCATAACATCTTTCCTACAACAGGGAGACCAGAATTACAAGCAGTATTCTAATAATGGCCTAACCAATGTCCTGTACAGCTGTAACAAGATCTCTCAACTCCTATACACAATGCACTGAACAATAAAGGCAAGCATACCGAATGCCTTCTTCACTTTCCTGTCAACCTGCAATTCCACTTTTGGGAAACGCTGAATCTACACTCCAAAGCCTCTTTGTTCAGCAACAGTCCCCAGGACCTTACTATTAAGTGTATAAGTCCTGCTCTGATTTGCCTTTCCAAAGTGCAGCACCTCACATTCATCAACATTAAATTCCATCTGCCACTCCTCAGCTCATTGGCCCATCTGCTTGATAGATATTTTAAAGTTCTTTGATTTAATGAAGTGGTCCTTCATTTGCTCTTCCTATCAGATGTGGGAGTTTAGGGAGAGTTTTCATGTTACTGATGATTATGTATGCAGGAAGTGTCTTTGATTTTGAACTGGAGCTAAGGAGTGTCATGGATGGCAGTTACAGGGAGGGAGAAAACCTCAGATACAATCAGGTAGATAGGTTAACTCCAGGAATGGTAGGAGAGGGAGGCAGGTAGTGCAAGGGTCTCCTGTGGCTGTCCACATTCAAGCAAGTATGCTGCTTTGGTAAACGTAGAGTGTGATGGACTCTAAGGGAAATGCAGCATAAACCAACAAGTTTCTAGTACCGAGACTGCCTCTAATGTTATGAGGGATATGCCATTGTGACAGGGGACTCTCTAGTCAGAGACACAGACAGATGTTTCTACAGCTGTCAGGGTAGGTCAGTAGCGCCAGGGACCCAGGTTCGATTCCTACCTTGGGCGACTGTCTGCGTGGAGTTTGCACATTCACCCTGTGTCTGCAGGGTTGCCTCTGAGAGTTCCAGTTTCCTACCATAATCCAAAAATGTGCAAGCTTGGTGAATGGGCCATGATAAATTGCCCATAGCATTCAGGGATGTGTAGGTTAGGTGCATTAGTCAAGGGTAAATGTAGAGTAAGAGGGTAGGGGAATGTGTCTGAGTGGGTTACTCTTTGGAGGGTTGGTATGGACTTGTTGGGCCCAATGGCCCGTTTCCACGTTGTAGGGATTCTATTATTCTATGATAATTCAGAATGGTGTGTTGCCTCCCTGGTGCCAGCATCAAGGGTATCTCAGAGAGGGTGCAGGATGTTCTCAAAGGGGAGAGGGACCAGCAGGACGTCATTGCATACATTGGACCTAATGACATATGAAGGCAAAAGGATGAGATTCTGAAGTGAGAATATAGAAAGTTAGGCAGTAATTTAAAAAGGAGGTCCTCCAGGGTAGTAATATCTGGATTACTCCTGACAGGGAAATTTGCTGGAGCTGCTCGGGAGGATTTAAACTAGGAAGGTGGGGCCGGGGTGGGGGGAGTTGCGGATGCAGGGAGATAGTGAGGAAACAGATCAATCTGAGACTGGTACAGTTGGGAAAAGGAGTAAGTCAAATAGTCAGGACAGGGAGGAACAAAGCAAAGGATGATGTAGATCTGATAAATTTAACTGTATTTATTTCAATGCAAGTGGCCCTGGTGAGGAACATGGGACTGAGATATCATAGCAATTGTAGAGGGTTGGCTCAGGATGGACAGGACTGGCAGCTTAATGTTCCTGGTTACAAATGCTATAAGAAGGATAGAAAGGGGGGGAAGAGAGGAGGGGGAGAGGCATTTTTGATTAGGGATAGCATTACTGCTGTACTTAGGGAGGATATTCCTAGGAATACATCCAGGGAAGTCATTTGGGTGGAACTGAGAAATAAGAAAGAGATGATCATCTTACTGGGACTGTATTATAGATCCCCTAATAGTCAGAGGGAAATTTAGAAAGAAATTTGTAAGATTTCAGTTATCTCTAAGAATAATAGGGTGGTAATGGTAAGGGATTTTAATTTTCCAAATATAGACTCAGACTAGCCCGAATTCATAAGCCTTACTTGCATCAATGCAGTTTAATTCTTCAGAGTCACATTGTTCTCTGAAACACTCTTGTCTCTATTTTCTATTTGATTTGCTCTTTTCAGATACAAAACCATCCACATCTATTTTTCTATTTACTCTGTTATTTAAGACATCTCCACTGCTCCTCTCTAATAGTTTACAGTGTCCCTCAATAGAATTAGCAAATCTTCCTGCTGGAATATTGAATACTTTCCAGTCAAGTTGAAACCCATCCTTTTTGAACAGATCTTTTCAGATTTCAAAGAGATCCCAATTATCCAAGAAACTGAATCCATGAACATTACGCTTTAATTCCTTTGTCCTTTTATTTTGTCCCTCATTTGACCTTGGCATCAGGAATAAACCAGAGAGTTCTACTTTTGAAGGACTCCTTTTTAATCTTATACCTACTCTCTTATATTCACTCTGTAAAGCCTTAGTCTTTTTATTAATAATGGTATCCCTACCAGTATGTACAATAATTCCATGTTGTCACTTTTCCCTCCAACAATATCTTCAAACATTTTGAGAAGTCCTTAACCATGGCACCAGGAAAACAACATACTATCCTAGACTCACATTCAAAGCTGTAGAATCACTTGTCTGCGCTATTGACAGGAGAGTCCCCATTAACAATTATTCTTTTAAATTTTGTCGAACACCACCTAACATAAGATTCATTCATAGTGCCCGAGATCTGACTGCCTCTTCTATTTTCCTCTTTTTCAACAGTACCAAAATCTGAGAATCGATTTGAGAGAGGAATAGCCACTGGAGACTTTGAAGCTACCTTATTACTTTTCCTGACAGTCACCCATCTATCTGACTGATCCTTCTGTGTAATCACTTCTCTAAATCTACTAGCCATCTAACTCAGTATCTCCTGTACGTACTCAATGACATTAAGCCTAAAAAAATCTTTCAATCGTACCGTATATGCAAAATAAATTGTCTTTCCTTCCTCAAATAATTAATGTTAAGCATTTAAAAATAAATCTTAAATAAAATCAACCACTTAGCTGAACAATCAAATAAAAAAAAACTCCTCAAGTGGTCCAGCAAACAGCTTTCAGTCTTCTGATTTAAAAAAAGTCTCACTCCAGCACCATCCATGTGTAGTCCTCTCCAAAAGCTCCCTAAACACAACTCCATTTTAAAAAAAAACCCACTCCTCCATGATTTAAAAAAAAATCTGTAGCAATGTTACAAGAAAACTCTCCTTTGACATGTGGAAATTTAGAGAAAAAAGAAAACCACTGAGCTGTCCATGTGTAGGCCTCTCCAAAAGGTCCGTCAATGCACAAAGCGTGTTTTTTGGGGGGTTTTGTTTGCATTTTTGATTTTAAAAGAACCAAAAATGAAACAAAATAAAAATTTTACATAATGTACTCTCTGTAAGAAACCTAGAAGTAAGATATGTGAAGGCCTTTCCAAAAATTCCATTAACACTGCACAGTTTGAAAAATATCTCCTAATCTTTTTTGCACCTTTGACTATAAAGGAACCAGAAATGAACCAAAATAAAAATATTTTATTATTGAAATGTAATAACTGTAAGTAGTCCTGAAATAAATTGAGAAGTAAGCCTGCATCACAGTAGCAGCTGCAAGATTCGTGCTACTCTCATTCCACTTCTGTTGGTTCTTCCGAAATGTGATATCACTGACTGGAAAATGCCCGTTCTTTCACTGTATTTCTTCTGGGGCTTATGTATATGTCAAATGCTTTAATCATAACATTATAGTACAACATACTTGCTCCAATGATTTGTCTTACCAGAATATCATCTGCTAACGGACCTATGGTATAGAAAACTGTTCTCACGTGATGGCACTTCTCATTCCCATATAGTCCTGAAGCCATCTTGTAGTGTTCAAACTGCCACTTCCAGAGCTCTCACCTCTAGCTTGATTGTGAGCCTTTACTTTATCAAATGTTTGAGATAGCGATGAGGTCTCCACTGGAACTGTTGCCCCTTTGGACTATTGTGCTAGACTGCCCTATGTGAGTACAACATTTTCCTTTCTTACTGTGGATGTGTTCTGAAACTGGTTTCTACTGTCCAAAGAATTATCTGTTTGTGATTAGGCTTTGAAGCAATTGGAAATCTTTTCCATGTCAGCACAGTGTTCTCCTTTTCCTGCTTTCTCTCACATTTGTCCAATACTCTGGACTGCTGTAGGAAACTTCCCTTTTTTTTAATTCATTCATAAGATAAGGGTGTCACTGGCTAGTCCAGTATTTATTGGGCATCTCTTAGACAATTTTTCTGCAGCTGCCATCAGAGTCTACCTTGTGCTTTGAGCCAATACTGCTATCTGCACACTGAAATACTGTCTGGACTGTGTTAGTTTGTGGGTGTCTGCATATACACTGTACCTGAGGCTCCTTATCACCAAGTAACCCTTTGTGACTCCTCATGTGTTGGAACACTCCTTTATTTACATCTATATATAGTAGGTTATTGAATACAGCTCTTTAGTGTTGTGACTAAGATATTTCTCTTCACCTGCTCATTATAGACTAGTGTCTTCTTTCATATTAATATGAGTCATGAATTCAGTGACATCATCATCATGTACATAAATTTCACGATACCAGACTACCTTTGTGACTGGAAAATGGAGAAACACTAAAGGGGATATGAGAAAGAGGAGAAGCTGAGAAAAGAGGATGAAGGTAGTAATCACTCTGTAACAATCCTTACTTCTTCCTCCAACTCATTCATTATGCCAAGACTATGAGCGCTATATCATTGAATCTGGAAGCCCTATGTGTATCTCTCCTTGCCTTCTTCTTAAACCTAAGTTAAGCCCAGCAGTCTGCAAAGAACTCCAAAGGAAGATGCACTGGCTAGCATGCTAGTGCAGCCAGCAGTTAGGAAGGTAACCAATATGTTCTCCATACCAAATTGCATCTGCCTTTGTTATCAGACAATGAGTTGCTCATTGCAAGTAATATCCAGAGACAAGAATTCATCCCAGACCATGATGATATTATTTATGCAGGAATGACAAGTACAGATCTTGATTCAAAACTGGATACTGCAGAAATTCTTGGCAATCCATTTCCTGACAATGTAGATCTATCCCATAAGACTGGAGATGAGAAATGTGACTCCCCAAAGATTCACAATGACTCTGCAGACACAGATTCTCCACCCATGTTCCTGGGTACATGAGTGTGCATGCATTTTTTTTAAGTGCAGCAGTGCTCTTACAACTATTTGATACTGGGATAAATTTGTTTTCCTGCTTCAAATTAAATCGCCAGCCAAAATTCTCTGCTATAGGAAAGATGTAATTAAACTTGACAAGATTAAAAAAAAGGACAAGAATGTTGCCAGGTTCGCATGATTTCAAGTTTCACAACGTCTTTCCGATAGGAAGAAGAGCAGAATTGTATGCAATATTGTAAAAGTGGCCTAACCAATGTCCTGTACAGTCGCAACATGACCTCCCAATTCTTGTACTCAATACTCTGACCAATAAAGGAAAGCATACCAAATGCCTTCTTCACTACCCTATCTACCTATGACTCTATTTTCAAGGAACTATGAACCTGCACTCCAAGATCTCTTTGTTCAACAAGACTCCCCAGGACCTTACTGTTAAGTGTATAACTTCTACTAAGATTTGCTTTTACAAAATGCAACACCTCACATTTATCTAAATTAAATGTCATCTGCCACTCCTCAGCCCATTGGCCTTTCTGATCAAGATGTAATTGTACTCTGAGGTAACCTTCTTCATTGTCCACTATACTTCCACTTTTGGTGTCATCTGCAAACTTATAAACTATACCTCCTGAGTTCACATCCAAATCATTTATATAAACTATGAAAAGCACTGATCCTTGTAGCACACCACCGGCCTTTAGTATGAAAAGCAACCCTCCCCCAGTAACCTCTGTCGTCTACCTTTGAGCCAGTTCTGTATCCAAATAGCTAGTTCTCCCTGTATTCCATGAGATCTAACCATGCTAACCAGACTCCCATGTGGAACCTTGTAGAATGCCTTACTGAAGTCTGTATAGATGACGTCTATCACTCTGTACTCATCAATCCTCCTTGTTACTTCTTCAAAAAAAATCAATCATGTTTGGGAGACATGATTTCCCATGCACAAAGCCATGTTGACTATCCCTAATCAGTCCTTGCCTGTGACCAGTGGAGTGTCACAAGGATCGGTGCTGGGTCCTCTACTTTTTGTCATTTACATAAATGATTTGGATGTGAGCATAAGAGGTACAGTCAGTAAGTTGGCAGATGACACCAAAATTGGAGGTGTAGTGGACAGTGAAGAGGGTTACTTCAGATTACAACAGGATCTTGACCAGATAGGCCAATGGGCTGAGAAGTGGCAGATGGAGTTTAATTCAGATAAATGCGAGGTGCTGCATTTTGGGAAAGCAAATCTTAGCAGGACTTATACACTTAATGGTAAGCTCCTAGGGAGTGTTGCTGAACAAAGAGACCTTGGAGTGCAGGTTCATAGCTCCTTGAAAGTGGAGTTGGAGGTAGATAGGATAGTGAAGAAGGTGTTTGGTATGCTTTCCTTTATTGCTCAGAGTATGGCGTACAGGAGTTAGGAGGTCATGTTGCGGCTGTGCAGAACTTTGGTTAGGCCACTGTTGGAATACTGTGTGCAATTCTGGTCTCCTTCCTATTGGAAAGATGTTGTGAAACTTGAAAAGGTTCAGAAAACATCTACAGGGATGTTGCTAGGGTTGGAGGATTTGAGCTATAGGGAGAGGCTGAACAGGCTGGAGCTGTTTTCCCTGGAGCCTCAGAGGCTATGGGGTGACCTTATAGAGGTATACAAAATTATGAGGGGCGTGGATAGAGTAAATAGGCAAAGTCTTTTCCCTGGGGTTGGAGAGTCCAGAACTAGAGGGCATTGGTTCAGAGTGAAAGGCGAAAGATATAAAAGAGACCTAAGGGGCAGCCTTTTCACACAGAGGGTGGTATGTGTATGGAATGAGCTGCCAGAGGCAGTGGTGGAGACTGGTACAATTGCAACATTTAAGAGGCATTTGGATGGGCATATGAATAGGAAGGGTTTGGAGGCATATGGGCCGGATGTTGGCAGGTGGGACTGGATTGGGTTGGGATATCTTGTCGGCACGGAGGGGTTGGATCGAAGTGTCTGTTTCCATGCTGAACTTCTCTATGACTCTATGTAAATCCTGTCCCTCAGGATTCCCTCCAACAACTTGCCCACCACTGATGTCAGGTTCACCAGTCTATAGATTCCTGACTTTTCCTTACCATCTTTCTTAAATAGTGGCACCACGGTGGCCAACCTCCAGTCTTCTGGCACCTCACCTATGACTATTGATGACATAAATATCTTAGCAAGAGGCCCAACAATGACTTCACTAGCTTCCAACTGAGATCTGGGGTAGACCTGATCAGGTCATAGAACATAGAACATAGAAAAATACAGCGCAGTACAGGCCCTTCGGTCCTCAATGTTGCGCCAACCGAATCCTACCTAACCTACACTAGCCCAATAACTTCCAAATGCCTATCCAATGCCCGCTTAAATGACCATAAAGAGGGAGAGTTCACCACTGCTACTGGCAGGGCATTCCATGAACTCACAACCCGCTGTGTAAAGAATCTACCCCTAACATCTGTCCTATACCTTCCACCCCTTAATTTAAAGCTGTGTCCCCTTGTAACAGCTGACTCCATTAGCGGTAAAAGGTTCTCAGTGTCTACCCTATCTAAACCCCTAATCATCTTATACACCTCTATCAAATCTCCCCTAAACCTTCTTTTCTCCAATGAGAACAGCCCCAAGTGCCTCAGTCTTTCCTCATACGATTTTCCTACCATACCAGGCAACATCCTGGTAAACCTCCTCTGCACTCGTTCCAATGCCTCCACATCCTTCCTATAGTATGGCGACCAAAACTGCACACAATACTCCAGATGAGGCCGCACCAGAGTCTTATACAACTGCAACATGACCTCAGGACTCCGGAACTCAATTCCTCTGCCAATAAAGCCCAGTACACCATATGCCTTCCTCACAGCACTATTTACCTGGGTGGCAACTTTCAGAGATCTGTGTACATGGACACCAAGATCCCTCTGCTCATCCACACTACCAAGTAGCCTACCATTAGCCCAGTAATCCATCTTCTTGTTACTCCTACCAAAGTGAATGACTTCACACTTAGCTACATTGAATTCCATTTGCCACCTTTCTGCCCAGCTTTGCAACTTGTCTATATCCCGCTGTAACCTGCCACATCATTCCTCACTATCCACAACTCCACCGACTTTTGTGTCATCCGCAAACTTACTTACCCAGCTTTCAAGCCCCTCCTCTAGATCATTTATAAAGATAACAAAAAGCAATGGTCCCAAAACAGATCCTTGAGGTACACCGCTAGTAACTGCACTCCAAGATGAACCTATACCATCAACTACTACCCTCTGTCTCCTTCCAGCCAGCCAATTTCTAATCCAAACCTCTAATGCACCCTCAATGCCATACCTCCGTAGTTTTTGCATTAGCCTACCATGGGGTACCTTATCGAACGCCTTACTAAAATCCATATACACAACATCTACTGCTTTACCCTCGTCCACTTCCTTAGTCACCCGCTCAAAGAACTCAATAAGGTTTGTGAGGCACGACCTGCCCTTCACAAAACCATGCTGACTATCCTTGATCACGTTATTCCTATCCAGATGTTTATAAATCTTATCCCTTACAATTCTCTCTAAGACTTTGCCCACCACAGAAGTCAGACTCACTGGCCTATAGTTACTCGGGCTATCCCTACTCTCCTTCTTGAACAAGGGGGCCACATTCGCCATCCTCCGGTCTTCTGGTACTATTCCCGTTGACAATGACAACATAAAAATCCAGGCCAATGGCTCTGCTATCTCCTCCCTAGCTTCCCAGAGGATCCTAGGATAAATGCCATCAGGCCCAGGAGACTTATCTATTTTCATCCTTTCCAGTATTCCCAAAACCTCTTCCCTACATACTTCAATGCCATCCATTCTAATCACTTGTGACTCAATATTCACACCAGCAACAGTGTCCTGTTCCTGAGTGAATACTGACGAAAAGTATTGATTTAGTGTCTCTCCAATCTCCTCCGCCTCCACGCACAATTTCCCACTACTATCCTTGACTGGACCGATACCTACCCTAGTCATCCTTTTATTCCTGACATACCTATAGAAAGCCTTTGGATTTTCCCTAATCCTACCAGCTAAGGACTTTTCATGTCCCCTTCTCGCTGCTCTTAGCTCTCTCTTTAGATCCTTCCTGGCTACCTTATAACTCTCAATCGCCCCAACTGAACCTTCACGCCTCATCTTTACATATGCCGCCTTCTTCCCTTTCACAAGGGATTCCAATTCCTTATTAAACCATGGCTCCCTCACAAGACCCTTAACTCCATGCCTGACTGGTACATACTTATCAAGGACACTCAGTAGCTGTTCCTTGAACAATCTCCACATATCATTGGTATTCTTCTCTTGAAGCCTGTTTTTCCAATCCACACATCCTAAATCATGCCTCACCGCATCATAATTTCCCTGCCCCCAGCTATAACTCTTGCCCTGCAGTGCACACTTATCCCTCTCCATCACTAAAGTAAAAGTCACCGAGTTGTGGTCACTGTCCCCGAAGTGCTCACCTACCTCCAAGTCTAACACCTGGCCTGGTTCATTACCTAGAACCAAATCCAGTATAGCCTCACCTCTTGTTGGTCTGTCTACATATTGTGTCAGGAAATCCTCCTGCACACATTGGACAAACACCAACCCATCTAACGACCTTGAGCTATAGCTTTCCCAGTCAATATCTGGGAAGTTAAAGTCCCCCATAACAACCACCCTGCTACTTTCACTCTTCTCCTGAATCATCCTCGCAATACTATCCTCTACTTCTCTCGGACTATTAGGAGGCCTGTAGAAAACACCTAACAGGGTGACCTCACCTTTCCTATTTCTAACCTCAGCCCAAACTACCTCAGATGGCAAGTCTTCCTCCATCGTCCTTTCCACCGCTGTAATACTATCCTTGACAAGTAATGCCACACCTCCCCCTCTTTTACCCCCATGTCTGACCCTACTAAAACAGGGATTTACCCACTTTTATGTGTTTCAAGACATCCACCACCTCCTCCTCTGTGATATGGCCAGTTTTCAAGATGTCACCATCTATTTCTTCTTGTTCTCTCTCTTCCATGTACTTCTCCACAGTAAACATTTATGCAAAATACTCGTTTAGGTAGCTCCCCAATCTCCTGCAAATCCACACATAGGTTGCCTTGATGATCTTTGAGGGGCCCTATTCTTTCCCTAGTTACTCTTTTGTCCTTAATGTATTTGTAAAAACATTTTAGATTCTCCTTAACTCTATTTGCCAAAGTTATCTCATGTCCCCTTTCTGCCCTCCTGATTTCCCCCTTAAATATATGCCTATTGCCTTTATACTCTTCTCAGGATTCACTTGATCTCACCTATCTATACCTAACACATGCTGAGTTCTATTTCTTAACCAAAACATCAATTTCTCTAGTCATCCAGCATTCCCTGCATGTACCAGCCTTTTGTTTCACCCTAACAGGAATATACTGTCTTTGCGCTCTCGTTATCTCATTTTTGAAGACTTCCCATTTTCCAGCTGCCCCATTTACCTGCAAACATCTGCCCCCAATCAACTTTTGAAGATTTTTGCCTAATACCATCAAAATTAGCCTTCCTCCAATTTAGAACTTCCACTTTTAAGTCCAGTCTATCCTTTTCCATGACTCTTTTAAAACTAATAGAAATATGGTTGTTTGCCCCAAAGTGCTCTCCCAGTGACACCAAAGTCACCTGCCTTTATTTCCTCAGAGTAGGTCAAGTTTTGCACCTTCTCTAGTACATACATCCACATACTAAATCAGAAAATTTTCTTGTACACAGTTAAGAAATTCCTCTCTGTCTAAACCCTTAACACTACGGCAGTCCCAGTCTATGTTTGGAAAGTTAAAATCTCTTTTCCATAGCCATCTTATTATTCTTACAGATAACTGAAATATCCTTAAAAATTTGTTTCTCAATTTCCTTCCAACTATTAGGGTGTCTATAATACACTCCCAATAAAATGATCATCCCTTTCTTATTTCTTAGTCCCATTCAAATAACTTCCCTGGATATATTCCCAGGAATATCCTCCCTATAGCTGTAATGCTTCACCTTATCAAAAATGCCACTCTCCCTCCTCTCTTAGCTCTCTTTCTATCCTTCCTATAGCATTTGTATCCTATAACATTAAGCTGCCAGTCCTGCCAATCTTTGAGCAACATTTCTGTAGGTGCTATGTTATCCTAATCCCATGTGCCGAACCAATGCTCTGTTCATCTGCCTTCCTTGTTAGCCCTCCTGCATTGAAGCAAATGCAGTTTAATCTATCAGTCCTACCTTGTTCTTTGCTTTGTTCCTGCCTGCCTAGACTGTTTGATTCACTCATTTTCCCAACTCATCAGTCTCAGATTGATCTCTTTCCTCACTATTTCCCTGGGTTCCCACACCTTACTAGTTTAAATCCTCCCAAGCAGTTCTAGCAAATCCCCCTGCTAGTATTTTAGTTCCCTTTCAATTCAATTGCAATATGTCCTTTGTGTACAGGTCATGTCTACCCTAGAAGAGATTCCTATGATCCAAAAATGTGAACCCTTCTCCCCTACACTATCTCCTTAGTCACACATTCATCTGGTCTATCCTCCTATTCCTACCATCAGTAGCTCATAGCCCTGGGTATAATCTATTACTACTCTCAAGGATCTCCTTTCTAAATTCCTGCCTAACTTCCTGTATTCTTCCTTCAGAATCTCATCCTTAACCCATCCTGTTGTTTTTTTTCCTATGTGTAAAATGACCTCCTGCTGGTCCCTCTTCCCCTTGAGAACATTCTGCACCATCTCTGAGACATCCTTGATCCTGGCACTAGGGAGGCCATACCATTCTGACTTTTTGCTGTTGGCTGCAGAAACATCTGTCTGTGCTTCTGAATAGTGAGTCCCCTATCACAATCAATCACTTGGAACCCAATGTACCCCTCATTACATTAAAGCCAGTCTCGATACCAGAAACTCAGTGTTCATGCTACATTCCCCTGAGAGTGCTTCACTCCCAACATTTTTTTCCAGACCAACATATTTGTTTGCAATGGGGATAGCCACTGAAGACTCCTGCCCTGTCTCTCTACCCATTCAGAGACAAAACTCTGTTGCATGTAATCAAGTAGTAACTCCTTTATCAAATCAACTTTAATGTAACAAACAAGGATGCTTTTGTTTGGCCTCAAGGGTTTTCATTTGATAAATAAGTGAATAAAATAAATTTATTACTATCTAAACAAACTTGACTTTACCCATTTGCAGAGCACAAGTAAATGGACTACTGATGATTTTACATTGAGCAACTTGCATCAAATCCTTTTAACTATTCTATCGGATTGAGGGGGATAATATGCAAGCAAAAAAATCCTTTTAAATAATGAAAAAGAAATTAACCTGAGAGTGTGCATCCTACCTTGTAATTAAAATTCATTTTCAGACTCACAATGCACATTTGTTCTATTAATATTAATGTCCCAAGCATTAATGCATAAATATTTAGATATATCTACTTGGATTAAAAATTTGTGTTATCGTGTTGTGCATGCATCACACATTTATATAGGTGATGTGCTGCATAATAATTCTATATTCAGATTAGATTCTATTTATTCAGAACTGATATAGTATAAAATGTTTTTGATCATAATTAGGCTTCAGTCAAGGATTAAATACAGACATACTAATTAGACTGCTATGATAGTAATTAATTTGGGATTTATTTAATTTCATCATGAACTGGAACTGTAGGATTTGTCTTAAAGAATGCAGGGGAGAAATTTGATTAATACTGCTCAAATCTGAATTAAATGTCTGTGTAGGCAGTAATTCTGTGTCTTGACACTGCTTATTGCATGTAAGTTATCTCTAACAAGGAATACATGAACAGTTAGTTTCTAGAATAGCAGGAGATAGAGGATGGAGGACCAAAGGGAACACAGGAATGATGCATGTTACGCAGCTCAGGGACAGACAGGACTGGCAGCTTAATGTTCCAAGATGCAAATGCTACAGAAGTACAGAAAGGCAGGCTAGAGAGGAGAGGAAGTGGCATTTTTGATAAGTGATGGCATTACAGCTGTACTGAAGGAGGATATTCCTGGAAATACATCCAGCAAAGTTATTTGGGTAAAACTGAGAAATAAGAAGGGCTGATCACCTTATTGGGATTGTATTATAGACATCCTAATAGTCAGGGGGAAATTGAGAAATAAATTTGTAAGGAGATTTCAGTGATCTATAAGAATAATAGGGTGGTTATGGTCGGGGATTTTAACTTTCCAAACATAGACTGTGACTGCCAGCATGTACAAGAAAATTTTCTGATTCAGTATGTAGATGTACCAACTAGAAAAGTGCAAAACCTGACCTATCTTGGGAAATAAGGCAGGACCAGGTGACTGAGGTGTCAGTGGGAGGGGGAGGGGGGGCACTTTGCAGCCAGCGACCATAGATTAGATTACTTACAGTGTGGAAACAGGCCCTTCGGCCCAACAAGTCCACACTGACCTGTCGAAGCGCAACCCACCCAGACCCCTACATTTACCCCTAACACTATGGGCAATTTAGCATGGACAATTCACCTGACCCACACATCTTTGGACTGTGGGAGGAAACTGGAGCACCCGGAGGAAACCCACGCAGACACGGGGAGAACGTGCAAACTCCACACAGTCAGTCGCTTGAGTCGGGAATTGAACCCGGGTCTCAGGCGCTGTGAGGCAGCAGTGCTAACCACTGTGCCACCGAGCCGCCCATAATTCTATTAGTTTTGAAATAGTAAAAGGATAGACCACATCTAAAAGTTAAAGTTCTAAATTGGAGGAAGGCTAATTTTGACATTATCAGGCAAGAACTTTCAACAGCTGTTTGGGGGAAGATGTTCACAGGTAAAGGGACAGCTGGAAAATGGGAACACTTCAAAGATGAGATAACGAGAGACCAGTTAGATTGGAAGGAAAAGATGGTAGGTGTAGGGAATGCTGGATGACGAGAGAAATTGAGGGTTTGGTTGAGAAAAAGCAGGAAGCATACGTCAGATAAAGACAGGATAGATCGAGTGAATCCTTAGAAGAGTATAAAGGCTGAAGGAGTATATTTTAGGGGAAAATCAGGAGGGCAAAAAGGGGTCATGAGACAGCTTTGGCAAATAGGGTTAAGGAGAATCCAAAGGGTTTTTACAAATACATTAAGGACAAAAGGGTAATTAGGGAGAGAATATGGGCCCTCAAAGATCAACAAGGCGGCCTTTGTGTGGAGCTGCAGGAGATCAGGGGGATGCAGAATGAGTATTTTGCTGTTTATTGTGTTTTACTGTGGAAAAGGGCATGGAAGATATTGATTGTAGGGAAATAGATGGTGACATCTTGAAAAATGTCCATATTATATTGGAGGAGGTGTGGATGTCTTGAAACACAAAAGCGATCAGGTGTGCCCTTGAACTCTGTGGGAAGCTAGGGAAGGGATTGTTGGTCCTCTTGCTTAGGTATTTGTATCACCAGTAGTCACAGGTGAGTTGCTGGAAAATTGGAGGTTGGTTAACATTATTTCAGAAAGGTGGTGAGGACAAGTCAGGGAACTATAGACCAGTGAACTTGACGCTGGGGGTGGACAAGTTGTTGGAGGGAATCCTGAGGGACAGGATGTACATGAACTTGGAAAGCAAGGATTGATTAGGGAGAGTCAACATGGCTTTGTGTGTGGAAAACAAACTTGAATAAGCTTTTTGAAGAAGTAACAAAGAGGATTGATGAGTGCAGAGTAGTAGACATCATCTATATGGACTTCAGTAAGGCGTTTGACAAAGTTCCCCATGAGAGACTGGTTAGCAAGGTTAGATCTCATGCAATACAGGGAGAACTAGCCATTTGGATACAAAACTTGCTCAAAGTAGAAGACAGAGGTTGGAGATGGAAGGTTGCTTTTCATACTGGAGGCCTGTGACCAGCAGAGTGCCACAAGGATCGGTGCTGGATCCACTACTTTTAGTCATTTATATAAATGATTTGGATGTGAGCATAACGGGTACAGTTGGTAAATTTGCAGATGACACCAAAATTGGAGGTGTAGTAGACAGCAAAGAAGATTACCTCAGATTACAACGTGATCTTGATCAGATGGGCTAATGGGCTGAGGACAGTTGGAGTTTAATTTATGTAAATGTGAGGTGCTGCATTTTGGGAAAGCAAATCTTAGCAGGACTTATACACTTAGTGGTAAAGTTCTTGGAAGTGTTGTTTGAACAAAGAGACCTTGGAGTGCAGGTTCATAGCTCCTTGAAAGTCAAGTCACAGGTAGACAGGATAATGAAGAAGGTGTTTGATATGCTTTCTTTTATTGGTTAGAGTATGGAGTATAGGAGTTGAGAGGTCATGTTGCGGCTGTACAGGACTTTGGTTAGGTCACATTTGCAATATTGTGTGCAATTCTGGTTTCCTTCCTATCAGAAGGCTGTTGTGAAACTTGAAAGAGTTCAGACAAGATTTACAAAGATGTTGACATAGGGAAGATGTGAGCCATAGGGAGAGGTAGAATAGGCTGGGACTGTTTTCCCTGGAGCGTCAGAGATTGCAGGGTGACCTTACAGAAATTAATAAACTCATGAGGAGCATGAATAGGCTAAATAGACAAGGTCTGTTCCCTGGGATGGAGGAGTCCAGAACTAGAGGGCACAGGTTTAGGGTGAGGGAGGAAGGATATAAAAGAGACCTAAGGGGCAACGTTTTCATGCAGACAATGCTGCATGTATGGAATGGGCTGCCAGAGGAAGTGGTGGAGGCTTGTACAATTACAACATTTAAAAGGCATCTGAATGGGTATATGAATCAGAAAGGGTTGGAGGGATATGGGCCAGGTGCTGGCAGGTGGGACTAGATTAGGGTGTGATATCTGGTCAACATGGACGAGTTGGACTGAAGGGTCTGCTTCCATGCTATACATCTCTATGACCATGACTCTATATTATAACTAGAAAATTGAGTTCCCTTTTCTGAAATTCCTCCTGGTTGGTCATAACAATCATTTTCACATTCCGCTATCAAACTTCAGTTACAGACATAGTCACTAGACTGAAGTGATGGAGTCAATAACCAGAGTTTTCTTGAGTGAAAGAAAAGTCAGTGAATCATGGCGATGTACAGTATAGAAACGGACCATTCAGTCCAACTTCCCCATGAGGAATTTTACTACTTACTAATTCTGAGAAAAAAAACCCACAATATCAAACAGACACAACTAGAGTGGTAAGTTTAAAAAGTGAGTGGCTAGTAAACATAGGGAGTTTAAAGATTATGGAGCTTAATAGTCCTTAGAGCTTTGAGATGTTACATTTTAACCTGAGACCAGAGCTTAATTAATGAAATGTTTCCTCAGTATTGATGAAGTTAATCTGTAACTTTTGCATTCTTAGTGAATGTGTTTTTGTTTCTCTAATTTTCTTTTTTTGTTAATTTATATTATTTTTCTAATCAACCTGTTCAAAGATGTTATTACACATCTCTGGAGCAGGGGAGACTTCAACCTGTGGCTTCTGGTCCAAGGGTAGGGACACTACCTCTACCCTAATTTTCTTTTTCATGGGTACTGATGATGAGAGATACAGGAGAGAAAGTTTTACAGTCTTTGCTGTTAATAATACATGTTCATTCTCCTCTTCTACAGCAGATGTTGAAACATAGTTCAGTGAATACTCCTGAGTCTGTCTTCATTTTCTTTCTCAACAGGCTAACTTGAATGTGAGCTTTTTAGCTCCTAATATGTTAAATTACCAAATAAATTTGAATTAAAATAAGAGATGTTATTTTATTGATGGTGACTTAGTTGTCTAGTCTCTATATCTATAAATAAAATGGTAAAGTTAATTCAGATGGTTTCATTAATTCCACATGGATCTGCAAATAATCAGTGGTCAAGTGATCTTGGCAGCCATTTTAGGTCAGTATTCGTTCTTATTAAAAGCTACTTTAGTCCAAGCAAGATCTCAGATGGTGGAACTTAAAATGAAAAAAGTTCATATTTACCACTATTGTAACAAAAGTAAAGTGAAGACAAGATCTGTTTGGCAGCAATTTATGGTACTTTTGTAGATCTAGGAAGGCAAAAATGCTCTTGTCTACAGAAATGCAACTTTAAAATAGTTATCCCATGTTTCAGTTTGTAACACTTTAACAGTCCTTTATGGAGCATTGTTGTTGCCATTGAAGACCTGAAACAACCGAATGGAGCATATGTGGTAGTGAATCTAGCTATTCACTCAATAATATTGCATTGGCATCCTAAAATTAGGATTATTACCCCATTTTACACACTCAAGGCACTGAATATCCTGCATACTTGAGTTAATATGTTCGTTTGTGTTCAGTAAAGAGCCATATGTTGTATTGATAGCTTACATTTACCTAATGACCTTTCCTGGTAGCATCATTATTTAGGAGATATTATCAACCAGAAATTGATGAAAAGAGTATAAGAATGAATGTTTACCATGACTACTTTCATAAAGTGTGCTGATACTTTTGACCATACATGGTCTTAATGTAATGAATAGTATGGAAACTGGACTGAACACATTTCAATACAATGGTTAGCAAAGAATTAAATGTTATCGAAACATTGTGATTCTGAGAAAAGAAGAGCAATTTAAAAATGGATTGGAAAAGGTAGTGATAAATATCTTGTGGATGAGATGATGGTGAGAATTAGGAAAGCTGGGAGAATAGTGTCTGGAATGTATGCTGTTGAAATGTGGTTCCACTACTTTTCATTATCGTGTTAATGGCTAACTATTTCCTCACCCTAAAATGGCCTTGGAGCTTTTCCTCCATCCGGCCCAAACAGTCCTTCCAGGTGAGACAGAGGTTCATCTGCCTCTCTTCTGACCTAGCTTACTATATCAGGTGCTCCTGATGTGGTCTTCTCTACAGCGGGGAGGCCAAATGTAAACTTTGGGAATGTTTCACCGAGCATCTCAGCTAGGTCTACAAGAGCTGATCGGACCTCCCAGTCTCCACTCATTTTAATTCCCTTTCCCACTCGCTATCAGACATGACCATCCTTGGGCTCCTCCGTTGCTACAACGAACCAGACCACAAATTGGAGGAACTACACCTCATCTTCCACCTGGGCCGCCTACAACCTTGAGGACTCAACACTGAGTTTTCCAATTTCAAATACCCTCCCTTGCCAACCCCTGACTCCCTTAACAGCCCCTCCCCCTCCCTTCCTCTCCTCCCAACCACCTACCGGATTCATTCCTCCCATTGACTAACCAAATTGTATCTTCTACCTGTTTTCACCTATCTCCACCTCATCACCATAATCCCACCACCCCCTTTATTGGAAGCTCCTCCTACACCCATCCCCAGTCCTGAAGAAGGGTTACACCCCAAAACATTGACTTCTCCATCTCCTGATGCTGCCTGGTTTGCTGTGTTCTTCCAGCTTCCTGTTTGGGTGAGATCTTTGCAAGGTGAGAGGAAAAAAAAATCCTTCTCCAGGCGTGGTTTGATTGATATAGTTTGGGTTAGAAAATATGCCATTAATATTTTCAATTGTAATAAGTTAAGTAGTCTGTATTTTGTAACCTTTACTATTAAAGCTGAGCACATTATTAAAGCTTAGCTACATTTCAAAGACTCAAAAATGCTTATCTCAATTTGATTGACAGTTTGAAGATGTTATCGAAGGATTATATGTCTTTGTTGTTACAAACTTTAACCCTGACAGATATTTTCATTTTCAAATGTCCTTTTTATTTGTGTACAGGACTTACCAGGATAATTTTCCAAATTTGAGAGTTTGGTGCTGGAAAAGCACAGCAGGTTAGGTCACATCTGAGGAGCAGGAGAATCGATGTTTCGGGCAAAAGCCCTATATCATTTTACATAATTTTCCCAATTGTCTGGTAGATGCCAGTATTGCAGCTGTGCTGGAAAGGTTTGGCGAGGGATGCAGTAAAGCTTTGGAGCATACGTCTTCAGTACTATTGCCAGAATGTTGTCAGGTCTCATAGACTTCACTGTATCTAGCAGCTTCAGCTGTTTCTTGATATCCAAATAGAGTGAATTTGATTGGTTGGAAACTGACATCTGTGGTGCTGGGGAGTTCTCGAAGAGGCCAAAATGGCTCATTGGCTCAGTACCTCTGTCTAAAGATTGCTGCAAATGTTTCAGCCTTATCTTTTGCACTGACATATTGGGCCCCCCAATAATTGAGGATGGGGATATTTGTGGACTCTCCTTCTACTGTAAGTTGTTTAATTTTTCACTGTCATTCATGATTAAATGTGGCAGACTGCAAAGCTTAGATTTGATCTGTTGACTGTGGAATGACTTACACACATCTATTATGTGCTGCTTTTCCTGTTTGATATGTAAGTAGTTCTGTTTTGTAGCTTTGCCAGGTTGACATCTCAGTTTTAAATATACCTGGTACTGCTCTAGGCATACCTTCCTGCATGCTTCATTGAACTAGTGCTGATCTCCTGACTTGATGGTCATGGTAAATTGAGGGAAAATGCTGGGCTGTGAGATTACAGACTGTGATTCAATACAATCCTACAATGCCCACAGCATTCATGCAAGTCCAGTTTTCAGCTGCTAGAACTATTTGACAGCTATCCTATTTAGCATACTTCTAGTGCCATACAATGTAGGGTATCCACAATATGGAGACGATGTCTGTCTCCATAATGACTATGAGGTGATTATACCTACTGATACTGTCATGGACACATGCATTAGTGACACACATGTTTTTGAGGAAGAGTTCAAAATTACTTTCTCCTCTTGTTACTTTCCTGACCATCTGCCACAGATTCAGTCCCTTAGAACTTTGCCAGCTCAGTCAGTTGTGATGCTGATGGGATATTCTTGGTAACAGATATTGAAGTTCACCACTCATAGTACATCCTGTGTCCATGTCACCCTCCGTATATCTTTTTTCATATTAAACACCATTTGGAAAGAGTACTGATTCATTAGCTGTGGTGGGTGGGGATGTGGTGTGTAGGAATCTGCACGGTTTCCCCAGTCCCAACCTTCCAACTTGGCACCACCCTCTTGAACGGTCCTACCAGCCCATTTTCCTTTCCACCTATCTGTTCCACCCTCCTCTCTGAGCTACCATTTTCACCCCCAACTTCATCTGCTACCTTCCTCCCTTGCTCTATCCCACCTCCCCCCATTTATCTCTCAGCCCCCTTGGTCCACAAGCCTCATTCTTGATGAAGGGCTTCTGCCTGAAACATCAATTCTCCTGCTTCTTGGATGCTGCCTGACCAGCTGTGCTTTTCCAGTACCACATTCTTCAACTCTGATCTCCATCTCCTAGGAAGTTTCCTTGTTCATGCTTGACCTGATGCTATGAGAGTTCATGAGACCTGAAGTAATGTTGAGCACTCTCAGGGCAACTCCTTTCCTACTGAGTACCACGGTGTTATGGTTTCTGATGGACTTCGCCTGTTGGTAGTAGCAGACTTACCCACAGATGGTGATGTGTGTCTGTGACATTGTCTGTAAGTTACAATTTCCTGACCATGTCAGGCTATTGCTTGACTAGTCTGTGGGACAGATAGTCAATTTTGGCACAGGTTCCCAGATGTTCTTCAGGGGGATTTTGTCTGATGACAGGTTTGCTGTTGTTTTCAGTGGTTCATCTGGTTTAATTCCTTTTGTTTATATTTCATAGCGAGTTTATATTACTGTTCTTGTTATTTACATTACACAGTCAATCTGAGCACAGAACTGTTACTACTGTGAGCACAAGCCAGTTCCACACTTAACTTTTACAGGCAACAGGAATTTTCTCAAAATTATGCAATACATAAAAATACTATTCTTCCTAAACTTCCAATGACATTCCCAGACTAGTATTTCATCACTGTAGTGTTCTCCTGGATTTTTGAATATATTGAAATTTGTGGTAGTTAGTTTATTATTAATTGTTTCAGAAGTATTAATAGGTAACTATTGTAGGTATATTGTTATGAATGGGCCTGTTTCTGTTAAGGTATTTTTATCAGAGTCAACACTTGAATTGTTGCATCCATTTCTGACTCAGGTACGATCTCATTAAAATGATTGAAAAAAAAACATGCTTTACCTCTTCATCATGACCCAGAGGAATACTTGCTTCTCTGTGCTTTTGTATTAAATGACAATATGACCAGCTCCGATTCAATCAAGGGTGAGTAAGGGTAGAAATAAAGGTGAGGTACAGCTTAACTTTTTGACAGCTAATTAAATATTTGGTAACACCAGAGGATTGTAATATATCCAATATCACAATTTAACAACGAAAGGAAAAGAGTTGGATCATTATCCTAGGAAGTTTAAGTCTATGTTGTCTTGAATATCTGAGAAAGGGAAAGCCCACTGGAATAAATTATACTTGAACTAGTTTTCAAGTTATTCTGGGTTTATAAAATGCACATCATGCTTAACAATTGGCATTCACTGAAACAAAATAGGTGGATAATAGTAATGTGGTGGAAATTTCATTATGAATTGCAGAGGTATTTCAGTAGGCGCCTCACAAGATTTAAAACTAAAGTGAAAACATTTAGACAAAGCAGAGTGTTGTTAATTGGTTATCATGTTGCCCCAAAGAATAATTATCAATGGTAGTAGTTCTAACTGAACAGACATGAGTAGAGATGTACTTGAGGGATCATCGCTATGCTTTTATGCTTCAGATAAAGGGTAGTCAAGAAGAATTATAAATATAAACAGTATTAAAATAGATATCCAGTTTGCAGGAGATGCAAAGTTGCACTGGAGAGTCAAAACTGAAGGAATAATATTCAGAAGCTTCGCAAATTAACATATTGAGAAATGTCAGGAAGTACATCTGGGCCATTAGATTTCTTGAAGATTTTATTGTTAGGCCTGGTTCCTGATGTCATGATTTAATAATAGATCTTTGACAATGATGCCTCTGGAAGACTGTGAACAATAAGATGCAATGAGTTTGTGTCTTCTACGTTTAGCATTGAGGCCTTCTTTCTCTCCATTATGATGCAAACTGCAAGACTGTCCAATGCCTGCATCAAGTTAAAAGTCACAGTCCAATTATACTGAATAACTTAGATATCAAACCCAGCAGAATTAAAACTACTGTTCCACATTTAAGTTTGATTGTTGGATTTCTAAATAAACACACTTGAAACAGAAAGATCATGCAAATTCCAATCAGTTTCAGGTAGACCTTCAGAGGCCGATTTTAAAATGGAAGTGCACCTTGTAAAGGAATGTTGGAATCATTTTGCTGACATTGATGTTGTTTCATGTTTTGCGGTGCAACATGAATTGAAAACATGTCCCAAGATATTCTGAATTAAAATTCCTCTTGGATATCCTGGTGTAAAAGGTGAGGGTAACATTAGAGTTCTCTTTCCCACCTTTGGAAGGAAAGATGTTTGAGATTGTCAGCTTTAATAGTGAATCAGTTGAACATATGAACATTCAAAATAGGTGCAGATGTAAGCTATTTGGCTCCTCAAACTTGCCCTGTTATTCAATAAGATCATGACTTATCTGTTTATGCTTTGAATTCCACATTCCCATCTACCTTGATAAATTTTGATTTTATACATACTTTCCTATCCATCTCCATCTTAAAATATTCAATTGCACCACATTCACCACTTTCTGAGGCAGAGAGTCAAAAGCTATGCATCCCTCTTATGAGGTTTAAAACAAGCAGTCAGTTTACTATTACCAATTTTTGCCCTGAAGTTACCTCCTTTTTGTGCTTCTAGTTTGTATTACTTGTACAACGTCCTTGTTTTACCTAAGTTGAGAATGTTCTGATTCATTGCTTTCTGGTTTATCTGAATGTAGATTTGTGTGCATCTGACTCTAATCTTAAATCCCACGCACGTGCAAGGCATGACATTTAAAATTAGAAAATGTCAACATCTGTTGTGCACCTCTGGTAAAGTGAATGCTGCAGGTTGCACTCGGGATTTAGTATCAATGATTCCATTTCTAATGGAAATGTTATGCATAATTCAGTGTAGCCTGATGGCTATAATAATTGTTATGTATTGCTCATATCCTACATTTGTTCCTTCAATAGCTGTCCTTAATGAAGTGCAGTATATGTTCTTTGGAACTAGTCAGGAATAATAGAATTGCTAAAGCATTGCATGAGCCTTTGTTGAATCATTAGTTTAACATACGCTCATATCAGGCTGCTTGTAGGTAGTTTTAAGAACATATATTTTAAAGAAAGTATTTATCTGTAGTTTGTAATTATAGGGTCATAGACTCAAACATCATGGAAGCAGACCCTTCAACCCAATTCATCCATGCTGACTAGGTTTCCTGATCTGAAGTAGTCCCACTTGTCTCACTGACCCATATCCCTCTAAACTTTTCATATCTATGTACCTGTCCAAATTTTTTAAATGTTGTAATTGTATCTGCCTCTACCACCTCCTCTGGCAGCTTGATCTATATACCACCCTCTGTGTGAAAATATGCCTCCCCTTTCAAATCATTCCCCTCTCACATTAAATCTTTGTCCTCCAGTTTTGGATCCCCTATCCTGGGGAAAAGATGTTGCCTATTCACCTTATCTATGCTCATTATGATTTTATAAACCTCTAATGGTAACTCCTCAGCTTACTATGCTCTGGGGGAAAAAATCCCAATCTATCCAGCCTCTCCTTATAACTCAAACGTTCCAGTCTTCGTAACATCCTTGAAATCTTCTTTGTACCTTTTCCAAATTTAATAACATTCTTCCGATAGTAGGATAACCAAAATTGTGTGGAGAATTCCAAATGTGGCCCTACCAATGTCTTCTATACCTGTAACATGATGTCCCAACTCCAGTATCAGTGTGACCAATGAAGGCAAACATGCCAGCCATCTTCTTCACCTCCTTGTCTACCCATAATGCCTCTTTCAAGGTACTATATACTGCACCCCTAAGTCTCTCTGTTCAACAACACTCCCTAGGACCTTACCATTAGCTGTATAAGCCCTGCCCTGGTTTGTCTTTCCAAAACGCAACACTTATCTGAATTAACCTCCATCTGCCGTTCTTCAGCACTCTGTCCAAGTTGATAACATCCTGTTATAATTTTAGATAACCTTCATTGTCTACTATCCCAACAATTTTTGTATCATCCGCAAATTTACTAACCATGCCTCTTGTATTCTCATCCAAATTATTTATAAAGATGACAAACAAAAGAGGACCCAACACCTCTCCTTGCAGTTCACTGACCTCCAGTCTGAACAACAACTCTCTCCCACCACCCTCTGATTCTACTGGCAACTCAATTTTGTATTCAATTAGCTAACTTTCCCAGGAGCCCATGTAATCTAACCGGTCTATCATGCAGAACCTTGTTGAAGGCTTTGCTAAAACCCATGTAGACAAATATACTGCTCTGCCTTCATCTATCTTCTTTGTCACTTCTTTAAAAAACCCAACCAAATTTGTAAGATAACATTTCCCACGCACAAAGCCATGCTGATTATCCCTAATCAGTCCTTGCCTCTCCATGTACATATAGATCTTGTCCCTCAGAATTCCTTTTCAAAAGTGACCTACCACTGACATCAAGAATGTGCTTTGTAGTTCCCTAGCTTTTCCTTAAGTCTTTCTTAAATAATGGCACCACGTTTGATACTCTCCATTCTTCTGGCACCTCAGCTGTAGCGTTCAATGATCCAAATATCTCTATTAGGGGGTCCCACAATTTCTTGCTAGTTTTTTTACACTGTCCTGGGATACACCTAATCAGGTTGTTGGGATTTATGGATTTTAAGACCTCCAGTACCTCCGCTTCTGTAATGTGGACTCATTTCAAGACATCACTGTTTATTTCCCTGAGTTCCCTAACTTCCGAGTCTCTCTCCATGGTAAAGACTGACATGAAATATTTGTTTTGGATCTCACTCAGCTCCTATAGTTCCACATATAGACAACCTTGTTAATCTTTAAGACCTGTTCTCTCCCTAGTTACTTCTTTGCCTTTAATATACTTTAAGTATCTCTTTGGATTCTCCTTTACGCCCTCTGCCAAAGTTCTCTCATGTCCCGTTTTAGCCATCCTGATTACCTTCTTAAGTGTACTCCTACACCCCCTATACTCCTCAAGGGATTTGCTTGATTCCTGCTGTCTAGAGCTGGCGTATGTCTCTTTTTTTCTTAACAATCGCTTCAATATCTCTAGTCACACAGTGTTCCCTATGTCTGCCAGCCTTACCCCTCACATTAACAGGAACATGCTGGCCCTGAACCCTCATTAGCACACTTTTGAAAGACTGTCACTTGCTGGATATCACTTCACCTATGAACAACCTCTGCCAATCAATGTTTGAAAGTTCCTGTGTAATACCATCAGAATTGGCCTTGTCCCAGATTAGTACTTTAACTTATGGACCAGGCCTATCCTTTACCATAACTATTTTAAAGCAAATAGAATAATGGTCACTGGTCCCAAATTGCTCCCCCATTACCACCTCAGTTACTTGCACTGCCTTATTTCCCAACAGGAGGTTGAGTTTTGACCATTCTCTAGTAGCGCCATCTACAGGTTGATTGAGAAAGATTTCTTGAACACATTTAACAAATACCTCCCAATTCAAGCCCGTAGCATTATTGCAGTACCAGTTTATGTTTGGAAAGTTAAAATCCCTATTATTACAAATCTATTATTTTTAAAGCTAAGTGTAATCTCCTTACATATTTGATCCTCAATTTTCCACTGACTACTGAAGGCCTTTAGTACAATCCCATTAAGGTGATTGATTACCCTCTTATTCTTTCTCATTTTCACCCATAGCTTCACTGAATGATCTCACAGGAATATCCTCTTTAAGTACTGCTGTGATATTTTCCATAATCAAAAATGCCACTCCCCCCTCCTCTCTTGCCTGTCCTTCTATCCTTCCTATAGCACCTGTGCCCTGGAATATTGAGCTGCCAGTCCTGGGCTTCCCTCAGCAATGTTTCTGTAATTGATATTAAAACCCAGGCCCATGTTCTCATCCATGCCCTGAGTCCATTTGCAGTTTAATTAATCAGTGTTCCCTTGACGTCTGTAACATCTGTGCCGGCCTCAACCTTCTCTCTTCTTTCATTACTGTTTAGAGTTTCACCCTTCTGCCAGACCAGTTTAAACCCTCCCAAATAGCTTTAACAAATCTCCCCACCAGGATGTTGGCCCCCTCCACTTTAGGTTCTACCTGAGAAGAGACCCCAATGATTCAAAAATCTGTATCCCTGCACCAACTCTTATTCCTACTGTCACTAACACATGACACCAGGAGTAATCCAGAGATTACTATGCCTGTGGTCCTGTTTTTTATCCTCCTGCCTAACTCCCTATATTCACTCTGCAGGACCTCGGCCCTTTTTCTATCTGTGTAATTGGTACTAATGTGTACAATGACCTCTGTCTGCTCAGGCTCCCCTTTGAGAATCTGCTGCAACCACGCTGAGATGTCCTTGACCTGGCAACAGAGACACAACACACCATCCTAGAGTCTTGCTTGCAGCCACAGAAGCATCTATCTGTGCTCCTGAATAAAGATTTCCCTATCACAATTGCTGGTTTAGGCTTTGCCATGCCTCTGGGACACCTGGACCAACCAACCCAACCACCCTGTGGCTCAACACTCCCCCTCTCACTCCACCAAGGACATGCAGGTCCTTGGACTCCTCCATCGCCAGACCATAGCAACATGACAGCTGGAGGAAGAGCGCCTCATCTTCCACCTAGGAACCCTCCAACCACAAGGGATGAACTCAGAGTTCTCCAGTTTCCTCATTTCCCCTCCCTCCACCTTGTCTCAGTCAAATCCCTTGAATCTTCTTCCTGACCTCTCCACCCTCATCCCCACTCCGGACTATCACCCTTACCATGACCTCCTTCCACCTATCGCATTTCCAATGCCCCTCCCCCAAGTCCCTCCTCCCTACCTTTTATCTTAGCCAGCTGGACACACTATCCTCATTCCTGAAGAAGGGCTCATGCCCGAAACGTCGATTCTCCTGCTCTTTGGATGCTGCCTGACCTGCTGCGCTTTTCCAGCAACACATTTTCAGCTCTGATCTCCAGCGTCTGCAGTCCTCACTTTCTCCTCCTTTGCCATGTCAAGCTTTACAAAAGAATCAGTCATTATGTTCAATTCTTTCTGTTTGTTGACACTAATGCTCTCAGTATTTTGAATTAGGGTTGATTACCCATAGATGTAGCCTTCAAAATAATTCCTGCTGCCAAGATGAAGCACATTAATACTGTTTGGGTGAGGTTGTAGCTGGACAATGATCGTAGCATGAAAAGAGATCACAGGAACATGAAAACTGAAAGTGCAGAATTCGAGAAGATGGACTGTAAAGTTCTTGAGCAGATTGACATACGAAATGCAGAGGTGTTGGAGATGTTGGCTGAGTTCAAAATGGATAATTCCCCAGGTCCAGACACTTGTATCCCAGGCTGATGTGGGAGACAAGGAAATTACAGGCGTCTTGATGCAGATTTTTATACTATGTCGGACTACAGGGGAAGTGCCAGAGGACAGCTAATGTGGTTCCACTTGAGAAAAAGTGTGGTCAATATAGACAAGTGAACAATAGATCAGTTAGTTTAACACCAGTGGTGGGAAAATGTTTGGAGAAAATAGTGAAAGGGAAAATGAATCTCCATTTAGAGAAGCAAAGCTTGATCAGGGATAGTTAGCAAAGCTTTATTGGGGTGGTGGTGGAGGGGGGTGGGGAATTGAGTGATCAGGCCTAACTAATCTGGTGAAATTTTTGAGGAGGAATGCTGGATTCCAAGGTAGACAAACGGGAAGCTGGAAGTATACAGCAAGCCAGGCAGCTTCAGGAAGTGAAGAAGTCACTGTTTTGGGTGAAAACCTTCTTCAGGACTCAAAACATTTTGAGGGGGTGATCAAGTGTTTGGATAATGGTTGGGCAGTCGATATAGTTTATATGCACTTCAGCAGGACCTTTCCAACATTGGAAACTGATAAAGAAGGTAAAAGCTCATGAGATACAGGGCAATTTCGCAAGATGGATCCAAACTTGGCTTAATGTTAGGAAACAGAGGGTGATAGAACTTGTGTGACTGGAATCTGGTATGCAGTGACACACGATAGGAGTTGGGACCCTTATTGTTTGTTATTTTCATAAATTACATAGATGGGAATATGGGAGGGATGTTAACTAAGCTTGCAGAAGACAAAAGGTTGGGTGGGTGGTTGACAATGAGGAAAAAGGTGTTAGGTTACAAAATGCTGTGAACAGATTGGTCAGATCAATGGCAAATGGAACTTAACCCCAATAAATGATGCACTTTGGAGTAAAGGACAATGCATGACAGTGCTCAATGAATGCCAAGACTGTAGGAAGCTCAGAGGAACAAGAGTGTTTGCCCACACAACCCTGAAGATGGCAGGATAGGTCAATAGAGTAATTAAGGTCTTAGATGAGACATTTGGGACATTGTGGGATATTCTTCGGAGGGTTGGTGTGGATTGTTGGGCCAAATGACCTGTTTCTACATTGTAGGTATTCTATGACTTTTTTTAGGGTCAATAACTTGGCATAAATTTAAAGTGAAAGGCAAGATGTTGAGGGGATTTGAGGAATTTTTTTTTTTATCCTGAGGCTAGTGGGGACCAGGAATATACTGCCTGTGTGGATATTAGAGTTAAGAAACCTCACAACCTTTAAAAAAAAATTGGATGGGCACTTTCAAGTATTAAAACTGTCAAGCCTCTGGGCCTGGTACACGACAGTAGGACTGCTGTATTTTTGCCAGTATAGACTTAGAACTTTTTTGTATTGTATGATTCTATGAAAATGAAGGAAAGCTATGAAGATATAAGTTGTGGTTTTGTATGTCAAGCAAGTACACAGAGCCTAATGACCAGTCCTTCCAGTTGGAAAAATTAGGACAATGATTACACTCTACCAGATGGAGGTTGTCATTAACAAGGGGAAGATGGAGGAGAAATGCAACACAAAGCCAAGAGCCATTCTCTCCCTGGTTGTCTGAATATATGTAAGGAAGGAATTAGTCTAATAGGTGCAACAGGATGAGTGGTGGAAGTCAGGAAATTCAATTCTGGTTCTGAATGTAGGCTTTCTTCTGAATTTTGACCATTTTTTGTAAGATTTCACATGTGATTGTGGTGGAAAATCTAGTTCAACTTGAATGTTTCTCAATACTCTTGAAAAAAACAAAAGGATTGCAATGTACGAAGTGGGTGGGAAATGTATTTTAAGCTTTGTTATGTTATCCTGCTGAAGTTGAAAATAGCAATAACAAAAATAGGCAGCTTATTTATACATTCAACTGGCACTGAAAGCCAAATATATTCAGCATAACATTTGGACTACATTCAAAAAAGATTCAGAAAATATTTTTTCTAAAAACTTAAATACCTTTAAATAACCTGTTCTGATAACAATAACATATTCTGGTACATGTTCTCACGGTCAGGTGGAAAGTGCACTGTAATACAGTAAAAAAAAGTCTCAATGATTAGCTTCCTTACAATGTGGAAACAGGCCATTTGGCCCAACAAGTCCACACTGGCCCTCTGAAGAGTAACCCACCTTGACCCATTTCCCTCTGACTAATGCACATAACACTATTAGATTAGATTCCCTACAGTATGGAAACAGACCATTTGGCCCAACGAGTCCACACGACCATCCAAAGAGGACAATCTAGCATGGCCAATTCACCTGACCTGCACAGCTTTGGACTGTGGGAGGAAACTGGAGCATCTAGAGGACACCCACACAGACACAGAGAGAACATGCAAACTCCACACAGACTGTCGGCCTAGGCTGGAATCAAACCTGGGTCCCTGGCACTGTAAGGCAGCAGTGCTAACCACTGAGCAATCATGCTGCCTCATCCTTCTTGCCATCCTTCTGCCATTGATGCTTTGGCTACTGATGTTTTAATACCAGCAATGGAATTAGTGGACAAGGCTCTGCACAAACTCCATGCAGTTATACTTAGTCTGGTGTGGTTGAATTAGGAATCATTGAACTCATGCATTTTAAAATGATATTTGTGAGGCCATAAATCCTTCATCTGGTGATGCAAAATTTAACATCTATTATTCTCAAGTTTGGCCCACATGGAAAGTAAAAGAAAAATCTCCTAGGGATTTTTCTGTCATCTCTTCCTGTCAGCTTGGTTTAACCACAATGGGCAAGCCTGATTTTAAGATTGCAGTCTTTTATTCATAGACTTTTTCACAAGTAATATAATTGTACGGAAGTGATAAAAGACTTCAATAGCTAGGAAAACAATGCTTGTACATTCCTTATAATGTGTTTCTATTACTGTTAGAAGAAACTGTTGTGTAGACTCACTGATGTGATATTTACAGGTAGATGGGATGACAATTGTAAAGCATTCAATTTCCAATTCTAGAAACTGAACTGAAAATATCAAGAAAATCAAATCAGCAACATATATTCCAAAGCAGAAGTCCTCTGATTGAAGAAATGCCATCAATCATTGGTAGAAGATACTATTATGCAGAGCAAGTTTATTTTCTACTGGTCTTATTGATGCTTTAAACAATGACCTGAACTTTGCTTTGGTAATAATGGTGAAAATGCTATCATTACTCCACTGAAGCTTACAATAATTTCAGGAGATTGCACATGCACAGAATAATGTGGAAACCCTGAATTACTGTTATTGATTCTATGCTCCTACACTCTAGACAGCTATTAATGGAAAATCAATTGAATTGATGAAAACCTTAACTTCTATGTTGTTATCCTCATTGTAAAAGCTCTTGTAAATGTTACAGTTTGTTGAATGAAGTAAATATGGTTTTAAATAGTATAATAATTACGTAAATGCTACTAAACATTCTTGCATAAAAAGCTAGTTTTACATTTCTGAAAGTCAAATCTCCTCATAATGATAACTAAATAATCTTAATCTGTTCATCATTTATTTTGATATATTCTGTTTCTGTTTGTGTGTTTCTTTTTAACTCTATATATGGAACAATAACTTCTTGGATTTAATAACCAAAGGATTGAGGTATTTTGTGTTGGTTTATCCTGTGGTGTTTTGCTGTTTTGCAACTTTAGAAAATTGATAAAATCTGATGAGCTTTTTGAACTAGGTTGGCTTTCAGTTCCCATTTCTCCTCTTAGTTTTTATTTGGACTTTAACTTGTACCATTTTTTGGAAAGTTCTTCCCAATGTGAGATTCTCTTTTGTTCGTAACATATCTAAGAGAAATCTATCAGAAATTCTGATGACAAATGCTGCCTCTAATTGCAAATCACCATAATATGAAATTATAAGAATGTCTAAAGATGGCTAATAAAGTGATTGTTCTCCTCAAAGCTGTATTCTATAAACTTTTCTCTCTCCATTACATGAGTGGCACTTGAATATAAAGTAATTGTCAAATGCTCTTCCAACACATCAAAGATCTCCACTTTCATTGTCGGTTTAAAATATGATTTGCTATTGCACCTGATAAGTTGAAGATAGAAACAGTGACCATATAGAAAATGGCGCCTGGTGTGTCGGGTAAAATGGTCAATGTTTGTGGGGCATTGGCTGTATTGACCGACATGCTGAGCGAGACACAAACTGCTAACACTGCAACTTGTAAGGTTCCCTGAAAGAAGTCCGAATACACAAGTCCATAGTACACCCACCAAGTCAAGGGGCAGTCACCAGAACAATGCTGATATCTGAATGTTTAACTTGAGAGCAGTACAAGAATGCTGGTGTCTTAACTAAAGAAAATGTTGATAGCTTATCTTCAGAAAAATGCTAATGTCTTAACTTGAGGTAATGCTGACGTCTGTATGTCGGACTTAGAACATTCCTGATGTCTACGTTTACATTTAAGTATAACTTGATTAACATACTTTGTGATAACCCCATGACACGGGATTCTACCTTGCGTGAGAAGTTATGTATAAATATGACAACGTTCCCAATTGAGAGCGAGAGACCACTGTCTAGCTTCCGGCGTGGGCTAGAGTGGATCTGCTCCCAAGCTTGTTTGTATACGTGTATACTGGCAATCTTGAATAAAGACAGTACTGTTGACTCTATTAATCAAGTGGTGGTTCTCTGTTCTCGGACAGGCGTTCACAAGAAGCCAGCAAGCTCAGGCTGAGCTTCCACATTTTGGTGGCAGCGGTGGGATCCCAACGGAAGGCGGCTCCTGGTGACGGTTGAACAGGATACGGTCTTGCCGAGGCAAGGTGGACACGGGCCCAACTAAGACGTGAGTATACCGTTTGGGACTCGCGACTAGTGTCTCCCCAAGCCAGGGGCGGACCTGGATCCAACTCACCACAGCAGGAACTGCTACCGCAAGGGATCCAGAATGAACCCGTGAACAGCTTTTGAAAGGAACCACCACCCAAGCGCTGGGAGCGCTATAGAAGGTAGGAAACTTTAAAAAGCGCTGGGAGCGTGGGTAGAAATAAGAGTAGTTAGATACGTACGGGTTTAAAGTCCCTTGGGGTTAGAGTCCCCATAAAAGCACCATAGTACGTTTGTGTGAGAGGGTTTAAGGTCCTTTGAGCAGAATCTCATAAAAGCACCACCCACAAAGTTTAGGGAAAGTTTAGGGAACATTATGGGACAGTTCATGGATAAATGTGAGGATCCGGGATCATTAATTGTAACAGTCTGCGCAGAATATCCTGAGGATGCGCAGTCACTCAGGAAATTGTCAGGATGGCTAACAGAAAAATTGGGACCCGACGAATGGCCTGTAGAGGGTACGTGGAAATTGGAGATTGTAGAGAGAGCTACGGAGTTAGTATGGAAAAAGGGAACAGGGGGAAAGAAGGGTAAGAAAATTATGGCCAAACTAAGAAATGCATGCTTAAGAAAGAAAGAGGAAGCCAAAAATCAACACGAGCAGAAAGTTTACAACAGTTGGTTACATAATGCTACCAAAAGGGGGTTAAGTGTCACCAAGGATGGGCTTCCTTTGACCCTCCATGAGCTCAAGGTTGCATGTGCAAAATTTGATGAAAATACTAATGAGAACAAACAGTTGGCTAACCAAGCGGTGGAGACGGCATTGTCAGACCTGAGGCTGGGTGTAGGATGGGAAGATAAGGGAAGTAGTTCCAAGAACATGGAATCCCATCCCCAACCCCCTTCACCAGGCACAACACCCCCGAAGGCACGTAGTGAAAGAAGTTTTACCCCAAGCACAGGGAAAAAGGGATATCAGCCTCCACCTCATTATGAACCCGAACGGCAATTGCCCTACCCTTGGACAGAGGAGGCTGACGATGACAGTTCAGAGACAGAAGAACCCTCAGGCCACATGTTCCCTATGCGTACTGTTCCTAATCCTCAAGCTGGATGGGTAATAGTCCCCGCCCAGCTGAACGCTAACCCTCCTGTCGCTGCAGTTCGTCTTCCCCCTACCCTAGAAATTTTTACGCCATGGAAACCGCAGGAAATTTTGGCACTGACTATGAATCTCCCTGACAAAGATAGGGACCCACAAAAATGGTGTGAATCAGTGGAAAGTATTTGGCAGGCTTACGGGGCAGTGGGAGAAGATATCTGGAACTTTTTGAGGGTTGTGTTTATTGGCTCTAAGTGGACAAAATTTTTGGAAATTTTAAATATGCCCCCTGGTGCTAACAGTTGGACTGCCTTTACAGCACAACACCCGAACCAACCACAGCAGGAACAGGAAATTAAGGGAGCAATGCGGCAGGTCCTCAGAAAACCAGTTGACTTAGCAAAAATCATTGATCTAAAACCAAAAAAGGGGGAGGGCGCTGATGAATACCTACAAAGGTTTAATGAAATTTATGGCACATACTCTGGGGACCTTCTTTTCCCCTTGGGAGCGGGGGCTGTCTCACAACAGTATAATAGTCTCTTGATGAGCACTCTGCCTAAACCCACACAAGATAGATGGAAAACTAACAACTTAAATTGGATCAATTCCTCACAGGGTGATACAGCTAGGGCCATTAAAGCATTATGGGGTGAAGGTGACGGTTCCAAGGCCGAGAAACCTATTAAATCTGAATTTGTTGTACGGGAAAGTGATCAAAATACCATGGCCCCCTTGCAGCAACCTCCCGCCCCTCCCCAGCAGACCCAGCAGCAAGGGCTGTGGAGAATACCCGGTCCCCAGCTGCACTCTGACAATAGAGGCTATCAGCTGGAACCGGATTTTTATGTCCCAGGCTGGCAAAACCAAAAGGGTGAGTTCCACGCGATGCAGCACCCAAATGGTCCAGCTAGGAGTGGTCCTTATACACCATGTCCCCCTGACTGGCGTGACCAGGCATGGACTCCTAACTTCTGGAACTCGGGTTATCCTGGTAAGACCCAGGCAATTCAGTTCACAAATAACTCTAAAGGGGAGGGTTGCTTTAACTGTGGACATCCTAGCCATTGGAGACGAGATTACCCTAGACAGCCAAGAGGTCGAAGCATCAGAGGAGGAAGGGGCAGGGGTGCTATAGGCACACACAGAGGTGGGTATGGTAATCACAATCCGTTCCGTGACATACCACCACCCCAACTGCCCCCACAACAATGACCTACTGAGACATTGCCTGTCTTTTCCCAACACCCCCTACCGGAGCCCGTTGTAACCCTATTAATTGAAGGTACCCCTGAACGCTTTTTGGTTGACACAGGGGCATGCGCATCCTCACTAGTAAGGACCCACTATCCTTGCGGTGACAAGATTCAACATTTGAAAGGTTTTGAGGGCAAGTCTGTGCCTTACCAAATTACCAAACCATTGAAAGTTAGCTGGGAAAACGAGGAATGGGAGCATGAATTTGTGATTAACCCCCACATTGGCATCAATATCTTGGGACGAGACATTCTGGGTGGTCTTGGGGTGGTCATCACCTGCACCCCAGAGGAAATCCGCTTGACACAGAAAGGCCAGTACTCCCTCCTAAATCCGACACGCTTTTGGGCGCTCTTCCCTGAATCTGACAGTGAACTCCAGACCCCTTATCGTTACCCTCCTCATGTAATGCTCTGTTATGATAAGTCAGGAGTTGACCAGAGAAAGGAGGAGAAGTTTGAATCCTTGCTAGGCAATCAGTATACATTTACGCGATTGGCTAAAGTTAATGGGAAACAGGGTACGGCTTGGTACGTTTGGGTGCCACCAGAACTTTGGAACCAAGAGCCCGGTATTGCCCCACATCAAACTATCTTAGTTCACAAGGGATATGCAGCAAAGGACTTAGGACCCATGGTAGCACAGGCTGTAGCCTTGTCAGATCCGAATGTAATTGGGTATCAGGACTTAAGAGACGGCCTTTCTATCATCTACCTCGACCATCCCGAACCGGTATTGTCCACGCTACGGCAGCATGAAGGTGGTTACAACCAGGTCGAGATTGACCCTGCGGTTTGGGCCACCGACAAGTACTGTGTGCGTTTGGCAAAGGGAGTTGCCCCTGTCAGTGTCATGTTAAGGCTAGGAGCACGGATCCCCAGTGTCAAGCAATACCCTATCAAGAGTCAAGCCGTGGCCCCTCTACGTGGCCTGATTGATCATCTACTGGCTCAGGGAGTTTTGGTCGAGTGTCAATCGCAAGCCAATACCCCTATCCTTCCCGTGGCTAAACCAGGTAAACCTGGCGAGTATCACTTAGTTCAGGATCTCCGTGAAATTAACAAAATCGTGGTGCCCTTGCACCCTATCGTCCCTAATCCTGCCACCATACTTGCGGCAATCCCTCCAGAGGCCTGTGTGTTCTCCTTGATAGACCTACAAAATGCTTATTTTGCTATTCCCCTAGCCCTTGACAGCCAATATTTGTTTGCCTTTACCTTTTTAGGCAAGCAATATACATGGACGAGACTACCACAGGGATTTTGTGATTCCCCCACAATATTTTCTCAGATTCTCCAAAGGCAATTAGACCAGATCCAGTTACCTTGTCGATCCACCCTAGTACAATACGTGGACGACCTTTTACTTGCCAGCTCTGATGCCTTGTCTAATGAAAAGGACACTAAGCATCTCCTCAACAAACTGGCTGAGTTGGGTTATGTAGTTAACTATGGCAAGGTCGTCGTCGGCCAACGTAAAATTAAGTTCCTGGGGGTGGAAATTTCAGCACATGAGCGTAGGTTGGCCCCAGATAGAATTGGTCCGATTGTCAATACTCCGGCCCCTACCACGGCTAAGCAGATGAGACGATTTTTGGGATTAATTAACTTCTGCAGACAATGGATTCCTAACATTGCCCCCTTAGCAAAGGTTCTCACCCCTTTTACCACTGAGCGACAGCCTTTCACTCTATCCGACGATGCACTTGAGGCATTTAACCAGTTGAAACAGGTGTTAACCAATGCTCCTGCTTTAGGGAGACCCCTCTACGATAGGCCTTTTCAGCTTTTTGTGGCCACTACCGCGGGCTGTGCGGTCGCGGTTTTGACGCAGGGCCATGGAGGTTCCCGCAGACCGGTGGCATATTTTTCTACTAAGTTGGATTCTGTGATTAGTGGTCAGCCTCATTGTATTCAACAACTGGCTGCCACGTATTTGATGGTGTTGGCTGCAGCAAACACCACACTCCAACAACCGGTCACTGTTTTTAGTCCTCATGCAGTATTTTCTATGTTGGGCCAAATGCAGACGCAACACCTGACATCTGCCCGCCAGTCTCGCTATGAAATCTTCCTTTTAGGGAACCCCTTGTTGACCTTCAAATATTGCGCAAGTATCAACCCGGCAACTTTTATGTCTGACATTCCTGCTGAGACTCCTGTCCCCGTTCACGATTGCGCCCACAAAATCATGCTAGACACTAGGCCCAGACTTGACTTGACTGACCGCCCCCTCCCACATCCCGATGTCACTTTGTTCGTGGATGGTAGCTCCTCTGTAAACAAGAATGGAGAATGGGTGGCTGGATATGGTATATGGATGCGGGGGGCAGGATTGTGGAGCAGCGTCGCCTCCTACCCGCGGTATCCGCTCAAAAAGCTGAATTAATTGCATTAACTAGGGCATGTGAGCTAGCCTCCAGACTTACAGCTAATATTTATACTGACTCTAGATATGCCTTCGGGTCGCCCATGATTTTGGGACACTGTGGGAAAATCGAGGTTTCCTCACCTCATCTGGGACCCCCATCGCACACAGGGAGGAGATTATTAATTTGTTACAGGCCATTCAAAGTCCTTGTGAATTGGCCATTATTAAATGTTCCGCGCACCCTGCCGGAACGGATCCAGTTTCTATGGGAAACAGACAGGCAGATGAAATTGCTAAACAGGCTACGGGGCTCCCATGCTCCTCTATGATGGTTCAGAGGAAATCTATTAGGGCCTCGGTTCCTGACAAGCAGCCTCCCTCCACCGCTGATATTGTTGCCTTACAGGGGGACGCCCCTGATAATGTACTTCATGAATGGACTGATCTGGGATGTTTCAAAGACGTTGACGGTCTTTGGAAAACCCCAGCGGGCCAGGTGTGTATGACTGATGTTTTAGCCGTCTGGGTGGTCGATGTCATCCATCACTTAACGCATTGTGGGGCTAGACAAACTGCAGATTTAGTCTGGGAATCTTGATTGGCATCCCAGGGTCTTGCAATTGGCTAGAGCACAAAGCAAAAAATGCTTGACATGTATGCAGCATAACCCTGGCAAGGGGGTCCCCTGTGAACAGGGTAGAACCCCACTGCCTGAAGGTCCCTTCGACACGTTGCAAATGGACTTCATTGAGCTACCCAGAACGGCCAAGTGTAAATATGTTTTGGTTATTGTCGATGTTTTTAGTAAATGGATTGAGGCTTATCCTGCAGCCGATAACAAGGCTGACACTGTTGTTAAGACTTTACTCAAGGAGATTATCCCTAGATTTGGTGTGCCGCGGACACTCAGTTCTGATAATGGCCCTCACTTTGTGGCCCTTGTTAGTCAAGAACTTTGTAAAGTTCTAAATATCAAACAGCAGTTCCACTGTGCCTACCATCCTCAAAGCGCGGGCTTGGTTGAACGTGCTAATCAAACCTTGAAATCCAAATTGGCCAAACTGTCAGCTGACAACGGTCTCTCGTGGCTTCAAAATTTGCCCATTGCCTTGTTTCAACTCTGGGTGTCCCCGGCAGGGGCCCACCGTCTCTCCCCCGCCGAGATTTTGTATGGGCGGCCCCTCCGTACTCCCTTTAGCTCTGACTTCTCTGATTCTCCTGTTGACATCCATCAGATGTCAGATGGGATGATCTCCTATGTTTTATCCTTAACTGATGCCTTACGCATGAACCATGCGATGGTTAAAGCTGCCAGGCCTTTGCGGTCAGATTTGCCGTTGCCTCCAAATATCCAACCTGGCACCTTTGTATTGATCAAAAACTTTGCCAGAAAGCACGGCTTGGAACCCCGGTGGGAGGGCCCTTTCCAAGTCCTCCTTACCACCCCTACTGCTGTTAAGGTTGAAGGTCGTAAAGCCTGGATTAGCCTACACCATTGCAAGCTTATTGGGGAGGAATGATAATAAGGGGCAGCTACTGCTGTATGTATTTTCTCTTCCCTTGACATAGGTGCCACTAAAGAAGGAAGACTAAAGGAAAGTTGAAACGATGAAAACCACCATCTTCCTCTCTGGCCTCTGCCTAACTGTGGCATGGACATCGACGCAAATCAGTAACACCACCAGCGGTGCACCTTCTACTCTTCAAGGGTCTACAAGCAACTCTAGTGCAGTCACCGCTGATACTTCAACAAGAGCAGGCACCCCTGCGACAACTTCAAACTCTACAGATGTTACTACTAATATACTAATGGTTTTGTGAGTATGGCATCAAGCATTGTTCCTGGTGACCCCAATGGTGTAGTAATAACCCTTAGTGGCCTCGTGAGTACTATGAGTGACAATATGACTACCAGCACCCACCCAATGAGTTTACCACCGCCCAGAGTGACAGATACCCAGTCTAATAATATAAGTGAGTCCAGTCAGGCCCTAGCTACCCCTTGCAACCTTACCGGGGATTGGTGGGTATGGAAACAGGAGAATAGCATAACGCTGAATAACACAGGCCCCACTAGAATAGTTCAGGTCAGATTGAACGCCACGTGCAATCATCATGGCTCGGATGGCAAGGGTTTTAACCAGACAATTTGTCCCTTGGTCAGCTTTCCCGACTACTCCAATGCCACTTCTAATTATAGCAGCATAGTCATCCAAAATATTGCATGGTCGCAGGATTGCGTAAAGCATTTACAAAACCTAACAGGACTTAGACAGTGGTGCCCTGAATATAATATCACAACTCTGGATGCCAGGACAGAATGTCCCCGTAATATAACAATTCATAACACTGGCACCTGCCAGGAAGTAATGTATGTATGCCTACGCGGAAATGGCACCAAATCCGGTGATACCTATACGCACCTAAATGATACACGCACGTGTTGCCATGCTTTTGTGAATAATACCGCAGCAGACCCCAGAGACTATTTGTTCAACTTTCCCGGTTGCTTAAAATCCAAAAACCTCACCCGCCTACCGCACCATTTCCTTGAGATCCACCGAAAGAAACGAAGCAATCCACTGGAAGCAAAGAGTCTTATCGTCAACACCTTTACTGGCTTCCTTGAAAAATTAAAAAATCATCTTGACAATCAGACTGATGAAAGAAAGAATACCAAAATAGTCTGCGTCCCAGGCCCACACTCGGTAGGGTCCGGATTCCTCATGATGGCAGTCCCTACGAGTCAGGATGAACTCTGCAGTCTTACCTATAGACGTACCCAACAAATCCCAAAACTTATTCCCTATAGAGACATTTCTGACCAGTATCCGATCCATTATGGTTACCTCAGGAGTTGTTATAACACCTAGCAAATGATACCGAAAGGTTTTGCAGTCGCGGTGGTGCCAGAATTTAAATGGTGCATTCGCAGTGCTACAGGAACGCATGACATGGGGGACTTAGAACACAACAGATGCCAGGAAATAATATATCAGGATGAAACCAAGTCAGACCCCTTTGAGGGCTTCCCAGAAGACGATTGGGACCAGTGTGTTAACGAAAAGCCTCATCCCGATGCACCTACAAATCGCATGGGTGCTGTCCTCTTTCATGCTAAACACTGCATTACGCCTGCACTTAACGGGACATTTTGGTTATGCAATCACACAGCCTATGAATACCTACCCATTGAGTTTAAGGGCACCTGTGCGCTGATATATTACCTCCCAGCATTCCGGTTATTGAATTCAACCCCAGAAGTTAACAGCGAGCGGAAGAGGTGGCACGACCTTAATTCAAATTACAAACCTCATACTCGAGGCCAGAGAGACCTGTTCCACCAACAGTCATTTTGGAGCAGATTCTTTGGCGCCTTTCTGCCCAATTATGGGGTTATGCAAGCCCTGGACCAGATCCGCGATCTCAGCCACGAACTTGAGGCAATGGCCAGAGCTGCTGCGGATGCCCTGGGTCATTTGGCACACGAACAGGTTGCCATACGAATGGTGGTCTTACAGAATAGGATGGCTTTAGATTATCTCCTAGCAAGCCAAGGGGGAGCATGTGCAATTATTGGCCCTGAGTGCTGTACCTATATTGAGGATGAGAGCTCGGCTGTATATAATGACACTTCACTAATTAACGACGTTGCCACTAAGGCATATGATCTGGACCACACAGTCTCAGATGAGGCCTGTGCCTGGTGGAATCTACTGTGTCAGCTGCTGGGATGGCTAAAGTCTATTGGGTTGGACATTCTCTCCATTCTGGCCATCATTCTTGGCATCTGTATTTGTATCCGAATTGCTTGGGCCCTTATCAAAATAAGTTGTCAGACTTGTCCCGCACGACGCCGACGTGAAAAAGAGTCAAGCCCGATAAGGACACAGAAGGAAGGGTTGACATCTACACTTTTGGCTGATGACGGTTCAGATGTAGAAACAGGCAAGGAGTTTGCCCGACTTCAACGTATTAATATCTGAGTTTTATCATAAAATGATAAAAAGGGAGGAATGATAAGTTGAAGATAGAAACAGTGACCATATAGAAAATGGCACCCGGCGTGTCGGGTAAAATGGTCAATGTTTGTGGGGCATTGGCTGTATTGACCGACATGCTGAGCGAGACACAAACTGCTAACACTGCAACTTGTAAGGTTCCCTGAAAGAAGTCCGAATACACAAGTCCATAGTACACCCACCAAGTCAAGGGGCAGTCACCAGAACAATGCTGATATCTGAATGTTTAACTTTCGAGCGATTCTGGTATCTGAATGTTTAACTTGAGAGCAGTACAAGAATGCTGATGACTTAACTAAAGAAAATGTTGATAGTTTATCTTCAGAAAAATGCTAATGTCTTAACTTGAGGTAATGCTGACGTCTGTATGTCGGACTTAGAACATTCCTGATGTCTACGTTTACATTTAAGTATAACTTGATTAACATACTTTGTGATAACCCCATGACACGGGATTCTGCCTTGCGTGAGAAGTTATGTATAAATATGACAACGTTCCCAATTGAGAGCGAGAGACCACTGTCTAGCTTCCGGCGTGGGCTAGAGTGGATCTGCTCCCAAGCTTGTTTGTATACGTGTATACTGGCAATCTTGAATAAAGACAGTACTGTTGACTCTATTAATCAAGTGGTGGTTCTCTGTTCTCGGACAGGCGTTCACAAGAAGCCAGCAAGCTCGGGCTGAGCTTCCACATACCTACAAAATAAAAGAAAAATCCTTACTCCTTCTTCTCTGGATGCCTTCTGTAATCCTGAAACAATTTCATATCATGTGAATTGTCCGTTCCATATAGTACAGTTTAATTTCTTGCCTGAGGAATTTATGATATTGAATCTGCATGGACATATGTTATCTTTCCCCATTATCATTCTAGTTGACTGTCAATGATTCTCATAGTTAAATGATTTACTTGAAAACCATTGCAGGATTTTCTTTTCCCATATAGCTGGTTTTGCTGTTCAATGTTTTAGATTATTCAGTTAGTTTCGTTATGTCTAATGGTGGCTTCTTCAATGTGTTCTTAGAATATTACAATTATTTTATCTAATTACTGAATAATGAAGATAAATTATTCATAAAATGCTATCATGAAGAAGCATTGTCGTTTTAATTAAGGTTTTAACTTTTAATTCCTTACTTTCCTTTTCACAAATTTCCTTGGATTTATTTTATCTAAAGTTGGAAATATTTAAATGCTTCAGAAGTATCCTCCTAATTGTTCTGAAAATTACTTTCAAACATTTGACATCATCTTATTGCCATAAGCTGAAGAAATACCGCTTTTATTTTTTTCCCCCAAGATGGAGAAATGGATGTTTTGTGTCATTTTTCACTTTGTAATAATTCTCTTGTCCTTTTTAACAATATTGGAAGATTCATGCCCTTTCTGCTTCTCTGTGATGTTACTCCATTTTAAAGTAAAAGGCATGCATTATTACATCTTTAAGAAGACTTCTAATTATCCATTAAAATTTTGATTATTTTCCTCAAAACACTTTTTAAAATAAATTATTTATTTGCTGTCCATTTTTTTCACTCACATTAGCTGAACTGTACTGCTGTTTTAACAATTTCTTTAACAAGTGCATTTTTTTCAGACTTTTTTCAGGTTTCCATGAGAATTTTAAACAATTTTAACATTTATTAACTGTAGTGATTTAAGCCCTCTTTTAGCTTATCAACATGTGATTTTTCTTTAGGTGTAAGTAATTTCAGCCTTCTTCTAAGGGACTCAATTTACTTTAGACATCCAATATCGATCGCCATATGTGATTTGGATTTTTCCCATTATGGCTTTGATTGGACTTGTGTGGTCTTCACAAGCTTTTCCTTTTTTTTAATTCTAGCTGTTTTGAGCTTCCAGTGTGAGTTTAGAACTCTGATCAGTGCTGCTGTTTTTTTCTAAACTGCTAACTGTTGTATTCACAGTTATTGAGAGGCACTTTTGAGTTGCTAAGTATTTAAAGATACATTCACACTCTGTTTTCTGAATACAAGTTTTTCTTTTCTGTCATACATTTTTTTTGAACTGAACAATTCTTCTGAAGCTCATCACCATATTTATTGAGACAGTGGTACTCAGTGACACTGCCATGACATTGTGGTATTTTGTTGTGCTCTTTGGCACCATCTTAGCAGCTTAGGATGGATTCATTCTAACCAACCCTTTGAATTAATTATAGCCTTAGTTACTGATACAAGTATAAAAGGATGACTTCACCAAGTCATCAGCAGAAGTTAGCTCAATCTTGATAAACAGTGAAGGTTCTTCCATAATTAGTAGCTAGTTTCATTACATTTGAGATACATCATTGTCTTTTGTGAGACATCATGGTCAATGTAAGAGCAAGTACACATGACTGTTTACTATTTGAACATTACCCTGGAACAGCTGCTATTGCAACTCTGGTCTTAAACCTCCTTTGAACCCATTAGTTTCTCCCAAGAACTGTCCTTTGTGTGCTAATGGGCATGCCTTATCTTGTAATGGCAATTAATCCTTTCAGATATCAAATTCCTCACATAAAACTTATAGTCTCGTTGAAAAATTTAATCATAAACAGGAAACAATATGATTGAGAACTTACCCACTTGCTGAATTAACTGCTGCTGGGCATTCATGCCAACTTTGGACTAGGTGCAAGATTCAAACTGCCACAGGGAAAATGAAACCCATGCCGTAGGCTTCACTTTGTGAGCTGCTTTCTTCAAGGTCAGTGGTAAATCATATTGCTTCACCACTGACTAAAAAGTCCAATCTCATGTCTACCTTGAACAGCTCCTAAAACAAAGTATTTTCAATGAATCAACCATTTAGAATGCAAGCCATTTATCTATAATCTTACACGCGTTCATACTTTCCAGTAATTGCAACCTTCCCTAAGATTTTAAATGTTTAAATGTAACACAAATTGTTCTTCAAATGACAAATAACTTGATTAGTACCTGAAATAAAGCTTTTATAATTTACAACTCATAGAATCTATCTGTAATCTGCAGACATCCAGTCTCCAGACTTCATTTAAAAGTAATATGGAGAAATATTGTCTGTCTTAACAGCATGTGTATCTAAACCACATTTACCCTTATATCTATGGTCATTTAAAATATAATGCATTGTCACATTATCCATATTATATTATTATAAGACTGCTGAAAGTAGGGCATGATTGCATGCACCTCATCAGTCATTGAGGCATACACTCTAACAGCCAAGGTTACAGAATATGTAGAAGTCATTTTCTAGTGAATTCAGAAGACATTTAGAACAAATCTAAATTCTACATGTGATGCTATGTGATAAAGAATCACAGCTAACTTTTTCTCTGAATGAACTGCAAACCTAAATCATTTCCAGTTCTTATGTTTGCCAAATTTCAGTCTGCTATTTGGCTGACCTAATTCTGGGAGAATTATGGGAAAGAGAATACCTGTTACAACTCCGCCAATGGGAAATTTTGAATAATATTTTCATATTCTACTATTTGCTAGTGTTGATTCATCTTAGCTAAATCCAAACTTTGTTCAGTGTAAACAATGATACAAAACTTGAAGGATATCACTAAGAAAAGTTCGAATGAACTGGTAAGGAGAAAAACCAGAGAATATACATAAAATGCTTTGAATGTCCCCTATTTGTAAAATAAACATAAAACAGCAGTAAACCATCGTTTGTCATACATATTTTATGGAAGCTTTACTTGACATGTATATTTATAATGTGAGTAGGAGAGGCCAGTACAATGTACTGAAAGTCTCATTACAGCTTATAACTATGAAACCATCAGTACATTGTACCTTTCTCATGGTCCCATAAAACAGTTGACAGCATCTGAGGTAATCCTGGATATGTTTTTTATTGTATTTTTACTGAATAATGTGATACACTTTTCCATTTGAAGTGACCTCTCTCATCCTAAACCATCCTCTGCACCCCTCTCTTCTATATTGGTCTGAGTCTCCTATGGCTCCCGAAGTATAATGTATATCATAGATTACTGTCTCCTGATGGTTTGTGTTTTAAAATCTTTGCATTTTCACCGTGAAGACAAATTCAGAAAGTTGTTCTTTTTGTAAAAAGTAATACCGAGATCTTATCCAGTGAACATGGTTTAGCATCTTGTGGTTTTGCATCATTGTAATAAAGCCTCCCTTGGATCTCTGCAAAAATAAATGGCAGCACTTCAGGCATAGTCATTCACTGCTTTGCTATATTTTCTGTAAACTCTAAACAGCATGCAAGACATGCCTTCTGGAAGTTAATATACAAATTTATATGGTGACCAATGACTCATTATGCATTTTTATGCTGGTGCCAATTTACTCTGCACTGATATGGCGCAATTGCCAGCAGCAATCAAAGATAATGTTCACCTTTATGCCATTATACTACAAGGATTAAATTATCTCAGACACTTGATTTCATGTATCAATCGTATTCACAATGAGACTCTTTACACTGTGTGGGAACATTATCGGTGTTCTCTGCTATGGCTCTACTTTCTACATGCAGTCTGAAACTTATACATATTAGGATCACAGATTTGCTTGACACTGTGCATTCACAGAAGTCATTTTGTCCCAGATCTGTACTCTGTCTCCATATGCCCTGCAATTGTTTTAGTTGACAAAAAATCATTTTCTTTATACAGCATGCGAAGATGTCTGTTTAAAAGCTCACAGACTAGTAAAACTCTTTTTGTTATATTCATTTTACAGACTTATTATATTTGTATGCATTATTGGAAATGGGGCAGCTTAATGCCATACTGTGCAACCAAATGATGTCTCTCCCTTTCAGGCCACTCAGATCAACTGTTGGCGCATGCTGCGAAACATTACTGTTATGACTTACTGCTATGTCCCATTCCTGCATTTCAGCAACACGTATGTCAAGATTTCTTTCCCTTCTAAAATGTGAAGGAGCTTGTAGCAGTCTGAAGGGTTTTGTTCCCCTTTCTGGGGAAGTATACCAAGGATGTCCTGGGAGAGTTAATGCAGCCAAGCTCTTGCTTCAGAATAACATAGCTCATTTCTGATCAAGGCAATTTTTCAAATAACTTTGCTGTGTTTTAGAAGCATAGTGAGTTCCTTTGAAATGCAGAACTTCTTATAAAAACAAAGACTGGAAACCTTGGATGAGCAAGCCCATCTCCAAGTTTGCAAATTAATGAAATATCTTCAACTGAGAAGACCAATTATTCACAAGTCTAAAATGACTACTACCTTTTTCCTCGTGTAGTGATGGCTCTGGACGTGTAGGTCATTCGGGTTGGATGATACCATTATCTGTCTTGTGAACAAAACTTGCTTAAGATAATGAGCTCTTAATGTAAAATGCAGAAAGACCTGACCAGAAAGTATCAAAAGAGATAACAGCTGCAGCAAAAGGAAGTATCATCTTCACTTTTAAGCAGACAACGTTGTAAAATCTTAAAAACTATCACAGTCTAATGTCTTCCTTGTCAAAGGCCACACATACAAAACTTGATCTCCTTGTAAGGCAGCCACAAGGAGCTGACTTTATGATCAGCTGAAAGGCTATCGCTTTGAGGGAATCCGTCAAAAATCATCACAACTGATTCTGGCTATTTGAATCCTGCTAGACTACAATGTAAGAGTTGAAAAGGCAATGACAACCTTCCAAAAAAAAATCCAAAATAAAAATAGTGAACATTTTTCACTTGTTATTTGTAAAAGTCCACCATTCTCTTAAAACAGGATCTTTATGTGTATGTTTGTGAATGAAAGAGGTAGTAATTAGCATGGTGAATCATGAATAAATAATCGTCTTTATTTAATCCCTCTGTTGGTTCTTTAATTTAATTAGACACTATTAGAAACCCACACATCCTCCTTTCTAAAATAAAAGAAAATACACTGATTAGTGATAGTAAAGGAAGGGAATCTCTCTTTCTCTGTCGGTAACACTTGCATGATGGCACCTGTGACTGAAAGACCGGTAGCTTTGTATCTGTCTGGTTGACTTCTTTGTTCAAACAAGGTCCTTTAGGTCATGACACTAGGGGGAATGTGGAGAGATACAAGTCCTTTAGTCATCAACTTGTAAATCAGACTAAAGAAAGACATTGAATATTGGCTGTACACCAATGGGCATAATAACAAAAGCAATTACAAAAACTCAATCATTCTAAAACAAACATCCAATAATAAGCAATTCCATCACCGTCCTCGCTCAGAACTATATCGAGGTTCTTTCACATTTGCTGAATGAAAGCCCTGGAAGTCCTTTCATAATAAACTCCATTTACTATTTCACAATTATGAAGCAGCAGACTGACAAACTCCTGCAGATGGGTGAACAAAACAACCCAGGACAAGAAGACCCACATCAAACCAACACCAACAGTCATAAAGTCATAGAGACATACAGCGTGGAAACAGACACTTCGGACCAACTCGACCAGATATCCCAACCTTATCTACTCCCATTTACCAGCACATGACCATATCCCTCTAACCTCTAAAGCCTTCCTATTCATAAACCCATCCAGATGTCTTTTAAATGCTGTAATTGGACCAGCCTCCACTACTTCCTCTGACAGCTCATTTCATACAAGCACCATCCTCTGTGTGAAACAAAATTGCCCCTTAGGTCTCTTCATATCTTTTCTCTCTCACCCTAAACCTATGCCCTCTAATTCTGGACTCCCCCACCCCAGGGAAGAGACCTTGTCTATTTATCCTCATGATTTATAAACCTCGATAAGATCACCCCTCAGCCTCCGATGCTCCAGGGAAAACAGCCCCAGCCTATTCAGCCTTTCAATATAAATCAAATCCTCCAACCCTAGCAACATCTTCATAAATCTTTTCTGAACTCTTTCAAGTTTCACAACATTCTTTTGAAAGGAAGGAGACTAAAATTGCATGCAATATGCAACCGCAATATGATCTCCCAATTCCTATACCCAATGTTCTGACCAGCAAAGAAAAGCATATCAAACACCACCTACGTGATCCTATCTACCTGTGATTCTGCTTCCAAGGAACTATGAACCTGTACTCCAAGATCTCTTTGTTCAACAACACTCTCCAGGACCTTCCCATTAAGTATATAAGTCCTGCTCTGTTTTGCTTTTCCAAAATGCAGCACCTCACATTTATCTAAATTAAACTCCATTTGCCACCCCTCAGCCCACTGGCCCATCTTTTCAAGATCCTGTTGTACTCTGAGGTAACCTTTTTCATTGTCCATTACACCTCCAATTTTGGTGTCATCTGCAAACTAATCCTAATAATTTATATAAATGATGAAAACCAGTGGACCCAACACCAACCCTTGTGGCAATCCACTGGTTACAGGCCTCCAGTCTGAAAGGCATCAGGTTACCACCATCCTCTGTCTTCTAGCTTCAAGCGAGTTCTGTATCCAAATGGCTAGGTCTTCCTTTATTCCGTGAGATCTAACCTTGTTAACCAATCTCCCGTGAGAACCCTTGTCGAATGCTTTACTGAAGTCCACATAGATCATGTCTACAGCTCTGCCCTAATCAATCCTCTTTGCTACTTCTTCAAAAACCTCAATCAAGTTTGTGAGACATGATTTCCCATGTTGGCTATCCCTAATCAGTCCTTGCCTTTCCAAATACATGTAAATCCTTTCCTTCAGGATTCCCTCAACAACTTGCCCATCACTGATATCAGGCTCATTAGTCTATAGTTCCCTGGCTTGTCCTCATGTTAACCAACCTCCAGGCTTCCAGCACCTCAACTATGACCATTAATGATACAAATATCTTAGCAAGAGACCTAGTAACCACTTCCCTAGCTTCCCACAGAGTTCTCAGGTGTCTTGGAGAGATCAAAATATGGTTGGCAGAGGGTGATGTCTGGTAACAGTCAGTTTAGGGGTGATAAAAGGTAATTGGATGATTAATGGAATAGAGTGACACAGTGGGCAAGGGGCAATCAGAGATGATTGATGGACGCAAGATAGTATTGGAGCTAAATTGGACCACGGGGATTGGTAAGTTGGCAAAGAATGGCACAAAGGTATGAGAGACAATGGGATGAATAGCGGGGGCTTGAGTGGCATGGATGGGTGTGAGAGATGGTAATCGGGAGTGAACAGGAGGAATGTTTTATTTTCTAATCCATACTTTTAACCTTGTGACCACAGCTATAGGCCCAAGGGAGGCTTTCAGTCCAGACCACCTCAGGAAATTGCAGACTATTTTGCTTTTAGATTAGACTTACAGTGTGGAAACAGGCCCTTCGGCCCAACAAGTCCACACCGACCCGCCGAAGCGCAACCCACCCATACCCCTACATTTATCCCTTACCTAACACTACGGGCAATTTAGCATGGCCAATTCACCTGACCCGCACATCTTTGTGACTGTGGGAGGAAACCGGAGCACCCGGAGGAAACCCACGCAGACACGGGGAGAACGTGCAAACTCCACACAGTCAGTCGCCTGAGTCAGGAATTGAACCCGGGTCTACAGGCGCTGTGAGGCAGCAGTGCTAACCACTGTACCACCGTGCTTTTACCAGGTTACCTGTCCCAATTACTAATCCAAGCCGGTCCTCTCTGACCAAAAATCATACATTGATTAGCTATGTTTAAATGTTCTGTTCACTAAGCTGTGATTCTTCATAGCATGATTCAGCCAACTGAGACACACAGACCAAGTGCTTAGGGAGCTCATAAACCTCTAGAGATCAAGGCAGACTTCCAAACTACTTACATAAAGAAACGCAATCGGTAGGATCTTTATAATAGAATATCCATTTCAAGAGAAAATTACACTACAAAGAGGAATTACTTAGGAGGAGGTCATTAAGGAAACAACACCATTTCTAAGATGGATGATTCAACTCTCCTTTGCTAGATTTGACTGAGCCTTATCAAGCATTCGAAGACTCTCTTCCCCTCTGTCAAAATGGCTCCGGGAACATCCTGGAATGCAAAGATGACCTTCAAAGCTTCTTAGTACAGGATAGTCTCAAGCAAAACCTGAAGCAAAACATTTTACTGACAACTTAATTTTTAAACATAATTTCATTTTTTTTACATCGGCACTCCATTGAAACTGTGAATGACTTTCTTCCACTCTGGAATGAATAAACAATTCAATGCTGGATCCAGACATTATTCTGCAGTGAAAAAAATTGAAGTCAACCTTTTTAATTTTCAAAAATAATTTCATTGCTAAATATTTACTTTTACCAATAACTTGCCAAGAGCCCTCAACACCAGATGTTCTGTTTTCTGTTTGTGTAGAGAGTATAAAACCAACTTTTTAAAAACCAACTTTTTGTGAGCAATCTTGGAGAAGTGAAATATCAGTGTGAGGAAAATGTGCCGTCAAGATAGCGAAGGCCTTACCATTATCTTGTTAATTAAAGTTCTTTTTTACTATGGTGGAAAATGCCTAATACTGATATTTCCCTGCCAATTAAAAAGAACCTAATTAAAAAAAACCAATTTATTCTTTTGATCTGTATGTCAGTCAAACAAGATGTACAATAAATTGTGCCACTGACCATGATTGGAGTTTTGGCATCAGCTGATTTTAATGTTTAACAAAGGGCTAGCAGCAACGCAAGAGTACATTGAAGCTTCTTCACTGGTAAAGTACTGAGTAATACCATGCTTATCTCTGCAGCTTTTCTATCGCATTTAAATAAAAGCTAACTCCTCAGGCCAAATGTAGGAATCATGGCTGGAGCAAATACACTTCTCATCTGAGCTTTCCATGAAATGTTGATATCAAACTTGTGGAGTAATATTATTTGACTCAATCATTCCGAAGATAGATGGAATAAAAACAATGTCCACATTATTTGTTAATTCAAAAGCACTGCTCATTAGTTTTCTCCTGCTCTATTGCAATGGCTTCAGTAGGTGTTTAGTACAAAGTATGCCAATACATGTAAAGTTGTGGGTTTCTGTTCCTGTTGAACTTCACAGTATGATTCACAGATTCTGGCATTGATTCTGGTCAAAGTCGAAATAGTTCCATTGGTCAGGATCTGTGGAGACCATCCTGGGACCAGTGGCCTGGCAAATCCTACCTAGCAAGAGATGGATCATATCAGAATATATTACAAGCAGTGTAAAATTTGGGAATTTTGCTGTAATTATGAATTCATTGTAGAGGGGTGTTGTGTGTGCTGCCACTGATACCTTAAAGTGTGTGAATTCTTTAGGGGCTTATATGGTTTAGTGTCTGTGAGGGTACAGTCCTTCTGGTACATGAGAAATGTCTTGCACGGTAAATTAATTGTTGTTTGATACATCGATATAACTACCTATGAGTTATAAAAATACACTGCGCATTATTATAAAGACTGTTGAGAGTACTTACCTTCCATCTGACTCTCATAAGATCCAGCTTTATTCTCTCACCAAGTCTTGATGTTGTCATCACATTAGGTGCTGTTAATTACACTCAAAGAGTCACAGAATCATACAGCATGGAAACAGAGATGTGAGTGATGCTGGAAAAGCACAGCAGTTCAGGCAGCATCCAAATGTGCTTTTCCAGCACCACTCTAATCTAAACTCTGGTTTCCAGCATCTGCAGTCATGTTTTTACCTACCAAACAAACCCATCGGTCCAACCGGTCCATGCTGACCATATTCCCAAACTAAACCAATCCCACCCTCCTGTGCTTGACCCATATCCCTCCAAACTTTTTATATTCATGAACATATTCAAATATTTTTTAAATGTTGTAACTGTGCCTGCATCTATCACTTTCTCTGGCAGTTCATTCAACACACAAACTATTCTCTGTCCAAAAAAAGGATGCTCTTCATATCCTTTTTTAAAATTTTCACCTCTCATCTTAAAAATATGGCCCCTAGTCTTGAACTCACCCATCCTAGGGCAAAAGACCTTTGTCATTCACCTTATCTATGTCCCTATGATTTTATAAACCTCAGTAAGGTGACCCTTCAATCTGCACTCCAATGAAACAAATCCCAGCCTTTCCCATCTATTTTGTATATCTCAAACATCCTGATAAATCTTTTCTCAACTCCCTGCAGTTTAGTAATAATCTTCCTATAACAGCACGGTCACCAGAACTGCACTGAGTACTCCAGAAGAGGCCTCACTGATGTCATGTACAACTTCAACAGTTTTAGCCTATCCAGACCCAGTAATTACTGCTTTTGACTTCCCATACTGGCAATGGATCAAACTAACAGGCAAACATTCAGTTTAGTTAATCAATAACAACCTAGTATAGGTCATTAGTTCAAAGATTAAAACTATGAATTAATTCAATTAATAAGTAGTTTCATTAATTAAATAAAAAGCATTATATTTAAGTCGCAACTTAGGTGGTGTATTGTAGCTGCAGCATGTGGCAGTTTGTAGAAAGCACTGTAATTCCAGACATCTGAAATCTGTTTATCTTGTGGAATGTCAGCTTAAAGTTGTATAAAGTGGATGAAAGAAGGGAGTTACGAGGACATTTTGATACATGTGGTAATCATGCTACATCTAAATGAAAGTAGAACAAATCTAAACAGTGATCATGCAGGGAGTGATTTGATTGCAGGTCATACAAGCAAGAAGATATTGGATGCAGAGTTGGAGAAGACCCACACTTCACTCCTATCTAACAGCTGTTCAGTTGTTCTGGACTGTATGTCTTTGCAAGGGTTAACAGTGGCCTCTGCAAGGCAGAAAAGAGCAAACTATTAGGATTCCATAGTGCCAGAGGCTTTTCAAGTGGTGTGTGTAAAATGGAATGTGATGAGGGGAAGAGACGCTGTTTTCAGCAAATATCGCTAGGAGTCTTGGAAGTCCAGTGTTGGTCTACTGCTGGGGTTCAAAACCTCACATTGGAAAAATGAATGTGAGTGGACAGTTTATTTGTTGTAGTGTACATTGGAAGAAATGGCATAAGTAGAATGAAAAATTAGGTCCTGTTGGGGTTAGAGGACCTATGGGTTTGAGGTGTTATTGGTTTTGCTTGTTTAATGAGGTTTTCGAACAGGAGATTGGTAGTTTTCTCTTCAACAAATATTTCTTGTCAGCTAAGATTCACCTATAAATATTGAAGGTTAGACAGCACAGTTCTGAGGCAGTCTGGACTGCAAGATGATAAGGAGTCATAACTGTTGTCAGGAAAATGAATGTATGTACAGAGAACACTCTTATTGTGGTCACGGATTGAGTGATTGGAAGCCGTTCATGTTGACGAATCTCACTGGCTGGTCATTGGTTGCTTTGAGATCCACATGGGTGTAGTTGATGACATGTAGCTCATGGGAGAGTCCTGCAACAGAGATGAAGCTCAATCCTCTCTGTTTCTGTGAGGCCATGTCGGCCAGTAAGAAGAAATATTCATGCTTGAGAAGCTAAGAGATCATGAGAATTTTCCAGTTTGGAAAATTGGCTTAATGGCAGGAAGCAGAGTGTGATGGTTGAAAGATTTTGTTTTAAACTGGAAGCTCCTGTGTAATGTCTCACGACAATGTTCGGTGTTGGATATCTTTCTGTTTGTTGTGCACGTTAATGATCAGTCAGGAATGTAGAAGGTATGGTCAATGCATTAGCAGATGACACAAAAATTGGTGATATGGTAAAGAGGAGGGAAGCTTAACAATTCACCACAATGTATACAGGCTTGTCAGATGGCCTGAACAGGGCAAATGGAATTTAATTCTGAAAAATATGAAACGATAAAGTAAAGGAGTTGAATCCAAGAAATACAGAGGGTCAGAGGGAATTTGATGTCAATGCCTATAGATCCTTGACAGGGAGCTAAGGTCCTTAAATAAGGAAATAGAGTACTTAACTTTACAGTCAGGGCACTGAGTACAAGAGGAAGAAGGTTATATCAGAGGTGTATATAATGTAAATTAAGCCATAGCTGGAGTACTATGAAGAGCTCTGGTTGTCGCACCATAGGGAGGATGTGGTTGCACAAGAGGAGGTACTGACAAGATTCACAAGACTGTTGCATGGGCTGGTCTGATTCTGCTGTGAAGAGAGAATTGATATCTAGGGTCGTTTAACCTGCAGCACAGAAGGCTAAGGGAGGGTCTAATTGAAGTCTGCAATGTTCTGAGGGATATATATATATATATATATATATACACGGTAAATAGGAAGAAACCTTTCCCCTTAATTGAGAAGTCAATATCCAAGGGGCACAGTTTGAAGGTAAAGAGAAGGGGGTTTAAATGGAACTTGAGGGTTATGGAAATATAAACTTCACTGCTTAAAAGGGTGGTAGATATATTACCCTCAAGACACTTAATGAAATAAGCATGTGAACATCCATAACACATACTGTGCGGTTAGAATAGATGGATGTTTAATGACCAGCACAAATACAACGGATCAAATGGTCTCTTTCCCTGCTCCATAAATTCTGTGACTCTAATGTGCTGTCCAGCTCTGGCAAAGGCATCACTGACCAGTGAGATGCAGTGTGTACAGCTGCTTCTGAGTTGTCAGTAAGGTAGTGAGGTGTGAAGAAGTTCAATATCTTGGTGATTTCAAGAGTCATTGTTTGGGCCTGGCAACTTATCCTTTAAGATATGTTAGACTTGTGTTAGACTTGGAGGTAGGTGAGCACTTCGGGGACAGTGACCACAACTCGGTGACTTTTACTTTAGTGATGGAGAGGGATAATCGTGTGCCGCAGGGCAAGAGCTATAGCTGGGGGCAGGGAAATTATGATGCAGTGAGGCATGACTTAGGATGTGTGGATTGGAAAAACAGGCTTCAAGAGAAGAACACTAATGAGATGTGGGGAGTGTTCAAGGAGCAGCTACTGCGTGTCCTCGATAGGTATGTACCAGTCAGGCATGGTGTAAAGGGCCTTGTGAGGCAGCCGTGGTTTAGTAAGGAATTGGAGTCCCTTGTGAAAGGGAAGAAGGCGGCATATGTAAAGATGAGGCGTGAAGGTTCAGTAGGGGCGATTGAGAGTTATAAGGTAGCCAGGAAGGAGCTAAAGAGGGAGCTAAGAGAAGCGAGAAGGGGACATGAAAAGTCTTTAGCTGGTAGGATTAGGGAAAACCCAAAGGCTTTCTATAGGTATGTCAAGAATAAAAGGATGACTAGGGTAGGTATCGGTCCAGTCAAGGATAGTAGTGGGAAGTTGTGTGTGGAGGCGGAGGAGATTGGAGAGACATTAAATCAGTACTTTTCATCAGTATTCACTCAGGAACAGGACACTGTTGCTGATGTGAATATGGAATCACAAATAATTAGAATGGATGCCCTGGAAATATGCAGGGAAGAGGTTTTGCAGGACTCTCCCATGAGCTACATGTCATCAACTACACCCATATTGGGAATATTGGAAAGGATGAATATAGATAAGTCTCCTGGGCCTGATGGCATTTACCCCAGGATCCTATGGGAAGCTAGGGAGGAGATAGCAGAGCCATTGGCCTGGATTTTTATGTCGTCGTTGTCAACAGGAATAGTACCAGAGGACTGGAGGATAGCGAATGTGGTCCCATTGTTCAAGAAAGGGAGTAGGGATAGCCCTAGCAACTATAGGCCAGTGAGTCTGACTTCAGTGGTGGGCAAAGTCTTAGAGAGAATGGTAAGGGATAAGATTTATGAACATCTGGGTAGGAATAACGTGATCAGGGATAGCCAGCATGGTTTTGTGAAGGGCAGGTCGTGCCTCACAAACCTTATTGAGTTCTTTGAGAAGGTGACCAAGGAAGTGGATGAGGGTAAAGCAGTAGATGTTGTGTATATGGATTTTAGTAAGGCGTTCGATAAGGTTCCCCATGGTAGGCTAATGCTAAAACTTCGGAGGTATGGCATTGAGGATACATTAGAGGTTTGGATTAGGAATTGGCTGGCTGGAAGGAGACAGAGGGTAGTAGTTGATGGATTATGTTCATCTTGGAGCGCAGTTACTAGCGGTGTACCACAAGGATCTGTTTTGGGACCATTGCTTTTTGTTATCTTTATAAATGATCTAGAGGAAGGACTTGAAAGCTGGGTAAGCAAGTTTGCGGATGACACAAAAGTCGGTGGAGTTGTGGATAGTGAGGAAGGAAGTGGTAGGTTACAGCGGGATATAGATAAGTTGCAGAGCTGGGCGGAAATGTGGCAAATGGAATTCAATGTAGCTAAGTGCGAAGTCGTTCACTTTGGTAGGAATAACAAGATGATGGATTACTGGGCTAATGGTAGGCTACTTGGTAGTGTGGATGAGCAGAGGGATCTTGGTGTCCATGTACACAGATCTCTGAAAGTTGCCACCCAGGTAAATAGTGCTGTGAGGAAGGCATATGGTGTACTGGGCTTTATTGGCAGAGGAATTGAGTTCCGGAGTCCTGAGGTCATGTTGCAGTTGTATAAGACTCTGGTGAGGCCTCATCTGGAGTATTGTGTGCAGTTTTGGTCGCCATACTATAGGAAGGATGTGGAAGCTTTAGAACGAGTGCAGAGGAGGTTTACCAGGATGTTGCCTGGAATGGTAGGAAAATCTTATGAGGAAAGGTTGAGGCACTTGGGGCTGTTCTCATTGGAGAAGAGAAGGTTTAGGGGAGATCTGATAGAAGTGTATAAGATGATTAGGGGTTTAGATAGGGTAGATACTAAGAACCTTTTACCGCTAATGGAGTCAGGTGTTACTAGGGGACATAGCTTTAAATTAAGGGGTGGTAGGTATAGGACAGATGTTAGGGGTAGATTCTTCACACAGCGGGTTGTGAGTTCATGGAATGCCCTGCCCGTATCAGTGGTGAACTCTCCTTCTTTATGGTCATTTAAGCGGGCATTGGATAGGCATTTGGAAGTTATTGGGCTAGTATAGGTTAGGTAGGATTCGGTCGGCGCAACATCGAGGGCCGAAGGGCCTGTACTGCGCTGTATCCTTCTATGTTCTATGTTCTATCTTTGACCAAGAGGGCATTGATGTCAGTAAATCCTCTGTTTGTAAAGCTAAATTTTCCTTTGGCATGGATTCTCAGTAATCTCCAAGTATTGCTGTTTTTGGTGATTGATTCTGTGTTGAGGATTTGACTTCCATTACTTCCTTGTCCCTCTTTCCTGTCCTGGAGCCTCCTGAAGCCTGGTGTTCTGCTCTCCCTGCAGAGGGTGTTGCTTGTCATCAGCACTGGGGTTCATTCTGGGGTAGATGGGACTTCTACAAATGGGATTGTCTACACCTGAACCAGAGGGGTAACAATATCCCTGGGAGGGAGGTTTGCTAATGTTGTTTGGAAAGATTCAGCAAGGGGATGGGAACCTGAATTGTAGCTCCAGTGTCCCGGATATTGAGAGTAGTGAGGTCGTAAATAAGGTTTTAAGGTTGCAGGAGTGTACTGGCAGGCAGGAAGGTGGTTTGAAGTGTGTCTACTTCAATGGCAGGAGCATCTGGAATAAGGTGGGTGAGTTGGCAGCACGGGTTGATATCTGGGACTTCGTTGCTGAGCCCATTTTGGAGACAGAGATAGAGCAGAGAAAGGAATAGTTGTTTTAGGTTCTTGGGGTGTAGATGTTTCAGTAAGAATAGGGAAGGTAGTAAAAGAGAAACATTGTTGGTAAAGAACAGCATTATGGTGGCAGAAAGGACATTTGATGAGGACTCGTCTACTGAGGTAGTACGGGCTGAGGTTAGAAAAAGGAAAAGAGAGACCACTCTGTTGGGAGTTTTCTATCAGCCTCAGAAAAGTTCCAGAGATGTAGAGGAAAGGATTGCAAAGATGATTCTTTATAGGAGCGAAAGTGACAGTATAATTGTTCTGGAGGCCTTTAACTTTCCTAATATTGAAATTGCCTATTTCCTATTGGAAATGCCTTCGAGTACCTTAGGTGAATCAGTTTTTGTCCAATGTGTGCAGGAGGGTTTCCTGACACAGTATGCAGACAAGCGAACAAGAGGCAAGGCCACATTAGATTTAGTACTGAATAATGAACCTGGCCAGGTGTTAGATTTGGAGGAAGGGGAGCACTTTGGTGATAGTGACCACAATTCAGTTACATTTACTTTAGCGATGGAAAGGGAGAGGTATATAACAAAGGGCAAGAGTTATAGCTGGGGGAAAGGCAATTATGATGTGGTTAGGCAAGATTTAGGATGCATAGAATGGGAAAAGAAACTGGAGGGGATGGGCACAATTAAAATGTGGTACTTGTTCAAGGAACAGCTACTGTGTGTATTTACCTGTCAGGTAAGGAGGAAGTGGTCAAGTGAAGGAACTGTGGTTTACTAAACAAGTTGAATCTCTCATCAAGATGCAGAAGGAGGCTAATGTAAAAATGAGACATGACGGTTCAGTTAGGGTGCATGAGTGTGACAAGTTAGTCAGGAAAAACCTAAAGAGAGAGCTGAGAAGAGCCAGGGGGGGAAATGAGAAATCTTTGGCAGGTAGGATCAAGGAAAACCCTAAAGCTTTTTATAAGTATATCAAGAATAAAAGAATGACTGGAATAAGATTAGGTCCTGTCAAGGACAGTAGTAGGAAATTGTGCGCGGAATCTGAAAAGATAGCAGAAGTGCTAAATGAATATTTTTCATCAGTATTCACACAGGAAAAAGGCAATGTTTTTGAGGGGAATACTGTGATACAGGCTAATAGAGGAGACAGAATTGAGGTTCATAAGAAGGGGGTGTTAGCAAGTGTGAAAATAGATACATTCCCTGGGCCGGATGGGATTTATTCCAGGATTCTCTGGGAAGTTAGGGAGAAGATTGCAGAGACTTTGGCTTTGATATTTATGTCACCACTATCTACAGGAATAGTGCCAGAAGACTGGAGAATAGCAAATATTGTCCCCTTGTTCAAAAAGGCCTGGTAATTATAGGCCGGTGAGCCTTACTTTAGTTGTGGGTAAAGTGGTGGAAAGGATTATAAGAGGTAGGATTTATAATCAACTGGAAAGGAATAAGTTGATTAGGGATAGTCAACACGGTTTTGTGAAGGGTAGGTCGTGCCTCACAAACCTATAGAGTTCTTTGAGAAGGTGACTAAATAGGTGGATGAGGGTAAAGTGGTTGATGTGGTGTATATGGATTTCAGTAAAGTGTTTGATAAGGTTCCCTATAGTCGGCTACTGCAGAAAATATGGAGGAATGGGATTGAGGGTGATTTTGTGGTTTGGATCAGAAATTGGCTAGCTGAAAGAAGACAGAGATTGATGGTTGATGGGAAATGTTCATTCTTGAGTTCAGTTACTAGTGGTGTGCTGCCAGGATCTGTTTTAGGGCCACAGCTGTTTGTCATTTTTATAAAGGACCGAGATGAGGGCGTAGAAGGATGGGTTAGTAAATTTGCAGATGACACTAAAGTAGGTGAAGTTGTGGACAATGTGGAAGGATGTTGCAGGTTACAGAGGGACATAGATAAGCTGCAGAGCTGGACTGAGATGTGACAAATGGAGTTAATGTGGAAAACTCTGAGGTGATTCACTTTGGAAGGAGCAACAGGAAGACAGAGTACTGAACTAATGGTATGATTCTTGGCAGTGTGGATGAGCAGAGAGATCTCTGCGTCCATGTGCATAGATCCCTGAAAGTTGCCACCCAGGTTGATAGGGTTGTTAAGAAGGTGTACGGTGTGTTAGCTTTTATTGGTAGAGTTTCGGAGCTATGAGGTCATGCTACGGCTGTACAAAACTCTGATGTGGCCGCACTTGGAGTATTGAGTACAGTTCTGGTCACCACATTATAGGAAGGATGTGGAAGCATTGGAAAGGTTGCAGGGGAGATTTACCAGGATGTCGCCTGGTATCGAGGGAAAGTCTTCTGAGGAAAGGCTGAAGGACTTGAGACTGCTTTTGTTAGAGAGAAGAAAGTTGAGAGGTGACTTAATTGAGCCATATAAGATAACCAGAGGGTTAGATAGGTCGGACAGAATGAGCCTTTTACTTCAGATGGTGATTGCTGCATGAGGGGACATAATCCTTAAATTGAAGTGTAATAGATATAGGACAGATATCAGAGATAGTTCTTTAATCAGAGAGTAACAAGGGCATGGAATGTCCTGCCTGTAACAGTAGTAAATTCACCAACCTTAAGGGCATTTAAATGGTCATTGGATAAATATATGGATGATAATGGGATTATGTAGGTTTGATGGACTTCAGATTGGTTTCACAGCTCAGTGCAGCATTCAGGGCTACAGGGCCTGTACTGTGCTGTAATGTTCTGTGTTCTGCCTCCTATTGCCACCTGAGATCTTTCATCTGAGCTGCTGGCCACCCAATTATCTTTAGCAGCTTTTCCCCCAACTAATCCAATGCTACCAGATTGTCCAAACCACGTTCAAAGCCTAAGTATTGTGTATAAATGCACTCTGCCACTTATGCCAACCAATAACAACACCAAGAGTCCTATTCCTCTTTGTCCTGTTGCCCCTCTACCCAAGGGCAGCTCTTTACTCCTGCTCCTCGGATGCTGCCTGGTCTGCTGCGCTTTTCCAGCACCACACTTTTTAATTCATCCCAGGCAATTGCCCAGACTAATCAGGGAGCAATTTGTTTTAGATATTGTTTAGATATGTTATGAGGCAGGTTTAATGAGTAATCTTACAGTAAAGGATCCTCATGGCCTGGTTTTTCTGCTAGCCAGGCAGTTGAATTTCCAGTGTCACTGGGAGTTGTACATGGGATCCTGTAGAATCTCCAACATAACAAACTCCAAAAGAATTGATTGAGAAATTAAAAATTCCATGAGGGCAATTCCTCTACACTGGCAACCCTCTGAATGTCTCCATTTAAATCAGAGAATTGGGAAAATTCCAATGAAGTTAAGCAAATAAATACTCAGGGAAAACTAGACTATTAAATACATAGCTAACTCCTGAGTAACTAGTCAACTGATCCCATGTATAACTGTCAGATCCCCAATTATATCTCCTCTAAATCACTTATGTACATCTGAGCCTCACCTGATGCCCTGTTCTCTACCCTAGGGCCCAACTCTCTTGGCTTCCTCCAAATCTGTCAATTCCCATCTGCACTATCGCACCTCACCTCATTTCTCTGTTGCTAGAAGCAAGTCACCTTTTGCAGCTCCAGACCCCATCCCCTGTCGTTGGGCCTGACCCTTTCTTGTAACCCCTCCCTCCTGATCTGCCCCCCACTACCCCAATTTCATACTCAATCACCCCCTTCACATCACTGAACCCAAATCCCTTCTCCCATTGCTGGATTTGAAACAGTTTCCCACATCAGACCCAAACTCCTGCATCTGCTCTGAAACCTGTAAACTTTTCCTATTTTGTTGGACTTGACTCCCCACCCCAGTGACCCTCTTCAAGCCTGCTCCCCCACCTTCACACACTGCTAGACATGACATGCCCTCTCCTGCTCTAGATCTGACCACCCCTCATTCACTGAATTGGACCTGACCCCTACTTTGCCTGTGCTCGGCACACACGCCTTTCCCCTGTGAAAGATGGAGGATAAATAGACTCAAAATGTTGCCTCTGTTAGTGCTGCTAGAACTGCTCAGCTTCTCCAGCACTTTCTGTTTTTGTTTCAGTCTTTTAATCAATGCAGAGATCTCAGTTATTTGTAACATCAATGTTAGACGTTCATTATGGAACTAAATATAATATATTCAAGTTTGGTAAAGTTGCAAAATGAGATGTGAAAGTAAGGTATGAGAAGGACATAAACAGTCTGCAAAGGAATGAGAAAAGGGCATAAAACACACAAGCTGGTAAGCTCATTTACCAAACTAACCCCCAAGATCTCCCAAAAGGTTTGGGACAACTTAATCAGGGGAAATTTGTGGAACTGAAATTTGTGCAACTCCAACCACAAGCTGTGTGCCTCCTGTCCTTCCTGTCGATAGGTTCACTAGTAAACCTAGCAACAGCAAATACAGGAGAGAAGCAGCCTATAACTGGAGGTATGACAAGATATTAGGAAAGTAAGTCCTGGTTGTGAGGGTGATGGGGAAATTGATGCCTTTTGGGGCAGCCATCTGTCAAGAGCAGTGAGGGAAGTAGGTGGATTTTTCCCACTGTGAGAGTTTCATCTGCAGGTACAGGAAGATGGTGTCTGCTGGGGGCATGATATAAAATCAAGGAAACTAACTCCCATCATATCTTTCAATGTATAGATTTAACTCTGAGTATCTTCAATACTCAGAAATGGGAGTATAATTGTTTTTTTAAAAATATTCTGTTGAAGTTGTTTTTATTTTCAACATATCTGTTCATTATGGCTTATGAAAGCAAAGACAGTGACATAATGTTGCTTGCCCAATAATCCAAGGCCCAGACTCCAGCGCTGTAAGGAGAGGTTCAAACCCTACCACCTAACCCCATGGAACTTAAATTCAATTTAAAAATCTGGAATTGAACCTCAGTCTCGTAATAACCACAAACTGATAATCAGTTGTCATAAAATCCCACCTGGTTGTCCAATGTCCTTCCTTTAGTGAAGAAAATCTAACATGCTTAGTTGGTTTGACCTACTTGTTATTTCACAACACAGCAATGCAGTTGACTTTTGATTGCTTTCAAGAAAAGGGCTACACATGTTGTCTTTTCCAGAGATCCTTGCACCAAATATTTAAAAACATCTAAATTATCATGAACGTTCAGTGGTTGTGGGGCTCGTTATTTGCTAATCCTGATTTTATAACAGATAATCAAAATCAAATTTTCACGCATGTAGTGCAACAAAGATTAAAAAGATGATTTACCAAAGGTCCAAATTTAACAGATATGTTCTCCAGAATGTAATTATGGTTAAATTACTGTCTATGCAATGACTTATGGAAACAAAATGTTGCACTGTCTTGAATCAGTGCATAATTTAGAAAGGATTTGTTAATAAACATGACCTGTGATTTTGTGCAACGGTATTAAACTCCCGAATAGCCCATAAATTTGTATGATTACTTTGACTTATGCAATTTGCTCCCTGACAATTAAAATATAACATAGTACATCCTGGAGGCAGTGAACTGACCCAAGTGATAACTAATCACTCAACTAATACATGGCTTGGAAAGGGTGGACGCTAGGAAATTGTTTCCGTTAGGCGAGGAGACTAGGACCCGTGGACACAACCTTCGAATTAGAGGGGGTAAATTCAGAACAGAAATGCGGAGACATTTCTTCAGCCAGAGAGTGGTGGGCCTGTGGAATTCATTGCCGCAGAGTGCAGTGGAGGCCGGGATGCTAAATGTCTTCAAGGCAGAGATTGATAAATTCTTGATGTCGCAAGGAATTAAGGGCTACGTGGAGAATGCGGGTAAGTGGAGTTGAAATGCCCATCAGCCATGATTGAATGGCGGAGTGGACTTGATGGGCCCAATGGCCTTACTTCTACTCCTATGTCTTATGGTCTTAATAAATCATTTCCATTTTAATAAAATATTAAAGAAATGAACTACCCATCTGAAGTTTGCGGTTATTGCTCTCAATAAAAGTTTGAAGACATTTTGCATGTTATGGCATTGAACAAGGAAATTGAAAGACATGCTTATCTTTTTAAGTTATTAATGTACCAATCATTTATGTAAACCCAAAGGCAGACAGTGTAGTAAAGTCCCCCTTTCAAACTTCATTCTTGGTACTTTGAATCTTTTTTAGGGCATTTGGGTGTCATTGGCAAGTTTAGCATTTGTTGTACACCCACAATTATCCTTGAATTGAGTGCCATTCTAGGTTATTTCATGGTATAGTTAAGAGTCAACCACATTGAATTGGTTCTGGAGTCATATATAGGTCAGAGCAGGTAAGAATGGCAGATTTTCTTCATTAAAGCATGATAGTGAATGAGGTGGATTTTTATGACAATGAACAATTTATGTGGTCACTGTTAATGAGATGAGTTGACAATTTCTGAGCTTCTTTTTATAAAACTGAATTCAAATACCTCCTTGGTGCCTCTTATGAGGAGACGATCCTTACTCTGACTGCCCCAAGAAGCTGACAGATTCTTATGCCCGAAATGTTGATTCTCCTGCTCCTCAGATGCTGCCTGACCTGCTGTGCTTTTCCTGCACTACACTCTTGACTCTGAGCTCCAGCATCTGCAGTCCTCACTTTTTCCTAGGCTCTCTCTCAGTCCCTGCAATGGCTTTGGTGGATGCCCCTTGACTTACTGAGCCAGGAATGTTTGAACAAAGGCTACCTCCCTCCACTTGACTGAATACAGCTGACAACCACAACAAACGTTCTGTATTGCTTCTGTATTTAAATGCAATGCAAAACTGAGGTACTATGAGCCTCATATTTATAGCTGAGAGGGCAAAGTGCAAAAAGACACGCCAATTCAAGGCATAGATGCTGGGAGCAGCCAGCTAGGTTCAGAATGTGTAAACGATGTGACAGCACATGAAAAGGTTAGACATGAGGCAGGGCTCCAGTTCATTAGTTGGGTACATGTCCTTGAATGCATGGTGTCCTTGCAGCAGCAATGCATTGATAGTTACCCATGCAGTGCAGGGTGTACATTGTAAGTGGATTGGAGATATGCTAAAAGGCTTTTTAAGAGGCTGACACATTTCAAATGTTAATATTCGTGGACATGGGTGAGTGTGACTGATGGAGCTTTCCCTGAGAGGTTGTTGCCCCGTGTCGAACACAGAGGTCCTTTGCATTGAACAGTGAGCTCAATTTGGCAGATACCATTCTGACATCTATGCTGAAAGTTCTCAATACTGTATCTTGATTGCTCAGAACATTTGAAAAGATAGAAAACTGAATATTAGTGAAGTGAGTTGCAGTATTAATAAGGAATTTAGCAAGTTATAATCCTCCTCCATTGGCAACTCACTGCTGACAAGAAAGGGCCACCACACTACTCAGCAGATGCATAAAAGGTACATTGAGTTGCTCCCAACATCAAAATAGGCCTTGTCAAACATCTAATGCATGTCTGCCACAAATCTCACCAAAGTCCACATTATTCAGGCCCCTGGAAGGTTTTGTCTTGTGATTTTCTTCAGAGATGTCTAAAACATTTGGAATCTGAAAACCTTGTTGAGGCAATTGCTGTAATCATTATTCCACTGCTTCAGTAATACCAACTATTGGGTTTTAGACTGTATTTCATCAGCTGGCTATTCATTGTGAAATAAAAGCACTTTCCAAATCAAAAAGAAAAATGCTGGAAAATCTCAGCAGGTCTGTCAGCATTTGAGGTGAGAAATCAGAGAAATTTGTTCAGAACTGAATATCTGAAGAAGCTTCATAGGACCTGAAATGTTAACTCTGAATAATTCAAGATGGAGGATGGGAAAAATTCTGGCTCTAACAGGCTGCTCCTTTTTTGAGGTATTTTAGGTGTTGGATCTCCCTGAATTCCTGGAGTAGCAATTACTATTTTACTGTTGCATTGTTTTGGAATTTTGGAGTGAAAAAAAAAGTCAAAACAACGGCACTTTAAAAGGGATAGGAACAGACAAAAGCAGCACATGGTAAGGTCAGTGCAGGACAGAGAGAAAGAGAGAGACAAAGAAAGCCACCGCTAACTGACACAGCAGTGAACCTGTGCAGTTACTGCCTTTGCTGTTGAATTCATGTACCGCTGGACATCCGAATGCATCTAGGAAAATTAGGAAACAGTGAAATTCACAACTGATCTTGGAGGAACCTATTTGGGAGAGGTCACAGCACAGAAACAGATAAGTGAATAGTTGTAAGTGTGCCCCGGTTGTAAGTCTGCAGTTGTGATCACAGTGGGTTCTTTCTTTATTATGTATTTTATTGAGATATGTTTCTTGATTAAACTTTAAAATACAAGCCATAAGGATTAAGTTAGCCCAGAGCAATATTTTGTAGAGGAATAAGACAATGCTATTTTCTGGGTCTGCGGATTGGAAGCAGCAAAAATGGCATTTAGAAAAGTATATGCTCCTTTTGCCGGATGTGAGAGCTTAGGGAGAGTTTATGGGTTACTGAGGATTATATCTGCAATAAATGCTATTAGTTGCGAATCCTATCAGACTGAATGGATCAGTTGGAGAGGCAGTTAGAGGAAATGAGGAATCTATAAGAGCAAGGGGGTGTCATGGATGGCAGTTATAGGAAGGGACAAAAGTCATAGATAAAATCACGTAGATGAGTTAACTCCAGGAAAGCTAAGAGAGGTAGGCAGGTAGTGCAGGAACCTTCTGTAGTTATCCACATTTTAAACAAGTATGCTGTTTTGGAAAATGTAGGGGGTGTTGGATTCTCAGGGGAATGTAGCACGAACAGCCATGTTTCTGGTCTCAAGACTGGCGCTAATACAATGACAAGACATTGGGTTCCAAGAGATCAATTGTGTTAGGGGACTCTATAGTCCGAGGCACAGACAGGTGTTTCTGTGGCCAACAGCGAAAAATCAGAGTGGTGTATTGCCTTCCTGGTGCCAGGATCAAGGATGTCTCAGAGAGGGTGCAGAATGTTCTCAAGGGGGAGAGGGACCAGCAGGAGGGTATTGTACACATTGTAACCAACAACATAAGAAGGGAAAGGATGAGATTCTGCAGAGAATGCAGAAAATTAGGCAGGATTTTTAAAAAGAGGTCCTTGAGAGTTGTAATATATGGATTACTCCCAGTGCTACGAGCTAGTGAGGATAGGAATAGGAGGATAGAGCAGATGAATGCATGGCTGAAGACCTGATGTATGGGAGAAGGATTCACATTTTTAGATCATTGGAATCACTTCTGGGGTAGAAGTGACCTGTACAAGAAGGACAGATTCCGCCTGAAGAGGAAGGGGACTGATATACTGACAGGGAGATTTGCTAGAGGTGCTCAGGAGGATTTAAACTAGTAAGGTGGGGGTGGGGGGGGGGGGGGTGATGGTGGTGGGACCCAGGGAGATAGTGAGGAAAGAAGTCAATCTGAGACTGGTACAGTTGGGAAAAGAACCAAGTCAAACAGTCAGGGCAGGCAGGGACAAAGCAGAGAAAAAAGTAAGGCTGATAAATTAAACTGCATTTATTTCAATGCAAGCGGCTGAATAGAGAAGGCAGATGAACTCAGGGTATGGTTAAGAACATGGGACTGGGATATCATAGCAATTACAGAAACATGGCTCAGGGATGGGCAGGACCGGCAGCTTAATGTTCAGGACACAAATGCTACAGGAAGGACAGAAAGGGAGGCAAGAGAGGAGGAGGAATGGCGTTTTTGATAAGGGATAACATTATAGCTGTATTTAGGTGGGATATTCCTAGAAATACACCCAGGGAAGTTATTTGAATGGAACTGAGAAATACGAAAGGGATAATCACTTTAATACGATTGTATTATAGACAACCAAAGAGTCAGAGGGAAATTGAGAAATTTGTAAGGATATTGTAAGAATAATAGGGTGGTTATGGTCAGGGATTTTAACTTTCCAAACATAGACTGAGACTGCCATAGTATTAAGGGTTTAGATGGACAGGCATTTGTTAAGTGTGTACATGAAAAATTTCTGATTCAGAATGTGGATGTACCTACTAGAAGAAGGTGCAAAACTTGACCTACTCTTGGGTAAGAAGGCAGGGCAGGTGACTGAGACGTCAGTGGGGGAACACTTTTGAGTCAGCGACCATAATTGTATTAATTTTAAAATAGTGATGCAGAAGAATAGACCAGATATAAAAGCTGAAGTTCTAAATTAGAGAAAGGCTAATTTTGATGGTATTAGGCAAGAACTTTCAAAAGGTGATTTGGGACAGATGTTTCCACATAAAGGGATGGTCGGAAAATGGGAAGCCTTCAGAAATAAGATAACAAGAGTCCAGAGATGGTATATTTCTGTTAGGGTGAAAGGAAAGACTGGTAGGTGTAGGGAATGCAGGATGACTAAAGAAATTGAGGATTTAGTTAAGAAAAAGAAGGAAACATATATCAGGTATAGACAGGAGAGATCGAGTGAATCCTTAGAAGAGTGTAAAGGCAGTAGGAGTACACTTAAGAGGGAAATCAGGAGGGCAAAAAGGTGACGAGATAATTTTTGGCAAGTAGACTTAAGGAGAATTCAAAGGGTTTTTATAAATACATTAACGACAAAAGGGTAACACATGAGAGACTAGGGCCCCTCAACGATTAGCAAGGCAGTCTTTGTGTGGGGCCACAGGAGATGGGGGAGATACTAAACAAGTATTTTGCATCAATGCTTACTGGAGAAAAGGATATAGAAGATATCGAATGTAGGGAGACAGATGGTGATATCTTGAAAAATGTCCATATTACAGAGGAGGAAGTGCTGGATGTCTTGAAACAATAAAAGTGGATAAATCCCAGGACCTGATCAGATGTACTCTAGAACTTTGTAGGAAGCGAGGGAAGGGGTTACTGGGCCCCTTGCTGAGATATTTCTGTCTTCAATTGTAGCAGGTGAGGTGCCAGAACACTGGAGGTTGGCTAATATGGTGCCACTATTTAAGAAAGGTGATGAGGACAAGCCCGGGAACTATAGACCAGTGAGCCTGACATCGGTGTGGGCAAGTTGTTAGAGGGAATCCTGTGGGCAAGGATGTATATGTACTTGGAAAGACAAGAACTGATTAGAGATAGTCAGCATAGCTTTGTTCCTGGGAAATCATGTCTCACAAATTTGAATGAGTTTTTTAAAGAAGTAACAAAGTGGATTGATGAGGGAAGAGTGGTAAATGTGATCTATATGGATTCCAGTAAGGCGTTCGCCAAGGTTTCCCATGGGAGACTGGTTATCAAGGTTAGAATACAGGGCGAACAAGCTGTTTGGATACAGAACTGGCTCAAAGGTAGAAGACAGAGGTTGGTGGTGGAGGGTTGTTTTTCAGACTGGAGGCCCGTGACCAGTGGAGTGCCACAAGGATTGCTGTTGAGTCCACTACTTTTCATCATTTATGTATATGATTTGGATGTGAACATAGGAGGGATTGTTAGTAAATTTGTAGATAACACCAAAATTAGAGGCGTAGTGGACAGCAAAGAAGGTTACCTCAGATTACAATAGGATCTCGATCAGATGGCCAATGGGCTGAGGAGTGGCAGATGGAGTTTAATTTAGACAAATGTGAAGCGCTGCATTTTGGGAAGCAAATCTTAGCAGGACTTAATGGTAAGGTCCTAGGGAGTATTGCTGAACAAAGAGAGTGCAGGTTCCTAGCTCCTTGAAAGTAGAGTCGCAGGTAGATATGATAGTGAAGAAGGCATTTGGTATGCTTTCCTTTATTGGTCAGACTATTGAGTACAGGAGTTGGGAGGTCATTTTATGGCTGTACAGGACATTGGTTCAAACAGTTTTGCAATATTGTGAGCAATTCGGGTCTCCTGCTTATTCAAATAATGTTGTGAAACTTGAAAGGGTTCAGAAAAGATTTACAAGAATGTTGCTAGTGTTGGAGGGTTTGAGCTATAGGAAGAGGTTGAAGAGACTGGAGATGCTTTCCCTGGACCGCCAGAGGCTGAGGGGTGACCTTATAGAGGTTTATAAAATCATTCGGGGAATGGATAGGATAAATAAGTGTTTTGTCTGGGGTGGGGTCCAAAACTGGAAGGCATAGGTTTAGGGTGGAAAGGGAAAGATATAAAAGGCACATAAGGGACACCATTTTTTCGCAGAGGGTGGTACATGTATGGAATGAGCTGCCAGAGGAAGTGGTGGAGGCTGGTATAATTGCAAAATTTGAAAGGCATCTGTATGGGTATATGAATAGGAAGGGATATGAGCCAAGTGCTGGCAGGTGGGACTAGATTGGTTTGGGATATTTGGTTGGCATGGACGGTTGAACCGAAGGGTCTGTTTCTGTGCTGTACATCTCTATGACTCTTTGACTCTCCATAAATGCTGCCAGACCTGATGAGCTTTTCCAGCAATGTTTTCTTTCTGTTTCAGATTTTCAGTAACCGCAATTCTTTAAGTGTTTTGCACATTCCAAGTCTTGGCCTCAAGCAATTAGGCTTCCACATTGTGTACATTAATTCCCTCCTTGTCATGTCAGTGAAGCAGCTGGAATCAGATGAAGGCAGTTGAAAGTGGATTCTGGAATTTGTCAGTTCCCATTCACAAATGACAGCAAGCACCAATAGGCAATGCTTCAGAATTAGGAGAAAGTGAGGACTTTAGATGCTGGAGATCAGAGTCGAGAGTTTGGTTCTGGAGAAGCACAGCAGGTCAGGCAGGGTTCGGGGAGCAAGAAAATTGATGTTTTGGGCAAGAGCCCTTCCTGATGAAGGGCTCTTGCCCAAAACACGATTTATATGCTCCTTGGATGCTGCCCTACCAGCTGTGCTTTTTCAGCACCACACTCTCAACAATACTTTGAAATTACCAAACCTTCAGACTGAAATGTGAACATGGAAGGATACAGAGTAGGTGGAGGACTTTAGGGAGGCTTGCTGGGAGAATACTACTTTCAATTGTCATCACAAATGTTGATTCTCCTGCTCCTCGGCCAAAATGTCTGCTGTCTTGCTCCTCTGGCAATGTCGACTTCACCAGTTTCCAAATCTGCCCTCCCCCCCCCTCCCCAGATCCAACTTTCCAACTTGGCACTAACTTCTTGACCTGTTCTACCTGTCCATCTTCTTTCCCACCTCGCCACCCCACCCTCCCCACCTACTTATCACAATTACCACTCACCTGCATCCTCCTATTGCCTTGTCATCTAGCTTCCCCCCAGCCCCACCCCAACCTCTCTATTTATCTCTCAGCTCCATTCCCCCTCCTCATTCCTGATGAAGGACGTATGTCCACAGTGTCGACTCTCCTGATACCCGGATGCTGCCTGGCCTACTATGCTTTTCCAACGCTGCATTTTTGCGATTATGACACAGCGATGGCAAGAGAGTGGTGCTAGACAAGCACAGCCAGTCAGACATCATCTGTGGAGCAGGAAAATCGATGTCTTAGGCAAAAGCCCTTTATCAGAACGGCGATGGTAAGCCAAACCAAATCAGCCTCACTAACACTGGATTAGCTACGCAGTGAAATTGAAACATATGTGACACTCAAAATTATTCGTTTGTTCCTAACCAGACTTTATAAATAACAGATCTTGACTACCAAGTTTAAAAAAAACTTTATTATTCATGATGTAACTTCAACAGAACACAGATAATGAACAAAGCAATCTAATAAGATTTACAATCTGAAGCTCAGTCTTCTCTGATCACTACCTGTCTGTCTGACAAAGTTGAGACAAATTGAAAAGAAAATAAAGAATACTAATTTGGCAGCTCAATAGACAGTTTCAAACAATGGATACCAGGCATTCATGAAAGCCTTGGACAATGGTTTGATCATGGGCAAGGAGAACTATATACTTTGCTTAAATTGTGAAGTCACTGGTTAATGCAAATTGTTTCAGTAGACTTCCAGGAATATTTAATTATTTGTTATAGACTGTAATACTTTTCTCAGAACATTCAACAATTTAATATCAGAAGAGAAACTAGACAGAAAACAAAATAAAAGAAACATCTTCTCCAGAAATTCAAAGATCACTTGCTTGCTTGCCAAAACCAGTCAGAATAATTTGTCTCTTTGTTTTCTCTTTTCAATCAATGCTCTCTGTGGTTGGCAAGTTAGCACTGGTCCTCCTTTGATTGATCAATTCAACATTTAACAAGCTGCCAGCCCTGAGTATAGGAACTACTCAGTGTTGGTTTGTCTTCAGTGCCCATTGATCAGTAATTAAGTTGCATTACTGGATGTTGGTTTGCTCGCTGAGCTGGAAGGTTCATTTTCAAGACATTTCTTCGCCATACTATACAACATCATCAGTGAGCCTCTGAATGAAGCACCTGTGGTATGATCCACTTTTTATTTTTGTATTTAGGTTTCCTTGGGTTGGTGATGCCACTTCCTTGTTGATGTCATTTCCTGTGGTGATGTCACTTCCTGGTCTTTTTCTCGGGGGGTGGTAAATGGAATCCAAGTCAACGTGGGCGGCACAGTGGTTAGCACTGCTGCTTTACAGCACCAGGGACCTGGGTTCAATTCCCGCCTGAGGTGACGGTCTGTGTGGAGTTTGCACATTCTCCACATGTCTGCGTGGGTTTCCTCTGGGTGCTCCGGTTTCCTCCCATAATCCAAAAATGTGCAGGTTAGGTGAAATGGCTGTGCTAAATTGCCCGTAGTGTTCGGTGAAGTGGTAAATGTAGGGTAATGGGTCTGGGTGGGTTGCGTTTCAGCGGGTCGGTGTGGACTTGTTGGGCCGAAGGGCCTGTTTCCATAGTGTAAGTAATCCAAATCTAAAAATCTAAATCAACATGTTTGTTGATAAAGTTCTGTTTGGAATGCCATGCTCCTAGGCCAATTGGACTGGAACCTGATCAACAAACACATTGACTTGGATCCCATTTATCACAACCCCAAGAAAAAGAACAAGAAATGACATCACCAAACCCAAGGAAACCTAAACACATAAATGAAAAGTGGGCCATACCACCAGTGCTTCAACTAGAGGCTCACTGATGATGTAATAAAGAAGCTTTTCTGATGAAGGACTCTTGCCCGAAATGTCAATTTTCTTTCTCTTTGGATGCTGCCTGACCTGCTGTGCTTTTCCAGCACCACTGTAATCTTGACTCTATTCTTCAGCATCTGCAGTGCCCACTTCTGCCTCTCTGATGATGTTACCTAGTATGGTGACGAAATATCTGAAACGAAACCTTCCAGCTCAACGACCAAACCTACATCTAGAACCTCAACCTGAGCTACAAATCTTCTCAAAACTTGCTAATTTGCACTACTTTCCTGGCCAGTTCGCAACAGAAAACATCTGTCTTTGTTCTCTTGAGTTTTAAAACAAACTGTTGTTCAATGTTCAATTCTTTAATTCACAGTTCCACAGCAAAAAAAAAAGAGAAAAATAAAATAAATCTGGTGATGGTCTCAACAGATTATAGCATGAAACATTTGAGTGTGGGTAATGTCACAGACACCAGAGTTCTGTTTGTAGACATTGAAATTATTTATTTTGGCAGTCTCCATGCCACTCTGTTTAAGAGCCTAACCTGAGGTTTCATTTTGAAGGATGTGAGGGCTAAGGGGTTTGCCCAATTAACTTGTCATCTCTCTGAAATTTCCCATAGACAAACGTTTAGACATCACATGGAACCTGCTGTGGCTGCAGTCCAAAATATTCAAAGATTCCTAATGTCTGAGAATATCTGTAATCAAGGAGTTGATAACCATGCGAATGCTGAGCAGTGATTGCCCATTACAATTTCTTTCATCTTTCAGATAGAGTCATGGAGTCAAGGAGAAGTACAGCACGGAAACTAGCCCTTCAGTCCAACTCATCCATACTGACCAGATATCCTAAATTAACCTAGTCCCATTTGCCAGCACTTGGCCGATATCCCTCTAAACCCTTCCTGTTCATATATCCATTCAGAACTCTTTCAAATGCTGCAATTGTACCAAACCTCTATCACTTCCTCTGGCAGCTCATTCCATATATGCACCATCCTTTGCATGACAAAGTTACCCCTTATGTCCCTTTTATGTCTTGCCCCTCTCACCTTAAACCTATGCCTTCCAGTTCTGAACTCCCCCACCCCAGCGAAAAAAAAATTGTCTGTTCATCCTATCCATGCCCTTCATAATTTTATAAACCTCTATAAGGTCACCCCTCAGTCTCGGATGCTCCAGGGAAAATATCCACAGCCTATTCTATCTCTCCCTCTAGCTCAACTCCTCCAAACCTGGTAACATCCTTGTAAATCTGTTCTGAACCCTTTCAAGTTTCACAACATGCTTTTGATAGGACAGAGACCAGAATTGCACACAATATTCCAACAGTGGCCTAACCAATGTCCTGTACAGCTGCAACTTAACCTCCCAACTCCTGTACACAAAGCTCTGACCAACAAAGGAAAGCATATCACAGCTTTTTCACTATCCTATCTACTTGCCGTTGTACTTTCAAGGAACTATGAACCTGCACTCCAAGGTTTCTTTGTTCAGCAACATTCCCCAGGACCTTACCATTAAGTATACAAATCCTTCTCTGATTTGCTTTTCCAAAATGCAGCACCTCACATTTATCTAAATTAAACTCCATCTGCCACTCCTCAGCCCATTGGCCCATCTGATCAACATCCCATTATACTCCGAGGTAACCTTCTTCGCTGTCCACTACACCTCCAATTTTGATGTCATCTGTAAACCTACTAACTATACCTCCTCAAATTGCTATACATTATGTGGCTTTATTCAGTTACAGACTTCTCTTTGAATAATAGCCTTTGCAGTATTGTCCCTTTAACACATCAAGATTTGCGCGACCTGGTCTGTAAAGTTGGATGAAAGGGTCCATTTGGTGGTTGGAATGTGTCTGTGGTGTTTCCTGACATGGTTCAGTTTTCATACCTTTTCTCCACAAAGTTTAATTGCAGAGACTCAGATAATAATATTGGCATATCAATTGCCAAAGAGCTATGATAACAGTTAAAAAAAAATTACAGACAAGATGGAACTTCCCCTTAGAGTCTTTAGCAGGACTTTTTTTAATAAAAGATTTCAGTCGGCAACTAGCAGTGCAAGAAGCTTTATTCATCTACTCTCACATATAAATCAGCAAGTGCCTGGCAGGATTACTGGAAAGTTAGATGAGGAGCATTAAACATCCTTCAGACATTATAATGAGGCTGCCGAAATTTGAGTGGCAGAAGGAAATGCATCTGGAAAATTGCGTGGAAAACTAAATGGCACAATCACAATAGTTCTTCATTCCATTTTTAAGTTGGTTTTAGCTAAATTATACCACTTTGTTTAGACAGAGTGATTGAGTTTACACATAGCTCCTGATTAGATTTGTCTGCCAGAAGGCAGCTGCTTAGCTTGTCCAGACTGCCTTACTACACTGTGAATCCAGAACCTTTCTGTTAAGGAAGCCTAATGTGTATTCACATAACTTTTTGACAAGTGTAAAAATGAATGTGGAGAGCCTCGTAAAGTGACATTTTAAATTTTAACAATTTATCTTGCATTATGTTGCATTGGCTGTTTTTAAATGGCATGAGCGGTGTGTCACGGGGTATTTCAAGCATTGATGAGATTCATGCCTCAATTACTACCCGAAACGAAGTAAATTCGCCAGGGTCCCAGAGAACCTGAGGGCTGCTCTCTCATTAGAGAGAAATGACAATGGTGAGTGTAACGTGAGTATCGTCATGTCTCAGGCGAAGGGTGAAGTTGAGAGGCAGGGCCTTCATGGTAATCTCAGTCAGTTTGGGAAATGAACTCACAATGTTAGTGTCACTCTGTAAAGCAGCCATCCAACCAACTTTTTTACTCATTCATGGGACATAGTGTAATGCTAGTTGGGTGGTATATATTACCCTTGAGAAGGTGGGGTGAGCTGCCTTCTTGAACCATTCCAATCCATGTGCTATAGATTGACTCAAAATACTTTAGGAGACAGAATTTCAAGATTTTGACCCACCAGTAGTGAAAGAACAGTAGTACATTTCCAATGTACTACTTGGGGGTGGGGAGGTGGGGGTGGGGAGGGGGGGGGGGCATGGTTTTGAAGGTTTCTATGTGTCTGCTGCCTTTGCCTTTTTATATGGAATTGGTCGAGTGTTTGAAAGAGGCTATCTAAGGGTCTTTGGTGAATTTTTGCAGTGCATCTTTTGTAAACAGTACACACTTGTTACTGAGTATTGCTGCTGGAGGGAGTGGATGCTTGTGAATGTGGTGCCAATCAAGTGGATGGATAGTGTCAAGTTTCTTGAGTTTTGTTGGAGTTGCACCTATCTGGGCAAGTGGGGAGTATTTCATCATACTCCTAATTTGTGTCTTTGAGATAGTGGACAGGCTCTAGGGAGTCAGAAGGTGAATTACTTCCTTTAGTATTCCTAGTATATGACCTGCCCTTGTAGCATTCTGTTTATATGATGAGTCCAGTTGCGTTTCTAGTCAATGGTATCCCTCAGGATTGTTGATAGTGGGAGTTCAGTCATGGTATAACCATTGAATGTCAAAGGATGGTGATTAGATCATCTCTCATTGGAGTTGGTCATTGCCTGGCATTTGTATGGCACAAATATTAGAGATTAGGTTAGATTCCCTACAGTGTGGAAACAGGCCGTTTGGCCCAACAAGTCAACACTGACCCTTGAAGAGTAAACCATCCAGACCCATTTCTCTCTGATTAATGCACCTAACACTATGGGCAATTTAGCATGGCCAATTTACCTAACCTGCACATCTTTGGACTGTGGGAGGAAACCAGACCACCTGGAGGAAACCCACGCAGACACAGGGAGAACTCCGCACAGTCACCCAAAGGTGGAATCAAACCCAACTCAAGTCCTCCTGATGAAGGGCTTATGTCCGAATGTCGACTCTCCTGCTCCTCAGGTGCTGCCTGACTGGCTGTATTTTTCTTGCACCATGCTGTTTGACTCTGATCTCCAGCATCTGCTGTCCTCACTTTCTCCCAGCTTGGATATATTATCCAGGCATTTAAAAAAGGACTGCTTCAGTAGTTGAGGAGTCATAAATTGTGCTGAAAACTATGCAATGAATGGCAAACATCCTGATTTCTAAACTTATGATGGAGGGAAGTCGCTGATGAAGCAGCTGCAGATAGTTGGGCCTAGGACACCACCCTAAGGAACTCCTATAGAAATGTCCTGGTGCTGAGATGATTCATCTCCAAAAACTACAATCAGCTTCTTATGTGCCAGATATAAATCCAACCAGCAGAGAGTTTGCCCCCTGATACTCATTTATTCAAATTTTGCTGGGGCTCCTTGATGCCACACATCCTTGATGTCAAGAGCTGTCACTCTCACCTCTCCTCTGGAATTCACCTCTTTTGAACCAAGGCTGTAATGACATCAGGAGCTGAGTTGCTCTAGTGGAACCCAAACTGGGCATCACCATGCAGGCCCTGCTTTATAGCACTGTTTTAGGTTAGATTAGATTACTTACAGTGTGGAAATAGGCCCTTCGGCCCAACAAGTCCACACCGACCCGCCGAAGCGCAACGCACCCAGACCCATTCCCCTACATTTACCCCTTCACCTAACACTACCGGCAATTTAGCATGGCCAATTTACCTAACCTGCACAGTCTTTGATTGTGGGAGGAAACCGGAGCACCGAAGGAAACACACGCAGTCACGGGGAGAACGTGCAAACTCCACACAGAGAGTCGCCTGAGGCAGGAAATGAACCTGGGTCTCTGGCGCTTTGAGGCAGCAGTATAAACCACTGTGCAACCGTGCCGCCCACTGTTGATGACATCTTCTATCACTTTACTGATGATCAAGAGTAGATTGATGGGGCAACAATTGGCTGGGTTAGATTTGGCCTACTTTTTACGTACAGGACATATCTGGGCAATTTTCCACATTGTCAGGTAGGTGCCAGTTGTTGTAGCTGTACTGGAAGAGCTTTGCTAAGGGAGTGGCAAGTTCTGGAGCCCAAGTCTTCAGTACCATTGCTGGAATATTGTCCTGACACAGAAGTAGTCCAGGAGAAGAAAAAGGAGTAATTATGATTATGTAGCTTAAATTTCTGCACAGCCTACTATAGGGTGTAACTTACCACCTCGAAAACATAACTAATGAATAAGAAGTACCATATAATTTAAAATTGGAAATTAAATCTGGAGGTGGTAAAATATCACTGTAGTGCAGTTACATTTGGCTGTATAACTGTTAACTTTAAGAGAGATTTGTGGCCTACATCTAGCTGATCCCCAAAAATAAACAGTTTTTGGACTCACCAATATTACTTCTGCACTCTGAAATGGGAATCCATGGAGCATGAATGATTATTAAAGCATACATATTCTGCATTTAATTAATCAAATGTATGAAGCAGTTGTAATACTGTTGGTTCTGCTATGATGTGTGTTTCTTCAATGCAAATTGGCTTTAATGTGATTGAAGAATTCAGACCATTATTTGCAGAATGTAGACTTTCCTTACCTGTATTGGCTATAATGTGATTCTGGCACCATTACTTTAAACAGTGTGGTCATTGCGCAATGTTCTTATAACGTGAGATCGCACGAAAACTGAACTATCACATTGTATCAGAACCAACTGTATTAATATTAAATAAATCATGAGTGAATGGAGAGACAGTATAATAAACAGAGTGCACTTATGAATGAATTAGTACAGAGTTTGGAATGAATGAATGGAAACGTGGTATAGTACTCGCAGTGCTTGGCAAAGAGAATGATATGATATCTCACATTACGCTTGTAATGGTACAAATGGCTTGAATTTTTATGTCTATTCATTCACGGGATGTTGACTATCATTTATTGTGGTGGTGAAAATGAACCTCTGCAGTTTGTAGGACAGGTATCCCCCAATGCTGATGGGAATCGTGATTTGGTGACAATGAAGGTACAGCAATATAGTTTCAACTCGGGATAATGAAGCTGTGGATTGAAACGATGCTGTAAAAGAAGCCTGGGTGAGTTGCTACATTGCACTTTGAAATGAATTTTGTGCTGTCACTGTGTGTTGGTGTTGGAGGAAGCAAATATGTGAGATGGTAGATAGAATGTCAATCTAAGAAAGCTACTTTGTCCTTGATGGTGCCAAGTTTCTTGCATATTTTTAGAGCTGCAGTCGTTCAGGCAAGTGCAGAGTGCAGTCCTGATTATGTGTTCCAGATGCTGGATAGGCTTTGGGTATCAAGTCCTGATCTTTGACCTGTTCATGTTGCCACATTGACAGCAATTGGCTCTGATTTAACTGTTGTCTGTGCTGTTACTCGAAGGGTAGGTGAATGTAAGATGTAACATGAAGATGAAGATGGAGGCACTGGAACAGGTGCAAAGGAGGTTTACCAGGATGTTGCCTGGTATGGTAGGAAGATTGTATGAGGAAAGGCTGAGGCACTTGGAGCTGTTTTCATTGGAGAAAAGAAGGTTTAGGGGTGACTTGATAGAGGTGTACAAGAGGATTAGGGGTTTAGATAGGGTTGACCATGAGAACCTTTTTCCACGTATGGAGTCAGAAATTACAAGGGGGCATAGTTTTAAATTAAGGGGTGGTAGGTATAGGACTGATGTTTGGGGTAGATTCTTTACTCAGCGAATCATGAGTTCATGGAATGCCCTGCCAGTAACAGTGGTGGACTCTCCCTCTTTATGGGCATTTAAACGGGCATTGGATAGGCATATGGAGGATAGTGGGCTAGTGTAGGTTAGGTGGGCTTGGATCAGCGCAACATCGAGGGCCGAAGGGCCTATACTGCGCTGTATTTTTCTATGTTCTATGTTCTATGTAGATTAAAGTAGGCCATTGCCCAACACAGCATACAGAGTCTACATGAATTTAGAAAGTATAATCCATTGTGTGCTGAGATGTTGTGATCCTATGTGTTGCTTGCTGTAACCTGATAGTCTTAATGGGATTACACAGTGCTCAATTTGTCAAAAATCATTGCCTTGAAGTAAGTTTATTTGGTTGGTTGATTGATGATCCTGATTATGAGCTTTGCCACTGTGTTTCTTGCACCCATCAGATCTAGGCTAACAGCTTTGATTTGTGATTTCAGAAACCAGCTATAGCATAGAGTACTGGTTTTACATATTCTGAAATATCATTGTCTCTAGATTGTCTGATCATTACTTGCCAGAATGTAACATGTTTAATTGAATTAAAATTCCAAATTTCAGAAATTTGTTTCTCAAGGCTAAATACAGTGCAGGGAATTTTTGTTCACACTATTTTCCCTGTCTACTATTTCAAGAAGACAAATTCACAATCATCCTGACTTGCTTCAGTTAATTTAAAGATATTGAACCATGCAAGCTGCAAAATTAAAGCATGATGAGAGAAATAGTGTAGTTGCCACTTATCTGCAGCCCCAATACAATTTGATACCAAATAACAAGTAAATACTTGGAAAAATATACAAATCCAAATAGCATACTGCTGTTCTCTTTTGCCACAGAATTACAGAATCAAAGAATTGTTATGGTATAGAAGGAGACTTAACAGTCCAGCATATCTGCATTGGCACTTTAAAGAAGAGTTGTGACTTAGTTCTATTTCCCTGTTTTTTCTGTATCCTAATATATTGTTTCCATTCAAATGATCATCTAATGCCCTCGTTGATGTCTCAATTGAACCTGCCTCGACCATATTTTCAGGAGGTGCATAACAGTTTCAAGCTACTCACTGTGTGAAAATGTTTTTATTCTATATTGTATTTGTTTATTTTGCAAAGCACTTTAAATCTGTATCCTCTAATTGTTGACCATTTTATGAATGGGATCAGTTTCTTCTTATTTACTCAGTTCAATTCTATGCAATTTTGAAAACATCTATCAAATCTCCTCAGCTTGCTTCTCTCCAATAGAAAAATCCCAACTTCTTCAATCTACCTTCCACAGTGAAGAGGGTCTCAGGCTTCAGCAAGGTGCCACTAGTGGCCCAGATATGAACCCTTTGCCCACACACAAGACACCTGCCATTTTTGCACAGGAGGTAAGAAGAGGTGTTGGTGCATTGTGGACCGATTGTGCTTTATACATGTGTAGTTCACGGAGACGTGGGATATGGATATCTCAACTTGTGCATATTAAACCTATTAAATGATGTTCGAATGCTGCCAGATTTATTTGAAAAACATAGTATTCTCTTGGAAATTCTTTTGCCTTTTTGATAGGTCCTTTAGGAGAACTCAAATGCCTGTTAGTATTATTTAATTAGAGATGAGTGCATTTAAAATATGCATAAACACATTGGAACTATCAAGCTCTGTTGAATGGTCAAGCTGCCAAGGGAACTGTAAACCTGTCAAGGGAGATGTCAAGGTAACTGTCAATCCGTAAGGGCATTTGCATTGTCCTTTAATGTACTGTGATATTTAATATTTCTAAAGAGATAACTGCCAGCCATGTAAAATATCATGATCGTTATTTGTTGCCACTTATTGATGTAAGCTGGGGATTATCATTAAAGGATTTGCGTTGCATGATTGATTTTGCAATCTATTATTATCACAGTGGATTGCCTGTCAGTTCAATGTTTGATTGTTGGCTTCAAGAGGTTATGCACTCTTTGAATTGGAGTTTTGAATACAGGTCCTTGTTTCTCTATGAGATTAAATTGTTGAAGAAAGTTGAATATATACAAATTATTTTAATCATTGAGAATTTGTGATTAGACACTAAAGAGATGACTTCACAGGGCTCTGAATGATATGGGGCTGGTGTCGAAAATCTTGAAGATCCACATGAGAAGTCCAGTGAGGCTTTTCTTGCATGAAAAGCAATTGGTTGTATTTTCCAACTGCATTCTGGATACTAAAACACTATTCTCACTCTGCCACTTTTTTTTATTAAGAAAGATTATTATCTGTTTCAGCCTCACTGAATAACTGCATAACTCACCTCATTGACATGCAACTTCTTATCCTACACCCATCACGGGGCAACTGTTTTCTGAGATTTATGCCATACAAATGCCAGTACACAACAAATCAAGATAAATCCCCTCTGCAGTGGCGTTATGTCATTAGGTGGACTGCAGCGGTTCAAGAAGGCCGCTCACCACCACCTTCTCAAGGGCAACTAGGGACTGGCAATAAATGCCAGCACAGCTAGTGTTGCTCACATCCCACAAAATGAATTAAAAAAATCTCTTCTGGGTCTAACTCTTAGACTATGCTCCTGGTTCAAGAATCTTCAACTAGTGGAAATAATGTATCTTTATCTGCTCTGACTTTTCTTATTACTACTCCTAAAGACCTCAATTAAATCACTCCTTAGTTTTCTAAATTCAAGAGAATAAAGGCCCAGTTTGTCTAATCTCTCCTCATAATTAACCCCTGAAGTTCAGGTAACACATCTGTAAACCTATGTGGAACTCCCTCAGGCTCAAAACATCCTTCCTAAGGTGTAGTGCCCAGATTTGCTCACAGTACTCTAAATGGACACTAACTAGGATTTTGTGTAACTGTAGCATAACATCTGCATTCCTATATTTCACCTCTTTAGATATGAAGGCCAGCATTCCATTAACCTTCTTGACTATTATTAGCATTTGTTTGTGGAAGTTTAAAGAGCTGTGCCCCGGACTCAAAACTCTGTTGAGCCTCTACTGTGCTTTACTTTGCAGCTTTTAAAAAATATATTGAGCTATCCTTTTTGATCCAAAATGGATAAGCTCACATTGGCTTATATTAAAATCCAATGCTACAGCTTTGTCCACTCACCTAATCTTTCAATATCTGACTGTAATTTTATGCTGACATAAATACTGTCTACAATGTTGCCCAATTTTGTATTGACTTGTGATCAATGTAAAATGTGAATAATTGAGGTCCCCACACAGATGCCTGCGAGATACCACCAGTCAAGTCTTGCCAATTTGAGTACCTACCCACTATTCCAAACTTGTTTCGTACATTAAGGGCAGCACGATGGCACAGTGGTTAGCACTGCTGCCTCACAGCGCCAGGGACCTGGGTTCAATTCCCGCCTCAGGCGACTGACTGTGTGGAGTTTGCACATTCTCCCCGTGTCTGCGTGGGTTTCCTCCGGGTGCTCCGGTTTCCTCCCACAGTCCAAAGATGTGCGGGTCAGGTGAATTGGCCATGCTAAATTCCCCGTAGTGTTAGGTAAGGGGTATGGGTGGGTTGCGCTTCGGCGGGTCGGTGTGGACTTGTTGGGCCGAAGGGCCTGTTTCCACACTGTAAGTCTAATCTAATCTCAACTATTTCCTATCCATGTCAATAACTTGCCTTCAATTCTGTGGGCTTCCACCTTAGCTAAAAGCCTGTTCTATGGGAGGCATATTTTAGCGTAGCAGATATGAGAGGCTGTGGGGTAGGTAGAGGAGTCATGATGTGGAATAGGTTGCGACACAAGTGTTGCGTTGGGATGTGGTTTAAAGGGTGAGAGCTGTCTTCATTTTTTAAAGTTATTAGCTGTGATTAAGAAGTTGGATTGCTGAGATGTATCAATGGCATAGTCCTCCCCTGCAGCTGGCAGGCGCTTTGACTGCTTCCAAACTCCTTCTGGGCCTGGGGGCATGGCTCTCATTAGTGGCCACTTTTGTGCACACACCCATCAAGCACTGGAGTCAAAAACTGACAATCCAGGATTTTTTCTCCTGAATTGGGTTTGCAGAATCAGGTAACAGAAAATTCAAGCCGCTGTGATTTTGCAATGCTTATCTATACAAATGCTATTAACAAGCTTGCATTAGTTGTGATGGGAAGAGCAAGGAAACTGGAAAAGTAATTTGGAAAGTTTCTTATAAACTTGTCTGCAAATTATTCTTAAAATCACAAACTTCCCTTGATTACTCAGCTATGCAACTTGCTTCACTCACATGGTGTGAGAATTATAACAGCACAGGAACTTAAGAAACTGAACGTAGGCTGTTCAGCCCATCTAACCTGTTCCCCCTTCAATGAGATTATGGTTGGTCTGTGACCTACATCCATATTCTTGCTTTTGACCCATATCTTGTTTGGCAAAGTTATTTGAAGCTCGCAAGTGATCTAGTACCAACTACCATCTGTGGAAAAGGAGTGTTTATCAAGAAGTGCTTCCTAACATCTTTCCTGAATGACCTGGCCCTATTTTTAGATGAGGCTCCCTAGTTCTAGAATCCTCGACCAGCTGAAATAGTTTATCCTTATCTACTGTATCTTTTCCTGTTAATATCTAGAAAACAGTCATCAGATCACCTCTCAAATTGCTAAATTTGCAAGAAACCAGGCCTAATTTGTATAATGTCTGCTCATAACTTTGTTCTTGAAGACCAGGTATCATTCTTGTAAATCTACATGAGACTCTTTCGAATGCCAATATATCTTTCCCATGTTGTGGTGCCCAGATCTGCTCACAGTTGCAAGGTTTGTGAAGGTTTGTGGCTCAGGTTGAGATTTAGGGTGTAGGTTTGCTCGCTGAGCTGTAGGTTTGATATCCAGACGTTTCATTACCTAGCTAGGTAACATCATCAGTGGTGACCTCCAAGTGAAACGAAGCTGTTATCTCCTGCCTTCTATTTATATCTTTCTCCTGGATGGGGTTCCTGAGGTTTGTGGTGATGTCATTTCCTGTTCATTTTCTGAGGGGTTGATAGATGGCATCTAGATCAATGTGTTTGTTTATGGCGTTGTGGTTGGAGTGCCAGGCCTCTAGGAATTCTCTGGCATGTCTTTGCTTAGCCTGTCCCAGGATAGATATGTTGTCCCAGTCGAAATGGTGGCTTTTTCCATCCGTGTGTAGGGCTATGAGGGAGAGAGGGTTGTGTCTTTTTGTGCTAGCTGGTGTTCGTGTATCCTGGTGGCTAACTTTCTTCCTGTTTGTCCTATGTAGTGTTTGTGGCAGTCCTTGCATGGAATTTTGTAGATGACATTGGTTTTGTCCATGGGATGTACTGCGTCTTTTAAGTTTGTTAGTTTTTGTTTGAGAGTGTTGGTGTGTTTGTGTGTTACTGGGATTCCGAGGAGTCTTAATAGTCTGGCTGTCATTTCTGAAACTTCTTTGATGTATAGTAAGGTGGTTAGGGTTTCTGGCTGTGTTTGGTCTGCTTGTTGTGGTTTGTTCTTGAAGAATCTGCGCACTGTATGTTTTGAGTATCCCTTCTTCTTGAATACGTTGTATAGGTGGTTCTCCTCTGTTTTGCGTAGTTCGTCTGTGCTGCAGTGTGTGGAGGCTCGTTGGAATAGTGTTCAGATACAGCTTCTTTTGTGTGTGTTGGGATGGTGCTGGTGTAGTTGGGTATTTGGTCAGTGTTTGTTGGTTTTCTGTATACGCAGGTTTGTAGTTCTCCGTTGTCCTTTCTTTCGACTGTTTATTTATAGCGTAAAATATAACGTAAATTATAAAAATATTTAACGCACTGAGGTGGATTAATTAACAAGTGGTAGGACTTCTTTTCATCACTTGGGTTAAGTACTGCTTCAGAAAGCTACCAGCCAATTGGTTAGTCAGAATCTTAGTCTAACAGGTATTGTTGGCAGCACTGGTTGGGACTACATACAAACTCCAGAATCCATGTCACAGAGTTCAGAACCAGCTAAGTGTATGGATATATGATCTCATAGTGGAAGATGAAGTGAGGACTGGGGAAGATGGGGAGACTCAGCTGGGGGTTTTAATGGAGAGGTTGGAGGTGAGGTAGGAAGTACCTTCAAAGTTTCAACCTTAGAAAGTGCCCAATGTGGAAAGACGGATCTTGAGGGAGATGTCCCAATTTGCTTTCTGCCTGAAGTCCAGGATGTGTGATCTGCCAAGATTCACCCATGATCTGCTCCATGAAACCTTCCCATCAGAATTCACACTGAGGCACAGCAAGACCTTATTTGCAATTTAGGGGTCTCAATAGGAGTCAAGAGTGGACTGCTTAGCTATGCATGACCTACTGCCTCTGCAAAATTGTGGACAGGTCAGGTGCAGGCAGATGATGGGAATGCCTCCTGAGGAAGTTTTTAGGCCCCCATCCCATCTGTAAACATACCAATCTGGGAAGGGGTATGAAATTATGAACTTCAGCCAAAGTTGTCAGAAGCACATCTTGATGTCAATATGACATCAGGCTTACAGATGGTCTGATTCAGCATCAGAGTGTTGCCAGACAGAGGGATGTAGTTGATGGTGAGATTTGTAGTGTAAACTGTAAACAATCAGGCAATATATTGCACCAAACTATGCCTCTAGACTAATCTTCTTCATCTTTTAATTGAAATTTCATATTTTGGTGTCTTAAATCCATTATCAAAGAATGAGTCATGACAGAACTTCCAATGGCACAATTCTTTCAGAACTTGTCAGTATTCATGAAAAGAATTACTTTGAATTCAGCTGAGCAAGAATCTGGCAGAATTCATTGTTGAGGTGTGTTCTGGGCCTGGAACGTTTGTAGGAATGAGGAAAGATTGAGAATCCAAAAGCAATCTTACTTTCAGAGAATGAAGGAAACATGGCAACTCATTTCCAATTGTCCACCTTGTTTCTCCCATAGCTCTTGATGTCACTGTTTAATCAAATCTGTTAATCTCAAAAATTTCAATTGACACAACATTCACAGCCATTTCAGGAAGCATCTCCCAGTTACAATGACTTAGTTCTAATTTTATGGCTACATCCCCTTGCTCTGGATTCTCCATCAAAGGAAGTTGTTATTGTGTCTTTTGAATTGCTAATAATTTTGTACATTACAATTAAATCATTTCTCAACTTTCTTGTCTCAATGAAGTAAAAGCCTAGATTACACAACCTAACCTTATAACTTTAAAATCTTTATACAGGAAGTGCACCGATCTGTTGAAAATGAATGGTCTGTTCATTCCATTGCTTGACCTACATCAAATATAATGAATTGTGTATCCCAGGCAAACAAAATATTAATGACTTGCCTCATGAAAAATGGTTTGCAAATTGACTGACGTGCATGAAATTGCCTATTGTACCTCTGCAGATGTCAGAAGACAAGAAATTAAGTAGGGCCTCTGTAGACATTATCCGTGCTTCACAACCATTGAAGCTCTTTCAGTGTGAACCACAGCCTTAAAAGAGTTAACCAAAGAAGACCTTTTTGCTGAGTCTCTGTAATAACATTTAGATCTCCTGTGCTACTGCATACAGTTTTGGCCTCTTATCTTCATTCTTGAATATATATATTATATAGAGGAGGTTCTTTATTGAGACATCTCTACTATAATCTTTTGGCATATTTTAGGAAGATTTTCCAAACAAAAATTTGTTTTGAGGAAATGTATCAGCTTTCATGATAACAAGAACAATTCTGATAAAATACCAATTCAAACTAAAGCGTAGGGCTACATCTAATGGCATAGCAACTCAATACTTCTTAAATATTTTAGTATTGATCATCCACAGCCAGTGTTCTAAATTATCTCATTTATAAAATGGACTGTTAGGTGATTAGAATACAGGGTCCAAATTGTCAAAGTTTAGACTAATGTGTTATTCTAGCCTATCACATTATTTTGGAGCAATACATTACTCTATTCAAAAGCAATGCCTTAACTTATGCAGCAAGAAAGTCATAAGGAATAAGTAACATTTACATTGTGGTTAGGTGAGATGATGGCATGAATCTATCTTTATTTAGTAAGAGTAACTCCTAACTGAGCAAGGAAATCAGGTTTGTTATGTTTGTGGAAAAGCACCAACATTACTTGATTGCCATATTTGGATGCCTGCATGTTAAATTTGTCAAATGGGGAAGAAAGTATTATATGAACTGAACCAAGTCTAATCACATCTTGGTAACCTTGAAGCTAGATGAAAGGATAAATTTCAGAAAAGGAAATCTGGCCCTCATCACTGGAGAGTTAAACATCTGTTCTACTGCACTGGCAGACAAAGGTAACAGGAATATACTTCTATTTACAAATATCAGCAATTATCAGACTACTCTCAAAATTATTTCACTGAACTTGATTAGATAACTGTATTAGCCAGGGATTCTTAATAACTTACCACAGTCATCACCACCTCATAATTTGCCTTTAAAATCTAACTTGGCACCATGGACCATCACAACTGGTTGATTTCTCTCAGTCTCTACCTAGCTGTAATCAAATATGACTTTGATTGCTCATATTCACTTATGGTTTCAAAATTTATTGTGTGAGGACACTGTGCCAGTTATCTTCCTTACCTACTTTTATCTACTTTTATTGCGGTTTCAGTTTGACTTATTTTGTACCTGTTTGATGCCAATAAATGGTATTTCTATTTTATAGCAGTGTTGTTATCACAGACTATAATGCAAACTGCGATAAGAAAATCAGTTTGCTCCTGTTAGTTGCATTTTGTAAGCGTGTCTGAAATCATTGAGAACATTCTGAGAATGCTGTTTTAACTCTTATGATGAAATGCTGTAATCTTACTTTTTTAAGAAAAGATTATAATAAATTATGAATTAAAATAAAATGTGCTGGTCTCTGGATTTTTATCTTTGTATTTTATTTGAAATAATTTAAAACTGTATGACTGTAGGCATTGCTGGAATATTATGACCTTTCATTGCATTGTTAGCACAAAGTAACTGAAGGCCATATAGACTTACAATGCCAAGTCAAAGGCTTTTCTTTATGTTAAAAAATTAAAATAGATTAATCATGCTTCTTTAACAAAGCCTGTACTTAACTGATATTTTAACCTTGTGTACCTTATCTATATTTCCTAAGGCAAGTAGTGCTCACAGCATGTAGCTGGAGGCTATCATTTAAATGCCAAGGTGACTTTGAGTGAACAATGTTAAGTGCAGCTTCCATGCCTACATCAGGTCTAATTTCATAAGACACTTATTACAAGGGCAAGGCAAAAGAGCACCATCTTTGGTGTGATCTGTTAAAATGAATGTGCTCATTATCATTGTTCAGTTGATTCCCCTGGGTCATTAGAATTACAATTTTGGCATGATAAAAGAACAAATATGCAGATATCAAACATATCCAGGCACCTGTCCACCTAAAGGTTACATTTCTCGCTGCCAAATAAAATTATGAATAATTTACAAATTTGGGTGGAAGTAATGTCATTTTAATGTTTCAAATGCACTTACTGTTCAGTAACAATTAAGTTCTTAAGACAGGGACAACACATGAATATCTAAAATTATAGTTGGATGTATTTCAGAAATACTGACTCAAATAATGGAGAGAGAGATCTGCTGAAGTACCAAAGGTTTTAACTGTTTCCAGTATTAGAATATATTTTCAGAAGCAAATATTTTGTTGTGTTGCCATAGTCCATGGTGCAAAAGCAGCAAGTGTTATTTAATCCATTATTTCATATTTGTTTCTGTCTGATGCAGCATGTTAATCATCACATATATTGGTAAGGTTGGGGTTATTTTTTCATAAAATAGACATAGTAAGGGAAAAGAGATTTTATTTTCAGAGTGATGACAATTAAAGTGAGTTAAATTCAACAGATGTTTTATAAATGAGGTTCTGCATGGATACAATGGGTAGGAAGGACCTGCAGTATTTCCATTATTGTTGTGGTTCTGTTCGTTGAGCTGGGAGTTTTTGTTGCAAACATTTCGTCCCCTTTCTAGGTAGGTTTTCCAAAATCAACATAGTGTACAAAATCCCATGCAAGGACTGCACAAAACACTACATAGGACAAACAGGAAGACAGCTAACGATCCGTATCCATGAACACCAACTAGCCTCGAAACGACACGACAGCTATCCTTAGTAGCCACACACGCAGATGACAAACAACATGAATTCGACTGGGACAACACTACTATTATAGGGCAAGCCAAACAGAGAACAGCCAGGGAATTTCTAGAGGCATGCCACAGATTCTATCAACAATCACATCAACCTGGACCCAATATACCGGCCACTGCAGCGGACAGCAACCGACAACCGGAAGCAGCAGAGACAAGCCACTATAAATGCCGGAGGAAACATCATGGAAGCGCTTCACAGGAGGCTCCCAAGCACTGAGGATGTCACCTAGAAAGGGGACGAAACGTTTGCAACAAAAACTCCCAGCTTGGCGAACAGAACCACAACAACGAGCACCCGAGCTACAAATCTTCTCCCAAATTTCCATTATTAGCGGGTTCAGAAAGTAGGAGGCATAGATTTAGAGAATGATTTTAAGAGAATGGAAGATGTTTTTCATTGAAAGGGTTGTAGTGGCCTGGAATTCATTGTCTGAGTACAGGCAGAGACCCTCAACTCACTTAAAAGATTCTTGGATATACATCTGAAGTCTGGTAGCTGCAAGGGATAGACAACAGAGCCATACTGTGGATCTAGTAAATCTGAAATGAAAAATCTGTATTCTGGAAACATTTAGCAATTCAGGCAGCACCTGCAGAGAGGAGAAGCAGTGTTAATGGGATGATATTTTCACTTCAGGGGCAGGTTATCAAGTGTCCGACCTCTCCAAATGGAGTAGTGGATGAGAATTTTTAAGGGCTTTCTTTAATTGGCAAATGACAGGTTCCCTGTGCAGGTGGGCCCTTGAAGCTGGAGAGCTAAGGAGAGGCTTTTCAATGCAGAAACACTCAGTTACAGCATAGAGGATGATTCAACTTAAAGGTGTCCTTTCAGTTGCTTATTGTAACTATTAATTTGAGAAAACGGAAGCAGTCATGTCATCACTGAATTGGTTTGTGCATGCATTTGGGGGAATGGGAGATAGGGTAAAATCTATCAATCTCAGTGATCTTTGACAGCACTACAGAGAGGCAGATAAGAGGGCCTATAAGTTTGCAAGAGCAACTGGCCTTGTGCCCTGACATCGTGTCTTCACCTCCTGGCAGCTAATTACCCCATTTGCCTTAGAAAACTCAAAACCAATGGAAAGATTCTGGATGCATCTCTGAATGCCTGATTAACAAAGCTCTCTATCAGGATTACAAGGCTCCCAAACCCACGTCAGACTAAATGGCTGACAGTGGAAACAGGATCAGCAATCTTAGCATCATACAGGCATCAAAATGTTCAGGCCCTGCCTCCTTTCAGTCATGAACTCTGCCAAGTCTGAAGACATGCCTCCTGCCAGTGAGGATGTTGTTAAAATTGAACATTAAAGAGGTTAGCTGGGCATTTAGAAAAACTCAAGATAAATGGGTAAAGTCAGCACGATTTTACAAAAGTGAAATCATGTTTAAGCAATTTATTGGTGTTCTTTAAAGAGTAAATTTTGCTGTAGATATTTGTGAAGTTTCTGTACATACTGTATTTCTGAATGGCTTTTGACAAAGTATGACATAAACGGTTATTGTGCGTGGTATAGGGTCAACATGCTAACCTGGAAAAAACATAAGACTCCCACAATGGTTTGTGTTGAGGTCTCAATGTGAAGATGCAAAAATGTAATTTCTAACCATTGATGGGCCTTGCCTTGGAATTAAATACTGTTGGGTAGCAATTCCAGCAAGCTATTGACCAATCAGAGGCCGGTAGCTCTAACATTCAGCACCATCATTGAGGAGGCCATGGTTAATTCCAAAAAGGGTTGAAGCCCCACAATGTTGGATTGACGCAAGTCACAGGTCAATAATTTTTAGGGGTTTCGTGGGCTGGGGTGGGATGTAGTCACAGTGAGAGGGGAGTAGGGAGTCAGAAACAAAGCAGGGATAGCTGTCATGCCATCAGTCCACTTCTGTTCTTATGTTCAGTCACTCAATCAGGTACTTATTGCCTTTGATCAAGGGACTCTAACCTGCCTAAAGCCCCATGAGGTTACAAACATTTGAGGTGGCATTAACACAACAGGCTTACTTGCAGCTGAATTTATCCCAGTGGTGAAGATTGAGGCTCTTGATTTGCCCTTAATTGGCCATTTAAGACCCTCAATTGGAGACAAGGTAGGAAGAATGACCCAGGATCTCTAGTTCAGAGCTTAATTCTAACAGAGATGGGAAGGCAGCAAGGTTTGGTTATGAAATTACTACACCTAATTACCACCTCAAATGTCACCTCTAACAAATAAAGGGTTAGCCATATCTTTACTCAAAAAATACAAACTGAGATTGTGTAAAATGAACTATCTCATTGTTATTATGTTATGTCTCATGGTCAGTATATCTGTACGCTTTTGAAGGACAGTCAGTTTAACTTCAGTGATGGAGAAACTTCCAAAAATAATTATTCAGAATAAGATTAACATTTCCATGGAAAAATGTGAGTTGATTCAGAATCACCAACATTAATCTGTTAAAGGAATATTAAATCTAACTAACTGGAGCATTTCAAAGAGGAAACAGAGTATTTTGATGTTGTCTACATCCAAAAGGTGTTCAGTACATTACCACACAACAGACCTGTGAGGAAAATTAAAGGTCAAGGAATAAAAAGAACATTGGTAATGTGGATACAAAATTACCTGAAGCAAAAGAAACAGTGTAATGGTTAATGGGCTGGAGGAAGGTTTGAAGTAAAGCTCCCAAGGGGTCACATTAGGACTCATACTTTTCCTGATGTGTTTAACTGATTAAGATCTTGCTGTGTAGAAGACAATTTCAAAGTTTGTGGATGACATGTAAGTTGGAGAATTTTAAACCGTCAGGAGAATAGTACAAATCTTCAAAAGGACACTGACCAGTTAGTGGAGTGAGCAGATAGGTGACAGGTGAAGTTGACTGTGGAGAAGTGGCACAAAAAACAGGAAGAGACAGTATAAAATAAAAGGTACTATTCTGAAAGGTGTTCAGGAGCAGATATATATATATACACACATCAGTCATTAAAGGTTACAGGAAAGATCAGTTTATAAAACACAGCATTCTCAGTTTCAAATTACATAAAGTACAAGATCGGGGAGTTTATGGTGAATGTATACAGGACACAGGTTAGAATTTAGCTTGAGTATTGTACACAGTCTGGGTACCACACAATAGGAAGGATATGAACGCATTGGAGAGAATGTAGAAGTGGTTTATGAGAATGATTGCGGGGAGGAGAAACTTCTGTTATGAGGACAGATTGGAGAAGTTGGAACTCTTTTCCTTGGAGAGGAGAAGGCCAAGAAGAAATTTAACAGAAGTTCTCAAAATGATGAGGTGCCTGTACAGAGTAGATAGGGTGAACTGTTTTCACTTATAAAAAGATCAAGAAGCAGAGGACACAGTTTGAATGTACTCTGCAAAGGAAGTAAGTATGAAGCGAGTTTTTTTTTACACAATAATTTGTTAGTGTGCAAAAAACACAGCTTGGAAGCAAGGTGGAGTCAGGTTCAATTGAAGCATTCAAAGGACATCATATGATTGCTTAAATAGAAACAGTCTAAAGATTGGAGAAAATGAAGGAGCTTAGGGAGGTGATGACCTAATGGTATTGCTACCTTATCAATCTCGAAAGCCAATTAATGTTCTGGGGACCTGAATTCAAATCCCGCCATGCCTGACAACAAGCTGGAACATTTATAATCAACAATAAATGCAACACAACTTCATTTCTTATTAACAGAATTCATAATGTGCCTCTTCACTACATTTGCTCTCACTTAATTTTTGCCTACCACTTCTCTTCCCACCTCTGAAAACACCAGACAAATCCTAACAATGCCCAGAAATGTATCTAAAGCCTGATTTTAAAAACTGGATTAAATATTTGTCCTAATGTTCAGTCAATTGACACTACAGAAATGTATCATTTTAATTTGCTTAGATTATCCATTTGGTCTGTTAGGTTTGTTTACTGCAGTAGGCGAAGGATGCAAAAACATCTATACATAATTATTTAAATGAGTTGATTCAGGAATTAACAGAGAATTCAATGATTGCTGTTCAGTTTGGCTCTGACTAAAATGCGTAAAAGCCTTAAAACGTGTCATTTGTGCCAAAGCTTCACTTGTGTGTTCCAGGAACTATTCTATTTCAATAGATTAAAAATACAGAGGCAAAGTTCCACTCCAGTGAATATTTTTTGCTGGGTACAAAAGAGAGAAAAAAAATTCTTTGAGACATGTTATTCTGGCAATGCCACCAGGTTTTTAGGTTTCTATTTGATTGCAGGCAGAGCATTGAGTTGGAGTGTTGCAACTATTCTGTTCCCTTGATAAAGAGTTGTTTTCTGTATCCACATTTAATTTGGTTTGCCAGCAGTAAGTATCAGCTTTTAGATCGCTAAATATATATAACATACATAAAAATACTTCCTGCTTTGAGTAGCCGCATTCTTTGTTTTACTTCTTGGCCCTTTAAGCTATCACAATCTTTTTCTAAAACCTTTTTCACCTCCAATTACACCAATATTGGCAATTTATAAATGGAGTTGACCCTGCAAAGAAGTTTGACTACCAATGTTCCAATCAAAATGTTCATTGATTAACATCCTGATTGGAAGAGAAACTAAAGAATCTATAATCCCATGTCATAGCTTAGACAGCTGTCGATAAAACATAACTTACAAACCTGAATTTGGAACAGTATACTTTAATGATAAGTTTAATTGACTTTGTAAGTTGTTTTATAGAGTCATAGTGTCAAAGAGATGTATAGCACAGAAACAGATCCGATGGCCCAACTCAGCCATGCTGACCAAATGTCCTAAACTAATCCAGAACGAGAGTGCAGAGGGTTAGAATGAGAGATGAGAAATTTAAAAGAGACTTAAGGGGCAAATATTCATGAATAGGGTGGTGCGTGTATGAAATGAGCTGTCAGAGGAAGTGGTGGAGGCGGGTACAATTATGACATTTAAAAGGCATCTGCATGGGTATATGAATAGGAATGGTTTAGAGGGATATGGGCCAAGTGTTGGCATCTTTAAATAAAATTATTAGCTTCTGAGTCATGAGAACATTCTAGTCAAGTTATGCAGAATCTGTACCTATTGAATTTGAGTCTGGTTTGGTAGTACAGAATTGCTAAAATTGTTTGCATTCCCATGTTGTCTTTACAAAGGCAAGGTAGAAATCAGTTTTGGATCATTTTAAATTTTAATGAGAAGATATTTTTATTCATGAAATGTGTGTGTTGCAGGCTGGTTTAACATTTGTTGCCCATCCTTAACTGCCCTTTAGAAGATGGTAGTGAGCTGCCTTTATGAACCACTACAGTCCAGTTGGTATAGGTGCACAGTGCCATTTGGGGGTGAGAATGCTGGGGGTTTTATCCAGGTTGGTGAATGGCTTGCAATGTGTGTAGTCTTACAAGTGGTCATGTATCCTCTGCTCTTGTTCCTCTAGATGGCAGTGCTTGAGGGTTTGGAGGATGTTGTCCAAGGAGCCTTGGTGAATTTCTGCCGTGTATCTTGTGGATGGTACACAGTACTGCTACTGAACATTGGCGGTGGAGGAACTGAATGTTTGTGCATGCAATACCAATCATATGGACGGCTTTGTCCTAGATAAAAGTCATGTTTCTTGAGTGTAGTTGGAACTGCACTCATTCAGGCAAGTGGAGCATATTCCATCACACTTCTGACTTGTAGGATGTCAGTATTGAGTTGCTCAGTGTAAGATTCCTGGTATCTGACTTTTCTGTTGTGACCACAGTTGTGACCCAATCCAGCTTTATGTCAATGATAATACCCAGGGTATTGATAGTGGAGGAATCAGCAATGATGTTGTCATTGAATTTCAAGGAACAATGGTTAGCTTCTCTATTGATAGAGATGGTTGTTGCCTGGCACTTATGTGACACAAATGCTATTTGCCACTTGTCAGCCCGGAACCTGGATTTTGTCCAGATCTTGCTGAATTTGGACATAGACTGCTTCATCATCTGAGGAATAGTGAACAGTACTGAACATTGTGCAATCATCAGACAACATCCTCACTTCTGAACTTATGATAGAGGGAAGGTAATTGAAGCAGCTTAAAATGCTTGGGCCAAGGATAGTACCCTGATGAACATCTGGAGTTGAGATAACTGATCTCTAACATCCACAACCACTTAACTTTGTGCTAAGTATGAATATATCCAGTAGAGTGTTTTCCTATTGATTCCCATTGGCTGTAAGTTTGTTAAGGTTCTTTGATAGCAGTTTTGATCAAATGTGGTTTTGCTGTCAAATGTGTTCTTTCTCACCTCATCTCTCATATTCAATTATTTTATTTCTGTTTGAATAAAGCCTGCAATAAGATCAGGAGCTGAGTGACCCTAGTGAAAACCATATTGAACATTAGTGAGCAGGTTAATACTGAGCAAGGCTTGATGGATAGTATTGTTGATAAAACCTTCAATTGCTTTATTGATGATTGAGAATAGAATGCTGGGGTGTTAATTTGCTGGATTGCATCTCGCCTGCTTTTTGTGCTCAGGTCTTGAGAAATGTTCACAACTGTCGGGCAGATGCAAAAGTAGTTGTATTGGAACTACACAATTTCTGGAGCACATGTCTTCAGTATTATTGCCAGAGGATTTATAGCCTTTGTAATTAGATTAGACTTACAGTGTGGAAACAGGCCCTTCGGCCCAACAAGTCCACACCGACCCGCCGAAGCGCAACCCACCCATACCCCTACATTTACCCCTTACCTAACACTACGGGCAATTTAGCATGGCCAATTCACCTGACCCGCACATCTTTTGGACAGTGGGAGGAAACCGGAGCACCCGGAGGAAACCCACGCAGACACGGGGAGAACGTGCCAACTCCACACAGTCAGTCGCCTGAGTTGGGAATTGAACCCGGGTCTCTGGTGCTGTGAGACAGCAGTGCTAACCACTGTGCCACCGTGCCGCCCTAAATCTAATCTAATCTAATCTAATCTAATCTAATCTAATGCTTCCAACTGTTTCTTGATATTGGCTGGAGTTAATTGGCTGAAGATTAGCATTTGTGATGCTGGGGATCTCTGAAGGAAGCCAAGCTGGATCATCCACTCAACATGTCTGTTGAAGATGGTTGCAAACGCTTCAGCCTTATCTTTTCCACTGATGTTCTTGGCCACCATCATTGAGGAGGGGAATATTTGTGGAACCTTTTCCTCCAGTAAAGTTGTTCAATTGTCCACCACCATTCATGACTACATAAGGCAGGATCACAGAGATTAGATCTTATCCACTTGTTGTGGAAACATGTAACCCTATCTATCACTTTATGCTGTTTGACACTTCACCAGGTTGATTCCCATTTTTAGGTACGGCTATGTCAATCTGTTGTTTGACTAGCCTGTGGGACAGCTCTCCCCTTATTGCACTGGTTCCCAGATTTTTGTCAGGAAGATGCTTCAAGCTCAGCTGGATTGAGTTTGCCATTGTTGTTTCTAGTGCCTTTGTTAATGCTAGATTACATGTCTAGTTTATTACTTTTTGGAGACTTTTAGCAGCTGGAATAACTGAATTGCTTGCTAGGCTATTTCAGAGTACAGTTAAAATTGCTATAGGTCTGGAATCACATTTAGGCCAGATCAGATAAAGACAGCAGTTCTCTATCCATAAAGGAAGCGTGTTAGTGAACCAGATGGGCTTTTACACCAGTGGTTTCACTGTCATCATTGAATTTGTTTTGTTACTGAATTCAGATTCTGCCATTTACTGTGGTGGGTTTCGAATCCAGGTTTCCAAAGCTTCACCTGGGTATTTGCAATACTAGTCCATCAACAATACCACAATACCTCTATCTCTATCCCTTTTACCTTTAATTGTGATCTATTATATCTTTTAGAAGATGGTCAAATAATCTTGAATCACAACTAAGGAAGGTGTATATGGCACTCAGTTCTCTCGTTCACAAATGCATCATGCAATAAAATGGTGCCATTTTTTCATAAAATATAAGGATGCGGTTTTTTTTCTATCAAGGAAGAATTATTCAAAATTGTAAAGTTTTGGGAAATTTAAAAGTCTGTTTATTTACAATACAACAGGGTAGATTTTGACTTTGTGCAGTAGTATAAGTTGGATTGTGGCCCATTTGGTGGCCGCATTTTGGGTTTCTCCTCCTTTCCAAAGTGAAATGAGGCTTCTGTTTTGCTCAGTTGCACCAGGTTATGATTGAATCTAGCCAGTGAGAAGCTGAAATGATGGAAGATTGTATCTTGGCTTCAATGTTGCACAATGTACCTATAATTTCAATTTGAACAAATTCATACTGAGCTTGTGCTATCCAATATGCATAATCCAAAGCTGAACGTGTTCTGCACTAGCACATACTGTGATGCACAGTTGATCTGTGAAGAACAGTCTGAGCTTATGCGGGAATATATGCTTTTATTCAGATAAAATTAGATGTAGTTCTTGCGATCCTGTGAACACCACTTTTGCATATAGAATTTCTCAAATGTTGCTAAATGTTTTTATCTGATCATGCAATCTTCAAATTGTCCAATAATGTTTCTTTTAGATCCTATCATTCTAATCTGAAAATCTGTACACAAGGAGCCAAGACCTTGTTTGCTGACCATTGATTAAATGATGTCACTTTCTTTTAAAGATTAAATCTATAGAGCTATAAATTTCACTACACCATGAACAAAAATAGACATTACTTTGTTTAAAATGTCCACAAATTTTATTGGGAATATGGATTCTAAACTCAGTAACAAATCTAACCAAAACATATTATTAGAGCACCAAAAGAGAAAATGCTGGAAAATCTCAGCAGGTCTAGCAGCATCTGTAAGGAGAGAAAAGTGCTGATGTTTGGAGTCTAACTGATCCTTTATTAAAGCTCAGCTTTGACAAAGGGTCAGTTAGACTCTAAACATCAGCTCTTTTCTCTCCTTACAAATGCTGCCAGAGCTGCTGAGATTTTCCAGCAGTTTCTCTTTTGGTTTCAGATTCCAGCATCCGCAGTAATTTGCTTTTATATATTATTATAGCAACTGCTAATAAATCAGATTGTGTTTTTGGCAACTTTGTTTTCGCAAGATGAATTTCAATCTTAATTTATGAGCATATTAAATTTAACCATAGACTGAACTTAATTCAAGTCAATAGAAGTGACAAAATACAAGTTTTCAAAATGAAATTTATGCTTTTCAGAATTCTGTTTTTGGGTCCGTCAGCGTGCAGATAAAGATGTTCACTTACATTGTGAAATCCCTTTGTAAATAACTGGTGGTATCCTAAATTTCTGACTGACTTTGAAACGGTACTTTAATCTGAAATTCTTTAATTTATTAAGCTATATCTGATTTATAGTTAAAACTAATATCTGGTAAAGGAATCAGAGATGATATGAGGATTTTTACTTGACAGTGTGAGGTATTACGATCTGGAACTCACTGCCTGAGAAGGTGGTGGAACCACAGCTAATAGGTATATTTAAAAGGACATCAGATATTCAGTAAAGTTACACATCAAATAAAGCAAAGACACTACAACTGCCCCTCTCCCTCTATCACTATATGTGTGAATTAAAAAAGACTCAAGGATTAGTTTCTTTGTAAAGCTTTCCATCATGAATTCAGATGCAAAATTGCAAGGATACATCATAAAAATAACAGAAACTTTTTAACATATTGTATTCTTAATTGAAGAATCATACTTTAGTTGCTGTTTGCATTTTCTGCTGTTTGATTTGGTTCCTTATAATGAGTACTTCAATAATTTAGCCCAAGCTCTGCAGTTGTCAGATAACATTTTTAACTAAATCAAGGAACTTAGTCATGTCCACTTTTCACCTTTTAAACATGGTAACACCATCTACTGCTAAGTGTTAAAAGCTAATGCTACTTCTGAAGCATAATTTTCATACCAGTTATTTGTTACTGGCAATACTTAGCAGAGTTAAGTGCCACTAAAATGCTTGAAGATGTGTTAAAAATCAAAAAAGAAGAAGCATCTGTTATATTGTTGTGTCACCTTCACTCATGGCTTAGTGCAGACATCAGGAAAATAATCCAGGCTTTTAAGGGTGTAAAGCTATTCAGCAGCAGAGTGGGAGAGTAGGAATGCTGAGCTTGTTATTTTCTTAGCATTGCACGTATTCTTTGAGTGCTATTTGTGTGCAGAAAGCACTTAATGATGTTTGATGTTAAATTTAAACGAAATTCTGCCTAACCAAGAAGAAATGCATATCACTTGAGAAATTAATTAGAATCTTAGAATTAGAATCTTACAATTAGCATCTTAGAATTAGAATCTTAGAATTAGCTTTATTGTCAAGTAAGTCAGTGAAGAGCTTACAAGTTGCTACTCATGGTGCCACCTCAGATATCGTGGTACATATTCTTAAAAACAAATTCTTAGGGGAACAAACATTAGAGAAATAAAGAAACAGAAAAGTCCAGCATTGCAGATCAAAGGAGTAAATTTGAAAAATAAAGAAACACAAAGTTCAGACTGACAGTGCTTCTAACTCAGTCCACGCCAGCTCCTATCCTCTAGTCCATGGTGGGCTTTGATTCCATACCATGCTGTACTTCACCTCTGGGCGCTCGAGGTCAGGAAACTACTCTGGAATCAGCTTGAGGCCGGAGGTTCATACTGAAGTCACGGTAAGCTGAATGACTGCCATGCTGGGCCACCAAGAGGTCACCAAGCCAGGCTGGGAGACAGCCATGCTGAGCAGAGAGATCGCTGTGCCTGGTTTGCACTGAGGCCAGGAGTTCAGGACATCATCGAGAAGAAAGAAGGAAAATAAAACACAAAAGAGAAAACAAAAGAGAGATAAAAAGAAGGAAACAGAGGCATGGACAATTTTTGGCTAAGGAGTTCTACTCTGCCGCCATCTTGGATTTATTATTGGCCTGCAATGTGTTAGTTCGTTGAAATTAATTATGTCAGCAATATTTGGTAAGTCAGGCAATGACTGTGGAAGGAAAAACAGAGTTGACAGGAAACATTTAGACAAAAATATTTAGTAAGTAAAGAGGCAGGACAAAAGGCAGGGTATGGAGAAAGAACCAAAGAGAATTACTTGAGGCTGGAATGCAGGAGATGTTGCAAAGGTGAGGTGGTGAGACTAGTTCAAAGATGTAATGAGAAACTGCATAAACAGCAGGGCAGAATCATCACCAACTGCTACCAAGCAAGAGAAAAAGAGATTGTGGTTATGATTTCAAATTGGTTTTATCTTAAAAAAAAACAGTTGTTATAGAACTCAATATTGAGCCCAGAAGTTGTTTATTCAAATGATGAGATGCTGTTCTTTGAACATAGGTTGGGTATCATTGGAGTTCTGCATAAAATTGAGAGCGGAGGGGTCAGATTAAGAGTGTTTGGAGAAACTGAAATTAATGGACATGCAGAGTTGGACTTAAACCAAATGGAAGTGTTCTGCAGTCATTGAACTGCATCTGAGTTTCTCAATGTAAGGGATACAACACAATGAGCAGCAAAAACTGTATACTAAATTGAAAGCAATACCTTTAGTTGATATTTTGCCTGAAATAAATTGCTTTCAACTTTGAGGGAAGAAGGAAAAAGGGCTAATTGTGCATCTCCTGCACTTTATTGGGAAGATGTGATGGGAATTGGAGGGGCTTGTGTGTAACTGAGAAGTGAAACGGGATATCACAGACAGAATTCTCTCCCTTTCAAATGTTTAAAGAAGAGAGGTAGTGAAAGAAGTGTTTGGTTGTTAAGTCACAGTAAAAATTATGAACTGCATGGAGGATGAACTATCAAATGGAAATGGCAGTGGTGTGGATCGTGAAGTAAAAGGATTTCTGGAAGGAACAGGAAAGCGTAACTGCAGGAGTATGAAAAACACAATGGCCACTGTCAAGAACCAGGTCAACCATAGTCAAGGAATTCCTCAGTTTGAGAAAAACAGAAGATATTTTAGAAGCATTGGTATTAGTGATAACATTTTCAGAACAAATGCTATAGAAATAGAGCCTCTGGGAAAAACAAATAAAGTTCATTTAGGAAGCATAATTGGAGAAAATCTAATTGAGTTAGCTGTGAGAATCAATTAATTTATTACTGAGTATTACTTGATAGCTTACTCTCAGAACTGGAGAGAAAGAGGTCAAGGAAAGCAAGGAGAGAATTAGTATTAGACCTTGTGAAGGTAATGAAAAGGTGGAATTTCAAAGCAAAATTAACTGTTTTAATCTGGCCTAAAGTTGAATTGGTACTGAACTCGAAGTCTAGGGACTGATTTAAAGAGGTGAGGGAGGACAGGGACAATGAATGCACCACAAATTCCAAGGAAGGCTGGACATATTTTGAAGGCATTTAGCTTTGTAAACAATGTGTTTTACTTGGTGGAAGTAAGTGGAATTAATGTCGAGATTATTTAGTGATGACAACATAATCAACCAAATGGAGGAAGACGGTGATGATTAGAGATTGTATTCCTGTTAAAGGGAGATGCGGACAGACCTTATGCTCTCTTATTGAGAAATGGAGGGGTACAGGTATTGGATGCCTGGCATTCTTCTTCTCACTTCTTTCCAACCCTTTTATCTTCGATAAAATCTTTTACATTGGGTGGCCCTCCTGTCCTCTGGCCTACTGGAGCCGTTCAGCAGCCAAATAATGGAATAGTTTAGTCACAGCACAGGAGTGCACATGCTTGGTTGGAAACCAACAGCTTTACTTAAGTGCAAATAGGTTGGAGACCTCCTTTGCAGGTTCCCTGGTTGACTACCCTAAGATCACACATTTCCCTTCATCCTGTCTGCTTGGCCTCTCAAACTTAATTCTCTATCCCCTCAACCCCCTTGCTGGAGCCTGCTGATCCCAGGAAAAATCCACCACTTCTCCAAACGCTACTACTAATTACATTGTTGTCCAGCTCCAGTGAGCTTTGTTGGGAACTGATTGCATTCCAACTGGTTGTGAGAGGCAGAAATGTCACCTCTGCAGCCTATTAGCAGCTAATTGTGTGGTGCTGGAAAAGCACAGCAGATTAGGCAGCATCTGAGAAGCAGGAGGGTTGATGTTTCAGGCATAGACCACTCATCAGGAATGTGCGGGGCCAAAAGGGGCTGAGGGATAAATGGGAGGGGGGTATGGCTGGGGGTAAGGCCATTTGGAAGGTGATAAGTAGATGATGGTGGTGGTGGTGGTGGGGGGGATGGTGGTGGTGATGGTGATAGGTCGGAGCGAAAGATGGAGCGGATAGGTGAGAAGGAACATGGGCAGGTAGAACTGTTTAAAAGGGCGATGCTGAGTTAGAGGGTTGGACCTGGGATAAGGTGAGGGGAAGGAGAGATGAGGGAACTGGTGAAGTTGGGTCGATCCATTCCAACCTCCTCTCTGACCTATCACCATCACCCCCCACCTTCATCTACCTATCACCTTCTAAGCTACCTTCCCCTGAGCCCCACCCACCTCTCACTTATCTCTCAGTCCCCTTGCTACCCCCCCCCCCCCCCGCCCCCACATTCTTGTAGAAGGGTGCATGCTTGAAACCTTGACTTTACTGCGAATCCTCTTGCAAGGATGCCTTCCTTGAAGAAGCTCTCCTCCTCCCTCTACAAGGATCTCAGTGAGTCTCTCTCTCACTGCTTGGCACACCCTCTTCCTTCCTGAAGAAGGGCTTATGTCCGAAACGTCGATTCTCCTGCTCCTTTGATGCTGCCTGACCTGCTGCGCTTTTCCAGCAACATATTTTTCAGTATGAATTAATGGCCAGCTCACATTTTGTCATTGTCAAAGGCTCCAGATACATTATCCTTTCAGTTCTCAGCAGTTGATTCCATGTTTAACAGAGCATGGCCAGTCTAGTCTGTGCTCCTCCTTTACTGTAGTGTGGTCCTTTCCAAATCATTGATCAGGAACGTAACATCATTGCATTTCCCAGACTGATTTATGCAGATTGGTGCAGCATAATTTGAACCATTTTAATTTAATTTATATCTCTCTCTCCATCGAGGTCCCCCACATGACTTACATACTCCAGGATTGGATGAACAAGTGTTTAGTATGCTATGACTCTGATATTTTTGGTTCAATATCTAGAATTCCTCATCAGACATCCAAGAATTCTATTTACTTTGGCGGTTTATCTGCTGAATGTTCACTGGGGACTACACATTTTATACAATTCAAAACAGTACAAAACAAATCCAAATAAAAAAATCCCCTACCCACTCTCATGTACAAATGTATAAACATACATAGAAAAGTACAGAATAAAAAAACCCCAAACTGGCTATTTAACTAAATAAATAAATAACAACAAACTTATAAGAAGTAATAACTCAGCCCAGCCAAACAAAATACTCTTACATTCACAGTTCCTCCTCCCTGGATATTGGACAGGTAAAACTCCAAGCCAAGCTTGTGTATTTCTATCTGTTGGAGAATATTAAGGTAGAATTTAAAGCAGTCTGTTGATTGATCTTTTGTGATGTACATGACATTGTATTTTTTTGGCTTTGAATGCTATCCCCCATTGGTCCTGCCATTTTTGCAACTTCAGAAGATCGTCTTTCAGTGAAGTAATATAGTTTTGTGTTTTTCCAGACATACAAACCACCACAGGCATCTGCAACCCAGTATTTTTAACTTTCTAAGAAGGTTGTTTTTTGTCTTCCAGTGGCTGGTCTCCCCACTAAAACTTTTCTGAATAATGTGGGATTGTTTGAGGACCATGGTGCCCTGGACATCTTGTTGTTTGTGTCCACAGCAACTGTCAGACAAATCGAGTACTTCAGAGCTTTGCTTTTACTTAAAATTTTCAACATTGCAGTATTATCTTTTGGAATTATGTTATTGATGCATTAAAGGTTAAAGGCCAGTAGATTAATTTTAATTATTGTGAAACGATTTAAGTTTGGAACCTTATTGATTATTGCCAAATCAAATTTCAGAGCTGCAAAGCTTCCCTGAGGTAGAGGCAACAACAATTTACCCTTGTGTACCATTCCTAATATTGTAAAATTCCTTCAGATGATTCACAGTTGTGTAATCCAACCTCAAAATTAAACTGAGACAAAAGTAGAGATATTGGGATAATCAATTAAAAAGGTAACCTCTCATCACTATCTAACTTTTGTTTCAGCAGCAGAAATAGAGGGAACATTGATCAGGGGCCTGACAAGGAGATGAATCACTGATTTACAAACTTACCTCATGAATAGGTGGAGCACATGTTGAGCAGGAACGGATGCAGGACTGCTGAGTAAGGGAAGTAATATATTTGGGTGGTTGTGTTACCCAAAATATTACTTCGGTAGTGTCTCCCACCCATCGTCCTCCTTGAACCAAAAAAAGAAAGTCCTGTGCACCAGATTGGTAAGGTGCCTAATTCTTTTTATTCTTTATTTTTCAATAGTCACTTTGGGAATTCAGAATAGTGGGAATGGCAGTTAGGGCAGTTAAATTTTCTCCTGCAGAATGTGGGAGGTAAGGGTCACCACTAGAATCCCTGCTGACTTCCTCTGCGAGAAGTGCATCCAACTCCATCTCCCCAGAAACTGTGTTAGGGAACTGGAAATGGAGCTGGATGAACTTCGGATCATTTGGGAGGCGGAGAGGGTTATTGAGAGGAGTTACAGGGAGGTAGTCATATCTCAGGTGCAAGAAAAAGACAGATGGGTTACAGTTTGGGGATGGAAAGAGAACCAGCAGACAGTTCAAGGATTCCCTGTGGCCTTTCCCCTCAGTAACAAGTATACCGTTTTGAATACTGTTGGGGGTGGGGGGATCAACTTGCCAGAGGTAAGCCATGGGGTACAGGTTTCTGGCACAGGGTCTTTGTCCCTGTTGCTCAGGAGGGAAGCAGGAGGATGAACAGAGCAATAGTCATTGGGGACTCCATAGTGAGGGGGACAGTTAGGAGGTTCTGTAGCAATGAGAGAGACTCATGGATGATGCGTTGCCTCCCAGGTGCCAGGGTTTGTGATGTCTTGGATTGTATTTTCATGATGCTTGAGGAGGAGGGAGAGCAGCCCCAAGTTATGGTCCATATAGGGACCAACGACATAGGTAGGAAAAATAATGGGGATTTAAGGCAGAAATTCAGGGAGCTGGGGTGGAAGCTTAGTGCTAGAACAAACAGAGTTGTTATCTCTGCTTTGCTACCCATGCCACATGCTAATGAGGCAAGGAATAGTGAGAGAGAAGAGTTGAACACTTGGCTACAGGGATGGTGCAGGAAGGAGCGTTTCCTCCTGGATAATTGGGGCTCATTCTGGGGTAGGTGGGACCTCTACAAACAGGATGATCTACACCTGAACCAGAGGGGTATCAATAACCTGGGGGAAAAATATGCTTTTTGGGAGGATTTAAACTAATTCAGCAGGGGATGGGCATCTAAATTGTAATTCTAGTGCCCAGGAGGTTGAGAGTTGTGAGGTCAGAAATGAGGTTCACCGGCAAGAGTTCACTGGCAAGCATCTGGTTTGAAGTGCATCTACTTCAATGCCAGGAGCATCCAGAAAAAGGTGTGTGAATTTGCAGCATGGATTGGGACCTGAGACTTCGATTTTGTGGCCATTTTGGGGACATGGATAGAGCTGGGACAGGAAAGCTTGTTGCAGGTTTCGGGATTTAGATATTTCAGTAAGAATAGAAAAGATGGTAAAAGACGGGGAGGTGTGGCATTGTTAGTCAAGGACAGTATTACGGTGACAGAAAGGACGTTTGATGAGGACTCATCTACTGAGGTGGAATGGGCTTAGGTTAGAAATAGGAAAGGAGAGGACATTCTGTTGGGGGTTTTCTATAGGCCTCTGAATAGTTCCAGAGATGTAGAGGAAAGGATAGCGAAGATAATTCTGGATAGGAGCGAGTGTAACAGGGGAGTTGTTATAGGGGATTTTAACTTTCCAAAAAATGATTGGACATACTATAGATGGGGAGTACTATAGATGGGTCAGTTTTTGTCCAATGTGTGCAGGATGGTTTCCTGACACAGTATGTAGACAAGCCAAGAAGGGGCGAGGCCACATTGGATTTGGTACTGGGTAACGAACCCGGCCAGGTGTTAGATTTGGAGGTAAGTGAGCACTTGGTGATGGTGACCACAATTTGGTTATGATTACTTTAGCGATGGAAAGGGATAGATACATAAGGCAGGGCAAGAGTTATTGCTGGAGGAAAGGCAATTATGATGTGATTCAGCAAGATTTAGGATACATAAGATGGGAAAGGAAACTGCAGGGGATGGATACAATTGAAATGTGGAGCTTATTCAAGGAACAGCTACTGTGTGTCCTTGAGAAGTATGTACCTGTCAGGGAAGGAGGAAGTGGTGAGCAAGGGAGCCGTGGTTTACTGAAGAAGTTGAATCTCCTGTCAAGACGAAGGAGAAGGCTTGTGATAGGATGAGACGTGGAAGGCTCAGTTAGGATACTTGAGAGTTACAAGTTAGCCAGGAAAGACATGAAGAGAGAGCTAAGAAGGAGGAGACATGAGAAGTTGTTGGCAGATAGGATCAAGGAAAATCCTAAAGCTTTCTATAGGTATATTAGGAATAAAAGAATGACTCGAGAAAAATTAGGGCAAATCAAGGATAGTAGTGGGAAGTTTGCATGGGAGTCCGAGGAGAAGCTCTAAATGAATATTTTTCATCAGTATTCACATTGGAAAAAGACAATGTTGTTGAGGAGAATATTGAGATACAGGCTACTGGACTAGATGGGATTGAGGTTCACAAGGAGGAGTTAGCAATTCTGGGAAATGTGAAAATAGATTAGTCACCTGGGCTTGATGCAATTTATCCTAGGATTTATCTGCGAAGCCAGGGAGGAGATTGCAGAGACTTTAGCTTTGATCTTAATGTCATTATTGTCTACAGTAACAGTGCCAGAATGTTGGAGGATAGCAAAAGCTGTTCCCTTGTTCAAGGAGGGGAGTAGAGACAACCCTGGTAAGTATAAACCAGTGAGCCTTAATTTGGTTGTGAGTAAAGTATTGGAAAAGGTTATAAGAGATAGGATTTAGAATCATCGAGAAAGGCATACGTTGATTAAGGATAGTCAACATGGTTTTGTGATGGGTAGGTCATGCCTCACAAACCTTATTGAGTTTGTTGAGATAGTGACCAAACAAGTTAATGAGGGTGAAGCAGTCGATGTGGTGTATATGGATTTCAGTAAATCATTAGATAAGCTTTCCCACAGTAGTCCATTGCACAAAATACAGAGGCATGGGATTGAGGGTGATTTAGCGATTTGGATCAGAAATTGACTCACTTGAAAGAACACAGATGGTGATGGTTGATGGGAAATATTCATCCTGGAGTTCAGCTACGAGTGGTGTATTGTAAGGATCTGTTTTGGGTCCACTCCTGTTTGTCATTTTTATAAATGTCCTAAATGAAAGAGTAGAAGGATTGGTTCGTAAGTTTGCGGATGACACCAAGATCGGTGTAGCTGTGGCTAGTGCTGAAGGATTTTGTAAGTTACAGAGGGGCATAGATAACCTTCAGAGCTGGGCTGAGAGGTGGCAAATGAAGTTTAATGTGGAAAAGTGTGAGGTGATTCATTTCGGAAGGAGCAACAGGAATAAAAAATACTGGGTTAATGGCATGTTTCTTGATAGTGTAGGTGAGCAGAGAGAACTCAGTGTCCATGTACATAAATTCCTGAAAGTTGCCACGCAGGTTGTTAAGAACCCATATGGTGTGTTACCTTCTATTGGTAAATGGTTTGAGTTTTGGAGCCACAAGATCATGCTGCAGCTGTACAAAATTCTGGTGTGGCTGCACTTGGAATATTGCATATAGTTCTGGTCACTGAATTATAGGAAGGATGTGGAAACTTTGAAAAGGGTTCAAATGGGATTTATTAGGATGTTGCTGAAAATGTGTTGCTGGTTAAAGCACAGCAGGTCAGGCAGCATCCAAGGAACAGGAAGTTCGACGTTTCGGGCCAGAGCCCTTCATCAGGATATTAGGATATTGTCTAGTATGGATGGAAAGTCTTACAAGAAAAGGCTGAAGGATGTGAGGCTCTTTTCGTTAGAAGAAGGTTGAGAGATGACTTAATTGAGACATACAAGATAATCAGAGGGTTAGCTAGGGTGAACAGTGAGAGCTTTTTTCCTCGGATGGTGATGGCTAGCACGAGGGGACATAGCTTTAAATTGAGGGGTGATAGATATAGGACAGATGTCAGAGGTAGTTTCTTTACTCAGAGTAGTAGAGGCGTGGAATGCACTGCTTGCAACAGTAGTAGAGTCACCAACTTTTAAGGGCATTTAAATGGTCATTGGATAAACATATGGACAAGAATGGAACAGTGCAGGTTAGAAGGACTTCAGATTAGTTCCACAAGTCGGTGCAACATTGAGGGCAGAAGGGCCCGTACTGTGCTGTAATGTTCTATGTTCTACTTGTTTATTTATAAGTAAAGTAAATTAATATATAGTCATGCACAATCGAGTTAATGTGCATGTCTTGTGATGTTCGTATTACATTGTATTACCGATATTAGATATAGAACAGAATTCTGCAACACAGAACAAAGGCATTCAGCAGATTCTGCTTGGGGTGGCTCTATGCCAGAGCAATCCAAAACTAATTTCACTGTCTCCCCATAGCTATTTATCTTTCTTTGGTTCAAATTTAATCAATTTCTGCTTAAAAGATGCAATAGTCTCTGCCTTAGTCAGTTCATGTGACAGATCATTCCATTTTCCAACAATCCTCTTCAAAGATATTTCTTGAGCTTTCTGAATAAAGCTATTTTTCTAATCATTCTCACTGACTCCTCGATAAAAAGAAATAATTTTTCCCTATTTATCCGAACAAACTTGTTTAATATTTTACAATTTCCTCTTTACCTTCTCCAATAAAAACTGTTACAGTATGTAATGTCACCTCTCATGATTAAAAAAAATTCTCATGCCAAATCTTTCTATGATCATACTGCCTCCTTCAGTGCTCTAAACTGCATCCTATACTTCAACTGTTACTTAAGCAATTGATTGTACAAACTTAATATTACATTTATTTAACTTTATTTTCTACAACCTTAGTGATAAAACTCAAGAGTGCTATTGGCCTTTTCTTTAATATTATTCACTTTCATTTCCGCTTTTGAAAGCAGTGCATTTGTGCCAAGTTGCACATTTGTTTGCATCTTTTGACTTTGTTCTGTAAAACAATTTGCACATTCTGTCCATTTCCTTTCAAAATATCATCCCTTTCCACGTCTATCACCTACCTGACTACCTCCAACTTGTAGAAGTCCTTGCTATGTTGCTAAATCACTCAGCGTTGTGTCATCAGCAAAAGTTGAAATTGAAGTTTGAAATTTGATGAAAGCGATTGAAAATAAACTTACTACACATACAACTTTGTTCACAGTTTTAATCCAATACTTTTGAGTAACTTCATTTTAAGTCCACTAAAATATACTTTGAAGCCAAATCTCCTCTAGTCATACAGTAAGTCTCTATTTTAAATGCTGCAAATGTGTTGCTGGTCAAAGCACAGCAGGTTAGGCAGCATCTCAGGAATAGAGAATTCGACGTTTCGAGCATAAGCCCTTCATCAGGAATGAAGGGCTTATGCTCGAAACGTCATTCCTGATGAAGGGCTTATGCTCGAAACGTCGAATTCTCTATTCCTGAGATGCTGCCTAACCTGCTGTGCTTTGACCAGCAACACATTTGCAGCTGTGATCTCCAGCATCTGCAGACCTCATTTTTTACTCTATTTTAAATGGACCATTTAAAGTATTATGAGAAATTTTGGGCCCCATACCTCAGGAAGGATGTATTGGCCCTGGAGCAGATCTGAAGGAGGTTCACAAGCCCAGGAATGAAAGGCATTAGATATGAGGAATATTTGAGGAATCTGGAACTATACTGATGAAATTTAGAAGGATGAAGGGAGGTCTCATTGAAGCTTACAGAATCCTCAATGGCCTGGACAGAGTGAACACTGGGCAGCTGATTCCATGGCAGGATAGATGAGGACTCGAAGGCATAGTCTTTCAGTTAAGGGTAGACCCTTTAGAACAGAGATAAAGAGAAACTTCTTGAGCCAGAGAGTGGCAAATCTGTAGAATTCATTGCCACAGAAGGCTGTGGAAGCCAGGTAATTGAGTATATTTAACACCGAGATGGATAAGTTTTTGATTGCCAAGGGGATCAAAGGTTACAGGTAGAAAGCAGGAAAATGAGTTTGAAAAACCTATCAACCATGATCAAATGGTGGAGCAAACTCAATGGACCGAATGGCCTAAGTTTTCTGCTCCTATGTCTTATGATCTTATGCTCTAAGTCAATGTCAGTCAGTTAATGGGGCCTAGATTTTCATTTAGTGTCATGAATTTCATTTCAAAGTTGTTTTATCCCATCTCAAAGGGATATATGACGTAACGGTACAATTTTGGACCAGTCTCTGCTGGTCACTGCCCCTTCCTCTTGCCAACTGTTCTTTCTGCTCATCTCCAGAGCTTTTGCTCTCAGTGAGCAAGAGAGGCAGGAAGGAGATTCAGTGAGAGGAAGGGTTCACAACCATCAGGGTGTCAGACAGTGGCACATACTGCAAATTGAAAGGTTGGCAGTCGAAACAAGTGTCAAGGAGAGACAGAGGCTGCAAACTGTAGGGTCATTGACAGTAGGATTCCTTAGCTTCTGGATATGTTAGGATGCACATTCTATAGTGAGTGGGAGATTTGACAAGCAATGGAGGCAGTAAGCAGCAAATAAGTAGAAAGTCAGCATATTTTCTTTATTTTTAAAATTTATTTCAATGCTAAAGTTTTTCTTCTGCCAAGTGTAGGAATTCATCAAAGTAAAATATTTTGCCTTTCAGGGGAAAATTTTTGTTACTCTTCTGATAAGCAATTCCCACAATCTAACCACACATCACATTGATTTTAATGGGGCAGTCTAATTTCCTTAAAGTCATTTCGCATATAATTGCCCTTTTCGGTGTCATATATAATTTTAACTGAGGACTTATCTTATTGAGTTACATTAATCATTTTCCTCGCAAATCCAAAAGAAAAATGGCTTCCCTAAATTTTAGAGTGCCTAAATGATCAAATCAATTTTAAAACCTTCTCTTGGCCTGAAAACAAACACAACTGCCAGAATCTCCAAATGGTGATTAATTCACACTGGTACTCAGATGAGTTTTCTAGATGGGGCCAATTTCTAGAACAATGGGTTGAATTTTACCAAAAAAAAGCAAAGTGCCAATTTTTCAGAAATTATCATGGAAGATTTGTCTCCATGAGTTCGAACAAGTTTCTACATGTAATTAAGTGCAGCTTGTCTCATCAGGTACAAGAATTAGAATTAGAATTATTGTCACATACACTCAGTGAGTAGAGTGACAAGTTTATACATCGCCAATTACAGTGCCGACTTAGATACAGAAGTACCTGGGTACAGCTTAGACCATAGGACATAGAATATTACAGTGCAGTACAGGCTGTTTAGCTCTCGATGTTGCGCCTACCTGTGAAACCAATCTGAAGCCCATCTAACCTACACTATTTCATTCTCATCCCTATGCCTATCCAATAACTTTTTAAATGCTCTTAAAGTGACGTGTCTACTACTATTGCAAGCAGTGCATTCCACGCTCCCACTACTCTCTGAGTAAAGAAACTAACTCTGACACCTGTCTTATATCTATCACTCCTTACTTTAAAACTATGTTCCCTTGTGCTAGCCATCATCATCCAAAGATAAAGGCTCTCACTGTCCAACCGATCTAACCCTCTGATTATTGTATATGTCTGAATAAAGTCACCTCTCAACCTTCCTCTCTCCAATGAAAACAGCCTCAAGTCCCTCAGCCTTTCCTCATAAGACCTTCCCTGCAAACCAGGCAACATCCTAGTAAATCTCCTTCGAACCCTTTCCAAAGCATCCACACTCTTCCTGTAATGCAGTGACCAGAACTGTACGCAATATTCCAAGTGCGACCGCACCAGAGTTTTGTACAGCTACAGCATGACCTCATGGTTTTGAAACTCAATCTCTCTACCAATAAAAGCTAACACACTTGATGCTTTCTGAATAATCATATCAACCTGGGTGGCAAATTTCAGGGATTTATGTACATGGACACTGTGATCTCTCTGCTCATCTACACAATCAAGCATTTACCATTAGCACAGTACTTTGCATTCCTGTTACTCCTTCCAAAGTGAATCACCTTACACTTTTCCACATTAAACTCCATTTGCCATCTCTCAGCCCAGCTCTTCAGCTTATCTATGTCCCTCTGTAACCTATAACATTCTTCATCACGATCCACAACTCCACCGACTTTAGTGTCATCCGCAAATTTACGAACCCATCCTTCTATGCCCTCATCCAGGTCATTTATAAAAATGACAAACAGCAATGAACCCAAAATAGATCCTCACGGTACACCACTAGTAACTGAACTCCAGGATGAATATTTCCCATCAATTGCCACCTTCTTACAGCTAGCCAATTTCTGATCAAAATCACTAAACCACTCTTAATTTCGTGCCTGCGTATTTTATGCAATAGCCTATCATGGGAACCTTATCAAACGTCTTACTGAAATCTATATACACCACATGAACTGCTTTGCCCTCATCCATGTGTTTGGTCACCTTCTCAAAGAACTCAATAAGGTTTGTGAGGCACCACCTACCCTTCACAAAACCATGTTGACTATTCCCTACTCAACTTATTCCTTTTTAAATTATTATAAATCCTACATCTTATAACCCTTTCCAACACTTTACCCAAAACCAAATTAAGGCTCACTGGTCTATAATTACTCGGGTTGTCTCTACTCCCCTTCTTGAACAAGGGAAGCACGTTTGCTATCCTCCAGCCTTCTGGCACAATTCCTGTAGACAATGATGATATAAAGATCAAAGCCAAAGGTTCAGCAATCTCCTCCTTGGCTTCCCAGAGAATCATAGGATAAATCCCATTCAGCCCAGGGGACGTATCTATTTTCACACTTTCCAGAATTGCTAACACCTCCTCATTGTGAACCTCAATCCCATCTAGTCTATTAGCCTGTATCTCAGTATTCTCCTCAACAGCATTGTCTTTTTCTAGTGTGAATACTAACCAAATGTATTCATTTAGCGCTTTCCCCATCTCCTCTGACTCCACGCACAACTTCCCACTACTATACTTGATTGGCCTTCATCTTACTCTAGTCATTCTTTTATTCCAGATATACCCATAGAAAGTGTTAGGGTTTTCCGGGATCCCTTTTGCCAATAACTTCTCATGTCTCCTTCTGGCTCTACTTAGCTCTCTCTTTCGGTCTTTCCTAGCTAACTTGTAACTCTCATGATTTCTAACTGAGCCATCACATCTCATCCTAACATAAGCCTTCTTCTTCCTTAGTATTTAACAAGGGATTTAACTTCCTTAGTAAGCCAAGGCTCCCACGCTCAACAACTTCCTCCCTGTCTGACGGGTACATACTTATCAAGGACCTGCAGTAGCTGTTCCTTGAATTAGCTCCATATTTTAATTGTGCGCATCCCCTGCAGTTTCCTTCCCATTCTATGCATCCTAAATTTTGCCTAATCACATCACAATTGTCTTTTTCCTAGCTTTAACTCTTGCCCTGTGGTAAATACCTATCCCTTTTCATCACGAAAGTAAACAGAACCAAATTATGGTTACTATCACCAAAGTGCTCACCTACCTCCAAATCTAACATCTGCCCGGTTCATTAACCAGTACCAAATTCAATGTGGCCTTGCTTCCTATTGGCCTGTCTACATATTGTGTCAGGTAACCATCCTGACACACATTGGACAAAAACTAACCCACCTAAAGTAAATGAAGTATAGTATTTCCAGTCAATATTTGGAACATTAAAGTCCCCCATAACAATTGCCCTGTTACTCGTGCTCCTATTGCGGATTATTTTTGCTCTCCTATCCTCTACACCTCTGGAACTATTTGGAGGCTTATAGAAAACTTCCAAAAGGGTGACCTCTCCTTTCCTGTTTCTAACATCAGCCCATATTACCTCAGTAGATGAGTCCTCAAACGTCCTTTCTTCAAACGTAATACTGTCCTTGACCAACTATGCCACATTCCCGCCTTTTACCATTTTCTCTGTTCTTACTGAAACATCTAATAATAATGTTTCAACAATCTGCAATAACCATTCTTGTCCCTGCCCTATCCATGTCTTCGAAATGACCACAACATCAAAATCCCAGCTATCAACCCATGCTGCAAGTTCACTCATCTTATTCCTGATGCTCCTGGCATTGAAGTAGACACACTTCAACCCAACTTGTTGCTTGCTGGTGCCATATTATGACCTTGAAACCTTATTTCTGACTTCAGTACTCTCAACCTCATGTATACTCGAACTACAATTCAGATTCCCATCCCCCTGCTGAATTAGTTTATTCCTATCCGAACAGCATTAGCAAAGTCCTCCCCATGGATATCGGTACTCCTTTGGCTCAGGTGAAGACTGCCCTCTTTGTAGAGGTTGCATCTACCCCAGAAAGAGCCCCAATTGTCCTGGAATCCAAAACTCTCCCTCCTGCACCATCCCTATAGCCACGTGTTCAACTCCTCTCTCTCCTTATTTCTCGCCTCGCTAGCATGTGGCATGGGCAACAGACCAGAGATAACAACACTGTTTGTTCTAGCTCTAATCTTCCACTCTAGCTTCCTGAATTTCTGCCTTTAATTCCCATCTCTCTTCCTACCTATGTCGTTGGTCCCTATGTTGACCACGACTTGAAGCTGCTCCCCCTTCCCCTTAAGAATACCGCAAACACAATCAGAGACATCATGAACTCTGGCACCCAGGAGGCATCACACCAACCGTGAGTCTCTCTCATTTCCACAGAACCTCCTATCTGTCCTCCTAACTATGGAGTTCCCAATGACTAATGCTCTACTCCCCTTCAGTTCTGATCAACAGGGACCTACTCTGTGCCAGAGACCTGTGCCCAATTGCTTACCCCTGGTAACTCACCTCACCAACAGTATCCAAAACGATATACTTGTTGAAGGGAGCGGCTACAGGGAATGCTTGCACTGCTTGCTCGTTCCCTTTCTGTCCTGCCGATAATCCATTTACCACCTTCTTTTAGCTGACGTGTGACTACCTCCCGGTAACTCCTCTTAATGACCCCCTCTGCCTCCCAAATGACCCAAAGTTCATCCAGCTCCAGCTTCAATTCCCTTATGTGGTTTTCAAGGAGCTGGAGTTGGGTGCACTTCCCACAGATGCAGTCAGCAAGGACACTAGTGGTGACCCTTATCTCCCACATTCTGCAGGAGGAACATTCAATCTCACTATTCTAAATTCCCAGTGAGACTACTGAAAGACTAAACCTTACCAATTTGGTGCACAGAACCTTTGTTTTGATTGGAAGAAGAGCTCGGTTGGGGTCCAGAACTAGAGGGCATAGGTTTCGTGGAGCAGGGAAAGATATATAATAGACCTAAAGGACAACTTTTTCATGCAGAGGATGGTGCATGTATGGAATGAGCTGCCAAAGGAAGTGGTGGAGGCCGGTACAATTGCAACATTTAAGAGGCATTTGGATGGGTATATGAATAGGAAGGGTTTGGAGGGATATGGGCCGGGTACGGCAGGTGGGACTAGATTGGGTTGGGATATCTGGTTGGCATGGATGAGTTGGACCAAAGGGTCTGTTTCCATGCTGTATATCTCTATGACTCTCTGACTCTAAGAAGTGTTTCGGGGAAAGTAACCGTCCAAATATAAAGCCTCACTTCCCCAGCAGTCTTGAGTCCGCTCCTGCTCAGTGTGTACTCTGCCTATGCTGTTGCTCCTCCTACTCCAACTGCCACAGAAGAAATGAGCTTCTTTTGTTTCAAGATTTCAGACAATTCAGAAGTAAAATGTCCAGCTTTACAGAAAAGTGTTCCGTTCAGCAGACCACGCTGGCATTGGCTTCCTATCTGCACCGGGCCCTGGCTCCACATTCACCAGTGACATGCTATGCCGGGAGCACACTTAAGAAGGCTGAAAAATCACCACGCCATGCTGGGAGGCTGCTGGGGGAGACCACTGTGCCACACTGGGAGCTGCTGTGGGAGACCATTGTGCCACACAGGGAAAGCCGCTGTGGGACACCATTGTGCTACACTGGGAGCTGCTGTGGGAGACCATTGTGCCACACTGGGAGGCTGCTGGGGGAGACCAAAGTGCCACACAAGGAAAGCCACTGTGGGACACCATTGTGCCACACTGGGAGGCTGCTGCGGAAAACCACTGTGCCACACTGGCAGCCTGCTGCGGGAGACCACTGTGCCACACTGGGAGGCTGCTGCGGGAGACCACTGTGCCACACTGGGAAGCCGCTGTGGGAGACCACTGTGCCACGCTGGGAAGCTGCTGGGGGAGACCACTGTGCCACACAGGGAAAGCTGCTGCGGGACACCATTGTGCCACACTGGGAAGCTGTTGGGGGAGACCACTATGCCACACTGGGAGGCTGCTGCTGGAGACCACTGTGCCACACTGGGAAACTGCTGGGGGAGACCACTGTGCCAGGCTGGGAGGTCATCATGCCAACACTGGGAGGCCACTGCGAGAGGCCAAGAGGTTGCCGTTCCAATGTGGGAAGCTGCTATGGGAGGGTACTGTACCAGTCTGGGAATGGTTGCTGAGGATGAGACCATTGCTCGCCGGAGGCTGGGATCATCGCCGAAGGTTGGGATTGCTGTTTGCAGGAGGCCAGAGGTCACCATTGAAGGTCAGGAATTGTTGCTTGCTGGAGGCCAGGGATCGCCACTCCTCACTGGAGGTTGCTGGAGGTCGCCAGAAACCAAGAGTTATCATCAGAGGCTGGGAGTTGAGGGAAAAAAGGTGGCGGAGAAGACTAGAGAAAAAAACAGCAGTAGGAGAAAATAAATAAAGAGAAAGAAGGACAGAAGAAGATGATCAGGTGGAGTAGACGAACTCCGGATGGTGCTTCCTATTCCACCACCAGCTCCATATCCCACACATTTATAACATCCTGTTTGCACTATCACACAATCAATAATGTGGAGATGGAGATGGTTGAGAGCATCAAGTTCCTGAGAGTGATGATATCACCAACAATCTGTCCTGATGTATCCATGTGTATGTGATGGCCATAAAGGTACAACACCTCAACTTCCTCAGCAAGCTAAGAAGATTCAGCATGTGCACAAAGACGCTTACCAACTTTTATAGATGTATTATGGAAAGCATCCTATCTGAATACAACACGTATGATATGGCAACTGCTGTTCACAAGACCACAAGAAACAACAGAGTCGTGAATACAGCCCATCACATAAATCAGTCTTCCATCCCTTAACTCTATCTATACTTCCCGCTGCTTTGGGAAGAAAACCAACATTATCAAAGACCCCTCCCATCCAGGTTCCACTCTCTTTTACCTGCTTCTGTCAGGCAGAAGATACAAATGTTTGAATATATGTACTAATAGATTCAAGAACTGTTTCTTACCCACTGATATCAGATGTTTAAAGGGACCTTTCAAATGTTAACGTTCTCTCTCTGTCTCTCTTTGTGCACCTTCTCTACAGCTGTAACACTGTAATCTGCACTCTGTTCTGCTACACTGTACTTTATATGGTATGATCTGCTTGTGGAGCACACATGACAACGCTTTTCACAGGACATTGGCCTCTTCTGGAATACTATGCCAGTTCCAATTGCCCAGTTATATGAAGAATATTGCTAAGCTGGAAAGGGCTCAGAAGAGACTTACCATGATGTTGCTGGGTATGGAAGGTTTGAATTAAAAATAAAGGCTTGATAATCTGGGACTTTCTTCACTGCAGTGTATGAAGATTAAGAGGTGAGCTTATAGAAGATTATAAAAGAATAAAGAGTATAGGTAGAATTAATGGTAGATTTTTTTTCCCTTGGATGGGGGATTTTAAGACTAGGAGGCATTTTTTTTAGGTGAGAGGAGAGAGATTTAAAAAAAGATAAAGGTGACAATTTATTTTTACACAGAGGATGGTTTGCGGGTGGAATGAACTTCCTGCGGAAGTGGTGGATGTGGATACAATTGCAACATTTAAAAGACATTTGGATAAGTACATGAACAGAAAAGGTTTTGGAGGTCTTTGGGCCAGAAGCAGGCAGGTGAAACTAGTTTAGTTTGGGATTATGCTCAGAATGGACTAGTTGGACCAAAGAGTCTGTTTCTGTGCTGTGTGACTCTATGACTCTATATGACAACAGTAAGTCAAATCCAGTCAATGGCAGAAGTACTGCAGGGAGCTCTTGGGATTTCTGACATCACTTCCTGGAGACAATTGTCTAAAAAACTAAAATATAGTTTATTGCATGATAGCCAAAGGTACAAGTTACATTGACTAATCAACAGAACTGGATATAAGCATCAGCTAATTGAGCTCTACATTATGAAGGTCTGAAATAAAATAATTAAGTTTAAGTTTTTAAATAATTGGTTGAAAGATAAAGGAAGGAGCATCAAAAGACTCTAAAAATTTTGTTCTGGTATGACAAAAAATATATGCAAATGGTTGTGCGATTATTACATAGCTACACAAATATTATATAAAGTAGTTCTTTTTGGATATAAATGTGGTCGGAAAGCATTGATTTACTCTCAGCTTCTATTCAAGAACTGTAGCATTTAGACTTCCAGGTACCAGTGTCTCATGCTGGTGAGCTGCAGTGCAACAGCAGGTCAAGAACACCTCCTCAATTCTACCTTTCATCCTTAATCTCCAATAAGCACATAATTCATTTAGACGCCTTGATCATTAAAAAAAGTGCATTAAATAGCTTCTTCAAGACAAAAATAACTTGTAAACATAATTAAAATTTTCGGTGTTTTTCTTTTAAAATGCAAGGTTTTTTTAAAACAAAGAGTAAAAACACTCACTTCTCTCCTTCACACAACACAAATATATTGTTGAAATGTAATTATTGCATTGTTTTTACTTCTACTTAAGTACAAACAGAAATTGAGTTCAAGACTTTGTCTAGAGTTTATATCACGTCCAAGTATAGAGAGGCCTGTTAAAAATGGAAAAGTTTTGAAAGTGTATATCAGAATAGAACAAAAAAAGAATGCAGCAATTTAAAATGCTGTTGTGTCAGAATTCTGGAACTCCTTCTCTCATAGCATTTGTTGGTCTCACTGCACCAAACTGACTACAGTAGCTCAAGAAAGCAGCTTTGCATGGGATGTTAGGGATATGCAGTCATTGTTAACCTGGCTAGAAGAGTACACTTCCTTTGAATTACTACAGAAAAACAATTGCTTAAAGCAGACGGTTATTTATCTGTGAAAAGGAGAGACCTTACATTTAAGACAATCAGTCAGGCATGTTGCAACCGTAAGCATTTACCTCTTCTGCTCAGACAGATGATGAAGAAGTGAACGTAACTACTTCACTCAGGATGTTACAAAGCTGGAATTCCAGCTGAAGAATATAGTTACACAAAGTCAGAGAAACTAGGGAAATAGAAGTAGGAGTAAGCTATTTGATCCTTTAATCCCAAGTCCAAATGATATAAGTTCTGGGTTGTTTTGACTGAAGAAGATTTTTCATTCTGGACATAGAAACATCCCTCAGAATGTCAATATTAGAATGGGCCACCTGAGATATTGAAGCGCTCATTGAAAAACAAAATTAGACACTGTTTAAAGGTTCTCTTGTTTTCAGTGAACATCAATGATTAAAAGTACAGCTGGAGAGACCAGCATGCTCTCTAACAACTGGTTATGTTACTGTTTTATCTCTCAACTCTTCTCAACCACACTGACAGCACTGGTTGGTTGAGTGACTGGTGAAACTTTGCTGGAATTCAAATTAATGTGAACTCTGAGTATTTTAGAAGAGCTTTGTCACTCATGTCCCTTAGGGAAGGAAACTGCCATCCTTACCTGGTCTGGGCTACATGTGACTCCAGATGCACAGCAATGTGATTAACTCTTAACTTCCCACTACCTAATAAATGCTGGCCTAAACAGTGATGTCCTCATCCCATGAATGAACAATAAAAATTGTATTTCTAATTGCAAACCTGAATCTTAGAAAATGAATGTATTTGATTCCGTGAATGAGCATTGCAATCTTTCACACCCCATCTGCTAATCATATCTGCTTCACTTATACTATAGAATTAACATGCACAAATTGTAGCTTCGTTTATATAAGATCGATTTTTGCTCAAATATTTGTTGGAAATTTCAAAGGAGATAACAAGGACACGTGTGGTGAACATGATTAAATTGGCATGAAACTGTTGGACATTTGGAAAAATAATGAGAGAATAAGGTTTGTCGTTTGATGACAGAGTGTCTTTTTTGAGATATTGAAAAGATAAGATTGTGGCCAACCTTACTATTGTGAGTTCAATTGGAGCCATGAGTAAATCTTATCTAATAGTTTAAAATGTCAAAAAGCAGTGGAATGATTCAAATTAATTTGCACTTTCTTCTTTCCTGTGCTGAAGTTATTCTAATAGGGTGTAGATCAGGTACATCTTGTATTAGTTTTTCATGTTGGAAGTTTCTCAATAGAGTTTAATATCCTACTTACAAGGCATAATGTGGAGGAGCCGCTGTTGGACTGGCATGGACAAAGTTAGAAATCACAACACCAGGTCATAGTCCAACAGGTTTATTTGGAAGTACTAGCTTTCGGAGCATTGCTCCTTCTTCAGGTGGTTGTGGAGTAGGACCATAAGACACAGGATGGTTAGTAAAAGATTACAGTGTCATGCAAATAAAATTATACATTTAACAACCTAGATTGTTGTTAAGTCTTTCGTCTTTAAGAATAGGTTACAAGTTCCAGTTCATTAATATGTAAATCCCAGAACTTCTTTTAAATCACATTCTCAAGATAAGTTTAAGGTTTTATTTAAAAAGTTGATATCTCAGCTCAGGGAATGCCTTAAAGGTGTAAAGTCAGAGTTTGCCTGTATACTGATCTTGAGTCAGACTGGTTCCATTTCCAAAGTGGAATTTACAAAATATTACATGTATTGATTATATGAGTTGACTATCTACTAGTTGTGTATCTTTTGAGCAACATAGAATGTACTTGTAAATATAATTCTGCAAATACAAATTCACCCATACTCTTATATGTGTGTGCACGTGCAGGAGAGAGAGACAGTATGCGTGCATGTGAGTGTGTGTGTGGGTGTGAGTGCATGTGAGAGAGTGTGTTTTTGCGTATGTGCACGCTTGGTAAAGTGTGTGTGAGTGTGATGGGGTATCAGCCTGTGAGAGGGTGCATGCGTGGGTTTTAGTATTGGGAGGTGTATGTGTGTGTGTGTGAGACAGGATCTGCGTGAGTATGTGAGTATGTGAGAGTGTGTGTGTATGTGTGCTTGTGTGGGAGAGTGTATAGTGTAGTGGGGTCACCTATAATATAACATGAATCTAAAGTCCTGGTTAAGGCCAACCTCATGGATACTGAACTTGTCTATCAGCTTCTGCTTGGTCATTTTGCATTGTTTCCTGTCCTGAAGTCCACCTTAGGGGATGGTCAGCCAAAGATCTGAGGCCGAACATCCCTGACCACTGATGGTGTTCCCCGACTGGGATGTCACTTTTTAAAAAAATAAAACGTTACTTATTTTGAGAATTGACTCAAAAGAAGTTCTGGGATTTTCACACCAATGAACTGAAACCTGCCGCTTTTTCTTCAGGTGGTTGTGCAGTGGGACTATGGGACATGGAATTTGTAATGGGGGAATGCAGTGTCATGCAAGTGGAATGGTGTATTTAGCTAGCTTTGATTATTGTTGAGCCTTTCATTTTTTGGAATGGATTGCAGGTTTCGGTTCATTGGTGTGTAAGTCCTAGAACTTCTTTTGAGTCTCATTGTGTGCACTGCACACACACATATAGGTCTATGGGGTGAATTTGTATTTGCAAAATTATATTTACAGATACATTCCATTTTGCTCAAAAAATACACAACTGATAGATAGTTAACGCAGACTGTGAATCCATGTAATATTTTGTAAATTCCACTTTGGAAATAGAGCCTGAGTCAAGACTGAGATACAGACAGACTCTGACCTCACACCTCTAAGGCATTGTTTAGGCTGAGATATCACCTTTTTTATATATAAAGCCTTAACATATCTTGAGAATGTGACTTAGAAGAAGTTCTGGGCTTTCGATATTAATGAACTGAAACCTATAACCCACTCTAAAGACTTCACAACAATCAAGGTTTGTTAAAAATATCATTTTATTTGCATGACACTAATTTTTTGCTATAATTCTAATGGTCCTGCTTCACAACCACCTAATGAAGGAGCAGCGCTCCGAAAGCTAGTGCTTCCAAATAAACCTGTTAGACTAACCTGGTGTTGTGTGATTTTTATCTATTTATAAGTGAAATTAAGTATTGTGAGAAATACATGTTGGGTTTTGAACATCTGAAAGAGGACAATCAAGGTCATAATTGGGTGTCGACATTGTATTTACACTTGGATCGTGATGTACATGTTGTTGTTTCCTAAAATTTGTTGTCTTTATTTCAATTTTATTAGAATTATATTTTTATCTCATGTATTGCTCTGGGTCATCTTTTTCAAGCGTGGCTTATTGTTTCATTTCAAATAAAGTTGTCTTGCCATATTTCCCACAATGAAGGTATAAACTGATTGAACTAAAAATACTATCTGGAATTTTCCCAGCCTTAAACCATATCGACGATGGCACGTCAATTAGGAAAATAGTGTGAGAGTGGCAGAAATGAGATTCCCAATATCAAAAAGAGAAGTTCAATTTCTCAAACAGGCTTTAATGAAGAGATGAGAATCTCACTAGTGAGCAGCGACAGTTGCATTAGCAAGCCATTAGTTCAAAGATTGTGTAAAGATTTGTAGCTCAGGTGACCCTTCTCGTGATTGTGGCATGCTTGCCGAGCTGGGAAGTAGACTTGCTGATGCTTCATCCCCTGTTTAGGCAGCATCTTCAGTTCTTTGGAATCTCCTGTGAAGCATTGCTGTATTGTGATTTCTGGAATATATTTGGTTCCGTTTCTGCTGCTTCCGGTTGCTAGTAACGGTTGTTCGTTGTAGTAGCCAGTATATTGGATCCAAGCCACACACACACTGACCAGATCTTGCACTACAACAGCAACCACACAAACACACACAAGAGAAGCTGCATTCGGATCCTGTTCAGAAGGGCTACAACACACTGCAGCACTCCCGACTGACGCAGAACCCCACCTCAAGAGAGTCTTCATCAAGAACGGATATCCCCACAACTTCATCCACAGATAACTAACAGACAAACAACTTGATGAGGACATGCCATGACCTAACTCACTAGCCATAGTGCTTTATATAAAAAACATTTCAGAACTGACAGCCAGACCTCTCCAACCAAAAAGATTCATGACAGCCCGTAAACTGACAGGCACGCTCAGACAACAACTCACCAGGCCAAAAGACCCTATACCCATCATGTGCAAGATAAACAAAATTTACAAGATTCCATGCAAAGACTGCATGAAACACTATATAGGAAAAATTAACAGCCAATTAGCAATCTGCATCCACTAACACCAAAACCAACTGACCCTAGTAGCCATACACACAGATGACAGGGACCACAAATTCGACTGGGACAACACAATGGTCATTGGACAAACTAAACCAGGACAGCCAGAGAATTCCTAGGAACATGGCACTCATCCACGGAGTCCATCAACAAGCACATTGACCTGGGCTAAATATACCGGCAACTACAATGAACTATCGGAACTGGCAACCGGAAGCAGAGAAATGGAGCCAAGTATATTCCAGAAGATACAGTCCAGCAGTGGCTCCAAAGGACTGAAAACACACCTAGATGGAAGGCATTGGTGTTTAAATTTGAAACAATGAAGTGCAGATGCTGGAAATGTGAAACAGAAACAGAAATAGCTGGAGAGACTCAGCAGGTCTGACGGCATCTGTGAAGAGAAAGTAGAGTTTATCTTTGGGTCTGGTGACCCTTCTCCAGAACTGTTCAGGCCCAGACCTATTGAGTTTCTCCATCTATTTTTGTTTTCATTTCTGAGGTTGCCTTATTTAAATGATTTATTCCATTTATTCATGCATTGGAGAGAAACTGGATGGGAACTAAGTTCGATGTGAAAGTCAAAACATGTACCCAACTCACTGCTTGATCCTTCAGGCCTTTAGTTAGACAGCAGTCTCAACATTTTAGGGCACACTCTATGTGTGACAATCACCTACATCTATCCGTAGGAATAACCCTGACCCCCCAGATTCTTGCCATTTGAATAAACTACCTCGCTGTCATGCTCATATTTCTGTCCTGGGCCTGCTGCAATGTTTCAACAAAGGACAACACATCCTTGAGAAACAATACCTCATTTTCTGCTGAGGCATTTTATAGCCTTGAAATCCTAATAGTGAATTCAAATATTTCAGAAACTGACTACGTTATGTCTGTTCTCCACTGTTCTTACCTTCTCTCAACAACCCATCAGCCACCACAGCCTTGTCTCATTTACTACTCTCCTTTTTGCACCTTAATTTACACCCGTTTTGTTTCTTTCTCCATCATTCTCAACCATGTTTTCTGGTTTTTCTACTGGGTCTCAGCCTCTATCTAAAGACAAACTTTCCAGTTCTGAGGAAGAGTCCCACTGAACTTGAAGCATTAACTCTGTTTTCCTGTCCACAGACACTGCCAATTATGCTGAGTTTATTCAGCATTCTGTGTGTTTGCTTCATCTGACTTGTCCTACTTGGCACATTGTACTGTTAAAATACACTGGAATATCAAGCAGGCCAATAAACATGGCATCCACTTCAAGCAAGAGCATGTCACCTCTACCAGCTGTCACAACTCAGTAAGATGGCGGTGGAGTAGGGCTTCTGAGTCCTGAGCTCATCCATTCCATCCAATTTTGTTTATGTTTTCTTCCTCTCTTTTCTCGTTTTTTTTTCTTTTATTTTTCTTACCTTTTAGGAAGAACTCAGACCTGGCAATGATCAATGACATTTCATTGTTACCTCCCCATGTTTCTCAGCATTTTCCTTCTGCAATCCTAATGCTGTTTTTTGCAAGGCTGACAGTAATTAGATTTAGATTTATTGTCATTTGTATATAAACATATAAGGAAAAGTGTTTCGTTGCCTGTTGTACATAAAGTGTTACCATGCTCTGGTGCCACCTTGAAACTATGACTATAATGCAAGATTTTACTGCAAAAGAGTTCATCCTTTTCTCTTCTTGTTGTTCCTTCATTGTTGCTCCTCCAGTCCCTGCTAGGTCTCTCTAACAGGCTCTGGGGTCTCAGTTATGAGTCTCCACTGCCTCCACTCTGTGACAGCTACATCTGAGCTGTAGCCAGGAGCCTGAGGATGCGCGAATTCCATACCTCCTGTTCTTCATCTGTCAATCTGCTGTCCATCTCATTCACCAATGTTTCTGCTCCTTCAGGGCCAGGGGAGTCAGCCGAGGACCTGCTCCACACTTGCTGGGAGATCCTGGGCTTGGATGAAGCCATTTCCGGCTTGTCCCAGCATTGCTGCTGTTGCCATCTGAGGCCTCTTCCTTCACCTGCCACTCTTCATATTTTAAAGAAAAGAAAACAAAGAAAATGCACAAAGAACAAAAGTGAAAAGAAAAAAAAGAGAGAAAAGGAAACTTGACGATGGGAGCAGATAAACCCTGGGTTCAGCCTGCTTACTTCACCACCATCTACAATGCATTTACACTGATTTTAAAGACTCAGACAATATTTGTTCCATGTATTTTCAGTAAACTTGTAAACATGAATTACATCACATTTCTTCTCAAGATTATGAGTGATGTTTATCTTTCTTGTTGCCCAACTTCAAGCACATGAATTAATTCCCGAAATCCTCAGATCTCCAACTCTTTTAATCTTGCTGTTTTTAAAACCCAACAGTTTGTTAAAAAGAAACTTCTGGTCACACCTAATATTAGTACCACATCCATCTTCTGATCATGCCTCGACAAAAGGTTGTGAATGTTTTCTGCATTAGCAATGTGATATTAGTGGAATTTTTTTTACTGTTAATAATGTATGTTCTGCATTGTGGAACTCTCAGTGTTCTGTGGTTTGGATTGTTTGGTAACAAATGAAGCCTGTCAGTTACACACCTCCTTAAGAACTGCTGAAAAAAATAGCTTTGACCTCTGAGTCAGTAACAGCTGTTCCTCTGCAACTGAATGTGAATTTCCCTCTCCCTTTGGCACCCATAATAAAAAGAGAAGTTTCATTGTTAAATTGTTTTGTTTCTCCTATTCCTGCACTATCATTCTTTCCCAAACATATTTTCCTTGTTTCTCCATTGATTGTTTGCTGTCATGTTATTGTTTTGGAACAGCGTCATCCCAGGCAAGCTATAGGGTTCTATAAACTACTACTTGGTACACTGCTGTATCCCAGCTATAGCATAATAGCACAAGTATGTTGGTTAATACCTTAAATAAATGTTAATGTCACTGACATACGATTACCTGAAGAAAACTGTGTGCGTTGTGTCGCCATAGTCTTACCAGACCATAGGGGCTGTTCTCTCATTAAAGAGTGAAGCGACTCATGGTGATTTAACCTGAAGGTTATGAGATCTCAGGTGAGGGAAGAGGTTGAGAAGGAGAGTAATTTGTGGTAACCTCAAACCAGTGATGGGAATTGAACCCATGCTGTTGGCATCACACTACTCTGTAAACCAACGATACAGCCAACTGGGCTAAACCAATTCCCTGAACAGTATAAAATGTGCAGTATTTGTTTAGCTAGACATTAAATACTTCCTCTTGTATTTGCTTCCCTGATGTTGTTGTACCTTTTGCTTCCAGTGAAGCATCTTTAACTGATGGCCCAAGTATAGAAGGAGTCTCAGACTTTTATGTCCTCAGGTCATACATTATGAAAAAAATGATAGTATTGTGACAGTCTCTTAAAGGCATACCAACATGCTGATTGAGAATATACAATGGAATCAAAAATTGAGATGTATCTTTAACTGGTGGACAAGCTGATATTGCAGTTTCTACCTGTTCATGAAATCTCAATTATCTCCCCCTCCCCATGCTGTTTTTAAGCTGTTAGGAAATCTTCCATTCATCCTGTTTACAAGTCAACATCCAATAGTGCATTAGAATTCCTACAGTGCACAAATAGGCCCTTTTGCCTAATGAGTCCACACTGACCCTCCGAAGAGTAACCTACCCAGACCTATTCCCCTACCTTATATTTATCCCTGACTAATGCACCAAACCTACATATCCCTTGGACAATTTAGCATGGCCAATTCATCTAACCTACACATCTTTGGATAGTGGGAGGAAACCGGAGCAAACTCATACAGACGCGGGTAGAATATGCAAACTCTACACAGGCAGGCACCTGAAGCTGGAATTGAACCTGGGACCCTGGAGCTGTGGGTCTGCAGTGCTAACCGCTGAGCCACCGTGTTGCACCTCTAGCTTTACTTCGACAAAGACGATTTTTAGCCTTATAGTCATAGCCCTCTTGTTATTGGGTTTTATTTATACTTTCAATAGATTATTCCAGTCAGCATCCATCCAGGAAAATTAATTCTTTTGGGACTTGAGGGAGACTTTAATTTTACGCTTTGAACATGAAAACTGCTGAAAATGTAAATCAACATGTTTGGTCAGAGTACCAGACTAACCTTGAGCACACTTAACCATTGATTAATTTGAGAACCATTGTGTCAGGATGTGTATAAGGTTTTATTCCGTGACATCATAGATTGACATATATTTAGAATACAAAACATTTGGCATCTAGCCTGAAGAATTGAAGTAGTACTCGTTAAGGTACTCCATATTGATTCCATTTGGATTCTACATTTTTCAGTCCTCACACTGAGCAAAGCATTGTAACCACTTGATCATGACTTACGGCAGTAACAAGATCTGTTTTGGGGTGTTAGTGCTTTTGAGATTAATTTTTCATCTTTGCTAAGAAACTTTCCAATTAGATTGCTGGTGTTAATAGTTACTGACCATCAGCACCCTATTAAGGCAGAGAGTGACCTGAGTGTCTAGTTTGCCAATGCTGCTTGCTTTCATGAAACCTTTTAAGAGTTGTCTTTGATTTGCATAAAAGCAAAAAAATGAAAATGTTCTTCAAACGAGTGCATAAAGAATGTAATATGAAAGTATGTATTTTTCTCCTTTGAAGCTTTAGTACTTTTTGTTAACTACTGTCCTTATTGGCTCAGACACATCTACATTGCAAATGCCATGTAAAATTGATGTGTTCACCCAAGGACAGTAACGACTGAAGTCTTTAGAGATAAAATTTACATTATTGAATGAATATATTATTGGAACATGGTACTGAAAGAGGAAGTCAGTTGTACAACAGCAAAGAATCGATATGTGAGTGGAGAAAGGGCATTTTGGAAGTGTTAGATGTTAAAAAGATATTTACTCATGTCTTGTCAGGAAGGATTAATGAATTAACTCTATGATTTCTCATTGGCAAAAAAATTCATTACAGAAGATAAATGATAAAATTGATTGAATGAATGAATGATTGCATAAACTTGTTCAATCTCCTTTGTGACTGTATCTAATCCTGGCATAACAGTTGAATACAGGTTCTGAAGTAGAAATACAAGAAGCCAGCCCTTAAAATTAAATTCATTACTCACAGTAAGAACAGGGTGAGTGTTCCTTTTGGGTTTTTTAATTTCACATGTAAGATGTGCTTCCCTCGCGGAGAAATGCAAGCAGCTAAAGTCTTTGTCTAACTTTGCTTTCCTGTTGTTTCTTTGTGAGTACTATAGTTCTTCATGGTCCGTTGAGGTTATTCTGCAAATAAGCTTTTGACTATTAACTGTAAACAATATTGCCTTGTAAAAGGCAGGTGCATCATTAGAAAAGAATCAATTCTCAGGATCTCTTGAGAAATAAAGGCATATTATAATTTTCACCCATTGATCATATTCATCACTGCAGAATATGTTGTAGGCATCCAAGATTGAACTGGACAGTTCTGAATCATTGAGTTCTTTAGCCCAGAAGGCTGTGGAAATTCAATCTCTTGATCATGTTCAGGATAGAAAATGTTGGATTTCTAGACACTAATGACCTCAAGGGATTTGAGGGTAGTGCTGGAATGTGATGCAAATGTAGATAATCAGACATGATCTAATTGAAGTGTTTCATAGGGCTGAATATCCTACCCCTCCTCCTATAGTAGCAACTGATGCATCTTCAACAGGATATGGGGCCATACCCTTTCAAGCAAAGAAAGATAAAATGCATGAGTAAGTCCATTTTGTTTCTGATTACTTACTGATGGAACAAGGTCATGCCATGGTCGCAAAAAAGAAGTTTTAGCAGTAACATGGGCATGCAAGAAGTGTCAGAATGTGTAATGGTCTCATAATTTTACTTACAAGTTGACCACAAATCATTCTAACTGCAAAGGAAACAACTAAGATGTCACCCAGAGTTCAGTGGTTCAGACTGACGCGATGGATTTATGACTCAGCAATCAAAACCACACAGGGAAGGTATCAACTGATATCAGATGCACTGTTTAGGACACCTGTAAACGCAGCTGAGCCAATAGGTTTAGACTCACTGAAGAGTCACAAAGTCATAAAATATTTGTGATCTACAGAAAGGATTTAAGAAGCACAAGAATGAGATGAAGAATGCACCACTGGGATGATAGTTGGATTGTACACCTAATAATTCTATAATTTGTCAATGCTTTCAGCATCATCGTTAACTTACTATCATCAACAAGTTGTGTTATAGCCAGCCCTTGGGCAAGGTTTCCAAATCTCAAGCTTCTCGGTGATAAAGGCTGAACTTGCTCCACTTATTTATTCACTTTCAGAACTACTCAGATACCTCCCTGAACTCTTTCTCTGGTTCTCTGACAACATCATCAGTGATGCACTCTGTTTTTATCCAGAATTGGGAAAAAAAAACAATTTGCTTCCTATTTCCATCTTCACTAAGTTTTATATAGTCCATCTCTGACTCATAGTAGGTTCCGAGAGTGTACTGAGGAACAAAAGGTCTTTGGTGTGCAAGTTCATGGATCCCTGAAGGTGTCAACAAAAATAGCGTGGTGAAAGTGGCTTATGGAATGCTTGCCTGTGTTAGCCCGGTCTAGAATATAGAAACATGGAGCTCTTGTTACAACACTTGGTTAGGCCACGATGGAATATTGTGCACCACAGATGGAATATTGTGCACCAATCTGATCACTACACTATTGGAAGAACATGATTGAACTGGAAAGGTTGCAGAGGAGATTCACCAGGATGTTTCCTAGGATGAAGTGTATCAATTAAGAGGAGACACTGGATGGGCAGGGTTTGTTTTCCTTGGAGTAAAGGAGGCTTCGGCGGGGAATTTAATTGAAGCATACAAAATTATGAGAGGCATAAACAGAGTAGATTAAGCGAATCTCTTCCACGTAGCTGATACATCTAAGATGAGGGCAAACTTAAGGTGAGGAACAAATGGTTTAGAGGAGATCTTTCACCCAGAAGGTGGTAGATATATGGAAATTGCTGCAGAAGGGTGGTGGAGGCAGGTACTCTCACAACATTTAAATAGCATCTGGTTGAGTATTTGAAATACCAGGCAAAGTAGGCTGTGGATCAAGTGCAGAGAAATGGGATTAGTGTAGCTCAGTGTTTGTTGGTCAGCCAATAGACCTGTTCCTATACAGAATGACTCTTCCCTTCCTTGACTTCACTGCTTCTAGTTCTCGGAATGGACTGTTCACTAATATCCACTACAAATGCACTAACTCCCATAGTCATCTTAGCTACATTTATTCACACAATACTTCCCGTAAAAACTCAATGTCAGTCTCTCAGTTTCTCTATCTCTGATACAATGATCCCACCAACCTCAGGAGTGCCTCTGACAAATCCTTTTTCATCAACTGAGGATGCTCCTCCCATCCCACTTCTTTCAGTTCTGCCTTCACTGTCTTTCATAAACCAATGACAGGACTCCTTCCTTTGGCCTCACTTTCCATTTCATTTGTCTCTCTATTCAAAGAATTGTTTACTACCATTTTGCCACCTCCAGCATGATGCCATCACCAAATATATCTTCCATTCTCCTCCCTAGTTAAAATTCCACAGTCACCATTCCCTCCATGAGATATCGATCCACTCCTCTGTCACTTCACAACACTTGCACACTTATCATGACATCTTCCCATACAATTGTGCAAGATATACCTCTAGCACTTTCACCTCTTCTCTCCTCACTGTCCAAGACTGAAAATAGATGAAACACTTTTTTTGAGGATGTAACTCTGAAGATGGACGAGGGAGATCCAGTAGACGTAATGTACCTGGACTTTCAGAAAGCTTTTGATAAAGTCCCACTTAGGAGGTTAGTGAGCAAATTCAGGGCACATGGTTTTGGGGGCAAAGTACTAACTTGGATTGAAAGTTGGTTGGCTGATAGGAAACAAAGGGTAGTGATAAACGGCTCCATTTTGGAATGGCAGGCAGTGACCAGTGGGGTACCGCAGAGATCAGTGCTGGGACCGCAGCTTTTTACAATATATGTTAATGATATAGAAGATGGTATTAGTAATAACATTAGCAAATTTGCTGATGATACTAAGCTGGGTGGCAGGGTGAAATGTGAGGAGGATGTCAGGAGATTACAGGGTGACTTGGACAGGTTAGGTGAGTGGTCAGATGCATGGCAGATGCAGTTTAATGTGGATAAATGTATGGTTATCCACTTTGGTGTCAAGAACAGGAAGGCAGATTACTACATAAATGGAATCAATTTAGGTAAAGGGGCAGTACAAAGACATCTGGGTGTTCTTGCACACCAGTCAATGAAGGTAAGCATGCAGGTACAGCAGGTCGTGAAGAAGTCTAACAGCATGCTGGCCTTCATAGCAAGAGGGCTTGAGTATAGAAGCAAAGACGTTCTTCTGCAGCTGTACAGGGCCTGGTGAGACCACACCTGGAGTACTGTGTGCAGTTCTGGTCTCCAAATTTGAGGAAAGACATTCTGGCTACTGAGGGAGTGCAGCGTATTCACGAGGGCAATTCCTGGAATGGCAGGACTACCTTACGCTGAAAGACTGGAGCGACTGGGCTTGTATAACCTTGAGTTTAGAAGACTGAGAGGGGATCTGATTGAAACATATAAGATTATTAAAGGATTGGACACTCTGGAGGCAGGAAGCATGTTTCCGCTGATGGGTGAGTGCTGAACCAGAGGACCAGTAGACCATTTAGGACAGAGATGAGGAGAAACTTCTTCACCCAGAGAGTGGTGGCTGTGTGGAATGCTCTGCCCCAGAAGGCTGTGGAGGCCCAGTCTCTGGATTCATTTAAGAAAGAGTTAATTATTGTGTAATGAAGGACACCACTCATTTACTTAGAACATAGAAAGATACAGCGCAGTACAGGCCCTTCGGCCCTCGATGTTGTGCCGACCGAATCCTACCTAACCTACACTAGCCCAATAACTTCCAAATGCCTATCCAATGCCCGCTTAAATGACCATAAAGAAGGAGAGTTCACCACTGCTACTGGCAGGGCATTCCATGAACTCACAACCCGCTGTGTAAAGAATCTACCCCTAACATCTGTCCTATACCTACCACCCCTTAATTTAAAGCTGTGTCCCCTAGTAACACCTGACTCCATTAGCGGTAAAAGGTTCTCAGTGTCGACCCTATCTAAACCCCTAATCATCTTATACACCTCTATCAAATCTCCCCTAAACCTTCTCTTCTCCAAAGAGAACAGCCCCAAGTGCCTCAGCCTTTCCTCATAAGATTTTCCTACCATTCCAGGCAACATCCTGGTAAACCTCCTCTGCACTCGTTCCAATGCCTCCACATCCTTCCTATAGTATGGCGACCAAAACTGCACACAATACTCCAGATGAGGCCGCACCAGAGTCTTATACAGTTGCAACATGACCTCAGGACTCCGGAACTCAATTCCTCTACCAATAAAGCCCAGTACACCATATGCCTTCCTCACAGCACTATTTACCTGGGTGGCAACTTTCAGAGATCTGTGTACATGGACACCAAGATCCCTCTGCTCATCCACACTACCAAGTAGCCTACCATTAGCCCAGTAATCCATCTTCTTGTTACTCCTACCAAAGTGAATGACTTCACACTTAGCTACATTGAATTCCATTTGCCACATTTCTGCCCAGCTCTGCAACTTATCTATATCCCGCTGTAACCTATCACTTCCTTCCTCACTATCCACAACTCCACCGACTTTTGTGTCATCCGCAAACTTGCTTACCCAGCTTTCAAGCCCTTCCTCTAGATCATTTATAAAGATAACAAAAAGCAATGGTCCAAAACAGATCCTTGTGGTACACCGCTAGTAACTGCACTCCAAGATGAACATAGTCCATCAACTACTACCCTCTGTCTCCTTCCAGCCAGCCAATTCCTAATCCAAACCTCTAATGTATCCTCAATGCCATACCTCCGTAGTTTTAACATTAGCCTACCATGGGGAACCTTATCGAACGCCTTACTAAAATCCATATACACAACATCTACTGCTTTACCCTCGTCCACTTCCTTAGTCACCTTCTCAAAGAACTCAATAAGGTTTGTGAGGCACGACCTGCCCTTCACAAAACCATGCTGGCTATCCTTGATCACGTTATTCCTATCCAGATGTTCATAAATCTTATCCCTTACCATTCTCTCTAAGACTTTGCCCACCACTGAAGTCAGACTCACTGGCCTATAGTTACTAGGGCTATCCCTACTCCCTTTCTTGAACAAGGGGACCACATTCGCTATCCTCCAGTCCTCTGGTACTATTCCCGTTGACAATGACGACATAAAAATCCAGGCCAATGGCTCTGCTATCTCCTCCCTAGCTTCCCATAGGATCCTAGGGTAAATGCCATCAGGCCCAGGAGACTTATCTATTTTCATCCTTTCCAATATTCCCAGAACCTCTTCCCTGCATATTTCCAGGCCATCCATTCTAATCATTTGTGACTCCATATTCACATCAGCAACAGTGTCCTGTTCCTGAGTGAATACTGATGAAAAGTATTGACTTAGTGTCTCTCCAATCTCCTCCGCCTCCACACACAACTTCCCACTACTATCCTTGACTGGACCGATACCTACCCTAGTCATCCTTTTATTCCTGACATACCTATAGAAAGCCTTTGGGTTTTCCCTAATCCTACCAGCTAAAGACTTTTCATGTCCCCTTCTCGCTTCTCTTAGCTCTCTCTTTAGTTGGATAGAGCTCTCAAGGATAGTGGAATCAAGGGTTATGGAGATAAGGCAGGTACAGGATACTGATTAAGGATGATCAGCCATGATCATATTGAATAGTGATGCATGCTCGAAGGGCAGAATGGCCTACCCCTGCACCTATTGTCTATTGTCTAAACAACATATTGTACTTGTTTCAATGTGGTCTGCTGTATTTGCTGTTCATGAAATAATCTCCTGTACCCTAGCACAATAACACTGAATGGGTGACCATTTTGTGGAACACCTCCACTCTGTCCAGAACAGTGAACCTGATGGATTTCTGTTGCTTGCCATCTCAATACAAGATCATGCAGTCATGGTAACATATCTATCCTAGACCTGCTGCAATGTTCTAATGAAGTGCAAAGCAAACTGGAGGAACAGCATCTCATTTTCCATATAGGCACTTCCTGTCATCTGGACTCAATATTGAATTCAAAGACTTCAGAATCTGAACACAGTCTTTATTACACCCACTTCCAAGATGTTTGATAAAATGGATTTGTTCTTAGCAGAGTTAACCTAAATTCCATTTTACACCCATCATTAACATTCATTTTTCATCTACATCTCTCCATTACAACCACAAGCCTTTTGTTCTGGGAACCCTCACCATCTGTTCCACTTGCTATACTCTCCACATTATTAACAGCAGAGAAACCATCATACTCCAACATCCTTCACATTCAAATCAGAGTAAAACTTTGCTGAGCTTCTTCAGCAATGTTTTGTTTTAATTCAGATCTCCAGAATCTACAGTCTTTCTCTTTTATTATACAATTAATATCACTGGGAATAGATGCATGCAAATTAAATAGAAACATCAACATTATTATCATTGACTAGTACCCAAGGTGTGAAATAACTCCACACAGAGGCCAGTATCCCATTACTAAGTTACCCTTTATTTACACGTGAAGAGTCCTTCACTTCAAAACTACCTCATTCTGAATCAGCTACCAGCATGCCAATATCTGTGGCAATCCCCCTTTTAAAAAAAATGTAGAAATTACAAATAAACAGTTAACATTAACAGCTGTATACAAGAAACAGCAATTTACAGGGGAAAGGGGCAGCAAAGCCACACTCTAAACCCAGCTGTACAATGAATTCACAGGGAAATGAGGACAAACCTCAAATCCCACCTTATATTCATCAAGAAGGAAACAGTAAACATACAGACAATTCAATAAATTGAACATAAAACAGTGCATATATACAATCCCTTTATTATCTGAGAGCCAGAATTGCCTGATCGGATTAGATTAACACCACCTAGCAGGAAACTTATATTCTATGATGCCCAGCTGGCAGACCTCATTACAATCACAAGCCGATTGAGGTGAACCATTTACACAAAATCACACTCAAAGCCATGATTGAATCATTCAAGAGAATTTACTCAACACATGACTCAGCAAACATTGTTGCCTCAAATCATGGTCCAATATTTACAAATAAGCAGTTTATGAGATTGGCACATGAATACAATTTTATTTATGTCACAAGTTCACCACACTATTTTTAAGTGAATGGAGAAATTAAATGATTTGGAGATGCGGGTGTTGGACTGGAGTATACAAAGTTAAAAATCACACAACACCAGGTTATAGTCCACAACTACCTGATAAAGGGACAGCGCTCCGAAAGCTAGTGCTTCCCGTTAAACCTGTTGGACTATAATTTGGTGTTGTATGATTTTTAACTTTGGAGAAATTGAAGGACGAGTTTGTTCAATTCAGTCAATTTTGAAGATGAATGAAGAATTAAATCTTGTCTGATTAAGCTACAGAATATATTATCTCCTGATATTTTGAATGGGAGAGATGGAGAACACAACTTGCATCTATCTCAGAAGATACGGCCTAACATCACTGAGAATGATTGTAATGGTATGAATAAGAATAGAAAGACAACACAACCAGAAATTTTAATAATGGTTTCAGAACATGACAGGTACCAGGGCAACAGATTGAAAAGAGATTATGAAGAAGAGAGTAACAGAGAAAAAATGAACAATCAACAAGATTGTCGTCTTGAAGCATCAAGGAATAAAGTGGTGAAACTATAATGCATTGATGAGACCAGTAGAAATGTGGAACAAGTGCAGGCATTTCATACTTTAGTCTTGAGTGATGTGAATGACAAACATGCTGTCCGAAAGATATAAATGAAAAGGACTTCCAGTTGAGAGCTCTTCCATCTCAGCCCACATAACAGCTTTTGCCTGACCTTATATCCAGTGCTTCATGCAGGTCAAGGGAGAGGCCTAGCTACATTTTCATGACCAAGCACTTCCTTCTGTGTGTAACCCCATAAAGTACAGTAGCACAACATTCACTCTCTTTAGAATTAGAATTCCTACAATGTGTAAACAGGTCCTTGGGCCCAACAAGTCCACACTGAGCCTCCAAAGAGTAACCCACCGAAACCTATTCCCCTACTACTAATGCACCTAACCTACACATCCCTGAACACTCTGGGCAATTTAGCATGGTCAATTCACCTAACCTGCACATCTTTGAATTGTGGGAGGAAACTGGAACACTCAGATGAAACCCATGCAGACACAGGGAGAACGTACAATCTCCACACAGGCAGGGATCGAACCCAGGTCCCTGGTGCTGTGAGGTAGCAGTGGTAACCACTGAGCCACTGTGCTGCCCCAGGAAATGCTGGAATGAATGTTTGATGAAATCTTGAAAACGTGCCTCAAAAAATGAATTGACAGGTCTGAAATCTTCTTAAAAAATCTGCAATCAGTAACCTCAATCAGCAAGTGAACACTAAGAACATTTAATGTTTAAATGGAGCTCAAAATGCTCAAATACTTGACAATCAGCTGAACATGAATAAGTATTAAAAGAGTTAGTTAAGTGAAGTATGACCCACCACAAGGGAGAGCAACCTCTTCAATAAGCACTTGTAACCATGCCATAGTCAATCAGCCCCTGAACAATTCTCCAGGCAGTACATTCCGAGCATGCTCTTCAATCCCTTTCAGAAAAAATTAACAGTTAAAGATGTCAAATAAACCTCAAACAGACTAGACTGTGATCTCTTGTGATTACAAATGTCAATAGAGGTTTACGAGAAACTTTTCAGCAGCAAGTCAAGACTTTATGTCCCAAATTGCAGATGTATTTTGCGGTTTCCTCCTTGAAGAATGCACAAAGTCAGGGGTTAAAAAGTCACTATGGAGGGTGCTATAGGATTTTAATGTTCTTCTGTGTGCTCTGAAGCTCAGTCTTTCTCTCAGACCGAAATTTGTTCATTGAGAAATGAACCAAAACTACACAATATCTATAAAACTATGGATCATGTAACTACCAACGTCAATGCCACCAGTAACCTCCACTGCAATGGATACAATGTTTAACTTAATAAAAACTGAAAGAACTGTGGATGCTCTAAATCTGAAACTAAAACAGCAGTTGCAGGAAAAGCTCAGCAGGTCTGGCAGCATCTGTGGAGAGAAATCAGGTTAATGTTTTGGGTCCATTGATCCTTCCTCAGTTTTGAGGAAGGGTGACCGAAACATTAACTCTGATTTCTCTTCACAGATCAGACAGACCAACTGAGCTTTTTGAGCAATTTGTTTTTGCTTCACAACGCTTAACTTATTTGGTTTTCATGCATAATTCAGACGCTGTTATGCATATCTTTTTTTAAACTGTTCTCTTTTTAGATACCCTTCTTATTACCCATCTGTTTCCTGTGTTGTACTGGTATTTCTCCTGCCATGTAGGTAATTCGAGATAGCCTAGCTAATTTGGCTGCTTTTAAAACATGACTTCATTTGGTTCTAGGAGAAAGATATCCACAAGGGAAGGGATAAGATATCATTAATCTTGTTGCAACCAATCGAAGGGTGGGTGAGTTCAGAAGAGCAGTCAGTTTATTGCCCCTCATCCAGAAGCTTAACAATTCGGAGTATCCTGCCTAGGATTCAGACAAATTGGGGGAACCTTGCTCAGGGTCAGCTTGTAACACGAGAAGTGTACCATTGGCTTTTTCTGAGAGGTATTGCAAAGTTTGTTACCTTCTTTAATAGACGAGTGAATGATCTAATGGCTGGCTTTAGAGATCTTGGCAGGTGTGTCACAAAGGTTCGAGTGACAGAAAAGGTGAGGATGGTAGTGATTTACTTGTAGGTCAAGACAAGAGTTTTTGCCCGCAACGTCGATTTTCCTGCTCCTCGGATGCTGCCTGACCTGCTGTGCTTTTCCAGCACCACTCTAATTTCTGGTTTCCAGCATCTGCAGTCCTTGTTTTTACCTCGTTGATTTTAACCCTACTGAATCCTCTTGCAAGGATGCCTGCCTTGAAGAAGTTTTCCTCCTCTCTCTACAAGAATCTCAGTGAGTCTCTCTCTCTCTCACTGCAACCCTCAGGTCATCTCATCTGCCCTGAAGCTCTTCAACCACGTCCTGAAACAGACTGGCTACCACAGCCATATTTGCTTCCTCAGTGCCTGCCTCCGTAAGCAACTCATCCCACACGGCCTTCGGACCACCTTTAAACCAGCAGAGTTTGGAACCGAACAGGACAAACAGTGCAGACTACAGATTCAAAAACTCCAGCAACGGTTCTCCTTCAAGATCCTTCACTCCACACTCACAGCAATGCGCCGGCACCTAACCTCTCTCCAGTTAGCCCTGCCTCAGCTGAGGGCCACACTCTCTGAGAATTATGAAGGACCCCTTCTTTATTATATTCTCAGGAGAATTCATACTCTCAACAAACAGTATTTCAACACCATCTCAAACATCAAAAACTGTAAGTACAACAAAATTTTATATACCCACCTCCATAACTAGCATTCCTCAAACATTCTAGGAGATTCCCCCGGCCTCTGGAACTGCTTGGACGCCATTAGCCATGTGGCTGCTGCAGCTACCATCCCCTTCCGCCCCATCATGGCCACTTCCACGGCCACTTCCACAGCAACTTCTGCCTCTCACAATTCCTCATGCACCACACATGACATCACTTCCACCCCTCACGTCATCATTGATGTCACACGCTCAGAGACTTCCACCTCCCCTCGCCGTATTCGTCACCATTTCCGCCCCCACCAACGCCACTCACCTACATTCTGAGGACACACCCCCTGTAGATCCCACTGTCACTATCCCTGCCCCCCAGAACTGTGAGGGGAACACCATCCCTGCTCATGACTCCACCTCCATTCCCCCTAACACCACGCCTACTCTAGTTACAGGCTCTGCCCCCACTCCCAGCTCCACACCAACACTGGGTCTCAGCTCCCAGCCCTGCCAAGTTTTCACCATCCGTCCAGACCTCCCTCTCACTGAGGATGAATGATCAGTCCTCAGCAAAGGCCTCACCTTTATCCCCCTCCGTCCATGCATCAATGAATTTAATACACGCTGTGATATCGAACATTTCTTCCGCTGCCTCCGTCTCCTTTTATAATCAGGATTCCTGCCCACCATCTGAGGACCCCTTTGCCTGCCTCAAACACACTCCATCCACCTGGACACCCTGTGCTGGCCTATTACCCACCCTCGACCTCTTCATTTCCAACGACCACCAGGACATTAACAGCCTCAACCTGTCTACCCCCCTACCCCACTCCAACCTCTCACCCTCACAATGCACAGCCCTCCACTCCCTCTGCTCCAATTCCAACCTCATCATCAAACCAGCGGATAAAGAGGGTTCAGTGGTAGTTTGGCACACTGACCTCTACACCGCAGAAGCCAGACGCGAACTCAAAGACACCTCCTCCTAAAGCCCCTCAACTATGACCCCACCCCCAATCACCAAACCATCATCTCCCAGACCATACAGAACCTCATAACCTCAGGAGATCTTCCACCCACAGCTTCCAACTTCATAGTCCACAAACCCTGCACCGCCTGATTCTACCTCCTTCCCAAGATCCACAAGCCTGACCACCCTGGCTGACCCACCGAACTCATCTCTACCTACCTTGACACTGTCCTATTCCCTCCCTAGTCCAGGAACTCCCCACATACGTTCGAGACACCACCTACGCCCTCCACCTCCTCCAAGACTTCCGTTTCCCTGGCCCCCAATGCCTCATCTTCACCATGGATATCCAATCCCTCGACACCTCCATCCACCATGACCAGGGCCTCAAAGCCCTCCGTTTCTTCCTCTCCCTATGTCCTCAACAGTACCCTTCCACCGACACTCTCATTCGTTTGGCTGAACTGGTCCTTACCCTTAACAATTTCTCCTTTGAATCCTCCCACTTCCTCCAGACCAAAGGAGTAGCCATGGGCACCCGTTTGGGCCCCAGCTATGCCTGTCTCTTTGTTGGCTATGTAGAACAGTTGATCTTCCGTAGTTACACCAGCACCACTCCCCACCTCTTCCTCCGCTACATTGATGACTGCATTGGCACCACCTCATGCTCCTGCGAGGAGGTTGAGCAATTCATCAACTTGGAGAAAGTGAGGACTGCAGATGCTGGAGATCAGAGTTGAAAAATGTGTTGGTGGAAAAGCGCAGTAGGTCAGGCAGCATCCAAGGAGCAGGAGAATAGACATTTTGTGCATAAGCCCTTCTTCCTGAAGAAGGGCTTATGCCCAAAACATCGATTCTCCTGCTCCTTGGATGCTGCCTGACCTGCTGCACTTTTCCAGCAACACATTTTTCAACAATTCATCAACTTCACAACACATTTCACCCCGACTTTAAATTCACCTGGTATATCTCTGACACCTCCCTCCCCTTCCTGCACCTCTCCATCTCCATTAATGATGACCGACTTGACACTGACATTTTTTACAAACCCACCGACTCCCAGAGCTACCTGGATTACACCTCTTCCCACCCTACCTCCTGCGAAAATGCCATCCCATATTTCCAATTTTTCCGCCTCCACCATAACTGCTCCCAGGAGGACCAGTTCCACCACAGAACACACCAGATGGCCTCCTTATTTATAGACTGCAATTTCCCTTCCCACATGGTTAAAGATGCTCTCCAACGTATCTCGTCCACATCCTGTCCCTACGCCCTCAAACCTCACCTCTCCCCTCTGGTGCTCATCTTCCACCCTACCAACCTTTACATAAACCACATCATCCGGCAACTTTTCCGCCACCTCCAAACGGACCCCACCATCAGGGATCCCTCCCCACCCATTTCCGCTTTCTGCAAAGACTGTTCCCTCTGTGCCTACCTGGTCAGGTCCATGACCCCCCCAACAGCCCACCATCCCCTGTGGCACCTTCCCCGCCACCGCAGGAATTGCAAAACCTGCACCCACACCTCCACCCACACCTCCATCCAAGGCCCCAAAGGAGCCTTCCACATCCATCAAAGTTTTACCTGCACATACACCAGTATCATTTATTGTATCCATTGCTCCCGATGCGGTCTCCTCTCCATTGGGGAGACTAGACGATCTCTGGGACACCCACACCAATCAATCATACCGCCCCATGGCCCAACATTTCAACTCCCCCTCCCACTCTGCCGAGGATATGCAGGTCCTGGGCCTCCTCCACCGCCGCTCCCTCACCACCTGACGCCTGGAGGAAGAACGCCTCATCTTCCGCTTCGATAACTTCAACCCCATGGCATCAATGTGGATTTCACCAGTTTCCTCATTTACCCTTCCCCCACCTCACCCCAGCTCCAACCTTCCAGCTCAGCACTGCCCTCATGATCTGTACTACCTTCCTATCTTCCTTTCCACCTATTCACTCCACCCTCCTCTCTGACCTATCACCTCCATCCCCACCCCATTCACCTATTGTACTCTCTGCTACTTTCTCCCCACCCCCAACCCCCTCTCATTTATCTCTCCACTCTGCAGGCACCCTGCCTCTATTCCTGATGAAGGGCTTTTGCCCGAAATGTCGATTTTCCTGCTCTTCGGATGCTGCCTGAATTACTGTGCGTTTCCTCTAATCTGGACTGTGATTTACTTGTAGTATACTGCAGATAGTTGATTGTTCTTGCAGTTTTTATTAAATTCTAGATAGATGGCGCTAATGAGATGTGGACCCCTCAGGCTATTCAGAAATAATTGGTCTGGTGAACAGGTCACACATTAGTTCTATTTCTCTCACCACAGGAGCTGTCAGACTTGCTGAGTTTATCCAACATTTTTTGTTTTGTTTTGGAGATTTAGAAACCACAGTATTTGGCTATTTGAACATACCCAGGTAACTAACACCATTACAGTAAACAGTGAGTCGCTACCTCCAGCAACTGATCACCTTCTGAGCTCCTACTGCATCTTATGAACATACACAGCGATCAATTGCCAAATGCAGCTAACCCTAGGCTTACAGGCATAAAGCTTTAATACTATGTGCTATTAGTCCTTGTCAGCAACTTCTTACTGTTTGAAGGTATAATCCTTATTTTATTCCAGTTCTGAAATTTTCTGAAATACTTTTATATATGACTTTGAAATTGCAGAGTAGTGTGCAGTTCAACCTTGAATAATAGATTTAACAAACTCTTATGGTTCTCTTTCTAACTTTTCTCAAGTGTTCTTGAGAGAGATGAATGGTCAGAGGAAAGTGATTAATTTGTTGTCAGTATATACCACTCATTCTATTATTTTATGAATATAAACATATTTACACTTCCATAAATTACATATTGGGTGTCAGTCTGTTAGTATCATGTTGTTAACATTATATCATGGAGGATGCTGTTGAAACAAAGTAAGGTCCAATTCTGGCTTCATGACATTAGATAGTTTTGAGTTTTTCTTGCAGTTGTGCATTGACTTTATCTTGTTACACTTTTCAAATATGTGCATCGTATTCTGTTCAAGTATAAAATTGTAATCTGATATCCTATCTCTTTGAGGGGTCGACGCATGATTGGAACTGTTCCAATCAAGTTTCATCAAGTTCCATCATGAATAACAGTTTCATCTTCATCAGCATTTTATTTGCATGTTATCTTTCAGAGTTAGGGACAGGAATTGTCTGGAATTTAAGGATTTTAATATGGAAGTGTCCGAGAGAAATGTGTCAGTAATCAACATGCTGTGTGAGATTCTAAAATTAGCGGAGAGTAAATCTGAAGCCTTCATGTTGGATTTCTGATGCGTTCAGATCAGACCATAACTTGAATATTATGTTTAGTCACATGTAGGATATGCAAGGGAAACATTCAGGAAATAGAACAGAGAAGGCCTATAGAACTAGAGAAGGCCTATGAAACTGATACAACATTCAAGAGTTACCTTTAGGAATATTCTTAAAAAGTGCTAAAATGCAATTCTGATGATTTAATAGGACATCGGTCTAACTGGGACGGAGCTAAGGAATTGTGGAGGAAGTGCAAACATTTATGGAGGAGATAGCACTTTCAGTTTTACAATTTTCAAGGTTTTTTTTAAGTTAATCTGCAAATATTAACAGTCCACTTTATCAAAACTCCATCTGCCACCTTAAACACTTACTCTCTTCACCATCTGTTGCACAAACACATATGTGTCTGCCATACATCGGGTGCATTGCAGCAAATCATTAAGCCTCTTTCGACAACATTTTCCACATTTACTACCCCAAAGGGATAGGGTTGTGTGGTCACATCACCACTGTCAAGTTCCTCTCCAAGCCAGTCCACAACCTGACTTCAAACTATGCTGCCATTCCTTCACTGTCACTGAGTTAAAAACCTTAAAGTTGCTTCCTCATGGGTGTGCCTACATTGCACAGACTGAAGTGATTCTCAGAGTCAGCTCACCATGATATTTTAATACTAATTAGTGATGGGCAACAAATGCTGGCTTTGGTAACAATGGTCAGTTTTGTACAATGCACCTTTAAAAAAGAAATGTTTATTGTTCCACTCTTCATGAGTCCAAAGGAAAGCATTAATGGCTTCTTTCACATGAGGATTAAAACTATTGGTTTGCAAATGCCACTCGCAGAATCAATAGTGGAGAGTGTTAGGTTGTTGTCCTCTTTGTAATTGTGCCAGCACAAGGATCATTGTGACAGTTTCTTTATTTGAAGAGAAGACTTTTTTTTCACTCATTGGATGTAGGTGTCACTGGCTGGGCCAGCAATTACTGCCCTTTCCTAGTTCCTCTTGAAAAAGTGATGATGAGCTATCTTCTTTAAGCTTTGCAGTCCATATGGTGTAGATATAACCAAGTGCCATTAGGAACAGAGGTTCAGAATTTTGACCCAGTGACACTGAAGGAACATTGATATATTTCTGAGTCTGGATGGAGAGTGACTTGAAGAGGAATATGTAAGTGGTGGTGTTCCCATGCGCCATGGTGACCTTGTCCTTCAAGATGGTAGTTGTTATAGTTTGGAAGGTGCCATGTGAGGAGTCTTGTTGAAAGATTGCTTGCATCTTGTAGAGTAGATCACTGCTATGGAAGATAGTGGTGAAGGGAGTGAATGCTTGTTGGTGTGTTGCTACTGAAGCCAACTGCTTCGACCTAGATGATGTCAAGCTTCTTGAATGTTGCTGGAATTGCACTCATCCAGGCAAGTGAAAAGTATTCCAAAACATTTCTGTCTTGCGGTGAGGGTGGACAGAATATTTTTATTCATTCATGGGATGAGGGTGTCACTGGCTGGACAAGCAATAATTGGCCAGAGGGCAGTGGAGAGTCAACAACATTAAGTCGACAAGATGGTGAGTAATGTTCCCAAAGGACATTAGTGAACCGGATAGATTTTTATTGTTTTGGTCATTAGTAGACTCTTAATTCCAGTTGATATTGAATTCAAGTTCCACCATCTGCCCTGGTAGGATTTGAATCTGGATTCTAATTTGAACATTACCGGGTTTTCTGGATGAATAGTGTTTCTATACTACCATTAGTCCACCATCCCCTACTAATACTGTATGTCACCATTCGCCTTAAACTTTTACTTTCTGCAGTGATCTTTGATGTGGAATGTCTTTTGGAAATACAAGTATAGTTCACTTACAGTTCATCTTTATCCATGGCACATGTTACTTCTTCAGAGAACCCCACAAAATGGGTTACACCTCTTCCCCGAAATGTTGATTCTCCTGCTCCTTGGATGCTGCCTGGCCTGTTGTGCTTTTCCAGCACCCCACTCTTGACACTAACCTATCTATGCCTATCTTAAATACAATCAATAATTTGGCCACCAAGCATTCTGTTGCAATGAGTTCTGTAGTTTCACCACCCTCTGACTGAAGAAATTCCTCCTCATCTCAGTTCTAAAAGGTTATTCCTTGGGTCCAAGGGTTTAGATGGAGAGGAATTTCTTAAGTGTGTACAAGACAATTTTCTGATTCAGTATGTGAATGTACCTACCCGAGAAGGTGCAAAACTTGACCTATTCTTGGGAAATAAGGCAGGGCAGGTGACTGAGGTGTCAGTGGGGGAGCACTTTGGGGCCAGCGACCATAATTCTATTCGTTTTAAAATAGTGATGGAAAAGGATAGACCAGATCTAAAAGTTGAAATTCTAAATTGGAGAAAGGCCAATTTTGATGGTATTAGGCAAGAACTTTCGAAAGCTGATTGGAGGCAAATGTTCGCAAGTAAAGGGACGGCTGGAAAATGGGAAGCTTTCAGAAATGAGATAACAAGAATCCAGAGAAAGTATATTCCTGACAGGATGAAAGGGAAGGCTGGTAGATATAGGGAATGCTGGATGACTACAGAAATTGAGGGTTTGATTAAGAAAAAGAAGGAAGCATATGTCAGGTATAGACAGGAGAGACCGAGTGAATCCTTAGAAAAGTATAAAGAAAATAGGAGTATATTTAAGAGGAAAATCAGGAGGGCAAAACGGGGACATGAGATAGCTTTAGCAAATAGAATTAAGGAGAATCAAAAGGGTTTTTACAAATATATTAAGTACAAAAGGGTAACTAGGGAGAGAATAGAGCCCCTCAAAGATCAGCAAGGCGGCCTTTGTGTGGAGCGTCAGAAAATGGGGGAGATACTAAGTGAATATTTTGCATCAGTATTTACTGTGGAAAAGGATATGGAAGATATAGAATGTAGGAAAATAGATAGTGACATCTGCAAAATGTCCAGATTACAGATGAGGAAGTGCTTTATGTCTTGAAACGGTTAAAGGTGGATAAATCCCCAGGACCTGATCAGGTGTACCCAAGAACTCTGTGTGAAGCTAGAGAAGTGATTGCTGGGCCTCTTGTTGAGATATTTGTATTATCGATAGTCACAGGTGAGGTGCCGGAAGACTGGAGGTTGGCAAACTGTGGTGCCACAGTTTAAGTAGGGCGGTAAAGACAAGCCAGGGAACTATAGACCAGTGAGCCTGACCTTGGTGGTGGGCAAGTTGTTGGAGGGAATCCTGAGGGACAGGATGTACATTTATTTGGAAAGGCAAGGACTGATTAGGGATAGTCAACATGGCTTTGTGCATGGGAAATCATGTCTCACAAACTTGACTGAGTTTTTTGAAGAAGTAACAAAGATGATTGATGAGGGCAGAGCAGTAGATGTGATCTATATGGACTTCGACAATGTTCCCCATGGGAGACTGATTAGCAAGGTTAGATCTCATGGAATATAGGAAGAAATGTGGAAACTGTTGTCGAAAGAGGCTTGATGATTTGCTGCAATGCACCCGATGTATGGCAGACACATATGTGTTTGTGCAACAGATGGTGAAGAGAGTAAGTGTTTAAGGTGGCAGGTGGAGTTTTGATAAAGTGGACTGTTAATATTTGAAGATTAACTTAAAAAAAAACTTGAAAATTGTAAAAGTGAAAGTGCCATCTCCACCATAAATGTTTGCACTTCCTCCACAATTGGGCCCTCTACTTTCTGTCATTTACATAAATGATTTGGATGCAAGCATAAGAGGTACAGTTAGTAAGTTTGCAGATGACACCAGAGTGTTATCTCAGATTACAACAGGATCTGGACTAGATGGGCCAATGGGCTGAGAAGTGGCAGATGGAGTTTAATTCAGGTAAATGCGAGATGCAGCATTTTGGGAAAGCAAATCTTAGCAGGACTTATACACTTAATGGTAAGGTCCTAGGGAGTGTTGCTAAACAAAGAGACCTTGGAGTGCAGGTTCATAGTTCCTTGAAAGTGGAGTCGCAAGTAGATATGATAGTGAAGAAGGCGTTTGGTATGCTTTCCTTTATTGTTCAGAGTATTGAGTACAGGAGTTGGGAGGTCATGTTACTGCTGTACAGGACATTGTTTAGGCCACTGTTGGAATATTGTGTGCAATTCCGGTCTCCTTCCTATCGGAAAGATGTTGTGAAACTTGAAAGGGTTCAGAAAAGATTTACAAGGGTGTTGCCAGGGTTGGAGGATCTGAGCTATAGGGAGAGGCTGAACAGGCTGGGGCTGTTTTCTCTGGAGTGTTGGAGGCTGAGGGGTGACCTTATAGAGGTTTACAAAATTATGACGGGCAAAGATAGGATAAATAGACAAAGTCTTTTCCCTGGGGTGGGGGAGTCCAGAACTAGAGGGCATAGGTTTAGGGTGAGAGGGGAAAGATATAAAAGAGACCTAAGGGGCAACTTTTTCATGCAGAGGGCGGTACGTGTATGGAATGAGCTGCCAGAGGATGTGGAGGAGGCTGGTACAATTGCAACATTTAAGAGGCATTTGGATGGATATATGAATAGGAAGGGCTTGAATGGATATGGGCCAGGTGCTGGCAAGTGGGACTAGATTGGGTTGGGATATCTGGTCAGCATGGACGGGTTGGACCGAAGGGTCTGTTTCCATGCTGTACATCTCTATGACTCTATGACTCTATACCAGTGGAAACATCGTCTCCACATTCCCTCCATCCAGGCCTCTCGTAATATGTAAATTTCATTCCGATCACCCTCACCCGTCTAAACTTCATCAAATGCAGACCCCCAAAGTTCTGAACTAGTCCTCATAATGCAAACCCTTCATCATTAGAATCATTCTTGTGAATCTTCTGGGGACTTCCTCAAGTCTGCACATCCTCCCTTAGACACGGGGCCCAGACTGCTCACAATATTCCAAATGCAGCCTGACCAAGGCCTTATATGGTCTCAGCAGAACACCCCTGCACTGTTATTCTAGCCCTTTTGAAATGACTGCAAACCCTGCACAGGCCCTCCTGACTACCAATGAAATTGTATGTCAACCTTAAGAGAATTCTGAACCAATACTCTCGAGTCCTTGGTACTTCAGGTTTCCAAAGCCTTTCCCTGTTTAGAAAATTGTCTACACCTCTATTCTTCTGACCAAATTTCATAACCTCACACTTTCTTACACTGTATTCCATCTGCCACTTTTCTTTGCCCACTTTCCTATCTTGTCTAAGTCCTTCTACAGTGTCCCCACTTCTTCATCACTACCTGTCCCTTCACCTATCTCTGTGTCATCTGCAATCTTAGCAGCAATAACCTCAGTTCCTTCATCCAAATCATTCATGTATAACATTAATTTAGTGGGTTGAATTTCTACAGTATTTCCTGAATTACCGTCACAAGCTCCTGCCATTACTGATCAACTGCCCCATTAAGAACCCCAGCCAATCAACTCTGGCCAACTCCTCCCTTACGGCTTTGCAATTATCTTTATTCAACTGTAAAGCCATTACATCTGATTCCAGTTTCTCCTTCTCAAACTGTAAGGTAAATTCTGTCATATTCTTGTTATTGCCCCCTCATGGCTCCTTCATCTTAATCTCCCCAATTAAGTCTGCCTCATGACACATTACCAAATCCAAATTGCTTGTTCCCAAGTGGGCTCCAACCTGCTCCAAAAAAAACCTCATAGACATTCCACAAATTCCTTTTCTGAGATCCACCGCCAACCTTATTTTCCCAGTTCATCTACATATTGAAGTCAATTGTGATTATTGTAGTAGTGTCTTTCTTACATGCCTTTTCTATTTCCTAATTTATTTTCTTCCCCACATCCTGACAACTGCTAGTAGGCGTGTACACAACTCCCCCAGGGATTTTCCCCCCCTTTGTGGTTCCTCAACTCTATCTACACAGAGTCTTCTGACTCTATATCACTTCTTGCTATCGATTTAATTTTTTTTTACTGACAAGGCAACCTCACCCTATCTTCTCACCTTTCAGTCTTTTTGATAGTACATCTATCCTTGGATATTTCGTTCTCAGCTCTGATCCCCTTGTAACGATTTCTCTGTGATACCCACAACATCTTACCTGGCAATTTTAATCTACGCTATAAACTCACTCACAAATGAGAACAGAAATACCTGGAAAATCTCAGCAGGTTTGGCAGCATATGTGGAGAGAAATCAGAACTATTGTTTCAGGTCCGGTGACCTTCAGAGCTAAGGTTTCCATCATCCGCAGTTCTTTCATTTTCCTTTAAACTCTTTCACCCTTTTCTCATATATGGTGTGTACTTAAGTGTACTTCCCCCTGCCCTGCATTGATTTCCCCCCCCCTTCTCATAATAGCCTCCACATCTGTTGTGTCTGAAGTTAGATTTGTGATTCCTCCCATATTCTCCGCCCTATTACTCATTCTGAAAACTCTAATCACCTTTGCTGATCCCTCCTCCTTTTAAGTTTTTCCATACACAGCACCCTTCCCCTCCCCCCCCTCAACCCCACTAAATAGCTTAAAGCTATATCACAATCCTAATTATGCAATTCACTAGGACTCTGATTCTCAGCATGATTCAGATGGAGCCCATCCCACTGGAACAGCTCCCTCCTTCCCCAGGTCTGACATCAGAATCAGGGACATCCTGAGCGACGGAGGCATGGCTTAACTGTTACCACAGAAATTGGCAAAAAAGTAGGTGGTGTCTAGCCAATGCCATCCATTGCCTGAATACAGTCATGCAGCAGTTAGCAGATGTTCAGATGTGTGTGAAATCCTGCCTATGTACATCCCTGCTCGGACAGAATTTCCCATCGGGCCCAGGGTCCTAAACCTCCCTCAGGAGCCTGCACCCAACAATATGAGCCATCTTTTGGGAATGTCCTCTGTGTATCTATCTAATCAATTAATTTCTAATTTGCTGCACAGGTGCTTTATTGGAGGTGGATATTAATTACAAACAAAAGAAAAATCACGGTGATGTCCCTCAATGCTCTTGATGCCTTTCGAGAGAGTTGGGTACTGCAAAACTTAGATTATGGATTCGTTCTACCTCTGTCTTACAAAGGAGTGAGTACTCATTTAATGATGGATGATGCCCAATGTCCAATTAACATCCAAAATCTACTTCATATTTTATTGTTCTGGTTGGAAAAGAGTTTTAAGACATAGATCAAACCTTCAGATTTGAAGTGAAGTCTGTACTAGCATTATATGTGACTTTAACATTGAGTCATGACAGTCACTGAAGACTGAAGGATGGATGGATGAGTGAAAAGGGTTTGCATCAATTTGTAAATTATAATCAGATTGATAGTGGGCATAGCTGAACTCAGTCTGAAGCTTTCACATATCTGATCATGAAGGAAGCTTTAGCAATTAACCTCCCTTGTGCTTTATGATGTTAGAATCCTATCTAAATGAATGTAATATTTTCCTAATGCCCATTGAAACAGATACATTCTCATTTTAGAATGAGATATCACTCGATATTGTAAATATTTCAAAAAGTTGATAATGATAATGTTTAATTGCACAGTAATAAAGGCAAAGAATGAACTAAGAAAGAAGCTGCATTTACATTGATGCATAACAGGAATTGCTTTGCTTTTGTGACAACAAAAAATGTACAGTCATTGAATGATGTGTTCACCCACTTCTTATCTCTTTGAAACAAATGTTCAAAACCTGTTCTTGAGGAATGCTACTGTCAGTTTCATAATGGTTCTAGTTGAAGAATGGGCTTTATTGTAACTGTGTTCTAACTCTGACAGGGGGCTTCTTAAAGAAATTATCATTCTTCTCATTGATCAACCAGGTCATACCCTCTATGTGTCTTCACCTATCCCCACTTCACTATCCTGCTCCACCTTTATCTGCAGTTCCTTCTACACCAACTCCCAGTCCTGTAGAAGTGTTACACCCAAAATGTCGACTTCTCCACCTCCTGATGTTGCCTAGCTTGCAGGGTTCTTCCAGCCTCCTGCCTATCCAGTTTGGGTTCCAGCATCTGTAGTTTTTTTGTCTCTAACCAATGAGATGGGATGGCCACCCACTTTTCAGATCACAAGTCTTGATACAGGAGATATTACTGTTTGATTATGGTATACTGGGACAGTGTCCATCCGTTCCTGCACTGCTTTCATCATCTGGAGGAAGATACAGAGAGGTCTGAATATTTTAGGCCTCCTTAAATTTATCTACACCCTGAGGCGAACCTCTGCTGTGACTTCTTCATGTGGAGGTTGCTGTTGGTACAGAGCTTTTGGACAGCTTTGAATCTACTCAATTGACCTGCACTAATGTTATATGACCAAATTGACAATAATTCTGGCTGTTATTGGATCCATTTGGGATGGGTTCAATTAACCTAGGTAGTTCAGTGATGTGATTCTTGAGCAGTTATAGACTTTAACTTAGGTTATGCTACAGTAGGCCTCCCCGGAAGGATGCCATAAAATACCTCGACATGGGCCTTTGTGTTATTACATTTTCCAGATGTGTGTAGAAAAAGGCATGTTATGTATACACATAGCTACACTATGGCATGCCTATACCAAATGGATTGCAGCAGTCCCAGAAGGTAGACCACCATAATTTTCTCAAGGCATCTAGGGATGATCAATAAATGTTGGCTGTGCTCACATCTCAGGAGTGAATTTTTTTCAAAGATTACGTTATGATATTCTAACAATGTTAGGAATACTGTTACCTTACCTCCACCACTCCCAACCCAACCCAATGCCAATTGCTGTGGATAGACGGTGGCTATCATTGCTTGTGATGTTGGGAATGGTGCTCAATATGAGCTGCCTATGCCAGATGACGGCTGCAAAATTCAAGTCAGGAATTGTGGTGTCTAATTTCACACTGGATACCTCACAGAACTACATATTACATAGAAATGAGGTGGCTTTAGCAAGTAATGATGGGCAAATGCATACAATAGGGTCCACAACACATACTTGTGAAATTCTCAACTTGTTATTGAAATCTTTAGGGTAAGGTCAGGCCTTTCTCTTTCCTTTGATATTAAGAATCGTATTTTTCTATTCTCATTGTATTTTCCCAAATTTCTCGCCATTACCCATGCTGCTTATGTGCTGGGAAAATTCTGCTGAATTATTCCAAAAGAAATATTTTAATCAATAATTTTTGTGAGCTCTGTTCATAGGTGCAATATTAAGACTTGTTGACAATAATCTTTAATACACACTTGCAATTGATTAACTGACAAAAATATAGATCATGTCAGATTGTTTGTTTGAAATCACACTTCTTGGATTCGTTATTCATTTTCAATATAACATTACACTTGAGGTGAGTGGTTCATTTTATTATAGAATGTTGTATCAAGCACTTTTCTGCTTTTCATTTGTTGGTATTTATTGCTTTTGAAAGTATTCAGTGCATGTGTCTACCTGTATGCATGCCGTCAGGTTAAAAAATATTAAAGTTAAAATTGGTATGCATTTTGCCTGTGATTTGGGCTTGAAGGTGCGGATGATATTTTGAAAAGTTCTGGGTATAAAATCTTGCCACCAATCAGATATTGTCAAATTGCTCTTCTGTTTTGGTCCCAGGCAGTTACCACAGATCTGTTTAATTTAAATTTGCAAAGACTATTTTTCTGTCTGTTTTTAATTACTTTCTGCAAAATTTGAGGAAGAAATGGTTGGAATATGTGTTATTTACGTTCTGAAATGTTTTTACAAAGTTTTCACAATTGTCTCATCAGTGGTTCAGAAGACACTGCTTGAGGCTGCTGAAGAAATTGTGGAAGTTATTTTTTAGCAACTTTGTATCCTATAAAGTGTAGACATGCTCCTCTCAATGTGTAACAATACTAAATATAACAACATTCATCATTCACAATTTTCTTTGGGTTTTCTCCCTCTCATGACTCAGTTGAGGGGTGCTGCAGTAGGCCCAAACTTTGACTCCTGCCTTATGGACAAGCTTCCTCTAGAAATAGGATGGGCCATGATCAGCCATTTATGAAGATGAGATTGAATTGTGGGTAAGCCACAAAATGTCTGTCCTCCAGTGCAACTTCAGATTTCTGATTCGACAAGTGGGTCCCTTACTGTTCTGTAGTGGGGCCCTCAAACTTTTTACTGTTTATATCAATAACTTAGATGAGTGGATGAAGCCAAAAATCACACAACACCAGATTATCGTCCAACAGGTTCACTTGGAAGTACAAGCTTTCGAAGCGCCGCTCCTTTGTCAGATAGCTAATGAGGAATGAAAACATAGCTAAATTTGCAGATGATTCATAACTAGGTATGAAAGCAAACCAATCCAGACATGTCAAATTAATATCCAAAAATCAGGGAATGGAATATAACATCGGAAAATGAGAATAAAAATATCTCTAAAAGGAGAATGACTGGATTTCTGAGGTGCAAAGGAATCTTGGTGTTCTAGTGCAACAATCAAAAGATCCTAGTATGCAGATATGGAATATTATCCTTTTCTATGAAAAGAATTCAAGATTGAAGTAAAGATTATATGCTTCAGTTATAGAGGGTGTTAATGTACACAATTTTGTTCTCCTTAACTTAAGGAAAGATGTAAATGCATTGGAGGCTGATAAGAGGTAGTTTACTAAATGGATACCTAAAATGAATGGGTCTTCTCGTGAGGAAGGTTTGGACAGACATGGCTTATTCCTACAGGGGTTTAGAAAAGTGAGGAGTGATTATTTGAAGTTTACAAGAACCTAAATGGTGCTGATAAAGCGTCTGTTGAAAGGATATTTCTTCTTATGGGTAACTTCAAAACTGTGGGACGAAACATTAAAAATTAAAGGTTGCCCTTTTAGGACCAAGAAATATTATGACTGACTCTTGGGTGAGGTTCTCCAATTCATCAAGGTTCCAGATAAGATAATCAAAACTGTTAAACTTGTAGGTGAAGAGAGATGAACTCTCTCCTTTTTAAAAATTCAAACATCCCTCTTTTAAATATGAATAGGATTAATTTAGGAATGATCACTTCCTTTGTGTATACTGCTCCTCAGATTATATAAACTTACATTTTAAAATGGGAACTGGACAAAATGGGAACTGGACAAAGATGAACTTTAAGGCTTTGTGTCTTAATGCACTGAGCATTCATAATAAGTTGGATGAAGTAGTTATGCAAATGGATGATGTATAAACAGACATGATGTACACAGGATTATGTAGATTTGGCTGCAAGGTGACCAGGATGGGAATTGACCATTCTGGATATTCAGTATTCAACAGGGCGAGACAAAAATAAAAAAAGATAGATGCATTCCTAGTTAAGGATGAAATTAATTCAGTCATGATGAAGGATATTAGCATACATCTGGAATCTGTATGCATAGAGGTGTGAAATATCAAGGGTCAAAAACATTAATAGGGGCATTATATAGACCCTCAAAACTGCAGGAGTGATGTTGGGAAGTGTGATAAACATGAAATTAGATGTGCAAGCAATAAAAGAGCATTTGCATTTATGGGTGACTTTAATCTACATATAGACAGGGCATCTCAGATTAATCATAATACCATTGAGGAAGAATTCCTGGACTGTGTATGGGATGACTTTCTGGACATATATTTTGATAAACCAACTAGAGAACAGACCACCCTGGACTGGGTAATATGTAATGAGAAAAAAGTAATTGGCAATCTAGTTGTGAGAGGCTCTTTGGGGATGAGCAACCATAATATGATAGAATTCTTCATCAGGAAGGAGAGTGGCATAACTGATTCTGGAACTAGGATCCGGAATCTACATAGAGGAAACTATGATGATATGATCTATAAATTGGTTATGATGGATTGGAGAATAATTCTTGAAGGGATCACGGTGGAATGTTACTGGCAACTATGTAAGAGCCCATGGATGAACTGCAACAGCACTGAGTGACAGAGAGACTTTACATGCAAAATACAGACAGCAAGGAATAGTTCTTCAACTGGCCCTCACAACGTGCTCATGGTTGAACCGATTCTGCTTCATATAATAGTGTTCAGTCCTACCACCACCCTTCAGTAGAGTTGAAGCTGGATGTATAACCCCTGTTCTTGTGTATTCTTCAATGGAAAAGAAAACTCAAAATACCTGCTATTTGGGAGATCCAGATAGCGGCTTGCTGTTGAGCAAAATGTCATGAATGTCTTGTTGCCTTTGTATTTATAAGCTATCATAGTCTAATCTGTTTTGAATTTCTTCCCTTCCCCCACTTTGTAAGATGATTGTTTAAAGTTCACTTTCCATGCATAAATGTCTGTCTCCAGACAGTCACTTAATTGACATCCAAAGCCATCCAAATACCAAGGCCTGGTATTTGCTTGTCCTTGGGGGAGTGTGAGAGGAAGTTGAAGTGGTTAGCCACAGGGCAGTAGGGTTAAACAGTGTGTGCAGACCATAAATGTCACACTCCCCCAGGGATGTCCAAATCCTGGGCTTCCTCCACCACCAAATCAAAGCCACCTGCCAATTGGAGGAAGAACACCTTATTTTTTGCCTCAGGGCCCTACAACCACACGGCATCAACATCTGCTTCACCAGTTTCCAAAACTCCTCACCCCTCACCTCATTCCAGAACCAAGCTCCAACTTGGCACCATCCTCTTGACTTGTCCTGTCTGCCCATCTTCCTTCCTACCACTCTGCTCCACCCTTCCCACCGACCTTTAACAATCACCTCCTACCTGCATCCACCTATCACCATCCCACCTTCCTTCTGCCCAGCATGACCCCAAACAATCTATTTATCTCCCAGCCCCCTTCCCTCTCCACATTCCTGATGAAGGGCTTATGCCCGAAACATCCACTATCCTGCTCCTTGGATGCTGCCTGACCTGCTGCATTTTTCCAGTGCCCCACTTTTTGACTCTGACTCTTCAGCATCTGCAGTCCTCACTTTCTCCTATGTTTTAGGCTGAGATAAACAATTCTTGATCAGTAGGGAAAGCAAGGGTTGGAGGGAAAGGGCGGGAAAGTGAACATTATCAAAGCAGTCATATATCTATTGAATGATAGAGCAAGTTCAAAGGACCAGTTGATTTACTCCTGTTCCTGTTACCTATGGTCTTACTTCTGCTCCTAATTCATATGTTCATGTGGTTATAGAATATTTTTGCTCCACAATAAGGAAAAAGAACATTTTACCTGTTTAATTACTGCTTTTATGACATTATGAATTTCTGTTTTCTCTAAATAGCATTCTAATCACTATTCATGGATTATATTTCCAACAGTTGTGGCTAGATTGATTGTTTCTCTCTAGCGGTTTGACATATTTTCCTAGAATTCTTTCATACTTTGTATTTCTGTTGTTATTTTTGTACATTAGTAATAATGTAACTGAATTTCTCATTTAATTCCGTAGCCTAGAACTTCCTTTTTTTTCCATACTCTGGAACTTAAATTTTACAGATTGAATACTAAGTACTTCCTGACTGATGGAATTGCTGCTGGAAGAACATTTTTAATTTTTAAAAAAATAATATTCAAGCTAGTATTTGTTATACTGATGGACATATTTCCCTAAATTTCCTGATGTTCAACAAGTATCCTCATGGTAGACTGGTTAGCAAGGTTAGATCATGTGGAATACAGGAAGAACTCGCCATTTGGATACAGAAGTGGCTCGAAAGTAGAATACAGAGGGCGGTGGTGGAGAATTGCTTTTTAGACTGGAGGCCCGTGACCAGTGGTATGCCATAAGACTTGATGATGGGTCCACTGCTCTTTGTCATTTATCTAAATGATTTGGATGTGAACATAGGAGGAATTGTTAGTAAGTTTGCAGTTGACACCAAAATTGGAGGTGTAGTGGACAACGAAGAAGGTTACCTCAAAGTACAACGGAAACTTAACCAGATGGACTAATGATCCGAGGAATGGCAGATGGAATTTAATTTAGATAAATGTGAGGTGCTGCATTTTGGAAAGGCAAATCAGGGTAGGACTTATACACTTAATGGTAAGGTCCTAGGAAGTGTTGCTGAACAAAGAGACCTTGGAGTGCAGGTTCATAGCTCCTTGAAAGTGGAATCACAGGTAGATAGGATAGTAATGAAGGCATTTGTTATGCTTTCCTTTGTGGGTTAGAGCATTGGATATGGAGTTGGGAGGTCATGTTGCGGCTGTACAGGACATTGTTTAGGCCACTTTTGGAATGTTGTGTGCAATTCTGACCTCCTTTCTATTGGAAAGATGTTGTGAAACTTGAAAGAGTTCAGAAAAGATTTACAAGGATGTTGCCAGGGTTGGAGGGTTTGAACAACAGGGAGAGACTGAATAGTCTGGGGCATGGAGTCTGAGGGGTGACCTTATAGAGGTTTATAAAATCATGAAGGGCATGGGTAGGGTAAATAGACCAGGTCTTTTCCCTGGGTTTGCGTAGCCAAGAACTGGTGGGCATAAGTTTGGGTGAAAGGGAAAGATATAAAGGGACTAAGGGGCAACCTTTTCATGCAGAGAGTGGTGCGTGTTTGGAATGAGCTGCCAGAGGATGTGGTGGAGGCTAGTACAATTACAACATTTAAAAGACATCTGGATGGGTACATAGGCCAAATGCTGGCAAATGGGAAGGGATTAATTTAGCATGTCTGGTTGGCTTGGATGTGTTGGACCGAAGGGTCTGTTTCCATGCTGTACATCTTTATGACTCTATGAATTTATAACATGGAAAAGAAAATCTCCACTGAATGATTGAGAGGCTGGGGCATTCAGAAATAAATCTTGTTACATTGACTTGTGGTCCCATTTGTAATCTTTACCTTTTGATGGGGTCATGGACATTTCTTCTGTCAACTTTCTCTACCTGTTATGTTTGGAAAAAATTGGCAGATTTCATATTAACAAATGAAGCAAAATATTACACAACATACCCCAGTCATCCCTAGCATTAGTGTTACTCTTTGTTTATAGAACAAGTCTGGAAGTCCAGAATTAGCTACTCGATTGTGTGACTTGTTTACTGTAAGTAAAAATTATATATCTTTAATTTCAAGAGAACCACAATTAGTCATCATGCTTGAAGCAAGGTTTTAGAAATTAACTTTGATGAAAGGTCATACTTAAATCTATATTTTCATCATTAAGATACTGATCGATTCATTGATCAGTTGTTTATTTTATAAAATTCCTTATATGTCAAGCTAGAAATTTCTGTCGATAATCGTAGGAAAAAATGCTTCATCAACTCTTGAATTCCTGAAACAGGGGTAACCTATTAAAGAAAACAAAACCAAAGTCTTTCATTAATTAGGAGAGACAGATAATTATTAAAATGCATTAAGCCACAAATGGCAAAAGTAATTTTGTTATAATCTCCATGGAGAGACTGCAAAACAAATAAGCAAATTTACCGAATGATCGTGAAATGAAAAATTACCAATAAGGTTCCACTATATGTGACCTTTACTTTAACACAAATCAGAAACAAACCAAATTAGGATCATCATAAGCAGAATATGAATTAACAGTTAAATGATACTTCGTATTAAAAATAAATTTCACTTATTACAAATTCTACAATGTTGATATATGGTTGATACAAAAATGGCACATCTTATACAACCCCAAGGACAGCAAATTGAAGACAATCAGGGTTAGACAAAAATGTAGAATTTGAAATGCAGAACAGATCAGCCATAATCATATTGAATGGCAGAATAGAATGAGAAGTTAAAAGCCTATTTTTGCTCCAATTTCATATGTTCAAGCAAACATTCCCGTCACATTCTGCACAAATCTCATACTACATGGCCATTCAATTCTCAGGATGCTGCTCTTCATTTATATTAGGTGTGTCAAAAGCTTTCACATTCATGTTTCATAGGTACAGTTATCATCGGTAAGTCACAGTCCTACAAATCTTCTCTCCCTCTGGACATAGCAGTTCTAATGGTGTAGTTTCAAGAGGATTGGAATATAAAAGCACCATTGTGCTACTGAGACTTTATAAAGCTCTGGTTAGGCCCCATTTGGAGTACTGTGTCCAGTTTTGGTCCCCACACCTCAGGAAGGACATACTGGCACTGGAACGTGTCCAGCGGAGATTCACACGGATGATCCCTGGAATGGTTGGTCTAACATAGGAGGAATGGCTGAGGATCCTGGGATTGTATTCATTGGAGTTTAGAAGATTAAGGGAAGACTTAATAGAAACTTACAAGATAATACATGGCTTGGAAAGGGTGGACGCTAGGAAATTTTTTTTCCGTGAGGCGAGGAGACTAGGACCCGTGGACACAGCTTTAAAATTAGAGGGGGTCAATTCAGAACAGAAATGCAGAGATATTTCTTCAGCCAGAGAGTGATGGGCCTGTGGAATTCATTGCCGCAGAGTGCAGTGGAGGTCAGGACTCTAAATGTCTTCAAGGCAGAGATTGATAGATTCTTGATGTCTCGAGGAATTAAGGGCTACAGGGAGAGTGCGGTTAAGTGGAGTTGAGATGCCCATCGGCCATGAATGAATGGTGGAGTGGACTCGATGGCCCAAATGGCCTTACTTCCACTCCTATGTCTTATGGTCTTATGGCCTTATGGTCTTATGGTTTCTAGAGTTAGAAACATAGGCAGAGGAGTGGGCCACTCAGCCTGTTGAACCTGCCCTGCCATTCATGTGACCATCGCTGATGGAATGCTTCAATGCCTTTTACCCAGCCATCCCCATAACACTATAGGGCATTGGTAATCAAACATTTATTTAGAATTAGAATTAGAATTAACTTTATTGTCATATGCACGTAAAGTAATAAAGTGAAAAGTGTACGTGTCACCGCTTACGGCACCATCTTAGATACAAAGGTCTGTAGATCCAGCTTTATCAGATATAGTTCTTGGAAAAATAGAGAAGTTAAAAAGTCCAGCATTGAAGATTTTAGGAATATATTATAGGATGGAGAAAAGAAAAGTTCAGAACAATTGTCTTCCAACCAAATCCATGCAGTCACATAGCTTCTGGGCCTTAACTGTAGACTGTTCCAGGCTTCACCTCAGAGTTCATGAGGCCGGCCGTCACTCTGGTCTCACCTCGAGGCCAGAGGCCCATGCTGAGGCCATACCACACCAATGCACTGGGCCACTGGGAGATCACCACACCAGGCCAAACGAACTCCATATTATGCTGGCAGCCGGCCCAGTGGGTCAAGGGACGGCTATGCCAGGCCTGTGCTGAGGCTGTGAGTTCCAAGGTTGAAAGTGCTGGAACAGTGAGATCAGTGGCTGGAGTTCTGAAGCTGTGAGGTTGGAGGCTGCAAAGAGATAAGAGGAAGAAGAAAAAGACAAAAGAGGAAAAAAAACAAAAAAAAATGAAAAGAAGTGAGAAGAATGGAAGGGTTCAGGCTGAAGCATCCTACTCAGCTGCCATCTTGGAAAATGTATTGATCTCTACATTAAACAGGAGCAAAGGCTGTGTTTTCTTGGCCCTCTAATTCCAGGAGTTCACAAATCTCGATTAAAAAAAAACTTGCAAGTCAGTGGAACCCCCTTATTTTGTAATTGCATCGCATAGTTCTAGGCTCCTCAACCAAGGGAAACCTCTTACTTGTATCTACCCTGCCTATCTCTTTAAGTATTTTGAAAGTTTAAATGGTATCAGCATTCTTATGAAATTCTAGACAATGGAAGTTCAATTTATCTTCATAGCACAGTCTCACTATCCTTGGAACAAATCTGGTGAACAGTCCTTGCATTTTGATGTCATTTTTTTTGTGATAAATGGAGACTAAAACTGCCCACAATATGTCCCTTTAGTGTGACTCAGCTCTCACATAATTGAAGCAAGACTTCACTCTTGTACTCAAATCCTTTTTCAATAATAGCTAACATTCCATAGCTACCTAATCATGTTTGCTTTCAGTGCCTTGTCAACAAGGTCCCTATGTACATCTATACTTTCTGACATCTTACCATTTTAGACATACTCTGCACATCTACTCTTGTATCAAAGTGGATAACCTCACATTTTTCCATATTACATTGTACATGCTGTGTTCTTGTCCATTCAGTGAGCCTGTCCAAATCCTCTTGAATAGATTTACATTTTCCTCACAATAAAAATTTCCACTTAGCTTTATATCATTCACAAATTTAGAAACATTACATTCAATATCAACCTCCAAATCATGAATATATATTCTGACCAGGGCCAAGTACTGACCCTTGCAGTACCTGACTAATCATAACCAATCAAAATGAAAATGCCCCATTTATGCCTAATCTTTGCTTTCTGTCTTTTAACCAATCATTAATCCATACCAGTCCACAACATGCTATCCCATGTGCTTTATCTTTACAGATTGCATTTTATGGGGAACTGTATCAAATTCCTTCTGAAAGTTTTCTACCAACAGCTCTTCTTTATCAATTTGGTTCATAACATCTTCAAAAAAAAACTCTAAGTTTTTCAAGTATGATTTTCTAATTGCAAATTCGTGCTTACAATTCCCATTCAGATCATTTTCATCCAATTATCTATCACATTCTTTAGATTCTAGTATTTTCCCTTTTACTGATGTAAGACTATAGTTCCCTGTTGTTTCTTGCTCTTCCTTTGTAAATAGTGGAGTGACAGTTCACACTTTTCAATGTAGCTGAATCATTCCAGAGTCACAAGTGCTTTGGAGGTTAATTGTTAATACATCAATTGTCCCTGCATCCACTTCCTTCAACACACAGTGATATAGAGTATTAGATGCTGGAGATTTATCTACTTGCAGCCCTATTAATTTGTTCAATACAATCTGTTTATTAATATAATTTTTCTCATTCTCCTGAGCACTTGGATCTTGGCTTCTAAGAGATTTCTTTTATCGTCTTCAATGGAAACAAAGTATTAGCTTTTCTGACATTTCACTATTCCCCATTATAAATTCTCCTGATTCTGCTTGTAATGGACTCACATTCATTTTATCCAAACACTTGCTTTTTAAATTCCTACAGAAGTTTTTACAGCCAAGTTTATGCATTTTGCCTGATTGCACGCATATTGTACTCTCCCTTTCCTTATCAGTTTCTTGGTCTAAACACAACTGAATCCTGAGATTTATTGCTTTATCTGGAAAATTCTTGGCATTTTCTTTTAACCTTGTACAATCCTCAATATCTTTTATTAGCCATGGATGACTGGCTTTTTTCTGTGTGATTTTGCACCTTGAAGTAATGAATAATTGTTAGAAGCCATGTAATAGTTCTTTAACGTCTTTAACAACTATCCATTGATTATGTACAGACATGCTTTTGCACATATTTTCCCAAACCATCTCAGCTAATTTGTGTTTCATGTTTCCATAATTTCCCTTATTCAAATTAAACATTTTTTTCAATTGACATTTTCAATGAAACCAATAAGTAATATCAATGCATCAAATGGCCACTTATAGGAAATAAATACAATTCTTTAACATGTCTAAGCATTTCATACAGCTTTCCAGATTTTAGGACTTTCTAACTTGTGCACACTGTATGAAAAAAAAATGCCTATCTCTCTTTCTGCTCACGAGAAAACAAAACCTGATGTTTCCCTGAGCATAACATGTTTCTTCTCACAATAGATCTTTGTGCTTCTCTTTCTGTCTCTATTTGCTTTCCTTTTGGATCACAGCAATGGGGTTACCTTCTCGAATCGCTGCTTACAGCTGTACTATGTATCTGCCATTTGTATGGCTTCTGATCTTAACAGATTTCAATCCACACAATTTTCCTACCTTAGAAATTCAACTCCAACTCCTTCAAATTACATTTTCAAATGAACCTTTTAAACACTGGAATTCAGATTGCGTTATGCAGTCACCTTTGCTATGCATTGGACAGGAAACTGAAAGGGAAGAAATGAACGAAAGAGCAGAATTAATAATCCAAGGGCACCCAAGTATTGAACATATTCTGTTTAAATTATCTTATAGTATTCATTTACCATAAACTGCAATATGTTGTCTACTTAATATCGGGTCCTAAAATTTCAGATTTGAAAATAAACCAAATGGAAACCACAAAAACACTGTTGGGGTAATGTGACCTCCCCCACTGTTTGCACTTTTGTTCACAATTTTTAAAAAAATAAGGCTTGATAGTGGTGCTGAAGTGCAACGCACTAACAATGTATACATTGTTATGTTAAGCTCTGAACTGCTGTGTTGAATGTTTTCCTAATTGCTGTATTGCCACCTTTTCCTGTAGATAATGGAACACTTTCCTCACAAGATATCCTTCTTACTGTTATCGCTGACAACGTATTATTCTTGCCTTTTGATTATATTTATTTCTGACAACAAAGTGATCCTCCGTCAATCTTTCAGGCAAAATTTTAAATCCCAATTGCAGGAGGCAATATTTCCTAAGCAACCAAAAAAAAACTGTATGAATTGTCACTGTATTTGTCTCACACAAGCCAATAAAGTTAATGCATATTTCTAATCATTTCAGTCAAATAAAATTCTTTCATGTCGTTTATAAGTAATGGCAGTTCACAGTATAGTGCATATTCAAACCAATTTACATTTTGGGGCCATTATCACAAAAATTCAAATATTTGTATGTCAAACAACTCTGCTTGTCATCATTATGTTAAAAATCAAGCAACACCAGGTTATAGTCTAACAGGTTTATTTGGAAGTACTAGCTTTCAGAGCACCTGATTACCTAATCAGATAATTAGCGGGGCAGGATCATAAGACACAGAATTTAGAGCAAAATATCATGATGTCACCCAATTAAAACAACATATTGAACAAACCCAGATTGCTGTTAAGTCTTTCATCTTTTAGAATTGGTTACAGGTTTCTGTTCATTAATATGTAAATCCCAGAACTTCTTTTATGTTACATTCTTGAGATAACTTAAGGTTTTATAAAAAAAAGCTGACATCTCAACTCAGACAATGCATTAGAGGTGTGAGGTCAGAGTCTGTCTGAATCCCAATCTTGAGACAGAGTGGTTCTACTTCCAAGGAAGGAATTTATAAAACGCTATATGGAATGACTGCCTGCAGATTGTCTGCTTTTTGAGCAAAAATAGAATGTATCTCCAAATACAAATTTTGCAAATGCAAATTCACCCCATAGATATATATATGTGTGTGTGTGTGTGTGTGTGAGTGAGAGAGAGAGCATGCACACGTGCATGCGCATGTGAGGGAGAGAGTGTGTGAGTGTACTTGGGAGAGTGTATGTTTGCATGTGTGCATATTTGGTAGAGATTGTGCATGAGTGTGAAGGAGAATAAGCCAATGAGAGGGTATGTGCACGGGTGTGAGTGTGGCGGGTATATGTGTGCATGTCTGAGAGAGTGTGTGTGTATGAGAGGGTCTTCATGAGTGTGTGTGTGTGTGTGTGCGCGCGTGCGTGCGTAGTGGGGTCACCTGTAGTGTGACATGAACCCAATGTCCCGGTTGAGGCCATCCTCATGGATACCGAACTTGGCTATCAGCCTCTGCTCGGCCACTCTGCATTGTTGCACATCTCGAAATTCACTTTGGGGGATGGTCACCTGAAGATCCAAGGCTGAATGTCCCCGACCGGTGAAGTATTTCTGGACTGGAAGGGAACACCTCTGTCTGGTGATTGTCCATTCGTCCATTGTCATAGCGTCTGCTTGGTCTCACCAATGTACCATGCCTTGGACATCCTCGCCTGCAGTGTATGAGATAGACAACATCACCCGAGTCACATGTGTACCTGCTGTTTACATGGTGGGGTGGTGTCCCTATCTGTAATGGTGGTATCCGAAGTGGCACTCTGACATATCTTGCAGTAGTTGCTATGACATGGTTGTATGGTGTTGTGGTCAATGTTGTCCTGAAGCCTGGGCAGTTGCTGTGATCAATGATCTGTTTAAGGTTTGGTGATTGTTTAAAGGCTAGAAGTGGAGGTGTCAGGAAGGTCTTGCTGAGACGCTCATCCTCATTGATAATGTGTTGCAGGCTGTGAAGGACATGGCATAATTTCTCCACTTCTGGGAAGTTCTGGACGATGAAGGGTACCCTATCAGTTGCAATCCGTGTCCTGAGGGGGTCATTCCAGTTTCTTGCTGTGGCATCGTCAGAACTAGCAATTGATGAGTTGAGCGTCATACCCTGTTCTTATGAGGCCATCCTTCAGCACCTTCAGGTGTCCATCATATTCCTCCTCATCTGAACAGATCCTGTGTATGTGTAGGGCTTGTTCATAGGGGATGGCTGTTTTAATATGTTTCGTGTGGAAGCTAGAGAAGTGCAGCATCGTGAGGTTATCAGTGGATGTGTGGTAGAGTGAGGTACTGAAGTACCCGTCCTTGGAGGAGATGTGTGTGTTCAAGAATAAGAGAGATACTAAAGAGTAGTCCATGGTAAGTCTGATGATGGGATGAAACGTGTGATATCACTGTGCAGTAGTTTCAGTGACTCCTCGCCATGGCTCCAGTGGAAGAAAATGTCATCAAAATATCTGCTCTATAGTGCTGGTTGGAGGTCCTCTGCAGCAAAGAAGATTTGTTCAAACTTGTGCATGAAAATATTGGCAATTAGGGTGCATACTTGGTCCCCAGGGTTGTTCGGTTTGTCTGGATGCATAACTGGTTGTAAAAGGTAAAAATGTTGTAGTCGTGGATGAAGTGGATGAGTTGTAGGATGGTGCTCGGAGTTTGGCAGCTGTTGGTATTGAGTACTGAAGCTGTTGCAGCGATGCCATCATCATGCTGGTGTAGATTGCAGACACGTCCATCATGATGAGGAATGTTCCCGGTTTGACTAGTCCATGGATGCTGAGTTTCTGTAAAAAATCTGTAGTGTTGCGTCAGAAGATGGTGGTCCTCTGTACAATGGGTTTCAAGATGCCCTCACATAGCCAGAGGGGTTCTCACACAGATGTCCCTCTTCTTCTGTGCGTATGGATACTAGTGATAGCTGGTTATATCTTTTAGTGGTTAGTTGATGCTCATGTATCCTGGTGACTATTTTCCTGCCCGACGAGGAGGGATACCAGTTCGACTGGGATTATGCATTCATCTTGGGACAGGCTAAACAAAGACATGTATAGGAAGTCCTAGAGGCTTGGCATTTGAACCTGAACTCCATTAACAAGCGTATCAATTTGGACCACATTTACCAACCTCCCACAACAGACCAAGACACATAAATAGCAAGTTGGACTGAACACCAGCACATCATTGGAGGCTCACTGATGGTGGTGATGAAACGTCTGAGAACAAATCTACCAGCTCAGCGAGCAAATACGAACGAGAAATTTTGTGCCAAAAAACTCTGTACACTAATGCGACTGACCATGAATGGACAAGTATGCTAGAACAAGCCTTCAACAGTGGACAAGACAAAGAAAAGTCTAGCTCTAGCAGAAAAATAGGCCAAGCCTACGCATAACAATAACACGGACAATTCAGAGACTTGAATAAAGAACCTGTCAGACTGACCACTCTCAGACACAGAAAAACTATCCTAGTATGAGGGATAAACTTCAACCAGAGGGACATGGACAAAAGGGACTTCCTAGCAGCACTGGAATCACCCTGAAAGACAATGGACTTACAGAAGAAATCCAGCAGGTTCTAAGCAGAAAGAAAGAAGGGAACAGCCTGAACACACTGGAAAGGAAAGCCCTAGAAGGCCTCAGAAAAATCAAAATTTAACTGGCAGACAAAGGGCTCATAACCATCATTCTGAACAGAACACAATACATTGGAAAATAAACATGCTATTCACAAATACTGGCACCTACCAGCAGTTTGCAATGGGCCCAACTCCCCAGATAGAAAACCATGTTACAACATCCCTGAGGAAACTTCACAAGACAGATGAAATTAACAAGACAAACCTCCAAAGAATAAAACCTGTTTCTATGGATTGCCAAAGATACATAAACAAGGCCCCCCTCCCCAAGACCCATTGTCTCACTTCCTGGTACACAGATATACAGACTAGCAAAGGAACTGCAACACAAACACCTAGTAGAAGACTCAATCCACTCCATCCACTCCACCCAGGAATTCCTTAACATCGTCAAAGACACCAAGATAGAGGACGACGAGTTCATAGTTTCCTTCTAGATGATGGCCATATTCACGTTAACAAACATCATCCTAGCCAAAGAAACACTTACCTCACTGTTAGACGAACCAAGGACACAAACACCTGGCAGCACCAATTCTAGTAGCAAGGACAGTATCCTCAAGCTAGTAGACCTGTGCCTCACAATCTACTTTATCTTCAATGACAAGACCCACAAACAAATCAGTAGGACACCTAGGGGATCACCAATATCAGAACTCTTAGCAGACGCAGCAATGCAGAAGTCAGAAAGTACAGTTCTTCCCACAAACCAGGCCAAGCTTTGGGTCTGTTATGTGGATGACATATTTGTCATCATAAAATGCAACAAATTAGAAAAAAACCCACAAACACATAAACAACATACGTATCGGTAAAAAATTCACCAAAGAGAAAGAGAACAACAACAGACTCCCTTTCCTAGACATCATGGGAGAACGCAAAGCCAATAGAGAGCTACAGACCAGTGTTTACAGGAAAGCCACACACACTGACCAGATATAACAGGAGCAAAAATCGCAACACCTATAAATGGAGCTGCATCAGGATATTATTCAAATGAGCCACAACACGCTGGAGCACCCAGTAACTATGAGAAGCTGAGGAAAGACATCTGTATAACATATTCAGGAACAACAGGTACCCAATAATTGCAGTCTGCCAGTTCCTAAACAATGGACCTAAACAAGAAGACGCAACACGCCCAGAAACTCTAGCCACCCTGCCATACATTAAAGACATCTCAGAGGTGATGACCAGACTACTCTGGCCCCTAGGCATCATGGTAGCCCACAAATCTACCACCATACTGAAATAACTCCTGATGATTTTAAAGGAACCCATACCAACAACCAGCAGAAGGAGCGTCATATACAAAATACCCTGCAAGGACTGCACCAAACATTATATTGGACAGATGGGCAGGAAATTAGCCACCAGGATACATGAGCACCAATTAGCCACCAAAAGACATGACTAACTGTAACTGGTATCCACATACACAGATGAAAAGGGACACCAGTTTGATAGATCCATTCTGGGACAGGCTAAGCAAAGACATGCACGGGATCTCCTAGAAGCCTGGCATTCAAATCGGAACTTGATTAACAAACATATCAATTTGGACCCCATTTACCAATCTCTCAGAAAAAGAACTGGAAGTAATATCACCCACCACAACGGTTAAATAGTAAGTGAAACAGAACACCAGCACTTCATTGGAGGCTCACTGATGACGTTACAGAACATGGTGACGAAATGTCTGAGAACAAATCTACCAGTTCAGTGAGTAAACTGAGGCTATAAATCTTCCTTATTTGAATTGTGATTCCATAATAGAAATGTTACGTAGGAAATGGAATGCTTTAAACTGTAAAAAAAAAATTGGACCAAGAATAGGAATGGACTAAATTGTACCACACATCACTCTAATTCAACAATATATCTCAGTTCTAACTTTAGGAATATATCACCGCAGCACCCTTCCCTGCATTGATCACTCTGTGATGAGATTATGCTGCATTAGGGCAGGAAATACAGTGTCCCCATTCTCCTTGGGAATTGGTTTGAAATCATCCAACTTACTTTCATATCGGACATTTCGAGGAGTCAGTGATAGGGATTCATCCAATTCTGGCTTCTTTCAAGCTTAATTACAGGGAGTGAAATTATATTTAATTTACAATAAAATTGAATGTTAATTTATAATTATGATAGCTAAACCTTTGCATCTTATCTGATCCTTCAATGATTGAGAATTTATTTCAGCAGTCACAAAAAATAATGTTAAATGTTTGAGTTTATCTGTCCATTTTGCACCTATTCATCAATATTCCTGTTCTTCTGATCTTGCCTTAATGCTTCACTTGCAAAAAAATAATTTGCACTTTATTTGCTAATTCTATACTATTAAAATGGGATAATTACAATGCTTTATTTTTGTGTAAAGCAATTATTTTCCTGTCCATTTAGAGTAAACTGTTTGTGATCATGTGCATTAGAGTTCTATATTACTGTTGGTGCAATTTTATTTGTTGGAAAACATTACTGTGCTGAGGTGAACAGCAAAAAAAAAGTCATGTTTATCATAAAGCTTAAAGGCAGAGCAGTGTGACAATATTCTGACAGTCATAGAGTTGTACAGCACAGAAACAGACTATTTGGTCCAACATGCTGACCAAATGTCCTAAATTAATCTGTACATTTTTGGCCCATATCCCTCCAAGCCCTGCCTATTCATGTACCATCCAAATACCTTCTTCTGGTGACTCATTTGAAACTGAAATGAAAAACAAATGTTTGAATCCCAGCATATACTGCAACTGAAGCTTAACTGGCTCTCTTGAATACATTTTGGACATTCTACTGTACTTAACGATAATCCAAGATACAATCAGTACTTTGAAATTTAGGAATTATGTGCCTCTTAAAATTGTTTTATCCTTTGGAAGCTGGACCAAGTCTCCAAGACCTTCTGTGACCAGGAAAATGTAAAAGGTCTCTATATGAGATTAGATTATTAGATTAGACTTGATTAGACTTACAGTGTGGAAACAGGCCCTTCGGCCCAACAAGTCCACACCGACCCGCTGAAGCGCAACCCACCCATACCTCTAGATTTACCCCTTACCTAACACTACGGGCAATTTAGCATGGCCAATTCACCTGCCCCGCACATCTTTGGACTGTGGGAGGAAACCGGAGCACCCGGAGGAAACTCATGCAGACACGGGGAGAACGTGCAAACTCCACACAGTCAGTCGCCTGAGTCGGGAATTGAACACGGTTCTCAGGCGTTGTGAGGCAGCAGTGCTAACCACTGTGCCACCGTGCCGCCCACAAGATCAGCCCAACTTTAACAGCAGAAAGAAAATATCATGCTTAACCATGCCATCTTGCAACATTTACTTCCTGTCAGTGAATATAATGCCACATGGGAGCAGGAGAAAGCCCTAACCAAACTAGCCTTTTGGTTGATATTTGACGTTGAAAAGGTGCAAAGCAATTCAAATTATTGTTAATTTTAATTATTTCTGCCCATTTTGAAATGAATTAAGAACCTTACTCAATTTTGGCAATTCAATAGACAGATTAGCAGCTTTTATAGTTCATAAAAACACACATATGCTGATAAAATTATTTTCTGTGGAAACTGAGTTTAACTTCGTTCCATGAAAGAAAAGGATTAGAAAAAGAAATGATTACTGTTTTTATTCATAATATTTCTAATCTTTTCATGTCTTAAAGTGGGCCAAAAGGGATGCATCACAGTGTCTATTTCTTTTCCTTTCAATAGAAAATTCCACAGTTCAGATCAATAAGAACATGTTACCTTTTATTAAAATAGACATGTCGCTACCCCTGTGGGACCTCTGTGTCTCAAGACCACATTGATCTTTAGGATTATGTAAATTAAAATGAAGGAGCACTGTCAGTTAAGCTTCTTTTGTTGAGCAGGCTGCTTTTTGTGATTTTTAGTCTAACAGTGTTTTACAGGGCTTTGATATTGACTTTAATTCACAGTACTCTCTCTGGTGAATGCCTTACAGCAAAAGAGTTTTTTTTAATCAAGGCACTAATTAAAGATATGATACGAGATCCATTTGAAACTTTGTACTGCTTTATCAAGACTTAAAAAGGGACAAAAGGTTAAAGCATGTTTTTTGAAAACTTTGAAGATTTGTGAAAACTGCAATTAGGTGTCATTTCATTTGTATCTCATAGTGCTACAATTTATTAATTTTGCATCTTGAACATATTGACTATATTCTTTATTATGTTTTTGGAAGTTTTAATAAGGAGAACTTATCTATTTTTTAATCACTGTGCCGGAATGTTATTATTACTATGGCAACATTTGAATCAGTTACAATTTGGTTTGACAAAAATGGCTATTTTGGCTTTTTCTTAATGCAATGTTGTGGTAGTCTTTTTTACGCATGAGCAAGCAAGAGAATAATTGAGTGGGAGGGACAATTTGATTACTTCTTGAATACCTTCCAACAAAAAAATACATAAGACAGTATATACTTGGTCAAATTCTTTGATTGCAGCAAGTTCCTTCGAAATCATGTTATACTGTCTTGGAATTTTTTCAGTTGGTCCCTTCCCTGTCACTGAGTCAAAATCTTAGAGTAAGCATCCTAACAGCACATTTTACATATCTACACAAAATGGACGAGAGCAGTCAAGAAGACTGCTCACCATCATCTTCTCAAGCTGAAAATGTGTTGCTGGAAAAGTGCAGCAGGTCAGGCAGCATCCAAGGAGCAGGGGAATTGACGTTTCGGGCATGATCCCTTCTTCAGGAATCATTCCTGAAGAAGGGCTCATGCCCGAAACATTGATTCTCCTGCTCCTTGGATGCTGCCTGACCTGCTGCGCTTTTCCAGCAACACATTTTCAGCTCTGATCTCCAGCATCTGCAGTCCTCACTTTCTCCTATCATCTACTCAAGGCCAATTAGGCTTGGGCTATAAATGCTGGTCATACCAATGATCTGCATATTCAGTAAACAAATGATACAAAACTATCAGCGCTTGCAATTTATTACCAACAGCTGTTCAAAGACATTTTATGACTTTCATGCAAAATAATGCTAAGGCTATTGGGATCTGGGCACCAATTATAAACGATCTGAAATTTGTGTGTGCAGGGGAAGAAATGACCAATCAGATGGAACATTCATCTAAACAGATCCACAAGCTTTGGGAACAAGTATGGACCGATGTGAGGGAATTTTGGCAGGGATGGTAGTAGGTTTGCAATTTAAGAATTTCGACTGAAGCTCTTTAACTTTGCCAGAGTATTAACATTCCACTTTTGGTTTTCCAATGAATTAAATAGGATGCATGAGGTCACCTTCTGAAACTGTCAAGGCAAGGATTTCTTATTGGAATGATCCTCTCCAGACAGAACTGCCAAGTGGTATATAGATTTTGAGGCTTCAGCAATTATAGGAATAGGATGGAGACTTGGGAATGGTCATCCTAGGTGTCTCACTCTTCCCTGGAAGTCCTTCTTTGGAATTTAAGTGATTGAAATTAAGTCGCCTCAGAGAGGAACATCTTGTATGAAGAAACAGGACAATAGAAATAAAGTTTTGTAATTTCCAATTTGAAATATCTTGCCCTTAAGCTGGGTGCCTGGCATGAAATATATATTGTAAATATCGAGGTTATGGCATTTGAATGCAAGAATACAACATGCTACATGGCAACAAGATGAAGTTTGCTACTTTTTTTTGTAATTTTCAAGTCAAAGTGTTTTATAATGTACTTTTAGAAATTGGATGAGTTAAAATATATTTTTGGAAAAAATAATGAAGCAGGCATGGAAAGAAATAGTTGAGGAAAGAGTGTGCTTCCTCCAAATTGGATACAGTGCACCAGAAGATTCAAAGGACCACAGGAGAGGTGGAACAGAGTGAGGTTTAACACTGTCAGATGCTATCCAACATACTCTGACCTTGCCAATATCCTCCTGTGCAAAACACCTCAGACAAACTCACATTGCAACTCCACTCATTCATCTCTCTCAAGGCAGCCCTTGATATCTCCTTTTCAACATCCAAAACTCATACTCCCACATTCATCACTGAAGTATGGATGTGAGATGGCATGCAATTATCCACTCTCCACAAATATTATCCTTCTCTACACCTCATATAATCCACTTCTCTTACTGCCAACTCTCAATTTATTTTTCTGTTTGTAGAACAGGAGTCTGGAGGACAGCACAGGCAATGATAGGGAATGGGCTGGTCTTGCAATGAATGATCACCTTGGTAGGCATTGTTAATGCATGATTACCTGGCCCATTGAAAAAGAGGTCTTGTTCTGAGTGTCTGCTGATGTCAGCAGCATGCTTCCATAGAGACTTCTGAGGCACTTGTGCACCGACATGTTGAGAGAGCTGATCTGCTGTCTATAGATCTTGTGCTGACATCTTGCCTCCTTTGAGATGAATCTCAATGTCCATCCTCATTGTCCTGAGCAGCAGAATGTGGTCAAAGAGAAAACAGCAGCAGATGTTTGTTTTTGTAGCTTCCAATCGTGCTGCTGATGTTGCTCCTCTTGTTCCTCATCAGAGGTTGAAAATAGAGCTACATAAGGTCATATGTTAGATGCCACATTGGCTGCTATCAGCAGAAAAATGCAGATGAAGGTGAGTGAATTACAGACAAATAAACTGACTTCCAAGAAGTTAGTAATCAACTGTCAAGCAGTGATAACACATCCTCCGATAAAATGCCGTGAGTAGAACTCTGTCAGCTCAACATGGCTGCAGCTATTCTATGTTATCAAGATGTGGAGGTACCAGTGTTGGACTGGGGTGAACAATGTTAAAAATCACATAATACCAGGTTACAGTCCAACAGGTTATTCAGAAGTACAAGCTTTTGAAGCACTGCTCTTTTATCAGGTAGCTACCAGACGAAGGAGCAGCATTCCAAAAGCTTGTATTCTAAGTTACATTCTTAATTGACTTCCTCCTTAAATATTTTAATGTCTTTTCCACCAAATCTGTGAGGGTTCACTGCTCATAGCTAATTATATCCAATCAAACCTGCAGGTTCTTGTGATCATTCCAACCTACTCCAATTTTTGATGCTGTCAATGGCAGGAACAGTTCTGAGAGTCCTTTATTTTAACCATTGATGTCTTCACTTTAAACAATCAGACATAAGGTGACCTGGGTTAGCAGTTCCCTGCTGAACAATGACCAGCAATCACTGAGATTGTGACATACATTGCAGTTCCCAAAACCTGGCTAGATTTCAATCTTTCAACAATATTACTCATGTATATGTTGATCCTTACATTTGTCTAAAAAAATTGTAAATCAAGGCTCAAGTTATACTTCGGAATATATAATATGTGCACACATTTGTAGGTCTCTGGAGTGGAAGTCAAAATGTATTGATTAGTTACCAGAGAAAAAACTCAAGACTCAACCAAGTCTTTGTAATTTTCAACTTGTCTGGGCTGATTGGTATCTAACAAGTCTGAGATCCACCAACAATATTCAAGTATGGTTACCTTCAACAGATTAACACAGTAGAAGTATTTACAGTCAAAATCATCAATGAGAACAAATGTTAGGGTCCTTACGTCAAGGAAAATCTTGTGAATACTAGTTCCAATAACAAATATGAATACAAATAAACCTCTGGTTCAAAGGGACAAATCATTAAGCAGTGCCAAAAAGCAAAAGACATGGCAGAAAAAAGACATCTGATCTTATCAGGTGGTATACTCTTCAATCTAATGGTGAATGCAAATGCAGTTGCAGGAATCTACTGTTTCCAGCTTTTAACAGAACGCAGCACTGTCCTACCATGGAGTGCAGACTGATCCTGATGGCACCATTAACATTTAATAAGGAATCGTCACATCTCACAAATAATTGATAGAAGATGCCACGCAATTTCATATCTCCGACAGAGGCAAAGTTTATTCTATATTGAAAATAATTGAACAAAGTAAGCAGTGTTAATTTAGTGCTACAGTTTAAATTTACTTATGCTACAAACTCAATTTTACCTTTTACTTCCCCTAAGAGCTTCTATATATATTACAAAAAGCTTGAAAATCATTAACACTTTTTTCTGTTAAAGCTCTACCATGGCCCCCAGAAGTTACTTTGATTTTATCTCAGTATTACAGCTATTCTCTGGGGTGTGAAAATTAATAGAAATTCTTCCATTAGCTTTTGGTGAAGTGATATTTTTCTTCAATACATCATGTCTATGAACCTCTCAGCTGAAATTTGGAGTTCACTGATTTCTTGCTAAGGGACTGAAAACTCAGGAAAACGTTAATTCGTAATGACCCATGAAGTTCCTGCTGCTTCTGTACAGTTCTGGGTCTAGATCTAACTCCCAGCTCCTGGCAGATGCTTTCTTGCTGCTTCTTTCAAGATGACTAACCAAACCAACCGTAAACTGCTTCTGGCTTGGAAGGCTCACTGTAGATTTTATTTTCCTTTAACTTTGAGTTGGTCAAATTTCCTACCTGCCTGTTCCCTTGCAAATTTAAAATTGTTCTCAAACCTCACCCATCTTCTACACAGTGAATTACAAATGTAATATTTTCTCTGCTTAAGCTGCAGAAAGCTATTGTTTCCCCTTGTTGTTCTCAAAGCGCTGAACTGCAACTGCTTGCTTTCTGCTAAATACCCAGATAACTTGAACAAAATAATTTTCTAACCCCAACAGCCCATGTTTATTTCTTGGGGTATGCTTTCAGGAGGGGCCACTCATGCTTGGTCAGAAGATTAAATTAAGATCAGGAAGACATTTGGGGAAGACTTTTGGGTCCTCAGTATGCAAATCTTACAAGGCAAATTTAATTGCCAGCCAATATATACCAAGAGTAATCGAGAAAACCGAAGATACAGATAAAGTTTAACAAATGTTGAGAACTATTTTCTCATTATTTAGCTTAGAAAGAGAATCAATTGAAAACTGTTGAATTTCTAAGCAGAATCCTTTGGTGATATCAACTACCGTTGACATGTCATTATCAATAGGAAAATCCTTTCGTTGGCTTGCAGTGTAAAATTCAGAACCTAACAAGATGATTAGTAAAGACCTATTATATGTTAGAATATTTATCCAAGGATGAAATATGGACAAACTAAATTATGTACATGTAACGGATAAACAGTTATTAAAAAAAAAATCTGCTTCACTGTTGCTGAGCAGGTATTTAAAGAGTTGCTTGCCAACATACGGTTAAAGTAAATGTGAGTTTTCCAACAAATGGTGTTTTGTTAATGTCTTAATCTGTATTATTTATTTCTTCAGTGTTATTAAATGCGATGCTAAAATGTGGTACAATCTATTGGCATGTCACAGCATCCATAAGTGTAGCTCAGCACAATGTTCCGTATTGATCACAGAAGAATGGGGGAAAGCATTGAAATAGCAGCCATCCTAGAATCTGAACTAAAAGAAGTCTGATTTATGCGTGAAAAGGGTGACTTGTTTCTGACAAAAAGGGGCGGAGGGAAAAAAAAATCCATCATGTGGAAATTGTTTTGAGATAAATCTAGCTCATTAAGAATTAAAATACTATATTTCTAATAAATGTTTGAGCTGAACTCTTTTCCCTTCCTGGAATACGAGGTCTGACATCATGATAGCCTGTAGGAATTTATCATTCTTAAATTTGTCTGAGTCAGGTGTAATAACAATAGTTACACAAAAGCCCAGTTCAAATTGTATTCACTCTTTGAGAGGGAATAATTGAATCAAATTCTTCAAATGAAACGGAAATTAGTTGTGATGTATGTATATCAGAAGAAGTTGTTCAAAAAATTGAAAAACACTTGAAATTTGTTATTCATGGGCAACAAACTGTGAGTTTGCTTGTAAGTTGTTACTGATGCATGAGCAGCCAATTGTTCATTTTATCTGTTACAGCTGAAAATGTGTTGCTGGTTAAAACACAGCAGGTTAGGCAGCATCCAAGGAATAGGAAATTCGACGTTTCGGGCATAAGCCCTTCATCAGGGCTTATGCCCGAAACGTCGAATTTCCTATTCCTTGGATGCTACCTAACCTGCTGTGCTTTAACCAGCAACACATTTTCAGCTGTGATCTCCAGCATCTGCAGACCTCATTTTTTACCCATACTATCTGTTAGTAATGATTACTGGATAACTATTGTTTTTATTTTTAACAAACTCGTGGTTGAGTTGACGACATTGTAGTTTCGAACATGGAACAGTACAGCACAGTACAGGCCCTTTGGCCCTCGATGTTATGCTAATATTTTATCCTACTCTAAGATCAAACTAACCTACGTACCCTTCATTGTATTATCTTCCATTTGCCTATCCAAGAGTCGCTAAAATGTCCCTAATGTGTCCGACTACACTACCACCGCTGGCAGTGCATTTCACGCACCCACCACTCCTTGTGTAAAGAACCTACCTCTGATATCTCCCACAAACTTTCCTGTATTAGCCATTCCCACTCTGGGAAAAAGTCTCTGGCAATCCGTAATATAAATCTCATAAATTTGTACATCTCTCTCAAGTCACCTCTTAACCTTCTTCACTCCCATGAAAAAAGCCCTAGCTCCCTCAACCTTTCTTCATAAGACATGCACTCCAGTTCAGACCGCATCCTGGTATACCTCCTCTGCACCCTCTCGAAAGCTTGCACATCCTTCTGATAATGAGGCAGTCAGAACAAACACAATTTTCCAAATGTGGTCTAACCAAGGCTCTACAGAGTTGTAGTATAACCTCGCGGCTCTTAAATTCAATCCCCCTGCTCATGAAAGTCAACACACCATACATCTTCTTAACTTGGGTAGCAACTTTGGGGGATCTATGGCCAAGGACTCCAAGATCTCTTTGTTCCTCCACACTGCCAATGATGCTGTCTTTAACCCTGTATTCTACATTCAAATTCAACCTTCCAAAATGAATAACTTCACACTTTTCAAGTCTGAACTCCATCTGCCACTTATCAGCCCAACTCTGCATCCTGTCAATGTCCTGTTGTAACATACAACAGCTTTCCACAGTATCTACCACTCCACCAACCTTCATGTCATTGACAAACTTACTAACTCACCCTTCCACTTCCTCATTCAAGTCATTTATAAAATCACAAAGAGCAGAGGTCCCAGAACAGATCACTGTGGAACACCACTGGTCACTGAGCTCCAGGCTGAATACTTTCCATTTACTACCACCCTCTCCCATCAATGGGCCAGCCAATTCTGTATCCAGATATTTCCCTGTATCCATGCCTCCTTACTTTCTGAATAAGCCTACCATGAGGATCCTTATCAAACACCTTGCTAAAATCCATGTACACCACATCTATTGCTCTACTTCATCAATGTGTTTTGTCACATCCTTAAAGAATTCAGTAAGGTTCTGAGGCATGACCTGCCACTCACAAAGCTGTGCTGACTATCTCTAATCAAGCAATGGTTCTCCAAGTAATCATAAATCCTGCTTCTCGAAATCCTCTCAAATAATTTGCTCACCGTAGAGTTAAGACTGATTGGGCTGTAATTTCCAGGGTTACCCCTATTTTATTTCTTGAACAAGGGAATAACATTTGCCACCCTCCAACCACCTGGTACTACTCCAGTGGATAATGAGGATACAAAGATCATCACCAAAAGCATAGCAATTTCTTCCCTCGCTTCCTGTAGTAACGGTGGGTATATCCCATTTGGCCCTGGGGACCTATCTACCCTAATATTTTTCAAACTTTACAACACATCCTCCATTTTAACATCAACCCGTTCGAGCATATTAGCCTGTTTCCTGTGGTCCTTACAAACATCAAAGTCCCTCTCAGTAGTGAATACTGAAGCAAAGTATTCATTAAGCACCTCCCCTACCTTCTTGGACTCCAGGCACAAGTTCTCTCCACTGTACTTGTCCAGCCCTCCTCTTGTTCCTGAGATACTTTGATCTGGTATCTATACTCAGCAAAGAATGGTAATACTAAGGGAATTTAATTTCAGAGAGCTTTTCCAATGAAGGCAACTGTTAATGTAATAGACTTCTAGGAGAAAATATTTGTTTAGTTTTGGCACAGCAGCTAATTCTAAATGCAATTTGCATTGTGGTATCCGAATCACACAGGTCATTCTTTATATTAATATTTTTAGGAGTAATTTTCAGTTTGTTTTTTGTATAGCTTCTTATATTCATTCATAGGGTGTGAGTGTCACTGGCTGAATAAACAATTCTTGCTAATCCTGAAATACCCTGGAGATGTTTTTCTGGAAGGGGATAAAACGGTGAATAAAAAATAAAGAGAAACAGCAATACTTGGAAATGATTGTACTGGTCTCCATTTCGCACAAGATGAGTTGGATCTCAATGCATCATTTTCATGTTTAACTATTTTTTCTTTCTGAATGGTTAGCTGCCTTCTTGAACTACTGCAGTCCTTGTGAGGTAAGGACATTCACAGAGCTCTTAGGGAGCTCTTGGATTTTGACCTAGTGACTGAAGGAATATTGATATGGTTTTCAGTCATTTATGGTGTCAAGAAAAATTTGCAGGTGATGGTGTTGCCATGTATTTGCTTCTCTTGTCATTCTAGATGGTAAAAGTCATGGGTTTTAAGGTACTGTTGAAAGCATAATATTGCCGCTACTGAGTGTCATTGGTGAAAGGACTGAATGTTAAAGGTGCTGGATGAAGTGTTAATTAAATGGGCAGCTTTGTCCTGGATCGTGTCAATCTTCAAGTGATGTTGTAGCTTCAGTCATCTCGGCATTTGGGGAGTATTGTATATTCTTCACAGTGGATTGGTTTTGGGAAGCCAGGAGATGACTTATTCATTGCAGGATTCTTAGTTGCTGATGTGCTGTTGTAGTTTCAGTATTTATATGGCTGGTCCAGTTCAGTTTCACGTCAATGGCCTGAATGCTGATAGTGGGGGAATTCAGTGATGGTAATGGCACATGGAGTAAAGAAGGTTAGATTCTGTCTTGTTGGACATGGTCATTGACTGTCATTTACTACAAATTTTAAATTGTGGAACCTTCTGGTATAAGGTCTATGAGTACTCGAATTTCTTGTTAAATGTTTACAGTACTTGTAAAATCATAAAAGAGGGCATTGAAATGTAAACCTTTCCCCTTCATTTATTAAGGCTTGGGACAAAAAAATAGTTAAGTATTTCTTTATTCGACTGTTCATATTGTCTGATACACATAGACTATGGCAAATTGTACACAGTTAAGCTTTGAAAAGGGGAGAGGCAATGGCCAGACACCAGTACCAGCAAGGTCAGGGAAAGATGCAAAGTTAAACTTGAGCTTTGAGGTTACCCAAACAATATCAACAAATGAGTAAAGATTCAGGTTCACATCAAAGGATCACTACTGTGCATTTAAATTCTGAAAATAAGTACTGTACAGGATAAATAAATAAGGAAATAAATGGTGAATATGGATTCAATAATCAAATTTAAAATAATGGACTGCATTTTATGGGAGTCCATTTATTGATTCTGAGAAGAAAGATTAGGTTCAAGCTTTACATGCCTAGAAAAAGCCTACCATATGACCATAATGTGTTTCAGGCAGGTTAAAGTGGTTGAGAGTGGTGCTCATGGCACTCTGTGGGTGCGGCAGTTCTAAGAGATGTAGTAGTGCCATAATCCACGAATGGGTGTTGGCAACACTGCAGCAAGGAGCATGAAGAAGAGGGAAGGCTGCCTCAGAAAGTAAAGCTCCAGGCACTAAAATGGAATGGAGTAGCTGAAGAATGCATGTATTGAGGGAAGGTGATGGAATGAAAGCACGGGGAGGTGAGGTGGAGTGAGGTCGGGGCGGGGGTGGTGCTCTGCAAATAAGGTACACAATTCCAAGTATTTCCTTCAAGAGCACAGAAAAAAATGGCCTGTCTACTCCCACCTATTTGTCCATGCTAAATCTACTATGACAAGGGTAACAAATAGAGTCAATTAAATTAAATCTTATTTAAACAATTAATGATGGTGAGGTCAGCAGTGGGCAGAGAAGTGGTGACCAGCCAGCCAAACTATTTTATATGCCCCGGTTTCTTTGCTGGAAAATTGCCCAGTAGTCTGGTCCACAGGAAAGAAAAAAGACCAAGATTTCAAAAACTCTCCTGGTGGACTTTATAACTGAATATAAGTATCTGGTGCTGCCAGTAAGTTTGCAAATACAAATTTACAAGAAACTAGCCGATTTGGATCTGTATGAACGCTACCATGTGTTTAATGACATTATTGAATGCAAATGTGGCAGTATTGGTGTGAACTTCCAAAATGTATCCAACGTTAGCAATCCAAGTTGCCCATGTGCTTGGAATTTATTGACAATTGTCAGTCTAATTACAGTAATGTAACAAGGAACAAACTGACATTGTAGTCTGTTATATTTCTCAACTTATTGTCAGTGACCAAGATCAAGTAAAAACAATTAGCCTGATTTCAGATGGTTTTCAGTCATTTATGGTGTCAAGAAAAAATTGCAGCTGATGGTGTTGCCATGTATCTGCTTCTCTTGTCTTTCTAGATGGTAAAAGTCATGTGTTTTAAGGTACTGTTGAAAGCATAATATTGCCGCTACTTTGTGTCATTGGCGAAAGGACTGAATGTTGAAGGTGCTGGATAAAGTTAATCAAATGGGCACCTTTGTCTTGAATCGTGTCAATCTTGAAAATCACAAATAGCATTTCCAGTTGCCAATCCCAAGATTTTAAAGTACAAAGGGCTTAATTGGCCCAAGGCGAGTTCCTGTGTTTTATTCATTCATTCAGGGGATGTAAGCTTTACTGGCTGTGCCTGCATTTATTTGGCATCATGAATTACCCCTAAGAAAGTGATGGTGAGTTTCTTTTGGAACTGCTTCAGTCCATGTGCTATTGGTAGATACACAATACTATACTGTTTGGGAAAGAGTTCCAGGAATTTGACCAAGTGACAGTGAAGGAGCAATGATACAGTTTCAAGCCTGGATGGTGTGTGACTTAGAAGGAAACTTGCAGGTGGTCTTGTTCTCATATATCTTCTATTGTGGTCTTTTGAGCTGGTAGTGGTTGGGGTTTGAATGATGCTGCCGAAGGAGCATTGTGAATTTCTACACTGCATCTTATAGTTGGTATTCACTATTCTGTATCGCTGGTGGAGAGAATAAATATTTGAGAATGTAGTACCAAGCAAGAGGGCTGCTATGCACCAGATGGTGTCAAATGTTTTTGGAATTGTTGGAGTTGTCTGCTCGTTTAGTCAAATGGGGAATATTTCATCACATCCTTGAATTGTGCCTTGTAAATCACCAGTTTCCTCATTTCCTCTTCCCCCACCTTACTCCAGTTCCAACCTGCCAGCTCAGCACTATCCTCGTGACCTGTCCTACCTGTCAATCTTCCTTCCCACCTACCCGCTCCACCCTCCTCTCTGACCTATCACCCTTCATCCCCACCTCCATCCACCTATTGCCCTCTTAGATACCTTCTCCCCATCCCACCCCCCCTCCTATTTATCTCTCCACTCCAGAGGCTCCCAGCCTCATTCCCAATGAATGGCTTTTGCCCGAAACGTCAATTTTCCTGCTCCTTGGATGCTGCCTGACCTGCTGTGCTTTTCCAGCACCACTCTAATCTTGACTCTGATCTCCAGCATCTGAAGTCCTCACTTTCATCTTTGTGAAGTTTGCCCATCCTCCCTGTGTCGGTGTGGATTTTCTCTGGGTGCTCAGGTTTCCTTCTACAGTCCAAAGATATGCAGGTTAGGAGGATTGGTCATGCTAAATTGCTTGTGGCATCCAGGAGTATGCAGGCTAGGTAGGTTAGCCATGGTAAATGCAAGGTTACAGGATTTGCATCAGGGAGTGGGTCAGGGAGAGATGCTCTTCGGGAGACGGGGATGTCATTGAAGATTTGATGGGAGAATAGCATCTTTCTGCACAAAGTTAAAAATCACACAACACCAGGTTATAGTCCAACAGGTTTAATTGGAAGCACACTAGCTTTCGGAGTGATGCTCTTTTCTTCACTGTAGTGATGCTATGATTCCATTATACAGGTAGAGCGATTTTTCCCAATTCCCATTGGCACCAATTTTGCTAAGACTCGTTGATGCTACATTCAGTCATACGTGGCCTTGACACCAAGGTCAGTCAGGAGAGTTGACATTTTGGGCATAAACTATTCCTGATGAAGAGCTTATATCCAAAACATTGACTCTCCTGCTCCTCAGATGCTGCCTGATCTGCAGTGCTTTTTCAGTGCCACACTGTTTGACTCTGACTCTCTAGCACCTACAGTCCTCACTTTCTCCCAGTCAAGGTCAGTCACACTCACTTTACCTCTGGGTTCAGCTGTTTTATCCATGTTTGAACCGAGGCTGTAATGTGGTCTGGAGCTGAATGGTCTGGGCTATACCCAAATGGAGTGTCAGTGAGCAGCTTATTGCTGAGTGAATGCTGTTTGATTGCCTTTTGAATGATCCCTTCCACACTTTACTGTTGATCATGACTCAGCTGATGGTAGTGATAATTGGCTGTATTGGATTTGTCCTGCTTTTTCTGTAGATGTCACACCTGGGCGATTTTTTACATAGTCAGTAAATGGTGTAGCTGTACTGGAACAGCTTGGCTATGGGCTTTGCAGATTCTGGTATCAAGTCTTCAGTTCTATTTCTGGAATGTGGTCAGGGCTCATAGTCTTTGCAGTATCCAGTCTCTTTAGTTGATTCTTTATGTCACTTGGAGTAAATCAAATTGGCTCAAGACAGGAATCTGTGATGCTGGGGTGTTCCAGAAGAGACCATGATGGATTACCTATTCAACACTTCTGGCTGAAGGTTGTTACAAACTCTCGCTGGTCTCCCCCATTATTGGGACGAGAACATTTTTGAAGTCTTCTCCTCCAGTGAGCAGTTTAATTATCTCCTGCCATTCGTGACTGGATATCAAAGGCCTGCAGAGCTTAGATATGTGGAAACACTTTGTTCACTTGCTGCTTAGCCTGTTTGGCATGCAAGTAATCCTGCTTGGCATGCAATTAGCAACACTGCGAGCTGCCTTGAGGTGGGACATAGAAACTAAGAGCCTTTTGAAAAGGCAAGTGACAAGCATGACTTGGCATTCAGTTTGCTGAGTAGATGATGCAGGAGGGTCTGTAGAGACCAATGCTTCTACATTGTTGGCCTCCTCAGTATAATCGATCCCTCGGACCATTTGGCTTCATCTGCTGAAGCTCCTCCTCACTGCTCTGCCCAATGTGACAAACACCTGGTCCCATTTCAACTGTCTCAGCTAGTACTCATTCATTAACCTGGGCTTGTGGTGCCATGTTTTATTGTGTATGTAATGCCAGCAGCCTCACATTCCTCTCAGGGGTCTTTTCGATATTATTAATAAATGCAGGCCTCTCAGCTCCAACACAGACATACTGTAACAGTGGTCAAGTGACTGAATATTATTCTCTGCTTGTTCACCAGTACAGTTTATCTATTCATTTTGATGGCTCCCTATTTGTTCAAAATAACTGCATTCTGCCATGTCTCAGATAATGCATGTAGCTCAATTGAAAATTTATAACTATGCCATTGATTGGCTTAGTGTTGAGCCAGTTGAGCATAGTTAATTGGTAGACATCTGGGTTCCCATTGCTCTTCCTCAACCTGCATTTGAAAGTTATGTTGGATTCTGGAGGCTTTGGGATCTAATTAGAATGCAATTATCAATGCATGCCCCAAGTGTGATTGCTTGTACTGGCACTGAAATTCAGCCCAACACCTTTAAACTGTGGAAATATAGAGGAATAAAGCAATACAACTTTATTCTAATTCCCTGGATAGAACTCATCACTTTTTCCTTTTCAATTCTGAGTTTCACAATGCAGGAAAATGTGAGATCTTATGGTTTACTTCTCACGTATCACTGTCATTGTTGATAATAGCAGGATAGACATTATTGGAATTAAAGCAAGCAACAAAAAAATACAGAAGCTAACTATTCTTTCATTATTCTATTTCTTGAAAACATCCTTAACTAATTTTTGCAATGTTTACAAACTGCATATCCCAACATTTAAAGCCCAATATCAGCAAAGAATTTACCATGGCAAATTAATTTCTAAAAATATTGTGCGAATGGACAATTTTTAATCATCACAGTATTTTTTAGCAATGATACAAATCTCCAAACAGCATGTGGTGATTCCTAACATCCATCAGAAACAGCCCAGCAAGTCACTCAGCTCAAGGGCAATAAGCAAAGGGCAACAAATGTTGATCTTATTAGTGATGCCTACATCCCATCAAAGATTAAAGGAAGAAATGTGACATGCAACAATGAAAACTTTTCTTGTCGTAAGCCCGTTTTGTCTCCAGGGAGTTTTCCACTGTTCCTTCTCCTGATTTATCAGTCGTCTTCTTCCAACTTCAGGTAACACCTTGAATGTAATGATATTATCATATGTTGCTTTTAACTATCACAATCACTGTCAGAGTCCTCTCAACTGATTGATGAACACAATCTAAAACTCTCACTTCTTCAGCCTCCCGCTGAGTTAAAACAATGGTAAAGGCTCCAGATTTAATATATTTGATCAGACAATCTGGTTATTAAAGCTTTTTCTAAAACCATTCATCAATCTGTCCAAACAACTTCACACTTTGTATCATTTTCTCTCCATATACTCCTATAAATACTATTAAGAAGAGCTCCTGCTCACCAACAGTTTGACCAAGGGCAGACTTTGTCAGAGAGAAAAAAAATGTAAATAAATTAACACTCCGGTAATTGACCTCAGGTTCCCTGTAATTTGCTGAATATAAATTAGATTCTCACAGCGTGACCATTGAACATAAAACAGGAGTAGACTTAATCAGTCTGATACCTGAACATTTTACGCCCTGACTCTAGGTTAGCCAATAACTTGTTGTGCGGGAGCGGTTGTGAGTTGGTTCTAATGTCCAGGTTATGATATCTAAATACATTGGTATCCAGGTACACCACTTAGAAGGCATGAATATACATTCATGTATAGCGTGGCATTTTCATAGAGCAGACTGCCCTGTTTAGACTTGTACAATAGAATCATTCAGCAGGACTACTAAATGAAATCCTCTTGACCTGCCTTAGCATTTAGAAATGCAGAAGGGGCAGCTTAATCTTGGGGAGGCTAGAAGATCAGATGCTGACACTAGGGTAAATTTGGTATTAAGTTTTGATATGAAGTTTTTAGAATGTTTCAGATAGGTCAGCCTTACTAACTGCAAAGGTCATGGTTGTTGGAGTTCAGTCAGCTCAGCTGCAGGACAACTCTGCAGGAGTCCCTCAGGGTAATGTCCTTGGCCCAACCATCTTCAGCTGCTTCATCAATCACCTTCCCTCCATCCTAAAGTCAGATCAGAAGGATGATGTTCGCCAATGATTGCACAATGTTCAGCACCATTTGTGACTCCTTAGATACTGAAGCATTTCATGTTCAAATGCAACAAGATCTGGACAATATCCAGGCTTCTGCTGACAAGTGGCAAGTAACATTCACACCACACAAATGTCAGGCTGAGATCATCACCAATAAAAGATGATCTAACCACTACCCCTTGACATTCAATGGTGTTACCATCACTATTATCCCCACTGTTAACATCCTGAGGGTTATGTTTGACCAGAAACTCAACTGGACTCACCACATAAAGAGACTGGCTGCAAGGGTAGGTCAGAAACTAGGAATACTGTGGCAAGTAACTCACTTCTTGACTTCCCAAAGCCTGTGCACCATCTACAGGTCACATGTCAGGATTGTGATGGAATACTCCCTACTTGCCTCGATGGGTGCAGCTCCAATGAGACTCAAGAAGCTTGACATCATCCAGGACAAAGCAACCTGCTTTTTGCATTACATCCACAAGCATCTACTCTCTCCACCACCAACACTCAGTAGCAGCAGTGTGTACTATCTACAAGATGCACTGCAGAATTTCACCAACGATCCTCAGAAAGCATCTTTCCAATCCAGACCAATTGCATCTAGAAGGACAAGTACAGCAGATATATGGGAATACTACCACCTTCAAGTTCTCTTCCAAGCCATTCACCATCCTGACTTGGAAATATATCACCATTTCTTCACTGTTGCTGGATCAAAATCCTAGAATTCCATCCCTAATGGCATTGTGGGTCAACCCATAGCAGGTGGACTGCAGCAGTTCAAAAAAGCAATTTACCATCACCTAATCAAGAGTAACTAAGGACCTGCAATAAATGCTGGCCAGATGTCAACATCTCACAAATTAAAATTTTAAGAAGTAAAAGTGAGTCAGGCAAAAGTGAGAACAATGTATGTCCACAAATCTGCCCATATATGTTTTAGGCTTATTCAGGTGGGTGGACTTCTTCCCAGAAGCTCCGATGAATACACAGTTCTTCAGTAGCATCAGTCCTTCATTTTCAAGCTGTTTATTTGCTTAAACTGTCAGTGTAAAGGATACAGACAACCCACCCCAGTCGACTACCTCATGAGAAATCTCATTCTCAATGGTCTTGGAAGATGTTGTTGTTTACTGCATCAGACCGCGTTACCCAAGCAACTTGCCCAAGCAATGTAGTCACGCTGGCTGACAGAAGCAAACCTGACCAGGGCAGGCATGGGGGCTTAAACAAAAGAAGCTTAAAATAAAAGGAGCAAAACAGAAATGAAACACTCAACAGAAACATTACAGATAGGAACATAAGATCATAAGAACTAGGATAAGGATTAGCCATCTGACCCTTTGAGCCTGCTCTGCCATTCAATAAGATCACGGCTGATCTTTTTGTGGACTCAGCTCCACTTACCTGCACTCTCACTGCATCCCTTAATTCATTCACTGTTCAAAAATTATCTATCTTAGCTTTAAAAACTTGTATTGAGGAAGCCTCAACTACTTCACTGGGTAGGGAATTCCATAGATATACATCCCTCTGGGTGAAAGAAGTTCCATCTCAATTCAGTCCTGAATCTGCTCCCCCTAATTTTGAGACTATGCCCTCTTGTACTAGTTTCACCCACTAGTGGAAACATCCTCTCTACTTCTATCTTATTTTCATAATTTTATATGTTTCTATAAGAGGCCCTCTCATTCTTCTAGATTCCAATGAATATAATCCCCATCTAAAGGATGGGAAGGCATGGCAGGAAGACATGTTAGCAGTGCCAGAAGAATCTTGGCAAGTAGTTGGACAACTGGAAGACTACTTAGAGATGGAAAGCAGCAAGGGAAGCAAGGAAGACTTATTGGAAGTGGAGGACAAAATTGGTTTTGCTGGTGGGGGTGATTGAGCACATGAGCTGAATAAGAGACAATACAAGGCTATGATGGGTATGCTGATCTGGATAGCTGAATGCTCAGAGGAAGCTCAGTAAGTCAAAATAAATCATGGTTGAGTAACAGTTACATGGAAAGATTGATGCATAACTGACAGGACGCGATATTAAGAAAAAGACCATTTAAAATGATGGGTAAAGGAATGTAGGTTAGAGGGAAAGGATTGAGAATTGAAGAAATCAAAAAGAGAAATTCATACTCACCATGTTTTTCATTTAGGCCTGTCATGTTACTATTAATGGTCAAATAATCAAAATTAATTATCAGAGTTTAATTAACGCTGTGGGTTAGTTTATTTAAATATTAAAGCATGTTCTAAGTTATGAATCAATCATTATAGCAACCATCTAATTTCTCTGAACGCAGCTTGCAAACTGATAACAGATTAACCACCAGGCAAAGTCACAACATTTTATACTCACAACACATGGGGCTCTTAAAGGTGAACCCCCCTAGGTACACAAGGTACACATACAACATTTCTTCTTTTCTAAAATTAAGTTTAACTATTTAAAAGAACAAGTGAGCCTATGAGTCTCTTATAATTTGCTGATATATCCAGATCTCGTGATAATGACAATGTCTGGAGATGCAATTGATTTACCATAGTAATTGAAGATTTTGTCTGTCATTCTTGTTTGTTGTCAGGATCTTGCAATAGAATGTGATGCAACAGGATTGGGTAGCTGTCGGAAAACTGGAAAAGCGCTGCTTTGTTCTTGATTCTATCTTACCATCACACAACTATGCTATTAAACTTCATGGGGTCTTGGTTCTGAGCACATTCCTCTTATCTCAACTGTTTGCCATGTACCTTCTGAGGGATCCTGAACACAAATTTGCTGTCCATGTCTAATTTTGGTAATTCTGTATCCATATTTAATTGTGCACATTTACTATCTTCACTTTAAGTTTTACAGGATGCAGTCAAGTTTCAAACAGCAGTCTGAGTCATCACTGGGTGGCATGGCGGCTTAGTGGTTAGCACTGCTGCCTCACAGTGCCAGGGACCCGGGTTTGATTCTAGCCTTGGGCGACTGTCTGCTTGGGTTTACTACCACAATCCAAAGATGTGTAGGCCAGATGAATTGGCCATGCTAAGTTGCCCGCAGTGTTTGGTGTATTAGTCAGGGGTAAATATAGGGCAGGGGAATGATTCTGGGCGCTTTACTCTTCAGAGGGTCAGTGTGGACTTGTTGGGCTGAAGGGCATGTTTCCATACTGAAGGGAATCTAATCATTAAATTAGCATACATCTGCCTGCCAAATCTAAGCTCTACTGGTAATGGAATGGCTACACTCAGCGACATTGTTCTCAGGTATAGCATTGGCACTTTAGTTTGTCTATATTTGAGGATGAGATTTTCCACTGCGTGAATCATGTTCAGCTTGATTATGAGACCTGGAATAATGTGGAGAGGAAGAAATACAATCAATGCTCACAGTTGAGCTGGAATAGCTTATCAATAAATTGCAGAACATGATTGGTAATGATCTCTCTAGGGCTGCTGATTAAACTAAAAATGCAACTTAGATTGTGCAAAATATTTGAGCTTGATGCATTAAGCAAATGACGAAAAGTTGTGGTCATTGTGCAGGTAAATTAGCTAAAAATGATGATATAGTCATTTTCTTGGAGATAATAAAAGGTTGAATGTGATTTTGGATCAAAGATGGGCAGGGACTTCATGTAGTGTAAATGGTTCTTTGCACTGACTTGATCTATGTTCCTGATAACTTACTAGAAACTATAAATGGAAATATTACATAAACATTTTAACTTCTATTAGGAGATCTGCTGTACCCCATTGCAAACAAAGGAACTTTGTGGACATTCTGACAATATGTCTTTCAACTTCTCTTGCTTACTACAGATCTGGCATGTACTTATCAGAAACCTGAGCTTTCAACATCCTCTGACACTTTAATGAGCATACACAGCGAGACCTGTCCCAAGTATTTTAGCTTAACTTAACAGAGTTGACCATAGAGTCATAGAGTCATAGAATCATAGAGCTTTACAGCATGGAAAGAGGCCCTTTGGCCCATCATGTCCATGCTGGTCATTACCCACATATCTACTATGGTCCCATTTTCCAGCAGTCGGTCCATAGTCTTGTATGTTTTGGTACTTCAAGTGATCATCCAAATGCTTCTTAAGTGTTATGAGATTTCCTACCTTTACCAGCTGATGAGGCAGTGAATTTCAGATACCTATCACCCTCTGAGTGAGAAAGATTTTTCTTGAAGTGCCCTCTAAATCATCTTCCCTTGACCTTAAATCTAAGTTTCCTGGTTATTTTTCTCTCTTCTTTGAGGAAGAGGTTCTTCCTATCTACCTCATATCTGCCCCTCAAAGTTTTGCACACCTTATTTGAGCTCCCCCTCAGCCTTTTATGCTCTAATGAAATCAACCCCAGTCTAGCTCATCTCTGTTCATAGAAGAAATGCTCCAGTCCAAGTAACATCTGATGAATCTATTTTGCACCTTCACCTTCTATATCCTCGTTATAATGTGGGGACCAGAACTGCACATAGCAATCCAGCTGTGACTTAACTAATGTATTCTTTATTCTCTCTTAAAGCTCCATTATAATTTCCCTGATCTTGTACTAAATGTACAAGCTGATAAATAATCCTGCGTGCTTTCTTAACCACATTATCAATCTTTCCTGTTGCTTTCAAGCATCTGTGGACATGTACATCAAGGATTGTCTTTACTTCACAGGGTCCTGCCATTCAATATGCATTTTTACCTTGTTAGTTCTTCCAAAATGCATTACCTCCCACTTTTCAGAATTAAGTTCCATTTGCCATTGTTTTGCACATCTGACCAACCCATCTATATTGTCCTGCAGTCAGAACCATTTTTGGTTACCAACCATTTTTGGTCATCTCCCAACGTCCTGTTCAGGTCTCTGTAGATCAAATTTTCATCCTAACTCATTTGCTGACTGCTCAAGCGTAATAGGTCTAAGCAGCAAAATACTCTCCAACTCAGTTCACTATGTCATAATTAATGATATGGTCTCATAATCAATCACTGATCAGGATTAATCAACTCTCTTGAAATGGTCAAACACAGTATTAGTTATAAAGCAGATATGACAGCAGTAAATTGATTTCTGTGAATGTAGTTTGCTTCCCAAAACAGAATGATTGTCAGGCAATCAGAACTGTGTACACGTACAGCATGAAGAGTCCTTATAGGACTCTCTTCAAACAAAGTCCAGTTATTATAGAATCTGCAGAAAGTCTTCAACTGAGAACATGTAGTAGAAATGGGATTTGTTTGTACACGTTCCTATATGGTGAAATACTGAAATACATGTGAAGTGATTCCAAGGTTGCATGGATGTATCACAGGAGATAATGAAGAGTCAGGATGAGCTACATGCCAGAAGCAGTGCTCAAGACTATATGTTCCTTGCATATGGCTGAATGTGGAAGAAGTCCAGCAATGATGGGTCATGCAGAATGGGCCTCACCAAGCTGACATGGCTACAGAACTGGTTTTTTTTGCCTAAGGAAGGAGAAGCCTGATAAGGATCCAAAGGATAGTTTAACTTAAGCAACTTCTCAAAAGGAAACCTCCTGTTATTTGTTAACAAAGAGGAAGGAAGATGAGTGAAGCTTCTCCCAATCAACCAGCTACAACTCGATTTGTGAGTTCACAAGTGCACAGATCATCAGCGAAGTTTATTTGTTTGTGCAGTTCAATAGCGAGTGACAGAGCCAAACTATAAGTAAATCTGATTTGTATCCATTACTTGGTTCTCTTGTGCTGAAGGGGTCATCAATTGCAGAGTTGCCAAACATTGCCCAGCCAGATTTCTGAACAGGAAGCAATTTTACACTCTGTGTCCACTGTGAACACAGACAACAAATCCTGAAGATGTGCTCCTCCTGCTCAGGGAGTTGTCACTTAGATTCCATACAACTCAGTTGACAGTTCTACATTCCTCAACTGTCAGTTTATCTCCAGGGCTGGCTCATGAATGATGTGGAATAGCCCCAGAATGCATGGCTAATGATCACAGTGAATAACCTCAGAACAGATACTGAACAGCAATGAAATGCTTCCTAAAATCCACCACAGCCACCATTGAAGAGATAATTGATCTACTGACAAGTTGTTTCTGTTGTCAGGACTATTCAGGAGGAGTATGCACCAAATGGGGTCTCAGAGACAGTAGTTGCTTTCTGCACCTTGTACAAACTAGCTTAGTGGTAGGGCAACAACTAAGCACTCAGGCCCAAGAGAACCTAATAGAAGCTGAATGCATGACTTTTAGAAAAACATATGAGAACACTCCAAACTAGGAAACAATTATGGCTTTTACAGACATTCCTGAAAGAAATGATGGATTTCAAATATTTAGCCCTTTTACTCCTTTGTTGGAATTCAAGGAAAGTTATTTTGTTAGCTATGCTCCAATGACCTCTTGCTCAATTTCTGCGCTAATGCTTCATAATGGTGGTATTCTGAGATATATAGAGGCAATGTACATGTTCCTCAAATCTCAGTGTGCCACGGACATTCACCCAAAGAAGAGATGTAGCGAGTTTACACAATTTCTAATCCAAATACCTACCTGAAGGTCATACTTACCAGGGTGATGTTCCTTTCAGAGGGCAGAAGCCTCTGGAAGCCTCACTACTCCAGGCACAGTCCCACATGATGCATAGGTAAGCATCTACATGAATTAGCTTCTTTCAAGCTCCTTTGGATAACATGAACTAGAATCATCTAGGTGACTTGTCAGATAAGAAAAAAAACAGCACCAATGTAGTAAGAGTGCTAGATTTCCGAACAAGGCTTTATTCCACATAACTTGCACTCATGCACCCAAGTGATTTTAATGTTCTTCCATTTTTCCTTTCCTGTTGCTACATCTGTGTGCTAACTTGACAGCTGCCATGGAGCTTGAGAAAGCTGCTTTGCTGATTTGACTCCTGTGATTTTGGCAGGCATCCTGTGGTGTAACTTTCTCAGTCTGATCTGAAGGAAGTCTCAGGCAAGAGGGAGATGGAGAGGTAGCATACCTCTGGAATGATGTGAGATGATGGGTCCCCTGGTTATTTTCTGTCACTTCTCCTTAGTGTCAATTCATAATTGCATCTCCCTCACCCCTTGAAAGATAGGGCATCTAGAGGCAGGCCACAGTGCCTCGACTTCTTTCACCCAGCTAGTGAATGAAAATAAACTTGTCTTGAGCAAAGGATTGAAGGTCTGTACAATATTGGTTGTTCTACTAGACTTAGATCTTCATAGTGACTGCCATACATTCCATGGAGGTGCCATGCATTGTGGACTCACAGTCTTGGACATTCTACCTTTGACACCCCTGCTTGTTAATGCATCTCAACATTTCAGGTATAGTTGAGCTCAGAGGCTCATTATCTGTGGTGGGCTTGGCCGGGGCCTATTCACCAGCTACCCTGTGAGAGTCAGAAAAATGCAGGCCCATATCATGGCTCTGCTAACCCTGAGCCTACTCTCAAGAGATTATCCACCAAAGTGATCATTCAGTTTATTCAGCACTGGGGAAGTGTGAGAAGGAAAAGCCTGACTGGGGCATCCTCTTCCTCCTCAGAAACTGGACTCAAATTAAAGCTAAAAATGGAACAAGGGGATGGGTTGTTTTATTTTTAGAATGAGAGTGAGTTCTGGATGCTAGCAGAAAATATCAAAGGTATAATGTGTGTGAGGCACCATCATTATCCAAGATGCTTTTAAGATGGTGCTGCTTCAGATGCGGCTGGGAGTAGTTGAATGCATTTCTCACTAGATTGGTGCAAATATTTACTTTCCTCTTCAGCACAGACACAGTCTTCTTTTCTCCTGCCGGATCCACTGCGTGCTCCAAGAAACTTTATGTCAGGCACCTCCCCAACCCTCCGCTCATGTGGGTATGATCATAGTATTGTGCATATTTTTCCCTGAAGACACAGAGATGAATTAAGAATCATTGTCATGGCTACATGAGCACTTCTCTTGCATTCACAGATGTAGATCTGGATGTCAATCAGAAGAAGTATGAATGTCCTTTCTTAAAGTTACTGGTAAGAAGCACATGGTTTAGGGCATTTGAGGAGGCAAGGATTATGAATGAATGGTGCTTCTGTTTCACCAAAAACTTAAACAATATAGCATTATATAGTATGTGTGATGGAGGTATTTCAGCGGTATTCTGATCAAAGCCTTCTTGTGTGGTGTGTCTTTGGCCTATGTAACTCTTTAGTAAAAACATATCAAATGTGTAACTTTTCCAAATTTAAATCAGGCATTGAGGTCAGTACCTTAATGGTGTCTGACTGGCAAACATTGAATGCTTCAAGTTGCTATGTGTGTGAGTTAGCATTGAGTAGAAAGTAGATCTTATCCACACCGAGCACAACAGATAATTCATTCTTTTCCAGTACTGATCTGGGTTCTATTAAGCACCTGCAGTCACTACCCTCCACAATGAGCTTGGGCCATGCTGTCTTTGTCATTCAAGATGGGCTCCTGTTACTATTGATCCATTCTATTCCAGATTGCCTTCAGGAAAATGTCTAAGGGACCATTGCAAAGGGATGCAGCCAGTTTCTGGTTGGTGTCAGATAACTCCAGGGGTGGGGAGCCTTAGAGGTTAAATGATGATTCTGGCTCGCAGTGAGTAAAGGGCGGCTTGGATTCTATTAACTGTGGCACCCAGGGAACAAAAATCTGTTTACTTGGAAATGACATTTCCATTATACAAGAGCTTGATTTAGAAATGCACAAGACAAGTTGGACCAACATATGTCATTCTAAAATACAACAAAGAACTGTGGATATTGGATGTCTGAAATAAACAAACCTAAAATTGCTTGAAAAACCCAGCAGACTGGCAGCAGCTGTGCAGAGAAAACAGACTATTTTGAAAAAGGGTTGACACGTTAAATGTTTGTTCTCCACAGATGCTGCCAGACCTGTTGAGATCCTTTGGCAATTTCAGTTTTTGTCGTTTCATTGTGTCATTTTGGTAGTTCTACACATTTTTCCTTCTGGGTACTCAGAAGCTAAAGTTTGGGAGATCCCATCAACTTTCAGATCTTTCTGATGTTGGAAAAACTGTCCCCAAGTAAGTTGGAACCAAGAAGAAACTGGCATGGAATTTCATCTACTGGTGACTTGAAGGTACTTAGACTCATTAATGTATCAATTATCCCTGGAAATATCAGAATTTAATATGACAGAGAGATTTTCCCAACCACACTTGGATTTTTCCATTCCTTGCAAAGAGCATTTGACAAACCCAATAGTGTTTATCTGTGGTTTCACTGGACAATTTATCCTTGACAATCACTCTGTACCCAGTTGAGGGACCTGGCATTGTGAAGGAGGACCCTGCTGAACAACAATCCATTACCATCTCTCTGAATATCCTCCTCAATTAGCTGGTGACTCTGTCCCTCAATACCCATCTTGGCCTCACTCCTTTGTGTCCTTGGATATAGAATTGATTCTGGTGCTGTACCTCAGAGTTTTACTGGCAGCAGCTACTACTCCTTGTCTCCTATAATGGAAAACTGGTGACCTTTAGTTGGTTAGCAGCTTTCTAAGCAGTTCTTCGTTCTCCACAGGCCTTACTTCCTTGGAAGGATTGACATTGACTGTGGGGTCTGCCTTACTGGAACAAAATCCAGTCCATAAGTGTAGCAGTCATATTCTCATGCCACTGTCCACTTGAAATCCAGGGAAAATTATGGTCTGATTTTATCAGCTAAGTAACATCTATAAAATCAGGGTGAAAAGTTAGTGCCTTTGTCAAAACCAGGTGCTATGGACTCACTCAGCAATTTCACCACAGGCAGCTTCCCAAGTTGGCTTCCTATGGGTCCACTGTCCAGCTCAGGATGGCAAATCTACTTCTAACACTGCTAACCCAATTACTATGGTATTGCAATAGGAAACAATCTGAGTCAGCTCTGCACCTTTCTCCCAGCCTGCCAAGAGACAGTAAAATTCATCAAATGTTTCTTACACATCATGAAGCATATCAAACTCATTATTTTTGTTTCACTACCCCTTGTAATTTGGATCTTTTCTAAACCTTGTTAGTTTCTGTGCATGAGATAAAGCAATAATCTGAGATAGTGTTGTAATAAGACAACACTGGACCTTCCTACATCTTGGTGACGTATTAAACCTAACAGCTAATCTACAAAGTACTGCAGGGTTCTCTGAACTGGCAGGATGCATGTTTCTGCTGGAGCAGATTAACACATGCTAAAAATGATCATGATTTGGAGATGCCAGTGTTGGGATAGGGTGTACAAAGTTAAAAATCACACAACACCAGATTATAGTCCAACAGGTTTAATTGGCAGCGCACTAGCTTTCGGAGTGCCGCTCCTTATCACCTGATGAAGGAGTGACACTCCGAAAGCTAGTGTGCTTCCAATTAAACCTGTTGGACTATAACCTGGTGTTGTGTGATTTTTTAAAATGATCAAATAGCTACACATAAGCGGTTGGATTATGCAGGAGCAGAAGTGTGCATCAGCAGATTAGAAGTGATTTGAAGTCAAATAAAAATAAACCAGAGAAAGCTTGTCATACTGACGATTCAGACTGCTTATGTCAGACGCTGGAATGGTAACGTTATAGGAAATGGTTTACATTATCATGTTGACTGAAAGTAATACTTAGAGCCTGCTCCAAACAAAAAAAAATTCAAATGAGGGCACTGTGTCCACTAAGCTGACAAATATTTGATGGTTCTGTCATTTGAGATAACAATGATGTGTCACCAAGAGTAATGACTACACATGTCAACATATGACAATCTGAGGTGTTTGGCCAACCGAAAGAATATCCCTTTCAGTCTGAAAACCAACTTGTGTATTCTGTCATTCACAGAGACTGTGGAAATATCTCCAGTGGAGCCTTTTATAAATTATTGCAGCATTATCCATAGACATATTGAGGTAGAGGTTGGATCTGATTGTTATGATTGCAACAGTGAATGTCATGCTTTATGACCTGCCTATGCCAATTAAAATTGGGATGAGTAATGCATGAAAGTTGTTGACTTCCTGATCTGAATAATCTCAGTGTTATGATAGTTGGTTTCCATGTAGCTCTCCACTTCTAAGTACCTCCTACACCGTCTATAATCAGGTGGTTTCAAAAGGTCATTAGCCAACTGAACTTCACTTCTTAAGTGCTTGGTGACCATGCAACTGATAATATGACCATGAATCTTATTGCTTCCCATTCCCCTCTTTCCTCATTGCAACTGTCCCCTCAGAATTCCTCCTTATAGACTCACAAAACTGAAGCTGCCCATGGAAGAAGAAAGGGACTAGCCCAACAACAATGATAAAGAGTTGACATCTCTTGAATAAATAGTCATCCACTCAAATCTGGCACTGTAATTTTATGTGAGATGATAATGCAATGATAATGTCACCGGACTAATAATCCAAACATGAAAGCTAATTGGAGACATGAAACACAGACATAGTGACCGCTTTGGAGAACACCAATATTCTGTCTGCAAAAATGACCCTGAGCTTCCAGTTTCCTGTTACTTCGACACCCCACCAGGTTCCCTGGCTAACAGGCTTGCTGCAGTGCTCCAGTGAAGTTTAGCGCAAGTTGGAAGGACAGCATCTCATTTTTCACTAGGGGACACTACAGCCTTTTGGACTCAATATCGAGTTCAATAATTTTAGGGTCTTAACACCTTCTTCCATGTCCTCCACCTCCCCAACCCACCTCCACCACCCCCCCCCCACTCCCCCAACCTACCCCCACACTCCTGGTTCTGTCATCATTGGGTTGCTTTCTCCACAGCCAACCCACTTTCACCCACTAATGGTCCTCATTAGCAGCTTTTCCTTTTCCTGGATTCATCATTATCCATTCCTTTGTTTGCTCATCTGCTGTCTGTTCTCTCTTTTTCTCTGAGTGTCATTTCTATTGTTCACCCCTCCCTCTCCACAATCCCAGCCAACTCCTCACCTTTAGCATATATACCAACCTTTTCCTAGCTACAGTGAATTTTGAAGAAAAGTCACTGGACCTAAACCGTTAATTCTGCTTTTTCTCCACAAATGCTGTCAGACCTGCTGAGCTTCTCCAGCAATTTCTGTTTTTGTATCAGATTTCTCGCAACCACAGTATTTTTGTGGTTTGTTTATGCAAGATAATGTTTTCGGAAGGCAGTTTAAATCCTCCGACAGCAGCTTCGGGAATTAAAATTCCATTAACATTTGGAATTAAAGTTAGATTCAGTAACGGTTTTTCATCCACTACTGCCTGAAGGGAAGCCTGAGACCTAATGTAATGAGGAAAGAGGTGGTGAAAACATTAATGAAGGATTAATTGGGTGGAAGCTAGGAATTAGTGCAGTGTGAGTTTGGTGGGGTATGACTTTTATGGGATGCTATTGGGAAGGGAATTCCAGGATTTTGACCTAGCAATAGTGAATGAATAATGATACAGTTCCAAGTCAGAATAATACTGTGCTTTGGAGAGGAAATTGTAGGTTTTAGGGTTCCTTTTGTCCTTATAGTTGCTGGAGCCATAGGTTTGATGGTTGCTGTTGAAGGACGTTGGTGAGTTACTGCAGTACATCTGATAGTCAATACACACTGTTACCACTGTCCATTAGCAATGAAGGGAGTAAATGTTGAAGATGATGTTTGTAGTATTAATCAAGGGGTTACTTTGTCTTGGATAGTGTCAAATGTTTTGAGTATTCCCATCCAGACAAGAGTAGAGTGTTCCATCATGTTCCTCACTTGTACCTTTTTGATGATGTGTAGGCACTAGTGATACAGGTAGTGAACTACTCACTATAGAATTCCTAGCCTCTGAACTGCTCTTGCAGCCATTTTCTGTAGAAGCTTGATCCAGTTCAGTTTCTAGTATGTGCCTAGCACATTGATCATGGAGATTTAGCTATGATAATGCCATTGAACATTAAGAAATAATGTTAGGTTCTCTTTTGTTGGAGATGGTCATTGCCTGCCACTAATGTGGCATAGGTTTTACTTGCTATTTATTAGCCTAAGCCTAGAAATTGTCCAGGTCTTGTTGCATCTGCACAACAAAGGCTGTGATATCTAAAGAGTCATTAATGATGCTAAACATGATGCAATCATCTAGAACTAGTTCCATTTCTGACCTTATGATAGAAGGAAGAAATTGACATATATGAAGATGATTGGGTCAAGGACACTACTCTGTGGAACTCAGTCCCAGGACTGAATTAATTGACCTCCAACAACGGCAGTCATCTTACTTTGTGTTATATATAAAAAAGACACATCAACTTACTTTTCTTCATTTTTGACTGGACTAAAATGGGAAAAAGCATTGTTCTAAAGCAGAGGAATGTCAAAGAAATGACTATGCTTTTGAAAATAAGTTACTGGACTTCATTGTGAGTAGTGTTTAAGCTGTTACTTTGCAAGCATTATGGGGGGGGGGGTTGGAAAGAAAAGACAATAGGGCAATAGGGTGGAGGGGTAGATGGGTAATCATGGGTAACAGAGTGAGATTTAGCTGGCAACAGGTAGCTGACTGGTTTGTGCAATTGTAAATGTGAATGTCAAAGGTCATCAGTGTGATGATGACTTTCTCATCCTTATGAGCCAAACAGCTTGTGTATATGAACAATACTGTGGCTGACGGTTTCAAGACTGGACAAAGCAATGTCTGCAACAAAGTAATTCAAGCCTGAAGACTGTCAGTCATTTTTCTTCCTACATCTGAGGCAAGTTGTTGCCTATAACCAGTGACTGTGAAGCTGAAAAAATAATGTGCAAATGCCCTATGTTTTCAGCAAAGAACTAAGAATCTGGAAGGGAAGGACTTCAGGGAGCAAGATCTTGGGGAGAAGACCGGTGCTTTTTTTTTCATCTATCCATAGAATTCATCTTTTTTTTCACTGTCTGTTTGTGTTATAAGGATCTTAGAGGGAGTTAGAGTTTTAACTAGCTGAGTGATATATTAAAAGTTCAGAGGCGTTTCCTTGTGGTTAGAATTTACTTATTAGTTATAAAACAAAGTTCTTGTAAGTATAGAAACCCAGTCAGTGTTTTTGTTTTGTTAACTTGAGTCTATCAATGTGACAACCCAAGAATAGTAGGGCTCACACATTAGCTCACTTTACCAAATGGATCATAACAGGTATGACTTCAAACAGTGCAGTGTTTAATTTGCATTGGCTCTGATTTTGCTGGGGTCACATCTTTTAAAACGCTGCCTTGATGTCAACAGTACTCTATCACCTCACTGCAATTAGGGAAGGGTAACATATACCCAGTTTATCACCGATGCCCCTATCCCATGGAAAAATAAATCAAAAGAAATCGAAACTTAGAAAATAGGAACAGGAACAAGCCATTCAGCCCTTGGGCCCTGCTCCATTATTCAACATGACTGATTCTGCACTCCTGCAGCCCAAAGGGTGCTGTCACTAAGATTACCAACCCCTGCACCACAGCAAATTGTTGAAGGCTTTTGGTGGACAGTCCATCTACTCAGCTGTCTAGCCTATGAGGAAGCAAAAACATTTTGCAGCTTATCTAGGAATTCAGGACAGAAGATCTCCAGAAACGTTCCAGAGAGTTTCCAGGAGGTTTTTGATAAGAAACAGGTCTTCTAAAATACATTTCGATCCCAGTTGATTTTATAACTGGACAAGTCAGATCGCAGACTGAGATCTGGCTTCACTGATTTTTTTGGCTTTGATTCTATTAAGGTATTTCATGAAAACACAAATATGCAATACCTCAGATTTGTATTTAACAAGAAGATAGAAGTATGCTGTGCAAAAGACTCTAAGATAAAATAGGAAATAAAAACAAACAATTTGCACATAACACAGACTTAAAGATATCAGAACATACAGTAAAAAAGACAATTTTATTTTCATTTGTTGGATGAGGGTGTTGCTGACTAGACCAACATTTGTTTCCCTGAGGGCAGTTAAGAGTCAGCTATAATCCTGTGGGTCTGGAGTCCCTTGTAGGTCAGACCCAGTAAGGATGGCAGATTCCCTGATGGGTTTTTCCCAACAATGAATTCATGGTCATCGTTAGACTCTTAATTCCATATTTTTGTTGGATTCAAATTCCACCATCTACTATGACAGGATTTGAACCTAGGTCTCCAAAACATTATCTGGATCAACAGTCCACCTATAATGCCATGAGGCCATCAAGTCCCCAAAACAGCTATCCCCAATGTCACTCTTTTACAGTACTCACACCAAAGATATTTCCCTTCTCTTTCACATCCAAAGGACTAAATTCAAGTCTGACTTTAATTCCCTGTCTTGGGAATCTGATTGTCTCTTCCTGCAGCCTTCATAAAACTGAGCGTATACTTCTTCAACTTCAAATAGCTTCTTCAGGGTTGAATCCAAATCTGGGTTTTGGTTGGCAACTTTTAAATTAAACTTTTGTACTATTACTTGACATTCCTAAGCTACTCTTTTCTTAGGAGTGACTGTTCTACACATTCATCTCAGCCAAGATTTCTGTATCCCAAATTGAAACTAAAAAGACTTTTCCTAAACTATGGATGCCTCCTCTAAGATCCTAATGATTCCAAAAACCTCTATCTGAATTATTAATGCCCAACATTGTTTACATTAAACCCCTAAAATGTCCTAATGTAAACAAATTCCCATTACTGTCCAAGAAATCTCTTTCTAATGCTATGCTTTCTCATGAATAATCATGCCCAACACGAATACCTACAAGTTAATCATTTAAATCCTTCATACACATAAAACTCATATGCCACTTGTTCAAAATTCAAAAATCTAAAATAACTGATACTAGTATTTTATATATGTATACACACACATAATCAGACACCATGCATAACAAATGACCTTACCTCCAATTTCCATTCATATTCATAGAGTCATAGAGATGTACAGCACTGAAACAGATCCTTTGGTCCAACCTATCCATGCTGACCAGATATGCCAACCTAATCTAGTCCCACATGCCAGCACCCAGCCCATATCCCTCCAAACCCTTCCTATTCATAAAGCTATCCAGATGCCTTTTAAATGTTGCAATTGTACCAGCCTCCACCACTTCCTCTAGCAGCTCATTCCATTCATGTGCCACCCTCTGCTTGAAAAAGGTGCCCCTTAGGGCTCTTTCATATCTTTCCCCTCTCACCCTAAACATATACCCTCTAGTTCTGGACTCCTCTTTGAAGGAACATTAAAAGAATTATAATCTTGCAGCGCCGTGCCATTTTTGATGAGTGATAAATAAATAATGGTCCATATTTCACTTCTTAACGGCATATCAGCTTGTTAGATTATGACTAAATAGTAGAGTGCAGACACAAAGTGCAATGTACACACAGAGTGATGCACCTATGTGGAAGTAACATTAGGACCCTAATGCTCTGGCATTGAACTTCAGGCCCACATTTTATAACACTTTCAAGAATGTGATTCCTGTGATTGGTAACAGGACAGATACTGAGTTCTAACATAGACATCTCTCCTCAATTAGTTAGAGAGCATTTCTTCATGTAGGAGACAGAAAAAGTGAAGATTGATAAACTCATCTGATGGTAAATATTTTCCATCGTGAAGTCTCAATGGCTGATCCATCACACAATTAACACATTCTCTCTCTCTCTCTCTCTCTTTCTCTCTCTCTCTCTCACACACACACAGAGTGATTTTTCTCTCAAGGTTAAGGACACTGTGGCTATTTTATTTCCTAATGTGACATTCCAGGTGAGACCACCCAAGAATAGATTTTTGATTTGCATGAAACTGCATTTTTTCCAAGTAATATTGGTAGAGTTAATATGTTACGAAATGTGGACTGTATAAGGACTGGTATTAAATATATGTGTGTGAATTCATGCTTAGTGAATTCTGACCTTCTGGTAAATCTAATGAAAAAGCAACCAATCAGGCAAACACTTCCTTTTGAAGCTTGGTATTTAATTAAATAGACTCTCTGTCTGGATTAATCAGTGATGTGTTAACAAGATTACAAAGACTGATAAAAATGACAAATGCAATCAACACTATAAACTGCCTCCAGAAATGTCATAATTATCATTTATAGCAGCTCTTTTTAAGAAAAGACTGAAGCTTTATTTTGGATACGTATCATTTGTCCTCAGTAACATTTCACTGGAACTATAGTTTTTTTTACACATTTCATTGAAAAGCATTGATGATTACAATGAGGTAAAGTATATCAACCAGGGCTTTGTAACCAAATCTGCTGGCAAGGGTGGTGCTGTTGTTGTCTGGCGGACTGACTTTGATATTGCAGAGATGAGCGCCAGCTCTCAGACTTTGCTTCATATCCCCTAGACCATGATCCCTCCAACTGGCATCAGGCCACTGTGCCCACAACAGTCACTAATCACATTTCATCTGGTGATCTCCCAATCCCCACTGTCTCCAAGATCAGAGTCCCCCAATACCACACAACCTACTCCTTTCCAACATCCACAAACAGGACATGCCAAGACAGACCCATTATTTCTACCTGCTCGTGCCCAAGCACTCATCCCTTCACTCCTCAAGTCAATTTCTTCTACCTTTGTCCAGTCCTTTCCAACTTACATCCATGATTCTTCTGATGCTTTACGTCAGTTTCAGAATTTCCAGTTCGCAGATTCCAGTCACCTCCTCTACATGATGGACATGCAATCCCTTTACATGTCCATTCCTGATCAGTATTGTCTCTTTCTGGGAAAAAAAAACATGAACCATCCCCATTAATCACAACCCTCCTCTCCTTGGCCAGCCTGTCCTCACTTTGAACAACTTCTCCTTTAATTCCTCCCATTTTCTTCAGGTCAAAGGTATGGCCAAGAGTATCCACAAAGCTCCAAGTTATGCCTGTTGCTTTCTGGGACATGTGGAACATTCCTTGTTCCTACTATGGCCCCTAACCACAACTCTCTCTCTGGTACATCAACTACATTATCAATACTGCTTCCCTTTCTCATCTGGAATTAGAAAGGTTTATCAATTTCACTTCCAATTTCCACCCGGCTCTCACCTTCACCTAGCCCATCCACGACTCCTCCCTTCCCTTTCTGGATCTCTCAGTTTCCATTTCTGGGGATAGGATGGCCATCAACATCCCTTGCTAATCCATTGACTCCCAGTTACCTTGACTATGCCTTCTCACACCCTGCTTCCTGGAAAGATTCCATTCCATTCTTCCAGTTTCTCAATCTCCGTCTTGTCTGATGATGCCAGCTTCCACAAGGGGCCCTCTGAAATGCCCACCTTCTTTCCCAGCATCATAGTTGACAGGGCCCTCAGTCCTATCCAACCCATTTCCAGCACTTCTGCCCTCATCCCCTCTCTTCCTTCTAGTCCTCACTTACACAGCCCCAGCATTAACATGCAAAGGATCATTAGCTCCCATTTCTGCCACGTCCAGTGGGATGTCAACACCAGATGCATTTTTCCCCCACTCCCTTGATAGCCTTTCACAGAGGCTGTTCCCTCCAGGACACCTTGGTCCACTCCTCTTCCACTCTCAAGACCTCTCATTTCCCTATGGCACCTTCCCATGTAATTGCAGAAGGTGTAACACCTGCCCGTTTACTTCTTTCCTCCTCACTACCCAAGGCACCAGACACACCTTCCAGGTGAAGTAGTGACTGACCTACACTTCACTGAGTCTAGGCTGCTACACTTGCTGCTCAGAATGTGGTCTCCTCTACATAGAGGAGATGAAACACAGCTTGGGCGGCCGCTTCACAACACCCATGTTCTGATGGCAAAAAAACCCTGAGCCTCTAGTTGCTTGCCATTTCAACACACCATCATGTTCCCTAGCCAACACCTCTGCCTTGTGCTTGCTGGAGCGCTCCAGCAAAGTTCAGCACAAACTGGAAGAATAGTATCTCATTTTTCATCTGGGGACCCTGAAGCCTTCAGAACTCAATATTGAGTTCAATAATTCTAGGGCCTGAACAACTTCTCCCATGTCTTAACCGCCAAACCGCACCCACCAGGCCTTGTCATTGTGTGGCGTGCTACAGCAAACAACCCACTGATGGTCCCTGTTGGTAACTGTCTATTTTCCCAGGCTGACCTTTACCCATATCCTTTGTCTGCCCAATTGTTTTCTCTCTGTCTCTGTCTCTGGATTCTATGTCCACCAATTGGTTGCTCCTCCCCACTCTCTCCCCACACCTTGTCTTCAACTACCATCTTTTTCCAAGCTACAATTAGTTCTAAAGAAGGGTTGCTGAATCCAAAATGTTAACTCTGTTTCTCTCCACAGATGCTGCTGGACCCACTGAGCTTTTGCAGCAATTCCTATTTTTGAACCTGAACTTGTCTGGTTCTTTTTAACTAATTAGAAATCAAGATAACATTAATTGTTTAATCTCACTTTTCATATAAAAATAATGTCATTGTGGTGATTTTGACTAAGTATTTTTCTATTATTCAAATCAGTAGATTATTTCCCTGAGCTTTCTCACTTTCTCGCTATAATTTGAGGTTTAATGTTTTACATATCTGTTTAATAAACTATGATTATTATCATAGTGTTTCTTTGAGGCAGCCCATCTCAGAGTTACTGATGGCACATGTCATTCTTGATATTTTCAGAGGACTACTCTGACAGATAAAGTTTTATTTTCAGATAGAGCATGATTGGTCTGGAAATCTATTCTTATTGGTTGTGTGCATTATGTCTGCTTTATAGGAATAGTCTCAGATATCTAAGAGACAAGACTAGTGATCAAGTAAGTAACAACCACTCCATTCCAGGAAACTTCCAGGATAAGAAATGCTTGGCAAACCCAGTGTAGAGCAGGATTAGTTTTGTTGTACTGTAAACATTGAACCAACAAGAGCAGAATGGGCCATAAAGCCTTATTTTATATTGTAAACCTCTCTGTTTGTGCTAATGCTGTGACCTATGCCTCTTGAGAAGCCATGGGTGAAATAACTCCACAGAGGCCAATATCCAGTCACCAAGTTAAGCTTTATTTATACGTGCATAGCACATAACACTGATGAAGCTAGCACAAAGCAGGCTCCTTGAGTGAGCAGAAGCCCTCACAATCCTAATTATATCTGTCAGCCAGGGCTCCCTGATTGGACCAGATTAACTGCCCCAATCAGGGAACTCATATTCTATGAGGCCCACCTATAATCATTACAATGGCAAGATAATTTGATAGATTGTTACTGGGGAGATATTCCCCCCCAACTCTTACCACTTCAGAAATTATGTAGATGGAAAGTCAACCATTGCACGTTGTTCCTTAATAAACATTGGACTCCTTAAGATGGGGAATTGAAACTATGGTTAACTTAAGTTTTTTTGATACAGTCAATTAGTAGCCACTTCAGGACTTCCAACTGCCTGGGCTGCAGTAATTATAACCTGCATGGGCAGGCTTTCAGTATGGTGCAGGGTGGGGGGTCTCTTGAACTGTATCAGTCTGTGCAAGACCAAGGGACTGAATCTAGACCAGGGGAGTGATCTCTGAGAATCAGCACCTGACTGAGCCACATATGTCAGGTAATATCTCCACAAAAGGTTAGCATAAAGGTGGTTTACTTGGTCTCAGAAGGCAGACATGGAGAATGCATGGGGACAAACTGCAGTGTGAAACTAACCCTGGTGAGAAAAGGCAAAAATGGGTTGTGGTCATGTAGAGGTTGGCTGTGCAGCTTATGAACCTAGACAGTGAGCACACTGGGTTTTCCTGAGCCTAGATAAATATTTGACATGTGCTGTCTGTATATAATGAATTTCAAATCAATTCTACTTCAGAACGAAATGTGTGGCTCAATGGCTCAGTGGTTAGCACTGGTGCTTCACAGTGCCAGGGACCCATGTTTGATTCCAGTCTTGGGTGACTGTCTGTGTGGATTTTGCATATACTCCCTGTGAATGTGTGGGTTTCCACCCACAGTCCAAAGATGTGCAGGTTGGGTGAATTGGCCAAGCTGAATTGCCCATGGTATTCAGGAATGTGTAGGTTAGGTGCGTTAGTCATGGGTAAATATAGAGTAACGGGGAATGTGTCTGAATGGGATAGTCTTCGGAGGGTCAGTGTGGATTTGTTGGGCCTAATGGCCTATTTACAAACTGTATGAAGTCTATGATAATACTTCTGATAGCTTCCCTCTGTAAATACGGTAAAAACAATGACTGCAGATGCTGGAAACCAGAGTCTAGATTAGAGTGGTGCTGGAAAAGCACAGCAGTTCAGGCAGCATCCGAGGAGCAGTGAAAACTGTTCAAAGTATCTGCATTAATATGCTGACTGCTATTCCATAATTATGTAAAGATCATTTTGAACATAAAACAACTAATCAATGTTTTAAAGAGGTGTGTATTAATATATGCAGTTTCCAGTATATGCAAGCATTATATACTATAAGAACCATTGACAATCCCAAGTTGTTTGTCAGCATAATTCTTCACATACTATTGATTGTATAGTAAATGTTATCAGATCACAGAATCCTGTACATCATTACTCATAATTGTGAATAAGCAGGATGCCAATTACAATGCCAGCATGATGCTACCTATTTAAGACATACATTCGGTTCTGCTACAACGTGTATTCCTTCTTGAAAACACAATAGAAGACTTTAGACTGTTATTTGTAGAATGTGAGCTTCCCTTACCTATAATGTGATTCTGGCGCCATTGGTTTAAATGGCGCTGCTATGACGTGATTTTCTTATTATGTGAGATTGTACGATAACGGAACTGTTATTTTATATTAGGACCAACTGTATGCCTCAAGGACAGGTGAATTGTGTCAAAAAGTACATTCCTTCAAATGTTTGCAACAGGCAAGGTACTGAATGTACCTAACCAGCCTACACTTGCAAAGTTCAAAGTACAGTGTCCAACTTTAAATGCAGTTCTATAATTGGGTGTGAGCATTAGAGGTATGGTTAGTACGTTTGGAGATGACACCAAAATTGGAGGTGTAGTGGACAGCGAAGAAGTTTACCTCAGGTTAAAATGGGATCTTGATCAGATGGGCCAATGGGCTGAGATATGGCAGATGGAGTTTAATTTAGATAAATGTGAGGTGCTGCATTTTGGGAAAACAAATCTTAACAAGACTTATACACTTAATGGTAAGGTCCTAGGGAGTGTGGCTGAACGAAGATACCTTGGAATGCAGGTTCATAGCTCCTTGAAAATAGAGTCACAGGTAGATAAGATAGTGAAGAAGAAATTTGGTACGCGTTTGTTTATTGGTCAGCGTATTGAGTACAGGAGTTGGGAGGTCATGTTACAGCTGTACAGGACATTGGTTAGGCCACTGTTGGAATATTGCGTGCAATTCTGGTCTCCTTTCTATCAGAAAAATGTTGTGAAACTTCAAAAGGTTCAGAAAATACTTACGAGAATATTGCCAGGGTTGGAGGATTTCAGCTAAAGGGAGAGGTTGAATAGGCTAGGGCTGTTCTCCCTGAAATATTGGAGGCTGAGGGGTGACCTTATAGAGGTTTATAAAATCATGGGGGGCATGGATAGGATAAATAGACAATGTCATTTCCCTGTGGTGGGGGAATCCAGAACTAGAGGGCATAGGTTTACAGTGGGAAAGATATAGAAGAGACCTAAGGGGTAATTTGTTCACACAGAGGGTGGTACGTGTTTGGAATGAGCTGCCAGAGGAAGTGGTAGAGGCTAGTACAATTTAAAACATTTAAAAGGCCTCTGGATGTGTACATGAATAGGAAGGGTTTGGAGGGATATGGGCCAGTTGCTGGCAGGTGGGAGTACATTGGGTTTGGATATCTGGTTGGCATGGACAAGGTGGACTGAAGGGTCTGTTTCCATGCTATACATCACTATGACTCTATAATTGGACAACATTTGCTATATAATCCTGAGTGCGCACAGAATTATGCTGACAAGCCACGTAGGATTACAGTGGACTCCCATTATGTGGCAGTACTGCAGTTGCTCTTTTTCTAGCTTTAAATTACCATCACAATATATCATGCATTAATGTAGAATTTTGATGGTTCCTATAAAGTGTGATCATCAATAGTTAGAACGTATCAATTTAGAGTTTAATGCAATTATAACAGATTAATAGTCTATGCAGTTTCTGAAATGCTGTGGTCATCTCTTGTGAGTTTTTCTAGCCGAGAATCTTGAAGGTAATGATCTTGGAATTCTTGCAAGTAAATATACCTTGAGCACATTAAAAAAAAGTCCACAGTTGTCCTCCCGAATGGTTAAGGACACCGCGTGTTTGCTACTTCTAAAATATTCAACTAAATCCTTAACATAGTTTCTCACATTCAATCTTATGTGAATGAATCATAACATTGCTCATTTTCAAAGAAGTATTGCAGGACTTGAGAATAACATCTCTCAACAAATGTATTAGTAGGAGTCCTTTTCACAAGATTAATATTAAGCATACTGATCAAGCATGTTGCCACTGAGGCTGTAACATTTTAAGTATCAAACAAAAGCAGTAAACTGATTATACACTGCCTGAGCAATCGAATGTTAAAAGTCTCTAATTTTCACAATACTCCTTTACCTTTAATCAGAAGGAACATGTCACTGTTTTATCTAAGGACTAGTCAGATAGATATTCAATCAATCATTAAAATGAATTACTTCTTTGTGATTTGAACTTGTTCTTGTTTCTGATGCTCATCCGTATTTTAAATGTGCCAGATTGTGTTAGTTCAGTGGTTCAATAGCTATTCAGTCAGAAAATAATGCTGCGTGCTACTTCTCTGTGTCCTTTGTCCTTGTATTTTTAATCTATAGATGAGAAAAGACTAAATGTCATCAGATATATTGTAAAGAGTTTTTATTTTGGTCATTGGCTGTACATTCGTTATGGAATTTTTGCATTGATTTTTCCACTGAATGTTTCCATTGCTTCACCACTGGGTTATTACAGCACCCAATGATTGACATGTAGTTCCTTACCATTGTTATTATTGAAAAATAATTCCCAGCCATTGGGAAAAATTTAATAACTTCCCCTGTGGTATGTTTGGTGGCAAGCAGGCAGAAGATTCACGAACAACCTTATTGATCTATCCCCAATTGTGGCCCTTAAGCCATTAAATAGACAATTAGCGGCCACAATTAATGTGAGGGAAGTTTCCCTCCTCCCTGATTGAGAGACTAGGCATTGGCAAGGGTGGGTGTGTCCAGCTAACAGCTACAACCCCTGCTGTTGCTACCAACACTTCTCCTCCACCGTCTCTGTGACAGGCTCAGGAAAGGCCCTTATGCTGTCTTGTTAAATGTCAGAGTGGAATTTAATGAAATCTGGCGTCCTGAAAAGTGGTGACACGGTGATGTCAAAAATTGGGTTCCTGCTTGGTTTCTAGCTGGTAGGTGAAACCAATTCTCAGTTCCATTAAATTCTGGTAATTATACCTACCTTTCTCACAGTAGGTGTTTCTGATCCCATTTTGACCTTTCAGCCTTACTTTAACAAAGAGGTCTGTAGTTTGTTCAGACTGGTAATACCTGTCCATGATCTTGGAACATTGAAGAAAGAGATTGATGCCTATTAAGAAACACCAATCTCACCATTTATAGAATTACAGAGCAATGAATTGAGTTTTGAAAAGAATATATAATTTTCTTTAATTATTTTGCAAGTGAAACTGTGGCATGTAATATTCTGTCCGTTGTTATATTCATAACAAGGTTTTTATCTGTTTCAAAGATCCAATCTACATTTGTTGGAATTTGATTGATGGAAAAAAAACTGAAGAGGTGAGTGGTGACAATCTTCCAGAGTTTCTTTTTGGGGATAAAAGATGTTTGGAGGGAAAATTTTCATGCAACGTACAGTATTGGAAAGAGTATGCTATAGAACCATGGAAACGATGCATACGTTAAAAAAAACCTTGAGAAAGATACTTCATTGTAGCTTATCAGATTTTCTTGAGCACGAAGGGAGTCTGTCAGAATCTCTTTCTTACAAGAAATAGCAAAGCGTATAATTACCGCAAGTTGCCAATGAAATACCTTAAGGAAATAGATTTGAGGCGTACAAACAAAACTAAACAGATTCTATTAAGAAACTGCATTTGGCTCAACAAGATAATAATTAGTACAAGGCAATTACTATTGATTAAATCTAGAGGATGACTATGACTAGCGTAGTCTCTTTGGGATTAGGCAAAGCACTATGGTACGTTCAAAATATTTAATTCAGGCAAGGTTGTAAGTAAAATTTCTGTCCAGCTTTGCAGCTTCTATTGTAACATGGTCTTATCCAATCAATTCCAAACTGTGTGGGGAGGCAGTATGTTCAGAGTAGAAAACTATAGCCAGCAACTTGGCAGCTTAATGAAAAATATACATTGTATTTAATAGGCAACAAAATTCATAGTGGGTGAATATTTGCCTTAAAATATATCAGGTTTGTTAATTGCACAAAGCTGTTGTGCAATTTTACTTAACCATGTCTTAATCAAATATTTTGAACATACCATCGTACTAGGAAGTACATTTGGGCGGTTTGATGACAAAATTAAAGTATCATCATATTATTTAACAATAACTACACAAAGAATATAATGTTCCATCTGCAAATCTATTTATCATATTTCATGATGCTGAAGAGTTTTTTTTAAAAGAAAGCCAAGCTCTTAAATGAATTTTTGGAGAAAGAACCTAAAAGATTTTAAAATGTTTCTATCTAAGAGGAGATAGAATGACTGATGTGGATATTTTGCACTTTTTAAAGACGGTGGAAGTATCATTACAATTCTCCTATTCCCTCCAACTGAACAAAATACAAACAGATCTGCTGAATGTTTTGGGCCTATTTTAGCATCTTTCAGGTTCTGCCATAAAGACAGTTAGAATTCCCAGAAATACCAGTCGGAAAATTCACATTAAAATTGAAGTAAGTCCTTAGCTGATGACCTCCTAAAAATGGCTCGATAATTTAACAATGGCACAAATGGTCAAACAAATCGGATTTGGCCTCTCTCCTACCGGACTGGCAATCATTGTGTCCACGTTTTAAAATATTTATTTGTGGGATGTGGGTGTTGCTGGTTGGCCAGTATTTAATATGCATCCCTTGCTGCCTTTTGATAAAGTAATTGTGAACTGCCTTCATGAACTGCTGTAGTCCATGTGTGACAGGTAGACCCACAATGCTCTTACGGAGGGAAATCTAGATTTTTGACCCATTGGCAGTGAAGAAACAGCTATATTTTCCGAAGTAAGGATGGTGAGTGGCTTGGAAGGGAATTTGCAGGTGATGGTATTCCTCTGTATCTGCTATTCTTATCCTTCTAGGTGGTAAATCTCATTAGTTTGGAGGGTGCTGTTGATGAATTTGCTGTGCTATTACTGACTATTAGTGCAGGATGAAGTGGATGTTTGTGAATGTGGTGCCAATCAAGTGGGCTGTATTGTCTTGGATGGTTACAATCTTTTTGAGTTTTGTTGGAGTTGTACTCATCTAGGAAAGTGAAAAATATCCAATTACATGCCCAACTTATGCTAAATAGATGATGGAGACAGGCTTTGGGGAATCAGGAGGTGAGTTACTCACTACAATACTCATAGCCTCTGACTTGCTCTTGTAGCCATGATGTTAATGTGGCAAGTCCAGTTGAGTTTCTGGTCACTGGTAACCCCAAGGATGTTGATAGTTGGCAATTAAGTGGTGGGGCAACGCCATTGAATGTCATGGGATGCTGGTTAGTTTTTCTCTTATTAGAGATGGCTATTGTCTGGCATTGTGTGGCACAAATGTGATTTGCCATTTGTCAGCCCAAGCCTAGATATTGTCCAGGTCTTGTTTCATTTGAACTTGGACTACTTAAGTTTCTAAGGAGTTGTGAATGGTACTGGATATTATTCAATCACTGGAGAATATTTCCACTTTTGACCTGATGATGAAGGGAAGGCCTTTGATGAAGTAGCTGAAGATAATTTGATTGTAGAACACTACCCTGAAGAACTCCTGCAGAGATGTCCTGGAGCTGAGATGTTGACATCCAACAATCAGAGTCATCTTTCTACATGCCAGGCATGCCTCTAACCAGCAGACTCTTTTCCCGATACCCATTGATTCCACTTTTGCTAAGGCTTGATTGAATGCAATGCTGATTTAAAATTCAGTCATTCTCACCCCACCTCAGGAATTCAGCTCTTTTATCCATGCTTGAACCAAGGTTGTAATGAGGTCAGGAACTGAGTGGTTCTGGCAGAACCCAAACTGGGGGTCACTGAGCAGGTTATTACTGAGTAGGTGCTGCTTGATAGCACTACTGATGAACACCTTTCAACACTTCACTGATGATCGAGAGTAGGCTAATGGGATGGCAATTGGCCATGCTTAATTTGTTCTGCTTTCTATGTAAGGGCATATCTGGGCAATTTTCCACATTTTCAGGTACGTACCAGTGTTGTAGTTGTACTGGGAAAGCTTGGCTGGAGAAGCAGCAAGTTCTTGAGCACAAGGCTTCAATACTACTGCCAGAATGTTGGCAGGGGCCATAGCTTTTGCAGAAGGCAGTGCCTTTAAGTGTTTCTTGATCTCACCTGATGTGAATCAAATTGGCTGCAGACTGGTATCTATGATGCTGAGAACCACTGGAAAAGGCTGAGATGATCATCCACTCAGCACTTCTGACGAATGATGCAAAAAGATAAGGATTTGCAGCAATGTGCTGGGCTCATCCATTATTGAGGATGGGGATATTTCTGGAGCCTCCTCCTTCAGTGAGTTGTTTAATTGTCCACCACCCATAACTGGATATGGCAGGACTGCAGAGCTTACATTTCGTCCATTGGTTGTGGGATCACTTTACTCAGTTGAACATTTGCTGCTATGCTATTTGGCAGGCAAATTGTCCTATTTGGCTGCTTTATCAGGTTGACAACTTATTTTCAGTTATGCCTGATGCAGTCCCTGGCATGCTGTCCTGTACTCTCCATTGAGTCAGGGTTGATTCCCTGGCTTGCCGGTAATGGTTGAGTGGGAGATATGCGGGACCATGAGGTGTAAATTGTGCTGAAGTACTATTCTGCAGCTGTTGATGGCCCACAGTACCTCATGGATGCTTGGTTTTGAGTTGACCGATCTGTTTGAAGTCTGTCCCATTTAGTACCAGGCAACAAGATGGAAGGCATTCTCGATGGGAAGGCAGGACTTCATTTTCACAAGGACTGTATGGTGGTTGCTCTTAATGATACTGTCATGGACAGATGCATTTGCAGCAGACAGGTTGCTAAAGAATGTTTTTCTCTCTTATTGATTCCCTCATCACCTGCTAGTGGCTATGTCCTTTATGACTTGACCAGATTGATTAGTAGTACTTTTGCTGAGCTACATTTAGTAGTCGACCTTAAAATCTCCCAGCCATTTTGTGCCCTTACCATTCTCAGTGCTTCCTCCAAGTGTTGTTCAACATGGATGAATACTGATTTATCTGCAAAGGGATGTATGTGGTAATTAGCAGGAGGTTTCCTTGCCTGTATTTACTTTGAAGTTATGAGACTTCATGGGATTTGGAGTCAATGCTGAGGATCCCCAGGGCAATTCCCTCCTGACTGTTTGTTTGTTTGTTTGTTTGTTTATCACTGTGCAGCCATCTCTGCAGAGTCTGTCTTTCTGATTAGACAGGACATATCCAGTGACTACGATGATGGTGTCTAGGACATGGTCTGTTATGCATGATTCTGTGAGTACGACTATGTCAACCTATTGTTTGACCTATCTGTGAGAATGCTTTCCGAATGTTAGCATTAGCTCCTCAAATGTGAGTCATGAGGACTTTGCAAAGGGCTGTTTCTACCATTGTCTTTTCTGGTGCCAAGGGCGATATCAGGTGGTCTGCTGGATTCATTTATTTGCTGAGATGTCAAAGTGACTGATCCAACTGAGTGACTTGCTAAGTTATTTCAGAGGGCAGTTGAGAGTCAACGACATTGCAGTCATATCTTGACCTGACCAGGAGACAATGGCAGATTTCCTTCTCTGCAGGACATTAGTAAGCTCAATGTTTTTCTCTGACACTTGACAATGACTTCATGGTCACATGCTTTTTGTTGGATTCAAATTCCACCATCTGCTGTGGTGCAATTCAAACCCAGGTTCCTAGAACATTTGTTGAGTTTCTGGATCAATAGTCTAATGACAATACCACTAAGCAATCGCCTTCCCCTTTCAGTCACATGTAGTCCCATTACAAATGAACAAAACATGGTTTAATTTAAATCTTGCCTTTAATTATTACTCACTGATGGCTTTCTATAATTGTGATTTGCTGAGCAGCAGTGTTTAGGGGGTTATTATCTTTGAATCCATCCAGAGTTACCCAATTGTTTATAATTTGACATTTTGAACCTTTTTTTTTACATGGATTCCATTGTACCTGTTACTCTCTTGGGACTTGATAGTTACTGTTATTTATGTTTGCAGATTTAAATTTATTTACAATTCACTGATTGTAACCTTGAAGTAAAATTTTTAATTAGTGTAAAACATTTAATTTTTATTTTCACAAGATACAGAATGTTACTCAAGTCCATTTTGAATAACCTTAAAAAACACTTCATTATGTTCATATGTTTGCAAACAGAAGGTTTGAGATTATTAAATGGTGCCAACTATAGATGAATGCCTATTTGTGATTTCTTCTATTGTTGTAACCTTTCTACTCTCATCTACTTTATCACTCTTACAAACCGAAAAACAAAGCTGAAGGATCAAATGCTGAACCTATTATGTGTTTAGTGTTTTTAGTGATCTGGAATGGTTTAGCATCAATTATATTATTGAAGGTTGTAATGGCATCAGTCTTCACAATAGAAGGCACAATAACATTCCAAAATTACTAAATATTCAAGGGGCAAAAGGAGGAGAAGAAATAAATACAAAACTATCACTCAAGGAGAAATTGCTTGCAAAGCTAATGGGACTAAAGATTGATACATTCCCTGACCTGATGGGATGAATCATTGGATATGAAAGGAACAGAGCAGCTACAGAGATAATGGATGCATTGGTAGTAATCTTCCAAGAATCTAGATTCTGGGAAATTCTCAGAGAATTGGAAATCTGCCAACATAACACCTTTCTTATTTAAATAAGGAACCAAACAACCGATAAGTATAAGCTGGTTAGTATAATGTTTGTTATTGGGTAAATGTTAGAGTTTATTATAAAAGAAATGATAGCAGAACATTTAGAAATACATAATATGATCAAGCAGAGCCATCATGATATCATAAAGAGGAAATCGTAACAATTTACTGAACTCTTTGAGGAGGTAACAAGCAGGAAAAGGGAAGTCGTGGATGTAATTTATTTGCATTTTCAGAAGATGTTTGATATACTACCACACATTAAGATAAGAGTCAAGATAAGGGTTTCTGTTTTGGAGGTAGTATATTCATAAGGATAGAGAATTAGCTAACTAATGGAAGTCAGAGTTTGGATAAGAAGGTATTTTCTGAATGGCAACCTTTAACTCATGGTGTGCCACAGGGATCAGTGGTGGAGCCACAATTATGTACACTTTTCTCATCCAAGTGGGTTATATATTGAATACATTATAGTCAAGTTTGTGGATGACGTAAAAGCTGGTGGGAAGACAATTGTTAAGGATGACATAAAGGATCTGAAAAGGTATGCAGACAAGCAAAGAATAATCCAGGAGTTTTGGGGAAGAGTTATGAACAAGTGATAATTGAAGGCAATAGCGACACTTATTGGGTGAGTCATCTTTGCCAGATGTAACCTCAACACTGCAGCAAAAAAGGTAAGGAAGCTCAGAGTCAAAATATCTTATATACTTAATGTCCTTGCCCAGTGAAGTAGTTGACACTACTTCAGTGAATGTTTTTAAAGCTAAGGTAGATATTTTTTGAACAATTAAGGAATTAAGGAGATACGGTGAGAGCGTGGGTAAGTGGATCTGAATCCACGAAAAAATCAGCGGAACATGCTCGAAGGGCTGGATGGCCTACTCCTGCTCCCTGTTCTTCTGTTCTTATGTTCACTTGGGACTTCCTTTTTGGCAATACTAAGGCTTCTGCATGAAATATATATATTTAAGCAGCCTTTATATGAAGATTTTGCAACTCACCTCTGTTGCATTACAAAGACATTGGCCATACATTTTAAATTTTAATATAATGAACTAAATGCGTTGCTAAATAAAAGCAATGTCACAAATACATTATTATTTGGTGTTTTCCTTACATTTTTGCTCTTGAAATAGTTAGATTTTAAAAAACCCTCCAACCAAAATTGAAGATACCATTCTGATAACTAGTTTTAAAATTCTACAATTAGGCAGCAATATTTTTATTTTAAAAGTAGTAGTGAGGAAAATGTTCTTTTTTTGCTTGTAGTTTTGCCAATGTTTCTTAGTCGAAGAAGGTTTGCTTGTCTGGCCTCACTCTTTACTTGTCTCTAGTAATAACTGAGATGTATATACATGCTAAATTCTACTCTCAATGCACTTTATCTCTGACTGACTAGGTAAAAAAGGAGTTCAAATCCACAGAGGAAATATTCATAAATTGTATGGTCTAATAAATAAAATTCATCATCTATGACAATTAAACTTTAGGTATTGTAAGTGTTATTCACAGTGCTGTCAATGGTTTCTATACGAGATAGATGATTTGGTGGGAAAATAGAGCATTGTCTATTGAAGACCATAAATTATCAGAATTTTCCATGTTTGTGCCCTGCAAATAATAGAATAGTTTCTCTACACCTGTGTTATTGTAAGGGAAGTTTATAAATTAATGTTACTGATTATAACTTGATCTTTATACAAACAAATCTTACTTAATTCTCAGTTCTATTGTCTGTTGTTAAAGGGTAGTGACAGCATCAAAATGGATTCAGTATCTAACTGCTCAGTTAAGTTCAACGAATAGCACATGAGGCTGAAAACATTGTGAGAAAGGTCTCCCACTGGCTATCTGAATCTCATACAATTGGCAATAGTTTCACAGACAAAGCTGGTTAGCCAAAGTTCTGAAGAAGGGTCGTGTGCTTTCTCTCCACAGATACTGCCAGACTTGCAGAATTTCTCCAGCAATTTTTGGTTTTGTTTCAGATTTCTGCTATTTGCAGATTTTACGCTTTTAAGTTTTGAATTATTTTGTGATCCAGATGAGAATTGCTCTTGCTGCTATCTTCAAAGCTGAGTAATTTGAGTTGTTGCTGCCTTTGGACACCTATCCTCTGCGAACACATTTCTTCCTCCACATTTATCTTGCTGGAATTCGGGGCTGCCTGATGCAAGGTAGTGATAAAACAGTAAGTTCCATGCTATTGATATGAAAGTCAACCATTCATGGTTACATCTTACTTGGTTGGAGAACATCTAATGGTGACAAAGAGAGATGAAGAGACTTCATTGCCGTCTATTGTTCTTTAAGATGAAAATGTAGTGAGGTTTGCAGATGGCTTTGATCATTGTGATGAATAACAATGTATTTAATGGCTCACAACAGGTATGAAATATATGTTATAAGATATCATTACTAACTTGCAGCATGTGATCTCACTGTATAAATATCTCAGTTTACATCTCACTGATTACTTGTGACAAGACAGGCTGACAGAAGTGTGCTACAGTTTGTGACTGACTTGTCCGGCACTATCCCAGCCAAGGCAGTGCCTATGTTTGTAAGGTATGCAGTTACCAATGAAATAATACAAGGAAGGCTGATACCCCATGATCAAGTCATCCTTTATTTACACATACATGACACTGACCCAGTTAGCACAAAGTTGGCTCCTAGAGTGAGCAAAACCCCTGATACGCCTGTTTATATCTGTCAGCCAGGACTCCCCGTTTGGACCAGATTAACAGCCCTAATCAGAGAACCCATATTCTATGAGGTCCACCTGGCTGACCTTGTTACAATCATTGCAATGGGAAAGATGTCCTGAAGAGCAGATAATTGGATAGATCATTACTGGGGAGATATTTTAAACCCCACTGATTTAGAAATTAAGTTATGGATGGGAAGTCAACCATCGCACCTTGTTCCTTAATAAACACTGGACTCCTTGAAACTGCGGTTAAATTAAACCCTATTGATACAGTCAATTAATAGCCATTTCAGGGCTTCCACCTGCCTGGGCTGCAGTAATTATATCTCCAGCTAGGGTGAGGGTGAGTCAGCCTATCCAACTATTAAACCTGCATGGGCAGGCTATCAGTATGGCACAGAATGGGGGTCTCTTGAACTGTATAGGTTTGTGCAAGACCAAGGGACTGAATCTAGAGCAGGGGAGTGACCTCTGAGAATCATCACCTGACTGTGTCAAGTAATGACCATCTCTACGAGAGCCATTTGGCTAACCTCATTCCAATTGCTACAACCAGGAGCTGTAATAAATGTTTATTGAAACTTGTAGCACCATATTATCTTTATCCAGTTCTTATGTTATGGGAGCTAAAATAATTATTGCCTTTTCAAGTGTAAATACCTGCTAAGTGTTAAAAACATGTACTGAACCTATGAAAGATCATAAGGGCTGATTAGATCACAGCAAACACTTGTGTCAGCAACTTTTCTGAGCTACTGGTGTTGTTCTGAATGTCATGAATTATTTAGTGGCTGAAACAGTAAACCTTCTTGGAGGCATGGATCCAGCTGGATGGGATAGTTACTGAGCAGTTGGTAAGGTAACTGAATTCCATCTCAATCACCAAATTGGCTTTTCAGTCACTCTACACTGCCACTTCTTCAAGAACCATTCATGAGTAGAGCACAGCTGAAGATTTAAGCTTTAATTTTCAGCTTAACATAAGTAAATTCTTACTAATACATAAAACAAATACACTCATAGTACAATTAATCATAACATATCCTGCAGTGTGTCATTCACTGATTTTACAGAGAACAATGGCTCAAGTCATTGAACCATAATTCAACTAAACATATTCAAATGTCATGCCTTGTGACTATGGCAAAGATAAATGATTCCTCCTCATTCTCTTGGCTTGTTTGCTGCCTTTCATGTGGTTGACCACACCATCTTTTTCTAATTCTTCCCAACCATCACCTACTTGGAAGGAGCTACACACTTATTGACTTATTTATTTATCTCTGTCTGCTAAGCATTTACTTTTGATTCCCTTCAGATTCTCGTCCACATTCCAAATAGAATTTCGAAACTCATTCGGTGGAATTTGATAATAAACTCCACCCCCCCACCCACTTTTCCCAGTGGTGAGTTTGAAGGAGGAGAGGATTTTAATCAGAGAGGAGAGAGCTGGATGGGGATCCTGATGCATTTCCACATCCACATTTACCATATGCCTAGTTAAGGACCTCATTCCATTCCTGCTGAGGGCAGAGTTTTCACATTCAAGACATTCAGTGTCTGAGTGGGGTCTTGGCATTGGGAAGTGGGGATCTGCTGAGTGGTACTCCTATCTTTTCTTCAACACCCACTTCCCCAGCCAGTGAACTTCCTCTTTTGTCATAGTCAGGTATTTTGCTACTCTAGGTGTTTACCTGCACCAGCTCTTGGACTGACCGACTGCTGTATACTCTGGTGCAATAATGGCTGCAATTCGAGTGCACCCAGTTTGGGGATATATAGGTCAAGGTACTTGAGTACTTGCCTGTTCTAATTGGGACTGTCCTCCTATGTCAATGCAGAATTAGGAGAATCACTTAAGATTTTGGGTGTTAATGCTCACCCGGATAGTTCCTTCCTGGGAAATACATGATGCTTAAGTATGAGTTTGGAGTTCATTTGAGACTATGTTGCTGAGGCAAGAATGATATTGAAAAGTGGTAATTCCAGCCAAAAGGTTGAGGAATCATGCATCATAGGAAGAGACATGAAACTCTAGATTTGCTGTGGTTTGTTCACACAATTTGTTGTCAACTTACCTTCAATATGAAGAGAATGAAAGGCCAACAAGAGTATGGGCTCAAGGGAAAATAGGGGGACATTAATCATGATGTAAAGGGCTGAGAAAAGTGAGGGAAGCTGAAAACTTGTTATGGGTTTGGGAATGGGAAACAAAAGGGACCATGAAGGATTCGCCGGTCGGGGTGTGTGTGTGATGGAGAATTATTATTTATCTCAGCTGAAGTCCAAAAGTCACTCCAAGGACATAAAACTGAGACATTGCCATCATCATACCAAACTCAGCTGGGCAACGAGGAGGCAAAATGGCTGCAATTGTATGTGCAATGAGTGGAGTCAGTCTCTTTGGGGATGGAGTAGAATGATTTGAATCTGAAACTCTTCTATAGGCAATTTTATTAAAATACCTTCACTGTTGGTGCATGCCACTCATTTGTCATCAAAATGGAATATGTTGAAAGGTCGTTCCTTTGGCAAACATGCACATTACAAATCATTACCTCAAGCAATCCTAACCATTTGTACTTTGTGCTAATTACCCCCAGTCACATCATATACAACAGTATATGATGTAAACTTAAAAGTCTCACCTAGCTTTGCCACTTCTGCATCATACCTGATGCTGAAACAAAAAGCTTTAGAGCTTCACCTATTTTCTTTTGTCAGAAACAAAAACAGAAATTGCCGGGAGAAACTCATGAGGTTGTGGCAGCATCTGTGGAGAGAAAGCTGTTTTAACATTTCGAACCCTGTGACCCAATGGCATCCACATTTTATTATATTCTCACATTTAACAGTAAGTATAGGATACTGTAATGATAGTGTTTATGATATTCAAGGGAGGAAAATTTGGGGAGAGGTATTGTTGCAATCAGGTTTAACTCACCCAATGTAGCACATTGGTTTTGGGTATTACATGAGTGTTAAGGTTGCAGTGCTCAGAACTCTTCATCAAGACATGACATTGACCTCCTTCTGAAGGCAAAGCTTCTATTATATAATGTTGTTTATCGTGATGGATCAGGAGTACCGTTAATGATCTCCTGCTCTACTTCTGAAATTCTTTGTGCATTTTGACAGTATCATTAATGGCTAGGACCATGATATTTCCTTTCGACTGGGGCTGAGCATATACCTGGTAATGGTGGTCCTATGAGTGTCCGAGATCTGGGGTGTTTCTTTCTCTACCAACATTGACGTGTGTCAATGATATGCTCACCAGCATATACTCCTGACTCTAATCTAGCAAGAGAACACACCAAGGTGAATATCTTTGAGCTGATGGAAGGTGCAGGTAAAAGTCTCACCAGTGCATCCTTAGAGGATTATGTGGCTTCCTCTTCAGAGGTGAAGGATGAGCTGAGTGTAAGGCTGGAGGGCCTCCTTCTTATGGTTGTTCGTAGATCTCACGACCAGAAGAAATAAGGAGTGGAATCAGTTGTGACAGGGGCTAAAAACCTGTTTAGATACAAATGGGTTTACATTGACACCCTTGGGGCAGCATGCAAGAAGGCACAATGAAGCTCACTTGATTGAACATGGCTGTCTCTGCATCTGTACATGATCAGTTGTCTTCTCCTACTGCCAACTCCAGCACAATACCGCAATGTGCTGGCAACACTGAGCACCTCTGCAATTCCTTCCTTCCAACTGCATGAGCTGGTCATTGAAGAAGCCAGTGGCATAATTAATGAACTGGAAAGCAGACAATTGTGTGAGAAGAGTGGACTATCTGCAATGAATCTTCCCAATAACAACATTTTGCCAAGAAAACTGTAAAACTTAGCCCATTAACTGAAAACTGTAAATTTTTGCTCATAGGCTTGGCTCAAAACTAAGGAAATCAATGTCTGGTCATGTTGCACCCCATCTGCCCACAACAATGAGTTCAAAATCCATATTGAGTCATTAATAACTAATCCCATTTGTTCATTTAGTAATACACTGAAAGTTTGAATCAGCTTCAAATTTGCATCCCATTAAAAAACAGATTTTGCCATTTTAAAAATTAAACCTGCGCAGAGCTTCCCAGAGGCCAAATAGCTAAAGGAATCCATTATTTAGCAGAGCAAGTAGTTTAAGCCAAATTCAAATGAGATTGATCTGTCATTGAAGGCTATGATTGATGTGTCACCCAATAAAATCCTACACGATCCACTAAACTCCCTTTATATGTTTCAGCTGTAATAATTGATAAATGAACAAAAACTCTCTCAGGTAATTTATTAGATCACCATATTACTGTGGAACCCCATTTGTTATTGCTGTCTTATTCTGACAAAGGTGTATGGGAAGACCAGACGCTGTTTGATATGTGTTGCAGTTGAAAATTAGCATCTGTTAAATACACAAAGTTATTTTCGTAACAAACAGAACTATGGGTTTCATATTCACAATTTTATATATTTCACATTTAGAAATGGGATGCTAGTTATCGTTGTATTTTCTTGCATCCATAAGCTCATACTATACCTGTGTGGGTAAGAGTAGGTTATCTGGTTCCAGCATTATGTGCCTCAGAGGGATGCTAGTCATCATTAAAATTGCTTTGCTGCCAAGACAGAGAAATGGATGGAGGAAATCAATGAGGCAGAATGACTAATCCAAAATAAAGCTTTGGAAATTCTGCAGAAAACATGGTCTTTTTGAGTTTCCTCTCGGAAATCGCGATGCCATGGCAGGCTGAATGGAAGTGGGTTAAATAATCAATATTGTTTTCACCTGCACGCTGATCCTGGAAGAAAGGATATTGCTTTTGAAAGGTTACCTAGGTAAGTGTACTCGCATCTTGTTTAATCTTACAATGTCCCTTAATGGCATTTTACTGTCATCTTGATTGAACAACACAAAGGGTAAATGCATCAACTCTCTGTATTAAAGGAGAGTAAGAGAAAATGCGAAAGGAAACTGAAAAGCAATATAAAATGAAACAGAACAAAGCACTGAGAATGCTGGAAATCAGAAACAAAAACAGAAATTACTGGCAAAATTCTGGCAGCATCTGTGGGAGGAAAACAGGGTTAACATCTTGAGTCTGGTGACGCTTCTTCAGAGCTGATAGCAGACGGGAGAAATGTATTTATTCTGAAGGTGAGGTTGGTGAGGGCTCAGGTAGGGTGGGGGAGGTGGTGGAGTTGGGGGCAGGGAGAGGTGAGCAGGTAGGTAGAGATGGAGCCCACACAGTGATTATATGAAAGGAGTAGGTAAAGGAGGGTCTTGTGGGTGGCAGGCCAGGACAGTTGAGAAGATGAATAAGAGATAATGTTTCTGAGAGTAACAGAGAATGGGGTTTATTTGTGATACGAGAGTGGCTGTGCTAAAAGGAATCCATGTAATAACAATGGTGTGGTGTTGAGTAAAAAAACAGAGAAGGATGAAATCAGGCTCTCAAGTTACTGAACTCAATGTTGAGTGTGAGAGGCTGTAGCATCCGCAAGTGGAAAATAAGGTGTAGTTCTTTGAGCTTGCACTGAGGCTCGTGGAGCACTGCAGCAAACCTGCGACAGGAATGTTGGCATGGGAACACTGTATTCAAGTAGTAGAAAACTGAAATCTCTGGGTCAGTTTTATAGACAGAACGTAACTATTCTGCAAAGTGGTCACCTTGTCTTGAATGACGTACAGGTAAATCATGGTTTTACCATGAGGGTATAGTTGGAACCTTGGCTGATGAGGTAGGAGGAAGTAAGAAAGTAGTTGTTTGTTATGCCTTCTGTGATTGTATGTTAAGTTGCTGTGAGGTATGGGGAGATGCTGGAATAGAAGGAGGAGTGGACTAGTGTCCTGAAGGGAATGGTCCCTGTGGACTGCTGATGAGTGAAGGGAGGAGAATATGTGTCTGCTTGTGGAATTCTGTTGGAGTGATGGAAATTATGGTTCATAGACTTTCGGATTCAGAGGCTGATAGGGTGGTAAGTGAGGACTGGGAGAGCCAATCTTTGTTGTTGGAGGGAAGGGAAGCAAGGGAGTAAGTGCTGAAGTGCGGAAGAAGGACCCCCTCAAAATATTTTAAGAATGTAGCCTAGACCTGAGCTTTTTCTTGTTTTAAAGGTGAATATGATGTGTCTGTTCCAGCTGCAAAGTGACTGATCAATCTACTCAATGTTAAGTAAACCAAAATTTATTTAAACACTGTAATTAAAATACAACAAAAAAAAAGGAATTTAGAATAACTTAACTCTATTGGAAAGCTTAACAGAATAATTGTTACAGCAATTATTGCTAATTAACTGTTCCAATATAATGATGCCCCATAAACACACCTCTTGGCAAAAAACGAAATTCAGACACAGATTCTCACATGCAGTTCTCCAATTCAGGAGAAAAGAAAAATGAAGAGAACATTCAGGAAGAATAGCAGCCAGGAGACATTTACTGAAGCTTCCAACTCTGTTGAGACTCCAATAACTTCTGATGCTACTAAAACCCAAAAATCCTGTTCTGTGAGAGCTGACCACACCCGATCAGGCTGTTAAAAAAAGGTCCTAAAGTCTCACATGCTGTTTACCCAAGTGGCCTTAGTAAACTGTTCAGTGCACCTGCTTTCAATCTCTCTCTTAAAAGAAACCAGGACAAAATAACCTCTCAAAGCTACAGCATCATAGACAGAACACGACTAAAGGCACTGCTGACCATGATAGTGAGAATCCTCGACTGACGTTAAATGCAGAAATTTGTGAGACTCCTTGTGGAAGCTGGCATCATCAGAACAGATGCAGGAGAATGGAATAGAGTCTTTGTGGGAGGCAGGGTGTGAGCATATATAGTCAAAGTAACTGTGGGAATCAGTGGGTTTGTGGTGGACATCAGCCTATCCCCAGAAATGGAATCAGATGTTGAAGAAGGGAAGGGAGGAGTCTGAGATGGACCAGGTACAGTGAGGGCAGGGTGGAAACTGGAAGCAAAATTGATAAACGTCTAATTCTGGACAAGAGAGGAGAACAGCGCCAATGATGTCATCGATGTATCATAAAAAGACATTTGGATGGAAGCCGGAGTAGGACTGGAATAAGGAATGCTCTGTGTTGTCCAAAAAGCGACAGGCATAATTGGAGCCCATGCGGGTACCCATGGCCACACCTTTGACCTAAAGAGAGTGAGAGGAGTTAAAAAAGTTGTTTAAAGTGAGGGCAAGCTTGGTCAGGCAGAGGAGGGTGATGGTGGATGGGGAAGGTCCAAGTCTTTTTTCCAGAAAGAAGCAGAGAGCCCCAAGATCATCCTGATGGAGGATGGATGTGTAACAGGATTGCTACTGCCCATGAACTGGAAATCCTGAAATTGATGTAAACTGTCAGAGAAATTGTGGATGTAAGTGGGAAGGGACTAGACAAGGTAAGAAAAAAACTGTGTTGACGTAGAAAGTGGTGAGTGCCACCAGATAGGAGCAGGCAGAAATAATAAGTCTGTCTGGGAAATCCTGTTTGTGGATCTTGAGAAGGAGGTGGAAGCAGGGTATACAGGATTGAGGTCTATGAGCTGGAAGACAATATTGTAGAGATCCCCTGATGAGAAGAGGTTGGTGACAGTCATGAGCACAGTGGTCTGATAATGGGGTCATGGTGTAGGGCGAGATAGGAGGAGGTGTCTGAGAGTTGGCGCTCAGCCTCCGCAGTATCGGTCAGTCTGTCAGACAATGACAGCACCATCTTTGTCCTCAGGTTTGATGACAAAGTTGGGAACAGCCATGAGAGCACAGAATGCAGTCAGTTCAGAGAGACATAGGTTTAAATGGGGGAGGGGTGCAGAATAATTATGGCGACTGATGACAGGTTGACAGTTCTCAATGAACAGGTTGAGTGCAGGCAAAAGGCCTGGGGGAGGGGTCCAGGTGGAGGGAGAGTGTTGGGGGCAGGTGAAGGTGTCTGCTGGACATGAGAGGACTCCTGACCAAAGAAATGGACACAGACATGTAGTCAATGGAAGAAGAGTTCAATGTCATGTCTAGCCTGAAATTCATTGAGATGAGAGCTTAGAGGAATGAAACTAAGACCTTTGCTGAGGAGAGAATGCTTACCATCGCAGAGCAGAAGGTAGAAGGGATTGTAAATACTTGACAAGAAGTGAAAGGATAGAGTTAGAGGGAGGGGGAGAGGAGGAGGTTCCAGAGGGGTGTGGGTTTCTCAGCGTTGTTGCAACTTGCATTGCTTTACACCTGAAAGAAAGAGAAAATGCATTAGCAATTCTATGAGAACAAAAGATAAAGATAATTAAATGAATTGGGTGAAATCACTGTAATCTTGAACTGGGATGAAACACATGTTAAAGATGATTAGTATGCACTTTTTTTTAAATCACAGGCAAAGATCCACTAATATTGCAAAACTAAAGCTCTAGAAAGGACACTGTTAGAGCTCAATCTCAAAAGGATGTCCTTTTCAAAAGAGAGACTAAATTTGAAAAAGGCATCTAATGCTCAACATTAATGGAAGATTATTTGAGTCATGATTTTCTTAAAGGATTTTTTTTAAGTCTAAGATGGGAACCAAGGCTTCTCTCTTGGCAATGTACAATAATTTGGTCAAGAGGACAAACTTACAAAGAAAAACATACAAACAAACATCAAGATATAAACAGAAAATGCATCAATCATAATCATACACATTAGGAGCAATAGCAGACTACTCAGCTTCTTGAGTCCTCTCTGCCATTCAATTTGGGCCCAGTGTAGTATGGTCTGATGGCATAGCATCATGTGGTGGTCTTCAGAAAAATGATATCCCTCCTCTCCTTCACTCCAAGCACAAACACCTCTGGATCACTGTCTGACAAATGTGGAGTGAGCTTTCCTTTCCTCTACACCATGTTCTGAATACAGAATCTCAGCATCACAGTGTGAAAGGCAGTTAATGGCTTGCAGTATTTGAATTGTTATGCAGCTGGGCTGTAATTGCCAATGACATGAAAGCTAGAAGCCCTTAGCATTGGTGCACACTTACATCTCTCTTCGTGTTTGATTCCTGGGGAAAGGCATATAAGAGCATGGTTGTATAATTAATGAAGGTAAAAGTGGAAGATTACTTGAGAAAAGTGGCTCTGAGCCATGTCACACCAGACACCATGAATCTTGGTTGATAAAATATTTTAACTGAAAATAAGAAGATTCCACTCTTAGATTTGTACTTTCAATCCCTTCCTGTCGCAGTCTGTTTATCATTTCTCACATTAGTACCTTTCTCTCTTGCCTTGCTTTTAATCTTTGATTGGCCACATATTTCTAAATTTGATGCCTTGCCCATGGTATTTAATTCAAAAATCATAGGAACTTTTCAATGTGAATTGAACATTGTGCCAAATGATGAGCAGCTCAAATTTCATTAGATTTTTGTTGGAAAAGGGAAATAGTAAGATGGGAAATTTAAAATGAATATGTCAAGACTTCCACAGCAGGCAAACCTCCAAGTATTAATATGTGATTATGCAGCATGGTTAGTACATGGGACTTAGATCTTGTGGCCATTTTGGAGACATGGATAGAGCAGGAATAGGAATGGTTGTTGCACGTTCCGGGGTTTAGGTGTTTCAGGAATAACAGGGAAGGTGGTAAAAGAGTGGGGTGTATGGTATTGTTATGGTGATAGAAAGGACGGTTGATGAGGATGCGTCTACTGAGGTAGTCTGGGCTATGGTTAGAAACAGGGAAGGAGAGGTCACCCTGTTGGAAGTTTTATATAAGTCTCCCAAATAGTTTCAGAGATTAGATTATTTAGAGTGTGGAAACAGGCCCTATGGCCCAACAAGTCCAAAGCGACCCGTCGAAGCGCAACCCAGCCAGACCCATTCCTCTACAGGTACTCCTCCACCTAACACTACAGGCAATTTTAGCGTGACCAATTTACCTAAACTGTACATTTTTAGACTGTGAGAAGAAACCGGGGCACCCGAAGGAAACCCACGCAGACACTGGGAGAACGTGCAAACTCCACACAGCCAGTCGCCTGAGGCCGGAATTGAACCCGGGTCTCTGGTGCTGGGAGGCAGCAGTGCTCACCACTGTGCCACCGTGCTGCCCACTGCCACTGTGCTGACCAGATGTAGAGGAAAGGATTGCAAAGATGACTCTGGATAGGAGCAAAAGTAACAGGGTATTTGTTTTGGAGTCTTTAACTTTCCTAATATTGACTGGAAACGCTATAGTTCAAGTACTTTAGATGAGTCAGTTTTTGTCCAATGTGTGCATGAGAGTTTCTTGACACAGTATGTGGATAAGTTAACAGGAGGTAAGGTCACGTTGGATTTAATACTGGATAATGAACCAGGCCAGGTGTTAGATTTGGAGCACTTTGGTGATAGTGGCCACAATTCAGTTACATTTGCTTTAGCGATGGAAAGCGATAGGTATATATCGCAGGGCAAGAGTTTTTTTTGGAAAACACCCGGGTGTCCAGTGATAAGCAGTGCCCTTAACATCAAAGGGCAATGCTGTGTGATCAAACAGTGAAGGGGAGGGCAGGGACTAAATCAAAATAGAGTTGGAGGGGGAAATAATGCACTCCACTGCCTGCGGTTCCCACCTCTCCCTGAACAACTCCAGGGTGTTGGTGGACACCGCGTGCTCCTTCTCCAAGGACACCCGGGCTCTAACGTAACCGCGGAAGAGGGGCAGGGAGTCGGCGCTAACGGCCCCCTCCATGGCCCGCTGCCTGGACCTGTTTATGGCCAGTTTGGCCAGGCCCAGGAGCAGACCCACGAGGAAGTCTTCAGACCTGCCCTCCCTCCTCCGTACTGGGTGCCAAAAGATGAGGAGGGTGGGACTGGAGTGCAACCAAAAGCAGAGGAGGAGGTTTTTAAGAAAATCAAAAAGGGAGTGCAATCACCCACACCCAATATACACGTGGTCCACAGACTCCACAGCGCCACAGAACAAGCAGTTGGGCTGGGAGTCTGTGAACCACTGCAATCTGCGGCTGCAGGGGACTGCTGCGTGCAGCACCCTCCACCCCAGATCCCCGAGATTAAGGGGGACGATACCCGCGTAGAGAGCCTTCCACTGGGATCCCCACCGCCCGGTGGCAAATGGACATGCCAAGGCATGTCCGGACGGTGCATGAGGGAGAAGAGGTGGACGGTGCGCAGCAGCAGTCTATACAGGGTCCGCCTTTTTACCCCCTGAAAGGGACCAAAATTAAAATTCCGGAGGCAACTCCGGTTGTGGGGCACAGGCTCCCACAGGAAGTACGGGACCTTGGGGCCAATGTGAAATTCCGTCCGGGCTGGGGAGGGCAAGAGTTGTAGTGGGGAAAAGGTAATTATGATGTGATAAGGCAAGATTTATGATGCATAGGATGGGGAGAAAACTGCAGGGAATGGACACAATTGAAATATGGAGCTTATTCAGGGAACCGCTTCTTTGTGTCCTTGATACGTATGTACAAGTCAGGCAGGGAAGAAGTGTTCAGACGAGGGAACCGTCTTTTACTAAAGAAGTTGAATCTCTTGTTATGAGGAAGAAGGAGGCTTATGTAAAGATGAAACACCAAAGGCTCAGTTGAGGCACCTGAGAGTTACAAGTTAGCCAGGAAGGGCCTAAACAGAGAACTAAGAAGAGCCAGGAGGGGACATGAGAAGTCTTTGGCAGGTAGGATCAAGGAAAACCCTAAACCTTTCTATAGGAATGTCAGGAATAAAAGAATGACTAGAGTAAGATTAGGATCAGTCAAGGACAGCAGTGGGAAGTTGTGCATGGAGTCCGAGGAGATAGGAAAGGTGCTACATGAATATTTTTCATCTGTGTTCTCACAGGAAAAAGCCAATATTGTCGAGAAGAATACTGAGATACAGGCTATTAGACTAGATTGGACTGAGGTTAATGAGGAGGTGTTAGCAATTCTGGGAAGACAGAGGATAGTGGTTGATGGGAAATGTTCATCCTGGAGTTCATTTACTAGTGGTGTACCACAAGGATCCGTTTTGGGGCCACTGCTGTTTATCAACTTTATAAAATACCTAGATGAGGGTGTAGAAGGACGGGTTAATAAATTTGTGGATGACACAAAGGTGGATGGAGTTGTCAACAATGAGGAAGGATGATGCAGGTTACAGAGGGACATTGTTAAGCTGCAGAATTGAGCTGAGAGGTGGCAAATCGAGATTAATTTGGAGAAGTGTGAGGTGATTCAATTTGGAAGGAGTGACAGGAATACAAAGTACTGGACTAATGGTAAGATTCTTTGCAGTGTGACTGACCAGAGAGATCTTGGTATCCATGTGCACAGAACCCTAAAGGTTACCACCCAGGTTGATAGGGCTGTTAAGGAAGTAGATGGTATGTTGCTTTTATTGGCAGACGGACTGAGTTTTGAAGCCGTGAGGTCATGCTGCAACTGTACAGAATTCTGGTATGGCTGAGCGTGGAGGTATTGCATATAGTCCTAGTCGTTACATTATAGGAAGGATGTGGAAGCATTGGAAAGGCTGCAGAGGAGATTTACTAGGATGTTGCCTGGTATGGAGGCAAGGTCTTCAGAGGAAAGACTGAACGACTCGGCTGTTTTCATGGAGAAAAGCATCTTGAGAGGTAACTTAATAGAGAAATACAAGATGATCAGAGAATTAGATAGATTGGAATGATGAGATCCTTTTTCCTTGGATGGTGATGGATAGCAAGAGGGGACATAGCTTTAAATTGAGAGGTGAGAGATAAAAGACAGATGGCAGAGATAGTTTCTATACTCAGAGTAATAGGGGCGTGGAACACCCTGCCTGCAACAGTAGTACACTCGTCAACTTTAAGGCCATTTATATGGTCATTGGATAAACATATGAATAATAATACGCTGGCACCTAACCTCTCTACAGTCAGCCCTGCCTCAGCTCAGGGCCACACTCTCTCTCAGAATTGCAAAGGACCCCTTCTGTACAATATTCTCAGGAGAATTCATACACTCAACAAACAGTATTTCAACACTGTCTCAAACATGAAAACTGTAAGTACAACGAACTCTTATCTACCCACCTCCATAACCAACACTCTTCAAACGTTCCAGAAGATTCCCCCCAATCTCTGGAACTGCTCGGATGCCATTAGCCATGCGGCTGATGCAGCTGACATCCCCACGGTGATCGATGACGTCTCTTCCACAGCCACTTCTCCCCCTCACAATTCCTCATGCACCACACGTGACATCATTTCCACCCCTCACATCATCGCTGATGTCACACACTCAGTGACTTCCGCACCCCCCACTGCCGTGTTTGCCACCACTTCTGCACCACCATGCCATTCACCTGGATTCTGCTGCCACCCACCTCCTCCCGCAGATCCCACTGTCACCATCCCTGCCCCTCAGAACCCTGAGGGGAACACCACCCCTGGTCATGACTCCACCCCCATTCCCCCCACCACCACGCCCACTCCCATTACAGGCTCCGCCCCACTCCCAGCCCCACACCCACACCGGGTTCCAGTTCCCAGCCCTGCTGAGTTTTCACCATCCCTCCAGACCTCCCCCTCATTGAGGATGATCGATCAGTCCTCAGCAAAGGACTCCCCTTCATCCCCCTCTGCCCACGCATCAATGAATTTAATACACACCGTGACGTCGAACACTTCTTCCGCCGCCTCCGCCTCTGAGCTTACTTTTACAATCAGGACTCCCGCCCACCTTCTGAGGACCTCTTCGCCCGCCTCCAACGCACTCCATCCACCTGGACACCCTGTGCTGGCCTATTACCCACCCTCGACCTCTTCATTTCCAACTGCTGCAGAGACATTAAACGCCTCAACCTGTCTACCCCCCTCCCCCACACCAACCACTCACCCTCACAATGCGCAGCCTTCCACTCCCTCTGCTCCAGTCCCACCAGCGGATAAAGAGGGTGCAGTGATAGTCTGGCACACTGACCTCGAGCCCACTGAAGCCAGTAACCAACTCAAGGACACCTCCTCCTACCGCCACCTCGACCATGACCCCACCCCCCATCACCAAACCATCTCCCAGACAATACAGAACTCACCTCAGGAGATCTCCCACCCACAGCTTCAAACCTCAGTCTGGGAACCCCGATCTGTCCTGTTCTACCTCCTTCCCAAGATCCACAAGCCTGACCACCCTGGCCGACCCATTGTTTCAGCCTGCTCCTGCCTCACTGAACTCATCTCTACCTACCTCGACACTGTCCTATTCCCCCATAGTGCAGGAACTCCCCACATACTTTCGAGACAATACCCATGCCCTCCACCACCTCCAAGACTTCTGTTTCCCCGGTCCCCAATGCCTCAACATCACCATGGATATCCAATTCCTCTACACCTCCATCCGCCATGATCAGGAATTCCAAGCCCTTGGTTTCTTCCTCACCCGAAGTCCCCAACAGAACCCTTCCACTGATACTCTCATTTGTTTGGCTGAACTGGTCCTCACCCTTAACAATTTCTCCTTTAAATTCTCCCACTTCCTCCAGACCAAAGGGGTAGCCATGGACACCCGTATGGGCCCCAGCTATGCCTGTCTCTTTATCGGCTATGTAGAACAGTCCATCTTCTGTAGTTATACCGGCACCACTCCCCACCTCTTCCTCTGCTATATTGGTGACTGCATTGACGCCACCTCGTGCTCCCGCGAGGAGGTTGAGCAATTCATCAACTTCACCAACACATTCCACCCTGACCTTAAATTTACCTGGACCATCTCTGACACCTCCCTCCCCTTCCTGAACCTCTCCATCTCCATTAATGATGACACCAACATTTTTTACAAACCCACCGACTCCCACAGCTACCTGAATTACACCTCTTCACACCCTACCTCCTGCAAAAATGCCATCCCATATTCCCAATTCCTCCACCTCCGTCGTATCTGCTTCCAGGAGGACCAGTTCCACCACAGAACACATCAGATGGCCTTCTTCTTTGGAGACTGCAATTTCCCTTCCCACGTGGTTAAGGATGCCCTCTAACACATCTCGTCCACATCCCGCACCTCCGCTCTCATACCCCACCCCTCCAACCGTAACAAGGACAGAACCCCCCTGGTGCTCACCTTCCACCCTACCAACCTTTGCATAAACCAAAACATCCAACGACATTTCCGCCACCTCCAAACGGACCCTACCACCAGGGATATATTTCCCTCCCCACCCCTTTCCACCTTCCGCGAAGACCATTCCCTCCATGACTGCCTGGTCAGGTCCACACCCCACAACAACCCACCCTCCCCTCCTGGCACTGTCCCCTGCCACCGCAGGAATTGCAAAACCTGTGCCCACACCTCCCCGCATACCTCCATCCAAGGCCCCAAAGGAGCCTTCCACATTCATCAAAGTTTTACCTGCACATGCACTAATATTATTTATTGTATCCGTTGCTCCCGATGCGGTCTCCTCTACATTGGGGAGACTGGATGCCTCCTAGCAGAGCGCTTTAGGGAACATCTCTGGGACACCTGCACCAATCAACCACACTGTCCTGTGGCCCAACATTTCAACTCCCCCTCCCACTCAGTCGAGGACATGGAGGTCCTGGGCCTCCTTCACCGCCGGTCCCTTACCACCCGACGACTGGAGGAAGAACGCCTCATCTTCCGCCTCAGAACACTTCAACCCCAGGGCATCAATGTGGACTTCACCAGTTTCCCCTTCCCCCACCTCACCCCAGTTCCAAACTTCCAGCTCAGCATTGTCCCCATGACTTGTCCTACCTGCCTATCCTCCTTTCCATGTATCCAATCCACCCTCCTCCCTGACCTATCACCTCCATCCCCACCCCCCTTCACCTATTGTACTCAATGCTACTTTCTCCCCACCCCCACCCTCCTCTTTTTTTTATCTTTCCACCCTGCAGGCACTCTGCCTCTATTCCTGATGAAGGGCTTTTGCCCGAAACGTCGATTTTCCTGCTCCTCGGAATCTGCCTGAACTGCTGTGCTTTTCCAGCACCACTCTAATCTAGAATCTGGTTTCTAGCACCTGCAGTCCTTGTTTTTACCATCTATATGTGGAACCACAGGAGATGAATGAGATACTGAAGCAAAATGCGTGTTTAATATTTACGGTAGGGAAGGACAAGGAAGCTAGAGATCTTGGGGAAATAATTAGTGATATCTTGAAAAAGTATTCCTATTTGAGAAGATTTTTCAGATTTTACTGGGCAGCACAGTGGCTCAGTGGGTAGCACTGCTGCCTCACAGCGCCAGGGACCCGGGTTTGATTCCTGACTCGGGCGACTGTGTGGAGTTTGCACATCTTCCCCGTGTCTGTGTGGGTTTCCTATGGGCGATCTGGTTTCCTTCCACAGTCCAAAGGTGTGCAGGATAGGAGAATTGACCATGTTAAATTACACATTGTGTTCAAGGATGTTAGGTGCATTCGTTCGGGGCAAACGTAGAATAATTAGGGTAGGGGAATGGGTCTGGGTGGACTCTTCAAAGGGTCAGTGCGGACTTGTTGGGCCGAAGGGCCTGGTTCCACACTGTAGGGATCTATATCTTCTAATCTATATCTTCAAGCTGAGGTGCTGGAAGTCTTAAAATGCATAAAGGTAGAAACATTTCCAGCACCTTAATCAAGTATTTCCCAGAAATTTGTGGGAAACTAGGGGAGAAATTGTTTGGGCCCTTGCTGAGATATTTGTGTCATTGATAGCCACAGGTGAGGCGCTGGATGTCTAGAGACTGGCTGATGTGCTGCCTCTAACAAAGAAAAGTTGTAAGGAAAAGCAGGGAACTATAGACTGGTAAGCTTTATGATGATGATGGATAAGTTGTTGGAGGGGATTCTGAGGGACAGGATTTACATGTATTTAGAAAAATAAGGACTGATTAGGGATAGTCAGCATGGCTTTGTATGTGGTAAATTGTGTCTCACTAATTTGATTGAGGTTTTTGAAGTTTTGATAAAGACAGAGCGATAGACATCTGAATGGACTTGAAAGTGGAGTTGCCGGTGCACAGGATAGTGAAGGTGGTGTTTGGCACATTTGCCTTCATTGATCAGTGCATTGAGTACTGGAGTTGAAGAAAGTGATGCTGGAAAAGCACAGCCAATCAGGCAGCATCCGAGGAGCAGAAGAGTTGATGTTTCAAACATAAGCTCTTCATCAGGAATGACTGGGTGGCCCAAGGAGGCTGAGAGAGAAATGGGGAGGTGGTGGTGGGGGGGTGGGGGGGGAATGGCTGGAGCTGGGAGGAAGGTAGCTGAGAATGTGATAGGTAGATGAAGGTGGGGGTGGAGGTGATAGGTCGGAGAGGAGGATGAAGAGGATAGGTGGGATGGAAAATGAACAGGTAGGACTGTTCAAGCGGGTGGTGCCAAGTTGGAAGGTTGGGTCTGGGGTAAGGCAGGTCGAGGGGAAATGGGGAGTCACAAAGCTAATCCCTTTTTTCTAAAAGCTCAGTGGCTCAAGGAGACCCTGTCCTTGTTTTTTTCAGAGGGATAATAAACCGGGCCAATCTCTGATCAGGCTGGTTTGGTACAGAGATGAAAAGGATTTTAAGAGGCCTTTTGTTTATATGTAAACAGATGAGGCTTCAGGCCAAAGTGGTTTTTCTTTCTCTCTCTCTCTCTCTCTCCCCCCACACCCCCCCCTCCTCCTTTTTTCAACTTCAACCTGTAAGCATGTGTTCCATTTATTCTGGGTTTTAAAGTGATTTTGCTTCTTGGGACAGTTGTGTATTTTCAGAATAGCATAATTAAGTCTAGTTGGATAGCGTAAGTTCTGTGGGGATTCTTTATTTTGTTCTTTGTGTTTCGTTGTGTAATTTTGTGAATAAATATTTGTCTTTTTTAAAGTCCAGTAGTCAACCTAGCTAACTTAATCCGGGTAATTTTCACTGTACATTTACCAACACAAATTGCAAAGTTATGGTCTGGGGCTACCTGCTTAAGAATGTTTTGACTGATCTGGCCTAGTCCAGAACAGAGGAACCTGGTAAAATCCACCATGAACCTGTGGGTTGGGAGAGTCTCAAGGCAGAAGATGATGTTTTCTTCCTCCAGGCATTGGGTGGCTAGAATTTGGCAGTGGAGGAGGCCCAGGACTTATGTCTTTGACAGAGTAAGAAGGGGAGTTAAAGTGTTTGCCCACAGGGCAATGGGGTTGTTTAATGTGTGTGTCCCAGAGATGTTCTCTGAAACGATCTACAAGTTGGTGTCCTGTCTCCCCAATGTAGAGGAGACCACATCAAGAACAACTGACACAGTAGATGATGTGTGTGGAAGTTAATCTTTGCTGGATGTGGAAGGATACTTTGGGACCATGGATGGAGATGAGGGCAGAGGTGTGTGCGCAGGTTTTGCACTTCCTGAAATGGCAGGGGAAGGTGCTGGGATGGGAGGATGGGTTGGTGAGGGCATGGAACTAACAAGGGAGTCACTGAGGCAATAGTCTCTCGGGAATGCAGTTAGGAGTGGGGAAGGAACTATATCCCTGGTGGTGGGGTCTGTTTGTAGGTGCCGGAAATGGTGGATGATGATGCAAAGTATCCAGAGGTTAGAGGGATGGAAGGTGAGGACCGGGGCGAGGGGGTTCTGTCCTTGTTGTAATTGGAGGGGTGGGGTTCAAGGGCAGAGGTGCAGAAAGTGGAGAAAATGTCGACAACATGAGAGAGGAAATTGCAGTCTTTGAAAAAGGAGGCCATCTGGTGTGTTCTGTGGTGGATTTGGTTCTCCTGGGAGCAGATGCAGCAGAGACGAAGGAATTGGGAATAATGGATTGTGTTGTTACAGGAGGCAGAGTGGGAGGAAGTGTAGTCCAGGTAACTATGGGAGTCGGTGGGTTTGTAGTAGATGTCAGTGTTAAGTCAGTCACCAGAAATGGAGATGGAGAGGTCCAGGAAGGAGAGGGAGGTGTCTGAGATGGTCCAGGTGAACTTGAGGTCAGGGTGGAAGGTGTTCATGAAGTTGATGAACTGTTCAACTTCCTCATGGGAGCATGAGGTGGCGCTGATAGTCATTGATGTAACAGAGGAAAAGGTGGTAAATGGTGCCAGTGCAGCTGTGGAAGACGAACTGTTGCACATACCTGATGAAGAGTCAGATGTAGCTGGGATCAATGCAGGTGACTCCTTTGGTCTGGAGTAAGTGGGAGGATTCGAAGGAGAAATTGTTGAGGGTGAGGACCAGTTCAGCCAACCAAATATGTGTGTCAGTGGAAAGGTACTGGTTGTGTCAGCGGGACAGGAAGAAACAGAAGGCTTGGAGGCCTTTGTCATGGTGGATGAATGTGTACAGGGACTGGATGTCCATGGTGAAGATGAGGCATTGAAGGCTGGGCATACTAAAGTCATGGAGGAAACGGAGGGTGTTGGTGGTATCCCGAATGTATGTGGGAGATCCTGGACCAAGGGAGACAGGACAGTGTCAAGGTATGTGGAGATTGTCCCAGCCTGCTCCTTGAGTCTAGGAGTTGGGATGTCATGTTGCAGCTTTACAGGACATTGGTTCGGCCACTTTTGAATTATTGCATTCAATTTTGTCACCTTGCTTGTTAAACCTGAGAGGGTGCAGAAAAGGAGGATGCCAGGAATGGAGGTTTTGAACTATAAGGAGAGGCTGAGTAGCCCAGGGTTGTGTTGTGTGGAGCATCAGAGACTGAGGGCTGACTTTATTGAGGTTTATAAAACCATGAGGAGCATAGATAGGGTGAATGACTAAGGTCTTTTTCCTCGGATGTGGAAATCCAGGACTGGAGAACATAGCTTTAAGATAAGAAGGGAAAGATTTAAAAGCGACCAGATGGGTAACCTTTTGATGCAGAGGTTTTTGCGTGTATGGAACGAGCTACCAGAGGAAGAGGTGGAGGTGGATGCAATTACATTTAAAAGGCATCTGGATGTGTATACAAATAGAAGAGCCAAATGCTGGCAATTGGGACTAGGTCAGATTGTGATGTCAGCAAATAAAAAGAAGCTGTTCATCAATTTCAGGAAGCAGAGTGGAGGACATGCCCCTTTCTGTATCAATGGTGCTGAGGTGGAAATGGTTGAGGCCTTCAAGGATTAACTATCACCAACAATCTACTTTGATCCATCCATCAATGCTATGTTAAGAAAGCACATAAATGCCTCCACATCCTTACAAGGCTAAGGAAATTTGGAATGTCCACAATGATTCTTACCAATTTTCATAAATGCACCGTAGAAAGCATCCTATCTGGATGCATCACAGTGGGGTATGGCAATTGCTCTGCCCGAGACTGTAAGAAACTACAGAGAGCCATGAATACAGCCCAGTCCAACATGAAAACCAGCCTTCCTTCCATTGACTCCATTTATACTTTACACTGCCTCGGGAAAGGAGTCCGAGTAATCAAAGATCCCTCCCACCCCAGTTAAATTATCTTCCATCCTCTTCCGTCCGTCAGAAGATACAAAAGTGTGAAAACACGCACAAGCAGCATCTTCCCTGCTGTTATCAGATTTATAAATGGTGCTCTTATACATTAGAGTTGATCTCTCTCTGTACCTTCTCTGTGGTTGTGATACCATATTCTGCATTCTGTTCTATTACCATGATGTGCTTATATAAGGTATGATTTGACTGGATAGCACACAAAACAGTAGTTTTCACCGTATCTCAGTATACGTGATAATTATAAATCAAATAAAATTAAATCGTCTATGCAAGGATTTTTGAGAGTAAGGGAATATTAGAGATGAGAAAAATACAAGAATATGTATCAGCAGTGCATTTTTGGAGGGTGTAATGATAGCAATTTTGAAGTAGAAAGGGACAGCAGAAAATGAAAGGCAGCTATTCAGAATATCAAGTCAGAAAATAGATTAGATATTCAGAAATTTAACGAGATTGAGCTTGAGGAAGCATGAGATAGGGTTCCAGAGGAAGCTAGAAACATGTTAGAACATAATTTTAAAGGCAGACATCAGTATATTATTTCAAATGAGAAGGTGGTGACAGAACAGGCAGTTTCAAACTTGTGATAAAAGAAATCCAAGGCTTCATTTTATTTTGTGATGGAGATGGCAATGGGTGAAGGAATTAAGAAGGCTTGTAGTTGTCAAGGAAAGGATCTTTGGGGTTATTAGTAACCTGAAAAATATCCTCTGCAATAGTGGATGTTTCTTATTATCGAAAGCAAGACTTAGTACAACTCGATGTCAGATCTCACAATTCTCCCTAGACAGTGTATGGCCAAGTTTGCTATAGCTTACACCCCTCAGGGTAACCATATTCTATAAATTTAAGGAAAACTTGATAAATCATGTTGCCCGCAAAGTCACATGATAATTTCAGTTCTATGAACAGGAATTTTTTTTATTTCATCAATGTACATTTGCAACAGGATTTTCCCTGTGGATTCTGAATCTTAACGTGAGGTTCAAACAAAGGATAAAAGCTCAATTCCATGGGATATAGGTAGCTGGTGTGATTTCTTATGCAGTGGCCAATTAATGGTCAGAGAGTTGCTTGCCACCTAACTAAACATGACAGGTAGACTGTTGAAACAAGAGTCTGCCCAGGTTGAAAGTAATAATAAGTTGTTTTCATGCTCAGAGAGCAAAAAGAAAGAGATTATAAATTGTCCTTTTAAAACTATGTTATCATGTTTAAATTATTTTGTTTAAAAATTAACTCTTGCCAAATTTTAAAGTGGCTGCTTTCTAACACAGGATGGGTACGTTGACTGCTTCCAAAAATTACTACCAATTTTCAGGACAAATGTGAACCGATTCCCTTTTAGAATATGTCACTCCTTGCAGTGTATTAATATTTCATTCAAGCCAACACAAAGGACTTTTGGGTGGGATGTTTATCTCAGCCAGTTCTGAATAAAGTAGAATGTTGTAATTAATTATAGCTTAACTTGGTGCAAATACCTCCACTGGTTGTCTACTGTGAAACACAATGGTTTTTATTGAGGGCACATCAAAATCTACATCATTAACAGAGTGTCTCCAACAAAAGCCACTAGAACATAATTGAAATTGTTGATTTATTTGAATCATCCTCTTGACTTTTGTTTTGCCACTCCGCTTACAATTTCAGGACAATAAGTTGCTCCAGGCTAAAAGGTGCCTCTGACCTCAATGCCTCTAAAATGTTTAATTTCTGGATCGAAACCTGTGTTTCATCTATAAAATGAACCAATTCCCAGCTTTGAAACACTGGGCCTTCATGAGCAATTCAACTACATCTTAACTCTTGTGCAAAAACCTGCTGTTGACAGCAAACTGAAAGAATGATCCACTGGACTCTCTGATTAATGTGAATTAATTCTGATTATTTGATTCTGAGTGATTTGGCTGTTCCCTCTTTTCCCTCCTTTTCTTTTTTGGATGCCTTTTTGTACGAATGAATGCCACAAACCATTCACCCAGGGTATGGAAACGACAAACACGAAGGGGGGGACAACTTTAAAGTGAGGGGAGATCGGTATAAGACAGATTTCAGAGCTAGTTTCTTTGCTCAGAGAGTAGTAAGGGTATGGAATGCTTTGCCTGCAACGGTAGTAGATTCGCCAAGTTTAAGTGCATTGAAGTTGTCATTAGACAGGCATATGGACGTACATGGAATAGGATAGGTGGGATGGGCTTCAGATTAGTATGTTAGGGTGGTGCAACATCGAGGGCCAAAGGGTCTGTACTGCATTGTAATGTTCTATGTGAAAACCAAGGAATGTGGAAGGGAATGGAACATGCTTTTCAAAAGCAAACTATCAGCTCTTCTTGAAAGTTCAAGCAGTGGGAGAAAGTTAATGCAACAGGCTGGCAAAGTGAGGGTGTACAAAGTGAGATTCGGTTGTCAATCACAAAGGGCTTCTGCCTACACACCACAATATGATTGGCTCCCAGATAGCCAACTCCCAGATGAGTTTGAATGGTATGGCTCGAATCTTCAGTCCTCTCAAAAGGGAGGTGCTGCCCTTTTCTCTTCAGTAAAAGCCACCTCAAACAAACCCTTCTGTCCAACTTGTCCATGCTGAACAGATATCCTAATCTAATTTAGTCCCATTTGTTAGCACTTGGACCATATCCCTCTAAACCCTTCCTATTCATATACCCATTCAGATGCCTTTTAAATGCTGCCTCCACCACTTCCTCTGGCAACTCATTCCATACATGCATCACCCTCTGTCTGAACAAGTTGCCCTTTAGGTCCCTTTTATATCTTTTCCCTCTCACCCTAAACCTATGTCCATTCGTTCTGGACTCCCCCACTCCAGAGGATAAAGACCTTGTCTATTTATCCTATCCAATCTATCTGCAACTCTACTTTCAAGGAATTATGAACCTGCACTCCAATGTCTCCGTTCAGCAGCACTCCCCAGGATCTTAACATCAAGTGTATCAGTCCTACTGTGACTTGCTTTTCCAGAACGTAGCATCTTGCATTTATTTAAATTAAACTCCATCTGCCATTCCTCAATGGGATCCTGTTGTACTCTGAGGTAATTGTCTTCACTGTCCACTACACCTCCAATTTATATATTTAAAATTTAATCAAGAGACAGATTCCAATAAAGCACATAATGAAGAAAGAGCCTACTTTACTCACTGCTGTTGACTTTTAACATGGTTCAGCTGCGATTTTTGCTGTTATTTAATTTTTCCTAGATGCATTCTGATGTCCAGAGATACATGAATTCAACAGCAAAGGCAGTAACTGTACAGATTCACTGCTGTGTCAGCTGGCAGTGTAGGTCTCGGTCTCTCTCACACACACACACACACACACACACACACACACACTCTCGCTGACCATGCACTCGCTGCCTTTTGTCTGTTTTCCTCCCTTTTAAAAGTGCCATTGTTTTGACCTTTTTCTCCTGAGATCCCAAAACAATGCAACATCAGATAAAACAGTAATTGCTGCTCCTGGAATTCAAGGAAATCACGTCCAACACTGAAAGCACCTCAAAAAAAGGAGCAGTTCGTACAGCCACAATTTTTTCCCATCCTCCATCTTGGATTATCCAGAATCCTTTTTTTAAATCTAGTTGGTAATATATCAATAGTTCAATGTTGTTTAGATGTAGATAGAACCTATTTATTTATAGGAAATTGTAATTCTTGCTCCGTACAGAGATAAGTAAAGGTAAGAGTCTGGAGGTTAACAGTAGTCATGCACATTGCATGTTGACACGGCTGCTGCAATCGGATTAATCCCAGCAGCAGTGGGGTGAGGCCTTTTTGTGTTCCTTAATTGGCCACTTAATTATTTCACTTTAAACTCATGCAGAAAGGTTGTTATGGAGCAGGCCAGACATTTCAAGAAGATAGCCCAGACACTAACTTTGCTATTTGATTTAAACAAGGTATACAGTGGGTATTCCAGGAGAGAATCAGCTGGTCAAACTATTTAGTTTTAAATAAAACAGAATTTATTTCCAAGATCACTGAATGAAACATAAAGAACAGAAAACAGAATACAGAATAACATCATACCTGAAAACCCAACAGACTATCAAAACTTAATGATGCTGTTCCAAAATACATGAAACATTCCCCATAAACATTTCTTGGCAATAATGTAAAATCAAACAGGTTCTCACAAGAAAAGATTCAGAAAGAGAGTATAAGCCTGAGCTTGCTTCCAGTAGCCTTTCTTTACTACTACTGCAAAAAAAACCCAAATCAGACTACAGCTGAACTAGGAGAATTAGCCTCTCCCCTTTTATTCTGCAAGTGTTCTTGTTAAAATTTGAAAGCCTTCTGTATGACACAGTATCTGTTATCTGTAAACAACAGGCCTCGAGTTTGGATGGATTTTCAGACTTTTTGGAACCTGTGCCGTTTAGAATCTCTCTCTCAAAAAACAGAATGGCCTTAATTCCACTCCTATGTCTTATGGTCTTATAACCTTGTTAAAGGACCAGCATCGTCACAAAGTAAACCATCAATCTCTCTGTCAAGAACATAATTCTGGTTGAGGTAGGAAGGCGGCAAGGTTTGGATACACTAGACTAAATGCCTAACTAAGTTTGTTCCATGCCTTCACCATGGTTGGGAGCAGAGGATTCTACCAAATATATCCAGAAATAGAAGCAGTCCTTCTAATGTTGTCATCTTGACATCAGCTTGCCTCCATCTCCACCTCGACTGTCAAGCAGTCCCCACTTCTGTCGTTTAAAGTTATGCCCAAGGTCGTTATGAGAATCACTAGAATGACTTACGAAGCACAAAGTTTCATGCAGCTATGTTTCTGCAGTTTTCAAATTTGAGTAGCACGTAAATAGAGTTGATTTTTTTTTCATATTATTATACAGATGTAGAATTGTGGAAAAAGACAAAGGCTGCATCAAAATTATTTTACTTGTATTTTGCATGAGCAGGTATGAAGTATACTTTTTATTTTGCATAATTATGGTATTCTTGATATTGACTATTTTGATTGCTGTAATAGCAATAAAATACTTGATTGTTGCTGTTATAATATATATTACAAATAGATAGAACCCAAATCCTACATCTGAAAACAAATTACATTTCCAAATTACTTTTTAATGCAATTGTTGATACTTAGCAATAATAGTATAACGGGGTTGACAACTTCTTTATATGTTAAGTATTAAAATGAAATTTTGCAATACATACTATAGCCCGAGTCCAGGGTTCTCAGCCTTGACAGAATTTAACATAACTATTAATGCCAACTCACATCTTTTCAGTACATGAGGACATTAACTACAGCGTGCAGTTCATTATAACATGCAAATACTTCAGGTCCCAAGAGCAGCATTGTAATTAAGGTGAATTTTGTAACATATTTCAAAGTCACTGCCAATAAGAATAACATGTCTGCCTGCCCAAAGATTTTATTAGTATGCTGTTTATTGTAAATGACTTATTAACTTCAACCAAGTCCAGCAAATTCTAATCTTACTGTGTTAATTCTGAAGATAGATTAAAGCCATTTTAATAATGTGATATTTTAATTCTGATTATTGATGGCTGACAAAACTTTTATTATTACTGTTTACAAAGTTCAGTTATTAAATATTTACAATGGAAGGATAACATATATGGAAATATGCAAAAAAGAATTGCATATTTTTGTGGAGTTATTTCAGTACTTATTATTAAGAAAATTGTAAGTCTGGTTAAGTGCCACCATTAAACAATGAAAAAATCATTTATTTATAAAACAGTCTTAAATGTATACATGAAGTACACAAGGGTTAAATTCACTACACTTCCCAAGATGTGCTCAGTTCAAAGTGGTGATGTTGAATAGTTACTTAGTGTCCTATAAATCCAATAAACCCCCTTGTTGACCTTTGTTGTAAACTGTGACAAAAGGTTTATATCTAATGAAAACAATATCACTATAAAATATTGTAGTGCCTCTGTACAGTCTGAAAGAATGATTAGACCTGAAACATTCCACCCAAGCAACCTGCAACTGCTGTATTTCAGCTATAAATTTTAAAACTATTGTTTTGGATTTATTTTGTTAGGTATGTTTGTTCTTGTTTAGAGGGAGAAGTGTATGTGGATGAAAAATACTTTTAAAATGGAAAAGCATACATTGTGATTCCTCAGAAGTATGTCTAATGATGGCTTCCAATACCGAATATGCTGGAGTTTGTGAGGTCAGTGCAAGATCATTTACTTGGGAAAGGTAGATGACAAAAATCATTGCGGGAAAAAGTCCTGCGTCATGTTTATTGAAACTTAACTTTGTTATTCAATTGGAGTAGAATAGCTGAAACTCACCATCTCTGGCAACATTTATTTTGGGTAACTGGGATTTAAACACTTTGTAAGGCTGACATCCCCTCTATTCTCTGTGTACTTGCCATGATTGCATTATTGCTGAGTCCAGCCTAGATTTACAACCCTGTTCATGGTTTATGCTGACAGGAGGTGACCAAAATCTGATATAAAGTTAAAAATCACACAATGCCAAGTTATAGTCCAACAGGTTCAATTGGAAGCACTAGCTTTTGGAGCACCGCTCCTGATGAACGAGTGAGTGATGCTCCGAAAGCTAGTGTGCTTCCAATTAAACCTGCTGGACTATAACCTGGTGTTGTGTGATTTTTAACTTTGTATACCCCAGTCCAACACCGACAACTCCAAATCACAAAATCTGATGTAACATTGAGGATATCATCAAAAACTGCAGAGTCCTGGCACAAATATGCTCACACCATTTTCCCTGAAGTCTTTGTCTTTCTCCTAAAACAGAAGAGGAAGAAGGATCAATTGAACAGCAGGAAAATTTCAAGATCGCATTTGTAGAATAGTAACATTTTTATTCTTACTGATTATAATGTTTAGTTATTAAATAGTTACAATGTAAGGATAATCTATACAGAAAGGTTCAAAAGAAGGATTTGCATTTATATGTTTCCTGCCTTCCCAAGTGTGTCCCAAACAATAAAACAATTTTAAGTTACTGTTCATATATTTATAATTTATAAGACATCAGAGCAGAATTAGGCCATTCAGCCCATTGAGACTGCTCCACCATTCAATCATGGCAGATATGTTTCTTACCCCCATTTTCCTGCCATCTCCCCATAACCCTTCAACCCATTACCAAATAAAAATCTGTCTGACTCTTTCTTAAATTTACTCACTGTCCCAACATCCATCACGCTTTGGGGAAGTAAATTGCACAGATTCACAACCCTTTTGGAGAAGTAGTTTTTCAACTCTGGTTTAAATTTGCTATCCCATATTCTAAGACTATTGCCTCTCATTCTAGAATGCCCCACAAGACGTAGCATCCTTTCACTTCTATTTAATCCAAATCTTTTATCATCTTGATTACCTCAATTTGATCTCCCCTCATTCTTCTAAATTCCAGAGCGTATAGGTCAAAACAGTTCAATCTCCCTCCATATGACAAGCTTCTCATCTCTGGGATCAATCGAGTGAACCTCCTTTGAACTGCCTCCAATGCCACTACATCTTTCCTCAAATTAAGGGATCAAAACTGTGTGCAATACTGCAGGTGTGGTCTTACTAATGCCTTGTACAGTTGCAACAATATTTTCTTACCTTTGTATTCTATTCCTTTAGCAATAAAAGCCAACACTCCGTTCACTTCCATTATTATCTGCTGTACCTGCATGCTAGTTTTCTGTGACTAATGAATGAGGAAACCTAGATCCCTCTGCATCGGAGCACCCTGAAGTCTCACCCCATTTAGGTAATAGGTTGCCTTCCTATTTTTAGATTCGATTAGATTAGATTACTTACAGTGTGGAAACAGGCCCTTCGGCCCAACAAGTCCACACCGACCTGCCAAAGCGCAACCCAACCATACCCTACATTTACCCCTTACCTACCACTACAGGCAATTTAGCAAGGCCAATTCACTTGACCTGCACATCTTTGGACTGTGGGAGGAAACCGGAGCACCTGGAGGAAACCCACGCAGACACGGGGAGAACATGCAGACTCCACACAGTCAGTTGCCTGAGGCGGGAATTGAACCCGGGTCTCTGGCACTATGAAGCAGCAGTGCTAACCACTGTGCCATTGTGCCGCCCATTTTCCTTATCAAAATGCATGATCTCACACTTATCAATGTTAAACTCCATCTGCCATATTTTGGCCCACTCTCCTAACCTACCGATATCCATTTGTAAGGTTCTTATTTCCTCATTACAATTTACCGTGTCCCTATTTGTGTGTCAGCCATAAATTTGACTATAGAGCTTTCTATTCCTGTATCCAAGTTGTTAATGTAGATTGTAAATAGCTGGAGTCCAAGGACTGAGCCCTGTGACACCCCACTAGCTACATCTTGCCATCCAGAAATAAAACATTTATTCAAACTCTCTGTCTTCAGTCCACCAGCCAGTCACCTCTCCAAGCTAATACATTATCCATCTGAAATGTAAAACCCAAAGCAACCAATTATGTAGAACTAAATTCAGCCAAACCAATTTAAAAGAATAATGGGAAGTGTGGTGACAAATGCATGTTGAAAGGTTTGTGATGTGTGAATGTATATTTTAGTGAAACTGAATCATTGGTTCACAAAATCTGCAGATAAATTGGATCTCAGCATTGGTTACATTACTCTGTAAATCAGTTAAATCAGCAGAAAAATCAGCACAAGGTTCAGTCCCTAATTAAGAAGGTCATGGAATGTTGGCTGTTATTTCAAGGGGATTGGAGTATAAAAGTAGGGAAGTCTTACTGCAGCTATACAAGGTTCTGGTGATACTATAGCTGGGGTACTGTGAGCAGGTTTGATCCTGTTATTTACAGAAACATATTATTTCATTGGAGGCATTGAGAGTTCACTTGGTGATCCCTGGTATGGAGGGTTTGTTTATGATCAATGATCTACCAAGTTTGGACTCTACTATCACTGGAATTTAGAAGAATGAGATGTCATCTCATTGAAACATGTAGAATTCTTAAGGGGCTTGACACAGTAAATGCTGAGAAGATGTTACCCCTTGTGGGAGAGTCTAGAACCAAAGAGCATTGTCTCTAAATAAAGGGCTGCCAATTTAAGACTGAGATGAGGTGGAATTTCTTCTTTTAGTGTTGTGAGTCTTTGGAACTTCTTGCCGAGCGTTCTGTGGGGGCAGAGACCTTGTGTATATTAAAGGCTGAGATAGGTAGATTCTTGATCAACAGAGGAACCAAAGGTTATGGGGAAAGGGCAGGAAAATGCACGTGAATAATGTCAGATCAGCCATAATCCCAGTTAATGGTGGAATGGACTTGAGGAACCAAATAGGTAAAAACAAGGATTGCAAATGCTAGAAACCAGAGTCTAGATTAGAGTAGTGCTGGAAAAGCACAGCGGGTCAGGCAGCATCCAAGGAGCAGGAAAATTGATGTTTCGGGCAAAAGCCTTTCATCAGGAATAGAGGCAGGGTGCCAAATTGTTTACCCCTGTTCCTATTTCTTTTGTCTGTGGTGTTAAGAAGAAGTCATTGGACTCAAAGTGTTAACTCTGATTCTCTCATCAGCGATGCTGTCAGATCATAGAATCCCTACAGTGTGGAAGCAGGCCATTTGGCCCTTTGAGCCCACACTGACCCTCTGAAGAACATCCCACTCAGACCCACCCAACCCAATCCCTGTAACCCTACATTTCCCATGGCCAATCCAGCTAATCTGCACATCTTTGGACTATTGGAAGAATCCAGAACACTCAACGAAAATCCACACAGACACAGGGAGAATGTGCAAACTCCACACAGGCTGTCACCGGAGGCTGGAATTGAACATGGGTCCCTGAGTTGTCAGGCACGATGCAAGCCACCTGCAGTACTATCTATTTCTTAGTTCACGTAAGATGTTTGTTTATTCCTTACACCTTAGTTTTCTAATTTTAATAATTTTATTCTTCCTCATTTTAATGTTGTTCCCCTACTTTACAAATCCAAAACAATCAGCTTCTCTACTGTATGTGATATGATCTTCCTCCTTTACCAACTTTAAGTAAGCTTACTTACTGGACTTCCATTCCTAACCAGGCTTATTTCTTTGTCTTAGTGCAAAATAAATCCCTAACAAAGTCTTTCTGACATGTCTCGCAAATTCAGGCATGGCCTCTGTAGTCGAACCTAAAGTACCAGCTAAGCATCATCTTGCTCAAGTCACATAGCTATTTCTCACTCAGCCGATTCTGAGTGGTGTGTACTATAATTGCTTCCTTGTGTTATTGGCTCAGTATGTTTCCTTTACTTCCTGTTCCATCTGCCCCTGATTCAGAAAGTGTTTGGTGCAGATTGGCAATATAAGGTTCTGCACCTTTCTCAAATAGATATTGGACTGTTGTGTGCTTGGATCTAAGGACAAGCCAAAAAGGACAAAACGTTAGTATAGATCTCATCTTAGCAAAGATCAAGTATTTCTGCAAAGAAAAGTAAATGCTAAAAAATGTGGAAGTGTGTTTGTAAGTCTGTCAGTGAGAGTGTCAACCTTTTGTCTAAAGGTGCAGCAGGTGACAAACAGCTCACCTAACAGAGGTCAATTCAACCTCATCAGTAGACAACTTCCTTCTCTTCCTCTGTCTGGCTTTCAGATGAGAAAGTCCAATGTTATGTGGAAAAGACCACCAGGGAAACCTTAGAGGAAGGGAGGTCCCCACCTATTGGGCAACCTTGGTCTACAGAAGGGACTCACAATAACAATGGCAGCTCCCCACAGTATTGGTAACACTTTCTCTGCCTGACTGGCTCTGCTACCTCCAGAATCTACTCTTTTTAATGATTTCAGCATGTTGTTATTCCCAAACCTGAAGCAGCTAGAACTTTCAATTTCTGTAACCTGGTACTTATTATTTAGAGAGTTGGGATACTATTTAAATCAATCTAACCAACCAGTTTAAACTCTGACATTGTGAACTTGAATTCACTCCCCAGCACAGAGTAATTACATAAGTGTGTCTCTAAAATATTCATTGCTGGGCTGAAGCTTATTGTAATTATTGAAATTCCCTCTGCTTGATAAGTCATATTATCTTCTCCTTCTGGACCTTCTGTGCTGTGCATAATTTCCAAAAACTTGTTATTTCATTTAGAACAACTGAGTGAATAATTATATTTCAATTCATATATAAATGACCTGTTGGCTAAACCCTAGGCATTCCTGGGTTTCTTTCTTCTGTTATAGCTCCTTTAATTTTGGTAATCTATTGTAATTGCATGAGGTAGCTCTATCTTCACTCCTTTTAATTATGATTCTCCTTTTATATTAATATTTTCTCCCTTTATCTAGGAGGTGTTGCGCTGCCACTACTATTAAACCTTCCTTAGTTTCAGCCATTCTTCGCCAAAATAACTCCAGTTACAATCTTCCGTCTGAAAAGAACTGAGTTTCTAATCTTCACCTTTAGGCAACCATTTTCTGTCACCAGTGCCCAGCTGGAAACCAACTAGTCTGTGAAACAGAAATAAATAGGAAAACAAAGATGGCAGATGCTGCAAATTAGCAACAAATCGGAAATTGTTGGAAAAACTCAGCAGGTCTGGCAGCATCTGTGGAAGCAGAGTTAACATTTCAGGCCCAGAAAGAAATACACTTTTTTTGTTTGTGGATAGAGTTAATTAGCTGAACAGTCTTATAGATTATTCTACCCACCAGTCCTACCTAGCTCTCCCCATTCATGTCTACTAATTTATCAGTTAAACCCAACCACTTGCTATATCAACAGGCAGGATCTTTGCCACATCAGTTATATCATGAAGATCAAATATTTCAAAAGAATGAAAGTAAGATATTGTGGATGCTGGAAATCTGAAACAAATACAGAGAATGTTGGTGAAACTGAACAACTTTGGCTGTATCTGTGAAGAGAGAAACCAGAGTTAACGTGCTAAGTCCAGTGTGACTCTTCTTCTGAACTAAAAGGTGTAAAATAATTTTTGATTGGGAGACAACCAGGAACAAAATAATAGGTACAGGTTCAACAATTTCTTTTTTCAGTGGGGAACAACACAAAGAATTAATTCATTTAAAAAAATCAATAATGAGTAATTTAATGCAATTGTTTAGCAAATGTGAGTTAAAGCAAAATCAATAACTCAGCAAGTACTGGAACTCTGTATGTCACATGGAGAGCCTTGATTTTTTCCACAGTTTTTACTTGGCCTATACTTGTGCTGCAAAATTCTGGAAATACAAGTAGATAAATATGCTGTGACATATTCAAGCTGTTTGGAACTTCATAAATATCATGTCAAACATACCTCCTCCACCAATAAGATTAGAGAAAGAAAAAGCAGAAATATTAATTTGATAGATTGGTCACATTAGGTGCTGGAAGAAAAAGAGGAGAAAATGGAGAGAAAAATATTAGAGAGCGCAGTAAGATAACATTTTTTAAACATGAAATTTATGTCAAATCTATAGGAGCAAATTGCTACCTGTAGGTTTAATACTCCACAGTTTTATTATTTACTTCTGCACCTTCAAGGTTGAGTGGCATGCAAAGACCATAAATTAGATCATTAGCCTGGTCATTGTAATGCCTGGAATTCCAGCCTAAATGGTTGTAGGAAGATAGATTTGCTTCATAATATAAATTTATCAATTTCTTCACAGTCAATGAATGTCGATTCTGAAGCTTATGAGTAAGCTCCTGTTTTTGTGAGGCTAACAGCAGAGTAGCGCATATCCTCCACTATTTTTCAACACAACAGAAATCTCTTCCTCATTGCAAATTACAGTATTCTTAATGTTGTGAAATTGTCATTATTTTTCTTACAATTTTGAGGCCAATCTTGGTGCTGTTTTTAACTTTTTTTTAAGACAATATGGAGTGGACAGCTGAAGCATGCAATGACTGACTTAAAAAGAACACATTTTTCTGAATAGTTTGATTTATGAAGATCTATGATTGACTATCTAATGAAGAGTAATAATTGGAACAATTCACTGGAAATTAAGGCAGTATAACATAATTCCTTTCTGACTAGTTGGCTGATGGTTAATGAACATGAATTTAATGTTGATGGAACAGTGCCTTTGGAACCCATTGCTGTTAAACTGAGCAATTATAGGGGGACTTATTTTATGTGTCATTTGAAATAACAACATCCACACTCAGACAAATTACAAGCAATAAAAATAAATGGCTGAAAGCTTCCACATCCTGCAGGCTTTATTTGCTGTATTACTGCAAACCAATCTTCAATTTCACTATTATTAATACAACCATTCTACCTTTTTGAGCCAAGACTGTCTCTGCGCTGTTAAGAGATAGGAAGGTTTGTTATAAACATATAACCTTTAAGAAAAACTGAGGCAATGGAACGAAACAGCAATATTTTGACACAGTTAGAATTTCAGATTCTTTAGTGAAACAATCTTCTCATATTTTCCATTCCCATCTCCCTCTACTTTATACAGGGTATCATGCCTCAAATATTCATCAGATCAACTGACCAAAATGTTTCCCTATTACTCTTCACTCTCATAAACTTACTGAAGCAGAAACAAAATACTATTTGCAGAGCAAAATATGTGTTTACATTAAGATGAATTCCTTTCCTTCCCAAGTAGGGAGAAATTGTCAACTGAGCCTCTGCAAATAATAATATCCATGAACTTTGCTATTTTTATTCAGCGAAAGTCAAAGTAGCACTGAAGAATTTTGTATTTGTTGCAGGGATGCTATTAATTCTGGTAACTTTCTTAAAGCACAAAATCATAAACTGAGAAATCTATTTTATTATGCACGTCTGTATGTATTTTCTATCCATTCCATCATTCCGATGTCACATTTAATTATAGATACCTTTTTTACAAACACATTTTTTGCATGAGCTTGATTCTAAGGCAAATGAATTTCTGCAATGTTTTTAACAGAGAATGGTAAACCAGTAATTGGCCAAGTTGAGAAAACACTTGTAACAATAAAAAGCTAATACATAAATAATTGTGATTGGAGCTATGCTTCAAAAAAAAATCACATTAGCAATTGCACTTTAAGAGAAAGAAAAATCCACACGTTCAAATCTGGCTTATGACAGTTCTCAAAGCAAACAATTAATCACTGATTCATTCAAGGCTCCACTAACAATGAAATTCCTATAGCTCGGTCTTGGAATAGTACTGGCTTTGTTACTTGATATAGCACTCAGTTCCTCATAACTTAAATCATTCAAATTATCTTGAGAATACCCAAGAAAATCCATTGGAAAGTATTTGTATTCGATAAAAGCAAACACTTCGGTCATCATAGTCAAACAAAAAAACAAAATATGTGGATTTTTAAAAGGCTTTTGGCTAGATACAACACATTAGGCTACTTTAAGATAAAAATCCTTGGTGTTAGACGTAGTATATTACCATGAATAGAATACCGGCAAACTAAGAGTTTGGGATAAAGATGGCATTTTCACGATGGGCAACCTGTAACTAATGGCGTGTCACAGGGATCAATCCACAATTACTGACCATACATACTATCAATTTGATGTGGAAAATGACTGCATACAACCAAGTTTGCAGATGACACAAAAAATAGACAGAAAGCAAATGGTGAGGATGATGCAATGAATCTTGAGGGGTATATAGATAGATTAAGCAAGTAGTCAAAATTATGGCATTTGGAATATAATATGGGTAAACCGAATTGAATTCAATTGAGTTTATTTCACATGTACCGAGGCACAGTGAAAAGCTTTGTCTTGCGAGCAATACAGAAGTAAATAATAGGTAACAGTGGCAAAAACAAAAACACAAGAACAGACAAACGTTAAGAGTTTAACATTCTACCAACAGTAGGGTAGAAACTGTTGCAAAACTAGCTCATGTGTGTTCAGGCTTCTGTACCTTCTCCCTGATGGTAGAGGTTGTAGAAAAACATTGCCAGGGTGGGATGGATCTTTGAGAATGTGGGCAGCCTTTCCTTGAGAGTGGGCCTGGTAGATGGATTCTATAGATGGGAGGTTGGCCTTTGTGATTGTCCAGGTCAAGTTCGCCACTCTGTAACTGTCTCCAATCTTGAATGGTACAGTTGCCATATCAGGTAGTGATACATCCAGACAGAATGCTCTCGATGGCGCGCCTATAAAAGTTGGCAAAGGTATTTGCCATCATGCTAAATTTCCTCAGCTGCCTGAGGAAGTAAAGATGTTGTTGGGCCTTTGTAACCAGTGCATTCACCTGAAAAGTCCAAGAGAGCTTGTTGTGGATGACCACTCCCAGGAGCTTAACACTCTCCACTCATTCCACCTCTGTGTTGTCAATGTGTAGAGTGGCATGAATAATATCCCGCCAAAAGTCAATAATGAGTTCCTTGGTTTTGCTGGTATTGAGAGCTAGGCTGTTCTCAGTGTATCATTTTTCCAGGTCTTCCACCTCCCGTCTGCAGTCTGTTTCACCACCATCTGAGCATGCACTCTTGCGGGGCTTCAGCATTGAGGGTAAATGTGTGATTATGCGCTTGGCAGGAAGTATGGACGAGCTGAATATTAATTGAATGAAAAGATACTGCAGAAAGCTAAGTAACAGATCCTTTTGGGACTCCTCATCACAAACAGCTAGCATCCAAGTTCAGAATGTATTAGGGAAGGCAAATGGAATATTATCCTTATTTGAAAAGAGAGAGTATAAAAATAGGGAGGTTTTCCTAAAGCTAAATAAGACACTAATCAGACCACATCAGTTATATGGTGAACGGTTTTAGGTCACTTATCTAAGGAAAGATGTTCTGGCATTGGACGAAGTCCAGAAAGGTTCACTCGGCTTATAGCAAGTGTGGACAGACTGCCTTATAAGAAAAGTTTGAGTCGATTGGGTCTGTACTCATTAGACTTTAGAAGAATGAGAGGCAACGTAACTGAAACATGTAAAGTTCTTCGTGACTTGTTAGAATAGATGCAAAAGGTTGTCTCCCATTGAGAGAAATTCTAGGTCAAGGGAGCACAGTCTCAGAATAAAGTGTTGAATATTTAGAGATAGAGAGGTGGAGGAATTTCTTCTGAGTGTAGTGAATCTGTGGAATTCTATACCACAGAGGACTGTTGAGGCTGGACCATTAAGTACATTCTAGGTTGAGAGAGACAGATTTTTGACTAGGAAAGGAATCAAGTGTTATAGAGAAAAGGCAGGAACATTAATTTAAAGGTTATCAAAACAGCAATGATCTCAATTGAATATTAGAACAGACCCAATAATTAACCTAATTCTGCTCTTCTACTTTCTAATCATATGGTCTGAAAGTTGAGAGCTTGCAGAGATGTGAGCCATACAGAGACCTGGGTGTCCTGGAGCATGAATTATAGCAGGTTAGTATATAGATGCAACAAGTAATGAGAAAAGTGAATAGAATATTATGCTTTATTGTGAGAGGAATTTAATGCAAGGTAAGAGAGGTAATGCTTCAGATGTACAGAGTATCGTTGAAATTGCATCTGGAATACTGTGCACAGTACTGGTTACTACTTACAGATGGTTGTCAATGCATTGGAAGCTGGTCAGAGAGGTTTTACTAGACTAATACCTGGAGTGAATAGATTGCCTTTTGTGAAAAGGGTAGACAAGCTATGCCTGTATCTTTTGAAATTCAGAAGAGTCAGAACTGATTATTAGAAATCCATAAAATTTTGAGAGGATGTGACTAGGTAGATGTGGAAAGAATGTTTCCTTTTGTGGAAGAATCTAGAAGTTGGGGTCACAGAGTAATAGCATTATAGAGATGTACAGCACAGGAACAGACACTTTTATCCAACTCTTCCACGCTGACCAGATATCCTAACCTAATCTGGTACCATTTGCCAGCACTTAGCCCATATCCATCAAAACCCTTTCTACTCATTTACCTATCCAGATGTCTTTTAAATACTGTAATTGTACCAACCTCTACCACTTCCTCTGGCAGCTCATTCTATAGATGCACCACCCTCTGTGTGAAAATATTGTCCCTTATGTCCCTTTTATTTCTTTCCCCTCACCATAAACTTATGCCCTCTAGTTCTGGGCTCGCCATATTTCTATTTACCATATCCATGTCCCTCATAATTTTATAAATCTCTTTTTCACCTCTCCGCCTCCGACACTGCTGGGAAAACAGTCCGAGCTTATTTAGCCTCTACCTATAGCTCAAATCCTACAACCATAGCAACATCCTTGTCAATGTTTACTGAAACCTTTCAAGTTTCACAACATCCTTTCAATGGAAAGGAGACCAGAATTGCATGCAATACACTATATTCTAAAAGTGACCAAACCAATGTCCTGTAGAGCCACAACATGACCTCCCAACTCCTATACTCAATGCTCTGAACAATAAAGGCAAGCATACCAAATGCCTTCTTCACTAACCTATCTATCGGCAACTCTACTTTCAAGGAATTATGAAACTGCACTCCAATGTCTCTTTGTTCAGCAACACTCCCCAGGACCTTACCATCAAGTGTATCAGTCCTGCTCTGATTTGCTTTTCCATAATGCAGCACCTCACATTTATCTAAATTAAACTCAACCTGCCACTTCTCAGCTCATTGGACCATCTGATCAAGATCCCGATGTAATCTGAGGTAACCTTCTTTGGCTGTCCACCACACCTCCAATTTTGGTGTATTCTGCAAATTTACTAACTATACCTCCTAAGTTTACATCCAGATCATTTATGTAAATGATGAAAAGCAGTGGAACCAGCACCAAACCTTGTGGCACACCTCTGGTCACAGGCCTCCAGTCTGAAAAGCAATTCTCCATTATCAACCTTTGGCGTCTACCTTCGAGCCTGTTGTGTATCCGAATGGCTAGTTCTCCCTGTATTCCATGAGATCTAACCTTGCTAATCAGTCTGCCATGAGGAACTTTGTTGAACGCCTGACTGAAGTCTATACAGATCACATCTACTGCTTTGCCTTCACCAATCCTCTTTGCTACTTCTTCAAAGAAACTCCATCATGTTCATGACACTTGATTATCCACACATAAATTCATGCTGACTATCCTTACTCAGTCCTTTCCTTTCCAAATACATGCAAATCCTGTCCCTAAGGATTCCCTCCAACAACTTGTCTACCACCGATGTCAGGCTATCGGTCTATTGTTCCCTAGCTTGTCCTTACTATCTTTCTTAAATAGTGGCATCACATTAGCCAACCTCCAGTCTTCCAGCACCTCACCTGTAACTAGCGATGATACAAATATCTCAGCAAGGGCCCAGCAATGACTTCCCTTGCTTCCCACAGAGTTGTAGGGTACACCTGGGGATTTATCCATTTACATGCATTTCAAGAAATCTAGCATCTCCTCCTCTATAATATGGACATTTTTCAAGATGTCACCATCTATTTCCCCACATTCTATACCTTCCATGTGCTTCTCCACAGTAAACATTTATGCAAAATACTCTCTTTGGTCTCTCCCCAATCTCCTGCGAATCTACACATAGACTGCCTTGCTGATCTTTGAGGGGCCCTATTCTTTCCCTAGTTACCCTTTTGTCCTTAATGTATTTGTAAAAATCCTTTGGATTCTTCTTAACTCTATTTACCAAAGTTTCCTCGTGTCTTCTTCTTGTCCTCCTGACTTCCCACTTTATTATACTCCTACTGCTTTGAAACTCTAAGGATTCACTCGATCTATCCTGTCTATACCTTCCGTATCCTTCCTTCCTTTTTCTCAAGTTATCCAGCATTCCCTACACCTACTAGCCTTTCCTTTCACCGTAACAAGAAAACACCATCCCTGGACTCTTGTTATCTCATTTTTGATGACTTTCCATTTTCCAGCCATCCCTTTACCTGCGAACATCTGTCCCTCGTCAACTTTTGAAAGTTCTTCCCTAATACCATTAAAATTAGCCTTCCTCCATATCAGAACTTCAACTTTTAGATCCAGTCTATCCTTTTCAATCACCATTTTAAAAGTAACAGAAATATGGTCGCTGGCCCCAAAGTGCTCTGCCAATAACAACTCAGCCACCTGCCCTGACTTATTTCCCAAGAATAGGTTAAGTTTTGCACCTTCTCTAGTAGGTACATCCACATACTGAATCAGAAAATTTTCTTGTACACACTTAACAAATTTCTCTCCATCTAAAGCCTTAACACTATGGCAGTCCCGATCTATGTTTGGAAAGTTGAAATCCCCTACCGTATCCACCCTATTATTCTTACAGAGAACTGAAATCTTACAAATTTGTTTCTAAATTTCAAGCTATAATACAATCCCAATAAGGTGATCATCCCTTTCTTATTTCACAGTTCCACCCAGATAACTTCCCCTGATGTACTCCCAGGAATATCCCCCCTAAGTACAGTAGTAATGCTATCCCTTGTCTGAAATGCCACTCCCCACTCCTCTTTTACCTCCCTTTCTTTCCTTCCTGGATTTGTATCCTGGAACAATAAGCTGCCAGTCCTGTCTATCCCTGAGCAATATTTCTGTAATTGCTGTGATATCCCAGTCCCATGTTCCTAACCATGCCCTGAGTTCATCTGCCTTCCCTGTTCAGCCTCTTGCATTGAAGTAAATGCAGTTTATCAATCCTACTTTGGTCTCTGCTTTGATCCTGCCTGCCCTGACTGTTTGACTCACTCCTTTTCCCAACTGTACCAGTCTCTGATTGATCTCTTTCCTCATTATCTCCCTGGGTCCCACTCTCCCTACCCCCACCTTAACAGTTTAAATCCTCCCGAGCAGCTCTAGCAAATTTCCCTGCCAGTATATTAGTCCCCTTCCAATTCAGGTGCAATCTGTCCTTCTTGTACAGGTCACTTCTACCCCAGAAGAGATTCTGATTATCTAAAAATGTGAACCCTTCTTCCCTGCACCAGATCCTTAGCCACACATTCACCTGCCCTTCTATTCCTACCCTCACTAACTCATAGCACTGGGAGTAATCAAGATATTACCTTGAAGGATCTCCTTTTTAAATTCCTTCCTAACTTGCTACATTCTTCCTTCAGAACTTCATCTTTTTCCCTTCCTATGTGGTTAGTTCCAATGTGTACAATGACCTCCTTCTGGTCCTTCTCCCCTTTAAAGAACATTCTGCACCATCTCAGAGATATCCCTGATCCTGGCACCAGGGAGTCAACATACCATTCTGAATTTTAGCTGCTGGCCACAGAAACATCTGTCTGTGCCTCTGACTAGAGAGTTCGCTATCACAATTGATCACTTGGACCCAGTGTATCCCTCATTACATTAGAGCCTATCTCAATACCAGAAACTTGACTGTTCGTGCTACACACCCCTGAGAGTTCATCACCCCTACAATTTTCCAAAGCAGTGTACATGTTTGAAATGTGAATAGCTACCTAAGATTCCTGCATTACCTGCCTTTCCCTCCTACCTTTTCTAGAGTTAACCCATCTACCTGACTGTATCTGCCACTTTTCTCAACAGACACATCGACCTAGACCCTATATACCGGCCACTGCAGCGGACAACAACTGACAACCGGAAGCGGCAGATTCAAACCACTATAAATGCCGGAGGAATCAGCACAGAAGCGCTTCACAGGAGGCTCCCAAGCACTGAGGATGTCACCTAGAAAGGGGACGAAACGTTTGCAACAAAAACTCCCAGCTCGGCGAACAGAACCACAACAACTTTTCTCCCTTCCCATAACTGCCATTCATCATACCCCTTAGCTCTTGTCAATTCTAATTACTGCTCTAACCTACCCATGCAATATGATAGGATTCCCAACCAAAGACACTTCCTGCAGACATAATCATCAGTAACATGGAAACTCTCCCTTAACTCCTACAGCTGACAGGAATAGCATATCATTCTACTAAACGCCATCTTTGCTCCTTCACAATCTATAGACCCAGAAAATAGCATGATTTAATTGCTTAAAAAAACAGTGCTCCAGGCTAACTTAGTACTTATGATTTATATTTTTAAAATTTAAAAGAGACCAATCTCAATAAAATATATTATCCAGAAAGAACCCAGTCTACTCACTACTGTAGACTTACAGCAAGGTTACACGTAAGGACTATGCACTTATCTGTTCCTGTGCTTGGTGCTCTTCAGCACAGGTTCCTCCATGGTCAGATGTGAATTTCACTGTTTGTTACTTTTTCCTGGACACACTCTGATGTCCAAAGATACGTGAACTCAAACAGCAAAGGCAGTAATTGTGCAGATTCATTGCTGTGTCAGTTAGCAGTGTAGGTTTCTTTCTCTTCCTCCTTCATTGACCATGTGGTTGCTGCTTTTTGTCTGTCTTCCTCCTTTTAAAAGTACCATTGTTTTGATCTCTATTCCCACAAAGGTTCAAAACAATGCAACAGTACATAAAACAGTAATTGTTGCTCCTAGAATTCGAGGAAATCACCTCCAACACCGAAAATACCTCAAAAAGGGAGCAGCTCTTACAGCCACAAGTTTTCCTGTCCTCCATCTTGAATTACCCAGAATCCACTTCTATCTTAGATTAAAAATAATGTCACCCATTGAAGACAGAATTGAGTGGAAAAAGAAATCTTCGAGGGCTGTCAGCCTTTGGAATTCCCATCTGCAAAGAGGATGCAAAATGTTTAAATATATTTAAACAGAGGTAGCATGACTCTTGATTACCAAGGGCATGAATAGTTATTAGAGGTATGCAAAAAATTGAGATTCAAATCAGATCAGCCTTTTTTTTTGAAAGTTGAGTGACTTAGAAGACCAAGTAGTCTATATTTATTCCTTGTTCATATGAAAGTCACATTTCAGATGATACAGTATTATGCAGGTACAAGTCATCAATGCGATGCAGTAAAATTAAGGTCCATCTTTACTTGTATAATGGAATCCTGAATACTTTTGGTCTCCTGAATGACTTTAAAATATGCTTGTGTAAATATTAAATTTTGAGTACATGTTAAAATGATTCCAACTTAACTTATGATTACTGGGCATTCTAATAAAGCAAAAGGTAGGTGAGAGAAAGAATCCAGGAATAAATAAGAACATTTCCATTTTGTATTGCTTAGATTAGTATTTTGGAACCATTATAATTTGTGTAAAATTTAGATTGTGTAGCTATGTTACAGAGTGACATGCTTTTCTGTTACAAATTAAGTTCCAAATTGTTCCTTTCTATAAGAGGAAAAATATCACTCTCAGTTACTGCTAGTTTCTTTCAGCAATATTTATTGTTTTATTTTTCCAAGCAGTTTCATGACAAGCTGCTCAGGAAATTTGAGAGACATATGAGGACAGAATAGCACAGAACCATTCAGAAGTGCTTAATAATTTTATTTCTCAGTGATAAGAAAAATGTGCATCCATATAGTGCTTATACATTCTCAGGACATCCCAAAGTAAACAAGTGAGTATTTTCAAATGTTATAACAATTAGCAGCAGTTGCATCTATCAAATATAGCATCTAGCTTGTAATTAGCAAGCTCACATAGACAGCATGTGATAATGTCCATTTTACTTTTGTAAATTAATTGAGGAATACCTATTGGCCAAAACACTGGGGATAGGTCTACTGTTCTTCTTTGACATAGTGCCATGGGTACTTTTACACGCACCTGAGAGGATGGCTGGAACAGCGATTTGGCACCTTGTCCAAGCCAACTTCTTCAATGTTGCAAAACTCTCTTCGGTATTGCCCTGTACTGTCAGCCATCATTTCTCTGGTCAAACTCTCCTCAGTATTGCTCTGTACTGTCAGCCATCATTTCTCTGATTAAATCATGGTCTTCTGACTCAGAAGCATGTATGCTGCCAGCTGAGCCACAGCCGATAAAGGCAGGGAACAAGGGAGACTTGGGCTTATACTACAAATTAATTAAACTAAACATCAATTAATTATCATTGAATAGGCAGGAAATGTATGATTAAACATGAGGGGAGTTAATATAGAAAATGCCAATGAGGAATTAAGTAATTAGGCAAACATAAACAGCCAGAAAAATCTACTATAAAACAAAAGAGAAACTAAAATAATTCTTTTTTGGAATTTCTTTGTCAACTTAATGTCTATAAAATGTTAAGTGTTTACATAGGAAATAGAACCAAGATGATTGAACATGTCAAGGCAATCAACTATCATAGAATCAATCATAGACTCCCTACAGTGTGGAAGCAGGCCAATCAGCCCATCAAATCCAGACCAACACTCTGAAGAGCTCCCCAACCAGACTTTTCCCCCACCCTATCCCTATAACATTCCATTTTCCAAAGCTAATCCACCTAACTGGCACAACTCTGGATTGTATAGGCAATTTAGCATGGCCAATCCACCTAACCTGCACCTTTTTAAACTGTGGGAGGAAACCAGAGCACCCAGAGGAAATCTGCACAGACACTGGGAGATTTGTGCAAGCTCCACGCAGTCGGCTGAGGGTGGAATATATATAGATATATATATATATAAATAATAAGAGAGGGATAGAGAAATAAATTGAAATGCTTGTTATGTTTTCCATTAGACAAACATGTCCCTATTAGAAACCTAAGTGGATGCTATGGGTATTGCCACACATTTGACTATGAGCTGAAAAGACTCAAGTTAATCACAGCTTCCAACATTCAACACATACCAACCCTTTTTATTTAGTGATTGACAGGAAAAATGTTATGTAATGCTGTATTTGGGGATTAATTTGTTTCTACGGCTGTATAATTTATATGCTACTTGAGATAAGTAGAACAATGAATAGAAAAAAAATACAAAAATACCGTTGCTGTACTGTATCTGCTGAGATCTCTTTCAGGTACATGGTCAAAAAGTGTGGTCAGGCAGCATCCGAGGAACAGGAGAGTCGACATTTCAAGCATAATCTCTTCATCAGAAATGTAGGGAGGCCCAAGGGAGCTGAAGATAAATAAGAGGGGGGTGAATCTGGGGTGAAGGCAACTGGGAATGTGATAGGTAGATGCAGGTGGGGACTGATGTTGATAGGTTAGAGTAGAGGATGGAGCAGATAGGTGGGAAGGAAGATGGACAGGGAGGACACTTCAAGAGGGTGGTGCCGAGTTGGAGGTTTGGATCTGGGATAAGGAGGGGCGGAGGGCAGATCAGAAAACTAGTAAAATTGACATTGATCCTGTGTGGTTGGAAGGTCCCAAGGCAGAAGATGAGGGTGGCTAGAATTTGGCGATGGAGGAGGCCCAGGACTTGCATGTCCTTGGCAAAGTGGGAGGGGGAGTTGAAATGTTTGACCACAGAGTGGTGGGGTTGATTGGTGCATGTGTTGCCAAGATGTTCTCTGAAACATTGCACAAGTTGACGTCCTGTCTCCCCAATTCAGTGAATTGTCTGATTCAACCAGATCAATTTCTGTCCATGTACCATTATAATATGAAAGGACCCATAAGTTTTAATTCATTGTCATCAGCGTTGAACCTCAATATTTTAATTAAAAACATTCTTTTCTCATACTGTTGTCCAGGTAAATTGTTCCCTTTGTACTCTCTGTTTCTTGCTTGTTGATCTTTGGATATTGTTTTACAACCCATGTTACTGCACCAATTGAAGTCAAAAATATTTCCAGTATCAAGATGTGAAATGTTCTTCTGAATAAAAAGAAGGTTAATGTATCATCCAATGTTAGTATTTCTTACAACAGCACCCATCTCACATTGGAAAAATTATTATCTGCCTACAATTCCCAGCTCAGGGCAGGTCTGGCTTGAGAATTCACCCACTTTTTTAAAAGCAAAATATGGTTTAAAAGAAAGGGCAAGTTTTCTTCTCTACCTCCCATGACATCTAAATGTGCTCTAGAACTCTGCAGCTGGGTCAGAGGAGCCTGCTCACCAGTTCACTCTGCTGGCTTCAAAGTTATAGGCAGTTGTTACCCGGTACTTTTATGACCCAGGTTGCCATGAATCTGCTGCCCAGATGCAGGCTTTATGATCACAGAGAGGGGAGCGGTGAAAGGGCTGGGTACCTCTGCATTGTTCTGAGCTAAAACATCTGGGGGCTTATGAATACCACTGATCTCAGGTGAGCTGTTGGGGTTTCATTTGAAACCCTCACTAGTGAATCCTCTCTCGATACAATGGCTTTCCTCTAGGAGCTCTCCAGCACTGGCCTCTCTTTGTGTAAGTTCATTGCCTGTTCTAAGAGGCTGCTTTCAGAGAAGAGAGGGTGTGAGTTGTCTCATGATAAAAGCTTGTGGAGAATAAGAATGAGTTTGCACTTGTTCCAATTTGAGAGCAGCATAGCACAACGCAATGAAGTTCACTGGGTTAGTTAGTCATTCTGAAACAAAGAAGAAAAGGTGGTAAGATATCGCCAGTAAGCAAGTAGGTCACACACAGGACAGGAATGCTTGGAAGCTTGAGAATACAATGTGGTTGACAGCCATTGAATGCATATGACACTTGCAATAATGAGAGGTGATATACATAGCCTTTGGTGAAATGTGTGTGCGAGGGCACAGTTAGAGTGAGTGGCGGCCCTATGAATGTGAAGAACCAGAGAGAAGATGGCAGCACTTACCCTTTCAGAGTGCAGATAATCTTTGAACTACTTCCTATGTTACTGGACATCTTACTTTACCCAGAATGCAGCACTGATGCAGGTTACAATTGGACTTCAGTTTAGCTTGGCAATGGCAGTCCACAGGAAGAAAGGCTGTCTTCCTCTCCACTATCATATCCATCAATAACTCCAGGTCTGCTTTGGGAAATGGAGTGAAAATTTTCCTTTCCTCTGGTCAATGGTCTCAGTGATAAATGCAGACTCTACAGTGTGACAGGTAGTTACTGGCTTACAGCATCTGAAGTCTTTTACATCTGGACATTAACTATGTTACCACTGGTGTGAAAACAGAAATTGAGAACACACCCACCCCTCCAGCCCCATGATTCCCTGAGAATGGTGCCTAAGAACATGGTTGCCTAATTGATGTGATGAAAGAAGGAAGCTTGCATGAGGAAAGTCACCATGAACCATGGTAGAGGAGGTGCCATGAATCTTACTCGTCAAAACACTTGAATTGAAAATCAGAAAACTCCCCCATTGTTGAAAGTGTCGTTGATGTTGATTAAAAATCAGGTGCTCAAGAGGGCAATGTGTTGTACTCTTCAGAGAGAGAATGACTGAAGGAAGAGCATAGGTTAGCAAGCAGATAGTTACCTGCACCATTTTACTTTTAATTTATTCATGGTGTATAGGCATTGTTAGCCAGACCTGCATTTATCCTTTATTCCCAATTGCTCTGGTGAAGAGCATCAGAACATAGGAACTAGGAACAGGTGGAAGCCGTCTGGCCCTTCGAGCCCATGTCGCCAATTAATAAGATCATGGCTGATCATTTCGTGGACTCAGATCCACTTACCTACCCTCTCACTGTAGCCTTTAATCGTTTACTGTTCAAAATGTATCTATCTTAGCTTTAAAAACATTTACTGAAGTAACATCAACAACTTTACTGGGCAGAGAATTCCATAGATTTATAACCCTCTGGGTGAAGAAGTTCCTTCTCAATTCAGTCCTAAATCTGCTCCCTCTAAACTTGAGGATACACCCTCTTGTCCAAGTTTCACCTATCTGTGGAAATATCCTATTTCTATTTTATCAATTCCCTTCATAATTTTATATGTTTCTATAAGATTCCCCCCCCCCCATTCTTCTAAATTCCAATTAGTATAATCCCAATCTACTCAGTCTCTCCTTATAAGCCAACTCTCTCAACTCCCGAATCAACCTAGTGAACCTCCTCCACACCCCCTCTAGTTCCAGTCCCATCCTTTCTCAAGTAAGGAGAACAAAACTACATGCAGTTCTCCAGGTGTACTGCACTAGCACTCTATACAACTGCAAAATAGCCTCTCTGCTTTTAAACTCAATCCCTTTAACAACGAAGGACAAAATTCCATTTGCCTTCCTAATTACTTGTTGTATCTGCAGACCAACGTTCTGTGATTCATGCACAAGGTCACCCAGGTCCCTCTGAATAGCAGCATGCTGCAACTTTTTGCCATTCAAGTAATAATCCTTTTTATTGTTACTCTTACCAAAGTGGATGACTTCACATTTATTAACATTGTACTTCCATCTGCCAGACCTTTGCCCACTCACTCAAAGTACCTGTGTTCCTCTGCAAAGTTTCACAGTCCTCTGCACACTTTGTTCTGCTGCTCATCTTAGTATCATCTGCAAACTTTGACACGCTACACATTGTCCCCAACTCCAAATAATCTATGTAAATTGTGAATAATTGCAGTCCCAACACTGATCCCAACACCACTAGTCACTAATTACCAGCCAGAAGAACACTCATTTATCCACACACTTCCTATGTGTTTGTGGTTCTTGTCTTTTTGACTAGAAATATGCAATTTGGATGGTTCTGTTGAAGGACTATTAATGAAGTTATTGCAGTCCATGTTACAGATATTACACAATGTGATGCATTGTGCATCAGTGGTGAAGGCAGTGAATGTTGTAGATGCTGGATGGGATACCAATCACTGGGCTGTTTTGTCTTGGATGGTGTCAGGTTTCTTGAGTGTTGTTAGGTCTGTACTTGTCCAGTGAACTGTAGAATCATCCATCACACTGTTGAGTTGTGCTTGTAAATGTTGAATAGGCACTGGGGAGAGATACGGTGGGTTACTCATGTTACACCAAAAGAAGAATAAGTCAGACCAAATGTTATGAAGGTGTACGTGTGTACTTAAGAAAGAGTGAAAGATAGCAAGGACTGACTGAAAGCACAGAGTGTGCTGAACAATTTTAAAATGTAACATTTAGTTTTGAAACAAATAGTTGGAGCTGCATTGCCATGGTACACAACAAATTGAGCATTTCAAGGGAATCTCTGGGATGCATGCACCAAACAGCCCCACTTGAACTCCCCCAAGCACATACAAGTAACTGGGCCTCCTCTGCTGCCAAATCCATGCCACCCGACAACTGGAGGAAGAAAGCCTCATCTTCTGCTTTGGGACCTTTCAATCACATGGCATCAACATCGACTTCACTAGTTTCTAAATCTTCCCCCCCCCCCACCTCATCACAGATCCAACCCTTCAATTTGGCACTGCTCTTTTGAACCGCCCATCTTCTTTCCCACCTATCCACTCCACCCTGTCACAATTACCCCCAACCCGCATCCACCTATTGCTTTCCCAGTTACTTTCCCTCCAGCCCCACTACCTATTTATCTCTCATCCCCCTTGCCCCTCCACATTCCTGATGAAGGTCTTATGTCCAAAATGTTGATTCTCCTGCTCCTCGGATGCTGCCTGACCTGCGCTCTTCCAGCACGGTAATCTCAACTCTAATCTCCAGCATCTGCAGTCCTCACTTTCACCGAGATTTTCTGTGTGTCTGGTTTAAATTAGCAGAGGTGTTTACCCCGTATCATAACAGTTTGTGTCACTAGCATCGATGGCTAGCAGGAGAGTAAAACTGAGTGTTGAGTATAAGAATTGGGAGGTCTTGTTGCAGCTATACAGGACATTGGTTAGTCCACTTTTGGAATATTGCGTGCAGTTCTGGTCTCCTTGCTATTGGGATGGTGGTTATGAAATTTGAAAGGGTTCAGAAAAGATTTACAAGGATGTTGCCAGGATTGGAGGATTGGAACTATAGGGAGAGGCTGAATAGGCTGAGGCTGTTTTCCCTGGAGTGTTGGAGTCTGAGAGATGATTTAATAGAGGTGTATGAAATCATGAGGGCATGGATAGGATAAATAGACATAGGCTAGGTGGCATAGATTCAGGATGAGAGTGGAAAGATATACAAGGTACTAAGGGGCAACTTTTTCAAGCAGAGGGTGGTTCGTGTATGGAATGAGCTGCCAGAGGAACTGGCGGAGGCTGGTATAATTACAGTATTTAAAAGGCATCTGGATGGGTTCAGAGGGATATGGGCCAAGTGCTGGTAGATGGGACCAGGTTGCGTTGGGATATCTGGTCGGCATGGACGAGTTGGACTAAAGGGTCTGTTTCTGTTCTGTATTTCTCAATGATTCTATACAGAAGGTAATCTAATTAATGTCTATGATTCAAACCCAAACTTGAATATAACCCCACTCATGCACATAGACAGACAGACGGATGCTATTAAGTGATGAACTGAAAAGAAGCTTAAAGTTGCCATTTCACTTAATCAGTTTTGAATAACGGTTGCTAAACCTTCATGCAATTATTGAATTAATGTGTGGGATAACATGTGGCATTATATATCTTGCTTGAACTCAGAAGTCACCAGTCAATGCAAATAGCTTCTGTCGACCACTGGAGACATTTACTAATGTCTTACAGCTGGGGGTTCTTTTCTTAGTACTTTCCATTATTCAATAACTTGAGGATAATTAAAGAACAAAATTCTATCCAGCATCTTTTGCAAATACTTTGCTTTCTACCTCACAAAAATCAGCTCAATATGTTTCTCTTTATTTTCAATATTTTCCTTTTTTTGATTGGTCAGCACTAGCCTCCCTATGAAGATTTCCCTGAACATCCAAGCATCTGCTAGTTCTTGAGTGTAATGCATCTTAGGTGCCAAACTTCTGCAATATTCTTAGAACAATAAGGAACCTGCAATTAACTTTCCAGCCCAGTTCCTATAAACAAATATCAGTGGTTTTTCTTTCCTTCAAAAAAAAACAAGCTGCTGCTTAGAGTGCAAACTTAATCTCTCAACTTCAGCTCATAGTTTCAAGATGAGAAAAATGAAGCAAAATGGTACTGGCCCCGACACTTCACAGAATTCCTAACCTCTTGACCTGCTGGTATAGCTATTGTGTTTCTGTGCCTTATCCAGTTCTGATTCTGGTCAATGGTAACATCTAGAATGTTGATAGTGGAGGATTGAATGCTAGTAATGTCATTGAACTTCAGAGGACATTGTTTAGATTGTCCCTTGTTGGATATAGTCATTGCCTGGCTCTTGTGTAGCACTAACGCTATATGCCACACATCCGCCCAAGACTGGGTGTTGTCTAAGTCTTGCTGAATAAAGGCATGGACTCCTGCAGTATTTGAGGAGTGACTAAATGGTATGACTAAATGGTGCTGGACATTGTGTAATGACTTTATGATGGATGGAAACATCCTCTGGGGCCAGTAAACCATATCCACCCTGTCAAAGGTCATTGGTTTCTTTTGTCTATTTATTTTATGGATAAATTTTAATGGCTTTTTAATTAATTTAAAATCACTTATGAAGTTGACTTGCCTTTTGGGTAATCTGGTACTCCTAGCCCAGATTATTTCAATCCATATGAAAACATGTAAACTTGAACAAGTTTCTCTGTCAAACAACATGACAAATTTAGTGTGTACCTAAACAAAATTGATGTACTCGATTGACATGATGCCTTTTCAGTAAGATATATGTCAACTGTTACTATAAAATGAGTCTAAGCATGGTTCATACTGGCAATTTGACTATGTGTTGACACTTGAGTATCTGAATAATTATCCATTAATTTGAGATTGAATCAGTATGAGTAATCGGCTCAATGCACTTATATCATTAAATCATTTCTTTTCATTAACATACTGTGCAGTGAATCTGCTTATCCAATGATACTCAGGATTGGTGTTCTATGACATAATGTGCTGTTACTCTTGTCTTTTTCAGGTACAGATTCTGCAATGGAAGAAAATTATATTCACTGTACTATTTTAATATCTTGGCACAATGTAATTAGATTATTGGGTGTTCAAAATAATTTCATAGTGTGATAGCATTATTAGCAGTTAATAAACTTATGCTGTATTGGAACATTTTGTCCCATTGGATTATGTATTATTGGATTATCCAAAAATGAAAAAGTTATATTTTCTCAGGAGTAGCATCACTTTATTACAACTAGAGAAATATGAGCATTTCAAAATAAGAGTTACTTTTAATATTTCGGAAGCACATTAGCAGTTGAATGTGTTGCTCTAATAGAGATGGTGGATCAAATTTCTATTGAGTTTATATTGCAGTCCACCTGAACTCATGACCTTATGGAAACTAGATGCTAATGATGCTTTTGCAAACAATATACGCATATACTTTCAAATTGGCAATCTTCACACAGATTATAAACTAAAAATCTAAATAAGATAAAATATATATTTTTAATTAAATTTCTTTCTTGTGTGTTTTTAGCTTTAGATCAATTGTCAGCAATTGTTTTCAGGTAGTTTCATTAATTTACTTTAATTTAGTATGATTTGTTGAAACAATGTCAGTTTTAGAATCCAAGCAGAATTTGCCTCTAATAGAAACATTAATGACAATATCAAAAAGAGCTACTTTTTCCAAGTTACTAGTATTCCTCTTTACAGACTAAAACATGTAACTTCTTTCCAGAGTATATGTCTTCAAGGGGTACTAACCACAATTCTTTCATAAATATTGTAAAGCATGAGCAAAACAGAATGTATGTAATAAAATGTAAACACAAATTACAAACAAAACACTACTTTTGAGAAAACATCATACATTTTAGACAAAAGGAACATATTGTCAATGCTGGATATCTGCAATTGAAATTCAAAATTATGGAACTATTCAGCAGGTCAGGGAGCATCTGTGGAGAGAGAAATCAAATGAACAATTAATGTTTCAATTGATGACTTTTCACTCTGGCTTTGGAACCAGCCAATTTAAACTTGCACGAGGGTATAAATATGGTTAATAACAAGCCTTTCCCCACCTCCAAGGGCACTCAACAGTATTCTGGATGAAGAAGCCCAGAGGGTGCAGAGAGGGATTCCTGACAAATGTTCAATGGATTAAAAGATCCAAAGTGGAAAGGGGTGAGGCAAACATTCTTTGTGTCTCTGAGTGTTGCTCCTTCAGGCTGAATGGGCAGGAGGAAGTTGTCTTGTCAAACCAAACTGATATGAATAGAGAGAGTAGAGAAACCGCTGATCACATGTATATAGCAACTGTGTTGAAAGAGCAGCAATGATCTATTGAGATTTGTGAGGTAAAAGCTGTGCTTAATATTAAACTTATCCTCTTAAATGTGACTAACCCAGTCAGTGTGCATGCCCCAGCATCAGCACTGGCTGTGAGATTTGTGTTTGATTCTCTATGTGCAGATCATTAGTCAGTCAGAGTTGATTCCTGTATTGGGATCACTGTTTGGCCATATGCATCAGGCATCACAGTACCATCATGATGGGCTGCATTATAGGCACAGTGTGAACCTTTAAAATGTGAGTAATAAAAGCATTTATGCGTTTGAAGGTGAAGAGAGTACACCATGTGGGAGGAAAAATAAAGAAATTTAGGTGGGCATGCTATACATGACAATTCACATCATCTGAGAGAAGAGACATTGTAGCTGGGATACAGGGCAGGGCCTCATTAGTGTGGATCCCTAAACATTTGACTGGCATAATACACTAGTCCAGTGCTGATGGATTTGTTGGAAAACACATTATTTTTTTTATCACTCCTGTCTCTCACAGACCATGGACAACTGCAGTCCAGATGCAGAGCCTGCAGGCCAGCCGTCCACCTTTTTCAATTTCATGGAGTTGGCAAGGCTCTGGAGCTGCTGCTGCTTCTTGGAGCTGATTCTATAGAAACTCTGTCATCATGATCTGCCATGCTCATCATTATGGCATTATGGCATTCTCACATATCCATCATCCAACTACACCAGGGTCAACCCCCCTTCCTGCTGATTCTGAATCATCCCTTACAAAATGAAAGAAAGATTGAAAAATTGTTATTAATTGTCTAACAGAACTAATTGCCTTCTTATCAGCTTCATGCCCAGGTTCCTTTCACCTATCCAACTGCCCCTTGGAATATCTCTTTGTGACTTCAGCACTCTAGCCTTACCTTCTGATGATATTTACTGCCATCTTTCCTCCCCTCTCACCTTTCAGTCCACCATTCTCCATTGTTATGACAAAATGTCAGCCTATACATTTCCCTTGAGAACATGCATACCTACTCTGCTGCCTAAAGTTTTTCTTGTTTCTTTATTCAGATGTTGTTACTTCCTGGAGAAAATAAAATATACCATTCCATTTTCTTTCCTTGCTACATTTTATGAGAGGCTCTGGCAAAACCCTCCCAATTGCAATATTTGTGTTAATTTCCATTCTCAGGCTGTTTATAATCTTGTTAATTAAAGTAATTATAAAAGTTTCAAAAGATTAAGAAATGGAACAATATATTCAAGTTTGCTTTATCTCCATTTCTCACCCTAAAAAATACAAAGAGCAGCATTACTGAAGATTATTGGCAGAGCTCTCACTCATATTCCTATTTTAATGTTTGAAAGACACTTGTTAGACCTCACCTGGAATACTAGGTAGAGTTCTGGACCCAAGATTGTAAGGAGTATGTGAATGCACTAAGTAAATGCAGAAAAGATTTACAAAAAATGGCTCCGAATGCGAAACTTCATATGTTAAGGTAGATTGGAGAGTTTGGCACTATTACTATTGAGAGATTGCAGATTGAGAGGAGACCTATTAGAAGTTTTCAATATCATGAAGCATCTGGATAAAGTAGAAACATTCCACATGTAAAAGGATGGAGAATGAAAAGGCACAGATTTAAAGTGGTTTGCAAGTATAACAAAAATGGGAGAAGGTATCTTTATCACACTGTGTTGGTTTGGATCTCAAAAGCACTGCCTGGAAATGTAGTGGAGGCAGGTTTAACAAGTATTCAAGAAGGCATTAGATAATTATTGGAATAGCAACAGGATGCTAGGGGTTTGATAAAGGCAAGAGAATGACCCTGTATCATAATATTGATTGGGAAGTCAGAGCAGACATAATAGCCTGATTGACAATTTCCATAATATTTTGAATAATCGACAGCTGAATTCATTATTCCCAGCTGACTTTGTCAGTATGGTTGTGTCTTATAGGTAACTTTACTGCAGTCAAGAGGGAGAACATACATTGCACTGAGAAATACATATGTTGTACAGAGTTATAGTCACTATCTTCCATTGAGCAAGCATGCTTGGTATATCCATTATTTGGTTTTAATTTCAGCTTCCAGTAGACACAGAATTTTACTACTTATTCACGAACTATCTTGTTCTTTTTAGCACCTCTGATAGCACCAGTGATTTCCATGACAATTCTATTTAAGCATCAAAATCTTTTGAGCTCATAATTTTGAATTTCTCTTATCCTTGGCTAGAAAAATATTACCTCTCCATCTGTCCAGTTAACATAGCAGCTGTCAGAAATAAATTTATTGATGTATAAAAATCTGCATCAAAAAAAACCTCAAATAATGAAACATGACAACTTAGACCAATAACAATGAGAAATTCTGACAGATTAAGTGAAGCTGACAAAGGATCCCATTAAGATCAAGACCTTAAAGAGAATGTGCACTTGAAAGAGTATTATGTCAAGGACATGCAACATTTATTGCTGACTTGCTGAAAATGTTCTAAGACCACAAATTGGTCCCCTCTATCAAAAGGCTGCTTACATCCATCTCCATATCAGTGTCAGCCCAAACCTTGATATCATCTCATCTGCTGTTAAAACTCTCAACATTGCCCTTGTCATTTCTAAATATGATTATACCACTGTTCTCCTGATAGCTTCCCATTTTCCATAGCTCTCCATTTTATAGCATTCTTTTGCATCCAAACTCTGCTTCTTCTATCCCATTGTAGAACAAATATATTCAAAACAATAATTCGTTTTGAATATTAAGTCCAAAAGTTTAAAATCTTTTGGAAACTACCACTAAAATGTTTGCTAATTTCTTTTTCAAATCAATTTTGTGTTGGGGTGTTGGTAAAGGTAGAGGAAGTATGGGGAATGGTGGGATGTGATGGGCAGAACAAGCTAATTGTTGACTGGAGGTGGGGATGCAGGGTGCTATCAAGACTGTATTTTCTGCTTTCAAAGTCCTGTTCACCAGTGTTTTTCCTTTGGACACCTGATTTTTGTATACTGTTAGGAGAAAGTGAGGACTGCAAATGCTGGAGATCAGAGCTGAAAATGTGTTGCTGGAAAGGGATCATGCCCGAAACGTCAATTCTCCTGCTCCTTGGATGCTGCCTGACCTGCTGTGCCTTTCCAGCAACACATCTTCAGCTTTTGTATACTGTTTACCAGATTTATGCTAATTGTGTCTAAAGCTCACTTTTGGGTGCAATTTGAGAATTCAGTTCACCATGTGCTCCCAGTCGTCCACTGTCCACTTGAAGCCCTATTTTCTCTGATTTAGCTTCTCACCTATCCTTCTTTTCCTCCAATTTATCCTCGGATTGTTGGCTGAACCTCTACCTGTTGAAATCCTATGCACTGAAATTCTCTTTAAATCCTGCTCTGCACCTCCATCTTCACAGACACGTCATTAAAGTGAAATCTCTGATTATTCCTCCAAATGTATCTGAAATAACTCCACAGAGATCAGTATTCCATCACCAACTGACTCTACATTTACACATGGACAATCCTTGACACTGGCCTAATTCCCTCAGAGCCAGCTCTGAGTGTCAGAATGTTCTGTCAACCAAAGCTTTCTGATTGGATCTGATTAACAGCCCCAATCAGGGAACTCATATTCTATGAGGTCCATCTGGCTTACCTCATTGCAATCACGACAGTATCCTTCTTGATATCATTCTTCGATACATGTGTTATCATACCTTCATTATATTAACTTAAAAAAATCATGAAATATATTGTTTGCCTGGGCAGTGGAGCTCTGGAGTGCTCTGTATTATAATGTTAATTCATATTTAATATTTAATTGAGGACTTGAATTTTGAAGGATTGTGGAAAATGGATCAATTTCAATATCATGTTGCGGCTGTACAGGACATTGGTTAGGCCACTGTTGGAATATTGCGTGCTATTCTGGTCACCTTCCTATCGGAAGGATGTTGTGAAACTTGAAAGGGTTCATAAAAGATTTACAAGGATGTTGCCAGGGTTGGAGGATTTGAGCTATAGGGACAGGCTGAGGCTGTTTTCCCTGGAGCATCAGAGGCTAAGGGGTGACTTTATGGAGGTTTACAAAATTATGAGGGGCATGGATAGGATAAATAGGCAAAGTCTTTTCCCAGGGGTCGCAGAGTCCAGAACTAGAGGGCATAGGTTTAGGGTGAGAGGGGAAAGATATAAAAGAGACCTAAGGGTCAACTTTTTCACACAGAGGGTGGTACATGAATGGAATGAGCTGCCAGAGGAAGTGGTGGAGGCTGGTACAATTGCAACATTTAAGTGACATTTGGATGGGGTATATGAATAGGAAGGGTTTGGAGGGATATGGACCGGGTGCTGGCAGGTGGGACTAGAGTGGGTTGGGATATCTTGTCAGCATGGACGGGTTGGACCAAAGGATCTGTTTCCATGCTGCACATCTCTATGACTCTATCTGTGTTGATCTGAAACCAAAGCAGAAATTGTTGGAGAAATGCAGCAGATCTGCCAGTGTGTGTGGAGAGAAACCGTGTTAATGTTTTGAGTCCATTATGTGTCCTCTTTAGATTCTGCTTAGTCAGGGTGTTGCCATTATGATGCAACAGACATTGTCTGTCTTAATGACTTTTTTTAAATGTGTAATGTGTATACAAATACCTTTTGCTTGTATAAAGTACTGTATGATAACATGTATAGTTTGTAGTATTTGCAAATCCATTGCACACTGAGCCCAACTGATGATCTCAAATTGGTTTCCAATATACTCTTCACACAGTTAGGATGATTTAATAAATTATTTCCAATCACATTAAATGGCAGGATATGTCTGTCTGAGACTTGCAAGCATGGGCAGGTGAGCATGATCATCATGTTGCCTGCTGTATAGTCAACAGGACATGTTACTTTATATGGTCCATTAATTGTGGTCATCACAAACATTAAAGATTTAATCAAATTGCATGAAGTCCCCAATGTACCTGTTGGATGAACTTAGGTTAACAGAAGGCACTGACCAAATCTGTCTACTTAATAAGAAATTACTGTTTGCGACAAAGAAATAATTTCTATCCACAGGCAAAGAAAATCATGAACCATCAACATATAATTTACTAGCTGCAATTAAAACCTTCTTGTTTGATCTCTGCACGCATATACATTCAGCCAGACACTGACAACCCTTCAAACACAAATATTTCAGTTCATAAATTAAAACTGGGAAACACAGTTCAATAACCCTAGTCCACAGTCCAGAGTCCACAGGATTCATCGAGGTTTTCTTTTTGCTTCCCAAATTCCTATATACACATCCTCCTGCCTCAGGAAAGCAGTCAACATAATCAAGGATGCCTCCAACTCTGTTATATCCTCTTTCACCCTCTTCCCTCAGGCAGAAGATACAAAAGTTTGAAAACATGTACCAATAGATTCAAGAACAGCTTCCTCCCACTGTTATCAGATTTAAATATGGACTTCTCATATATTAGAGTTGATCTTTCTCTGCACTTTCTCTGTAGCTGTAACACTAGGTCCTGCAAGGTATGACTTGTCTGGATAGTACGCTGAACACTAGTTTTGCTGTATCTCGGTAAATGTGACAATAATAAATCAAATCTAATCAAATCGAATTCTTCTGATCCCCAAGCTTCTTAGTTGATCCAAGTTCTTTCAGTTCTTTTCTGCAACCAAAGATTAATTGGCAAACAAATTGTTGTAAAAGAATTGTTCAGTCTTTTGATCAGTGGTTGCAATTATGGCAAATGGTCGGAGAGAACCTTCCAGCTTTGGTTACTTCAATCTACAGAGAGCAATAGATGCTTTCTCTGTTGCATAGTGAAGGCTTCTGCCCATGTATTGTTCACACGATTTCTGTATATATGCCTAGGAGCTAATCAGAAAGTTATTACCATCCTGATAACTCTCAGCCTCCGCAAATGGTCTTGATGTTGCAAATAAAAAGCAATCTCTTTCTTGTTACAGAAGTTGTTCTGCACACCCCCACCATGTTCTGGCATGCTAGGCATTTCCCTTCCACACTTTAGCAAAGTGATAGTGTAAACACAGCTCACAATGAGTTCTAGTAATTTGTTTTCAGAAGTGCAATGACTCCTACCATAGCAGTTGCATTCTGACTTAGTCCTCACCACAAAAGGAAGTAAAATTCAAAAGATGTGATCTTTACAGTTGAATCCCATGGACTAGAGTGACTAGAACAATGGTGCACTCCTCTCATGTCAATGCTGAAGTGTGAAAGGGATGGCGTATATTTTTAACAGAGCTGGGGTCAACATTTCATGGGAAAGTTAACCAGAAATGAGTAATTAACTAATAAGCAGGGTATGGAGTTTGGAAGAAAGAGATAAAATGCTTGAAACAGGTCAAACCACAAAAGATATATAAAAAGGTAAAAGCTATGGAAGGAAAATCCTGTATGAATGTCAAAATACAAAATCGAAAAACAAAGTACTGCAATTGCTTTAAATTAACAATGATGAAAGATATTAACCCACATCTTCTGATCAGGTTCAGAAAGCTTGGGCAGGACTTTCCAAGGCTCCCTGAAGCTTTTAGTAGAGTTGACTGGGGAATCTCATTGGCCAGCAGCAAAAATTCACTTCTTGACATTGGACTAAAGTTTTGATTTCGTGTTCTCAGAAACTTTCACGTCAGTTTATGATCAGGAGTCTCTTTTGTATTCATTACAACGCAATGAATACTCATCAACACCCCAGCCTGCTGGTGTTCCATTACTGTGCACAATTTTGTTAAAGTAAAAACAACAAGCATTTTTGTCCACAAATGTGACTATATGTAAGAGATGTACTTGGTCAGTTAGACCTCTCTGTGAGAACTGGTGAGCTTAAAGATTGTCTAGTACAAAAAACAAGCCTTGAACAGATACTTGTCTTGAGAGAAGCCTCAGTGCATGGAACAAACATAGAAATGTCAAGCTTCTACAATTTAATTAGTGTTAGGAGAGAAGACTGAGCCAGCCACTTCGACTGCCCAGTACAGGCAGTGATGATGCCTCATTCAAGTGAACTGGAGAGGGGCAGTAAGCATGCCTGAATTAGAAACAAGGCTAACTTAAATGAGACAACTTTGGGAAAGTTTGCTTGTATCATAAAATTTGAATCAACAAAACATATTCAGAAGTGGGCAGGAATTAAAGTAAAGAAAGTGAATGGAACTGAAAGGGTGTAGTTATAGAGAACAGTTTAATGTTCCTGAGGAATGGCAGAAGCAAATGGGACAAAGGGTGGAGAGTGACTCTTTTAGGGGTAACAGGACCACAAGGGGGCAGTCAGATATTTAGGATCAGGAAAATGATGCACTCACTTGTAATGCTGGTGAGTAAGAACAAGCAGTTGAATGATCTGAGGAGAGGTGTAGGGTATTGCTGTGCAATGGGACTCGTATGGGAGTAGGCTCAGATGGAAGGGAAGGCTTCTGAAAGGACTTAGTGAAAAGACCCAGATCAAGAATGTGTAGGGAAAAGCTGAACAGAGACAGAAAAGAAAACAAAAGACAATAAAATGTAATGGAATGAAGTATAATAAGTAGTGAAGGTTACAGAGGGAAAGACTCATCTGTAAAATTGATCATAACCTCCTCTCTCTTCAAGACTCTTCTTGAAATGAATGGTAATTGTGAATTAAAAACAACCATTTATCCCATTACTCATTCACTTTTCTAAAGAAGAGCAATTCAGAATCAGAAGCAATGATGATTAATGGGCAAAAATCACAAGCTGGTATTCAGGACTATATGTTAACATTCAGAAGAAAGGGAGTGAAGAGTTATGCACAATGAAGCCACCATTTTGTAAGGACTGCATCACAGGGGTCATTGATGGACAGCAATTGAAACATTGACAAAAAACACAATGTAAATAAAATGTGCGTAAATCCAGTATCTTGCACAAATTAGCTGTATGTGCAGAAAAGCAATAATGGGTTATGAAGTATAACCTTTAAATATTCAGGTTTTCATCTATGACACAAGCAGTCTGATAAGAGGCCAAAGGCATTATTTATTTATGTTACACATTTGAACTAAGAACATCTGATCAAAACTTAATGTTAAAAGATAAAGACTTTTATGTCAAATGTTGCAAGAACTGAACTAGTAAGACTCTTATAATTGATAAGATAAAGAAGACAAATAAGGAAAAAACATTCATTGCCTGTGCAACCTAAGTTAGTAATTGGCTGGGAACTCAGAATAAAGGATGTGGAGCAACCAGGAGTGATTGAGGTTCAGTTGTACATCTACCCAAGAGTTAGACCTGATTTAACCTGTCTAACCTTTCCAGAGTAACTATTCAGGTAAGTAAATCAGATGGTTTATATAATCCTAGCAACTCTGTGATATTTAAGGAACATGAATTATTTTAACTAGCAGAAAATAGTTGGATAAAGTTAAAATTTGTCCTGCAGAATTTATGTTAATCAGTTACTATAAATAAATGAAGCTGGTTAGAGTCTCATATTCCAGGCAGCATTCTATTACATTTGGTGGGGGACGATGTACTGTCATTTTTTTTTGAACTGATCAATTTCCATGTTGGTAGATATCAAATAGATAAGTGCAAATGAGCCAAAAAGCTGAATGAAGTTAAAGAACATTTTTCCATTCAACAAAACATCAGATTTGTGCTGATAACAATCACTGAGCTGATACAATGCATGTAGTGTTATCTTTGACAATGTGTTCTAGTACTTCAAAGTTTATTTTATGATTAATGCCAATGTACAATGTCTTCTCAGATTGAGATGATTAAAAATCTGAACATTGGCAGGCAATTCATTGTGGCTGTCATTTTTCTTTCAAAATTTGAAGAATTATTTTTGATTGCTTTGAGAATAAACATGAAAACATTACTATACGTCTGTTCAGTTTCCCATATGTCTGTTAACACAGATGCCACAGTATATTTCCATGTAGCACAGGAATACATCACTGAGTCCTTCTCTGCAATTGTGGGTGAGGTTTTTGGATGGATACTATCAAAGTCAAATTTGACCTGAGACTTTTGCGTGTACATTATTTCCTTCAGGATCACTTGTTAGAGATCAGGAATAGGACCCTAATTCTTGCACTTACATTCCGCACAATTTGACAACACTGGCCTCCAATTGTGAAGTCCAAACTCAATATGAAAATGTCTCAAACATTGCTCACTTACATCAATCTTCCTCACCATGACATCAACAATTTCAACCAAGGTAACATTATTATCTCAGAAACCACATCAGATGTGGAAAATGTATATTTTTCCTTTTTGATTTTGTTTCCAACTCATGCTTCAAAATTGTTTTTGTAAGGCCTTGCATTTAACATGGTGCACGATGCAGGAGACCAAAGCAAATGGTACTCCTGCTGCTCCTGGCCTGCAAACCTACCTCATCAGACAGGAAGAGTATAACTGAGGTCTGTCGTGTGGGTTAAAGTATTTACTAGGTTGCCTGAAATGAATACTGACAACAAATGTTGAAAAGAGGTCTTTTGCCCCTGAAGGAGATTGATGCCTGACAGCATTTGATTGACTTCATTTTTATGCCATTTTCAGAATAAACATGATTTAAATATTTAAGGAGTTGGAGGAAATCACCATTTTTAAAGGAGCTGAAATTACATATGTACAAGTCACTACTGTCTGGCTTGGTGGGTGCAGCTTATGTTTGGCAATTTTTGATTGAACTGAACAATTGAAGAGCTGTTGTTTTGGTGATTAACTTTATTGGCTTCGGTAGTTATCAGAAAGGATGGGAATGTTGCTTTGATTATCTCTGGTGCTGTCCCAGAATGAGCAGCAACAAGAACTCCAGCAAATATAATAACAGCAAGCTGTGGAAGCTCAAAAAAGCTGAGAAATGTAAAGGAATCAAGGAGGCTTTGCATCATGCACCAAAACCTTTTTTTTAAATTCATTTGTGGGACTTGGGCATCACTGGCTGGCCAGTATTGATAGTCCATCCTTATTTGCCCTTGAGAAGGTGATGGTGAGCTGCCTTCTTGAATCATTGTAGTCCACTTACTGGGGGATGACCCACAATGCCAGTAGGGAGGGAATTCCAGGATTTTGACCCAATGACTGTGAAGGAACGGCAGTATATTTCCAAGTCAGGGTGGTGAGTGGCTTGGAGGGAAACTTGCAGGTGGTGGAGTTCCCAAGTACCTGCTGCCCTTGTCCTTTTGAGGTGGAAGTGGTTTGTGGGTTTGGAAGGTGCTGTCTAAGGATCTTTGGTGAATTTCTGCAGTGCTTCTTGTAGATAGTACACACTGCTACTACTGCGCGCCGGTGGTGAAGGGATTGAATGATTGTAGATGTGTTGCCAATCAACCGGGTTGCTTTGCCCTGGATGGTGTCAAGCTTCTTGAGTTTTGTTGGAGCTGCACCCATCGAGGCAAGTGGGGAGTATTCCATCACACTCCTGACCAGTGCCTTGTAGACTTTGGGATGTCAGGAGGCAAGTTACTTGCTGCAGAATCCCTAGTCTTTGACCTGCTCTTGTAGCCACTGTGTTTATGTGGTGAGTCCAGTTGAGTTTCTGGTCAATGGTAACCCTAAGGATATTGACAGTGGGGGATTCAGTGATGGTAATACCGTTGATTATCAAGGGGCGGTGGTTATAGTGTATCTTTATTGGTGATGGTCATTGTCTGACATTTGTGTGGCATGAATATTACTTGCCATTTGTCAGCCCAAGCCTGGATATTGTCCAGATCTTGTTGCATTTGAGCATGGATTGTTTCAGTATCTGAGGAGTCACAAAAGGTGCTGAACACTGTGAAGTCATTGGCGAACATCCCCACTTCTGACATTGTGATAGAGGGAAAGCCATCGATGGGGCAGCTGAAGATTGTTGGACCCTGAGGGTCTCCTGCAGAAATGTCCTGGAGTTGAGATGACTGACCTTCCACAACCACAACCATCTTCTTTTGTGTCAGGTATGACTTTAAGGGGAGGTGATGGCCTAATGATATTTCACTTGACTATTAATCCAGAAACCCAGAGCAATGTTCTGGGACCTGGGTTCGAATCCCACCATGGCAGATGGTGGAATTTGAATTCAATAAAAAAAATCTAGAATTAAGAGTTGACTGATGACCATGAAACTTTTGGAAAAAACCCAACTAGTTCACTAATGTTCTTTAGGGAAGACAATCTGCCATCCTTACCCTGTCTAGCCTATATGTGATTCTCAATAGCCCTCTAAAAAGGCCTAGCAAGTCACCTCAGTTATATCAATCACTAGACAGTTACAAAAAAGAACTAAGTGTCTCATCTCAGCATCTTTTGTCAGCAGTACATCACATTGTTCAAACTTCAACAAGCAGGCAACAGCTCATTTAAATCACCTAGCAAGTACTGGAGTCACAATGTAGGCTGGACACAGCAGTGCTTTGGCTGTGAAGGTTATGATGTCTATCAATGACTATCTCACAGGCTCATTCCAGGGTCCCTCAAGTGATGTAAGCAACAGCGATTTACTATCCAATCAATCATATGTCGGTAATGGGTATCCTCTTTGCAAGGACAGTAATACATTGCTTTTGCAATGATGATCAAGAGGAGAGATCTCTTGCTTACTCCCACATCATTGGACATCTCCTGACACAAGGATTCATTTGCTGCATGTATAATATCCTCTGTTTTACCAACTAGAAATCAGTATGTTTTGCAAAAGGAAGAGTTTTCACTTGTTGAAAGTCCAGTTGGTCTGTGACTACAGGCCTGCACTAATGCATTTAGAAAAACCTTTCAGGACTGGAAGCAGAATTCATTGACTCTTCATATCTTTTACAAAAAATTTCCAGGTTTGTCATAAAAATTTATTAGACATATCTTAGAAGTTACAAACTGCATTCACGTGTAAATAGACCTAACTTGGACTGAAGTGGAAGTATTTTCAATCCAATATAATTTGTATTTCTCTCAGTGATGTCTCATCAGGACAATACAGTCATTCTCCAATTGACACTGTCAGTGTTTCAATGACTCAGTAATTCCTCTTGACATTTTCCACATTAAATAGCACTTTAAATATTCTGGCATGAATTGATTTGTTTTTAATTGTCATAAGCATGCTTTGATAGAGTATTTGTTTTCAGTCTTTATATTTGAACAATGAGAAGTAAAGTCAATGCACAAAAATAAAGTAAGCATTGTTGTGGGAATCCTTTATAAAGCTAACATCATCATCTCGAGTTCAAGTTTTACCACTACAAACGTATACTCCTAGATATCTCTCTAAACATAATAATGGCCAGAATTAGAAACATTTTGCTGTCTCCCTATTCCTCCAAACACAGTTTTTTTTAAATTAATGAACATAATGACTCATGAGTATTTTATTTGCTTGTGAATGCCTGAATCATTAATATGGCAAGCTTTCTCAGGATTCATCCCTCCTCGTTCTCAAATGTTTAACTTTATGCCACATTTCAGTGCTATAACTTGAAAGATGTTTTCCCAGATAATTAACAATTATTGTTGTTAAACAGAACATTCCCTCCAAACTGTTATCAACAATTTCTGCAGACATAAATCTGGTAACAGTGTCAGATACTTTCATTCCAGTGTGTCAGCAGAGGGACGGATGCATGAGTTCTGTTTATTGAAGCTAACATGCAACTGTTATAATAGTGGTTAATATGGGCTATCAATATTCAACTTCCATCATCTGATTTTAGTGCCTGAGATCTTCACAGAATAAAACTATTTTAAAAAGGAAATGAATGTGGACCGACAATAGTTGTCGTGAGCATGTGACTACAAATTGAGGTGAGTCCAGGAAACAAGTGTGGAATATATAAAGCAGTCCACACTGAAAGGGTGCAGAAGAGGTGTACCAGGATGCTGCCTGGATTAAAGGGTATGAGCCATATGGGGAGGATAGAAAAACTTGGGTTGATTTCTCTAGAGCAGTGGAGGCTGAGGGGAGATTTGTTGGAAATCTATAAAATTGAGGTGCATAGATAGGGTTGACAGTCAGAATCTTTTTCCCAAAATTGAAATGTCTAATACAAGGGGGCATACATTTCAGGTGAGAGAAAGAAAGTTCGAAGAAAATGTGATGGGCAGTTTTTTTTACAAACAGTGTAGAGCAGGGGAGTGGTGGTTTTGATATGGGATAGCATTACTGCTGGACGTAGGGAGGATATTCCTGGGAATACATCTAGAGAGGTTATTTTTCTCTCCTGATTTCTGTCTTAAGTATACCGCTTTATACCCTTCTAAGGATTCACTCAACCTATGCTGGGAAATAAGACAGGGATGAAAACCTTATTGGGATTATATTATAGACCAGCCTGATAGTCTGCGGGAAATTGAGAAACAAATGTGTAAGGAGATTTCAGTTATCTGTAAGAATAATAGGGTGGTTATGGCAAGGGATTTTAACTTTTCGAATATAGATTGGGTCTGCCATAGTGTTAAGGGTTTAGATGGAGAGGAATTTGTTAAGTGTGTGCAAGAAAATTTTCTGATTCAGTATGTGGATGCTAGAGAAGGTGCAAAACTTGACCTACTCTTGAGAAATAAGGCCGGGCAGGTGACTAAGGTGTTAGTGAGGAAGCACTTTGGTGCCAGTGACCATAATTCTATTAGTTTTAAAGTAGGGACAGAAAAGGATAGACTAGATCTAAAAGTTGAAGGTCTAAATTGGAGCAAGGCAAATTTTGACAATATTAGGCAAAAAGTTTTAAAACTCAATTGGAGCAGATGTTCGCAGGTAAAAGGACAGCTGGAAAATGGGAAGCCTTCAAAAATTAGATAACACGGGTCCAGAGGCAATGTATTTCTGTTAGTGTGAACGGAAAGGCTGCTGGGTGTAAGGAATGCTTAATGACTAGAGAAATTGGGGTTTTGGTTAAGAAAAAGAAAGAAGCAAATGCCAGGTATAGACAGCATAGTTTGAGTGAATCCTTAGAAGGGTATAAAGCGCTATACTTATGACAGAAATTAGGAGAGAAAAAAATGAGACCATAAGATAGCTTAGTCAAACAAGGATAAGGAGAATCCAAAGAGATTCTATAAATGCATTAAGGACAAAAGGGTGACTAGGGAGAAAATAGGGCACCTCAAAGATCAGCAAAGCAGCCTATGTGTGCAACTGCAGGAGATGGGGCAAGTACTAAATGAGTATATTGCATCAGTGTTTACTGTGGAGAAGGACATGGAAGATATAGAGTGTGGGGAAATAAATGGTGGCACCTTGAAAAACATCCATATTACAGAAGAGGTGCTGGATGTCTTGAAACACATAAAAGTGGATAAATTCTCAGGACATGATCACATGTACCAGAGAGCTCTGTAGGAAGCTAGGGAAATGATTGCTAGGTGAAAGTGAGGATTGCAGATGCTGGAGATCAGAGCTGAAAATGTGTTGCTGGAAAAGCGCAGCAGGTCAGGTAGCATTCAAGGAGCAGGACAATCGACGTTTCGGGCATGAGCCCTTCTTCAGGAATGAGGAGAGTGTGCCAAGCAGGCTAAGATAAAAGGTAGGGAGGAGGGACTTGGGGGAGGGTCATTGGAAATGCGATAGATGGAAGGGGGTTAAGGTGAGGGTGATAGGCCGCAGTGGGAGTGGGGGCAGAGAGGTCAGGAAGAAGATTGCAGGTTAGGAAAGTGGTGCTGAATTCAAGGGTTGGGACTGAGACAAGGTGGGGGGAGGGGGAATGAGGAAACTGGAGAAATCTGAGTTCATCCCTTGTGGTTGGAGGGTTCCTAGGCGGAAGATGAGGCACTCTTCCTCCAGCCGTTGTATTGCTATGGTCTGGCGATGGAGGATTCCAAGGACCTGCATGTCCTTGGTGGAGTGGGAGGGGGAGTTGAAGTGTTGAGCCACGGGGTGGTTGGGTTGGTCAGTCCGGGTATCCCAGAGGTATTCTCTGAAATGGTCCGCAAGTAGGCGGCCTGTCTCCCTAATATAGAGGAGGCCACATCGGGTGCAGCGGATGCAATAAATGATGTGTGTGGAGGTGCAGGTGAATTTGTGGTGGATATGGAAGGATCCCTTGGGGCCTTGGAGGGAAGTAAGGGGGGAGGTGTGGGCGCAAGTTTTGCATTTCTTGCGGTTGCAGGGGAAGGTGCCAGGAGTGGAGGTTTGTGACAGGATTGGGCAGAGTCAACATGGATTTACAAAAGCAACTGTGTTGTCAGGTTAAAATCTAACACTTCAAGGCCTCTAAAGATGCTTAAACAGCTTAGCCTTTAATTTTCTAGTCTGCACCGCAGACACTTTTTAAAAGGACTTAAAACATCTGGGCTGCCAGAAAGGGCAAGTTTTCTCACATAAAAAGGGACTTATCTCAGGAGTCAGGCCTCCATTTTTGCCAGAGCGGCGAGGAGAGAAGGAGGAGTGAAGCGATGGCTGCCAGGAAGGTAAAGGCTTAATTTATATTTGGGCAGTGGCTAAACCCGAGATACTACACCGGTAGTATCTCCCTCCCGCTCCTCTCCTCTAACCGGAAGAAAAAGACCCTGTAAGGTAAGGCTATTATTTCTTATCTAAGTGCATTGTTTGGTTTTAGTTAGTTCATAGGCTTACAATGGCAGGGGACCTCAGACCCGTGGCATGTGACTCTAGCTTGATGTGGGAGCTTAGGAAAGAGTCTGACGTTCCTGACTTTTACACTTGCAAGAAGTATGTCCAGCTGCAGCTGTTGTTTGACTATATGATGGCTCTGGAGCTGTGGATGGACTCACTGTGGGGCATCAAGATGCTGACGAGGTCGTGGATAGCACGTTTAGTGAACTGGTCACACTGCAGGTTAGGATTGCTGAGGGAGACAGTGATTGGGTGACCAAAGGACAAAAAAAGAGTAGGAAGGCAGTGCAGGTGTCCCCTGCGGTCATCTCCTGCCAAAACAGGTATACCGTTTTGGATACTGTTAGGGGAGATGGCTCACCAGGGGAGGGCAGCAGTTGTCAAGATCATGGCACCGTGGCGGGCACTGCTGTTCAGAAGGGTGGGAAAAAGACTCGTTGGGCCATAGTCATAGGGGATTCTATTGTGAGGGCAGTAGATAGATGGTTCTGTGGCCGAAAACGGGACTCCCGGACGGTATGTTGCCTCCCAGGTGCTCAGGTCAGGGATGTCACTGATTGGCTGCAGAGCGTTCTAAAAGGAGAGAGTGAAGCCAGTTGTCTTGGTGCATACAGGCACCAACGATATAAGTAGAAAGCAAGATGAGGTCCTGAAAGAAGAATTCAGGGAGCTAGGAAAGAAGTTAAAGGGGATGACCTCAAAGGTAGTGATCTCAGGATTATTGCCAGTGCCACGTGCTAGCCAGTATAGAAATGAAAAAAATAGGACGAACACGTTGCTTGACAGATGGTATGGGAGGGGTGAGTTCAGATTTGTTGGACATTGGGACCGGTTCTGGGTAAGGTGGGGCTATTATGAAAGGGACGGTCTATATCTGAACCAGACCAGAACCAATGTCCTTGGGGGTGATTTTGCTACTGTTGTTGGGGAGGTTTTAAACTAATGTGGCAGGGAGCTGGGAACTAGAAGAGAAAACAAGTAGGCAGCGAGGTGAAGACTGGAGACTGTAAGAATTATGAAGATAGCATTAATAAAGGGAAGAATGGGCAGAGAGCAGGTGAGTGCAAAAGAACCGGTGGCCTGAAATGCATCTACTTTAATACAAGGAGTATAGTGTGTAAGGCAGATGAACTTAGGGCTTGGATTGGTGCCTGGGAGTATGACATTATTGTTATCACAGAGACTTGGCTGAAGGAAGGGCATGATGATTGTCAACTAAATGTTCCAGGATATAGACGCTTCAAACAGGACAGGGAGGGAAGTAAAAGAGGGGGTGTAGTTGCATCACTGGTCCGGGACGGTATCACAGCCGTGCTAAAGGACGACACTGTGGCGGTCTTGGGTAGTCAGGCATTACAGATGGAGCTGAGAAATAAGAAGGGTGGAGTACATTGTTGGAGCTGTACTACAGACCTCCCAACAGTGAGTGTGAGGGAGAAGGACAAATAGGTAAACAGATTATGAATAGGTGTAGAGGCAATAGGGTAGTGGTGATGGGAGATTTTAATTTTCCCAACATTGACTGGGATACACTTAGCGTCAAAGGTCTGGATGGAGTAGAATTTGTACGAAATGCCCAGGAGAGTTTTCTAGAGTGTTATGTCAATAGTCCGACGAGGGAAGGGGCCATTTTGGATCTGGTACTGGGGAATGAGCCAGGACAGGTCTTAGAAATTGCGGTGGGGAATTTCTTTGGGAACAGTGACCACAATTCTGTAAGTTTTAGAATACTCGTAGATAAAGAAGAGAGTACTAAGGGAAGAGCACTAAACTGGTCCAAAGCCAATTATATCAAAATTAGGCAGGAGCTCAGAAATGTGGATTGGACGCAGCTATTTGAAGGGAACTCCACATTTGAGATATGGGAGGCTTTCAAAGATAGGTAAACAGTAGTGCAGGATAGGCATGTCCCGTTGAAGGCAAACGATAGGAAGGGCAAGATTCGTGAACTGTGGATGACAGGAGATATTGTACAATTAGCCAAGAGGAAAAGGGAAGCGTACATAAGGTTTAGACAGTGAAGAACAGAACGGGCCCTGGACGAATTTCAGAAGAGTAGGAAAAGTCTTAAACAAGGAATCAAGCGGGCTAAAAGGGGTCATGCAATAGCTTTAGCAAGCAGAATTAAGGAAAATCCCAAAGCATTTTATTCTTATATAAGAAGCAAGCGGGTAACTAGAGAAAGGATTGCTCCATAAAAGATAATGAAGGAAGGCTGTGTGTCGAACCTGAGAGAATGGGTGAGATTCTGAATGATTACTTTGCATCAGTGTTCACTGAGGAGAGGAACATGATGAATCTTGAGATTAGAGATAGAAATTTGATTAGTCTGGATCACGTTGGCATAAGCAGGGAAGATGTGTTGGGTATGCTAGAGGTCATTAAGGTGGACAAATCCACAGGGCTGGACGGGAGGTGAGAGGGAAATAGCTGGGGCCCTGACAGATATCTTTGTGGCATCCTTAAATACAAATGATGTGCCGGAGGACTGGAAGGTTGCTCATGTTGTCCCCCTATACAAGAAGGGTATTGGGATATTCCAGGTAACTACAGACCAGTGAGCCTGATGTTGGTGGTGAGGAAGTTGCTGGAGAGGGTTCTGAGGGATAGGATCTATTTATATTTGGAAATGAATGAGCTTATTGGTGATGGGCAACATGGTTTTGTGCCGGGAATATCTTGCCTTACCAACTTCATCAAGTTCTTCGAGGATGTGACCAAGTTGTTAGATAAAGGAAGGGCTGTTGATGTCATATACATGGACTTTAGTTTTGCATTTGATAAGGTTCCCCATGTAGACTAATGGAGAAAGTGAAGTCATATGGTGTGCAGGGTGTTCTAGCTAGGTGGATAAAGAACTGGTTGAGCAACAGGAGACAGTAGTAGTTGAAGGGAGTGTCTTGAAATGGAGAAAGGTGACCAGTGGTGTTCCACAGGGGTCAGTTCTGGAGCCACTGTTGTTTGTAATATACATAAATGATCTAGAAGAGGGCACTGTTTGTATGATCAGCAAGTTTGCAGATGACACAAAGATTGGTGGAGTAGCAGAAAGCATAAGGGACTATCAGAGAATATAGGAGGATATAGATAGACTGGAGAGTTGGGCAGAAACGTTGCAGATGGCTTTCAATCCAGACAAATGTGAGGTGATGTATTTAGGCAAGTCTAATTCTAGAGTGAATTATACAATGAATGAAAGAGCCTTGGGAAAAATTGATGGGCAGAGAGATCTGGGAGTGCAGGTCCATTGTACCCTGAAGGTTGCTGCACAGGTGGATAGGAGAAAGTGAGGACTGCAGATGCTGGAGTATCAGAGCTGAAAATATGTTGCTGGAAAAGCGCAGCAGGTCAGGCAGCATCCAAGGAACAGGAAATTCGACGTTTCGGGCATAAGCCCTTCATCAGGATGAAGGGCTTATGCCCGAAACGTCGAATTTCCTGTTCCTTGGATGATGCTGCCTGACCTGCTGCGCTTTTCCAGCAACACATTTTCTGCACAGGTGGATAGAGTGGTCAAGAAGGCATATAGTACGCTTGCCTTCATTGGAGGGAGTTTTGAGTATAAGAGCTGGCAAGTCATGTCACGATTGTACAAGACATTAGTTTGGCCACATTTAGAATACTGTGTACAGTTCTGGTCATCACATTACCAAAAGGATGTGGATGCTTTGGAGAGGGTGCAGAGAAGGTTTACGAAGATGTTGCCTGGCATGGAAGGTGCTAGCTATGAAGAGAGGTTGAGTAGGTTAGGTTTATTTTCACTAGAAAAAAGGAGATTGAGAAGGGACCTGATTGAGGTTTACAAAATCACGAAGGGTGTGGGCAGGGTGGATAGAGACACATTTTTTTCCCAGGGTGAAGGATTCAATAACAAGAGGTCATGCTTTCAAGGTGAGAGATGGAAAGTTTAAGGGGGATACACGTGGCAAGTATTTCACGTTTAGAACGTGTTGCCAGCAGAGGTGGTAGAGGCAGGCATGGTAGAATCATTTAAGATGCGTCTAGACAGATGCATGAGTAGGTGGGGAGCAGAAGGATACAAATGCTTAGGAATTGACTGACAGGTTTAGATAGTATATTTGGATCGGCTCAGGCTTAGAGAGTCAAAGGGCCTGTTGCTGTGCTGTAAATTTTCTTTGTTCTTTATAACCTGTAATTATGTTCAGGGTGGCACAGTGGCTCAGTAGTTAGCACTGCTGCTTCATAGAGCCAGGGACCCAGGTTCAATCCCAGCCTTGGGTGACTGTCTGTCTGGATTTTGCACTTTCTCCCTGTGTCTGTGTGGGTTCCCTCCGGGTGCTCCAGTTTCCTCCCACAGTCCAAAGGTGTACAGATTGGGTGAGCTGGCTGTGCTAAATCGCTGATAGTGTTAGGTGCATTTGGCAGGAGTAAATATAGGGTCTGGGTGGGTTTCTTTTTGAAGAGTTGGTGTGGACTTGTTGGGCTGAAGAGCCTGTTTCCATAGTGTAGGGAATCTAATTTAATCGTGTGTGATGTTGTATTTTATTTCTTTTCCGGTAATAAAATTCATGTTTCTTTCACTTTGGAAAACATTGTGAATTGCTCCCTAATTTTGACTAGTACAACATTTTAGTTGAGTAGATGGGTGAATGTAAAAGAATATATTTGTTACAACTAATTGAGATTGGTTTGAAAGACAGGAATGGAATTGTTCTTCCTTACTGATTCTGATGCAGCTTAAGGCTGATAGATGTAGATAAGTTAACAAGACATATACCGTGAAATGTAATTACTCCTCCTTCCAGTCTAACTATATATTGATCTATTGGGATTGTACTATGGAGTGTTATTGACTATAACCCTCCTTTTAAGCAGCTAAGCACCACTCTGCCTTCATCAGTCATTAAACTGATTGGAATGGGGGTGTGGTGAGGGAAGGCGAGAGGGAAGTGGAATTCAGATAGGGTGTTGCTGTATGATTTATCCACGGGCTCTTGCCAGCAGAGAGGGTTCAATCTTTTCATTTTCTTTGTTTTCCAAAGCTTTTACCTGCTCTTTGCTGCTTTTTGATACCCCATGAAGGTTTCGATAAGATTCTGATCTTTAGTTTATTCTTTTTAATTGTGACTCATTTTAAAAATTGTTTTATCTCTGAGGGTGGTTAGAGTGAGGAACTCTCTTCCACAGAAGGCAGTGGAGGCTGGATCTTTAAAGTATTCAAGGCTGAGTCAGATATATAAGGGAATCAAGGGTTATGTTGTGCAGATATAAAGTGGAGCTGAGATCTTCTTGAATAGGGAAGCAGGTATGAAAGATCAAATGACATTGCCTTGCTCCTTAATCCAATTGTCTTATGTTCTCCAAATATGGGTGGCACGTGGCTCAGTGGTTAGCAGTGCTGCCAGCGACCCGGGTTCGATTCAACCCGCAGGCAACTATTTGTCTGGAGTTTGCATATTCTCCCCATGTTCTCCCTTTTCCCCCCATAGTTCAAGATTTGCAGATTTGGTGGATTGGCCATGTTAAATTGCCCATGCGGTCCCAGGATATGCAGTACTTTGGCGCATTCTCCAAGTCTTGCTCTTGGCCAATATTCTGCAATGTCATATTGTATGCTGCAAGGGTGATAGCCTGCACCCTCTGTCCAAGGGGGCAAACCGTCAACTTCAACACATCGTCATAGGACACCTCCCACTCACTTATAAAATCGTTTAGCATTTCAGCAGTCCACTTTGGAGCTCAGTGACACCCTATATTGCCAGGTCAGTTTATGTACAGAGAAAGACGCCCTGTCTTGAATCAGAGCAGGATATATCTTCAGCTTTTAATTGCTTTCTTCGCACTCACTCATTTTTCCCTGACATGGATATTCACAGAATCACTGCCATGTCTTGTCTTTTTGCATAGCACACCTTTATCTGGAACTAAGAGGCTCACAGTAGCTCTGTCTTTCCTCGTCTTTCAGCATAGACAGGAAGCCAGGCAGCTTGACATATTTGTAAGCAATGAGCAGTCAAGCTATACATTGCTGTATAGCACCGTGCTAAGTCAATGTCTCATGTACACCATGTGCCAGCAGATGACACTGCAAATATGCTACAAGTGCTTCAACCAAATGGCAATGTCTCAGCAACAATATTCCTCAGTTCAGTCAAAGGGAACTCTGATAAGTCAGGGACTGTTGCTTCAATGCTGTCGTCCAGCTGATCTCATTAAAGGCAAAATACTATAGATATTGGAAATCTGAAACAAACTGAGAGACTGTTGGAGAAAGCCAGCAGGTCAGATAGCATCTTAGATTAGATTTAGATTACTTAGATTACTTACAGTGTGGAAACAGGCCCTTCGGCCCAACAAGTCCATACCAACCCGCCGAAGCGCAACCCACCCATACCACTACTTTTACCCCATTACCTAACAATATGGGCAATTTAGCATGGCCAATTCACCTGACCTGCACATATTTGGAGAGAGAAACAGAGTTAATGTGTTGAATCTGAAATGACCTTTCTTCAGAACGCTTCTGAAGTGTTCTAGCTGACCTCATTAAAAGGAAAGCTTTCCATTGACTAATGTCCAATGTGTCAGTGGTCATCACAATAATACCTTAGAAATCTTTGCAAAGTACTCTATGAGATTGCCAGATTCTATATCCTTGATAGCTTCAGGTTTCTGGTTCATTATAAAGATGTTATAAGAATAGCTGCTAGGAGACAAGGGCAGTCCACACCTCCCAGGTCTGATGATTCCATTATTGAGTTGTTTGACTGAGGCTGAGCATATATATTCCTGATGAAGGGCTTTTGCCCGAAACGTCAAATTTCCTGTTCCCTGGATGCTGCCTGACCTGCTGCGCTTTAACCAGCAACACATTTTCAGCGCTGAGCATATATACAATGAAACCCCTTCTTCTACCAGGACCATTCAGGCCCCTCTGATAAATCTCTTCAAGATCATGTTCCCATGCCTATCCAGATGTAGCCTTTGTTGTAGTACACTGTAGGCACAGTATGTCACATTATCCTTGCATGTTGTGCTCTGAACAATTGAAGCAGGCAAAGCGGAGATGTGATGCACAATGAGGAGCTGAGAAAGCAACCATATTCTTCTGAGAAGGTAGATGAGGACATTGATCACAATAGAGCACTGAAGCATTGGTCATAACAAGCCAGATGGAATCTATTTGGCATTCGCTTCCAAAGGAACTGAGTTTGGTGAAGTCATGATTTATTGGCTGCAAATGTGTTGATGAGGGAGAAACAAGCAGGGCCTGTTTATTCCCACATGTAAATGGAACCTTTTAGTTATTTCTTCACTTTTCCCGTTCTGCAATAAACGTTGATATTACAAACTGTTAGCAGGCTTCTCAACATTTGATACTTCCACATTCAAACATAACTCTGTTTTATGATAGTATGGACATTAGGGAAAGAGTTACCAGCCTTCAGATCGATTCTAATGTCTTGTGGTGAGAAGGAATATAACCTCTCCAACTTTTTCTTGTATCTGTAACTTAAATGACAGTCATAATACAGTATCACATCCCTCATCTAAATAATTAATAAATATTGTTAATAGCTAAGGTCCAGTCACAGAAGCCTGTGGGATGCCACTAGTCATTGTCTGCCAAATCAGGTTGCAGGCAGAGCGGAAATAAAGAGTTATACACCTTTAGAGTGTCCTGCCAGGTTACTTTTGGGGCTCTGTACGTGATTTCTCCTCCTTCTGAGTGCATTTCTGTATCATCCTGTCTCTGAGCAAGGGCACCTGGAGTGAGATCAATATCCCCTAACTCCCTATCACCTTGCTGTTTGTGTTGACCACAAATGGCTAAAACAATGAAGTATGATCTGTCAATGTGTGTTATCCTGTATCTCATCACCCTATCCATGGCTTCAGTCAGATAAAGGCATGCTGGAACCAGCATGGTACTAATAGCATTGGTGGAGTTCTTCAGTATTCGATCCAGTTTCTTGAGTATCCCCAACAAATTTGCCTCTTGTTCCTGTGTCAGTTTATTTTTACAAAGCTATTAATAGTCAATAACATCAGGACTTCTCCTGCCTGAGGCTGATCAGACACATGGCTTCCGACAGACCTCAAAATGCTGACACCCTAGGTCATTTCTTTGTTGGCCAAGCTGTGGAAACATGGCAGTAACATGCTCATCAGGGTGCTCCCGTGTTTAATCTAGTCAAAATGATTTCGGTAACTAAGTTGGTGAAGGATGCGAAGAGAAGTGTTCCTCGTGCTTCCTCTGAAATGATTTGCCTCTTTTTTTTTCTTGGAGGTGGATGCAGAGGGATTGGCTGGAGGGCCTATGTTTTTTTCCTTAGGGGAGAGAATTTATGGATGCTACCGATGTGTGCAAGAGTCAGGAGAGCAGACGTATTGCACATTAGGGCAGAAGATCAGGCATGTTAAGAATATATAGTGCTGGTTATGGGAAAACAGGATGTTACTTGACAATGGAGGCACTGACCATGCTTGATCAGCTATGATGGGCTACACATGTCATCCACATGACTGACACGAGACTCCTCAAATGGGTGATCAAATCCCAGCTTCGAAATGGCAGGGAAGCCTCAGGTAGACAGAGGAAACACTTCAGTGAAAACCTCAAGGCCACACTGGTGAAGTGCAGCAATCCCACAGACACCTTTGAATCATTGGTCCAGTACCATCCTAAGTGGTGGTGGAGCAACTGGGAAGGTGACAAACATGTTGATACTTGCTATGGGGGAAAAAAATGGAAGCCAGGCGAAACAGCAGAAAAATCATGCTGCCACACCTACCTTCTCCTGTGAGCATCACCTTCTCCAAATATAACAGAACCTGTGGTAGCCACATCGCTCTGCACAGCTATCTTCAGACTCACCCTGAGAGTGGAAAAGAGTCATCCTCGTCTGCAAGGGACTTCCAATGATGATAATGACTTGACAATGGTTGCTGGGACATGTCTCAGTATCACTAAGTGGGAGGTCATGCACCTGTCCTGCTAATAAAAGGATTTTCTCTTCATAGAGGATGAACAGACAAACATCGGGCATCCCACCCGATTGTGGGATGTGGCCCCTAACAGTAGAGATACTGCAGAAGAGAAAATAAATTAGCAGGTAAGAGACAATCACATAAATTCATCATGAATGATGTTAACCTTCATGTTGATTGGAAAAATTAAATTGACAAGGTTGCCATGAAGAAGACTTCAAAGTTATCTTTACAATATTTAAAAGACATCTGTATGTGTACATGAACATGAATGATTAAGAGGGATCTGGGCCAAGTGCTAGCAAAGGAGACAGGATTCATTCAGGATATCTGGTCGACATGGACAAGTCAGACTGAAGGGTTGTTTCCGTGCTGCATAGCTGTATGATTCCGACTCTCTTTTACTGGGGATAGTTTTCTCGGACAAGATAGGTCCACTCTGGAATAAGGCTATTTCAGATTTGATTATGTGTAACAAGACAGTTTTGATAAATGATCTTAAATAAGAGAGGTAAAAGAAAACAATGACTAAAACGCAATAAAGTTTATAATTCAGTTTGAGAGTAAGAAACTTAGGTCCAAAACAATTGTGCTAAACTTAAATAAAGATAATTATAAAGCGATGACGACAAAGTTATCTTGAGTGGACCAGGAAAGGAATTTAGCAACAAACAGTTGAGGAAGAATGGTCGACATTTAACAAAATAGTTCATGCTTTACAAGAGAGATATATCTCAGCGAGAGAAAATAAAGGAAAGAGTTTAGCCAAAGTTGGTAAACCAGGGAAGTTAAGAATGGCATCAAACTGAAAATATGTAATGTGGCAAAGATTATTTGTAAGCTAGAAGATTGGAAAAGTTTTAAAACTGAACAAGAGGTGACCAAAACAATAATAGAGGGAACAAAATAAACTTTGAAGGTAAACTTGCAAGTAATGCCAAGACTGACAGGAAGGGTTTCTTTAAATGTATACAAAGGAAGAAAGAGAGATTAGGCTTTTGCAGAATATGGCTGGGGAAATAAAACTGGTGAAATGGCAGAGAAATTGAATAAATACTTTGCATTGACCTTCTTAGTAGAACTCATTAATAGCATTCTTCGAAATATTAAGTAACAAACGAGAAAGCTGGGTACAGGAAATAAATAGAATAACTATTACAAGAGAAAAAAAGTGTTAGCAAAACGTATGAGACTAAATGACAACAAGTCTCCTGTACCTAATGGGATACGTCCTAGGATATTAAAGGAATTACCGACAAAGATAAAGGATGCACTGTTCGTAATCTTCCGAGAATCCTTGGATTCTAAAAGAAATCTCAGATGATTGGAGATCTGCGAAAGTAATACTCTTATTCGAAAGCAAAAGAGACAAACATAGCAGGTAACTGTGTTCCAGTCAGCTTATCATCTGTTATTAGGAAAATATGATAGTTAATTATAAAGGATGTAATAGCAGACAATTTAAAATACATAATGAGATCAAATAGAAATAACAAGGCTTCATGAAAGGGAATTCATAACTGAAAAATTTATTAGAATTCTTTTGAAGAGGTAACAAGTAAGATAATAAAATGGAACCAGGAGATGTAATCTTTTTGGATTTCCAAAAGATGCTTGATAAGGTACTGCAAGATGGGCTGCTCAATAAAAGTCCATAGGGTAGGAGGTAATATATTAGATAGAAGATTGTTTTATACATAGGAGTCAGACAGTTGGGATAAAGGAGGCATTTTCAGGATGGCAACAGGGATTGCAAAGTGTATAGATAGGTTATATGAATTTATAAGGCTTTGTTAGGTAGAATTTAATGTGTGGAAATGTGAGATGGTACACTTTGATAGGTTGAATAGAGGAGTTTAATGTTACTTAAATGGAGAAAGACATCAGAAAGTTGCAGCATAGAGGGATTTGAGATTTACTGCAAAGGGCTGTTGAGGCTGTATTGTTATGTATCATCAAGACTGAGGAGAGAAACGCTTAATCAGTAAGGGAACCAAAGGTAATGGGGAAAAGGAAGCTTAGTGGAGTTGATGGTTATCAGATCATCCGTCATCTCATTGAAAGTTAGAGCAGACCGACTGGGCTGAATAGTTTATTTTTGTTGCTGTCTTGTGGTCTTAACAGGTCAAGGGGAAAATAATCGTGATCAAAGGAGAAGGGGAGGGGTGAAGATGAAGTTAAGAAAACAACAAAGACAGTGCTGTGGACTCTGTTAGCCATAGCAGAACTTTTCGGAAGGACTAGAAAGGACACAAGGAGAATAGTTTACTCTTTGAGGTTAAATAAGAACTGGAAAGTGTAACCTGAGAAAGTGATAAAAGGAAATTCCATATGAAACATTAAAATCTCTTTAGAATAACAATTGAAAATTTATTTTCTTAGGAAAATGATTGTTTTCACAAATATTTATCTATAAGTTCCTAATATTTAATTGAGCCAGTTACATTACTTTAATTGAAAACATACACAATATTTATTTGCATGTCAAGATCACACCTACTTGACAAGTGATTTGTAAATCGAGGTATCTCTAAGGTCACTTTACAGATAACCATCATTGCATTGTTGATCCTAAGAGGCTGTGTAATCAGCAAATTTATTACTTAGAAAACATTTCTAACACTCTTAAATCATACCCTATCCAATAGAGAGCAATAAGTAGTGTATCATTTTCGATGAGAACATGCATCGAAGATATTGATGTTCCTACACTATTCTGAGAAACCCAAAACGAAGAAAAAAGTTGAAAAATTTGCAAGAATGTACTATTACACATTGTAACGATACAGTATTAACCACAGCATGATGTATTATTTCTGTAGCGCAGGCATCACTGGTATAACACCCTTGGGATAGCTATCCCCTCCTCATTTTTATTTAAGGCAGCAGTAAATCATCAGAATCATAACACCAGATTTTAGTTGTTGCACAAAGTGACAGCTAATCAATCCTTTAGTGTAGTAACTGCTCCACTACACCACACTGATAAACCTTTACTACATTTGCCATCATGTCAAAATTCCTCACACCACATAGTCTCTGACTGAATCTTCAATGTGGCATTGCTATCTAATATTCACACTCTTTTACTTGTAGGCAATCGACTTCATCCTCATAGGTAAAAAAAAGCTGTATAGATTCCTCCAGCCCCTATCTTGGTACATTCACAAGAGTCAACATTTGAGAGAAAAGTATTAATGAAATAAATTTAATGCCTGTCCCTTAGAGGTGACTTCAGAAATGAGAAGGCTATGTTTGACAACGCAGGCAAGAGTGGACTGGGGATGATGCAGCCTTTACTCCTCCCCCAGTCAATGAGATGCCTATGCCTGAAATCTCCTGCAACAGAAATGTCAGCCTTCAATCATTTCAATTCACTACCATAATGTCAAGAAAATGGTTGAAGGCTCTAAGCCAAATATTACTCATCTTCAGATTACACTGGATATTGTAAAAACTGTAGGCATGACAACATTCTGGCAATAACACTGAGACTTGTGCTCCAATGCTTGCTGTGCTCTTTGTCAGACTGTTCCAGTACAACTACAACATTAGGATCTACCCGACAATGTGGAAAACGTCCCGTGCACATAAAGATGGAAAAATCCAATCTGACCAGTTATCATACTGTGTGTCTATTTTTAGACTTCAGCAAAATGATGGAAGGAATTCTGAATAGTGATATCAAGTGACATTTAGAGTTGTAGACTCATACAGCTGTACATGAAAACAGAGCCTTCGATCAACGTCAATCAGATATCCTAAATTAATCTAGTCCCATTTTACCAGCATTTGGATAATATACCTTCAAACCCTTCCTATTCATATACCCATCCGGATGTCTATTAAATGTTGTCATTGTGCTAGCCTCCACAACTTCCTCTGGCAGCTCATTCCATATACATAACACCTTCTGTGTGAAAGAGTTATCCCTTAGGTCTCTTTTAAATCTTTCCCCTCTCACCTTAAACCCAAGCCCTTTAGTTTTGGACTCCACTACTCTGGGGAAAAGACTGGCTATTCAACCTATTTGTACCCTTCATGCTTTTATAAACCTCAATAAGGTCACCCCTCAGCCTCCAACGCTTTAGGGAAAATAGGCCCAGCCTATTCAGTCTCTTGCTGTAGATCAAACTCTCCAACCCTGGCACATCCTTGTAAATCTTTTCTGAAACCTTTCAAATTTCACAACATCCTTCCTATAGGAGGGAGACGAGAATTACATGCACTATTCCAAAAGTGGTCTAACCAACATCTTGTAATGCCACAACATGACCTCCTAACTCTTATACTCAATGCATTGGACAATAAAGGCAAGCATACCAAACACCTTCACTATCCTATCTATCTGTGATTCCAATTTCAAGGAATTATGAACCTGCACTCCAATGTCTCTTTGTTCAGCAACACTTACCATTAAGTGTATAAGTCCTGCTCTGACTTGCTCTTCCAAAATGCCACACCTCACCTTTATCTAAATTAAATTCCATCTGTCACTCAGCCCATTGGCTCATCTGATCAAGATCTGATATAACCTTCTTCACTGTCCACAATGCCTCCAATTTTGGTATCATCTGCAAACTTACTAACCACACCTCCTGTGTTCACATCCAAATCATTTATATAAATGAAAAAAAGCAATGGATCCAGCACTGATTCTTGTGGCACACCACTGATCACAGGCCTCCAGTCTGAAAAGCAACCCTCCACCACCATCCTCTGTCTTCTACTGTCAAACCTGTTGTATATCCAAGCGGCTAGTTTTCCCTGTATTCCATGTGATCTAACCTTGCTAACCAGTCTACTGTAAGGAACCTTGTCAAATGCCTTACTGAAGTCCACATAGATCATGTCCACCACTCTGAATTAATCAATTCTCTTCATTCTTCAAAAAATTCAAATCAAGACAGTGAGACACAATTTCCCGAGCACAAAGCCAATGTGACTATCCCTAATCAGTCCTTACCTTTCCAAATACATGTAAATCCTGTGCCTCAGGATTCCCTCCAACAATTTGCCCACCACTGATGTCAGGCTCACTGGTCTATAGTTCCTTGACTCTTCCGAACCACCTGTCTTAAAGAATGGCACCACGTTAGCCAACCTCTAGTCATCTAGCATCTCACCAATGGCTATTAGTGATACAAATATCTCAGCAAGGAGCCCAGCAATAACTTTCCTAGCTTCCCACAGAGTTCTACGGTACAACTGATCATGTCCTGAGGACTTATCCACCTTTATGCAGTTTGAGACATTCAACACCACTTCCTCTTTAAACTGGACATTTTTCAAGTTTGCAAAGGGATGATCTGTTCCCTGACATCAGTTTGTATGTCACCTGGGCCAGTCAGTTCCTTGAAGCCTTGGTCCAAACATAAATTATAGAGCTGATCTCCAGAAATGATAGGATAGTGACTGTTTTGACATCAAGGCAGCATTTGACCAATTACAACCTCAAAAAGCTCTAGCAAAACTGAAGTCATTGAGAATCATAGGAAATATCATGCTGAATGGAGTCTAGTCTAGCATAAAGGAAGATGATTGTGACTGTTGGAGAACCGTCATTTTTGCCCCAGGATAGCAAGAGTTCCTCAACCGAGAATACTTGGCCCCGCCATCCCAGTTGCTTCATCAATGACTATTTCTCCAACATTAGGTCTGAATTGGGGATGTCCACTACCAATTTCACAATATTCAGCACAAGTCAAACATTCTCTGACCTAATGCACTCAGATCTGGACAACTTTCAGCTTTGGGTTAATAAGTGACAAGTAGCATTTGCTACAAGGGTCAGGCAGTGACCATCCTCATGATGAGAGAATCTAACCACCGCCACTTGAAAGTCAATGGTATTATTCTAACTGAATTCCCTACTGTAAGTATCGTTGTGGTTATGAATTGAAATTGAAATAGAAATTCAACTGGACTAGCCATGTAAATATTTAGACTACAAAAACATTTCAGAAGCTGGGAATCTTAAGGTACTGTAAGCAACTCTCTTAGTCCACTTGGAACAAGTTAAGATTGTGATAGAATACTCTTACATGCCTGGATGAAAGCAGGTCCAACAACACTCAAGAAGTTTGACACTGTCCAAGACAAATCAGCCCACCATAAATACCCAATCCCTCCACTACTGATTCTTAGTAATATGAAGATACACTGCAGAAATTCACCAAGTCTTCTTAGACAGCACATTCCAACCCCATGACCACCACCATCTGGAAGGACAAGGACACACATTATCCTGACTTGGAAAGTTATTCCCATTCCTTCAGTATTGTTAGGTCAACATTTTGGAATTGCCTTAGTAATGGCATTGGGGCCATAGACCAATATTGCAATGGTTCAAGACAGTAGCTCACTATCTCCTTCTCAAGTGCAACTAAGGAAGGAAAATAAATGCTGGCTAGATTGAGGGACCTAGCATTAGGGATGGAGCCACATAAGAGTCACTTTTATCCACTAATCCAGTCACTGTTTTTATTTCGCTAGTGGTTAGCAGGATCCATGCCCTCTGAGAAAACAACCAGGCAAATTCTGCAATGTATGTCTTAAAATGGAAAACTCCCCCTGGATAATGCTGAGGGCCTATCATAACCAGGCAAGTCTCTGCAAGGTGTGAAGTAAGGGCAGCCGATGACTAACAGAAAGATATAGGACAGGCAAGGACTACCCAAAGCTGAAGACATCCACCAGCCCTTCAAATCGACCATGCTTGATCCTCAACAGAACCTCTCTGACCAGCCCTGACATTCCTGCTCAACTCCATTTCCTCCAGAGTTTCTCCACTGATCTTCAGGCTGGGTCTAATGCAGTATTATCAGTGGCCAGTGCTTCTAGCCTCTAATTGGCTTGCTGCTCTCAGAAATTGGGAACTCCCCCGGGATAATGCTAAGGACCTATCAGAACAGGCAAGTCGCTGCAAGATGCTGGGTTTATCCTTGGAATGGCCATGTTTTGGTTAAAGATAACGGAATACCATTACACTTCAATCTTACCCATTAATTCTAGGTTGTCTCTCCATAGATCTGTGAGGCCTGCTGAGAATTTCCATGTTCCCATTTCTATTCCAGTTTTTCATGATTCATATTAAATTGCCCCTTAACCAATGGCTGATTTTTTTGTCGTTACACCAGTCAAGATGTACCTAAAATTGTTGCAATAAATCTGTAAAAATGATTTTCCAAGTTACAAGCTTAGGTTCATATTTCATAAAAAGTCTGGGTGAAAATGCAGTTGAGACACAAGATATTTTAATAAATTAATATTGTGGCCCAGATTTTTTTTATTTTGCCTCCCCTGATTTACAAGAAATTCGATAACCCAGAATGGAAAATTAGGCCAAAATTATTAAGCAAAACCTCTGCACATTTTTCATAACTGGCACTTTTTTGTCATAATTTTTGTTGGCATTTTTAAAACATACATTATTCTCCTGGCTCAGTTAAATATGTACCTTTTTGTTTGAAAGAAACTGCTTCATTACCACTTTTACATGATGTCTGCATCACTCGGCAGACCATTTAAATGTGTCAGAGTTTTCAGTAGTTTATCATTATTAGTTATCTCACCTCAAATATTTATAGTTTTTCATTCTTCCACTGCAGGGGTATGAATTAGATGGTGACAATCTGTAATATGGAAGTCAGAGCACTTACTGGCTCACTTCTTGCTCTTCCCAAACCCCATTATGGACATCTGTTGCCAACATCTGAAGGTACACTCCATGGTCAGTGAACACACATACAGTTGGTTCTGCTATACCACAGTAGTTCTGTTCTCATGCAACCCCGTGTTATAAGAAAACTGTAAAAAAGCAGCAGCAATTAAACTAACAGGGCAAAAAACGCTTTATAACCAATGCACGCTTTAAAAGTTCGTACTTTAGAAACTACCCAATTCATAAATTGCGTTACAGCGAATTCATATTTTCAAAACATGCATTATAGCAGAACGACCTGTACTCTTTCTCCCCTCATTCATGGATATTGGCATTGGATGCGTACCAGTCTCACTGCACATTCCTGATACATCCACAATCCACTTGCAATAGAGTTCTCTACCTCAGTGCTGTACTTTGGGGTGCATCAGAACTTTTGTTTGGAATTATGCTGCTAGGATGCTTCATTCCCAGGGACACTTATCTCAAGAATTGGACCTGGGGGCATCTCAGGGATCCTCACTTGTTCTCTTCAAGTGCTCTTTGATTAGATTAGATTCCCTACATTGTGGAAACAGGCCCTTTGGCCCAACAAGTCCACACTGACCTTCCGAAGAGAAACCCACCCTGTCCCACTTCCACCTGACTAATGCACATAACACTGTGGGCAATCTAACATGGCCAGTTCACCTGAACTGCACATCTTTGGATTGTGGGAGGAAACCGGAACACCCGGAGGAAACTTACGCAGGCACTGGGAGAATGTCTGTGTGGAGCTTGCACAATCACCAGAGGCGGGAATTGAACCTGGGACCCTGGTGATGTGAGGCAGCAGTGTTAACCACTGAGCCACCATGCTGCCACAGAATTGTGTGGGGGCACAGTTGCACAGTGGTTAGCACTGCTGCCTCACAGCGCCAGAGACCCAGGTTCAATTCCCGCCTCAGGCGACTGACTGTGTGGAGTTTGCACATTCTCCCCGTGTGTGCGTGGGTTTACTCCGGGTGCTCCGGTTTCCTCCCACAGTCCAAAAGTGTTCAGATTAGGTGAATTGGCCATGCTAAATTGCCCACAGTGTTAGGTGCAGAGGTAAATGTAGGGGAATGGGTCTGGGTGGGTGCGCTTTGGCGGGTCGGTGTGGACTTGTTGGGCCGAAGGGCCTGTTTCCACACTGTAAGTAATCTAATCTAATCTAGAATTCAGTTTAAATGGGAGTTTCAATACATAGTGCTTGCTTACTTAAAAGCTCATGGTAGCACTGCTATCCCTTGGCTTTTCTTTTTGAGCTTTTTCTCCTCAACAAAAACTTAAAGGTTCAAGGAATCTGTCTTTCCTTATCTTTTACCTTTCTAAGAATGTCTGCTGTATTGCCCCCTTTTGTTCCCTTTCTTTCTATTTAGAGGGCATGCATATATATCAAAACAATCACACCTATTGATGCTTTGATCAAGGGTTGGATGATGAGCAGTGATGCAATAACATGTATCTGTGATAAATTTGGAATATCAAAATGCAGTTTATGTTGGAGGAATTATTGAATATTTGTTGAATTAATATGCATGGCAAAAATATCGATAAATTACTTCATTTCCATCCAAAGGGTCAGGTTGCAATTGAAGAAGATCTTGGATAATTTAAATGATAGATTCAAAATAAGACTAAGTGGTAAGGCCAAGAACAAATGGCTGAAGAAGAAAACCCAATTGCTACTGCTAACATGAAACTAGGTTGGAAGTGTAAGTGTCTACGACCAGATATGTTTGTGACATTCTCTCCACATATGTTCACATAGTTTTTGTAAATGATCAATTTTTAATTCTGTGATCACTTTTAACATGTTATGCTGATACATAATCTGCTTTATTGAGTCCACAAACATGAATGATATGCACAATTCATGTAAATCAGGGTAAAGAAAATATAGATACTGCAGGAATTTCCTTCAAATTATTTCTCACTATATATTGAATCTCCCATTTAAACTGGATTCTAGCAGCTATGCTTCAAGATTTCGAGGCTGCATTTTCATCATTACCAAGGCTGAATGTTTGACTGCTACGGAGATGCCTGGTTGATTCCAGTAGTATCTCCAAGACCTGGACATCTGAATGCCAGATCCCTCATCCTTACCAGAGAGCCATACTTGACTGATGGAGCTGTCATAATGGGAGCAATAGGTGAGCCACTGTCTGAAACACTGTTTTGTACTGCTGTTGATGGCACCTCTACTGAGCCATTGTATGAACAACCTTGCATAGAATTCGATAAGACTTATAATGCAGAAACAAAATGTTTCAGCTTGTTAGGTTTATTGCCATTTTTGATGCCTTGCATGAGGCACCTGTTACTCTACTTCATCTCATCATCTATATTTCTCTTCATTGCTCCCTCATAGTTACCTGGCTTCTGCTTAGATGCATCTGTGCTATTGATTTCAATATGTAAATTTCATAATTTCACCATTAATTGTAAAGACATTTCTCTTGAATCCCCTGTTGGATTAAAGAACGCAGTCAGTTTTCATATATCCTAATAACTAACATCTAATGTGGCCTATGTAATCTGATTTTTTCTGACATCCATTTACATCTTTCGACCAGAATCTGTCACTTCTGTTTCTATAGTTCTCTATCGCTTTTTGTATCTTTTAGTTCTGACCTTTTTATCTGGATTCAACACCCCTTTAAAATATTTTTTTGACCAGATTTTTGAGCATCTGCTTCAATACTAACTATGTGGTAACACGATGTACCATGGGACATTTTAATACTCTAACAGAGTTTCATAAATACAAGTTATGAACCCCTTCATAATGTTAACGACCGATTTTTGATCATCTCTACATTTTTGCATTTCTATAGAAACGAACCCCAGCCTATAAGTTTTTCAGATATTTCTGTTTCTCGTTGTTTTCTATTGTTTGTTCTTAATTTGGTTTTTGGAGATGATAGTTACGTACAGCACTTGAAATGTATTCTAACTGATGTTTTATATACATCCAGGGATTGTTTTGGGATTCCTCTTTCAAAATTTCTCTTAAACTCTCTTCTGACAACCTAACTTTGAAAGATAGAGCCATACTGTCATCTTCAGCATCCATACTTCAGTTGCTGCAAACAATGAGGAATACAAAGAGATGATACCTTCCTGTTTTTAATTTAGTTTTTCTGTGCCTTCCTAAAGCCATAACCTTTAGGTCACACAATCCAGTAACTAAAAATAGAAAAATGTTTTTAGGTGTTTGGTAGATTATTTTTTTTCTGCTGGTTCCCACCCTAGGTCACAGAAAAATTGGCAGGGGCAAGTGAAAAACCTAGGGAGTGTATCTGTGATTAAACTAATTAACTAAATGTGAAAAATTATCCATTTAGAACCAAAATATTAATGAGCGCTTTTCAGAACAAGTAGAAGGTGGATGACCTTTGTTAGTAATGAGTATCTCTAAATATAATAACAAGTTGTTACCACAGATGTGTTTCACAAGATATACTGAGGTCTTTACCACTGCAATTTCAGATGCATCACTTCTTTTAAAAAATAACCTCATTTTCAGTGCTCACATCAAATCACAACATAAGCTCATAAGCTTAAATTGATATTTGAATTTAAATTAAAAATAGGGGCTCAGACTTGTCTTATTCCACCTTTATGCATGGAGAGGATATATTTAATCAAACATACTTAGCCATCTCATGTTATTAGGTGCAGGTGGGAAAAGAAATACTTTTGAGAAAAGAAAAATAATCTGAAGTAGGTAATGGAATTTGTGATGAAGTTCAAAGTTTTCCAGTTGCCAAAAACTATTTGACTGACTATGACCAGGTGAGAGTAGAGAAGTTAGCTTTACTCTTTTTCAATGCCTCTTGGTCAATCCCAACAAGTATTTTTATTTCCTATTAACATGCATGTAAAAACTTCGGGTAAACTGTAGTTAATGATATTGAAATGAAGGAGTCAATTACAAGTGAAAGAAAGTGGAATTTTATTATCTGCTAAGCCTGATAAAAACAATAATGATATGATTTCAAACATGCAGGCAGATGCAAAAAATAAGATTTATAATGACAGAGTGTGCAGTCTAGACAGGAAGAATAAGAGTTTCACTCTAAAACTCCTTAAATCCTTAAGGTATTAGATTTTTAACCTGAAACCACAGTTGTTTAATTGCTGACTGGTATCCTCAGCAGTAGCAAAGATTTTCCTTTTAAAAACTATTAATTCATGGGATTGCTCAACTTTAATTTGCCTAGAGACACTGTCATTGATCTGGAATTACATGTCTGTCAGATTGGGTAAGGATGGTAAATTTGTTTCTCTAAAGAACATTAGTGAACCAAATGGACTTGTACACAATTGACAGTGCTTATTCGGTTGCAATCAGATTCTTTTGTTTATTTCCAGATTTAGAATGAGTTCAAATAACACCATTAACCATTTTGGTATTTAAACTCATGCCCTAGATTATTGTCCCTGAGTTTCTGAATTGCTCGTCCAGTGACATTATCAATATACCACTGCCACCCAATCAATCTCATTGAGTTCTCAGTAAATGGTTGTTTCACTAATCTGTTTTTCTATCAGATTGTTGTCCAAAAGGTTAGGAGCACTGAAGGTAGAGAAAAACTTTCACCTCTTGTTGGTATAAATTAATTTTCCTTCTTTCTGCTGCTCAAAGACAACTTTAAAAAATATTTAATTTGTATATACCTAAGTCTGACTCCATGTCTTTCAACGTTAAACAGTTGCAGATGATCCTTTTATGTATAATATGTACACTTATCATACAATTGTGAATTAAAGCAGGAAATGCAAATACCTTGATGCTAACTCAGTTGCCTGGTTTCAATGATCGTTGGATATAATTGTAATTCCATTGTAGATAATTTTGTTTACTCCTGTTTGGTCTCCTGAAATTGCTTCGTGTGGCCATGCCTGCGAACATTCAAACAATCAGTTACTGTGCATTCCCTGGAGCCTTTTCTTTACACGTGGAATTTCAGCATCATTGACATTCCATGTATAAATATTTGAGAAGGAAATGATGAGCCACCTACTTGAACTTCCCAGGGCAGTGAAGAATCAACAAAGTTGCAGTGGGTCCTGAGTCATAAACAGCCCAGACCAAGTGTCGATGGTGGATTTCCTTCCCTAAAGGATGGTTGTGAACAAGATGGATTTTTTAGCAACAATCTGATCATTTCCGCTGTAGATTTTATTCTAGTTTATTTCCCATGAGAGGGTTTAAACTTGTTCTACCAGATCAGACCATCCAATTTCTAGTCAGTTCACAAAACCATGGTGCTGTTTTATTCCAACTTTGCCACAGTGTACGATCTGAAGTCCTTACCTGCTTCAAGAAGTCTACCGCTGTGGTTAATTCACTGCTCCAATTCCATTCATAATTTCTTATCAGCAGTTTGTTATGCTTGGGGAATTCAGCTTTGTACAATTGTGTTAGTTAATTTAGTTGGTACCCTGCAAGTCCTTTCTTAATTTTGGGGTTTTAAAAACTGTTAACTGATATTGTTTCCCACTGTGTTGGCCTTCCACTGTAACTAAATATGTCGGTTCTGTTATGGCTTGGCGTTTAATTAGTTCAAGTCATGATTCAGTTGTATTGAACAAATAGTCAAAAATATTCCATTGTAAACTGCCTGCCTTTCTCTTTTCTTTCCTGTCAAGGGTAACACCTCAATAGTTGGACATCATACAATAATATTTTACTTTGAGAAGTGTAACCCAGAGCATGTGCATGATATTGACAATAGATCCATATGTTCAATGAGTATAAAGTAGAAGCTGCTCGGTGTTCCATTAAATAAGTCATCTTATACATGTGATTGAAGTTCTGCGTTTGCTATTTCAAAAGTAAAATAGGTCAACTTCTACATAAACAGGGTGTAACAGTCATTGCATCAAAACACGTTATTTGTTAAAGAAATTCCCAAGTCATATTCACACAACATACAGATATATTGTCAACATTTTCTCAGGGCTACAGTCATGAATCACCATGTTATTTCAGGTGATTTTAACACCCAGTACTTCACTTTACTGCAGCACAGTTCCACAGATGGTAACAGTTTCCTGCCATCTCACAGCTTTTAATCTGTGAACATACTTGACAGACTATTGCAGACTATTTGAAATTGTGAGCTGCAATGTTGTTAAACTCATTCAAGACTCACTTGTTTCTCACAAAGCCAAGTACTTCCCCATTAATCCTGCCTGCCTCTATTTAAACTCTCAGCTTCAAATCTTCCAAGCCCTGAATGACACGGACATTGGCAAGAAAGTTGAGAAAATCAGATGAGATCAACAATATTGAGATTCTTCACAGTGAGAAATAAATGTCCCATTCTCCAATAAAGTATTGAATGGTGACACAAGAATATCGCTAGTGATTGGCAAGAGACCTTTGCACCCATATCTTTACATTAACATCTCACCACTAATTGATGTCACCTCATTGATATGTAGTTTCTCATTCTCCCATCTGCCAGATAGAAACTAGATGGTAACAATTCTTGATATGCAAGGCAGAGCAATTACCTGGTGACTCCAGATTGTTCCTCTAGCCCTTTACCTTAGACAACAATCACCAACATCTCAGATCATGCTCCACAGGCATGGACTGCACACAAACCCCCACCCTTTCCATGGATGTGACATTGGACATGTACCAACCTTATAGCACATTTCTGGTCTACTTGCAAGATGGTTCTGCACGTCAGTATACTTTGGAGCACATTGGCACCTTTCATTGGAATGTTACTGCCTGGACACTTTATGCAAAGGGGCAGTCACTCATTTCATGGATTTGCCCAGGGTGTATTTCAGAGCTCCTTGCTCACTTTAATAATGCTCACTCACTTTGTGCTTTCTTGGATGCTCACAGCATCTCTGACATGCCTTACCATTTTGTGCTTTGCCCCCTCAGCCAGAACCTAAAGGCTCACAGTCTTGACTTGCTTTGTAGTGCAAACACAATGCCAGGCTGCTTGCCATGATGGTTGGCAGTCATCAGTCAAGGGGGTGATCAGGTTGCTATACAGCATCAGGTTATACCAATCTCACATCCTCTGCATCATGTGCCAACAAGCATGCTGCATGTGTTTTAACCAAATGATCATGTCTCAAAATCTAAGGGGAATAGTCATCAGTCAGGCCAAGGGAGACAGCACTCAGTTAGTGGATCCTGGCACTGTAAGTCAAGGGTGGCATCCTTTACCTGTCCAGGCCCTAGGAAATAGTTCACTTGGCCTCTTAGGTGGTGAGGGTCAAAGTTCCATGGAGTGTGCCACAGCCAGTGAAACCAGTCTAGGAAGTCATGTTAAACCAGTTGGGGAACTGCACAGAGATCACTCAGTATCTGCTCACGTGTCAGTTGGGCCTGTCAATTCAGGTCATTTGGCAAGTGGGGTGAGGAGTGGGGGCCTCAGTCAGTTGTGGTGATCACCTTTCTCAAAATCTAGGGAGTTATCAGGTGCTACTGCTGTGGTGGGCAAATGTGGGATTGGAGGTAGTATGCTGTGATGTGGAAGAGACACTAATTGTGAAGGCGAGAATCTCAACATATAAGGGCAGGAGACGATAGAGCATTAGAGTAATGTGGGTTACTGTAGGAGAATGGAGGTGGATCACCAACAGTCACAACCACAATGGCTTCACCAGACATTGTGCATCATGATGTTTTGAGATTGTATGGGTTGTCCTGTTATAGGAAGGATAATATTAAGCTAAAGATGGTTCAAAAGAGATGTTGTCAGGTATGGAAGGTTTGAGCTGAAAAGAAAGGTTGGATAAGCTGGGACTTTGTCCACTAGAGCTTAGGAGATGTGACCTTCTAGAGGTTTATAAAATCTATAAAAGGGATATAAATAGAGTTAAGGTAGCTGTCTTTTCCCTCGGGTGGGGCATTTCAAGACAAGGGGCCATATTTTTAAGGTGAGAGGAGAGACATTTAAAAAAAGACATGAGGGACAATTTCTTACTTAAGGAATGATTTATGGTGTGGATGACCAGTCTTAAGAAGTGATGGATGAGAGTGCAGTTACAATGTTTAAAAGACACTTAGATATGTACATGAATAGGAAAGATTTGGAGGAATATGGGCCAGGAGGGGGCTGGCTGGACTAGTTTTTTTGGATTATGTTTGACATGGACTGATTGGATCGAAGGTTCTGTTTCCATTCTGCATGACTCAATGACTCTATGACTCAATGATGCTTGGCATGACTAAACTGTAGAGCTGAGAAATTTCAAGAGTTGAAGTTGTATTCAAAGTGATGTACGGAAATGTCTGTGGATTCAGTATTGATAGGATTAACAGGAAATGCAAGGATCAAAGGAACATGGAGGTTTAGGAGGGACCTTTGGTTACCATGGAGTCAAGTGCAAATGATGTTGCTTTCCATACTCATGCAAGTCCTAAATGCTCACTAGAAATGGAAATGAGCTGCAATTACATCCAATCCACCATGGGGGGAGTGTTTCTCTTTCAGCCTGAGTACACGGGCACTCTTTGTGACTGACATGAGGCTCTTCAAAGGGCAATGACATTAATCATCTGGGACCATTGCATCCTGAATATAAAATGTATGCAGTGTCCAACTGTGTGGAGTACAAATCCTGGTCACAAGCAATCTTGATTATGTCATTGGTAATTGTATATTGAAGATAACCATCTCTGTGAAGCTAAAATAATCACAGGTGACCTTTGTGCGCGATGATATTACTGACTGCTCACATTACTAAGAACCTGTTGTGTTTTGTACATTGCCCAAACAGGTTCACAACAGTGCTTATTGTCACTGTTACTGCAATGAAATGAAGAGACAGAGAAATTGAAGGTCAATATTTATGTCAGCAAACCCAGGACCAGCAACAACCTCCAGCAGCTATCAAGGAGTCTACACATGAAGAAGTTGCACCACAAGGTCCCTTCAGGATGCAAGGGAGGTATTGGAGACCCAGAGTCTATTTTCTTTTTATCCAGATGTATTCTTACACACAACTGAATTTCTTTTACATCACAAATCACCCATGATATTTTTTCTCCTTCTATTGACCACCACTAGTAAGTCACCAGTGTTTTCCAATTGATTAATTTGCATATAAACCCCATTGAGGGCAAAGCAAACCATCAAAGTTGAGGGAGACGTAGGGATGGGGAGGGCAGTGACTAAATCAAAATGGAGTTGGAAGGCAGGCCAAAAGTCTATCATCCTCAATAACATTTCCTGTATGTGAACGTGGTATAGTGCCATCACAGACTGAGGATGTCCTGGGACACCGCCAAAGAGCAGTAGCAACTGCAGGAGCAGGACCTGTGATCAAAAGGGATGGCTAGCCACCAAGGTGACAGAAACACTAAATCTTTGTACAACTGGCTGCTTTCAATGATCTACGAGGAATGTATGAATAATCTCACAACTTTCAAACAACAAATGCACCAAAGCTGTTACCAATGCAATTAATGTCAGATCACACCACTTCACGTCTTTTCCTACACTGGCTTCCCCCATGTCTCCATATTTCTCCATAGGTTGCATAGAGAATATTATACCATCATGCAACTCAGTTCAAAAATAGAAAAGTGCTCCATTCCAACAATGTGCAAGTCATTTAGGATCATCAGTATAACATCATAGGAATCTGTGCCAGGTAACTTCCCATGTTACTTATTTCCTTAAGGATTCTAATGTTCTCACTTAGTATCAAGGGCAGATGCCATACAAGAATGATTAGTTGGAGACATGGACTAGCCTCTGTAAGCAGAAACGATGATTCCCCCCAGACTGAGACTGAATGCAGATATAAAGTAGTCTCGTCTTTGGCAATGTGGAGCAAATGATATGTCTTTTGAAATGATGTTCAGAACCTTGAATCAATCTGGGGGACCTTGCAGTATAGTCAAGTTGGAGTGTGCCATAAGTCTAGCATGGTGTGCTCTCTACAACTGGAGAAGACAATGAAAAGCTAGACTCTGAAGAGTTGGGAGAATAAGAACAGTTTTCCAAGAATGGAGATGAGAACTTTGAGCAGGAGGAACATTACCTACAGCATGGTAGAGCACTGAACTTTCAAGCACAAAAAGCCAGCAGGACTTAGTTGATATCCCATTTCCATGGATGAGAGTAGGATGCAGTGGTGAATTATTGACTTTGAATTTACTGGAGAAAGGAAAACAGTCCTTATTTATTTCCAGAGGCAAATGGAGTTTCTGTTTGTCTGTTTGTTGTTCATTGTTTCTGCATAAAAGTGAATGACTTCATTGGTTTGAAGGCATTCCATAAGTTATGGTAACACATTAAGAGAAGGTGTTATACTGCACTGGGCATTGGGTAAAGTTTGAATGCTTCTTATTCAGCAATTAGCAATATATTTACAAAGATGCACTTGTAATTGTAGTGAACTATGCTACTTTTGTAATTTGAGAAATATTCAGTTTAGGTTTCTCTCCTACTATATGCATGGTGAAGTGCACCTCCTGACTAACAGCAATTGACCAGGCACATGGCTAGTTTTTAAAGATGACACTGGCACCAGAGATCCTCATTAGTGGTGAGTATTTCTGCCTCTGGCATGAGAAGATGTGGCAAGAAGGGTACTGTGGAGTCTCAATTTATAAGGAAAGTTTTGCAAAGTAGCATGAGAAATCTTTCTGGGGCTCATGGATTCACCAAATTTGGCACTTACTTGATTTCTAGTAAAATTCAGCACCTGATTTTAAACTTTACTGCAGCATGTTTCCACAGATGTAATAGTTTCCTGCTATCTTACAGGTTTTAAGGTGCGAATATACATGATAGACACTCGAGCACAAAATGGATTCTGATAAGCAATGTGGATAATCCACTCAAGATTCAGCTAATCTGCAAATAACCAAGTAATTCCCACATCGTTCCTAGATTAGTTGTACCTACAACTGGTTAAACCCTCTGGGAAGAACTTTCCCAGGCCCTGGATGATGTAGGCAATGGCAGGACAATTGGAAAAATGCAATGCATATGGAACGTAAGATTCTTTCCGATAGGAAATAATGTCTGATTTTGCACACAAGGTTTTCATGGTTAGGTGAGAATCTCATAAGTGAGCATTATGGGGTGTGTTTATGTGCAGTAACCTCATTGTTACCTAATCTTATTTCTTTTATATTCAGCTTGCTATTTTCCCCGGCAGTGGAGTGAAACTAGAAGGTCTGACATGAAAGTGTAATGGTCGTAAATCACCAGTGTCATCTTGGCCAGTATTCCTCTGTATCCCTTGAGTGGCACAGTGGCTCAGCCGTCAGCTCAGTGTCAGGGATCTGGATTCAATTCCAGCCTTGGGTGACTTTGTGACATTTGCGTGTTCTCTCTGTGTCGGCGTGGGTTCACACTGGGGACTCCAGTTTTTTCCTACAGTCCAAAGATGTGCAGGTTAAGAGTATTGGCCATGCTAAATTGACACCAGAGTGCCCAGGGATAGATAGACTAGGTGGCTGAGCCATGGGAAATATGGGGTTGCAGAGATGTCTGAGTTTGATCCTTGCAGAGGGTTTTTGCAGACATGATGGGCAAAAATGCCTCTTTCCTCACTGCAGGGATTCTGTGATTCTATGGATGCTCCATGGGCAGTGATAGCCTGCACTCTTCATCCACAGAAGCTAGCATTGGACAAACAGAGGCTCACTACATCATCATGGCACATCCCTAACTCACTCATAATACTATCCAATCACATGGATACAGCATTTTTGAGTTCATTGACACCTTTAATTCCATAGGTAAAAACAATGACTGCAGATGCTGGAAACCAGATTCTGGATTAGTGGTGCTGGAAGAGCACAGCAGTTCAGGCAGCATCCTAGGAGCAGTAAAATCAACGTTTCAGGCAAAAACCCTTCATCAGGAATAAAGACAAAGAGCCTGAGGGGTGGAGAGATAAGCAAGAGGAGGGTGGGTGTGGGGAGAAAGCAGCATAGAGTACAATAGGTGAGTGGGGAGAGGATGAAGGTGATAGGTCAAGGAGGAAGGTGGAGTGGATAGTTGGAAAAGAAGATAGGCAGATAGGATTAGTTATGGGAACAGTGCTGAGCTGGAACTTTGGAACTAGGGTGAGGTGGGGGAAGGGGAAATGAGGAAACTGTTGAAGTCCACATTGATGCCCTGGGGTTGAAGTGTTCCGAGGCGGAAGATGAGGCATTCTTCCTGCAGGCATCTGGTGGTGAGGGAGCGGTGGTGAAGGAGGCCCAGGACCTCCATGTCCTCAGCAGAGTGGGAGGGGGAATTGAAATGTTGGGCCACAAGGCGGTGTGGTTGATTGGTGCAGGTGTCCCAGAGATGTTCTCTAAAGCACTCTGCTAGGAGGTGTCCAGTCTCTCCAATGTAGAGGAGACTGCATCGGGAGCAACGGATAGAATAAATTATATTGGTGAATGTGCAGGTAAAACTTTGATGGTTGTGGAAGGCTCCTTTAGGGCCTTTGATGGAGGTGAGGGAGGAGATGTGCACGCAGGTTTTGCAATACCTGCGAAGGCAGGGGAATGTGCAAGGATGGGAGGGTGGGCTATAGGAGGGTGTGGACCTGACCAGGTAGTCACATAGGGAATGGTCTTTGCAGAAGGCGGTAAGGGGTGGGGAGGGAAATATATCCCTGGTGGTGGGGTATTTTTGGAGGTGGTGGAAATGTTGGCAGATGATTTGATTTATGCGAAGGTTCGTAGGGTGGAAGGTGAGCACCAGGGGCATTCTGTCCTTGTTACCATTGGAGGGGTGGGGTTGAGGGCGGATGTGTGGGATGTGGATGAGGTGCATTGGAGGGCATCTTTAACTACATGGGAAGGGAAATTTTGGTCTCTAAATAAGGAGGCCATCTGGTGTGTTCTGTAATGGAACTGGTCCTCCTGGGAGCAGATACGGCAGAGGCGGAGGAATTGGGAATACGGGATGGCATTTTTGCAAAAGGTAGGGTAGGAAGAGGCGTAATCCAGGTAGCTGTGGGAGTTGGTGGGTTTGTAAAAAATGTCAGTGTCAAGTCGGTCGTCATTAATGGAGATGGAGAGGTCCAGGAAGGGAAGGGAGGTGTCAGAGATAGTCCAGGTAAATTTAAGGTCAGGGTGGAGTGCGTTGGTGAAGTTGATGAATTGCTCAACCTCCTCGCGGGAGCACGAGGTAGCACCAATGCAGTCATCAATGTGTGGAGGAAGAGGTGGAGAGTGGTGCCGGTGTAACTACGGAAGATCAACTGTTCTATGTAACCAAAAAAGAGACAGGCATAGCTGGGGCCCATACATGTGCCCATGGCTACCCCTTTGATCTGGAGGAAGTGGGAGGATTCGAAGGAGAAATTGTTAAGGGTGAGGACCAGTTCGGCCAAACGAATGAGATTGTCGGTGGAAAGGTACTGTTGGGGACGTCGGGAGAGGAAAAAATGGAGGGCTTGGAGGCCCTGGTCATGGTGGATGGAGGTATAGAGGGATTGGATATCCATGGTGGAGATGAGGTGTTAGGGGCCGGGGTAACGGAAGTCTTGGAGGAGGTCGAGGGTGTGGGTGGTGTCTTGAACATATGTGGGGAGTTCCTGAACTGGGGGGATAGGACAGTGTCGAAGTAGGTAGAACTGAGTTCAGTGGGGCAGAAGCATGCTGAGACAATGGGTCGGCCAGGGTGGTCAGGCTTATGGATCTTGGGAAGGAGGTAGAACCAGCCAGTGCGGGGTTCCCAGACTATGAGGTTGGAAGGTGTGGGTGGGAGATCTCCTGAGGTGATGAGTTTCTGTATGGTCTAGGAGATGATGGTCTGGTGATGGGGGGTGGGGTCATGGTCGAGGGGGCGGTAGGAAGAGATGTCCTCAAGTTGGCGTTTGCCTTCAGCGGTGTAGAGGTCAGTGCGCCAGACTACCACTGCATCCCCTTTATCTGCTGGCTTGATGGTGAGGTCGGGATTGGAGCAGAGGAATTGGAGGGCTGCGCGTTGTGAGGGTGAGAGGTCGGAGTGGGGGAGGGAGGTAGACAGGTTGAGGTGGTTAATATCCTGGCGGCAGTCAGGACGAGGTCGAAGTCAGGTAATAGGCCAGTGCGGGGTGTCCAGGTGGATGCAGTGTGTTGGAGGTGGGCGAAGGAGTCCTCGGAAAGTGGGCGGAGGCGGCGGAAGAAGTGTCACATGCTGCAGAAGTGTAGTGACTTGCTGGGCTCTTAACATTAACTATTAGTGTAAGTGCAGATGACAGAAAGTTGTTGATGTCGCAAAGGAGCGAGGACGGAGTACCGAGGATGTGCAGGGTTAATAGCCTGTGGTTGTGGGGTAGGGATGATATTGCATGCAATAATGGTAGCTCATGTGCCCTGGGGGGTTAGGTATAAAAACAAAGGTAGAGTGAGAGGGTGGTAGCAGATGTTGGTAATTTCCCCTAGGGTGCAGATATCAATAACCATTTCTGGGGCATTTCTGTGCATCCCTCTGGACATTGGAAATGCCACAGACCTGAGTGACAACTTTAGACTAGGCTGGCTGGATCTGGTGCCAAGGTGTCCACCTGCCCACCACTCTGTCCTCCAGGACCTCTAAGACCCAGACAACAAAGAGAGCCGCTAATTTGTTTCCATTGGCCATCCCGAGGGATTTCTTCCCACACTGTGGCTGTGAAAAGCAAGTCCTGGCTGGCACCATTTGAACTGGTGGACAGCTGGGAATTAAATAAGTCATTGGCAGCGGATAACTTGGAAAATCCTGGCAGTGGTTCGGTCTTCCATCGCTGGGGGAGTGTCTAAGTGTGTGAGAACAATGCTGTGGGGCATGGTGCATAGAGAATGAGGTGAACAATGTAAAATAGTGCAACCAAATCATGCTTGAACTCACAGGGAGAAACCATCTGTGAAGCTTCTCCAAACTTCATAGTTTCTTTAATAGGTAGTTTCTTTACTCAGAGAATAGTAAGGGCATGGAATGCACTGCCTGCAACAGGTGTAGACTCACCAACTTTAAGGGCATTTAAATTGTCATTGGATAGGCATGTAGACAAGAATGGAATAGTGTAGGTTGGATGAGCTTCAGATTGGTTCCACAGGTTGGTGCAACATGGAGGGCCAAAGGGCCTGTACTGCACTATAATGTTCTATGAACAGACAAGTTTTTATTTCAATTTATATAAGTTTCTCATCCTCAGTTAACAGGTCAAAACAGCACTCTTGATGTGTCATATACACCCACGATGCATAAACTGGGAAACTGATGAATAAATTTGTTCTGGATTCACCTGTACAATCTAGTTGGATTGATGTTTAAAGGCTGCGGTGATTACATCAATGACTGTCAGTTAGAGCTGGCTGGACCACAGGATCATTGGCTGCTTAAGTTGTTGGAGAATTCCTCACATCCACAATTTGCACATTTTTGTTTTTTGTCTTACAACCTTATTTCATCGTTACTACAGATGAAGCAAGATTTACAGAAGTAGCAGTGGCTTCAAGCAAAACTGGTTCTCTCAGAAGACAGCAGGGGAGGCAAGTTGTTCACAGGAGGTTGTGCCCATTTCAGTGCACCTACCTGAGGAGCACTGCGCTTCTCCAGGCTGGATGTCACAGACAGACAAGCTGAATCAGAGATGCCAGGCACTACATTGTCTGCTCAAATCAATACCGTTATGCATTTGTCTCCCACTGGATTCTTTCAGGCTGCTAAAGGCACGTCAACTGCATATAACAGCCTGCAGTTTACAACAGTGTTCAGCAGGTGACTGATGCTGTCTTCAGTAGTCTGGAGCAGAACATGACCTTCCCCAATAATCTCAGCAATCAGGACAGAGCTTGGGGCTTTGCAACAGTGACTTGATTTCTCCTGTGGAGGGCAAGATTAATTAAGAGCACATGTTGCCATCAGGCACCAGTAAATGACCTACTCTCAGCAGTAATATCAGTCCATCAGCTAGTGGTTAGAACAGCAAAACTGCAGGTCTGTGCAGGGCAGCTATTGAGCTGTTATTCTGGAATGGTTTAAACCATCTCCCTGCAGTATTCAATCCTGTGCAGGTTACTAGAGTGTTGTACATAACCTACATAACCATGGCTAAAGCCACTCTTCCATAACCAGCCACACTCAAGCACCACAATTAAAACAATGGCCAGAGGAAACCAGGGTGACTATAGAATATAACATTGGAAAGCTGATCAAGCAGAAACTCAGTTCTGAAGAATCCGACTTGAAATGTCAACTCTATCTACAGACACTGCCAAACATGCTGTGTTTTTCCAGCACATTCTGTTTCTATTTCAGATCTCCACCATCTGTTGTCTGTTGATTTTATTGAAGGTACAGGGATCTTGACTGTTCCAAACAATTCTACACAAGAGAACATTGCGTGGTGTCCTCATTCACTCTTGGCATTGCCCATTTGTGATTGGAATACTTCTCGACCTTGGAAGGTGGGTGATAGTCTCTATGGCAGCAGACACTGTCATTCAAAAGAGCCTCTGCTTGGCCCACTGCTCTCAATAGTGGCATTTTCGTTACCAGGTCCTTGGTTCCAGGTAAAACATCTGGTGACTTGTGAATGCCTGAGAAACATCTAATCAAAATGAGCCTTCCCAGAGGAGGTAATGCAAGTCTCTTACCAGTCAGGATGGCTGATCCATGTTTGATTGTGTAAGACACCTTGAGGGCTTTATTTAAATAAAACCCAGCTGCTAAAATTGTCCTAGATTCATATCAGAAACATTATAACAGTTTCTCACGCCCACATTTACCTGACTCTAGGCTGAAATAAATCAGATTTTCGTTGCACATCTTCTAAAGTCTGTAGCCTAGATTTTATGTCTGGCAGTAAAAGATAGGCAGAAACAGAAAATCAGCTGCTAAAACTGTAGCAGTTTTGCCTCACACTTCTCAAGTTTCTGCTACTTTGCATAATATAGACAAATTCCCATGTGAGGGCAAATGGCTCATTTTGGCCTTTTTCTGTGTGAATCCTACTCACAGCTCAGAGGAGATTAAATCCCTAGCATCTGAAAATGTAGATGAAGTCATGAACTAGTTTCTGTAGCATTCATATTTAGTACTGCTAACTTAATGTAATGCTAAATATTTGACCCCAGCTGGTGAGGGGAATAGTAACTGCCAGGAATCTACACCTAGGAGCATAGACAGAGGTTTCATTTGCATCTTCAGTAGCCAGTTCACCAGGCAATGAAAGCTGGGGGAGTTCAGAACTTTAAGACAAATCTGTGCCTAATTTCCCTCTAGTAGAGACACAAGATCAGTCTGCAGAAAGTTGGTGGGGAAAGACCACTTCCCAAGATTAGCATCAAACATTTCTGGGGCTTTGCTACACTAGAAAGTAAATGTAGGCTTTTGCATAGTGTAGCATACAGATAGTTTATCTGCTATTTATAGGTACAGTCATACATAACTTCTTATTAGCTTGTAAGTATTTAATTTTGTTTGTGAATGTTATATATACCTTGGGTTGTGGCATGTACAATGACCCCTGTTTCTGAACAGCAGATGAATATATATTTTGTGGATGAGATAATCTCCTATTTTACAATAAATAAATGCAAATTTAGGACCATTTAGAGTTGATCTCAATGTCATCATTTCAGAGATATGTCTTGAGGGTTATACTCACATTGTAAGTCCAGGGTTCAAGAGAATATGGATCAGGTTGCCAAGAAGATTAGTAGAGCACAAGGATACAACCACACAACACAGACTGCAAGGAGCAACTGATAAACAGAATCTTTCTTTCACATTTCAAAATGATGATCATTCACAAGAAATCAATGGTTCACAGTTTACACTTGAGGAAAAAAAGAAGTACCTTGTCTTTTAATTTATTTTAAGCTTTGTACGTTAATCCTCATGTTGAGATCATTGGTAAATCTTTAAAGTATATTCCTCTAGCAGTTGTAAATGTAATTGTGTGAAACTTTGTTGACTAGCCATCTTCAGTTTAAATATTTCCCATTCTTTATACATTGTCTTATTTGCTATTCCTTTCCAATATAGCTGGGGTATATTCTTTGCTAATTTGTTGAAATTGGCCCCAATAGGCAATGAATTCTAATTCCTCTTACAGATTTAACATCATTGTGCAAAAGGTAAGGCTTAGGTGTTTAAACGTTAAGGACCCAGTCTATTAGTTTCCACCTAACATCAAATGCTATCTATCTCCCTCTGGCATTCACATATGGGTATCCTTAGATAACTTTGTCCCCATTTTAATATGTATAAGTTTGCAGCCCATTGCTCATTTGTCCAATGGAAGCATTACAAAATCATTAATTGATGGCTTGGTCTTTGAAATATCTATGCCCTGCTCATTTTCTTCCTTGATATCCACACATTGGCATTGTTCTGGTTCGACCAGCTACCTTAGACTGGGAATCAATATTGACTTTTTCTTTAATATTTGGGAGATTTTGATCTAACACGTTTGAGTAAAGATTTATGTTAGCCAGCAGTGCAAAATGAGCAATGTCTAATCTGCTGCCTATTTTATATTCTGCCTAGTTCCCCGCAACCTATTTTGAGCTACCAGCTAAGATGAATTTATATGTCATTATCCCTTTTCTTTTAAGACCAGTCATATGTATTCATCATTTTTAAGTCTGAACAGCCCAAAGCCAATGAGTGAGAATCCATTATAATATTTCAATGCACTTTCTATCTGATCACCAACTTGGTTTCAGGGAAAACTGGTCAATCTGTAACACTCTGTATTTCATGAGTTCAGAAATGGAATGATTTTCTCATTACCCAATCACTCTGAATATTACTAGTGTATTTGATAGGGTGTGACATTCACTCTCATTGAGAAGCTGATGCATCTGGTATGTCTAACTGCATAAATTACTTTCATTGTAAATAGACATATATCTTCTTATCATAGAATGTTGATTGAGCTTACACTACTCAAGTTCTGCTCTTTATCAATGATCTGATGAATGCCAGAAAAATATCCTTATTAATGCTTTTTAATGTGGAGCTTTTGCTTCCCTCTTACGAGCAGCCTTCAATGAATCACGGCAAACAAATATATCTTAGAATGAGCTGAAAATGTGTTGCTGGAAAAGCGCATCAGGTCAGGCAGCATCCAAGGAGCAGGAGAATCGACCTATCGGGCATGAGCCCTTCTTCAGGAATGAGCTCATTCCTAAAGAAGGGCTCATTCCCAAAACAGTGTTTCACCTGCTCCTTGGATGCTGCCTGACCTGCTGCACGTTTCCAGCAACACATTTTCAGCTCTGATCTCCAGCATCTGCAGTCCTCACTTTCTCCATATCTTAGAATGAGTCAATAAGTAAACAAAATTTTCATTTCAGGTACCGAACTGGTACCAGATGGCAGAGTATTAGTAGTGCCAACTGAAGTGTACTCTCAGCAATCAAATGTAAAAAATAATCACTTGAACAATGCATTGGAGGGTGCCTTGTACCAATAAAATTTTACCCCACCAAGTTGGTAACAATATTAAGAAAGATTCAGAAAAGAGAATAAGAGAGCAAAATTAATAGTTGTGAGAAAAAACTCATTCTAAATTATTCAACTAAATCAGGACTGTTAGATTTAATGGGCAAATTACTTATTAACTATAAGAATACATCATTTTGAGACATATGTTCTGATCCCAAGTCAGATCCCAGTGGGACACCTGGCTTGACAGTTTGAGTTTAACTTTTGCAGTTTGGTTACTGTGGCAGTCAGTCACTGAATATATTTAAAATAGTACTTAAAACAAAAGAATATCAAAGTTTAATACACAGAAGAATAAAAAAAAGAAAGGGGTGATATCATAGAGATTTATAAAATTGTGAGGGGCATGGATCAGGTGAATAACCACATTCTTTTTCCTGGGGTAGGAGAGCCCAAAACGAGATGGCATGGGTTTACGGTGAGAGGGAAAATATTTAAAAGGGATCTGAAAGACAACATTTTCACACAGAGGGTGGTGCATGTATGGAACAAGCTGCTAGAAAAGGTGGTGGAAGCAGCTACAATTACAACATTTAAACAGCATCTGGATGAGTACATGAATGGCAAGGGTTTAGAGGGATATGGGTCAAAAGCTGGAAAATGGGACTAGATCTGTTTAGGATATGTGGTCAGAATGGACCGGTTGGACTGAAGGATCTATTTCCATACTATATAACTGAACGACTCCACATTTATGTAATGACTTAGAAAGATCTTATCATAAACAGTGAAAAAATAAGATTCAATCATTTTCCACTGCATTATCTTTCGCAGGAACTCAACACCAGGGAAGTATAACTCTAATTGTTCATTCAAAAATTTCTTATTCAACTGAGCAGGTCACGAGTTATGTCATTTTGGTAAATTATTGCACATTCACCAGACACTAATCTCTGTTACAGTTGCTTACTGTAACACGCAGACACAGGCTAACTCACTGACTATTTCTATTGAATTTAAAAAAAAACTTACAGCATTTTCCTGCCCAGTCTAGTTGGCTTGCTAAAACAGTTTAAACTTTCTTTCCAGCTCTGATAGCCTAGAGACTGCCATGACTTGAACAGTATTCTGATGTTATGGATCTTACTTCATTGAATTGGATCTGCTTGTCGGTTCTTTCAATCTGACTCTTGTGGATCGTAAATCTTAAATTAGCAACACTTCACCAATTACTTTAGCAGGTCTGATCATTTAGCTTTTACATGACTTCTTGGAAATACTCTTTTGACCAAATGCTAAAAAAAATCCATAATCAATCCTCATGTACTAAAAATCATAAAACTATTTATTTACCACCATTTAGTACTTAGGTTCTCAAATTGATTTGAAAGCTTCATCACAAATAGCAACAAGTCAATATGATATGTTTTTTCTGGGCCAAATTTTCAACCTGGTAATTCTGCACTAAGCTCTGGAGGAAATTGTACACTAGTTCTAGACCAAGAAGGCTAGAATTCAATATTCCACAACTTACATGCCCAGGGTTTTGGTTCATAGAGTAGGAGATCACAAGATAATCACAGTTGGGAAAATCCATTTGTCGCACGTAAATTCATCAACTCAGAATTAAGCTTCATAGCCTGTACACAACTTTAAAAATCACACAACACCAGATTTTTAACTTTGTACATCTCAGTCCAACACCGGCATCTCCAAATCATGTACACACCTTAGTTTAGATAATATGTGTCTAAAGGTGTGAGTAGTCTATCCATACCTTTCAAAATGTAAGTCTGCATTATTGAATTTCCAGGGTCCTAATAGGCCTCAGTTAGGAGGAGTGGAATATCGGCCCACTTCCCCAGTGCTCTGGCAATAATTGCTAACTCTGAGGTTGGCACCTTTACATTTGCAAATTTGATATTAGTATTTCCATGTCCCCTGCTCCCATCTCCAAAATCACTCTCCCTGCCTATACAGGAGCATCAGGAAGTGGGATTGAAAATTCAATCTACATAGTGGCTAATTACATTGTTCATGAGTTATTCTTAATGAAAAACAATATACTAAAATTATGTTAATGTACTAAAAGAAGAGACAAATAGAAAATAAGAAGATTAAGAGATCAGAAGTACTGTAAATGACAGCAATTTTTGATTATTATTCTATCTTAATGTATATTTGAATATGGTCAACATAAAATGAACATTTCAGCATTTTTATTATTTTAATCTTGAGGTTTATTGTGTAGATTCTGCTGAAATTGTCAGAAAATGTGTCTAGTCTAGGAAATGCAATGAAACTGCCAACAGTTGAAATGTTAAAGAGATAATCCTGTCATAGTCTTATGAATGTATTGTACTTGTATTAAAAATTTAAAAGTGGAAACATGCTGCAAATTTGAAATATGAATGCACATGTGGAACTGACATGTGAAAGATTTGTGTCTTGGCCTTTTAAAGCAATACCTGATGGAAGTCAGCTTCCAGCCATAAAATAATGGTAAGTGTTATATGTCAGTTCTACAGTTGGGATAGAAAGTAATAGTGACCATAGTATTGGAATTGAGAATGGATTTTCAGTTTGTGACAATGCTAGTGCATTGTTTGAGCAGAGAGCAGCATACAATACAGTAGCAGCATACTTTGGATAGTCGATGATGATGGATCAAGGACCTAAGAGTACTTGGACTGCACACATGTTACAGTGGTCTTCATGCTTTCATTTAACTAACTGATGATCAAAAAATAAGGTCCTCTCTGTTAGACTGCAGCAGATTCTTTAAACTGATTGTACTAAATTAACAATAAGAAGTAGAAGATTAAACCAGGATGAATGTAACAGCAAATAAACATGTAAATTGATTTCAAATGCACATATTTCAGATAATGTTCGTGTATCTGAATGCTTCAAATCTCTAATTGAGCAATTATGTACAGCAACTGTTTGTTTGTTGTTCATATTTGAAAATTATTTATTATTAAAAATTGCAGTAATATCCTTCAAACCTACGACAATGGCAATAGAACTTTGTATTGCAGGGAACTCTAACAAATACATTGAATTCAATTGAACTTGATCACTATACTAAGGTCAAAATTTTCAATCCTCACAGGATACCATAAAGAATGCCTTTATAGATTTTCAACCAGTTAAGCCCAAGTTTTAACTCAGGGGATTAGTGCATTCTGCAGTCATGAGGCCTGGTCCGTTTTAACTCCTGGGTTTCATTGCAATCTTTCAGGCTTGAACCACACACAAATTGTTTAGAATGAACAAGTTGGTAGCATTCAGAAGTGAACTTTCACATCACCTAGCTACTATGATGCCCCAAAAATGATGATGTGTATTCTATTTGAGAAAGCCATTTGGTAATTGACAGAACTGAAGCATTTTTATATTCTTTTTGGAATTACTCTTACAAGCATGTCCGATCGTATGTAACAACTGCATTTTTCCTCTTGTCTATTTGTAGGAATTCAAGTAAATCAATTGTTAATAACCATCACCTGCATACAATTTATTATAATTAGATTAATAATGGATTTGTTAATTCTAATTAACAATAGAGAGTGAATTTTCTGGTGAGTGGTAATAGTCCAAAGGGGCTTAAGAGGCAGAGATGTAAGCATGGTTGCAGTGAATGGAGGGAGTTTGGCTAGATGGATCTCATTAGATGAATTTCCTGATTGGGGCTGTTAACCTGAGGTGATTAGGGAGCCCGGGCTGACAGACATAAACAGGAGTCTTAGGGATTCTCCTCACTCTAGAGACTGTCTCTGAGCTAGCTGTCAGAGTCATATAATGTGCACCTGTAAATAAAGGGTGATGGGATACCAGCTTCCATTGAGTTATTTCAATGGTGCCATCAAGAATACCTCTGCTCCAAAGGCCCATAAGGACACTTTGAAAAATCTAATAATTATCTGTTCCTTGAGGAGCGATGAGGTATACAGCTTTGAAATATAAGGATTGGTCATGATCGTTTTTTCATGATACATTGGGATCAAAGGATTGAATTGCCATCTATTCCTGTTTTCTTTGTTTTCTGGCTATCAGTTAAAATTGGGTTTTGAATGATGTCAGCAGATCCCTGTATCTACTTCTCCTGAGGCCTTTGTCATATCTGTGGTGAGTAGGCCTTGCAGAAATCTGGCAGTTAAATAGCAGCAGTCACTGATGCATTGGTAACACACTATGGAGTGGCATTTTAACCATTTGTCCCCTATTCCCGATATGAAGCAAGATTTAAAATTGACGCTTTAGAATTATCTGATAATTCTGACAAAATATATCACGGCCATCATCATTGAAAGTTGGTGTCCTGTTGGGTCAGAAGGAGCAGGGGTTTGGTTCGTTAAACCACGATAAAAGTCCCACTCCCGATCCTCTTTGGATTGTTACCACATAACAGAAAGGCGTTCGTATCTATTGTTGCTCACCAGCTTACATAATTTCTACTTTGAATAAAGAGCTTGCATGAGCATACATCCTTTTTGACTGGTGTGGAGCAAACATAAAGTAAATGGAAAAAAAAAACAACAATTCTACTAAAACTTGTAAAAAGTCCAATGTTTGCCAGGTAGCATTTTGTAGACAAGAAAATGATAATCTCAAGAAGAAAAGGGAAAGCAATCATTCCCTTTTAAGCATTTGTTCCCTTAGTCTACTAGCTTTGAGGTAAAGTGAGGCAAATCTAACCAACTTATCACCATGTTGGATATTGGCAATTCTAATAATGCTGCTTTTACTAAAATGTTTATGATTAATTGACACTTGATAGTGAGCTACAAGGCATGAAATTAATAGAACAGTCACAAAAGCATCAGGCAGAATCTTGTGGAGGTTACCTGAGATTCAACCTCTGGCTAAAGAACCAAAGTGTTAGTATCAAGAATCCCAGTTGTGAAAATCCGCTCACCAAGTGTTGCTAGCCAAATAAGGATGGCCAGAAATTATATTAAATTATATTGCCAGTGAGGAGACATTACCAGTACAACTTCCATCTAAAGCCTGGGATTGTCGCTAGATTACATGCCAGAACTGAGTAGAAATGTGAGGTTATGAATGATGAAGTGCTGTAGGAGTTTGTGTTTGCTCCCCACATGGTGAGTCCAATACCAGGATATTATTAGCAGTGGGCTGTCAAATCATGCAAATGGGCATGAATTATCCACACATGGTCCTCTGTCACAGATCAACAGGGGACAGGAAGTTCATCTGTGGGCCTTACCAATAGACCTAGTCAGGATGGAGAAGGTGGAGTCCTCACTTGCCATTGTCTAACCTGATTAAATGCCCTCCATCACTGGCAATAGTTCTGAAGACGTGTGTTCCAGAACTTGCCGCTTCATTAGCCAAGCTCTTCCAGTATCTTCCCGACAATGTGGAAAATTGCCCAGGTATCTCCTGCTCACAAGATGCAGGACAAATCCAACCCTGCCAATTACTGCCCAATCAGTCTGCTCTCCATCATCAATAAAGTGATGGAGGGGTCATCAACAGTGCTATCAAGCAGCACCTGCTCAGCAACAACCAGACACCCAGTTTGAGTTTCACCAGGGTCACTCAACTCCTGATTTCATTACAGCCTTGGCTCAAACATGGACAAAACAGCTGAATTCCAGAGGTGAGGTGAAAGTGACAGCCCTTGACATCGAGGCCAATTTGACTGAGTATGGCATCAAGGAGCCCTGGCAAAACTGTAATCAATGGTATCGGGGCAAACACTCCGCTGGTTAGAGTCATACCTGGCACAAAGGAAGATTGCTATGGTTGTGGAGGGTCAATCATCTCAACTCCAGGACATCCCTGCAGGAGTACCTCAGGGTGGTGCCCTAGGCCCAACAATCTTCATCTACTTCATCAATTATCTCCCTATGTTATAAGGTCAGAAGTGCTATGTTCTCTGATAATTGCACTGTGTTCAGCACTATTCGTGAATCCTCAGATACTGAAGCAGTCCGTGCTCAAATGCAACACAATCTGGATAATATCCAGGCCTGGGCTGACATGTGGCAAGTAACATTCATGGCACACAAATGCCAAACAATGACCATCACCAATATGAGACACTCTAACCACTGCCCCTTGACATTTAATGGTATTACCATCACTGAATCCCCGATTGTCAATATCGTTGGAGTTACCATTGACCAGAAACTCAACTGGACTCACCACATAAATACAGTGGCTACAAGAGCAGGTCAGAGACTAGGGATTCTGCAGTGAGTAAGTCACCTCCTGCCACCCTAATTTCTATCCACAATCTACAAGGCACAAGTCAGGAGTGTAATGGAATACTCCCCAGTTGCCTGGATGGGTGCAGCTCCAACTACACTCAAGTACTTGACACCGCCGAGGACAAAGCAACTTGCTTGATTGGCACCACATCCACAAACACTCAATCCCTCCACCATCGGTGCACAGTAGCAGGAGTGTGTACTATCAACAATATGCACTGCAAGAATTCACCAAAGACCTTAGACAGCACCTTTCAAACCCACGACCACTTCCATCTAGAAGTCAGGGACGGCAGATACTCGGGAACACCACCACCTGCAAGCATCCCTCCAAGCCACTAATCACTCTGACTTGGAAATATTTGGTTGTTCCTTGACAGTCATTGGGCCAAAATTCTGGAATTCCCTCCCTATTAGCATTGTGAGTCAACCCACAACAAGTGGACTGCAGCGATTTAAGAAGGCAGCTCACCACTACCTTCTCAAGGGCAAATAAGGATGGGTTGTTAATGCTGGCCAGCCAGCAACACCCAAGTCCCACAAATGAATAAATATAAAGTGCCACAACAATTCACCTACTTTGCTATCAATCATCTCAATCAGCCAGGTTAGTACTCTTCTGGTTACGACAGATTAGGAGAGCATCAGGACCCAAACATAATTGGTGTTAATTAATTCAGTTTGTTTTGTTAGCTTCAACAGAAGAATGAAGTAATCTTCATTTGTCATTTATGAAGCTGATCCCTTATGCTACAAGGTGTAATTTGTGTTCATGATGTTATGGTTCTCACTGAAAATGCTTTTTTTACTCAGGGGTATTCAAAGCTTTTAGCCATTTACAATATCCCAGATTCCTTCTGAACTCTATTTTATTTGACCTTAACTCAATTCACTTTGACAGCATTTCAAACAATTTGTTTGGATTGTGTCTATAAAACTATGAAAGAGTTAATAAAGGTGAATAAGAAAAGATAGATGTATTACTTGATATGATGGAAAATATTTTGTTTTCTCAAAAGAAAAACACATTAACGAGAATGGATATCAGAAAACTCAACACCATAAATACAAAACACCTCTGTAATCAAGGGTTATAATCAAAAGTATCTTCTAGCATTGCAGTGAATCTGCATAGAAGTTTTCAAAAATGACCAGTCATGGATGGAGAAGCCCACTCAATAAACTCATTGTAGTTCATTGTTCTGAAGAAGACAGTCCATAAAGCAGCAGCTAATTGTTTCTTCAATGGTTCCAGGCTGTTTGTATTCACTATAGTGTTTCAAGTTCACTTCAAATATCAACTGTTCTCTTTATGTTAAACAACTTCCCGATATACCAGCCCTAAAATTTTGTTTTACTCCATTGAAACTCAAGTTTGTAATTTAAAGTAGGATTCTAGGGTTATCTCTTCCATTTCCTTCACTATCTTACTAAAGACCATTAGAAATAGAAACAGGAGCAGGCTGTTTTGATCCTCCAGCCTGCTCATCATTCAATAGGATTATGATTCATCTGACATTCCTCATATTCAATTTCCTGCCTTTACCTGTAATCCATGATGCCTCGACTGATCAAAAATCAATCTCACTCTCCCCTAAATGTAGTAAAGGAATCTACCCCACAGCTCTCTGAGTTAAGGAAAGTCAAAGACACACAACTCTTTGAGCAAAGAAATTCCTCCTCATCTCAATCTTATGTTGGCATAATTTTATTCTTGTGGGATGCACGCACCAACCAACCCCACCACCCTATGGCCAACCACCACTTCAATTCCCCTCACACTCCCCCAAGAACATGCAAGTCCTGGGGCTCCTTCATGAGCAAATCAAAGCCACCCGCCATGTGGAGGAAGAACACCTCATCTTCTGCCTCAGGACGCTCTAACCACACGGCATCAACATCGATTTCAAAATCCAAATCTCCCCTTTCCCACCTCATCTGCAACGTGGCACCACCCTTTTGACCTGACCTACCTTCCCACCCATCTGTACCATTTCTGATGATGAGCTTATGCCCGAAACATTGACTCTCCTGCTCCTTGGATGCAGCCTGACCTGCTGTGCTTTTCCATTGCCACACTTTTCAACTGTGATCCCTTTGTTCTGAATCTATGCCCTCTGGTCCTAGATTCTCCCATCAGGGGAAACATCCTTTCAGCATTTACCCTGCAAAGACCTTTAAGAATTTGATATGTTTCAACAAGATCACCTCTCATTCTTCTAAACTTCAGTGAGTTGGGACCCTACCTGTTTAGCCTTAAGATAATAAGATAATCCCTCCATTAAAAGATCATCATCATGAACCTTCTCTTAACTGTCTCCAATGAAGTGATGCGTTCCCTCAAATAAGTACACCAAATCTGCTCACAGTATTCCAGATGTGGTCTCACCAATACCCTGTACAGTTTCCATAAGAGTTCACCACTCTTCTACTCCAAAATCCTTGAAATAAAGGCCAACATTTCATTCGCCTTCCTGATTATCTGCTGCACTTGTGCACTAGCTTTCTGTGTTTCATACACAACTATTCCTAAGTCCCTTTGTGTTGCAGCTTTCTGCAGTTTTTCTCCATTTAAATAATATTTCTGTTGTTTTCTTCGCTCTTCCAAACTGAACAACTTTGCATTGTCCCACACTATTCTCCAATTTGTCAACATTTCCCCCATTTAATTAATCTATCAGTAACTCTCTGTGAACTGTTTGTATCACTCTTGCAAATTGCCTTTCAGCCTATTTTAATGTTGTCTGTAAATGTGGCTACAGAACATTCAGTTCCTTCCTCCAAGTCATGTAATAATATTGTAAACAGTTGCAGTCTCAGCACTGATCCCTGTGGATCTCTGCCGGTCATAGGTTACCAACTAAAAAAGAACACCTCATTCCTACTTGTAGTTTCCTACCCTTGAACCAATTCTCTATCTTAGCCTTTTATTAGGTACATTGTTGAACAGAAGTCCAAATACAGAAATCCCGATGAAGGGCTCTTGCCCGAAACTTCGATTCTCCTGCTCCTTGGATGCTGCCTGACCTGCTGGGCTTTTCCAGCACCACACTCTTGACTCTGATCTCCAGTATCAGCAATCCTCACTTTCTCCCAAATACAACTTTAATCTGCTCTGGCTGAGACTTCCTTGAAAATCTCTAATGATTTAGTCAGACATGATTTCCCATTCATGAAGCCGTGTTTGACTAGATTATGATCTTCCAATTGTGTTGTCATTACTTCCTTAATAATTAATTCCAATATTTTTCCTACGTTCTTAATAATTAATTTATGGGCAGCATGGTGGCACAGTGGTGAGCACTGCTGCCGCACAGCGCCAGAGACCCGGGTTCAATTCCCGCCTCAGGTAACTCTCTGTGTGGAGTTTGCACATTCTCCAGTTTCCTCCCACAATCCAAAAATGTACAGGTGAGGTGGATTGGCTATGCTAAATTGCCCATAGTGTTAGGTAAAGGGGTAAATGTAGGGGAATGGGTCTGGGTGGGTTGCGCTTTGGCAGGTCGGTGTGGACTTGTTGGGCTGAAGGGCCTGTTTCCACACTGTATTCTAATCTAATTACAATACTTTTCCAACAATGGATGTTAGGCTAATCAGCCTGTGGCTGCTGTTCTTTTACCTTCCTCACTTTTTGAATAAGGGTGTCACATTAACAGTTTTCCAATCCTCTGGTACTTCTCCAGAATCCACGCTTTTAAGAATATTACAACCAATGCATCCACTATCTCTGTTGCTACCTCTTTTACAATCCTCAGATGCAAGCCATCAGGGCTACGGGCCCTATCGGGCTTTATCCTCATTAGTCTGCCTAATGGTACTTCTCTAGTGAGTGTGATAATACTTAATTCCTCTTCCATAATCTTTAGCATTAATACAATGTCCAAAATATCTTTCACTGTAAAAATTGATCTATTTTTCTGTTTAACTCGCCAGCCATTTCTTTGTTCCCTAAAACATCTCCCCAGATTCATTCTCTGAGTTCATGTTCATTTTGATCTCTCTCATTCTTTTCATTTATTTAAAGAAGCTGGTAAAGTCAGTTTTTACATTGCTCACTAGTTTGCCCTCAGGTTAGTTCATCTGTCTTTATTATATTTTTGGTCCTCCTTTGCTGGATTTTGAATTCTTACAAGTCTTTGGGGCTAACACTGACTCCTGCCTTTAAAGTGAGACTCCACTGTAGACTGATCTGAATTATGCTTCAATTTGTCACATGTCTTCAGACCTATTCTTATCCAAATTTTCATAAGACAAGTAAAAGAAGGCATTAATTTCAGATCCAGTGGGATCTTACTCTTGACTCTTAGATGAGCTTTACTTCTTGCATTTTTAACCTTCTCTTTACATCATTATTTTCTTGTATAAGCATTGCCATGTTATAAACTTCTCCCTGAGATGTAAGCTGCATCTGTTATCAAATTCAGCTATCCATTGCTTGAATGACAATGACATTAAAATTTCTGATCTTCACTTCTATTCTTTGTCCCCGATTTTTGGAGATAGTATTATCAATTAACACTCACTACAAAATCACTGACTTCTACAGCTAGCTTAGCTGCCTTTCTCCCATCCAAAAACTCAATTCCAGTCATTCCGTTTCTTTGGCTCCGTAGCATTTGAAATGAAGACTCAATCTTCTATTTCAGTGCTTCCAATATATCATCTTCAATTGAGAAATCTTGCCCAACATAGTTAACAGGACTCATGGAATTTTCTAAACACCACCTCTTGCTCCTTTCCATCTCTTGTAGAATCATGCTTGGCTTTATCTTGCTCTTATCATGTACCCCATTAGCTTACACATTCAATTGATTATCCTCCATCATTTCTATTAACTGCAGTATGATGTCACCACTCAATGTATTATTTTTCAATATCTGAAGAAACTGTAGCCTATGTGACAAGTTTCAAGATTAAAGCAGTACTGGAAAAACACAACAGGTCAGGCAGCATCCAAGGAGCAGGAAAATCAATGTTTCAGGCAAAAGTTCTTCACCAGGAATCTAATGACAAGTTTGTGACAAGTTTGTCGAGTGATTCAATGGTTAGCACTGCTGCCTCACAGCGCCAGAAGTCCAGGTTCAATTCCAGTCTCTGTGTCTGTGTGGAGTTTGCACATTCTCCCCATGTCTGCCTGGGTTTCCTTCCATAATCCAATGATCTGCAGGTTAGATAAATTGGCCAAGGTAAATTGCCCATAGTGTTCGAGGCTTGTAGGTTAGATGCATTCATCAGGGGTAAAATGTAAGATAGGAGAATGGGTCTGGTTGGGTTACTCTTCAGAGGGTTGGTGTGGAATCGTTACTCTTCAGAGGGTTGGTGTGGAATCGTTGGGTTGAAGGGCCTATTTCCACACTGTAGAAATTCTAATTCTAATTCTTCAAACTTAACAATACTCCTGTTCTTAGCCTACCTTCCTTGGTAATGGCACCTTCTCCTTTCCCACTATCCAAGGCCACAAACACTCCTTCTGAGTACAAAAGAAATGTACTTGTACCTCTTTCAACTTAATATGATGTTCTCACTGTTCACTACGACCTCCTTTACATTAGAGTGACCAAATGCAGATTGAGGACCGCGTTGCAAAATACCTCCATTCAGTCCATAAGCACAATCCAGAATTTAGGTCAACTGTTTTTTAAATTCTCTCTCCTATATGTACTCTGACCTCTCTTCAATGGCTTTAGCATTGTTCTAATGACCTAAATTTGAGGATTGCCACCTTACATTTGATTAGGTAGATTACAGATTTCTGAACTTAAAAATGAATTCAGCATTTTGAAATGTTAATCTCTGCTTCCATTTTGTTTTGGCAGCTGCTGTTAAAACTTCTTATAGGCATATGCTTTGATCCTTTATTTGTTCTGTTACCATCTTCCATTGACTTGCACCATCAGTACTTTTGCTATTCAAGCTCTCATCTCTTCCACCCTGTCACAGACCTCTCCTTCCATTCTTCTTCCCACAGTTTCCCTGATACTTTACTTGCTTAAAATCTTATCCAACTCATTTTTCAGATGATATTAAAAGTCATCGATCTAAAACATTAAATTTATTTCTCTCTGCAACATGCCAACTAATCTGTTGTGCATTTCTGGTGTAACTATGCTTTCACCAAAGGTATATGTTTTCCTATTTCAGTTTTGCCAATGAAATGTTTTTTTTTATTATCAGCAATATATCTTCCTGTAATTTTCTTCAAAGTTTACTTGATTAAAATTAAAGAAAAATAGTATATTTTCAGAAACATTGAAATGTAAACTCTCAATTTGTTTAGTTACTATGATTTTGTATTTAAAATAACCGAGTTTTTTTTAAACAATAAATTGCTACCCTATCCCTGTAACCCTGCATTTACCATGGTTATTCCATCTAGCCTGCACATCCCTCGACATTATGGACAACTTAGCATGGCCAATCCACCTAACCTGCACATCTTTAGACTGCGGGAGTAAACCCATGCAGACACGGGGAAAATGTGCAGACTCCACACAGTCACCTGAGGGCAGCGGTGGTAATTACTGAGCCATTATGCCACCCCTTGATGCAAAAGGATTTTTAAAAAATGTATTTCCTCTTTTGTGAATGCACTTTAAATACTCTTCATCATTTCCATTTTATGTAAGCATTTAGTGATTGATGGATTCTAATGGGTTACCATGGCAACTAAGATTACATCAGACTTCAAATTATTAAGTTCTTGGCAATCACCAGCTTCTCCACAAAACTCAAAAGTATCTAGATTGATTTCATATGCTAAGTAATTATCACAATGTTTTGCATTTCTGGCCAAGTGCGTTACCTAGTACCCTTACTTATAAAGTAAGCAAGCTAAAGTTGAGACTTTTAAAAATAAAATCATTCAATATTTAAGCAATTAGATTAATTATGGACTATAGCCAATTATATTGTATTATATTACCCTACAATATCATTATATATCTATTCAGTTTGTTTTGACAATATTCAGGATCCGATGCCATCAAGTGTTAGTTCCATAAATCCTTTGAGATTATGCTGATAATGCTGCAGCTAAAAATCAAGAGAGCATTTGAAATTGATTAAAAAATGAATTGAGTTTGAAAAACAGTAATCAACTGTTGCAGAGCTGAATTTTTAATCATTGGAACCTTTTTGACAATTTGATGAAAACAAATCATGAAGAACAGTTTTATTCCTGATCTGTACCACCATTGCATTTTTGCAAATAAAATACTTGAAGTGAATTCACCAAATATCTTTGAAATTTACATTTTATTTCTAATTCATTATTAATGCCTTTACCTTTGTCAGAATCATATCTTGCTCAGACCTTGTAACCATTTTCAAAATAAATTGATTAAAAATTATGATAAGGATTGTGAGCAAAGTACTGAAACTTATTATTTTTTATGTTGTTTCATTCAACATGTCGATACATTTATTTATTTTCTTGCCCCATAGAAAGGTCCTTGGTTCGTTAGCTGCTGGTGGTCGATCTTGAGCCATTTCTTTTGATTATTATTTTTCCCACTGATGACTTGTCATTGTCTTCCACTTCCCAAATCAACCATTTTGAGCAGGAATCAAACCCATGCCATTGAAATAATTCTCAGTTATGTGCCAGTTATCTGAGTTGCTAACTGAGTTTACTGAGACACAAAAATACAGAATTGTGTCTAAAATCCATTTTGGCTCTTCGTGTTGCAATTGTATGACATATTTAGTTTATTTCAGGCCGTTGGTCAGACCACATCTGGATTATTGTGCGCAGTTTTGGTCTCCTTACCTGAAGAAGGATGTTCCGGCAATGGAGCGTAACAAAGTTTACCAGACTGATTGTAGGGATGCAGGAATGATGTATAGAGCGATCGATTATGATTATATTCACTGGGGTTCAGAAGAATGAGGGGCATCTAAAACAAAATGTAAATTTCTAACAGGCCCCGATTGATGTCCCTGAGGACCATGAAGTCCAGAGCCAGGAGTCACAGTCTAAAGACTGAGAAGGCCATTTAGGACCAAAATGAGGAGAAATGTCATTGAGTAGAGATTGGGAGCCCTCAGCCACTGCGCGTAATTAAGAAAATAGTGAGAAAGCAGGAATTGGGTATTGAGTTGAATGATCAGCCATGGTCATATCAGCAGACCAGGCCGGAATGGCTAATTTACTTACTCCTGCTCTTATTTTCTACATTTTGATTTGTTACTACACTATATTTAAGGGTTAATTAAAATAGATACATTTTGTTCTTATTAAGATATTTTGCAAGTATACAAATTCAATGGGAGTAGGGGTCATGTGGTAGTGTCCCTACCTGTGGATGTTTTCTAATCAATTTGTTCACTGATATTAAAACACACCTCTGGAGCAGGAGGACCTTTGGCCAAGGGTAGGAATGGATTTCAAGGAAGGCAGTCCTATCATCTCAGTCTCCTCGTAGCCGAAGTAACAATGTCTATCATACTAAGATAGGTGTTTTTAATCAATTTGTTCAGAGGTTGATTATACACTGCTGAAGCAGGTGGGACTTGAACTCTAAACTCTGAGACCCAGGACTCTGCTCTCTTTCTGCAACTGAATCCTTGACTTCCTGACCCACAGACTGCAGTCAACAAGAATTGGTGACAACACCTCCTTCCCGATATTCCTCAACACTGGTGCCCTGCAAGACCGTATACTCAGTCCCTTACTTTACTCTTTATACACTCATAACTGTGTGGCCAAATTCAGCTCTAACTCCATTAACATTTTTTTCTGATAAAACAATCGTAGTGGGTTGGAACTCAAACAACAATAAGACAGAGTACAGGAAAGAGAGACAGCTCAGTGGCATGGTGTAAAGATGACAATCTTTCCCTTAATGTCAGCAAAAGAAATGAGCAGGTCATTGAATACAGGAAGCAGAATGGAGGATGCACCCCTGTATCAATGGTGTTGAGGTGGAAGTTAAGAGCTTCAGGTTGCTAGGAGTAAATATCACCAATGATCTATCCTGGTCCATTCACATTGATGCCACAGTCAAGAAAGCATACTAATACCTCAACTTCCTCAGAAGGCTAAGGAAATTTGGCATGGCCACAATGACTCTTACCAATTTTTATAGATGCATCACAGAAAGCATTCTACCCAAATGCATCACAGCTTGGTAAGGCAATTTCTCTGCCCAAGATTGCAAGAAATTACAGAGAGTTGTGAGTGAAACCCAATCTATCACAAAAACCAGTTTTCTTTCCAACTATACTTCCCACTGTCTCAGGAAAGCAGCCAACTAATCAACCTGTCCCATGCTGCTTATACTCTCTTCCACCCTCTTCTATCGGGTAGAAGATACGCACATTTTTAGAACACTTATCAATAGATTCAAGAAAAGCTTCTTCCCTGCTGTAAGCAGATTTATGCATGGACTTATCACATATTACAGTTCATCTTTCTCTGCACCTTCTCTATAGCTGTAATAATATTTCTTGAATTCTCTTCTAGTACTCTGACGTATTCAGGTAAGGTATGATTTGTTTGGTTAGTGTGCAAAACAACACTTTTTGACTGTACCCTGATACATAGACTCAGAGTCATACAGCCATACAGCCATACAAACAGATCCTTTGGTCCGAACGGTCCATGCTGAACATAATCCCAAAATAAACTAGTCCAACCTGCCTGCTCCTGGCTCATATCCCTCCAAACTTTTCCTAGTCATGTATCCATCCAAATGTCTTTCAAGTGTTGTAATTATACCCACATCTACCACTTCCTCAGAAAGTTCATTGCACACACGAACTACCTTCTGTGTAAAATATTTGCCTCATGTCTTTTTTAAACTCTCTGTCCTCTCACCTTAAAAATGTGCTTCTCGTCTTGAAATTCCCCATCTTAGGAAAAGGCAACTGTCATAAACTCTATCTCATTATTTTATAAACTTCTTTCAGGTCACCTCTCAAATTCCTACATGCCAGTGAAAAATGTCCCAACCTATCCAGTCATCCCTTATAACTCCAACCGTCCATACCCAGCAACACCTTGGCAAATCTATCCTGAACCCTGTCCAGCTGGATAGTTTTCTTCCTACGACAGGATGATCAGAACTGGACACAATATTCCAGAAGAGGCCTCACCAATGTCCTATACAACCTCAACATAACATTCCAATTCCTGTACTCAAAGGATTGAGCAATGAAAGCAAGAATGCTAAATGCCTTTTTAGCCACCGTTTCCAAATGTAACTTACACTTTAAAGAATTATGTACCTGAACTTCTAGGTCCCTTTGTTCTGTAATGCTACCCAAGGCCCTACCATCAATTGTATAAGCTCCAGCCTTGTTTGTTGTCCCAAAATGCAAGACCTCACATTTATCCAGATTGAACTTCATATTCGATCAAGATCCTTTTGTAATCTTAGAAAACCTTTTACAATGTTTACTATGCCACCAATTTTGGTGTCATCAGCAAACGTACTAACCATGTCTTCTATATTCTCATCAAAATCATTCATATAAATGACAAACAAAATAGGACCCAGAACCAAACCCCGTGGGATTTTGTTGGTCACAGGCCTCCACAGGCAATTCTCCACCATTACACCACATGGGATAAATTTGGATTTCAACAGCTACCTTATTTCCCCTCCCCCATATTATCATGGTCCTGAGCCTCCAACTCAGCACCGCCCCCCAGACCAGTCCGTGACTGCCCCGTCTGACCTATCACCTTCTCCCTCTCCTTCGTCCACCTATTGCATTCCCAGCTTATCTCCCCGCCTCCCCCACCCCCCACCGCCACCATCCACCATTTATTTCTCACCTCTGACCCACAGACCTCATTCCTGATGAAGGGCTTATGTCCGAAGCATCAATTCTCCTGCTCCTTAGATGTTACCTGACCTGCTGTGCGTTTCCAGCACCACACTCTTGATGCCACCATTATTCTCTGTCTCTTACCATTAAGACAATGATGTATCCAATTGGCAAACTCACCCTGAATCCCACATAACCTAGCTTTACTAATTAGTGTACCATGAAAAACATTACATATGGCAATAATAAATCAAATCAAACCTGCATCTCCTGGCCCAGTGGTAGGAACACTACTACTGCACCACAATACACTTTCCTTGATTAAAAACAATGTTTTTATAGCCCTACCAAACAATAGGGCTGCTTTTTCATTAGAGAGAGAGATAGATAGATAACTGGTGGTGGTTTAACATGGGGTCACCATACCTCAGGCAAGGGACAAATTGAACCCATTACATTGCAAACCAGCCATCCAACCAACTGAGCCAACCAACTCTACCCCTATCCCTATCCCTATCTCTGGACCTGGAGGCCAAGATTCAAGATAGACCTGTTGTACAGTTGTGTGATAATATCAATGAACAGTTTGATTAAAAATAAGTATCAATTCAAGTGAAAAAACAACATTTGTACCTCTTGAATGGGACCGTGCTGATTAATTGGCAAGTTGGCTCTGACTGGAGGAAATATTACAATGGAAAATGCATCCATTAACACTAATTGAAAATTAATAGCCTAATTTTAAGTAACTTAACTATGAATGGTCAGGCCATTATTGATGAGGCTGTCATCAATTGCATTGAGTTGAAACAGGTGCAATATATGTATATGTTCTTCCTGCTGGCAGAGAACAGAACATTGTCTATTAAAATATATAACATCCTTTACTCATGTGCACTACACAGAATATCTGATTGACACCTTAAATTAGTTATCAATGTGTTTCCTTATACAAACAGGAATAGCTAGCAAATTTTGGAGAATTGCAGAATCAAATCTAATGTTAGGCACTATGTTCTGAGTTTTGCAAGTATGGACTTGTTGGATAGGTCAGGACCATTCTTGTTATGAGCAGCTGAACGGGCCATGGCATTACATATTCTGCCAGCCTTTGGGATATCCACAATACTTACAAATAGAATTAAAATTACATGCCTAAGCACAGACAAATACATCAAAAAACCAGCTCTTTACCATGTTTTCTTTTTAGTTTGTAGTCTGGTGCAAAGAAAAATCTCCAAGGGAACGTCCATATTACTGACCTTGCCCTCAGTCATGCCGCTGTATTATTGATTACTTTATAACAAGAAACACTGCTAAGCTACATTGCCACTAAGTATTTTTATGAGCCAGCTTAGCTCAGCTAATGTGCATCAGTTTTTAATGTAGTGGCTCTAATGAGGCATTAGCAGTAATGTGGTCTGTTGGCAAGATGCTAAATGACTAAACAAGTCAAATACTTTGTGCAGCAGGACTCAACTTAGGGATTGTTCATTAATTATGTACACGTATAGGGGTATTGAAGATGCACACCAAAAGATTGTGGATAGGAAGAAGAGATTTGCCGAAGCTGTAGACTGTACATATTCACTTCAATTAGAATTTTCAGGAATTTCCATTTTATCCAAGACTGGGAGAGGGAAGGTGGTGGGGTGAGGTTATGGTGGAGGAGCTAGTCAAAGAATTTGAGAATGGGACTTGAGCATATAAGATTAGCAAAGGGGTGAGAATGATGAAAGAACATATATAGATGGCTCTTCACTGTATGCAATCAATGTGTAGATAGTTGTGAAATAATATTAACTACTTAACAGTGTTAGGATCCTTCTTTGTTGCTACATTGCATCTGTGAATATGATTCGTTTCTCTTTGCCAGCCTTTGGGATATCCACAATACCTACTAATAGCATTAAAATGACATGCTTAAGCACAGACAAGTACATCAAATAACCCACTCTTTATGCTGCTTTTTTTTTAGTTTGTAGTCTGGCGCAAAGGAAGGTCTCCAAGGGAATATCCATAATATTGACCTAGCCCTCAGTCATACTGCTGTTTGAAAAGCAAAGCACTTCCTAAGTAGGAACAGCAAAGCTAACAGCCACTGACTTCTGCAAAATGTAGCTAGCTGAACATAGGAAATACAGAGGAACCTTGATTATCCGGCATTCAATTAACCAAATTTCAGATTATCGGAACAAGATCGCAAGGTGCCGATGCTATGTCCTGGTAACTGCGTTATCCAGCATTTGATTATCCGGCATTCAATTAACTGAACAAAACATTCCCTGCCTGTGTCCTTCAGATAATCAAGGCTCTTCTGTATAAGATCATCATATTTGGTTGAAAATGGACAAATCAGAATATTTTTAATGGTCAGAAGCTAGGAACTATGAGGAGTAGACAGATTTAGGACCCATGCTGAAAATGTGTTGCTGGTTAAAGCGCAGCAGATCAGGCAGCATCCAAGGAATAGGAAATTTGACGTTTTGGGCATAAGCCCTTCATCATTCCTGATGAAGGGCTTATGACTGAAACGTCGAATTTCCTGTTCCTTGGATGCTGCCTGACCTGCTGCGCTTTAACCAGCAACACATTTTCAGCTCTGATCTCCAACATCTGCAGACTTCACTTTTTACTCGAAGATTTAGGACCCATGTACAGAAATCATATACATATAACCCAGTGGACAAATACAAAAAGAATTAAACTTTGAATGAAATGTAGAATCTAAATGGGTGGAAATTATACCACAATTGTATAATAATATCTGTTCTACTTGAGACAATATTATAGTTGTAGCAAATGTATTTTGTCATGAGGAAAGGTTGAGACAGTGATACCGAGTGGTCTGACCAAAACGAATAAAGTAAACAGCTTATGAGGCCTTGGGTTTTCTAAAAAACATTGAAACAATAGAATCAGCCTGAATGGGTGGGGTCAAGTTCCCACAGAAACAGGATTTTTAGCTTTAGCTTCAGTAGTTGCTGCATGTGTAAGCTCTTATTCTTCTCTCTGTTACAGTTAAAAGCTAGGGTTCTCTTCCTACTGTTAGAATTGAAAGTGAGACAATTTATTTTACTGAATTTGAATTGCCAAGGGAGATTTAACTATATTGGAGCAGTTACTTAGCCATAGCTGACATATCTATTATTTGGTTAAGCATTTTGATAAGTCATAGTTAAGCAAATTCTTATTTTTTTCCATTTTACTTAGTGAAAAAAATGAATTGGGCTTTGCTTAAAATCGAGTAGTTCAGCCAATCAAATTGCATCTGGAATGCAGCAACCTACACTTATCTTTAAAATAAGAAAAGGTTGGGTAAAGGCTATCTTTGTAATAAATTTTGAGGGGGTTTGGACTGGTCTACAACACCAGTAATCTGATGTTGATCAGATCACTGGGTTTTTGTGATTTATTGCAAGCCTTTTTCAACATTATTATCCACAGCCACAAAGGCAGCAATCTGAACATTTGTTTCTTTATTCCTTCATAGAATGGCGGCATCTCTGATTAGGCCACCATTTATTGCCCATCCTTAATTTTCCAAAGGGTCTGGAGTCATGTGTAGGCCAGACCAGATAAAAATGGTGGTTTCCTTCCCTAAAGGGCATTAGTGAAAAAGGTGGGTTTTTCCCAACAATTGATTCCTGATCATCATTAGACTCTTAATTCCAAATTTTTTTAAAAACTTGAATTCAAATTCCACAATCCGTTGTGCCAGAATGCAAACCCAGGACTCCAGAACATTATTTGAATCTCTAGATTAACAGTCCAGCAATAATACCATTCGGCCATTGTCTCCCATTAAATTGTGTTTGCAATCAGTGTTGAAAGGACAGAATAAGGGGACACATGTTTAAAACTGAGGTGAAAAGGGATTGTTCTCCCAGAGGGAAGTTAATGCCTATAATTTTCTACCCCACAGAATAGAGGCTAGATCACTAAGTGTACTTAAAAGGGAGGACACAGAATTTGAAATTTTGGGGTGTTGTGGGCTCTGATGCACTGGTGTGGAATAGGAGTTGAAGCCTGCAGCAGATCAGTCATGGTCTTGTTGAATGGCAAGGCAGGCATGACAGTCTGACTTACCTTCTCTTGCTCTGATTTCTTAATACATCATAGTTGCGGCAAAAATTTAACACAAAGTTGGTCATCACTTCTACATTAGAAAAAATGGACAGCAGACTCTTTGCAAAACCTTGGTGTAAATTGTTGCTGGACTCCAGCACACACTTTATCACTGACATCATTTTTGTATTTGGGATGAGGGAGATATGGATTGGAAGAAAGATAATTTGGTAGAAACGTACAATGACCTTCAGAAGTTTCAACCCAATCAACACAAGCCTCAGTCCACTTCAATGACTCCTTCGTCAGGATCAGGTTTTGAGGCATTCTAGTCCCTCACTGGTTAGATGTTCTTGCTTACAGTTATGTGCCACTTTGTTCTATGGGAAATGTGTTAGTGGTACAATCTGTTTGGGTGATGTGCCTATCACAGTTGAGGAGCTGACAGTATGTTCAAGCTGTGAAACATTGGGACTGATTTTGCAGCAGATTTAAATATGTGAGAGTGAGGTGGGACTATGAATTTGAAATATCAGCCATGATTAATAGAGTATAATGACTGGTAAATAAAAGGAATGGTGATGTAAGGGAGACTACTGCTCTAATTCTAATGGTACAGCATTTGAAGATGTATTGGGTCACATTAAGCAAATTTGGCATTACATTCACATACTTGTCGATATGTACTCCAGGCATTGACCATAATAGCTATCTCATGCCCTTGTCTTCTTTGTCCCTCTGAGTAGAGGACCTTGCTCCACTTATCCATCCTCTGTAGCACAATCTCCAGTCTGCAGGAAACCTGGTGAACATTTCCTGCTGTGTCAGTGTTATTCCTGTTCAGAATTACAACCAGCTCCAGCACCTAATACTGGCAGAATCCACCTCATTTTTTAAGAGATGTCAGCTGCTTTAAGTATTTCAGGCTAACTTTTAGGGGTTATTGGCTTCACCTAAAATTTTGCACCCTGCAATGGTTTGCAATCACTCTATATGGCACTCACTGTATTGCTGCATACTACTTTCCATATATTTGTAGTTGGAACAAAGGTTCCAAGTGCAAATCTCATCAAACTGTGTAATAAGGGACTGCACAGGTTAGTAATTCATCCCAGTTGTCCTTATTCAAGTCTTATACATGTTTTCCTTCACTGCCTCTTAATTAAGCTAAAATAATGCAATTCATTTGCATCAATTTATGTTTTAACACTAATGCAGGAAATAACCAAATATTCCAGGGAGTTAACAGTGCTGAATCTTTACATAAAATCCTATTGTTTTTCTGGGATCAGCAGCTTTGAAAGGATTGTTAATGAGGGTTTTATTGATCTCTTTCTTTGCTGTGAATAACATCAGGTCACCCCACAGGGGAATTTCTAAAACACAGTATAACGCAGCCTTTATGAAAGAAAACTGCCTGCTCTTTAGAAACACTGGCCTTTTCTTCAATGACATGAGTAGATGGTCTGAAAAGGGGAATCAAATGTGAAATTGAATTTTTGTAATCAATTTATGGTGAACATGCACTGGTAATTGAAGTGAAAAGATCCATGAAAGAACGAAACACATGATGCTGTTAATTAAGAAAGATTTTCATTAATTTTTTTTGCATCCAGCAAGGGAAGGAATAGCCAAATAGGGAGGATCAATGAGTGACTTGAGGCATGGTGAAGGAAGGAAAGCTTCAAATCTGTGGCAAGACTGGGACCAGTTCTTGGATAGAAGTCATCTACTTATAAAGGTTGGGTTCACTTCAACAAGACTGAATCAATGTCCTCATAGAGAGGTGTACCTGAAGGTTATTGGAGAGGACCAGTGGGAGGTAGGCACAAACATACAGAAGTGGAATTGAGGTGCACAAAAGACTGAGAATGGAGGGTAGTACTGGAGAGGGAGGCAGTATCATATATGATAGCAGCAGACAAACAAAGATTAATCAGAATACAAAAATATATTTAGAGTGTTTCTATGCAAAAACAGAAGATGCAACCATTCGGTATGTTACATACACAGTAGGTGTGTGAGAGTATAATATGGCAAAAACAGAAATACAACTTAAAAGTAGTGACACTTCTTAATGTGAACAAATGTAAAGTGTTTCAAACTGTTAGGGGTGGAAGAAAATGAGTTTTGATGGCAGTAACTATCAGAGAAAGCATTTGTAGTGTGGAAAGTGAAGATTCTTTTGAAAGGGCAATGACACAATCCCTTTCGAATAGAGAAGGAAAATGGGTCTGATGAAGGCACTTAGTCTTTTTCATAGGTTTCCAGTAATGAGAAAGAAATACACAAGAAGATAATCAGCCAGGAAATCAACGAGATGTACAAGAAATACAGAGTAGTGACGCAGTAAGTCTTTAATCACCTAAATATTAATTTGAGCAATATAATGTAAGGGAAAAGATTTTTTATCAAAGCAAATAGCTAGAGCCTGCAATGCACTTCTTGAGGGAGTATCAGAGGTAGGATCAATTGATGCAGTCAAAAGGGTACCTTTGAGAAATGTCAGTATGCAAATACAAGGAGAACATAGAAGAATGGTATTAAGCAAAATATTAATTCAAAATGATGGTGTAAACATAACAGGGTGAATCACCTTCTTCTGCACTATAATAATTCTCTGATTCTGTGAAATGAACACAGAGGAATTTCTATAATATGTTCACCAGTACCTTCTCAATCCAGCTGGAAAGAAGGATCTGTGATTCTGGAAATGAAAGCGTGCCTGTATTATTGTATTTAATGGTTGACCCTCAACAAACAGGTTTTTCTGATACAGGAAGATTAATCATAGAAAATGTTGGAAGCAAATATTGTGGCAGAAAGGAAAATCAGAGTTAACATTTCAAGTTTGTGATCCATTTTATCAGAACTGCAGTTATCTCTTGAATACCAAAAACCAATGCAGAACCAAAAAGGCCAGATCTAGCAGCCAGCACAATGTCAAATATAATGCAACCTGTTGCAAGGTTATCTACATCTTGGCAGAACGAGGTGAAAAGTTAGCTTTGTCCCTGAAAGTTACATCTATCAAACCCTTTTGTCTCATTTGCTTCTCTCAACAGGGTATCGCTGAGAACAGAACATTAATCAGTGGGACATAATCACAGCACAGAGTCACAAAGGGGAAGAATTGAGGGAAGAAAACAGAAACAACCCTTATTGGAAAAATAACTGACAAAAATTGCATGTTCACTTCCATAGGGAGAATTTCTGCAGCAAAAGATAAATGGTGGAGTGTGGTCAAGCACAGAATAATGAGGGGATTTGTTCTCCATTCCATTGGCAACATGTATTTAACAAGGTTTTGCTAGGTAATGTTAATTTTAATTGAAAAAAATGTATATGATATGTTGCTGGATTTATCTTTGGTGATTTTTTTTATTTCTGCAGCTCCAGTACAACTAACAATTTTCACTGTCTTAGCTTTATTATTAGTATTTACATAATAGACCCTCTCTTCCACCAGCTCCATGGTGATTCTTTTAAGAGCAAAATTGTGTAGAATACACAAAATCATTGCGGATGCCTTTATGGGTTTTAGAATGGCACACACTTATCTAGAATAGTGGATGATGGCAATACTGTAGTTTTAACATCAAAATTGCATTCAAGCAAGCATACCCTTCTTTCCTTTGGAGATGACAATATTCATTTGTTCCACAGGGAACATAATTGCAACAATTATCACTCATTAGGTCAAGTAGAACAAAATGTTAAATATCTTGCTGATTGAGGATAATAAAACAGAATATTTTTGACTGTAGATTCTATTTATGAGTAAGGGAATAAACATTTCACATGACAATAAATCCTACTGCTCTTTCTATCCCACTGCAATATTTTAAAAATATCTTTATTACTCTATACAGTGTCAACAGATTGTTAAAACAAACAGTTCATAACATTGATTTGATGCCAGCTGTGCCATTTTGGAGCTCAATGCTTCAGCTAATGCCATCTCTTAAACACGCTTAGCTGAACATGTATTCAGCAGCAGGAATGAATCCTTACCAGTGTCATTTAAAGGGATCATCAATAGTATGGAGACTACACTTCGACTGTATTCTGCTGTTGTTGAATTTGTAGATGTATTAAGTAGATTTCACTGTATTGAAAGTTATTAATGTTTACAGGGAGTGGTGTAGCAAATACTGAAAGACTTGGTCCTGACTTCAATGATACTTTGCAATAAACTTTCTCAGACATGGGTACAGTATCTTTGCTCCATTTTGGATAACATCATGGCAGAGAAAATGAGAAAGGTTGACGTATAGGAGCAGGATGTGCAAAAGCTCTTTGCAGGAGAAAATATTCACCAAGAATATTAAGGGGGCAATTCTCCTAACTCAGTCTCATTCAGGAACAGTACATTAGACATTTCCACTTTCCTGAGGAAGTAATCATTGAAATTGTTTCCTCTTGCAGACCAAATAACAATCTCAGATCTGGATGAGGGCAACATTGCCTACAGCTGTAAGCTGATAATGGTTGTGAACTTAAATGAATCTTTTTTAGTCTAGAATTTTGAAATTTGCGTATCCCCAGATTGTCATTTATTGTAGCATAAGGGTGATCACTGAAGGCACATATCAAAGGAGAACATAGTATAGCTCATTTTCTAATGCTGCGAGAACTCGTTGGAGAAAACATGTGGCTTTGCAGAGTACCATTAATTACATATACATCACATTTTGTGTGCGTCACAAACTGACTCTGTAATTTACCACAATGACAGAAATTCCATAGCATCAATGTCAAGCTGGTTTGTAACCATAGCCATGCAGGTCACTGTTCAGTATCCTGGCAACAGCCCTAATGCCTTCAGTTTGCAGCAGCTTGTCGTATCATCTGCATTAAGACATTACAATAAACCAGAAGCTGACTATTGACTGATAATGGTTATCCACTGAACACATCGTATCTGAATGCGATGCACAGTGCATTCATATACGGGAAAAATGCCTACTATGAAATCTGAACTAGACAAAATATGATTGAGCAAAGCATTTTGGTGCTTAATCAATACGTTCAATACCTGCACCACTCAGGCAGATTGCATGTCGCAATTTATCAAGGTTTACTTCCAAAATGTGCATGGTGACCTGCTTGCAATGAGTTAAAGGAGTAAATAACTAGCACCAACCTGGTGATCTATGCATAGTCAAATCATCAGTTTGTGATGCCAGTGAACACAGCTTAATTTCCCATTCAACTAACAATCGATAGCTTACCTTGCCTCTATCACTGATTATCTTAGCCATAATACAAAAAGAAAATTCACAACATTGCATGCATTCCAAACCAAACTGACATATGAAATCACCTCTGAGCCAAGAGGCCTTGGTTCAATTTCTACCTGCTCCAGAGATGTGTTCCACACATTGCAACAACTTCATTAAAAAAATGTGGTCAAAGATGCAAGACCACTGGAAAGAATCATTGCATTCTTCAACAGAGCAAGGATCATGAGGATCATGGTGGATAAGGAGCAAACCCATGAAATGGGACAACTCAGTCACTCTCATTGGGGAATGGACATTCTGATGTGATTCATGCAGTCTTCGATATGTCTAGTGTATCATAGTTGCTTTCACACAATTACTTTTTACAGAAGTAATGATATCAGACCCAGGGTTAAATTTAAAAGTCACCATTTTGTTACTCAATAAAAGCAAATGAACATCAATCACAATCGTGGGGAATTGTGAATACAGCGAACAGAGGTTTGTCAGCCAACAGTATAAATGAAATCTTAATATTTGCAAGAAATGTCCCTGGGCAGCTTAGGCATTCTTGAAGCAGTGGGCTATAAAGTTTTCTCTTGCTTCTCTGGCACTGTGGAACATTGCCCTGTTGTCTTTACCTCTTTGACATGAAGTACTGATGATCTGATCCTGTCACTCTGTGTACAAATAAATCTATTGGACCAAAACCTGATGTTGTGTGATTTTTGACTTTGTCACTTTGTGATCCATCGGTTTGCATCTCTAACATAAGAATGAGATATGTGTCATGGAGTACTGAGAATTCTATGAACTTTTATTATATCTCCTTGTACCTACAAATATCCACTACAATTATTGGTGTTTGCCTGACTGGACACAAGCTAAACAATTCACATACACTGTAACATGCTTCCCTCAGTGTGTCATGCTGCAATCAGTCAGACGGGGAAGATTATAGCCTTAGCTCAAATGCCATGGCATGGTGAAAACATAATGAGCATATCCCTTAAAAGTATATTGCGTTTCTTTTGTGAGACAAAATACAACACTCTTTGAAGATTATTATAGCCCAAGTGAAAATTCTTGCCCTCATCTTTCTCCTCAGAAGTTTTCATTTGTTACAGCATCTCTACTTTTGCCAACAGCTGCCCCACCCTACCTTTGTCAATTGAGATATTGGAGAGTGAAGCACACCAAAGTGATATGAGACACTCTGTTTGGGGTATACTGCATCACCTGAGTGGTTTAAATATCAGACCTTATCTGCAGGAGGCCTAAATTCTGATTTACAATGACCCTGGCTGAAGCTTAGTATCTCTCATCAATGGCAATCTGAGGATTTCTTAGAGGTGTCATCAGCCAGATGCGGAATAGGATATTTCTTGTCATCCTGTATGTGCTGAGCACTTCTAAAAGTGTTTGGATAGTGGTTGAAGGTGTAGAGGTCATGACAGTTCTCTGGATATCTAATGCAGACCTATATTATGTGACTGGTGTATTTACAGGTACACTTATTTTCTGTTCTCCAGAGACTGCTGGTTTATGATAGGCTGCTCAAATTGCCATATGGGTACAATTGATTGCACCCCGAACCTGCAGGAAACTACAATTACAGTGAAGCCTAATACCCTAGCTGCAGCGAGTAAAAGCAAAATGAATATATGGGCTCTTGTGACAGTGGCATCCCAGATACAGTTATGCGTTGGTACCTGTGAAATGCAGTTTAGTGCACAATGTGACAATTATAAAGTGTTGTCTTCCAATGCTAAATATAGACTTATCTAGGTGAAATGGAAAGCTCACGGGCCAGTTTCAAGTGCCTTTATCTTATTACATTTGTTTAGCTGACATGATGAGTAGGCAAATAGTGTACACAATGTTATCATCATGATTGCTTGAGGCCACAATTCTTAAAAGTGTGCTCTTAAACAATGAACAACTAGAGCTTGAAGTGCATATTTAAGCCAAAGGATTAATTACTTAATCAGTAAAGGCATGATTACTGTAATTGCTCCTAGCCTCGAATTACAAATGTTTTACTCCAAATTAAAAGTAACACACTCCAGTCACATTGTATGGGGAGTCAGCCATTTTGTGCAGTTATCGTGTAATTGACTTTTTATCTGGCATGGTAAGATTGCAACTGATTTCAGTGGTACTGACTTGCAGTTCCACTTGAGAAAGTTGAGATTCTGACATAGCCTGGTGCTGACTAGTGACAGGTCATCCCCTTGACTGCTCAATGCTCTGACCATGACAAGTCACCTGCCCTCTCTCTCTCTCTCTCTCTGCTAAAAAAAACACAATGCAAATCACATGAGCTGGTAGGCATAACTGAGGAATCTGTGCACCAAAAATAATATTTAACACACTGCCTCCAAGTAAACAAAAAGTGAGTAAGTACTACAAAAATCAAGCTAAGAGTTATAAGTTGCAACCAATGCAGATGCAAGGGATGTGTGTGTGTGTCCCTGCACACAAAGTGAACTGGCAGAATAATGAAATCACAGGCATCCTGAGATCCAGAGTAAAATCTTAAGGGCCAAAGTGATATGTGGGTTAACCTAGATCTGGTATGATGACATAATGAGACAGGTAATCTGCTGATGCTGAGCTGCATGAATGTAACGTCAAGGAGATGTTGGTCATGCAGTATGCAGGGACAGATTTATGAAGAGCAGTTGGATTGTAGCCAGGACAAGCATCCAGTGAGCTGCAGCTACCAGGAACCTATTTGATTTACGTGTCAGCAATTTGCAACATTCCTGTTCAGAGGAGGAAGAAGAATTAGAAGTGGTGTATAAATAAGGCTTATTGGGGTATTAATGAGATGGAAATGCAGGTAAATAATATCATTCCCATTCAATAACAAGATGCTGATATCATCATTTAATTTTTGAAGGGAAAATCATCGTTGTTTTCTGCAACACTGACATTCTGATTATTTCATTCTCTCCCTATTTTCCCAACTGTGTTGACATTGTTCATGCCCCACCTGGGAAGGGAAATTCTGACCTTAGTTTTTAATTTTGAATATATTTTACGACTTAAGAATTCTCTTCTCCCAGGTGTCCAATCACCTGTTCTGTTGATCCATCTCCAAAATTAAATTGTTTTGAAAGCGTTATTTCTTCTCATTGTCTTACTTTAAAGTTGTTTTGAATCTGCAACATGTCTGCCATGTTTTAATAATCTCTTGCCTTCTTTTGCTTTCAAATAATGCTGTTTAAAGGTATTGCCTGGAGGTTTCTTCAAAAGGTTAATAGCATCATTACAGTGTTTACGTTCTGTTTGATAGCAAAACTGCATGATAGTCTTCCAATATTGCATGATACTTCCAATTTTTAAATTTTATTGAATGGAAGAATATATTGTGTTGCTTCTCTCAAGCTTTACTTGAGAGCAATATTGTATCTCTGCCCTGCTTGAAACATTTTCCCTCCATCTCTTTTCAGGATCAAAATGGTGGTCCCTATTTTCTGGGAAATTTACTGAGCTTCTGCAGTCAAGTTTCAGACTTCCTATATCATCATTGGGTAACACACAATGCATGTATCCATTCTCATTTCATTTAGGTAAGCATCAGTGGCTCAGTCAACATTTGGGTGCAAATTCTCATTTAATTTGTGCATCCTGATCTTCTAAAAATCCTTTGTTTAGAAAGAGAGAAATATTTATTGCACTTAATCCAGTCTAAGAAAATAATAAAAAACACTCTAATTTTAACAATTGACAGCCTCTCTCTCTCTCTTTTCCTCTTCCTCTTACATACCTACAGAACAAGTGGCTAGGAGTGGGAGTTTGTACACCTCTTTATCCCTTCATATATCCAAATAATACAAAAAGAGTTGATTCTACCATGCTTATTAGTGTTTCTTTTTTACTTCCACAATGCACTAATTAATTTCTATATCTCTTTCATATCACCCTTTTCACAATTTAGCAATTCTCAGTCCTGATTTTTCTGTATTCACATCTTGGTAATCCCTCTTAAATCTGGTTTCTCCAGCTCTCTACTATGGACATTTTCTGCATTGTTGTGCAGATATTCAAGCTCATTTTAATAGGATTCCTCTCACTATGTTTAACCATTTTTTTCACATTGTAAGTCTATAACTCTTCTAATTCTATTGCCTTGACTGTCCTTCCTGACTTCTTATGTGCCTATGTTCTACAGCTGTGATCCACTTACATTTATGATATATGCATGTCCTCTATATTCCTCTCATCTTTACAATGTTTAAAAATATTAAATATATCCAGAAGGCTCTTCTCTTGGTATCATTAGTGCTCATTAAATGTTGGCCTTGATAATTGTAATGCAGAGAAACGAGATCAAAGCTATACCTCATTATTCTAACTATTTTCCTGTTAGATTCAATTATCCAGTTTATTACGCCTTCAACACTGTGCCCAAATCATATTTCAAGCTTGTCAAGTAATTCCCAGAAGAAACGTTGACAACACATTTAAACAAGACATTGTCTATCATTGTTCACTCTCTACCCAGTTTTTTTCTCTCCATAGAAATACATAAAAGCACATTAGTAAGCTATTAATTAGATGAACAGCTGTAGTTTCTAGAATATTAATTTTATGGTACCAGATGTTGCTAGCTATGACAAGGCAACACTTTAACATATCTCAGCCTTAATTGATTAAAGTGGGCTTAGGATGAATACGTCATACTCATTTCTGAGTCACAGTTGCAAGACAAGCCTGAATGAGATGATTAAATGTTAACACATGAGTATATGTGACACCAGTACCTATACTTGAAAAGTATTTCATTGTCTGTAAAGTGCTTTTGACCTTCCCAAGATCATGAAAGGTGTTACACAATACAAGTCTTTCTTCATATATAACTCCTTTAAGGTCCTTCATTTTCACACGAGACGAAAATTACCATTGTTCAATCTTGGGTATTTCTATGTTTTAGATTACAAAGCACATCATTCTACAGAATGCATGATGGTAAATTATTCTATTGCATCAATTCTTGTTTTTCCAGCAGTGAAATTCACTGTGAATTACTGATTTGGGGGTTTCAGTAGAGGTGTCAGATCTGAGTAGGGATGTGTTTCAGAAGTAGCCTTCACATGAAAACAATAAACCTCCATAGCAGCTGCACAGGAAGATGTTTTGATATTCTGCAGAAAGAACCATTTACATCAGTTTTTTCATGGTTTTGATTAAAGTTACAGCAGTAGATTGGGAGAATCTGTGTAATTATTCCCAAAAAGAAAGCTTTCTTGACATTTTTTAGATAAATGATGTGGACTAGTCACTACAGTGAATACCAGTACTTTTTTAACTTTGATTTGTTAAATGGTATATTTCCAATATTAACTTAGCTTTGAAGGAATATCTAGCAGTCATATATTGAGGGAAGACAAGGAGTGATTAAGACAACTGCATTATTTTCACAGATCCTGGTGGAAGTCAGAAAACGATATTGACAGATGTCACAAGCCCAAGATCTTCTTTTTGTATCAGAAAGTGCTGAAGAAAATCATAGAAGATTCTCTCTGCACAGATACTGCCAGACTTGCTGAGTTTCTCCAACGTTTCCTGTTGTTGTTTTAGATGTCCAGCACTCACAGTTCTTTGTTAATTCTATTTTGTTTACATATTGCAGTGAAGAAGTTAAAGAAAAAGTAGTTATTTTTATTTGATTGACTGTTGGCAATGTTTTTGCATTATTTTTCTGGCAATCATATTTCATGAATCTTAGGTGGCATTGTACAATTATTTAAAATAATTCCTTGTTCATATTAATGACATTTTGAAAACCGTATAATATCATAAAAAAAGGAAGAATTACTATTCGAAGCATGAATTTGAAATTCATTTTAAGTGGAAATGAGCAGCCATAATTACTGAAGTGCACAGCACTTTCCAATGTGCTTAAGAGATGCACAAAGAACTGTGATAGCTATAAATGATGCGAGTATTAAGATTGTAACGTTTGTCACAATGGTAATAACAATCATAACCCTATAATCATCATAGCAACCCACAAACTGTTTCCTGTAAACAGATTTACAAAACTGACATGCACTGCTTTTTCCTTTATTGATTTCATGATTGAATCTGGCACTTTGAAAATCAAACATAAAATGGAATGCATTTTTGTAACCACATTGTGCAGGTGAAGTAACTGGTGAGAAAAGGATGTACCTGTTTGTTAAAGCCATCCTGAGACAAATAGTCAATTCCTTCTTAAAACATCACTGTTGAAAACCACATACTTCTGTAATGTTTTTCAATGGATTATTGCTAAATTAAAGGATGGGAATTTAATGGATTATATGAAACAGACAAACAGCATTATTGATTAGCCTTGTGTTTAAAATTTCCGAAAACAAACTCATTCATGACTGTGTCCACAGTTAATACTTATGTGAGCTGCAGTTTAATATTACTTTCACTGGTTTATTGAATCAGAACTAAATGTTTGATTAAAAGATGTGCATTATTTTGTATGCTAATCTTTTCATACTGTCACTCTCTCCAAGTAGGCATAACATAACTATACAAATCATAAAATTTTAGAGAATCTATTAAACCTGAGAATTATACATGTCATTATAAAAAAGTATTTCAACTAATTTAAATAAACTCCAATTTCATTAAAGTGCACTTTGTGCATTTTTGGTTAGACATTCCTTCCTACTGCTTAAATTATGAAGATTTTAGTTTATGTTTGTTAATTTCATCATGAACATTAATGCATGCAGGAACATTCTGAATGAAGGGAGATTTTGGAGGCAAAATTTCTGCAATTGTTAAAGAGTAAAAGGAGGAGTATGGATAATGTGGAAAATCTTTCTTCAAACGTTATTTCAGTTCATGTACTGTATTTCTACAGAATGCCAACAATATTATGGGAAAATTTGGCATTAATGCATACAATTATGTGATTTAATTTACAGTAATAAATGAAACCAGTAGCTAATCACCATGTACCCGAGATAATGGTCCATCAATTATTTCTAGAGTAGCTAACATGACATTTGAACAGTATGGGGTAGTTTTTCAAGGTTGAGAACAATTGGAAATGTAGTATATTTGAGAAAATTTGAGAACAGGGAAGCAGTTATTGAAGGCACTGCCCAAAAAGATGAACTAAATCGAGTGGAGATACAGAAGAAGAGAGGATGGGAGTTGTTGTGTAGAAATTCAGAAGAATATGAACCAAAGTGGAAGGAAACGATTGAAGAGATTGAACATTAGAGCATGTATTTTAAAGGGAATAGGGAACAGGGGAAGACAAGCAATTAAGACAGCATCATTTTCACATTTTGGTGGATATAATTTGAAGTCACGTAATTTAGGATGCATTAGAAATTGTGTGAGGTCAAATTGTTGGTCAAGTGAGGAGTTTGATAGAAACATTGAATAAGTTGGGAATATGTACACCAGCAAATGGATAAGGAAAAAAGGTCTGAACAAGTTAACATTAATTAATTTTTGGGTATTTTTAAAATGTTTGTCTATTTTAAGCTAATGTTTATCTATTTTTTTTGAAAGAATGGGTTCCTTCGCAAAATAGGACAGATTAGTACATGATCTCTTTCGAATTTTTAATCCATATCTAACTTTCTTGCTATTGTCACATCACAACAACCTGTATTTTTAGAGTGCCTTTATCATTATAAGATGTCCCGATGTTCATAGATGCAATATAAAAGAAAATGCCATGCTTCCTTTCCTTCACTACAACTCATCTTTTCTGCTTCTAGATATCCAGAGCTATCACTTGGCCAGTGAGTACCAACTTCATGGGGAAAGATAAAAGCTACTATGGATCTATCAGTAAGAAACATAATGACTTTGTCTGACACTTGCAGCTACCAGTGTAAACATTGACATTCTGAGTACCTTGAAAGGTCACATGAAGTTCAAATCTACGTGGGGGAGCAGCAGATAGTTGATAGGCAGGCTCCATGGAGGATATAGATATGGAAAAGTTCTGTTACTGGGACTGAGATGATGATGTAAATGGACTAATTTATTGAGGAATGCTGATGAGCATGCGTATTGAGATGTTCATTAACAGGTGTACTAGATGGCCTGTTGTCAAGGAAGAGAGAAGAGTTCAGCACCAACATGGCACAGGACATCACACAGAGCTTGGAGCCCTTCCTTTCCAAAATGCAAGTGTTAGCCATGCCAACACCTATAGACCCAGCCATGATGCAGAGGCTATTTGTGATGTCTCAGGTTCCAGTAAAGAACAGATAGAAACTACCCAACATCTCAGTGTATCACTTGATATTTAGACAAAGGTCCCACACTTGCTGTTGTACAGGCGCAGACTGTTGCCAGATCACAATACCTGCAGATCTTAGTGCTGAAAGGAAATGCAGCTTTATACTGCAGTACAGTAATCACTCATCCAATGGGTTTCTAAGGTTACTGAAGAATCAACATGAGGGACGATAGTCATTCTGTGGAGGACAAAACTATTGTTCATTTTTAATGTGATATCATAGCCAATATAGCAGATTACTGTAGTCCACACTGCAGTAGTGCAGTGAGAAACTGGGCCTCAAGGCACAGAGCTGCTTGAAGGTATCCTGCAAGGCCACCTGCAAGTTCCTCCATGAAAAGACACCAGTACTTCCTTCCATCATGCTGTACCCAAAGTCAAAGCACGTTGCCGTAGAAATGGCCTGCCAAAAAGCAAAGCCAGAAACTAAAGGAAAATTGATGAGTAGATAGCTCAATTCAGTTTTGCATCCATTATTAGATGTGTTGTTGGATAAAATCGTTAGAATTGATTTTGATTGCAGATTTTATTGCAGGAAAATATTGAAATGGTTTTCACTGATAAATGGGAAGATAGGGAATTGTGAAACAATGGTGGTAAAGAAATGGCATCCTAAGCTAATTGGAGTGTCAGGAACTATTTATGAACAGCTTGTTTGGAGTAAATAGATTCCAGATGGCTCTTTGCTGCCTTTTCTTCTTCAAGGTCACATTCAGATGTCTGACATGAGTAGCTGCCCCCTCATAATCGTGAGGAAATGAAAGACTTTCATAGAAATTCTCCTAAGTAATCCAGTCAGCAAAAGAGTTCCAAGAGATCAGCAATGAACTACTCTTGGTGGCAGCATGACTTCCATCTTGGAGGATGAAGTGGCGAAAGGGAGTTATCTGCTATGTGTAAAATCTAAGCATGAAGCCATAACTTTGAAATTGTAAAAACCTCTGTAATCTCAAGAAAGAAACAATAAAATCCATTTGTCAGTATTTATTTGGACTTCTTTTAAAGTTATTATGGGCAAGCGGGACAAATGTATGAAAATTTCCTCCACTGTTGTTGTCAATGTTTATTAACTTCTAATTTGGTCTGTATATTTAAAAATAGAATGCAGTATCTTGTATGTGACTCTTTTAAAGAAAATTTCAGCAGCTGGTCTTCACTCTGAAGTCAGATATGAATGTGGAAATTATTGATTGGTTCAGCTCACATCTGCAGCGAGCGAGATACTCAATTGCATTTTACAAGATGCTATCAGTGTTTATTTCAAGAACATTGACGGCATAAGGAATTAATCTGTATTCATTTTGAAGCAAAAGATCATATCTCAAATGGTGAATGTTTTAAAGGAAAAATGAAACAGAAATCGATTGAATATAACTTATTTAGAATTTTTGAAGGCATGTTGGTAAAGTTCCATATGTTGGGAAGATTAACTTCATTTACCTCAGAAACAAATGTTAACATGGTGATTTCTGATTAACCCACCCATGTCATCTACAGTTAAGGTGGCACTCTGACTTAATGCTCTCTTCTGTTTTAAATAATTTTAACTTCCTGTTACTGCTAACTGAGCTATTGATTTACATTGGTGAGGGCAAATATCACAAGCACTAGTTAATGTTAGCCTGCACTGTTTACAGTTATTGGAAAAGTACTGTGGCTTCAGCAAGAACTGGTAAGTATGCATTAGGTAACTCTGGCCTGTGAAACATTGAACAATGGCACAACATTGGAGAGATTGGCTCAACAGTTTTCAGATGCTGCACTTGAAGCCTTAGAAAATTAGGTGGAAATTAGGACAAATATCATCTATTCACAATTGTCCAGATTTCTTTTTAGATGCAAAATCAAAAGGCACTCAAAGCAAAAAAAACCTTGGAGGACAATGCAAGGTGTTTTACCCTGAGGATCTAAATGCTTTGGTGGTAAGAACTCAATAACTTCACATGAGTAGTTAAGGTCAATGATTACATTTTCAATGCTGTATCCTGAAAAATTACTGAATGCATGACATCCTATTACTCACCTGCCAACTATCTAATTTAGTCAGGACACCTGGAATACACCCTCACTGCTGTGAACCCCACACCCATATCTCACAGATATTATACCTGGCCAGCTATTCAACCATAGCAGTTACTTCAGCCATTGCATACCACTCACTGACATGCTTCCCTCCCTCTTACTGCCCAAGGTCATGCACATCCACAGGCAGTAGAAGCTGACCAGTGAAGAGCAGGCACAGATGCAGATCTTGACCTCCATGGAAGAGATAGCGCTGGCCATTACTGGAATGCCCCTAATGTGGTATTGGGCAGCAGAGGGATTTGAAAGCATCAAAGTTATCCGCATTCTTAAATCTAGTCCTTCTTCCCACGTCCTACATCCCACACACACTTCTCATTTAAGATCTATTGATGCTGGAAGCCTGCACCTTTTATTTCTCTTGTTACACAGCCCTACCCTTTGACTTTACTGCTTTAGGTGCCCAAATTGTGCAAACTGATCAGTCATTGGAGGGTTAGCAAGAGGAAAATGATGGCAAAGGAGCAGAACTTACACTTATTTTCATATTTTCAGCTACAAATTTAGATACTGAAACAGTTTAGATCGTCTGTCCTTTAGAAGAAATATCAAAGTCTCCTTTGATGTTACATACAGATAGTCAGTGTCTTGAGGCACTTTTATATGTTTATCTGTCTCAATGCAGCTTTGACAATAATAATTTGTGTTCTGTTATTTTAGATACCCAAAGCTGCTTCGCAAAAGTACTACAAACAAAATTTTGGTATTAAGTTACAGAGGAAGATATTAGGTGGAAACTTTGGGCCTTACCTCAAGTTTTTGGATGGGCACGTAGAAGACCTAATGTGGGACAGGCAAAAATTATGTTTCTTTTCAGTGGGTTAAAGTTTTGGTATAAATTCTCTGAACTTTTCTTGCTGGCTGGCTTTACCAAACTTGATGGTCATGAACCTTTTTCAAATACATTAGCGTTTCTCTCATGAACACCATAACCTATTCAAGTTCTTTTTAATTCAGCAATCGTGTTGGACAAAGTTAGAAACACGTGTGGACAGAAACCTGACTATCTAAATGTAGTGCATGTCTAATAGGGTAGATGTCTTCCCCTAAGCTCTGGTCAGTAAAACAAACCTCTTTTGCTTCTTCATAACCATGCAGTTTCTTTGAGAAAATGCTTGCAATGAAGCATGACCAGGTCAAACAGTGCATGAGAAGTCTCAATCATACATGCCCTCTTGCTGATCTTAAAAATCTACAGTACAAGGAGTGAAGCCAGATTGGCTCAATAAGCCTTCTCAGACAAGGCCGCAACATTGGCTTATGCCAGCAAAATTGGCCAAGGGCAAGCAAACTGAGCTTAATTCAGCAGGAGACTCTACTCAGAAAGGGACTGAACTCTAAAGGGAAGGAATGGTAGGGAATTGAACTTAAAGACATGGTTATCATCGATGATGGAAGGACTCCAAGAAAAGGATAGACCAGACTGGGGTGCAGTGGTGAGAATCACAGTTTTGGGGTAAGTGAGACAAAGAAGATTAGACTTACCGTGTGGAAACAGGCCCTTTGGCCCAACAAGTCCACACTGACCCGCCGAAGCGCAACCCACCCATACCCCTAACCTAACACTACGGGCAATTTAGCATGGCCAATTCACCTGACCCACACATCTTTGGACTGTGGGAGGAAACCGGAGCACCTGGAGGAAACCCACGCAGACACAGGGAGAACGTGCAAACTCCACACAGTCAGTCGCCTGAGTCGGGAATTGAACCCGGGTCTCAGGCGCTGTGAGGCAGCAGTGCTAACTACTGTGCCACCGTGCTGCCCACAAAGAGTAGGAGCTGTATGATTAAGGTAAGGAATACAACGGAGCAAATAGGTATGCTGTGGAGATAGGAAAAGCAGGTGAACTAAGTAAAAGATTGTGTAAGGCTAAGCCTGGACTTGTAGATCTGGTTGGAGTGGCATCAGGGTAAAGGTCAGAAATATCAGGTAATGAAAGAACTGATAGTCATGAGTAGAGATTGAAAAAGGACAGAGGGAGCAATTATTCACCTAAATTGTTTTACAAAACAGCCTTACAGAACATGTAAAGAATAAATTGGATGGGCTTAAATCTGTTAACACATGCTCTTGTACTGCATAAACAACCCTAACTGAGGGAATTGAAGCAGATCCTCTTTCCAATCAAGAGCCTATCTGTTCTCTGTCTTAAATGTGATCGATGACTTGTCCTCCACATCACACTGTGGAAATGGGTTCCACAGATTCACCATTCCCAGCTAAAGAAATTCCTCCTCAACTCAGTTCTAAAGGGTGGTCCCTTCACTCTGAGACCATGCCTGTTGGTCCTAGTCTCTCCTACTAATAGAAACATTGCCATGTCCACTGCTCAACTGCTCCTTATCTGACAAACCATTTAGTCCCAGAATCATTCTGTTATAAATCTTCTGGACCCCCTCAAACACAACCGTCCTTAGATACAGGGCCAAAACTGCTACAATATCCTAAGTGTGTTCTGACCAGAGGTTTATATACAGCCTGAGGAGTACACCTCTGCTCGTGTATTCTAACCATTTTGAAATGAATGCAAACATTGCATTTGTCTTCCTAATTGCCAACTGAGCCTGCATGTTAGCCTAATGAGAATCCTGAACTAGGACTACTAAGTCCCTTTGGTCTTTAGATTTCTGAAGCCTTGCCCATTTAGAAAATAATCTTCACCTCTATTCTTCTTACCAAAGTGTGGAATTTCACATTTTGCCAAATTGTATTCCATCTGACACTTCTTTGCCCACTTTCCTAGTCTGTCCATGTCTTTCTACAGTCTTCCCACTTCCTCATAACTACCTGTCCATCCATCTGACTTTGTGTGATCTGCAAACTTAGCAAAACTCCCCTCAGTTCCTTTGTCCAGATTGTTAATGTTTAACTTGAATAGTTGTGGTCTAAACATGGATCCCTGTAGAACTCCACTAGTCACTGGGTACCATCCAGAGAAAGATTCCTTTATCCCTATTCTCTGCCAGTCAGACAATCCTTCATCCTTGCCAGTACTTTGCCCCTAAAACCATGGCCTCTTATCTTATTCAGCAGTGTCCTGTGTAACACCTTGTCAAAGCTTTTTGGAAATCCATGTAAATCACACCCACTCCAACAATGTAAGTGGCACCATCTTCTCTCCAACACCTCACACTTACTCTATCCATGCTACTGCACCCACATCTCACCAAGGCTCCTACATTACCAGCCTCACTATTGCCTACAAAATCTTAACTCACCTGATATTACCCACCCCAGCCCCTGATACCACCAACCCTGCAAAAGGGATGAAAGAATAAGGACATATACTCCTCAACCCTGATGAGGTTGTACAAGACATTGTTGGGGCCTCTTCAGAAAAAATGTGTCCAGTCTGGTCTCCCAGTTTAGGAAGGATATTATTAAGCTGGAGAGGGTTCAGAAGTGATTCACCAGGATGTTGCCAAGTATGGAAGGTCTGAGTTATAAAGAAAGGCTGGATAGGCTGGGACGTTTTTCACTGGAGTGTAGGAAGTTGAGAGGTGACCTTATAGAATTTTATAAAATAACAAAGGTATAGATAGAGTTAATGGTAGTTTTCTTTTCCTTAAGATGGAGGATTTCAAGACTGGGGACATACTTTTAATGTGAGAGGAGAGAGATTTAAAAAAGACATGAGGGGCATTTATTTTTTACATGGAGGGTGATTCGTGTATGGAATGAACTTCCTGAGGAAGTGGTAGGTACAGGCACAGTTATAACTTTTAAAAGACACTGAGATAAGTACATGAATAGGAAAGATTTAGAGGGAATTGGGCCAGGAACAGGCAGATGGGGCCAGTTTAATTTGGGAATATGTTCAGCTTGGGCTAGTTGGACTGAACTGTCAGCTTCCATGCACTATTACTCAGTGTGGTCAACATCCTGACTTTGACTGCTCTGAGCGGCTGACTGATACTTTTTCAGCCACTGGACTGGTTATTGGAGGCTGCTCTTGATGCAATATGCTGGAATCGTGAGCGAAGTATATACTTCCTTGATTTGACTGACATGCTGACAACTATGTCAAGCTTCCTGGTTTTTTGTAAACATTAAATGACACAGCAATACAGAAGAACTATAAGCCTGATATCTCTGGCACAGGTTGCAAAGTGAAACTTGTTGAGGCATGCAGGGACACTGGAGGCATCCAGGTAGGCTCTGAGTAAGTGAACAATATAAGAGCAAGCAATCAATCTGGAGATCGATGCTCCAGCCCATGTACTGGGTGCATGTCTCTATGCTCAGTTTCCTTGTTACTGAATTACAATGATAATTATCAGTGCAGTCTGAGGTGCAGCACTGAAGTGCAGCAATGTCCGATATGTAGTGCATTATGGGTTTTAGAAGCTAACACCAATCGAATGCCAATGTCTGTGGATATGAGCTGCATGTGGTTGGTGCCCATGGAGCATGCTCTGAGATGTCAGTGCCTGGTGTTCAACACGGGGGTCATTTTGAGTAAGTCAGGAGCTGAATCCACCAGGTACCTGCTCCGGTTTCCTTACTGGATTTTCTCGATGTCTCACTTGTTTGCTGAGTTTGGGAAGATAGGACGCTGAATACTAATGAGGTGAGTTAGACCATCCACAAGGCATTTAACAAGCAATAGTCCCCCTTAATAAGAAAGTCACTGCTGTGAAAAACTCACCCTGCTGCTTGTGAAAAGCTTATAACATACAATGACTTTGAGATCGTCACATCTTCATCCAATTTTACCACAAATCTAACCATAGCTCATGTCGTTCACACTCCAATAAGATTCCACCCACATTTTCTGTTTTAGCAGACAATTTGGCATAGCTTAGCTGAGATCAAATTCAGCCCACTAATATTAAACTACAAGGGCCTGCAGGCTTAGAAATCAAAGGACAGATTACTGCAATTCTTCACTCAGAGAAGAGAATTACTGCAAGTATTGAGCTGATTTTTCCCATTTGCAGTTAAAGTATGCAATTTATGATGTCTGGTCTACTGTAGCCTGGGACAAATTGTTTCACGTTATTCATATTTTTATATCATTAATTATACAACCAAGTTGTTGGCAATTGACAGTGAATTGCATGGTGACTGAGGTGGAAGTGTTCATCTCTGGCTTAAATGCTTGTGGTGCTATATTTAACCACCAGTTGCACACTACTTTGGACACTGCAAACCAGGAGCTGCCACTCAACATCACAGAGGAAGTGAGTTCAGGTTCCCCATTTCCTGGACAGCGATGTAGAGTTGCTGATGGATGAGGTGGTGGAAAGAAAGGCAGTTCTTTTTTCTGACTACATGCCAACAGACCCAGCTAGCCTGGATACGTATAACAACATAGCTTGGTGTCGTGTCCTGTGTGAAAACGAACACCCAGGAGGTTCAATGATTACCTGTGCTTTACAACAGCAAATGCCACCATCTTTGTTCTGCTACCTCACACCCACAGAACCAGCAATTGTTCCAAATTTGCCACTGAACACCCATCTCACTAAGCCTAAACTCTCAGTAATGCATATACAAATCTACTCCTTGCCTCTCAAACACCCTATGTCTCCCAAACTATTAATCTTTCCTGCCTGCTTTGCTTCCTACTCATTGGCCAGGGGTACCTTACTACCATTTCTGCTCATGCATGACCAATAGCCGGTCTCTCATTCACTTCCATCATACTCAGTCCTTTCCTTTGCCTCATATCAGGAAAAGAAACAATTCATATCTTGGCTGGGAGCTCCCGGACAGGTGGGAATGGGTGCCAGCAGATATTAGGCTCCTCATTCCCTGTGGAGAGAAATGACTGGGTCAGGCTAGAGAATAGTAGGACCATTCATGTGGTAACTGGAAGACATCAATGGACAACCAAACCAGTGAGGTTCATTTGCTATGCTGCACTGCTCACCTGTTACCACTAACACATTCTTAATCTGCACAACTCTTTTGAATCTTTTTCAACTAATTCCCTCTCTTCTCTCATCTTGAAATGAAGGACACTCAGTGAACATCATCAAAGAAAGCAACTCTGGATGGCTTCAACTATTCCTCTGTCTTTGAAAGGAAGTTACTGAACTCTGAGAGGATGCTCGAGCAAGGCACAGTCCATGAATACAGAGACTTTCACTTCAGTGGGTACTCTATGTGGATGAGACTCAGGAATTAGGTGAACATATGATTGACACAGCTCTACAGCTTGTTGAATAAAAATGCCCCAAGTCTCTCGCACTTAGAGGACTGCCAGGGATGAGGCACACACTCAACATCAGAATTGAGGTGATCCCTTGTTCTCGGTCATTAGTGACTGATTCAATTTGCTGAGATTAATGTGGGAACATCAGCCAGTTTCGCTCTCAATAAACTGAAACAAATAATCAAGGAGGTCATCGATGTTATCAATTTGTGCTAACTGCAACATGCATGTGCCCACCTGCCTCCATGGATGGGGGGACCCAGATCTATGTGAACACAGTGGCTGATGGATATGCACTCAGATCTGCACTCGATGGTTTCACCATGGCAAGATTGAGAGGGAGACATAGTCAACACTGCAGGTGCTTCTGCTTATTGAAGAGACAGGGTGTTGCAACAGACAGGCTCCCAGAATCTTCTCAGCTTACTCCATAGGTGCCCTGCAGCACCCTCACCACAATCTCCCCAAATCCCCCCTTGCCCCTGCCTGGAATTACAACAGTATAAGTTGTGGAGGGTGAGATTACATCTGAGTATGAGACCCTCAACAAACCTAAAGGTACCAGGGGATGACTGTTCAAATCTTCCAAATCTTCATAAGCGCTATGGAAAAGCTACCTCCACCTCATCCACTGAACCCAGGGTTGGACTTATTCATAATGTCATTCACAGGACAAGGAAATGATGTGAAGGACATCTATGTGGCAGCATCATTGTAAAATAAACTTTCAAACAGCTTAACAATGTAAATGCACTCTGAACACTTGAAGAGTTATCGATGATAGAAGGGTGCAAAAGAGATTCATCAGGATTCCTATAATATTGATAATTATCGCAAGGGATTTTTGTTGCACAGCACCCATATTCTGATTGATGCCTTAAGAATTACCTAACCATAGCACCATGTGATATCAGTCCATTGTCTCACTGTCACTTTTTCCTCCTAATCATGCAGGACATAATATATTTTGGTAGACCTCATTTTACATTTTCCCACTTAACGTTATTCCGATTTCATAGCTTTTATTCCTGAGGGCTTATTTGTAGATTCTGCAATACCATTTGTGCTTTAGCTTTATTTGCATGCTTTGCCAGCATCCTTTGCTGTTACAAATCAGCCTCTAAAACTGCACTGACTACAAATAAGGAAGTGGCCATGGGATTCCTATTGATTTTGCTTTCCAACTCTCTCCCAGTTTTCTGCTCCGGGCTGTGTCTCCTGTTTTGACCTGCCCTGACTTCATGACATAGCAGCTTCTTCTCATCATTAAACTTGGCTCCTGGTGTGTTCCATCCTAGACGCACTTCACTTAAGGCCATAATTTTTCATTTGCATCTTTGTATAACCTACTGTTGGAGTGTAAATTGAAGCTGCATGGGTGGTATTACTTAAACAGTGAGGACATGATTACAGCAATTAACAAGAGGGCTTCAAAATCTGATACTTTTACTCCATCCACTTTGTGTGTTTTGGCAGCCATTTTATGAAGTTAATGCCGAGTTGACATTTGATCCAGCATGGTAATGTTCTGACTTTATGTTAGTGTCCATGACTTGTGTTCTCTGCCTTTGACATAATCCACTTTTTTGAATTGTTCCTTTCTCTGTTGCTGTCTCTGCCCCTTAAGATCGTTCAACAACTGCCTCTCTCTGTTGAGTCCTGTTGCATAACTATCAATGGACTCACTTTATCCCAGTATTAATGATTTTGAAAATTCTTATATTCTTGTCAGCCTCATACCCTCCCATGTAGAGGTCAGAAATGTTACGACCTGTTTGAAGATCTGTTGCAAATTCCCAGTCCCCTTCCATTCTCAATGTGGTCTCACCCTACTATCTGCAATTACCCACAGCACAGTGACCATTCCCTTATAGACTCAGTCCAATGAAAACCATCCCTGGACTTGAGTTGTATTCTTTCCCCAAAACTTAATGGACTATCCTATCCTAAGACCTGTGACCATCATTTGACTAATCTCAGGAATAACTTTGGCCCATCTCCATGACCAACTTGGCGGGAAATCCTGACAAACCCCAAACACCGTCTCCTCTGAGTTAAGTCTTAATGACACTCTAACTGACCTAACTATACTGCCCGGACATTGTAAATTTGACCTGCAGGACTGACTGTGGCCCAGCCCTATATGCAAGGATATGAATCCCCAGGCTTTGGTGGTACCAAGACTGACTGACTGTAACCAACACCCTGGATTGTAAGCCTCATGACTGACCGCTGTGGTGCCTCCTTCCTGGCTGTCACCTCTTATCACTTTATACTCAATCAAATACAAATATTTTTAATATTTAAATATAAAGGCCCCCTTTGACTTTCACATTGCCACTTCCTGAATGCACATGCAATGTGTTTTCTTTGTAAATTTTGGGTACATGCTGCAGAATGACATTGACAAAGCATAGTGTTGTACAGCAATATATCCACCCTTGCTTTACTGAAAGATTGGCTGTCGAGAGTGTGGTGTTGGAAAAGCACATCAGGAATGAAGGGCTTTGGCCCAAAACATCAATTTTCCTGCTCCCCGGATGCTACCTGACCTCCTGTACTTTTCCAGCACTACACTCTTGACTCTAATCTCCAGAATCTGCAGTCCTCACTTTCACCTGAAAGATTGACTGTTCAATGCTCCACTCTGTCACAGGCTGCCCACTTCTCCCTTTTTTCTCAAAGACAATCCAAACCAAAGAGGCTGACAGCCTTTAACCATGTGTTGAAGGCAGTTTGCACTAAAGAAGCAATATGAAGCAGACAAGGCTAGCAATCTATAAGCAGGCACGAAACTGAGTGGAAGACAGCAAACTAAGATCCATCAGATAAGTGTGTTCACGTCAATCCAAAATTATCATATCCAGATGCACACCTGTCCTGGTTTACAAAGTGAATTCACAGACACTTTGCATGCCATAAGTGTCCCTAAGATTCAGGGTAGTGTTTGGCCTGTAGTGATGGCCGTGGTTAGGCTGGTGGTTTGCTGATGTCAACTTACCTGGATGTAATATTGACAATATTGGTGACAATATAGAATGGTGAGATATCAGAATAAGTAAGTATTCGTGTGATTGTGAAGACTAACATTCGGTAAAGTCAGCCCCTCTTGATTTATCTGTCACAAATTTGCATTTTCTTGTTTCTTAGAAAAAGAGAAGACAACAGTACTCACGTGTATTAAAACAAGAAGCGCATACACTGGAGGTGGGTTGAGTAAGGTATGATTTTTAAATTTATTTTTACCTTTCTACCTGCACCAAATTTCTCTCTTACTCTTGGAGTTAAAGTTTCTGACACAGTCTCAGCACAAATTTGTTTAATTTGCAGATTAAACTGAGCTAGAAGTAACTGTGGATGCAATCATGATTTTACAAAATCACTTCAGCTTAAATTTCACCTGACAAATAAAATTCTGTATGAGCAAAAGCAAAATACTGCTTTATAAAAGTAAATGGAAGTATCCTATGCCTCTTTGTTTGCATAAATCTAGCTGCAAGTAAATTGAAACAGGCAATTTGACTCATGTGATGCCATCTCTAAACAGTGCGAGATGACAACCAGTAGGATAAATAAGACGTCAGTTTATATTCTCTAATGGTAGCAACTCAACCCTCAAGGGATTGTGCCTGAATGTATACAGTGCCTTGGTAATCACCACAACATAAGTCTCTGGAGGCTGTGGAAAGGAGAGAAATGATGTTAATTCTAGAGTACAAGGGAGGCAGCTGAAAAAATGGCTTGAGAAAATAGGTTTCTTCAGTTTCAATAAAAAAAATCACTGAAGAAATTTTAAGAGATAATATAATAATGGGAGAGAGAAAATAAGTGCGAAGTAAATCAAAACAGTAGGACAAGAGGTCACTGGTTCAAGTCCTCGGACAAATATCAGAAAATATTTATCTACACTGACAATAAACAGCAAAGGGAAATGAGCTGTCAATGGCACTAGCACATGGAACCGATTTAAGAAAGAGTTGGATACTGTATCATGAAGATACTGCATGTTACTGTTCTGGAACAATGGAAACAAATTAGTTTATGAGCTTTCTTAATTGGAATCTCTGTTCTGATGTTTGATAACCTTCACTAGTATCAAAGGGAAATATCAGTCTTATTTGTGCACAAGGACCCTGCCTAGCGAGTTATGAATTTGTCTGCTGTAAACCTATACTGATGTACAACTAGAAGAGGTTGCATTGGACAATATATCATCTGAAATGTCTGTAATGATCCCAATCATTGCATTATTGAGTTCTTGAATTGTCAAGCAAAATATAGAGTAGACAGGAAATTGCCTCTCACACAATGCAAAAAAAAAGGTAGATATATAATAAACAAGAAATGACTTCAGATCAATAATCTATTTCTTACTAAGCTGTCGGATGACCTGAGTATATGGTGTATATAGTTATTACAATTTGTTAAATTTATATATCAGGCAGGACATCTGTATTGTGTGGAATCAATACTGTGTTTTGTGGATGTTAACTAAATAACAAATATATTACTTGAAACTCTGCTCAAAAAGTCTTTACAATGTACAATAAGGGCTTACTGTAACTACTATTCTCATTTTCTTTCGTACATCTTAACATGGGCTTTTATCCTTTTGAGGCTAGTGAGGAAATGGTTGGAACATTCCCAGGCTGATTATCAGCCCATTGAGCCACACCGTGACTTCTGCTACCATAGTAAACATGTCCTGATGGAGACTTGAATCAAGAGTTCTGATCCAAATGCAGTGATCCTACCAGTTAATCATAAAACTTCCCATACCAAGCATACTTACAAATACTTCTAATGCCTGCAAGGTACAAGTACATGAAGTCATTTTAATAACAACAGTTGTTTTTCTAAAAATACTTCATAGAAAATCTACTGAATAAAAAAGGGTCCAAATATTGATGTTAAATCACCATCTGTGTGCCAGTTCATATTTTGATTTTGCTTCGAAAGTTATTCAAGACAATGGTCACCATTTCTCATATCAGAAGCAGCGTATGATCAATAATGAAAAATATCTTGATTATTCTGTAAACAATGTTCATTTTATTTCTTTATAATGGCAAAAAAGGATAAGCAATTACTTTTCAATACTTATTAGCTAGGGTCTAAAAAGAGGTGGTTAATGAGGTAGCTGATGCATTGGTATTAATTTTCCAAAATTCAATAATTCTGGAAAGTTCTATTAGACTGGAGAGTAGAAAATATGACCCCTGTATTCAAGAAGGGATGGAGGCAGAAAATTGAAACTCTTGGCCAGCTAGCTTGACACACGTTGTGGAGAAGGTGCCAGAATGAATTGTTCGGAGGTTATGATGAGGCCTTTGGAAAAACTCAAGGCTACCCGGTGAGCCAAATAAAATTGTGATTAACCAATTAATTGGAATTCTTTAAAGGTGTAAAATGCACTGCGAATAAAGTGAAGCTAGATGATGTACTTCGTTTGCAGAAGGCTTTTGACAAGTTTCACCTAAACGTTTCCTGCACAAAGCAGGAACTCATGGTAAAGGGAGTAACATTTTAGGATGGATAGGAGATTTGCTGGCTGGCAGAAAATAGAAATGATGCCTAAATTCTTTAGGTTGGCATGATGTGATGCATAGGATCCCACAGGAATCTTCAACATGTTATGATTTGCATCAATGACTTAGATTATCAGAGTCACAATGGCTAAATTTGCAGATGACACAAAAAAATGTTGGAAAGTATGCTGTGAAAGTGACATGTCAAGGATGCAGATGATTGCGGATAGGTTAAATGAGGAATAATGTGAGAAAATGCAAGGTTTTTCACTTTGCAGGAAGAAGGAAAAACAGAATATCACTTAAACAGCAAATGATTGCAGACTTTCAAGTGTGGATGCATTTAGGTGTTGTGGTGTTTGAATCACAATGAATAGGTACAGCACATAATCAAGAAGGTTATTTTTTTATTCAGTAGATTTTCTATGAAGTATTTTTAGAAAAACAACTGTTGTTATTAAAATGACTTCATGTACTTGTACCTTGCAGGCATTAGAAGTATTTGTAAGTATGCTTGGTATGGGAAGTTTTATGATTAACTGGTAGGATCACTGCATTTGGATCAGAACTATTGATTCAAGTCTCCATCAGTACATGTTTACTATGGTAGCAGAAGTCACGGTGTGGCTCAATGGGCTGATAATCAGCCTGGGAATGTTCCAACCATTTCCTCACTGGCCTCAAAAGGATAAAAGCCCATGTGAAGATGTACTGGAATACTATCTTTTATCTTGAGAGGGATTGAACAAAGATGTTAAAGATGTTATGATACAATTTTACAGGGCATTGTTAAAGCCACATCTTGAATGCAGTGTGCAGTTTTGGACTCCTAAGGGGATGTACATGTTTTAGAGGCAGTTTAGAGGAGGTTTACTAGAGTAACACCTAAAATAAATTGTCTTATAAGGGAAGATTGAACAGGCATGGCTTGTTTTCACTTTCATTGAGAAGAATGGTGATTGATTTGATTAAAATTAGTCAGATAATAATGGTTTTGACGAGGTGAATTTGAAAACAATGTTTTTTCTTGTGGGTCAGTCCAGAATTAGGGGACACTATTTCAGGACAGAAATGAAGGAATCTTGTTTTCTCATAGAAGATCATGTGATTTTGGAATTATTGAATATTTTTAAGTTGGAGGCAGGTAGATTCAGTTTAGCCAGAGAATCAAATATTATCAAATGTTGAATGACAAAGTATACTTGGATGGCTACTTCTGCTCCTAATTAGTATTTTTGTGTGTTTGGAGATTGTGGCTGATTAAAACCTTCAATCCCTTCCTATCTCACTCCTGATGAAGGACTTATGCTGGAAACATTAGCTCTACTGCTCCTCAGATGCTTCCTGACCTGTTGTGCTTTTCCAGAGCCTCACCTTTTGACTCTAACTGCAGTCTATGTACAGCACTTGACTGAGTAGTTCAAGAAAGCAGCTCATCACCCCTTTCTCAAGGGCAACTAGAGATGTGCAATAAATGCTGGCCAAATAGTGATGGCCTTGTCCCACAAATGAATACCAAAATATATCATTTACTAACTTTCCCATATTCCCCTGAACATCTTTGCCTGAAAAGTGTTGTCGACATATGTCTGGAAAATTTCAACTGAGTCTTCAACTGAGTAAGATTGGAGGTTTCTGGTTAATATGAAAATTTATTAGCATTACTGCCACCATGTCTGAGCTCAAATTTGAAGATAATTGTCCATCTATTCTGGATTCCCTCATGAGAAAGAACTTTTTCTTGGATCCACCTGTTAATCCTTTTATTATTTTAAATGGTTAGGTTGGGTTTTACCTCACCATTCTACACTCAAAGGAATTAACCTGATCCCTGAACTATGCTTTTGAGAACTGCACACATCCGCTGAATACATTGTAAACTTTCCAAGGCTAATGTATCTTGTATGAGATTTGGTGCTCAAAGCATCAGTTCTCCAAATGAGGTCTGACCAATGTTCTGTACACTAAAGCATTACTTCCACAATTTTGTATTATAATCCCCTTGAGATAAAGACCAACATTCCATTAGCCTTTTTGATTGCTTTTTGTACCTGTGAACTATTTTTTAATGATTTGTGTTCATGGGTACCTAAACCCATTTGCTGCTCCACAGCCCCCAATCTTTCACTATTTAAAAAAGAATTGATTTCTCTCGCTTATATTCAGAGTGAGCAAATGCACACTTCCCACACTTTGGATTTCCATACTTACTTGTCTGAAATTTTGGGCCTCACTGGGGATGGGGAGGGAGGTGAACAAGGCATGACAGTACTGGCACTGCCTGGTCTGATGATTTCCTGAACCTGTTTCTAGGCCACTAATTTTGCCAAGAAAAAAATCAAAGCTGGCAAGGCAATTCACTGCCAGAAAGCAGGTTGCCAATTAGGGTTATTTTCCAGTGTAACACACTGAAAGGAGGTTGATTACGATTTTCAATTTGGTCTCCAGTTTCTCAGTCAGAGAGAGAGAGAAGGAGAGAGAGAGAGAGAGAGAGCAGTTAAACAGCCTGAAAGCATGCATCTACATATAGGCCAAAGGACCCCAGTCAAGGGATACCCCTCCTCTTCCCCAGACACACTACTGAGTGTATTAAAACTTTAGGTTTTTAGAACTGAATTTTCAGGCCCAACTGAACGTGGAAATGAAGGCCTGAGAACTGATAATTTTGAACAAAGGGTGACACCATTTCTGTTCCAGGCCTTATGCAGAAAGGTTGGGGAGGGCAAGATTATGATCCTGTCAAATTTCTGATTAAGGCCAATTAAGATTCTTTGAGGCCCCACTAAGAGGACATTAACGAGTTGAGAGATTCAAGTAAGTTACAGATAGTGTCTGGACGAGACTTGGAGAAAGGAGATGGATATAAAGACAGAAGGCAATTATGGACACCCAAGGAATGACTCTAGAGCTAAAAAGCTTTCAACGGCAGAGGGGAGATTGGGACATTGGGAAGTTCTGAAGCAAAGCCATACTGAACTTGAAATGTCAACTCTATGTCCCTCTCCACTGATGCTGCCAGACTAGCTGAGCCTCTTCGACACTTCCTATTTTTATTTCAGAATTTCAGCATTTGCAGTATTCCATTTTCAGTAATGTGGGATTTTGGAAGATAATTGACCTCAGCACTGCAAAGGTGACATAGAGAATGGGTAGTACGCACGCAAGCAACGCAGGGGATCATCACTCATTTGGCATCAAAGAAACAAAAAGCTTAGAAAGGGGATCCAAGAACATGTGTACCATCAATTGAGTGCACGTAAAGCTTCATCCGAACTAAGGTGACATGACTGTCAACATTTGCAATCAGTCATGATGGATAAAACAGACCTTCCTCAACAAGGGTAGAGCTCAGTTATCAGGAGGACAGAAGGCAGGGAAGAGGGGAAGGAAAAACAAGGAGGTTACTGGATTGACATTCTTCTATTAACTCTCCAATACATACATTATAGTTGCTCAGTGTATCTCAAAGTGTTCATTTGGCAATCCCAAAACCTGAGGAGAAGTCCCGAGATTGTTCTATATTTGAAAGACCAGTTTTGTGCTTTCAGCAATTTGAGAATATGCTAAATTTATCTATCTGAAGCAAGGACACACAGATTTAACAACTGTTTGTACAGTGAGCCCGTTTTTGACCCTTTACTGAATAAGGCTCAGCCAAACAACTTGGTTATTCATAATAGTATTTCTAAGATAGATGTGCGGCATTTAATTGCCTTACTTCTTTTTACTATTGAAATAATCTATTAGTGAGTAGTCGATGTTGAAATAACCTTTATAATGATTTGGAAACAAGTTTCAGGTCTATTTTTAACCATTGTGATAGTAGTATATGTATCAAAGCAATTCCCTTATCTTTTTCTTGCATTGGATTCATAAGAATAATTTGGTTCAAAAAGCAGAATGTATTAAGTGTTCCATGACATGAATAGAAGAACAGTATATAATTAATTCTGTTACTTATAATGAACTTCGCCTGCAAAACTAAGTACCATGGCAAATTCCTGATGTAAATCACAGTTCTTTTTTTTTACTTAGTCATGGACTGTGTGGTAATGCAGAAGTAAATTTGTGAGTTTTCATTACATTTATTTTTAGCACACACTCTTGAAATCACCCCATGCTTAAATATGTTCACAAACTTGGTTTTCTAGCTTAGTTGCTAGTTATATGTTGAAACAGCATGAAACTACAAGATTGCTATCGATTGATTATTTGTCTAATTATGTTTTTTAATTTCAGTACTGTAATTGGAACAGTTAATACTGGGTAGACTGGTCAAACGATTTTTTTTTACAGTTTTCTGACATTAGCAAAAAGAGACCTTAAACTACATAGGTACTTAAATAAAGTCATGTGCTGCTAAGGTAAATTATGAAAGAAAACTAGCAGAAAATATAGAAATGCATAGCAAAATGTCTATACATATATAAAAGGGAAACAAGTAGCTAAAGTTAATGTTGATCCTCTGAAGGATGAAACTGGTAAGTTAGTTCTGAGGAACACAGAAATGTTTTTAGGTCAATATTTTGCATCAGAATTCATTGTAGTGGATGATCCCAATAATAACAGATGATGCAAAGATTATAGAAAGGGATGAGTGAGAATAATTGTCATCACCATTAAAAACATACAGAGAAAACTATGAGATTGAAGGCATACAAGTCCCGAAGGCCTCTTAGCTTGCACCTTAGGATCTTAAAGGAATTGACAGTAGAGATAATAGACAAATTGCTTATAATATTCCAAAGTTCTCTGGTTTGGGAAAGGTAACTATGGATAGGAAAAATGCTTATGTAATTGCCTTATTCAATAAAAGGGGGGAGGAAAGCAGAATGTGGGAAATTATAGACAGGTTAGTTTAACATGTTGTTGGGAAATTGTTAGAATCCATTATTAAGGACATTTGGAAATTCAAAGCACCATCCGTCAGAGTTAATAACTTTATTTGAGACAAATCATGTTTCAATAATCTGCTAGAGTTATTTGACAATGTAATAAGCGAGCTGGATAATGGGTATCTTGTACATGTAGTATATCTGGGCTTCCAGAAGACATTTGATAAAGTGTCATGCAGAAGATTAATAGATAAGGAAAGATCACACAGGGTTTGGGGTTATTGATTAGTTTGGGTAGATGACTGGCTAACCAACAGAAAACAGAGCATGAGGATAAATGGGTTTTCTCTTCTGGTTGGTAAGATGCAATTAGTGGAGTGCCACAGGGTTTGGTTCTCTGGTCCGAATTATTTATAATCTATATTAATAACTTACATAGTGATAGAAAGTACTATAGCTAAATTTGCAGATGACACTAAAATAGGTGATAAACCAAATTGCAGTGAAGAGATAAGAAATTTACGAATAGATATGATTAGGTTATATGAATGGATCAAGATATTGGCAGATTAAGTTTAATCTGGATAAGTAAGAGGTTATCCATTTTAATCAGAGGAATAGAGAAGTAATTCATTATCCAAATGAAGAGAATCTTCAGAGAGCTTTGGTGCAGAGGTATCTGGGTGTCCTCATGCACAAATCACAGACAACTAGTTACAGCAGGCGTTAAGTAAGACAAATGAAATGTTGTTATTTATTGCCAAAGGAATGCAGTGTAAAGGTAGGGAAGTGTTGATGCCACAATACACAGCATTAGTAAGACCACACCTTGAGTATTGTGTACAGCTGTGGTCCCCTTACTTGAAGAGGGATGTAGTTGCACTACAGGCAGTTTCAAGGAGGTTCAGTAAATTGATTCCAGAAATGAGGGATTTGTCTTATGAAGAGAGATTGAGCAGTTTATGCTTCTGCTGTCTGGAGTTTAGAAGAATGTAACGAGATGTAACTGAGGTATCTAAACTGCTAAAGCGTATTGACAAAGTCGATGTAGAAAACTTGTTTCCTCATGTGGTAAATCACCATAATTTTAGGGTAAGCAGTTGGAAATTTAAAGCAGAGACGAGCAAAAATGATTTCTTTCAAAGTCATGAATCTGTGGAATTCACTACCTCGGAGTATATTAAATGCTTGAATATTGAGTAAATTTAAGGAGAACTTAGACAGATTTTAATTAGCCATATGTTAAAGTGTTTCAGAGATTGGGCAGGAAACTGGAGTTGAAGGTAAGATCAAATTGTCTTGATCATATTAAGTGGTGTAGCACTCATGAAAGGCTGAGCGTATACACCTACTCCTAGCTCTTATGCTCTTATGTGGAGGCAAGGTAAAGTTACCATAGTCCCAGAGGATTGCTGTCTCATTAGTGAGAGAGATGACTAGTAGTGGTGTAATCTGAACATGACCATTCCACAGATGAGCAGCAAGGTTGAGAAGGTGGAACCTTCATGGTAACCTCAGTTAGTGCAGGTTGGCATCACCCTGCACCACAAACTAACCATCTGCTAACTGAACTGTCACTCCATGACAGAAGAAATGGCAATGAACAAAAGGGAAATCAGGGTGCTAACACCACTCTTCTTCATAATAGCATTCATTAATGAATGTCATTTTTCAGATGTTTGATATTTGCTTAGTTAAAGGAAATGATGTTAGCACTTACATACACTCTTACAAATTACCTTTTGTGAATAGAGTGTAAGTAGTTACTTAATATTTTGACACATTGACAAATAAAAACATTGTGCAAGTGCTCATCTCACTACTGTGCATCTTGATGGAATTGGTGTTTCCACACCTTTTCCAGTCTGAAAATTAATGCAAAGTAACAGTTAGATGTTGGTTACCCACTAACATATAATAGAAACCACCCTGTAGACAGAGAATATCATTTACAAAAAGGGCTTTTTGTGATGAGCATTACAGAAAAAAAATATAAAGGTCAACATCCCTTTGGCTTCTTTTTTTAGTGTATTCATTATTGTCTGCACAGTCCTCTGGCCATTCTTCTGAAAAGTGAACATCTTTACACACTTTTATAAAGATTAATGTTAACTTCTCTTTTAAGGGCAGAATTTTAACTTTTTTGGGTAAGGGTCAATTGTGTCAAGCTTTTTGGAGGGCTTTTTGGCTATGAGGTCTGATTGGTTTGCTTGCATGATCTTAACATACTCCCCTCATAGCATAGCTCTCATATGATTCAAGACCCATCATACCACACACCGTTCCTGGAACAACCTGTCATTTCCAAGATATCCATGAATCGACCAACATCTCTGGTACACTCTGCACCCAGGCAAGCTCTGTCAGTCCAGAACTATGCTGCATGGTTCTTGATATTTGCCATGGACTTAACAGACAAGGGAAATTTGGTGCTGCACTTTGGCAGGCATGAACCTAGAGGTCCAACTGAATGGGCGGTACATGGATAAGACATCCAGTCTATGGCCGCCTGGTCCAATGTTACCACTCACGTTAAAGCAGCCTAGTCATTTGGAGAAATGCATAACAATATAAGAAGAAGAGCAACAATGTTCTCCATTCTGCCATTCTATGTGTCACCATTTTCCCTTTGATACCTCACACTCACTCTATCTCTGTTACAATACCCAACTCCCACCAACGTTCATACTTTACCTCTCTCACTCTTGCCTGCAATATCTTCCCTCACTTGCTGTCACTTAACTCAACCATTGACAGCTCTAACCCTGCATGCCCTCTGCATTGGCTACTCACTTGCACATGACACCTGCCCTACCAGTATCAGTTATGCCACCTACTTTAATGTCTCTTAATACCTTTCTCTCTCTGTCTCATTTCAGGAAGAAAACAGCTCAGAATAGGGTAGAAAGAGCTGAAAATGTGTTGCTGGAAAAGCGCAGCAGGTCAAGCAGCATCCAAGGAGCAGGAGAGTCGACGTTTCGGGCATGAGCCCTTCTTCAGGAGGGCTGAAGAACGGCTCATGCCCGAAACATTGACTCTCCCGCTCCTTGGATGCTGCCTGACTTGCTGCGCTTTTCCAGCAGCACATTTTTGGCTCTGATCTCCAGCATCTGCAGTCCTCGCTTTCTCCCCATAGGATAGAAAGAGTTAACTTAGTGATGGGTTCTTTAATATTCAACTCCTGACCTCAGATTTGGAAAGCATCCTAACTCTGACTACTCTAAATGGGTGAATGACCTGGTTCCAAGCCCTTGGAGTGGTATTGAAGGCTTCCATTGAGTTACCGTGCTGGAACCCCTCTTTGAGTGCAGCCTGTTTCCCTTGATTTTACTGAGGACAGTTGACAACCATGACAAGCTTACTGTCTATAGCTATTATTTTCAACCTTCATGCTGAGGGCCATTAATTTCCCTTGCTTTTACACACATAAGATTTACCTTTCACTAATGTAAAGCGAGTGGAGGGAAGTTGGGGAAGAAAATTGGAGATGGCCTCTTTGGATTCCTAAGAGGAAGAACACAATGAAAAAAAAACATTGTCAGGAGTGAACATAATTTAGAGCTTGAATAGCAGTTATGCCATATTTTGTACATTTTGAAAAACTGATTGTTTGGGTTGAAACATATTAAGCTCTTGACAGTGCTGACAGACACTGAAGTAGATTGGAGAGGTAATAACTCAAACAGCGACAGTTGATGGAATTGACTGGGCGTTGGAACTACATACAATTGGAGGAGGAGTTCAGCAAGTGTGTTGTTTATCACCAATTTACCTGGGTATCTATGCAGAAGCAATAATTAAAGAAGCTTTTGATGACAAATAAACAGATGTTAAGAATGACAGTGTGAATTATAACAACATCTTGTTTTGCAAGTAACAAAACACTTGAAACAAAAAAAAGGATTCCAAGAACCAGTTGATAAAGCAGTAATAGCAAGCAGGAACTTTACAATAAAAGTGAAGATTGACAAAACAAAGTGATGCTCTTCTCAAGAAACACCAATAAATATTCATATATTCATAGAGGGAAGAGAATGAGAACCAGTCCAAGAATTCAAATGTTTTGGAAATATAATGACTACACTTGGGAGATGAACAACTAAATAACAATATGATAGCAATGGGATAGACCATGTTTGTTGATAACATACAGCTGCCAACTGGAAAGCTAAACAACTCAAGAAGCAATTTGTAAAGTGCTTGAGTTGGCATGTTGTGTGGATGTGAGACTTGGACTTAACAGAAATTGAGGCCAACTTGTTAAATATCTTTGAATGTGGGTTTAGAAGAAAACGAAAATGATCAACTAGAAAGGAAAAGTAACAAATGAAAAAAGTAACAAGTGTGCTGGAGAGTTAGATAGCAAAGAAATATGCTGAATATAATTAGGAAGATGCAAAGGAACTGGGCATGCTGAGGAAATGGACTTGGAAGTGACATTATGGAGGCAAGATTTCAGAAAAAAAAACAGGAAGAGAAAATTGATGTTAGAAGCTTGAAAATTCGGAAACTTACTGACAAATGAAAGGACTGCTACAGGATAGAGAGACTTGGAAGACTCCAATCAGCCAAGGGCCTGCCTTCATACAGAGCAGACATGATATTAATGATTATAGAGATTTACTGCAGAACTTATCTTTGGATTATGGTGCAGCATTTCTGTTGTTTGGAGTGCCATGATAATGTTTTGCAATATAATTTGGAATTGTATGCGGAGTAATAATAGTCTGGACATTTAATATAGAAAGAACCTAAGGCATCAGGTTTCAAACGCAAAATAGGATGGAGCTGGCCACCCCAGCCCACACTGAAGCAAGAAGCTGACTGTGTAATATAATATTAGTTGGAACTGGAACTCCACAAAGTCAGAATCAAAAACAACTCAAAACTTTCTTCACATGTGATTAGTAATAGATATATATTCCTATTTATTTCATTCAATGGTGAGTTTTTAAAAAACATTTACTTCTTTGTATGTGAGTGACCATGGCTAGGCCAGCATTTATTGCCCGTCACTAATTGCTTACTATGTGTCAATAGTGAAGGTATGTATATTTAGAGTTGTGGATTGGATACCAGTCAAACAGGCTACTCTGTCCTGGCCTCCTGGCCTTTTATGCATTAAGCACTTGACCAGACAAGTGTAGATTATGACGTCACATTCCTAAATTGCATCTTGTAAATGGTACCTAGGTTTTCAAGAGTCAGATGTTCATTTTTGTAGAATTCCTAACCTCTAACCTCCTCTGTAGTCTCAGTATCTATAGTACTGGTCAAGGATAATCCTTTGGGTTTTGAAAGAAGATGATTCAGTAATGGCAATGGTATAGAATATCAAAAGAAGATAGTTGAATTATTTCTTATTGTAGATAGTCATTACCTGGCACTTGTGAGTTATACAAGTTACAACACCCTCACCTTAATCTCCGTCTACCTATCGTATTCCCAACGCCCCTCCCCCAAGTCCCTCCTCCCTACCTTTTATCTTAGCTTGCTTGGCACACCCTCCTCATTCTGAAGAAGGGCTTATGCCCAAAACGTCGATTCTCCTGTGCCTTTGATGCTGCCTGACCTGCTGCGCTTTTCCCAGCAACACATTTTTAAGCACTTATCACCTCAAGCCTGTGTGTTATTAAGGTTTCATGCATTCTGACAAGAACTATGTTAGAATCTGAGGAGTTCTGAATGGAACGAACATTGCAAACATCAGCAAAAATCTAAACTTCACATCTTATGTGGTCACTGATGAATGAGTGAAGATCATTCAATTGAAGATGATTGGACCTGGGAAAATACCATGAGGAATTCCTGGGGAAATGTCTTGGAACTGAGCTGATTGGCTTCCAATTAGCACAACATCTTCTTTCCTCTAGATATGACTCCAACATGTGCTGATTTTCCTCTATAATTTCATCACCCTTTACATTCAGTGGTATTATCATCATTGCATCCCACTTTCAACATCGTGGGTGTTGCCAATGACCAACCACTGAGCTGGGCTTGCCACATAAATACAATGACTACAAGATCAGGTCAGAGACTAGGAATACTGCAGTGAGAAACTTACGTCCTGACTCCCTAAAGCCTGTCTGCCATCTAAAAGGCATAAGTCAGGAGTGGGATGGAATACTCTAAGCCTGGACGAGTACAGCTCCAACAACACTAAAGAGGCTTGACATAATCCAAGCAAAGTACTTGTTTGGCATTACACCCATAAATGTTTAGTCGCTGCATCACAGATACTCAGAAGCAGCAGTGTGTACTATCTGCAAAATGCACAACAGAAGTTCAACAAGGCTCCTTAAACAGCTCCTTTCAAGCCTGCAGCCATTTCTATCCAGACAAAGGGTGGCAGCTACATAGGAACATAACCACCTGCAAGTTCCCCTCCAAGTCAAATATCATCTTGTTTCGAATTACAATATATTGCCAGTCCCTCAAAATCACTGGGTCAGAGATCCCGGAACTTTATTTCAAAAAGTGCAATGGGCATTGCTATACAACACACTCTACAGCAGTTGAAGAAGGTAATTCACGATCAGCTTTTCAATGCATTGAGGGGTTGGCAACAAGATGTTACTAGGGACCATAGCTGTTCATGTACCTGGTGACTTCAGCCATTTCTTGGTGTAAGGTTGAATGAGTTGAACTGGGAAACTCAGCATGAGGCTGAAATGGATTGTCCAATTAGTATTCTTGGCTGAAGATAGCTGCAAATCTTCAATAATGGACTTTTTCACTAATCTGTTGGACTCTTCCATCATTAAGGAAAAGGATGTTTTTCCACCAGTTAATTGTTTCATCATCAAGAATCATTAATTAATGACAAGAGATGGTTGGTCTGCAGAGATTTGATCTTATCCATTGATCACTTGCTTCAAGTGAAACAGGGGACAGTGTGCTATTGTCCAGGTTGTGATTAACTTTTTCTTTGTTTCAAAAATGAGTTAGCAATTAAATATTTTAAAAGCTGTCCACCAGGTAAGAAATGAAGGCTGCACTACATTGTACACTGCTGGTAACTTGTAAAATGAAATCGCTCTGAACTACAGATACTGAAACCAAAATAATTCATCCATATTTTCCTCTGCGACAATCTGGCATTTATTTCTAATTATAGTAGATGTATCTCCTTATGCAATATTCTTTCTATTTTTAACCACTCTTTACATAATTTTAAAATCAATTTAATAGTATTTAAACATCGAGAAAGAACGGCTACTACCTGCTATCTCCTTATTTTTCTACTGGCATTGCTAGTTCATAATATTACATAGGCAAATCATGATTCCCCTGCTGAGAAGATTTCTTTATATTTGATAACACACAAATAAGCTTCTTTAGATTTTTTTTATTCAGCTGTTGTGCTCCTAGCAGCTTCCATAGTAAAAGAAGGGGTGAAACTGATTGGGAAAAAAAATAAGATCAACCCATTTAGAAGAGAACATAGATGAGGTATAAATTAGCATTTTGTCAAAAAAAGAGGCTGCTGGAGGCATAGTGAGAAAAGAAGTAGTTGAGATATCATATGGGTTATGAAACGAAAAAGAGGATTTATTGAAGAAGGTGCTTTATTTAAATGTGAACAGTCACTCAGACTATGTGGAATGAATACAAGTAGGTTGAAGAATATAAAGAAGGATGCAGTCATTTTAAATGGAATATGGGTGTTGCTGGTAAGGTCAGCATTTGGTGCTCATTGCGAATTGCCATTGAAATGTTTGGCCATCTGAGCCATTTCATACAATGGTCAAGACCCAAACACATTGCTGTGTGTCTAGAATCACGTGCAGACCAAATAAGGATGTCAGATTTTCTCCCCTACATGTCATTAGTAACATGAGGGTTTTCAGGGCAATGAACAACTTTTACATGTGAAGTGACAAGAACAATGTCAGCCAGGTGGATTCATAGAATATGAGCTCCCTGATTGGGCTATTAACCTGGTCCAATCATGGAGCCCTGGCTGAAAGATATAAATAGGAATGTCAGGGGTTTCTACTTACTCCAGAAGCCTGCACTGAACTAGCTGGGTCAGTGTATTGTACTATGCACATTCAAAGTCTCATGGAAAACTGATCTTCAGGGGGTTATAGAGTCATAGAGCTGTGCAGTATAGAAACAGTACCCTTTGGTCCAACTGATCCATGCCGACCAGATACCCGAAATTAATCTAGTCCCATTTGCCAGCACTTGACCCACATCCCCCTAAACCCTTCCTATTCAGATACCCATCTAGATCTTTTTTTAAATGTTGTAATTGTACCAGCCTCTATCACTTCTTCTCACAGCTCATTCCATACATGTCCCCACCCTTTGCATGAAAAAGCTGCCCCTTAGGTCCCTTTTAAATCTTTCTCCCTCACCCTAAACATATACCCTCTAGTTTTGGACTCTGCTACCCCAGGAAAAGAGACCTTGTCTATTTACCCCATCCACGCCCCTCATGATTTTATAAACCTCTATAAGGTCACCCCTCAGTCTCTGACGCTCCAGGGAAAACAGCTCCAGTCTATTCAGTTTCTCCCTATAGCAGAAACCCTCCAACCCTGGCAACATCCTTGTAAATCTTTTCTGAACCCGTTGAAGTTTCACATCATCCTTCCTACAGCAGGGAGACCAGAATTACATTCAGTATTCCAAAAGTGTCCTCATGAGCATCCTGTACAGCTGCAACATGACTTCCCAACTCTTATGCTCAATGCTCTGACCAATAAAGGCAGACATACCAAATTCCTTCTTCACTATCCTGTCTACTTGTGACTCTACTTCCAAGGGACAATGAACCTGCACTCATAGATCTCTTTGTTCAGCAACACTCCCCATGACCTTACCATTAAGTGTATAAGTCCTGGTCTGAATTGTCTTTCCAAAATGCAGCACCTCACATTTAAATAAATTAAACTCCGTTGGCAATCCTTCTTCGCTGTCCACTCCTCCAACAACATTGGTGTAATCTACACATTTACTCACCATACCTCCTATTTTCACATCCAAATAATTTATATAAATAACAAAAAGGAGAGGGTCCAGCACCAGTCCTTGTGGCACACCACTGGTCATGGGCCTCCAGTCTGAAAAGCAACCCTCCATCACCATCCTCTGTCTTCCAGCTTCAAGCCAGTTCTGTTTCCAAATGGCTAGTTTTCCTTGTATTCCATGTGATCTAACCTTGCTAACCAGTCTATCACAAGGAACCTTGTGAAGCACCTTACTAAAGTCCATATGGATCACATCCACTGCATTGCCTTCATCCGTCCCCTTCATTACTCATTCAAAAGTCTCAATTAAGTCAATGACACACGTTTTCCCAAGCACAAAGCTATGTTGACTATCTCTAATCAGTCCTTGTCTTTCCAAATACATGTAAATTCTGTCCCTCAGGATTCCCTCCAATAACTTTCATACCCCTGATGTCAAGCTCACCAGTCTATCACTTCCTGGATTTTCCTTAACCACCTTTCTGAAATAGTGGCAACATGTTAACCAGCCTCCAGTCTTCTGGCAATTCTCCTGTGGCTATCGATGATACAAATACCTCAGCAATGGGCTCAGCAATCACTTCCCTAGTTTTCCACAAAGTTCTAGGGTACACCTGATATGGTCTTGGGGATGTATGCACCATCATGCATTTTAAGATTTCCAGCACCTCCTCTGTAAGATGGACAGTTATTTCAGCATAGTTACTTGTAGACAAGCTTTTCAAATTCCAGATTTTAAAGAATTCAAAGTTCCACTAATTCCCATGATGGGATTCAAACCTGATGCATTAATCTTAGACCTTGAATTACCAATCTAATGATATGCTACCACCTTCTCTCCTTAGATAAGGGGATTTCTAGAGAATTGGAGAACTTCATGTTTTATGTCTTTGTACAAATAAGTGCACAAAAATATTGTTTTCATTTTATTATTTCTGAGGATATTGGAGTCACTAGCCCAACCAATATTTGTTTCCTATCCCTAATTATCCTTAAACTGAGCAGCTTGCTGGACATTTACCGAGCAATGAAGAGTCAGCTATATTGCTGTGGGCCTGAAACTATGTATAAGCCAGAAGAAGAAAGGACAGCATCCTTCCCTTCTCTCAAGGACATTAACAGAATAGATATGTTTTTATGACAATTAAAAAAGGCTGAATCTTACCAGAAATTGATTAAATGTCATATTTGGTGAGTTTCGTGGAGTGTTTCTCTCTGCAAGGCCTAGCAGATTTTCCAGCTCTGTCATCTTAATCTTGCCTCTTTTTAAAGATTTGTTCATTGGTTGAGGATGTCACTGGTTGGCTAGCATTGATTGCTTTAGCTATGTGCCATGCCCCAGTGGTGCTCTGTCTGTTATATCCTCTCACTTGCCATAGTGGAAGTGCTTCCCCTCCCTCCACTACTGCCAGAATTGCTGACATCGCTGCTATTAATAATATGGTAGACAGGCAGGAGGCTGGAAGAACATCGCAAGTCAGGCAGCATCAGGAGATAGAGAAGTCAATATTTCAGGCATAACCCTTTCTCAGGACATTAATAGTGTGTGCACTCACTAAACTGGTGTTCAGTTCATTCCCTCTAATTTTTTTTTCCTGCTTCTTGGATCTCTGTTGTACTTTTGTGGCAGTGGCTTCCTCATACAGATGTCAATGTGTAAACATGCCATTTGGAAGCGATTTTTCCAAGTGGCTGTGTAACCATGTGTCCCTATGCTTAGAGTGAATGTTTGTTCAGAGCTGCCTTGTTTGGTTTGATTGGAGCTGAAAATGTGTTGCTGGAAAAGTGCAGCAGGTCAGGAAGCATCCAAGGAGCGGGAGAATCGATGTTTCGGGCATAAGCCCTTCTTCAGGAATGAGGAAAGTGTGCCAAGCTGTGTCCCACAGCTACATAGACTACACCTCCTCCCACCCTGCCCCCTGTAAAAACGCCATCCCATATTCCCAATTCCTTCGTCTCCTCCGCATCTGCTCCCAGGAGGACCAGTTCCAATACCAAACAACCCAGATGGCCTCCTTCTTCAAAGACCGCAATTTCCCCCCAGACGGGATCGGCGATGCTCTCCACCACATCTCCTCCACTTCCTCCTCCTCCGACCTTGAGCCCCGCCCCTCCAATCGCCACCAGGACATAATCCCATTGGTCCTCACCTACCACCCCACTAACCTCCATATACATTGTATCATCCGTCGTCATTTCCACCACCTGCAAACGGACCCCACCACCAGGAATATATTTCCCTCCCCTCCCCATCAGCGTTCCGAAAAGACACATGACCTGCTGCGCTTTTCTAGCAACACATTTTCAGCTCTGATCTCCAGCATCTGCAGTCCTCACTTTCTCATAGTTGGTTTGATTGGACCACAGATTGTAAGACCACAAGAACTAGAAAAAGGAGCAGGTCATTCATCGTCTTGAGCCTGCTTCACCTTTAATATGGTCCAACATTCCTCCTATTCACTTTCCTCCATTTTCCACACAACCAATGGTTCCCCTACTCACCAAGAATCTATTTACCTCAGCCTTAATTAGACACAAAGACTCTATCCCCACAGCTCTCTATGGCAAGATGCTCTGAAGACTTACAATCCTCTGAGAGAAGAAACTCCTCCTCACCTCACTCTTAAATTGGTGACTCTGTATTCTGAAACTATGCCCTCGGGGAAACATCCTCTCAGCATTTACTCTGTCAAATCCATTAAGAATCCTATGTTTCAATGAGTTCACATCATATTTCTAAACTCCAGTGAATCGAGTCCCAACCTGGCTAGTTTTTGCTCATAAGACAATTCCTCCATTCTGGGCTCATCCTAGTGAATCTTCTCTGAATTGCATCTAATGAATAACAATTTTCCTTAACTAAAGGGACTAAAACTGCTCACGGTGCTCCAGATATTGTCTCACCAGCACCTTGTACATCTGCAGTAAGACTTCTCTATTCTAATACTCCAAGCTCCTTGAAATAAGGGCCAATATTCCATTAGCCTTCCTGATTACCTGCTGCACCTCTGTGCTGGCTTTCTGTGTTTCATGCACAAGTACCCACAAGTCCCTCTGGGTTGCAGCATTTTAATAACATTTTGTTCTTTTGTTCTCCCTTCCAAAATGAACAATTTCACATTTTCCCACATTATCCTCCATTTTCCAATGTTTTGCCCATTTATTTAAACTATCAATATCTGGGCAAACTGTTTATTTAACTCTCATAACCTGCCTTTCCACATATACCTGTATCATCTGCAAATTTGGCTACAAGACATTCACTTCCTTCCTCCATTATGTGCTCCATTATGTGCCTCAAACATAACAGATAAGGAGAAGTTGGTGCTGGGCTTTGCTGACAGGAACCTGGTTGCCCTGCTGAACAAGATGGTTCACAGGAAGTGTGCCCTCTTCCTCCATGAGTAGAAAAACAGGCCGTGACACAAGACAATGCTAGCCTTGTTCAAACCCACCAACATCATGGTCTCTGGTGCCCAGAGAAACATCCAACAGTGAAGGACAAAGGACAAAGAAGTTCTTAGCTCTGCCGAGTTAAGTGCCATCATCTTCTTCTGCCTCACACTCACTCTACCTCTGTTACAGCATCCAACTCCAACCACAACTCATGATCTATCATTCTCATTACTGCATGCGACATTTTGCCTCACGTGGTCTCAGCCGTGGATTACTCAACCTGCATAGCTTCTGCACTACTCGTTCAGTCACTTGGGACAGCCTTACCTCACCTACACCAGCACTAACAACTGTGCTAACTGCATTCATCATGCCTAATCCCTCATTGTGTCTCATTCCAGAATAAAACAGTCCATAATAGCAGAGAGAGCCAAGATGGGTGGTGGGGTGACTAACAATTGGCTCCTCAACCCCTTCTGAAGAAAGCTGCTGTTAGAGAATAAATTAAGAGATTTGATAGAGGTTTTGAAAAATGAGTGGTCTAGGCTGATTAAATGGAGAGAAACTATTTCCCTTGGTAGAAAGAGTAAGAAACAGAGAATAGCAATTTAATCTGATTTACAAAAGAAGCAATAGTGTCACAAAGTAAATTGCTTTCCTGCATTATGTGGTTAGGATCTGAACGCACTGTCTGAGATTGTGGTGGAGGCAGATTCAATCCTTTCTTTCCTGGTGATGTGGGTGAGTGCCTGAAGTGAAAGTATTTGCAGAAGTATTTGTGGTGAGGAACAAGCTGATTTGCTCTTACAGAGAGCCTGATTTTTATGATTCTCTGTTGGCCAATTGAAAGACTCAGCATGGACCAAAATAGCCCTGAACTCTAGTGTCATAATGTTTGCTTGGCAGTGGATGATTGTCACAACAATAAAGCTATTCATATGTTTCTATACTCTACTGCATCTAGAACTCCTCAAAGGTGTTCACTTCACAGCTATAGTGTCATGTGTCAACTGGAAGTTAGTGAATAACGATGCAGATTTCTATCATAGCATTTTTGATTACACAGTTGCAAGAAGACTCACATTGGACTCAAAATGTTACCTTTGTTTCCCTCTCTGCAGATGCTACTGATCTGCTACATGTCTCAATCACCTTCTGTTTTATTAAATTATTGATATTGAGCACTGGGTTCTTGGTTGGCACTGATCCATAAGATCTTATACTTACCCCATGGTTTAAAATTATGCAGGTAAGCTCTGGAGTTTGTCTTAAATAAGAAAATAAATTTAACTCTCATTTAAAATTCTGCCAATGGACTAAATACATAGATCTTCTGTTATCAATCCAATATAAATGGAAATGTTCTAATTGCAAGCAACATAAAAGACAACTGTTTCCCTTTGTTGACAAATTCATGCAAAATACTATTACCATTATTCTATAATCAATTACACAATTCTTCATACCACCATTTGTACATTGTGGGAAGACCAATTATATGAGTTGGTTTCAAGATTTTATCTGAAATATTAAACATTGTCTCATGTAATTCATTTTTATTTCACTGCACTTAAACTTCTCGATGCAAATTATACTTTAGATTACAAAGGAAGGAAACATAATGATATATCAATTTGTTACTGAACAATTTACACTAACAGCACAACTTTTTAAAAAGGATCAGGAATTCAGTTGATAAATTAATACAAAGCAATTTGTGTCAAGATAATAAATGGGATCAATGCTGCTCCCCATATTCTTACACTGGTAAATAAAAGCATAAATCAGTTTCTGTAATCCTACTGCAAGGTAGAGTGTCACTAATTCCCTGTCATTTCTCCTCATTATTTCAACACAAATCAATATCTTCAGCAGAGAATGGATACAAATGAGCCTTGACCTTCCTCTAGTTTCTGACCTAATTTTCCAATTCCACACCTTAAAATTAATTGTGTTTTGATTGAGGCATTATCGTAGAAAAACACTCTTAGATAAAGGTAATAGCTTAATCTGCTTTCCAGTGTTACATTTGATTGTTTCTAAGATTTACTTTACCTCTGCTGAATTGCCTAATTCTTCATTGCTGTTTTACTTGACCTTAAATTTGCTACTTACAGAGCAGTAAAATCAGCCAGCTGCTGCAGGTTCATCAAAAGAGCTAGAAAAACTGAAGGACCACTCATTCCATGCAATCTTCGATTCATACACTTGTGATTACATTTGTGCTTCATCAGTTTGATGGAAGTGCTCTGGCAAAGGGACAATCAGCTTTTAGTGTATCTTTTTTCCCATGCCATAAGGATTGCTTATGAATATCACACATCTACAATTCCTTTATAACTGCTTTTTTTGAGCTTCAACTGATTAATCACCATAGCTTTGATTGTTTTTGTCTTTGATACTTTTTCCTTTAAAGTTGATTAAATTTTCCATTTCCATATTTACTCTTGAATCTAGCCTCTTAAATTAGCTGTTATTCCCAGTGGAGAGATTCTCAAGCGTCTGTGCAAATAACAGTGTCATTACAATGACAAACTCTTAGAAATGCAGACCTGCCACATCACAGAATTCATTATAGAAACTTGATTTTTCAAAATAAAACTAGGACTTCTGAATGTTCATAGACTTTCTCAGAGTTTAGATTATGTAATTTTCAGCAGGTTGTGGAGAAAATTTGCGGTTAGACTCAAGTCCCTTTAAGAACCTTTTTTTTCAAACTCTAATCAAGATTGGTAGCCTTGTTCTGGTCTAACCTGTCCTTGTTAAAAAAAAATATCCTTGGCTATGTTCCTCATTAAAATGACCTTAATTACAGCTCTCTCTGTTAAATATAATGATCCATCAAACTTAGGATTTCTAAATTTGGCTGGACATATCCTGGGAGACGTCATTGAAATTGTCATTAGAGTCACAGAGATGCACAGCACAGAAACAGACCCTGTGGTCCAATTCTTCCATGCCGGCCAAATATTCTAAATTAATCTAGTCCCATTAGCAAGCATTTGGCCCATATACCTCTAAACTCTTCCTATTCATATACTCATTCAGATGCTTTTTGAATGTTGTCATTGTACTAGCCTCCACCACTTTCTCTATCAGCTCATTCTATATACACATCAACCTCTATGTGAAAAGGTTGTCCTTTAGGTCCCTTTTGAATCTTTCCCTTCTCACCTTAAACCTATGCCCTTTAGTTTTAGACTCCACTGTCCTAGGAAAAATAAGGAGTGTTGGCAAAGTAAAGTCACCATAGTGCTATTGGATTACAGGGCTACTTTCTCGTTAGAGAGAGAGAGAGAGAGAGAGAGATGACTGATGGCATTTAACCTGTGGGTCACCACACTGAAATAACTCCACAGAAGCTGGTATCCTGTCACCAAGTTGCCCTTTATTACACACGCATAGTACTTGACAGTGGTCTGGCTTCCTCAGAGCCAGCTCTCAGAGTGAACAGAACTTCTGATACTCCTGTTTATACCTGTCAGCCAGGCCTTCCTTATTAGACCAATTTAATGCTCCCGATCAGCGAACTCATGTTCTGAGGTCCCCCTGGCTGACTTTGTTACAACCACCACGCACACACCATTCAAGGTAAAAGTTGAGAAAGAGATTCCTTCAATTTAACCTTAGAGAGTGTAGGAATTGCACTCACACTGTTGGCATTATGGTGTGTAGTAACCAGCCACCCAGCCAACTGAGCTAACCAACACTGTTAAGAAGATATGTGACAACCAATTTCCCACATGCCTATCAATAGGAACCTTGATGGATGATGAAAAGCATACAGTTATAATGGTACTGTTCCAGCATGGAGGTGAACCTGTTCTGTCAATTAAACCAAACATCCAGAAAAGCTCAACTCGCCTTGTGGGAGTGTCAGAGAACTCCCACATTCCACTATTTAAAGAAAATAACATCAGTTTATTTTCTCAGTCCAAATGTGAACATTAAAAAGAAAAAAATTATTAACAAATCTAAGCTCTCCTTCTCTTAACCGTTTGCCCTCTGACTCCAACTCTATAACAATATGCTATTCAAATAAGACACCTATTAAAATTACATTTGCTTAACCTCAAAATCACACAGTTTTTCTCTTCTCCACTGTCTTCAGTTTTCCTGCTGCTAGTCTGCCTGGGTCATCTTCTTTCTTTTTACTGCGAGAATATTTCACAAAGAAAGGTACCTTTGATAGACGGGGTTTTCTAATTTATTTAGGAGCAAGCTGTTAGATGAGCAATTAGCCTCTGCAGCAGATTTCTCTCTCTATTGCACTCTGACCAATTTTCAAAATGTCCGCCTTTTAAACCCTGAATGTAGAATCGTCTCATTGGTTCGATGCTGACAAAACAATAAATTCAAACTGGATTGGGTTTTAGTATCCTGGGCCATAATTTAAACTAATTGGTTAAATTTGAATTGTTGTCAAAACAGCAACCAAAACTCAGGTATCCATTTCAGAGGCAAATGTTACATGTTTTCAATTTTCCAGGACATTCTGGGACTGCCATCTAGTCATATACACAGGTACTTGTGATCTCTCAATTCAGAACAGCAGTTGCTCTCTCTTAAAGGAAGACTACATGCCTTCAACTTCATAACAGTATGGGCGCTGGGGAAGAAGGATGCATCAATGGTACAGCACTCCTCTGATTTTAATATCTCAAACAATCTTCTCGCACAAGGAAGGAGAGAATCAAGATTTCATTGAGTGCTAGAGAGTAGAAACCCCATCCCATCCCATCCCCTGCACTTGCCAAATACACTTATGCTCCATTCTCACACCTGATCCATCAATAAAATTCTAACCAATCCAATCAAAGCTTTCCAAAATTACAGACTATTGGAGCCTTCCTGGCTTAAATTTTGACTCAGTCTTTTAATTTGATTGGCCATATTCTGGTTGTGCTGTCACTGCCTCACAATGTCTTATGATAGCTATTGCAGTTTCCTCCCTCTCATAGTGGCTGCTGATGATCAAACATGGGACTAATTTGTTTAAAGTATTGTATTAAAATCTCCCAGAATACTTTATTTGGCCACCAGAAGATTTATGCCAAACCTGATAGACTCTCTACCATTCTGTGACGTTTGGCTAATGTAATAGATAGAAATAGAGTCGTGGGTCATACAGCATGGAAATAGCTTCAAGGTGAGAATGGGAAGGTTTAAGGGAGATGTGTGAGGGATGTTTTTCATGCAGAGAGTGGTAGGAGCCTGCATTGAGCTGCTGGAAGATGTTGTGGAAGCAGGCTCGTTGCTGACATTTAAAGAGGTATCTGGATAGTTACATAAATATAGGGGAAGTAGGGGGATATAGACTGAATTAGGGCAGAAGGTTTGTTTTTTAGTTTAATTAGGGCATGATGATTGACACAAGCTTGGAGGATCTAAAGGCCTGTTCCTGTGCCGTACTTCTCTTTTGTTCTTATGTTCTAATTTCATGGTAAATCTCTTCTGAATCCTCTCCAGCCTAATTCTACCCTTCCCATGATAGGGTAACCAGAACTGGACACAATACTTCACAAAAGGCCTCACCAATATCCTGTACAACCTCAACCAAATCTCTTAGCTCTTATATCCAAAGGTCTGATCAATGAAGGCAAACATGCTAAATGCTTTCTTGACCACTTTATCTATATGTGCTGCAAACTTCAAAGAATTATGTACCTGAACCCCTATGTCTCTCTGTTTTACAACACCGCCCAAGGCCCTACTTTCAATTGTTTAAGTCTTGTCTTTGTTTGCTTTACTTAAATGTAATCTCTCATTTATCCACATTAAACTCCATTTTCCATTTTTCCGCTCATTGGTCCAATAGATCAATATTTGTTTGTAATCTCAGATAACCTTCTTCACTGTCCACTATACCATGAACCTTGGTGTCATCTGCAAACTAACTAACCATTCTTTCTATGTTATTAAATAAGTCATTTTTATAAATGACAAACAAAAATGGACCCAACACTGATCCCTGTGGAACACCACTGGTCACAGGCCTCCAGTCTGAGAAACAAGCCTCCACCCCCATCTCCGTCTCCTGTCATTAAGCCAAGTTGTATCCAATTGGTAAGCTCACTCTGAATTCCTTGTGATCTAACTTTACTAGTTAGTCTACCATGTGGAATTTGTCTAAGGCTTTACTAAAGTCCAAATAAACAATGTTGACTGTTCTGCCCTCATCAATCTTCTTGGTTATTTCCTCAAAAAACTCAATCATGTTTGTGAGACATGACTTCCCTCACACAAAGCTATGCTGAATATCCCTAACCATTCCTTGCCTCTCCAAATACATATAAATTCTATATTTCAGAATTACATCCAATAGCTTATCTGCTACCGAAATCAGACTCATAGGTCTATAGTTCCCAGGCTTCTCCTTACATTCCTTCTTAAACAAAAGCACATTTGAGATATGAAGGTACAGTGTAGAGTGAGAGATGTTTCCCCACTGTGACTATACCCCAGTGTCATACACTGACAGATCTGTCTCCAAGATTAGGACAAGAGAAGCAGATAGATGGGAAGACCACCTGAAAATTCTCTTCCAAGGCACAAGCTATATTGATGTGGAACTGTATCACTATTTCTTGTTGCAGATTCAATATCCTACTGTGGGTGTACTTTCACAAAATGGACTCCAATGAGTCAAGATGGTTATACACTAACATGTTTTCAGTGACAGTTACGGATGGACAATAAACATTGTATAAATCAGTAATGTTCACATTCTGAGAGTAAATGAATAAATGTCAAGTGAACTGGACGAGCACAGCGAGAGGACTCTTCTTCAATATATTAAAATGATATTGATATAATTTGTAGAGGTACACATTGCCTTTTAGAAAAGAAATTTTTGATTTACGTAGGACTATTCTGATCATGTGAAACGGTGAATTTTGATAAAGATACTCAAAGAGTGTATATTGATGAAACCAAAGCATGGAGGAAGTTGCTGATTTCCATCCATGGGACAGAGGTGCATTGACGAATCTCCAATGACTCAGCTGCATGGAGTGGTTTGATGAATATCAAATAGCTAAACCTGAAGGAAATAACTAGATATGAAAAACAGACTATTTTAAAAAGAGCGCACCTCATTGGTAATGTATAGATTTCAAGAAAAATATAACTTGCCTTTGCAGGAAAATTGAGTCCATCTCTAAACCTCTTCAGAATATGAAATTGCTTTGTCCGAATGAGAGTTTTGTGAAGGTTGATTGAAGTATGTATGTGTTCAGTGTTCTGAAAAGCATATATGGGCTACACATTTAAGGTAGGAACAGATTTTATAATGAAAAGCTAGAATGGGAACTATGTTAAAAGATGTGATGGTAGATGGCAAAAATCAAATATATAATTCATAATTGACAATGAATATGCATTCCTTTAAGGAACAAAAAGCCTCAGGAAAAGTTAACAAGAGAGGTTAAGCATAAAACAAAGAGCCTTAGAATATTGTAAAAGTATCATAAGCCATAATGTGCTGACACTTTAATCTCTGGTTTTGGAGGCCACTGCCAGACGCAGACTTCAGAGATCTGTGCAGTGAAAAAAAAACAGGATTGTGTGTCTTTCTGGCAGAACTTTTCTGTCTAATAGGAACATACTACATCTGAGTATTCTGAATGTCTGCCGCTGTTTCGAATCAATGATAGTATTCTTGGAAAGTATCTGATCAGCTAGCTCAATTTCATGCTCACATCACTGCCCTCATTGAATTTTAAAATATTTTTCTTAGTCCCGTGTCAAGTAGAAATCACCTTTTATCAGCCCTGTTTAATATTGTGTTCAATAAAGCATGTTAATGTTCTTTCACATGAGCATATTCTATAATTGGAATGTTGATCAGACCCTCAATCCTGGAGGCAAGTAGAAAAGAGCATCGGAGGTGAACCTCAGCAGCAGTACAAGTGGTATATGTGAAGGACAAGTCTAACCCAGCAAAATAACCACAGAGTGGGGGAGAAATCCTGACATGAAATCGAGCAGAATCGGGGAGTAGCATGTGATGGACCACAAGGTCTCTGACTGGATTGTGGACATGGGAAGCCTGGAAAAGTTGAGAAAATGTATAAAAAGCATGATACTTGGCAAGCTGAAGGTCTAACACAATGGGTAAAACATTCCAGTTTTTATAGAAAGGAAAGACTGTATAAGAGAGGAAACCTGTACGTTTCTAAAAGGGCTACAGAGCAAAATGATTTGACCACTATAAGCAACTTGGCAAATAGGTCTAATGTTAGAAAAAGCCTTATTATGACCAGACTCTATTAGACTATGGTCAAAGAGTGTGGTGCTGGAAAAGCACAGCCAGTGAGGCAGGATCCAAGGAGCAGGAGAGATGACGTTTTGAAATGAGCTCTTCATCAGAAATGAGGGGGCAGCCCAAGGGGGCTGAGAGAGAAATAGGAAGTGGGGTTGGGGCGAAGGTTGCTGGAAATGCAATAGATAGATGAAGTTGAGGGTGAAAGTGATGGGACAGAGTGGAGTGTAGAGCGGATAGATGGGAATGAAGATGGACTGGTAGGACAGTTTAAAAGGGTGGTGCTGAGTTGGAAGGTTGGATCTGGGATAACATGGGGAGGGGAAATGAGGAAACTGGTGAAATTAACATTGATCCTGTGTGGTTGGAGAGTCCCAAGGAAGAAGATGAGGCGTTCTTCCTCCAGGCGTCAGATGGCTAGAATTTGGCGATGGAGGAGGCCCAGGACTTGCATGTCCTTGGCAGAGTGGGAGGGGTGTTAAAGTATTCAGCCACGGGCGGTGGGATTGTTTAGTGTGTGTGTCTCAGAGATGTTCTCTGAACCATTCTGCAAGTTGGCATCCTGCCTCCCTGATGTAGAGGAGACCATCTCAGGAGCAACGGACACAGTAAATGGCGTGTGTGGAAGCACATGTAAATCTCTGTCAGATGTGAAAGGATCCTTTGGGACCTTGGATGGAGGTAAAATGGGGAGCGGGGGTGGGGGAGGGGCATGGTGGTGTGGTGCAGATTTTGCACTTGTTGCTGTGGCAGGGGAAGGTGCCGGGAGTGGAGATTGGGTTGGTGGGAGGCATGGACCTAACAAGGGAGTCACAGAGGGAATGGTCTACATGGAATACAGATAGGGATGGGGAGAGAAATATATCTCTGGTGGTGGCATCTGTTTGTAGGTGGCAGAAATGGTGGAGGATGATGTGTTGAATCCAGAGGTTGGTGGGGTGGAAGGTGAGAACCAGATGGGTTCTGTCTTTGTTGTGGTTGGAGGGGTGGGCTTCAGGTGTGGAGGTGTGGGAAGTGGAGGAGGTGCACTGGAAGACATCATCGATCATGTGGGAGGGGAATTTGCGGTCCTTGAAGAAGGAGGCCATCTAGGATGTTCCATGGTGGATTTGGTCCCCCTGAGAGCAGATGCAGTGGAGGTGGAGAAATTGGGAATAAGGGATAGTGTCTTTACAGGTGGCGGGGTGGGAGGAGGTATAGTCCAGGTAACTAGGGAAAGAAAAATCTTGGAGGAGGTGGAGGGTGTGGATGGTGTGTCCAGAACACATGTAGGGAGATCCTGAACCAAGGCGGACAAGACGGTGTCAAGGTTTGCAGAGATAAGTTCGGTGGGGTAGGAGCAAGTAGAGACAATGGGTGGACTGGAACTCACTTTCTCCCTTCAGACCATGCATAGTATCCTGACCAGAGTCAATATTGAAACAACAGGTAGTGGTGATTGACCAGGTACTGCAATATTTCAGGCCTTGGTATAAAGCCTATTAAACACCAGGTGAGTGCACTATTGTATGCAATCAGCTAAAATCTAGACCCCATTTTTGTCAGACAAGGTACTGATGAAGAATATGTAAATTATGATGATGCATTGCAACCTTTCAACTCTAAACCAGCTAATGAATCATCAAAGTTTAATCAGCACAACCACAAAACAGGGGAAATTATTGATCCTTTTAAACAAGAACTGTATCATAAGATTAAAAGATTTACAGATCATAAGACATGGGAGTAGAAGTAGGTTATTCAACCCATTGAATCTGCTTCAATCTTCAACAAGGTCAGAGCTGATCTGGCAATCCTGCTTTTTTCCCAAAACACTTGATTACCTGACTGATTAAAAATCTATCTCTTGAGTGTACTTAAATAATCCAGCCTTGACAACTATCCATGACAAAGAATCCCCAGATTCATTACATTCTGAAGATCTTCCTCACCTCTGTCTTGAAAATGCAACCTTTTGGACTGAGATTTGACCATTAAAATAATATCTAATCCATTGTACTATTATATATGTCCGACAGAGCAATGCTTAAGTTAGTGGTGACTATCAAGGGAAAAATCTCCCCGATAGTCAACTCCCAAAACGAGTAGCTATTTACACTTACAATAGAGGATGGATGGATGGATAAAAGTGCCTTGAAAGAAGTATGGCTGAGTAGAGTTCGGATCTGGGAGAATTATGTGAAGAGAAAATCTTCTCATCTGAGACTCATTCAGAAAACATCTTGTTCATGACATTGTTACTGAGGTTGGATCATAAAAGATGATGTTACAATGATTCCTGGTATTCTAACTGAGCTAGTTCAATCATTGGATAGCTCTCCAAACAACATTTTGCAAATAGCATGAGGAAATGTAGAATGATTTGGCTAATTGGCAAAGATGAAGCATTCAGGGCAATCATCAAAGGAGAGCTCATACAGGCATCAACATTAGCAATCCTGTATCTTGAAGAGACTTGGGTTGTTGTCGCTCGAGACATATAGGATATCTAAGGCATTTGATGATTATTTGTGCAATGATATGACTGTTGATACGAATATTGAGGAATATAATGAAGAATGTTGATGATCCCTACCTGCCATTCAAGCAGCAAAATGACTGAGTTATCTGGTTCTGGAGACAAGGAAGAGATGTGCCTCATTAATAATTGAAAGATCAGCAACTACACTGTGCCTCAAAGTAACTTTTGAGTGTGTCATAAAAATACAGCTGAATGGAGTCCAGGACCAGAAGACATAGGTTTAGGGTTAGAGGGGTAAGATTTAAAAGGGACGTAAGGGGCAATTTTTTCCCACAGTGGGTGATGCACGTATGGAATGAGCTGCCAGACGAAGTGGCCGAGGCAGGTACAATTGCAGCATTTAAAAGGCTTCTGGATGGGTATATGAATCAGAAGGGTTTGGAGGGATATGAGCCAAGTGCTGGCAAATGGGACTGGATTCGGGTTGGCATGGACAAGTTGGACCAAAAGGTCGGTTGCTATGCTGTACATATCTATGATTGTATGACTCAAAATAATTATATTTTTACTGATGATAGCACATATAGGACTAAATTGAAGTGAACTTATAGAAAATATGTTCAGAACTGACCATAGACAAGTATTAGTTCAGAAATATTTTAATATTTGAACAGAAAGTTCTACTATACACTTGAATGAGATAACATCTTGCAGATCATTTAAAACATTTTTGAAGATTAATTTGCTTTCAATAAAGAGGCTCTACCCTTTTAATCAAATTATATTAATCAAGTGTATATGTTTTAAGATGTATGCTTGACTTGGGGATATAAGTTGGAGAGAAGTTACAGAGATACATTTTTTAATGGTTCCTACGTTTCATGAAAAGTGTTTGAAAGTACACGTGGAGTTTAAAGATTTCATGATATGTTAGATTATTTGAGAGCCATATTTCATGTTTCAATTTAATCTTGAGTGTACAACAGAAGTGACTGTTTTCTGTGTATGAAAAATGAATAGGTAAATGTGTAAACAATATGTAAACAATCTGAGTTGGATTCGGTGATTGTAGTTATAGTGAAACTGACAGTGAAACTTCTGGCATCTCCCATAAACTCAAAACTCTAGAAGTTGCTGTCAGTGATTCATGACTCTTCTGTTGAGGTATTCACAGTTGGAAATCTTATCACTAACTTGAGTTGACAGAAACTAGCACATCTTTGTTTATAATTTCATCGTGAAATTTTTGAAAACACATGCATGTTTTTTGAAGTAGGCATAGCTAGATTTGCAATGATATATCAAAACAAATTTACTGCTTGGTAATCTGAAAAAAATGCATTAGCTTTATATTTGTGAAATGCTGAATTTCTCTCCGTTATGATCAGAGAATTCCATAGACTTTTAAACTATTAAAATGACTTTTTGAAGTAGTTTATGATATGTCAATTGCTACCTCAATCCTACATGTATGTCCCAGTCTTTCTGATGTCCTTTGATAAATGACAGAAAGGGAAAGAATAATCAGTGCTTTCTCCTTCCCTTTTTATAATCTGACGATTCTTCAATATGATTGATTTTTGTAGTCTGAGCGATATCTGTGTTGCTGGTAACCCCCGGCAATTGATGCTAGAATGATATTCACATTGGGATAAGTGAAATCAACACAATAGAAGATTACTAGATCTTTGGGGGCAGCTTCCTCAATATAAGCAATCGGCGCAATCACTTTGCTGCTGATTACAGATTTTAAGCCTTTATATTTTCTGGTTGCTCTTTCTACTTTTCATTCATCTATTCAAGGTTCAATAAATAAAAGCCATGTTCTGAAATTAGATTTATTCTTTTACATTATAAAGTTATAAACGTTAGGTAGTGATACATGATACCATTACTAAAATTAATACAATGACAAGGGCTGTCTGTTCAGTCTTCAGACTCACGACAATTAGCTGGACTTGAACAACCAACTGTATACCTTCATTGCGATGACGTGAGAGCTGACATTCAGAAATGGCCTGTAGTGCTGAACCTGAGAAATATAGTAGGAATCTAAAAAGGTAACAGTTTGTAAATTGCACCTAGATTTCTGAGAGCTGCAATAAAGTCTTATATAACTGGAAGTCTTTCTTGCTGTTGGTGAAAGAAAGACCAGGATTTAATATGTAAAAGGTCACCACTCTGCAACACCCATTTGAATACATGGCTAGTAGTTTCCTTATTAGAGATCAGGCTCCAGCTGTGGTAAAAAGGTTATGATTCATCTTAAAATCATCTTTAAATCAGGCACTAATCAGGTCTAGTTAGCTGAAATCAAAATGTAATGGATTTCCTAGGACATGCTGCATTCTAAGAGTTGATCTGCATATCATCCCCATCCAACCTCTAATATCACAAACAATTCTATTGCCTAAATATCTTAATTGCCTGAAATCAATCTGGAAAATAATTTAGAACTCAGCTCTTAAGTATTTCTGGATGACATATTCCTTCCAATAATTAAGCAGAACACTTCCGTGCACCTGAATGGAATTGAAAGTGAATGTCTGTTCATTCTAATTAATATACACCATTATCAAGTACAGTAAGCTTGGCAAGGCCACTTCCACCTGAACTATCAAGGCTTTTGAAGGTTTAGTAAAGGTTATACATCCCTATGCTACTGTTCTTTATCCTGTTTCTATGTTATGTTATTTTCATGCTCAAATTGTTAATAGATCTGTGTTCCTGATACTGCTTTGGCTTGTTTCCAGCAGTTTTGAGGGGCAAGATATGGACAGCAAATATTTTTTACAAAAAAAACTCAACTTGTGAAAAGAAGGCACATTAAACATACACTTGTTATGCATTCACACAAAAGTTATGTTAAACCTAAGGAACAATGAACAAGTATAATTTGAGCTGAATATTGTTTCTTTGTTCAATTGGAAATTTCTCAAAGGATATTTAGCAAATGTCAACTAACTCCTACATTGCAAAGTTACTCGAACCTCTTATACAGTTCACCACTGATAAACTGACTCCTCCTACACAACCTGCTCACTAACTCATCAGTAACTTGCTGGAGAACCATTGCTCTGCGTGACGATTTTCAGACATCTTTCAATTTCCTGCTGTTCACTGCATGATTACCAGCTGTTTTGAATGACAGTCTAGATATTTTCTAATCAACTTGTTTGGGGATGATACTATTACACATTTCTGAAACAGGTGGGCCTTCAACTCAGGCCTGCTGATTCAAAGTTAGAGACAGTATCCCTGCACCACGAGAGCCCCCATGGATGGCAGACTGAACTGAAAAGTTAAGTTGAGTTCCAGAAGCTAAAAAAGGCACCAACTAAATACCAAATCAGTTACCTGAGCTATTCTCTTATGTTGGCAACATTGCAAGCTTTGAAATAAAATCAAGATTTGAGGTGTGAACTCAATTATTCTTTGATTTATCTCAGAAATAATTAGCTCTTGTATGAACCTTTCAAAATCCTTAAGTGTGTTAGAACTAATAGGAGAGCACTTCCTGTTTTAAAGTACATCATAATTTATTTCAAGTTGGAACAGTATACCTTGAATTGAAAATATATTTAAGAATACTTCAGACGCCACTTCAGTAATCACTTCTAAAGCTAAGATAGATACTTTTTTTTGGAAAATAAAGGAATTAAGGGATATAGTGAATACGTGGGTAAGTGGAGCTGAGTCCATAAAAAGATTAACTATGATCTTATTGAGTAGCAGAGCAGACTCGAAGACCTACTCTTGCTCCTGGTTCTTATGTTAGATTAGATTACTTACAGTCTGGAAACAGGCCCTTCAGCCCAACATGTCCATACCGACCTGCCAAAGCGCAACCCACCCAAACCCATTCCCCTACATTTACCCCTTCACCTAACACCATAGGCAATTTAGCATGGCCAATTCACCTAACCTGCACAATATTGGACTGTGGGAGGAAACCCACGCAGACACAGGGAGATATGCAAACTCCACACAGTCAGTTGCCTGAGGCAGGAATTGAACCCAGATCTCTAGCGCTGTGAGGCAGCAGTGCTACCCATTGTGCCACTGTGCCACCCACAAACTGTTCTTATGTTCTAATAGAAAAGGAAACCTTAAATCAAATAATGATAATATCAATTGTCTGGAAATGTTTGTTATTCATGAGAACAATGTGATGAAATTAACTTCTGACAAAGTTGAGTTTATAAAATTTTGATGATTGTTTTTGTTCAAAATTAATGCATTTGTTGAAAGAGTAGCTGGAGGAAATGATGCTAAATCTTCCCAAGCCACATCTACCTGGACTATCCAATGTACAACCTCCATTCAAGATGAATTATTGAAACTTGAATCTGCATTCATTCTGAATATGACATCACAGCATATCTGTATATTTAAAACATGCCAGTTTTCCAGACCATTTGCTCATTGAGGGCAATGATATTTCACTGCTTTTTCCTACATCTCCTAATCAGATACTCAGTGACCCAATGAAGGACCACAGGCAGAAATGGCTGCCTGAATTTCTGCTTCACCTTCAATTTCCTCTAACTACACATGGCTAGCCCTGGTGAATCCCTGCCCACTCAGCTTACTGTGGATATAGCATTCATCTAGCATCCTCCCAGCTTGCTGTAGTCTCAGCAGTGGCCACTATCCTCAGTGGCAGTGCTGAGACTGCTGATCTGCCAGACCACCAATTGGCCAGTAGCTCTTAGAGCTGAAATGTCATCTCTTAAATGAATACAAGCCCTGACAGCAACTAATTAATTGCTAGAAGGGAGCAAAATAAATCTCAGGTGCCCCATATTGGTGCAGGAAGGCAGAGTGCTCAGACTTGTCTTCATATCCATCACTGCCTCAACAATTTCAGCCCAGCATAAGCAATCACAGTTATTTCATTATTTCATACTCATTTGATATAGTCAGTGTTAGATCCTGATTTTAGTTTGATAATATCACCTGCGGAAGTCCTGACCTTTTCAGATATCTTACTGTGCTGCTGATAATGTCACTTCTCTGGTGTGTGCATCAGATTACTTGCCATGGGCACTGACTAAGAGAACATCATTTCGCAAAAATGTCATTAATTAGCTGTGTTGCAACCTAAAGGTAAACATGCTCTCCTGGTGATTATTGCAACAAGCTTTGGTTTGTCTTGGAGAGCCTTAGAATTACTCATTGAGATAGGATGAATGATTTTGAGAATTACAAGATCTGAAGGAATGAGAAAATGTCAGCTGATCTATGTATCAAGACTACCAGCACATTAACACCATTTGTCTTATTCCTCTATCAGTAAGAAGTTTGTTTAATTGAGCACTTGCTATTAGTCTAATTTGTTATTGCCAGGAATTCAGTAATGACAACCGAAGGACTAATTACATCTGTGTTTTTTTTCTCTCTTTTGTATTGGTAAAATAAACAAAGGCGCTGATATGCAAAAACAGTGAAAACACCTGCTCCCTTTGTGTTGAAAATCTCTCCTTAAACTGAAGATAGCTAATTGATAGTCAGTGGCCATCTGGAAAGCTGCTCTTGGTTGGATAGGGTCAGGAATTGGGACCTGTTCATGAGCAGGGATTTGAAACTCTCTCCCATTGCACGGCATGAAACTTTAATTAAATTTGTATGCAGAATTCAAATAGACTGGAGTGACTTAAAATTCACATTCGCATAAAAGGTTGTGACAGGAGTGTGTAACCCAGCAAGATCTCTGGGAGATAACAACCGAGGATTTGATTTTTTGCTCTTTATGTCACCCTAAATCTGCAGTTGCTTTCTATAGATGATTATAGGAATAATATAAGTGTTATGTACTACATCCCGTGATTTTATTCCGCCTTCTGTCAATAAATGTTACAGAAAACCACATTCTAACTCATCAGAATAATAACTGATTTATAAATTTGGAATATAAAACTAGTTGAGAGTGTGGTGCTGGAAAAGCACAGCAGATCAGGCAGCATCTGAGGAACAGGAGAACAGGAACAGCCCTTCATCTGGAATGAGGCTCAGGAACAGGGTGTGGAGAGTTAAAGGGAAGGGGATGAGGTTGGGAGGGGAAGGTAGCTGAGAATGGGATAGATGGATGAAGGTAGGGGCTGCTTCACGACGTGGCTGAAAAGCTTCTGGGCAGAGGAGATGACTTGGTTTGGGGGGGTGGGTGCAGTGGGAGAGGGACTCACTAAGATCCTTGTGGAGAGAAGAGGAGAACTTCTTCAATGTTGACATCCTTGGAAGAAGCTTCACAGTAAGGTTAAAATCAACTAGGAGAAAGTGAGGACTGCAGACGCTGGAGCGCAGAGTTGAGAGTGTGGCGCTGGAAAAGCACAATAAGTCAGGCAGCATCTGAGGAGCAGGAGAATCAACATTTTGGGCAGAAGCCCTTTATTGGGAATGAGGCTTGTCGGCCGGGGAGCTGAGAGATAAATGGGAGAGGGGGGGCAGGGTTGGTGAGGACAGTAGCTGAGAATTGGATAGGTAGATGAAGGTAAGGACTTTAACCTGGGGCAGGTGGATGCAGTGAAAGGGGACTTATCTCCAGGTCATCTCCTCTGCCCTGAAGCTTTTCAGTCACGCCCTGAAGCAGCCGTCACCTTCATCTATCTTTCCCATTCTCAGCTACCGTCCACTCCAATCCCACTCCCCTCCCATTTATCTCTCAGCTCCCCGGCTCACAAGCCTCATTCCTTATAAAGGCATTGTGCTTGAAATTTCGATTCCCCTGCTTCTCGGATGTTGCCTGACCTGCTGTGCTTTTCCAGCGCCACACTCTCAACTTCGATCTCCAGCATCTGCAGTCCTCATTTTCTACTAATGTAAAAATGGTATCTGTAAGAATGACCATGAATACTATTACCCCAATAGTTGTAAAAGCACCTCCTGTTTTTTTTTAAGAAGAGATCTGTTATGCTGGCTTGATCGGGCCTACATGTGATAAGGTTGACACCTACTTGCCCTCTGAAATGGCCAAGCCAGTCATGCACTTCATGGGAAATTAAGAATGGCTGACAAATGCTAGCCTTGTTAGCAAAACTCACATCCCATGGAAGATGTCAAAAAAATAAAATCTAGGCCTTGATATTAACAATCCTCCCTCCAGGCATAAATGAGAGAGGGTCAAGAAATTATAGAAATAAAACTAAAAATTTGGATTGGTGTCCTCAATCTGTCATCTAAACTGCGGCAGATTTCGTGGGATGCTGAAGTCGCATCTTTGTTGTCACTTTTAAATTAGTGCAGATTGGAACCTTATCTAAATTTAGTTGCTGCTGCAAGCAGATTTAGAAGTTTTAGTGTTTCAGCTCTAGTGTTTTAGAGCAAAAAGGAATAGGAGTATTTCCAGGTCCTCAAGCAAACCTTCACTGATGTCTTAAATCAAACCTATTCTCTCCCTCCTGATTGCTTGCGTCTGAGAACTTATCTATGACATGTACTGATCCTGAGCTCAATATCTTTGTTCTTCCCAAGTCTGATGCTTGAACTTCTCCCTCTATTTCTCCTTCCTTTCCTGTAGATTTCAGTATTTGACTATTCAATCCCAGCTCCCAAACCCAAACATCTGATTGCAGATGATTGTCCAATAAAGTACCAAAATTAAGAGCTTTGTGCATAGAATTTGAGTTTAAACATAAGAATTGAAAATACAAGGATGGACAAAATGGCTCCATTGTATTTTCAGCAAATATCATATATATCCAAGACTGCCACTACAAGTCTGACATACTCCAGTTTATATATGGATTCAAGTCACCATTTTACAGTCCCTTTATCACAGGCACCCAATATTTATTCTTGTATATTTTATCCCACGTTATTGTGCATGCGGTGTCTCATGTAGGCAATACCAGGTGAGGATGGTAGATTTCACTTTCCTGAATGAAGTTACTGAACCAGGTGATTATAAAGTCACCGATTCATACAGTATGGAAACTGACCATCCAGCCCAACCAGTCCACACCAAACAAATTCCCAAATTAAACCAGTCCCACCTGCCTGCTCCTGGCCCATATCCCTTCAAACCTTTCCTATTCTTGTACTTCTCCAAATGTCTTTTAAACGTTGCAATTATACCCACTTTCATCACTTCCTCAGGACGTTCATTCCATACATGAACCACCCCTTGTGTAAAAAAAATTTGCCCCTCATGTCTTTTTAAATCTCTCTCCTCTCACCTTAAAAATGTGCCCCCTAGTCTTGAAATCCCCCATCCTAGAAAAAAGACAACTACCATTACCTCTATCTATACCTCTCATTATTTTGTAAACTCCTATAAGGTCACCTGTCAACTGCCATGCTCCAGTGAAAACAGCCCCAGCCGATCTCGCCTTTTTTTATAACTCCAACCTTCCATACCCAGCAACATCCTGATAAATCTCTTCTGAACCCCCTCCAACTTGATAATATCCATTCTATAATTGGGTGACCAGAACTGGACACAGTATTCCAGAAGAGGCCTCACCAATGCCCTGTACAACCTCAAAATGACTTCCCAACTCCTTTATTAAAGGACTCATCAATGAAGGGAAGTGTGCCTTTTTAATCACTCTGTCTATATGTGAGACAAACTTCAAAGAATTATGTACCTGATTATGTACCCATAGGTTCCACTGTTCTTAATCGACAGTTATTTATAACCGTTAGTAAATTTTTAATTCCAATAGATTCTTAATTCCAGATATATTTATTGAGTATAAATTCCATCAGCTGCTACAGCAGGATTCAAACTTGGGTGTCCCAAATATTAGCTAAGTTAATGGATTAATACTCTAGCAATAATATAACTAGGCCATTACCTAGTGATTGCACAAAGTTTGAGATTGTGGTTCTTCTGAAGCAGATGATCAATGTCATCCACAGGAAATACAAATGTTTCTTCCTAGTCACTGACCTCACATATTTGTCTGGGTCTCTCTTCTGTCTAAAGCCTCATTACATTGTGAGCCCTGAGCAGTCTTGAGCAAGCGAATATTGAACATGATGGATATAGTTCCATTCAAACTTATTGCTTTGTGCAGTTGACAAACTGAGCATCAATGATCAAGTTGGATAAGAAAGCCAATGACAATTTGAATCATTTTGTTCATAGGTTAGACTAGATTGATGAGGCAATAGTTGGGTGGATTACCCTGATTGTTGTCGGCTGGAAATACCTACATAGATTTCCTGGCCCATAAACCACAATCAGTAAGAATAGGTGACAACACCTTCTCCACCATAATCCTTAACATCAATGCCTCACAAGGCTGCCTGCTCAGCCTTCTACTGTAAGGCCAAATTCTAGTCACCCAACGACGGGAGAAAGAATGCCTCATCTTCTGCCTTAGAACCCTCCAATCACTTAACATCAATGTCAATTTCACCAGTTTCTTCATCTCCCCTCGCCCCACCTCATCCCAAATCCAACCCTCCAACCTGGCACTGCCCTCTTGAACTGTCCCACCTGTCCATCTTCCTTCCCAACTATTCTCTTCACCCTCTATTCCAACCTATCACCCCCCCATCTGCATCTACCTACCATATACCCAGCTACCTTCCCCACAGTCCATCTTCCCCCATCTACATATCTCTCAGCCTCCTTTCACCTCCCATATTCCTGATGAAGGGCTTATGCCTTAAATGTCTATTCTCCTGCTCCTCAGATGCTGTCTGACGTGCTGTGCTTTTTCAGCTCCATACTTTTCGACTCTGATCTCCAGCATCTGCAGTCAGTACTTTCTCCTCCTATTATACACCTCACACAATCATGACTGTGAGGCTAATTCCACCCCAAGTCCAATTACAAGTTTGCAGATGACACCATTGTTGTAGATTAGATCTCAAACAACGAAGAGACAGAATAATGGAAAAAGAGAAAATGCTTAGCGGCATGGTGTAAAGACATCAACCTCTCCATCAACATCAACAAAACAAAGGAGTTGGTCGTTGACTTCAAGAAGCAGAGTGGAGGCCATGCCTCTATCTGCATCAACAGTGCTGAGATGTAAGTGGTCGAGAGCATCGAGTTCCTTGGAATCATGATCACCAAAAACCTATCCTCATCCAATCATGTCAATGCAACGGTCAAGATAACACAACAACATCTCTGCATCCTCAGGAGGATAAGGAAATTCAGCATATCCACAAATATTTTTACTAATTTTTATAGATGCACAATTGAAAGCATCCTATTTGGATATATCACAGTGGAGTATGGCAACTGCTTTGCCCAAGACCACAGGAAACTGCAGAGAATCGTGAATATAGCCCAGTCCATCATGCAAATCAGCCTTCCTTCCATTGACTTCATCTATACTCCCCACTGCATCCAGAAAGGAAACAATGCAATCAAAGACCCCTCCCATTCCGCTCATATGCTCTTCAACGCTTTCCCACCCGGCAGAAGAATCAAAAATTTGAATACACGTACAAACAGATTCAAGAACAGCTTCTTTCCTGTTGTTATCAATCTTTTGAATGAACCTCTTAAATCTTAATGTTGATCTTTCTCCCTCTGTGCACTTTTTCTTGCTGTAATGTTGTATTTTGCATTCTATTCTGCTACCCTGATGTACTTCATATGATGCAATCTGCCTGCATAGCATGCAAAACAATACTTTTCATTGTATCTCAGTACATATGACAGCAATATATAAAACCAAGTTGTTCAGTAGATGCCAGCGTCGTAATTGTATGGAACTAGTTTGGCCAGGGATGTGACTAATTTTGGAGTACAAGTCTTCAGTACTGCTGTTGGAATGTTGTCAGGCTCTATAGTTTTTGTAATACCCTGTGCTTTTTGTTATTTCTTGATATCACATTGAGTGAATCAATTTAGACATGGACTGCCATCTGTGATGCTGTGGACCCAAGGACAGAGATGAATTACCAACTTGGCACTTCGGGCTGACTTTGGTTATAAGCAAAACACCCTCCTTTTTTTCTTGGTGTGCAAACCTCTGAATTTTGAGTTATTAAGCTAGAAATCAATGTGTGCAAAACATTGGAGGAATTTTGGAGTAGCTGCACAGTTTGGAGGGTCGTTTGGTTGCAAGTGCTTTGACTTTATCTGTTGTACTTTTATGCTGGGCTCTTCCATTACTGAGGGAAGGAATATTTGTGAAGTTTTCTTCTCTGCTTAGTAGTTTATTATTCTTTATCAATCACTGCTGCTTCCACTACAGTCGGACATGTTATAGCTTGATCACATTGACATGTCATTTTTTTTAACAATGTCTCATGTTGTCCAGATATCTGCTTCTACATTCTTCATACTGAATGAGGTTTTGCTGTCAAGGCAAAGTTACCTACAAATTTCCTCAAATATACATTGAATGCTATATGCACCATTTGGATTGAAACTTACATGGAAATTCAGAGCCACTGTTCTGGTTAATAGGTTTGGCATGACATACAAAATTAAAGAAAAAAAATAGAAGTGTCATGAAATGTAGTCAAAGTCATAAATTATATTATCCATTGTGATTCTGTAGGATATGCAGATAGAGGTTATAAAATCTTAAACTTAAATTTCAGCAAGCATGCTAAAACTAACAGGGCAATTTAAATATTTTTGAAATTCATTCATAGGATCTATGCATCATTAACTAGGGCAGCATTTATTGCCCATTCTTAAGAAGGTGGTGGCAAGCTATCATCTTGAACTTCTGCAGTCCCCGGAGTGTCAACAAATCCATCATAATGTTAGGAAGGGAGTTCCTGGATATGTGATCAAAAGTAAATAAATCAAATTAAGTGTTATCCAGTCATATGAAATATTACCTGGCATTAATTATATATTTGAATAAACTGTATATTCAGGACATTATTTTGTAAATATTTAAAAATGAATGAATAGTTCAAGTTCGTAAGAGCTGCACTACATCTCTGCCAAGCAATTGAAATTTATTTTCTTTATGTTTGTTGGTCTGTTTAACACAAATGAATTTCTGATTGATAAATAGAGATGCTGTACTGCTCGATATTTTAAATGGTAATTACAGTTTATAGCTTCTTGTGAGGTATATATCTTATCCTGCACTTAACATTCCAGTTCATTTAATGTCTATAATATGTAGAAATTCCACTGGTCTACTGTAAGTTGCCAAAATTGTGAATTTATTTTAATGGCATGCTCATGTGCAGATAAATTAGATTATTTGTTTGTTTAGTATTTTGTGGGAACGGAGATGTATGAAAACACAGAAACATGGAACATAGGAGCAGGAGGAGGCCATTTCATCCTTCAAGCCTGCTCTGCCGTCTATCACAATCATGGCTGATCATCCAACTCAATAATCTAGTCCTGCTTTCTCCCCATAACCTTTGATCCCATTCATTCCAAATACTATATCTAGTTGTCTCTTGAATAAATAGAATGTTTTGCCATCAATTGCTTCCTGTGGTAATGAATTCCACAGGTTCACCACTCTTTGGGTGAAGAAATGTTTCATTTCCCTTCTAAATGGTCTATTCTGAATCCTCAGAATGTGACCCGTGGCTCTGGATGCACCCATCATCGGGAACATCCTCTCTGCATCTATGCTGCCTCGTCCTGTCTGAATTTTATAAGTTTTGATGAGATCACCCCTCATTCATCTGAACTCCAGTGAAAACAATCCCAACATCAGTCCTGTCATTCCTGAAATCAGCCTGGTAAACCTTCGCTGCACTTCCTCGAGAGCAAAAGCATCCTTTCTCAAAAAAGGAGATCAAAACTGTACACAGTATTCCAGGTGTGGCCTCACCAAGGCCCTTTATAACTGCAACAACACATCCCCAGTTCTGTAACCTCTTGCAATGAAGCCAACATACTAATTACCTTCTTTACTGCCTGCTGCACCTGCATGCTTGCCTACTTCAACATAACCACAAGTTGTCTGATTCCACTATTCCTGTGCCTGTATCACCTTATGATTTCCTTTTAATGGAAGAACATTACTGATTTGGGTTACCTAACCTACTTAAAACAAGACCCACCCGGTTAAATTGAGCACCACTGTTGTGTCTTCTACTGGTTTGTTAATACAGACTATGACATGGCCTATGAAATTTGAAGCTGCAATATTGTCATCTTAAAAGAGTAATGCAAAGAGAGACAGAGAACCCAAGTTTACAACACCCTGGAGGATATACGATTGCACACCCTGGACACTTATTGTATTGTGCCAAAGTCACTGAACTAGTAATTCAGTGGCCCAGGCTAATGGCTCAGGACTTGAATTTAAACCCTATCGTGCCAGAGGATAGAATTTAACTTTAATTAAAAGTTAGTCTCTGAAATGGAGACCATTGATATAAAAACATATTTGATTCACTAATATCCTTTACGGAAGAAAATCTTCTGTCCTTACCTAGTCTGACTGTCATATGACTCCAGATCACAGCAATGTGGTTGACTCTCAACTGCTTCCTGAAATGGTACTGATAAGCTATTCAAAACAAGGGCAATCAGGAATGGCAACAAATGCTGACTCTGCCAGCAATGCCCAAATTAAAAAAAGAATAAAAAGCAGAAAGAAACAGACAAAGGACTTTTATGATAAATATTGCACACAAGATTGACACACAAATGACACTAAAGAACATGAGATCGGTGAGGTTTGAATCAAGAAAAACACAAAACCAATGCAGAGTCAAAGAATAGTTGAAGGAAATGTGAGGCTGATTAGGGACAGAAAAAGAATTTGCTTATGAAAGACAAGAATGTCATTGGAGTGCAGCATGAATTCAATGTTCCTGTCTTCATATGTCACAGTAGAATAAGAGGAACTGGGATATTAGGTAAGAGGAAAATCAATCAGATGGAAATGCTAAATCAAAGTTGGCAAACCACCAAGTAGGATGCACATCTACTTTGCTGAAGGAAACAAAGGCTAAAACAGTAGTAGCCGAAAATGTGTTGCTGGAAAAGCGCAGCAGGTCAGGCAGCATCCAAGGAACAGGAAATTTGACGTTTCGGGCATAAGCCCTTCATCAGGAATGAGGAAAGTGTGTCCAGCAGGCTAAGATAAAAGGTAGGGAGGAAGGACTTGGGGGAGGGGCGATGGAGATGTGATAGATGGAAGGAGGTCAAGGTGAGGGTGATAGGCCGGAGTGGGGTGGGGGCGGAGAGGTCAGGAAGAAGATTGCAGGTTAGGAGGGCGGTGCTGAGTTCGAGGGAATCGACTGAGACAAGGTGGGGGAAGGGGAAATGAGGAAACTGGAGAAATCTGAGTTCATCCCTTGTGGTTGGAGGATTCCCAGGTGGAAGATGAGGCGCTCTTCCTCCAACTGTCGTGTTATTATGTTCTGGCGATGGAGGAGTCCAAGGACCTGCATGTCCTTGGTGGAGTGGGAGGGAGAGTTAAAGTGTTGAGCCACGGGGTAGTTGGGTTGGTTGGTGTGGGCGTCCCAGAAGTGTTCCCTGAAGCGTTCTGCAAGTAGGCGGCCCGTCTCCCCAATATAGAGGAGGCCACATCGGGTGCAGCGGATGCAATAGATGATGTGTGTGGAGGTGCAGGTGAATTTGTGGTGGATATGGAAGGATCCCTTGGGGCCTTGGAGAGAAGTGAGGGAGGAGGTGTGGGCGCAAGTTTTGCATTTCTTGCGGTTGCAGGGGAAGGTGCCGGGAGTGGGGGTTGGGTTGGTGGGGGGTGTGGACCTGACGAGTGAGTCACGGAGGGAGTGGTCTTTTCGGAACGCTGATAGGGGAGGGGAGGGAAATATATTCCTGGTGGTGGTGTCCGTTTGGAGGTGGCGGAAATGACGGTGGATGATACGCTCTATACGGAGGTTGGTGAGGTGGTAGGTGAGAACCAGTGGGGTTCTGTTCTGGTGGCGGTTGGAGTGGAGGGGCTCAAGGGTGGAGGAGCGGGAAGTGGAGGAGATGCGGTGGAGGGCATCGTCAACCATGTCTGGGGGGGAATCTCCAGGTTGAGAAGGAGAGTTCTTCTGTGTTACCTCAGCTGGTGTATGGTTGAACCCCTCCCGTTGGCATCTCCCTGAATCACAAACCAGGTGCATTGCAGCTGTATACTGCCTTAATGAAACCATATGAAGTATTGTGTGCAGTTTTGGTCTGTTTATCTAGGAAAGGATATACTTACCATAGAGGGAGTTCAGCAACGGTTCACCAGACTGAATTTTTGGTTTGTCAGGATTGCTGTTTGAGAAGAGATTAGGTCGGTGGGTTTACATCTGTAATCACTGGAGTCTAAAACAATGAAAGGAGACCTTATTGAAATGTCTGAAATTCCATCGGAGCTGGACAGATTAGATGCAGTGATGAGGTTTGTCTCGTCTGCTGTGTCTAGAATAAGGGTTCTTGGTCACAGGATATGGCACATATTGGATTGAAATGAGGAGGATGTTTTCACTCAGAGAGTGCTGACCTATGGAATTCCCTGACACATAAGGACATGGAAGTCAAGTCACAGACTATACTTAAGGAAAAGACAAGTTTCTAGACACTAAAAGCTTCATGCGTTATGGGAAGAGTGAGTTATGACATTGACATAAAGGATCAGTCGTGATCAGATTGAATGGTGGAGTAGGCTCAATGAACTGAATGAGCACTCTGCTCCTATTTTCTATAAGTCTATGTTTAATTCCAGATAGGAAATATTCTCTCCTAAGTAATTTTAACTTTCAATATAATGTTGAATGAGCAAAATTGCTTTCTAGTCTGTATTCACATCTCCATAGTACGTCAGTATGTTGATAACTTATACATTTTGTCAATCTGCTGATACCTGTCAAAAGTAAGATTATTTCCATGATCCTAAATAACAAGTTCTTTGTTCACCTGGTACTCAGTAACAGAAAACATTGTCCTGAAGTGTTCATGATCAGTGGAGAGAACTGTTTTTTGTTATATAGTCCAGTTTTAGTAAGGCTTATTTGGGATTCTTCAAAGTATAATTTGAAGGATGAAAATGAAACATTGTCAATGATATTATCAGAGTATTTCAAGCTATCACTGAATAATTGTGAAAATGTTCATTTACAGCTCTCATTTTGCACGTTGCTCCTGTCAGTTGAAACCACTATTCATACATTAGAGCATACAAACACAACTACGTTTGAAATTGAAGGTCGCTAACACTTTTCATAGTCTGTCAATGAAAAGTTTTTTGATGAAAACAAAATGAATGTAAACTGTTATTCAAATCAGTCAATGTATCCTGAAAATATTTACTGCAAATCTCACTTCATTTCAGTAGATTGCTATTTAATGTTGCCATTTGCTTTCAGATATTACTAAAAGGGTCATGTGCACATTGCAAGAAAATTTGACTGGACTTTTCTAGTGCAGTATAACAGAAAGAAGTTTTCATAATAGGCAAATTGTGGGACTTTGATTTGATTTATTACTGTCGTATGTAGCGAGGCAAAGTGAAAAGTGTCATCTTACGTGCTTTACAGACAGATCGTACTATACATGTGCATCAGGATAACATAACTGAGTGCAGGATACAATGTTACAGCTGTCACTAGGTCAAAATCCTACAATTCGCTTCCCAGCAGAAATGTGGGTGTAGCTATACAATATAGACTGAAATGGTTCAACAGGGCAGGTCACTACCAATTTTTTTCATGGCAATTGAGGAGAGGCAATGAATACAGGCTAAGCCAGTGGAAATTCTGTGAATTCACAGATTCCTGTGAATGAATCTTTTGAAAAGTATGAATGTTTCCATTATTGGTTTAGTGTGCAGTGAATGATTTCACAAACAACCATTAGCACAGAAAGGAGTCTGCCCTCCTACAGATTGATTGACAGTTACAAGTGATTTTAACTCTTTTGTTTAACTCTATGGATTCTAATACATGTTGCCAAAAGGGATTGTACACTTGAATGAAATGTAAAGCTCTGTTTAATTGAGGGAATGGAACTCTAGTAAATTATTTATTAATGAATGAGAGTGGATTTTTCTTCCATTTAGTGATATATACAATAGAAGATTATGGAAGGTAATTTTATCACAACTCTGCATGTGTCCTGAATTCTGCTGTGGTAAATATCAGGTGAGTTGGCATGATGGATGTAAGGGCAATGGATGATGGATGCAGGCCCATGAGTTGGCACTAAGTTGACACAAGAGCTCTAAACAGCCCTACTTTGCTGATGATTAAGAGTAAACTTATGAGGCAGTAATTTGCCAGGTTTGATTTGTCCTGCTTATTATCAATTTTCTGTATTGTCAGATTGAAACTTGTCCTGGAGCAGCTTGGCCAGGGATGTAGCAAATTCTGGAACACATGTTTCCAGTACATTTTAATTAGAATTAGACTTTATTGTCACATGTACTCAAGTACAGGAGCACAGTGAAATGTTTATAATGTTGCTCCTTCGGTACAAAGTACCCAGGTACAAATCTTAGATACAAAAAAAGAGAAATAAAGGAGATAAAAGATGTATTACTTTACAGTGATTCATAGTATAAATGAGAAAACAAGACATACAGATAAATGATAAGCATTAAAATCAGATAAACAGATTGTAGATAGATATTAAATGGTAGTAGTTCAGCATAAAGGCTTCCACACATGGTCTGACTGGCTTTGCAAGTCTCTGACCACCAGAGCCCATTCCCAGTCCAACAACCATTCCCACTCCACTCTAGCCCTCAGCCACTCCATTCCATGCCTCTAGCCCACTCCTCTCTGACTCTTAGCAGCTACAAGGTTAGTTTACTTAAACAAAAAACTTCACAACATTAGAAGAAATGAGAGAGTTACCGATGAAGTGTTTCAGTCTTTGCAACATTCATTGTTCTCAGTTATTCCTTCATATCACATGGTGTGAATTGAATTGACCAAAAGCTGACATTTGTGATGTTCAGAACCTCAGGTAAAGGCTGAGAAGGATTGTTCATTTCACACTTCTGACTGAATATGCCTGCAAGTGCTTCAGTCTTGTCTTTCAAAATTATATATTAGACTCTTTCATCATTGAGGTTGCTGATATTCATGAATGAGTGAGCTGTTTAATTGTCCACCATAATTTATGATTTCATGTGGCAGGACTGCAGAGCTTAGCTATCATCTACTGGTTGTGTTAGTTACTACGTTCTGTTGACTATATGCTCTTACACTGCTTGACATTCAAGTGGTCTGGATAATAGCTTCATCAGGTTGGCATTTTATTTTTGGCATGAATTGGTGCTGCTCCTGGCATGGCCTCTTATACCTTTCTTTGGACCAGGATTAATCTGTGGGTTTGATGAACATGGTTGAGAGGGGGATATGCTGGACCATAAGGTTGGAGATTACAGTTGAATACAATTCTGCTGCTCATAATGGTCAACAGAACCACATAGAGACCTAGACTTGAGTAGCTAGATCGGATCAACATTTATCTCATTCAGCAGAAATGGTGCTGGACAACATCATAGAGGGCATCTTCAATGTGAGGGTGGGATTTCATCTTCAGTCACGGGCAGCAGTTACTCCAATAAATATTGTCATGGACAGCTGTATCTTTTAGCAGTAGATTGATGAGAATGACGTCAAGTAAATTTTTCCTTTCATGGTTCCCTAATCACTTGCCGAATCCTAGACGAGTAGTAATACCCTTCAGAATTCTGCCTGAGAGTTGATTCATGTCATGTGTTATCTGAGAATTCCAAAGACAACTCCTTCTCAACTGTATACTGCAATCTGCCACCTCAGTGGACCTATCTAGCTGGTGGGGCAGAATATACCCAGGGATGGTATCAATATAAAGAGTGAAATAACAAGGCAATTCTTTTTTTTTAGAAGAGTGCTCTAGTCTTCTTAAATTATTTAAAGGGTAGGACTTTTAAATAGTCTTGACAGCTTGACTGTTCCATTTGATAAGGTTTTTTGATAAGTCTTCTTGATAATACTGAGAGGGGTTCTCTTGATATCCTTTAGGCATATGCGTTTGAGCATTTTCAAAGTTGACTTTGCTCGATCTGTTGACAGTGAGCTTGACATGAATGAGCTAGTGCAGTTTTAATTCATTCTTATGCCTACTTTTAACAAATCTAAAGGCATCGAATATTCATCAAACAGCAACAAACCTCACCCCAAAATAGCACTGGACAACATCCAAAGAGGTAACTTATCTTTCCAAAGGAGTACTCTGGCTATACAAATGTATCCAGAAAATTCAGGTCTGCTGTTGATGGTCTCATTTACATACTTTGAGTTTCATTCTACAAAGCTACCGAAATCCTACTTCAATGGAGGCATAGCCACATTAAAGTGGCTAGCTGCCTCATAAAATGTACAAGTGCAAGCATACCCTGCCTTTGTGCCTGTGAGTGGGAAAACGAGAAGTGCAGTGTTAAGATTCAGAACTTAAAAATTTCAATCGCTTCTACCATTTTTGCATGAGAGAGATCTTGCCTGTCCTGGAGAAAATCTGGCCTTTGTGGCTGAATTTGGGCTTCTAATGCTTTGCGTTTTATATTTTCACTGGAAAATTATTTATTCTGTTATTCACTGGACTGTGCAAATTCTTTTATATTGTTGAGATTCATAACCTTTAAACTCAAAGAATGTGTGTGTGATTTCATCCAAATGTGTTAAGCAATTTGTTAACGAGAAGAAATGGAAGCTATTTTATAGCTTCTCTTTGAACCAGAAATGTCAAGAGTACCAGCTCAAATCTAAAAACTGTAAGGCTGATGATTTAGACTAGGTTGCATTGCAACCAGGATAACATCACTGGAAGAGTACTCCAAAGCAATAGTATTTCACGGTAATGGTCCGAGGGCTCTCAAGTAAGCACAGGAGTGACTCTGGTAGTGGCCACTCACTGCCTGATGTCTAGTCTCTTGAACAGGCAATAACATCATTTGACCCTGAGACCTGCCTCTCCCCAACACGCTGAAGTGACAAGCTCCCTGTAAGATAGTAACCATAGTGACCATCTCATGGTGACAGACTCAGCTGCAGTTGGGATAATATTAGGTGTTGTTTAATTGGCCAGTTAAGGCCTTAATTGGTGGCAGAGTGGGAAGGCCAACCATCAGCCTTTCCATCCATAACTTAATTCTGGCAGAGGTGGGATGATGCTGCAATTTAGGGACCCTGCCTTTAAATGCCTTCCCACTTATAAGCTCGACATTAGTGGGAGCAAGAGTGTCCATCTGAGTAAGCAATGGGAATAGCGTTTGTCTCATATCCTATAACATATATTAAAAGGGTGCGAACTCAACCCCCTATTGTACTCACTGTATACTCATGACTGTGTCACCAAATACCAGACTAATGCCATTTACAAGTTCATTGATGCCACCACCATAGTCGGTCGAATCTCAGATAGCGACGAAACAGGCTGCAGATAGGAAGTGAAAAATAGTGCACTGAGAACAACCTAGCTCTTAATGCCAACAAAACCATGGAACTCATTATTGACTTTTGGCAGGATGTTACTCACGCCCTGCTAAACATTAACAGCAGAGAGATGGAACAAGTAGTTAGTGTCAAGCTCCTGGGAGTGGTCATCCACAATAAGCTTTCTTGGACTCTTCATCTGAATGCACTGGTTACAAAGACCCCACAACATCTCTTCTTCTTCAGGCAGCTGAGGAAATTTGGCATGATGGTGAATAACTTTGTGAACTTTAATAGATACACCATCGTGAGCAATCTGTCTGGATGTACCACTACCTGGTGTGGCAACTGTACCATTCAAGATCGGAGACGGATACAGAGAGTGGTAAATTCGGTCAATCACAAAGGCCAATCTCACATCTATAGAATCTATCTACCAGGCCCACTCTCAAGGAAGGGCCGCCAGAATTCTTAAAGATCCAGTCCACCCTGGCAATGTTTTTCTACAACCTTTACCATTGGGGAGAAGGTACAGAAGCCTGAACACACGCACCAGCCGACTTCGCAACAGTTTCGACCCTACTGTTGTTAGAATAATGAATGGACTCACAAACTCTTAACATTTGCCTGTACCTATGTTTGTTTACCTATTATTTATTATTTATGCTACTTAACAATGTGATCTCAATGTATTGCTCACAAGACAAAGCTTTTCACTGTGCCTTGGTACACGTGACAATAAATTCAATTTGATTCAATTCAATTCAAAAAGCAGATGTCTTCAACCTGCTGGTGTAATTTCAATAAACCCCAGGGCCCAGTAGCTAGTGTAGAGCTAGTTGTTCTGGCTCTGACTAATTTTCTGTACTCAGTTTGCCCTGGCAAATTTATGTTGCCCAATTCCCCATGAATGAAAGTATTCTTTGCTTTTTCTGAGTTTCATTTTTGTTTCATCTACTTCCAGCCCTGCCTGTTATTAGCTGAGAGAAAGAAGTTATTGAGTTTTGAAGAACAGTACTGGATGGGTCATTACGTACAGTTAAGCAAAAGCAAGGATTAGTACCAGAGAAGTGGAAAGACCTGAGCCTGATGGCCAGCTGCTGCCTTGCCCTGGAAAGGCCTGTCACATGGTAAAAGTGCATGTCACACGACTGACCTTTTTCTTCTACTGGAAAGTAATGAAGGAGTTAGCTGTCGCACACAAAACATTTGTCACCTGCTTTATGAATTGCTTGGCAAAATAATCCAGTTACAGAGAAATTGGCCTTACTGCACCAGCAGTAGTTCAGAAAAAATGTCTATTCTGTTCCTGATTATTATTTAACCATTCTGGTTGAAAATGATCTCAGATGGCTCTTGGTGTGGATCAATTAGCCCCAGCACTCAAACACTCAATAGCAAGCTTGTGCATAAATAATAGTCATTTAAACAGGCACAGAAGTAATCTCCGGTGCTGTGCCTATACTGGGAGAAAATAATATGTCTTCAGGCTGTTTGTAATCTATAGTGTAACTGAACAACGCGTTTTGAGATTTTTTTTAAAGTATCAATTTTAGAATGCTCTGTAGTGTCTCATGGAAAACACCCAAAAAACAGAAATTTTCAACTTGAGTTAAAATGTATTTGTAGACTCATAGAATTATAGAGATATACAGCACAGAAACAGATCCTTCGGTCCAACTTGTCCATGCCAAACAGATATCCTAAATAAATGTAGTCCCATTTGCCAGCATTTGGCCCATGTCCCTCTCAATCTTTTCTTTTCACATACCCATGTTGTAATTGTACCAGCCTCCAACACTCCCTCTGGCGGCTCATTCCATACAAGCAACACCCTCTGCATGGAAAAGTTGTCCCTTTTAAACCTTTCCGCTTTCACCTTAAAAATATACCCTCTAGTTTTTGGACTCCTCTACCCTGGGGAAAAGATCTTGCCTATTGACCCTATTCATGTCCCTCATAATTTTATAAACCTTTATAAGGTCCCCCCTCAGACTCCAATGCTCTGGAGTAAATAGCCCCAGTCTGTTCAGCTTCTCACTATAGCTCAAACCTGGCAACATCCTTGTAAGTCTTTTCTGAACCTTTCAAGTTTTATAACATCCTTCCCATAGTAGGGAGACCAGAATTGCATACAGTACTTCAACAGTGGCTGAACCAATGTTCTGTACAGCCACAACATGACCTACCAATTCCTATACCCAGTGCACTGAACAATAAATTTATGAATGGTTATCTTTAAAATCCTTCTGTCTGGCTTCTCTTCCTTCCTCCCTCCACCCTGATATTAGAGACAACAAGCACATAGTAAGAATTCAAAACCACCAACAATACATAGTTGTCAGAAAGTTGTCCATATATACAAACATATATCCTGACCTCAAGAGATTTAAGATGTCGCCCCATACGCAACATAACATTTCTAAACACCGTGGAACAATACAAATGTGCAACAGGAACAGAAACAAATCAGAACTAGGCTTGGTAAATGAAGGTTTTGATCTTTCTAAAGCCTCTGACTCCCAAGCATCTCAATTCCCCGGTTCCTTTTCCCATAACTCTGATTTACGGAATTCCATTCCTAAGCCTTAATGTTTAAAAACACTTCAAATGTCCTCTGATCTTTTGGCAATTCCCTTCACACACAGCAACATAACTAGTCTCGGCAGTAGCTGTTGATTGTCAGTAAGGGGTAAAGGTTCTTATCACTGCAAAAACAAAGAGGCTCATTAGAGAATAAACCAGTGAGTCAATTTAGATGGTTTAATAAAACATAATTGATACAGTAATGCTATATTTAACATTGTGGATTTTTTTTTGCATAAACAGAGCTCTGTTTAGAATGTTTTTAAAAGGTATCGATTGGTTTGATTGAGGAATTGCCATTACTTGAGATGCAAACAGATTACACGATGAGACTGTGGGAAGAAGCAGGCATGGGGATTGGGGTAGATATTGAAAGTTTTCTTTACACAATATATATTGTTGGCATCTTTAAATAAGAAGTTAATATTGGTAGCTTAACTCATTTGGGAACATTCTTATCCGAATTAAAAGGATAAGGGTATAATATAGTATCTTTTTTCAAAGAAGTTCTGTTCTTCAATAAAATGCGACGTCAAGGCACATCTTCAAGTGGCTCAAATTTGACAGTAAACATCTCTTAGTGTATTGCTGAACATGCCTCAGTCAGCCCTCACTATAAAAACAGGTTAATTGTTTATTTGTCTCATTGATACTTGTGGAATCTTGTTATGTGTAAAATTATTCTCACCATTTTATATACACAGAACTATTTATTTTTTTGAAAGTCAGTGCACACTGTCTGCTTATTTTTCTTTGTGTAGACATGCACACAAAACAAAGACATGAGCAGGTAACATGATGTGTAGTTTACAATAATATGAAAAACTAATTTAAAAATAAATAGGCACAGTGTAGTGATTTTTTAAAAATTTACTATATAATTACTATCCACTGTGTCAATGTAAAATGTTGAGTTATAGGTAGGGGAAATAAGATTGCTCAAAAAACAAACTTATTTATTGTCAGAATAAGTATTTTTCCAGTACAAGAAGGCTGAATAAGTATTCATTGGAGGAGCAAATTACCACAGATGCTGGAATCTGCACTGAAAAAAAATGCTGGAGATCACAGCAGGTCAGACAGCACCCTAGGAGAGACAACAAGCTAATGTTTCAAGTCTAGGTGACTGTTCATCAGAGCTGAGCTTTGATGAAGAGTCATCTCAACTTGAAACGTTAACTTGCTCTCTCTCCATGGATGCTGTCTGACCTGCTGTGAGCTCCAGCATGTCTTGTTTTCAATGAGTATTCATTGGATTCCTGCCAAATAAAAAGATGATTTTAAATGTTGCATTTAATTGAAAATGGACAGCACATCCAATGTTACAATTCAGTGTGATCAGAACTTAGGTTATTGAAGTAAACATAGACCATTTCAGGTCTTTGCATATTGTTATACAGGAACAGTTTTATATCAGGATGAACAAACAGCATAAGCTCTCAGGTCAACGCTGGTTCGGTAAATATCTAAATACTCTCAAGGCAACTACAATGGAGGCAGTGCCATCTAACATCACTGAGAAAATTGAACTATCAGAACTATATTCCTGATATTGCTCCCGCTCAACTCTTTGTAGACTTTCATTCTCCTAACTGGCATGATGTATAAGGTGCAAATAATGTGATCATGGGGTTCTTGCTTTCCATTTCATTCACTTTCCAACACTGCCTTCTGATTTGCTGGATTCATACACTTAAGAACTGTCACTTGTTTTCTCACAGAAACCCAAAGGGAAATGGAAGGAGAGAGAGGCAGAACACAGTAAGGATGAGGAGGCCACTTGATCTTGCACTCACAGCTACCAGCTCAAGCACTGGCGCATCTCATTCCTTGGAGGAAAGTATGGAATTAAGATTAGATTAGATTAGATTACTTACAGTGTGGAAACAGGCCCTTCGGCCCAACAAGTCCACACCGACCCGCCGAAGCGCAACCCACCCATACCCCTACATATACCCCTTACCTAACACTACGGGCAATTTAGCATGGCCAATTCACCTGACCCGCACATCTTTGGACTGTGGGAGGAAACCGGAGCACCCGGAGGAAACCCACGCAGACACGGGGAGAATGTGCAAACTCCACACAGTCAGTCGCCTGAGGCGGGAATTGAACCCAGGTCCCTGGCGCTGTGAGGCAGCAGTGCTAACCACTGTGCCACCGTGCCGCCCTAATACACTCAACTTGACTACGGAGTACTCATTCCTGAGGACCAGTGTTCCACGAGGACCCAAAGTGGGCAGCCTTGGAATGCCAAATGCTCTTAAAGATGAGAAGACTTTGCGGCATTCAAAGACCAGCAAAATACGATCCCTTGCGGATTATAAAACAGATAGTTCAGAGGCCAGCAGTAGTATTGGGAGGTCTTCCAGTGTGGAAACATTATCCCAGAACAGGACTGGTTCATCCACATCTGTCATATCTGAAATAGGCCTTGCATCAGAAAATGATAAATTGGAGAGTTCATTGCATATTGAGGACAACAACTCTGAGATAGATGGCAGCGATCTGGGTGCGAGGCAAGATGAAATTGAAAGTGATAGTTCCTCGTACAGCAGTATATCTACCACTGGTATTTATGGGACTATGTCGGTGCTGGACAGCAGGCAAAAAAACACATACACTGTTGATGGGCAAGAAATATTATCAAATGATATGGGGCAGTTTCCTTCAATTGGGGAGGTGTTACAGGCTGCGGCAGCAGAGCATCAGAGCGACCATCAGGAAGTGAATGGAGCAGTGCGGAGCCGAAGAGACAGTATTTCCAGCAGTATCTCTGTGGAAAGCTCTGTGGCAGAAAAAGATCAACAGATGATGAATAGCGTGGACACAACTGGTTTGCAACTGGCTTGCGGGTCTGCAGAATGGTGGGGCTGTTATAGTTTAGATGTCAGTTCTCTGTTGTAAAAGTACCACAATGGGATTGCATACTGGAGATTGCTGATCAGGATGCACACTAAGATGTTTGGGTGTATTGACTAAAATGTCACCAAACAGCCATTTATCACTGTCAAGGATCATAAAGGAGCCGAGCTCCAAATTGGAAGAGAGTACCATGAAGCTGTCCCTCTCCATTGTCTCTGCTTATTCTTAATGTTCTGCTGCAGACCCAGTGGTGCTGTCAGTACTTCTCCAATACTACTGCAACCCCTTGTTGCCACCTAATCCTTTGTGAGGTTGTTAGCAGCATTCTCTAGTAAATCCAGAAACACACACGTCCAATAATATTGCAGAGCATGTCCACACATTTTGCAACAGCAGCAGTATTTAAAAGTGAAATTACTTGCATTTTCAACACCTGCATTCTTAAGGAATGCTCATGCATCTTGTCACTCTGTAATTAATGTTTGCAGAAATATGCAGTTTTGAACTCGAACTGAGTTTCTCTCCCAAAATTAAAACTGGCTCTTTTTTCCACTTCCACGATGAAAGTTCTGTGTCCTCTGTACAAAATGGGTGGATTCATCCAACTCCAAATAAAATAAAAGCAAACTACTCTGTGTCACAATTGAAAACAAAAAGTGCTGGAAATCACAGCAGGTCAGGCAACATCCATGGAGAAAGAGCAAGCTCACATTTTGAGTCTATTTGACTCTTCATCAGAGTCCTTTACTCCTGTTCTTATGTCAGTTTCAAGAACAGGGACAATTAAATGTCTGATTGTAAGAAGCTGAAGCTTTGTGACAGTACAAGAGGGGGAGTGATGTGGTGGGCTGGGATGGTCGGAAATGTGCAGAATCAGATAAGAATCACAGCAAAATACTGCTGCTGTTGGAAAACTGAAACAAAGCGAACACTAGAGAAACTCAGCAGGTTTGGCAGCATTTGCAGAGAGAGAAATAAAATTAATGTTTTGATTCCAGTAAGACTTATTTTCAGAATTGCCTCATCTCTTCACTTAGAGTCATACCAGACACAAATCGCTGAACTCTGTTTCTCTCCCCACAGAACCTGTGAGACCTATTGAGTTTCTCTAGTATTTTCTGCATTTGAATAGGATGCAAAAGGATTGCTAGTTATGGAGAAAGTGTGATAATGTTTCAAAGGGAAAAGAAATAGAAATGTAAAGACAACATTTATCCTGAAAGTCCAACAAAATCATTAAACCTTTTGCTATTTTGCAGTTCTTTGCTGGGCATAATGGTTACCAGCTCATGTCTGATGTGCTAACATGTTTCTTGTGGCATCCACTTGCCATCTCAGGGTAACAAGACACCTCCCTGTCTGTGTAGTTGAGTAAATATTAATTTATCTCAAAATCAGATTATTTGTTCTTTGGCATTGCAACTATTGCCACAAAATTGCAGGAGGTAATTTTAGCCCCAAGTTAAAATGTAGGTAATTTAGGTTCAGTCCAGAAGATTAAAAAGTTAAAAATCTGAAACAGGAGCCCAACCCAGCTGGAATCCCCCAGCTTCGAAGTTTCATCTGGCAGGAAAGTGATGATTGACCATTCCATCCACAGATGATAGGCACTACTTCTACGAACCACTAACACAAATTGACGCTATTCATTTAAGAGCTGTTTATCGCCTTACGAAATGGCCAGACTTCCAGCCATTTGAAACACTGAGTTTCTGATAAGTGCATGATTAGCACTGAATACGTTTTATTCATATTTAAATAAAGCTTAACTGTAACATTGTCCAATTCATTATCACCAGGAGGATGGAGTAAAGCCATCACCGCCAAATCTGAGGCAGGGACAAGAATTAACTTCATTGTATCCCCCTTAAATTAATACCTGATGCAATAAGGTGAATTTGCTTGAATTCCTTGAATTTGCTGCTTCCTATACATCAATAAGCTGTGAGCAATGTTTGATTAACTATTATATAATGAAATGTGATGAATAAATTTTATTGTAAGAGTGTCCGTGACATATACTCCTTGAAATTTGTTGATGTATTGAATTGTGACCACTTTATCACTTTCTTTTCAAGTATTATGGTGCATAGGCAATGCTTTTTATGCAATGTGTTTGACATTCTTGATGTATTTCATGCAGCAAGGTTGCAGAATAATAATCATTTCACAAAAAGAATGTTCTCAGAATCAATACATGTTCTCAGAATTTAGTCTATTGCATTTCTGTAATCATATTTTCAACTCTGTATTCTAGTTTGCTTTTTATCTAATTATCAAATGAAATCTTCACGTCAAAAATGTGATTCATACAGATTACTGAGTCCAAATGCTATTACCAGTAGTAAATCATATCCTTACAATGTCACCCAGATATCCTTTAAAATATATATATCTAAGGGGACCATCATGCAAGCTCACTGTAGAATTAGTTTTATTGCAGCGCATCAGGAGGGTGCTGGGATAATTGAAATACAAAAGGCTTGGAGTGATAATGATGAAATGATCTACTAAAAATGACATAGAATTTATGATAATCAAAATGCAATTTTCTTCTGCAGAAAAGGAAATGAGGCAAAAAGCTTAATTTTGGCATAATGACCAATAAGCAATTTTCATTACGTTTGTGACCTCTCAACACAGGCTGCAGCAAACATGAGTAACATAACACACATCTAAAATAAAATTATTTTGTGCATGTGAAAATTATTAACTTGATTGAGATGTTCTATAAAATATATGTTTAACACAAGAGAACATTAAAAGTTGTTGATTTGAAAAATATTCTTCAGTGGTTAGTCACCTTCATCCTACTTCCAGAAATATGGCAGTTCAACCTTAAGACTTTTAATCATTGTTGATAAGGTAGATAATCTGTCACTAATTTGGCATTTTTTAAATGTATATATTCCATTAATTTTGTCATTTATATAAATGATTTGGATGTGAGCATGAGAGGTATAGGTAGTAAGTTTGCAGATGACACCAAAATTGGAAGCGTAGTTACCTCAGATTACAACAGGATCTTGACCAGATGAGCCAATGGGCTGAGAAGTGGCAGATGGAGTTTAATTCATATAGATGTGAGGTGCTGCATTTTGGGAAAGCAAATCTTAGAAGGACTTATACACTTAATGTTAAGGTCCTAGAGAGTGTAACTGAACAAAGAGACCTTGGAGTGCAGGTTCATAGCTCCCTAAATGTGGAGTTGGAGGTAGATAGGATAGTGAAGAAGGCATTTGGTATGCTTTCCTTTATTGGTCAGAGTATTGAGTACAGGAGTTGGGAGGTCATGTACAGGACATTGGTTAGGCCACTTATTGCGTGCAATTCTGGTTTTCTTCCTATCGAAAGATGTTGTGAAACTTGACAGGGTTCAGAAAAGATTTACAAGGATGGAGGATTTGAGATATAGGGAGAGGTTGAACAGGCTGGGGCTGTTTTCCCTGGAGCGTTAGAGGCTAAGGAGTGATCTTATAGAGGTTTACAAAATTATGCGGGGCATGGATAGGATAAATAGACAAAACCTTGTTCCTGGGGTCAGGGAGTCCAGAACTAGAGGCCATAGGTTTAGGGTGAAGGGGAAAAATATAAGAGAGACCTAAGGGGCAACTTTTTCACGCAGAAGGTGCTACGTGTACGGGACCAGCTGCCAGAAGAAGTGGTGGAGGTTGGTACAATTGCACCATTTAAAAGGCATTTGGATGGGTATATGAATAGGAAGGGTTTGAAGGGATATGGGCCAGGTGCTAGCAGGTGGGATTAGATTGGGATGGGATATCTGGTCGGCATGGATAGGCTGAACCAAAGTGTCTGTTTCCATGCTGTACATCTCGATGACTCTATGACTCTAATGTGTGGGATTATGGGGAAAAAACAGGATATTGGCTCTAAGTTAAAATGTTCAGAGTATCAATGCAGACATAAAGGACTGAATGGTTTAATGCTAATTCTAATTTTGTGGTCTGTGATTATCTTTGAAAGAGGCTAGTTTTTGGGGATTGTTGGTTACTGCATGCAAGTAATGGGTAGCCTATTCAGTGACATAAAGAGTTTATTTAGATCATGCTCCTGACAATTAACAGAATCAGAGACCATTTGGTCCATTGTGTCTGGACCAGCTCTGAATGAGCAATTCACTTATTGCTATTTTCCCACCTTCTCCCTTTAATGCTATGCCACCTTCCTTTTTTAGATAAGAGTTTAATAACCTCTTGGATGCTTCAGTTTAATCTGTATCTAGCATACACCCATGCAAAGCAATCCAGACCTTAACCACTCCCTTCATGGAAAGTTTTTCCTAATACCCCTTTTGCTTCTTTTATAAATTACTTTTAAACTTGATTATTACCTAAGTTGAACATTTCTTTTCCTTTCTGCTCAGACGAGACATGACACTGCATATCTTAATCAAGCCTCTTCTCAGTCTTCTTTCATCCACAGAAAACAGTCCCAAATTCTCCACTCAACATTCGTAACTTTAGTTCCTCATCCTTGCAACTATCCCTGTGAATCTTTTCTATAATAGCTCAAATGCTTTTATATTCTTTCTGAAGTGTTTTGGCAAGAACTGGGTGCAATATATCAGCTGACACTAAGCTAGTGTCCCAAATAAAATCGAAGTAACCTTGCACTTATACTTGGTGCCTCAATTAATAAAGTAAAGGATACTGTATGCTTTAAGAACAGGTCTCTCAACCACTTTCAATGATTGGTACACATATACATTCATTTTCTGTTGCTCCTGCACCCATTTAGAACTGTGCCCTTTACTTTATATTGACAACATGCAGAAATTGAATTAGAAATAGTATTGGCAGGAAAACTTAATTTAAGAGATGGACCAAGTAGATCACAGCATTGGACAACATGGAGACAACAATTTCTCAGGTACAGAATAACTTGCTCATGATATACTAAATCAGAAACTGAACAAATACTTTTATATGATCTGGGAACACAGATGATGATGTTATGCACAACAGTGTGAAAACAGAGAAAAATATTTTCAAAAAGATACTGAAAGACTTCAATGAGTGCTTCATTCTCAGAACTAACAAGAATATTGAAAGAACAAACTTAATAGAAGAGTTCTGCACCCAGGAAAATCCATACGGGATTTCGTTAGGGATTAGAAATACATGATAGTGACTGAATTGTTGTAGGAACTATTGATGAGTATCTTTCAGTGTTATCACAGTCCAAAAGAATACCTGGCTGTAAAGAAAGCCATTTTGACAGAGAATGAAGAAAAAGACCAGAAGAAACATAACTCAATCCAAAGAGAGAAAGATCAATATTAGCACAAGAAATCAGCACCATTCATTCAATTCTAAAAGTGCAAAACCATCAATAATGAACATACAAAATCAATAAAGTGATTATGACAGGCATAACACACTGAAAGTCCTTGAGGGTGCTGTTTATCAAAACAATCTCCCCAGCATAGATGGTTCCCATCTATTAAAACTGAATGCATTATCTGACAAACAAAAAGTCACTCTCAGAAAATATACAGAAGTGGGGCACAGTCTCAGAAATGCAAAACAAACAACTGTACACACAAAATGATTAATGAAACATGACCTTATACAACAGAAGCATAATAAAAGTCAATGTGGGAAATAGGCAATCCATAAAATCATGTGAATATAAGATATAGGAGTAGAATTAGATCATTCAGCCCACCAAGTCTGCTTCACCATTTGATCTTAGCTGATATGTTTTTCAACCCCATTCTCTTGACTATTCTGTATCATCCTTGATCCCTTCACCAATCAAGAACCCATCTATCTCTGTCTTAAATACACTCAATGACTTGGCCTACAAAACCCCCTGTGGCAGTGAGTTCCACTGAGTCACTGCCATATGGCTGAAGAAATTCCTTCTAATCTCATTTCTAAAGGGTTATCCCTTGATTCTAATAGTCTGCCTCTGGATCCTCGTCACTCCTTCTGGTGGTAACATCTTTTCCTCATCCAGTCTATCCAAGCCTCTCAGTATCCTCTAAGTTCCAATCCAATCCCCACTTCATCCCCAGAGTCCTCAACTACTCCTCATATGACAAGCTCTCTATCCCTGGTGCCATTCTTGTAAACCTCTTCTGGACTCTCTTCAATGCCAGCCCTGGGCCAAAAATTACCCACAATGTTTCAAATGCAATCTGACCTTATTCAGCTTTTGCAGCACATCTCTGCTTTTGTTTTTTAGCCCTCATAAAATGAATGCCAACACTACATTTGCTTTCGTAACCACTAATTGAACCTTACGTTTACCTTATGCGAATCCTAAATGAAGAGTACCAAGTGGTTGTGCTTCAGATTTCTGAAGCCTTTCCCCAAAAAGTCTATGTCTATTTTCTTCTGACCAAAGTTTATAACCTCACACTTTCCTTCATTGTATTCTATCTGCCATTCTTTGCTCACTCTCCTAGTCTGTCAAAATCCTTTTGCAGCCTTCCTGTTCCCCAACAATATCTGCCTCTCCACCGATCTTTGTGCCATCTGCAAACGTTTATTTGTCCAGATCATTCATATATACCATAAATAGTTATGGTCCCAACACTGACCCTTGCAAAACTTTACTAGTTGCCATCTTTTCTCCCTTCTTTCTGCTTTCTGTCAGTCAGCCAATCCTCTATCTATGCCATTACCTTGCCCTAATTCCTTTGGGCTCTTATCTTATTTAGCAATCTCCTGTGTGTTACCTAGTCAAAAGGCCTTCTGGAAAACCAGATGTTATATTTAGACAAATTGAGATTTTTGTCAATGGTCATGTCATAGATTTTAGTTCAGACAACAGAGCAAGTGTATTATATTATCTGATAGTGAGCCACAGTTAAGAATACAGAGTCTATAGCAAAAAACAGTGGAGCTGTACGATCCTGGAGATATCATACTCAAGATTAGAAGGTATTTTACAAGCAACTCCCCAATATAGGGAGGCACCAAATGGTAGAAATCCTGCAATCATTCACAATTAAGAGTTCTTGAGGAGGAAGACATGTCTTGATCTATATCTTCTTCAAATGCCAGAAGGACTTAAATTTTAAATAGTGTTAAAATAACAATCTTTCCTTCAATGTTAGCAAAATGGAGGAGCTGATCATTGAATTCAGGAAGCAGAGTGGATGCTAAGGTAAAGAAAACACATCAATGCCTCTACTTCCTCAGAAATCTAAGGAAATTCAGCATGTCCACAATGACTCCTTATCAATTTTATAGATGCACCGTACAAAGCATCCCATCTGGATGCATCTCAGCTTGATATGGCAACTGCTCTTCTCAAGACTGCAAGAAATGACAAAGAGTTGTGATTGCAGTCCAGCCCAACATGCAACCAGCCTTCCACCTATTGTCTCTGTTTATACTTCCAGTTTCCTTGGAAAAGCAGTCAACATAATCAAAGACCCCTTCCATTCCAGTCTATTATCTTCCACCCTCTTCCATTGGGCAGAAAATGCTAAAGTTTGAAAACATGCACCAATAGATTCAAGAACAGCTTCTTCCCTGAAGTTACCAGACTTTTGAATGGACTTCTCATTCATTAAGCTGAGCTTTCTCTCCATCTTCTCTGTAGCCATAACACCAAATGCTGCATCCTGTTCCATGATTTGGAGATGCCGGTGCTGGACTGGGGTGTACAAAGTTAAAAATCACACGACACCAGGTTATAGTCCAACAGGTTTAATTGGAAGCACATGAGCTTTCGGAGTGATGCACCTTCATCAGGTGATAGTGGAGGGCTCAATCGTAACACAGAATTTATAGCAAAAATTTACAGTGTGATCACATCACTCTGTAAATTTTTGCTAAAAATTCTGTGTTACGATTGAGCTCTCCACTATCACTTGATACAGGAGCGTTGCTCCAAAAGCTAGTGTGCTTACAATTAAACCTCTCGGACTAAAACCTGGTATTGTGTGATTTTTTTAACTCCTGTTCCATGACCTTGATATATTTATGTAAGGTATGCTTTACTTGGTTAGCATGCAAAAACAATACTTTTCACTGTATCTCAGTACATGTGACAATAATAAATCAAATCAAATCAGATCAAACCTATATAGTTAAACACTGACCAATCAAGCAACAGCTATTCAAGGAACATCCTGTCAAAGGATGGCTAGTAGAGGATTTCTTAAGGATTTCTAGACTCATACTGGAACTAAACTGAAGAGAGAATTCATTAAGTTATGTTAGCATAAGAAAGTTACTTTCATGTTTATAACAAGAAAAGAACTTGTGACTATACTATATTGACAAAAATATTTACCACTGCCTTAAACAGTGAACAGCACTCAGATGACAATGGTCAGAAAGGATTACGAGGATAAAATAAGCAGTGAGAGATCTAATGAATTGCACTCTGGAGGTAATTTGATGAATCTATAACTGATGTAACTCAGAGCACATAGCTCTAAAAGATTAATTATCTGATACAGAGGTCAACTGGAAGAATCAAGTTTAAGCGGATTATTTGCCTTATAAATTAACCCACGAAGAACGCTTAGTAACAGCATCGCACATCATGCTAAGCCAGTAACAGTACCCAAATTCTAGGACTGGGGATGTGAATATGTTGATCTGACTAATAACGCAATCTCTGACAATCAAAACTAATCAACATGAAACAAATAGTTTCCATATTTCAGCACAGGTGGATGGAGCATAAAAGTCCTCTGACATAGATTGAAGATGTGGTGCATACAGCTCCATAGAAGCCACCACTGAGAAATGACAACCAATGTTCAATGGTTCAAGAAACTGCAAGGAAAATAATTGCCTCTTTTATAGATTCTGCAAAAAACGACATTCTATTCCAGCAATGGAGATGTCCTGTCTGGAGGTCCTTTAGTTTACAGGGGCCCACAGATCCTGGACTTCAAGGAAGAAAATCAAAGTCAATGGTTGACCAATTAGCAAATCACCAGCCCTCAAAACCTGGTGACAATATACCATTAGAGAATAGTGAACTCTCAAATTACCTGAAATGACAATTCAGTGACCTGGGTGAAAATTGAGTGATGGTGCAAGTAATTTTATATACAAATATATAAGTAACAAGAGAAACTGTTGGTAGGAGATGTCATATGCGGGTCTGAAAGGATTCGTACTGGAGGGTGCCATAAGTTCCATTCATTGTGATGACGTCAAAGGATTTTGACTTAACATCTGGTCCTCCTTAAATACTGTAGAATAAGATTAATCATATCTAAACAATGTGTAACTAGTTGCTAACATGCATAAACTGTATCTTGTTGCCACAGAATGATACCTGGACTTTAAGGGTTAGGTTATGAGAAGAGTTTATATAAATTATGTCTATTTAACCTAGAATTTTGAAGACTAAGGTGTGAACTGATCAAAGTCTTCAAGATATTAACAGGAAAAGACAAAGCAGATAAAGATAAATCCTGTTCATCAGTTGGGGATTCTAGAATTCAGGGGCAAAGTTTAAAAATTTAGGCCAGACCATTCAAGAGAGATGTTAAAATGACTTCTACTTACAAAGCATGGTAGAAATATGGATCTCCCTTTCACAAACAGTGGCTGATGATAGATAAGTTGCTTGTTTTAAATCTGAGTTAAATTTATTTTTGTTAAACAAACGTATTAAGGGATAGCGCTCAAAGGAGTTATGCAGTTAGGCCACGAATAAGCAATGATCTCATTGATTGGCAGAACAGACTCAAAGAGCTGAATGACCCATTGCTGTTCCCATGTTGCTTTGTTGTTAACTACAAGAATTTTGTCCAGTTAGATCAGGAAGTGTTTTCTCTGTCACACTAGACCAAGCAGGCCTGTACACTTTCTACAGTTGAAGAGGATGGCGGTGGCAACATGAGCAGTGTTGTGAACTGATCTGTCCATATAACAGAACATGTTATCTGATCATGATTTGGCTACATGCTTGAGAATTAGATCTGCTGCCAGGCAACCCACGATCTGGAAACACTCTTGCTATCAGGGCACGAACCCAAAAACAAATATTTAGCTCAACTTATTGACATGTTTCATTATTGAATGTGAGTGTTCTATTTGTATCCAAGTCCAAATCTTATTCATTTTTATTATCAATAGTAGATCTTTGAATGGGTGCAGTGCATTATAAAGAAGGAGTTTTAGAACACTGTCACACTTTAGCATGCTTGATTTTATTTCTGCAGGATATACTTAAGAGAAAAACAATTGAATCAATAGTTGGCATGTATACAATTTTGAAAAAAAGGGACCCCACTGTGATGATTTTAACTATTCAGTAACAAACTAGTAAAGTATTGTTAGTGCTGACTGGAATCCAATGTATTTTGAGGACCATGCCTGATTTCCATGCTGCCATTACACAGTTAGTCAAGTTTTCACAGCAGTTGGCTGAAACCAAACATTAGCTAGGTTCAGTAGGTTACTGAGCAGCCTTTTTGTCTCTCCAATAAGATAACCCATTGGGGATGCAAATGGGGAAGTATGGTGTGTTGCTTATTTTGAATTACAACACAAAAATAGCTTACACTGATTAAGTTAAGTGAATCTGATCATAAATGCTGTGTTCATTTGCTGTGAAGCAAAATAGCCTAAGAATTGATCTCAAGAGAGTGGCTTGTTGGTTTTTCTTAAAATTTGTTTGAAGCATACATTGAGTAGTTAGATACCCAGTTGAGAATAAAAGGTGCCTGCATTGTTACACCCTATGTTATGTCTTTGCATGGTGAAACACTGTACAATACAAGTGGTCTAGTAAATGTAAAGATTGTCAATTATCTGTGGGTGAGAATTGTTCTACCTCACAGAATGTTCAAGAAAATCTCCAAACTTTCAATAAAAGTAAAGTTCTGCAGTTGCTGGAAATCTGAAATAAACATTGAAAATGTTGGAGAAACTGTACAGATCTAGCATCACCTAAGGAGAGTGAAACAGAGTTGACATTTCAAGTTTAATATTGCTTCTTCGGAACAGAGCCAGTTAAATATTTGAAACACAATGATTTTTGTTATATTAGGAAATCCATTAAGCAATACAAAATCATGCAATCTGTAAATGAGTAGATGAAAAGATAATCTGCTCACATTGGTATTGTTTGAGGAAAACATTTTGTCCACAATATTAAGTAAACTTCCCACATAAATATAAGAATATAAGAATTAAGAGCAAGAGTAGGCATTTTAGCCCTTTGAGCCTGCTTCACCATTCAATACAATCGTTGCTGATCTCATCTTAGCCTCAACTCCACTTTCCTGTCTGTTGTCCATAACCTTTCAAGCCTTTGCAGACCAAAAACAATCTGTCTATTTCTGCTTTAAGTTTACTCAATGCCCCAGCATCCACCATAGTGTGGGATACAGAACTCCACAGATTCACAACCCTTTGACAGAAGGAGTTTATCCTCATCTCTGATTCAAATCTGCTACTCCTTATTCTAAGACATTGAAGTCTCGTTCTAGATTGTCCCACAAGAGACATACCTTCTATATCAACTTTGTCAATCTTCTTTAGACTATTATATACCTCAATTAGATTTCCTCTCACTCCTCCAAACTTTAGAGTGTCTAGGCCTAACCCACTCAATCTCTCTTCATAAGACAAACTCCTCACTTCTGGAATCAATCTAATGTTTATCAAATAGTCCAATGTGATTTTTGATTTAACTTAAAACTTAGATAGATTTATTCCTGCTTAAGACTCATGGGAAGGATAGATTCTATGGTAGTGCAGTATTCCTTCATCAATGCACCAATAATGCTTGGATTGTGTGCTCAGGATTGATGTGGGGTTAGAACTCACAGGCTTCTGATTCAAAGTCAAGATGACATCTAATTCTTAAATAATAAAGTCAATAGGGTTAACTTATTATTGTAGTGGTTTAAGAACTTTCGTGCTTTTCTTTTGTAGCAATGAATATCATATATATTTGGGATGGAACATTATACATGATTGATTGGAGAGCTATCATGTGATAAAGGTTAATGTTCACTGTGCGTTGTTGGTTAATATTTAAATGAAGGAACCTTTTCAAAGTGAGACTATAAAGTACTTTAACAAAAACTACATTATGTTAGTGTTTTGGTCTATCCATAGCTCTACCCATAGACTAAGTCCTTGTAAGGTGGGACTCTCCTATAAGGAAAGAATTGAGGAGGCTAGATCTGTATTTTGTAAAAATGAGAGATAATGTGATTGAAACTTACAAAATCCCTAAAGGGTTCAAAAAGGTCAATGCAGAAAAGTTGGTTGGTGCCTTGGAAAACCAAGGGATACGGTCTGTGAGTATAGGACAAGTTATTTAGGACTGGGAAAAAAAAACAAAAATTTCTTCACTCAGAGCCTGGTTAATATTTGAAATCCTCTACTCCAGAGGTCTGTGCAAGCTCAATCCTTAAATACTGTCAAGGTAGAGATTTCAAGATAAGATTTCTCAATACTAATGAAATTAAGGAATATGGGGAAAGAGCATAAATTGACATCGAGGTAGCTGATCAGCCATGATCTAAAATGGCAGACAGATTGGATGGGTTGAATGGTCTGCTCCTGCTCCTACATTCTTACTGCAAAACAGGATAAACTATCTTCTAATATTAGACAAAATATTATCCATGATATAGCAATATTAATAGGACAAAATAAAAAGACCTCCACTGTTGATATTTCAGCATAATTGATGAGTATTGTAACCCTGCAATCAATATTGATCAATATACATTTATATTGTAGTTGATTTATATGAATATGATTTATAATTTGGCTTATGGCTTTACATATTTTCTCAGTTGTCTGTCCATTAGTTTGCAGTTTATAACTGAATTTCTATTTAATTGCACATTCGTGACATATCTTTCATTGCTTGTTTGTTAACAGGGATTAAGTTTGAAGTCAAATTGTGTTTATAGGTAACAAAATAATGACAGATATACAAAACAGTAACCATTACTATGACATTACTATGATTACTGAGAAATATTTAAACATGTTTGCGCAAATGTTTGTATTTTTGCATTTTCAACAACATTTCTGTCAATAATTATGGGAATATTTGAATAAAGATTTTGAGTTAATTCAGAATGTTCTTTCTCAATGCATTCTTAAAATAGCAAATATTCTAAGTATTCTTTGAAGTGGGATTATATTTTGTTCTTTAATACAGTTTATAACACATGTAACTCTGTTCAATGAGGTGTCTTGCTCAGAAAATATTGACCAACTGACAGCAAAAATTACTTTCATATCAATGATCAAGTGTAAGATTCAAGTAGCATTTTATATCCAGCTCAATACTGAAGAAGCACAGCACTTTTAAGGGTATTGTCTCTCAACTGAGATATTAAACTCAGCTCTCTGAGGTGGATGTAAAATAACATGATACTATTTCATATTGGCTTTTAGATGCATGATGCTGTACATAGTTGTGGATTATGATACATGAATGAATTGAATTAAGTAACACTAAAATATATATATTTCAAAGACTGAACAGCATGAGAAAGCTGGTATGCAGCCAGGTAATTTCTATCTTGTGAATTTTGAAATTTACAAAAATGCAAAATTTTATCTGACATTGAGTTGTTTATTTTTATGTTTCACATTTAGGCCATGTTATATATCCTCTTGTACAATGGCATAAACCAACTTCCCCCACAGAAATGTGTGAATCTTCTATTCAATAGCTCTCCCAGGTGTGCTTGTCAAATAGGTATTCTCCCATACCAATCTCAGGGGCTCCCAATCTCTTCAAGTGATGTGTCACCAAGCTCCTTGTTATTCTTAACTTGCTCATTTAAGTATTGAGTCTTCAGGAAGTCACAAAGTTGAGGTTATGTATTCCCAGAGGACAGCTTATGCAGATCCAGAGACAAAGAGAAGTGTTTTGGTCATTACATGTTCTCAAGCAACATCCTTATAAACAAATTGTCTAATTATTAGCTCATTGTTTTTGCAGACTTTGGTTTCTGATATTACAATTGACAACATGACAAAAAATGTTTTATTCACTTTTAAATGCATGGAATTGTGAGAAGATATGAATACTGATATAGATATACAAGTTATTCTGTCTTTCTTTTGTTCCATCTGATATACTTCCATTCGCCAGACTTAATGTTTTGTTTAGAATGATTACTCAAAGTTATCAATTCATAGGCTTCAATCCAATAATATTTAAATAAGTAAAAGTGTTTATTGAAGAACTGAATGCAAAGTATATTTATAATTCCATTCTTAATGTATCAAATTTATAGAAATATGTGCAAAAGTCTATGGAACAGGAAATTTCTTGACTGGCAAGATCAGCAGGATAAAAGCAGCCATCTTCAAAAATAACTATAAACAGGTCACAGAACATCAAAGATATTGCATATCTCAGCCTGTCTCATGTATTGATGAAAAGGACTTTTATCTTCCTTCCATAAACTCTTGAGAACTCAGCAGGATTTCTGCAACATATTTTAAAGTGTAATGATTGCATACTTGAATTTATCAAAAGGGAATATGGAACAAAATTTATTTCATTTATTGTACTCTTTCATTATTAACATTGCTTGCTATTTTGAGAGCTGTCACTATATTACGACTTCCATCTTAAGTTGGTCAGGTTTCTGAATTTTGATTCATTCTTCCCTAATTCAAGTCACTCACAGAGTCGTAGAGATGTACAGCGTGGAAACAGACCCTTCAGTCTAACTCACCCATGCCGATAAGGTATTCCCAAATAAATCTAGTCCCATTTGTCAGCTTTGGCCTATATCCCTCTAAACCCTTTTTATTCATATACCCATCCAGATGCCTTTTAATTGTTGCAATTATACCACCCTCAACCACTTCCTCTGGCAGCTCATTCCAAACATGCACCACCTCTATGTGAAAAAGTTGCCCCTTACGTCTTTTTTAAATCATTCCCCTTTCACCTTTAATCTATGACCTCTAGTTTTGGACACTGTCACCTTGGGGAAAAGACCTTGGCAATTTATTCTATCCATGCCCCTCATGATTTCATAAACTCTATAAGGCCACCCCTCACCTCCGACACGCGAGAGAAAATAGCCCCAGGGCGGCACGGTGGCTCAGTGGTTAGCACTCTGCCTCACAGCACCAGAGTCCCAGGTTTGATTCTAGCCTCAGGTGACTGTCTGTGTGGAATTTGCATATTCTCCCCGTGTCTGCATAGGTTTCCTCCAGGTGCTCCGGTTTTCTCCCATATTCCAAAGATGTGCAGGTCAGATGATTTGGCCATGCTAAATTGCCCATAGTGTTAGGTGCATTAGCCAGATGGAAATGGGTCTGGGTGGTTACTCTTCAGAGAGTTGGTGTGGACTGGTTGGACCGATGGGCCTGTTTCCACACTGTTGGAAATCTAATCTATTCAGCGACTCCCTACAGCTAAAACCCTCCAAACCTGGCAACATCTTTGTAAATCTTTTCTAAACCCTTTCAAGTTTCACAACATTTTTCCAATAGCAGGGAGACCAGAATTGAACACAGAATTCCAAAAGTGGTCTAGCCAATGTCCTGTACAGCTGCAACATGACCTCCCAACTCCTTTACTTAATGCACTGATAAATAAAGGCAAGCAAAGCAAACACCTTTTTCACTATCCTATCTACCTGCGACTCCACTTTCAAGGAATTCTGAACTTCATCTCATAGTTACTTCATGAGTAAAATTTCTGCAAAGCATTGTAACCCACAAATTTCGCAAAAAGAAACACTTGTATCCACTAGGTCACAATGGCAAAATGGATGAAACACACTTGCATTTTGATTAACACAGCATCAAACCTTTGGAATGGAAAGGTATAAAAATAATCCTAGTGTAAACCCACAGTACATGAGAAGAGGAAATTTACTATGGTACGAGCCTGCAATGCCAACAGCACAAAACTAAAGTCAGTGATAATTCTCACACGTCAATGTATGCTGAAGACCAAGCTCCTTGCACGGTGTTTGTGCTATCCATATCAACAGTCAGAAAGATGAGAATCAAGTGAATTTGGTCGTATGCAGGCCAGATGATTTATGGATGACAAATTTCCTTCCCTGAAGGAAATCTGGAATGATACGTGCACTAACGTATGAGTAATTGTAAAGTCAAGCTCATGCTGCTTAATCCCTGTTGATAACAGACAGCTATTTTAGTGTGACTGGCATCTGTCAAACATGTCTTTGAATAATACCGATTTCCTGTACCTGGGAAGAATATAACTACCTGATGTTGAACAGATGAATTCTTCAGAATGGCCCTATAGCATCATTGTCTTCACGGGATGCTGACTAAATTAATAATCTAATGAGAACTTACAGAATTGAAATAATATATATTGCAAAATGAACCACATTTAAGTTCATAGGCTGTGCTGTAGGCCTCAATTATTAAAGGGGATATTTGAAATGAATTAACTGATTAATTAGACCTGTACTGTTGGAGGAGTTGACATTTATATTGAGGGTGTCAACTTTGGTTTCGGTAAGATTTCTGAATTTTGACTCATTTTTTACAACTCCCGGTCATTGACATTTATTTAGCTAGTAAGGATTCTGCAGAGCATTTTGATCTGCCAATTTCATTCTGCTGAAGAGTTGCCAGACTTGAAATGTTAACTCAGCATTTTTTTCCCCACAGATACTGCCTGACCTGAAAGTTTCTCCAGCAATTCCTATTTTTGTGACATGATGTTTGTACCAATGTAAGTTCTTAAAATTCTTTATACCATCATGGGCATGTGAATCACTAGCAAGGCTAGAATTTGATGTGCATCCTTAATTTTCAGATGACAGACAACTAGGGAAATAAAGCCAGTTTTCAATGAAATAGCAAGGCAAGGGTCCAAATGCGGGAACGTTGTGGTGAATCAAAATTGGGGGAAATGCAAGAGAGGATGGGAAATGACAAACAGACCATGGCAGGAAGGAACAGCAGATCTGTGAGACAATGACAATGGTTTTTCTCAAGGACATGGTTGATGGGGAACTGTGACCGAACCAATTTATGCCAATTTCCATTTCACGTCTTTTTAAATTCACCTGTAGATAATTCCAAAGTGCCCCATTTTAATTATCTTTCCCTTTTATTTTAGGTTTCTTGCATGCATATCTTATTTTGAGAGGCAAGTTCTGAGTACATAATAACTTTCTTTTGTTCTTCATCAAAGTTAGGACAAGCAAGTTTAATTAATACTTCAAAGTTTGGGAGAAGATTTGTAGCTCGGGTGCTCGTTGTTGTGGTTCTGTTCGCCGAGCTGGGAGTTTGTGTTGCAAACGTTTCGTCCCCTTTCTAGGTGACATCCTCAGTGCTTGGGAGCCTCCTGTGAAGTGCTTCTGTGATGTTTCCTCCAGCATTTATAGTGGCTTGTCTCTGCCGCTTCCGGTTGTCAGTTGCTGTCCGCTGTAGTGGCCAGTATATTGGGTCCAGGTCGATGTGTTTGTTGATAGAATCGGTGGATGAGTGCCATCCCTCTAGGAATTCCCTAGCTGTTCTCTGTTTGGCTTGTAGTGTTGTCCCAGTCGAATTCATGTTGTTTGTCATCTGCGTGTGTGGCTACTAAGGATAGCTGGTCGTGTCGTTTCGTGGCTATTTGGTGTTCATGGATGTGGGTTGTTAGCTGTCTTCCTGTTTGTCCTATGTAGTGTTTTGTGCAGTCCTTGCGTGGGATTTTGTACACTACACTGGTTTTGCTCATGCTGGGTATCGGGTCCTTTGTCCTGGTGAGTTGTTGTCTGAGAGTGGCTGTTGGTTTGTGTGCTGTTATGAGTCCTAGTGGTCACAGCAGTCTGGCTGTCAGTTTAATTAATACTGTTTATCCCACTGAAATATTAGTTGGTGTTGTTGTTCAAGTAGGTTCCTTGTTTTCCTGTTCTGTATTTAAATTATATGTCTTGAGCTTTAGCCTCAAGACTAATATTAACGCAATTAAATCTTCTTTGAATTCTATTTATCATCATTAATTACAATAATATTTTGAATCAAAACACAGAATTCTGGAACAGAGTATCCAAAATTTTTTGGCAAAAATTCAATGTTTACTGACAATAGTGTAACATCTGTTTTATGATGGTTAAGAAATGTTACTTGAAATAGAGTAACTGAGCACTTCAATTAAATATTAACTGAACTGGAAACAGCCAGTGTGAATATGCAAATGATAATTCATATTGGTTAACTTCACGATCTGAGAAATGCAGTTTTACTTATTGAGCTGACTGGTTTGCTGTAGTCACGTGATCTCTACTTCTGTTGTAAAAATCTTTGTGGAGGCTATTACACACACATCACTTGAAACATGGTATTAGGAATTCAAAAATGATGTAGTTGAAAATGGGCGAATTTTCATAGTTAGATAAAAATGGTTTTTGAGAACAAAAAACAAAGAATGAAAAAAATGCAACCAGCAACTTTAAATAATTGGATGAGTCAATTTGGCTGTGTATTTGCCATTTTCCATTGCTATGGAAATTATAAAGGTGATACCTTTTCTTCCTTGAAATTCTAATTGTGAACTGAAATGAGAAAAGAATTGTGTAAAAACCAAAGTTGACCAGAGGATTGCTGCATGTTTTGAAAACAATTAATCAGACATTCATCATAAACATTGTTTACACAGCTCTTTGTTTGAGTAGTGGTTAAAGATGTGGATGAACTAGAATTCACAAGTTGTATACAGGTGGAGCTTTGGTTGGTCGATAGATGTAGCTGATTAGTCAGTGGGATAGTGACCAGTTATCAATGGCAAAGACCATAAGACCATAAGACCATAAGACATAGGAGTGGAAGTGAGGCCATTCGGCCCATCGAGTCCACTCCGCCATTCAATCATGGCTGATGGGTATTTCAACTCCACTTACCAGCGTTCTCCTTGTAGCCCTTAATTCCTCGAGACAGCAAGAATCTATCAATCTCTGAAAGGTCTGCTGATTGACAATAATTGTGTGATTGGTTTTCAAGTAGCTGAACAGCTTGTAGCTGTCCACAGCATTGTGAGAAATCTTCAGACCTCTATCAGCTCAGGAGCTCTCTCCATATTTACAGTAAAAACCATTTTAAGTCTGAAGAAAATCTGTTTATCTTTCCTTCAGCATTTTAAACCATGATTTATAATTAATAAATCAGACATCTTTTATAAGTAAAATAAAGTTATCCTGTACCTGTTACAAACCAATGGAAGTATCCAGAAAAGGAAGATCAAAAAGCAGCATTCTGATCAACAAAAGAACAAGTTCAATCGAGACCACTTTAAACAGGGACCACTGAACTGTTTTTCCAATTTTCCCACTACCCACTACTATGTACTTTTTCGCTATCTATTTCTGTTTTTGTTGTGTGTGTGTTTGTCTAAGATGGAGTTTGTAAGGGGATGAGAATTTTAATTAGTATCTGTAGTTATATACCAATCATTAATAATTGTTTATCTGTAGCTACAGACTATTTTCATGTAATAAATAATCATTCTGGTTCAATCCAGTTATCAAGTTTGTACTTTCTGTCAACCCTGGTCTTAAAAAAAAGTAAACTGGAGAATTCTGTGTGCTTTTGAGAAATCTTTAACTAGACCTCCAGGTATAGTTAGACTTAATTTCAAGTACTCTACTCCAGTGAGGTTAAACAAAATCAATAGCATTATGAGACAGAATGGAAATTTCCTGTATTCTCAATAGGAAAACTTAAATAACAATGGGGTGGCATGGTGGCTCAGTGGTTAGCACTGCTGCCTCTCAGCACCAGGGTCCCAGATTTGATTCCAGCCTCGGGCGACTGTCTGTGTGGTGTTTGCACATTCTCCCTGTGTCTGTGTGAGTTTCCTCCGGGTACTCTGGTTTCCTCCCACAGTCCAAAGATGTGCAGGTCAGGTGAATTTGCCATGCTAAATTGCCAATTGGTTAGGTGCTTTAGTCAGAGGGAAATGGGTCTGGGTTGGTTACTCTTCGGAGGGTCAGTGTGGACTGGTTTCCATACTGTAGGTAATCTAATCTAAACAAAATGGATTTTAAAAGCCGGAGCATATAGAGGTAACATCTCTGCTTTCAAAGCTGGGTAAAGAATGTGGTAAATTGTATTGCAGCCTAGATCTCACTGAGGAGTTGGAAAGCTAGAGTTTGAAGGCTTGAAGACATCCTTTTAAACCATATTAATGCTGTTTAAGAATGGTATACTCTCAACATCGGAGCTCAAGGGGAGAAGATTATTGATCAGTCATTGAATACATTGGTACGTACTGCTCAATTCTGAGCGTTTAGACAAAAAGAAGATGATGTCATTGATGTAGGATTGTCTAAGACATGGGAGATCACTTTTGTGAAGAGAAGAGAAATTTCCTCTCAATAAAGCTATCAACACGTACAGAAGTTTGGAGTTAGTTAATCATCAGCCAGAATGTACATATGGAAGAATAGATGAGGCTTTGTATTATGCTGAGAGACATTCCAGACCAAAGCAAAGCAATATACTGGAAAAAAGGAAGAAATATTTATGAAAAGTTAGCAGAACCAAGGTGAGAGGGCAGGATAGAAATCTTGTTAAGGATTCACATAAAAAGGAAAGTGTGCCAAGAGGGAAACATTCAAGGACCTTTGTGCTCAATTGTTGAAAAGAAGCAAAATAATCCTGTCAGGATGAGTGTTGGAGAGAAATTTTCCAATAATTTAAATAAATCACTCTACACCATATAACAGGTTAACATTATATGGTCTGGGGATGATAACTGGTTTGTGATCATTAGAATGATGACTGAAGAAGGAAATCATCAAGTAAATATGAAGTCTCAGATAGATGCTGGTGTTTTGTGCAGAACTTTACAATGTCACCCAGAATGACCCATAAATGACCACCTCAAACATAATGTTGAACCTCTATGATGGAACAGCACTCATTCCAGAAAGACAAATAAAGCTGAAGCCCAATGCAATAGGAACCACAAAGATCTGGAGCTGCGGATAGTAAACGTTAAACAAAATTCATTCATCTCATTTGAAGCAAGTCTAAAATTTGGATTAAAATGCCCCAATGGCCAGAGGAGATTTGTAACATTTTGTAGTCCACTAAGCCATTGGCTGTTGAACAGATCCTAAAAAAACTTACAAAGATATTTTATAGACAGGTCTTGGATGTTTTCTCATGAATATTAACTCAAAATGATTAAGAGCATGAAACCAATGCAATTTCCATTGAAGAGACGTCCAGCTGCCCGCAGCCCAGACTGAAAGATGTAATAGAAGATCTGGATAAGAAAGAAGTAATTCTTTTTTAAAAATGACAACTTCTACAGACTGGATTAGCAGCATGGTAGCAGAGAAAATAAAACTGAGGACATTCAAAGAGTAAAAGGATCTCAATAAAACTTTGAAGAGTTCTCACAAATGCATGCAACCATTGTAGAGATTTTGTCACAAATTGCTAAAGCAAATATCTTACCTGCCAATTATGTAAGGATGGTTATTGGAAAGGAAGTAACAGTTTTGTAATGATATTATGGATGCAGTTCAGGAGATTATGGATGTTTGTACATGCATTTTCACATTTCCATTGCTTTGGAAGGCTATCAATGGAGGTTAAAAACAATGACTGCAGATGCTGGAAACCAGATTCTGGATTAGTGGTGCTGGAAGAGCACAGCAATTCAGGCAGCATCCAAGGAGCAGCGAAATCGACATTTCGGGCAAAAGCCCTTCATCAGGAAAGAGACAACACAAGATTGTGAATGATATTCCTAGAGTGGAAACTATTGTGGATGATCTGACAGTCAATGGATATGAAGAGACAATGGAAGAAGACATTGCAGATCACATTACAGTGTAATGCAACTGTGAGAGAGGACTCATCAGATGAATCTGAAGCTGAACAACAACTAGAAGCAATTTAATTTTTCTGAGGGCAAGTATACAGGAAATGTACTGACAGCAAAGTAATTATACCTGGATGGAACAAAATGAGAGCTGATGGAGCTATGAACAGATGGGAAAACAGTGCAATAATTTGTTCACATCAGAGTGTGAACATCTGTGCCAGCTCACTGCTAAAGATGGACATTTATTTCCCATTGAACTGGGATCTGAGACTGAAGAAAGAAGAAAGAATAAAAGAAGACATTGAAGAAGATTATGTATGATTATAAAGGGATCGTCATCAATTAGACTGATGGGCTGAGGAGTGGCAGATGGAGTTTGATTTGGATAAATGTGAGATATTGCATTTTGGTAAAATGAACAAGGGCAGGACTTTTACAGTTAATGTTCGGGCACTGGGTAGTGTTGTTGAACAGAGAGATCTAGGGGTTCAGGTATATCGTTCTTTGAAAGTTACATCACAGATAGACAAGGTGGCTAAGAAGGTATTTAGCACCCTTGTTTTCATTGCTAAGACCATTGAGTATAAGAGTTGGGATGTTATGTTGAGACTACAGGATGTCGTTGAGGCCACTTTAGGAATTCTGTGCACAGTCCTGGTCACCCTGCTATAGGAAGGATGTTATTAAACTGGAGAGGGTTCAGAACTGGATGGGACTGGAGTGTTTAAGTTATAAGGAGAGATTGGATAGGCTGGGATCTTTTTTACTGGAGCATAGGACATTGAGGGGCTACCTCATAAAGGTTGATAAAATTATGAGTGGCATAGATAAGGTGCACAGCAAAGGTCTTTATCTTTGGGTGGGGGAGATCTAAACAAGAGGTTATGTTTTTAAGGTGGGAGGAAAAGGATTTAAAGGGGACCTGAGGGGCAACATTTTCATGTAGAGGGTGATTTGAATGTAGAATAAACAGTCAGGCGATGTGGGCAATGCAGGTATAGTTCCAACATTTGGACGGTGCATGAATAAGAAAGGTTGAGAGGTGTAAGGGCCAAATGCAGGAAAGTGGGACTAATTTAACTTGGGAAACTTGGTTAGCATGGACAAGTTGGACTGAAAGCTCTGTTTACATGTTCTATGACTCTATGATTCTGTAATCCCAAACAGAATCATGGCTGCCATAGGAATATATGTCTTGGGGTTTTAAGGTGGGGAGGGATCCTAGATCCCAAAATACAACCAACATGTAATATCCAGTCCTTTATCTCACCAATTTAGCTTCTGACAAAAATCATCACTAGAAATTATGATAGGTCGCCATTCTTTTTTTTGTCTTAGTGTAGCATTACGGAAACATGGCTCAAGGATGGGCAGGACTGGCAGCTGAATGTTCCAGGATACAAATGATACAGGAAGGATAGAAAGGGAGGCAAAAGAGCAGGGGGAATGGCATTTTTGATGAGGTATAGTTCCAACATTTGGACGGTGCATGAATAAGAAAGGTTGAGAGGTGTAAGGGCCAAATGCAGGAAAGTGGGACTAATTTAATTTGGGAAACTTGGTTAGCATGGACAAGTTGGACTGAAAGCTCTGTTTACATACTCTATGACTCTATGATTTTGTAATTCCAAACAGAATCATGGCTGCCACAGGAATATATGTCTTGGGGTTTTAAGGTGGGGAGGGATCCTAGATCCCAAATTACAACCAACATGTAATATCCAGTCCTTTATCTCACCAATTTAGCTTCTGACAAAAATCATCACAAGAAATTATGATAGGTCGCCATTCTTTTTTTTTGTCTTAGTGTAGCATTATGGAAACATGGCTCAGGGATGGGCAGGACTGGCAGTTGAATGTTCCAGGATACAAATGATACAGGAAGGATAGAAAGGGAGGCAAAAGAGCAGGGGGAATGGCATTTTTGATGAGGGATAGCATTTTCCCAGGGTAATGGAATCCAAAACTAGAGGGCATAGGTTTAAGGTGAGAGGGGAAAGAGTTAAAAAGGACCTGAGGGGCAACATTTTCACACAGAGGGTAGTGTGTGTATAAATGAACTGCCAGAAGGAGTGGTGGAGACTGGTATAATTACAACATTTAAAAGGCATCTGGATGGGTATATGAATAGGAAGGGTTTGGAGGAATATGAGTCCAATGCTGGCAAACGAGACTAGGTTAATTTAGGATATATGGTTGGCATTAAAGAGTTGGACCAAAGGGTTTATTTCTGTGCTGGACATCTCTATGAATAGTTGAAGGTATACGGCTGATGAATAAAGTTCTGGTTAAATTAAATCTGGAGTTCTGCATTTGATTTCAGGTACCACACTTCAGCTATTATATATTCACCTTGGAAAGAGTGCCAGTGAAAATTCAACAGAATATACAGGGCTAAAATGTCTAAAATCAGTCATCAAATCAGATAGATTGGGCCTGCTTAGTTTGAACAATTGGAAAGTTGTGCAGTGATATTAGAGAGAAAACAGAGTTAATGTTTCGAGTCCAATGAGCCTTCTTCAGAACTAACCTTCAGTTCTGAAGAAGGGTCACTGGACTTGAAAAGTAAACTTGGTTTTCTCTCCACAGATGCTACCAGAACAGCTGAGTTTTTCGGCAATTACTGTTTTTGTTTGTTTCAGATCTCTAGCATTCACAGTACTTTGTGTATTTTATTGTAGAGTGATACAATTGAGATGTTTAAGGTGATTAAATAATTTGTTAGAGTTGTTCAAAGGTAGTTCAGACAAAAACACATAACTTTAAAATTAGAATTATTATATTCAAGGAAGATGCTGAAAAACATTTCTTCATATAAAGAGTAGTAAAGACCTAGAGCTCTCTGTCCAAGAAGCTGTTGTAAAACTGTGCATGATAGATTTTTGTAAGTTAAGGCTATGGGACTCGGAGCCAAGTAGGCTGGTGGAGTTAAATTATAGCTGAATGGTGGAACAAGCTCAAGGGGCTTAATGGCTCAAATGGTCCTGCTTGTATGCTCTACTGAAAATAGCACCCAACGTTTTAAATATTGTGCTTTTCCCTCACAATGACGAATTTAATTTTCTTGATCATGAGCACTTTGAAAAGGCAAATGCAGTGACATAAATGACTCACCCCCAGTTATCTACTAATCACATCAGCTGCCAATCTTTCTTAGATAATTCTTAAATCAACCTGTTCCGAAATGTTATTATACACTGCTGGAATAGGTTGGACTTGAGCCCAGGCCTCCAGGCTCAGGGGTTGGGATACCACCACTGCATCACAAGTACCTTCTTTCGAAGTTTGTAAATTATGCACCACAATTGATCTGCATTGCTATTTTCCGGATCTTAATTGTATTTGTAAATACAAATGTTGAGAAAAGGAGGAGGAGATGGGACCTAATTGAGATATACAAGATAATGAGAAGCATAGATAGAGTCGATAGCCAGAGACTATTTCCCAGGGCAGAAATGGCTAACACGAGGGGTCATAGTTTTAAGCTGGTTGGAGGAAAGTATAGATGGATGTCAGAAGCAGGTTCTTTACACAGAGAGTTGTGAGAGCATGGAATGCATTGCCAGCAGCAGTTGTGGAAGCAAGGTCATTGGGGACATTTAAGAGACTGCTGGACATGCATATGGTCACAGACATTTGAGGGTGCATACATGAGGATCAATGGTCGACACAACATCGTGGGCTGAAGGGCCTGTTCTGTGCAGTACTGTTCTATGTTCTATATTCTATTTCAAAAACAGTTATTTGGGTATGATTTTGTGCATTGGCAGCTGAAATAAAGCAATGTTTAACTTTTTTTTCGTGCTGCAATATTTACCATAAATAGTTAAGGATATGTCCCTTATTCGTTTCCATGATTTGTTTTAAGGTTGCAATCAATGATAAAGTTGCAAAAATGAAGTGACTTCAGTGTATAAAAGCAATTAGATTGTGATTCTTTTACACCTTTACTTGCTATAGGTGCTATTAATTTGTGTTGCTTCTATTGTCAGAATAAGTGGAGATTTATGTTGCTTTTCGATTTATGATAACAGTAGTAACAGCAAAAACAAATGAGATGATTGATAATAAAAGCAAAAAAAAGTTAATAATACTCAGAAAGTCAAATACTATTTGTGGACAGAAACAGAGTTAACATTTCAGGGTTGAGTATCTCGCAACCTGAAGGTAGCATGCATGTCATTCAACTGCAAGGCAAAAACCATCTCTCAATGAGAATATAATGATCTTCCCTTGATATTCAATGTTACCACCATTGTAAATCCCCTGCTATCATTTTCTTGGACATTTCCATTGACCATAAACAGAAAATGGACTAGACATATAAATACCATTGCCACAAAAGCAGGTCAGAGACTAGGAATTCATGGTACATAACTTAACTCCTGTCTCCATCTAAAATTCAGAAGTCATGACTGTGATGGAATACTGTCTACCTGCCTGAATGGATGCAGCACTAACAATCCTCAGGAAGACTAATAGTAACCAGAACAAGGAAGCCAACTCCATGCCAACCCATCCAATACTTTCAACATTCATTTACACACATGCGCGCACTGCAGCAATGGTCTTACATTGCTTCACAAACGCATTCCCAACTGTGATCTCTACCACTTAGAAAGTAAAGGGCAACAGGGGTGCATGAGACCTTCAGGACCTGCAAATTCCCTCCAAGCCAAGCATCATCCTGATTTGGTAACTGGGTTAAAATTCCTGCTGTGGATTCCAACAGCATTGTAAGTGCAACCAGTGGTACACAAATACAACTCACTATTTACTTCTCCACAGAGTATATATCTCTAGGCTAGTCACACTGCACTCAGTTAAATGTGTTATCTTCCTAAGCTGGATAACAATTGAAGATTGCTTTAACAAATGATCAGCTCTTTTTTTAAAAATCATCATTTTCTTTATGATTATTAAACTGTTTAAGATTTTTGTTTTGCAGCACCATTTTTTAATGAAAAATTAGAATTAGGCAATAAATGCTGATCCAACCTGCGACACCAAAATTCTGTGACAAAAATGAAAAGAAAAGCTTTTAGGGAACTCTACTTTGATCTGAAACATTGATGGAATCTTCTACTTTTTGATGAAATTGTGGTGGTGGGACAGGCATAAAAATGTGCAGGATCCCAATCACGATCATGAACAGGTAAGTCTACTGGATCTTCTGCTTATTCAGAATTATTATAGTTACCCATGAACGTGTCCACTTATTTACTTATCCAGTGAATATTCCACTGGGACCACTTCTCAAGACAGTGATATCCCACTCTGCCTGAAACTGCTGGCCAATGGAAGGCTAAGAGCTATTGTGAACAGTAGCTCTGTGTCAGTTACTGCTTGGCAACCTGGAAGTCCCAAAGCAGCATGTACGGAAGGTACTTTTCTCAGCAGAAATGTGGATAATTGCAGGGAGAGCAGATTAAAGGTTTCAGAAGCAGTGTTGTCTCTTATCCTTGCCCCTGATCATGCCCAGATAGACAAAGATTAAAGTTAGCAGGTCAGCCATTTTGATTTACTGTTCTGGAAGTTCATCAATGTTCTTGCTCACCTGGACCCCAGTTAATCATGGTGGTGGTGTGAAGCGGCCCTTACCTCATTGTAAACTGAATAATTAACAGTCTCATCTGGGAAGGCCTTCCTAGCTGGAACACAATTCCTGTGGTGTGGCAGTGGGTATCTCCCAAATGCCAATCCACCCAATTACCTCTCCCTTCCACAACCTTCTCTGCTGCTTCTCGGGAGGGGAAGTCTCCTGTGCTAATTTGCTTCTCTCTTTATTGGCTCCCTCACTTGCTGAGTTTTTCTTGCAATAAGTTTTTCTTTTTATTTCAGGTTTCCTGAACCCACAATATATTGCAGTGGGTATAAGTCATCTGATAAACGATAATACATTTTGTTTTGAAAAATCTGAAATATTTAAAAGTTTAGGGTGCTAACATGTTCTTTTCAAGGTTTCATGTTTTAGAAAATTTGGGTTTTGTTTGAACATAAGAAGATTGAGTCATAAGATAGGTCTGAGAACCACTACAGCATAAAACAAGGCATCATCAAATTTATTCTCATTCTGTGGATGTTAGAACCATCCAGCTAGCTTCATTCACCTCTGTAGCTCTGCAAGTTGTTCCCTCAACTGCCTCATTGTTGAATGCATCTAAGGGTGGAATATAAGTTTTACTTTGTCAGGGGTCTCAAAAACCTTGAGGATAAGGCAGTTCAAAGTTAATGCTCAAGATCAGCAAAGATCATACTAAAAGGACAAACAGGATCAATGGGCCATATGGTCTACCTCCATTCTTATTTCTTGTGTTCTTATGCCCTTTCAATTTCCTTTGGAAATTATTGATCATACCATCTTACACAATCCTACTTGGTAGAGAGTTCCTTGCCATTGGGTAAACATGATGTTACTCACATTTCCCTCATTTTCTTGCACCAAATTAAAATCTTTGTCTACTAGACTTCATACCATTAGTTAACTTTGCTGTCCTTATTTAATCCGGTCATAACCTTGTACACCACTATTAAATTTCCACTCCTTTTGATTAAGAGAGAAGACTGGAACATTTGGAAGCATAGGAGAATGCTATTCAGCCCCTCAAGACTGTTCTACCGTTTAATTAGGTCTTAGCTGACCTGTGGCCTAACTCCCTATGCCTATCTTTGGCCCATATCCTTTATTACTTTACCTTAACAAAAATTTATCAGTATCAGGTTTAAAACTAAAAACTAATCCAGCATTAACTGCTATTTGTGGAAGAGAGTTCCAAACACTATCACACATTGTGCGTTGAAATGTTTCCTAATATTTCTTCTGAATAGTCTAGCTCGAAATCACAGTCTATGCCTCTTAGTTCGAGAATCCCTAACCAAAGGAAATAGTTTATCCTTACTTACTCTAGTTTTCCTTATTAATATCCTGAAGAACTTGATCAGAAGATTTTGATCTTCAGAATGTTGGAGAAAACAAACTTAATTTGTATAATCTTCCCCCATAAATTAATTCCTGAAGTCCAGGTATCGTGCTCGTAAATCTATGTCGTACTCTCTCCAAGGTCAATATGTCTTTCCTAAAGTGTAGTATCCAGATCTGCTCACAATACTCCAAGTGGGGCCTAATCAGGGTTTTGTATGGCTGTAGCGTAACATCAGTGCCCTTATAGTTTAGATTAGAGTGGTGCTGGAAAAGCACTGCAGTTCAGGCAGCATTCGAGGAGCAGTAAACTCAACGTTTCGGGCAAAAGCCCTTCATCAGGAATACAGGCAGAGTGCCTGAAGGGTGGAGAGATAAATGAGAGGAGGGTGGGGGTGGGGAGAAAGTGGCATAGAGTACAATAGGTGATGGGGGGGGGGAATGAAGGTGATAGGTCAGGGAGGAGGTGGAGTGGATGGGTGGAAAGGAAGATAGGCAGGTAGGACAAGTCATGGGGACAGTGCTGAGCTGGAAGTTTGGAGCTGGGTTGAGGTGGGGGAAGGGGAAATAAGGAAACTGGTGAAGTCCACATTGATGCCTGGGGTTGAAGTGTTCCGAAGTGGAAGATGAGGCGTTCTTCCTCCAGGTGTCAGATGGTGAGGGAACGGCGGTGAAGGAGGCCCAGGACCTCCATGTCCTCGGCTGAGTGGGAGGGGCAGTTGAAATGATGGGCCACAGGGTGATGTGGTTGATTTGTGCGGGTGTCCCAGAGATGTTCCCTAAAGTGTTCTGCTAGGAGGTGTCAAGTCTCCCCAATGTAGAGGAGACCGCATCGGGAACAACGGATACAATAAATGATATTGGTGGATGTGCAGGTGAAACTTTGATGGATGTGGAAAGCTATTTTGGACCCTTGGATGGAGGTAAGGGAAGGGGTATGGGCGCAGGTTTTGCAATTGCTGTGGTGGTAGGGAAAGGTATTTCAATTCCTGCGGTGGCAGGGGAAGGTGGATTTTGCACTCTAATCTAAAGATTTTACTGCTCCTTGGATGCTGCCTGAACTGTTGTACTTTTCCAGCACCACTCTAATCTAAACTTCAACCCCAGGGCATCAATGTGGACTTCACCAGTTTCCTCATTTCCCTTTCCACCACCTCACCCTAGTTCTAAACTTCCAGCTCAGCACTGTCCCCATGACTTGTCTTACCTGCCTATCTTCCTTTTCACCTATCCACTCTACCCTCCTCCCTGACCTATCACCTTCATCCCCAACTCCACTCACCTATTGTACTCTATGCTACTTTCTCCCCACCCCCACCCTCCTCTCATTTATTTCTCCACCCTTCAGGCACTCTGCCTGTATTCCTGATGAAGGGCTTTTGCCCGAAACGTCGATATTACTGCTCCTCGGATGCTGCCTGAACTGCACTGCTTTTCCACTCTAATCTAAACTCTGGTTTCCAGCATCTGCAGACATTGTTTTTACCTATCAATGTTCTTATACTCTAGTCCTCCTGATATACACTCCAGCTTCTTCAATCTGACATTATTGCTAAATCCCTCATCCCTGAAACCACTCTGGTAAATCTCTTCTGCACCCTCTCAAGACCCTGTGTCTTTTTTTCAAATTTGGTGTCCAGACTAAGAACTGTTGTAGCGATTGTAATGCAGTCAGCTGGGTGGACCTGGTACAATATTGGTTCCCTGAATGGGGCTGTTAATCTGGTCCAATTGGAGACCCCTGACTGATAATTATCAGACTTCCTGGTCACTCTGACTGCTGGCTCTGAGCAAACTAGCTCAGTGTCAAGGACTTGCCATGTGTAAATAAAGGGTGACTTTGGTGATGGGCTACTGGCCTCTGTGGAGTTACTTCAATAATATTGTTGTGGTTGCAACTTGACCGGGTCTTTATAAAGGTTTCACATAACTGCTCTGATGTACAGAAAATCGAGGGGACGATAAGAATCAAGAGCAGAATTCATTGCTGACTGGGAAATTGAGGTTAAGCAGACGAACAGAAAGCATTTTGATAAGTCCTGATGTAGGGAGGGAAGAATTAAACTGTTTTGGTCGCATTAAAGAAGTGAGACAGCAAAATCAGTAGCATGCAGTGGTATATTAATTTTTAGGGTTTTGTAGGCTACAAATGCTCATTCGCATTTCAAAGCTACGTTTGCGGTTAAGGTAGAAGTGCACAGCAATCTCAGGCCTTCAAATTCACAATGATTCAAAGTTGACAGTGAACAGGTAAGACAGTCCCCAAAGTCCAAGCTTAGCCTGTTGGAACTCCTGTCACCAATCAGAGATTTTGTTTGAAGAGAGGAAAGGTGGTTGAGAAGCATTACAGGGAATGTCAAGGGTCATTCGGCAGAAGTTGGGAGTCACTGCGGAGAGTAAAAAGTGAGGTCTGCAGATGCTGGAGATCACAGCTGAAAATGTGTTGCTGGTTAAAGCACAGCAGGTTAGGCAGCATCCAAGGAACAGGAAATTCGACGTTTCGGGCCAGAGCCTGATGAAGGGCTCTGGCCCGAAACGTCGAATTTCCTGTTCCTTGCATGCTGCTTAACCTGCTGTGCTTTAACCAGCAACATATTTTCAGAAGTCACTGCGGAGAGGTCAGAATCACTTGGTGAAGGCTAAGATCCACTGAGGGAAAGGGTTCAGAATGAGGTCGATGAACTGATGGGGGCAATTTGAGGCAAATCAGTAAGATCAGAAACATTGTTCCAAGGAGATCAAAACTGAGAGCTTAAAATTCCGGGATATTTGCCCTTTCAGAGAGGGGTAAAATAGGTGCAGGGTAGTACTGTTAATAGAAATTAAATGAGGATAGTTGAGAGAGATAATCTTTGCTTGGATGAAGTATTTGGGAGGAGGTTAAAAGAATAGCAATGGAAAGAAGACATTGGTAGGAGTAGTGCAGTGATCCCAAATGAAAGCAGTCTGTGGGAAAGGCTATTCATCAATAAATAATAGCAGTATGTGAAAAGAACAGAGAAATAATTATGGGAGACTTTTATCTTTATGTTAATTAATTAACCAAATTGGAAAAGGTAACTGTAACAAGAAATTCATAGAATTCAAAACAATATGTCATGGAGCCAACCAGGGAACAGGCTATCTTGGATCTGGTATTTATATATAGAACATAGAACATTACAGCGCAGCACAGGCCCTTCAGCCCACAATGTTGCACTGACCTGTCATTCCAATTTGAAGCCCATCTAACCTACACTATCCCATATACATCCATATGCTTGTCCAATGATGACTTAAATGTACTTAAAGTTGGCGAATCTACTACCATTGCAGGCAAAGCATTCCATACCCTTACTACTCTCTGAGTAAAGAAACTACCTCTGACATCTGTCCTATATCTATCACCCCTCAATTTAAAGCTATGTCCCCTCGTGCTCTCTGTCACCATACTTGGAAAAAGACTCTCCCTGTCTACCCTATCTAACCCTCTGATTATCTTATATGTCTCTATTAAGTCACCTCTCAACCTTCTTCTCACGAATGAAAACAGCCTCAAATCCCTCAGCCTTTCCTCATAAGACCTTCCCTCCATACCAGGCAACATCCTAGTAAATCTCCACTGCACCCTTTCCAAAGCTTCCACATCCTTCTTGTAATGTGGTGACTAGAACTGTACACATTTCTCCAAGTCCGGCCGCACCAGAGTTTTGTACAGCTGCAGCATAACCTCATGGTTGAGGAACTCGATCCCTCTATTAATAAAAGCTAAAACACTGTTTGTCTTCTTAACAACCCTGTCAACCTGGGAGGCAACTTTCAAGGATCTGTGTACATGGACACAAAGATCTCTCTGCTCATCTACACTACCAGGAATCTTACCATTAGCCTAATACTTTGCATTCCGGTTACTCCGACCAAAGTGAATCACCTCACACTTGTCTGCATTAAACTCCATTTGCCACCTCTCAGCTCAGCTCTGCAGTTTATCTATGTCTCTCTGTAACCTGCAATATCCTTCATCACTACCCACAACTCCACCAACCTTAGCGTTGTCTGCAAATTTGCTAACCCACCCTTCTACACCCTCATCCAGGTCATTTATAAAAATGACGAACAGCAGTGGACCCAACACCGACCCTTGCGGTACACCACTAGTAACTGGACTCCAGGATGAGACAGGCTTAATCAATGACCACTGCTCATAAGATCCTGTGAGAAGTAGTGATCATAACATAATAGAATTCAACATTTAGTTTGAGAGTGAGGAACTTGTTTAAAACTACTTTGTTTAACTTAAATAAAGGGAATTAGAATGAAATTACAGGGGAGCCGATTGCCTAGTGGCATTATTGCTAGCCTATTAATCCAGACACCTAGATAATGTTCTCAGTACCTGGGTTCAAATCTGGAATTAAGGGACTAATGATGATCATGAAATGTGATCATGAAATGTTGTTGATTGTTGGGAAAAAAACATTTGCTTCACTGATGTCCTTTAAGGAAATAAACAGCTGCCATTACCTGGTCTGGCCTCCGTGTGACTCCAGACTCATAGCAATGTGGTTGACTCTTAACTGCCCTCTGGGCAATTAGGATGGGCAATAAATGTTGGCCTTTCCTGTGATGCTCACATCCCATAGAATCATAGAATTCCTATAGTGTGGAAATAGGTCCTTCCGCCCAACAAGTCCACACTGACCCTTCAAAGAGTATCTCACACAAACCCTTTCCCCTACATTTATTCCTGACTTATGAACCTAACCTACACATCCCTAAACACTATGGGTAATTGAACATCACCAATTCACCCAACCTGTACATCTTTTGACTGTGGAGGAAACTGAAGCACCCGGAGGAAATCCATGCAGACACTGGGAGAATGTGCAAACTCCACACAGACAATTGCCCACACAGACAAACTTGGGTCCCTGGTGCTGTGAGTCAGCTAAAGTAACCTGGGTGGATAGATGAACAGTAAGGACAGTAAGCAGGCAGCAAGCTACATCTAAGGGGGCAAGTATTGACACTCAGCAAAAATATGTCCCAGTAAGGAGGAAAGATTCTGGGAAAAGGATAAACCAACCATGGCTAACTAAGGAATTTAAGGAATGTACTAAGTTAAAAGAAAAAGCATTGGAAGAGGCCGAAGTCAGTGATAGCCTTGAAGATTGAGATAAATTCAGAATCCAGTAAAGAAAGACTAAAAAGTTTAAAAAGGCAGAGAAAATAAACTATGAGGGCAAATTAGTGATAAATTTAAAAACTGGCAATGAGGTTCTTTAATGTATAAAAAGGAAGAGAGCAGGCAAAGTGAATACAGGCCCTTTAGAAAATGAATCTGTGGACATGATTGTGTGGAACAAAGAAATGACAGGTGACTTAAACAGATAATTTGTATCAGGCTTTATGTTAATAGATACTTCAAACATTTCATTAATACCAAAGAATGAAGACAAGAGACAGTGTTAGACTAACTAATAGGCAAATAAGTTCCCTGGCCCTAATGGCTTGCATCCTTGAACCCAAAAATGGGTAGCTACAGAAATAGTGGGGTGCTGGAAAAGCACAGCAGGTCAGGAAACATCCAAGGAGCAAGAGAATCAACATTTTGGGCATAAGCCCTTCATCAGGAATGAGGCTTGTGGACAGGGGAGCTGAGAGATAAATGGGAGCAGGGGTGGGGTGGGGGAAGGTGGCTGAAAATTCAATAGGTAAATGATGATGGGGGAGAAGGTGATGCTGAAGGTTTACAGACAGATAGTGACATGTTAAGTAAATGGACAAAAAGTTGGCAAATGGGCTATGAAATGGAAAAGTACAAAATTGTTCATTTTGGATGGTAGAACAAAATATTACTTAAGTCAGTGAAAAACTGCAAAAGATTGCAATGTAAAGGCACTTGGGGTACTTATACATGAAACACAGAAAGCTAGCGCACAGATGCAGCAGCTAATTAGGAAGGCTAATGAAATGTTGGCCCTTATTTCATAGGGGTTGGAGTATAAGAGTTGGGAAGTCTTGTGAGCAGTTTTGGTCCCCATATTTAACGAAAGGTATTATTTCATTGGAGGCAGTTCAGAGGTTGAGTTGAATTGAATGACTGGTGCATTTCAGAGTTTAGATATTTCAATCAATCTGTTCAGGCACATGATGACGCATCAGGAGCACATGGGACTTGAACCTAGACTTCCTGGTTCAATGATTGGGGCACAGCCACTGTATCATAAGACCCCCACTTCTGAATTTACTGTTCCCATCTTAACTGCCTGAAGGTGAATGAGGGGTAATGACAACTGTGTTTGAGGATATCTGGGGAGGTAGTCACTGAGCAGTATGCTCTCTTTCAGTATTAACATTAGACTGAGAGGCAGTTTAAAAGTAATGGTGACATTAAGTACACCAATAATTTCTTCCGGGATTTTATGATGCACATGTTGGGCATCACACAAGCAGTAGCACAATGCTAAACCAAAGACCAGTTTGAAAAAGAACTGTTTAAATGGTCCAGAAATTGGTTTCAATTCAGAACAGATCCTGAGAGGCAAGTGGAAAGGACAACGAGCTTCAGGATCATTGCGGGATTCCCACAGTTCCAGGGATTTACAGACTAAATACATGGTGATCATGACTCCCTGGGCCAGTAACTTTGTCAACATATTTATGTGCAATTGGTCTGTGACAATAGGAAATATTGTGACAATGCTATGACTTTGAGAGGTATATTTTGTCCTTTTTTTTAAAGAGAGTTTTAAGACAGAGGTGATGAGCAGTCTACAAGGGGCACTAGGGTAGACAGCTAATTAGTCCTTGGGGTTTCTCTTCCTACCACTGGAGTTGCATGTGAGACAGAATGTAGTGCTGGAAAAGCACAGCAGGTCAGGCAGCAATGAGCAGGAAAATCAACATTTTGGGCAAAAGCCCTTCATCAGGAATTCCTGATGAAGGGCTTTTGCCTGAAATGTTGATTTTCCTGCTGCTCAGATGCTGCCTGACCTGCTGTGTTTTTCTAGCACCACCCTCTCAACTCTAATCACCACCATCTGCCGTCCTCACTCTCGCCTTGTATGTGAGACAACCTGTTTTCTGAATTTGTCTTTTGCAAAGGGATGTGATTTGCTATATCGTAACAGTTAATTAGTTACAAAATCTATTATTCTTTTAAGTTTTCCAACAGTTTTATGATATTCCTTAGAGTCATAGAGTCTTAGACTCCTACAGCATGGAGACAGGCTCTTTCGCTCAAACTGGTCCATGCCGACTAAAATATCTGTCCAACCTAACCCTGTTTCCCTGCAATTGGCCCATGTTCTCTTAGTCCTTTCCAATCCATGTATTTGTCCAAATGCCTTTTAAATGTTCTTAATGTACCTGCCTAAACCACTTCCGCTAGCTACTCATTCCATATGTGTAATACTCTTTATGTAAAAAAGCTGCCCCATAAGGTTCCCTTTTATTCTTTCCCCTCTAACCTTAAACTGATTCCCTCTAGTCCTTGATTCCCCAACCCTGGGAAAACGACTGAGTGCATTCACCCTATCGATGCCTCTCATCATCTTATACACATCTATATTGATGGGCGGCACAGTGGTTCAGGTTCCAGCGTCCCAGGTTCGATTCCAACCTTGGGCGACTGTCTGTGTGGAGTTTGCACGTTCTCCCCATGTCTGTGTGGATTTCCTCTGGGTACTCTGGTTTCCTCCACAGTCGAAAGATGTGGCAGGTGAGGTGAACTGGCCATGCTAAATTGCCTATAGTGTTAGGTGCATTAGTCAGAAGGAAATGGGACTGGGTGGATTATTCTTCAGAGGGTCGGTGTGGACTTGTTGGGCTTAAGGGCCTGTTTCCACACTGTAGGGAATCTAATTTTTAAAAAAAAATTAAATAAGGTTCCTCCTCTCAGTCTCCTATGCTCTAAAGAAAAATATCCTAGCTTGTTCAACTTCTCCCTAAAACTCAGACTATTGAGTCCAGGCAACATCCTTATAAATTTCTTCTGCACTCTTTCCAGTTTAATAATATCCTTCCTGTAACATTTAACTATCATGGATGAATAAAATGTCCTTTGCTTTAAATCCGGTAGTTTGCATTTGGAATGCAACACCTTACATTTGCCTTTTAAACAAGAAAACATGAGGGTCTCAACAATCTTCTTAATATTTTGAAGGGGTTTGGTCTGGTCCATAACAGTAAATCCTCCAGGATGTTTTCACTTCCCAGGAATATCTCATGATTCATAAATTCTTCAACACTCACAAAGTCCACAGCCATTTGAGACCCTGACACATCTGCAGCAATAGATTCTCAGTGACAGAGAATATCTCCTTTAAGACCTGGCTAATTACACCAGTCAAGGAAGCTGGAAATTCATCCAGGGAATGCTACAGTGAACCCTATGCTTTTCCAAGGGATACAATAGAGGAGACCATCAGACTGTTACAAAAAAGTTTCCAATATCTGAAATATTCCAATGGATCTCTCCAGTGTGTGCCTCAAAGATTCTTGAAAGATATGGTTAGCTCCAGTACAACCTCACACTACAGACAGAAAAGACTTTGACATCAGACATCAAGAAACCAGCATCTGACAAAGAGGATTGGGAGGATACAGCAGAGCTGACAAATCTGTACAATTGGTTTCTAACTCAAGGTGCCAGTGTAATAGCAAGACCCATGAAGGAATCCCATTATTTTCTCATTATCAGCAGGTTCCAGCAGGCTTGATGTCTTTGAGAAACCATTATTGTGAAGTTACTAGACTTCCTCTGTTGTTACTATCATGATACTTTGGCTTGAATGAATATATTTTGTCTTGTTTCTTCTGTGAAGAAAGATTGAGACAAATGTGGAGCAGTCTGGTCAAAGCCAATAATGTAAACAAATTGTGAGGACTTTTTTTTAAAAATTAGAACAATGGAAGCAGCCTGAATTGGTGAGGTCAAGCTCCCACAGAACCAAAATTTTGAATTTAAATTTCTGAAGTTGCCGGGGTCATGAAGATGGATGTGGAAGCTCTTATTCCTCTTTCTGGCATGGCTATTGTGGGTGGCATGGTGGCTCAGTGGTTAGCACTGCTGTCTCATAGCACCAGGGTCCCAGGTTCAATTCTAGCCTCGGGTGACTTTCTGTGTGGAGTTTGCACATTCTCCCCGTGTCTGCGTGGGTTTCCTCTGAGTACTCCCGTTTCCTCCCACAATCACAAAGATATGCAGGTAATGCTAAATTGCACATAGTGTTAGGTGTATTAGTCAGAGGGAAATGGGTCTGGGTGGGTTACTCTTCGGAGGGTTGGTGTGGACTTGTTGGGCCTAAGGGCCTGTTTCCACACTGTGGGGAATCAAATCTAAAAGGTGGGGATTTTGTTCCTGCTGCTGGAATTGCATGTGTGATGATCTAATTTACTGAATTTGCCTTTGCAATGTGTATGTTTGTGGGATATTACATTATAAGAACAGTTAATTAGTAGTAGTTAAGATATATTTAATTTTGTTAAACATTTCTCAAGATTTACAGTTGAGCCAATTCTTTTCCTTTCTTTTTTTTTGTCTGTATTTTAACTGTGCATAAAAACGAATTGCGTTTTACTTAAAGTTGGATAGTTTGACCAATTGAATTACATTTGGAATGTCATGCCTTACACGTACCTTTGAAACAAGAAAAAAAGGTAAAGTATATTTGAGAGGGTTTGGTCTGGTCTGTGATGCTACATCAGGAGACTCAAGAACAAAATATGCACAATGCAATTCTCCAAACACTACTATTAGCTCTTGGCCTTTTGCCATGGTGCTCTGAATCTCTTACCGAAAACAATTCACCCAAATCTGCAGGCAAGATAATCCATACTTGTCACCCATCAAATTCCTTCACCCATTTAAGATTTAACCATATCTGCAAGAGATCACATTGTACCAGCTCCTAATAACTATCCATTATACACGAATTCAGTTAATAAGAACATTTAACCAAGCACTGACATAGACTGAAATGGAATGTGAACTTGATAACCTTGCTGTCATTCCTTCAGGCCTGAAGAGACTGACATGCTCAGGAATTCATGCATAGCTGCACATGCTTCTCCATGGCTTTGTCCACTAGAGGCATTGAGGGTACAGGCAGGGGTATTGAGGAGTATCTGCTCACTTTTGCTGCACTCTGAGAAAAGTCCCCAAAGAGGAAGATTGGCACTTTTCTTCCTTTCGAAATGTGATGGCAACTTCTCATCTGGAGGAAGGTTCAAATGCTTCATTCCATTCTTGCCTAATAAACATTATATGGAGCCCAACAACAAGGTGATAGTGTACATGACCCTGCAGCCACTGACGGTATACTGAATAAGACTGTCCATGGCCATTGCCAACCTCACCATAGAGGAAGCTGACTTGCCTGAGGCATTGACTCCTCCAGAAAGTGTGACAACTCTGTTTCTTTGCCTCTCACTACATTTCCAGAAGTTTTCTTGTGGCCTATCACTAGCTTGGGGCTCAAAATAGGCCTGACTTCTTAAAGTCAGGTCCTTAAGGTCACAGCCTGCACTAACTGTTCCATCATGTTTGGGATGTATTTAGAAGATTGTGACCCATGAACATATACCCTCCCCCGCCCATCCCACCAAGGTGAGTGTACCTGTGGTGATGATGGTATGGGGAAAAGATGTGATAACCTGCTGTGTACCTCGAAGGCAGTGCCTCTAAGTGTTGATGTGTTTAGATCTACACAATGTGAAGATGTCTCAGAATGAACAGGCACAAAGAAGGCAACAAACAATTGACAGTTTTCCTTGTTTCAATGAGTCAGGTGGCTCATCATCTTCTACATTACTAAAAACCCAATAACTAAACTATTCTGCAGTAATGTAGTCACTCTCTAATCAACAAATGACTCTTGTGTAATAGCAATATGGTTGATTCTTCCATGCTAAGAAAAAGACAACAGAAAATGGTCTAGAGTGTAGTGTTCCTACTCACGTGCACTACTGTAACTTGAACACAACGCAGTGCTATATGAGCCTAAAAATGAACAGCCATCTGTGGCTAAATCGTCACATGTGACGCCATGATGAGTTTATTGGCCAACACTGATTTAAATTATTAATTTTAATTAGTGCCTCTAGACAAAGTCGGTGTTAATACTTTTAGTAATTTCCCAGTTTCTCATTTGAACAGATGCACTAGTTAGGAGAGAGAAAAAGAGAAACACTTATAAAGCAAACACTTAAGTCCTGAATGTCTTTGATATTAATTCCACTCGAACTCGTATTCCTGCTCTTTTAAAAAGTCTTTTAATGTAATACACTTCCTTCTCACTTGCAACTATTGTTGACTTATTTGTTGCAAATATATGAAGAACTGAAAACTTCTCCTGAGCTATTTTTATTGATAGTTGTATTTGGGATTCATCTTTAATAATTTTATTGCCACTCACTGCTGGCACCGACTGCTCTGCATGTAATTAATCATGAGTTGCTATAGTCCAAGAGATCATAGGACTGCTCTCTCATTGTAAAGAGATGACTAGTGGTGGTTTAAATCTAAGGATTACTACACCTCTGGAGAAGGGAGAGGTTGACAAGATGGGATCTTCATAATAACCTCAGTCAGTATGAGAATTGAACCTACACTGTTAGTGCCGGTCTGCATCCCCAAACCAAACATCCAGCCAAATATAGTGAGCAATACAATATTTATTAGTATCACATTGTTGAAGCTTTGTTTTTATTAAGCAGCAAAAATTTCTGTTCCATTGTTACATCTCCCATGAAGAAACTCAGTTGTGTAGCTGTTTTATTAATGTTAATCTACTCCCTTGATAGAAACGTATTGAAGTTAATTTGCAGTGTGTGATTTAAACCTTCCATTTGTGAGGTGGCCTGAAGATTGTGAGCTTAAGGACTAGAGATGGGCAACAAATGTGAGCTCTGCCAGTGATACCCACATCCTGAGTAAAGATAAAGAACAGTGATGGCAAAGCAGCCTCAGAATTCTGGCTGTGGTCAGACAGAAGTAATCAGCTGGGCTTCTGATGAGATGACAAAATGATTGCTGAAAGGCAAAATCTTCCACAAGGAAGGGAGAGAGCACTAAGGGAGGGAGCACATCTTGTTACAGTGGTGAATTCAGGCCCACTCCTGGTGTCACTATTGTCCAGTTTGATTGCCATATAGCAATCTACTGCAGATACAGGCCTTACAGATGTGCAACTTTGCACTTTGGGTGAATTTGTTGCTTTTCCAGGTTCTTTCATTAGTCTGCCAAGTGGATGGCTGACTTTACAACATATCTGTTGAGCTTTTCATCAAGAGATAGGTTGTAACTCACCATGGATTCAAGGTAGCAGAATTTTTCTGACAGCTTCCAGTGGTGTATGTTTGAAACTGATGATAAGTGGAGGAAAAACACATTATCCCGTAATTATACATTTAATACTGATATTGAGAAGAACTTGTCACAAGCATGAGACAGCTGATCGAGAAGTGCAAAACTGATCTTCCGTCTGGATGACCAATACAGCGTCATCAGAACACATAATTTGATCAGGACAGTCCACTTTTGTCCAAGACACATTTTTGTCTTAATTTTCTGTTTTGACACATCCAGGGAGTTTCCCATCTGATTGTGTGTGGGGACATGTTTCCATATTGGCAGAAAAGTTATATGTCAGCAAGACAGAGGAAAACATTCCAGAGTGTGATTTAATGCAGTGTCTTATTTTACTCTAATTTTGATGTCAAAACTATTAGATGGGGCCATCAAACTGATCGATGACATGCAAGTCATTATAGAAGTACATTACACAGTGCAATCTTTGGATGAGAGCAGATTTATTTTCTCATATCTAGTAGAAACATATCGTGCTCATGGTGCAAAATGTATTTGTGAGATTCACAAATGCAAAGCAAAATAGTGTTTGTTGCTCACTGCATTTTCTTGAAACAGAAATAGGGAGAAGATCATGGCCATAATGGATCTGCCTTCTCAGAAGCTGCATTGCGTTTCTGAACATCTTCTGTTGGCTAGTTGATGGCAAAGAACTTTCCAAAGCAAGGAGATGTCCTGGTAGCTGGTAAAATTCCACTGAGCCTGTGTTTTGTTTTCTAAAATAATATTTGCATCACAAAAATCTAGTTGGATAAGAACCTCCTTTCCAATAGGAGAAGGCAGGAGTTTGTTGAGGTATAGCAGTAACTGTCACTTTCTCTATTGTAGCTTAGCTGGTATTCCATCCTTTTAATGTACTTTGATACTGATGAACCAATGGCCTTTTCAAGCTGAGGTAATGAAGGTTCTGCATCAAGCTACTGTACTCCAGGTAGCCACAGAAGATCATCAAGCATAGATAGAGTTCTGAAGAAGGGTCATTGGACCCAAAACATTAAGCAGAGTCATACAGCATGGAAACAGACCCTTCAGTCCAACTAGTCCATGCCGATCATGTTCCCAAACCAAACTAGCCCCAGCTGCCAGTATTTGGCCCATATCCCTCCAAACCTCTTCTATTCATGTACGCATCTAAATGTCTTGTAAATGTTGTAACTGTACCTGCATCCATCACTTCCTCTGGCAACTCACTCCACATACAAACCTCTCTGTGTAAAAAGGTTGACCGTTGTCCTTTTGAAATCTTTCTCTTCTCACCTTAAAAATATGCCCCCTAGTTTTGAACTCCCTCACCCTAAGGAAAGACTCATGTTATTAATCTTACCTGTGCCCTTCATGATTTTATGAACCTCTATAAGGTCATCCCTCAGCCTCCCCCACTTCAGTAAAAAGAATCCCAACATATCCAGTAGAGATATTCCTGATGAAGGGCTTATGCCCAAAACGTCGATTCTCCTGCTTGTCAGATGCTGCCTGGCCTGCTGTGCTTTTCCAGCACCACACTCTCGGCTCTCACCATATCCAGCCTATCTTTTATAATTCAAACTCTTCATTCCCGGCAACATCCTGGCTAATCTTTTCTGAAACCTCTCCTCCATGGCAGGGTGACCAGAACTGCACACATTACTGCAGAAGAGGCCTTGCCAATGCCCCGCACAACCTCAATATGATACCCCAACACCGATACTCAGAAGTCTAAGCAATGAAGGCAAGTGTGCTAAACATCTTCTTAACCACCCTGTCTACCTGTGATACAAATTTCAAATAATTACATACCCGAACTCCTAGTTGTCTCTGTTCTATAACAGTACCCAGGGCCATATCATTAACTGTAGAAGTCCTGGCTTTGTGTATTTTACCAAAATGCAATCCCTTGCATATATCTAAATTTAACTCCATCTGCCACTCCTCAGCCAACTGACCCAATTGATCAAAGTATTTTTGTAATCTTAGGTAATGTTCTTCACTGTCCACTATACCACCAATTTTGGTGTCATCAGCAAACTTACTAATCATGTCTCCTAAATTCTTATCCAAATTTTTTTTTAAAAGCAAACAAAAGTGGACCCAATACCAATAGCTGTGGAACACCACTGTTCGTAGGTTTCTAGTCTGAAAAACAATCCTCCACCATCACCCACAATCCTCCACCATCACCCACAATCCTCCACTTAGCATTAGCCAGTTTTGTATCTAATTGACAAGCTCACCGTGAATTGTATATGATCGCACTTTATTAATTTGTCTAAATTGTGGAACCTTTTCAAGGGCTTTACTAACATCCGTGTAAACAATGTATACCTCTCTGCCGTTATCCATCTTTTTGATTACTTCCTCAACAAACTCAAACAAGTTTGTGAGACACGGTTTCCCTTGCACAAAGTCAGGCTGACTGTCCTTAATCAATCTTTGCCTCTTCAAACTTTCAGAATTGCCTCCAATAATTTACCCACTACCGATGTCAGACTCACAGGTCTATAAAGACATAACATAAGAAGTAAAAGCAGGAGGAGGCCATCTGGCCCAAGGAGTCATTCAATAAGATCATGGCTGATCTTTACATGGACTCAGCTTCACATATCTGCCTGCTCACCATAACGCTTAATTCCCTTACTGTGCAAAAATCTGTCTTTGCCTTAGAATCATTCAGCGAGGTACCCTTAATTGCTTCATTGGTCAGAGAATTCCACAGAATCAAAGCTCTTTGGGTGAAGAAGTTCCTCATCCACTCAGTTCTAAATCTGATCCCCCTTATTTTGAGGCTATGCAGCCTGTCTGCCAGTGGAAACAAACAATTTCCCTTCTTATCTATTCCTTTCATAATTTTATATGTTTCTATAAGATTCTCCCTCATTCTCCTAAATGTGAATGAGTAGAGTCCCAGTCTACTTAACCTCTCCTCATAAACCAACCCTCTCCACATCGGGAATCAACATAGCAAACCTTCTCTGCACATTTGTAGTGTCAGTTTATCCTTTTGCAAGTAAGGAGGCCAAAACTGTACATACTACTCCAGATTTCACTTCACCAGTACCTTTTACAGCTGCAGCATAATCCCCCTATTTTAAAGCTCTCTGCATGCAGCAATAAAGGACAATATTCCATTGGCCTTCTTAATCACATGCTGCACCTGCAAGCCAATTTTGTGATTCATACTTAAGGACACCAGATCCCTCTGCACAGCAGCATGTTGCAATTTCTCACCACTTAAATAATAGACCAGGCTTCTCCTTGCAGAGTTTCTTAAATAATGGTGCAACATTAGCCACCCTTCAATTCTCACCTGTGGTTATAGATGATACAACTATCTCTACTAACCCATTTTTTTTCCTACCTGCCCATAACATCTTGGGATACATTTGATCAGGAGATCTATTAAAAACCTTTACACTTTCTAAGATCTCTAGCACTTTCTCTTCTGTAATGTGAACTGTTTTTAAAATGTCAATATTTATTTCTCTAAATTCTCTAGTTTCTATTTCCATCTCCAAAATAAAAATTGACACAAAATATTCATTTAGTATCTCTCCAATGTCATGAGGTTCAACACCTAGATGACCTTAAAATCTTGTGATATTACAACCCTACTATTTTACATATATCTGAGATCTCTCTACATATTTGCTCCTCAATTTCCCTTTTCCAATGGGAGTCCTATACTACAATTCCCACCAAGGTGATCATCCCTTTCTTATTTCTAAGTTCTACCCATACAGCTTCACTGGATAATCCCTCAGAAATACCTCCTCTTAGTACAGTAGTAATGCCACTCCCTCCCCCATCTTGCTTTCCTTTCTATCCCAGATCATTGAGCTGCCAATCCTGTCTTTTCTGTAGTAGCTATGATGTTCCTGTCCCCATGCATGTCCTGAATTCATCAGACTTACCTGCAGAATCCCTCACATTAAAATATTGAAACAATGAGTTTACTTCTTCAGAGTTACCTCATTCTCTGATTTGCTGTTGCCTGTCTTTTTGAATTAACTTGTGCTTTTTTGATTTAGAATCATCGTCATCAGCCTTTCTATTTTCTCTGCTACTTAGGAACCCTCTTCCTCCTAGTTTAAAGTCTCCAAAAATAGACTAGCAAATCTTCCCGCAGAATATTGGTCCCTTTAATTTCTTTTGAGCAGTTCTTTTCTGTCCCAGAAGAGATCCCACTGATTCAAAAATCGAAATTCCTGCACATTGTGCCATCTCTTCAACAATTGATTTATCTGCCCTATCTTTTTTTCTTCTTGCTCTCACTAGAACATGGCACCAGGAGTAAATCAGAGATTACTACCTTTGAGGTTCTGTTTTTTACCTTTTCCCTAACCTCCTGTATTCACTCTGCAAAGCCTTAACCTTACTATGTTATCCTTACCAAACTTCTAGCTTCTTACTTTCCCCTTTGACAATATGCTTCAACTGTTTAGAGACACCCTTGACCCTGGCACCAGGAAGCTAACTCTGATTTCTCTCCACAGATGCTGCCAGATCTGCTAACATTTTCTAGCAATTTCTGTTTTTGTTTCAGATTTCCAGCATCTGCAGTTCCTTAGGTTTTTTTGTCACAGAGAGAGTGATATACATTGCAAGTGATTATGACTTGGAATAGTGAACTATTCAATGGACCATATGCTTGTTATCTCCAGTAGTTTATATTTCTTCTCATAGATCGATCCACAGTACCTTGCTGTCATTAGCAAAGCTGCTTTGTCTAGCATGAGGTCATTACGTGCTTTAGTATTAGGAAGCAGGTTATAAGTCAGGTGGATGGCGTTCTTAGCTTCAATATCAGGAGTTATTTCTGAAAGACAGGTCTTAAAACAAAACTTTTCTTCAATCCCAGCCAATAGACGTTACTGGTACACAACTCCCAGATGTTTACAGCGAGCTATAAATAGTTGTATTCCACAGAAGGTAATAGTAGTGCCAGTATGTCAAGAGACCATCATGACACTTGCCTTATTTAGTCAAGACCAGAAACTGAAGATCACAACAGATCCTGGCTACAGTTTGGCTGAGGTCAGAGTTTAAACTAGCTTGACCAAAATTCCCAGCATGCTTGATTGTAGCTCTTAAACAGTCTCACAGCCATTTCTGCTGCTGGCTTCCTGTCCACAGCCCTCCTCTTGATCCTGAAGCTCCAAACGAAATGGATCACAAACCATGATCAAGTTCTCTCTCATGGGTAATTATCTGAATTCAGTCAAACTAACTATTAATGTATGACTAATATGTCAGCTCACAACTACATTAAGTTCTTGCCTATGTAATATCAATTCCTTGTTTAACTGTTGTGTTACCTCTCTTTTCCATTTCACAAATTGAATTGTTAAAACATAATAAAAAAATAAAGTATCCACTATTATTAATACTGCAATATGTGGCATAAGATGAACTCACAGATGAATCTAGAAATTGCTGAAAAAGCTCAGCAAGTCTAGCAGCATCTGTGGAGAAAAATCAGAATTAATGTTTCAGGTCGAATGACTAGATTAAATTACTTACAGTGTGGAAACAGGCCCTTCGGCCCAACAAGTTCACACCGACCCGCCGAAGCGCAACCCACCCATTCCCCTACATTTACCCCTTACCTAACACTATGGGCAATTTAGCATGGCCAATTCACCTGACCTGCACATCTTTGGACTGTGGGAGGAAACCGGAGCACCCAGAGGAAACCCACGCAGACACGGGGAGAACTGAGAAAGGGTCAGTCAACCCGAAACATTAACTTTAATTTCTCTCCACAGATGCTGCCAGACCTGCTGAGTCTTTCCGGCTATTCCTATTTTGTTTCTGATTTACAGCATCTGCAGTTATTTCACTTTGTACCATGGATGAATCTATACATTTTTACAAAAAATATTAATCAATATTGAAGCAACCTCCTACAATCCCTATGTTCACCATTATAATGAATATCCTGAATTACTCATTTAAAACCACCTTTCCCATCTTGAAACACCAGTTGTATGTTTGGGCACCATCAGAAATAATTGATCTGGAGCTCTTTAGTTAATATGAATTGTTTTATCATGAGGAGTTTGCTTGTAAACAAAATGCTCTTCTGTACCCTTGCGACTGAATTGATAAACTATCAGATGAACTATCTGACTGACCATCTATGGAATCCTCTGACTCACAATATATCTGCTTATCTCTCTGTAAAGTCAGTGTTGTGGAATCAGACAAAGAAGAATCCATGTATAAATTAGAAGTACGAGCATTGGGATCGTAAGTTTCTGCCATAACTTGATACTGATGATTACATTGAATACCATATGCCTTTATTTGGCTTCTATGAAACAATCCAATTTTCCCTGCATCCACGAACAGTTTATATATCGATAGACGTACTTTATCTACAATAGAATGGGGTCCATTATACCTACGTGACAAAAATGTACCTGGTAGATGACCTTGAAGCAAAATCTGTTGTCCCTCCTCATATTCTATAGAATTCACCTTGTCATCAAAGTAAGCCTTACTCTGTTTCCTTCTGTGTCCCACTTTATTAGTAGTGAACATCTGTGTTGCTTGAATATTGTCCAATAATTGCTGTTCAGTTCTCTCATGACTAAGAGCAACAATTTCAGGTTCAGAAAAGTTCAACCCTAAAAGAGGTTTGATTTGCCTCATGGAGTGTCAAAACATGGAATAACGCCTGTTGAACTAGAGACTGTATTTCTCACTATCATTAGTGAGAAACAGTAGTATGATGTTCCATGTAGAATTGTTTTGCCATGGGATCTTCTGAATCATGTTTCTTAAAGTATCATTCATCCTCTCTACTAAATCACTTGATTGAGAATAATAGGCAATATGGAACCTTTGATTGATCTCAAATAACATTTGGCATGACGTAAGCAGTAGAATGAGTGCCTTGATCTGATTTGATACTATGTTAGAGTATCCATCTAGCAAACACTTGTTGTACTTGGTTACTAGCTTGGTATAACTTGGATATTATTGGTAGAGGAATTGAGTTCTGGAGTCCTGAGGTAATGTTGCAGTTGTATAAGACTCTGGTGCGGCCGCATCTGGAGTATTGTGTGCAGTTTTGGTTGCCATCCTATAGGTAGGATGTGGAGGCACTGGAACGGGTGCAGAGGAGGTTTACCAGGATGTTGCATAGTATGGTAGGAAGATCATATGAGGAAAGGCTGAGGCACTTGGGGCTGTTTTCATTGGAGAAAAGAAGGTTTAGGGGTGACTTGATAGAGGTATACAAGATGATTAGGGGTTTAGATAGGGTTGACCATGAGAACCTTTTTCCACATATGGAGTCAGCTTTTACGAGGGGGCATAGCTTTAAATTAAGGGGTGGTAGGTATAGGACAGATGTTAGGGGTAGATTCTTTACTCAGCGAGTCGTGAGTTCATGGAATGCCCTGCCAATAACAGTGGTGGACTCTCCCTCTTTATGGGCATTTAAGCGGGCATTGGATAGGCATATGGAGGAAAGTAGGCTAGTGTAGGTTAGGTGGGCTTGGATCGGTGCAACATCGAGAGCCGAAGGGCGTGTACTGCGCTGTATTTTTCGATGTTCTATGTTCTATGTTCTATTAGCTGTCACTTTAGCTGTGGTGGTTTTGGTAGAGAATGCCTCAAAACATTTATTGAAAGAATCAATGACCACTAGGATATATTGGTGTCCTCCCTGACATGGTGGCAAAGGACCAATATGATCTATCTGCACATTAATCCATGAGCCTTCAACTGACATTGTGTGACTCAACTCCCCTTTACTCATGCATCTATATATACATATATGTATATTAAACAATTGTCTACATTTACTTCACATCTTTATTCAAATTAGACCACCAACATAGACATTTAATTTGATTAGGAATTATTTCTTGATGACCTTGAACATTATGACCTCAGTGGATGATTTGATTACGATCTTGAGTTAGAACCACATATCATCCATTATTAAGAAGTCCATCCCAGTTGTAACTTACCTTTCCAACTGTTGTTGGAAATGTAACATGTTCCATCTTGAAACTGTTTCAAAATCATCATCGTTACACTGAGCCTGTTTGAGATCATTTACCTTAACCTGACTGATTGTAACAGCACCTATCTTTTCACACATTGGGGCCTCCCATTGTTCTCCAACTCTCTCACTGTTTTGCCAATTTATCTGCTTGAGAATTCCAAATTAGAGAGGGTACATGATGTAACTGAACCTTAATAATGCCATATTCCCTTCCTTCAGGAGTTTGAAATATCTACTTTAACAAGGGCACAGATGCTAGAGGTTTTTCATCTGCTGAAATGAAACTTCTTGCTTCCCACAATGGCAGGAAGTCTGTTAAACCACTGCAGACATAGATAATATCAGAAAATATATATGCTTGTGTTTGGAACGTATCAGGGTGACTGAGCCGCAGCTGCCAATTCCACTGCTTGGGCAATCATCCCACTTGGCAATATAAGAGCTACTCAGCGGGAGGTGATCCTTGACATATATCCACATCCTGTCTTTTTAATGTCATAGAGAATCCATCAACAAAAATATTCAAAAGCCATTTTGTTGTTTCTCTCTGTTTCAGTATGTTTGCTGTCTATCCAGATCTTGCAGACTTCACTCGTCCTCCCTCATTTTGTTTTACACAAAAGGTCTCTTGGGATCACTTGTTGCCACAATTTGACATTCATGAGGTTCACCACTGTCCCCCAACTTAAATTCAACTGGGTACTTTTCAAATCTTTCTTGAAAATGTCTGGTAAACCATTCAAAATAATTGTTTCTTTTGTTTGCAAAGAGAAAAATAAATCCCTTGATGGGGATTAAGGGTGGTCTGGGAACCTGCTGTATCCCATAGGAATTCAATGGAGCAGCCTCCCTTCTATCAAAGGTCTCCATACACTACCCTGCCCAGCATTGCAACAGCATACTGGATAAACCTGGCACTATCATTACCTTGGGTTTGAATCCAGTAACAGTGGATAAAAGTAAGCAATTTCCTCTGCTTCCCTTACTGAAGCCCACAGCGCTGTTCCCTCTAGTGGCAGAGCTCTGTATCCCTGGTGTCGAAAAGTATGGCGTTGTAAAAGCACAACAGTTCAGGCAGCATCCGAGGAGCAGGAGAGTTGGCATTTCAGGGATAAGCCCTTCATCAGGAATATAGATGGGGGAGTAATGGAAGGGGGCTAAGAGATAAACAGGAGTGGGGCTGGGGGGAAGGTAGGCGATAGGTGAATGTAGGTGGGAGGTAATTGTGATAGGTCAGTGGAGAGAGTGAAGCAGATAGGTGGGCAGGAAGATGGACAGGCAGGGCAGGTCAATAGAATGGTGCTGAGTTGGAGGGCTGGATCTGGGGATGAGGTTGGGGGATGTGGAGATTTGGAAACTGGTGAAATTGATGTTGATGCCATGTGATTGGAGGGTGCCGAGGTGGAAGATGGCATAGGATATATGGAACAGTCCATCTCCCGCAGTTACACCTACCCAATCTCCCACCTTTTTCTCTGCTATATTGACGACTACATTGGCATAACTGTGTGCTCCCACATGGAGATTGAATAGTTCATCAACTTCACCAACACCTTCCACCCTGACCTCAAGTTCACATGGACCATCTCCAACACCTCCCTCCCCTTCCTGCTCCTCTTCGTCGCCATCTCCGGTGACCGACTGAACATGGACATCTATTTTGAACCCACCGACCCCCACAGCTACCTGAACCACACCTCCTCCTACCCCGACTCCTGTACAAATGCGATGCCTTACTCTCAATTCTTCTGCATCCACTGCTTCTGCACCCAAATAGAGCAATTCCACTCCAGGACATCCCCAGAGGGTCTTCTACTTCAAGGACTGCAATTTCCCCTTCCATGTGATCAACAATGGCCTCCAGCACATTTTCTCCACTTCCTGTACCTCCGTCCTTGAACCCCACCCTATAACCACAGCAATGATAAAGCTTCCCAGTCCTCACCTTCCATCCCATTAATATCTGGATATAGCTCATTATCCTCCACCACTTCTGCCACTTTTAGTCAGACTCCACCACCAACGATATATTTCCCTTCCCATCCCTAACAGCGTTCCTCAGAGACTATAACCACGGAGACTCCCTTGTTAGGTCCACACCCCCCACCAACCAAATCCCTCTCTGCCTGACACCTTCCCTCGCCACCGCAAGAGGTATAAAACCTGCACCCACACATCCCGCTCACCTCCATCCAAGGCCCAAAAGGATCTTTTCACAACCGGTGGACACTTTCCTGCACATCAACCCACCTCATCTATTGTGTCTGTTGCTCTCGATGTGGCCTCCTCTACATTGGGGAACAGGACTTCAACTAGCAGAATGTTTCAGGAACATCTCTGGGATCCATGCACTAAACAACCCCACCGACCTCTGGCCAACCACTTCAACTCTCCCCTCCCACTCCTCCAAGGACATGCAAATTCTGGGCCTTCACCACTATCAAATCAAACCCACCTGCTAACTGGAGGAAGAATGTCTCATCTTCCACCTGGGGACCTCCATCCACATTGACTTCACCAGCTTCCAAATCTCTCTAACCCCCGACCTCATCCAAGATGCAACCCCCCAACTTGACACTGCCCTCTTGAACTATCCTACCTGTCCATCTTCCTTCCCACCTATCTGTTCAACTCTCCCCACTGGCCTATCACAATTACCTCCCACCTACATTCACTTATCACCTTCCCATCTACCTTCCCTCCAGCCCCACCCTACCACCCTCCCATTTTTCTTTCGTCCTCCTTTCACCTCCAAATTCTTAATGAAGTGCTTATGCCTGAAACGTTGACTCTTCTGCTCCTTGGATACTGCCTGACCTGCTGTGCTTTTTCGACTTTGACTCACTAGCATCTGCAGTCCTCATTTTCTCCTCTGTATCCATATCCTTGTTCTAGTGCTTGTCCATGGTGGTACTGGCAAGGTGCTGTACAATTCCCAGCAAAGTGACCCACTGAACTGCATTTATAACATGGTCTGCTGTTGACTTGCCATTGGTGCCTACCTCTCCCATAAGCAGGAAACGCTGAGGATTAACACCACCTCTTCCTCTACCTCCTTCACATCTCTCCACCAGGCCAGCATTTTACAGGAATCATTTTCCCATTCTTACTCCCATTGCCCTTACCTACCTCTTGAACTTCCTTCTCCCAATCTCGAACCATTTGCCTCACTATCCATACCTCATCATACATACCATCTGTGGGGGGTCATAATTCTCACGTGTTACTAAAGTTCTTAACCAATTAAAACAATCATGTCCAGTTAACCTAGTAGAAATAGAAATTTATAGTGACGTGTACTTTTACATGAAAAATACAGTGAAATGTTTTATAAGTTGTCCTACCACTCTGCTACGTCAATGACAGGAGTAATACTCAGACATGGTTTATTACAGTTCAGTTAATGGCTCCTGGGCTCAGGGAAAGCTGATTAAGGAACAAAGGAATATTATGAAGATGCAGTTGGGTCAAGACAGCCATGCCAGGCTGCGGAAATACTGGGCCAGAAGCCTCCACCAAAGAAGATCGCCTTGCGGGCCAGGACTGTTAACCCTGAAGGAGACCACCTGTCAGGTCACTGGAATATCTGGAAGCCAAAGTCAAAGAAGATCTCCACAAGGGGACAAGGTCTCCCTGATGGGACAAAGTCACCATGCTGGAAACAGACCATTACACCGGGAGAACGCCACTTCTTCTCCTTCTTGCACCCGGGCCTAGCTGTGGATATGGAGCCTCAGCCCAAGCCTGATGGGTGGGGGTCAGCCTGGGACTTTCTCCTCCCTCACCAGGAGACCCCAGGTTGGGGTGACATTATGTCTGGCTCTCCCTGATGTTGCTGCCACTGCCGCTGGAGGACTCCTCCTTCACCCACCACTTTTCAGACATAAAAAAAGGAAAGAAGAAAGAAAAATAGAAACCAAAAAGAAAAATAGTTGAAGAACAAAGAAAAAGGTGGGAAGAAGCCAATGGGAGCAGACGAGCCCCCAGCTCAGCCCACCTACTCCACCGCTACCTTGGATAAAAGTTTGATCCATATCCCTTGAAACTGAAGTAAAATGAATCCAGAACTGACCTGCTTACATAGTCGGATGCTCCCCTTTTATTTGCTATATCTATTTAAATCATCCACCCCATCCCTGTAAACTATCACAGTTAATGATAGCTTTCTTTATATCCTCCAATGCCCCTCCCCCTTCACGCTGAGGAGTGGGTAAAGCAGATTGAATCACAGGGTTCACACCCATTGATGTTAAATTGATTTCTTCTCTAACATCAAGCCAAGGTAAAAGTGTTTGCTGACGAGTGCTTTCAAAAACACACACAATGCTCTACAGTGGGTTCAAAAATGGAGATCTTTTGAGTAATTTTCCCTAATTGTGCTGCTGTATACAATGTTCTGACTATGAGTTCTCACCTGCCGTGCAATTGGTAGTTACAGAATTCTTCAGGGTGGAGGCAGGTTTTGGGTGTGCTGAGGGATACAATGCCTCCAGAAAGGGAGTACGGAGGTTCCCCAGTCATCTCCACATGCACCACACTGATGGGCACTCTCTGCTGGCTGCCCCTATTCACCATCTCCCTCAGAATGAATGATCACAATTGCACACATCATTCATTTTCATATCGACAGCTAAGATCTTAATTTATCAATCACATGCTGGCACTTTGACTGATCAGCCACAGAGATTCTATTTTCTCTGCGGACTTGATACAGAATTTGACAGCAGCCTGCAAACTCACACACTTTTCATTCAGTTCTTTCACAGTCTGTTTTGCCCCTGTCTTGCTCACTGTTTGCAAGCTGTACTTCTAGGTAAGCCTTCTCACACTGGGTCTGAAACTGACATGTATCCAACTCTGTTCTATCACTTTTCGACATAACCTTTCCATCTCTCCACCTAACTGCTCATTTTCATCACATAAACTCTCATTTTCTTCATTTTTAAGCATTTTCTAACTCTTTTTCCCTTAACTGCTCGAAACAACCAACTATTGCCATTGTCTGACTAAGCTTAGAAGCATGCTTCCCTTGCTTTCTACATGCTTCTTCCCAACATTTCTGACCTGTGATCAGATCCGGTATTACTACTGCAATGTTCAACCTACTTGGCCCATTTCTTGGTTAGACGCTTTCTTAGTATCTCTTCCCATTCTTGGCCTTTCTTCACTCTTAACTCATTAGGCATCTTCTAAGGGATATAAGAAACAACCAGATTCACTTCACAAATTCCGCTGTTTGTCTGTCACATTCAGCAGACCTGATTTATTTCTAATTACTGATCAATCCACCTCGATCATGTCAGACTGGTGAGTTTGACTTTGGAGCAAGTTCAAGTCACTTCTTATCAAAGACCACCTAGAGATGCCAAAATCTTTTGCCTGAAAAGAAGCACTCAAACCTTTTACTCAGGTATTCCCTTGTGTGACAGACAAAAGGCAGGGAACTGATTCAGACATTAATTAAACCATTCCTTCTTTGTTTTAACTCCTTAAATACCAATAATTAATATAAGACATACATTCATTGCAATATTTATTTCTTATTTCATCTAGCTTAACATCAACTTTAACTCACTTCATTTAATGTCACTTTACCTTAGCTTTAATTTAATCCGCATTTAACCCTCACTCTTATTTTAAAAGTTTGGCTTGAATCCAACTGAAGTACCAATGTTGTTCTCCTTCAGATCTTGCCTTATAGTTCTTTGTCTTCTCCGAAAATAATTTCAGAACATCTGCTTTTCCAATGTGGTCAGGAAGGCATCTTCTCTTCTGGGAGAAAAATCTCTTTGTTCTGTTAACTCATTTGAGAATGTGCTTGGTTCCAGCTCTATCTCTGGCACCTAACCAATGAATTGATCAAAGCTTGATCACTTTGCTTGATCCCAACCAATAGAACTTACTGGCAAACAACTCCCAGATGTTTACAACAAGCCATAAACAATGACATTCCATACTCCTTATAAGGTAGTACAGGTGCCAGCATGTATAGAGACCACCAAGATACTTGCCTTATTTGGTCAACGCAGGATACTGAAGGTCACAACTGAAGGTTTAAACTACTTTATCCAAAATTCCCAGCATGCTTGATTGTACCTCTTTAACAGTCTTACAGACATTTCTACTGCTGGCCACCTGATCACACTTTGTTCCTGTTCCTTCTTGGTAATCCTGGCCACTGTAGTTTAATAGCTAATTGACTGCAGAAACTTCAATGTTTCATCAGAATTGCCTGGTGAGCCTTGAGTTCAAATTTGTCATCAGCACTCATGCATGGAATTTGGATGCATTGTGTTTGGTCTTGTGTATTTTCTATGGTTGCATCTTCACTCTGACAACTAAATGTTCAGTATCATAGTCTGCACTGTGCTGGGTGTTGGTGTGAAGAATGATATAAAGATTGCACATTTTAGTAATTCTCAGATCAGGTTGGTGCCATTGGTCAGATCCTGGATGGTGCCATGATTCTTTGTGCCAATGTCTTTCCTGGAAGGTGATGTTGTTAATGCAAAGTGCATACTATTCACAAAGTTCTAGTAGCAGCTGTCAATTCTCATTCAGTTTGCCAACACAATGGTGACTGGAGCATATTTACCATCAAATTTTGATTCAACTCTTGTGTGAATTTTCCCACGAGAAATAACAGTACTGTGTGGAATAAATTCTTCAGAATATTTTCCAGAGAAATTATTATTGTCTTCATTATTAGCATGCAAGGTTAATGCATAACCATACAGGATCATGACAAAAGCTCCTGGGAGTGGTCATCCACAACAAGCTTTCTTGGACTCTTCATGTGAACACACTGGCTACAAAGGCCCAACAATGTCTCTTCTTCTTCAGGCAGCTGAAGAAATTTGGCATGAAGGCCAACTTTTATAGGTATGCCATTGAGAGCATTCTGTCTGAATGTATCACTACCTGGTATGGCAACTGTACCATTCAAGATTGGAGACGGTAACAGAGAGTGGTGAACTTGGCCCGGACAATCACAAAGGCCAACCATCCATCTATAGAATCCACCGACCAAGCCCACTGTCAGGGAAAGGCCACCAGCATTCTCAAAGATCCATCCCACCCTGACAATATTTTTCTACAACCTCTACCATCAGGGAAATGGTACAGAAGCCTGAACACATGCACCAGCTGGTTTCGAAACAGCTTCTACTGCGCTGTTGTTAGAATACTGAATGGACTCACAAACTTTTAACATTCGCTTGTACCTGTGTTTTTGTTTTGGCAGCTGTTTATGTATTATTTATTTATCTATGTTACTTAACTATGTGATCTGCCTGTATTGCTCATAAGTCAAAGCTTTTCACTGTTTCGCTCCAGTGACAATAAATTCAATTCAATGCAATTCAATTCAAAACTGCTGTCTAATACTAGCTGAATTGATATGAGGAGTTCCAAAAATCATAACAGCTATCTTAATTGTCTGTATGAATCTGTTTTTGGTAGAAACTTGCTCATGCTCAAGGTGGTTAGTTGCACTTTTGCCAAGAAAATATATCATTGGATATAGATATAAAACAATAAAATTCGCATCTTGCTAATCAAGGTTCATAAATAGATTAGACAAAATTGGATCAATACATGATGTAAAATGAACATAGAAGCATACACGTTAAGAGCAGAAGCAGGCTACTCAACATCTACAGTGAGAGCCATTATTCAATAAGATGATAGTTATTCGGATTGGTGGTCCATATTCACACCAATCTCAATAAAATTTCACCTACTTGCTTATTAAGGTTTCTTATCTATTTTATGACTTATGACTTACTTCTTAAAAAGTGTCCTTACTTAAACAAGTTCATACATTCCTAGATTTCAATGTGATGGCTTGACAGGGAGGAGGAAGTTACTGCAGAAGCTGGAATCTGTACTGCCTGAAATCAGAGCTGATGAAGAGTCATCTCCATTCAAAACATTAGCTTGCTCTCTCTCTCTCTACAGATGCTACCTGATCCACTGTGATTTCCATTTTTTTATTTCAAATCTGATGAATTGACAGCACGGGTACCCATAGGCTTTGTAGCACCTGCTACATTTCCAATTGATTAAGCTCTTGATATTGAGGCATTTGTTCTTTTGCTTCTTGTCCTAAAGGAACTCAAATTAAGTCTCTGGTCGTTTGCACTTTCCAGGGGAAGAACAGAAAAAGAAATGCTAATGAAACATTACATCCACAAATTTTCACCTGAACTGATATGTAGGAAATATAGCATGAATATAGTTGTGAATGTATACAAGTGTGTTACATATGGATTCCATGGGTGCTTTCAAACTTGCCAAGGTGGTTATTGAACTCACCAACCTAGATTCAATGCATGTTCAATGAGGAGTGGCTGATCAACTGCAAGTTTCTGAGTCAGGTCAATGTTATATAATGAAAATCAGCATGGACAGTGGAGATTGTTGTTATGAAAGAGAAAACTTATTTAAAAAGATTTATATAGATCTGCAGCAGTTCAAAAGACATAACCATGAAACTAATGGTCTTCAGCAGCTCTTTAATTACTTAGGAACAAGATGTTTGATGTGTGAGCAAAATTGACAATAAAGAAACTCTTTCTGAAATTAGGCAAAGGATTGAGTCTTTTTTGGGAACTTTGCAATGGCATCTTACACTGTCATGGGAGGAGGTAAACCAAATGTTCAGTGCCAGCTCCATGGGGCTGTTCTTGACTGAATTAACTAAGTTTTGTCACCTTTGCAGATAATTCACTAATATTTCTTCCTGAGATCTCCCAGTAAAACTTCCATTATGACTTGTTGATATCATCCCTCCCAGAATTCTATCCATTATCAAATTGGGAGCATATATTTATCCTCTCTGAGTAGTCCTACAGCAAATACCAGTCTCTAGTCAAAATGAAAACCAAAAGAACTATGGATGCTGTAACTCAGAGCCAAAAATAGAAATTGTTGCAATAGCTCAGCAGGTCTGGCATCAAACGTGGAGAGACATCAGACTTAACGTTTCGGGTCGAGTGACCCTTCCTCAGAACGTTAGTCTTCAGAATGCTCAATCTCTTGTCTCTTTGTTCAGTCATGAGTGCTACAGTTTAATTAGTCATGAAAGTGGGAAAAATGCTGTACCAGTGTCTGATACTACAGTCTTTTCATAAGCTCGGTTTCGTGTTCAATGCAATTCCATTTGACATAAAGATGTGATGAGAAATAATGAATGAATTATATAAATCTGACATATTTTTCTTCTCAGAATTTTTTCAGTTGTTTTGACTTACTTATGTTTCTTTTTCTTGCTTTGTCTTCCACTTCCATTTTGACATTGAGTACCCTAACTGGTTTTCCCTTGCGATATAAAAGCTCAGACAACTGAGACTACCAGAAATTTTTTGAACAGCACAAACGCAATGGTGAATATTCCAAACATGTAGAACCACCAATTAATAGTAGAAATGTCTCTCACAAATAAACCCAGGTGGTGTCTCAGCCAATTAGAAAATTGATGGCAAACTAAAAAACATATGACAGTGATAAAATTCCAATCAAATACACGATTTGTTTGATCATTAATCTAAAACTACTTCAATGCTCTTGTATGCCAACAAGACATGTCTTTTATGTAGTTTAACAAACAGGACCATTGCTCCTAATTGAAGTGACAGATTCCAAACAGCAGGAATCTCTATTTACAAACTAACTAGTTTCTATGTCTAATGCAAGAACAGCCCACATTGCTTTTGTGGAAGCTGAAGAATTATATTGCTGCTGTGTATGTTTTCCTTTTGTTATACATATTTGTTACCCACCTCAATTCCACCAAACTAAATAAAACCATACTTATATTTCCATAGCCCAATTCTATCAAAATGAATCATGATTTAATCTAAGCATGTTCTATTGTTGTGGTTAACACTTCATATTGCTTGCATGGTCACTGATTAATACTCTTCCCTCTTAGCAAGTGCCCATTACTAATGAGTGTACATTCTACAGTACATTTAGGAAAGCTCAAAATGATTTTTAAAAAAATATCATTTGGTTTACGTGTTTCTGGTGATGAGAGATTTAATTGGGACATTATGGGATCTTGATTTTTATATAATTGAGTCGAAACTATGAAACAGGCAAACCTTTGGGTCACCCAACTGTACATCCCTTTGCAGGAGACAATGTCTGAATGCCAAGATAACATTTAATGATGTAGGTTAACTGGTAGCCTAGTAATAGGCAGTTTTTTAGGATGGCATGAAAAAACAGACTGGGAACAGGATAATGCAATAATTTAATTGTCATAACTTTCAAAATTCCACCTCTTCTTTCCAACAGTCAGTGGAATTCTAACCTTATCTTCATATAAAGGTAAATCTGACACAGTGTCAGCCATTTTGAAGGTTGATATGCTTTCTTCAAAAAGGTTTTCAGAATAATTAATACAGCAGGAAAGTAGTGATAAGCCCAACACAGAAGTCAACATGAGAGCATTCCTTAAGTGAATAATAAAGCTATAATAATGTCATAGAACATGGACGTAATTTTCATTTGCTTAGACTCTGACAGCAGTGCTGTGTTAACAATTTGATTAACAGAGGATCACAAACTGAAAAATCTAAATGCAGTGTATCAAGTATAAATAACAGAGGAACACAGAACATAGCATAAAGAAACCAAATATCTTTATCTTTGATAACTGAAACAAATGTACATTGATTTCTATCATAGACATTTTTAATCATAATTCCCTTTATATTAAACCTTCATTAATGTGTTAGCATAGTTTTTTTAACAAATAAATTAGAGCTGCTCACTTTTGTTTCCAATAATTCAAAGTTTGTGCGAAGATTTGTAGCTCGGGTGCTTGTTGTAGTGGTTCTGTTCGCCGAGCTGGAAGTTTTTGTTGCAAACGTTTCGTCCCCTGGCTAGGAGACATCATCAGTGCTCTGGAGCCTCTGGCGAAGCACTTCTTTGATGTTTCTTCCGGCATTTATAGTGGTCTGTCCTTGCCGCTTCCGGGTGTCAGTTTCAGCTGTCCGCTGTAGTGGTTGGTATATTGGGTCCAGGTCGATGTGTTTGTTGATGGAGTTTGTGGATGAATGCCATGCCTCTAGGAATTCCCTGGCTGTTCTCTGTCTGGCTTGCCCTATGATAGTAGTGTTTTCCCAGTCGAATTCATGTTGCTTGTTGTCTGAGTGTATGGCTACTAGGGATAGCTGGTCATGTCGTTTCATGGCTAGTTGGTGTTCATGTATGCGGATTGTTAGCTGTCTTCCTGTTTGTCCTATATAGTGTTTTGTGCAGTCCTTGCATGGTATTTTATAAACTACATTAGTTTTGCTCATGTTGGGTATTGGCTCCTTTGTTCTAGTAAGTTGTTGTCTGAGCATGACTGTTGGTTTGTGTGCCGTTATGAGTCCTAGGGGTCGCAGTAGTCTGGCTGTCAGTTCTGAAACGCTCCTGATGTATGGTAGTGTGGCTAGTCCTTTTGGTTGTGGCATGTCCTCGTTCTGTGGTCTATCTTTTAGGCATCTGTTTCCAATAATATTCACCAGAAAGAAGATGAGAATTAGGCTTAGACTTTTCTCCTGTATATGGAGGAAAATGGATGATGGATCAATTACTGATTGGTCAGAAACAGCTCCATTTTGCTAGCTCCAGAATAGCAAATGTTACTATCTTAATGGTGGTGATCTCTCTGTAGGAGGCCAGGGACCATCAGAATCAGAGAATCCAGCTCTTAAAGAGGGAGCTAAATAGAGGAAATGCCATACCCCTGACTAAACAATAGGTCTGGAATGACTTCCCCTCTACTTTGCAGAGACATATGGCTTCATCTCTTTGCACTTGTCATTTAAATGCATGCCCTCAAAATATCCTCATGGTTCTGGGCTTTCTTGAAGCTCCATGAAGTCTGCTGGGACTCAAAGGCTCCAGATCTGCTATTCCTTGAATGATGAGGATGTGCCAGTGTTGGACTAGGTTTGACAAAGTTAAAAATCACAAAACACCAGATTCTAGTCCAACAGGTTTATTTGGAAGTACTAGCTTTTAGCGCACTACTCCTTCATCAGGTAGCTGTGGAGCAGGATCATAAGACACAGAATTTGTAGAAAAAGATCACAGTACCATGCAACTGAAATGATATATATTGAACAAACCTAGATTGCTGTTAAGTCTTTCATCTTTTAGAATGGGTTGCAAGTTTTGGTTCATTAATATGTAAATCCCAGAACTTCTTTCTAGTCACAAGGTGATATCTCAGCTCAGGCTATACATTAAAGATGTGAAGTTGGTCTCTGTTTGTCTGACTCAAGACTGGGATAAAGACAGACTCTAACCTCATGCCTTTAATGCATTCTCTGAACTGAGATGCCACCTTTCTTTATATAAAAACTTAAGTTATCTCAAAAATGTGACTTAAAAGAAGTTCTTGGATTTACATATTAATGAACTGAAACCTGAAATCTATTCTAAAAAATGAAAGACTTAACAACAATCTAGATTTGTCCTATATATCATATCAATTGCATGACGCTGTGATCTTTTACTATAAATTCTGTGTCTTATGATCCTGCTCCATAGCTACCTGATGAAGGAGCAGCACTCCAAAAGCTAGTACTTCCAAATAAACCTGTTGGCCTATAACCTGGTATTGTGTTATTCCTTGAATGGGCTATCAAGATCAGGATCCTTAACTGTATCCTTAATAGGCCACGGAATACAGAGGTGACCTATCAAGAGATAGTCTCTGGGATGACTGCACTGTTGACCATGTTGTTGGCATGTGTGGTCCTGAAGCCTATGAAAAATTACAGCCCAGTGTTGCCAATAAACAGTAGCAGTCTGGCGTAACTATACTGTTGGTCTCCTTCTAAAGACTTCCGACTTTTAAGTCAATTCTGCTCAAAATTGCATCTTACAATTTGATGGACGCCGTCGCAGATGGTGCTGGCAGGTAGGATGTGCAAAAGAACAACCTGCTCAGTGATACTTAATTTGGCTTTAACCAGACACACTAGACCCCTGACCTCATTATATCCCTGGTCCAAAGATGAATTAAAGAGCTGAATTGCAAGAGTGAAGTGACAGTAATCATCCTTGATATCAAGGCAGCTCTTACTGCATGAGGCATTGAAAGGCCCAAGCCAAACTGAAGTTGATGCGTTGCGGAGGAAATCTCTCTAATGTTTGGAGTCAAACATAACATAAAGAAAGATGGTTGCAGTTGTTAGAGGCTGTTGTCTCAATCATTGCCACTATTTTTCAGGGTAGATATTTCATAATCAACTGGACATGCCAAAAAAAAAAATCTGGCTACAAGAGCAGGTCCAGAAGCTAAGAATGATCATATAAGAAACCACAAGGCACAAGTCAGGAGAGAACTGGAAGAAGCTCCACTTGCTCGGACAGATATAGCTTTACAAACAATCACAAAGCTTGACATCATTAGGAACAAAGCAGATTCCTCCACTGCATTCAAAATGCACTTCCTTCACCATTAACATACAGTATCCCAGTGTGTATCTTCTACCAGATGCACTGAGGTAGCAGACCAAAGCTTCTTCAACAGAACCTTCCAAACCCATTAACTTTACTACCTACAAGTACAAAGGCAATAGAAACATTGAAACACCATCCTCTGAAAGTTCACATTCAAGTTACGTAACTCAGAAATATTTCACCATTCCTTTACTAATATTGGTTCAAAATCTGGGAACTTGTTTACAAAGAACGCTGTAGATGTCCCAATGATTGCAGCTGTTGAAAAGTACAGCTCACCACTACTTTCTCCAGCGCAACTGTAGCAATAAATGCTGACCTAACCAGAAACATGCACATCCAGTGAACTAATGAGAAAAGGCCAACATCAACTCATATAGACCTCTCAGCCCATTGGTTAATTTTAGTCATGAAGACAAAACCAATATAGAATGCAAATGTTTGCGGTGGTCTATTAGGAAATAAGTACATACCTTAAATAATTTGGCATCACTTCTATTATTTGTGCCCTGTGTAAAGGATAACCTTTATGGCAAGTCTACACGATCTATGTACAAAATGGATCTTTACATTACAAATTAACCTGGAAAAATAACGTAGCCCAAATAAACAGCAAGATCATTCGTCTTATTAAAAACAGAAAGTACTGTGGTAACTCAGTAGCATCTGTGGCCAAAGGAACAAAGTTAATGTTTCAGATCTAATATGGTTACTTTAGAAATGAAGGTGCTGGAATTATTGTTCATGTAATGGTAGTGGAGAAGAGATGACGAATAACTGCTAAATCCACATCTGAAAAGTAGGAAGTAAGTCAGCTTTGCTGAATAAACCCATGCAGACAAGACAATTTAGGGCTGGGAAGAGGAAGAGTGTGTAATCAGAATGGAGGACAGTGATCATGTTCCAAAACTGTTGAATTCAATGTTCAGGCACTGTTTCTTTGGACTGCTGGAGCAGATCTAGGATGTAAATGTTTGTCTGAGAGCAAGATGGTGTGTTGAAATATGAAACATATGGAAAGTTGGTAGTAAGAAAGACCACAACCCATGTTCTACTATTCTCAAGATAACATTGATGCCTACTTTGTATCTATATCACTCCTGCACTATCATTAACATCCCATTGTCTTTTTTCTCTGTGTGCCTTTAGCATCTTCCTACTCTCCCCCATCACTTCCATAGAAGAGACATTTTGGACATGACATGTTAATTCAGTTTCTCTCTCCACAGATGCTATCAAACTTGCTGAATTTATTTAGCAGCTTTTATTTTCATTTAGATTTCCAGCATCCAGAGTACTTTGCTTTTATTAAACCCATTTATATTCTAACAACAATGTCTTTGATTCATCGACATATAAGGCTAGCCTTAAAGCATAAGAATTCTTGACCCATTAATAGCAGTTTCACCTCTAGATCAAAAGATTAGAAATTGAAATTACAGAATCGAGAGTAACAGTTCAGCAGAGTAGAGGGAATATTGAACTATTTTATATGCTGTTACACCAAGTTCTTTAAGATGCATATAAATTATCCCATGATACTTAGAGTCAGAGCATGAGAAAAGTCCTCAGTGTCATGGATAATTATCTGTCAAGCCACAGATTATCTGTTCATTATCTCTTTTCTGTTTGTTGGAACTGTTATACACAAATTGGCTGCATTTCCTACATTATAGTGATTACCCTTCAAAAGTAATTAATTGGCTTTAAAAGCATTTTGGGAGCTGATGAGGTTGTAAACGTCACTATATTAACTCAAGTCTTTCCTTTATCTCTCTATTTATCAATTCATGTTCCTGACACAGCTTTTCACATTCTCTGAATGATTATAAAAAAGATAGATGCAGAGGTTTGCAGAATTTCCTGTCCAATAAAATTACTGGGCAGATAGTTTTGTGCCTGGATTGTATGTTATTAATGTCTGTACTTTACTTCAAGCTGTAAATTGTGAATCGTGAATTAAAATGTAAAATTAAATAGAAGAAAGATCAAACACAATTTCATTTGATTTCACTTAGACAATGATTAACTTCTCATCAGTAGTTTAAATCCATCTCAAACATAATAATAATCACCTCAAAACTTCAACATTTTCTCAATGTAAAAGAAATATCTATGAAGTGTATTGGTTAATTTGTCTGCTGCATGCTCTCCATATGACTTATGCAAAAGGAACACAGATGGAAAATTTCAGCAGACATGCCACACCGGTTCCTGACTATTAATTTAAATTCTGTGTAATTATTCATTGGCATGCCTGAATTTCCAACATGTGCTTCTTGCTGATAAGGTTGCCAAGATAATAAAGTTGCAAAATTATCCTTTCTGTCTTAGATATTTAATGTGTGATTCTATTTTTACTATTTGTCCAACTGTTTGGCCAAGCACGTTCTTACAGATGACACCTGGATATTAATTTATTTACTGGTTGTTAAGAAGTTCGGCAGAAGTACTAAAAGGACCTCACTGCCAGTAGAAAAGCAAAGTTATGCAGAGGTTAAATTAGAAATGGTAACTGAAAATGCTGGACCTCCTTAGTAGGCTTAGTAACAACTGATGAAAAGTCAATGCCGAATGAGATAGGCTGAATCTTCAAGCATAATCATGAAAGAGAGATGGGAGCAAATGGAATGAAACATTATCTACACGAATCTACAGGAGGGCATGGGAGAGGAAAGAAGGGTAGGAAAGCTACAAAAATGGCACTTTGTCACAATCATTAATGGCTTTGTCACTGAAGACCTCTCATTTTGCCATCATACCTTACCAGGTGTGATGGTCTTTAATGTCTGGCTCATTTCAAATTTCCAGTGTGGATTTTATTGGTAACTTGCATCATGTGTTGCACTCCTTGTGGCTTCAAAGGAAGTGGAAGCAACCTCCTCAGTAGTCTCTTGTTGGAAGCTGTGATGCATTTTTATTCATTCATGGAATGGAAACATCACTGGTTAGGCCAACATTTATTGCCCATCCCTAAATGCCATTGAGAAAGTGATAGTGAATTACATTTTGATCTGCTGTAGTCGATGTTGGGTGTAGTGGAATGGTAGGTAGGTGTTGGGGATTAGGTACTCTGATAATATTGTTAGGAAGGCAGTTTCAGGATTTTGTCCCTGTAACAGTGAAGGAGCAGTGATACAGTCCTAAGTCAGGATGGTGAGTGACTTGGAAAAGAAACTTCAGATGATGGTGTGCCCAGATATTCCTAGGTGGTAGAAGCCCTAGATATGGAAGATGCTCACAAAGGAGCCTGGGTGAGTTGTTACAGTGGAAATTGTGGATGGTACACGCAGCTGTCACTGTGCATAGGTGGTGAATGTTAAAGTTAGCTGAAGGGAAGAGTTCATGCCCCAGTACTCCCCAAACTATAGCAAAAATGTATGTGATTTAATGAATCACCAGAAATGGCTAATTTGTCCCTATTTGGAATGATATCTTGAATAGATTCTTTAATTTATTTAATTAATTAACTCATTTATTCTATGCAAGATCTACTCTTTGAACAAGTGGCAAAAATGCTTTACAACTAATCTGCTATTCAGAATAAAACCATATCTTCTGAATCAAAAACAACATATTCCCACACAGACAGCAATTTATTATGTGCTGGTAAAGAAAATGACCAAGAAAACCTCTTGTGAGTCAAGGGTATAAATTCAGAAGTTAGAATGGGTTGACTTCTCATAGTTGCTTTGATTGCCTGGCAATGAGATCTCATTGCTGACAGAGACAGAATAATAGACCTTCAGACCAGATTTCAGATTCAAGTGCAAAACAAGAATCATGATATTTCAACTTTATCAAGTTTCAGAAGTATTTCACTAAGAGATATTTCAGCTATTTTACTTTGTCTCTTACTGACAAAGACAGAGAGAAAGACCTGCCTTTCCTGGAAAGCTTTCAATGTCATTCTTATTGAAAAAGATTTAACATTTCTCTCCCTTTCACAAAAGGTTCTAGTTGACAGTTTCATCTTCACTAGTGTCTTTTAGAAAGCTACTAATGTCAATCTGCATTTTCTTTTAAACTTCTCAAATGCTTGTACAATGACATTGGATTCTCAATTCATCAGAGGCTGGAGCTGCATGCTCATTGCTGCAATTTACACAATCCACTCATTCATTCTCTCGCACCGGTGCTAATTGTGGGTTGATTTTTCCTAATTTAGTTCAGCACTAAATCTGTTTGAATGTTTATGTTTCACTTTCAGACACATGCAGCCACCATGATCTGCCTTCTGGCTTCTCAGAAATTTGAAATAATCGCACTATTTTACACCAGATACAGGTGACATTGAATGTATTTTTCAGATTTCATCATGGGCTGCAATGTGATACATTGTGAGTTCAGTACATCATGAACCATAGTGCTGTAGCACACAATGTGGCAGGCTGGATACTTATAAATGCAATTACCTAACACTATGGCTCCTGGTTCCTCTCCATATGGAATTCATAGTTGAGTCCACACAAGTTCCCCTAGATATTTACTTTTCTTTACATTTCTCCACTATTTAATATAAATCAAGTTCGTCTATTTCTCCTCCAAAAGCGCATAACATCATACTTCTCTGCATTACATTCCATCTGTCGTATTCTTACCCAATTCATTACGATGTGTTAATTCTTTTGCAACATTCTTGCATGCTTGTTAAATCATACATACATTCTTCCTAAATCTGCATGATCAGGAAAGTTAAATATATGAGACCCAGGTACTCACATTGAAATAATTTATATTGATATACACAGCTGTGAACAGGATTACAATTGATTACAGTTTGCAACCTCAAGAATGACCTATTTGTGGCAAGTGTTCATTCCTATTGCTAAATAATTTTTGATCCATGCGAATATGTGGACCCAAAATTTGTGTAATGATGTCTTCAGTGATAACTTCTTGAATAGTGTTTGAACATTTACTGGATCTCCTTTATTTGAACTGACTAGAATCCTAAAAATCTGTTACAGGTTTGTTATACGTTTTCTTATTCACAAACATTCTATGCCTTTGCAAAGCAAATTATGATTTTTAAGACCCGTTTTCCCATTTCTATAAAGACAAATGGTATGATTTCCCTACTATAAATGTCATGTTGACTGGTCTCTAGTTTCATGCTTTCTCTCTTTTTTTTTGAATTGCACAATTACTTTCAAATATTTTCAAATCCCTGGAAGCAAGGAAATACTGAAAGATCAAAAAGAATGCATCAAATATCTTTGAAGCCATTCCTTCTAAAACCTTGGAATGAAGGCCATCATATCCAGAGAGTTGACAACTTTTAGCCCAATTAGTTGCTCTTGTATAATTTATTTACTAACACTAATTTATTTCACTTCCACATTCTCAATAAACTCCCAGTTGTTCATCATACCCAAACATTTTTTTTGTCTTCTACTGCAAGTGCAGACACAGTGGATTGAATTTTCCCATTTGGAGTTAAGGGTGGTGGTAAGTGAGTTTCATAGCGTCTAGGTTTCCTTGTCCGGTGAAATGTCCTCTCAAGATCTTTCACTGTTCACCTCATTAATTACGCAACTGAGCTGCTGGACAAAGTTCTCAGGGAATCAAGTAGACAGAGAAGTAGAGGTGCTTAGTGTTATGGACTAGGCCAGACCACTCAAAACATTCTTAAGCCGGCAAGCCCAGACCATAACTTTGCAATTTGCTTCGATAAATGTACAGTGAAAATTATCTGGATTAAGTTAGTGAAGTTGACTACCAGGTTTAAACCTTAAACCAGACAAAAAAAAATTATTCACAAAATTATACAATGAAGCATGAACAACAGAATAAAGAATCCCAAAATAACTCAGTCTATCCAAACTAGACTTAAGTATGCTGTTCCAAATATGCACAACAGTCCCAATACGCAAACTCCCTTCAAAACACAATATACAATACAGATGCTGACTGGTTGAAGTCAGAAGGGCAGAAGAGAGAGTTTACACACAGCTCATTGTTAAACTCCCAGCCAGTTCTGGACTGAACCAAATGCCTCAGCTGGAGAGCTGACCATTCCCCTTTCATTGTACAGATCACTTTCAAATCATGACCACTTTGGCTTGAAGTCTCATCTGTTTACATATAAACAAAAGGCCTCTCAAAATCCTTTTCATCTCTGTACCAAATGAGCCAGGCCTGATTTATTACCCCTCTGAAAAAAACCAAGGACAGAGGATCCTCGAGCCAATGAATAGGTTTTAGCAAAAAAACAGACTTGCTTTTTGACACCTCCTTCCTTAGAAAAACACATCAAGACCAAAAAATGGCTTCATTTTTAACCCTGCAAAAATCTAGTTAGTAGTCTAAACACACATATACACTATATTAACTATAAACATGCAAACATGCATAACCAAATGCAAATACAGGCCATGGCACATGCCACCAAACACCCCCTGTATCTCATTCGAGTCTCAATAACACATCATGTTTTTGTGACCTGCCACATGCACAATTGTCAAATTGAATGCTGCAACAACATGCTCCATCTAAACAATCTGTATTTTTGTCCTTAAAATTTTCCACAAATGTCAATGGGTTATGATCAGTGTATTCAATTGTCTCAGCTGCATTGCTGGAAATATAAACACTGAAATGTAGTAATGCCAACACCAAGCTTAAAGTCTCTTTCTCCACTGTTGAATATTTCTGTTGATGAATGTTCAACTTCCTGGAAAAATACATATTGAATCTTTCTATTCCCTTGTAATCTCCCTGCAGGAGCACCCCACATCACTGGCATCACTAACCACCTTGACAGGCTTCTTGTAATCTGGTGTGGCTAATACTGGGACAGTGTTTAACACAGTTCTTTGGCTGTCAAATGCCTTTTGACAGTCTGCTGTCCACTGAAAGTTCTTGCCCTTTTTTAACAATTCGGTGAGTGGAGCAGCCACACTGCTGAAGTTCAGCACAAACTTTCAGTAAAATCCATTTAATCCACTGCTTTTTGTTGATGACGTGGGAAATTAATGAATTACTTTCATTTTCACATCCCATGGGGCCATTTGTCCATGTCCAATAACATGGCCCAGGAAAGTGTCTTGGGCTTTGGCAAATTCACTTTTAGCCAGGTTTACCACCAGGCCCGCCTTCCGAAGTCGATTGAACAAGTCTGATAAATGCTGTAAAAGATCCTTCCACGGAGTGACTAAAAATCACCAGGTCATCAATATACATCACATAGTTAGGTAATCTGGCAATGACCTTAATAGTCAGTCTCTGAAATGTGGCTCGAGCATTTTTCATTCCATATGGCATAACTTTGAACTGATATTGTCCATTTGGCGTTATGAAAGCCAAAATCACCTTTGGTCTCTCTGACAGAAGTCCTTGCCAGTTGCCTCTGTGCAAGTACAACTTAGAAGTGTAAGTTGCTTGTCCAATTTTTTTCGACACAGTGGACCAACTGTGGAATTGGATTTGCATCAGTCTTTGTAATGGCATTGACTTTGTGATAGTCCACACATAACCGTTGTGTACCATCTGGCTTTGGCATCATGACTATGGGTGAGCTCCAGTCACTGTAACTCATTTCAATTATGCCATCTTGGAGTATGTGCTATATCTCCTTCTGGACCTCTGCCAACTTTAGAGGGTTATGCCTAAATGGATGTTGCTTAATTGAAAAAGCATCTCCTATATCTACATCATGCACAATTAGATTACTTTTGCTTATCTCCCTATGTGATAATAATAATTCTTTCAGGTCATTTTGATTGTATTGTGGAAGGTAACTCAATAATTTATCCCAATTTTTGACAACTTCCTCATTGTCCAATTTGATTTGAGAAATGTCCAATTCACAATCCTCTGAACTTGGTTCTTCCATCTGTGCTGTAATCATTAACACCTTCTCCTCTTGCTTTTCTTCTCTATCAAAATACCTTTTGAACATATTGACATGACAAATCAGTGAGGTTTCCTTTTAACTGGAGTCCTTGTCAAGTAGTTCACCTCACTCAACATCCTCTAGATTTGATAAGGTCCACTAAACCTGGCTTTTAAAAGGCTCACCTGTTCCTGGAAGTAACACCAATACCTTATCATCAATTGCAAAATTGCGTATTCGTGACTTCTTATCTGTTTCCTGTTTCATTGTATGTTGTGATAGATTTAAATGCTGTCTAGTCAACTCTCCAGCTCTATTTAATCATTCTCTGAAATTTGACACATAGCCCAAATGGGTGGTCTCTGAATTCTGACTTATTAACTTCTCCTTAATCAATCTTAACGGTCCTCTTACTACATGCCCCAAAATGAATTCAAATGGATTGAATTTGGTCGATTCATTTGGTACATCTCTGATCGCAAAAAGTACAAATGGAACTCTCTTATCCTAATTATCTGAATAATGACCGCAACATGGTCTTTGGTGTTTGATGCAATCTCTCTAGCACTCCCTGTGATTCCAGATGGTATGCAGTAGGTCTGAATTGCTTTATTCCACAACCTCCCTGAATAGTTTGTATGTGAAGTTTGATCCTTGATCTGACTGGATCTCAATTGGCAGTCCACATCTGGTAAAAAAAATTAAGTAATTCTTCTACAACCCTTTTAGCTGTGATGTTGCAAAATGGGATTGCCTCCAGAAATCTAGTTGATATATCCATTATTATTAATAAATAATTATCCCCATTTTTCTGTTAGAGGTAGAGGACCTACGCAATCAATCAAGAGTCTTGTGAAAGGTTCCTCAAATGCTGGAATAGGTATTTAAGGTGCAGGTTTTGTTACTGCCTGTGGTTTTCCAATTAGCTGACATTTATGACACAGCTAGCAAAATTAAGCTACATCTTTTTGTAGTCCTGGCCAGTAAAAAATGTCTTTATATTTTAGCCTGTGTTTTTCTCACCTCTAAATGACCTCCAAGTGGTAGCTCATGCGCCATTCTCAGCACGTCATTTCTATACCCTACTGGCAGAACAATTTGATGAATCTCTGCACACTTCTCATCTGCTTGAATGTGTGATGGTCTCCATTTCCTCATGAAGACATCATTTGTTAAATAATAATACATAGGGATGCATTGACTTTCCTTCTCTGTAAATGTCTTTTAATATAACTCTTTTAACTCCTCTTTTTTTCTGCTGCAATTCAATAAGAGTAGCTGAGCTAAAAATACTTGCATGTTTATCTGTTTGCTCCTTTTCTGTTCCACTTATCTGATCAAAAAAGGTCTCAGATAATGCTGTCAGCTTCCTTATCTGTGTCTTTTGATCCCTCCTGCTTCAATTTGTGCTTCTGCAATCTTGTGACCACACAATCAGGGGAAATTCCTGGATAAACATTCTCCATGTCTTCAGTGTCTCCAGTGGCTTTTCAACTTGAGTAGGCAGCACACTCCACCGGTGAATCAGCTATATCATTGGCAAGGACAAATTATATTCCTGGAGCTGAGAGTTTGTCTAGTACTCATAGCACAAATTCTCCACTCTTCTGTGAAATCTTCAGCCTCATTTTACATAACTGAGCACTTTTTGTTTCACTATGATTTCCTGTTACCTGTACCTTTTCTGGCAGTAGTCCCTCAGGAGTACATATGTCCTCATCCTTCAGCATTACAGAGGATCCTGTGTCCCTTAATATTGTAACCTCCTTATCTGCTACCCCTGGCCTATGTGAATAAACTTTATCCTTGCATGTATATTTTTTCAGCAGATCTGACAGTTCCTCCTTAATCAACCTCTAATCATCTTGTACACTCTGAGGCAGTTGTCTAACTTCCCTTCTGCTTTTTGTTGCTAGTCCAACAAAACTTCCAGGCTTGTCCAGTTTTCCTACATCTAACTTTCTCCTAGCCTGTAGAAAGTGAGGACTGCAAATGCTGGAGATCAGAGTCGAGAATGTGTTGTTAGAAAAGTACAGCTGGTCAGGCAGCTTCCGAGGAGCAGGGCAATTGACATTTTGGGCATCAGGAATGAGGCTTGTAGGCCGGGGCTGACAGATAAATGGGAGGGTGTGGTGTTGGAGGTGGGGAGAAGTAGCTGAGAAAGCGATAGATGGATGAAGGTGAGGAAGAAGGTGATAGGTCAGAGGGGAGAGTGATGTAGATGTCTGGAGGACAGTGCCAAGTTAGAGGCATGGGACTGGGATAATGTGGGGGGAGGGGAAATGAAGAAGCTGTTGAAACCCACACTTATCCCGTGTGGGCGGCATGGTGGCACAGCAGTTAGCACTGCTGCCTCACAGCGCCAGAGATCCGGGTTCAATTCCTGCCTCAGGTGACTGACTGTGTGGAGTTTGCACGTCCTCCCCATGTCTGCGTGGGTTTCCTCCGGGTGCTCCGGTTTCCTCCCACAGTCCAAAGATGTGCGGGTCAGGTGAATTAGCCATGCTAAATTGCCCGTAGTGTTAGGTAAGGGGTATATGTAGGGGTATGGGAGGGTTGCACTTCGGCGGGTCGTTGTGGACTTGTTGGGCTGAAGGGCCTGTTTCCATACTGTAAGTATTCTAATTACCTCAAATTGTAGTGCATGTACCTGGAAATATCTTAGAGGAGAGACACAACACAGAGACAGCTTCCATTACAGAGGACTAGGGGTTCTTGCTGACTTGGGGGCGGGGGCGGTGATGGTGAGGGGTGGAGTGGAGGGTTCTTCCTTTTTTATGCTGACTGCTGAAGGGAACCATTCCTGATGAAGGACTTATGCATCAACTCTCCTGCTGCCTGATCTAATGTGCATTTCCCTCACCACACTTTTAGATGCTGAAGCCACCCAGACTGGACAGATTTTCCAAACTGGTCAAAGCTGTGTCTTGTATTAAATGGTGCAAGAAGTTCATAATTTTTTGCACTTCTGCATTTCCATCAGCTTCTCTCTGCTCCTCATACTCACAGCACCAGCACCTACTCTAACAATGCCACTGAATATGCAACCTTCAGTATTGCATGCATTATATTCCCTTAAGGATTCACACCCATTTCATTCACATATATTATTGTTACAACATGGGGTAAACCCTCCTGCTTAATTTAAAACCAGCAACACAGAAGAGATTTATCCTGTGCAGTCATCTAAAAACTCGATAGGCCAAGAATAAGTTAAAGTAAAAATTAACAACTTTATTTCTTAAAATCTAACAGAGAATAATTAACTAACAACTATTCACAAGTCCTTACTCGAAACTATCTTTTACCTTCCCTTCTATAATTCTAGTCTAAAAAAATTCCCGATTATGATTTAAAAAAAAACAAAACTTTTTATCTCAGAACCAGGCACCTTTTGTTCTTCTCTGTATTTCAGTCTTCTTTTCTTCTTTTTAGGAATTCTACTTCACAGGTTCCTGATCGATAAAAGTACTTTAAAGAGAGCTATTTTTCAGGCAGTCTTTTTGCATGTTGGTAGCTTGACAGATCTACTCTCAACTGTTCAATTTTCCCCGTTCTTATACCCTCCGAAAGCATTGGAATGTGTCTTTGGCTTTTAAGATTGCCAATATGCTAAATTCAAACTGGATTGGAGCTTGATATTTTGGGGGTATTATTTAAGCTGATTGGTTAAATTTGAATCTGTTTTGTTGTTCCCAGGCAACCAGCTACTCCAGTACTGGAGCACATGTTAGATTGTATCTTATTGAGAACACTTGGTGCTGTCACTGCTAGCTTTTAACTCCCTTAAAGGTACAGTACACCCATATCTTCATAATACTATTAACTTCTCAGGCCTCTGCACATCCTACTCACTCACACTGCAGAAACCTCACCACCTTTCTGCTCCCAAATGACCCTAATTGTTTTTGAATCTATCTCCATCTACCCAATCCCATTCTTTGTTTCAATGAAACAAAAACAAGCCCATTTTCTCAGACTGTGGTCTCAATGACACCACAAAGGATTTTCTTGAATCTCTTGGACTTTACCTGCAGGACTAACTATGGTCAACCTCTTGTAAATGAATCAAATGAACCTTTGACTGACTGTGCTGTTATCAATCCCCGAGAGTACTCCTACATGACTGCACTAAGAACACTTCCGTTTTAAGCTTCACGCATCACCTTTTGCTTGAAGTAAATGTAGTGTTTCTGTTTTGTCAACTGCTGGCATCATGAAGCTCTGATGCTGACATAGAATAGTGTCATAGAATGGTATTGTGGGCAGCATGGTGGCTCATTGTTAGCACTGCTGCCTCACAGCGCCAGGGGCATGGGTTTGATTCCAACCTCAGGCAAGTGCTTACATGGAGTTTGCACATTCTCCCCGTGTCTGCGTGGGTTTCCTCCAGGTGCTCTGATTTCCTCCCACAGTCCAAAGATGTGTCGGTCAGGTGAATTGGCCAAGCTAAATTTCCCATAGTGTTCAGGGATGTGTCAGTGAGACGCATTATTCAGGGGAAATATAGACTAATGGGGGTAGAGGAATGGGTCTGAGTGGGATAGTTTTTGGAGGATCAGTGTGATCTTGTTGGGCCTAATGGCCTGTTTCCACACTGCAGGGATTCTGTGATTCTATGACATGGTAATCCCCTGTCTGACTAGCAGATTGACTGTCCAGTGCTCTCCACCATCAGAAGCTCCCTGCCTCTCCCTCTTCTCAAGAAAGAGCTGGCTCAACTGCAAAGTCTGGTAGTTTGTGACTCAGTACTAAGGTATTATGCTAAGGTATTATGCATTCAAAAATCTATGTTAAGCAGACAAAGGCTGACAGCCTCTAGATAACTGCTAGAGTGAGTCAGCACAAACAAAACAAGTTAAGAACTATAAATTGCTTGAGTCCATTTCTGCATAACAGCATCTTATACAAATGCATAGCTATACCTGCATGCAAAGCAACTTTACAGAAACATGATGTTGCTCATGTCCAGCAGCTCCAGTGTAGTGCGAAGGCCTGAAGTGGTATCTGAGAGTAAGCATAATGATGTTGTGAGGTTAGTGGTTTTCCAGTGAGGAGTTGTGTAGGTGAAGGGTTGAGAAAGATGGAGGCTACGGAGCATACAGAAATGATATGGTGACAAAGCAGTTGCACATTGGCCAGGACAAGCAGTCCACAGGCAGTAACCAGGAGTTCCCTGCACTATTTTATCCACCAGTAATTTGTACCAACTAGTTTCTCAGTGAAGGAGGGGAGAATTGTAAGTGCAACATAACTATGGCACACTGGACGTGCAATAAGTAGTCATCACTTATAGGCAGAAGTTTGAAGTTACCTTTTAAGGCAAAAAGTAATATCAAGAATATTTGTCTCAATGTTGTGAATCTGATTTTTTTCATTCTCTCCCTCTTTTTGTCACCATATTTTAAATTACTCACACCAAAGAGGTGAAAATTCCATCCAATATATTTGCTAAATACCTTTTCAGTTTCTTTATTTCCCACGAAAACGTCTTCTGTTCCTGTCTCAAAGGGACCCACATTAAATTTATGAAAATTTAACCTCTCAAACCTGCTCCAGAATTTAATGAGATCATGGCTGATCAGATTGTGATCTCAAATTTGCATTCCAGCCTACCTTCAAGAAGCTTTGAATTCCTTGTTAGTGAAGAATTTGTCGCCTGTGTTTTGGACACCTTGACCAGTTTATGCATCAAACATAACTTACTCTAAACACTTTTGTCTGTGAGGTAGACAAAGGGACGCAGAATTTGGTTTGCAGTTCAACTCTGTTTTGATAACAAAAATATTCCTTATTAAAACACCTGGTGAGAACTTTCCACATTCCCACAATATTTAGTCTCTCTCTAGCTCTATCCTTCTGAAAAGTTATTACCCATGATAATCTGTGTGTTTGTGCAAGGCCAGTGGAATCTCCTTCCTTTCCAATGTAGGGCTGGCTCTCTTTTATAAAGGTGGGTCTCACAGGTCAGGGCGGATCTTCTCCTGGGCCTTTTTGGGATGCGCAAAATCTTCTGCCACAAATCTTGCTGCCAGTCTTCCCTGCGAGTCTTCATCGAATCTGCATTGATTTCTCTCTGAGTCCTCACTGAAGTGGGTGACATCCAAGTGCATATGTTTTCTGCCCCCTCACACCAGACCTTCCAGAATATCAATGCCCTTTTGTCAATGAGGTCGTGAACTCAGTTTAAATAGTCCAATGTGCTTGCAACAATATTTTCACTGTTACCATGCTGGGGAGGTATATGGTACACATCCTCAAGTACTGGCTGGAAGTCAATTTGCCAGAAAGTCTGATCAATACTTCTCCAATACACAACCCTCAGCCTGATTGAAACCCGTTCCCTTGATCCTTTGTGACCTCTTTGATCTCAGTTTCCATTGTTCTCTGTAGCCAATAGCTGCTGGATACTTAATTCAGTTTGGCCAATTTTCTATCAGGCCTAATTCCTCCAGCTATGGTTCCATTTAAAATGCCTCATTTTTTGGCCTGTGGTCATTTGACCACAAACCAATCTACCTCTATCTTTAAATATTCAATGACCCTGCCTCCCCCATTCCCTGGGAAAGAGTTACAAAAGTTAATATCCTCTGAATGAACCAAATTGTTTTAATTTCCAAATCAAATCAAAAGTCTTTATTTTTAAACTGAGTGCCATTCTCGTCTCTTCTACAAAGGTTGACATCTTTTCAGCTACCTTGCAAGTCCCCTCAGAATCTTGCACATTTCAATACGGTCACCTCTCAGTTTTCAAAACTCCAAAGGTTGCAGAGGTTAATCGCAAACTGTCCATAATTCTTCATAAAGTAAGCTCCTCACCCCAACCAGCCCAGGTATCATTTGAGTGAGCTTACTTCAAATACCTTCTGATATTTCTTAATTCATTTTTAAGTAAGGACACAAAATTATTTCAAGTACTCTAGATTTTATCTTACTAAGGTCATGGGAAATTTGGTTGGACCATTTTTCCTCATGTGGGTTTTTAGGCATTAAAGGAATATATATTTGTTGTGTATCATGAATAGTTCTTTATTACTTGTTGCTTATTTACAATCTCATCATTTATTCCACCTCCCCAAACTACCTTTGCCATCTCATCCCCCCACTCCAATAGTCCTCCACTTATAATTACAAATTGATTTGCCCAGCGTATAAGAAGGTTAAAGTCTTTGAGAATTATTTTAGATGTTTTTGACCCAACCTGTTCAGAGCTGTTATTATACACCTCTGCAAAAGGCAGGATTTGAACCCAGGCCTCCTCTCTTAGAGATAAGGATATTGCCACTCCACCACAAGTGCCTCTTTGATGATTACTATATTATCTCTGTTTTTGAACCACTAATTTATGATTCATGCATCATGCCACATCAAGCAATTTCTATTAGAGGGCATGTGAACTCTGCCCATTATTGCTTGTGTCATTTTTTTTTAGTTCCATCAAAACTGATCTACCATCTTGATTTTCCAAACGTGGATCCTTTTTATCCATTGCTTTTTTTCCATCCTTTATTATCAGTTTTTTGTCCTCCTTTTCCATTTTGCACATATCTTCCAAATACATAGATATCTATAAGTATTTTGAAATAGTTAAATTAGATTTTTTGCAGACATTTTATGACAAATTGTTAGCAGAAACATCATGACCAAATTACAAATCAGCTGCTGATTCTCATTTGTGAATAAAAATTCAGTCAGATTTCTAAACGTGGTTAAAGTTTAGTCACAGAAATAATCAAAAGCAGGATCATAAATTCTTAGATATCAAACCCAGAGATAATGTGTTTGGTTTAACTGGTCAGGTCAGAAAATAATTGCAACACCCAAATAATTAATAACTTTTGACTTCAAAGACCCATACCAAAGGTTGAAATTATACTACAAGCTAATGACTGAAATTCTTGCCACTTTCTGGCCACAAAGATTACACTACTGTCAAGCATAAGGATTGCAACTCAAGAGTTGTAAGTTATCCTTTAATGTATCCAGAATGCATGGATAGAATCTTATTTTAACTGGAACTGGCACTCTGTAAGGAAAATGAAGTTAACGTACAACAGTGGGATAATTTTGCTCGCAACTATGGATCTCTGGAGAGGTATGAATCTTTTTTGGCATGGACCTCATTTGAGGAGACGATAAACAGTTGTTAGTGAACCTTCTGTCAGGGCTGAAGGATGCTGAATGCATCAAAAAGGAATAGACTGTCACTTACTATTTCAAATCCACTGAGATGACTGATGGACTTGAAGATGACTGCAGGGATATGTAAAAGAAGCATTAGGAAGATGCATGGAATGAAGAAAGGAATATTTATTTGAGAATGCTTACTCTGTCTTGTAAAGATAATAGTAACAAAGACCATTGTCCTGGATAGCTACTGTCTTGGGGAATAACTGACTTTGCACATGAAATGTGGGCTATGAATAATCTGCATGCAAGAACTTGAAACTGAAACTTTTCTATTAACAACAGAAGGTTTAAATTTTATGGGAATCAGACAGAAATCCACACTGAGGTGTTATCTAGACTTCTTGACTTTTACATTTCAACTAACAACATAAATGCTCATATACCCCTAGTTGTTCTCTAACTTACTAACTACTAACTGTATTGCTAAAGGAAACAAGATTGGTGAGGGTGATAGTTGTGCTTTATCCTTTGAAATTGGTGAAATGATTGAGAGAACATCTAGTTGATTACTCGAGAATAGAATAGATATTCATAGAATCCCTAAAGAGTGGAAGGAAGCCATTTGTTCAAACAAGTCCACACCAACCCTCCAACCAGTATCCCTTCTAGACCCACCACCTTATCCCATTTTCCATGGCTAATCCAACTAGCCCATGCATCCTTGGACACTATCAGCAATTTAGTGTGACCAATCCATCTAACCTGCACAACTGTGGACTGTGGGAAGAACCCTGAGCAAACCCATACCGACACAGGAGAATGTGCAACCTCCACACAGACTGTCACCTGAAGGGAGAATCGAAACCTGATCCCTGGTGCTTTGAGGCAGTAGTGCTAACCACTGAGCTACCACGTCACTCAGCAAACAGAATGGCAAACAGAAGTCTTCAAGAATATCTTAAAATTGGCAACATCTAAAACTTATAGAGTCCTAGAGATGAACAGCATGGACACAGATCCTTTGGTCTAACTCATCCATGCTGACCACATACCCTAAATTAATCTAGTCCCATTTGCCAGCACTTGGCGCATATCCCTCTAAACCCTTCCTATTCATATACCCATCCAGATGCCTTTTAAATGTTGTAATTGTACCAGTCTCCACCACTTCCTCTGGCAGCACATTCCACATATGCATCACCCTCTGCGCAAAAGAGTTACCCTTTAGCTCCCTTTTAAATCTTGTCCCCTCACCCTAAACCTTATGCCCTCTAGTTCTGTACTCCCCCACCCCAGGGAATAAAACCTTGCCTATTTACACTATCCATGCCCCTCATGATTTTATAAATCTCTATAAGGTCACCCATCAGCCTCCAACACTCCAGGGAGAAAAGCTTCTAGTTATGTACCAGCAAATTCAAAATAATAGTGAACATTTCTGTTCATGTTAGAAATTGCTGATTTATTGATAGAATGCTTAGAATTTGAAAATTATCAACATATTTCTGACTGAACTACTTGTGGATAAATTAGTTCCTTCAATTATTTTACAGAAGAATGATTCAAACACAGATCACTGATATAATCAGAATTAACCAACCATTTATGACCAAAGTTATAGATTTATGCAGAATACATAAGTTTATCAGCTTCTTGCAGGCTGATTCACAGGGAAAATCCTGCAATAAAGCAAACTTTCCAAATATACCAGGAGCAAAAGATTACATGCATGTGGATAAAAGATGTATTATGGACAGCCATGTGATTTAGATATGATTTATATATTGCAAAGAATTCCAATTGAATGTCTCAAAAGCAGCAAAGTTATGAAGCAGTTAAGACCAGTGCTATGCATCAAATTTAAATAAATTATTGTGGGAAGTAACACATTCTTGTTTAGTATGTAAGAACATAGGAAATGAAGTAGGCTATTTACCTTTTGACTGTTTCACCATTCAGTGAGATTAGAGCTGATCTGTAATCTAACTCCAAACGTCCATCTTTGCCCCATTTCTCTTAGTAACCCCCGCTAACAAAAAAAAATATTAGTTTCATTTTTTAAAACTAACAATTCGTGCAGCATAAACTGCCTTTTATAGACGAGAGTTCCAAACTTCAACCAACCTTCATGTTTCAGAGCATTTTCCAGGACTGGTTATGATGGGGTGCCACAGTCCCCACTCCTCCGCCACTAAAGTCTCCACAATCCCAATAGCTGCCCTGTGCAATTTATGGTTGGAGCAACATTAATTGCTTTAAGGTGGCACTGTGGTCACTTTCTCAGAAGGAAGTATTTCTCAAGAAAACTATCAGATGATCACGATGGCTGGTAACTCTGCAGTCTCAGCAACACCAACCAAGAATTATGACTACTGCTGGGACTACAGGTAGGCTCACCACACTAAGGAAGCAAAATAAGCCTCTAAGTGAGAGGGAAGGTGGGAAGGTGGAATGAGGGATAATTTTAAGGGGAGGGGGGCATTTGAACTGTCTAGGAAACGCACAAATGAATGTCCTTTCCTCTTGGATGCTACAACTCTCCAACTTAATCTTTAGGTTCCCCTTGCTGCGATAAGATAATACAGCCTATAGGATGAGGCCTTTAATAGACTAAAGGACAGGCTATCAACTTCTCACCATAACCTTTCAGATTAGGTGGAAGGAGATCCTCTGCTAGATTTCATAAGAATTCTCACATTTGGCAGTAGGAGAGTGTAAAGTCAAGTGGCTAATTTCTCTAACTTCCTTATCAAATTTATCTTAATATTTGTAAAACCTCAGTCAAATCACACCTTAACCTTTTAAAGTTCACAGAATGCTGCTCTAGTTTGTGTAAATCACTTATTTTTAACCCTTGGAGAGCAAATAGCATTCTGGTAAATCAATGCTGCTCACCCTTCAAGGCCTTTATATCCAACAGCTGAAATTTAGATGTTGCTTTTAATGTGATAAAACATCATTAGAGGTTTCATGGCAGCATTATAAAACAAAAGTAGACACTGAGCCATTGTATGAGAGGGAACTGCTATTGGATAGCAAGTGGATACTGATTGACAAGAGTGTTGTCATGACTTTGGAGTGCACCAATAAATGATGATTGACAGTTAAGTGCCCAGTATTGTTTATATTTTAAACCAGGCAGGTTGATTCTGATTGGTTGAAAATTACATTAATAAATTAACCAGCAAACAGCTATCACCTTTTTTGTTAGTTCAAATAGATGCAGTCTGTGTACATGTTCTTTTCTGCAAAGGATAGAGACCTATGTGTTAGTATAAATAGTTTCCAATGTATGTAAGTGTTACCACACTGATTGGTAGTTAATAAAAGATTGCTTGTTAGTGTAATTTTTTGCACATTCAGGATTATCCAGAAATGTTGCCCAGTTGCAGAATGACATCTAATGTTGTTCACAGTGTTGCATGTTTTGCAAGCATAAGCTGCTTGTTACAGTCAGTACTTTGCTTGTTGACTGTAATCTAAAACACTGCAAGAATAGATATGTTGTTGACACACCCCAGAAGCTAAAGAGTAATTTGTTTGTCTTGGGATTTAAATGCAGCAAAGTCAATCTTCTGAGCCTCATCAGGACTGTCCTCAAACATAAAATGCTCTTAATTGATGGGACTGACTTAACAGCAGTGACAGAGTCTTAGCATTATACAGCATGGAATCAGACTCTGGATTTCAACTGTTCCATTCTGACTAGATAACCTAAATTAAATTAGTCCCATTTTCCAGCACTTGGCCCATATCTCTCTAAACCCTTTCTATTCATAAGACCAAAAGATCATATGACCATAAGACATCAGAGCAGTTGTTAGGCTATTCAGCCCACCGACTCTGCTCCACCATTCAAACATGGCTGATATGTTTCTCATCCCCATTCTCCCACCTTCTCCCCATAGGCCTTGACCGCCTTGACAATCAAGAACCTTACTATCTCAGTCTTAAATACATTCAATGACCTAGCTGCCACAGCTTTCTATGGCAATGAATTCTATAGATTCACCACTCTCTGGTTGAAGAAGTTTCTCCTTATCTCAGTTCTAAAAGGTCTTCCCTTTAAACTAAGTCTGTGCCCTTGAGTCCTAGTTTTTTCTGCCAATGGAAACATCTTCCCAATATCCACTCTGCCCAGGCCATTCAGTATTCTATATGTTTCAATTAGATCAACCCATATCCTCTAAACTCCATTGAATATAGAGCCAGAGATCTCAAATGTTCCTCATATGTTAAGCTTTTCATTCTTGGGACCATTCTCGTAGACCCGTCTGAACATGCTCCAGGGCCAGTACATACTTCCTGAGATATGGGGCCCAAAACTGCACATGATACTCCAAACGTGGTCTGACCAGAGCGTTATAGAGCCTCAGCAGTAGATCCCAGCTTTTATATTCAAGTCCTCTCAAAATAAATGCCATCATTGCATTTGCCATCCTAACTACTGACTCAACCTGCAAGTTTACCTTGAAAGAATCCTGGACTAGAACTCTCAAGTCTCTTTGCACTTCAGACTTCTGAATTTTCTTCCCATTTAAAAAATAGTCCATGCCTCTGTTTTTCCTACCAAAGTGCATGACCTCACACTTTCCCATGTTGTACTTCACCTGCCACTTCTTTACTCACTCTCCTAACCTGTCCAAATCCTTCTGCAGCCTTTCCCACCTCCTCAATGCTCCCTATCTCTCTACCTGTCTTTCTATCATCTGCAAACTTGGCCAGAATGCCCTCAGTTTCTTCATCTCGATCATTATTGTGTGAAGTGAAAAGTTGCAGTCTCAACACTGAGTCTTGTGGAATACCATTTGTCACCAGTTGCTATCCCTCATGACTCTTTTATCTCCACTGTCTGCTTTCTATCCATGCTAGCACGTTGGCTATAACACCATGGGCCCTCATCTTACTCAGTAGCCTCCTATGTGGCACCTTGGCAACGGTCCTCTTGAAGTCCAGGTAGATAACATCCATTGGCTCACCTTGGTCTAACCTGCTCATTACTTCCTCAAAGAATTCTAGCAGATTTGACAGGCATGACCTCCCCTTGATGAATCCATGCTGACATTGCTATATTTTACCATACGCTTCCAAGTATTCAGAAATCTCATCCTTCACAATGGATTCCAGGATCTTACCCACAACTGAAGTTAGGCAAACCAGCTTGTAATTTTCTGTTATTTTGCCTTACTCCTTTTTTAAACAGGGGATTTTCCAGTCCTCTGGGACCTTACCTGATTTTAGCGATTCCTGAAAGATTACCACTAACATCTCCACTATCTCTTCAGCTATCTCTTTTAGAACTCTGGGATGTAGTCCATCTGGTCCAGGTGATTTATCCACCTTGAGGCCATTCAGTCTTTCTAGCACTTTCTTCTTGGTGATGGCCAACATACTCAGCTCTGGACCCTTCCTATCTTTTTGGGATATTACTTGTGTCTTCCACTGAGAAGACAGATGCAAAATAATTGTTCAGTTCCTTAGCCATTTCCTTGTTTCCCACTACTATCTCTCCAGCATCATTTTCCAGTGTCCATCTTTGCCTCTCTTTTGTCCTTTATACATCTAAAGAAAGTCTTACAGTCGTCCTTCATATTACTGGCTAGCTTTCACTCATATGTCATCTTCTCTCTTTTTCTGTTGGCCTTTGTAAGCTTCTCAATCCTCTGGTTTCCCACTGCCCTTCGCTACATTACATGCTTTCTCTTTTGCTTTTATGCTTTCCATGACTTCACTGGTCAGCCATAGTTACCTCATCCTCTTTGGACCATGCTTCTTTTTCCTTGGGAGCAATCTCTGCTGTGTCTCCTGAATTATTCCCAGAAAGGCATATACCCATCCAGATGCCTTCTAAATATTATAATCGTACCAACCACCACCGCTTCCTCTGGCAGCTCATTCCATACACGCACCGTCCTCTGCTTGAAAGAGGTGCCCCTTGGGTCCCTTTCAAATCTTTCACCTCTCACCTTATACCTATACCCTATAGTTTTTGACTCTCCTACCCTGGGAAAAAAGACCTTGGGTATTTACCCTATCCATTCCCCTCATGATTTTACACCTTTCTATAACTTCATCCCTCAGCCTCCGATGCTTCAAGGAAAATAGCCCCAACCTATTCAGCTTATAACTCAAGCCCAGCAACTTCCTTGTAAATCTTTTCTGAACCTTTTGAAGTTTCACAACATCTTTCCTATAGCAGGGAGACTGGAATTGAATGCAATATTCCAAAAGTGGCCTAAACAATGTCCTGTACAGCCACAACAAGACATCCCAACTTCGATAGTTAATAGCAGGTAATCCGCTTGCTCTGTTTACAACAGTTAATTGCTTGAAAATCATCTTTGCTGCACTGTAATATGCATCTTCTTTAGATAAACCAAACTACTACAGGTACCAGACCACAGTGTATGCTGGGTATGCTCAGTATGACTAGAGAGTACTAGATTGGATGGATACAACCGTTATTAAATCTAGTAAATAGACACGAGCACAAAAGAAATCCCTGGGCACACCACTATTCAGATTCTCCCAATTAAACTATCTTCTCACCAAGCCTACATCATCTCCCACAGCTCAGTTAATTCCCTAAGCAAACAAAAGTCCTCAATTCTATGAGTTATAATAACCTTTTATGAGGCACTTAATCAAATGTCTTCTGGAAATCCATAAATATAAAATTATTAGACATTCCCCTATGCAACATATCATTCCCACTTCAAAAATTCTAACATTGCATAAATTCATGCTGACTAATTGTATTAAGCTACAAACTCCAAGATGGTTGGACATTATGTCCTTTGTTATAGAATCCTGGAATGTCCTAACGGTTGCGAAGCTCAGTGCTGTATACTTTTTTAGATTTTCCCTCTCACTATCAGTAAAATAATTTATTTTACTGCTTTAACTTATGTTTTAAAAATTAGATATAATAAAGTATTAACAAAAGCTAAAGGCTTTCATGTTCTTGCTATAAAATCATGTTAGCTAACTCTCACTTCTGTCCAGAGGTGAAAATCTTGCAGTTCATTTAATCAAGAATAAAGCCAAATGTTAAAAAATGCAGCTTTGATAATATTACATTTTATATAATGTCATTGTCTGCCACAGGGTTGAATGTATGATGTTCAAAACTGTTTAAGAAGCAAGGATTTTATTTTAGCACTTAATTATGACATTGTGAATCATAGACTTCTTGGAAATGATCCTCTACTCATTCATTTATAGAACCAGATTTCTTGAACATTTCAATGTGGAGTCATTAGTAATTAGAGTATTGTTCTTCTGAATCACAATTAGTGGAAATCTGACTGCATATGCTTAAGAAACCCTTGAACAAGCTGCTACCTCAGCTCATTTACTACTTAACATACGTTACTTAAATTCATGTCTTCAACACACTTCTGTTTCTGAAGCTTTTCTCTGAAGTAACTCAGGATTTGTCCTCAGTTCTGCCTTGTCTATTTTGGAGACTGCTAAATTTTTAGCATATCTCTTGTGAAAAACATTTTCTCTCTGAATAAATCTACATACTGCCTGAATCCTCTCAGATGGTTCTGAATCTGATTTCATCTCTTCTGCTCTTCTTTCTAATGAACTGAATCATTCATCCTCAGTTTTATTCTAAAATTGTAAACCTTCAAGAAAATGCATGTATCAACAAACATCAGACACATGGGCATCACTCAACAGAACAAATTTAAAATGGAACTAGTAATCGCTTCTCTCCCTTTCTTTTCACATAACATAGAAATACAAATCAAACTTAAGGTGATGCATCATTCTTCCACATTGGAACCCAAGATTTCAAATAGTTATGAAATATTATTAATCTTCATCACACCTCCTCGAAGACAATAAGTTAAAAGGTACTGTTGAGAGGACTTCTGATTTTGCTATTACAATTTCTTCTTATTGCTACATCTATACCAGATTTTATGTTGATAGTTCATGTTTAAAGTAAATACATAAGAACTTTCCGTGTAATAATTTTTTCATGAACACAAGTCCATTTAGCTCACTTCATTTATTTTAATTTATATTCCCTCATTATAAAGCATCTGCTCCAATATCATCTCTTCCTCCCGCATGAAGGATTTTAAATTGTATGATTTCAGCATTAACCTTCAACAAAATATTCTCAAATTTGTGTTGTAAAATCTTTATGATCTGAATAAATAATAAAATATGAAGATTTGTTTCATATATAGACTTCAAAATGTTGTAGATCCAATACCAAATTCAGTCATTTTTCTTCCCACAGTTGAATATATTTCTTGGCACACATTCAGTTTTGTGTGAAAAATAACTGCCTAGTTACTCAATCTCCATCTCATCCTCCTGTCATAACACTACACCAACACTAATCTGGCATCCACAGCCATTTTAAATGTTGATATGTAATGTGGTTCTGCTACACTTGGTGTGGACATCATTACAGCTTCAAGTTGTCAAAAGCATTCTGACATCTCTTTGTACCTATTCAAATTTTTGGTCATTTTTTAAAAATACACCTTTCAGGAATTGCATTACAGTTCTGAAATTTTGATTGGACTTCCATTTATGCCAATATGCTACAAAAACTTTTATTTTGTCTTAGGCATGAGAAACTCCAAGATAGATCTGATTTTTACTTTCATAAGCATTACTTGGCCTTGTCCCATAATATGGCCTAAATAAGTCACTTTTACTTTGACAAGTTCACTTTTAGCCAGCTTATGATCAAATTGACTCTGCGGGTTCAACCTTACGTATTTTGGCTAAGTGTCAATTGTGTTAAGATTTTCAGAGTGTTTTAACCACGAGGTCAAGCAAGGTTTCTCACCATATTGCACAAAATATGCATCATTAATTACCTACCCTGCCCCTTTAGAATCTCTCTCATTCAATTCTGGCCCCATCTTAACACTCCTGGAGCAACTTGCCACACAGTGGAAATCCTACAAACGAAACCCATCCCTGACTCCATCTTTAAAATGCGACTGTGCACCCAGACAATTGCTGACAATGTGACACTGCCCTACACTGACAATGCAATGGTAGAGAATCCATAAAGCCATGTTGCTCACAATACATGGCCAGCATGGTTGCCAGATACTTCCTTCAAATATAAACCCATACTCTAACCTAGTCACGATTTAATTACCAGGCCCACAGTTGATATATCCTTAGCTATATCCTGTCTAAAACACCCTCTTTACATCACATTTTTTGTCCCCAGTGCCCACTAGTGACCTGCAACTTTTCATTTTCGAGTAAGAGAACATCATTTACAGCCATACAAAGAATGGATAGAAGGCTATGGACAGAGTATAGATAAGTGGGATTAGTGCAGTTTGGTGCTTGTTTGTGAGCATTGACCTGATGAGTCAAAGAGCCTATTTCTAAGCTGTATGACTCCATGCCTAAGATAAAATGAACAGAAGCTGTCATTCATCCTTATATTAAAAACAAATGCTGTCATCATAACCAACAACTATTAAACAATCTACGATGGTCTGCTGTACACAGCTCTCACCTACCAGAGCCTGGTGTCAGTCAGGTCCTATTGGCTTGTAGTGTCCAATATGGCTCAGTTCTATCATGCATATGGAAAGAATCCATCTCCTCAAAAGGCTGATTCAATTCTCCCAGTTCCTCAAAATCTATTAAATTGCCTTGTTTTAGTTTCCATTTGCCCAGAACACAGCATATAATAATGCTATAAACTTCACCACAGCAAAGTAAATATTTATGTAATTTCCCAGTGAGCTAAGCAAAAAAAAAGATAATTTTCCAAAAGTAAATGAAGAATTTCCATTAATTCGTTAATGTTCACATTCAGTAAGGTCTCACATAAATGAGTGTTATTACTCATTGAATTGAAGTGAAATATTGACATGGCAAGGAGATTTGATTAGGCAAACAAAGACAGAAAATAGATAAAATAGGTATGCACTTAAATAAGAAGGAAATGTTTGGTAGTGTCTATAATAAGATATATAGGTTTTTCAAATTTTCACTATAGTTATTAATGACTGGGATTAGAGAATAGCGAGTCATTTATCCATATATGGCAGTGAAAAAAAATGATAAAATGTTAATAAATAGTGTATATAGGAACATTACCTTGCAAAACATCATAAACAGATTCAAAGGGGTCAACAAAACTGTGGAAAATGGACTCTGATACATAAAGCACCATATGATCCATTTCAAGACTGATCGGAGAAGTTTTTTAAAATGGTGAAAATCTAGGAACAATTGATGTACAAAAAAAAAGGAGTCCTTGAACCTAGATCACTAAAAAAAATGTAATGGTTAAGTATAAAAATTAAACTAAAAGGCCAATAGGATGATAGCTTGTACATTTAGAGGCTGAAATGAAAAGGGGATGACATGTATCTGTAAATAAACAAAGTTCTTATTTAACCATATTTGGCATAGTGTGTACAATCAAGGAGACAGCATTTTAGAAACAATTTGTTGAATTTTATACCTAGGTGCAAATCCATTGTTCGGATTAGTTTTGAATCCCAACCCAAAACGTTCCTGTATATTTTTAAAGGAATACCAAACACATGCTAGGGATCGGACTCACTATCCAATTCACAATGGTGAATGGATTAGAGTTTAAACGACCAATGAAAGTCTCTCCACAGTCACAGATCAACAGCCTCAAAAGCTAAAATGGGATCTGCATTCGTAATATAGAGAGAAAAGGGGAGTGAAAATCAACTGAGTCTTTTTATATTAAAAAAAATGCAAAATACTACAGATCTGAAGTAAGATAGAAAATGTTGGAGAAACTCAGCTGGTGTGGAAGCATCTGAGGGGAGAGTAACAGAGTTAACATTTTGAGTCTAATGACTGTTTTAAAAAAAAAGTGGCTGCAACTGTGGCTGTGATGTTGGAGAGTTAGACCCTTCATGAAATAGCCAGGAGCTACAACTGTGATCTTTAACCTTTAGAGGTGATAGGGTGGAATGCGGGTGCTGTCTCTTATATTTAAGAATATGCTCTCCCCTCTTAAATGATAAAGACTATTTTGGCCTTCGGAGCAAAAGGGTTTGAGGAGAAGAGAAGGGGTGTCTTGCTGCAAAAGTACAGGGTACTGGTGAGACCACACCTGGAGTTGTATGTGCAGTTCTGTTCTCCTTATCTGAGAAAAGATGGTATGGCTATGAAGCTATGAAGAAAGCAAATGAAGGGTTATCAGACTGATCCGTAGGATGGCAGTACAATATATGGAGAAAGACAGGATCAGTTAGGACTATATTCACTGAAGATTAGAAAAATAAGGAAGTATCTCATAGACAGAATTCTGGCAGCACTAGATAGGGTAAACAAAGCAATGATGTGACTGATGACCAGAGAGTACAGATAAGGGGATAACAGAATAGAGTATTTAGGACTGAGATGAGAAGAACTTTCTTCACTCAGAGAGTGGTGAGCCTATGGAATTTTCTGGAAATCACAGAAAGCAGTTGAGGCCTACATGTTTTCAAGGAGAGTTAGCTTTAGTTCTTAGGGCTAAAGTGACCAAAGGGTATGGGGAGAAAGAAGGAACAGGGTCCTGGTTTGGATGATCCACCATGATCGTACTGAATGGCAAGCAGGGCTTGAAAGGCCAATTGACCTACTCTTTCTCCTATTTTCCATGTTTCTCCTCCGTGATCCCGCCTGCTCCCGCCCCCCCACCCCCCCGTACCCATCCCCGTCCCCATATCACCCTATTCCATTCTCCTCCATCCCATTCCACTTTGCCTTGGTCTCTGTACATCACCCTCTCCCATTCTGACCCCTCCCTCAGCTTGTATCCTCTAGCGCAACTCCCCTACATCACCACCAATGCTTTTCAATCTCCAATCACCTGCACTTACCCTTTTGACCTCAGTTTCCCCTGCTCCCCTCTTCCACCTGCTCCCGCAAAAACCTAATTCCCCATTCCCCACCACTTCAACTCCTGTTCCCCTTTCATTTGGATATTAAGCAATTTAAAAGTGAATTTCTTAACTGCACTCTTCAGCTCTCATATTGTCTCCTGATTTAACCCACTTGGCCAAAATAAACATGGAACAAATAACAGTCAGTGCCCTACCTGTATTCCTGTGATAGCAGACTTTGGCCCAGGTATATAGATACAGGTTGAAGGGCTCTCTGTCACTAGGTTTAGACCTCCCATCACATCTGTTACTCTCACGCAGATCTGTTTCATGCTGTTTGAAGTTACTAACCCCTGCTGTCTTGCACTGTTTCAGGAGTTGTTGACCTCACTCTCTTTTCCTTTGCTTCAGAAAGTGTTGACTCCACACTCTCCCATATTTTGATAAACAAAAACCAAAATTGCAAGAGAAGATCAGCAGTCTGGCACCATTTGTGAAGAGAAAATAGTGCTAGCATTTCAAGTCCAACGACCCTTTTTCTCTTGCACTTTTCCTGAAGTTGCTGCACCCTCATATATGTACACAAAAAAGTTCTAAATTATATCTAAATTATATCTTTTGCAGACAAAAAGAACAAATAAAAGTTTTGAATGTTGACATTTTTCAGAGTTTCTCAATGGTTGCAAAAAACAAAGGCATTTCTACTCATGCAGGTAACTATTATAAAATGTGAAAGAACTGTGAATGCTATAAATCAGAAACAAAAATAGAAATTGCTGTAAAAGTTCAACAGTTCTAATAGCATCTGTGGAGAGAATTCAGAGTTAACATTTTGTGTTGAGTGACCCTTCCTCAGAACCCAGGTAACTATTATGTTCATTTTGAGCCGCTGAGAGTCTGACAACTGTAAAGACCCTTGTTACATTTTGGCAGAAAGACCTTAGATGGTGATGTTTTCCCATTAAGCCTTTGCAGCAACACTCGGTTATTTTCAACTCTTCACACTTGATGACCAATAAGTTTTGGGCAGACCAAAGAGCATCTTTCACTGAGATAAAGGTCTTCCAGGTACTGTCAATGTTTGTCTCAGATTGCATGCCAAGCAACAGCTTGTAGAGTCCCACATTATGGAGCTGCTTGGGACAAATCTTAACAAAAACCATGCATCTCTCTTCTTTGTAGAGCAACATTCCTGAAGGAAGTGTGTAACAGTTCCTTTCCTCCTCTTCTCACGACCAGTTAAGCTGCCCAGGCAGTGGAATTCAAGGACATAGTTGGCCTGTCTCAGGTGCAAGGTACCATTGACTTTATTCATGTCACACTGACAGGACCATATCATGACACTGCAAAATTCATCAATAGCAAAGGGTTTCACACAGTCTGCAATCACTGCTATCACTTCCTGGAAATGTGTGCTAGCTACCTTGGCAAGTGCAATGGACCCACTTATTGAAGCATTCTTGTGTACTGGTATTTTTGAGGACACTGAATCCTTGAAAGGCTGGATACTGGCAGTTAAGAGTGACCCACTGCAAGCAATGGTGACACCATTGTGCAATCCCTGACTGATGCAGAGCTGCCCATGTTTTAACCAAGGCCATAGTGGAGCAAACGAGGCTGATACTTAACCAAAAAATAAGATTTGGCCCTTTAGGTTTACAGTCTTGTCATATTTTCCCAACTGAATCACCATTGCGCATTTTGTTCAGGGATTATTAAATACACCCCATAGTTACAGACAACATCATTTAGTAATACCAGGACAAAATAGAGCTATTACTAAAGCAAGAGTAAATGTAATTCATGTGTTTTTTTTAATACCGGAATACCATGACAATCTTAATGGAGAATATGTAATAAAGGATTTACATAAGACATGTATTTTTGTAAATGTCTTTTTTGTGGTCTTCCTTCACTTCATGAAACCGGAGTGGGTGTTGCTTTGCACATAGAAAGCAGCTTTATATATTTTGCTGTAGAAATCACAGGAGCAGAATTAATGGGTATCTTTTCCATTATTAAAATGCCAACAATTGGTTGAGTTGAGCTTGTTTCCACAAGTGCACAACTGACTTGAGTTCTTCTATATTCAATGAGCTTTTCTGATGAATAATTTTAGCACATTTTTGTTGGTCAAAGTGTAATCTTTTATAAGTATGACTGCTTACTGCGGTTAAAATAATTGTATGTAGTTTTTGCACAAAGATAGCATAACGATTTAAATGTGGTATTGCCTGTAGAATAGGGACAGTCCAGAGAAAAGTTAAAATAAAGAAAAGTACAATTTATATTCATCATGACATTCCAATAAGCAAGAAGATAACATGTGAATGAATGAACTGTGGAATAAAGTAGATTTGCAGGACTAAATTCACTGCATCTTTTATGGCAAAAGACATCTGTAATAGAGCTCACAGCAGTCGAGTTCCTAATAAGCCATGGCATCTTATGTGAATATTTCCATTGTAGAGGAATAAGGTTGCATGAGGAACAAGCACTCTCCTGATTTTTACATATTTGGCAATTATATGAAGAGAACCATTAGCTAGAACATCATGTATCTTACAACTATTATTGTGTCTGTGGTTTTGTAGAATAATATGAGGAAATATCAAGAATATTTGATACAAATAAAACAACACAACAATGCTGGATAATAACACATTTATAACCTTCATATCAACTGACTCCAGTGACCAGATCTGGCAGAAACTCTATAGAACCGTGCTTCGATGGATTATGCAGCATTGAGAGACCATAAGAATGTTGAGCATGGTGGTAGAAAATGAAAAGAACACACCTGGTGTGAGAGCACTGTTGGGCATGTTGGTAGTAACTGTGAGTTTGGGACAATCCATTTGGTCTCAATGTCAGCCTTCCAAAGCACTAAGGAAATACAATGCAACTTTTCTGACCAATTGCCTTACATCAAGTTCATCCAATTCTGATGAAAATGTATTTCTCCTGAAACATTAAGATTAATTTAATTTAGACCATGATCTATGTTCTAGTTCACCAGTTCACCAATTCCACCATTTCCAAGATTATTATCTGGAATAAGACAGGGCTACGAGTTTGCAAGCATTGGATACCTAATACAACTTGTTGAAAATATCTGTCAAGGGTTATTTTTGGAAGCAACTGGGATTTTCCAGTTGACTCTAGGTTCCTGCAGCCTGAAAGGGGAACAGAGTAAACATCTGGAGATGGCTTCCTAGCCAGAGGCCCAGAGTGGCTGGGGATGGGAAGTGAGGAATTGGGCAATGCTGTCAAGATAGACCTAGAAGCCCTTTCTGACTGTCTCTGTTGTAGCTGCAGAATAGCTTGTGTAGCAATGTCTCGGCCATTAAGGCCTTTTATATTCAAGATTTTTAGAAAATTTGAGAGAGAGTATCTTCATCTTAGCATATCCTTTCCCTCACTTCTGTCCAAAGACATCCTTTGTTTGGTTCCAAACTGGAGATTGATTCTTCAGCTTTAAGACCTGACTAACTTTAACTTGGTTATTATAATTATATGACCTTAGTTAGATGATGTGGAGGTACCAGTGTTGGACTAAGATGGACAAAGTTAAAAATCACACAGCACCAGGTTATAGTCCAACAGGTAATCTAATAAACCTGGTGTTGTGTGATTTTTAACTTAGTCAGATGACCATAAATAAATGTCCTCTGCCCAATAATTGGCCAGTTCAGGCAAAGTCACAGATGAGTGACTCTCACTCATATCATGCTATTTTCTGATGACTAAGTGAGGCTCCCAGTTGTGTCCTGATGTATGTGAAGAAAGTCATATTCATTAACCTTGGTTCACTTTTCACAGATGCTGCTAGACCTGATGGGTATTTCTAACATTTTCTTTATTGTTGTATTTTACTTTTTAGCTTGTTTTCTATGGTAAAAATGTATTCTGAAAGTAAGCTATTATTGTTTGAACTTCTTTAAATTTGTTTTTGTCTTTATCATAATTTTAATAATTAATTTGTCCATCCATGGGATAGTAATGTATATAAAATGAATAGGAAGGCATGTAGTATTTGAACTACGACATTTTATTTGAACAGAATGAATATGCCATCCATGGTTACTAATACATGCAAAGCCACTAAAAAAATTACATCATTTTCTCCATTGAAAATTCTGTAATAAATCAGAACAATCTTCAAATAAACTCCAGCTGTCGTCTCATTGTCTAAAATCAAAGTGGAATCACTATAGATATGAAGTATGTTGCAATAAAATTCATGCATAGAAACATTCATTGAGACAGTCAAGTTTCATTTATAATTTTAGTGTAAGATTCAGTGTTTGATATATTAATAATATTGGCTGTCTATCTAGGTGACATTAATGCATTCTTGACACGCTCAAGCTCCTTTGACTTATACATAAACTTGAATTTCACCTGGGAGACAGAAAACAGAAGCTGAGTTTTTTTGGGGGTCAGAAACCCACCTTTGCTGGGCAACTGATTAACGGTCAGATTTTCATAAGGATGAATTATCTGGAGATGGGCTTCCAGTCCACTTAGAGCCAGAGGAATGGAGGTTTGTCAGATAAAGGATTGGACTGATTTAGATACCTCAGTTAAGCTACCACTGAGGCAATAAGGGATATAAAGGAAAGCATTTTGACATCCAGCAAGGGCAGCTCTCTGCACAGGGTCATCTTCCTTTGACACTAAATCCACATTAGAAGAGAGACAAAAACAGACAATATTTAAAAGGTATCTGGATTTGCACTTGCAGTGCTGTAAGCTACAAGGCTATGGACTAGGTGATGGAAGGACAAAGAACAAGAACAATACAGCACAGGAACAGACCCTTTGGCCATCCAAGCTTACGCTGACACATTTTGCCCTTCCATAATAAAACTGTGTTCACTTACAGGATTCCTATCCCTCTATTCCCTTCCTATTCATGTAATAATCCTGGTGTTTCTTGAATGCTGCAATTGTGTCTGTTTCCACCATTCACTCTGGCAGCATGTTCCAGGCACAAATGTAGGGGAAAATAAGTTTTTTGTTTAGCTGGTGCATCCATAATGGGCTGAATAGTCCCTTTCCACGTTGTAGATTTTCTATGGTTCTATGCAACAGGAATTCAGATGTCCTCTCCCCTTCACAACACTCCACATCATCGAGGTCAATTCAATATGTTAAAAATCTCTTTTAGATTGTCGCATGACCATGCCAGTTTACTACGCTGAATGGGCTATGGATTCTGATGTAGGCTGCAGGCATGATCCTTTTTAAATGGTGAAAACCACAGCACCCATTTTATCTAGTGTGGGAAAGAAGATCACATCCTGGTTTAACAAGAAGAACCTTTTGTTCTAATCAAGATATAGTTACATTTTAGCAACTATTTACAGGTCAGCTTAATATGATAAACCTTGCTACAGAGACCTTGATGCTCACTGCCTGTCCTGAGTCCACCTCTTGCTCATTTCCCTAAGTTTTACTAATTGTCTATTTCTGAGTTCTTCTCTGACATGCTCCTTAATGAAATCCATGTACACACATTCCTCAAAACAAAATCAATGCAGACATGGCCTTCTCTTAACAAAACCATGCTGACTGTCCCTGATTAATCCATGTCATTTTAAGTGATAATTTATCCTGTTTCTCAGAATTGATTCTAATAATTTGTATGCCATCAAAATCAAACAGATTTGCTTATAATTATTTGGGATTAATTCTGGAATTACCACTGACCAAAAGCTAACCGGAAAAACCATATGAATTGTATGGCTAACGAGCTAGTTGAAGACTGGGAACTCTGCAGCAAATAACTCACCTCGTAAATTAAAGCCTGTCCACCATCTTTAAGGTGCAATTCATGAATGCGATGTGTTACTCTTCACTTACCTCAATGAATATAATTCCAATTACACTCAAGAGGCTTTGCAATTTGACCAGCACCCAGCTCGCCACCTTAAGCATTCACTCCCTTTGCAGTCGAATGCAGCCTTGATGTCAAAGGCTGCCATTCTCATTTTATCTCTGCAATTCAGCTTTTTTGACCACCTTTGAACCAAGGCTGAAATGCTGTCAGGAGCTGATTGTCCCTGAGCATTACTGACCAGGTTATTGCTGAGCAGATGCTGCTTGATAAAACTGTTGATGAAATTTTTCACCATTTTACTGATGATTGGGAGTAGGCTGAAGGGGTGGTAATTGTCCAGGTTTACAAGACATACCTGGGCAATTTTCCATGTCGTTGGATATATGCAGTGTTGTAACTGTATCAGAACAACTTGGGTAGGTGGGCAGCAAGTTCTGCAGTCAAGTCTTCAATACATTTGTTGCACTCGAATGTTGTTAGGGCCCACAGACTTTGCAGAATTCAAAGCCTTCAACGATTTCATGATGTCACATGAAGTGAATTAATTTGGCTAAGTACTGGTAACTATATTGCTGGGGACTACTGGAAAAAAACTGAAATGTATCATCCAATCCACACTTCTGGCTGAAGATTGTTGCAAATGCTTCAGCCTATTCATTTGCACTGTCATATTGGGATCTTCCACGATTGAAGATGGGGATATTTGTGGAGTGTCTTCCTCCAGTAAGTTGCTTAATTGTCCACTACGATTCACAACTGGATGCAGTATGACTTCAGAGCTTAGATCTGATCTGTTGGTTGTGAAATCACTTAACTCCATCTATCACTTGCTACTTATGCTGTTTGGCACATAAGTAGTCCTGTCTGGTAGCTTCATTAGGTTGACATCTCACTTTAGGTAAACCTGGTACTGCTCCTGGCCTTCTCGCCTGAACTCTCCATTGATCCAGGGGTGATACACTGTTTTGATGGCAATAGTTGTATGTGGGATATGCCAGGACATGAGGTTGCAGATTGAACTGGATTACAAATCTCTTTGCTGTTGGTAACCCATGGTGCTTCATGGATGCTCAGTCTTGAGTTTCTAGATCTTTTTGAAGTCTGTCTCATTTAGCACAGTGACAGTGTCACACAACATGATCAGCAGTATTCTCAGGGTGAAGATAGAACTTCATCTCCAAAAGGACTGTGCAGTGGGCATTTTTTATTGATACTGTCATAGACAGATATATCTGCAGCTAGCAATTTGGTAAGGATGAGTTCAAGTATGTTTTTCCCTCTTGTTGGTTCCTGTACCACCTGCTGCAGACCCAGTCTAGCAACTATGTCCTTTAGAAACCAACCAGTTCAATCAAAAGTATTGTTTCCGAGCCACACTTAGTAGTGGCCATTGAAATTACCCAACCAGAATGCTTTTTGCACCTTTGCCACCTTCAGTACTTTCTCCAAGTATTAGTTCATCAACTGAAAGAGGATGGTATGTATTGAAAAGATGGAGGTTTCCTTGTCCATTAGACTCCAAGGGGTCCAAAGTCAATTTTGAGGAAATCCAAGGCAATTCCCTCCCGACTGTATAGCACTTTGCTGTTACCTCTGTTGGCTCTTTTTCTTGATGTAACAAGTCATATCCTGGGATAGTGATTGTGATGTCTGGGATATTGTTTGTATTGTATGATTCCATGAATATGACTATGCTAGGCTGTTGCTTGACTAATCTGTGAAATAGCTGTCCCAAGTTTGACACTAACTCTCAGACGTTAGTAAGGAGAACTTTGCAGGGTCCACACGCCTGTTTTTGCCATTCTCATTTCTGGTGCCTAGGTCAATGCAGGTGATTCATCCAGTTTCATTTCTTTCTTGAGACTTCATTGTGAGTGACTTGCTATGCCATTTCTGAGTGCAGTTGAGAGTCAACCACATTGCTGTGGCTCTGTAGTCACATGAAGGTCACACCAGGTGAGGATGGCAGATTTCCTTTCCAGAAGAACATTAGTGAAAACATTTGGGAAACTGATGGTAATAACTCCTGCGTGCATTTTGGATCTAATTTTAGTTAATTTTCAAAATTCTACACCGCATCATCTGTTTATCCGAAGAGCTCTTGCTACAGTTATTTGAAATGTGTCCTTCAGCAATATGAGATGTATTTTGGTGTTTTTGCATTTCTGAAGACATCTTCAGAACCAGGCAAGAAATAAACATAATTACTCAGCTCTGAATAAGCATCTTAAAATTTAGCTCAAGGATATCACATTAAAAATGCTTCAAATCTTTTTTTCTGTGAGTGGCTTAAGTTCTGCTTAAAGACCTTAGATGTTGGATTATTGCAGACAATAAATATGGAAAATTAATTCATGAAATTAATGTACCTATTACACAGAACAAACAATTTGACAGCACAAGTGCCAGAGACTGAAACATGATTAGAAACTAACTTGTGCCAAACAGCTTGCTTGTCACCAACTTAAATCATACATCCCATGGTGTATATGCAGCCCAATCATAATAGGTTTTAACTGTACTGATCTAACATCAAGACTATTATATTTTAAAATTCATACCTAATCCAAAAAAATCTTCTGTTTTGTATTAAAGTTGAATATTGACAGTCAGTTTATACAACATATAATTGCAGCGCAGGAAACAAATATAGAAGCACTTCAAGAAGGTTTCCATTCAGTTTATAGTATGACTCAAGCTTCTATTTGTCACTCTTTTCAGTCTAATCTGTCAGTTTTGGATCACTTATTGGAATTTTGCCATGTCATTTGGATGTGGGTTCAAATTATATTCTCGAGACATGAGTCACAAAGTCAAAGCTGATACCTCATTCAGTGCTGCATTACCGGAGCTACTTCCATTAAAATGCCTGCCTCATTGGTAGGTGTGAAAAATCATACAGAACTATTTCAAAAAAGAGTAGGTTCATTCACCCCAGGGTCCTGGCCAATATCTATCTCTCTACTAACTTCATCAAAATAACTTGCCAATTGTGGGATCATGCTAAGCCCATTGGACTGCCATATTTCCCCTTGTGATTGTGAAATGAGAGGACAATGTTGTGCAGAGAGGTTGTGAATGGTGGAATGAGGGAAGACAGCTGCTCACAATATTGTTTTGGAGCCTCTAATTTCTAAACCTTCTGTAAAACAAATGGACATACCACTTATCTTTTCAAGCCTCTTCTATTGCAGTGCCAAAGATTTCTGTTAGGAACCCTCATGACTGGACACATACCAGCAGGTAGTTAATGGTAAAGAGATTTTGTGAACATTTTTTGAATCCTTCTTAACATAAATGAATTTTTTTCTTGTCTGTTCCAGGTGAGCCCCTCGATTAGCCTGGGCAGTGGAAACTGAATTCAGGGCTGATAAAAGAGTGGTGTATGTATGATTCCCAATGCCTACTGTCATTTCAAATCTGCTCATTTTCATTAGGCTGAGGGACTTAAAGGAGAGAATCTTATGAAGGTCTGAGCAACATGGACAATTATGAGATTTGTGGCAGAGTTGGGCGATAAGTCTGACAAGGCACATCATTAAGACTTCAAGATAATCTCATCCCATCATTTACACTTTTCCATCAAGTGAGATTACCTGGCAATGGCAAGTTGCCAATGAACCAATTAAAGCTTGTTATCATCATTGTTGATTATCCCACTCACCCCAGTTGTGATCTTACCAAACTCACGCAATAAACTAGCTGTCAGGAAGACTTGTAATGAAAACCAGAATGGGTGCTTGCCAAACTTAACTTGCTGCCTATTTCAAATGACAGCCAAGTTGGACAGGGGTATCAACATCTCAAAGCATACTCCATAGGCACTAGCCATATCCACTCCATATCCATGGACACTACATTCAAACCTTTGCTGGCCTCTCAGAACCCTCATGGCACATTTACAATCCACATGCAGGATGGTTCTTCCTACTAATGTTGCACCTCCAGGCCACTGAGCAGGCAGTGTAGAAGCCATCTAAGGTGAGTGGTGTCACATATTGGGGTAAGTGAGTTCTAGTGAAGAAGATGCTGAAGGCAATAGTGAGAAGGCAATAATAGAGCAAGAGGTGAGAGTGTGGTGCTGCAAAAACACAGCAGGTCAGGCAGCATCCGTGGAGCAGGAGAATTGACGTTTCGGGATAAGCCCTTTATCAGGAATGAGACTTGTGGGCCAGGGGGCTGAGAGATAAATGGGAGGGGGTGGAGTTGGGGGGGAGGGGGGAAGGTAGCTGAGAATGTGATAGGTAGATGAAGGTGAGGGAGAAGGTGATAGTTTGGAGAGAAGGGTGAAGTGGATAGACGGGAAAGGTGCAGCTCATGTATATACTGTACACAAGATACATGTTAAGGTTCTTAACATGATTGTGTTATTCTCATTCAATTTCCACTTACTTGGAGTTACAAGTTTTTGTGGTTACATTATTTATTAATACATAGGGAGAGGGCAGGCAGCTTGTCATAGCTCAAGGCTCTCAGCAATCAAAGGGATGTACCTGTTGCTGTACATCATAACGTTACATCAATGTCAAGCCCACAGAAAGTGCCAGAAGCTGATGGCAAACACATGACATAAGTTTCAACTAAATAGCTGCTTGTGTGAATGTCAAAGGGCAACAGTCCTTACTGGGAGCTGAGGGGAATTACGGTCAAATCAGGGATACCTTCACAGTCAGTCAAGGGACTTTATCTAATTAGAATTCGAGGGTTTGGCCATGCTGATCAGGCACAATTCGTCTCGGGATTGTAAGGACATCAGTCAGGGTGCTTTGAATATATTAGCCTGGAAGGCAGAGTAAAGGAAGGGACTGATTATGTTAACAGTGGACAGAAGAGCAATGTGTGGTGATGCAAAAGCAGCAGAAGTGGTGAGATATCCTCAGTGAGTGAATAGGAAGTGCAAAGGGTAGGAAGGGTTAGACATTTGGGAGAATGGGGTGGGTGAGAGTTTTGAATCACCGTGATGCCCAATCCATGAGTTTTTATGATGCGTGTGTCGTGGCAATGTAGATTGTGTGGTACTTCAGTTGCTTGAGATACTTATTCTTGCAGAACACTCTGTACAATTGTTTCTTGCATTCCATCTGGCATAGTGCACTAATCTGGACCGTTACCTCAGTTCAGGCTGCCCAGATCTTGATCCCTTCTTTTGCCGGTCAATAAGAAATTGTACTGTCCTCATCTCCATCACCCATTCTACCAGCATCTCATGGTCCCTGTCAGCATGCCAAGGAGCTATCTTCCTTTCTGGGCTGTTCCATTATAGATAAACTTGGAACATCAGGCTGCAAAGAAGTGGAATGTGAGGATTTTTGCAACAAGTCGTCATAGTCTGTGTAGGTGCTAATAACATCGGCAAGATAAAGGAGGGGGTTCTATACAGTCAGTATGAAGAACTAGGTTAAAGTGGTGTTGGAAAAGCACAGCAGGTCAGCCAGTATCTGAGGAGCAGGAAAGTCAACTTTTCATGCAAAAACCATTCATCAGGGCTTTTGTAGAAATAGGAGATTTGGTTTCAATGAGAAATGATCATTGAGGTGATCTCTGGAACAGTTGGTACAAGAAGAATGGCTGCACCTAAATTGGCGGTGTTCCAATATCCTGGCAGGGAGGTTTGCCAGTGCCAATCAGACAGTTCAAACTGGTGTGGCATGGGAACGGTAATCAGGACGGTAAGTCAGCAATTAAAATGATTGAGGAGGAGTCAGAGACTAAAACCAGAAGGACTAAGAAGAATAATAAAAAGGGAGAGATTATTGAACACATTGGGACCAGCGGTCTAAAGTGCATTCGCTTTAATGTGAAGTGAATGACAGATAAGGCAGAAGAAATTAGAATTGGGTTAATACATATAATTATGATTTTGTAGCTATTCCACAAACATGATTGAGAGAGTGTCAAGACTGGCAGCTGACTGTTCTAGGATTTAGATGTTTGATAGGATTGTACTATAGGCTTCCCAACAGCCAATAGGTGAAAGGGGACCAGATATGTGGACAGATTATGGAAAAAAAAACAGGGTTGCTGTGGGTGGGCGATTTTAACTTCACATATATTGATTGGGACTCACTTAGTGCCAGGGGCTTGCGGAGGGGGAATTTGTTAAGAGTGTCCAGGAGGGTTTCTTGAAGCAAAATTCAAATAGTCCAATTAGGAAAGAGATCATATTAGACATGGTTGTGGGGAATGAGCCCAGCCAACTGATTGAATGTTTTGCGGGGGTGCATTTCGGGAACAGTGACCATATTTCTGTAAGTCACTTAACATATATCTTGTGTACAGTACATACATGAGCTGCACATGTGTTTCTGCTTGGAAATTGGCTTGCAGAAGCATGTCAGTCATAAGTGTCTCCAAGCTCCTAATTGAAGTTCTCAGGGGCTCAAGCATTGTTTAAGATTGTCCAAATGCAGACATGATGTTGTTGTAAAGTTACTGGTTTGCAGTTGCTGAATTCCATGGATGAAGGGTTGAAGAGGCCAATATTAGTAGAACATGGAGGGATGAAGGTCTGGAAAAGCGAGTTACTTATGAATAAGGATAAGAGTATTGGGTGAATGTATTAAATTGGGGGCAAACTAATGCCATAATATTAGGAAAGAACTGGGAAATGTAGACTGGGAAACCTGTTTGAGGGTAAATCCACATCTAGCACATGGGAGTCTTTTAAAGGCCAGTTGATTAGAGTTCAGGACCAGCATGTTTCTGTGAAAATGAAGGATAAGAATGGCAAGATTTAGGAACCTTGGGATGACAAGACAAATTGAAAACTTAGTCAAAAAGAAAAAGAGGAATACATAGGGTTTAGTCAACTAAAGAAAGACAGAGCCCTCAAACAACACAAAGATGGCAGAAATGAACTCAAACAAGGAACTAGGAAAACTAAACAGAGCCATGAAATGTCTTTTACAAACAGAATTTTGAAAAGTCCAAAGGCAATTTAAACATATATAAGCAGCAAGAGGATAGATAAGCAATGGGTAGGTCTACCCAAGGACAAAGGAAGGAATTTATGTGCGGAGCTGGAGGAAGTGGGTGAGGACCTTTGCATTGATATTCACAAAGAAAAGTACATGGTGAATGGTGAAGGGTATATTGATATTCTTGGGCATGCCAATATAAAAAAGGAGGACGTATTGGGTGCTTTGAACCACATTAAGGTAGACAAGTTCCCAGGACGTGATGGAATCTATTGCAGAATGCTGAGGCAGTCAGGTAAAGGAAATTGTTGTGGATTTGTAGGAAATCATTATATCCTCCTTAATCACAGGAGAGGTTCCAAAAATCTAGAGAATAGCCAACATTGTTCCTTTATTTAAGAAAGGCAACAGGGATAATCTGAGAATTTACAGGCCACTAAGTTTTATGTCATTGAGTAAGGAGAAGATTCTGAGGGATGGGATTTACTCACATTTGGGAAAAAATGGACTGTTTAGCAATAGGCAGCATGGCTTTGTACAGAAAATGTCATGTCTCACAAATTTGATTGGACTTTTCAAGGAAGTGATGAAGGCGATTGATGAGGGCAACGTGATAGATGTTGTGTATATTGACTTTAGCCAGGCTTTTCACAAGGTTCCTCATGGCAGGCTGATACAAATAGTAAAGTCACATGGAATCTGTGGTGAGCTGATAAGATGAATACAGAACTGGCTTAGTCATAGAAGATAGAAACTAGTCGTGGAAAAATATTTTTCTGATTGGAGATCGGTGATGAGCAGAGTTTTACAGGGATCTGTGCTAGGACCCCTGTTGTTTGTAATATTTTTAAAGGACTTGGAGGAGATTGTAGGTGGCCTGGTTAGTAGGTTTGGTTATGGGTGTATTGTTGTTAGTTTACAGAAGGCATTGAATAAGTTGCCACATCAAAGATTATTGCAGAAAATGAAAGCTCATAGTATGAGGGTAGCATATGGCATGGATAGAAGATTAGCTGGCTAACAGGAAGCACAGTTTAGACATAAAAAGTCTTATCTCAGTTTGGCAAAATGTGGTGAGTGATGTGCTCCAGGGATAAGTGCTGGGACCTCAAATGTTCACAATTTATTTAGACCTCGGAGATGAAGGGACATTCAACTGTATTATTGCTCAATTTGTTATCAATACAAAGATGGGTAACAAAGTAAGCTATATAGGAAACTATGATAAGGCATTCATTAAGTGAGTGGGCAAATATGTGGCAAATGGCACAAATCATGAAAAAACAGTTATCTGAACAATGAGAGATTTCAGAGTTCTGAGATACAAAGGAATCTGTGTGACCTTATGCATGCAATGTGTAAATTTAGTGTGCAGGCACAGCAAGTGTTTGGGGAAGCTAATAGAATGGTATCATTTCGTCTAATGGGAATTGAAAGTAGGGAAGATGTGTTTCAGTTACGCAGGGGACTGGTGGCATCTCATCTGGACTATTCTGCCCTGAATTAAAAGCAAAGTACTGTGGTTTCTTTATATCTGAAACAAACACGCACAATGTTAGGGGAACTCAGCAGATGTGGCAGCATTTGTGTAGAGAGGGACTCAGTAAGTGTGGCAGCATTTGTGTAGAGAGGAACAGAGTTAATGTTTGACATCTGTATAAATCTTCTTCTAAAGATGAGTGACCCCTAGATTTAGATTCTCTCATAAGAGGAATCATGAACAGTTCGCAGCACTGATCCCTGCGGCATGCCAATCATCACATCTGTTTCTTCTTCAATGTTCCAATAACAGGCACTGCTTTGGTCATGTTGGTCACCTTATTTAAGGAAGGATATAATGCTTTGGAGGCATTTGAGAGAAGGTTTGCCAAACAATTATCTGGGATGGGGGTGGTATGTTTTATATTATAAGGAAAGCTTGCACAGGCCAGGAATGTATCCTCTGGAGTCAGAAGAGATTTGATTGGAGTGTATAAGATCCTGATCCTCAGTGTATAAGGTCTCCTGATATGACTGGAGTGTGTAAGCAGCAAGTATATCTGCACCTCCAATCACAATTTGACAAGATGGTTGACAGACAAATCAGTTGCATTACTATTGTGATGGAGAGCAGAAAATTATATGAGAAGGCTATCATTGGCTATGGTTGGCTGGACACCATGAATCTCATTCAGAAAAACACGTTGCTAAAATTTGAGAAAATTAAGCCATAGCTTTGAAAAAAAATCTGCTAAATACATGTTTTTTTCATTTAACTACTTATGTGAGATTTTGAGAGGATAAATGGTGAATGATTGTCATCAGTTTTCCAATTGGTAGAGTTAACTTTTTCTTACCATGAGAACAGAAAGAAGAAAACTGGAAGTCTTTTCTCCTGGAGAGTAATAATAAAATGGACTATATCTTTCCAAATGGTTTTTTTTTGTTTCTAGCACATACTTTAAAAATACCTATGGAACATTTGCCACCATATCTCTGATAAAGTGCATTTTTGGGGTACAGTGATGAATTTCATCCTTGGTCAAAGAAATGTATTTATTCGGTGATGTCTTCTTTTCAGTTATAGTTTAGCTCCAGAGAATAATTTAGCAAGGATCCTTCGTAGACTGCTGAGATTTTCCTTATGCCTTCTGTAAATTTACATTTGTTTTCCCATCAAGCTGGTTTGCTATTGCTGTTTAACTGCATCAATCTGTCTTGCCTGTTTTCTTGCTCTCTCAAGTGTACGGTCAGGGCTAAGCTGACATCTTTCCAGCAGTCTTTCATGTTGCAAACCAGCTACAATGTAATCATCTTCTCAGTGGTTTGCTAAGTGACACAAGGCTGTGACAAAATTGCCTCCAAATTCCATTTCTTCTTTCTTTTTTGAATATATTTTGCTTTCTTGGCAATTATATTTTGGTGCAATATGAAACAACTTTACTTTCCAAAAGTTTGTTAAATAAATGAAGAGGATGTAACTTTTGCATTTCTGTCTTTAATGAGCAGACCATACTTTCATATTTTTATATGTGCTTGAATCTATTTAATCTTTTTGTTTAAATAAAATTTGCATAATAATCAGTCCTAATGACACTTTTGGGAGGTTTCTGTTTTTCTTTTCTATGTACTGATGTGTTTCTAAAAAAAAACAGAAATTGCTGGAAAAGTTCAGCGTGTCTAGCAGCATCTGTGGAGAGAAATTAGAGTTAATGTTTTGAGTTGAGTGACCCTTCCTCAGAACTGACCAGTAATGTTAATTCTGATTTCTCTCCACAAATGCTGCCAGACCTGCTGAACATTTCCAGCAATTTCTATCTTTGTTTCTGATTTATAGCATCTACAGTTCTTTTGTTTTTTACTGATGTGATTCTACTTTGTTTATGGGATAGTTCAATACATTATCTGATCCCATTCAATTCTCTGCATTGTGAAAGAATACTGGCTATCCCTAGATGATATTCATCTGACTCAGCTCAAAAATACAGTCAATTTTCAGAAACATAAAGATTTTCCCTAATTCATCCAATTCCATGACCAGGAAATTCCTCCAAGCTGTCTCCGCGCTGCCAGTGTTCAGAAATGTGGTAGGAATCCGGCTTACACATGTCAAATAACACTGTCAAATCAAATGTAGCTCCAAGGAATTTCTTGGCTCTTGCTTGCTAATTTTCCTGGAGGAGGTAGCTTTCCCTTCCTTTTCTCATCTCTGAATTAAAAGAATATTTTTTTTAATGTAGATGTTGTGGAGAAAAAAATACAGAAACAAAGTTGCAAGCAAGGCGGTGCAGATCGTTGTGATAGTAATAATGCGAAGGGCAGAAAGGGGGTTAGGATTTCTGAAATGTGTTCAGAGGAATTTTCTAGACTTTTCCATGAGGAAAGAACAGTTGGAGAATCTGTTTCGATGAAGTGGGTTAAATGCAGATTAAGTATCAATAGGGGAATGTTTAGGCAAGGGTTAACAAAAGTATCATAAGGTTTATACTGGCTATGGAAAAAAGTCAAGGGTCAATCTAGTGTAATAATTATTGGAGATGGCCAAATTCAGTCAAGTGAGAATAGATCTGGACTATGAAAATTGGAAATAATAATTGACAGTCAAAATTATAGCATTTATCACAATTGATGGATGTCTTAAAATGTTCTCCAGCCATGAAAGTACTTTTTGAAGTGGAGTTGCTTTTGTAATGTAGGAAACATAACAGCTAACAGAAATATGATGATGACTGGATAATCTGTTTTGTTATGTTAATGAAGGGATAGGTATTGGTCAGGATTCTAGGAAATTCTCTTCTGCTGTTCTCCAAGATAATTAACTGAGATCTTCTGTGCTTAACCAAGCATACAAATGGAGCCTTGGGCTAGCATCTCTTCTGAAATGCAATATCTCCAACTATAAAGATCTTTCAACATGACATTCTATTATCTTCAATTTGTGTACTCATATCCTGACATGGGACTTGAACCTAGCACTTCATACATGAGAGACATGAAAAGTAAAGCTGGGCCACAGTCAACATCAAAGAGTTGCCTGCATGGAGGAGATGTTTTAGGTGCACTATAGATACATTCCTAAAATGGAAAAGGGTATAATGGTAACAAAACCAGAGACCTTTAAATGATAGAACAAAATTAATTCTCAATTGGATAAATGTGAATTAATTAATGACTGTTAAGGATGAAGGCTCCATACTATGGCTGATATGGTATATATGGATTTCCAAAAGGCAGTTGATAAAGTGCCATATAACAGATTCATCAACAAAGCTGAAGCCCATAGAATATAGGGAATAAAAAAGACAATGTCAACACGGACACAATCTTTATTGATTGACAAGAAACAGTGGCAAATGGTTGTTTTTTTTCAGCAAAAGGTAAACACTAGGATTCCCCAGGAGTCTTATTTAGACCATTGCTTTAAAAAAAATCAGAGCTGAGGGGAAAGATGGAGGGGAGTAGAACTAATTCATAAGGTATTGCAGTGAGCTTATAGGAACATGATAAGCCAACGACTTCTTTCTGTGCTCAGACAATTCCATGTTTCTATGTTGTTGCCCTGTAATACAGAGAACCATGCATGCATTTGCTCATAAAAATGAAAATATAATTAAGAAGGAGCTACTGAAGCACAAGACAACCTGTCAGACAGTCAGGCATGTGGGGTGCTATAATTACAAGAACTTGCATCACCGGGAAAATGCATTTAGCTGATATCTGCCTGAATCTTTGCAAGCAGTCACTGGTATCCCAAAAGAAATATCGACATGTGATGTTCCTAGGCTAAAATGTTTTTACATCACTGTAAATTTTAAACACTTTTACAAGAAAATTTGCTTCAATTTTTTCCTCTTAAGTTCCCATTTTTTTGATTTTACAGTTGAAAGGACAATCAGCTAACATATTTATCTTTGCCTGCTTGGAGGCAGGTAAATAGTGCCAGTTTGTGAGCACAGTCAAACATCTATTTTTACACTTTGACTGAATTGTTTTTCTCACTGTATCACTTTTAATGCAACTGAGATCATTAACTCTGATTTGACAAAGAAACCAAGAAGGTGAAGGTGACTCTTATTGGTGGAGTAACCTAATGGTTAGGGTACTGGACTGAGGCATGTACCAATTATCCAAAGACTGCGTGGATATATGAATATGAAGGGTTTAGAGGGATATGGGCTAACTGCTGGCAAATGGGACAAGATCAATTTCGGATATCTGGTTGGCATGAATGAGTTGGACTGAAGGATCTGTTTCTATGCTGTTATCTCTATGATTATGACTCTATGACTAGAGTTTAAAATCCACCTTTACATTTAGTGCACATAAATGCAGTTAATGAATTCCAATTTTTCTGGAATAAAAAGGAATATCACTAATGATGAAGATGAAATAACTGTATTGCGGTAAAAATCCATCTGGTTCACTCGTGCCATTTAGGGAAGGAAATCTGCTCTCCTTATCATCTGGCCTGCATATGATTACAGAGACACAGGTGATTAAAAATAGTGCTAAAGGACAGTTCCACATCCATGGCATTTTGTTCTTTAGTGATCTGCCTGAGTGCAAGTGCCTTAAAATTGATATTTATAATAATCTACAAGAGGATTTGTTGTCTTAATTATGTATTTCTGAAAACTATTTAAGTTTTGTATGAACCTTTAAAAGGAAGTTCTCAAATTAAAAGAAGTATACACAATACTTAACAATGCTCATCTCACAATTAGAACAATTTTGTGGGAATTGCAGCCAATTTTGAGCCATTTATCCAGTTCAGGAGGCAAATTGTTTACTTCTGTCCGTTGCATTTATTTTCGCTACACATTTTTATAGCTTTTCAGCTCCCTATTTAATTTTCTGTGGTTTGTATGCCATTTGGGATAGTTTCCTGCACTTTATTTCCCTTTTCTTTTTGCAATTGCAAGCAAAGTCTGACTCGCCACCAAATGTCAAATCATCTATTTTATTTTGTTTAGCATTTTGATTGAGATGTTTACTTAGCTCTCTTTACAAAACTTATCTTGTAGGTGGAACAGCAAGGCAAGAAATAGCAGTTACTTATTTATTTTGTTTAACTAGTAAATGTCGACTATTTCACAATTATGCCCCAAATGATTTTATAAATTCCTACTTTTAGATTAGATTCCCTACAGCGTAGGGGCAGGCCTTTCAGCCCAACCAGTCCACACTGACCCTCCGAAGAGTAACCCAACCAGATCCATTTCGCTCTTACTAATACACTAACACTATGGGCAATTTAGCATGGCCAATTCACTTAGCCTGCACAGCTTTGGCTTGTGGGAGGAAACCGCATGGTGTCACAGTGGTTAGCCCTACTGCCTCAGGCAACTGTTCAACAGGCAGTGCCAGACACACGGGTTCAATTCTCACCTCAGGCAACTGTCTGTGTGGAGTTTGCACAATCTCCCCACGTCTGTGTGGGTGTGCTCCGCTTTCCTCCCACAGTCCAAAGATGTGCAGGTTAGGTGAATTGGCCATGCTAAATTGCCTGTAGTGTTAGGTGTAGGGGGGTGGGTTGCTCTTTGGAGGGTAGAAGGGCCTGTTTCCACACTGTAAGTAATCTGATTTAACCAACATTAGGGAGGATTTTTTTTTCATATTTCACGTTGTGAAGAAATAGTAAGAAAGACTATGACAATGGAATGAAGCAGCAAGTGAGATTTCACTTCAATGGCATTGAAAAGAATACTCATTTTGGAAATTTAGTTCTGATGTGTGTTTTTTAAATGACCTTGAACATGTATAAGGCGATTTATTCATGAGCTTCACCACTTAATTGCTTTGTGATGATGATTTCCCTAATTTTTTCTCAAACACACTTCAGCAGCAGACCTCCGCATATTGTTAGCCAGCTAGTCTTCCTGTGAATTACCACTGATCTCTGTTAAATAGAATTTGTCTCCATTCAACCAACAATAAATCACTTCTGAACCCCAGGGGCAGAAGCATTAGAATCCATTTACCAATGAGTCCCCTGTTAATGCAAGTCCATTTTCCAGGTATGAAACTAAAAATTCTCAATAGATTAAGTGGGAAAAATGCAAATATGCAGTTATCCAAAATGACTATGTTTAAAATTACATCTAATTCCTTTTTTAACTTTCAACAGTCAATTCAATAGCTTCTAATGTAACCTTGGCACACCAGTCAGGAATACTTGAATTATCCGTTCTAATTTTATTTATATGGGTTTGAAAGAGTTAATTACTGATTGAGTGCCATGCGATTCAACCACCATGATGATATCATGAAGACTGAATGCAAAAGTAAGTAAAGATCTTGAAGGAATCATACCTAAAGACCATATCATTCTAACAAAACTGTAATAATATAGAGTATATCCTTGTTACATGTAAATAGTTGTAGACATACAAAAAAAAATTCCTTGTTTATTCCACAAACTCATCCCAGAAGGTGACCATCCTCACCCATACAATATTATGTGGGCCCTAGAGAAACATATAACTCTTAGGTATCAATGGCAGCGAACACAACATGGTGATCAGCAATGTGATCTTAATGGGATATGAAAATTGATTTGCTTACTCATACATGTGAGCAATGCAGTGATAAACATCATTAAGAGATCGAAAGATGTGATGGAGCTGAGAGAGAAAAAACAAATCTCTTGGCAATATTGAATACTGAGGAATACTTCAAAGAACAGCAGTAAAAATATCAGACCTGGCAAGAGGCACACTGGAACAGAACAAATCTGCAGTTCTCAGGGAAAAGTAAAATCTGTGTTGCCAGACAGTGGTCTATGGTAGTAGTTCCTTATCTGAGTTCAGTTGTCAAATGAACAGATATTAGAGAATGAATGAGTCAAAATTAAAATTTCTGTTAAAAAGGGAGACATCAAATATGTTTAATTTGTGCCAAATCATACTGCTTCATCTCTTTTGCTCATAATTACTATGTGGCTTTTCTCCCTGTTGTGCGATAAAAGTTGCTACTAAACACACAATGAACATTTCTGGTCTCATATTCAAGAATGAGAGCATTGCATGTTCTGATTGGTGTTTGGGAAAGGATAGCCATAATTAAGACAAATTACAATATCATATGATGCTAAGCGAAGCTTCAATCATAATGATGTGCCCAAGAGTTGTGTAGAGTTCTCTGATCATTATCAGTTTGAGAGGCAATCTGACACAAACCATTTTGACCTGCTTATCAGTTTCAGTAACATGCAGACAATTTGGAAAAAGACAGTAATGTATAACAAGGTTCACTCCAATATCTAAGATGACAGAAGGTGCATTTAAACCATATTTCCTATCAAAACAATGTGCTATGAGGTGGAATTTGGATGTGAAGGGAGTCTTGAACATCATCCAAACTTAAATGAGTATATCCCCTTGTAGGACACAGGCCAAATGAAATTTTCCTCCGCAGAACTATGCAGTCATGAATAATCTCTCTCTCTCTCACACACAAACACATGGTGTTCTCTTACCTTTACGCTCAGTGAATCATAGAATCAATTAATCCCTACAGAGTGGAAGCAAGCCATTCAGCCCATTGAGCCTACACTGACCCTCTGAAGAGCTGCCCACCCAGACCCAGCCCCACCCCCACCCTATCCCTGTAACTCTGCATTTCCCATGGCTAACCCACCTACCCTGCATATCCTTATGAGCGATGGGCAATTTAGCACAGCCAATCCACCCAATCTGCACGTCTTTGGGAGGAAACCGGAGCACCCGGAGGAATGTGCAAACTTCACACAGACAGTTGCCTGAGGATGGAATCAAACCTGGATCCCTGGTGCTGTGACAACAGAGCTAACCACTGAGCCACTAAGCCACCCAGTGATGTCGTCAATGAATAAAGTCTTGACTATATTCATGAATATGAGAATTGAAGAATATTTGAACTCTGTGGCTATCCAAGATGTTTCTCAGGAATGAGAAAGAAACTGATCAATTGTGACAAAGTAGAAATGTAACTCAATCCTGCAGCTAAAATGACAGTAGATCAGGCATGTATTAGTTAAAATTCATAAATAATTACAGAAAAATGGCCTGATGGAGTCCCCAGCTGTGCTCTCATATCCTACATGAACCACCTGGCAGGAGTATTTACAAACATCTTTAACCTCTCCTTACTACAATGTAAGGTTCCAAAATGCTTCAAGAAGACCACCACCATCCTTGTGGCAAAGAAAAATCAGGCAACATGTCATAATGACTACCTCCCAATGGCTCTGACATTCATCATTATGAAGTGCTTTGAGAGTATTGTAATGGCATACATCAACTCCGGCCTCCCAGACTGCCTTGATCCACTACAATTCACCTTCCATCTCCCTGGTCCCACACTGATTCCTGGAACATATGGCTAACAAGGGCATCCATGTCAGACTCCCATTTATTGACTTTAGATTCAACACCATAATTCCAACAAAACGGTCCACACTCTGAGACCTAGGATTCCCTCCTCTGCAACTCCTCCCTTGACTACCTGACCCACAGTCTACAATCAATAAGGATAGGTGACAAAATCTCCTCCACAATAATCCTCAGCACATGTGCCTCTCAAGGCTATGTACTCAGCCCCTTACTGTAATAATTATGCACTCATGACTGTGTGGTCAAATTGAGCTCAACTCTATTTTCAAATTTACTGATGACACCACAGTAGTAGGTCGGTTCTCAAACAACAATGGGACATAGAACATAGAAAATTACAGAACAGTACAGGCCCTTTGGCCCTCGATGTTGCGCTGACCTGTGAAACAAATCTGAAGCCCATCAAACCTACACTATTCCACTATCCACCATATGTTTATCCAATCACCATTTAAATGCCATTAAAGTTGGTGAATTTACTATTGTTGAAGGCAGTGCATTCCACCCTCTTACTATTCTTTGAGTAAAGAACCTACCTCTGACATTTGTCCTATATCTAGCACCCCTCAATTTAAAGCTATGTCCCATTGTGCAAGCTATCAGCATCCAAGAAAAAAAGCTCTCACTGTCCACCCTATCCAATCCACTGATTATCTTGTATGTCTCAATGAATTCACCACTCAACCTTCTTCTCTCTAATGAAAAAAGCCTCAAGTCCCTCAGACTTTTCTCATAAGACCTTCCCTCCTAACCAGGCAACATCCTGGTAAACCTTTGCATCCTCTCCAATGTTTCCAAATCCTTTCAATAATGCGGTGACTAGAACTACTTGCAACACTGCAAGTGCAGCTGCACCAGTATTGCACAGCTGCAGCATGACCTCATGGCTCTGAAACCCAATCCATCTTGCAATAAAAGTTAACACACCAAAAGGGTTCTTAACAACCCTATCAATCTGATTTGAAAATGTGTTGCTGGAAAAGCGCAGCAGGTCAAGCAGCATTCAAGGAGCAGGAGAATCGATGTTTTGGGCATGAGCCCTTCTTCAGGAATGAGGAAAGTGTGTCCAACAGGCTAAGATAAAAGGTAGGGAGGAGGGACTTGGGGGTGGGGCGATGGAGATGTGATAGGTGGAAGGAGGTCAAGGTGAGGGTGATAGGCCGGAGTGGGGGTGGGGATGGAGAGGTCAGGAAGAAGATTGCAGGTTAGGAAGGTGGTGCTGAGTTTGAGGGATTTGACTGAGACAAGGGGGGGAGGGAGGGGAAATGAGGAAATTGGGGAAATCTGAGTTCATCCCTTGTGGTTGGAGGGTTCCTAGGCAGAAGATGAGGCACTCTTCCTCCAGCCGTCGTGTTGCTATGGTCTGGCGATGGAGGAGTCCAAGGACCTGCATGTCCTTGGTGGAGTAGGAGGGGGAGTTGAAGTGTTGAGCACGGGGTGGTTGGATTGGTTGGTCTGGGTGTCCCAGAGGTATTCTCTGAAACGTTCCGCAAGTAGCAGGCCTGTCTCCCCAATATAGAGGAGGCCACACTGGGCGATGTGTGTGGAGGTGCAGGTGAATTTGTGGCAGATATGGAAGGTTCCCTTGGGGCCTTGGAGGGAAGTAAGGGGGGACATGTGAGCGCAAGTTTTGCATTTCTTGCAGTTGCAGGGGAAGGTGCTGGGAGTGGATGTTGGGTCGGTGGCGGGTGTGGACCTGACGAGGGAGTCACGGAGGGAGTGGTCTTTTTGGAATGCTGATAGGGGAGGGAAGGGAAATATATCTCTGGTGGTGGGGTCCTAACAATCTGATTGGCTGCTTTCAGGGATCTATGTACCTCTGTTCATTCACGCTCCCAATAATCTTACCATTAGCCCAGTACTCTGTTTTCCTGTTACTCCTTCCAAAGTGAATCAGCTCACACTTGTCCGCATTAATCTCCATTTGCCACCGCTCAGCCCAATTCTGCAGCTTATCTACATCCTTCTGTAACCTGCAACATCCTTCCACACTGTCCACAACTCCACCTACTTCAGTGGCATCCACAAATTTACTAACCCATTCTTTTGCATCCTCATCCAGTTCATTAAGAAAAATAACAATCAGCAGTGGCCTCAGAACAGATCCTTGTGATACACCACTTGTAACTGAACTCCAGATGAACATTTCCCATCAACCACCAGTCTCTATCTTCTTACAGCTAGCCAAATTTTTGATCCAAACCGATAAATCACCCTCAATTGCATGCCTCCATACTTTCTGCAGTAGCCTACCATGGGGAACATTATCAAACGCTTTACTGAAATCTATATACACCACATCAACTGCATTACCCTCATCCACCTGTTTGGTCTCCATCTCAAATAGTTCTGTAAGGTTTGTGAGGCACGAACTACCCTTCACAAAACCTAATCAAATTATTCCATTCTAGATGATTAGAAATACTATCTCTTACTATGTTTTCAAACACTATACCCACAACCAAAGTAAGGCTCACTCGTTTATAATTACCAGGGTTGTCTCTACTCTCCTTCTTGAACAAGGGAACAACATTTGCTATCCTCCAGTCTTCTGGCACTATTCCTGTAGACAATGACGACATGAAGATCAAAGCCAAAGGCTGTGCAATCTCCTCCCTAGCTTCCCAGAGAATCCATGGATAAATCTCATTCAGCCAGGGAACTTATTTATTTTCACACTTTCCACAATTGCTAACACCTCCTCCTTATGCACCTCAATCCCATTTGTGTAGTAGCCTGTATCTCAGTATTCTCCTCAATATCATTGTCTTTTTCCTGTGTGAATATTGACAAAAAATATTCATTTAAAGCTTCTCCTATCTCCTCGGATTTCACGCACAACTTCTCACTACTGTCCTTGACTGGCCTAATATTATTCTAGTCATTCTTTTATTCCCAATATACCTATTGAAAGCTTTAGGGTTCACCTTGATCTATCTGCCAAAGACTTCTCATGTCCCCTCCTGGCTCTTCTTAGCTCTCTCTTCAAGCCCTTCCTGGCTAACCTGTAACTCTCAAGGGCCCTAACTGAGGCTTCACATCTCATCTTTACATAAGGCTCCTTTTCCCTCTTGACAAGAGATTCAACTTCTTTAGAAAACCATGGTATCCTTACTCAAACACTTCCTTTCTGCCTGACAGATACATACTTATCCCTTGAATAAGCTCCACATTTTAAATGTGCCCATCCCCTGAAATTTCCTTCCCTATCCGATGCATCTAAATCTTGCCTAATTACATCGTAATTGCCTTTCCCCCAGCTATAACTATTGTCCTGCAGTTTATACATGTCTCTTTCCATCTCTAAAGTAAACGTAATTGAATTGTCATCACTATCACCAAAGTGCTCATCTACCTCCAAATCTAACACCTGGCCAGCCAGTACAAAATCCAATGTGGCCTCATGTCTTGTTGGCCTATCTAAATGCTGTGCCAGGAAACCCTCCTGCACACAATGGACAAAAACTCTAAAGTACTCCAACTATCGAGTTTCCAGTCAATATTTGGAAAGTTAAAGCCCCCATAACAACCACCCTGTTACTTTTGCTCCTATCCAAAATCATCTTTACAATCCTTTCCTCTACATCTCTGGAACTTTTTGGAGGCTTATAGAAAACTCCCGACAGGGTGACCTCTCCTTTCCTGTTTCTAACCTCAGCCCATACTACCTCAGTAGATGAGTCCTCATTAAACATGCTTTTTGTCACCGTAATACTGTCCTTGACTAACAATGCCACTCCTCACCCTCTTTTACTACCTTCCCTGTTCTTACTGAAGTATCTAAACTCTGGAACCTGCAACAACTAATCCTGTCTCTGCTCTATCCATGTCTCCAAAATGGGCATAAGATCGAAGTCCCAGGTACCAACCCATGCTGCAAGTTCACCCACCTTATTCTGAATGTTCCTGGCATTGAAGTAGACACACTTCAAACCACCTTCCTGCCTGCTGATACACTTCTGCAACCTTGAAGCTTTGTTTATGACCTCACTGTACACTGGAGCTACAATTAAGGTTACCAGCCCCCTGCTGAATTAGTTTAAACCCTCCCAAAGAGCATTAGCAAATGTCCCCTCCCCAGGATGTTGGTATTCCTCTGGTTCTGGTGTAGACCATCCCATTTGCAGAGGTTCCATCTACCCCAGAATGTGTCCATTTATCCAGGTATCTGCAACCCTCCCCCCTACACCATCCCTGTAGCCATATGTTCACCTGCTGTCTCTCCCTATTACTCACCTTACTAGCGCGTGGCACACGTAACAAATCAGAGATAACAACTCTGTTTGTTCTAGCACTAAGCTTCCACCTGGGCTCCCTGAATTTCTGCCTTACATCCCCTCCCTTTTCCTAACTATTTCGTTGGTGCCTATGTGAACGTGACTTGGGGCTGCGCCTCCTCTCCCTTAAGAATCCTGAAAAAATTATCTGAGACACCACAGACCCTGGCACATGGGAGGCAACACATTAAATGTGAGCCTATTTCGTTTCTACAGACCCTCTTATCTGTACCCCTAACTATGGAATCCCTAATGATTAATGCTCTACTCCTCTCCCCCCTTCCCTTCTAAGCAACAGGTACAGACTCGGTGCCAGAGGCCTGTACCCATGGCTTACTCCTGATACGTCCTCCCCCTAAAAGTATTCAAAACAGTATACTTGTTATTGAGGGGAACAGCCACATGAGATGCCTGCACTGTCTGCCTATTCCCTTACTGTCTCTGATTGTAACCCATCTACCTTTCTCTTGTACCTGAAGTGTGACTACCTAACTGTAACTCCTTTCACTTACACTCCCACCAACCTCCTGAATGATCCAAAGTTCATCCAACTCCAGCTCCAGCTGCAATTTCCTAACATGGTTTCCGAAGAACTGGGGTTGGGTGCACGTCCCGCAGATAAAGTCAGTGGGGACACTAGTGGTGGCCCTTACCTCCCACATCTTACAGGAGGAGCATTCAACTGCCCTAACATCCATTCCCACTTATCTGAATTCCCAATGAGACTGTTGAAAAGAAAACTAGTAACCTTACCAATCTGGCGCACAGAACCTTTGTTTTTGATTCAACGAGGAGGATGAGTGGGAGACACTACATAAGTAGTGTTTCGGGGAAAGCAACTGCCCAAATGTATTACCTCACTTACTCAGCCATCCCGTGTGCTCTGCCTATACATGAGATAAGTCATTTTGGAGGGAACTTTACCTTCCCGGCAGCCCCCGGTCCTTGCTCTCACTGCTCCCGCAGCTGCTGCAAAAAGGAGTCTGCTGACTCTCGAGATAGAGTATGGGAAAGACACAGTTTAGTGGCATGGTGTAACAGCAACAATCTCGACTTCAATGTCAGAAAGATGAAGGAGCTGATCATCAATTTCAGGAAGTGGCTGGTGGACATGCCCCTTTCTGATTCAATGGTGCTGAGGTTGAAATGGTCAAGACCTTCAAATTTCGGGAGTAAATATCACCAACAATCTGTCCAGTTCCATCCATGTTGACAGTACAGTCAAGAAAGTACATCAATGTCTCAACATCCTCAGAAAGGTAAGGAGTTTGGCATGTTCACATTGACTCTTACCAATTTTTATAGATGCACCATAGAAGGCATCCTTTACAAATATCGTCATGATTTGGAGATGCAGGTGTTGGACTGAGGTGTACAAAGTTAAAAATCACACAACACCAGGTTATAGTCCATCAGGTTTAATTGGAAGCACTAATTTTTGGGGCGCCGCTCCTTCATCAGGTCATTGTGGAGTACACAGTTGTAAGACACATAAGTTTTACTCCACAATGACCTGATAAAGGAGCCACACTCTGAAAACTAGTGCATCCAATTAAACCTGTTGGACTATAACTTGGTGTTGTGTGATTTTTAACTTTACAGATGTATCACAGCTTGGTATGGCAACTGCACCCAAGACTACAAGAAATTACTGAGAGTCATGAACACAGCCCAGACCATCACAGAAACCAATCCTCCTTCCATTGACTCCTTCTATACTTCTCACAGTCAACATAATCAAAAGACCTCTTCCACCCCAGCTGTACTCTCTTTCATCCTCTTCCATCAGGCAGAAGATTTAAAAGTTTGAAAACAAATACGATTAGTTTTAAATTTCGAGCCCAGTGTTATCAGACTTATGAATGGACTTCTCATACATTAGATTTTATGTTTTTCTGCACCTTCTCTGTAACTGTAACACTATATTCCACATTCTGTTCTATTACCCTGATTAACTTACGTAAGGTTTGTCTGGTTAGCATGCAAAACAATACTTTTTGCTGTATCCCCATACACATGACAATAATAAATCAAAGAGATTTTATTTACAATGAAGTGTTAACTATGCCACCAAAGTGCCATCAGAAGTTTTGATTTATTTCCCTTCCACTATGTCTAAACACAGCTCTGGGGTCCAGAGCGAGGGTGAAGACTGCATGTTCTATAGTGAACACTTTTGGCGTGGAAGATTTGGGTGGATGATATTGGAGATATTTGTGTATAGAGAGCCCAGGCATGTTCAGAATGTCCTGCTCAGATGCAGGAATTCCCTACTTAGCTGCAACTTCCACAGGGTTGGGGAGAGCAGACAGTGAGCTGGTGAGGGGCGAGGCACTTCTAGGGTATCATGAGAAGAGACATCTCAGGGTCTGTGTTTGGTTCCACTTCCATCTGGGTACCTGCTGGTATCACCCTGTCTCCATCAGTGGAATGGGCACCTGGAGTGAGGTCAAGTTCTCTCATCCCCAATGAAGTGCGGATCTGCATGTATTCCTGCAGCCACTGAATGTCCTGCTGCACCTGGCTTTCCATGACGGTTGCCAACATCTCCATGGAGACAGCCAGATTCGTGCATTCCAGAGCCAGCACTGTACAGATAATGTTGTTGAGCTCCTCCTACCCTAGAGCAGGTTTATGAAAAGTCTCACACAAACTTGTCTTCTGTTCCTCTGACTGTCCATTTGGAAAAAAAGTTGTTAATGGATCTCTTCTGACTGGACTGATTTGTTGCTTGGTCTTTAGCAGTCCTCTGATTGTCAGTGATTTGGAAAATTTCTTTCTCAATTAGTTTCAAAGATGTGCAAGTGATGTGCTCACATGATTGTGTTCTTGAGCCTAATCTAGAAAGGGAACCCATTGAGACCATTAGACCATAAGACATAGGAGTGGAAGTAAGGCCATTCCACCCATCAAGTCCACTCCACCATTTAATCATGGCTGATGGGCATTTCAACTCCACTTACCAGCATTCTCCCCGTAGCCCATAATTCCTTGTGACATCAAGAATTTATCAATCTTGGCCTTGAAGCCATTTAGCGTCCCAGCCTCCACTGCACTCTGTGGCAATGAATTGCACAGGCCCACCACTCTCTGGCTGAAGAAATATATCCGCATATGGGCGGCACGGTGGCACAGTGGTCGTGGGCGGCACGGTGGCACAGTGGTTAGCACTGCTGCCTCACAGCACCTGTAGACCCGGGTTCAATTCCCGACTCAGGCGACTGACTGTGTGGAGTTTGCACGTTCTCCCCGTGTCTGCGTGGGTTTCCTCCGGGTGCTCCGGTTTCCACCCACAGTCACAAAGATGTGCGGGTCAGGTGAATTGGCCATGATAAATTGCCCGTAGTGTTAGGTAAGGGGTAAATGTAGCGGTATGGGTGGGTTGCGCTTCGGCGGGTCGGTGTGGACTTGTTGGGCCGAAGGGCCTGTTTCCACACTGTAAGTCTAATCTAATCTCTTCTGTTCTGAATTTACCCCCTTTTAATTCTAAGACTGTGCCCACGGGTCCTAGTCTCCTCACTTAACAGAAACAATTTCTTAACGTCCACCCTTTCCAAGCCATGTATTATCTTGTAAGTTTCTATTAGATCTCCCCTTAATCTTCTAAACTCCAATGAATGCAATCTCAGGATCCTCAGCTGTTCCTCGTATGTTAGACCTGCCATTTCAGGGATCATCCGTGTGAATCTCTGCTGGACACGCTCCAGAGCAAGTATGTCTGATCTGAGGTCTTGGGCCCATAACTGGACACTGTACTCCAAATGGGGCCTAACCAGAGCTTTATAAAGGCTCAGTAGCACATCGCTGCTTTTATATTCCAACCCTGTTGAGATAAATGACAACATTGCACTCGCTTTCTTAATCACGGATTCAACTTGCATGTTTACCTTCAGAGAATTCTCGACTAGCACTCCCAGATCCCTTTGTACTTTGGCTTTATGAATATTCTTACCGTTTAGAAAGTAGTCCATGCTTGTATTCTTTTTTCCAAAATGCAAGACCTCACATTTGCTCACGTTGAATTTCATCAACCATTTCCTGGACCACTCTTCCAAACTGTCTAGATCCTTCTGCAGCCTCCCCACTTCCTCAGTACTACCTGCCTGTCCACCTAATTTCGTATCATTGGCAAACTTTGCTAGAATGCCCCCAGTCCCTTCATCCATATCATTAATATATAAGGCGAACAGCTGCAGCCCCAAAACTGAACCCTGTAGGACACCGCTTGTCACCGGCTACCATTCAGAAAAAGAACCTTTTATCCCAACTCTCTGCCTTCTGTCAGACAGCCAATCCTTAATCCATGCTAATAGCTCACCTCGAGCACCATGGGCCTTCACCTTACCCAGCAGCGTCCCGTGTGGCACCTTCTCAAAGGCCTTGTGGAAGTCTAGATAGACCACATCCACTGGGTTTCCCTAGTCTAACCTAGGGAAACCGCTTCAAAGAATTCTAACAGGTTTGTCAGACACGACCTCCCCTTACTAAACCCATGTTGACTTGTTCTAATCTGACCCTGCTCTTCCAAGAATTTAGAAACCTCATCCTTAACGATGGATTCTAGAATTTTACCAACAACCGAGGTTAGGCTAATTGGCCTATAATTTTCCATCCTTTGTCTTGATTCTTTCTTGAACAAGGGGGTTACAACAGCGATCTTCCAATCATCCGGGAATTTCCCTGACTCCAGTGACTTTTGAAAGATCTCAACCAATACCTCTGCTATTACCTCAGCCACCTCCCACAGAACTCTAGAATGTAGCCCATTGGGGCCAGGAGATTTGTCAATTTTAATACCTTTTAGCTTTTCTAGCACTATCTCTTTTGTAATGGCAACTCAGCCTCCTGACTCCCTTTAATTTTTGGATATTACTCATGTGAAGACTGATGCAAAGTACTTATTAAGTTCTCCTGCTATTTCCTTATCCCCCATCACTAGCCTTCCAGCAAGATTTTGAAGTGGCCCAATGTCTACTTTTGCCTGTCGTTTGTTTCTTATGTATTGAACGAAATCTTTACTATCATTTCTAATATTACTGGCTAGCCTACCTTCATATTTGATCCTCTCCTTCCTTATTTCTCTCTTTGTTATCCTCTGTTTGTTTTTGTAGCCTTCCCAATCTTCTGATTTCCCACTGCTTTTGGCTACTTTATAGGATCTCTCTTTTTCTTTGATCCACTTACTGACTTCCTTTGTCAGCCATGGCTGTCTAATCCCTCCCTGGATAATCTTTTTTTTCTTGGGGATGAACCTCTGTACAGTGTCCTCAATTATACCTACAAACTCCTGTCATTTTTGCTCTACTGTCTTCCCCGTTAGACTCTGCTTCCAGTCGATTTTCGTCAATTCCCCTCTCATGCCCTCGTAATTACCTTCATTTAACACCATTACATCTGATTTTGTTTTCTCTCTTTCAAACTGCAGACTGAACTCTACCATATTATAATTGCTGCTTCCTAAATGTTCCCTTACTTTAAGATCTTTTATAAAGTCTGGTTCATTACATAGCACGAGGTCCAGAATAGCCTGCTCCCTTGTAGGCTCCATAACAAGCTGTTCCAAAAAGCCATCCTGTAAGCATTCCATGAATTCCTTTTCTTTGGAGCCACTGGCTACATTATTTACTCAATCCACCTACATATTGAAGTCCCCCATGATCACCGTGACCTTGCCTTTCTGACATGCCTTTTCCATTTCCCGGTACATATTGCGCCCCTGGTCCTGACCACTGTTAGGAGGTCTGTACATAACTCCCATTATGACTTTTTTGCCTTTGTGGTTCCTCAATTCCACCCACACAGACTCCACATCATCCGACCCTATGTCATTCAGTGCCATAGATTTAATTTTGTTCTGAACTAATAAAGCCACTCTGCCCCCTCTGCCCACCTCCCTGTCTTTTCGATAAGTTGTAAATCCTTGGATGTTTAACTGCTAGTCATGAACCCCCTGCAGCCATGTCTCTGTGATGCCTACCACATCATAATCATTCACGATGATCTGTGCCGTTAGTTCATCTACTTTGTTATGAATGCTACGAGCATTCAGGTAAAGTGCCTTAATGCTAACTTTCTTATCAGTAGAGATATTGGAAGTCATAAGATGTCCTAAGTTATCCTTCCTTTTTGTGGTGAAAGTCTTGGAGCTGATGAAGGGTGAAAAGGAATCATTGCTGTTTCATCTTTAAAGGGGTCTCTAGTTTCTTTCTCAGAAGTGGAGGAAGACCTGATGGGCTGAGGGTCCAGCCTTTTTGGGGCACAAGCTGAACAGGTTGCAAAGGGAACTAGCTGTGCAATAGGGGTAGAAGTTTGAGCATATTAAGTACACTTTAATAATTGGAGAGAACAATGCTCATTTCTTGTCTTCACATGTTTTGGCATCTCTCTATGAGCAACCCTGATCCTCTCTGACATTTTCAAGCATTTTATCCTTATATGCATGAGGAGATAAAGGTTCACTCGATCTGTCTTTGCCTCTTCAACCCTATTTTGCAACATTTTCTCCTGCAATGAGACAAAGATAGATAATGAGTGCAATAAGAATGGATGGAGAAGCCATCACTGGCAGTGCAGGAGCAGAGAAAGGTGATATTTTCCTAGTGAGTGAATAGCAAGTGTAGAGGACAGAATGACTCAGGGGTTTGTTAGAATGAGATGGATGGAAGCTATCAAGGGAAGGTATGGTGTGCAGTAGTGAATATAATAGTCCACTAGTCTTAGGGAAAGGTGCCTGCAATGGCAGAGTTAGAATGAACATGAAGTAACAGAGAGAAGATAGTGGCACTTACACATATCTATACCCGTGGTCCTTGACCTTCTTACAACATTGCTGGGTATTTCTTCTCACTGTGATCACTACATAGGTGGCTATCTGTTTCCATGCTGGTAGCGTCAAGCACTGTGGCCCATTGTGGCATTTCTGAGGAAAAAGGATATTCCTCTCTATCACGTCATCCACCAGAATCTCCAGGACCCAGTTTACAAACCTAAATGCTATCTTCCCTTTCTTGGTGATTTCCTCAAGAGTAATGTTCAAGTTGCTGACTTGGAATGGCAGTTCCAGGTTTGCTTTATTTGAACTGGTGTACATCTGGAATTTAAATGTGATGCCCACAACAATGAGCTGTTCTGTATCTGTGAATGTGCAATTCAATGTAAAGATCACTGAGGAGACTGGATACATAATGAATAAGGTTGGTAGCAGAAGTCTGTATAACCAACAAATGGAAACACCCCCATGAAATCCCCTGAAAGCAATGCGGTCAAAATATGGACAGATTCAGTCCAAAATACCTTAGTACAATAATCAGACATGTCATCAGTATTGAAAAAAAATTCAGAGGTGAACCAAATAGAATTCAAATTTGGGTATCCTACAGAAAACAAATTGTGAGAATAGAATAACTTCCACCTGGATAATAAGACATATGTTGAACAAGTAAATATCTTTTGTGCACAACTGGTGGTGCAGCAGATAATGCTACAGCTCAGGAACAGGTAAAAGCAGCAACAAATATATTCAAAAGTGGCATGGAAAGCCTTGGAAAGCTATTTCAACCCCAGAAGTAAGAACATTTTTGAAAACCAAGTTTTATCTGGTTGGAAAATGAGACCTGTTGCTCTTGAGATTGAGAATGTCCTTACTGCCAATCTCACCGTACGTTGTTAACTTTCTCTCCAATTCCCCTGTCATTCAGAGGCTGCACAGATTCTACCCACTAAATCCAAATCTCTTACTCTTATCCCATGTGTTGTCCATTCCTTATTCAGAAATGGTTGAAATGAACCCTTCCATTATTTTAAAGCTATTAAGTTATCAGGTGTCATCCCACTTTGTATCTATAAAATCTTATTGGCTAACACACATATCTACTTCTCTTTTCTAAATCCCATGAATTAACGTTTCATTTCATGAAAAAATGGTATATACTTTGAGTCACAAAACAGTTGGCAAATAATGTTGTTGTCCTCTTCTTAATGCTATTACAACTGTCATAAACCATTCACCTAATATTCCCAAGAATAACATGCAATTAAAATCAAACATTTTTAGCAGAGCATCAGGATGTTCGTTTAAAAAATATGGATGTCTGTTTGATAGGAGTTAATAGATCAAAGCAACTAATAATTAACAAAGCAGCAATAATGTGTGGCTTTTGTTTAAAGACAAGATGTCATGTTAGGTTCAAGCTACTGGTTTCAAAATTTTTACTAATTTATTTGAAGCTGATGCACAAACGTTGGATTGCACACAGTTTAATTAAACAGGCATAATTATTTTACCCAGACCCAAAGGCACCATTTAGGTCTTCTAGCTGGGAAGACCAGATACCCCCCCATGCATCTGAATTAGAATACTTACAGTGTGGAAACAGACCCTTTGGCCCAACAAAGTCCACGCTGACCTCCTAAGAGCATCCCACCTAAACCCATGCCCCATTACTCTACATTTACCTCTGTCTACTTCATCTAACCGACACATCCCTGAACAATATGGGCAATTTAGTGTGGCCAATCCATTAATCTGGACTGTGGGAGGAAACCAGAGCACCCGGAGAAAGCCCATACAGACACAGGGAGAATGTGCAAACTCCACACAGACAGTTGCCTGAGGCAGGAATCAAACCCAGGTTCCTGATGCTGTGAGACAGCAGTGCTAAGCACTGAGCCACCGTGCATCCCCACCCAATGTGCCACCCCACCCACCATGCTGCCCCACACACTGTGCCACCCCATCTGTCGTGTACATTTTGTCAGAAGCAGAAGTTTAGTCTGTTCAAAATGCTGATAGCAAAGGTCAAAATTTGAAACGTTTCTTCAAACCAATGTGATGACATAAAAATTTGCAGTATTATTATATATTATCAAAATGCTATGTTGTGAAGATAAATTAACCACTCCAGCTGAGACAATAACCCCTGTGAAATTGATATGAAAGATCAAGGATCCTCCAGTTCAGAGAGAGCTATTGATCGAAAACCATCAGACAGTCCCAGATAATTCCCTTCTACCAAATAAATTGCCAGTCTTACAAGCCCAAAGAGAATTCATTAGGTTTGAGAATTGTGAATTCTGAAAATTGCTTGAATTTGTCAAGTCAAAGACTTGTGGTGAGATTGTGGTGTTGATATTGGTAAATGTAATTACTTAAACAAATATATAATGATAAGGTAAGAAGAATAAAAGAAGCTTTGGCAATAGGATGTTTTATATGGGTCTGAAAGGTTCTGAATAGTTTAGTTCTGATTAAGTACCCTAAGCATCACCGATGTCATGTGGACTGGGAAGGAAAGTAAAAAAGGATTGTGAAGGAGTCATACATAAACCCAAATAAAATCAAAATACCGTGGATGCTGGAAGTATGAAAGAAATACAGAAAATGCTGGAGAAACACAGAAAGTCTAATAGCATTTGTGGAGAAGAAGGAAATAGTTAACATTGAGTCCAGTATGACTCTTCTTTGTAATGCAGAAAACCATGTCCTTCTAACAGCTCCTGTAAACATGTATACCATATCCTTGTATAATATGTAAATAGTCGCAGAGATGAATAAACGAATGTATTTTTTTTTAATTTCTAAAATTACTTCTCATTAGACCAGAAAATGACTACTACCATTCACACTATACCAGGAAGGGTATGGAGAAATGTATACATAAAAGCTATTGGAAGCAGCTCATGCAAAAGATCATGGACTATTTACAAACCAACTGTTTGCTTGAACAAGAGAGAATTACATTAATTGAAGAAATAGAGGTAAAGATACACGTTTCTGAATAGGTTGGTTAACTGGAGGTTTAGACACATATGCACAACCCAGTTAGAGATTCTTGAGACCTAATGATTATTTTGATCCTGCATAAATTTAGAATTTTCACTTGAAATGTAAAAGAAATGGAATTACTTTTGTCTATAGATGTAGATTCAATCCCTTATTTGAAGCATATGCAGTGCAGCCTTTATGGACTATTGAATAGAAAATGAGTGCTCTTTGGCTGTCTGGCTGTTAAAAATGATTTGTTTGTTTGTGATTCTTTTTTGTGTCTATATTCCTCCAGTCTAATACACTGGGACCAATTATCCTGTCCCATAACAGTGCTAGAATCTTGGACACAACATAATGCTGACACATGCAGTATTATCTATCAAATCTCCTCTATGCAACAAAATCCATCACATTCAAATACATATTGTTCTCTTTTAAAAAGTATACCCTTTACATTTCTATGTGATATATTGTGCACCATTCTTGAGCGGAAAACACAAATTGATGATTTATTCCCAGGTTATTGTTCTTGATCGAATACCGGCGATAATATGAGCAATCGGAATTGACGTGATCCAAATTAGAAGAACTCTCTTTCACAAACCTCTGATAGTAAAGTCAAGTTGCTACAATGATGCAAGTGAATACAAATCCATACCACATTACTCTATTGCACAGTGTGTGCTCCATCAACATATTGCCATACTGTTCCATCCTGTTGCCAACATCCAGTTTAAGTCACTTTGATTTACAAAGGGCTTATTGTCAGTAATACACTCCTTTGAAAGGTTTTGAACAGAAGTGAATATAAAACATCGACATGCTATGGCATAAAAGAGGCATTTGCCTTTTTGTGAAATAAAGCACAATACCAACAATTGCAGCAGAAAATGCTGCATTAGTTTTATACCTTAATTAGGCTCCTTAAGCAGATACAAAACAGAAAAACAGTGTTCTGAAGAAGGGTCAGTTGACCCGAAACATTATTGATGCTTTCTCTCCACCAAATCTGCTGTGTTTCTCCAGCATTTTTTTTTGTTTCAGATTTCCAACATCTGTAGTTCTATGTTTCATTCCTTAAGCAGTTGGATTGTTGAAGCATTGGGTGGAATCTTACAGGGACTTAAACTACACGGGTTCTCACAAGGTTTATGGCAGAATTGTGCAAAAGTCCGGCGGGGTCTTTTTCTATGTCAGATGCAATATGTTGGATGGTTTCCATATTTGTTGAACAATGAAGCAATTTGGCACAGCAAATTATCAATTATAAGAGATTAGAGCTTGTTAACACCTTGTTATTACCACAACCTGCCTCAATCATATCCATCTTGTTTTTTAATAAACTTGGTGAACAAGCTACACATTAAGAATTCTTGAAATAGATGTCATAGCAAGTACCTTGGGTCTTCCACTCACTGTCAATTGCAAACAGCTACCATGTTGCTCAGCACCTAACAGCATCTCAGGGTATGGTCCGTGGGTAGTAGCAACAAATACTTCCTTGTTCATGGACACAGGAATCAACCATTTGTCAATTCGTAATTATCATAATGGCATCTCTCCACATCTCAGGCTTGCTCACTTATTTAACATCTACCTGAATGCTCGCAGCATCCATGGTTTATCATGCCCTGCCAGTTAGGGCATTGAAAATACAGCCTGAACCAAATGCTATTAGTACTGCTGTATTGACATACTTTTTTTGTGCATACACCCAGACAGGCTGCTTGTCATGCCTGTCATTAGGGATCTATCTGGTGTGGGGCGAGATGTCTTTCTGTATTGCACATTGAGATGACTATCTTACACCTAAAGTATGTGCCAGCCACCTATGCAGCAAACACACTGCACACTTATTCAACCAAATTATGATGTCAGAAAGTGGCTAGAATCTAGAATTCAATCCAATTGGGGGCTGGTAGTGTTGTTCATTCGTGAGTTTGAGTACGATCAATCACTGACATAATTCACATGCGACTTAACCATGGTCATTCATTCACTGAGGCCAATCACCTCAGGTCACGATCAGGGAATCTGTCCCAATACAGTCTGGAGGGTGGACAATGTCAGTTGTAAAGGGTCAGTACCAGCGGGCATGGAAATTGCATTTAATCTGTCAAGGAGTTGCAAACATAGAGGTCAGCCTCTGGTCAATTATGTGTAGTGAACTCTGTTTATTGAACTCAGCAATAATCTAGATGAATACAGTCCTGGAGGTTGGACGATTGATCAAACTGGAGGATACAAGGAGGTCCTGTAGGGCAATCGATGTTGTAGGGTGGATGGGGGGGGGGGGGGGTGGAGGGAGGGGGGGAGGAGTTGGGGGGAAGAAAAGACATGGGTAGAGGTGGAGACAAGACTGTAACAGGGAAAGCTCAAGGTGTATTAATGATGGAACAGTTTCAAAGGACATGGTAGGCTTTGGGAGGAAGGATTATTGGCAGTGGCCACCATCAGGACCAGAATGGGCATCATTAAGGTGTAATGACAGGACTCAGTTAGTGAAAGCACAGCTGGAGGCAAAGATCAACTTAATGTGTCTCCACATGAAGGTCATAAGTGGAAATGGACTGTCAGGGTTGCTTGAGGTAAAAGGCAATGGAGATTGTAGGGGAAAACTGATGACAAGCTGGCTTCAGGTGCTGGTGTTTCTTAATCATGAACTACATTCCCTGTCATCACTTGCCATTCTCTAGATACAAAATGCAACTGGAAAATGTCTGGGACAATGCCCAAGATGGGTGCAGTCAGGGTCAATGTGATGGGCAAAAGCCTGCTATTCAAGGCTGCCAGACTAGTGTCATTGATGGGGCAACTATTAGGAGGCACTTGCATACACCAACTACATTTAATTTGCAATCATTTCATTGTCCTTTTGTAATGTATGCAGTGTGAACATACAAACACTAGTGATTTGTACTATGACCCCCCGCCCATTGGTCCTTGCAAATTGAACATTGGCTTCTCAGTAATGCTCAAGAGGCAAATACTGGCACAAGTCAAGCCATTATCATGAAAAAGGATGCTGTGGGGAGCAGAGACCACCCTTCATTATCTGTCATGTAAATTTGATGATGGTCTATACAGATTGATATGAAAAGTCGAATGATGGACATGGATGGGAAGGTCACTCTCTTTTTATGTCATATGTAAGGTCACGAGTAGTGGCAGGCTGTCATGGAGGATGTGGATCACCTGAGTCAGGAGACATCTCAGCAATAGGGCCTCTGAGGATTTGCGGGGTCTGCAGGAAGACCTGAGTTTTTGTGCTCAACTCTATTCCCTGTAAAAGAGAAGGCACAATATTGGCACAGTCTATTTAAGTTCCAGGACACTGACATGAGACTGTGCCAGCTGCTAGAGTAGGACCATAGGGTGGCAAGAGTGAGACGCCATCCTCTCACATTAGCTGTGGAGGTTGTGTCCTATTGTCTCTGCCCAGGGAGCGATGGGTGACCTGTGTGAGATCTATTGGTTGTGCATCAGGACAATGACCAGTGCCATTTGTGCAAGACCACACTGGCACATGTTATTTCCTGATGGCAAGGTCAGTGCTGCAGGAGGTATTAAAATGTGGAAACATATCTGGCTGCTTCCATTAACTTATCATTAACTGCACACACGTGGTACTGAGAAGCCAACTCACAACGCTGCAGAATTCATCAATGAGAAGTTTATCATTTCATTGGTGTTTGGGCTGTCTGTAATCACCAGTACCACTTTCTGGAGCATGTTCACACTTACATGGTAGCTGCTATGGCTCCTCCATTATTGAGCATTTTGCTTATCTGGTATGTTTGTGATTCCGAATGCCTTACTAAGCTAGTTATTGAAGGTCAAGATTTATCCATTATGGTTATGGTACTTCACAGCATTGCTCAGCCCTATAAACTGATAGAGAGCCCAGATACAATGCTGCTTGTATTTTGATCAAGGCCATGGTGGAGCAAATGATATGACTGCTGAAAATGTGGTTCCACTGCTTAGACCTGTTTGTGGGCCTATAAACTCTAGTATAGTCCAGAAACAGTGTAATACATTTTCCTGTTGTGCTGTGCTCTGCACAATTGAAGCAAGCAATGAAACAATGTGCTGAGGAGCCGGAAAACAGGAGCAACAGGAGGACAAGGACTTTGGGGAAGAGGGAGTTGTCCTTTTTCATGACTGAGCTCAGTTGCACAACATGCTGCTGCCAAGACAGGACCTAATAGATACCTGGTTCCCACACATGAGATTTGGAAGCAGTCAACCATCATGAATATTTAATAAAAACTGAAAGAACTGCAGATACTATAAATCAGGAACAAAACCAGAAATTAGCTGGAAGCTCTCGCTAGGTCCGGCAGCATGTATGAAGAGAAATGAGTGTTGGATCCAGTGACTGAAGTTCTGAGGAAGGGTCTCTGGACATGGAACATTAGCTCTGATTTGTCTTCACAGATGCTGCCAGACCTAATGAGCATTTCCAACAATTTCTGATTTTGCATCGTGAATATTTAATAGTTTTTACTCATGATGCCAATATTTGCATTATTGTAGTGACCTGCAGCCTCTTTTCCTTCCGTTTGTGTTTGCTTTTGGGACTGTTAGGTAAAACTCATGTCTGAAATCGTATGATTGTTTTCCTGAATAGGATGTCCCCTTACAGGGCATTGACAAGATATGGGTCTACAATGGACATTGAGGAAAGTGTAGCAATGATCTAGAAAGGGCTACTTAGATGGACTGTAGCTAAGGACAGATAAATTATAGGGAATAGCGTTTAAATGGTGACTAGTGTGAAAGAATGGGGTTATACATGCGGGCGAATGTTAACCATGCCTGTATGTGCCATGAGCAGTGTGGCTTTGTGCCCACAGCGCCATTGCACAGTGTCTTGGGGATAAAGCCAGATTGCTAACAGTTATCTGGATAGACAGTGATGTTTCAAAAATAGCTGCAGTACAAGGGATGCAGGTTGTTTGGTGGATATCGATCGAGTCACAATTTGTTCTGGGATCGATGCATGATAAGATGGGGATGGAAACATATGTGAGAGATGTGAAATAGGCATTTAATGAGGTGAGTCGAGAGTGTGGTGCTGAAAAAGCACAGCCGGACAGGCAGCAACCGAGGAGCAGGAGAAGCAACGTTTCCAGCATAAGCTCTTCTTTAGGAATTATAATGCGGTGAGTTTGGTAAGGTACAGTGAGATATCCCGATAGGTCTCATGGCTAGTATCCCTGCAAAGAACACAACTCAAAGTTAGCCACAAAAGTATAAGTATGAAGCAAATTTGTGAAAATTATAGAGACCATTTCTGAGTGTATCTTTCTTTTACTTCTGCCTGAATCCTTTTATTATTCTATTTACTCAAAGACTTCCAGCAGTTCTGATAACTAGCGCTCCTTTCAGACTCTGTTTTTCAGACATCAATAGTATCTAATAAGGAGCAGTGAAGTATCTTCCCTACTGTGAATGCTAGGCTAATAGCTCTCTAATTCAAATAATTCTTGTCTCACTTACATTTATGGAACCCCTGAACTATTAGCCAGAACTTATTTTCTCATTCATTTGTAAATGCTCGGCTCAAGACAACTAGCTCACATGTCCTACACATACTTAGTCTCTTAGTTTTTATCATGTTATAGAGGCCACTCCAATATAGTTACAGAGCTAAAATTATAACATTGGGAAATCAGCTGGGTTTATCATTCATAACTTATAGGAAACACACAGCTGGCAAAATGCTGAAATGAAAGAAAACCATCAATATCCAGTACATTCTTGAAGTAATATTGCAATGTTTAAGGAGCCTCTTTCAAATGAGACATTAAATGTAGCCTACAGTAAGACCAGTTCTATACTGTTGTAAGTGAGCATTAATAATTGTTACTGCACATATGATAGTAAGTGAAGGCATTTTCTGAACCTTTACAAACTTAGTGTCCAGTTCCATGTGATCTGGCATCTCATATCATGGCTTCTAATACACTTGCTCAGAAGCTATTCTTACGAGATATTGAACAATTCTTCCGCCTCCTTCGCCTCCGTGCCTACTTTTACAACCAAGACTCCCGCCCACCCTCTGACGACCCCTTCTCCCGCCTCCAACACACCCCATCCACCTGGACACCCCATGCTGGCCTCTTACCCGCCCTCGATCTATGTATAACCAACTGCCGCCGCGACATTAATCGACTCAACCTGTCCACCCCCTCACCCACACCAACCTCTCATCCTCAGAACGTGTAGCCCTCCATTCCCTCCGCTCCAACCCCAACCTCACCATCAAACCGGCAGACAAGGGAGGCGCGGTAGTAGCTTGGCGCACCGACCTTTATACCGCTGAGGCCAAACGCCAGCTCGCGGACGCCTCCTCTTATTGCCCCCTTGGCCATGACCCCATCTCCCACCACCAAACCATCATCTCCCAAACCATCCATAACCTCATCACCTCAGGGGATCTCCATCCACCGCCTCCAACCTCATAGTCCCACAACCCCGCACCGCCCGTTTCTACCTCCTGCCCAAAATCCACAAACATGACTGCCCCAGCCGACCCATTGTCTCAGCCTGCTCCTGCCCCACCGAACTCATCTCCGCGTACCTCGACACGGTTCTGTCCCCTTTAGTCCAAGAACTCCCCACCTACGTTCGGGACACCTCCCACGCCCTCCACCTCCTCCATGATTTTCGCTTCCCCGGTCCCCAACGCCTTATCTTCACGATGGACATCCAGTCCCTGTACACCTCCATCCCCCATCACAAAGGACTCAAAACCCTCCGCTTCTTCCTTTCCCGCCGCGCCAACCAGTTCCCTTCCACTGACACCCTCCTTCGACTGACTGAACTGGTCCTCACCCTGAATAACTTCTCTTTCCAATCCTCCCACTTCGTCCAAACTAAAGGAGTTGCCATGGGCACCTGCATGGGCCCCAGCTATGCCTGTCTCTTCATAGGATATGTGGAACAGTCCATCTTCCGCAACTACACTGGCACCAACCCCACCTTTTCCTCCGCTACATCGATGACTGTATCGGCGCTGCCTCGTGCTCCCACGATGAGGTTGAACAGTTCATCAACTTTACCAACACCTTCCATCCCGACCTCAAATTCACCTGGACCGTCTCAGACTCCTCCCCCCCCTTCCTAGACTTTCCATTTCTATCTCGGGCGACCGACTCAACACAGACATCTACTATAAACCGACTGACTCCCACAGCTACCTGGACTACACCTCCTCCCACCCTGCCCCCTGTAAAAACGCCATCCCATATTCCCAATTCCTTCGTCTCCGCCGCATCTGTTCCCAGGAGGACCAGTTCCAATACCGTACAGCCCAGATGGCCTCCTTCTTCAAGGACCACAGATTCCCTCCATTTTGATCAATGATGCCCTCCACCGCATCTCCTCCACTTCCCGCTCCTCTGCACTTGAGCCCCGCCCCGCCAACCGCTACCAATACAGAACCCCACTGGTTCTCACCTACCACCCCACCAACCTCCGTATACAGCGTATCATCCGCCGTCATTTCCGCCACCTCCAAACAGACCCCACCACCAGGGATATATTTCCCTCCCCTCCCCTATCAGTGTTCCACAAAGACCACTCCCTTCGTGACTCCCTCGTCAGGTCCACACCCCCCACCAACCCAACCTCCACTCCCGGCACCTTCCCCTGCAACCGCAAGAAATGTAAAACTTGCGTCCACACCTCCTCCCTTACTTCTCTCCAAGGCCCCAAGGGATCCTTCCATATCCACCACAAATTCACCTGCACCTCCACACACATCATCTATTGCATCCGCTGCACCCGATGTGGCTTCCTCTATATTGGGGAGACGGGCCGCCTACTTGCGGAATGCTTCAGGGAACACCTCTGGGACGCCCGGACCAACCAACCCAACCACCCCGTGGCTCAACACTTTAACCCCCCCTCCCACTCCACCGAGGACATGCAGGTCCTTGGACTCCTCCATCGGCAGAACATAACAACACAACGGTTGGAGGAAGAGCGCCTCATCTTCCGCCTGGGAACCCTCCAACCACAAGGGATGAACTCAGATTTCTCCAGTTTCCTCATTTCTCCTCCCCCCCACCTTGTCTCAGTCGATTCCCTCGAACTCAGCACCGCCCTCCTAACCTGCAATCTTCTTCCTGACCTCTCCGCCCCCACGCCACTCCAGCCTATCACCCTCACCTTGACCTCCTTCCACCTATCACATCTCTATCGTCCCTCCCCCAAGTCCCTCCTCCCTACCTTTTATCTTAGCCTGCCTGGCACACTCTCCCCATTCTTGATGAAGGGCTCTGGCCCGAAATGTCGAATTTCCTGTTCCTTGGATGCTGCCTGACCTGCTGTGCTTTAACCAGAAACACATTTTCAGTTACAATTAAAGTATAACTAACCCATTATACCATATTTCCCACTAAGATTTGTTTTAGCAATATCCCTTTTAACCATTAGCATAAAACCATGAACATCAACTCTTTCATTCAGCTTTCCAAATACCTCTCCCACCCTGCCATAAGTCTCTTTTGCTTTAGGCATTCATGTTCAACTGCATTCTCTGCTTTATTAAACGACACATGTGCTTCCTTATCATGGTCCGAGAAGGTAGTCACAGGAATAAAATGTGTGGCAGCTTCTCTGCAAACAAGAACTTTCCTAGATCTTCATCAAGAAGTGGAAATGCATCATTATTGATAAAGAAATAGATTTCTGGACCAGGACCTACTTCTTGCACAACACAGTGGTCTCCAGGAAGAATGGCAAATTGGTTTACTTCCCCATGCATTTCTAAGCCTTTTTTTAAGGATCATCCTACTTACGCAGATGTTTGTCATCCCCAAGTCTTGCTTCTCCATGACAATTAATTTAAACAAATATTGATCTCTCTCTCAAGAGTTTTATTTTAAAACCCAAGGACATCATTCAAGAACTGTTACAGAACATTCATAATAATCCTGTAGCTCTGAATATTTTTGTAAAGGGTATTTCTTTTCCTGACATCTATGCATGACTCTGTTGTATCGGTTGCATCGGAATATTAGCTGTCTCAGCAAAGTTTTGGAAATCTTATGTAACCTCTTCTTTTTCAGTATCTGAAATTTGATTGCATTTGAGGAGAATAGTCATTGCAAAGTAGTCAGACTGCATATGGCTTTGAGCACAATTCATCATTCTGTAGGCTTTATATGTGATGCTATATACAAAAGCAGCCCTGCGCATGCAATGTGATTTTGAACTGGGTTTCAGTGGTGGTGCCAGGACATGCAATGAGGGGAGGGCAAATCCCTGAGTGAGAAGGGAAGAGGACTGAGGACCCTGGGAGATTTTGAGGACTTGTAGGGGGCAGTATATCAAGGGATGCACAACATTGTACCAGGAGACCCTCTTCCTATGTATCCCCAGACAGCTCCGGAACCATGCAGACTCAGGTCATAGTTCCACTTCTGCTCTGATTTCTTTTGGTTTTACATGATCTAACACCTGTTATGAGATAGCTTATTATGTACTTACTCAGCAACTATTCTTTGAGTAAAGGTATAATTAACATGTTACTCCAAATCTTCTCGTAAGTCTTTATCTGATTGACTGTTTACACTGCACATCTTCCCAACAAATTCTCTGTGTTTTATGGGGAAAGTCAGTGGGGATGATTTCACCAATCACGTTGAATGTGCATCTCTGAGGCTATTTGTCCATTCTCCCTGTTTCTAATGAATGACAGTGTTATTGCAGTTTTCTCCTCAGGATGAGGTTACACAATACATTCAGCTACTGGCTTATGTTCTCACAAAAGTGAGACATTCATGTTTTATTGAAAAATACCATTTAGGTTTTGGACAAGGTACGATATTGATTGTTGGAGCCTTGCCACCATAGTGCTATTGCATGATTGGTTCCTTAACCAAGTGTGGGCAGTTCATGCCTCTGTGCTAATGGTTTTTCTTTCTGTCCTACACTATAATAATTGAATTTAATGCATTGGTAAGGGAGGAAAATTGATTTATAGCCTGCAGCCCTCAAAAGTTGCCAAGGGTGAAAGTATTCTGGAATGGTGTAGACTGGTAGTTGAACAGGGCTAAGGTGAAAATCTTCATTCTTTCTTCGGTGGTTTTATGGTATATACCCATCACTTGATTTTGCCAATGGCTGGATGGAAACACTGTGCTTGTGCAATGTGAAGAAAAATAACATTTGAAGCAGCAAAGAATCAGAAATACTCATTGGCAAATTGTTACCATTGTCAGAAGCAAGTCAAACTAGGAATCAATGTATGAGAAATATAGTCTTGAAAGAGGTTGTAATGGCTTCTAGGATGATCTAATTGAGCTTCTGGACTTCAATCCAGTAGGAATAATAGTTCACCAGGCAAAGGTCATCCCTTTAAATACAAATAGATCAATGGCAGGATATTCTTCTGGCCTGAGTGAAATAGAGGAAAGTAGAAGTGATTCTTATCTGTTCCAGTCTGTAAGTAGCATAGATAGTATTGTTAAAGACCATGCCTCAAGGTAAAGTGTGATACTTGGCAACCATTCCAATTGCTGAACTCTGGCCTAACACTTGGAAATTTTTTTTAAAAATATGGAAATGTGGGCACAGCTAGCTGGACCAGCAGTTGGGCCCATTCATAGTTGCTGTTGAGAAGGTGGCAGTGTCCTGCTTTCTTGAGCCACTGCAGTCTATTTAATGTAGGTTGACCCTGATTCCCTTTAGTTCCAGGATTTTGATGATGGACACTGAAGGGATGGCAATATATTTCCAAGTCAGGGTGGTGTGTGGCTTGGAGGGGAGTTTTCAGATGATGGTGCTCCCATATATCTGCTGTCCTTGTCCTTCTAGATAATCAAATGCCCTGAGTGGACCTTCTGAGAATCAGCAAATGGAAAGCTTGAGAAATCACCAACCTCACATCATTGATCAAAAGCCTATTAATAATACAGATGTGATGGTATTATTCAATGTACTGCTGCAGGACAGAATTACTGAGGACAGGAGGATGTGTACATTTTCGATTGAGCTACACAATTTTCCTGAAAGCTCTCCACTGTGACTGGGAAATAGTGCATGGTTAATGTTGTGAGGGCCTCAACTTCTTAAAAGAATTTTTTTTCTCTTGCTACAGTAGCAAGTTGAAGGCTATCCTTGATATAGTGCCATCAGTAGTCTGATGTTTCACTTTAAAAATATTCCATCACCCTATCAAATCGCATAAACCACAATGAAAATCTCTGGATTCTGGTTGGTATCTCTGCAAGTTGTTTAGCAACTTTGTGTTCAATAAAGTTACTAATTGCTTGTGGTCAGTTTCAGTTCTAAAACAGCACATCTAAGGACCATCTAAGGTCAAGGGTGTGGTGCTGGAAAAGCACGGCAGGTCAGACAGCATCCAAGAAGCAGGAGAATTGACATTTCAGGCAAAAGCCCTTCACCAGGAATGATGCTGTGAGCCAAGAGGTTAGAGAGATAAATGAGAGGGGGTAGGGCTGGGGGTAAGGGAGCTGAGAATGTGATAGGTGGATGGAGATGGGGGTAATGGTGATAGGTCAGAGAGGAGAGTGGAGTGGATAGGTGGGAAGGAAGATGGACAGGTAGGACAGGTCAAGGGAGTGGTGCCAAGTTGGAAGTTTAGAACTGGGATAAGGTGGTGGGAGGGGAAATGAGGAAACTTTTAAGATGTAGTCAGAGAACGTCTCAACTGTACAGTGTGCTGAGACTACATCTGGAGCACTGTGGGCAGATTTGATCCCCTTATTTAAGAAAGGATATTATTCCATCGGAGGCAATTCAAAGAAGATTAACAAAGATAATGCTCAATGCGCAGGGATTGTTTTGTGAGCAAAAGTTGAACAGGTTGGAATCTTACTCATTGGAGTTTAGAAGAATGAAAGGTGATCTCATTGAGACATATAGCATTCTTAAATGGCTTGATAGGTAAATGTTGAGATAATGTTTCCTCTAAGACCAGAGGACATTGCCTCAGAATTAAGGAGCATTGCTTTAAGACTGAGATGGGGAAGAATTTCTTTTCCCAGAGAGTTGAGCCCTGAACTTCGGAGCTCCCTGCAACAGAGAGCTGTGGGGCAAAGTCCTTCTGGACATTTAAGGGTAAAATAGATTCTTGATCAGCAGGGAAATCAAGGGTTATGAGTTAGGGGTAGAAAACTGGAAGTGAAGAGTTTGAGATCATTCATAACACTTTTGAATGGCAAAGCATCATGAAAGGGCCTAATGGCTTACTGTTGTTCCTACTTCCTTTGATCTTATAGCCTCAAGTTTACATTACATTACATACAGTGTGGAAACAGGCCCTTCGGCTCAACCAGCTCACACTGACCCTCCAAAGAGTAACCCACCCAGACCTATTTCCCATGCACCTAACACTATGGGCAATTTAGCATGGCCAATTCACCTGACCTACACATCTTTGGACTGTGGGAGGAAACTGGAGCCCCCAGAGAAAACCCCACACAGACAAAGGGAGAATGTGCAAACTCCACACAGACAGTCACCTGAGGCTGGAATTGAACCTGGGACCCTGGTGCTGTGAGGCAGCAGATGCCAACCACTGAGCCACGGCGCTGCCCTGTTGTGCGAGCAGATCTTTCGCATCTTCTGTGTCAATAAGAGCATTTGATTTCCTCAAGAAAAATATATTTTACTGCGTAGGTTTGCCTTTGAAAATGTTATCTTTTGTTTGTTATTTTAGAGAAAAAAAATGACTGTAACTACAGGCATGGCTTTATAGCTTTGTGGCCATTACCTTCCACTAATGGTGTGTGGAGTTCCTATGATTAAAAGGACAATAGAAAGTAATATTCTTTTACAATTATCAGTGAAAGCATTTTATTATCTTAGACAGGGATTGTTTGCACAAATGAACGGATAAGTTAAAGAATACTGGAACAAGGCTCACAGGACTGCAATATTTTACAACTAAAATCAAATTTTTTTTCAGCACAGTGGCTGCATTATCACATAATTTGAATTCTGCTAAGAGCCATACCTAACAGCAAGTAACGACCATCTGAATACAAATGATAGACATCAAAAGATAAGGAGAATAGAGGATAGATTTTCTGTGCTCTCATCTCAGTTGAGGTAACAGGCAGCTCTGATGGATTGGAAAATTGCAGGTACACTGCCTGTAATTTTCCAATCAATAGTCATATTCAGTCTGCAACCATGTTGCAGGCAAGCATTGGCAAACATTTGTTTCTATCCACTGTACTTTCTGGGGATTCTGTTGGTGATTATATAAAACATATGGTTAGAAATTGATAACAAACTAACTACAAGTTCACTTCTTTTGAAATGAAGGAAGTAAAGAACGAATGAAGATCCAGCTGCTTGTCAGCACCATCATTGGAAATTAGATTTTAAGTAAAATAAATGAGAAAACTGTGATTGACTCCTAAAAAGAAAACTTTTGAAGAGAGAAACAGGTTGTACAATTTTAAAGGTTGGGGAAAGTTTAAGTTATAATAGAAGCCTGAATTGTTAGACTGATGAGGTTTCTAAATCATAACCCCAATCAGGTTTTTCAATCTTATTAACAATCTTACTGTCATCTATATAATGTCATCATAGTCTACAAAAGCTTAAAACTTGCCTCTGAAAAGTGTACTTAAAAAAAAAGATTTATTCCACATGCATATTTTTCATAACCTTCAATAGTGCAGTCTAAGTTCAGTGGTGGAAGTGAACATCATCTGCACTCAGGGACAGGTCACCTTTTCTCACACAATCACACAGTTCTCAGCACATTGCATATGCATACATCATATAGCAAATACTGGATACACTCTGTGGAGAGATGAACACAGTTAATTTTTAGAGTCCGATACGCTATTTCTTCGGAACTGAAAAAGGCAATGTTTATATTTTTGACAGAGTCACAGAAGAACCAAGGGAACAGATAGTGTGGAAGTTTGGTGGCAAAGACAGAAGAGTTGCTACTTGTTGTGAAAGTGAAATATAAGTTTTTGTAAATAAAAGTGTGAAAGGGTCCTCTGCTGAGAAAAAAAATGAAGAAGCCTCAAACAGAACAAGGCTGGGGAGAGAGGGGTGGAAAAGGAGAAATATAAGAAAAAAATGGAAGATAGGCACCATACAGTCATACTCTGATGTTGTGGAACTCACTACTGAGTCCTGCTGGCTGTAAAGTAATTAGGTGAAAAATGAGGTGTTATTCCTCGAGCTTATATTGTGCTTTATTGGAACACTGCAACCGGCTCAGGGCAATAATGTTAACATGGGAGCCAAGGTGAGTTATTGAAATGATGAGCAAATGGATGGACAAGGTGATTCCTGCAGATAGAGTGTGGGTGATCTGCAAAGCAGTCACCACTTTGCGTACTGTCTTACCATTGATTAAGGGCACCATATTGTGAGCAGTTACTATGTGTAAAAAGTTAATAGAGATTAAAAGAAGAACTAGTAGATCACTACTTCACCAGGGAGGTGCGTTTGCAACTGAGCAGGGAGCAGATGAATGGACACATTAGAAGGCATAACACTAAGTGATTTTCCTGAACTCTAACCCCAACTCTTATCTAGGATTAGGATCAGCAGAACTAAGGTTGAGGAGCAAAAGAAGCAAAGGCAAAGCAAAGTAAAACTTTTTACACATAGTAAGTAGTTGGGATCTGGAATCTGACGCCTGAGAGGAAAGTGAGGAAGATTCAATCCAGTCTTTTGTATGAAAATTGAATAATTATCTGACAAGAAAATACTTGCTGGGCTACATGGCAAAGGCGAGTGAGACTAGATGTAGAGATGTAGTAAGCCAAACAGCTGTCTTCTGTGCATTATCACCTTCTGATTCTACATGTCTCACCACACAGATTTGTAAATCATTCAAAGTCTCCCTAGTTTAACAAGAGAAGGCAAGGACAAGAAGGTTTGATTGTCAACACCGGTGAAAGGTTTTTAAAAGCTTGCATAATATTCTTCTATTCCAATGGTGGCATTAACCCTGTCAATACGAAAGAAATAAGCTTTCTTAAAGTAGCAAGAAAAATAGTATTGCTGACTATTTTTTAAAGCCGAAGGATAAAATATCAAATGGAATATCTAACCATATGTAAATAAAAGCTAATTTGCATCGGTAAATTCTGCAATGAGGAAACAAATCATAACTCTAATTCAAACTACATTAAGAAAGCATCAGAAATGTTGATTACATTGACATCTGTAAATTAAGTTGATGTAGAACCTTTTAAATACATTTATAAACCACAGAGGAAATTTTTCATTTAAGTGTAATGCAATTGTTTACCTGTTCTACGCTGATCTTGTTAAATAAATAGATTACAAACATATTCTCCTAATCTCATCCACAATAACTTCTTTAAAAATGTAATGTTACTTAGGCCTTCATTATTTTGAAATTTTATTTTTAGAAATAAGTAAAATGCAACATACTTAAAATCACAATTAAGCATTCTCCAGCTTAGAGATAATCATCTGCTTTTCATAGAGCTGAATTTTCCCACTTTCAATTAAAGTGCGATAATAAGTGATATGACCAGACCCTAGACAAGGTTCCTTAATTTGCAATGGTTCCAGATGAGATATCACAGACTATTAAACTCCTAGGTGAGAGAGAATAAACTGGTCTTCCTTGTTTATTCACCCATTCCTTAATTAGCAAAAACAAGCTCAATTTAAAAAAAGATATTTTCTTTCTGATATCTTCCTCCAAGAATTAACTGACCTTATACTTTAAAAGGAGAAAGGTTTTACTAAGATTTCTTGAATTAACAAACAGAAGTGTGTTGTTTTCTAATTACTACATGCCAAAAATGGTAATGCAACATACAGAGACAGACAGATTAGAAATAAGAGGCGAGTCTAACAAAGTTTTTAAAAAAGGATCGATTAATCTTTGAATTGTTCATGAGGAGTGATGAGTTGAAAGTTGCAGTGGAGGTCACAGTAACACTAACATTGATAACTGAATTATTGATCTCATGATCCTTAGTTTGGCAGATTGGTTCAGATTCTGCAGTTCTGATTTCTGTCAACCTTGATTGAATTCCAACATTCTGTATGTGAGGGAGAATTCTTTTGTTGTCCTATTGGCCTTGTGGCTAACTGACTTATATCATTCAAAGTAGAGACGTTCTTTACCTGAAAAGTGGGGGTGACAAGGGGTTAGTTCTTTCACTGTGGCATTCACAGCATACTACTGACTGAGTCCAGATTGATATACTCACAAATATTCAATCCCGTTAGCACACATCAGAAAAGTTGAAGTTTTGAACTCTATCCTTGAGTATTATTCAAAGGAAAAACACAACAGCCATAGGAGTTTGGTTATCATTGTAATCATAAGACATTACAATCCAGATTGCCTGAGGTTTGTTTGACATCTTTAGTTGTTATGTCCAATCAGCCCCACACAGAATCCTTGCCAGAATTTACACCTCCAGTTATTGTGTTTCTGCAGCAATCCTCTTTAAAAATCACATTTTGGAATTAAGATTTGGCAACGCCTGTAATATTTCAGTGCTCTGATCCATCCTCATAACACAGTCCACATTGGTCCACTGTGGTCTGTGATTAATTCTCTGGGTGTAGTAAGTGCTCACCACTTCTAGGACCTTTCAGCTTCCATGCCTTTAACAACATATTTAAAATCCAGCTGCACATAAATTCAGACACCACAAGCCAGGAACTGTCTGTCAAACTGTGGTGCTCAGCACTGAAAATGTCTAAGAGAAAAGGAAAATGAGTTTCTCACTTTGAGGACAGGGATCTGGGGGTGCTTATGGATGGGATGGCGGTGAGAAGAACAGTCCTTTTTCCATGCTGAGTACCAAAGGAGACCATATCAGCTTCTGGGCAGACATTGAAACTGCAGTTAATGCTTTGTCCAATATCAAAAGAGAGATCAAGCAATGCCACAAGAAGTTCAAAGATCTTCTATGCTCTACATAAGTAAATGCTACTATCTTCTATCTGTTATTTCATACTCATAAGATCACTACTTACCATAAATCTGCTATGTCACATACACCTCTCCAAAGCTCTCTCAGTTTAGTGTGCATCACATCCAGTTAACAGTTCTCAATCTTCAGTTCTGCCTTTCATTCTTCTGAACTATTAGCCAATTCCGACATCAGCACTTTCATTAAATGCTCTTTCACCATGCTTAATTCCTCCTTTTATCTCAATGCAAGAATTATGGCCCACATCCCAGAATGACATATCAATAAAATTCCAAATGAGCTTTATTCCCCAGACTGCTTGCATTTGACCTTGAGGACAGATGTGGCCAACCTGCTGTGAAGTAATCAGATGAGCCACATGACTCCTAACTGACTATAATCTCCCTTCACCGCACAATGGACTCTTCTTTAACTTTCACACATTGTCATTTGCTTGAAGCACATGCATTACATTTGTTGTGTAAGCTGCTGGTGCATGCTGCAGCTATGAAGAAGGTGCAGTATGGTGCTATACAGTAGCATGACTACTCCTGTATGACTAAAACATTTACAGTGCATTCCTCCACCACATGGTGCAGAAGGAGAGGCAAGCAGATTGAGACAAAAAGAAGCTGAACAGCAGAATCTAAGGTTAGAGACAAAAACAAACTGCAGAATCCAAAATAGACAAGCAAGAGGCTGGAAGAACACAACCAGCCAGGCAGCATCAGGAGGTGGAGAAAGGGCTACACCCGAAATATTGACTTGTCCACCTCCTGATGTGGCCTGGCTGGCTGTGTTTTCCAGCCTCCTGCTTGTCTACCAAACAACAGAATCTGGCAGCCTGTAATATAGTACTAAAGTCAATATGGGCTAAGAAAGCGATGCAAATCAGGAAAAGTCTGGAAGTTTCTAAGTAAGTGATCAAGTGAGTGAATGTTATGAAAACAAGCTAAAAGCCATAGGATGCTAGTGTCTATTTCAGTCAGTGCAAAAACATCTTGTGCAGTTGCATGAAATGTGTGGCTAATTCAGCCCTCAACACAATCTGGCAGAAGCATGCAAGTCATAGCTGTCCATCAAGTCAAAAGTGTTGAAGGCCTGAAGTCCTATCTCTTTTGGTCCAAAAGCAGCATGATGATATGATGAAGCTGGTGTTTTGTCAGCATGCAGCTGTGTGGATGAAAGGCCACAAAGGATCAATGCCATGGACCATCCAGGGATAATGTAGCACCATCTCTCCTGCACAACAGTTTGGACATGTACTTGCTGAGATGCAGCTGACAGGTCTACAGATGCAACTCTGTATTATTTGTTGGTAATTTCCACCAAATAATATCTTGATAGAGTAGAACAGAGGAGATTAGGGGAGTTGGGGCTTGAATGAGATGCAAATGCATTGAAGTAAGACAATCATCACTCAAGTGTGTGAATCAGAAATCATCATAAAAGACTTGAAAGGAAAAGAGGATTTTTTTTTGCAATATCAAGAATCTGATATCTCATTTTCACTTTATTTTATCATCCTCCTTGTCATTACTCTCACCATACTAGGAACGAGAGAAATTCTGCCCTAAGGCTCCATATTGTTCAGTTGTTTAGAATTTTTAATTATGACTGTCCTAATCTGTTCAAATCGTAGTTGGTTATTGTAGAATGATGCTTCAGCAACTTTGGAAAGAGATTAGAAATTCAGAAACATGGAAAGTGAAACTGGCAAAACCTGTACTTTAAACAATGCTGCAACGGGTGAATATTTTAAAAGCTTTTGAATACATACAGAACAGCTGCAATATATGTCAACACAGACATCGTTGATTGTCCTTCTAAAGTAGTCGGAAAATATAGATTTTTTTTCGTGGATTTTGTGATCATTGAAGTAATAGACTCAAAAGTGAAAGTGAACGCTTTCAAGCTCTCAGTAATGGAGTTGTGTGCTGCCAAATCAATTTTGGCACTACAATATGCAGAACCAAGCTGCCTGCACTCTGCCCCAATGATGTGCCTCATCACAGCATAAAATGTTAATTACTTGAATCAGAATGTGACTTTTTCATACAAACCCCATTTCATGACTTTTGTGTGAAGTATCAGATGCAGGATCAGTTTGTAGTATGCATTCAGTACCACAGTTTGCTATGAAAGAAAATAGGACACATTTTAATTTGGCTATGAAGATGGGACTGAAGGCAGGTGGCTAGACCATTTCCTTCTACCAGCCGGTGTGTCAATTTGCCAAAAGGTCCTAATCTTCAGGACACTTTGGAAGAAGCTGGACCAAGATAGTGATGAGGAGAAAAGCTGTCTGCCTCAAAGAAATAAGGAGCCACTTAGGCCAACTAATTATCTGTTGTAATGCTGACACGAACAGAAATTTTCCAATCTACATGTGAACCCATCACTAGGGGGCTGAAACATGATTGAGAGAGTGGGCCTTTCTTCAGGAGAGGGGCAAGTGTTTCATTCTTCAAGGAAACATTGAAACCACAACCAACCTCAAGCCTAATATTTCCATCACACGACAGCTTCAGTTTTCACTAGCCTCTAAACAATGGTGATCTGGAAACTTTGACATTTTTGAAATTATAACTTTGTGAAATATCAGCAGAATGTGGTGCTTTCTCATTGCAACTTCTCTTTCTTATCGTACTTTACCAATTGGTGCGTGTTAATTAGCTTTCTATCTCCTTAAAAATTGATTGCAGTTTCCCTGCTGCCAAGTTATGATGAAGTCATTCCAGAGCTGGGATTCTATCCCTGGAGTGAACATCCAGCTCTAGAAAAGCAAATCAAATTGAAATGAAATAAAATAACTTTTGACAACTGCACATAATTTATTGCTGAAGAAAAAAGTGTATCATAAATGTCACAGTGTTGTATTTTCATGTGAATTGTGCACAATGCCTTTATTGGAGAAGTGTTTTTGATTATCAAAGGTAATATAGTCGCCCATTACCTTTCTCATGCTGTAATTATTTGGGTGACCAAAGGTCCAGTATATTGGCACTGACTGTCACTTGTAGCTTTTGCTGTTGTTTTCTAAGGATTTATCAGTTTTTCATTTCACAAAATGTGAAAATTATCATATAACCTTTTCAAATGCAACATCTCACATGATTTCTTAGTATTCTCTTTAACTTCTTATACTGCTTTGACTGGGAGCACACAGTGCAATGTGGCTCTGGAAATATGGCAGTTAGTGATGGAGGAATCTCAGTCTTGATTTTGACCAACAAGTTTCAAGTACTTTTTTCTTGTCTGCATTATGAGAAGGATTGCAGGGTTGCTGAGTAAATGACCATAGAAACATACAACAAAATGTAATTTAAGAGAGGGGAAGTGAAAGAAATGTGGAAAGGATGACTAGTGCAGTCAGATGCATAGGCATCTCAATGTTCTCTGTAGCTATACGCAGAGCGACCAAAGATTGTGTTGTTTGCCTTGGTGTTCGGGTTAAGGGCATTTCATTATGTCTGGACTGGGATGGAGAGAATCCAATCATAATGATCCATTTAGGAACCAGCATCTTAGAATCTCAGAGTAATGTTCTGCTCAAAGAGTTAGGGCCCAAATTAAAACACACAATGTCAAAGGTTAACATGTCTAGATTGTTACCTGAGTCACATCCGAGTTGACATAGGGGAAAGCAGATTGGAGACTTAAGTTTGCTATTTAAAGGGTGATGTGGGAAGACAATTTTCAATACATATACTGTGTAATTAGGAAAGAGAAAAAAAAAACAGTTTTTCTCAGGATGAGCAACACTTAAGCCAGGCTGAGACCACACACCTGCTGAACGTATTGTGAACAGGGCTTTAAACCAAGACAGGGTGAGGAAAGGGATGGGTTCAGGTAGTGGGGTTGGTAGAAATGCTAAAAGAAATGTTGAAGCCAATCGACAGTGTAGCAAAATGGGTAAAGTCAAGCAGAGTGAAATGAGAACAATTAGAAAGTTTAAAAATAGTTGTGCATCAGTGAGTATAGTTTCCCCAGAAAATAGTCATACATGAATTAACATAAAGTCCCATTATGTGAATCTGTGAGGTATCTGCAATGAAATAAATGAACTTATGGTATAAAAATAGTGTTATATTGATTAAATTTAATCACCAATATAGAGGCATGGTTATAAGTTGGCCAAGATGTATAAATAAATAAATATTTCAGCCATATAATAATTCAAAATGACAAAATGAGGGAGGAGGTATATACCTGAGGGGAACAGATGACTTAGGATACGACTGAGGAAGGTTCTTGAATAAAAATGTCATGAAATAGAATTATTAAGGATGGAGATTAGGAATAGCAAGAGTCATCGAGTCATTAAATCATAGAGATGTACAGCATGGAAACAGATCCTTCGGTCCAACTTGTCCATACCGACCAGATACCCCAACCTAATCTAGTTCCACTTATCAGCACCTGGCCATTATCCTTCCAAACTCTTCCTGTTCATATACCCATCCAGATGCCTTTTAAATAATGCAATTGTACCGTCTCTACCACTTCCTCTGGCAGCTCATTCCATACACACACCACTTCTGCATGAAAATGTTGCACCTTAGGTCACTTTATATCTTTCCCCTCTCAACCTAAACCCATGCTCTCTAGTTCTGGACTCCCTGACCCCAGAGTAAAAATCTTGTCTATTTACCCTAACCATGTCCTTCGTGATTTTATAAACCTCTATAAGGTCACCCCTCAGCCTCTGACGCTCCAGGGAAAACAGCCCCAGCCTATTCAGCCTCTTCCTATAGCTCAACTCCTCCAACCCTGGCAACATCCTTGTAAATCTTTTCTGAACCCTTTCAAGTTTCACAACAGCCTTCCGATAGGAAGGAGACCAGAATCACATGCAATATTCTAAAAGTGGACTAACCAACGTCCTGTACAGCCGCATCATGACCTCCCAACTCCTGTACTCAGTACTTTGACCAATAAAGGAAAGCATACTAAATGCCTTATTCACTATCTTATCTACCTGTTTCTACTTTCAAGGATCAATGAATTGTACTCCAAGGTCTCTTTGTTCAGTAACACTCCCTAAGACCTTGCCATTAAGTGTATAAGTCTTGCTAAGATTTGCCTTCCCAAAATGCAACACCTTGCATTTATCTAAATTACCAGAGAACAATTTATAACAATAGTTATGTGAATAGCTAGAATACTAAACCAAAAACTATCTGAGCATGTCACAGGGGCAATACAATAACTGTGAAGGCTTTAATATTCACGTAGCCTGGGCAAATCATTATGGCAAGGGTGTTCCAATATGTATATTTGTGGAATGTTTTTATGACAAGTTCCTTGAGCAATATATTGTGAAAATAATTAGGTATAAAACTATTTTAGATTGTGTATTGTTTAATGAATTTGGTTTAATTGGTCATCTAGAAGTAAAAGATCAATAGGAATTAATGATCAGAATATAGTTGAATTCCTTGTTAAATTTGAAAGTAACATACTCAATACAAATAAGGATCTCAAACTTAAATGAAGCCAATTATGCAGAAATATTGATGGTTAAATACATTGAAATATATGGCCACCAATAAATAATGACAATTTGTTTTTAAATCTATATTTTCATCAAGAATACATCCTATTGAGAAACAGAAGCTCAGCAATTAAGATCCATCAATTGTCATGCAGGAAATTAAGGATATTGGTGGATTTAAATAAGTGACGTGTCAGGTTGCAAAGACCATACCAAGTCTGAGGATTTAGAATGTTCTAAAAGCCACAAAAAAAATATTAAAAAGGCAAAAGAGAAAATATGAGGGAAGCTGGCCAGGAATATTAAAAAAAAAAGATCACAGGGGTCTTTACAAGTAGATAAGAAGGAAGAGAATAGGCAAAATATATATTCCTTTGAAGCAGAGACAGGAGACCTGTAGAGAAGTAGCAGAGATAATGAAGAAATATTTTATGTCTGTTTTTCCAATAGACCTTGAATGGTAGTAATAATGATAATCTAGGTGCTAAAAACAATGAGAAAATTAGTAGAAAAGGTATTGGATAATGAAAGATTAAAATCTGATAATCTCAGGTACCTGATGGCTTACATCCTCAGGCTCCAAAGGAAATAGCTTCAAAAGTTACTGAATGTTCTGCTGTGATTTTCCAGAGCTTCCCAGATTCTGGAATAGTCAAAGCAAAATTGGAAGTTTACAATATCACACTGCTATTCAAGAAAGGACAGAGAGAGAAAATGTAGAATTACAAGCATGTGAACTTGACATGAGTCTTTAGGAAAATGCTGATTTCTGTGGTTAAGAACACAAGAAATAAGAGCAGGAATATGCCATTCCGCCTTTCAAACCTGCCCTGCAATTCTGCAAAATTACTCTTAAACTGCCCCAAATCGCAAATCTTCTTTTTTGCCAACTCCTGATTAATCACAACTCTTTGATATTTCACAAATCTATCTACATAATTTTTAAACAGTATCATTGATCTAGCCTACTCTGGAATAGAAAGGTTTAGATCATCACTAGCCTCTGGGAGAACAAATTGCTTTACCTCTCAGTTTTAAATCATAATTCCCTTATTCTGTAACTATGTACCATGTTTTGAGATTTGGCCACTCGTAGTAACCCCTTCTCAATATCTGCCTTGTCAACCTGCCTCAATCTTCTGATGAATATGGGAAATGGAAATAACTTAAACAAATACATTGCATTATTTGTCACAGTGGAGAACTTTGCAAACATTTCAAATCTATAAGAGCAGCAGGGCGCTAATAAGAGAAAATTCTGGTAATTTCTAACTCTAGGGACAAATTATTTGACAACTGATAGGACAAATAATCCACTGTTCTAAGGAAGGGTTACTGGACCCGAAACATTAATTTTCATTTTCTGCATTGATATGACCAGACCTGCTGAGTTTTTCCATCAATTTCTGTTTTTGTGCCTCAGAATCTTGCATATTTTATGAAGATAATTTCTCATTGTACTACGCTTTCCTGCATAAAGACCTATTATTCTTCACAAGTCAATAGTGAAGACAGTGAGGACAGCTGAGAAGATCATCGAGGTCTCTCTCCCATCCATTACAAAAATTTACACCACACGCTGCGTCCGAAAGGCTAAGAGCATTGCAGAAGACCCCATTCTCACTCAAACTGTTCTCCCTCCTGCCATCTGGCAGAAGATACTAGAGCACTCAGTCTCTCAGACCAGACTGTTGGCTTCTTCCCCCAAGCCATCAGGCTCCTTAACACAGTATAATTGCACTATTTCCCATCTGAAATTCATTGCACAACTTCGAATTGCTGCTAGAAAAATGTCTATTATTTATTATTCTTCTATTACATTGTAAAATGCGTGCTTTGCACTTCTTATGCATTTTATGTCATGGATGAGTGTGCAGTTTATGGTGTCCATGTAGCACCCTTGGTCCTGGAGGAATGCTGTCTCATTTTTACTGTATCAGTTTTGTATAGTAGAAATGACAAATAATAAAACTACTCTATTCCTTCATTCCAGAAATCAGCCGAGTAGATGTCAGTTGAACTGCCTCCAACTGCCAGTATGCCCTTCCTCAAAGATCAGAACCAAAATTAGGCATAGTACACTAAGTGCAGTCTTAACAATACTCTAATACTATTGGAATGAGATTTGCTCATTTTTAAATCCTAACTCCCTCCCTATAAAGGCCAATATTCCATTTGCCTTCTCCATTACTTACTACACCTGCGTGCTAACATTTTTTGTTTTATGCACAAGAATACCCAGATCCCACTTTTTTTGGAGTCTCTTTCCATTTAAAGAAAAGTCTGCCTTTCAATTCTGTCTATTAAAGTGCAAGGCCTCACATTCTCTAATATTAAGCTCCAACAGCTACATTTTTGCCCATTCACTCAATTTATATGTATCCTCTTACAATTCCTTATGTTCTCATCACAACATAATCTGCACCTACTTTTATACACCAGCAAATTTGGATATGTTACACTCTGCACCCTCAAAATTTGTATGGAAACAGTAATCTCAAATCTCTGTTTTGTGCATGTTAACAAATTTACAAACCATAGTATTACACCACATACAGTGAGTTCTTGTCTTGTATAAAACCTTTTCGGTAACACTTCAAGCAAATATTTTCTGGAAATCCAAATGCACTACATCTACCAGTTTCCATAATCAACTCTGCTTGCCACACTCCTAAGAACTTTGAGTTTGTCAAACATATTTTTCCTTTTACAAAGCCATGTTGACTGTGATTGGATTAAACTTATCCAAACGTCCTGCTGTTTCAAAATTAATAATGGACCCAAGCATTTTTAAGATGACAATTGTTAGGCTAACTGTCCTATAGTTTCCTGCTTTCTGTCTCCCTCCCTTCACAAACAGGAACAATGAAACAGTAGTGTTTGAATCTGTTGGAATGCTTCTGAAATCTAATGAATTCTGGAAAATTTTGACCAATTCTTCACTATCTCTGCAGCCCCTTCCATTAAAACCCTTGGATGAAGACCATCAGGTCCTGACAAATTTGTCTCATTAGTTTGTCAAATACTTTGACCCTGGTCATAGAGACTCTTAACAGAAATTTCATGACATGGAGGAGTCGGTGTTGGACTGGGCAAGACAAAGTTAAAAATCACACAACACGAGGTTACAGTCCAACGGGTTTATTTGGAAGCACTAGCTTTCGGAGCGCTGTTCCTTCATCAGGTGGCTGTGGGGTATAAGATCATATGATACAGAATTTATAGCAAAAGATTACAGTGTCATACAGTGACAATATGTTCAATACCATGTTCAATATATCACTGTATGACTCTGTAGTCTTCTGCTATAGCTTCTATGTCTGATGGTCTTATACACCACAACCACCTGATGAAGGAGCAGTGCTCCGAAATCTAGTGTTTCCAAATAAACCTGTTGGACTATAACCTGCTGTTGTGTGATTTTTAACTCAGAAATTCCCTCCCATTAGTATCTTGCAGCTCTGATAGATTTGAGATGTTTGCAGTGTTCTCCACCATAACAAATAATGCAATGAATTTGTTTAAATTATTTGCCATTTCCATATTCCTCATTATGAATTGCTCAGCCATATCCTTTAACGGTCCCACGCTCACTTTAGCCACTCTTCCTTTGAGTATATCCAGAGAACCTTTTGCTGCTTCTGTTTACATTTCTTGCATTCCTTGCAAATATACTTGGAAAAATCAATCTTCCTTTTTAGTCAGCTGTTGCTGGGTCCTAAAAATTTATCCTATTCCTCTCACACCACTATATTTGTCTGCTTGTTATGCCTTACTTTTCAATTGGACACTTTCTCTGAACACTTCTTTTAACCACAGGAATTCATAGTTCTGTGCAAAACAAACTTTTTTGGAGCTTTATGAAATATTTGCTTAAATGTCTGCTGCTACTCATTTTCTAACCTTCGTCTTTTTTTATTAACCCCAGTCTGCTTTAGATAAATTTTCTTAACAGTAATTATCCTTTGAGTTGAGGACATTGGTTGAGATCTGAATTGCTATCCCTCAGATTTTAATGGAAATTCTACCATGTTTAAATGCCAAATTGTAGAAGATCTTTAGCTACTAGATCACTCATTGAATATCCTTCATTAGGCATTACAAGATCCAAAGTAGCCAGATCCTGAATAGGCTGTGAAATGTACTAAGAAACAATCACTAAAACACTCAAAAAATGCATGAGCTGAAAAATGTGTTGCTGGAAAAGCGCAGCAGGTCAGGCAGCATCCAAGGAGCAGGAGAATCGACATTTCGGGCATAAGCCCTTTTTCAGGAATTCTCCTGTCAATTCTCCTGCTCCTTGGATGCTGCCTGGCCGACTGCATTTTTCCAGCAATACATTTTTCAGCTCTGATCTCCAGCATCTGCAGTCCTCACTTTCTCCTAAAAAATGCATGGCCCATGTAGATTATAATTAACCAGGACAATTGTAGTTCCCTTCCTAAATGTTTTATTTTTTGACTTGTACTATGTCTGACAGTTTTGTGACATGGGCCTACAGGTGATTCCTGTTCATGAGTTCTTTCCCCTCCTATTCCTTATTTCCACCCAAAATTAATTCCATGTCATAATTTATTGCACGTTTATCATTACTTCCCACTGCATTTCTTGTATTATCAAAGATACCACATCTTATTTTTTTACCCTATTTACTTCCAGAAGCCTATTTACTTTGAATACCCATGAATTTGAGTATCCAGCATCCATCATTCTGTCACATATCTAGTATAGCTATAAGTGTCATATTCATTTTTTTTCTATTTGTGCTGTCAAATCATGTATCTTGTTATCTGAATGCACATAGCTTTGATTTTTTTATCACTATTTTATCTATTTTGGTTCGACCTTAGAGTCATAACAATGCACAAAACAGAAACAGACCCTTCAATCCAACATTCCATGCCAAGCAGCTATCCTGAATTAATCTAGTCTCATTCATTAGCACTTGGCCCATATTCTTCTGTCCCCTTCCTATTCATATACCCATCCAGATGCCTTTTAAATGTTGTATTTGTACTAGCCTCCACCACTTCTTCTGGCAGCTCATTCCATACACACATGAAAATGTTGCTCCTTAGGTCCCTTTCAATCTTTCCCCTCTCATCCTAAACCTTTGCCTTCTCATTCTGGACTCTCCCACCCCAGGAAAAGACCTTGCCTATTTATCCTATCCATGCCTCTTATGATTTCACAAACTTTTATACGGTCACACTTCAGCCTCTGACCCTCCAGGGTAAAAAGCCCCAGCCTATTCAGCCTCTCCTGATAGCTCAAACCCTGGCAACATCCTTGTAATCCTTTTTTGTACTATTTCAAGTTTCACAACATCGTTCCTTTAGCAGGGAGTCCAGACTGACACACAGTATTCCAAAACTGGCCTCACCAATGCTCTGTACAGTCATAATATGACCTCCCAACTACTATACTCAATGCACTGACCAAATAAAGGCAAGCATACCAAACATCTTCTTCACTATCCTATCTAACTGTGACTCTGTCTTCTCTTGCACATATTTTCTGCCCCTGTCTGTAACACTGAATTTGATTCTTCACAACACTGCACTTCTTCTCTCTCAGTTCTTTTTGATTTTTATACTTTCTTTCAATTGATAATTAACCCCTCCACTCCTTGAAACTTTAGTTTGTTTAAAACCCTGACTACAACCCAAATTATACAATTTATCAGGACACTTCTCCCAGCATGGTTCAAGCCAAGCACATCGCAGTGGAACAGTTCTGTCTTTCCCTAGTACTGGTGCCAGTGCCTCATAAATCGTAATCTATTATTTCCACACCGATTTGTAAGGCACCTCTCTCAGCATATTTACCTTCTGACAAGGAAGTATCAAAGCTGCAAAATTAATATGTTTGGAGAGATTTGGGTGTGCTTACACAAGGAACTGAGAGAGTTAGCAAGCATGTATAGCAAGTCATTATGAAGACAAATGGCATGTCTACCTCTTAGTAAAGGGATATGTGGAGTGGGTGAGGAAGTGGAGTTGAAGCCTAAGATCAGCTGTCTTGGTACTGATTGCTGGCACAGTTATATGGTATACTCCTGTTCTTATTATTTGCATTCTTATCTTCATTTAGGTAATGTCACATATTATTAAGTCAGTAAAGTAAAAGCATTCCATAATGTAACAAATAATTGCATCATTTCTTTATTTTTCTTTCACTTTAAGTAGTTTTTCTATGGATTTTAGTACTGAACCAACTATAGATCACAACACAATGGCAGCATTATATTTTTGTTCATAAAATCAGCTGGTAATGGCATTTTTTAAGCAATGCTTAATACACTTTCATGTTTCATTAAATTATTCACAATCAACTTACTTCTGGAGGGTAAGCACATAAGGAATAACAAGATCAAAGGGATTGCAATGCATGATAAACCTACACATGTTCATTCAAATACAGGCGGTGTGCTCATGCTGTGTAACCGACTGATAACATATGGTTGAATGGCTGAACATCTCAGCTGGGAATTAAATTCTGACTAATGTTCAGGAAAAAAAATAACCAAAAAGGAGAAGGATGTGGGATGTCTTTGTTAATTAAGAAATGTGCAATGGTGAGTAGTGATCTGGGTGCAATTGATCATCATGTGGAATCAGTTTGGGGAGGTTGGGGGTGTGCATGGAATAAGAAATAGCAAGGAAAAGAAGTCATGGGTGGGTGTTGTTTGTAGACCCTGAAGACTTACTCATTGTGGGACAAAATATAAATATAGTTAAATAAAGGTTACTGTAATTGTCATGGGTTAGTGCTATTAATTCCATATCCCATGATCCTGCTCCACTAGCTATCTGATGAAGGAGCAACACTCCAAAAGCTTGTACATCCAAATAAACCTATTGGACTATAACCTGGTGCTATGTGATTTTTAACTTGGTCCACCCCAGTCCAACACCGGCACCTCCAGATGAAGGAAAATCAAGCAGTGTGGAAATGCTGAAAGCACAGAACTAGTGAAGAACACAAAATCTTCTCTTCTTCCAAAATCTGTTTCCTGTGGTCCACTGATACAAGTAAACACCAAATATTCCATTGCAGAAACCATTGCAGGTACAGCAGCTGAATGCTTCAGCAACATAGAACACAAGCACCAAGCCCCAATAACATACCACAGATATGCATTTCAACATTTTTCTTAAGTATTATTTGTCATATTAGTACGTTTTAAATGTTTGACTCTAGTTAATAACTTTAATTATAAGGAACCTACAGCAATAACTTATAATAAAATAACCTTTACCCTTTTTAAACATCAAACTTCACTGTTGGCAAAATTAACTTGAAGAATTACACACAAAATCAAAAAGAGGGCTAAATTAGGTACATTAATTTTGATCACTGAAATGTTCACATGCCTGGTGGTCATGACAGCTCCAGCAACAACCTATGAGCGATAATAGAGGATATTTTGCTTCTATTTAAAATAAATTTCATCCCTTATAATATTGTGATCATATTTTAAAAAATAATGTGAGTTGTTTTTGGATTTACATTTCTCAGGGCATTATTTGGGTATGAATTTAATGCCACTATATATCTCAAGCATGAGATTTATAAGAATCTAGACAGATTCTCAAGAATCTCTACAGTGTGGATACAGGCCCTTTGGCCCAACAGGTCTACACTGACCCTCTGGAGAGTATCCCACCCAAAACCCATTCCCCATTACTCTACATTTGTGTTAGGTGACTCTCTAGACTGAGGTACAGGCGGATGTTTCTGTGGCCAGCAATGAAAAATCAGAATAGTGTGCTGCTTCTCTGGTGCCAGGATCAACGTTGTCTCAGAGAGGATGCAGATTGTTCTCAAGGGGGAGGGAATTGTACACATTGGAACCAATGATAGGAAGGGAAAAAGTTGAAATTCTGAAGGGAGATTACAGAGAGTTAGGCAGGTTTTTAAAAAGGAGGTCCTCGAGAGTAGTAACATCTGGATTACTCCCAGTGTTATGAGCTAGTGAGGGAAGGAATAGGAGGATAGAGCAGATGAATGCATGGCTGAGGAGCTAGTGAATGGGAGAAGGATTCACATTATTGGTTCATTGGAATCTCCTCTGGGGTAGAAGTGACCCTCACAAGAAGCACGGATTACACCTAAATTGGAAGGGGACGAATATACTGGCAGGGAGATTTGCTAGAGCTTCTCAGGAGGATTTGAACTAGTAAGGTGTGTGTGGGGGTGGGGGGGTGGGGGGGGTGCCGGCTACCCAGGGAGTTGGTGAGGAAAGAGATCAATCTGAGACTGGCACAGTTGAGAACAGAAGTGAGTCCAACAGTCAGGGCAGGCAGGGACAAAACAGAGAACAAGGTAGGACTGATAAATTAAACTGCATTTATTTCAATGCAAGGGGCCAACAGGGAAGGCAGATGAACTTAGGGCATGGTTAGGAACATGGGTCTGGGATATCATAGCAATTGCAGAAATATGGCTCAGGGAACGGACAGCTTAATGTCCCAGGATACAAATGCTAAAGGGAGGATAGAAGGGGGCACAAGAGAGGAAGGGGAGTCGTGTTTTTGATCAGGGATAGCATTACTACTGTACTGAGGGAGGATATGCCTGGGAATACATCCAGGGAAGTTATTTGGGTGGAACTGAGAAATAAGAAAGGGATAATCGCCATATTGGGATTGTATTCTGGACACCCTAACTGTCAGAGGGAAATTGAGAAACAAATTTGTAAGAAAATCTCAGCTATCTATAAGAATAATAGGGTGGTTATAATAGGGAATTTTAACTTTCCAAACATAGACTGGGATTGCCATAGTGTTAAGGGTTTAGATGGAGAGGAATTTGTTAAGTGTGTACAAGAAAACTTTCTGATTCAGTATGTGGATGGTGTAAAATTTGACCTACTCTTGGGAAATAAAGCAGGGCAGGTGATTGAGGTGTCAGTGGGCAAGACCACTGACCATACTTTTATTAGTTTTGAAACAGTGATGGAAAAGGATAGACCAGATCTAAAAGTTGATGTTCTAAATTGGAGAAAGGCCAATTTTGATGGTATTAGGCAAGAACTTTCAAAAGTGGAGTGGGGGCAGATGTTCGCAGGTAAAGGGACAGCTGGAAAATGGGAAGCCTTCACAAATGAGATAATGAGAGCCCAGAAAAAATGTGTACCTGTTAGGGTGAAAGGCAAGGCTGGTAGGTATCGGAAATGCTGGATAAATAAAATAATTGAGGGTTTGATTAAGAAAAAGAAGGAAGTGTATGTCGATATAGACAGGATAGATCGAGTGAATCCTTAGAATAGTATTAAGGCAGTAGAAGTAAAATGAAGAGGGAAATCAGGAGGGCAAAAAGGGGACATGAGATAGCTTTGGCAAATGGTGTTAAGGAGAATCCAAAAGGACTCTATAAATATATTGAGGACAAAAGGATAATTAGGGAGAGAATAGGGTCCCTCAAAGATCAGCAAGACGGCCTTTGTGTGGAGCCGCAGAAAATGGGGGAGATACCAAAGAAGTATTTTGCTTCAGTATTTACTGTGGAAAAGGACATGGAAGATATAGAATTTTGGGAAATAGATGGTGACGTCTTGAAAAATATCCATGTTACAGAGGAGGAAGTGCTGAATGTCTTGAAATGCATACAAGTGGATAAATTCAAAAATGTGTTGCTGAAAAAGCGTAACAGGTCAGGCAGCATCCAAGGAGCAGGAGATTCGACGTTTCCAGCTTGAGCCCTTCTTCAGGAATGAGGAAAGTGTGTCCAACAGGCTAAGATAAAAGGTAGGGAGGAAGGACTTGTGGGAGGGGTATTGGAAATGCGATAGGCGGAAGGAGGTCAAGGTGAGAGTGATCGGCCAGAGTGGGGGTAGGGGCGGAGAGGTCAGGAAGAAGATTGCAGGTTAGGAAGGCGGTGCTGAATTCGAAAGATTTGACTGAGACAAGGTGGGGGGAGGGGAAATGAAGAAACTGGAGAAATCTGAGTTCATCCCTTGTGGTTGGAGGGTTCCTAGGCGGAAGATGAGGCGCTCTTCCTCCAGCCGTCGTGTTGCTCCGGTCTGGTGATGGAGGAGTCCAAGGACCTGCATGTCCTTGGTGGAGTGGGAGGGGGAGTTGAAGTGTTGAGCCACGGGGTGGTTGGGTTGGTTGGTCCGGGTGTCCCAGAGGTGTTCCCTGAAACGTTCCGCAAGTAGGTGGCCTGTCTCCCCAATATACAGGAGACCACATCAGGTGCAGCGGATGCAGTAAATGATGTGTGTGGAGGTGCAGGTGAATTTGTGGTGGATATGGAAGGATCCCTTGGGGTCTTGGAGGGAAATAAGGGGGGAGGTGTGGGTGCAAGTTTTGCATTTCTTGCGGTTGCAGGGGAAGGTGATGGGAGTGGAGGTTGGGTTGGTGGGGGGTGTGGACCTGACAAGGGAGTCACGGAGGGAGTGGTGAAATTCCCAGGACCTGATCAAGTGTGCTCTAGAACTCTGTGGGAAGCTCAGGAAGTGATTGCTGGGCCTCTTACTGAGATATTTGTATTGTTGATAGTCACAGGTGAGGTGCCAGAAAACTGGAGGTTGGCTAACGTGTTTAAGAAAGGTGGTAAGGACAGGCCAGGGAACTATAGACCAGTGAGCCTGATGTTGGTGGTGGGCAAGGTGTTGGAGGGAATCCTGAGGGACAGGATGTACATGTATTTGGAAACGCTGAAAATGTGTTGCTGGAAAAGCACAGCAGGTCAGGCAGCATCCAAGGAACAGGAAATTCAACGTTTCGGGCATAAGCCCTTCATCAGGATCTGATCTCCAGCATCTGCAGACATCACTTTCTCCTCGAAGATTTTAACCTACTGCGAATCCTCTTGCAAGGATGCCTTTCTTGAAGAAGCTCTCTTCCTCCCTCTAGATTCCTGATGAAGGGCTTATGCCTGAAACGCCGAATTTCCTGTTCCTTGGATGCTGCCTGACCTGCTGTGCTTTTCCAGCAACACATTTTCAGCTCTGATCTCCAGCATCTGCAGACCTCACTTTCTCCTCGAAGATTTTAACCTACTGCGAATCCTCTTGCAAGGATGCCTTCCTTGAAGAAGCTCTCTTCCTCCCTCTAGATTCCTGATGAAGGGCTTATGTCCAAAACGTCGAATTTCCTGTTCCTTGGATGCTGCCCGACCTGCTGTGCTTTTCCAGCAACACATTTTCAGCTCTGATCTCCAGCATCTGCAGACCTCACTTTCTCTTCGAAGATTTTAACCTACTGCGAATCCTCTTGCAAGGATGCCTTCCTTGAAGAAGCTCTCTTCCTCCCTCTAGATTCCTGATGAAGGGCTTATGCCCAAAACGTCGAATTTCCTGTTCCTTGGATGCTGCCCGACCTGCTGTGCTTTTCCAGCAACACATTTTCAGCTCTGATCACCAGCATCTGTAGACCTCACTTTCTCCTCGATGTATTTGGAAAGGCAAGCAATAATTAGGGATAGCCAACATGGCTTTGTTCATGGGCAATCATGTCTGACAAACTTGATTGAGTTTTTTGAAGAAGTAACAAAGAGGATTGATGAGGACAGAGTGGTAGTTGTGATGAATATGGACTTCAGTAAGGCATTTCACAAGGCAGACTGGTTAGCAAGGTTAGATCTCACAAATACAGGGAGAACTAACTATTTGGATACAGATCTGGCTCAAAGGAAGAAGACAGAGGGTGGTGGTGGAGGTATGTTTTTCAGACTAGAGCTCTGTGACCAATGGAATGCCAGAAGGATCGATGCTAGGTCCACTACTTTTCGTCATTTATATAAATGATTTGGTTGTTAGCATAAGAGGTACAGTTAGTAAGTTTACAGATGACACCAAAGTTGGATGTGTAGTGGACAGCAAAGAAGGTTATCTCAAATTACAATGGGATTTTGATCAGATGGGCCAATGGGCTGAGAAGCGGCAGATGGAGTTTAATTCAGAAAAATGCAAGGTGCTGCATTAGCAGAACTTACACATTTCACAGTAAGGTGCTAGGGAGTGTTGCTGCACAAAGAGACCTTGGAGTGCTGGCACATAGCTCCTTGAAAGTGGAGTTGCAGGTAGATAGGATCATGAAGAAGGCGTTTGGTATGCTTTCTTTTATTGGTCAGATTATGGAGTACAGGAGTTGGGAGGTCATGTTGCGGCTGTACAGGCCACTGTTGGAATATTGCGTGCAATTCTGGTCTCCTTCCTGTCAGAAAGATGTTGTAAAACTTGAAAGGGTTCAGAAAAGACTTACAAGGATGTTGCCAGGGTTGGAGGGTTTGAGCTGTAGGGAAAGGCTGAACAAGCTGGGGCTGTTTTCCCTGGAGAGTTGGATGCTGAGGGGTGATCTTATAGAGGTTTATAAAATCATGAGGGGCATGCATAGGAAATATAGACAAAGTTTTTTTCCCTGGGGTTGGGGAGTCCACAACTAGAGGGCATAGATTTAGGGTGAGAGGGGAAATATATAAAAGAGTGCTAAGGGGCAACTTTTTCATGCAGAGGGTGGTATGTGTATGGAATGAGCTGCCAGAGGAAGTGGTGGAGGCTAGTACAATTGCAACATTTAAAAGGCATCTGGATGGGTATATGAATAGGAAGGGTTTGGAGGGTGCTGGCAGGTGGGACTAGATTGGGTTGGGTTATCTGGTCGGCATGGACAGGTTGAACCGAAGGGTCTGTTTCCGTGCTGTACACCTCTATGACTGTGAATCTATTTATCCCTGATTAATGCACCTAACCTACACATCCCTGAACACTATGGGCAATTTAGCGTGGCCAATTCACCTAACCTACACATCTTGGATTGTCGGAGGAAACCCACGCAGACATGGGGAGAAGGTGCAAACTCCACACAGTCGCCCGAGGCTGGAAACAGACATAGGTTGCTGGCACTGTGAGGCAACACTGCTAGCCGCTGAGCCACCTTGCCGCCTATTGCATTTTAGAACTATCTTCAATGTGGGTTAAAAATGAAGGAAACCATGTGACCTATTCTGAAGTCTGCCAAACAACAAATCTGTATGGTCAGATTCATTGGATCAAAATGAAACCATAATCCTTTGCCAGGAAGAAGGTGCAAGTAAACTCTGTGATAATAGTAGGTTGACTGGATTCTCCAAAGTCACAGAAAAAAAAAGTGTTTAGAGTATTATGTTGTAAACAGTAGTGCGTTAAACTGTCCATTTAGTTCCAAGATGAAAGACAGTTGGGTTCTCAAGAATAAATAATCAGCATGTTTACCTTAATACAAGTTCTATGTGATTCACATTGCCGTAAAATAGGCCTTTGGAAGTGCAGGATGTCTAAGATATCCCTGAATTCTCAAAGGCAAGTTAGTTTACCAAGATCAGGGAAAAAGAGAGAACTGCTGGAGACTGAAAGTCTTAAAGGTTCACTGCGCAGGAATGTCGTTGAGAGTGTATTCTTGGATTAGGGAAAGAAAAACAAATTCCAGCATAGTTGCAATAAACATTTGCTTTAATTTATCTTAGGGACAATGTTTCCAGGAAAACTGACTGAAAGATATTTCTGGAGTTTAAAATTTCTAGGCAGAAATTTAGAAAGATCAGAAATAAGGCCTCTGAAGCAGTGAGTCATTTTGGACTGATTCTGGGAAAATTGAATGTCTACTTAAAGGACATTGTAACATACAGTTGATCGTGTTTTATTTTCGGTATGCTTAAAAGTTGTGTTCTGTAGTTTCACATCGAAGTTAAATACAAAATTAATATTTAATCAATAGTGCTTTTAGTCTGTTACAGTAAATAGCTTAAAATGTAAAAACACAATGTTACCATTTCAGCTATTGACTGGAAGTTTGAATTTCATTTTAAAAATTAATGATCTCTATGGAGATTGTAACCATGTCGTTTGAGTTTAGTGCTTGTAGTAATACTTCAAAATCTTTCCATTTTTAAATCAATGCAATTCAGCTCTGATTTTAAATAAAATCTTTGCTTTGATTTAACTTTGCTGCTGCAAAATGCAGCATGTCTCCTTTATTAATCTATTACCAAGATCATAACAAGTAAGTATCACGCTAACACCTCAGTTAGATTCATTATCCTTCCTGAATAAATTGTCACAGCAATATCAAATGTGGATAAATAACTCAAAAAACACCTTCCATTTTAATTTCATTAAATTTGGAATTAATTTTCCTTTCTTCTGTTTACTTCTTAGGATCAACGCAGAAAGATATAGAGTGTTAGCTCCCAGCGCTGAGTCAAAATTCCCAAAGCATTTATTTTGCTGATATTTCAAAGCTTTTTTTGACTGGATTAAATATCTGAGGAATACTTGTTTGATAATAAGATGGTACTACAGCAAAGCTGTTCATCACTTCCAGTGCCCTTATTTTTCTGCAACTCCAGCTTGGGTAGGTTTAATGTAGCAGCTACAGTCAGTTGTATTATATACAATTATCCTGCTCAAACTGGAGAATCAGATGACAGTAGGCAGATTGAAGGTAAAAACGTATAATCAGCTTTTTGCTTCTCAAGGCAATGAAGTTGATTTGCGCTTGAAGTCTTCCGAATGCTTTGAACAACCAGAATGTTCCAAAAGAGGCAACCTCAGATAACCTGTACTCTCTCTGACTTGACAGAGTGGCTTGCCAATGGGTCTGCATTGTGAAAATACTGAGTTTGTGCAAATGATTTGACTCGAAGTCATAAATTTGAACAAACGTAGGTCATGGAACATGCAACATTGAACTCAGGTCTACAGGAGGAGGGGGATTAAAACAGCTAGAATTAAATTATTTCATTATGTCTACAATTTCTTTCAAATGAGAAATGGCAGACAATACTTGGTGACTGAAATGTAAGGTTCTAATTAAAATATCTCATTCACAAAAATAACTTGATATTTATTGATGTATGATTTCCGTTTGTTTTTATTTTTACAAATAGAAGATGAATTTATGTAACTTTAGCTGCAAAATACAGAGGCATAGTTCCATATTTTCAGTGCCACAAGTAGTGTTTTGGGTTCAAAATATGAAGATGCTGCTGTTGGACTGGGGTATACAAAGTTAAAAATCACAAATCACCAGGTTATAAACCAATAGGTTTATTTGGAAATACTAGCTTTTGGAGCATTGCTCCTTCATCAGATGGTTGTGGAGTATAAGATTATAAGACACAGAATTTATAGCAAAAGTGTGATGTAACTGAAATTATATATTGAAAAAGATCTGGATTGTTTGGTCAGTCACTCATCTTTTAGAATGACCATATTGGTTTCAGTTCTTTCATATGTAAATCACAAAATATTTTTTTAAAAGTGACATTCTCAAGTGAACTTTAACAACTGGTGTCATGTCAGCCCAGATAATACATTGAAGGTATAAGCTGCCCTGTGTGAGATTGTCTGTGCCACATGGTCAGACTAATTCTAATCTACAAAACAGATTTACAGAACCGTACATGAATTCATGCAATTTTTGACCGAAGTAAAATCTAATTCTGCAAGTACAAATTTACCCCACAAACTTATGTGTGTATGTGTCTCAACATATAATTAGCTTTTTGCTTCTAAAAGCAATGAAGTTGATTTGTGCTTGAAGTCTTCTGAATGCTTTTGAACAACCAGATGTTCCAAACATGGCAAGCTCAGATAACCTATATTCTCTCTGACTTGACAGAATGGCCTGCCAATGGGTCTACATTGTGAAAATACTGAGTTTGTGCAAATGATTTGATTTGAAGTCATAAATTTAAACAAACGTAGGTCACGGAACATGTAAACTTGAACTCAGGTCTACTGGCGGAGGGGGATGACAAAAGCTAGAAGTGTGTGTGTGTGTGTGTGTTTATGAGAGGTCTGTGAGAGAGTGTGTGTATGTGTGTGAATGTGAGTGTAAAGGAGTATAAGTCTGTGAGAGGGTACATTTGTGAGTGTATGCATGAGCAACTGAGAGAGAGTCTGCGTGAGAGCATGCGTCTATGGGAGATTGTGTGTGTGTTTTTAGGAGTGTGTATATGTGTGTGCGCATGGTCCCGGTTGAGGCCATCCGCTCGGCCACTTTTTGTTGTTGCCTGTCCCGAAGTCCTCCTTGGAGGATTGTCACCCAAAAATCCGGGGTCGAATGTCGCAGACCACTGAAGTGTTCTCTAACTGCGAGGGAAGATTCCTGTCTGTTGATTGTTGTGCGGTCCCCATTCATCTGTTGCCGTAGCCTCTGCTTGGTCTCGCCACTGTACCATGCCTCAGGTACATTTAGATTAGATTCCCTACACTGTGGAAACAGGCTATTCTCTGAAGAGTAACCCACCCAGACCCATTCTCCAACAAATGCACCTGACACTATGGGCAATTTAGCATGGCTAATTGACCTGACCTGCATATCTTATAGATTGTGGGAGGAAACACAGACATGGGGAGAATGTACAAACTCAATGTAAACAGTCACCCGAGGTGATAATTGAGCCCAGGTCCCTGGTGCTATAAGACAGCAGTGCTAGCCACTGAGGCACCATGTTTGGTATATGCTGAAAGATATTGATTCTCACTTCATGTTCCAGAAGAATATAAGGTATAGGAACAGGAGCCCCTCAAGCTTGCCACACCAATCTACAGGATCATGGGTGATTTGCTCCAGGACTCAACTTTTCTTTTAGGATAGCTCTTCATAGCCTTCAACTCCTCAATAGTTCAAAAATCTAGCTAAGCCTTCCTTAAAAAGATTCAGTGATCCAACCTTCACAACTCTGGTCAGAGATTCAGGCATTCACCTCTATATGGGAGAAGTAATTTCCAGTTCTGTTTTACATGAGTGAACTCTGATTATGCAACTATGTCACCTTGTTCGAGAGACATCCCTCACCTCCCACCACCCCCACACCCCACTCCCCACCCATGAGTGGGGCTTCTTAACAACTTCTTAAAAAAGCAAAATACCAGGAATGTACCAAATCCAAAATGTACTGAAAAGTCATATTGAACTCTACCCAAAATGTATTCCTCTCTTCCATAGATGCTGCAGGATCTGCTGAATTTTTCCAGCAATTCCTGGTTTTATTTCTCTACTTTGAGCACTTCGAGTTCCATAAGAATCTTATACACATCATAAGGATCACTTCACATTTTTCTAAATGTGATATAAGAAATGCCTTATATATTTAACCGCTCTTGAATAGTCAACTCCTTCTTCATCTCAGGAATCAGCTTAAAGAATCTTTTTTGAATTGTCTATAATGCCAAAGCATTCTTTCTGAAATACAAGAACCACTTCAGGTATGGCCTAGTCAACATTCTGAACAGTTGTAACAAAACTTTCCCATTTTTAAACTTCAACCCTTTTACCAATAAAGGCCAAAACTTTAAATTTCCTTCTTCATTACTTGCTTCATTGGCTGGCTAGCATTTAGTATTTCATGAATAATAACACTGTTTCCATGCTAAGTTGAAAATCACCCAACACCAGTTTATAGTCCAACTGATTTATTTGGAAGCACTAACTTTCGACAAGCTGCTCGGTCTGAAAGCTAGTGCTTCCAAATACACCTGTTGGACTATACCTAGTGTTGTGTGATTTTTTAAACTTTGTACACTCCAGTCTAATACCAGCATCTCCAAATCATGACTGTTTCCATACTGCATGTCTGTGAAGTCTCTCTTCATTTAAATAATAGTCTACCTTTTTATTCTTCCTACCAAAGTGCATGACTTACTTGTTCCATTAATCATCATATGCCAATTTTTGCCCACTCACTTGCAAATTCCTTATGTCCTCTTTATAACCTACTCTCCCACCTATTTTTTTGTATCCTCAGCAAATTTGCATACATTACTCTCTGCTCCCTTATCTAAGTCATTAACATAGATAGGATCTCAATTATTTACTAAGACTGTTCTTTGTGGAACTCCAATAGTTATGTCTTTTCAACTTGAAAGGACCCATTAATCCTAACTCTGTTTTCTGTTGGTTAAACTACCCTCAATCCATGCCAATATATTACCCCTAAAATGACAAGATCCAAGCTTATGCAATAATATGAAATGTTGCAGCGTAGCAAATGCCCTTTGAAAATCCAAATACACTGCATTTACTCATCCCTCGTATCAATCCTCCTTGGACTTCCTCAAAGAATCCTAATAAATGTATCAAACATGCTTTTGCCTTCACAATACCATGTTAACTATTTGATAGAATTGGACTTTCAATATCTTGCTATTTCTTCCTTCATAATGGCCTGTAGCATTTTCCCAATGACAGTTGCTCGGCTAACTGGCCTATACTTTGCTACTTTCTGTCTTCATCCTTTCATGGACAGAGGCATTGAAGTAGTAGCTTTCCAATCCCCAGGAGAACTCTGGAGATCCAGTGAATCCTGGAATATTTTGATTAATAGACCATTTTTGAAGAGTTTTCTATTAAAACACTCAGATGCAGTCCTCCTGTTTTTTGTTCTTTTAACTTCATTTGTCAATTGCTTTGTCCTTTGGGATAGAGACAATCTTAAAACTTTGCCTCCCTTCAGCTGCTTTCTTATCTGGTACCCTTAATGTTTGTTTATAATGTGCTCTACAATCTGGTGCAAAATACTGGAATAAATTAATTGCCATTTCCTGGTTCCCAGTAATCAATTCTCCAGCTGCATCCTTCAAGGGTCCCTCATTCATTTTAGTTGCTCCCTTTCTTTTCATGTAACAGTAGAAGCTCTTGCTCCTCATTTTTATAATTCTGCTCATTTAGTTTCAAAATGATTTTTCTCTTTCCATTGAATTTTAATCATCTGGCTTTCTTTTGGTCTTAGTTTTTGATTGAGTACTCTCCTTAAACACATTTGTTAAACTGACTGGTTTATCCTTATTGTCAATTATTTTGCTTTGAGTGTAGTTTTCCTGAGCATTATGAAATGCTTACTGCCTGCTTCAATGTCTACCATTGCTCATCCACTGACCTTCATTTTAGTCTATTTTCCAAGTGGAAGAGTATGGCTCTGGAAAAGCACAACTGGTAAGGCAGCATCTGAGGAACAAAAGAATTGATGTTTCAGGCATAAGCTTCAGGAAAGGGCTACATTCCTGATGAAGGGCTTATGCCTGATACGTCGATTCTCCTGCTCCTCGGATGCTGCCTGACCAGCTGTGCTTTTCCAGCACCACATTTTTCAACTCTGATCTCCACCATCTGCAGTCCTCACTTTCTTCTGTTTTCCAAGCTCACTTTAGACAACTCTTTCTTCACCCCCTCTAATTATTTAAGTTCAGGATATTGTTTGGAGACATATATTGCCTCTTTCTAATTAAAGTTGAAATTCTACCTTGTGATTGCTACCTCCTCAATGATCTCTTATTAAACCTGCTTCATTATATTCATTATACATTACTAGATCTACAATAACCTCTTCTTGGTATGTTGTGCAACATACTAAGAATGGTCCAAGAAGCAATCCTGACACACTCTTCAAATTTGAATTCCATGTTACTCTTGATTATCTGCTTTGTCCAATATGCAAATTAAATTCACCCATAACAATTGATCACTTAACCTGAGGAAGGAGCAGTACTCCAAAAGTTTGCGATTTCAAATAAACTGGTTGGACTGTAATCTGGTGTCTTGCGACTTCTGACTTTCTCTCAGGGTAGCTCTCAAAGCCTTCTTCTTGGGATACAGTCCAAAGCTTTGGATGTAATGTGTTAGTTTTGAAGAAACAAATTAATTCACAAAGCAAATACATTTATTAACCAGAGTCTTATTGAAGTCCTTCCACCTGTCTGTGATTCTCCCCAGAGGTTTAATTCTAACACTTAACTTAAAGTTTGCTGTTAGTTGGTTAGGCGGCTTGTAGCTTTGAGAGTCAGATTAGTGCTTTTACAAGCATCCATACGGGCATAACATGTTTGTTTATAACATATTTCCTACCTTATAAGAAAACATTGAAACACTTATATTTCATTTTTTTAAATAGAATCAGTGTTTAAGTCAATAGATAAAAGTTGTACATGTTTTCTCTTAAACACACAAACAACTGATGCAATACAGCTCATATTTACATTATGAAGTTATGTTTTATTGGGAAAATACCTTCCTTCTCAATTTTCCAGTTTTGAGAATTTTCATTTAACTCTGGATCTTTAATAGACTCACTTTCTGTGACATTCTCACATGTGAGATTGGCAAATAAAAAAAGTATTCCAGGCATATTTGGAGCTATGTCAACAGCTATTTCTTTACTTGGAAAGATTTCTTGTACCTTTCCAGAATTAGACCTTTTAGATTCTCATTTTGAGGCAGCAAATTATCAATGACCCGTCTCTGGCCCTGTAACTCATCCCTTTTATTTGACCGAGTGCCCTTTTTTTAAAAAAAAAGAGAAAGAAACAGAATGAAGATGACACTTATGCTGTTATAAGGTTTGAAGTTCCTCTTTAGTCTGGCCTCTATTTTTTAAAATCTGGTTTTCTTGACCCCTTCAAGATCAGACTTGAGTTAAATTCTTCAAGCAAGGGTTATAGCCTCTATGTTTTATGTTTTCCTTTAACAGCTGGCATCTAGCTTGCAAGAAATAGATTTTTCCATGAGCTGAGATGAGTGACCATCATTTCCTTAACAACCTTCTGTATTTTGAAACTGAGGACTGTAGTTAACTCCTGATGTTCTTCAACACAGACACTGGGGTTTGATCCAGTGTCAGCTGCTGTTAACCCTTCAGAGTCACGCTGAGATCCCAAGACTTTCTGCAGTGAATCTGGCTTTGGCAATTCCATGAATCCTTTGTCTGCCTTTTTCAACAGAAGTGGCTTATCTCTAGCCCTTTGAATTATGAAGTGACTTCCCTCAAGTTTGGCAACTAGACAGGAGTACCACCTCAATGATTCTTTATATGTTGTCCACATTCACTGGTTATGTTTTAAGACTATATAACTCAACTGAGTGATTTTGGCCATCTTGAGTTAATTGTCCCCTTTACTATTTTTGTACCTTTTTCAGCTGGGCCACAAACCTGCAGAATCTTGCCAGAATGTTCAATGTGTTCAACCTCTCTCAGGTTGTTTCTGAATTTGTTTTGATGGTAGTGTTAGGGTGAAAGATCACCCTGCATAGGGAGAATGGAAATTCCATCCACCAGTGCAATTATTAAGTTAATTCTCACCAATGGCACCTCAACACTTCCCCTACTTATCGTCTGCAGTTCATCATGCTACAAAAAGGAACGTCTTTAAATCTTCATATCTATAAACAACTAGTCACTCAGAGTGTGTTACTCTCCTTTACTGGTTCCTTAGTATCATTGTACCTTCACAAGCATAATCCTGATATGATTTTTGTCTTTTATATTTACACAAAGGGTGACTTTTTTGGGTAACATGGTTTGCATGGAAATATAGCCAGTGGTTTTCTTTGTATGCTAAGATCTTCTTGAATATGGGCTGCTTTGATAAAATGAAAGCAGATGGGCCATGGTCCTGCAGCTCTGCTTTTTCCCTTTGGTCTTCCCATTTCTCCTTATTCCTTGTTCTGTTTTGGACTTAGTTTTTTCCCTCTGCATCCTCTCTGTTTGTTTGGCCTGCTGTGCGATTCAATGTTCTGTGGGTTAATTCATAATCCCTCAGGCTGCGAGCCCCGGATGGAGACCAGAGTGGAGAAGGCAGTCCTGTGACTTAGCTTGGAGCAGCTGAGTGCCAGTATAGAGCAGGCTGGAAGCTTGGAGCGGAACAGGAAAGGCTGTTTACCTGGGTCTGGCATGGACGGTCAGACCACGGTCAGAGGCCTGTGCTACGCTGCTACAACGTAATGTTTACCTGAAAATTTTTTTTACATATTGTAATGTTAATCCTTTACCAATGTCTTATTCCTACTCTATTTTTTAAACTACTTTTTATTTCTGTTGTATCCAAAATTTGTACCTTGGTACTTGTACCTAAGATGGCACCATAAGAGACAGCCATTGTGAAAGCTTTTCACTGGACTTTACACTGCCTGTGCAAAGGTAACTTTGTATTCCTCAAAGAGCACCTTTATATTGTAGGGCAGACAACTTTAATCTCTTATCAAATTCAATTCCCTAATAACACTATAAGTGTAATTTTAGCGATAAACACCCATCATTTGAAAGTTAGATTCTTTCAAATTCCACATAGACTTGCATGGGGTTCTTCCATGAATTTTAAAATTGATGATATTCAATTGATTTGAATTGATGGGCACAAAAGTTTGCCTGTTTAATATTTCTACAATTAGCAGTGGCTTCAGAAAAGCATTGATTTTCCAGTTAACTGACCCCAGATTCTCTGTATTCACAACTCTTGAGGTAATGTCACTGTGCTGCTAGTTCCTTGAAATTAGTAAAAAAAAGGATTCTACATAGTTCTCTTCAAATTTGTTCTCAAAATTTGGAAAATGATTTGGTTTTGAAGCCTATTCCAGGCTGTGCTGCTATCAGCTAGTGCAGGATTTTCTTTAGCCTTTGGACTATATCACCATGCTTCTAGCTCTGATTTCAACTACGTAACTGGAAATCTGTGTGCTTCACTTTCTCCTCTCATGCTTCTCTATCTTTCTGAGTCTGAAACTTCAGTTGTACCCTTGGTAATTTATTTGAAGTTTTAACTCTTTCTTGAGTTAGCCTTTCTAACGTACTGTTTCCTTTCGTTTTGAACATACACAATTCATAGCAAAACCAACCTTGGATACAAGATCCCAGTTGTCACAAGCACTAAGCATGTAGGCTGTCCAAATGGATATATCAACGGTCAATGGAACTTAAACTTGAAAACTATTAGACAATGCATTGAGAACACTAACAAGACAAGGACACAATAAATGTAGAACCGTAGGAAATACAAAGGATCGGAAGACCCTTAGTGTGCATTTGCACGGATCCTTGAAGGCAAGAGGAGAGTTGGATAAAGTGATAAAGACAACAGATGGGTTACTTGCCTTTTTAGTCAAGGCATTGAATACAGAGACATGGACATATAGATGGAGCTGTACAAGATGTTAGTTCAGTCATAACTGTATGCAGTTCTGGGGTCACCACACTATAGGCAGTATTTGATTGCACTAGAGAGTGTGCAAGGGAGATTGATGAGAATGTTGCCTGGGCAGGAGACTAGATAGCATGGAGTTGTTGTCCTTTAAGAAGGCAAGGCTGAGTGGAGAGCTGATGGAAGAACACAATTATGAAGGGCATATATTTCTTCAAAATTCCCAACAAGGTGGCAGTCGATGACTATCTCCCCCCCCAAAAAATTGTTTTAAATCAGCAATCATTTGTTGGCAAAAAGAATCATCACTCCAAGATTGACTCCTTTTGTACAAATCTAGTAGCTGAAACATCAGCAGACTCCAGAATTAAATTTCTTAAGTTTTATTATAACTTTTCAAACACCATGTTTGAGACTTAATCTTCTCAAACTTACCATATATTGGCCATGTCTTCTGGGCTTCCAATAAGTCATCAGTTTTATAAAGTTTGTCCATTAATCATATCAGCATCTGTAATTCATCTCTGGTATTCTGGTCAGTTGCATCCAATTCTGAAAATACTTTATTCTTAAATTTTAGTCCTTCCTGGTAAGGAAAAATGCTAAGTTATATCTCATGTGTCCTTAGTGAAATGATCCGAGTCCATATCTCTACCTCTGCCTTCCACTGCTTGCTTGGCTCCAATTCTGAAAATAGCAGTGGATAATTGTAATTTGTGTCAAGGTTAGAGTAGTGCTGGAAAAGCACAGCAGGTCAGGCAGCATCGGCGGAGCAGGAAAATTGATGTTTCAGGCAAAAGCCCTGATCCCTGATGAAGGGCTTTTGCCTGAAACAATTTTCCTGCTCCTTGACCTGCTGTGCTTTTCCAGTACCACTCTAATCTTGACTCAAATCTCCAGCATCTGCAGTACCCACTTCTGCCTAATCCTGCAGCATGACCGAGTCATTACATTTGAAAAATCATCTGGGAGTTTTCCCTTCCTTCAGAAGTGATTACATTTTGTTTTGTTTGTCATCTCACAAGAAGAGATTAAATTCAATTTCTGTTAGTATTTTAACAGATTAATACCCATAACTTGAATTAGGTGGCCAAAGACTTTCAGGGATTTACAAGGCTTTTATTATAAGCCTGTAGTTTAGCACAAGCACTAGTTTCTACTTTTCCTGTCCAGATGCTAAGCCCTACTCGGAACTGTCTAACCACACAGAATTAATATGGATTTCACCAGTTCCCTCATTTCCCCTTGCCCACCTTATTCCAGTTTCAACCTTCCAACTTGACACCGCCCTCTTGACCTGCCCTACCTGTCCATCTTCCTTCCCGACCTATCACCTTCACCCCAACTTCATCTACCTATTGTATTCTCAGTTACATTTCCTCAGCCCCACCCCCTTCCCATTTATCTTTCAGCCTCTTGGGACACCCCCACATTCCTGATGAAGAGTTGTGTTCGAAACATTGACTCGCCTGCTCCTCAGATGCTGCCTGACCAGCTGTGCTTTTCTAGCACCACACTCTCCTACTTGGGAAGAATCCAGCTCTTTTTAATATATTAAACAGCCAATACTAAATCAAAGAACTAACATCACCCACTATTTGGAGTGTCAAAGAACCCAGCTCATTTTGTTCTTAAATAATCTGTTCAGATGTACTACAACATACCGTTAAAGCAGATGAATCTCGAACGTAGACCTTCTGGCTCAGAGGAAGGGACTGTACCACAACTACAAGAGTTCTTAATAGCCTAGCTCCTTTTTCTTTGCAAACTCAAAATCACCCAATTTTCCAATTTGCAAAATAACACATTACAAGCAAAGCCCACTGGGACAAAATGGAATTCATAGAATCTCTACAGCATGGAATCAGGCCATTTGACCCATCGAGTCCACACCGACCTTCGAAAGACGGTTCCAGCCCAGTCCCAGCCCCCTAACCTAACCCTGTAAACCTGCATTACCTATGGCTAACCCAATCTACCTATACATCTCTGGACACTCTGGGCAATTTAGAATGGCCAATCCACATCTTTGGACTGTGGGAGGAAATGAGAGCAGACATGAGGAGGCTGTGCAAACTCCACGCAGACAGACAATCACCCGAGGGTGGAATCGAACATTGGTCACTGATGCTGTGAGGTGGCAATGCTACTACTGTGCCATCATGCCCCCACCCCACCCCTGAATTGGAGGGTTAGGGATAGCCTCAATTTCTCTTTTTCTTACAAGTGACTGGGTTTAAGTCCCACCTGCTCCCAATGTTGTGGTAACATCTCTGAACAGATTGTTGCAAATATTTTCTAATCAATCGCCAGGAAGTGTGGGTGAGGAGGGAGGAGACCAAATCAAAATGGTTTTGGAGGGGTACTATAATTCATTTTGTTTCCAATCTCTAAATTCTGCTCAGCCACCTAATACCTTTTTCCAAGCTCAATTTATCTTTGTGACTTGAGACAACTGTCACAAATCAATATTCTATTATCTACAAATTGAAGTGAACTCAATTAGATCTTGAATAAATTTCATAAAAATCCAAAACATCATACCATTGTATAATATTGCTGCCTAGGAAGGATCATAACATTTTTAAATGAGCTTTAGGCAGTTCTATTCAGCTATATTTTTTCTTCATACAATGGGATTTCTTAAATTTGTTGCACAATGATCATTGGTCAGGTTTCTAAAACCTAATGGTTGCGGTGCTGGACTATTGCGACAAAAATTGAATTCAATAAATTTCGATTGTTGTAAGAATCAACAGGTTCCCTACTCTGTTTCAACTACATCTGACTTCGCAGCACCTGATTAACTCTTTATGCCCTGAGGGCAAAAGGGGAAAGACAATAAATATTGCCTTGCTACTGTTGTCTGCACTCCAAAGGCCAAATAAAGGAAAAACACTTCATGTTATATATTGCATTGATTCACCATGAGCAGTTCCACGGTTGATATGCTGGCAGAATCAAAATTCCGATTCTTGGTTTTAAATTCCTCAACAATCTTGATGCAAGTTATTGTGAATTTCGTGGAACTTACAATTCATTCTATGCACTTTGATCATTTTACTGTAGTCATTTGTGTACCCCAGTGCTCTTCCAGTAGTGGCAGAGTCATCAATCACTTCTGTCCTATTCTCTCTTCCTGAACACTTGCCTTAAAAGCTTTGCAAAAGTACCCTAAAATTACTTTTTTCAAAGTTATCCTTTACATTTTCTGGCTTGTTAGCTGTTTCAAATGCATTGAAGAGTACATGTAATGTGTTATAACTGGTTAACAACACTTTCTACTTCTAACAAAATTGCTTTTTCAGAAATCATGCACACTAATTATATTTGCTTCAATAGTTTTATTAGCACATTATTAATTCTAAGCAATTTATTGCATTTATTTCCTCCCCTTATTTTGCCCTTGGTTGTTTAATATTTTTAGAATACTTTTAGTGTCTTCTACAGTGAAAGCTGATGCAAAGCAGTTACTTGACTTTTCTGCTACATTCTATTTCTCCATTATTATTTCCCCAGCCTCTTTCTCAAAAGGGTCTCAGTTCACTTTGCCTTTGCTACATTTTTCAATGTTTAAAGTAGCGTTTCCTGTTTGTTTTACTTGCTACTTTACTCAAAATTTAGGTTCTCCCTTATTTGTTTGGAGATCTTCTACAGATTTTCAAAATGTTCACCACTAACCTTTGCTTTTTTTCCCCCTTTCAAATTTGATATTGTCCTTAACTTCCTTGCTTATGAACCCTTTTTGCATATGGGATGTATCTTTGTTTTGAGTAATGAACAATTTTCTTAAATTTTTCCCATTGTTCAACAATCTTTTCAGCTAAATTGCTTTCCCAATTGACTCCAGTTAATTCTGTCTTTATTCATTTGTAATTACCTTTATATAAATTTAGCACGGTTGTTTCTGATCCATTTTTCTCACTCTCAAACAGAATACAAAATTCTACTATAACATGGTCACTGTTTTCAAGGTAAAATATTTTAATGCAAGACCTATTAATGCAAACTTGTTTCAATATGCATTAATAGATTCAAAGTAACCAGATCCCTGGTTAGGCCCACAACATATAGTTCTAAGAATCTATCCTAAAAACATTGTTAATTCTCCTTGTAGTTAGGTCTGTCATAAAGGTACTCATTATTAATGTAATGCCTTTTTAAATGCCCTCATTATTTCCTGATTTAGTCTCACTCTTACTGTTAGAGGGCCTATAAAACACTCCCACTAGTATCTTCTTCCACTTGTTATTTCTTCTATTCTCCCATTTGGATTTTAAATCTTCTGATCTAAGACAGTTTCTTTGTCTTGTGCTTATTCGATCTTACACTCAAAGTTAGCCCACTAGTCATTCCTTCCTGTCAATCCTTTCAAAACATCACAAATCACAAAATATTTAGTTCCCAAATATAATTGGCTTGAAAACAGGCCTCTTTAATGGCTGCATTTAACCTCTATATGCACTGTTAACTCATTCTATTTCCCTCTATAACAGTAGTATTCAAAGAGAAGTCAACCCCCTCTGATAACTAAAACTGAAACACAGAGGCTCTCCTCACCTCATAACCTGTTAAAAGAATATGAAGAGAGATATAGCTTACCTTGCACATCCCTCTAATCTTTTATAAAGGAGTAGATAAATGAAATGAAATCCTTTCACTCCAAAATCAATAAGTAACAATTTATTTAACTCCAACAGTGAACAAATTAACAGATCCACTAACAAACTAGACAATTCCCCTCTAACTACTAACTATTCCTGAATAAACAAAATTCTAATGGTATGCTGTTTACATAAATACAAGTCTCACTTATATAAACTAAAAATAAAAATTAGAATTGAGTCTCGCTGGATTACAGCCAGGATACATCTTCTGGAATGCTCCATGTCCTCTCTACTGATTTTCTTTTAGGAATGCCTCCTCTTTTGAATTCTTGCATCAGGAACACCTCTCTCCATTGAATTCTTGTTTCAGGAGTATTGACTAAGAGTGCTGTTGTATCTTTAGTTAGATAATGGATATTCTGAGAGCTGAGACAGCTAATCTCTTCAAATAACAGTTTGCTCTCCCTCAACTTTCAAATGCCGTTTTCTTTTATACTCTTGACAACCTATTAATTTCCTTATAATTGATTGGTTCTAGGTTATCAAAACCATCAGATTTAAATTTAATTGGTCCTTAGTCTCCAAGTGCCTAATTTAAATTAATTGGCTAAATTTAAAAATCTGTTGCCATGAAGCAAATGCTGCTTTGCCTGTTGACAGTGTAGACTTTTGATACAAATGTTTCAACTTCAGGAGCTCTCTGTGCACATGCACATTTTCAAAAAAAATCTCCAAGCCTGGAAAAAAGCAACTGTCTTTTAAAGGGACCATGTACTCTTCTCCTTAGCATTTTACAAGCATCCTGCCTTCTAATCCATAAACACTGTAACCAACTTTACAACATTATATGCATTTAAGTAGAGACCCATTTTTTTTTCCTTTTTACTGTGTTATTCCCCCCTTTGACCTAATTTGCTACTTGATATCCTTTCCTGTCTTATGCTGGGCATGTTTCTCCAGATAGTTGCCCAATAATGCTGCAATAATCCTTTTGCTTTGTAAATCTATGATTTCCTTTCCTTAAACTCTAGCGTCCACCGCAACAAATACTTTAGAAACACTCTTTACAACACAAATTATTTGATTCACTAGAAGCCTGGTCACAGCAGGATTCAAGTAAAGCTTGTCTCGCTGGATTAGTTCTCCTCTCCCCCAGTACTGGTGCCAGTACCTGATGAATTGAAACCCATTCTACCCACAATGTTGGAGGCATGCATTTAACTCCTTGACTTTAGTTGGCTGCTGCTAATTTTCCAATTGATGTTGTTATAATCCTCAAATTATTATTTTGGAAGTTTTTCTTTTCAATTTAGCTCGACTGTTTTAGTTCTCTAAGCAGAGCCTTCTTTCCAGTCTCATTAATGCTGTTAGTAATAATGTGAACGACATTAACTAGATTCCTCTCCAGCCCTGAGAGAGGATGTCTTTAACCCTAGCACTAGGTTGACAACACTGTTCTGATCATTTACCCACATCTACCTGGAAAAGAAGGATGGAATTGCACCTGAATTGGAAGGAGACCAATATATTGGCAGGGAGATTTACTAAAGCTGCTTGGGAGGATTTAAACGAGTAAGATGGGGAGTTTGGAATCAGGGAAATAGTGAAGAATGAGATCAATTTGAGACTGGTACATTTGGGAAAAGGAGTGAGTCAAACAGTCAGGGGCAGGCAGGAATGAAGCAGAGAGCAAGGTAGGACTGATAAATTAAAGTGCATTTATTTCAATGCAAGAGCCTGAACAGGGAAGGCAGATGAACTCAGGGTATGGTTAGGAACATGGAACTATGATAACATGGCAATTACAGATACATGGCTCAGGGATGGATGGGACTGGTAGCTTAATGTTCCAGGATACAAATGCCACAGGAAGGATAGAAAGGGGTGCAAGAGAGGAAGGGGAGTGCTGTTTTTGATAAGGGATAGCATTAACGCTGTATTTAGGGAGGATATTCCTGGGAATACTTCCAGAGAAGTTATTTGGGTGGAACCAAGAGATAAGAAAGGGATGATCACCTTATTGAGATTGTATTGTAGACCCCTTAATTGTCAGAGGGAAATTGAAAAACACATTTGGAAAGGGATTTTAGTTATCTGCACCAATAATAGGGTGGTTATGGTAGGGGATTTTAACTTTCCAAACATAGACTGGGATCGCCATAATGTTATGGGTTTAGATGGAGAGGAATTTGTTAAGTGTGTACAAGAAAATTTTCTGATTCAGTATGCGGATGTGCCTACTAGAGAAGATGCAAAACTCGACCTACTCTTGGCAAATAAGGCAGGGCAGGTGGCTGAGGTGTCACTGGGGGAGCACTTTGGGGCCAGCAACCATAATTCTATTAGTTTAAAATAGTGATAGAAAAGGATAGACCAGATCTAAAAGTTAAAGATCTAAATTGGAGGAAGACAAATGTTGGCAGTATTAGGTAAGAACTTTCAAAAAATGATTTGGGGCAGATGTTTGCAGGTAAAGGGACAGCTGGAAAATTGGAAGCCTTCAAAAATGAAATAATGAGAGTTCAGAGACAGTATATTCATATTAGAATGAAAAGAAAGGCTTGTGGGTGTAGGGAAAGCAGGATAACTAGAGAAATTGAGGCTTTGGTTAAGAAAAAGAAAGTAGCATGTGTCAGGTACACACAGCTGAAAATGTGTTGCTGGAAAAGCGCAGCAGGTCAGGCAGCATCCAAGGAGCAGGAGAATCAACATTTTGGGCATGAATCCTTCTTCAGGTACACGCAGCAGAGATCAATTGAATCCTTGGAAGAGTATAATTGCAGTAGGAGTATACTTAAGAAGGAAGTTCGGAGAGCACAAAGGGGACATGAGATAGTTCTAGCAAATAGAGTTAAGGAGAATCCAAAGGGATTTTATAAATAAATTAAGGACAAAAGGGTAACTATGGATAGAATAGGGCCCCTCAAAGATCAACAAGGCAGCCTATGGATGGAGGCGCAAGAGATGGGGGAGATAATAAGCGAGTATTTTGCATCAGTATTTATTGTGGAGAAGGACATGGAAGATATAGAATGTAACAAAGTAGATGGTGACATTTTGAAAAATGGCTATATTACAGAGGAGGAGGTGCTGGATGTCTTGAGATGCATAAAAGTGGAAAAATCCACAAGACTGGATCAGGTGCCCTCTCATGTTCTGTGAGAAGCTGGGCCCCTTGCTGAGATATTTGCATAATCAATAATCACAGGAGAGTTGATGGAATACTGGAGATTGGTTAACATGGTGCCATTATTTAAGAAACGTGATAAGGAAGAGCCATGGAACTTTAGGCCACTGAGTCTGACATCAGTGGTGGGCAAGTTGTTGGAGGGACAGGATTTACATGTATTTGGAAAGGCAAAGACTGATTAGGGACAGCCAGCATGGCTTTGTGCACGGGAAATCATGTCTCACAAACTTGACTGAGTTTTTTGAAGAAGTAACAAAGAGCATTGATGAGGGCAGAGCAGTGAACGTCATATATATGGACTTCAGTAAGGCTTTTAACAAGGTTCCTCATGGTAGACTGGTTAGAAGGTTAGATCTCATGGAATAGAGAGAGAACTAGCCATTTGGCTACAGAACTGGCTTGGAGGTGAAATACAGATGGTGGTGGTGGAGGGTTGCCTTTCAGACTGGAGCCCTGAGACCAGTGACAAGGATCAGTGCTGGGTCCACTGTTTTTAGCCATTTACATAAATGATTTGGAGGTGAACATAGGCGGTACTGTTAGCAAGCTTGCAGATGACACCAAAATTAGAAGTATAATGGACAGGGAAGAAGGTTACCTCAGAGTACAATGGGACCTTGATCAGATGGACCAATGTGCTGAGGAGTGGCAGATGAGTTTAATTTCGATAAATGCGAGGTGCTGTGTTTTTGGAAAGGCAAATTAGTGCAGGACTTATACACTGAATGGGAAGGTCTTGGGGAGTTTTGCTGAACAAAGAGACTTTGGAGTGCAGGTTCATAGTTCCCTGAGAGTGGAGTTGCAAGTAGATAGGATAGTGAATAAGACGTTTGGTGTACTTTCCTTTATTGGTCAGAGCACTGAGGATAGGAGTTGGGAGGTCATGTTGTGGCTGTACAGGACCTTGGTTAGGTCACTTTTGGAATGCTATGTGCAATCCTGATCTCCTTCCTATTGGAAGGATGTTGTGAAACTTGAAAGGGTTCAGAAAATATTTACAAGGATTTTGCCAGGCTTGGAGGATCTGAGCTATAGGGATAGGCTGAATAGGCTGGGGCTGTTTTCCCTGGAGTGTTGGAGGCTGAAGGGTGACCTTATAGAAGTTTATAAAATCATGAAGGGCATGGATAGGTTAAATATACAAGGTCTTTTCCCTCGTGTGGGGGAGTCCAGATCGAGAGGGCATAGTTTTAGGTTAAGAAGGGAAAACATTAAAAGGGACCTCAGGGGCAACATTTTCAAGCAGAGCGTGGCACATGTATGGAATTAGCTGCCAGAGGAAGTGGTGGAGGCTGGTACAATTGCAAATTTAAAATGCATCTGGATGGGTATATGAATAGGAAGCGTTTGGAGAGATATGGGCCAAGTGTTGGCAAATAGGACTAGATTAGATTAGGATATCTGGTCAGCATGGACGACTTGGACTGAAGGGTCTGTTTCTGTGCTGATATATCTCGATAACTCTATGATGCTATAACTGGCAAACATTTTCGATAGATGTATTAGCCTTGGATTTCTTTGGAATCCAGCAGCATCCTCATGTTTCTGTTGCAACACAGTATCCCTGTTGTTATCCCTTTAATATTTCATTTATGAACTAATTGCTCAAGCACCCCTGCTGTTTATACCTTATTGTAATTATTTAGTAAAAGCACCAGAATCAATCTTACACTCGATAAATTATTTTTAAGAAAATGGAGAAAGAAAGATCTATCGACCTAAACACAAACTGAAGACTTTAATTGATTTTAAAGCCTAGTAATATTCACTAATCCTCTCATCCATTAGCTGTTTGCTCTGCATTGATATCATGTTGTAGTTTATGATATCACTCTGCTGCTGATGACACTACAATTCAGCTTCTCAATCCATTGCTTTTGTCCTTCACAATTTGCTTTTCACGCTCAAGGCTTTACTTCTTGCAGAAAAACTTTACTTAAAACATTTTTTTTCCCATGTCTGTGTGGGTTTCCGCCCACAATCCAAAGATGTGCAGGTCAGGTGAATTGATCATGCTAAATTGCCCATACTGTTAGATGCATTAGTCATGTGTAAATATAGGGTAGGGGAATGAGTCTGGGTGGGTTACTCTTTGGAGGTATGGACTTGTTGGGCCAAATGGCCTGTTTCCACACTGTAGGGAATCTAATCTGCATTAACATGTTGGTAAGTTGTTGCATTGTTGATAGCTAGCATGCACATGATAGCTCAAGATGTTAGTCTAAATCATTCTATTAAAATAGCTTAATGAGCTATCAATTAGATGAGAATTCAATATCTGTTCTGGCATGTTCTGTAATGATATACAAGCTTGAAAATTCAGCCTGATTTTGTTTTATTTTTGCCATTTTGTGAGATATTTAAAACAAGTAATAAACCAAAAGATGTAAAACCTCCTTGTTTGCTCAAAAGGATTACAGAAATTTTTTATCCTGGTCTTCTTACATTGTGTCACAGACAAAGACACGGAGTTAACTCATTGAACAAACCCTAGTTTATTTTAATTCTTTAAATACAAATACTCAATATAAAACAGATGTTCGATGCAACATTTATTTCTTACTTCAACTTTAACTCACTTCGTCTAATTTCACTTTACGTTACTATAAGGCAATTCATATTAACCTTAACTCTGACTTCAATGCTAAGGGATGAGACCATTCGCCACTGCGAATTAGCCACTGCCCTTTCACCGCTAAGGACACTTAGCCTATTGGCCACTGAGGACGATTCGCCATCGCAAGTGTTTGTAACTCATTTTTATGTATAAACCAATAAAATGATATTTATTTCACCTCATTTTTTAAATCAATATGTACTATGTAGTTGTATAAATAAAGGTGATTGAGAAGTATGAAAGAACAGCTGGGAGGGAAAACAATCAGTACATATATACATCTTTCCGGTGGCGAATAGTCTCCAGAGGTCAAACGACCCCAGTGGAGAAACACTGGTGGTGAACCAGCAGTGGCTAATCACCAGCGGCAAATGTGCCGTGGCAAATCATCACCAACACTCAATGCTATACATTTGGCTTGAAACGATTACTACCCCAATCTGAGTTAAGTGGCCACCTTTGCTCTCGGTGTGTATCTTGTCTTGAGGTTCTTTGTCTCCTCTGAAGAATGACTTCAGGGCACGTGCTTCTCAGATGAGATCTTGAATGTTCCTTTTGCAAAGTCCTTTGTCCTGCTAACCTTTATGACAAGATGTTATCACTTCCAGAAACCTCTCTGACATTCAGGCAATGAATTGACCAAACCCTGAACACAGTGTCCAATCCCAGCCAATGGAGTTTATTAGGAAACAATTCCCAAATGTTTGCTCAAAGTTATTAACAGCTTCATACCATGCTCCATAATACAGTGCCAGAATGTCTGGCAGAAAACCATAAAACCTCTCTTATTTGGTCAACACAGGAAACTGCAGGTCACAGCTTTCAGGACAGGTACAACATGCCCTGGATGCAGTTTAACCTAGATCAGAGTTTAAACTGGCTTGACCAAAATTCTCACCATTTCAGGAAGGATGTGGAAGCATTGGAAAAGGTGCAGATGAGAGTTACTAGGATATTGCCTGTCTGGAGGGAAGGTCTTATGAGGAAAGGCTGAGAGACTTGTGCCTATTCTCATTGGAAAGAAGAAGGCTAAGGGGGATTTGATAGAGACATACAAGATGATTAGAGGATTAGATAGGGTAGACAGTGAAAGTCTTTTTCTTAGGATAATGACATCAGCTTGAATGAGGGGGCATAACGACAACTTGAGGGGTGATAGATTGAAGACAGATATCTGAGGCAGGTTCTTTATGCAGAGAGTGGTAAGGGCGTGGAATGCCCTACCTGATAATGTAGTCAACTCAGCCACATTAGGGAGATTTAAACAATTCTTAATAAACACATAGATGATTTTGGGATAGTGTAGGGGGATGAGCTGAGAATAGTTCACAGGTTGGCGCAACATCGAGGGCCGAAGGGCCTGTTCTGTGCTGCATTGTTCTATGTTCTATGCTTGATTGTAGGTCTTAACCAGTCTCATAGCCATTTCTGCTGCTGGCCAACTGATCACACCTTTAATGTGTCAATACTCCAATACGTGTTATACTAGAGCAGAGAAAGACAAGAATTATTTTTAACTGTTATAGAGATATTAAGACAAAAGATGAGATTTATTGAAATGGTATGTTTTTGAGGAGTGCCATCAACAAAGAAGCAGGGTGAGAGGTTTAGAAATTTAGCAAGGGACTTCCAGAAAGTGGAGTCTCCTTGACTAAAGGCATGACCACTGATATTGGGATAGACCAAGTGGGAGATGGATGTGAGTTGGAGGATTTTGAGTTGAATGAGATTGGAGGTTTCAGAAGGCTACAGAGATCAGGAGGTGGATGGTAGAAATCTGGAAGAAAATACTTCTACAGTACTTACCTCATCCAGACAATATCACAAAATGTTTCACAGTTAATGAACAAAATACTCTCTGAACTGTTACAAAGTAGTGGAAAACAAGTTAATTTGTGCTCAGTTAAGTGTTACAAATAGCATTGTGTTAAATGACCAAGTAACCTCATGTTTCAATGATGTTGGTTAATGATCAAACATGAGCTATGTTCCTGAGGCCCTCCATAATGCTTCTTCAAATAGTACCTAGGATATTTTGTGTTCATCTGAGAAGGTATATGTGGTGCGAAGGAGGAGTATTCAAGACAGCATTGAGCACCTCGAGACATGCCATTGGAAAAAAGTGGAAGCCAGGGGAAAGCAGCATAAGGAGCCAGCCAATGCACCACCCATCCTTTCCCATGGCCACCTTCTGCCCCACCTGTAGCAGAGTCTGCAGTAGCCACATTGGTCTGTGTAGCTACCTCAGGCTCACCCAGTGAATGGACTGCCAATGACGATGAGGCAGTCAGATTAATTTTTAACAAAATGCTGGACCTACACATCAATATGTAATAATACCTCAGTACCGTACTGAAATGCCAGCCTAGTTGACATCTCTAAAGCACCTAAATGTCTGAGGTGAATGTGAGAAAATAAATGCAAGCCAAGACATTTGAGCTGTCCAAGTTAAACAATGAAGATTGGCTGTTAACCATGCGTAAATTCCAAATAAGAATACAAGAAGTAAAAATATGCCTCACAATATAAATGAAAGCTAGCAATTATTGCTTTAATGGTTGGTATAATTTTTTTGCAACATGGCAAGCCAAAAATGTCAGCTAAATTTCTGTAAATGTGCACTTATTAGGCTGGAGTAGTAGTAATTGGGACAAAGAAATGGCAGAGAAACTGAATAGGTACTTTTCATCAGCTTTCATGGTGGAAGACACCAGTAGCATTCCAGAACTTCAAGAAATTAAGTGGGCAGAGATGACTGATAGTTATCATCAAGCAGAATGGGCTGAAGAAACTGGAAGATCTGCGGATGGATGTTTGACCTGGACCAGATGGGCTACACTCCAGGGTTCTGAAGGAGATAGCTGAGGAGATTGTGGAGGGATTGGTGGTGATCTTCCAGGAATCACTGGAGTCAGGGAGGGTCCCAGAGGGCAAAAATGGCTCATGTTGCACCTCTTAATAGGAAGAAGAGCAGGTAGAAGATGGAAAATTATAAATCTGACCTCGATCGTTGGTAAAATCTTAGAGTCCATTAATAAAGATGAAATTGCGGAGTAGTTGGAAGTGCATTGTAAAATAGGGTTGAGTCGGCATAGCTTCATCAGGGGGAGGTCATGCCTGATGAATCTGTTAGAATTCTTTGAGGGGTTAATGAGCAAGTTAGACAAAGAAGAACCAGTGGAAGTGATCTATTTGGATTTTCAGAAAACCTTTGACAAGGTACCGCACAGGACATTGCTGGATAAGAGCCCATGGTGTTAGAGATAAGGTATTGGCATGGATAGAGGATTGGCTGACTGACAGAAGGCAGAGAGTGTGGATAAAGGGCCTTTTTCAGGATGGCAACCAGTAACTAGTGAGGTTCCACTGCAATCAGGGGTACCACAACCATTCACATTATACATTAACAAACTGGATGAAGGAACTGAGAGTATTTTGCTCTCAGCTAAGTTTGCAGATGACACAAAGATAGGTGGAGGGACAGATAGTATTGAGGAAGGGGATGGCTACAGATGGACTTGGATAGGAAAGTAGGAAAAGAAATGGCAAATGAAATAAACATGGGAAAGTGTGAAATTATGCAGATTAGTAGGAAGAATAGAGACATAGAACATTTTCTGAATGAGGAAAGGCTTTGGAAATCTAAAACATAAAGGGACTTAGGAGTCCTATTTCAGGATTCTCTTAATTTTAACATGCAGGTTCAGTTGGCAGCTAAGAAGACAAATGCAATGTCAGTATTCATTTCAGGAGGACTAGAATACAAAAGCAGTAATAGACTGCTGAGGCTGTATAAGGCTTTGATCAGACTACAAGCAGTCTTGGACTCTATATCTAAGGAAGGATGAGTTGGACTTGGAAGGAGTCCAGAGGAAGTTTACAATAATGATCCTGAGAATGAGGAGTTTGTCATCTGAGATGCAGTTCGGGACTCTGCTTCTGTAATCAGTGGAGTTTAGAAGGATGAGTTGCAGGATCTGATTGAAAAGACAACCCTTTAGATTTGAGATGAAAAGGAACTTTTTCCACCAGAGTACGGTGAATCTATGGAACTCATTGCCACAGAAGGCTGAGGATGCCAGGTGATTGAGTGTTTTTAAGACAGAGATAGATATGCCCTTGATTTGTAAGGGGATCAAAGCTTACCAGGAGAAGACAGGAGAATGGGGTTGAGAAACACGGCAGAGCAGACTCAATGGGCTGAGTAGCCTAATTCCCCTCCTCTAACTTATGGTCTTATGGTTTAAATGGGCTGATTGCAATCTTAGCTTTCAAGAGTACAATTCTATACTATTTAGTTCTTCTGGAGAATGTACTCAATATTTTAATTGACAATAGTGTTGTGTTGTCCAAATGTGATAGAATAGTCCTTCTGTCTGTATTTTCTCCTGTCATTATTTCTGAGAGCTTGGCCATGGGCCACCATTGGACTGGCCGTAATTCTGTGCAAAGTACTATAGTGGTTTGCCATTGCCATTTACAAGAAGGCTGACCAGAAAACATTCATGCTTTTACCAACTGCCACCAGGTATATTGGAAGTATTAATTAATTAATCAATGTTTTGTGGTCACATTACAAACATATTATTGTCATGGGACCACACTATAAATAGAGAGTGACAACCGATGATGCTTTCTCCCAAGGGTCACCACATTCAGCTTACAGGAGAGATTGAGAAGGGTCCTTCATGGTCATCTCAGCCAGTGCAAGAATCAAACCTACACTGTTAGCATAGTCTGCTTTACAAATCAGCTACACAGCCAATTGGGCTAACTGGCCCTAAAGGCGCTACAGTATCAATTAAGGTAATTTATGATTGAATGAGAAGAAAAAGAAAGTAGCATGCCATGATCTCTGTGGAGAACAGTTGTTTTTAAAAGGATTCAAACCTCCAAGATTAAAGATTGTAAACAATTCAAGTAAACAAATGACTAAAAGCTACGATGACAAAGCACTATTTTCTTTTTGTAGACCAAATATACTCAAATCTAGAAACTGACATTCCCTCTTGTATAACCAATAGCAATTGTCAGGAAGTTACAGTCCATTTGTTGTGCACAAGTGGGCTGTTGTATTTCCCTATGTTACAATAGTAGCTGCCAATTAAATATATCCCTTCAGCTATAGAGTACTTCACAATGTCCTAAGGCATGGAAGATTGGGTGCACAATGATCAGTTCTGAGATAAATGAGGTAGAGAGAAACAATTCCCTCGTAAAAATGAAATGGTTATTTGTAGACACTGAACCTCAAATTCATTCAATAACAATATAAATACGAATTAATTGTCTTGTAGTGTTGGGTCAGCGCTGTGTTTTTCCTTTCCCAATAACATAAAATGTCTATACAACTACCAGTGACCTCATTTGCGCAAAGCCTAGAAGTTGTGGTTGTCTTCAGGAATCCATGGTGAAAGCCTTGTCGTTCTAATTCTTCAAGCTGCAGAAGTCAGTTTTGGGAGAATTTTGCCCATTCCTTCATGACATGTATTGCTTTTACATATAACGAGTTAGAATTGCTATTCATTGCCAATAAGTTAATAACAAAAAATTAACAGTTGAATTGTTGAGTAGAATTATTTAATTGCACCAATTTTATTGATAGTCCAAAGAACAACACCATTATTAGTGTAGACTGTTATGTGGCTGTTAATCAGAAATGATTTGTTGGACAGTTTAATATTTATGTAAAAATTATTCATGCCCTTCTGCAAACAGTTCTTCACAATTCGGGTCACGAATGGAAGAGGGTCAAATAACAATGAATTAAAACAAAAAGTACTGGCAAAAAATACAACAGTTCTGGTAGCATATTTGAAGCGAAACACAGTGTTAATATTTCATGTCCAATGTGCCTTTTCTCCAGAACTCATTTTTATTTCAGATTCCCAGCATTTGTAGTCTTTAGTGTTTTTTTCACAAACGAAGTTTGTTCTTGAAGTTCCTTTCCACTCTGCCAATTGGCTCCTTTTATTCTCTATGTTCCATGACATCATGGTGGAGAAAAAAGTGCCATTGTAAGTCACATAAGGTACAAAGAACTGTGATGATATTAAGTTATTAAAAAAAATTGCTCTCTGAAATTTGGGAAAGAAAACTAACATTGTCTTTGAGAAAAAAATCTGCACTTCCAGTTTCAGAGATGTTTGTTAACAAATCCACCATGTTACAGATTGAAGTTGTTCCTCAAGTGAACCTTGAATCTACTTGCCACATCAACTGAGCTTCAATGGCCAAGTTGAATTTATATCTCTCTTGTGGGTGATTCATAAATATTCTTTATACTTACCATGCAAGAAATGAGATCTTCTAGATGTGGGTTCCACCCACCATTTTTGAAGGACCTTGAGTCATCCCACTCTTATTAATTCATCCCATAATTACTGCATTTCTTGCTTACAAATAGTTAATTGACAAATCTGAGAGGTTATCAATAGTTATCAGTTCTTGGTAAAGGGTTATGGATTAAATGAATGCTGTTATTTGGATTTAAATACTTGGAAAATTTAAATATATTGAATGTGATTAAATAAATGAGTGATTTTATAAAAGGGAAATCTGTATTGATACTTAAACTTGTATAGTATTTCACCTGAACATAGATTTTAATATCTGCTCATGGTGGATACTGACTGAGTTACCATGAAGATGTAAAAGAGGGAATGGGAATCACATGGTGTTTGAACCAGGTAGACTTAGTGCTTTGAGGAATCATGGGAGTGACTGAGTCCAAGAGTTGAAATTAGCTTTTGGATTATCAGGGGTCATGAGGATAATTGTGACACAATGAGTTGGAGCTAATTTTGTTATAAGATATGGACTTCAGTAAGGTGTTCGACAAAGTTCCCCATGGGAGACTGATTAGCAACGTTAGATCTCATGGAATACAGGGAGAAGTAGCCAATTGGATACAGAACTGGCTCAAAGGTAGAGGGTGGTGGTGGAGGGTTGTTTTTCAGACTGGAGGCCTGTGACTAGTGGAGTGCCACAAGGATCGGTGCTGGGCTCTCTACTTTTTGTCATTCACATAAATGATTTGGATACGAGCATAAGAGGTATAGTTAGTAAGTTTGCAGATGACACCAAAGTTGGAGGTGTAGTGGACAATGAAGAGGGTTACCTTAGATTACAACAGGATCTGGACCAGATGGGCTAATGGGCTGAGAAGTGGCAGATGGAGTTTAATTCAGATAAATGTGAGGTGCTGCATTTTGGGAAAGCAAATCTTAGCAGGACTTACACTCTTAATGGTTAAGGTGCTAGGGAGTGTTGCTGAACAAAGAGACCTTGGAATGCAGGTTAATTGCTCCTTGAAAGTGTAGTCGCAGATAGATAGGATAGTGAAGAAGGCGTTTGGTATGCTTTTCTTTATTGGTCAGAGTATTGAGTACAGAAGTTGGGAGGTCATGTTGCGGCTGTACAGAACAATGGTTAGGCCACTGTTGGAATATTGCGTGCAATTCTGGTCTCCTTCCTATTGGAAATATGTTGTGAAACTTGAAAGGGTTCAGAAAAGATTTACAAGGATGTTGCCAGGGTTGGAGGATCTGAGCTACAGGGAGAGGCTGAACAGGCTGGGGCTGTTTTCCTTTCAGCGTTGGAGGCTAAGGGGTGATCTTATAGAGGTTTACAAAATTATGAGGGGCATGGATTGGATAAATAGACAAAATCTTTTCCCTGGGGTTGGGTAGTCCAGAACTAGAGGACATAGGTTTAGAGTGAGAGGGGAAAGATATAAAAGAGACCTAAGGGGCAACTTTTTCATGCAGAGGGTGTTACGTGTATGGAATTGGCTTCCTGAGGAGGTGGTGGAGGCTGGTACAATTGCAACATTTAAGGTGCATTCGGATGGGTATATGAATAGGAAGGGTTTGGAGAGATATGGGCCGGGTGCTGGCAGGTGGGACTAGATTGGGTTGGGATATCTGGTCGGCATGGATGGGTTGGACTGAAGGGTCTGTTTCCATGCTGTACATCTCTATGACTCTATATCATTGAATATGTGTGGAAGGAGCATGGGGATAAGTGATAGAGTGAGGACTTATAAGGGATGAGGAATAGGGAGCCTAAAATTGAACAAGCCAATCCAAAGATGTGCGGGCCAGGTGAATTGGCCATGCTAAATTGCCCATATTGTTATGTGCATTAGTCAGGAGTAAATATAGGAAAGGGAATGGGTCTGTTTGGGTTACTCTTTGGAAGATCGGTGTAGACCTGTTGGCCAAAGGGTCTGTTTCCATACTGTAGGGAATTTATCTATCTATCTATCTATCTATCTATCTATCTATCTATCTATCTAATAGGACAAAGTTCCAGATCACTAAGGCAGGCCTTCCAGTTAGCCTGCCTTTGACAAACACTACCACTTCACTGCTGACTTCAGAATCCAATCATAGAATTTAGATGGAAATGAGGAGTCTGTATATTTGAAACAAAAATAAAACATTGTTGGAAAAACTCAGGAGGTCTGTCATCATCTGTGGAGAGAAATCAGAGATAACGTTTCAGTCCAGTGACCTTCCTCAGAACTGATGGTAGTGAGGTAAAAGATTTTTTTTAATGCAGAAGACAGGCATAGGAATAAACAGTAGTGGAGATAGAACCCAAAGAGAGAGATGAACAGTTGGACAAAGAAATGGAAAACAGTCAGCTGAGGAGAATGAATAGCTGTTAATTAGGACTATTAGTGGCTAACAATGGGTGGTGTGTAATAACAGACCATGTGATAACAAGACCAGGTATGTGGGAGTTGGGGTAAGGACATAGGAGAAGGTGACTCAAGCCTAAAATTGTTGAACTTGATATTGAGTGCAAAAGGCTGTAGAGTTCTCAAGTGGAAAATTAGTTGCTGTTCTTCCAGCTTGCAGTGAGCTTGAGACAGAGATGTTGGCCAGAAAATCCACTGATGTATTGAATTGGCAGGCACATGGAAGATCAGGATTTTGTTTTTGTGAACAGAACGTATATGTTCTGTGCAGCGCTCACCCAGCTTGCGCTCCATTTCCCCAATATAGAGGAGATCACATTGTGAGGAACGAATGCAATATCTAGATTGAGTGAAGTGTAGGTAAAGTACTAGGAGGTTTGTTTGGGCCCTTGCATGGTGAGGAGGGAGGAAGTTAAAGGGGCAGACATAGCATCTTTTGTGCTTGCAGGGGAAGGTGCTATGGGGCTGTGTGGGAGATGTTAGAAATGAAGGAGGTTTGCACCAGAGTGTCTTGGGAGGAATAGTTCTTGTGGAAAACTGACAAGGGAGGGAGAGACATTTGCGTTTGGTGATGACAAAAATGCCAGCCCATGATCCTCTGGATGTGGATGCTGTTGGAATGGTAAATGAGGAGAAGGGGGACCTTATCACTGTTGTGTGAGTAAGGAGGTGGGGTGAGTGGCAAAGTGCAGCCAATGGGTCAGACTCGGCTGAGGGCCCAGCTAACTGTGAAGCTGGAGAATCCTTAGTTGAGGGGGCAAGTGGATATTTCAGAGGCCTCCTTGTCTAATTTGGTGTCACTGGAATAGATGCAATGCAGACTGAGAATCTGCAAGAATTAAGTAGAGCTTTCGCAGAAATCAAGGTGTGAGAATATATAGCTTAAAATGTATTGCTGGAAAAGCACAGCAGGTCAGGCAGCATTCAAGGAACAGGAAATTCGGTGTTTCGGGCATAAGCCCTGATTTCCTGATGAAGTGCTTATGCCCGAAACGTCGAATTTCCTGTTCCTTGGATGCTGACTGGCCTGCTGCGCTTTTCCAGCAACACATTTTCAGCTCTGATCTCCAGCATCTGCAGACCTCACTTTCTCCTGTGAGAATATATAGTCAAAGTAACTATGGAAGTCAGTTAGTTTGTAGTAGGTATTGGTGACCAGCCTATCATCAGTTCTGAAGAAGGATTACTGGGCCCGAAACATGAACTCTGATTTCTCTCCACTGATGCTTCCAGACCTGCTGAGCTTTTCCAGCAATTTCTGTTTCTGTTTTTTGATTTTCAGCATCTACAATTCTTCTGTTTTTTTAAAATTTACAATCTGTAGATTTATTTTTTTTCCCCCAGCTGGCTACACAGATAAATGTGCAACTTATTTACTTTTATGGCCTAGGAATCAAGATTCAATGATTGATTTGTTATGTTTTTGATCCAACGCATCTGATAACTGATCTATAATCTCTGCGCCTGGATGTTGATGTCGAGATAAGTAAACGGCGAAGTTGCTGATAGCTAGAACTGAAACATGGTCTAAACATTTTGAGTTTCAAACTTCTGAGAAATCATACTTAAATGTCATTGTTCACATGAGAATTTTTCTCACCCAGAGAGTGATAGGAGTCCTGAACTCACTGTCTGAAAGAGTAGTTGAGTCTGAAATGTTTGCAATATTAAAGCAGCATTTCAACTTTCACTTGTGATGTCATAGCCTGCAGGGTTATGTGCCATAAGCTGGAAAATGAGATTAGCACAGTCAGATCTTTGTTTACTGGACACAATGGGCTGAATAGCCTCTTACCATATATGAGTCTAATATGATCCTATTGAGGATAATGTTCACTAATCACTATTACACCTATCAGGGGAGTGGAACAGATGCTGCAAAACTCTGATATTTAAGCTCATAAACATATAGCCTGGTCTAGGCCAATTTACTGCTGTGCATAATATTTGCAAAGATTTGTTTTAAGAACCTAGAACAGCAATTTTTAATATTATAATACTACTAAATTAAAGCTAGGATGGGATTATTCTGCTTGGTCCATTTACCCATCTTATGTATGTTCTAAAAGTGTTGGAGATTTTCAAGTATTTTTAGGCAATGTTTTTCCTGTTTTATATTTGTTTCTGTACTAATTTTATCACTTTTATGATCTGTTTTTATGAAGACAATCTCTTTATAGTATTTGATATTTTCAAGAATAATCTAGGTTATCAAATTTAAGGGGAAATTAAATTGAAACATTTGGAATGTTTCAAGACAGAAAGAGCTAATAAAACAAGCAAACCTTCATGAGATTTCAAAGATCAATTAGTGTTGCAATTACACAGATTCTTTACTGGCCAACAAATTGTGAAAGAAAGTACAGGGTTTTGATTTGAAACACTTGGAATACAGTATTTATGTTTTGAAGTGGCACAATATGAGAAAAGGCATACTGGGCACATTAACAGGCAGCATTGTTGGACTGCCAGCAACAGCAATTATGCCATCAGTTGTGGCTGCATGCTGTGCCACAGCTAATTTACAACAATCATAAAACTGACACTTGATCCAAATGCAAACAATTGAAAATCAGCACCAATAATTGCCTATACATGCACTGTAAGACTAGAATTTCCAGGGATACTCAAGGTTACCTTCATACTTGACTCTATTCCTTCCAGGTTAGCATAGAGTTCCTCCATAATATTGGCTGATGTAACATGTGTGACTGGAGCATAGATTATCAAAATTTTATTTTCTTTCCCAATGAACATCAACAACAGTTTGACAAGACTGTCGGTCACATGCTGCGAATTATCCCAAAGCAGAGAAATCATTGAGGGAAGCCTTTTGGACAATTTGCATCCAGTTCTTCATGTCAGCAAGCAACCAATAATCATTTAGTTACATGGTCAGTTACAGATCTGTTGTAACTAATGGTACAACTGAATAATACTAGACCTTTGAATGTATTTGCACCAATTATATGAGTCGTAAGTAGCAAATTGATTGTTTGCTATCCATAATCATGTAGATGCATTTTGAGCAAAAGCTGTAAGGTCTTGTGAGGGCTTGGTGTCTACCAGATTGGAACAGGTTGGAAGGCAACATGTTTGAAACTTGATTACTGAGACATTTACTTGATATGTGTGAGATTCTTACCACGGCAATTGCCTTAGATGTACCATCTTCTATTGTTTCTGTTTTCATGCTGTTGCGTTGGCTAGAGTATTGACCCTGACAGTGTCTTCTGCTTGACAAGTTAAATTGCTAGCATCTAGAATAAGCACTAGCTTGTATCTACTAATACCAACATCACGCAACAGTTCCTTGACTTCATCATATGTCATGCAGAGGGTTCAATAAGATGTTACCTTTCCATGAAAACAGATTTGGGAAATTCAACAAGATTAACTCAGCAATATTGCTAAAGCTCTCGGCCTTCTTTTGTGTATCTGCATTAGAGGATTTACCATCAAAGTGTGTAAAGAGTTATATGAATAAAAATGGAATGAAATGTCAATTTAAGATGCTTCTGAAGCAACTTAAATTGATAAATTATGAAGTTTTGTTTTAATGGAACATCATTACCATTATTATCATCATAACCACTTACTTCATCTGCTGTTGATTTTAATATTATGGATCATTTATCAAATAAACTCTTAAATGTTACAAATAACATAATATTAGCTTGTATAAATCTGCCATAAATACATCTTAAAAACTTTCTATAGTTTTTTTTTAAAAGCTGCTTGAAGATTTTTCATCTCTGTCACTAATGGCAACATAATTGCATGCTTTAATCTTGTGTAAATAATAGCTTCAACAGAAAAAAATTAAATCGCATAATTGCTGATTTCTTATATTCCCTTGGATAAATATGCAAAGCATTTAAACCATTAGAGCAGTCAATTTTTATAAACACATTCTCTAAACATAAAAGCTACTCAAAAGTAATTTGCATTCATACATTAAAAATCAGATTTACAAAGATATTTTCAATATTAGTTGTTTGTGTTTCACTTTGTTTTGTAATGCTGATGTTTAGTTTATGACTTAAGAGCAATTTACTTTTTTTAGTGAAATATCACCTACTGTAATGACATTTAAAGTAGCCTTTGACTATATTGTTCAGAAAGACTAGATTCCTGCAGGGTTTGGTGAACAACCCAATTCATCAGATTTTGCAATATGTTCAAGACTATTTTCAAGCTCTAAGTTTTATTGATTGAAGATTGAATTCCAAATAGAGTTGCTTTTGCTTTCAAAGAGTTATTAAATAATTACTTCAGACCCATACATGCTGAATACTGTTTTTACAGTCATAATAACGAAGCTCTGCAGAGAAAGCAAATTGTGAACTATGCAAATTTCATGAATTCAGAGCAGGTTCAGAGTGTCAAGCATGCACCGATCTGCATTTAATTGTGGTAATAGTAAGTATTACACATCCAGTCCTCCATGGCCCACGGTGAATTTTCTGATCTGATCTTTAGCCTTTCACCTTATTAATTAATCAAGCTATTGATGCATTTCTTGGGGAATTGTGGGCAGTTGCCAGACTGGAAGTGCTTCATACTTTCACTGAGACTGGGAGTTGTCCACTTTCACTGGACTTCATTGACTACCCACTGATAAGCACCCTAGACATAATTGTCCAAACCCCTATAAGTAACCATGGCTGGACCTCAGACTGACATGTCAGAAAAGCCCTGACTGAGCACAAACCAAACTCCTCATGGACTGATACCTCAACAGCACCCTGACAGATATGCCTGTATAACCAGACAGTATGAAGTTGACCTTGAGATCTGATTGTGACCAAATTCCAAGACTGCACAGATATGGATTCCTGGACTCACGTGGGACTAAATACCTGGCTGACATAGCCAATCCTTTGGGCTGCAATTGAAGATCACCTCAACTAATTAGATTAGATTAGATTCTCTACAGTGTGGAAACATGCCCTTTGGCCCAACCAGTCCACACCGACCCTCCGAAGAGTAACCCAGCAAAACCAATTTCCCTTTGACTAGCACACCTAGCACTATGGGCAATTTAGCATAGCCAACACACCTGACCTGCACATTTTTGGACTGTGGGATGAAACCGGAGCACCCAGAGGAAACCCACGCAGACACAGGGAGAATGTGCAAATTCCACACAGTTTCCCAAGGCTGGAATCAAACCTGGGGCTCTTGTGTTGTTGTGAGGCAGCAGTGCTAACCACTGAGCCACTGTGGCAGTACTATTGATTCACTGTCATTTCCCCTTCAACCCATTAAGGATTCATCCACTTTGACTTTGAAACATAGATATTTGCTTGAAGCACTTGTCGAGATCATGCTTGTGGGACAAAAAATAGGAGAATTGAATAAATTAATTTGTGGCTGGAGGGATAGTACAGAAGGGAGAAATTTAGATTATTGAGGCATTGGGATTTATGCTGTTGATGATGGGACCTGTAGAATTTGGACAAGAGGCAACTAGCAGGATGAGGACCAATCTTCTTACAGGAAACATTCAAAAGTACATCAGGGAATGTTTAAACTAGAGAGACAGAGGAAAATTTCAATGCAATATGATAGGTTACAGCCATCCTATAGTTCATTTCTCAAGGCTATTAGAGTTAATCTCCCGTTAAAAAAATAAGGTTTTACAGCTAACTGACAGTGCACGCTTCGCCAACTAATCAGTACTATCCTGTCATATTATATAAATTTTTCTTTTCCTTTCCTTTGGTATTTCTTGAGAATTGGCCTGGTAAGTGCAAGACAATTGTTTTTACTAAGTGTGTGCAGTTGTGTGCAGTTTTGGTCGCCATACTATAGGAAGGATGTGGAAGCTTTAGAACGAGTGCAGAGGAGGTTTACCAGGATGTTGCCTGGAATGGTAGGAAAATCTTATGAGGAAAGGCTGAGGCACTTGGGGCTGTTCTCATTGGAGAAGAGAAGGTTTAGGGGAGATCTGATAGAAGTGTATAAGATGATTAGGGGTTTAGATAGGGTAGATACTAAGAACCTTTTACCGCTAATGGAGTCAGGTGTTACTAGGGGACATAGCTTTAAATTAAGGGGTGGTAGGTATAGGACAGATGTTAGGGGTAGATTCTTCACACAGCGGGTTGTGAGTTCATGGAATGCCCTGCCCGTATCAGTGGTGAACTCTCCTTCTTTATGGTCATTTAAGCGGGCATTGGATAGGCATTTGGAAGTTATTGGGCTAGTATAGGTTAGGTAGGATTTGGTTGGCGCAACATCGAGGGCCGAAGGGCCTGTACTGCGCTGTATCCTTCTATGTTCTATGTGTCTTTTTTTCAACAACACTTAAGTTCTGTACCACCAAATGGCTATATTACTTTTCATTAGAATGTTACTTAATCATGAATTCTGGAATTTGCTTAATGGGCATTTATGAATCAGAAGCTCTGCCTTTCTGGGGAAGGGCTTGAACTACATTTGCACAAATATCCTAGCTCTGGTCTTAAGTCAGTGGAGTTTTTCATATTACTTGTTGTTTTCAGTGTTGAATGAGTTTTCACATAGCAGCATTTCTTTTAATACAGACAATTTGCTTCTTATTTTACACTTAGCTTAAATGGAATTTAGTGATTTATTCTGTTCCTTATCTCTGAGTCATATAAGTGTACTTTATTCTGAATATCATTGTATTCAACAGACCTACAATGTGCACACATTTCTGAAAGCAGACAACTGCCTTTCATTATGATACATCTTGGTTTTTACATAAATATAAAATCAAATAAATGATACAGTAATTTCACTGTCTGACATCAGCTGAACATTTTTCTTAGCTTTTCATTGTTATAATGTTATGGTCCTTTTGGCAAACCGATTAGGTAACAAATTTAAACATCAATATTAAAAATAACTTACATCTCTTCTAGTTTGTCTGAGGGGGGAAAAGATTACACTTCTGCAACAGATCAGTTCCGCTCTTATCAATGGGTAATCCACTAACCGTATATCACACAGTAGCAAGCTAATCAGGCAAGCATTTCAGACAGTGCATTGTCTCCTTGATCTTCTTGACTTAACCACCATTGTATATCCCTATAACAATTTCTTGGAACCCTCAAGCTTTGTTGTTTCCTGATTCATTTATTTGAAAACATTTTCTATTGTTTCTGAAAGGCCTTTCTAACATTATCCTGAAAACAAAGATTGGTTTGAAATAAACAAAATATGGTATGATTTCATAACATTTTGCAATGTGGAAAAGGCCGTCGAAGATTTGTGTACTGTATATCTCTATGAATCTATGACTCTATGTGATTAGATGTGAAATGTGAACAAAGACCAATTTCAAGAACTATTATCTTCAAAGTATGCCTAATATATATCTTTTGGAGATGCCAGTGTTGGACTGGGGTGTACACATTAAAAATCACACAACACCAAGTTATACTCCAACAGGTTTAATTGGAGCTCCTTCATTAGGTGGTTGTGGAAGAGCAGCGCTCCAAAAGCTAGTTCAATTAAACTTATTGGACTATCACCTGATGTTGTGTGATTTTTAACTTAATAGAGATTTGATAGGCTGGGTCTGTTTTAATACACGTAATACGTCTATACATGTATAATATATACAATACATATGTAACATACATATGTAAAGGGGGAGGTGGTCTGACTCTCCCACTCCAAAGTGTTGTAATTTTTATGAAATTGGGTAGGAAGTTGGCAAGTGGACTCAGTTACATTCTAACCAAGATTTTTTGACAATGGACAAAAATGAACTTTGAGAAAATTCTACCTTCATACTTGCAACCCAAGGGCAAATTATATGACACTGAAACCAAACTGCATGAACACAGTTTATACAGAGGAACCTCGATTATCTGAAGGATAATGGTGGGGAGTATTTTGTTCGGTTAGTCGAATTCTGGATAATTGAATGCCGGATAGCATAGTTTAGCGAAGCATTGGGATCTTTCAATCTTGCCGGCTAATGCGATATTTGGATAATCGAATGCTGGACAATCGAGGTTCCTCTGTATACAGTTATTGTTGATATTGTGTTTAAAGATCAATGAAGTACTTTATTTTTCAACTAAATAATTTATTGTGAGTCGTTAGCCCACCATCTATGGTATCTTGGCTCTATCAAGGTAGCAAAAGTAATTTCTGTAGAATGGTTTTAAAGCTGGAAGAACAGCATTTCATTTTCCATTTGGGGACCCTGCAGCATTCAGGACGCAACATTGAGTTCAATTATTTTAGGGCCTGAGCACCTTCTCTCATGTCCTTGCCACACACTAGGCCTTGTCACTACTTGGGCTGCTGTCACAAACAACCCATTGCCAGCCACTAATGGTCTCCATTAGCAGCTATAGATTCTTCCAAGTTGAGCTTTATCCACTCAGTTTTCTGCCAACTGTTTTTCTCTATGTGTGGGCTCCATCTCCACCTATAGTTCACTCCCCCCCACTTCATCCTTAGCATGCATACCAACCTTTTCCGAGCTACAATAAGCTCTGAAGAAGCATCATAATCAAAACATTAATATTGTTTTCTCTCCACAGATGCTGCGTGACCTTCTGAGTAATTTCTGTTTTCACTTGATTTCCAGCATTCAAGGTTCTTGAATTTTTACTTTTGAAGTCAAAGTTGTCTTGTATTAGGATGTGCAGTATTATGGAATCATAAATATTTTGGACTCAGCTTGTCTTCAGCTGCAGTGTGTATCTGGGTGGCTATTTTCCCTTTTCCTTAAGTTGCATAATAAAGCAAGTAAAAAAATATATATTTCATGATGCAAGATTGTAACTGATCAGTCATGTAATCTTGACTGATTTTGTATAATATCATAGGTTCCAGACTAAAAGGAGAATGACTAAATGATTCTACAACCAACTGTTCAGATCAAAGCTCTGTAGTTTAGAAATATTCATTTCTGAATGGTGATAGACAATTATACAATTTACTGGAGGAGGAGACGCAACAAATATTTCCATCCTCAATTATGGGATATCCCAGTATATCAGTGCAAAATTTAAGACTGAGCATTTGCAACCATCTTCAGGCAGAAGTGCCGAGTCAATGATACATCTCAGCCTCTTCCATAGATCCCCAGCATCGTAGATATCAATCTTCAGCTAATTCTAGTCACTGCACTTGATATTAAGGACATCAGTAGGTAATGGATACTGCAAAGGCTATGTATCCTGACAGCATTCTGGCAATCGTACTGAAGACCTGTCCTCCAGAACTTGTCACACACTTAGCCAAGTTTTAACATTACAGCTACAACACTGACATCTACCCAACAAAAAGTGCCCTAGTTATGTCCTGTACAGTAAAAATCTGGGCAAATCCAACCTGGCCAATTACCATCCCTGCAGTCAACTACTAATTATCAGTGAAGTGATATTCTCAACAGTGCTATCCATTATTTAGCAATAATCTGATTGTCCAGTTTGTGTTCTGTCAGGCCCATTCAGCTCCTGACCTCATTACAGCCTTGATTCATACATGAAAGAGTCATATTCCAGAGGTAAGGAGAAGGTGCCTACTCTTGACTTCAAGGCTGCATTAGATCAAGTGTGGCATCAAGGAGCCTTACAGAACTGGAGTCATGGGAAATCAGGGAAATCTCCACAGGTTGGAGTCATATTTGACACAAAGAAAGATGGTGTAGTTGTTGGATATCTGTCACTTTAACTCCACAACATCACTGCTGGAGGTCCTCAGTTTAGTGTCATATACCAATCATCTTCAACTGTTTCATCAATGACTTTCCCTTAAGGTCAGCATGGAATTGTTGCTGATGGTTTCACAATGTTCACCACAATTCACAAATCTTCAGACATTGAACCAGTCCATATTCAACTGCAGCAATATCTAGACAATATCCAGGCTTGGGCTGACAAGTGGTAAGTAGTATTTACATCACATAAATACCAGGTGATGACCACCCCCAACAAAGAATCTAACCATCACCCCCTCAACATCTGTGTAGTCCATTGACCACAAACGGAACTGGATTAGCTATATAAATATAGTGACTATAAGAGCAGGTCAGAGATTAGGAAGCCTGCCCACTACCTACCAGGCAAAATTCAGGAGTACAATAGAATAACCACCTAGATGAATGCAGCTCTAACAACACTTAAGTTTGATGCCATTTGGGACAAAGCTGCTCATTTGATTGGCACCACATCCACAGACATCCAAGTCCCTTCACACTGGCACTCAATAACAACAAGGTAAACCATCTACAGAATGCTACAGAAATTCACCAAGGCTCATCAGACAGTACCTCCCTTCCCCACAACCACTACCCTAGGACAAGGGTAACAGATACATGGGAAAACCACCACTTGCAAGGTCCCATGTAAGTCACTCATCTCCTGATCTGGAGATATAACACTTTTCAGTCAGTGTCGTTGAATAAAAATTCCAAAACTCCTTCCCTAACAGCTTTGTTGGTCTACCTACACCAAATGAATTGCAATGGTTCAAGAAAGCAGCATACCAACACCTTTTCAAGGGCAACAAGAGTTGTCTGGCCCAACCAGAGGCACACACATCCATGAAGAAATAAAAGAACATGCTTCCTGAAGAGGCTAATTTGTGCATACTTCAAATGAAAAGGAGTACCTGTTTGTCTGTGTGATGGAAATCTTCATTATAATTTGAAAACAGCTGCTGAACAAACACCACTGAAGTAAATTCTAATTTAGAACTCCATGGCTTTGGGGCAGGTCTGTTATTATGACCTGAGAATAGTGGTATTGATCGACAATTGCAATTATTGGAAGGATTTGGGGTGTATCGTAAATACGGATATAAAGCACTTAACCCTGATTTTTTATAATATTTTATACCCTGTTTTGTGTCCCAATTATAAATCTGTCAGTGAAAGTACACAGAAAATCCACGACTCTTAAATGTATTCAGTTTTTTAAACAATAAATGTAATGTGATTCATTTCAAAGTAACAACCAATTATGCCTTTTGTGATTTGGTACATGTTAGTCCATGGAAATAATACAGCAGACAAGTGAGTTCATTTGGGTCAGATATCTGAAGTTTATTCGCTACACTAAATATATACAAGGCTATGGCAGCACTTACACACAAAGTCGGGGTTCTTCGCATACTGATGTTCCTGTCCCTTACGTAACTGACTGACTGGAGGCATTTTATTGACTGTTGCTCAGCAGGTGAGGCAAGGGCCTTATTACTGGATTGTCACACGCTGTGATGTTATGTAACTTTATTAAAGATACTGCCCTCTGTAGTCTGGAACATATACCAAATAACATATGTGGTTGTTGCAAGACATAATAACTTCAGTTTTTGAGTCATTGCCTCTTTTAGTTAAGATATACACTTCAGCTATGTTATTGATTTCTTCACAACTCTTGATCATGACATATTACATTAGCAAATGACTGAGCCTGGATATAACAATATTGCATTTTTCATGAATCCTATGTGTTTTTGCAAAAATCTCGAACTCCTATGCTTTGTTCTGGTTCTAGTTGAGAAAACTGTCTGTGTGCACACTGATCACACTGTTGTGTCATCTTGTCCCTCATTTCCAATAGTTCATTGTGCACATATGGTTGGTAGGTGATAATATGGGAAGGAAGAACTGTGCGGGTCTGACCACAAAACATGAGCCTGGATGAGTAGCATGTTGATTTAACATAGTTATCTGAAAATCTTGTCAAGTTACTTTACATTTGATGACCATAGATTTTACAATTTGAATACTGCATTCTGTGACAATGTTCGACTGAGCATTGTGAGGAGAAGAGGAATAATGTTGGACACCCCATTTCCTTCATAATGACAAACATGATTTGTTAAAGCACTATCACTGGGTCAAAATACTGGTGCTTCCTTGCAAACAGTGTTAAGAGTCTATCTAAAGCAAATAGAAAGCAAAAACTCAAGAAGGCAGCTCACCACTAAATTCTCCAATAGAGAAGAGGGGCTGACATTCTAGGGGACATTTCAAATATTCAAAATAAATATATTCTGCCTGTAGACTCCAGACCCATAGTGAGGTGATTGACTCTTAACTGCCCTCTGGGCAACTCAGGATGGGCAATAAATGCTGACCTGGCCTCATCCCGTGAATGAATTTTATCAAAGCAGCATTTCTAAGATTAAGGAGAACAAAGGAATCAGTTTTGAGCTGCAGGATAGCATTTCTTCAGATCCTGATGGACATCATACTAAGTACTTAAAAGAGGTGGCTAATAAAATTTATTAGTGTTAACTTTTTTTAAAATCACTAAATTCTGGCAAGTTCAATCAGAATAGAAAAGTCACAAATACGGCGTCTCTTTTTGAAAAGGAGATGGAGGCAGAATACAGGAAGATATAGGCAGTGGACCTATATTAGGCCAGTTAGCCAGATTATAGGAAGATGTAAAAATTGTTAATTAAGAATCTGTTGCTGAATGTTTAGAAGTTCAAAGTTTATGAGAAGATTTGTAGCTCAGGTGCTCGTTGTTGTGGTTCTGTTCGCCGAGCTGGGAGTTTTTGTTGCAAACGTTTCGTCCCCTTTCTAGGTGACATCTTCAGTGCTTGGGAGCCTCCTCTGAAGCGCTTCTGTGCTGATTCCTCCACCATTTATACTGGTTTGAATCTGCCGCTTCCGGTTGTCAGTTGCTGTCCGCTGCAGTGGTCGGTATATGTTTAGAAGTGTTCAATGTAACTGGAAAGAGTTAGAATGATTTTGTGAAACCAATTTGATGGGGTTTTTGGAAGAGTCTATTCAGGTTACTTGTGGTGAAGTAATAGTGTCCTACTTCTGATCCAGGTGGGACTAGTTTAGTTTGGGATTACACATGGTATGGACTGGTTAAACCAAAAGTCTGTTTCTATGTCATATGACTGTATGAGGCCCAGGTTCAAGTCAGTCTGCTCCAGAAGTGTGTAATAAAATCTATGAACATTTTGATTTGAAAATATCTGAAAAACTAATGTTTCCTGTGGATAAAGGGGGTACTTGTTGACATCCTGTACTTGGATTTCCAAAAAACTTCTGACAAGATGCTTCATAAAAAGACTATTATACAAAGTATTAGCATGTGGTGTAGGGGTAATGTAATAAACTGGATAGAAGATTGGCTGGTTATGATGAAAGAAGTATAGTAAGCGTTTGTGCTCACATCTTATTTCCTTATAATTTATATCAATAACTCAGATGAAGGAAGCAATGATGAGGTAGCTAAATTTTCATACACTGCAAAGAAAGTTTACAAAAAAAAAGTTGTAATGAAAACATGGAACTTGAAACTCAAGCGAATCAGCCCTGACCTTATTGTATAGCGTAACAAACTGAAGGGGTCGAAAAGCATCTTTCTGCTCTTATGTTTGCAAGGAAGAATTAGAACCCCAGCCGCCAACTAATCAATAAATAAATTAATAAACACTTCACTGTTCACCAACAAATTTAAAATAAAATGAATAGATTGGCTGTTGCCATCAAATAAATGAAATAAAGAAACTAGCTGCTATAAATTATTAATAATTCTGACAACTATGACAGAAAGGTAATTAATTTAGAAATAAGCACCAATGGATTAATTATTAAAAGAACATCTGCCATCAGAAAATAAAAACAACACATGAGAGTGGCAGGTAGCAAGAACTTAAATAATATGCAAAACTTACTGATCTGTATTTTTAATCCATTTGCAGGATGTAGGAGTTTGTTGCAAAGCTGACATTTATCATCCAGCTAGTCAACAGAATTGTTATTGAACTGCTGCATTTGCAGTAGATTAATACAACTGAATGGCTTTCTAGGACACCTTAGAGGGCATCAAAGTGTCAACCATTTTGGTCTCAGACAGGAGCCACATACAGAATGCTATCGGTAATTTCCATAGATTTTCTTCCCTGGAGGATTTTAGTTCACCAGTGGGAATTCATGAAATGCAATTACTTCATTATCATTTTTCCAGACACTAACTTTTTAATTTGCAGATTTTTAACAAACTAAATTAAAAATTTAAACTGTCATTGTGTTGCTGGTTGACTTTTACCTACACTCAGAAATGCCATGTGCTTATGGCTTATCAGTTCTTGGACCACCTGAACACCCTCATCAAACAAGTTTTGGTTTTGCCTGGCTAAGTGACTGATTTTTTGTTGGTACTGATGATGGTGGCCTTGAGGGTGGACTAAAGGCTGTTTGAATCCTGCAACTCGGTGTCACTGAAGGTTGCTAAGTTTGTGGTGAGGAGTTAGTTGTATGACGCTATTTTTCAGTGTTTTTGAGTGCCTCAATGTTGAATTTCTTGCTGCATTAATTCCATTCTCTCTGCTTCAGCAGGGTTATATTTATGTTGACTCAGGCTTGGATCAGATGTTGGTCTCTCCAGCAGTCGTCAGCTCCTGTCAGGGCATGGGTGATTCTTCCTGATCCTTCATTCTGACATTGACATGGTCAAGGAGGTGCCAGTGTTTGGAATGCAAGTGTTGCCACATTGTCTCATAATTGTCCCTTTGGCAGAACAGTGTGTTAGTGATGAGGAGTTTGTGTTCCCGGCATTGGTCAGATGAAGTGTGCCATTGGAACTTTGCTTCCTTACTCCCACTTTTCCAATTACATTGTCCCAAAGGTCCGTAATTTTGCTGACTCTGGTGTTGAACTTGCTAAGGAAGATTAATTTGTCTGCTGTAGGGACCCGTGAGAGAGAATAGTCAATGCTGGAGTAGAATTTCTCCTCGTCCTCAGCTGCTCCATCATGCACTGGTTTGTACGCATTGAATAATGTGGCATACTAGTTCTGAGCAAGGGTGAGTAACTACACGCCGAAGGGATTGCAGGCCACTAAAGGCCAAGGTGTAACAACACACCCATGACATAAATAATAGATTGTAGGTGGAGAAAGCACTGGAGGCTCAATGAATGGCAGATAACCATGATATACAGAGTTCCTTCTGTGCTATCAAGACCACCTATGTATGAAATGCCCAAGGGCCCACCCCGCTGATGGTCAAGGACAGGGTGACACTTCTCAAAGATAAAGAAGCCATCAAACAATGCTGAGCATTTCAGAGACCTCCTCAAATAGGGCTTTGTTGTTGATCCGAGCATCCTTGACTGCATCCCACAGCATGCTACGTGCCACAAGCTCAGCAACACTCCAACCCTGCATAAAGTAGAGAAGGCCATCTGCCAGCTGAAGAACAACAAGATTGCTGAAGCAAACAGTATTCCTGCGGAGGTATTGAAGTGCAGAGACAAACAGCTCCTGCTGCTGCTACATGCCCCTTGGCTGCCTGAACTGGAAAGAGGACAGTATCCCGGGAGATCCCAAGATGTCACAGTCATGAGTATTTTCAAAAAATCAACACGTCCAACTGCAAAAACTACAGAGGAATCTCCCTGCCATCGACAATTAGAAAAATTATCATCAAGGTCCTCCTCAACCATCTCCTCTCTGTGGCTGAGAAACTCCTCCCTTTCAGCCATGAAGGAGCAGGATGGATATGATTTTCACCATGTGGCTGGAGGAGAAACACAAAAAGGAAGAACATTTCCTTGTCCATGGTGGCCTTCAACCTTACAAGGGCCTTTGACACCATCAACCGGGAAGCATTATGGAGCATTCTTTGACTGTGCCAAGAAGTTTGCCACCGTCCTTTGCCTGCTCCACATTGACATGGAATTTGTGGTAACGGAAAGTGGTTCTACCTCCAAGCCATTCCCCATTCCAACCGGTGTCTAGCAGGGCTGCATCATCGCCCCAACACTGTTCTCAACCTACTTCACTGCAGAACTTACAGAACCAGAAGGAAATCTTTCAACCTCTGCCGCCTTCAAGCTAAAATCATAATCACTCCAACCAAAGCTGCAGCACCCAGATAATGCTCGCGTGTATTCAACCTCAGAAGGTGTATTCCAGGCCATTGCCAGCACACTTACAGAGGTATAAAAGAGCATGGATCTCACCCTGAACATCCACAAAATCAAGGTCTTCCACTGTCCTGGCCTGGCATTATAGAGCAATTCCGTGACCATCAAGATCCATGGGGAGGCCTTAGAGAATGCTAACCACTTCCAATACCTCAGGAATGCCCTGTTGGTCAAAGCAGATATTAATGAAGAGATCTAGATTTGCCGCCAGTGTGCTTGGGCACCCTTCAGTTGGCTGAGGAAAAGTGTATTTGAGGACAGCAACATCAGATCCGGCACCAAGATCATGGTATACAGAGCTGTGATGGCTCCCACCCTTCAATATGGCTTTGAGACATAAACTGTCTACAGCAGACTCCTCAAGGTACTGGAGGAGAACCATCAACTCTGCCTGTGCAAGATCCTGTGAATCTACGGAGAAGATTGATGCATTAAAAATCAGCGTCCTTGATCAGGCCAACATCCCCAGCATCAAGACACTAACCCTCCACCTTTGATCGACTACAATGGACTGGGCACATTGTGTGCATTACCAACACGAGAGTCCCCAAGCAGATGCTCTACTCCCAGCTTCAAAACAGCAGGTGAACCCCAGGTGGACAGAGAGAGTGATGCCCTCAAGGCCTCACTAGTGAAGTGTGGCATTCTCACTGACACCTAGGAATGACTGGCCCAAGGCCATCCATATTGAAGAAGAAGCATCTGGGAAGGTGTTGAGCACCTTGAAACCTGCGTTCAAGAAAAAAATGAAAGCCAGGTGAATACCACACAGGGAGCATGTTGCCACACGAATGCCCCACCCACCCCCTCCCATGACCCATGTGTGGCAGAATCTGTGGTAGCCATATCAGACTGTACAGCCACACATGACTCAGTCTGTGAGTGGATCACCCTTCCTCATTTACTATAAATTTGGGGCTTTAGTGTGACACTACCAAAGGTAAATGACAAAATTGGAGTATGAGAAAACAAATTGTTCTTTCGAAAGCTTTTGTGGAAGAAAACTTACGAGAAACTCCTCAGAACTAAACATCTAAAGGTTGATTTCACTGAAAGCCAGAGGAACAGAAATTACAAAGTGGATGGCAAAATATTTGGAGCTAGAATTGGAGGATAGCATAACAGATAAATTAAACAGGAGTAGCAGAGATCAGAATTTAGAGTATGAAAAAGCAAGATGAAAAAGCAGAGAACCGGAAATCCAAAACAAAGAGATTCCTTTATTTTGTATAAGCTAACAAAACTGAAGCAGATATAATTGTCCTGAACATTATGAAGGGCAAAGCTGTTAATCTGCTGAGGTATCTGGTACAGCCAGGGAATCCGGTGTCCAAAACGTAGGAGGAAATAGCAAGGAACCTGCCGAACAATTTTTCATCAAAACCATTGGTGATCCCGGAAAGATTCAGACGCGATCAAAATGATGATAAAGCTATCTGCTAGTTTGTAGTGGTTTTAAAATAGTTAGTAGAATTCTTTACATTTGAAGGCAATCTAAATAAAGACAGACAAGTGCATCATTTAAATGTAAAGCTATCCAAAATGGATTACTGTTAGAAACAAAATTAGATTTAAAGATAGAACTGGAAATAGCAGTCTCATTTGAACTAGCAGCCAAGGAAGCTACACAGCTAAGCATGAGAATGAGAGCTCACAAAATGTCAGCTGAGCACCAATGCAGACTCAAAAATATCATCGATGTGGATAAGTAGGTCATACAGCAGCAAATTGCTGATATGAAGGAGTCTCATGCAGAAACTGAGGCAAAAAAGAGCACATCAAGTGGGCATGTTTGAGAAAAAAATGTGAGCAATATACTGCAAAAGTGCTGAAACCAAAGAGTAGGAAGAGAATTCAAATGATATTCAAATTACCTGGCAATCCTAATCTAGGTATTCTCTAGATTACCTTTGTCCAATGAATTGACCACAAACAATCCTTGTGCAGATATTTTCTACTCTGAACAAGTAGAGTGTTCTCTGATAATGGTGAAAATGTGTTGCTGGAAAAGCGCAGCAGGTCAGGCAGCATCCAAGGAGCAGGAGAGTCGACATTTCGGGCATGAGCCCTTCTTCCCTGTTCTCTGATAATGGCAGGATAGGTTAAGGAGTAGGCTAGAAATGATCTGCTACTGTTAAAAGTGGGCATGGTCCAAGGTCACAGGATCAACTCCAGAAATGAAGCCATATTATACAAAATTAGAACTATCTCTACAAACAGGATATCTCCTCCAAGGAATGAGGATTATCTTTCCAGTGAAGCTAAGCAACATTGCATTTGATCAATTACACAAATGTCACTACTGCATTGTCAGAATGAAGGAGATAGCCAGAAGATAGTTTTTGTGGTCAGGGATCAACTTCAAAATTGAGGACAAGGCAGAAATATGTATGGAAAAACCAAAGAATGTTGGACGCTGAAAATCAGAAACAAAAACAGAATTTTTTTCAGAAAACTCAGCAGGTCTAAGAGCATCTGTGGAGAGAAAGCACAGTTAATATTTTGGGGTTAGTAATCCTGCTTCAGAACTTCGGAATTATAGATAGGGAAAAATTGTATATCTGCTGAAGATGAGGGAGTGAGATTAGGAGTAAAGGATAGGTGGAGCTGGATCCCAGAGAGAGAGAGAACAACATTAATACATACATACGGTATGTATTAGTTTGAGCAAGAGTTTGCAGCCTACCACCATTGGAATCATTACACCCATGGACTAGCCAGAAAGGTGAAAGCAAAGAATTTATGTTGACTACACAGGACCTTCTGAAGGATGAATGTCCTTCTTTGCGGTTGACACACATACTAACTGGCGTAAAGTTGCCATCGTGGTGATTGAAAGATTGGGGGAGAGCTTTGAGAGGTTGGGTTATTTTAAAAAAAAATCTTAGTCATAATGGTCCACCACAGTTTATATCACAAGAGTTTGTAGACAATTTAAAGAAGATCAGAACTCAACATACCTAATCTGCTCCTTATCACTTACCACAAATAGTTTGGCAGGGAGACTTGTTCAGACAATGAAACATGCTTTGTGGAAAACTTGAGAATAAGGAATGCTATCCAAAAGACTGAGCCAATTTTTGTTAAAAAACCGAAATACAATTCACTAATAGACTGAAAGTCTTTGGCATTGCTCATGGCAAAGCGACAGTTGTGCATGGCATTTGATTGGCTGAAACAACCCCTGATGAAAATCATTGCTGAGAGAAAACAATAGAATCATGATTTCCAATGAGAAAGCCAAATCCAAATGCATGTACTCTAGAAAGGAATTACACCACTGGTGAGAATTACACACACCACTGTCGCATAGACTGGACTGGTCTGTACTATACAGAGGCGCAATATAGAGAATTCATGCAAATCAACTCTTGGTAACAAGAATAAATATGCTAGAGATAACATTAGTTGAAGATACACAAATAATTGTGCCAAATAAATACTGGCAAGACAGAACAATAACTGAAGCACCTGAGAGAGACAGTACCTAAGTGGAGAGTACCACAGCATTGTAAATCTCTGAACATTTAATCATAACAGGAAAAGACAACAACAGATGATGTTTCTAGTATATCTAAAACACCAGAGGTTAAAAGCAATAAGAAAAATAAACACACTCATGAAGTGCCCAATAGCCACACAAGGAACAATGCCCTCCAGAGCATCTTACCTACTGAATGTTATATGTATGATTGTAAATATTGTGAATGCCTTCATTGCAAGAATCTCTGATGTACAAGGAGAGGGATGTTATGAACTTTCTCATATGGTGGACCGTCAGCTTAAGAGACCAATCATGTGACATCATTGATAATTTTGGGCAGGAAAAAGCCTTGCTACTTACAAAGTGAACATTTTCTTAATAAATCTCCAGCTGTTGGTTCACACTTAGGCCTCCTGGTCCTTCTTGAAAGATAATAACATGCCATTTCTATAAAAATTGATTTTTTTCTCGATAATCTAACCTCAAAGTTTTTCCTCAATCTTTCAAGCTTCGTGCTGGCAACTTCAGGTCATTCAGTATGTGTGTCAGTTACAGTGAAGAACATTCCCTGATGTCAGTGCCATCTTTGAAAGGCCGTTGTGCAACCTGACAGCTGGGTGAATAGCGAAAATGAACTAAAACTTTCAACTCCTAACTGACCTACAATGGCTGTTTAAATGCCTGAAAAATCGAGGCAACCTAGAGGAAATATACAAAACCCTCTGCATCAAAATCGCCAACTTAATAAAGAAGCACTGATGATCAGGCATCAAGAAATTCACAACCCATAGATTTACACACACTTACAAAGTGCACATATTGAAAGATTAAAGGTCACCTTCAACTATCAAGCTTGGAATATAACAATGATAGATGCCACAGAATTCACAAAGGACGTATATTAACAGCAAAAATTGAGCAATACAGAATAGTGAAAGCAGCATGGATTGATAACGGCAAAAATAATGAAAGCTCTTTTCTCTCACACTCTTTCTCTCAATCTCAGAAGCTCGCACTGAAAAAGAAAGTAATTTGGAAAAAAACAACATGCACCAAGAAATCAACATTATCTGCAACTTTACCAATCCTGAAGAAAAATAATGAAAGCTAGATAGTTAGCATTAGCTTTCACTCTCGCAACTGAACAACTTTTAAAATCTTTAAACTACAATCATCTTTACATTCCTATCTGTACTAATAATTCCTCTCCTCACCTTTTTATAAATATTACTACCTTTCTTTGTGTGCATGTGTTTAAGATAATGTTTCCTTGGTTTGTCAGGTTTATTAGGTAATTAAACTCCATTTTCTCACATTTAAGTGTAATTCTGAAATTAACTCTCCTTTATTCTTGATCGGGTTAACTCAGTTTAATTGAAGTGTGTCAGCCAAGTCCAAAAATAGTTTGTCATTTATTAAAAAAGATGTTTGTTGTGTCAAACTGAAAGGAGATTTAAATTCAGGGAGTCAATCACCACATCTCAACTGAATCCTGGGCTGGACCCACTGCACTTCTGAATGAAGCAGACTCACCACTCGGCAGAACATATCAGGTATCGTTTGCAGTGGCCACGAGGAATGGACCATGCATCAGCCTCCCAAAATATCCTTCCTTCACCAAAGCTGTTAAAAGAAGGTAAGATGAATTTTGATATTCAACATAAACAAATGAAGAGAAGTTTTTTTAAAAAAGGATGCAGCAGGCATGGTGATCAGACACAGATAGGCTCAGGAGCCCAAACACTTCTTACCTACCTTGTCACTGCTATCTTGAAAGCTTTGCAGTCCTATCACCTGCAAATGATAGCATAGCCTCTGTTTTTGGTGAAATGATTCTATATTGCCTGTGTCTCAGAGGACAAACTGAATGTGCCATGAAAGTGGACATAACAGTCTGGCCAATATCTCAAAGGGTTCAAAGCAAAATTGTCACATTTAGAAAGTACTCATTCCATGAACTTGTTTTTGATTGATAATTTTTCGTCTTCTTTAAGAGTTATTTAGAAAACAGCTTTTTTTTTGTAAAACTCTCAAGATATATTATGAAATGTGACCATGTGGACAAATTACTCAACAATAAGCATGGAACACAAGGTAAATTATACACCTGCTGTAAAAACTGATTACAACTTCACACAACATTGTTGCATTTAGTAGAGTTGTATAAACATCAATAAATTATTATACTATTGACTTTAACTTCAAATGTTTGTAACAATGTTCCGTCATAAATTATACAAGTGATTCAGCAGTAATAGCCCTGCCTCTCTTCAAATGATTATAAATCACATGAATAGGATGAGTTACTTCCACCTTGGAGAACAGCTTCCTAAGACCATCAGTGAAAATACAATTGATTGATCCAAAATGTGTTTACATTCTCGACCTGTTCACACTGTTGATTCTCTCTTTAAGAACAGTTCATGAAATATTCAGGAAGTGGAAAAATTGAATGCTTTAATGGAAGAAGTTCAATTCCCAAGTCAGTGGGTAGATAAATCAAAGATTTGACTTTCTAAACTAAGTTGAAAACATTTGAAAATGGCATTTCTTTTAGAGCATGTGCTAATTTTATTTCATTTTATATTCTTGATTGTTTAATTGGCAGGATTAATGAAACAGACAAATCATTATTTCACAAAATATTTAGCTGAATTGCTAATAATAGATACATTTCTAAAAACACATGGTTTCAGTTTGACATACGTTCTTTCAAACTTTATTCTCACCAATCTTCTCTGCCAGTTTTTCTTCTTGTAGTGATTGGACGTAGGCCAGGATGATCTAATTTACTATGAGATCCTTGTTTGGGGCTGTTAACCTGTGTTAATCAGCAGATACAAACAGGGAATTCAGAAGATCTCTTCAATCTAGGGATTGGCTTTGAGCAAGCTAGTCATAGTCATCGAGTCCGACAGCATGAAGATTGGCCTAAACTGGTCCATGCTAATCAAAATGTCCATCCACACTGACCCCATTTCTCTGCATTTGGCCTGTATCCTTCTAAACTTTTCTTATCCATCTATTTGTCCGAATGTTTTTTAAATGTTGTTAATTTACCCACCTCAACCACTTCCATTGGTAGCTCATTCTGTGTAAAACAAGTTGCCCCTCAGGCTCCCTTTTATTCTTTCCCCTCTAACCTTAAACTGATGCCCTCCACTCTTCAATTCCCCAACTCTGAAAAAAACACAGTGCATTCAACCTATCCATACCTCTCATGATTTTATACACCTCTATAAGATCCCCCTCAGCCTCCTATGCTCTAAAGAAAAAAGTCTTAGCATGTCCAACCTCACCCAATAACTCAGACCATTGAGTCCTGGTAACGTTCTTGTAAATGTTTTCTGCATTCTTTCCAGTTTAATAACATTCTTCCTATAACAAGGTGACCAAAACTGAACACAGTACTCCAAGTGCAGCCTTACCAATGTCCTGTACAACTTTAACGTAACTTTCCAACTTCTATATGCAATTCCCTGACTGATGAAGGCCAGTGTACCCAAAGCCTTCTTCACTGCCCTGTCTACCTTTGACTCAACTTTCAGAGAACTGTGAAACTGAACTCTAAGAACCCTCTGTTCCACTACACTCCTAAAGGCCCGGCCATTCACCATGAAATTTCTACCTTGATTTGACTTCCCAAAATGCAAGACCTGACACTTATCTATATTAAACACCATCTGCCATTTCTCAGCCCACTTTCCCAACTGATTAAGGTCCTGCTGCAATTTCTGATAACCTTCCTCACTGTCCACAATACTGCCTATTTTAGTGTCATCTGCAAACTTACCAATCATGCCTTGTGTGTTCTTATCTAAATCATTGATATAGATAATTAACAGCAATGGGGCCAGCACCGATCCCTGAGGCACTCCACTAGTCACAGTCTTAGTCACAGTCTATGTACTGTACACATGCAAATAAAAGGTGACTTGGTGATGGGACACTAGCCTCTGTGTAATGATTTCAGTGACAATGAAAGAAAACAGTACGTGCTGAAGAACAATCAGCTTTGAGTTGGGATAAGTATTTCTGGCACCATACCTTTATTTGGGAAGCTTGATTTGTCTGACCCTGCTGTCAAAGACTGGTACAATATGAAGAAAAAATGTGATTTTTCTTTCTAGGCAAATAATATTAGGGCAGATGAAAAGTAATGAGTAATCTTTCTGACGGCTTAGAGACCTGTAGCATTTTTGATTATTCTGAGCTTAACTTTCCCTGAGGCACCTGATACTAAAAACTTTCAAGAGTGGATAGATTTATTTTAAGGAATATTATGAGCCAAACCTTCCCTAATTCTGAGACACTACTGGTTTTATTCGGCAGTCTGAAAACCAGAGGCATCTGTAATGGGATTTTTGATAAGGTTAAGACAACTGGCAGAGGCCTGTGATTTGGAGTTAACTGAACTGAGATGCTGTTTGGTATGTGGGATTAATGATGTAATCATGCAAAAGTGCCTAATAGCTGAAAGTCCAATTGCACAACAACCTTTTCATTAGAAAATGCACCAATGGAGCATGGGAGCTACAGGGTATCCCAATGGATGTTGACACTCTTACCTGTCTCACTGAGCTTGGGGAATGTTGTTTTTTTATGTAGACAATCATGATCCGCATGCAGGGCATATCCTGAGCAGAGGTACCTTTGGTCAGCCCACAGTAAAACCCCACAATAAAGCTGAGCCTCAGCCAAATGTCAAAGAAGATCTTCAGGATCTAGAAGGGCAAGTGATTGTAGTTGCTGCTGGTATGCAGACTCAAGACAGCAAAGTAGTCCTACAAGGTCTGACTTGATTAAGAGAACTCAGAGGCTGGTATCCAGAAGAGTGCACACTCTGCAGAGTCCACCTAGAGTTAAGTTGCTCAACAACATCCAAATCAGAACCAGTTCAAATAATTGTCTGTTTACATGGTCAGCCAGTTCTCATGGAGGCTGACACTAGTGCTGTTGAATCAGTGGTTGCAGAACCAGTCTTTAATAAGGTTCACTCTGGACTCCAACCCTTATGATTGTACAAAACCTCGGCCAGACCGAGAACTTATACTGGGAAACCGGTTACATATTAAAGGTATGACTTCGGTTCTGCTCTCCCATGAGAAGCAGTTGGTGCAGTTACCAGTGACTGCAATAAAAGTCTTGGCCCCAAGCCTACTGAAGTGGAAAACAGGAGGCTGGAAAGCAGAGGAATAATCAAAACAGTGTAGTTTGCAAAATGGATTTGTACCGAATACGAGGCCTAGTGGCTCAGACCTTCGTGCAGATTTTAAGTAAATGGTAAACTGTTTCTTGCAGCTGGTAAATACCCAGTATACTACAATTATTAACCATCAGGGTTTATGTCAACATACAAGACTATCATTTAGGATATCATCAGCCTGCATCCTCTTCCACCAGACGATGGAGAAAGTTTTACAAGAGATACCCCACATTGCCATTTATCTGGGTGCATGCTAATATCTGCAATAATGAACACTTGGAGAATTTAGATATAGTGCTTAAATGTTTCTCCCAGATGGGTATATATCTATGAAAGGAAAAAAAAATAACTGATCCATGCACCCCAAATGACCTACTTTGACTACAGAGTTGACGAAACTGGGTTACACCCATTGGAAGATAAAGTGAGGGCAATCAAAAGTGATCTAGCTCCCACATCTGTACTGGAGCTTAGGTCTTTCCTTGGATGGGTGAATTATTAAGGGAAACTCATAAGTAACCTGGCGTCCATCTTGGCACCCTTACACCTGCTATAGAAAAAAAGGGTCAGCCTTGGAATTGGTCGTTTGGCCAAGAAATAGCTTTTAGGAAGTAAAAAAATCAACTATCGTTATTGAAGATGTTGGCTCACTATGATTCCAATCGAAATGTGGTGCTGACAAACGATGCCTCCCCATATCGTATCAAAGTAATGTTGGCTCACCAGTGGCCCAGTGGAGAGGAATGCCTGATAGCGTATACTTCTTTGATGTTGGCTAATGCCAAATACAAATATGCCCAGATGGAGGAGGATGGAGAAAATTCCACCCATCAATGGATGTAAATTTGTCACAGTAACAGACCACAAAGCCCTGCTTGGGCTATTTAAAGAAGACTAGGCTGAACCACCCATAGCTTCTGGTTGGCTCTTATTCTGAGAGCATACAATTACAAGTTGGAACAAGCGGCAAATGTGGATGCCTTGAGCTGCCTCCCACCAGCAGATACTCCACCTGTCATGCATCTCCTGGAAGAGTCCGTTCTGCTTTTAAACCTTCTGGATACCCTTTCAATCAATATCTAATTTTGGACACTAAAAAAGACTCCATCCTGGCAAAACTAAACAGCTTGCGGTAATGGGGGAAACAGAAGGGCCATCATAACCAGGGTTGAAACCTTTCTGGACCTGGTGAGACCAGATCATTGTACAGGACAGCACTATACTACGGGGAACAAGAATGATTGTCCTGAGTAAAGGTCATTGTCAGATACCAGGGGTTTCCAAAATGAAGACATGAACAAGACATTATGTCTGCTGGCCAGGTTTAGATGCTGACATAGCCACATTGGTGGGGCAGTGCCCAGAGTGCCAACAAGGACAGAAATTGCTGCCTGCAGTGCTCCCACATTTGTATGAATGGCAGGAAAAACCCTGGATTCAGTTAAAGGTGACAATGCCGGTCAATGTTCTTGGTCATTGTGGATATCCATTCAAAATGGTTGGACGTGCACAGATTTAATTTCACAAATTCAGGGATGACATTTTAAAACCAGTGAGCATTGTTTGTGATATGTGGACTCCAAGAAGTATTAGTCAGGGACAATGGAAAGTCATTTATCAGCAAGGAATTTGAATATTTCCTAAAGTTGAATGACATTCAGCATGTTCAGACAGCTCCATACCATCCATTGTTCGATGGGCTAGCAGAAAGAGCAGTCCAAACATCGAAGGCTCGCTTCAAGAAATAACTTACAGCTTCATTCAATACCAAACTATCCCTATTCTCTACAAAGAAACTGCCAGACTTATTGAGTTTTTACAGTGACTGCTGGTTTTGTCCTGGCTCCTATTTGATTACAGGACCACCCCTCATGCATCTACACAGACAACTCCAGCAGAGTTACCAATGGGGAGAAGATTCTTTGCCCAGATTGTTAAAAGGTGAGAGAAACAATGCAGTAACCAATAGATGTAAAAGCAGTGCAATGATTTGTTGCATTGGTTCACTATTTGATGAGATTGTTGCCCAATTTGTAGTCAGATTGTAAACCATCATGCTGGCTCATGGACAAGGATATGCTGTGGTACTGCAGCACAGAACAAGAAGCCTTATTCACTAAAATCAAACAAATGGGGATGGCAATGCTTGTGCTGAAATATTATGACATAAATGACACTATGTGAGATATGACTTGGAGCAACCCTACTGCAATAGACTACCAGTTGCATTTGCAACGACTGTGCTAACACAAACAGAAAAACATTATGCCTCAATCAAGAAAGATTTCCTAGTTATTGTCGTTGTTTGTGAACATTTTCATCAATATCTACTCGGAAGAAATAATGTGACAGATGATCTGACCACAACCCACTGCTACTCTCTGCTTCAAAGTCCCTTCTAATTTTACAGAGCTATCACGTGGATATCACATTCAAGCAAGGGAAGTAGGTATCTAACACAGGCATGGTGTTGAGAAAGCCCTCCCCAGAAAGAAATTAGAAGATGCTGCAGCAGAGTGTGAAATCTTCGGGATTCAATGCAAAGTAATAACTCATTATGCCTTGGAAGCAGAGACACTGAAGTTAACAGACAAGCACCTTGCTCAAATCAAGTAACTATCAAACATGGTGCAAATCTGCAGTCATTGGAAGAAACAGTGATAAAACAATGCCCAGCAAGCAGCAAGAACACACCTGGTGGTATAAAAGCATATTGGACATATAGAGATGAACTGAGAGCCCAGGATTGCATATTGTCCATCAGAAATAGAGTCTTTAACTCGAAGGAGTTCAGAGGAGAGGTACTAAAGTGCATTAATGTATGCTACGAAGAAATGAAATCAATTCTGAGGAAGGCAGTAGTATGCTCCTCATTGAAATCAAGGACCATCTCAGTCAGTGCACTGCTTGTATTGCAGACCAAGGTAAACAGGCTCGAGAGCCTCTGATGATCCATGGTATTCCAGACAGACCACAAATGAAGCCGGGAATAGATCTCAGCCCACTCACGAGAACCGATAACCTTATCACAGTAAACTACCATTCTCACTACTAGGACGTGGATGAATTGACTTCAAACACTGCAACTGAGATTCTCAAATAGGTAAAGCAGTCTTCAGCTATGATGCCATTCTTGACATTATCATGAGCATCAATGGCCGTCAGTTCACGAGTGAAGAGTTCAGTAGCTTCACAAAAGTAAAACATCACATACCATCTCCACATCATGCTCATCAAATGGAAAGTTTGAGGTAGCAGTGAAATTTACCACAGGAAGCCCACATAAACTGGAGGAACACACCCACTGAAAGCATGGAAAGCAGTCCAGCACAAATGTTAATGTCAAGCCGCATACTCTTCTATTATCAAAACAAGACTATTGAAACTAGAAATATTAACAGGTATAAGCGAAATAAAATCAAGGCAAAATGACAGAAAACCAATTTCAATTTCACAAGACTGCAAAAGCATTACCAGAGTTTAGTATTGGACAGGCAGTCAGGCACAAGCATTCAATAATCTCAATAATTCTAGCCCAAGAGGAAAATTAGGGCCTGGATGGAGCAGCTGGCATTGTGAGCATTTGTGGTGGAAGTGAATCAATAGGTATAGCATTGCAGAAGTTGTTCCCAACTGCAAACATTGATGCTGTAAGCATCATGAGTGAGCACTAAGAGAGCAAGCAAGTAGCCCTAAGATGCAGCCTGGTCCAGTCCATGAGGCTGGAGGCTTCCTGCCTCTATTCCTGATGAAGGGCTTTTGCCTGAAATGTTGATTTTCCTGCTGCTTGGATGCTGCCTGACCTGCTGTGCTTTTCCAGCACCACTCTGATCTAAACTCTGGTTTCCAGTATCTGGTGTCCTCACTTTTGCCCAGTCCAGGAGCTGAGTGCATGTCCCTGTGTGCAAAGTGTCCTCACAGCAGTATTCTAATGAATGGTGCTGGAGCACTGTAAAGTACAAAATGGTTGTGGAGAAGTATATTGTAAGCAGATCAGAGCTGTGCCTTGATGTCACCTAGCACCCTAGAATCATAGAATCCCTACAGTGTGGAAGCAGGACACTCACCCCATCAAGTCCACACCAACCCTCCAAAGAGCATCCCACACACACACACCGACACAATCGCCCGAGGGTGGAATCCTACCAGGTGGGTCCCTGGCACGGTGAGTTAGCAGTATTAACCACTGAGCAACCAGGCTGCGCTTTCTGACTCTCAAGGTTGGGAATTCTTGGCACCTTGTTTCTATCCAGCATGTGATTGAATAGAAGAGTGCATTTAATAAGGTAAGATTAAGTAATAGCAAGAGGATAATGAGTGATATGCTCTGCTAATAGACCTCTTGCTGCTCACAAATGGAATCTTATCTCAAAGTCTGGAACTTGTTGGGTGCAGTGCCATTGTTCCTAACTCTGAACCAGGAGACCTGGGTTCAGGTACCACCTGCTCCAGAGGTGTATAACAAAATCATTGAATAGTTTAGGAAATATTTCTGTTGTCAAGAAATGCCTCACTCAACTTCTCAGGTGGTTCTACAAAATTGCTCAACATAGCCCATTTCATTTAGGCTCTTGGAAAATTCTGCCCAGTAACTCTATTTTGCTGTCCTCAGTTGCTGCCTGTGACATGTTGAGTATTTTCAGCATTTCCTGTTTTATTTTCAGATTTCCAACCTCTGCATATTTTGTATTTGGCATTAAAAACTTACTTTTTATGAGTTAAAGATTCATGTTAAATTTATAAATCTACTTTTATTTCTCAACTAAATTTAAGTTCAGAAACAGCCGCAGTACGACTTGATCTCACATTTTCTGAATTAATCATCCAAGTCTTTGGATTACTAATTCAGTAGCATAACGGTATCACCATGTCTAGCTGTGCTGCCCATGGTAACCTCTGATCACTGTAAAGAAGTGCGTATGCTTGTCATTCCTGTAGTTATGTGATCCTGCTGAGACTGTATAATGTCAAACAAAACCATTAATGCATTTTGTTATAAATTAAGCTCCATTTTTCCAATAATTTTAAATTATCAAGTCATTATGGTGCCCATTTCTTTCTTCCACTACTTTTGTAGCTCTATGGATCACATTTTTGATAGCTGTACAGACATTGACTCCCTTTGCACAGTACCAAAAGAGGCTGATGAGCATATCATTAGTCTTATGAGCATCATAATTCCTGTTGACAAATCTTGCTTGTCAGAATATTTGACAAATACTTTAATATCATCAGTTACAATATGACATTACCATGTTAACAACTGTAAACGTAATTCTGGAATTATAATCACTGAGAATTTCATTATCAGCATTGGCTTATACTGAGCTATTTGCCAATCTCACCATCATCAGGACAACCATTCCCTAATTAAAGATGCTGTGACATAAATTGCCCATTTGCATCATCTACTTGATAACAAGCTCTCCTTTTTAAAATTGTGCTTAAATGCTCTCTGCAACCTCATTGATTTCTCATTGTTTGGGCTGAATGTTTTAACAGTTTCACTTCCATCGAGTTTCATGGAGGATTTCCCTTTGTGAGGCCTGGCATGTTTTCTCACATAATCATCCCAAACTCACCCCATTAACCACTTGCCACACCCCTGTTACATCTCTCATCTGAGGCCAGCCCTATTCTCTCAAGCACTGTAACCAGAGGTTATCAACCTTGCTGAGATATCACAGGATCTGAGGTGCCAGCACTATCTTTAAGCTTGTGATGCATCCAAAGAAGCACGGTTACTCTGCACCTGCTATCCATAGTACATGACAAACGTCCATGGCCTTGTAGATATGGAGAAATTGGTGCTCGGCTTTGTGGGCAGGGACCTGGAATTCCTAAGTGGATGGGCTGGTGCAGAGGAGGGATGTCATCATTTGGGGTGGCACAGTGGCTCATGTTAGCATTGCTGCCTCACAGCACCAGGGACCCAGGTTCGATTCCTGCCTCAGGTGACTATCTGTGTGGAGTTTGCACATTCTCCCTGTGTCTGCATGGGTTTCCTCTGGGTATTCTGGTTTCCTCCCACAGTCCAAACATTTGCAGGTCTGCTGATTTGCCTATAGTGCTAGCTACATTAGTCAGAGGGAAATGGGTCTGGGTGGGTTACTCTTTGGAGGGTCAGTGTGGACTTGCTGGGTTGAAGGGCCTGTTTACACACTTTAGGGAATCTAATAACCTTACCTGGCACAGTGGCTCAGAGGTTAGCAGTGCTGCCTCATAGTGCCTGGGACCTGGATTTGATTCCAGCCTTGGGCAACTGTGTGGAATTTGCACATTCTCCCTGTGTCTGTGTGGGCTTCCTCTATGTGGTCTGATATGGGGCAGCATGGTGGCTCAGTGTTTAGCAGTGCTGCCTCACAGCACCAGGCGACTGTGTGGAGTTTGCATATTCTCCTTGTGTCTGCGGGGGTTTCCTCCTACAATCCAAAGATGTGCACATCAGATGAATTGGCCATGCTAAATTGCCCATAGTGTTAGGTGTATTAGTCAGGGGTAAATATAGGGAAGTAGAATGGGTCTGGCTGGGTTACTCTTTGGAGGGTCAGTATGGACTTGTTGGGCCAAATGGCCTGTTTCCATACTGCAGGAAATCTAATAGGAGGAGTCCACATCACCAGACTCTACCAGACCCTGCCTCTTTGTTGCTTACTATTGAGAATCTTGGGAACTTGGACTTAAAATGTTACATGGTGTTCTCAACATTGAAATAGATGTGGTTTGACAGATCATGCAATTCTCCCAAATTTATTGTAAGTGCCCAAGTCATCTAGGGCCTGGGATGATTTTGCAGTATGGTACTGATATGCCCAGTTGCTTGCTAGGGGTACATGAGACATTGTTGCTCTTTTGGGTCGGTGCAAGTCCTTCAGGTTGGCAGACTCACTATCCAATGCTATTTTCTTATTATTTAACCTACCTGAAACAGTCTATTATTGCACTTCAGATCACCCATCTCAAGACTGGCACAGGGCCAATAAGCTCCATTGTTAAGCAGGCTTCCTCCACCCCAGCTGCAGATGTTGGGGGTACACTAAGATATAATGGGACTGTGAGGAAAAAGTGGGCGGCACGGTGGCACAGTGGTTAGCACTGCTGCCTCACAGCGCCTGAGACCCGGGTTCAATTCCCGACTCAGGCAACTGACTGTGTGGAGTTTGCACGTTCTCCCCGTGTCTGCGTGGGTTTCCTCCGGGTGCTCCGGTTTCCCTCCCACAGTCCAAAGATGTGCGGGTCAGGTGAATTGGCCATGCTAAATTGCCCATAGTGATAGGTAAGGGGTAAATGTAGGGGTATGGGTGGGTTGCGCTTCGGCGGGTCGGTGTGGACTTGTTGGGCCGCAGGGCCTGTTTCCACACTGTAAGTAATCTAATCTAAAACTCATTGAGGACATTTGGGTGTCACAGTCGATAATGCACCATATGTTATTTTGTGCATTTTAATAAATGGCACTACTTTCTCCCTACATTTAGTTGTTTATCAGTCTATAGAGGACAATAGTTTCTGTTGATAGCTCATGTTACATCTCTACACTTCTCCAGCCTCTGGGTCTAAATGTGCTGATGTAAGTGAGTTGGTCAGGGATTCTCTGGGACAAGAAGACATGCAACCAAGAAGTGAACATGTTTTAAGATGGCTGGGAATTCTGGACACTGTAAATTTCTGTCCTGTACAGTGCTTGGGCCTGTGTGTAATGTTGCTTCCATTCAAAATGCTAATGTTGCTGGTTCCTGTAGCCCCTTCTTTCACAGGTCGTGACACTTTGTCTGTGGTCCAAACCACTTTCTTTCACATTGTACATATTTGATTTCCAGCATGATGGTAGATGACAGACTGCATTCTTAGACCAGTGGTCTAGAACCTCTGCCTGTATATATCAATGATACATTGAAATATCCAAATTCCCTTCCTGTGAATCTACATGCTTTACATCTTCCTGGGACTCCAATCAACTCCTGTACATGAGCCTGCACCTACCCACCTATCGCCCCAGCCCTTGACATATGAGGTGACTACACCAAGTGTAGTCATACACATTTTGTACTCTGAAGCCATGCTGTTCCTGTCAGTTGAAGAGCTGACAAAAAGAGAGAACAGTCAAACTACAAATTCTTAATTAAAACATTTCTTTAGTGTTCAGGGAAAATGATAAAAAGGCAGATTGACCACAAGGAACAAATATTCAAGCTGAAAATGGTAAGGTAATGAAAGAACTCACATGCAATCTAAAAAGCCCTTGAACTAATGTTGCTGGATGAACGTGCCCCCATCTCACCATCTGGAACTTCAAATCAGTTGCTCCATTTGGATGCCGCATTTGTGAGATTAAACTTCATGTGGCAACTTTAATGGACATGAACCAAATGGACAGGATCAGGCAAGTCCAAAGATGTGCAGGTTAGGTGAATTGGCTAAGCTAAATTGTCCATAGTTTTCAGGGATGTGTATGTTAAGTACATGAGTTAGGGGTAAATATAGGATAATAAGCTCAAGGTAATGGGTCTGGGCTCTTTCTCCCCACAAAGATCTTTCTCCCATCTATGCTTTACTATATTTGCCCATGCAGATACCGTTTCCTTCCCTTGACATTCTCTCCTGCCTGCAGCCACCGGCACTGAAGAGTAACTTGTCAAGTCACCATCCTGCAGCAGCATCATTTTCCCCCCCACCCATTTTTCCCTTAGTTTTTGTGAATGGACCCAATGGACTGACTGTGGCTCATTGGGGATCCTAACTGGACAAACCCCTGGCTAGTGCCTGTACATCATGTCCAACCACATTAGTCCTACTTCCGAGGTGGCCAATTTAGGAGTCACATGACTGATCATGGTCCAGTCTCTGAATTACAGAGGCATGGACCCTCTGATTGAGAACACCCTGACAAGATGCTTGACCATGGACAATATCCCAGACTGTTAAAACCATATTGGATTCAATTTCTTCCAATGGAAGACATTAAAAGTTTTTTTACTGTTACATTTTAATGACCAACCATAACCCTGTAGTCACATCTCTCTTAATGCTTTTAAATCCGGAGGAAAATTCATAGCTTTAATATTGGTGCCATGCACTGACTGTGTTACAAATCGTCATCAATCCACAAATCATTTGAAATGATCTGGAGGTTTCTATCATCAGCAGTTTAGTTTTTATGCCTCTGTAACAAATTGAACATCGATCCCACCAATTGCTGGCTCCATTCACATCAGCTGACTCTACTAGCTCAAGGACCTTTTCAATTGCATGTGAGTTCTTTCATTACCTTACCATTTTCAGCTTGAATATTTGTTCCTTACAGTCAATCTGCCTTTTTCATTTTCCCTGAACCACTAAAGAAATGTTTTAATTAAGAATTTGCAGTTTGACTGTTCTTTCTTTTTGTCAGTACAATTTTTTAATAGAAAATTAGCTAACCTTTAAATGAATTAACAACAAATTCATTAGAATTGATATCTTGCTGCTGCAGAATTCTGAACCATGAGCTTATCGATATATTCCCATTAGCAAGCAAAGATCCCGAAGACATTATTTAATAACTTTTTCCAACTTCTAACTTTAATTCTAACTACCAGACTGATTCCTGAATAGCAGGATTGACTTACAAAGGAAGATTGAATCAGTTAAGCATCCATATATTCACTGAAGCTTTGAAGAATTAGTAGGGATCTCATAGATCCTTATATTTCAAAGGGAGAAGTATAGTCATGTGCTTCTAATCAAGAGCTAAAACAAAGAAGATATTAAGAGATACTGAAGCAAGCCAGTCCTGATGCTACTGTTCATCTTTCAGAGGGTTAATGAAGGAAAATATATTATTTGGAGGTACACATGAAGATTACAAACAGCTGTCATTATATAGAGTTGGATCAATGAGTGACTTAGTCAATAGAAAAGTTGTATTTGGAGTTACGTAACAATTCCATACAGAAAGAATTAATTTTACCTTGTCTTAAGATGAATTTGTGAAAGTGAAATTGACTTAATTAGGCCACAATGTGGGACAAGGTGAAGTTGAAGTTAATTTAATGAAATATATATTTCAATATATCTTTTTTAAGAGGTTGGGTATTAAATTAATCTCCTACCCACAGCATCAGGGATATTTTTGTTTTTATCAGTTTCAGTAATAATTTCTGCTGGGCTCTTGAAGAAGTGGAAGCTATTTTCCCCTCTCTCCATTACAGCCAAAAGATGGGGAGGAGGGGGTGGGGGCGGGGGGTGGTGTCTCTTCCTAGGCTGTTGGATTACATGTGCGACAAATCTGTTCTCACAATTTGCCTTTTGCTAAGGTTCTGTTTTGGGGACGTTGCTATATTGGAACAGTTAATTAGTAATAGTTACTGTATCTATTATTCTGTTACATTTTCTATGAAAGTTAAGTTATTCCAAGTTCTTCTTTCTTTGGTTGAATTTTAGCTGTAATATTTGAATAAATTGTGTTGTGCTTAGTGTCGAGTAGTTTGATCAATTGAATTGCATCCGGAACACAGCATCTAACATTTACCTTTAAATTAAGGAAAGGTTAGAGTCTAGGCTACCTTCTAAATATATCTTGAAGATGTATGGTGTGGTCCATAACAACTAGGTCTGTCTTTTCTGATCCATGATCTTAAACCAGCATGTGTCAGACAGCAGCCGAGAGTGTGTTGCTGGAAAGGCATAGCAGGTCAGACAGCATCAGAGGAGCAGGAGAATCAATGTTTCAGACATAAATCCTTCACCAGAAATGAAGGGCTTATGCCAAAAATGTCGATTCTCCTGGTCCTCGGATGCTGTCTGACCTGCTGTGCTTTTCCAGCACCACCCTCTCGATTCTGATCTCCAGCATTTGAAGTCCTCACTTTCTCCTCTGTCAGACAGCAGATGACCAATAGCATCATGGAATGTTAATGAGGGTTGATTTTTATTTTGGGATTTTATGATAGAGCAGAGAAATTATTGGAACATATTAACAGAAATTCCTACTGAAACTCAACAGGTCTGGCAATATTCATGGAGAGAAAGCAGAGTTAAGGCCATCAGTCTGGTGACTCTTTCTTTATCAGTTCTGATAAAGAGTGACCATGGAGAGTTACCAGACTTAACATGTTAACTCTGCTCTCCACACATGCTATCAGACTCACTGAGTTTCACCAGCAAATTCTGTTCTGTTTTCAGATTTCCAGTATCTGCAGCTCTTCATGCTATATTAATATATTAGTTTGCTTTTGTGTTTATCATGATCAAGGACTGATATTAGCTTAAAATTATTTAGAGATGGGAAAGCCTTTCATCAGCTTGAAGAAGGCTTGACTGGTGTCAGATGCAAGATTTTTTTTTAAGAATGGAGATTGTTTGACGCGACTATAAAAATAAGTCACCTCAATGTAAGGACTTTTGTTTTTGAAAACCTCCCCAGCAGGTCTTGTCCAGATTATTCAGGACTGAGTTGGGTGAGTGGTCAAGAGACCAGGACTTGCAGATGAAAGGAGTGGAAGTGAAAAAAGAAGTTGAGTCAATCTGGAGATTTGGCGTGAAGGTAAATTGCTCTGGAATTTGATTCACTATAAACTGACAGTGTTGGGGAATAGGTAGGAATTTATTTTGTCAGGTGTTTGAAATCTTTTAAATTGTAGTATATGCAAATGGAATGAATTGTTTTCATTTTCCTTTGCAAAATAAATTTAGCTAAATCTTACTATATTTTTGCAAATTTATTTTTGTTGTGTTTCATGGACGGTTTTGCTCAGCGAGGCTTGCAAAGTTCTCTCCCTCTCAACCATGTTTTCCCTTATCCTAACTTCACCCCAAAACTTCACACTACACTCCCGTAGTGTCCCTCTTATCCAATGTTAGCTGAATTCCCCCACTCACCATAGGCAGAAGCACTTACACTCTCAATATATCTTAGGATACCCTGGAATCCCTAGCACCTGAGCCATTTGTGAAATGCTACCATGCATACGGTCAAATATTGTCAGTCTGGAACTTCCCTACATAATTCATGACTTTTTCCCTGACATGGAAGACAAGGAGAATTTGGTGCCCCAATTTGTGGACATAGGCATGGAGGACCTGGTAGATTGGGGGATACAAATGAGGGCAGCCGTCTTCCCCAGAAGAAGTCAGAGAAGGCAGAAACATAGAGAATACCTGTCAGCTTGGTTTGAGGCTATCATCACTCAAATTATTACTGTCTTAGTTGTCTCGAGGGATGCCCAACAGTAAAAGTGGATGATCAGTGATTGCTCTGCTCAACCAAAGTCAGTGCCGTTGTCTTCTTCTCTGCTTCCTTATGCTTGCTCTATCCTTGCAACTGCATCCAACTTCCACCAAAGTACATGTTCACCATTCTCCTATTGCCTACAACATCTTCCTTCATGCACTCTTAGCCACTCAATCGCTCCATATCATTAACGGTGTTTGGCCTCAGCATTGTCTACTCACTCATACACTCAGGAACCCTTACCTTCTTTCCCCCATCAGCAACAGCACTAACAGCTGTACGGACACAGTGGCTCAGTGGTTAGCATTGCTGCCTCACAGCGCTAGGGTCCCAGGTTTGATTCCAGCCTCGGGTGATTGTCTGTGTGGAATTTGCACATTCTCCCCGTGTTCTGTGTGGGTTTCCTCCCACAGTCCAAAGCTGTGCAGGTTAGGTGAATTGGCCATGCTAAATTGCCAATAGTGTTAGGTGCATTAGTCAGAGGGAAATGGGTCTGGGTGGGTTACTCTTTGGAGGGTTGATGTGGACTTGTTGGGCCAAAGGGCCTGTTTCCACACTGTAGGGAATCTAATCTTTTATTTCACTCAATCCTTTCCCTTCCCTAATTCCAGGAGAAAACCACTCACAAGAGGGCAGTGAGGGACAAGACAGGTAATGGGGTGTGAGACACTTGATTTCTCACCTTACAAGAATGTCCAAAACAGCTGACTGACCGTATCAGCAATGGACCATGCAGCAAGATGTCTGCCCGTTAACCAATGACTGTTGACTACCATGGCAAGCTGCTTAGCTTTGAGCCTGTACTAAACAACTGACAATTCAGCAATGCTGTGAGCCTTTAAGCTTTGGCTGAAGTGACAATGCTCAAAATGGTAAGGCAGAGTTGCTATGATAATGCAAGTAGGCTCTAAGTGAATGACAGCTAAGACAGCAAGCAAACACTCCTCAAACACAGCCTGACCTGCATGCTTGATGTCCTTGCAGCAGCATTGCAATGAGAGGTGCTGGTGCACTCCAAAGTGCAGCATTAAAATGCAGTAGCAGACTAAAAATGGATCAGAGATGTGTCATCATAGCGTGGAGAGGCTGGCTATATGCCAGTGGTCGTGGACTTGGAGCATATCCAGAGACACTAGTTCCAGGTATCCAAGATGGAGGCCTGTAGCAGCAAGAGGTAAGCTGCAGTTGCCAGGTACCTGCTCTTACTTTCAGTTCAGGGATTCTCAGCATTTAATTTCATTCTCAGTCATAGTAGAACAGGAACATGCTTATTAATAAGATGAAATGACATAGCAACAAGAACGATAATGAGCAATCATTCCAATGAATTGTCTCCTCGCCCCTCACTAGTGAGATCTCTTTTTGACATCCATAACTCTACTGTAAAATGTGACCTGCTCCAAATGTTAAGAAAGGCCTCACTGGACCTCTCCCACAACTCTCTCAAATTTCCCACTATAGGCCATGTTGTTCAGGGTCTGGTAACAGTCCACGCCTTCTGTTTTATTATCGAAGCAAAATCCACATCCTGGAAAGCATGTGAAAGACCATCACCTTAAATTTAGAAACAAAGTATAAATATAACAAGAGTTTAGATTAGAGTGGTGCTGCAAAAACACCAGCAGGTCAGGCAGCATTCGAGGTGCAGGAAAATCAACATTTCGGGCAAAAGCCCTTCATCAGGAATAGAGATAAATATAACAAGGCAGATTTCATTCCAGGATCTAACTTGACTAGTGGCAACATCAGCTGGCATCATAACAATGAGAGAGACAAAACAAGGACTACCTTGGATTTTGCCACACTTAAGGCAAATCACAAATTTCTGAGATATATTGACATGAGTGGATTTTGTCTGTGTTCCTTCTAATTTCAGCACTGTAGTGGCTTCCCAGAAAATGCATTTAAAAATGGCAAGAAACCTGAGTGGACAAAAGAATGTTAGAGTTTCTTTGACAATTTGAAATCTATGTTGACAACTGCATCAGTTTTAGCAGCACCAGATTATGACATACAATTTAAATTGGCTGTTAATATCAGCAATATTAGTACTGGTGTAGTTTAGTTATAGGATAATGAGATACGAATCAAACACCAGTCAGTTTTTCTTAAGTTGAATACCTGTTATCAAAAATATCCAATGGGTGAGACATGAGCCTGGTATTGGCTCAACATCAATTTGAAGTTTATGTATTAAATAAACCCTTAGCTTTTAGAACATAGAACAATACAGCACAGAACATGCCCTTCGGCCCACAATGTTGTGCCGAACATTTGCCCTAGCTTAAGCACCTATCCATGTACCTATCCTATTGCCGCTTAAAGGTCACCAGTGATTCTGACTCTGCCACTCCCACAGGCAATGCATTCCATGCCCCCACCATTCTCTGGATAAAGAGCCTATCCCTGACATCCCCCCTATACCTTCACCTTAAATTTATGTCCCCTTGTAACACTGTGTTGTACCCAGGGAAAAAGTCTCTGACTGTCTACTCTATCTATTCCCCTGATCATCTTATAAACCTCTATCAAGTCACCCCTCATCCTTCGCCGTTCCAATGAGAAAAGGCCTAGCACTCTCAACCTATCCTCGTACGACCTATTCTCCATTCCAGGCAACATCCTGGTAAATCTCTTCTGCACCCTCTCCAAAGCTTCCACATCTTTCTTAAAGTGAGGTGACCAGAACTGCACACAGTGCTCCAAATGTGGCCTTACCAAGGTCCTGTACAGCTGCAGCATCACCTCACGACTCTTGAATTCAATCCCTCTGTTAATGAACGCTAATACACCATAGGCCTTCTTACAAGCTCTATCCACCTGAGTGGCAATTTTCAAAGAGCAATGAACATAGACCCCAAGATCCCTCTGCTTCTCCACCTGACTAAGAACCCTACCGTTAACCCTGTATTCCGCATTCTTATTTGTGCTTCCAAAATGGACAACCTCACACTTGACAGGGTTGAACTCCATCTGCCACTCCTCAGCCCAGCTCTGCATCATATCTAAGTCCCTTTTCAGCCGACAACAGCCCTCCTCACTATCCACAACTCCACCAATCTTCGTATCATCTGCAAACTTACTGACCCACCCTTCGACTACTTCTTCCAAGTCATTAATAAAAATTACAAACAACAGAGGACCCAGAACTGATCCCTGCGGAACTCCACTTGTAACTGGGCTCCAGGCTGAATATTTACCATCTACCACCACTCTCTGACTTCGACCAGTTAGCCAGTTCTCTATCCAACTGGCCAAATTTCCCACTATCCCATGCCTCCCGACTTTCTGCATAAGCTTACCATGGGGAATCTTATCAAAAGCCATACTAAAATCCATGTACACTACATCCACTGCTCTACCCTCATCCACATGCTTGGTCACCTCCTCAAAGAATTCAATAAGACTTGTAAAGCAAGACCTACCCCTCACAAATCCGTGCTGGCTATCCTTAATCAAGCAGTATCTTTCCAGATACTCATAAATCCTATCCCTCAGTACCCTTTCCATTATTTTGCCTACCACCGAAGTAAGAGCTGAAAATGTGTTGCTGGTTAAAGCGCCTCAGACCAGGCAGCATCCAAGGAACAGGAAATTCGACGTTTCGGGCAAAATCTCCAGCATCTGCAGACCTCACTTTTTACCACCAAAGTAAGACTAACTGGCCTGTAATTCCTGGGGTTATCCCCATTCCCTTTTTTGATCAGGGGCACAACTTTCGCCACTCTCCAGTCCCCTTGTACCACCCCCATTGACAGTGAAGACGAAAAGATCATTGCCAACAGCTCTGCAATTTCCTCTCTTGCTTCCCATATAATCCCGAGATATATCTCGTCAGGCCCAGGGGACTTGTCTATCTTCACGTTTTTCAAATGCCCAACATATCATCCTTCCTAACAAGTATCTCCTCTAGCTTACCAGTCTGTTTCATACTCTCCTCTTCAACAATACGGTCCCTCTCATTTGTAAATACTGAAGAAAAGTAGTCATTCAAGACCTCTCCTATCTCTTCTGACTCAATACACAGTCTCCCACTCCTGTCCTTGATAGGACCTACCCTCGTTCTCGTCATTCTCATGTTTCTCACATACACATAAAGACCTTGGGGTTATCCTTGATCCTACCTGCCAAAGATTTTTCATGCCCTCTCTTAGCTCTCCTAATCCCTTTCTTCAGCTCCCCCTTGGCTATCCTGTATCCCTCCAACGCTCTGTCTGAACCTTGTTTTCTCAACCTTATGTAAGCCTCATTCTTCCTCTTTACTAGACATTCAACCTCCCTCATCAACTAAGGTTCCTTCACACGACCATATCTTTCCTGCCTGACAGGTGCATACATATCAAGGACACGTCGTATCTGTTCCTTGAAAAACTTCCACTTTTCAATGACCTCCTTCCCTGGCAGCCTATGCTCCCAACTTATGCTCCTCAGATCCTGTCTTGCAGCATCGTATTTACCCTTCCCCCAAATGTAAGACCTACCCTGTTGCACACACGTATCTGTCTCCATAACCAAGGTGAAAGTCACAGAATTGTGGTCACCATCACCAAAATGCTCACCCACTAACAAGCCCATCACTTGTGCTGGTTCGTTACCGAGTACCACATCCAATATGGCCTCCCCTCTGGTCGGACAATCTACGTATTGAGTTAGAAAAGCTTCCTGGACACACTGAACAAACGCCGCCCCGTCCAATCTACTTGATCTAAAGAGCTTCCAATCAATATTTGGAAGTTGAAATCGCCCATGACTACTACCCTGTGGCTTCTGCACGTTTCCAAAATCTGTTTCCCAATCTGTTTCTCCACATCTCTGCTGCTATTGGGGGGCCTTTAGTAAACACCCAACAAGGTAACTGCTCCTTTCCTATTTCTGACTTCAGCCCATACTACCTCCAAAGGCAGATCCCCCTCGAACTGCCTTTCTGCAGCCATTGTACCATTTCTAATGAGCAATGCCACACCCCTTCCTTTTTTTACCACCCTCCCTAATCTTACTGAACATCTGTAGCCAGGAACCTCCAACAACCATTCCTGTTCCTCTTTTACCCACATTTCCATGATGGCCACAACATCGTAGTCCCAATTACCGATCCACGCCTTAAGTTCACCCACCTTATTTCTGATACTCCTTGCGTTGAAATATACACACTTGAAACCATCTCTGTGTCTGCAAGTATTCCTGTCAGTGCTACCTTCTCCACAGCCTCCCTACATTCTTGGACATCCTGAAAAACAGCTAACCTACTTGCTGGCCTACAAGTCCAGATCTCATCCCTCTAGCAAATTAGTTTAACCCCCCATCCCCACCCCGAATAGTGCTGGCAAACCTACCTCCCAGGATATTGGTGCCCTTCTGGTTCAGGTGCAACCCGTCCTGCTTGTACAGGTCCCACCTTCCCTAGAATGCAGTCCAATTGTCCAAATACCTGAAGCCCTCCCTCCTACACCATCCTTGCAGCCACTTGTTCAACTGCACTCTCTCCCTATTCCTTGCCTCACTGTCACGTGGCACCGACAACAACCCAGAGATGACGACTCTGTCCATCCTAGCTTTTAGCTTCCAGCCCAACTCCCTGAGCCCCTGAATGACCTCCCCACTCCTCTTCCTACCTATGTCGTTGGTGCCAATGTGCACCAGGACTTCTGGCTGCACACCCTCCCCCTTAAAGATTCTGAAGACATGATCTGAGACGTCTTGAACTCTGGCACCCGGGAGGCAACAATCCAACCAAGAGTCTTGCCCATGTCCACAGAACCACCTGTCTGTCCCTCTAACTATAGAGTCTCCTATAACTAACGGTCTCCTCCTCTCCCCCTTTCCCTTCTGAGCCTCAGAGCCAGACCTCGTGCCAGAGACCCGGTTACTGCAGCTTACCCCTGTTAGGCCATCCCCCCCAACAGTATCCAAAGCGGTAAACTTATTGTTGAGGGGAATGACCACAGGGGATCCCTGCACTACCTGCTTCCTCCCATTTCCACCTCTAACTGTTACCCAGCTACCTCTGTTCTCTGGCGTAACTATGTCCCTGTAGCTTCTATCTATCATCCTCTCAGCCTCTCGAATAATTCTTGGTTCATCCAACTCCAGCTCCAGTTCCCGAACGCGGTCTGTGAGGAGCTGGAGCTGGTTGCACATCCTGCAGATGAAGTCGGCAGGAGTATCGGTGGTCACTCCTACCTCAAACATCCTGCAGGAGGAACATTCCATTGCATGCGCTGCCATAACTCTACACTTAGTGTTCTTGTTTTGGAGACTAAGTAGCTTACCTGTTCAGCCGACTGAGTCCTTTTTACTTTAGGTTAGAGGAGGAGGGAGGGTGGGAGATGCTTCATGTGTAGTGTCCCGAATTCCTTCTCCACTCAAATAACAATCACTTACCTTCCCGACTTCCCTTCCGCCCCGCTCCCGCCGCTCTCTGCTGTTTGGAGATACTCCATGACAAAAATCTAAAAATGATCCCTGGAACACTTTTATGCTGCAATCATATGTGAATGCTTTCACATAAAAGACGAAGACAATTTTGCAGAGGCTGCTTTATGAATGAAAACTAGTGTCATGATCATAAAGGGCTTCTGCAAAATGTGATTGTTATGAACATCCTTGTGTGTTTAATGTGAATATTCATATTGTCAAAGTAATGTGGGAACAAAAATGAAAAGGAATTTTAAGATAATAATGAAAATACATCTTAAAGAATATGTTTTTACTTATTTTACATGTATTTATAGTTTATAACATATAACTATTATTTGAGAATTTGGCTTTGGCAAGATTCTACTTAGTCTTCACTGGTTTCAATACTTTTCTGTTTCCAACTGATTTGAGCTTTCATGGTAAGCCGAGAGCTGCTAGAACTTCTACAGACATTTCCTACTGGATGCTGTTTGTACAGAAGCATACAGCCTCTATATGCTTTGAAGCATTTTAAATATTTAAAGAAACATTCACAATTTTCTGACTGGAGTGCCTGTTTAATCTCTTTGGATAACTGTGGCTTTCATGGTGATGTCAGCATCTTTGTAATGTTGTATGTCAACGTCACTAGCACTTGTAAATTTTTTTTATTGGAGTCATCATTCTTATTTGGCATTAGTCAAGGTATTTGATACCATGTAAGAAAGAATGCACATGTGATTCTTAGACAGAAACTTGATTCTAACTTGATTAAACAATAAAGTTTTATTCCATATTCCTTAATAGCTAGTTACCTTATAACTAATCTAAATGATTCTTCCTTCTGAGACACCAGGCTCAACTTAAGAGTAAATATACACTATTAATTTAGCTATATGCTGTTAATAGTATGAATAATTTCTTAAGAGATCTGTGCACCTCTGTTAAACACACAGAGAACTTGAAGGATTCACTACACAAGACTGTTAGCTCCTCCCAGGAATAGTCATTTAGATATTGAGATGTAAAGCTAATCTTGTTATTCAAGCAATCAGTGCATTATCCTCCGCCATTTCTGCCATCTACAGTCAGACCTCACCACCGCACATGTATTTCCATCCCCACTCCTATCTGCGTTCCACAGAGACCATTCCCTCCATGACTCCCTCTTTAGGTCCATGCCCTCCACCAACCCACTTTCTACACTGACACCTTCCCTTGCCACCGCATGACATGCTAAACACTGGCCCTCACCTCCCCCTCACTTCTTTTCAAGACCCTAAAATAATGCTTCAAATCCAGACAAGTTTTTCCTGCATATCCTGCATCCATTGTTCTTGATGTGGTCTCCTTTACATTTGGGAGACAGGATGCCAATTCACGAAGTGGTTCAGAGAACCACACTGATTTGCACACAGCAAACAATCCCACCAACCTGTGGCCAACCACTTCAACTCCCCAACACACTCCCCCAAGGACTAGCAGGTCCTGGGCCTCCTCTGCTGCCAAATCAAACCCACTTGCCAACTAGCAGAAGAAAGCCTCATCTTCCACCTCAGGGCCCTCCAAATACATGGCATCAACACTGAATTCACCAGTTTCCAAACCTCCCCTACTCCCATCTCATCCCAGATCCACCCCTCCAACCCGGTACCACCTCTTGACCTCTCCTACCTATCCATTTTCCTTCCCTCCTATGCAGTCCACCCTCTCCACTGACCTATCACACTTACTTCCCACCTGCATCCATCCATCACCAACCCACTTACTTTCCCCCCAGCCCCACACCCCATTTATCTCTCATCCCCTTCCCCCTCCACATTCTTGATGGAGAGCTTATGCCTGAAATGTCGACTCTCCTGCTCCTCGGATGCTGCCTGTCTGGCTTCGTTTTTCCAGCACTACGCCTTTTGACTCATTTATTTAATCCTTTCAAGTGCTTACTACATTACACAATAGCTGTCTCCTTTTCTCCATTGCCCTGATCTTCACCATGCTACGTGATCTTTTACAATTCCAGTTTGATTTCTCTGTCCACTTGGTTTCTAGAATCATAGGATAGTACAGCATTGAATGGAGTAATTTAATCATTGAGTCTGTGCCATTTATTTTGCTTTGTGCAATCAAGTTAGTCCAATTCCCCTGATCTTTCCTCACAGCCCAACCTTTATTTTTCTCCTTCAAATATTTATGTTTTGAAGGTCACTGTTGAATCTGAATCCAATACTTTCTCAGGCATTGCATTCCAAATCCATATTCAATGCATTAAGAAACTGTTTCTTCATGTCAACTCTGATTTTTTTTGACCAATCATTTTAAATATGTATTCTCTGCTTGGTTATTCTTTAGCTGCCAGAAACAGTTTCCTCCATTTAATTCTTTTAAATACCATCGTGGCTTTAAAAATCTCCAGGAAATGTCCTAAAGCTTTTCCTTTACTTATATTTCTCCAGTTTATCCAAATGATGGTAATCTCTCATCTCTAGAGCCATTCCACTAAATCTACAAAGTTATTCTTACAATGTATCTGTGAAGTTTAAAAAAATGTCAATTTTAACACCGGATTCCACTCAATGTTGTGTCTATTGATAACTTAACTAACATTTATCCAGACAGGTTTGATGCCATTGGCAAGTGTAAAGTCAATGCAGTGTTACACCTGCATCAATACTCCTTGCAAGTTAAGCATTCATGCTCAGAATAAGCTCAAACTGCAATTAAATTCCAAACAACATCATCCACCAAGTTGAGCATTATTCTGATTGATGCAGCTTTATTACTTATGTTTCTTAGAAAGGTGGAATTATCTGTGTACATTTAGATCCAAGGTGGATGAATATTGCAGTAAAGGCATACAAAAACAAGATTGCTCTCCTCGAAGAGTATAATTCCAATTTTTCAGGAATCAAGCAATTTTGTATGCTCAATGCCAAGAATGGCTCAGCATTTGTGAAGTCATTGATTAGCTTATAAAGTCATGTGAAACATGTCAATTCCATCAACCTCAATAATTAAAAGAACTTTCTTTCCAATTGAGGTTCTTTCTGAGCAGTGGTACATAATTACAATTGATCCTTTCCAAGGGCACAATTACATCCTGGTCACTGGCTACTTCATTAAATTCTCTTCTGAGAGACAAATCAAAGATACCGCTAGTACAATCATTTTTGGCACTGATTGACTACCATATTCAATATGTTTGATAATTCTCAATTAATTATGACTGTCAGTAGTCCACAGTACACTAACACATCTTCCAAGGCATGGGCAGGAAATGGATTTCCAAGTTATTGCTTCTGCTCACGATCTTCAGTTTGACAATCTCACAGAATGCGCTATCTGTACTGCAAAGTTCATGTGTAAAGTAATGTGCCAAGAGTTTTAGATAGCTATGTTAAATTCATGTGTGACTGCCTCAAGGTAATGTGTGTAAAACAGATCCACTATGGAAGCAGAGCGAAAAGTCAGGAAGTCTCAGCTCAGTGCCATGCAGGCACACATTGCTGCCAACTGGCTGAAGATAGTGGTGTAGGTTGTCCCACAGTCTCACCCTCCACCGTATGTATATGACATATTGTTGGAAATAGGAGTATGATAAGCCAGCAAGCAGCTGATTATTCCAACTTGAATCAGGACAAACAATAAGAGTTTGGGATTGTCATACAAACATTGTATTGTTCAATTAGAGCCCAGTTATCCTTCTTCAGAACAGGGAACACTCAGACTTTGTCATAGTAGCATTGGTGTTTTACCCTGAATGTACACCACTATCTTCAGCCAGCTGATAGCAGTATGACACTAAGCTGAGACTTCCTGACTTCTACCTTAGCTTCCAGTACAGCACTCAAGAGGTTGTATAACTTCTTGTTTTGTTGCAATGCAAGTTGAGAATTCAGCCACCTGACACTACATTTTGGCAGGTAAATGAAAGTGGTGGTGGAGCTGGGGTTTCATTTGGTAGGGAATAGAACATACATTCACTGAACACGGTCACTTGTGCAAGGCATTTCAACTTCTTCCAGACCTGCATCTCAATCCTAAGATCGAGACTGCTCCCTATTACTTCCACTACATTCTCATCAATTGTCTAGAAGGTCACATATCCTCTTGTCTATCTTCTGCACCTTGCAGCATCCATCAACATTATCTGACCATTTCTTGATTTTTGCTTTCTCCAGGTCTTCCATTCATCTTCAGGCTATTTCATCCTCATGTTGCTTTGAATCTGGGCAGTTCAGTTTAAACAATGTAAGCTAATTTAAAGTATTATGGACATGGGACTCTTGCCAGTATGCAGCCACTCAGCAGTGCATTCAGCCCCAGGCTGTACACCACAATAATTATAATCAGCAAGCAGCATGAAATTTGCATACTGTCTTCATCAGTTTGAACAGGTCTGGTTTAATCAGGCATCAAGACCTAGCCAGCTATCCAATGTTGCCTCACATAGCCTTCAATTTATTGTGAACGTGTATAGAAGAAAGTTATTTCTGGATAATGTTAGAACATGGTATTTCCTAATAATCTTTTGCAAATTGAATTTTAAACCTTGCAGTGATCACATCACAAATGTAATACTGTAGTTATTATGCAATTAATAATATAATTAATGCTATCTGTGTAATTAAAAGTCTAAAATTTATTGCACTCTGTAAAAGTCATTTCATGCAAGAATGTAACCACTGATGGTATGACCTCCCAGATGTCACACTCAGAAATGTTACATTCCACAGTATCAAATATCTAAAGAATAAAAATAATTCTTGGCTGTTAAATAATCATACTTTCATTAATCTAAACGCCTGAATTGGTAAATGTGAATGACAGAAAAAAAACATTTGATACTGCTACCAAGCTGTCACAAGGAATAAGTAAGTAAAAGAACAATAATCAAATTGATAATTTTCTTCTCAAAACAATCAATTCATTAGTGAAACAAACAGCAATAAATAGATTTGAACTGCTGTTTTTTTTAAACCAGATTACCCATATCACTAGGATTTGTAACTCACACAGCTTGTTTCGCAAGCACTTTGCAACAATGTTGAAGCAGTGCTGTGTTGTGGAGCTGTTATCTGTCAAAATGCATCACTGATTATCTAGGTTGATGTTTTGAGGGCATTGTCCAAGTGTTTTATGTGACTGTTATCTGCCCACACAGGACACTGCTGTTCTGCGGAAGAGTACACAAGAGCAAAACTATCAGTAAGAAAAATGCCATGATAATATGACAATCCCTACATAAAAGCAAGTTTGTTGTTTTTAATATAATACATTCATAAAGAAAATAGACACTGAGAATAAATCACTCATCTTTACTCAGAGTTCTCAATGCAATTTGTAAATCTCAAAGAAAATGTGCTCTTGTAGAAACACTAGGTTGAATCTTACATATTGCTGACCACCTCTACCAGTAAAAATGTCAGGTCTGAATTGACTGACTTTAAAAAAGAGAGAGATAATGCACTGGGGGTTGCATTAACCGGGTGTAAATGGGACTTCTGCTCTGCAGAAAATGGAATTATGGCCCTGGGAGCAGCTAAGTAGTTTCAGTAGTGCCAGAAGCAACTCATGCTTTGTTGGGGTTACAAGGGTATTCTGGGAAAAAGATGACAAGGGAACTGGGCCAAGGCGAATCTGGAGATTCTTTCAGAGAGAAATTAGGGACTATATATGGAAGCACTTGTAGAAGCTGAGTATTTACATCTGCTGAGGCAGATAGAAAATGGGCAGAAAGGTGGAAGGGCGGTGTATATTTTTGGAAAGTTGACCCCGGAGGCACATAGCACTCTCAAAAAGATGTACTCATCTTTCTTTTAGCCTTTTGGGCTAAGATTATAAACCAGAGACTGGCTATTTTCTCCCTCCCATTGTTTTATGGTAGTAGAAAATGACTGAGACCCTTAACTGACTGCCAGTTGCTTTATTTTATATGTCTCACCACTGCAAATACACAGTGGAGGGCTGTAAAATTCCCTTTATTGAGTATCTGGCTGGGGTCTGAATTATTATGTTGAGATTTGTCACATGTTTGAGTGAAGAACTGTTTTGTTTCCTCCCTTTGTGGTTGCAACCTATAATGTCTATCTTTTTAGCTTTATTTCTTATTTTCCTAACTTATACTATGTATTTCTATAAGGTTATGTAACTTTATTCTTAATTCTCTTTTTCTGTACCTTTTGTACCTAGGTACTTTATAGCTAAGATGGTGCCATGTGTTGCGACATTGTACACTTTTCACTGTACTTTTGTAACTTGAGTACACATAACAATAAGCCTAATTCTAATTCTAATTCTAATTTTAATTCTAATCACTGCAACAATCTCACCTCTTAATTTTGACTAATTGGAAGAATTGATTTTGTGACAATGTCATTGAGCTGTTAATCCAGAAGTCTAGCCTATTCCTTTGGGGGCTTGAGTTCTAATTCAGGCGTGCAACTGCTGAAAGTTAAATTCATTGAATGAAATCTGGAATTGATAGTTACTCTAAATAATAGATATCATGCAACTAATAGTGAGAGTCATGCAAGAACTCACCAGATCACTAATGGTGTCAATGGAATGAAATCTGTCATCCCTACCTGGTCTGGCCTACATATAATTCCAAACTCACAGAAATGTGCTTGCCTCTAAACTGCTCATTAAGCAGCTGCATACTGGCAAGTACACCATGTCTAGAATACAGTTAAAGGGCAACTAAATTTGATAGCATTTCTGATGATGACCACATTCTATGGAAGAATAAATTGTAACAAAATGATCTGCCTTATGAAAACTCCTCCAATTTTTTTGTGATGTGGCCTGATCCTCATAAATATGAATCCATTGTACCCGTGTCCTTCAGAATTAAAATGTTTGTCTTATTTTGCTGGTACCTTGTGTTCTCTGTTAGCTGTAGCAATCCTCAAAATTCAATATATACACAAGAAACATTCTGTCTTCACTCCAAAATGTCATTGTTCAGTTCTGTCCAAAACATGATGAAGAACAGATATTGAACTTGAAATGTTGACTGTTTCTCTCTGTACATAATGCTACCATACCTTTTGAGTCTTGCCAGTACCTTTTGCTGTAATTTCAAATCTCCAACATTTCTCAGCATTATACTTCTATCACAATGATTTCTTCAGTAATACTTTGTCTATTAAAACTTTGGGCATGCTATCTTGATTTGTTATGGGCTGGTTACTCTTGAAGCTAAGACTCTAATAATAATCGAAGTATAAACTTGAGGTCTGTTCTTGTGAGTGGATTAGATTTTCAATAGATTTTGGAACCATTTGAACAATCTTGTAGTAGTTTGCATCCTCTTACTTCTCACCTTTTGTTTTTTAGTCTGTGCAAATTATTGCTGCACAGTAAAGTGACTGTGTGGAGAATCTGCTCAGAAGCTGTTGTTATCAGTAACATTTTGAAAACAACTGCAAAATGGTGCATTAAATAAGTTTGGGATTCCTTTCTTCCATTTTCCTTTAATTGGATGAAGAACCATAATATGATTTTTTTCTATATCTGTCTTTATGTTACTATTGGCACCCTTTCACCTATCTAGGATGATGAACATACAGCAAGTCCATTTGCAATAGGAGAGTACCACATGGTGCACTTCTGTTGATCAATCTGTCTGAAGCTTGTTTTGCCATAAGTACCATGTTTGAGGTAGTCACTCAGATAATATTATGGGCTGCTGTTCCCAATATCGGTGCTTGTTATCAAGCCACTGATTCTGATAGTATATTGACAATGTTGCCGTTTCTCTTTATTATCTTCCAGGCAATAAAAAGCAATGTTTACCTTTATGTCACACATACAAGCATCCTTGCAGCAGAGGTTTGGACTTACTTAAACTATCTTTAAGTAAGATAGTTACTTAACTATCTTAAGTAGCATTCTTGAGACTGCATCCATGATCAAGTCTGCAAATATGTCCAAGCTAGCAAAATCACTTCTGACTGAAGAATGTTAACACACTTTAGAAATTTATTGATGAGGTAACTGTCAGATTTGTGATTTTGTCCTTCCATGAGATATTGACAATGTGCTGCAGACATTGAAGATGCAAATCGTTGAACATCCTTTCTTGATAGCTGTAGGCATTTCACATTTCATAGCCTTCCATCAAACAGCTGAGAATATAAGACTCAAAACCAACATTTTGGTTCTAAGGATGAGCTCGTGTTTCTTAATGCACACGTTGTAAGTTCGTCAAAAAAGGTAGCCATGTTTCTTATGTGTGTGTGCCAGTTTCTCTATTAAGAGTCAAATTGTCTTTCAGCATGGAACCAAGAAACCAGAATTGTTGATCGATTCCAGTGAAATGACTATTTGGATCTGGAACACAGACCTAAACCATTTAACCTACAACAGGTTTTCCACATGTTTACAGTCATGGAGAACAAATTGTAAACATGACAAAACAATCAGAAGTTTTTATAGCTGGCTTTCTGTGCCAGCAATTACTACAATGTCATCAGTTCAAGGAGTTCTGTTACTCTGATGCATCAAAGATCATGAAACATTTATGTTAAGACCTGTAGGTATAGTCCACATCTTTCCAGGTCAGTTTTTAAAACTTGTTAATCTTTCCTATGCTGTTACTTAGCAACTTTTTTTTCATTTCAAATGTGTTAATTACCTGTCACTCAATGTCGAATGTCTTTTAAAATATGTGGTCAAATTGAAAAGACCTGCCCTGTCAGATTAGGAATATATGTAAAACAATCAATTTATTTATTCACTTCTGTTACTTTTATTCCCATTCTTTTATGTATCAGAGAAAAGTGCATATTAATTGAATTCAATAGTTTGGTTATTATCTGTATTCCATGCAAGATGACTTACAATAAACGTGACGAAAGTATTGCTGGGTCATTTTGCATTAAAGACCAATGGACCAACTTGACAATCTCATTGTCAACAGTAAACTGAGCTAAAATCAATTCACAATGTTAGAATGTCTATTCCACAAAGTTAGAATATTAAACATAAGTTCTGCAGTACTAATTACATTTTTATCAGTAACAAGCTTAGAGTGATATAATTATTGAGAAAAAAAGGAAAATTATATTTGTACAGAGATACTCAAAGATTACTTCAGGATTTTCTGAGGTACAAAATTTCTGCAAAATTTTCAGGCGGTCTGTGAGGACCTATCCAATGTCTGAAAATATTAAAAATATAATTTGAATGTATCGGATCAGTTCTAATTTGGAATAAAACTGAAAATGGGTGATATAAACTCAGTTTCCTGTTATTCATCGTCATTGACCTCAATTAAGATTATAATAATGAATGTTGTATAAAGGGCAGGTGGATAAAATGGTTGACTTGGTGCTCTCACTCAGTTTGTGGTTTCTTATGGTGCAATGGTCATGACACAACCTCTGAGCCGGGAAGCACGGGATCAGGTCTAGCCTGCTCCAGAGAAGTGTCATAGCAAGTCTGAGAAGGTTAATTAAAAATATCTATCTCTCACAGAAACCTTATTCTTAATGTTTAAAGTGAATGACATCATGCAGTTTCATTCCTGCAACAACATGTTTATCAATAACACCAATCATGTCAAAGGTGGGGAAATTTCTTTCTTCTTGAGCCTAAATCTATGCCTGTTGTATCTGTGGACCATCTTTGCTTCTTAAATCGAAGACTGATCATTGAAGTTATGTTTGAATTTTTTTGAACTTGTAAAGATGATGTTTGACAGAGAAGGTATTCCAAATATACTGAAGCAAATTTCAATGCTTCCCTCCTTGGGGGTCATAAGTTGCAAGAGCACACTCCATATTTCTCTAATATGACTGGAACTACTGTTCTTTTTGCCAAGCAATTTCCAAGTCATTTCAATCTAACAAGGGTAGACTTTTCACACAATGTGCAAGGCCACAATGCAGAAACATGATGAAAGGTCATCAACTTAAAATATTTTTTTTTCTCTGTCTATAAATGTTGCTAGAAGTGCCGAGTATTTTCAACACTTTTTTGGTTCTTTTGATAATAATTGAAAAAATACATTACTAAGCTTCTCGATTCTTGTTCCATGTCCATTTTCATAAAGATGCTAAAGCTGTCTGCATGATGATTATGACCATCAAAGTGACTATAAGGCAATAAGAGGTAGGAGCAGAAGTAGGCCATTTGGCCCATCAAGGCTGCTGTTCCATTCAACGAGATTATGGCTGATATAACAATTTTTAACTCCATTATACTGCTGTATCCTCATAATCTTCGATTCCCTTACTTACTTGAAATTTGTTTATCAGAAATATACTTATTCAATGATATACCCAGCCCTGCCAGCCCTCCACAGTAAACACTTCCACAAATTCACCACATTCTGAGAGAAAAAAGTCCTCCTCATTTTCATTTTAAATGGGTAACTTCTTACTCTGAAGCTATGCTTTCTAGTCTTAGATTCTCACACAAGGGAAAACAATCTCTGTGCATCTACCCTATCTGTCCTCAAAGAATCTTGCAAGTTTCAGTAAATCCTCCTCTCATTCATCTAAATAACAATGGGTCCAACCCCAAACTACTCAACCTTTCGGCACAGGACTCAGTGGTTAGCACTGCTGCTTTACAGTGCCAGGAAACTAGGTTTGATCCAAACCTTGGGTGACTGTCTGTGTGGAGTTTGCATGCTCTCCCTGTGGCAGTGTGAGCTTCATCCAGGTGCTTCAGTTTCCTCCCATATTTCAAAAACTAGGTGGATTGGCCATGTTAAATTGCCCATAGTTACCAGGGATATGTAGGTGAAGTGGATTAGCGATGCTGAATGCAGGGATAGGGTAGGGTGTGTGTGGAAATAGGAGACTCTTCGGAGGGTCAGTGTGGACTTGATAGGCTGAATGGTCTGTTTCCACACTGTATGGATTCTATGAGGCTTGTCGCATATGATTTTTCTCTAAAGCTGTAATTGTATTTTAGGCAATAATGCTGCTCCCAAACCATTTTATCCTCTTTGTTATCCTGCCTAAAATCTCTAAAACCATTTTTGCCCCTCTTTAAGCCAAGTTTCTATTATATCAATGATATCATGCTGCCATGTGCCCTCAGCTCATTGTTTTCATTCACTATACTCCTTGTGTTTATATGTACACCATTTAATACTGTTAAATTCCTGCGCTGGACACTTCCTCATTTCTGCTTTAGTTTTTCAGTCACTTGTTAAATTTCTGTCTCCTATTCCCTGAATTGAATTTGCCCTCGGGTTTCCATTCACATGCCAATCTAGTTAAAACCCTCTGTCTTGCTGCAAGTATATTTATGCCAGTTCTGTATACATGCCTACTACTTCTGCCATTCAGACACCCCATGGTGGGTAGTTAGCTGCTTGACTGACATTTTAATTAATCAAGGTTTCCAGGCCACGGGCAGGTTGTCACTGGCTTTCTGTCAATGGACAGGGCCATAAAATACAGCACATTACTAGTGTTATTCACAAGTTTAAAATGTTTCATGATGTAAGATTATCTTATCTGTGCAGTAAAGTCAATAATTTAGTTGCAAAAAGTGCAGAGCAGAAGACAAAGCATAATTCAAGAGTTTTTACTTTTTAAAGTTAAAGGACACATCACAGTTTGCTCCAGTTGTCTATCATTTGGAACTTCTGAATTTATATCCTTTGTGAAACATATTTTAAAATGCATGAGCTTTTCCGCTAGATCAGCATGCTTATTCAATCAAAAACAAACCATACACACTAGGAAAGCCCCATGTTGAGCCTAGTCTATACTGACGGCATTTATCTCAGCCGACCCAGTAGTAATGTCACTACAATTGGTGTCAGCACCTCCTGGATTGGCTATGGTTGCAGCTCATGATAAAGTGACTTTTGATGAAAGTAAATATATCTGGATGAGTAGGTGAAGACAGGATCAGGTTCAGCAGTGATATCCTTTCTTGCTAAATAGCTTACTGACTCTCAATGTCAGGAGTTCATGCATGAGTAATGCTCCACTTGGGTAAGCTAGTGAAGAGCAAACAACATTTATGACATCTGAACAAGCAGTCTGTGCTTACAGAGTATGGAGAATATCAGTGAAGCAAAATAAATTCATCACAAATGCTTATGGTTATAATTGTTCCCATACTGTTTTTATTATTACTATTTCAAAATCTAAAACGAGAGCAAATGAAGAAAACAACTAATGAAATTCATGAATAGAAGATAAATTCCTACAACAAGAAAACTGTGATTAAAAAAAAGCATTGTTTCTTCTTTTATTGAAATCCAGACAGCAAAATGATTCTATGGCAGAATTACTCAGCCACTTTTAGAATACTGTTTACAATTCTGGTTATCTTTCTATGGGAAAGGCATTGGGTATAAATATTGACAAGGTTGCAACCATGATTAGAGGGCTTGAGCTATCAGGAGAGGTTGAATAAGCTGAGGGTCTTTTCCCTGGGGCGTCGGAGATTGAGGGAGGAGCCTTATAGAGGCTTACAAAATCGTGAGGGGCATGGATAGGCTGAAAAGCCAAGGTCTTTTCCTGAGGGTGGGGAAAGTCCAAAACTAGAGGCCATAGTTTTAAGGTGAGAGGGAAAAGATTTAAAAAGGATCTGAGACATAACTTTTTTCACACAGAGGGCAGTGCGTGTTTGGAACTCGCTGCCAGAGGAGGTGGTGGGGGTGGATACAATTGCAACATTTAAAGGTAATCTGTTTGGAAATATCAATAGGTAGGGTTAAGAGGGATATAAGTCAAATGGTGACAAATAGGACTAGGTCAGATTGGGACGTCTGGTTACTGTGGAAAAGTTCAACTGAAGGGTTTGTTTCTGTGCGAAATAACTCGATGACTATTTTGAAAACAAAGGAAATTAATTTCTGCAAGTTAATATAATAAACCTATTAGTAAAGAACCACTCATGAAAAGGACACTGTCACTCAAAAATATTCAAAGAGATTTTTTCACAATGTTTTTGACAGGGTGACAACTGGCATCTGGAATTCCAATAGGGGTAAGTCAGAGGAAACCAACAAGAGCAATCAGATGTTATCTTTATCCATACTACAGACACTTCAACTAGTGTATATATTAAAATCATTTTACCAAACTGCTCTTGTCAATGGAGCAAAGGGACACAGAATTTGGTTTGCAGTTCAACTCAATTTTATTATCAAAAATATCCCTGAGTAATAAACACCACATGAGCATTGCCTAAATTCCAACAATATTTGTTTTCTATTTAGCTCTATCCATTTATTACCTGCAATGATCCACACATTTTGAGCTGGGCCATTGGAAATTCCTTCCTCGCCCACATAGAGCTGGCTCTCTTCCATGAAGTTGGGTCTGACAGGTCAGGGCAGATCTTCACCTGGGTCTGCTCGGGTTTCAACACAGTCTTCTGTCTGGAATCTTGCTGTGAGGCTTCCCTGAGAGGATGACTTCCAGGTGTGCATTTTTAGCTCTCTCACTTCAGACCTTCTTGAATGTTCTATGGCATTTTGTCAAATCATCCAATGGGGTCATGCCAATACCTTTCACCGTTGCCGTGCTGGGCAAGTGTAAAGTGTGTGTCCTCAGGCACTGGTCAAGGTGCCAGAAAATCTGATTGATGATACTTCTCCAATACATAACCATTGGGCTGTTTGCAATTGATTTCCCCTGAAAATTTGAGATCTCTCTGACCATTGTTTCCATTGTTCTTTATAGCCATTAGTTGCTGAAGTCTGGCTAACTTAGTTTGGCCAATTTTCTGTCGGGCCTGATTTCTCCAGCTCAATTTAGAGTGTCCAAATGTGGGCCCAAGGTTGCTTGACCACAATCCCTTCTGTTGATCACTTGAAACATCTCGCCAAAATGAAATCACAGGCTCAGGCCATGCTCTCATGCAGATACATATCAAGTCTTGGGTGGATAGCTAACTCCTTGAGAATCTGGGCTTCCCACTGTACATACACACAGTACCCTATACACTGACTATCTCCCTTACACACATCAATAAGCTTAACAGCACTAAAAACAGATAATTAAGACATAATTTAGGAATTAGCCACTATTTACTTGTCCTCACGTCTCTATGGTAATTAATACCACTCGCTAGAATAGAATTCAGACCACACAGCAACTTACATAGTCCTTTCATGATGCAATCAAGATTCATTAATTTCTTGACTCCCACTGTAGGAGTATAGAGTCCATAGTTATTTTCTGGATGAGTTCCTTCTTCTACTGTATGAATTTAACTGTGAGGGTGGTGAGGAGATCAACGTAAACAGATGAACTACAAAGCCAGGTGTGATAGAATATGTACTAACAAGTGTATCTACACTTTTGAGGCCCAGTGTCAGCAGTCATCCTACTAATTAGTCACTTTAATTTCCCTGGTGCCCTTTAGAATTTGCCCTGTCTGCTGAAAATCAGTAGCAAAACCATAACATACATTTGCCAATTGTGTCCTGCTGTAATTTTTCTGATAGGAATTCAATACCAGTGTCATATTTTTCCCAGTAATACTCTAAGGTTTGACTGAATTTGTCACTGACATTGACAAAGATCTCACTCCTCCTGTGGACATCTGGGAGCTCAATTCATTCTTCCCTGGCTGGTATATGTGATCTAATACAGATGGTGGTGTTTTGGATGTTAGGTGTGAAGGTCCTGTATTGGGTTGTGTTTTAAGGAAGTTGCGATACATTATTCTCTTGTGCCCTCATATGTTATCATGGTGATGCTGGTATTCAGACTCCGAATCTCTCAGTACAATTTAGAATAGTGTTTGTCTGAAAACCACACAAGGCATGCTCATTTGTATATACAGGGTAGACACACAATTTATTTTTGTTTGCTGATGTTTATGCAGATTGCATATATGTCCCTTCTTTCTTTCTCAACAACAAACAGAAGGCTGTTGTAATATTCTAATCATAGTTCCTCTCAATAATGCTGACAAAATGCCAGTGGTGACCGGTGGTGTCCATGCTCAGGCAGCAATAATGTGAGTTCCAATTTGTCTTTCTGTATACAACACACTGGTTGTTACGCCTAGCCATCATAGATTGGTTGATATGGACCCTCAACATACCATCCTCACACTGGCCTGCCTTTGGTAAGACAAATCACATACTGCTGGAATATGTCTACGCCTGCCCAATATCACTTCTGATGATCACATCCTGGCAATCCAGCTGACAATGCAGACCAATTAGTTGGATGTTGTCATGCTGGAGAGGGGATCATCTGTTATTATCCTTATCTAATATTTGATCAAGTTTAGATACCTCCCTACTCTTCTCCACCTGTGCAGGATTTTCCTGACTTTGTTCAGTCTAGGTTCACTCCCGTAAACTCCTCACAAAATTTGATCCTACTGAATTCTCCCAATTGCCCTTTTGTCAGACAATTGCATCTGTGCTAGGCCTCACTTCAGGCCCAACATTGGTTAATCCGAAATGGAGGGTTGGAAGCAGGTTGGTGCATTGGCACCATCAAATTTCTGCATGATTAAAATTTAGATGAGGAAATGAAAAATGACTAAAAATCAAAATGGCCTTTGATTTGAATAAGACAGAGATGATGTGATGAGAAGTGGATAAATGATGAAGATAGTATAAAAGATGAAAACGACGATGATGGATATATAACAATCACACTGCCACTATATAGTGCTGTAGCCCTGTATGACCAGGATGGATGGGCAGATTTGGGCTAAAGTGGGAGCAGAGGTTTATGACAATGTTCTTCTGTGATCAGGATGGATTAACAAAACATCTGGGTTGGGGTCTCATGGTGTGTGCGTGCATGTTTTGCATCTGCATGTGATTTTTGTGTGTGTGTGTGTGGTATGTGGTGTGTATTGTGCATGTGTTTTGTATGTGTGTGTGTGGTGCCTGCGTGTGTGTGTGTGTGTGTGTATTGTGTTGCCTGTGTGTGTGAGATACATGTTGCATGGGGTGCAATACTGCAGTCAAACGAACTGCACCAAAGTGCCCACCTTCTTGAGCAACAATTTGAGATATGGAGAAGATGACAATGAATGTCAGGGGACCATTTATTCAAAAACAAAATGGAAAGACCCAAGAGAGTCTGGAGAGCAGAAATGAGACCTCCGCCACCATAAGAGTATTTTAGACTGATCCTCTGTGGTGGAGGAGGGACATCAAAAAACACAATGTGGTATATGTATGGAGAACTACACAGAGGCGAAGCCCTAGTAGAGTTTGTGCTGAAATGCCCCCCCAAAAATGAGTGCTCAGGCTGCTGAGCTCAGAACTGTAGCCAAGATAGTTAGCCACCTTGAAAAATGTCCCCCACCAACAGACACATACTCATAGATCTCTAACCCAATATCTGGCTTCTCACCACCTCATAGGTCGTCTGCCCTGTATCCAGTTATTAGATTAGATTACTTACAGTGTGGAAACAGGCCCTTCGGCCCAACAAGCCCACACCGACCCGCCGAAGCGACAACCCACCCATACCCCTACATATACCCCTTACCTAACACTACGGGCAATTTAGCATGGCCAATTCACCTGACCCGCACATCTTTGGACTGTGGGAGGAAACCGGAGCACCTGGAGGAAACCCACGCAGACACGGGGAGAACGTGCAAACTCCACAATACACCCTTCACTGTCGCTGTGCCTGAAAGGTGTAAAGTGCATGTCCTCAGGCACTTGCTTGAAGTCAAGACGCTAAATGTCTGATACCTTTCCAATTTACAGCCCTCGGGTTGGTTGTAACCTATTCTCCCCACCTTTGTAATCTCTTTGATCTTGGTTTCCAACATTCTCTGTAACTGCTAGCGTCCACCTGCTTTTTCATTTAGTTTGACCAATTTTCTGTCAGGTCCAATTTCTCCCATTGAGATTCAATTTAGAATATTCAGTTTTGCACCTGTAGTCACTTGAGCACACAATGAAAACATCAAACTTATATCATAGAGAAAACTTAGTTTATTCAGTGTCGATTCCAATCATCCTTGGGCTGAATCTTATGCTTTTTGGCTAAGACTAAGTTGGGCCCAGTTTTTTGGAGTGTTTTTAGCCATTATGTCATTGTCTCTTACAAAATTTGCTGCATTGATTACATACCCTGTCCCTATATCATATTTTTTTTTATGGGATGTGGGTGTCGCTGGCCAGGCCAGCATTTCTTGCTTCTCCAAAATGTAATTCAAAGTTATTTTGCTGTTGGTCAAGAGTCACATGTAGGATTGTAAGACCAGGAAAGGATGGCAGTTGTCCTTCCCTAAAGGACATTAGTGAACTAGATTTTACTTCACAAAGAAATGACCGTGGTTGTATGGCTGCCATTCAACTAGGTTTTTTTGTTAATCATCATTTTTGATTAGAGGGCAAATTCATTAATTATTTATGTGTTACGAAGATCTTATTGATATTGAAGCTAACATTGCAGATTTACTAAGCGAGCAAATAGAAGGCCCATGTAGAAAAGTTATTGATGTCTTTAAAAACAAACCCTCTTGGATATTGTTTGATGAGCTTTTAATCAGAATGTTTTGAGTTATTCAAATAAACTCCATTTTTTGACCAAAGCTGGAGAATTTTTATTGCGGATGGACAAGGCATTGCATAGGCTTTTCCACTTTATTTTGGTCACCTTAGTTTTAAAGGAAAACTTTAAATGTTCCATCTCTTAATTTTGGGGACCTTTTTTATTATATTAGCTGTTAGGTGCTCCATTCTATAATGCTGACATACAGTCATAAAGTCATGCAGTCTTGGAGATGTACAGTATGGAAACAGACACTATGGTCCAACTCATCTATACCGACCAAATATCCTAAATTAATCTAGTCCCATTTATCACCACTTAGCCCAAATCCCTCTAAACCTTTCCTTTTCATATACCCATCCAGATGCCTTTTAAATGTTCAATTGTACCAGCCTCCACCACTTCCTTTGGCAGCTCATTCCATTACCCTCTGCATGAAAAAGACAATAATAGGTGGAAAGAATATTTCTGATCAACGCAAAGTTTATAACTCTAAGTTATAACTTAGAGTTATAACTTAGAGTTATAATCTATGCAGAAACTTTATTAAGTGAATTTTAGTGCTTTCAATACTTGCTTACTGTTATGCATCATAATTAAAATTGATGGTTTTATCGACCTGTCTAATTCTTGACGGAGCTATGTTTTAGTGTTGCTGTCAAATGTTTTGTCATTGGAAATTAATCTTATTGGTTTTAGAAAAGAAGGATTATCTGTCTTAGAAGCTTCTTCGTTCTTCAATGGAAGCAGTTTCTACTTAATTTAGATATGTGCCCCTTATGCAGAGGGATCTCATGAATGACGAAAATCACAGAGTTAAAAAGCTGGTGAAGCCACTCGCTGTTCTCTCCCTCTGTAAGAACAAACACTCTATATCTAATTATGTAAAATTGCTTAATCTTTAACAGGTAAATTTCATTGAAAAGTTTATGGTGAGGGGAGAATGAGAATGCAATTCAATGAGAATTCTTCATTTATAGTAAGAATCTAACACACTGCACAACCACAATTTAGAGGAGATGGTTCATGGAGGAATATTCAAGTTCTTTGAAAATGAAATCAGAAACTGACCTATAAAGTTTTGCAGTTTGAAATGCTAGAATTCGCTGATGGTTGAAAGAGTGAGAAGAGCTTTTGTATCAAAAAAAGGTGTGGCTAAGGAATTTCATAAAGATATTGAGAACCAGAAGCTAATTATATAAATAATTCTGTGCAGCTTTCATAGCTTTGTGCAGGAGAAAAAATAACTTAAATGTGCATGGCACCTTGGAAGTCATTAGTGCCTGGTGACATGATTATTGAAGTGGTTAAATTCATATCTGCTGACAAGTGTTGGAGTATCTGTTGATAGGGAAATGAAAAGGCACTTATTTTGAAGAGCATAAATTACATTTCCTGCTGTTGAAGACAATTTTGAAGTAATTGCACCAAAAAGGATCAACTCCAGAAACTGATTTCACACACTATACAAATCAACATGAGTGGTCTTATAATTATTTTGTCACACTTTTGCATATCCTTAAACTTTGTCTACACTTGTATTTTCTTGAATAAGACAATGACACCAGCTATTAATGATCTTTCTGAAGGTAGCATTGCAATCCTGGAACTTACCAGAACAGATACTGATGAAAATCAATTGCCTTCATTAAAAAAAAGTTGTTATGTTGAGGAAGTAAACTATTAGTTCCTACATTTATTTCCTAATGAGGAGTAAGGCAAAAGAAACTGTAGCTACTGCACTTCTAATGTGATGCTAAGGTGAGGCACCATTCTTCTGCATTAATAGGTACAACTAACGCACCTAAAACATCGAAATGATTACTCCCATATTTTCTAGCAGAATGGAATTCTCAGAATTTTTGTCTTTCATACATTCAAGAGCAAATTAGAAAGTTTAAAGGTAACCATTAAATAAACATTAATCTAATGTGAGGTAAAGACTGCAATTGAAGAGCTGATCTTAAAAAAGGATCATGCTGAAAACTCAATGTACATGGAGGTAAGAAATAATACAAGACAATGAAAACATTTTTGAGTAGTTTATGAGCTCTAATTCTAAATGATAAACAGAATTTAAATCAGTAAATTAGAAGATTGCATGTGTGACAAGCTAGTGTGGGGGGCTGTTGCATTGTATCTGACTGACCAAGAAACTCACCCTCTCTTAATGCCTGAGGTTAATGAATTTTAAAATTCTTATAGACTGAACAAATCAAACTGATAAAATAACTGGGAGGACAAATCCCATTGTCCAAAACAATATATTGAGGAAATATTATGCAAACATATTATTTTTGCTCTCCTACTGTACAATGAGAAAAGGGTAAGCAGCACTTGTTATAAATAATGTAAGAGTAATTATAAAGTATGGGAATGTATTGTTAAGTGAAACATTAGTCTTAAACATAAAGCCAGTTATCTAGGTATCAAGGGCAAGTTGGTTAAGGCAGACTGTAAAATTGGATTAAAAGATATGATAAGCAATGGTGAACATGAATTTACATTTCCTCTTCAGGCTTATTGAACTCAAAACATTATTTCTCTCTCCACAGATGCTGTCAGATCTGCTCACTTTCTCCAGCTCTTTCTTTTTTATTTCTTCTTCAATGCTAATCATCTTCTCCAAACAAAAGATATTCCAATGGATAGTCAAATGAGTCAAAGCCATGCCTGCACTTCTGTGAGGTATGTGAAATATTCATCCCACCTTCATCATTTTTTTCTCTCGGTACTTTAATGGTTTTATTCCAAATCCTGCTCTCACTCTGAACTAGAAAACTGAAATGACTTTGGTTTTAAACTTTTAACATCTCAAGTCCAGAATTGGTTCAGAAAAAGAGTCAGACTGACCTTGTAACATTAACTTTATTTTTATCTCCACAGATGCTGCCAGATCTGCACGGTTTCTATACCATTCTCAGTGTATCTCTCAGATTTCCAGCATCTGCAGTACTCTGCCTTTATTCAAAAGATTAAAGAATGTTGAATTCACTTTGGGTGCGTGTGTGTGAACATTTTGTAAACATTGATGCACCCTAAATTTCCAAAATTCATTGATCTCCTGCCATGTCATTATACTTTTCACAGTTTTAATTCTCATCTAGAATATATTTATGAATGATGATCGCTCTAGAGATTCTAGGTAATCCAAGATGGATGAAGGGAAAAATTTCTGGCTGGAACAGGTTGCTCCATTTTTGAGGTATTTCAGGTGTTGGAGGTGATTTCCTCAAATTCCAGGAGCAGCAATTACTGTTGCATTGCTTTGGAACTTTGGAGAAAGAAAAAGTCAAAACAATAACACTTTTAAAAGGGAGAGGAACAGCAAAAGGCAGCACATGATCAGGTCAGTACAGGAGAGAGAGAGAGAGAGAGAGAGAGAGAGAAACCCACACTGCTAACTGACACAGCAGTGAACCTGCACAGCTACTGCCTTTGCTGTTTGAATTCATGTATCGCTGGATATCGGAGTGCATCTAGGAAAATTAACAAACAGTAAAATTCACAACTAATCTTGGAGGAACCTGTTTGGGAGAGATCACAGCACAGAAAGAGATAAGCGAATATTTTAACTGTCGCCTTGCTGTAAGTCTGCAGTAGTGAGTAGAGTGAGTTCTTTCTTGATTATGTGTTTTATTGAGATGTGTCTCTTGATTAAACTTAAAAACATAAGCCCTAAGTATTATGTTAGCATGGAGCAATGTTTTGTAGAGGAATAAGGTGGCGTTATTTTCTGGGTCTACAGACTGGAAGAAGCAAAAATGGCTTATCTTGTTGGATTTGAGAGATTAAGGAGAGTTTACATGTTACTGAGGGTGATATCTGCAATAAATGCCGTTCGTTGTGAATCCTATCAAATCAAATGGATCGGTTGGAGCAACAGTTAAAGGAATGTACAAGAGCAAGAGGGTGTGATCGATGGCAGCTATAGGAAGGGAAAGAAGTCACAGATACAGTCACATAAATGGGTTAATTCCAGGAAAGATAAGAGAGGGAGGCAGGTAGTGCAGGAGTCTTCTGTGTTTATGCCTATTTCAAACAAGTGTGCTGTTTTGGAAAACGTAGGGAGGAGTGATCGATTTTTAGGGGAATATAGCACGAACAGCCAAGTTTCTGGTATTGAGACCGGCTCTAATACAATGAGAGGTATTTCGGGTTCCACGAGATTGATTGTGTTGGGGACTCTAGTCCGAGGCACAGACAGACATTTCTATGACCAGCAGTGAAAAATCAGAATGGTGTGTTGTTGCCCTGGTGCCAGGATCAAGAATGTCTCAGAGAGGGTGTAGAATGTTCTCAAGGGGGAGAGGGACCAGCATGAGGTCATTGTATACATTGGAACCAACGACATCGGAAGGGAAAAGGATGAGATTCTGAAGGGAGAATTTAGAGAGTTAGGCAAGAATTTTAAAAGCAAGTCCTTGAGAGTAATAATAACTGCATTACTTCCAGTGCTACGAGCTTGTGAGGGTAGGAATAGGAGGATAGAGCAGATGACTGCATGGCTGAGGAGCTGGTATATGGGAGAAGGATTCACATTTTTGAATCATTGGAATCTCTCTTGGGGTAGAAGTGACCTGTACAAGAAGGACAGATTGCACCTGAATTGGAAGTTCACTAATATACTGGCAGGGAGATTTGCTAGAGCTGCTCGGGAGTGTTTAGACTAGTGAGGTGTGGTTGGGGGTGGGATCTCTTTCCTAGTGAGGAAAGAGATCAATCTGAGACTGGTACAGTTGGGAAAGGGAGCGAGTCAAACCGTCAGGGCAGGCAGGGACTAGGCAGAGAACAAGGTAAGACTGATAAATTAAGCTGCATTTATTTCAATGCAAGAGGCCCATCAGGGAAGGCAGGTGAACTCAGGGCATGGGACTGTGATATCATAACAATTACAGAAAGGTGTCTCAGGCATGGAGAGGACTGGCAGTTTAATGTTCCAGGATACAGATGCTTACAGGAAAGACAGAAAGGGAGGCTAGAGAGGAGGGGGAGTGGCATTTTTGATAAGGAACAGTATTACTGCTGTACTGAGGCAGGATATTCCTGGAATACATTCACGGAAGATAGTTGTGTGGAACTGAGAAATAAGAAAGGGATGATCACCTTATTGGGATTGCATTATAGACCCCCTAATAGTCAGAGGGAAAACGAGAATCCAATTTGTAGGGAGATATCAGTTATCTGTAAGAATAATAGGGTAATTGTAGTAGGGGATCTTAACTTTCCAAACATAGACTGGGACTGCCGCATTGTTAAGGGTTTAGATGGACAGGAATTTGTTAAATGTGCAATTTGTGGATGTACCTACTAGAGAAGGTGCAAATCCTGATCTACTCTTGGGAAATAAGGCAGGACAGTTGACAGTTGAGGTGTCAATGGGGGACCAATTTGGGGCCAGCGACCATAATTCTATTAGTTTTAAAATAGTGATTGCAAAGGATAGGCCAGATCTAAAAGTTGAAATTCCAAACTGGCGGAATGCTAATTTTGATGGTATCAGATAAGAATTTTCAAAAGCTGATTGGGGGTAGATTTTTGCAGGTAAAGAGACTGCTGGAAATTGGGAAATCTTCAGAAATGAGATAACAAGAGTCCAGAGACAGTATATTCCAGTTAGGGTGAAAGACAAGGCTGGTAGGTGTAGGGAATGCTGGATGACTTGAGAAATTGAAAGTTTGGTTAAGAAAAAGAAGGAAGCATTTGTCTGGTATAGACAGGAGAGATCAAGTGAATCCTTCAAAGAATATAAAGGCAGTAGGCGTATAGTTAAGAAGAAAGTCAGGAGGGCAAAAAGAGGACATGAGTTGGCTTTTGCAAATAAGGATAAGGAGAATCCAAAGGGTTTTTACAAATACATTAAGGACAAAAGGGTAACTAGGGAGAGAACGGGGCCCTTCAAAGATCAGCAGGGCAGCCTTTGTGTGAAGCCGCAGGAGATTGGGGAGATACTAAATGTGTACTTCGCAGCAAGAAAGTTTTCTGATTCAGTATGTTGATGTACTTACTAGAGAAGGTGCAATTCTTGACCTACTCTTGGGTAATATGGCAGGGCAGGTGATTGAGGTGTTAGTGGGGGAGCACTTTGGGGTCAGCAACTATAATTCTAATAGTTTTAAAATAGTGATGCCAAAGGATAGACCAGATCTAAAAGTTGAAGTTCTAAATTGGAGGAAAGTATCAGGCAAGAATTTTGATGGTATCAGGCAAGAATTTTCAAAAGCTGTTCGGGAGTAGATGTTTGCAGGTAAAGGGACAGCTAGATATTGGGAAGACTTCAGAAATGAGATAACAAGAGTCCAGAGATGATATATTCCAGTTAGGGTGAAAGGCAAGGCTGGTAGGTGTAAGGAATGCTGGATGACTAAAGAAATTGAGTATTTGGTTAAGAAAAAGAAGGAAGCATATGTCTGGTATAGACAGAATAGATCAAGTGAATCCTTGAAGAATATAAAGGCAGTAGGCGTATAGTTAAGAGGGAACTCATGGGGACCAAAAAGGGACATGAGATAGCTTTCGCAAATAGGGATAAGGAGAGTCCAAAGAGATTTCCAAATACATTAAGAACAAAGGGGTAACGAGGGAGAGAATTGGGCCCCTCAAAGATCAGCAAGGCAGCCATTGTGTAGAGTTGCAGAAGATGGGGGAGATATTAAACAATTATTTTGCATCAGTGTTTACTGTGGAAAAGGATATGTAAGATGCAGAATGTAAGGAAATAGGTGGTGACATATTGAAAAATGTCCATATTACAGAGGAGGAAGTGCTGGATGTCTTGAAATACATAAAAGTGGATTAATCCCCAGGACCTGATCAGGTGTACCCTCGGACTCTGTGGGAAGCTAGGGAAGTAATTGCTGGGCATTGTGCTGAGATAGTCACAGGTGAGGTGTCGGAAGACTGGAGGTTGGCTAACGTGGTGTCTCTGTTTAAGAAAGGTGGTAGGGAGAAGGCAAGGAACTATAGACCAGTGAGCTTGACATCGGTGGTGGGCAAGTTGTTGGAGGGAATTCTGAGGGACAGGATGTACATGTATTTGGAAAGGCAAGAACTGATTAGGGATAGTCAACATGGCTTTGTGCATGGGAAATCATGCCTCACAAATGTGATTGAGTTTTTTGAATTAACAAAGATGATTCATGAGGGCAGAGTGGTAGATGTGATCCATATGAACTTCAGTAAGGTGTTTCACAAGGTTCCCCATGGGAATCTGATCAGCAAGGTAAGATCTCATGGACTACAGGGACAACTAGCTATTTGGATACAGAACTGGCTCAAAGGAAGAAGACAGAGGGTGGTGGTGGAAGTTTGTTTTTCAGACTGGAGGCCTGTGACCAGTGGAGTGCCACAAGGATTGATGCTTTCATTATTTTTCATCATTTATATAAATGATTTGGAGGTGAGTTTGCAGATGACACCAAAACTGGAGGTGTAGTGGTCAGCAAAAAAGGTTACCTGAGAGTACAATGGGATCTTGATCAGATGAGCCAATGAGCAGATGGAGTTTAATTCAAATAAATATGAGGTGCTGCATTTTGGAAAGACAATTCAGGGCAGGACTTATACACTTAATGATAAGGTCCTAAGGAGTGTTGCTGAACAAAGAGATCTTGGAGTGCAGGTTCATTGCTCCTTGAAAGTGGAGTCACAGGTAGATAGGATAGTGAAGGAGGCATTTAGTATGCTTTCTTTTATTGGTCAGAGTATTGAATACAGGAGTTGGGACATCATGTTGCGGCTGTACAGGACATTGGTTAAGCCATTGTTGGAATATTGTGTGCAATTCCGGTCTCCTTCCTGTCAGAAGAATGTTGTGAAACTTGAAAGGGTTCAGAAAAGATTTACAAGGATGTTGCCAAGGTTGGAGGATTTGAGCTATAGGGAGACGTTGAATAGGCTGAGGCTGTTTTCCCTGGAACATCAAAGGCTGAGGGGTGACCTTATAGAGGTTTATAAAATCATGAAGGACATGTATTAGGGTAAATTGAAAAGGTGTTTTCGCTAGGGTGGGGGAGTCCAGGACTAGAGGACATAGGTTTAAGGTGAGAGGGGAAAGATATAAAAGAGACCTAAGGGCATCTTTTTCACGCAGAGGGTAGTATGTGTATGGAATGGGCTGGCAGAGGAAGTGGTGGAGGCAAATACAGTTGCAACATTTAATAGGCTTCTGGATGGGTATATGAAATAGGAAGGGTTTGGAGGAATATGGGCTGGGTGCTGGCAGGTGGGACTAGATTGGGTTGGGATGGGTTGGTACGATTGGTCTGTTCCCGTGCTGTACATATATACGTCTCTGAGAGTGTATGTACTTCAAGTGAGTCAATTAGCCTGGTGTTACCCTTTACATGACTCAAGCAGTTTGGTAGTCTAAGTCCATGCTGAACCGAACAAAGTCAAAATGTGCAACAAGGCTGACCATGCATCCACTTGGCCCTTCTTTCACTTCTGAGTATACTTGTGGATGGCTGACTGGGAGATGCCAGCAGAGATTTGGAAGAAACCAATGGCAAGGACATTAATGCTGCTGTATATTCAGTCCCATAAGCTTACAGCGTCCTAGTGGCTATAGATCCACTTGCGAAACAGATCCATCCTAATTGTTAGCTCTCATACACATGGGCTTGTGAATGATCCACTAGAAATGATTGCTCATTAAGCCTCCAAACACATTCAAAACCTTCACAGTCAGTGCTGCTGCTGAATCTTAGCTGCTATTCTTGTGAAATGTTAATGAATGATTGGAAGTGGTTATTTTCAGATTTTACCCCTTAATCACCAGTAGTGTTCCGTGATTGTTTAACGTCAAACACTGTGGTGCTGGAAAACACACAGCAGGTCACGTAGCATTCGAGGAGCAGGAGAGTCAATGTTTCAGGCATTGGGAGGGGCCCAAGGGGGCTGAGAAATAAATGGGAGAAGGTGGGGCTGGGAGAAAATAGCTAGGAAGGTGATAGGGTAGATAAAGGTGGGGGTTGATGATGATAGGTCGGAGCAGAGGATGGAGCGGATATTGGGGAAGGAAGATGGACAGGTAGCACAGTTCAAGAGGGCAGTGCTGAGTTGGAGGGTTGAATCTGGGATAAGGTGAGTGGAGGGGAAATAAGGAAACTGGTGAACTCCACATTGATCCTGTGTAATTGGAGGGTCCCAAGGTGGAAGATGAGGTATTTCTCCTCTGCATACCAGTTTTCTCCTTCTGTTCCCTGGGATCTCTATAGTGCCCCCAACAATCATGACCTTTAAGTTCTATTTTCTTTGCCAACCCACCCTACCCCTCTGTCTGCCTTTTCAGTTCATCCCTTTTAGGTTGACCACTCATTGATTCAATCCCCATTTAGGCTCCTCCCCATTTAATTTGAGCCCTCCCCACCTGACCCAGTCAGTTTTTCTAAAGTCAGCCAGTATGGGCAGCCTGCAGGGCCCTTTGAGTCTTCATCTGCAACATTGTAAATGTTTCAAGGACAAGATGGTAATCTGTATATGAATAAGATGCCTCATGAACTGATCAACATGGAGAGGCTTCAGCCTTAACACTGTTAGCATTAGCACAGTCCTTTTTTTTATTTTTGAGGGGTCCAAATTAATAGAGAAGTTTTTAATTACAAAAGATTAGTGGAAGCAGTTTATCCTGCTAGATAGACATCTTGTATTTGTAGTTGGCGTGTTGATGAGATATGTTACTTGCTTTTGGGTAAAATAACTGCACTCATGGACATTATTCCAGAGTGCTGGGATGTTACTGAGACTTCATGACATGCTAATAAATGTGAAAATGGCTCATGTTGATTACTATCATGAAATCTGACATATCTAGAAGGTTTTCAGAGCTTAATACATCGAAAAGTTTACTCCACCATTGAGAAACTGACATTTGGTCTCCCAAACCATTCGGTTCCATGCCCACCTTCCCCAAAGTTCCAGGGAAACCAGGAAGATCCTTGTTCCTTATTAATACAAAGCTTCCATATTGCTGAAAGAAAAGGTGTGCTATTGAAGTTGTTTGCCTTGCATTCATCAGCTCAGATACAAAAATGCCAAAATTCAATGGAACGACAATTAGTGCTTCAACTGGGATGTTGCCATGTGTGGAAGGTTTGAGTTATGAAGAAAGGCAGAATAGGCTGGGACTTTTTTCACTGAGTGTAGGAGGTTGAGAAGTGACCTGATAGACGTTTATAAAATCATGAGGGATATAGATAGGTTAATGGCAGGTGTTTTCCCCCTAGATTGGAGGATTTCAAATCTGGTGGGCACACTTTTAAGGTGAAAGGAGAGAGATTTTAAAATTTTTTCTTAGAGAGTGGTTAGCATTTGAAATGAAATTCCTGAAGAAATGGTGGATGTGGGCAATGTTTAAAAGACACTTAGACAAGTACATGAATAGGAAATGTTTGGAGGGATATGGGTTAGGAACAGACAGGTGGGACTAGGTTAGTTTGAGATTCTGTTCACCATGGACTGGTTGGACCAAAGAGCCTATTGGATGATTCTTTGAGAGAAAAAAGTACAAATTAGTTTGCAAATTGGTTAGTCAACATATTACCTTGGTGAATGCACCAGGATGTTATTATCTTTTGATGAATTAAAAGTAGATGCAATGCCTGGACACGTCCCTTTGCCTACAGAATCCTCTTAAGTGTCCAGATACCCTTTTAATAAACTGAAGTTTCACAGCTCTGGTATTGGCAGCTCTGTCGTTCCATGGTCAACTGGTATTACACATATGATATTTGCACACCACAGCCATGAGCACTGTTATTTCATTGTTGTGTTCATGACAGCTATTCTTAAACATGTCCAAGATTGTCCATATTCAGTGAACATGTCCTTTAAAACTTGGCAATTTTTGTTCCCCATACTGGTAGTAGCTATACAAAGAGCTACATAAGCAATTAATTGGGGTTGTGTGTATTACTTAATCCCTTTACCTGCACTTCCTTTGAAAATTTAATCACATCACTGAGATATTTAAAAGCCAGTGTCACATTCCAAGTGCATAATTTTTTTTGACATCCACCTGTACCTCAACTCACTCCTACAGACAATTGCAAATTGAACCCACTGTGCAGAATATTGGTAACTACTTGCCCTCTGTGATGTAAAAGGACGTTGCCAAAAATAGAGGATTGTATCTATGTGGAAAGATTGCACAAACTGGAGCTGTTTTCCTTGGAACAGGCAAACTAGGGGAGATTTAACTGATATCTACAAAACTATGAGGGACCTCGATGGAGTAAATAGGAAGGATATATTACTCTTTGAAGAGAAGTTTAGAATGGGGCATAGATTTAAAGCAATTAGCTGAAAACTGATTCGGAAAACCTTATCACGAAGAAGTTGGTATGACCTGGAACTCACTTCAGAGACAGTACAAACCCTGTTTCCATTTACAACACAGTAGGAATATACACTTGAGGTGTTGTAATCTAAAAGGCTATGAATTATGGAAAATTGGTTTAGGTTTCGTAGCTCTTTTTATGACCAGTGCTGGCATGGTGGGAAATATGAACTCCTTCTATTTTATTCTATGAGTGTATGAAATATAAACCCAAATTGCAGAAACACTCTACAGCTAGAACAAAAATAAACACTGTTCCTTAGATGTAGTGTCAGGAGAAATTACAAAAGAGACCAGGGACATAGTAGAGTCATTAAACAAAATATTTGTGAGTGTCTTCGCAATAGAAGACATACAGGATAACATAAATAATTGGGATCTAAAAGGCCAATGACAGTGAGGAACTTAAAATAATTATGTTGGAAAACAATTGCACTGGAATAATTAGTGCATTAAAGGCAGGGGATCACCTGATGGTCTGTATTCTAATGTTTAACATAAGAGACAATGAAGACATTCATTTGGATTATTCAGAACCCTCTAGATTCTCATACTAAGCACTCAGATTGGATGTAGCAAATGTAACCCTGTTATTCAAGAATGGAAGAATTAATTTGTATGACAGCAGCAGTTTGAAAAAAGTTAGAATTCATTATTAGTGATGTAGAACCAATACTTTAAATAACATCACTATTTTATAAGGCATAGTTTACACTTCCAGGAATGGAAAATTGTGTTTAATAAGTGTTACTTGTTTATTCCTAACAATATAACATAAAATTTTCCATGTTTGTATCATGTTTAAGGGTTTATTGTTAAAAATATAATTAATGTTGGTATTTGGGTTTCCTTGTGGGCGGCACGGTGGCACAGTGGTTAGCACTGCTGCCTCACAGCGCCTGTAGACCCGGGTTCAATTCCCGACTCAGGCGACTGACTGTGTGGAGTTTGCACGTTCTCCCCGTGTCTGCGTGGGTTTCCTCCGGGTGCTCCGGTTTCCTCCCACAGTCACAAAGATGTGCGGGTCAGGTGAATTGGCCAAGCTAAATTGCCCATAGTGTTAGGTAAGGGGTAAATGTAGGGGTATGGGTGGGTTGCGCTTCGGCGGGTCGGTGTGGACTTGTTGGGCCGAAGGGCCTGTTTCCACACTGTAAGTCTAATCTAATCTAAAAAAAACATAAAATTTAACATGCAGGTTAAATCTATTGAGAAACACATCTTTGTTAGCTTTATTGAATGAGGATGGAGCACAGACATGGGGAGAGATGCTGCTGTTTTGGGTGAGGTCATATCTGGAGCACTGCGGACAGTTTTGGTCTGTCTGCCCAAGAATCTACTTTCCTTAAAAGCTGTGAAACAACTGTTCACTAGTTTGATTGCTGGGACAGGAGTATTGTCCGAAGAAGAGCAATTGAGTCAACTGGAGTTTCAAAGAAAGGGAGGTGACCTCATTGTAATATAAAATTTTTGGAGAGCTTGTTAAACTAGAAACTGAGAGGCCAATACTGGCTGGAGAGTTGAAGATTTGGTAGAGAGAAGGGATCTCCTATTTAGAACGGAGTTAAGGAGAAATCTCTTAATGCAAAATATTGTGAATCTTTGAATCCTCCAACCTGGGGAATGTTGGTACTCAATCATTAATTATATTTGAGTTTAAGATCAATAGACTTTTAGACACAATCACGATCAAGTAATATGGGAACATGGAGAGAAAATGTTGTTGATGTAAAAAAAAATCAGTTATGATCTTATTGAACGGTGGTACAGGCTGAAGGAACTCATTTTCCTATCTTATACATCCCAACCTCAGTTTTGTTCTGAAGGACAGTTGTCCTTAGAATGACTGAAAGGATGTTGCTTTCTTTGAAGTAATTTTGAAGGTGTTTTGCTACATAACAGATAATACTAATCCACAGCTTTAAATCTATATGGCATAAGAAGCAAATTAGTCTTTTCAAAGTTTGAGCAATTATATGAGAAAACACTCATAAACACTCCCCTGTAATAGAGACTTCCACTAATCTTCAATAAATCACAGAAACAATCATATTTGGCTTGCCTAAAGCTGTATCAAAATCCTATTAGGTGTGCCATTATAAAAGACTGCTATCTCTTGCTCTGTCAGAATATCATCTATTGCAGCAATGGAAACAGAACATTGACTCCATAAATTCAACACACCAAATCAATCTGCAATGCAATATTATAGCATATATTTGGATATGCTCTCCCTCCTCCATTATTCTGTTAATTATACAATGTATCTCTATTTCTATGAGCGTTTTTGAGAAGCTCCAATGCTAATTTGCTCCGTACTGTTTGTATAAACATTTTACTGTCAAGTAAATTATTTATCACCATACTCCAGACCTGATAGCATTTAAGATAATTTCTCCAACATTTGAGTTAGATTTGTTAAGTTTTTATTCATAAGCAACACATTTATTGCATTACTCTAGTGAGAAGTTTTTTTTGCATTAAATCGAATAATAACTGTTGACAGTGTTTTGGTACAAGCTTTCAAAAGGCTATGGTGACTCCTGCTTTCTCTGTTCACCTCCTTCTCTATATGACCATCAGCAGTTATTATGCCCTGAGGAATGCGAAATTGTCAACATTTTTTATATCTTCATCTTGCAACATTGTGCGGATGTGCTGCACATCATAATAAAGCATAATTTTCTTGGTTTGCTTCTGATGGTTGATCGCCGAAGGCTCCTGTTGTTTGTAACAACTCTCTGATCATTATAATATTTTCTGAGCTGATTTAAGTAAGTTCAAGAAGATAGATATTCTTGTTTAACAGGCAATGTTAAATAGTGAAACCTGCTTTTTTCCAATTTTACCCTTTCCACATATACTAATTACTTTAAAAACACAACTTTCCTTATCATTCTATTGTCTATTCCTCTTTTCCAAAAAGTGATTGTTACTTTGTCTTGATGTTTAATTCAGTTTTAAAACCTCCCAGGTCCCAACATAGTCTGTACTGCTTGCATGATGTAATTTTCAAATATTAATGCCCTGACTAAGGCACAACGAGCACCCAGTTAATGGTGCCATATTATGTGAGGAAGGGAAAGGAGAGTTAAAGGCAAACAGCAGTCACGACAGAGGCAAAACTTTGGAGCAGCAGAATTCTCAGTCATCAAAGAATTGACCAAGTAGACAACAAAATGGCACCACAGCTGATTTTGCCATAAGACCTCTGGGAGCAAAAATGTTTATGGTTTTATCAGAAAATCTTTGCACGTCTCCACACTGAATCCACCATCTTCATACAAATATGCACTAGACCTTCTGGGTTCGTGATTTCTGATTCAAAAGTTGCCTCCTGCCCATTTTCAAGTACATTACTGGGCGAGTAATTGGAACAATGTTGGTTCTGGGTTTGTCTGATGCCAATAACATGCACCAACATGCAAACCTTGGTATATCTTCTTAGTTGGTGAATTAAACTAAGTGAGGGTAATTATCAAATCACCTCATGTGCATAAGGCTTGTTATCCCTCTAAGTCTGCATTAACCCTGGAATGATGGAAGAGCAGAGGATCCTAACAAGAAGACAGTTGCTCTGAAGGTGGATATCACCAAGATGTGTAACATATCCAGATACATTTCTGATTAAGCAGATCTGTGGCAAGTCACCTCAGGAAGGATTGGGAGTTTACTGGGTATCATCTCATAAGTAACAATGAAACCAAATTCAAAAATGCTTCTGATTATTGGTCCAACTCTAAAGGATTATTTTAATTCCTGCAGGGATGAAAGGTTTAACTCTCTGATTAACAAATGACAACTCTCGCCCAGTTCCCAAAGGAAGGTTTGAATCTAAGAATGGGTACCTGGAGACTAGAAGAATCATGTTCAAAGTTATAAAGCTAGAAGTAACAAGAAATCAAAAAAGGAAATGATAGACATGAACATTTTGATCTTTGGTTTGTATGACACCAAATGGACTGGAAATGGTAAGGAAATGTTGATCAATTGTTTGATCATTTACTTAGGAAAGTTTAAAATGAAAAAGCATGTTGCTGTCTGAATGATTAGTTTCTGGCCAGACTTGAATATTAACTTGATGACAAAATAGACAGTAAATCTGACACCATAGATGTAACTACACCAGGATGTTTAGCAATAATGTTCTGTCAAAAGTCCACATTTCTCACCTTACCATTTTGCAGAACAACACTTCCTTCTGAAGACCTTCTTATGTTTTTTACTACCTTAACTTTCATAATTTATCAGATCGGATAGTAAATTTTAATTATCAATTTGAGCCAGGTCCATGCTTCAAAACAAAGTCTGATAAAGATACACAGAAGTACTATTCTAACATCAAAGTAATTCTGAAGAGTACCCAGTCATGCAATTCTGGGGTTGTCTTGGATATAAAACTGGTACAGGATAATTTGGCTTACGTTCGAAACACAAAATGACAATGAGCAAAGAACTCAGAGATACAGCCTGGTCCAGTCCATGAGCTGGGCGTACCTGAGCGCAGTTTTCTGCTGCTGCATTATTGTAATAGCTGTTGGTGCAGTCTGAGGTGCAGTATTGAAATGCAGAAGATTCCTGGATCAGAGATGTGTCTTGAGGGTTCTTAGAGACTGGTACATATGTGATGCTGATGTCCACGGATGTGGGGTGCACTTGGTCAATGGTCTTGGATGATACCCTGGGACGTTGGTGCCCAGTGTTCAACATAGAATTTGTTAGGAGCAAGCAGCAAGCTGAATTCACCAGGCATCCTCTGTGATTTCAAGTTGAGTTTTCTCCAAATCTGGCTTTTTGGGCAAGTTTGGTCAAATAGAAAGCTGAATATTAATGAGACGATTCAAGCAGCTGACAAGATGCTTAATAAGCAATATGGTTATCCTTAATTGACAATTCACTGCTTCCTGGTAGGAAACTCACTGTACTGCTCATGAACAGCATTAGGTGGGACGAGGTGCTCCCAACATTGTGACAGGTGTCTCTGGAGTTTTTGTCCAATTCTGGTACAGATATCACAATAGCTTACATCACTCAAACCCTGATAAGAATCTACCCTATGAGTTTCTTGTACAAACAACATCAAGGAAAGTGAAAACATGAATTTTCAGCAGGCAGTGACCACATATATTAGATTGGACTGATAAAGGGATAAATCTGAAAAACATCTATTGACTTCTGTAAAAGTTAACTGCTAATAGATAACTGTATCTACTTATATCTGTTTGCCTGAAACCAGCTTTTTTTTGCCCCTGTAGATGGCTTTTTGTTGCAAATGTGTTTTATTGAAGGATGCCAGTGAGGGGAACTTGAAGATTTTTACGTTTTGCATCTGTATTCTTAGGTGAGGCAAAATTGAAGTTACCTACACATTTAAGATGTCTGCTTTATCCAAGCATACGCTTTAATATTAATCTTCATTGTGTCTTCTTTACGGCATCAAAATGACATTTCACTTTATCATTAATGTGGTCTGTTTGAATGAAACTTGTAATTGAGGGTAATTTGTGCTGAATTATGATTTATTGCCCTTCAACATTTGGTTACTGAATTGAGGTCATCTATGTACTTGTGTGTCTGACACTAGTCAAGTGTCATACCTGATAAGAGGTTACCAATAATAGCAGTAATTAATCCATTGCTTTGACTTGTCTGAATGTGACCTACAATCTGGATATCTCAAGGTGCTTACTTGTACTTGCACCCCTATCCTCAAATATCTTTCAATAGGAGACTAGCTTTTTTTTGATCAATAATATTGATTCTTCATTTCATCAAGCTTTTAATTGTCATACAGGTCACAAGTACAATTTTGAATTTTAGGAATACAAAATGTAGAAAAAGAATTCTTTGTTTGCAGTAATTCTTGTTCTATGTGATTGAAGACTCTTGTTTTATTCACAATCATAAATGAATTAGGGAAACTTTACAGTGGAATAGATATAGTTATTTTATTTATATTTATTTGTTTTCATTCTATATGTGCACTGCACCAAATCAAATAATTGCCATATTATTTTGGCTTATTTGTTGACATTGTCATTTTAGTTTCACACATTTGAAAAACAATTAATTCAAAAATGAAACTTGTGCTTCCAATTAGCTTTTAGTTACAGGCTCTATGCAATCACTTGCGATCAGCATAACTGTGCCCAGAGCAATCACACTCTCAATGCATCTGCAAGATGGTTCCTCAATTCACAGTGAAGTTAAACTGTCACTTCCTTGCTGCAATCAGCAGCTCTGCTTGCTCATGAAGTCCCAGGGGCCACACAGTGGCTCAGCCATCTGACACCATAGTTCTAACTACACCAGGATTTTTAGCGATAATGTTCTGTCAGAAGTCCACATTTCTCTCCTCACCATTTTTGCAGAACAACACTTCATTCTGAAGACCTTCTTATGTTTCCCACTGCCCTAAATTTCATAATTTATCAGAATCGGATGGTAAATTCCACCACTAATTAATGCAAAGTAACCTCTTGGCTGGAGATTGCTGACTACTATACTTCCAATGGTTTATGTTTATTAGTCATTTTGCTGTTCACAAAATTATCCTTTCGCTATAATAATATTTTCAGTTCACAGCACCTACAGCAAAATTGACTGATCATTTTTGCTGATATTTAGGTTATTGAAAGTTGCAAAGTCTGATTAACTCTTGTGCAGGAAATTTTTGAACTTCAAATTATTATATTCAGATTTTAGAGATGATTTTACTCTGTCAACACATTATAGCTGAAAACAGACACAATACAGGGAAGAAATAATCGCTTATTCTTTGCTCTTGTTCCACTCCAGAGTAGCCCTGTAAATTGAAGTTAAACATGTTTATCTGGAATACTGAAACACCCTTTCACTTACTTTCTCCAAGGCTGCCTGTTGGGAGATCTTAATTGGAATGCTGCTGCTGCTCTAACCATGACTCAAAAGTACATCTGCAGATTATAACACATTTAAACCAAAATGAAGACTACAGTTTTTTTTTGCTAAATGGAAGTTCAACACCCTCCAGGAATCACGAACAGATAACTTTCAAAAAACAATTATAATCCCACATAGTTTATGCAGCACAAAAGCAGTTCTTCCACAATTTTCCCTCCACAGATCACAAAATTGCAGCAGTGAGTGATGCAGAGACAGTAAACAATTAAGGAAATAGATTGTATGTTAGACTTATTAATTAGTGCCCTTGTTTAAGAAACTATGTACTTGCCCCAGGGAAAATGATATCAAGATTAATTTCTGAGCCTGAAGGAATTGCCAATGAGGAGAAATTGAATAGAAGGGTCTTATATGTTCTTTAGTGTAGAGAACAAAAGATGTTCTAATTGAAACAAATGGAGCATATGTCATGGGTGGAAACAGAAGTTGATGTACTTTGAGTCACTTTTGTTGGCCTGGTGTAATTTCACATCTGTCATGGTTTTAATTGCTGAGTGGGCACTCACGTTTGGGTAGGAGGTTCCCCTGTCTAAAACACATTGGGCAACTAGCTTCTCAGCCCAGCAATGCCAATAGAAGTGGTGGCCATTGAGTGAGATTGTAACAGTCCCCATAACAGTCCTGTTGCTTGAGCCACGTGGCAGGGTAAGTTTGGAGGTTTGGGAGGTTGGCACCAGGTTAACAAATATTGAGAGGTAACTATGGTAATCAGAAGCTGGGTTGGTCAGTGATAGTAGGGAAAGAAAATCTAGGAGTGATTAAAGCAATAGATTGGTGCTGCAATGGATGAAAGGAGCCTGAGAAGAAGGTATAGCTTCTCCCCACCTTGAGGCAAAAAAAATCATTTGGCACCAGAAATGGTGTCTACAAGTATTTATTTGTCATTGATCAGTCTTTACCAGCAACCACCAGTGGAGCAGTAATTTATACCAGAGGTAGCATGGACCGGAAGTATTGAGCAGCTACATTAAAGCATTGGCCACCAATTGTGACTCACCGTTCACTGCTCATTTAGTAAATTCTGATTAGCTTTATCATTGTGCCTCAATTTATTGTCTCAGTGCAAGTGCGTTCATAGCAAAATAAACTAAAACAAAAATCTCTGCCAGATTTCAAGCTTGTTGGAATTCCTGTGGTTCAACACCTGAGTCTCTGTATCATCATGCCATAATATTGTCTCAATGCAAAGCATGAAATGAAGAGTGTTTGGCCCAATACTGCACATTGCCTGGTCAGGGCAGACTGATTTTGACTCCCTCATTCTGCCAGGCTGTATGCATACTGGATTGTTTTTGCCCATGTGCTGTTTATCTAATTTGGCACATTGTATACAATTCAGCCTAGACTTTTGAATATATAACTAAGGAGTAGGAGAGGACCATTCAGCCCTACAGTCTGCTCCAATGTTCACTAACACGTGCCGAGTCACATCGCCATATTCCTGCTGCTGCTCAGGATGTGACTCAACAGGGGGAGCTGAGATAGTCTGCAGGCACGGACCAAGAGGCATTGATGAGATATGAGCTAGAAATCCAGCAAAACAGTGAAATAGAGGGGCACCACAGGCATTACTGGATGATCGCCAGCCCCAATCTCTCCAAGACTCCTTCATTTTAACGAGTAAAGCATCTGTTTACAGACTTGTGCATGTGAGATTGATATGTGTGCATTTATTGTCTGACTTACTTCATTTTCTGTGCAATGAGAACATCTCATGAACACAACATGATAGTTGGGTGGAAAGGAGATTAATTTCTTAAAGTATGTCTTTCATTTAAAAGTCTGAAAAATCTTACATGCAATGAGAATATTCCTTTACACACTCAGATGTTTCAAAATGACATCAAAACTCCTTGAATTTACAGTATATATCCCATATGTATAATATTGCAGCAGGCAGCAAAAGGGCATAATTTTGTGAATTGTGTTATACAGACAGTGCAGCAGAAGTGAAATATAAAAACGTCACCACTTCAGGACAGTTAATGGTCTCCTGACACTCTTTTATTAGAATCAGATAGCTTTTCTTGGCCAAAGAGGGTCAGTTAGCTCAGTTGGATAGACAGATTGTAATGCAAAGTGACACCAATAACATGGGTTTAGTTCCCACATTAGCTGAGGTCAATCTGAAGATCCTATCTGTCCCAGTCTAGTCAAGCAGCAGCAGAACACAGACATTCAAACTGAATCAAGCCTTACAGAGGATATCCCAGTTACCATCCCTGGATATATCCTGTCTCCTCAACAGGACAGATCCATCAGAGGGAGCAATCCAGTGGTTTATATGTGGGAGATAGTTGCCCTGGGAGTCCTCAACATTGACTCCAGATCAATGATATCTCAAAGCATCGGGACAAACACAAGTAAGTATTATCACTTAAGATGCCCGTACTCCGATCTCCTGTTGTCTGCTCATGAGTCAGTTCTGCACTATGTTGAATACTACTTGGAGGAAGCACTGAGATGAAAAAGATCTGGAATATGTTCTGTGTTGGGAACTTCAATGCCCATCAACTATCATAACTCGATTACACAATGACTGACTAAGCTGGCAGCATCAGACTGAGCCAAGGGCAGAGTATGAGGGACCTAATAAGAACCTGGTCTCACCGATTTACCTGTCACAGATGTATGCGTTAACTTCAATTTGATAGGAGTGACAATTGCACAGACATACAGAGTAATCTTCACATTAAGTATATCTTCCATTGTTTTCCCAAATTTGGAACAGATCTAACAATCCAAATCTGGGCATCCGTGAGAAACTGTGGGTCAACAGCAACAGCAGAATTAAATTCAACCACAACCTGTAACCTCATAGATCCACATATTGTAAATACCACATGTTTATATATTCTTTATTTTTGGATTGTAAACTAAGAAAAAGACAGGAAAAGCTGAGGAATCCCAGCAGGTCTGGTAACACCTAAGGAGGGAGAAACAGAGTTAAAGTTCATTTCTGAAGAAAGGTCTTACAAAATTCTATGCATTGACTCTGTTTCTCTTCCTAACAGTGCTAGTAGATCTGCTGAACTTCATCAGCTTTTTCTGTGTTTCTTTCAGAATTCCAGCATTGACAGTAATTTACCTCGAAAGAGAAAAGGAAAATGCTGCTATAAATATTAGAGATATCTGAGTGGAGATGACAAACAGTTCTCTGCCAATTTAAACATCATTTAATGGAACACACCATATATAAGTTGCTTTATCCTGGGTCAATGAGAGCAATAAGTAGACACCAAGGAGCCTATGGGTTCTGAAGTAAGGCAACCATGCTTAATAACAATGTACTAATTGGCCCTACCCAGGTACCACAGCTTGTGTGGGGTTAATGCAACAGAGAATTACCCAGCTTACAAAGAGAAAACATCAAAGTATCACCCTGTGTGTCTCACTCTCTCTCCTGTGCAGGGTCACTGGAACGTTTCCAGGTGAAGTTAACTGTGTTCCCCTCACTTTTCTTTTCAGTTCCCTATTAAAGAAGTTAATAAAATGCCATCAAAAACAGTGAAAGGATGAATTCTCAATCAATGGGTGAAAGAGCATCAGTGTCTTTGTGTCAACAATAAAGAACTGAAAAGGAATTGCAAGGGAGATAAAGAAAATAACTCATTGAATCCTGCAGTCCAAACTAGTGTAATCAAATTGATTCCCTGATATTTCCTTTCTTTATTCTACCTTTAATATTCATAGCTTATCTGCATTTGTGTGTCTGTCTCTCAGTCACCTGCCCTGCCAAGAGTAGGTCAAGTTTTGCACCTTCTCTAGTAGGTACATCCACATAATGAACCAGAAAATTGTCTTGTACACACTTAAGAAATTCCTCTCCATCTAAACCTTTAACACTATGGCTGTCCCAGTCGATGTTTGGAAAGTTAAAATCCCTGACCATAACCACCCTATTATTCTTACAGATAGCTGAGATCTCCTTACAAGTTTGTTTCTCAGTTTCATTCTGACTATTAGGGGGTCTATAATACAATCCCAATAAGGTTATCATCCCTTCCTTATTTCTCAGTTCAATACAACTAACTTCCTTGGATGTATTTCTGGGAATATCTTCCCTCAGTACAGTTGTAATGCTATCCCTTATCAAAAATGCAACTCCCCCTCCTCTCTTGCATCCCTTTCTATCCTTCCTGTAGCATTTTTATATTGGAACATGAAGCTGCTAGTCCTGCCCATCCCTGAGCCATGTTTCTGTAATTGCTATGATATCCCAGTCCCATATTCCTAATCATGCCCTGAGTTCATCTGCCTTCCCTGTTAGTCTCCTTGCATTGAAATAAATGCAGTTTAATTTATTAGTCCTACCTTGTCCCTGCCTGCCCTGACTGTTTGACTCACTTATGTTCTCAACTGTACCAGTCTCAGATTGACCTCTTTCCTCACTATCTTCCTGGGTCCCATCGCCACACCTTACTAGTTCAAATCCTCCCGAGCAGTTCTAGCAAATTTCCCTGCCAGTATATTAGTCCCCTTCCGATTTAGGTGCAATCCGTCTTTCTTGTACAGGTCACTTCTATCCCAAAAGAGATTCCAATGATCCAAAAATGTGAATCCTTCTCCTATACACCAGCTCCTCAGCCATGCATTCATCTGGTCTATTCTCCTATTCATATCCTCACTAGCTCATAGCACTGGGAGTAATCCAGATATTACCACCCTTGAGGATCTCCTTTTTAAATTTCTACCTAACTCTCTGTAATCTCCCTTCAGAATCTCAACCTTTTCCCTTCCTATATCGTTGGTTCCAATGTGGACAATGACCTCTTGCTGGACCCTCTCCCCCTTGAGAACATTCTGCACTCTCTCTGAGACATCCTTGATCCTGGCACCAGGGAAACAACATACCATTCTGCTTTTTCTCTGCTGGCCACAGAAATGTTTGTCTGTTCCTCAGACTACAGAATCCCCTAACACAATTGATCTCTTGGAAGCCAACGTACCTCTCATTGCATTACAGCCAGTCTCGATATCAGAAACTTGGCCGTTCATGCTACATTCCCTTGAGAATCCATCACCTCCTACATTTTCCTATAGCATACCTGTTTGAAATGGGTATATCCACAAAAGATTCCTGCCCTAGCTGCCTACCTCTCTTACCTTTCCTGGAGTTAACCCATCTATGTGACTGTATCTGAGACTTTCTCCCCTTCCTATACCTGCCATCCATCACATACTGTTGATGTTGCAAATTCCTCATCGCTTCTAACTGTCTCTCCAACCGATCTGATAAGATTCGTATCCAACAGCATTTATGGCAGATATAATCCGCAGTAACCCTTAAACTCTCTTTAAACTCCCACATCTGACAAGAAGTACATCTCACTGCAAAGGCTATTTTTGCTCCTTCACAATCTACAGACCCAGAAAATAACACCGTCTTATTCCTCTACAAAAAATTGCGCCAGATTAAATTAATAGTTATGGCTTATATTTTAAATTTAATCAAGAGACTTACTACTGCAGCCTTACTATTGAACAGACTTAAAACAATGATTAACTTATCTGATTCTGTGTTGTGAACTTCGTCAAACAAGTTCCTTCAAGATTAGTTGTGAAATTCACTGTTTGTTAATTTTTCCAGATGCACTCTGATGTCCAGCGATACATGAATTCAAAAATAGCAAAGGCAGGTTCTCTCTCTCTCTCTCTCTCTCTCTCTCTCTCTCTCTCTCTCTCTCCTATACTGACATCACCATGTAATTCCTTTGTCTGTTCTTCTCCCTTTTAAAACTGCTGTTGTTTTGACTTTTTTTTACCAAAGTTCCGAAACAATGCAACAGCATATAAAACAGTAATTGTTGCTCCTGGAATTCAAGGAAATCACCTCCAACACCTAAAATACCGCAAAAAAGGAGCAGCTGATACAGCCAGAAACTTTTCCCGTCCTCCATCTTGGATTGTCAGTCGGGGAGCACTTTGGGGCCAGCGACCATAATTCTATTCATTTTAAAATAGTGATGGAAAATGATAGACCAGATCTAAAAGTTGAAGTTCTAAATTGGAGAAAGGCCAATTTTGATGGTATTAGGCAAGGACTTTCGAAAGCTGATTGGAGGCAGATGTTCGCAGGTAAAGGGACGGCTGGAAAATGGGAAGCCTTCAGAAATGAGATAACAACAATCCAGAGAAAGTATATTCCTGTCAGGGTGAAAGGGAAGGCTGGTAGGTATAGGGAATGCTGGATGACTAAAGAAATTGAGGGTTTGGTTAAGAAAAAGAAGGAAGCATATGTCAAGTATAGACAGGATAGATCGAGTGAATCCTTCGAAGAATATAAAGGAAGTAGGAGTATACTTAAGAGAGAAATCAGGAGGGCAAAAAGGGGACATGAGATAGCTTTGGCAAAGAGAATTAAGGAGAATCCAAAGGGTTTTTGCAAATATATTAAGAATAAAAGGGTAACTAGGGAGAGAATAGGGCCCCTCAAATATCAGCAAGGGGGCCTTTGTGTGGAGCCACAGAAAATGGGGAAAATACTAAATGAATATTTTGCATCAGTATTTACTGTGGAAAAGGATATGGAAGACATAGACTATAGGGAAATAGATGATGACACCTTGCAAAATGTCCAGATTACAGAGGAGGTAGTGCTGGATGTCTTGAAAAGGGTAAAGGTGGTTAATTCCCCAGGACCTGATCGGGTGTACCCGAAAACTCTGTGCGAAGCCAGAGAAGTGATTGCTGGGCTTCTGGTTGAGATATTTGTATCATCAATAGTCACACATGAGGTCTGGAAGACTGGAGGTTGGCAAATGTGGGGCCATTGTTTAAGAAGGGCGGTAAAGATAAGCCAAGGAACTATAGACCGGTGAGCCTGACCTTGGTAGTGGGCAAGTTGTTGGAGGGAATCCTGAGGGACAGGATGTACATGTATTTGGAAAGGCAAGGACTGATTAGGGACAGTCAACATGGCGTTGTACATGGGAAATCATGTCTCACAAACTTGATTGAGTTCTTTGAAGAATTAACAAAGTGGATTGATGAGGGCAGAGCAGTAGATATGATCTATAAGGACTTCAGTAAGGTGTTCGACAAGGTTCCCCATGGGAGACTGATTAGCAAGGTTAGATCTCATGGAATACAGGGAGAACTAACCATTTGGATGCAGAACTGGCTCAAAGGTAGAAGACAGAGGGTGGTGGTGGAGGGTTGTTTTTCAGACTGGAGGCCTGTGACCAGTGGAGTGCCACAAGGATCGGTGCTGGGTCCTCTAATTTTTGTCATTTAATAAATGGATTGGATGTGAGCATAAGAGGTACAGTTAGTAAGTTTGCAGGTGACACCAAAATTGGAGGTGTAGTGGACAGCAAAAAGGGTTACCTCAGATTACAACAGGATCTGGACCAGATGGGCTAATGGGCTGAGAAGTGGCAGATGGAGTTTAATTCAGATAAATGCAAGGTGTTGCATTTTGGGAAAGTAAATCATAGCAGGCCTTATACACTTAATGGTAAGGTGCTAGGGAGTGTTGCTGAACAAAGAGACCTTGGAGTGCAGGTTCATCCCTCCTTGAAAGTGGAGTTGCAGGTGGATAGGATCGTGAAGGAGGTGTTAAGTGTGTTTTCCTTTATTGGTCAGAGTATTGACTACAGGAGTTGGGAGGTCATGTTGCGTCTGTACAGGACATTGGTTTGGCCACTGTTAGAATATTGCGTGCAATTCTGGTCTCCTTCCTATCGGAAATATGTTGTCATACTTGAAAGGGTTCAGAAAAGATTTACAAGGATGTTGCCAGGGTTGGAGGATTTGAGCTTTAGGGAGAGGCTGAACAGGCTGGGGCTGTTTTCCATGGAGCATCGGAGGCTGAGGGGTGACCTTCAGAGGTTTACAAAATTGTGAGGGGCATGGATAGGATAAATAGATAAAGTCTTTTCCCTGGAGTTGGGGAGTCCAGAACTAGAGGGCATTGGTTTAGGGTGAGAGGGGAAGGATATAAAAGAGACCTAAGGGGCAACTTTTTCAAACAGAGGGTGGTACGTGTATGGGATGAGCTGCGAGAGGAAGTGGTGTAGGCTGGTACAATTGCAACATTTAAGAGGCATTTGGATGGGTATTTGAATAGGAAGGGTTTGGAGGGATATGGACCGGATGCTGGCCGGTGGGACTAGATTGGGTTGGGATATCTGGTCGACATGGACGGGTTGAACTGAAGGATCTGTTTCCATACTGTACATCTCTATGACTCTATGACTCTTAGTGAATTTAAGAAGAAAAATGTTTAAGTTGTAGAGAGTTTTAATTCAGCAATTAATATGTCCTAATTGCCTTTGGTGAATGACAATTTCTTTGCCGTTAAAAGAAAATTTTTTTTTAAACTATAGAAGTCGGGTGAATGTTTTCTTTTAATCTATGTTTATCAGTCAGGAGTTGGGTAAGATAGTTTGATGAAATCTTTTCACTTTTGTAACAACTGAAGGAATTTTGGGGCTTGATTCCCAATGCATTACACCTGGAATCATGACAGTATTCCCCATTCTACCATTACCACATGCTCCAGGATCAAGTCTTGTTCACAGAGAGTGCATACAGTATGTTAGGACCATTACCAGTCATACCTAAAAAGGAGAGTATCAACCTTGTGAAAGTTTGACATCTGAAGACTGACATGTTAAACAGTAGAAGCAATGAGCAATACATAGGGTTAAGTGATCTCTCAACCAGGCAATCAATGGATTAGAAATAAGCTTTGTAAACTTGCCATATCCAGCAGTGCACGGGTGATGGACAATTAAACAAACAACAGGAGAAGGAGACGCCACAAAATTCCCATGCTCAATAATGGAGCACCCCAACATATCAGTGCAAAAGATAGGGCTGAAGCATTTACACTGATTTTCCACCAAGGGTACGAAATGGACAATTCGTCTCAGCCTCCAGCTTAAATCTCCAAGATCACAGAAGTCAATTTGATTTTTTCCACATGATTTCAAGAAATGGCTGAAGTCAGTCGATGCTGCAAAGGGCCTGACATTATTCTGACAATAGTACTGAAAACCACTATTCCAGAACCAGCTGTGCTGCTAGCCAAACTGCTCCAGTACATCTACAAAACTGGCATCTACCTGGCAAGATGGAAAATTGCTCAAGTATCAACAAAAGCAGGACAAATCCAACCAGGCCAGTTACTGCCCTGTCCATCTGTCCATGAACAAAGTAATGGAAGCTGTAATTAATTGTGCTGACAAATTGTTTTTGCTGAGCAATAATCTGTTCTGATGCTCATTTTGGACTCCGAAAGAACTATTTATGACCTCCTTACAGACTTTGTTCATACATGGACAAAAGAACTCAACTCAAGAAGTGAAGTGAGATTGGCTTCATAAACATCTGATAACTGTCAACTCCAACTTCCTGATTTATCTGCATAATCAGTGATTCCCTTACTGATTAGAATCTGTCTTTGACTTGAATATACTCTGTTGTAAAAAATTCCAGTTTTATTACACTGAGAGAAAATAAAATCCCCATTATCTTGGTCTTAAATGGGTGACTCCTTACTCTAAGATTATGGATGTGGTCTATCTACACTTCCAAAAGGCCTTTGATAAGCTGCCGCATGGGAGGCTGCTGAGCAAGGTGAGGGTCCATGGTGTTCGAGGTGAGCTACTGGGCTGGATTGAGGATAGGCTGTCTGACAGAAGGCAAAGAGTTGGGATAAAAGGTTCTTTTTTGGAATGGCAGCCGATGACAAGCGGTGTCCCGCAGGGTTCAGTGTTGGGGCCACAGCTGTTCACATTATATATTAATGATCTGGATGAAGGGACTGGGGGCATTCTAGCGAAGTTTGCAGATGATATGAAGTTAGATGGACAGGCAGGTAGTATTGAGGAAGTGGGGAGGCTACAGAAGGATCTAGACAGTTTGGGAGAGTAGTCCAGGAAATGGCTGATGGAATTCAATGTGAGCAAATGCGAGGTCTTGCACTTTGGCAAAAAGAATAAAAGCATAGACGACTTTCTAAACGGTGAGAAAATTCGTAAAGCCAAAGTACAAAGGGATCTGAGAGTGCTCGTCGAGGATTCTCTAAAGGTAAACATGCAGGTTGAGTCCGTGATTAAGAAAGCGAATGCAATGTTGTCACTTATCTCAAGAGGGTTGGAATATAAAAGCACCGTTGTGCTACTGAGACTTTATAAAGCTCTGGTTAGGCCCCATTTGGAGTACTGTGTCCAGTTTTGGTCCCCACACCTCAGGAAGGACATACTGGCACTGGAACGTATCCAGCGGATATTCACACGGATGATCCCTGGAATGGTTGGTCTAACATACGAGGAATGGCTGAGGATCCTGAGATTGTATTCATTGGAGTTTAGATGATCAAGGGGAGACTTAATAGAAACTTACAAGATAATACATGGCTTGGAAAGGGTGGACGCTAGGATTTTCTTTCCGTTAGGCGAGGAGACTAGGACCCGTGGACGCAGCCTTAAAATTAGAGGGGGTCAATTCAGAACAGAAATGTGGAGACATTTCTTCAGCCAGAGAGTGGTGGGCCTGTGGAATTCATTGCCGCAGAGTGCAGTGGAGGCCGGGACGCTAAATGTCTTCAAGGCAGAGATTGATAGATTCTTGATGTCACGAGGAATTAAGGGCTATGGGGAGAATGCGGGGAAGTGGAGTTGAAATGCCCATCAGCCATGTTTGAATGTCAGAGTGGACTCGATGGGCTGATTGGCCTTACTTCCACTCCTATGTCTTATGGTCTTATGGTCTTATTATGCCCTCTACTCTGAGATTCTCTCAATAGAAGAAACAACCTCTCCACTACTATCCTGTCAATCCTCTAAGAATCTTATATGTTGCAATCTGTCCAGTCATCTTCAGCTGTTTCATCAATGACCTTCCTCCATCTTAAGGTTAGAAGTGGGGGTGTTTGTTAATGATTGCACAATGTTAAACACTGGTTGTGACTTTTCAGATTCTGATGCAGTCTGTGTTCAAATATAGCAAGATTTGGACAACATCCATGCTTAGGCTGACAAGTAGAAAGTGAGGACTGCAGTAGGCTGACAAGTTAGGCTGGCAAGTGGCAAGTAACAGTCACGTCACATAAATGCCAGGGAATAACCATCTCCAATAAGGGACAATTAATTACCATGCTTTGACATTCCATATTACCTTCACTGAATTCCCCACGATCAACATTCTGGAAGGTTACCATTTACCAGAAACTCAACTGGACTCACAATATAAATACAGTGGTTGCATGAGAAGATCAGAAGCGAAGAATATTTCAGTGAGTAAGTCACCTCCTGACCCATAGAGTCAAAGAGATGAACAGCACAGAAACAGACCCTTCAGTTCAACCCATCCATGCTGACCAGATATCCCCACCCAATGCCTTTTAAATGTTGCAACTGTACCAGCCTTCACCACAACCTCTGATTTCATATGTGTACCATCCTCTGCGTGAAAAGGTTGCCTTTAGGCCTCTTTTATATTTTTCCCCTCTCACTCTAAATCTACACCCTCTAGTTCTGGACAAAACCCCAGGGAAAAGTTGTTGTCTATTTATCCTATCCATACCCCTCATAATTTTGTAAACCTCTATAAGGTCACCCCTCAGCCTCCTACGCTCCAGGGAAAACTGCCCTAGCCTGTTCAGCCTCTCCCCATAGCTCAAATCCTCTAACCCTGGCAGCATCCTTGTAAATATTTTCTGAACCCTTTCAAATTTTACAATATCTTTCCAATAGGAAGGAGACCAGAATTGCACATAATATTCTAACAGTGGCCTAACCAATGTCCTGTACAGCTGCAACATGACCTCCCAACTCCTGTACTCAATACTCTGACCGATAAAGGAAAGCATACCAAACGCATTCTTCACTATCCTATCTACCTGTGACTCCACTTTCAAGGAGCTATGAAACTGCACTCCAAGGTCTCTTTGTTCAGCAACACACTCTAGGACCTTACCATTAAGTGCATAAGTCCTGCTAAAATTTGCTTTCCCAAAATGCAGCGCCTCACATTTATCTGAATTAAACTCCATCTGCCACTTCTCAGCCCATTTCCCCTTCTGATCAAGATCCTGTTGTAATCTGAGATAATCTTCTTCGCTGTCCACTGCATCTCCAGTTTTGGTGTCATCTGCAAACTTACTAACTATACCTCTTATGCTCGCATCCAAATCATTTATATAAACGACAAAAAGTAGTGGACTCAGCACCGATCCTTGTGGCACTCCACTGGTCACAGGCTTTCAGTCTGAAAAACAACCCTCCACCACCACCCTCTGTCTTCTACCTTTGAGCCAGTTCTGTATCCAAACAGCTAGTTCTCTCTGTATTCTGTGAAATCTAACCTTGCTAACCAGTCTCTCATGGGAAACCTTGTCGAATGCCTGACTGAAGATCACTTATAGATCACATTTACCGCTCTGCCATCATCAATCCTCTTTGTTACTTCTTCAAAAAACTCAATCAAGTTTGTGAGACATGATTTCCCACGCACAAAGCCATGTTGACTAACCCTACTCAGTCCTTGCCTTTCCAAATATATGTACATCCTGTCCCTCAGGATTCCCTCCAACAACTTGCCCACCACTGCTGTCAGGTTCACTCACTGGTCTATAGTTCCCTGGCTTGTCCTTACCACACTTCTGAAATAGTGGCACCATGTTAGCCAACCTCCAGTCTTCCAGACCTCACCTGTGACTATTGATACAAATATCTCAGCAAGAGGCCCAGCAATCACTTCCCTAGTTTCCCACAGAGTTCTAGGATATACCTGATCAGGTCCTGGGGATTTATCCACCTTTATGCATTTCAAGAAATCCAGCAGTTACACCACAAAGCTTATCCAACATCTACAAGGCACAAATCAGGAGCGGGACAAAATACCTCCCACTTGCTTGGATGAATGCAGCTTCAATAACTCTTGAGAAACTTGACAGCATCCAGAATAAAACAGCTGAAAATGTGTTGCTGGTCAAAGCACAGCAGGCCAGGCAGCATCTCAGGAATAGAGAATTCCACGTTTCGAGCATAAGCCCTTCATCAGGAATGAGAGAGAGTAGCCAAGCAGGCTAAGATAAAAGGTAGGGAGGAGGGACCTGGGGGAGGGGCGATGGAGGTGGGATAGGTGGAAGGAGGTCAAGGTGAGGGTGATAGGCCGGAGTGGGGTGGGGGCGGAGAGGTCAGGAAGAAGATTGCAGGTTAGGAGGGCGGTGCTGAGTTGAGGGAACCGACTGAGACAAGGTGGGGGGAGGGGAAATGAGGAAACTGGAGAAATCTGAATTCATACCTTGTGGTTGGAGGGTTCCCAGGCGGAAGATGAGGCGCTCCTCCTCCAGCCGTCGTGTTGTTATGTTCTGCCGGTGGAAGAGTCCAAGGACCTGCATGTCCTCGGTGGAGTGGGAGGGAGAGTTAAAGTGTTGAGCCACGGGGTGGTTGGGTTGGCTGGTCCAGGCGTCCCTGAGGTGTTCTCTGAAGGGTTCCGCAAGTAAGCGGCCTGTCTCACCAATATAGAGGAGGCCACATCGGGTGCAGCGGATGCAATAGATGATGTGTGTGGAGGTACAGGTGAACATGTGGCAGATATGGAAGGATCCCTTGGGGCCTTGGAGGGAAGTGAGTGTGGAGGTGTGGGCGCAAGTTTTACATTTCCTGCGGTTGCAGGGGAAGGTGCCGGGGGTGGAGGTTGGGTTGGTGGGGGGTGTGGACCTGACGAGGGAGTCACGAAGGGAGTGGTCCTTGCGGAACGCTGATAGGGGAGGGGAGGGAAATATATCCTTGGTGGTGGGGTCTGTTTGGAGGTGGCGGAAATGACGGCGGATGATACGTTGTATGCGGAGGTTGGTGGGGTGGTAGGTGAGAATCAGTGGGGTTCTGTCTTGGTGGCGGTTGGAGGAACGGTGCTCAAGGGCGGAGGAGCGGGAAGTGGAGGAGATGTGGTGGAGGGCATCGTCGATCACGTCTGTGGGGAATCTGCGGTCCTTGAAGAAGGAGGCCATCTGGGCTGTGCGGTGTTGGAACTGGTCCTCCTGGGAGCAGATGCGGCGGAGACGAAGGAATTGGGAATATGGGATGGCGTTTTTGCAGGGGGCAGGGTGGGAGGAGGTGTAGTCCAGGTAGCTGTGGGAGTCAGTCGGTTTATAATAGATGTCTGTGTTGAGTCGGTCGCCCGAGATAGAGATGGAAAGGTCTAGGAAGGGGAGGGAGGAGTCTGAGACAGTCCAGGTGAATTTCAGGTCGGGATGGAAGGTGTTAGTAAAGTTCAACCTCCTCGTGGGAGCACGAGGCAGCGCCGATAGTCATCGATGTAGCGGAGGAAAAGGTGGGGGGTGGTGCCAGTGTAGTTGCGGAAGATGGACTGTTCCACATATCCTACGAAGAGGCAGGCATAGTTGGGGCCCATGCGGGTACCCATGGCAACTCCTTTAGTTTGGAGGAAGTGGGAGGATTGAAAAGAGAAGTTACCCTCCACACTCACTTCCCTCCAAGGCCCCAAGGGATCCTTCCATATCCGCCACAAGTTTACCTGTACCTCCACACACATCATCTATTGCATCCGCTGCACCCGATGTGGCCTCCTCTATATTGGTGAGACAGGCCGCTTACTTGCGGAACGCTTCAGAGAACACCTCAGGGACGCCCGGACCAACCAACCCAACCACCCCGTGGCTCAACACTTTAACTCTCCCTCCCACTCCACCGAGGACATGCAGGTCCTTGGACTCCTCCACCAGCAGAACATAACAACACGACGGCTGGAGGAGGAGCGCCTCATCTTCCGCCTGGGAACCCTCCAACCACAAGGTATGAATTCAGATTTCTCCAGTTTCCTCATTTCCCCTCCCCCCACCTCGTCTCAGTCGGTTCCCTCAACTCAGCACCGTCCTCCTAACCTGCAATCCTCTTCCTGACCTCTCCGCCCCCACCCCACTCCGGCCTATCACCCTCACCTTGACCTCCTTCCACCTATCCCACCTCCATCGCCCCACCCTCAGGTCCCTCCTCCCTACCTTTTATCTTAGCCTGCTTGGCTACTCTCTCTCATTCCTGATGAAGGGCTTATGCTCGAAACGTGGAATTCTCTATTCCTGAGCCTGGCCTGCTGTGCTTTGACCAGCAACACATTTTCAGCTGTGATCTCCAGCATCTGCAGACCTCATTTTTTACTCCAGAATAAAACAGCCCACATAACTGATGCAAATTCACAATCAATTACTCCTTCCACCATCCACACTCTATATCAGCAGTGTGTACCATTTACAGGATGCACTGGAGAGATTCACCAAAGATCTAAAGACAGTACCTTCCAAATCCACCATCTGGAAGAAAAAAGTCTGCAAATGCATGAAAACACCATTACCTGCAAGTTTACCTCCAAAGCCACTCACCACCCTGACTAAGAGTCATAGAGTCATAGAGATGTAGAGTATGGAAACAGACCCTTCGGTCCAACCCGTCCATGTCGACCAGATATCACAGCCCAATCTAGTCCCACCTGCCAGCACCCGGCCCACATCCCTCCAAACCCTTCCGATTCATATACCCATCCAAATGCCTCTTAAATGTTGCAATTGTACCAGCCTCCACCACATCCTCTGGCAGCTCATTCCATACATGTACCACCCTCTGTGTGAAAATATTGCCCCTTAGGTCTCTTTTATATCTTTCCCCTCTCACCCTAAGCCTATGCCCTCTAATTCTGGACTCCCCGACTCCAGAGAAAAGACTTTGTCTATTTATCCTATCCATGCCCCTCATAATTTTGTAAACCTCTATAAGGTCACCCCTCAGCCGCCGATGCTCTAAGGAAAACAGTCGCCGCCTGTTCAGCCTCTCCCTCCAGCTCAGAATCTCCAACCCTGGCAACATCCTTGTAAATCTTTTCTGAATCCTTTCAAGTTTCTCAACATCTTTCCGATAGAAAGAAGACCAGAATTGCACGCAATATTCTAACAGTGGCCTAACCGATGTCCTGTTTAGCCGCAACATGACCTCCCAACTCTTGTACTCCCTATTCTGACCAATAAAGGAAAGCATACCAAACACCTTCTTCTCTATCCTATCTATCTGCGACTCCACTTTCAAGGAGCTATGAACCTGCACTCCAAGGTCTCTTTGTTCAGCAACACTCCCTAGGACCTTACCATTAAGTGCGTAAGTCCTGCTAAGATTTGCTTTCACAAAATGCAGCGCCTCACATTTATCTGAATTAAACTCCATCTGCCACTTCTCAGCCCATTAGCCCATCTGGTCCAGATCCTGTTGTGGTCTGAGATAACCCTCTTCACTGTCCACTACACCTCCAATTTTGGTGTCATCTGCAAACTTACTACCTATACCTCTTATGCTCGCATCCAAATCATTTATGTAAATGACAAAAAGTAGAGGCCCAGCACTGATCCTTGTGGCACTCCACTGGTCACAGGCTTTCAGTCTGAAAAACAACCCTCCACCACCACCCTCTGTCTTCTACCTTTGAGCCAGTTCTGTATCCAAACAGCTAGTTCTCTCTGTATTCTGTGAAATCTAACCTTGCTAACCAGTCTCTCATGGGAAACCTTGTCGAATGCCTGACTGAAGATCACTTATAGATCACATTTACCGCTCTGCCATCATCAATCCTCTTTGTTACTTCTTCAAAAAACTCAATCAAGTTTGTGAGACATGATTTCCCACGCACAAAGCCATGTTGACTAACCCTACTCAGTCCTTGCCTTTCCAAATATATGTACATCCTGTCCCTCAGGATTCCCTCCAACAACTTGCCCACCACTGCTGTCAGGTTCACTCACTGGTCTATAGTTCCCTGGCTTGTCCTTACCACACTTCTGAAATAGTGGCACCATGTTAGCCAACCTCCAGTCTTCCAGACCTCACCTGTGACTATTGATACAAATATCTCAGCAAGAGGCCCAGCAATCACTTCCCTAGTTTCCCACAGAGTTCTAGGATATACCTGATCAGGTCCTGGGGATTTATCCACCTTTATGCATTTCAAGAAATCCAGCAGTTACACCACAAAGCTTATCCAACATCTACAAGGCACAAATCAGGAGCGGGACAAAATACTTCCCACTTGCTTGGATGAATGCAGCTCCAATAACACTTGAGAAACTTGACAGCATCCAGAATAAAACAGCCCACATAACTGATGCAAATTCACAATCAACTACTCTTTCCACCATCCACACTCTATATCAGCAGTGTGTACCATTTACAGGATGCACTGGAGAAATTCACCAAAGATCTAAAGACAGTACCTTCCAAATCCACCATCTGGAAGAAAAAAGTCTGCAAATGCATGAAAACACCATTACCTGCAAGTTTACCTCCAAAGCCACTCACCACCCTGACTAAGAGTCATAGAGTCATAGAGATGTAGAGTATGGAAACAGACCCTTCGGTCCAACCCGTCCATGTCGACCAGATATCACAGCCCAATCTAGTCCCACCTGCCAGCACCCGGCCCACATCCCTCCAAACCCTTCCGATTCATATACCCATCCAAATGCCTCTTAAATGTTGCAATTGTACCAGCCTCCACCACATCCTCTGGCAGCTCATTCCATACATGTACCAAAAGATTGCCCCTTAGGTCTCTTTTATATCTTTCCCCTCTCATCCTAAACATATGCTCTCTAGTTCTGGACTCCCAACCAGGGAAAAGAATTTGTCTATTTATCCTATCCATGCCCCTCATAATTTTGTAAACCTCTGAAGGTCACCCCTCAGCGTCCGATGCTCTAAGGAAAACAGTCGCCGCCTGTTCAGCCTCTCCCTATAGCTCAGAATCTCCAACCCTGGCAACATCCTTGTAAATCTTTTCTGAATCCTTTCAAGTTTCTCAACATTTTTCCGATAGAAAGAAGACCAGAATGGCACGCAATATTCTAACAGTGGCCTAACCGATGTCCTGTTCAGCCGCAACATGACCTCCCAACTCTTGTACTCACTATTCTGACCAATAAAGGAAAGCATACCAAACACCTTCTTCTCTATCCTATCTATCTGCGACTCCACTTTCAAGGAGCTATGAACCTGCACTCCAAGGTCTCTTTGTTCAGTAACACTCCCTAGGACCTTGCCATTAAGTGTGTAAGTCCTGCTAAGATTTGCTTTCACAAAATGCAGCGCCTCACATTTATCTGAATTAAACTCCATCTGCCACTTCTTAGCCCATTAGCCCATCTGGTCCAGATCCTGTTGTGGTCTGAGATAACCCTCTTCACTGTCCACTACACCTCCAATTTTGGTGTCATCTGCAAACTTACTACCTATACCTCTTATGCTCGCATCCAAATCATTTATGTAAATGACAAAAAGTAGAGGCCCAGCACCGATCCTTGTGGCACTCCACTAGTCACAGGCCTCCAGTCGGAAAAACAACCCTCCATGACCACCCTCTGTCTTCTAAAGTTCTGTATCCACCAAATGGCTAGTTCTCCCTGTATTCCATGAGATCTAACCTTGCTAATCAGTCTCCCATGGGGAACTTTGTCGAATGCCTTACTGAAGTCCATATAGGTCACAGCTACTGCTCTGCCTTCATCAATCCTCTTTGTTACTTCTTCAAAAAACTCAATCAGGTTTGTGAGACATGATTTCCCACGCAGAAAGCCATGTTGACTATCCCGAACCAGGTAAAAGGCGTGGACCTGACCAGGTAGTCACGGAGGGAATGGTCTTTCCACAAGGTGGAAAGGGGTGGGGAGGGAAATATGTCTCTGGTGGTGGGGTCCGTTTGCAAGTGGCAGAAATGTCGGCGGATGATTTGGTTTATGCGAAGGTTGGTAGGGTGGAAGGTAAGCACCAGGGGCGTTCTGTCCTTGTCATGGTTGGAGGGGTGTGGTCTGAGGGTGGAGGTGCCGGATGTGGACGAGATGCATTGGAGGGCATCTTTAACCATGTGGAATGGAAATTGTGGTCTCTAAAGAAGGAGGCCATCTGGTGTGTTCTGTGGTGGAACATTGCATCTGTTGCTCCCGATGCAGTCTCCTCTACATTAGGGAGACTGGACACCTCCTAGCAGAGCGCTTTAGGGAACATCTCTGGGACACCCACACCAATCAACCACACCACTCTGTGGCTCAACATTTCAACTCCGCCTCCCACTATGCCGGGGACATAGAGGTCCTGGGCCTCCTTCACCGCCGCTCCCTCACCATCCGACGCCTGGAGGAAGAACGCCTCATCTTCCACCTCGGAACACTTCAACCAAGGGTATCAATGTGGACTTCAACAGTTTCCTCATTTCCCCTTCCCCCACCTCACCCCAATTCCAAACTTCCAGCTCAGCACTGTCCCCATGACTTGTCCTACCTGCCTATCTTCTTTTCCACCTATCCACTCCACCCTACTCACCTTCATCCCCTCCCCTACTCACCTATTATACTCTATGCTACTTTTTTCCTACCCCCACCCACCTCTCATTTATCTCTCCACCCTTCAGGCACTCTGTATTTGTGATGAAGGGCTTTTGCCCGAAACAATGATTTTACTGCTCCTCGGATGCTGCCTGAACTGCTGTGCTTTTCCAGCACCACTAATCCAGTATCCCGAATCAGTCCTTGCTTTTCCAAATACATGTACATCCTGTCCCTCAGGATTCCCTCCAACAACTTGCCCACCACCGAGGTCAGGCTCACTGGTCTATAGTTCCCTGGCTTGTCTTTACCGCCCTTCCTGAACAATGGCACCATGTTTGCCAACCTCCATTCTTCCGGCATCTCACCTGTGACTATCGATGATACAAATATCTCAGCAAGAGGCCCAATAATCAAATCTCTAGCTTCCTACAGAGTTCTTGGGTACACCTGATCAGGTCCTGGGGATTTATCCACCTTTAACAGTTTCAAAACATCCAGCACTTCCTCCTCTGTAATCTGGACATTTTGCAAGATGTCACCATCTATTTCCCTACAGTCTATATCTTCTATATCCTTTTCCACAGTAAATACTGATGCAAAATATTCATTTAGTATTTCCCCCATTTTCTGTGGCTCCACAGAAAGGCCGCCTTGCTGATCTTTGAGGGGCCCTATTCTCTCCCTAGTTACCCTTTTGTCCTTAATATATTTGTAAAAACCCTTTGGATTCTCCTTAATTCTATTTGCCAAAACTATCTCATGTCCCCATTTTGCCCTCTTGATTTTCCTCTTAAGTATACTCCTACTTTCTTTATACTCTTCTAAGGATTCACTCGATCTATCCTGTCTGTACCTGACATATGCTTCCTTCTTTTTCTTAACCAAACCCTCAATTTCTTTAGTCATCCAGCATTCCCTATACCCACCAGCCTTCCCTTTCACCGTGACAGGAATGTACTTGGAAATATATTGCTATTCCTTCCTGTCGCTTGGTCAAAATCCTGGAAATCCCCCTGTAATGGCATTGTGCGTCCTGGCTACAGCACATGGACTGCAGTTGTTCAATAAGGCAGCTCATCACCAACTTCTCGAGGGAAACTTTGGGTCTCCCTGCTATAGGAAGGATGTTGCTCACATTAGATTAGATTCCCTACAGTGTGGAAACAGGCCTTTCAGCCTTACAAGTCCACACCAACCCTCTGAAGAGCAACCCACCTCCCTCTGTCTAACGGTCAATTTTTAACATAGCCAATTCACCTGACCTGCACATCTTTGGACTGTGGGAGGAAACCGGAGCATCCAGAGGAAATCCTTGCAGACACTGGGAAAATGTGCAAACTCCACACAGGCAGTCGCCCGAGGCTGGAATTGAACCTGGGACCCTGGTGCTGTGAGGCAGCAGTGCTAACTACTGAACCACCATGCCACCCCAAATTAGAGTGTTTGAGTTATCGGGAGAGGCTGAACAGGCCTAGCCTGTTTTTCCTGGAGCATCAGAGGTTGAGGTGTGACCTTATAAAATTAAAAATTCATGATTTATAAAGTCATGAGTGGCATGAGTAGTGTAAATAGACATGTCTCTTCTCTGAGGTGGGGGAGTCCAGAACTGGAAAGCATAGGTTAGGGTGAGAAGGAAATGATTTGAAAGTACCAGAGGGGCAACCTTTTCATGCAGAGGATGGTGTTATGTATGGAATGAGTTGCCAGAGGAAGTGCTGGAGGCTAATATGATTACAACATTCAAAATCTGGATGGGTATTTGAATAGGAAGGGTTTAGAGGGATGTAGACCAAGTGCTGGCAAATGGGACTAGATTAGGTTGTGATATCTGGTCATCATGGACGAGTTGGACCAAAGGATCTGTTTCCATGCTGTACATCTCTATGACTCCATAACTAGGGATGGGCAACAAATTCTTGCCCAGCCCACAATACCCATGTCCCACAAGTGAACAAATAAAAATAATCTCGCCTCTCTTTCTTCTTAATTCTAAAGAGTACATGCCCAATATACTACAAATTCTCCTCAAAAGAAAATCCCATTCGTACAAGCAACCTATTGAACTTTCTCTAAACCGAATCTAATGTCAACAGCATTAGATGTTTGTCAATGGCCCAAAACTATTCACAGAATTCCAGCTATAGCCTGATTATTGCCTTGCACAAATTTAGCAAGATACTTCATTTTTTATATACTGCTTTCCCTTTGAAATAAATGGCAAGTTTCCATTTGCCTTTCCTATGACTTGTTAAGTTTAGATTCTAGCTTTCTGTAATTTATGTTCATGGATCACCAAATCCCCCTGTGCCACAGCTTCTAACATTTAAATTAATCTATTTAAATAATATTCAGCTCCTCTCTCCATCCTGCCAAACTGCATAATCCAACATTTTCCCAAATTATATTCCGTCTGCCAAGTTTTTTCTCATTCACTTAACTTGCCTATATCCCTCTATAGACTCCATCTGTCACCTGAATAGCGAATATTATGATCGGACAGACTCAACATGACATTAAGAAAGGGAAATTATATCTGATGACTTTACTTTGGCTTTTGGAAGATGTCAGGTAAATAAAGGGGAACAGTGGGTATAGTACTGTTGAACTTCTAAAAGTGCCACACAAAAGGTTAATATGTAAGCAGAGGATTCCTAGAGTTGGAGGTAATATATAGTCCCATGGATGGAGGATTGTTTAATGGAGGATAAGACAGGGATAAGCACAATATTTTCTGCTTGTCGTGCTGGAGTGCTTCAAAAAACAGTGCAGACATTCAGCTGTTTACCATTCATCTTAGTGACTTAGACCCATATATTGTTTACTTACAAAGGTAGATGGGAATATGGGCTGTGAGGAGAACTCAGAGAGACTATAAAAATATTTAGAGAGGTTTAGTAAGTAAACAACAAAATTGCAGATGGAGCAATAGTGTGAGAATGTGAGGAATAAATAAATGAAATCCTTTTTAAAAGATGTGAAACTTTTATACAACATTGATGCTCAGAGAGACTCAGGTCTGCTTGTACAAAGAAAGGAGAAATGCAGGTACAGCAAGCAATTAGGAAGCAAAGTACCTTGTCTTGTAAGGGGATGGAGTATCAGGATAAGGAAGTTTTGGAACAATTGAACTGGGCTTTGCAGACAGGAGTAATATGTGCAATTTTATGCTGTAAGGGATATATAAGGAGGGATATACTTATTCAAATGTATGGTTATCCACTTTGGTCGCTAGAACAGGAAGGCAGATTACTACCTAAATGAAGTCAAGTTAGGTAAAGGGGCAGTACAACGAGGTCTAGGTGTTCTTGTACATCAGTCAATGAAAGCAAGCATTCAGGTACAGCAGGCAGTGAAGAAAGCTAATAGCGTCCTGGCCTTCATAACAAGAGGAATTGAGTATAGAAGCAAAGAAGTCCTTCTGTAGCTCTACAGGGTCCTGGTGAGACCGCATCTGGAATATTGTGTGCAGTTTTGGTCTCCAAATTTGAGGAAAGACATTCTGGCTATTGAAGGAGTGCAGCGTAGGTTCACAAGGTCAATTCCCGGAATGGCAGGAATATCTTACGCTGAAAGACTGGAGCGACTGGGCTTGTATGTGCTTGAGTTTAGAAGGCTGAGAGGGGATCTGATTGAGATGTATAAGATTATTAAAGGATTGGTTACTCTGGAGGCTAGAAGCATGTTTCCGCTGATGGGTGAGTCCTGACCTGACCCAGAGGACACAGTCCAAAAATAAGGGGTAGGCCACTTAGAACAGAGTTGAGGAGAAACTTCTTCACCCAGAGAGTTGTGGGTGTATGAAATGCTCTGCCCCAGAAGGCTGTGGAGGCCAAGTCTCTGGATACCTTCAAGAAAGTGTTGGATAGAGCTCTAAAGGATAGTGGAATCAAAGGTTATGGGAATAAGGCATGGACAGGATACTGATTGAGGATGATCAGCCATGATCATAATGAATGGTGGTGCTGGCTTGAAGGGCAGAAATGACCTACTTCTGCACCTATTGTCTTTCGTCTATTGGCTATTGCCTACTCATCTTGAAAAAAGGTACATTAACTAAACAAACATTAACTTAATTGATTCCTGCAAAGAAAGGAGATGAAAGGATGGATGAGTATTCTTACTTACAAGATATGAAGAATTAAAGGTGACTCAGTTGGAACATGTGAGATTTTGAGAGGATTTAATAAGGTAGAAAAGTTGTTTTGCTTTTGTTGAGGAACCCAGAACATGTGGACTCATCATTGAGGACTGAGATATAGAGAAATTTCTTCATTCAAAGGCTGGTGAATCATTGGAATTCTTTACCTCCGAGGGCTCCGTCATTGAATGTACTCAAGACTGAGATAGATTTTTGCTATCTCAGATTACAGTGAGATTACAGTGAGTCAGAGCTCTGAAGAAGTCATCTAGACTCGAAACATTAGCTTGCTCTGTCTCCATGGATGCTGCCTGACATGCTGTGATCTCCAACATTTGTTGGTTTCAGTACAGACTGCAGTAATTTGCTCCTACCCAGGGCCTTTGATCTCCTGGGAAATCAATCACAGTGGGGACTAGGCAGAAAAAAATGTGTTAGTATTGAAGATGAGTCATGAATAGAGCAGGCTTGATTGGCCAAATTGTCTCTGCACACTTTTTTCTTAGAATAAGATAACATGTTAGAAGATAAAAACAATGAACTGAATAACATTCCTGTTTCGAACATTTGCTGTATTGTGCTCTTCATAGAAAAGTTGAAAATTATTTTGTTTTAACAAGCAGGCATGAATATACAGAACATCATTATGAGTAGCTCTAATCTATGATAATGAGGTCATCCTGAAAATATTTATTCAAGTCGTATAAAATAATTGCCAAAAGCAACTTGTTAATCATTGTTTAAAGCCAACAGGTTTCTTCTCAGTACACATTCATATAATTGAGTCTACGGCGTACATATGCATGCATTGCATGAACCATAATCTTTTAAAACCATTCCCATCAATAACACAATCAACACAAATAGCCTTTGTAATATTCTCATCTTCAGCAGAATAGCAACATGTATCAGCAATCGACCTTCAGCATCAGCATACGACATACAGAGCACAAATCTCAGACTAAGCACTAATGAGCAATGTTTGGCATTATCCGTAAATTTATTTTTCGGTGAAACATAATTTCTAGTCATGCATCCTGTGTTTAGACGTAATGCTGTTTTCAAAATACACAGCTTGTCCATTTTTTTTTGTTCTCCCACTGCTGTCAGTCATAAATTCTGTTGTGAAAATAAAGTTTTAATTATTTATATTCCACAACAATTGTCAGTTTCAGGTCAGCTCTTAGTCACAGGGGTAATTGAGAAGAAATACTATATTGTTGAGGAAGCTGTCCTTGAAATGAACTGTTAACAATGTTTGCCTATTTTAAATGTTTGGATGAAAATTGGAGATCAGAATCTATTCTCCCATTCAATTTTTTTTGCTCACGCAGACCCAAAATAACACAGATTAATTGGTCATTTATCAGATTGCTGTTTATAGGTATTTCTGCAAGGAACATGTCTGTTGTTTCGCCTACCTAACTATTCTCATATTCATTATATGTGAACCTTTTTGAGACGCTTTTAAGAAATCGAGTAGGGTAATAATAAATGCGAGTCTTAAATAATATCAAATCCTCATAACTTGAAGTAATTTCGCTATTGAAGTCGAAAAGCATGCGATAGGGAGATAAGTTAGTGCTTCTCAACTGTTTTCCAGACAGGGAGCAGGTGATGAAAATTGATTGCTAGCCCCATCAAACTTGTTGAAGCTTCTGTTCATACCACTTCATCTTACAGATTGAATTTAGTCAGCATCTCAAAGGGAAAATATACCACACGGATCATCGTTCTTGTATTTTACAAACACTTCAGCGATAATATATTTTATCAAGGTGCCATATATTGCTGTCAAGCCAGTTTGTATCCCATGGAACCCATTATATTTGACAATTACACTGTCAACTCAAGTCCTATATATTCTGCTTACTTCTTAAGGTGGCTGCTGACTAGGAATCATTCTTCCAATCCTTTTTCAACATCTTTACCTGCGTATCAGAAAGAGCTGCACAAACAAGAGGCAGTAATTGCAGATGGGGCAGAAACAGTTTAAAATATATGTACTACGATGTGTCACACCACGTTATTCTATCATCCAAACTTAAAGTTGTGAGAATTCTAAGAAAACCTTTGAATTTTAGGAAACTGGCTAAGGGATAAAAAGAAAACAAATTCCTTACTATCGGAGCAGCGAGGGTACTGAATGTGATATGCAAGTAGAACTTGTGGGAAACATTTAGCAAAGTCTGGCAGCGTCTGTGGAGAGTTGAAATCTCCAGCATTTGCAGATCTCATATTCTTCCAACATCTGTGGAAAAGCTTTTTTTTTGTGTCCATTATGCCACTAAATTGCAAAGAAGTCAGATATGACTCAGAGTTAATTCTGTTTCTTTTCCACACATATTCCCAGATCTGCAGCACTTTTCCATCATTTTCTGTTGTTTTCAAGATTTTCAGAATCCATAGTATTTTAATTTGAGTTTATTGAGTGCAGTAACACAGAGGTCAATGTTAGGACCAGTGTCATTTGTCATTTGCATCAATGGTTTAAATTCAGGAATTCAACAAAAAAAACTTACATTTGAGATTATCCAAATTATAGCACTGAGTGAAATCCAGGGAGGTGGTTCATCAATTACAATTGGTTTTGGTAGTGTATGAAAGTGAGCTGTCATACTGGTAAATTAAAGTAGACAAGTCATAGAGTCATAGTGTACTACAGCACAGAAACAGACACTTTGGTCCAACTTGTCTATGCCACAAAAGAATGAGAAGTGGGTGATCAAAAGTCCATGAGTGCTCTATTTCAATAAATCCATCTAATGCAGAGTGGTGGTGCATTACAGATCACTCAGTGAGTTCATGTTCCCGTGGCAACACATTTTTTACATCCATATTGCAGTGTGCAGCTATACATAAGATGGTAGAGGCTCCAGTTCTTTGAAGGTATAAGAAAAATAATAAAAGAAAAAAGTCCTTCAGCTCACATCCTCCAACAAATGCTCCATGTCTCATCTTTGACAATCAGCTCCTCTTTATGCCACTCACCCATGATTCTTCATATGCTCCATGCCAGCCTTTGTCCCCAACCCATTCCCAAAGCCCTGCATAAGCCAAATGAGAAGCAATGTCCAACTGACACTTAATGATTCTTTCAAGGCTATAAGTCAACTTAGAGTCAACTCATAACTCATAAAATATTTTTCTTTCATTCATCATACCAAACACCCAATATGGACTATCAGCTGACGTCAGGGTCCATGGTGAGATTATACAAAGACCTCAAGTCACTATTTTGAAAGACATCACTTCTAACATCACTCCTTCAGCACTAACACAATAACGGTAATCTTATGTAAACAGACTGAGTGAAATGGTAAATACTGATTAAAAAAAACTACAGTCAGGATCTTTGCAAATATATAAAAAGCAGAAGATTTAAATGCCTTGATAACTTGACAGCTCCCATTGAATACTTCTTTTGTCAGAATGAACTTGAAAATTCTATTGAGTTTTTCCACTTTTCTTACAACTACTAATATCTAATTTTACCTATCCTGAAGGGCACTTGGCATTACCAAAGGACACCTTACCTCACAAAAACAACTGACCTTTCTCAAAATTGTTCTAGAGCTAAATACAAATGTGTACCTTACTTCTCAAAAAGGTAACCTTGCATCCCTAAAGATCTTTGTAATGTTTATACATTTCCTGCCAGGTCGAATGTGTTCCAGTTGCATTTTAAAACTCCCACAATCAAAAATTGAATAACACTAAAAGCATACATATGTTAATGAATACAGTTGTCTCTATAAACCATGAATATCATTACAAAATCGTTTTCTGTTAATTAAACCAAACACCCAGAAAAGCTTGCCTCGCCTCATAATGTGTTAAAATATGAGTGACAGAGTTAAAGAGTTAAACTCTTCCACTAGTTAAAGAAAACAACATAATTTAATTTTCTTAACCTAAAACCTTACTCTCTGACTTCAACTATCTAACAATATGCTTTTCTAATAAGTCACTTATTAAAATTACATTAGCTTAGTCTCAAAATCACACAGTCTTTGTCTTCTCCACTGTTTTCAATTTTCCTGCTCTGGTCTCCCTGGGTTACCTACTTTCCTTTTACTGTGACTATGTTTCACATGAAACAATACCTTTGATAGAGCTTGTTTTTCTAATTTCTTTAAAAGCAAGATGTTGGATAGTCAATTAGCTCAACACCAGTTGCTTTCTGATCAATTTTCAAAATGTCTGCATTGTTATACCACCAACATCAGATCGTCCAATTGGTTCGATATTGGCAAAACAGTAAATTCAAGCTTGATTGATATCCTGGGGTTTTAATTTAAACTGGTTGGTTAAATTCGAATTGTTGTCAAAACAGCAATCAAAACTCAGGATCCATTTCACAGCCAAATGTTACATATTTTCAATTATTCAGTACACTCCAGGACTGGCATATTGTCATATACACAGGTGCTTGTAATCTGTCAGTTCAGAACAGCATTTCTCTCTCTCTTAAGGGTGCAGTATTCACCTTCAACTTCATAACAATATGCGAAGTGTAATCAGACCCTATTCCTCCCTGACTATGAATGATGGTAGGGATAGGCTTACTAATAGAACTGCCATATTTGGGTCTGCTGTTAAGTCTACAGCTTTTTATTCTCCATTATTTTGGATTATTGACAAAGTTAGGAAAAGGATTATGCTTAAAACCAGGTCTTTGGAATGAGTTATTACACATTTAAAAGTAAGTTACTGGGACTCATTGTGAGTTGTGCTTACACTTTTGCTTTATTCAAGCCATGGGCAACATGGTAGCTCAGTGGTTACCACTTCGCCCTTACAGCGCCAGGGTCCTGGGTACAATTCTAGCCTTGAGTGACTGGCTGTGTGTAGTTTGTACCTTCTCCCATAGTCTGCTTGGGTTTCCTCCCCAGTCCAAAGATATGTAGATAAGTTGGATTGGCTATGCTAAATTGTCCAAAGTATCCATGGATGCATAGGTTAGGTGGATTGGTTTTGGTAAATGCAGAGTTACTGGGATAGAGTGGAGGCCTGGTGACAGTGATGCTGTTCAGACAATGGGTGCCATCTGAATAGCTGAATGCACTCCTTCTACACTAAGATGCCAAGACACAATACGATAGGTGTGTGTGTGTGTGTGTGCACGCGCATGTGTGTGTTTGTGTTTGCAGAGTGGAGTTTAAGTCAATAATACAATGAGGACCAATTGTGGAGTCCAGGAGTCATCTGCATGACATCAATTCTTTGATTGGCTCCTGGGCAGGTGGACAACTTGCCTGTGCACAATACAGAGGCAGAAATTCTTCAGCCTGCACGATACAGCATCTTTAGTTTTCACTTTCTGCAATGAAGTAATCAAGAACTTAAAGATGGGTAATTTCTCTCACTAATTGCGATGTGCTGTCGCACTGAACCAGTGACTGGAAAACTGAACAGTTAATGAGTTAGCCAACCTGACTTGAGCAAAAAGACTGAAAGGATCCGGAAATAAGGAGATCAGAGATCAGCTGAACTTAGAAGAAGCAAATGGAGTGCTCCGTTGAACCCTGCGGACTGGTGCTTTTGAACAGTGTTTCCCTAAATTTTCCCCTCGAGCAATAACGTTTACGCTTGTTTGTTTTTGTATGTGTGTCTTCATGTGGGTGTAAAGGTTTAGAAATGGTTTAGAGGTTAAACTAGCAGAGTTCTAAGTTCACCTTTTGCTTTCCTGATTTATTTGTAATAAATAGTAGTTTCTTGTTAAGTATAGAAACCTGGTCAATGTTTTCTGTTAACTTGGATTCATCAGACAGGTAATTGGGAAGCTTTGAGTCATTTGATGAAACCTTTAACTGTTGTGGTTCTGTTCGCCGAGCTGGAAGTTTTTGCTGCAAACGTTTCGTTCCCTGGCTAGGGAACATCATCAGTGCTATTGGAGCCTCCTGTGAAGCGCTGCTTTGATGTTTCTTCCGGTATTTATAGTGGTTTGTTCCTGCCGCTTCCGGGTGTCAGTTTCAGCTGTAGTAGTTTGTATGTGGGGTCCAGGTTGATGTGTCAAACATCAAAGCAGCGCTTCACAGGAGGCTCAAATAGCACTGATGATGTTCCCTAGCCAGGGAACGAAACGTTTGCAGCATAAACTTCCAGCTCGGCGAGCAGAACCACAACAACGGACACCCGAGCTACAAATCTTCAACCAGACTTTAAATCTTTAACTTTTATGATAATATTGGGAATAGCAGGGCTCAAGTATCAGCCCATTATTTTTCCCAATGGGATTGTGACACTCCAGTGCCATTTTCCCTAAGGTGGAGACCCTTTCAGTCTATTCAAAACTATCGTATCAACAGTCTATTCGCAGTCAGCATGGCTGCTCTGGTCAACATTTTCAGCTTGTACTTTTTCTCTCAGTAAAATAGTAACTGTCTCCATTGCTGTCCCACCCCGTCTATCTGGTTTAAAATTTGATAGTCAATGCAACTAAGCTTCCTGTCACCAGAATTCAGAAAAGGTTAAGTGACTCCCTTCATTCCTTCATTTTGCTCTAAATTAAAGAATCAAACCAAACCAACCAAACCAATCCCATAACTTCTGTATTTGTAAAATATCTCATTTGCATTGCAACTACATTTTACCACAGCCTTTTTTTTTTATAACTTCAATGAATGTGTTATGCATTAAAGCACAACATTTCAAAGGGTTTGTCTTATTTTACAATTGCTTGCTGTGGAAAAATAGACAGAAAATGCCCAAAAATAACATCACTCAAAAATGCATTATCAGTTCTATAATACTGGCAATGAAATTAACTCGGATATTTTTGTTTACAATTTCATCATGATTTTCTCAGTTCCTGACATAATTTTTTTTTCTCTCTGTATAATTATTTGCAAGTGTCACAAAGAAGTGGCAGTAGGTTTATTTCATTTAAATGTTTATTTCATTTAAATGTTTATTACATTGAATGAGGGCAGCTATCTTAAAATGCATTTAATTATAAGTCTCATGAGTAATTTATCTCAATTAGTTTTCAAAATATGGTATCTTAATTTTTGCATTTGTTACTTTTTCATGGTATGATCTTGAACTATGGTTTTGAATATTAAATTGCAAGATATCTTGAGTTCAGATATATAATCAATAGCACAAATTGTAAGAATGAACACGTGGTATTTTAACACCCCACATAACCTTGCAGGTTTTTCAGTTCCTGCATTCATAACCATGGGAACATGAGACAGATGAATATTGTCACTGCTATAGTCTCCCTGCACAGGAACACTGTATCCATTAACATTGATTCTAGTTGAGGCAGCTTTTTTAGGCAGGTTTGAACAGGACATGTAATATTGAAAATTCAGGTTGGAAATCTTCAGTGCAATGATTTCTGCTGTAGCAAGAAGCCATTGTGTTGATGAATATCCTGCTAATTCCATTTTCAGAGTTATTGTATAATCTGTTATTTTTTATAATTGCACTGTCCTTATATATATTTGAATTTTGCAATCTTTTCTTTCCTTGAACTATCTAGGATTTGACAAAAAATTGGGAGTTGTTCTGCTATCTTCAGAAGATGGTAATGAAGGTTAATGTTAAGGAGTTTTAAATGAGGCCTCCAGGTAGATATTTTCATAATCTGTTTGAGAGCATCATGAAAAAAATTGATATTTTTTCTGAGAATTAGTTAAGTACTAATTTAAATTTGGCTAACCAGCATGGCTAAATTTCAAGACAAAATAGTATTTAAAACTTTGATAAACCACAAGAAACATGTTTGAACATTGAATGAGAATGCTGTGTACATAGCCAAAGCATTTCTCCACCCAAGGTGAAGTAAAAATATCCTCTGTGACATCCAAAAACGGCAGCTGAACAGAGAGATAACAATGTTCAGGTCTGTGTTGGAGGAATAATGAGAAACATATGTGCATTCCCAAGCAGTACATAAGCTGCATGGACAGGTCAGAGGGTACTCTGCAGTATCAGTCTGTCAGCCTTTCCAATTGTCATGGATTATTGCATGCCAGTATATGATGGTGAAAATGAATTTAAAAGACACAATAGAGCTTCTTCAAAGGATGATGAGAAACAACTCTGTAGACAATGTCGCAATTGGCAGACAAATATGGGAGACCATGATTTCTTGTAATGAACAAACCAAAAACCCTTGCATGATCCTCTCACACAACATCTCCCCTCTCTGCAATTAATGCCAATCAAATAGCCATTACTTCTCTTCTGAATTAACAATCATCTTCAACATTTTTAAACCAGCATTGGCAATATGACTATGTGCCACAATTGTGTGCGCAAGATGATTTGTTTTCCTGAGTATGAAACATTTCAGATATTAATGATACATGATTTCTAGCCATCCTAAGAGTTGGTATGTATTACATTCAATCATGCATGTAGTGGTTCTTCACAGTGCAATATCTGTCCTTGAAGCCTGTGCGATGACTGTCAACAAGACACTGTCAAGAATGTGCTGCCAGCTGTCAAAATATTTCTCGTGCAATGGCAGTCTGTTCTTGTTTATGTTTGAACTCCTATACAGAAGGATAGTAGAAATGATAAGAGTTGTACCATAGAGAGATGTGGATCTGCTGTAAACTCCAATGTTCTCTGTATGAACACAAATCAAATATTGGATAGTATTTCATTGAGACCACAGCTTAAATGCAGAGGCTAGCCTGAACAACGGTGGCTGTCAAAAACTAAGTTAGGGCAGGAAGACCTCTGTGTGGGGTTTTCACCTTTCAACAGTTTGATGCTCATTCGCCTTGTAAATGAGAGACTTGAAGGCAACAATCCCCAAATGCATTCAAACTTAGTTGTGGTTTGAGGGGTTAATAGGATACACAAAACTCTACTAATCTCTTGAAAGTCAATTAGCAAACCCTATCAGATTTGTGCACAGACCTGTAGTGGTGTCTCTCAGTGCCAGACAGTTAGAAAGGCATTGAGAGATGTAGCTGCAAGTCACCATCCTTTACAGTTCCACTGGTGTTCTCTCCACTGATCCTAGCTATTCCTGTAACACCCACTCACCCACATCCAGTGATGCAGGAACAATTTCTAGTGGAGGTCTCAGAGCTTTAGTTTTTTCTTCTTCTTTTTTTTCTTTTTTTTATTAACCCCCACACTACCGCCTAACTGCGGTAGTGCTTATTTTTTCCCAGCACCCATGGTGTGTGTGTGCAGGTGTGAGACACAGTGAGAGACATAAGGTGTACGAATCTTTATTCAATTTCCACCACCAGGAAGATAGGAAAACACCCGAGTGGCCAGTGACAAGCAGTGCCCCTCACAAAGGGCAATGCTGTGTGATCAAACAGTGAAGGGGAGGGCAGGGACTAAATCAAAATAGAGTTGGAGGGGGAAATTATGCACTCCACTCCCTGTGGCACCCACCTCTCCCTGAACAACTCCAGGGTGTTGGTGGACACCGTGTGCTCCTTCTCCAAGGACACCCGGGCCCTCTCAGAGCTTTAGTGACAACATGCTCCCAGTCTCTGATTGGCTTGACTGCTTGATTGCCTATATACTCCTCACTTTCTCTCACTCTTCAATCATATCACGCCTGGCACACAAACATGAAATCCTTGTTCTTCATTCAGCACAGGTATCGCACATCATTTAATTATATCCCAGCTATGGCATGCAAGCTACTGTATGGTAACTGATCATCTCCTGGCTGACTTCATACTTTCTTGACTCAAGCAAGTACCCTATTAAATGTCAGACACTGTTGATCAGGATCTTGGGCACTCCAGTCACATGGAGAGGTAAAGCGATTGTCCATAGAAGTGCTTACTACTGCTCGGTACTGTCTTCACCTGCTCAGCTGTGCTCTGTGCATCACCCAATGCACTACTTTTGATTAAGTTAATTTGAACCCCCAAAATAGCTGTCCTTGTACTATAAAAAAACCAAAAGAACTGCGGATACTGTAAATCAGAAATAAAAACAGATACTGCTGGAAAACCTCAGCAGCTCTGTCAGCATCTATGGAGAGAAATCAGAGTTAACATTTCGAATTGAGTGACCCTTCGTCAAAACTGTACTGGCATTTGCCAAGGTGAGATGGATAGGTCAAGTATTATATATCATCTAGCTTGGGTCATCTGTAGCTTCCTGAGTCATATCACAATAGTACACAGAACATAGAACATAGATTATCACAGCGCCGTATAGACCCTTTGGCTCTTGATATTGCATCAAACTGTGAAACCAGTCTTAAAAGATCTAACCTACACTATTCCAGTTTCATTCATATGTTTATCCAATGACCAATTAAATGCCCTTAAAGTTGGCGAGTCTACTACCATTGCCGGCAGTATGTTCCACACTCCTACTACTCTCTGAGTAAAGAACTGCCACTGACATCTGTCCAAAACCTATTAAATAATTTAAAGCTATGTCCCCTCATGCTAGTCGTAACCATCTGAGGGAAAAGGTTCTCACTGTACACCCTAACTAACCCTCTGATAATCTCATATTTCTTAGTTAAGTCACCTCTCAACCTTCTTTTCTCAAACAAAAACAGCCTCAAGTCCGTCAGCCTTTCCTCATAGGACCTTCCCTCCATTCCAGGCAACATCCTAGTAAATCTCGTCTGAACCCTTTCCAAAGCTTCCACACCCTTCCCATAATGTGGTGACCAGAACTGTAAATAATACTCCCAAGTGTGGCCGCACCAGAGCTTTGTACAGCTTCAACATGACCTCATGGCACCAAACTCAATCCTTCTACCAATAAAAGCTAACACACTGTATGTTTCTGGACAAATCTATCAACCTGGCTGGCAACCTTCAGAGATCTATGTTTGTGGAGACCGAAATCTCTGCTCATCTACACTACCACAAAATCTTACCATTAGCCCACTTGAAAGGGTTCAGAAAAGATTTACAAGGATGTTGCCAGGATTGGAGGATTTGAGCTACAGGGAGAGGCTGAACAGGCTGGGGCTGTTTTCCCTGGAGCGTCAGAGGCTGAGGGGTGACCTTATTGAGGTTTACAGAATCATGAGGGGCATGGATCGGATAAACAGACAAAGCCTTTTCCCTGGGGTGGGGGAGTCCAGAACTAGAGGGCATAGGTTTTGGGTGAGAGGGGAAAGATACAAAAGAGACCTAAGGGGCAACCTTTTCACACAGAGAGTGGTACATGTATGGAATGAGCTGCCAGAGGATATGGTGGAGGCTGGTACAATTGCAACATTTAAAAGGCATTTGGGTGGGTATATGAATAGGAAGGGCATGGAGGGATATGGGTCAGGTGCTGGCAGGTGGGACTAGATTGGGTTGTGATATCTGGCCGACATGGACAGGTTGGACCGAAGGGTCTGTTTCCATACTGTACACCTCTATGACTCTTTATTGCTATTGCTCCTTTCAAAGTGAGTCACCTCACACTTTTCTGTATTAAACTTCATTTTCCACCGCTCAGCCCAGCTCTGCAACTTATCTATGTCTCTTTGTAACCTGCAACATCCTTCAGCACTATCCACAACTCCATCAACCTTAGTGTCATCCATATATTGACTACCCATCCTTTGACATCCTCATCTAGGGCATTTATAAAATTGACAAACAGCAGTGGTCCTAAAACAGATCCTTGTGGTACACTACTAGTAACTGAACTCCAAGATGAACATCTCCCATCAACCAGCACTCTCTGTCTTCTTTCAGCGAGCCAGTTTCTGATCCAAACTGCTAAGTCACCTTCTATCCCATGCCTCCATATTTTGTGCAATAGCCTACCCTGGGGAACTTATAAAATGCCTTACTGAAATCTACGTACACCATAACAACTGCTTTACTCTCATCCACCTATTTGGTCACCCTCTCATAGAATTCAATATGGTTTGTGAGGCACAACCTACCCTTCACAAAAGTTTATTGACTGTCCCTAAACAACTTATTCCTCTCTAGGTGATTATAAATCCTCTTATAATCTTTTCTAACACTTTACCCACAAACAAAGTAAGACTCACTGGTCTATAATTACCAGTGTTATCTCTATTCCACTTCTTGAACAAGGTGACACATTTGCTATCCTCCAGTCTTCTGGCACTATTCCTGTAGACAATGACGACATAAAGATCAAAGCCAAAGGCTCTGCAATCTCCTTCCTGGCTTCCCAGAGAATCCTATGATGAATCCCATCTGACCCAGGGGAGTTATCTATTTTTACACTTTCCAGAATTGCTAAACATCTTTCTTGTGAACCTTAATCCCACCTAGTCTAGTAGCCTGTATCTCAGTATTCTCCTTGACAACACTATCTTTTTCCTGTGTGAATACTGCTAAAAAATATTCATATAGCGCTCCCCCTATCTCCTTGGACTCCACGCTCAACTTCTCACTACCATCCTTGATTGGCCCTAATATTTCTCCAGTCATTCTTTTATTCCTGATAAACCAACAGAAAGCTTTAGGATTATTCTTGATCCAATCTGCCAATGACTGCTCATGTCCCTTCCTGGCTCTTCTTAACTCTCTGTTCAGGTCGTTCCTGACTGACTTGTAACTCCCAAGCGCCCTAACTGAGCCTTCATGTCTCATCTTAACATAAGCTTTCTTCTTCATCTTGACAAGCGATTCAACTTCTTTAATAAACCACGGGTCCCTCGCTCACCCATTTCCTCTCTGCCTGACAGGTACATATTTATCAAGGATTTGTTCCTTGAATAAGCTCCACATTTCAATTGTCCCCTACAGTTTCCTTCTGCATCCTAAATCTTGGCTAATTGCATCATAATTGTCTTTCTCCCAGTAATAACTCTTGCCTTGCAGTATATACCTATCCCTCTGTATTGTCAAAGTAAACATAACCGAATTGTGGTCACTCTTACCTAAGTGCTCACTTACCTTCAAATCTAACACCTGGCTAGGTTCATTACCCAGTGCCAAATCCAATGTGGCATCTCCCTGCTACCTGCTGTGTCAGGAAATCATCCTGCACACATTGGACAAAACATTGGACAAAAACTGACCCATCTAAAATACTCAAACTATCGTATTTCTACTCAATATTTGGAAAGCTAAAGTTCCCCATAACAACTACCCTGTTCCACTCGCTCCTATCCTGAATTATCTTTGTTATCCTTTCCTCTACATCCCTGGAAATATTTCAAAGCCTATAGAAAACTCCTAATAGGGTGACCTCTCCTTTCCTGTTTCTAACCTCAGTCCATACTACCTCAGTAGATGTGTCCTCATCAAAAGTCCTTTCTGCCACCATAATACTGTCCTTGACTAACAATGCCACACCTCCCCCTCTTTTACTATCTTCTCTTTTCTTACTGAAGCATTTAAATCCTGAAACCTGCAACAACCATCCCGGTCCCTGCTCTATCCATGTATCTGAAATGGCTACAATGTGGAAGTCCCAGGTACCAACCCATTCTGCAAGCTCAGCCACCTTATTCCGGATGTTCGTGGCATTGAGGTAGACACACTTCAAACCATTTTCCTGCTTGCCAGTGAACACTTAGAGCCTTGAAACCTCATTTCTGACCTCACTACTCTTAGCCTCCTGGACACTAGAACTACAATTTTAGTCCCCATTCCCCTGTTAAGTTAGTTTAAAACTTCCCAAAGAGCATTAGAAAATTACCCACCCCATCCAAGGATATTGATACCACTCTGGTTCAAGTGTAGACCATCGTGTTTGTAGAGGTCCCACCTATCCCAGAATGAGCCTCAATTATCCAGGTAACTGAAACCCTCCCTCCTGTACCATCCCTGTAACCACATGTTCAACTCTTCTGTCTCACTATTCCTTGCCTCGCCAGCATGTGGCATGGGTAACAAACCAGACATAACAACTCTGCTTGTTCTACCTCTAAGCTTCCACCTTAGCTCCCTGAATTTCTGCCTTAAGTCCCCATCCCTTTTCCTACCTATGTCTTAAATGCCTATGTGGACCACGACTCCCCCTCCCCCTCAAGGACACCAGAAACACGATCTGAGACATCACGAATCCTGGCACCTGGGAGGCAACACACCAACCGTGAGTATCTCTCATTCCCATAGAACCTCCTATCTGTCCCCATAACTATGGAGTTCCCAACGACTAATGCTCTGCTCATCTCCCCCCTTTTCTTCTGAGCAACAGGGACAAATTCTGTGCCAGAGATCTGTACCCCATGTCTTACCTCTGGCAAGTCATCCACCTCCCCCAACAGTACTCAAAACGGTATATTTGTTATTGAGTGGAACGACCACAGGGGATCCCTGCACTGTCTGCCTGTTCCCTTTCCATCGCCTGACAGTAACCCATCTGCCTTTTTCATGCACCTGATGTATGACTATCTCCCTGTACCTCCTCTCAATAACCCCCTCCGCCACCCGAATGATCCAAAGTTCAGCCAGCTTCAGCTCCAGTTCCCTAATATGGTTTTTGAGGAGCTGGAGTTGGGTACATTTCTTGCAGAAGAAGTTAGCAGGGCCATTAGTAGTGACCCTTACCTATTACATTCTGCAGAAGAAACATTCAACTGCCTTAACTATCATTCCTGCTATTCTAAATTCCCAAAGAAACTGTGGAAAAATAAAGAATAAAAAAAGTTACCTTATCAATTTGGCGCACAGAACTTTGTTTTTGGTTAAAGGAGGAGCATGGGTGGGAGACAATACCTAAGTAGTGTTTTGTGTAATACAACCACCCAAACATATTACTTCCCTTACTCAGCAGTCCTGTGTCTGCTCCTGCTCAGCAAGTGTTCCGCCTATTCACGAGGTAAGATTTTAAGTGATTCACCTTCCCATCAGCCTCCTGGTCACTGCTCCTGCTCTTTCTACTGCTGAAGTACAAAATAGAGGGCCCCAATGCTCAAGATAAGTTTTTTAAATCAGTGATTCGCTTTCCAGTCAGCCCCCTGGTCGACGTTCCTGCCCTTCCTACTGCTGAATGTTTTTGCATGAGGACCAATGTTTTCGACAGCACCTTCCAAATTCATGACCTCAGTCATGTAGAGGAACAAAGACAGCAGTTGGTTGGAGCAGCACCCACAAGCCGCTTACATTCTGGCCTTGGAACTATATCTGTCACTGTCACTGGACCAAAATCCTGGAACTCACTCCCAAACAGCACTGTGTGTATATCATACATCACAAACACTGCAATGATTCAAGAATATAGCTTATCATTACCTTCTCAAGGGCAATTAGATTTGAGTATTAGTTAGAGTTGGCCATTTCCTGTGAAAATATCAACATATATGAAACAGATAAAGAGAACTGTTTTTCCAGAGATCTTTGTAAAAATGACTTTGCAAGGCAAATGGTATGGTGCTATTAATGTGTGGCAGCTTGTGTGTGAACCCTAGGTTGAGTCTTTAGAATGAATTACAAATAAAGGATAATTACATCAGGTTAATAAGAAACATCATGAGCTGGATTATGTCTTTTGCTTGTCCATTTCCTGCCCTACCTCTCAAACTGAACCAGTTCCTGGAGGTCAATCATTTCCATTGCACAAACCTCTCTCTTCTGTGCTGCATTGACTTTCTTTACAGAGATGATGTAAGATAAAAGAGACTGGACTGCCAAAAATTGAGTATTTCTTTATGTCTGGCTTTATATTCTGTACTAATGAAGATGTAAAGATGCAAAATGAAGGTTAATATATCAATAGATTTCATGATTTACATCTAGGCATTCTTGTACAGAAGAGCATGAAGGGTTGGTGCCTCAACTGGAGTTGGATATTAGTGGTGCCAAGAATAGGTAGGGGGAAAGTGATAGCATGCATAGCTTGGAATAACGGATCATGCTTGTTCTGGTTGATGAAAATACTAAGAAGAGGGGATATTGCATTCATTTATCATGGTCATCCTGATGCAAATTTTAAATTTCTTTACAATATTGCATTCAAGACTCTGAACAAAAGCTGTGTTACTGAAGGGTGGCTATCTCCTGCTAAGCTCTGTATGTTGTACTTTGAGAGATCCTGCAGCCAAGCTGGAGGAATAACATTTCCTTTCTGCACTTAAGTTCCAGTAAGATCTCTACTGCAATTATTTTACAAAGTTTCTTCCTTAACTGCATGCAAATGCATTTCTCCGGGGGGAGAAAATGTGCCAAGTCAAGCAGACAAAAACCCAATTAAAATATGTAGAAATGCAGTTTACAGTTGAACAGCAAATGGTCAATGTAGCCAGCAGAACAGCGTGATATGAGATACTCTAGCTTTTGAGAGAGGAAAATCAGGATATTATCGACCTACTGACTAACATCAGTTATGAATGAGTTATTCAAATTTATAATTAAAGACAGAATAACAATAACAATTTGCATCTGTATTACACCTTTAAGGATGTAGCTTACAAAGACTTCCAGAAGGCACTCATCAAATCTCCACATAAGGAACAGTAGCTAAAATTGAAGCTCATGAATTTGAGCGTAAATTATTGACTTGGTTAAGACGTAGATTTGAGAGGAGAAAGCAGGGAGTAGAGATAATGGGTATGTACTTCGCAAGAATGTGACATCCACTTTCTCTTCAGGATTTGTGCTGGGAATTTAACAATTCACTATTTATTAATGACTTACATAAAACAATGGAGAGCCATGTATCAAAGTTTGCTGATGATTGGTGGCACAGAAAGTAGTGCAGTAGACGCATAAAATTAGAGAGACATTGATGTATTGAGTGCGTTAATCTGGGGCAAAAAGATTTCAATGAAACTAGGTGGGAGGTAATCCATATTGGACCAAAAGAAAAGCTAAAATATTTTCTTTTAACTCATGAAAAGCCAGGAACAGTGGAGGAACAAAAGTAAGGGTTGATTTATAAATATCGTTAAAATTCAGTGGTCACAGATAGAAAAAAACTAACAAAAAGGTAATAAAATGTTTTTAACTAGAGAGTCTGAATTAGAAAACAAAAAGGTGAATTTTGTCAAAGTATACAAAGCCTTGTTCCAACTGTATGCAGCACACAAGAAAGATTGTACTAGTTTTTGAAGGAAACTTTTACTAGAATTTTACCAAGATTCCAAAAGTTCTATTACAAGTTGCTTTTAAGTGAACCAAGTTTATTTTTCCTGAAGCAAAGTAGGTTAATAGTGATTTAGAATTATATCTGATGAATGGATTACTTACAGTGTAGAAACAGGCTTTGGGCCAACAAGTCCACACCGATCCGCCGAAGCGGAACCCACCCATACATTTACCCCTTACCTAACACTATGGGCAATTTAGCATGGCCAATTCACCTAACCTGCACATCTTTGGACTGTGGGAGGAAACTGGAGCACACCCACGCAGACACAGGGAGAACGTGCAAACTCCACACAGTCAGTCGCCTGAGGTGGAAATTGAATCCAGGTTTCTGGCGCTGTGAGGCAACAGTGCTAACCACTGTGCCACCGTGCCGCCCATGGTGAGCCTTTTTTCCATTTGGGTTGGGGATAACATGGTTTAACCAAAAAATTAAAGTTTGGACTTACAGCAAAAAAAGGTAGAAAATACTTACACAAAAGAAAAAAATAATGTAATTAAGTGTTCAAATATGTGATCAGTAATGCTTGCTAGTTTAGGGTACTCATGGATATGATGCTAAAGTAGGCAAATGAAGTTCAGACTCCAACCAGCCATGATGTCATTGAATGGCAGAATGGGACTGAGGGGTCATATGTGACCTGGTCATCATTAAATCGTTGAGATACCCAACAACCTCCTCCCCTAAATGGACAAGTGTTCAGTTATAGACCAACATCCTGGAACTTCCTCCCTAGCGATATTGTGGAATAACAGCAAATGGACCGCAGAGATTCAAGAAGACAGCTCATCACCAGCTTTTCAAGTTGAACTAAGGAAGGCCAGCCAGCATTGCCCAAATGCTGTGAATAAATCAAAATAAAACATGCGTTGTTGGAATATTCCCAAATTGTGAAAAGTGCTTAATATCAAACAAAATCAAAAATCTTTGCATGGAATGCAGTTCTCGTGTAGAGGATGGTGGAAAATGAAGCAACAAAAATGTGTCTTAAACAATTTAAATATTTTAAAACATTATTCATTAGACAACACTTTGCTTGCAAGTATCAGAATTTCTAATATTTATCAGCACAGCAGTCATCGTAGTTGCACAAGTCAGGAAGTAGACAAGGCAATTCAGAAGGACCAGGGCATTTTTATCCTGTCTGCATTGATCCTCCCCATAAATAAATTGCAGAAAGTGTTTGAATATAGACATGTAGACATGAATATGCTTATCAAATTAATTACAACTCTTATGATGTTAGTTTACAAAGCAGGTTTGAGCTAAAACACAAGACTTTTTGTACTCAATATGATTTGATTTCTACAGAAATTTTGAAAGAACCTGAAATTTGGAAGTTCAGAATTACTTGACATTATTTTATATTAAAGTGATTATAAACCAGTAATCGAATCCTTATGTACTTTCAGGCTGCATGTTTTGGCTCTTCACAGATGCAAAGGGCAAATATCAAGCAACTTCTTCCTGATTTCTTTGACCAAAGGCAGGTCAAATCCACAATATCCTGTTCCTGCCTTATCTCCATAACCCTTGATTCCACTATCCTTAAGAGAGGTATCCAACTCTTTCTTAAATGAATCCAGAGACTGGGCCTCCACTGCCCTCTCGGGCAGAGCATTCCACACAGCCACCACTCTCTGGGTGAAGAAGTTTCTCCTCATCTCTGTCATAAATGGTCTACCCCATATTTTTAAGCTGTGTCCTCTGGTTCGGCACTCACCCATCAGCGGAAACATGTTTCCTGCCTCCAGAGTGGTCTATCCTTTAATAATCTTATATGTCTCAATCAGATCCCCTCTCAGTCTTCTAAACGCAAGGAAATACAAGCCCAGTCACTCCAGTCTTTCAGCGTAAGGTAGTCCCGCCATTCCAGGAATTGCCCTTGTGAACCTATGCTGCACTCCCTCAATAGCCAGAATGTCTTTCCTCAAATTTGGAGACCAGAACTGCACACAATATTCCAGGTGTGGTCTCACCAGGGCCCTGTACAGCTGCAGATGAACCTCTTTGCTTCTATACTCAATCCCTCTTGTTATGAAGGCCAGCATGCCATTAGCCTTTAAAGTCTGGTTGAAGATTTGTAGCTCGGGTGTCCGTTATTGTGGTTCTGTTCGCCGAGCTGGAAGTTTTTGCTGCAAACGTTTCGTTCCCTGGCTAGGGAACATCATCAGTGCTATTGGAGCCTCCTATAAATACCGGAAGAAACATCAAAGCAGCGCTTCACAGGAGGCTCCAATAGCACTGATGATGTTCCCTAGCCAGGGAATGAAACATTAGCCTTCTTCACTACCTGCTGTACCTGCATGCTTACCTTCATTGACAGGTGTACAAGAACACCCAGATCTCTTTGTACTGCCCCTTTACCTAAATTGATTCCATTTAGATAGTAATCTGCCTTTCTGTTCTTGCCAACAAAGTGGATAACCATATATTTATCCACATTAAACTGCATCTGCCATGCATTTGACCACTCAACTAATCTGTCCAGGTCACCCTGTAATCTCCTAACATCCTCATCACATTTCACCCTGCCACCCAGCTTAGTATCATCAGCAAATTTGCTAATGTTATTACTAATACCATCTTCTATATCACTAATATATATTGTAAAAAGCTGCGATCCCAGCACTGATCCCTGCGGTACCCCACTGGTCACTGCCTGCCATTCTGAAATGGAGCCGTTTATCACTACTCTTTGATTCCTGTCAGCCAATCAACTTTCAATCCAATCTAGTACTTTGTTCCCAATACCATGTGTACTAACTTTGCTCACTAACCTCCTATGTGGGACTTTATCAAAAGATTTCTGAAAGTCCAGGTACACTATATCTATTGGATCTCCCTTGTCCATCTTCAGAGTTACATCCTCAAGAAATTCCAGAAGATTAGTCAAGCATGATTTCCCCTTAAAAATCCATACTGACTCTGACCTATCCTGCTACTATTATCCAGATGTGAGGTAATTTCATCCTTTATAATAGACTCCAGCATCTTTCCCACCACTGAAGTCAGACTAACTGGTCTATAATTTCCTGTTTTCTCTTTCCCACCTTTCTTAAAAAGTGGTACAACACTAGCCACCCTACAATCCGCAGGAACTGATCCCGAATCTATTGAACTCTGGAAAATAATCAACAGTGCATCCATAATTTCCCGAGCCACCTCCTTTAGTACCTTGGGATGTAGACCATCAGGCCCCGGGGACTTATCAACCTTCAGACCTAACAGTCTCTCCAACACCAATTCCTGGCAAATATAAATTCTCTTCAGTTCAGGTCCTTCAGCCATTGTTACCTCAGAGAGATTGCTTGTGTCTTCCCCAGCAAACACAGATCTGAAGTACTAATTCAATTCTTCTGTCATTTCTTTATTCTCCAAAATATATTTCCCTGTTTCTGTCTTCAAGAGCCCAATTTTAGTCTTAACCATTTTTTTGCCTTTCACATACCTAAAAAAGCTTTTACTATCCACCTTTATATTTTTGGCCAGTTTACCTTTGTACCTCATTTTTTCTCTGTGTATTTCCTTCTTAGTAATCCTCTGTTGTTCTTTAAAAGCTTCCCAGTCCTCTTTTAACTTTATATGTTTCTTAACTTGCCTCGTCAGCCATGGCCACCCATGCCTCCTCCTAGGATGTTTCTTCCTTTTTGGAATGAACTAATCCTGCATCTTCTGCATTATACACATAAATATCTGCCATTGTTCCTCCACTGTCATCCCTGCTAAGATATTGCACCATTGAACTTTGGCTAGCTCCTCCCTCATAGCTCCATAGTTCCCTTTATTCAACAGAAATATTGTCACTTCCGATTGTACCTTTTCCCTCTCAAATTGCAGATTGAAGCTTATTATATTATGGTCACTATTTCCCAATGGCTCCTTCACTTCAAGGTCCCTGATCAATTCTGGTTCATTGCACAATACCAGATCCAGCATTGCCTTCTCCCTGGTCGGCTCCAGCACCAGCTATTCTAAGAATCCATCTTGGAGGCACTCCACAAAGTCTCTTTCTTGAGGTCCAATACCATCCTGATTCTCCCAGCCTACCTGCATGTTGACATCCCCCATAACAACTGTAGTAACATCTTTGCAACAGGCCAATTTCAGCTCCTGATTCAATTTACATCCGACATCCAGACTACTGTTTGGGGGCCTGTAGCTAACTCCCAAGAGGGTCTTTTTACCCTTAGAATTTCTCAGCTCTATCCATACTGACTCGATATCCCCTGATTCTAGGTCCCCCCGCGCAAGGGACTGAATATCATCCCTTACCAACATGGCCACCCCACCCCCTCTGCCCGTCAGTCTGTCCTTACGATAGCACGTGTAGCCTTGAATATTCATTTCCCAGGCCCTGGCCTTTTGAAGTCACGTCTCAGTTATCCCCACAATATTGTATCTGCCAATTTCCAAAAGAGCCTCAAGCTCATCCATCTTATTTCTAATGCTTCGTGCATTCATATATAGTATTTTTAATTTGTTACTGCCCTCACCCTTCCCATCAACTCCTATTTCAACCTTACAGCATGATCCCTTTCTGAGTTTTCTGCCTCATTGATACAGTTGTCTTTCTTGACTTCCCTTGTTCTAACTTTCCCTCCAATTTCCTTCTTAAACATGCAGTTTGTCCCTTCCCCCCCCCCCCCCCCGCTACTTAGTTTAAACATAGCTGTGTTGCAATAGCAAACCTGCCTGCCAGAATGCTGGTCCCTAACCTATTAAAGTGCAAACCATCTCTCTTGAAAAATTTATGCTTACCACAAAACGTACACCAGTGATCCAAGAATTTAAATCCTTGCTTCCTGCACCAGTTCCCCAGCCACACGTTCAAGTCCATTTTCTCTCTGTTTCTGGCCTCACCAGCCCGAGGAACTGGAAGCAAACCAGAGATAACCATGCTGGACGTCCTGCTTTTCAGCCTTCTTTCTAGTTCTCTGAAGCCCCGCTGTAGTATGTTCCTCCTCATCTTCCCGACATCATGTGTGCCGATATGTACCACCACCATTTACTTGGCTTGCATATCCCTGGACACTGTGGACAATTTAGCATGGCCAATCCACCTAACCTGCACATCTTTGGACTGTGGGAGGAAACCAGAGTGCGCAGAGGAAACCAATGCAGACATGGGAAGAACATACAAATTCCAGACAAACAGTTGTCCAAGGGTGTAATCAAACCAGGTCTCTGGCACTGTGAGGCAGTAGTGCTAACCACTGACACCTCATGCTGACCTTTGGGGTGGCACGGTAGCTCAGTGGTTAAAACTGCAGCCTCACAGCACAAGGGACCTGGGTTCAATTCCAACCTTGGGCAACTGACTGTGTGGAGTTTGCATGTTCTCCCCGTATCTGCGTGGGTTTCCTCCCACAGTCCAAAGATCTACAGGTTAGGTGAATTGGCCATGCTAAATTGCCCATAGTGTTAGGTGCATTAATCAGATGGCGATGGGTCTGGGTGGGTTGCTCTTCGGAGGGTCAGTGTGGACCTGTTGGGCCGAAGGACCTGTTTCCACACTGTAGGGAATCTAATGTAATTTATAGATAGTAATGGCTGAGGCTCCCATTTCCTTCTATCACATAGCTGACCTGGATTATATCCCAGTCTTACTGTCTGATGTTGAAAGGACTTTTACAATTCAATATCCAACCTGCTTGGCCATTTTATGAATGCACCTTCTTTGGCAAACAAATTCTCGAGGAACACTTGAACTCAGGGATTTGGCTTAGAGGCAGGGACACTGTTACTGTGCCATGTGGTCTTCTCCTCAGAAATAACTCTACCTTTATTTGAATTGGGAGATAATTTTAGGTGGGCAAGCACAGGCATGAAGGAAACAGTCATCTGTTTTAAAAATGAGGCCCAGGGCACCTTAGCTTCCAGACCTCACTTACCTCAAGATTCTGATATCTGAACTTTTCCGGGTGGGAAACAGCAGAAAACTACAATGGCTTGACTCATATTCACCTTGGTCCCATGGTAAGTAAAAAAGTTATTGCTATCTGACATCAATCCTCTTTGCCACTGAGCAATGCTGGCAGGGAACTTACTAATACATTCATCTCAGACCTCCTCATAAGACAATCCAGTTATATTATTGAGACCAGCCATGCATGCTTGTGAAAAGATCTCGACAGCTTTCAGCACTTCATGTCTCAACAGGAAAACAGATGAAACTTGATGCCCTGGCTATGTGCTTTCCCATTCGAAAGCACATGTGTTCTGTTTCACTAGCAGGACAGACCCAGCAGGAGTTGGGTTGGAGTGCAATTCTGCAGGGGTGGTAGCACAGTTGTATACAGTTTGAAGAGTGTTTCCCTGGGAGTTCTCAACATTGACTCAGGATCCCTTGAATCTTAAAGCATCAAGGCAAACATGGGCAAGGAAGCCTCCTCCCTAAATACCATCATGTCACCGCTCCCATTGGCTGATGAATCAGTGCTCCATCTTGGACATCACATAGTGGAAGTATTGAAGGTGTCAAGGACACAGAATGTTTATCAGGTGGGAACTTCAGTATTCATCACTAAGAATCACTTGGCAGTACCACTTCTGATTGGTTGAATCCTGAAGGACACAGCTACTACACTAGGTCAGCAGCAGGGGTAAAACAAGGGGTAAAATTCATTCCTGACTATCATCCTCACTGATCTGTCTGCCACAGATGCATCTGACCATAACAATATCCGTTAGAGTGACAACTGCACATTCCTTGTGGAAATGTAATTGAATCTTTGCATTGAGGATACCCTACAACGTGTTGTATGGTAGATCTAGCGATATAAGGCTCAACATCCATGAGGCATCAACAGCAGCAGAATTGTACTCCAACACAATCTGTAACTCATGACCCAGCATATTACCCACTCAACCAGAATTATCAAGCCAAGGGGTAGACCTTGGTACAATGGAGAGTGCAGGGCACCAGACGTACTGAAAAATGAGGTGGTCAACCTGATTAAACTAAAACAGAACTATTTGCATGCCAAATAGCAAAATCAGCAGGTGATGACAGAGCTAAGTGATCTCATAACCTGGATGAGATCTAAGCTCTGCAAACTGCCACATCCTGTCGTGAATGGTGATAGACAATCAAATAATTTACTGAAGGAGGAGGAAACTTCATCAACATCCTCAAAGATGGAGCAGCACAGAACATTAGATTAGATTAGACTTAGATTAGACTTACAGTGTGGAAACAGGCCCTTCGGCCCAACAAGTCCACACCGACCCGCCGAAGCGAAACCCACCCATACCCCTACATTACCCCTTACCTAACACTACGGGCAATTTAGCTGTAAAAGATTCATGACAATCTTCCGTTTGAGGTGCCAAGTGGATGATTTATCTTTGTATCCTATGCAGGTCCTCAGTATCACTGATGCCAATCAATTCAATTCTGTCCATGTGATATCAAGGACCGGCTGAAGGCACTGGAATTAGAAAGGCTAATCATCCTGGCCAACATTCCTTGAACATTTAATGTACCTTTGAGGTCCATGTGCAGCAGCAGCTTCTGAAAGTGGAACCCATTCATTTTCATGTCAATCAGCATGTACAGAGCTTCCTCAGTGGCCATGCAGTTTAGAGGGTATAGTGACCCTGAAAACAATCTCACAATAATACTGAATATTTATACTCCATGATTTGCTGCACCTTTAGTTAAGCTGTTTCAGTAAATTTAGAACGCTGGCATCTATCTGACATTATAGAAAATTGTATCGGTATGTCCTGTACACAAAAATACCAGGACAAATCCAACCTGGCCAATTACCATCTCCTCAGTCTACTCTCAATCATCAGAAAAGTAATGAAACGTATAATCAATAGTGCTATAAAATGGTATTTGTTTAGCAATAACCTGAACACTGACACTCAGTTTGAATTCCGCCAGGGCCACATTGCTCCTCTCCTCATAACAGCCTTGTTTCAAACATGGACAAAAGAATTAAATTCCAGTGATGTGATCTTATCCAATCAGGGAGTCCTGGCTGACAGATGAGTGTAACTAGTCTTGACCAACAAGGCCACATTTGGCCAAGTGTGACATCAATGAGCCCTAGAAAATCTGAAGTGAATGGGAATCAATGTGTACTCCCTGCTAGTTGAAGTCATACCTGCAGATAGGCTGTGTTCTTTGAAGGTCAGTCATCTCAGCTCCAGGACATCTTGAAGGCATTGTTCGGATGAGTGTCTTAGGTCTCGCCATCTTCAGCCACTTCATCAATGACCTTCTTTCATCATATTTTCTGTTCAGTGATGTCATTTCAAAACTTCAAAGCAGGTGGGATTTGAGCCCAGGCCTCCTAGTTCAGAGGTAGGGTTATTATCACCGTACTACAACAGACTTTCATAAGGTCAGAAATGAAGAAGTTTGTCAATGATTACATAATGTTCAGCACCTTTCGAAATTCTTCAGATACTGAAGCAGTCCATGTTCAAATGCACAAGACCCAGAAAATATACATGTTTTAGCTGACAACTCACAAATAATGTTCACACCATACAAGAGCCAGGCAATGTCTATCCCAAACAAGAGAGAACGTAACCATTGCCCCCAAACATTCAATGCACTTACCATCACTGAATCCCCCACTATCAACATCCTGGAGATTCCATTTGGCCAGAAACTAATTAGACTGAGTGAAATTGGCAGGTACGACATAGTGGGCATCACAGGGACATGGCTGCAAGGAAATCCGGATTGGGTGCTGAATATTCAAGGATATACGTCCTAATGAAAAAATAGGCACATGGGCAGAGGGGGTGGGGTTACCCCAACTGTAAGAAATGAAATTAAATCAATAATAAGAAATAAAGTAGGGTCAGATGGTTTAGAATGTGGCAGAATTGAAGAACTACAAAGATTAAAAAAAACATAATTGAAGTTATGCACAGGCCTCCACATAGTAGTCAGGAACTGGGGTGCAAGATACACCAGGAAATAGAAAGGGTGTGTAAGAAATGCAAGGTTACAGTTATCATGGGGGATTTCAATATGCAGGGGGGGGGCTGGAAAAAGCAATTTGGTAGTGGATTGCAAGGGAAATAATTTGTGTACGGTCTGTATGATGGGCTTGTGGAGCAGCTTGTGGTGGACCCCACTAGGGAAGAGTCAATATGAATTTAATGTTATGCAATGAGGCAGACTTGATAATGGAGTTAAAGTAAAGGAACTCTTAGGAGGTAGTGGCCATAATATGATTGAATTTAAGGTGCAATTTGAGAGAGAGAGGGTAGAAACAGAGGTTCTATTACAGCTACTGCAGAGGTATGAGGCAAGAGCTGGGCAGAATTGACTGGAGGAAAGACAGTGGAACAACAATGGGAGGAGTTTCTGGGAGTAATTCAGGAGAAACAGCAAAAATTCATCCCTAGGAAAAAGAAGCATGGTATAGGGAGAATGAGCAGTAGGTCAGGCAGCATCCAAGGAGCAGGAGAATCAACATTTCAGGCATGAGCCCTTCTTCAGGAATGAGGAGAGAGTGCCAAGTAGGCTAAGATAAAAGGTAGGGAGGAGAGACTTGGGGGAGGGGCGTTGGAGATGCGATAGGTGGAAGGAGGTCAAGGTGAGGGTGATAGGCCCGAGTGGGGGTGGGGGTGGGGGCAGAGACGTCAGGAAGAAGATTGCAGGTTAGGAAGGTGGTGCTGAGTTCGAGGGTTGGGATTGAGCTAAGGTGGGAGGAGGGGAAATGAGGAAACTGGAGAAATCTGAGTTCATCCCTTGTGGTTGGAGGGTTCCCAGGCGGAAGATGAGGCGCTCTTCCTCCAGCTGTCGTGTTGCTATGGTCTGGCGATGGAGGAGTCCAAGGAACTGCATGTACTTGGTGGAGTGGGAGGGGGAAGTGTTGAGCCACGGGGTGGTTGGGTTGGTTGGTACGGGTGTCCCAGAGGTGTTCTCTGAAACGTTCCGCAAGTAGGCAGCCTGTCTCCCCAATATAGAGGAGGCCACATCGGGTGCAGCGGATGCAGTAAATGATGTGTGTGGAGGTGCAGGTGAATTTGTGGCGAATATGGAAGGATCCCTTGGGGCCTTGGAGGGAAGTAAGGAGGGAGTTGTGGGCGCAAGTTTTGCATTTCTTGCGGTTGCAGGGGAAGGTGCCAGGAGTGGAGGTTGGGTTGATGGGGGGGTTTGGACCTGACGAGGGAGTTACGGAGGGAGTAGTCTTTTCGGAACACTGATAGGTGAGGGGAGGGAAATATATCCCTGGTGATTGGGTCCATTTGGAGGTGGCAGAAATGACGACAGATGATATGATGTATATGGAGATTGGTGGGGTGATAGGTGAGGACCAGTGCGGTTCTGTCCTGGTGGCGATTGGAGGGGCGGGGCTCAAGGGCAGAGGAGCAGGAAGTGGAGGAGATGCCTTGCGGTTGCAGGGGAAAGTGCAAAGCTTGCGCCCACACCTCCCACCTTACTTCCCTCCAAGGCCCCAAGGGATCCTTCCATATCCGCCGCAAATTCACCTGCACCTCCACATACATCATTTATTGCATCCTCTGCACCCAATGTGGCCTCCTCTATATTGGGGAGACAGGCCGGCTACTTGCAGAAAGTTTCAGAGAACACCTCTGGGACACCCGGACCAACCAACCCAACCACCCCGTGGCTCAACACTTCAACTCCCCCGCCACTCCACCAAGGACATGCAGGTCCTTGGATTCCTTCATCGCCAGACCATAGCAACACAATGGCTGGAGGAAGAGCGCCTCATCTTCCGCCTATGAACCCTTCAACCACAAGGGATGAACTCAGATTTCTCCAGTTTCCTCATTTCCCCTCCCTCCACCTTAGCTCAGTCCCAACTCTCGAAGTCAGCACCACCTTCCTTACCTGCAATCTTCTTCCTGACCTCTCCGCCCCCACCCTCACTCCGGACTATCACCCTCACCTTAACCTCCTTCCACCTACCACATTTCCAACGCCCCTCCCCCAAGTCCCTCCTCCCTACCTTTTATCTTAGCCTGATTGGCACTCTCTCCTCATTCCTGAAGAAGGGCTCATGCCCGAAACGTCGATTCTCCTGCTCCTTGGATGCTGCCTGACCTGCTGCACTTTTCCAACAACACATTTTCAGCTCTGATCTCCAGCATCTGCAGTCCTCACTTTCTCCTACAGGGAGAATGTGGCAACCGTGACTGATGAGGGAAGTCAGACAAAGCATAAAAGCAAAAGAGAAAATATATAATGTTACGAAGGGTAGTGGGAAACCAGAGGATTGGGTAGCTTACAAAGAGCAACAGAGGGCAACAAAAAAGGAAATAAGGAGGGAGAAGATTAAATATGAGGGTAAGCTAGCCAGTAATATATAGGAAGACTGTAAACAGTTTCTTTAGATATATAAAGGGCAAAAAGAGAAGCAAACATGGGCATTGGACCACTGGAAAATGACACTGGAGAGATATTAGTGGGGAATGGGAAATGGCTGAAGAACTGAATAATTACTTTGTGTCAGTCTTCACAGTGGAAGAAATGAGTAATTTCCCAAAAACTCAAAAAAGGCAGGGTGCAGAGTTGAGTATAGTGGCCATCACCAAGGAGAAAATGCTTAAAAAACTGAAAGGTCCGAAAGTGGATAAACCTCCTGGATCAGATGGACTTCACCCCAGAGATCTAAAGGAGATAGCTGAAGAGATAGTGCAGGCGTTAGTGGTGATCTTTCAGGAATCACTAGAGTCAGGGAGGGTCACAGAGAACTGGAAAATTCCTAAAGTGACACCCCTGCTTAAAAAGGTTGTAAGTCAAAAGATGAAAAATTACATATCAATTAGCTTAACACCGGTCATAGGTAAGATTTTGGGAGTCCATTGTGAAGATTGAGATTTCTGAATATTTGGAAGTGTGTGGTAAAATAGGGCAAAGTCAGCATGGTTTCATCAAAGATAGGTCATGCCTGTCAAATCTGATAGAATTCTTTGAGGAAATAATGAGCAGGTTTGATCACGGAGAGCCAATAGATGTTATCTACCTGGACTTCAAAAAGGTCTTTGACAAGGGGCTGCACAGGAGGCTACTGAATAAGGTAAGCACCCATGGTGTTAGAGGCAAGGTGCTAGCAAGGATAGATAGAGGCTTAGCAGAAAGCAGAACGTGGGGATAAAAGGGTCTTTCTCGGGATGGCAGCCGGTGACAAGTGATGCTACAGAACGGTCAATGTTGGAACCACAACGTTTTACTTTATATATTAAAGGTCCAGATGAAGGAACTGAAGGAATTCTGGCTAAGTTTACAGATGATACAAAGATGGGTAGAGAGACAGGTAGTATTGAGGAGGCGAGAGGCTGCAGAAGGATTTGGACAAGTTAGGAGAGTGGACAAAGAAGTGGCAGATGGAGTACAGTGTGGGAAAGTGTGAGGTCATGCACTTTAGTTGGAAGGATAGAAGCTAAGAACTATTTTCTAATTAGGGAGAAAATTCAGAAGTCTGAATTGCAAAGACACTTGGGAATTCTAGTCCAGGATTCTCTCAAGGTAAACTTGCCGGTTGAGTCAGTAGTTAGGCAAGAAAATACAATGTTGGCATTTATTTTGAGAGCACTTGAATAGAAAAGCAGAGGTGTACTTCAGAGGCTCCAGAAATATCTGGTCAGACCATATTTAGACAATTGTGTGCAGTTTTGGACCCCATATCTCAGGAAAGATGCATTGGCCCTGGAACGTGTTCAGATAAGTTTCATGGGAATGGTCCCAGGAATGAGAAGCTTAAAATATGAGAAATGTTTGAGAACTCTGGGTCTATACTTGATGCAGTTTAGAAGGATGAGAGGGGGAGCTAATTGAAACTTACAGAATAGTAAATGGTCGTGGCACTGTGGATTTTGGGAAGATGTTTCCATTGTAGGAGAGTCTAGGACCTGAGGGCATAGCCTTAGAGTAAAAGGAAGACCTTTTGAATGGAGATAAGTAGAAACTTCTTCACCCAGAGAATTGTGAACCTGTGTAATTCACTGCCACAGAGGGCTGTGTAGCCCAGGTCATTGAGTATATTTAAGACCGAGACAGATAGGTACTTGATTATCAAGGGAATCAAGGGTTACAGGAAGAAAGCTAGAGAATGGGGTTGAGAAACCTATCAACCATGATTGAATGGCCTAAGTTCTGCTCGTATAATTACTCTGACTAAAAAAGCAAATCAGAGACAAGGCATTCAGCAGTGAGTAACTCACCACTTGACTTCCCAAAGCCTGTCAACCATCTCTGAGGCACAACACATACATATGATGGATTATTCCCCACTTAGATGGATGGGTGCAGCTCCAACAATATACAAGAAGCTTGAAACCACCAGAACAAAGCAGCCCCCTTGAACTCTAGCCACAAACATCTAGTCACTCCATCATTGATGTTCATTCGCAGCAACATGAACCATTTACAAGATGCACTGCAGAAGTTTCCAGGTGCTCCTTAGATGGCACCTTCCAAAGCCACAATCACAGCCATCTAGAAGGATAAGGGCAGCAAATACTTGGAGCTGCCACCATCCGCAACTTTCCTTCCAAGTCAGTCACCATACAGATTTGGAAATATATTGCTGTTCCCTTAATGTTGTTGAATTAAAATTCTGGATGCCCACCTGAACAGCACTTTGGATCTATCTACACCACATAAGCTGCAGCAGTTCAAGCAGGCAGTTCGCTGCCACCTTCTTTTGGACAACTAGGGATGCACAATAAATTCTGGCCCAGCCAGTGATGATAATCAGCTCACCTGAATTAGATAAAATAATGCTGGAACCTTTCAGATATTGGCAGCTGTAGAGGGGATTAATAATTTTTGTAGTATTAACTGCACAGCTTCTATCATGTTAAAATCACACCTGGTACCTGTAGTGATTGAAATGAGATCAGCCAAGTGAACCTCATAGAATATGAGTTCCCTGGTTGGGGCTGTTAACCTGGGCCAATCAGGGAGTTTTGGCTGACAGACAAAAGCAGGAGTGTCAGGAGTTCTGTTCACTCTAGGAGCTGCTAGCTGGGTCAGTGCCAATAATTTCCATCTTAAATAAAGGATGACTAGATGACGAGACAGCGGCCTTTGTGGAGTTATTTCAGTATCAACTGCCATGTCCCAGTCCATCTTCAAATATTCTGCTTCTACTTTAGCTTTATCTGTATTACAGATGAATAGTTATATTTTATCAGCGTTGCTCTTTGTCAAACTCAGGAAACCAGGTATGAGCTGTTGAATGGTTGACTTAATTATAGGGAAATAATCTAAAGATGAATCTTGAAGATTTCCAAATAAGGGACTGTGGCCATTTCCTTTGATAGCTTGATCTATTGCATGATTATCCTTGGAAAGAAAGATTGTTGGTCCACTGTTTTAGGATCAAATGATCTTTATAGCTTGTGTGGCTGATTGCCTTGTTTTTGTCATTGCCAGTCAGAACCAGTTACATTCCTCTGTACAACCAGTCCTTTCCAAATTTATAATAGATTATGATCAGTCATTTTCTTTTCTTCCTTTGACTCATAGTTGGATTATTTTGAAACATGATGTGAAGAAGCTGGTGTTGGACTGGGGTGGACAAAGTTAAAATTCACACAACACCAGGTTATAGTCCAACAGGTTCATTTGGACGCACTAGCTTTCGGAGTGCTGGAGTGCTCTGAGAGCTAGTGCTTCCAAATAAACCTGTTGGACTATAACCTGGCATTGTGCGATTTTTATTTTGAAACAGTTCAGGAAATTCACTGCTCTAAGCACCACAATGGTCAGTTTGAACTGAACATTAATGCACTATATTTAAGAGAGCAAATCCATGAATGGTAAGAGAGGGAATTTTTTTAGAATCGTACAGACTCAGGCTCCAGTCCTATGTGATCTGATATCATTATGACATTGCCCCTTACATGTGTATTCAGCAGTTATGTTTGGATCAAATCTATAGCTGAATCTTTACTCCACACTTACTCCATTCTGACATTGAAAAATAGCAGTGCTAGGGGCCCTGAAAGGATTTATTGGAGCTATTTAAAATAGCAATATCAGTATAAGTGTTATTGTTGTAACATAATGGAGTAAGGTCAGCAGATGGTGATGATGATGCAAACTGTGCTAGCCACCAGGGCCCATGCCCTCCCTTAAGCAGCTGTGTCATATTTAGCTCAGAATGCTCACAACCAAACAAACAGTAGACTCCCTCCTCCCCAATGCTTGAGCTTTTATTTATCTTGGAGTTAGACCCTGATTCCATGCAGCCATTTTTTTAGCAGGCCAGGTGTGTATTCTGGGTGATGTCCATGTCTACCCTCAACCATCCCACTAAAGGCTCCTCATGCCATTTTCAGGGTACAGTACTGCCTGTAAGCTATTGTCACATCTTCACCTGAGGCTGCTAAAGCGAAGATGGCTGTAAAGTCTCCTGAGTTTTTCAGCTCCTAATTTCCCTCCTGTATAATTACATCTGATTTATTATGATAGTTTTAGCATTATTCTAGTTTTATTTGTGAATGACAGTTTACACAAAACTAATGGAGCCACTACCATTGAACAATTATTCTTTTATTTCTCTTTAGCTCTCACTTAATTATTTCTCAGTATTAATGTCTAAAGCCAAATGTCATTAATGTATACCCTGAATGCTCTTTATTTCCAGTTCAATTATCTGACTCATTTATAAATTACTTTCATATCTGAACTAGTCATAAGCATATTGTTTCAAAGCAAATTAAAATTCAAATTGAAAAATGACTTGCCTCTAGATGGTATGTGGTTGGGAATGTGTGTGTTGCATGAGAGAGTGCATGTATTTGAGAGATAGATTGAGTACACATACGTGTGGGAGGGAGAGAATGTTTGCGAGAGCGAGTCTGTGTAAGAAAACGAGTATGTGTGCTCAAGAAAAAGTATGTCTGAGATAGTGCATGTGTGAGAGAGAGTGAACAAATGCATGTGTCTTAGAGATTGAGTGTGTGAGAGTGATTGTGGGTCAGAGTCTGTCTAAGAGAATGTGTATGATTGCGTGAGACTGAGTGTAAGAGAGAGTGTGTGTGAAAGAAAAAATATCTGTCTGATGAGAGTGTGTGTCTGAGAGTGAAAGTGTGTGAGGTTGAGTTTCTGTGAGAAAGTGAGTGTGTGAGAAAATGTGTGCGTGTGAATGATTCTGTGCATGTGTGTGTCTGTATGTCTGAGAGAATGAGTTTGTGAGAAAGTGCATGTGTGAGAGTGGGAATTTTCCCCACTTGCAAGTGATGATTAAGGTAGTGAGAAACAAATAATTGAGTGAGTTGGCTTTGCAGAGAAACTCACTCTTCCCCTGATGATGTCACCACACTGGTCTCCTTTTTTGTGTGGAGACATAAATCTCCTGTCAATATGTTTTATTCTTTTTAAATACCATCACACTACTGCCATACAGCTGTAGTGCTTATTTCTCCCCGCAGCATCCATGTTGTGTGTGTTGTGCAGGGACTCAGTGAAAACACCATTTGTGTAAATAATTTTATTCAATACTTCTACCATCACCAGGAAAAACACCCATGTGTCCAGTAACAAACAAGGCCCAATGGGGGCAATGCTTACGTAAGAAAAGTGAAGGGGGAAGGTAGGAATAAAATCAAAATAGAGTTGGAGGGGGGAATAAAGCACTCCACCCCTGCGATGCCCACCTCTTCCTAAAGAGCATTGATGGACACCACGTGCTCCCTCTCCAAGGACACATGGGTTAGAACATAGCCAGGGAAGAGGGTCAGGCAGTCAGCTGAAATGACCCTCTCCATAGCTTGCTGCTTGGACTTGTTTTTAACCAGCCTGGCCAGGCCTGGGAGCAGACCCACGAGGAGATCCTCTGACCTGCCCGTACCCCTCTGCAATGGATGCCTGAAGAGCTGTGCGTGGGGCTGAGTTGCAAACAAAAATAGAACAAAATGTTCTGCAGTTAACTGAAAACTGAAAAACTGAATGCAAACGCCCACAACTATTGTACATATGGTCCACAGACTCCACAATGCCACAAATCCAACAGGTGGGCTGGGAGTCCATAAGCCACTACAATCTGTGGTTACAGGGGACTACTGTTTACAACTGATTCTAACACCTCTACCCCAGATCTCGGAGGGAAAGAGGGAGGAGGCCCATGTAGAAACCCCTCCACTGGGGATCTCCACCACCTGGTGGTAAATAGGCACACCAAAGCATGTTCGGATGGTGGATTTCCACATTAGCTCGTTGAAGACATGTTCAATCCATCAGCAATTAAAACTACTAATGTAAGCTTCTGGTTTGCACTCTGTACTGTGCTGATTTTAAGTGGTTTGAATCACCTCATATCCCTGGTTCTAGACACTGAACTTATTTAGCGAACAATAAATGAAGAAGGCAGTAGACAAGTGTTTCAGGACAAAGGAATCTCTGTGTCTATTTAGAACAAAAGAAGCTAAGTATAATACAAGAACTAAAGGCAAATGCAGTAAACAGTGAAATTAACACAATCAATTATACAGAGGACAGTAAGTAAATACTCAAACACAGATCACACTATTAGAACCTAAAACACAGAAACTAATCAGGCTTCCTAACCTTGGGGTCCCATGCATCTGCCTTCCCCTCCCTGCTAGCTAGGTTAGAATTTGGGGTCTCAGAAGTTTTAGCTTATGACTGAGGGAACACACAGTTTTAAAGTGCATCCGGTTGCTGAGGTTCATGCTGTTGGTCCTATTGGTTCAGAATAGGCCTGCATTGGATGGCACTTGGTTGGCCTTCCCTGTCTCTGTATATCCTTGTTCTGATGATGCTCTTGGTTTAGCTTCCCTATTCAGCTTCTCTGGTCAGCCTATATTGTTCTTGGTTCCAAAGCTGCTTTTTGGGGCTGAAAGTTTGTGAAGAAGCTGTTTCTGCAGAAGCTTGTTGTTGAAAACAGGCTCTCTCAGGTGAGGTCAGGCCTGGCAGTTATCAGACTGTGTGCCCCATTATCTCGTCTCAAATCTGTATTGTCCATTGTGTTTCTGGTGTTTCCTTCAAAGTCAATTGGTTTCCCCAATAGTTAATGGTCTATGTGAATGGATTTTCATTGAAGTTGAATGTTTGGTATCTATGTAGGCCCCAAACTGCCTCTACGGGGTAGCCTGAGGTGTAAATGTTTGTTTCAGTTGAGAGTATTAGATTTGACTGATTGTTCTCTTAGAATGGAGGTGTAAATTAGACTTCCTTGCAGAATAATAGTCCCAGGCTGAAAATATTTCTGGCTCTGTGTGTATTTGTTGCAGCCTGAGCTCAGGAATTTTGTCCATTAGTTTAGGTGTTAGGAATGTCCAGAGTCTTGTCCAGTATTTTAGATGATGGGGGTTATTGCTAAATCCTACACTAAGGGTCAAAAACTGGCTAATTAGGAACCTCATCTTGCCATTGACTTGATCACTTGTCTTGCTGGCAAATAACTGGGGGCTGTTTAACTTGCTTTGTTTTTAAAAGTGTCGAAGTGTAGCTGATTTCTTGACAGGAAAGCCAGGACAATCTTCTGGTTCGGGAGGTGGTTGAGCCTCCATTTGTCCCTGTCTGGGGACAGTGAGGTGAGGAGATGGCATGAATGCTAAAGGCCATTCCCTTCCCTTGCCTACACCTCTACCTGTAGCCTTCAGCTTGTGAACAAAAATGTATGGATTTACCATCTGATTATTGAAACTTCTGAAGGCTAGGCCTCTAGCAACAAGAAGCTTGACAGCCTGCTGGTTGGGATCATTTCTGTAATTGTTCCCATTGATGGGGACAATGGATCAGTTGCCACTGAGTATGCATATCCCCCAACCAAATTTGGCTGCATAGTTGTGAATCATGGCCAGTAAGCATATGTATGAGACAGTGTGTGTGTGACCTAATATTATAAAGAATTGAGTAAAAGGACATTGTAGCTTGAATCCATAGATTTATAACCCTCTGGGTGAAGAAGTTGCTTATCAACTCAGTCCTAAATCTGCTCCCTATAATCTTGAAGCCATGCCCTCTTGTCCTAGTTTCATCTATTTTATCAATTCCCTGCATAATTTTATATGTTTCTATAAGATCCTCCCTCATTCTTATGAATTCCAATGATTATAATCCCAATCTACTCAGCCTCTCCTCAAAGGCCAACCCCTCTACTCTGGAATCAACCTAGCGAACCTCCTCTGCAGCCCCTTCTGGTGGCCAGTACAACCTTTCTTAAGTAAGGAGACCAAATTTGCGCACAGAACTCCAAGTGTGGCCTCACCACACTTTGTACAACTTGTACAACTGTAATATTATCTCTCTGCTTTTAAACTTTATCTCTTTAACAATGAAGGACAAAATTCATATTTGCCTTCCTAATTACTTGTTGTACCTGCAGATCACCCTTCTGCATTTCATGCACAAGGACACCCAGGTCCCTCTGCAAATCAGCAAGTTGCAACTTTTTACCATTTAAATAATAATCTATTTTGCTGTTACTCCTACCAAAATGTATGACTTCACATTTACTGACATTGTATTCCATCTGCCAGACTTTTGCCTACTCACTCAAAGTACTGTAAAGTTTCACAGTCCTCTGCACACTTTGCTCTGCTACTCATCTTAGTGTCATTGGCAAATTTTGACACTGTACATGTGGTCCCCAACTCCAAATAATCTATGTATTGTAAATAATTGTGGTTCCAACACCGATCCCTGAAGCACACCACTAGTCACTCATTGCCAGCCAGAATAACACTCACTTATCCCCACTCTTTGTTTTCTATCAGTCAATCAATCCTCTATCCAGGCTAATACCCTACCCCTAAAACCATGCATCCTTATCTTATGCAGCAGCCTCATGTCTGGCACATTGTCAAAGGCTTTTTGGAAATCTAGCTACACCACATCCACTGAGTCCCCATTATCCATCTTGCTTTAAATGTCTTCATAGAATTCCAGAAGATTTGTGAAGTATGACCTGTCTTTCATGAACCCGTGCTGCGTCTGTACAATGGGACAATTTCTTTCGAGATGCCCTGCTATTTCTTCCTTGATAATAGACTCAAGCATCATCCCCACTACAGAGGTTAAGCTCACTGGTCTATAATTCCCCATCTTTTGTCTAGTTCCCACAGTGGTGTCACATTTGCTATTTTCCAATCTGCTGGAACTGCCCCAGAGGCCAGCGAATTTTGGAAAATTACTGCCAGTCTACCTGCTATTTCTCTGCCATTTCGTTTAGTATATTATCAAGCATTTGAGTGGGAGCAGCGGCTGAGTAAAAATGAAACCAGAAGACTACAGCTAAGGTAAGACAGTTTGTTTTAAAATTACTTACCTGTAGCGGGCAGCGGTGTTTTTTTTTCTCTCTTTTCACAGAAAGAGCGGGAGCAGCAGGGGAAGTGACGGCTACCAGAGGGGCAGCCGGGAAGGAAAGCAGTGAGTATATAAATCAGGAAGGCGGCTAAACCCGAGACTCTACACCTGTAGTATCTCCCACCCACCCTCCTCCTCTAACCTCCTTAACTACACTGTTCTTTTTTTTAAGGTAAGGATTTTCTAATTCTTCACCAGTGACTGGTTAAAAATGTACTTTGTTTTTGTGTGTGTATATATATAAATTCTTTTTTAGGGAAAGGCTATAGCAAAGAGGTATCAAAGTATTCTAACTCAAACTAGTAGAAAGTAACTAAGTAATTAATTAACTAAGCAGAGATGGCTGGGCAGGTGATGTGCTGTAGCTGTATGATGTGGGAGCTGGCTGATCCCATTGTGAACGGCAGTGACCATATCTGCAGCAAGTGTTGGTTGCTGGAAGAACTCCGGATCAGAGTTGACAATCTGGAATCTGAGCTTCAAACACTGCGGCACATCCGGGAAGGGGAGAGTTACCTGGACACTTTGTTTCAGGAGGCAGTCACACCTGGGAGATTAAGTAATTCACATTCAGCTAGTGATCAGGCACATCAGAGTGTGACTGTCAGTGAGGCAGGTAGGGGGAACCTGAGTTCAGGAGTGCAGGAGCCTCAGCCCTTGACCTTGTCCGACTGGTACGAGATTCTTGCTCCCTGTTCGGATGAGGAAAAGGGCTCTGGACAGGATGAGCCAACTGACCAAGGCACCATGGTGTAGAAGGCCATTTAAGAGGGGGGAGCTAAGAGACAAGTAGTGGTTATAGGGGATTCTATAATTAGGGGGACAGATAGCATCCTTTGCAAGCCGGATCGGGAGTCTCGCATGGTGTGTTGCCTGCCCGGTGCCAGGGTGTGGGATATCTCCGACCAGCTTGAAAGGATATTGGAGCGGGAGGGGGAGGATCCAGTTGTTGTGGTCCACGTTGATACTAACAACATAGGCAAGACTAGGGTCTTTGATAAGGTGCCACATGGGAGGCTGCTGAGCAAGGTGAGGGCCCATGGTGTTCGAGGTGAGCTACTGGGATGGATTGAGGATTGGCTGTCTGACAGAAGACAGAGAGTTGGGATAAAAGGTTCTTTTTCGGAATGGCAGCTGGGTTCAGTGTTGGGGCCACAGCTGTTCGCATTATATATTAATGATCTGGATGATGGGACTGGGGGCATTCTAGCGAAGTTTGCAGATGATACGAAGTTAGGTGGACAGGCAGGAAGTATTGAGGAAGTGGGGAGGCTACAGCAGGATCTATACAGTTTGGGAGAGTGGTCCAGGAAATGGCTGATGGAATTCAACGTGAGCAAATGCGAGGTCTTGCACTTTGGCAAAAAAAAAGCATAGACTACTTTCTAAACGGTGAGAAAATTCGTAAAGCCAAAGTACAAAGGGATCAGGGAGTGCTAGTCGAGGATTCTCTAAAGGTAAACATGCAGGTTGAGTCTGTGATTAAGAAAGCGAATGCAATGTTGTCACTTATCTCAAGAGGGTTGGAATATAAAAGCACCGTTGTGCTACTGAGACTTTATAAAGCTCTGGTTAGGCTCCATTTGGAGTATTGTGTCCAGTTTTGGTCCCCACACCTCAGGAAGAACATACTGACACTGGAACGTGTCCAGCGGAGATTCACATGGATGATCCCTGGAATGGTTGGTCCAACATATGAGAAACGGCTGATGATCCTGGGATTGTATTCATTGGAGTTTAGAAGATCAAAGGGAGACTTAATAGAGATGTACAAGATAATACATGGCTTGGAAAGGGTGGACCCTAGGAAGTTGTTTCTGTTAGGCGAGGAGACTAGGACCCGTGGACACAGCCTTAGAATTAGAGGGGGTCAATTCAGAGCAGAAATGTGGAGACATTTCTTCAGCCAGAGAGTGGTGGGCCTGTGGAATTCATTGCCACAGAGTGCAGTGGAGGCCAGGACGTTAAATGTCTTCAAGGCAGAGAGCGATAGATTCTTGTTGTCTTGAGGAATTAAGGGCTATGGGGAGAATGCGGGTAAGTGGAGTTGAAATGCCCATCAGTCATGATTGAATGGCAGAGTGGAATTGATGGGCCGAATGGCCTTACTTCCACTCCTAAGTCTTATGGTCTTATGGTCTTATAGTACTCTGGGATGCATTCCATCAGGGCCAGGAGATTTATCTCTTCTTAGCTCCATTAGCCTACCCAACACTATCTCTTCCATAATAATAATTGTTTCCAGGTCCTCACCTACCTTTGTCTCTTCGTCACTTACTGACATGTTATTAATATCCTCCACTGTGAAGACCAATGCAAAGTACCTGTTCAATGCCTTAGCCATTTCATCATATTCCATAACTAACTGCCCCTTTTCATCCTCTAAAGGACCAACATTTACTTTAGCCACTCTTCTTCATTTTACGTATTCATAGAAACCTTTGCTATCTGTTTTTATATTCTGTTCTAGTATTTTCTCATACTCTAGCTTACTTTTCTTTTTAGCTATTTTTCTGGCTTTCTGCTGATGTTTAACATTTTCCTAATCTACTAGATTCCTGCTGTTTTTGGCCACTTTGTACACCTTCTCTTTCACTTTGATAGCCTGCCTTATTTCCTTAGACATCTATGGCAGATTACCCCTCCTCTTATTGTCCTTCCTTCTCACCGGAATATACTCTTGCTGAGCACTTTCAAAAATTTCTCTGGAGGTTCTCCACTGCTCGTCAACTGTCACACCATAATGTCTCTGTTTCCAGTCTACTTTAGCCAGGTCCTCCCTCCTTCTATCACAGGACCCTGGTATTGGGTTTTATCTTCAAACTGTCAAGCTATATCTTAAATTCAACCATACTCCTTCCAAGAGGGTCACTAACTATGAGATCATTAATTAATCCTGTCTCATTATACAGGACCAGATCTAGGATAGCTTGCTCCCTCGTTGGTTCCATTACATAGTGTTCACAAAAACTATCATGGATACACCCAACAAACTCCTCCTCAATGCTAGCCTGACCAAGTTGGTTCGACCAATCTACATGCAGATTAAAATCCCCCATGATAATAGCCATGCCATTTTTGCAGACATAAGTTATTTCCATGGTTATTGCCCATGCCAATGTGATGTTATCATTTGGTGACCTTTAAACTACAGGTATCAGTGATCTTTTCTTTTTTGGAATTCCTAATTTCCACCCAAATGGATTCAACCTCATGCTCCATAGAACCTATACTATCTCTCAGCACCGCCCTGATGTTGTCTTTGAATAACAGAGCTATCAAGCCATCTCCCTTGCATTCCTGTCTGTTCTTCTGAATATTCTGGTACCCCTGGATATTTAATTCTCGGTCATGACCATTCTGCAACCGTGTCTCCATGATGGCTACCAAAACATATTTGTTGACAATGATTTGTGCTATTAACTCATCAACCTTGTTACGAATGCTATGAGTATGCCACTTTTCTTACTATCCTGATTCACAACATCTCTAATATCTCCTGAGTTATCTGTCATTTTTGCTTTTTCCATGGTCTGCATTGAACTTAAACCTTCCTGCATACATGCTAACCTGCACTTACCTTTACATTTATCACCATACTTCCTGTTTCTTTCCCTTTCCACTGACCCAAAAGTTTAAAATCCTAGTGACCACCCTATTTATTCTATTCGCTAGAACACTGGTTCCAGATCAGTTAATGAGGAGACTGTCCCATTGGTTCAGATCTCCCCCACTCTCAGGTCCAAAACTGATGCCAATGCCCCATGAAATGGAACCCCTCTTTCCCATACCATTCTCTTCGCCATGTTTTTAATTTTCTTGTTCCTAAGCCAATTTGCACATGGCTCAAGCAGTAATCTGGAGATTATGACCTTTGAGGACCTGTTCCTTAATTTTTTTCTTCGTGCTGGATAATCCCCAAACAGGTCCTCCATCCTAGCCTTGCCTATGTTGTTAGTCCCAACGTGGACCACACCAACTGGGTCTTCCCCCTCCTGCTCTAGTATCCTTTCAAGCCGGTCAGAGATGTCCTGCCCCCTGGCACCGGGCAGGCAATACACCATGTGGGACTCCAGATCTGGCTTGCGCGATACTATCTGTCCCCCTAATTATAGAATCCATTATAACTACCACTTGTCATTTTGGTTCCCCCCTCTTGAATGGCCTTCTCCACGATGGTGCCACTGTCAGTTGGTTCATCCTCCCCGCGGCATTTTTCCTCAACTGCACAGGCAGCAAGAATCTCATACCTGTTGGATAAGGTCAAAAGCTGAGGCTCTTCTACTCCTGAACTCAGGATTCCCTACCTGCCTCACTTGCAATCACACCCTGTTGTCCCTGATGACTAAGTGAATTTGAATTACTTAATCGACCGGGTGTGATTGCCTCCTGAAACCAAGCGTCTAAGTGAATCTCCCCCTTCCGGATGTGCCGCAGTGTTTGAAGCTCAGATTCCAGATCATCAACTCTGAGCCAGAGTTCTTCCAGCAACTGACACTTGCTGCAGATGTGATCACTGCCATTCACAATGGGATCAGCCAGCTCCCACGTCATACAGTAAGGATGTCAAGCTCCGTGTGATTCATCAAGGCATTCACACAAAGTCTTGATACATAGATAATGCGGTAAGAAGTACATCATCTCATGAGAAAACTGACCCCAGACTTTGTAACACTGGCTGCCATACTTAAAATCCAAAAGCAAACATTTTGGCCAGTGTGAGATTGAGCATGCATATTTGTGTGTTATGTGTGCTTCTGACAGTCAGTAAGTGTGCGTGTTTATGTGAAAGAGCGAGAGTGAATATGTGTATATGAAAGAAAGTGAATGTGCGTGAGAGACTGTGAGAGAATGACTGTGTATGTATGACAGTATGAGAGCAAACATATGTGTGTGAAAAACAGTGTATGTGTGCTCAATGACACAGTGACTATGATTCCCAATTCTGGGCACACAAAGGATTGGGGTTGGAGGTTGTGCAGGAAGTGAGGGTGGTGGGCATAAAGACCCCAGAAACAGAAGGCACATAATTACTCTCACTGGCCCTGATTTTTATTGCTGTTAAGTGATCATTGCAGTCTACAATCTGTAAAGTTCCATTCACAGATTGACACCCACGCTAAAAATAGGTATTTATCTGAATAGTGCACGGTAGGTGCTTGGAACTTGCTGTCAGGAGTGGGGCTGGAAGCAGATATGCTAACAACATTTAAGAGACATTTGAACAGACACATGAACAGGCAAGGAATAGAAGTATACATGAGCAGCCAGATGGAATTAGTTTAGATTGGCATTATGTTTGATGCCAACATGAGGGGCTGAAGAGTCTGATCCACTGTTGTATTGTTCTATGTTTTTTGTTCTATGAAACAGCAGAATGTTGAAAGAAGTGGTTAAATCCATGTGATTTAAGAGTCAGTCTGAACCATTTACATCTAATGTTATATGTACTGCTAAGAATTTCTATGAATGTGGAGCTGTTAGTTTTGCAATTGCCTTAACCATATTGAGTATATACCTTGTGATTAGAATCAGTGATGTTTATGTTAAACAAGTCATCATCATGTAAATTGTCACACCCACATCTTGTTAATAGTGCTTATTAACATGAGGTTAAGGCAGTTATTGCCAAATGTTCAGAAGAAACCTGATCTTATTAATAAATCAACAAAAAAAACAGCTTTATTGCCTCTCATTGAAACATTCATCAAAGCAGCTGATAACATTCAAAATGAGTTTTGGCAATACAGAGTGAATTAATGCAGATCTGTCCTGTGAACAGGGACATTGTGCATATCCTGTATTTGCAGGAAATGGTTATATTCAAAATAGCTCTGAAAGTGTAGTTGTTCCAAATTTACATGGAAATGTTCCCAGACACTTCAGAATATTGCACTGTTTGAAAGGTTTTGTTACACAGCTTGTAAATTATGCATTAATGATGGTGCAAAATATGCTATAATACCAATCTATTGAATCTTGCAGCCACACTTATAATTTGACAATCTTTTGTGTTTTGTAAATCTGGTCTGCAATGTTATTAATGAAATCTGATTGGTATTTCTATAATATATTACGATCATTTTTAGAGCTCCTCAGTGAAACTGAACCTTTGTTTTTAACCAGAAAAATACAGGACAGTGTAGTTTATTTTTCTGTTGCGATTAGGTTATAATTCTTTGAATGATGTTTTCTATTCCACAAGAAATGCCATTGTTTTATAGTGCACTTTCTTAATTAGAATATTGTGCTTTCTATTCAAAAAGGCTGCAAATAGCAAGCTGCATTGCATTCAATCATTGTGAAGGCACACTGTTTGTATTTAATTTCCAGATCCACAATAATTTGAGGTCCAAGGCATCCCCAGCTTTCACTACCACTCAGATAATCTGCATTTAGCGTTCTCTTGTGTTTGTTTTATATAACTCCTTAGATACTGAAATAGTCCATGTCCAAATGCAGCAAGCCTTGGACCGAAACGCACCGCATAGCATTCATGTCACACAAGTGCCAGGAAATGGCCATCTCCAATTAAACATTGCTATTGACATTCACTGGCATTATCATTACTGAATTCTCTCATCATCAACACCCTGGGTATTACCATTTACTAGAAACTGAATGGACTAGCCAAACAAATACGAAGCCTAAAACAGCAGATGACAGACAAGGAATCCTGCAGCATGTCACTCACCTCCTGATTTCCCAGAGCCTGTCCATCACAAAGATGGCACAAATCAGGAATGTGTTTTCAATTTTTCAGGTAATGTGGGCATCAGCGGTTGTGCCAATATTTATTGCCCATTCTTAGATCGTTTGAGATGTAGTGATGAGCTCCGATGGAAGAAATACTATCCATTTGTATGGAGGAGAGCAGCTCCAATGGGACTTAAATAGCTCAGCATCATTTGAGTCAAAGTAGCTTAACTGATGACACCATATTGACAAACATGCAATCTTTCCACCATTGATGCTCAGTAGCAGTAGTGTGCACTATCTACTAAGTTGCACTGCAGAAATTCATTGAGATTCCTCAGGCAACACCTTCCAAAACCACACCCACTACCATTCAGGAAGGCAAGTACAGCAGATACATGGGAACATCACGATCTGCAAGTTCGCCTCCAAACCATTCACCATCCTGACTTGGAAATATATCAATGTTCCTTCAGCGTTGTTGGATCAAAATGTTGGAACTTTCTCCTAATACATTTACATCAAATGAACTGTAGAGTCCAATGAGGCTTCTCAAGGGCAATTAGGATGAGTAGTATTGGCTGCCTGTGATGCTTGCAACCATTGAATTAATTAAAAATGGTTTAGGTATTCAATTGGCTGTGCATAATCACAAGTTCAGAGTTTTGTGTTCAGGATTTACCAGACCATTATCTTTTTCACTTTTGAAAGGTAAACAAGGCATTGCAAAGAATCGTACCAATATATTTTGTTGATTAATTATCGGAAATTGCTGCTATATTTGTTAATATCCTATCTCTGGGTCTGAAGTTCAGATTTGAGTTCACACTAGGAATGTTATTCGTGGAAGGTGCATTCCCAACCTGCCTCAATATGTTGATTGTCAGTCTGTAAGTCACTACCATATGTCCACGTCGGGTAACAAGAATGGGAGTTTTCTTGTCAGCCATTCAGCAGAAGGCAGTATTTTAGACATAGGTGCAGACTAATACAATGGAAGATGGACCAAACTAAGAAATTAGGATGAGAGAAAATATAGACAAACAGGTATTATATGTAAGTGGTGTTAAACACAATGATAACTATCACTGGTACAGCCTAGACAACATATTATTAAGTTTCCCTTTTTGCTCACTGGCTAGTTGTTTTTTGCAAAATACATGAATCACAGGTGAAAAACATGTCAATCAAATTGCTGAAAGCATTTTTGCATGATGCTGATCATTGATATCATCTGACCATTTTTTTTGAATGCATGCTCCCTTGCCATACGCATATAACATGAAATTGCTGCAGTTCAAATCCGATTGAAGCATAAAATGAAAGCTGGATGTTGGAAGGAAATTTTGACACATCTGGTTGCTACATTTTAAAAACATTTTAATTAAAAATGTTAGCTAAGGATATCCAATTAATTTTGGCTGATGACTCATGTCAAATTTCAGTTAACATTACTGTTGCCTGAACTTTAAGGCTGGATTTGCTATCATAATCTTGTATTACATTCAAAATTTACACAATTAATTTTCTCATTACTGGGAAAATCTGTCAATTTTTAAAGAAATCTGGCTAAACATTTTATTTGAATATTCATTCTAAGTATAATAAATGTTTTTCAGCAATTTTTAAACTACTATTATTTTCACTTCAACTCTACTTTTAGAACTATTTTGCCACACTTTTTAAATACATCTATCATATAAATGGATAATATTGATAGCGTGGTGGTGCTAAGGTAGTGTTTATATTATTGGTTGGGGACATTTGTGTAGAAGACAACAGTAAGACTCTGCTGCCTCACCTCAAGCTATTTAATAGACTGTTGTTTGGCTTGAGGAAGGTCTTCCATTGTTTTGGAATTCCCACCTTAGCTGCTAGCAATTTAAATAGCTGACAGCTCATTGATCCCAGCAGTGTCATTGGGAGGCATGGTTCCTATGTTGTTAATTCTTTACACAAACTGAACAAACACCAGAACAATATTTGAAATATTAAATAAACAATTCTTTATTGAAGAGAAACAGGCTTCATAAAGACGTTGTCTGATGATCAATACTCAAAAATCAAGTTAACACATTAATTTGCATCACTTCCATTCATGATTTCTATAAAATCATTTATATATTTCACATTTTGATCCCTGCATTAAACTACATGCACTACAAAGCAACAACACAACAATGGGATCTGTATATGTGTTCAACAAATGTAACTCATACAATTGAGTTCAGTTTCAATGGCACCATATATATCCAAACAGATGGTGGTGTTATGAGATCCTTTCTATACCAGTTCTTGGTAATATTTGTTACCATGAAAAACACATGTTCCATGAAATAACCACTGCTGCTTACCTTTAGCATACTTTTGAAATGTAAATGACACATTTGAATCCAAAACTGCATCAAAGAATTTTTAAACATAGCTTAGTAACCGTTATGGAGCAGGCCAGACCCTCTCAAAACATCTCAAGGGAGTAGCCAAAACCCCAACTTTGCTAGTTTTTTTTTAAACAGGTGTAACACAGTTCTTCCAGGAGGGATGCAGTTGGTCAAACTACTTAGTTTTAAACAAAACAGAATTTACTTCCAAGATTACCAAATGAAACACAAACAAAAGAGAATAGAATGCAGAATAACTTAACCTATCTGAAAACCCAACAGATTATGCCAGCTTAATAATGTTATTCCAAATACTTGCAACAATCCCCATAAGACCCCTTGACATAAAAGGTAAAATTGAACACAGCGTTGTACAGGAGAGAAGTCAGAGAGAGAGGAGAATCAGCATGGACCTGCTTCTTTGAGTCGAGCAACTTCAACTTTGCCTGACTGCTTTCAGTGAATAGCCAGAGTACCAAAACCAAATCACACCAGAGAATAGCTGAGCTGGGAGAACTGGCCACTCCCCTTTTATTGTAACACCGTTTTTTTTTTAAACTTGAAGGTCTCTTTCCTGCTGCAATATCTATTAGCTATAATCAAACTGGTCCTAAAACCCTTCAAATACAGACTTTTTGAAGTCTGTATTTTTTACAACCTCTCTGAAAAAAAAAGCCAAAGACAACATAACCTTGTCAAAGGAGCAGCATTGTCCTGATCAACTCCATTCTATACTTTGCTCCATTTTAATGGTGAATCTATCAATTGAGCTGCCATTCCTCAATGTATTAGTTCAGAAATTTGCCAATGGATTCTCTAGTACAAGCTAGAGAAAACTCACATTCATTGGTCAATATAAGCAGTACCCAAATAATGACTGTGTGAGCTTGATGCTAGAAAAACTACGTCAAACCTATTTCCCATGATAATGCTACTTTGATTAAATCATTGCTTGTGGAATAGTGTACAAACTCATGAAAGGGTCTTTAGATCGACTACAAATTTTTCTGGAAGAAGAAAGTATCTAAAAAAAAGAAAAGAAGACAAAACTAGCTGTCTCATGGTGCTATGTTGCAGTAAACCCACAAGTGGTTTTGTCCACTAAAGGATACTATCATCATGCCAGAAACATTGCCTATAACACAAATAAATACTGTGATATATGGATTTCAGTGTTGGTATGATGCCAAATACAGGCCAACAATTCTCACAAGTGGCAGCTTGTGTAAAACAACAAGTTCCATTGACCATTTTGTGAGGATCAAGCCAATCATGCTTAACCAATCAGTGCTTATCAATCTCAGAAGACTATAGCCAATGTTAAATGTGGTTCTGCTATTGGATAATATTTATTGAGCAATCTGGACTGTGCTAAGAATTACACAGCCTAGAAAGCAATTTAAATTATCTGCAGAACTCCCAACATGATGCTACAAATATTAACACACAGCAATCTGTTTTATGTTGGCAAGAACAATTGTATGTGAATTGCATCTTTTTCTTTGGGAATAAAAAAAGTAATGGAGATGTCGATCTGATTTGCAAATCCATGGCAACACTCTGACTAATCAGAGTCCACCTGCCTGTCTGAGAAATAACAATTAATTGTTACTTAATCCTGCTACATCTCCTTGCTAATGATATAACAACCAGTTAGCATAATCTTTCAAGCAATAAATGTTGATGTCCCGAAGTCTATTCTTGTGTCTTAGTCCTGATGAGTAAAAAATGAAAAGCTTTGACTTTATGTCTCAGCAATGAATATAAATGAATATTCTGAGTAACATGACCATAAAATTATTGCATTGTCATATAAAAAACACCTAGTTTTGGTGAATCAACAAATCTTAAAGTGCATTAATGCTCTCTATGGAAGCAAACATACAGCACCTAACTGTATGTAATTTCAGCCTTGTTACAATATAGCCGACTCTTAAATATGCTCTAAAGTAACCCAGGAAGAAGTGAATTCAGGAAGTGGTTACCCAACTATTTCCCAAGAACACTTCAGAAGGGCAACCATTGTCAGCAATATCCACATTCTGAAATAATGAAAATAAAAATTATTTCAAATTCCATGAGGAAACATTCACACATTGGATGCTATGCAGAGAAGAGCATTGAGCCCAATGCCTTTCATATGAGTTCAAATGTTTGAGCTAACAAAAAAACTGGGGAGATTTGGACTATTCAGTCTGGAAAGAATGGCATTAGGGAGGTAGTCTATTGGTGGTATGTCAGATCGTTAAATAAATAGCAAAAATAAACCTACAATCTTACTTTAAATTAAATTGCAAGCATAGAACAAAGGCATATAGATTCAAATCTGTAAAACAAAAAAACCTTTTATGGACATCTTACATTAAAAATCCTCTTCACAGATAGATGCATCAAAATAGAGAATGGATTTCTACATAGAATAGTGGAAGTAATAAAACTATGGAATAATCTGAAAATTATACTTTAGTAAAGGGCGTTAAGATGTTTCTGGAAAGATAAATTGAGACAGATTGGTTACAGCTCAGAAGGTAGACTGTTGATTCACCAGAACTGGAGATCTCTATATACGTATAATGTAATGACAGTATGTCAAATTTTGTTACAATTCTGATAATTCAACAGCTGTCTATTTTGGTAGACTTGTGTGCTTTTCCGATTGGGTGGCACCCTAGTTTAATCCTCACAAATTCAATCCAGCTTTCTGCTTTTCATTCAAAGTCTATATTTTTAAAATTCTTCTTAAAATATCATCAAACAATTTCAGCTAATAACAGTTATTTCCTTCTGGGCTTGCCTTTTTCTGCTTCTCATTCCTATTCTACCTGTTTATTTCCTTCCCTACTACCGCCTGGTCCCCACAAAAACTCACTAGGGCCAATTTTTTTCTGCTTGAGGTTGAATTTACCCTTTGGAAATTAAAATATGGAGGCAAGGGTATTGGATGGCACAATATCCATATGGTCCACAGATAATAAACAAAAATGTATATTATCAGTCTAAGCCCAATGTTGTGCAAGAAACTCAGCAATTTGTATGGTGAGCAAGCTGAAAGATCCTAAGCAGCTCAAAGGTTCTAAAGCCATATTGAAAGGGCAGCCTGATATCAGTTTGGATGCTACAAGTAAGGAGCCTTTGGTGAACACCCCAAAATTGAGCATATAGCTGCTAAGAAAACGAAATCCTTCCTTCCAGCTACCAACAGGATTCATTCCTCCCATCAACCAACTAGGTTGTATCCTCTACCTGTGTTGTCCTATCCCTACCTCACCACCCCAACCTTCTCCCCACCCAAAACCATCCCCTTATACCCATCTCCAATTCTGAAGGAAAGTTACACCCAAAATGTTGACTTCTCCACCTCCTGATGCTGTCTGGCCTACTGTGTTCTTCCAGCCTCCTGCTTGTCTTCCTTGGATTCCAGCATCTGCAGTTTTTTGTCTTGAAGTAAACCAAATCGGCTCCAGGTGGAGCTGAATGGGGTCCCTGAGCAAAGGTCAGTCCTGACTGCTTAGATAAGAAGGGCATCTCATCAAACCAGTCCATGTGGAGCAGAAATCACAGCAATGATCAGAGGAAGAGACCTCTGCTGCAAGATAGTCCTGCATTGCATAGGACTCACAGCCACATCATCCTCTCAAATTACTAACCTTTCCCCAACCACTTCTTATTCACTCATTTGCTGAGTTTGCCTCACCACCTCACATAGTTAGGCACAAACTACCACAGCATCCATTCCCATGATAGCTAAGCCTTCTTTTTATCTCATTGCAGGAAGCACTGGCCCATAAGTGGACGGAGAGAGCCAAGACCAGCAGGGAATAGTGGGCATCAGGATGTTCATCCTCTTCAAGGGCAGGATCGTGGATCTGATTGCCGAAAATAATGGCCATTTCTACCATAATGCAAATCAACAATGGGCCACCAATCCAGCATGTTACTGTGTATTCTGCTCTACTTGGATGAACACAGAGAGTAACACATCATTCTGCAAAGGCTTTTCCCAAACTTTGCTGACTAATTTCTTCTTTTCTCTTCTGCAGACACTAATACCACCCAACGCCAACCTGAGACCTTCTGCACTAGCGCTGCCTTGGAGAAAGAAACATGTGAGCCCATAGAGGATGCATATCCAAGTCATCAGCCTTACATCCTCCACCACCTGACAGACATTTAAGTTGCTGGGCTACATAGCTTGATTAAACTCAGGGGCACAATCTGGTGAGCTCTTTACATATCAAAACCAGTGGAGGATGAAATATCTGAGATCTCTTATGCAGAGAGATCAAGCATCTACTCAGCTTCTACATTTTCACACGTGAGATATGGTCAACCTAGAGACAGACACAGGGACATCAAACAGATGTGGCAGAGATCTTTGGTTAGTTGGAATAAGAATTGGAGGCATTCTTTCACATTCTAACTATTATGGTGACTCTGGAACTCAAGCACCAAACAATCTCCATTGAATGCATCGAGGTTAGTTTGGAGATTTAGGATGAACAAAATTCATAACAATTGCTGGACATGTGCTCAGACCTGCAACCCATCATTTCAATATGGATGCTCAGTATCAAAGGCATGGGAGAGGGGCCTTGACTGCACTCAGATGCCCCTTCCTCTCAGGCTGGTAAAGTCCTTCCATCAAGTAATCATAAGCAGGAGGCAGCATGGAAGCTTCTTCTTAGGTCCTTCAGTGGTGCCCTGCTCTTTCATATCTCCACTTCTTGTGACCACCATGCCTTCAGCAAATCGAGGAGGTCAAGGAGGTTGATCTTGCACCTCTGCATGAGATTCTCAGCTGGCTGGGGCCCTCGAGGACAAAGGTCGTCAAGATATAGCCATTGAGTCTTTGAAATCAACAAAATGAGACATTTAACAAGGTCCATCCACCCTCGTTGCAGAAGAGATGGGAAATTCAGCTTGTTCTATGGAAAGCCAAGTTAGAAATAATGTCAAACTAGGCAAAGCAACAGGCATGGAGATGGGTGGTGGCTGAAGGCTGGGTGTGGGGTGACCTAATCCAACAATAATAATTCCGAAAAAAAAATTGCTAGTTTTCTGAGCAGTTGATAATGGTTCTTTCATGGACAACCAGGGAGCCTTTCATACATCTAAGTGTCTCTGAATTGCAGCGCGATCCTATATGCTTCATTTGACTGCAATTAAGGTAGCTAACTGAAGGATACAGTTAATCATAGAACCTTACATTTTCAGGCAATTAATTTTGGCAGAATTAAAATAAAATAGACCTTAAAATATAATACATAGCAATTCACACATGTTATTATTACTGCTGATCCATTGTTCTCTGATATTACTGGTATTCAGAACATTAGACTCATAGTGGATTTTTGAGTTACATTAAGTTTATTGTAGTTTTTGAAATAGTGTATATGGTCGTGTAGTGACAATGCTGTTAAGAGAAAAATCCACTAAATCTGGAGACATCGGCTGAATTTTACAAGCCAACCACAATGGAAAGGCAAATGTGTGGACCCTTAATTAAGGTCATCATGTCATTCCCATGATCACTCTTGCCCATGTTCTAACTGATATGTTTAAATTGACAACTAATGATCATTAATGATGAGTTTCAATTCCTTCATGTATGAGTCGAGAAATCTCCACTACTGTCTACCACAAATATAATTTAATTGATCAGTCTAAGCATTGGGATTCCTATGGTTCCACACACAGGATTTTGTCTTCTCAGCAACAGCAAGAAAGATTCTAAGAAAGGAGAAACCAACCATGACTGACCAAGGAAGTTATGAAATGTATGGAGTTCAGAGAAAAATCACATAAGGAGGCAAAATCAATGATAGGCCCAAAGATTGAGATAAAATCAGAATCTAGAAAAAGAGAACAACAAAGTTAATAAAGAGATAAAATATATGAGAGTAATCTAGTGAGAAATATAAAACTATTGTGAAGAGATTTTTCAAATATATAAAAAATGAAGAGAGAGGTCAAAATGAATATAAGCCCTTTAGAAGCCCTACAGCAGGGAAACAGGCCATTCAGCCCAACAAGTCCACACTAACTCTCCAAACAGCATTGCACTCAGACCCATTAACCTACCCTAACCCTGTAGCCCTGCATTCTCCATGGCTAATCCACCTAGCTTGCACATCTCTGGACACTATGGGCAAATCAACATGGCCAATCCATCTAAATTGCACACCTTTGCAATGTCAGAAGAAACTAGACCACCCAGAAGAAGCTGCCACAGACATGGGGAGAATGTGTAAACTCCACAGAGATAGTCACCCAATGGTAGAATCAAACCCAGGTCTCTGGTGCTGTGAGGCAGCAATGTTAACCATTGAGGCACCATGCCTCCTATTTAAACAAAAAATTGATCTGTGGACATAGTATGGAGAACAAGAAAATGGCAGAGTTTAAAAGATATTTGACATCACTCTTTACAGTGAAAGATACTTCAAACATCCTATTAATACTGAAAAATATGGAGGAAGAATCAAATAGCATCGTCGCCACTAGAGAAGTGGTATTAGATAAGGTAATGAGACTAAGGGCAAATAAATCCCCTGGACCTGATGGCTTGGATCATTGGATCCTAAAATAATTAAGTGCAGAGATAGTGGGTGCATTGCTTGTAATTTTCCAACAAACGTTTCCTTAGATTCCAGAGGATTGAAAAACTGCCAATGTTACACCCATATTCAAAAGGGAAGTATGTATGAAGTGAGTAACCAGAGGCTGACTAGCCTAAAATGTACTGTTGTAAAAGTATTGGAACCAATTATTAAGGAAATAATAACAGAGCATTTGGAAAATCGAAATCTAATCAAGCAGAGTCAGCATGAATTCCTGAAAAGAAAGTCATATCTGACTCATATATTACAGTTTTTTGAGAAAGTCTCAACCAGTGCGGATAAAAGGAACCAGACAATGTGTTGTTTTTGGACTTGCAGAAGGCTTTCAATAAGGTCTCTCACAGAATGTTAAGTCATAAGATAATAGGCCAAGGTTATTGCAGGTAGCATATTGGGATGGATAGAGAATTGACTAATGGGCTGGAAACAACAATCGTGTTTCACAGGGATCAGTGCTAGGACTGAAACCGTTTACAATATATATTAATGATTTGGAAGAAGGAAGTAAATTTACTGCAACTAAGTTTATAGGTAACACTAAAATATGTGACAAGACAAGTGAAAAGAGGAATACACACAGTTTACAGAGAGACATTGTTAGGTTAAGTGAGTGGACAAAATGTTTAAATAGAGTATAATATGGAAAAAGTAGGAAGTTGTTCATTTTGGAAAGCAGAACAAAAGAATAGAATGTTATACAGTATTATCTAAATATGGAAAAGCTGCAGAAGCTACAACACAAGGGGCCTTGTGGGTACTGTACAAGGTGCTGGTGAGACCACATCTGGAGTACTGTGAATAATTTTGATCTCCTGATTTAAAGAAAAATATTTCATCAGAGGCAGTTCAGAGCAGGTTCACTAGGATAATGTCCAATATGCTTTTCAGCAAGGATTAAACTAGTTGGGACCTACTCACCAGAGTTTAGAAGAATAAGAGGTGATCCTGTTAAAACATAAAGGATTCTTAAGTGGCTGGACAAGGTCAATGCTGAGAGGATGGTTCCTTCAATGGGAGAGTTTATGACATAAGAGCATAAACTCAGAATAAAGGAATTACCAATTTAAGACTGAGGAATTTCTTCTCTCAGAAGGATATGAATTTTTAGAACACCTTGTCACAGAAACTTGTGGGTTCAGACTACTTGTGTTTATTAAATCTGCAATAACTAGATTTGCGACCAGTAGAGGATACAAGAGATATGGGAAAAATGCAGAAAAATGCAAGTTAGGAATGTCAAATCACCTATTGGATGGTGGAGCAGATATGAAGGGCCAAATGGCCTACACCTGTTCCTCTTTCCTATGCTGTTATGGTCAAAAAGGATGCTGCCATCAAATTGACAAGAGATCCGAACTCTCATACGAATGATATGCTATATGAATGTCAATGCCAGTGTGATATTAGGTATCCAGGCCAAACATCTTGAAGACTGGCAGATTGAATCAAATAGCTTGTCCCTTTGTCACAACAAGCAAATTACTGATCATACTCAAGAACCCAACATTACAAAATAAACAACACAATGTGCAACATTAGATGTGAAACTCTGGTTGAAAGAAATTTTGCTAAACAATCCTAAGTGTGAAAAATTATGCTGACAACCAATTTAGGATAGTCAGTCAGAATCACAATGTGCTGTACTTGTGTGTAATGAAAACTACATATCTTAATGCATAGGACCCTGCACTCCATAGACAGAAAAAACATGTGTGTGCACTGTTCCTGTTTCAACTGATTAAAATTGATAACAACATACTCTTCATTTCTCAGGGCAACATCTTGTCAAATCAGAAGTAACTCTGAAAGCTTTTCACTGCATTCTATTGTATTCTTACTGTAAAATACAAATGACAATAAAATCAAAATCAAAATTAAATCACTGACCTTAAACTTGACTGATTTAATATTTGTACAAAACATAGCAGTTAACCTTCAGGCATAACTAAATGGCAAATTCTCCATGTCAAAGCCTGTACCAATAAATGTCCCCCTCCAAACATTCACCAATTTGCTCTCATACTGTATAAGTGTATTAATTACTTTGGTATAAATACTTTGGTATTTCTTGAAATTTGTCCTGATGATTACAAGACAAAAAACTTTGACAAAATGTATCCTTTTCTCAGCATCACTCAAGTTTTGTACTATCAAGTGACTAAAAGGCTGATTCTTTCTCTTCTTCAGAAGTCTAAACTCTTGCATATAAGTTTCTGAACTTTCTCACGCACATTAAGCACATCATGTCTGCAAGCTGTTCATCCTAAGAAGTGAAATAATTCCCAATGCATTGCTTACAAAAATACTTTGTAATTGAATCTTCCACAATTATCTTGGTCATTAGAGCTTTGTATCAATAATTTCAGATGAGGCAATGTACACTTCAACTCTTTCCTCACTGAATTTAAGCTCTAGGCCAAATTCTTTGACAAATTAAAATCAGCAATTAAATTTCTCTGAGTTCCCTCTCATTGCAATTCAAGATTTTCCTTTCCTTTTTGAAGTTCAAATTAAAGTGTTCACATTTCCTTTTCTTTTTCCTGTGGTTACACTTCAAGTATTTTCATTGCTCTTTCTTCTTCAAGATTATTTTGGTCCTTGCTGAAACCTATCCCAACTCTTGTTTTGAAGGTTAATCAACCTTACTGTGTTTTATTTCCAATATCTTATCCTTCTCAAAGTTTGAATGTTGACCCAATATTGCATCTGTTTCTGTCTTCATAGCATCAACTTTTTGTTTTTAGCTATTGCTTTCAAATGAACCTTTCTTAATTCTTACAAGAAACTGACGAAAAATTCTTTTTTTCAAGGAATGCTTCAGCATGAGACATCATCATTTTAGCTTTTCAATCAATACTACACATACTACAATAAATACATCTTCATTTATCCCAAATTCTGGCCAAACCCAGTGTACGCATCTCAGCCCATGGTTTAAAAATCCCACAAGAGGTATTAAATTGGTATATTCACCACAAAGACTCTCAATAAACTTAAAAAAAAGAAATTCAAACTTGCAGTTCACAGCTGAATGTATGATATGGCAGTAAATCACATTTTAAAAGTTTTAAAACTAATGCTAAGTAAACATCAATTCACAGGTGTACATAACATTATCTCTTCAGAAGTCATTTATTTTTTCCAGGCCCATTTAGAAGGATTCTAAGCACCAGATGGTTTACCCCAATCCCTTTCCTTTCCCACTTTAGTAATTTTTGATCCAGAGCTATCTTTCATGGTGAGCCTTTTTTCCTGATAATTTTCTCTCTAGTTTTGTATGAAATCCTCATGAATTTGATCTTTTGAATGCAAGCGTGAAATCTTGCAGAATCAACCACAGAGACATTCAACTTCTGATTGCTCTCCATCACCCAGATTATGACAGACTGCCTGTGTTTATGGGTTTCAGGGATATCTTTGTAATCCTCCCTCTTTTCAAAGCCTGCCACCACGGCAACAGGGATCACATTGTCCATGTATCCATTTGAAATACTGAATTGCTGTTCTTGAGATGGTCCCTCTCTTTTTCTCTCAGAAATAAATGGGCAGTTTAAAGCATTATTGCTTAAAAGCTGATATACTCAACACCTGGACTTTGGAGATTAATGTAACAGTGTAAGCACAAACGCTGCTGAAATTATCTTCAAGTTTTGCACCTTCTTTCCAACAAAACAACTCGAGCCTCCTTTTAATATTTAACAATAAAGTGACTCAGGCCTGTTGTTGGTCAGGCCAGAACAACCCAGATAATCTCTTTATTTTTCTTGTTAAGTTAAAGGCACAGTTCCAAAACATAGCAATCCTAAAAATCCTTGTAATTGCTTTGACATTTAAATTAAATGGTCTTTCTTTTTATGATAGCCTACGTTTATGCCAATTTAAGACATTATCTATAAGCCTCATTTGAACCATCATCACTTATTTCTGAGAGGGCAAAGTTAAATTGTAAGTCATGTTTAAGATTACTTGATGCTTCATGGTAATAGGTGTGTTGCAGTTTGATTATATGGTGTGGTTGATATAACAACAGTACAGAGAGCTATCACGTGAATCACTGACTGCAAAAATCCAGCCTGATTCTTCAAATGTGGCCCGACAAATGATTGATGTACAATTAGGATGATTTATGTTGACTTCATAATCAACTGCTCTTGTTTTAAAATTCATTGGTTATTTTCATCTAGATAATTTGGCTGGAGCAATACTCAAAACATATTTCCTAATTTCTTTATTGTAGATATACTATTGTAACCAAAGGTAAAAAGGAAGAAGTTTGCAATGGTTTGTAATGCTTTTGTTATTTTTCTCAGTGAGCACCTATTAGAGGAGATCATTTAAATACTCGACCCCACTTCTATACCATACTACCCTCATTATTTGGGAAATTTATTCGCAACTAGCTTGTTTCCAAATATAACAAAGGCTTTTATTTTTGCTCTGGAATGTTCTCCAATTATTTATAATTAGAATGCTTTATGCATTTAACATTGTCAATTCATTGGAAGACTATTATTAATAGCTCACAAAATATGATGTATATTGATATCATAAGGAAGAAAAATCTTTTCTTTCCAATTTTGTTACAGGGCACTGAGTAAAACAGATGAATATAACAATTTCAAATTGTTCATTTTTATAAGCAGTCTATGGAACCAGTACATTACTAAATATTTAATGGGGTTCAAGAGCTTAAGAATCAGATAATAAATGTAAGTCTACACTGTCTTGTTAAACTAAGAATAGGCTGATGAATGGGACCATAACTTTAGTCATCAATCTTTCAACATATTTTTAATTTGGTACGCAATGTTCCTAAAATATCTTGCTACTATTCAATTATTTTTGTTCAAAACAGAATTTGGGGGAAATTTATTCCAGTGATGCAGGTTCTGGTGCAGAGCTGTAAATAGATGTCATTGCTACTTGGATCAGCAGCAGTTGGCAGAGCCTGATCATATGACTGCTGGCCAATTAATGAGCTTGAGATATGGATCTCATGAACCAAATGACCAGGGTGGACAATGAAATGGAAATCCTCGTGTCAACTGACGACTGTACAGGGTCTGACATCTATTTGCAAATGCCAGCCAGGCCCAGCCCACTGTAATTCCAATGGCTGTAATATTTTGACTGCAATGAAACGTCAATTTGAATGCAATGCAATGAAATGAGTGAGAGGGGAGATCTGAGTCCATCACTGACTACTATGGCACTATGAACCCTCATTTCATTGACACTTCAATGAAGAAAATGAGCCAAAGGAGCTCAAAGGAGGGGAATGGTGCATGTACAACAAGGGATGGCCACACATTTCTGCAAAGCCTCTCTGAAAATTCTTCTTGAGGCAGCCAGGGAATAGTGAAGGATATAGACCCCAACAAATGAAGTAGTTAAATCATCATGCCTGACCAAGGAAGCCTGGACAGAACTGATAATGGAGGGTAAAGGCAATTGAATACAGCAGAACAATGGAGTCCAATGTCAACAATATATCAATGATCTTCCCCATACTGCCAGGGTTGGAATGACTGAATAATGAGCTTACTGTAGCTGCCAACTGGGAAACATGTGATTGATCTCCATAGAGGGAGGGATTGACTGGGCAAGATAAATGTACAAGAAGTCCCAACAGCATCTGTGCCAGGATGAATGGCTGAATTTTGGTGTTCTGCCCCTCAGGGTCACCAGGCTCCTAATCTGATGAGAGTATAAGTATGACAGTGACATTTACTAGGGCTCACCTTGGGCATGAAAAATGCAAAGTAAGGAGGAGCAGTTAATCATATTACCTCACCATACTCCATGGAGCTTAGCTTGTTATCCATTTCTCCATCTGCCCACACCCTTCAGACACCAATCACTGACAACTGAGATGGATAACTCTCACACATCTCAATGTTTCATTTAATGCAACAAATAGAATTGTAGTTGGCAACTGAATTCCCTGAAATAATATTTTATGCAAATTTGTCATGATTCTCGTCCCAAAAAACAGGTTTCATTTCCCCTCCTCATTTCATGTTTGAGTCACAAATTGCACAGAATAATAGATTAACCCAGAAATCTCATGCATAAAGCAATTTGCACCAAATAAGCCCGACAGGGAAAAATTGGACACAGATGTGATAGATTTGTCATTTTGCCGTACCCTGGAAATAATGGCATGAATTTTATCACTGAGAACGGTGGGCTATGTCAGACCAGATAATAATATTTTTAAAATCTCAAACTTCTGATTCACTCATTTTCACTTTTAATGGATTTGAGACAAGGAATAAGGAATAGGGATAATATGGTAATTGACATGTATAAAATAGCAACAGGAATAGGCCTTCTAGCCTATTGAGCCTGCTGTGCCATGTATTATAATCACAGCACAAATGCTTGTTCTCTTCCTCCCTATACTGTTTGATGACTTTAGGCCCAAGTGCTACATTCAACTCCTTCTTGAAATTATACAATGTTTCAGCCTCCACTGCTTTCTGTGGTAATGGAGTCCACAGGCTCACCACTCTTTAGATGAAGACATTTTTCCTCATCTCATGGTTTAACCCAGATCCGTGGACTGTCAGTCTTGGTTTGAGACTCCCCTATCATAGGGAACATCCTTCTTGCAACCACCCTGTCTGGTGTTTTTGGAATGTTAGCAGCTTCTATGAGATCCCACATCAATCAAGGATATGGGAAGTAGATTGGCCATTTAAATATTTTAATGGAAGCTAAAACACTTGATTTAAAATAAAAACTGCAACTGTTATACTCAGCAGAGCAGATAGCACCAGTGCAGAATTGATTTCACTGTGAAAGTTCAATTTTCCCAGGCCTAAGGATATCCTGTCTGATTTAGGGAAATGGGGATAACTTCAGGGAGAAGCAAGATGCTTTTACAGCACAGCTTGGTTGTCAGAAGGAGCGAGTGTATTTTTTTCCAGACCCCAAAACTCTCCCAACGTCAACCTCTCACCTCAATGCAAAGTGCATTCGTGCCTGTACCTACATTTTCCTATGCACCTCACTGCTGGTGAAGCCAATCAAATTGGTGACATTTGAACATATGAACATGAGAACTAGGAGCAGACATATGCAAACTGGCCCTTCCAGCCTTCTCTGCCATTCAATAAATCCATTCAATAAATCATTTTGTGGCCTCAGCTCCATTTACCCACCCTCACATCATTATCACTTCAATCCTTCATTGTTCAAAACAAATTCTATGTTAGCTTTAAAAACATTTACATAAGTAGCTACTTCACTGGGCAGGGTATTCCATATACTCACAATCTTCTCGGTGAAAAAGTTGCTTCTCAATTCAGTCCTAAGTCTGCTGTCCCTAAATTTGAGACTATGCTCTCTTGACCTAGTTTCATCCGCCAGTGGAAACATCCTCTCTACACCTATCATATCCTTTTTCCTTCATAACAGTTTATGTTTCTATAAGATCACCCCTCATTCTTATAAATTCCAATGAATATAATCTCAGTCTGCTCAGTCTCTCCTCATTAGCCAATCCCCCTCAACTCCAGAATCAACCTAGTGAACCTCCTCTGCACCCCCTCTAGTGCCAGTACGTCCTTTCTCAAGTAAGGAGACCCAAACTGCATGCAGTACTCTAGGTGTGGCCTCACCAGCACTCTATACAACTGCAACATAATCTCCCTGCTTTTAAACTCAATCCCTTTAGCAATGAAGGACAAAGTTCCATTTGCATTCCTAATTACTTGTTGTACCTGCGGATCAATGTTCTGTGATTCGTGCACAAGGACACTCAGGTCTCTCTGCAAATCAGCATGCTGCAACTTTTTACCATTCAAGTAATAGTCCTTTTAACTGTTACTCCAACCAAAATGGATAACTTCACATTTATTGACATTGTATTCCATCTGCCGGACCATTGCTCACTCACTTAAAATATCTACGTTCCTCTGCAAAGTTTCACAGTCTTCTGCACACTTTGCTCTGCCACTCATCTTAGTGTCACCTACAAACTTTGACACACTACACATGGTTCCCAACTCCAAATCATTTATGTAAGTTGTGAATAATTACAGGCCCAACACTGATCCCTGAAGCGCACCACTAGTTACTGATTACTAACCAGAATAGCACTCATTTATCCTGACTTTTTGCTTTCTGTTAGTCAACTAATCCTCTATGCATGCTAATACTTGATCTCTAATGCCATGCATCTTTATCTTATGCAAGCCTTTTGTGCGGCACCTTATCTAAAGCCTTTTGGAAATCTAGCTACACCACATCTACTGGCTCCCCATTGTCCACTGTGTTCGTAATGTTGTCATAGCATTCCAAAAGATTAGTTAAGCATGGCCTGCCCTTCATGATTCCATGTTACATTTGCCCAATGGAACAATTTTATTCAGATGCCTTGCTATTTCTTCCTTGAAAATAGACCAAGCATCTTCCAGACAACAGAAGTTAAGCCAACCAGACCATAATTCCCCACCTTTCTTCTACTGCCCTTTTTAAATATTTGGACTTTGCATCTATCAACAGGAAAGATGCATGCTAAAGAAATAAACCTCTGGTTGGTCTGTCCAGGCTAAAATGAAAATAAAGTACATTTCAGAATAACAGAGAGGTTACTTAACATTTTGATGTAAGTATAAGTTTGAGAAAAAAAACATTACTGATAAGTTGCTGATCAGGGAGGAATTTATCTGAAAGATAAACTATATTGATGAGGTAATTTTGTCTCGGAAACATGCTTTGATGAAACAAAACCTGAAATGAAATAACCAACATTAAAGCCAGTTCTGTTTAAACTGAACAACATTCAAGCCAAGATACATGTGCATATTGCCACACAACAGAAATAAAATTCTTTAATAAATATGCTCATTAATGCTTCCCTCCCCATCAATAATAGCACAGGATTCTTACAATGTGCAGCTCCTAATCATGGATTATTATCATTTGTGAGGATTATGGCTCAGTACTGTTCCAGTGCAATTGATAATATCATTTCAGCACAATCAATCAGCTGTTATGCCATTGAACACAAAACTCAAAAGAGTTTTTTATATATAAAAGCATACGTCAATCCTCATCAACCTTGAATTTAAGTTAGATTCCTTAAACTTATAATATCTGGATAGGGTAATTAATCTTTGCTAGTCTATTGTAAAAATTAAATCAATTGTATATGATTGTTAATTTGCACTGAATCCTAAATGATCATACAACATTTAGAATTAAAATTAATTATCAAGGTGTTAAAGTGTATGCTCAGTATTAATGCCAGTGTGATTTAAGAAAGTAAAGCTTACTTACTGTGTCCAGGTTGATAAACCTACCTATTAAAAAAGCTGCTGAGAAACTGAAATACAGAAGAGGAGAATAAAAACAATATCTGCTGCACAACTCAAAGAACAGCAAATTAATTAAAAGACTACAGCTTATGTTCTTACAAATTTTGATTTTTGTTGTGATTCTGCATTTTTGAGCTCAACACATCTAAAATGAGTAATTTTAAGGATTGTAAAGGATGAACATTGTAATTAAAGTGAAATTTAAGAACAACAATGATACTGAATGGTTTAATAATGTGCTGTTGGAAATAACAGTGTGAAATGAGTACAAAACCATATTATTCATCATGTACAACAACAAGATTAAAATTGTGAATATCAAACTTTATCAAGCTAGTTCATTTTATAATATCTAGTGACTTCACTGAATTGGACAACATCTAGTACAACTGTAACTGTTCATAGCATTTCAATGAGATTATTACAAACTTCATTAAATATCACAGTCAGGAGATGGTGCTGTTTAAAAAATGGCTCACAATTAATCACTGAAATCATCTCACAGTGCACATATCAATTTAGTTGCCATTTAATATCAGAAATGAAATGGAAAGTTTAATTACTCACCTACTGCGTGTTGAGGGATATTGGGAATGATTCATAGCCCACTAAATACACATGAATTATCAGGTTATCTCACTTGCATGATAAAATTTACATCCGATCTGGTATTCTCCAAACAGGTGCCAAATAATACAATGTTTTTCACGTGTTTGAATTTGAAGATTGAGGAGTGTACTGACTGAGATGATTAAAATTATAAAACAATGAGGATAATTGAGAGAATCAAGAATGAAGAGACATAATCTTAAAGCTAGATTTTTGGCAATTAGGAATTAAACTGGGGAAAGGGGTGGTGGTCCTTTTAATTCCATGAAGAGCTTTGTACAAGCCCAGATTTTGCCACTCTAGAAAGTTTGTCAATTTTGTGACAAGTGGAGCTTGCAAGACTGAGACTGATCGATTGGTTTCTAGACACAGGTACTGAAATTTATGAATGAAAAGAGGCAGACAGAATTAAGCTAAAGGTCAACCATAACCTTCATCTAAGTTTGACAATGTTAACTCTTTCCCGGCTCACCTTCTAATTTCCACTCTCTGCCCTGCCAACATTAAAAATCCATCTTATTGTTGTCTGGGGGTTGTGCCTAATTTGGGAGTTAGTTAACAGCTAACATAGACACACTCACTGAATCATACCCGACAGCCAAAGTCCCAGGAACTTCCATCACATTCCATGTATGTCCTGTCCTACCAGCAGGACCCAACAGAGACAAGGACGTAACAGTATACAGACCAAAGTCCTCCAGATTGACTCCACATGAAGTCTTAAAACACTAGATTAAACAGGGGCATGGAAAATTCTTATTGAATACCATCTATTGAATTTTCCTCAACTGATATATTAGTAATCCTCCATGTTAAACAACATCTGGAAAAAGGACTGAGGGTGGTGTTATGAATTTGAAGGTATGTACTGTACCTTTAAGAGAGTCTGAATGCTGTTCTCAACTGAGAGATAACAAGTACCTGTGGCTATAACTATATGGTAGTCTCAGAGTGTACTGGGAAACTGGAAATATGTAACATTTGCCTGTGAAATGGATACCTGAGTTTTGGTTGCTATTTTGGCAACAATTCAAATTTAAGCAATCAGTTTAACTTATGCCCCAAGATACTAAAACCCAATCGTGTTTGAATTTATTGTTTTGCCAACATCAAACCATGAAAAGATCCGCTGTTGAGATTATAAAAATGCAGGCACTTTGAAAAGTAGAGAGAAAGCTACTGACATCAAGACAGTTTCAAGAAATTAGGAAACACTCTCTACCAAAGGTACTTTTTCATATGAAATATACTCACAGTAAAAAGAAGGAAGACATCCCAGGGAATTCAGCAGCTGAAAGAATGAAGTCACAGAAGATGATAGTGGTTGTGTGGTTTTGAAATTAATTCGGTGTAACTTTAATTAGTGTCTTATTTGAACAACATATTAATGTAGAGTTGGAGGCATGTTATAAGCAGGTAAGAGAAAGGAGGGCTTAGAGTTGTTAATAGTTGTTTCATGTTCATTTAGAGTTAAAAACTACATTGATGTTATTTTCTTTAAATAGTCAAATTTGGGAGTTCTGTCACTTACATTTCAACAGATTATGAAGCAAGATGAATTATTTTGGGTGTTTGGTTTAATTAACAGAGGGTTTAACTGTTGTGTTATAACAGTAGCAAGGTAATGGAATGTACTCTGGATACTACATTCAGCATTCACCACTAAGAGTGACTCAATAACACCACTATTGACTTAGTTTGCCAAGACCTGAAGGCAGTACAGTAAAACTCATGCTATCTGGCACCTAACAAATTGAAATGCTCCAGAAGCCAGCATTTCTGATAAAACCACCAATCCCAGTATTAGTATAGAGCCATAGTCATACAGTACAGAAACAGACCATTTGGTCCAACCAGTACAAATACAACCAGTACATTATCCCAAACTAAATTAGTTTCACCTGCCTGTTCCTGGCTCATATCCCTCCAAACCTTTCCTATTCATGTACTTTTCCAAATGCCTTTTAAATGTAATTGTACCCATCCATCACTATTACTGGAAAATTGTTAGTGATAACTGGAACCCAGCATTGTCAGATAATATTCTGAAGATATTTTGAAGTAAGCCATAACAGTGGATTCAGGGTGTTAACAGACCACCATGGAGAGACATTTATTAGGTGTGATGGTTACTATCGAACATGAGAAAGTAAAAGTATTGCATGCTTCATAATCACTAAGTACCTTTTGATTTATCAACTGTATCCTAGCAAATTTTATAATATCTACCAGACTGATTCAATGGTGGAATAAGCAAATGGAAAAATACATATTTGATCTTGCCCTCACCAATCTACCCATCACAAATGTGTCTGTACATGGCAGTATTCTAAGAACGACCACAATACTTGCTGTATTGTGTGGTACCATAACTATTCAAAGCTCGATAGATTCAGAACACATTCTGCAGCTTAAAGTTTGACATCTATTAAGTACTATGGGCCATTAACAGCATCAAAATGGCATTCAACCATAATCTGTAATTTAATAGTCCAGCATACTGCCTGTTACTGTCTTACATAAAAACATAAATAAACAGGGCAGGATTAGGTCATCAGTCCTTTGAGCCTGCTTCACCCTTCAATATGTTAATTGCTAATCATCCAACCCAATACTCTGTTCTTGCTTTCTCTCCTATCCTTGGACCCATTCTGTATGAAGGAATATATCAATTTCCCTATTGAAAACATTCAATACTTTTGCATCAATCTTAATTTATGATGTAGAATTTCACAGCCTCACCATTATCTGAGTAAAGACATTTCTCCTCATCTCTGGTCAAAAAGGCCTACTCTTCATCCTTAGACTGTGACCTCTGCTCAGGGAATTAACAATCATTCAATGCGGAGTGCAGGTGAGCATGCCAGGAACAGTACCAATCATATCGAAGAAGGAGGTATCCAAACTGGTCAACCTACAATATGGGATGAATGTCTGCCAAAGGTTGGAAGCGCATGTAAGATTTGATTTGATTTCTTATTGTCACATGCACCAAGATATAGTAAAACATATTGTCCTGAGTGCTATCCTTACATATTTGGGGTGGCACAGTGGCTCAGTGGTTAGCACTGTTGCCTCACAGCACTAGGGACCTGGATTCGATTCCTGCCTTGGACAACTGTCTGTGTGGAGTTTGCACATTCTCCCTGTGTCTGTGTGGGTTTCCTCTGGATGCTCCGATTTCCTCCCACAATCCAAAGATGTCCAGATTAGGTGACATCTTTTCAACAGGATCCTGTTAAAAATGCCCAGAGTGTTCAGGGGTGTGTAGGTTAGGTGTATTAGTCTGGGGTAAATTTAGAGCAGTAGGGGAATGGGTCTGGATGGTTACTCTTCAGAAAGTTGGTGTGGTCTTGTTGGGCTGAAGGTCCTGTTTCCATACTGTAGAGATTATATATCTATAAGTACACCAGGGCAACAGAACAGAGGGGAAAATGTAGTGTTACAGCTATAGTAAAGGTGCAGAGAAAGATCAACTCTAATATGTGATGTGTAGGTGCTGATGTTGGACTGAGGTGGACAAAGTCAAAAGTCACTCAACACCAGGTTATAGTCCAACATGTTTATTTGAAATCACAAGCATTCAGAGTACTCCTCCTTCATCAGAGGAAGTGGAAGGAAGTGCACAAGCACAGAACTTATTGATGGAGAGATCATTGACAGATAATTCCATGTAATTAAAAGTGTCAAAAGATGGTATAACTGTTGTGAATGAAGTGTCAACAGCTGAATAGTAAGTGAAGGGATGACCTATGATCTGATTAATTAAGGCAGACAGATAATTACAAAAAATCAAAAGTAAAATTATATATACTCTCCCAAGAACACTCAGTTCCTGACATTTTTCCAACTATATGAAGCTGAACATTAGGTGAGTTTAAGAGTGATTGTACTTGACATCAAAGCAGCATTCAAGAGTGGTTTCAAGGAGACCTATCCAAATTAAAGTCAATGATAAATGATAGGGGAAGCCCCTGGTTTTCATCATATCTAGCATCAAAGATGATAGTTGTGATTGTTGGATTCTAATCATCTCAGCTCCAGGATATCTAATACTGTACTCTCATGAACGAATAAAAATAAAGATTGCAACAGGGGTTCTTCATATTAGTAACTAATGTAGCCACTTTCAGTAAGATATGATGAGAAAACTCATTAGGCCTCAAAACAAAGAATCCTAGAACAAAATCCAATATACTCAGACTTCGCCAAAAGTAGTATGATTTGGCCCTCAATGTCAATCTCTCTGTTTTCACATGCTATTATCTTATTACCAGTTTTCCATTTTTCTTGACTCCTTGAATGTGCTGTCTCTTTCTGGATCTGTGTATACTTTTCCCTTTTTCCAGGCTTTTGTCTTTCAAACTTCCAGCATATTAAAGCATTCTGCATGACTGTGATGTTTTCTTACTCCTTGGCCAGTTTGCAAACAGTTGAATCAATGTAAACATGCCATCCTCTTCTAACACATGTCCTCCATTGGTTATTTCAGGAGAACTACCCTAATCTTGTTCCACCTTTGCTTGTATAATCATAGTCAGCTGTTCAAGCAATGGCTTCTATTCCAATCTATACATTGCTCCTTCTAGGGTCCCTGAAAGATCTATTCTTGGCTATCTTACTTTGTCATCTACACGCTGCACCTTAGAAGCAATAATCAAAGGCCTGGAATCAGTCTAAGATCACGTAAGTGAACCTTTGAGCTATCTGCCTTGACCTCTCCATTGCCTTTTCATAGTCAGACTGCTTGCCTGGCAGGAAGTGTTGGATCAGACACAGTTTCCTCTAGGTATTATTGGAAGATGGAAACCTTATCCATCAACCTCTACCATAATCTATGTAGTCTCACCTCGGATTGCATCCTTCTCCCCAGCCACTACCTCAGTGAATTATACTGTTCAAAATCTCAGCAAGTTATTCAATATCAACCCAAGTCCCTGAACAACAATTCCTCATTGCTAAGACCACATTCTTTTCATTTATTTTTCTTCCCTGAAGCATGGGTATCGGTGGCAAGGCCAACATTTGTAGCACATCTTGAACTGCCCATGATAAGATAATGATAAGTTACTTCCTTAGATGACTGAAGTTGGCATGGTGTAGGAATTGTTGTCAGGGAGAGAATTCCTGAATTTTGACCCAGTTACAAATCAGGATAATGTGTGATAATTTTTGATCTTTTGCTGCTCTTGACCTTCAGCTGGTGGAGTTCATGAATTTGGAAGGGGCTATGAAAGAAGCTTGATAGGTTGCTGCAGTACATTTGGTATATGGTACACTATGACACTCATGTATATTGCTGATGGAGGAAGTAACTTATCAAGGTGTTAAATGGTGTGCCAATCAAGGTGGCTGCTTTGTCCTGGATGGCATCATTTTAAAAAAAAGATAATGCAAAAGGTGACAGAAACACAAATTATGCTTAGAATTCTGCAAACATCTTCAACTCGTTATGCAAATTTAAGCCAAACTTCGTTAAAAAAAATGTCAGGCATCACAACAGAAATCTCAGTACATTTATATCATTCTACTGTATCATTTTCAAAGGTCACAGAAAGTTTCATATATCCATAATATTCAAAGAAAAATATTACCTGAACTTGCTTTATTCCCAACTCTGCTCAGAGCTATGAACCATGCTAGGGCACAATTACTTGATTCCTCAGCTAAGTCAATCCTGATGCTTTTGCTTAAATAATGAGCAGGATGAACTGTTTCTGAAGATAAGCATCATAGCTAAATTTGCCCTCCTGCACATCCATACATTTTTAACAGGATCTGAAATCCTGGCTTATTCTCTGCTTTTGTCACTTAGCGATTCCAAGGCAACATGTACGAGTTTGCCATTACTCCAGCTGACATCAACTAACTCTATACAGATCACAAATTTAAGCTGGTAACTTGCTGGTACCTATGGTTCACTACAGCACCACATGCCAAGTTTATTCATTGAGTCACTGCTGGATATACTTAAATTAGATATAAATGATAAGGTCATGAAATGGCAAGCTTCCAAAAATAATTTCAAAATGTCACTCACTTAGTATGTTAACTTGTTTCGGAGAAGACGGGTTTTTGTTTTAAGTCTAAATTTTGCTCTTTTGCAAAATATACTGTATATTATTTTTCAGTGTATTTCACAATTATTGAGTTCAGAGTCATTCTGTCAAAAATATTTATACCTGCATAAATATATTTGTTGTATACAATTTCAGGATATGTGTAAGAATCCAGAATATTTCCATTTGCGGTGTATACTCACTCCAAAATTTATATCTGATATTCTGTCCAATAGGATGATATGCAACTGGTGTTGTTAAGCCTCTTAAGATACTGTGCAAATCTGCCACGTCTTAAACTACATTTCATAGCATTGGGCTCTATGAGTGAAATCAAGTTTTAAATGTTTTGGTGTCCTCATACATAATAGATGGAGTTCAAGTAGAACTGACACTATTCCTGACATTTGTGTGATTTCTCCACAGTCTTCTGAGAGTGACATCTGTTGATATGATGTCAATAGAACTGTTAGAAAGCAGCATTAAAATTCCACTCCCTGCACAGTGATCATATATTTCCAAAGCACAAATCACAATATAGGGATGTATTTCCAAAGAGAAGGCTGTGAGTGATTTATTGCTAACAGAATATCAACATGTTGGTAGAATATCTTCTGCCAGTCAATTTTCAGGGCTGCCACTTGATTGCTACATGAATGTGATTGGTAGTTTGTTATACTGCAGTAGTGCTCCTTATGTTTAAACATACTTTAACCTTTTACAAATGAATAGACACTTCCTGACATTAGTTGCCAATCTAGTAATCACTCAATTTTTGAAATTCTTATCCATGTTGACAAATTCCTTTGAGGCCTCATTCCTGCCTAAGCTTTTGCATCCTTCAGGTCTGCAACCGATGAGGATCTCTGTGTTCCACCAATTTATGCTTCTTGTGCACCTCCACTTTTAATTGTTTGACCAACTGAAGTTATACTTTTATCTACCTCGGACCTGAATACTAAAATTCCCTCCCTAAATCCATCTGGCTCTTTATTTCTTACTCTCCTTTGTTACAATGCTCCTTAAAATGTAACACTTCGAAAAGTTGATGGTCATCTGTGTTAATATTGTCTCAAAGTTACATCTGATAAGGCACCCAAGAAGTGTTTATCAATGTATAAGAATAACCTAATTAATTCAGACAAAGAAAACACGTAGTTTGCACCAAAATTATTGTCCATATTATAGACTTCTCCAAGCAAGCATTGGCAAACTATTGTTGTTGCTGAAGTGCAATAAAACTTTATAAGAGAGAAACGTTGAGTGTGAATAAGAGTTGTTTATTTTAGGTGTGCTTGATACATTAATGTGCCAAACAGGAACAAAGTGACGTTTCACAGATAAATGATGGCTATTAGAATTCCATTTTGTGACAATGACTTGTCAGTTGTCATTACCTGTTAAAATTTATATTATCTATCCAATTACTCAACACTTCTGCTTATTGTCACTTATTCACTGACAGAGTGTCTTTCATTAACCTCCCCTGGGGTATTTTGGCTGTGGGCCTATATGCAATTCAGTCACAGTGCTTGTAAAACTGGAAATGAGTATCACCGTTATTTGTCCCTATTTTTAAACAATGTGATTTTTTTTTAATGTTCCTTTCTGAGATTTGCAGGCTGTTATATTCCAACTGAAAATAATATTGGCAGCTTAATTTCAGATCATACCAGATGATGTCAGATATTTCCACAGACATTATTTCTGTTTACTGTTTAGAGCTCAAGATGTGGGGAGGGGTGAATTTCACAAGCATATTTCCACATTCCTTGAAAATGTTTTATTTTTCAAAGACAACTTCAAAAGCATTGAAACCATGTGAAATCAAAGGGTCTACTATTTACACGGATGGTCTTTGTTGACTTTCTGAAAAATACTTGTAAAGACTGTAATTTTATTTTGTATTTTGGATCATGGGCTGTAATATAAACCATAGATTGTGGTGATGATCACTACATCTTTAAAAACAAGTCACCTAATAAGATTTGAGAGTGCTGTTTACACTGATATTCATTCAAGCAGTTAGGGACGCTACTATGGATGTTCTGGAATTGGGGATGGGGGGTGGAGGGGAATGTAGGAAGGGTGATTCAGCCAACAATAATTACTTGATTGGTTTGGGGACAACTCACCTGTTATTGGGTAAAAGGCTTTCTGCTTGCTAACAACTATAGGTCATTCTTGGATGACATGCATTCCAGCAACGTAGTTTGCTTATAATGTCATTGAGGAATTAAGAAATAGTAGTTTCAAGAAGGCTGACCTCTGTTCGCAATAGTGTGATTCCAGTAATGATTGTTCCGCACGTTTTGTCAGCGGCCGACAGAGAAGCTTGTTGTGAGAGGTATACTGCTACTAGATTATCCCCTTTTTGAGAAAACTGGAGGGATATAGTGACAAAATGTGAGCAAGAAACATTCTGATGATAAAATTGTGGGTGGTGAACACAAAAGATAGATTATAACACTGGAAGAGCAGTTAGATATTATAGAGCGTTTTCAGCATAAGGAGGGAATATGTGATATAGCTCATTTAACAGGATTGAGGGAGACTATCTTACACACCATGATGACCTTCTGTCCCTGCATTAACAATTTTTTTTAACTGTACTGTGTTAAATTTACTTTTGTTTCATTGATAAATATGATTTATACCTTCATTCAGGCTGTGCTATACTTTATGTTAGCTGTTTGGGTGATTTTTGAGCTGGTCTGCCCCTAAACCCACTTTTCCCATAAGCCTCATTATTTATACTGAGCAATTTTCTACTAAGCGAGGTTTTGCTGAGATGCAACTCCAATGTTATAGGAGAACTACCTGTACGTGATTGACCGTAGTTAGTAGGTGTGAATGTTTGGGCAGAAGTGATTGGGTCTCTGAAAAGGAAAGAAGCCTTTTACTCCAAGTAACAAAAATTACTTCCATTTATAAAAGTCAGTTTAATTTCTCTCATTGGTGACCTAAACTGTGGCAGTTTACCAATAGTTCAGAGACGTTATAAGTGTGAACCAGTTATTTTATGCCTCCTGCAAGCAAGTGAATGTATCTGAAGAAGAAAAATCAACGAGCAACAGGCCCTGTCAAGATATAAAGATCATCCAGGGCACACTGTGGACAGAGACTATTGTACTGCCTTCCTACTCCTTCCCTCAACCTACTATGCCCATATTTTTAGTGACTGGCTGTGTACACAGGTGGAGTTTTGTGAGAAGATTATAATTATACCTAGCAGAGTTAATATATGTTAACCTTAGCTTTTGTAATGACTCTGGGAATATCAGGACTAGATCTCTATTGCACTATTGCAGTGAGACATAATATATTATAAATGCATGACAATTTTCAGTGCTTTAGGGTTCAGACAGAATTTTACTTTTGAGGGACCAATATAGTTTTGAGAGAGTGGGGTGATGGTGAGGACGATCTGGTATGGGAATTAATATTAGCAATGAGGTTTGGACCAGCTGGAAATTATAAAAAAATACTGGTGAATGAAGATTCACTTAAGTGACAAAAGCAGCTCAACTTGGAAGAGCTATCTTTGTTACAATTATTATTTATTTTTCCGAAAACACTGTTTAGTATATGATTTCTAAAATGAGAGACTGTTGAGAGGAGTGGCTGCAAATTAAACAGTTCAAAAGTATTTGTATTAGAAAGTAATTTCCTTTGGCACAACCCTTATTTCGAGATAATTGTTAAACAAAAAAATCTAACTAACCTGTCTTCTACCTTTAGTCAAGAACTTATAGTCATTTGTACTTAATAGCTAGGTTTCTGCTACACAGTCCTTTTCTGCTTTATTTCTGTAGTGATGCGTGAATAGATTCATGAATAAAATTACATTTCACTCCTCACTGATAGAATTTGGTTTAAGGAAAAATATCTTTCAAATTTCTCCATTTCTTCATGATTATTTATTTAATATATTGATTATATATAATCAAACAGAAGTTATGGTAAATTTATTTGGGCTGAAGATTTATGCCAGTACTGCTACAACTCCCTTCATACTTCAGGATTTTTGGATGCATTCAAACATGTTCAATTTGTGTAACATTGGCCCTGATATTCTGATGAGGAGATTGTGTTTGCAGCAGTTTTGACTGGAGTTGAGTGCCAAGGTTTTACAGAGGTCCCACACAGCTGACTCCATGCAAATTGTCCAAGATGTTAAATGTATAATAGAAAATTTGGAGGTCCCCAACTTTGATCTGAAATCAAAGATGTCAGAGGGTTCTTAACAGTTAGCTTAATGGATACCGATGGAAAATTAGAGAAATTCAAACCTGCTGAAGGTCTCTGTTCCTATACTCTCTTTGAATACAACCCTTAGTGGGTGGCACGGTGGCACAGTGGTTAGCACTGCTGCCTCACAGCTCCTGAGACCCGGGTTCAATTCCCGACTCAGGTGACTGACTGTGTGGAGTTTGCACGTTCTCCCCGTGTCTGCGTGGGTTTCCTCCGGGTGCTCCGGTTTCCTCCCACAGTCCAAAGATGTGTGGGTCAGGTGAATTGGCCATGCTAAATTGCCTGTAGTGTTAGGTAAGGGGTAAAATGTAGGGGTATGGGTGGGTTGCGCTTCGGCGGGTCGGTGTGGACTTGTTGGGCCAAAGGGCCTGTTTCCACGCTGTAAATCTAATCCTTTGTTTTTATAGTGCATTTTCACGTTTTCTACATTGAATTTCATCTTCCACTCTTCCATTCACTCCACATATTGTCAATACCCTTTAAAGTTCTATATTGGATGTTCATAGTTTACAATTCTCCCAAGATTTGTGTCATCCGCAAATTACCAATTTATCCCCTGCATGTCAAGATATGATAAGGGTCGCTATACTAACCCCTTGGGAAATCTACTGTAAACCTCTTCTGGCAAAAATATCGATTAACTATTGGTCTCTTTTCCCTGTTATTCAGCCAGTTTATATTAATTTTGCAACTGTCCTTTTTATTCCATGACTTATAAATTTATTCACAAGTCTGTCATGTGGCACTGCATCAAACATGTTTCACAAGTTCATGTATACCAGATTAATAGCCTTGCCTTCACCAATACTCTCTGTTACCTCTTAACAAAACACACCAACAAGTTAGAGCTATGTGATTTCCTCTTAACAAATCCACCTTTTTTCAAATCAATCCATAATTTTCCATGTGACTAGTAATTCTATCCAGAATGATTATTTCTAGAAACTTCCTCCATTGGGGAAGTGAAATTGATTAGAATAAAAGAAAGACCTGCTGTTACTAGGGATCTTAAACAAACTAAAACAGAAATTGCTAGAGAAACTCAGCAAGTCTGGCAGCATCTGTGGAGAGAAAGTAAAGTTAACGTTTCAAGTCCAGTGACCCATGTGCAGAATTGACTTAAGTTAAACTGATTGTTTTAAAACCTTGTTGAATACGTGTGTGATGTTTGCAATCATCAGTCCTACCCCAAATCAGGGGAGATCAGAAGATCATTACTAGTGCATCTACAATTTCCATTCTCACTTCCTTCAATATGTTTGGTTGCATTGCATTTGGGAACTTTGAGTTCTTGCAACTTGTCCTGTACCTCCTCCTTATCTACTTTAGACCCTACTCGTGACCATGTTTCCTTTTCTGTCACCATGGCGAGCCATATTTAGATCATAAGCAAAGATAGATTCTAAGCATTCATTTAACACTTCAATCTGCTTCCTTCCTCCGTCTAAATCTCCTTTTTCTAGTCCCTAATCAATCCATTGCCTTTTGACACTTTTTCTCTATTGATATCTCTTGCTGAGATATTTGTATCATCGATAGTCACAGGTGAGGTGCCGGAAGACTGGAGGTTGGCAAACGTGGTGTCACTGTTTAAAAAGGGCGGTAAAGACTAGCCAGGGAACTATAGAGCAGTGAGCTTGACCTTGGTGGTGGGCAAGTTGTTGGAGGTAATCCTGAGGGACAGGATATACATGTATTTGGAAAAGCAAGGACTGATTCGGGATAGTCAACATGGCTTTGTGTGTGGGAAATCATGTCTCACAAACTTGATTGCATTTTTTGAAGAAGTAACAAAGAAGATTGATGAGGGCAGAGCAGTAGATGTGATCTATATGGACTTCAGTAAAGCTTTTGACAAGGTTCCCATGGGAGACTGATTAGCAAAGTTAGATCTCATGGAATACAGGGAGAACGAGCCATTTGGATACAGATCTAGCTCAAAGAAAGAAGACAGAGGGTGGTGGTGGAGGGTTGTTTTTCAGACTGGAAGCCTGTGACCAGTGGAGTGCCACAAGGATCAGTGTTGGGCCCTCTAATTTTTGTCATTAACATAAATGATTTGGATGCAAGCATAAGAGGTACAGTTAGTAAGTTTGCAGATGACACCAAAATTGGAGGTGTAGTGGACAGCAAAGAAGGTTACCTCAGATTACAACAGGATACGGGCCAGATGGGCCAATTGGCTGAGACGTGGCAGGCGGAGTTTAATTCAGATAAATGCAAGGTGCTGAATTTTGGGAAAGCAAATCTTAGCAGGATTTATACACTTAATTGTAAGGTGCTAGGGAGTGTTGCTGAACAAAGAGACCATGGAGTGCAGGTTCATAGCTCCTTGAAAGTGGAGTCGCAGGTAGGTAGGATAATGAAGAAGGCGTTCGGTATGCTTTCCTTTATTGTTCAGAGTATTGAGTACAGGAGCTAGGAGGTTATGTTGCAGCTGTATAGGACATTGGTTAGGCCACTGTTAGAATATTTTGTGCAATTCTGGTTTCCTTCCTATTGGAAAGATATTGAGAAACTTGAAAGGGTTCAGAAAAGATTTACAAGGATGTTGGAGGACCTGAGCTACATGGAGAGGCTGAACAGGCTGGGACTGTTTTCCATAGAGCATTGGAGGTTGAGGGGTTTACAAAATTATGAGGGGCATGGATAAGGTAAATGGGCAAAGTCTTTTCCCTGGGGTCAGGAAGTCCAGAACTAGAGGGAAGAGGTTTAGGGTGAGAGGGGAAAGATATAAAAGAGACCTAATGGGCAACTTTTTCACGCAGAGGGTAATATGTGTACGGAATGAGCTGCCAGAGGATGTGGTGGAGGCTGGTACAATTGCAACATTTAAGAGGAATTTGGATGGGTATATGAATAGGAAGGGTTTGGAGGGATATGGGCCGGATGCTGGCAGGTGGGACAAGATTGGGTTGAGATATCTGGTCAGCGTGGACGGGTTGGACCAAAGGGTCTGTTTCCAAGCTGTACATCTCAATGACTCCAAATGCACAAGGAAACTTGTGATTTTTACTTTTTGTTGACTGCTAATCTTTTTTCATAATCCCTCTCAGCTTCTAGTATTTGATTTTTCACTCCCAGAAATTGGAGATTAGTAGAAATTAGATATTATTTATTCTTACTAATACATCAGCTTCTTATACCGTATTTATAATTTCTAATTTTGCCTAAATGGATTAGAAATTTATGATTTTCAAAATTACTGAAGTTGAAACATAGTTTCCAAGACAACATTAGGAATATTGCATGCAGTTCTGGTTGCCAGGGTTGATAAAGTGTCGAGCTGGATAAAGCACAGCAGGTCAAGCAGCATCAGAGGAGCAGGAGAGTTGACATTTTGGATCATGAGCTTTCATCAGAACTGGTTGCCACACTGCCAGAAGGACGAAGATGCTTTGGAGAGAGTGCAGAGAAGGTTTACCAGGATGTTGCCTGGTATGGAGGACTTGGATAAATTTGAAATGTTTTTACTGGAAATACAGATGCTGAGGGGCGACCTGATAGAGATCTACAAAATTATGAGAGACAGAAATAGAGTGGATAGTCAGAGGCTCTTCCCAAGGGTGGAAAAGTCAATGACAAGAAGGCACAGGTTCAAGGTGAGAGGGGGAAAGTTTAGGGCAGAAGTGCAGGGAAAGTTTTCACACAGCTGATGGTGGTGGGTGCCTGGAATGTACTGCCAGTGGTGGTGGTGGAAGCAGGTATGTTATCAATGTTTCAGGCATATCTTAATAGACACACATGTGGTGAACAGAGGGTTTTGAAACTATGCACAGGCAATAAGAAGCAGGTCTGAATAAGTAGTAGGAATCAGCAAAGGCTCGATGGGCTGAAGGGTTTATTCCTGTTCTGTATTGTATTGCAATGTATAGTATTGAAAACAATGCACAACTTTCCAATGATTTCACTCGAGACTCTTGTTTCCAAATCAGCCAAATAGGCCCAGATGTGAATAAATGGTAAATCCTGTTTTTGTAAGTGTTATTAGGTCCATACTTTCAGAATAATTCTCCACCACCTTTGAAAGCATTGAAGTCACACTTAAGGTTTAAAACATAAATTAGTCTATTAAACAAATAATGCAACTCATTTAACTGATATAATTGCGATACATTTATTGTTAAAACATCTTTTATCTACTTGCATTCGAGTAAATAAAACAAAAGCAAGAATTAAACTATTCTTCTGTAACTGTCTTTAAAATACACTTCAGGTTTGAGTTTAACTTCTTGCCCATGCTGAATGGTGCATGTTTTAAGTTTAAGTTGTGGTTGAATACATTGTGGTACAATGACGCTGCACGCCTGCTGACCTCTATTTTGAACTTATGCGTTTTAGAAGAATAGTTACCATTCTGAAGTGAAGGTACAGTGATGTCATTTGGATCCCATGTGGTGCTTTAATCCTGGCTTTGAAAGCCACATGCAGTGTCAAATGTGCCTTTCATGACATGAATTCAGGCACAGAAGAACCTCCGGTAAGTAAAATATTTATAATATTTTTGAAGCTTTTTATGTAACCTTAAAGGAACAAGAGCACTTCTCTGAGTCAGACTAGGAATCTTTAAGTCTTTCCTTCCACTTCACTTGATTCCAATCCCCCTACATCCTAATCATTACTCTCCTTATGCAGGGAACCTTTTATTAGGCTTGACAAATCAGCTTCATGACCCAGATTTCCTACTCCTATCTCCCATCCAACTCATCATTCCCACCAGATTCAAACAAACAGAGATATTAATTTATAAACTAAAATAGCTTACTGCTCGCAATATTAACCCAAACTAAGAGCTATTTTATTTATCTTTCTCATCAGTGTTTTTCAAATTCCTTCTGTTTTGCTTTTCCAAACTTTTCAAGTATCTATTATTTTGAAACTCTTTAAATGCACCTTAGTATTTCCAAATGATGACTATTCAAAGTTAAACATAGACTTTAGACTTATAATCTGAACAGAGATAACCAGCATTTCCTAGGTATCGAATTTTTGATTTATCAAATTTTGCATGGGATAGTTAGGGGATTAGAACTGAACCAATCTTTAAGTAATTTATTTGAAAACATAGGGCAGAATGTTCCCCTCCCTGATGTGGCAAGAGCAATGGCAAGAAAGGTGACAAAACAGAATGAGAATGTGAAGTATCATGTTCTCAATATTGAGGAATACTTACCCAGTTTTCTCCTGAATGTTTAAGTAGTGATTTCAGAATCTCAACCTTATTTCCACGTATTTGCATATCCTACTCGCAATCCTTTTTCACTGAGAAACTGGATGATCCTCACAGATAAATCAGAGTATGTACTTTAATGTTTTCAAGTGTGTGTTGACACACATATTGAATCATTTTGAAATGTTTGGGCATCCACTATGACAGCTTTGAACTTGCAAGAGGCAGCATTTTTGCAGTTTTTGTTTGGCAGAATGCTGCACTATATTGGAGGGTGGGAAAAATGACTTGTCCATTGTACATCTCCAGGCTTGAATAGCAGTGTTCTTCTTGAAAAGCTATTGGATAGAATGAATCTTTCCCTGCAGAGATGTGTAGAATCATCACTTATTCCATACTCACACTTAGAAGTTACATGTAGGTGTCAAATGATGTGTGCAGGCCAGGCTCAAGCATATTTCCTATGTTTAGGCTCAGTCCTATGTCTACATTAAAGTGCAATACCTTGGCTGCAAACCTCAACCTCACACTTCAATGTTCCCTGCCATTCGAGTCAATCCGTATTAAGGTTGCTCGTGAGAAAAGAGTTATGCTTAGGGAAAAGAACTTATTTCATTATTGGGATGTCTGAAGAGGCTGTTCATCTCTCCCATGAGTGTAATTTACCAAGTTCAGTAATTAAAATTACACTGGAGCAGACATTTCTACAATGCAATTGAAATTATATTAATAAAACTGATAGGTTATTCACAATGAGGTTGGTTCCAGTATAATCCTCCATTAATTGGCATTCTGGATTAGATCTTCGATGTGCCACCTATGTGCCCTCAGTACATTTCCTTCCTCCTTTGTCTGTCACTACACTACACACCGTTCCCCATCTCTGCAATTTTGAGGCGAGAGAGCTTGCTCTATGGTTGGCCTGTTGACTTGGATGGCTGTCCCTGGGCATCTATGGAATGTCCTGAGCAGAAGCTTCTCGGGTTCTATTTGTCATTGTCCCTGACTGTGGGTATCTGCTCACCCTACTCTGAGAATTAGGTCAAGGTTCCTCCTTTCCCTCTCACCGTACCATTGTTGCAGAGCACCCATGACTAAAGTGATAGAGTAAAGGTCTGTGTGCATATTCAGCAGACTCTGAAGTTTTCTGGACCTGGGACACTACAGCAGTCCCCAACCTGACCATTGCAGTAGCCAGACACAGACATGGCAAAGTCAATATAGTACTGATAACATTTGTTGACTCCTCCATCTTTTGTTCAAATTTGCCAAGTGCCTCAGGCTTGGTGTTCCTATGACTGTCTCTTCAGTTTGACAAAAGCAGTGATACCTGATACCGGAGGCTGAGCTAAGACAGAGTCACAGAGCAATTTAACCGGACCAGCTGTGGAGATGTATCAGTAATGTGCTCACCAGATTATGCTCTCAAATCTAATCCAAAGGTAAACGTCTCTGAGCTGGTGGAAAGTGAAGTTGAAGGTCTTGCCAGTGGATTCACGAACTACTTCCTTAGAAGTGGACATAAGGTAAGGATCTCTGGTGCTGTCCACTTCTCAGCAAAGGTTCCTTGGGTGCCTCTAGAGCCTGAATAAGAGAAGGGAGTGAATTAGTTGTAGAAAATGAAGGAAAGCTCAATCACATGAGGGGTAAGTTTGCAGTGGTGGTGATGAAGAGAAGTATAGCATACAGAAGCTAACCTAATAGGTTGCCCATTGCTATGTTCTTCACATCACCTGAACAGTCCTGTTCTTCTCCAGCTAAATCTGGTGTTTTCTCCTTGTAGGGAGTAAGGAGTCAGATGTCATCATCACCCTCAACCCTACCAGTCTTGGACCTCTCAGCCTGTTTGTGGGCCAGATTTTCCTGCAATGTGACAAAAGAATGAATGGAGTATGGTGAATGTGCAAACAAGAACAGTTAGTGACCATGGATCGGCAGGAGATGTGGGAAGTTGGTGCCGGTGAGTGAGTAAGAAGTGCAGAGGAGTCAGCAGTTTGGGAAAAAAAAGGTGGATGTAAGTGAACATGATGCAGTAAAGAGAGTCATTATCAGTTTGTCTTGCGGAGAGTTGTGCGCAATGATAGAGTTAGAGTGAGTGTTGTCCTGTCATCATGAGACAGCAAAGTGGAAATTGAGGCATTTACCCTTGCAGGGTGCAAGAGATCACTAACTTTCTTTTTGCAGTGCTGGCATCTCTTTTCACTCAGGGCATGGCATAGACTAGTGCTGCTATTTGGGTCCACACTGCCTCAGTCTAGTGCTCTCCTTTGATGGTGAGCAGGTCTTTCACAGTCCTTCACACCACCACATCCACCAGCACCTCGAAATGTGGGAGCTAGCCTGCCATTCCTCTGTAACAGCTCCAAAGGTCAGCATCAAGCACCACAGCTTAAGAGATAGTTCCTGATTCCCAGTGTTCGCGGTCGCCACTGCCACCATATTTAACACCAACAACACACCCTTTCACTGTGGTTCTGCACCATTGTAACAGAACAAGTAGCTCAACAAGGAAGCTGGCATCTGTTTCACAGACAGATACCTGCAGAGGGTGGCAGAACGAAGGACCACCTCTTCCCTGTCACATTGCCAACAGGAAGCCATACTACAAGACACAGCCATCCTGGATGGAGAGACTAGCCCAATCAGTCCAGGGTGAAATACAACGGCTAACTGTGCAGAAAGAAGATTAATGACATTCTGCTCTCCAGCGCACTAAGTGCTACCATCTTACCTCGTGGTACCTCACAATTACAGAGACACTACTAACTCCAGCACTCAACAAGATTCATGTGCTAGATGATTAGCCCAATTAATGTTGGAGAAGTCAAAATCTCTTAATATAATTACGCTATTATTGTTTTTACTCATATCAGTGAATAGTCTACATAGCTTCTCCTCCATTGCCCATTAACTAATTGGGGACCTTTAATATATTCTCAGAAGTGTGATTGCCCTATTTTTATTCCTAAACTCTTACTTGAAGAACTTTCTAAGACATTGTCTCTCTTTGATGCAGAACTGACTTTTTAACTAATAATGTGAGACCACTCTCTCTTACACCCTCACTAGCCTGCTTCAAGATTGTATACCCCAGAATATTGAGTTCCCAGTTGTGCCTCCCCTTCAACCAAGTCATTATGATAACAACAACCTCACAATACTGTGTTTCCAAGCATACCCTTAGATCATCTGTCATACCAACAATATATCCAATCTTACCTTACACTCCTGAAACTCAACATGGCTGAACACCCTCTGCCTTGATTCCTTTACTAAATCATGCTATGCCACTATTGTACCGACACACTGTGTCCTATCTGCCTCGAAGCTCGTTTAAATTTCTCCCAACAGTATGAGCAAATCCATTAGCAAAGATTGATGTCTTTCTAGTCCAGATACCATCCAATTGGATAGTCCCATCTTCCCCAGAAATGGTCCTAGTGATCCAGGAACCTAAAACCCTTCCTCCTACGTCAACTCTTGAGCCACACACTCATCTGCCCAATTCTCTTATTTCTGTACTATAAGTTCCATACTGGCACTAACATGTATGTGTCTGATTTCCTCCACGTACTAGTTAGTGGTGACCATTGAGACCTCAGCTCAGCAACTCAGTTTCTGCTGGACATCTGCACAGACCTGCACTCTATTGCTCCAATAGCATGGGTTCAGTACCAACAACAAAGCAAGAGGGGGCTTAGGGACTTCAACCTCACTCCAGTTGCCCTTTCTGCTAAGTGAGATAGAATAGTTCCAGCGAGTCCCCACAAGCAAGAAGAGCCACATGTTGGATCCCCAGATTCTTGCTCACAGGATTTTCCACAAATCCCCAAACCCTCCACCATCCCTTTTTGCCTTATTGCCAAAGCTGTCTGAAATCAAAGCTGAGGAGGATGAGTCTGCATTTGAGCTAGACACTTCAAATAGGCCTGGACCCTTGAGACCAATACATCCCCAGGGAAATCAGCCAAGATCTCCAAGCTAATCAGGCCATTTACAAGACCAAATTCCTCCTGCAGACAATAGGCTGCCCTTAGATGCAGAGGGAGAAAAGGAAGAGAAAAATCCTACTGAGGTTGCGTAGGTTAGCATTTTTATAAATATATTTGCTTGCATTCTTGCCGCTGTAGACCTTTATAGCTCTCAGACCTGGTGAAAGTATACCCATATGACTAAAGAGCAGCCTCTTTGAATATCTCAAATGTAAAACTATTTGTATTAATCAAACTTTGCTCACCTCTCACAAACAAGGATCTCACTGATTGCTGATAAACTCAAGCATCACGAATCTTGTACGTCCCATTTTTGACTTCATTCTATCCTACCACCTGTGTGGTAGGTGGTGCTTGTTCAACATCTATGACTTCACCCACTTGGAACATCAAACTTTATCCCCACACTCACCGTTCCCCCTCCTGCCAAAGGAGAGCAAGTAGACAATGGGCATTAGAGACTGAAAGTAGTATTCCAGAGACAGTAATTCCCAGAGATGTTCTCTGAAATGTTCTACAAGTTTCCCAGAGGTGTCTTCTCCATTTCTCCTGATGTGGTCTTCTCTACATTGGGGAGACAGGATGCCAACTTGTGGAACATTTCATAGAACATCTCTGGAATGTATGCACCAAACAACCACACCGCCTGTTGACCATACACTTTAAATTCACTCCCCCCACCCCCCCACTCTGCCAAGGATGTGTAAGTCCTTGGCCTCCTCCACTGCAAAACTCTAGCCACCCGGCACCTCACCTTCCACCTTGGGACCCTTGAACCACACGGAATCAACGTAGACTTCATCAGTTTTCCCATTTCCCCTCCCTCCTCCTTATCCCAGATCCAAACTTCCAACTCGGCACCACCCTCTTGAACTGTCCTACCTGTCCATCTTCCTTCCCACCTATCCACTCCACTCTCCTTTCCAATCTATCACCTTCACCCCACCCTCATCTACCTATTACATTCCCAGCCATCTTCCTCCCCAGCCTCACATCCTCCCTCCCTTTTATCTCTCAGCCCCCTTGGGCCATTCCCTCATTCCTGATGAAGAGCTTACACTCAAAACATCAACTCTCCTGCTCCTCCAATACTGCCTGTCCTGCTGTGCTTTTTCAGCACCACACTCTTCGTCTTTGATGATGTTGTCAGCCTTTCTGCAACAATGGAATGCATAAACAGAAACCATGATGGGAGGTTGGCTTCTGTGATGGTCTGGGCTCTGCACACAACCTTCTTTAGTTTCTTTCATGTGCCAGATGCCAAGCGCCATGGATACCGAGTGCATGTGACCCAATGCTTTGCAGATGCCCAAGATGTTGTTGCCAGTTGAAGGCCTGACGGAGCAAGCATAAGCCAGAATCACAAGGTAACTGCTGAAACGTTCACCTGGGGGCATTCTCAACATCTGGTTTCTATCCATCCCATGGTATAATAGAAAGATGAATACTAATGAGGAGATTTTGTGTTAATGAAGATGATATTGAGCAGTAATCTCTATTAATAGACTTCTTGCCACTCCCAAGCAAGAATCCCACCTTGATGCCCAGTGCTGGAAAATATTATTTGTGGTTCCCGGCATAGAGAAAGACTTTGCTGCACCTCTCACATGATTCTCCCACATCATTCAAAGCTGATAAGATTCCACCCAAAATCCTTTGAAGATTTCGTGGTGGCTTCTGCATAGTACTATTGCTTAAATTAGTTTGTGCTACACTACTGACTGTATCAAGTGAAATAGAAATGAGGAACTTGTGCACAATCTGGTAAGTGCAAATCATCTTTCATAAAGGAACTCCATTAATAGAACTCATTAAGTGGGAATTCTCATTCTTTGTGTCTACAGACTTTAGTACCTGCCCATGCAGCTGAACCATTAGTGATTCTGTAGCCTCATTGGTAAAGGACTAAGTTTTGCTGAATTCCTTTAACTGCACTGTGGCATTAACATTTCACATCCAGTGCAGATGAGGGTAGTTTGATGACAGCCTCCTGACACAATGTTACTTTCAAGGGATTTGCTTCCGCATATGCCCCAAACCCACTTACCTTGTCTGTAAAAGCTCTAACCAATATTCTTATATGAAATAAAACCATTTTAATACAAATGTGAGCATTGCAAATGCGTGTAGCAGTACTGGAATTACTAGAGTTAAACTGAGACCATTAAGCTGCAATTACATCCACAAAAGTTTCAAAGAAGATTACAGGTGATTCCTTGCAAAAGCAGATTTGTTTTAAGATATGAACACACACAATTTTCCAATGAGAATGAGGAACAATAAAGAATCTGTTCTTTAAAAGCCAATAATTTATAATAGGGATAACTGGGCTCATTTATGTTACAGATTTTGACTTGAATGTGTTAATTTTCATGATGATTTTATAGAGTTCAAGTACACTGTAAAGCTTTGAATCATTAAATTCAGTAAGCTAATGTCAATTAGATTAACTGAGCTGTCAACTTTGGGGTATCATTTTCAACTGCTCTGTCACTGTACACACCTCACAAAGCAAATCCCATTCACTCTCCAGTACCTATTTGGCTTTTATTCCATTGAAATCAACTGGATGAGAATTTGACAGTTTCTATATTGTATGGCCGATCTACTCTGGCAGGTTCCTACCCAGAAAGTGAATTTAAAAATTACTTCACCAAATCCATTAATACAGTTGATTAATATTCCAATAATTTTAAACCTTCTAAATTAAAACTGCATTTAAAATGCCAAATTAGCATATTGGATTTAACAGCAACTCCATTCAGCCATGTGATTAATATTTTAATATTTTTAAGAGCTTACAAATTAAAAAAAAACATTTAAAATACCAAGCTGGTACCTTGAAATTCAAATAGTCTACTTGGTAGCTGTGGTACAAAAAAAGGTCAAATAAACAAAGCTAAGAATTGTAAAACAATTATGATGGACTAAACCATAAATCAGACCAAAATGAATGTGTTTAAGTTTAATAGTAATACACAAATTAAATATCAGTGTCCAATGCAAAGCAAAATAGTGTGGATGCTGGACGTCTGCAATAAAAACAGGAGGCTTTGGAAATACTTTGCAAGTCTCGCAGTTTTTATGGAGTGTTACTGATCTGGAATATCAATCCTGTTTCTTGCTCCACAGATGCTGCAAACCTGCTGAGTCCTTACTTTCTTTGAAGTTAACATTTGCTATCATGTTCAGTGAAAAAGACGGCTTGACATACCAAATTGGATCATTCCTTCAAATAATTGTTCAGAACAAGATACCAGAAGCTCAAGGCAGTCGCTGCATTCTTGACATTTGTGCCGAGCGGCACCTTAGATAAAAAGGATGATCTAAAACTAATATTTCATAGAACCCCTACAGTGTAGAAGCAGGCCATTCGCACCACAGGACCACACCAACTATCTGAAATCCCACCCACACATTCCCTTACCCTGTCATGTAACTCTGCATGTCTGAAATAACTGCACAAAGGCCAGTATCCCTTCACCAAGTCACCCTTAACTTACTTGTGAACAGTACACTGGCTGTGACCTGCCAGTTCAAAGTCAGTTCCCCTGAACTGAGAAGAATCCAAATCTCCAGTTTATATTGGTTAGGCAGGACCTCCTGAGTGACCCAGGTTATCAATCCCAATGAAGGATCTCATAGTCAACAAGATCTACCTGGCTCCAATCACTATAATTTCCCATGGCCAATCCACCTAACCCACACATCGTTAGACTGTAGAGGAAACCGAAGCACCAAGAGGAAATCCACACAGACAGGAAAAATGTGGAAATGTGTAAACTCCACACAGGTACTTGAGGGTGCCCTGGTGCTGTGAGACAACAGATCTGGCCACCAAGCCACATGCTGCTCCATTTGAATAAGTAACTTGTTTACTTTGTTATTATGTCATTATAATGTGTCATTCTGTTTTCAATGAATTTGAAAGATTCTGTTTGTAGATGCCTGGTGAGTTACTATTGTACATTTTATAGCACTGCTGTCATTCTGTGCTTGTGGTGGAGAAATTGGTAGTTTAAGTTATGCATGGGAAGCCAATCAAACATGTTGATTTGCTCTTAAAGGTGTCAAACCTCTTGAGCATTGTTGGAGCTGCAACCATCCAGGCAAGTGGAGAGTATTCCATTCCATTGCATTCTTGACTTGTACCTTATGGATGGAGGATATGAGCTTGGGAGACAGGAAATGAATCACTCTCCAAAGCTCCAGCCTGCTCTTGTAGCTAAAGTATTTGTGCTTTTCAGTTCAGTTTCTGATGAATGGTAGACCCCTCAACCCATTGTTAAAGGTGCAGGATTTAGTGATGATAAGATCATTGAATGTTAAGAGGAGATATTTGGACTCTCTCTTGTTGGAGATGATCATTACCTGGCATTTAGGTTGCATGAATGTTAATACCTGGATGCTGTGCAGATCTTGCTGTGCATGAACACAGGTTGCTTTGCACCTGAGGAGTTGCAAATGGCACTAATTCCTGTATAATCATCCCTAATTCTCATCTAATGGCAAATGGAAGGAAATGCCTGGAGATGGTTGAGCTACTTGGTGCTACAACTCGTCAGATGCTATTGCAATACTGACAACAGTCACTCTCAGCTCATCTCTTGAATTCACTTTTATCTGTATTTGGATGAAGGTTGTAATGAAGTCCAGAGCTGAGTGGTCCTGAATTGAGCATTGGTGAGCAGGTTGTTGTTTTGCCAGAACATTGGGACCCTGGAGCAATCTAATGATGCTGTCACAGGACTACACTCCACTGAGTATAAATGGAACAAAGTAGGAAGAGGTGGAACACTCTGGAAGAATACTATCAGACTGCAACCTGGAAAGCATTGAGAGCACATGGAAATGAACACACAAAGATGAAAAACTTAACTAATCTAATGTTAAATCACCGTCTAGCATAACTATGATTAACAAGTGTAACAGTACTTAGCGTTATGAGTGTCATTTTGAAATCTAAGCCTAAAGACTGTTCTTGATTTTACCTTTTCCTTGGCTAGTCTGTTTTAAATCCAAGCACACAGCATGACATTAAAACACACAGTGAAAGATAAATGCTACTCAATATTCCACCACTTTGTTGATGATTGATAGTGGGCTGATGGGGCAGTAAGTGGCTGGATTGGATCTGTTCTGCCTTTTATGGACAAGCTTAAAAGTTTATAAAGATATTGGACTTTAATGCAAATATTGAAATAATGTAGCTGAAGTTAATGCTCATCACATTGTGAGGAATTTGTGTCCATACTGTACTGGGTATTCTAGTGGTGAAGTCAGTAGGCTAGTAATCCAGAAATGTAAGCTAATGTTCCGTGACATGAATTTGAATTCCACCATGTCTCATGTCCTTTTAGGAAAGGAACTTGACTATTCTTGCCTCATCTGCTCCAGAGCAATGTAATTGAGTTTTAACTGCCCTTCGAGCAATTAGTCATAAATACTGGCCTAGCCAGTGATGAATGAACTAAAGAAAAAAATATCTTTAAGATGACAGAAGTGGTGCTACCATGAATTTATTGTGTGATATGTTATAGAATTTTTTTTTCAATTACTAATCACACTTTTCAGTTCTATGTTCTTTTCTTTTATTCATGTAAAGAGTTGGGCTTCATTGTTTGGGTTAACATTTTCTGCCTATTTGCCCTTAGGAAGCTGATGGTGAGTTGCTTTCTTGATCTGCTGCCATTCATTGGGTGGAATAACACCCACAATTCTGTTAGAGAGGGAGTGCCAGAATTTGACCCAGAGACACCGAAGAAACAGTAGCATATTTCCAAGGGAGGATGGAGAGTGTTGGTCTGCTGCACTTCCTCCAACTACAGAAACCTACCATTTTGCCTTTTTTTTTATTTGTCATGTACATTCAGAGTTTCTTTTTAGGTTATAGCAAAAATGTTCAGTGGTTGGAGATCTTAAATGAAAACAGAAAACTTTTGATATTTGCAGCAGTGGCATTTGTGAAGTGAGAAATAAATATAATATTTAGAGTCCAATCTGCTAAAAAAAATGAAGAGAGTTAGAAATTGGGGCTTGTATGTGATGTCGTTTGTACTGTTAGGAACAAAAAGGGATGGTCAGGTGAAATGGAAGGTATGTGCTAAGTTAAAAGGATGATGAGAACAAAGGATGTGATGGTACAAAAAGCAAGGAGAATGATAATGGAAGAAAAAAAGAAATGGTTCAGAGTTGTGTTAATAGCAGAATGGAGGGCAGCTCTTTAAGGAAGCAAAAATATGAGACCAGGTTTCTGTCTGATTTGTCATGTGTATTGGATGCAACTCTAATTAATCTCCCAAATATTGCTGCTTATTTTCTTTAAGAACTCTTTACTTACAACTTATTTGATACAAGACTTTGGAAGATATTCTGCTCCCTTCTGAAATACTCCACACAACCGTGTGACACTGACATCATAATTACATCATATACATCTTCATGATTATAAATTTTATTGATGACTAAATCCTCCACATAAATTGACACTTGAAAAAATAAAATTTAAAATGGAAGGCAGATTTCATGGTCAGGAATTGACATTCTTTTAGGCTTTCATCAGTTAGGCTTGAAGTGTAAGAGAAACTTTTGCAGGTTAATTTTTGAATATATTTATTCATGTTGACGTGGGACATTAAATTCTACCAGAATAATTTGAGTATTGTCATGCAGATTTTCATCTGACAGCCTTTATAGAATGTTACCATATTCATTATCATGACACTCATGAAAATAAATGTGTCATCAGCTGGTCATTGCATCAGAATTCAATCAATTCTCATTTAGCACAGATGGAACATTTTCAATAGTAATTGTAAAAGGGGTTCAAGTACTTTGATCGTTTCCAATAAAAGTATTGAACTTGTAGGGAAAAAAAAATCACATGGCATATTCTCATTCAGTAGATAACTTACAATATCTTTTCAATGGCAGTGAATATGAGAAAGTATGGCAACTTTCAAAGAACCAGATGCAATGCAAACAGCCAGAGTACACGCTCAATAGCACATGCAGTACTAAACAGTTCTGTCACATCTTTGCCAGTTTCTTATTCAAAATATTCAAGCAACATGTGAAGTCTATCAAATATATGTTATGCATCATGGAGCATTTCACTGCTTATAGCTTTAAATTACCACTTTTTAAGGATTGTAAATGAAGAGCGGCCACTTTTCAAAATACATCCCAATGCAGGCACTCATGCCTGGCTGCTGACAATGAGACTTTTCTGGTGTTAGAAAGTTAAGTGAAAGTGAAGGAAAGACTGATGTAAAGACTTCAAACCAAAGGCATTAGAAACAGGGAGATCAAAAAATTGGGGGATTAGGGTAGACTTTGATTCTTATCATGTCAAGGTTATATTTTACCACAGGCAACAGGAAACAACAGAGGAACAGCATTTTTCATTTTGCAAAATAATTGGCACTGTGCAGGCTGTTCAGATAACCAGTATGAACATTTAAAAATGATAGGAACAGAGAACCAGAGCTATGCAGAATCAGACTGTCTCAGAGACACAATACCACAAGGTGAACAGTTCTGTCGAGTGAGTTTTCTGATACTTTTTTTTTACTTAATCTAATTTAAGGTGATCAAATATAAAGTAAAGATAAATTATTGATTAATTAATGCATTTTCTAAAAAAAAACTGATTCCAATTTTATACTTTATTAAATACGTGATAATCAAATAATCAGTGCTCAATCAATTAATCGAATCCAGAGCAGAAAGCTATAATTAAATAACTACGGATATTAACACTAAAGGATTCTGATTTTTTGGTAAATTAAAGTCTAAGGTATTTAGATAATGAAAGTTAAATAAAGCATTACAATTAATCTCTCTGTGAAAGAAAGCAATATTTACAGAAGTCACATAACAATATGATCTTGTGATGATACCAGAGGTTTGGTTCAAAGAAAGGCAGAGCTGGGTATCAAATATTCATGGTTCCAAACTGTTCAGGGAAGGTAAGAAACAGGAGTGGTTGCAGTAAAAATTAGGGACAAGATCACTTTGTTGGAAAGAGAACATCTCCCAGAGAAATCAAGAACAAAATCTGTTTGAATATCCCTAACTATCAATGCAGCTGCCAATGCATTCTAACCTATAAGCCACCAATAAATGGGAAAAAATAAAGAGAAATAAGGTTACAGACAAGTGCAAAAATTATAGTCATAATGGGGTCCTTTAATTACTCATATAGAGTTGGGATAATGATAGTTTAAATGGCAGAGAGGGGCAAGAATTTCTAGAGTATACTCAAACAAATTTTCTTGATAAGTATGTTTCCTGTTCAATATGAAAGGAAACATTGTTGGATCTGGTTCTGGAAAATGAAGTGGACTAAGTGGATCAATTGTCAGTCAGGGACCTCTTATGATCCTTCTGATGTTACGGCTGAATGAGTCAGATCCCAGAATGCAATATTTTTCCTTTTTTCTAATTTTATCTGGTGGTCTTTCACTGAAACATAAATGCACAAAACTGTAGATTTCATTTTAATTATAAAAATAGAAGTTTATTACAGAAATGAAACTATAACAAAATAAACTAAACCAAACTATCTACTTATAACACAATTTAAATGCTATCAAAGTCCCATTAATTCCTGACACCATCACTTTGCTGTTAATCAAAATCCAGAAAAAAAATTCTTTTCCCATCAAGTTTGTTGATTGACTTCCAATTCTAGTCCTACAAACTGCTTGGCCTTTCCTTGACTCCCACAACTGAGATTCTTACACTGTGATAACTTGTTCCTTTAACTGCTCTGAGCAAACTCTTTCATTCTCAGAGAAACTATTTTTACATCTGACTTCAGTCAGGTCCCTTTCAAACTGAGCCCCAAAACTTTCTCATCTTTGGGTTTTTCTAATCAATGCAATCCTTGATTATTTAATATATCTCAATGTTTTCATTTTTCTGTCATAAAACCCTATAATAAAAGCAAATTTCCATTAACTCTTCAAGAGCCCTTCAATATTTGACACATCCTGGTTTAAAATCATGGTTAAAAAAAGGATAGACACATGGGGGCAAGTGGACGCCTAAAATATTAAATGAGTACATATATCATTGCAATGAAGATGTTGTATATGTCACAATGAAAGAGTAGGTAGTTGGGCTACTAGGCGGGTCTAAAATTGATGAGGAGAAGGCCTTAGTTAAGATGGTTATATTTAAAGTCGATAGGTCACAAGATCAGGCATCAAAGGATACTGAAAGAGTTAAGGATGGATATTGCTGAAGCACTCATCATAATTTCCTAAACCTCCTTAGGGGAAGTGATGGCCTAATGGTATTATCACTGGATTGTTAACCCAGAGACCTGGATAATGTTCTGGGTAGCGCTGAAAATGTGTTGCTGGTCAAAGCACAGCAGGTTAGGCAACATCCAAGGAATTCTTTGGATACTGCCTAACCTGCTGTGGTTTAACCAGCAACACATTTTCAGCTCTGATCTCCAGCATCTGCAGACCTTATTTTTTACCCTAATGTTCTGGGTACCCAGTTTTGAATCCTGCCATGGCAGAAGTGGAGTTTGGATTCAATAAATATCCAGAGTTAAGAGTCTACTGATGACCATGAATACATTATCAGTTGTTGGGAAAAAGCCATCTGGTTTATCAATGCCCTTCAGGGAAGGAAACTGCCATCCTTACCTGGTCTGGCCTACATGTGACTTCAGACCCACAGCAATGTGGTTGACACTTAATTGCCCTTTGAGATGTAAATAAGAGGAAATGACTTAAAAGTAGCTCGGATAGACTTCCAAATGATGCTTGATTAAGTTCTACATTGCATACTTACATGGAAAACCTGAGGTCATTGAATGAAAGTTTGCAAAATGTAAATGAAATTAAAGGAGTGACAGGAAATACAGAGTAGTGGGGAACTTTAAACTATTAAACTAGGGAAGGTTTATAGTGAAACTCCTTGGACTCAATGTTTGGACTCCTGCTCTTCATATTATGTATTAATAACCAAAGCTTTGGAGTACAAGGCATGATTTTAAAATAGTATGTGGAACTTGGAAGTGTCATGAATTATAAACCTGATAGTGTTAAACTTCAAAATCACATTGACAACTAGTGGAATGAGCTGAAAAATGTATTGCTGGTAAAGCGCAGCAGGTCAGGCAGCATCCAAGGAGCAGGAGAATCAACGTTTCGGGCATAAGCCCTTCTTCATCTTATGCCCGAAACGTCGATTCTCCTGCTCCTTGGATGCTGCCTGACCTGCTGCGCTTTTCCAGCAACACACTTTTCAGCTCTGATCTCCAGCATCTGCAGTCCTCACTTTCTCCAACTAGTGGAATGGGCAGACAAGTGATTGAATGCAGAGAAGTGTGAGGTGATTAATTTTGGGTGAAAGAAAAGACAAATGCGATTTTAAGGAATTGGTTTAATTCTAAAGGAGATGCAGGAGAAATGGAACCTGAAAGTACATATGCTCAAATCATTGAAAGCAATAGGGCAGATACCGAGACTAAGAAAGCAGACCATAATTCAAAAATAGTGGTAAAGATAAACCAGGAAACTACAGGCCAGTGAATCTAACATCTGTGGTGGGGAAACCATTGCAAAAAACTTTGAGGGACAGAAATAATTTCTGCTTGGAAAAGCAAGGCTTACACAAGGTTAGTCAGCATGGCTTTATAAGTGAGAGATCATGTCTATCAACTTCTTTGAGTGAGGTGACTAGGTGTGTTGATAAGAGGAGCACAGCTGATACAGTCTACAGGAACTTCAGTAACACTTTTCACTGGTTCTCATACAGCAGAAGTTAAGAAGTTAATAGCCCATGAGATCCAGAGCAATTTGGCAAATTTGATCCAAATTGGCTCAGTGGCAGGAAGTAGAGGTTGAGTATCAAATGAATGATCTATACATGAATGTAAGAGGTTTGATCAGTAAATTCGCAGATGATACAAAAATTGGTGGTGTGATAAATAATGAGGAGGAAAGCCTTAGATTACAGGACAATATAGATAGATTAGTCAGATGGGCTGAACGGTGGAAAATGGGCTTTAATCCTAAAAAATGTGAGAAGATGCATTTTAGGAGGAATAAATACAAAAATACAGATAAATACCCCACATCAAACAAATACAAAGGGCCAAAAGGACATTATTGGGTACATACATAGATCCTTGAGTTGAGCAGGACTCCGAGGTGAAAGGATCATGAAGACAAATGGGATACTTGGCTTTATTAACCAAATCATTGACTACAAGAACAAGAAGGTTATGATGAAACTGTGTATACTGATAATTCAACCACAACTAGAGTACTTTGTATAACTCTGGTTGTCACATGATAGGAAGAATGTGGTTGAACTAGAGACGATACAGAAGAGATTCACCAGGATGCTTCCTGGGTTGGATAGATTCAGCTACAAGGAGAGTTTGGGCCTGTTTTCCTGAGATCAAAGAAGATGCAAGGGTGACCCAGTAAGGTGTGCAAAACATAGACAGAGTAGATAACGAGAAACCTTTTACCTTAGCTGGGTGGTCAGGGAGGTGTCAAAAACCAGTAGGGAGAATTTTAAGGGAGGGAGCAGGAGATTTGGAGGGGATTTAAGCAAATAATATTTTCATACAGTCTGTTTTGGGTATCTGGAACTCACTGCTCAAGGGAGTGGTAGAGATGGGTATCCTCAAGCCATTTAAGAATTATTTAGACAAATGCTTGAAATGTCATTACAAACAAGGTTATGGATCAAGCGCTGGTAAATGGGATGAGAATAAATGGATGTTTGATGACAGGCATGAATATAATAATTCTAATGATTATGACACTATGGTATCCTAGGACTTATTGATAAGGATTCAGATTAAAAAGTAGATGAAGGATGTTATGATAAACCTGTATAAAATACTGTTCATCTTAAATGATGTATAATGCCCAGTCCTGGGCATTGCACTTTGGGAAGGATGTAAAAGCAATCAAGTGGATGCAAAAGAGATTCACAAGAATGGTTTCAGGGATGAGCAACTTCTGTTACTTAGATAAATTGGTGAAGTTGGGATCTTCTCATTACAGATGAGAAATCATGAAGCATCTATGCAAACTAAATGGGGAGAAACTGTTCCCATTGGTAAAGGAACTGAGAAACACGCATCACTAATTAAAGCTAATTTGCAAAAGAAACAATAGTTACATGAGGTTTTCTTTTTAATGTTTTGTGAATGCCTAGGATCTAGAATGCTCTGTCTGAGTATGGAGTGAAGGCAGATTCAACCATGACTTACAAGACAATTTTATCATGATCTGATGAGGAGAAAATTTAAGGGCTCCAGGGAGTTGACACGATGTAGAAAGATGTTATGCATTATGGACTCTCAAAAGACATTCCATAAAGTATAGCACAATAGACTTGTGAGAAGCTGAATTACTCTTTCAGAGAGTGCAATAGACCAAATGGCTTTCTGCGTGCTGTAACTATTTAAAGACTTTATGAACATTAAGAAGCCAGTTTCTATAAGGCTCTCCTGTCCAGTTTATATGAACATGAAGTCATGCTGCGTTTGGAATCTTGTGGTTGTAAAATAAGTCCATTGAGGCTGTTTGATCTAAATTTTTAAATGAGATTGCATGTGCAAATCGAAAAGCTCACCATAAGTTACATCAGAAAATTCGAAATCTGATTTTTGAACCTATTTTCACTGGCTGCAAATCCTAAACTGTAAGATTTCACAGTTTTGAGTTTAATTGTTAACACAATGTTAAGTAACTATCTTAACCATCTGCTTGTCCTCACCTTGACATGGTGGAGAGCTTTGGGTGTTCTGACAGTCCTTTGATTGATATCATCAGGAGCTCCAAGCTTACACTGTGAGGTACCAACTGGTAAAGCAAGACTTTGTGAGTCACCAGCTGTGAATGCAGAGGAAAGTTATGGTGGCAAGGTGTTTTGAGTCATCAAAAGCCAAGCAAGATACTGTCTGCGATTGTAATCCTAAATCTGCCCACAAATCCATCAATATGGTCAATGACGACACCATTGGTCCCCACATTAAACAAGGTGCAACAGCCTCCAGATAGATGGCCAACTTGGCCAGAGATCAAGAGATGCTGGGTATATTGGCCAAGTGAAACTCTTTAGTCACAAAACCCACACACCAGCCAGTGCAAACACAGCAGCCAGATGCTAACGATATTAGCATAATGCAAAAGGCAACAGTCAATCAGGACAGACAGAAGCAACAACTTATCCCTCAAACAAAAGAGGGTCCAGGCAGAAAGGCACTGAGTGCAACTACACAAAGAAACTGACAGTAACATGCCATTTAAGTCATTGGCTCTTGTTTCAAATTATTAAATGTATCTCCCTGATTGGCCAGAAGTATGGAAAGTTTCAGAAAACCATCTAAAACATATAAAAACAGAGGTCACCTGCAGATCTCTCTCTGGGAACCATTCTTGCAATCATCTGAAGCCTTCTGAAGATACCAGCATGACAAATGGTAAAAAACCATCTGACCATCCAGAGAGAGAGAGAGAAAGACAGAGGAATAAAGCGGGTTCACAGAGAGAAAGCTACTGCATAAATTTACAAGAGACTCAAGAAGTAGTACTGGTTTGTTTGTATTAATTTGACCACTTGGTATTGTGGGACACCTGGGCAAATTTATTCATAACATTCTGGTCAGAATTATCTGCAACTTGTTTAAATTGTAACAGATATCAAAGGTCTCACTAAAGCTTCTGCCACGGTTCATATTCCAGGTCGCGTGGTTATGGAGACTTGAAATTAGGGACAGAAGATGTTAAGTCTAAGATATATTCTGAATTTGATGAGATCTTCAGTGATAACCAAAAGAAGAAAAGATCATCCTTTTGGGACTTTAACAGTAGAGCTGACCATAATTCCAATGCCTGAAGAGAAACTATTGGGATAAGTAATATGGGAAAAGCCAATGCAAATGATATCCTCAAATCAATAAAGTGGGCACAGTATGGTTTCATAATTACAGTCACCATCTTCCAATAGAAAAATATATAAAGGGTAAAATTGCCATAATCATATCAGACCATAAGGCTGCAATTTCACTTAGAGAGAGATGACTGTTGGTGGTTTAAATTGACAGTCATCAAATCTCAGGTGAGGTGAGAGATTGAGAAGAACAACCCTTCATGATAACCTCAGCTGATGTCAGAACTGAACAGTTGTTATCATGTTGCATTACAAACCAGCTGTCCAGTCAACTGAGTTAACTAATCCCAGAAGAGCATATGCAAGACCTCGTGCAGCTTATCTAGATCAAAGCTCTGGTATCTCTTGAATTAAATTACCGTTTGAGTCAAAGATCTATGTCATGTCAATATCACTTGATCTATATGGGGGCGACATCTGCTGGACAGATCATTGGCTCATTTGATTGGAAATGAATACAAAGACATCACAAGAACCAAACGTCCAAGAGAAAGAGATTAATGTCTCAGCTCTGAAACTACCTGACCAAAATAAAGGGAATTCCAAATGCAGCATACAAACAATCTGGAAAAGCTTCACACACCAAACTTAATTGAAGGCCATTAGAATCAAATAAAATAAATTGTACTTGACACTTGCATCCAGACCATTGGCTTTGAGTAACATTATTACTTAGACTGGTTCAATGAAAACGATGCAGAAATACATGATCTCCTGAAACAAATTCAGGCAGCCTTCATTGCAGATGTAGATAAATTCAATGTTGCAAGTCAAGAAGGCAGCATTCCAACACGTTTAAGACTGGTGTCGAAAAAATAAACTGACAATATGAAAGACATATTGCACGAAGAGAGAATCTGAGAAATCTAACAGTATACTGACAGTTATAACATTCAAAAGCTTTTTCGAAGCCATCAGAGCCATTTGTGGAACAAGGGTTAAACGTACAGTCCTTGCTTGGATTGATTCATATTTTCAGGATATTAAAGAAAATAGATGGATTAGATTGGGAGAAACAGATTTCACCAGTTGGAAAGATTACAACTGGAAAGCAGCGGGTAATACAATGGTTGAGTGTAGCACTGGTTCCTCACAGTGCCAGGCTCCCAGGTTTGATTCCGATCTTGGATGATTGTTTGTGTGAAGTAGCCACAATCTTCCCATGTCTGTGTGGGTCTCCTCTGAGTGATCTGGCTTCCCACCACCATCCAAAGATGTGCAGGTTAGGCGGATTGGCTATGTTAAATTGCCCATAGTTTTCAGTGGTGTTCAGGCTAGATTGATTAGCCATAGGAAATGCAGGGTTTACAGGGATGGGGTAGGTCAGGGTGAGGTGCTTTTCAGAGAGGCAGTGTGGACATGATGAGTCAAATGGCCTGCTTCCACACTGTAGGGATTCAATGATTATGACTGCCAAAAATGAAACTAATGATTCAAATGGTTAATTATTTTGGTTACAGATGGAACCATGAGTTCTTCCTCTCCAACATTTATCCTAAAGCGTTATTAAATCACACTGGAGTTTGTTCTCCATAGCTGCTTTCTCTTTGGACAATGTTAGTTGATTTTATGATAATGAAGGTCATTAGGACTCAATGACTTTTTCAAAAGTTGCTTTTTAATTGAAAATAACTTCCTTCTGGCAATGTCGAATGATGTTCCAAGGTTTAATATTTTATATCTTGAGGTAATAGGAAATAACTATTCAAAACATAAATTCACCTTATATCAGGTAAGCAAAAGATGGTTTCTATTTTTGATACATTTTCTTCTAGTTTTCATTCTATGGTTTTATCTTATTGATGTTAAAATATGCGTCTCATTCCAACCTGAAAGGATAAAAGAAAATGCAAAATGAAATCAATGAGGACAATCAACATTAGCTGTACATAGAGGCTGAGGTTATTCTCTTTTGAGCAGAGAAGGTTAGGAAAAGATTTACTGGAAGTTTTCAAAATTATGATTTTTTTTGTTTCTTGTGACAGAAAAATGGATAACCCAATGAACATTGTTTTCTCTCCATAGATACTGCCAGATCTGCTGTGTTCCTCCAGTAGTTTCTGTTTTGTTACAGTTTGAAGGTAATTGACAAAGAACCAGAGGCAGGATGACAGTTTTTTTGTAAAAATAGTTTGCTATGGTAGAGCGTCAAAGCTTGAAAGGATGCTGGAACTAGGTTCAATAATATCTTCCAAAAACATAAACTGCTTGAAGAGGGTAAATTAGCTGTGTTAGGGGGAAAAGGGCAGAAGAAAGGGGGTAGTTGTACAGCTATTTAAAAGGGGGCTTGTGCTGTATTATGATTCTATGGTATAAATCTGTAAATATTTTATTCACACATTGTCAGTTTTTAGCAGTCCTTTATGTTAAATTCAGTCATGGATGTGGGATGTGCCTGACACTTTTCCTAGTTGCAAACATGACAACACTTCATTGGCTATAAATATCTTTGGGACCTGTGTTGTCCATGAAAAGCATTACATAAATGTGAGTCATTCTTTGTTTTTCCCATGCTCTCCACTGCCAAGGTCCTAAGGTCTGGAATTTGCCCCCTAAAATTTTTTGCATAGTTTAGACGTCTGCCTTTACTTCCATTTTAAGATGCTCTGTGAACACGTAAAGAACTCGGAGAGTGAAATACCACCTTATGTAGCTCAGTGTCAGGTTTTGTTTAATAATGCTTGTGTGAAGTTCCCTTAAGTTTTATATGGCGGCAGTTCTATATACATACAGTTAGTCATTGCTTGTTTTAATTCATCAATAGAATGATGGCATCACTGGCTGGTCCAGCATTTATTATCCATCTTTAATTTCTCTTGAATTTACTGCCTTGTTACACTATGTCAGAAGGCAATTAAGAGTCAACCAACTCACTGATGGTTTGGACTAACACATACACCAGGATGGCAGATTTTCTTCCTTCAAGGACGTTAATGGATGAAATCGGTTTTGATGACAATTGATGATGATTGCATGGTTGTCATTAGGCTAGCATTTAATTCAAGATTTTACTGAATTCAGATTTCACCATCTGACTCCTGCCATATCAATGATGTGGAGGTGCCAGTGTTGGACAGGCGTGGACAACGTTAAAAATCACATAACACCACATTATAGTCCAACACAGGTTTATGTGGAAGCACTAGCTTTCAAGGCAAGAGGCAGCCCCTCAAAAGCTGATACTTCCAAATAAACCTGGTGGGCTATAACGTGGTGTTCTGTGATTTTTAGCTGTCATATCAATGCAGACAGAAAAAACTTGAAAAATCTTTGATGTACGTAGATGCATGAAGAAGTTGCATTTAACTAATGCCATCTAGTCTACTTAGGAAATGTTAATAATATATTTATTATTAGGAATTAATAACCGCAACAAATTTAAATAACTAAAATATATAAACACCAAGGTAAGATAATGAATGAAGATACATTACTAATGTTATGCTGTTATAAACATATAAATTGAAAAATCAGAAGCAGAAGTAGGCAATTTAGTCCCTTGAACATAATACACCATTCAGTAAGCTCATGGCTGATCTAATTGTGATCCCAACTCCACATTTCCAGCTATCCTGGATAACCTTTAACTCCCTTGTTGTCAAGCATCCATCTACCTTTGCCTTAATGTTCAATGATCCTGTTTCCACTGCTAATCAGCTATTTGTTTGTGTTAATGATTTATATCACAGATTTCCAAAATTGGGAATGATGCAAAACATTTCCTGGAATTTATTGAAGTAATGGCCACCAGCAATGAATTCTGTTATTTTGTTATTTCTTGCATTTTTATGAACTGGCTACTCTGACAAAACCTTGAAGCACTTTGGAAATTTGATTCATTAATTTACTTTTGTATATATCAATTTAAAAGCATACTCAGAACTGGATTTTCCCATGCATGATATGGACAATGACAAGAAAAAATCAGATTCCAATATCAAGAAAAAAATTCCTAACTTTCCACATAAGGTTTAAGCAGTGTGTTTTCAACCTTGTTAACATGTGGCACCCACCTTATTTCCATGGAATTACATTTCAATAATAGCTAATCTCCCCTCTTTCCCTTCCAGTTGGGTCATTTCCCCCCTTCTTCCCTGAGAAAATAGATGGTGCCAATTGAACTTTTGAAAGTATAGGCAGGAAGGAAATGGTGAAGTGGTTTTGTTTGAATGGGATGAAGTAAGTGTAACAACAAGAAATGATCTTGGATTGACAAATATAGAATCCATATGGGCAAAAGCAAGAAATAACATGGGGAAGAAGGAAAGAATAGTGAAAAGAACCAAAAAAAAGTAATTATACTGTAGGGCAGAAAGTAAATGAGGAGATATTGAGAGTATGTAACAAAAGCAATGCATTAATCTGGATGACTTTAATCTTCACATAGATTCAGAAAATCAAATTGACAGATGTCACCTTAAAGAAGAATTCATATAATGATTGTGAGACTGTTTCACAGAATATTGGTAGAATCAACCAGGGATCAGGTTATTTTGGATTTGGTGAATTGTAATGAGGCAGGTTTAATGAATTATCTCAGAGAAATCATCACATTGGAAGCAGCAACCACAACGTTGTAGAATTTCTCATAATGTCTGAGAAGGAGAAAATTGCAAACAATTGTGTGAACCATAAAAAAAGGGTAATTATAAACGAATGAGGGCAGACTTGGCTGGGTGGACTGGGAAATTAGTTTGTCAGAAAAGTTGGTTGAGAATCAATGGTAGGTGTTTAAGAAAATAGTCATGACTCACAGCAAAGATATAACTCAGTGGAGAAGAAGGATTCTTGGACAGGGATACACCAACCATCGTTAAACAAGGGAGTTAAGGAGAGCATCAAATTGAAAGTAAAACAAGTTCAAGGTGCAAAAGGTTAGTGGCAAATCAGAGGATTTAGAAAGTTTTAAATCCATTAAAAAAGATGGCCAAAAATAATAAAAAGGGAGAAATTAAACCAATGGGATAAACTACAAATAATTTAAAAATTGATAGCAAAATCTTCTTTAAATATGCAAAAGGAAGACAGAGGCAAAAATGAACATAGACCTCCTTGGAGAATAAGGCTGGGAAAATAGTAATGAGGAACCAGGAGAAATAAGTTGAATAAATACTTCACATCAGTCTTCATGGGTATTTCACATTAATACCTTTCTTAAATAAAACATTGAGTTAAGGGGAAAATAGTGAGAAGGAAATATATTAGCTATTATTGGAGTAGAAGTACTAGTAAAATGAATGGGTCGAAAGGTTGATACATCCACTGGACGTGATGATTTGGAGATGCCAGTGTTGGACTGTGTGTGATGAGTTTCTTCCTAGGATTCAAACTTAGCTACAGGTCAATCTGCTACAATGTGTTTCATTCACGCAAATTCGTTGTAACATGATTGACGAACTGGAACACTGTTTCTAAAGCGCAAACTTCTCAAACATGTGGTGGCTGTAATGCAATTACATTGCCAACACTTTAAGAGCTGTTTCTAAAGTGCAATTTTTCCATAACACAGGGCTGAACAAGAACTGTGTTATAGAAGAACTACCTGGACAGGGATATAGAGTCATACAATTTTACAGCATGGAAACAGACACTTCAATCCAACTCATCCATGCTGACCAGATATCCTAAACTGATCTAGTTCCATTTGCCAGCATTTGGCCAATACCCCTCTGAACCCTTCCTATTCAGATATTCATCCAAATACCTTTTAAATCTCATAATTGTACTCACCTACACCACTTCCTATGACAACTCGTTCCACACACGCACCTTAAATCTATGCCCCAGAGTTTTTGGACTCCCCTACCCTAAGAAAAACAATTTGGATATTCACCCTATTTGTGTCCTTCATGATTTTATAAACATCTATAAGTTCACCTCTCAGTCGATGACTCTTCAGGGAAAAAAGTCTAAGTCTATTCAGCCTCTCCCTGTAGCTAAAATCCTGCAATCCCAGCAATATTCTTGTAAATCTTTTCGAAATCCTGCCAAGTTTACCAAAATCTTCCCTATACCAGGAAGGCCAGGACTGAATGCAGCATTCTAAAAATGGCCTCACCAATGTCCTGTCCAGCTGCATCACGGCTACCCAACTCTTATATTCAATGTGCTGACCACTGAAGGCAAGCATGCCAAATTCCTTCTTCTCTCCCCTGTCTACTGCAACTCCACTTTGCAAGGAACTATGCGTGTGTACCCCTAGATCTCTCGGTTCGGCAACACTCCCCAGGGCCCTACCATTAACAGTATAAGTCTTGGCCTGATTTCTCTGACCAAACTGCAGCACATCATATTTGTCTAAATTAAACTCCATCTGCCAGTCCTCGGCCCATTGGCTCATCTGATCAAGGTCCTGTTGTACACTAAAATAGCTTTCATTGTCCATTACACCACCTTCAAAAATGAAATAACGAGAATTCAGAGACAGTATGTTCCTGTAAGTGTGAAGGGGAAAGATGGTAGGTGGAGGCAATGCTGAATGACTAGAAAAATTGAAGCACAGGGCAAGAAAAAAAAAGGAAGCATATGGTCACCTATAGATAGCTGGGATCAAGTGAATCCCAAGAGGAGTATGAAGGCAGTAGGAATGTATTTAATTGGAAAACCAGCCGGTCAAAAAAGGAAACATGAGATAACTTTGGCAAATGGAGTTAAGGTGAATCCAAAGAGACTCTACAAATGCATTAAGGGCAAAAGGGCAATTAGGGAGTGAATAGGGCCCCTTAAAAATGAACAAGGCCATCTATGTATGGAACCGTAGGAGATGGGTGAGATACTAAACAAGTATTTCTCATCAGCATTTAATGTGGAGAAGGACATAGAAGCAAGAGAACTTGGGAAAACAACTAGTGATATCTTGAAAATTGTCTAAATTAACGAAAAGGGGGTGTTAAGCATTTGTGGCAATTTTCTAAGAAACTAATGATAAATAAAGGGGAAGCAGTAGTTGTAATACATTGGTACTTCTTAAAAGGCCTTCGATAAGGTAATGCAACCTCATGAGGTAAAATCAGTATTGTAATATCAGCACTGTCAGTATGGATAGAGAATTAGTTTACTAATAGTTGACAGGCAGTTGAGTTAAAGGTATATATTCAGAATGACAACCTATAACTAGTGATTGTGACAGGGATTCGTTCTGGGATATAATTATTTACAATGTATATGAATGACTTGACTGATGAAAGTGCATGAACTATTGCCATATTTGCAGATGACACAAAAATAGATGGTAAGCTAAGTACTGGGGGTGACACAATGTATCTACAGAGGGACATAGACAGGTTAAGTGAATGGGAAAAAACTTGGCAATGGCATATTATGTGGGAAAATATGAGAGTTTACACTTGGACAGGAAGAATAGGGCAGGCACTGATCAGTTCACAGTATATGTCGACCTGGTTATTTCTGCACTCCTTAAATGTCTCTGTTACCATATAAATATTTTATTACCTATATAATTGTACTCATAGTATCTTCAGCTGATCCTGCTTTAAAGTTATTGCACTTCACAGGTCCCCCTCACTATTCAGGAAAAGGAAGCAGTCAGAGAGACAGGACACTTAACATGGCTTGTGCTGAGGTTAAGTTGTTTTTAAGGCTTCGGTTCTCATATAAATGTTGTGAAGTTCAGCCAGTCATACCCGTCACCAGGTTGGGAGCTAACCTGAGGCACCTCCTGTACACCATCAAGACTTTCGTGTTTCTGACAATGAACTGGCTGTTGGCTTTCCCTTTGGACCCCTTTCTCTTTCCCAATGATGCACAACCACAATTCCCATTTGAAAAACCTGCAGGACTTTGGAGCTAGGCTTCAATTAAGGCACCATTGTCTTGAATGTTGCAAAGTCCAGCAGTAATGAGAACATCCGCCAACCCTGCCTCATAATCAGATGAGCTGAGCATCATAGAGGCCATTTACTTAATTAATTACCTGAACAGCAGACGATTTGTGTAAGAAATGTTACTCCAAGCCAAGGCAGACCACTTGCCTTGAATCTTCTTGAATAAAAGCACTTTACCAGGGGAATCCAAGATGGCAGCATCCTGTTAGGATCACATTTGCTGGGCTCTGCACTGCAACACCGACCCAGCTGAGCTGGAACCCATCCCATACATTTTTCTGTGAGTAAAAACACAGTAAAGGAGCTAGAAGCCCAAAAGAGTCTACTTACCTTTGTCCTTGCAGCTGTAGAATGCTGAGAAAAGGAGGACGCTCACCCAGGGCTGAGGCCACAGCACAACACACTGAAGCAGCGGGCTTGCTTACTCACCAGACCCTGGCTGAGGGGCTGACCAAATCTCGCAAGGTTCTGGGGAGGCAGATCCAAGAAAAAAATCAAAGAGAAGCTGCCTCCTATATCTGCTATGCTGCAAGACCCTGGAAAAAAGACCGAGAAACTCGAGTGCTGGACTGCACGGGTAGAGGCAGAGACTGACTCCCTTAAGAGGTGGAGTGAAGCCCTTGAAACACAGGTGTGTTAGATCTGGTAGACGATCTCAAAAACAGGGGCAGAAGAAAGAACCTGTGCATTGTTGGCACACTGGAGGAGAAGGAAGAGGAGTGGTCTGTGAAGTTCATGGAGAAGTGGTTCCCAGAATTCCTTGGTTTGGAGCTTGAGAAGGGAAGGGTAACAATTGAAAAAGCCCATCTGATTGTGGCACAAAAGCCAGGTGTGGATCAGCACCCACACCTTGTTCTGGTAAGGTTCCTCATTACAAAGATAATTCCTGATGAAGAGCTTTTGCCCGAAACAACAATTTTTCCTGCTCCTCGGATGCTGCCTGACCTGATGTGCTTTTCCAGCACCATTCTAGTCTTGACTCCATCATTATAAAGATAAGCAGAGAGTCATGAAAGCCTCGAGATCCCTGGGGAGGGTCCTGAGGGTATTGGCATGTGGCTGCTCCAGAGCCATATTTTCTCAAGACTTCTTGGCAGCATGGTCTGGAAAAGGAAGTCTTATGATAGTGTCAAGAGGGGATTGAGAGAGCTTGGGATCCAGTATTCTTTAGCTATCCAATGGTGCTTTGGAGCAATCATAATAGATCCAAACATTTGTTTGACCCGCCAGAGAAAGCAAAAAACTTTGTGGACACATTGACTTAAGTCGAGCGGCTGAATAGATGTAGAGGACAGAGCTGCTCAGGTTTGTCCTTCTTTGAAAAGGACTTAGTGGAATTTCCTTTCTGGTAATAAGTTGCATGAAATGGTGTCCGGGATGGATAGATTATTTTTCTTTAATTTCTAAGTTATATTAAGGAATGGGTGACATACTTATATTTAGTTTACTTGTCGAGAGTACTAACCTTGTTCTTGGTGCCTTTTTGTACCAGGTGGTCGTGTAAGTGGCGCAACCCTAGCTGATAGGACTTGGAAGGGCAGTTGGGGTGGTTAGTATGGTTGTAGGATGTGTAGGTGCCCCCACTGAATGGGGAGTAAATTCCTCCAATCACTGCCTATGGTGATTTGTTGTTTTTCTGTTTTTGCCGCGTGTTGTTTTTATAAGTTTTGTAGATTTGTTGGTTGTGGTTATTTTAGTCTGTTGGGGTTGTAGTTCTTGGGGTTTGTGGAATTTTTTTGTATTAAAACTCAGCTATCCGTAGTTGGGTTCTTCCTCTCTGGTGCTGCAGAGTGTTATGGCTAAGGATGTTTTTAGGTGGTGCACCTGGAATATTAAGGGGAGTTATTCACCTGTCAAGAGGCAGAAGGTACTCTCTAGCCTTAAAAGAGAGAGGGTGGATATTGCCTTATTATAAGGAACACTCTTGGATGATGCAGAGCGCTTGAAGCTGCTGCAGAATGGGTATGACTGGGCTAATTTTGCATCTTTCACTATGAGAAGTAGACAGGTGGCCATTTTAGTTAGAAAGAATCTCCCATTTAACTTGTTTGGATCCGGTATCTCTCCTTCTTAATATGGTTAATTCCCTTTCATTAGATGCACACAAAAGAAGGGTTTTCAGTATCCTCACTTTTTGTGCAAGAAAGAATATTCTATTAGGGTGGGTGTTGGAAAATCTTTTAGGACTGGCGGCCTGGTGTAAGCTTGTCATGAAGCACGTCCCCTTGGACATTCTTACGAGTATGATGCACCATAAAGCTGAGAATTTCGATAAGACGTGGCAGCCGTTTTTGGACTAGCTGGGTCCAGATTTGTCTGCCATACTAATAAGAGCCTTTAGATAGCCAAGACAATTCTATGTAATGAATCTGGTATCCAGAGAGGTGGAACTATGAACATGTGAATATGTATAAACTTATGCACTTGATGATTGAGGGCTATTGCTTTGTTTCACTGAGCTGTGTTTTGGTTATTATTATTATCGTTAAGATTTTCCTTTTTAGTTTAGTTATTAGTTATTATTCATGTAATTAGTGGGTTTGTTTTTTAACATTAGTTTGAATTGTTTGGTATTATAATTGTTGTAATATTCAAAAGAAAAAAAAATCCTTTTTAAAATAAAAATGTATTTTAAAAAAAGACACTTTGCCAGAAGATAGGAAAATTAAGCCTATGTTATCAACAATGTGCAGTGCCCTCAGCTCTATTCACCATCTACTCCAATTCCCATTGTCCAGGATCTGTAGCATCGAACAGAGTTAAAACAAAGATTTTTGTTTTGGTTAATCCATTGTATGATTTCTACATCTTTTTGAATGTGACAATGATGAAATTTGCCTTGCCAGAGCCAGCGCACTTGTTGAAATTGCTGGTGGAACAAGCAAAAAACTCCTGTGAAGTTAAACATTGACACCAAGGTCTTTATTAAAGAAGTGTCCATGTGACAAAACATATACTGAAATTGGATTTACATGGATTTGAGTTCCTAATACTGTCAGCTATAGTATAGGGTCATGTCCCATCAAATAATATTCAAAATCTATATCTTCAAAACAAATAAAATGTAATTAATAGAAGGACAAACTGTCTAAATTTTTCGGGAGGACATGAACATGGAGATTCACATTCCAGGTATTTTTGTACTTTGCTGTTGCTGATTGCAATATCAAAACCTTTTGAATTACAGCAAAATCAGAAAAGGCTCTGAGGAGTTACGTTCCACACATCTGCAAATATTAGGAGCATGATCCTTGGAGAGAATGTTAAGAAATAAATGATGTTAGTCCCATTACCAAAAAATGCAATGTCTTGTTGTCTTAGCCTCTAGCTTATCTCTCCACGCATCAGGCTCACTGCCTTTATTCCTGATGAAGGGCTTTTGCCCAAAACGTCAATTTTGCTGCACTTTGGATGCTGCCTGAACTGCTGTGCTCTTCCAGCACCACTAATCCAGAATCTGGTTTCCAGCATCTGCAGTCATTGTTTTTACCCCCTAAATTAATGACATCGTCAATGATACCTTAACTCAATGAGCGAACTGTATCATTAGAAGGTTGTATTTGCTGCATGGCTGGACAAATGCACAGACATGGAAAGCCCAGCTCAAAATGGTCCTTGTGTAGTGTATTTATGAACGTGCAATAGAGGAGGATGTTTTATTTTATTCGGAACTACCTGCCATAATAACAACTGATAAGTGTTTCTGGTTTCCTGACAGCGTAGTTAAACATTATGATATGCCTGGTCAAATGTTTTGGCACGTGAACTGATAGAGCAGATTCAATGATTGACAGATGTCTCAAAGCAATGTGATGCATTGCAGTGTATACAGGGAAGCACTTGTTACTAAAAGTGAGCTTACAAACTTGTAGTTATTAAGCATACAAAAACTTGATGCATCAGTTCCAAAATATTTTTCACGCTATGTGATGACACAGTGTGGCATAAAAGGTTGTTGTGTATATGTAAATAAGATACGTTCCATCATCCTTGGGAAGTAATGGAAGATCACATGTCTATTCAGTCATAGTTCTCTCACGAATAAACATATTTGAGGTAGAAACTTGTCGTGTAAATAGTTAATATTTAACAGTTTTAAACAAAATGTAATAGTTGCCAAAAGCCAGACCTCTGCTATCTTCACCAACTCCACTCCAGGCATATCTAAACCTGAATGGCAGAATGGTATGCAAGCACATTACACTATTGCTTTGCTTAGTGGTTCAATGACTCTCACGTGGCATGTTCTCAGCATATATTGATGAACTTTGCTCCCAGGTCATATTATTCTTTATTAATAGCTTTAATCCATTCACTCACCATGATATGTCTTAGCTCATGTGACTGAACTACTTGGCAAATATACACTTTAATCTGTGAGAGTGAACTAAGTGTAGAACTTCAAGGTCTGAGCATGGACATATTTAACATCTAGGATAACATTGAGTCAATGAGTGAATTTAATATTTATGGGAGTGAACTCATCCACAGGCTGAAGAGCCAGCGACAAACAACTTCCGACATTCTGAGACCACTCAATCTAAATTAAAGTTCGAGGCACTGACAGGAAATGTTGGTGAAACTAAATGGATCTAAACTAAAGAGTCAATTAATATAACTCAAAGTTGACTTTGTTTTGTTCTCTACGGAAGCTGCCAGATTGCTGAGTTTATGCAGCACTTACTTGTTTTATTTGTAATCGCCATCATCCACAGTAATTTGTTTTTGCATCCCTGACTGGCATCTGGAGCTTTGTCCTGGTCAGGAGTAACTTCCCATTGTTGGGATCTGCCAGACAATCAGTGGCTGACTGGGACACCAGAAGCTATGGCTTCTGTCAGATTTTCAGGAAGCAGGGTCATCACAGGGAATTAGAGTGAAGGGAGGTGAGTCAGTGTTGCTAAGATCGGTCAGTGAGGCCAGACAGAGGGACTTAAAGGCAGATGGAGGTCTTCATGCTTGGTTGAAGGTTAGACATGAGTTTCCTGAGGAAGTGCGTAAGATGGGAGGGTTCCCTGCTCACCAGATCAGAGGCATAGTTGGAGCATCATCACCACCATTGGTTGAGTTATAGCAGTGACAGGATGGTATCCTGAAGTGACCATTTAAGGGCTTCAATTGATTCTCAATAGGCCACTATTTCTCAACCCGATAAAAATGATTTACTGTATCCGCTGCACCCAATAAAAATCATTTACTGTATCCACTGCACCTGATAAAACTCCCTCCAAGGCCCCAATGGATCCTTCTATATCCATCGCAAATTCACCTGCACCTCCTCACACATCATTTACTGTATCCACTGCACGCGATAAACCCTTGTCACGTCCACAACCCCCACCAACCCAACCTTCCCCTGCAACCACAAGAAGTGCAAAACTTGCGCCCACACTTTCCCCCTCACCTCCCTCCAAGGCCCCAATGGATCCTTCTATATCCGTCGCAAATTCAGCTGCACCTCCACACAATATTTACTGTATCCACTGCACCCGATAAACCACCTCCAGACAGACTCTACCACCAGGGATATATTTCCCTCTCCACCCCTATCAGCATTCAGGAGAGACCACTCCCGCCGCAACTCCCTTGTTAGGTCCATAGCCCCCACCAACCCAACCTCCACTCCCGGCACCTTCCCCTGCAACCACAAGAAGTGCAAAACTTGCTCCTGCACCTCCCTCCTGACCTCCCTCCAAGGCCCCAATGGAACCTTCTAAATCCATTGTAAATTCACCTGCACCTCCACACACATCATTTACTGTATCCGCTGCACCCGATACTCAGTCCCAACCCTCGGATTCAGCACCGCCCTTTTGACCTACAATCTTCTTCCTGACCTCTCCACCCCCACCCCCTCTCCAGCCCATCACCCTCACCCTCACCTCCTTCCACCTATCGTATTCCCTGCGCCCCTCCCCCAAATTCCCTCCCCACTGCCTTTTATCTCAACCCGCTTGGCACACCAGCCTCATTCCTGAAGAAGGGCTTATGGCCGAAACATCGATTCTCCTGCTCCTCGGATGCTGCCTGACCTGCTGTGTTTTTCCAGCACCACATTTTTCAACTCTGGTACTCCAGAATCTGCAGTCCTCACTTTCACCATTTTTCAACCCCTACCACTTCTGACTGAATCATGGTGAAGTCAAGGAAATGGGTCAACTTCCTGCCTGATTTTACGCACCCCTTCACCTCCCAGCTCACCTCCATTAAATTCTGCCAGATGAAAAAGCTGGCATTTTGCTCTTGCTTTGTGGAAGAAAACATTGATGTTTTCACAAACATGTTTGAATTCTGTTAAAAAAAAATGAATTAATGCTTCAAAACAGTACTCAAGATGGCATAATTACTTCCAAAGGGAAACACAACAGCTGGATCTGCTACACTTTCACATCTGTCTGGAGAAGAACAAATGAATGGATATTATAACTGAAAGCAGACTCAAGACTCAGTTTCAGCACATGAATTTAGTTGAATATGGTGTACAAATGCTCAGAGCTCATTAATTGTTAGGAAGGGCGGTCATGATTTTGAGACTATTTAGTACAATTTATATTTATGAAGTTGGATTTTTATCACTGGAATGATATCAGAGTATCACCAATACCTTTGTGTAGAAAACAAATATGTTCCCTACCATTCCAAACACTATATATTAAATTACTGATGAGTTGTTATATTGAGCCATATATTGGTGTTGCAACTCATTCATTTTGTTCAATGCTTGAACTTTAAGGAGTTAACCCTGCACAGACATCTATTAGGAATAAGTGTCAGAAATATTTAAGATAGTTTTTAAAGTGGAATTATCATTCTAATTTAGGGAAACACAGCTGCTAATCTGCACACAGTAAATTCCCAAAAGTAGCAATGAAAAAATTTTAGGGTTTTTTTATGTTCCGTAATTTGTTTAGGTCTATCACCAACGAAGACGCTATCTGGGCATGTTAGAGATCCTCATAGTGTCACAGAAGACTGCACCTATCCTGACAATTTATGACATTGATGTGCCATTGAGGAGGATATCATGTAATCATGTCCTGGTAATCATGTCCTGCCCAGTACCCATGAAATTCACTATGGCCTTGAACAATCTTCATTTTTGGATTATTTCAAGTATCAATAGCAGATTTGTATGGCATGTCTCTAGCAGCACACAATAACAAAAAGCTGGTCGCCCTGTTAGATCTGACCAGTACATGGATTTGCAAATAGATGGGAATTTGAAGGCACAGAGCACAATTGGATATACCTCTAAAGCTGGATTCCTCTAAATAAAAGCAAAAGTCAAGAAAATCGCATTGTGTATCTATTTCCAAGAGGTTGGAAGGTCAAGGCTGAGAAGATCTCCTGGCATTAGGTTCCAGATCCAAGATGTAAAACTCCACCAACATATCTAGCAACGCAGTCTTCTTCCAGTACTGTGTTGAAGTGTGTATCTAGATTCTACTTAATGGTCTCCAGAGTGAGATTTCAACTCAAGAAACAGCATAGAAAAAATAGCCTTGATAAAAAGTGAAAGGCTTATGTTATTTGTTTCATTTCAGACAGCTTTAAAATGATCACAAAGGTATATTCTAATTGATGACAATCACTTTATTATTACTTATTTCTATTATCAGCTCATCAAACTTTTATTACATGAGAAAAGAGGGAGAATGAAAACCTTGGAAAACACATACACTTAGATTGGAAAGAAATTATTAAAAGAAAATTACTGTAGATCATCAGGGAAAAGATTGCATTAAAGTGAATTTGAATATAATATGATCCTTAAGGCAAAATGATCTTGTTAGCTATAATAGTAGCATCTCTATATTTTCCTTCTTAAACTGTGAGATAACAGAAGTGAAATACTGAAGAAAAGCAATTGATTAAATTCTTATTTGTATGAAGTATTTTACTATAATTTCCCTTTGAAAAGAAATGCTTAATTGCCTCTCATTTTGTCTCTCCTTGGCTCTGCAGTTGATCTGATTCCACCTTCAGATACAGGCACTTTTGAGGGAATAGCTCATGATGATCAGAGGCAGGATGCTCAACTGCACTTCCTCTTCTTTCTAACCCAGTGACACTAATGTCAACTGCCCTCCCACTTTTTATCATTTCAGTAAAGATCAGTAACAGATTTTTTTAGAATCTGAATACCCAAGTATATTACCTAAAAGAATAAAGGCACAAGGTTCACAGCTTGAATCAAGTGAATTTTAGTACTTAAAAATCAAAGTACGTGAATACTAATAATGATACTCCATTATAAATAATCATGTTAATGATATCTATCTCTCACTCTCTCTCTCACACACATTCCTTGTTCTGTCTGATCATGATTCTCTCCAACCAGGCCAGAACAGAAGTAATGAAATCAAATGTGGCATTAATGACATAATTGGAAGGCCATTTTGTAACCTTTGCAATTAAGCCTCCTCATTGTTATGTTTTATAAGTCACTTAAGTGGAAGTCTTTCCATACACTAGTGCCACCCAGAAAACCTATTGCGTTTTCCCTCCAGTTGTGAATAAGCGTGCAATTTGCTTATAGCAGAAAATTGAGTGCCATGTGTGTTTGAGATTCAGATAAGTTGTAGAGCTGCCTGACATTGGAAGACAAAAGTTAGTGCAAAAGCATTTAATTATTAAGACACTGAAGGAAACAGATACTGATATATTGGGAATTCTGGCATCATTAATATCTACCCAATTAAAAAGACATTTTTCCATCTACGTAATTAAAATGTTTGCAGTTTGCCCACATCCATATTATTGCTTGAAACCATCCCGTCAAGTGGACCTGATCAAGTACGGCCCAGGCCATTGTGGGAAGCTAGGGAAGAAATTATAGGGCCCCCTGGCAGAGGAAGTATTTTTATCATCAACAGCCATGGGTGAGGTGCTGGAACACGAGGGGTGGATCACGTTGTGCCATTATTTAAGGAAAATCTGTAAGAAAAAAACAGGGAACTACAAACTGGTGAGCCTAAAATTAATGGTGCATAAGTTGTTGCAGAGGATTCTGTGTGACAGGATCTATATGCACTTGGAAAGGCAATGACTGATTACAGATAGTCAACATACTTTGTGCATGGGAAATCATATCTCACAAATTTGATTGTGTTCTTTTGAAAAGGTGACCAAGAAAAATAGATGAGGGCAGTGAAGTAGATGTTGTTCACATGAACTTTAGCAAGGCCTTCGACACAGTACCACACAGTAGCCTGGATATAAGGTTAGAACACATGGGATCCAAGGAGAGCCAAACAATCAGATACAAAATTAACGTGGCATCAGGAGACAGTGAATAATAGTAAAGGGTTGTTTTTCAGACTGGAATCCTGTAATCAGCAGTGTGTTTCAAAGATCAGTGCTGGGTCCACTGTTGTTTGTCATTTATATAAACAATTTGGAAGAGAATGTAGGAGGCATGGTTAGTACATTTGTGGATGACTCCAAAATTGGTCATATAGTGGACAGTGAAAAAGGTTATGTAAAAATATAATGAGGTTTTGAACAACTGGGCCAGTGGACTGAGGAATGGTAGATGGAGTTTCATGCAGATAAATTCAAACTGTTGTATTTTGGTAAAACAAACCAGGGCAGGACAGACCAGGTAGAATCCTGGGGGTGTTGTTGAACAGAGAGACCTAGGGGTGCAGGTATATAGTTCTTTGAAAGTGGCATCACAGGTAGATATGGTAGTGAAGCACACTTGGCTTCATCAGTTAGAGCATTGAATACATTGAGTTGCAACGTCAGTACAGTAAGGCCACATTTGGAGCACTGTGTACACTTGTGGTCACCTTGCTGTAGGAAGGGTGTTTTTAAATTGGAAAGTATGCAAAAAGGATTTACAAGGGTGTGACCAAAGCTGGAAGATTTGAATTATAAGGAGAGGCTGGGGAGGCTGGAAAGGCTGGGATTTCTTTCCCTGGAGCATATTAGGCTGGGGAGGGTGGGGGGACGGTGGGGGGGGGTCACCTAATACAGGTTATAAAATCATGAGGATCATAAATAAGGTGCAAGGTTTAAGGTTGAATAGCCAAAGTTTTTTTTTTCTCCAGGGTGGGGAGACTAAAACCAGATGGCATAAGTTTAAAGTGAGAGAGGAAAGTTTTAAAAGAGACCTGAGGGGCAACTTTTTCATATAGACGTTAGTGCATATATGGAATGAGCTACCATATGAAGTGGTAGAAGTGAATACAATTACAACAACTCAAACACATTTGGACAGGAACATAGATAGGAAAGGTTTAGAGGGATATGGGCCAAACACAGGCAAATAGGTTTAGTTCTGCTTAGGAAACCTGGTCAGTATGGACAAATTGGACCGAAGGGCCTGTTTCCATGCTGTATGGCTTGAGAACTCCAGAAGCATTCCATCCACAGAATAGCTGAAATTAACATTTAAAAACCAACAAACAAAACATTTCTTTGGAGGATATTATTTTCACAATTTTCATTTGATCCCATCGACACATATTTTCCACTGCAATCTGGAAACTGCATCTTTTCTTTTTCATGATGAATAACCTGATTATTGGTACAGCTCAACAGATGATACCATTTCCACCATCTTCCATCTGGCCCTCATCCATCTGGAGAAGAAGGACACCTATATCAGATTACTGTTCGTAGACTTCAGTTCTGCATTCAACATTCCTTGGCACCTGATTGGAAGACTGAGTCTTCTGGGCCTAGATACCTCCCTTTGTAACAGAATCCTGGACTTCCTGACTGGGAGATCTCGGTCAGTCTGGATAGGGAACCCCAATTCCTTCGTCTCCGCCGCATCTGCTCCCAGGAGGACCAGTTCCAATACCGTACAGCCCAGATGGCCTCCTTCTTCAAGGACCGCAGATTGCCCCCAGACATGGTCGACGATGCCCTCCACCGCTTCTCCTCCACTTCCCGCTCCTCTGCCCTTGAGCCCCGCTCCTCCAACCGCCACCAAGACAGAACCCCACTGGTTCTCACCTACCACCCCACCAACCTCCGCATACAGCGTATCATCCGCTGTCATTTCCGCCACCTCCAAATGGACCCCACCACCAGGGATATATTTCCCTCCCCTCCCCTATCAGCGTTCCGCAAAGACCACTCCCTTTATGACTCCCTCGTCAGGTCCACACCCCCCACCAACCCAACCTCCACTCCCGGCACCTTCCCCTACAACTGCAGGAAATGTAAAACTTGCGCCCACACCTCCTCCCTCACTTCCCTCCAAGGCCCCAAGGGATCCTTCCATATCCGCCACAAGTTCACCTGCACCTCCACACACATCATCTATTGCATCCGCTGCACCCGATGTGACCTCCTCTACATTGGGGAGACAGGCCGCCTACTTGCGGAACGCTTCAGAGAACACCTCCGGGACGCCCGGACCAACCAACCCAACCACCCTGTGGCTCAACACTTTAACTCTCCCTCCCACTCCACCGAGGACATGCAGGTCCTTGGACTCCTCCATTGGCAGAACATAACAACACAACGGCTGGAGGAGGAGAGCCTCATCTTCCGCCTGGGAACCCTCCAACCACAAGGAATGAACTCAGATTTCTCCAGTTTCCTCATTTCCCCTCCCCCCATCTTGTCTCAGTCAGTTCCCTCAACTCAGCACCGCCCTCCTAACCTGCAATCTTCTTCCTGACCTCTCCGCCCCCACCCCACTCCAACCTATCACCCTCACCTTGACCTCCTTCCACCTATCACATCTCCATCGCCCCTCCCCCAAGTCCCTCCTCCCTACCTTTCATCTTAGCCTGCCTGGCACATTCTCCTCATTCCTGATGAAGGGCTCTGGCCCGAAACGTCGAATTTCCTGTTCCTTGGATGCTGCCTAACCTGCTGTGCTTTAACCAGCAACACATTTTCAGCTCTGATCTCCAGCATCTGCAGACCTCAGTTTTTACACATAGGGAACAGTATCTCCAACCCAACACCATCACACTGAGCACTGTGGCCACCCAGGGTTGTGTGCTCAGTCCACTGCTGTTCACCCTGCTTATACATGACCGTGCAGTGATACATAGGTCAAATCAAATCATCAAATTCACTGATGACATGACTGTAGTGGGTCTCATCAGCAAGAGTCAGCATACAGAGAAGAGGTGTAGTGGCTAGGGGACGGGTGCAGAGCCAACAACCTATCTCTGAAGGTGGCCAAAATGAAAGAGATGGTAGTTGACATCAGAAGGGCATGGAGCAACCGTTCTCCATTGGACATCAATAGCTCTCCTGCGGAAATCGTGAAGAGCACTAGATTTCTTAGCGTACATCTGGTGGAGAATCTCACCTGGACCCTCAACATGAATGCCATAACCAAGAAAGCCCAGCAGCATCTCTACCTTCTACATAGATGGAGGAAAGCCCACCTCCCACCCCATCTTCACCACATTCTACAGATGGTTAATTGAGAGTACCCTGCATCACTGCCAGGTTCAGGAATTGCACCGTCTCAGATCGTAAGACCCAACAATGGATAGTGAGGACAGTTGAGAAGATCATCAGGGTCACTTTTCCCTCCATTCCAGACATTTATACATCTTACTGCATCCGAGAGGCTAAGAGCATTGTGGAAGAGCCCACACATCCCTCACTCAAACGCTTCTCCTTCCTGCATTCTGGCAGAAGATACTGGAGCATTTGGTCTCTCAAAGCCAGACAATACAAGAGTTTTTTTCTCCTGAGCCATCAGGCTCCTTAACACAGTATGATCGGACTCTTTCCCACCTGAAATATTTTGCACAACTTTGAGTTGCTGCCAGAAAAATGTCTATTATTTTTCATACTTCTCTTACACTGTAACTTGCTGTTTTGCACTTCTTATGCACTTTAAGTTATGTACAATTGTGTAGTTTGTGCTGAACATGTAGCACCCTCAGTTCTGGAGGAACGCTGTCTCATTTTTACTGTATCAGTTGTATATGATTGAACTGACAAATAAAAGTTACTTTCCCTGAAAAAAGTCTCAAATTTTGTTATCATACTCACTTTAAATTAGTAAATGTTGAATGCAAGATCAAATTTTGAATGGATTATAGTAGCTATACATTTACTTTCAGAGAGCAAAATGTGTATTTGAGGTACAAAACAGTGCTTAAATATTGAAGACAGTACAAAACAAATAAAATGAGAAATGTTCCTCCAGACATGAACAAATATTTTGGCAGTGTAGCGTTTGATCCACTCAGATCAAAGCATTCTGAATGTGAGCTCTACCTGAAGGAATCACCAAACGGAAAGAATAAATTCAGTACTTTTTTTCTTAAATCCATTTGAAAACACTTCATCCATTCACTAGATGTCATTTGTCAGATAGCATTGACACTGCAATTCAAAAATCAGATAGCTATATTCAACAATACAAACATATTCTCCTGCAATACTACGTAAATATCACATCATCATAGGAACAGCTACTTCCATCTGCAAGAATGCAGACAATACACAGTTACAAACAACTGAGGTTTTAGTATGATTCGCAATAGAACATAAACGAGTTTGTCTGCATAAAAGGAACATTATTTTAGTCAGTCATTAGTAACAGCTGTAATTGAAGGGTTACATTATTATTTTAAAAATTATATCCCTTCATCTTTTATAAAAAACACATACTAACATTTTGGATGGTGATGACATAATCCTCCAAGTCATTGTGACGCCACTTTTTTGAACCATTGAACAAGATTTTATTCGCTAAGTGTGAATTTCGGAGGAGTTTCATTGAAGATATCTCTCTGTGAGTTGTAGTGAATTATCTCATGCAATTCGCTGCTGCTAACCATATTATGCATGCACCATGCTTCCATAGCACTGCTCTCATACTGTTTTGAGCTTACTCGCAGCAGAAATATTTGTCACTGTTGAGACCACGCAGATTCTCTCCTTCCTTCCTTTCACTACCACTGCTAATATAGTTAAAGCCCATCTGTGCACCATGTCAAACTCTGCAAGCTATAAACTGCCATTCACAATTCCATTGTTGGATGAATTGCTCCGGAGGTGATCTTCAGAAGCAAGTTGGCACGCTGACTTTGAGACATAACCATTTGTTTGAAGTACATGCAGTGCATTTGCTTCAAGAGATGTTTGCACATGCTGGACATGAAACATTGATGCAGTGAGTGTGGTGCTGAAAAAGTACAGCAGGTCAGGCAGCATCCGAGGAGCAGGAAAATCGTTGTTTCGGGCAAAAGCCCTTCATCAGGAATGCTGAAGGACTTTTGCCCAAAACGTCGATTTTCCTACTCCTTGGATGCTGCCTGACCTGCTGTGCTTTTTCAGCATCACACTCTCGACTCTAATCTCCAGCATCTGCAGTCTTCATTTTCACCTAAAACATTGATGCAACCCAATTCAGTATAGCAACTCATCCTTGATTGATCATTGCTTACAACCATGAGAAGCTGCCTGATTTTGTAACTGTACTAAAAGGCAGGGCAGAAATACAGTCAGTCTTGAGGTCTGACTAAGTGGGCAAAGGGTAAAACAGCAAGACAAGGCAGAGTATCTAAGTTGGTACAAAGTAAATAAGCACTAAGAAACTAAGAGTCCTGAGATACCTGGATGCAGGAGATGTGTTATGATAATATGTGAGGCTGGTCCTTGTCCAATGCAAACCTTAAGGGATGAGGTGAGGGGATGTGGGCAGTTGGCTGTTGCCCATGAACTGTGTCCTGAGATGTTGGGGCCAGTTGGCCAAGATGGAAATCTGGAGGAGGAGCAAGCAGCAAGCTGGAGCTGTTCAGTAGCTGCTCTCATATTCATACCAAAAATTGCCATTGTCTAGTTTGTATCTGACACATGGGAGAATAGAAATGACATATAAATAATGTGAGATTAAGGAGTAATGAGGCATAAATTCAGGTAAATAGGGCTCACTCTCTCTGGTCATTCCTTGAGTGGAAAGTTAGATTTTGTTTTTTTATGTTGGTCACCTCCATTATCCAATCTCACTATTGTCCATGCCATTCAGAGACTCAGAATTTCTTTTCTAGATATAAAAATCTGAATTAAAAAAAATTCTGAAGCAAAATAATGTTAACTTCTTTCGTGGCCATGTCCATGGTTAATTAAACCAGTGTAAATACAATATTGGAGAACTTAGTTGGACCAAAGTTTCTGTTTCTGTGCTGGATGCCTCTGTGATTCTGTATCACACAGGACACTAAATCCAAATATTTTTTGCATAGGTTTTGATGCAATTTGCAGACTTAGAAAAATTTCCCGAGGTTACAAATGCCATTGGGCCTCCTTATGTATTTATATGTAGTTACAACGCAGGCTACTTGAAGATAAGTCACAGTTTGCGGAAATGAACTAAATCGATGTGCTGACCATCCAGCTTCTGCTTAAATGTTACTAAGGAATAAGAAATAAACCATAAAGTTGCAAAAGGAACTGGCACAACTTTGTTTTGTTTTTCTGTTTGTGAAAACAGAATTTCACCCTTCACCCCTTTCATTTTCTTTAATTGTGTTAGAACAGAATTGCACATGAGTCATGCTATTTTGAAGAATAAGTATTGAGGCTCCATTCAAATATGTTTGTTTATCACCTTGCACAAAATCTGTCATGACCCCATACAGTCAGGCTGCTTTTAAAATAAAATATTTTTTTTAATTTCCATTTTTTAAAAAAAAAACATACTTATGAAGGATAATTAGGTTCAGTTTGATGCACTACAACTAAAAGTAAATATTTTCAGTCAGTGTCAATATTGTATGTTTCCAATTTTAAAATGTTGAAAATAATATTTCAAAATAAACAGAAGAAATTGCTAATTATATCACTATTCAATAGTCAGTTCTTCACTAAAGAAAATATTTCTATTAGTGTTCTTGCACCAATAAGTTCCAATTAAGTTTTGGAGCCTTCTCCAAGGCCTGGAAATATTACAACAACAACTTCCAATGATGATTAATACACCCTGACGATCTGGCCACTTTTATGGGAATGTGGGGGTGGACAGACATGGTGCTGGTTCTGTTTCTAGCTGAATGTTAATAAACTCAAGGAAAAGATCGTGGATACTCGAGTCATTCTGAATGTAATTCACGCTTAAAATAATGCAATCTTTTGCACCAGATATTTAAATTTCAACCTAATTATGTCAAAAAATGTCAGTGAAATCAAGTGGAAACTTCAGGTCTTGCCATACATGCTCATTAAGAGCCCGTCAAACACATGACAGAAAGTTAATTCTTGTCATTACCCATGTAACAATGGGATAAATGTTAATGCCTGCCAATCAAACTCTCTGGTGATACATTCATTCAGGTTTTCAATTTTCAGGAAGATTTTTAAAATGTTTAATTTATATTAAGCTTACTTTCCTTTCTGTTTCTTTTTACTCTTCTCTGTTTTAACTCAATTTTCTTCCTCTTTGTTTGTACCAGTTTTCATAAGAACTTAAGAGGCTTGAGCCAAATGACCCATCCACCATTCAATGTGACCATGGCTGGTACCTTTGACTTTTAAATATAAATACATGGAATGCAACTACCTGCAAGTTCCCCACCCAGCTGATCATCACCCTGAATTGGAGATACATTGCCAATCTTTACCCTTTGATTCCCTGAAATGCTAAAACTCTGGGTAATTCAGACTCAAAGGTATACAAGATGAATAAAGTATGCAAGGCTTTAGACCAAGTGCTAGAAAACAGAAGTACAATAATTAGGTGACTTTTTCTCTTACCTAGCACAGACTCGATGGTTCAAACATCCTTTTACTATGTTGCAGACTTTTATGACTCTATTGACAAAACTCAGTGGTAGAAAATTCCAAAGATGCACACATTGTGTGTGAATAGATTACTTGTCATCTCCACCTTAAATGGTTGCTTTTTTTTTAACTGGTATCTGTGCCCTGTGTTTTAGATTCCCAGCCAAGGAAGCAACCTCTTGTCCTACCTTATCAAACTCCTTCAGAATCTCACATTCCTAATCACAGGGAGGAATATTCCATTTTCCAAAGTGATGTGAGCAATGGTGAGAAACGTGGGAAAATACTACGAGAATGAAAAAGAAAGTCAGAGTCTCAAAGTTAAGAAAGCTTTTTCCAATTCTCCATTGGAGCTTTTAATGATGACCTCAGAATCTTGCTATTGAACAATGATTGTCTCTTTTTCACATTTTCATATCTCCTTAATAGCTTTGTTCTCCTTATATGTATGCCAATTCCAATTCTCCCCTCCTTCTCCAAGAAACTAAACTGTGCAAATTGCCAACATGTACATCTGAGCAGATACAGCTCACTAAATGCTTATCTTGGCCATCATTGTATTTTCAGCACAATGTCCCTGCAATGGTCCATGGATATCTTACATCTTAACCCTTCATTTATCTATGGTGAATGCTTCATCCAAGAAAAAATCCTTACCATATAATCACACCTCCTTTTAGACCAACTTACACGTTACTTCATCTTGTCAACACTTTACTTTGAAACTTAGAGACCCTCTGACTTGTGAGCTTCTGCAAGATCAGTTCCTGTGCAGGGGCATATAAACATATTTTGTGTATTTACACAGGATGTATTTTATAGCTCTTAATACGCTTTCGTAGCACTTATGCAATTTGCTGTTACCTGGAGGATGTCAGCCTTTTGCACTTCTTTTGAATAGAGGGCCTTTAGTGATTATTACAGACTATCAGCATCTACTGACACCTCTACATCATGTCACAACAGGAAGATAAAAACAGAATAGGCCAATCAGCCAATTCCATCATTCAATGAGATCATAGCTGATCTGTGGCCTAACTCCATGTACCTGACTTTGGCCATATCCCTTAATACTTTTGCTTAACAAAAATTGATCTTTCTCAGAATAAAAACCAACACTTGATCCAGCAATCACTGCCGCTTGTGAAAGAGAATTACAAACACCCACCACGCTTTGTGTGTATAAAATGCTTCCTAACATCTCTCCTGATTGGTCTAGATCTAATTCGTAAACTATGCCTGCTAGTTCTGGAATGCCCAAACAGTGGAAGTAGTTCATCTTTATCTACCCTATCTTTCACTGTTTATATCTTGAAGACTCTGATTAAATAACTACTTTGCCTTCTAAATTCTACAGAAAACAGGCTTAATTTGTATAATCTCTTCTTATAACTTAACTCCTGCAGTCCAGGTATCATTCTCGTAGACCTGTGTTGTACTCCTTCCAAGGTTAGTAAATCGTTCCAAAGGAGTGGTGCCCAAATCTGCTTACAGGATTCTTAATGGAGTGTTGGACTTTATTTCAAAAATAGGGAAGTTTTGATAAAATTATTGGAGGCTTTGATCAGACTATAGCTGGATACTGTGAACAGCTCCTGTCAGCTTAAATAAGAAAAGATATATTGGCTTGGGGACCATCCAGAGAAGGGTTGAGGGTATGGAGGCATTTGTGTGTGGAGAGGGTGAATAGATTGGTCTTGCACTCATTGGACTTAAAGGGCTTTACGGGGCAGCTGCTTTGTATCCCTCTTGTGAGAGAGTCTAGTGCCAGAGGACAATAATCTCAGAGGAAGGAGTCACCCATTTAAAACAGAGATAAGCAGATTTTGTTTTCTTTTAGATGGCAGTGAAATTGTGGAAATCTATACCACTGAGAGCTGTAGAGTCAAGTTTGTTAAACATATTCAAGGCTGAAAGGACAACCGTTTAATCGGTGAAGGAAATCAAGTTATGGGGGAAAGGCAGGGAAGTGGGATTGAGGATTATCAGATCAGGCATGATCTCATTAAAAGGCAGAGCAGATTTGGTGGGCTGAATAGCCTGGTTCCACTCTCATGTTTCATGGTCCTATGGTGTAAGTATTGATTTACCTCATAAGAGCAGATTAATCAACTATTCCTCATCCTGCCTAAACTGAAATTAGAATTTGTTGAATTTAAAGTGCCTTCTGTCATGAAGCTTCTATCAGTTTTTATTCTGCACTTGACTCAAACACATCTGTCTAGGGGATTTAAATTGCCCCCATTATTTCTCTTTATATACCTGATTTCATAACCAATTCAATCCTTTTAATTTACACTCCTCACTGCTGCACCATTTCATTTCTTCAATTAAAAATATGCCCCAGTGATTGCCCTGTTCATTCAGGTACAGATATCCCATTTGACTCATTGTCACATTGTCAGCTCACTTCTTCTGCAAACTTGTGAGAAAATGTTTTCTGAGCTGAAGGTGACAGGAACAAATCTATCAAAGTCCACCCTTAATCAATCTCCGTTAGATCTATATCGTTATTATGATTTCTATGTTTCACATTAGAAATTATGAAAATAGTGGTCTGGATTTTGTTGTAGCAATATGGCTTCATTATAGTATTTGCCATTATAAATAATTGGGTGTAAAATGCTTTGGAAAATCCTAACATCATAAAAGCTGCAATCTAAATGAAACTGTTTTGATTATTTTGTAAGGCACTGAATTGATGCAAACTTCCCCTTTAATGACACAATATCACTATTAAAACTGCTGGAAGATTTGCAGCTTGTTAATGAAATGGGGTCTCAAATCATCACAAAGCTGAAGTGCCCCTCGAGCCCTAGAAAACAAACTTTATATTTGTGTAACTCAATTCCATGCATAAAAAAATCAATAATATCATCATCTAATTACTTTCAAAGTTAGTGACATGACTGGTAAGTGGTTAGCACTCTTGCTTCACAGCACCAGTGACTGACGTTCAAATCCAGTCTGGGGTGATTGCCAGCGTGGAGTATGCACTTTCCTCTTGTGTCGGTCTGTGTTACTGCTGAGTGCTCCAGTTTCCTCCCATGGTCAAAATATGTGGAGATTTGGTGGATTGGCCATGTTGAATGCTGGGTTAGAAGGGTAGGGCAGGGGCTGGATGTGCCAGGGATTCTCCTCAGAGGGTCAGTGCAGGCTCCAGTTTCAAATTAATACCACTGTTGTCAGAGATTTCTTCAATTCAATTACAGGATGTTGGTATCATTGGTTAGGCCAGCATTTAGTGTCCATCCCTGAGTGCCCAGAGGGCAGTTAGAAGTGAATAACATTGGAATCACATATGGGCTAGACAGGGTAGTACAGTAATTTCCTTCCCTAAAAAGCATGAGGAACTAGTTAGGTTTTTCCTGACAATGGTCGAACTAACTATTTAATTCTAGATTTTCATTCAACATAAATTCCAACATTTGCCATGGTGGGATTCATATCTAATTCTTTAGGGCATTTCTGGATTAATATCACTACGTCATCATCTCCTGAACATTGGAACAACACAGTATTCTGCTTTATCAGGTTCATAAGACAGTCTCCTCATGACCTTATCAGAGAAATCTGATACAATTTATAAAATATTGATGTTGGAATGATGACATGGATTTGTTATAAATTTGGATAGTTTTTCTTCTTTCCTTCACAGGATGTGGAAATTGCCGGTTTAGCCAACATTAATTACCTATATGTAATTTCCCCAGAAAATGTGCTATTGAGCTGTGTGCTTGAAGAGCTGCAGTCCATGTGATATCGGTACACCCACAGTGCAGCTAAGGAGGGGGGGGGGGGCGGAGTTTCAGGATTTTAAAGTCAGCGACAGTGAAGGACCATTGGTACAGTTAAAAGGTATGATGGTGTGCAGCTTGGAAAGAAACTTACAGGTGGTGGTGTCCCCATGCATTTGCTGCCTTAGTCCTTCCAAATGGTGAAAGTAACAGAATTGGGTTTTGGAAGGTGCTATCTAAGGAGCTTCGGTGTGTTCCTGGAGCTGCATTCATCCATAGAAATGGAGAGTATCCTATCACACAAACTGACGTGCGCTTTGTAGATGTTACACAGGCTTTGAGGAATCAGGAGTCCTCAGAATTGCTTCAGAATTTCCTCCTTCTGTCTGATTCTTGTAGCATTTATATGGTTGAGTTTCTGGTCAACGGTAATCCTCAGGATGTTGATCGTGGGGAATTCAGTAACAATAACAGCATTGAATGTCAAAGAGTAATTGTATATTCTCTTATTTGGGATAATAATTGCCTGGCACCTGTGTAGCATGAATGTTACTTGATACTTATCAACCCAAGGTAGAATTCTGACATGTCTTGCTGTACTTGAACACAAACTGCTTTGATATCTGAGGAGTTGTGAATGGTGCTGAACAGTATACACTCATGGGTGAACAGACATTCTGACCTTATCATGGAGAAAAGGTTTTTGATGGAACAGCTGAAGATGTTTGGGCCTAGGACACTACCCTGAGGAATTTCTGCACGGATGCTCTGTGGCTGAGACGATTGACTTCCAAAAACCACGAACGTCTTCATTTGTGTTGGCTATGACTCCAATCAGTGGAGAACATTCCCCCAATTTGAAATGACTCCTGTTTTGCAAGAGCTCCTTGATGGCATACCTGATGAAACATTGCCTTGATAACACCCTCACTTTCTCTCTTGAGTTCAGCTCCACCACCTATGGTTGGACCAAGGATGCAATAAGATCAGAAGATGTGAAAGCCTGACAGATCTCATAATGAACATCATAGACAGGTTTTTGTAGAATAAGTGTCAATGTCACCTTCCATCACTTAATTAACTGACTATCATATTGTGTTTATTTATGACTAATGAGGATTTTATCACAGTCCATAATTCCAAAATGTGATTAATCCAATTTGCATTTGAAAAAATTCTGATGTATGTCTGAAGAGCCATCATTGTATTTCTATATTTTGATTTTAGTCTGTCTCTTATTTTTAAAATTGATGGTGTAATCGATAGAGCTTCAGAATAACAATGTGTCTTAATTTGCGATTTATCCTTCAAATTTGAGGTTGGAGTTTGGAGATTTTGTATTAAGAAATCATAATTCTTACACTTAGCAAGCTTCAATTCATAGCTGCTGAGTCCTGAAGGATATCTCAGGAGCTGAGTTCAATAATCTGTTGATGAGTAGATCCAGGAAAGGTCTTTTGGTTGTAATAAATGTAAACAGCCTAATAAATAGCTTTCTCTGATTGCAGCACAAAGCATTCTTTAACGTTGACATTTTCTGGAAAGAACAAAATGTAACAGATACCTTTCTGAATAAATTTGCAAGCCCATCACCATATCCTATAGACACTGTGACAAGCATCAAATCCACAAGAATTTGGAATATCATTAACAAACCTCACAAACATCTCAGATCAGGAAATCACAGTTGGAAAGGTTTTCCTATATGTCTAAAGATGTTCCTTTAAGCCAACAGCATTGATGCTTCATTTTTCATTTGATAGGGAAGAACTGCAATGATGCCAGAATCACAGTTTCATTTTTATTGTTGGTTGGATAATACAATTTACACTGAAGGAAGAATTCCTGGCAATGAAAGCAGGTACAGGACATTTGACAGAAAATACAGCATGAATATATTTGTTGCTTTGGTAACCTAAGTGCACTTTTCTTTCTCAACAGTCAGCTAATATTGTGTCTCATTTTCTCCCTGGTCACTTAATTGCAGGTTATATGTAATACTTACTGTAATCTAACATAAACTAACATTAATTATCATTCTCCAAATTTATTCCATACATAAGATACTTTATTTCAATCACAGTTATTTTCCATTGTTTTCCTACCTTAACTGAAACTAAGACAAAATGCTAAATGTCTCTCTTTTTCCATTATTGTTGTAGGTTAAATCTTATGTCTGACTATAGTCAGATCACTGTACTATAACTATCTCTGGCACTTAACAATAAAGCTGCTATGTACTGCTTCTAACTGCATATGACACTATCGTATGCTCTAGGAATTCAGCACTTTTGTTAGCCAGTTTCTTATCTACTAATTACAAAATGCTCTCCATATTGTATAGCCAAAACTAATTGCCATAGAAATTCAATGTAAAAATATTCACAAACTGGTTTGTTTTACACTATATATGTTCATATAAGAATAAACGCCTCATGTGATGGGTGTTTTGAACATCCAGGAATTAGAATGAGCAGATACTTTTTCTGGTTTCATGCAAACATTTACATCATACATTTTATCGTGGGTTTACAGAGTGACTTTAAAGTGTTCTGAGAGCTTATATACGGTCTCATGAAAATACATTTGTGAGTATTTTCACAATACAAATCTCAACTCAGTATAAATATTCTATCCTTTCAGAAAGTACTTGTTTAAAGGAGAACTAGTTGAATTGCAATCTGTATTTTTTTTAAATAAGGGGTGCCCAGAGGCTCATCTGTGTAGAAGAAAGGTTAGCTCATAGACAGAATTATTTTCTAACACTGTTCTCTGAGACTGTCAGAAGTTGTCTTCACAGGCTAAAGTTCACCAAAGAAGCAGTAATGAAGTTGTGCCATCTGCTACAGTGGCACTAAGGTTACAAACTTCCTCAGTGCCAATGACTGCAGGTTCAATTGGACTGTCAAAGGAGATATCTCAAATTTAGTCGATCAGCAGTAATAAGTCAATTTTAATTAATACTTTTCCCCAGTGATGATACCTTTTCAAGATAAAGACCATTAGTTCAACTGACTGATGCTTATCTCCCTTCCTTTGTCTGCTATTACTCCATTGCCAGCTACCCTCTCCTTGCTAAGTTCAATGTTTTGTCACCTCATAGCCTTTTCTTCTTGCAACTGACATCTTGCATCTTTGCAAGTCTAAGTGGACACCAAAGTCATAGTGCACTGTTAGATAGATTGCCTTGATTTCTGCAGCAAAATTCTAGACCATAATCACTCACAATGTCGTGGCCACACTAAACTCAAAGCTCCTTGAAATTGCATTTGTGGAGGAGGTTTCTGGGATGGAAAATATAGAGCCTGTTAAGCACAGAGCATTGTTTTGAGAGAAGTTGAATGCTGAAAGCTCTGTTGTCAGATCACTCACCAGTTGGCACTATGGGTGTCAGTTCAATCAATGCACCACTTGCCATTTATTGTCAAAATCTTCAGAGAACTTCAGACAGGTTTACGGATCGCATATTCAGTAAGTTTTGAAGGTCTACATGGATTGATAGTTCTGGGTTAGTTTCTTTGCAGAACACTTTATGTTTTTGCCTTCACGAGTATGTCAAGAAGTGGACTATCAGGCAGGTCTAGGAACCATTATACAAGCATTGTGAATTTCAGTGCACCATTGATTATCCACAATGATGCAATGAAATAAAGGCCAATGCACTTTGTACGAATACTCACTGGTGACATAGGCAGCAATATAGTGCTAAGGAACACACATAACCAGAGCCAAAAGAGATACTGGATGCATTTTTCAATACTGTTCACTCAGGTTCTAGTGAAATCCATGACAATTTCTAACCTTCACTATGTTTGAGTGTATGCTCCAGACTGACTCCAAAATACATGGGGTGTGGTTTGTTTGTGACCAGTTGCTGCAAACAGAGATTAGATTACTTACAGTGTGGAAACAGGCCCTTCGGCCCAACAAGTCCACACCAACCCGCCGAAGCGCAACCTACCCATACCCCTACATTTACCCCTTTACCTAACACAACGGGCAATTTAGCATGGTCAATTCACCTGACCTGCACATCTTTGGAATGTGGGAAGAAACCGTAGCACTGGGAGGAAACCCACGCAGACACGGGGAGAACGTGCAAACTCCACACAGTCAGTCGCCTAAGTCGGGAATTGAACCCAGGTCTCTGGCACTTGTGAGGCAACAATGCTAACCACTGCGTCACCGTGCCGCCCATGAGAGAGTTTGTTATTAACTGTTATTTTGTCATTTCACTCAAAGTAAATGTACCAATCATACACATTAGTTAGTGTAACACTATTTTTTTTTGCTTGAAGATAAAACTATAAACAGATAATGTTCACTGGGACATAACTGTAGTGATTGGTACAAGGACAGCCAGTTGGACCTAATAGAATATGAATTCCCTAATTGGGACTGTTACTCTGGTCCAATCAGGGCAGCCTGGTTGACAGAAATAAATAGGGGTATAAAATTTAAAAAAATAAATAGAGCTGTCAGGGCTTCTGATCACTCTAGGAGCCAGTTCTGTGCGAGGTGGGTCAGTATAACGTACTATGCATGTGTAAATAAAGGCCAACTTCATAACGGGATATCAGCCTTCATGGAGATATTTGAGTAACCATATCTGACCTATATCACTGTTGCTCAATGACTGCCTATAAGTCATCAGCCATCACAAACTGAGCAATCTGCCACGTGATTATTCTGCCATAACAGTCTGCTCTTCAACTCATAGATTAGGCAACTGGACATACAGCACCACCTCAGCAATTGTTTAGTAGAAGAAGCACAATTACTCATCACTGCGAGGAATTTGTGACATTCACACTGCTGTCATTATATTTCTCGCAGCTCCACTGCATGTCAGGCATTGTCAGGCACAGATTGCTCTGCCTTATTTTATCAACCTCTATAAAGTCACCCCTCAGCCTCCAACACTCCAGGGAAACAGCTGTAGCCTCGTCAACCTCTCCCTATAGCTCAAATCCTCCAACCCTGGCAATATTCTCGTAAATCTTTTCTGAACCCTTTCAAGTTTCACAACATCTTTCCGATAGGAAGGAGACCAGAATTGCATGCAATATTTCAACAGTGGCCTAATCAATGTCCTGTATAGACGCAACATGACCTCCCAACTCCTGTACTTCATACTCTGACCAATAAAGGAAAGCATACCAAATGCCTTCTTCACTATCCTATCTACCTGTGACTCCACTTTCAAGAAGCCATGAACCTGCACTCCAAGGTCTCTTTGTTCAGTAACACTCCCTAGGACCTTACCATTAAGTGTAGAAGTCCTGCTAAGATGTGCTTTCCCAAAATGCAGCACCTCACATTTATCTAAATTAAACTTCATCTGCCACTTCTCAGTCCATTGGCCTATCTAATCAAGATCCCGTTGTAATCTGAGGTAACCTTCGTCACTGTCCACTACACCTCCAATTTTGGGGTCATCTGCAAACTTACCAATTATATCTCTTATGCTCACATCCAAATAATTTATATAAATGTTGAAAAGTATTGGAGCCAATACCGATCCTTGTGGCATTCCACTGGTCATGGGCTCCAGTCTGAAAAACAACCCTCCACCACCATCCTCTGCCTTCTACTTTTGAGCCAGTTCTGTATCCAAATGTTTAATTCTCCCTGTATTCCATGAGATCTAACCTCGCTAACCAGTCTCCCAAGGGGAACCTTGTTGAATGCCTTACTGAAATCTATATAGATTGCATCTACTGCTCTGCCCTCATCAATCCTCGTGAGTGGTAAAAAGAGGGGCAGTGACCTTTCCTCAGACTGCTACTGTAATCCACAACACCACCAGATATAATTAGCTTGGACTGAGACAGCAGCCCAGAACAGTGCCATCCCCATAGTTAAAAGAAATGCGCAGCAACACAGGAAGAAGGTGAATGAACCTCTACACTTTGTATGGGTAAGTGCCACTATCTTTTCTCAGCTATTTCACCCTCATAGGACCGTTATTCTCTCCAACTCTGCCACTATACAGACCTTTCACTGAGGCTTGTGGACATCAACTCTCATTATTGCATACAGCATGTCCAGCTGATCCTTCCAAACATTTCCTAGTCCCTATGCCTTCTCCTCCCACCATTGCATCACCAGTAACACCTGTCCCATTGTACTTAATCCCTCCTTTGGTGTGATTGCAGGAAAAATTATCTCATGATCAGTTGGCAAGGGTGAAGGTAGGTGGTGGATGAAGGAGATTAGGTTTCTCAATCCATATGAAGAAAATGTGCCTTTTATTGCAAGAGGAGAGGGTGACTGGTCATATTGTGGTACAGAGACCTCAATGAGCATGAATGACTTCACTGCACTATGATGCTCCTTCATTAAGATCAGTGATAACTCACTCTTATCCGGAACAAACATTTAGCCCTTCCACAACCACATTCCCTCTTTCGTTCTTTACAGACGCTAGTAGGACTCAGCAAAAAACCACAGAGACGAAGCCAGCACCAGAGACCCTCAGCTCCACCTCCATTTCTCAGGACAAAACCCTCAATCCTCAGACAGTGCACTGGTGAAGTTTTTGCCTGCATCCTGCACCAACTCGGAGACTTCCAGCCCAGTGAGTTCTCTTTCTAGTTTCGATGCAGGAGCACAATCGTGCGTCTCCACAGCTGGTTGAGGAGGAAATGACCCAGTTCATTGACACTGGGAGGATTTCCAGAATCTAGGCACCCGCTCTCCTCAGCTCCAGGCAGGAAACCATTTCACAGTTTTGCCCATCTCTCACACACACACACACACACACACACACACACACACGTCTTTGGAGAGAGGTCACTCCCGAGACTCTCCACCTGCTCCTTGCCTATACCGATGAAGCCTGCAGAAATCCATGCTGAGGCAGATGAGCCTGTTCCTGGGCAACACACCCCTAGAAGATCTGGAAAGTCCAACACAGGGCCAACTACACAACAGGCTGCCTTCAGTTGAGGTGTGGAAATTGGGACTGTGCTTGGACAGTGGGAGGGAAAGGGAGGAAGCATCTTATTAAAAACACAAGGGCTGGCTCTTCATCATAAGTAATCTTGAGCTTTTTGTATTGTTAGGATCTTAAAATACTGTCTTTGTCACTATTGGACCCAGTGACATCTCAGCCATCTGAGAAATAAATGGCTTTTTCACATATTGAAAGGACAAAAGCAGCTGAAATTACTAAGCATTACTTATCACTCACAACAACTGACCCCTTGACAATTGATAGCTTCAGACATCATTTATCCTTAATCTATCTTATTGTTGACTGCAGCCAAGGTGCTGCACTTTATTTGGACAGCAATGAGACTAAAGGCGATGTGCAGGGATAGTGGTACTGTCTGCCCTGCATAAATCATCCACAAATACACCTGGCCTGTGAGTAACTCACAGAGTTCATAATGGATGATGCCATATACCCTGGAGTCAATACTTCATTTTACCATTTAGCTGTATAAGCGAGCTCACTGTCAATCAAAGCTGCCGTTTGTAGACATGTACATCTTCACTCTCCCTTGTGACTTAATGGGGTAAAAAATGTGGTCTGCAGATGCTGGAGATCACAGCTGAAAATGTATTGCTGGTTAAAGCACAGCAGGTTAGGCAGCATCCAAGGAATAGGAAATTCGACGTTTCGGGCATAAGCCCTTCATCAGGAAAGATCAGGATTCCTGATGAAGAGCTTATGCCCGAAACGTCGAATTTCCTATTCCTTGGATGCTGCCTAACCTACTGTGCTTTAACCAGCAACACATTTTCAGCTTGTGACTTAATGGCCGGCTGAGAGAAATTGTACATATCTATACACGATGCTCAAGCATTCCGGGGCAATTTGGCGGATTATAAGAACTCTGGGACATTGAAAACAAAGTGAAATGGAAACAGAGTTGCCTTAGGATTGCTCCCATCCACTGCCTATCATAAGGGATTGCACAACACCTGAATATCATTTACTGAATGAAGCTTTCGAAATCACTTAGTTTTAGTGCTATGTGGTATCAGTGCCCAAACTCACTCTCTGCTGTTTGCTCCTGAACTGTGAGGAAGAAGACCTGTAAAGTGCTAATACTTTAGTGTGAAATCAGCCAAAGATACCACGCATACTGTCACATAAACAAGCGAACATTTATTCAGCAACAGAAACGTTCAAGGATTGCAAACTAACAAGACCCACATATACTTTCAAATGATCAGGGACTGCTTGCCATATAACCAACAGAAAGTAACACCATTAACAGAAGACCAAATCCAGCTGGTTCATCCTGGAAGCGGGTTTTAATTAGGCTTTGTCTGGCCCCTCGAGTGTGACAATGTACGTTTATACCATCGTCTCTGAGATGTTCCTCCTGGTAAAAGTCCTGATCTTCAGTCTCAAGGTGTTATTGGTGATCTTCCATTTCATCAGCATGCAGGACATCCCTCGTTTCTCTACTCCAGTTATGAAGGGCACAGCATGCCACATTGATGCAGTACACTCTTTCTGGGCTACAGTGCAAAGCCTGCAAGAGTGATCTAGTCTGTTTCACTTTGGACATGATTAAAACATGGGTAGCATTTTATCCCCATTTTACAGTAATCTGAGGATTTAATAAAGGTGTCAGCAGCCATACTTGAAGATGATAGCCTTCATTTTTTGGCAGCTATCCTGAATGTGCCAAGGATATCGGAAAGAGGCAGGAACTTGTGAGTGCTCCAGTATTTGTGCACCATAGCAACTTCCAGAATATCTGGTACACATGTCCAACATCTGGCATGATGGGGAAGCTGGATATTGATGAAGTGAAAGTGTTCAGTGTTGACAAATACTGCAGATTGGTGCTGAGGTGTCTTTAAAGCAAAGTGAGTGCCCTGAACATAGTGGAAGGCAGCACTGAAGGGGAAATCACACTAACTGGCCTGCTTAATCCTCCTATAGACTGGTATAATGTGGAGAAAATAGCATCAGTGAGACCCCAGGATGCATTTGTAGACTAAGGATTGGCTGATTCCATAAAGGTCCCAATTGTTCCTTAGAATGAGACTCTTATGTAAAACTTCAGAGAAGATGTAATCTTTATTTCTCAAACAGGATGGCCATCCATTCCTTTCAAATACAAGTCCTGCTCCAGATGATGACACTGTTCGGTCCATGATGGTCCGGGATATTCTTAGTTTTCACCTGCAATGGGATTCCAAGAGCTGTAGATCATTACAGCAAGTTTGGTAGTTATAGGATCTGGGCACTCTCTTTTGAGGATCTTCATCAACTGCTTCTTCCTCTTGAAGCAATGTGTCAGGCTGCTAGACACTATTCTTGCTAGACTTAGTGACAGCATTATAATTGTCATCTCCTTCAACACCGTCATTGCATGTTCAGCAAGGCTGTAAGGACTTTTAGAAAAGTGGGTCCAATCTCAGATGCGTGGAGTGATAATCTGTGGGGAATGTCAGAGCTGAACAGCATATCAGGAATGGTACTCCTCATGTTTCTCACATCAATCACAACAAAGCAATATGTTTAGCCCTGACACAGTGTGCTACGAGGACTTCACAATGAGGTCTATGTCATGCCTTGATATCGAGTTTTTACCTATATCATCTATATTTCAGATTCAAAGTGCGAATGATATATTGGATAAGTAAAATTTGTCATAGCACCCTCTCCCCAAAAATGCGATCTTTGAGCATCATAGATTATATCACTGCATATTTACAATGCTGTGCCCGATGTGGCAGTACCAAAGTGTTGTCTTCTAGAAAATTGACACAGGAATGGCAAACCAAAGGATAAAATGCTGGAAAATCTCAGCGGGTTTGCAGCATCTGTAAGGAGAGAAAAGAGCTGACGTTTGGAGTCTAACTGACCCTTTGTCAAAGCTGGGCTTTGACAAAGGGTCAGTTAGACTCAAAACGTCAGCTCTTTTCTCACCTTACAGATGTTGCCAGACCTGCTGAGATTTTCCAGCATTTTCTCTTGTGGTTTCAGATTCCAGCATCCGCAGTAATTTGCTTTTATATAGAAGTGGCAAACCCAGGTGAGACTTTTAAGTTCAGTTTTGCATTATTTTTGTGTATCTGGCATGACAGGATCAAAGTATGTAACAGTCCTGACCGAATAAAGCCAGACCGTTTAATGTTCATTGCTACAAAAGAAAAGACCTTCTAGTGAAATCTAATTTGATGTCAGAATGCATGAATAATACAGTTGCCCTTCGCAGAGTCTTACATTGTGTGAACAATACAGTACAAGAATTACACTCTGCACCTGAGGAAAAATATTGAAACTTACTCTGCCCACTCTGAATGTGATAGCAACCATTTTGTTCTTTTATTGTGCAGTTAAGCTTGGTGTAAAATACTAAGATTTTTACTTGGTCTCCATGTAAGTGAGCTCCACCTTGAGTGATGATTTTCCCCTCTCCCAGTGAGTGAGTGCAAAGAAATTAAGCTACAAACCATAACATGCATCTTGAGAAGATATATACGTTACATATGTGTGTCCCTGTACTCAAAGCAAACTGGAAGAAGCGTGCAAGTCACAAGTACCTTTCAGCTTCAAGGTGAAGCCCTGAAGTGTGTATGAGTTGGTTTGAACATGGCCATGTGGATTTGGTAAGTTTGGTAGTTGCCCAAAATGTGGATTTTCCTGCTCCTCAGATGCTGCCTGACCTGCTGTGCTTTTCCAGCACTACTCTGATCTAAACTCTGGTAGTTTGGTTATGCCCACTTTTGTGGGGAAAGGATGCAAAAGGATAGTGTTCACGAAGCAAGCAGAGGTGTTGTCATGATGCAGGCCTGGAGAGGCAAACAGCGAGCTGTTACCATCAGATAACTGCTCTGAATTTCATTTCAGGCATTCGCACCATCTGGTTTCTTGGGAAGAAGGGCCGAATTGGAAACTGGATAGAAATGAGGTAAGGTTAGTTATTAATAAGATGTAAATGCATGGAAATAAAACAATAATTGCAGACTAGCAAGCTTCAGAACTCACTGTTAAACTTGAAGGGGAAAACTGGAATATTTTCCTCAATGTTGAGAATCTGAATTTTCCATTTTTGCTGACTTTTTCCAAATATCTCATCAGTGCAAACACCAATTAGTGGAGCATAAAAATTCTGCTCATTCCACAAGTAGGCTTATGATCGTTATTCTCGTAAATCATCTTGTTATCCAGGATGAATTGTTGTAGCAACACTTAAGTGTAAAGGATCCCAAGAATGAAATCGCTGAGCTATTATACACAGTAAATTCAGCAGTGGCTTATTGAATCATCATTTCCCCATTTCTGTGGGTGGATACATGTCAGTAGAAGGATATCTGCTGTGCTCAGTATCCAGTTTTGTACACAAATTACGCTGGTGTGTCATCTGTGGGCTTGTAATCTGGATGTCGTCAAAGACTTTTGTTGCTATCTCAATCCCTATACATTCTTTGATGTTCACAATGTTGACTGTTCATTTTTGAATCTTTATGAAATTGTTGTCACCTGACCATGACACTTGACTAGACATTTCATTTGAACTTTTCTTGATCCCGTTTGTTATGGTCTCAGATATAGAATGCTATATTTGTGTGGCTTTTGAATGTGGTATCTCAGGAACCACTTATTTTCTGCATTGCCACTTCCAATGTATCCTGATTTAACAGGTCTTGCATACACCATTAAAAGCTGGGCAATTTCTGGGTGCATGCCTGGGCATTACCATATATGTTACTTATCATGCTTTTCTGTATTGGTTATCACGCCAAATCTGACTGCATTACAGAAAGCCTCTAAAATATAGTTCAAAATACATCTACTTAGGAACATACAAACTATATCACAACATTAGCCAATTGAAAACTGGAAAGTACTGGCTGTAGTTGTTGTTGAGTTTGAGCAGAGACATCAGTGTTTAAAGTATTGCTCCATTCCTAAGATAGGATACTGCTGGGATCCTTCAGGGTTGTAGCATGGATCAGATCACCTGATCTTCCTTGATGCCATGGGAGGGACATCCCTTAGACAGATGTTGAAGAGGATTGGAATTAAGTCAGAGACTTAGAAAGTCCATTATTGAATATCCTTAGTTGGCTTCCAAGTGCAACTTTGTATTGCTAAGAGTTTAAGGAACAACAACCATTGTAGCCTGCTACTGGAATATTCTGGTTGCATTTAATAGAAGACCATGTTACCACACAGTATTAAATACTGATGAAAGGTCAATGAGTGTACTACCAACTTTGAGTGTGTATTAGTAACTTGCCTCAAAGTGTCTGCGTAGTGTGAAAACTTGGTCAACACAGCTCTTGCTTTCTCTGAAACTAACTTGCTTCTTTGGCTCTACCAGTGGAAGGAGCTTGGCTATGAGTAAATGTTCAATCCATTCTGTAAGAGGTTATTGCATTGATATGGGTTACTAACTAGTTAGATTAGCAGCAGGAATTCCGGGCTTGAGAATGGTTGTAATTTTAATTCCATTCTAGTATGGCGGAATAACGTCAGTTTCATGAACGCCAGCAAAACAAAAAGCCAAACTTAGGGGAGAGGTCAGTGGATGTCAAGTCTTTCACTCTACAGGTTCCTCTATTTTCTGGCCCTATCAGAGATTCAAGAACTCAATAGCAACATCTGAGTCAGTAGAAGTTGGAGGACTTCCTCAGATTCAGATTGTCAGAAAGAGTGTGATACATATGGAAACCTCATGAAATGTGTTTATTTGGCTTCATCTTTCATGGTCTGGCTGAGTTAACTGTTGCCTCATGGTTCAGGACTGGATTCTGATATGAATCCATCCCAGTTATTTTTACAGTTGCACCAGTGGGACTATGGTTTGGATTTAATTGGACAACTCTAATCCAATATAAATCAAGGCTGACCAAAGTTGGTTGAGTGGGAAGTGAAGAAGAATCATCAGCAGTGTGGAAGGGGGTGCCGATCAGAAAGGTTGCAAATGTCACCTGTACTCCATCTTCATGAGTGGGAGGGGATTAGATGATGCATATCATGTTGGAGATAGAACCCAGCAAAGACTCAGGCCGTTAATTGTTTACCTACTTTGTTGTCCAAATTATACTCCTGTGATATGTGATTGCTGTTGAAATTGCCAGGGTGGATCTTAGGATCACTGGTAATAGGTTATCCTGAAAGGGCCACTTAACACAGTAGATATTTTTTATTCTTTGATGATTGTTGTTCCCCCAGTTTTCATAGTGGCCATGCTGACTGTATTAATTCCTTTAGGATAGAAAGGTCTGTCAAATTCTGTCATTAGTAGTTTGCAATTCTTTGCACAGTGCACTGCTACAATTAGCTTGAAGTGAAAAGTGCAGAGCTTGGAGAAAGTGGATTCATCATCAGTGTATTTCTTGGAGCACAAGGTCAACGTCATTTCCTTTGGCTGTTCTTGGCATGTAGTCACCCTTTTCGCATGACATGCCCTCACATTTAATTGGTAACTGTGAAACAAATAATAGTTGAACTGCAAATGTTGAAGTAATGACACACTCTAATTGAAACCTACCTGCATAATATTGCCTGACTTAATCCTACTTTAGCCTTCCTTATTTCTAAGCTCTGAGACTCTAATAATCTCCTGATTGATGTTCCATTTTTCACCCTCCATAAAATCTGTCTCATTCAAATCTCTAAAGTTTGCTTCAGAATACACCATTAGTTCTATCTTATCTGATCTATGTTGGATCCAACCTCCCAGCAATAAAAATTTTGGTCTGGTTGTTGTGCTCAGATTATTTCATTACCTTATCCCTCCTGACTTTTTAATCTTCTCTAATTCTACAATCTTTTTCTGAACTTGCTGTTCTTCTAACACTATCACTTGTCCATGCTCACTATGCTTAACACACAATGAGCAAATGTGCCTTCAGCTGCCAGACTCCCATTTGTCTCCTTAAACCTATCTGCCACTGGACCTACATTTAATATTCACCTATTTGTTGTGATTCCTCCCAGTCTTTAGTTCACCTTTCCACATACTACTTGCTGCTGAGAAACAACAAGTGTCAGTTTTCTATGTTGAAGGAAATGTTTAATGTCATTAACATTGGGAGAGTACTAGTAGGCCCAGTGGAAAAAACTGACTGTTGGATTTGGTATGCTCTGGTAGAGAGAAAGGAGGAACTGCGACAAAAGATGAGAACGATCAAACGTGAGTGCATAAAAATAGAGAGGTTTATTAAGATTTCATTGGAACAAACAAGAAAGGTAAAGCAGACTAGGTTTTGGAGTCATTCTGAAGGGGAGGACTATCAGAATTGAATGAATCAGTCATAAAGTAATGGGTTTTTTGAATGAGGCAAAGAGCTAAAGGAAGTCATAGACTCATATAGTATGGAAATAGGCCTTTTGGTCCAACTCGTCCATGCCAACCAAGTCTCCTAAATTAATTTAGTCCCATTTACTGGCACTTGGCTCACTTTCCTATTCATGCACTGGTGGAAATGTCTCTTAAGTGTTATAACTGTACCTGCATCTACCACTTCCTCAGGCAATTAGTTCCACATAAGAAAAACCCTCTTTATGAAAAGGTTGCCATTTAGATCCCTTTTAAAGTTTTCTCTTCTCACTTTAAAATTATGCTATCTAGTTTTAAACTCACTAATCCTAGGGGAAACACCTTTGCCACTTAACTTATTTATGCCCCTCATGATTTTATAAACCTCTGTAAGGTCACCCCTCAACCTCTTACGCTCCAATGCAGCTTATCCAGCATCTGTTATGAAGATGTAGAGGTGTACTAGACCTATAAAAGTTAGCAGAACTACCTGAAACAGCACCAAGTGTTCTGCATAAGGTAACAATATAACATTCCATCAAATAGCTAGAGTAGTTGGGTTGTAGGCAAAAAAAACCTCAAATTCAGCAAATCAGTTTAAATTATGCCCCAAAATAACAAACTCCAATTAAGTTTGAATTTAGTATTTTGGCAATAATGATCTGATGCTTTGGCAAAAACTGGGAAAAAAAAATTAAACAGTTGGAGGAGAACTGCCAACAGACCAATAAATGTAGGCTGCTCATGAGAACTCTTTGAGAGGTACCTGTTTGCACAGAGAAAAACATCAACACCAACCTGGAGAGCAAATTTACAGAGGAAGATATAAAGAAAATATTCAACAATTGGTTGGTTTTGAAATTTTGAATTTTTCGTTCAGTCTTAATCAGGGGTTTTATTGGATTATTAGTGTAGCAGGGAAGATAAAAGATAGGGTAGAGAAAGGAGTAGTAAATAGTTGTTTATTAGTTATTTGCTGTTAGACTTTAAAAAATAAAGTTGTTAACTTTTACTTCAAATAGTAACTTTTAGAAATAGTTCCTTGCCTCTTGAATGTTAACAGATTACAGCATGGGTTAAATCATTTCTATGTTGCAGGAGTAAATTAGCGGGGAGGGCGGGGTTTGGGTTTACCCATGTCATAACACATCTCTCTCTAACTCAAACCCTTCAATCACAGTAACATCTTTGTAAGTCTTTTCTGCACCCTCTCCAACTTAATAATATCTTTCCAATAGCAGAGCAACCAGAACTGTATATAGTACTCTAAAAGTAGCCTCACCAATGTTCTGTACCAACACAACATGATGCCAAGTTCTAAACTTAATGATCTGAGCAATGAAGGGATGCATTCAAAATTCCTTCTTTACCACTCTTTCTACCTGTGGTTCAACTTTCAATGAACCACGTATCTCTCTATTCTATGACACTCCCCAGGACCCTAATGTTTACTGCATCAGGCATCCAGTCATAGAGTCATAGAGATGTACAGCACAGAAACAGACCATTCAGTCCAATTTGTCCATGCCAACCAGATGTCCTAACCTAATGTAGTCCCATTTGCCAGCACTTGGCCGGTATCCTTCTAAAGCCTTCCTATTCAAATACCCATCTAGATGCTTATTAATTGTTGTAATTGTACCATCCTCCACTATATCCTCTGGTAGCTCATTCCACACACGCACCACCCTCTACATAAAAAAGTTGGTCCTTAGGTCCCTTTTAAATTTTTCCCCTCTCACCCTAAATCTATGACCTCTGGTTCTGGACTTCCCCATACCAGGGAAAAGACCTTGTCTATTTACCCTATCCAGGCCCTTCATGATTTTATAAACCTTCTTTAAGATCACCGCTCAGCCTCCGATGCTCCAGGGAAAACAGCCCCAGCCTATTAAGTCTCTCCCTGTATTTCAAATCCTCCAACCCTGGCATTATCCTTGTAAATCTTTTCTGAACCCTTTCAAGTTTCACAACATCTTTCCAATAGGAAGGAGACCAGAATTGCACATTTGTTGATTAACAAACATGTTGTTACCCAACATGTGTCTGCAGTGCATTCTCTTTACAGTTGGTTCCAATTTCTTTATGAATAATATTCTTCCTTTCTCTATTTATTTCCAATCAGAAGTATTTGAATTTTGAAGTCCTTGGGTTAAGATTGCAAATGGTCTTGTTATTGTTATGTTGAGTACCTGACTAGTGTGGCAAGCACTACTTGCTGTTCAGTGATAACTTTATCTGATACAGACAATACTCTTTTTGTGATGGAATCAGCACTTGCAACATTTTTCCAACAATTCCTGATGAGAGTGCAGCTGCTTGAGGCACTAACAGTCAGAGAAGTGTAGATAGCTTCTTCTTGATCTGAAGACCTTGGTGAGTAGAGATGATCCTGCGTAGAAAAGATGTTCTCTATGAGGCATGATTAAGGCTTTTTAATCCTTTTCCAAGTTCTCATTCTCCCCTTCTCTCTTCCAGAGGAATAAACAATTCTCACCTGAAAATCCACAAGTCAAATGCAAGTAAATTGAACATGACTGTTCATACCAGCAACAGAAAAGGTTTGGCTCATTCACCCAATAGCGGAGTCTAGTTGCAGGCGGAGTAACATGAGCTTCTAGTGACTATGCAAACAATGCTCATTTCATATGATATCTCTTAATATAGAATTGCATTTTCCATGACAATGGTACCTTGCAGCTCCTTCAATAACATACCGTCCCCCTTGAACAAGCCCTTATGTTAGCAAGTTTATTTGCTTTTAATCTGCCCCATCCCACCAAATCCTGCACAGCCACACACTTCCAGTCTAGATGCCTTTAGGGAACCCTGAAAAATTCAAACCCAACTACAAGAACATAAAATATTAATCTTACTTCTCCCTTTGGAAATGTTGCCAGATATGCTGGACATTTTCAAAATTGTTTGTTTTAAACCCTAAATGCCATTGACTGGTCCTTTAAATGGGAGCTGTAAACTGAATGATAAAATCTTGTGGTAATGCAGATGAAAAGGTGTGGATGGAGAGGCTGTGTGCCAGCTGGGTTTATGTTTTATTGTTGCCAGCGCTTTATTGTTCAGAGTATAATTACACTAGCTCTTTTTTTGTCAAAATGTGGAAAAAAATTCGATTCTTTTCTGAACAGAAGCTTTGCATTAAAAACTTATTTTCTTTTCCAAGAAAGAGAACTTGTAGCTGACTGAACTAACGTTGTGCTTGGTAGCTAGCAGCCAACCCTCATCCCCTCCAGAATGTCCTCTCTGTTCCTCTGAACTCTCCCTTCAATCTCAGCCTCCAATCAAGGTTGCCAATCATGGTATCTCAGAGGCCTATTGAGCCACCCATAAACAAATAAGGCCAACTGATCCCTTTAGTTCTGGACAGAATGCACAGCACTGAGATTACACACTAATTCAACTGTTATCCAAACTCTATAAATGTTTCATGAGCTAGCAGGAGATGAGAATGGTTCAATTGGTTTCTAATAAACAGTCATGTTCTGGATGTATGTTTGCTCGCTGAGCTGAAAAGTTCATTTTCAAACATTTCGTCACCATCCCTGGTAATATCATCAGTGAGCTTCTAGTGAAGCACTGGTGTTAGTGACCTGCTTTCTATTTATGCATTTAGGTTTCCTTGGGTTGGTGATGTCATTTTCTGTGGTAATGCCACTTGCTGTGATGATGTCATTTTCTGTTCCTTTTCTCAGAGGATGGTAAATGGTGTCCAAGTCGATGTGCTTGTTGATAGAGTTCCGGTTGGAATGCCATGTTTCTAGGAATTCTCGTCCGTGTCTCTGTTTGGCTTGTCTTAGATGGATCAGTTGTCCTAGTCGAAGTGGAGTCTTTCCACATCTGTATGTAAGGATACTAGTTCTTGCAAAGTAGTTTGCACATGACATTAGTTTTGTCTGTTGTGGTCTTTCAAGTTCATTAGCTGCTGTTTTAGTGTGTTGGCCACCACACACTGCTGCACAGAGGAACTACAAAGAGCAGAGGAAAATCATCAACACAGCATATTCAGAAAGAGTGGGTACTCAATGAACACAGTCTGCTGATTTCTCAGCAACAAACCCAAACAAGCAGACAAAACATGTCCAGAAACCTTAGCCAATCTCCTCTACATCAAAGACATCTTGGAAATGACAGCTGGACTACTTAGACCCCTTGGCATCATGGGAACCCCCAAACCCATTAACACACTAAAACAGCAGCTAATTAACTTGAAAGACCCTATACAGACAATAAGCAAAACTAATATCATTTACAAAATACTTTGCAAGAATTGTAACAAACACTACATCGGACGAACAGGCAGAAAACTCGCCACCAGGATACATGAACATCAACTACCCACAAAAAGACATGACTCACTCTCACTGGCATCCTTACATACAAATGAGGATGGATGTCACTTTGACTGGGACAACACATCCATCCTAGGACAAGCCAAACAGAGACATGCACAAGAATTTCTAGAAGCATGGCATTCCAACTGGAAGGTGAAAGTGAGGACTGCAGATGCTGGAGATTAGAGTCAGAGTGTAGTGCTGGAAAAGCACAGCAGGTCAGGCAGCATTCAAGAAGCAGGAGAGTCAGAGTTTCAGATTAAAGCCCTTCATCAGGAATGAGGCCATAACTCTAACACATCGATTTAGATCCCATTTACCACCCTCTGAGAAAAAAAAACAGAAAATGACATCACCACCGGAAATGGCATCACCAACCCAAGGAAACCTAAACACATCAATAGAAAGTGGGTCACTAACAACAGTGCTTCACCCGAGGCTCACTGATGATCTTACCTAGTATGGTGATGAAACGTCTGGAAATGAACCTTCTAGCTCAATGAGCAAGCTTACATCCAGAACCTCAACCAAAGCTACAAACCTTCTCAAATCTCACTAAAACATTCATGTCCTTACTTTTCAGGCAGCCAGTAATCTTCAGCAATTCTGTAGCAAGTAAAAATGTGACAGCATTTATCTATACCTGTTGGATTACATTGGTTCTCCAAGCATAAAATTGATCATCCCATTGAACCTTTTTTTAAACAGCTTTTGATAAAGTCATTTGAATAGGGTGAGAGAAGACAGTAGAAAAATGTTAAACAGATACCAAATGTTTGACAAGTCATTTTGCTTCCACGATACTTTCCATTTATTTAAATTTAAAAATGAAAATTTCACAACAGATCATTTGCATGACAAGCTGTTTAAAAGCTTGAGATCTTCAGTAATTCTGACAAGCAGGACCATTATATCTTTAAACAATCTGATGTGAGGAGATTATTTCTATCTGTTAATGTCATTATGCTGCCTGGTATGCATGAGAAGCTGGTAGGTCTTGAGGAAAAACAAAATATTTTGAACTGCAGCACCATGTTTTACTGCATGTAATGAATATCAATATTGTAGATAGTTATGCAGGTCTATTAACAATAGTAGAACCAACTGTTAGACTGTTGTAAACACTGTACTCTTGCTTGCATGCTTAAGAGAATCACCCATAGACTTTAATCAATAACATTTGCAAATCAACACAAATCTATTTGCAGTCATAATAAAATTATAATTCACTGTTAAGATTTTAATTTAAACTATTAGACATCTAAGTACTATTGCAGTTTTTAGGTAAATTTTAGGAAATAATTTGACATTTATTTTCATAATATTAGATAGCTTCAGCAAGTTGGAAGAATTGCTGCACTCAATTTCATGCTTTATGTATTCCAGCTATTAGTTTCAGCTCATAACTCCACATCACACATTGTTAATGTATTTCACTGTTACTTCAGGATAACTTGTACCATTTACAATGTGTTATCTCTCTGTACTAGGATTGTATTAAAGCAAACTGATTAGCTCAATATACTGCTTGTAAAACATTGTTCTGAACTTTTGCAAATTATGGAATGTTGTAAATAGATTAAAGGGCAATGCAAACTTTAACCTTAATATGAATTAGCAAAGAAAATGCAATGTGTTGATTGGCTGCTGTGCCAATAATTATTATCGTGCAATGCAGTATTTTTTTATTATGATTGTGATGTTTTAAAGCAGATAAATCTTGTGATCTGAAGAGAAGCATATTGTAACTGAGAACATTTTCAATTAACATTGGACACATTAAGAAATTGTTGATGAGGAGATATTAGTACTGATATCTTCCAATTAGTCCAGGAGTAAATGCATTTTACATCCATCTGGTTTCCTCTAGTAAACAACAAAATTCAATCCAATGGAGAGCAACTATACATCGTAACAAGGATCTTCGTAAGACTGTTATCGTCTCTGTGCCTCAGAAACTGGCATTGCAGAAAAAGCCTTCTATCAGGAGGATTCCAATAAGTGTCGCAGGTGTGGGGGAGGTGACACAATCTGTTGATTAGCTTCCTGTGCTGAAGGTAAGAATAATTGAGAGACACAAAAAGAAAGACTCATGGCAATCTAAGTCACACCCATGTGCCTTGCACCAATGATTATTTTTCAAAATTCTTGTACCATATAGTCATTGCAAGACATTGCCTCCTTCATATTGCTCAATCGCTCAGTGCCCAGTCTCCCCAAATGCACACTGACTCTACTCACTCAGCAGATGAAGAACAGACTTGACATGCCCCTATACAAGCAGGAAACTGAGTGTGCAAGGTTTTAGACAATAATTGGCAAAGCAGCAGAACTCCAAAAAAATCTCACTTTCATCACTCTGACATCACCTTAGCTTTTCTTTGCAGATTTAGATGTTGGGAAGGTCATACTCATTACTTGCAGGTCCACTGGTGACTCATCACATCTATCTTTAGAACTTCCAGTTATCAACCTCTGAAAGATGAGATTTTCAGGTTGCTGACTCAAAATGGTTTGTCTCCAGGTCTGTTCTTGGTGTATGGCTTGAAACAGAATTTCAGCTTTGTGTAAAAAGGTTTATGGGCTGTGTAGCAATTAATGTCAGACTCAACTCCAGTAAGCAAATGTCTTTAAAGATGTCATTGTGGCATTCATTAAAACTACACCAACAGTCTTTAAGATGGGACATGGCCCTTGGTGTGCCTCGGTGCTTTTATTAATTTGTGCTGGATTAATCTGGATGCTTCTATGAAGTACAAGCCAAGTATTTGCTGTTGTGATCAAGGTCTGTTGTTGATCTGACTACACCCAATGCACTTTTTGCCAGAAGTCTGAACTGCATTGGCATGTCAAGGAGCTTCTGCAAAAACCTCTCTCTGGCATTATGGCTACTGAAGAAGTTAAAGTCATTGTCAAATTCATCATGGAGCCATGATCAATACACAGAATGCGCTGAAAGGAGATCCCAGTTCGAATGGCAGCTGGTCTTCCTCCCTGATTGATCAGAGCTGACTCCCAAATACCTCCACCAGTGCATCAACTCTTAAGGAACTTGTGGACAGTAAACTTGTGGACAGCTTGGGTACAGTCATGGAATATCAGGCAGCTATTGTTGGTGCAGGACCCATACTCAGCTACCTTCAGAAGTGGAGATCCATCCTGCAGTAAAAATTACAAGTCTTTATGAGCTGCCAGTAAGTAGGATGTATCTTGCAGAAATCGAGAAAGACATTAGGATTTCTGTGGCACTGCATCCAGAGCTGGGGATGTATCTTCTGACCCCTATGAGTACACTTTGCTCAGGTGGGACATCCTCTACTTGCTGTCACTGGGATGTGAACCTGTGGAAAGCACTGTTGAAACATTAGGATACCCAGCGTCTTCCCTCTGGCACATTTCCTGCACCTTCCAGACAATTTAACCAGCAATTCTTGGTCTTGTATTATCGGTGGCCATCTTTCAGGTTTCTTCAATCCCCATGGTCAGCCCTCAAGCTGTAGTGGGCACTGTGGAACAGGTTTCCTCCCAGAGTTGCTGCTATGCTACTTGTAGTGTCTGGCAAGCCTTAAGGTACTACACCATTGCATGACTCTGCAGCAGTTGACACCACTCCCATGATAACAATATATAGGCCTCTTGTCTCCATACTGTTAACTGACCAGATCATAAGCTGCATAAATAGCTTTGGCTGCTTGTATTTCAATCATGTGGTGCCAGCTATTAGCTTCCGGTCCAATGCTAATGGTCAAGCTGCAGGAATGAAATTCAATCCAATACTCCAGTTAAAAATATACAGTTAGAAAAGGAATTCATAAGATGTGTCATAATATTGGGTGTTGGTGAACTGATGCAAGTAAAATTTCTCTTGAACTTCTCTGATTCAGCTTATAGTTGAGTCAGAAATGGGTACATTTCAAGCCATAGAATAAGCATAAATGGATTAAAAATTGTTGGATCTTATCACACACTTGCAAAAAAATTAAAGTGAAATGTAAGAAATACACATAACTGAATTATTAGGGAAGAGCTTAAGCCTAATGTAAATATAGCTAAAGGGAAGAGCAGACAGGGAGAGGTTGCTAAGCTCAGCAAAACTGTAGGCCTGGACTGTGTTTCCTTCAATGTAAAAAGTGTATCAGGTTAGGCAAGATGAACTTAGAGCCTGGATTAATGCATGCAATTGTGACAGTGTAGTTATCACAGAGGCATGGTTGAATGAGAGATAAGATTGGCAGGTTAATGTTCCAGGATATCGATGTTTTAGACAAAATTGAGGAAGAAGCAGGAGAAGTGGGAGAATTGCATTACTGGTTATGGAGCATATCGTAGCTGTGCTGAGCGACAACACCCTGGAGGGAGCTTGCTGCGAGGCATTATTGTAGAGCTCAAGAATAGGAAGGGTGCAATCACAATGCTGGGAGTAAACCTCCCAGTTGCTAATGGGTGATAGAGAAAGAGAGATGTAGTCAAATTTTGGAAAGATGCGAAAGTAACAGGGTTGTTGTGGTTGATGATTTTAACTTCCCTAATATTGACTGGGACTTCCTTAGTGCTAGGGGTTTGGATGGGGAGCACTTTGGAGGTGTGTCCAGGAAGGATTTTTGATACATTATGTGGACAGTCCAATGAGGGAGGGGCTATTATTGATCTGGAATTGGTAAGTAAACCTGGCCAGGTGATTAAAGTTTGGCTGGGTGAGCATTTTGGGAATAGTGATCATAATTCTGTAAGTATTCAGATATTTAGAAATAGAGACAGGAGTGGACCTCAGATGAAGGTGCCAAATTGGGGGAAGGCAAAGTATAACTGAATTAGGCAAGAATTGGAGAATGTCGATTGGGAGGGGCTGTTTGAGGGTAAATCCACATCTGATACATAGGAGTCTTTTAAGGACCAGTTGATTAGAGTGCAGGACAGGCACATTCCTGTGCAAATGAAAGACAGGAATGACAGGATTTGAGAATCTTGGATGATATGGGAAATTATCAGCTTAGTCATAAAAGGTAAGCATAACTAAGGTCTAGGTAACTAAAAACAAAGTCCTTGAAGAACATAGACAAAGTTGGAAGGAGCTCAAATGAGAAGTTAGGAGGGCTAAAAAGGGCTATGAAATGTCCTTGGTCAGCAGGGTTAAGAAGAATCCTAATGTATTTTATATAGATATTAGGAGCAAGAAGGTAGCTATGGAAAACATAGGCTCACTCAAGGATAAAAGAGGGAGGTTATGTGTGGCGCCAGAGGAAATGGGTGTAATCCTTAATGAGTACTTTACATCAGTATTCACCAAAGAAATGGAAAGTGGCAACACAGGTGTATAAGGTGGTCAAGAAGGCAAACAATAAGCTTGCATTCATTGGCCGGGACATCAAATTTAAAGTTAGCAAGTTATGTTACAGATGTACAAAACTTCAGTTTGACCACATTTGGAATATCACATGCACTTCAGGTTGCCACAATCTACCCACCTGGCAATCAAAACATATATACTTACCCTTTCACTGGAGCTGCCAAAGAGGCTGTCTATGACGCTGGACATTTATTTCATCGAATACAGCTACTGGCTACCATGAAAAAGAAGCATGGTTTGCCATAAATTGATTATCCTGCACTTCAAGGAATTTGTCAAAATTAATGTACCCTCCAATATTCTGAAGGACTCCTGATTGGAATGTCCTGTCTGAAATGCAGAGCTGTCAAGGACAAAGGAGGGAATTTATACGTGGAGCTGAAGGAAATGGATGAGGTCCCAAATGAAAGCTTTGCATTGGTTTTCACAAAATAGAAGGACATGGTGGATGGGGAGTTTAGAGAGGGGTATGTTAATATTCGAGGGCATGTCATTTTTAAAAAAGAGAAACTGGGTATTTTGAAAAGCATTAAGATAGACAAGTCTGCAGGACCCGAGGGGATCTATCCCAGAATACTGAGAGAGGTGAGGGAGGAAATTGCTGGAGCATTGAATGAAATTTTTGTAATCTTTTTAGTCACAGGAGAGTCTCCAGAGAGTTGGAAAATAGTCAACATTGTTCCTTTGTTTAAGAAGGGATGATCTGGGTCATGTCACTAGTAGGGAAATTATTGAAGAATATCCTTGTCGGAAGGATTTCCTCACGTGGAAAAATAGGAACTATTAGTGTCAAGTAGTGTAACTTTGTACGGGGAAGTTCATGTCTCACAAAGTTAATTGAGTTTTTTTGAGGAAATGACAAAGATAATTGATGAGTGCAGAGTGAGGAATATTGTCTGCATGGAGTTTAGCAAGGACTTTGACAATTTCACTCATGGCAGGATGACACAAAAAATGAAGTCAAATGGGATTCACAGTGAATTGGTAAGATGGATATAGAACTGGCTGAGTCATAGAAGGCAGAGAGGAATAGCAGAAGGGTATTTTCTCTGACTAGAGAGCTATAATCAGTGATGTTCCATAGGGCTCAATACTGGGACCGCTATTGTTTGTTATATGTATAAGTGATTTCAAGGAGAATATAGGTGATGGACTTAGCAAATTTGCAGACAACAAAAAGAATGAGGTAGCTGTGGATAGTGAAGAGGATTGCCAAGGAATACAGCAGATGGAAATAAGCTGGAGACTTGGGTGGAGAAACGACAAATGGAATTTAATCTGGACAGTGCGAGGTGATACATTTTGGAAGGTCAAATGCAGGAAGGAAGTAGGTAGCATGTGGAAGAACCCTTGAAAGCATTAACATAGACAGAGATATTTGCATACGGTCCACAGTTCCCTGAAAGTGGTAACAAAAGTGGATAAGGAGATCAAGAAAGCATATAATATGCTTACCTTCATTATTTGGTGCATTGACTATAAAAATTGGCAAGTTATGTTACAGATGTATAGAAATTTAGTTAGGCCACAGTTTGGTAGTCACACTACTAAAAGGATGTGGAAGCTTTGGAGATGGTACAGAAATGATTTACCAGTGTGTGCCTGGTTTGGAGGGTATTAGCTATGATGGGATGTTGGATAAACTTGGTTTGTTTTCACTTGAATGCGGGAGGCTCAGAGGTGACCTGATAGAAGTTTATAAGATTTTGAAAAGCATGACAGAATGGAATTTTTTCTCTCAGGGTAGAAATGTCAATTACCAAAGGACACAGATTTAAGATAAAAGGCAAAAAGTTGAAAGGAGATGTGAGACAATTTTTTTTTTACACAGAAGGCCATAAGCACCTGGAATGCTCTGCAAGAGGAGGTGAATCAGGTACAATAGCAATATTTCAGAGGCAGCTTGACAGATCCATGAATAGACAGGGAATAGAGGGATACGGAGCACAAAGAGACAAAAGATATTTAGTTTAAAAAGGTGTCATGTGTTGGCACAACCTTCGTGGGCCAAATGATCTGTTCCTGTATTGTATTGTTCCTTGTTCTTTTGTTCTTTTCATTAAAGTGGAAATAAAAGAAGACATAAATTAAGGTTGCCACTCCTCAGAACGCCTGGTCCCTTTGCTCCTGAAACTATGAGGGAGACCTTAATGTTTGTCCTTACTCCTTTGAGATTCAAAACTATTTCTCTGCCTGTGTCCATGTGACATCATTACATTGGACTGTGCTTAATACAGTCCTCAGCATTGACCTTTTCAGACGACCATGCTTTTATACTGCAAGCTTTTTTCCTATTCTTAACATTATACATTTGTACATATAACTACATTTACTGCTACATCATCTCTGCCCCAACCCCCCATCCCTGACTATAAAAATTTAGTTGAGGTGAAGATTTCACTATTCTCATCATTTTCTCTATTTTCCAAGAATGTGTTTTCACCAGACTTGGAAGAGTGATAGACCTCAGGATTGTAGACTACATACTGTGATTATATTCTTGACAGTGTAAAGTCTGTCTGTTTAAACCGGAGGACCTAATATCTCTTGGCTTTCCTTCATGGAAGACAACAGAAACAGATAATTTCTTGTTGCAAAATCATAGATCCCTGGAACATGCAATTATTTTGGCAATATTTCAGCTCTTTGAGCTAGGCAATTTCTTCTTGACCGTGGGTATTGGTTGACTCAGCTCAATGGTGGCTTCCACGGTGTTATGTAGAGTACCTACTAAATATGTGTGATCAACTTTAATTCTCAATCTGCTGTCAAATCTGTAGTGAAGTATGTCAACTTTTAACCAAAATTTGTTCATTCAGTTGGATGTTTTAATTGACCCAGTGATTGTATCACTGGTAAAACCAACATGGTAATGTTCTCAGTTATACTGCTTGAGAATTACTTCTTGTATGGCATGATCTCTGTCAGTGGGACTGATTATTCTTCCTGTGAAAATACAGGTTTTTGTTTGTTTGGATTTACATCTTCTCAGCATTTGATGTCAGAATTGAATCAGCCGTCAATGTCTGGTCGTCAAACTGTGTTGCAGTCTGCATTCATCAGTACAGAATTTCTCAATGAGATCAAGAGCTGTCTCGGAATTTGTGTTTTCTTACAAATCTTCCAGATTCTTGCTGTTTGAACCTAATTCAGTGTTGATCAGAGAATAAAACATTTCTATCACCCAGTATATAGTTACAGGTTTCCATCTTGCTGACAGCATGAACAGATTTCTTATGCCTATATCACTAATTTCAATGGATACTGTCTGTTCTCCATGACAAGTCGAGGAAGGCCTATTAAACCTTTACTATTTTGATCTTTGACCAGTTCTTCAAAAACAGTAGACCAGTTTTTCCTGATTGGCTGTTTCTTGACCAGTTGTTCCATAACAATCTGTTCTTGAAAAATAGTTTTGTGATTTTTAACCAATTTGCCTCTTATTGCAATTTGAAGAAATATTTGTCAAATCACATATTCTTGGCCCTGAATTACATGTAAGTTTATTACTATCTGGTATACCATATGCAGAGTTACATATCTTTATTCTTAAGTATTACACTTCCTGGAGCATATCGTTGTCCTGTTAACTGCAGACAGTGTTTCATCAACCACAGTACATGATCTGGTAATCTAATAAGACTCACCTTGTGTCAAAATTAATGAGACGTAAATATCCTTTGCCCCAAAAATGGTCTAAATTGCCTATTTGCCCGAGGAGTACTTTCACTTTTTTTCTGCAGAAGATTTACAACCTCATTAACCTCTTTGTGTGTATAGTTATTTGTCTTTTTGTTTATTTGTTACTGTATTCTATTTTGGCATATTTTCTGAACGTGACCTATAATCTCAAACAGAAGACAATACTTTTGATAATATGGCACTGCTTTTGCCCATGATTTTTCCTTGCTATACAGGGTTAACTCTGATATTTCACATCCGATATTGATCCTATTTCCTATTCTGGCTTTCCAGGTCTGTCTTTAGGGATTTTGCACCTTAAGAACTGAATGGATTCTCCAGATCTCCGGTGATGACATTATTCCTTTCCTCTTAGCATTAATCTGTATTACTTCCAGACTTCTGTTTCTCTCACCAGTCAAATTGTTTACTCAAGAGTCAATAATAAAAATCTGACAAAATTTCATGGCAATTTCATCAACAATTTAATATCTTATGAATCCAAACTTTAAAGCTCCATGATTAAATTCCTCCACAAATCTGTGGAGATTATCGATTAAATTATCATTGGATTCCCTGGGTGTTAAACAATAGGAAATGATGTTATCAACCCAAGGAAACCTAAATACATAAATAGAAAGCAGGTCACTAACACCAGTGCTTCACCGGAGGCTCACTGATGATGTTACCTAGTATGGTGATGACGTGTCTGAAAATGAATCTTTCAGCTCAGCGGGCAAACTTACATACTGAACCTTAACCTAAGCTACAAATCTTCTCAAAACTCTCTAGATGAATCTTGCTAATTGCAGCCTTAATAAATTATTCCTCATCATTTAAGGGTCACTGAATTAATCCCACTTTCATAGCTCTATAAAATTAATTCCATTTCTTTAACAAATTTCCATACACTATTCCTACGGCACTACTAACAATCAGTCACATCACATTTTTTAAAGTAAATGCTTAACATCTTTAGCACGGTTTAAATAATGGATCTCCCACCATTTCGACACTCAATAATCACTTCACTTTCTTCTCTTGTGTGACTTTGCTTCAGTTTCTCTCCCTTAACACTTTCATTCTAGTTTAGTGATATTTCTGGTTCTGTGACCACATTTCAATTTATTTCTAAGGCCCTCAATTTCTGTATTGTTTTTGCCATTGGCTCTAGATTCTGTCTTATACAATCTTGCACAGAGTTCTCTTCTACAGAGTTCTCAAATGTTCAGCTCTTCCAGCTACTGACTCCGGCAATATTCTTAAAGCTGTGTCAAAAGAATCTTCAGATCTCCATGTCTGCCAGTTTTGAATTTTGCAGTTCAATATAGAGTCTGCACCACAAGCTACTATGCTATAAGATGAAGCCTCACTTCACAGCTCAACATGGTGTAAGATCCAAATGGTGGATTCACTGCCACCATTTTCTTGTTGGGATTCACTGAGCCTGCTTGGTTAAGTGTGGTAGAATAAAACCACTTGATATTTCTAACAAGAAGAAGCTCTAGCCTTAAACAAAATGTGGTTTATTATAGATTGCTGATTTACTTTGATATAATAGATATTAAACATTTTACCAGAATCAGTGTCTTGTCAATTTTGTCTACTTTCATAGTTGGTTTCTCTCCATGAGGCCTAGTGAGATGTCTCAAATAATTATCCAAAACTCACCTCATTGCATATGTAACACACCTCTATGGTGCCCTGCTTGTTGCATCTTCCCTCTTACTACAGGCAAGGACCTCCTGCAATCCCTGGCACCCATGCCATCTTTCTGGCTCAGCAATGAAACCAGCCAGCAGTTGCCCTTCATCATAAAACACTTGTCTGGGCACATGGCTGACACAGCTGATGCTTCGTTGCAAGTAAAACTGCACACTCATCAATCACACAATTGCTTTTAAGAACCAAGCTATACAGTTTACCCATCCTTATCTTCAGTCCATTTTACAATCCTGTCTAAAGGTATATTATTCTTTCCCTAATGCCCAGTGTAACCTAAAATCTTGTAATTGTTCAAGGAGGGGGCTACCACATATTGGAAAGCCTACAAAGAGTTGGAATATGTATTTTTATTCAGCAACAGCAAAACTGAACAACAAATAAGCACAAGCTCTGAAGAAGGGTCAGTGGACTCGAAACATCAACTTTGCTTTCTCTTGAATGATAATGTCAGAATGGTTGAGTTTCTCCAGCAATTTTTGTTTCAGTGTCAAATTTCTAGAATCAGCAATTCTTTGTTTTATTTCTGAAACAGTAGCAGATTTGCTACTGGGAATAGACAGGGACTGCTTGCCTTTTGAGTAGGAACAATGATCACTGCACTCAGCTCATATCTTTGGAGCCCGATGTCAATTAAATCCTGATTGGCTTGTTGCATTTCGTGCTATAGTGCTCTGTCATGCCAAAATGTAATGTTCTTCCTGCTCTATGTCCTCGTTTTCCTCCTCAGAAAAGTGCCACCATGTTTCAAACTTGTCAGCATCCATCACATTCTTTTTTTATTTGTTTCAGTTTTGCAGAGCACAACATGCTACAATTGATCATAGAATGTCTACAGTGTGAAACCAGGCCATTCAGCCCATTGAGTCCACACCAACCCTCCAAAGGGTATCCCATCCAGACCCATATTCCACCCTTATCTCTGTAATCCTGCATTTCCTATGGCTAGCCCACCTAGCCTGCATATCCCTGGTCACTATGGGCAATTTAACAAGGCCAATTCACCTAACCTGCACATCCTTGAACTGTGGAAAGAAACCAGAGCACCTGGAAAAAATCCATGTAGACATGGGGAGAATGTGCAGACAATCACATGAAAGTAGAATCAAACCCAGGTCCCTGGCACAGTGAGGCAGCAATGCTAACTACTGTACTGCCCTTATATGGTGAAATCTGTTTGGATTGTACTGCAAGGCCCTCAAAGTTTGATCCAGGCATCGGAACTTTAACTTTAGCAGGCCTATTGACTGCACCGTGATAGCTCTGGTGGAATTATGGGGGTGTGTTGTGTCTACACTCAGCCTCAGTCAGGTGATTGTGAAAAGGAGTCATCAGCCATGATTGCAAAGTGTAGCCTTTGTTTCCAAGTAACCATCCTGGTAAAGCATTCTGCCCCTGGAACAAAGCAGGAATATGAGTATTTTCACGGATATAGGCATAATGGCAGCTCCTGGTGCATCTGTCTCAGATTTCCATCTGTGTTGGTGAGCACAGATAACTTGTATGTTGATGCAACGGAGCCCATTTCCATTGATGAAGTTAGCTACAATCTGATAGGGTGCCCTTGTGATGTGGGTGCAGGCTATAGTGCCCTGTACATGGGCCAAGTCAGCTATATTGCTAAATTCTATTGCCTCAGCTATAGCATTGATCTCATCATAGAGAATTGAGTTGAATATGATATGATCATGCTGAATGGTGGATCAGGCTCAAAGAGTCTACTCCTGTTCCCATTTGAATGTTTCTATGCTTCTTTTGCAACAAACAATAAGATGTTATTAGCTATCCTAATTACTTGCCATACCAACATATTAAACTTTATCTCTCTGCATTTCAGTCCGCAATCTTTCCCCATTTAGATAATATAATCCTTATTTGTCCTTCCTATCAAAAGTGACAATTTCACATTTTCCTATATTAAACTCCAGTTTATACTCTAGACTAGATCTTTGGCCTATCTGTATTCCCTAATAGCTTTCTTATCTTCCCTTCACAGCTAGCCTCTCAAACTATTGTCGTGTCATTAGAAAATTTATCATGTTTGGTCCCTTTATCCAAGTTATTTGCATAATTAGTAAAGATTGAGACCCCAGCACTAATCTGTTTGGCAAGCTATTCATTACACTGGAGCAACCAGAAAATGACTCATTTATGCCTATTCGTTATTTTCTATTAGCTAGCCAATTTTGACTGTAGTGAGTATTATATGCCGATATGTTACCCATTACATCAGAAGTATTCAACTAGTGTGCTGTGGGAAATTGAATGGTGTGCCACAAAATTCTTCAGAGCAGTACTATTTTGCATAGTAGCTTCCGATATTGTGCAGATTCAGAGATCGTCTCCTCTTCACGTGAAAGACCAAACATTCTTTATGAGAAGAAACTGCATGTATGTAGTAAAGAGGTACATCACTGAAAAAAAAACTGTTGAATTGCCCTGCCTGTCTAGATGCATTTCCATGTTAGAACAGATTGAAAATGAATACTTTTGGACTTTTTTTTACAGCACTTACCTGGGTTCTGGATTCTAAGAAATTGATAGGTTTCTTGTTGGAAGAGGCAATTTCTTTGTTAATTCAGTTGATGAAATGTCTGAAGCTAAAGAAAGAAAAGCAAGAACTGTTCAGAGGCAGTATAATGATTATGTAGCCTTTTGATTTTCATGGACAGGAGATGCTGCCTGCTCCTTAGCTGAACATCTCATCTGCAGAGAGAAATAGGCAAACACTGCAGTGGTGTCAAGTGAGTTAAAACACCATTTACAGATGAAATGTTCATCTCTTGAGAACAAACACATTCAATGCTTCAATAACTTGAGAGAACAAAACAACAAGTAGGCCCAACTACAATCTGATGGCGTATGTATGGGTATCAGATAAAGCTCATGATGCAAGTTACCTGGTGGTTGATTTTAATATGATTTTGATTTGATTGATTTGATATATTATTGACACATGTGCCAAGGTACATTGAAAAGTATTGTCTTACGTCCCTTACAGGCAGATCAGACTATACAAGTGTATTAGGGTAACAGAACAGAGTGCAAGATACAATGTTACAGCTGCTGAAAGTGTGCAGACAGAGATCAGCATTAACATTAAAGAGGTCTGATAACAGTGGGGAAGAAGCTGTTCTTGAATCTGTTCATGTGTTGACTTTGTACCACAATTAAAGAAACTTATATCATTGCCAAAACCTTAATTATGCCTATATCTAAAAAAATCATAGATGTGATATTAGGAGCCAATGCTGCAAATGTGATCAATAAATTCCCATTCTTTGGAAATAGAGTTAAACAGTAAATTGATGCCATGTTGGCTGATGTCAAGGAGGTGCTGCAAAAGACATTAACTACTACTGGGAAGATTGCTTTGAAAATTGACAATAATAGACAGCAGGTGGCTAGAAGAATACAGCAAGCCAGGCAGCATTGAGAGGTAGAGAAGTCAACATTTTAAGTGTTCATAAATATAAGCAAAGATTACCAGTTGCTGGCTAACACATGGTATGTTGATGAAAATGCTATTCAGTTTTTTTTCTTTAGCAAGGAGCTACTGTGTCATGTGACTAGGGAAGATACATTTTGGGTAAAAGATGCCTACTTGAATGAAAACAAACTTATCTGGGCCATGTCTTGGCATATTTGACAGAGCATTTTCTTTTTTGGGTGGGGGGTGGTAAGTCAAAGGATTTGTTAATAAGGGGAAGGAGCAAAATCCTAACTTTCAGATCAATCATTGCATCCTCCACTGCGAAGCTCTTGTAGCCAAAATAATGCCATCAGTATCAGTTACACTATTAGAGCAAGCATGAAAATTGGTGAATTAAATTCAAACATGGACAGGTTTGTTCACTGTTTTGTGTGCAGAGGTGGGGGCCAAGATTCAGAGTTCATTGTTATACACCAAGATGCTATGGTCATCGTAGGGAAGGTTTTCTCCCTTTTTTGTGAGCTCCAGAGAGAACTGACAGGGTTTTCAACAATGTATGAACTGCCATATGAAGGGTTACAATCTGATGCCTACTGATGGACTAAGCTGGCATATCTTGCAGACATTTTCAACCATCTGAATGAGCTGAAGGCTAAAATGCAGGGGGAAGAACAAAACAATCCTGACCAATACAGATAATCTTCAAAGTTTCAGGTCAGAACTGGACCTTTGGCCAGAGACAGTGATAGGGGGTTCACTTGAGATGTTTCCATGAACATCATCAGTAGCAGATACATCTGGCAAGATTGTATTAAAACATCTGAAAACTCTGCAGTTTGAATTCTACTTGCCCTCAACAAATGTGGAAGACTATGACTAGATCCATTTCATTCACGCTCTTCTGATTCATCTTAAAATCTGATGTTAAAGGAAAAGCAAATATACAGCCCTGTGAATTGATCAGAAAGTGAAGATAAAGTTCAGTGAGATTCGTTTATATATGTTTTAGCTGACTCTGATCCATAAATATCTGATGATGTCTGACCATGCTATTGCTATGTCTTGCTGTTTGCAACAACATACCTCTGAGAGCGAGTATTTTCAACACTGCTAGCCATGAAAAAAAACAACAGGAGGGAGCATCTGTCAATGGAGCAGAATTTGTGGGTGGCCCTCTCATCAAAACCTCCCCAGGTAAGAAACCTCTGCAAGACCAGCCGGCTCAGGTTTCCCACTAAACTAGTAAATTACAATTTATGTTTTGCTTTGATCCATCATTCATGAACAGAAATAGTTGAGCTGAGCAGGCTTTGAAAATGCGTATGTGCTTCCAGTCAGAAACAGGGTATTTTTGCTGGTGGATGTGTAACATTTGTGCTTTTATTGACTTGTTGCATGCACTATTTCCACACCTCTTTTGTAAGGTGTAACACTGTTAATGCATGTAAATATGACACTTACAATCAATCAATTCAACTGAAAAAAATGTGGGTGTGCGTGGAATTATTTGTCGCATTCAACTGTGCCTTGACATTGAAAAGATTGGGAACCACTGCATTACACCATGAGCATGTATTTTCTGCAATAAATTTTATTGAATGTTTTCTGGAAATCTTAGTACAGTACATCCACTTGTTCCTCTATATCCACAACACATGTTGCTTCTCTGATGAACGACAACAATTTAGCTTAAAATCATTTCCCTTTCATTCCTGATGAAGGGCTTATGCCCGAAACATTGATTCTCCTGCTCCTCGGGTACTGCCTGACCTGCTGTACTTCTCTAGTGCCACATTTTCGACTCTGATGTCCAGCAGTTCTCACTTCCTCCTACACTGAAACTTTATAAGTGCCTTCCAAAACATCTTTAATTGTAATCTGTTTTCCTATGAAAAATGTTCAGCTAAGAGACCTGTGGTCTCCTGTTTTTCTGACTCCATCCTATCCTTTTTTCATTATAAAAACTGACAATGATGCTATAAATTACACAAGAACAAAATAAAATTATCAACAAATACAAAAAAAATTCATATCGAAACAAATGTTATCAAACCACAAGAAAACTACTCTTAACAAAAATTTTCATAATGAAAACTTGAAAACTATAAAACGGGAATATTTTATACATTCGAGAAATAGCTGCATACAAAAAAAAACCTTATGGAAAATGGAAAAATCAAACAAATGTTCTAAAATCACAAAAAAAATCACAACAAAATTGAGTAAACTTTACAGAATATTTTATACCCCGTGGTAACTAAGATCCACTAGGTCTCCTCAAATGTTTACAATATTTCAATGAGCCTGGGGAGACAGTAAGTTTGAGTGAGGTCTCCAGACCTATATCATAGTCTGGTGTCTCGTGGGTATTGTTACCAATGACGATTCCAATCCCGCATTCCACGCGATCATGGCTGTCCTGGAGAGAGGTCAAGGTAATTTCTGTTGTTATCCTTGCTTAATAGTTTTGAAATAATATAATGTCAGTGAAACATATACCCTAAGTCTCTTCCACATTTTGTTTTTCAAAACAAATTTTAAAAAACATAGGAATGGGAACCCCATATGGAATGTTGAGTCGGGTTAGAGGCTCCAACCTTGGTTTCCAGTGGTAGGGGTTAGGGTGGTTAGAACGACGTAACTGTGGTGTGGTCATGAATGACTGAAATGAGGTTGTCACGATGACCCAGTGAAGATGAAGGTAGGGTGACACTTTGGTTCAGTGGTTAGTGCTGCTGCCTCACAGCGCCAGGGATTTAGTTTGATTCCAACTTTAGGCAACTGAGTGTGGAGTTTGCACATTCTCCCCATGTCCATGTGGTTTCCTCCCACAGTCCAAAGATGTTCAGATTAGGTGAATTGGACATGTTAAATTGCTCATAGTGTTCAGGAATGTGTAGGTTAGGTACATTAGTCAGGGGTAAATGTAGAGCAATAGAATAGGGGAATAGATCGGAGTGGGATACTCTGTCGAGAGTCGGTGTGGACTTAGAACATAGAAGGATACAGCGCAGTACAGGCCCTTTGGCCCTCGATGTTGCGCCGACCGAATCCTACCTAACCTATACTAGCCCAATAACTAGCCCAATAACTAGCCCAATAACTTCCAAATGCCTATCCAGTGCCCGCTTAAATGACCATAAAGAAGGACTTGTTGGACCAAATGGCCTCTTTCCACATTGTAGGGATTCTATGATTAAATGACTATTTTCCAATTCAATGGAAACTTTTGTGAATCTAGGGAATTTTGGAAAATTAAGACAAATGTATCACATATTTCATTCACAAGTTCTTTCAGGCATGGGGATTAAGTCCATTAGGAACCAAAAACTTGGCAGCCCATTGATCTAATTATTTGTTCAATACCACTTTCCTGGAGATTATAATTTTCTTGAGGTCTCCTTCCATTCCATTTCTTGAATTACAACTATCTCTTGGATGTTAATTGTATTGTCGATAATGGAGGTTAATGTAAAGTGTTGGCATTCACCTGCTATCATAATTATAAACTTTATTAATTCCCTAGACTTACTTCCTATAATAATAATGTTCTTGCTATTAACTCATTTTTTTAATGATCTATTGAAATTCTGACTACCCGACCTGTAGTACTGGCTGACATGCTGGCAAGGTCAAAAGTCACGTGACACCAGTTTATAGTCCAACAGGTTTATTTGAAATCACAAGCTTTCTGAGTTCTGCTTTTCATCAGGTGAATTGAAGAGAGCACCCAGGCACAGACTTTATAATCAGAGATATCATAAGATCATGCAAATAGTGTGAGTGGATTGTTGGCAGCCTGAATAATAGGTCTCTGCAGGTGATCAAGAGTGCCGGATGGTGTGTCAATAGCTGAATAACGAGTGAAGAGCTGACCTATCATCCAATTAATTGAGGCAAAGAGATAATTCCAAAAAATTAAAGAAAAGGTGGTGCTGGAGACAAACCAAATGACTTGAATAATGTGCTAGGTATAAGAGTCTCATGCCCAGATCTAACCAAAGTAATAAGTAATCCAACCTGTACTAACTAATAAAGGTAGAGAGAGACCATAGTTTTCAAGGTGTTGATGTCTAACAGGACAGTAAGAAAGATTTTACAGAATAGTGTGGTGGGGTTGCATGCAACATGAATCCAAGATTACGGTTGAGGCTGTCTTCATTGGTATGGAGCTTGGCTATCAGTTTCTGCTCAGCATGGAAACACCACCCATCACATATATAGCAGATACTCATGTGACTTGGCCAATGGTGTCTACCTCATACGTTGTAGGCAAGATGCCCCGAGGCATGGTATATAGGCAAGACCATGCAGACACTATGACAACAGATGAATAGACACTGTACAACAATTGCCAGTCAGGAATGTTCTCTCCCAGTTGGGGAACACTTCAACGATCAGGAGCATTCAGCCTCAGATCTTCGGGTGACCATCCTCCAAGGCGGCCTTCAAGATATACAACAATGCAGAATTACCGATTCTGGGTTTGGGTGCTCTCTTTACTTCACCTGACAAAGAGGGGCACAGCACTCAGAAAGCTTGTGATTTCAAATAAACCCATTGGATTATAACCTGATGTTGCGTGACCTTTGACCTTGTCCACCCCTGTCCAACACCAGCACCGCCACATCATAACATTCTGTCGTTGCCTAATATTCAATTATTATTTTATGTTTGGTCTTTCTTTGCTTTATGTTTTGTCCAATCTTCTGACCCACCATCCATCTTTGTGTAATGATATGCTTTTTCTTTAAGTTTTACTTTTAGATCTTGTAATGTTTTAAGTCAACCACAAATGATGCATCCTTCATTGGAAATGTTTAGTTCACATTGTAAACTATTCTGTGTATTTTGACACTGTTTCACACTGTACCTCTGATGATGTATCATTTAATGTAATTTGCCAGTTCATTTTAGCTAGATTTGCTTTCATAGTTTCATAATGATAATCTTCACCCTGAAGCTGAGAGATGACACTAATCACATTGAGGGTGACAAGGAAGCAGATGGGCTCCAACATCAGTTCTGATGCATCCTCTGTTGTTGCTTGGCATGACCACTTGCAGTAACCAGTAGCTGCCATCACTCCTGGGTGGTACTTCAGGAAGTGAAACGTCCACTCGCTCTTATATCAGTTTTTAATTGCCTTGGACGAATAGATGTAAAACTGCAGTGGAGCTCCTGTAAATGGCCACAGCAAGCATGCCCCTCACTTTCTACTGTGGCATCAGGAATGCTACAGTCACCACTAAATCCAATTCAGCGCAAAGTAAAATGTTTATTTTCCCCAAGACTGTACTTGAGTTTCCTGTAGTTCAGCTGCTTTCAACAAAAGTTTCACAAAAGTTTGACATCATTGGGAATACAACTGGACAGACCCAAAGAGCCCATTGGTAATTCCCTCTATAGGTCACTACATAGACACTTTATTGTTTTGATGGGTAGCAGCGACATGACTATTTATAGAATTTTTCAGCCTTCTTAAAAGAAGCAGAAGGTGCATGGTTACACATCTACTTTATAGATATCATAACAGCTTACAGGCTGAAAGCGAAGTGGGATTTGGGAAGGTGGATTTGGCAGGATCATACTGTCATCCTCGATTGCTTCAGCTCTGCTGCTGGCCACTGATTCACTGAAGGATTGCTCCAATTATTCTGTTTCTACAGTATCCTTGCTGGGGGGTCAGCACATGCAGCTGCATCTGCAAGATGGATACTGCTCCCTCTACTGGTCTATGGGCTAGTTTATCTTGTCCTCGCTGTTTCAATGAGTTTCAACGATAAAGTCATTGTCATAGAGATTTTGCAACAAAGAAATAAGCCCTTTAACACATTATGACTGTGCAGGTCATCAAGCATCCATCTATTCTAATTCTTTTATCCAACACTTGGCTCGTACTTTTATATGTTATGACATTAAGTGTTCATCTAAATTATTCTTAAATATCTTGAGGGTTTCTGCTTCTATCATTTTTTTAAGCAGTGTGTTCCAGAGCGCTAAAACCCATCACATGATTATTTTTTCCTCTAAGCTTACTGCTCCTTGCATTAAAACTGTATCCTCTGCTTATTGACACCTCTTCCAACTCGGAATGTTTCCCACTGTCTACCCTACCTATGTCCCTCAGAATGTTGTACATTTCAATCTGATCTCTCCTCAGCCTTCTTTGCTCAAAAGGAAACAATTCCAGCCTATCTAGTCTCTCTTCATAGGTGCATTGCTCCACCCCTGACAGCAATTCTGGTAAATCTCTTCTGCACCCTCTCTAGCCCATTCCCATTCTGATCCTTTCTACAGCTCATGCAATAACACATCATTTACTTTACAATGTACCAGACTCAACACAGTGTTCACTAGTTTCAAATCGTAACATCTGTCGCCATTTTTTTTTCAGACAGCTGTTGGTAATGGTTCTGCAATTTCCATTTACACCTTTTTGAGACCAGTCTTTTGCTTCTTCATTGTTCCATTATTTTGTTTCCATCATTCAATTTGACCTTTAATTTAGGCTCTCTTCTGCTTTATTCCACATCTTGCATAAGAACTTTCCTCTTAGCATCTTTTCCTGTCTCTGTTAGAGCTCAAATCATTTTTACTTCTCCTCCAAAAGATCAGGCCCTGGATGACATAAGCATTGGTGAGAAATTTGGGAAAATCAGATGAGATGTCAAGTGAGGCTCATTTCATTGCTGAGACAAAACAGTCACATTTCCAAACAAATTCTGACATCAAAATGAGATCTTTACTCATACACTGAGAAACACCTGTGGATTATCACTCATTATCACCTTCATTACTACACAATCTCTCCTCATGCATATGCAGGCTCCAATTCTCCCGTGAGGTGGATAGAAACCAGACATTGAGATTTCCTGACAAGACTAGCTGAGTGGGTATCGGGGACTCCAGCTCATTGCATCCACCTTTGGACATCCACCTTTCTGGCACGGTGGCGCAGTGGTTAGCACTGCTGCCTCACAGCGCTAGAAACCCGGGTTCAATTCCCGCCTCAGGCGACTGACTGTGTGGAGTTTGCACGTTCTCCCTGTGTCTGCGTTGGTTTCCTCTGGGTGCTCCAAAGATGTGAGGGTCAGGTGAATTGGCCATGCTAAATTGCCAGTAGTGTTAGGTAAGGGGTAAGTGTAGGGGTATGGGTGGGTTGCACTTCGGCGGGTCGGAGTGGACTTGCTGGGTCGAAGGGCCTGTTTCCACACTGTAAGTAATCTAATCCACATTGGACACCCAGCACCAAAATCTCAGGGCATATTCCAAGGAAAGCGGCCACACCCACTTTACATCCATAGTTCTTGACAACCAATAGGTACCAGCGTCATTGTAGCAGATCTCCAATCTACTTACAGTGCGGTTCTGAAATTCAATGCTGCACTTTCGAACACTCTGGCATTTTTCATTTGAAATACTGCTACCAACACATTGCTGTCAAGGAATGACCCGTCTCACAGATTGGACCAGGCAGCATTCAGGGCAGTTTGCTCACTCAGTCAGTACACACACTCACTTTGGGCCTAACTGGATGCTCACAGATTTCTTGACTTGCATCCCCTTGGCTTTTTGTGCTTTGTCCTCTCAGCTAGGTTTTAAAAGGCTCACAGTCTAGATTAGAGTGGCGCTGGAAAAGCACAGCATGTCAGGCAGCATCCGAGGAATGGGAAAATTGACGTTTCAGTCAAAAGCTCTTCATCAGGACTGGCCGTCACGACATGTATTAAATTTATTGATGCGTGGGTGGAGGGGGATAAAGGTAAGGCCTCTGCTAAGGACTGATCATTCGTCCTTAGTGAGGGGTATATCTGGGGGAATGGTGAAAACTTGACAGGGCTGGGAGCTAGGATCTGGAGTAGGTGTGGAGCTGGGAGTGGGGATAGAGCCTGTAATTGGAGTGGGTGTGGTGGTAAGAGAAATAGGCTGGAGTCATTAACAGGGGTGAAGTTCCCTTCAGGGTTCTTGGGGGGGCGGGGATGGTGACAGTGGGATCTGTGGGGACGGAGGGGGCGTGTCAGCAGTATGCAGGTGAGTAGTGTTGGTGGGGGCGGAAGTGGTGGCGAACACGGCAGTGGGGGGAGGTTGAAGTTGCTGGGTATGTGACATCAGCGATGACGTAAGGGGCAGAAGTGATGTCATGTATGATGCATGTGAAATTGTGAGGGGCGGAAGTGGCTGCAGAAGTGGCTGTGGTGTAGGCGGAAATGACATCATCGATCACCATGGGGATAGTAGCTGTACCAACCTCATGGCTAATGGCATCCGAGCAGTTCTGGAGGCCAGGGGAACCTTCTGGAAAGTTTGAGGCGTGCTGGTTATGAAGGTGGGTATATAAAAGTTTGTTGTACTTACAGTTTTTGATGGTTGAGATGGTGTTGAAATACTGTTTGTTGAGAGTACAGGAGGGGTCCTTTACAGTTCTGGGACAGTGTGGCCCTCAGTTGAGGCATAGCTGACTGTAAAGAGGTTAGGTGCCGGTGTTTGCTGCAAGTGTGGAGCGGAGGATCCTGAAGGAGAACCATTGCTGGTGGTTTGAATTTGTAGTCTGTACTGGTTGTCCTGTTCGGGTCCAAACTGTGCTGGTTTGAAGGTAGTCCGGAGTCCACATGGGATCACGTGGAGGCAAGCACTGAGGAAGCAGGTATGGCTGTGGTAGCTGGTCTGTTTTGTTACATGGATGAAGAGCTGGAAATCACAGTCTAGATTAGAGTGGTGCTGGAAAAGCAAATCAGGTCAGGCAGCATCCGAGGAGCAGGAAAATCGACGTTTCGGGCAAAAGCCCTTCATCAGGACTGATGCTCACAGTACTTCTGTCTTATCTTGTCTCTTAGTGCAGACACTAAGTTATGTTTGTTATCATTTATCAGTCAAGGGAGGTAGATATGTTGCTGTTTGCTCATCGTTATGTCACTCACATATCTACAGCATGTGACAACAGCCTATGTGGCAACCACACTGCATGTGCATCAGCCAAGTGACCATGTCCCAATGTCGAAGAGGAGTATTCTTCAGTCAAATCAAGAGAGGGGTATGGAGCTGCTGTCAGTCAGAGAGTCCAATACCTTCAGTCAAGGGGAGCATATGTCATAATCCAAAGGCTTGGATCATCGGCTTAGTGTGGTCAGAATTGGGGACTCCATCTGACTATAATCTATGAAGATGGCTACAGTCAGTCCTGCAGGCCCACTGAAAGCAGTTAGTGAATTCAGGGATCGTCAGTCAAGAATCTGTATGGGGAACCATCAGTTAGTTATTGGTTGGGGCTATTAGTCCAAGTCAGTCAGGGGATTGGCCAAGGAAAGTCTTAGAGCTCTGCTCAGTGAACATGAAGACATGCTGGGAGAGATTTTGGGATACCATTGTGGTCAGGAAGTGAGGACTCAATGCCAGGGATTGGAGGCCACAACCAAGGATAGATGTGTGTGTGTGTGTGGCGTGGGGTAATGACAGTGAAGGAGAAAAATTTGACGTATCAGGAGAAAATCAGTTGTGCATGGGAATATCCCAACAGTGGTGAACATTTCTATCTGTGGGGATTAGGAGAATCTAGTTTGCATTTAACAAAACAGGCAATATATAGACATAGTACCTACCTAAGGAAGTGAATTTGCAACACTAATGTCAAAAACATTGCGAGCCCTAATGGAGAGACGTTTACCATGAAACTTGATGAAACTGATTCTTGATTGATTTCTGATAAATTAAATCAGTTTTTTCTCTGTCTACAAATGCTGTCTGGCTTACTGCATATCAGTAAAATACAACCATTTTCTATTTCAGCTTTCTTACATCTGTCATACTTTGATTTAGCAACCGAGAGGCCTGCAATAATTATCTGGAGACATGATCTTGGTTCCTACCACAGCATCCGGAGAATTTATATTTGGTTGATAGAGTAAATGGTGAAATTAAAACATAACTGATATCAGCTATGATGATCATGTTATTACCAGATTGTCATAAAATGCACCTGGTTCAGTAATGTCTTTCAGGGAAGAAAACTTGCCATCCTTACTTGGACAGATCCATAAATGACTCCATACAGCAATGTGTTTGACTCTTGAAAGCCCTCTGAAATGGCTGAGCAAACCATTCAGTTATATTGAAGAAGCTGGCTCATGCCACTATCAAAATTATAATCTGTCAGTGATGAAGTAGAGATCAGAATCCAATGAAACTATAATCTATAATCTATTAAGAACGTCTCACTTATAAAGGGCCATTACAGTTGGTTTGACTGTGTTGATATGAACAGAACTTCTGTTCATCATTGTGGCTCAGTGGATAGCATTGCTGCCTCATAGCACCAGGGACCCGGGTTTGATTCTCGCCTCAGGTGTCTGTGTGGAGTTTGCACATTCTCCCCATGTCTGTGTGGGTTTCCCCTGGGTACTCTGGCTTCCTCCCACAATCCAAAGATGTGCAGGTTAGGTGAATTGACCATGCTAAATTCCTGTATTCAGGGATGTGTAAGTTATGTGCATTAGTAAGGCACAAATATTGGGGAATGGGTCTGGGTGGGTTATTCTTTGGAGGTTCGGTATGGACTTGTTGGGCCGTAGGGATTCTGTATTAAAACATTTTTGTTCTTGGCTAACAACGCAGGATTCAAATCTATAATATCTATCCAGTTAGACCCATTCACTTTTCTAACTTATGTTCAGCTGTTCTGAATAATTTAACACAAATAAAGGAAATTGTTTCAGTAAAAATCAACACTCCTAATGGTGCAGCTTTCTTTAATCATCCAACTGTATATGTTTGCAGCAGTGAATGTGGAGAAAATAAAGGTTTCTTTTATGCACTACACGTAAAATAATCATAATGATGTTAATAAACAATGAGTTCATAACTGTACTTAGTGCATTGGGAAAATCTTTCCCAAGGAATGTAATTTTCACTTTCCCATGCATTTGAAATATTTTCACTATTTCAGGGTTGCATACTTTAATTATCATTTATCTCCAATTTCAAAAATGTTTGCATGTGAACATTATTTTAATCATTATTTGAAGACTATAATTTATCAGCTATTTACCATGAGAATATTTTTTTAGAAAGAAAGAAGTCAGCTATTTAAATTATATCCTGTATCTTCTGTATGCCTGTTGAGTACCATTTTGTACAAGATTCATCACAAGGATTCATCTGCTTAATTTTCAGTAGTCACATATAAATTGCAATTAAATTAGACACATTTGAAAAACATTTAAAATGACAACTTTTGGTTTGTATTAAAAAATCTTTTTTTTTCTCAATTACATCTATAGGTAAAAGAATTACTTGGTTCATTTGTAGGGTTCATAAATAAATGGGACTAGTAGTTTTATTATATTTGCAGACTTATAGTTATGTATAAAATATTTAAGCTTTCCTAAATAATGACAGTCATGATAACTCAAAATATTTTAAATTCTGTAAGTTACTAAAATAGCAACTAAGATGAATTCAATGTTAAGGATCAACGTAGTTTTGCTTGTTTCATTCAATTCTTTGAATTTATATTAAAACCTTCACTATGTTAAACTGAGAAATACGCGGACAAGCTGTAAGAACTGGGGTTTGCTATTTGAATACAATATATGTTTGAAAATAGGTTTGTAGTGCAACAATGTTCCAAAATGTAAAAGTTTTATTTGTTATGTCCACATTTTAATAAATTGACTGCAAATACCTATCTCTCTTAACAACTAATTGTGCCATTTTGTACTCCTCAAGCCAGAGTCAAATGGGGAAAAGGTCCACAAAGAAATTCAGTAGCTGGCTAACCCATAATAACCAGCTTCAGAGACAAAGCAGGTAAAATAATTCAAGAGTTGATACTGCGAGTGAGTGATAACCACACAAGATATACTTATATATTTACTCTTGAAACATGTCTTGAAATGAAAAAGAATAGCTAGATTTTCTGTAGCCCACACAAATCACTTAAAACCACTTCTGTACCATTACTTTATTATTGTGAAGTTATAACCACAGAAATATGATTGTTGTTGCTCTGCATGAATATTTATACATAAGTTTATTGTTTTCCTCAATGATTTTTTTTTCACAGTTGGACATACTAACTGACTGATTTATTGCCACTGTGTAGGCAATAGCACGATTTTTATTTTAAAGCAATAAGTACACAGATGGAACAAATACACATTTCAACATATTCAGATTATATTTTATACTATGAAGCAGTATAGAGTTGAAAATATGTATTTGCAAAATACAATACTCTCCAAATAGGAAAAAAATACAAAAATCAGAGCTGAAAAGCCTTTAAATGAAATCAAATTGCATCAGGAGGAACACAATCACAAGTATGCTTCTTAAGGCCAGTATAAATTGAGCCTTGGTATGTAACAAAAATGTGAATAGTATCTTGCCAGTGGAGGATATTTGTGGATTAATTTTTACACACCCATTGTCTTAATCTGGAGTAGGAAATTTTAATCTGAGCATCATACAAATAGTATTAAAATTCCCAGCAATCGAGTTGTTTAAAATGATTACAATACAAGTTGGCCAGAATATGTTCAATTTCCAATCCAGATATTTGATCAGTCCTAAGCCTCTGCATGCATTGATAGACCTAATGCACTTCACAGTGCATAATCCATTTGTGCATTACAAATATAACAGAGCAGACATAAGGGACAAAGTATTGCTGTTGAAATAGAAAAGTTACTTTCTATTGAGAAATATGGATTACAAATTTCCAGATACTAGTCTACCAATGAATGATCAGTCAAAATTCATACAAACTAGTGGTTGGATTTTGCAGCCATCACCTGTGATTGGGGAGCAGAGAGTGGGCACTGTCACCCCTTCCCACAATTTTGCATTGGAGGCCATGGAGCTGCACTCTGCTAGAAGCCAATTGAGGCCAGTCACTGAGAAAGAGAAGAATCAAAAAATGATGGTCATGGTGGAGGCAGACATTTGTAGTTATTGGTCATGAAACTTCATTGATATTTTCACAAACCTTATAATACTTAACCTTAAGAATGGCTTAGAAAGTCATCTGAGCATTAATATGTTGTAACTTTTTGACAAACATGTGTTAGTATTTTTATTATCTATGCAGAAAGCACCATTATATTAGTTTTCAGCACATTTGCAGTTGGAATTATCATTGGAATCTGTACACTTTATGCAGAAATTTGAGCATTAAGTTGCGTTATAATATATGAATCTAATAAAAAGAATTAGTTGCTGATGTTTTGAAGAAACTGACAATACTTATGGAAATGTTTACTGAAATACACTGACGAAATGCAGAAATTACCATATTATAGATTCTCACAGTACTAAGTTGAACAAGTTGCATTTATTATATTTGAAGCTCTCCATTCAATTATTTACTTTCAGTAGTCTCATATTACATTCAATAAGAATCTGCTAGGATCTTCAAATGTTGTCTGAATACTACTTGGAAAAAAGAGCATGCATGAGGATTCAACCTGAATTGTGCTCTTTGCTATGATCCCAACTGTTGGGAGTGTCTCTTTTAAAACAAGATGAAGCAAGTCTTATTCTCACAGAGAGTCATAAGCATTTGGAACTCTCTTCCTGAAAAAGAGGAAGCAGAGTCTTTGAATAAGACACTAAGACCATGAGATTTAGAAGGAGAAGTAAACCATTCAGCCCACCAAGACTGTTTTGGCATTCAAAGAAATGATGACTGACCTGAAAATCTTCAACTCCACTTTCCTGCCTTTTCCCTGTAACTCTTGGCTCTTTTGCTGATTTAAACTCTATTCAACTCAGGCATGCGTGTACTTAATGACCAAGCCTTGACATCTTCTACAATAAAGGATTCTTGACACCTGCCCTCCAAGAGATGAAATATCTCCTCATCTCTGTCTTACCTCAGTGACCCCTTACTCTGAGGTTATGTTCTAGTCCTAGCCTTCCCCATAAAGGGAACCAGCCTCTGCTAATCCATCCTGTCAAGTCCTCTCAAGACTCATACATTTCAATAGGATGCCTCTCTTTCTTCTCAATGAATACATGCCCTATCCACTCAAACGCTCCTCATAAGAAAAATTCTCTAACCCTGGGATCAACTTGACAAACCTTTTATGGACTGCTACCAATACCACACTACCCTTGTTTAGATAAGGGGACCGAACTGTTTACAGTATCCTTGGTGTGATCTGACTAGCACCTTGTACAGCTTTTGCAAGACTTCTCTATCTTACTACACCATTCCCTTGGAAATAACAGGAATTATTTCATGTGATACCTTTATCATCTGCTGAATGTCTTTACTTACTTTTTGTGATTTAGGCAGAATAACCCCAAAATTGCAGCTTTCAGCAGTGTTTTTCCATTTAAATAATATTCAGTTCTTCTATGTTTCCTGTCAAAGTGCGTGAGGTCATCTATATGCTAAGAGTTTATTCACTCACTTGATCTGCCTATATCCTTCAGTAGCACATATAAGGCAGAGATATGGGATTTATGTGTCTTTTTCAAGTAAGAAAGGCATATCTTGTTGAAAGCCACAAAGGTCAGCCCTATTATCTATGTCAATAACTTAGAGAAGGGATCAGAATGTAATGTATGAAATTTACTGATGGTACAAAAAGTATTTGGGAGGATATGGTGTGATGAGGCCATTTGGAATTTGCTGGATGGTAGAGACAGGTTGGTAAAGTGGGCAATAACTTGGCAAGTGGACTTTAAAGTAGAAAAGTGTGAGGTAAGAAGAATCAAAAGACAGACTAACTTATGTGGAGAAAGATTCCAAAGAAAATGGAGCATAGAAGAATTTAGGCATTCTTTTGCATGAAGCACAAAAAAAACATGCATATGTAGCAAGTAATTAAGAAGGCAAATTAAATGTTGGCCTTTATTACTTGGAGGGTTGAACATACATTGTGTGGCACACCTGGAATATTGTGTACAGATTGGATTCCATATTTTAAAAGAGAAAGGTAGGATTCCAAAGCCAATCTATCATGGCTCACCTCAGTATTTTAACAGCTTTACTTGAATTCACATAGACAGATTTCCAGACAACATCACCACTCTGATAAAAAAAATTAAAATAAAATCAAAACTATATCCCTGCCTCAGTAATACATACAATGTAGAAAAACAAGTCAAACTTAAAGCTATACATGATTCAGCCTACTTTAGAAGCCACATTTCCAAATAATGTTAATATATCATGAAGCTACATCACACATTTCTAATTATACTACTAAGTTTCCCACAAGTATTCCTCACAGAAAAAAGAGACAATGACATGTGTAACTTGTCATTACAGGATCAAGCTACTTGGTTGGAAGCATTGTTACATGTTGCTGAGCACAGCCCTGGAGGACCATAACGTTTTCAAACTGGATAACCTGTAAAACCTTTGGGGAAGGGGCCAATGTTCCCCATTGAAATCTTTATGTGGTGGTCATCTCAACTTCACTCAAGGAAAAAACTTTCATTTATTTTAGTGCATGCTGCTGATCATCTCATCATACATATTAAAGCAAACTATTCAGTAAGCTGTCATGATGTTTTGATGGTATGACAATCCAATGTAACAGCCTATGATGACTGAACTGTGTCAAAATATTTGCTCATTGATGACCAATATCTTTTTGTGTAACCTATTTTGAATCCAGAACAGCATCTACTGGCGGTGAGGCAGTTTCAATATAATGAAGAATAAAAACAGCAATTGCTGGAAAAGCTCATCAGATCTGGCAGCATCTGTGGAGAGCAATCAGAGTTAACATTTCAGGTCAAGGGACCCTTCAGGGGTCACACTGATTTCTCTCCACAGATGCTGCCAGGCCTACTGAGCTTTTCCAACAATTTCTGTTCTTGTTTCTATTCTTTTGTTTTTTTTATTCAATATAACAAGGACCTGGAACTGCAGGAACTTTAATAAAGCAAATCATAGGCATGTTGTAGGAACATATCAAGAATCAGAGTAAACCTAGTTTTGCACACAATTCTAACAAAAGCTTTCACAAATATTGCTTTCTTCATTCTGCATGACATTGTTGTAAATACTTCATGAATCTATAAAAAATAATGAATGTTGCATTTGTTATAAATGAGGTTGCCTGAATTGGATTTTCAAACATTGACAATATTTTTTCAATAATATTCCAGGATATCTCACAGCAATAATGTACCCTTAAATTTTATTTTCTTCACAATGATATTTTGATGTATTAATTGGTTATGCAAAGGTCAGATTACAAAGGACGCTTAGGCTTGGATGGAACATCAGCGTAAATGAGTTTGGCCAAATGGCCTGTTCCTGTGTTATTGAACTTTTTCTAATGGAGAAGGCTCATTTTCCATCTCATCAGGAGCAGCATGCCCAGTAAAGGCAAGGAGCGGAATTTATCCAGCATTGAAAGACTCTGACAATGAAAGAAAAAAAGTTGAAAAAAATGAAACTATCAACATCTGAAAGACATTTGATTTTGTAGTCAAGGTTTCAATGGCTAGCTGAGAATCTTGCTAGTGAGGGCCATATTTACAAACATTACTATTTCATTTTTATCTTGTTATTTGCAAGTATTGCAAGGTTACCATTCTCCCAGCTACCAGTGAAAAACTGCACAATGTCAATTTCTGATTTGAAAGTCAGAATGGGTTTTCTGGCGCCATCTCCAGACTTCCTTCTTGGCCAGCATTTCTCAACTCCTCAGAGCACAGTCCATTGGCAATGAGAGCCTGTATCCCCCACACTCACTGCTTCAACATTGGCAAAGAACCATCCTCCCTACATCATCATGGCACATCTCAGACTAAGTCATGATACAATTTAGCACTTAATTCTGAATATTGGAGCTCACTCTTCAATACAGCTGCCAGGCCAGTTTGCAAGCAGGGGCAGATATCCACTTTATGCATTGGTGTAATGTGCATCACTGGAATCCTGGCTTGCTTTCTTAGCACTCACTCAGTTTGCACAGCTTCTCTGCATTCTTTACCTCGCCTCTCTGTGCATCGCTGCTTTATTCAGTCATTGCAGGCTGACAGTAGTCTGACCTTGCCTTGCGTCTTAGCACAAACAGAAAAGCAGGCAGCTTGTCATGCTTGCCAGTCAATGGACTAGACATGTTACTATAAGGCTATCTTTATGTCACACCTACAAATTGTATCAACAACTTCCATGGCAAACATACTGCATTACTTCAACTAAATGGTCATGTCTGAAAGTCTAAGGGATTTAGTATTTAGTCCAGTCAAAGGGGATTATGATCAATCAAGGGTTGCTGCCACAATCAATCAAGGGCATTATGTGCTCTCAATCCAGGGAGTTGACCATGGTCGCTTAAGTATTTAGTTTGATCAGAGCCCAGGGATCCATGTTCCTTATCTTCTTGAGATTGTAAGCCCAGCAGGTCAATTCCAACCAATTTGTACCTTATCAGTGAATCAGTCAGGGGGCTGCACAGAAATCTTTCAGAAGGCTGAGCTGTCTTCAGTCAGGTTGTCCTCCTTAATCATTACTAACGGTAGACTACAGTCTGTCTTGAGGTTTGGACAGAAAGCATCAAGGTGGGTTATTAGAAGCAGTGCAGTGTTGGGAAAAATGGGGAAAACAAGTGTGGAGATTAGACCTGGGAATCAAAGGAGACAATCACTGTGAAAGTGTTCAACTTTAGATATAAGGATGGAAGCCCAAATAGTATGGGAGGGCATAGGGTAGAGCAGGAGGGGTGGCTTCATTGAGTGTACCATATCATAATGTTATAGGAAAAGAATCCATTTGGATAATATCAACACCATCTGTGATCATCACAACTGTTATGTCACAGAGTAAACTCTCCTGCTAATTTAAACCAGCAACACAAAGATTTACCCTGTACAGTAATCTGTGAAAATTCAAGAGGCCAAGAACTATGTAAAGTAAAAATTAACAACTTTATTTCTTAAGGTATAATGGAGAATAATTAACCAATACTTATTTACAACACCTTCTTCCAACCTATCTTTTACTTTCTCTTCTATATTACTAGTCCAATAAAACCCCTGAATAAGATTTACTGAAAAATTCAAATTTCAAAACTAGCCAGCTGTCAAATATTCTCTTTATATCTTCCTCTGTAGATTTGCTCTCCAGGTCAATATTAATGTTTTTTCTCTGTGCAAACTCCTTCTCTAAACAGGTACATCTCAGAGAGTTCTGATTAACAGCTTACATCTGTTGGTCTTTTGGCAGTTCTCCCTCAACTTTCAAATTTTCCTGGTTATATTACTCTCTCTTCTTTCCCCCCCCCCCTCAAAAAGCATCAGATTGTGTCATTGAGTTTTTATCGTGTCAGAAGACTAAATTAAAACTTGATTGGAGGTTGGTATTTTGGGGCATAATTTAAACTGATTGATCAAATTTGAATTTGTTTTGTCATCTCCAGGCAATCCAATTAATCTAGCTGTTCAACCAAATGTTACATTGTTACCTTATTGGGAACACCTGGCGCTGTCACTGCTCACTTTTAACACTCTTAAAGGTACACTCTTACACCTTCATAACACCTCCCCATTAAGAAAAAATGAACCATCATAAAGAAATGAAGGGTTTTTTTTATTTCTATTCTTTAAACACAAAACTCTAACATTCAGATAACTTTAATCTAAGTTCACCTTAACTTTATATGTGTGTACATATATATATATAAAATATTAAATAAATACAAAAATCACATCTAAACTTTATCAGTTAAATCCGCAATAACACATCTGAGATTACATCCGTACGACCCACAACATGTATGATTTTTTAAATTAAAAATCTGTAACATAAGACTCCAGTGAAATAGTCTCATATTCTTGTCTTTGAAGCATTCTAAGAATGTAAGCGGATTGTGGTCAGTGTACACAGTCGTCTCCGACACATTGTTCATGACATACACATTAAAATGTTGTAAGGCCAGAACCAAAGTCAATAATTCTTTTTCAATCATGGAGTATTTCCTCTGGTGGATGTTGATCTTCTTCGAAAAGTAACCAACTGGCAATTCAATTCCATCCTCATCTTCCTACAGGAGTACAGCTCCAACTCCTATGTCACTAACATAAGCCACCAGAGAAGTCTGCACCCAGGTACACCAGAGACTGTTGTAATGTCCATATCCTTGACGACTGTCATGTTCCTGTCTAATTCCATTCCTTGCAAGCATGGTTATTTCAAGATAAGGGCTCCCACTCCATCCAATGCTGATGACTCCATTATGCAACTCTTGACTAAGGGTGAGTGTAGATACAATGATGTCAATTGTTCTACCAGCATCATGATAAATCAGATGACAAACCTCCCAAAATGAGGGTCTGATAATTGGTTTGATCTTGCTTGTACACTTAAAAAGAGCATGCTGCATAATCCTAGCATGTTGTATTCTGTGCAACTGGAACAGACAGAAGTGATGTGATTGACATGGAAAATAGCAGCGGCTGTCTTCTTAGGAGGGAGATGAGGAAATTGAGCAGGTGGAACATCACCTTCGCCATGTTAGAATGTTGTTACATTAGGTACAACAAACCAGAAAGGACTTAATTGTCACTCACTTACAATACATTTGAGTTAAGTAAAGACATCATCTATTGCCTGTAAATGTGTTGCTGCTCCAAAGAGAAGTAGTCCATATTTATTGCCAAAAGTGTTTTGTTTGTATTGTCATTTTTCGTTTTTCCTGTTGCATAACAAAAGTTGATGCTAAGGGCTGTTTGACAGCTTCACAATATCTGATACTGTTACGTTCAAAAAATGACAACATGTTATGTGCCAATGATAGTTGAGGGAAGAATTGCACTCATTCAGTCTGGGTTCCAACATTAAATAGTACTTCAGAGGGTTAGCTTTGGTCTTAGTCTGACAGCTAAAATGACAGTCAATCAGAAAGGTGTTGAGTTAAAGTGCAAGTGTAATTATATATACGATACCCTATTCCCAATGCAGTGTCATCCATGTGCCCTCAGGAGGTTTTCTTTATCCTTATCTTTCCAATACATCAAGGTGTGTTCCTGGTATCTGCAGTTGGGGTGAAGGGAATCTGCCCTTTGGTGGCGCCTGTTTGCCTTGAATATTTGGGTGGATAACCATAGGAATTTATGCTAGAGAGCCTAGACATGCTGAGAGTATCCTGCCCAGATGCAGGCTCAACCCCACCCACCCCAACCTCAGCTTTAACTTCCACAGGATTGGAGCTTGCAGGCCTGGTGACTTAGAAGGGATAGGCATCTGTTCTTGAGAGGAGTTTTCCAGGTGGCCTATATGTTGGTCATTCTCCGACTGGTTGTCTACTGTTTCTTTGAGAGAACAGGCCACTTGGAGAGGGGTCGTATTTCCTCATCTCCCTGTTGCTTAGTTGTTGATGCAAAGCAACAATGTCTAGACCAAGAGAGTACAGGCTTGAAGGCATTTTCAGCAGTCCTCTGAGCATTCTGCTTGGCCTGGCTCTCCATGGCAGCCAGCCCCCATATCCATGGAGATAACCAGACACACACATGCTGCAACCAGCAAAAACTGACAATGGGAGGGGGGGGGGTTCCTCCAACTTTCAATCTGTTTACTGAATATCTCTGACAAAGCTGCTGCCTGCTCCAGTTTCTGTCTGTGTTTTGATATGAAGGCCTTAATGGCTGACACATAATGGTCCTCGTCTGACCGCGGCTGCTGAATGGGTGCCTGCTTTCCAGAAGACTTCTGAGCACCAGACACCTAGGACTTTCCAGATGCAGAGACAAGTCAGTGATATACTTGTTAGATTAGACTTTGGGCACATTCTAGATTAAGTACCCACAGATTTGAAAGTATCTGAGCTAGTGAAGGGTACAGGAGAAAGCTTTGCCAACAGTGACATGGTGGCTCAGTGGTTAGCACTGCTGTCTCACAGCATGAGGTTTCCGGGTTCAATTCCAGCCTCAGACTGTCTGTGCGGAGTTTGCATGTTCTCCCCGTGTCTGCGTGGGTTTCCTTTGGGTGCTCTTGTTTCCTCCCACAGTCCAAAGACATGCAGGTCAGGTGAATTGCCCATACTGTTAGATGCATTAGTCAGAAGTAAATGGGTCTGGGTGGATTACTCTTCAGAGGATCAGTGTGGACTGGTTCCGCCAAAGGGCCTGTTTCCACACTGTGGGGAATCTAATTTAATCATCCTCTGAAGGTTCTATAGCATCTTACTCAGAGGTGATGGAGGAGCTGATATCTGGAGGGATTGCTCTCTTATGGACAGAGATGTTATGCAGAATAGTGTATTTAGAGTGAATATGAGAGGATATGGCAGCACTCAACCTTGTGTAATATAGAAGATCATTCTATAAGCAGCTTTGATAGACTTCCTCTTGACCATGGACAATGCAGAAGACCAGGTGGTCTCCTGTGGTCTTGTTTGTTGGTCCTGTGGCAAGAGGAAAGCCCTCCTCTCCACAGTGAAATCCATGAGACCCTCCAGGTTCCTGTCAGCAAAGTGAGGTGCCAACTTGTCCTTTACAACTAAGTCATTTGGAATTGTAGAGCAACACATCAGAATACAGTCTGTAGTGTTTGATATGGTGAGCAATGTTGTTTAAATATGATACCTGCAGCTTTAATGCCTGAAGGTCCCAGCATGGGCAAGTTCTTTTACGTCCTTTGAGACACAGGTTTGTATGAGAATGGCACCACAGAGGCAGAATACACAATTGATAAATTATTGAGAATTGTGAAAGAAAACATGTCAAGATCACAAACCATCCATGAAACTCTCCAAAACTGACATTGAGTCAATATAAGGGAAAATTCAGAAATACATTGTGTTACAATTCCAGCTGATGCAAAACCTGGGCCATCAAATCTCAGAAGTGGTCAAGGAGGCATGTGGCATACTTGCCTTCATTGTTCGGAGAACTGAGTGTAGAAATTGGCAAGTCATATCGCAGCTATATAAAACCTTAGTTAGACCACAACTGGAATATTGCATAAATTTCTGGTCACCACACTACCAGAGACTGTGGAAGCTTTGGAGAGGGTAGAGAATCAGTTTCCCAGGATGTTGCCTGGTTTGAAGAGTATTTGCTATGAAGAGAGATTAGATAACCTTGGCTTGTTTTCACTTGAACATCAGAGGTTAAGCCGTGATCTGATAGAAGTTTATAAAATTATGAGAGGCTTGGAAATCTTGGATAGTCAGAGTCTTTTACCCAGTGTAGAAAAGACAATTACTCGGGAACTTAAGGCAGAAGATACAGATGCCTGAACACATGCTCCAGTAAGTAAGTTCAGGAACAGGTTCTTCCTGGCCAACTATTGAATGGACTCTCTAACCTCAAATAATGCTGGTCTTGCTAAGGTTCATCTCTCTTGTATGCCCTGTGCAACGTTACCTGTATGCCTCTGTCTAAATCTTTTTATTTGTACATCCTTGCGTACTATGATCTGCCTGTATTGTTTTTCGCTGTACTTCAGTACAAGTGACAATAAAAAAATCAATCATGTGCCTGGAATGCATTGCCTGAGGAGGTAGTAGAAGCGAATACAATAGCAATGTTTAAAAAGCATCATGACAGATGCATGAAAGGGCAGGGAATAAAGGTACAGAGGAATCTCGATTATCCGAATGAAATGAGTGGGCACTATTTCATTTTGATAGTTGATTATTCAGATAATCGATTTAGCTTAAACAAGGGAAGCCATTAAACAAGGTCCTGAACAGTTTCTATGACCACAAGAATATCTGGCAGTTTTCGAGCGCTCAGTGTCTCCATAGCACTGCCTGCGTTAACTTTCTCAGCCATCTTTTTCATGAATGGCTCGGTAAAGTGATGGGAATACCTTGTATTGCAAAACACTTACTTTTGCAAAGGGATGTCTCACTAACTCTTACCTAAAAAATATCCAGTCGCTGATGCTTAATGTGCTCATGTTTCTTTGTTGTTGCCAGTGTTTTCACGTGTTCCTCAGCACAGGTAATCCTCTTTGATGTAACACCTTTGATGTAACATCTTTGAAGGACCTTGAGGTCCTCTTCGGATAATCCAAAATTCGGATAATTGATGTTCAGATAATTGAGGTTCCTTTGTATATGGACTAAAGGCAAAAGGTTTTTAATTTAGAAAGGCAAGATGTGTCAACCCAGGCTTGCTAGGCCAAAGGGCCTGTTCCTGTGCTGTACTGTTCTTTGTTCTTCTTTCTTCATAGTGAAACCTGCTTTGATAGACCATAAGTTTTATTTTGTGTTTTGTTTACTGCAGAAAACAGTCACTGAACATATTCAGAAGAGTCTGCCAAATTACTTTTACCGAGAGGATGTAAAGTCAATTGCACAAGAAAAAAGCATGAACTATAATACAGCAGCTGAGAACTATTGGAATGATCTCATTATAAACACCAGAAAGAAAGATTCATCCCCTTAATGCCAGCAACACCTTTACTGACTCTCAAATCCAGTGAAGTGTCACCCTATCTCCATGCTTAAAGCTGTTTATTCAACCAGCATGGCTATAATCAGTTCCAAAGAAACACAGAAAATTGGATTGAGAGCAGGCTGTTTAACCCATTAAGCCTGCTCTACTGTTCAACATGATCATGGTTAATCCTCTACCTCAACATATCCCGATATCCCTTGATACTTTTAGCATTTAGAAATCCATTGATTTCTTTTTTACTGACTTGGCCTCCATCGCCTACTGTGGTCCAGAATTCCACAAGCTCACCACCCACAGAGTGAACAAATTCTCCTCATTGCAGTCCTTAGCATCCTACGAGATATCCTGAGACTGCCCCCCACCTTGTTTTGGACAGCCCCAACCAGGGAAAATTCATCTTTGCATCCAGTCTGACCAATCTTTCTGGAATTTCATGCATAAGATCCTCTCTCTATTTTCTAAATTCCAGTGAATAACGTTCTTGTTGACTCAATCACTCCTCATATAACAACTCTATCATCCCAGGAATCAATCTGATGAATCTTCACTGCACTCCATCTATGGCGCATATATCTTCTCTAAGGTAAGTACTCCAAACACGGTCAAGGCCAGCTGCAACAATTCACGTTGCCTAACAGTGTGACCCAAGTAGCTAGCCTTGGTTTGGCAAATTTCTTTTTGGTTAGTTTTATAACTGAATAGGTTCTTTGTATTTGATCAAACAATTTGTTCAAATAATGGAAATGTTCTTTCCAAATAGAACCAAATCATCAATATCTACAACACATTGCATAATACTTCAACTATGTTGTGTTCAGTCAGCAAATGTTGCTAGTACGTTTATCATTCTGAGCAGCATGATTTTATGTTGATAAATTATATCTGGATTACAAAAGCTGATTTTTCTTTCACCAAGTAAGTGACTAAAACTTGTCAATATCCCTTTAATAAATGAACTTTTGTAATTAACTGTACCTATCCAATCTGTCAAAACAATCCTCCTATCATCAAACTGGATATGAATCTGTCTTTGTTACTGCATTGACCCTGCTGTAATCTACATACAATCATTGTGATCTATCTGGTTTAAGCAACATTACAATAGATGAGCCCCAGTTACTATGACTCAGATCAATAATGTCATTTTCCACCATGAAATAGATCTCTTCTCTCACTTGAGCTACCATCTCTAGGTTGACTCTGTAAGATGTAGCTTTATGAGTAAAACATCCACTGCATTAACACCATGTACAGCCAAAGGCATTTTCCCTAGCCTATTTATACAAATCAATTCACGAGCCTATTGTAGTCTTTGTAAGTCACTTCAGTACTTTTCTGAAAGATAGCAACAATATTCCATTGAAATTTTCAAAACAGCATTATTACTGAAGAGTCAACATTAGAATTTTTGATTTCTTTTACATGTTCAGCTTGTTCTGATATTTTTATTTAATAGGTGTTCTGCAAAGTGGTCGCTCAGTCTTCCCAGTGTTGAGGAGACCTCATCTACCATACAGTAGACTAGATTGGATGGGTTGTAGGTAAATCACTGCTTCACCTGGAAGACGTATCTGGGACTTTGGATAGTGAGGAAGGAGGAAGCAAATGGGCAGTTGTTACACCTTCTGTGTTTTTGAGGGAAAGTGCTGTGGCATGCGTGGAGGTGACTATGGCAAACTGACTTCCACTGTGGGAGTTGGGAGTAGCAGCCTTCCTTCCATCATAAAGTCAGAAGTGAGGATATTCACTGATAGCACATTATCTAGCATTATTCACGACCTGTCAGGTTTTGAAGCAGTCAATGGCCAAACACAACAAGACCTGGAAAATATTCAGTCTTGGGCTGACATGTGGCAAGTAACACTCAAGCCACACAAGTGTCAAAAAATGACTATATCCAACAAGAGAGAATTGAAACTTCACCCCTTGACATTCTAAGATATCATCACTGAATCAATGTTCTGTGACAAGACACAATTGGACTAGCCATGCGAATACAATGGCGGCAACAGCAGGTCAGATGCCAGAAAATCTGCAGTAAGTCTCCTTTTTACTCCACAAAGCCTGTCATTATCTAAAAAACACAAATCAGGAGTACGCCTGGATAAATGCAGCTCCAAAAATATTCAAGAAGCTTGACACCATCCAGAATAAAGCAGCCCTTTTGATTGGCACCACATCCAAAAACATTCACTCCCTCTACCACCAACGCTCAACAGCATAGTGTGCACTGCAGAAATCCACCAAGGCTTCTTAGACAGCACCTTCAAACTCACAATCACTATCATCCATGATAAGGATGGAATCATGGGAATGCCACAATCTGCAAACTCCCCTGTAAACCAAATACCATGCTGACTTAGAAATATAATCACTGTTCCCTTGCTGTTGCTGGGTCAAAGTCCTCGAACCTGGAACTCCCTCTATAATTACTTTGTCAGTCTATCCACACCAAATGGACAGCAGTGGATCAAGAAGCAGCTGACCACAGCTTTTTCAAGGACAACTAGGAATGTGCAGTAAATACTGGATCTGCCAACAATACAAATACCTTACCTTATCAATAAAAATAAGAAGTTTACCAGGAAATGAAAGGAAAAATTCATGCTTCTTAGAAATGGGGTGACTCTAGCCAGTAAGGAAATGAAAGTACATGGAAATAAAGAAGGCTTCACTCATTAGCAAGGTTGTAGCCTTGACCTTTGAACCCTGAGGTGAAAGTCTGAATTTTTTTGGATAGAGTTGGATAGAGCTCTTAAGTTTAATGGAATCAAGGGTTATGGGGATAAGGCAGGAACAGGATACTGACTGAGGATGATCAACCATGATCATAATGAATGGTGGTGCTAGCTCAAAGGGCAGAATGGCCTACATCTGCACCTATTGTCTATTGTCTATTGAATCAGATTTTACTATGTTTGCCATATGTTTCCCCTTTCTTGCTATTGCCCACTCTGCTCAAGGGATTGGAAAACTGTGCACCTTGTTAAAATGGAGACAATCTTCAAAGATTTCATAAACTGACCAACCTCCAGATAATGATATAATCCACTGAAACCCAGCCTGCTCTCATTACAGCCTTAAATTGATGAGTTTGAGATTGTTTGGGTTTGGATCTAACCTTTTTTTATCATTAATCTTGTTACTTAATATAAGCACATTCATTCCTGTGCCTTAAAATTTCCTTCACCCACTTATGAATCATGTTCAGGCATGAATTATCTATGAGAAATAATGATAACTGCTATTTCACGAAGCACAATGGAAAAAGAGTCTGGAGTCAAACCCACCCATGACTCAAACATATATAAAAGGACAAAGCCAGTCAATTAGTCAGCCAGATCTGCAGGGGAAAACTAGCCTAGCAAGAAAATATTGCTCACCTCAATCCCAGAATCAGTCATAATCAGCAGATTGATTAGGAAAGGCAGAACAAACCCAGTAATGGGGATGGCATGGTGTGCTTATTTTTATGATGTTCCTTGTTCACATGGAGAATTAGGTATGTAGTTGTAGCTGTTACTCTGTGATTTTGCTTCCTGTTAAGATAATAAACTGCTTTCATGAACAAATCTGACCTTTAGCTCGCTGAATTCTTTCAGTATGCATTTAGAAAACAAAAAATCTCCATGAGAAGATATATCAGAAAAACACAAGGTAGATTTTCAACTTGCTGCATTGCAGAGCAGCTACATATTAGAGAAACTATCCAATGCTGATTTTTACCTATATCAACAGAAATTAATATCAAATAGTTTCTATAACAGACAGCTGATCTATTACACCAAATGTATTCTTAGGAGTAATTTTAAAATCAATGGCATAATATCCAAGATCAGAACATATAATGTTGCAGCTAGGGAATAATCTATTGAATAAGGACAGTGCTGGAGAAATTCAGCATATCTGAGAACATCTGTGGAGAGAGAAACTGATTTAACATTCAAGTCCAATATTACTATTTAAATAGTTTTGAATGTTGTATCTTATGACACTTACCTTGGTCTACTGTATTATGAGATATTGGGCAGTTTGGACAAACCACTGAACATGAGACACCAACAACATTTACATAGTTATTAACATTACTGAGCCTAAGAGGAAGTTAAAGGGTGAGCAGGTATTTTAACCTTCATCAAAATACTATGAATGGAATGCTTAAGATTATTAGAATCAAGTGAAAGTGCTCTTTTCAGATTATATTTCATGTTATGATAGAATCCATGGTTTCAAATATTGAACTGTAAAGGAAAACAGAGAGAGGAAATCGAACATATCAGATTCGATTGGAAACAAAACTTCCAGGGAGACTGAGTGTGGCTTACAGCAATTAAAAAGACACAGATCAATCTAAGCCTCGTCAAAATTGATGACTCCAGTGATGCAGCACAAGCAAATTGATGAACAAAAGAACAAAAGAGAAATACAGCCCGGGAACAGGCCCTGTGGCCCTCCAAGCTTGTGCCAATTATTATTCAGTGGCACAGTGATTAGCACTGCTGCCTCACAGCGCCTGAGACCCGGGTTCAATTCCCAACTCAGGCGACTGACTGTGCGGAGTTTGCACGTTCTCCCCGTGTCTGCGTGGGTTTCCTTCGGGTGCTCCGGTTTCCTCCCACAGTCCAAAGATGTGCGGGTCAGGTGAATTGCCATGCTAAATTGCCCGTAGTGTTAGGTAGGGGGTAAATGTGGGGGTGTGGGTGGGTTGTGCTTCGGCGGGTCGGTGTGGACTTGTTGGGTCGAAGGGCCTGTTTCCACACTGTAAGTAATCTAATCTAATCTAATCTAATCTAATCTAATCTAATCTAATCTAAAAAACAAACCTTCTGCCCTTATTCAGCCTATATCCCTCTTTTCCCTCCCTATTCATGTAATCATCCAGGTGCCTCTTAAATGTCACCAATGTGCTGCTTCCACCACCTCTTCCAGCAGCACATTCCAGGCTCCTACCACTCTCTGCGTGAAACTGCTCCCCCCCCCACCCCCCGTCCCCCAACACACACACACACACATCTCCCTTAAACTTTCCCCATCTCACCTTGAACCTGTGCCTCTTTGTAATTGAAATCTCAACACTAGGAAAATCCTCTAACTATCCACCCTTGCTATGCTTCTCATAGTTTTGTAGACTTCTATCAGGTCTCCTCTCAGCCATCATCTTTCCAGTGAAAACAATCCGAGTCTTTTTAACCTTTCCTCATAGGCAATGCCCTCGAGACCAGGCAAACATCCTGGTGAACGTTCTCTGCACTCTCTCCAAAGCTTCAACTTCCTTCTGATAATGTGGTGGCCAAAACTGCATGCAATTCTCCAAACGCGGCCTAACAAAAGTTTTATATAGCTGCAACATGGTTTACCAATTCTTGTACCCAATGTCCTGGCCAATGAAGGCAAGCATGCCATATTCCTTCTTAATCACCTGTGTTGCCACTTTTAGGGAACTGTACACCTGCACACTAAGATTCATCTATATATTAATGCTCCTAAGGGTATTGCCACTTATAGTACAATTCACATCTCAACTTGATCCTCCCAAATGCATCACCTTGTATTTGTCTAGATTAAACTCCATCTGCCATCTCTGTGCCCAAGTCACCAATCTTTCTATTTCCTGTTGTATCCTTTCACAGTTGTCAGCACTATCAGCAACTCCACCAATCTTTGTGTCATCTGCAAGCTTACTAATCACATTTTCCTCCAGGTCACTTATATTTATTACAAACAACAGAGGACTTAAATCTGATCCTTGTGGAACACCACTAATTATGGGTCTCCATTCTGAAAATCATCCCTTCCATTGTTACCTCTGTCTTTTATGACCAAGATAGTTTTGTATCCATATAACCACCTCACCCCAAATCCCATGTAATTTAGCACCAATCTGTCATGTCGGAGTTTATTGCCTGCCTTACTGAAGACCATACAGGAGAAAGTGAGGACTGTAGATGCTGGAGATCCGAGTCGAATAGTGTGTTGCTGGAAAAGCACAGCTGGTCAAGCAGCATCCCAAGGGCCGGAGAGTCAATATTTTGGGTGTAAGCCCTTCATCAGGAATGTCCTGATGAAGGGCTTATGCCTGAAATGTCAACTCTCCTGCTCCTTGGATGCCGTCTGACCTGCTGTGCTTTTCCAGCACCACACTTTTCGATACTGAAGTCCATATAAATTACATCCAAAGACATTGCCTCATCACTTACCTTTGTTATCTCTTCAAAAACTTCAATCAGTTTGGTGAGACATGACCTGCACCATACAAAACCATGCTACCTGTCACTAATAAGTCAATTTTCTTCCAAATGTACATGTATCGTGTCCCTCAGTATCTTATCCAAGAACGTCCTGACCACAGATGCCAGGCTTACTGGTCTATAATTTCCTGTATTATCCCTGCTTCCTTACTTAAACAAGGGCACAACATTGGCTAATTTCCAGTCCTCTGGAACCTCGTCTGTGTTCAAAGAGGATGTGAAGATTTCAGCTAATGTCCCTGTTGTTTCTTCCCTTGCTTCTTGCAGTAACCTGGGATAGGTCCCATCTGGCCCTGGGGACTTGTCTACCTAAATGCATCAGTTAGGTCCTTCCCCTTGTTGAATATTGATATAAAGTACTCATTAAGGATCTCTCCCACTTCTGGTGGCTCCACACATAACTGCCCTCCTTTGTCCTTTAATGGATCTACTCTTTCCCTTGCTACCCTCTTTCTTCTAACAAATCCACAAAAGGCCTTGGGATTCTCCTTGACCTTGTTTGCTAAATGTATTTCATGACTCCTTTTTGTCTTCCTAATTCTGTGTTTAAATTCCTTCCAAACTTCTCTATACTCCTCAAGGACTTTGTCAGTTTGTGGCTGCCTAGCCCTATTGTATGCTTTCTTTTTTCCATTTAACTAAGCTTACAATTTCTCTTGTCATCCATGATTACCAAATTCGGCCATTCCTAACTTTCAGATTTTTAGATACATGAATGTCCTGCATTTTAATCAACTGGTCTTTAGAAGCTTTCCACATGCCAAATATAGGTTTGCCCTCAAATAACTGCTCCCAATCCACATTCCCCAGTTTTTGTCTAATCTGGAAGTAGTTGCCTCTCGCCCAGTTAAGTAGCCTCAGGATAAAGACCTTGGTTACATCTGGAAACTGACAGTAAGCAAATATGTAGGTAATGCAGCTGTTGCTGTTACTTGAAGCTAACATTGGTGGATCTACAAGTTGGGGAAACTCTGCAGATGTGTTCCATTTTTGGTGATCATGCTGCAGGAACTCAGATTGTTCTACACTGCTGTTGACTGGTGATCAGGGAAGCTCCCAGAAGAAGATCTGAAAATATTCATGAGGAAGACAGAATTTTCAGGACTTTTCTGATTAAATGTTGAATGGATTGCTGTGCTAATTTATAAGATCTTCTTCGGTTGTATCTGTTACTTAATGTGTAATTTATAGGTACAATTGATTTCAATTTGCCTGTTAATTCATATTTATTTTAAGTTAGTTTTGGGTTTTAGATGATGGGTACTTAATTAAGATATATAGTTTTCACACCTATCATCTATACCTATTTTGTGTCTCTATCTCTCTGTTACAACCATGAACACACTTTTTGTCTTTTCCTCTGGACACCCTCACCATGTCATCCGCTCACTCCTCCTCCCCTTCTGTCAACAGCATTAAAAACCATAATATTCCATCCCTTTTCAGTTTGGAAGAAAAATCATCTTGGACTCGTTTTCTCTCTCCATAGATGCTGCCAGATTTGCTGAATTTCTCCAACATTTTGTTTTTTTTTTCAATTTCAAATTTTCAGCACCAATAATATTTTGCTTTTATTTGAATGCTTGATTCACTGAGACCTCTTTTCCAGGTATTCCCACTTTGAAGAAGTTCTCTTCTTGCTGGTGAGATTTCCATTTTCATCTTTTGGCTTGCTTATTTCCTTTAATTTCTGTTTACCTCCTAGGGTTTAATAAAGTGTTTACCAAGACATTTTCGCAGCCATATCTTATTCCCCAGTAGCTATCTCCAGATCTGCCTTACACAGCTCAGATTCAAAACAAAATTCCTTCCTTTATGTTTTGAGTCTATCTAGGATTACAGGTATTTCTGAGACACACCATGTTCCTCACATAGTTGTTCTTGTTGCATCCTGAGAGGCACTCTTACTGCCATCTACACTCTCAAACACTCCCTCCATCAATACCACCTCGTACTGTCTCAAAGCTGCCTCGTCCTCAGTTTCATTTTATTCTCCACTTCATTCAGAGCTTTAACAAGAGACTTGTTCTTATTGCTTCAAGAAGTTGAACCTATTTCTTCCTATCTTGACTCTATATTTCCCAGTTGTTAAGTCTTTTCCCACTGAAATTTAAGAATTCTCCACAACTGCCATTTTCTTGACCCTGACCACCTACTCTTCACCACAGAAGTGCAATCTCTTGACATGCCCCACTCCACACATCAGGATAGTCCGAAGATCCTCTGTTTCTTCCTTGAAAAGTGACCTGAACAGTCCTAACCATTGCTTGGCCAAGCTCATTGTCACTTTGAACAGGTTCTGTTTTAACTCATCAAACTTTCTCCAAGTTGAAGGTTGGGCTTTGAATATCTACATGGATCTCAGTTATGCATGTCCCTTTGTGGGATACATGGATCATTCTTTGTTTCAAACCTACTCAGGTCTGCATCCATAACTCTTTCTTGGATACAATATGATGTCATCAGCACTGCTTCCTGCTCTCTTCCAGAATTGGAAAAATTCACCAAATTTATTTCCAACATTCATCCTCTTTCACCTTCACTTGTTCCATCTCTAATTCATCCTTTCCTTTCCTTGGCTTCACCGTTTCTATTTCTGAGAATAGACTACACACCAATATCCATTAAAACCCACTGGTTCCCACACTTACCTTGACCACACTTCATCAAACCTTGCTTCCTGTAAGGACTCCTTTTCATTCTCCAAGTTTCTTGTATCCATCATATCTCTCTTGATAATATCACCTTCCACCACAGCGCTTCTGACATGTCCTCCATTTTCCCTAATCAAAGATCCTCCTTCCCACTTTCCCTGGCATCATTTTCATAAACATACATTGTAGTCCCTCCAAGACCAATGTATGTTACCTAAGATGTGATGGCCAGATCTGCTCACAGTACTCCAGGTGAGGACTAACCAGGATTTTGTGTAATTTCTGCACTCTAGTCCTCTATATATCAAGGCCAGTATTCCATTAGATTTTTTGATTACTTTCTGCACCTGTTTGTGACTTGTTAAAGAACTCTGCACCTGAACCCCCAAATCTATTTGGATAGCCACTGAATTAAACTTAATACCACCCAGGAAGTATCCTGATCTATCCTACTTTGTTCCAAAAGAGATAAGCCCACTACATTGAAATCCATCTGCCATAGTTTTGTCCATTAACTAAATCTATTACTGTACATTTATCATTTTATGCTATCACCTTCACTGTCTACAATGCTGCCTAACTTTGTGTCATCAGTAAGTTTCACAAAATGGTTTTCTATGCCATTATCAAGCCCTCCCCTTCCTTGTGAGCATGTTTGCAAGGACCATTCCTCCACATCATCCTAAACCACTCTTCCATCACTTCTAACAATACTTCCTCACTACAGTGTCCTCCTCCTCCACCCCGGTATCTTCCCATGTAAGTGTATAAATTGTAACATCTGTCTTGCTCCTCCTGTCTCCTCATTGTCCACACACATCTTCCACGTGATGCAACCTTTTACTTATACTTCTTTTAATCTTGTCTACTGTATTCACTGCTCACAATGCAGTTTCCTTTACATTGGCAAGATCAAACACTGAGTGGTTGACCACTTTGCAGAATATCTCCGCTCTGTCTATAACAATGACACTGACCTTCCAGTTGTTTGTCATTTCATTCAGTCATCTTGCTCACATACTGACATTTCTATCCTGGGCCTCATACTGTGTTGCAACAAAGTTCAACACAAGCTGGAGGAACAGCACCTTATTTTTTACACTGTTTGGCTTTGATCCAAACAGAGTGGATCTATTTTTGCCTTTTCATGTCAACATATTAACATCTATTTTATATCCCTATCCACACTTTATCAACATTATCATTCCCTTTGTCTTTTGCTCTGCGTACCTTCATTGTCTATTCCACTTGTTCTGCCTTCCAACCTGTCAACAGCATAACACCACCATTTTCCAGCATTGTTTAGTTCCAAAGAAGATTTATATGAGACTCAAAATGTTAATTCCGTTTCTGTGTTCTCAGGAGCTCCCAGAGTTGCTGAGTTTCTCCAGCATCCACAATACTTTGGTTGGCATGTGGTATGCCATAGTTGCATATTTGACTATTGCATAGTAAAAAAAAATATTTTGAAGTATGGAATCTTATGACTTCATCCATTTAGGGAATAACTAAGATTTCAAATTTTAAGAAATGTTACTGGTCTCTGTAGTGGTTGTAATAAATACAGTATCAGAGACTTCTTTTATGTTGCAATACTGAATGTAGGTATCTTGAATATATAGCTAACATGCATTTCAGATTACTGTAAACTGAAGACACGACAGAATCTTTTCACTTTTTGAAGAAAGCCAAAGGCAGCTGAAGTCTGAGTTGTTTTATCATTATGAAAGATACAGTAGTACAAACCAATGTGTGGAATGCTGATGAGCATGTTCACCCATAGTGTGGATGTTTCAAATCTCTGCTAAATGCCTCACCCATGTATAATTTAAATTGTGACTAAAACAAAGCCTTTATAGTCTAACTAATTCCTGGGCCCATTTGATACTTTCCTCTGCCAGTCTCTACTGGTTTTAGACTTGATAAGGAAAGACAGGTTTTATTTTTATCCATCTAATTTAAGACAGAAGTGAACTTCATAGCTTACCACTGTGACTGTCAATTGCTGTCAATTTAATGAGGCTGATAATTTTGCATATCATTTGCCATCATGACATATACAAAGAAAATATGTTAGTACAGTTTTAGAAACCTTTCACTTTCATTATGAAGTGAGGATTGCACCTTTCATTTCCCAAGATCTGAATCTTTCACACTACCTCTAATAAAAATCAATTTATTTTGGTTGCTCAGATATTTAAAATTATTAATTATTAAATTATTAATTTAAAGAATACTATAGCACTAATTCAGCATTTTTTCAACAATGTTGGAGCTTGTAGGTTTATTTAGCCCTCAATGCTATTTTCAAATATTACTCTGCAATAGCAGGGTAAGATTGTTATATGTGATTTCAAACATTTGGACCTATTGTGAGGAATTCACTCTTTGGCCACTACACCATGGAGATTTCTCCACCTGGATCAAATGTGGGTTCCAAGCCCATCGGAGAGAATGATGGGACTGAGCAGGGAAGTTTCCTAGCAGTAGCTGCCACTGTGAATGTGTCCCATTAAGGACCCTATCACAGCTGCCAATCCAATCAGAAGGTTAGTAGCTCTGCAACCTTCACAATGTCAACATAGAGGCAACACATGTTGAGACTGTGAGGAGAAGGAGAGGGCACCTTAATGCTCATGCACTATCAAATGACTGGAAAGAATATTTGGGCTGGAACTGGATAGTTATGCCTTGATGATTGTACAAGTTGTAATCTCCTGTGATGACATCAGAGCCACAACAACACTTATTGCTGTAGGGTAGGTGCTGCTCGAAAGGACTTGGATTCTCTTAGACGGAAGACCATGTCTTCCTATAGTAGATTAAAAAAACACTTGATTTTGTATTGGGCCATGGTACCATTGGCCTTCCCACTTTTAGAAATATTCCATTGCAGCAGGGAAATATTGGAAACCCTTCCAGCAATATTTTCTCAGTCCTTCAGCTTGCCAGTATGTTATCAACAGCCTAGAAAAATCATGGCCCATGTAACACTGAGCAGTCTAAACATAATTTGGTCCATTTGTGTTGAAATTAAAACTGGGGATATTATAATCCTGGATTAAAGAGTAGGAGTTAGTCTCAAGGTAGTAACTGTGATTGACAACTTGGAAGGATGATCTTTCTTCAGATTAACTGAAAGCAAAGATGGTTAGTACAGCAAGCATTCAGAGACTGGGGTCTGAATTCCAATGACCATGTCTGAAAAGATTCTAGGAGACATGAGTTATTTCTCTTTGAGATGGAGTCACTGACTAATATACAATGGTAATACAACTAAAGGAATTGGCTGTGCTAAATTGCCCATAGTGTTCAGGGATGTGTAGGTTAGGTGCATTAGTCAGGGGAAATGTAAAAGTAATAGGGTAGGGGATGGGTCTGGGTGGGATGCTCTTCAGAGGGTCAATGTGGACTTGTTGAGCTGGGTGGCCAGTTATCACACTGTAGGAATTCAATGATGAATATCTTCAACAGGCAACCATTGAGCCTGAATACAATTCCTGTGCTTGCACTAGTCAGGTAGGACCCTCCTGCAAAACTAATGTTACTGTGGTGCTCTGCTGTGCTGTCCATAACATAATCTTCTGAAAAGTTTGGACTTTGAAGATAGTGAGACCATGGAAAGGGACAGCAAATTGGTGAATGAGCAGATACAGAAGGTATGAGAGGAGGAGGAATTGGAGTGGGGACGGGGGGAGAGGTGGGTGTGGAGAATGATGCTGAAACGACATTTAGAGACAAAAAAAACTGCAGATGCTGGAATCCAAAGTAGACAGGCAGGAGGTTGGAAGAACACAGTAAGCCAGGTAGCATCAGGACATGGAGAAGTCAACATTCTTGGTATTACCCTTCTTCAGGACTTCAGATAGTTGGCCTTGCTGTATGGTGAGATGGCCTCTGCAACCACTCAGTGAAAAAAGGACCTTCCATCTCTCCCTCATGGCCTCAACAGCCCACAGTATTACATTCATACTGACATCATGAGGCAAGGGTCTGATCTATACAAAACTTCTCCATTACCAATAGTATCTTGATTCCCTTCAGTGCAGTGGAAGATTTTAACAAAAATCACCGAGGTCAATCCACCTTCATATCAAGAAATGGAATGTTTCTGACACTGACTCCAGTATTCCGTAGCAAAAATTAAGTTCTGGTCTTAGTTTTCACACAAGGAGTTAAAAGCTTTGTTTAAAAAAAATCATGCTAGCTTACATCTTTAAAGAGTAAATATGTTGTATATTTGTTTCTTTTTATAACCAAGGAATAATGGAAAATTGATTGCTCTGTGTGATAACTGTATGTTTTCAGTTCTCCACATATTTCTTGTACACTATTTGATAGTTTAATGCTGAAACATGCCTTGACAGAATGTGCTCAGACTACATTCATAAAGAGTGGAGAATTACGTTGTGGCACTGATCATATTTCTGTAGCCAGTATGAGGTGAAACGGTTTTCTTTTACAAGTCTAAGATATACAGTAGTTTAGTAAGATATTGAACAGAGATATGCACTGTCAATTTTGAAGAATGCCAAATACATATGAGGGATTAACGGTTAATGCTAAACCTAACCTTGTACCCACCTTATAAAGACCCCAATAACTGTGACACTGTTACATTAAAATGTATTTGCAATTCATATTAAAACATGCAAGCTACACAATTTCCATTTTTGTATTGAAGTGATAGCTATTCAAAGCCATCCAATGTTATATTTGGGCCCACTGAGTTTCTAAACCTGCATTTTTCTCTCTGGACCTGAAAAAGTTTTTATGAGCTCATCATAAAGTGGTCAGAGGGACAAATGTTATGAACTTAAACCACCTGCAGGCATTACCTAGGCTTTAGTATACTAGCCATTCATTTCCAGCTTCAACACCAACTTAACTAACATGTTTCCTCCTTCAAACTGTTTCCTTTTTATATAACCTATTTTTCTAATCAACCTGTTCAGAGATATTCTTACATACCACTGGACCAGATGGGACTTGAATCCAGGCTTCCTAGCCCAGGGGTGGGGACACTACCATCACACCACAAGAGAGCTTGCATGTTGTTAAGTATATGGCAATGCCATAACCATTTGTGTGTTGTAAGGCCTTTGCTATCATTATCAAGAAGCGTGATAACCTTCTCTCCTTTCAACTATCTTAAAGCAGGCCAAGTTAACAATAGATGATATATCATTATGTGCAATTTGTCATCTATTTTGTTTCACTGTAAGAGAAAATGGAAGACTGAAATTACGGACAGTAGCAGAAAATGGGTGCTGCTTCCATACAAACACGCAGTCAACAAGTATACCTTCTAAACTTTCAGTGGAGTTGAATGGAAGATAACAGTGTGGTGTGACCAATTAAGAGGCTGCTCTTAATTCTCTGAGAGAGAATGGTGGCCACAGCTGAAGCAGCTAGAGCTAGTAATCCATAACAGGAAGGCAAAAAAATGCTTTTCTTTTAAAACTTAGCGCTGAGTCCACCGTCTGCTCCATTTGATCCTCCACACCTTCAATAGCCTAAAAATAAAGTATTTCCAGTCCTTTTCAGTTCTGAAGCAGACTCATATTGGACTCAAAATGTTAACTATGTTTGCTTCTCCACAGATGCTGCCAGACTGCTGAGATTATCCGACACTTTATGCTTTTACTTCAGATTTCCTGCATCTGCAGGTAATTTGCTTTATTCTGTTTCAGTGATGTTTCTTGACTCTTAAATGTTGTTCTTGACTCTTAACTCAGCACCACCTTCCTAACCTGCAATCTTCTTCCTGACCTCTCCGCCCCCACCCCCACTCCAGCCTATCACCCTCACCTTACCACCCTCACCTTAACCTCCTTCCACCTATCGCATTTCCAACGCCCATCCCCCAAGTCCATCATCCCTATCTTTTATCTTAGCCTGCTTGGCACACTTTCCTCATTCCTGAAGAAGGGATCATGGCCGAAACGTCGATTCTCCTGGTCCTTGGATGCTGCCTGACCTGCTGCGCTTTTCCAGCAACACATTTTCAGCTCTTAAATGTTATCAGGATACTGTAATAACATCACAGTTGGAATCTTAAAAGGGTATAAGTTTCAGGAATTACAACAAGATTTTTGGCAGAACTGGGTGAAATGTCCAACAAAGCCTATCATGGCATCAAAAGCAACTCATTTCATCTTTTATGCATTTGCCAAGTGACAAGGTAAGTTTCTCACTAGGCAGTAGTGAGTTGTCAATTAAAGAGATTGTAGCTCATTAAACACATTATAAACACTACAACTCATCTGATTAACATTGAGCTTTCTATCTTACCAAATTGGCAATTAGCATTTGAATACTGCTACAAGGATGTTAATGGATAGGCTTTGAAGAGCTTAGAGGTCACAGAAGGAGAGGGTTTTAGCAGTGGACATCACAGTGGGATCCTCAGAGGGAGCACAGAGGATTAGAGAGGACATCATTTTGGTGTAATGTTGCCACTCAAGACAGTTGGAAGCAGAGTTCAATGTTGCAGGTCTCCACATGGGGGCGATGAGCAGAAATGGGCTGTTGGAATAACACGAGGTAATGGACATCGTAGATGCTCTGGATATACCTGCAACAAAGAGAAGCTTGTGTCTACTTTGATGGTGTTTACTTTGAGCTGCATTTCCTGCCATCACTTTCCATTCTTTAGAATGGAATGGAATTGGAAATGGATTGAGACAACACCCACAAATAGACAGAGTCAGTGTTACTTTAGTAGGTATAAGCATGGGGTTCCATGTCTACTGATAATAAGACAATTAAGAAGCAAATACATGATGGAAATATTTGCATATTACAACCACATTTCATTTGCAAGTATTTCATTGTTCATCTGAAATGCATGCAGATTGAAAGTGCTTAGGATTCAAATGCTAGTCAAAGATGATTCAAACCGTGCAATTGGTCCTTGCAAGTTGAATATTGATGTCTCAATGATGCTGGCGTTAGCAGCCATGAGTTAAATGGAGGAGAATGATGGCAAAAGGCAAACCTTTGCTTCTGCAGTGGTTGCTGTGGGAGGCAGAGACCATCACATCATTGGCTGTCATGAGGCTACCTGACCTATTCAGGGCAGCCGAAAGTGTGCCGAACCTGTGGGAAGGCGAGACATGTGGTGGCGGATTGTAAGGTGACCATCTGCAGGAATTGCAAACAGGAGGGTCACCTGACTATGGACTGTCAGGAAGCAAAGACCTGCAACCTGTGTGGAGAGGCGGGCCACATGTACAAGACCTGCCCAAGATGGGGGCACTTACGCACAGATGGCTGGAGGTAGCAATGTGAGCCATGGATCCCCAAAGACCAGCAAGGTCCACCCAGACAGCAGGGAAACAGAGACTGGTGGCACCCAGAAAGAAGAACAGGCTGGAGCGGAGGAGGCAGTAGCCAGCAGAGAGACACAGCAGCTGATGCTAGCTCTAACTGTGCAGATGGAAGCAATGGAGGAGGAGGTAATCGAGAAGGCAGAGGAGTGGATACCTGTTAAAAACAGGAAGAGAAAATCCTGCCAGGCCCCCAAAGCATTCCAGCAAAGGGGGAAAAGACAGCTGCACGAGGGAGAGACAGCCAGCGCTTCGGATGGGGAAGACGGGTGCAAAGAAGGTCATCACCACCAGAAGAAGAGACAAAGCGCCATAGATAAAGAGGAGGGCATTTTCTCCCAACCAGGAAACAACAGATCCCCCGAAGTCCACCCTCCACCCAGTGAGAACCGGAGGTACCCACTGCCCCACAACTACAGGTAACTGAAAGCTATGATCCTCTGACAGTCCCATTGTCAGACACAGAACTGGACGGTGCGGACCCTTGCCTTGGCTCAATGACACCAGAGCGGGTAAATGACCCCAGTGAGGAGCTGGATAGCTACCTCAGCCCAGCGAAGGTCCAGCAGTTCGTACTCACCATGGGGATGCAGACAGCTACCCCAGAGACAGGACAGTCAAATGGACAATGGTAACCCCATAAACTGGGGATTAAAGAAGTTTCCTTTGCTGTCGTATAACAAGGCACCCACTCACTAGGTGGGTTCCGCTGAAGCCACAGCTAAATAAAACGAGACTGGATGGTTGATAAAGGGAACTGCAAATAGGATAACTGTAACTTCGATTAATTCAATCTGTTCTTTGTAATGTTAAGACATGCAATGTATATATCTATGAACAACATGACAAATTGTACAGGTACCAAAGATTTATTTCTATGAATAAAGTATATTTTGAAATAAAAAAAAAGTCATGGGGGTGGAGTTGGTGGTGAAATTGTTAATAAGCCAGTAATCCACAACATCAGCCTATAGTTCAATGGGTGCAGTTTCAAATCTCACCATGGCCAGCAGTGAAATTTGAATCTAATTTTAAAAATCTGCAATTATGGAAGTAAAATACTGAGATGCAAAAAGTGTCAATTGTTATAAAAATCTATTTGGTTCATTCATGTCATTTAGGGAAGAAAATCTGCCATCTTCAATGACTTGGCTTAGACTTCAGGTCCACAATATAGTTGACATTTAACTGTTCTCTGGGGTATCCCAGCAATGCTCACATTACATGCTTTCTTTCTTAAAATGTAATGTTAACAATGATGTGGATGTGACTGTAATGAAATGTTGAATGATTGCTGAGAGTCCAGGACTCATAGAACACTGGAACTGTTCCTGCCTCTGAGGCAGGAGGCCCAGGTTCAAGTCCTACTTGTTCTAGAGGTGTGTAAGAACATCTCTGAATAAGTTGATGTGGGCCTGGAGTAGAAAGGATATTACTGCCACCTTGCCCTTTTTGATGTAATGTATTATTCACTCAACTATTGCCACATCTTCACCAAGTGTTTGCGCATACTGAGGCTGAAGCTGAATTAATGATGGAGACACATCTTTCATTAATAGGGTCCAGTACATCTCAGTGGATGGAGGGATATGTACAGCTGTCATTAGCAGGGTGTGCTACCACTGATCAAATAACGTCTTTCACTTCTTATGTGCCAAAGCAGATCATTTCCACTGACAGCCTTACACTCAGCACCGTGAGACATTGGTCAGTGTGGCTGCCTCCCTGAGACGTTAAAGATGGTTGCAGGAGGATGATGGCAAGCCGAGGAGCTGCTTCCTTTTGTCCTTTTATTCATCTCTTACTTTGATTTTAGATACTTCTGGAGAGAGAGCTTTGATTGTTCTGCTGTCAGCAACTACCCCAGTCTTACAACATTCAAGATGGGTGCAAATTCATATCCTCTTTAATAACAATTGACAAGGGCTTTACCCCATCTGTGGTTAGGATTGAAACAATATCAGAAAAAAATATCAATGCCCTTGGAACAGTCCTTGACATTAGCAAGTATTTTTTTTCTCTGTATTGTTCATGTGCTTTGTAATCCACCTTGGAAACTTGCAGTGACTTAAGCTTGAACTTGCAAAAAGCCATCTATAGCCATCTTACAGACCACATTATCTACTTTTTAAAGAAGTTTTAAGGTTACACTAACCAATTAAACTAATGATTAGCATGTGACATAATGCATATTCATAACAGTTCTTTGTGCCTTACTGACAGATAAAACTAGTGTTAATAAATGTTTTATTAAATACTCTCTCCTCTATCCCATAAAAATGAAAACATGGAGGACGTATTCCTGCTTGGAAAGGCAGCAGTTAATAAATGCATGAAGGTCTTTGCATTGGCCATTATTCGGTACATAAATGGCAATCCAATATCTAAATAGAGTCATAGAGTCATAGAGATGTACAGCACATCAACAGACCCTTCAGTCCAACTTGTCCATGCCAACCAGATAACCTAACCTAATCTAGTTCCATTTGCCAGCATTTGGCCCATATCCCTCTAAACCCTTCCTATTCATATACCCATCCAGAATCCTTTTAAATGCTATAATTTTACCAGTTTCCACCACTTCCTCTTGTAGTTGATTCCATACAAGCACCATCCTCTGTGTGAAAAAGTTATCTCTTAGGTCCCTTTTAATTTTTTTTCCTCTAACCCTAATCCTATGCCTTCTAGTTCTGTACTTCCCCACCCCAGGGAAAATACTTTGGTTATTTACCCAATCCATGAGCCTTGTGATTTTATAAACCTTGATAAGGTCATACCTCAGCCTCTGACACTCCAGGGAAAGTAGCCTTAGCCTATTCAGGCTCTCCCTATAGCTTAAATCCTCCAACCCTGGCAATAAATCTTCTCTCTCTAGCTATGGAGCTATGAAGCCATATCCCTTCCCTTTTTTCTTCCTAGATAGCCCCCTGGGATTTAGGATAACTTGCGGAGTTGTAATTGACTAAATCATTCATCACTGGAAACACAACCCTTGCCATTTGTGGAAAGGTGGTGTTTGCTGAAACATGTGGATGGGAAACTCAGGTTTTTGCACACTTCTTCTACTTTGTGTATTTGTCCCCTCCAATTGGACCTGATGGATCAAGATGCTCAAAATGGTTGATTCTTTTGCAGATGCGACTTCTCCAATTTGTGTGGTTTTGAGATTGGGGTTTTGCATGAGCTATAGGAATATAGCATTTTATTAGGGAAATTTTGAGGATGTTCTTGAGTCAATTCTTCTACGCTTTGCTAACCACTTGCCATGATGATGCTCAGAGAAGGCAGTTTGTTTCAGAAGTCTTGTGTCAGGCTTGTGGTCAATGTGACCCACCCTACTCAGCTGATTTACCATTACATAACAGGTCAGGCAGCATCCGAGGAGCAGGAAAATTGATATTTTGGGCAAAATGCTCTTCATCAGGAATGAGGCTGGGAGTCTCAAGGGTGGAAAGATAAATGGAAGAGGGATAGGGCTGGGGGGGGGGGGGGGGGTGGGGAAGTTAGCCAAGAAATTCTTAGGAGAAAATTTCCAAGACACCCGCACCAACCAACCCCACCACCCCGTAGATAAACAGTTCAACTCCCCCTCCCACTCCAAGGACATGCAGGTTCTGGGCCTCCTCCATTGCCATTCTATTACCACTCAACCCCTAGAAGAAGAACATTTCATCTTCTGCCTTAGGACCTGCCAACCCCATGGTATCAACGTGGATTTCACCAGTTTCCTCATTTCCATCCCCCCCACCTTATCCCAGTTCCAAGCTCAGCACCACCCTCATGACCTGTCCCATCCTTACGTCTTCCTTCCCATCTATCCACTCCACCATCCCCTCCGACCCATCAGCATTACCCCCACCTCAATCCACGTACTGCATTCTTGGCTACCTTCCCCCAGCCCCATCACCCTCCATTTATCTCTCCACACCCGTGGCTCCCAGCCTCATTCTCGTTAAAGGGCTTTTGCCCGAAACGTCAATTTTTTTTATATTCTAGCATCTTTGCTGTCTAGAATAACTATGCCATTTGACAGATGCTTCTGCTCAAAACTCACAATGCAGCTGTTTAGTCATTTATGTTCAAGGGTCTTTATAGAAGAATGGCCAAAAGTAACCAGTGCTTTCAGGTGTTGTTCAAATATTCTGATTTCCTCTTTGCAGAGACTTATTTTGAGATTATTAACAAAGAAGTATGTAATATTTTGTTAATTAACCACTTAAGTAGCCTGAAAATAAGCTTGAGTGACAAGTTTTTCAGGTAAAATTGTGAATTTGAGGCACACAACTGAATTTTCCCAGCCCCTGAACAGCAATGGCGAGTCAGTTAGAAAAATGCAGCGAAATCAGAAAAATCAGATTCTTGACATGCCATGAAAAGTCAGATTCTGCAATTAAGCTCTGAATGACAAGACATGAATCACATTAGTGGGTGGGGAGAGGCCTGTTCGCATTAATTTTTTCAAGTTATGAGTACCAAATCTCATCTCATTGATATGCAGTTTCCACTAAATAGAAACGACACAATGATAATTCCAGGCGTGAATGTCAGAGTGGCTAGTAATGGCTCAATCACTGCTTGCTCCACTGGGCCTATATTTTGGTGAGCAGCCTCAGCATCTCGGGTTATATTCTACAGGCAGTAACTGCCTTTACCCTCACATCAGCGTGGCACATCTACCCACTTCGAATGCAGTTTTCCATGTCAATGTTGCACTTTGAAACACACTGACATCCAGCATTGTAATACTGCTGGAAAGCCAGTCTGCATGCAGGGACAAGCAGCCATCTCACAGACTGGACCAGGGTGCAGCTCAGCGCTCCTCACTTGCTCTCTCAACACTCACTTGTCATGGTTGTCAGCATTAATCAGACAAGGGGGTGGACATATTGCTACACATATTATTATCTCAATACACTAGGTGCCACCAGGTTACACAATGTAAACACACTTCATATAAATTGGGCTTCATACAAATAGCCATTTTCAAAATCTAAGTAGTGTAATCCTCGGTCAACTCAAATGGATTATTGCAGTAGGGTAGCTGGGGAAGTCAATGTATAAGATTGGAGGCAGTATGCTGAGATGCTGAGGGGACAATAAATATGAAGGGGGACAACTCAACATATACAGAGTAATTTTGATTCTCCAAACATCGATTATCCAAATATCGGATCATCCAAACAAGATCTCAAGGTCCCAATACATGGGTAAACGGTGTTCTCTGAGTATTTGATATTTCGAACATTCAATCATCCGAACAAAATACTCCCTGCCCATGTCGTATGGATAATCGAAGTTGCTCTGTATGCAGGGTGGGAATTGAGGACTGCAGATGCTGGAGATCAGAGTCAAAGAATGTGCTGCTGGAAAAGCACAGCCAGTCAGGCAGCATCCGAGGAGCAGGAGGATTGACATTTCAGGCATAAGCCCTTCATCAGGAATGAGGGAGGAAAAGTTGTACATTGGAGGACATGGATTACCATAGAAAGGCATAGTCAGACGCATAAATACGTATGAACAAACTGAGCCTGTGACACACTCTGCTAAACATGGCCTTTTTCCCTCATACCAGGTATAAATGTACAATGGAAATGAAAAAGAGTTGTGACCGTACCTGGAGATGGTTGAGTTTTTTTTTGCCTGACCATGAAGGCATGTGAAACATGTGCAATGTCTAAATGTATAGTGGACAAATCCTGGTCTCAAGTAATCTTGACCATGTCATTGGTCATTACAAATAGATCACAGTCATTTCTATGAAGCAGCAATGATCACAGCTACATTTAAAAGTCCACCAGTAGGTCACAATTACAGTCCAAGTTCCGGTATGATGCACAAGCTGACTTTCTCTCACTCTGAACTGTAACTATTTGCTGACATGCTTTTCTATGTTGCTTCTGTGGGTGATGTGCAGTGGGGGTGAGTGGTGGAGGTATCAGTAACTGAATTGCATTTACAACCTCTGACTGCATTTGTGCAGCACGGCTCACACTGAATTATTCAGGTCCATTATGTCAATGATCCACGTACGGGCATACCATCACCCTCCAGGACACTGGTGAGGCCTCTTCTGGAGTAACATATGCAGTTCTGGTGACCCCATTATAGAAGGGATATTATGAAACTGGGGACAGTTCAGAAAATATTTATCAGGATGTCGCTGGGAATGGAGGGTTTGAGATATAAAAATAGACTGGAAATATTGGGAAGTTTTCACTGGAGGTTAGGAGGTTGAGAGGTGACCTTACTGAGCTTTATAAAAATCATAAGGCATATAGATAAGGTGAATGACAAGAGTCAACTTCAAGCGGAGTTCAGAACTAGGGTAAGATGAGAAAGATTTAAAAAGGACAAGTGACAATGTTTTACACAAAGAGTGTTCGTGTTTGGAATGAACTGTGAGAGGAAATAACAAACGCAGATACAATTAATTTGTTTAAAAGACATTTGGATAAGTTTATGAAGTGGAAAGGTTTGGAAGGATATGGGCCTAGTGCAGACAGGTGGAACTACTTTCGTTTGGGAACATAGTCAGTGTGGACTGATTGGGCCAAAGAATCTGTTTCCATGCTGTATGAATCTATAGAATCCTCTATGTACCATTGTATGGAGGAGTATGCTAAAGCACCATTTATGTGTGATGTAACTGTTAACCATTCACATTACTAAGGAACTGTTTTGATTCTGATAGTCCTCTTGCAGATTCATTGGAACTGCGACCCATGGTTTCAGCTACCATATGGCCATGGTGCAATGAAAGCACGGAGACCTTGAGGAGAAACCAACAGGCCCTCTGTGCCCATGGCTGATGACTCTGTTATGTAACCTCTTGTTTGATGCTGAGCATTAACCAGTTAAACCTATTCTTTGATGAGGACCATCATTAAGCAGAAAATAGGTTAACTGAAGATGAGGTTCTGATGCTTGGTTTGGTCTGGGGCCCTGGCAGTCCACTATAGATAGTGTGCGCTGCATAATTATAGCATGCTGTGCTCTGCATGACTACTCAGGTAAAGAGGTGATGTCATGGACTCTGCAGAGCTGGGAAAGCAGCAGCAAACTTCTGACTAGGAAGGTAAGAACATTGAGCAGTAGGAACATTTTCTTCAACATGATTGTACATTGGCATTACAACCCATGCAGGACATTCTAATCGACCTGATGTGGATGCAGTGATCACTCATTGGCTGTAAATTTGTTGTTACTGAAAGGGCAAGTGGTCCCGATTTGTCCCCAGAAGCAATTTGTGCCCAGAAGACAGAGACTGGCGGCTGATGGGAAATGTTCATCCTGGAGCTCAGTTTCCAGTGGTGTGGTGCAAGAATCTGCTTTGGTGTCGCTTCTGTTTGTCTTTTTTAAAAATGATCTGGATGTGGGCCTAGAAGGATGTGTTAATAAATTTGCAGATGACACTGAGGTAGACAGAGTTGTGGATAGTGCTGAAGGATGTTGTGGGTTACAGTGGGACAGAGATAAGATGCAGAGCTGGGCTAAGAAGTGGCAAATGGAGTTTAATGTGGAAAAGTGTGAGCTAGTTCACTTCAGAAGAAGTGCACCCGATGTGGCCTCCTCTATATTGGGATGAACCTGATGTGGCCTCCTCTATATTGGGTTGCACCCGATGTGGCCTTCTCTATATTGGGGAGACAGGCCACCTACTTGCGGAATGTTTCAGAGAACACCTCTGGGACACTCAGACCAACCAACCCAACCACCCCGTGGCTCAACACTTCAACTCTCCCTCCCACTCCACCAAGGACATGCAGGTCCTTGGACTCCTCCATCGCTAAACCATAGCAACATGACGGCTGGAGGAAGAGCATCAAATCTTCCGCCTAGGAACCCCCCAACCACAAGGGATGAACTCAGATTTCTCCAGTTTCCTCATTTCCTCTCCCCCCCACCTTGTCTCAGTCCCAATCCTCGAACTCAGCACCACCTTCCTAACCGGCAATCTTCTTCCTGACCTCTCCGCCCCCACCCCCACTCCGGCCTATCACCCTCATCTTAACCTCCTTCCACCTATTGCACTTCCAATGCCCCTCCCCCAAGTCCCTCCTCCCTACCTTTTATCTTAGCCTGCTTGGCACACTTTCCTCATTCCTGAAGAAGGCTCATGCCTGAAACGTCAATTCTCCTGCTCCTTGGATGCTGCCTGATCTGCTGTGCTTTTCCAGCAACACAGTTTTAGCACTTCAGAAGAGGTAACAGGAATGCAGAGTACTGGGCTAATGGTAAAATTCTTGGCAGTGTAGATGAACAGAGAGACCTCGGTGTCCAAATGCATAAATCCCAGAAAGTGGGAAATCATCCAGATTGATAGAGTTGTTATCAATGGTGTGTGAGTGTTTATTGGTAGGGGGATTGAGTTTTGGAGCCATGAAGTCATACTTCAGCTGTACAAGACACTGGTATGGCTACACCTGGAGTATTGCTTACAGTTCTGGTCACCGCATTATAGGAAGGATGTGGAAATTTTGGAAAGGGTTCAGAGGAGATTTACTAGGCTGTTGCCTGGTATGGAAGGAGGACCTTATGAGGAAAGTCTGAGGGAACTGAGTGTATTTTCGTTGGAGAGAGGAGATTGTGAGGTGACTTAATTGAGACATAAGATAATCAGAGGGTTAGACAGGGTAGTCAGTGAGAGCCTTTTTCCTCAGATGGTGAAGGATAACACGAGGGACATTGCTTTAAATTGAGGGGTGATAGATTTAGGATAGATATCAGAGGTAGTTTCTTTATTCAGGGTGGAGTAGGGGCATTGAATGGCCTGTCTGCAACAGTAGTAGACTCGTCAATGTTAAGGGCATTTAAATAGTCCTTGGACATACATATGGATAATAATGGAATAGTGTAGGTTAGATGGGCATCAGATTAATTTCACAGGCTGGCACATCGAGGGCCGAAAGGTCTAAACTGCTGTTTAACTTTTCTATGTTCTATGTTCAGTTAGAACTATGTTGGTTTATTTATCTTCACTTGCTCTGCTGTGGTATTTCAGTGGATTTTTTCAATCATTGGAAGGCTTTCAAGCATGTGATGCAACCACATTGAACAATAAGAAGATGGCATGCTATGTTGAGTGTTAGGGAAAGATTAGCACCCCCCTTGAGCAGATTTCTAAGATGGGTGACACTAAAGATGGGTAATTCTTGTAATGGCAGAATGTGAACTTGTATTTTCAATGAAGTGCCCATATGTGCTTTCAGAAGCATTGCATTTTGTCCCCCTCCATCTGCATGCATTGCAAAAGATAGCTCTGCCTGGCAGCACTTAGTGTGATATATGGCTCGGTTTCAATTATGGAGCCTATCGTGGGAATGCCAGGAGGTCCTGGCAGTGGCAAGTACTTCAGCAATGCTGAGAAGGGTGCTATAGAAGTGTGGTACATCGATAATGATGCACGCTGAGAGAATTGTGAGGTAACTCATTTGAACCCATGGAAACAAACCCTTCATGAAACTCTCTGAAATTGACATGTGTCCAAATTTTGGTCAAATTGAACTGTAAGCCTGAATAGAGAAAAGGTAGAGCACTTCTCATTATCACTACCAGCTACCAGTCAGATCAGAAGAAAGTTACAATTTCGAAATAAAAAACAATCTTTTTAATATCAATCTTGAAACGCTTCAATAGTTTGATGCAATCAGTTCATACATTCCTCACATTATTGCTGATTGTAAGTAGCTTTACTTTCTATATATCAATATAGAATAAAAGTACAATGATATGTTTGGCTAAAAAGGTGAAACAAGAGTTGTTCAAGTTATGTTATTAAATATAGGTAGCATTTTGAATGAAACTTATTCTATGTAACTAAAAGGAAACCTATACATAATTTTTAAAATGCTGTTTGCATTAAATTATAAAATATTCTGAAGGTTATCATTTTTTGTTCTCAACTGAAATTGGTCAGTTTGTGACAAAGAACAAAGAAAACAATTGGACAACAATACCTCCTGTAACTTCATTGTGCCAACGAGATTTCCCTCACTTGAGACCAATATTGGTATTTCTCTCCCACTTCTGACATTTTTCTCCAGCACACTTCCTCTCCTACCTGGCCGCTAACTATTGCTTTTCAAAACTGCTATAATGAATGTGGTGACCCGCTTTAGGAAACAGTGAATTTCCCCACTGGAGGAGAAGATCTACATATCCTTTCTGCCTAGACCCAAACATTCCTGCCAAGAGCTCTGGTGTTTTGTGTAGATCTCAATGAGTGATAACTCTGATTTTAGATAATATATCAATGCTCTTCTAATCCTAGTCTCTTGACATCAGCACTCACTCCATTTCAATCACTCCATAAATACTGGCTATGCTTTCAACTGCTAAGGGCATGTGCTCTGAAATTTCCTCCAAAAGGCAGGAATACTCTCACATTGCTGATCCAGAACACCTAATAAAATGCTATTAGCCCAATTAGTGCCACTGAATGAGTTGCTGGCCAGCAACTGTAGGGGATGATGGGCTGATTACACAATGAGCCCTAGAGGGTGATGAAAGCATGGTGTAGTGATAATGCTATTGGAATAGTAGTCCTGAGGTTCAGGCTAATTCTCTGGGGCATGGATTTAAATCCTATCACAGCAACTACTGGAATTTGAATTCAGTTAATAATTCTGGAACAAAAGGTTAGCCTCACTAATGGTGATTGTGAAAACAGCATTGATCATGTAAGGAGCCAAGTATTTTACCTTGGAATGAAAGTTGCATATTTTGATATGATTATAATATCAGAAGTTTGCAACTTGAAAAACAAGTAGTGTATTTTTTTAAACTGTAAATGACAATGTTGCTTTTAGATCAGTGATGCTGTTACGTTACTGACAAACAGTAGTACCAAACTTCTTTGGTTAATAGAAAACACAACTGGTACTGGACTGTACCTCAAAATATAGGTGTCATAACTGCTGCTCAGGATTCTTTGCTGATGGTCATACACAAATTACATAGTTATGGAAGGGTAACCCTTCCTGTTGATAAACATGCAGAGCTGTCCTTCTGGTACCTTGGTGCCATGACTTATGTGCAGTCAATCACACCCTGAACATTTGAGAAACTTGCTTTTGGCCTAAACTTTCTGCTGGGCAGTGTTGTTCATAGTAAAGGCTAGGTATCACCTAGTTCATCTAATCAATACCTCAATAAAGACCTGTACATAGTAATAGGCAATAGACAGTTTTATTCCACTGAATGCACCACATACAGCAGAAAGGATTCAATCACAAAGACATTCGGGCCAACTATTACCTTCATGGTGATTGTTATTGAATGCCACTCTCATGTAGTTGAAGGCAATCTCCCCACTAAGCATACCATATGACTGTGGATCTTAACAGCCTGAGTCGTCTGGCACTGTCTTCAACATTTTTGAGCAAGTCATTCTCACCTTGTAGATATGACTAGGTGCTTGGAGTCTTCTAGCATTCCTCTGTTGTATCCTGCCCTCAGCACCATTTCATTCTGTGCAGGTTGAGCAATGTCCATGAATTCAGGTGGCTCTTGTTCCCAATCATTTGGCCTTCTCTTTCTCCTCATTCACCCCCTCCTCCTCCTCATTGAACATTAGTGTTTCCCACCGAGACTACTATCTCCATCTAGCTGCAAACACACATACTGCAGTGCAGATGAAGCAGTCGTTCAAAAAATATGCCTGCAACCTCTGGGCTTGTAACACTTCCAGGTGACTATGAAATCAAACCCTACACTGAGAGCAACTCACACACCTTTGAATGGCCTGAACTGCTAAAGTCTGATGCTGAACCCAACAGCAGCTTTTTAGCCTGTGCTGACAAAGAAACAATGAAAGAAAGGAGTAACCCACCAGGATTTTATCTGTGTTCAAACCATTGTTGTAGTCAGCATGTTTATTGAAATTGATTGGACTACTGAAATTTAAATTGCCAATTTAAATATGATGGGCAGTCTCCCCATTTTGAGAACTGCCTATCCTGTATATAAGTGTATTCTCAAATCATGATGTTGGGAAAACAACCAAACACACAACAAACCAGATATTACATTGCAGGCAGAGAGTAGTTTCATTTTTAGAACATATTTTTCAGCCCGTAGTTATTTTTTTCTCCCTGTTAAAAAAACTGTTCACGTTAGATTGGAGTTAACACAGGTCTATAATCCTCTCTTAGTGAAACCAAACACAAATCTGGAATGCTTGGGACCAAATCCTTTCTGGATTTTGAAAATTTTAGGATTATGGAGTAATGATAGAATGCTTATCCACAAATCTATGAAGAAGTAAACACTGTTGATTTAAATATTTACTTGAAATATGAAACTGTAATAAAACGTTATAATGCACTGGTATCCATGATTTTACTAAACCAAATCTCAATCTTCCATGATTCCAGTCCAAGAGCTAGAGAGAATTTAATAAGGAGAGTAATTGAAAAAAATAAAACACAGGAAGATAGTGAGAGAAACACCAACAGTGAGAAATGTTAAGATTGAAATTGAGAGCAAGAGAGATGACAGACAGAGGTGGAAACATAGGCCACCAGAGAGATGGAGACATAGTCAAATGTTGTTTTTGCCAATGCTATCCAGACTTCACATCCCTCTGATTATATTCTATCCTTAGTCCAAGATTCAGATAAGCATATGTCCCTTCAATTTAATAAAACTAAGAACTGTGTATGCTGGAAATCTGAAACAAAACCAGAAATTGCTGGTGATACTCAGCAGGTCTGTTGGTATCTATAGGAAGAAAGCAGAGTTAACATTTTGAGTGTGGTGACAATAAGTTCTGAAGGTGAATATTGGTCCTCAATGCCCTTATCTAATTAACCATGACTTTTATCAGCAATTCAGTCTGGAATGCTCCAACTCTGTATTTCTGAACTGCACAGCAAATGGTGTTTACCATTGCACCAGTGGTTGGTGTTGATGCAACAGTTCTCACTTAAAGACTTATTTTCTCTTTAGTTTTCACTTACAACATGCATAAAAGGTTAATAATTTAGACAAGTTAACCTGTTATTTATTGTATGTATAGGAGTAAAGAAAAAAAGATAGATATAAGATAATCTTATAGACAGTAATATAATAATATCTTGGACATGGTTGAACTGGGTTTTAAATAATCAAGTCAGATGCAACATACCAATAACTGACAATGATGGGAAGAAACCAATTTTCTTTTTAAAACATTACTGAGCTATTATTTTGCATGAATGATTAGCATTAAATTGCAGATAAGTTCAGTGCATGCTTTCCTAGTTATTTTCTTGCAGTTTACTTTACAAGATGGCTAATTTAAATAGTTTGCTCACAAACAGAATCTTAATCCTTTCGCATCCTGAAGGTGTGTTGCTGCATTCTGAAGAGATTCAGCAATATTGTCCACAGGATATCATTGCTTCAACTATGTCTAATGTATTCTGGATAAATGTCTGGCCTTGGAGTTTTTAATATTGATATATAATTTTACACTGGACTGTTCAGCGAGCAATCTTTTTTAACTATGCCAAAATAATATGACTCTCTCATGTCAGGAAAAAAAATGCATTCATAAACATTTCATGTCCAATTAAACTACCTTCCCTTTCTCCCCTTCAAAAACTCTAAGTAATTTTAGTCTTTCTGTGAAATTCCATGCAATTGTACTTGGTACTGCTTTGCTCTTGTTTTTTTTCCCCCAACTGGAGATTTCACTTCCAATTAATAAAATCTACAGGACCTATGAATTCTAAAAGCAGAATGGGGTAAAGATGAGAAATGGAAATAAAATGTTCAATTACTGTAATTACTTGACTTCAAGAATTGACAGCTGAGAGTTTTGATATTTCTCTGAAGAAAAGCTTGTTCAGTGCAACATTTAACCAATCATGAATTAAAATTATGATCTTTCATAGAATCAAAGAATCCCTGTTGTGCAGAAAGAGGCCATTTGGCCCTTCGAGTCTGCACCTAACCTCTGAAGAGCATCCTGCCCAGACACAGCCCATCCCCACCTATTTTTGTAATTCACATTTCACATAGCTAATCCACCTAGCTTGCACATTCTTGAACATTACAGGCAATTTAGCATGGTCAATCCATTTAACCTGCACATCTTGGGACTATGGAAGCAAGCCGACACAGTCACCCAAGGTGGTAGTTGAAACTTGGTCCCAGGTGTTGTGAGCCACTGTGCCACATTGTTTTTAAACTCCCACATTTCCTAACTGGGATCTTCTACAAATGACCCTGAGGTTTCACTAATTCAACCTCCATACTCTACACTTCTGGCTGCAACCCCTGAAATGGCCATCACCTCTTCAGTATTTTAGTTTACAGTGTAGGATAATGTCAAAGCATGGGTTCAATGACTGAGATTACCAAGAAGGACTCTCCTTCTCAACCCTTCCTCCTCCCTGAGGCATGGTGATACTCAGGTTAAAGTAACCTTTAATGAGAGAGGAGACCTATGTTCTGGTACAAACCGTGATTATTTTACATATTTAAGTTGCACATTGCTTACCAAATATTCACCATCCAAAAGGAATTATTTATTGTTTTGTCAGAATAAGTTCTAATGATATTTGTAAGTAAGAACAAAGGTTCACTTCTTTAATGGATCTTGTTTTGCTTTTGCGCAAGCTTTATTTCTTTTTGAAAAAAAACATTTTCAGTCATTATTAAATTGAACCACCTGTTAGAACGCCTAGAAATAAGCCATGGTTTATGAAATCAAGCCTACAACAGTTTTGGTAAGTATTTTCAAATAACCTTTTCAGACATGTTTTGACACACGTCTGGGGCAGGTGGATTTATGAACCTGGACCCTTTGGAAGCAGTGGTAGCGCCAGAGACCCTCCGAAAAACGGACTTGATAACTTTCTCTAAGTTGTTCCTTCAACACTGTACTGAGAGGAAAGTTCTTTTTAAAAGCGCAGAACGGAGATAACATGTTTGAATCAGACAGTCAATAGGCATTGCTTTGTCAATTAACTTTCCTCAACCAACACCACCAAAAATGCAGCTTGCTGTTTGAATGTCACTTCAGAGCGTGAGGATGTGATAGTGATTAGGTAAAGGCAGATCCGATCTTGTGTCCATTCAAACTGATATTGTCCCCTGTTTCATAATGTCGCTTATAAGGGGCGAGGGAGAAATCATTGAATGTTCCAGGTTCCCTACGGAGCAACCAGAAAGTATTGGTCAACATTTGCGGAGCTTGTTAAGAGCATATGTACACCTGGGAAGTGGATGTTATTTGGGAAGAGCTGCTTGGAGCAATATCTTCAGGGCTTTAAACTGTGCGGTTCAAATTCTAAAACCATTAGGATTATTTTTTTTAAGTCAATGTATAAATAATGCCCTTCAGACAATTTGAAGAAACATAGATCTTAAATGCCAGCGAAATGTTTATGTTCACAATTGTTAAATTGTTGTGCAAGTCACCGAAGACTGTTTCATATCGTATAAAAGCCGGAAGAGATGAAATGAATGTCAGTTTTAATTCACGGCTTTTCCAGTGATTTTCATCGAGGATTTTTAATGTAAACAGTTTTCGAACTGCATTCTCATTTCACAAATTGGGCTGAGAAACACCTATCACATTTAATTATTAATCTGGAAATAGTCTATTCTTTAAAAGCATCATTAGCGGCAGCCCTCTGTTGATTTACTGGCGAAGTTGCGGTTTGGTTCTCGCACTCCAATTCCCTCTCTGAGCACTAAACCGGAGTTTGTCTCTGGTATTGTCACAGCTCCGTACGCGGTAATTAACCGCAACCTGGACATAATGTGGGTGTAGGTTAACGTGAAACATGTTGCTTTCGTCCCAGGTTATTGTCAAACTGAAACCAGGCGAATAAACAAGGTTGGACATTATGTGTGACCAAGAGACCATTCTTTTGTTTAAAAAGTGTTGAATTTTGACAGCGCCGTTGAATACACTTGCCGTTTCTAGTAGTATCTCCCAATTCTGACAGCGGAAGTATCTGGTGAACATCAAAGAGCGGAGCGATCATCCAGCGTGGAAGTGTTCTGGAAGATACCTTCAAGTCACTTCACAATTCAGTGATTTGAATACCCCGCAGTTGGTACCCACTCCCAGCAACATAACACAATCATGTTTCCTGATGACTTCTGCCCATTATAACATTTAAGATCACCAAAGGTGGACGAAAACGCCTTAAACCAACAGCGTGCAAAGGTGCGGTCAGAAAGATCTGTGCCTGGTTTTGCGGCATACCTCGTTAATAGCTCTGCAATGAACACAAGCACTCGCGGTATCTAATAAACGGGGAATCTAGTTGCAGAACAGAAATGTATGCGAAAGAGTGGTGAGCAGTCACTCGAACTTGCTTCTACTCTGTCTACAGCAAAAATAGACGCTTATTTTCCCCGTGTAATAGCGGCTTGGTTAAGCATGAATCTGTGCGGCTCTGTTCTGACAAGCTGCTGAATGTGTTATACATGTGTGTTGCCTGATGGTGGTGAGGTGGGTAGGACAGTCTTATTTGTCGAGATTGTTCAGAAATTACACTCCACACAGGAGAGTGCAGTTTAAATTGTGGAGCACTGGGCGCGGATACGACACTCAAACGGAATGCCATTTCCACGGGCGTTATGCAATAGCCTGGGAATGATAAACTTTCTCATCTCATCTACACTCTATTTGCAAACCGTCTGTCAAGGTAAGGAAACAAAGACAATGCTGCTGGATGAACGTTTAGTGGAGAAAAGGTAACTTTGCTTTGAAATTGTGCTCACGGTGACTTATATCATCGTAATAGTGAGAAATGACCGCTCTAATGATGCTGTCAGGTCAATAGTACATCTCTCTGCCAGTTTTCTTTTGGATGTTGTACGGGTTGTTGTTCCTGGGGGAGGGTAAACCCGGCTACCTACACAGGTTCGTTGTCTGAAGCACCGTTGTTTTTCCCGAACGCAGTCCTTAATTCGATAACTTCGGGAAGAAGTTAAACGGTGCAAACTGACCTTCTGAAAGCGTTCCTTTCTGCAGCGGACCATAACACTTTAGTAAAGCAGTGATTAATGATTTCCCTCGCCCGGGTGGTCGGTACATATTTCTACCTAATCAAGGACTTGAACTTATTTTACCAATCGGCTTGTGACAATACAACAACATATAGGTAGCTTTTATTCAGTTGTGTGCAATGTAACATGCATGTGGGTAAGTATAACTGATTAGCGATGTAAAACATCTATTCAGATCACAATGCCGTTTCATCTTACACCAACACTGAATGGTTTCATTTTTCCCCTATGTTAAACTTTGCTATCTCAAGTGGAATGAGCGTTAGAAAGCAGAAAAGTCACAGACCCATGTCATCAGACCGCAACAGTGGCGATGCATAAAATACGTGATGAAGGATGAACAAGCGGTTGATTTTTATCTATTATTCATTGGGCTGTACTGGGGCTTGGCTTCTGTTGTAGTCATTCACGTAACTTGAGAACAATATTGGATATGAGCACAAGAGGGAAATGGGAGGAAACCGGGGCCCCAATACAAGATGGTGATGACCAGATGTGACCTGATCAGTTGAGTTTTTGGGAACATTGAAGAAATAAATGTTTTCTGTATCGTTACTCCCTTTTTGTAACAGATGTCATTTATCATGCACAAATTAACATTGTAAACAGAGATACGTAATAGTTATAATAACTAGTGAGCGCCTTCAGTGCTTGCAGGATACTTGGGCTCGTCCGTTACGGACGGTGAAGGGAGACGGGAGATCCGTGCCCCTGGACAAACGTCTAATTCAGGAGTATTTGCCTGGGCAAGGATGGGAGAAATGCCACTTTCACACAGACTGAGAGATAAGTTCTTTAAACCCAAGTCCAAGTTGATTTACTGGAACAGCCCAGGAATGGTTCCTTTTGACTGCAGCTGGCTAATGTGAAAGTTGAGGTTTGTTTTAAATGGGAAATTGGGTTCAAACGTGAATTCGCTTTCTGGAAATAAACCTTTACCGGACCATGTTTTAGTGATGAACTCGAAGATGTCACCAAATCTATGACGGGAGTCCTTCTAAATGTTGTGTCTGAATTATTTAGTAATACTAGTCAGCTTTTCCAGAAACTGGTCAACAGACAGAAATACCTAAGCCTCGGCGCAAGCGTCACTCCTTCACGTTTTCCCCCCTCTCTGAAGAAATGCACGGCTGAGTTTGTTTATTTCAAGGGCGTTGAAATGCCCTGTCAATTTGTTTTGTCACAGCTTAGCAGTTTTGTTATCCCGGTTTATTAATAGTTAAGTACATTTCGTCCAGGGTGATATTGGGCTGTGTGGTGTATGTAAGGATGTATCACGTCGGTAGCACATCGAAAGTTCGATTAGGATTGAGCTCAATCGATTAGGATTGAGCTCGAACTCTTCTTGTAGTCTACATAGGGGGAAAAAAAGTATATTTCTGTTTCAGGGCACAATGCAATTCACTTTGTATTCTTTACACAGTATGTAACAAAACTGCGTAGCCTTCACAATACTGACCAAGGGAAAGAACTGGATGTGGCGGAATTAGTTTATTTGGTTTACCAAATAGGACAGTGATACTCACATAGTTCTTTTTTTGCGAGAGTTTTATTTTAAATCTTTGAAAACAACTGTTTTACAGTCTTATTGTTTTCCATGTTCCACTTAGTGTTCAATATTAAATATTTTCAGTGTCATTTTCCGAACACTTATTTTGAAAGCTTAGTCATGTCGAGTACTTTTGAATGATTTTATTGTAGGACAATCTGAAAGTTTGAACTGCAGCATTTGTTTAAGTGCAAATGAAAGAAACGATTTTCCGGGGTGTCAGCCTGAAGTGTGATGTATCTTGCTGGAGAATTTTACAGTTAAAATCCGGTTTGAGGGGGATCTATTGTGAACCACCTGGGATGGGATTTGGAAACATCTCCAGTACATAGTCCGGAGGAAACATGTTAAACAAAGGAATTATTCTTAATGCAACTTTTTTTTGTTGTAAAAGAAAATATACTCTTGCAATTTGGAGATTATCAAACATGTAAAATCTTCCTGTTGCCTTATAACGTTGCAAATGTGTTTGAGGGATTGAGGGGAATCTTTCTCTCCACCCCCTCACCCTGATCTTTCTGCAACACGTTTCTTTCATTGGTTCCAAATCTTCTGTTTAAAATTGAGACTGAAATAGTTCTTATGCAATTTGAATTTAATTGAAGTCTTTGATCATGCAAATCAGCTATAAGCTGTGAAGTATCTTCTATACTAAAAATAAAAGGAGATGTATGGTGTGTTGGCTTTCATTAGCAAGGGGATTGAGTTTAAGAGCCGCCAGGTTATGCTGCAACTCTGTAAAGCCATGGCTAGACAACACTTGGAATATTGTGTTCAGTTTTGGTCACTTCTTTATAGGAAGGATATGGAAGCTTTAACAAAGGTGCAGAGGAGATTTACCAGCTTGCTACCTTGACTGGAAGGCAAGTCTTGTAATGAAAGGTTGAGGGACCTCGGGCTTTTCTCATTGGAACGAAGAAGGATGAGAAGTGAGTTGCTAGGGGTGCACAAGATGATGAGAGGCATAGCCATAGAATGGATAGCCAGAGACTTTTTTCCCAGGGTGAAATGGCTATCATGAGAGGGCATAATTTTAAGGTGATTGGTGTAAGGTTTAGGGAAGATATCAGAGGTAGGTTCCTTACACAGAGAGTGGTGGGTGCGTGGAATGCACTGCCAGCAGTGACAGTGGAGTCAGATATGTTTAGGGACATATAAGTGACTCTTCGATAGGCACATGGAAAATGGTAAAATGAGGGGTGTGCGGGTCAGTTTGATCTTAGAGTAGGCTAAAAGGTAGGTACAGCGTTGAGGTCTGAAGGGCCTATGCTGTACTGTTCAATGTTTAAAGAGCACCTAAATGTGCTTTTGGCAAATATGGGTATGGAGATCATTTGGTCAGAATGTGCAGGCTTGGTGTTACATTAGTAATGTGAACTTTTGGCTTTCACAATGCAAAATAAGTTAAATTCTAACTTGCTGCACAGAGGTTTTCCTATTTGTGTAGTACAATATATCACTAGCTGGAACAAGCATCTACTGGGTGATCTGAAGGCTTATGGAGACATTCTTCTTAGTTCTTTAGTGATTAGGAGGTGAAAATTAGTTTCCATAATAGGGACATTTCTTTATGTGGCCTCTGAATAACATGCTAATAGCCTTTTGAAGACAAGCAATCATATTTAGCAATTACATCTTGATCATGCACCAAGTGTAAGAAGATTAAGGAGGGGAAAGTCCACTTGCCTCATTACTGGTGGAGATAGCAGCATCGTGGTAAAGTCAGTGGAGTAGTTATCTAGAGGCTCAGAGTTCAGATCTCTGCATGGTGTGAATTAAGTTGATGTGAATTAACTTTCAAAATCTGAAATGTAAAGCTACTGTCTATAATGAGAACTGTTCATTGTTTTTAATTAGTTCCTATTATTTTTAAGGAAGGAAATCTGCCATCATTGCTTGATCTGACCTATGGGCTCTCTGACCACTTGGGTCCTTTTCAGTTCTATTAGTGATGGGCAACAAATACTGGACCTGCCGAAGATTTTCACTTCCATGGAAGATTTACAAAAAAAATCCTTCTGCTCTCAATGAACTCCATCCCATCTATTTAATGTCTTGAGGATGGGAGAGAGAGAGAAGAGATCCCCTGATTCCTAGTTAAATCACTAAGTATTACATATAATGATCAGAGGAAATGTGTACGTTTTAAATCCCACATGGCCTCCCTCCCCTCTTTCTTCCTTTCCGCCCTCAACCTTGCTAAATACAATTAATAGAACTATTTAGCTGCAGTGACAAATATTATAAAGCAATATTCATACCAATTATGTTTTGCCTTTTTGACGAAGATACAATTTACATGGTCATATATTTGACAGCAACTGAACCTACATCATTATTTAGATCTCTACATTATTCTTTATTCAGGTATGGGCAATTAAGTTTACATATTTGTAAGGTAGCCACCACCAACCACTTGTAAAAATGAGAGTATAATTTTTTAATCATATCCTATTATGGCTCCTGATCATATGACAAAGTAAATCATGTGAGACCTCTTTTCAGACCACTTGGCACTGCTTGGGCTTTTATTGCATTGGCATGCAATTTAATGTCTATGCTTCCAGGAATAATAGGTGGGTGGGTAACAACATATAAATAATACTGCTCTCCATACATTCTCAAATCTAGTTGCCAATCTTTAGCCCTAAATTACATTGATTCTCAATAATAGTCAAAAGGGAGGATGTGGCTGAGGGTGCCACACATTGCTACACACAGACTTTTGAAGCCTACTTATTCTATGGAGGATGGCACTGGATTTTGATCCCACACTGGTCCACTCCGACACAGCAGCTAAAAGGCTGTGAAATGCATTATTTTTTTATTTTTGATGATTTGTAAAAATCCTTTTTTGAAATGACCCTTAGGATCTCATTCCTTGGAAGCAAGCCATTGGTCTTTGCCCAATACTATCTAATTCTCATGTAAATTCAACTGCTGTTTTTGTGATTTTAGACTCCCCGATACAAAATTCCCCGTTCCAAAACATCTTGCTGATTCACAAATGCTCACCAACCCATGTATTTAATGTGAGAAGTCACCTCACTACAACACTTTATTTATCATTATTTCATGACATGGAATGGCAAAACCCAGCTTTTGTTTCCATCCCTAATTCACTGTGAAGGTAATGATAAGACAGCTTTTTGAACTGCTGAACTCCATCTCACGTAAGTACACCCAGAGTACTATGTAGGAATGGTGACAGAAGTTTCTGAACCAGGAAGGAGGAGGGGGAAATACCTAATAATTGTACCAAGTGGGGATAGTTTGTAATTCAATGGAGGGGAACTTTGTAGCTGTATTCTTGCAATAAATGTGGATAGGCCTGGAAGTTATTTCTATATGGATTCAATTACTTTTTTTTCTTTTTGAATGAGATGAAAGTAAAGGTTTTGACATTTCAGTTTTACTCACCTTGCACTGCTCTCCAGTGATCAGTTCTAAAGATGTTTTGTTGTTTTCATAGTCAGAGCATTTGCTAAACTGATGCACCTGTTATAAATGGAGTGCTCTGGACCTCCAACTCCTCCACCAGTCACAAGTTTGCAAAGAATTGCTCTTCAAAATAACATTGGTCTCTTCCTTTGACTTTATTGTTTTGAGATCTATCCCTTTATAGTGTTACTACTCACTGAGGCAACACACTTGACATTAAACCTTCTTCAGTTTGTAATCACAAAAGTTAAAATTTTTAAAGAAGTGTGTAATATCCCCAAACTGATTTTTCAGACCCAGGTTGATAGAAAGCATAGACTAGATTTCCATGTTTATTTCTAATAACGTTTTTTTGTCATTAGACTCGAGCTGCAGGTAAACTGTACTAAATTAAACTCTACAAATTAAAGCTAATCCTCTTTTAACGCCCCCCCCCCCAATAAAAAGTGCACATAAACAAGGTAAAAACTAAAATGTTTAGAGGGAAAACTAGGGAAACCATTTCAGTTGTCATTCACACAATCTATTGGGTTGGTTCTTGCTGATCTGAACGTTCCTTCTTGACTTCTTTCCAAATGCTGCCACTGATTTGCAAAAAGCACAAAGGTGGCTGTGACCTATCCATTTCAGAGTCACAACTTGCATCATCTGCTGAAGGAAAACTAAGCTGACTTTCTTTAAAGTCAAAAATCACGCTTCCTGCCTGAGGAAGGAACAGGAGTCAGAAATCTTGCGATTTCAAATAAACCTGTTAAACTATAATTTTCAGATTTTGTCCACCCCAGTCCTACACTATCACCCCCACATGATTTCTTTAAAGTAGCTTACTGCAGAGAACTAAAAGTGTTTGGAAGATCTAGTTGCTCTTCTGGTTTGAACTAGCTTCTGTGTTCACATCTCAAATTATTAGCTACCTGATGATCAACCATGTTGGCAGATAGAGAACTTTGCTTGGCCTCTTGGTTTCACCTGTCCTCAGATTACTAGAAACAGCAGCTATACAAACCAGGTTCACGACAAGTATCAAATTCTTCACTTTCAATACAGCCATTCTTGTAAATTATTGGGTTTCAAAACAATTGTAAAAAGCAAGTCTTTACAATAACATGCCAGTGTTTTTCTGCAAGAATTCATAATTGTGAAATAACATGGAGTTCTCAGCTGCTTCACTGAAGAGTATGAAAGGTCTGCAATTCCAGTAAGTAAATGCTGCTGTGAACGAATCTGTGAAAATGGGAGGTGAACTGCAAATGACAAAATGAGAAAGATATATGAATGTTATGTTAGTCAGGTTTCATGGAGCAAATGTGGTTACTTGTGAATACTCAATGGTTTTGGAGGTCGATACAACTGAGAGTTATGCTTTTTACACCAAGCAGCAGCTGGCCGTTGGGACACTTGGTTGAGTGTTGCCTTTTATTCCATCCTGGTAAAGTCACTGATTTTCTGCTTATACAGTAGCACAGCCCTTTTACTTTGAGGTTTTTGCTGGTTTTTGTCAACCTTCTCACAATGTGGACTGTGTCTATGTAAAAAGAAGTGTTCGAGTTCTGTTTCCTGATGAGTCTTTTTTTTTATTTCTACTTTCCCTGTATTATATGTTGACCCAATCATCTCTAAGTCAAAATGTGTGAACATCAAAGCTCTTTGGTTTTGTGACCTCGCACTTTTAACTAAATGCCAAGCTTGTTAAAAATAACATTTTTGATTAGACAGGAAAAATGTGAACCAGTCTTCAACTTTTCCTAGCGTTCAAGTGTAATGTTCTGCCTGCCAGTGGTGTCTGTTTCCCTGTTTTTCTCAATTATTTAAATAGATTGAATCTAGCATTTGGTTGGGTGGCTCCAATTAGAATGATCAGTTTCAAAAATAATGCCGTTAAAAAGTAAGTGATTTTAGTACCTATATTTGAATAAGTAAGTAAATTGAAAAGTAATTATTTAATCAAGTGCTGAAATCTTTGTTTGAAAATATTTGAATCAGGGATGTACTAGAGTAACTGAGAACAAATACTTTTTTAAACATAAGCACAAAGTAAAGAACCCAAAGATGGAAGGGTTAGATCAGAGTCAGTAGCATGCATTAGAAAGTAGATGGAATAAAATATTGGTCAAATGATCAGTGCAGTTCAACATTTGAAGCTATAGATTTTCTACTCTGTAATCTTATACCAAGACATTTGTGACTCATCATTGAAATGGTCTGATTTTTGATTAAAATGGGAATGACTGGGCGAGGGGTGTTTTGAAGGTCCTAAACACTCTATTTTGGTGTGAAAATTCAAAGGAACATAAATCATAAAATAAAGTGGAACTGTTGTTATACCTGCATGATGAGACATTGAGTACATTTGATATCTGTGAAAGGTGACATTTTATGTTTTCTAGATTCTGGAAGTAACTAACCTGTTTGTTGACACTCCATATCTTTTTTGCAAGGTTAGTGAAGGATTGTAGCTCAGGTTGAGGGTTAGGGTGTAGGTTTGCTCGCTGAGCTGTAGGTTTGATATCCAGACATTTCATTACCAGGCTAGGTAACATCATCAGTGGTGACCTCCAAGTGAAGCGAAGCTGTTGTCTCCTGCTTTCTATTTATATCTTTCTCCTGGATGGGGTTCCTGGGGTTTGTGGTGATGTCATTTCCTGTTTATTTTCTGAGGGGTTGATAGATGGCATCTAGATCTATGTGCTTGTTTATGGCATTGTGGTTGGAGTGCCAGGCCTGTAGTAATTCTCTGGCATTCTTTGCTTAGCCTGTCCCAAGATAGATATGTTGTCCCAGTTGAAATGGTGGCTTTTTTCATCCATGTGTAGGACTACGAGGGAGAGAGGGTCGTGTCTTTTTGTGGCTAGCTGGTGTTCGTGTATCTTGATGGCTAACTTTCTTCCTGTTTGGCCAACACAGTGTTTGTTTGTGGCAGTCCTTGCATGGAATTTGTAGATGACGTTGGTTTTGTCCATTGGTTGTACTGGGTCTCTTAAGTTTGTTAGTTTTTGTTTGCGAGTTCAAAGTTTGGGAGAAGATTTGTAGCTCGGGTGCTCATTGTTGTGGTTCTGTTCGCCGAGCTGGGAGTTTTTGTTGCAAACGTTTCGTCCCCTTCCTAGGTGACATCCTCAGTGCTTGGGAGCATCCTGTGAAGCGCTTCTGTCATGTTCCCTTCGGCATTTATACCTCTCAGACAACAACTCACCAGGACAAAGGACCCGATATCCAGCATGAGCAAAACCAACATAGTGTACAAAATCCCATGCAAGGACTGCACAAAACACTACATAGGACAAACAGGAAGACAGCTAACAACCCGCATCCATGAACACCAACTAGCCATGAAATGACATGACCAGCTATCCTTAGTAGCCACACACACAGACGACAAACAACATGAATTTGACTGGGACAACACTACTATTATAGCGCAAGCCAAACAGAGAACAGCCAGGGAATTCCTAGAGGCATGGCACTCATCCATTGATTCTATCAACAAACACATCGACCTGGACCCAATATACCGGCCACTGCAGTGGACAGCAACCGACAACCGGAAGTGGTAGAGACAAGCCACTATAAATGCCGAAGGAAACATGACAGAAGCGCTTCACAGGATGCTCCCAAGCACTGAGATTGTTTGAGAGTGTTGGTGGGCTTGTGTGCTACTAGGATTCCAAGAGGTCTTAGTAGTCTGGCTGTCATTTCTGAAACTTCTTTGATGTATGGTAAGGTGGTTAGGGTTTCTGGCTGTGTTTGGTCTGCTTGTCGTGCTTTGTTCTTGAGGAATCTGCACACTGTATTTTTTGAGTATCCGTTCTTCTTGAATACATCATATAGGTGGTTCTCCTCTGTTTTCCGAAGTTTGTCTGTGCTGCAGTGTGTGGTGGCTCATTGGAATAGTGTTCTGATACAGTTTTTTGTTTGTGTGTGTTGGGATGGTTGCTGGTGTAGTTAAGTATTTGGTCAGTGTTTGTCAGTTTTCTGTATACTGTATGTAGTTCTCCGTTGTCTTTTCTTTCAACTGTGATGTCCAGGAATGCGAGTTTGCTGTCGGTTTCTTCCACCTTGGTGAACTTTATGCCTGTGAGGGTGTTGTTGATGATGTTAAATGTCTCTTCTATCTTGTTTCGTTTTGTGATGACAAAGGTGTCATCTACGTAGCCGACCCAGATTTTTGGTTTGATGGTTGGTAGGGCTGTTTGTTCTAGTCTTTGCATTACTGCTTCTGCTATGAATCCTGATAGCGGCGATCCCATGGGATTGCCGTTGGTTTGTTTGTAGACTACGTTGTTGAAAAATGAAGTGGGTGGTGAGGAACAGGTCCACTAGCTTCATGATGTTTTCGTTGGTAATGTGATTGATGGTGGTTGGTGTGTGTGTGTGTGTGATGGTCTCTTCTAAAAGTGTGGTAAGTGTTTCCTTTGCCAGGTCAATGTTGATGGAGGTGAACAATGCTGTTACGTTGAATCAGAACACTATTCCAATGAGCCACCACACACTGCAGCACAGACAAACTTCGGAAAACAGAGGAGAACCACCTATACAACGTATTCAAGAAGAACGGATACTCAAAAAATACAGTGCGCAGATTCCTCAAGAACAAAGCACGACAAGCAGACCAAACACAGCCAGAAACCCTAACCACTTTATCATACATCAAAGAAGTTTCAGAAATGACAGCCAGACTACTAAGACCCCTCAGAATCCTAGTAGCACACAAACCCATCAACACTCTGAAACAAAAACTAACAAACTTAAAGACCCAGTACAACCCATGGACAAAACCAAAGTCATCTACAAAATTCCACTCAAGGACTGCCACAAACACTACGTAGGACAAACAGGAAGAAAGTTAGCCACCAGGATACACGAACACCAGCTTGCCACAAAAAGACACGACCCTCTCTCCCTCGTAGCCCTGCACATGGATGAAAAAAGCCACCATTTCGACTGGGAGAACATATCTATCCTGGGACAGGCTAAGCAAAGACATGCCAGAGAATTCCTACAGGCCTGGCACTCCAATCACAACGCCATAAACAAACACATAGATCTAGATGCCATCTATCAACCCCTCAGGAAATGACATCACCACAAACCCCAGGAGCCCCATCCAGGAGGAAGATATAGTTAGAAAGCAGGAGACAACAGCTTCGCTTCACTTGGAGGTCGCCAGGTAATGAAACGTCTGGATATCAAACCTACAACTCAGCAAGCAAACCTACACCCTAAACTCCATATCTTTATCCAATTAGGAGAATGCATTTTTAAAAATTCAAACAAGGTCTGTTAAAATTGAATCCAGAAAGGCTTCTTTTCACAAAGAATAGTGAAAGAGTGGAATGAGCTGTGAAATAGAAAGTAACTGAAGAATCAAACATGTTTTAAAAGTGACATTGATACTTGGCAGGTAAAGGTATCAGAAGCTAATTGCAAAGGGTGAACAATTGGGTTGACAAAAATAGATTTGCTGTGGTTAACAAAATAGTGGTTTAGACACGATGGGTGAATGATTTTATCTTTGGGACTGAAAAAAAAATCGCCTTGTCACTGCATTGAAAATTCAGTGAAGTTTTCTCCCCCAATTTTATACTTCCAAATACAGAGAGAAGTGACTTATTTTGGATTACTACTGTCACCTCCTGTTAATGGAGCTGGTGAATTCTTGACATGATTAGCACCATATACTAGGAATGTCTCCTTTTTATATAATGGAAAGTTTTGAGAATTTACATTGTGTAGATGCAGTTTCTTGATATGGCAGCTGAACTTCTTGCGTTCAGAATTTTGGAAGTGGACAGTTTCTGCTGTATTCATTGAGATGAGGAAGTAGATTTATTTTTTGATTTTAAGAGTCAGGAAGCCACTTTAGAACAGAAATTTCAAAACCCTGTGGTAATGTTTGCCAGGTGGCTACCTAAATTTTAAAACCTCAATCCAGTGTGGAATATGAAAACTATCCAGTTGGTAATGTAGCAAAAAAAAACCAAGTAAACATATGATATTTTGCCTGAACTTGAATTATTGTTCAGGAGAGGAAGATAAGGAAATTACAGGAGTGGTGAAACAGAGGAAGATGAAAGGAAATAAAATGTGTGGTGTAGCAAGTATGAAAGAAAGTTACATAATGAAGTGAAATCAGTCTTGGAGTCTTATTTAAATTTCTTGCTCAACGTTTTATATTTGAGTAAAGGAGCATTTTTCTTTGGGGCAACACTACTTAAAGACAGTGAAAATTGCATTGTTTTCCTGTGCCTTCATTATATAGATATAGTAGCTAATTGGGAACCATATGGCACTGTTTGCTCAAGCAATGAGCAGCTGTTAGATTGCAGTTGGATTCGTGGTTGTAAGGGGAAAAGAACACATACTGATAATTCATTAGCTCTTTATGTGATGTTGCTTTGTTTATATGGGAACTTGAATTAAATTCTGATCAATTGATTTGAATTGAATTTGACCTAATTCAATAGTTCCACTGCACTCAGTCCCTAGACAGACTGTGCCTTAGCATCAAATAGGAGCAACACATGGTTCATGAGAATCTAGTAGTCGTAGAGATTTTGTTTTATCGTCAGCTTGATTTTAATTATTTGGAACTGTAGCTGATTTAAAACTGGTAGCGCAATATTGTGTTTCACTTTGCAGGAGTGGGAAGACACATAATTGTGCAAATGCATCTGCATTTAGCTTAAAATGGAATTGGCAGCTGTTGTGTAGCTGGGCATAAATCAATGGGTTGTGAATTATGATTGGAGCTGAGAATTCTGAACACCTATTGCCTCAATAAGGCAGTGATTTTACACTTGTATTGCACTCCTGACACTGAGGTAATGTATTAGAGTATGTTTTCTCCACTTTTAATGCATGATCTCAATTTTAACTCTAGCCAAACACTCTTCAAAGACTTCACTAGCTTTCATTCTACAGCAGTTGGATAATGTGCACTTATTTTGTTTGCTCATTTGAATTGTATGTTCCAAACACTCTAGGAGGAGAAAGCTTTTGGGGGTTAAATGTCTGTTTGAAGATGGGAAGGAAGTGGTTTGCAATTATTTTGAATACTTTTCATTAAATCTGTCTACTGTAGAAAAGATTTGGAAATGTATCTTCATAGGCAGATTAATATAACATTAAGTTCTGGACTTGGTACTAGATTAACTGGAAATTAGGGCAAGTATGATGATGGATCAGAACCCCAAAGTGTATATTTAAATGTTTTGCTTTTAATTCTGAAAGGAGAACTGCTATAGGGAAAGCTGCAGATTTAAATTCACTGGCAAAGTCCTGTGCAAAGTCCATGAAATGTCACATGTATATGTTGTCAGGAAAACCTCAAATGGAGAGACTTCACAAAGAAAGAGAATGAGGTGGCACTGTCTTTCCTCATTGTCACCTCTTGCAGACATGTCTGTTTAACCCTTTTCAAAATAAGTATTTTCCTTTTATTTCTAAAGTTTTGACTCTCCAGTAGTGGACGAGTGAATGCTCATTTATGTACCAGTCTGTGTTCAAATCATAATATGCTGTGAAGATCAAAAATTATCCCTCTAGTTACCCTTGTGTTGCACATAAAGACCTCCTTTTGTGTGAAGCAAATATGTTTGGTTTTTAGCAATTGGACTGAGGAACTTTTGTCAACCTACAAAAATCTCAAAAATGACCATCTTCCAGTATCAAAGTTACTGGTGATCTTGCAGTGGTGGCAATGTTTCATTGTGGAAAAATTCAGACTGATATGTATTTTTTTTAACCTTCTATGTATTTTTAAGCTCTCTTATTTATAATTCTGGTACTAATTCTTAATTTTCTTTGTTAATTCAAGAATGCCTGGTTAAATTGACTGTTTTTAAACATGTTCATTCGGATCTGGGGAGAGGTAGCCACAAGGCAAGGAATCCTTCTTACAGATTAGCTTAACAAAGCAAGAAGGTGAACACAAAAAAGGAACAGAGCCATTTCAGCCTCTCCATCCAATCCTTGAGGTTAAGTTTGCAGTATTCTGTTTGGAACCATGATGAAATTGGATAGCCTCTTCTGGGATCTGGTTGTCAAAGCATAGTTTAACAGGTTATGTGGGTCAACACAGAATTGTTCCCTTTATGCTGCAAATTTAAGATGAAGATTTGATTTAATTTCTGTATTTTCTAGAAGAATCATTTGTGCCTTTTAATAGCCTGATTATTGTGGTCATAAGCGAAAGAATGATTTTATTAAACAGCTCCTCTATAGTTTTGTTGATGTTTAAGAACAAAATAGAGACTCATTCTAGTCCATTGTGATGTGGACATCCTTTGCCTGGGGATCTGCAATATTTGTGAGCAGTATCAACAGTGAGCTTCTTCAAACTGAGTGGGGCATGTTTACTGCTACACAGGGTGAAATCTTACAATTGCTGTTTTAAAAAACTGTTACTTAATGGAGAAATCGATTGAAGGAATGTGCTTTTCTGATGCTTTTTGAGTGAGTCACCATATTTGCAGTCTATTTCTGGGTTTCTGACCAATTAGTGGAGTTAGTTAATTTTCTTTGTCAGAAGTGAAAGATTTTGAATGGCCCTCAGCTTGGTTTACAAAGACTCACTAATATTTTAGTTCTGCGGCTGCAGCAACTGCAAGTAAGAACATGGAATGCTATCCCCCAGCTTTCTAATTCCTATCGGGAGGACCTGCTGGAGCATTTGAGGGATTGCAATGAGATGACTTCTTTACTGAAGTTCAATGGGGGTTTCTTTAGTTATTGGACTGTCCCAGTGCTTCAGATGCATGTAAATATTTTTTTATAAATATATCTTTAATTTGAGTCAAAGTCTAATGTTTCCTTGATATGCTACTGTACAGAGCTAAACTGTTTGCGATTGTATGTTTATGTATAAAGATATATTTCATGAAGAAAGATGATTTTTACAATTTAAAAAAAATCCATCTTTAGAATTGACCCCCCCCCCCCCCCCCGCCTCAATGTGCCTGGGTGATCCACATTTTAGAATGGTGGGAAAATTAGTGTAAATTTATTTGACAAAATGTCACCTTTTGGCTCCTCCAGCATTCTCTTACTCAGAAACAGAAACCGAATTGATACTTGGCTAATTTTTCAAACACCTCCTATTTATCTTACAAGGCAATAGTCATACTTGTCACCCATTCCACCAATGTTGTCTTTGCTATTAACAAAGCAGTTGCCAATCTTCTGTTTGTTTGTTCATTCAAGTAGAACAATGTGAGAAGTAGTGACCTTTGGGTGCTCAGAGATGGGGTGACCCCTTTCATGTTACACTTATGTACAGCCATTGGCAGTACATATAGATCTGACACACTGAGAAGGAGCTTGTGTTGTAAGAGGCTGTAATTCTTAATGACCTGCTGAGATTCTAAGGTACCCAATGTACTGGTACAAGGTAATGCAGGACTTGTCATCCAACAGGAAATGTTAACTCCCTGCATGCATCCATCCTGGCCTCTCCTCAGAAGATTCTACTCAAGGTATAAAACAGGAAATACAAATTAGATTTGTTTTTTAAACAGAGGAAAATAAAGATTAGAACAGGAGTGGGGAACCTGCGGGCTTCTAGGCCATTGTGTGTGACCTTTTGAATGAATCCAAATTTTGCAGAACAAATCTTTTTTTTTATTTTTTCATCCTTTATTATTTTTATTTTAATCTTAAAATGAATGTATTTAAAATACCAGAGTGTAAAAGAAATTTCAACAAAATAATCCTCACAGACTAACCGCCACAATTAAAAAATTGTTAAGTCATAAGGGCAATTTCGACACCTGCTATGCTCATGAGTTAGTTATAATGTGACTCCAGAATATACGGTATCCTCCCCGCCTGACTGGTGCCACTACTGCCCGAGGCTGGTTGGCAAGAGCCTGTGGGTATCCAGTATACCAGTCAAGATATATAATTAAAGTTTCTTGGATGGGGCCTTATTAGATTACGACTAACATAATGCATCCTTCCAACATGAAAAGGTTCCCCACCTCTGGTTTAGAATGTTTCAATGAAGCAATGAGGCTTCATGCTTGGATATTTTTCCAACTCTGAGAACTTTAATTTTATCACTTTGCTCAGTTCAACAATTCATGCCATTGAACTGATTTTCAGTGTCAGGTGTATTGATGAGGCCTGTAAAATGTTTTGTGGATGAGCATGGCATCTTTTTTACCACTAGTGATTTTTTGCTCTTGCATGTGGATGCTGCTGGCAGGGCCAGTGTTTATTGTCCATGAATAAAATTGCCAGTTAACTGCCCCAATATGGTAAGCAGTTTGTGTCAGTTATGTTCATTGATAGCCACTAGTGACATGCTGGTGGACTGGAGTTTTGCAACAAATCAGCCTTTATTTGAGAGGCTATATGGAAAAGCTCAGATCTGTAAGCCTTGCATCGGTGGTGGGTAAGTTGTTAGAGATTCCTGAAGGACTGATTTACATGCATTTGGAAAGGCAAGGACTGATTAGGGATCGTCAACGTGGCTTTGTGCATGGAAAATCATGTCTCACTAAAACAATTTTTTTGAAGTAACAGAGGATTGAAGACAGAGTAGCAGATGTTGTCTAATTGGACTTCAGTAAAGCATTCCAGGTTCCCCATGGTAGACTGGTGAGCGAGGTTAGATCATTATCAAGGGAGACCCATCCAATTGGATTGAAGGTAGGAGATAGAGGGTGGTGGTGGAAGGTTGCTTTTCAGACTTAAGGCCTGTGACCAGCAGTGTGTCACAAGAATCAGTGCTGGGTCCACTGCTTTTTTGTCAATTTATATAAATGGAAGACTTCTGTCCTTAGGAGACTGAGTGGGGGTGGGGGGTGGGGGAGGGACCTTTTTATAGAGGTGTATGAGATCACGAGAGGCATGGATAAGGTGAATGCATTCAGTCTTTTTCCCAGGGTTGAGGAATCAAGGGCTAGAGGGCATCAGTTTAAGGTTTGAGGGGAAAGAATAAAAGGGAACATGAGGGTCAACCTTTTTACAGAGGGTGGGACACCTATGGAATGATCTACCAGCGGAAGTGGTAAAGTGGATATATTAATGACATTTAAAAGGCATTTGGACAAATACATGGATAGGAAGAATTGGAAGGATATGGGCCAACTGCAGGGAAGTGGGGTTAGCGTGGATGGACATTTTTGGTCAGCATGGACCATATTGGGTCAAAGGGCCTGTCTCTGTGCTGTAGGACTCTGTATAAATTAGAGGAGGCATGGTTAGTATACTTGCAGACGATACCGAAATAGGTGGTGTTGTTGACACAAAAATAGGCTAACTTGATACAAAGATACCTTGATCAGAGGGGCCAATGGGCTGAGGAATGGCAGATGAACTTAATTTAGCTAAATGAGTCAATAGTAGTCATGATTTGGAGATGCCGGTGTTGGACTGGGGTGTACAAAGTTAAAAGTCACACAACGCCAGGTTATAGTCCAACAGGTTTAATTGGAAGCACACTAGCTTTCGGAGCAACGCTCCTTCATCAAATGATAGTGGAGGGCTATCACTGATGAAGGAGGGTCGCTCCAAAAGCTAGTATGCTTCCAATTAAACCTGTTGGACTATAACCTGGTGGTGTGTGATTTTAAACTTTAGCTATGATAGCTAAGTTCAATAACTATAGGGAGGGCCTCAACCAGGACCTTGGGTTCATGACACACACACACACACACACACACACACACACACACACACACACACACACACACACACACACACACACACACACACACACACACACACACACACTCCCACATGCACCCCCCTCACAGACTTAAGACACTCTGCACTTACTACACACACACTTTCTCACACTCAACCCCAGACAGACAGACACACACACACACACAAAGAACCATATGCACATATATTTTGTGGGGTAAATTTGTACTTGCAGGGTTACATTGTACTCTGCTCAAAAACTGCATAAATTCATGTAAAACTCAGTTATCTCACTTTTTAGATTAGAATCAATCTAAACATCATGGCATAGACAGAGAACACAGGGGGCCAACACCTTCGACATATTGTCTAGCTATCACCATTGTTAACAGCTAACCTGAGAATGCAACTTTTAAAAAAAGGTTTTGTGATTTACACATGAAAGAAGTGAAATCAACACGGTACTCTAACAGATGAAAGGCTTAACAGACAATCAATGTTTCAATGTATAATTTCAGTTACATCACACTGTAAATTTTTGCTATAAATTCTGTGTTAGGTTTGAGCCCTCCACTATCACCTGATGAAGGAGCGATGCTCCGAAAGCTAGTGTGCTTCCAATTAAACCTGTTGGACTATAACCTGATGTTGTGTGTCTTTTAACTAGATAGATGAGGTGTTGTATTTTGGAAAGGCAACCGGGGCAGGACACTTTAGTGGTAAGACCCTGGGGAGTGTTGCTGAACAAAAGGGTGCAGGTCCATAGAAGTGGAGTGGCAGGTAGACTGGCATTTGGTAGAAGGTATTTGGCATGCTTGCCTTCATTGGTCAGAACATTTAAATATAGATTTGGGATGTCATGCAGGACATTGGTGAGGCCACATTTTAGAATACTATGTACAATTCTGGCTGTCTTTGTTTAAATCTGAAAGGATGCAGAAAAGATTTACAAGGTGCTGCTGGACTGGAGCGTTTGACGAGGGAGAGGTTGAATATTCTGGGCCTTTTTTCCCCTGGAGTGTTGGTGGCAGAGGGGTAACCTTTATCGAAGTTTATAAGATCGTGAGGGGATGGGGAGAACAGCCAAGAATTTTTGTTCCTAGGTTATGGGCGTCCAAAACTGGAGAGCATAGGTTTATGGTGAGAGGGGAAAGATTTAAAAGGACCTGAGGGGCAACTTTTTCACAGTGTGGTGTGTGCATGGAACAAGTTAGAGGAAGTGGAGGTGGGTAGAATTACAACACTTAACACTTAAAAGGCATTTGGGTGGGTAAATGAATAGGAAGGATTTGAGGGATATTGGCCAAATGCTGGCCACGAGACTGGGTCTGGGATGTCCAGTTGACAAGATGGACTGAAGAGTCAATTTTGGTGCTATATGATTTTGACTGTTACTGTTATCTAGAATCAGATGTGGGCAAGACTGGGTAAGGTGTGACATGTTGCTTTATATGATTACGCTAGCTTTTAATTTTAGATTTTCATTGATTCGAATTTTGCTATCTTCTATGGTCGCATTCAAACCAGTACATCCAGAGTATTTGGTTGTGTCCGTGCATTACGATTCCAGTCTCGATAACATTAAATCACCAACTCCCTGCACATTTTCACTGCCCATTGGCAGTGATACCATTCAATTTAATCCATTACAATGATGGACTTATTAGCCTAGATTTTGCATAAGAGTATAGCTGCATTTCCATTGCTATATAGCCTGATATATAACTTTATGACCCAAAAATACTTTCATAGAGTTCAGCTGCATGCTACTAAGTATTTGTTACATTCAATATGTTTCTATAATAGTAATTGTTTGCTGTACAATTGACATTTACATAGGTTAGATAAGATAAGGATAATACATCTTCTAAAAAACTAATGAACAAATTTTTTAATGCCAGTTTGGCAATCATTATTATATTGCTGCCATCCAGGGTGTGTGTTTTTCTCAAGATGAATTCAAATCCTCAAACTGCTAAATTGGGATTTATCCTCCCTATCTAGCCTAGTCATTTAACCACTATACCAGTTTAGTTAATATAAGTTAGATTATTGTTGTTAACCTTTGAATGTCATTCACTAGGTACACCACAAAAGCTATAATTAATTAATTTCAATTGGTCAAAGTTTTTGCTATCTTCCTCTAATGTAGTTGGGTATATTTGGCTCATACTGAATTGCTAGCTGATGCGTAGCAATAGAAATATTATGTTAGTGCTCAAAAAGAATGAAGTTTTGTCATTTTCATAGCAACAGTCAGATATTGAGTAATGGTGATTGTTGGGAGCTTTCAAGCACTTCCCTCAGTCTGAATTTGGGTCAATTTAGTTCCTTCTATATCCCTTTTGCCTTTAAAATCTATTGAATAATTTCTGGAATATGGTATCTTGTTGGTTGTCATCTAATACTTTGCCCAAAAACATTGTCCCTGATACTGTAAAAGTCTTATCCTGAAAAGCCTTAACCTGTTTTCACATGATGTGTACTTCAATGATACTGATTAGGCGGAAACATTGCCAATCCTCCTTTTAATCTCTGGTGCTTGAGGCAATTGATTTCAATTGCTGTGCCTTGAGAAACCTAGGCACATTCTAGACAAAATCAGCTAACTTGCCACCATTTCAGGATCAAGATTGCAACCTTGTTATTCATTGTCTAACTTTGCTGAGGCATGAATGAAGCCCAAAGCTAGTAGCTGACTAAACCTTAAAGATTAGAGCTTTAACATTTACTGAAATATGAAAAATTCAGAGACCTGCTTCTTTTATGAATGTGTACATGGATACATTTGATCTAGTCAGATTTAAAAGATCTGGAAACTTCCAATTAGGTATGTGGCAGCTATTAGACTGAAGACAATATGGTATAAAATGTTCTGCAGAAAATGCTTGAGTTTTTAACTCCGTATTAAGTATTCCCATCACAATTGTCCAGATGCTGTGCAATAAGCTGATTGCCAGAATTTTATGCTTTTATTTAAGATTTGCATCATCTGTAATATTCTCCTTTTACAATTTAGTCTTGTTCAATACCCTAATGTTCATTAACTTGAGTAATTTTAGAAGTCACTTCCACGTAGAGGTACTGAGTGAGAATTGTGAATACTTTGAGCTATAGATCTAATCATCAACTAAATTGAAATGACTTGACCTCATTGTCTCTAGATTTGAGCTGTATTCAAATCTAGTTTCAAAAATGAGAGGATAGAATTATTCTCATGAACAAAGATGATCTTCCTTTTTCATATTTTGTTTTTAAAATTGTTATGATAAATGTTAGGTTCATGACATAGTTAACCAAGTTGAATCCAGAAAGTACAGAGCAGAAAAAATGAAAAGAGGGAGAAAACGATGCGTAGGAGTAATATCAAAGCGAACAAGTCTTCTGTAAACCTAAACATTGTAAAAGGATGGGGCTCTTTATCGAACAAAAAAAAATTGGAAGTAGGGAGAGCTGATGGCATAGCGGTATTATCGCCAGACTGTTAATCCAGAGTAATGGTTTGGGGACCAATGTTCGAATGCCTCCGTGGAAGATGGTAAATTTGAATTCAATAAAATGTGGAATTCAGAGTCTCATGAAACCATTGATTGCTGTAAAAATCCATGTGGTTCACTAATGTCCTTTTTAGGGAAGAAAGCTGTCATCTTTACCTGGTCTGGACTACATGTGACTCCAGATTCACAGCAATATTGTTGAATGTCAAATGCCCTCTGGCAATCAGGGATTGGCATTAAATGCTGGCCTAGTTAGTGATGCCCTAACTAGTTTTTTAAAAAAAGTTGGCATAGCTAAGGCACTGAAAGAATGCATTGCAGGTGATTTGCCGAAGAAGAGGATGTTGCAAATATCAAGAGGAAAGAAAAAAAAGATGTAGAATGCAAATCTTTTTTACCCCTAACACCTTCACTGCTATTGCTGCTATTGGACATCTCAAAGCATTTTACAGCCAATAAGTAGTGATGTCTGCAGGGAGCTCGTTGTCCTTGTTCATAATACACAAAAAATATGCAAAAAAGCAATTCTTAAGTCAAATGGTATGCTAGCCTTTATCACAAGAGGATTTGAGCACAGAAGTAAAACTGTCTGTTATCAATTGTACAGAGCACTGGGTAGATCACATCTAGAGAGGTGTGTGCAGTTCTGGTTGCCTTGCTTAAGGAAAAATATACTAGGAGTGCAGTAGAGGTTCGTAATTCCATCCTGAGATGTTGGGAATGTTCTGAGGAGTAATTAAAAAGACAGGGCTTGTGTTTTTCTGATGTTTAGAAGAATGAGATGCAATTTCCATTCAAACCTTTCAAAGACTATTTAAAGGGATGTACAGAATAGATGCAGAAATGGTATTTTCCCTGTGAATCAGATCTAGAACCAGGTGACACATTTGCCAAAATGGAGGCAAGTAATTTATTACTGACACAAAACTGACCTTGGCAAATATTTGGAATTCTTTGCTCCAATCATTACGATCCAAGCAGATTAATAGATTTTTACAGGTACTGATGACATGACACCAAGAAATAGTGATGTGAATGATCAGCCAAGAGAAATTAAAGCTCGTGGTCTCGGAGGTATTGACATAGATTGAGAACTGGTTGGCAGACAGGAAGTAGAGACTTGGAATAGTAGACAGTGACAAGGGGGATACCGTAGGAATCAGTGCTGGAATCTCAGCTGTTCACAATATACACTACAATGATTTGGATGAAGGAATTGAATGCAATATCTCTAAATTTGCAGGTGATACTAAGCTGGGTGGCAGTGTGTGCTGTGCGCAGGATGCTAAGAGGCTGCAAGATGATTTGGACAGATGAGCTGATGGGCAAATACTTGGCAAATGCAATGTAATGTGGATAAATGTGAGATTATCCACTTTTGTCGCAAAAAAAAGGCAGATTATTATCTGGTGGCAGTTTAGAAAAAGGTTTGGTGCAACAAGTCCTGGGTGTTATGGTAGAATAGTCGCTGAAGGTTGGCATGTAAGTGCAGCAGGCAGTGAGGAAAGCTAATGGCATGCCTACCTTCACAGCAAGTGGATTCGAGTGTTAGAGTAAGGATGTCTTACTGCAGTTATTGCAGGGCCTTGAAGACATCACACCCTGAGTAATGTGTGCATCTTTGGTCTCCCAGTCTGAGGAAGGGCATTTTTGCTATTGAGGGAATCCAATAAAGATTCACCGGACTGACTCCTGGGATGGCAGGACTGACATATGAGGAAATACTCGATAGATTGGGCTTGTACTCACTGGAATTTAGTAGAAATGAAGGGGGAATCTCATTGGAAACATTTAAAATCCTGTGGGACAGGACAGGCTAGATGTGGAGGAAACCATTTCCCAATGCTGGGGAAGTCCAGGACTGGGGGTCATAGCCTAAGAATAAGGGGTAAATCATTCAGGACAGAGATGAGGAAGAATTTCTTCCTTCAGAACCTGTAGAATTTTCTCCCACAGGAAGCTATTGCAGCCTGTTCATCAAATATATTCAAGAGGGAGCTGGACATGGCCCTTGCAGCTAAAGGGATCAAGGGATATGGAGATAAAGTGGGAATGATATACTGAAATGGCATGATCAGCCATGATCACATTGAGTGGAGGTGTGGGTTTGAGGGGCCAAATGGTCTACTCCTACAACTATCTTTTAATGTTTCTATTTAGAATGGTGGAGTAAACTCGCTGGGCTGAGTGGCCTGCATATGCTTCTATATTCTTTGGAATCTACAAAATGTTGCAACAAATTTGCATTCAAACAGCAACTATAAACAATCTGACTAAATCATTCTGGCTTTGTGTTGTTGATGTGAGGGAGAAAGATTGGTCAGGACCTCGGTGAATTTGCTCCTTTTTAAAATAGTGCAATTGGATCTTGCGCATCCATGGTGACAGGTAGGGTCTCTTTAACATCTCGTTCAGAAGTGGGCTTTTCCAGCACTGGACTACTAGCTTGATTTTTTCACTCTGATCTGGAGTACGACTTAAACCAGGAACCTACTGAGGGGAAAAAAATGCCTAAACTCCTGTCTACATTCTGAAGTATACCCTGTCAGCAGCATTTGAAACAGAGGTTAGGATGCAGTTAATAGATATTGATACATTACTGGCTGACACATTTAATGGGTTATTCATACAATTTCATCTGTAAAGGTAAATTAGATCAATAAAAGACTTTTCCCTCCAAAGAAAGCATGGTAGTACACTCAGCCAAATGTTATTTATGTTAACTTTAGCTATGTAGATGTATAATCCCTGTTATTCCTGGAGTCCCCATAATAGTTAAAGGTTTTAAAATAAGCATGTACAATTCTTCAATTTACTTAGTCCAGGTTTTGTCCAGAAATTAAGTTTCTGTACTTATTTATGACATGTAATTAAAGTCTAGCTATAGCTAAACTGTAGGGATAAATCACAACAAATTAAAACTCTAATCTCTTTATATTCTCAAAGAAAAATAACTTGTGGGCAAAGGAAGCTGGAAGACAGGTCAGTAGTCCTAATTTATAAATGGCTGAGACAATCCTTTAACTCTTCTTATGGTGATCAGCTTATTAATGCTCAGTTGCCTTTCTCCAGGTGCTTCAACTAATTTCCAAGAGACAGAAATTGGTTGGTTCACTTTCAAGTCTCCAACACTTCAGCTAAGAGTCGCAGCTTAAAACAGAAAAGATGCTGAGGGAAAGATGAGCTGTTTTAATGTTTTTTTTATTGCAGAGAAAAGAAACCACTCCTGTATTGGTGGCGATCAAGTTTGCTTTTGTTCCCAGCCCAAAGCTGTTAAGTTATCTAAGGACCAATCACTGAAATGTTGTCAGGCAAAACATTTTTTTTGTCATTGGTCAGTGGACCGTTTATTGGTCAGTTGTTGCCATCTATCTGCATATGTGCACAGAACCTCTTATCTTCATCTGCAGTTGCCGGTTTTGTTTTGGAATGGCTATCTACACCATGTTTTGGAGATGCCGGTGTTGGACTGGGGTGTACAAAGTTAAAAATTACACAACACCAGGTTATAGTCCAACAAGTTTAATTGGAAGCACACTAGCTTTCGGAGTGACGCTCCTTCATCAGGTGATAATGGAGGGCTCAAACCTAACACAGAATTTATAGCAAAAATTTACGGTGTGATGTAACTGAAATTATACATTGAAACATTGATTGTCTGTTAAGCCTTTCATTTGTTAGAATATCGTAATAGTTTCACTTCTTTCATGTGTAAATCACAAAACCTTTTTTAAAAAAAGTTGCCGTCTCAGGTTAGCTGTTAACAATGGTGATAGCTAGACAATATGTCGAAGGTGTTGGCCCCCTGTGTTCTCTGTCTATGCCATGATGTTTAGATTGATTCTAATCTAAAAAGTGAGATAACTGAGTTTTACATGAATTTATGCAGTTTTTGAGCAGAGTACAATGTAACCCTACAAGTACAAATTTACCCCACAAAATATATGTGCATATGGTTCTTTGTGTGTGTGTGTGTGTCTGTCTGGGTTTGGGGTTGTGTGAGAAAGTGTGTGTGTGTAGTGAGTGCAGAGTGTCTTAAGTCTGCGAGGGGGTGCATGTGGGAGTGTTTGTGTGTCCGTGTGCGTGTCTGTGTATATGTGTGTCCGTGTGTATGTGTGTATGTGACATGAACCCAAGGTCCTGGTTGAGGCCCTCCCTTTGGGTACTGAACTTAGCTATCATAGCTAAGTTTAAAATCACACACCACCAGGTTATAGTCCAACAGGTTTAATTGGAAGCATACTAGCTTTTTGAGCGACACTCCTTCATCAGTGATAGCCCTCCACTATCACCTGATGAAGGAGCATCGCTCCGAAAGCTAGTGAGCTTCCAATTAAACCCGTTGGACTATAACCTGGTGGTGTGTGATTTTAAACTTAGCTATGATAGCTAAGTTCAGTGCCCATAGGGAGGGCCTCAACCAGGACCTTGCGTTCATGTCACACACACACGCACTCCTATACACACATACACATGGACACACATATACACAAATGCGCACACAGACACTCCCACACACTCCCACGCTCACATGTGCACCCCCTCACAGACTTAAGACACTCTACACTCACTACACACACACACACACACACACACACACACACACACACACACACACACACACACTTTCTCACACTCACAACCCCCAACCCAGATAGACAGACAAACACACACACACACACACACACACACACACACACACACACACACACACACACACACACACACACACACACACACACACAAAGACCCACATGCACACATATATATTGTGGGGTGAATTTATACTTGCAGGATTACATCGTACTTTGCTCAAAAACTGCATGCATTCATGTAGAACTCCGTTATCTCACTTTTTAGATTAGAATCAATCTAAATGTCATGGCATAGACAGAGAACACGGGGGGCCAACACCTTCAACATATTGTCTAGCTATCACCATTGTTAACAGCTAACCCGAGAATGCAACTTTTTTATAAAAAAAGGTTTTGTGATTTACACATGAAAGAAGTGAAATTATCACGGTATTCTAACAGATGAAAGGCTTAATAGACAATCAATTTTTCAATGTATGATTTCAGTTACACCACACTGTGTAAATTTTTGCTATAAATTCTGCATGTTAGGATTGAGCCCTTCACTATCACCTGATGAAGGAGTGACACTCCGAAAGCTGGTGAGCTTCCAACTAAACCTGTGGGATTATAACCTGGTGTTGTGTGACGTTTAACTATTTACACCATGTTTGCCATAGGGGTCAGGTTACTTGCTTTTCAAAGCATTCACAAATCTTCAAAACAGTTCTCATTTCAGCCCAAATTTTAATAACAAAAATGCGTTGTCTTTAGTTTCCCTACAGTGTGGAAACAAGCCCTTTGACCCAACCAGTCCACACCAACCCTCCGAAGAGCAACCCACCCAGACCCATTTCCCTCTGACTAATGCACCTAACACTATGGACAATTTAGCATGGCCAATTTAACTAACCTGCACATCTTTGGACTGTGGAAGGAAACCGGAGCACCCGGAGGAAACCCATGCAGACATGGGGAGAATGTGCAAACTCCACACAGACAGTCATCCGAGGCTGGAATCGAACCTGGCCCCCTGGTGCAGTGAGGCAGCAGTGCTAACCACTGAGCCACCATTTCGCTCCATTCAGATTTCCTACAGTGTGGAAACAGGCTCTTCAGCTCAACCAGTCCACACCGACCCTCCGAAGAGGAGCAACCCACCCAGACCCATTTCCCTCTGACTAATGCACTGTGGGCAATTTAGCATTGCCAATTTACCTGACCTGATGCAAACTCCACACAGACAGTTGCCTGAACCTGGAATCGAACACGGGACCCTGGTGCTGTGAGGCAGCAGCACTAACTACTGAGCCACCGTGCCGCCCCTGTAATTGATTGTCTCATTCCTTTGCATCATCCTGAGCTCCTGAAAGAAACTTTATAACTGTAAATCCTTCTTTATATAAAAATGGAACAACTCAAATATACATCATTATGACGAATGTTAATTACAATTTTTATTCCACTGGGATGACATGAATTACATTTCATTCACATTTGAATTAAATTATTTTGCATCCAACTTAAATTTGATTTGTAGTTTTAGCAAACAAAGATTTATACATTGCTTAATTATAAGTATTGCATCAAATGTGTAGAAACATAGAATAATTCGGGTGTAGAAAAAGTAATTTTATCCCGTGATGCTTGTGTCACCTCCTTGAAATGACTATCAACTTTCTTGCACTCTTGTTTGTACCCAAACCCTGTAAGTTATTTTCCTTCAATTATTTATCCAGTTTTCATTTTGGATGTTTCTGTTGGATTTACTTCCACCACCATTTTACACAGTGCATTGCAGATCACAACAACTTGCTATTCCTGCACCGTTTTGAAAATTGTACCATTTGGATTCTATTGCCCCATGCTTCGAACTGACTTCTGTCACCTCTTACATTGACTTGAATTGTATATTCTATGTTTTTACCCATTCTGTTCAAAAGGGCAATGTGTTTCTCTTTTTTTCGAATATCTTTTGAATGTGTGTATATTGACATCAAACATGCCAACTTTGACGATTCCCTCACCAAGGAGGAAGTGACGACTGCAGATGCTGGAGATCAGAGTCGAAGAGTGTAATGCTGGAAAAGCACAGCAGGTCAGGCAGTGTCCGAGGGGCAGGAGAGTTGATGTTTTGGTCATAATCCTGATGAAGGGTAATGTCATGTCCCGTCACCAACGCTTCAGCAAAGAACCCAATCCTGTTGGTCAAAAATGATTTGTCTTGAATGTACCCATGACAATGTGCACTTAACAATGCCATCGTTTTGTACAAGATTAAGGAAAATTAAGTTGGCATTACTTTCTCGGCTGCCCTACCATCTATTTATAAGTACGCTAATTTCCTTAATTCTAATTAATTTTGTCCATGATCTCTTTCTAAATGTTTTCCTATCACCCATGGAAAGGCAGGCATGCAACGTTAGCAAACAAACTTTAATTATATTAAGATATTAAATATATGTCTCTACATTTGAGCACAGTTCAATTTGAATTGTTACCAAAACACACAATTAGCAAACTGCTATTAGACATTCCATCTTTTGCACCATTGTTTCCCTCAGCAATCATTGAAGCTGCATCTGTGTTGCATGACTTTATTTCAGTCATTGTGTTGGATAGCCAATGCATTCTGCACTTTATTCTATTATGCTATGTCCCAAAAAAATTCTTATCAATATCTCCCTTAATTTTAGCGCAAATGTTTTGAATGGGCCAATGATTGGTCCACGATGCATGTTTTTGTTATCATTGATGCTACAATGCTCTTTGAGGTGAAATACTGGAGATGCAGCAAATGGGAGAAAAAGTGCATTCCACTTTAAAATAACTTACCGTTTGTCATAGACTAGGAAGTCTGTTTCCTTCTAGTAAATCTTGTCCTTCCTTCCCTCCCTCCTTACCATTAGAATTATTTGAATCTGTCTTTACCACTTCTTTCTTCTCAGTATTAATTGAAAGCATACAGCTGTCCTGAACATTTTGCATTTTGCTCACCCATGTTGATATGCTCCTGACTTCCATTGAATGGAGACAGTTATATAAAAGATAGAGTTTACATTCCACTACCTGCAGGAATTTGACTTCAGTCCTGTCCTCCACTTCCCTGAAATAATATTTTAAAAGTAGGAGCGTGATGAGCTTCTCTCCACCCTCCCTTAAGTTTACAGGAAGGACCAGACTCTTTCTCCAATTCCCCCTTCCCAAAAAAGAATCCTTATGTTCCCTTGGAATGCATTCTAAGAAAATTAAGTGTTAGTATAAATGGTATAGCATTTCTTTTACTAAAGTTTGATAAATGTTGTTTGAAATATTTTGATTAAACATATTATTTAATCTATTTTGAGGTAGGAATTTTGATTAAGGAAATAAAATGCTTGCTGATGTTGAATAATGTATTTAACTTCTTTTAACATCAATAACAAGATTTTTTTTCTGAAAGCTCAGAAGCAATATTAAAATTAATCTTAAGTCCCTGAATCTTTATATTCTGTGACTTAACATCTGTGCAGTGAATATTTTTGTAAATTAATCCTATTCAAACTATTTCAAAGTATTTTAGTACACTGATTTGCACTTTGATTTACACTTTGTTAATCATTTTTCAGTTTAAAATCTTTTTTGTTCTATCTGTGATTGAACTGAATTTTGTTAAAGAGATTAATGTGAATATCACTTGAATATCGAAATTTATTGCAGTAGCCTTCTTTTACAAATTGCATGAAGGTGAATTTCCTCTGAGTTTATCTTGTTTCGTTATCATAACTTAGGCAGATGTTCAGAAGTATGTGCTGAAGAGTGGCAACAGTGGAACAGAATGACATTCATCCCATGTATTTTCCTATATACTGCTTTTGAGTCTCCATGGAAATGTTTTGGGCATGGTGGTTGTTATTTTGCTGTTAATCTAACTTTTAAGGTAGCTGCTATAAATTGCCAATTTGGTTAATTATAGCTACTTGTAAATTGCTGTGGATAATTGGAGGGTGGTTGTAATTGCTTATAAATTTTCAAGCTCCAAGTAGGTTCCTGCTTTCATTATTTTTACAAGTTTTTATCATAGCTAGGTGGGCCACAATACAAGATTGATGTACTGTCGTTGATGTTCAAGACCACTTGTCATTTTGTAGGTGAAATATACCTACTTTGATCGGGGTAATGGGAGTATTGAATGATGAGATAAATAAAAATTGGTGAATAAAAGATTTTAATGGAGAAAGGAGTGTAAAGTATGAGAAAGCAGAGTTGAGAGACTGAAATAATCATTTTAAGGATAGGATGATGGCGGGTAAGAACTGATAAGGAGCAGTGACTGGAAGGTCAATGGATCACTGATCGTTTGAGGGGGTAATCTGAAGCTTGGAACAAACAGTTGTCAGGGGAGGAAATGATTCATTTTGTGGGCCTTTATCCTGGGTATGCAAAATACAGTAAGGCTAGGATGTATTACAGCAAAAGAGGAAACTATATTTGTGGACGGCACGGTGGCACAGTGGTTAGCACTGCTGCCTCACAGCGCCTGAGACCCGGGTTCAGTTCCCGCCTCAGGTGACTGACTGTGTGGAGTTTGCACGTTCTCCCCGTGTCTGCGTGGGTTTCCTCCGGATGCTCCGGTTTCCTCCCACATTCCAAAGATGTGCGGGTCAGGTGAATTAGCCATGCTAAATTGTCCGTAGTGTTAGGTAGGGGGTAAATGTAGGGGTATGGGTGGATTACGCTTCGGCGGGTCGGTGTGGACTTGTTGGGCCGAAGGGCCTGTTTCCACACTGTAAGTAATCTAATCTATATAGAAGTACAGTCAGTTGAGTTCTTGTGCAACCCCACATTGTAGAAAAATCACACTTTAGAAACAGTGCTTAAAGTGTTGGTACTGTAATTGTTACAGACAACGCATTTTAAACGTTTGCGATTTAGAAAGAGCGTTCCCAATTCATCAATTGCATTACAGCAAATTCGCAATGACAAGGAACATGTTATAACAGAACGACCTGTAGTTATATTGATTACAACCATTACAGCACAAAAGTTGGTCATTGAGCTGGCCGAATTTTGAATGTTAGCCAATTTATCCCACTCCCCTTTTCCTTTTATTTCTGTAGGCTTTCACTTGAAATCTGTCTCCTCTGGTTACTGTGACCACACCCCCCCCCCCCCCCCGTCACAGAAAGCAGTTTCTCCTTCATTACTTGATCAAAAACCCATCAGTTTTCAGCATATTTACTAAGCCTTTTAGCCTTCTCTTCATGAAAGCAAACATTCCCAGCTCCTTTAGCCTTACCATATAACTGGGGTCCTTTGGCCCTAGTACCATTCTAGTACATCTCCACTGAAGCTGTATTGAGCAATTGACATACTCATTCAAATGTGCAGAATTACTTCAGCTGAGGCCTAACAATGTTTTATAAAATATAAGCAGCCTGTAAAAGTGAAGATGCTATATACCTTTTTATAGTGGAGTCCGATTGAATATTTCGCTTAGTGAAATGAATTGGCTGAAATCTTCTGCAATGGGCGGGGTTGACGAATATTTACTAAATTGGATTGTGCATTTCTTCCAGGCTTCGTAATTCTTATCCAAGTGTCTATAAGGAAAGCAGCTGTGATTTTTTTTAAAATAACACATATGATTGTATTAAGTGGCTTAAGAACATGAATCAAATATAGAAATAAAAGGCTTATGGGGTAAATGGTTGCATCAGAATAAGAGGATGACAGGAAGCATAGAAAGTCTGGCATTGTGATCCAGAAATGTAATTATAATTAATCGTGTAATATTTTCAAATCCTCACTTTTTAAAAAACTCTCATTCAGCTTAATATTTTGATATATTGCATGCAGTAGCAATGGTTACATAATGAAGTTCTCAGATCGGTATTCAAGCGCATATACTTCACACTTTCCATACCATGTCATTACATCATGACACGTTTTATGTAATTATAAGAAAAATCACTTAATACAGCAGCATTATATTGTAATCACCACTCGGCTAAGTTGCACAGTAGTTGGGCTACTTGTTAAATAGATGTGCAAAATATTAAGCAATATATTAAATCCCTGGCGGACAGGGCTGTTTTTATGGAAGTTTATTGCTGGCAGACAAGACTCGCCATCAGTAACATGGAGTCAGTTAAGACTGCTGCATGCTATTTTTAAAAATTTGTGTTGACTGGTTTCTGTGTAGTGGTGTTAACAATAGCACCTAATTTGCCTCATTGAAACATTTGTTTTTGTAATTTAATTGTTGTTTCTTAATTCAAATACCCTTCTCCTGTACCTTTTGAAGGTAATCACTCTTTTGTTCTTGTCCACACCTGCCTATATTGGTGTATTTTAATGATTAGTATTGATGTCTCACTTTTTTTCTCTCTACTAACTGTACGTATGAATAACTAATTTAACATCTGATGTGTATTCTTGCCACATGCACAGTTTTATAAATAACTGGATAAGATTTTGTTTGGTTTAATTTGCATGATTCACTGTTTGTAATCCCAAAGAAGGCAAACTTCAGTACCATTATTGTATGTCAATATTGCAATGTACAATAGCTTCTAATGCAAATGCACATTGAGTAAGAATACTGACATGACCACTGCTTAAATTTAATAGTGCACTTTCCATTAAAATGATGGGTAAAGTACAAACATCAAGTACACCATGGGTCATTTAACAACCTCTCTGTTACTCCTTAATAACATAATGCTATACAATTGTGGTGCATTGATAGTGTCCCTGCCTCTAGTCTGGGAGGCTTGGGTTCAAATACCATCTACTCCAAATGTGGGTGGTGTTGCTGAACAGATTTGGTTAGAAAATATCTACATACAATGCATATTGTTAGGAATTCTGACACTTCTATTGGTATCTGCTGTATGGATTCTGCACCCATAGCATCTAACCACCCCATGGTGACTTTTCACCTGAGGGTTATTTGCAACACCAGTTTATTCTCTTGAAACAAACTGTTTGGGGAAACATTTGTCTCGCATACTTGCATGAAGTGGGTTTCACTTTTTGTAAATGGATGTCATGAAGGAGAATTTTGTCTTTACTGTGTCAGAATTTGCAAAGCAGCCATCTAGCTAACTAAACAGAAAAATGGTGGGATTGAAATTCCTGTGCAGAGCCTTTCTGCTTTTGGATACAATCAGTTATTAGCTCCCAAATGTCTGCCCATCTTGCAGCATTGTTTGGCCATATGACTTGTTTTCAGTGTCTGTCAGAGCCTCTGAGAAACCTGACTTTCCTTTTTTTTAAATTATGAAAATGCAACTTTTAAGGCATGATTTTGTACAACATTGAATCGGGATCCTGTCAGCTCAGTTTTGTGGGCATATTTCCAATTTGTTATTACTGTTTCTCTTGTTCTTAATTTTTCACAAATGTGTTCTAACTGGCAAGGCCAGCGCTTGTTCCCTTTCCTAACTATCCTAAATGGTGTGACTTGTTAGATTCCTTGCGAGGGCAGTAAAATGTTTACCATGTTGTAGATTTGGAGTTGAACAGTACAAATAAAAATGGTCGTTGCTTCCATAGAAGTGGACGTGCTGGTGTTGGTGTGGACTGGGGTGGACAAAGTCAAAGTTGCATTGCACCAGATCCAACAGGTTTATTTGAAACCACAAGTTTTTCAGCTTTGCTCCTTCATCAGATGAAATGAAGGGAAGCACACAGACAGAGAGATCAAAAGATAGCACAAATGGTGCGAGTGAAGTGTCGACAGGCTGAATAATCTTGAGAGGCGATCAAAAGTGTCAGACAGCATGAGTAAAGTGTCAACAGCTGAATAACAAATGAACAGATAACCTATGATCCGATTTAATTGAGGCAGAGATAATTTTTTAAAAAGTAGAAAATGGTGCTGGAGACAACCCAAATATACAAACTATATTTAAGGTGATTTTTGCATTCTGTTCCCTCCCGGTCAGGGAACACTTCAGCGATCAAGGACATTCTGCCTTCAAGAGACACAACACAGAATTGCTGAGCAGAAACTGATAGCCAAGATCCATCGTCATAGAACATAGAACATAGAACAATACAGCACAGAACAGGCCCTTCGGCCCACGATGTTGTGCCGAACATTTGTCCTGGCTTAAGCACCTATCCATGTACTATCCAATTGCCGCTTAAAGGTCACCAATGATTCTGACTCTGCCACTCCAGCAGGCAGCGCATTCCATACCCCCACCACTCTCTGGGTAAAGAACCTACCCCTGACATCCCCCCATACCTTCCACCCTTCACCTTAAATTTATGTCCCTTTGTAACACTGTTGCACCTGGGGAAAAGTCTCTGACTGTCTACTCTATCTGTTCCCCTGATCATCTTATAAACCTCTATTAAGTCACCCCTCATCCTTCACCGTTCCAATGAGAAAAGGCCTAGCACTCTCAACCAATTCTCATACGACCTATTCTCCATTCCAGGCAACATCCTGGTAAATCTCCTCTGCACCCTCTCCAAAGCTTCCACATTTTTCCTAAAGTGAGGTGACCAGAACTGCACAGAGTACTCCAAATGTGGCCTTCCCAAGGTCCTGTACAGCTGCAACATCACCTCATGACTCTTGAATTCAATCCCTCTGCTAATGAACGCTAATACACCATCGGCCTTCTTACAAGCTCTATCCACTTGAGTGGCAACTTTCAAAGAGCTATGAACATAGACCCCAAGATCCCTCTGCTCCTCCACCTTACTAAGAACCCTACCATTAGCCCTGTATTCCGCATTCTTATTTGTGCTTCCAAAATGGACAACCTCACACTTGACAGGGTTGAATTCCATCTGCCACTCCTCAGCCCAGTTCTGCATCATATCATGAAGACCCTTACTATTCTATTTTGACACCACCTTGATAACTTATCATCTCCATATCCTAATTAGTTTGTACAATTTTAGATTACCTGTTACTTTGGTTAGACCCTCGGCATGCGACTCTTTTATACCTATCAAGCTTAAAGTGGTATTGGAAAAGCACAGCAGGTCAGGCAGCATCCGAGGAGCAGGAGTCATAGAGATGTATAGCATGGAAATAACCCTTCAGTCCAACTCGTCTATGCCGACCAGATATCCCAATCCAATTTAGTCCCACCTGGCAGCACCTTGCCCATATCCCTCCAAACCGTTCCTATTCACATACTATCCAGATGCCTTTTGAATGGTGCAATTGTACTAGCCTCCACCTTCCTCTGGCAGGTCTCTCTTATATTATTCCTCTCTCACCCAAAACCTATATACTCTAGTTCTGGACTCTCCCACCCTGAGAAAAAGACTTTGCCTATTTACCCTATCCATGCCCCTCATGATTTTATAAACCTCTATAAGGTCACCCTTCAGCTTCTGATGCTCCAGGGAAAACAACCCAACCTATTCAACCTCTCCCTGTGGCTCAAATTCTATAAACCTGGCAAAATCCTTAAATCTTTTCTGCACTCTTTCAAGCCTACATCTTTCCGATAGGAAGGAGACCAGAATGGCCCGCAATATTCCAACAATGGCCTAAGGAATGTCCTGTACAGCTGAAACGTGACCTCCTAGCTCCTGTACTCAATACCCTGACCAATAAAGGAAAGCATACTATACTAACTACCTGTAACTCCACTTTCAAGGATCTGTGAACCTGTATTTCAAGGTCTCTTTTTTTTTTTGTTTTCTCAGCAACACTCCCTAGGACCTTACCATAAAGTGTATAAGTCTTGCTAAGATTTGCTTTCCCAAAATGCAGCACCTCACATTTAACTAAATTAAACTCCATCTGCCACATGCAGTTTTGGTGTCATCAGCAAACTTACTAATTATACCTCTTATGCTCACATCCAAATCATTAAATCGACGTTTCAGGCAGGAGCCCTTCATCAGGAATTCCTGATTCCTGATGAAGGGCTCCTGCCCGAAACGTCAATTTTCCTGCTCCTCGGTTGCTGCCTGACCTGTTGTGCTTTTCCAGCACTACTCTAATCTTGACTCTAATCTCCAGCATCTGCAGTGCTCACTTTCACCATGTTATTCCAGTCATTTGGTTTGTCTCCAGCACCATCTTATACTTGTTTTTTTAAAAAATTTGTAATGATCTCTCTGCCCCAATTAATTGGATTAAAGGTTATCCCTTCACTTGCCATTCACCTATTGACATTTTATTCATGCTGTCTGACACTTTTTTGATCATCTGCAGAGATTTACTATTCAGTCGGTCGACACGTCAATCACATCATTTGTACTATCTTTTTGATCTCTCTACCTATAAATTCTGTGTCTTCGTGCTTCCCTTCATTTCATCTGATGTAGGAGCATTGCTACAAAGGCTTGTGATTTTAAATAAAATTGTTGGACTATAATCTGGTGTCATGTGACTTCTGACTGCTTCCATAGAAGACATTAGTAAAGCTGGGTTTTCACAGCAAGTTGCTATGGTCACCACTACTGAGATTAGCTTCATATTCATATGTATTAATTGAATTTTAGCTCCATAGTGAAATCTGACCACTTTTATTAAACATTAGGCTGACCGCTGCATAACGAGTCCTTTTGACACAAGTACCATGTCATCAACTATCTTTTCCCAGCCCAGACCCGTTGCAATGGTCTCTTCTTCATCACAAATGGCAGAAAGTCCATGGAGAATTAATTGTGATTTTAGTTCGGAGAATCAGGGGGAGGGGGGTTATGAGGCAACACCGACAAGGTGAGTGTTGAGTCAGAGCAGTGGGACTGTTTGAGTTATTCTACTTGGAGTGATCAAACAGGAGTCAGTTTTTCTACAGTTAGGGGGAGCAAAAATCAACAACGCATGATATCTTAAGGAAGCAGTAGGTGATTGGTACATATAATTTGTTGATTGTATCTAAATTAGGTAACGGAGTCTTGTTTATGAAGTGAGGCTTATTTATAGCCAATGAAATACTGGCACAGTGTGCGGTATCAGTACAGGTAAAGTAATTAATTAAATGGAGGAATGACAGGGCTGCTTCAGCATCGTAAATACACACCCTGTACAATGTGGGAACACAGGACATATTGTTAGACAATAGGTGCAGGAGTCGGCCATTCAGCCCCTCGAGCCAGCACCAACATTCATTATGATCACAGCTGATCATCCACAATCAGTATCCTGTTCCTGCCTTATCTCCATAATCCTTGATTCCACTATGTTTGAAAGCTCTATCTATCTCTTTCTTGGAAGTATCCAGACATTTGGCCTTCACTGCCTTCTGGGCAGAGCTGTCTCAGACTCCTCCCTCCCCTTCCTAGACCTTTCCATTTCTATCTCGGGCGACCGAATCAACACAGACATCTACTATAAACCGACTGACTCCCACAGCTACCTGGACTACACCTCCTCCCACCCTGCCCCCTGTAAAAACGCCATCCCATATTCCTTCGTCTCCACCGCATCTACTCCCAGGAGGACCAGTTCGAATACCGAACAACCCAGATGGCCTCCTTTTTCAAAGACCGCAGATTCCCCCCAGACGTGATCGACGATGCCCTCCACCGCATCTCCTCCACTTCCCGCTCCTCCACCCTTGAGTCCCGCCCCCCTCCCCCCCCAACCGCCACCAGGACAGAATCCCACTGGTTCTCACCTACCACCCCACCAACCTCCGTATACAGCGTATCATCTGCCGTCATTTCCGCCACCTCCAAACGGACCCCACCACCAGGGATATTTTTCCCTCCCCTCCCCTATCAGCATTCCACAAAGACCACTCCCTTCGTGACTCCCTCGTCAGGTCCACACCCTCCACCAACCCAAACTCCACTCCCGGCACCTTCCCCTGCAACCGCAGGAAATGCAAAACTTGCGCCCACACCTCCTCCCTTACCTCTCTCCAAGGCCCCAAGGGATCCTTCCATATCCGCCACAAATTCACCTGCACCTCCACACACACCGTCTATTGCATCCGCTGCACCCGATGTGGCCTCCTCTATATTGGGGAGATGGGCCGCCTACTTGCGGAACGCTTCAGGGAACACCTCTGGGACGCCCGAACCAACCAACCCAACCACCCCATGGCCCAACACTTTAACTCTCCCTCCCACTCCACCGAGGACATGCAGGTCCTTGGACTTCTCCATCGCCAGAACATAACAACACGACGGTTGGAGGAAGAGCGCCTCAACTTCCGCCTGGGAACCCTCCAACCACAAGGGATGAACTCAGATTTCTCCAGTTTCCTCATTTCCCCTCCCCCCACCTTGTCTCAGTTGATTTCTTCGAACTCAGCACCGCCCTCCTAACCTGCAATTTTCTTCCTGACCTCTCCGCCCTCACCCACTCCAGCCTATCACCCTCACCTTGACCTCCTTCTACTTATCACATCTCCATCACCCCTCCCCCAAGTCCCTCCTCCCTACCTTTTATCTTAGCCAGCTGGACACATTTTCCTCATTCCTGATGAAGGGCTTTTGCCCGAAACGTCGAATTTCCTGTTCCTTGGATGCTGCCTGATCTGCTGTGCTTTAACCAGCAACACATTTTCAGCAGAGCATTCCATATATCCATCACTCTCTGGGTGAAGAGTTTCTCATTGACTCTGTTCTAAATGGCCTACCCCTTTTTTTTAAACCGTGTCCTCTGGTTCTGGACTCACCCATCAGTTAGTTGCGGTAGCTCTTGGTTTTGGAATCTGAGCAGCTTTTGGTATCACTGCAGTGCACCTTTTGAGGCTGAGAGCCTTCTGAACAGATTTGGTCACTGTACTGCTTGAGTCTGCAGGGAATGTGTCCCCACTGGTAGTCAAAGCACAATGCGTAGATTGCTGTTTAGTCTTTCATCCTTTAAACTGGGTTACAGGTTTTCATTCATTAATATATAAATCCCAGAACTTCCTTCAAGTCACATTCCAAAGATAACTTAAGATTTTATTTTAAAATAAGGTGATATCTCAGCTCCGACAATGCATTAAGTGTGATGTTGGAGTCTGTCTGTATTGCAACTTTGAGTCAGACTGGTTCTATTTCCAAAGTAGGAATTCATAAAATGCCAGCAGATTGTGTGCTTTTCTGAGCAAAAATAGAATGTATGTGCAAATACATTTCTGCAAATGCAAATTCACCTCATAGACTTCTGTGTGTGTCCGTGTGAGGGAGAGATTGCAAGTATGCTGGAGTATAAGCCTGTGAGAAGGTGTGCCTGTGTGTGAGGTTGTATGTGTACGTCTGAGAGTGTGTATGTGTGTGAGAGAGAGACAGAGAGGGTCATGTGAATGTGAGAGTATGTAAGGGTGTTTGTGTACATGTGCTTGTGTGTGAGAGAGTGTGCATAGTGAGGTGGGGTCACCTATAGTGTGATACACACAGCCCCTCTCTCTCCCTCCCTTACATGCACGCAGACACATGTAAGTCTATGGGGTGAATTTGCATTTGCAGATATGTTCTGTTTTGCTCAAAAAGTGCACAATCTGCAGGTAGTCAATCCATGTGACATTTTATATATTCCTACTTTGGAAACAGAACCAGTCTGACTCTAACCTCACACATTTAATGCATTGTCTGAGTTGAGATATCACCTTTTTTTAGTAAAACCTGAAGTTATCTTGGGAATGTGACTTGAAAGTAATTCTTGGATTTACGTATTAATGAATCAAAACCTGCCACCCATTCTAAAAGATGAAAGACTTAACAGCAATCTTGCTTTGTTTCATATAGCACATCAGTTGCATGACACAATCACCTTGTGCTATAAATTCTGTTTCTTATGGTCCTGCCCCACTAGTTACTTGTCAAAGGAGCAGCACTCTGAAAGCTAGTAGTTCCAAATCAATCCATTGGACTATAACCTGGTGTGATTTTTAACTTTGTCCAACCCCTGTCCAATACCAGCACCATCTCATCAACCAAATGATTGACACTGACACTGTTTCAAACTATTAAGTGAGTCACTTATTGGCCAGAAGTATAGAATTTTCAGATGGTTTTATGAAGCAACTATAAAAACAGTTCACATGCAGATCATTGTCTTGAATCTTATGGAGGCCTTCTGAGGAGATCAGCATGGCAAGTGGCAGAGGCCAACTGATCATCCACAGAGAAGAGAAAAGAAAACAACTTTGCAGACCCAGAGACAGAGTGGCTATGTAAATCTACAAGAAACTTGAAGTATTGTAAGCTTAAGGGGTCAAACAGGATTAGAGACAGTATATTCAGTACGAAATGTTTTGGTAACTTGTTTCCTAATAAAGTTTGGGAGTGTTTTGCATTGTGTTCATCGTGATTTGATCACTTTTTGGTATTGATGGACACTAGGGCAAATTCATTCTGGTTGGAGCTGTCTAACTTGTTTTAAGGATGAAGTAGGCAGCTGTGTGTTCTAGATTCCTACCACTATCTGGGTGAAAATGTTTTTCTCATACCTCTTCTGAACTGTCTGACCCTTACCTTAAACCCCTTGGTCACTGATCGCTCCAAGAAAAAATGTTTATTCCTGTCTGCCCTAACTATGCCCCTTAAATTCATCTCCATTGTGTCCCCGTCTCAATCCCACTGTTTCAAGGAAAACAACCTCAGTCTGTCCAATTACTTTTCAAAATTGAAACTCTCCAGTCCAAGTAACATTCTGATAAATCTCCTTTACACAGCCTGCAGTGCTATTAACAGTCCCCCTGGCTAATGATAAAACATGGAAAGATCCTTGGCATGTCAGGTGCATAAGGGGCAATAGATTTCTGTGGGAAAGAAGTGGCACTGCATGGATGGGAGTTAGAGGGCTCTCCTGGATTTGTTGTAGCTGGGATGAGGTCCCACAGGTCTGTTTAACCAGCTTGTCTCTGAACCTGGCAAATCATATATCTGGCTCTGAACACTTTTCTCAAATCAGCTGGTCTGAATACAGCCTGTCCCTTACACAATAGCCCAATAATGAATGTCTGGCCTTCCTTAACACTCACACTCATGGTGGCTGGTCTGAGCTGGGATTTTCCTGACAAGCTCCACCAGGTCCATAACTCCAGGTTTATCACATAACAAAGGAAGGCTGTGTGAAGCAATTATCTACAAGAGCTATCGAAGCACGATCTATATTCCATTTGAATATCAGTGGCTGTTTATCTTACAGGTGTATGGATCTCATGATGCTCAAATCTTTTAAACTGAAACGTAAAAGAAACCTAAACAAAAAATAAGCTGGAGATCTGAAACAAACAAATTTGTTGAAGAAATTCAGTAGGTCTGGCAGCATCTGTGATAAAGAGTCACTGTACTCAATGCTGTTAACTCTGTTTTCTCTCCACAGATGCTGCCAGATCTGCTGAGTATCTGTACCAATTAGTTTTGTTTGCTCACTTGAAACCTGGCAGACTGCCAATAAATACCAGCAGTACCACAGTGGCAGAGACAGAATGTGCCATTCTGCCTTTCAGGAGCTGTGAAGTTTAAAAATAATCTAATGAAGCCACCTCAAAAAAATAAATCCACAGATCACCTATGAAGAATTTTGCTTTCAGATACCAATGCCTATCCCTATGAATTGCTGGTAGTCTTCACTTTAAATAAACCATTCGAGTGACCTGACCACAGCCTTTGAAACAAAATTCTAGAATAGAAAATCTCTTTCACTTGATTCTCTCAAACATGTGCACATCTAATGTTGGTTCTTGCTATTTGTAAAAGTGCATCGTCACTATCCCTTTTTAATTGCACCTTTTTTGGGACATATGTTGGTTAGTTACCATGAAGTTAGACTTTCTGGAATGAATGTTTGAATACATAATATTCCTACTTTTTAAATCTGAAAGCCTGCTGGTGATTTGTTTTTAAATTGACAACAGTAATGGATTTTGAAACAGGCAGTTTTTCTTTCCTTTCAAAATAAAACTACCTTTTTTTAAATTATGGAGAGACATTAAGGGGAATTGACAGTTTCAACTAATCCTGCCTATCAGTGCCAATGTGGAGAATAACTTGAATTTATCAGCAGAGATTGATGACTAAGCAGTTGAACAAATAACAGCTGATCTGAATGGATTTGCCAACTTGTATCTGCCTATTAGAGTCATAGAGTCGTAGAGATGTACAGCATGGAAACTGACTCTTCGGCCCAACCCGTCCATGCCGAGCAGATATCCCAACCCAATCTAGTCCCACCTGCCAGCACCCGGCCCATATCCCTCCAAACCCTTCCTATTCATATACCCATCCAAATGCCTTTTAAATGTTGCAATTGTACCAGCTTCCACCACATCCTCTGGCAGCTCATTCCATACACGTACCATCCTCTGCGTGAAAGGTTGCCCCTTAGGTCTCTTTTATATCTTTCCCCTCTCGGCCTAAACCTAGGCCATCTAGTTTTGGACTCCCCAACCCCAGAAGACTTTGCCTATTTATCCTATCCATGCCCCTCATAATTTTGTAAACCTCTATAAGGTCACCCCTCAGCCTCCGACGCTCCAGGAAAACATCCCCAGCCTGTTCAGCCTCTCCCTGTAGCTCAGATCCTCCAACCCTGGCAACATCCTTGTAAATCTTTTCTGAACCCTTTCAAGTTTCACAACATCTTTCCGATAGGAAGGAGACCAGAATTGCACGCAATATCCCAACAGTGGCCTAACCAATGTCCTGCACAGCCGCAACATGACCTCCCCACTCCTGTACTCAATACTCTGACCAATAAAGGAAAACGTACCAAACGCCTTCTTCACTATCCTATTTACTTGCGACTCCACTATCAAGGAGCTATGAACCTGCACTCCAAGGTCTCTTTGTTCAGGAACTCTCCCTAGGACCTTACCATTAAGTGTATAAGCCCTGATAAGATTTGCTTTCCCAAAATGCTGCACCTCACATTTATCTAAATTAAACTCCATCTGCCACTTCTCAGTCCATTGGCCCATCTGATCCTGTTGTAATCTGAGGTAACCCTCTTCGCTGTCCACTACACCTCCAATTTTGGTGTCATCTGCAAACTTACTAACTGTACCTCTTATGCTCACATCCAAATCATTTATGTAAATGACAAAAAGTAGAGCGCCCAGCACCGATCTTTGTGGCACTCCACTGTTCTGGTGTTTTAGGAAGTTGTCAGCAAGTTGGATACTTTCCAGAATTCTTACAGAATATATTTGATTGTAGTTTCGCACGAAATAATTAGAAAAAAATAAAATTTGTTCAAATGGCAGTTGTTCAGGTGGGAGATTAGAATAAATATTTCTCTTTCTGGAATGTCATTAATAGTGTTATCAAAGGAATTGTATTTAATACTGTGTGTATTTGTGGTTTGGATGAATGAATAAGGGGTGATATCCTCTTGTAGATAGCACTGAGTTACAAGGCACATCAGGTTGTGCAGATGAAAAACAGAAGTAAACAAGATAGACAGACAGATTAATTAAGTGGAACATTGATAGGCGAAGTACTGTCATGTGTGAGACCACCCACTTTTGAAGTCAACTTTTTCAACCATCCAAGGTGAAGGTACAGAGGAATAAAAAGGACTCTGAACATTTAAGTGAATGCTAAGACATAGGTGCAAGGAACAATGAAAGACTGATGAATGTTGTTGTGTGTCTTGAAGGGACTGGACTACAAAAAGAAGTGATGGTTGTCAAAGAGCGTCTTGAAGAGATGATAAATTAATCTTAGAATTAGAACTAAGCCACTTACCACCAATTTGACATGCCTTTTTTTTTCAGTGAAAATCTACAGCTCACTAGTCCATGATGAATTAAAATTTCCAGTATTGAATTGGATCCAGGGCAAGTGAATGTTTGTGATTTTTATTTAATTCTCGACTCGGAGTGCATTACAGCCTTCCACCTATTCTTCCTGCTGCATTGGGCAAGCAATCAACATAATCAAAGATCCCTCTCACGCTGATTATGCTCTCTTCCATCCTCATGTGTCAGGTAGAGGATATAAGACACATGTACAGATTCAAGAACAGCTTCTTCCCTGCTGTTATCAGACTTTTGAATGGACCTACAAAATGTTAAAGTTGATCTCTCTGCGCCTTCCCTACAGCTGTAACTCTGTACTCTGCGCTCTGCTCTGCTACCCTGACGCATTTCATCAACTACGATCTGCTCGTATAGCATGCAAAGCAACACTTTTCACTATCTCGCTACATATGTCAACAGTAAATAAATCCTTATTCCTGTGGTTCATCCTGGCCCAAGAACTTTATTAATTAAATAACTGGTCAGGTGATTGCATAGTAATGTACTAGCGATCCAGAGCTCCCTAACATTCTAGGGTGCTGGGTTTAAATCCCATCATGGCAGATGGTTGAAATTTGAATTGAATCAATCTGGAGTAAAATCTTAGTGTAATGATAATCATACATCCATTGTCAATTGTCATTTAAAAACAAACTGTTTCATTAATATCCTTTTCTTCCAGGGAAGGAGATCAACCATCTATGCCAGATATAGCCTCCATGTGACTCTAGACTAAAATAATGTTGATTTTTGACTGTCCCCAGGGCAGCTAGGGAAGGAAACTATTGTGGCCTAGCCAGCAATACCGAAATCCCACATAAAACATTTTGAAAAGTGTTATATAACCAAGGATCTACATGAGTTCAAGCTGCTGTAGGGTTGAGATGAGATGAATGTCAGTGGAGCCTCCCCCAATGTATTGGCTGGAAGCAACAGTGATTCTTAGAGCAGGTGTTATGTGTCTGCCTCAGTGTAGCAGCATCCACAGCCTACCCTGTGTACTGGCTGCAGTTTTAAATTCAAACCTGAAAATCTTTAGAGTGCGCTTCTCCTCGCTTAACGGCTATCCAAGTCTGTTACTACTTTCAATCTGGAAGACCTCCATGCTTCCAGCTTTAAGAACAGAAGCAGCATTATTAATTAGACCTGCCTCCTTATGGAGGTGGTGGTGGAGAAGGGTGTGGGAGTTAGAGGGATCACACTGAGTGGCCACTTTCCATATTCTAGAAAACATTTGAGCTTGACAATGGGGTTTACGAACCTACATGGCATGTTTTGCAATTCTTTTATGCCATTAAACCAAGGGCTTGTTACATTTTAAGCACATACTTAATTTGTCTTCCACTTTCAAATATTTTCTATGTAAATGCCCCCAGCTTTCCTCCTGCTGCTGTACCCTTTCACAGTTGCAGCATTTGTAATAACACCCCCCCCATTGTGTTAAATTGCATGTGACACACCTACCCATTTTATTAGCCTGTAATCCAGAATTCTGTTAATATCCTTCCTGTTGATCAAAAAAAAGCACCACGCCATCTACAAACTTTGGAGTTGTCACTCTTGTACCCATGGAATTCATATTAACATCACCAACTACATAATATCAACCCTGAGATCTACCACTCCTCCTTGGGGAGGAAAGTATTTAGGGCAGCACGGTGGCTCAGTGGTTAGCACTGCAGGCGTACAATACCAGGGTGCCAAGTTCAATTCCAGTCTCAGGTGACTGTCTGTGTGGAGTTTGCACATTCTCCCTGTGGCTGCATGGGCTTCCTCCTACAGTTCAAAGATGTGCAGGTCAGGTGAATTGGCCATGCTAAATAGTGTTAGTGCATCAGTCAGAGGGAAATGGGACTGTGTGGGTTACCCTTCAGAGGATCGGTGTGGACTTGTTGGGCTGAAAGGCCTGTTTACACACTGTAGAGAATCTAATCATCTCTCTTCACCACTTTCTGGTGGTAGGCAAATTGCATTTCATTCTGTTTTATTTCTTTTCTTGGGTAGGATCCCAGTTTTGGACTAGTATGGCACCAGTGCTGTGCTACATAGCTAATGGCTAAACCATGTTTGTGTATGGAGTATAGCCTTAAAGCTCATATTCTTAGTTACTTTCATTGTAGAAACAAATAAGAATGTTGCTGAGTGAAGATGTGTAAATGTTAGTCTTCTATCTTTCATTGATAATGAATTCCATAGACCCTTGATTATTACTTTCAGTTGGCTGGACAGCTGGTTTGCAATGTAGAGTGATGCCAACAGCCCAGGTTCTGCTCCTGTATAGGCTGAGGTTACCATGAAGGTTCCATCTCACCTTACCGCTCCCCTGAAGCATACTGTCACTTGGGTTAAACTGCTACCAGTCGTCACGCTCTCTGAGAGCAATCGTAAGGGCGTATGGGGGTATGATGCCTTTATGTTTACTTACATGTTTGAATTTGCTCCAAATGTATCAATGTTTTTGACACAACTAGATGGACAACCAAAGCAAGATGGAGTTTAGATGCATATTTCATAAAGATGCTTGGAAGGAAAGGTTTGGGAACAAGATTGAAAGGAATCTCTATGGTCAGCATCTAGGATGGTTCTGTTTTTGTGAAGTGTTTCAACCACTTTGCTACAATCACTTCGAATATAAATTTGTTTCAGGTTGTCATTTGTCCAAAATTGCCATATTTGATTCTGTTATCTGTTTTTAATTTTCTGAAATATTTCGTCCTATAAACCTTTTTCATAGACTATCTTAGTGAAACTATCCTGTGATTTTAAAAAAAAAATTATCTCTTTGAATACTTTTCTCCACTTAAAAGTTTTGGTCCCCTCCAAATGTTCCTGAAGATTAGATTTTCCTGTATCTAGGAGCACTTCTATACATCTTTTTCAAGTCTCTCGGTCATTAAAGGTGATTCATGATTATTCTGTCAGTCTTTTCTCTCCGCTTATTCTGACCATATAAATTTCTTCTCTTGGGGTCTCCAGTCTCTTCCCTAGCTTCAGACAACTGTATGTATGCTGTCTTTTCTCTTTCTGCCCCTATTACTGTCTGTCACCTCTCTAATCCAACTATGCTGAGAATCCTAAAAAATAGAAAAATTTGTAAATTCACAGGTTTTTCAGCATCTGATGGAGGAAAGAATGACCTATATTTTGGCTATTAACTTTTTTAAAATCAGAGCTGGAGAACACCTCTATAGACAATTTGGCAAAGAAAAGAGGCAAGAGAGGAATAAAATGAAAATGTACCTTTCAAAAATTTGAGGGTGTTTTGGGTTTCCATTTCTTACCATTGCTACTTTTAACACACACTTTGATTTATTGACAGCCTTGTTCTGGACATAAGTCCCTGTATTTTCTACAGATTAAAGTTGCCTTCTGGAAGCTTGTTTTTATTACTTTTTTGCCAAATGTCCTACGATGGGCAATCTTTAAGGAAGTGATGCAATTTGTGCTTTATAGAAGCAATGCGCAAGGGTCCGAGGAAAAATTACCATTCACCTGCCATGCCAGATACTTTGTGTCTGCACCAACACTCTAACTGTGGACTGATTAGTTGCTTCCAGCAGTGTAGTAATTCTTAGATTCTGTGATGCTTCTGGCACAGGTTGGCTACATTCTAGAAAAAGCTTTAAAAAAAACAGGCCTGAAATTGGACTGTTGAATGAAAGAAAGAGATTATTATTAAACAAGAAAAGAATGATAAATGTCAGAGGGGGCAGTTGACTAGTTTCTTCAGTTATATTTTGTTCCTGTGCACCTTAACATTTATCCTTATGCTATTCACCACCTACACTTGTCTGTTTATTTGTTCTTCCTCCTCTCCTCCCCTGCCCCGGCCAAAACACCATAACACTTGGTTGTTTAGTCCTCTCTGTTATCCCTTCTTTTGATCTTCCAATCTTGTCTTCTCTTTTGTCCCCATCAACCTCGTGATTCTAACTTTACCTTCTCCTAATCTGAGCAGCCATTACTGTGACTTTCTCACCCAGTTTGAATCTTTTTAAAGATTTCTATGCTAGTGTGCTGGTGTGAGAAGGATGAACCATTCTAAGAAAAGAATTTGCTCATCCTGTTCTCATTTTCACCAGGTTTCCTTGTGGGACAGTCAGAGGTATAATGTTTATTTTACCAATCTTGATTTGCTCTGGAACTGACACCTAATTTTAATACTTCCCACAATTCCTCTGCTTTTTATTTTTATTTCTTAGTTGAGTTTGAGACCTGAGAGGACATTTCAGTGTCCATAGAACTGCTGTCTACCAACTTTTCAATCTGGCCAGCACATTTTTTAAATTGAAGTCCTTTTAGACTCACTGCTGGGATTATCTCAAATCATCAATCTTCCAACAGAATTTAAAGGAGTTACAATTTATGGCTTATAGTCCAGGTGATATCATGTACACACACCACATGTAACATGTGATTGCATCTCTAATGTGACTAATGCCGGAGCCTCAGTTTCAGCCGAGCAAAGGATTTTTTTTAGGTCAAATGGAACTATCTTACAAATAATCCACCAAGCTGAAGAATGTACTTTAATAGAAAGCTGTTTTTGAAAAAAAATGATCGCTATTATAAATTTAAAAATATAGTTGAATCTATGTTATGAGTTGCTTGGGGGAGGGCAGAGATAGTAGCTTGATCTAATTGGAATCTTGCATCTTGAAAGTATTGAAGTAGCTTGCTGTCAAAAATTTAATTAAAGCACAAAAATTAATGTTATCGTCATGTAAAAATATCTGTCAAACACTTTAAGTACAAGAGCTAGCATTCATTTGTTTCATAATTTTTAATGTATTCTAGTGGCATTCACATCATTTGTATTTAGAAGCAAAATTAATTAAAAACAGTACACCTTTTAAATTTAGTAGATATTATTAATTGGAGTTCTTATTTAATGCAACAGAATTGAATATAGCCCGAGGAAAGTTTGAAGTCCCAGTATTAAATTTGTATTATTGATTAAAAGGAAATGCAGTGGCAAACATTATTCCTCACATTACCAATTACAATTATGAATGTTATCTTGTATTGTGATTATTTGCAGAAAGGAGCTCAGCATGGTAATGGAAGGCTGCCTAGAGTAAACTCAAGTATGCACGTAATGAATTCATCTCCATTAAACTGTTTATATTCACTTACAGCTTGATGCTGTCTGCTTTAATCCAATCCATTCTTTTTTCCTTTTATTTTCTAATAGTTTTGTTATGTGGAGCCATATGCAATTTGAGGTGTAAGTAAATTTTGAAGAAGTTATTTCAGTAAGGCTGAACTCCTATCCTATTTGATGTGAAGAAATGCATTTTCATTTCCTGAATTGCCTTGGATGACCACATTTTGAACTAAAAATATCCAGGCTTGATTCTAACAGTATATGAGGGGTGAGTTGGGACGTTGGGTCAGAGATAACCCTGACAGAAGGTTTGGTGGAGGATGACCCTCTTGACCAAAGACATTTGTGTACTAAGTGCCCAGGAAGGGCCTCTGATTACCATAGATGGATTTTTACTCATGGGTCAGCACTCCTCATGTACACTATATGGCCCATTGATGCGTCCTGGTAGCAATGGCTGCCCATGCAGCAATAACTCTTAAAGGGTTGTTTTTCTTTTGGGTCTTTCTGTTCAGTTATGTAAAACCATAATCTTTGTCTCTCCTGGTGCTGCTGGTCAAAAGGCTCTCATCTATTGATATAAAGTCCTTGTTTTTTGGAACCAGAATATAGGCAGGGTATCCCAATGGGCAGTGGTAGAGTTATCCTTTGTTTTTCCCTACTAAACTAACACATTTTGGCTCTAACTGCACAGCTTTATTCTTTCGTATGCTCTGGTCCCTGTATCAGTTTTATTTTGACCTCCATCACTGCTGAAACTCTTTATCTATATATATTTCCCATATTTTAAAAATTTGTTTATAAAATTTGCAATGCTGGACTTTTTCTAAGAACTGTAACTGAAGAAGCTGTACCTGGGGCCCATTGTACGAAGATGATGCTGTAAGTGGTGACTTGTACTCATTTAAATGCATGTGACAAAGCTAATTCTATTTCTAATAATCCAGCATCATAAAGGGTCATAATCCTATTCAACCCATTCCCTGCTGAAAATATGAGGTGGGAGGAGTCGAGGACCTGCCCTGCAATACTTAACACTGGGTACAGTATTAATTGTTTGAGGGTAAGCCTTTCACTTCTTTTGGAAGTAGTTCCACCTTGGGGAAGTGCCAATGATGGCTCGGTATTCAGTGCAGTCATACCAGTGACAGTGGCCACTACTGTGACTGCAGGCATTCCATTCACGACAATGGAACTGGGTAAGTGCCAGGTTCATGGCCTCACTGAGAGGGTGTGGGATAATTCCAGTTCATGAGGATTGGGATACGATGGCTTTGAGAGAAGGTGCCTCCAATGGGTCAGTGACTACAGAGGAATTCCTCCTCTAAGCTCTTCTTGGAGCAACACTGGTTGAGAGGAAAATGACTCCGACCTCACACTGTAACTAACTTCACGCATTCTCTGCATCATTCTCGTAGTCTCCTCTGTACCTTCACAAGGGGTTCATACCTTTCCTAAAGTGAGTGAGGAGAACAATGCCCTTGTCTGGTTGTAACCTACCAGAGCTTAAAAGTGCAAAATAACTTGCCTGTTGTTGTACTCTAACTTGCTATCTATGAAAGCCAAGAACATGCTTGATACCAATGCTCTTAATATGACCTGCCACCTGCAAAGATCTGTACAAGTGAACCCTACACATGTACATGCATACACATATTCACCCCTTCATTTGTTTCAGAAAATCCTTTAGAACTACGCTGTTAATTTCTGTACTCCCTATCCCTGTGTCTGCCTTGCATTTCTCTGTATTAAATTTGACCTGTCAATTATCTGTCCATTTTGCTAGACTGTGAATATCGGCTGAAATTGATTGATTGCTTTTGTCACAGCATCACCAAAATTAAAGCTTGGAATTATTGGCAAATTTTGAAAATTTTACTGTCAATATTCAAGTCTATAAAAATGGAAAAGTGGTGTCTGCACTGATCCTTGAGGGAGCTAGGACAAATGTTGGATAATTATAGTGGGGAAATGAAATGGTTAGATTGTGTCTGTCTTCCTGGATGAAGATGCAGAAAATCTCTGACAAAATCCAGGAAACTTCAGACTGAGGAGCAAAAGCAAGTTTTATGAGGAGGTAATATTTGAAGTTAGCTAGATTTGAAAGTTGATAATGCTTGGACCAAATGAGCTTTATCCTAGAGTTTAAATAGTTTTAGTTGAAAAGTTTCAGGCAAGTGTTTTTTTTGTATATAACACGGAGGAGTTATATGATCCTGAGAAAATATAAACTTAGTCTCTTTCTGGAGTATTCATAGAAATATCAGATTCATAAGACAAGGAATTGAAGCCAACATTAAATTTAAGCCCTACAGATGTGAACAAGAAAGGAATTCTGTCTTATGCAAGTACTGCTCAAAGGAATGCTTTTGAAATTGTAAAGTAACAATGTTTCTAAATCTTTAAATTTGTGTATACATAAATAGTTTGATTTATTCTATTTATCTTTATTTCTTTTGAATAATAAGTTTTAGCTGTTGGAAATGAACCTACAGCATTGCATGTTTGTTTCAGGAAAGACCACCTTGTTAAAATGAACAAATCAAGACAGATTTCATTCAATAAATTGTCCAGTGATAACATCAGCTGTGATCGTTATAATACCAAATTTTGTTAATGACACAGAACTGGATAAGGATGCAACTTGCACAAGATAAGTGAATGGGCAAGATCAATGGGTGATAGAATATAATGTGAACAAATAAATTTTTTCACAAACACTTTCACACTCTTCCTAACACTCCTGTCTACAACACATCAAGTCTGTGGACAACCAAACAACCATTTTTAACAATTCTGATTTCTATCCTTGAGTCATGTCATTTTCTAATAATAAATCTGACACTAATCCTTTTCCTTTAGCCTGAATGTTGTCAAGATTTTCTTAAAATCCATTATATTACATCCCATCGCATTTTTCTTCCACCTTTATTCTTTTAGTTCATCCAGAAAAATCACTTACATTTTCAAACATGATCTGCTTCTTAGAAATCCAAAGCTACTCATCATTAATTACTGAATTTCTCCAAAGGTCTGTTAATATTTTCATTTATTGTAAAATTTGTCCACAACCAATTTGTTTAATTGTTTTTCAGTTACTTGGAATAATCATTTACACCTCCTTGAACAAGCATGTCACGTATGTAACTTGCCAATCCGTTGGGACCTCCATGTATCTAGGCAACATTGGAAGATAACAGCAGCCCTTTCACACACTTCTCGGATTCCTAAGGGAAGAAGGAATAGCAACCTATCTAGAACATGTGACTTACGGACTCCAAATATAGTTGGCCTTTTCAAAACCTCTTCGCTACCAATTATCACCCCATCTATTATCAATACCATCTCTGCTTCTAACCATCACTTATCAAATTCATCTGTTATGCCTCACTGGAGTAACAAGCTGAAAGTCAAGTCCCACTATTTCCAGAGTTGTATCAAAAGTTAAACGAGTATTTTGACAAGTATGTAGAATTCTCCAACTTACATGACTTTTCATACTCACATTGTCAGAAAATATGGACTAGGTTTCTGTACTTAACATATATTGCTATTTATTGTAAATAATTAAGCTCTACTTGCAGATAAACAATTCAGAAGCATATAGTTTAAAACAGTGATTCCACACAATTAAAAATATCAAATAATAAAAAGACAGTCTTTTTGCAATCACCTTTTATAAACATTCACTCAAAATACTTGCTCAGTATTCTAGACCTGCTCTAAGCCTCTTAACATCCCATCACTGCTTTTGTCCCTACTTGATCTCGCCCATATCTTTTACATAGTTTGCCATTCTCATGGTTTCTCTTTGCTGGTCTAATTTTATTATAATTTTCTGAACTTATTGCTTTTGATCTGGGTTTAACTTGAAGAATTTACCTGATATACATCCAACTTCTTTGCTTGTTGAACCGTGTTTTCTATACCTTTTTTTCATTATGCAAGGAGCACTGGGTTGGTTTGTTCCTCTATCTTTTGCCTTTGGTAGTACATACCAAACTGATACCCGAAAAGCCACCCAAACATTGTTTCAATTTCTCTGACTGAATTGTGCCTTGTCCCTTGATGTTAGCCATTTTGAAATTTAGAAATGCTACCTTAGGTGGTACCTTATTTGTCATTATTAATCTAAGCCTATTATGGTAGGGTTTTCTCCCTCACATATTCTCTCTCAGACACTTGGCCCTTCACCATCCACAGCAACAGATCCATCAATGCCTCCTCAGTTATCTAAAACTTCTATCAATGCTGCCATTTTTTTTCCCCAAAGCAACCTTAATATTGTGCTTTTAGGAAATGTCTTGAATTCTACTATTAGTGTATAGTTATCCTCTCTGAAACACTTTAAGATGCTTTTAGACTAATAAAAATGTTCAGCAAAATATGTTGAATACTTGCACCAGAATAACAGTGCACCTCAGTAGTTACTTTTTTAGATAGAAATTGCAGAAATTGTTATCATAAACATCAAAAGTCATGACTTATTCCATGCTAGAATTTCCTGTTGCCCTACTTCACATTGGTCCTTGAGTAGGAATAGATCATAAAATAATATCGAAACAGTTTTGAAGAAAATTGGATATTTATCATTTTGGGTTTTTTTTTATTTCTGTCCTTTTGTTCAACCTTAAAATCTATTTTTAAATGTTCTGGAACTTGGTAACTTAGGGCTATCATGCATTAAGTTAACCTTGTTGCAGAAAAAAAGCATTGGAAGAAATAGAGCAAACGGATTTGCAGCTTTGATGGTTTAGTGCTAGAGAAATCTTTTTTGTTATTGTTCATAATATATTAACATTTGGTTTGAAAGACTTGCATTGACAGTAATGAAACGCCAGTGTCCCTGGACAGAAAATGCTTGTGGCCATTCCTGTTGAGTTCTACATTACTACATTCTTCTATTTTTTTATGAGTTGAAATCTGAACATCAGCCCATGGCTAAAAAGCAGACTATAAAAAGGAGCAGTGAAGCACTTCAGATTTTTAGGTGTTATTTGCATAATGGTAAACGTGTATGGTCCACTGTTCTGTGCCTTGATGAGCACCTTGTACTGTTACAACTGTGTCCTCTTAGTCAACAAAGCAAGCACCTTGGCATTCTAAGATTGATTAATAGGTATCTTGTATACAGAGAAGCAATTATCAATGCCTCTTTGTGAAAATGAGCAATTTCACATAGGCCTTTTAATTGTAAAACATCAATTGAAATTTATTGGTAAGTCCAAAAACAAATACTTATCTTGCAAAACCTTTTAATAGCCATTGTCTTACTGAAAATCTCTGCACTTACATCCATTGCCTCCTCCCCACTGGCACTACCTCCTACAACAGTCTGAACCTTCTCATTTGCAGCTCAAGTATAGTGAGATCTGTGGTATTTCTGTGGGCCAGGATAACTTATTTTTGCTCTCTGTATTTTGTTTTTCATCTCACTTATTGTGCAAGAGGTTACATTGGTCGTGATGCTTAGGGAATTGTGTGGCCGTAGAAGTCCTACCACTGGCGAGTCATCCAGCTTTCACACCTCTGTCTTGACTTAAAGCATAACACTTTGGATGCTGCAAGGCAGAAACTGTCCCCTCCACTCTGTTTGTTTGAGCTGAATCACTGCAGAGATGGCCCAGAAGAAAGGCAAGCTGGCTTCCAACTTGAGAGACCAGAATCTGCTGGGTATGTTGGGAAAGATGACAGAGGAACTGTCCACAGCAGTTCAAGGAAGATACCCCTCTGATCTGACACTTGAAGGACTGCCAGAGATCAGACACCAGCACATGTCCAGGCAGAAGACTTTCCCTATTCTTAGCCATTAATACCTTGTTAAACCCATAGAGGCATGCTCAGGACCATGAGGCAGCTTTGGTAGAGACACCTTTTGGTAAACTGAAACTATTAAAGATTCAATGTTAGCATCATGCTGTTGTAATATGTGAATGTATATCTAGTTGTTTCTATAGACATGTTGTTCATTTGGCTGGTTGCTGAGTAAAGTTCCTGTGTAGACCTTTTTTATTTTTGTTTTCGCTTTATTATGGATTCAAATAAGCAAATAGTTATTTTTTAAAAAAACATAGTTATTATACTTTCTAAAAAGTACATTTCCTAACACACATTGTGCATGCTATTTAAATAATTACTTGTTTAAACAGTGGGCAAAGTTCAGTGCAGATGAGCTGGAACCAATGGATGTGTATGAATGCAGATTTGGCAGGTAATCAGCAGCTGATTGGTCTTGAGGATGGTGACCTGTTGATCATAAAAGCCTTCTGCCTTTGATCTTGCCTTTACTCCTAGGTAGCTGAACAACTTGCATATGTGAACTTAAAACAGAAATTTCTGGAGAAACTGATCTGACGGTATCTGTGGAGAGAAAGCAGAGTTCAAGTTTCAGGTCCAGTGACCTTTCCAGTATGTGTACCTTTTTTTTTCCTTTGTACATGTGAATCTTTGGAGCATAAGTGTATTGGAGCTTCAGAAAGGAAGTATTTCCCTCCTCAGTAAATTGTTTAACCATTCAGAGCTTTTATGAATGGAAACCTATTGTCCGGTACCTCCTGCAAACAAGTGAACACACCTGGTCAAGGAAGATGGAGGAGAAGGAAGACCTGACAAACCAAAAGAATTATTACTGCTACTCCCTGTGGACAGGAATCATTGGAACTACCTTCAAGTTTTTTCCACTGCCCATGACATCTATGTTTTTGTCTTCCTCTGCCTGCGTGGATTTATAGGGAAACTAGTGTTTTGAACAAGAGTTTTATGTGTCAGTACTAAAAATCAATGTACTTGTGATAAATAGTAACTCTTGTGAAGTACAGGCACCCGGTCTATGCTTTGTCAACCTGGGTCTGAAAAATGGGAAGTTGGGAATTTTGAAAGCTTTCATAAGTCTTTAACTTTGCAATGATCCTTGGAATAGCAAGGTTTAATCCCCAAAGTGCTGCCCTGATGAAGGGCTTATGCTTGAAACGTCATTCCTGATGAAGGGCTTATGCTCGAAACGTCGAATTCTCTATTCCTGAGATGCTGCCTGGCCTGCTGTGCTTTGACCAGCAACACATTTGCAGCTGTGATCTCCAGCATCTGCAGACCTCATTTTTTACTGCTGCCCTACAGAGGCTATTTGAGAGTTTGTTTTACACTAATTCATTATGGTTCTAAATGGATACCCCGAATTCCTGGGATTGGGATGAACTGGCTCTACTTCTTTATTTACCTATCCCCTTATTTGGTCACAGCAAGAATAATTTATAAAGGATCTTTTATGCCACGTGGATAGCTTTTCTCCAATGAAATTCAATATGGCTTCAAAGGAACCAATTTAACCAGACTTTCTTGAGTTAACAAATTGAATTTCTTAGTCACTAACCATAAAAAGTAATGTTATATTAGCAATAAAAATTGAATCATTATCTTAAACATTTTAAAATTATATATGGATCAGTCTGAGTCATTCTTGAAGAGCAGATTGTAGAACATTGTGGCAGTTACATTGTGGCAATAGCAGTCCCTGAAGTATTAATGGAGGTGGTTCGGCAGCCAATTTTGAAGCTCTTGGCTTTTTCAGATTAATGTGAGATTAATTTGTTCTGACAACACTGGGTGCAAGTGTTCATCCCTTTTTACCTTGCAGCTCAGTGATATTTAAATGCCTGTTGTCAAACTGCGACCCTCCTGACACACCAGTCCACACATTACTACAACAGACCTCTAACACAGACAGAGTTACAGTTAGTTAATAATCCTTTTTTTTAAACTTTATAATTCCTGGAAATATAAAACAAAACATGTATGCAAGAGATAGCTTCCTGACGATGGGATAGTCAACCTCTCCTTATCTCCTCTTTTTAAGTCTTTCTAGTCAAATTTTCCCTGACTCTGTGCAGGTGTGACAATCTGTGGGTCTTCAAAATACTCATGCCAGACAATCACTGAATTTGCATCCAGAGTTACGTTTTGGTGGTAATTTTGTTTTTATAACTTCCATGAGATTTTTTTTGTTTTTATTTATATGCTCATAAATACATTGGGGTTGTACTCTGTTGTAAAGACACAATCGAAGACCAACGCCATGGGCTAGTAGTCACCTACATAAGCCAATGTTGCTTATTAGGAATGGCAAGGTGAAGGGGAGATGAAGGGACTTGATTTCATTCCAGGTGTCCCTTCCTCTCAGTATAAAGTGGTCATTTTTCTAGTAGGCACCCATAGGGCAATGGAGCAACAGACCAGACTCCCAATATGTGCTGCTGCTTTCGATGGTTCAGAGTTGCCCAGCATTCTCCCCGCCCCCCAATCCCTCGTACTTCCATCTTCCTTGAATTCCAAAGCCTATAGTTGACAATTGAGAAAACTGATCCTGTACCTAGACTGGGAAAACTACAGTAGACCTGGGTCCTCTAAGCCCAAAGGACAAATAACAGTGAGTTTATTTTGCCCAAGCTACAGAAATTAGAATTGCACCTGGATGTCATGGGAGGGTGGGGGAAGAGAAGAGGAAGAAAAATTTTTTAATGGTATAAGCTGTGTAATATTGGCATGAATAACCTTTCCATCCTGCAAATATTTATTTGTACCATTATTTTGATTTTTGGACATCTTTAAATGACGTCCCTTGTGAGGTGAGCAGTCACCATAGACATTGCAAGGTTGCAAAATTTTGCAATTGATCAGTCTTGCTCATTTTTTGCAAGCAAGCTGACTCCTTGGCAACAGATGGCCTTAGTTTGAGGTTCCCTGACATCGGAGGCTGATTGTATGCATGGAACATGCTCGGGCTTGGACTGTGCACCAAATTCCACTCCCTTTCATTGAATGAATGATGATCCCAAGCATTTCTGCAGGGAATGGTTCATTCTAATGTATCAGCTTTACAAGGGAGTGCATTGCCATTCTGGTTTTTGAGATGCACAACAGCGTGTTCACATGTTCACTCTGTCACTGCAATGATTTGGAGAAAAAAGGCAGAAAGTATTGCATCCTTTGAGTTCAGTGTTGTGCTGTAGGTGAAATTGGCAGAATATGTGTACTCTGAAGCAGTGTTACTGATGAGGGAAGGCTCAAAAGAAGATTCCTCTACAAGATTTCTGTCAACCTAGTGGCAATTGAAACACTTCACTATACTGTAATATTCTGATAATGACTGAAGAGTTACCAAATATTATTATGTAATGTGTTGTTAGTTCACTGTCCCACTGCTACTTTTCCCCTACTGGTAATGTGTAGATATTTGAAAGCACCCGAAGATATTAAGTGTATAATCACATAAATAAAAGATATTTATTTAGTTGGTCAAGGACTGTAAAAATAATCAGGTCCACATGTCCTTTGCACTAAGGAGCAGACCATTTGGAAGATGAGCAACAGAATATATGAAACTATTAGACAAAGTCCAAATCCTGCTCGTTCATTTTGCCATTAAGTTCTGCAAAGCATTGCTCTGTTCTGTTTTGGATGGCCCTCTGGCAAATGGCTTGATCTTCCATCTTCCCTTCATTCTCAGTAAGTTAGTGTTGTTTTTCCATTTTGTCTGCATGTATGACATCTGACCCATCTCCAATTGCGTCTGTTCCAATTGTGAAGCCACTGCACGTCATAACGATATGAGATAACTATTTTCTTTTTCTGGGCCTGCATGACAATGCCCTGCCAGAGCAGCTCAAGCATAGAGATCTCACTCCGTAGGCTTATATTTTGCTTCACTTGCTTGGTAGGAAAAAAATGGTCGCTCTGTTTGTTTGTTTTTTCACATTCTGTATTCATCACAGGGTTTCATAAAGGTGTCACGAGCCATATTTGCTGGGTATGCCCTTTGACACTCAGCAGTTATTTCTCTACATCCAGAGGATCTGATGAGTTCTCTTGTTTGTAAGCATCATGGCAGTTTCAGGATATCTGGTGTGGACCTTCAGAATTTAACATCGATGCTTACATATTATTTGAGCATTCATGGAGTAGGAGAATTTTCTGTTAGTAGATGCTGCAAAAATGGGATGATTGCAAAGCAGCATAAATCAATCAGCTATACTCTATCCCTGGAGGAAGTTGGTGACAACAAAGAATCTGGTGCCGCAGTTGCTTGATGCTCACTTTCGCAAGACAAATATCTGAAGAATTGTGCTCTTGAGAAAATTTAACCAGTAGCGTCCCAGATTATGAATAGAGGATTTACAGATACTGCACGGATCCCCTTGTTAGTCCTTGAAATGGGCTTCTGGCATAAAAATTCATGACATCTATGACTTTTACAGTTACTGGGTTTGGGTTGCTGTCTAGTCCTTGTGAATGCAAGACCTGTTATAGGGATTACCTCATTCGGCAAAGATGGGGGTATGACAATCTTAATTGGCACCTTCATTCGTTATTTGACAGTTGACAAAAAGGACAGTGAGGCCACTAAATTCTGGGGTGTTTGCTTTATTCTCTGCTTCCTTAATGGATCTTTGTCTGCTGCCTTTCTCTCTGGGGATTGAGGTAGCTAGGCTTGCTGATGTTCTTTATCACTGGAGTTGTGCCAAGGTCATACTGACTCCAGTGAGAGGGTTTTCCATCTGAGTTCCAGGAGCAGAAGAAATATTATGCAACTTCATTGTTAGAATTCTTGAGCCCTTGCATCCACATCAACGCAGACAAGTTATGTCTGCTCACCATGATGCATAAAGGCTTCCCAAGAAGGTGGTTGTCCTCACTATCATGTCTCCATTAGGAGCTCTGACTTATATCACATTATCCAATTGTATGTTGTGCAACCAAAGTTTTCACACTATTTTGGATCAACAATAATGCTGGTAAGTTGTCATTTATCCCAAAAAAGACCAGGCTTCCTTCCCCCTCTCAAACCATGAACTTGGAGACTTTGTTCCACCTCGCTGAGGTAGCATGTTGGAAATGAAACCCCACTATGCTTAAAGTCATCAGAAAATATAAAGACTCCGAAATGCATGCAAAATTCCCCATTTTCACTAAGATCCAAGTTGACAAAGTACAGGCCAGGCTTCAACACTTTAAAAAAATGACTATTTAATAGACTCTAATGTGACACTATAAACAATTATGAACTGTCTACAATAACTGATTAAAACTCTAAGCCTGTTTATAACCCCCTACCCCAGTGTACTTGTGCATTTTTCATGTTAAAAAAATAACATGGGCATCATGTTTGGAGGGAAAGATTGGAGAGACAGTTCAGTGGTCTCTGTCATAGGGTTTGCTGATCAGACTGCAGTTTCCTAACCTTCCTTCAACCAGATGCTTTCTTTTTGATGCAAGAAGCACAAGTTCATATTTGTAAAGTCTCTGAATTATTGATTTAAAGGTGACAACTTGCAGTGGCCAATGGATTGGTGGAGTGGGATGAAATAAGCTGGCTAACTTTTCAGGCTTAAGATGGTTTTCACTGCAGAGCAGAAACAGCTCCTTTATTTCCAGAGGTCTGATTTGCTTCTTCCTCAAACATTCACATCCACAGACTGTTTTAAGATTGTGATTTGATTTGAGTTGAGTTTATTTATTGTCATATGTATGTTTTGACTATGTAAGAGCAAATCACATCTTTATTGGCAGGCAGGAGGCCTTTGTCATTGAAAATTGGTGACTAATCCACAGAAACCATCAGCTCCTTCTTGATAGCCCAATCAGCTATTGAACACAGTGCACTCTTGTTTATAAGTTGGCTTCCTTAATTGTTTAAACCAATAACAGTGTAATAACACTTGCAGTGAGAGATAGATGACGTACTTTTAAAAGATGCAAAAATCCTTCAAGCATCCTTGTTTTTCTTAACTTGGTCCTTTTCCCAATTCAGACTGTAATCAAAAACTAAAAAATAGAGTCTTGACAACTTGCATTTCTCCATTATGATCTGGCAGCTGTGATGCATCCTCTTCTAGAGGTTGGCAAGTGGAAGGTTCTGGGTTTATTTTAAGTTGTTTGTTCCTTATGATGTTTGATTTAATTGACATTGTGTATGCCAAATGCCTCCTTGTAATGTAATACTCCATTGCTTGAGGCAATTAATTTTTAATTTAAATTCTTGGATAATGATATACATGCTAATAGAGAGCAAGACGGTGCCTGATGAGTGGTATTACTGAATCAGTGGAGACATGATTTACTGCAATTATCCCTTGCAGAGCTTCAGCATCTGAGTTTTTTTTTCTCTGCCCCCAAAGAAAACCAGTAGCGTACTTACCCACCTTTGTATGTGTGGCAGCAATTTTAGAAGTTATTGTGCACTCCACTTCTGACACACAGCAAGCTTCCAGTTTGTTCATGAGTGAACATTTTTGCAATTTGTGTTTGTGACCCACAAAGTTTCCTCCCATCCTCTTGTTCTGTATTGCTATCCCCATGACCCCAGTGACTATTTTTATCATTTCTCTTACAGACCCTTAATTTCAATGGAATCCCTTTTTATATACTTCCTGCTGTGTCCAGTTTATCCAAGTCTTTGGAAATTCCCATTCTCTTGTTGGTCCAAAACCTTCCTCATGATGTTGTCAGTTATTGTGATCTGTTCTCACCCAAACTTCCAGAACTCCCAGTTCCCTTCTGTTCACTAATTTCCCAACATACGATTTGCAGTTGTCCCTTATCACTGTCACATACCACAGCATCCCTTTGCAGTGAAGACCAGAGTTAAGTTCAGTGCTCCGTGACCTACCTCCTGATAAGCCCCTTTGACCATTATTGAGCTGACACCCCAGGACCACCTTGGGCCCAACTCCTCAGACTGATTGCTCTGATTGACCATGACCCAGCCAGCAGACTGATGCTTCAGCAGTACTTGATTCCAATGTACCTGTGACCCCTGCACTTGACCTTTAGGATTGACCATGACACAATGCCCACATTGCAAGTATGCCCATGCTTTGATCAAGTGCCTGATTGTCTTTGAATCCTTTGTCTGACTGCAGTATCCATTCATTCCACTAAGTACAGTCCCCCTTAACTTTCATATTGTGTCATGGGACCTCTGGCAGTAGGGGGTGATTCTGATAGTGGGCACTGTGCAAGAGAGCTGAGCAATTCTACAGGACCTGCATGTAGTAATGGTGAGAGCGGACAGCTGGAGTAGTTGATTGGAGTGTCTCTGGAAAAGAACTTTGGAAAGAGGGCTAATAGGAAGAGAGAGGAGACTGACAAAGGAATCTTTCAGTCTGGTGAAATCCCACTGTCATTCCACATACGTTATGTAAAAAGTTATTTATTTATTCTTTTAATTTCTCTTTCTGTTTTTGTGGAAGAAAGAATTTCTACTTTGTGATCATTGCATTGTCTAGGTATTCCAATCTTGTTCCAGCATATCAACAGTTGCTTGAATAACACATGCTGTAGATCTGTTGTTCATAGTGCATAGTGCCATGTAGTAACATGACCACACCCTACCTCACTTCTCAGATTGGCCTTATTGCTATTCCATTATAAGCTGCCTGTCTTTCTCTCTCTCTCATCAAAAGTGCAATGCAAGGCATTGATGTTAACAGCTTGAAGACCTTGAGCTCATTTCTTTTTTTTAAAAAATGCACTCGATGTCACACTGACTTATTGAACTACAAATCAGTCCTGAAGTCAGTGAGTGTGGATCAAGAAATCATTGAAGTAGACAGAAGCTAGTAGCTGGTAGCCAATTAAGTGAGTTAAAAACCAAGAAATGAAGTTAAAAGTATGATTTATGTTTGTGCCCATCTTTATGTAAAAGCCTCCTGTGTAGGTTATAGTTAAGTGCCTGTCCCTATGTGCAAACCAGCAGCATGCAGCTGTAAGTAAAGTATTGGAGACCTGGAACAGAATCTCAGTTGACCTAAGGCTTGATGTGATGTGATGAGCCTCGTAGTTTGCAGGTGTTGACTTGCTTTGATGAAAGGCCAAGGAGAATGAGGGCCATGGAGTGTACAAGGATTTTACGAAGTTATTGGATGATAGCTAGGTCAGACATTCAGCGAGCAGCACCCTTCAGGTTTTTGTACCATCTGGTATCTTGGACAAGTGGCAAACTGGAAGTGGGCAGAAAATGAGGTGAGTTGGAGTTTAACATGAGAGAACAATTTCAATTCAAGGATAGCTTTCTGATACTGCTGTTTAAGCCTTGGAGAGGAAAATTTAGGATGATTTTTTTTGTCAACATAGAGAATTTAAAAATTCTTCTGGTATTTTTTCTCCTTGCTCACTATATTATACTGTCCTCACAGGAGAGGGGATAATTCTGCCCCATTAACCCACACTTTATGATGAAGATAACCAAGGAGACAAGCTTTGCCTCCTGTCGGCGTGGCTAATTACAACACCATGTTTACCCATGGAGGGGGTGGGAATATGGTTTAAATGCTGACTATAGACAGATTAACACCACCTTGGTCCATGTGTATGTTGTGACAATGCTGTCATTTGAACAAGGTTACTTTGTCCTTGGTTTTTTTTGAGAGGTCATAAAGGCAGAAGTGCCGAGGGTCTAGGAACAGCCTAGTTTAATAATGTTAAAAATTACACAACACCAGGTTATAGTCCAACAAGTTATTTGGAAGTGCTTCCTTTCAGTGTGCTGCTCCTTCATCAGGGAGCTGTGGGACAAGTTCAGAAGACACAGAATTTATAGCAAAAGATTGCAGTGTATTTTCAGTTGCATGACACTGTAATGTTTTGCTATAAATTCTGTATCTTATGATGCTACCCCATAGCTACCTGATGAAGAGCAGCGTTCGGAAAGCTAGTGCTTCCATATAAACCTGTTAGACTATAACCTGATGTTGTGAGTTTTAACTTTGTCTACCCCAGTTCAACACCGGCTCCACCACACACATTAGTTCAGGTTATTTTCTTGTTTTTGATTTAGCTGTGGTAGTCATAAGAATCTGGAGTCCAGGGAGGTTGCAAGCTTCAAATGATTCCTGACTGACTTTATCTCTGAAATCTCTTGGGATCTTGTTCCCTCCTGCCTGTAAGAATGTGTTTCAATTTACCTTTCCGTCAAGGGATGTATTTGTGGTATGTTACTGGAATGAAACAGTTCCTTAGTTAAGATGCTGTATTGGGTTGGTTAAGTTATTCTAAATTCAGTTTCCTTTTGTTTGTGTTTTAACTGTAGCATTTAAAATGTGTTTTGCTTAAAGCAGATTGTTTTGACCACCTGCATCACACCTGGAATATCCATTCCACATTTGCCCTTTTAAAATAAGAAAAAGTTAGGATCTAGGCTACCTTCTTAGCATATTTTTGAGTGGATCAGTCCATCCTGCAGAGTTTGTTGACTTTGCACAGACATGCAATTTCTGATTGAGCTTTGTTCAACAACTTCCTCAGCCCTGTTATGACCCACATCTGAACTTGTGTATCCTAGCCTACAGGTAGAGACTGTGCCCCTGCAGCAGAAGAACCCTTGGCTTGCAATTTTGTTTTTAATATCCAGAAGTACTCTTACACAACTGAACAGCTTTTCCTACAACCAGATTGGGGAAAAAAAGTAATCTGTTAATCACCAGCACCCATGTAAATTGCTTATGTTTCCCAATAAATGTTTTACATGCAGAGCCTGTGAAAGGAAATGCAGACCACCAAACTTGAAGTAGTTAGAATGCAATTTCTGAGGCTGTTTTACTTATTCCAGCTGGGGAATTGGGATAACATCAAATGAATTGTTGTCAGGATGAAATTTGTGCATTTGCTCTTGATCTGTTTCCATATTTTGTGACATCTTCAGCTGGGAACTTGATTGCCCACCTGAAACAGATGGGAGCTTCATTAATGCTATAAGGACCTCAGTGCAACTCTGAGGGCCTGGATACATTTCTATCTACCTGTATCATGTTATGTCAGTTTTTCTACCAAATAGCAGAAAGAAAAACATCCCTTTTAATAATGAGTGCAGAATTCCTTCTGGTGTCAGTGACTGAGTTGGTTCACAAATGATATGGACAAATGTCACGCTGATCTTCTACCTCTGTGAGCTCTTTTTCCTCTTTCTCCCTAATTTATTTACTGTTCCTGTGCTATGAGTGGTCATTTACATGTGTAGAGGATTATTGGATAGCAGCATAAACTTTGAGGTTTTCAGTTTGTTCTTATCTGGTGACAACTCAACTGAGTTGACTGATCAACACTCAATTTGACAAATAACGCTATTTCCTTTTTTTTGATGTATAGCATGTAGTTACGTATTAACTGAATTGGTGACTTTGAGGGGAAAGTAAGCAAAAAACCTCATCTGAATGTTTATGTATGCTGTGACCAGAACATTGGGATATTGTTGGTCTATTTGAGGCAGATTTCTTTTCCATTTTGTTCCATGGCATGATTTATATGAAAGGAATGTTTTTATTTACCATTCTGTTTCTAACTTATGATGCTGCAGTACTTGATTTTTGTGAACAGCTTGGTTTATTCTCTTGAGCTATAAGGCTACATGCAGTTCTCATGGCACACAATGAAAAGAGCGAAGGACAAAGAGCATAACAAATCAAAATAGTCTAATTTGCATATAGTGGTATGATGACTATCCAAATATATCCATAAACTAGCACTTACTTAAATATTAGATTGGTCTACTTTATCATGTAACACATCAAGAGATTAAGCTGATGGCTGTAGTGTGAGGGTTTCATCATTTTCTATTTTGGGTCTCAATATAATTGGACTGATGGGAATTCACGACTGGGCCAGTAACGATAGTCAAACCTAAATAAGTCATGTAATCCTCGAAAGAAAACTCTATATGGCCCTTTTGAGGGCCAGAGGTATCTCAAAATTCCTGCAACATTTTTGCCTTTAGGAGTGGCCTATTATCACTCAGGGTAGAGCAAATGCTGCATACTCTTCACTCATTAGTACATGGACATTTACATCTGATTTCTGAAACTGGCATAGGCTCCCTTTTTCTTTTAAATGAGGTTCCGGTTCTGTTTTTAGGCAAGAACCAGGTGACACACTGGCACGTGCTTAGCCCTGCTGCCTCACAGCGCCAGAGACCTGGGTTCAATTCCCACCTTCGGCAACTGTCTGTATGGAGTTTGCACGTTCTCCCCGTGTCTGTGTGGGTTTTCTCCGGGTGCTCAGGTTTCCTCCCACAATCCAAAAAATGTGCAGGTTAGGTGAATTGGCCATTCGAAATTGCCAGTAGTGTTAGGTGAAGGGGTAAATGTAGGGGAATCGGTCTGGGTGGGTTGCTTTTCGGAGGATCAGTGTGGACTTGTTGGACTGAAGGGCCTGTTTCCATACTGTAGGGAATCTAATCTAATACAGGTTGAACATTTTGAGGCCTGAGTGATAATCAAGTTGAGACCAGTAGGTAAGAGATTTTAGAAAATAGACAGCTCCATTTTGCAGAATTTGACCTACATACCATTGTCCAACTCCACTCCTGCATGGGCTTATCTGCTGTTGAAACCCTTATCAATGCTGACTTCACCTCCATTCTTGAAATTTCTAAGACACTTTCTATTGGTTGGAATCCTACCCAACACAATGTAAGATGGTTGTGGTAACTGGAGATTAATCACTTCAGCCACAGTGCATGACTGTAAGAGTTCCTCAGTGTCTTAAGCCTAACTACCTTCAGAGCTTTTATCAATGACATTCTCTTTATCATATGGTCATGAGTGGGGAATTTTTCTAATGATCCCAGAAATGCCTTGGATATTGAAGCATTTCATGTCTAAATGGGGCAAGACCAGGACAAATTCAAATTTGGGCTGATAAGTGGCAAGTTACACTTTGCATCGCATAAATATTCAATTTCATTACAATCACTGAATAGCCTCAATACCAAAGTTTTGGGAGTTGCCATCAGCTAGGAACTGAAATGGAGCAGCTATATAAATGCTACAGTGATAAGAGGTCAAAGGCTAAGAATTCTCAGGTGAGTAACTCCCTTCATGACTCTTCCAGTGCCTGTCTCTAGTTTACAAGGAATAAGTCAGAAATGTGATGGAATACTGTCCACTTGCCTGACTGAGTGCACCTCCCAACAGCATTTGAAGTCTTACACCATCCAAGAAAAAAGCTAGCTTGACTTCTACCCTTCCGCCTAACTTTAATATTAAACACCCTCCCACCAATGCAGAGTGGCAACAGTGTATAGCTTTTTTTTCAAAATGCACTTCAGTGCCTCATTTACAGCACTGACTGGATGCTCACAGCATTCCTGCTGTGCATTTCCATGTCTTTTTGCTTTGTGCTTTACTACCTCAGCATGCAATACCAGCCTCGTGGTGCAGTAGTCTTACTTTGCCATTCAGCATAGATGCAAAGACAGAACTTGATATGGTTGTCAGCAAGTGTCCAGTCAAGGGGGACATGCTTCGCTTGGAATCCTGGCTGCAGTAAGTCAAGAAAACCTCTGGTACCAATCCAGGTCCTGTTCAATGGTCAGAATCAGGATATTGTCATGATTGGCAAGGAGCTGATGATAAGACTATACAATATAGGAGCAGAAATTAGACCATTCAGCTCATTTGAGTTTGCTCTGCCATTCAATCATGGCTGATAAGTTTCTCAATACCACTCTCTTGCTTTCTCACCATAATCCTTGATCCCCTTGACAGTGAAGAACCTATCTATCTCCGTCTTAAATATACTCAATGACCTGCCTCCACAGCCTTCTGTCGAAGTGAATGCCACAGATTCACCACACTTTGGCTGAAGAAGTTTCTCCTTAACTCCATTCTAAAACCCCATCCTTTTACTCTGACTGTGCACTCGGGTCTCTCCTAACAATGAAAAAATCTTCCCAACATCATCTGTGTCCAGGTCATTCAGTATTCTGTATATTTCAATTAGATATGCACCCCCCCCCTCCCCGCCATCCTTCTAAACTCCATCTAATATAGACCCAGAGTCCTCAAAAGTTCTTTGAATGTTAAGCTTTAAGTTCCAGGGACTATTCTTGTGAACCTCCTTTCTACATGTTCCAGGGCCAGTATGACCTTCCTAAGATATGGAGCCAAACACTGCACACAGTCCTCTAAAATGTAATCTGACCAGAGCCTTAGCAGCAGATCCCTGCTTTTATATTCAATTCCTCTCAAATTAATTGGCTTCATTGCATTTGCCTTCCTAACTATTGACTCAACCTGCAAGTTGACCTTGAGAGAATCCTGGGCTAGAGCTCCCAAGTCTCTTTACACTTCAGACTTCTGAATTTTCTCCCCAATTAGAAAATAGTCCATGCTTCTATTCTTCTTACTAAGTGCAGAACGTCTCGCTTTCCCACCTTGTATTCCATTTGCCACTTCTTTTCCCATGATGGGCAATATCCTACCTATTGTGACAATTTCTGCCCACTTGACCTGTTCTCCCCTTGTGTGAAATGGGGGTACAGCTATTGCTTTTGGTTTAAGGGGACATGTCCTGAGTGAGAGGAGGCAGTGCAGAGGGCATTCAGGGCTAGTTGGAGGAGCAGAACTGGAAATGATATCACTCGAGACAAAGAGATGAGTTAGATGAATTGCAAGCGGGCAGAACACCAATGCTTCAGCGGAGGTTCACAGAGGAGGTTACCTAGCATGGTGATGAAACATCTGAGAACAAATTTACCAGCTCGGTGAGCAAATTTACAACCCGATCCGCAATCTGAACTCCCAAATTTTCTCCAAAGTCTCATGGGGAAGATGAAGCAGGCAAATGTGAGAGTGGTAGAGCAAGCAACTTGATGGATGGTGGGTACAGAATTAGGGACAGTGTGAGTGAAAGGTATTGGAGAGAATTTAGTGGAACTGAACCTGGCAGAGTGGAAAAGGATCTTCCTACTGTTGCTGTGTATTTCTGCAGGTAGTGAGTGATTTAACTTCCGTGACACCTTTGATAAGGCTGGCATGGTCTGGTGCCACTAGGGAGTAAAAAGGTTTCACGATGGCATCACCTTCATTATGCCATTTTAAGTGAATTCTGCGATATGAGTGGCAAAACGTTTTTAGAAGGGTGTATGATAATATGGGATGAAAATTGAATGTAAAAATGCCACTGTGTACAGGTAGGTAATTAAGAGATGCATTTGCTCAGAGAGGTTGAGAGAACTCTCTAAGTGTCACAGAACAAATCCCACCCCCCCACCCCCCCCCCCCCCCCCCCAAAACAAAGTTGACACGAGAATGAGTGGAATGTTCTTAGCAGGGTTTGGATGGACTCGATGAGCTGAATGGCCTACTTCCTCACTGTCGGAATTTTGTGATTCTATGATTTGAGCTCAAGGTTATTTTTGGCTAAGATTCGGCCCAAAGAGATCTACTGATGGAATATAATCTCGAAGACTTGGCCTGAGCAGAGTTAGTTTTCCAGTAAGATGTGAAACTTGAGTTGGCAAAGCAGGTGAAGTCAGCTGCAAGAGAGCTGGGCAAAATCTGGACTTGTCCATGCAATGCTGTGCATCTGCCAGAAGTGATTTGCAACTAAAGTAGTTAAAGGTACCTCAGTTGCATTAATTAGCTAGTACAGCAGAACCTCCTGTCTTTTTATTTGATTTTGTATTAGTTGCCTGTCAAGTAATAGTTGGTCTAATGATGTAAACCTGTGTGGCTATGCCGTGTATACTCGAATAATAGCCAAATGTTTTGACTACTTTTTAATGTTAAATTTTCTGGGGTCGACTATTACATCGATACTACTTTTGAATGGCTGAAATTCATGACCATCAAAATTCATGGTGTATCATTAACAGAAGACCAATTGATCTGTAAACAAATAAAGAAAAAATGAAGTTCAATAATTCTGAAAACCAGGAGGGGAGCACGACAGTCAGAGACTGGAACACCCAGACTGCAGTACGAGGGTCAGCAGATTGACTCATTAAATGTTGATCTGTTTTTTGTGAAGAACTAGAGTTGACTTTTAATGAAATAAACAGAAAGTTTCAGATTTTTTTTGGCCAAAAATAGAAGGTCGACTTTTACATTGACTATTACTCGACGACACGGTAAGCAAAGGGTGAAAACTATGAAAAGGCAACACTTACACCAGCCACAAGTTTGATTCTGGTTTGAACACTTATCCAGTTTAAGTGGGTTACTTTAAAAGGTATTAGAAGGTCATATGGAATACGTTCCCTCCATGTCTTAAGTTGACTGTTTCCTGAATTATGTCCGAATGGTCTTTATTGAAATGATAATGGGAATGGTTGTAAATGTTCTCCCTTGCAGCGCTGCAGTTTGCATAGATGAATGAATTAACCAGCAATGCCTAATAGCTGTTAAAAAGGAAGTTGGTAAGTATTCAAAAGCATATTTGTAAGAGAGACTGCTAAGATGAGCAGTGGAATTGGAATCATTGGACATCTCTGTTAAAATAGAGCAAATCCACATCCAAACACTACAGTTTTGAATTTCAATTTGGTTTTCAAAACTCTGGAAATAATACCCCTTGCATCAGCAAAGTGACCATGAAAATGTTGGTTGGTCAGCAGGGGGAGAAAAGTCCATCTTATTTATTAATGACATATTTTGGAATGGAACTTTGCTGTCCTTAGCTGGTGGAGCTCGGTTTAGGAATGGCCAGTTATTTGGGTTTGAGTGTTATTTGCATTTTGGTGAGACATTGAAATGGATTGTGTTAATGCCCACTGTGATTTATTTTAAAAATAAAAAAAGGCATTCATTATTTTATAATGAACTACCTAAATCATACTTTACTTCATAAAATGAAGACTTCATAAAATGAAGACTTCATAAAATGAATATGATCCAGGTTCACTCAATTCTGGCCTCCTTCCTATCAGAAAGATGTTGTGAAACTTGAAGGGATTTAGAAAAGATTTACATGGATGTTGCCATGGTTGGAGGATTTGAGCTATAGGGAGAGGTTGAATAGGCTGGAACGGCTTTCCCTGGAGCGTCGGAGGCTGTGGACTGACCTTATAGAGGTTTGCAAAATCATGAGGGGCATGGATAGGATAAACAGACAAAGTATTTTCCCTGGGGTGGGGGAGTCCAGAACAAGAAGGCATAGGTTTAGGGTGAGAGGGGAAAGATATAAAAGAGACCTATGGGGCAACCTTTTCACACAGAGAGTGGTACACATATAGAATGAGCTGCCAGGGAAGTGGTGGTGGCTAGTACAATTGCAACATTGAAAAGGGATCTGGATGGGTATATGAATAGGAAAGGTTTGGAGGGATATGGGCTGGCTGCTGGCAAGTGGGACTAGATTGGGTTGGGATATCTGGTCGGAATGGACAAGCTGGACATCTCTATGACTCTATAAGCCTTGCCTTGGCCTTCTGTGTTGTTATTCCATAATGAGAACTAGTTATTGAACAGCTTCTAACATTTGGAAAAGTTAGAAAAATACTTTAAGCAGTTATGAGCTTTAAGAATGTAAGTATTTTAACAGAAACAAAAGCAAATTATAATAAATTTTATAGCAAAAATGTTTGTCTTGATTTTTTAAAAGAGTAGAATGTAAGGATGTGTTTTGTACAATAGGTCAACTATAGTCTTGTGTATTGAAAACTGAATTAATAAACCATGAAACTCAATAGGAGAAATAAATCCTGTGATGTTTTTGTTGAAGTCCAATACCATCTCTGTTGCAGTTGAAAGCACTGCTGCACTGGTCATCATTCATCAAAGTTCTTTGTTTTGATTTATTGACTTTTCATCCTAAAAAATGTCTAGCATATGTACTTTCAAAACATTACTTCCACTGGATGTGAAATGTGAATTTGGAAAACTCTTCATTGAGAGAAGCTTAAAGTCTTTGATTTTGTATCAATTTGAATTGCTCCACAAAATAATGCAGATTGATAGGCCTGTAGCATTGTCAATGCCAAATGTTAATGGTGACAATACCAAATACAGGAAAAAACAACTCTTCACTGTAAACTCAGAGAATTGATGAGGCCATTTAGCACACAGGTGGGCATGTACTTTCTCAGCCCACATCGTCGTTCCAAGCTGGCTGTGTTGCGAGGAGATTAGATTCTTTGACTCAACTCATTCTTGCTCTCTCTTGTGTGCTCTGTCCCATTTCTTCCCCAAAAAATGTCATGGAAATTAGTCTGTTTTAGTCGCCAACATATTTGTGACACCTCCGACATATTGTGTATGGTTTGATTCAACCCATGTCTGGAATCAGAAAACCTTGTCAAAACAAAGTTCAAATGTTGTTTCAATCTTCACATAATATGCTGAGTGATAATACTAACATGCTCTTAATAGTGCTTCGTTTTCCCATAGGATTTAGGAGAAATATCCAGTAAATTCCCCAGCTGAAAATAGCGAAATCTTCAGATACTTGAGTGCATGATGTCCTGGAAAATCTGCTGCTCTGCATCAAACAGTGTTAAGATTCCTGTTTTCAGTGTCATGATTTGGAGATGCCGGAGTTGTTCTGGGGTGTACAAAGTTAAAAATCACACAACACGAGGTTATAGTCCAACAGATTTAATTGGAAGCACTAACTTTCAGAGTGCTGCTCCTTCATCACATGAAAGAGCGATGCTCCGAAAGCTAGTGCTTTCAATTAAACCTGTTGAACTACAACCTCGTGTTGTGTGATTTTTAACTATTTTCAGTGTGTTGGACACTTTGCTTTTATGACTGAATTGCTTCAATGGTCAATTTATATGTACATGTTTTCAAGTCTGGAGGTTTTGTTGACAGTAATGTGATGGAATTTGATCATGAATACTTGTCTGAGTTTCATACACACTTTTTCTTTAGTGATGGATGTGGCTTGTAAAGCTTAGAATGCAATCTTGTAGGAGCTCATAACACAAAGGTCTTTTTTTGAAAATAACTATTTTAATAACTTATGGTTAAAACTTTTTTCTTAAATATGTGAACAGAGACTGCAATTATGCCAATATATAATGAGATTAAGAAAAATTGAAGAGCCCAGAGTCTAAACCAGGCAATGCCATATAATTATTTAAATTTAAAAAAGATAAAGAAATAATAAGGTGGAAAATGGATTGAGAGAGAAATAAATTAAACTTTTAAAATTTAAAGATTGAAGAACATTAGAAATTGGAGCAGGAGGAAGTCTTACAGATGCTCAAGGCTTCTGCCACTTTAATATTGTCATGGCCTCAACTTCACTTTACTAACCCTTTCTCCATAAAATTGAGACTGTTATAATTCCAATAACTTTAGGAACATTTAACATCTATTAAAGTGCCAATCACAGACTGACTACATTCATGCAGTTAAAAACAAAATATCTCGACATTCTAGAGGAGCAGAGTAACTCAAATTTCTTGATATTTTGTTTTACTGTATGCATGTTGTTGCTCTGTGATTTGCACTTTAATAATGGTGATCATTATTGAAACTCTAGTACCAATACAGAGCTGAAAATGTGTTGCTGGAAAAGCGCAGCAGGTCAGGCAGCATCCAAGGAGCAGGAGAGTCGACGTTTTGGGCATGAGCCCTTCTTCAGGCTCATGCCCAAAACGTCGATTCTCCTGTTCCTTGGATGCTGCCTGACCTGCTGTGCTTTTCCAGCAACACATTTTCAGCTTTGATCTCCACCATCTGCATTCCTCATTTTCTTCTAGTCCCAATACAGTCAAATCAAACCTGTTAATGCTGTACCTCTGCAATTCCAGATTGCTTACAGTTCATGACCTTGATGGGAGAGAATGTATGGAATTATTATCAGAATGGTAACATGTAAAAGTTGTGAATTGATTTTTCTTTTTGGCCTAATGCATATATTATTGATTAATTATAAAATATACACGAGATTTTTTAAAAAAGTAGCGGGTGAGTTAGAAGTTAAGTAAATTTGTGTGCAGCTAATACAGTCCAAAGCAAATGTCTGAAATAGCTTGAAATGAAGGAATACAAATGCATGACAAAATTCAAATTCAACAAGTTGATGCTGCACAGTCCGCAAGTCTGACAAATACCAAACTTTTGCCATGTATCAGCAGTAATGGTGAAGCACAGCACTACCATAACTTGTTTACTGGCTTTTGAGCATCTACGGCTTTATTTTCTGCACAATGGAAAAATGACAAATTGCAAGACTTTTTTTTCAATTGTGGTTTCACATGCATTTAATATTCTTCGCAGCAATGTTGCTTCTGTGGACTGATTATACATGCATCCCAATGCTAAATGCTATGTTAGCCAAGAAATTCTTAGCAAAGTCAATCCCATTGTTCCAATGGATAGAATAGTCTTCTGCTTGCATCTGTGATTTAAGCATGATTGTGTTGTTCCAGGAGTGGGAGAGACCTTTTCATTTAGTACCGAGTGCTTGTGCAAAGATGAGGGCAAACTAACTCCTGTCGATCCCAATATTGGATTTTGTTTTCATTTTTGTTTTGTCAAATGAGTCATAGAGTCATAGAGATGTACAGCATGGAAACAGATCCTTCGGTCCAACCAGTCCATGCCGACCAGATATCCCAACCCAATCTAATCCCACCTGCCAGCACGCAGCCCATATCCCTCCAAACCCTTCCTATTCATATACCCATCCAAATGCCTCTTAAATGTTGCAATTGTACCAGCCTCCACCACTTCTTCTGGCAGCTCATTCCATACATGTACCACCTCTGCGTGAAAAAGTTGCCCCTGAGGTCTCGTTTATATCTTTCCCCTCTCACTCTAAACCTATGCCCTCCAGTTCTGGACTCCCTGACCCCAGGGAAAAGACTTTGTCTGTTTATCCAATCCATGCCCCTCATAATTTTGTAAACCTCTATAAGGTCACCCCTCAGCCTCCGACGCTCCAGGGAAAACAGCCCCAGGCTGTTCAGCCTCTACCTAGCTCAGGTCCTCCAACCCTGTCAACATCCTTGTAAATCTTTTCTGAACCCTTTTCAAGTTTCACAACATCTTTCCGATAGGAAGGAGACCAGAATTGCACGCAATATCCCAACAGTGGCCTAACCAATGTCCTGCACAGCCGCAACATGACCTCCCCACTCTTGTACTCAATACTCTGACCAATAAAGGAAAACGTACCAAACGCCTTCTTCACTATCCTATTTACTTGCGACTCCACCATCAAGGAGCTATGAACCTGCACTCCAAGGTCTCTTTGTTCAGGAACTCTCCCTAGGACCTTACCATTAAGTGTATAAGCCCTGATAAGATTTGCTTTCCCAAAATGCAGCACCTCACATTTATCTGAATTAAACTCCATCTGCCACTTCTCAGCCCATTGGTCCATATGGTCCAGATCCAGTTGTAATCTGAGGTAGCCCTCTTCGCTATCCACTACACCTCCAATTTTGGTGTCATTTGTAAACTTACTAACTGTACCTCTTATGCTCACATCCAAATCATTTATGTAAATGACAAAAAGTAGAGGGAACAGCACCGATCTTTGTGGCACTCTACCGGTCACAGGCCTTCAATCTGAAAAACAACCCTCCACCACCACCCTCTGTCTTCTACCTTTGAGCCAGTTCTGTATCCAAATGGCTAGTTCTCCCTGAATTCCATGAGATCTAACCTTGCTAATCAGTCTCCCATGGGGAACCTTGTCGAATGCCTTACTGAAGTCCATATAGACCACATCTACTGCTCTGCCCTCATTAATCTTCTTTGTTACTTCTTCAAAAAACTAAATCAAGTTTGTGAGACATGATTTCCCACGTACAAAGCCATGTTGACTATCCTTAATCAATCCATGCCTTTCCAAATACATGTACGTCCTGTCCCTCAGGATATCCTCCAACAACTTGCCCACCACTGAGGTCAGGCTCACTGGCCTATAGTTCCCTGGCTTGTCTTTACTGCCCTTCTTCAACAGTGGCACCACGTTTGCCAACCTCCAGTCTTCCGGCACCTCACCTCTGACTATCGATGATACAAATATCTCAGCAAGGCGCCCATTTCTCTAGCTTCCCACAGAGTTCTTGGGTACACCTGATCAGGTCCTGGGGATTTATCCACCTTTTAACCATTTCAAGGCATACAGCACTTCCTCCTCTGTAATCTGGTCATTTTGCAAGACGTCACCATCTATTTCCATACAGTCTATATCCTCCATATCCTTTTCCACAGTAAATACTGATGCAATATATTCATTTAGTATCTTCCCATTTTCTGTGGCTCCACACAAAGGCAGCCTTGCTGATCTTTGAGGGGCCCTATTCTCTCCCTAGTTACCCTTTGTCCTTAATATATTTGTAAAAACCCTTTGGATTCTCCTTAATTCTGTTTGCCAAAGCTATCTCATGTCCCCTTTTTGCCCTCCTGATTTCCCTCTTAAGTATACTCCTACTTCCTTTGTATTCTTTGAAAGATTCACTCGATCTATCCTGTTTATACTTGACATTTGCTTCCTTCTTTTTCTTAATCAAACACCCAATTTCTTTAGTCATCCAGCATTCCCTACACCTACCAGCCAGAGAGAGGATTGATCCTTTTGTTTTCAGAATCCCTGCCTCCATAGTTACTGATATCCATTCACCAAACTGAGTTTGGCCTTGATGCTAAAGCCTCCATAGCAGGGATGAGTGTTCATAAATGTTTCTTTTGTACCTATGAGGCCTCCACCATAGATGCATTTATCACTTGCTGACTGGCACACTGATGTGTGCAACTGGCATGCCACAATCTGTCTTCCATCAGAGTACGTCATGTCCCCGTATTATTCAGGTGCCCTTCACTGATATGCTCAAAGAAATGGCATTTCTGCAATAGGGTGTAACTGCTTTAGTGCCATTCATTTGAAAGCAGGCTATCTGAGGCCTGTAACTCTATTTGAATCAGACTATGCCCATGTTAGACCACAACCCAGTCCCCTGTTACTCTCACCTGGTCATTGAGTTTGCTGTCATGTCTTGTGCTTCTGCATTGCTATGTGTTATTTTACTGCAGTGTATGCAACTGGCTACTTTATGCTTTAGCTTTGGTATTGATAGATGGTTCTGATGAATGTCGTGCTTGGTCCAGTTGGTGGTAAATTGGTCTTTATTTCTTTTTTGAAGAAACAAGATCAAACATTATAAATCCATGGGTACTGTTTACAGTATTGTGAATTGCAAGGTGTGCAATATGTATAGATTGAGTCTATTATGAGTCACACTATTGTACATCGTTTCAAACATCCATATGAGTCAAAGACTTTAGACCTCCTTATGTTTTGAATAAATCAATAAGTTTATGATGATTTGACCCTGGGTGCCATCCCAGCTCTGAACTGATTAAGAAATGTATAGATGATTAATTAAAAATGAGAAACTTGATTTATTTCCTTTCCCATTTATGGCGCATAAGTTACCAAACCTATCATTTCCTTTTGTGACATCTTGCTACACTTTGTTAAAATTTGCTCCTCTTCTACACTGAATATTTTTGTACATGTGTAGGATTGCTGGAGAATCAGGTTTTTATTTGGGCTAATAGGATTAGAGGGTAATGGGATATTTGAACAACGGCAAGAAGATGAAGGAAGTCAGAATAAAGTGGTGGTTGGGCATAGAACGTAGGGCTGTTGAAGAGTATAGAGAATCTTTAATTGGAGCAAAGGCAGAGTGAGACACAGAAGCCTTGAAAATCTTAGACAAATTAAAAAAGTATTAAATGTGTTTTAAGCTGATAAGTCAAAGGGTTGCAAAGTGCTGAAGGTATTTTGACAGAAATGCTGTGGTGTTTGTGAGGCCTTCAAGCTCTCATGATGAGGAAATGGCCAACCTCAATCAATTTGTTAAGTGGTATGGGACATGTTCAAAACAGTTGAAGGGGAGTAAAGGAATGCCATTGGTGAATAGTGATCCTACATATTGGAAACAGATGCTGCTACCAACCAAAGATGCTTAATGTGAGTACTTTGGGAGATACAAGAGGAGAGGCAATGGGAAAATTTTCAGTTTAGTGATAGAATGGTAAAATCCTTAGTGTATAAGCAAGTCATTCGACCTATTGAGTCCACACAGACTCTGTGAAGATCATCTCTACCAGACTGATGTCCTTACCCTATCCTTGTAATTCTGCATTTCCCATGACTAATCCACTTAGCCTGTATATCCCTGGATACTAAGTGTGGCCTAATCTTTGGACTGTGGAAACCAGAGCAGCTCAAGGAAACCCATACATTAATGGGGAGAATGTGCAAACTCCACACAGTCACCTGAGGCTGGAATTGAACGTGGATCCCTGACATTGTGAAATAGCAGTGTTAACCACTGTGCTGTCATGCTACCCTAATGATGATGGTGTGAAGACCATCAACTGAACACCACAGTGTCGATGTGTGCTGGGATGTGACACTGTTGACTATGTGTCTTTGGTGACAAACCCGCAACACGCAATTTTACTTTGTATTTGACTGTTAAGAAATCAGAGCAAACTTCCCAATCTAGGAGTGCAAGAGCCTGAAGGAAGATTTTAAATGTGAGCAATGGAATTGAATGTCCCTTTTCCAATTCGTAGAGGGTCTGACCAGCAGTACTTAAAGATTGCATATTGACTTTGAAAATTAAATTTTGAAATTGAGAGTTCATTTTATATCATAATGGCTGCAATTTCATTTTGAGGAATGGGAGGCTCCCTGACTCTGTCTCCCCTCCATTGTTAGTGCTTGCTAGCCAGACCCTGCTCATACCCAACAGTTTCCTTCAGTCTGTCCTCCATTAGTTCTTCTACTAGATTAGCGACCATCTGTGGTCATAACAAAGGCCACTGTTTCAACCTGGGACTGTGGGAAAGGGAGCAAGTCTTGGTCTTAGCCAATTAATGGCTACAAGGTTGTCAATATTGTTGGAGATGGCAGATCAAGAAACCTCACTGTCCGTGGAATCCTGCCCAGTACTGTTGTAATGTATCTGATAAGATTTTGTGTGCCTCAAGTCGAAATTGAATGAACAACCATCTGACTCAACACAATTGCTCCCTGAGCCACAAAGTAAAATCACATTTTTTAAATATATCCTCTGATCTTGCCTTTGTTACCTGTTTTCTCATACTTGTAACCTTAAAATATTAATAATGGCACCATTACATTTTTGTGGTAATATAATGTTAAAAACAGAAAATTAAATGTTTTTCAACTCATTTATTGTTCTTGGCTGAGACTTGATTTACATGCAAACATTCATCTAAAATGATACCATTTTCAATTTTAATTGCTAAACGTTTATGTGTCTGTGGTTGACTGTGTACCTAATAGAGCTATTTAATGTACTGTGTTAGCTGCTATTTCTCCAATGAAAACCTTACTGTTGAATAACTAACTTTCATGCTGTTGATGGAAATGTGTTGCATTATGAAAAACAAATCTAAATTAATTTTCAAAGATGTCACATTACAATGTTAGGTTTCTGAAGGGCTGTAAAATGGATTGCTACATGCACTTTTCTCATTTCAATGGAATGAAAACATTCCAGTCATAGTTTGATTTATTGTTGGCACGTCCCGAGATACAGTGAAAAATATTGTTTTGTGTTCTAGACAGGCAGGTCGAACCATGTGAAATACATCAGGTTTGCAGAACAGAGTGCAGAACACAGTGTGACAGCTGCAGAGAAAGTGCAGAGAGATCAGAATTAACCATTTGAGGTGTGTTCGAAAGTCTGATAACAGCAGGTATCTTGAGCTCAATAGGTACAATGTCTGAAAAGTCATGTTTCAAACATAAACCTTTGATTCCTAATTTTACCAATGACTAACTACCAATATCAGAATGAACACCTATCTGAAACATGCATCTTGTTCGATGGCCTTAATGAACTCAAAGTAGGTATGGTGCCAATGAACTTCGAGCCCACAACATAAAACCTCCAATAGTGAAGCTAATGCAGGAATCTGAATGAAGCTCTTGAAGCTGTGCATTAAAGTAAGGCTGAGAGATGTTTCATGACTGAAGAAAAGTTCTGATGAAGGGTCACTGGACCTGAAATGTTAACAGTAATTTCTCTCCACACGTACCTGCTAACTTTTCCAGCAATCTATCATTGTTTCTGATTTCCAGCATCTGCAGTTCTTTCAGTTTTTATTTATAATTTTTATTTTTTCATGTGATGTGACATCACTGAGAGCCAACAATTGTTGCTCATGCCTAATTTTCCTCAAAAAAGGTGACAAGCCACATTCATGAACTAACACAAATGATAAGAACATAGGAGTTGGGCAAGGAATGGACCATTTGACATTTGGAACCTGTTCTCATTTGCTCTATAGGATGATAGTAGATTGGGTTGTGATATTCGCTTTCCTGTCTGCTCTCTGCCTTTGATAAACAAAAATTTATCTAACTCTGGTTTAAATAAAATTAGTCCCACTTTTTTTTTCTGGGGAAGAGAATTGCACGTACCAACGATGTTATATGGGAGTGGGAACAGGGAAATTATCCTCATTCAGTTTTAAAAGGGAAAAGTTGTAGTCTCCCCCACAAGTGGACATAAACACCTGGCATCCACCCTATCACATCCCTTTGGTATCTTGCGTAAGATCACCAATTCTTCTCAACTCCAGTAAGTATAGGCTCAACCTTTCTTCTCATTATAAGCCCTACATCCTAGGAGTAATTGGAGTGAATCTTCTCTAAACTGTTTCTAATGGATAAGACAACCAAAATTGTACACTACTCCAGATGTGATTGCATCAAGGCCCTGTACAGCTGCATTAGCTTCACTTTATTGCAATGGGATTAGAGCATATTTCATTTGATACAGTTGATGTGAGATGTGACTTTTGAATTAATGAATCAGAAATATTTTCTAATTGAATCAGTCACTTCTTTTGCTTCTTAGAAACTAGTGGAAGCTTACAAAGAAAGCCTACTGAACACCAAGGGTCTGGCTAGCTAAAGTAGGATCACCTCCATGTTGGAATCAGGAAGCAAAGACTATTAAATTGACTTCCCAATTTATTTCCTACCTTTTAATAATCTATTTTCCCTGGTTAGCAGTGTTGTATGCCAATAGGAAATCTGTTGTAGCTCAAGTCTAATTATTGAAAATAAATAACTCTTGTTTAGTATAGAAACCTGGACCATGCTTTCTATCAACTGTGGTCTGAAAGTCTGGCAAATTGGAGCACAATGTACCTTTATTGTAACTTGGGAATAGTGGTACTCAGTTTTAATGCCGTACTACACTAATTGGAATTAACACATTAGAATTTTGATCAATAAGTGAGTTAAAGGTTGGAACAGGCAGGCTGAAAAGCAGAGTGAATTGTGGCTTTAAATTAGCAATGACATCACTAAATGACTGACAGAATAAGTTTTGTAGCCAAATAGCTGTCTGAGTTCTGTGGTCCTCTAATCCTGGTTGCTTCAAAATCTCCAAATAAGAATTGCTCCACCATCAGGGCCTATCAGTCCTTTAAAACCCACCTATCTGACCAAGCTTCTGATCATCTGAACTAATACTGCTTTATGTGGTTTAGTGTCATGACATCTTTATTAAGGCATTATTAGTACATTTCATTTTGCTAAAGACAGTAAGACTCAAAGAATTTATACTAATAAGTTTGGTTTATTTCAATGGTATTTTTGCTTTACTTTTCTGGAATTATTTGATTATACAATATGGAGCAATTTTACTCATGTATGTAGACAACACTAGCTTCTGGGCAGATTTGGTATTAGCTGGTGCAGTTTTGTTGAACAATTGGAAAAGCATCATCTGGCATCCTTAATTATTTCTACAGAAATGGATGAAACTTAGAAATTAAAAATAATGGTTTTTTTTAGCATACTGCTATAAATTGTCACTCATATTGGCTAAACCTATCTGATTCTGTGCTGTGACTTCGCCCAAACAGTTCCTCCAAGATCAGTTGTGAATTTCACTGTTTGTTAATTTTCCCAGACACACTCCAATGTCCAGCGATACATGAATTCAAACAACAAAGGCAGTAACTATGTAGGTATACTGTGGTGTCAGTTTCTTTCTCTGTCTCTCTTGCACTGATCTCACCATGTGCTTCCTTTGTCTGTTCTTCTCCCTTTTATAAGTGCTGTTGTTTTCAAACAAGTGTGCTGTTTTGGAAAATGTAGGAGGTGATCGATTCACAGGGGAACGTAGCACAAACAGTCAAGTTTCTGGTACTGAGACCGGTTCAAATGCAATGCAGGGTATGTCGGGTTCCAAGAGATCAATTGTGTTAGGGGACTCTCTAGTCTGAGGTACAGACAGACATTTCTGTGGCCAGCAGAAAAAATTCAGAATGGTATGTTGCTTCCCTGGTGCCAGGATCAAGGATGTCTCGGAGAGAGTGCAAAATGTTCTCAAGGGGGAAGAGGGGCAAGCAAGAGGTCATTGTCCACATTGGAACCAAAGACATAGGAAGGAAAAAGATTCTGAAGGGAGATTACAGAGAGTTAGGGCAGAAATTTAAAAAGGAGGCCTTCAAAAGTAGTAATATCTAGATTACTCCTGGTGCTATGAGCTAGTGAGGGTAGGAAGATGAGGATAGAGCAGATGGCTGAGGAGCTGGTATATAGGAGAAGGATTCACATTTTTGGACCATTGGAAGCTTTTTGGGGTAGAAGAGATCTGTACAAGAAGGACCTAAATTGGAAGGGAGAGAATAGGGACCCTCAAAGATCAGCAAGGCAGCCTTTGTGTGGCACCACAGAAAATGGAGGAGATACTAAATGAGTATTTTGCATCAGTATTTACTGTGGAAAAGGTCATAGAAGATATAGAATGTAGGGAAATAGATGGTGACACCTTGCGAAATGTCCAGATTACAGAGGAGGAAGTGCTGGATGTCTTTAAACGCATAAAGTTGGATAAATCCCCAGGACCTGATCAGGTGTAGGCTAGAACTCTGTTGGAAGCAAGAGAAGTGATTGCTGGCCTCTTGCTGAGATATTTGACTCATTGATAGTCACAGGGGAGGTGCTGGAAGACTGGAGGTTGGCAAACGTGGTGCCACTGTTTAAGAAAGGTGGTAAGGACAAGACCGGGAACTATAGACCAGTGAGCCTGACCTTGGTGGTGGGCAAGTTGTTGGAGGGAATCCTGATGGATTGGCAAGGCAAGGACTGATTAGGGATAGTCAACATGGCTTTGTGCGTGGGAAATCATGTCTCACAAACTTGATTCAGTTTTTTGTGGAAGTAATAAAGAGGATTGATGAGGGCAGAGTGGTAGATGTGATCCATATAAACTTCATTAAGGTTCCCCATGGGAGATTGGTTAGCAAGGTTAGATCTCATGGAATACAGGGAGAACTAGACATTTGGGTACAGAACTGGCTCAAAGGTAGAAGACAGAGGGTGGTGGTGGAGGGTTGTTTTTCAGATTGGAGGCCTCTGATCAGTGGAGTGCCACAAGGATCGGTGCTGGGTCCTCTATATTTTTTATTTACATAAATGATTTGGATGCGAGCATAAGAGGCACAGTTAGTAAGTTTGCAGATGACACCAAAATTAGAGATGTAGTGGATAGCGAAGAAGGTTACCTCAGATTACAACAGGATCTTGACTAGATGGGCCAATGAGCTGAGAAGTGGTAGATGGAGTTTAATTCAGATAAATGTGAGGTGTTGCATTTTGGGAAAGCAAATCTTAGCAGGCCTTATACACTTAATGGCAAGGTCCTAGGGAGTGTTGCTGAACAAGAGACCTTGGAGTGCAGGTTCACAGTTCCTTGAAAGTGGTGTTGCAGGTAGATAGGATAGTGAAGAAGGTGTTTGGTATGCTTTCCTTTATTGGTCAGAGCATTGAGAACAGGAGTTGGGAAGTCATGTTGTGGCTGTACAGGACATTGGTTAGGCCACTGTTGGGATATTGCATGCAATTCTGGTCTCCTTCCTGTAGGAAAGATATTGTAAAACTTGAAAGAGTTCAGAAAAGATTTACAAGGATGTTGCCAGGGTTGGAGGATTTGAGCTATAGGGAAATGCTGAACAGGCTGGGGCTGTTTTCCCTAGAGCATTGGAGGCTGAGGGTCACCATATAGAGGTTCACAAAATTGAGGGGCATGGATAGGATAAATAGGCAAAGTCTTTTCCCTGGATTGAGGGAGTCCAGAACTGGGGGGCATAGGTTTAGTGTGAGAGGGGAAAGACATAAAAGAGAGCTAAGGGGCAACTTTTTCATGCAAATGGTGGTACGTGTATGGAGTGAGCTGCCAGAGGAAGTGGTGGGGGCTGGTACAATTGCAACATTTAAGAGGCATTTGGATGGGTATATGAATAGGAAGGGTTTAGAGGGATATGGGCAGCTGGGACTAGATTGCGTTGGGATAACTGGTCGTCATGGATGGGTTGGACTGAAGAGTCTGTTTCCGTGCTGTACATCTCTATGACTCTAAATATTCAATGCTCACTGTCGGGTGCATTATTTGATGCTCAATCTACTTTTAGGATGAACTGTAATAACCTGTTCATCTTGGTGTCAGAATCCGTTCTTGCTGAAAATATCAAGGTATTTGCTTTAACAGATATATGTTGGTGACCTTTTTTGCCCAGCATTCCTTTCTGTCAGTTTTATGCTCATTCATTCATGTATGCATTTCTACACATAGCTTCATATTAAGCCAAGAATTGAAATTTAGCACACTATTTATAAGTGGCATTTTAATGTATCTTGGATGATGCCTGACCTGATGCGTTTTTCCAGCAACACATTTTTCAATTTTAATGTTCACTAACATCTAATGTATGAACGTAAATATTAAGAATTTCATTTATTGGTATTTCTGTGAAACAATTATTGGTGTTTTATGAACTATAATATGTCCTTTCAAATCTATTGTGTTTGGATACTGTCTGGCTGCAGGTAATAGATATGTGTCAGTTTATCTGATAGTATTTGACTTGATCAAATAGGTGTTGTAATTGGGTATGTTTGGTATGTTTAGCTGAGACAACAACTGCTTTCCTCATATTGAGGAATACTTGACAGATTAAATGCTAATCCTGTTGAGCAGCTACAGTAAAGTGATTTGGTTTTTGTGTAACTTCAAGGTTAAAGATCTGTAGATATTTTTTGTGCACTTTTATTTCCTGTAAATTGCTATTTTCTATGCATTTGTAATTTAGGAACTGATCATTGGAATTTATAAATTTCAATGTGCAATATTGTGTACATACAGTTAAGCAATAAACTGTTTGAAATCATTTCTAACACAAACAGCATTTGTCGTTCGAAATCAATCATCACTGTCCAAGAAAGTTGTTGAAGGAGTTCCTTAAGGTAGTGAACGAGCCACAACCACCTACAACTGCTATGTCAGTTACTTCTCTCCTTGTTCAAATTCAAAAAGTGAAGATGTTTCATGTTGATTTAACATGTTTGCATGAGTAGGTCTGAGTAGTCTGGTGGTCATTTCCGATATGTCTTTGATGTAGGGGAGTGTGGCTAGGATTTCTGGATATGTTTTGCCTGCTTGTTTGGATTTGTTGATGAGAAATTGGCAAACTGAGATGAGAGATTAGATTCTCTATAGTGTGAAAATAGGCCCTTTGGCCCAACAAGTCCACACCAATCCTCCGAAGAGTAACCCACCCAAACCCATTTCCCTCTGACTAATGCACCTAACACTATGGGCAATTTAGCATGGCCAATTCACCTAACATGCACGTGTTTGGACTGTGGGAGGAAACCGGAGCACCTGGAGGAAACCCACGCAGACACTGGGAGAATGTGCAAACTCCACACAGACAATCGCCTGAGGCTGCAATTGAACCTGGGTCCCTGGTGCTGTGAGGCAGCAGTGCTAACCACTGTGCCACCCTATGAACTATGTTCATTGGGTAACTGTTCTTTTTGAATACATTGTACAGGAAATGACTGCCAGACTACTCAGACCTCTTGGCATCATGGTTGCCCACAAACTCACCAACACACTAAAACAGCAGCTAATGAACTTGAAAGACCCTATACAGACAATAAGCAAAACTAATGTCATTTGCGAAATACTTTGCAAGAACTGTAACAAACACCACATTGGACAAACAGGCAAAAAACTAGCCACCAGGATACATGAACATCAACTGGCCACAAAAAGACATGACCCACTCTCACTCACTAGTATCCTTACATTATGGATGAGGAAGGACACCATTTCGACTGGGACAACACATCCATCCTAGGACAAGCCAAACATGCACGAGAATTCCTAGATGCATGACATTCCAACCGGAATTCTATCAACAAACAGATTGACTTAGATCCCATTTACCATCCTCTGAGAAAAAGAACAGGAAATGACATTGCCATAGGAAATGACATCACCAACCCAAGGAAACCCAAACGCATAAATAGAAAGCAGGATATACTACCAGTGCTTCACCTGGAGGCTCACTAAAGATGTTACCTAGTATGATGACAAAATGTCTGAAAACTAACCTTCCAGCTCGGGGAGCAAACCTATATCCATACATACCAATACCCAGGTTCAGATTGGGCATATACGTGGCAAGTAACATTTTGTCATAAGAAATGCCAGACAATGACTGACCATCGTCCCGAATATTGCAGATATTGGGATCCAAGGTCGACAAGCAGGAGGCTAGAGGCACAAAGCAAGCAAAGCAACATCAGGAGATGAAGAAGTCAATGTCTACCTCACCTCACCACTCCTCTCTCCACCCAAACCCTCCCCCATACCCCAACCCCTTTATTTTTAGATCCCCTTACACCTACCTCAAATCCTGAAGAAGGATTACACATTGACTTCTTCACCTCCTAATGCTACCTGCCTTGCTGTGTTCCCCCAGCCTCCTGATGCTGCCTGCCTTGCTGCATTCTCCCAGTCTCCTGATGCTGCCTGCCTTGCTGTGTTCCCCCAGCCTCCTGATGCTGCCTGCCTTGCTGTGTTCCCCCAGCCTCCTGATGCTGCCTGCCTTGCTGTGTTCCCCCAGCCTCCTGATGCTGCCTGCCTTGCTGCGTTCTCCCAGTCTCCTGATGCTGTCTGCCTTGCTGCGTTCTCCCAGTCTCCTGATGTTGCCTGCCTTGCTGTGTTCCCCCAGCCTTCTGATGCTGCCTGCCTTGCTGTGTTCCCCCAGCATCCTGATGCTGCCTGCCTTGCTGCGTTCCCCCCTCCTCCTGATGCTGCCTGCCTTGCTGCGTTCCCCCCTCCTCCTGATGCTGCCTGTCTTGCTGTGTTCCCCCAGCCTCCTGATGCTGCCTGCCTTGCAGCGTTCCCCCCTCCTCCTGATGCTGCCTGCCTTGCTATGTTCCCCCAGCCTCCTGATGCTGCCTGCCTTGCTGCGTTCCCTGCCTCTTGGTGCTGCCTGCCTTGCTGCATTCCTCCAGCCTGCTGATGCTGCCTGCCTTGCTGTTTTCTCCCAGTCTCCTGATGCTGCCTGCCTTGCTGTGTTCCCCCAGCTTCCTGATGCTGCCTGCCTTGCTGTGTTCCCCCAGCTTCCTGATGCTGCCTGCCTTGCTGTGTTCCCCCAGCCTCCTGATGCTGCCTGCCTTGCAGCGTTCCCCCCTCCTCCTGATGTTGCCTGCCTTGCTGTGTTCCCCCAGCCTCCTGATGCTGCCTGCCTTGCAGCGTTCCCCCCTCCTTCTGATGTTGCCTGCCTTGCTGTGTTCCCCCAGCCTCCTGATGCTGCCTGCCTTGCTGTGTTCCCCCAGCCTCCTGATGCTGCCTGCCTTGCTGTGTTCCCCCAGCCTCCTGATGCTGGCTGCGTTGCTGTTTTCTCCCAGTCTCCTGATGCTGCCTGCCTTGCTGTGTTCCCCCAGCCTCCTGATGCTGCCTGCCTTGCTGTGTTCCCCCAGCTTCCTGATGCTGCCTGCCTTGCTGTGTTCCCCCAGCTTCCTGATGCTGCCTGCCTTGCTGTGTTCCCCCAGCCTCCTGATGCTGCCTGCCTTGCAGCGTTCCCCCCTCCTCCTGATGTTGCCTGCCTTGCTGTGTTCCCCCAGCCTCCTGATGCTGCCTGCCTTGCAGCGTTCCCCCCTCCTCCTGATGCTGCCTGCCTTGCTGTGTTCCCCCAGCCTCCTGATGCTGCCTGCCTTGCTGTGTTCCCCCAGCCTCCTGATGCTGCCTGCCTTGCTGTGTTCCCCCAGTCTCCTGATGCTGGCTGCGTTGCTGTTTTCTCCCAGTCTCCTGATGCTGCCTGCCTTGCTGTGTTCCCCCAGCCTCCTGATGCTGCCTGCCTTGCTGCGTTCCCCCCTCCTCCTGATGCTGCCTGCCTTGCTGCGTTCCCCCAGCCTCCTGATGCTGCCTGCCTTGCTGTGTTCCCCCAGCCTCATGATGCTGCCTGCCTTGCTGTGTTCCCCCAGTCTCCTGATGCTGGCTGCCTTGCTGTGTTCCCCCAGCCTCCTGTTACCGCCTGCCTTGCTGTTTTCTCCAAGAATCCTGATGTTGCCTGCCTTGCTGTGTTCCCCCAGCCTCCTGATGTTGCCTGCCTTGCTGTGTTCCCCCAGCCTCCTGATGTTGCCTGCCTTGCTGTGTTCCCCCAGCCTCCTGATGCTGCCTGCCTTGCTGTGTTCTCCCAGCCTCCTGCTTGTCTCCCATCATCCAGAAAAAGCAGTAAATCATTATGTAGTGCAGTATGACTCTTCTTCAGAACATCTATTTCTTCTTGCCTCTTGGGTTTTCTGCCTCTCTGCTTAAAGCTATGCTATCTTTTTCAATTCTGATAACACGTCATCAATCTGAAGTGTTGATTCTATTTCTGTCTCTCTCGGATGTTCTCTGATATACTGAGTATTTTAAAATTTCAGTTTTTAATTTCAGATTTCCAGCATCAACAGTGTGCTGCTCGTGGATTCCAAAATTTTCCCTGCTCCTGATAATAAAGTAATTGATTTGGAATTTTCTTTCCTTTCTTGAAATGAGCTGTTACATTTGCCATCCATAATTCCAAAATCAATATTCCTAGAGGGCATTCTGAATCAATTTTATAGTGAAAAAAAAACCGATAGATTGTTGATGTTAAATGACATTTTCATTTCAAACAAATATAGTAACTGATTATAGAATTTTGAATTACGAAGGATAACTTTAACTAGGGGTTTGATACTATTAGTTTCACTGAACCTGCAATTTGGTAATACCAATTTCCAGTGTGGCTTCTTTTCAATGTCTGATTTATGATCCAGTTGTTTTTGAGTTAATATAAACAGTGAGTGACTTGTGGGAAACTGATTTCTATGAGCCAGGACTCCAATCTGCTTTTTGTATTCGGCAAACTGAATATGACACATAAACAGAAATAACTTGGAGAAACTCAGCAGCTCTGGCAGAACCTTTGGAGAAAAAGCAGAGTTAGTGTTTTGGGTTCAGTAACCCTTCGTCTCTAGTGGCACCTAGAAAAAGGTGATGGAGTGGGGTGTTGGGTGAGTGGTTGGTTTAAGAGTGAGAGAATCGCTGAAGATGAGGAGATGGGGAGGCAAACAATGGATGGATAATGGTAAGCCAGGGAAGGAGGAAAAACTGATAATGGGCACTGTAAGTAGTGTGGTAAATGGGTTGGCTGTGCTGAAAGCAGCCCATGTGTTGACAAGGCCTGTGATGTTGAGGTGGATAAAGGACATGTAAGAAAGCACTCAGGTCCTAAAATTATTGAATTCTGTGTTGAGTCCTGAATGTTGCAGGGCCCCCAAGCAGAACTTGAGATCCTGTTCCTTCAGCTTGCGCTGAATGCAGCTGGCCTGAGACACACATGTTGGCGAGACATGATTACTTTCCTTTCCTTTACATTTCAAGGTGGGGAACAGAGCAAGGGTGAACCAAGCTTTCAATGACAATATTAATAGCCACCAGCTTAGACATCAGAAATGTATGTACATTAAAGACTAGTGTAGAGTTGGGATTGAAACATAAGTTATCTGTTGACCGTGCTGCCATGACCAAAGGGAGTGGATTGCTCGTGGGTAAGTATCCTGGGTTTAATATGGAAGAGTTTGGCTGCAGAGGACTCAGATGAGCTAACATGGCATAGCAGTTGGGTGGTGAGGAGGAAAGCAATATTGAATAATACAGAGAAAATTATCATTGAAGCACTTCCACTTTTCACTCTTTGCTCCCTTCTTCAGTCACTGACCTAAATACTGCACTAGACATCGACATCTACATCTGTGCTGTACATCTCGACAACTCCGTGACTTGCTATCAGGCTGAAATTTCTCAGATGTTCAAAGGTTTATTGCATTAGTTTATCAAATATAGCTGTGAAGACAGAAATTCAATAATTAATTGTACACACAAGATTGTTCAACATACGTCTTTATCAATAGGTCTGGTCCCCCCTGCTGATACATATTTATACAATCAAATGAATACTTTGTGAAGTGTGAAGAACTGCCATATTCAGTTAAAATAAAACCAAGAACTACAGATGTTGGAAATCTGAAACATCTGTCACATCTGTTCTAATAATGTTACCTTCTGCAGGGGACGCCTCCACCCACTTTGACCCTCACCACTCCTTTTTTCTCCCATAGCACCTGGAAATCCCCTCGTCCTCCCTTTCTATCTCACCAACATCTGCAGCTAAAAGATCACAAGCTGCCATTTCCATTCACATTCCCCCCTCCTCTTTCCTTGTCTGCATTCCACAGGGTCCGTTCCTTCCAAACACTCTGATCCGTTCTTCCTCGAATCCAACATCTCCTTATACCCCATAGCAACCTCTGCAGTAGCAGAGGAAGGTGTAACACTTGCCTGTTTGCTTCCTCTCTCTTCACTATTGAAACCTTCAGGCACATCTTTCAGGTGTAGCAGTGATTTTACCTGCGCATCATTCAGTCTAGTCTACTGTAATTGCTGCTCACAATGTGAGCTCCTCTGTATTGGGGAGATGAAATAGATTGGTTTATGGACTTTCAGAACATTTATGTTCTGTCTGCAAAAATGACCTCAAGCTTCCTGATGTCTGCTACTTCAACACATCACTGATTAGTACAACTTTATTCCCATTTCTATCGGAAATCTTGCCTTGCAAAAGAAGGGGCGTAGAATCTTTGTGCAGTGATGTGCTTGAGTAATGTGCCTATCATTATTGATTAGCTGAAGCTGTGTGGAGCGGACCTCTTGGAAATGCCATCAGATCCACAGGGCAGACTTCGGGACATAAATTCCTGGAATACTGTCTCAGTCCCTTCTTGAGGCTGTTGCTCGAAGACTCTCCCAAATAAAATCTCCTCACTCCAATCCTGTGCAAACATGTGCCTTTCCACCTGTTCACAACCTTGACTGAAGCCTCCAGGCCCATATCTATGAACCTTCCATTTCCCTTCTATTCAGTTGAAGCAGTGACCACCAGCAGTAGCTGCAGTCTTTGTTCTGGGAGAAACCAGTAATGTTTGGGGATTAACATACTGGGTGCACTGGAGCTATATTTTGCAGTATACAAGACAAATCAGGTCTGTGGGTCTCATTGGCCAGTTCATATTAATACAGGTATTGGTTTTGCCTTGGAAGCAAGCTGAAACATGAGCCAACCTCAGTACACTCCGTGTCCTGCACATTGGACAGCATGAGTCCTGCTGTGCTGAATGTTGAAGTCATTCAAGTGAAGCAGCTATGTCTGACCTCAAGCTTCCTGATGTCTGCTACTTTAACACATCACTGATTTATTTGGCTTTATTCCCTGCTTTTATTAGAAATCTTGCCCTGCAAAAGAAGACATGTAGAATCTTTGTGCAGGGATGTGCTTAAGTAATGTGCCTATCATTATTGATTAGCTGAAGCTCTATAGCTGTGGGCCTCTATGGAGGAAAGCTTAACAGGGGATGACCGGAAACAAAGCAAGTTGATCCCTACTCTAACTGAGATCAGTAACACTTTTTAGCCCAGACTCTCTCTTTCTTTTTTTAGCGTGCTACAAGCTGAGCTCATGAAGTGATAAACTGTGGCAAAATCCCAGGTTTATTTTGCTAAAGTGTGTTTTTTCATGTTCACTCCAATTGATGGGAAATTCAAAAGAATGCTGTTATAAACAATATGAACTTAGTTGCCTGTGCACTCTGCATACACGTACCAACTCCCCCACAAAATACTTGTCAGGGTTAAGGCTAGTAATTTGATCGTCTGCAGTAGGACTTTTGGAGGCAGCATTGACTATAATCTTTTAGTGAAGGGAAAAAAAGTGCACTAAAATTGACCAGCAAATTAAATCCACTGGTGATGAATGCTCCTTATTACACCTTAACTAGCTAATGTTATGACTGAGGAAGAAGGTGTGCACTGTCTCTGTATTTTGTCTGGCCACATGAGAGTTTTTATTCTATTAGCAAGATAACTAATTAGATTATTAAATCCATATCTAGTTAGGAATCTGTCAAACAGGTTTCTCTAACTCTATGCCAAAAAATATATTTAAATTTTATAATTAATAAACATTTTCAATAAAGCTGTGCTTCCTTGCGATTGGTTTGAAATGCGGGGGCGGGGGGGGGGGGATCAGATTATTCCTAAATTCTTGTGTAGATATTGCCTTTGAGTTTAAGGAAAAAAATAATCTGGTCAAATAATTCTTGAAGGAAATGAAGTAAGTGATCTGGAACACTTCATATCTTAAAACATGTGACATTCAGTAAGTGTTTGTCCTTTTCTTAAAAAAAGTGCACCTTTCTAGTGACGTTTTGGGTCTGCACTTCCTCAAACGTCCAATTATCACAATTCTTAACAAGTAATGTCTCAAAAATATGAACAGTGGAAGTCCCCCCATATTTATGATCACCTTCCAAATGTGAACTTGCAATTGGAAACTGCTTAACATAGCCTTAACAAATTTGAGATTTTGTGAAAAATATAGCCCTCCTATAAGGGGGCTTGCCTCCAAATCTGAAAATGTTGGACTGTTTGCTGCATTCCTTCACGTTACGATGGATACTCAAAGTCCTACTGTAACTTTAAAATGCTCTGTTAAGAAAACATTACTTGGCACATATAGGGGAAGGTTGGTTGCTCAACATTCTTTGACTGTGAAACTTGATTATTGATACATGGTGGCATAAGAAGATGGATTGCAAAATTGAGAATAACAACAAAGATTGAATCAAAAAAAAAAATTCAAGGTCATACAGTTTCAAAATCTTTTAACACCATGACAAGAGATCTCTTTAAATTAAAATTGACCTCTTAAACCAAGATTATTCTCAACAATAATACCAGGAGGCAATTTTATCTGCTGGCTGGCTGGCAATCGAAATGACCCATGACCCATTGACTTCACTTGACGCTCAATGCAGACAATTCCAGAATGACAGATCAATAATTTAAGAAGTCAATGAATAATGGAACAGTTCAATAATAATCACGATTTTAGTGACAACCAGCAAAATCTCTGCAGAAACATTAGAACAGAAGTCTTTCAGAATTCATTCTGCACAGGCTTTTTATAGCCTTGATGGTATATTTAAGTCTTCTCTGTGACCTCCAGGAGTGAAGGGCAACAAAGTTGATGCAGGTACTTTTTTTTATATAAAATTGGATTATATAACCAGGATTAATGATGAGTACTTAATGAAAAAAATCGGATTTGTTGTTAGTTAATTGGAGCTGTTCATGAGGGCTTAAAGAAGATGTTGAGAACATGTAATGATTTTTTCTTTTTATTTGATCGCTAACTGATCTTTTAACATGCTAAAAGGTTCATTACTTCCATGCACTTACTAAATTCACAGGACTATGTTAAATATTTTCATTTTGAAGGGATTAGCAGTTCATTGCAGTTGGAGATAAAGCTTTGCATCATGATGTGCTCAGGAGAAAATGTAGATGCTGAAGTACCTCAATTGACACAAAATTGTAAAAGTCACAAAATTTATCTGAAGATTATCTAATTTCTAGTGAAATTCAAAATAAAATATTCAGATGGAAATGTTTAACCGCTACTATATTTCTGGTTGTGAATTGATGCTTCTGTTAATAAAGCATAAAGTTTATTCAAAAAACATAAGGCGATAAATTTTGTTCAGCAAGTTGTGTCGAGTTTTTGTTTTGAGAGTTTCTCATCATGGGACCTTGCAAGTTTTATGCTGTACTTTAATGAACTTGCTGCCTTTTACAACCTACCTCACCTCATGGTGTCCCTCATGTCTGAGTCAGTCACCCTCTTACCATGTGCTGTTCCCAGATGTTGTGCTCACCAGATATCTACCAAAAGATCAGCCCTGAACAATGTTTGAAATGCAGCAGTGTAGCTGGATGAACATTGGCATTCTGGAGCTGTTATACTCATTGACATATTCTACCAGAAGATTCTCTGACTGGCAATTTGGGCACAGTGTAGTGCAAAGCATCTTTCCTGGAGGATCAGCAGAGGAGTCTATGCGAGGGGACTATGGTAGCCTGGTTCAAAATGCCACCTGAGTCATATAGTCTCCATGCAGAGGAACGACCAGCAGTCTTGCAGGAATTTCAAATAAGCTTCGCTGCTATGCCAGGGTCAGTGCCATTCTTTCCTTGCTGTGATTCAAATACACATTCAGCTCTCAACATAAGCTGATAATTCCTGAATATTATTACATAAAGCAGAAACTACACTTCCTCCAGAGAGAATGCAAAGCCAGGTGAAGTCAAGTTACTGACTTTCTTTCCATATTATTGCTGTTCAATCACCAATGAACTAGGCTTTTATTTCATTGACTATGATCACATGGTAACCATTATATTATGATTTCATGATTACTGAACATAGCGTTCAGCACTGAATGAAGGTGGAATTACGTCATTCATTTCCTCCTTGCTCTTTGCTATTGTGAATTTGACATTGATATGTGGTATTTGAAAAGCTCATGAATTAGAAAAATACAATGCAAACCATAAAGAGAAGGACAGTGAGGTTGTATTATTATATTTTCTTGTGTACTAACCATCCTTTATTGAAATAAATATCTTCAGTTTTTCTTTCTTCACTTTTTTCATTGTGAAAATTCCAAATGAGTAATGTAGTTCTGTCATAAAACACGTAAGAATATGGTCAATTAAAAAAATAAGCCTGATGTGGAAGTAAGCAGCTTGCTTCATGGGAAGCAAAGGATGCTTGTTTGCAAACCTGGTTCAGGATAGAACTTGATGCCAAAATTGTGAACTGTCTAAATTTCAGAGTAGTTAGGAAGGAGAACAAAGTCACTGCAAAGGAGCAGCAATTTTGACAAGAGCATGTTTTCTGATAAATTGGAGAAAGTTATGATGACTCATCCATAACAGGTTGTTGGGCCAGCAGTTTGACTGTAAGACTCATTTGAAAGGTTGAAGATGTTGGTGCAGAGAGAGACTTGGATTTTGTTGGGATATATACATTAAAATCTTGTCTAGTCTATGTTAATGGTATTGGCAAGTTGAATTGTGTCAGTTATGTGGTATCCATTGCATTATAGTACTATTTATGAATGTGCCTCAGGCCATTTCGGTGTCTTGTAAACCATGAAAACTGTAATGAGGAATAGAAGGATCAAGTTCAGACAATGGACTGGTGCAAGTGAACAAGGTGACCTGTTTGTGTATGTTTTTAGCCTATTTTTCTAATTAACCTGTTCAGTGATGTTGTTACAAACCTCCATAGAAGATGGGACTTGAACCCAGTTGTTCCAGTCCAGGAGTAGGAACACTACCACTGTGCCAGAGGAAATATGTTTGGACACATTATTTGGTATTTTGAGAGCAGTTAAATCCAGACCTTCTGGCTTAGAGTTGAGGATACTACCACAATGTCTTAAGCCTTCTGTTTGGACAAGACATGAAGCATGCTTCTGGGGCAGAAAGGACATGAAGGTGGACCTTCTGGTCCACCCCAGAGGTGAGGATAGTATCACTGCTTCAAGTTCCTAATTGCTGTTCTGTGACCAGACCACAGTTTAAAAAAAAAAATTGTATTTCCTTCAAAACTCTCACACCATGCCAACTTGGAACATATTGCTGCTGGGCCAAAATTGTAGAGACCGCTTCTCTCCCTTTCTACTTGCACTGTTAGTGTACTTATATCAGACAGGCTGCAACAGTCCAGAAAGGTGACTGATGAGTGCCTCTTATAGGAGCAATAGGAGATGAACAATAAGTATCAAAGGTGTTCAGCTCCCGTGTAGGAATAGAATAAAATCTTTTTTGTTTTTTTCTTCGATTCTCTAAGTTGTTATTTTAAATCTTGGCTGTCTTACAGAAAATCCAGTGTTGCAGAGGACAGCGAACCTTCTGATAAATTTTGGAACAAATTCTCATTGTTTTTCAAAATCTTATGTGGACTTCGTTCAGAATTCGGGTTGTACTTTGAGCTCTTTTCTTTCTTTATAAATCTGAGGATAGTTATTCAACTAACAGAAAATCTTCAGTCCACTGTCTTCCAAGTAGAAAACACATGCTTCCTGTAAGTGGGCCAGGTAGCAGTTGGAGACTCTCTCATGCGAAAAGATAATCACATGGACTGGCTGTCCAGAAAACACAGCTGCGCACTGAGCAGTAACACAGTTTGAAGAATTCTCTCTGGTTTGACTGATGGCAAGAGAAGGACGTTTTTAATGATGGTTTAATCATTTAGATAGTTGAGAGAAGTTTTATCTCAATGAGTAAACAATAAACTGTGATCTGTATTAATTACTTTGCAAGGTTTTTAAAATAGGTTTGCTCTTTTTCTATCACTTAAATTGTTGGTCTCTTTTTGTACTTGTTTAATAAATTTATGTTCTTGTTTTATTCTGCACCTTAGATTTATTGTCGTAGTGCAGGCCAATTTTTTCAAGCCTTTCCCAGTGATCCAAACAAAGATAAACATCGTGGAAGACCTTCGGGAGGTATCTTTGAGGTGTTCTAAAACTTGGCAGACAAAAACAATTAGAATAGAAATCCAGGATGACCTGAAAACTTAACGAGCCTACTTTTGTAATAATTCAGTTCAATGTATCTGATAGTATCAATAGAAAGGGTATCAGCAGAATGGCACATTTGGTTTCAGATCCAATGGCTGCTGTTAATTTTTTAATTTCATTAGTAATCATGTAATCACTTAGTGAAAGCAGTTATTACTGGTATCTGGTCCACCATTATGCTTCTAAGCAAAACTATTAGTGTCCTAGATAATTTCAAAATGATTATTTCCAAAAGCAGGTTAACAAAATATTAGATTCCTTTCCAAAGTACCTGCAGGAAGATCCTGAGGACACCTATTCTGTTCTGCTGTTGACTTAAGACAAAACCATTTGTGTATTGGAGCACTGATGAGAAAAAAATAAACAAGGAATCAAGGAAAATTATCGAGCTCTACAGTATTGAAATAACTGCACAGAGGCTGATGTCCCATCACCAAATCACCCTTGATTTATTTGTGCTCAGTACACTGAGGAGATTCTCACCTGATTGATTCAAGTTGTTAACTCCTATCAATGACCTTGTAGTGAACAAGGTAAACCTGGTTTTAATCACTACAAATGTATTTATTAGATTCCATACGTGTGGAAACAGGCCCTTTGTGCCAACAAGTCCACATCAACCCTCCAAAGAGTAACTCACCCAGACCCATTTCCCTCTGACTAATGCACCTAACCTATGGGCAATTTACATGACCTGCACATCTTTGGACAGTGGGAGGAAACCCACGCAGACACAGGGAGAATGTGCAAACTCCACACAGACAGTCGGCCAAGGCTGGAATTGAACCTGGGACCCTGGTACTGTGAGGCAGCAGTGCTAACCACTGTGCCGCCCAGAGCTAGTTACTGTTGTCTCATTATAATTTCCTGCACTTATAGTCACAGCCATACAGTGTAGAAACTGACTTTTTGGTGCAACCCATAATGCCAACCAAACTAAACTGGCCCCACTTGTCTGCATTTTGCCCATATCTTTTATGGTAATGTCTACCTTGATCTGTCACATCACTAAGTTGTCAATAACATTTGGCAGATGAAATAGCATTGTCATGATAGATTCTTGTGTGAGGGAGATTGAGGGAAGGACTTGTTTCATGGGAAATATTCTATTTGAAAGAGCCCGCTTCTCCAGTTAACATGAAATTGTGAAGGTCAGTGTCACTTTTGGGCAATTCTTCATGAATTTGAGTTGTGTGATGCTTAATTTCTTTATTGGCAGCCTTATTCCAATATTGTGTTGTCATGTTCATGATTTTAAAACTATATCTTGTACAATCTGCTCATTTTACGAGACCTTTTAGGTCTCTGGTTGGTCTTAACTGGTGATCTCAAAATAAATTACACTACTTCCTCATTGACTTCATGTACAATTTTTCTCTCACAGGCTCATAGACTCATTCACAAACTACTTGTGACATTAGTCAATTTAAACTTCAAGCAATGAACCAGCACTTTGTTTAGGATTAAAATTTTTGGCTTGCTCTTTGATCTGGGGACAGCAGAATAAAACTGTTACACAAACAATACAAAACTGTCTTGCATTATTTGCAGAGGCACTATGTCAGTTATGACATTATTGTCTCCAGAACCAGATTAATCTTGCTGTACTATAAATGTTCAGAATAAAATTTTGTTTTAGGAATATTTGATGTCGCGTGCAGCTAACTGTACTCCCAGGGAGAAGCAAACTGACAAGTAACATCATGTTTAATAAAAGTTGTGTGGAAAATCAAAAACCTCACTCAGCAGTTGAAGCTACTTCAGAATCTCAATCTCAATGTCTATAAATTTGTGTATGCAAAATTTGAACGTTATCTTGCTACTTCAAATGTCAGTCCTTTTTATTTCCTGTTTGCTAAAAGACCTCCAAGATCCAGCAGTTGCAATGAATTAGAGTATTTTAAGAAACATGTTATTTGTTCTGGAAGATCTCCATGCATACGAGTGATACAAAGCCGTCTTCCAGCTAAGACTAAATCCTTAGCATTAGGGGTGAATTTTATGAGGGTGACATCTTTCCTGCTCCACACAATTTAGATCCACTGCTCTGCAGGGATAAGTTTCTGAAGGCAGATTTAAGCATGTAAGATTCAGAATCCCAACCTTCAGCAACAGAAAGACCTATGCATAAAAACTGGCCATACAGATTGGTAGCCACTGTTGAAAATGCAGCTAGACGACGGTAAAGAAGAACCTAAATACCAGACTTAAAGGTAAGTTGGGGATCTTGGTTGTGGTGGGGTTTCTCTTCTTCTTCCTTTTTCTATCCCTTCTTTTTCCAAGTCATCATGTGACTATACCTTCAAATATGCCAGTGGGATTTTTTTTTTTAAAAAAATCTCCTTTTGTTTCATTGTGGGGTCTTGCTCATTCTCTTCTTCAGTGAACAGGGGAAAACTGAAACTGCACACACTGCAGCATTCCTGACCTGTGAAGAGAAGAAGAACACCTCTGCAGAGTCTTCACCAAGAACAGATATCCATGCAACTTCATCCACAGATGCTTAGCAGACACACTACTCAATGAGGACATGTCAGGACCCAAGAATAATTACTCTTCTGAGATGTTTTTACATAAGCCAGACCTATAATATTCTGACAGCCACACCTCTCCGACTTCTGCGATTCATGACAGCCCATAAACCTACAGGCATGCTCAGACAACAACTCACCAGGACAAAAGACCCTATACCCATCATGTACAAGACAAAAATAAATTACAGGATTCCATGCAAAGACTGCACAAAACACAATATATGACAAACAGGCAGACAACTAACAACCCACATCTGCTAACACCAACTAACCACTACACACTATGACCAGTTGTCTCCTGTAGCTATACATAAATGACAAGGATCACAAATTTGACTGTGACAACACAACATAGGACAGCCAGAGAATTCTTAGAAGCAAGGCACTCATCCACGGACTCCATCAACAAACACAGACCTAGACCCAATATACCAGCCACTACAACAACCTACTGGACCTGGCAATTGGAAAGAATAGGAAGAGGACCAAATAAATTCCAAAGAGGCAGTACAGCAGTGCTGCACAGGAGGTTCCAAAGCACTAAAGACATCACGACAGATGACGAAACATCTGCAAATCAGTTCAATGAACATCCCCACAATCATGGCAGCAGCACCCGAGCTACAAAACTTCACATAAACCTTGGAGTCAATAGTTACTTGACATGGGAAATAATAGTTAGTGCAATAGGCACGGCACTGGGACTGAGTGAGATACTGGGTGTCAGCATAGGCACAGGATTGGGACTGAGTGAGGGATACTGGGTGCCAGCATAGGCATAGGACTGGGACTGAGTGAGATACTGGGTGCCAGCATGGGCACGACCCTGGGACTGAGTGAGGTACTGGGTGCCAACATGGGCACAAGTTGAATTGTCTCGTGCCATTATGTGACCATTCCATAATTGATCAACACTGTGAAAATTTGTGCAAACAAATGATCTGTTATATTAAAGTTATAACTGTCCACCACACCTGTTGGGAAAATGTGTCGTGGTAGTTATAGTCTATGGCGTGTGTTTAGCAGCCAGTGGGTTCCCACCTGCCTGCTCCAGAATGAGACATATGTTAATTCAATGACCAGATGTCATTTAAATTGCTCAATTTTAATTCCACCAGCTGGCTTTGAACATATTCCATGTCGGGAACTAATGCACTCATGCTCCTTCTGCGCCCACAGAGATTTTAAAAAAAAACATCAATTTATAAAACTTGCCTTTCTGGATCCCTACTGAACTGAAATATATGTGGCAATGTGCATGCAATTTAAAATCTGGAGTACCACTTGAAGTTTGCTGCCCACAGCCCACCATGGAAAATTGCTCTTAGGTTTCACTTTTTAAACCAGGCTTTACATTTTCACATTCCCATCTGTTGTGTTTCCCTCACAACCTGCTATATAGGGCATGCAAGAGGTTCTGCTCCTTTGTGACCAACCCCTGATGGGAATCTGACAGCAAATTTCAGTCACTCCAGCTTAATTCTTTCTATCTCTAATGATTATACACTATTCTGCATTGTCGTTAGGTGGCTTTTGTTAACTTTAAAACTAATTATGTGAAGAATTGCAGAGATAAAGTTGCAATATACTGCACCAATATTTGCATTGGACCCCCAACTTGCATTGTTAGGCTTGATTATTTTATTTATTTGATTCAAAAAACCTTGCTGGGGGAGAAAGCTAATCTTTTTGGTTATTGTATTCCCCGAACAAAAGTGACACAGCAAGGAAATTAGTTGAATACTGATGTCTCTACATATTATGCATTGACTCTCCTTTTTGTGCCAAACGAAATAGCCCATCAGCTGGTCAGACCAAGATTATATTATAGTTTTAAAGATGTTCATTATAGCAAGCCCTTTTCTTTCTGACCTTTAATTTTCTGTTTGAAAAATGCAGAGCGAAGGCCAGACTGTGCACCATTCAGTTCTTGGATTTAATCAACCATTAGAAATATTGTAAGATTTGTGCTTTCATGAGTAATGTAGTTTCATAAAATGAAATGAGGTTTAAAAGAATTAAATTTATGAAATGCAATAGCATATCAGAGATCCTATAGCATTTTACATGAAATACCTTAGCTTAAAGTGACTACAGTTGTCATGTACGTAACAGGAATGAACATCCATTTTGTGCGCAGCAAGATTACATGGAATAAAGTCAATATTTTATTTATTGGTTATGAGAGTATCATTGGCTTAAATGCATGGAAGATACCAGTCTGGAGTGTAAGGCAGATGCCAGTTGGCTGCAGGGAGGCCATGAAGCTATAACTAATGTCATGGATGTATGAATTGAAGCTTTGTACTGTTGCATAATAAAAAAAATTGGCTTCTACAGACAAGTCTTAAAGTTTTGATGAGTTACACTTTATGCCTAAAGTGTTTTATGACAGCATTTAGCAAAGCAAACAATGAAATATCTTAACATTGGATGCTTCCTGCCATCCATTGTATTGTAATTTTCTATCAACATCAACTCTATCCTAGCAAACTGCATTTCATAAGTTAAAAGCTAGTTTAGCTTAACATTAAAGTGATATTAAAAAATAAATTTGGATTGCAAGTACTTTAAAATTGCTTGTTATTCCCAGAATCTTTTGTATTTTTAGTTAATATTACATCATTGCATTCGGTGTCCTGCCTCATTGGAGTAAGTCATTCATGTAATATTTGTCAACTGATCGAACATCTTTTCATATTTACTTTACACTTCCAGGTATCTTATCAAAACAGAATGATTAAATATGATTAAAACAAAAACAACCAGTTCTTCTACAATGCGATGGTTGCATTCTTGTGCAACTCTATGTCATGGAAATATCAAGCTTTAGAAACAGCGCTTTAACATGTTGGCGAGGTAATCACATTACAGCCAAGATGCGTTTTAAAAGTTCGTGCTTTAGAAACAACGTCCCCAATTTGTCAATTGCATTACAGTGAACGTGTTGACAAACTGCGCATTATAGCCGACCAACCTGTACAGAACAGGTAAATTCTCTTCCCAGCAGTTCAGGATGGCCATTCTTTGTGAGTAATTCATGGATCACTGAGAAACCTTTGCAGTAGCATATGGCTGACAACACCACTGCCACCTTTTTACTGGCCCAGGTTTCCATGGATCAATGTTATCCCTTTTTGAGAGCTCTCCACATTGAATCACTTAATTTAGCTGCCACTTGTTGAGCTTTCAGCTCAGATGGCCCAAGACTTTACCACCTCAAAAAGAAACTCAGCCAAATATATATTTATTAGCCAATGATCAGATGAAGTTTCCATGTACAAAGCCTAACTCATTCTGATCTGACTTTAAGAGACAATTTTAACATGCCAATTTAAAAATATAATCTTGTACCTGGTGCATAAATGTGCAAGTAGAGAATTAACGAAGATAGACAAAATACTTTTGTCCTTTTGTAAATATAATTAGCTTAATGATTTTACTACACTGTTAATTTTAACATTCATTTGAAACCAATGGACACCTCAGTTTAATAACAAACCTGAAGTACAATCACTTTACTAAGTAGAGACTGGACTTTGGGTGGAAAATCTTGCCCTTGGATGCATCAGCCACAGATAGTCTTGTCCATCAGGAATATCAAGAAATTATACCTGCCCAACTCAATAAATTAATGGGTTAAAATTATTAGCTGGAAATTATTGAGTTGTGTGCATATGTGATTGACATACCTAAATCAGCAAAAGCTCATTTTTTTTTAGCTTTTGCGAGGAGCACACAGACATGGCTAAGCAATTCCACAGACACCTGGTCAAATCTCAGCTCTGTCGTCCCTCGACATCCAGTTCTGAATAGTGTGAGGCAGTTAAACATTCAGTGGAAAGGGAGGCTTCACAAATCTCCACTTCCTCAATAACTGGAGAGCCCAGCACCTCATTGCAAAAGATTAGCCTAAAGCATTTACAGCAACTTCAGAAGCATTAAGTGAATCTCTGCTTCCTGTAGAGGTCCATTGCACAGGTGCCAGTCTTCATCCAAATTGACTCACTTCAGGTGATATCAAGAAATGCTGCAAACGCTATGAACCCAATCAATAACCTAAAGATGTGCTACAGAGTTTACCGCCCCTCACCAAACAGGTTCAGTGCAGCTACCTCACTGGCTTCTACCTAACTACATAGAAACTTGCCCAGATATATCCTATGCACAAAACACAGGAAGGCCGTCAACCCAGCTAACTACCATTGCATTAGTCTAATCTTGATCTTAAAAGTGATAGAGGTCATCAACTATGCTGTCGTTTGGAACTTCTTTAGCAGTAACCTGTTCACTGGTGCTCTGTTTCAGTTCTGCTAAGGCTGTTCAGCTCTTGATCTCAATACAGATTTTGTTCAAACATAGACAAAAGAGCTGACACCCAGAGAGAGGTGAGAGTTACTGCACTTGACATCCAGGCTGCATTTGACTAAGTGTAGCATCAGGAGCCCTAGGAAAATTATAGTTGGTGAGCGTCAGAGGGAAAACTCTCTAATTGACTTGCACTCAGCACAAAGGAAGGTGCTTTGCTTGTTGGAGATCAGTCATCCCTGTTCCAAGACATTTACTGCAGGAGTTCCACAGGAGTGCCTTAGGCCCAAGCATCTTCAGTTGCTTCATCTTTCCTCCATCTTAAGGTCAGCACTGGAGTTGTTCCTTGATGACTGCACAATGTTCAGCAACAGTAATGATTCCTTAGATGCTGAAGCAGTTCAAGACCTGAACATGAGTTACATAGAACATAGAACATAGAAGGATACAGCGCAGTACAGGCCCTTCGGCCCTCGATGTTGCGCCGACAGAATCCTACCTAACCTATACTAGCCCAATAACTTCCAAATGCCTATCCAATGCCCGCTTAAATGACCATAAAGAAGGAGAGTTCACCACTGATACGGGCAGGGCATTCCATGAACTCACAACCCGCTGTGTGAAGAATCTACCCCTAACATCTGTCCTATACCTACCACCCCTTAATTTAAAGCTATGTCCCCTAGTAACACCTGACTCCATTAGCGGTAAAAGGTTCTTAGTATCTACCCTATCTAAACCCCTAATCATCTTATACACTTCTATCAGATCTCCCCTAAACCTTCTCTTCTCCAATGAGAACAGCCCCAAGTGCCTCAGCCTTTCCTCATAAGATTTTCCTACCATTCCAGGCAACATCCTGGTAAACCTCCTCTGCACTCGTTCTAAAGCTTCCACATCCTTCATATAGTATGGCGACCAAAACTGCACACAATACTCCAGATGAGGCCGCACCAGAGTCTTATACAACCGCAACATGACCTCAGGACTCCGGAACTCAATTCCTCTGCCAATAAAGCCCAGTACACCATATGCCTTCCTCACAGCACTATTTACCTGGGTGGCAACTTTCAGAGATCTGTGTACATGGACACCAAGATCCCTCTGCTCATCCACACTACCAAGTAGCCTACCATTAGCCCAATAATCCATCATCTTGTTATTCCTACCAAAGTGAACGACTTCGCACTTAGCTACATTGAATTCCATTTGCCACATTTCCGCCCAGCTCTGCAACTTATCTATATCCCGCTGTAACCTACCACTTCCTTCCTCACTATCCACAACTCCACCGACTTTTGTGTCATCCGCAAACTTGCTTACCCAGCTTTCAAGTCCGTCCTCTAGATCATTTATAAAGATAACAAAAAGCAATGGTCCCAAAACAGATCCTTGTGGTACACCGCTAGTAACTGCGCTCCAAGATGAACATAATCCATCAACTACTACCCTCTGTCTCCTTCCAGCCAGCCAATTCCTAATCCAAACCTCTAATGTATCCTCAATGCCATACCTCCGAAGTTTTAGCATTAGCCTACCATGGGGAACCTTATCGAACGCCTTACTAAAATCCATATACACAACATCTACTGCTTTACCCTCATCCACTTCCTTGGTCACCTTCTCAAAGAACTCAATAAGGTTTGTGAGGCACGACCTGCCCTTCACAAAACCATGCTGGCTATCCCTGATCACGTTATTCCTACCCAGATGTTCATAAATCTTATCCCTTACCATTCTCTCTAAGACTTTGCCCACCACTGAAGTCAGACTCACTGGCCTATAGTTACTAGGGCTATCCCTACTCCCTTTCTTGAACAATGGGACCACATTCGCTATCCTCCAGTCCTCTGGTACTATTCCCGTTGACAACGACGACATAAAAATCCAGGCCAATGGCTCTGCTATCTCCTCCCTAGCTTCCCATAGGATCCTGGGGTAAATGCCATCAGGCCCAGGAGACTTATCTATATTCATCCTTTCCAATATTCCCAAAACCTCTTCCCTGCATATTTCCAGGGCATCCATTCTAATTATTTGTGATTCCATATTCACATCAGCAACAGTGTCCTGTTCCTGAGTGAATACTGATGAAAAGTACTGATTTAATGTCTCTCCAATCTCCTCCGCCTCCACACACAACTTCCCACTACTATCCTTGACTGGACCGATACCTACCCTAGTCATCCTTTTATTCTTGACATACCTATAGAAAGCCTTTGGGTTTTCCCTAATCCTACCAGCTAAAGACTTTTCATGTCCCCTTCTCGCTTCTCTTAGCTCCCTCTTTAGCTCCTTCCTGGCTACCTTATAACTCTCAATCGCCCCTACTGAACCTTCACGCCTCATCTTTACATATGCCGCCTTCTTCCCTTTCACAAGGGACTCCAATTCCTTCCTAAACCACGGCTGCCTCACAAGGCCCTTTACACCATGCCTGACTGGTACATACCTATCGAGGACACGCAGTAGCTGCTCCTTGAACACTCCCCACATCTCATTAGTGTTCTTCTCTTGAAGCCTGTTTTTCCAATCCACACATCCTAAGTCATGCCTCACTGCATCATAATTTCCCTGCCCCCAGCTATAGCTCTTGCCCTGCGGCGCACGATTATCCCTCTCCATCACTAAAGTAAAAGTCACCGAGTTGTGGTCACTGTCCCCGAAGTGCTCACCTACCTCCAAGTCTAACACCTGGCCTGGTTCATTACCTAGAACCAAATCCAATATAGCCTCCCCTCTTGTTGGCCTGTCGACATATTGTGTCAGGAAACCATCCTGCACACATTGTACAAACACCGACCCATCTAATGAACTCGAGCTATAGCTCTCCCAGTCAATATCTGGGAAGTTAAAGTCCCCCATAACAACCACCCTGCTACCTTCACTCTTTTCCTGAATCATCCTCGCAATATTATCCTCTACTTCTCTAGGACTATTAGGAGGCCTGTAGAAAACACCTAACAGGGTGACCTCACCTTTCCTATTTCTAACCTCAGCCCAAACTACCTCAGATGGCAAGTCCTCTTCCATCGTCCATTCCACTGCTGTGATACTGTCTTTGACAAGTAATGCCACGCCTCCCCCTTTTTTACCCCCATGTCTGATCCTACTAAAACATTTGAACCCTGGAACGTGCAACAGCCATTCTTGTCCCTGTTCTACCCACGTCTCTGTAATGGCCACAACATCGAAGTCCCAGGTACCAACCCACGCTGCAAGTTCACCTACCTTATTCCTTATACTTCTGGCATTGAAGTATACACACTTCAATCCACCTTTCTGGTTACAGGCACCCTCCTTAGAGATCGCTGCATTATTCCTAACCTCAGTGAGTTGAGCTGCAGTGTCATTGTGTCAGTGCATGGAATTGGTGATCGGTCATTGCTGAGGCAGTTTCTTGTAGGTTATACCATGGGAATTCATTTGCTGAATTATGTCTTTTAGAATGTGCAGTGGTCTGAATTCCCATGTGAATCTTAGCCTTTAGTGTCTAGTGCCCTGTGTTTTCAGAAGATGATATTAATGGTTGCAAAAGCTTCTGATCAGATTGTAGCATGAACATCAACATCGGAAGTTTTGGCATTTTTTTCGAAAGTTGCCTCTTGCTTATTTGACTCGGAGTCTCGTTGACATTTGCATTTGTGCACTATCTTAACACTCCCTGTGTTGCCAATGTTGTGGTGTACCACCTTATTAGTCACCTTTAGTTTTGCTCCAATCTCTCAATTGTCTTTTGGATTTGTTTTTGCTTTTCGAAATGTAGTTTTCTTGCACATTCATGCTTGTTATCCCACAGTACCACATATTTTACAAATATCAAGGAATGTTGGACAGTATTTCAGGAGGAAAAATAACATCTTTTACACTTTTCACTGGTTTGGTGCAATTTGACCATAATAATAGAGTTGGCAGCACCGAATACACACAATTGTTGGTGGTTTGTAACTGGCATCATTTTGCATTCATCCTCAAGTAATATGTCAATTGCAAAGTTCTTTTTTGTTGTCAAAAAGATTCTTACTAAAGGGTTTCATTGGTGTAGAAACCAAGGTTAATTCAGTGGACATTTGACAGGTTCTCCTTGAACTTTGAGTAAAAAATGAGGTCTGCAGATGCTGGAGATCACAGCTGCAAATGTGTTGCTGGTCAAAGCACAGCAGGTTAGGCAGCATCTCAGGAATAGAGAATTCGACGTTTCGAGCATAAGCCCTTCATCAGGAATAAGAGAGAGAGAGCCAAGCCGGCTGAGATAAAAGGTAGGGAGGAGGGACTAGGGGGAGGGGCGATGGAGGTGGGATAGGTGGAAGGAGGTCAAGGTGAGGGTGATAGGCCGGAGTGGGGTGGGGGCGGAGAGGTCAGGAAGAGGATTGCAGGTTAGGAGGGCGGTGCTGAGTTAAGGGAACCGACTGAGACAAGGTGGGGGGAGGGGAAATGAGGAAGCTGGAGAAATCTGAATTCATACCTTGTGGTTGGAGGGTTCCCAGGCGGAAGATGAGGCGCTCCTCCTCCAGCCGTCGTGTAGTTGTGTTCTGCCGGTGGAGGAGTCCAAGGACCTGCATGTCCTCGGTGGAGTGGGAGGGGGAGTTAAAGTGTTGAGCCACGGGGTGATTGGGTTGGTTGGTTCGGGCGGCCCAGAGGTGTTCTGCATCTTCTGATAAGCTGGTCAATAGATGTTTGGTATTGCTATCTCTATGACATAGGTTAGAATCTGTTAATACTGAAGTTAATTTTTACCTTGATTTGGCCTGAGATCTTTTCTAGATCTTTCTAATCATCCATTGGAAACACTTATAATATTCCCCTTCTTCTAAAATAAGACTCATGCCAAACAGATAAACATGGCTTTACATAGGCATGCATTTTCATTTTGTTGAGTAAACAGATGAAACAGTTTACAAGACTAACATTTCAATGTTACAATAGAGGTTTAAAAGCTCGTCCTGATCTGGTGATTTTTATACCCATCTGAAAAAGCATGAATTGTCTTTCTTTGCATTTGTTTGAAAATGTACTCGTTTTTCTTGTCATTACACAATTATCAGTAAAATACTTATCTTCACTCTCCATGCATGATTGGTGCCCTATGTTAATCTGAGCTGGTATCTGTCCTTAAATGTTGTGCAATGACCAGTGAAGGCATACGGTTTGGACTCCTTACATACTTTATAAGCAATTCAACTTGTTGGGTTTCAGCAAAGGTTTCTACTCTCTGTCTACCCAATGTACTGTTTTGATATTTTGAAATAAACAAGGGCAATTAATAGAAATTGTTTTTAAGATTATAGTGGTAATATGGCCCACCTAAAATTTCTGGCCTGATGTCTTAGCTGATATTAACCTGAAAAAAGATTCACCCTTTAATTAAATGTTTTTCTTAGTATGAAGATATTTTCATATTATAGGAACTCTTAGATAGATTTGTTGGTACATTTCTTTAAAGCTCCATTATTTCACATTTTATTTCTAATATGCAACAATTTCAGTATCTACATTCCAAGTCAGGACTCTTTTTGATATAAGTTTTAATCTATTAGTCGTGAGTGTCCCTTCCACTACCAAGGCTTTAAGCTTTGGTACTTCCTCTCTAAATCTCTTCACATATCTTTCTTTTTATATATTCTCTAATATCTATCTGTTTAACCATGCCATTGGTTATCTGCTCTATTAGCCCTTTTATGTTGTTTAGTTTCATAATTTCCTATTGTGAACCACCTTGGGACGCTCATTAAAGATACTATAATACAAGTTATTGGTGAAACCTTTCTTGACGTTCTTGATTTCCCTAAATATAAAAAATATTTCTGCAAGTCTGCATGTTCTCACTTCGATGTAATTGGTAAAATTCCTGAGTATGGTTCACCGAAATTTCAAATTGCCAAGCTGAACTGTCAATCATTTGTTTTTATTGTTCTGTACCAGGAAATTTAAGTTGAATCAGCTAACATCAGTGAACAAATCTCTCCTGCATCTCAAGATCCCCATTCTCTGTTTGCTATGCTTATCTTTCCACTTGCTGACATGCTTTGGAGCACACTCATGTCTGCAATGATGCTGTTGACACCACTATTGATTTATAAATCAGACCCATAGAGACTCCCAATTTTACTTTTCCCTCCTGATGTAAAGCTTAACTTTTTGCACCATTTCCTCTCTATTTAGTTTCAGTTAATTTAGTGAAACAACCGTACTTTACTTCAGAGTTGAATACTAGCTGTAACTAAGTGGTTATTGTGTACTAACAAATAATTATTACCCCACCCCACTTCTTCCTAAGGCAAGCACATGTTTTTATATGATTCTTGTTCGATGTCACAAATTATTTGCAAACACTGAATGCAGACAATCCAGTTTTTAAAAAAATATTTCATAGAAAATATAAAGCTAATGTACTTTTAGGATCCTTGATACATTGGCTGCAAGAAATTTAGTAATGGCAGAGAAATGCGATGCACAAAGTAGTATTGTCCTCTTAAAGTGGAGTTGCAAATAAGGTGGCAAACTCTGGTTATTCAAAGAACTGTCCAAGTCATTCTTTTGGTTTTTGGTCAATGTTTACAGCTAGGAAGCAGGTAATTTTAAAAAAAAATATTTTGCATATGTAACAACAGTCTCATTTATTTGATAAGTACCATTACTAATATATCACCTGACAGATATTTTACAATTTTGTTTCAATGTTCAGGTAAGATTCTGCTCTGATTCTGGGCTAGTCAATTTAATGGTTGAGTTTTTAATTTAATCCTCAATGTCTATATGTAAGGAAACAGCGTTTCAGATTGTTCAGGTTTAAATCATGTTTGCCTGGGAATGTATAAATGTATTTATACATGTATTAGTTATCACAATAAACAAAATACAGTATCTCAAGATTTCTTTATGTCTGTGTAAGAATACGTGCGTTACATTATTATCAGTAGCTCTCCCACATAAATTATCCACCGTGATTCAGAAAGTATGGTGGTATCAGAGAGGATCTTGGATATTGCCAGGACTGGGGAGATTAGGAGTTAGCAGCTGTGCAAATAGGTTTCCAAGATTTTGGAAGAGAGATATCTTGAGAGTTTTCAGCATGAGAGAATGGCTACGGCATTTTATACAACTGAAGGAATATATTTTAGTGTTTGACAGTAATATTTGGAAAGAACTATACAGTTTTCTAGCATGGGAAGAATCAGCTCAATACATTCTAGGCTTTGTGATGCTGCCTTCTATATTCAAATTGAATCTCTATATTAATCCCTGAGGCCCAAATCTTTCCTCCAGTGCTTCAATTTATAATTGACTGATCTGCCTACATCTGTTATGGAGTGGAAGGTGCATCGCACATATAGGTTATAAGTTTGTTCACTGAGCTGGGAGGTATGCTCTCAGACGTTTCGTCACCATGCTAGATAATACCTTCAGTGAGTCTCCGGTGAAGCTCTGGGGTTCTGTCCTGCTTTCTATTTATGTGTCTTGGTGGGTGATATTGCTGCTGGTTCTTTTTCTGAGGTTGGTAAATGGGGTCCAAATTGATGCGTTTATTAATGGAGTTCTGGTTTGAATACCAGCTCTCCAGGAATTCCTATCTGTGTCTCTGTTTTCCCTATCCTAGGATGGATGTGTTGTCCCAGTCGAATTAGTGTCCTTCTTTGTCTGTATGTAAGGATACTAGTGATAGTGGGTCATGCCTTTTGGTGGCTAGTTGGTGTGCATGTATCCTGGTGGCTAGCTTCCTGCCTGCCTGCCTGTCTGATGTAGTGTTTGTTACAGTCTTTGCAGGGTATTTTATATATGACATTCGTTTTGCTGATTGTTGGTACAAGGTCCTTTTAGGTTCATCAGTAGCTGTTTAAGTGTGTTGGTAGGTATGTGGGCTACCATGATGCCAAGGGGTCAGAGTAGTCTGGTAGTCGTCTATGATATGCCCGGAGCTGCCGTTTTGTGCAAGGTATATGGTGAACTTGTGAGCATATTGGTACATTGGTCAATGGGCTTCATGACTATCCAGCCTACTTCCATTTCTCTTAGGAGTGAATGCACAGAACTTACATGTGGTTTAGTTCTGCTCATTCATTTCATGAAATGACCATATGTAGTCAAAGTTTGGTATTACTTTAAATTGTGTTCTACTATATTAGATGCCACTTCCAAACCTGCCACATTTGACTTAGTGTACTCTGTGCCTCACCATGGCTAGGAAAATTGCCACTCCCTAGACCATAAGTAGAGACTGTTCTACAGAGTTTCATATCACTGGCCATTCTTTTTAGTTTCCTGGCTCCATTCTTCTGGATGTAACCAATGGGGCTACCTGCTAGCAGGGTTGGTCTACATCTAGTGTTACAGACCAGACTCAGAAGATAGTCTAGACCATAGCTTTCTCCTTTGTTTTTTTTTAAGGTAAGTGTAAGGTGTTATGTTTCAGAAGCAATTTGACTGGTCAACTACCACCAAATTTGAAGCAAAAAATTATTTTTTTTATTGTATTGTACTTTACAGTGTATGAATAATTAGAGAATAGAATTGGCTCAGCTGTAACTCTAGCAGAATCTTAACAAGATAATAGATACAGTAACAATTACTAATGAACTGTTCCAATATAGTAACATCCCAGCAACACCCTCTTGATAAAGACAAGTTCTGAAGAAAAGACCATCTTGCAGACAATTCTCCAGTCTGGGGGGGGGGAAGCTCAGAATAGCAGGAAGAGATGGACTGCTGCTTCCATCCAGCTTCAAGACCAAGCAACAACTACTGAAAACCAAAAACTAAAAATCTTGGTTCTACAGGAGCTTGACCCCAGGTTGCTTCTATTGTTCCAACTGAAAAAGGGAAAGTAAACCTGAGGCCTCATTAACTGTTCATTGGATCCAAATAGACACCTATTCATGTGTGTCCTGAAGCTTTGCCAAAAAACTCAGGGCAAAATATACACCTCTTAAAGCTATAGTATCGTCATTCTGGATTAATGGTGCTGGAAGAGCACAGCAGTTCAGGCTGCTCCTTGGATGCTGCTCCTTCCAGCACCACTAATCCAGAATCTGGTTTCCAGCATCTGCAGTCATTGTTTTTACCCTATAGTATCGTCACACCAGTTTTCTCAATTAAAGCCCTATTTAAAACTTATTGACAACGACCACCTGGAATTCTCCAGCTGGCTTTCAGGCTCCTGGAGGCAGTGAGGAGCTAGGCAACTGGAGGTGATCTTTTGCCCATGGATTGATGGCCCAGTTATTACAACTCAGCTTGGAGTTCTTCCCTCTCTGTCTGGCTGCATGTAGCAGACTATTGAAGGGTCCTACCAGTACATGACCAGTACAGCTAAGGTTGATTTTATTTTAAACACTGTGTCAATTTTATTTTTTAAAAATGGGGAAATCCAGATTGTGTTTTTTTCAGTCAAAATTCTGCAACAATTGTAAGAACTCATCATGGTAATATCCTGGCCAAGGATCCACAAATGAGAGAGAACAATAATTTTAATGAAGATGAATATCTAAGCTAGACCCCAAACTTTCAATAGTAGTGTTTTTTTTTAATATTGTGTAGTTCTAGTTTGCACAGTTACATACTTCAGTAATTTAAAACTTTGAATGTATGCACAGAATCTTAACCTCACTCTTAAAATAAATTCTTTGGTAGTAAGTACTTAAAATGCTCCAGTATATTACTTCTATTATTTTTCATAGAATCCCTACGGTGTGGAAATAGGCCCCTTGGCCCAACAAGTCCACACTGACCCTCCCTGAATCTACTACTCTACATTTAACCCTAACTAATGTACCTAACCTATACGTCCCTGAACACTATGGGCAATTTAGCATGGCTAATTCATCTAACTTGCACATCCTTTGATCCTGACTTATTGCTTGTTTCTTTGCCCTGACAGTGAAATAATCCTCCTTTAGTTATAATTGGATTTCAATTACTACATTTGAGGTCCAACTGCAAAAAAAAATTCCAGATTACATGGAAAAGCCCATGTGGCTTCCTTTAACAGGCAAATTCAATTAAAATACACCAGATTTGAATGATTTAACTTTTCATGTTGGATAGTATTGCAGATTGCATTAGAAAACAGTAATTTCAAATCTGTCGTCATTTTGTTCATTATTATTGGACTGAATTTTACGATTTTTTTCTCCACTTATTTGATAGAAAAAAAGTGGAGTCCTGGTCAGAGGGATCCAAATAAGTTCAAGATCTATTTTCTAATTTTCCCTGGAAGCCAGTAAGAGCCGGGATACTCTACCAGACTCCATTAGGAAACTTTTATTTTTCCTATTGTCAAATTTAAGACCAGCTTCTTTCAAGAGCTCTGGATCACTTCAGTGACCTAAATACTAAGCACTTCGGTTGTTCAGGCCAACTTATGTCTACTGGTCGGATAATGAATTCTGCCTGCATCAGGCAGGAACCCAATCCCTCTTTTTTTTAATCTCTGAACCTCATGGCATTAGTATGCAAACCTGCCACTGGTCTCACCACCCACTCTTCGCTCCCCACCAATCAATGCATTGAACTTACCCATCAGTAATGTCAATCTCCACTTTAGCCTGTCTATTACACCATAAGAAATAGGAACAGAAGTTTGAGTTCGGCCCTTCAAACCTGTCCTATCATTCAATCCCAACATGGTCGATCTGATGTTATTATTCACTTTCTTGCATTTTTCCCATAACTCTTGATTCCACTATAAATAAGAATCTATTTATCCCACCCTCTCTGTTGAAAGGAGTTCCAAAGACACTGAAATCTAAAAGAAGAAACTCCTCTGTCTTAACTTGGTGGCCCTTTATTCTGAGAATATGCCCTCTGGTCCTAGACTCTCCCATGAGTGAGAACATTCTCTCAGCATTTATTTTCCCACATCCCTTAAGGATCCAGAGATTCTAGAGAGAGTAGGACCCCTTAAAAATCAATGAGTTTGTCTTTGTGTTGAACCACAGGAGAGATGTAAAATGAATATTTCATGCCAGTTTTTACTGTTGAGAAAGAAATGGAAGCTAGAAAATTTGGGGAAATAAATATTGATGTTTTGAAAACAGTTCACATTACTCAAGAGGATCTTCTGGAGATCTTAAAGTACAAAGGTACATAATTCTCTGGGACCTGATCAAGTATATTCCAGTGCATGTTAGGGAGGAAATTGTGGAGTCCCCTAGCAAAAATATTTGTAATATCTATAAACACTGGTGATATAACCGAGGACCAGAAGGTGACTAATGTTATGCAATTGTTTACGTAAGTCTGTAAGGACAAGCTTGGGAGCTGCAGACCTGTAAGTCAGACTTCAGTGGTAGATAAGCTGGTAGAGGCAATTCTGAAAGATAGGAATTGAATTGAATTGAATTTGGTTTACATGTATTTGGAGAGGTAAGGATTGATAAGCAATAGTCAGCATGGTTTTGTGCAAGGAAAATTGTATCTCACAAACATGATTGAGTTTTTTAAATGAATTAACCAAAAAGATTTGAGGGCAGAGTGATAGACATTGTTTACTTGCACTTTTTAGTAAAGCCTTAGACAAGGTTCCACAAGGTTAATTAGTAAAGTTGAATCACATGGGATTCAAGATGAGCTTGCCAATTGGATGCAAAATTAGCTTGACAGTAGGAGACGTGACATGTGGAGGGTTGTTTTTTGGATTGCAGGCCTGTGACCAGTGGTGTTCCACAGAAATCAGTATTAGGTCCACTTTTGTTTGTCATATTTATATAAATGATTTAGGTGAGAATACAGGAGGCATGGTTAATAGGTTTACAGATGACACCAAAAGTGGTGATATAGTGGATAGTGAAGAGGGATATCGAAGATTGCAAAGAGGTCTTAATTGGGCTTAGGAGTGGCAGATAGAGTTTAATTTTGATAAATGTGAGCTATTGCATTTTGGGATTACAAACAAGGACAGGACTTATATAGTTAATGGTAGAGTCTTGGGTAATGTTGTAGAACGGAGACCTAGGAGTTCATGTACATAATTCTTTGAAGTTTGTGTCACTGGTAGGCAGGGTGGTTAAGAAGGCATTTACTATGCTTATCTTCATTGCTCAGTCCTTTAGAGTATTGGAGTTGAGAAGTCATGTTGACATTGTACAGGATGTTGTACAGAGGCTTCTTCTGGAGTAGTGTGTGCAATTCTGGTCACCCTTTTATAGGAAGGATGTTATTAAACTGAGAAGGTTCAGAAAAGATTTACTAGGATGTTGCTGGGAATGGATATTTTGAGATATTAAAATAGAAGATAAAGGCTGGGCCTTTTTTCATTGGCATATAGGAGGTTGAGAGGTGACCTTATAATAAAATCATGAGGAGCATAGAAAAGGTGAATGGCAAGGGTCTTTTTTCTAGGGCTATGTTTTTCAAAACTAGGGCCATATTTGAATGGTGAGGAGAAATGTTTTAAAAGACATGAGGGATATTTTTGTTTCCACACAGTGGATTGTGTGTAGAATAAACTGCCAGAAAAGCAAGTGGATATAGATTCAGTTAGTGTTTAATAAACTTTTGAATACGCTCATGAATAGTGAAAATTTGAAGAGATATGAGCCAAGTGCAGGCAGATGGAACCAGTTTAGTTTGGGAACATGGTGTGGACTGGTTGGACCAAAGGGCCTGTTTCCATGCTGTATGGCTCTAATTCTTAAACCATGAATCTGTCTGAAGCCATCAGAAGTATTCAGGATAATAAATTCTATATAAAGTCATCAGCAAACTACCATACAAGTTTAATATTCTGTGACCTTGTCAAATGCAGTTAACATTGAAGTTTAGTGTAGCAAATGCAATTTTCCAATAAATGCCTTGCTCTGAGGAGATAGTTACACTTTTAATAACTATAAATCAATGATGCTTTTCATTACTTTATTTGATATTTAAGAAATCTTTTTGGTAATTTGAAACTCAGTAATATCTAGTTGCGTTTGTTTTGCTACTGTCTAAAGTCGAAGAAGCTCATGTGATGCACATATTATAACCATTAAGCAAAATTACAGTGACAGGGACTTTCCATGTAGGTTCAAATTACTTAGATATTAAACATCATGTGGTTTGTATTGAATAAAAGCTGAACCGCAGGAATAGTTTGAGATCTGGACTCTAAGAAAAATATATAGCAAAGGGACCTTTGAGTATCAGCAATTGATATTGTTATCAATATTCAAAGTTACCATTGAGGTGTTCTAGGAAAATATAGCCTGATCTCCTGTTGATGCTGCCTCCACCATCATATTTGATATTTGTTTCCATTCCCTGTTGACAGTTCTGCAGCCTAAGTAGATGTCTTCCTGTTTTATTTTCATCATCTACCCTTTAAAACTACTTTGTTATCATTGGAAACAATACATAAACTGTTGAAAAGCACTGGCCATTGGAGGACGTGAGATGAATAAGATGTAGCAAAAGAAAGTGTTCGGCAAAAGACCTGCATTTTCTTAGCTTAGCACTGTGTTGGTGCTGCAAACAGTGCTACCTACGTTGGATAGGGACTCAATAAGAAAGTTAGTGAGTAACCATGTTATCTATCCGTTCCAATACTTTTAAGGATCTGTGAATGTGCACACCCAGATCGGTCTTATTCTCTGTATTTTGAACTATGACCATTCATTGTGTAATCCTTTGTTTTGTTAACCCTGCTTTACCCCACAATTCCAGGTTGAATGCCATTTGCCGCTGACCATCCATCAATATCCAAGGTAAAAACAATGATTGCAGATGCTGGAAACAGATTGTTTTAAATACGGACCATTAATGTGCACCACAGGTAGCGGGGGGGGGGGGGGGGGGGGGGGAAGTTGGTGGGGCAGCACCAAACCTGACAGTTTTCAGTCAAAAACATTTCTCAAACATTTATCCTCTACTTTCTGCCCCTCAGCCAATTTTGGACCCAGCATGCAATTTTGCCTTGGATGTCTTAAGGTCTTACTTTTTTGATCAGACTGTCATGAGGGACTTTGACCTGATAATGTAGACCACATCAAATGCATAACCCTCATTACTGCTCCTTCCTAACCCTTCAAAAGTGCAATCAAGTTTGTATAACCTGACCTTTCCTTGACAAATCCATTTCAATTATTCCTCATTAATCCATTTCTGTCCAAATGCATATATATTCTGTCTGTCAATTCTTCATTATAAATTGTCCATCTGTAGACGTACCCATGCATATTACTACCTTGTAATTTCCTCATCTTTCCCTACATTTTTATATAATGGAACAGCAATAACAGTCCTCTAGTCTTGTGGCACATCACCTATGGCCAGGATTTGATTCCAGCCCGATGTGTGTGTGTAACATTCTCCCAGTGTCTGCATGGGTTTCTGCCAAATGCACCAGTTTCCTCCCATAGTCCAAAGATGCACAGGTTAAGTGGTTTGGTATTGCTAAATTGGCCTGTAATGTCCAGGGATGTGCAGTTAGGTGGATTGGCCATAGAAAATGCAGAGTTACTGGGATAAGATAGGGGGCTGAGTCTGGATGGGGAGCTCATCAGAGTGTTGGTGCAAACTCAATAGGCCAAATGGCCTCTCTCTGCACTTTAGGGGTTCAATGATTCTATACACTCTCCTGAGTAATTCTTTTTGTCTTTATCATCTTGGCAGATCAGAGATGACATATCAACTAATCAGCGCTCATTTTGTCTGTCACATAATATTTTGAGATCACTTGAAATTTGGCATTCTTGCATTTTTCCTGATGAGTGCAGATGAAAAGCTTTGGAAACATGTTTATCTTTTCAGCAATGTGACAGATATAACAGCGGGTAATTTTCATGCTGACAGGAAGTCAATGCTATTCACAAGAATTTTTAACGTTTGTATATGCAAATACTGACAAATACTGCTAAAATGCCTGTAACTATTTGAGCAGAGTCTTCTACTTTTCATTTTCCATGTGATGGTGGCCCAAAAAAGGGTAGAATGCTATCCCATTCTAGCTGCTAACAGAAACCCACTGGATTTCCTGCCTGTCAGGCACCTTAGTGATCACTTGCTGGGCTTTTCATGGCATCTCTTGAGCGCTGTACCAGTCTACTTGAAACTGCTAACTTCAGAGGCTGAGGCTGCTGGTAGTATGGACATATGGAGTCCACAAGTGGTGGGTATGTTGAGTAACTTCTTTTGGCAGGGAAGGGAATTGTGAGGTTGAGCTTGCTTGGAAATTTCTTCAGGGATTTCTGAAGCAAGGACAATAGGCTGGCATTTGGCAGCTACCTACTGTCCCCAATCCAGACACTAGATTGTTACCAGATTGGGGCAGGTCGGGTCTCCTCTCCCACCCCCTCAAATCTGGCAAACTGTCCATTCCATTTTCCTGGTCTGTAAGGGTGTCAGTGTTCTCACCTGCTCTGAAAAGAGTTTATTGTTGTGAACTAGCAATCCATTAATGATTAGAATTGACTACTTGACAGTCTCTTGCTGTGGGCAGGAAGGTCTTCCCACTTGAATGTAATTTCTGTAGTGACAAGGTAGTGGGGCACCTACCTGTCACTCACCCATCCAACAATACTGTGTCCCTCATACTTTCTCCACTACTTCTCAGGAGGGGGAGATTCTGATCATTTTTTTTTCTTTATTTTTTAATGGCAGTTTTTTGTTTTGTAAGTTACTTACCCTGGAAACCCATCATCTGCTGCTGTATTTTTGTTTGTCAATGCTTGATGGCTGCAATTAGCTAATTACGTCTCTGAACCTAATAGGGATGAGCATCATTGGATCGAAAGTCTCTCTGACAGGTTTTATAGCATCACTTTAGAGGAGGTGAATTTGGGTTAATGAAAGTGGCTAGGTTCATAATACACAGAGCATAAGGAGGACCCTTGAAATTAGGCCATTTGTGAGAAAAACAAATGAATTATATATAAGCTGGCCACTCAGCTCTCAATGGATTATTCATATTTATGCAAAAACATTTCCTATTTCTTTACCTTTTTATTTTAACTGAGGTTTTAATTTAATCAACACAGCTATAACTCGAGTCAAGAATTCACTCACTTGGCCTTACCTCTCTTCCTTTGGCTGGCTGATTAACCTGTTTTTAAATAGATATTTTTAATCAACCTGTGCAGAGATGCTTTGACACTTGTCTGGATCAAGTGGGACTTGAACATGGGTCTCCTGGCTCAAGCAGAAAAACTACCATTGTGCTAGAAGAACCCTACAACTTTATTATATTATACTCCTGCCAAGTACCTACGATAATCATTGAGTGCACATTGTGTTTAAGTTTTGCCATTTCTTAATTGGGAAACAATTGGCATTGATTCTGCTTTAAATTGACTGATGTGACCAATATGGTGTAGTTGTGTGGTAAACAACATAACTGAATAAGATTACTTAACTGCAATGTACACAGTCTTCTGGTTATTTAAGATGTTCTTCCTGAAGAACAATTCAAGCCAGCTTTCTCTCATTTATTTCAAAGAACTGGACTTCTCACTGTGATATTCTGAAACTTCTCTTTACAAATGCAGTTGATACCAAGGAAACTCTTTTCTGATTCAGCCTCACCTTGATCAAACAGACACCTTCCACATACTCTGCCAGTAAAATAGTGGTTACCACTGAAAAATGTCCCCAAATGAGGCCTTAATTGGGCTAATTGATTGTCTATTTCAATGGAGTGAACAGAAGTTGCTCCTAGGAAAATTTCTTCCCACCCTTTGTGTTCACATAACCATGCAAACATGCACGCGTAGGAATGCATCAGAAATATGTGGATCCCCTTATTTTCTTACCCCGCCATGCCCCAAAATTCCAGCTCTGCATTGCTTGCGAATTCAGCCTCTGGTATATCACAGCTGACTGTTGGCCGGATTAATAATCAGTAATTAAAACTCTAATCATGTTTACACTCCAGAACACAGGCTAGGACCACTTGCCAATTCCCAGTGTGCCAACTACCTCTGCACAGATTGGGAAGTAAACCTGGGACTCCTGCGGTCTGAGTGGCTCAACTATTGACTTATCTATTGAGTGGGGCCTGACAGAAAGCTAGTCTGTGTACAACATTCAGTGCCTGGAGAAATTCAATTTAAATTCCTTGAATGTTTGAATCACAAAAGCAATCTAACAAGACAAATATCCTGGAAGGGAAGAAAAATTAATCATTTAATTTTAACATATTATACTTTTCTTTGAGATTATTTTTCCCCATTTAGATAATTCCATTAATGACAAAGTTGTTTTATTTATACACACACACACTCACACTTTCACACTTTCTTGCATGCACTCATGTTTTTAAATTCTCTCCTAGCATGTGGATGTCACTTGCAAGACCAGCATTTGTTGCCCATCCCAATGGTCCTTAAGGATGACTCACCAGTGATTTGCCCACATCCCATAACGTTATAAAAAGTCATCTCATAATTCATACATTTTTGCATCAAAGCCAGCTTTAGCTGCCATCCCTGATTTCCCTTATGAGAAAGGTAGTAGCCCATGTTTTTGAATTCTGAAGTCCACACGGTGTAAGTATATCCACAGATGCTATCAAGAAGTGAGTTCCTGGGTTTTGTCCCAGTGACAGTGAAGGGATAGCAATACAATTTCAAGTTAGGATGCTGTTTGGCTTGGAAGGGAACTTGGGAGTTAGTGTTACCTCACATCTTCTGCCCTTCTCTTTTAATGTGATTGAGAACATGGATTTAAAGTGTGCTGTGGGTACATGGGGCATGAGTTTTGCTGCAGGGACAAAAAGGGCAACACAATTTCTGGGTCTGAAACATCACTTAACCTGGGGTAAATAATCACCTGTCCTAAGTTTCACAGGACCACCCTCCACCTTTAATTGGCCTGGAGACAAGTTTGCTATTCAATTAATGATTTGTGGCAGCAGGAAGGCCAATCTGATTACCAGACTGAAAGGAGCAGTAGGCCGCAACAGGCAGTCAAGCATGTGGAGAGGATTTCTTTCTCTGAAATGTTTTGATTAAAACTTAGATTAAGAAATAATATTCCAGCTGGACCCACCATGGGGGAGCAGGGATCAGGTAATCAGGAAGGCAAAGCGAGCCTTTAAATCATGGTCTATGACAACAAACCTGGAAAGAGGAGTAGGTCATTCAGGCATTGAGCCCATTCAATGAGATCATGGCCTAACTCTAAATACCTGCCTTTAGCCAATATCCCTTAAGATCTTTGCTTAAGAAAACTAATTCTATTCATAATTTAAAATTAACAACTGATTCAGCATTCACTGTCATTTTATGGGAAAAGGGTTCCAAACCTCTACCATGCTTCATGTGTACCATTGCTTCCTAATATCTCTCCTGAGTGGTCCAGCTTTAATTCTTAGACTATGTCCCCTAGTTTTAGAACTCCCAACCAGTAGAAATCGTTTATCTTTATCTACTGTCTTTTTCTAGGAGAAAGTGAGGACTGCAGATGCTGAAGATCAGAATCAAAGAGTGTGGTGCTGGAAAAGCGCAGCCAGTCAGGCAGCATTTGAAGAGCAGGAGAGTCAATGTTTCGAGCATAAGTCCTTCATGAAGGGCTTAGTTTGAAATGTCAACTCTCCTGTTCCTTGGACGCTGCCTGACCAGCTGTGCTTTTCCAGTACCAAACTTTGACGACAGTCTTTTTCTGCTAATATCTTGAAGACTTTGGGTCATCCCTTAATCTTCTAAATTTCTAGAGAAAATACCTTAATTTGTATAATCTTGCCTCATAGCTTTAATCTCAAGTCCAGGTTTCATTCTTGTTAACCTAAATATACTCTTTCCAAGGCCAATATGTTCTTCCTAAGGTGTGCTGCCCCAATCTGGTCACAATATTCCAAGTGCAGTTTGTATAACTGCAAGATAATTTCTGCATCCTTGTATTCCAGTCTTTTAGATTTAAAGGCCAGCATTCCTTTAGCTGGCTTGATTTGTTTTCTGTGCCTGTTTGTGACATTCTAAAGATCTATGCACATGAACCCCACAAATCTCTCTTGGCCATCCATCGTAATTAAATCCACGTTATCTAGAAAGTATTTTTTTCAGTCAAAATGGGAAACCTCTCACTTGCATACAATGATCTCCATCTGACACTTAGTCTGTCAGTATCCATTTGAAATTTTATGGCTCTAGGCAGGTTGCTCCCATCCAGTTAAGGAGACTTGGAAACAAACTGGAATTGTATAGCTAATCTCCTTTCAATGGCCTGGAGTTTCTTGATGAGTTGTGTTGATGACTGGCTGTATGTAGGCATATAGCTGTCCATGTGTTGTCTCTGCAAAAATGGTATTGGAGCGTGATAGAGAGATGCTCCAGCATTTGGTCTGAAGGGGTCCCAATAGCTCTTTTATTCTTCATTTCCAGCTCCAGTAGCAGTTCAAAATCTGGAGTGTAGGCATATCTATCATTTAAAATAGCTTTTATAGAGCAGCTAAGAAGACAGCATGGAGCTACATTCAGTGTCAAGCAAATAACTATCCTTTTTTACCCCAACATGGATGTTTTATTCTATCTTGATTTTCAACACTTTTGTTTTCCTTTTAAATATGGTTCAAATTCCTCTGGCTAGCCATCAGTTAATCAGTGGCCAGGGTTTGTATGGCTCTTCAGAAGTACAACTGAAGAGGAATACTGACAAAATGAAAAGAAAATCTTTGAAGTTTCAAAAAAGTGGCAAATATTAATGGAAAACATTTTTAAAGGAAATATGGGGTTCGAAGAAATTTGAAGAAAAACTATGTAAATTAAAAAAACGTTATAATGTAGTAATTGAGGCTGGACAACATAATTTAGACAAACTGCGATTAACTCAGAAGTTATGTGGAGTTAAATATGGGTTCAAAAGCCACGTGGTGGCTGAATGTCATGTCAAAATAGATTTTCTGAAACTAAAGCAAAACAAAATAATTAAATTTTGAATATAATGCACGTACAGCAAAAAATTTCATTTAAACTGAGAACTTGTGCTTTCAATTAATAACTGGCTTGAAATTAATTTTAAAACTTGCGAGTCTCTAAGCTATCTGCAAGGTCCCATCTAAGCCAGTCATTCCATTGTCTTGAAAATATGTCACCAACCCTTCAGTGACACGAAGTCAATATCCTGAAATTCCCTCCCAATCCTCTATTATGGGTCTGCCGTTGGTATGTGAACTGCAGTAGTTCATGAAGGCATCTTGCCATCACTTTCTCGAGGGCAATTAGGAGTGGGTAATAAATGCTGGTCCAGCCAGCAATGCTTACATCCCATGAATGAGTATGAAAACAGAGAAAAGAACTGTTGATTCTAATCCATCCAGAGCACATTTCCTCTGTCTTTTTCACAATCTCGTTGACTTCTGGCTCACTTTTTATCTCACCTTGCATGCCATTACTGTCAGTTCAGGTTTCATCTGGAATACATGCTGTGCGGTTGGCCTTTGATGAATACTATTTTGTCCTCATTATCTGGTTGTATCGCCCATACCTGAAATCAGAATTGAGTACAAGGTTAAAATGTTGATTCAAGTGTTAGGTTTGCATTAAAGATTTTTGACCTTCCAGTTATTATTTTAGTATTAAATAATTTCCATGGCATTTCAAATTCCATTGTGAACAATTCTTTTGGAATTATAATTTTAAGAAATCAGTTGTGTCAAAAACAAATTTAATATTCTAGAACAGCTTAAAGTTAACACTGCTGTTGAGATTTTAATGTTAGAAATTATTCACAATATTTGAACAACAATTGTCTTGCAAAGGGGAAAACTGGTTGCGGATAATTAAACTTACTGTATTTGAATGAGAAATATTTTATTAATATATTGTTTTTCAATAGGAAGGAAAATGTCAGCATTATTTAATCATAGAAAACACTCAACCATCAAGACTGTATTTAATAAATGGAGAAGAAAGCCTATTGGGTTTTATTTTTTATCAAGGATACAATTATTAGAGAATCAATTTATAATGTTGCTGAAGTCAATCAATGAAGAAGTTGCATGGATACAGCAACTTTTATAAAATCTAGAATTGCCATCTATTCCAAGAGGAATTTCTGATCACAAAGCACAGACTTGAAACTGCCTTTTAAGAAAAATGCTTTCAATATTTTCTATCATTCAGTGTGGGAACAGATCTTTCAGTCCAACTCGTCCGTGCCAACTAAATTTCCTAAACTAAATTAGTCCCTCTTACCTGCATTTAGTCCATATCACTCTAAACCTTTCCTATTCATCTGCTTGTCAAAATGTCTTTTGAAATGTTGTAACTTTACTTGGATCTATTTCTTTTAGCAGTTAATTTCACATATGAACCATCCTCTGTGGGGGAAAAAAATGCCCTTCAGCTCCTTTTTAAGTCTTTCTCCTCTCCCCTTAAACCTTTGGCCTCTGGTTTTGGACTCCTGTACCCTAAGAAAAAGACCTTGGCTATTCATCCTATCCATTCCTATCATGATTTTACACACTTCTAAGGTCATCTTCAGCCTCTGATGCACCAGGAAAAAGGCCCCAACTTATTTAGCCTATCAGTTTAATGATTATTAAAGTCAAGTACCCTGTGTCTTGTTATTTGCCATCCCTTCCCCAGTCTACCAGTTCTGTTAACCTTGAAAGATCTATGGACATGCACACCCAAGGTCCCTCTGATTGTCTGTACTTCCAAAGATCCTACCATTCAGTGTGTACTCCCTTTCCTTGTTAGTCCTTCCAAAATGTATTAATCTTGAAAAAAGTAAGGTAAATTCTAGACTCAGAATTATACAATACAGAAGAGGCCCTTCAGCCCATCACATTTTGGCAAATAGAATTGAGGAAAATCTAAAGGGTTTTTACAAATACTTTAAGGATAAAGGGTAATTAGGGAGAGAATAGGGCCCCTCAAAGATCAACAAGGTAGCCTTTTGTGTGGAGTCGCAGAAAATGGGGGAGGTACTAAACGAGTATTTTGCATCAGTATTTCCTGTGGAAAAGGATATAGAAGATATAGAATGTAGGGAATGTGGTGACATCTTGGAAAATATCCATATTACAGAGGAGGAAGTGCTGGATGTCTTGAAATGGGTAAAAGTGCATAAATCCCCCAGGACTCTGTGGGAAGCTCAGGATGTGATTTCTGGGCCTCTTGGTGAAATATTTGTATCATCGATAGTCACAGTTGAGGTGCCAGAAGACTGGAGGTTGGTTAACGTGTTACCACTGTTTAAGAAGGGCGATAAGGACAGGCCAGGGAAATATAGACCAGTAAGCCTGACATCGGTGGTGGGCAAGTTGTTGGAGGGAATCCTAAGGGATACGATGTCCATATATTTGGAAAGGCAAGGACTGATTAGGGATAAAGTAGGAGAATGTGAGGACTGCAAATGCTGGAGATCAGACCTGAAAAATGTGCTGCTGGAAAAGTGCAGCAGGTCAGGCAGCATCAAAGGAGCAGGAGAATCGACGTTTCGGGCATAAGCCCTTCCTCCTGAAGAAGGGCGTATGCCCAAATCGTCGATTCTCCTGCTCCTTTGTTGCTGCCTGAACTGCTGCGCTTTTCCTGCAACACATTTTTCAGCTCTGATTAGGGATAGTCAACCTGGCTTTGTGCGTGGGAAATTATGCCTTACAAACTTGATTGACTTTTTTGAAGAAGTAACAAAGAGGATTGATGAGGGCAGAGCGGTAGATGTGATCTATATGGACTTCAGTCAGGCGTTCGACAAGGTTCCGCATGGGAGACTGATCTCATGGAATACAAGGAGAACTAGCCATTTGGATGCAGAACTGGCTCAAAGGTAGAAGACAAAGGGTGGTGGTGGAAGATTGTTTTTCAGACTGCAAGCCTGTGACCAGTGGAGTGCCACAAGGATCGGTGCTGGGTCCTCAACCTTTTGTTATTTACATAAATGATTTGGATGTGAACATAAGAGGTACAATTAGTAAGTTTGCAGATGACAACAAAATTGGAAGTGTAGTGGACAGCAAAGAAGGTTACCTCAGATTGCAACAGGATCTTGACCAGATGGGCCAATAAGCTGAGAAGTGGCAGATGGAGTTTAATTCAGATAAATGCAAGATGCTGCATTTTGGAAAAGTAAATCTTAGCAGGACTTATACACTTAATGATAAAGTTCTAGGGAGTGTTGCTGAACAAAGAGACCTTGGAGTGCAGGTTCATAGCTCCTTGAAAGTGAATTCGCAGGTAGTTGGATAGTGGATAAGGCATTTGGTTTTTTTTTTCTATTGGTCAGAGTATTGAGTACAGTAGTTGGGAGGTCATGTTGTGGCTGTACAGGACATTGGTTAGGCCACTGTTGGAATATTGCGTGCAATTCTGTTCTCCTTCCTGTAGGAAAGATATTGTAAAACTTGAAAGTGTTCAGAAAAGGTTTACAAGGACGTTGCCAGGGTTGGAAGATTTGAGCTATAGGGAGAGGCTGAACAGGCTGGGGCTTTTTTCCCTGGAGTATCAGAGGCTGAGGGGTGACCTTATAGAGGTTTACAAAGTTCTGAGGGACATGGATAGGATAAATAGACAAAGTCTTTTCCCTGTGTTGGGGGAGTCCAGAACTAGTGGACATCAGTTTAGGATGAGAGGGGAAAAATATAAAAGAGACCTAAGGGGCAACCTTTTCACACAGAGGGTGGTATGTGTATGGAATGAGCTGTCAGAGGAAGTGGTGGAGGCTGGTACAATTGCAACATTTAAAGGTATTTGCATGGGTATATGAATAGGAAGGGTTTGGAGGGATATGGGCCAGGAGCTGACAGGTGGGACTAGATTGGGTTGGGATATCTGGTCAGCATGGACGAGTTGGACTGAAGGGTCTGTTTCATTGCTGTACATCTCTACGTCTCTCAGTTTATACTGCCCAAAATACATTAAATCTATATTGGTCCTGCTTACCAGCAATCAGTATTTCAAGTGCTCATCAAAGTATTTTTTAAATGTTGAAGTTACCCACATCACTTTCCCAGCCAGTGCATTCTAGATCCTTCCCATCCTCTGGGTCGGAAAAGAGAAATTAAAGTTCCCTCTAAACCTCCCACCTTTTATCTTAGTTATGCTCATTGTTTAAGATGAGACTCCTTCTTACTATTTGCCTTACTGCCAATTTTTGTTATTTTCAAACTTATTTGATTACACCTCCAACATTCATGCCTAAATCATCTACAAGCAGTAAAGGACTAAGCAATGAATCCAGTAAGCACAGGCTCCCAGTCACAAAAACACCATTTTGACAATCACCCTCTGCTTCTGGCCGCTAAGCCAATTTTAGATCTGATTTTGTCAAAACGCCTTGGATCTCATGGCCTCCCTCTTCTGAACCAGTGTGCTTTGCAAGACCTTGCCACAACCATTTCTGAAGTCCACTTGGATTATATCAACTGTACTACCCTAATCTGTACGCCCTAATCACTCCTTAAAAAATTCAGTCATATTTGTTGGACATGATCTCCCCTTACAAGTGGATGTTGGCTATTTAATCCTCGTCTTTCCAAGTGGAGATGATTCTGTCCCTTAAACTTTTTTCCAATAGTTTCCCAACCACAATGTTCCACTTAATGGCCTTGGCCAATATTCAAGTCCTTAAACAATGAGCTTTATTTTCCACATGATGTAACATCTGATCAAATGCATTCTGGAAATCGAAGTACATTCACCAATTTCGCTTTATTCATAGCATGTGTTAATTCACCAACTCCAATAGATAGGTCAAACATGATTTGCCTTTCATTAAAACCATGCTGATTCTGCTGAATTAACATGGATTTGTTGTGAAGTGCACTGCTACAACCACTTTAATATTAGCTTCTAACATTTTCCCTGAGACAGATGTTAAGCTAAATGTAATACATTTCCTGATTTCCATCTCCCTTTTTGAATAAAATTTGTATTCACTGTCTTCCAAACCAATGGGACTGTCCCCACATTAAGAGTTTTGGCAAACTAAAATCAATCCATAAATTATCTCACTAGCCACGTTATTTAAGACCCGATGATAACTTTCACTTTGGTAGTCTGCAGCTCCAACAATGTATATGCCCTACTTTTCTGGTGACTTGAATCTTCTGGGGTTCCTCTCTTCTGTCCTTTCCACTTCCTGATTTAATAATTGCTTCTGTGATGTTATTTGTATCTTCTGTAGTGAAGATGAATGCAAAACACCGGTTCAATTCATCTGTCATTTCTTAATTTTCCAATAACTCTTTCTATCTGACCACCACCCACCTTGTTAATTCTCTTTAAATATTTACAGACTGACTTGCCATGAGGTTTTATTTTCGAGCTAGCTTTCACTGTAATTTTTCCTTCATTTAATTCTGTGATCATTCTTCTTCTTTAAAATAAAATTATCCAAACATATAGAGTTATCGAGATGTGTGGCATGGAAAAAGATCTACTTGCCCGTGCCAAGCAGCGATCTCAAATTAATCTTGTCCCATTTGCCAGCACTTCCATCATATCTGTCTAAACCCTTCCTGTTTGTGTACCCATCCAGATGCCTGTTAAATGTTGTAATTGTACTAGTCTCCATCACTTCCGCTGGCAGCTCATTCCATACCCACACATCCTCTGCATGAAAATATTGCCCCTTAGGTCCCTTTTACATCTTTCCCCCCACCCTAAACCTATGCCCTCTAGTTTTGGACTTCCCCACCCTAGAGAAAAGACCTTGTCTATTTACCCTATCCATGCCCCTCATGATTTTATAAACCTCCATAAGGTCACCCCTCAGCCTCCAGTGTTCCAGGGAAAACAGTCCTAGTTTAATAAGCCTCTTCCTACAGCTCAAATCCTTCAACGCTGACAACATCCATGTAAATATTTTTTGAACCCTGTCAAGTTTTGCAAAATCCTTCCAAGTGGAGGGAGACCAGGATTGTGCAGACTATTTCAAAAGTGAACTAACCAATATCCTCTGCCCCTTGTCTTCGTACATGTATATTCTATTAATTTGACTCTGTTAAACATTTCAAGTTTAGCTGGATGATACATTTGACTCTTGGATTTTCTTTTCTTGTTGAAATGCATTTATTCTGTGAAATATATATGGTATATTTGAAACAAAAATTGAATTTATAAGGAATCATGGTTGAAAACATCTGAAACTGTCTTTCAAAAGATTCTCAAATCCAGACTGAGTGGCTGTAATCAAGGTTGAAAAAAAGGGTAAAATCGCAATATTGCCAGACCATAGGCTGCTCTCTCGTGAAAGATGAATTATTTAACTTGAGGGTCACCATGCCTCAGATGAGGGAAGAGGTTGAGAAGGAGTGGCTGCACACCATGCAAATTGCGGTTAGGAGGGTGGGGTGAAGAATGTGTGATGGGCAATATGAAATGCTAACCGTCTGAGTGCAGCTGGCCAGGTTGGGAGTGCAGAATGTGGGTTTGCCCTTACCCAAAGCTGAAAATTGCTTGTACTTTGGGCAGAACTCTAATAACTAAATCCCACCCACCATTATTAAAGACATTCAGAATTGGCCCAAGTGTGCAAAAAAAACAAATATTTTGTCATTAGGTGGTGAACTTCTCAGTAACTGACTGATTTCTAAGTTTCATAGCTAATACTTGAATTACGTCAATATCATAGATTCCTTATCAGAGTGACACACTACTAATTTGCAGCAGCAAAAACAGTTACTGGGAAGCAGTTACCTATATACTGGAGATATTTTGATTGGGAGTTGACTTAGTTCAGTTGGCTGGATGGCTGGTTTGTGATGCAGAGTGGCACCAACAATGTGGGTTAAATTTCCACACTGGCTGAAGTTACCAGAAGGATTCTCCTCCTCAATGTCTCCCCTCACCTGAGGTGAGGCAATCCTCAGGTTAAATCGCCACCAGTCATCTCACTTAAAATGAGAGAGCACCTCTATAGTCTGGTAAAATTGTGGCAACTTTGCCTTTTCTATTTTGAATAGTTTGACCTGCCATATAATAGGAAAAAAACTTAACTGTTATTCTTTAATGGAATATTGGATTAAACATGTTAAAGTTATACCTTTAGTACTTTGATTTAATACTTTTATCTGATAACATTTTGTACAAGTTTAATGGCTTACTTACTTTTGATTAGATATGGTCTGATAGCTCACTTGCTATGTCATAGGAACAAAGTAGGCTATTCAGCCACTTGCACCTGCTGCTCCATTCAATAGGACCTTACTGATGTGACATTCTGCACATCATTTCCTGTCCTTTTCCTGTAAACCTTCGATCTTCTGATCCAGAATCTATCTACATCAGCCTTAAATTTACACAAGAACTCTGACCTCACAGATTTCTTGCAGCAAGGATTTCCAAAGCCACTTAACCCTCTGAAAAAATAAATTCTTTCTCAACTCAGTCTTAAATTAGAGCCCCTTTATTCTGTGACAAGTCAAAAGATCTCTTTGCAATTAAACAGAAATGTCATGATCTCATGAGAGAAGAAAATTAACAAAGACAGTGGAGAGATTATTGGTTTAATTGTGGGGCGGGGGGGGGTGAAGTCAGCACTACATCAGCACTGCAAGTCAAACATAACTGTATTAGCACAATAAAACAGTGTTAATTTATAGATGGCAGCGCTTAGCCAATCTAGAGCAACTTTTGATGGACTTAATTTCTGACAGCTGTTAGACTAACAATAACCTAATGTGTCATTTAGTTTGGGAACTGCAGAAAGCAATAATTATGCTGATAAATGGTAAGATGTGAAGAATGACTCTAACAGAAATATCTCTTCAATTAGATTTTTTTTAGGTTAAGTGGTTCCTTGTCTGTTACTAAAGCATGAATTTTAGATTATTATTGACTATTACATAAAAAGTATTTCACTTATCTGTTTTCTGTGAAACAGTTATTACCTTCTTTCACGGCAAATTGTAACACAAGTTATCATTGAGTTACATAAATCAAGATTTAAAGTTCACTATTCTGCAATGAGTCTTTTATTTTGAAAAATCTGACTGGGTAATTTACATCAAAATTGCAACCAAGTGGAATAAATTATTTGCATTCTCCCATCTCTCAAATCTTGTGATTATCATCAGTACATTGTTTCTCCTTTTTGCTTTGTCTTTTGATTATTGTTGTATTGTTAGATTTACACCTTTACCTTCTTGCTTGTTGTTATCCAGTGTAGTCAGTGGAATATATCTGAACTTTTCACAGTCAAAGCAAATATACAAAGCAAATTGTAGCCTCTCAGGCATACCCATTATCAGTAAACAAAACAGTTTCCTCAAATCAATACCATACTTGCAATCATAAACACCATGATGCCTGTGATGAAAGGTGTATAATGCATATCGATAATTTTTTAGAGTTTAAAATAATAGCATATGTGATGAGTTATAACAAAATAATTCTATCAGCCTGTCCTTCTGGAACATTTAATCTAGTCTAGTATGTATCAAAAGACAGGAACCCCTGACTTGTTGGTAAAAGATTTAGTGCCAAGCTTAGTTTAGTGGTTTGATTTGATTTGATTTGTCACATATATAGAGAAACAGTGAAAAATGTTGTTTTGCATGATGTACAGGCATTTCGTACAATACAAGGTACATCAGTTGGCAGAACAGAGTGCAGCAACAATGGTACAGCCACAGAAGGTGCAGAAAGAGATCAACATTAATTTGAGAGATTTGTCCAAAAGACAAATAACTGAGCATAAGGTGTTCTTGAATCAGTTCACACCTGTATTCAAACTTCTATATCTTTTTACCTGGTGGAAGAGAGTATAACTGGGGTGGGGGTGGGGATGGGGGGTTACTGTACCAAAGCAGGGGGTAGTATACATGGAGTCAATGGATGGAAGGTTTGTTTGCAAGATGGACGAGGCTATGTTCACGTCTTTGTAGTTTCTTGGGAAAAGCAGTTGCCATACCAGGCTACAATGCATTCCGACAAGATGTTTTCTGTGGTGCATCAATAGATGTAGGTAAGAGTCTTTGTGTATATGCCAAATTTTGTTAGCCTCCTGAGGAAGTAGAAGTGTTGTTGTGCTTTCTTAACCACCGCGTCGATGTCAGCAGACCAGGACAGATCTTTGGTGATCATCATTCATTGGCTGCAGTTCAGGTAATCGTGAGAGTTGGGTTTGTAATGGATATTAGTACATAGCTAATCCCTAAAAATGGAAACTGAAGTCGAGGAAGAGAAGGGAAGAGTCTCTCCAAGATGGACCAGTTGAAGATGAGTGGAGAGTGGAAGTTAAAATAATTGTGATTTAATCTTTCCAATTCCAGACAAGGATGTCTGACTACATATTTCTGCTATCCCTAAGACTGATTATTTCCACCTGTAACATCACCTGAGATCATTGTAACTCAATTCAATTGTTGCTGAAACCCTCAAAGATTTTTTACTGTCTTGTGTATTATAATGCATTTAAAATATCACATTCTATCCTGTGTAAATTTGAAGTCCTCTAAAACCGTGTGTAATAACTTGCAGCCCCTCTTATTTCCTTACATCTGTGCTTACTGATTTTAATTTTTGTTTTCAAATTCCTCCATTTCTCTATAATTTCCTCCAGCCCACAACCCTCCAAGATATCTGCATTTCTCAGTTCTGGCCTTTTGTGTATTCGGCAAGGGTGACTAGCCTTCTGTTGCCTCATCTTTAAACTCTGATTACATTTTGCATGGTGACATCTTGCAAAATGTCCAGATTTCAGAGTAGGAAGTGCTGGATGCCTTGAAACAGTTAAGGTTGGATAAATCCCCAGGACCTGATCAGGTGTACCTGAGAACTCTGTGGGAAGCTAGAGAAGTGATTGCTGGGCCACTTGCTGAGATATTTGTATCATTGATAGTCATAGGTGAGGTGCCAGAAGACTGGAGGTTGGCAAACGTTGTGCCGCTGTTTAAGAAAGGCAGTAAAGACAGGCCAGGGAACTATAGACCGGTGAGCCTGACCTCAGTGGTGGGCAAGTTGTTGGAGGGTCTGTTTCCATGCTATACATCTCTATGACTCTGGAATTCTTTCTCTACATCTGTCCTCCTTTGCTATTTTGCTGTTCTCCTTTGACACTCCAGAATACCTGTTTGTTTGAACAAGCGTTTGGTCATCTGCTGTAATGTCTCCTTATCTGGATCAGTGGGATTCTTTGTTTTCTAATGCCCCAGCTAAGCATCTTGGGATGTTTAAGCACATGAATGGTGTTATATAAATGGACGTTATTCTTGCCATGTACTTTTTACCTTGTGATCTGCAACTTATGCTTCTGGTAACTAATCAACAATATTTAAAAGTTACTTCAGGTCTACGTTTCAGTCAGCCTTTGAGGCACCCATGACACTGAAGGATCTGAAATTGCAAGGAAGACAGTTTGGAAGGACTTTGAGACTGAGATTGATAGAGAAGCAAAGCAGACTGCCAAACTAATTCATAAGATCTGACTTAATTGTATTTGTTATTTATAATTTGTAATTATGATGCATTACAAGATGTCTGTTGATTCATTCTCTTAAAAAAAAGAGATGGGTCTCCTTCAAATTCCTAACATTTTGAATATGTTCCATACCACTCTTCTTCCTTAAAAGCTGTTGAATCTCTAAATTTTGCGAATGAAAGGCTATCAACCTTGATATCTTTTTGACATATGGAGCAGCAAAGAAGACTTTTTTCAACTTGGGGCATTGGTGGATAATTCATTGCAATTTGAATGAGCATTCTAGTCAGACTGTTTTTGCAGTAAACTCCATTTGATTAGGTCTGATGAATAATTTAGGTTACGTCGGTATACTTTGATCAGAGTATTTTTGTTCTATGGCTGAACTTAGCTGCTTATCACAAGCCGATTGCAAAAACTTAATATCAAGAATACGAGAAGCTTTGTTCAACATTGCACTTGCATCCTGTAATATAATTTCTCACAGACTCAGAAGAGACAAAGCATAAGCAATATGTGAAGCAGCAAAGCATGATATGTCCACATTTTCTCCTCCATATTTGTTTAGACAACGCAGAAAGTTGAAAATTGCATTGATTAAGGCCAGCGAGTTCATGTATTATTAATACTTTGAAATGCAGCTGCTGTTGATTAAATTTAGTATTTTTCTGAAAAAGGCATTTTGTCTAATCATTTTGTCTTGCTCCTCTCAGGATATGTCTCAAAAAAAATATAAATTCAAGGGAAAATCCAACATTTGCATTGTATTAGCGAGGAGTGCCAATTGGTTGGAAAGTGGGTTCTGGTAGAGATGTTGCTATGGAAACCGCATCTATTAATGGTGATTGACATTAACAGCTAGGCTTTGTTTACATTTTTAAACCCAGTAAGTTCCCACTGGTTGGTAAGTTTAATGCCATGAGAAATGAACCAGTGAATGGATGTCAACTATTGAGTTGAAACAGGTACTGTGTGTGTACGTGTTCTTGTATACAAAGAAAATGGACCTGCGCATTAATATATGAACCTTGCGGTAAATGCAAGTACGTCATAAAGACGTTCTGTCCACCACACAAATTAGTTATATGGTACATGAATTTCAGTACCAGTGTAATGCCAGGTATATCAACAGGATATCCCAAAGACTGGGAGGTCATGTCATACAACATGTCTCTCAGGCACTTTGCAATGAACAAAGTACTGACTATAATCAACTAGGCTATGCTTGCAAAATTCTGTGTCTAGACCTGATTCGACAATATTTACTGCAATGATCCTGAATGTGTGAGGAGTTATGCAGCCAACCAATTTGGAATTGTGACTCAAGCTCAGTGTATGCATTTGCTCCTAAGTAACATTTTCAAGTGTTTAAGCTTCACTGGATTTTTTTTAAGCAATTACACAGAAGAACCACTGGATTTCCTGACTTGCACCCCCTACCCAATCCCCGGTCTGTGTTCCCATCATGGAGCTAGTTCAATGGCATGTTATTAAGACCTAATACGAACATTGCCATGTCCTTTCAGCATTCTACAAATTTCTGCCTCTCCATTTATATTCAAGACTGTTTCGTTTAATCCCTTGTCATTGAGCAGATTGCCATGTTTATTTATCTTTTGACTTTTCAGTCTATAATACAACTCATTCACCAGTTCTTCAAAACTAACCTCATGTGACCTCTAGAGATACCTAGTTTTGGTGAGGGAGTAAACTGCAATCGGCTTAGTTGTACTTGGAATGAGTGCATTTCTCAATGCTAACGTGGTGTAAAGGCATAAAACAAGAGTAGGTCATTCAGCTCCTTGAGATTTTTCCACCATTCTATGATTGATTTGAATTTAACCTCAATCCAACTGTCTTGGTTCTGCATCCTTTTGCTCCCTAATGGTAAAAGTAATTCAACATCTGATTTTAAAATTAATGAGGTGATGTCTTTCACTTTTTTTAATGAATGTTCTCTCAGCACTTCCATTGTGTGAAATCATGCTTCACAACTTGTTGCCAAATTGTTTGGCTTGAATTTTACGGTAATGTCTTAGGCTCAGTGAGAAACGTTTCTCACTATCCTTTCAGTTCCTTTTTAAAAGTTCTCAACCTTTAATCAAATCTACACTAGCCTTCTACTTTCCAAAATTACTGTCTACTTCAAGTAATTTGTTCTTATGATTTAACCCTAGATTCCTGGTGACATACTGGTGAATAGCTGTTGCTCTTCTTCTAAGACCAGTATCTATATTAAAGTGTATTATCCAGAATGTGCACACCTAGACCAAAGGATGAATTTTACAACAATATATTGATGCATTTGAAAGTGGAAGGCACTTAAGATAAGTGAGGAGCAGGGTGGGTGCAGTCTGCTGACTTCCCAGCAAACCCCAATGTCCTTAATGGTACAGAGACTGGCATTATCACCTGAACTTTAGTGATGCTTTGAAATCGCTAATTAGTATGAACTCAAGAACCTAATTTTGCTCCATTACAATACTAAATGCAGTTGAGTAAGAAAGATTACCAAGCCCAAAACCATTTAAGCTCAGGCTTGAACGGATGTTACAAATTTTGGGGGATCCCTTGAGCCCATCAGGGACAATTCATTTGTGCCTCTAGCCAACTCCTCACCTTTTTAAAAATCCAACACAAACCCTTCTCCATTGTTTGGTAGAGTTCCCAATTCCTCCCTGACCAAAATACTTGAACTTGCCTCCAAGACCATTTCCATCTTCCTCGGGACCACTTGTAGTCCCAGCAAGGACCAATACACACTTCTGGGAATGTTGGTACTACAGGAACTGTGAATTAATTAAATTGGTCAGCAGCTCTTAAGCTAAACCTCCAGTTTCAGAAAGAATACACAAAAAAATGAAAGATTTGTTTTCTTAAATATTTTGATTATTTTATATTATGAGTTTTATCAGACTTGTAGATTTAAAAACATTTTAAATATTTGACCAATATTTCACAAAGATTTTATAGATACAGATTCACCAATACATAGATTCACTTTGCTGCTCCCAGCAAACTATTGCTGTGGGACGGAGATTCAAAGTTGGAGACATGCTGGATAGCTTTTTGATCTAGGGAGGGGTGGATATAGAGAGAGAGAGAGGAATATGAACACCTCATTAAAATTTACCTCCTACATGTGGTCCAACCAGGTTTTTGTACAGCTGCGGCAAAACCTACCCCACCTTTTATATTCTTGTCATCTAGTTTTAGCTTGGCTGAATTTTCATCTCAATGCGAAAACTCTCTGCTCTCAGCTAAGACTCTTTCTGCATTCTCAGTTAAAAGCTCAGACCTCCATTAGTCTGTTGAAACAGCTGCAATGAAGGGAAAACATTTCTAAATTGTGTTCTTACTGTATCATCTATTTTGTCAATTGAACACTTTACGTAAAAGATAATGAAGCATCAACTGTTTTTTAGTTTTCAGTTTGAAACTGTAAAAGGCTGTATGGCTTTAGTAAATTAACTTTTTTTTCTGAAAGTAGAAAATTGAAAATAAATGATGACTTTATTAAAGCATTCTCAGATATCCTGTTTTTACCCTCAAGCCAATTAATCCCATATAGAATGTATAGTGAGGTAAATGGGAATGAATGCACTGCAGTTTGGTGGAGGGACATGGTTTGGTGGGGAGGAATGTAGGTTGGCATGGAGGTTCATAATATTTCAGAGCATCTCTGATGCACTATGAACCATGACAACTCATTGTAAACCCAATCCTACATTGTGAGGAGCTTGAAGCTGCCTATTCCCACCATAGAGTTCAAGAGTATTGGATTGTGACCTGAACCAGCACACACTATAATCTCATACTTGTGAAAATTAGGACCATCAGGAATGTGACCAGGAATCTCAACTGAGTCTCCTCTATCACGAGATTCTGTCTGACTCAAAAAGCAAATGAATTACATTCTGTGAACTATTTCAATTATTTGATCATATAACAAGTGAAAGTTTTAACAAATTTACAGATACAGAGCCATAAGCTTGGAAGTAGACCCTTGTTCCAATTTGTCCATGCTGATCAGACATCTCAATCTGACCTAGTCTAATTTGCCAGCATTTGGCCCTTATCCCTCTTAAACCCTTCCTATTTATATACCCAAGTGTCTTTTAAATATTGTATTTGCATCCACCTTCTCCACTTCCTCTGGCAGTTTTTTCCATGCACGTGCCATTCCCTGTGTGAAAAAGTTACTCCACCAATCCTTCTTAAATCTTTCGCCCCTCACTTTAAAACGATGCCCTCTGGATTTGGATACCTACACCCTAGGGAAAAAAAACCTTGACTATTCACCCTATTCCTGCCCCTCATAAACCTCTATGAGGTCCCCCCTCAGCCTCAATGCTCCAGGGAAAAATGCCCCAGTCGATTCAGCCTCTCCCTATAACTCATCCTCTAGGCCCAGCAGCGTCCTTGTAAATCTCTTCTGCGCCCTTTTAAGTTTCACAACATCCTCCCTTTGGAAGGGTGGTCAGAATTATACATTGGTGAGGCCACTTTTAAAATACAATGTTCTGTACATTTGCAACATGATGCCCATCTCCTATACACAATGTTCTGACTAAAGAAGGCATGGGTGTGAAATGCCACATTCACTACACTGTCAACCTGTCACTCCATGTTCAAGGAACTGTGCACCTGCTCCCCTGTCTCTTTGTGTGGCAACACTCCCCCACCCCAGGGCCCTGCCATTAAGTGTATAAGTCTTGCCCTGGCTTGCATTATCAAAATGCAATACTTCATATTTATCTAAATTAAACTCCATCTGCCACTCCTTGGCCGATTGGTCCATCTGAACAAGATGCTGTTGTACTCTGAGATAATCTTCACTGTCCACCATACCACTAATTTTGGTGTCATCTGCAAACTCATTGACCATGCCACCTATATGCATATCTAAATCATTTATACAAATGATGAAAAACTGTGAGCCCAACACCAATCCTTGCGGCACATGGCTGGTCACAGGTCTGCTGTCCAAAAAGCAACCCTTTACCACTACCTTCTGTCTCCTACATTCAAACCAATATTGTATTGAATTGGCTAGCTCCCCTGTATCCGATGTAATCTCACCTTACTAACCAGTTTATCATGCAGAACTTTGTCTGATGCTTTGCTAAATCTATATAGACAGCGTCTACTGCTCTGCCTTCATCAATCACCTTTGTCACCTCTTCAAAAAAGCTAAAGCTCAATCAAATTAGTCAGACACTATTTCCCACACACAAAGTCATGTTTACTATATCTAATCAGTCCTTGCCTTTCCAACTGCTTGTCAATCCTGTTCCTCTTCAACAACTTACCAACCACGAATGTAAGGCTTTACCAGTCTAGTTCCCTGGCTTTTCCTTACAACCTTTCTTAAATAATGACACCACATTAGACAACTTCCAGTTTTCCATCACCTCACTTGTGGCTGTCGATGATACAAATATCTCAGCTAGGAGCCCAGCAATGTCTCCCCTTCATTCCCACAAAATTCTGGGAAACACCTGATCAGGTCTTTATCTATCTTTGATGCATTTCAAGATCTCTAGCTCTACTTCTTCTGTAATGTGAACTCATTTCAAGATTTCACTATTTATTTCCCTAAGTTCCCTCATTTCCATGCCATTTTCCACAATAGGTACTAATGCAAAATATTTGTTTAGTATCTCACTCGTCTCTTGTGGTCTCAGCACAGATGGCCTTGTTGATCTTTAAGGGGTCCTATTCTGTCCCTAATTACTCTTTTGCCCTGATCGTACTTATACTCTTTGGATTCTCCTTAACTCTCTTTGCTAGCACTATCTCATGTCCCCTTATTGCTATCCTGATTTCCCTCTTAATTATGCTCCTAATGGCCTTTTACTCTTCTAGAATTCACTCAATACCAATTGTCTATACCTGACATGTGCCTCTGTTTTTAATGACCAGAGCCCCTCTTTCTCTAGTCATCCAGTACTCCTTACACCAACCATCCTTGCCCTTCACACTAATAGGAACATACTGTCTCTGAATTCTCAGGCTTCCCACTTCCCAACCTAAAAACATTTCAAATATTTGACCCATATTTCACATTCTATAAACAAATGCATACACAGACATTAAAGGATGAAGGAATAGTTTTCATATTGAAATATCAACTTTTGCCATTAACGAAATAACCAGCATTATTGCTTTTAGAAAGCAATGTGATTCACTTATAAAAGACTAAGAAATCTACATAAACATTTGCCAGCATCTCTGAGGATTGAGAACAGCTTGTGGCTAAAATACATTTGAAGGACAGTCTTGCACTTGTCTAACCTTGTCTGTCTTTTTGGCAGTTTAAGGTTTTGGATCTATTCCAATTTGTTTTGCTTCAAATAGGTTTTCTTCTCCTGTGATGGTGTGCTGGGTATCTTAGTTGGAGACACCACTTGAGTCCAATGTGCTTGGTCCTTTGGAATTAAATCTACACCTTTTCATCCATCTGAAGTAGAAAACATTAATAAAGGAACATCATATCTTAGGACATAGGCAATCAGGAGTATGCAGGGATGGTGTGCACTGTGGCCACACTGTCTCTATTATTATCTATGGATACTTCTGGAGTTTTGTACTACAGCAGGAGACTTTTTGGCTATTGTTCTTGTGTTCATTGAGAGAATTATTCAGTTAGTACCACTCCATTGTAGTTTTTCCATATCCCTGTGGGTTTTCTTACTGTGCATCTATCTAATTACTTTCAAAAAATGCTTTGAGATCCTTTGTAGGGACTGCATTCCAGATCATAGCTTGCTGCATGAAACAGTTTACTTTATACCCCCTCACGTTTTCTGGCACATTTTCTTAAACCTGGATCCTTTGGTTGTCAATCCTCCTCCTGATGGTTTTACAAGATGGCTCCTTATTTATTTTGTCACAACCCTATAAAAATTTGAGCATCATAATTGCATTCTTTGTTGACCTCCTCATTCTAGTGGATTTGTTCTCTTTTTAGTTTCTCATTTTTTTTAATGTTCCTCACCTTTTTGTAAAAACTTTGTTCCTCAGCAATGGATGGAAGGTCAGTACCTCCTAGTGCATTCTGTCTCTTTTAAAACAGTTCAGAAAATTATTTCCCCCGTGTTGTCAGACCAGAACATGCAGTTGCTTTAATCTCTGTCATTTGGAAGCAATTAGAATTTCCATAACATCCCACTTCCATTATCAATGCTATTTCTAACTGCAAATCTTTTTAAGGCGTACAACTGGGGGCTCGACGATGAACATAGGACTCCATTGCATTTTGCTGGTTCCATTGAACAGATCATGTAGTCAATACTGCCTGCTGCTTCCGTATGTAGAACAAAACTGACCAGGCCTTAAAGGAACCATTGCAGGTCACTTTGGTGAATTTTCAAGATTTTTCTGAAGTAGTGAATACTGTCTTGGCCTCAAAGTCATAGGCAATTGTTTCAAGGTCCCTTAGCCATCAAGTCTTGACTGCAATCTTAGTTTGCAAGTTAGCAGTTTGTCTGATTGGTTTGTTCAAAAAGAAACACTAACAATTATGCAGTTGTCATTTGGTCTTTAAGCAAAATGGAAATCACTCTTATTTAATGTAGTTAAGTGGCATACAGACAGAATGCCCCAAACACTGTATCACGGACCTCTTTCCGAGAATTTCAAAGATTAGTTAGTGCAAGTGTTTGGCTATCTTTTCTGGGTAGGCATTTGAAATAATGGTGTAGTGTAATATTTTCCTTGTTTTGATATGTGACTAAATGTAGACGCAAATCAAATGTGATGAACAGTATTAAAACTTCTAAAGCTATGGATACAAGAACTGTTCAGAAGCTAGGAATTTTATGGTGTGTGAGTCTCTTCTCCTGACTCTCAGTTTGTTATCTACAAGTTCCAAGTTAGGAGTATGATGGAATAACCTCCACTTGCAAGGATGAGTACAGCTCCAAGGACACTCAAAGCTTGACACCATCCAAGGTAAAGCAGCCCGCTCGATTGGTGCCTATCCATTTAATATTTGTTTAATATTCATTCCCTCCACCAATAATGCACAGGGGCATCAGTGTGTGTCATCTACATACATACTGTAGCAACTGTCCATGGTCCTCAACAACAACTTCCAAACCCATTGGAAGGAAAAGACAATAGACTTATAGAAATGTCACCCCCCTACAAATTCCTCTCCAAGTCACACATCGTCGTGATTTGAAAATATGTTGTTGATCCTTCACACTATTGCTGGATCAAAATTCTGCAACTTCATGTCATTGAACCAAAGTCCCCACTGCCTCTTGCCTCTAATTTGTGGGCTTGCGAATTAATAAAAATAATTTAAAATTTTGTTGTCTGTTAATCCTGGTGAACATACATGTACATTATCAATGGCACTAATTTATCAAATTTTCATTTCAAAATTTCAAATTAAGACAAAGTTGTTTTGAGCACATTCATGCTGGTTCTCCTTGATTGCTCCAGGCATTTCTCACTTTTGGTATTATTAGTTTCTTTAGTACCCTCTCTATTACTATTCCATCCATAACTTTCTTCTTTTTTTAATGTAGTCTTCATATTATCAAAATACGTGTCAGTCTTCAACAAGGAATTGTTCACTATTTCAGCCCCCACCTCAAATGATGATTTCATTTTCCTTGAATTCTTGTTCTTACTCCCCCAAGTTCTGTTTTTCATTCTTGCACATCTTTCCCTTTTTTTCCCTGAAAATATTTATCTGTTGCAATATTCTCAATTTCTACCTTCCACATGTTCCTCCATCTATTCTGCAATTTCTGTTTCCATGATGTGTGGTTGGTCTGCTACCTCCTAAGTGCATGGGTGACCCATCTTAATCTTTCAAGGATAGTACCCTTAATGTTTTTGAATAATCTCAGTCTTCTATGAAAGCATTGATGTCAAATATGGATATGCTAGTACTTTGTTCCAAATCTGGAGGGAAAAGACTTTTTTTTAAATAGCTTTTCTTATTTTCTACTCTAAATCTGTGTTGATCAATGAGCACTATGGCAGATGCTGAGTTTCCAATTTTGTTGCGAATTGATGAGGAGGGATGAATTAGCTGCACTCTTCTCAACCTCAATTGGCTGAGCTGAAGGTTTTTTATTTTAGCATGCAGCGATACCTCTTTCTAGTTAAGCTGTCGTTGAGCATTTCACCAGAAACTACATGATTTACAAGATTTTTAAGAACTTATAATTTTGTTGTCTGTTAATCCTAAACATTAGTAAACACACAATGCAAAACATTGGCAGTTCACGGAAAGATGGTAAAGGAAGTGTCCAGTTCAAAACAACATTGAAAGGAATACACAGTTCAGTTCTTAGGATGTCTTTTGTATAAAGATTTAAACATGACAACATGATTGTTTGATTGATGTCTTGTATCTTCAGCAGTCATGAATGGTAAAGTTTCTGTTGATAGGTGTTTTATACTGGATAGATTGATAAATTGACCTTTCTTCAGTTTCTTCCATTCTCAACTCCACCTTCTCTGCCAAAAGCTCCTCCCTACAATCTGTCTGGTATCAATCTTGGAGATCCTTATTTCCAAATATGATAATTATAGATGGTGACTTCTGTCTCCAATATGTGAAATTTATCATACAGATGTAAATTAAAATAGGAGATGAGGGTTTCTTCAGACCTGATGTTTGTATCGTTTGATTAAAATGTCAAGTTTAGTTGAGATGATTTTCTTTACTTCATGTTTCCATGAAACTTGGTTTACCTGCGTAGTCACTTGATTTCTGTGGCCATTTGAAGTTGTCTTTTTCTTTTTAAAATCATTCTTGTCCATGAAGGTCACAGGTGTAAAATCAGATGATGGAATTTGAAAATGTAGAGTTCATTTTTATAAGTATCATGACAATTCATGTATTTTAATACCTCCTTTGTTACATATTGCTATTATCCTCACTGTCAGTGTAATTTTTGCAAAACATCCAATTTTATGGTTAATTATCTGTCTTCTGCCTTAAAAGGAGAACAGGTTCATAGGGTTTCCACTATCTTTAACTCCCAATTTAAATTATGCTTAAACTGGGATATGTGTAATTCATGCATTCCAAGACTCTCCGTTTCATGTCTTTTCTGGGCTGGTCCTTTCTTGGTTGGGGAGTTAGGAAGGGGACTATTCTAAAATAAGCCTCTGAGGCTGGAAACATAATCACAGTCATAGAAATGTATAGCATGGAAACAGACACTTGGTTCAAATCATCCATGTTAACCAGCTATCCTAACCTAATCTAGTCCCAGTTGTCAGCATTTGGCTCATATCCCTCCTATTCATATACCGATCCAGATGCCTTTTAAATGTTGTAATTGTACCAGCCTCCTCCACTTCCACTGGCAGCTCAGTCCCTATATGCACCAGCCTCTGTGTGAAAAAGTTGCCTCTTAGATCCCTTTTAAAATTTTCCCCTCTCACTGTAAACCTATACTGTCTAGTTCTGGACTCCCTCACACCAGAGAAAAGACCTTGTCTTCCCTTCATTGTACTATATCTTGTGAAAGAAGGAAAAGTGTGGTATCAGGCAGCAATCAGTAAGTACATACTTTAAAAAGCATCACCATTGTGAAATCCAGAAAAAATGTAAAGGAATATGGATTGTTTAGGCTATTGGGCAAGAAGGTAGAAGCTTCAATATAGTACAGGAACATGTAAAATTATGCATTTTGCTTGGAAGAATAGGAAAGCAGAATAATTTTTTAAAAACACTTTTTAAGCTGCCTTATATATGAATCACAAAGTTAGCATGCCGTAATGGCAAGCAATTAGGAAGACAAATATTATAGCTGCCTTTATTGCTATCAGTTTGGAATGTAAGACTAAGAAAGCTTTGATATAATTATAAAGGGCTTTGGTGACTATCTTTGGCGTACTGTGTAAAATTTGATTCTCTTATCCAAGGAAGGATATACTTGCCTTGGAGTAAAACAAGCAAAATTTGATTGATTTATTCCTGTGATAAGGGAACTATATACTGAGTAGTGCTTTCAAAGAATAAGTGTTTATTCACTGGTGTTTAGATAAAATGAGAGAGAACCTTATTGGAACATGTAAAATTCTTAAAGTGCATGAAAGGAGCGATGCTGAAGGGGTGTTTTCTCTCACTGGTGAGCCTAGCACTAGGGTTCATAATCTCATGAACAGGAGTCAACCATTTCAGATGAGGAGAAATATCTTCAGATGGAAAATAGTAAATCTTTGGAACTAACTACCTCAGAGGACTGTGGATGCTTAGTCGTCAAATGTGTTTAATATTGAAATCAATAGATTTTTGAGCATGGAAGGGCATTGTGATATGGAAATCAGTAGGGTTGACATAGAAGATCACCCACAATAGTAGAACAGACTGGAGATGCAGATTTGATGTATTGTGTTGTTGGATTCAACTTAACTTTAAGAAGTCTTACTTCAGAAACTCAACCCTGCCAAGCAATTTCAATTTAAGAGCTTTCTTTTTTCCCTTGAGTAATTAATGGCAGATTAATGTAACTCAGTCTTATTATCGATATGCTTATAATTTACTAAATTTTAATTCAGTTGCTGATGTGAGCCTCACAGTGGACCTTGGCTACACTAATAGTTTCTCGCAATGGTATTAGTCAACTTGGTAGGTTTGGAGGCCAACCTTCACCTTGCCCTTGATTCTGAAGAGTGCAAGTCTGCGGAAGGATTAATGAGGTATGGCAGGTTTCTGCATGTTCAACATTGATTTGTCAAAATCTATGCCTATAGTCATACACTAATTAGACACTCTGGGACTAAAGTCTCTTTGGGTTCACAATGTAGTGTGGGCTCACAGCAGGAGCCCATGTGGCCTTGAATGTCCAATTACTAGAAGTATTGCTCCTAGCACTCCTAGAAAGCCAGTGAACTGATTTAAAAATAAAAATTGCTGGCACATTCGCTCATCTGTCTTGGCTTTTGCATCAAATTTAATTAACTAAGCTGACGTGCCAAACTCAGCATTAAACATGTCTCATGCAAGGATGGACAGCAAATTGACTGAAGTTGCCATTTGCCCTTTGGAATGATCCTATGGCAAGGACATTTAAACACAAGTCCCTTGAAGATCCGAAGGTTAAAAATCTTGCTTTATTTGTCCCCAGCCAGTTTGTTAGATTAGCATGATTGTTCTAAATATATCAATTTCTAATTATTAAGTTCATTTGTGAAACTTTGTAATATTTACAATACACAAACATTTGCTAGCAGGCATTCCTTTAACTTTTTATGAAATTTATTTTTGTAGTGTCACCTTTGGGGTCTGTGATAACGTGGCTGCTGTATCCGGCATTTCCAAATCTTGATAATTAATTATCCAAATCAAACCTGGAATGAAGTTATGGTGGATAGGTTGTGTGGGTTTGACCTGTATGGAGGTTTGCTGATTTGGTCCTATCTGTGAAGATACCTGAGGGATTGAGCAATCCAGTTGCTTGTAAAGATTCCTGAAGAGAAAGCAATTTCCTCGGAGTGCTGTTCTGCTCTCCCATAAGATTGGGAACATAATGGTTACCAATAATCCTTAGCTCTTGAAAGAATCATATTTTTCAGTTGTGAGGCAGGATCAAATCGATTGAACATACAATTTTCTTTACTGATGTTGATTGACAAACTGTGTTTCCAGAGGTTTCTGTTTCTCTTTAATCACTCACATCCACAGTACTTAACTTTTACACTTTTGACATTATATTTGATATGATATACTTTAAGAGAACTGCTTCCTTTGACCAGAAATGGATTAATTAGTTAAAATTGCTTTGAACCAGGTACAATTGGAACTTGTCAAATTTCCATGATGGATTGAAATTGTATTAGAGTTGTTGAACAATTTTTATTCTCATCACAATCACACTCTAGTCATTGTGTATATTTTTAATTGAAGTTTGTAAGTGTATGAAGATTTTTAAAAATTATTTTCAATCCACAACACGGATTGAACTTATTGTAAACTTTGATTTACCCTCTAAAACAAGTATTGGGGAAGCAGAATGTGACAAAGTTGGAGGATGATGCAGTACAAGTGATAATTTTGGAAATCTTTGGAAATTTGCTGTTTGAGTTGAGGGGAGGAGGGTGGCTGAGTAGGAGAAATATTGCTTTCAAATTCTTTTCCCAATGTTTGAAACTGTGTAATCAGTTTAATTGGTAGATAGGGAATGCTGAGTTTTTAAGCGTATGCGCTCCTAAATAATAGACAGAATTTTGATCCATAGAGGATAAAAGTATTGCATTAAGGTTATTGTTAACCAGTTAACTACTTGCTATCATGCCAGAAGACATTTGCATGATACTTCTAAACTTTAAAGTAAAGGTGGCAAGGCAGGTGAGGTGATTCAGTAGCAGCATGTAGGAACTGTGTCATCACATGTGCATGAAGTGTCTGCAGCTTGAGAAACTTTGACTCTGAGTTCAGACACATTGATTATTAGAAAGGGGAAGGTTGCCTGGACAACTTTGTTCTGAGAGACGGGCATAACCTGTAGGATAAGTATTTTAGACTTCGTTCATAGTCAGGGAAAGAATGTCACGAGTGCTAGTGAGGAAGCTATGGAGATCTAGAAAGTAGCAAGTATCCAATAGTTTAGAAGTTCTTGCAACTTGTATAGATGAGCAGTGACTACAGGGAGGTTGAGTAAACTGATACTGGTTGTGATTTAGGACAGCAACAAAATCTAAATTAGTTGTGATGGGGAAAGTATAACTATAGGGCTAGTTACTGTTTTTGACAGCTGAGACTGAAAGCTATGCTGCCTGCTAGGTGCTGGGTCTGGTTCATGGAAAGGGACAATGCTGACATTTATTACTCATCCCTAATGGTCATTCAGCTGATTGGCCAGCTGGACAATTTTGGAGGGTGGTTAAGAATCGGCCACATTGTTATAAATCTGGAATCACATATCGGCCAGACATGGTAAGGAAGGCAGATTTCCTTTCCTAAGAACATTGGTGAATCAGAAGGGCCTTGACAACAATTGGTGAGGCATGTCATGGTCTATCACCAAGACTAGTTTATATTTTAGGTTTATTAATTGAATATAAGTTCCACCAGCTGCTTTGGTGGATTTTCAACTAATTTCCACACAGCATTGCCATCTCAGAGCAGAAGCTTTTGGGTTACTGTGATATTAGTAACATTACTACAACACTACCATTTCCTCAGGATTGGACTAGGAGGGAAATTGTCTAGTTATCGTGATCTGCAGTGGGAAATGACTAAAGTTGGATGCCAGCAGCTCTGACATATTGGAAATGTTGGTTTCTTCTTGAGCTATCTGCAATGCCTTGGGCAGTTTAATTTCTGTGAGTGACCCATGCTGCTTTTAGTTGAACTACTGACAACAGAGTAAAGGATGCCTATGGGAACTCTTCAGCAAAGTTGGGATCAGTTGTGATGAACAAGAAATGTTTATTACATAGTGACATTACATCTGACATATATAGTCTCTTATGAGACTATTGGCTCAATTTGAGAATAGTATATGTTAGTACCGTAGCTACATCTAATTAAGATTAAGAAGCACTATACATCTCCTGGTGAACACATGCAGGCCATCCAATGAGATCATGGCTGAACTGACAATCGTCAACTTTACTTTCCCATCTTTTCACCTTACTGATTCATAAACCTGCCATTATCAACCTTAAATATCCTTAAAGACCCAACCTTAAAAGTGAGCAGATCAGGAAAAAATAAATAGAAGTTACTGGAAAAACTCAGTGCATCTGGCAGTATCTCCGAAGAGAAATCAGAGTCTGTGACCCTTCCCCAGAAATGATGGTAGCTAGGAAGATATCTGTTTATATGCAGAAGATGGGGGGGGGGTGGAGGAGTAAACGATAGAGCCTAATAGAGAAGAACACTTGTACACACAAAGGAATGGATAACAATCTGGGTGGGAGGGTGAATAGCTGTTAATGGATGCTGTTAATGATTAACAATGGGTAGTGTGTAATGGCAAACTGTGATAACAAGGCCTGGTATGTGGGGTTGGGTGTAGGACATGGCAGAGTTCAGGTTTAAAATTATTGAACTTGATACTGAGTCAGGAGGGCTGCAGGGCACCCAAATGGAAAATGAGGTGTTGTGTGGAATAAGAAACAGTTAATGTTGAGAGTCTGATCTAACTCCTCTTGTTCAGAACTGAAAGGGGATGGAAAATGCTGTTTTTTTCTATGCTGTAGACAGGGAAAATGAGTGAGGGGAACAGAGGTACCCAGAGTGTAAACTAGGAGGTAATAGTTTTAAGGTGGGAGGGGAAAGACTTGAAAGGGTGCATGCATGGAATGTGCTGCCAGAGGAAGTGGTGGATGCTGATACAATTACATTTAAAAGGCATCCAGATGGGTATATAAATAAGAGTTTAGAGAGATATGGGCAAGTGCTAGCAAATGGGATTAGATCAGATGCTTGATCAGTGTAGATGTGTTGGACCCCAGGGTCTGTTTTTGTGACGTATGACTCTATAACAGCTTTGTGCAGTAAAAGAATTTCACTGTCCTCTGAGGTGAAATGTTCTTCCCCTCTGGCTTAAATATGCGACCACATCATTCTGACATAGTCGGAAAGTTTGAACCAGAGGACAAAGGGAAACCACATTTCTGCATTGATCCTGTCAAATCCCCAAACAATCTTGGAGGTTTCAGTAAGGTTACCCCTCATTCTTCATTATTCCAATGAATACAGGCCCAATCTACACAATGTCTCATCAGAAGATAATCCCGATACAACTGATATCAGCAGGGTGAGCCTTTACTGGACTGCCTCCTATGATGGCTCATAAAACATTACATTGCAGTACAGGCCCTTTTGGCCTCTGTTGCGCCAATCTATGAAACAATCTGAAGCCCATCTAACCTACACTATTGCATTATCCATATGTCTATCCAATGAGCATTTAAGTGTCTTTATAGTTGGCAAGTACACCACTGTTGCACGCAGGACATTCCATGGCCCTACTACTGAGTAAAGATACTACCTCTGACACCGGTCCTATATCTATCACCCCTCAGTTTAAAGCTATGTCCACTCATGCTAGCCATCACCATTAGAGTAAAAAAAAACACTCACTGTCCAACCTATCTGAGCTTCTGATTATCTTATATGTTTCATTAAATCGCTTCACAACGTTCTTCTCTCTAAGTCTCTCATAAGACTTTCCCTGTAAGACCTTCCCTCTATACCAGGCAACATCCTTATAAATCTTCTCTGAACCTTTTCCAACATTTCCACATCCTTCCTGTAATATGGTGACCAGAACTGTACACAATACTCCAAGTGAGGCCGCAACAGAGTTTTGTACAGCTGCAACATGGCCTCATGGCTTCAAACTTCAATCCCCTACCAATAAAAGCTAACACACCGTATGCCTTCATAAAACCCTATCCAGCTGGTTGGCAAATTTCAGGGATCTATGCACATCGACACCAAGATCTGTCTGCTCATCTACATTACCAAGAATCTTACCATTAGCCCAGTACTCTGCATTCCTGTTACTCCTTCTAAAGTGAATCTCACATTTTTCCACATTAAACTCAGTTGCCACCTTTCAGCCCAGCTCTGCAGCTTATCCATGTCTCTCTGTAACTTGCAACATCCTTCAGTATTATTCACAATTCTACCGATATTCGTGTCATCCACAAATTTACTAATCCATCCTTCTATGCCCTCATCCAAATCATTTATAAAAATGACAAGAGCAGTGGCCCCAAAACAGACCCTTGAAGTACACCACTTAAAACTGAACTCCATGATGAACATTTCCCATCAACCACCACCCCTCTGTCTTCTTTCAGCTAGCCAATTTCTGATCCAAACCAAGAAATTACCCTTAATCCCATGCCTCTGTATTTTGTGCTATAGCCTACCATGGGGAACCTTATCAAATGCTTTACTGAATTCCATATGCACCACATAAACCACTTTATCTTCATTCACCTGTTTGGTTATGTTCTGAAAGAACTCAAGGTTTTTGAGGCATGACCTACCCTTCCACAAAACCATGTTGACAATCCCTAATCAACATATTCCCCTTTAGGTGATTATAAATCTTATCTCTTATAACCTTTTCCAACACTTTAACCACACCTGAAGTAAGGCTCACTGGTCCATAATTTTCAGGGTTGACTCTACCCCCCTTCTTGAACAAGGTGACAACATTTGCTCCCCTCCAGTCTTCTGGCACTATTCCTGGAGACAATGGTGACATAAAGATCAAAGCCAAAAGTTCTGCAATCTCTTCCTGGCTTCCCAGAGACTCCTAGGATAAAACCCATGTGACCCAGGGGACTTAGCTATTTTTACACTCTCCAGAATTGTTAACACCACCTCCTTGTGAACTTCAATCCCATCTAGTCTACAAGCCTGTATCTGAGTATTTTCCTTGACAACATTGTCTTTTTTCCAGTGTGAGTACTGATGAAAAATATTCATTTAGCGCTTCTATTTCCTCGGACTCACGCACAACCTACCACTATCATCCTTGATTGGCCCTAATCGTACTGTAATCATTCTTTTTATTCCTGATATACCTATCGAAACTTTAAGGTTTTCCTTCATCCTATCTCTCAATGGCCCCTCATGTGCCCTCCTAGACCTGCTTAGCTCACTCTTTAGGTCTTTCCTGGCTAACTTGTAATTCTCAAGTCCCCTAACTGCACCTTCATGTCCCATCCTATCATAAGCCACCTTCTTCCTCTTAACAAGCAATTTAACTTACTTAGTAAACCAAGGCTCTCTCGCTCAACAAGTTCCTCCCTACCTGACAGGTACATACTTATCAAGGATCTGCAGTAGCTGTCCCTTGAATAAGCCCCACTTTTCAATTGTGCCCATCCCCTGCAGTTTCCTTCACCATCCTGTGCATCCTAAATCTTGCCTATTCACATTGTAATTCCTCAGCTATAACTATTTGCCATGCAGTATATACCTGTCCTTTTCCATCACTAAAGTAAACCTAACCGAATTGTGGTCACTATCACCGAAGTGTTCACCTACCACCAAATCGAACAATCGGCCAGGTTCATTACCCAGTACCAAATCCAATGTGGCCTCGCCCCTTGTTGGCTTGTCTATGTACGGTGTCAGGAAAACCTTCTGTACAAAATGGACAAAAACTGATCTATCTGAAGTACTTGAACTATAGTATTTTCAGTCAATATTTGGAAAGTTAAAGTCCCCCATGGCAACTATCGTATTACTCTCACTCCAATCTAGGACATCTTTGCTGTCCTTTCCTCTACATCTCTGGAACTATTCAGAGCCCTGGAGAAAACTCCCAACAGGATGACCTCTCCTTTCATGTTTCTAATCTCAGCCCATACTACTTCTGTAGACGAGTCCTCGAATGTCCTTTCTGCCACCGTTATACTGTCTTTGACTAACAGTGCCACATCTCTCTCTCTTTTACCATCTCTTTTCTTATTGAAAGATCTAAGTCCCAGAACCTGCAGCAACCGTTCCTGTCCCAGCTCTATCCATGTCTCCGAAATGGCCACAACATCGAAATTCCAGGTACCAACCCATGCTGCAAGTTCACCCACCTTATTCTGGATGCTCTTGGCATTGAAGTAAACACACTTCAAACCACCATCCTTAGATAAGGGGCCCAAAACTGTTGACAGTTTGCAGCTATTGTCTGTTTACTACCTTTAAAGAAAATCTCCCTATTTCTCTACCTATTCCCTTTGAAATAAAAAGCCGGCATTCTGTTTGTCTTCCCTACTGTCTGCTGATCTTGGTTGCTAGCCATTTGTAATATTTTCTAACCAACCTGTTCAGAGATGTTATCACACATCTCCGGAGCTGATGGGACTCAGGGGTAGGGACACGATCATTGTGCTACAAGTTCAAGCCCAAATCCCTCTGTTCAATAATTTCCTATGGTTCCTCTCCATTTAAATAAATATTAATTTCCTCTTCTTCCTGCCAAAGTGTGTAACCTTGCATTCGCCCAAATTACATTGCCAAGATTTTTAATCTGTCTGTATCTTTCTGCCGTCTGTCATCCTAACTGTGGCCTTCCAATCTATTTTTGTCATCTGCAAACCTGGCTGCAGTAGATTTTACTTTTTTCTTATCTAAGTATATTGTAAATAATTGTGGCCTTAGCACTGATCCCTGTAACACACTAGTTGCAGATGTTTTTCCTGAAAATAACCCCACCTCCTCCAAGCCTGTACCAACTCTCTCCCTTTTATTTGTTGGTTAGTCTTCTATCAATGCTGAAATACTACTTCTAACACTGTGGGCTCTCATCTTAATGTAGCCTAATGTATAGTTCCTGAACAAGCACTTTCTTCTGATAATGCAAATATATTAGTAAATTTGTCAGACATGATTTAACCTTCGTGAAGATGTATGGATGGCTTAGCCATAAAAACTCTGCAATGATGTCTTTCCTAATAGATGCTAACATTTTGTCAGGAACATAGATGAGTGGCATGGTGGCTCAGTGGTTAACACTGCTACCTCACAGTACCAGGGTCCCAGGTTCGATCCCAACCTTGACTGACTGTCTGTGTGGAGTTTGCACAGTCTCCCTGTGTCTGCGTGGGTTTCCTCTGGGTGCTCCAGTTTCCTCCAACAGCCACAAAGATGTGCAGCTCAGGTGAATTGGTCATACTAAATTGCCCATAGTGTTAGACTCATTAGTTAGAGGGAGATGGGTCTGGGTGGGTTACTCTTCGAAGGGGCAGTGTGGACTTGTTAGGCTGAAGGGTCTGTTTCCACACTGTAGGGAATCTAATCCAATTGGCCTTTGGTTAATCTTTTTGTCTCCTTCCCTTTTAAATTAAAGGTGTTGTGATATCAAATTTCTAATCCTCTGGAACTTTTCCAGAATCTTAGCATTTCTGGAAGGGTACCAGTGTGTCCATTATTTCTGTAGATATTTCCTTTAATTGCTGAGGATATATCCCTTTAGGTTAAGGGATTTATCAGACTTTAGCCCCATTGATTTCCCTGGTGCTTTTGCTTCTTTATTATTCAATAATTTTGGAATGATATTACTACCTTAGACTATGAAGATTGATGCAAAGTATTTATTATCCTTATCTGTCATTTCTTGGTTCCCAATTATTGTTTCCCTAGTTTCACTCTATAGGATGCAAATTGAACATAGGCTCCTATCTTGATTTTACCTTATTCAGAGAAGCTCTTGCTGTCTGCTTTGATATTACTTACACATCTACTCTCAAAGTTTATTTCCATGTTTTGTTACTTTTAGGTCATGTTTTGGTTTTAAAAAATTCTCAATCCTTTGCCTCATTATCAAATGCTACCATTTATTTCTCTTTTTTATTTCTTCAAACCATAGAGATTCTAAGTCATTTCATGCTATTGTATTTATTCTACCCCATTCCAACAATGCTATCAAAACACCCTGTTCTTCCTTTCTGTCCTTTACAAAACTACCCCTGAATATTTAGTTCCCAGCTCTGATCTCTATGTAACAATATCTCTATACAGCTATACCTCGTAGGATGCACCAAGTCTAGTCAGCACGTCCAAGGTTGACAGATACAGCTTAAATAACATTCTCCTCATGTCTTTTGTGCTGTTTAACTACTTCTTTATACAATTGTTTCAAGTGACTAGATTTATCATTACCTCATCTCACCCTAAGTGCCTAATGTTGTATATTACTAAATACTTGATTAGGTCAAAAGTCTGCTGCTTGAAGTTGCAACATTTGGTTACAATTTGCTGCAAAATTGAATATTTAATTTCTCAAGTCTCTTTGTTGAGGATATTCCTAGGGGCAAGGGGGGAGGGTTTACTACAAATTGTGTAAGAAGATTCTTGTGTTTCTAAAAACAAATTAATCTTCTCCTCTTGGCATTGTAATTAAGTAGGTTTGCATGAAATCTTCCATTCTTGCTTGTGTTCCTCTGGATAACAATTGTCATTTAATCAGTTTCAATCATGAGCTGTAAAAATGTCAGCTGTTTTAGTACTTTCTTTTAAAGAAAGCAGATAAATTGACTTTAACAAGAATCTTACACTACCCCCTAGCGGTGCTGATGACAAGGAAACCAGATGATCAGGCTTTTGAAGAGTCTTCTGTAGTTGAAAGGCAATTGAATAATTCTTCCAAACCTAGGAAATCAGTTGTCACTACTTCTCTCCATGGTGAAAAATTGTCATATGCAATATGTTTGATTTCAAGAAGTGTACAACTTTTCTTCAGTCTCGGAAGAATATTTGCAATACCCATGAAGTGGTTATCTTGTTGTTCACTAGGATTTTGTTTCTGAATTGGTTGAGGTTCTTTAAGAGAGTTTTAAGAGAAATGCAAGCATCAGAAGTGTTGTGTTCCAATAATGTGCACTTACTGCATAGCATTTATCTGTTCTCCTAACCTGTCTTGGAATTTGAGTGGTGATCTGCTTTATTTATCATTCTCAACCAGGTGATTTTCTGAACAAATCCATTGTAAAGCCTAAATAATTTTTTTTAGTATCTTTTCTTTTTGTGAACTGAAATAAGAAAATAACTGTTTTAAAATTCAAGGATTACTTGAAGGATTGCTGTGCTTTTTACAAAAAATGTAGGTTGCTAACACTCACTTAAATATTGTACAAACAGTGGGGGGCAACATTTGCAGATATCTTGCAGAACCAAGCTTTCTGTATCAACAGAATAAAGCCAACCAAATCTGTGACCAGTTTTTGATCTCAAAGGCCTCCTGCCTGCTAACAGTTCTACGATTGGTTCCCAGGTCGCTGAACAACTTGTGGTTGTGAACCTTTAAGAAAAAGCAGTTGGACCTCTGTAAGAGAGGGCTGTTTTTCTGCTGTGCAGTGAAAGTGTACCTCCAGTCTGAAGATAGCCAGCTTATTTCCCTTTTCAGTTGTTGTAAGCAGTGACATTGTATTAAGTAGGAGGGCTTTTGAAATGTAATCCAGTCACCCTTGCCTTCTGCATACAAACAAAGGTGCCTGGACAAGGAAGATCAAGAAATAGTACTGATCAGCAAAAGGATCATCTCTGTGAACCCTGTGGCCAGGAACTACTGAACTGCCTTTCCAGTCTTCCCTTATCCCATAACACCTATTTTTAATTTAAACTATCTTATATCTATCTTTCAGCAAGGCATTTGATAAGGTTCCCCATGGTAGGCTATTGCACAAAATACGGAGGCATGGGATTGAGAGTGATTTAGCAGTTGGATCAAAAATTAGCTAACTGAAAGAAGACAGAGGGTTGTGGTTGATGGGAAATATTCATCTTGGAGTTCAGTTACAAGCGATATACCGCAAGGATCTCTTTTGAGTCTACTGTTGTTTGTCATTTCATAAATGACCTGGATGAGGGCATAGAAGGATGGGTTAGTAAATCTGTGGATAGTTACAAAGGATGTTGTAGGTTGCAGAGAACCATAGATAAGTTGCAGAGCTGGGCTGGGAGTTGGCAATTGGAGTTTATGTGGAGAAGTGAGAGGTGAGATTCAGTTTGGAAGGAGTAACAGGAATACAGGTTACTGAGCTAATGGAAAGATTCTTGGTAGTGTAGATGAGCAGAGAGATCTTGGTGTCCAGGTATATAGATCCCTGAAAGTTGTTACCCAGGTTGTTAAGAAGGCATAAAGTGTGTTAGCTTTTGTTGGTAGAGGGATTGAGTTTCGGAACCATGAGTTCATGCTGCAGCTGTACAAAACTTTGGTGTGGCCTCACTGTATTGTGTACAGTTCTGGTCAGCGTATTATAGGAATAATGTAGAAGCTTTGGAAAGGGTTCAGAGGAAATTTATTCAGATGTTGCATGGAATAGAGGGAAGGTCTTACAAAGAAAGGCTGAGGGACTTGAGGCTGTTTTTTGTTAGAGAGAAAGTGATTGAGAGGTGACTTAATTGAGACATTTAAGATAATCAGAGGTTTAGTTAGATTCGATCGTGAGAGCCTTTTTCCTCAGATGGCGGAAGCTAGCCCAAGGGGACACAGTTTTAAATTGAGGGGTAATAGATATAGGACAGATGTCAGACGTAGTTTCTTTACTCAGAGTAGTATGGGAGTGGAATGCCCTGCCAGCAATAGTAGTAGACCTGCCAACTTTAAGAGTATTTAAATGGTCATTGGATCAGTATATAGATGAGAATGGAATAGTGTTGGTTAGATAGGCTTCAGTTTGGTTCCAAAGGTTGGCACAATATCAAGGGCTGAAAGGCCTGCAATGCACTGCATTGTTCTGTGAATCTACGAATATATGTAATTTGAAATGTGTTCAAGTATTAAGTTGTGGATTTGTATGTTGATAGTTCATAATTGCTTACCTATAGTTTGTTTAGTTGTTTGCAATGAATAGAAATTCTTGTTAAGTCCAGGAGCTTTCTGCAATCTTAGGTCTGAAAAACAGGTAAGTTGAGGACATTTTTTTTCAAGAGTTTCAACAGTTATGATTCTGTGAATAGCAAGGCTTGACTTTCACTGTGATACTCCAGTGAAGAAGAAACTTGCCCACGTGTCAAATTTGTAATTAGTTGATGAATAAAAATCTGTCTTATCTGCTTTATATCCCTATGATCTGTTACTTCATGTCTTCTGAAGGTAGCATAGCCTTATGAGATGATAGGCATTCTAATCAAGAGATGTCTTGGTATTCTGTATTTCCCCTTGGGGTAAGCTTTGAATCTTTGTGTTAGTGAACATTGCTAGTTTTGTAATTTTAATAGTTATTTTTTAGCTTCACATATTCTCTGGTAATGTCCCATTTTTTTTGCAAAGAATGAATCTACTTAATAAAGCTGAACATAGCTTCTGTTTGTAGTTTTTAGATCCACAGCTAGGACAATATTTTCTTTCAGCATCCTAGGATTTAAAGACATTTTGTGATCCATCATATGGTCTATTGTGTTTTTGTACCTTTTAGAAACTTGACAACATCTGTGATTCTTGAGCTACATTGACTTTCGTTCTCCTCATTCTGTAATGCTGTTCCTGGATAGCTCTTTTCGATGTAAAACCCTCTTTTGATTGTAAAATACATGGAAGTAATTCATCAAAAATTATGGCAATTCTATCTCATTAGTTCTGATTGTCAGAATATTTCGACTATGTTAAATTACAATGTGTAAGGATTATTGATAAAGTTGTCAACCGCTTCCCTGGAGGTTGTATTCTCCAATTAAAATTTAGTCTAAATGTTATAGGATTGGTACTTGATATAAAACAACTTTTAAGTGCTCTTACAACATTGTCAAATACTTAAGTTCTGACTTATTACGTGACCTGTCATTGAAGGCAAATACTAAGTCCTTTCTCGGCTTTTTCTGTAATTCTGAAACACTTCAGTGACACATCAATAAGACTTTTCAATATGGTCTGGGGTGGTCCAATTTGTGAAGTTTTTGTGATTTTTAAATCTGCTTGGGAGTACAATCTTGATTGGAATTGCCTTTAACTGCTGTTATTTCTCAGATTTGAGTGGCTTACTTCTAAGCTGTTTTAGCAATTTTTCTCATAGTTTAATTTGGTCTTACTGTTCAGTCACTTTAAAAGTTGTATCAATATTATTTTTAAGGTTCTTAAAATAATTACAATTGAATGTTTCAGATATTTTAAATTGCTAGATCTCAAGGATATAACTTTATAATTCATCAGTTTTGCTGCTTTAGTGAAGAATCTTTACATCTGGCTTATATTTTGGAAAAATGTTTAATTGATAATGAGTTGAAAAACTCCTAAATATTTCAGATTAGCTGTCCAATTTCCTGGAAAATCAAACTACAGTTTCAAGTTTAAAGAAGATTGTTGAAATGCAGGAAAACTGTTACTTAGTACTCTTTTCTCTCTTCTTAGTGATGTTCACATCCTTTTTTAAAAAACACTAATGCATTAATGTACTTTCTGCTTTTCCTCAGCTTTTTACACAATTTTAAACTGATTAAAAAAAAAATTGTCATTGCATCGCACTGCTGCTACTAAACATCAGTTAGCGAGTTTTGAAAAGATTTGTAGCTCAGGTTGAGATTCCAGATGTAGGTTTGCTCGCTGAGCTGGAAGATTCGTTTTCAGATGTTTCATTACCGTACGAGGGAACATCTTCAGTGAGCCTCCGAATGAAGCACTGGTGGTGTGGCCTGCTTTCTATTTATATGTTTGAGTTTCTTCAGGTTGGTGATGGCATTTCTTATGGTGATGTCATTTCCTGTTCTCTTTTCTCAGGGTGTGATAAATGGGATCCAAGTCTGTGTTTGTTGATAGAGCTCTGGTTGGAATGCCATGCTTCTAGGAATTCATATGTGTGTCTTGTTTTGGCTTGACCTAGGATGGATGTGGTGTCCCAGTCAAAGTGGTGTCATAGAATCATAACAATGTACAGCATGGAAACAGACCCTTTGGTCCAACTCGTCCATTCTGACCAGATGACCCAACCCAATCTAGTCTCACCTACCAGCAGGTGGTCCATATTCCTCCAAATCCTTCCTATTCATATACCCACCCAGATTTGTTTTAAATGTTGCAATTGTACTTGCCTCCCCCACTTCCTCTGGCAGCTTATTCCATACATGTACCACCCTCTTCGTGAACATGTTGCCCCATATGTCTCTTTTTATATCTTTCCCCTCTCAAACTAAACCTATGACCTCAAATTCTGGACTCCCCACCTCAGGGAAAAGACTTTGTCTATTTATCCTATCCATGCCCCCGATGATTTTATAAATCTCTAAGGTCACCCCTACAGCATCTGATGCTCCGGGGAAAACAGTCCCAGCCTATTCAAACTCTCCCTATAGATCAAATCCTCCAACCCTGGCAACATCCTTATTAACCTTTTCTGAGCCCTTTTCATGCTTCACAACATCTTTCCGATAGGAAGGAGACCAGAATTGCACGTAATATTCCAACAGTGGTCTCACCAATGTCCTGTTACAGCCACAACATGACCTCCCAACTCTTGTACAAGATACTCTGACCAGTAAAGGAAACCATACCAAGCACCTTCACTAGCCTATCTACCTGCGACTTCACTTTCAAGGAGCTATGAACCTGCACTCCAAGGTGTCTTTGTTCAGCAACACTCCCTAGGACCTTACCATTAAGTGTAAAAGTCCTGCTAAGATTTGCTTTCCCAAAATGCAGCACCTCACATTTTACTCCATCTCACAAATTAAACTCCATCTGCTGCTTCTCAGCCCAATGGCCCATCTGATCAAGATCCCATTGTAATCTGAGTTAACCTTCTTTGCTGTCCACTACACCTCCGATTTTGGTGTCATCTGCAAACTTACTAACTATACCTCTTATGTTCACATTCAAATAATTTATATAAATGATGAAAAATAGTGGGCTCAGCACCCATCCTTGTGGCATTCCACTGGTCACAGGCCTCCAATCTGGAAAAGCAATCCTCTACCACCACCCTCTGTCTTCTACCTTTGAGCTAGTTCTGCATCCAAATGGCTAGTTCTCGCTGTATTCCATGAGATCTAATCTTGCTAACCAGTCTTCTATGGGGAACCTTGTCAAACACCTTACTGAAGTCCATATAGATCACGTCTAACACTTTGCCCTCATCAATCCTCTTTGTTCTTCAAAAAACACAATCAAGTTTGTGAGACATGATTTCCCATGTACAGCCATGTTGGCTATTCCTAATCAGTCCTTGCCTTTCCAAATATATGTGCATCCTGTCCCTCAGGATTCCTTCCAACAACTTGCCCACCATCATCAAATTGCCCACCACCAACACCAGGCTCACTGGCCTATAGTTCCCTGGCTTTTCTTACCACCTTATAAATAGTGGGACCAGGTTAGCCAACCTCCAGTCTTTGACACCTCACCTGTGACTATTGATGATACAAATATCTCAGTGAGAGGCCCAGCAATCACTTCCCTAGCTTCTCACAGTGTTCTAGGGTACACCTGATAAGGTCCTAGGGATTTATCCACTTTTGTGCATTTCAAGACGTCCAGCACTTCGTCCTCTGTAATATGGACATTTTTCAAGATGTTACCATCTATTTCACAACATTCTATATCTTCCATGTCCTTTTCCACAGTGCAAAATACTCATTTAGTATCTCCCCCATCCCCTCAGCTCCACACAAAGGCCACCTTGCTGATCTTTGAGGGTCTCTATTCTCTCCTGAGTTATCCTTTTGTCCTTAATGTATTTGTAAAAACCCTTTCAATTCACCTTAATTCTGTTTGCCAAAGCTATCTCATGTCCTCTTTTTGCCCTCCTGATTTCCCTCCTGCTGCCTTTATGCTCTTCTAAAGGTTCACTCGATCTATCCTATCTATACCTGACAAATGCTTCCTTCTTTTTCTTAACCAAACCCTCAATTTCTTTAGTCATCCAGCATTCCCTACACCTATCAGCCTTTCCTTTCTCCCTAACAGGAATATACAGGTGTACTTTCTCTGGATTCTCATTATCTCATTTCTGAAGGCTTTCCATTTTCCAGCCATCCCTTTACCTGCAAACATCTGCGTCCAATCAGCTTTTGAAAGTTCTTGCCTAATATTGTCAAAATTGGCATTTCTCCAATTTAGAACTTCAATTTTTAGATCTGGTTTATCCTTTTCCATCACTATTTTAAAGCTAATAGAATTTTGGTCGCTCCCCCACTGACACCTCAGTCACCTGCCCTGCCTTATTACTCAACAGTAGGTCAATTCCTTCCTCATCCATATATAAGGTTACTAGTGAGAGAGAGTGGGTCATGTCATTTTGTGTCTAGTTGATGTTCATGTATCTGGTGTTTAGTTTTCTGCCTGTTTGTCCAATATAGTGTTTGTTACAATTCTTTTGAGGTATTTTGTAAATGAGATTAGTTTTTCTTGTTGTCTGTATAGGGTCTTTCAAGTTCATTAGCTGTTGTTTTAGTGTGTTAGTGGGTTTGTGGGCTAACATGATGCCAAGGACACCACTTCGACTGGACAACACATTCATCCTAAGACAAGCCAAACAGAGACATGCACGAGAATTCCTAGAAGCATGGCAATCCAACAGTACTCTATCAAGAAACACATTGACTTGGATCCCATTTACCACCCCTGAGAAAAAGAACAGGAAATGACATCACCACAGGAAACTATGTCACTGCACAAAATGACATCACAAGTCCTAAGAAACTCAAATGTACACATGGAAAGCGGGCTACACCACCTGTGCTTCAATCAGAAGCTCACTGAAGATGTTACCTAGTATGGTCACGAAATGTCTGAAGATGAACCTTCAACTTCAAGGAGCAAACATACATCCAGAACTAAACATCAGTGTTGGAAGGAATGGTTGTTTGGTGATATGGTGTCAATCAAGCTTTGTCGTGGACGGTGCTAAGTTTTTGTTGGAACTCCACCCATCCAGGAAAGTGGGAATAATCACATTGCACTGAAAACTGGTGCCTTGTAGATTATGGACAGGCTATGGGAAGTCGGGAGGTGAGTTAATCGCCACAATGTTATTCTCCTCTACCTGCTCCTTTAGTCATTGTATTTATGTGATGAATTCTGTTGAGTTTCTTGTCAATAGTAACCCCTTAAATGTTGATAGTGGCAGATTCAATTATGGTAATGCCATTGAATGTCAAAGGGCAGTGGTTAGATTGCTTCTTATTGGAGATGGTCATTGGCTGGAATTTATGTAGTGTGAATGTTACCTGCCATTTGTCATCTTGGATATTGTCCAGCTCTTATTGCATTTGAATGTGGACTTCTTCAGTATCTGTGGAATTGTGAATAGTCTGGAATATTATGCTATCGTTAGCGGATGTCCCCACTTCTGACCTTGTGATGGAGAGAAGGTTATTGAAGCAGCAGATGCAGATTGTTGAGCCTAGGACACTATTCTGAGGAACTTCTGCTGAGATATCCTGGATGGCTCAGATGACTGACCAATAACAATGACTACAATCTTCCTATGTGCCATATATGACTCTAACCAATGGAAACTCTGCCCCCTGATACTTCTGGAATGCAGTTTTGCTAGGGCTCATTGATTCCAGGCATGGTTGAATGCAACCTTGATATCAAGGGCTGTCACTCTCATCTTTCCTCTCCTGCGGAATTCAGTGTTTTTATCCATGTTTAACCAAGATCGTGAAGAGGTCAGGAGCTGAGTGACCCTGGCAGAATCCAAACTGGGTAATGTTGAGCGGTGCCGGCTGATAGCACTATTGATGATACTTTCCATCACTCTACTGATGATCAAGAGTAGGCTGATGGGGCAGTAATTGACTGGGTTGGATTTGTCCTGATTTTTGTATACAGGACATACCTGGGCAATTTTCCATATTGTTGGATAGATGCCAATGTTGTAACTGTACTGAAGAGCTTGGCTGGGGAAGTGGCTAGTTCTAGAGCAAAAATCTTTGGCACCACGTTGCCAGAATGTTGTCAGACCTCAAGCTTTGGCATTATCTGGTGCCTCCATGTGTTTGTTGATAGCGACTTAAGTCAGCTAAAAACGGGTAACTGTAATGCTGAGGACCACTGGAGGAGGCTGAGATAGATCATCTACTCAGCATTTCTTCTGGCAGCTGGTTGCTGTGAATGCTTCAGCCTCATCTTTTGTTTTGATGTGCTGGGCTCTTCCATCATTGGAAATGGGGATATTTCTGGAGCCTTCTGCTTCAGTGAGTTGTATAGCTGTCGTCCATCATTTGGGACTGGATGTGGCAGAACTGCAGAGCTTAAATCTGATCCATTGTTTGTGGGATTGCTTAGCTCTGTCTATCACTTATTGCCTGTGCTGTTTGTCATGCAGGGAGCCTATTTGATAGCTTCACAGATGGGCACCTTTTAAGTATGCCTGGTGCTCCTCCTGCCATGCCCTTCCTCACTCTCCATTGAACCAGGATTGATTCCCAGGCTTGATGGTCATGGTCAAGTTGGGAATATGCTGGACCATGAGGTTACAGATTGTACTGGAGTACAAGTCTGTTGTTGGTCCACAGCACCTCTTGAATGTTCAGTCTTGAGTTGCTAGATCTTTTTCGACATTTGTCCCATTTAGCACAATGATAGTGCCACACAATATGATCAAGGGTATTCTCAATATGAAGATGGGGATTTGTTCTCCATAAAGGCTATGTGGTGGTTACTCTTATCAATATGCAGCTGGCAGATTTGTAAAGATAAGATCAAATATATGTTTCCCTTTTTGGTTTCCTCACCACCTGCTGCAGACCCAGTCTAGCAGCTACACTCTTGAAGACCCGACCAGCTCAATTAATAGAGCCGCTGCCGAGCCACTCGGTGTTGGGACATTGAAATCCCCCATCCAGAATACATTTTGTGCCCTTGCCACCTTCGGTACTTCCTCCAAGTGTTGTTGAACAGAGAGAGGATAGCATGCAGTAGCCAGTAGGAGGTTACCTTGCCAATGACTAACCTGAAACCATGAGCTCAAGTGTGGTTTGGAGATTGCCAGGGCACAACAACCACCGCTCTCCCCCTCCCCCCCCCCCCCCCCCCTAACACACACACACACACACACACACACACACACACACACACACACACACACACACACACACACACACACCCCATGGTATACCACTCTGCCGCTACTGTTGGGTTTGTCCAGCCGGTGGGACAGGATGTACCCAGGAATGATGACAATGGTGTCTGGGGCATAGTCATACTCATGGAATCATACCTTACATGCAATGTTAGGCTGCTGTTTTCCTAGTCTTTGAGACAGTTCCTCCAATTTTGGTGCTGATGTCTGGATATTAGTAAGGAGGACCTTGCAGGGTGGACAGGGCAGTTTCTACTGGTGTCTTTTCCAGTGCCGGAGTCGATATCAGGTGATTCATCCAGTTTCATGTCTTTGTTGAACTGAGTGGCTTGCCAGGGCAGTTCAGAGGGCAGTTGTAGACCATATAGGCCAGACCAGGTGAGGATGGCAGATTTTCTTTCCTGAAGGACATGAATGAGCCATTGGATTTTTCTGACAATTGATGATGATTTTGTGCTCTTTAGTAGATTCTTATTGTTTGTCTTTAAACTGATTTCAAATTTTAAAATCCACCATTTGCCGAGGCAGGGTTTTAATCCAGCTCCTCAGAACATTTATGGAGTTTGTGGGTTAACAGTCTAGCGATAATACCATTTAGGCCATCACCTGCCTTATCATTTCCTGGAGAATTTTAAATTATTTTAACAGCTTCCATCAGCTGCTTGGCTTAGACTTTTTTTTCCCTTCCTCTGAAGAAACTGAACCTATTGGAGTTTCTGGTATCTACCACTGTATCCCAGGTTTATAATACAGATTTTCTCCACCTTGTAGATCTTAGAGGGCACTCTGTGACCTACGCATGGCCTTTTTGATTATTTTTTCACTAGTGCCTCTTGTTTCAATGTTTCAGGAGCAGGGCAGACTTGGCATGGTTATGGTTCTGTGGACATTTGAACTGCTGGCTGCCGCATTCATTGAGTGACTAGCTTTGTGTGCTCTTCAGCTGCTGAATATTTAAAGATGCACTTCCCATTATGTGACAGAGTATAATTTTTTGTTTCTTCCTGGACGACTGTGAATTTCATGAAAGTGTATTTCTTTTAGTCTGGTATTGTCTAGTTGAAATCTGCACCATTGTTCAACATATTGCAAAGTTTCACTGGCATATTTTACAAGTTGACTTCTGCTAGAACCATCTGGGATGCCTTGAGTAGATTCACTGCCACCAATCCTTGCAGATATTAGTTTAATTATACCATCTGGAGAAGGATGCCAACATGAGCTCTTTGGCAGACATTGGGCTCAGTTTTGCACTGGAAATAAGTCTATTACATATTACTTAGCTAGTTATTCTGTAATACATGATTGTTTGTTGCAGGACAGTCATGTTGAATTAAGATGAAGTCACCTTTGTTACTTTGTTATTTGGGTTAACAGCATGTAATTACTGAAGCATAACACATTTCTGGTGAGGATATGCAGGAAATTTAGGACCCTCCCACCCCAAGTTTAGTCACGTCCTCACAGGAACAGTCTTTTATACACTGATGGGTGGAGTTCCTGGTGTCAGATAATCATTTCAGGCACAGACTGTCTGTAAATGACAGTGACACAGGTAAATGTATGAAAGTGGCTTTTATGAGAAATCATGAGCAGCTAGGCCAAGTTTTAGTATCTGCAGGTTTTACTTGTTTCTATCTTTGTTCCCTGCTGGATGTAAAAAGAACTTTAAACAGTGCAATGGGTTTTGGGGACAGCTAAGAGGACAGGTGGCATGGTGGCTCAGTGGTTAGCCTCACAGTGCCAGGAATCTAGGTTTGATTCCTCCCTTGGGCAACTATCTATGTCGAGTTTGCATGTTATCCCCGTGTTCACTCTGGTTTCCTCCAATAGTCCAAAAATATGTAGGTTAGGTGGATTGGCCGGGCTTAATTGCCTTACTTGTGTCCAGGCACATGCAGATCAGATGGGTTAGCCATGGGAAATGTATGGTTATAGGTTGAGGGTAACGGGATCAGTCTGGGTGAGATCCTCCTTGCAGGATCAGTGTGGACTCAATGGGCTGAATGGCCTGCTTCCACGCTGTAGAGATTCTATGATTCTAAGAGGAAGTAGGTGGAAAATGTCATGCGAAGGAAAACATAGTAGATTAAATTGAAAAGACAAGACAATGTAGGGTAGCCATGCAAGTAATTATACCCAGAGTGTGAAAGGAATAGGGAGAGAATACAATTGCCAGCAAATGAGGTCAGAATAGGGAAAGAAAATTGTAAACCACTGAAGTAAAGGCTCTTTATCAATGTGTATGCAGTAATTGTAACAAGATTGATGAAATAATAACAACTGCAAGCACAATGACAGGAAAAGAAAAATAAATTTTAGTGGTGAGATACTGGGAAGTGTTGATGTCCAAAGGGGTTTGGATATTCTTGTTCATAAGGCAGTGAAAGTGAACATGCAATTGCAGCAAGCAATTAGGAAGGCAAATTGCATGTTGGCCTTAATTGCAAGAGAATGTCTCTGTAGCTATAAAGTCGTCTTACTGAAAATGGACAGCAGCAAAGTACAATGGAGATCTGAAACAAAAACACGAGAGATTCAACAAATTTAACATGTGCAGAGAGATCAGGAGATTTGACATTTCACACCAAATATGACACTTCTTCAGAACTAAAGGAGGCTAGAAAATGATTTCTGTGCGACTGGCAGAGGAGGAGGAGGAACAAGTGGAACAGATGCTGAGGGTTCTCAGAACAAGAGACAAAGCAGGGTGAATTGAAGTGGTGTTAGCATTTGCCCACAACCCTGGCCTCACTACCTCACCTCTCTCTACCCCCTCCCTGATGGGGAACCTTTTTGTTCTCATTTCTACCTCTGCTTTTAAAGGACAATCTTCTTTCATTTCTGCCAACTCCAGCAGGATGCAATAGCCAACCATATTTCCATCTCTCCTCACTTATCAGCATTCCATAGGAACTATTCGCTCCACTGGTCCACTCCTCACACCTCTTCACTACAGCTGCACTGTATGGTACCTTGCCATGGTAATGTTGAAAGTGTAACACTTTTTTTTAACTACTCCCTACTCATTGTCCAACACACACCTTCCAGGTAATAAAATGATGTATTTGAACAACTCCCAATCTTGGTTTGTGTATTTGCTGCTCTTGGTACAGCCGCCAGTACAATTAGACTAAATGCAGGTAAGGTGACGGTTTTATGGAACATCTTCTCTTGACTTGTTAGAATGACTACTACCTTCCAGTTGTTTGCCATTTCAATACACCATGTTGATCTCATGCAAACATGTCTGTGCTAGGTCTGCTGCAGATTACCAATAAAGCCCAATGCAAGGTGGAGGAACAGCACTTCCTTTGATGCTGAGGGGGACTTTGAGCTTTTAGGATTGAACATTGAGTTCAGCAACTTCTGACCATGAACATTGTCCCTTACTGCGAACACCCTGACTGCCCCCTCCCTGACAAAATAATAACTGAGGTAGAGTTAACATGATTTTGGGAAAGGGAAATCCTGTTCAAAAAATTATTGCATTCTTTGACAATATAATGAATGTACCTACCTAACTTCTAAAAGGCATTTGATAAAATGTTACTTCAAGGGTTATTGCAAGGGTTATTTATGGTATGCAGGGATGATATATTAAGTCTGGATGTTTGTTTGCTGAACCAGACCCAGTGTCTGGATGCAGGGATCATTAATTGGCAAATCATAATTAGTGGAGTGCCACAAAGATTGGTGCAGGAACTTTGAACATTTACCATGGGCAACAGGGTGGCTCAGTGGTTAGTACTGCTGCTTCTCAGAACCAGGGACCTGGGTTCGATGCCAGCTGCTAGCAACTGTTTGTGTGGTGTTTGCACATTCTCCCAGCGTCTGCTTGGGTTTCCTTTGGGTGTTCGGGTTTCCTCCTACAGTCCAAAGATGTGCAGGTTAGGTGGATTAGCCTTGGGAAATGCACAGTTGCAGGGATAGGGTAAAGGGGTGTGTGTGGGTGGCATCCTCTTCAGAGGGTCACTGTAGACTCAATGGGCTGAATGGCCTGCTTCCGCATTATAGGGATTCTTAATTCTATGATATAAGTGAATGATTTAGATGAAGGAAATAAACTTTTTGGTAGTCAGATTTGTTAAATTATACAATTGGACAGAAAAGCAATTTGAGAGGAAAATGCCAAGGATTGTAATTTCATGGAGTCATGAAAATGCTGCAGCTTTTTGAAAAGGTCTGGTACAATCGATTTTGCAAGCTTGCCATGTTTCCAAAAGTTTTATTTTTACTAGTGGGAGAGAGCAAAACTAAAACTCAACATCTGAATTCAAATAGCCGTGCTGTGATTTATTAAGAAACTTAACCTACATTATAATTTTTTTGTTTCTAAAAACTTTTGCATTTTGACAGTCTTTAGAAATTTAACTAATCTTCAAAGTTATTTAAGCCTTAAAAACATATATATTGCCTGTCAGTGAGAGTTGAAATAAAACTCTCTGAACAGTTTAAAAAAATACTTATCTGTTCACTCTGCCCCAAGTCATTAGTTTTCCACAGCCTTTCTCAGTGGGAAATTTTAAATTTAATGTAAATGAAAGCATAAGGAGATCATAAAGGATTATTTGTCTTTGAGGGATTGTGAATACCAGTCTACATTTTTAAATATTTGAATTGATTGGCATTTGGCTATCAGAGGAATAAGGATGTTGGCAGAGATCCTAAATTAGGCTTGAAGGATATGAGCATAAGACATAGGAGCAGAATTAGACAATTTGGCCTAGTCTGCTCTGCCATTTGCTCATGGCTGATATGCTTCGCAACCCATTCTCCTGCTTTCCTCTCATAACCTTTGATCCTCTTACTTCTCAAGAACCCATATCTCTGTCCTAAAGACATTTAATGACTTGGCCTCCATAGCATTCTGTGACAAAGAGTTCCATAGATTCACCATCCTCTGGCTGAAGACCGCCCCCCCCCCCCCCTCATTTGAGTTACTTCATTCTAAGTTTGTGCCCTTGGGACCTGGCCTCTCCTACTAGTTGAAACATCATCTTCACATCCATTCTATTCAGGCCTCAGTATTCTGTAAATTTCAATGAGATCCTCCCTCAGCTTTCTAAACCCCATCAAGTACAGACCCAAAGTGCTCAACTGTTCCTTATTTGACCAGCCCTTCATCCCTGTTATTATCCTTGTGAATCTCTTCTGGACCCCCTCCGATGCCAGCATATTCATTGTTAAGATATGAGGTCCAAAAATGCTCTCAGTATTCCAAATGCAGTCTGACTAGAGCCTTGCACATCTCTGATCTTGGATTCTCACTGTTTTGAAATGAATGCTGGACATTGTTTTTCACCTTCCTAACTGCCAACTGAACCTGCATGTTAACCTTAAGAGAATCCTGATCTAGGACTTACAAGTTCCTTTGCTTCAGATTTCTGAAGCCTTTCCTCATCAGTCTCTGACCGTGTGACCGAAATGCGTAATCTGATACTTCATCACATTGTATTCCATCTTCCTTTTTCTTTGCCCATCCTCCTAGCCTGTCCAAATTACACTCCAGTCCCCACTGTTGCTCAACACTACCTGTCCCTTTCTTTGAGTCCTCTGCAAATTTAACAAGAATGCCATCTGTTCTTTCTTCCAGATTGTTAATGTATAGCAATAATTGCTGTGGTCCTAACACTGGCCCTGCTAAACTCTAGTTTCTGACTGCTATCCTGAAAAAGGCCCTTTTGGCAGAAGATAGAGTAGGGATAGTCAGCCAACCCTCTAAGCATGCTGGTACCTTGCCCCTAACACCATGAGGTCTTACCTTATTCAGTAGTCTCTTTGAATGGCACTTTGTGAAAGGCCTTCTGAAAATCCAAATAGATTATATCTATTGGTTCTCCTTTGTCTAACTTGTTTCCTATCTCCTCCAAAGAATTTTAACAGATTTGTCAGGCATGACCGCTTCTTGACACCGTGCTTCCTCAGCCCAATTTTACCTTGTGCGTCCAAGTACTTCACAATTTCATCCTTAGGAATGGTTTCTAAAATCTTACCAACAACCAAGGCCAGGCTAACCAGCCTATAACTTCCAGTCTTCTGTCTTCCTAGCTGACCATTAGCCATCTTCCAGTCCTGTTGGGCCCTCCCTGACTCGATTACCACCAATGTCTCAGCTATCTCCTTAAGAACTCTGGGGGATAATATATCCAGTTTGAGTGACTTATCCAACTCCAGATCTCAGTTTCTCAAGCAACATCTCCTTAGTGATGGCCACTGCACTCACCTCTGCCCTTTGACTCTCTCTTTTGAAGTCCTGATCTGTTCCTCCTTTCTTCCATCATCAAAACTTATGCAAAGTACCTATTCAGTTCCTCCACCATTTATTTGTTCCCATTACTACTTATCCAGCCTCATTTTTCAACAGTCATATGTCCACTCTTGCACCTCTCTCTCCTCCTTTTATATATCTAAAATACCTCATACAATCTTCTTTTACATTACTAGCTAACTTACTCTCACATTTAACCATCTTCATTTCTTTTTATGTCCTCTACTGGTTTTTAAAGCTCCTCAATTCTCTGGCTTCCTACTCATCTTCACCACATCATAAACATTTTCTTTTCCTTTTATGCTGTCCCTGACTTCTCTTGTCAGCCGTGGTTGCCTCATTCTACTCCTAATCTGTTTTTTCCAAATTACCTGCAGAAATTCCTGCCATTGTGTCTTCACTATCTTCCTTACTAGGCTCTCCTTCCAATTAACTCTGAACAGCTCCTCTCTCATGTCTTTGTGGTAACCTTGACTCAGTTGTAAGGCTGGCGTATCTAATTCCAACTTCTCCCCTTCAAACTGCAGGGTGAATTCCATCACACTGTGATCACTGCCCCCATGAGGGGTCCTTCACCTCAAGCTCCCTAATCAAGTCTCCTCATTACACATCACCAAATCCTAAATTTCCATTTCCATATTGGGTTACTGCACAAGTAGGTACCACAAGCTGCTTCAATACAAATGCATCTCGTATAGAGTCCACAAATTTCTTTCCTTGGGATCCATTAGAAACTTAATTTTTCCCAGTCTATTGTATGTTGAAGCCCCGCCTCCCAAAACGTCGATTCTCCTGCTCCTTGGATGCTGCCTGACCTGCTGCGCTTTTCCAGCAAGACATTTTCAGCTCTGATTTCCAGCATCTGCAGTCCTCACTTTCTCCTCCTGATCCTCTTATAGTCAAGTCTCTGTGACACCCACAATATTGACACCGTCAGTGGTGCCCCCTTTGACTGACCTTTTCTCACAGTTGTCCCCATATCTGCTTGTTGTTATATTCCTGGTGCTTTCCATAATCTCTCCTATTTCATGTTCAGGAAACTTCAATAACCTCTCCCGAGCTCTCCACTGTGTGCCCCACCCCATCCCTTAACTTTTTTCCATTTTCTCAATGCATCAGGCAGGAAACACAGCACTTGGGACTCTTGATCCTGGCCACAGAACAGAGTGTAATCCCTTGCCAGACTATCCCCCAATTACAATCATATTTCTCATCTCGGCCCTTTCTTGAATGGCTCCCTGTTCCACCATGCTGTAGTCAATTTGCTCATCCTCCCTACAGTCCCTGCTCTCGTCCAGACAGAGAGCAAGAATCTCAAATCCATCAGACAAGCTCAACGGCTGAGGCTGGTTCAGTACAACCTCCTGGATCCCTCTACCTTGCTTGTAGTCACACCGTCCTGTCCCTGACCACTGACAGAAGTAGTTAATCGAAGAAGTGTAACTGTCTCCTGAGACAGTGTAACTGTCTCCTGAAACAATATCCAGGTAACTCTCCCCTATCCCTGATATAGCACACTGTTGAAAGCTCAGACTCCAGCTCATCAACCCTGAGCCAGAGTTCCTCAAACGACTAACACTTGCTATAGATATGGTAACTTTGAACCATAAAGGGGTCCACCAACTTCAGCAGCATGCTGGTGCAACACATTGTACGACCTTGCATCTCTCTTTGATTTAATTAGTCCTTAATTTGTTTTTTTGTAATTCCTACTAGTCTTTTGGTTTGTAATCTCTAAATACTACTCCCTTTTGCCTTCAATCTGAAAGTAATGTAACATAGTTAAATTAGGAGCTATCACCAACCAATTTACTTGTTTTTTTTCTTGTAATGTCATTTTTTATGTTGGCCCTTGAACATAGGCTTCAATTTATTCTGTTAACAAAAAAAATACAAACAACGAACCAAAAAAGTAAGCAAACACACTTCTTCCTCTCTACATTGAATTCTTGTGCTGCAAAGCCCCTGAATTATATATTGGAGGTCGAAAGAAAAGGGTTGGTATGAGCTGACGTTTGAGTGGAAAGAGGTGGGGAGATAGAGGGAGCATGTCTGATGGCTGGAGGATCTAATTTTTAACAAAATAATTGGGTCAATATTACAAACTCATTATAAGCATCTTGCCTTGGCACTTGGCAGCTTTTGAAGGCCATCTCTTGTTTGCATCTGGCTGTGGTAGGCCCAATTTCCTGTTGTTTGTGCACTTTGATCAAGTTTGTAATTACCGATACCATGGGATCCTCTCCTGGCTGGGGCTATGTAGGTGCCTGGTCTTTGGCAGAGTACTAAGTTTGTGACCTTGGGTATTTCTGTCACAATCAGTTGTGAAGACATTGCAATGATGTGCTCACCAGCATGTACTCCTCATTCTATTCTCAATAAAATACCACCTGAAGTGTCAGTATTTCAGCTGGAGGATGGTTCAACCTCTGCAGCATTCATGTTTTCTTCCTCGGGCGGAGAATCCTTGCAGATCTGCCTTCTTAAACACTGAGACCGTGCTGAAGGTAGTGATGTCTGCAAGGTACCAGAAGAAATGCATTGCAAACAAGAGGTAGAGTTTTAGCATGTTAAGCAAATGTTCATGATGGTGATGATAGCTGGGTAGCACAGCAATGGGGAATTCCTGTAGCATGGTTTCCATGATTATGGAGGTTTCAGCATGAGTGGTCTTGGTCCTTCCTAGCCAGAGGTAGGATCCTCTCAGGTGAGTACGGAAACATTCCACCACCTGGCTTGACTTTTTCAACTCTATAGTGGATCACTTTCTTCTGGAAGGATTCAAAATGAGGGATTGAGTGAGATGAGATGGGTGGAACAGCCATTGTTGCTGAAGCAAGTGGGTTAAAATTCACCTAAGTGAGTGCATTAACAGTAGATGGACAGTGAGTTGTGTGGGGGATTGTGGTGGTTAAGCGCAGGTGAGGTAGTGTGTTGCACTTGATCAAATTCTCCACCCCCTCCCCCATTGGCACATGAAAACCTTAATTTATTGTTTTAAATGATTAATTTAAACTTGTTTTCTACTTAGCTTCAATGACCCGCATATTTTAATACTCTAAGACGGTTAACTAGTTTAACAGAAAGCCATTGGTGAGTTGTTAGGTTGGGTGGATTCAGCGTTCGTATTTGAACTGCAAAAGGGGTTTCTCAAAATTTGCACCGCTATGCTGGAGGATCTAAGACCTTTCAACACAGGCAAAGGCACTTTACTGAATGTTGCAAAAATTAACCAGCTCAAGAGTTTCAGAGCACTGCTAGGACTTTGCTGAAGTCTAAAATTGTTTGCATGGAAAAGGCTGGGATCTGGCAAGGCTCTTGAAGCTCTGTGGCAGTGTTGCAGGGTGAATGGTGGTGCTTTTGTTTCGGGAAACGTTTGGGCTTTGATAAGATGGAAAATGGGTCCTGCAGTATGCAAGTCATGAAAATTTGCAGCAGGGGATATGTACCATGGAGATATAAATTGCCTTAGAATGGGAGATAATCCTGAGAATCGAGTGTGAGGGTGGGGGTGGGGGGGTGGGGAGAGGAGGGGTGGGATGGGGAGCGGAGAGGAGATGACATAGAGTATGGGATCTGGGTTTAGTAGCACTGTAGACGATTAATCTGCATTCTGGCAGGACTTAGCATATGTCAGGAATGGCACCAGGAAGAACCTGATGAAATGTGCTTTAGTAAGCAATTCTAGATATTAATAATTTGGATGCATAAGAATTCTGCACGGTCATGCAATATTATTACAAGCCCAATAAAATACTACACAAGAATAGATTCAAGTTAACAAGTTAAAACTCAGACACTTTTTTTCATCCACTTCTTTCTGTCCTATGAAGGGCAAATGCACTTTTTTTTGGTTTAACATGTCAAAAAAACAAATTCTACTTTTTAGTGCTCTCATCTTTTGGATCCATTTTCTCTCTCTATATATTATTACACATTCTGCTCAGCTCTGAATCAGCAAGATCAAAGCTAGTCTTGCAAGATGTGACACTTGTTCGCACTATCTTAGAAGAATCATATCTTTGGGGAATTATCCATCAGATATTTGATTCGGTCCCATAATCTTTAAATTTCAAATTTCTTAAGTGAAACATCTCTGCACAACCACAGAATTCCTAAAATGCAGAAGGAGGTTATTTGGCCATTGAGTCCACACTGACCCTCTGAACAGTATCCCACCCAATCCCTGTAACCCTGCATTTCCCCTGGCTAATCCACGTCTCTGCACATCTTTTGGACTGTAGAAGGAAACTGGAGCACATGGATGAAATCCACACAAAGTGGAGAATGTGCAACCTTCACACAGTAGCCCAAGGTTGGTATTGAATGCGGGTGCCTGGTGCTGTCAGGCAGCAATGTAAGCCACTGTGCCGCCTGTATCTTTTCCAAGCTTCAGTATTTCAATATAAGCCCCTTCCTTTGAAGAAAGAAAACTCTGCCTCCCATTCCCCTCTTTCCACCCATCATCATCATTATTTCCTCTTCTTCAACCTTGTCTTCCTTCAACACTTTTCTACCTCTTCTATCCCCCTGCCCATCTGTCCTCTCTTTAGGCAAATAGTTCAAGGTTTATTATGTTAATGAATAGTATACATCATCAGTGATAGCAATAGTAGTAAGAAAACAAGGAACTCTATTTTCAGAGTAGTTAGTGCTACCTATCACTAACATGAAAGATTAAAACAAAGGGCACCAGCAGTAGCTAGATCTCCAGGCTGATATAATGAGAGATCAGTTCATTTCAGCATGACCAGGTCCCAATAGTAGCTGAAAAACTGAAGTACTGTAGATGCTACTGTTCAAGGAGAGAGAAACCTTGAAACATCCACATTAAAGGAGATAGAAAATACAAGAAGGTCTGCAATGACAGGCTAACCACTAGACCAAGCTCAGTAAGAGACAGACTGCAGTTCACTTGTGCATTCAGTTTTAACCTGCCGACTAACATTGCAAACTCTTATAAGGCCCAGACAAGCTGACCTGAGGTGGTGGTAGCAAAGACTCTACAGAACTAAGAGTGATGATGACAAAAATGAAGGGAACAAGCCAAAATAGGTACCAACTGCCATGTTACAAGCTATTCAAATTACAATGGAGAAGTGTCCTGTATCTACAACTGCAGTTAGACTGCTGCTTATTCATCACCAAAGGCATATTGTTGGAAAGACAAAATCTTTCACAGCAAATTCTGGCTTTTGGTGAATCCTGACCAAAATGGTCAATACTGGGGCACAAATTGTGCACACTTTTCTTCTGTTACACCTGGGCCTGCAGTTCCTGTGTTATTGGATAGCCTTACTTGGCTGAGGGTGGTTATCTTGCAACCTTGCTTTGTCTAACTATTCAGTCTTGGAGGATGCTTGAACCTCATCGTAAATGCCATCTTCAGGCAGTGTTACGACAAAAAGACAAATTGTGAAAATGGTGCATGTTCTCTGCGACTAATCATACTCTAGTCGACATAGTCTGTACAGCTCTGTCTCATCCTTAACATTGATGCAGCTGTCAAACAGTTACACTCAAGTGATTTTCAGCCAACAGTTCTTCTGCCTTTTTACATACGTAGGAACATCATCCTACTCGCAGGTGTTTAATCCATCTGTTTCTTAACATCCAGGTAAGTTCCACATCCACTTACGATTAAGCTAAAAGCAGAGATTGAGGTGATAGTCATGAGGGGCATTATTTCTGAAGTCTCACAGCTGACTATCATGTTCAGCCAGTCTTTAAACCAAAGAGATCTATTTGAATTTGTCAATTAGTTACATTGCTTCGTTCAAAATATTACCAGATAGATCCAGTGATGACTGTAAACTTAAAAGAGACTAGCTAAACTCTCAGACAGCAGGCTCTTCAATGGTCTAGAGACCAAAAGTAATTTCGTAACTTCTGATTCACCACGCCCAAACTGTTGAACATGGTTATACCACATTAAGTACCTTATTGCTTTGGCACCACATCAGTACCTGAGTTTTCTGTGGACAGTGGCCAATGTAAGTAGCCTAGAATTTACTATATACCACATGAAGACACAAAGAGCCTTTTGTAAATTGCAGGATGCTAAGTTGACTCCTGAGGATAAGCAGTCAGCCAAGATTTTGATAATTGGTTTGCTATGTGGTTCAGGCAACATGAATTATGGCAGCCCTGTAGAAGAAAGAAACCATTGGGATCTTTCTACCATCCCAGAATATCACAGAACTCCAAATGGTTTGTGGAAATAATAAACTGAGTAGAGCAATTCTTACCTCATGTTGTGTAAGTTATTAAATCGCCTAGATATTTTTTGAGGCAATATTAGGTGTGATGTTGGGTTGAATATCAACAGCACTTTCTGAATGAAATCAAAGAGATGCTGATTTTGAGATGCTTGCACATTGACTTACTCTTCCAACTATAACAGATGCCTCATCTACAGGTGTAGGAAGAGCCTTTTATTTCAGATCCAATGTGATGGAATCAGACGGTGAGTTTATTATGCTTCTAGAGCTCTTCTCGACTGAACAAAAGTAAGTGTCATTCAGATGGAAGTACTTGTAGCATTGGGAGAGTACAAAAAATTCTGATCATGTTGGGCTTAATGATTTATGATTGAAGTCAACCACAAACCAGTACTAACTTGTTAAACATAAATTTGCAAAGATGTTCCCTGTATCTAGACTTTTTATTCGTAGCTGATCTGGAATGACATGATAATGGAGTGAGAGTGGGGGAATGAAAAAGGCTACAGTTGCTATATCAAGAAAACATCTGCCATCTAGGAGTGAAGGATATACTATTCATTATTAAGGCATTCAATGACCAGCCACAGTGACGGAGCTACAAAGATCGTGGGTGGCTCAGTTCTGTGAAGATATGTATATGGTGGGTTGACAAAAATATATTCCTAATAATCTGACAGTCACATCAGCAATGTTGTTGGTCTTTTGTTGCACAATGAGTGGTTGGTGGTCCCCAGAGCTCTCCATTAGGACATTTCTGAGAAAATCCAGCAGAGGCATCTATGTTTTCCAAGTTTCAAGCTACGGCACAACAATCAATTTGTTGACCTGGAATTTCTTCCCTTGAGTGAGTGGTCTCTAATATTACCACCCTTTACTCCAGAGAGACAGAAGCATAAGTTGCCTCTGCTGGCCATTTTTCCAGATAGATCCTCGCAATATATTGGAATTGATTTATTCAAGTTTGAGTGATGGTCAACTTGTGGTCAACTATTATTCCTAAAGGATCGTTTGTAGAGAAGATCAATTGACTACCTCAGAAGTCATGATGACTCTTTTTTAACAACCCTGTTTTCTACACATTAGACATAACTACATCTAGAATTCAATGATGGATCACAGTTTACCTTGCTGTTTCCAAGCCTTTGCAACATCTTATAGTTCTACCGATGCTAACAGATTGAGATTCCCTTGAGACAATGATGAAGTGAAAAGAGAGGCAAGAACTATGAGAAATCCCTCCAGTGAAAGAATTGTAATTTCACCTTGCTTACCTACTGCTCCCAACCATTCCAGAACATTTCAATTCATGCCAACTGCTAATGATGGAAGGCTTCAAATCCAACTTGCCTTCCTTTTCTAGTTAAAGATTACACAACACCAGGTTATAGTCTACCAGGTTTAATTAGAAACACTCGCTTTCTGAGCGCTGCTCCACAACCACCTGATGAAGGAGCGGTGGTCCGAAAGCTAATGTTTCCAATTAAACCTGGTAGACTATAACCTGGTGTCGTGTAATTTTTAACTTTGTACACCTCAGTCCAACACCGGCATCTCCAAATCATTACTCCCCTATTCTAAGCACTCTCACCAAATGTTACATTGTAAGACCTTGAACAGGTATGACAGAAGGATAAATGGTATAGATTAGACTAAGTTTGTGCCTTCAACCAGTGAGATAAGGCTCCTGGCATGTCCATATTAGACAAAGAATCCCAAGCACTCTGTATTGGTGAGACTCCAGCAGGCACGTTCATTCCTTGCCCACATTACTAAATGTCATTCCTCAAAGCAATAGGAGGGCTTTTGATTTGTTGTCTACTAAATCATAGTTGGATGAACTCCATTCTTAGATTCTCAGAAGGATACTACAGCAACCCATCCAAAATGCTTGAGACAAAGGTGAAAATCCCTTGGCCTAAATTTGATATACATTGATCCCTTACAATCTGCAACAGAGCACCTTCCATACTCTGAGAAATTCGACCTTTCCTGATACTCCATCCATCTCTAAGTTGGGCTGTGAAAGAGACTTCGGGGTGGGGGGATGGGCAGGGTGGTTTGAATAGTGTATATAATTAATAAAACAATCCTTTTCACCGGTATGTTCACCTCTCTCTGTGTAATCACTAAACTACCTCAAACACCTCCCAATCATCCCATTCCTTTTTTTAACCACTCCACTTTGCCCTCTTTCCCCATCTCCATTCTTTTCTTCCTGTTCTTTCTCTCTCTCTCTTTCTGCTCCCAACATTATTTTTTATCCCCTCAGACTTCTTTCTCCCTTGCCTGTGACATTCTCCATTTTGTGATTTCTATCCCTCACCATTTATTTTCCTCACTTTTTCTCTATTCCATCTCCATTCTTTACCCAGGCTACTTTCCCAACTTCACCACCTGTCCTCTCTGTATATGGGAAATTTTTTACCCATCTTCACTTAAACGAACAGGTTTGATGAACATTTAAATTCATTTTCATTACTTTGCTACTGATTAACACTAGAAACTCAGAGGAATTCTATTCAGCTGAGATGCTTGCTTGAGGTATGCCAGCAGGGGCTTAATAAAATACAGTATCATGAGAATGGATCTGACTAATTTTGATGCAAGATTGATTTTCAAACCAACTTCATCAGTAAATATTCTTTTTCTAATCAGCTAGCATTCTTTTGTGTTACTGAACTCTTCAAGGATTATGCCAATACAGCTATGTGTACCCTGTTACGACATGCGGACAAAACAAAAACTCTTTCCATCTCAAGTCCTCTTGTTTAGTTATCCAAAGGAAATTTGTAATTTGCATTTGAATAACTGTTATGTAAAAATTACTACCAGCATGGAGCCTTACTCCACGAGGTCAGGTTGTTTGGAGATTGAGAGACAAAGTGTGCTTGGTTAGAAGCTAACTTTCTAGATGTTAGGTAATGGGCAAGAATGTGATGCAGAACAATACCAACAGCAAACGTTCAATCCTAACATAGTCTGAGGCTTATCTCCTTACTATTACCTTTATAATTGTGGCATTGTGCCCTCAATCTAAATAAACAATGGTCTCTCTCTCTAATGAAACACTTCAAACATCTTATTGATGACAGCTAATTGCTAGTTACTATCTCAACAAGAAGTTGAATATGTCACATTTTCTGACAAATATCCAAAATTTTCTCATGCAGGGTAGTGAGAAAAACACAAAATTCATGAGATTAATTATAAAATCTATTGAACGTCGCATTCAATGAATTAGCACATCTCAACAAAAAGATAAAGCAGCATCAACAATGTCTGCTGAGGCAGGATGCTTTCTGAACTAATGAATCTATGTTAAAGAAAAGGGTTCTTCCTGTACACAAGCAGACCTCCATGTAACTGAGTGACATCACTTGATATTCACCATCTAGAGGAGAAGATGGGGTGATTAATTTTGTTGATGGAAGAAGCAGTGCAAACCAACAGGCATCGATAAATACTGTGTGGCATTTTCTGTTGCTACAGAATTGCTGAAAGTTATGGGCTGGCTTAAAATTGAACACATAACTGTTTTATTAGAGATCAATTGAACCATTCTCATTTCTCTCTCTGCTAGCTCATTAAACATTTGTAGAATTTGGATAACAGTTGAATTGGTGTGTATTCCCAGTAACTTGCACACTATCCAGAACTAAAGAGATCATGGAGTATTGGTCTGCTGGCTTCATTTGTTTATGGTGGCTCAATGGCCCTACGAAACACCATAATTGGCTGCCTTGATTGAAGGCTGTGATTGAAAGGAGAGTTCAGAGGGACAGAGAAGACAATCTGGAGGAGATAAGTGTTAGCTGCAAGCATAAGGTCAGTTGAATCAGCTACAAGTTTTGTTTCTTTGAGAGGGATGGGAGAGGGGTTTTTAAATGCGAAATGTCTGTTCAGAAAAGCTTTTAAAAAAGTGAACTGGTATAATTACGCTCTGAACAATAAAGCATTGGCAACAATAAAATAAAAACCCAGCTGGCACAAAGCCTCTCCTTATTCATCTGCAATACCACAAGCTTTTATCATTCATTTTATAGCTCCCTTCTAAAAGGACCAGTCAATGGCATTTCAGAGTTTAAAACAAACAAACCATTCTGAAAATATCCAGCAGGTCTGGCAACATCTCTAGAGGGAGAAGTAAGGTTAATGTTTCCGGTCATTAATTTTTTCAGGGCTCCTTAAAGGTATCCAGACTGGGGCAGTGTAGGACTTAGGACAAGTAAGGACGAGGAATCCCATCTTGTCTCCATTGGGAATAAATTAGCTTGTTAAGCTAATTAAGAGTTTGTTGAAGGGGGGGAGAATATAATATTGAAGGAGCTGCATGGGTTTCAGATGCTGTCGGTTTTTAAAGAGCTGGAGGGCATAGGAGCCCATCATGGTTGACTCAGGGACTCTAATTTTCCCTATGAAAAGGTGAGTATGGCAAAATAGGACTTCTAACTTGATGATTAGGAAAGTGGACACTCAGTGCTCAGGTATTGAAAGTGTTGTCCTTCTTGGTGTCAAGGCAGAAGAGCACGTGCAAAGGTGTCAATCAGAACAGAACAGCCACCTTTCAAAAAGGAAGGCTATAATTGATATTAGGGATACAACTATCAAATCTTAGGCCCAGAGGTGATGAGGAGCCTTTGCAGGAATGCAAACCTTAAGCACCAGGAGGACATGGAAATTGATAAGATACAGGAAGGCAATGGAGGGTCTGCCTCAAACCGGATTTACTGCCAAAAGTTGAGCAACTTGGAAACAGCATGGTAATAGTGTAAAGGGAGAATGCAACTCTACAGACAAGTAGTCACTGACATCTATGCCTGCATCACTGAATACCTTGTATCTGCAGAACTGATCACCGTCCTCCTCCATCATAGCCATCAAAATGAATCTGGCCTTGACCAGCTTTAGTTGGAGCTCCTTCCGAAGGTTTAATTGTAGAACTTGTAGCATGCACCATCACATCTTGGTCAGTGAGGTCCTTTTTTTTTCCATCGCTGTAAGGCACATTCATTTGAGGAAGAACACAACCTTTCAGATACAGAGAGAAATGATTTTTGCTCCTTTTGCTGCATTTCCCAACAAATAGGATATCATCAATCGTATCCATTCGACCAGCAAGGCACCTGGTGACCAGCCAGTGAAATTCATCAGAAGGAAGCTTCCTATTCCCTTGATATCTGACTGGTCTGTAAACATGGAGTTTTCTGTGCATACTTACTTTCCTGGAACCTGCCATGACTCCGCCTTATGCCTATTCAGGTTCTTTCAGATTTTAATTCCAACCCACAAAGCCTTCAATATTTCCAAAATGTCACATTTCCAGATTAGGGTAGAAGAGTAATACTGAGAATAGGCAACTTTTTCACACAGAGTGGTGCGTGTATAGAATGAGCTTCCAGAGGAAGTAATGGAGGCTGGTACAATTGCAACATTTAAAAGGCATCTGGATGGGTATGTGAATAGGAAGGGTTTGGAGGGATGTGGGTCAGGTGCTGGCAGGTAGGACTAGATTGGGTTGGGATATCTGGTTAGCATGGACGAGTTGGACCAAAGGGTCTGTTTCCGTGCTGAAAATCTCTATGACTCTAAACGTAACCTTTGTGTGGAATATTATTACATGGAAAATTTACAGTTGACATTTGAAGTCTTAAATCTGCTGCAAATAATCTGAACCCAAATTATTCTGGCAAAATGCTTGTCTCTTTTAATGTCTCAACTCATTGACCCAACCCCAGCAAACATAATGGGAGTCATTATTTGGGACAGTGATAAGTTGAATTTTAATTCTCCCTGAAGTAGCCAAGCAGGTCATTCAGTTGAAGGGTAATTAGGGATCGGTGCCAAAAGCTGGAGAGACATCCACATCGCATGATTTAAAAAAAAATAAGAGCCCCTGGAGGGAACTCCTGAGGCATACATTATGTTGAGGAGACCATTTTTTGCATGGTCACTAGAAGTTAGTGTTGCTCTTTCTGCAATTGAATCTTGTATTATAGGGTGGATGAATCAAAACAGTTCTGTTGCCGATATCAGTATTCATGCACAATATTACTTGCATTGGATTTGTGGATTTCTAATGGAAATTCCTTATTTCTATGCAATGAGAAGAGGACTAGGAAAGGGAGAACTTGAAGAGCATTAATCATGCTTCACGGAGAGCATCTTTTCTACACAGGATCATCTCTACTCAGCAAGATCTACAGATCAACAAGGATCAACAACTATCTAGACTTCTGACTGTTAGTGTCTCAAGCAGCTGCAGACTGACCGGGAAATGTTGGAAAAATGTTGCAAGTGCTGACTCTGAACTTTTAACCTACCACCACCCGGAAGCGAGCTTGTCAGATGAAGTTAGCACTGAGTAGCAAGTGGGGTTTGTCACATTAGTCAGGTGCTCAACCTAACAATAAGATGGTTTTCAATCTCATCCTGATGACTTCCGAATGGGAATTAGGTAGACAAAGAAAGAATCCTATTCATAAAGAAATAGGAAGTACTTACAAATAGAATGCTCTGCAGTCACATACAATTACAACATTAAAAAGGTATCTGGATGGGTATATGAACAGAATGGGTTTAGAGGGATATGAGCTAAGCGCTGGCAGATAGGACTAGATTAGGTTAAGATATCTGGTTGGTACAAAAGATTTTGGCTGAAGAGTCTATTTCTGTGCTGTACATCTCTATGAATATATGAAATGCCAGGTAACAATGTCTGTTAATGCACCAATGATGAGAAAGGCTACATTTGGTATTTTGAGTCCAAACTGATTATTTCAAGGAAACCAGAGGACATAGCATAATGGCAGTGATTATAAGTAAAAACATGCATTTTAAAATTTAATGCTACATTGGATTGAAAATTTAATCTGAATTAATGTCAGTGAGAGAGAATTGGGCAAAAACTGCATGGCTGCCATAGCAACACAAACACAACTCCAGCCCATGATGAAATGGGAGGCTGATGACACGATATTGGTTTTTGAGAACATTAAATGAAAGTGTAGACCAACATTCGGTACCTTTCCATAAAACAGTAGTGAAGAGAAATAGATTTGTTATGGTCTTCATGTTGGCAGGAGACAAGGAGCTGAGAGAATATCATGGCAGAAACCTGAACAACATCTGTTTACTTTAAAAACAAATCCATACACCTTTCCAGCTAAAGTCAAATCACTGGATATGGGATGAATTTCAATGCTCAAAGCAGGGATTGGGTGATTCTGTTCATTATTTCATAACAAGATTAAACAATATAGTTACAAAATGTAAATTTAATACTGAGATGAAAGACAGTGAGATTAATGCATCTAAAGCTCTGCAAACCTTAAAGTACAAAAAAAGAGATAAGGGGGCAAGCTCAGGCTATAGACATTTCGGAGCACATGGAACTATGATAGATAAGTGAAGGTTCTGACTCTCAAACTGTTGGCTTTTGATTAAGCCAAGAGAAGATCAGCAAAATTGATGCATTGAAATAGCAGCAACATAAGCAGCAACATATAAGAGCTGTGGACAACCACATGGGTTGATCAATGGAAATGACCATGTATGGATTAAACTGCTGATGGAGAAGCCCAACACAGTAATGAAAGAAATGAGGTTGAAACGTGTTGAAACAAACTTCAGCCTGAAGTGCCGAGTGCATGATCCATCTTGGCCTCTGGTATTCTGCAGCATCACAGATGACAGTCTTCAGCCAATTCGATTTAGTCCACATGATATCAAACTGCTTAAGGCAATGGATGCTACGAAGGCTGTGGACCCTGATGACATTCTGACAATAATACTGATGTGCTTAAGAAATTGCCATGCCCCTAGCCAAGCTGTTCCAGTACAGCTACAACATTGGCATCTACCTGACAATGTGAAAAATCACCCAGATAGGTCCTACACAAAAAGCAGGACAAATCCAACCAAGCCAATCACTGCTCGATTGGTCTACTCTCAATCATCAGTACAGTGATGTAAGAGTTTCTCAGCTGTTCTATTCTGTATCACTTGCTTACTAGCAATCTGCTTATATGCTCCTGACCACATTACAGCCTTAGTTCAACCATGGTCAAAAGAGCTGAATTCTGGAGGTGAGAGCGATAGCCTTTGACATCAAGGCCACATTTGACTTTGTTGGACATTCAGGACCTCGAGCAAAACTGGAGTTGATAGGAATTGGGGAAGACTTTCCTCTGGTTGGAATCATACCTGGCACATGGAAAGATGCTTGTGGCTGTTGGGGTCAGTCATCTTCACTCCTGGATACGTCTCTACAAGAGTTCTTCAAGATAGTGTTTTATCTTCTACAATTTCATCATTGTGCTTTGCTCAATCATTAGATCTGAAACGGGGCTGTTTGCTGACAACTGCACAATGTTCAGCATCATTTGCAACTCCTCAGGTAACTAAATGCAGAAAGACCTGAACAATATTGAAGTTTGGGCTGACAAGTGTCAAGTAACATCTGTGACAAGAGGTAACTCACCACCTGACTCCACAAAGCCTGTCCTCCATCTACAAATTGAGAGTATAATAAAATACTCCCACTTGCCTGGATTAGTGCAGCTCCAACATCACTCAAAATAGCCTGCTTGATTGGCACCACGTTCACACATGTTTACTCCTTTCACCACTGACTCTCAGTAGCAGCAGTGTGTTCCATTTACAAGATGCACTCCAGAAATTCACCAAGACTGCTCTGAACACTCCTTCTGAACCATGCTCATTGCCATCTAGAAGAACAAGTACAGGAGACACATGGGCAAGCCACTCACCATCCAGACTTTGAAATATATTGCTATTCCTGCAGTGTCACTCGGATCTTAGAATTTGCTCTCTACCAGCATTGTAAGTGTCTCCATTCCAAAAGGACGGCAGATGTTCAAGAAGGCAGCTCATCACCACCTTCTCAAGGGCAACTAGATGCAGGGCAATAAATGCTGGCCAGCCAGTGATACTCACTCAATGAATGATACATTTTCTGTGGAAAATCAAATCACTAGGAGCACTTGTGCAGAATGAAGAAAATTGCAAACCAATTATCACAGTCAGAACTAAAGGCCAAGAGAGATGTAAAAACGACCAAAACATCTGTATCCTGGAAGGAGGTAAGACAGGATTGAAGGTTGTAAATTACCTTCTAATAGGGAACATCAGTTAAAATCAGCATTCCTACTTTATTTTTATGAAGGCCTCTGGAAACCATGCATGGCTATGATATGCATAACCAGAAATCAATGCTGTGAATTATGTCACTAAACTGATCACTGAGTGTGAACACTCAGGTGGCTACATAGACATAGATTTTCGAGAGAGCATTTGGTTTCAATGTTTCCAGAGTGTTTAGATCAGACAGTTGGATGCTTTGAAGAATTTGAGTGTCATATCATCATTGATCAAGCAATTGAAGAGTAATTCATCCTCCACTAAAAACATATCAATAGACTTAAAAAGAAAGCTGCAAAGAGAGCTGCAAGAGATGCAAGCATTCAGATTATAGATTTGGGGAAACTCCATCCTGGTAAGAAGCTAAGTGGATGGCTAAGTATTTTCCTGGACCCCAAAACCTTAAGCAATAAAAAAAATCATTTCAATACTCAAGGAGATGTCATTTGACATTAACAGGGCCAAATATTTTCAGCAAGTCTGTTGACTGAAATGGGATGTGAAGCCTGACCAGGAATTTTCACTGTTGACAATGTTCAACATATTCCTTAACCAGTATTTAAGACCAAGTCCTGGTCTACCCTTTTGCCCTAAAAGTAAACCAGGAATTTCTTTTAAATACCAAAGTAGATGAACCATTGCTTGGGTATGAAAAAACAGCTGATGTTTGGATTTATGCTGTTGGCAGAGAAGATCATGACCATCATTTACATAAAGTTGAGGAGAACCAGGAATGCTGGCATCAAACTAAACATTGAAAATCATATTAGGAAGGGGATAAAATGCCCTTCATTCGAAGTGTACATAAAACTGAACTCTTAGCGTTCTGGTAATCTTTAAAGTGGAAGCTACAACAGACATTAAAAGTTTCCTTGACTTGATTCAACACTTTTTTTTTTCATAACTCCCATGTCAGATCACACAGTAAACCTATGAGAGTTGTTGCGTATCAGAATTGTACAAAATTCTCAGAAGTGGCTTGCATGGAGCAATGCTTGGCATAATGCCACAAAAAGAAAGGTGTCACTCTATATGCAGATTGTGCTACATAAGGACTGGTGATCAGTCATAAAGGGAATTGAATATCACTTATATCCAAAGCACAAACATCAGCAAAACCAGAGATACCAAGAAGAAAGAAATTATCACATGAATGTGAGAAATTCCATACATGGGAGAAAATTCAGAGTGGAGAGTGATCACCATCCACTGGAGTAGATCTAGGAGTAAAATCTTAACAAAGTATCCGATCCGTAAGAGTGCAGAGGTTACTTTTAAGGCTTCAGAGTTCTGATTTCACTCTGAAATATAAGCTAGGAAGAAAAATGGTAGAAGCAGATTTTTGATCTCTGTTGTGGCATGAGAAATAAGATAAAAGACTGAGATAGACTTTTCTATCACCTAGCGGATGTGTTGTTGTAGTTACTTCTAATTATTGACCAGAGGAGTCTTGAGGATATATTTTTGATTGGACTTTATCTCTCTACATATGCTTGCAATCAATTAGTAACAATGAAAACTCTGCTGAATACAAGAAATTGAGCAATTTTGTACCCTTTTAGTCAGATCCCCAAATTCTAACTTTCAGTACATAGTCAAACAATAAATGGATATCTCCAGTTCTAGGTATTGTATTTTCATTCACACGGACAGGGATTTCTTAACCTTATTTGAGACTGGTAATGTTTGTTTCAACCCTTTACTGGTTTATTCTATCCCCTTATTCTGTCTCCTAACCAGTTAATCCTTTCTGAGACCAGAGCTTTTCTGGAAGGCCTGTGCTCTTGTAGTTCAGCTAAGTGGAGTTTGTGCTCTTAATTTTAATGTGAATGTAGAATTCCCTGTTTAGCCCTTTATAGTCGAATGAACTCTCTCAGCATCACCACTGAGATAGTCAAATCAGAACAAAGGTAAAGTTATTTATCGTCCCACAGCAGTATTGAAGATAAATAAAAGGAACAGTAGGTAAGTCTGGCAGCCCTCAGAAATGAAATTAAATGATGGGGATGGTCTTTGTTGATGTTGCCATTCCTAAATTCCATGGAATGCCACTGCCTTTTGGACTCTGAACTGAAGGTATGAGCACAGAAAACAGAGCATTCAATTTAAATGGAGGAGCTGCACAAATGGTCGAGCACACAATCAGAGGAGTTGCTGCTCCGATCACAATCTCTCTAATGCTGTAGTTCCAATGCTTCCAAGCATTGGCTTCTTCTCTGTCTTGATGCTCCTGCAGTGACAGATGCTTATGATTGGGGAAGCAGCAAGGGCGGGGGAGAGGGGGCCTGCAATTGGATGAACTGGAACAGGTGCAGCAGATGGGAGAACTAGTTGGGGGGGGGGAGTAAGCCAAGATAGTGTGAATACAGTACAGATATGACAGTTCTGGTTGTGCTCTGAGAGAGACTGTCTGTGGGAGTGAGCAAACAGGGAAGGTTGGAGAGGAGGAGTCCTTTCAGATCAAGAAATTGGGAGTGTGCGCGTGCGCAACAGACAACATTGCTCAGTTTCACAGTTAAAACTTTCTTGATTTACAGCTCCGTTTTCCTAACTCTTTCTTTTAAAAATAACTTTATTTTACCCTTATAAAATCCTCTCCCAAACTCTACTTTTAAGTTTAGAATCACAATACTGCAGTAGCAATAATTATACTGTTATGAAGTTGAAGGACTGTTCTGGACCTTTGCGAGAGTGAAAGCTGTTTGCATTGAGAGCTTGCAGGCACCTGTCATGTGACTGACTAGCAGTCTGAGTGTACTGGAAAATTGAAAGTATGTAACATTTGGCTGTGAAAGAAAGTACCTGGTATTTGGTTGCTATGTTTTTTCAACTGTTAGAATTGAACCAAGCAGTTTAAGTTATGCCCCAGAAAACTACAATCCAATTGAATTTGAATTTGCTGTTTTGCCAACATCGAACCAATGAGATGATCTGATTTTTGGAGTGTAGAGAAGCAGACACCTTCAGAGTTAGCCAATGAGATGAACTGCCATCATCAGAGTAACTGCCAACAAAGCACTCTCTATCAAAAATACCTTTTTCATATGATGCATCTTTGCAGCAAAAGACCAAAAGACAACCCAGGGAAATCTACAGCCAGAGGAAGACAGACATCTGAGATGAAGCCACTGTGTGGTTTTCCCAACAGAACTTTGCAAAGAGTTCTGTGGTAAAGGGAGATAAACTATTGCAGGAAAATTTGAGATTTTTTTCTCACTTAGAATTATTTTGAATATTTAGAAGTATTTGACAATGCCTTTTTTTGATGTGTTGACGACAGAAGAGGCTTATCTTCCAGCCTTATGGTTTCTTTCATCACAGCCAATTGACAGGGATGACTGAGTGTGTGGAGGGTGAGGTGGAGGTGCGGTGAATGAAGGGAAGTTTCAATGTTGTTGTATTCTTGACCACTGGCACTGCACTGATTTTTTCCCCCTTTCTTTAATATCTATTCATGGAGACTCAGCGCAAATTTGCAAATTTCTTCTTTGAGAACAGTTTGCTTTCTAACTTAAATCATTAGATAGTGAGACCATCTGAAAATCAACAAGTTGACCCCTCAAAAACAAACATGAGTCCCCAAGAAAATCTGACAGCCCTGAAAAACAAACAAACACATTTTAACCGCTGTCTCTCAGCAAATAATCAAGGATGACCTGATAAGATACAGCAAACACAGCTAACAATACAGCAGTACTGATCTATGAGAACCGGTTTACTGGATGATCTGCTTACTGGAATCTGAATTTTGCTTTTTAAATTTATTGTCCTTGAAGTGGGAATGAGCTGCTCCCTTGACTACAGTTAAGAGAATCCTCATGAAATTTTTAACAGACAAAGGACATAAAGCTATGTTATTGCCTCTCTAACTGACACTTCTCAAAGCTGATATGAAGTCACCTGCGGACCTATTGCATGGAAGAAGATTTCAGAGCACTCTGTCAACTGAGAAATGTCAGCCAAATGATTGGTAATCTATTATCACAATTTTCCCCAATGAATAAGTAGAGAGTCGACGTTTCAACAAACATGTGGCAAAGTTTTTGATGATTAATTGTCCTCTGGTTAACAGGGATGAGTGATTAAAGACTGGATTAGCCAATTACATTCTCAAATCATGAACAAATAAAAACAACCTTCTTAGGTTTGTGAATGGACAAACTGTACGAATACCAGATATAATCCTTAAAAAAAACCTGGAAGCCAGCAACAGTTTTTGGTTGAGCTGAGACTCTAAGATGTTAGATCGTTGAGAGTGAAACTGCAAGCAAACTGGGAAAGAGGCAATTCCATATTTGATCCTGTTCTGATATGGAAAAGCAGCATCAACAGCCTCAACAACTAAAGGTGCAACCAGAAAGTGACAATACATTCACAGCATTAGGTACAATTCTGATATTTCTAGGAACAATGTGCACAATGTTGTCTATGCATCACAGAAAGCAATGAACAGTAAAATTACAAGATAGCACAGCATCCTACCACCTCAGCAATCCTGTGAATACTATTTTGAGAAAATAAGCTGTAAAAGACTCTGAGGGTGTTCAGTTTAATATGACAGTGAATTGTTAATCACCTTTAGCAAGTACGAAGTAATGACTGGAGAGTTAAAGATGTATTCTCTTTTTTTAAAGAAAGATGTTACATTATTATGATTCATAATAATTACTTTGAGAATGTTTATCCACATTTTACTGCTGGCCTGTAGTCATGTATCAAATCAGTGTATCAGACCTGAAAATGTGTTGCTGGAAAAGCGCAGCAGGTCAAGCAGCATCCAAGGAACAGGAAATTCAATGTTTCAGGCATAAGCCCTTGTTGTGGTTCTGCTCGCCGAGCTGGAAATTCCTGAAGAAGGCCTTATGCCCGAAACGTCGAATCTCCGGTTCCTTGGATGCTGCTTGACCTGCTGCGCTTTTCCAGCAACACATTTTCAGCTCTGATCTCCAGCATCTGCAGTCCTCACTTTCTCCAGTGTATCAGACCACCAGCCACACTGAAAAGTGATAGAGTAACAGATCAGGTCCCACATTTTAAGATGAGAGTGGTGTTGTAAAAGCACAACAGATCAGGGTGCATCTGAGGAGTGGGAAAATCGACGTTTCGGGCAGGAGCCATCTGGTTTCCTGCTCCTCGGATGCTGCTTAACGCGCTGTGCTTTTCCAGCACCACTCTAATCTTGACTCTAATCTCCACCATCTGCAGTCCTCACTTTCATTCAAGCCTGAAGTGAGCTTGCTTCTAACTTTTGGGAACCAGCAGGCATAACCATGATCTATTCAGTCAAACTGGGAGAAACAAGGAGCAATTGATAGGACATGTCTGTCAAACCATTCAATTTTATGAATGCTTTTATTATATTAAAGTGAAACTGATATATAATGCAAATGAACTTATCCAGCTGTTACCTAAGAAGCTGTTACAATACTTTCATCACATTGCAATCAGTCATAAAAGCTCTCCTGATTCTTAGTCCGAATATAATTGATTCTGGTAGCACCACTGTAATTTCTTTCTGTTAAACTACAGTTAGGCTTCCACAGACTGAGGGAACAGATCCAATAAGACCAACTAACAGAACAAGAAATGCCATAGAGAAAATATCAAATTGCTGAACTCCTGAAGAGGTGTGAAATACAATCTAATAATTCTGCAGACTCTTCCTTTTAGCTTGCTGCGTTCTGCTTAATATCAATATGAGCAATTATTTCACCCATATTTATGATGACAAAGGAATGGAAGCATTTCTGTCTCAATATGAGGATAATGAACAAGCAAACATAGATATGGGAATACTAGTGCAGTCTGCTGTAAGCTTATTGGCAGCACTTCTATCTTTTAGCACAGAGCTTAGACTGACACACCAGCGCAATACAGAGGGAATGCTGTTTTGTCGGAAGTGTCATTTTCCAGCTGAAAATTTAATTTGAGGTACCTATCAGATTGACAGAAAATATCCAAAGAAGATGGTTCAAAGAACAGCAGGGGTGTGATTCCTGGCATACTGGTTTTGTATCACTTAAACATCAGAAAGAAAATATTATATGGTCATTATCAGATTGCTGTTTATGGGTGCTTTCTGTATGTGGAATTGGCTGGCTGCATTGCTGACATTACAGTAGTGACTTGGCTTCAAAAATATTTGATTTGCTGTAAAGCACGAAGGGGCAAGTTAATATTATGAAAAGCATTCCAAAAATGCTAGTTTAATGTAAAGGAAAGAATGACATTAAACAATTGTTGAGTTCTTAGAATAACTGAAGGCTCACTCATGAAATAAAATCTGTCCCATCCACCCCCAAACACACACACTGTCTCTCACTGACAGTGACTGCCAATTTCCTTTTATGCAGCAGAAGTCTACAGTTCCCCTGACATCAAGCCAACAATTAAAAGCTAAAAGAATGCATAGTAATGCTCTCGGAACTCCATGTTCACAGGTTGTGTTTACTTCACACAATGGTATATAGCTCAAAGTGCCAAAAATTCTAACCACCTCGCCTACAACTATTTCTAAATACCATTCCTACCTTATGTGCCAATGAACTTATTTTTGTTCATGGTCCTAATCTGCTTTATTGAGAGGGGGATGGCTCTTATGGAGCTTAAGTGAGATCTGAAGTGAATACTACACCAAGTTATCTATTATTTCAAAGGGACCAATTTCCTGCAGCATTTTTTTTCTTCCAATTACAATAAACAAATCACTACAGTAAGATTAGGGCCAAGCAAGGACGCTAGTGGGAAGTTGTGCATGGAGTCAGGGGAGATAGGGAAAGCACTAAATGAATATTTTTCATCAGTGTTCACAGTAGAAAAAGCCAATGTTGTCAAAGACAATACTGAGATACAGGCTACTAGACTAGATGGGATTGAGGTTCACAAGGAAGAGGGAGTAACAAATCTGGAAAGTGTGAAAATGGATAAGTCCCCTAGACTGGATGGAATTTATCCTATGATTCTCTGGGAAGCAAGGAAGGAAATTGCAGAGCCTTTGGCTTTGATCTTCATGTTGTCATTATCTACAGGAATAGTACCAGAGGCTAGCAAATGTTGTCAAGAAGGGGAGTAGAGACAACCCTCACAATTATAGACCAGTGAGCCTTACTTCCGTTGTGGGTAAAGTGTTGGAAAGGATTATAAGAGATAGGATTTATAATCATATAGAAAGGAAAAAGTTGCTTAGGCATAGTCAAATGGTTTTATGAAGGGTAGGTCATGCCTCATAAACCTTATTGAGCTCTTTGAGAAAGTGACCAAACAGGTGGGTGAGGGTAAAGTGGTTGATGTGTTGTATATAGATTTCGGTAAGGCATTTAGAGTCATAGAGCCATAGAGATGTACAGTATGGAAACAGACCCTTCGGTCCAACCCATTCTTGCCGACCAGATATCCCAACCCAATCTAGTCCCACCTGGCAGCACCCGACCCATATCCCTCCAAACCCTTTCTATTCATATAGCCATTCAAATGCCTCTTAAATGTTGCAATTGTACCAGCTTCCACCACTTCCTCTGGCAGCTCATTCCATATACGTACCACCCTCTGTGTGAAAATGTTGCCTCTTGGGTCTTTTTTAAATCTTTCCCCTCTCACCCTAACCCTATGCCCTCTAGTTCTGGACTCCCTGACCCCAGCGAAGAGACTTTGTCTATTCATCTTGTCCATGCCCCACATAATTTTGTAAACCTCTATAAGGTTACCCCTCAGCATCCGACACTCCAGGGAAAACAGCCCTAGCCTATTCAGCCACTCCCTACAGCTCAAATCTTCCAACCCTGGCAACATCCTTGTAAATCTTTTCTGAACCCTTTCAAGTTTCACAGCATCCTTCCGACAGGAAGGAGACCAGAATTGCACACAATATTCCAATCGTGGCCTAACCAATGTTTCTGTACAGCCGCAACATGACCTCCCAACTCCTGTACTCAATACTCTGACCAATAAAAGAAAGCATACCAAATGCCTTCTTCACTATCCTATCTACCTACGACTCCACTTTCAAGGAGCTACAAACCTGCACTCCAAGGTCTCTTTGTTCAGCAACACTCCCTAATACCTTACCATTAAGTGTATGAGTCCTGCTAAGATTTGCTTTTCCAAAATGCAGTACCTCGCATTTATTTGAGTTAAACGCCATCTGCCACTTCTCGGCCCATTGGCCTATCTGATCAATATCCTGTTGTAATCTGAGGTAACCTTTTTCCCTGTCGACTGCACCTCCAATGTTGATGTCATCTGCAAACTTACTAACTGTACCTCTTATGCTCGCATCCAACTCATTTATGTAAATAACAAAAAGTAGAGGACCTGGCACCGATCCTTGTGGCACTCCACTGGTCACAGGCCTCCAGCCTGAAAAACAATCTTTCACCACCACTTTCTGTCTTCTACCTTTGAGTCAGTTCTGTATCCAAATGGCTAGTTCTCCCTGTATTCAGTGAGACCTAACCTTGCTAACCAGTCTGACATGGGGAATCTTGTTGAACGCCATATAGATCACATCTACTGTTCTGCCCTCATCAATCCTCTTTGTTACTTCTTCAAAAAACTCAGTCAAGTTTGTGAGACATGATTTCCCATGCACAAAGCCATATTGACTATCCCTATTCAGTCCTTGCCTTTCCAAATACATGCACATCCTGTCCCTCAGAATTTCCTCCAACAACCTGCCCACCACTGACATCAGGCTCACCGGTCTGTAGTTCCCTGGCTTGTCCTTACCACCCTTCTTAAACAATGGCACCACGTTAGCCAACCTCCAGTCTTCCAGCAGCTCACCTGTGACTATCGATGATACAAATATCTTGGCAAGAGGCCTAGCAATCACTTCTCTAGCTTCCCACAGGGTTCTAGGGTACACCTGATCAGGACTTGTGGATTTATCCACCCTTATGCATTTCAAGACATCCAGCACCACCTTCTCTGTAATATGGACATTTTGCAAGGTGTCACCATCTATTTCACTACTTTCTTTATCTTCTATATCCTTTTCTACAGTAAATACTGATGCAAAATACTCGTTTAGTATCTTTCCCATTTTGTGTGGCTCCACACAAAGGCCGCCTTGCTGATCTTTGAGGGGCCCTATTCTCTCCCTGGTTATCCTTTTGTCCTTTAATGTATTTGTAAAACCCTTTGGATTCTCCTTAACTCTGTTTGCCAAAGCTATCTCATGTCCCTTTTTTGACCCTCCTGATTTCCCTCTTAAGTATACTCCTACTGCCTTTATACTCTTCTAAGGATTCACTCGAATAATCCTGCCTATACCTTACATATACTTCCTTTTTCTTAACCAAACCCTCAATTTCTTTAGTCATCCAGCATTCCCTACACCTACCAGCCTTTCCTTTCACCCTGACAGGAATATACTTTCTCTAGATTCTCATTATCTCATTTCTGAAGGCTTCCCATTTTCCAGCCGTCCCTTTACCTGCGAACAGCTGCCCCTATCAGCTTTTTGATAAGCTTCCCCACGGTAGGCTATTGCAGAAAACATGGAGGCACCTTCAATTGTTGGTTTGGATCTGAAATTGGCTAGCTGAAAGAAGACAGAGGTTGGTGGTTGATGGGAAATAATCATCTTGGATTTCAGTTACAAGTGGTGTACCGCAAGGATCTGTTTTCGGGCCACTGCTGTTTGTCATTTTCATAAATTATATGGACAAGGTCATAGAAGGATGGGTTAGTAAATTTACAGGTGACACTAAGGTCAGTAGAATTGTGGATAGTGACAAAGGATGTTATAGTTACAGAGGGACATAGATAAGCTGTAGAGTTGGGCTGAGAAGTGGCAAATGGAGTTTAATGCAAAAAAGTGAGAGGTGATTCTCTTTGGTCAGAGTATTAGGAATGCAGAGTCCTGGGCAAGTGATAAGATTCTTGGAAGAGAGATCTATGTCCATGTACATAGATCCCTAAAAGTTGCCACCCAGGTTGATAAGGTTGTTAAGAAGGCATACGGTGCGTTAGCTTTTATTGGGAAAGGGGTTGAGTTTCAGAGCTATGAGGTCATGTTGTACAAAACTCTGATGTGGCTGCACTTGGAGTACTGTGTACAGTTCTGGTCACTGCATTATAGAAATGATGTGAAAGCTTTGGAAAGTGTTCAGAGGAGACTTACTAGGATGTTGCCTGGTATGGAGGGAAGGTCTTACAAGGAAAGACTGAGGGATTTAAGGCTGTTTTTGTTTTAGAGAGAAGAAGGTTGAGAGGTGACTTAATTGGGATAAATAAAATAATCAGAGGGTTAGATAGAGTGGACAATGAGAGCCTTTTTCCTCAGATGATGATGGCTAGCATGAATGGCGGCATGGTGGCACAGTGGTTAGCACTGCTGCCTCACAGCGCCTGAGACCTGGGTTCAATTCCTGACTCACATGACTGACTGTGTGGAGTTTGCACTTTCTCCCCGCGTTTGCGTGGGTTTCCTCCCACAGTCCAAAGATGTGCGGGTCAGGTGAATTGGCCATGCTAAATTGCCCGTAGTGTTAGGTAAGGGGTAAATGTAGGGGTATGGGTGGGTTGCGCTTTGGCGGGTCGGTGCGGACTTGTTGGGCCAAAGGGCCTGTTTCCACACTAAGTAATCTAATCTCTGAGTGGACATAGCTTTAAATTGAGGGGTGATAGATGTAGGACAGATACCAGATATGGTTTCTTTACTCCAAGTAACAGGAGCGTGGAACGCACGGCCTCCAGCAGTAGTAGACTCGTCAACTTTAAGGGCATTTAAATGGTCTTTGGATAGACATATGGATGAAAATGGAATAGTGTCGGTTAGATGGTCTTTCGATTGGTTGCACAAGTTGGCGCAACATTGAGGGCTGAAAGGCCTGTACTGCACTGTAATGTTCTATGTTCTACAAATAGTTCTCAACCAATGCCTAAATGTTTCTCCTTTTTGAAAATTGTCTGGTGTAACAGAGTGAATGTCACTATCACTTTCCAGAGAGACAGCAACATTTTATTTAGTTAAGTATTTATGTAATTTTCTCCTTTTGACTTTAATTGCCCCATCATCATTTGTATGCCCAGCCACTTCACTCATCTCTCCTCCACCCTAATCCTATCCATCATACTCCTTTTATAATTAAATCCATTTTTAAAATATGTGGTCTGTCATTTCTGCTATAGTTCATTTTGATCTTTAAACTTTAACTGTTGTTCTAACCCACCCACTAGGTATTTTAGTGCTCCTATTCACCACCTCATTTTTGACTGCATCATCTCCTCCTCCTCCTCATCTATTCCATTATTGTAAATACAGTACACTATTTGGTAGCATCGAACTCCCCACTGTTACAGTAAAACAACTCCCACCGCAGCTCCGTCTTTTCTTTTCCAAATGTATTATTATCTTTACCCTTTTGTGTTTTTCAAATTTCTTAATTCAACAACTTTTTGACATCTTTTATTCACTGATCATTTGATGGCTTGCTGATGGAAGCTAGTACATTGTGTCAATTAAACATCACTCTGCAATACTTTTGTTATTTCTTTAATATAATGTTCTCGAAGGACATGGACTAGCATATAGACATGTATAATTCTACAGATGTGACACATTTGAAGTTGGAAATGTTTCATATTCCCCTATCCACTATTACAACCCTCCTCTTCTGTATGAGAAGCTGCTTTCCCCCTAATTCCTTCTGTTCTTCCAGCTTGCTCAATCCCCCAGTATTGTCTTCTTTCTTTCTCTGTGTCATTTATTTCCTGAATATTTATCTTAATAGGCTACTTTAGGTCTAAATGAAACTCATTATATTCTTGTTTTATCACCATTTCATTATGATACCATTCCCTTTCACACTGTGACATTGTACAACAACATGTGATTAAAAAATAACTTGCACTGTTATGCAACCTAATGCTCTTATTTTTACACTTGTGCACTCTGACTTAATATGACCAATAACATTTGATATTTATTGGTTACAGTAATAAACACACAAGCAAATGTAATAGAGTTTATTTCTGTTACCTAGGGCACGTATTACAAATAGTAACCACAAGGAACCTGGAACTATCTTGAACTTCCAACAATCTAAGAGTTAACACCTCATATGCAGTTTGTGAATTGCCTCTCATTTCCCGAAGGAAGTGGCTCCTTATTTCTTGGTGCGATGTAGAATTGTGTGTGTGTATGTGTTGGTGACTAATGTAGAACGTGTTGCAGCAGAGGAGATGATAGTTAAGACTCAACACCAGACAGAAATAAAAGTACAATCAAGATTCAACCAACGAAAACAAACTGTTACTGCTTCAATTCAGTTAGCAAATAATTTCCAATTTCTTCCACCTAGCTGCATACATCAGTGAATTGCTTCAATTTATGCTATAAAAGGAAGGCATAGACATGTTGTTCATCACCTCCACAGATAGAATTGTTAACATATTGCAAAGAAGCCACATGATAATGCAAGTTAAAACTCAATCAAATATGTGATCAAGTCTGCTTCCTAGCTTTATACAGAGATGTTCTAAGTCTGTCAATGTGTGATGACAGGGCACATAACCAACCACAGGAAGCACAAGAGAACCATCCTTGAAGTGTGCTTGTGCACATCTTCACAAATACATTACAATGACAAAAATTAAGGTCAGATTTGTCTACCATTTCCTTTGACACATTTGTCATATGGCTAATGGAGTGAAAAATAGAAAAATCAAACATTTATTTTCTATCAAAGTAATAAAAGGATAATTGTAATAATTTTCAAATCAACACTATTGACGGTGGATGCACAAATCGTCTCAATTATCACATCTAATAAATGTTTACTATATTCTTCAAATTGGGAAAACCTAAGTTTTACATTTCGGTAAGCCAGGTCAGTAGTGCATAATGTATCATCTTCAAACATGAATGAGCGCAAGGCATTCACGTATCATGCTTAAGATAGAAAATAAGCAAAAAAAAAACCTCTTTCTGTAATCAGGTCTGTAAGCCTTTTTTAAAATAATCCTTTCTTTTACAATTAGCATTCATTGATTACAATGCCAATAACATAACTAAAATTTACTGCTGTCTATGTATTCTTTAAAATTCAGTGAAGTAACCAAGTCTTATTTGGAATCATAAAAAAGATTAAAATTGCCACAACGAGCAATTCAACTTGTCCATGCAAGCATTATTGCAAGATAATTTACATCATTGTAACAGTTCTGTATTAATTAACAAAGCTTAGAATTCATTGTTTGGAATAAACCAGATTGATTTGTGTTAACAACTGTTAGCCGTCAAGTCACTGGTTTACATCACTAGAAGAATGAAATATGAATGTAACTATCTGATATGGACTTATGAATCACAATTGATACTGCCTTTCTCAAATGGCCTATTGGGATATAATTATAGATTAGTGCAAAAAGAAATACTGTGGATGTTAGAAATCAGAAATAAAAACAAAATATTGGAAATAGCAGATCCAGCAGCATGTGTGGAGAAAGTGTTGACAGAATGGTTTAAAAGTTATGGGTGGGTTCCCTGTATTCCACTATATATGTTGCATGTCAGTCAGTTTCCAGTTGGCTGGTTCACTTTGCTTTAATTTTTTGTTTGGTTGAAGGGCATATAATCAAGAGACAGAAATTGTATCTATTCCCTGGGTGAAACACTGTCTTATAGATGCTGGCTAATCAAAGGTCAGCAATGCTGCTCTACTGAAGCACCACCAGGGGCTGTGGCTGCTACTGGTACTGTAGAGGGTACAAGCGGATGAGCGACCATGGATGTCTGGGAGCCGAGATAAATCCAGCAGCTCATGAGGCAGGCCAGGCAAGTCCTAATAAGCAATTGGTGGACAAGGGAGGGTAAAATCTATGAGGAGGTGGGAAGAGGGCTCAATGGACACCAGCATTCTAAACAAGAAACTCCCATCCCTCTCGCCCATGACTAGCAGTCCATAGGATCAGACCTACTCAGTTACATATTGGATACGGACACCTGCTTCTGCTGTCTGTTAAATCCGAGCGGCTGCAAGTTGCAGTTCTTACATGGGCTTGATTCCCTTAAGTGGGGAATTTATTGAGCCACAGACAGATAGGCCATTTGACATTTTACCCATCCTTTGTAAAATTATGGTGGCATGGGTATGCACAAGGAGAATGGCAGCAATGGCCTGCCTTTCCATCCCAGCAACATTTCAGCCCATTATCTCTGATACTAATTGATTGTGGCCTTGTAAAGTTGGTTAAACTTGGGTTCCTCAGTATTTCACTTGTACAAAATCTCAGACATTCTTTATTTCAGTTTTAATTCAGCCGTTAAAACGTACAATAGCCAACAAAAAAATGGGCTTGGAAGCCTCAGACTGGATTGGCTTTTCAATGAACTACACTCAAAACCATCAATATAACTAGTTCAAATGTGGTGAAGTGATTCTACAATAAATGGTGAGTTGATTTGCTCAATTAACTGAATAATGATGTTTGAACCTCTCAACCTGACTTGCTGCTGAATTTTGTTTCCTTTCATGTAAGCTGTTGGGTTTATTTTTGTTATATCAGGCAACTCCTGGTTGTTAAGAGTATGTTGTAGGCTTGACACATTGTAAGCCTATAGATGTTACAGTATGTTCATCTAGATATTATTTCAATTAACCTGTACAGATGTATTCTGATACACCTCTGGAGCAGGTGCGCTTGAACCAGAGCTTTCACTGTCACTGTACTACAGGGTCCTCTAGAATCTCTCCTCATACTAAAATCATGAAGCAAAAAACTGCCATGGATGCACCATTTCAATAAACACTTCAGCAGCAAGGTAATTGGAATTTTACCAATTTTGCTGCTTTTTGAGTCAGGTTATCAATGTAACAAAGCAATGAATTGCATCATGAATGCATTTGTAAAGATCCTTATTCTGAAAGAACTATAGTGTTTCAGGTACAATGTTGTTTATAAAACCACTTGAAATCTGCAAAAAGGTTAAGAATTGGGTTGGAAATGAGATATGCTAGGTCCTAATCATCTCCAAAAAGGGGTCCTGTTTGTAATGAAGTTTCTGACTTTCACAAATAAAGCAGAAAATATGCATTGGTAGAAACAACAAATTTTAGGTCTGGAGTTTTATGCTGATGTGTTGAATGAGACCAGGAATAGGCAGCATCCAAGGAGCAGGAGAATCGACGTTCCAGGCATGAGTCCTTCTTCAGGAATCGTCTGCATCTTCCTGAAGAAAGATGTTCTTCATCTTCCTGAAGAAGAGCTCATGTCTGAAACGTCGATTCTCCTGCTCCTTGGATGCTGCCTGACCTGCTGCGCTTTTCCAGCAACACATTTTCAGCTCTGATCTCCAGCATATGCAGTCTTCACTTTCTGCAGGAATAATGATATCACAGATAGCTGAAGTAAGCCCCCAAGGAAAGTCTAGGCTTGGATTCTGGTCTTATCTGCTTTTGACCTGAAATATTTTAAAATAATTTTTCTACATTTTGAGAAAATGTGTCAGAATTCTTAAAAGAGAACATCTCAACATAACTGAAAGCCCCATATTGCATGTTTTACTTTACTACACGCTTTTCAAAAGATTGCTGCCTTTTCAGGGAATACTCGGCAGTCCATCTTTGCTTCTGATGGGTTTGCTTTTCCCCAATTATCCAAATAGTGACATCGGTGTTGTAAGAGTTCCCTTCAGCAGTTAAGAGCCAAATACATTGCTGATGATCTGGAGTCACATGTACGCCAGACTAGGTAAGGACAGCAGATATTCTTCTCCGAAGGAACATGAGTGGATCAAATAGTTTTTATGACAACTGATTGTTTTTGTGATCACCATTAATGGAAATTTATATTGCAATTAATTGAAATTAAATCTGACCAGCTAGCATGTTTGGAATTGAAACCTCACTATTAGTCTAGGCCTTTCCATTTTGAGTCCATTGATATTGACACATAGCACTATCTCCTACAAATTTTGTATGAATTTAGAAAAACTATCAAATTAATTAAAAGCTATTCAGACAATTTTTTTAAAAAACCTGCATTGATTATGAAGATAACAGTTTATAACCTTCCAGGTTGTGGCACAGTCTAATTCCAATGGGAATGTCACCATACAAATTTAAACTCTGGGAAGGAACAGTTATAATGTTGCTCTAAAATTTGAATCTTAAACAAGGGCTTTGTACTGGATCAAGATTGGCAGTTAGGAAGCTCTTCACATCAGTAATCGTTGTTGTAATTATAATGTATTTCAAGGAAATAGTCTTTATTCACCAATTTAATATTGAGCCAGATAGATGTGAAGTGCTTCATCTCCAGCAGAGAAAACAGAAGTTACTCTTTTCTGATTACCACGACATTGTGTCTCATTTACAGTGGACCTGCAAGCCTATTTGTGCTTTTGGGAGAGACGAGTTATTGTTTGTCAGAGAGTTTACAACGTTACTCTTAACAAAAAAAACCTACTAGCTGGCTTTTTATTTGCACATCTGGATTTTTTAATTCCCTCAATAGACTGGAGTGTGAATGGCAGGGCTACCATTTATTCCCTAACCCTAGTTTCCCATGAAATTGTGGTGAACTGCCTACTTGAAATGCTGCTGCATTCTGTGTGCTGTAGGTAGATCCATAATGCCCTGAGCAAGGGAATTCCAGGATTTTCAGCAAATAACAGTGAAGGAAAAATGATATATTTCTACACTTCAATGGTGAGTGGCTCAGAGGGGAACACTCAGGCGGTGGTGTCCCTTTGCGTCTGCTGCCTTTGCCTGTCTAGATGGAAGTGTTTGTGGGTTTGGAAGGTGCTGCCTAAAGATCTTTGAATTTCTGCACTATATCTCATAGACTGAACACTCTGCTGCTACTGAGCAGCAATAGTGGAGAGAGTGGATGATTTTGGATGTGGTGCCATCTAAGTGGCTACTTTGTTCTGGGTGGTGTCAAGTTTCTTGAATGTTGTCAGAGCTATACTTATCCAAACAAGTGGGGAGTATTCTGTCACACTCCTGTCTTGGAACCTTGACTACCTCAGACACTTTGGGGTAGATATCTGCTAGGAAATCTTTAAAGCCTAGCCTAACTACTGCATTCCTCCAGAATGGACTACCACAAAGTGTTCAGACTACCCCCTGTGATTGGCTGAATATCCCTATGTATGTGAATTTTTTTTATTATTCACCTGTGAGACATGGACATCACTGGCTTGCCAGCATTTATTATCCATCCATAGTTGCCTTTGAACCAAATAGCTTGCCAGGCTATTTTCCCCTAATACCCATCTGTCCCTTGACTCGACATAACTGTCTTATCCACACCTCACCTAAATAGACCTGACTCCACCCTTCCTGACAACATTCGATCTGATCCAATCACGCTCCAACCTCCAAACTATTGTCCTGATGTGACCTTACTAACTCTCACCTGAGTATAGTACTAAACAACCAATTAAACCCTCACCTGAACAAAATAAATCCTGACCAAATTACTTCCCTGACTAATTGATTGCCCATTTGACTACCACTGACCTGAATTACCCACCTCACCTACATACATGCCCAGCCATCTACCATCTGTACATATCACCCACTTCACCTACCTACACATCCCCTAACACATCCATTCATAAATCTACACTCATTCATTAAAAGCCTGAATCTGTTTGAAAAAACTTACCTGAACATGATAGTTGGTGCCAGAAAAAGGAGGTATGTTCTTTCTGCTGGCTTGGTTACATTAGGTTCAAGATGCTACAATGCCCATTTCTCCTTCAGCCAGGATCAGAAGAACTCCAGAGAAATTGACCATGGCGAGGAGTCAGGAATAATTTCATGGGCAGCAGCAGTGTGTCTGGCATTTTTACTGACTGGAAGATCTAGGCAAACAATTTGACTGCAAGTATTATGTAGATCACAGCCACTCCCATTATCTTACTATCGCTACTGCTTACGGACATCACAAACATATATGACATCAGAACTTAGTTAAAGCGTGAGTACCTTCTCAAGCTTATTGTCAGTATTCTCAATTATGTTGGTTAATTGCTAATTTAACATTTTTGTGTGGGGCCACAAGAAATATTTTGTTCCATATGCCTTTATCCCTGTGACTCAAATTTATTCCATGTCAGTAAATGAAAACAAGTCACAAGTACTGACAATTCTGATTATAGTGAGATTAAACAAGTTCTCTCTGAGTAAGGTATCTTTATGTGCCTCTCTACTTCGATAAAAAATAAATTCAAATTTTTGGTTTATAAATATTTACAGTTATGTATTGTGTGACTAAAAATCCTATGATGTACTTATATTAATGTTCTATATTACTTCAGATGTCTTTTGTATTGTGTACTTGGGTTGAACATTTTTAACGTTATTTATGAATTGCAAATGTTACACAGTATTGTAGTTCCCTGTGAATTTTTTATTCATGCATGGGATGTGGGTGTGCTGGCTAGACTAGCATTTATTTCTTATCCAAATTATCTTGGAGAAGGATAATAATGGAAAATCCAAAAATATGGTTGGCATTTTCTTAGTGATAGAATTTGCATTTATGTATACAGATATGTGTAATATGACCACAGTGAATCAGATAGAAAGCAGTGCTGATTTTAATTGAAGAAAGCAGTACAGTATTGGGACCAGCATCTAGGGACGTTGTGTTTTGGGGGAGAAAATGGACTTTAATCACTTGTGACGGAAACAGTTGCTAGTCCAGCTTGCTAGACCTGTGATTGATGATAAACAGCTGGTGCTAATCGAAATAATAAGTGTGCTTATCAAGCAAAATATCTTCAAACGCAGGTTACTAATTAGCAGCTGTGACCTTATATATCAAGGGCTGTGATTAAATTAATGAGGAAAATTGAATCTACTGCTGCAAATGAAGAAGATATTGTCAAGGCCCCACTCAATTCCAGGTTCTTTCAAAGACATAATTAGTTCAGAATGGTCATTTAGAAGTTGGAATGCTAATTAATATGTAAATTAGTGCCTTTAAATATTTACGTTTTATGCCAATTTCTTCCATCCAGGTTATAGAAGAATGAGCACATCTGTTCTAATAATGCTGGCTTAGCTTGTCAAATAATGCCTTATCCTTGTGTGTTTGCATGTTGGAGAACATTAAATTGAGAAAGGCTGTAACTTTGCGAAAATGAAGGGGTTGTTTGTAAGTTTTACTTTTTAATAAATTTTAGACTACTTGACTAAAGAGGAGTTTACAACTTTGGGGTTTGGTGCATCTAGACAATAATGAAATGAAAACTTGTTTATTTATACATAAATCTGCATTTGCACATCTGTGCATTCAGGAGGGAGTAAAATGATTGCACTTGTTCTATTTATACTGCAATATAATTCCATATTGTCGTACTTTATAAACATTTTCAGAATTTATGAAGGTGTGTACCTGCCTGCATTGAAGTTGGGGACCAGTCTTTTTTTTGGGAGTATGTATGATTTTATTTACCAGTCAATTCATTCCAGTTTGAATGATATAAATAATACAGAGGTTTTATAAAGGAATATTGATATCTTATGTTGGATTGGAAGTACACGCGCTTCCAGCTAAATGCATGGCATCTATTACATTGATCAGGGAAATCAAATAGGTGGCTAGGGCTCTCACCTGAGCAGACAAATGCAAATAAAGGAGTTAATATTTAGTTGAGGTCTCCACTGAAAGATTGATTTGCCCTGAGGCAGCCAGAGGCACTAACTAAATCATAACCATAGATGTTCCTGCTTCCAAAAGTATATACTTTTGAAATTTTCTTGTCTTAATGTAGTGCCTGGTATAGCAGAATTGATGCTCCTATCCTGACATCTAAAGAAAGCAGCTGCCATTTCAAATGTGGTATTCATTCTCTTCTGACCACTCCCCAGAGCAAATTCCATCACACCTTGTCATTAGGATAGCACACCGTGGTAAAAAATTATGTATCTGTACAGTCGTACAGTTGGTTGCAATTGCTGTGGTGCCCCAGGGAAGTCCTCAGAATTGCAGCCCATGCTTCTGTTCTTCTCCCACATTCTGTTGAGATTTTGGACTAACTGATTATTGAATTTAGTTTGAGTTTCAAATTATTGGTATGATTATTGAAGATGTAAAATCACCTGATTTGAGATTAATCCAACTGATCTTGCAAGAGTAGTAGGATTTTCTCCAAAGAATCTTTGGATGTTCAAAGTAATCTCAACCAAAAGGTCATATTTCAAGGGGATAAAATTTTGTGGAGAGTCCACTGGTGTCTATTTTACCTCTGGGACATTTTCAAGACAGTTTACAATTAATTAATAACAATGAATTTACTGTTAACTATTCTCCCTTTTTGTAATAATTCCAATTACTTTTGAGCTTCCTTCCAAATGAATTCAATTAACTTTTGTTTGCATTCAATTGATCTTTTGTATTTTATAGCTTACCATCTGTGTCTTGTTTTATCGTCCAATTATGGGCTAGATTTGTCTTTCAATCATTGAGCAATGGGAGTTGAAAAGTCAAATTTTAGCCTGAGAAAATTTCTGTCATTATTTATATTTTATTTCTCAAAACCTCATGTAATTTTAATGACCGTTCTATTCTTGCTTCTATTACCTTATTTGCTACTTTATTTACTGATGCAGCTCTCTATCAATATGCTGTTTATGGATTGGGATCTTGCTTCATGTCACTGTGTGTTTTCTGCCTAACATTTATATCAATAGAAAGACTTGTATTTATATAGCATTTTTCACAGCCTCGGGGAACACTTTCCCACCAATGAAGTGTAGTCACTAGCACAATAAGAAATGTAGCAGGCTCTTGGCACACAGTAAGCACCCCACAAAGAGCAAGACCAATTATCAGATAATCTGTGTTAGTAATGTTGAGACATAAATGTTGGGCCAAAATAATTGGGAGGAATCTCCTGCTGTTTCAGGCTAATGGAGCTTTAGTGTCCACCTAACATAGCAGACAGGATGTTGGTTTAACCTTACATGAAGGACAGTTTTACTGAGGCCTGAATAACATGGATTGTGGTGAGAGATATAACCAAATCATGTGAGAAGTCCAGCAAGGCCTATCTCAATGTCAGGAGCAACTCACTTCTTTTAACTATGTTTTGGGTGGCAATGCAAAATACCTGCCAGGCAGTGGCAAGTCACCTATTAAAGGAGATTACTGCTTTTTTTAACCATCTTTTAACTGCAGAGCTTGCTTCGCTACTATGTAGCTTGCTATCCTACTAACCACCATGAGAATTGTTGACAGGGATGTCAGTGTGAGTACCTGACAAATTGAGTTTACTACCGGCTATGAAGAGCCTCCATGATGTTCACCAGGCAACAGCATCTCTAGACACGATTCATGGACACCAGATCCATACACTCACCATTGCGGATATTGGAATTCACTAATTTCAAACCACTAAGCATCCTGATGGCAACCCTCTGATCCTCTTGCAGGATCCTTAGATACAAGAGACCAGGGCATGCCAGCAACAAGCATTGAAAGGCTGCCGGAAAGAGACATTGTATACAGGCACGGGAACCTGGCTCATATGCTGGACCAGGCTGCATCTCTGTGCTGCTCGCTCACTCTCTTTGTGGTCACATTTGAGTAGGTAAGTTAGCTCACTGAGTCTTTGGAATAGGTCATGGTTAGTCTTGTGGCTCCACAGCAAGTAGTCTAAGAGCAAAGTTAAAGTGGTTGGGAGATACACAGCCATCAGTTAGAGATCTCAGCACTTCTCCAGGATTGTCTAAATAGGTTACTCAAGAAGTGGGTTGCAGCTATTCCCTTGGGTCTATCTAGAGCAACTAGAACAGTGGAAGTTGGGGAAAATAGGGGCTGCTGCTAGGAAAGAGATTTGGGAACCTGTTCTTCAATATGTTGGGAATAAAATGGGTGGTTGCAGTGTCTCATAGATGGGTAGCAAGAGACCTGAGCTGGAGCAAAGCTTACAGGGTTCACAGCTGAAAATGTGTTGCTGGAAAAGCGCAGCAGGTCAGGCAGCATCCAAGGAACAGGAAATTCAACGTTTCAGGCATAAGCCCTTCATCAGGAATGAAGGGCTTATGCCCGAAATGTCAAATTTCCTGTTCCTTGGATGCTGCCTGACCTGCTGCGCTTTTCTAGCAACACATTTTCAGCTCTGATCTCCAGCATCTGCAGACCTTATTTTCTCCTTACAGGGTTCACAGAAAGGGATGTCAAGAAGGAGATTTGATTGTATAGGACCCCACTGAGATGGAGAGACAGAGGATGGAAACCATTACCCAAAGTGTACCTGCTGTCATCTTCCATGATGCTAGAAATAAAAATATGCAAATTGAAAGAAAGTGACTATTACCACACTTGGAATGTTTGGGATAAATATCTTGACATATGCGGGAGATCAACCAATACGAAGCCATTTAGAGGGCAAGACCATCACAAACACATTCTTGAATTGAACAGACCTGCAGGCTCCCTGATTCCAGGCTGATGCTAATGCACTGGCTCTGTGTGTACTGTACCCTTCCCTGCCCCAGACATTGGCAACCACTCCCTTGGTAAAATACATTTTCCACACCAGGAAAGAATCAGTGTCCCAGATCCACAACTGTGTTGAATACAGCCTGTTCAGCAGTTGTCTCATTCAATATTTTTGTCTTCAAATTTTTCAAGGACTCATTTGATTGGCATGATTAATGTTTGTAAAAGTTGACACATCCATTTATAGAAGATATCATTGTTATACATAGCCACATCAAGATTCTTAGTGAACGCAGAAGGTCTGTCAGTGAATGCAGATTGTCAGTCTCTCAGTGATTCTTTTCACTGGTCCACCGAGTACAGCATTGGTGAGTGGAACTTGGGGAGAGCTGCGTCCTCAGATGTGCACTCTCCATAACTGTTCTTTCAACCCACTGCCTGCTCTTTCTCGCTCTTGACGTGAGAGTTGTCAGGTGATAACCCAACTATCTTTTATAATAGGATTGATCAAACTGCTGATGCACGCGTTTTGTGCAGGTACAAATATATCTGAAACTAATCCTTCTGAGAATTGGTTGTCTACAGTGTCTATTGATTGATGTTGCTGTATGCTTGACAACACTAGTTGAAGAAAAAGAGTTGATGCTAGCAGGGTAAACACATTGTAAGTTAAAATTATATAAAAAAAAAATCTGAAATCAACAATACTGAACTTTTTATGTCATATAGGCAGATTGTATTTAATTTTGTCACCAGGCAATTAGGAGTTCCCAATCTCCCATCTCTGATCAGCAAGGATGCTGAGGCACCACTGATTTTCAGCACTTTCTCATGCGCAGCTTCCAGCAGTGAAATCTATCATTCTCTTCATCTCTCTGTGCTCTATGTTCTCTCCAAAACAGATGATTAAACAGATCTGTGATTGACTGACTATTACAGCATTTTTATCCAATGGATTTAGTACATCGCATGAGGCTGACCTTCAGAGGGAGGTAACAAGTTGAGTAAGGACCAAACTTTGGTAGATGAGGATGTGAGGAGGCATGTAGAGAGAGAGAAGATATTGTGCGCTTATAAGTAACATGTGAGGAGGCATCAAAGGCAACACGAAGAAGCGAATGACATGCTCAACAGCATTAAGTCAAATGTATAACTATAACTTCCCTGACCTGGTTAGATTATTACTGTACTTAGCACTAAACCAGAAATGTGGAATAGTGTTCTTGCTGCTGATTACCTTGGTCACATACATCTAGCCAACCAAGCATACTTCTAAACAGCCTAACTCCATCTTTAGATTTTTATCTCCTTGCTCTGAATTTTCTGCTCCAAGGCAATGATTTCTCTGCATCTGCCTTACTGAAACCTTTGATTACATTTATAACATTGCTCCAAATACTACTCCTAAATGCAAGGAACACCTACTGATTTGTCTACGCAGCTAAACTATTCAAAAACAGATGTTATTTTGGTGAATTTGAGTGGAATGTCCTGAAGGGCATTGAAGTGCCCAAAACTGAACATGACACCAAACAGGAGGATCTGAATCTGGCTCTGTAAAACTGAAACATCACTTCCATTAGTTCAAAATGTAACTTCCATTGATAATGGTCAACATTGAATTTGACTTTTTGACTACTTTTTTTGTGTCTGTGCACTAAGGTTTTGCACATAGATACCTAAATCCCTCCTTTATAATACTTGTTTTCACTCTTCTAAAAAACACCCACCTTTTCATTGATCATAAGTGATGTCCTGATGATTTATCCTGTTGTTGAAGTCCTACCGGTTACCCTTACCCTTTTTTCTATTACCCAATTACTGATCGATTGAATGGATTACTAATACATTTATGAACTCGTGTTTTTCCCAATAATCTCTAATGCTGTGCCTTGTCAAATGCTTTCTGAAAGTCCATTTAGACACCATACAAAGATGTTCCTCTATCATTGTACAATTAGCTTGCTCCAACAAATCATTGTATATATTTTCAGGCAACTTTGCTTTTCAATTCGCCCAGGTAATTTCAAACTTGTGGATGAATGAAAAGTTTGATAGGGCAAGTAAGCTGCATCTCACATTTTTGTGCAATTTGTATGAACCAGTTTTTTTTTGTTGTTTATATATACGTGCTTCTTAAAATACCATGTACAATAATTTTTGATATAAATTCAAATAAATTGTAATTGAGAATCTCAAGGATTTCAATATAAATCCTTTGTTCTCTCCGAAAGATCAGATACAGGAAATACTTTGTTCTTGCACTTCACCAGCTTGAATCTAATTTGTAGCCAATGGATGCTTTAGAACCACAATTGTACATCTATTTGTCAAATCTGCATTCACTAATTATGCCTAAATAATTAACATTGTAGTCGGGAGCTTTGGGCTCAGAATTCTGTGGGGAAATTTTCCCAAAATGAAGCAAAAATTAATGGCCACGTGAATTTTCTACTGGTGTCTTAATGCTGCAGCTTAATGATAATTTGGAAATTTTGCATTTTTTCCCAATTTCATGATATTGATTACCTGCCAGAGGGTTTTCATGCTATTTATTGAGGCAGCAAAATATTTTCAGTTCTTTTGTAAAAAGGTTTCCACTTTAGTATTAGGAATTTCTTGTGCATGCTTTAAGGATTTGACTGCCCTTAAATGAAATGCATTATGAATTTAGGATTTCATTTCAAAGAGATTTCCTTGTGAAATCTTCATAACCTTACACTACTTCTCCACTTTCCACAAGGGGACCATTTTGATCCCATTCAGCTGTCAATGACGAATAGAATTTATCATATTAACTAAACCAACACATTAATGAAAGTGCTTCAAATGTATTTTTTTTGTGTATAAAGGATAAACATGTTTAGTGTGTTAATGGATGTGGAACAGTACAAAAATAATTGAATGAATCCTGTTAATGTCATGGGAGGGAGTGTGTCTGAAATTTCACCCAGTTCAAATGGAAAGCCAAATTGTCTGTGTTAAGGGTGGTGACTGGCTTGGATCTTCAAACTTGGAAGGAATCAGTTTTTCTTTCTGATGTATTAATTGATCAGAGACCTGTGTTCCATGGGGAATTATAAGAGTAAAGGATTGGATTATATGTGACACATCTGAATGTAAACCTCAGAGGCAATTGCTCTTCCGTTGAGCTGACCTGACTCTTTTAATTTTTTGACCAATGGGCTTTTAAATTCCTTTAAGTTATGAGGTGAGATTTCTGCCCTTCTCCACAAGAAAGTGTCACCTGCTACAAGGCTGGCCAGTTGGTCTTGCCTGGGATCACTTGGGTGAGGCATCTTGGACAAGAAGTTCAGTGGGCATGTTGATGAACAAAATGTCGGAGGAACCCTCTGATTCCTTTTTCAACAGGCTTGACAAGAAGGAAACATTACCCATCCCCCTTTGGCCACGAGCCCAGTTGCATCAATCCTGCTGTGTTGCACATTGGACGCAGGCCTTTCTTACCACCTGATATATCTGCCCAGAGTTGAGATGTGGTCCTTAAATGGGTGTTAATTGCTCATTTAATGAGTTCAACTAAGGACGCAGCCATCTCGTTACTTGAAAAATATATTTTGTGTTTTTGGCTGCACTTTACCCCATGCTCCTAACTTTGGGCATCTCGTGTGGAGGGGTGTAGGCAAATCATAGGAGCTTCTCATTGGTCTACTCTTGAACATGACCAGGCTGGTTATAAACAGGTCCAGACAACAGGCTGTGGAGGGGGTCACTCTGCCACTCTTTTGTGGTCACATTCGAGCCTAGGTGTCATTGAAGTGGGAGCAGGTAGTGCCTATCAATGCCTTTAGAGCGGGGTATACATTGGGTGTTAATGCTTTGTTTCCTCCTCCAGCTCCATTTTGATTTAGTCCCTTTCCTCTGTCCCTCATTTTTTGATGGACTGCATTGCCCATAATGGGCTTTGCTTGTGAATATTTAATTGGCTACATAGGTGACTGCTGGTATTGCTGATTAGTAGGTTTAAAAAATGTCATGGTGATCTGGTGGTGAGAATGTCACTTAATTATGTATGGTGGCACTTCTGGGTAAAAAGGTAAAAGAATGAAGGCAATCATCCAACCTGATGCTCCCACTCCCCTCCCCCTCACAACTCACAGAATCACGTTGAGTGGGCTCTCTGAGCCAGGAGACAGAGGTTCAAGTCCCACCTGCTCCAGAGTTTTTTTTAAGATTCCCTACAGTAGAGAAACAGGCCCTTCGCTTCAACAAGTCAACACTGACCCTCCGAAGAGTAACCCACCCAGACACATTCCCCTACCCTATATTTACCCTTGACTAATGCACCCAACACTATTGGCAATTTAGCATGGCCAATTCACCTGACCTGCACATCTTTGGATTATGGGAGGAAACTGGAGCACCTGGAGGAAACCCATGCAGACATTGGGAGAATGTGCAAACTCCACATAGTCGCCTGAGGCAGGAATTGAACTTGGGTCCCTTGGACAAGAATTTCCATGGGCATTAAGATGGAAAAAATGTAGGAGGAACTCTCTGATTCCTTTTTTTAACAGGTTTGGCAAGAAGGAAACATTCCACATCCCATTTTGGCTACGGGTCTAGCTGTATCAATCCTGCTATGTTGCACATCAGATATAGGCCTTTCTAACCACCTGATATATATGGCCAGAGTCAAGATGCGGTCCTAACACTATGAGTAATTTAGCATGGCCAATTCTCCTGACCTGCACATCTTTGGATTGTGGGAGGAAACTGGAGCACCCGGAGGAAACCAATGCAGACACTGGGAGAATGTGATAACTCCACACAGACTGTTGCCCGAACAGGCAGGAATCGAACCTGGGTCCCTGGCACTGTAAGGCAGCAGTCCTAACCACTGAGCCTCCATGATACTCATCAGGTGTGTCATAACATCTCTACATAGGTTGATTAAACTAATCTAATCCTTCAAGACAGGGTGGTTATACTGAAAATGGCACAGTAGCCTGATTTAGATTAGATTCCCTACAGTATGGAAACAGGCTCTTCGGCCAAACAAATCCACGAGGACTCTCTGAAGAGTAACCCACCCAGACCCATTCACCACATTTATCGCTAACTAATGCACCTAACACTATGGACAATTGTCGCATGGCCAGCTAACCTGGCCTGCGCATCTTTGCATTGTGGGAGGAAACCTGAGTACCCAGAGAAACCTGTGCAAACACGGGGAGAATATACAAACTCCACACAGACAGTTACCCAAGGATGGAATTGAACCTGGATCCCTGGCGCTGTGAGGCAGTAGTGCTAACCACTGAGCCACTGTGTGGCCCCAAGTCCATCAGCCTGATTCTCTGCCTATGTGTGGCCCATAAAATCCAATCCACAGTGTCCAGAAATATTGAGGTTCTTTGGTTGAGTTTGAGACATGAAAGGAATGGTACTGAGTGGCTAGTTAGATTTGTGAAGAGATTTTCACATACAGGAAGTCCTTCCAAAACCTGATGGTTGCATTCTTGTGCAACCTCGTGTTATAGAAAAATCACGTTAGAAACAATGCTTAGTGTTGGCAATGTAATAGCATTAGAGCCAACACACGTTGTGAACGTTTGCACTTTAGAAACAGTGTCCCCAATTTGTCATTTGCATTACAGTGAACTCGTATTAACAAAATGTGTGTTATAGCAGAATGACCTGTAGTTACCTAAGCATTTCATTAAGGTCCTAAAACTGGGATATGAACCTGATTTAAATGCTGAGGTAAAACCCATTTGAAAATGATATTGGTAATATTCAGAAATAACTTTGGCAGATTTTATTTGGTTTTACAAGTGTTCTTCCCAATATTTCTCCATTCATATAAAACCAGGGTGATTTGTGTAGACAATATGCTCCACGGTGTCATCTTGTTTCTACTGGAACTTCAAAACTGAAGAAATTGAAAATTTCAGTTCAACCAATAGGTCAAAAATGTGAGGGAATTCAAATGAGATCAGTTGATGAAAGATAAAATACAAGAGCAGAAAACAAAATGAACTAATGCTCAGGTATGTTAATTACTTGTTACAGAAGGGATGTAAATAAAATTTTGCATCTAAAATATGGTTGTTGTATCATGTTCTGCTTTGACTATATGACCACGGACAACAAATGGAACCAGAATCTTGCAGGGTGAATACAGTATGAACCAGACAATGTTCTATCGAGTTGGATTTGGATACTTTGGGGAAGAATAACATAGCCAGGTCAAAACTTGTTTCATCTAAACTTTGCTAAGTTTGTTATTCCAGGACAGATCTAAAATTAGCCCACAAGAGTTCACTTGTCGAATGTAGAAGAGGAAGAAAACAGCCTTGTCACTTGACATGACATCAGCTCCACAATCACGTTAATTTTGATGCCAATGCACAGCAAATAGCAAACAGAAGGGCAGCTGGTTTTGCTGGGTCGTAGCCAGCATTTTCAGGAAGATGAAACATCCTTTGGGAGAAAAGTCAACATTGTCTGACACTTAAAGCATCCATCAGCAAAGCAGTCAACGTATAAGGGCTGGCAATATTCATCAGCATTCATCAGCCTGCCCTTCAGGGAAAGTTTGCAGCACCATTTCTCAAGGAGCCTAAAAACATTGTCTGAGCAATTAGGAAAAGTTCTTTTGATCCAGGAAATAAATATTTGACTAGTGTAACTGGTCAGGATTATAAATTGTTATTGGAAACCTGCCGACAAATTTGGCACCTGTGACATTTTGTTAGCTTAATGCAATTTGAGAGACAGGTGAGGACCTACTGTAGTCTTTCAGTGCAATATTGCACAATCTTTACTTTTGCGAAGATAGAAAAGCCTAAATTTTTTTTAAAGTTGAAAGTAATAGTGTAGATAAGACCATGAGCAGATTTTGTGTAGTTTGAATAATTTGGAAGAACCTGACGAGAAGTCTTTGTTCTAGATTTCTCATCTCCAATTGATATTGCTCAGCTTGTGATATTGATCATGGGCTCTTGCAGCCAATAAGAATGATGGAAATAATACAGAATTGATGGTTTTTCTGGAAAGTTTATGAAACATGCAATCCATTTTAGATTATGCATAGTCTCATTATCCATTACATTTTGTCAAAAAGGTAAAGGAATGATTCTAATCTTAACCACTAATGGAAACTAGACAGTTAAATTCTCAGAGGAATTGATTTCATCTGGGTATGTCCCATCGCAGGGTAATATTTACATTTCACTGGTGTAAATCCACATTCATAAAAATAGACACTGAGTCAGGGAGTTGGTTTTCATCTGGTGAGCAAGAGTAGATAATGTTTGCAGAAGCTGCAGTGGAGATTCTGTGACAGAATCTAAGCTTCTTTAAGATTAGCTTGCTGATTACAGGTGCTGTACCCTACAGGCCATCAAACCAGAAAAATAATCATTTGAGCACAGAAATGTGCAGTCTCCTGATGGTCCTTGCAAGCAAATGTAATATAGTTGCAGAGAGAATGGAAGAGTCCTGCTCAACCATTGGTGAAATTTGTCGCAGGACATTGCAACGTAGATCCTCTCGAAGTATGATGTGGCCCATGTGGAACATTTGCCATGACATTTGAATTAGTCCTGCAGGCCTTCATCACCATTATGTTGATGCTGAAGGTGCCACGCATGGTGACATCTTGTCAGATAACTGACACCTTTGTGTTGACCTTACCGTGGGACTCAGCTATCCAGTAAAGTTGAATGAATGAGAGATGGTTGTTAAAGAGGGAATTCAAGGGAATATCTGCAGTGTTTACTAATTGCTTGCCTTGTAGTCAGTAGCATGTGGGCTGTATCCTCTTCTGAGGATCAGGTTTGTGCTATATAGGTAAAACAGTTTTTGGTAGGGCCCTAAAAGGCTCAAATATCCAGAGTTCATTGTGCAAAAGAATCTCCACAATCAGATCAGAGATCTGAGTAGATTCTCTCTACTTCAGCTAAAGTAACAAGAGTCACATTACTCATTGGCATATGAAGTTTTACAGTTTTATAATGTCACTGAAGAAACTTTATGCTAGTTTTGAGATTTTACTACCAGTTTCCTTTATTTACAAATGTCACTAGAGTCCTAGTCATACAGCATAGAAATAGGCCCTTTGGCCCACTGTGTCTGTGCCAACCAACAAATACCCAACTACACGAGTCCTATATACTTTGTCCATAGCCTTCTATGCCTCAGCATTTCAATGTTTCTTAAATGTTGTAAGAGTACTTGCATCCATCACCCTCTTTGTTAGCACATTCCATATATTGACCACCCTCTTGGTCAAGTCATTTTCTCTGATCTCCTCTAAACCACTTGCTCCTCACCTTAAACCTATGCCCTCTGGTCTTCGACATGTCTGCCGTCAGGAAAAGATTCTCACAATTTACTCTGTCCACACCTCTCGTAATTTTGTATACCCCAGTCAGATCCCACCCCAACTTCCTTTGCTCCAAGGAAAGCAAATCCAGTCTCTCCTCATAACTGAGACTTTTCATCCTGGGCAACATCTGGTGATTCTCCTCTGCACCCTCTCCAATGCATTCATGTCCTTCCAATAGTGTGGAAACCAGAACAGCATACAATATTCCATCGCGTGCCCTGATATTCTATGCTCCAGCTAAAGAAGACAAACATCCCTTATGACTTCATCATCTTGTCACCTACAGAGATCTATGGATTTGTACACTGAGATCTCTTCGTTCCTCAGTGCTCCCTTGTGTATCTCCTTTCCTCCTTAGACCTCCGAAAATGTATCATCTCACACCTGATTAAGTTACATCTGCCATTGCTTTCCCAATTTATCAGCTTATCTATATCAGATTGTAGTCGGAGACCATCCTTCTCACTATCAACAACACCACCAGCACAGATTTCTGTTATCTGCAAACTTACTTATTATACTTTCTACAAGTACACCCAAGTGATTAATGTACACAGCAACCTGCAAGGGTGCCAGCACCAAACCCTGTTGTACAAGGCTGGTCACAGGCTTCCAATTACTAAAACAACCCTCCACCATCAGTCATTGCATTCTATTTCCAAGCCAATTTTGAATCCAGTTTACCAACTTGCCTTGCATCCCACTGGGTCTTAGCTTTTGGATCAGCCTTCCATTAGGGACTTTCCCAAAGGCCAAATGAAGTCCATGTGAACCGTGTCAACGAGATAAAAACAATGACTGCAGATGCTGGAAACCAGATTCTGGATTAGTGGTCCTGGAAGAGCACAGCAGTTCAGGCAGCATCCGAGGAGCAGTAAAATTGACGTTTCGGGCAAAAGCCCTTCATCAAGAATAAAGGCAGAGAGCCTGAAGAGTGGAGAGATAAGCTAGAAGAGGGTGGGGGTGGGGAGAAAGTAGCATAGAGTACAATAGGTGAGTGGGGGAGGGGATGACGGTGATTGGTCAGGGAGGAGGGTGGAGTGGATAGGTGGAAAAGAAGATAGGCAGGTAGGACAAGTCATGGGGACATTGATTAATCTTGTCCTTCAGATTTTTTTTTCCAATAATTTCCTGACCACTGATCTCAGACTAACTGGTCTGTACTTACCTGGCTATCCCTACTGTCCTCCTTGAACAAACAAGCTACATTAGCTATTTTCCAATTGCCTGGCATTTCACCTGTGGCTATCAAAGCATTAAAAACATCCCAGGGCCATAACAATGTTCTCCCTTGCTTTCCATTGCAGCTTGGGATACATCTCATCAAGCCCTGGACTACATCTCTTTATGTCTCTGTATGCCTGTTAAAACATCTATAATCTCCTCTTTATTAAGCTTTAGGTGTTTCTAGAACATCACCATCCCAGCTTCAATGGCTTTCTCTTCTGTGAATACAGATGAGAAGTAGTCATTTCAGACCTCTCCTATGTCCACTGGCCCCAGGGTCAGCTTTCTTCTTTGATCTCTAATAGGTCCCACTCTTTCCCAAGTAATCCTCTTAGTTATAGTCATAGTATACTAATATAAAGCCTTGGAACTTACTTTAATCCCATCTGTCAAAGATGTTTCATGACCTCTCTTTACCCTGCTAATTTCCTTTTTTAGCATAGCATCTTGTATCTGTATCTCCTGAGTTTTAATGGCTCTGGATCTGACATTTGCTTCTTTCTTCTTCATCACACTCTTGATATCCTTTGACATCCAGGGTTCCCTGGGCTTGCTACCCTCACCCTTTACTTTTAGAGGAACACATTAGACCTGAATTCTCACTATACTACATTTAAAAGGCTCACACTTTTCAAATGTAGACTTACTCTGGGAGAAGCTACTTACACGTTTGCCAGAACCTGTCTAATGATATTGAAATTGCTCTTTCCCCCAATTTAAACACTTAACTTCTCCACTATCCTTATCCCTTTCTGAAGAGACTTTGAAATTTACGTGTTATAATCATTATCCCAAAATACTCACCGACTGAAACTTCGACAACTTGGTTGGCTTCATTCCCGAGGATTAGATTTACACTGCCCTGTCTCTTGGACAGTTTACATACTGGATTGAAAAGCTGTCCTGGATGCACTTTAGAAATTCTACCCCATCTGACCTTTTTAACACTGAGGCGAACACAGTTAATGTGAGCAAAGTTGTATGCCCCTTCCAACAATAATCCTGTTTCTCTCAAACCTTTCTGATTTGCCTCCATATCAGCACCTCTATACCCTCCTGACTACTGGGAGGTCTGCAGCAGAATCCCAACCATGTAATCATCCCCTTTTTTTTAATATGTACGCACTACCCAGATTGCTTCATTTATCTACGACATCCTCCCTCACTAGTGTAGTGATTATCTTTAACCTCTCCCACTATTGTGCCTGAAACTGCTATCCTCTGGAATGTTGAGCTGCCAATCCTGTCCCCTCCTTCCTATATCTGGGATTGTGACAATATCATATTCTGGAGTGCTGATCAATGCTCTTAAGTTTGTCTGCCTTATCAGTAAAACTCCTTGCATAAAAATAGGTAGAATTGAGCTTTCTATACTTTATCCCTTATCCTGTCCATATCTTCTCCACCTAGTGGACTGTCCTAGTATTCCTTTAATATCTGATTGAGCCTAGGGCACAGCTTTACATCTACTGTGTCCTATCCCTCTACTATCTCAGTTTGAAACTTTCCCAACAACATGAGCAAACCTCCCAGCAAGGATATTGGACCCATCCAGGTTCAGATGCAATCTGTGTCTGGGCAGTACGGTGGCTCAGTAGTTCACACTGCTGCCTCACCGTTTCAGGATCCTGAGTTTGATTCCACTCTCGAGCAACTGTCTGTGTGGAGTTTGCACAGTCTCCCTGGGTCTGCGTGAGTTTCCTCCCACAATCCAAAGATGTGTAGGTTAGGTAAATTGGCTGTGCTAAATTGTCCATAGTGTTCAGGTTGTCTAGGTTAGGTGCATGAGTCAGGGGTAAATGTAGAGGAATGAGTCTGGGTGGGATACTCTTTGGAGGGTTGGTGTGGGCTTGTTGGGCCGAAGGGCCTGTTTCCACACAGTAGAGATTCTAATTCTAATCAAGGTCCTACCTACTCCAGAGGCTGTCCCAAACATCTAAAAATCTAAAACCCTGCCTCTGATACCATACCTCTTAAGCTACATGTTCATCTGACCTTTATTCCTAATCATTTACTCAGTAGCAATGGCACTGGAAGTAATCTGAAGATCACATACTTCATAGTCTTCCTCTTTAATCTACTAACTAACTCTCTCAATTACTGCTGCATGACGTCATTTTTTTTTTTAACCATGTCGTTAGTCCTAACATGTACCATGGACTGCTGGCATTTCACCCTCCCCCTTCAGAATGCCATGTACCTTTTCAGTGACATCCCTGATCCTGGTGCCATGAAGGCAACGTGCCATTCAAGAGTCTCATTTGCTGCCACAGAACTGTCTATCTGTGCCTCCTTATAATCCCTATCACTGAAACTATCCCAGTCTTTTTCCTCCCCTACTGTGCAACGGAGACAGCCGTGGTGCCCTAAACCCGGTTGTTGCTCAGAGACCATCCCCTCCCAACAAGTATCTGTTTGAGAGGGGAATGGCCCCAGGGTTCTACTGCACTGCCTGCCCATGCTTACTAGTCTGCCTGATGCTCAGCCAATGCTTCTCTGCCTGTGAAGTCCTTACTGGTGGTGTGACAAGGTCACTACATTCTTAGCCTCATTAATGCTCCATAGTGAGTTCATCAACAGCTCCCCATATGGTCAATGAAGAGCTGCAGCTGAACACATTTCCTATATACATGCTAGAAGTCTCCCTGATTTCTCACATAAAGCAGGAGGAGCATTCCGTGGGGCTGTGTTTTCTAGCCATTGTGAACCTTATTAACTACAAACTAAAACTAGGTACCAATTATTCAACTTGACCCAATATTAACTAAAGCATTTTTTTTAAACAAGATGGTAGGAAGTACAGGTATCTTTGGGACGTTGACCTACACAAACTTGAATTCAGCACTGGAGAACTGCTGGGAGTGCCAACACCTGGAAGGAGTACTGTTTTGGAGTTGTGTATCAACTCGAAAATAGAAGGTAATGAACCCAGCCTCTTGCTCAGTGATTTAGGTGACTTGTCTGATAAATTAATTTTGAAACAGACTTTGTTGCAAGAAGCTGTGCAGAAATGTGTTACATTCACTAAACATACCGTGTCTAATTCATCATCATCTCTATGCTGTCATCACCTGGACAGATAATATTAAGGAAATAGACAGTACTGTCCAAAGAAGCCTGTTAAATTAAATTGTATACCCATTTCAACTGGGTGAGTTGTACATCATGGAAATTTGGACAAGGGGACTCATTTAAATAAATACATAATTAAAAAGAGGGCTACATATGTTCAGTTTTGGCTCCAGAATAGCTTCTTGTATCTATGTCTACTGAACTTTAAAAAATAAAGAATAGCAAACCTACATTTATTTGGCAATACTTGCACACTCCTTCTGTTCAGCCTGAAAGCAGACTTTACCAAAGTGTTCCACAATTTCTGTCTGGAGCCAGGCTGTTCAGTCAGCTACAGTCCCTGATTTCTATTTCCTATTGGATTGGAGATGTGAGATTTACATAGTCTCAGTTTGGGTTCACAAGTACTCTATTCCTTACTGTAAGATGTCTGTCTCTTCTCCAGACATCTGTTTAATTTTTCCCTCCAATTTAGTTTGTTGTGTTTCCTGCATTTGTCCTGCTAAATCACTATCATCAGTTGTTGCTTCTTAAATCTAGCTATTATATTGAAGGCGAAGATAAGGAGCAGGGTACTAGAAATGTGAGTGTCTTGTTCTTTATTGCATACAACTGGTTCATAGAGTCATAGAGATGTACAGCACGGTCCACCTCATCCATGCCAACCAGATATCCCAACCCAATCTAATCCCAGCTGCGAGCTTCTTGTCCATATCTCTCCAAACCCCTCGTATTCTTATACACACACAGAGGTCTTTTAAATGTTGCAATTGTACCAGCCTCCACCACGTCCTCTGGCAGCTCATTCCATACAGGTACCACCCACTGCGTGAAAATATTGCCCCTTAGGACTCTTTTGTATCTTTCCCCTCACACCCTAAATCTATGCCTTCTAGATCTGGACTCTCCCACCACAGGGAAAAGACTTTGTCTATTTATCCTATCCATGCCCCTCATGATTTTATAAACCTTTATAAGGTCAGCCCTCAGCCTCCGACGCTCCAGGGCAAACAGCCCCAGCCTGTTCAGCCTCTCCCTACAGTTCAAATCCTCCAACCCTGGCAGCATCCTTGTAAAATTTTCTGAATCCTTTCAAGTTTCACAACATCCTTCTGACAGGAAAGGGACCAGAATTGCATGCCATATTCCAACAGTGGCCTAACCAATGTCCTGTACAACCACAACATGACTCCCAACTCCTGTACTCAGTACTCGTACTAATAAAGGAAAGCATACCAACCACCACCTCCACTATCCTATCTACCTCAACTCCACTTTCAAGGAGCTATGAACCTGCACTCCAAGGTCTCTTTGTTCAGCAACACTCCCTAGGACCTTACCATTAAGTGTTTTTTTTCTTTGATTCATAGTTGAAGTAACAGAGAAAATCTATTGGCTCTCTTTTCTGTCCCGGAGTATTTACATTCTATAGGGAAAGGCTGAACAGACTGGGCTCTTTTCCCTGGAGCATTTGAGGCTGCTGGGTGACCTTATAGAGGTTTAGTGCATGGAAAGGGTAAATAGGCAAAGTCTTTTCCCTGGCGTGAGGGAGTCCAGAACTTGAGGGCATAGGCTTAGGGTGAGAGGGGAAAGATATAAAAGAGACCTAAGGGGCAACTTTTTTCACACAGAGGGTGGTACGTGTATGGAATGAGCTGTCAGAGGAAGTGGTGGAGGTTGGTACAATTGCAACTTTTAAGAGGCATCTGGATGGGCATATGAATAGAAAGGTTTGGAGCGATGTGAGATGGGTGCTGACAGGTGGGACTAGATTGGGTTGGGATATCTGGTCAGCATGGACAGATTGGACCAAAGAGCTTGTTTCCGTGCTGTACATCTCTATGACTCTAAATACATAGCTTGTTGAAAATAACCCAAAGGCACCAGGAAAACTAGAAGTTAGACTGTGTTCTGCAATTATTTTCACAAAATTATGTGGGATAGCTGATAGCAAAGCTCACCCCTCCTTTTCCTAATGTCAAATCTTCAGGTTGTTGCTGGCTGCTCTTTGTGCAAAATGGCCAAGCTGATATTCCTGTTTTCTGTCTGCCCAATCCATATTCAATACTGATTGGTCCAGGGTCATGGTAGAAAGTAATTAAGTGCTTCAAATGAAAGGTAACATTCCATAGCAAGCTTTCTTTATTTTAAGCAGCCTATCAATACAATTCCAATTTATACTTGAACTACTGATGGCCTCTGGCCATTGGAACCCAAAAGCTCTTTAAGTTGTCATTGAGTCCCTCGGAGATCAACTGTAGAGTTAGAGAAATCCAGATGTTTTCAAAGAATGTGAATTGTTCACTTTTGTCAGGCATTCTTGTTACTGGAAAACAAAATGATGTTCTTTCAGAAAATTAGTTCGTCCAATAGTCACTAAGCATTAGTTATCAATATCTAAATACTTATTTAAAACAATTTCAGACATAAATCAACTTGTTGTCTCCTGCTGCAGAACCTTCTAGGAGACAAAATTAGTGCCTGCATGGTCAAATTCATGTATCAAGGACAGGGATATCCAACTCCCTGATCTTGTTCCTATAACGAATAATGTACTTCTGTCATGTTTGGTACCAAAAACATTAGAAGCATTTGTTTACCATTGGCTCCTTGCATTATGAAAAGCAATGAAAATAGTATTAAGATGCCGTGATCCCATTACAAAATAAGGATTGGCTCACTAGTTCTCATACTAGATGTTTTATGAGATAATGTTTGTAAGGAATAGCTATTCACTCGTGGCTAATGAACATATAAAATCAGCAGAAACCCTACATAGTCATATTTATTTGATGGTCAACTTGTTTTTCTGTTTGTCTATCTTTATGCCATCGCAAGAAAATAAAAGGTGCCATCAAAGGACTAAATTTTTTCAGAAGCTGCTTGAAGCAGTTCTTCAGTGCAGGCACCCTACACAATTCAGAGGGATCTGCCCATACAGAGGGTCACTATTAAGCAACAGCAGTTTAAAAATAATCTGACTGAAATGCAATTTGGTTGCTGAGAGGGCCAATCAGTTTCTGACCACATTACAGCCTTAGTTCAAACATGTACAAAAGCACTGAATTCCAGAGGTCCGAGTGAATCCCTAAAAGCATTGTGAGTGTACCTACACCAAGAGAACTGGAGCAGTTGAAGGCAGCTCACCATGACCACCTTTGGTTCAGTAATGAATGGATAATACATGCTGGCCAAGGAGTGACCTACTGCTGCTTCTATATGTTCATAGAAGCACCCACCGAACAACAACTACTCCTAATAAACATTATCTAACTAAACATTAGCATTTCATTAAAAAAAAACTCTCCCATCTCATAGTGTATATTATGTATGCAATTGCCTGCTAGTTGTCCTGTTTTACATTATCTGAGTGTTATGCGGTATAACTGGTGGAAGACCGCTGACTTAGAGCAAGACTTTGTATCTTAAAATGTATGAAAGTAGATAAATCACTGGGAACTGATTAGGTATATCCCAGAACTTTGTAGAAAGCTAGGGAATTGATTGCTGGGCCCTTTGCTAAGATATTTGTATCATCGATAACCACAGATAAATTGCCAGAAAGCTGGAGGGTGGATAACCTGGTGCTATTTTTTCAGAAAGATAGTAAGGAAAAACCAAGGATCCATAAACTGGTGATCCTGATGTTAGTGCTGGGTAAATTGTTGGATGGGATTGGACTTGCAAGGACCTGGAAAGGCAAGGACTAATTAGGCATAGGCAACATGGCTTTATGCATGGGAAATAGTGTCTCACTGACTTGATTAAGATTTTTGAAGAAGTGACAAAGAAGATAGATCAAAGCAAAAAGGTGGACCTTATCAATACCGACTTCAACAAAATGTTCACAAAGGTTTTGCGTAGTAGACCGGTTAACAAGGTTAGATCACATGAAATCCAGGGAGAACTAGTCAGTTGAATACAAAATTGACTTGGAGGTAGGAGATACCTCCAAGTGATGGTGGAGAGTTGTTTTTCAGACCAGTGGACTGTGACCAATGGTGTGACGTAAGGATTAGTATTTGGTACTTTTCTTCATTTATATAAATGATTTTGATTAAATACAGGAGGTATGGTTAGTAAGGTTATAGATGACACCAAAATTTGTAGAGTAGTGAATAATGAATCTCAGAGTACAACAGCACCTTGATCAGATGGGCTGATGGACTGAGGAGTCGCAACTAGAGTTTGATTTAGTTAACAGTGAGGCGTTGCATTTTAATAAGGTAAATCAGGGCAAGACTTATGCACTTAATGGTACGGTCTTGGGATGGTTGCTGAACAAAGATACCTTGGGTATAGGTTCATAGTTCCTTGAAGATGGAGTCGCAGGGAGATAAGTTAGTGAAGAAAGTGTTTTGTACGCTTGCATTTATTGGTCAGTGCGTTGAATATCGGAGTTGGGATGTCATGTTGCAACTGTATATATTGCATTCAATTTTGGTCTCCCTGCTACAGAAATGATGTTGTTAAACTTGAAAGGATGCAGAAAAAAATTTCCAAGGATGTTGCTAGATTTTGGGTGTTTGAGCTATGGAGAGAGGCTAAATTGCCTGGGGCTGTTTTTTTCCTGGAGCATCAGAGGCTTAGGGATAACCTTATGGAGATTTATAAAATCATGAGGGGCATGAATAGGGTGTCCATGTAGCTAAAGCCTTTTTCCTTGAGTTGGAGGAATCTAAAACTAGATGACATAGGTTTAAGGTGAGAGGGTAAAGATTTAAAAGCAACCTAAGGGGCAATGCTTTCATACAAAGGGTGATGTGTATATGGAATGAGCTACTAGAGGAGGTATTGGAGGAGGAGGAAGTGGTTACAATTATAACATTTAACAATTATCTGGATGGGTACACGAATGGGAAAGGTTTAGAAGGATATGGGCCAAATGCTGGCAAATGGGACTAAATTAATTTACGATCTTTGGTTGGCATGGACGACTTGGTCATACAGGTCTGTTTGTGCTGTACAACTCTGTGACTGCAAATGACCTGTGTCGGAGTAGCACTGGACCAAGAATGCCTGGCCTTAGACTGCACTGCCTCAGATCACTGTCTGGATAGTCTAGCTGACCTATACCACAATGCAGAGTGACAGAATGGCTGGGGTTGGATGAAGAACGTTGTCATTTTAAGATGATAGCAGGGTCATGTTCCAAGGAACCATCCTTCCAGAGGAGGCCTCATCAATCTAATGAATCTGCCATCTCAATTGTTAAGCTATAGTGGTACTGAGAAATCCTCTTTGAACATTGATATCTGTCACCATGATGGCATCAGGCTGAGCTTTCATCCACTTGGTCAGAGTGTCTACTGCAGCCTCAGCTGTTGTGTGGCTTTTGTTTGTGCTGTAAATGAAGTTGAAATGTTGGCTCTCATCTGCTGCATTAGGCTAAGTGTTTTTGTGGAATTGGCCACCACTTCCATGCTGAAATGGATGGGCCTTGAGCTTGGCACAAATCCCTGTGTCAGGTTGGTACCAGACTTATTCATGTTCCTTGACAGTTGTAGTAGGCTTTTTAATGAGCCTGCCAACAAATCAAACATTTCTGTATGCATTCCCATCACTCCATCAAATGTGTTGAGACTTTAACCACTGGCAAACGTTCTATCTTTTCCTTCCAGCTTCACTTCTGCTCATTCGGGCTTGGTAGCTCACCAGCTGAAATTTAGTCAAGGCAGTAAGATCCTCAAAGGCTCAGCCTGCAATCCAAGGCCAATGCTGCCTCAGCTCTGGCTTGGATCCCAGGAGGGGTGCTTCTATGTTTCCAAATCTGCACTTTACTTTCAAAGAGCTCCTCAATCTCATCTCGTCTCATCTCACTTTGAATTCATTCATCTGTCCACACTGTTGTAAGTTTGATCTGTTTTTAAAAATCTTTTCTCTGTGAAGCACCTGTGGGGTTCATTATGTACTGGATGTCCTACTTTTGTACAGTGCTTGTTTCCTGTGTGGTCTGGGTTGGTCCTCAATTATGTTGAGCCTTAAGTCCAAGACTTCACATTTGTAAATTATATGTCTCTTTGTTTCTTGAATCACTCTTTTTAAAAAAGTATTGTAAGCTGAACTGTTCTAACTGCACAATATAGGTAAGATTTATGAGGTAATCCTGCATGTTGCTCAGAATATGAAGTGGCAAGAAATAACAGATTAATCTTTTATGTGCTGGACAATATTATTCTGGAACATCACATGACTTTAATATAAAATATAAAACTTAATTTAAAACTTATTGTTGAGTTCATTATAAAAGCAAATATGTTTAGTGCTGTAGTATGAGGAACAGTGGAAATGATTTTGCCTTTATCAGGCTATTTTCAATTTGAAGCAAAGCTTACACCTATAATAAATGTAATTTCTGTTCCAATTCCCATTAGTTTTAATGAAGCAAAGTGTAGAGAATGATAAATTGTCATATTGAAAGTATAATATAAAATATATCTTTCATATGAATTAGCTACTGTTTTGAAACCATTACCAGAGAACGGTTGTAAATTTTCAGTTAACAGAGGTTTGATCATGATGAAAAAGATATATTGTCATCCTGAATACATTTTGCAAACTGATCCATTTTTCTTGTTAGCACATTCACTTATATTTTGCTTCTAATTCAGTTTATCCTGTTGTACCTAGCTCTGAAAGGATTAAACCTGAAAAGTATCACAAGCACTAGCCATTATGATGATGCATATGGACTTGTAGGTAGAACAGCTTAGGAGATTGAAAGAGAGTACAAACATCTGGAGGTACTCAATATCTCTGTAATGATGAAGGCTTGATGTTGATTGTCCTACTTGGATGCTGCTTGACCTGCTGTCCTTCTCCAGCCCACACTTTTTGACTCTGATCTCCAGCATCTGCAGTCCTCACTTCCTCCTCATATCTGTAATGTCTATCTTTCTAGTGTAATCTGCAACTAACTACTAACATGCAATAAACTGACCTTGTTAACTACAAGAGGCTTTTAAAAAAAATTTAGATAATGAAGCAGGAACTGTAGTTTCCTATATTAAAGGATGGTGACAATACCTTGCACCATGAGCAGTAGAACTGGCATGCCCATACAATGTTCTGAACAGTGCTGTAGATTTCATTTTCCTGTTCATTGCACATGATGGTAGATAAGCAGGAGGCTGGAAGAACACAGCAAGCTAGGCAGCATCGAGGGTGGAGAAGCTGACATTTCGGGTGTAACCTTTCTTCAGGACTAGGGATGGGTGTTGGGGGAGCTGCTGATAAAGGGTTTGGGGAGGGGGAGTGAAGGGTGGGGATAGGTGGAGACTGGTAAAAGGTGCCACCTGTTGGTCAACGGAAGGGATGAATTCAGTAGGTGGAACATGATGAGCATTGGGGAGTGACCTTCCGATTCATCTCCTGCTCATACAGCACAGTCACCAGCAAGAAACAACTGAAGACTCAAGAACTCTACAGAAGAAATCTTTGTGACCATCCTTAATAAAGGATCCTTAATAGTCCAGTAAATGGGATTAATACTTCAGACATGGTAAGAGAGGTTAAATCTCCTGTTGCAGCACAACACCCTGGAGATAGAATTTGCAACTATGAAGCAGGTCTGTGAAAGCGATCCTGAGTCAGAGTACAGCAGTGAGCAAACAGACTTCGACGGATCCTTGAGTAAAGCATAAAACCTCTGGTGGTCCAGGGTAATTCTAATCCAGGCAGGAATAGTTAGAATTTGAAAAATTACATCTATCTCCGAATGAGTACTATGGCCACAACAAGCAGTTAGAAAAATTAAAGGATGTGGGAGAGAAGATAACATACTTGGGTTGATAATTGACTAGCAGACAGAAAACAGTGTGGGAATAAATGGGTAATTCCCCTGGCAGGCTGTGACTAATGGGGCATTGCAAGGATCAGTGCTGGAGCCCAAACTGTTGTCAGTAGATATCAGTGATTTGGAGGTGGGGACCAAATGTAATATTTCCAGACTTGAGGATAATCAAAGCTACGTCGAAATCATGTGAGGAAGATGTAAAGCAGCTTTGGACAGACTTTGTGAACAGGCAAGAACATGACAGATGGAATATAATGTGGAACAATGTGAAGCTGTCCATTTTGTCAGAGGATCAGCTATATAGAATAGAAGTCGGAAAATGTAGATTACAAAGGGATCAAGGTGTTCTTGTTGATGAATCACTGAGAGTTAGGTGCAGTAAACTTTAAAGAACTCTGATAGAATGTTATATTTTAATATGAGAGGATTTGAATACAGGAGTAGTGAAGTACTTTTTTCAACTGTGTAGGAACCTGGTAAGATGTCACCTGGAGTATAATGTGCAGTTTTGATTTCCTCCTCTCAGAAAATATGCTATTACAATAGAGGGAGTGCATAAACACCCACCAGACATGTTCCCTGGATTGTGGGTCTGTCCTATGTAGAGAGATTAGGAAAACTGAGCCTGTATTCTCTAGAATTTTTGAAGAATGAGAGATGATTTCATTGAAACTCTCAAAGTACTTTAAGGGATAGTCAGGGTAGATGGAGGTAAAAAACTTTCCTGGGTGCACCATTTTAAAAAAAGGGAAGTGCATGATGAAGAGAATATTTTGTCACTCAGGTTTATGAGCTTTTAGAACTTTCAAAGGTATGGAAGATCAGTCCAAGAGTATGTTTAAGGTAGAGATGAATAGATTAGATTCCCTACAGTGTGGAAACAGGCCCTTCGGCCCAACAAGTCCATACCCAACCTCCGCAGAGTAACCCACCCCTTGACTAATGCAGCTAATACTATGGGCAATTTAGCATGGCCCATTCACCTAACCTGCACGTCTTTGGACTGTGGGCGGAAACTGGAGCACCCGAAGGAAACCCACGCAGACACGGGGAGAATGTGCAAACTCCACACAGAGAGTCGCCTGAGGCCGGAATTGAACCCTGATCTCTGGCACTGTGAGGCAGCAGTGCTAACCATTGTGCCACCGTGCCACCGTGCTGAGATAGATATCTGCTTACCAGTGGAAAGAGGTTATGGGATAAGGTGGGCAAAACCTATTGAAGTATTTAATCAGCAATACTCTTATTGAGTGGTGGGGCAGGCTTGACAGGCTAAATGTCTTAATACTGTTCCTATATTCCTTTGTTTCTAATGAGGGAAGAAAGTTGGAAGACTTTAATCAGTTCACAGAAAAGGAAAGAAACCTCATCATAAGAGTCAGAATAAAGGCAGGACTAGTTTACTTAATGCGAAAAGAGGAGGAATCACTCAGTAAAACCATCACAAAACAAGAATGGTTTAATAAAGCCAAAAAACAATAGAATTAATGCAGTAAAGTCTCAAAAGGGGGTAAATCCTCCATTTACTCATGAGAGGTGGGAATAATTAATTTTAGCTGCAAGAAGGCAGTGCTGTGAAGTTTAGTAGAATAATCATGAATTGAAAAGCAGAGTGTGGTCCCTTTAAGAGATAAAATACTTTTCAAGCTTAGCGCTAAACAGAGAAAGAATCTGTGAGCAGATGGGAAATAGTACAGAGTTCTAAAATGGAAACACGTAACAATTGGCTTTGCTAATGAATACCTTCGGCTTATTTTAATGACGACTTTGAATTTGACCAATTAATTTAAACCAACACTCAGCAGTTCAAAGCCAATTGAATTTAAAAAGTGATGTTGACAACCAGAAACCAATCATATTACGAGAATTTGTTGCATCATTGGTGATATTTAAGGAAATATCTGAACAGAGAGCAAACCTGTCATTGGAGAAATACAAATGTGGCTCTCACACAAAATCTCCATGCTCTGTATGAAAAAGCACCATCCATCCTTCTATTCATAAATGGTATCACGACATGTTCAGCTAAAATTCCAGACACCAGAATTCAGGTGTTTCAGACAGAGGAGAGAGAGGAGAAAAGATGGAGAGGTTAGAAGAACATTCTGGAAGACAAATGCAGTGTGAACTTTGAGAGATTAGGTTTGAATTTATTATTTTGTTATTTAAGTGGGGCTTGTATCTATTCAAACACCATCCTATTAGAATCTTGTTTTATTCAGGAATAGGTAGTTAGAGAGAAATTTATCGGTTTGTTAGTGGTTCTGTGAATTTATTCACTGTTGGGAGTTAGATAAATAAATTGTTACTTGTCACTTGTAATGTGGAGATGCCAGTGTTGGATTAAGGTTGACAAAGCTAAAAGTCTCTCAAGACCAGGAGGACCTGTTGGACTATAATCTGGTGTTGTGTGATTTTTCAATTTGTTATTTGAAAGTGAGTATCATGGATTCCATTTCATGCAAATACTCTTTTTTTTTATAACAGATTGGGCATAAGAGGTAGGTTATACCATTTTTCACACCTCATCAGATTATAAAGTGAGGCAATCTTTTCTGGATATTTTGGTTTTAATTATCAGAGGGTTGTCGACCACTACTTCATAACAGGCAGCAATTCTCTATTTGAATCATGAACAGGCAGCAATCCTCGATTTTAGCAGCAAAATACAGCAAGCCCTCCAGACTGGCACCTAAAAGCAGCCATTGTGCTATTGCGTCAAACTAAAATTGTTTTAATCAAGCAATATATATTGTAGGATTATATATAAAATCCTATCAGGAAGACATAGTATGAGAAATGATATTGCCAGGAGGATTTAATTTTAGAGGTCGACCAAATGGACCACAAAATCGGACACGTTGGGGAAAAGATAATTTGAGATAAAGAATTGTTTCCAATTTAGATGCAGAATAAGGAGCTAAACAAAAATACACTTCTTTAGATAACTGGAAGTATAGCTGATGATATAGCTCATAAAGGAGCACATGAAGCAATAGATACCTTTTGACAAAGTTACAAGAGCCTTTGACAGTTATTTCAACCTTGGAGCTGATGAACTTATTGTAAAGAATGACAAAGCTACTCCTGTAACAAGACTATTTTGTCCTTGGCTTTTTTTTTAAACAGAGAGGTCATAAATGAAACTGACTCTGAATAATCTGAGGGTTGAAGGGTTTTAGGGCCAATTTGATAATAGCTCCCAGATACTACCTCAGGCAAAAGATTTTCAAGTTTAAAAAATATGCTTGTACAATGAAAGGGGTATTGCCAGTTCCCCCAGCTCAGCTTTTCTCTAGTTTGATCTTTTACCACTGGAAAAGCTGTTAGACCTAAAGAAGCAGGTTCAGGCTGGTACTTTTTCTCTGACTTCTATCCTGTATGAACTTGTGTTTAATTTTAACTTTTGTGACAAGGGGTGTTTATGGGGATTGATGCAAATAGTTGGAACAGCATCATTAAGTTGGGACAGTCTGTTGGGTTTTTGGAGTGGTTAAGTTATTCTGCATTCTGTTTTCTGTTGTTTGTGTTTCATTTAGTAAGCTTGCAAATAAATTCTGTTTTGTTTAAAACTAAGTAGTTTGACCAGCTGATTCTCTCCTGGAATATCCACTTTACACCTGCTTTAGGGACTAGGTTATCTTCTTCAAATGTTTTGAGGGGTCAAGCCTGGTCCATAGTGGACTGGGGGCTTTTTGTGGGATTTGTTCTGTCGTTTCAAATTGGATCAGAGGTATTGGACTTGAAGGCAGTGAGTGGTAGGTGTTAGTATCTGTAGTTTTGGATGTTGATTTAGGTTGGTTTAAACAGTGCTTGGGATAGCAATGGCTCTTTCAGTCACCCAAGAATTTTCTGGGGTGGAAGAAGTGACTTTGGGGGTTTTGCAAAAGTTGATGAAGGCCAAGCTGGTGGAGTTAGCAGACAAGCAGGAGTTGGAGCTGCCTTCTTCCGTGAGGAAAGGAGAGATAATTACAGCAGTATTTCAACATTTAAATTTGCTGGAAACACCATCAGAATCTTTTAGAAGTGGCTGAAATTCAATTGAAATGAAGCAGTTTGGGTGAGAAGCAAAAGGCAAGGAATTACAATTAAAAGCAGAAGAGAGAGTTTGAACCTCAGAAATTGGCACTTAGACGTGAGTTCAAAAATGTATTTTCTCGAGTAGGGATAATTCATGTGGGAGAGCAGAGTTAAAATGGTAAGATTAGCAGCCAAAATGGTTGATGATTGAGTTGGTCCATAAAGTAAAGTTTAGCTTCCAGAATAATTTTCAATTGGTGTGGGACAGAAATTGGGGGAAAAAGACAACATAATCTAAGTGAGTTACAGGGTCTGGAGCTCACCCGTAGTAATGGTGCCAAAACCAGATGGTACCCAACAGTTATGCATGGACTATTGCAAAGTCAATGCAGTTACAAAGACTGATGCATATCCAATTCCATGTTTCGAAGACTGTGTTGAGAAGGTGGGACAAGCAACTTCTATTTCCAAGTGCTTAGTGGTACCTTTGTCAGAAAGAGCAAAGTTAGTGTCTGGGCGACCTTCTTGAAATGTTTTGAGGGGTTTGGCCTGGTCTACAGCAAACGGCAATATTTAATGGAAGAGTTCAGCATCCTTTTTTAGTTTACTTACAGTATGGAAACAGGCCCTTCAGCCCAACAAGTCCACACCAACCCTCCGAAGAGCAACCCACCCAGTCCCATTCCCCTACACCTAACACAATGGGCAATTTAACATGGCCAATTCACCTAACCTGCACATTTTTGGACTATGTGAGGAAACCAGAGCAAACCTATACAGACACTCGGAGAATGTGCAAACTCTCCACAGACAGTTGCCTGAGGTGGGAATTGAACCCAGGTCTCTGGCACTGTGAGGCAGCAGTGCTAACCACTGTGCCACTGGAATCTATGGATAATTTAATGTTTGCTACAGATTAATGGAGAAATGCAGCTATGATAACATCAAGTCAAAAATTCATAAAAAAAAACAAATTCCTATCGGTCATTGTCAAATTTATTGAGTCCAAAGAGGATCTGACTTAGGAGAAAACCATTCAGATAACAAGTGAAGCAGCAGTTAAGTGACATCAATCAATCTTCAGGGGTGAGATCAACTTTAGCACAGTAGGTCAAAGTCAATTCAATTCTTAAGTGGCCAACCAAAAACAACACAAGAACTCAATATAATGAGTGAGCCAGGCACCAAACATTGGAAGTCCTGTTCAGTCCACAGGCATAGTTAGTATGCAGTTATTAAAATTGGTTGCTTTATCTGTCGCACAATAGTTTCTTTCAGAAATATCGAAGTCAATAAAGTTTCATAAAAAGCAACAAAACAAGTTGCTGCCTACACAGAAATTAATGTTTTCGAACAGTTGCTCTATCAGAGGAAACACTCAAAGTGTCACAAGGAAAAATAAGTGATTGAGACTTGACATTTTGGCAAGGTGGCTTTGGTGCCAATGGTTTGTTCACAAATTTCAAGGTAGACATCATGGTGAGTGTCAGTATATTATTCAACAGTGTTTTCTAATTGAAGTCTTACTGTCTTTAGCTGACAACAGTGTACCTATATGGTCTGGGATGCCCTCTAATGTAGGAAATGCCCAATAGTAAAAAACCAATATGTAATTTACAATCAAGAAGTCTCACTCTGGAGAAGGAAGGCAGGTCTAGCCCTCAAATTGCTTCAAATGAGGGAGAGAGTTAAACAATATAAAGTTATAAAATGATTTATCAGGGAAGAGCTTGTCCAGGTAAAACCACTCAAAGGGCAACCAGTAAAATATTTCCTTGAGCATCTAGGCCCGAAGAACTTAAAGAGAAAACAATATATGTTGAAATTAGTTATGTTGGCATTAGACTTTTTTTTTCTCATACTGTCACTTTACTCTGGTTAGCAGAAATGTGTTCCACTGCTATCAATTCTGAAGAATGCTCAAATTGTAAGAGCTGACAAAAGTTTGCAAGGAAAAAGAACAAACAATGTAATATCCAATGATTGACACACCTCACTTGAGCCAAGTGATGAACCTAAAACTATTAGAACTCAGATTGCTCATACCTTAGTGAACGTATAGCCAAGACAGATTCAAAGTCTGATGGTTACTTAGTTACTGAGGTCAATTGGAAGAGACAAGTTCAAGCAGACTATTGAACTTCCAAGTAAGAATTCTAAGTAACTGTGACAGAGATTATGCCAAGCTGGAACTGATCCTCAAATAACAGAATTGACTAAATGAACATGTTGGTTTCACCAATAAAGCAATCATCTGAGGGTGAATGAAGGAGCCCAGACTGATCAACATTGAATGATAATGGTTGGAGAATTTTTTTTTTAAAAAGTGCATCCAACTCTGTGGAAACCATTATTGGGAAGGTATTGCCAATATCCAACATTCACGAAGCTGAAATGAGCAATTTCCTCAGTTGCAATAATGAAAGCATACTCCATTTTTAAAAGAAGTCCAAGACATTAAAGATGCTGAAGTTTCAGTCACCTGTCAGAAGGAGAATCAAAGACAACTGTCTTCCACTCAATAAATGACCTGTCTTCCAAGTCAGAAGAGGATGCATTCCAGGAGAATGGTATCATCCAGATCACATGAGTTTGTGAAGTTACAGGCTTGGTGTGGTGGGGGGAGGTAGGATAATGTTGTTAAAATTAAATATTGAATGGAAATGGACTTTGGAGGTGGTGGGGCATTGGGAAAGTGCTATAGATTAGTTTGAATGAGTTAATATCAAAGAATGCTGTAAACGTCTCTCAACATGGATGTGGTCAGAGCAGTTTCGGATCTTAAAAGAGTGAGATCTGACATCTGGTGTCCTCAGCATTTATCATACAAATGTAACCTGTAACATGTTGCAAACATGCAATGAACTGTATCTTCTCAACCGCAGAGATTCTTCTATTTAGACAAAGACATTTTCCTCTCCCATATTAGACCAAGCACACTTTCCCCCACCCCCAGTTGATTTATCTGCACTGAAAGTTGCTGCTGCCATCTTCTTTATCACAAGTAGCAGCTCAGACAACATGATGAGGTAGTATGCCCAGACAACATAGCCCTGGTATTGCCTAGTTCATCGTTTTTATATCAGCAGTGAAATGATTGATATTTACATTTTCTAATCAGTCCATTCAGAGTTGTCATTGGTGGATCAGGTGGACTTGAGCCTAGGTTTCCTGGATCAGAGTTAGAGACATGACCACTGCTCCACATGAGCCCTTTGAATTGATTAAGATTCATTTTTAACCTTGTTCATCTGACATGAATCAGCTGACCATTTATATGATACAATCTTGCTGATTCTGTATCCACTGACAGTTTTTAGTATGTTTTTTTGAAAAACCTCTTCAGACTGTTATGACACATCTCCACAGGTAGAATTTGAACCTGGACCTTCTGGTGCAGAGACAAGGACACTACCATGGTGCAATAAGCGTCCTCCCACTGTCCATTTTAACGTTGCTGGTTTTGAATTAGGACAAGGTGCCATCACATGCAAGCATGTATTCTGCTTAAATGTAGATGTCAGCTCTAATGGTGGTATCTAGCCAATGCTATTTTAACAGGAAATATCTCAAACCCTGCTGAAACCTGAACCCAATGTTCCAAACAGGTCAGCTTAGTGTATGAGTTAGTATAGCTAAATTTTTTTTTTAAAAAGGCTGCTCAGCTGTAGCTCAGTGTTTCAGATGATTATTTTCTGCCGGGTTTATTTGCTTTCACATTTTCTCAATCTTGTCATCTTCAGTAAGCTTTCGGTGCTTGTTGGTGAATGTTATTCTTGCAATGTTATCCTCAAAACATGTAGGGCTTGAGCATATAATAGAAGTGGTGGGATATGATGTAGCAGATGGACTGACACGATGAAATTCAAGGCAAGTGCAAATGTGATGAGTGTAGAATTTGGCACTACTGTCTTAAGCCATTTTTATTTTGAGCTGAAGGTGGAGAGCAAATATTCCTTCTCCCTTAATAAAGGTCTACAGGAATGTATTTGAAAACAAAAGGGGAATCCACTGAATACTTTATTTTTCAAACAACTGCTCTACAAGATCACTTTGAGGCACATCATTGCTTTAAGTAGGTTTTGGGGGCCACATTAATAACTGCCAGGGCTACAGGTGAATAATTTTAACACCAAGCTTGAGTATGGCTCTGACTTGGATTTCTTATTGAAAATATACTTGAAGCTTGCTATCTATCACTTCACCCGAAACTAGAAGTCATGTCACCAGAGAAAATCAACTCCAGATGTATGGATAAATATATTTTTTTTTCTAATTTTGAACTTTGCTGTCAAACTATTCACTATTAAGATGATCACTTCAAGCAATAAAATATAAACTGAACTTCTCATGTGACTGGGAAAATTGTCAAGGGCAATAACTACATACGCTCTTTAGCTATCAGTCATATCAATGTCATTTTTTTATTGAGCATGAAATAACTTCCAAAATAAGTCAATTATCATTGTCAGATTGACAGTGTTTTAAAATCCCACTTCATTGACATTAAGGTGCATACGTTTTAATGGTGTACCTCTTCCAAGATGGCGGCTGAGTAGGATTCCTCACCCGGAGATTGTCCTCTGTCTCTTTTGTATTTGTTTTTATTCCTTCTTTTTCTTCTCGATGATGATCTTAACTGCTGGCGTGGACTCAGCATGAAGTTCCAGCCTGGATGGTTCCAAAGTAGTCTCCCTGTCTTGAGATCCCCGAGGTGAAATCCTGCATGGTCAGGAGTCAAGGCTAGGACTATAGGCTAGGTGCCTGTGTGATCTAAAACGGTGCCATAAGGGGCAACTTGTAAACATTTCACTATACTCATTTGAGTACATGCAACAATAAAGCTAATTCTAATCTTAGTGTGATATTTCCAGTTTAGAAATATAACAAAAGCAGAACTTTCATTTTTGAAATATCAAGATCAACTATATATTGAATTGCAGAGCAGGTTCAAGGGGCTATTGCTTATTCCAGCTCTGTGTTTATGTTTTAACTGATTAACTGCCCTTTCAATGTGGAGCTAATTGCATGGAGATTTGTCCCACTTTAAATAAACTCAAGTTACTTTATTGCCCATCCAAGCTATCATGATATTGTTTGTGCCTATAAAGGTTTGTGACACAGTGAGCCTTACAAGAGTGGTTGTATTTTGTGGAGAAAGTAATTTCCTCATGATAAGAGGACTACAGTTTGCAGTTCTAAATAGCAAACTGGACTGAGTCATGAAGTAGCAAAATGTATCAGAAGATCAGTAAGGCTTTGTACACTTTCCTGCCATGAAACCGATAACTGATCAAAGGTGCTGCCTTGTCATCTTGTAATGGTTAAGTATTTATGGATTACCCTGAAATGCATAGATACAGATTAAATGCATTAGATTGAACTCTGTAATATTATAGTATTTGGCTTATGTAAAGGTTTTAAGTAATTTTAAATAATTTAAATATAATAAATTAAAAATGAAGAATTGCACATGTCTTGGTTTATAATTGATTATATTGTTGTTGCTATATTGTCAAGATATAGAGCAACATTGTGGATCGGTGATTAGAACTGTTGCCTCACAGTGCTAGGGTGTGGGGTTCGATTCCATACTTGAGCGACTATTTATGTGGAGTTTACATATTCTCCCTGTCTCTGCATGGATTTCCTTCCACAGTCTAAAGAAGTGTCGGTTAGATGGATTGACCATGGTAAAAGTGCAGCATTATGGAGGGAGGGTGGGTAATTTGGTGGAAGATGAGGATAATCTTTGGATGGTTGGTGCAAATTTAATGGGCCAAATGGCCTCGATCCTCACTGCAGGGATTCTATAATGCTATAATCTGCAGCAACATATTTGATATTTCCGTATGGCTGGTTCTGCAGATAGATTCAAGGGGATGTATAGTACAGGTGAACAGTATGGGCAACTTTCCGTGAGATGTGATCCCGAATAGGTGGTGGTCAGACACCTGACCTAATCACTCCATGCTCCTGCTCCACTTGCTTCCTCCTCTCTTTGGACTGCTGCTCCTTCTCACCTTCAGCTTCCTTTGGGCTCCTCCTCTCAGTGTGTCTGCTCTCTCAGTAGTGTGCTTCTTAATTATGCCAGCTCTACATCTTGGCTCCCACCTTCCTCCCCAGACACACATACCTTCACTCAGCCTGGATCCTTATGTCTTTTATGTGTTTCTGCCAAGGATGAACACTCCAGTGAAAAGCAGCCACTCCTATCTCACTGACATCTAAGGAGATAGGGTTTCTGAAAAGCAGTATTGAAACACTCTTTGTGCCACATTTTCAAATTAGTTTTAATATATATAATTATAACCGAGCTGGAACCTACTATTATTATGCCATTTGAAAAACAAGCTTTGAGTCAAAAATTATTTGACAACTCTTGTGTATGGTACTGGTCAAAAACACATGCAGTTTTAAGTGCATATTTTTTAGTCCTGAGAATTTGCTTCTGATTGCAAACATGCTTATGTAGCAGTACCTTGTGAGCTGTAAGAATTGAACAGCTGTCAGCACTGCATTCATGTGTCTATTGTTTTCAATTGTTCCTCTTTCCTTTTTCCCCTTTTGTATTATGAAGGCAGAAACTTGAGTTTCCCTAATATTAGTGAATTCATTCGATTTAAAGCAATGCTTATTTTCACAATATTACACTTTGTCAGCAATTCCTTAACCCTTGCTTTTAGAGAAAAGACAATGTTTTTTGTTGAAATAATGCACAATAGAAGCTGTAGATACTGAATATTTTATTGACATATTACACATAATATTAACTATGCAATAGTTTTAATAATAGAGGGCTTTCACCGTCATCAGAAAAGCTCTTTTATATGAAAATTGTCTTGATTTGCTTAACTGGAGGTCGAAAGGAGGAAAGTAAAAGCTGGAGGAGCAGCATTCTACCCAAATTTTATCAGGTCAGAGAATGGTGTGTCGGATATTGTCAAAGGTTGAAGGTTTGGCTAGGCTTTGAAAACCAATCTGTTCACTGTTCAAATAAACAAAGTGTGACAATGAAACTCCTTCAACAAACTGGAATTTCACATCTTATGACTTTTACACATTCAGCAAACAACTTGACTTCAGAATTTGAAGTTACCAAATATCATTTGAAAATGAAAAAAAAAGGACAGTGATTAGAAGTTTCATCATATCAAAAATTACCCATGAAAATAACAACCGGAAGTTCTGAACAAGTTTAGGTGTGAGCGGTTCTGTGAACAAAAGTTAAAAGTGTGATTCTTCATAACTCTTGAAGCTTGTTGTAGAGAAATGAAGTCCTGTATTAGAAATTAGAAATGGACTAAAACCGGCCAAATGTGCATCCCCACACATTTGTCCAAGCAACAACCCCAGGACCACAAAATGAGGTGGTTTTAAAATGCACAGGCAAACCCTGTGTGTCACCATACACCCTGAGTTGGCACTAGTAGTGTTAGATATATTGGGAACCCAGCTACCAGTGATGCCTTTTGCAACTGCTTGTGTTGTACCCGTTCAGACGTAAAACAGGAATTGACTCAGGAAGGCAGACCGAGGCCAGCATAGTAAAAAAAATGTGCTGAATGATTTGGCAACAGTTTACATTGCAGGAATGTCAGAGAGTCATATACCACAGAAGCAGACTCTGTGGTCCAACCCATCCACACTGACCAGACATCCAAATCTGACCTCATCCCATTTGTCAGCATTTACCCCATATCCCTCTCAACCCTTTCTGCTCACATACCCAACCAGATGCCTTTTAAATGGTGTTTCTACCATTTCCTCTGGTAGTTCATTCTTTGCACACACCACTCTCGGCATAAAAATGTTACCTCTCAGGTCCCTTTTAAACCTTTCCCCTCTCACCTTCAACCTATGCCATCCAGTTTTAGATTTCCCCCACCCTAGGAAAAATATCTTGGCTAATCATGTTATCCATGTTCCTCATGATTTGATAAGCCTCTATAAGGTCACCCCTCAGCCTCCGATGCTCCAGGAAAATAGTCACATCCTATTCAACCTCCTTCTCTGTAACTCAAAATCTCCGGTCCTGGCAACATCCATGTAAATCTTTACTGAGCCCTCTCAAGTTTAACAACATCATCCTTATAGAAGGGAGACCAGAATTGAATGCAGTATTCTAAAAGTGACTTCACCAAAGTAGTCTATAGCCACAATTTGGTGTTACAACTTCTTTTACTCAACGTTCTGAGCAATAAAGGTAAGTGTACCAAATGCCACCTTTACCACTTTCAAGGAACGATGTACCTGCACCCCTAGGTCTCTTTGTAAGGCAACAATCTCTAGGGTGTCGAGAGTGGATTAATTGTGTATAGGTGTGTCGGCCTCATCTCAGTTCTAACATTTGTTAATTCAAAACGGGGTGGGGGGTGTCGAAGTGGGTCAATGCTTTGACACCATCAGAGGTGTCAATGATAAAAATTTAGATAGCAAGTTGAAAATTGGCCAAAAGACCAAAATGATGATAATGGTTACAAAGATTTTGGGAGCATCAAAATGACTGATTTCATTGACTCTGACTCTGTCTCTGGTGTGGAGTGCTGCATACAATGCTTTCTTGGGGAGATTGTCTTTAACCATCCCTTTCACTTCAGGACTGCTGTGCACTGAGGCCTACCTCTTCTGGCCAGAATTACTGGGCCCAGCCGTGGGGCAGTTTATTTTAGTTCTCTGTGATTGATGGCGATCAATCAGGAGCTGTCTGCTTTCTTAATGGGTCATATTGTCAAGTTATTCCAGATGGTTTAGAGCGTGGGACTCCTAACTTTAACAAGCTGTTGACAACTTGGTCGCCTCCTGCTTGGGTAAAGTACATTGTCTTTCTGGCTTTGGGTCTAGTCCGCCTATTAGTATATCACACCCTATACAATCACAGACATGTTTGTGCCTGGCAAACATACACTTCAGCTCCGTGAGCATTTCATATACTGATGGGACCTCTGCCATTTCAATGGGTCCAATCCACAGTTCCCCAAGGTACATAGTATCCAACTCAGGGTACAAGTGTGATTTCCACCAATAAATTTGGGTGAGATCTCCCCCATCAAATCAAGTGCTGCTCGTCCCACCCATCCATCCAGCAGCATGGACTGGGATCCTGAGCCCGGCTTTAGTGGTGGTGCTAAGTCCCTTTTGCAGAGTCAGAGGAGTCCAACCTAGGTTTCTGAAGACTCCTGAGAACTGTGTCCAAAGAGACCTAATAAAAACAGTTGGGTGCTCTTCCTCTCGCTGCCTACACTTATTCTGCTCTATTAAATCCAACAGCAACTGGCATTGCCAGCAGCTCCTCCCTTTCCACATTTTGAGAATTAGGGACGATGAATGAATTGCGGGGCTCAGGCATATTAACATTAATTTTAATCCCTCGGCAACATCGAATCTATGGCGAACCTGAAAAACATAAAGGCATCAATTGTGAGCTTATGTCCAGGGATCTTTTTCACTACCTCCACAAATTTCACCACTGGCAAACAGACTGGTATTGGTAATGGATTATTGTTCTGGCTGACCTCACGGGTTGTGGTCAGTCAGTTTATCTGGGCAGGGTAAGATCCCAAGGGTGCTAAAGGATCTACTCCGTCAGGAAAGGGAGTTGTATGTTTCCAATCTTCTCTACTGTCAGTCTATCAATGGGCTTGTTCTTCTGTTTCCTCCCAGTCTATTCCATAAACACTGGCTCCATCTGATTCCAGTCGCCAATGCGCATTTCATTTCCATTTTCCTTTGGAAGTTGGGACTTTAATTTTTCAATTGGGTGCTGGCATTTTGAATGGTCTGCTTTCTTTGCCTGCCTGCTGCAGGACCCAGCACTACCTGGGGGATTTTGCATTTCTCGATCAGCTTATCCATAGCTTTTCCCGATTTACTGACCATGCACTGCTGCTCCTGGTTTGCTTGATCGCACTGATTGGCTCTGAAACTCTCCCAAATGTACCAGCTTTGACTCTTTCTCCAGTTGCTGTCTCACTTCCTCTCGCTCCTTAGTTAGCTTCAAAGTCTCCCAATTTCTACCTCTCAGCTGCTCTTCTGACCTCACTGAGGTTTTAAAGCATGCTTCCCTTCAGCTGTCTGTACCACCTTCCAGCAATTTTGTTCCACAGGAACTGGACCCAATATTTTACGTTATAATGGCCAACCCACTTCTGGGCCACTTCTTATTTCAGTACCTCCTCCCATTCTGAGATTTATCCTATTATTTTCTTTTAGTTTTTTTTATCTATCTCTTCATCTATCCATCTACCTACCCACCCACCTACCCATCCACCTACCCAACCACCTACCCACCCCCCTACCCACCCACTACCTACCCACTTACCCACCCACCTACCCACCCATCTACCCACCCACCTAACTACCTCTAACCATCTCTCACACTGTTTCTATCTTGCTCTGTTTCTATCTCTCTCTCTATATATCTATTTCTCTCTCTATCTCTCTCTATATCTATGTCTGTCTGTCTGTGTCTGTGTCTGTATCTGTCTGTCTCTTTCCCCCCCTCTCTGTCTCTCTCTCTCTCTCTGTCTCTGTCTCTCCCCTTCTCTCTCCCTCTCCCCCCTCTCTCTCGCCCCACCCCTCTCTTTCGCCCACCTCTCTCTCTCTCTCTCGCCCACCTCTCTCTCTCTCTCTCGCCCACCTCTCTCTCTCTCTTGCCCCACCTCTCTCTCTCTCTTGCCCCACCTCTCTCTCTCATGCTCCACCTCTCTCTCTCTTGCCCCACCTCTCTCTCGCCCCACCTCTCCCTCTCTCTCCCTCCCCTCTCTCTGAGCTGGTTGTAACTGGTTCTCCTGAATCTTTGTAACCTCTTTGAGTTTGATTTTCACTGTTCTTTGCAGCTGATTGGCTAATTTTCTGTTGGACGTACTTTCTCTGACGTGTCAATTCAGAGTGTCCAATTGTGTGTCTGTGGTTGCTGACTACAATTATAATATATCTTCCTCTCAATTATTGTAAATCCATAAATATTGCTTCAGAACTAGTTGTACAAATTGACTGTTAAAGAGAAATTTCAGTGATACTTCAAGGTGGAATGCCAAAGCTAACAGTGAAATTTCAATTTCTTAATAAAACTATCAGGTTTAGTTTGTTTGCAAATAACAGAAGTAAGCTCAGGATTTTTAAGTATTAAATGGGATGAATTACATAGATGTATAAAGTTAAAAATCACACAACACCAGTTTATAGTCCAACAGGTTTATTTCAAAGCACTAGCTTTTGGAGTGCTATTCCTTCAACAGGTGGTTGTGGCGCATAAGATCGCAAGACACAGAATTTATAATAAACGTTTACTGTGTGATGTAACTGAAATTATATATTGAAAAAGACCCGGATTGTTTATGTCTCTCATCTTTTAGAATGACCATGTTGGTTTCAGTTCTTTCATATGTAAATCACAAAACTTTTTTGAAAGTTAGATTCTCAAGTGAACTTTTAACAGTTGGTGTCATGTTGGCCCAGATAATTCATATAGGGTGTGAGGTGCCCTGTGTGAGACACCAATGACACTGACTTTATACACCCCAGTCCAACACCAGCATCTCCAAATCATGACTACATAGATGTAAGCAGGGTGTTGAACATAACTTTATTGTCTCAGCTTGTCATTACAAATTAACAACTTTTAATGAGAACAGATGAAGCTTTTCTCTGCAGTTATAGATTTACAATGTGGTTTGAAAAGTAGTTAATTTTGTGTGTATTAACTCCCGTTTAAAGGAGTTGGAGGAATATATAGTTTAAAAAGGTTGGCTAAAGGTTCCATGGATTGGTTCAGACATGAATGTGTTCTGTATAAGGCTTGATTAATGTGTAATGCACCACTGGGATCATGGGAATGCCATTAGTTGAATGCAGCTGCCCAAGCATATTATTCAGGCAATGAAAGCTGCTCAGCATAAAGGCGGTGCCACAGTGAGATTGGTCACAGGAAACTTTGATATTTATTGGCGTTTCCTGGACAGGAAACAAATATAAAGTAACACAATTAAGTGAAACAATTATGTAATATCAAGGTTATGTTCTGTAATATGACTTAAGCAAAAAACAATATTTCCATTACAAATCATGTGTACCCCTTAGTTTTTCAGTGTGCGGTATTTTCAGGAGGTGCAGTCTTTTTAAGAAAAATGTTAGTCATTGACTATAATCAGTTCATGCCCCAAAATCCCAGAGTACTCAATTATAATCTGAAGCAATGTTTTTTTTCTCTCTCCACTATCATTTTACATTGTTAATAAAGTCCAGCTGGAATTGAAAAGCAAGGGTGAACAATGGCATTCCCCTGCAATATTAAATCTATTTGAAGACAGAAATTTCTCTTTAGCCAAAGGAGACAATACTTGTACCTTACAGCATGCTCAGTATTCATATTTAAGTCTTGATAAGTCTCAAGACAATATTTCATGGGCATGAATAGTTTTAGTTACTCACTTTTGACAAGATTGGCGGATTATGCATATTGATGGGCTTTGTTAGAAAACTCATATGAATCAAAATAACAGAAACCTTTACACTCAAGTTTTCCATTGCCGGATGTAGCAAAGTTTCTCTACCTTTAGCTTCAGTGGTGTCATAAACTGGTGTACAAAAAAGTCATTTATGATTAAAAACAGAACTGAAGGGGACCATTTTTGTAACTGTGGAAAGTATTAAAAAGTAAGATTTCATGATATTGTCGGTATTCATTGTATTACATTTGAGATTGTTTTATGCTGCAATTCTGCACATGGTAGCCACATTCATTTCTCCCAAACTCACAATGAAGCCATTGTTGATTGTCAGGAAGACATCTGGTTCATTGTTTTGTGGAGGAAGGCTGCTGTCATTATCTGATCTGTCTTGAATGTGACTTCAGACTCATAGCAATGTGCTTGATACTTAACTGTACCTGGGCAATTTAGAGATGGGTAATAAATGCTGACCTGGTCAGTCACACCCACATCCATGAAGGAGTTATAAAAGGAGAGAGAGTCTGTGCATTCAGGCAAGAAGAAACCTGTACCCCCTGAGAACTGATGCATTCGGGAGAGAATGGTAGAAGACGGTTAGCAGACATCCACTTGAGAAAGCAATATTGACTCAGCCCTATTTTACTATGTACTTTCAAGTACCTGGCAATCTCATCCTTAATAATGGACTCTAAAATCTTAACAATGACCATGGCCAAGATCACTGCTCTATCTTCTGCCTCTTTCCCCCCTTAAACATGTCAAAGTTTATACCTTTAAAATGTTTGTTGAATGTTTGAAAGTGACTTTTAAGAGTTTGCAGCAACTATAAAGGCATCAATTGTAATTTTCATGGATAATGAAAATTAATGGTCTGTGTGACCTGGCATCCCTTCACTGGAGGTAGGATCAACAGTAATGAAATTCAGCCCAAAAGTGTGTGTGTGTGTGTGTGTGTGTGTGTGTGTGTGTGTGTGTGTGTGTGTGTGTGTGTGTGTGTGTGTGTGTGTGTTTCTTAAACAGGACAGCAGGCTACAGGCAGTTTTAGAACAGAGTCCCTGAAGGTACATTTGTAGTCCAGAATGCTAAAGTTTAATGCAGAAGTGATAATAGAAGTTAATAAAAAGTTTTCCTTTGACAAGAAAAGCAGTAAAAATCAATAATTCCTCCAGAGGTCCACAGATACTGTTTTGAGTCCACAACAAATGCAATATATGTAAAAAATAAAACAAAGAATTGTAGATCCTGGAGATCTGTAACATAAATAGAAATTGTTGGCCAAACTCAGTAGGTCTGGCAACACCAGTGTGAAGAGGTTTGAGACCTGATGAAAGGTTAACTCTGCTTTCTTGCCACAAATGCTGCCAGATCTGTTCAGTTTTGCCAACTATCTTTTTCTTGGTTTCAATGGATGTTAAATTCTGTCTGAAACCGAAATGAGCTGGGCAATACATTCTGGCCAGTCAGTGATGCCCACATCCAGCAAATGAAATTTAAAAAAAAAGCTATCAGGCAGTCAACTGGGTATCTTGGATACTTCCAATTTGAATTTTGAATGAGCTTTCTCCTAGTATTAATAATGTTCCCCCTCCTAAAGCAACAACAATTAAAGTACTTTGATTTCAACATTGCAGCTTTGGTTTTAACCATAAAGAAAAGTTTATTTCAAAGAAAAACTTTTCAATTATACCAAACTATTTGGAGGAAATGCACATTTAAACCTGTCAAAACACACAGCAAATATATATTCCAAAAAAAACTCCAATCACAAAACACATCATCAATACTCCAATCCCAAAACACATCATCAATACTCACACCAGAGATAAGCTTCTTTTCTATCAGCTCCATAGGCTTCCTTTCACCGTTACTTCCATTCCCAGTCTGGAAAATATAAAACCCCTGCTTTGAACCTTTATACCTCAGAGAATAACATTTTCATCTTGAAATAATCCATTTTGAGATTCACTGAATGCTTCTGGTCACACTACTACTCGTAAAATCCTTACTCTGGGCTAATCTATTTTTTAGCAAATCTAATCAATCTTCTCCTCATCACAGGAGCAACTGTTTTACGTCTCCATCTTCAGCTAACAGTTCCACAGAACACTCCAAACTGATTCATAAGATTGAAAGTTTTTTGTCCAAGCAAGATGTTTTCCCCATATGCTTAATAAAACCAGTCCAGAATATGCTTGATCAGATGGGTTATTTTACAACAGCCATCTATTTTGAAAACATACACTCTCCATTTAATGAGAAGAAGTTATTAGAGGCTATCTCTCAAGCTGCTTTAAAATAAATCATCATTGCTACAAAACTACTTGCAAGTTAATAATAACCCCTGCAGACCTCAAATCTTATATGATGTGTGATTGATAATGTGTCAAATGTGTAATCTGTTTCATTGTATATTCTTTATTGTTTATAGCAATACTATAAGACTTGGTCTAGAGTCTGCCATACTATTTTTCTATGATCCCTTGTAATTGAATGGAGATCTTGATCCCTGAGGCTTTGTCATAGTTCAAGGTGGGATAATGATCTGCATTCTACTTGGTCACGCTTTTAATAATTTTCTCCATTCTTTCCAACATTGCATCATATAGATGTGGTTGGATAATAAATACAGTGTGGATATGTGTTTCATGAGAACTGCCATTAAGGATAAACCATTGCCTTGAGGACTCATATGTAGATTTAATATGCCTATCATGGCAGGTAGCTTGGCATTTAATGATCATATCTGAACTTTACTATTTGAACAGTGTATTCTTTGAGACCATTACACTGGATGGTGAGGAGAAGAAATGAGATTTTGAATGCCCCACTTCCTGCATATGCCTTTGAAGGGCGTAATCATGTATTGTGGGCCATTATTGAAAATAGTGTACCGAAACGCCCAAACATGTGGAATATGGCAGTTAATATTTTGGTAGTTAATACTTTGGCAACCATTGCACAAGTGGTATCTTTGGTTTGTCTCTCAACAGGGACTTTGATAATCAGTCCCCAAAATGAAATCATGTCCTTGGATATAGAAAATAACAGTTGCACCATGGCTTAGAAGGAATTTCATTTGGAAAAATAAGTTTCTCTTAATTGTCAAGGCTAATCAAGTTGACCTGTGTTGTGTGACTGGATGAATTGATCAATGTCCTTTATTGATGTTGCGCCAATTGATGGATTCATGTCCCAATCTCTTGGTGTTTTTCAGTGCACATGTCATCTATGCTTATATAATTAAGCATATATTGACACGAGCTTGTGGAGTAATCATTTGCTTGCCTTAGAGAATTATGAGTTCATTTCCAAATGAACAGAGAGAATATACTTGCTCAAAGACCAAATTATGTGGGCCACCAGCTGCTGATGACCTTTATTGAGCTGTTGAAGATGGACATTACAGACATAGATTGCTGAATCTGCTCCACTTGGCAGTGACCAAAATGAAGAGACTGATGAGGAGACTAACTCTGATTTGCCAATATCTACTTGTAGGTTTAAAAGAATGTCTTCCTTCAGAGGGTTTGGAACATTGCAAAAAGCCTTGGATATAGTCATTTGTGAGTCTGGTTTGCAATGCACTTCAAAAACATACCCTTGGACATTCAAAAATTGCTGATGTAGAGGTGAAGAGTGATTTGAGAAGCTTTCAAGTTTTCAACAGTTTAAGGCTCATATAGTCAATGAAATACTTGCTGAGCAAGTACAAAAGGTTTATCACCCTATAATAGACATGCTCTATAGCTTTTCTGGGAGGCATCTATTTTCAGAGTGGTAAACATTTGAAGTATTATTACATTGAAGAACACAATTGTTGACTTTAAAGCAATTTTGAGAGATTGAAAAATATATTGGTTTTCTTCCTGCTGCATGTATCTTTGTGTAGCAAATCTCAAAACAAAACAAAACATTTTGGTCTCAAAATCTGGTATATATGGATGTAAAAGATTGAAGAAACAAAACATCTCTATAAGTTGCCAATATCACATGACAAGAGCATCTTCTATAAATCTTCTATTTTTGTAGGATCTGGTTAAATACTGTTAAAAGACCATATTGATCCAAAGAGGTTGATTGGCTTATGTGATTTGATATTTTTTCCTGTTATTGATGAGATCTTTTCTTTCTACTGTCATGAGCTGATGAGATTTGTCATGCTCATGTTTAGTTTTCCCAAGAACTAGAATTCATCAGCAATGTAGAGACAACTCAGTAGCTTCTCTATGATATACAATGAAATATTGTTGGAGTATATTTTGGCTTATATCTACTGCACATTGCTCTGAATGCTGTAGTATCAATGTATTCAGCTTTTTCTTGATTAAACATTGGAATGAATTGTTTTGGATGAGTTTTTAAAATTCATTTTATGGGATTTGAATACTGCTGGCTAGCTAGCATTTATTGCCCATCTCTGGTTACCCTTGAGAAGATGGTGCTGAGTTGCCTTCTTGAACTGCTGTAGTCAATATGATATGGATTGACCCACAATGCCATTAGAAAAGGAATTCCAGGATTTTAACCCAGTGACTGTGAAGTAGTGATAATATACTTCCAAGTCAAGATGTGCCTATCATGGAGGTGAATGTGCAGGTGATGGTGTTCCCATGTATCCATTGCCCTTGTCTTCTCGATGGCAGTGTTTGTGGTTTTTGGAACAGACTGTTTGAGGATCTTCAGTGTATTTCTGCAGTGCAACTTTTGGGAAGTATGTACTACTGCTACTGAGCATTGGTGGTGAATATAATGGATTTTTGTGGATGTGGAACCGATCAAGTGGGCTGCTTTGACATGGATGGTGTCAAGCTTCTTGAGTGCAACCATCCAGGTAAGTGGAGAATATTCCATCAGACTCCTGACTTGTGCCTTGTAGTTGATGGACATTTAGAGAGCCAGGAGGTGAGTTACATGCTGCAGTATTCTCAGCCTCTGACCTGCTCTTGTAGCTACTGTGATGACTGAAAACCAGCAGGAGACTTCAGAAGACAGTTGACATAATCTGTGTTGCAGCTTCACCAGTTTAACACATCATTTATAGATATGGCTAGAGCTGAACTATGATTGGACTATGATGGAATCTAAAGTAAGGAGTAAGCTATTGGACTACCCAGTGTAAAACTAGGCATCACTATGACAATATCAAACCCAGCCCTATTTATCCTGCAAGGTCCCCTTACTAACATCTGGGGCATGTAACAAAATTGGTTGGCACTTGTATGCCATTTGTAAAGGGTAGTAATTCACTCAAAAGTGTCTAGTCACTGCAAACTCTAAAAGGATTAAAATCAGATTTATCAACTCTCATTGACCAAGGCATCATAAATAATCATGACAAATTCAGTCCTGTCAAATTTTCAAAACCCTCATTATTGAAATATTGGGGTTGGGGGAAAATTTAGGAGAATTGTTCAGTTGTCTCGTCTAGCAGTATCCTAACATACTCGTGGAATCATACTTTTTGGACACTGCTCCAAACACTGCCATCACTATTCCTGGCTATTTTCTGTCTCAGTGGCAGAGCAAACCTAGCAGAGGTAATGGCACAGTGGTATACAGTCAGATCTTCTCCATATTGACTACGGACTGCATGAGGTTTAATCGTATCAGGCCAAGCACATGCAAGAAAGCTTTCTCTTCTAATGAATCAGTACTCCTCATGGTCAACAATTGAAAGAGGTACTGAGGGCAGAAGAGCACAGAAGGTACCTTGGTGGATGATGTCAATATCCATCACCAAGAGTGGCTCAGTAGCAGCACTATTCATGGACCTGGATGAGTCCAAAAGAGTACAAGATACCCGACTGGGTCTCCAGCAATTGGTGAGGGAGCCAACTAGAGCAAAAGATACATTTGACTTTCTCCTCAGCAAACAGTCACTGATGCACTGGCAGGATTAATAAGATTGACCACCACATATTCCTCACTGAGATGACGTCCCATCTTCCTTTGACGTGTTGTCGTCATGATTTTAAACTGAGCCTGAAACTCAAAAGTATGCATCCACAAGGTGTATTCTATCAGCAACAGCAGAATTCTATTCAACTACAATCTGTAACCTGGCACTTCCTCCATTCCATCATTATTAGCAATCCATAGGATCAACCCTGGTTCAATGAAGATTGTAAGAGGCCATGCCAGAATAGTACCAGTCATACCTAAAGATGAGGTTTTGACCTGGCAAAGGTCCAAAACAGGATGAGCTAAAGCAGCATTTGATAGTCAGCACTAAAAACTCCCACAGCCAACTGATCATATCCAAGCTCGGCAATCCTGCTACATCTAGCCATGAATGGTAGCAGACAATTAATTTCATGTGCAAAGGAGGAGATTCCACAACTACCTCTATCTTCAATGATTAGGCAGCAGTGAAGGCATTATCAACTTCAGTCAAACTGCTGAGGAAATGGCTATCTTAGCTTTCTCCAGAGGTTCCTAATATTACAATGTCCAACTTTCAGCTAACCAAATTAGCTGAAATCAAATTATGTGATATTATGAAATGCTGAATACTGCCCTAACATTATTTAGGGAATAGTAGTGAGACTAGGGTCCAGAGTTAGCTGCACCATTACCCAATCTGTCCCAGAGCAATCAGGACATCATTGTTATCTATTTGGTAAAGTAGAGAATTAACCAAGCATATCTATCCACAAAAGGCAGAACAAACCCACCCTTGGCCAGTTACTGCTTTATCAGTCTCAATCATCAACAAAGTAATGGAAGGAGTTATTAATAGTGCTTTCAATTATGCTTTCTGAAAGATAATCCACTCAGGCTATCAGTTTTGACTCTTTAGGGCTATTTAGCTCCTGTCCTTCATTACAGCCTTCTTCAAAACATAGACAAAATCGCTAAACTGCAGAGAGGAGTTGAAAGTTATTGCCCTTGATATCAACACAGCATTTAATGAGTAGGGTCACAAGGTGCCCTGAATAAACTACCTTCAACTGGAATTAGGGGGTGGGGGATGGATTGGTGGTAGGAGGATGGAGAAATCTCTTCGCTAGTTGGAGTCATATCTAATCAAAAGGAAACTGGTTATAGTTAAATGTCAATCATCTAATTTGGAATGCCTTTCCTAGACCCAACAGTCTTCAGTTCTTTTTATGGTAAAGTCAGAATTAGAGATTTTCACTGATAACTCGGTACAATGGAATCTTGATCAGATGGGCCAATAGACTGAGGAGTGGAGATGGAGTTTAATTTAGAGAAATGTGAGGTGCTGCATTTTGGTAAGGAAAATCAGAGCAGGACTTAGTTACTTAATGGCAAGGTCCTGTGGAGTGTTGCTGAACAATGATATCTTGGAGTGCAGGTTCTTAGTTCCTTGAAAATGGAGTCACAGGTCGATAGGAAAGTGAAGAAGACATATGATATGCTTTTCTTTATTGGTCAGTGCATGAGTATAGGAGTTGGGAGGTCAAGTTGCAGCTTTACAGGACACTAATTCAGCCACTTTGGAATATTGTGTGCAATTCTGGTCTCCCTCCTACAGGAAGAATCTTGTGAAACTTGGAAGTGATCAGAAAAGATTTGAAAGGATGTTGCCAGGGTAGGAGGGTTTGAGTGAAAGGGTAAGGCTGAACAGGTTGGGGCTATTTTCTCTGGAGTGTTGGAGGCTGAGGGGTGACCTTACAGACATTTATGAAATCATAAGGGGCATGGAAAGGGTATATAGGCAAAGTCTTTTCCCTGGAGTCAGGGAGTCCAGAACTAGAGGGCATAGTTTTAAGGTGAGAGGGGAAAGATTTAAAAGGGAACTAAGGGGCAACTTTTTCACATAGAGGGTGGTACGTATATGGAATGAGCTGCCAGAGAAGTGGTGGAGACTGGTACAATTGCAACATTTAAAAGGCAACTGGATGGGTATATGAATAGGAAGGTTGAGACGGATATGGGCCAAATGCTGGCAAATGGGACGAGATTCATATAGGGTATCTGGTTGGCATGCAAGAATTGGACTGAAGGTCTATCTATGTGCTGTACATCTCTATGACTTTAATTGACAATGTTCAGCATGGGATATAAGTCCTCCTCAGACACTGAAATGGCTTATATCCATATGCAACAAAACTTGTGTATGTTCCATGTTTGGGATGATAACTGGCAAGTAATATATTTGTTGTGTAATGACCAGACAATGATCATCTACAACAAAATAATCTAATTATTTCATCCTGATATTTCAATAGCTTTACCATTGATAAACTGCCCCACCCTCCAAAAAACTCTCAACATCCTGGGGGTTACCATTGATCCAAAAATAAACTGAAACATTTGTAAATACTGTGAGTTAACAAACTAGTTGGGGGCTATGCTATCTGCAGTGAATAACCTCTCTGATTCCCAAAGCTTGTTCACCATCTACAGGGCAGATATCAGGAATATGATCGAATACTCTCTCATTGCCTGGATTTGTCAGTTCCAGCAACTACCAAGAAGCTCAACACTATTGGGGACAATGAAGCATACTTCACTGTCTCCCCAGGTACTACCTTCTTCATTACTCTCTCCAGCACTGCATACTCACAGCAGGGTATTCTACCTATGAGAGAAACTGTAGGAAATTACCAAGTGTTTTCAACAGCACCTCCTAAACCCATGACCTCTACCAACTAGAAGGAGGCACAAGTTTCAAGATGCTTGGAAGGAGGGCTTTGCATTGTTGACAGGGCTGGATTTTCATTTCTGATGTCTAGATCATTTGACCCATCTGGTTTCCTTGCTTTTAGAATTTATCATGGTTTGTTACATTTGACTAGCTTGCTGAACTGTTTCTAAGGGCAAATGTGTCAACCATATTGCTGTGGGTCTGGAGTCATGTGTCGGGCAAACCAGAGATGGCCTAGCAGATTTCATTCCTTGTAGGGCATTAGTAAACCGGAATGGTTTTCCTGTAATTGACAATGGTTTCATACCCACTAATTCTGAGAGCAAGTCCAGAGTATTATTAATTGAATTCATGACTGACTATACAACCACCTTCCCAGTTGTACCAGGAATTAAGATGAATTATTAAACCAGCACAAAGCTACATTTAAATTTGTTAACAAATAAAGTTTACATTTACTGATTTGGGTTGTACTCTCTCTTGCATTGATTGAGTCATACCCATGCTTTAATATAGAGCAGTATTATTAATTCCAATAATGATCAGTTGTATGTTGTTCTACACTTTATGAAAGACACATTCAACTGATATAAAAACATTTGCTTAAGTTTGGAAGTTGTCCATGTATTCTCACCAATCATATTTGCATTTACCATCTCTGTTCTTATTGATCAGTCAGTCAGTCAGTTCTGGTATTATCTTTATTCTTTAGTTGAGGAATATGGGATTATGAAGAAAGAACATTGGGTTGTTCGTGCAAAGCAAGTTGGATATGAAAAAGTTGGATTTGAATCAACAACAGCAACTTCTGATTCTGTAAATCCCATTTTTTTAGAAATAGAATCAATCTGAACATTGGAGCACAGATAGCCTCACACAGGACACCTCACATCTTCAATGAATTATCTGAGATGACATGGCACCTATTGTTAAAGTATGCTTGAGAATGTAACTTTCAACTCAAAATGTTCTGGGATTTATGTATGAAAGAACTGAATCTAACATGGTCATTCTAAAAGATGAGAGACTTAACAAACTAGGTCTTTTTTTCAATATATAATTTCAGTTGCATCACACTGTAAATGTTTGCTATAAATTGAGTGTCTTACAATCTTATACTCCACAGCCACCTGATGAAGGAGTAGTGCTTCGAAAGCTAGTGCTTCCAAATAAACTGTTGGACTAGAACTTGGTGTTGCAAGTTTTTTAACAAAATATATGTAATTTGAGATTGTCTTTATGGCAGTTTAATCAATCTCAAAGAATAAACTGTAGCTTTTAGTTTATTCTATCCATAACATGATATTTTGTTTCTTTGAGAATGTAACTTTGGATGCAACTGGGAATCAGTTGTTTTATCTATTGGACCAGTAACAGTTTTGAGTAAGTTTTAAAACAAATGATCAGAGTATAATCAACTAAATTGCTATCCTAATTGAACTGTATTTAGACAAAATGAAAGAATAAACCTGGGAACAAATTAAATAACTCCTTAGTACAACTAATTGAAGTGCATCAGTAAATATTTCTCACAACCAGAGATTAATGATGACAGCCTCATACAATTATGTAATGTGCGTTGTGTGTATCAATGTAAATTTAGATTTGTTACTGCTTTAAATTCCACTTATGTTTGATCCTGGCATAAATGCTGGGTGGCAATTTTGGAAGAATTGTGTTGTTACTCAATTTTCATAACACATGCATGTGTTCAGATTACTATGGCTACATTTTGGGCATCCATCAGAGAGTACTGGATTCTGGACGGAAAATTCTGGGATCTGCATAAACTCCCAGGCCAAGTCACTGCTATCCAGTTTTTCTTTCCCCAGGAAGGAAAGGCAGAGTGTTCCATTTGGCGACCTTTGTTAGGGAGCCAATATATTCTCAAAAATGTCTTCTACCTTGAAAATATGAGCTCAAAACAAAGCTGGTATGATATTCCATTGTTTTGGAAAAAATACAGTAAGATATTATAATGCATGGGATAGGTCAGGATTTGCTAAATACAACGAAAATGCATAGTTTGCTGTTTTTTTCCTCACCACGTCACAGAAATATATCTAGATTTCAAGGAATTAATAGATAATCTTGAAGGTATGGGGACTTGAAACTAAGGTATGAAAGTCAAAGTATTCTGAGGCAAGATGGTTGGATATAATCCATATATACACAATGAATTTGTTATGTTACTGAGAAAAGATACGTCTTGTTGAAGCATTTCATGAGGAATGTTGAGGTTTTTATTAGGATAAGTCACAAGAAATACCAAAATAAAATGAAAACAACATTAATATTATATGAGGGAAGTGTTAATTGGTTGCCAAGAGTCAAATTTCATTACAACAAAAGATCAGGTCAGGGATAGAAATGGGGAAACACTGCCATTCTCTGGTTCATTTCTCAGGGTGATGCTTTCACTCATCAGAGTCAGAAATTGTCATCAACAAGACATTTAATCCCAAACAGCTATTATTTATTCGGAGAAGATGTTAGCTGAAGTACAAGACGCACAAATATGTTGCAACATCTTTAATTAGAGCCAGCGGGTACTTTAATTAACATGAGCTGTTTAATTAGTCTCTGGATTGCTGCTCCTAGTGCTGGCTTCAACTTACCAAGCTGGCATCATGTGCTAAATGCAGGTTAAACTGGTGGCTTCATCTTAAGACACACAGTTCACTGCTCTTCGGCTCCTGAAGTATTCAATAAAAATTGCCTCCTCAATCTTTGTTTCTCAGAAAATTTAGAAAAGTTAGGAAACAGATCTTTTCACACAGAGTGTGTTGGGGTCTAGAATTCACTGTCTGGGAGTGTATTTGAGGTGGGTAACCTTACAACCTTTAAAAAGTATTTAGATGAGCATTTGAAATGTTACAACATCCAAAGCTATGGGTCAAGTGTGGGAAAGTGGGATTTGTGTAGATTGATTGATTGGTTTTTGTTTGTGCAGACTGGTTAGGCTGAAGGGCTTCTTCTGTAATGAATGAGATTCTTACTGGAACCTGATAGTCTGGCTGCAGCAAAATTTGAACTTGGCTTAGCGTCCGACTCTGTGGCTTCTCAGCATTGGGGATTGAACATAGAACAAAGAACAATACAGCTCAGAACAGGCTCTTCAGCCCTCAATGTTGCGCCGACCTGTGAACTATTCTCAGCTCGTCCCATTACACTATCCCAAAATCATTCATGTGTTTATGTAAGGATTGTCTAAATCTCCCTAATATGACTGAGTTGACTACATTAGCAGGTAGGGCATTACATGCCCTTACCACTCTCTGGGTAAAAAACCTGCCTCTGACATCTGTCTTAAATCTCTCCCCCCTCAATTTGTAGTTATGCCCCTTCGTACACGCTGACGTCATCATTCTAGGAAAAAGACTTTCACTATCTACCCTATCTAATTCTCTGATCACCTTGTGTGTCTCTATCAAATCTCCCTCTTCGCCGTCTTCTTGCCAATGAGAACAGGTTCAAGTCTCTCAGCCTTTCCTCATACGACCTTCCCTCCCAACCAGGCAACATGCCTGTGGTCTCAACCAAAACTAGAGTGCTGTAGCCATTTGATTTTCATAGCTAGGTCTGTTTCCAGATGATGGCGCAAGTTCCACACTGAGCAAGTTCATGACCATAGACATAAGGTTGCTGGTAACCCAAGCAAACAGAGGTAGTTCCTTCTTGGCAATTAACCCGGGAGGTAAGGTATCTGTCTTTGCATTAAACCTTACCCATTATTCCCAGGAGTCTCTGGGCCATTGACTGCTGTGATTTTATACATTATACTAATAACTACACTCAGAAGTATTTCTTCAGTTTATAAAACACTTTGAGTTTCAAACTCAAAGATACTTTATGAATACATGATTTTTCTTTGAGTACCAAGTCAGGACTCCAAGGAGTGTGAAATAAAGCTACACTTACAATTCAGTTTGGGACCTCACATGCTAAATTTGACCCATGAGCTGAGTGAATTTTCAAAGCTGAAAGTGGTTTGCATTGATATTAGGTTTGTGCTGTAAATGCTCAAACCAATGATTAGACTAAACTGAACAAGGATTAGAAGTTGCAAGATAAGTTGGAGGTGTGTGATCAAGTTGAAAAATTAAAAGTAAAACTTATGGAAGAGGCAAAGGACAATTTTAATAATTTCTGTTTTTTTTTCATGTATTATCAGGAATGGGGGTTTAGGACATAAAAAATTAGTAAGCCAAGGAAGGGATAAATGGAGGCACGATAGCTGGTAGTATAAGAATTTTCTGAGTACTGAAACTATAAAGGAAGAAGTGTAGAATGGAGGATGAATGATGAATTATAAATAATACTTCTCTACTGTTAGAGAATTACACCAGTGGAAATAAAATTGTCAAGCAAAGAATGGATGCAAATAATGCTGGTGAAAATGTTCTTGGAACATGGTTGAAATAATTTTGGCAGATATCAGTCTACTGAGGAAAGCCAGGCAGGAAGTGGCAGACATATTGCCAAATTGCCTCAGAGATTTTGATCCGGGTTTCCAACCCTGATCAGACAAAATTTACACCAATATACTTGGCTGACATCCACTTTGGAAGTTCCTGGACTGGAGAATCCTATTCTGAAAAAGCCCAGTAGCCATCAGGGATTGGATCATCGCTGAAACCATGATCCCTTTTTGAAGCAGTGCATTGTGTTCTTTGAACTATCTGTCCAGAATCTCAGCCAAATAACTTTTGACAGTTGCTATGAAAAAGTAAACATATAATAAGAAGGTAATGTGGCAGGTATGCTGAGTAGATTATTTGGTTGTCATGTTGGTAAAGTGTTAGGATGGCAAATGGGTGTGGATGGATAAGGCAGCAGTAAATGGATGATGTTTTAATAGTCCGCTCAGGAGGTGGGTGTCTTGAGACCAGTGGGGGTTTGGGGAAGGGGCAAAGACTGTATTTGTTACAATAAGGGAAGGTTGGATCTTGGGGGACAATTTGGGTTAGAGGAATTGAATCTTGGGGTTAGTAGTCAGGTTAGATTCTGGGATTAGGGATTGGTGCTGGGTCCAGTGAGGTTGGATGGCTAAGGGTAGGGATGTATCAGGATTCAGAGGGGAGTTGAATGGTGAATGAGGGGTTCAGTTTATTTTGTCACATAGGAGGTAGAGTAAGTTTTTAATGACTAACTTTTTCTTCTTGGGTAACTATTCAGCTTACATGAGTCAGAATTCTCTGAATTTTGGATGGATCCACATAGGGGAAGTGCCCATCAGAATTCTCAGTTTACCAGGCAATTCTGTATGGCAGTTACCAGGCAATTCTGGGAATTCCATATGGTTGTGATGTGCAACTCCAGTCAGTGCTCTGTATGACTACTCCTGGAAATATAGAAGCTGCATCAGAGAAATGAAAGACTGTCAATGTCAAATTATGTAACATACAAAACGTTCAAAGTTATCTATTTGATTAAACTAGTCTGAGCTGATAATTATGTTCTTCAAACGTCTCCTGTCTTATTCCTTGTTATCACTAGCCATTGTGATCTAGTTTCCTTTTCAAAGCATCTGTAATCTGTGATTCAAGCATTTTCTGTCCTAGTGAAGTCTGCATCCAAACAACTTCCTGGTAAGCAAACTTCTCCTCCTTTTCATATTGGATTTACAAGTAATTATCATGCATTTATTATTGCTAAATTGTGAGAAAATCCAAAGTGTAAGAGTTCTGTCTATGTCTGAGCCATTCATAATTTTAAATCCTGTCCATTAGGCCACATCAAATCTTTTCAATGAATAAAATCTCAATTGGTTCAATATTTTCTGTAATCTCTCAGTTCCAAGTGTCCTTTATAGTTTTCTTGCAGTTTCTCCAGTCTACTATTTCCTGCTTCATGGTGTGGGAACCAGAACACATTATTGTGTGCAACCTGACAAGATTGTTAAAAAGGAATTAACAGCACTTCACTACTTCTGAATTCTATATCGATCGAGCTAAGTCCCAGTGCTTCTTTACCATTTTTGCTCATCCACAATGCTGCTTTTCATGATTTGTTTACCTACATACCCAGATCCCTTTGCACTTCTTCTCCAGCATTCACTTTCTTATTTTCTAAGGTGTAATAGAGTGCATCACCCAGCATTTGTGTAGGCATTCATTTGTAATTGAACTGCCCAGTGTGTACGTTTCATAATATGCTGCATTCCTATCAGTATTAGTGCATCGCAGTTTGGAACGATATGCAAATTTAACTTGAGAGTTATTTGCTCATTCGTTCAAATAATTTAAACCTGCAAACATGGTGTTGGTAGGCGAGCCAAATGAAGGGAGAAGTAAAGCAAAATAAAGCTGATGCTGCAGATCTCCAATAAAGTGGAAAATAACAAAGAAACTCCATGGGCTTAACTGTATTTGTGGAGAGTGAAACAGTTAACATCAGTGACTGATATCAGTTTTTTTTGGAGCTTGGAGAGAGTTGACATAGTGATAGGTTGTATACTGCAGAAAAATGTGGGAGGAGTAAATGGAACATAGAAGATGATCATGGAAACTACGTCTGCAGGAAGTGTCTTTGGTTGAGAATCCTACCAGATCACGTGGACCTGTATAAGAAGGATAGGTTGCACCTGAATCGGAAGGGGACCAATATCCTGGCAGGGAAATATGCTAGTGCTACTCAGAAGGCTTTAAAGTCATTACAGACAATAAGGAATTACAATAACCAGTGGGATTGTAATCGATGGCAGTTTCAGGAAGGCGATGAAACTGCACATACAGTCAGGTAGATGGGTTACTGCTAAGAAAAGTAGGCAGGGAGTGCAAGAGTCTCCCCTGGCTATCCCCATCTCAAACAAGTATGTTGTTTTGGATAAAGTAGGAGTTGATGGCCTCTCAGAGGAATATAGCACTGGCAGCCTGGTTTCTGGTACAGTGACTACTTCTATTGTAAATTGAGTTTTGTCAGGTTCCAATTGCTCGATTGTAATAGGGGACTATCCAATCAGGTGCACGGAAAGATGTTTCTGTAGCTGTCGGCAAGACATTAGAATGGTGTATTTTCTCCCTGGTGCCAGGGTCAAGGATATCTTTGAGAGGTGCTGAATTTTCTGAAAGGGGAGAGTGAGCAGCAGAAGGTCATTGTGCACACTGGTACAAATGACATAGCTAGAGAAAGAGATGAGATTCTGCAGAGAAACTAAAGAAAATTAGGCAGGAGGTTAAGAAGTAGATTACAAGGGTAATAATATCTGGATTACTCCCAGTGCCTTGTGCCAGTGAGAGCAGAAATAAGAAAATAGAGTAAATGAATGTGTGTAGCTAAGAAGCTAGTGTAAGGGGCAACAATTCACACTTTTGGACCATTGGGGTAGAAGTGACCTGTATAAGGAGGACAGATTGCACCAGAATTGGAAGTGGGCCAATATCCTGCTGGGGAGATTTGCTAATGCTGCTTGGGAGGCTTTAAATTAGTGGGGGATGGGGGAATCCAAAGAAAAAGTCAGGAAAGAGAAAATGCTGAGGCTGGTACAGTAAATGAGGGGAGCAAGTTACAATAGTCAGGGCAGACATGAGCATGGTAGAAAATGAAGTCAGACTGATAAATTAAACTATTTATTTAAATGCAAGAGGACTGACATTTAAGGCAAATGACCTTAGGGCATAGTTGGGAACATGGGACTGGAATATCATAGCTATTACATAAACGTGATTCAGGGACAGGCAGCACTGACAGCTTAATGTTCCAGGGTATAGATGTCAGTGGAGTGGGGGATGTCGTTGGGGCAAGAGGGACAAGGGAGGAGGGAGAGTGGTGTTTTTGGTTAAGGATAACATTATGGTTGTACTTAAGGAGGATATTCCTGCAAGAACATCCAGTGAAGTTAAATGTGGGTGGAACTGAGGGATTAGAAAGGGATGATCACCTTATTGAGATTATGCTGTAGGTCCCATAACAATCAGTAGGAAATTTAAAAACAAATACAAGGAGATCTCAGTTATCTCTAAGAATAATAGGGTGCTAATGGTAAGTGACTTTAACTTTCCAAACATGGACTGGGACTGCCATAGTGTTAAGGACATTAATGGAGAGGAATTTAAATGTGTGCAAGAAAGCTTTCCTAGCTGAAAATGTGTTGCTGGTTAAAGCACAGGAGGTTAGGTAGCATCCAAGGAACAGGAAATTTGACGTTTCGGGCCAGAGCCCTTCATCAGGAAAGGGCTCTGGCCCGAAACGTCAAATTTCCTGTTCCTTGGATGCTGCCTAACCTGCTGTGCTTTAACCAGCAACACATTTTCAGCTCCGATCTCCAGCATCTGCAGACCTCACTTTTTACTTGAAGAAAGCTTTCCTACTCAATATGTGGATGTGCCTATTAGAGAAGGAACAAAATTTGATCTTCTATTAGAAAATATGGCAGAGTAAGTGACTGACTTGTCAGTGGGGAAGCACATTGGGGCAAGTGATCATTGTTCTATTAGTTTAAAAATAGTGATGGAAAAGATAGACCTGATCTAAAAGTTCAAATTCAATATTGGAGTAAGGGCAATTTTGGCAGTATTAGGCTGAAACTTTCAAAAGTTAATTGGGGGAGGCTGTTTGCAGGTAAAGGGACAGTTGGAAAGCAGGAGGCCTTCAAAAATGAGATAACAGGAGTTCAGAGACAGTATGTTCTGTTAGTGTGTAGTGTTAGGTAGAAGTAACACTCAGGCAAATGTGAGATGGAAGTAACACTAAATGTTAGATAGAAGCAGTAACACTAGAATGTTAGGTAGAAGTAGCACTCAGGCAAATGTGAGATAGAAGTAACACTAAAATGTTAGATAGAAGTAGCTCTCAGGCTGATGTGGCCAGGGGACCCCAGAGGGGAAAAAACAGACACGAGGTCTGAGGAAGATAATTGAACCAGTGGAAAAGTACTGAAAGAGCAGTAAAACTTGAAAAAACAGAACAAAGGGGCCATCTGGTACATAGCAAGTTGAGCTAACTGATAGCCAAATAAGGCATGTTAGAACACTGATAAGAGACTGGGGCCAATGGCAAACTATAGAACCGACCATTACCAAATAAGGAAACGGTGCAGGAATAAGGGGGGTATAAGAATAGACAACTTAGAACAAAGGATTAGAATGCGCCTTCTCCAGCAAGCCTGATACCTTGCTGTAACTCGATTCTCTCTCGAATAAAGCAGTCTGTTTCTTAGAATCTGACCCGGTGTCTCATTCATCCGAAACGAACATGGGGACGGTAGAACCGTCCTAACAGTAGGGCAGACTAATAGATATAGGGAATGCTAGACGACTAGAGAAATTGTGGCTGTTGTCACGAGAAAGGAAGTGGCATATATCAGGTGTACACAGCTGGGATCAAGTGAATCCCTAGAAGAACACAAAGACAGTAGGAGTATAGTGAAGATAGAAATTAGGAGTTCAAAAAGATGACGAGATAGCTTTAACAAATAGGGTTAGGAAGAATCAAAGCATGGATAATTTTCTAAATGGGAAGAAAATTCAGAAACCTGAAGAACAAAGAGATTTGGGAGTTCTCGTCCAGCATTCTCTCAAAGTAAACTTGCAGATGGAGTCAGCAGTTAGAAAGGCAAATGCAATTGTTATAAAGTTGAAGAAGTGTACTATACCTTTGAGAGAATGAAAGTTGTTTTGCACTGAGACCTTGCAGGCACCTGTCATGTGACTGACTAGTAGTCACTTAGTGGACTGGAAAATTTAATATATTTAACATTTGGCTGTGAAACAAATACCTGAGTTTTGGTGGTTGTTTTGACAACAATTCGAATTGAACCAATCGGTTTAAATTACGCCGCAGGATACTAAAAACCAAACAATTTTGAATTTATTGAACCAATGAGACAATCCGATACTGGGGGTATAAAACAGCAGCCATTTTGACAATTAGATAGTGCGACAAATTGCCATTGCCTGAGTAGCTTCCAGCAACACACACTCTATCAAAGGTACCTTTTTCATATGAAATATCTTTGCAGCAAAAGACCAAAGATGAACCAGGGAAATCTTCACCCAGAGTGAGACAGATACTGATGGCAGCCGCTGTGCAGTTTTGAAATTACATTGATGTAAATTTAATATGGGCTTTTATTGGAATAGTATATTGTTATAGAGTTGGAGGCAGATAACAAATATTTAGGAGAAAGTAGGCTTAAAGTTGTAAATAGTTGTTGTTTAATGTTCGTTTTTCGAGTTAAAGAATAAATTGATATTTATTCTTTATCTGTCACTCATACTTTAACAGATTATGGGGTGAAGTGATATTTTCTGGGTGTTTTGGTTTAATTAGCAGAAGGGTTCACCACTGTGTCATAACATAATGATGGCATTTATTCTGAGAGGACTGGAATATAAAAGCACAGGTGTACTTCTGAGGCTCTATTACACTCTGGTCAGACTACATTTGCTGTATTGTGTGCAGTTGTCAGCCCCATACTTCAGGAAGGATATATTGGCTTTGGTATTCAGAGGAGGTTCACGAGAATAGTCTCAGGAATTAAAAACTTGATATATCAGGAATGTTTGAGGACTCTGGGTCTATACTCAATGGAGTTTAGAAGGATGAGGGTGGATCTAATTGAAACATATTAGAATACTGAATGGCATGGAAAGAGTGGATGTTGGGAAGGTGTCACCATTGGTAGGAGAGACTAGGACCTGAGGGTACACATTTAGAGTAAAGGGAAGACCTTTTAGAACGGAGATAAGGAGAAACGTCTTTAGCCAGAGTGTGGTGAATCTGTGGAATTCATTGCCATAGAAGGCTGTGGAGACCATGTCATGGAGTATATTTACGACAGAGATAGGTTTTTGGGTATCAAGATATATGAGGAGAAAGTGGGAGAATGTGATTGAGAAACATATCCGCCATGATTGAATGGTGGAGAGGACTTGATGGGCTGAATGGCTTAAGTTTTGCTCCTATGTCTTATGGTCTTATTCTGCAAATACTTTAAGGACAAAAGTGTGACTAGGGGAGAATAGGACCCCTTGCATATCAATGAGGATGTCAATGTATAGAAAAACAGTAGATAATGGGATACTAAATGAATATTTCAAGTCAGTATTTACTTTTGAGAAGAATATGCAAGCTAGGGAATTTTAGGAAATAAATAGTAATGTCTTGAAAATTATCCATTTATTAGAAGAGGTGTAAGAGGTTTTAAAATGAGTAAATGTCAATAAATCCCTGAAACCTGGTCAGGTGTTTCCCAGAACTTTGGATGAGGGGGAAGAGATTGTTGGACCCCCTTGCTGAGATATTTGTATCATTGACAGCCACAAGTGAGGTGCCAGAAGATTGGAGGTTGTCAAATGTGGCTCCGTTATTTAAGAAAAGCTGTAAGGAACAGCCCTGGAACTATAGACTGATAAGCCTGACGTCAGTGGTGGATAAATTGGTGGAAGGGATGCTGAGAGAGAGGATTTTCATGGATTTGGAAAGACAAGGACTGATTAGAGATAGTCAGCATGGCTTTGTGCTTGGGAAATCATGTCTTACTAACTTGATTAAGATTTTTCAAGAGGTGACAAAGGAGATTGAAGGCAGAGCAATGGATGTTGTCTACATGGACTTGAGCAAGGCGTTAAACAAGGTTCTGCATGGTAAACAGGTTTGCAAGGTTAGGTTTCATGCAAACCAGGGGGAGCTAGCCATTTGAATACAAAATTAGCTTGAAGGTAGGAGACAGAATATGGTGTTATGGAACTGGCTTTTGAACTGAAGGCCTGTGACCAATGATGTGCTGCAAGGTTTGGTGTTGGATTCACTGCTTGTTGTCATTTGTACAAATGATTTGGATGTGAATATAAGAGATACGTTGAGTAAATTTGCAGATGACGCCAAAATTGATGATACAGTGGATGGTGGAGAAGATTATCTCAGTACAATGGGGCCTGGATCAGATGGTCCAATAGGCCAAGAACTGGCAGATGGAGTTTAATTTAGGTAAGTGATGTGTTGCATTTTGGTAAGGCAAATCAGAGCATGGCTTATACAGTTAATGGTAGGGCCTTGGGGATGCAGGTGCACTGTTCCTTGAATGTGGATTTGCAGTTAGACAGGATAGCAAAGAAGAAGATATTGGTATGCTTGCCTTTATTGGTCAGTGCATTGAAAATAGGAAATGGGACGTCATGGTGCGGCTGTATAGGACATTGGTGAGGCGTTTAATTCTGGTCTCCCTGCTGTAGGAAAGATGTTGTTAAATTCGAAAGGGTGCAGAAAACATTTACAAGGATGTTGCCAGGGTTGGAGGGATGAGCTATAGGGAGAGGCTGAATAGGCTGGGCTATTTTCCTTGGGAGCTTTGGAGACTGAGGGGTGACCTTATAGAGGTTTATAAAATCATGAGAGTGAATATCCAAGCTCATTTTTTTCCCCATAGTAGGGAAGTCCAAAACTAGAGGGTGAAGGTTTAAGGTGAGAGGGGAAAGATTTAAAAGGAACTCGAGAAGCAACTTTTGCACACAGAAGGTGATATGAGTATGGAATGAGCTGGCAGAGGAGATAGTGGAGGTGGATAAAATTACAACATTTAAAGGGTATCTGGATGGGTACAAGAATAGGAAGGGTTCAGAGGGATATGGGCTAAATGCTTGCAAAAGGAACTAGATTTATTTAGGATATCTGGTCAGTGCAGAAAACTGTAGGGTCTGTTTTTGTGCTGCATAACTCTTGACTTTCAAAGGAAAGTTAGAAGGCGAGAGAGATTAGTGGTCAAATGTTCACAGAACCAAAGGCAAAGGGTGTAATAATAGTAGAATAATAGAGAGAGAGAGAGAGAGAGAGAATGTGTTACAGCAAAATTGAAAAACAAAACATGAAAAACTGATATTGTGGGGGGTGGGGTAAGGGGAAGTTTAATCCAAAAGCAGGTGTAGCATGGTCTGAAGTTGTTGAGTTAAGTTTTGAGTCCAGAATGCAGTGAAGTGCGTAAATGGAAAATGAGGTGCTGGTCCTCCAGCATGTGTTGGGTTTTACTGAAACATTACTGCATACCTGTGACAGGAATTTGAGTGTGATGGCATGTTCATGTGATAAAATGGCAAATGATTGGAAATTCAGTGTCATACTTGTAGATCGAGCAGAGGTGTTCTACAAAGCAATCACTCAGTCTGTCTTTGGTTTCCTGAACAGAGATGTGACTGCATTGTGAGCTCCAAATACAGTAAAGTAAATTGAAAGCAGCAAGAGCCACTGTTTATTTGAACTGGAAACAGTGTTTGGGGCTGAAGGGGATTGAGGAGGAGAAAGGATAACCAATGCACTTATTTATTATATGGGAAGGGCTTAGTTGGAGTCATAGTGGAGTAGGTCAAAATAAGGTGGAGGAAGCTATCCCTTTGGCAAACAGGCAAGGGAGGGAAAGGAAGATGTTTTTGGTTGTAGAATTGTGCTGGAAATGGCAGAAATGATGGAAGATGATCCTTTAAATATGGTGGCTGGTGTGGTACAAAGTAAGGGCAACAGAAACTCTATCATGATTCTGGGAGATGGATAAAGGCAAAGTGCAGGAAATGGATTGAAAGCACTGCCCATGACACTAGTGAGGAACTTCATTTAGAACTGAAGAGTGAAAAAGGATAAAATTCCAGTGACTATAATAAGGGCAAGATTAATATTAACCTTCACGTTCTCTTTTAATGTACGAGGTTAATTAAAAACAGCAGTATAGATTTACAAAAGCTAAGTTAAATCAAATAATCATAAAAGAAATTTTGCAGAATTGAGTGTTTTCATGAAAAGTATATGATATGTAAATTTTTAAAATATGTATTTAACTTGCTGCTTATGGTAAAATTAAGATGCACAGCATTTAGAGCAGTGTGAATAAGATTTATGGATCCCTTTTTGAACCTGAAGAATTTGAATATGATATGCCATAATATCAAAATCAGAGCTGTGTTGATAATAAAATGGGTTGTCATCAATCTGTACCTAAAGGTAGAGCTGATTCATTACATCACTGCTTTCACTAGAGGCACGGCAAGGAATTGGATCCTTAGTTGGCATGGGATCGAACTCTGAGCTATTGATACTTACTCAATAAGATTAACTCCCCCACAGAGTGCAACTTGCTGTGACAACATGTACTTTTACATGCATACTGTAATCTAGCACTAAGAAGGTGGAATAGTGGAGGCTCCAACCTTTTTCCATCACATGTCTGACTAGGAATCTCATCTGGTCCTGCCGCCTCCATTGCTCTATGTTAGAATGATTTACAAGTTTATAGTTCACCTGTTTGGCAGTACAATAGATGTACCTTCCCTGGCCATCAGGTCCTACAATGAGACTTGTGCTCAAAGCCCCTAGCCCAGAAGCAGGGATGCGACCCACTGTATCACAAGATCTCATAATAATTTATCCAAACAGGTATAGAGAGCACAATATTATAATTTGCAGACAACACTAAAATAGGCATCCTTTTTATCAGTGAATAAGTTAGTATATGACCTTAGGATGCCACTAAAATTTGGATTTTCGTACGAGGAGAAACTTATCCCTCAACTTCGTTACATGCTCCCCCCAGAACATTACAGCACACTAATTCAGTGTGTACGTAACTTTCTTAAATGTAGTTCACTCCATTTCACAATTGCAATTATGTAGTTGATAAAATGTTTGTTTTCTGATGGTGCCTTTAAGGTAAAATGACTGGGAGGCCATTTGACCTTTTTTGCCTGGGAGCAAGCATGAACCATTGGATTGAGAGTTCAAAGGAGATCCAAATTGTTTTACTCAGAAAATGTTGCAAAGTGTTTACATTTTCAGAAAATGGCAGTAGCCTCTGTGCTCCCAGTGGATACACTGGATCTTCAAATTCCGAGGAAGGTATTCAAGATGTAGTAAACAGTTATATCTTGCATTATTTATTTCTTTCCAAGTTGGCTTCTCAGGGATTGCCCGACAGTATTTCAAACTTGATGCAAGGTTTGCCTGATATTAAATTGCCCAATATATTATTTTATGATCCCAGCTGATGGTAGTAATGGATATACCAGATCCCAGAGTGAATTGGAACTGGATTCTGAACAGAACTTTTCAGAATAAAACCTAATGGCCCTGATTTGTTTTCTCTAAGTCATAAAACATCTGCTGTATAAACACTACTTCAATTAACACTACAAAAAGTATCCTGCTAGTCAGTTAACTGATGTTACATAGATGTTTGGAAATAATATATTTAGTGCACTATTGAAAGTGACTTTCTGACATCTTTTAACAAAGTAAGTCTTGACAGAATTGAAGGTTTTTGTTACCTGTACTTTTATACCTGCCAAATTCTCACTTAGTTATTTATTATACTTTTCTATCACGATAGGTTTGAAAGAGCAAAAACAGAAATAGCTCGAAAAGCTCAGCAGAAATGGCAATATCTGTGGAGAGAAATCAGTTAATGTTTCAAGTTTGGTGACTCTTCCTCAGAACATTCTGAGGCAGGGTCAACGGACCTGAAACATTAACTCTAATTTGTCTCTACAGATGCTACCAGACCTGCTGAGCTTTTCCAGCAATTTCTGTTTTTGTTTCTGATTTACAACATCCACAGGTCTTTCAGTTTTTATTTAGGCTTAAATGAGGATGGTTTTCCAAGATGGCAATGAAAACCTCAAATTCCAGGTTCTGGGAAAAACAGAGCAGCATCAGGCAGCATAGTGGTGTATTTTATTGTTCAGGATTGCAGGTGAGAAATTATACTTGGAATGGAAAGATCAAATTGAAGAATTAAAACAAGTCTGAAAGATTTGCCTTGCTCTAGGTAGAGGAAGAAGTCTTCAGGAATACTCAGACTGTGAAAAAGCACTTTTGGAGTCAAATGTTTCCAGAATGAGAATGGAAATGATTGAAAACACATCATGGAGAGTTAAGAAACATTTTGAAGTGAAATTGAATGTCAACTTAAAGGATTGTGTCATATATACCTGTGAAGTATGGTGTTGCGGTTGTGTTACAAGTTTTGTGATTTAAAGTAAATGTTGCCTTCAAAAAGAAATTTAAAGAATCGGGCTTTTTTGTCTAATGTTTAAAAATTCGTTGAAAAGTGAAGTCTCCTCAACTGGGATTTTCCTTTGGTTGGAAAGTAAGTTTAAAAATAGGGAAAGTAAGTGATGGGGTTCCGCCGTAGAAACTGATGTGAGAGAGCCCACCACATCATCTAGTACCTAGATGAGGTCATGTTGCGTCTGTACGGGACATTGGTTAGGCCACTGTTGGAATATTGCATGCAATTCTGGTCTCCTTCCTATCGGAAAGATGTTGTGAAACTTGAAAGGGTTCAGAAAAGATTTAGGAGGATGTTGCCAGGGTTGGAGGATTTGAGCTATAGGGAGAGGCTGAACAGGCTGAGGCTGTTTTCCCTGGAACGGTGGAGGCTGAGGGGTGACTTTATAGAGGTTTACAAAATTATGAGGGGCATGGATAGGATAAATAGGCAAAATCTTTTCCCTGGGGTTGGGGAGTCCAGAACCAGAGGGCGTAGGTTTAGCATGAGAGGGGAAAGATATAAGAGTGACCAAAGAGGTAACTTTTTCATGCAGATGGTGGTACATGAATGGAATGAGCTGCTAGAGGATGTGGTGGAGGCTGGTGCAATTGCAACATTTAAGAGGCATATGAATGGGTATATGAATAGGAAGGGTTTGGAGTGGTATGGACTGGGTGCTGGCAGGTGGGACTAGATTGGGTTGCAATATCTGGTCAGCATGAACAGGTTGGACCGAAGGGTCTGTTTCCATGCTGTACATCTCTATGACTCTATAAGTAATTACATTAGGCAACTGTCCTGTTACTGCAATAACTTTTTCTTCATTGTCTAGTATTTGTACTCTTAGGTTAAGGTATTTGCATGTCGCTGATGGTAACAATTCAGATGCACTGTCAAATTCCAAACAGTGTTCAATCTAATTTTGTGAAATGTTGATAAATTAATCTGTGTAAAAGTCTTCCTACAACTTTTTTATTGGAAATGTGAAGTGAATGGTATATTCTAAATTACTAATAAATTTAAATTCTGAATTTTTTTTCTACTTGAATAGTTTTATGCCTATGATTAAACCTCTGAATTTACTTACGGAAGGCTCCACTGCAAGTATTGTGCAAATATTCAGAAGTAAGTTTAATTTATTACCTGTGAATTGTGAACATTGATCTAGAATAGTGCTGATTCAACTCTATTGATTATTCAACATTTAATAGGTCACTCATGAGAATGTTTACATAACAAGCCGCCCCTTTTTAAATTCACCAGTAACCATTACACGTATGATAATTGAGTTTCACCTTAAAATACCTTCTCATATAATTGCACTTTCACATATTGTACGTATATATACCTATGTATACTTCATGAACATTGCATTGCACTGAAGGTATGTTTCTTCAGTAATATGCAAAACTAGTCAAGAAACTTTGGGGGGTATTTGAGTGCTTACATTTGTGACATGTCACTTATGGTGTCTGTACACATTTGGAATGTATTGTGTTGAATGCCCTGCTGGGATGAATGTGAGTATATTGCACTGAATAACCACTAGAGGTATGCTAAGTGGGCAAATTGGGTACATTGCTGATTTAGTGGCAGTGGTCCCAATTTGGAATTCAGTACTCCAGCCAATGCACTTTCCTAATTATACACAGCTGCCTACAACAGGAAGGACCTCCATCATTTAAAGGGATCATCAACTGCTTACAGATCAGTTTCAAGTTGGTTTCTTCTCTGCTCACAAAGATTCTGTAAATGTTTGGTGCTTTCTGTACTTCTAATTTGCAAACACCTTCAAATAGCTTTTGTGACCAGTCCTAAAGAACTTCTGCTGACTTCAAAACTTGTACATGAACCATTAACTACCAGTCTTGGATGCACTATGATACATACTCCTTGGAATACAGCATCACTTTGGAAATGAACACCGTTAGCTGGTCAAACTAGTAGAAGAGGAATGAGGAGAACTGATTTCAGCAGCAGGTGATAAGTGTCGAGCATGTTCAGGAGCTATTCCTCTGTCTGATCCTTAGCAAAAATTAGTATGAGAACCATTTTTACTACAATGGGAAATAACCAAGTAAAAACAATTCTATCTAGCTGAACTATTCTTGAGGAGTCCTGCAGCACTTGGTGCAGCACCCTGTTGCATTAGTCACAGAAAGTTGGTATGCAGGTACAGCATATAAATAAGACTACTGGTAAGCTATTTATTAATAGAGGAATTGACCATAAAAGGAAGGATATTGTACTTCAGTTATTCAAAGTTTGTGAGAAGATTTGTAGCTCGAGTGCTCATTATTGTGGTTCTGTTCGCTGACCTGGGAATTTGTGTTGCAGACATTTCATCCCCTGTCTAGGTGACATCCTCAGTGCTTGGGAGCTTCCTGTGAAGTGCTTCTGTGATCTTTCCTCCGTCATTTGTAGTGGTTTAAATCTGCCGCTTCCGGTTGTCAGTTCCAGCTGTCCGTTGCAGTGGTCGGTATATTGGATCCAGGTCGATGTGCTTATTGATTGAATCTGTGGATGAGTGCCATGCCTCTAGGAATTCCCTGGCTGTTCTCTGTTTGGCTTGTCCTATAATAATAGGAGAATTCACCACAAAGGTATACAGGAAAGCCACACAAGTCATAGTCCTAAACTACGAAAGCAACCACCCCAACACACACAAAAGAAGTTGCATCAAGACACTTTTCAAAAAGGCCACAACACACTGCAGTACACCAGAACTGCAAAAAGAGGAAGAAGAACACCTATACAATGTATTCGCCAAAAACGGATATCCGCGCAATTTCATCAACAGATGCCTAAGGGAAAGACAACGGAACGAGGACATGCCGCAACCCAAAGGACTAGCCACACTACCATACATCAAGAGCATTTCTGAACTGACAGCCAGACTACTACAACCACTAGGACTCATAACAGCACACAAATCAACAGCCACTCTCAGACAACAGCTGCAAATGTGTTGCTGGTCAAAGCACAGCAGGTCAGGCAGCATCTCAGGAATAGAGAATTCGACGTTTCGAGCATAAGCCCTTCATCAGGAATAAGAGAGAGAGCCAAGCAGGCTAAGATAAAAGGTAGGGAGGAGGGACTAGGGGGAGGGGCGATGGAGGTGGGATAGGTGGAAGGAGGTCAAGGTGAGGGTGATAGGCCGGAGTGGGGTGGGGGCGGAGAGGTCAGGAAGAGGATTGCAGGTTAGGAGGGCGGTGCTGAGTTGAGGGAACCGACTGAGACAAGGTGGGGGGAGGGGAAATGAGGAAACTGGAGAAATCTGAATTCATACCTTGTGGTTGGAGGGTTCCCAGGCGGAAGATGAGGCGCTCCTCCTCCAGCCATCGTGTTGTTGTGTTCTGCCGGTGGAGGAGTCCAAGGACCTGCATGTCCTCGGTGGAGTGGGAGGGAGAGTTAAAGTGTTGAGCCACGGGGTGATTGGGTTGGCTGGTCCAGGCGTCCCTGAGGTGTTCTCTGAAGCGTTCCGCAAGTAAGCGGCCTGTCTCACCAATATAGAGGAGGCCACATTGGGTGCAGCGGATGCAATAGATGATGTGTGTGGAGGTACAGGTGAACTTGTGGCGGATATGGAAGGATCCCTTGGGGCCTTGGAGGGAAGTGAGTGTGGAGGTGTGGGCGCAAGTTTTACATTTCCTGCGGTTGCAGGGGAAGGTGCCGGGGGTGGAGGTTGGGTTGGTGGGGGGTGTGGATCTGACGAGGGAGTCACGAAGGGAGTGGTCCTTGCGGAACGCTGATAGGGGAGGGGAGGGAAATATATCCTTGGTGGTGGGGTCCGTTTGGAGGTGGCGGAAATGGCGGCGGATGATACGTTGTATGCGGAGGTTGGTGGGGTGGTAGGTGAGAACCAGTGGGGTTCTGTCTTGGTGGCGGTTGGAGGAGTGGGGCTCAAGGGCGGAGGAGCGGGAAGTGGAGGAGATGCGGTGGAGGGCATCGTCGATCACGTCTGGGGGGAATCTGCGGTCCTTGAAGAAGGAGGCCATCTGGGCTGTGCGGTGTTGGAATTGGTCCTCCTGGGAGCAGATGCGGCGGAGGCGAAGGAATTGGGAATATGGGATGGCGTTTTTACAGGGGGCAGGGTGGGAGGAGGTGTAGTCCAGGTAGCTGTGGGAGTCAGTCGGTTTATAATAGATGTCTGTGTTGAGTCGGTCGCCCGAGATAGAAATGGAAAGGTCTAGGAAGGGGAGGGAGGAGTCTGAAACAGTCCAGGTGAATTTCAGGTCGGGATGGAAGGTGTTGGTAAAGTTGATGAACTGTTCAACCTCCTCGTGGGAGCACGAGGCAGCGCCGATACAGTCATCGATGTAGCGGAGGAAAAGGTGTGGTGTGGTGCCAGTGTAGTTGCGGAAGATGGACTGTTCCACATATCCTACTGCGGAAGATGGACTGTTCCACATATCCTACTGCGGGAGATGCTGCCTGACCTGCTGTGCTTTGACCAGCAACACATTTGCAGCTGTGATCTCCAGCATCTGCAGACCTCATTTTTTACTCTCAGACAACAACTAACCAGAACGAAGAACCCGATACCCAGCATGAGCAAAGCCAATGTAGTATACAAAATCCCATGCAAGGACTGCACAAAACACTTCATAGGACAAACAGGAAGACAGCTAACGATCAGCATCCATGAACACCAATTCGCCACGAAACGACACGACCAGCTATCCTTAGTAGCCACACACACAGATGACAAGCAACATGAATTCGACTGGGACAACACTACTATTATAGGACAAGCCAAACAGAACAGCCAGGGAATTCCTAGAGGCATGGCACTCATCCACAGATTCAATCAATAAGCTCATCGACCTGGATCCAATATACTGACCACTGCAGCGGACAGCTGGAACTGATAACCGGAAGCAGCAGATTCAAACCATTACAAATGCCGGAGGAAAGATCACAGAAGTGCTTCGCAGGAGGCTCACAAGCACTGACGATATTACCTAGACAGGGGACGAAACGTCTGCAACACAAATTCCCAGCTTGGCGAATAGTACTTCAGTTATACAAGGCATTGGTGAGACCACATCTTAAATACTGTGTGCAGTTTTGGTCTCCTTTATTTAAGGAAGAATGTAAATGTTTTGGAGTGTATTAGATTGATGTATGTAATGAGTCGTTTCTTTTATGAGAATAGGCTGGACTTGTTTCTCAGAGAAAGTGAGGACTGCAGATGCTGGAGATCAGAGCTGAAAATGTGTTGCTGGAAAAGCGATTCTCCTGCTCCTTGGATGCTGCCTGACCTGCTGCGCTTTTCCAGCAACACATTTTCAGCTCTGATCTCCAGCATCTGCAGTCCTCACTTTCTCTTAGAAACAAGTCCAGCCTATTCTCATAAAAGAAACGACTCATTACATGAGAATAGACTGGACGTGTTTCTAAGAGAAAGTGAGGACTGCAGATGCTGGAGATCAGAGCTGAAAATGTGTTGCTGGAAAAGCGCAGCAGGTCAGGCAGCATCCAAGGAGCAGGAGAATCGCTTTTCCAGCAACACATTTTCAGCTCTGGACTTGTTTCTACAAGAGTTTAAAAGAGTGAGACATTATTTGGTGTGTATATAATCCTGGATTAAGTTAAAAATCACACAACACCTGGTTATAGTCCAACAGGTTTAATTGGAAACACACTAGCTTTCAGAGTGACGCTCCTTCATCAGGTGATTGTGAAGGGCTTGATTGTAACACAGAATTTACAGCAAACATTTGCAGTGTGCTATAACTGAAATTATACATTGAAAAATTGATTGTCTGTTAAGCCTTTCATCTGTTAGAATACAGTGATAGTTTCACTTCTTTTCATGTGTAAATTACAAAACCCTTTTTTCTCACACTCTCAACCCCCACCCCAGACACACACACACACACACGCACACGCACACACATGCACACATATATTTTTGTGGGGTGAATTTGTACTTGCAGAAATACATTGCACTTTGCTCAAAAACTGCATACATTCATGTAGAACTCTGAGCTCAAAAACTGCATGAATTTATGTAAAACACTGTTATCTCACTTTTTAGATTAGAATCAATCTAAACATCAGGTCATAGACAGAGAACACAGAGGGCCAACACCTTCAACATATTGTCTAGCTATCACCATTGTTTACAGCTAACCTGAGAATGCAACCTTAAAAAAAGGGTTTTGTGATTTACACATGAAAGAAGTGAAACTATCATTGTATTCTAACAGATGAAAGGCTTAACAGACAATCAATTTTTCAAAGTATAATTTCAGTTACATCACACTGCAAATTTTTGCTTTAATTTCTGTGTTACAATCGAGCCCTCCACAATCACCTGATGAAGAAGCGTCGCTCCGAAAGCTAGTGAGCTTCCAATTAAACCTGTTGGACTATAACCTGGTGTTGTGATTTTTAACTTTGTACACCCCAGTCCAACACCGGCATTTCCAAATCATAATCCTGAATGGTCTTGACAAAGTGGACAGGATGATTCCCCTTGTGAATGAGCCCAGAAGTAGGAGACACAGTTTTAAAATTAGAGGTCACCCTTTTAGGATAGGGATGAGGAAAATTGCTTTGGAGGATTCTATGATTTTTGCCTTTTGAGGCAGAGTTCCTTTGGAAGCAGGGTCTTTGATTATTTTTAAAGTTGAGGTAGGTTTTTACTGGGCAAGGGAATCAAAATAATTGGTAGTAGATGATATGGAAATTTTAACAAAAATAGAAGCAATAATCTTATTGAACTGCAGAGCCAATTTAAGAGGCTGTATGGCATACTCTTCTCCCTGTGTGTTTCTATGCCAAGAAGGAGGATGGAATCACATGACCAACTGTGCACATTGCAGCAGAAGCATGGAAGGAGGATGCACACACAGTTATAATTTAAGGTATTTAATACACCTGTATGACATTTTCAAATAAACTGAATCCACACTTATTCATTTGTGTTGCTTATCAATAACATGAAATAACAAGATATATAACAGTAACAAGCCGGAGAGTCCCAACAACCAAATTCCCTATTCCCTGCCAATAGAGTCAGAGAGATGTGCAGCAAGGAAACAGACCCTCTGTCCAACTCATGCATGCCTGCCAGAAGTCCTAAATTAATCAGGTCCCATTTGCCAGCAATTTTTCTCTGAACCCTTCCTATTCATATACCCATACAGATGCCTTTTAAATGTTGTAATTGTACCAGCCTCCACCACTTCCTATGGCAGCTCATTCCATACCCGCACCACCCTCTGTGTTAAAAAGTTGGCCCTTAGGTCCTTTTTAAATCTTGTCCTTCTCTTCTTGAAGCTATGCCTCTAATTCTGGACTCCCCTTTCCCAGCAAAAAGACCTTGGTCTATTTACCCTCTCCATGCCTTTTACACACCTCTACAAGGTCACTCCTCAGACTCCTCTGCTCCAGGAAAAACAACCCAAGCCTATTCAACCTCTCCCTGTAGCTCAAACCCCGCAACCCTGGCAATATGCTTATCAACCTTTTTTTTCTGAACCCTTTCATGTTTCACAACATCCTTCTGATAGGAAGGAAACCAGAATTTCACACAATATTCCAAAAGTGGTTTAACCAATGTCCTGTACAGCTGCAATATGACCTTCCAACTTCTATACTCAATACTCTGACCAATAAAGGCAAGCATACCAAATGCCTTCTCAATATTCCTGTGCCCTACCATACCTTTGTTACTGATCATCACACAGCCTGCTTGACAATATTATATGCAATATGCCATGACTTCATGTATAAATTTGAAATTTTTGTTTTTCAATTTTGCCTATGTATCCCATTACTCCATGTCTTATGTAGCTTTGCCTATGCAGTGTTTTTCCAATGGCTGCTGTATCTGTTAGATGTTACTGATTTTCATGAGAGAAGATTATAGATAGTCTTTGCAGATGACCAAGTGCAATACTGGATCTTGAAGGACCAGCTGTGGACTGCTCTATCTTAGCAAGAGTACCAGATATTTTGAGATGGTTGGCTGACAGGTAACAGCATGGGTATTGGCAGAGTGACAGTGGTAGAAGGATAAATGAATGCAATTTTCCATCAAAGGACAATCAGGGCTTTGGTTGCTGGTATGACAGATATGTTCTTCACTGTGAATGAAGAGAGGTGCTTTGTTATTTCTACTCTTCCTGTTCTACCTCCTCCCCATCTTCCTCCTCTTCCTTGCATAAAGCTAGTAGCAAGGACTGTCCCTTCCTAATTTTTTATCCGCTCTTATCAGGTGGGTATTGCTGCCTGGGCCTAGCAATAACACTTATTGCCCTATCCCTAAAAAAAAACGCTAATGTGTTGCCTTCCTGAAACAATGATGTGGAGGTGCTGGACTGGAGTGGACAAAGCTAAAAATCCGAAGCTAGTTACCACATGAAGGAGCAGCACTCTGAAAGCTTGTCCTTACAAATAAACCTGTTGGACTACAACCTGGTGTTGCGTGATTTTTAACTTCTTGAACCAATGCAGTCCCTCTGCTGTATATTGATCCACAATGCTGTAAGCGGGGAGTTCCAGGGAATTCGGATAAGCTTGTGCAGCATTAACTAAACTATCGTAAATCTATCCATGCACATGCGTACATGCTCTCCTGCTGGGTCATTCAGAACAATTCATTGTTTCAACTTATTGGTGATCTGTTCCATCATTTTCATGCTGCATCACATCTACTACATTTTCACTCCAGCTTGGATTGCGAGGAGAAATATTAGGTTGAAGTATGTAAGTATACTATCATCCTCAAAGGATACATTAATGGACATCCCAAAAATGAACAATATTGTTTCATTTTGGGGGATTAGAATATGCTTGTCCCATCTGATTAGCTCTTGTTGCTTCTGATTGTGTACCAGCTCATCCTGACAGTAAGAGGGAGTGAACCAGTGATTGTGTGTGCTGTCTGTTTGGTTGATCTGACTGTTGAATTCTATGCAAGAGATGTGGGTAGGGGGCTCAGTATTAAGTATGTGAAGGTGAGTTAAAGTATATGAATGTTGGGATATGACTCCTGATTAGATACACTTGTCACATAATTATTGGGAAAGTGGTGCATGTAAGACAGCGATGAACATTACAAATGCAGCCTTTTGATGTTTGTTAATACAATAACATCATGTAATGAAGAAAAATAAAATTTGGAGGCTTTTCTGTAGCTCAGGGCTAATTCCATCTGGCTCTTTGTAACTGTCTACCTTCATACATATTTGCGCATAATTATACTTGCATCACAAAACAGTTGCATACAATGTCTTGCAATACAAAATTTATTTCAGGGTGTCTCTTCAAGCTAGATTTTTAATAGAGAAGTTTTTTGTAATTTTAGTGCTGGAAAAGCAGGCTGACAGCATGCTCTGCATGCCAGAACAAGCAGAACATTTCATCAATCCAAAAAGTGTCATTGTTGGTGGTATAATTGAAAAGTTCATGCATGACACAAAATTGGGAGGAGAGTACATAGGGAGGATAGCGATAAACTACATTAGGATATCAATGGACTAATCAGGTGGCAGAGCAGTGGCAACTGGAATTCAATCCAGAAAAGTAAGGGATAATGCACTTGGGGAGGTTAGTATGATAAAGAATTACTGTATGAATGGTAGAATCCTGAAAAGTATTGAAGATCAGGAGGACCTTGATATGCATATGCACAGATCCATGAAGGTAGCAGGGTAAGTAGGTAAGGCGGTGTATGGAGATAATTACCTTTATTAGCTGAGGCATATAATGTATAACTGGACTGGTCATGATGGACAGAATGGCCTCCCTTTGTGCTCTAAATGTCTGAGTAAACTTCAAGGTAGCTACATACATCTGATAGAACACAGTGCAGTTGAACGTGAAGGAATAGTATTGTTAAGTTGCAGAATGTCGGTGAGGAGGAAGAGTGAATATTGGGCCAAAGGAAGACAGGAGGTTGCTACCATGGTGGGCGCATGAATGCTGTCAATGATACCATGTAATTTACAAAATTATGGGAAATTGGAAACCACAGGAAAATGTAATATGGTTTAAGGGCTTTCTTTTAGTATTGATGTTCAGTGGCTGCAAGTGCTGACCTTGCTTCACAATGTATCAGTCACTTGTTTTGGATGTCTGTGAACAGCAAATTGGCTTATGCTGTGCATTAACCTTGGAGCAACTGAGAAACAGACAAAAATAGACACACTGATGAAGGAGGCTTCCTGTCATATACTGCTAGATAGGTATGCCAAACTTGCATGCACAACAGGTGATATGGCACTGCTTGTAGGTAGGCTGTCCAGTTGTGTACCACCTGATATTTTTGACATATTTGCTTCAGCTGTGATTGGGACACTTTCAAAACAATCTTCATCATTAATTTACATAGATTTGACAAACTGTACTGGACCTTGGTGTTCATTGTCAAATAACCCGTTGTTCCCTGAGCTGCAGTGAAAGTTTGTGTTCTGTTAGCTTGATGAATCCCCTCATTAACATTCTTGCTGTTCTGCCAAAGGTTTAGAAATGCTGGTGAAAACAATATTGTGGTTGCATTTGAATGAAGTGAATAAATCTTCACACATAAAAAGATACAGAGAAAGTGAAAAATCTACTTGGTGCTCGTCATTAATGCATTTCTTTTTACAGTAAATCCCAAATTCAATGAGGAAGGGCTAAATGTTCTATAAGAAAAGGCAAATCAATAATCTTGTTGTAAATGAGCCTTGAAGGGATAGTGATTGTGGTATGATATAAAATTCAATGGATAATTCTATTTTTGAAATTAATCTACAACTAGGTTTTTCACCTCATTTAATCAACAGCAGATATGAGACATGAGGAGGAATTTGACCATGATGGATTAGAAATATACATTTAAAAGGTTTGAGAGTATACACGCAATCACAAATGTTTAAAATAAAAAAACAATCCTTTTAGGTTTTTAATTTTAAAAAAGGGAAAGAATAGGTCCCATGACTAACAAGGCAAGTGAATGATAATATTATGTCAAAGGAATAGGTTTTCTTTAGAATTTCCAAAGTTATAAGTCTACTGAGTGGGAGAATTTTAGGTATCCTTGGTGCTGCTTCTGAAATAACTTTCTGCACCCTCCATTGAACCAGGATTGATCCTCTAGCTTGGTTGTTTTTTTGGGATTGAACAGAGTATTGATGTCTATAGTACCACTTAGTAATGATATAACATCAGTGCACCCTTCCCAACCCCCAGGGTGGTTTAGATGAGCAATAGGAACAGTTGATGTCAGGCGGAGCAGCACCAGCTGCTGTAGGGTAAATGGGCAGGAGGGCTCTGGGATATCCCTACTCCGTACTCCACAAATAAATGACATCCCTCCTCTGGTGCACCTCTTCCATTTGGATCAAATCCAAAACTGCGTCTCGTGTCTTGCCAGAATGTTGAGCTATCCCAAAGTATGTCAAGAAATGCCAGCCAGTTTACTCCACACCTTCAATGGAAGTGAGTATGAGATGGTGTACACTACTTCAGTAAAATTGTGTTTAATCAGTACTTGAATGCTAATACTACAGTTATCTATTTAGTGCCTCTAGGCAAGTTCAAATTATGGTAATATGCAATTAGGACCAAAATTAGTTGCTAAAATCAGGCTTTCAGACATTCTACTGTTATAAATGGTGTACCTATTTAATACATGTTTTCAACATTTGACTGGACCTTAATGGAGTTCATCATTTTATTCAGATTTATAAGATATATGAATATCATATAATTTGAAGCTTAAAAAAAACCTATAGGCTGAGTGCTAATGGATATGACAGGATTGATGACAAAGTGATCTCTAAAGATGATTTGGCAGAGTGTGAGAGGTTAGTGGGAGGACTGTAGTTTTTCTTGGGGCCAGCAGACATCCGAACGTTTATGAAAACAGTTTAAACCTCCATAGCCCCACAGTAGGCAACATTCCGATACCTGCCAACCCAATTCTCCCTTCCCTCCATTGTTGCCAATCTGCCCAAAATCTGCACCTCAGAGAAGCATGTATTATTTTCTGTTCAACCTCCTATGTGAATTTATGCAAATGCACAGCAAGTCCCACGGAAAGTGGAGAGGCAGGAACTCAAAGCATTGAGTGACCTTGTGCCTGGTTAAATCCAGGCTGTGTCATTGATCACTGACTGGGAACAATCTGTAAACTGGCCTATTTAAAATCATGCTTCATCAGCTACTTGCTGAGGTAGTCAAGTAAATCTATCTCCTTTTGTTTATTTCACATTGATTATCTCTAGGATGCATCACAAGTTACTTTTGTTAAACAAAATGTAAAAATAGAATTGAAGCAAGTATCACATTTCCCATCAAATATTATTTAATGAGCCAATATTAAAGCACCAAGTTGACCGACATTTTAAAGGCTGTTAGATTTATCACTCCTCACGGGTTATATATTGAAGCAAACACACTCAGTAATTCTTTGAGCGGTCCTTGAGATATACCCTTCATAGTTAGGTCTTCCAAGAATTGCAAATGCATGAAGTTGCATGCAGGTTTCAGTGATAGTGTCAATATCATTATCAAATTTTACCCATGGATCCGATTAATTTTTAATGGAGTATAATATGATTTTTTTTTCCCTGCTTAGGCAAGTTTGAACAGAGCAAAACAAAGTGTAAAAATTACGAAATAGTTTGTGTAACGTTCTCTTTAAGTGAATGCAGGAAATTAAAACAATTCAGGGATTTTAATATTGCTAAACATTGTTTGTACTCTTTTATGGAGATGCTGGAATAAAGGAAAGCCGAGCAGATGGTACCATCTCATTACACTCCGATAGCCAGGTACAACATGTAGTCACCCCATATGGTGATTGTGTTTTGGAGTGTTGGAAAACAGATAATTTAATGTTAGAAAATTTCAGAAAAAAGCTCTGTGAAATTCCTCACTGATTCAGAATCAAACAAGTTGTCTGCCCTGAAAGCTCCAGGAGTTAAACATTAATTGGCTGAACATCATAATAAGCAAACCAGAAGAAAATCATAGGCAGTATTTTTTTTTCCTTTTTGCCTTGAACACTTCTCATTAGTATCTGTAAAAGTATTGAAGATTGGAAAGGATTTTCTTTGACTGGGTGGTGATTTTGAAAGTGGTTGTCATGTAATGAAATTCTAGTATAACTTTCAAATTCTGTTAACAACTCTAAGCTATAACCTTCTGTAAGTAGCAATGTGGTCTCATTTGGACAATATCTCATTCATGAGAGCCTTGAATGCCTACAGAGCACTGGACATGCTGTAACTTCATCCAGAGGCTTAGAAATTCATGAAGTATTTCTTTTAGCATTTAATTTGTATCTATTTTCTCATCAGTTACGCTTAGATTATAAAATTCTAGAGCATTTATTTGAAATGTGCAGGATTTAATTCCTTTGTTTCTTTTAACAATTTCAATCATATCTCCCAGATATCTATGCTTTTCTGAAGTAAAAAGTTCCAGTCCTCTCATAATACCCAAAGGCTCACTTGCTAAAGTGAACCTCCATTTATTCTTTTACAGGATGTGTTTCCCAGTACATTATTTTGCTGCTTATGATATATTAGTATTCTTTCAGCTTTTCTTCACATCATCCAATACACTATAATATCTAAAATTTCAGGCAATCCTAATCCACACACATTTTATGAAAAACATCATTGCAAAAGCAGGAATTCTTGTGGAAAATGGGTACTGGAAACAGATTACGTTAATAAAATTGGGCAACAGGAATAAAACTGAGAGGACCATCCCCAAAAGTAATTAAAACCCAGCATTTATAGTGTCAAAATTATCCCCCAGTATCTGTACACTTCAGTAAATTATATAATAAGTGATAGGTAATTTTATTGCATTTTTGTTGCTATGACAGACATCATAACAGTTTAAAGGCAAGGCTTTCCTCTAAGTCAGATGTTAATCAAGGATTAACAATTATGAAATGATTACTGTCAGATATTGAGCAATAATTTAGAGCAAGTTATAAGAAATTACCTTCAGTTTGTACTGTCTGGAATATTCTTCAGCATTTCTATCTACTTGATATTTCTATAATTTTGAGTATACTAATATACCAAAATATCATGTTAGCACATAAATAAGTGTCATTCAAATTTCTCTACCTTATTTAAAATAAAATATGGATTGTAATAGAAAAATGGTGTGGCAGTATTTTCCCTCTCTGTAAATATGTCTTTTAACTTAGCCATTAAACTTTGTTGTCTTAAAGATAAACCCAGTTGTTACTAATTTAAATGCATAATGTTGCTCCATCATAGCCCATTATAATCATAAAGATACGTTTGTCACAAGTTTCTCAGTCCTAATAGGAAAAAGTATGTTCTCACCTTTCCAGTTTCTTACACCAGTTTCACAACAACCCTGACAAGGTGCTATTAGAAATTTGCATTTTCTATTACTTTTGTGATTTTCCACTTTTGGGAGGCCAAAACAACGCACATTACTCCAATTTAGCTTAACCATTGTCTTGTGGAAGTAACATCTAGTTTTTGTACTCTTTGCGTCCAATTGCAATATGAGGATTCAGTTTGCCTTTTTATGGTTTATCTATCTGCACTGTCATATTAAATGTGTTATCTATCTATATAAAAAAATCCTCTACTTCTATTCCCCACAAAATGTTCATGAGAATTTAACTTAAGTATTTTGCACTAAAGGCCATCAAAATGTAAAAGCAGTGCTTTTTACCAAGCTTCAACATTTTACTTTGCAATAATCATCAATAATGATAGTATTTAGAAATATGAATGCAAATTCTTGCTGAGTTGTTAAAAAACCATAGATTAGTTAAACAGAAATAGTCATATTATTGCATGCTTTTTCTAAACTAGTATACTGATAATTTTTTTAAAAATAGCATCAGTTCCATTTGCAATGCTTACAATTTGTAAATATAAATTGTTTATTTTAATTTTTCAAAATAAAAAAACATAATTTGTGCATAAATGACAGTTTATCAATAATGATTTTGAGCTCCATTGGTTTAATATTCCTCATTGCTGTGCTCAAAAGCAGTTCTCAGTATCACTATAAAAACAATTTTTTCAAGCATACCAAGAGAAATGCTTCTATCATTTTATGTGACTTATCCCTCCCACATTCATATACCCTAGATACCCTATCAGACCATTTGAAAATTCTGTCCGTCATTGTGTCGATTTCACTGGCTACAGAGCATTGACTTTACAGTGCTATCATTCTTTTTAAATAAATTGGCATGACGTTTTCATAAATGATTATTCATGTGAAGAATCCTGTAAAATAAGTAAAATGTGAATTATGTAAATTAACATATTTGGCTGAATGCAGCTACAAATGAACTAATTATTTGACAATGAACTTGAATGATATCACTTACGGTACAGCTTGCAAAACCAAAATACTTCATAAATATTTAATTTGGACTTGTTATGGACCAGAGCAAATTCCCTCAAAATATATTAAGAATATAGTCTAGACACAACTTTATCTAATTTTAAAGCTATGTTTAAGGCATTGTATTCCAGATGCAGTTCGATTTGTCAAAATCCTTGACGCTAAGCAAAGCACATTTTATTTCTATACGACAGATCCAGTCAAAATCAAGACAAAGCAAAAAATAAACATAAGAATTAGCTTAACTGGAATTCTATTGAAATGCTCAACAAAGTAATATATGTATTAACTACAACTAATTAACTGTTCTAAGATGGTAATATTCCATAAACACACCCTTGGCAAAATTCAGTAAAACAGATTGCCTCACATGCAATGCTCACAGCTGTAAGAAAACCCCAGCTATTACCTGTAACAAAGAGAGAATAAAAGCTTCCACATTCAGCTTCAAAACCCCAGCAACTGCTGAAATCCAAAACTAAAAATTCTAGTCATGTGGGAGCTTAATGTTCAAGGTTTGTGCGAAGATTTGTAGCTCGGGTGCTCGTTGTTGTGGTTCTGTTCGCCGAGCTGGAAGTTTTTGTTGCAAACGTTTTGTCCCCTGGCTAGGCGGCATCATCAGTGCTCTGGAGCCTCCTGCGAAGCGCTTCTTTGATGTTTCTTCTGGTATTTATAGTGGTCTGTCCTTGCCGCTTCCGGGTGTCAGTTTCAGCTGTCGGCTGTAGTGGTTGGTATATTGGGTCCAGGTCAGTGTGTTTGTTGATGGAGTTTGTGGATGAATGCCATGCCTCTAGGAATTCCCTGGCTGTTCTCTGTGTGGCTTGCCCTATGATAGTAGTGTTTTCCCAGTCAAATTCATGTTGTTTGTTGTCTGCGTGTGTGGCTACTAGGGATAGCTGGTCATGTCGTTTCGTGGGAACTTAATCCCACCCATTCAGGCTGCTTCTATTGTTCCAACTTGAAAAAGATCCCAAGGCCTCACCAGCAGTTTACTCTGCAGGCTTTGAACAGACTAGTTGTCACCACTGCCTCAATCTTTCTTTAAACAAAGGATAAAATACACCTCCTAAAACCATAGTATTTTAACTAAAAAAAGAAAAAAATGACCACTTTAGAACTGGAAAGAAAACTGGTTCAGATAATAGAATAAATTGTTATTATGCATTTTCTGCATAAAATTCATACATCCCTTCTTGTGAACTTTTTAATGAAGTCAATAAAATTGAAAACATTTTACAGTTTGTAATTTCAGTATTGTGAATGATAGGTTATTTGAGATGCTGAGTGGTTAACTATAGTTTGTCTGTACATTTACTGTTAAAAGAGGGCAATTATAATAAGAACAAATTGATTTTAAGTCTCAAAACATTTTGGATAAGCAGTTTCCGGATGCTCCTCCAACATTGAAGTCCAAGATATTTTTCGTACGAGCTCCCTGTGAATTCTGCTGGCCACCAGAATAGAAAAAACATTGAAAAATAGCATGGTCCAGAGACAGCCCCTGAAGCAGGTGTGTGTGGGTTTAGCTTTTGTGGCTCGATAATTACAATCTCACATTTCAACTTATTTCTTGGGATTGCCTCAAATTTTGTTTGATCATCTTTCTCCATGTTGTGGTTCTGTTCGCCGAGCTGGGAATTTGTGTTGCAGACGTTCCATCCCCTGACTAGGTGACATCCTCAGTACTTGGGAGCCTCCTGTGAAGCGCTTCTGTGTTGTTTCCTCCGGCATTTATAGTGGTTTGTCTCTGCCGCTTCCGGTTGTCAGTTCCAGTTGTCCGCTGCAGTGGCCATATATTGGGTCTAGGTCGATGTGTTTGTTGATCGAATCTGTGAATGAGTGCCATGCCTCTAGGAATTCCCTTTCTGTTCTCTGGCTTGTCGTATAATAGTAGAGTTGCCCCAGTCGAACCCATGTTGCTTGTCATCTGCGTGTGAGGCTACTTAAGGATAGCTGATCGTGTCGTTTCATGGCTAGTGGTGTTCATGGATACGGATCGTTAGCTGCCTGCCTGTTTGTCCTATGTAGGGTTTTGTGCAGTCCTTGCATGGGATTTTGTACACTACATTGGTTTTGGCCATGTTGGGTATTGGGTCCTTTGTCCTGATGAGTTGTTGTCTGAGAGTGGCTGTTGGTTTGTGTGCTGTTATGAGTCCTAGTGGTCGTAGTAGTCTGGCTGTCAGTTCGGAAATGTTCTTGATGTATGGTAACGTGGCTAGTCCTTTGGGTTGTGGCATGTCCTCACTCTGTTGTCTTTCCCTTAGGCATCTGTTGATGAAATTGCAGGGGTATCCGTATTTGGCAAATACATTGCAAAGGTGTTCGGCTTCCTCTTTTTGCAGTTCTGGTGTACTGCAGTGTGTTGTGGCCCTTTTGAAAAGTGTCTTGATGCAACTTCTTTTGTGTGTGTTGGGGTGGTTGCTTTCGTAGTTTAGGACTTGGTCTGTGTGTGTGGCTTTCCTGTATACCTTTGTGGTGAATTCTCCGTTCGGTGTTCTTTGTACCATTACATCTTGGAATGGGAGTTGGTTGTCCTTTTCTTCCTCTCTAGAGAATTGGATTCCTGTGAGTCTGGCATTGATGATCCGGTGTGTGTTTTCTATTTCTGTGTTTTTAATGATTACAAAGGTGTCATCCACATATCTGACCCAGAGTTTGGGTTGAATCTGCAGCAAGACTGTTTGTTCTAGTCTTTGCATTACAGCTTCTGGTATGAGTCCAGAGATGGGTGAGCCCATGGGTGTGCCAGTGATTTGTTCATATATTTGGTTGTTGAATGTGAAGTGTGCTGTGAGGCACAGGTCCTGTAGTTTGAGTATGCCATCTTTGTTGACAGGTTCCCTGTCTTGTTGTCTGTTCTGTATGTCCAGCAGTTTGGCTATTGTTTCTCGGGCTAGGGCTTTGTCAATAGAGGTGAACAGTCCCGGTACATTGAATGAGACCATAGTTTCTTCCTTGTCCTTATGTATATTTCTGATGATGTCCAAGAATTCCTGTGTTGACTGTATAGAGTGTCTGGATCCGCTGGATCAACAACCAAATGTACAAAATCCCATGCAAGGACTGCACAAAACACTACATAGGACAAACAGGAAGACAGCTAATGATCCTTATCCATGAGCACCAACTAGCCACGAAATGACACGACCAGCTATCCTTAGTAGCTACACACGCAGATAACAAACAACATGAATTCGACTGGGACAACACTACTATTATAGGACAACCCAAACAGAGAACAGCCAGGGAATTCCTAGAAGCATGGCACTCATCCACAGATTCTATCAACAAACACATTGACCTGGACCCTATGTACTAGCCACTGCAGCAGACAGCTGGAACTGACAACAGGAAGCGGCAGAGACAAATCACTATAAATGCCAGAGGAAACAACACAGGAGCGCTTCACAGGAGGCTCCCAAGCACTGAGGATGTCACCTAGACAGGGGACGAAACGTCTGCAACACAAATTCCCAGCTCGGCGAACAGAACCACAACACCGAACACCCGAGCCACAAATCTTCTCACAAACTTTGAACATCTTTCTCCATCTTGATTCAAACCAGCTATCATTCAATTTAGATTTGGTGTGTAGTTTTGCTATTGGATTCTATTGTTCATCATTTATATAAATGTTCATGAGCTCAGTAGTGACTCTACCTATAGCAGGATGGAAGAATGGGTAAAAATCCATGGCAGTAAAGGCCTGAAGACTCTTGCTTATCCTGGCACAAGGTAGGCATAAAAGAACCATTGAAATCGGATGAAGTCTGCAGCAACAATTCTTTTTCACTTCTGAGGCAGACTGCCTAGGAGAGATAGGAATCCTGCTCAGAACCCAACAAAATTATTCCATTGAGCATGCTGCTTGAAAATTTTAGATCTGCAGCTAGAAAAGTGGCCTCCATTGTAAAGCATTCATTCAACTCCATGAAGGATTGTCAGCCTGACACACACACACTCACTCACTCACTCACTCACTCACTCACTCACACTCACAGTCCAGTTCTTTCTACACAACTGTCTAATCATCAGATTTTCTGTTCTTAATTAAATTATTTGGTTTGCTGCTAAACAATAATAAAAAAGTATGAATAATTGGGCCAAGTTTATCCAAAAATCAGATGTCAATTTGGGGAAAGTTGCTGCTTTGACTTCGATTACCAGTACTATTTGTACAAAACTGACTCAAGTTTTTTCCTGTCAGTTTATCAGGATGAACTTGCCCATGCAAGGTTTTCATGTTTTTGACTGATACATGCGATTTGCACCTCACATTCTAGTCATCAACAAAACCACGTACTTCCAAAATCACAAGGTCATCTTTCTCTGTATTTATTTCCTCTCCAGTACTGCTGCCTTACTCATGCTTTTGAAGTGGAATAGTAACTTGCTTGACAAAACCTCACATTGAGTATTGGTAATATTTAACATGTTTACCTCAATTGCACTTTCAAAGGAACATGATTCTTTTCTGTGTTATTAGATCATATCCAGTGAATGATAGTGACTAAGATCCCAAACAAATTTTTGTTCTTATTGCAAGATTATGACTTGGAAGAGACATTTTGAATGCCAAGGCAATTTTTGGGAGGATGTTGACAACTGATAACCTCAAATTAGGGTGTAGGCAGTAGCGTTTCTGATTGCTGACAGGAAAGACAGCTGAGAAAAAGTGAACATATGATTAATCAGAATGGCAGCTGCCAGATTTGAACAAATTAGTACGTTCCTGGTGATCCTGAAGGTAACAGGAATTGTGACCTTTTGAAACTGACAGTAATAGGGCTTACTTACCTTTTAGAGCCTATACTACTAAAATTCTTCCTGTTACATGTTTTTCTTGGAAGACAAAAATGACAAAATTCAAAATCTGTGTAATTGTTAAGACTTTTGAAGAACAACGGAACTTTAAAGGATACTAGCGCAACAAGATAGTGACTCAACCCATTTTGCTGTTTGTTCGTTAGTTTCTAGATAAACCTTTGTATCATTTTTACAGCTCACTATACATCAGAATTTCCAGGTTAAATGGAGGAGTTAACTTTGATTCAGCATAGTATGAGAACTCCACTTTCATTGTTTGTCGACTTTTATTTCTAGTTTGTATCAGCAGTTACAGACACCTCCGTCTCTGTTGAGAATATGAATGATTGGTCCATTTGTGCCTAAATCAACCAACCATTATATCAGGCTTTCATTGGTTCACACAGTTTGTTTTTATCTCCAGGATGGTCTAGTGACCCTGGACTACATGACGATGAATTTACTTTCTTGCATTAGCATTGGAACAGCACAGCAGATTTTTTTTGCCTGGGATTCCACGACTGAGTTGATACACTTCAGTTTCTGACAATTATTTACATCTCCCCCTAAAATATCTGTCAGTAGAGTCACCATTAAGCTCACTAATAATTATTTAAATCAGGAACAATAGCATTCAGCTAGAAAAACAGACTAACTAAACTGATTGTTGGTGTGATTGGAGACAGAGAAATGCAATGATGGGCATTGTGGTGTCATCATTGGGACAATGGTATTACCACATCAAATCCAAGAAGTTATGCTCCTAGTAAACCAGGGAAATTTTCTGTTCAACAAATAATACATTCCTGTTGCTATGTGAGGAACTTTTAAATTTCTGGCTGATGAAAGCTTTAATTACAAATTAATTGATTTGGCTAAAAGCTTTCGATTCTTTACTTTGCCCGTCATAGAGATGTAAATACTGATTGTAAATAAATTTTAGTGGGAGGGTTGATAGCAACAGAGAGGGAGGGATTTTCTTTTCAGTCTTCTGTTGGTGGTTGCTGTGTTATTGTATAATTCCAAATATGTTTAGACGTTTGTGAATGACTTGAAGAGTGACTGGGTGGTTAATAATAAAGAAGATGATCTTAGGTTATAAGAAGAAGTAGACAGGCTGGTCAAATGAAGAGCTGAATGGCTGATGGAACTTCTCCCTTGAAAGTGTGAGTTAATGCACCTTGATAGAAATAATATGACATGGGAGTATTCAATGGACATTAGGAAGCCCAGAGGAATGAGAGGTCTTGGGGTGCTTGTTCACAAATTCTTGAAGGTGGTAAGACAGTTTAATAGGGTAGTTAAATAGGTATATGGGACAAATGCTTTCATCGGTCGTGTGATAATTATGTTGGGAGGTTATGTTGGAACTGTATAGGACTTAAGTTAGGCCACAATTGAAATGCTGTGCAGAGTTTTGGTCACAATACTTTAACAAGGATGTGATTGCGCTGGAGAGGGTGCAGAACGGATTCACCAGAATGCTGCCTGGACTGAAAGGTCTATGCTATGAGGAAAGTTTGGATATACTGGGGTTGTTTTCCTTGTAGCAGCAAAGAATGAGATGGGACCTATGTATACATTTGTGAGGGATGTAGATATAATGGATGGAATGTGTTTTACCATTATTAAAGGTGTCAATAAACAAGAGATATTGAGTTAAGAAAGAGATAGAAGGCTAAGAGAAGATTTGAAAATATTTCCTCACCCAGAGGATGATGAGAGACTGAAACCTGAAAGGGTGTTTGAGTCAGAAACATTTGTTATATTGAGGCAGCACTTAAATATTTATTTTGCATTGTCATAGTCAAGTAGTGCAAACTGTAATTACTCATATGAGCGATCCAGTCTCAGCTTACTCTAGGGGAACTGTTAGTGAAATTGAGAATTCTGATGAGCAATTATCATGTGTGTGGAACCCTCCGAAAAAGCCCCTTAAAGCTATAGATTTTTGGAGGGTCCTGATTCACTTTAGCTTAATTGTCACTAACGAGAGGTTAGAGGATTAAAAATTTCCTGTAACTCCTGGATAACAGTTAAATGGAACCTTTAGCTTACAATGAACTCTACATCAACACCACACCTGCCCAGCCCTTAAGAACTCTCAGACCTAATGCTCATCATGGGTGTGACTAACACTGAATCCAAACTGAAACTACTGGTTGCAATACATACCTCACTCAGCTCCCACAACTGCCTCCCCACCCCTCCCTCCCCAACCTCCCACATCCTCCAAACTGATCTCATTATACTTGATTGCCTTCTCACTGATTTGACCCTATATCTACATTAAGCATTCATCAACTGACCTGGAATCCTCCTCACACCTCCCCCCTCATCTGTCAACCTGACTTCTCATTCACCGACAACCTACCTCCTCTCATGTTCCTTATTTATACAGTGAACTACTCCCATCAAGCAGGAACACATGAATGCAAGAGCAGAGAATCATTGTGGAATGATAGCTGGTGATAATATTTCAGAAATATTCTTCTTATCTCTCCTTTGCGCTCCATGAACAGCAGGATTGTGCCAATGTTTTGGCTAAACCAAATTTTTCAGTGGATCTTTTTGAACAGGAAGGAGTTGAATGTGAAAACTTCATTTTACACATTTTTATCTGTACAAGGTAATTGGCTTGCAACTCTCTACATAGCAAAAGAGAGGAATGGACTGGGATATCCGTAAATAACAGTGCAAGATAATGGACTGCTATTCTTATTTTCGCATTATTATTTTTCTTCAAATGCAACATTCTCATCTGTATATCCTTCAGTATGTTGAGATCATATTCCACACCGACGATCTCAATAATGATGAATCCATAGTAATTTGCATGATCCCATATGTCAAACTTGTGTGTACTCTGTAACTGCATAACATATTTTTATTGCACTTGTGCACCTATTAAGAGAATACTAGATGGTTCAGCAACCTTTTCCGATAGTTCTGTTGCATCTTAGTTGAAGTGCATTAGAGCTGTAATAATAGGGCTTGAATAAATCTCTGCAATCCCCCAAGTTTTCTGAACAAGAAAGAAAATATGACTTTTGTTAATACATTTACAGTGTACTAAAAGCAAGTTTAAATCCCTCACCACATTAAACCTGATTCAGACCTCAACAGTGCTGGCAAAGAAAAGAGAAAACCTCTCACTGGAGCAATTATGAATGTTCTTGTGATTCGGGTTAGGGTATGTTACTGAAGGAGCTTAGCTCAGCACCTGACCATTTTTGACCTATCCATCATCCCTCAAATAATGTTGCATAGTAAAGACACACATCTGGGCATAAACTGACAATTTAGCTTTGCTGGAATTTTCACTTGCTGATGAAGCAGCTTCCCCAAGTGAAATAATTGGGTGGAAGTCCCAAAAGATTCGATTACACCATTCTGCAGAGACATCTTTGACAACAATGTCCTTCAAATGGAGCAGCCATAAAACTTTGACCAGTGATGAAACAGGTAGAAAATAAGATTATAGAGAAAGCGGTTATGACCTAGACTGAAAGAATGCATTATCATTCCAGTTTAACTACTCCACAGATCACAATGTAAACTAAAAACTCTTTTCCTTAAATACTTTAACTATTAAATATATTAAATACCTTAACTATGTCAGGTTGGAAAGAAAAAAATGTTATCACAGAAATTCTTGGAAAGCTTAGCAGATCTGTCAGTATCTGTGGAGTGAAATCAGAGTTAATGTTTCAGGTTCAATGACTGTTCCTCAGAACTGAGAAACTTTTCAAACAATATTTTTTTCTGATTTCCAGCATCTGCAGTTCTTTTAGTTTTTTTCTTGAAAGCTATCAACTGGACTTTTTAATAAACATAATTGTGGGTTTAGTCAAATGAAATTATTCAATAAAGATAGGCAAATTGGTTAACATGCCTAGCCAGTACTATTAATATCAAAATATTTATTCCTCTAAATATCACTAAATCTCTCTCTCTCTTCAAGAGGTAGAAATAAAAACAGATTTTCTCTGCAAAGCTGTGATTTTTGATAAAGAAAACACTTTGACCAATAGATTATTCTTGAAGGCACAAAAGGATAAAATCATTCATCATTGCCTTGAAGTCTTGCAACACAATTTGCTCAGAAAATATGTTCTTTCATTTTTGTTTTCTAAAGAACACATAGCTCTCATCCTGAATTGGTGCAGAGGGTTTTCAGAAATAGGAGAAATCAGCTGGGCAGCTTCATAATAAGCTTTCCTACAACTCAGCTGGTTGTTAAGCAATCGTTCCTCCAACAGGACCAAATTCAAAAGAAAAACCTTTTACAAACTCGTAACTCTTCAAAACAACCCTAGCAGTGTCTACATTTAAAGCAAACCTTACCACTAATCATATGATTCCCAGAAAGCCTTGTTTAAAAAGACTCCAATTTCAAAAGTGAACCTCTTTTAAGAAAAACACTCCAGGATAATCAATAAATATTATTTGTTCTAAAAGTAAAATAAATTCCTTTTCCCACAATTTTTCAAAATTCAATGCCTCTAAGCAATATTTGATGTGAAGTTATATATACATAAATCCTGAATGAAGAGCTGGGAAATTGGAATGCATTTTAGAGTGTGCAACATTATTGAAGATTGTGTGAAGCTTTCATATTTTATCATGGTAAATTAGTAACAATATTTCTCTAACCATCTAGAACAGTTCAAGAGGAGGAGAGAGAAAAGGTTATATTTGTTGAAAACATATAAGTTTGAGATGTAAAGTAGGGAAAACAACAGAAACTAAAGGACTTTGCAAACATGGTTTCCTGCCATGCAAATATCTGTGTGTGACACATACAGAATCTGTTATCTCTTTATGAAATATATCTATATGGATGCAATTAATCTTTCCACACAAAAAAGGTCATTTTAAACCTTTTCAGAAATGCAAATTTTGTCTTATCCATTTTTAAAGGAATTGTGAACTAGGAGATTCGTATATTTGAGATCACTTGTGTGGTTTGGGTAAAACTCTTTTCTTTCTCTAAATGCAATTATCCTTTAAGATCAAGAGAAGCTGTGAATGTTCCGAAAGAGGGTTAACTGAGTTTCTGATTATAACAGCAGAAGAACGAGGAGCAGGAGTAGAGAAGTTAGCCCCTCAAGCCTGTTTCTTCATTTAGGACATTAGGCTGATCTCATCACAGCTACAACTCTAATTTCCTGCTGCATCTCCACAACCTTTCAATCCATTACAAAGTAAATATCTGTCTCTTTCCTCCACACTTTTACTCAATGTTCTGGCATCTATCACACTCTGTGGTAAATTTTCTCCTCATCTCTGTTTTAAATCTGCTAACACCGATCATAAAACGATGACCTTTTGTTCTAAGTTGCCACACATGAGGAAACTTCTATGCTGTCACAGAGTCATAGAGATATACAACATAGAAAAACTCCCTTCATTCCAACTTGTCCAGACCAACAAGATATCCTAAATAAATTTAGAACCATTTGCCAGCATTTGGCCCATTTCCTTATAAACCATTTGTATTCATATACCATCCAGATACCTTTTAAATGTGTAATTGTACCACCCTCCACCAATTCCTCTGGCAGCTCACTCCATACATGCACGACCCTTTGCGTGGAAAAAAACTGCCCCTTAAGTTCTTAAGTCTTTCCCCTTTCACCTTAAACCTATACCCTCTAGTTATGGACTCCCCCACCCTGGGGAAAAGGTCTTGTCTATTTACCCTAACCATGCTCCTCATGATTTTATAAACCTCTATAAGGTCACCCATTAGCCTCCAACACTCTATGGAAAATAACTCCAATCTATTCAGCCTCTCCCTCTAGATCAAACCCTCCAACCCTAGCAACATCCTTGCAAATCTTTTCTGAACACTTTCAAGTTTCACAACATCCTTCCCATAGCAGGAGACCAGAATTGCATACACTATTCCAAATGTGGCCTAACCTAAGACCTATACAGCCACAATATGACCTCCCAACTCTGATACTCAATGCTCTGACCAATAAAGGAAATTAGTCCCTGCTGAAATATGCCCTGCTGAAACTGCGTGCTGATTTTCTGCAATTCATGTAATTATGACCAAGTTACGTTTCAAGAAATGCCCATGTGACATGAGGTTGCAATTTTGAAGAATGACCAAGGAGCCGAGTATAAAAAGAAGGCTTTGTAGATGCTTGCTTGTATAGGTTATTTGGTTGGAAAGTACAAAGCATTTCAGCCAGGAAAGGTTTGGGATCATGTGGTGGACAAGATCAATTGCTGTTGCTTAAGTAGTACAAGATCCCACTAAACCACTTAACATAACCAAATAGGAGCTTCTTTGTCATTGAGACTTGTAATTGTGAGAATGTTTGCAGATTTGCACCTAGTCAATGGTAAGTATATCACTGGGCTTCAGATGGATATGACTGCAGGCAAAAGACAAAGCTAAATGATTGAGTTGGGAGTTCGGGATCTGACATAGTGGAAACCAAGTTAGAAAGATTGATATTACACACACACTACTGCATTTTGTGAGTTCTTGTAATAATGTTGGGTATATCATTGTATTGAATACTTTGAAAATTTCCTTTTATGTTGAAATGTCCTTCATATTTTAATTAATACCTAATTCAAGCTAATCAGTTGCACAGTTAGAGTTAGAATTCTTTCAGTATAGAAGCAGGCCTTTCGGCTTAACAAGTCCACACCGACCCTCCGGAGAGTAACACACCCAGATTCATTCTCCTACCCTATATTTGGCTAATGCACCAAACCTACACATCCCTGAACGCTGTGGGCAATTTAGTTTGGCCAATCCACCTAACCTGCACATCTTTGGATTGTGGGAGGAAATCAGAGCATCCAGAGGAAACCCACATAGACACTGGGAAAATGTGCAACTTCACACAGGCTGCAGCCTGAAGCTGGAACCGAACTCAGTTCCCTGGTGCTGTGAGGCTGCATTGCTAACCACTGAGCCACCATGCCGCCCACAGTGCATTGCAAGTATGTTAGGCAAGCAATTTGGTATCTTTAGAATTTGGCCAATTCAGCACTAACTTGTGTAATCTGCCGTGTAAATCCAAAAGAGTTTCTACTAATTAACTAAATGCTATGTTCAAGGGTTGAAAATGTAGTTTGAGTTTGATTTATTGTTGTCACATGTACTGAGCTACAATGAAAAGTGTGGTTTTATCTTCCTTATTCCCTACTGAACCTGTATACTGATTTTCTCCAATTCATACAGGCAGAGTGTACTATACAAAGTGCAGCAGTGTAGCATAACTGCGTACAGAATAGTGTTACAGCAGGAGAGAAGGTGCAGAGAGAGAGAGAGACAGAGTATCAACCTCTTAAGCTGCAATAATTTTACTTTCTCTTCAGGGAAAATAAAGGTCTGCTTTGTTCACAATATGAATAAAACATAATCTAACCTTTACTGTTCCTATCAGCACTGTAACAAAAGCAATATGACACAATTCATGTATGTAGAATTCAAGTACGCTGCTTTAAATCTCTTGGTTGTTTCTGTACTCTATCTTTCCCACATTTTGATAATTCATGAGTAAAATTTAGTCTAATTTTTTACATCTAGAAAATCAGATTGATATTATTCATTGCAAGTGTGCTTTTGCATTACAATGCACCTTGTTATTTTGAGTATATTTGTTACCACAGCTCCAACACACCTGAAAGTAATATATCGCTTTTGAACAGAACTTAAATTATCTAGAACTTTCCAAATTGCTGTCAACCCTATAAATTTAATCAACAGCAAATTTTATTTGGGCTCTCTAATCATCGAAGTTTTGATCTAATTGAAAACTACCCACAACTGAATAAAATCTAAATCATAGGATAGAATCCAAATTTCCAGTGTGATGCAATTATGCATTATTAGATTTTATTTTTCTGCAATCTAATACCATTATGTAAATGATACTAAGCTTACAACTTATTTACTTGACATCTGTACAGCCATAATTAAAGCAGAATATGAATTAAGATGAATGTGCTGTGAATTTAAAGCTGTGACCCTCCCGTCAACAAGATGGAGGGAAAGACATTTGTGAATGTCTCATACTTTAAATGGAGAGACTTGGCAGCAGATCTGAAGGAACCTTTTCGTGCAGGATATCCTGACTCTGAGGGTTGGGGGTGTGGGGGTGTTGCTTAGCTGATGTATCTTTTAGATTTGCTCCGATTATGGTCAGCATCAATGAAAATTTTAAACTCCTGATTTCAGTTGGTTCTTAAAGAAAAATAAAACCGTAACAGTGATGGAGTTTGAATTCCAGCCAGCCAAATTAGACTCTCTTGAGATTTATTTGGTTCAGTCACTGAACCTTTTTGATATCCAGCTAATATTTCTCTTTAAGCTGCCAATGTAACTTCATTATTTAAGAGAGGTGAAAATCCGATAAACCAGAACATTATAGACCTAATGTTCTAATGTATGTTTTGGAAGTCTACTGAACCAAGAATTAACTAATGATTGAGCTTTTAAGAGAAGTTTGAACTGATTAGAGTGTAAACCACTATGAATGTGTTAATGGTAGATCATGTTTAACCTACAAAATTGAAACCTTTGAGAAAGTAATTGAAGTAGTCGACAGGAGAATAGATATAATTTACATAAATTTCCAGAACCTCTCCAATAAATTTGTGTTGAAAAAGATATTTAGTTAAAGTTAAAATTATTTCCTTTTTTTAGCTCTTGTTAAAGCCCTAATACAACTCTTTATACATCACTTCCAATTCTCTTCACCTTCCTGGAGAAGTTGGATGCAAATTAATATTGTATAAATCAGATTGTACCACACAGCAACTGCAGCTCACTAATTGCTTATCCTGGCAATCACTGAACTGTTTCTTCATAACAACATCCCTTCATGCACCATGGCCACTGTCTTCCTCATCATTTTGTCCACAGAATTTGCTGTTGGCAAGCCACTAGCCTCAACATATCTGTTCTCAGATCATTCTAACATCACTTCAGCACTTTGGCATTGAGGGATACTTCTGAATTGCATGGACCTGACAGTGTCTTTGTACACATGCACATACTTTACATCTTATGGCCTTTAACCTGCTTTTGTGATGTACTCTCACTCAGTCACTTTGAGTTTTCTTGGAGACTACCAGCCTCTGAACACTCCACATTGCTTTCTTAACACGCGTGTCAGGCTGCCAGCTTCTGTAGCTTGCATTGTATTTTAGTTCAGCTGAAGAACGAGAGCTTGTCACAGTGAAGAGCACTGAACAATCAAAGAGAGAACATGAAACTGTTCAGTACCTTGTTATGGCAACATCACATCTCCAGTATGTGCTTGTAATTTACAAGGCAAATGCAGGGAATTTGCTGCAAGCATAATGGTTATATATGAAAATCAACAGGAGCTGTTCTTAGTGGGATCAAGAGGGATTGCAGTCATTCAGGGGCTGACCTGGTTCTAGTGCAGAGGCTTTGTCACAGTCAGACAGGTGCTTGCCCCTACCAAAGTCCAGGGATCCATGTCCTTGCCATCTGGTGATTGTGCTATTGTCAGTCCTACAAGAAACGTGCAAGCCATTGGGCATTATATTGGTCAGTCAGGATGCTGCAGAGAGATCAATGTGGGGAGTGAGCCAGTTTCTTTTCCCTCAAAAATGGCAAAGGTAAGAAAGAGTATGATGGAAATAGATGGAAGAACAGTTCATTGTGATGCACAAGGAGGAGAGCTGGTGAGGTAGTCAGTGAGTGATTAATACACAACAAGAAAGGTTAGTGGGGTGAGAGGATGAGGTGGGCAAGAGTCTGAGTGGACCTGTTATGTGCAATAATGAGAGTGATAAAACTTGAGCCTTGGAGCAAAAACCTGTGCAGTGGCAGAGTAAGACTGGATGCTGGCCCTACGCCATGTTTGACAAGGCACTATGAATCTCACTCAACAGAACACCAACTGAAAGTGGGAAAATTGCATCCATGTTATTAAGGAAAATTATTGACTCAGTTAGGAGATTGGTTAGTCAGTAAAATACAGGGAATATGGATAATGCATGTGAATATGAATTGAATGTATTGATTAGTGCGATCCCATAGATCAATCTATGCTGAGGTTTTAACAATTCACTACGCTTATTTAATCAATTGGATAATAAAATAATCCTAGAGCCAAGTTTACTGAAGAGAATAATTGGTGATCAAGTCAATATTATAGATAGGAGCGGAAAATCACAGAGACAGTGAGAGATTTCAGTGTAAGTCAGGGGTGAGATCATCTATTTTGAGCTAAATAAAACATAGACTTGAATAGTGCATAAGTCAAGAAAAACTGTAGCAACAGTAGTTCAAAAAACATTTAGAGTCAATGTACTCAAATCACAGACATGTAACGGATGTAAAAGGTAATCATGATGTCAACATTCCTAATTAGTGTTTGAACATAGAATGCCTTCGTCAGACCACATCTGGATTGTACAGTCTGAGCCATCTCTCCTTAGGAATTGAAGGTCAGATTCTGAATGTAACAAGACTAATGCTTAAGGCTAGATAAAGAGATTATATAAACTAGACCTTGTTTTCTGGAGAATGTGAAGACTGCAGATGCTGGAGGTCAGAGTCAAAAAGGGTGGCACTGGAAAAGCACAACTGGTGAGGCAGCATCCAAGGAGCAGGAGAGTCAGCATTTCAAGCATAAGATCTTCATCAGGAATGTGGGAGAGGGCCCAAGGGGGGATGGGGTGATAGGTGGATGAAGTGGGAATTGAAGGTGATAGGTCGGAGTGGAGGGTGGAGCAGATAGGTGGGATGGAAGATGGACAGGTAAGACGGTTCAAGAGGGCAGTGCCAAGTTGAAGGGTTGGAGCTAGGATGAAGTGAGGGGAGAGGGAATGAGGCAACTGGTGAAATTGACATTTATTCTGCGTGTTTGGAGGGTCTCAAGATGGAAGATGAGGTGTTCTCCCTCCAGTCATCTAGTGGCTAGGTGTTGGCACTGGAGGTGGCTCAAGACTTGCATGTCCTTGGTGGAGTGGGAGGAGGAGTTGAAGTGATCAGCCACGGGCCGGTGGAGTTGTTTGATGCATGTGGCCCAGAGATGATCTCTGAAATGTTCCGCAAGTTGGTGTCCTATCTCCCTAGTGGAGGGGAGACCACATCGAGAGTAACGGACACAGTAGATGAGGTGCATGGAGGTGAGGAAAATCTCTTTCGGATGTGGAAGGATCCTTTCGGGCCTTGAATGGAGGTGGGGCGTGGTGGTGAGGGGGGAGGTGAAGGGATGTGGGCACAGGTTCTACACCTCTTTCAGTAGCAAGGGAAGGTTCTGGGAGTGGAGAGTGAGTTGGTGGGAGGTGTGGGCCTAATGAGGGTGTCATGGAGGGAGTGGTCTCTGCGAATATTGAAAGGGGTGGGGAGGGAAATGTATCTCTGGTGGTGGGGGTCTGACTGTAGGTGGCAAAAATGGTGGAGGGTGATGCATTGGTGGGGTGAAAGGTGGGGACCAGGTTTCTGCCCTTGTTGCAGTTGGAGGGATGGGGTTCAAGGGCAGAGGTGCGGGGAAGTGGAAGAGATGCCTGGAGGGCACTGTTGACCATGTAGTGGGGGAAATTGCAGTCCTTGAATTAGGGGGCTATCTGGGATGTTCTGGAACTGAATTAGTCCTCCTGGGAGCAGATATGGTGGAGGTGGAAGTGGAGGAATTGGGAATAAGAGAGATCATTTTTACAGGACGGGGGTAGAGGTGATGGGAGGAGATGTAGTCCAGGTAGCTGTGGGAGTCTGGTTTATAGTAAATGTCTGTGTTAAGTCAGACACTGGATATGGATATGGATATGGAGATGGAGAGGTCCAGGAAGGAGAGGGAGGTGTTTGAGATGGTCCAGGTGAACCTGACCTCAGGATGGAAAGTGTTTGTGAATTTGATGAACTGTTTAACCTCCTCATGGGAGCACGAGGTGGTGTCAATACAGTCAATGTGGTGGAGGGAAAGGTGGGGAATTGTGCCAGTGTAGCTGCGGAATATACCCAATGAAGTGACAGGCATAGCTGTGGCCCATGCGCATGCCATGGCTACCCCTTTGGTCTGAAGGAAGTGGGAGGATTCAAAGGAAAAATTGGATGATGACATTCAAGAGAGCAAATTATTTCCAAACTCAACGAATTAAGGGTACTCCTTTTGACATCAAAACATTTGATTTGTTCCTGTCTCCCTTCATTTAATGGAAGTGTTAAACTATTCACACTAAATGTGTCAACAATACTGAAAGCAGACAGAGCGCTTGAAGAATAGAAATTAAGCAGGTAAGAACTCAGACAAGGAATCAGGAGGATCAAAAGGAAGCACGAAATGTCTTTGGTATACAGGATTATGGAAAATCCCAAGACATTTTAGACATATATTAGGAGCAAGTGAGTCAATACAGGAAGTGGTAGGTCCACTGGTGAACAAAGGGAATTATGCATGGTGCAGGAGGAAGTGGGTGAGGTGCAAAAGCAAATACTTAGCATCTGTATTCACAAACAAGAAAGACATGGGGGAGAGGTATGTGGATATTCTCGGGCATGTCAATAAGAAAAGGGAGATGATGTTGGGTATTTTGAGAAGGATTAAGGTTGACAAGTCCCCAGGACCTTAAGGGATCTATCTCCGAATGCTGAGGGAGGCAGATAAAGGAAGTTGCTGGGGCCTTATATTAAATCTTTGTATCCTCTTTATTCACAGAAGAGGTTCCAGAGTACCGGAGAATAACCAACATTGTTCCTTTGTTTAAGAAGGGCGTCAGAGATAATCCAGAGAATTACATGCCAGTCAGCTGTATGTCAATGGCAGGAAATGTATTGCAGAAGATTTTTAGAAATAGTATTTATCACAATTGGGGAAAAATGGATAGATTAGCAATTAGCAATGTGCTGAAAATTTGTGTCTCATAAGCTTGACAGTATTTTGAAGAAGAGATGAAAATGACAAGGTCAGGGTAGGAGATGCTGTCTTCATGGAATTTAATAAAGCCTTTTAACAGGTCCATCTTGGCAGTTTGACACAAAAGATGATGTCATATGGAATCTGTGGTGAACAGATAAAATGAATATGGCCTTGGCTTAGTCATGGAAGACAAGAGTAACGGGGGAAGAGTTTTGGAGATTTGTGACTATGGTGTTCTGCAGGCAATCAGTGTTGAGATCGCGATTGTTTGTAATATGGATAAATTAGAAAATAATGTGGGTTGGCTGATTAGTAAGTTTGAGACTGAGGGAGCTGCGGATAGTGAGGAGGCTTGCCAGCAGGATATAGATAAGCTCGAGACTTGGGCAGAGTAATGACAGATGGTGTTTAGTTTGAACAAAATAAGCTGATACATTTTGGGAGATCCAATGCAGGAGGGAGTATACATTAAATGTCAAAACTGTTAATAATATCAACATACAAAAGGATTTAGGTGTACAGTATAGGTTCACAGTTCGCTGAAAGTGGCAAGTGATGAGGTAATCAAGAAGACATACAGCATGCTTGGCTTCATCAGTCAGTGCATAAAATATAAAGATTGGCAAGTCTTATTGCAACTATATAGAGTTTTAGTTGGGCTATATTTGCAATATTATGTACAATTCTGCTTGCTTGATTACCCGAAGGATGTGGAGGCTTTGGAGAGGGCACAGAAACTGTTCAGCAGGACCTTTCGCAGTTTGGATGATGCTAGCTATGAGGAGAGTTTGCACGAACTTGGTTTGTTTTCATTTGAATGCCAAAAGATGAGGGGTGACCTGATAGACGTTTATGAAGTTATGAGAGGTATGGATAGAATGGATAGTTGAAGTCATTTTCCCCAGACTGGAAATGTCAATTACTAGGAAACATAGGTTTTAAGTAAAAGGGGAAAGTTTAAAAGAAATGCGGGAGGTACATTTTTATTTTATACAGGGTGGAATATACTGCCAGAGGAAGTGGTGGATGTGAATACAATAGCAACATTTAAGAGACATCTTGACAGATAATGGATAAGCAGGAAATAGAGGGATATGGATTGCATAGAGGCAAAAGGTTTGTGGGTTAGAAAGACAATGTGTCGGCATAGCATTAGTGGGCTGAAGGGCCTGTGCCTGTGTCATATTGTTCTTTGTTTTATAATGACAGAGTCAAAATTGAATACAAGACTGAAACTATTTACAATAATATTGCTTACAATAATTCTTGTAATTATGTAATCAACTTTTTTTATGTTTTTGTCTATAAAATTTCATTTGATGACTGTTATTTAACTTCCTAAAGGCAAGGCACAATGTTTATTCTCAAAATGGACAATTGGAGTTGAAATCCAAGCTGATCACAGACACACACAGTCACTTTTGATCCAGTCATTTGTGCAACGTTTAAAAATTGTCCAATATAGAATTACCCAATTTAGGTACTGTGATACAGTAGAGTAGGGAGTTAATGCTAAAAATCAGAATTATCAGATAATTTGAATTCAAGAATCCCTGTTAAAAAAATTTAGACATACTGTTATTTTCTCCTAGTTATGCTAATAAATTTTGAATTCAATATTTAACTCAAAAGCGAAGTCCTTTGTTTAAAAAAAACTAACACTGCAAAAGCATTCCTTTGTTTTTCTGCTCAATGATATGTAACTATAGAAAACAACTAATCAACAAAAGTAGACAGAGATACCAGCAGGGAACTTTAATCTATTTAGTCTTTTAATATCTCAACCAGTTCCCTACAGTGATGGCCTTTACATTTACTCTTTTCTTCTCTCCATCAGCATTGTGACTGAAATGAAAGTACAACAATCCACAGCCCATGTGGTGATGATCGTTTCTCTACAGGTTGATTACTTTTGCTCCCTGCCAGCAAAATTGGCTTAATTGCAGATGATTCTTTTTCTTTCCATTCTGTCATCACTTTTATGTAGATCCTCCACAGTGGCAGTGATTGCTTCCTGGGATTGGATTTTCTAATGTCTATTGTGTTTGTGTGGATTTACTACCAGGAGAATTATTGGCAGTGAATTTACTTGTGGTCTTATCATTTCCAGACAGTTTTAGTGTTGGCAGTAATAATTACTGACAGAGCCATTAGGCCTGATTAGTCAAATAATTTAGTAGAGGAGCTTACAGTTATATTTTACCTTGTGTCCAATGTCAATTCCTGAATTAAGAGTTCGAGTGGTTTGTCAAGGAATGTGCCACTAAAAAGATTCTGAGAAAAATTTCACTCCATGAGGCAATGAATTCATGCCCATTGCCTGTCCTGCTCAAGAATCCAAGTCCTCTTGAATGTGTGGAAGTTTGTTTCTGTTTTTCCTTCAAGACCTCCACTTTCCCTTTCACCAGAAATAATACCATGATAAAAGTTGGTACTGCACTGCCCAAGAAGTAAGGTGAACATGTACAATTTGTGGTTGATTGAGATTTGTGTGAATCATGCTGATGAACTTGATGAGTCTGACATAAATAACAGAGAAGATGCGAGTCTACAATGTGCTTGTGAAGAGAGATGTCTTTGACACTGCACTAGTGAGTCGTAATTGATAACTTTGTTTTGCTTACATCTATTTATACGATGTTAAACTACATAAGGAGTTGAAGAGTCTGCCTTAATGATAAGGAAAGAGCAACCTTAGGGATAGTATTTGTGCAGACACACAGCCCAGCAGTTACTCCAGTTGGTGGTGGGGGGGTGGGGTTTGGGGGTGGTGTGGTGGCAGTGTAGAAACCCGTAGAGTCAAGATCTGAAGTTGAAAGAGTCCACAGAAAAAGGATGACTCCACGTGGACATGACCTCAGAATTTTAGAGGAAAGAAAATAGAAAAGGAGAACATTTTGAAAGTAAGGGAAACACATCAGAACATTTGGTTACTATGAAAATCCACAAGAACCTTCGAAGACTTTAAAACTTAGCCGTGAAGCTGTAATACTCCGATGAGTTAAAAACACAGGATCGGAACTTACTTCAACTATGGAAAGGAAAAACCTACAGACTCACCAAGATCAGACAAGCATGAAGGTCTATAAGGATGCCAGCCTTGATAAAGATTTTGCCACCATGTTAACCATTTGATAATGCAGAAAGCATTATTTATTTCAAAAATATACTTTATTCTTAAAATATTTTGATGATCTGCACAATTGATGGTGCCATACATATGTATACCTTCTATTTCTTTACATACAGAGATTGAAATTAATCATTTGTTTATACAGTCTGTACATTTACCATCCATATATTTAGCTGAGGCTTCAGTGGAGCCCACTTGCTGAGTGGACCCCCTGTTCTTCTTTTTGAGGCAGACGTTACACGGTGGTCTTTCCCCACCGCGCCTTGGTGACAGCTGCCTCAAGCTTCAGCGCGTCCCTCAACATGTAGTCCTGGACCTTGGAACGTGCTATTCCGCAACACTCAGTCGGGGTCAGCTCCTTCAGCTGGAAGATCAACAGGTTTTGGACAGACCAAAGAGCAGTTGGTGATCCTACAGGCACAGTTGATGTTCGTCTCTGTGTGCGTCCCAGGGAACAGACTGTAGAGCATGGAGTCCCGCGTCACGGAGCTGCTCGGGTTGAACCTCGACAACACCACTGCATTCTTCTCCAGACTTCTTTTGCGTAGACACATTCCAGAAGGAGGTGTGTGACAGTCTCATCCCCCCCACAGCCCATTTGAGGGCAGTGTGCAGTGCGGCAGAGAGTCTGGGCGTGCATAAAAGATCTCACAGGCAGAGCCCTTCTCACCATCAGCCAAATCATGTCTTGGTGCTTGTTGGAAAGTTTTGATGATGAGGCATTCTGTCAAATGTCTTTGATAGTCTGCTCAGGGAACTGCTTGACTGGATCCGCCATTGCCTTTTCCCAAAGGGCAGACGATGGGGGTCGATGTCACGGAGGACCTCCAGGAGGCGAAGGGCCAGCAAGCCTCGCTCTTTGCCTCAGAGGCCTCCAAGATAATCTTCCAGTCCAGGGTCCGCTCCGTGGAGCAGGGCGAGACGTGCTCACGTTTCTTCTTCCAGAAAGTGCACAAAGACAGCTCCATGTTCAGCAGCCTGAAGGAAGAAGATGGCTCGATAACGTCACCTCAGGCTGACATCATGAGGATCAGCAAATCCTTCTATGTCAGTCTGTACGACTCAAAGCCAACCAACAGTGTGGCCTCCAAGTCGTTCCTGTCCTCTATCACTGAGGTCTCAGATGACATAACATGGGAGAGGCTGAACCAGCTGTTATTTCTGGGCGGGCTGACCAAGGCGCTCGAGTCCTTCGTAAAGAACAAAACTCCTGGAAGTGACAACTTACCGGTTGAGCTCTATTTTGCTCTTTGGGACTTAATTAGCCAGGACCTGCTGAAGGGCTTTTTGCCTGAAATGTCAATTTCGCTGCACTTTGGATACTGCCTGAATTGCTGTGCTCTTCCAGCAGCACTAATCCAGAATCTGCTGAAGGTGTATGACAGTATGCTTCTGGCAGGTACCATGAGTGAATCCATGAGGAAAGGCATCATCACCCTCATCTACAAGTGGAAGGGGGAGAGGGAGGAAATCAGAAATTGGAGACCAATCTCACTATTGAATGCGGATGACAAAATCTTGTCAAAGGTCATCGCCAACCGGGTCAGATCTGCTCTGGGATCAGTGATTTCACCCTGACTAAACCTGTACTGTACCGGGCAGAAAGATTGCTGAGAGTCTCGCACTCTTCAGGGATACGATCGCCTACGTGCAGGACAGGGGATTGGACACCTGCCTCATCAGCCTGGACCAAGAGAAAGGCTTTGACAGGATATCACACACGTATATGAGAGATGTTCTCTCCAAAATGGGCTTTGGAGAAGGAATCTGCAATTGGATCAGACTGCTCTACACCAACATTGTCAGTGCAGTCTCCATCAATGGGTGGGAATCAGATAGCTTCCCAGTCAGATCTGGAGTCAGGCAGGGCTGCCCTCTCTCTCCTGCCTTGTTTATGTGCTGCATAGAGCCATTTGCCGAGTCCATCAGGAAGGATGCGAGCCTGAGAGGGGTGACTATTCCTCACAGCAGGGGCCTATGGGTTAAGGCCTCCCTGTACATTGATGAGTCGCCATATTCTGCTCGGATCCGCTGTCCATACATAGACTCATGTGCATATATGACCAGTTTGAATGGGCCTCAGGGGCCAGGGTAAATCGAGGCAAGAGCAAGGCCATGCTCTTTGGGAACTGGGCTGACCAATCCTCCATCCCCTTCACCGTCAAGACTGACCACCTGAAGGTGTTGGGTATTTGGTTCGGGGGGGGGGCTGGGGCATGTGCCAAGTCTTGGGAGGAGCGTATCAGGAAAGTGAGGCAGAAACTGGACAGTTGGAACTATGGTCGCTCTCCATCGTGGGTAAAAACCTGGTCATCAGGTGTGAGGCACTCAGTGTTGTTACATGTGGCACAGGTCTGGCCTATTCCCAGAACCTGTGCCATCGCAGTCACCCTGGCCATCTTCCATATTATATGGAGATCAAAGATGGACCGGGTCCGAAGGGACAGCATGTATAAAGATCTGAGCAATGGGGGAAAAACACACCCAATGCCACCCTCACCCTGATGGCCACCTTTGTGTGTGGCTGCATCAAGCTGTGAGTGGATCCCTGGTACGCAAACACCAAGTGTCACTACGTACTGAAGTTCTACTTGTCCCCGGTGTTGCGAAGGATGGGCCTGGCCTTGCTGCAGTGGAATGCTCCAAGTAGTTGGACTGTTCCATATCACTTGTCCTTCGTGGAGAAATTTATGAAGAAAAACATCTTTGACCACAAGTCTGTCAGGAAGTAGTCAGCATGTAGTTTCCTTGAGACCCTTCAGGATAATGCAGAAAGCTCACAACAAAACTAGAAGTGTGAGCTTGGAAGTAGTAGTTTCAGCATTATGGAACAGATTCAAGCTTTATACAAGGAGCTTGTGCCATTAAGTCATTGTGTCATTGTGCTGTAACAGCTAATCCAATAGCCAATGATCTGGTAAAATAAAATATGGAAGAAACAACTGTAGAGTATGATGTACTGATTAAAATATTCAATACGTACTTTAGCTCCAAATGAAACTTAGTGATAGAATGGCTGAGATTGAATCAGTGATCGCTACAATTTGGAGAATCAATAGAAGCCTTTGTAATGATTTTATATCATTTTAGCAGGATGCTGTGGGTACAGAACTTTGAAGGATGGATTAATGAGAGATTGCATTATAATCTGTGTGTGGTATGAGAGGTTATCAGAATTTCTCCAAACGAAGGAGGATTTTTCGTTTCGATTGGCAATCCGATTCAATTCAATTCAATTCAATTCAATACACAGGTAGAAATAAGGATTCCGAATTGGTCCGTCCTATTATGATCCCAACCAATGTAGCTGCTGGACAATTCAGATAATATTTTATTTTGTTTTGTTTTGGTTTTAATGAGATCTCTTTCATTAAAATAAAAATATGCAATTTTGCAGAAGTTTATGAAACAAAGGAAACAAAGTTAAAATAAAATAAACCAGACTATTTGATTAAAGTACAAATTTAAGATTACGAAAAACATGTTGTATAATATAATCCTATTAATCCTAAAATATCCCTTCACATATCTCAACACTCCTGTAAGGCACCCAAAAGCACCCTTTATACAGTACTCGAAAAAGACCTCTTTCTCTAACACCTCAAAGTTTATTTTGACTTATTTTGACCAAGTTTAGAAAATCCGATAGCTTCTTTTTGGAGCTATTGTCTACCTGAGCTTAAATATATTTGGCTTCAAATAACATCTTCAGGGTTTTACGCAGATGGTCCAGCCTGGGACTATCATTAACTCTTTACTGTAAGGTAATCTTATCTTAACAAATCTAAACCTGGCCTTTCAAGATCTAAACGTACTCGTGTAAACTTCTGCAGAACTTTGACAAACTGAAAGTAAAACTGAAAGATCTCTCTCTTCTAAATTAGGTCAGTTTCTCCCAAGTTTAAAAAACATTAGTCCAGAAATTTCTAACAAAATCCTTGAGGCAGAGTTGTTATCTCTTGCTAGGTGATAAACTCTTGCAAGGTAAATAAAACAGCCCATCAGCTCTGAAAAGTAATTGTGACAAACTTTTAAAAGAAATCCATTGCTGCTGCAACACTCAGATTAATTATTAACTCCTTCAGATGTGTACAGCATGTACACCACTACAGTCGGTTCTGCTACAACATGTATTTCTTCAACACACGTTAGTTTTAATGCGACTGAAGAATTTTGACCATTATTTGTAGAATGTGAACTTTCCTTGCATATTGACTCCAATGCAATTTTGCACCCATTAGTTTAAATGGCATGGCGATTGCATGATTTTCTTAATGCAAGATTATGCAAGAACAGAACTATCATGTTTTCTCAGAACCAACTGTACTTCAAAATTCAAGCTTGAATGATGTTAAACGTGCTTATAAATCACAGTCTAGATCACAGCACTGTGTGGAAACATTGGGGATTCTTCTGACACAGTTGGATAGGTGGGTTCCAGAATGCATTGTTAGCCTCTAAAAAAACTTACCAACAATAAAACCATTTTAGAAACAAAACGAAAGAAAGACAAACTGAACCTGCACCCTGATCTCCAAAGGAAGAAGAATGGGGATCAGTATCAAACCAAGTTGGCTTTAACTTAGAGCTTATGCTCAAAATATCGGTTCTCCTGCTCCTCAAATGCTGCCTGACTGGCTATGCTTTTCCAGCACCACACTCTTCAACTTTAACTAATACCCCATACTAACCTTCCATTCAGCCATGATCTTATTGAATGGCAGTACAGGCTCGATGGGCCAAATGGCCCAGTCCTGCTCCTATTTCTTATGTTCTTTTGTCCACTTTTGGCATGTGCTCTGAGTAGACCTTGATGGAGGATGTACAAAAGTCGGGGTGAAAAGTATTTGAGGCTGAGTTTTCTGTTCTTCCAGCTGCTTTGTGGATTGGGTCTTGGGAAGTAGGAGGAAAAGTGAGAATGTATATCTTCTTTAGTGTTGTGGTTCTCTCACTCTCATCCCTTCCACACAGACACACACACGCACCCACCAGTGCTCTCTCTCACCCTGGACCCCTCTCTCACATACATCACTGACTCTCCCCACCTCCTTCCCTCTTTTTTTTCATGCACATAACAATCTCTTTCCCGCTTACCACACAGGCACACTCAACTCCCATAGTCACTATTACCTCCTCTTGTAATTCCCACACAATTACTCATCACTGCCTTTGACCACACATGCATCACTTTAACCATCTCACACAGTCATGCTGTGTACACTCCCCCTGCCCCCCAATACTTGTAAACTCTCCTGAATATAAGGATGTAAATGCATTAGAAGCAGTTCAGAGAAATCTTACCAGACTAATAATTGGAATGGGTAGAATGTCCAATGAGGAAATGTTGGACAGGCTAAACTCTGCTGGAGTTTCAAAGAGTAAGAGGTGATTTGATTGAGGCAGACAAATCCTAAGTAAGGGGCCTCAAGATAGATAGAGATAAATGCTTACTCTTGTGAAAAGCTTAGAACTATTTGTCACTGTTTCAAAATGAGGGCTTGCCCATTTATAGCACAGATGATATTTTTCTTCCTGGGGAATTCGTAAGCCTTTGGAACTCTCTTCTTTTTAAAAAGTTCTAACATCAATCCAAACTGTTGTTATTGTCATGAACTACCAATGCATAGATGGAATTAGGATACAGAGCAATACAACCTGACCAAATGTCAGAATAGGCTTCACCAGTAGCTTAAGCTTGTGTTTGGTTTGATTTGATTTGATTTGACTTATTACTGCCATGTGTTCCGAGGTATAGTAAAAATATTGTCTTAAGTGCTTTACGGGCAGATCATATTATACAAGTGCATCAGGGTAACACAACGGAGTGCAGGATGCAGTGACCTATCACGTAAGTGGTTCTGTATCCTGTAATCGATGTAATGGTTATGATTATGGTCACAATTATGCCTTTTCAAATTGAGTTATCAAGCAGCGGGCTTATCTGACGTGATTACTTTTATTTTAGATGGAACAGTTAATTACTAGGCAATATTATCTGATAAATCTTTTGTGTTTGCTGCTAATGTGCTGTATGGCTAGAATTCCAGCTCCTGATTTTTTCCTGAGGTAGCCCTGAACAAATTCCCTAGGACGAAGCTAATTTTCTATTCTGGGCAGGCCAGGAACCTGTTTCTCACCCTCTGTTTCTCACCCTCTGTTTCAGCCCCTTTAAATAGAGTAATAGAGATGTACAGCATGGAAACAGACCATTCGGTCCAACCCGTCCATGCTGACCAGATATCCCAACCCAATCTAGTCCCACCTGCCAGCACCCAGCCCATATCCCTCCAAACCCTTCCTATTCATATACCCATCCAAATGTCTTAAATGTTGCAATAGTACCAGCCTCTACAACTTCCTCTGGCAGCTCATTCCATACACATACCACCCTCCGTGTGAAAAAGTTGCCTCGTAGGTCTCTTTTATATCTTTCCCCTCTCACCCTAAACCTATGCCCTCTAGTTCTGGACTCCCCGAACCCAGGGAAAAGAGTTTGCCTATTTACCCTGTCCATGCCCCTCATAATTTTGTAAACCTCTATAAGGTCACCCCTCAGCCTCCGATGCTCCAGGGAAAACAGCCCCAGCCTGTTCAGCCTCTCCCTACAATTGAAATCCTCCAACCCTGGCAACATCCTTATAAATCTTTTCTGAACCCTTTCAAGTTTCACAACATCTTTCTGATAGGAAAGAGACCAGAATTGCACGCAATATTCCAACAGTGGCCTAAGCAATGTCCTGTACAGCCGCAACATGACCTCAATGAGAGGGAAGGGAAAACCATGAACCTGTAAAGCTGAAATTGCTGTTGCTACTCCAATGAGCAGGCAACTTTGGAATTTCTGACAGCACAGACATCAAACTGCAACAATTTCTGAAGGGTGCTCACTTTTCCATGATTGTAGGGGCAAGAACTACAAAATTCACAGATATCTTTCTGTGGTTCTTTTGGACAATAAGGGATTAACTCTGAAACGTGGAGAAGAGGAAGCTTCATAAGACATTGTCATTTCTGCCTTCTTCCACAAACAGTGGCACCCCTCAATATGTTCTACATCCATTCTGTTATGACTGAGAGTGAAAATTTTTTACTTCCTTTGCCTTATCTAGAAAAAACAAATCAATGCTGTACAATAACAAATGCAACCAGCAGGCAGCTGTCCATTATAATTCTGAAGACCCCAGCTGTGCCGTACTCTAGTGCTCTCCCTGATCGATCCAGACATCTGAAAGGAGACTTTGCTATTCAGATCATCTCTTCAATTAGATTTCTGGTTGTTCCAAGTTCTTTATTGTCCCTGTTCTCTGCTATTCTTGGTTGGGGGAGTGAAGTTCTCAATCCTGAGTAGAGAATATCCCTGATCACTAAGCAATCATCCAGATACATGCCTCTGGCAGAATAAAGCTGAACTGATAAACTGTTGCAGCCCGCAAGTGTTAAATAGAGCATCCTGGATAGTATGTATTTATATCAAGAATAATGCAGCTGGTATCACACACCAGCTGGATACTGAATGAGAAGATTTTCTGTTGATTTATTTTAGTGGGAGTTCCTATGGTGCCCTTCATGTCACATGAGTGCCATTGATGCACTGAATCTGAGGACCTCAGTGACTTGTATTTTCTGCTTTGCTGTGTCCATATGGGGCCGAAATGAGTTGAGAGGCTGAAGTGAATGGGGCATCAAAAGGGCACCTGTTACCTGCTGCACGAGAGGATGAACTGCAGACTGCCTTATCCAGTTTATATCTCCCCAAAGCAGTCTGGAAAGTTCTAGTGGCATAAAAGAATGTTGAGCAGTTGCAGCTTTTATAGCAGATAGGGCTATATCTATAGCCAAATTGGCTGCTATGCAAGAGCTGAAAGTTGGCATAATTCAAATATGACATCAAGTAGAATATAACAACCAGCACAACCACTTTGTGGTGATTTTAACTCCACTCAATAGTTGGAACCAGACAGTTGGGGATGTTAAACTCTCCCACATTACTTTCACTCCTGAATCTGCTTGGATTTCCCTCACCAATTTTTTTTTCTTTCAGCTTCCTCAGAGCCAGCTCTCAGAGTGAACAGAACCTCTGACTCTCCTGTTTATTTATTTTTATCAGTTCCCCCTTCTCCTGAAACAATCAAGAGGAGAGACCAAATTTTAATTTGCTTAGTTGAGCAAAATGATTGGATAAAGAAAGGCTGGATAAGCTGAGACTTTTTCATTGGAGCGTAGGAGATTGAGAGGTGACCTTCAAGGTTTATCAGATCTTGAGAGATATAGGTAAGGTTAATAATAGGTGTCATTTCTCTAGGATGGGGGAATTTCAAGACTATGGGGTATACTTTTAAGGTGATAGGAAAAAAAAATTAAAAGGACACAGGGGCAATTTCTTTTACACAGGGTTATTTGCGTGTTGATTGCACATCGAGGAAGTGGTGAATGCGGACACAGTTCCAACATTTGAAAGACACTTAGATAAGTACATGAGTAGGAAAGGTTTAGAGGGATATGGGCCAGGGGTAGATGGTTGAGACTAAGTTAAAAATCACACAACACCAGGTTATAGTCCAACAGGTTTCATTGGAAGCACATTAGCTTTCGGAGAAATGCTCCTTCATCAAGTGATTTTCACCTGATGAAGGAGCGTCGCTCCGAAAGCTAGTGTGCTTCCAATTAAACCTGTTGGACTATAGCCTGGTGTTGTGTGATTTTTAACTTTGTACACCCCAGTCCAACACCGGCATCTCCAAATCATAGTTGAGACTAGTTTGGTTTGGAATTATGCTCAGCATGAATCGGTTAGACCGAAGGGTCTATTTCTGCACTGTGTGACTCTATGACAGACAGAATTTCACATAATAGGCCAAATCCTGAAGACATCACTGGGGCATAACAAACTGTTTACCAGGAGGCCTGAGCAGAAAATGCTGGACAATTCAATGTCGGAGTGATTCAGGGCCAGAAGAGGCTCATAGTGGTGAAATGGCGTAATGTGGATAATAAGATTAAAAAGCCATTCTAATAAGGATGGAATTGGTCTCTCCTAACAACATGCTTATCACAGTAACCGGTTATAGTGAATCAGCAGCTCATTTAGAGAAATTTCTTTCCTTGCTTAGCCTGAAATTAAGAATTTTAGCATTATTTATGAAATCAACTGACATTTGTAACAGTTTGCTGATTTACCATGAGCCTATTTCATGGGTTAGAACAACTTCAACCCTCTTGTTAAAAAAAATAGTATTTGGGATGTTGACATCACTGACTTTATTTATTGCCCATCCCTAATTGTATTGGGTAAGTTGGTGAGTTGCTGCCTTGGACTACCTGGGACATAGATACACCTACAGGAGAAAGTCTCAGTGGTAATGAATTAACAGCAAAAGTGCCCAGTCAGCATGATTCACTATAATGAGCCACCTATGGCACAAATTTTGGACTATTTTTACAAAATCTCCACAAAGGTACAGTTAAGTCTGCTGTGATTTCAATCCTCCACTCCTATTCACTTCCTCTCCCCTAATAAAAGTTGGGAAAGTCCAACAGTATCCAGGTTAAAATTAGGACAAATCCAGGAAGTTCATCTGGGTCATCCCACAGTCTAGAATGGGTATATGCTTTTCAAGGTTGAACTGAATCATTAGTCCAAGACTAAGAATGCAGACATGCTCCCAATATTACTAATCCTCATTCTTGGGGGACAAGGGAATTGTAAGTGGAAATTCTTTATTCTTGAACATGCTCAATATTTTTAACTTTTTGAATAAGTATTGCCCTAACTTTATGTTCAAGATAATTTGCAGAATGTGTGTGAGAATTATGTATAATTAAATCATGCCCATTTCTTCTGATGCAGTCAGCACCCGAATGTTGTGCTGCCTGCTTATCACTATGATTGTGGTGTGAAGTCAGTCATAAACACACTGTTGAGAGTTTGCATGCTCAGATTCATATGAGGCTAGCACCACTTGAAAATAAACTTCACTACTTCAGCCAGTTTGCCCACTTGAAGAAGACTTACAGGAAGAGATTGTGAGAGAATGTCTAAACAGGAAATATGACAAATAATGATACAACAAGGCAAAGGTGGATTCCAAGATTCTCCAGTGCAGTCTTGGATCCCTTGGTTGAATCATTTAATTGGAGAAATAGACATCTTTATTTTCTTTCAATAGAGGACCAGGCAGCTTTCCTAACAGATACTGTAAAGTCAGTAGGTGCAGAAAGCAATCTTGGTTGATGCCAGCATTCTAGCCTTGATGACTTGAATGGAGTGTTGAATTAAAATAAATAGCCTTATACAAGTGGTTAAGGAAAATAATTAAATCTCTAAATCTATCCTTACATTGAAACAACTAAACTCAAACAATGCTCAATTTACCATCCGCGTAGCAATATCCATCCACCACAAATCATACCTTCCATCCATAACTTCATTGCTCCAAGCCTTACACCCACATCACTCAGCTTCTAATCATTATTGAAAAGTGTGGTGCTGGAAGAGTACAGCTGATCAGGCAGCATCTGAGAAGCAGGACAGTCGATGTTTCGGGCAAAAGCCTTTCATCAGGATTCCTGCTCCTCAGATGCTGCCTGATCTGCTGTGCTCTTCCAGTCCCACACCTTTTGACTGTGACTGTCCAGCATCTGCAGTCCTCACTTTCTCCTAGCTTTGAATCATTGCCAGCTACCCAACCATGGCAGATACCCCAACCAAACTCACTGACAAAATACTTTTTCTCTTGCAAGAAAATTAGAATGTTCTTGAAGGCTAGAACACATAATTGCATGTCCTCACTCCTGTGGCATGGCTTGATAACATTGGAGCCACTATGACTGAAGAGGGCTCAAACTATAGCAAATTATAGCATATGTACACCTAATCTTCTTTCTTGCATCCAACTTGACCCTTACCCCATAATTATTTTTTCATTCACAAGTTGCAGTTGGTGCAAGCATGCCTTACATTTTCTCCATACTATCACACATTATGCATTTTTCCTTTAAGGTACTCGAGACCTATAACTTGAGCAGGCAGTGATGTAGCAGCAAGGAATTTCAGAAAATTGAGTCTGTTGATGAACAAACACTCTGAAACTCACACATGCAGCCACCAGCCCAGATACTGTGTGTTCTTTAGGGATTGCTCAGAGGCAGGATCTGCCCGTGGTAGAGCATCAATTACAAATTGATCAGATGCCAGTCACAGATCGAGAATATCATCTTGTGCAAGTTCTACTACAGAAGAAATACAAATCCATATTTCAAATCTGACATCCCTTGTAGTGTAAGATGGTCAGGGGAAGATAAACCACACCGTTTGTTTTCTCAAAGAGGTTTGTTGCCTTCTTTTGAGATTTACATATCCCGCATCACAGAAATCCATTTTGACAACTTTTGAAAGGATAAATGTGTACTTATGAGGTTAGGGCGCCAGGTGGGCAGGGAGTAAGTTGCCAGGTAAGAAGCGTGCCAAATGGGTATGGTAGTAGCTGGGTTGGGGTAGAGTGTCAGTTATGGGGGTGGTGGGTTTAGAGTTGGGTGGCAGAGGGCATAGTTTGGAGGTGCAGATCCTGAGGAGGGTGGCCCAGAGAATGGTTTCAAGCTAGGGTGAGTGTTGGATCCAATGGTGGGAAGAAAGTGTTAGCCGCTGAGGGGAGCGAGGTTGTCAGTTTAGGTCTAGGATGGTGTAAGGAGTTTGTGAGAGATGCAGTTGGAATGTGTGCTCAGTTAAGAGTTAGTTGAATATTTAATCGTGTTAGACTATATTTTAGTCTAACTCTTCCTGAGTGACTATTTACTTAACTGCAGTGGAACCCTCCAAATTCACTGATTTAAATGGCTATTTTGGAGGGTGCCGGGTGTAGGGAAATTGTCCAGTTGAATCCTCAATTTCCTTCAGCAATCCCTTCATAGTATGTTACTTTTTGTTTTTGATGCATAACTTCCATTTTTACTTTAGAGACAATTACCCGGCCATTAAAAAATTGGGGCCACTATTTCCAAACTTCCCTCCGTATTCCATGCACATTGGTTTTCTTTTATATTCCCTTTTGGTTCCCACACCTTTAAATTAGTTTAAGCCATTCCCTATCTACAGAAAATTGTCCCAGAAGGAAATGGTGACATGGTGGCTCAGTGGTTAGCACTGCTGCCTCTCAGTGCCAGGGACACAGGTTTAATTTCACCCTCAGTTGACTGTGCAAACTCTAAGCAGACATTCTCCCATTGTCTCTGTGGGTTTCCTCTGGGTGCTCCGGTTTCCTCTCTTAGTCCAAAGATGTGCAGTTTAGGTGGATTGGCCATGCTAAATTGCCAATGCTAATGTGTTCAGGGATGGTGCAGGCTAGGTTGATTAGCCATAGGAAATGCAGGGTTACAGAGCAGGATGGGATTCTGTTTGGAGGGTCTTTGTGGACTTGATAGGCCGAATGGCTTTCTACACTGTAAGGATTCTATAAACTTTTCTATGACTGCAGTTATATTAACTGTATCTAAGACCACAAGGTGCTGTAACCAATAATATCTCTTGCGCATATGGTTACATAGAGTAGAGAAAACATTCTGGAAATCCCTCAAAGCACAGATGTACACTTCAGCTGAGAGCTTTACTGGCATTCTGTAACTATATTAACCTTTTTTCAAAAACATTCATTATAATGAACAAAAATTCATCAACTACTCTCTACACTTCTGTGGACATTACTTTAATGTAGAAAAAGTGATTGCATTATAGAGTCATAGAGATGTACAGCACGGAAACAGACCCTTCAATCCGACTCATCCATACCAACCAAATATCCTAAATTAATCTTGTCCCATTTGCCAGCATTTGGCCCATATCCTTCTAAACCCTTCCTGTTCATATACTCATCCAGATGCCTTTTGTATGTTGTAATTGTACCAGCCTTCACCACTTCCTCTGGCAGCGCATGCACCATTCTTTGTCATTCTTTGTGAAAAATTTGTCATATAAATCCCTTTTAAATCTTTCCCTTCTCACCCTAAACCTATGTCCTCTAATTCTGGACTTTCCTACCCCAAGGAAGATACCTCGTTGATTTAGCTTGTCCATGCCCCTTATGATTTTATGAACCTCTAAGTTCAGCCCTCAGCCTCTGACGCTCAAGGGAAAACAGCCCCGGCCTATTCTGCCTGTCCCTAAAGCTCAAGCCCTTCAACCTTGGCAACATGCTTGTAAATCTTTTGTGACTCCTTTCCAATTTCACAACATCTTTCCAATAGTAGGGAGACCAGAATTGCACATACTATTTCAAAAGTGGCCTAACCAATGTCCTGTACAGCTGCAACATGACCTCCCAACTCTGATACTCAATGCTCTGACAAACAAAGGAAAACATACCAGATGCCACCTTCACTGTTCAATCTATCTGCGACTATGAACCTGTACTCTAAGCTCTCTTTGTTCAGCAACACACCCCAGGACTTTACCGTTAACTGTATAAGTCCTGCTCTGATTTGCTTTCCCAAAATGCAGCACTTTATATTTATCTAAATTAAATCATCTGATCAAGATCCTGTGGTAATCTGAGGTAATCTTCTTCACTGTCCACTACACCTACAAATTTCGATGTCATCTGCAAATTTACTAACTATGCCTTAATATATTACTTAACTTTCTTTTATAAAAAAGTACATTTTTTAAAACCGAACTGTTAAGAAAGTTGTCTAAATTTGAAGAAAGGGAAACAAAGCTACAATACTCACCAGCCAATCAACTCTCAGTTTCCTGTGATGCTCCAGTTTGATTTTATTTTCACCTGTTTGAAACCGGAGCATAGTCTTCTCTCCTCAGGTAAATGACTCATTGTAATTTAGCAATTGAAGGAATCAGAGTTAATTTATGCTGTAACATTTATGTTGAGGTTGTCAGCCAGATCCTAATTCTGACTATGCTTTTCAATATATGTCTGTTTGCATAACAAAATGGAATTGGATTCCGCTCTATATCGTAGGATTCTGATTTTCAAGATTAATTAGGCTTCCATCTGTTTCCGGCAGGTGTTTATTTCCTGGTCTACTCCAAAACGACAGCAGGCTAGAGATAAGTGGGAATGGTTTGAGAGTTACTTCATTGATCTTTATCTTCCTCAAGCCTCATTCTTGTTAATAATAATATGATAGATCAAAACCATCTGATACATAGATTTCTGAAAGTTTTTTCACAATATTTGAAAAGTGTTGAGTATTTTTTGCATTTGTCAAGATATAAATTTGCAGCTTGATATCACTACACTGGAACTTCATATTACAGTCACTACCACTTTCACACTCCACACTTATTACAGTCACCTATATTAAGCAAATGGTGTGAACAATTTGTCACTACCATAACAGCCAATTATCAAGGCATTGCTTGAAATGTATTGAACTTCTTATCTAGTACTTAGTGATTTAAAATATCTGCTATTTTCAGGAAATGTCAAGTAATCAAGCTGCTCCAATAAGCTGTTTTCACACTGTTTACAGCTAACAAGAAACCCAGATAGTGAAGATATTGTGAATCTTCAATCAGCTGAAATTACTGTTAGCAAGAATGCCCCCACTGTAGTGTTGTATTATCAGGAATATTTGCGCATTTCTCAAATGTCCACAATTTGACAAACTCACAATTTGAACTCATGCTCTCTGAATTGTTACTTCAGTCCCATAAGCATCTGGTTACTGTACTCCTGTACAAGGACTCCCTTGTTTTATTTCTGGTTATTGCCCTGGGATCAGTTATATCTACCTTATCAAATAGACATGGTCTCTGTTTAACTTTTCAACTGTAAGACTCCATCTCCAAGAGCACAGCACTGAAATGGAAGCTAAGATTGTATATTCAATTCTCTAGAGAGGGATGAAACCAGAATCGATTGAAGAAAGTGTGTGTTACCAATTGTGCATGGAAGGGGACTAATATACTGGCAGGAAGATTTGGTCAAGCTGCTCAGGAGGATTTAAAGTAGTGAGGTGTTGGGGGGGGGCGACGCAGGGAGATAGTGAGGAAAGAGATCAATCTGAGACTGGTACAGTTGAGAACAGAATTGAGTCAAACAGTCAGGGCAGGCAGGGACAAAGTAGAGAACAAGGTAGGACTGATAAATTAAACTGCATTTATTTCAATGCGAGGGAAGGCAGATGAACTCAGAGCATAGTTAGGAACATGGGACTGGGATATCTTAGTAATTATGGAAACATGGCTCAGGGATGGGCAGGACAGGCCGGATACAAATGCTACAGGAAGGATAGAAAGGGAGGCATGAGAGGAGAGGGAGTGGCATTTTTGATAAGGGATAGTATTACAGCTGTACTGAGCGAGGATAATCCTGGAAATAAATCCAGGGAAGTTACTTGGGTGGAACTGAGAAATAAGAAAGGAATGATCACCTTACTGGGATTATATTGTAGACCCCCTAATAGTCAGAGGGAAATTGAGAAAAAAACTTGTAAAGAGATCTCAGCTATCTGTAAGAATAATAGAATGGTTATGGTAGGGGATTTTAACTTTCCAAACATAGACCAGGACTGCCATTGTGTTAAGGGTTTAGATGGAAAGGAATTTAAGTGTGTACAAGAACACTTTCTGATTCAGTATGTGGATGTACCTATGAGAGAAGGTGCAAAACGTGACCTACTCTTGGGAAATGAACCAGGGCAGGTGACTGAGGTGTCAGTGGGGGAGCATTTTGGGGCCAGCGACCATAATTCTGTTAGATTTAAAATAGTGATGGAAAAGGATAGAGCAGATCTAAAAGTTGAACTTCTAAATTGAGGAAAGGCCAATTTTGATGGTATTAGGCAAGAACTTTCAAAAGCTGATTGGGGGCAGATGTTCGCGGGTAAAAGGATGATTACAGAATGGGATAACGAGAGTCCAGAGAAAATATATTCCAGTTAGGGTGAAATGAAAGGTTGGTAGGTATAGGGAATGTTGGGTGACTAAAGATATTGAGCGTTTGGTTAAGAAAAAGGAGGAAGCATATGTCAGGTATCGACAGGATAGATTGAGTGAATCCTTAGAGTATAAAGGCAGTAGGAGTATACATAAGGGGGGAATCAGGAGGGCAAAAGGGGGACATGAGATAGCTTTGGCAAATAGTTAAGGATAAAACACTTAAGGGTTTTTACAAAGATATTAAGGACAAAAGGGTAACCAGGGAGAGAATAGGGCTCCTCAAAGATCAGCAAGGCAGCCTTTGTGGGGAGTCTCAGGAGATGGAGGAGTTACGAAACGAGTATATTTGCATCAGTGTTTACTGTGGAAAAGGACATGGAAGATATAGAATGTAGAGAATTAGATGGTGACATATTACAAGGGATGAAGTGCTGGGTATCTTGAAATGCATAAAGGTGGATAAATCCTCATGACCTGATCAAGTGTACCCTAGAACTCTGTGGGAAGCTAGAGAAGTGATTGCAGGGCCTCACTGAAATATGTGTATCATCAATTGTCACAGTTGAGGTGCCGGAAGACTGGAGGTTGGCTAACCTGGTGCCACTATTTAAGAAGGACAAGACAGGGAACTATAGACCAGTGAGCCTGACGTTGGTGGTGGGCAAGCTGTTGGAGGAAATCCCAAGGGACAGGATGTACATGTATTTGGAATAGTCAACATGGCTTTGTGCATGGGAAATCATGTCTCACAAACTTGATTGAGTTTTGTGAAGAAGTAACAAAGAGGATTGATGAGAGCAAAGCAGTAGATGTGGCCAATATGGGCTTCAGTAAGGCATTTGACATGGGAGACTGTTTAGCAAGGTTAGATCTCACGGAATACAAGGAGATCTAACTATTTGGATACAGAACTGGCTCAAAGGTAGAAGACAGAGGGTGGTGATGGAGGGTTGTTTTTCATACTGGAGGCCTGTGCCACAAGGATCAGTGCTGGGTCCACTACTTTTAGTCATTTATGCTCACATCCAAATCATTTATAAAAGAGATATAGTTAGTAAGTTTGCAGATGACATGAAAATTGGAGATGTTGTGGACAGCGAAGAAGGTTACCACAGATTACAACGGGATCTTGATCAGATGGGCCAATGGGCTGAGAAGTGGCAGATGGAGTTTAATTCAGATAAATGCAAGGTACTGCATTTTGGGAAAGCAAATCTTAGCAGGACTTTTCCACTTAATGGTAAGGTCCTGGAGTGTTGCTGAACAAAGAGAGCCTGGAGTGCAGGTTCATAGCTCCTTAAAAGTGGAGTCACAGATAGATAGGATAGTGAAAAAAGTGATTGGTGTGCTTTCCTTTATTGGTCAGAGTTGGGAGGTCATGTTGCGGCTGTACGGGACATTGGTTAGGCCACTGTTGGAATATCGTGTGCAAATCTAGTCTCCTTCCTATCAGCTAGATATTGTGAAACTTGAAAGGGTTCTGAAAAGATTGCAAGGATGTTGCCAGGTTTGGAGGATTTGAGCTATAGGGAGAGGTTGAATAGGCTCAGACTGTTTACCATAGAGCATTGGAGGCTGAGGGGTGACCCTATAGAAGCTTACAAAATTATGAGGGGCATGGATAGGATAAATAGACAATGTCTTTTTCCTGGGTGGGGGAGTCCAGACTAGAGGGAAATAGATTTAGGGTGAGGGGGGAAAGATATAAAAGAGACCTGGAGGGGATCGTTTTCATGCAGAGGGTGGTACGTGTATAGAATGAGCAGCCAGAGGAAGTGGAGGAGGCGAGTACAATTGCAACATTTAAAAGTTATCTGGATGGGTATATGAATAGGAAGGGTTTGGAAGGATATGGGACGGGTGCTGGCAGGTGAGACTAGATTGGGTTGGGATATCTGGTTGGCGTAGATGAGTTGGGCTGAAGGGTCTGTTTCCGTGGTGTACATCTCTATGACTCCATGACTCTAAGTGGGCAAGAAAGCAATAAGACAGGTGCACTGTGACACTAATCTTCTGCAAGATTTGGAATGTTTTGCTCACTCTTCTGCAGTCTTAAGAATGAGAGGTTGACACTTAGTGACCTTGCTAATGATTAGATTAGATTAGATTAGACTTACAGTGTGGAAACAGGCCCTTCGGCCCAACAAGTCCACACCGACCCGCCGAAGCGCAACCCACCCATACCCCTACATATACCCCTTACCTAACACTACGGGCAATTTAGCATGGCCAATTCACCTGACCCGCACATCTTTGGACTGTGGGAGGAAACCGGAGCACCCGGAGGAAACCCACGCAGACACGGGGAGAACGTGCAAACTCCACACAGTCAGTCACCTGAGTCGGGAATTGAACCCGGGTCTACAGGTGCTGTGAGGCAGCAGTGCTAACCACTGTGCCACCGTGCCGCCCATGAGTGATGTTTTAAACTGCCTTGGTGGCAGGTGTCTGTGCATCCTGCGTTTGTTGTCATCCATAGAGCATTGAGGCCTGAATGAGTGAAGTTTTGAATTCCTTTCTCTGGTTTAGTGCAATAGTCATCTCCCTCTGGCCTGGATAGTAATAATCTACACGATAATGACAAAGACATGCAGATGAGGTATAATAGTGTGCCATGAAATACTAATGATTGATTATTCTCCTTGTGGCTTGTGCACAAATCTACTGAAGTGTTACCCAAACGTTCACTTTTTCAAGGCTGTGTATATCAGTTTACACATGTATTAAGCCAATTACTTCAGCAATGAGAATTCAAATAAGCAAGCACACGAACACTAGCACAATTCCATTTACATCATACAGCAAGCACATTTTTTTGACAAGGCTAATGATGATGAAAATAACTCTAATAATATCTGAAGCCCAGTTTGTCCAATGCAACAGTTTTCAGGGCTGTCATTCATCAGTTCACTGTAAGCCACTGTGATTATCTCTTGTGAATTTTGTTTTGCACATATTAAATATTCTTGATTTAGTAGCAAAAGTTTAATTAAAACTTTAAATCAGCACATTCTTATTTCATGTGCAGTAAAAATATTATACTCAGAAGAACATAAAAAGTGTTATGTTCTGTGAAACACACCTAATTTATTTTCCATGCTGGTGCATGCCAAATATAATCACACTGACTTTGTGTTATGACGGAAGGTGATATATATCTCCCATCAGTCTCAGAACATTTATTTTTCATTAACAGTTAAATGCATACATGAAACATATTTGAAAGGGTTCAGTGCATTCTTTCTCTGGACTTGTACTTTACATTGATGAATTGATGCAATCAAAGCGTCACAAACCGATGGTGGAAACCTGCATGCCGCTGTTTTGGCATGTTGTAATAGCCAGACAGAGCAATATAAAATCGACCAGTATGCAAAGTCATCACGAGTAGGTACATTTTTGTTCATTTTTGCTTAACATTTTAAAAAGCCAACAACAGCGCAGTACATTTGTTTTGCTTGATCATTTCTTACATAAGTTTTTACTTCCATTGTTTGTCTTGTTTACTTTTAGCTCATCATACACATGACACTCGCTCCTGCTTCCTCAAGCCATTTTCACTAATCATCTGACCACAAAAATTGCCTTTCTAACCTCTATGTTGGCTGACCCTTCAAATGGTTGCCCCTCTTTTGAAACAATCCCTGTTCCCTTTAAAACTGATCTCATGATCCCTCTCCCAAAATGTCCTTGAAATGTAGCATGCCAACTGGAAATTTCCTTTCCTCACCAATGTCCTTAAATATGTTGCTTTACAAATCTCTGTTACAGCTCTTCAATCCGCCATGCTTGAAATCCCTCCATCAGATTTTCACTCCTCTAAAAAGATTTACGAACACCATTCTTTGTAGTTGTAATGTTATGAATTAATTGTCCTTGTCCATAGCCACCTCAATGCAACATTGAAACAATTACTATTATATTGAAAAGCCTTTCCTCTGTTGTGTACTTTAATTGGAACATGCTTTCTCAGTTTCAGGTTTAGCTATCTAATTGAAATGATCTGGAGGTGCTGGTGTTGGACTGCGATGGACAAAGTTAAAAGATCACACAACAACAGATTATTGTCCAATAGGTTTATTTGGAAGTACAAGCTTTTTAAGCACTGCTGCTTCATCAGGTAGCTAGTGGGGCAGGATCATAGGACACAGAATTTATAGTAAAAGATCAAAGTGTCACACAACTGATGTGATGTATTGAACAAACCTAGATTGCTGTTAAGTCTTTAATGACTTAGAATACGGTTGCAGGTTTCAATTGATTAATATGTAAATCCCAGAACTTCTTTCAAGTCATAGACCTGAGGAAACTTAAGGTTTTATTAAAAAAGAATGACATCTCAGCTCAAACAATGCATTGAAGGTGTGAGAACAGTCTGTCTGTATCCAAACCTTGAGCCAGACTGGTTCTATTTCCAAAGTAGGAATTTATAAAATGTCACATTGACTGACTGTGCCTTTTAAAGTAAATTGTGTGCCTTTTAAAGTAAATAGAATGTATCTGCAAATGCAAATTCTCCCCATAGACCTATATTTATATTTGTGTGAGGGAGAGAGTGTGTGTGTGTATATGCTTGATTGTGTGTTTACACAAGTGTGAGATATCTCATTCGCTGCAGGCAAGGATGCCAGAGGCATGGTATATCTGTGAGACTAAGCTGTGACAGTGGATGAATGGACACCACACAACAATCACCAGACAGGGGCGTTCCTTCCCAGTGAAGGAACACTTCAGTGATCAAGGACATTCGATCTTGGATCTTCAAGTGACTGTCCTCCAAGGTGGACTTCAAGATAAGCAATAACGCGATGTTACTGTGCAGAGACTGATAGCCAAGTTCGGTACCCCTGAGGATGGCCGCAACTGGGATCTTTGTTTCATGTCACACTGCAGGTGATCTCACTACAGTATGCACTCACATACAATCGCACACATACACACACCTAATCTTACATGTGATTGCACTCGCACAGATCCTCTCATGCACACGCTATCTCTCAGACACACATGCACACACTCACATGCACAATCTCTCACAGGCAGATACTCTGTTACACCCATGCACACTTGCTATCAAGCATGCACATGCGCACACACTCCTATTCTCTCCCTCTCTCCCACACACTCACTCTCCCTCACACACATGCACACATATAAGTCTAAGGGAAGAATTTACATTTGCAGATACATTCTATTTTATTCAAAAAGTACACAATCTGTAGTCTCAGTCCATGTGACATTTTCTAAATTCCTACTTTGGAAATAGAATCAGTTTGACTCAAGATTGGGATATAGGCAGACTCTAACCTCACACCTTTAATGCATTGTCTAAGTGGAGATGCTACTTTATTTTTATATAACCTTAAGTTATCTCAGGTCTGTGACTTGAAAGAACTTCTGGGATTTACATATTAATCAAAACCTATTCTAAGTGATTAAAGACTTGACAGCAATCTAGGTTTGTTCAATACATCGTATCAGTTGTATGACACTTTGATCTCTACTACAAATTCTATGTCCTATGATCCTGCCCCAATAGCTACCTGACAAAAGCATTCTGAAAGTTTGTACACCCAAATAAACCTGTTGGACTATAACCTGGTGTAGTGTGATTTTTAACTTTATCTAATTGAAGCTAGTTTAGTGTCTAGGTCAGAAGGTCCAGGTTCAAATCCCACTTGGCCAAGAGGTGTGATGTAACGTATCCAAAAAGATTTAATAAAGTAACTATCTACAAATTACTTCTCTTGCCATTGCTGTGCTTTCACCATGGAAATCTCCTATGGACCAGTCAATATACTCTTGCTCATTTCATGCTTATTTTTGACAATATCATCCATAGACTTAGATTCAATGATGAGAAACAATTCTTGCTATCCGTGATCTCTCTGGATGTTCTGCTATTGCTATGCTGTCAGATTACTTGTCTGACATGCATTATTGAATCAGCCGTTATTTCATCCAACTAAAGTGACTATTTTGGACTTCTTGCACAACTCCATTTATTTGCCAATGACGTCAAGTCCCTGCTAGTTTATTGAATGCATTAGAAATGGACTGCATCTTCAAAACGTCAGCATGAATTTGCCCTGAACTTGAGATTCCTAGTCTATGTCTTCTCCAGCACAAAGACCCAATATTTCTACCTCCATAATGACTTCTATTTCCAGCTTAGCCCAAATGCTGCTGAGATTCTCCGCCATTCTGATGATTCAGTTGCTAAGTTAGTTATGGCTTTCACCATACAGGAAGAAAATTAGCATATTTTAATACATAAAGATGCTGTTGGAAACTTATGAACAAATATATTGATCATAGTTCAAATTATAACACATAATTGCAAATATTAGTTAAAATTATATAAATTGTATCTTTAAGTTCCTTCACTGGTTAATATTTGATATGGATTTACATTTTAAAGTATTGCTGGTCACTCACTGAAGATTGCCTTGGATGTCTAGTGCTGAAGAGAATTGCTTTCACCCTTCCAGTTCTGTTGGGTATCTTAATGAACTGGCAAAAATTGATCAGCTCTTTTATTACTTGTGCATTCTGGTACACTGGAAATTTCAAGTTAATTATTAACCAAATGATTCTTGAAAATAAATAAAGGCTTCAGTTAAAATAGAAATTTGCTTTTTGATACAGTGGAATTTACTGGCAATAAAGTGTTATCCCAGCTGTACTGAGAGATAAGAATTCAATTAAACCTCATTACCTTGAAATTAGACTGAAAAAATATGGTATAATCATACGAAATGCTTTTGCTATTTTAATAGGACTGCGCATTCATTAAAAATCAGTTTTCATATAACAACTTTCAAAGAGTACAATTTTAAAGGATTTCTGTAACAATAAATTAATCTGACTTGTTTTTTCTGTTTATCCTGAACCAAATCAAATGCATTAATATTTTGTGTAGTACAAACTTATTCATTAATTGTGTAATATACATGAATCAAATTGATCAGTCTGATTTATGTGTTGTGTGACTTTGCTTCTGTAGCAGTGTTGAAATCACTATTACATTTTAATTATTAAAATTGGTGCCTAATGAAAATGACTACTCTGTCTAAACCCCTACCATTTTTATGTAACTACTTTTATAGATCATGATATCAATGAAAAATCTCAGATAATCTCTTTTTCAAAACTTATCCTAAATGGCCATAATCCGAGAACGGGGAAAAACATTTTTGTTGAAATTGGTATTGATAAAAATGAACATTTATCTGTTAATTTGTTGCTTAAAAAGAAAGAAAAAAGTCCTGTCAGTTGATGATTTTTTTAAGGAAGAAAACCTGTCCTTATCCATTCTAGCTTTTATATCATTGCCACTCTCTCACAAATGTGAATGACTTTTAACTTTTCTCTGAAGTGGCTTTTAAAGTAACCTTCACTAGCTTCTCAGGACAAAGATGGATGAGCAATAAATATTGCCAGCAGCATCCAAAACCTAAGAATTATTTATTTTGGATGAAAAACAGAAAAAGTACATATCTTAAAACTATGCATTTTTCTTCAGATGCAGAATACACCGAAACACAGCTTGAAACTATCCCTGTGGCTTCTTCAGAATCCTTGCCTCATTTTCTGGTTGAACCAGAGGATGTGTACATTGTAAAAAACAAACCTGTCACCTTGATCTGCAAAGCAACACCAGCCACACAGATTTACTTTAAATGCAATGGTGAATGGGTGCATCAGATGAATCATGTAACAGAAGAGACCATAGATAAACTTACAGGTAGGTCTGTACTTATTTCAATAATTGTGAAAGTGCAAGTCAAGTTAGATGTGTGAGGATGGCTGAATTAACTATTGTTTTGTCTGGAAATCAAAGACCATAGGTTTAACTATTGCTTCCTTGCAGAAACCAGGTGCTTGGACGTGTATTTACATGGGTGGGTAACATGGTTACCGCTACAATGATGTGAACAATGTATTGCTGCATTCCAGATTGATATGCCTTTAGAAATCAGTGGGGTATTTGGCTTGATTGCTCAGATTGGGACATGGCTGTTTTTTGAATCTTCAATGATTAGGTGAACATGATTCCTTTCCAACTTACTGCAGTCCTCAGTAAACTTTGCTGAGGGCTGATGCAAGTGGACCAAGTTTTTGAAAGAGTATTTTAAGCTTCCTTGCATCCAGGGCCTCTCATTCATACTCAATAATGAAATGTTTGGCCTTCCTATACTCATGATCAAATATTGTCGGTATGCCACCTCAAAAGGCTGATGTGAGCAGTCACATGCTGCATGTGTCAATCACAGAAAGGCTTTGGGATGCCCATCAAAACCCATTACAAATATATGAATCAGGGCTGGACTACGTCATCTGGACCCTTGGGCTATCTCTTGTCATTTGGTAAAATCGCAGCTGAACTGATGGTGGCTTCACCTCCACTTTCCAGTCTAACCCTGATAACCATAACTTTTGATTCCTTTGTTAATCAAAAATGTATCTACCTCTGCCTTAGAAAAGATTCAATGGCCTTGCTTCCACCATTCTCTGTGCTGCTACCTCACAACTCACTGCAACAATTGTTACTGTGGGTTCCCTGCTATAACCTCCTTTATAATAGATTCCACATCTTTCCTGATGATAGATATTCATAACTGCTTTGTAGTTTTCAATATTATCTCTCTTCATTCTTGAATAGTTGAGCTACATTCACTATTTTCTAATCTGATGATATTTTTCAGAATCAAAGACATTTGGAAAGTAAAAATCAATCTTCTCCTGTCTCAGCAGTTATTTCTTTTAAGAGTCGAGAATGAAAATGGTGAGGACCTAGGGATTTTTATTTATCAGAGATCTTTCCCTGGTGTTTGTAATTGTTTTAAGTTCTTCCCTTCCACTTCCCTCCTTCCAAATATTAATTTATAATTTTTCCAGGATGCTATTTGCATTCTCCACAACGAAGACAGATGCAAAATGTCTCTTTGATTCATCCACCATTTCCTAATTATCCATTGTTACTTCTTCAGACCCTCTGTCTATAGGAAATTGAGGGTTTGGTTAAGAAAAAGGAGGAAGCATATGTCAGTTATAGACAAGATAGATCGAGTGAATCCTTAGAAGAGTATAAAGAGAGTAGGAGTATACTTAAGAGGGAAATCAGGAGGGCAAAACAGAGACATGAGATAGCTTTGGCAAATAGAATTAAGGAGAATCCAAAGGGTTTTTACAAATATATTAAGGACAAAAGGGTAACTAGGGAGAGAATAGGGCCCCTCAAAGATCAGCAACGTGGCCTATGTGTGGAGCCACAGAAAATGGGGGAGATACTAAATGAATATTTTGCATCAGTATTTACTGTAGAAAAGGATATGGGAGATATAGACTGTGGGGAAATAGATGGTGACATCTTGCAAAATGTCCAGATTACAGAGGAGGAAGTGCTGGATATCTTGACACGGTTAAAGGTGGATAAATCCCCAGGACCTGATCAGGTGTACCCAAGAACTCTGTGGGAAACTAGAGAAGTGATTGCTGGGCCTCTTGCTGAGATGTTTGTATCATCGATAGTCACAGGTGAGGTGCCGGAAGACTGGAGGTTGGCAAACGTGATGCCTCTGTTGAAGAAGGGTGATAAAGACAAGCCAGTGAACTATAGACTGGTGAGCCTGACCTTGGTGGTGGGCAAGTTGTTGGAGGGAATCCTAAGGGATAGGATGTACATGTATTTGGAACGGCAAGGACTAATTCGGGATAGTTAACATGGCTTTGTACAGGGGAAATCATGTCTCACAACTTGATTGAGTTTTTTGAAGAAGTAACAAAGAAGATTGATGAGGGCAGAGCAGAAGATGTGATCTGTATGGACTTCATTAAGGCGTTCGACAAGGTTCCCCATGGGAGACAAATAGCAAGGTTAGATCTCATGGAATACAGGGAGAACTAGCCATTTGGATACAGAACTGGCTCAAAGGTAGAAGACAGAGGGTGGTGGTGGTGGGTTGTTTTTCAGACTGGAGGTCTGTGACCAGTGGAGTGCCACAAGGATCGGTGTTGGGCCCTTTACGTTTTGTCATTTACATAAATGATTTGGATGCGAGCATAAGAGGTACAGTTAGTAAGTTTGCAAATGACACCAAAATTGGAGGTGTGGTGGACAGCAAAGCGGGTTATCACAGATTACAACAGGATCTGGACCATATGGACCAATGGGCTGAGAAGTGGCAGATGGAGTTTAATTCAGATAAATGCGAGGTGCCGCTTTTTGGGAAAGCAAATCTTAGCAGGACTTATACACTTAATGGTAAAGTTCTAGGGAGTGTTGCTGAACAAAGAGACCTTGGAATGCAGGTTCATAGCTCCTTGAAAATAGAGTCGCAGGTAGATAGGATAGTGAAGCAGGCGTTTGGTATGCTTTGCTTTATTGGTCAGAGTATTGAGTACAGGAGTTGGGAGATCATGTTGCAGCTGCACAGGACATTGGTTAGGCCACTGTTGGAATATTGCATGAAATTCTGGTCTCCTTCCTATAGGAAAGATGTTATGAAACTTGAAAGGGTTCAGAAAAGATTTACAAGGATGTTGCCAGAGTTGGAGGATCTGCGCTACAGGGAGAGGCTGAACAGGCTGTGGTTCTTTTCCCTGGAGCGTCGGATGCTGAGAGGTGACCTTATAGAGTTTTACAAAATTATAAGCGGCATGGAAAAGATAAATAGACAAAGTCTTTTCCCTGAGATTGGAGAGTCCAGAACTAGAGGGCATAGGTTTAGGGTGAGAGAGGAAAGATATAAAAGAGACTAAGGGGCAACTTTTTCACATAGAGGGTGGTACGTATATGGAATGAGCTGCCAGAGGATGTGGTGGAGGCTGATACAATTGCAACATTTAAGAGGCATTTGAATGGGTATATGAATAGGAAGGTTTTGGAGGGATATGGGCAGGGTGTTGGCAGGTGGGACTAGATTGGATTGAGATATCTAGTCGGCATGGACGGTTGGACCGAAGGGTCTGTTTCTATGCTGTACATCTCTATGACACTATGACCAATTTGCTTCTTTAAAAAATGTGTAGAAATCTTTACTATCTGCATTTTTATTTCTCGTTGGCTTTCTCCCACTTTCTAATTTCACCTTCCTTAGGGTCATTCCTTTTCTTATATATTCTCTCCAATCTTCTAATCAGCCTCTACTTTTCATAGAATTGGATATTTTTGTCTCTCAAGCTTCTTCACTTTGTATTCCTCAAAAAATACGAAAACCTGCATCCTTCCTCTTTTTTTTAGATTAGATTACTTAGTGTGGAAACAGGCCCTTTGGCCCAATAAGTTCACACCGACCCACAACCCACCCAGACCCATTCCCCTACACCTAACACTACGGGCAGTTTAGCATGGCCAATTCACCTAACCTGCACATTTTTGGACTGTGGGAGGAAACCAGAGTACCCGGAGGAAACCCATGCAGACACGGGGAGAATGTGCAAACTCCACACAGTCAGTCACCTGAGGCAGGAATCGAACCCGGATCTCTAGCACTGTGAGGCAACAGTGCTAACCACTGTGCCACCCACTTTTTCACTATGTATCTTCACTGAGTAACAAAACACCTCCTTAAATGTCTACCACTGCATCTCTACTGATAAGACCATTAGACATAAGGGCAGAAATTAGGCCATTCAGCCCATCAAGTTTGCTCCGCCATTCAATCGTTGCATTCCATACATAGCCTTTGATCCTCAAGAACCTACCTATCTCCATCTTAGATATACTCAATGACCTGGCGTCCACAGCCTTCCGTGGCAATGTATTCCATAGATTTGGCACTCTCTGACTGAAGAAGTTTTTTCCTTATTTCCATTCTAAAAGGTCTTCCCTTTAATATAAGGCACTTCCTCTGGTCCTAGTCTCTTCTACCAATGGAAACATCTTCCCAATGTCCACTTTGTCCAGGCCATTCAGTATTCTATATGTTTCAATTAGATCACCCCTCATCCTTCTAAACTCCATCGAGTATAGACCCAGAGTCCTCAACATTCCTTATGTTAGGTTTTTCATTCTGGGACCATTCTTGTGCACTTCCTCTCACCATGCTCCAGGGCTAGTACATCCTGCCTGAGTTGTGGGCCCAAAACTGTGCACAACACTCCAAATGTGGTCTAACCAGAGACTTACAGAGCCTTTGAAGTATATTCTTGGTTTTATATTCTAGTCCTCTCAAAATAAACGTTGTCATTATATTTGCCTTCCTAACTACTGACTCAGCCTGCAAGTTTATCTTGAAGGAATCCTGAATGAGAAGTCCTAAGTCACTTTGTATTCCAGACTTCTGAACTTTCTCCACATTAAGAAAATAATCCATGTCTCTATTCTTCCTACCAAAATGCATGACCTCAAACTTTCCCACTTTGCACTCCACCTGCCACTTCTTTGCCCACTCTCCTAACCTATCCAAATCCTTCTGCAGCCTCCCCACCTCCTCATTGCTACTTGTACCTCTACCTATCTTTGTAACATCTAAAAACTTAGCCAGAATGTCCTCAGTTCCTTCATCAAGATTGTTAATGTATGAAGTGGAAAGTTGTGGTCCCAACACTGAGCGTTATGAAACACCTCTTGTCACCGGCTGCCATCCTGAGGAGGACCCTTTTATCCATACTCTCTGCTTCCTGCCAGACAGCCAAACTTCTATCCATGCTAGCACCTTGCCTCTAACCCTATAGGCCCTTGTCTTATTCAGTTGCCTCTTATGCAGCACTTTGTCAAGGACCTTCTTGAACTCAAGTAGATAACATCCATTGGGTCTCCTTAATCTAACCTGCTTGTTACTTTCTCAAAGAATTCTAGCAGATTTGTCAGGCATGACCACCCCTTGATGAAACCATGCTGACTTTGTATTATTTTATCATACACTTCAGAAATCTCAACCTTCATGATGGATTCCAGGATCTTACCCATGACTGAGGTTAAGCTAATCAGTCCGTAATTTTCCTTCTTTTGCATCACTCCCTTTTTAAACAGGATTATCACGTTAGCAATTTTCCAGTCCTCTGAGACTCTCCCTGAATCTAGTGATTCTGGAAACATCTCCACTTACACCTTTACAATCTCTTAGGCTATCTCCCTTAGAATTCTGGGGTGTAGTTCATCTGGTCCAGGTGATTTATCCACCTTCAAGTCACTCATTTTTTTCTAACGCCTTCTCCTTAGTGATGGCCACCATACTCAGCTCTGCCCCTCAGTCTCTTGAATTTTTGGGATATTACTCATGTTTTCCCGTGTGAAGTCTGATGGGAAGTAATTATTCAGTTCCTCAGCCTTTTGTTCCCCACTATTATCTCTCCAGCATCATTTTCCAGCAGAGCAATGTCCACTTTTGCCTCTTTTGCCCTTCTTATATCTAAAGAAAATCTTTACAGTCTTCCTGTATATTACTGACTAGCTTACCCTCATTTAATCTTCTCCCTCCTTTTTTTTGTTGACTTCTGTTGGTCTTTGTAAGCTTCCCAATCCTTTAGTTTCCCACTGCCCTTAGCCACATTATATGCTTTCTCTTTTGCTTTTGTGCTATCCTTAACTTCACTAATCAGCCATGGTTGCCTAATCTTCCCCGAACCACGCTTCTTTTTCCTCAGAATGAATTTCTGCTGTGTCTCCAGAATTACTCCCAGAAACTCCTGCCATTGCTGTTCCACTGTCTTTCCAGCGAGACTTCTCTCCCCTGATGAAGGGCTTTTGTAGAAACATTGATTTTCCTGCTCCTTGGATGCTGCCTGACCTGCTGTGCTTTTCCAGCACTACTCTAATTTTGGCCCCAGGTTCCTCTCCCAGTTAATTCTACCCATCACCTGCCTCATGCCTCTGTAGTTGCCTTGATTCAGCTGTAATATGATTCAACCTCTGATTGTATCTTCTCCCTCTCAAATTACGCAGTAAATTCAATCATAATATGATCACTGCCTCCACAGGGTTCCTTCACCTTAAGCTCCCTTATCAAGTCTGCCTCATTGCACAACACTAAATCCTGTATTGCCTGTTCCCTAGTCAGCTCCAACACAAGTTGCTCCAAAAAGCCATCTCCGTCATTTCAATCCACCAGTAACTGATTTTTACAGTCCATCTACATGTTGAAATTCCCCATGATCACTGTAAGTTTGCTTACTTACACATCTTTTTTTATCTCTTGGTGTATCTTGCACCCCAGCTCCTGACTACTGCTTGGAGGCCTATACATAACTCCAACTATGTTTGTTTTCACTTTTGCGGTTCCTCAATTCTACCCACACAAATTCTACATCATCTGAGCCTACTTCGTTTCTTATTATTGATTTAGTTTCATTTACTAATAAAGTAACCCCACCCCCTCTGCCCACCTGCCTTGACAGGACGTATATCCTTGAATATTCAGTTCCCGATCCTGATCCCCATGCAGCCGCGTCTCCATGTTGCCTACCACATCTTACCTACCAATTTCAATCTGTGCCATAAACTTATTCCGTATACTGTGTGCATTCAAATGTAACACTTTCAGTCCTATGTTAAATGCCTCTCTTCTCATTGTCATTTTGTTTGTCCAATGTGCTTGAAGGAGAAAGTGAGGACTGCAGATGCTGGGGATCAGAGCTGAAAATGTGTTGCTGGAAAAGCGCAGCAGGTTAGGCAGCATCCAAGGAGCAGGAGATTCGACATTTCAGGCATGAGCCTTTCTTCAGGAAGAAGGGCTCATGCCTGAAACATAGACTCTCCTGCTCCTTGGATGCTGCCTGACCTGCTGTGCTTTTCCAGCAACACATTTTCAGCAATGTGCTTGAAATTTGATTGCTAATCTTTTCCATACACTGTGTCTGTACTGGAAATTTTTAATAACCTCTCCTGAGTTCTGTACTCTTACCTCCTCCTTTAATTTGGGTTTTCTAACTCCTCCTGTGACTGACAATACAACAACAATTGGACAAATCAAACAGAGGACAGCCAGAGAATTTCTAGAAGCTTGGCGCTCACCCATGGACATCATCAATAAACACAGGTCGAGACCCAATATACTGACTGCTGCAACGAACAACTAAAAGTAGCGAGATCAAAACCAAATTTATTCCAACAGACACAGTCCAGCAGCACTTCATAGGAGGCTTCACAGCATTGAGGATGTCACCTAGAAAGGGGATGAAACATCTGCAAATCAAATTCCCAGCTCAGTGAACATACCCACAAAAACTGCAACTGGTACCCAAACCACAGAGCTTTGCACAAACCTTGAATTATCATTTACCTCATTATTACTTGCACATATTCCTGAGGGGTTTAAACTAAATAGAGTGAGGGTTTGGGAGAGAGGGAATGTAGACTTAAAAATCAAAAGTATATATCAGCATTTTGAAAATGATACCAAGAGTGGGACAGAAAGGATAGTGTGCAAACATAGAAAAATAGCAGTAAATAGAATCAAGCAAAGAAAGAAAAGGTTAAAAAGGAATAATTAATGGCTGTTTACCTGAATGTTTGCTGCATTCAGAACTAAGTAAATGAATTGATAGCATAAATAGAGGTTAATGGGTATGAACTTGAAACCATGCCTCCAAAATGGCTATAAGAAGATCACAGTTGAGAGCTATATATTCAGAACTATGTGATTTTCAAAAGGCAGGTAGAAAATAAAGTATGGTGATGTAGCTTTGTTAGTACAGGATGGTATAAGTATGAGAGCAAGATAGAATTTTAGATTAGGCGATATAGAATCCAAATGATTTGGGGTAAGCGATAACAAGAGGAGGAAGACTTGGGCAAACTGCGGTTAGCATTGCTGCCTCACAGAGCCACGGGACCCAGGTTCAATTTCAGCCTTGGGCAACTGTCTGTGTGATGTCAGAATGTTTCCTGTGGCAGCATGGGTTTCCTCTGGGTGCTTTGGTTTCTTTTTGCAATCCAAAGATGTGTAGATTAAGTGGATTGGCCTTGCTAAAATTGTCCATAGTATTCGTGGATGGGTCAGCTAGGTGGATTAGCTATGGTAGATATGGGGTGATAAGGACATGGTGGGGGGGGCTGGGTCTTGGTGGGATGCTCTTTGGAGTGTCAGCATGGACTCTGGCCAAATGGCCTCTTTCTGCACTGTAGGGATTCTGAGAGTCTGTTACAACTAGTCTATAGACCATCTAACAGTAGCTATACAGTGGGACAGAGAATAAATGGAGATAAATGAGATTTATTGTGTAACGTTTTGTCAACATGAATTGACTATAACATGATTGACGAATAGTAGACACTGTATCGCACAAACTTTCTATCACACAAGTATAGTGATTTTCTATAGCCATCTTCTACAGTTTAATATAGTGCAAAGTTACACAGGAATGCAACCATTGCATTACACCAGAAATACCTGTGCAGGGAATTTAGACAAGGCAGTATATCAATCCTCTGAATTTGATCTTCATGTCAAATGAGAAAGTCAGATTGGCAGAGAATTTGCAATGTCTTTAGGACAGATTCGTAAAATAAAATGTTTATAGATCCAACGAGTACTGTGACTATTTTGAATGTGTTGATGTGCAGTGAGACGAGCTTAATAAATGATCTGAGTAAAAGATCCCTTATTAATCATGGCATTGTAAATTTTAGGATTCAGTTTGAGAGGGGCAAATTTGGGTCATAAATAACTGTGCTAAACTTAAATAAGGGTAATTACAAATGAATGAAGGCAGAGCTAGTTGAAGTGGACTGGGAAAGGAGTTTAGCAGAAAACAAAGAATAGTTGCAGATATTTAAGACAACAGTTCATGACTCACATAAAAGATGTACCTCAGTGAGAAAGAAGGATTGTAAGAAAGGGATAAAACAACATAGAAAGTTAGGGATAGCATCAAAATGTACAGAAGGGCAAAGGTTTGTCATAAACAAAGAGGATTGGGAAAGTCCTAAAAACCAACAAGTTTACCAATAAAATTGGGGAGATAATCGACTTTGAAGGTAAACCTGAAATAAACTTGCAAGATGGACAGCAAGAGCTTTAAAGACATAAAAAAGAAATGACCCATAAAAATAAACATGGTCCCTGAGAGATTGAGGCTAGAGAAATAATAGCATGGAACCAGAAAGTGACAGAAGAATTTAATTAATAGTTTGCATCAGTTTTCATGGTAGAAGACACTAATAGCATTCCAAAATTACTGAATAATCAATTGACAACAAAATGGAGTGGGAATAAAGATAATAACTTACACTAGTGAAAGAAAAGAACTAGGTAAACTATTGGACTAAAGGCCCCTGTACCTGATGGGATGCATCCAGGAATATTAAAAGTAGTAGCTCCAGAGATAGTGGTTGTACTGTAGTAATATTCCACAAATCCTTAAATTTTGAAAAAGTGCTGCTGGATTGAAAGAACTGCTAACGTTAACACCTTTACTCCAAAAAAAACAAGTAACATAGGCCAGTTAGCTTAACATCTGTTATTGGAAAATGTTGGAGTCTAATATAAAATATGTAATAGAGCATTTGATCAAGCAGATTCAGCATGGCTTCAATCTGGGAAAATCATGCAGACAGATATATTAAAATTATTTGAGGTTGTAGCAACCAGAATAGATAAAGAGGAAGCACTAGATGTCAATGTATTTGGATTTCTAAAAGGCATTTCATAAGGTATTGCACATAAGGTTTTTTAATAAGGTAAGAGTCCATGGTTTTGAAAATACAATTGTAACAGTGTGGGTCTAGTACCCACACAAGCCATTGTCACCAGAAAGGTCCTGCATTCTCAACCCTTTCCCTGGCCTGAGGCTTGTTGAGTCTCAGGTTAAACCACCACCAGACATCTCTCTCCAAGCGGAGAGCAGCCCTATGGACCTCTGTGACAATGGTGACTCTTCCTTTCCTTTATTTCATGCAACAGAGTTAAAAACAAAGTAAGCCTTATGTGGATTTACCATTGCTTTTTGTGTGAATATCTGCAATATATTTTGGTGTAACAAATATAGTTTGACCTTTTTACATAAAGGTTCTGTGAAGAAAGAGGATTTTTATGTGAAAAGAAATCATGCAAATCTTGAGGCTTTGCTTGTAGAGAGTTAGAAAATACAGTTCTGTAATGTGGGGTTGCTAAAATCGAGTAATAACTTCTCTTTCAATTCCCAGAAGAAACATTCTTCCTTCTACTGAGTTTTCTACCTCTTTTTCTTGCACCTTGATAATCCTTACTCTTGACTTCAGGTTCTTTCTCTGTGACTTGCTGTAATTCATTGATCAATCACATCTGATAATGATTTGTCTATATTATGACTGCCCATATTTTATTCATCAGGAAGGGCTTATACCTGAAACGTTGATTCTCCTGCTCCTTAGATGCTGTTTGACCCATTGTGCTTTTCCAGCACCATACTCTCAACTCTGATCTTCAGCATCTGCAGTTCTCACATTTTTGTGGCCATAATTCTTCTCTTAATTATACAGCATGAGTTCTTAAGCTGTCTATGTGAATATTTTAGTAAAATATTTTCTTATGCAGTACACATTGGATTTATCAATTGGCTGATCGTTCCTTGATTTATTTTTGATTCTCTACTTTGGATCTCACGAACTGCAATTTGTTTTGAGCTCTGTCCTACTATTGCAAATTATTTTTTTTCTCTTACTGTCACATACTTTGAGCTCCCATTTGTCACTTGAGGTGCCCTTTTTCCATAGCTTGCCCGTTCAGTAATCCCTGTATCACTTGAACTGACCATCTAAAGATGACCAAGAAAGGGAGTAAAATGTTTATTTTGAAGATGCTATTTCATTAGCTTACTGATTGATATGTCTGCTTTTTCTTGGATCAGCCCTGTGTTCATGATAAATATGCCACTAGATTCTACATGACAATGAGATCAGATTAGAGTGGTGCTGGAAAAGCACAGTGGGTCAGGCAGCATCCAAGGAGTAGGAAAATTGACGTTTCGGGCAAAAGCCCTTCATCAGGAATAGAGGCAGGGAGCGTCCAGTGTGGAGAGATAAGTGGAGGGGGGGGGGGGTGGTTGGTGTGGAGCTGGAGGTAGCAAATAGTTCAATAGCCAAATGGGGGTGGGGATGGAGGTAATAGGTCAAAGAGCAGGGTGAGGGATGGTCGCAAAGAGCACAATAAGTGAATGGAGATGGGGATGGAGATGATAGGTCAGAGGGGAGGGTGGAGTGGATAGGTGGGAAGGGAAATTGGCAGGTAGGACAGGTCATGAGGACAGTGCTGAGTTGGAAGGTTGGAACTGGAGTAAGGTGGGGGGAGGGAAAATGAGGAAACTGGTGAAGTCCATATTGATGCCCTGGGGTTGAAGTGTTCCGAGGCGGAAGATGAGGCGTTCTTGATCCAGGCATTGAACCCAAGTTAGACTCAATGGTGATTTTCTCTATTGACTAGTAGTTATCACTCTTAGAGTAAAGAGCTGACCATCATACACGCTATCAATATGCTGTCAGCAGCTGAACGTCCATTTAAAATAAACTTCAAGTCTCCCACTGCCCGTTAACAGCCAATCATTTTTACTGATTGATATACTTACCAGCTGCATTGCTGTTTCGTTAATATTAACCTGTATTTTAATATTTAAACAGCACTGGGCAATTGGTGATTGTAGAATGTTTAGAAGCACATAAACAGGGTCACTGTGTGAAACAGATTGGTGATACACTGGGGCTTAAATTGTTGGTGCACATTGCACCCCTGTAAGAGCCTTTCTGTTGTCCTCATTATCTGCCATGTTTTCAGTAAATCTTTTATAACAAGTTGCAGTTTCTCCATCAATATTTCATGCTTTTGGAGTCGGTTTTCAACTATTCAGAGAAATTGACAATCCAGATTCCAGTAAGAGAATGGATGATATGTCTCAGAGGCAAAAATAAAATGGTAAAGTTTAATAACTTTTTGGAAATAATACATAAAATGTCATATATGTATTTTGAGGAATTGTGTCAAACTTGACATTGAAAAGTGGGACAGCAAAGGCAGAAAAAGCAGAGAGACCGAGCGAAGTATTTTATATTTTACTTTAGTTAAAATGTTTTAAAGCCTTCATTTTTATAAAATCATATCATACCAGAACCATTCTTGACCTGTTGAATATCATAGTTTGCTTCAATTTCCCTCATGAACCTGCATAAATTCAAAAACTAGAAGATGTGAATAACTAGAATAATTGAATTACTTTGCACGATTTCAGGTAATGGAGAGAAAGACATAACACATGTGAAGTGCTTGAAATTATTGCTAACTTACTGAAATATTTTATATAATAGTTAAATCTTATTCATTACGTACTTGATATAATTACTAATTGGCAGGAAAAGAATAATTGTGTTTTAACAGAGAAATTCACTCTATTAGATTATCTGGATATTAAACGCATGAAATAGAATGAGATGCTGAGCTTCCATGGATGGGCACGTTATGGTTTGCATAATATTTTCTGTAGTTGTTAGAAGTCCAGAGTGTTTCATTAAAAATATAAATGAACATTATAGGTGAGCCCAGTGTGTACTTCACAGTAATAATAAACTAATTTGTTCTTGGTTTTCCATTATCTATCATGCTGGAAGAGCAAAAATTGATACATGATCAACCTGTGTGATGGATTTTGGAGAATCATAGAATGGTTACAACACAGGAGACCATTTCTCTTGAGGATGTGCTAATTCTTTGCAATGGGAGAAAGTGATGACTGCAGATGTTTGAAATCAGAATCAGAGTGTGTGGTGCACAGCTGGTCAGAAAGCATCCAAGGAGCAAGAGAGTCGAGGTTTCGAACATAAGCTCTTCATCAGGAATCTTCATCCTGTCCAGTCACCTTCAATGTGCTGTGTACATAAACAGACAAACAGAAACCTAAACATGATATCAGCTTCACTTAGTGGTGCTTTTTTTCAATACCAGATGACTCATCCAAAGAAGAGTGTGGAGAATAAGATGGAGGAGTGTAAGCATAAGCCAGTTTTATGCTGCACTTTATCAAATACATTTTATAAGTCAATGCAGTTCGCATCAAAGGCATGACCCACATCAATCCTTTATATTGCTTCATAAACCACTTTTTAGCAAATCCATATTGGTTTAATTTAATTAATCTATATTTGTCCAAGTAATTATTAATTTGGACTGGAGTTACTGCAAAAAAAAACTGTCAACTACTGATGTTAAACTACCTGGGTTGGAGTTGTCAGGCTCACTCTTTTAGACAAGACACACATCGGAACAGGTGGAACTTGAATCCAGACCTTCTGGGTCAAAGGGAGGGACGGAATTACTGTGTCACAAAACCCCACATAAGGTTTGGATACTAGACAGGAAAGGAGAATTTACACCCATGAGTGGGTCCTGCATACCACAATAAATATATTTCCCTTTTCTCATCTGAATGTCCATGTTTCTTTTTAATCAACCTGTTCAGATGTGTTATGTCACACCACTGGAGTAGGTGGGAGATGAATCCAGGCATCATGTCCAGGCGGACACTCCCACTTCACAAGAACCCTCTTTTCCATTTTATTTACCTCTTTTAATCTGTTAATTTTAGCCAGTTACAAACATTTGACATGTCGCTTATCATATATGACATTTTTTGACGTCCTTACTCCAGTCGCACAAAAGGAAGTTTTAACCTTGGATTTAATGGTGATTTTGATCATTCGACTGATATTATTACTTAATTATCAATTTAACTATCCAGATGAGGCATCTCCCTTGTGTGACTGATTGAATCCCAAAGCAATCCTGTTCATCTGTCTGGTTGTAAGCATTTTGCAGCTCTCTCATCTCCTAAATAAAAGCTGCTTGACATCTCTTGACCAAAGGTCTCTCTTTTTTTCCCTCCTGTAAACTGAGCGACTGATGCACATTTAGTAGAATTTCCAAGTATCATGTCATTCAGTATTAATATTAAAGTAATTATTCATAATTTGAATATATCCTATCCAGTGTACTCAGCACATTGGAAAATGTCCTGGCACATTGCCAACAAAGTATGAAGCAAAGTGCCACAACCTGCTTGACTTCATTCAGCATTATGCCACCTGTGGCAGAATGACCAAGGAGGGGGTTATGACATTAAATACAATGAAAGATTTCAAATCGTGTGTGTACTTTTCTAGTCAATAAAGCATTAAGCTAAATGGACCTGACTGATCCCCTACCTGTTACTGTTTTATCCAATTGGCAATGGTTTTTCAACCCCATTATGAATATGGGGCATTCTGTAGTGAAATTGGCTTTGATTTTAACCCTCTCTTTCACATCACAAACTCTTCCGCAGAAAGACTATTGCTTGAATGAGACCAGGAAGTTAAATTGGCCCAGACGGAGATCCTGGAGAGATTTACTGTCTGATCTGCAGGCTCTTCCATCTCAAGGAAAATACCCAGTTAGGCTTTTGCAGACAGTGAAAAAAATAAGCCTATGGGTTATCAGGAAAGGAAACAATAAACAAGCACAAATAACTTATAGGTGGCATGGTGGCACAGTGGTTAACACTGCTGCCTCATAGCACCAGACACCCGGGTTCAATTCCCGTCTCAGGCGACTGTCTGTGTGGAGTTTGCATATTCTCCCTGTATCTGTGTGAGTTTTCTCCAGGTACTCTGGTTTGCTCCCACTGTCCAAAAGATGTGCAGATTAGGCGAATTTGTCATGCTAAATTGCCTGTAGTGTTAGGTGGGGGTAAATGTAGGAGAATGGATCTGAGTGGGTTGCTCTTCAGGGGGTCAGTGCTGACTTATTGGGCTGAAGGGCCTGATTCCACACTGTAAGTAATCTCTATTTTTAAATTTGTATATCAGAATAAATCTGATGGAGCCTTACTATGCAATACACCAAAATATTCCATTGTTATTTGTTACATTCTGCCAAGCTATGCTCATATTCAAAGCAACCTGCTTCATGGGACCCCTATTGACCACCTTAATTATTCACAGCCTCCATTGTTAGTGCACTATAGCAACAATCATGGTAGATGTGCTGCAGCAACTCGCCAAGCTTCATTCAACATCATCTTGCAAACTTGAAATCTCTATCATCAAGAAGGACAGACAATTGGAAACACCAATCCCTGTGATGTTTACTCCTACTCAAACCATTTTGTCTTGGAAATACAACACTGTTCTTTCACTGTGGCTGAGTCAAAAAACCCAGAAGTGCAGAACTTCCACTCCTAACCCCTCTCCTAAATGCCCAACAGTTCTAGGTGAGTATTCACATCATACAACCTGCAGTGGCTTAAGTAGGTGGCTCACCACCATCCCTTCAAGGGCAATCAGTAATAGCAACAACATTAATCTGTCCAGTTGCATCCTCATTCTATTAATGGACATCAAGAAAAAAAACATTGTTGCTGTCAGAAACTCAGGATGATGAAAATGGACCTCTTTCTCCACAGCATGATGATGGTGGATGTGAGTCAGAACAGCTAGCTGCCACAGAATGGAGGAATTTACTTACAATCTATTTCTTTTGACAAACCTAGTTAAAGAATTTCACACCTGTGCATTTCTCCTGCAGCCTCTCAAAGTACTTCCTGTCAAAATGTCACATGCTGTCTGCCCTTTTAAGAGACAAAAAAAACTCTGCCGATGCTGAATCCAAGATAGTTTGTCTGTCCTTTTAAGTTCCAAGAAAGACCAGGAGCCTAATGCATTAAATAGCAGGAGCATTATTATGGAGGTGTTCACTCTACAGGCAAACAAGGTTAGAGAAGGTTGTTTGTTCAAACAGCCAACCATGTCACTTGATCAGACTGTCAGTCCACCATTCTTTCTCAAATACATAACATGTCTCCCCCGTACATCGAGGTTCCTTCCTGCAAAATTTACGATAACACACAAGCTTAAAAAGGTGTTGCTGGAAAACCGCAGCAGGTCAGGCAGCATCAAAAGAGCAGGAGAATCGACGTTTCGGGCATAAGCCCTTCTTCAGTAAGATGCCTGAAACGCCGATTCTCCTGCTCCTTTGATGCTGCCTGGCTGCTGCGCTTTTCCAGCAGCACATTTTTAAGCTCTGATCTGCAGCATCTGCAGTCCTCACTTTCTCCTAATAACACAGACAAGTCATTAAATAAGATGTTCAAGAGAATGTCAATTTCTGTGGTTATTGGCAAGGTGTCTGTTTACTTTTCTCACTGGCTTTAACCTCTGGTGTTTCAGGAGTACTGGGAACATTATCTGTCATTGATTTTTTTTCCTTAGACTGAATGTTCAGAGGTTTGCACAATGTTGTGATATTCTCCACTAGGTTACTATCTCCCTCGGATGCCTCAGTTACTGTTCTGTCTTCCGGTATATCCAGGTCTCTATTCAGCACAATAATTGGTGGTTCTTTTCTTAATGTTGTCTTTAGCAAATTTATTCTCCTTGTCAAGAGTTGATCTATATGTTTACTCCATCCTATACTATCACTTGTCTGCATGGTGTAGGAGGCCAGTCAAATCTGTGCTACAATTATGGCTGGTATCCACTTCTCACCACTGGTGTAATTCCTCACCAACACATTGACACTTTTTTGCAAAATATGTATTTGGCCTTCTCTCATTGGAAATTATGATTATGTTGTTTCTTCTCAACAATGTCTTTTGTCATGGGTGGTTTCAGCAAATCAAATGCCTTGTGCAGCGTGTGCTTTGCCATGACCAAAAAACTGAGAACTTTGAGTCATCAAGTGGGCTGGTGTTTCAGTATATTAACAAAAGATGGTTCAGTCTTTTGGATAGTGATCTTTGTTCTGGTAAGCTTTTAATGAATATTTTATTGTCTGAATAAATCTTTCTGCCAAACTATTTGTGGCCTCATGATGAAGAGCTGACCAGGGGTGTTGAATTCCATTCTGCTTCAGACGGTTTGTAAACTGTCATGATAGAAACCGTGGAACCTTCTCATGAACTATTTTTCTAGCTCTCCCCCCAGTCTTTCAACAACTTTCTTTGAATATTTCATCATCATGATGGCAACTTCAGGCTATTTAGTATGTGCATCTGTGAAAGACATTCTCCGTAAAAAGGTCAATCTGGATTTTTTTGCTCTGGCCTTTCTGGTCCTTCGCATGCTTATAATGGTCCTAACAGAGGTATGGAGTGAACATTTGTGCAAGCTGTGTAGATCCCTGGTTTTCCTAAATTTTGGAGTAGAGAACTGGCCACCAAAAATAGCATCTGGCTGTCTACTTCATTCTAACAATGTCACCGTGAACTTTGTGTAGTTGACATAATACATTTCCTTAGCGGTGCTGCAATGATAACTTTTCTCCACCATAGGAGACATCTTGATTTGACAGACATTTGCAGCTTCTGTTTGAAACATTGCTTCATTGTTACTGTGATCCTGCCATAAAGTATAATATCTATTACCTTTGACATAGTAGATTATTTCTAGTGTACTTCTTAATTTCTCATGCCATTACCAAAGTGTACTGTACTTATTTGATGTAAAAAATGTCTGCATTAGGCAGTCCGTTGTCAACTCTTTTGGCAGAAGTAATCTAGAGAGGCCATTAGTATTCCCATGTACGTTAGATTATCAGTACTTACTTGTATAAGTGTGAGGTGACACAGCAACAATGCCTACCTTTTGCATATGGCTGCTGTTAGAGGGGGAATTTCAGTCTGAGGCCCAAACATAATTCATACACGGAAACTCACACTGTTTCAGTGATGCTCTTGTTCTGACTGGATGTATGTAGATGTTCACTTGAGAGGCAACTATAATAGAACTATTCTGCCTTCTCGGTCAGAAACAAATGAAAAGCACTTGTGTGGATGGAAGCACAAATACAAATTCAAACAGATCCAGTGATAAGATGCTGAATATAAATTACTTCTGAAATGCGTGGACAGTTCTTGATTAATTAGTCCGATCATATTTTTATTGTAACTGCACATATCTTCAACAATACTGTCAGCTATGTAACAAAACTTAAGGCAATGTGAAAAAGACTGAAAAAAAAACACTTTCAACATCCAAGTGAATAACTGTAAGTCAGCTAAACCAACCAAAATGCGCATCTGTACACCACAATACAATCAGGTGTGTTCTATTAAAAATAATTCAATTAGAATTGAATAGAGGCATTTCGTATCAAAATGAACAACTAAAAAGCTGGCCAGAACAATTAACTTCTGCTGACCACACAGTTATATTTGAAACAATGGTTAAATACTTAATACATGATATTAATGACTTTTCCATCAAATTTTCAATTCTACGCTTAAAGTATGCACTACAGTCATTCATCTCCATGCACTGTGTACATTATCAATTCTGATCTGATTGGCCCAAGAAGCTTGTTTTTGTCTCCCTAGGGTGCATTCTGTGCAATTGGCCTCTGTCGGGCAATTTCCCTAAATATTGACTTAACAAATAGACTGCACACAGGTTAAGTTGAAAATAAACATGATTTAAGGACATTCTTTACATTTCAATCTGCATAAATAATTCCCTGATTATTTAAGAACCATGCTGATTGATTCCCAATCCTAATAACATCTAGAATAAATATATAATGTGCTTTGGGGGCTTTTGTGGTGCAGTGGTAGAGCCTCTATATCTAAGCGAAGAGACCTGACTTCAAGTCCTATCTACTCCAAAGGTCTGTTGTAAAATGTCTGAACAGATTGACAAAAAAACTTACAAATTAATCTGCATCAGCAAACTTTTTACATTTTTCTATGCCAAAGAATTTTTGTGAATTGAAAAAGTAACAAAACCTTAGGTCAGAATGGAATTCAATATTAAAGAAATTAAATGTTAAAAACAGTGAACCCACATATAAATATCAGCTAACAATAACTATATATTTAAAGGCATAAATTTCATGCTTTGAATTAATTCTCTCATTTACAAGGTAGAAGACAGAGGGTGGTGGTGGAGGGTTATTTTTTAGACAGGAGGCCTGTGACCAGTGGAGTGCCACAAGGATCGGTGCTGGACCCGCTCCTTTTCATCATTTATATAAATGATTTGGATGTCAGCATAAGAGGTATAATTAGTAAGTTTACAGATGACACCAAAATTGGATGTATAGTAGACAGTGAAGGAGGTTACCTCAGTTTAATGGGATCTTGAATAGATGGGCCAAGGGCTGAGGACAGGCAGATGGAGTTTACTTCAGATAATTGTGAGATGCTGCATTTTGGGAAAGCAAACCTTGGCAGGACTTATACACTTCATGGTAAGGTCCTGGGGAGTGTTGCTGAGCAACCTGCTGGGAAGTGCAGGTTTACAGTTCCTTGAAAGTGGAGTTGCAGGTAGAAAGGACAGTGAATAAGGTGTTTGGTATGCTTTCCTTTATTGGTCAGAGTATTGAGTACAGGAGTTGGGAGGTTGGTTAGGCCATGTTTGGAACATTGCGTGCAATCTGGTCTCCTTCCTGTTGGAATGGTGTTAGGAGACCTGAAAGGGTTCAGAAAAGCTTTACAAAGATGTTGCTAGGGTTGGAATATTTGAGCAAAAGGGAGAGGTTGAATAGTCTAAGGCTGTTTTCCCTAGAGCGTTGGAAGCTGAGGGGTGACCTTATAGAGGTTTATAAAATCATGAGGGGCATGGATAGGGTAAATTAACAATGTATTTTCCCTGGGGTGGGTGAGTCCAAAACTAGAGGGCATAGATTTAGGGTGAGAAGGGAAAGAATTAAAAGAGACGTAAGGGGCATCTTTTTACGCAGAGGGCGATACGTGTATTGAATGAACTGCCAAAGGAAGTGGTGGAGTCTAGTACAATTGCAATATTTAAAAGGCATCTGGATGGGTATATGAATAGGAAGGGTTTGGAGGGACCAGATTGGCTTGGGATATCTAGTCAGCATGGACGAGTTGGACCGAATGGTCTGTTTCCATACTGTACATCTCTATGACATTATGCCCATAAAAGTTTTGGTGAAATGAAACGTATATCTTTAATTGTTGCCTAAAATAAATAAAATTGTCCAGTTACAATCAAGCTTTTTCACATGGAGATATGAATCGAAACTCTGCTTATTTATTTGAAAACTTAACTAGATCTTAATCTTTGATCAGAGCTCTAAGGGTCAAAAGTGTGATGCTGGTCAAGCACAGCCGGTCAGGCAACATTCGAGGAGCAGGATAATTGACTTTTCAAGGATAAGCTCTTCATCAGGAAGAGCTTACGCTTGAAACGTTGACTCTCCTGCTCTTTGGATGTTGCCTGAGCGGCTTTGCTTTTCCAGCACCACAACCTTTGACTCTGAATCTCCAGCATCTGCAGTCCTTGCTTTTTCCCAGAGATCTAAGGGGACAACTAGCAGTTTGAAATTGATGCGGAGTAATGTGGAAATAAATGTAAAGGTAGATTTGAACTAGAAGATTAATGGTGATTGAATGAAGTTGTTTATCTTGCCCAGAGAATAAATCTGCTTCCCAAAGTTACTTCCGATACCTTCAAATGAAGGAGATTTAAACTTTTCTTTTTTCTAGAAGGCAACTACATTTATGCAGGTCTGGAGTCATGTGTAAGGTTGGTGGATTTACTTGTAAATCAGATGAGTTTTAACAACAATTGACAGTGGTTATACAGCTACAATTAGGCCAACTTTAAACAAAAAACAAATCAAATCACACTTTTCATCATGGAATTTGAACCAACATCTCTAAAAATCATTAAATGTGTATGCTGGCATTACCAAACTGCTACCAACTTCTCTAACCATGGCTCCTGACCGTTTTGCTGCAAATAAAAGGTTCAGGCCATCTCGGATCATTGCTGTACTAAAATAAGAGTTACGTCAAATTCAAGGCGTCTCTGCTCATCCACTCAGTGCACAGTTTGTCAGGGAGTCTGCCATAAAAGTAATAACTTGTTAAAAATCACACAACACTAGGTTATAGTCTAACAGGTTTATTTAGAAGCAGTAGCTTTCAGTGCGCCGCTCCATCAGGAGAACTGTGGACGCAACCACCTGATGAAGGAGCGATGCTCCTAAAGCTAGTGTTTCCAAATAAACCTGTTGACTATAACCTGATAAAAGTAACAGATGAAAATTTAGAGGGAAATGAGTTACCGAGTAGAAAGCATGACCATTGTGACAGCTTCAAATGGAGAGAATTTGGAGAGGTTGGTATGTTTGCTGAATGCTTTAATGGAAAGAGAAACATAGCTTGTGCAGATATTCTTCTGAATTAAATAACTATGCTTGCATTAACTCATTGGTTAATAAGTTTAGACTTTCTCCTTACAAAGGTGCTATGTATTTGCATTAATTAATGGAGTGTCACTTTAAGAGTCTGATCACATTTTGGGCAGACTAACTTTACTACATGTGAACACCTTCATAATAAAGCTCCTGCTGTTCAATGATTCAGCCTCTTGGCACTTTTGGAACTTAATGCAAAGAAGAAAACTGGCAGCACGGATAAAAGCTATGATCCACCAGGTCAATCATCATTCCGGGGAAGAGGTGAAAAGTCACAGAAGCAGCTCACCATAAACTCCACCGGAAGGAACACTGAGTAAGAATACCTTACACAGAGGGAAATATCTTGATGGATGGGTTTGACTCAAAGAAACAGGCAGCCTTAGGTATATGTTGTTTTAAATGGAAAGAAACAAGACTGTGCTGATAAGTTTGTGGTTCATTGTGCTGTGCAGGCCTTTCTTTTTCTTAAAAAAAATCAGGGAAGCCTATCACCATGGGATCATGTGATGAAAATACAGAGAGGTTCTATTATTTTGTTTAAGCTAGATATAATCATCCCTACATTCCTGAGTATTGGAGAGGACGCTGTGCTTTTGACCTCCTGAGGAGTCTGGTATAGCCAAAGCCAGGTTATAAAATGTCTAGAGAGAGTAAAAGTCCTACGGAACCATTTCTTACCAAATCCATTGGTAATTGCTGATTCCATAGTTTAGATTATACAAATGCAAATAGCATGATGAACCTATCTCCCGGTTCATAGCAATTTTTAAGAAAGATTAGCATAATTCTGTCGATTTGGAGACAACTGAATTGATGCTATCAGAGACAAACTGGTGTGTGTGGTTTAAGAAACAATCTAAATCAGATTACTGACCAACAGGAATACAGATTTAAAGAAAACACAAGAAACAGCAGTCTTGATGGAAGTAGTTGCCAAGGAAGCTCAACTGTTACATTTGAGCATGACAGTTCACAAATGAGAAAATTCAAAAGAAGTGCTGTTATCAAACATAGTGGCTATTGCTGGTGACTGCAACTGATGCCTTGTCACTGAATGGCAAACCAGTAAGAAAGGAGGTAGACACAAGAGTGGTGGTTTCATTGTTTCCTTAAAGTGGATCAGAAGCAGCTGAATCACGTTGCACTGCAACTCTCAAAAATTGGATGAGGAATGTACAGAGGCAAAGTGGTACCTTTTAAGGGTTGAATCAAAGTGGATGTTCAGTTATTCAGTCAGTCGAAAGATTTGTCCTTAAGTTGTCAAAAGAAGTCTTCCAACTTATTTGGAAGAATGTGCTTGGAGAAAACAACTTGCTTGCCACATTCTGAGACTAATCTAATCACAAATTCTAAAGATTTTGCTATTGTTTACAAATGGACATCTGGGAAACATGGGAAAGATCTTTGTCAAACTGAAAATTAAGATTGAGAATCAAGCAAAATGTTGCAAGGCTAGATCAGCGCTTAATGCAATCAGACCAAAGACTGATGCAGAATTAGAGAGACTGGTCTAAACGAGAATCCTTAAACCGGTAAATAGGTGTAATTGGGCCACGCCTATCTTACTAGTGATGAAGAAAACTGCATTGATAAGCACTTGCATTGACTTTAAGGTCAGTATTATTCTGTTACTGCGTGCTGACCTATGACCTATTCACTGGCTTAGCAAGTGGACAGCTTTTCAGTAAAATTGACCTCAGGCAAATCCATCCCAAGATGAATGTAGACCCTGAATCAAAGAAATACTTGACAATTATAATGCAGTGGACTATTTAAATAAAAGAGAATTCCCTTTGGAATTAACTCCGCACCTCGGTTATTCCAACATGCTATGGGATTAAATTTTAAGTAGGTTTGAAAATGTCCAGTATTACCTAAAATGATATTTTAGTTACATACTGAATCAAAAAAAAGAGCATCTCTACAATTGAGATGCTACTCTGCAGAGTCTTGAATATTATGGCTTAAGAGCAAGGAAAGGCAAATTGATTTTTAAAAAATCTTGCATTGAATATTTAGGCCATCTCATTGATGTTAACGGATGACACAAATCACCTTCAAAATAAAACGTCATAACTGAGGCATCAGCACCTTAAAAACAAATCAACTACGATCATTTATGCTAAATTACTACGCCAAATTTATCCCAAATCTTGCAACCATTTTCAAGCTGTTGCGCAGTTAGGTTAATGTGATATCATTAACCCAACTGAGAGCATGCTTGACACTAGCTGGCAAATATGGAAGGGGCACAGATATCACTTTATTGTACCAGTTTAAGATTTGATCTTAATAAAAATGTCAAATGTCCACAATGTATGTTTGGTTATTTTAACTGTTCTCTTCATCAATTATGCGTTGCTATCAATTGCATCTTTTTATGAATAATTTTTGAGTAATACTGGATAAGATGCATTTTCAAGCATAAGGAATCACAAAATGTGATTATTTTGTAGCTTGTCCCAATGAGGCAGACTTTATTCTCACACCTCACACTAACCCAATGCAGGTCAAGCTGCTCACTGACTGCACCCTCAACAAGGGGTTTGGAGATGTCCATGAATAGTATGCCACACAAGACAAAGATCACTTGAAAGTAATCTGAACCTCTTAAGGGGAAGCTGTACTCCGAGTAAATCTTTCTGGAATATTTGGCTGGAAGAGAAATGCATGGCAAGTTGAACAGAGGAGCAGGGATAGAGATTCCAGGTTTTCTGATACAGTGTGAGAGGAATTAATTGTAAGGGTAAGAAGAAGGAAAGATGCTCACTTTCTGCCAATGGCCAGGAACCTCTGAAAAACCTCTGACAGCAAGTTACTACACAGGTTAATTTTCAGAGTTTTGTCTCAAGGACTTGGCAGCTGTGCTGGGGGGAAAAAAAACAGTAATGTCAGGTCAATGAATGCATCTTCACATCTCCAAAATCCATCCAACCAAAATTTTGGTGTTATTCAATGCATCATAGTCCTGTCATTCACGAGTCACCAAAATAGTTTCATGCATAACATTCAGATGCTCACGCTGACACATACACCAAAATTGTATTCAGATCTGAATTCTACATTATAGGAAGGATGTGATAGCACTGGATTTGATACAGAGGAAATTTACCAGGGCATTGCTTGGCTGGAGAGTTTCAGTTATGAAGAGAGATTGGACAGACTGCAGTTATGTTCCTTGGAACAGAGGAGACTGATGGAGGATATAATTGCGATGCATAACATTATGAGGGGACTATTTATGGTCCCTTAATTTTCTTCTTGGTGCAGGGATCCACGATCAGGGTGCTTAGACTTAAGATATGTTCAGGAGGTTGAGAGGGGATGTGAGGAATGTTTTTTTTCTCACCCAGAGGATGGTGGGAGTCTGAACTCACTGTGCAAGGGTAGAGATGGAAACAATCATAACATTTAAGTAGTATTTAGATGTGTACTTGCAATGCCAGTATTAGAATAACAAGGTACTTGTTTTGACTGACACAGATTCGATGGGCCTTTTTCTGTCTTGAGAGTCCGTGGACGATACTGCTAACTTCACAGATGTTCCCACATTGCTATCTGCATTTCTGATTTCAAGTATCAAAGAACTGCCACCTAGTGCAGCCTCAGCATGTGCAATATCACTTACACTAGACTGCTGATGAAGAAGCGCTGTCGCTTGATCTGAAACTCAAAACTGCCAGCTTAATGCTGAGAATGTGCAAACTTTGGAGGGATGATCAGCATGTCCTGACACACAGGCACAAATGAGCTGCAGCCAGGCAAGTGGCAAATGACAATTTAGGTGCCAGCACGCAGGGGGACTGAATCACGCAATTCTATTAGAGATCGTTTGGATGGAGACTTTGATGGAGTGATACAGGCGAATGCTGATGATCATGCTTAATGAGGTGTGTTGGCAGGGCTGCCAAACAGCTAATTATTGAGGAGCTTGCTAGATGCTGGTCTGCAGCCAATTTAATTTACTTCACTTGATATCAAGCAATGGCTGAAACTCTGGATCTGCAGAATGTTATGAGCTCTGATAAAGTTCTGGCGCTAGTACTACAAACTCATTCCACAGCTTGCCACTCACTAACCAAGCTGTTCCATTTTAGCTATAACATTGGCATCTCTCCAACAATGTGGAAATTTGTACAGGTATGTCTGGTAGATAAAAAGCTGGACAAATCCTGCTCAACCAATTATTGCTACATTAGTCTATATTCATTTATCAGTAAAGTGACAAAAGGGGTAATCAACAATGCTATCAAGCAGCACTTGCTCAGCAATAACCTGCTTACTGATGCTCAGTTTGGATTCCAGGGGCGCCTCGTGGCTCTTGACCTCATGTCTTTAGGTCAAATGTGGCCAACAGCTGAACTCCACAGGAGTAGTGAAAAAACTGTCCTTAACATCAAAGCTAATTTGACTAAGCATAGCATCAAAGATCCCTTGCAAAATTAAGTCAATGAGTGTCAAGGGGAAATGTTTCTGCTAGTTGGTGTCATAATTAGTGCAAAAGATAATTATTGTGGCTGTTGGGGGTCATTCATTTCAGCTCCAGGTCCATCTTCTGTATCAGTTCCTTGGGGTAGTGTCCTTGACACAAACCTCTTCAGCTGCTTCATCAATGACTTTCCCTCCATTCTAAAGGTCAGAAATGGAAATGTTCACTGAAGCCTGCACAACATTCAGCACCATTCATTATGGCTCAGATAATGAAGCAGTCCATGTTCAAATACCACAAGACACGGACAATATCATGATTTAGGCTACTGAGTGGCTAGTAATGTTTGCACCATAAATGCAGGCAATGTTCCTTGCCAAAAAGAGAGAACCTAACTATCACCCTTTCATATTCACCCCTTGGAATTACCATTGCTGAATCCCCCACTATCAACATTATAGGGGTTACCATTGATTTAAAAACTGAACTGGATTAGCCATTTAACTGCTTTAGCCACAAGAGCTGGTCAGACACCAGGAATGCTGCAGTGAGCAGCTCACCACCTGACTCCTAAAGTAAGTCCACCATCTACAAGGCACAAGTCAGGAGTTTGATGGAATACTTCCCATTTGCCTCTGAGTGCAATTCCAACAACACTCTAGAAGCTTAATACCAAATAGGACAAAACATCCCATTTGTTTGGCACGATGTCATTGGCACTGCTGGTATCCATGTTGAGATAGTACCAACTGAAGCCAAACCTTTTCTGCTCGAAGTGCGAGAGGTCAAGCTGCAAGGCCATCTGCAGTCTCCTGTACTGGCCTTCCTCTAGCCATGAAGGAAACATTAGAACAGATAAAGACACCCTTAAGACCATAAGACATAGGAGCAGAAATTAGGCTATTTGGCCCATCGACTCTGTTCCACCATTCAATCATGGCTGATAGGTTTTTCAACCCTATTTTCCTGCTTTTTCCATGGAACCTTTGATCCCTTTGGCAATCCAGAACTTATCTATCTCTGTCTTAAATATACTCAATGCCCTAGCCTTCTGTGGCAGTGAATTCCATAGATTCACCACTTTCTGGCTGAAGAACTTTCTCCTTATCTCCGTTCTAAAGCATCTTCTCTTTACTCTAAGGCTGTGCCCTCGGATCCTTGCCTCTCTTGCCAATGGAAACATCTTCCCAATGTCCAGGCCGTTGAATATTTTTTAAGTTTCAATTAGATTCCCTCCTTCCCCCGCCCTCCCAGTACTTCTAAACTCTATCAATTGTAGTCCTAGAGTCCTCAAAAGTCCCTCATATGTTAAGACAAGCATCAATGCTGTGGTTTCCAAGGTCATGATTGACTGGATAATCACAGAGTCTCTGGTAGTGGACCTCACCATCAACCATGTTCTCTTGTTATGCACATGTCAATCATCATCATACCACAGGATGAGTTCTACCTTCAGAAGCCCCGTGACCAGAGGAAAATACATGCTGTTAACCAGCTTTGCTAGCTCATTGCCTTTCATTTGTTTGGTCCAGGTGAACTATCATTGCATTGTCACCACAAAACATATGAGATCTACAAAGAAATAAATAAGAAGTATGTTAGGAACTGATGTGAAAAGCCAGGATATCACAGTACTTGAAACATTGACTATTCAGCTGCTCACATTCCAGCAGACTCTCTACAAAATCAGGTCAGCTAGTCCCACTCATTTGCTTGTTCTCTGCAGATTTGCAGTTTTTCTTCTTCAGCTGTTTATCTAATTGGTAAATGGATGATGACAGAAAATTGCCTGGAATGCTATTGTGTCCCACATCCACTGTCCAAGCAACAGAAACTGACCTGTGGCCTCAGAAACAAATCACAACCACATCTTCATATCTCCCTACTTGAAAGCAGCCAACAATATTTTGGATGTTCCAGAGGTTCAGAAGCTTACTTGCAATATGTTCAGTGGCAGAGTGATGTCAGGGACTGTGAAGTGAATGAATAATGACGAATGAAGAAGCTGGGCCATCTAAAAAGAAACCCAAGCTGTACAACATAGAATGGCAAAATGAATTTCTGGTTTGCAGTTGTAAAAGGTAAGACTGTTTGGCTTGGATGCCATCAAAGTATTTTGATAAGTAAACAAGAGAATTTGTAACAATAGGGCACAATGATGCACAGTGAATTCAAGGAGAACTTTCCCTTAAACCCAGCATGTTTCATGCGAAGGTTGTTGATGAACTGAAGCCAGTTTTGAAAGCTCAACAATCATTCTTTTCTAAAGCAGCAGCAAAACATAAGGCATATACCTATGTGTCGTTTTCATTTACCATCTTCCGGCAGGACAAGAAATCATTCACAGATGACAAAGTGCTTAAAGATGAATGACTGTGACCACTGAAACTTTATCCAGACTTTAACAAAAAATGTATGCTGACAACTATCTGTTCCAGGGTGGCACTCTCAATCATGAATGTGTAGCAAAGGTGAGCACATAAAGCAGCACCAAGGTTCTTCAATCAAACAGTATAAAGGAGCCTAACAGAGACATGCAGATTGCAAAACAGTAAGTAGCAAACAGAGTTTAGCCTGGGGTTTAACAGGCTTGGTGCCTCCACAGTAGCAGGATGAGTATAGTCTTTGTACAAAGTCATCATTCAGCAAGAATAACAGGACCCAAAGGATGGAATATTTCCCACTGCATTTCAATTAATCAATCAACATGATCAACTGATTGTTTTTATGAGCATGGTTTTTAAAGAGATCCCTAAAGAGAGAATACGGCATGTGGATATTGACAATAAATTGAAGATGTGCTTGGAAAAGACATTCCAATCAAGGAACTGGTTTCTATCACCACTGATGGTGCATCAGCCATGCTAACAGCAAATACAATTGTTTTTGCAATTTGCAACCATGGTCATGTTTCTTCTTTTTTTGACAGTTACCCCTGTATAATCTGGCAGTAAGCATGTGCAAGTAAAGTTATGCTGTTCTCTCTTGTAATGAAAGTTGTTATTAGGATTGTAAACTTGATGGGAGCAGGAGATCTTCAATAAAGCTTTTTAAATTCATACTCAGTAAAGTTAGTGCTGCTGACAGTGATCTAATTCTCCATGCTGATGGGAAAATGTACATTCAAGCAAGCTCCTGCAAAGATATTTCAATCTGATGCCTGAAGTTATCATATTTTCATAAAACTGGAGCCTTGGACTTTATGATAATTAAGAAACTGGTTCACCAGTAGTTTGACCTTTATCTAACACATTTAATTTTGGGTTTATCAATTGAGTTTCCACTCAGCATGTTAGCCTGGGCCTCTGGATTATTAGGACAAAGTGAGGACTGCAGATGCTGGAGATCAGAGCTGAAAATGTCTAACTGGAAAAGCGCAGCAGGTCAGGCAGCATCTAAGGAGCAGGAGAATCGATGTTTCAGGAAGAAGAAGGGCTCATGCCCGAAACATCGATTCTCCTGCTCCTTGGATGCTGCCTGACCTGCTGCGCTTTTCCAGCAACACCTTTTCACCTCTGGATTATTAGTCTAGTGACATTGGCATGATGCCACTCCATCCCTTCTAAACAATTTAACCAACTATGTGCAGATTCAGATGCAATTTATTTAACCTGTGTGAAATTCAGAACACAAAAACAAAATGTAAACTCGTGCTAACAATTAGCCTATTAAACCCTTGTTTGCTACTTACTGTTTTGCAATCTGCATGTCTCCATTAGGCTCTTTTATACTGTTTGATTGAAGAACTTTGGTGCTGCTTTATGTGCTCACCTTTGCTACACATTCATGATTGTGAGTGTTACACTGGAACAGACATTAAGTGGAATCTCTGTTGACAAAGCCACCAAAAGTTTAAGCGTCTGAACATGAGGTAAATGGCAAAAACTGTTCCTTCACTGCTGCAAGCAAATGCAGGCCATTGAACTTCTGTAACTAATCAGAAATATTCACACTAAATTATTCATAGGCATATTGGCAGGGTAGCACAAAATATTCATTGCTGTACTTACCTGCATGTGAACTTCAATGCATCTCATTTAATATGTTATAGCGCTCTGACCTCAAATTTCTCCCATGTAAATAGTTCACTTTGTTTGATTTTATTCATTGCTAGTGAAAATGCTACAAGAGCAATTCTTTGCTTGCAATATTCAGATGTAATATTTGACAAAAAAGATGTAGTCATAACATCAAAAGAAAATTTATTACCAGACTAACCTACAATAGCTCATGTAGAGCTATCAACTTGGCTAGTGTACAATCGTAGAATCTTCAAGGTAACTTACATAGGGGTCACAACATAGTTAAACATTCCTTGTTGCTTAGTAGAACACTAAGCAAAGATTTTAATTATAACCGTTTGTATGGAGCTGTCTGTCAATATTCTCATCTCCAAAACCATTTCTAAAGTATTCATAACTTCCATTTTACAAAACTTACAGTCTCTGGTTCTAGCCTTACTGTTGGTAGGACATACTATGCTGACTTTGTTTTTAAATTATTGGAATTTGGCATTGGTCAATTGTGCACAAGAACTTTAGCAAGCTGTCAGTATTAGGCTATCCACTGTTGCTAGTGTGTAATCCCTGACATCCTGAGCTTTTATTTTCCACAAAGACCTGACAGGTAGTATGTTGTCAGGTGCCTTCTGGAACTATGTACAGAATGTCTGCAGGCTCCCCTTTATCCACAGCCTATGTTACTCTCCTAAAGAATTCAAATAAATTGCTAAATATGATTTCCCTTTGATATAACTATGTTGATTCTTCCCAATTACCTTTCATTTTTCTGGGTGCACCGCTATAATATTTTAAAGATTCATTCCCTATGGCAAATGTCAGGCTAATTGGCATTTTCTGTAGTTTTCTGTTTTCTACATTCCTCTCTCCTGAGAAAGAGGGGTTGTATTTGCAGCTTTCCATTCTGATGGGACATTTCCTGAATTGAGGGAGTTTTGGAAAAATAACAGGATCACGTTTACTAGTTCATTAACCACCTCTTTTAAAACTCTGGGTAATGTCCAGTTGGACCCAAAAACCTTTCAGCCAGATCCAAATCTTTTCAGGCAGGAGTTGATTTTGGTCAGTACTACTTTCTTATCTCCATTTCATCATCTGATTTACTGCTACTGCTGGTATAGATTTGAATCATTTGATATTAAAGACAAATAAAAAGTTCCTTTTATACACTGTTTTCTTATTATTGTTCATTCCCCTTCCCACTTTTCAGAGTACAAATACTTCACTTATTCTTTTTTTTTAAATGCCTTTAAAAACTCACTAAGTTATATTCCTAGCTAGCTTCCTCTTTTACTCCAATTTCTTCTTCTTGCTTCTTTCTTATTCATTCTCTGCAACTCTTTACATTCTAATCAATCATCTGACCTGCCAGGTTTTGCAAAGCCATATGCTTTTTCCTTATGTTTGATGTTTTCCCTAATTTCTTTCATTAAATGCTCAGTGATGTGTCCTTTATAGTGGAAACATATTTATTCTAAAATATCCCTTTAAATGTCCAATGTTAAATCTCTTTTGATCTGTCCCCTAGCCTAGCAAACCAGTTCATTCCAGTCAGTTTAGCTTTCATTCCCACACATTTGCCCTTATTTAGGTTTAAAATACTTCTCTAAGGCCCTTTCTTCCTTTCAAACTGAATGCAAATACAGGCGTGTTGCTATAGCTGCCCCCTAGGGGTGGCAGGTTAATGTGATAGGTAATCTTAAATGAGTTATTAATCCTGTAACAGGACACAACATTATGTTTAATGTGCTCTGCTCTCTGGTTATATCCAGAAGATGCTGCTGTAAGAAAATATTACAAAAGTAGTCTACTCATCCTGACTGCTCCTGCCAATCTGATTTTTCCAGTTCATAAGTAAATGAAAGTCACCTATAAATAATATCTCTTTTTGTATACTTTCTCCCACATTGTGGTGTTACTGTCCGGAGGCTATTGACCACTATCCCTACTCAGAGCATTTCTCCCCCACAATTGCTCATCTCCACTCAAACTGATTCTGCATCTGGATCTTCTAGATTATATCAATTAAAACTACTGCACAAATGCCATTCTTGATTAACAGTGCTATTCCTCTGCCATTGTCTAGCTTTCTTCTATTTTTAAAAATCCTAAACCCCTCAATATTCAACATCCAACCCTGGCGAAGCTTAAGCAATGTCTCTGTAGTGGCAGTCAGATCAGTTATTTATTTCAGTGTGCATTATTAACTTGTTTACTTTGATGTGAATGGTACATGCATTCTTATGTCTTTTCATTATCTTCAAGAATCAAGTTTAGATGTTAACGTATTCCTTGTCTTGTTTTTCTCTCTGACCCTACCAGCTATTCTCAACTTTACTTTCCTAAAGTGTTATTCTACTTTGTCAGTACTATTTGCTTTACCACATTTTCCCACATTTAATCTTATTCCAACTATTCTGCTGAAAGTCTCTTTCCAAAAGCAGATAGCCCTACTCTCCAGCTCTCTGACCTTACCTGTCTCACTCTCAAACCTTCCTGCCATGACCAATGACCAAATCAGAAGATCCTATCTTAACAGTGTGACTATCTACTGGAACAAAGAATCCAGGTAGGTTTCCCCCTCCCTAATGTGTCACAGTGTCTGTATTTCATCCCCCTGTTCATAAATTCAGAAACTGCTCGAAATTCACTTACTGCAGATATATTTAACCTGGGTCACTGTAATCTCCTGGGACTCCCTAATACTGCAGTCTTGACGCCTCTTCTGTCATCTTTAATGAATGTTAAATAAATGAATTGTGTAATTTTTAAGAAGCTGCTTTCTATATATTATTAATGTTGCCACCAGTTAACATATCAAGCATAAAAATGAACAATTAACATATTGGGCAGCACTACTCAGTGGTTAGCACTGCTGCCTCACCGAGCAAGGGACCCGGGTTCGATTCCAACTTCGGGCGACTGTGTGGAGTTTGCACATTCTGCGTGGGTTTCCTCCGCGTGCTCCGGTTTCCTCCCACAGTCCAAAGATGTGCAGCTTGGATGAATTGGCCATGCTAAATTGCCTATAGTGTTAGATGCATTAGTCAGAGGGAAATGTGTCTGGGTGGGTTACTCTTCGGAGGGTTAGTGAGGACTTGTTGGGCTGAAGGGCCTGTTTCCACACTGTAGGGAATCTAATCTAATCTAATCTAAGATAAAATGTAAGAATAGAAAAGATCTTAGCCACTTAGTAGACACTCACCAAACAGCTTGTTCATTTGTTTGTAGCTCAGTTTGAACCAATTCCAATCAGTATCAATAATTCTAGCTGTCTCTACCTGCCTGTCCCATGATATTTGCTCATGCTCCTCTAGGTAATGCTGGCCTTCTGTCTTACCGTCCTTCTGTCACTCTCCACAAGAAATTGTATTTGAGTATTTTAGCTACTTAACTAACTGTATCAGTCTGATAACTTTACTTGCGAGACAGTTTTGAATTCTGGTAAGTTCCTCTTAAAATGGACCAAAGATGGTTGCTTTATCAAATGAATGAATGATTCAGTATCCAAATAAGATATGGCAATGCAATATGCAGTCAGAACTTTGGCTTCTCAATCTTGTAGTTTCATTCAATCAAAGACCTGTGTGCGTGAAGGTGTCAACGAGCTTTATTTACCATTTAGAAATGCAGGAACATAAGAGCAGCAATGGTTCACTCAGCCAACTGAGCCTATTCTACATCAAAATTAGGTAATGGATGAACATCTAGCCCAATTCCACAGTATCCTCACATCCCTTGATGTAATTATTCGGAAAGCTGTCAATTTTTGGCTTGAATATGCTCAATAATTGAGTTCCCATAAACCTCTAGAGTACAGAATTCCAAAGATTCACCACCCTCTGACTAAAGAAATTCTTCCTTATCTCCGTATTAAGTGGCTTGTTCTGATATTTGACCCTAGTTCTAGATTCATTGGCCAGAGGAAATATCCTATCTACATCTACTTTGTCACTTCTCATTCTTTGAAACTAGCAGAAAAAAAGTCAATTTTTTTCAATCTCTTCTTCAAAGCCAATTCCACCATCCCATGAATTAATCTGGTGAATCTTCATTTCACTCCTCAATGGCAAGTATTTTCTTCTTTAAGAAGACTGAAACTGTAGACAATGTTCTGGGCAATGTCACCAATGTTGTATATAATTTCAGCAAGGCATCTTAATCCTATTTTCAAAATCTTTTGCAATGAAGGCCAAAATGCCATTTAGTTTTGAAATGCTAACCGAATCTATAGTGTAGAGATATCATACTGTAATCAACCTGTGGCACAGTGGCTCAGTGGTTAGCACTGCTGTCCCATAGCACCAGGGATCGGAGTTCGATTCCACCCTTGGGCGACTGTCCATATGGAGTTTGAACATTCTCACTGTCTCTGCGCGGGTTTCCTCAGGGTCCTGCAGTTTCCTCCCACAATTCAAAGACCTGCAGGCTAACTGAATTAGCTATGCTAAATTGTCCATAGTGTTCAGGGATGTGTAGGTTAGGTGCATCAGTCAGGGGTAAATGTAGGGCACAGGACTGGGTGGGTTACTCTTCAGAGGGTCAGTGTGGACTTGTTGGGCTGAAGGGCCTGTTTCCACACAGTAGGGATTCCATTCTATTCGATTCTGTTTCGCAATGTTATGACAAATCTCTGGAGCAGCGAGATTTGAACCCAGCTCTCCTGGCCCAGGAGAAGGAGCAGTTACCTGAGATGGCAACAGTCAGGTTAAACCGCCACAAGTGATCTCTCTCCAATGAGAAAGCAGCCCTGTGGTCTTTTGGGAATATGGCAACTTTACAACTGTACTTACACTGCTACATGAGACCTCTAGCACCTGTATACTAGCATTTACTGACTAATGAAAGAGGACATTCAAGTATCTTTGAACAACAGGACTTCACAACTCATGAACATTTAAGAAATATTCTGCTTGTGTTTTTTTTCAACAAAGTGGGTAACTTCATCATCATTTACATTACATTTCATCCTCCAGCCATGTTCTTTCACATTCACTTTGCATGTTCAGTCGCACTTATTGCTTCCTTACATCCTCCTTATAACTTACATTCCCATCTGGATTTGAGTCATCAGTAAATTTTGAAAAATGTTTGATTCACAAATCAAAATAATTTATATAGATTGTGAATTTCATCAGAAGGAATGGCCCTTTCCAGAGATAAAATAGTTTGTTAGTTCACAAAAGCATTCTTGATTATTAGACTTTTACAATGTAGTCTTTAAAAGATAGCTCTTATATTTATAATCTCACCATATTGCTTTTGGCATGACACTAGCAAGAATTCTCTAATATTCCATTTAATCTTCTGAGAGTCTGCAGTGATCCTAATAGCCTAGACAATATATTATATGGCCCAAAAAATGTTGCAGTGCCTTTTCAAAAATTCACACTTATCACTAAGTGTTAACACCGCATATTGTCAAATTTTCAAGATACCACAAACTCTTTTGTCATATTGCTAGTTTGTGAACAACATATATTGCCTTCCATTCTTTTCTCATATTCTAGACATTGTCCTTTGGAACATTGTGTTCAGACATGATTCCAAAGCACATATAGTTGGAACAAGAACTTCCAAAGGGTGCTATGAAAGTAGTTAGATACTTGGCAACAAATGCAACGCACATCCTGAATTCAGGATGTTATACCAAAGGATCTCGTCAGAAATTGATACCTGTGTGTTATTACTTGATAACCAAAATATGAATGGTGAAATGAAAATGGGGAAATTAAACACATGCTAATGAGGAATGGGCAATAGTTCATCAGGCAGTATTTCCAGTACTTCAACAACATTTTGAGTAACACAAAATTCCAATGCCGGGTCACTTCGATTTCAGAAAATATCTATTGGGAAAATATTGGCTAAAATGCTAAAGCACATTTATTAGTTAGAATCACAAAGATATGGTCAAAGTTTGCCAGACAAATCAGGGAACTAGGGAAACCACAACTATCAAGTAAGCTTCCATTTACAAAGCTGATGCCAGTTTTCTAAAACCAGTTCAGCAGGGTTATAGCAGATTGTGTAAGAACCCAATGTTAAACCAGAAGTGGAAATCAGTGTGCTTTTAAAATTGAGTGCTCCCAAAAACATTCCTGAAGTACTGTGTTTCATAATCATACCAGCAAAAAATAATAGTGGAAAGTTTAATTTACATTTATTTATTATATATAAGTTACCTGTTTAATTCTATTACCCTTTTGAAGGTCCTCAAATCGGAATTTCTCCTTCACAGAATGAAACTTAGACCCCAACTATTCTGGGTGTGGTGGTGACCATTTTTCTCTCTGTCACGCACTTGCTATTTAAATGATGATAGAAACAAGCTGCAGTTGCACTTTACAGATTGAGTCACTGACTCAGTCACTCAATTTAGACAGCAAACAAAATCTTCATATTCCCTTCTGGTTAGCTCTCATTGTGAACCTGACTGGCTTTGATTTTCTGTACCTTCCCAGCTGATCCGTGATTTGAGTGTTTATCTTCTGATTTTGACACCTGAGCCCCAGGCATACCCTCTTGACATTTATTTGATAGAACCCCTAGGACTGACTGTGAGCCAATCCCCTGATTGACTTGGATGCACATTTCAAACTGCTGAATGACTAAACTCACGGCTAATCTTTGTACAGCCCCTCTACTGACTTACGGAGATTGCCCAGAATGCTTATGTTAGACCTGCTGAGTGTGGCCCACTCCATGGATCGTAGTGACATGGAATCTGATTGTCCTAAGCAGTTGACTGAATGAGTCCAAACCGTGAATTGATAGTTGATGCTGCCCCTGACTCACTCCTGGGCCCCCAGGCAGAAGGATCTTTCCCTTGATTTGACATCTTAGACTTTGAAACATAGCTATTTGTGACATATGTGCTGTGTTTGCTGCACTTACTGTTTGCACATAATGCAAATGTGAAATTGATGTTGCGCGGTGTCTCACAGCAGTATTTCCACCCCTTGATCAATGACTGCTTACCATCATGCCATGATGCCTGGCTTTGTTTCTGTGCTGAACTGCAAGACGGGAGCCTCTAAGTTGTGGCAGAGATGGCAAAGGGCACAAAGACAGAGCAATGTCAGCTTGCTATGAGCATCCAAGTAAAAGCAAATGAGAAGTTCTGAGATGAATCCTGTTCAGTTGGCTGCCTGTCATTGGCTTCAAAGTTCCTATCAGCAGCATTGCAATGAGAGGTGCCAGTGCACTTTAAAGTGCAGAGTTGTATTGTTAATGGATTGGAGGTGTGCCATGAGGATGCAGCAAGGCTGGTGCCTGCCCTATATCAATACCTATGGATGATGACATGCAGGTATTCGCTGCTTATGGATTGTGCCCAGGGATGTTGGGGACCGCTGTCCAAGATGGAGGCCTGGAGAAGCAGGCAGTGAGTTGAGTCATCAGGTACCCCATTCTGATTTTTATGCCAGAAATTGGCATCATCCAGTTTCTGTTCAATTGGTAGGAGAATGGGAAGCTGCATATCAATGAAGTAAGATTAGGTAATAATGACATGCAAATTGCTCTCTCACCACTAAATATTGAGATTCTTGTCTCATTGATCAAAATCTGGTAAGGTAATTGGACTTTTTTTCACCTTGACATTGAGAATCACATTTCTATCAATCACACCCTGCATACCCAACTGACTTTCTAATGTACATGTCATTCAGTGGCTGGGAGGATATTACGTTTTATTTCCAGTCCATGTTTTGCATTTCAGAGGAAAAGTAATGAATGCATGTGAGTTTGACAAAAATAAATTGAAGAAAAAAAATGAAAGCAAGAGTAAATGAAAGGGCCAAAGTTTGAAATTTAGTTCCTAGAGAGGAGGTGTTAGTATTGTTACCTGTCTTTGGAGAAGTATTCAAAGGAAGGTTCACTGGACCTTATGAAATCAAAAAGAAAATCAATGAACTAAAGTACTCCAGACAGAAGAAAAAAAGTAGCATGTGTGTTATGATTGACTACATCAATATTGAACTGAATCCTGTTAGCTGGAGCTCACCTGTTCTGAGAATTCTGAAACCAGACAGGTCACAAAGATTCTGTATTGATTATCACAAAGTCAATGCAGTAACTAAAATGGATTTGCATTCCATTTCAGGATTGAAAAACTGCATTGAATGAATTGGACATGCATGATTTGTCACCAAAATTGACTTGCTAAAAGGGCTTGACAATTCCATTGACTGGTAGGGCCAGAGCAACATCAGTTTTTAAAGTACCAGATGGGCTTTATCAATGTAAAGTCATGCCATTGAAATGAAACAAAAAAAATGTCCGAGCAATGTTCCAATGATTAGCCAATAAAGTCATTGATAGACTGTGTAACTGTTTGGCTTACCTTGATGATTTGATTTTGTTCAGCAAAACCTAGGAAAAACATTTGCAGCACTTGACTGAACTGGTGATAGGTTATAAAGGCTTAAATTTCCTATAAATCTGACTAATATTGAATTTTTTCAAAGCAAAAGTGACCTAGTAGAGCCACACTGTGGGACAAGGCAAAAATAGCAGCTCAAGAAATGAAAGAAATTTTGGATTTTTTTGTGGCTAAAGCAAAACACAAAACTTTGTGACATTCTGGCTTTTGTGGATTTTAGCATTTGTTTGTCCTGAACTTCAGAACTGCTGAAGTTCTTTCAAGAAATTTGCTTTAACATGTTGGTTAGAGAAAGTCAAAACATTTGAATGGACACAAGAATATCAGATTGCATTCAAAAAATTGCAATCTGTGTTGCCAACAGTATTGGTTTTAGCAGCAGCAAATTGTGAGGAACCTTTCAAAGTGGCTGTTGATGGCAGTGACATTGGTGTAGGTGTTATTTAATCAAAAGAAGATGAAATGAGGATCAAATTGTCAACTACTTTTTGAAGATAAATTATTCTTGTAGCTGCAGTTACAATGACAGTCGATCAGAGAGGTGTTGATGTTAGGTAGCAATGTACTTACAAATGTGAGCTAAGTTTGCAATGACACCTATGCTAACATTATGCCTTTTGAAGATTTTCTTTTTTGTTTCCTTCCCACTACATGCGCTGTAATGTGTTATTTATGGCTAGGTGATTGATACAGTCAAACTTTAAATGTGACATCAGTTGTAGAAATCCAGGAAGGTCCTGGAAGTAGTAAGTACTCTGCTGATGGTGAACACAGGATAGCACAAGATGGCACTAGTCTGCTCAAACAAGCACTCCAATGGTAAGCAGATCACTGTGGTTCTGGAAATTATTTCCAATCTACTGCTGGAAGTACCTCCAAACTGATCTTTTTGTCTATTTTCTCATGATGTGCTCTCCTACTGAGCTTGCCATTCTGATGAGTTGAGAACTGATCTTGGTGCAATTGCAAAGTTAGTAGCCAAGGAATCTTCGGGTCACAAAATATAAAAATAAAGAATTGCCCTCGATTTTTAGGGGAAAAAAAACTTGCCAGGGATTCAGCTTTTTTGTGAGAAGTAATTGAATCATACAAGACTTAAATTTGTTCTATTTATAATTTGTAAATGCGTAATGGAGAAAAATCTATCTGGATATGATTATATTTCATTTGAAATAAAATGATTTCTGTTTCTCACATTAGCTATTTATCTTTGATAGAATATGTAATTATACAGAATGTTATAGAAGGATTATGTCAAAACAGATTTTGAAACAGAATTTTAAGAATTTGCAATGTCTTCATATTGATAAATCATACAGTAAAAAATATGAAGTTATGCAGTTATTATACTCAGTGTGACTGTCTCTATGAATCAGTATATGATTCCCTGTATTCATTATTCAGTATTCATTATATTGTTTTGAATGTTGTTAATTGCTCATGAAGTGAACATAAATCTTTCCAAGATATACGAAACATATGGTATATACATCACAAAATGCACCAACAAGATGCATTTACTTGGGATTCTGAATGAGTGAATATGTGTCATTTGTTAGAAAGCTGAGTTCATCTTTTAACAGTGGATCTTCATTCAATTTTTTTTCATGCTTTCTCCTTGAAGCATAAAATTGCAGCTGGAGTGGGAGGAAAACGCCATCAGAAGATAATGTGCTCCCTCTGTCAGGTCATAGAAACATAGCTTTGTCGAAACTTCAAGGAAGTTAAGTGGGTTGCCACATAATGGGAAACATATCATTGTACAGGAGAGGCTGTTCAATACAGGGACAGGAATAGAGAGCTCATATGGAGTGCACAAGACTCTGAGCTCTGTCATTTGGCCACAGATGCTAAGCTTTGAGAAACATCCACAATTAGGACAATTCTGCAGTGACATCAGACAATGTATAAGGTTCTGTTAGCATTTCCAAAGACTGCACATCTTTAGAGGGATATTGGAAGAGTCTATCTAAAACATGAGTGCCATGATGTCTTGGGACTTTGCACTAATGTCCACCTCCATGGTGGGCATATCCTCCTACATGAAGAATCAGTTCCAGAATTCAATCAATGACATCCTGGTCTTGGTCTGCCCACTCAGTTTGCCACATGGAGGAAAGCTTCGCCTTTGTGTTTGATGAATTGTACCACATTGCTCTTCAGATCTTGGCTATTCAAGAAATATGCTTGGATCCTGAAAAGAAAATTGAAGAAGTGAATCTTCTGCTGAAGATATTCCTACATTATTTCAATCCCATGTATTTTCCCATTCTGTCAGAACCCCACGGTTTGCTTTCTCAGCTAATGACAGAGTCTGCCATTGGCATGTGCATGTGGCACCCTCGCAGACCCCAGTATTAGAGGTATCTAGCACAAAAACCACAGCTATCACAGCAGGACAATGTCTGTCATGGGTTTCTCTAGCAGCTAGGTGTGTGGCTGTCAGGCTGTTCAAGTGAGTGCTCTTTACATTTCTCCTCCTGTAAGATTCCTCCATGCTGCGCAAAGTTTTACAAACAGTGGACCACTAGCATTCCAGACACCCTTGCTGCTGCATATTGAAGGGTGCTGCCAAATCTGTTTCAGCATCTGAATCAATGGCTTGTTCTCAAACCTTTGTTATTCCATTTGAATTTTTCCTCTGCATCTCTATTTTTCCTTTATGGGCCTCATTGGCAACATCGGGAATGTTGACTGTTGAGGGAATGAAATCTCTTCCAACAGATTACTGGTATTCTTGAGGATGCCTAGACTCCAGATGTCTATATTCCTTGACTACAGTTCTGAAGGAGAGTCACTGGACCCATAATGTTAACTCTGCCTTTTCTCCATAGATGCAATCAGACCTGCTGAGTTTCTCCAGCAATTTCTGTTTTTGTACCTATTTTACCCTATTTGTTTGTCTATCTGCATGAATATAATGGGAAGTTTATAAAGGAACTAGAGTTTTAATGAGTAATGCTATATGTTGATGGTTTGTAACTGCTTACCTTGAAGTAGACTCTAATTTCTTGTAATAAATAATGAATCTTATTCAGTACAGAAACCTGGTCTGTGCTTTCCATAAACCTGCATCTCAAAGACAGGTAAACTGGGGAACTTTTGTGACGATTCCAGTAATAATGGGACTCAACTTTCTGTGCAGTATCCCAGTGAATCATAACAATAATAACTGTTCAAAAAATGCTATTGGTTTGAGAGACTTCAATGTGTGCTCTTTAACCGAATGCTGTTCGCTCAGCAGATCAGAAGTACAAGGTGGAATTGAGGGAAGGTAACGCAAATGTTATGATAAGTGCATTTCAATTGCATGGCAAAAAAAAAAATCAGTCGTTCAATTCCATATTCCAGATACTTGTCAAAGTATTTTCAAAAATATAGACTACAATGTGATGGAGGGTTGATAGACTTACATGAAAAATGACTTTGCCAGAACCTTTAAATTAGAAGAACAAAAGCTGTGTATTCTCCTGATTTAAAAAAGAAATCAACGATGGCTTCATTTCATTGCTTGAAGACAATCAACATTTTTATGTTGCAAGAAGTCACAACAGCATACTGTGTGCCGTATTCAACTTGTATCACTTTTGTTTGTAAGGAAAGAACAAAATAAAAGATTTGGTTCACTCTTTTAGTTCAACTATTCTAGATATTGATCCACATTTAGTGAATTAACTAGTGCATCTACAACCTGATGATATCATTGATTTTTGACATAGTATTAATCAGAAATATTTCACAAGTAAGTGTTTTTATTCCCCCTAATAATGCTCTCTTTTCATCACAACTTGACAGAATGGCTGTTGCATGTTGTAGAACTGGAGACTGGTATAGTTAGTGACAGGGCAAAATCTGGTAATGATGTTTTAGGGATCATTTCATTGAGGGGAAAGTGTTCTGTAATTGAAAATTAGCAAAATCGATCGTTAGAAAGCTTGGAAATCAATCATTTAATTCATGTTGTTGTGACTTATTGCAATATTAATGTGTTGATTCTCTTCAACTAATAGATGTCATCTTTGGATGTATGTTCTTTTACTTTTGTCTGTCTTTTCTTCTAATAACTGCATTTGAAAATACTCTTATCAGGATGTTTTATGCATACATATACAGGAGGTGTGGCATGGTGGCTCAATGGTTAGCATGCTGCCTCAGCATCAGAGATCTGGGTTTGATTCCACTCTCGAACGACGGTCTGTGTGGAGTTTGAACATTCTCCCCTTGTCTGTGTGGGTTTCCTCCCACAGTCCAAAGATACGCAGGTTAGGTGGATTGGCAGTTAAATTACCTATAGTGTCCAGAGATGTGTAGGTTAGTGGATTAGCCATGGGAAAGGCAAGGCCACAGATCTGGGTGAGATGCTCTTTAGAGGGTTGGTTGAACTTGATGGGCTGAATAGCCTGATTCCACACTTAGGAATTCTATGAAATGAAATTGATAGTTAATATGTTCCCATGTTCTGAATATGGAGTTGGGTCATTTTTTTGATCAAGCTTTTCTTTAGCTCCTCGCAGCCAATTAAAATCTGGTATAAATTCATTACTTTTTAACTCAGTGATTTATTGTAATGTATTCAAAACTAAATAGATTAACATGTCATTCAAAGTTTCAAAACTAGACAAAACTGAAGCAAAATGTTCATCACAACTTTATAACATAAAAATGTCATCAATTCAAAAATGTTTATTAAATACATATGATCTGAAAATTAGACTTCAATAACCTCTGTCACCGATAAAATCTTGACTCTGAGGTAGAAGAAAAGCAGAGCGACAGCATGGAACACAACCACCTTCCAGGTCACAAACCATTTTGTCTTATAACGTTACAACATCTCTTTCATCAATAGATCAATGGATAGATCCAGTTTGGCGATGATACAAAATCTAAAAGCAAATTTTTTTAAAAAACTCACTTGAAATATAAAATGCATGAGATGATGTGAATGTCTGCATGAAACTGTAGATTTTAGGTTGAAATTCTCCAGTTGATGGACAATCTTTGAACCTCCATTGAAGCTGTGCTTAATCCATTATTGTAACTCACATGACTCCTGACAAAACAAGTTAATGCTGACGTATTGAGTTTTTGCTAATGTAATTGTTACTGCCAACAGGACTCCCAGTACTACAAGTTCGAACTGATATTTCACGGCAGCAAGTAGAGAAAATGTTTGGCTTAGAAGAATATTGGTGTCAATGTGTGGCCTGGAGTACCACGGGCACTACTAAAAGCCGAAAGGCGTTTGTCCGCATTGCATGTGAGTATCCAAACTTTGTTACATATCAAAGTATGTTTCAGGACTGCCAAAATTTGTAATTGTGTTTTTATAATAACTTTGTTTAGTTCAGTCAGCCATAATGTTGCCTATATAAGAAATTTGTTGAATTAGGACTTTCATTTCAATGTAAGCACATATTCAGGATTTACACTTTAACATTGCACTGAAGGAGTTTACTTTCTTCAATATGCTAATATTTTGGATGTCTTATTAAACCAGGGTCTCAACGTTACATTTAGATAAATGGAAATAATTCTCTGGCAGCATTTGAGCAGAGGAACTCCTTAATATGCAAAAGAAACTTCTCACAAATAACATCACTATTCTTCTAAGTTGCTGCTACTGAAATGCCATTATACTTAAATTAGTTGCAGTATTTGGCTAGGTAACAACATGATTTCAATTTTAAAGTACTTTATTGTATGTGAGACACTTAGGGACTTCCTGGGCATGTGTTAACACAGTAGCTTTTTAAATGGAAATTGTTTCTTGCAATCATTTAAAGTATAATTGAAAATGTTTAGAAGAATGATTAGTTAAGTTCAAAAAAGTAATTGTAGGATTGTTTTCTAGCTTGGGCTGTTGTTTTCTGCTCAATTAACCTGAAAGCAACCAAACCAGAATATAAGATTGAAGAATTTTAAAGTGCAAATTACTTCCAATGCATCTCAAGTTCTTACAAATGTGAAAAAAAAACAGTACCGTCCCAAAAATTAGTTCCACAAAGCCTATTGGTCCCAAATTAAATTAATCACCATAGCAACTCTTTACTAATTGTGCCTGCTTATAACCATTAAGGAAGCTCTGAATACAAACTGGTTCTTTTAGGTCCAAAGGCACATTTTACAAGGTTTTTAAAAAAAAATTCGTATGAATTGCTTACTATACATCTCTGCAAACATTAAATTGTTTAGTCTGGTTTTTAAAGTCAATTTCAGTTATTCAAATTTAGATTATTCGTTGTGGTAAATATATACTTGGCAATGTGAGAAACTGTTGGCTGTGTTACTGAAATTGCACCAGCCAATATCAAAAAAAAATTAATGCAAATGTTATAGTAAAACTATTAAAGACTCAAAACACTGCCTGATTGTGCTGATGTATTAGAGCCATAGAGTTATAGAGATGTACAGCATAGAAACAGAGCCTTCGGTCCAAGATTTGACATTGGTCAATATGTAGCTATTTTAGAATGGAAACTTGTGAAAAAGAGATACTACTTGAAACAACTGAAATTTTGACCACAATTTACACCTCATTTATTAATTGCTTTGCAAGGGTGAGAGTTTGCCCCAGTACCCAAAACCGCCTTGCATGTCAAATGTTTCATTCGAAATGCATGATTTGTAATAGATATGTGTATACAAGTAGAAATCCTATTCTTATGCATGATGGTAGGTCTACAAGCAGTTAATTTACAGATATTTTCTCAACAGACTGGCCAGGGATATTATCACACATCTTAGGAGCAAGCAGGATGGTAACCTGGGCCTACTGGTCCAGACATCACTACCACTACACCAAAGAACTCTCAGATCTTGGGTTATTTCAATAATAATTTTTCACTCAGAAGTAGGGTAATGACCACTATACCACAAGAGCCCCAGTCAATTTATACACTGAGAATTTACTTGTCAGGCTGCTTTGTCTTTATTAAGATATTTCCAGCTTTGTCCCGACTTCCTATCTTTCATTAATCACATTCCTAACCTGATCTCAAGTACTCTTGATTAGATTTTTCATATGACATGTTAGAATGTATTGAGGTACCTAACACTTTAATTTCCCTAATAACTTCTTTGTTCTCTTTTTTAAAATTCATTCATGGTGTGTGCACCTAGCTGGCTGGCCAGCATTTATTGCCCAAACCTAGTTGCCCTTGAAAAGGTGGTGGTGAGCAGCTTTCTTGAACAGCTGCAACCTAAGAGCGGAAGGTAGATCCACAATGCCATTATGGAGTGAATTCCAGGATTTTGACCTGGCAACAGTAAAGGAATGGTGATATATTTCCAAGTCAAGATGGTGAGTGGCTTGGAGGGGAACTTGCAAATGGTGGCCCTTATCCTTCTGGATGGAAGTGATCATGAGTTTAGAGGGTATTGTATGAAGATCTTTGGTGAATATCTACAGTTAAATTTGTAGACAGTACAAACTACACTCCTCCATAAGTGGTATGGAATCAGTGTTAATATAGCTCATTCCAGTGCCTTTTATGCCACATTGCCACACCACCTTCCATAGCCAGGAATTGCTATCTGTCAGGACACTTGATGCATACATAGTTGTTTACAGACACTCTAGTCCCTTGTTGTGCAATCATTCAATGCTTGGTTTGGATTTGCTTGATTATGATTTCCCATATCTATAACCTAAAACCTGTCATACATCATATCTGTAAAATATGCTGAGACCTAATCGTACAACATGAGCAAAACTCATTGACCCATCCTGTGATTGAATTTAGAAACCAGCAAATAATCTGATATCTGTTTACCACTGGGTTCCCAGTTCTTCAGTTGTACTTTTACCCCTTATACATCGGTAACTGGGGATAATGATCTTTCGGTGAACTTTACTTTTAACTTTTGAAACTTCCTTTGGCAGTCTTGCTCCTAATGTTTCTAATTATTTTTTTCTATTGTGTATGTACTACCAGCGGCAATGTAGCATATACACTTACTTAAGACAAAGTGACGACCGCAGATGTTGAAGATCAAAGTAGAAAAGTGAGGTGCTGGAAAAGCACAGCATCCAAGAATCAGGAGAATCGATGTTTTGGGCATAAACCCTTCATCAAGAATGTGGTGGGGAGAAGGGGGCTGAGAGATAAATAGGAGGGGGGTGGAAGGTAGCTGGTAAGATGATAGATAGATGCAGGTGGGGGTGATCGTGATAGGTCAGAGTGGAGTGGAGAGGTGGGAAGGAAGACGGACAGGTAGGACAGTTCAAGAGGGCAGTGCCGAGTTGGAGGGTCTGCTCAGACATAAGATGAGGTGAGGGAGGGGAGAAGAGGAAACTGATGAAATCAACGTTGATGCTGTGTGGTTGGAGTGTCCCAAGGTGGAAGATGAGGCATTATTCCTCCAGGATTTAGGGGACTGGGAATTGGCAATGGAGGATGCTCAGGATTTGCATGTGGGAGTGGGAGGGGGGATTGAAGTGGTCAGCTACATGACTATGGGGTTGTTTGTTGCATGTGTCCCAGAGTTATTCTCTGAAAGAATTCGCGAATTGGCGTCTTGTTTCCCCAATGTAGAGGAGACCACATCAAGAGCACCAGCCACAATAGATAAGGTGTTTGGATGTGCAGGAAAATCTCTTCTGGCTGTGGAAGAATCCTTTGGGGCCTTGGATGGAGGTGAAGGAGGAGGTGTGGGCGCAGGTATTGTATCTCCTTTGGTGACGAGCAAAGGTGCTGGGAGTGGACAGTGGGTTGGTGGGGAGGGGGAGGGGGGGTGTAGATGTAACAAGGGAGTCACAAAATGAATGATCTCCCTGGAATACTGATAGTGGTGGAGAGGGAAATTATTTCTGTGATGGTGAGGTGTGACTGCAAGTGACTGAAATGGCCGAGGATGATACGCTGTATCCGGAGATTGGTGGGGTGAAAGGTGAGGACCATGGGATTCTAACCTTGTTGTGGTTGCAATTGCAACACTGGTAGAACCCCAAGGTGGAAGATGAGGCATTCTTCCGCCAGGCATTGGGTGGCTAGCATTTGGTGGTGATGGAGACGGACTTGCATGTCCTTGACAGAGTGGGTTGGGAGTTGAAGTGGTCGGCCATAGGGCAGTGAGGTTTTTTGGTGTTTGTGTCCCAGAAATATTCTTTGAAACATTCCGTTAGTTGGCAACCTCAGCCAAGGATAGAAGTCCGCACCTTCCACCCCACCAATCTCTGGATAGAATGCATCATCCTCTGCCATTTCTGTCACCACCAGAGATATATTTCCCTATCCACCCATATCAGCATTCCACAGAGACCTTTCCCTTCCTGATTTCCCTCTTTAGGTCTATGCCACCTCCCACAACACCACCTCCCCCCCCCCACCACCACCACCACCACCACCACCACCACCACCAACCTACCCTCCACTCCCAGCACCTTCCCTTGCCAGAGGTATAAAACCAGTGTCCACACCACCCTCTTCACCTCTCTCCAAGGCTCCAAAGGATCCTTCCACATCCATAGAGATTTTCCTGCACAACCAAATACCCAACTTGAGGAACGTTTCAGTGAACCTCTCTGGGACACACACATCAAACAATCCCACCACCCTGTGGTTGAACGCTTCAACTCCCCTCCCATTCTGCCAAGAGCATGCAAGTTCCTGGACCTATTCCAGCCACAAATCCTTGACACTCGAAGCCTGGAGGAAGTACGTGTCATTTTCCATCATAGGAATGTTCAACCATACAGCATCAATGTTGATTTTCCCAGTTTCGTCATCGCCTCTCTCTCCACCTCATCCTAAGTCCAACCCTCCAACCATCCTCTTGAACTGTCCCACCTATCCATCTTCCTTTCCACCTGTCTGCTCCACCCTCTGCTCTGACTTATCACCATCACCACCACCTGGATTTACATATGGCCTTCCCAGCTAACTTTCCCCTCATCCCAACCCTCTCCTATTTATCTCTCAGCCCCCTTCCCCGTCACCTCATTCCTGATGAAGGCCTTATTACTGAAATGTTGACTTTTCTGCTCCTTGTATGCTGCCTGACCTGCTGTGCTTTTCCAGCAGCACACTTTCCGATATATTTACTGACCTGTCCAGTCAATGATGTAATTCTGCACTACTCCAAATACATGACTAAAATCCACGTGTACAGTGATTAATGTTTCTTCCCAGTTTTTGAGGTTTGACCAGAGCTACAAACTTTGCAACCTGTCTTAAACTAGCTTTTAAAATCATTATCAGGGATCAATAGTTTTCATGGTAATCAATTTGTTTAAAATCCACAAGATTTGAGTACACACAATAATCATTTCATATCAGTTGTCTGGGTCTCTAGGAAGTGTTTGGAGGGATGTGGGCTGGGTGCTGGCAGGTGGGACTAGATTGGGTTGGGATATCTGGTCAGCATGGATGGTTTGGACCGAAGGGTCTGATTCCATGCTGTACACCTCTCTGACTCTATGACTGTATGACACCCTGAACTATTGTGTTCCCTGGCAGTTTGACCACATTGGTATTGCTTCTTCTTTAACTTGAATAGAACTTAAAACTGATGTTTATATCATTTTTACACAACAGCTTGAGGCTAAACGGGTTTTAGATTGTTTGATAAGCTTTTCCAAACTTCTGTTTTCTTTCCCTTGTTGAATTTAGGTCAAACTGAAATCTTTGTTCCTAATTTCTAATTAGCAGTATCTGAAATTAAAGTAAAGTTTCCATACTCTTTTGAATACTGTGGCAATCACCTCAAATCCTTTAAGTTTGCAGTTTGTTTTCAACCCCATATCAGTCCAATTCGATATAGACTTAATTAGAATTACTCCAAACATTTAAAATAAAATACACTTCTGCTTTAATCCAAATCATGATGTCACAAATTCAAACAGACAGCATTGTGCATACAAAAACATGAATCCAACAAATACACAGACCAAAAAGAGTACCATATGCATTTAAGTCAGTTATTTCAATGAACCCAATTCTTTATTTTCACATGCCTTCCAACTGCCATTAGAAACGAAGAGGACAGGTAAATTCTCAGAAAACTATCAAACTCCAAGGGAGAATTTATTGGATTAGCTGAAATGAGAGGAAAGAAAACACATAAAGCCTGCTCTTTTCAAAGGTCAATCAGTTGGAGGGTGAATTAATCATTAGGAAATCAGTGGGTCATTTCTTAATATTTTCTGTGAAGAGATATGTGTATTTAAATTAAGTGTAACTCAGATCAGATTACCTGACCTAATGACAGTACGTCTGGCTGAAGTCCTTGTTTAAAGTTGACGCAGTGCACTAGATGTGATGTATCATTCAATAGTAAATCAAGATGTGGTTGACTGGAAAGTCGTGCTGTGCAACCAATGCACAATTGATTATACAGCACAAAAGCTTCAGCAAACGTGAAAAATTTTCCTGGAGGGTTAGTGTTCATGAAAACTAGAGGTTGTGATGATGCAGTCCTTTTAACAAGGTTATGTTATTCTTGTTTTCTTTTCAGAGGGGTCATAAATGTACAGATTTCAAAATGTCTGGGTTTTTCTACTTGAAGAAGCTTTTAGGTTTTAAACAAACACTTGTACAATGACAGGGAAGTGGCCAGTTCTCCCAGCTCAGCTTTTCTCTGGTTTGGTTTGGGTTTGGTTTTTAGCAGTCTGGCTGTTCAGAGTTGCTGTCTAGATTAGAGTGGTGCTGAAAAACACAGCAGGTCAGGCAGCATCCGAGGAGCAAGAAAATCGACATTTTGGGCAAAACATTGATTTTCTTTGCTCCTCGGATGCTGCCTGACCTGCTGTGCTTTTCCAACACCACTCTAATCTAGACTCTGATTTCCAGCATCTGCAGTCCTCACTTTTGCCCTGTTCAGTGTTGCTGATCAGTTGTTAGCTAGGGATCCAAAAGGAACCATTACATGGATGAAGGTTTCAATATTAAGAGATACGGGATTCTCTATATCTTTAATGTTGAAAGAGAAGAGATATGTACCTTTTGAAGGACTATTATCTGAAAAGGTGCTAATAACAGGAATTCATGATGAGACAAGAAACACTTAATTATGGAAAGTAAGGTTAGAGTGTCCAGTGAAGAGTGAAGAAGTCATGGTGTGGCTACTGGATAAACTCCCAGCTCCAGGAATATAATTTGTTCTAACTAATAATATAGCTGGTTCACAGGTAAGAGTGCTGCCTACTGTAGTTGAAAAGCCAGTGGAAACTCAAGCAATTGAACTATTAAAAAAGGCATATCCTGGGATTTTTCCAACTGTGTGGTAATGAGGTCACAAAATCACCAATTGAACCAGGAGAGATTAAAGAGTACAGATAAGTAAGTTGAAGTGTTTGATCAAATGGTTGCTACAAACTAGGAACAGACTGATGACAAAGCAGACTTCTTTAGTTCATAGAAATTAACTGAATTACAGTAGAAAGAGGGGAAGCTAAACCAATTGTGTCAAAGAGCATATACAGAAGAAGAATCTAGATGTATCTTGGTGTGCTACTATCTTAAAAATGTTGTCTTAATGGGGAAACAGAGACCATCACAGATTCAGGCAGATGAGAAATGGTCAGAAGTTCATCAAGTCACATTGCCAGTGGGTTATAGAAAGGAGGTGTTGTGGTTGGTGCATGACTGCCAGTAGGGATCATTGGGGATAAGAAAACTCACACTAAAATATGAAAACCTTTTTACTGGCCTGGCCTGCACAAGCATACAGCTGAATTTAGTCAAGCATGTCATACATGTCAGCTGATTGGAAAACCACAGGCAGTCATAAAACCCGCATGATTAATACCTATTCCTGAATTTGAGGAACCTCCGACAAGGATTTTAGTTGATTTTGTAGGACCCCTACTGAAACAAAAAGTGGGAATCTGTATTTGCTAACAATAATGGATGTGACCACCAGATTTCCAGAGGCCATTCCATTAAGCAGTATCACAGCTAAAAGGATTGTATGGGAATTACACAAATTTTTCACTAGGTATGGACTACCCACAGAGCTACAATCAGCTCAAGGGTCAAACTTCACATTGAAGTTATTCAAGGAAGTTATGGTCAGTTTAGGAATAAAACAATTCAAATCTATCGCACATGATCCAGAATCACAGAAAACACTAGAAAGGTGACATCAGACATTTAAAGACCATGTTGAGGGATTATAATCAAAACTGTCGGATGATTGGGATAAGGGAATTCTGTTTAGACTTTTTGCAATCAGAGATGCACCAATTGAATTGACTAAATTCAGTCCATTTGAATTAGTTTTTGGGCATAAAGTGAGAGGACTGTTAAAATTGATTAAGGAGAAATGGGTAATCAGAATTCAGACACCATATATTTAGACTATGTATCCGATTTTAGAGAATGGTTAAATAGAGTGTGGGAATTAGCTTGTCAGCATTTAAAAATATCACAGCATACAATGAAACGGGCAACAGATAAGAAATCAAAAACTGTCAATTTTGCTATTGGAGATAAGGTGTTAGTATTACAACCAGTGGTAGGTGAACGTTTAAAAGCAAAGTTTAGTGGACCTTACCAAATCAAAAGGAGTGAGGTGAACTATTTGATAAGGACTGCAGCCAGAAAGAAATGAGTATGTCATGTAAATATGCTCAAAAGGTATCTTGATACGGAAAGAAAGCAAAAGGAGACTGTGTTATTGGTTACAACACAGCGTGAAGAACCAAATTCAGAGGATTCTGAATTGGACATCCCTCAAATTAATTCTTCTCCCCAGCCCCGCCCCCTCCCATTTACCTCTCCATCCTGGAGACTCCTGGCCTCATTCCTGAAGAAGGGCTTTTGCCTGAGACATCGATTTTCCTGCTCTTCGGATGCTGCCTGACCTGCTGTGCTTTTCCAGCACCACTCTAATCTTTACTCTAATCTCTCAATTTAAGTTGAACAATGAGGATGTTGTCAAAAATTAGGATAATTTATTGAGTTACCTTCTGGATGAAAATCAAAGTGACCTGAAAGATTTATGACTATTGCATGGGAAGCTATGTGGAAATAACTTAATTGTGCATGATGTAGATAGAGGAGATGCTGTTCCAATTAAGCAACATCCTGAGAGGTATAATCTTCTAAAGTTGACACAGCTTCAAAAGGTGATTGAACACATGGTCCAAATTGACATAATCAAAATGAGTTTCAGGGCCTGGAGCTCACCCATAGTAATCGTGCCAAAGCCAGATGTTACCCATCTGTTATGTGTATACTATCAGAAAGCCAATGCAGTTATAAAGACTGATACATATCTGATTCCAAGTTTGGAAGATTGTGTTGAAAAGGTGGGACAAGTAACTTAGTTAACTTAGGTGGGAGAAGTTGGACTTGCTCAGAGGATACCAGCAAGTACCTTTGTTTGAAAGAACATAGACAATTTTGACTTTCGTAACGCTAAATGGACTGTATCAGTTTAAAGTTGAAAATGTGTTGCTGGTTAAAGCACAGCAGGTCAGGCAGCATCCAAGGAATAGGAAATTCGACGTTTCGGGCATAAGCCCTTCATCAGGAATGAGGAGAGGGTGCCAGGCAGGCTAAGATAAAAGGTAGGGAGGAGGGACTTGGGGGAGGGGCGATGGAGATGTGATAGGTGGAAGGAGGTCAAGGTGAGGGTGATAGGCCGGAGTGGGGTGGGGGTGGAGAGGTTAAGAAGAAGATTGCAGGTTGAGAGGGCGGTGCTGAGTTGAGGGAACCGACTGAGACAAGGTGGGGGGAGGGGAAATGAGGAAACTGGAGAAATCCGAGTTCATCCCTTGTCAGTTTAAAACCATTTAGTATGAAAACTTGTACCAGCGATATTTTAGCAACGAACCATTAAGGTCATTTCCGGATTATCCAATTGTGTAGTTGATGACCTGGTTATTTTTAGTCAAACGTGGAAGGAGCATTTGTGACTTTCATCAGAATTGGGTGGCAGGGTGAAATGTGAGAGGGATGTTCAGAGAATACAGGGTGACCTGGACAGGCTAGGTGAGTGGACGGATGCAAGGCAGATGCAGTTTAATGTGGATAAATGTGTATTTATCCACTTTGGTGGCAAGAACAGGAAGGCAGATTACTACCTAAATAGAGTCAAGTTAGGTAAAGGGGCAGTACAACAAGATCTAGGTGTTCTTGTACACCAATCAATGAAAGCAAGCATGCAGGTACAGCAGGCAGTGAAGAAAGCTAATAGCATGCTGGCCTTCATAATAAGAGGAATTGAGTATAGAAGCAAAGTGGTCCTTCTGCAGCTGTACAGGCCCTTGGTGAGACCGCACCTGTAATATTGTGTGCAGTTTTGGTCTCCAAATTTGAGGAAAGACATTCTGGCTATTGAGGGAGTGCAGCATAGGTTCACAAGGTCAATTCCCGGAATGGCGAGACTTTCTTACGCTGAAAGATTGGAGCGACTGGGCTTGTATACACTTGAGTTTAGAAGGCTGAGAGGGGATCTGATTGAGACGTATAAGATTATTAAAGGATTGGACAGTCTGGAGGCAGGAAACATGTTACCGCTGATGGGTGAGTCCCGACCCAAAGGACACAGTTTAAACATAAGGGGTAGGCCACTTAGAACAGAGTTGAGGAGAAACTTCTTCACCCAGAGAGTGGTGGATGTATGGAATGCTCTGCCCCAGAAGTCTGTGGAGGCCAAGTCTCTGGATGCTTTCAAGAAAGAGTTGGATAGAGCTCTTAAGGATAGTGGAATCAAGGGTTATGGGGATAAGGCAGGAACAGGATACTGATTAAGGATGATCAGCCATGATCATAATGAATGGTGGTGCTGGCTTGAAGGGCAGAATGGCCTACTCCTGCACCTATTGTTTATTGTCTATAATTGTTCAATCAACCTCGGAAGGCAGGCTTGGTGACAAAGCTGGCTAAACATGAATTTGCCAAAGCCCAAGTCACCTTCCTGGACCATGTTATTGGACATGGAGAAATGGCCCCACAGAATACAAAAACAAAGGTAATTGGGAAGTTTCCCATGCCATCGATAAAAAGAGCAGTATTACAAATCCTGAGATGGAGTCGATTTTTTTCAGAAATTCACACCAAATTTATCAGTGTAGCCGCTCCTCTCACTGAGTTAATAAAGAAAGGCAGGAAGTTTCAGTGGACAGTGGACTGTCAGAAGGCATTTGGCAGCCTGAAAGCTGTGTTAACCATTGCCCCAGAATTAGCCACACCTACTTACGCAATGGCATTCAAGGTGGCTATCGATGCGAGTGATGTGGGTGTCGGTGCTGTGCTCTTACAGGAAGATGACGCGAAGGTAGAAAAACCTATCGGATATTTGTCCAGGAAGTTGAATATTCAGCTGCAGAAATATTCAACAATTGAGAAGGAGACTTTGAGCTTGATGTTGGCATTTCAACATTTCAATGTTTATGTTACCAGTAATGTTTCTGAGACATTCATATACACTGATCATAACCCATTGTAGTTTGTGGAGAAATTCAAGAATGAAAATTCCAGACTCTTCAGGTGGAGTTTGTTGTTACAGCCATTCAATTTGAAAATTGTTCATTTGGCAGGATGAGAAAATATGATTGCTAATGCATTGTTGAGACTTGACTGAGAAATTGAGGCATTCAATAGCGGGATTAAAACAGACTGTGATAGACTTTAGAATGCATGTTTATAGTCAATGTAATGTATTGAGTGTTGCAGTGTATGAAAAAATTAAGTTTAAGGGGTTTTAAAATGAAGCCACTTTTAAATATTGATGGTTCATTTTTTTTAAAGGGGATTGGTGTGATAATGTTGCTTCTTTAACAAGGTTTTGTGGTCCTTGTTTCTTTTTCCAGAGAAGTCATAAACACATAGATTCTGAAATGTCTGGGTTTATCTGCTTGAAGAATCTTTTAAGCTTTTAAACAAACATTTGTAAATGAAAGGGAAGTGGCTAGTTCTCCCAGCTCAGCACTTTTCTGATTTGGTTTGCTTTTTTTTAGCAATCTAGCTGTTCAGCGTTGCTGGTCAGTTGTTAGCTGGGAATCCAAAAGAAACAGTTACATGGAAGAAGGTGTTTCATGCTGAATCTTTCTGCCGTCTCCCTTTCCTGTACGACTCTGCGTTTGATTAGATTAGATTTTTTTTAGATTAGATTAGATTACTTACAGTGTGGAAACAGGCCCTTCGGCCCAACAAGTCCACACCGACCCGCCGAAGCGCAACCCACCCATACCCCTACATTTACCCCTTACCTAACACTACGGGCAATTTAGCATGGCCAATTCACCTAACCCGCACATCTTTGGACTGTGGGAGGAAACCGGAGCACCCGGAGGAAACCCACGCAAACACGGGGAGAACGTGCAAACTCCACACAGTCAGTCGCCTGAGTCGGGAAATGAACCCGGGTCTCAGGCGCTGTTTGATTGTCCCTTTTTTTGCCAAGGGGTGTTGAGAACAGAGAACGTAGAAATTGCAGTGCAGGACAGACCTTTCGGCTCTCGATATTGCGCTGACCTGTGAAACCAATCTAAAGCCCATCTAACCAACACTATTCCATTATCATCCATATGTTTATCCAATGACTATTTAAATGCACTCAATGTTGGCGAGTTCACTGCTGTTGCAGGCAGGGCATTCCATGCCCTTACTACTGTCTGAGTAAAGAACCTATCTCTGACATCTGCCCTACATCTATCACCCCTCAATTTAAAGCTGTATCCCCTCATGCTAGCCATCAGCATCCAAGAAAAAAAGTTCTCACTGTCCACCCCATCTAATCTTCTGATCATCTGATATACCTCTATTAAGTCACTTCTTAACCTTCTTCTCTCTAACGAAAATAGCCTCAACATTTTCTCATAAGACTTTCTCCCAATACCAGGCAACATGCCAGTAAATCTCCCCTGCACCCTTTCCAATGCTTACACATCCTTCCTATAATGCAGCGACCAGAACTGTACATAATACTCCAAGTGCAGCCACACCAGAATTTTGTACAGCTGCAACATGACCTCATAGCTCTGAAACTCAAACCCTCTATCAATAAAAGCTAACACAAAGCATAGCTTCTTAACAACCCTATCAACCTGGGTGGCAACTTTCAGGGATCTATGTACATGAACACAGAGATCTCTCTGCTCATCCACAGTGCCAAGAATCTTATCATTAGCCCAGTGCTCTGTATTCCTGTTACTCCTTCCAAAGTGAATCATCTTACACTTTTCCACATTAAATTCCATTTGCCATCTCTCAGCTCAGCTCTGCAGCTTATCTATGTCCCTCTGTAACCTGCAACATCCTTCTGCGCTATCCACCAACTTTCGTGTCATCCGCAAATTTACTAACCCATTCTTCTATGCCCTCATCCAGGTCAGTTATAAAAATGACAAACAGCTGGCCTCAAACAGATCTTTGCAGTGCACCACTAGTAATGGAACTCCAGGATGAATATTTCCCATCAACCACCAACATCCTGTCTTCTTTCAGCTAACCAGTTTCTGATCCAATCCACCCTCAATCTCATGCCTCCATATTTTCTGCAATAGCCTATCGTGGGGAAGGTTATCAAATGCTTTACTGAAATCCATATGCACCACATCAACTGCTTTACCCTCATCCACCTGTTTGGTCACCTTCTCAAATAACTCAATAACGTTTGTGAGGTATGACCTATCCTTCATAAAACCATATTAACTATCGCAGATCACATTATTCCTTTCTAGCTGATTATAAATTTAATCTCTTATAATCCTTTCCAAAACGATATCCACAACAGAAGTAAGGCTCACTAGTTTATAATTACCAGGGTTGTCTCTACTCTCCTTCTTGAACAAGGGGACAACATTTGCTATCCTCCAGTCTTCTGGCATTAATACTATAGACAATGACAATATAAAGATCAAAGCCAAAGGCTCTGCAATCTTCTCCCTAGCTTCCCAGAGAATCCTAGGATACATCCCATCTGGCCTCAGGGACTTATTTATTTTCACACTTTCCAGCATTGCTAACACCTCCTCCTTCTGAATCTCAATCCCACCTAATCTTTAACCTGTATCTCAGTATTCTCCTTGACAACATTGTCTTTCTCCTGCATGAATACAGACAAAAAATTCATTTTGCACCTCTCCCATCTCTTTGGACTCCACATGCAACTTCCCACTACTATTTTTGACTGGTCCTAATCTTACCCTAGTCATTCTTTTATTCCTGACATACCTATAGAAAACTTTATGGTTTTCCTCGTTCCTACCTGCCAAAGCCTTCTCATATCCTCTCCTGGCTTTTCTTAACTCTCTCTTTAGGTCCTTCCTGGCTAACTTGTAACTCTCAAGCACCCTAACGTTTTTAGTAAACCACGGCTCCCTTGCTTGACCACTTCCACCCTGCCTGACAGGTACATACTTATCACGGACATGCAGTCGCTACTCCTTGAACAAGCTCCACAGTTTCATTCCCCATCCTATGCATTCTAAACTTTGGCTAATTGCATAATTGTCTTTCCCCAGCTATTACTCTTGACCTGCAGTGTTTACTATCCCTTTCCATCGCTAAAGTAAACATAACTGAATTGTGTTCACTATCATCGAAGTGCTCACCTATCTCCAAATCTAACACCTGGCCTGGTTCATTACCCAGTACCAAATCTAATGTGGCCTTGGCTCCTTTTGGCCTACCTACAAACCCTCCTGTACACATTGGACAAAAACTGACCCATCTAATGTAGTCAAATTATAGAGTTTCCAGACAATGTTTGGAAAGTTAAAGTCTCTATAACAACTACTCTGTTACTTTAGCTCCTATCCAGAATCATCTTTGCTATCCTTTCTTCTACATCACTGGAACAATTCAGAGGCTGATAGAAAACTCCCAAAAGGGTGAGCTTTCCTTTCCTGCTTCTAACCTCAGCCCATATCACCTTAGTAGACGAGTCCTCCAAATATCCTTTTTGCTACCATAATACTGTGCTTGACTAACAATGCCAACCTCCCCTGACCTAACTGAAACATCTAAATCTGCAACAACAATTTCTGTCCATGCTCCACCCATGTCTCCGAAATGGCCACAACATCGAAGTTCTAGGTACCAACCCAAGGTCACCCACATTAATCCGGATGCTACTGGCATTGAAGTAGACATACTTCAAACCACTTTCCGGTCTGCTGGAACACTTGTGCGACCTTGAAACCTTATTCATGACCTCACAACTCTCAACCTCCTGTACACTGGAGAAACAATTCAGGTTCCCATCCCCTACTGAAATAGTTTAAACCCTCCTGACGGACATTAACAAAACTCCCCCACCCCACCCCAGGATATTGTTACCCCTCTGATTCCAGTGTAGACCATCCCATTTGTCGAGGTCCCACCTACCCCAGAATGAGCCCCAATTATCTAGGTATCTGAATCCCTCCCTCCTGCACCATCCCTGTAGTCATGTGTTCAACTCCTGTGTCTCCCTATTCCTCACCTCACTAGCACGTGACATGGGTAACAAACCAAAGATAATAACTCTGTTTGTTCTAGCTCTGAACTTCCACCTGAGCTACCTGAATTTCTGCCTTAATCCTCATCCCTTTTCCTACCTATATCGTTTGTGCCTATGTGGATGACGACTTGGAGCTGCACCCCCTCCACCTTAAAGTTCCTAAAAACACGATCAGAGACATCATGGAGCCTGGCACCTGGGGGGGGCAACACACCAATCGTGAGTCTCCCTCATTCTCACAGAATCTCCTATCTGTCCCCCTAACTACGGAGTCCCCAATGACTAATGTTCTACTCCTCTCCGCCATTCCTTCTGAGCAACAGGGACAGACTCTGTGCCAGAGACCTGCACCCCATGGCTTACACCTAGTAAGTCATCAATCCTCCCAACAGTACTCAAAACGGTATTCTTGTCATACAAGGTAACGGCCACAGGGGATCCCTGCACTGACTGCTTCTTATCCATTCTAACAGTTACTCACCTAACTTCATTTTTAGGATTAACCACCTCCCTGTAGCTTTTGTCTATAACTGTCGCTGCCTCCCGAATGATCCTGAGTTCATCCAGTTCCAGCTCCAGCACCCTAACATGGGGATTGTTGCAGGAATTTGGAACAGCATCATTAAGCTGGGACAGTCCGTTGGGTTTTCGGATAGGTCAATTATTCTGTATTCTGTTCTTTTTTGTTTATATCTCATTCGGTACTCTGCAAATTAATTCTGTTTTAGAATCATCGAGTCATAGAGATGTACAGCATGGAAACAGGCCCTTCAGTCCAACCCATCCATGCCCACCAAATATCTCAACCTAATCTAGTCCCACCTGCCAGCACCTGGCCCATATCCCTCCAAACCCTTCCTATTTATGTACCCACCCAAATGTGTCTTAAATGTTGCAATTGTACCAGCCTCCACCACATCCTCTGGCAGCTCATTCCATACACGTACCACCCTCTGCATGAAAAAGTTGGCCCATAGGTCTCTTTTATATCCTTCCCCTCTCACCCTAAACCTATGCCCTCTAGTTCTGGACTCTCAGATCCCAGGGTAAAGACTTTGTCTATTTACCCTATCTATGCCCCTCATAATTTTGTAAACCTCCATAAGGTCACCCTTCAGCCTCCGACGCTCCAGGGAAAACAGCCCCAGCCTGTTCAGCCTCTCCCTACAACTCAAATCCTCCAACCCTGGCAACATTCTTGTAAATCTTTTCTGAACCCTTTCGAGTTTCACAACATCTTTCCCATAGAAAGGAGACCAGAATTGCATGCAATATTCCAACAGTTTGAAACTGACGTGTTTTGACCAGCTACATCCCTCCTGGAATGTCCACTGTACACCTACTCAAAACAATGAGAAAAGTTAGGGTCTGGGCTACCTTCTTGAAATGTTTTGAGACGGTCTGGCCTGTTCCATAACGGGGGTAAGCCTCCTTTGGAGGAAAACCAGCAAAAGTCCAATTGAATGGACAGTCTCAGAACCACAGTAGATAATGCACTTGTGTCATTTGCCAATGGTCAACTTGATCAGCTGCTAAAGACCTAGACAGTGACAAAGATTGATCATTCTGGCTGTTTGTGTTGAAAAGCATGTAACAAGGCATAGCTCAGAATGATAGCTAGCTGATCATCTAGCTGATAACAAGTCATCTGATCATTGATTGGAGTTTGAGACAGAGCAAACCGATTGCCTGTTCTGGCTACATCCACGTAAACTGGGTCACTTGTGATTACATGCATTGTATGGATAAGCTTATGATGTGTAACTACAATTGCCGCATTTTTATAGTGTACCTTGGTACTGTAAAAGAAAAATTGGGTATATCGGATTGTTGAAACGACTTTGGGTTATTGATATCCTGAGCAAACCCAATGAACCAGGGAAAATAGGAATAAAAACCTACGTCAGCATTCAAAGAGGAGTCCTAATCTCATTAACGTAGGAAATCTTCTCGTATAATATCTTAACAAGCAAATTAAAATGAAATTTACTTGACCCCTACCTTGTCATTACTGTGATCTTTCTACCTGAATACCCTGATATTGCCATTCCTTGACCACCTTGTGAGATCACTCTCCACCTCCCAGCCACCCCCAATCTCATCTCACCTTGATTAGATTTTTCCAATGACTCTCTGACTCACTGAGAAACTTCTATTAAGTTTTACAAATTTTCTTTTTATACCAAATACGTCATGAGCCCCGTTTATTAGTCTCCCTTTACAACACCCAAAAGTGGGAACTGTTAGCCTATGTTTTTAATGCTTCATTAGACAGACTTCTCATACTTGAATACATGAATACACCTGGAGTATGAACTTTAATGTGTCAAACAGAAATGTTTGTTTCTGTAGTCGGCTCACAGAAACTCTCTCATGTTCTCCTGAAGTTTGAAAAGCAAAACAATAAACATTCAATCAGACCAAGTGACTTGGGTTATAACTCATTAATCAAGTTGATCAAAAGCAAAATGAAGAGATAGAGTGGTAAATTGTTTCAACAGATGATCATTGATTACAGAATCCCTAAATGGGAATACTTAATGTTCAAAACATATACTGATTTAATGGATTTTTCAAACAATCCTAGTATTACTAAACCTGTATAATTTAATGTATGGTTTCATTCAAGCATATATTTGTTGTTTTATATAAAAGTTAATGGACATACATAAACAGTGGCAGGTTGTTCAATTAAGTATCTTAGTGAGGCTCAGATTTCATCTCCATTTTCAATTGAATACTGGGCATTCAAATTTCTTGGGCCTTAGGAATGCAACTTGTCTGTGCTCTCCCTACCACCACCAATCCCCACACTCTTACACTGTTCGAGATATCCTGCATCCTTTTCCAATCTCCTGTGACCTGAGGTCGCCACCCCTCAAGCCAAGGTATCTAACCATGTTATTATTTCCCCTCAGTCTTTTCTTTCTGATTTCCCTGACTGTCATAAAATCAATTGTTTCTTCACTTCTATTAAAAATCTATCCATTATATTATTTCTCTGAGCAAAATCTCAAGTGTTTACACATTTTCCCTTTCTAAAGCTTGTTTTCTGCCATTAAGCCTACCAACCTGGATATTTTTGAGCACTTCATTTATATATTAGAATTATGGTATAGAAAAAATCCATTCAGTGAAAAATGTCTGTTCTTTAACTAGAGCCAACCACTCTAATGAGCCCATTCCATTTACTCTCAAATTATACAATAGTTTGATGTAACCACATTCACTCCTTTTTGACTCATTCTCCCTGCAAAACTTACAGAATCTTTGTCTATGCTTTTTGTGGTCCCTACTTCCCAAAATCAACTCTTGTTTGATCACAAATGGTATTTCTTGCCCATTCCCAGCTGTCAGCAACTCTTCTGTTCTTTGGCAAGCACCTGCCCTCCAACGAGAAGCTTTGCTACTTCCAGATAAGTACTAAATCATGTAATCCCCTCCACTGCTTTCATGTGCATTTCATTTATTTCACCTGTCCTACTGAAGCTATTTTGCTATCATAGTCCTCTCAATTAGAACTAGATCTCAAGAACAGAGGCACCTTCATATAATCAACAGCTCAACACCATTATCTCTTTCCATTACTGCTAATAATAATACCTTACATATGCCAGACCTTCAATCTGTCATTTCCTCCTGTCTCCCAATTTCATCCTCCAATCCATCCAAGTACTAATAGAAAACTGCCCTACTAACCCTAACTCTGTTGTATATTCCCATCATCAAATCCTTCTTCCCTGTGTATTCAGAGGGTCCGCAGTCTACTAAAGTAATCTTAACTAGAGATTATACTCTTGAAGTGTTGCTAAATGGAAGGTACAAAATGTGGGAAATAAATAGCAACATCTTTAAAAAGAATGTCCATAATACAGAGGAGGATGTGCTGGACGTCTTAAAATGCATCAAGGTGGATAAATCTCCAGGACTTGATTAGGTATACCTAGAACTCTGTGGGAAGCTAGGGGAGTGATTACTAGGCCACTTGCTGAGAGATTTATATCATCGATAGTCACAGGTGAGGTGCTGGAAGACTGGACATTGGCTAATGTAGTGCCACTATTTAAGAAAGTGGGTAAGGAAAAGCCAGGGAACTATGGGCTGGTAAGTCTGATATCAGTGGAAGGCAAGTTGTTGGAGGGAATCCTAAGAGACAGGATTAACATATATTTGGAAATGCAAGGACTGATTAGGGATAGTCAACTTGGCTTTGTGCATGGGAAATCATGTTTCTCTGACTTGAGTTTTTTGAGGATGTAACAAAGAGGATTGCTGAAGGCGGGGCAGTGGACGTGATCACTGTGAACTTCAGTAAGGCATTTGACAAGTTTTCTCATGGTACACTGCTTGGAAAGGCTAGATCTCATGGAATACAGGGAGAATTATTGGGTAAAGAACTGCTTCGAAGGTAGAAGACAGAGGATGGTGTGGAGGATTGCTTTTCAGGCAGGAGGACTGTTTCGAGAGGTGTACCACAAGGATCAATGCTGGGTCTACTGCTTTTTGTCATTTATATAAATGATTTGGTTGTGAACATAGGAGATACGGGTTAGTAAGTTTGCAGATGACACCAAAATTGTAGGTGTAGTGGATAGCAAAGAAGGTTACCTCAGAGTACAACGGGCTCTTGATCAGATGGGTCAATGGGCTGAGGAGTGGCAGATGGAGAATTTAGAATTTAGAGAAATGTGAGGTGCTACATTTTGGAAAGGCAAATCAGGGCAGGACTTATACACTTAATGATAAGGTCATGGGGAGTGTTGCTAAACAAAGTGACCTTGGAGTACAGGTTCATAGTTCCAAGAAAGTGGAGCCCCAGGTAGACAGGATAGTCAAGATGGCGTTTTGGTATGCTCGCCTTTATTGGTCAGTGCATTGAGTTAGGAGTTGGGAAGTCATATTGCAGCTGTACAGGACATTGGTTAGGCCACTTTTGGCATACTATATGCAACTCTGGTCTCCTTCTATAGGAAGGATTGTGAAACTTGAAAGAGTTTATTAAAGATTTCTAAGGATATTGCCAATGAGCTATAGGGAAGGGCTGAATATACTAGGGCTATCTTTTCCTGAAGCATCGGAGATTGAGAGGTGACCTTATAGAGCATTCCCTGGGGTGGGGGAGTCACGAACTAGAGGGCATAGATTTAAGGGGAGAGGGGAATGATTTGAAAGGGACCTAAGGGGCAACTTTTTTTCACACAGAGAGTGGTACATGTATGGAATGAGCTGCCAGTGGAAGTGGTGAAGGCTGGTACAATTAGAACATTTAAAAGGCATCTGATTGTGCACCTGAATAGGAAGCATTGAGAGGGAGTTTGGCTAAATTCTGGGGCTAGATTAGTTTAGGATATCTAGTTAACATGGATGATTGGGACTGAAGAGTTTGTTTCCATGCTGTACAGTGCTATGGTTCCATATCACATGGTTCTGTGATACTGTAGACTTGAGAACTTTAATAATTGTTAATGGATTGAAAGAAGCAACAAAAAAAATCTGTTCCAAAAAGAATCAGTAATTTCTCTCTCTGGACTAAATATGAAAAGACAAAGACAAACCTATCCAGTAATTGAAAGTAGTTAGCCATGTCTGAAAGTGAAGGCTGTGTAGAAACAAACTACTTTGATACCTTCTTGATAAACTGGATGCTTTGTGCCACAAGGATAACTGGTTGACCCGCAGAAGAACTTAAGGAGTTAATCACAAGAAAGCTGTGTTTTCGAACAACCAGTCAATGCGAAGTGTACGAAGAAACAAAGAAATTACTTTTGATGAGGAAGCCAGCTGTACCCTTTGCAGTTGTTTGAGTGAAAGTGCTTTGAAGAAATCATCAATATATCACTTCAGAGACCCAATGATGAAAATCTGTATAAGAATCAAACACTTGAACAACTCAACAGCAGAACTCCAAAAAACACTACTGCAGAAGGATGGAAGCCTAGAAACTTCCAGGAACTGATCTCTGTTGGTTGAAGGCTGGTCGAGTTTTCACCACTCATTGGCTAATAGCTACATTGCATTGCAGGCTTATATTTGTTTGCTTAAGGGGTCTTCTGTTTGGTTGCTATGTGCAATGAAATTTAAATTATTGTTTCAATACTTGGTTGTCTATGAGATTTCTTAATAAGTAGACAAAGTAAAAAGAAATTTACAGTTCAGTCTGTGTTTTAATTCAAATCACTACCTTCCCTGTTTATATATTTCTTGCAACACTAATCCCACTTCCTTAATTTCTCCCCATCATGGTTTCACCAATCCCAGCGGACCTTTTCTGGGTCGTTCTTCTGTACATTGTAACAGAGACCATTGAATACTTTGAAGGATATATAGAGAATAAAGTGCAGGAGTGATACTTGCAGGAAAAAGAGAATGCAACAATAAAAAGGAGTTGGACACAACAAAACAGATACCACAATGCAAGAGTGTGCTACAGGCATACAAAGAAAGGAAGATTCACCAAAAGAATTATACAATGGCAAAGAGGCTAAGACTGAGAGAGATTATCTTTTGTACATGAGTGATCAGTGATATTCTATCGTGTATAACCTTATAATGCTTCTGTTGCGCATGATATAGCTCTTCATTTGTTGCAACTAGTTCCATAGGGTTCAGTATTTGGACCCCAGCTGTTCACAATATACACTAATGATTTGGATGAAAGAATTGAATGCAATATCACCAAATTTGTATGTGGTACTAAGCTGGGTGGCATTGTTGAATGTGGAGAGGATGCTAAGAGGCTGCCGGATGACTTGGACAGACTGGCTGAGTGGGAAAATACTTGGCAAATGTAATATAATGTGGATAAATGTGAGGTTGTCCACTTTGATCACAAAAAGCAAATTGTTATCTGAGTGGTGGCAGTTTAGGATAAGATGGGGTGCGACATGACCTGGATGTCATGGCGGAACCGCTGCTGAAGAATGACATGCAGGTGCAACAAGCAGTGAAGAAAGCTAATGGCATGCTGGCCTTCACAACAAGAAGAGTTGAGTATCAGAGTAAGGATGTCTTGCAGCAGTTATACAGGGTGAGGCCATGCCTTGATGATTGTGTGCAATTTTGGTCTCCAAGTTTGAGGAAGGACATTCCTGCTATTGATGGAGTCCAGCGAAAGTTCGTCAGACTGATTTCTGGAATGGTAGGACTGACATTTGAGGAAAGACTTATCAACTGGGCTTGTACTTGCTGGAATTTAGAAGAATTGGGGGGTGGAATCTCATATATGCATATAAATTCCTGGTGGGACTGCACAGGATAGATGTGGGGAAAATGTTGAGAAAGTCCAGAACTAAGGGATAAGCCATTTAGGACTGAGATGAGGAAACATTTCTTCCTTCAGAGAGTTGTGAAACTGTGGAATTCTCTCCCACATGAAGCTGCTGAGGGCAGTTCATTAGATATAGTCAAGAGGGAACTGAACGTGCCTTAGCAGCAAGAAAACAGAGTTGGGATACTGAGATTAGATAACCAGCCATGATCATATTGAATAGTGGTGCCGATTCGAAGGCCTGAAAGGGTTACTTCTGCACTTATTTTCTATGTTTCTGTAGTTGATACTCAGTACATTTATGCATTGTTTTTATATTTTTTTAACCATAATAAACATTAAAGCAACGAGTGTTAATTTTGAGGAAATCTATCATCATCATCTTGTGAAGATTCTGATTCTGAGATTTGCTGCTATAAACATGTTTCATACAGCAGAATGCTGCATAGCTATACCAATTTTAAGCCAGCTGAGAGAGTGCAAGACTGTTTATTTTCAGCTCTGAAACTTATACTAATGATTACTTTTGTTGTTATTATCTTCCCCGGTGTCAGTGGAGGGCTCTGCAAGCAGTTTGTACAAAAGCAATTTAGTCTGTTTACAACTTTAATTTACCTAATAGACTAAAATGCCAGCACCATTGACATGTCTGAAAGGCGACAGATTTGGTGACGTGGGTTGCCTCTGACAGGAATAATAGTGTTACATTTGCATTGAGTTATTGCTAACATCAACAGCACCATTGAAAATCAGCTCCTAGTAAAAATGGAGCATTAGAAACCTGTTAATGTCAATGTTCTGTAGAATGTTATTTGACCTGATTAAAACCTACTTCTTCCACAACTGGAAATGAAACAGTGCAACACAAGTGAATGTTAAGAGCACAGAACGTCAGAGAAGCAAGAGCTTCAAAACACACACACTGCTGTCAGAGGATTTCTTATGTAATGTTAAGGATTTAAGAAACATTCTTTAGGAGATCAGGTGGCAGACCCATCAATAGGGGCATACATAACTATGCACAATTCTTGGAACTGCTCCAGAATCACACTGTTAGAATTGTAAAATGTGCCATTTGTTGCAAAGAGATTTGTAGTGAAGGTGATTATGACATGTGACTTTCTTTTTTACATTCAGCTCCACCCAGGGTTCTGCCATTTCTGTTCATTAGGTATCCAGTGATATACAGTATAAGGAACTGACACTCAATATTTTGAATCTTATGCAAAAGATCACAGAAACTCAATATCTTGAATAGGTAAATAACCATTGAATTTGCCCCAGAACGCACTTGCAGGGATTGTAAAGTTAGTAAAAAAAAAATAGGACGTTGCAGATTCGCCATTAAAGAGTATGACATAGTGGAGGGAAAAAGAAACCCAACTTGCTTTCATCCACAATAAAAAGACCTAGGCTGTATTGCAGGAGGGGCAGAAAAAGGCATAATGTTTGAGACAGATGGCAATAAACGTGTAATTGCAAACTGCAAAGTAGGCAATCTCAAACTAACTGAATCCAATCATCCAGGTTCCTTGTACTTGGCTGCAAGTGAAGAAAAGATTTGCTGGTGAGATGTGAATTGGCACAGAAAGGGTTACATCATGAGGAATCAAAATTGAACTTCTGGAAAATTAAATTCAGTATTGTGTACTTTTGGATTGAACATTTAGTGGAACTAGCCCTAAACCTCATTGAAATGTTTTGTCAGAATGTAAAATCTGATGCAGTTTTAGTGAAAGCAGGACATATGGCCATTTATCTTCCTCTCCTTGTCTGTAATCTACATTATCAATAACTCATGTGACATTGCTATCCTTGTTTACTTTGACTGTGATGACACTCTTGTAGTTTTTAGGTTGACAGCTTATCTTTCTTCCTTTCGGTTTCTGAAAGTTTTGTTGAAAGGAGGTTACATAATTTCTAGCTTGGCAAGATTATCTTTCAAACAATATTGTCTGTCCGAGGGAGCTTTGAAAGTGGATATACTGCACTCATGTTCTATTTCGTACATGACAAAATTAAACCCTTTGTCAAGAAAGTATTTTCAATTACAGGCTTTTTGACAGGGCTGTGAGACAATGCAGTAAACTCTTTCATCATGACACACAACATGAAGACATGAATGTGACTGAGATGGCAGCGGAGTGGGACTGCTAAGCCTGGGACTCGTCTGCTCTGCGTTTTTCTTTTTGTTTTTTTTTCTCTCTTTTCTTGATTTTTCTTCTCTCTCTTCTTGTTTTTATCCTTCTCTCTTACCTTTCGTCCTCTGTGAAGAGCTTGGCCAACAATGGCGGTGGTAGGTTATCCCAGTATGGACTCGAGTGAGCCTGCGCAGACTCCAGTGAGCCCTGACTGCCTTTTCCAGGGTGAGTGCAGGACCCAGAATTGGCAGCTGCTACATCAGCAGTGGTGATGTCCATGGTGTCGCCTCAGTGGGGAAAGGTGGCACCCGAGGATCAGGAATCTCATCATTGGTTGGACCCAGTCATGGCGGCAGAAAGTATAGTGGTGGTAGGGCATCAAGGTGAGATCAGTGAGGTGGGATATAGCTCCATTTGTGGGTCTGGCACAGATGGTTGGTTATGCAGTGGCAGAGGAGAATTAGCCCAGCAGCAAAAGATGGCACCTACAGAGTGACAACTCTAACATTGGTTGGGCCCAGCACAGACAGCAGCAAAGTGATAGTGGTGGTGTTTCTGAGGTGGCTTAGGACTCATATGGGAAGCAGTAGAATGGTGATGGGCTTCTCTTTAAGCTACACCTTTTCATTTTTTTCTTATTTTTAAACTATTCAAAATGGCTCCAGGTCATGGTGACAAATGAAAGCTTTTCACTTTATTTTACTGTATTTCTCATTGCAGAATACACGTGGCAATAAAAAAAAATTAAATTCAAAAACATTTATTTCATTCCTCCTTAGTGATATTTTAAACCTCTACTCCAATGCTGTCATTGAAGGTTTGAAGGATGTACTTAAGTAATTTCAGTTTTCAGCCAGAAGCAAACACAAAAGAAGGTTCCATAAATCAAATTATCACAATATTGGCAAATTATTAGTAAGATGGTACAAGCTGAATACAATTTCATTGATTGAAAGTATGAGTTTTTAAATGAGAAGTGTTTCTGCCTGTTTCAGTTTTTATATTAAGTTTAGCATTTCAAATTATTTTTGATAATAATTATGTTTCTCACTCTTATCCTGTGCCACTAGTGCAACATTTTGATTTTGTTTCGTGTTCCCTGGCACTTCAGTTTTATTTCTTACCACTTTTAGTACTGGAGAAAATGCCTACGTTAGGATATTCCTCCTCAGCATAAGTTCCTCTTGATGATGAGGTTCCTGCCATGAACTTACTGTGCATATTAATCAGCCCAAGGACCAGTTTCAGTGCAAAGTTGAGGCATTGTGCATGTTTCCTGCCTCATATCAATCCTGGTAGCATACACAACCCATATCAGACTCTTAATAATGCCATATTGTAATTATGGTGGCAAAAGATATCAGTTTCACCAGTTACTAAAACTGAATAGACGCCTCTGAATTTTAACTGAGCCTCCTTGTTATTACCTTGATTTAATCAAGACAGATGTTAGCAGGAATTTAAGTCATAATGTGTAAAAATGTTGAGGTTTTTACCTTTGCCAGATTGAAGACTTAAACTAAAATAGCTTTTTAATAAAAAATATTCATATGATCGTTACGTTTATCAGCAGAACTGGTTTCATAACAGTGCAGATTGACTAAATAATAATTCTTGTTTCTGATTTGGAGATCTGCGGAAGAACTTTGAACAAGAACCATTAGGGAAAGAGGTTCCATTGGACCAAGAGGTTTTACTCCATTGTCGACCTCCAGAGGGCATTCCATCAGCAAAAGTAAGTAAAAGCACCATTCTATGACTATGACTGACTACTAGCTAAATGAAAAGAAACAAACTCAAGCATGAGAATGTAATTTAATGTTCTTCCTAAGTTATAGTTTAAAAAATGAGTCCTTAATACTAAGTTCAACATATCTAGTTCCGAGTAGCTTAAGAAATAGCAATAAGTTCAAAGCATTGAACACAAGAAACTGAATATGTCACAATCATGTTTATGCAGATATCCACCCTCTAATCCAGGCAGCATCCTAGTAAACCTCTTCTGCACTCCCTCCAAAACATCCACATCCTTACTGTAATGTATTAACCAGAATTGAATTTCTATTACTCTAAGTGTGGCCTAACCAAAGTCTTGTAAAGCTGCAACATGACATCCTGACACTTGTACTCAATCCCCAACCAATGAAGGCAAGCGTGCCATATGTTTTCTTTACCATCCTATCTAATTGCATGGCCACTTTCAGAGAGCTGTGGGCATGAACCCCAAAATCCTTCAGTACATCAATGCTGTGCAGAGTCCTGCCATTAACTGTATGCTTTTCCTGAACATTTGATCTCCCAAAATGCAGCACCTCACACACACCTGGATTAAATTCTATCTGTCATTTCTCCGCCCATATCTGCAACTGATCTATATTCTACAGTATCCTTCAACAACCTTCTATACTGTCAATAACTCCGCTGATCTTTGTATCATCTGCAAATTTACTCACCCAGCTATTCATGTTTTCATTCAAGTCATTTATATATATCACAAACACCAGAGGCCTCAGTAATGATCATTGTGAAACACCATCAGTCACAAACCTCCAGTCTGAAAAACACCCTTCCACCACTAGCTTCTGCCTTCTATGAGCAAACCAATTCTGAATCCATGTGGCCAAGTCACCATGGATCCCATGCATCTTAATCTTCGGAATATGTCTACCATAAGGGACCTTATTGAAAACCTTACTAAAATCCATGTGAACACCATCCACCACTCTACCCTCATCAATCATCTTCTTCACCTACTCAAAATTCAATCAAGTCAAAAAGAAATGACCTGCCCTGTGCAAAGCCACACTGACTATCCTTAATTAGGCCATGTTTTTCTAAATGTGTGTAAATCCTGTCCTTAAGAATTCTCTCCAATAGCTTCCAAAACATCAATGTGAGACTCACCAGTCTATAGTTTACTGGAATATCCCTATTTCCGTTTCGAATAGAGGAACAACATTTAACTACTCTCCAGTCCTCTGGGACTTCTCGAGTGGCTAGCAAGAAGACAAAGATCTTGGCCCCAGCAATCTCCTCTCTTGCCTCTCTCAGTAACTTCAGGTAAATAGCATCGGACCATGGGGCTGTATTCACCTTAGTGCTCTTCAAGAGATCCAACACCACTTCTTTCTTGATCTCAAAATGACCTAGCATATTAGTAGGCTTCACACAAATCTCACTATCCTCCATATCCTTGTCCTGGGTGAACACCGATGCAAAATACTCATTTAGGATCTGACTTACATTCTTTGCCTCCAAGTATTAGTTCCCTCCTTTATCCTTGAGTGGTCCTACATTCTCCTAGTTATCCTCTGTGCAGCAAAGTGCAGATGTATTTTTTCAACCTCTTTCAAACTAAGTACTTGGTTCATTTGATAAATATTTATATCTGTTTCACCATTATGCACAGTTTGCACTGACAATGCCACACCATAATACGTTTTCTTCTTCACCATCGTGGAATTAGTCAGGCTGTTAATAATCCATTATCTTTTGCTGTTCTTTCCCTACATATTAAAGCAACTTCTAATGCTCTGAGCAATTACATCAACAGACAACTGGTTAACACAAAGTATTGAGTTTTCAATAATAATGAATTATGAAAATTAAGAATTACCTTGGAATGTAATAATTTTTACGGAAGGCTCAGTTGAATAGATTTTTGAGTGAGAAGAAAGTCAAAGGTTGTGCAGGGCAGATCGAAAAGGGGAGTTACAGTTACAATCAGATCAGCCATGAAGCAGGCTCAGGGGACTGAGTAGGGGAGGTGGCTCAAAGGGCTGAACAGCCTTTTGTTCTTTCTCTCGTTATAAGTCCTAATTTTAATGTTAAAAGGTGTGACACTGGAAAAGTACAGCAGGTCAGGCAGCATCCAAGGAGCATGAGAATCAGCGTTTCGGGCATAAGCCCTTCATCAGGAAAATGGGCGGGGTGCCCAAGGGAGACAAATGGGAGCAGGGGTGGCGCTTGGGAGAAGGTAGCTTTGAAGGCAATAGGTAGATGAAGGTGGGGGATAATGTGATAGGTTAGAGTGGAGGGTGGATTGGATAAGTGGGTTGGAAGATGGACAGGTAAGACAGTTCAAGAGGATGGTACTGAGTTGGAAGGTTGAAACTGGGGTAAGGTTGGAGGAAGACGATGAGGAAACTTGTGAAATTGACGTTGATGCTGTGTGGTTGGAGGGTCCCAAGGCAGAAGATGAGGCGTTCTTCCTCCAGGTGTCAGGTGACTTGGATTTGGTGGTGGAGGCAACCCAGGACTGGCGTGTCCTTGGCGGAGTGGGAGGGGGAGTTGAAGTGGTCAGCTACAGGATGGTGGGGTTGTTGGATGCGTGTGTCCCAGAGATGTTCTCTGAACCATCCCGCAATTTGACATCCTGTCTCCCCAATGTTGGTGACCACATTGGGAACAACGGACACAGTAGGTGAGGTGTTTGGATGTGCAGGAAAATCTCTGCCAGATGTGGAAAGAGCCTTTGGGTCCTTGGGTATAAGTGAGGAGCAAGTATAGCCTCGGTTTTACATCTCTTGCGGTGCCAAGGGAAGGTGCCTGGAGTGAAGGGTGGGTTGGTGGAGATCATGGACCTAATGAGGAAGTCATGGAGTGAATGTTCTCTGCAGAATGCTGATGGTGGGGAAGAGAAATATATTTCTGATGATGAAGTCTGACTGTAAGTGTCAGAAATGTCAGAGGATGATGCATTGTATGTGGAGATTAGTGGGGTGAAAGGTGAGGATCGGGGTTCATCCTTGTTGTGGTTGGAGGGGTGGGTTTCAAGGCCAGAGGTGTGGGAAGTGGAGGATATGGGCTGGTGGGCATTATTAACCACATGGAGGGGAAAATTGCAGTCCTGAAGTAGGAGGCTATCTGGGATTTTAAAGTTCCCTAACAAGCAGGGTAGGTTGGTAAGTAGAATATACTGTGTTCTTGCAATATTCCTGCCCACCACAATTTAATTTCCTTGGGTTTTGAAGTATGAAAGCTTGTCACCTAAGTAATAATATATCAAAATCCAATTATGTACTTTAAATTTTTTAAAGCTGAATTGGGAAATTTCCATGCAGCTTTGTATTGACTTCAAAATCTGTTTTTTTGCACATCTTTTTGGTTCTTTCTGTCTTGATTTCATTTCATAGTTTTCTAAATCTCATGTATTTACATTTTCCTTTGTATTTGTTTAGATGCTTTCTTAGCTTAACACTCCTCCTTAGCTTCATTTCTGAGCATGGTTGCTTAACAATGCAATTTGGGATCTGTATTGATTTTGTTCAATATGCAGTCTTTTGAATGTATAACTTCTTTTTAGATTTATTTATTAATATTTTGGCACAGTTTCTTATGGGCAATGCTCTATTCATCACTTCAAAATTTGATTTTCTTAAAATTGAATTGTGATTTGTCAGTCACCCTTCTCCTCAAAAGTCAAATTCAATGTTATAGTTGCTTTGCAAGACGTGAAATAATTCTGTTTGGCCTCCACATAGAGTATAGCACGGAAACAGACTATTCGGTCTAACCCGTCCATGCTGACCAGATATACCAACGCAATCTAGTCCCAGCTGCCAACACCTGGCCCATGTCCCTCCAAACCCTTCCTATTCATATACCCATCCAGAGGCCTTTTAAATGTTGAAATTGTACCAGCCTCCACTACTTCCTCTGGCAGCTCATTCCATATATGTACCACCCTCTGTGTGAAAAAGTTGCCCCTTAAGTCTCTTTTATACCTTTCCCCTCTCACCCTAAACCTATGCCCTCTAGTTCTGAATTCCCCCACCCCAGGGAAAAGACTTTGTCTATTTACCCTATCCATGCCCCTCATGATTTTACAAACCTCAATACGATCACTCCTCAGTCTCTGATGCTCCAGGGAAAACAGCCCTAGCCTAGTCAATTTCTCCCTATAGCTCAAGTTCTCCAACTATGGAAAAATTCTTGTAAATCTTTTCTGAACCCTTTCAAGTTTCACAACATCTTTCTGATAAGAAGGAGACCAAAATTGCATGCAATATACCAACAGTGGCCTAACCAATATACGAGACAGCTGCAAGATGACCTCCCAACTCTTGTACTCATTACTATGACCAATAAAGGAAAGCATACCAAACTCCTTCTTCACTATCCTATCTACCTGCGACTCCACTTTCAAAGAGCTGTGAACCTGCACTCCAAGGTCTCTTTGTTCAGCAATACTCTCTAGCACCTTACCATTAAGTGTATAAGTCTTGCTATGATTTGCTTTCCCAAAATGCATCACCTCACATTTATCTAAACCTTGATTATTGATTCAATTACAACTGAAGTTGATCCGTTTCATCTTTATTCTAATTTCACTATTGTTTGCAACTAATTTTACATTTAAATAGTTAATAATGTGGCCAATTATATACATCTCAGAGTTGGCTAATTTTGTGTTAAGAACAAATCAACCAGGTTTATTTAGTCAACAATAAAAAAATGGTTTATTACCAAAAGAAACCATACTCAGACAAAGATGCAAAGATTATTTATAGCCTAGTTAATACACATATACTGTATAAATATGTCTGCTCTTCAAAATAAAACATACACACATACACATCTGAGGAAAAACAATGAAATGAAAACTTTATTAACTTTAATATGCTTTGAGCAGGTAATTTTTAAACTTATGAAAAAAGGATAATATTGTGATTGTCAAAATATTCTGTGTATACCAAATCCAAGCTCTTAGATGTCTTCTTAAAACAGTTGTAACTGGCTGAGGTTTCTTTAGAGACATTGGGGCACATTCTAATAAATCCTTGGCAAAATGGAGCAATGCTGTTTGTTCTTCAGACAAGTCAAGTTCACCTAAATTCAAAACACCATTGTCTTTTCCCATCTGCAAACTCTCGCTAAATCTGTCAGGTTCAAGATTATTAGCAACATTTAAGCGACTCTTGGTTAGGCACATGGAAGTTAAAACAATGTAGAGTATGTAGGTTAGTCTGATCTTAGAGTAGGATAAAAGGCCAACACAACATTGAGGGATGAATGGCCTATACTGTGCTGTACTGTGTTCTGTGTTCTATATTTTTATGGAAGAGGACATGGATGGGCCTGAAATCCAAGTTCACAACCAGGGGGAAAACTGATTTTAATAAGATCAGTTTTCATTTGGGCTGGGTGGAATGGGAGCAGATACTTTAAAGTCAGTCTGTCTCAGAACACTGGGATGTATTTAAGAAGGCAATGTGGATAATACAGACCCAACTAGTTGCGATTTTAAAAAAAATGGGACCATCAAATCCTGTTATGAAGATATAATGGCTTTAGGAGGTGTATTTGATCTTTTTTTAATGAAGAAGTGTTGAGACAGAAGTACGGAGCTGTCCGCTCAAATCCAATAAACTAAATAGCTTATCAGACCTTTTTTTTAAAGTTGCAACAATAGAAGCAGCCTGAATGGGTGTGGTCAAGTGGCCACAGAACCAGGAATTTTAGTTTTGGCTTTCAGTAGTAACTAAGGTCTGGAAGCCAAATATTGAAACTCTTATTCCTCCCTCTGCTACAGCTAAAAGTTTGGGTTCTCTTACTGGTAGAATTATATGTGAGGCAGTCTATTTTACTGAATTTGCCTTTGTCTAGGGTGTGTTTATGGGATGTTAGTATATTGGAACAGTTAATTGGTATTTAATATATAAATTATTTTGTTAAGAACATTGAGCTAATTTTTATTTTATTTTTATTTTGTCTATATTTTAACTGTATGTAAAAATAAAGTGTGATTTGCTTAAAGTTGAGTAGTTTGACTAATTGAATTACATCTGAAATTCAACACCTTACACTTACTTTAAAGTCAGAAAAAGTTAGGGTTGAGTCTTTTTAACATCTTTTAAGGGGGTTTGGTCTGGCCCATAAAAAATTGAGGGCACTTGTCAAGATCAAATTGTCTAATTCCAGGTTGGGTTTAAGATTCTTGGACGCAAAGGCAGTGAGTGATGAGTGGTGGTGATTTTTTTTATTTCGGGTGTTGCATTTGGTTGATTTTAATAGGACTTGCCTTATGTGATGATGGCTTTTTCAGTCACTGAGTTTTCAACCGACAGGTTTATTTGGAGACACTAGCTTTCAAAGCACTGCTTCTTCATCAGATGGTTGTGTAACCACTTGATGAAGAAGCAGCACTTCAAAAGCAAGTGCTTCCAAATAAACTATAATCTAGTGTTGTGGATTTTTAACTTCCTGAACTAGTAAGAACTCATGGAAGAGCAGAGAGTGTTAGACTACAAACTTAGCAGTGGAAGTGACAGATGATTATGGGTTGGTTCATAAGTTAAAGTTTGGCTTCTGACATCAGTTTCGATCTGTGAAGGACAGAAATTGGGGGCAAGGAAGATAGTAAAGATAGTTTGCCACAGGATAAAAAGGAAACCCATGAGGAGGAAAGAGAAGTATAAGAAAAGCTCAGGTGTTGTTACTTAGGCCACATGAAGTCACAACGTTGGTGGCTTAGAGAAAGCACATTGTTCACTTCAAACCACCCAGCAGTTAAAGGAAGACTTTTACTCCTCTTTCTTAGCCTCACTTTGTTATCTCATCTGATACCTGATTAAATTGTAATTCAGGTTTGGAGAGACTGTCTTATGAGGAGAATTTGAAAAGCTTGGATCTGTACTCATCAGAATTTAGAAGAAAGAGAATCTAAAATTTAGAAGAAACATTCTTAGGGGATTTGACAGAGTAGTTACTAAGATGTTGTCTCCTCTTGTCAGAGATTATGATCAGAGATCATAATGTCATGGGTGAGGGTTCACCCTTTTAAGACTGAGTTAAGGAGCAATTTCCTCTCTGAGGGCAGTGATTCAATGGAATTCTTTGCTATAGAGGTTGTGTAATTATGGATATTCAATACTGAGACAAACAGATTTTTATTCCATATGAAGTTCAAGAATTTAGGGGAAAATTCATGAAAGAGGAGTTGAGTATTATTAGATCAGCCATGATCTTTCTAATCAATAATAAATGCATTCCTGATAATATTATTTTGACCAGAGTTTGAGAGTAAATTTGATGATGTTTGTTACTGTGCAGAGCTTGGGTTGGAATTATTGTTGATCAGAGAATTGGTTCTAGAAGTGAACACTTCAATCCACATACTTCCAAAAAATATGGTGGCTAAAAACTGAAACTGCTTTGAATCAGGCATACTCAGCTCTTGAAACAAAAGCATCAATACTGCACATGCTGGAGTTTGGAAGTAAAAGCAGAAAGTGCTGAAAAAACACAGCAGGTTTGGAAGTATCTGTGGAGAGAGAAACTATAGAGTTTAACTGGACTCAAATTGTTAACTGTTTCTGTCTTCAGATACTGCCAGATCTGCTGAGTTTTTTCAGCAATCTTTGTATTATAGTCACCTCTGTACTATTTCTCCAATCCACGATGGTGTCACCTTGAAATTTAGAACTGGGACTGCAGTTTTGTAAAATTTACCCTTTCTTGTCTGCATGGAACTTACAAACTTTGTTTTTGAAGGTGGAATGGTTGAAGAATGAAGAAGTGATTGACCCAACTCGAGATCCTAACTTCTACATCACCATGGACAATAATTTGATCATCAAAGAAGCTCGTCTATCAGACACAGCAAATTACACGTGTGTGGCAAAGAATATAGTGGCCAGACGGAGAAGTGCAACTGCAGCTATAACAACATATGGTAACTGGATTTTAAGTTTAGTATATTGCTAATAGAAAGTTTACATCACTGTTTTATTGAAGAATAGAGCTAAAAGGAATTAACAGTTATATTTCTGGGTCTGGGTGGTATGTTCTTTGGTGCCAGTGTAGATTCAATAGGCTGAATTACCCAACATTGTAGGGATTCTACGATTCTATGAATTTGTACTGAGACTTTGTACCTTTGTATCAAATGTAAGATTTATTAATGCCTGTTCACCTGTACTTGTCAGTATAGACTTAAAATACAAAGGTGTCATCATCACATTATCTAAAAATATATCACTTCTTTTGAAGCTTTTACAACCTAATGGTGGTGTCCTCTAATCATTGCTGACCTATGTGATTGTCTTTGAAGATGTAGGCATCCCAGTTCAAAAAAAGCTTAGAAATTAACTTAAAAATCCTCAGCGCTATCTTCCTATTTCATGGTGTGAATATAAGATAAGCAGTATCAGGAGAGGCCATTAAACCTCTCAAGCTTGCTTCACTCTTTAATAAAGTTATGGCTGGTTTGCTTGTGGCCTTAACTTCACTTCCCTTCCTGCCCTCCATTAGCCTTCACTCCCTTGTCAATCAAATCTCTGCCAAACTCAACCTTAGAAATACTGAATGAACTAGCCTGTTGCTCATTGGATAAGAAAATTCCAACCATTGACAGTCCTCTTAAAGAAGAAACTCATCCTCATCTCTGTCTTAAATGGGAAGCCCCTTCTTTTGAAACTGTGCCTGCTAGATCTCAATTTCTCCATAAGATGAAATATCTTTTCTGCCATAAGTATAGACCTAACATGTTCAACCTTTCTTCAGATTAGACTTCTCATCCCCATAATCCATCTCTGAACTGTTCCTAATGCATATATGTCTCTCCTTAAGGAAAGTGAGCAAATCTGGTTATAGTACCTGTTGGGACAGGTCTTCTGTCCCCGTGTTCGTTTGGAGGAGAGAGACACCGGGTCTGATTAAAAGTATAAACAGGTTTAATGAGAGAGAATCGTACACAGTACAGTGAGGTGTCTAGCTCACTGGAGAAGGCGCGTTCTGCCTATATTTTAATTTGTCTATCCTTTTGTTCTCTCACATTCCAAAGTTACATCCTTATTTGGTAAAATGCAGAATTTTGGTATGTCATTGGTTCTCACCTGATAACATTCTATTACCTCAGTTTGAGCTACATGCATTTTGACACGGCTCCAATGTCCTGTTATCTCTCACCCTCCCTGGGGCCTCTTCAGGCTATGCCATCAGCTTTTCAGCCTGTTCTTAGTGTAACATAATGGCTTACTGTTGTCTAGTGAAGCTAACAAGTTCCAGACTTGCTAATACTACCTTACGTGAGCACTACCTAACAATAAAGTTTCTTACACTACCTAACCTTAATAATGGATCCCAACATACCTAAGGTGAGATTTCACCAACGTCTTAGATAGCTACAGCAAACCTGATATAATTTCACATTTTGTCCTATTTCAGTAGGGACCAACTCTTCATTTGCATTCCTAATTACTTGCTGTACTTATGCTTCATGCATAGTAACATCCAGATCCCTCTGTACTGCCTTGTCCTATTATCTGACTCCATTTAAATGTACTTTGTCTTTTGTTCTTTTTGCTAAAGTGGACAATCTCAATTTTACCCACACGCCACTTCATCTGTAAAAGTTCTACCTGCTCACTGACCAATCAATATCCCTTTCCAATTATTGGTATCCCCCCACCCCACAATTTGCTTTCCTACCTATCATTACATAATTGACAAATTTTCCTCTAATATGCCATTCCCTTCTACCAAGTCATTAATATAGACTGTAAATAGTTGAGGCCTTAGCACTGATCCCTGCAATACCGTAATGGTTAGTTTACCATCCTGAAAGCCTTGTCTCAGGCGATTCCCTCGAACTCAGCACCGCCTTCCTAACCTGCAATCTTCTTCCTGACCTTTCCGCCCCTACCCCACTCCGGCCTATCACCCTCACCTTGACCTCCTTCCACCTATCACATCTCCATCGCCCCTCCCCCAAGTCCCTCATCCCTACCCTTTATCTTAGCCTGCTGGACACACTCTCCTCATTCCTGATGAAGGGTTTATGCCCGAAACGTCGAATTTCCTGTTCCTTGGATGCTGCCTGACCTGCTGTGCTTTTCCAGCAACACATTTTCAGCTCTGATACTCCAGCATCTGCAGACCTCACTTTCTCCACCCTGAAAGTAGCCAATTTATCCCAACCCTTTCTTTTCTATTAAGTAACCAGTCTGTATCCATGCTGATATAACTGTGACTTTTGTGCTGATCTCAATGTGCTCAATCACACTAATATCTAATAACTCTGCATACAAATATTTGGAAATCCTCTGCAAACTTGAGCTGTTTGAAGAGATAATGTACGGTATGAACTAAAATAGGCTAAATTTATCTTTGCTGATTCAATGTTTTTGGTTGTTCCTCAAAACAATCTGAAATGTATTTTTTTTCTTCATATCAGCTGACTTGGACTTCTCTAATCATTGCTTCCATAACTTGTTTGTATAATAATGGTAACACATATCCAGTGATATGAACTAGATACTTGTGTTTGTTGCATTAGTTTCTTCAAGGAAACGTCTGGTAAGGTAAGGCCTGATAAGAACAAACGTAAGAACTTCGCCATTAGGAGCATCAACAGACCATTGAGCCTACTCCTGAACATCAGGAAGATCAAGAATCAATACAAGTTGAGGCGTTGTTTTATTTTATGAAAAGATGAACATGATCATTAATATCAAGTTATTTTCAAAAAATTGTCCATTATCTTCACCAATTGTACAACTTAAAGAGAATTCTATGCCAACAATGACATAAACAAGGTAACTTCTAACTTTTGCTGCAACAGAGCTAACCTCTAAGTCTTAATAAAATCTGCAATTTTCTTTTATCTGAAAGGCCTGTCTGCTTCCCCATCCTTTCTGTTTCACCAATCTACTTACCAAGCAAAGTCTTCGTGTTGAATTTCTGCACTGTTACACTCCCTGTAACCTCTCTCCCCTGTGTGATCAGGGTAGAAGAGAGAAGGAAGCTGCCCATGATTCTATTTACTGTGTCACAGCAACTTAGTGTAAAATTTTTTCCTTTCAGTAAAGTCTTCTGCTTCTTTCCCAGAAGGAGGTCCCACCATAACAACATAAGAGCACAAGATATAGGAGTAGAATTAGGCCATTCAGTCCATCGAGTCTGCTTCTCCTTTTATTCGTGGCAGATATGTTTCTCAACTCCATTGTCTTGCCTTCTCCCCATAACCCTTAGTCCCCTTACTAATTAAGAACATATCTTTCTCTCTGTCAGATACATTCAATGCCTTGGCCTCCACAGACCTGGCAATGTGTTCCACAGTTTCACTACACTCTGGCTGAAGACATTCCTCCTAATCTCAGTTCTAAAATGTCATCCCCTTACTCAAAGGCTGTGCCCATGGGTCTCAATCTCTCCTACTAATGGAAATATCTTATTCATGTCCACTCTACCAGGTGTGTCCGTATTCTGTAAGTTTCAATCAGATCCCACCTCATCTTTCTAACCTCCAAGTATAGACCCAGAGTCCTCTTCCACTCTTCATATGTCAAGCTCTTCAGCCTGCAGGATCATTCTTGTAAACCTCCTCACAACCCTCTCCAATGCCAGCACATCCTTCCTTAGATGTAGGATCCAAAACATCTCGCAATACAGATATGAATGCAGTCTGACCATACTCGTATATAGCCTTAGCAGTACATCCCTACTCTTGTATTCTAGCCCTCTTGAAATGAAAGCTAACATTGCATTTGCTTTCCTAACTGTCAACTGATCCTGCATGTTAACCTTAAGAAAATCCTGAACTAGGACTCCTAAGTCCCTTTGTGTTTCAGATTTTTGAAGCCTTTTCCCATTTAGAAAATAGTCTGTCTAATCTTGTGAAAAACCTCTCACTTTCCCACATTGTATTCCATCTGCAATTTCTTTGCCCACTCTCCTAGCCTGTCCAAATCCTTCTGTGGCCTCCCTGCTTCCTCAACACTATTTGTCTCTCCACCTATCTTTGTATCATCTGCAAATATAGGAAAAATGCCCTCAGTTCCTTTGTCCAGATTGCGAATGTATCAAGTCAATAGGTGTGGTCTCAACACAGACCCCTACAGAGCTCCATTAGTCACCAGCCGCCAACCTGAAAAAGACTCCTTTATCCCCATTCTCTGTCTACTATCGGTCAGCCAATCATCTATCCATTCCAGTACCATGTCCAAAACACCATGGGCTTATATCTTAGTTTGCACCACCTGTGTGGCTCCTTGTCAAAGGTCTTCTGGAAATCTAAATATATCCTTTCCACTGGCTCTCCTTTATCAAACTTGTTCATTGTCTCCTCAAAGAATTATAACAAATTTGTCAGGCATAACCTCAACTTGACTTCCCAGTACTCCGCAATCTAATCCCTAATATTGGACTCTAAAGTCTTACCAATGACTGATGTCAGGCTAACTGGCCTATAGTTTCCCATCTTCTGCCTCCCTCCCTTCTTAAACAGGCACATTACATTTGCCATTTTTTAGTCCTCTTTGGCCCTCCCTTACTCCAGTGATTCCTTACAAATTACCACCAGTGCCTCCACAATCTCCTCCGCTATTTTCTTCAGAACTCTGGAGTGTGGTCCATCTGGTCTGGGTTATTTATCTACCTTCAAACCATTCAGCTTCCCCAGCACCTTCTCTTTAATGATGACCACTACACTCACCTCTGTCCCCTGACTGTCTTGAAGTTCTGGTATGCAACTCGTGCCTTTCACTGTGAAAATTAATGCAAAGTACCTATTCACTTCCTCCACCATTTCATTGTTTCCTATTAATACTCCTCTAGCCTAATTTTCCAGTGGTTTAATGCTCCATTTTGCCACTGTCTTACCTTTTAGACATCTTTAAAAAATGTTTCTAGTAATGTTCTCATATTACCAACTAGCTTACTCTCCTATTTCATCTCAGCTGTGCCCTCTCCACAGCCTCCCCACCCCACGCCCAATTACTTCTTTAGTTATGATCTTTTAAGACTATCGTCTGACTTCCCAGTAATCTTCACCACATTATATGCTTTTTCTTTTGCTTTTATACTGTCCCTACCTTCCCTTGATAGTCATGGTTGCCCCATCCTCCTCTTAGATTAGAGTGGTGCTGGAAAAGCACAGCAGGTCAGGCAGCATCCGAGGAGCAAGAAATCCACGTTTCAGGCAAAAGCCCTTCATCAGGAAAGGCTTTTGCCTGAAATGTTGATTTCCCTGCTCCTCAGATGCTGCCTGACCTGCTGTGCTTTCTCAGTGCCACTCTAACCTAGACTCTGGTTTTCAGCATCTGCGGTCCTTGTTTTTACCATCCTCTTCTTAGTATATTTTTTCCTCCTTGGAATGAATTTTTGCTGTGCCTTCTGAATTACCCCCAGAAATGCCTACCTTTGCTGCTCTGCTGCCTTCCCTTTTAATCAATTCTGGCCAGCTGCTCTCTCATGTCTTTGTAGTTACCTTTATTCAATTGTTAATACTAGGACATCTGATTCCAGCTTCTCCCTCTGAAGCAGAAAAGTATCATAATATGGTCACTTCCACCTAGCGGTTCATTCACCTTAAGTTCCCTAATCAAATCTATCTCATTTCATTTCATCAAATCCAAAATTGCCTGTTCCTTATTGGGGTCTATCACAAGCTGCTCACAACAAAAAAATCTCGTAGACATTCCATGAATTTCTTTTCTTGTGATCCGCTATCAACCTGATTTTCCCATTCTACCTGTACATTAAAGTCCCCTGTGATTATTGAAATCATGCATTTCTTACGTGCATTTTCAATCTCTTGATTTATTTTGTTTCCCACATCCTGACTAACGCTAGGAGGCCTGTACACAACTCCCATCAGGGTTTATTTTCCTTCTTGATTCCTCAACTCTCCCCACACAGACTCTGTGCCTTCTGATTCTTTATCACTCTTTGCTGTCAATTTAATTTCATTTTTTACTACAAGGCAACACTGCCCCCTCTGCCCATCCTTTTAACAGGATGTGGATTCTTGGATATTTAGTTCTGAGCCCTGATCCCCTTGCAGTCTTGTCTTTATGATACCCACTACATCGTACCTGCCAATTTGAATCTGCACTACAAGCTCATTTACCTTGTTTCGTATACTGCTTGCATTTACTTGCAACATCTTCAGTCCTGCATTGACTGCCCCCTTCTCATTGTTATCCTGTTATTTGCTGTGTCTGAATTTAGATTCCTGACCCGTTCCATGTTCTATATTTTATTACTTGTTCTGGAAACTTTAATAACCTCTGCTAAGCCCACCCTACTTAACCTTTTTCCATAATTTTCCATGCAACTGAATCTACTATTTAGTTTAAAACCCAGCCACAACCCTAGTTATGGCATTCGCCAGGATTCTGGTCCCAGTATGATTCAAATGGAGCCCATCCATTGGAACAGCTTCCTCTTTCCCCAGCACTGCTGCCAATTTCCCATGAATTTGAACCTGTTTCTTCCATGCAAATCTTTGCCCTATGTGTTTACCTGTATAAGCTTGGTGACCCTATGCCAATTTGCTTGTGGCTCGGATGGTCATCCAGAGATTATTACCCTTTTGGTTCTGCTTTTTAATTTAGCTCTTAGTTGCTCACACTCCCTCAACAGAACCTCTTTCCTCTTTCTGCTTATATTATTGAGGCCTATGTGGACCACTATGACTGGATCTTTCCCCTCCCATTCCAAGTTCCTCTACAGCCTAGATCAGATATCCTGAACCTAAGCACCAGGTACCTGAGATAATTGCTATCAATAGATCTATAGTCCTTGGAGGCTTGGTGGGAGCAACTGCAGTGAATGCAGGCAATCTCACCTTGTCAAATGGCACAGACATGTCTGGCCTGGAAGATAGAAGGGTATGAGGTGGGAAGAGATGGGCTGCCGGCTTAAGGAGTCATGGCATAGTCTAAAATGATACCACCTCCAGCGAGCCCTAGAGTTCTGCAAGGAACTCTGTTCTCTTGCTCAACTGCAGGCCAGCAACTGCTGAGCTTCCCACATGGTCCATGTGTAAAAAATCAGCCCACATGTAAAAAACTGCCAGGGATCCTTGAAAAGCCATTAATTGGCTACTTAAGGACCTCAGTAGACCCAAGGATGAGCAGGTCATCAAAAATGCCAACTTTGCAAAATTTAGACAGGTTTTAGGCAGTCAGGTAAACCTGTGTTGGATTTTGCACGGCATGTCACTTTTTTTTATTCAATTGTGGAACATAGACATTGCTGGCTGGCCAGCATTTTTATTGTCTGTCCCTAGTTGCCCTTGAGAAGGTGGTGTTGATCTCCTTCCAGAACTGCTGCAGTTACATGCTGTAGGTTGACCCACAATGCCCTTAGGGATGGAATTCGAATCGTTTTCAATCCTGTCAGCACAAACCTCATAAAATCCAGTTCTAAGGTGTTGATTTACTTTAATGCTGTAAAGAGAGGGAGATAACAATGGCTTTCTATTATAATAGGTGTGAAGCATTTTTTTTGATTTCTATGACAGTCTAATGAAATGCTAATTACCATTGAAGAGAGAGAAGGTAACTTTCACGCACAGAGTTCTTAGGTGCTAATTCTGTAGCTGTAGGTTAGTGTATAAATTTCCGAGCATATTCTACAGGCTGGGCATCATTCCTTTTTTCTAAACCAATCTGCTGCCATGTAACAGATGCAAGCTCCCTTTTGTGTCATTAAAAGTTAGTTTATCATGAGGACACCAGTGATCAAAATTCTCTTATATTCAGTCAAGCTATATGAAAGTGCATTAGGTAGTCAGCTACACACTAGATGCAGAATTTCAGATAATGAAAGCAAGCATATCAAAACAGACGGCCATGGAAAACAGATGAACATTAGATTTTTATGGATCTGACAGTCTCTGGATCAGCAAGTGGCAATAATAAATATATTCTGTTCTGTATTTACATTAACAATGAATGCAGAAGAAATAACATTCTAGAAGAGCAGAGAATTATCTTGACTTTGTCTATATTTGTGAATAATTTTCAAACAGAATATCTGAATTTGAGAAAATCAACCTATGAATTGTCTCTCAGTAACCAAATATGGACCACACAATTGCTTTCAAATGTTATCCCTGTAGAAAATCTGTTCATGTTTTATGTCTACACAGTACACTCTGCCAGAAGAGTAAAATGAAAAACAATCTTCACTTTTCACTGTTAATGCCAATACTGTGGATGGCACACTCCTTGCACATTTTATAACACACCCTGGTGACTGTTGTTAAATGCAACACTAATGAAATAACCAAATATGAGAATGTTGCATTTTATTCATGCTATACTATCATGTATGAGTTGCACATCCAGCAAAATAAATATCCATTTTGACTACATGGCTTTATATAAAATGCAGTGATTTGGTGGGAATTATTGCACAGAGCTGTTTACAACAATGAACGTACAAGCATAAAGGATGACAGTCTATCAAGCCCATTGCATACTATTATAGTACAACTTATCATAGACTCAGTAGAGCACAGAAGGAAACCATTTAGTCCATCAAGTCTCTGTCCCAATTAAAATTGTAGCATTAAGCTTATTTTGATCCTCCTCAATCTTCCCCTCTGTCATAAAATGTGTCACCTCACACTTTCTCTCCATTGAATTTCATGTGCCATGTTTCCATCTTTTTTTTCTGCTAGCTTCTCTGTATCTTTCAGAAGTCTGTTACTATCTTCCTTGATGTTTAATGTACTTCCAAATTTCCTGTCATCTGTAACTTCTGATATATAATTCTGTGCCCCATAGGTTCAAGTTATTTTTAATATCAAAAACTGCAACGGTTCCCATACTGATTCAGCAGAAATTCCATTAAACATCTCTCTATGGTTTGAAAAGCAGCCATTCACCATAACTAGTTCATATCTGACTTTATATCCATGCTGCTCCTTCTATATCACACGGGCTTCTTTTCATTAATAAACCTAATACTTGACTTTATTAAATATTTTTTCAAAGTCCATGTACATGGCATGAATTTCTTTTTATTGGTTCATAAGATATTGGCATTGCTGGTAAGGCCAGCATTTTCTTGAGGTATTAATTCACAGAAAAATAACAGTCAATGGCTGGGCTAGCACTTATTGCCTACTTCTAGTTGTCCTTGAGAAGATGATGACAATCTGTCCCATTGAACTGAAGTACTGCACTCCATTCTCTGTAGGCAAATCCACAATGCCATTAGGAAGGGAGTTATAGATATTGACCTAGCAACACTGAAGGAACAGTGATATATTTCCAAATCATGATGGTAATTAATTTGGAGGTGAACTTACAAGTAATGGTGTTCCCATGTATCTGTTGGCTTTGTCCTTCGAGAAAGTAGTGATCATGTGTTTGGAAGATGCTGTCTCTGGAGTCTTGGTAAATTTCTGAATTTTGGGCAATTAAGGATGGGCAGTAAATTCACCTTCAGAAGGTATTACTGAGCCACCTTCTGAACTGCTGGTGTTCTTGTGATGTAGGAATACAAAGAGATGAACAGGGAACAAGAGTAGACCACTTGACCCTTCAAGCCTACTCCACCATTCAATAAAATAATGGCAGATTGGTTTTAATCTCAACTCAGCATTCCTGCATATCTCTGAAAATTTTTCACCCCCTATGAGAGTCAAAAATGGATTTACCTCTGCCTTAACGTAGGAGTCTGCATCCACTGCTTTTTGAGGATGAGAATTCCAAAGACATTCAGCCTTCTGAGAGTAAAAAAAATTCTCATCTCTGTTTTAAATGAGCAACCCCTTATTTTAAAACAATGATGTTTTGTTTTAGTTTTCCTCACAAGAGAATGGTAATAAATGAATAAGTCCCCAAGGGGATGAAACATCCACCATGCTTTGATGCCGATGCGTTTTAGTGACAATAAAATAACACTGATATGGTTCCACACCAGGATGGTTTGTGGCTCTTAGGTGTTGCAGATGGTGGTATTCCCATCTTTCTAATGCCCTTGTCATCCCAGGTGATGGGCTTTGGAAGGTGCTGTGGCAAGAGCTTTGGTGAATTGCTACAGTGCACCTTGTAGATGGTACGTGATGCTGCAGCGGTGTTTTGGTGGTGGAGTAAATGTTTGAGTATGTCCGGGTGTTGGTCAAATGGTTTTCTTTGTTTTGGACAATGTTAAGCTTGTTGAGTGTTATTGGATCAGCAATCATCTGCCCTGTCATTAAAAACAAATCGATCAACTCAGTCAATATGCTCTTAACAAATCCATTTTGGTTGCTCTTTATTAGTCTAGGCTTATTCAAGAGACTTATTTTATTTTCTTGGACAATTGTTTCTAAAGTTGTCCCCACCTCAGATATTAAACTACTTGACCTATTAATTACCAGATTTATTTTTTTCATTTTCTTGATCAAGAATATAAAAGTTGCAATCACCTGGTACTTTGGTATCACACCAGTGCCTAAGATTTGGAAGAGGTAGCCTGAGCCTGAGCAATTTCCACCCTTGATTCTGTCAGCAACCAAGGATGTATCTCAAAGTGAACCTGATGTGTCACCCTTCCTAGTTTCATTTCATTATTTATATCTCACCCAGTATACTGGCAACCTCTTTTAACATTTATTCAGCCAAGTTCTCTGGTATACATGTATACAAAGTACCTCAGCCATACCTTTGCTTCCATCAATAGACATTACTTTGTTTCTTTAATCAATCCAGTTGCTGCTCTTGGTAACCAGCTAACTAATGATTTACCTTGAGAAGACATTGATTCCCTTTTATGTTAAATATCGATCCACGCTTCACATGTCACTTGTGTGCAGTGTGTTCCTCATCTGTGTCCTCACCCAGATGCAGCATCCTCCGTCAGCCATCTAATGACAGTATCAGTCAGCCATGACACCTTCAGGGAGAAGCTTTAAAAAAAATCAAGGACTAGGAAAAAATACTGATGGAAATTCCTCTGCTACCATTCTGTCCAACTTAAAATTAGATCAAGCACACTCCTGTACAGCATGGTGACTGGGATATACAGCTAGTTCATCAACTTATATATTTGGCTTCATTTTGACATTTGCAGGAAATTATACTTGTTGATGCAATCATTTACTTAGTTCAATGTTTAAGCTAGATATATTATTGCTCAACACTGCTTTACAATCTAACTATAATAGCCATTCACAAGCACTTAATTATGTTAAGTATATCAATCGTATTTTCACAAACTCTGTTCTCTTCCAGTAATCCCTAATGTTGTGAAAAGAAATGATTGTGAAGTAGTTAATATTCATGTTACATTGAACACAATCCATTCTGTTGATATCACAGGATGCTAGGCCACAGATAATAGAATTCTTCTTGAGTACGACAGGTGGCATGGTGGCTCAGCAGTTAGCACTGTTGCCTCATAGCACCAGGGACCTGGGTTTGATTCACGCCTCAGGTGACTGACTCTATGGAGTTTGTGCATTCTCTCATGTCTGCTTGGGTTTCCTCCGGGCGCTCTGGTTTCCTCCCACAATCTAAAGATGTGCAGATTAAGTGAATTGGCCATGCTAAATTACTCACAATGTTAGGTGCATAAGTCAGGAGTAAATGGCTGTTTCCACACTATAGGTAATCTAATCTACTCAAAGGGAGCAGGCCCTTCTGTATTCTGTACAGGCTCTCCCAGCATTTCGGCAAAATACAGAAGACACATGCTTCAGAACTTGCTGTTCCCCTAGCCGAGCTGTTCCAATTCAGTTAGAACACTGGCATCTAACTAACAATGTGGAAAGTTGCCCAGGTATGTCCTGTACATAAACACAGGACAAACACAACCTGGCCAATCACCACTCAGTCAGTCTATTCTCAATCTTCAGTGAAGTGATGGAAGCTGTCATCAACAGCAAGCAGCACCTGCTCAACAATAGTCTTCTCAGAGACACCCAGTTTGAATTCTGTCAGGGCCATTCAACTACTGACTTCATTGCAGCCTTAGTTGAATATGGACAGAAGAGCTGAATTCCAATGATGAAATGAGAGTGACAGCTCTTGATATCAAGGCTACGTTTGAATGATTGTGACTTAAAAGACCACAAGCAAAATTGGAATCAATGCATATCAGGGCAAGCTCTCCCTTGATTAGACTTATGCTCGGTAAAAAGGAAGATGCTTATGGTTTTTGGAGATCAGCAGTCTCTGCTCCAGGACATCTCTGCAGGAGTTCCTCAGGGTAGTGTCTTAGGCCAAACTATCTTCAGCTGCCTCCATCATAAGGTCAGAAGTGATGATGTTCACTGATTATTGCACAATGTTCACAATTCACAACACCTCAGATACTGAAGCAGTCCATGTTCAAGTGCAACAATATCTGGACATTAGGCATGGGCTGACAAATCCTGAAGAAGGGCTACACCCAAAAAGCTGAATTCTCTGCCTTCCGATGCTGTCTGTCTTGCTGTGTTCTTCCAGCCTCCAGCTTGTCTACCTGGGCTGACAAGTGGCAAGAATCTAACCACTGCCCCTTGACATATAATGGTGATACCATCTCTGAATTCCCCCACTATCAGCATCCTTCAGATTACCATTGACCAGAAACTCAACTGCACTCATCACTTAAACACAAGGGCCACATGCGCTGGACAGAAGCTAGAATTATTGCAGGGAGTAACTCACCACCAGACTCCCAAAAGCCTGTCCAGTATTGACAAGGCACAAATCAGGACCATAAAGGATTATGCCACATTTTTCTGGATGCGTACAACTGCAATGTCACTCAACAAATTTGCAGCCCATTTGATTGGCAGCAGGTTCATAAACATCCATTCCCTCCACCACTGACGTTCAATAGCAGCAGCATGTGTTAGCTACAAGATGCACTGGAGAAATGCATCAAAAACTCTTAGGCAGCACCTTCCAAACCCACAACCACATCCATCTGGAAGGACAAGGGCAACAGAAACATGGAAACACCACCTGCTGCATATTTCCTTACACACCACTCACCAGACTTGGAAATATGTCATTGTTCCTTCACTGTCACTGAAAATCCTGAAATTCTGTCCTTAAAGGCATATATGTCAACCAGGACGTGGACTGCAATGGTTCAAGAACGCAGCTCACCACCACTTTTCAAAGGCATCTTGGGATGGATAGTGAATGCTGACCAGCCAGCGATGCCTATGTCCCATGAGTGAATTAAAAAATGCTCTTGAGAGTTTGCGATTACTATGCAGAGCTAGTTACTCTATTTATTACTGTCATACAATAAACATTCTTTGTTGACTAAGGCAATTATCTCTTCTGTTCAGGCTCACCAGTGGCTTACTCTCTCACAAAGATGATTAGATAAATCATAGCATAAAGAAGGGAGGAATGGTAGTAATGAAAGCAGAATATCGCATGCTGGTAGGAACAGTGGTATTTGAAAACACAACATGGTGATCAGCAGTGAGCAGATATAATTCCATTTGGACCTGAGGAATGATGAAAATTATTTTAGAACAAAGCAAATTTTCGGCTTTAAGAACATGATCGTTTTAAGAAGACATATTCAGCTTGTCAGCAACTGATTCATGCTGAAAATGTGTTGCTGGTCAAAGTACAGCAGGTCAGGCAGCATCCAAGGAACAGGAAATTCGACGTTTCGGGCCAGAGCCCTTCATCAACTGATTCATGCAAACTAAAAATCAGGAATAGCTATGGGAACGGCAACAGCATGAATTCAGAACTTCAAAGATAAATGTTCAACAAAGTGCTGGTAAAAGAAAGAGCAAGCACAGGCACTTTTGGGCAGTATGCCTTACAGAAAAACTCCAGGAGAAATGTGAGATACCCTTGAGGAAAAAGAGGAGAACTTTTATGAAAAAAAACCAAGTGGAATAATCCACAAAAGAGAGGCAAAGGGGTATAAATGACAGTTCACATCTCAAGAGTGAGTATTGCCAGCATTATGAGTAGGCTTCTTGAGGCATAACTGCAAAGGGCAGTGCAAGAGCCAGAAAAGCCTGTAGTGTTGGAAAGGTCTTAGAATTTATTAAAGATGAAACAGAATAAATATGGAAACATTTGGCCAATGAATCTAGCAGATAAAAAAACGTCAATAGAAATGTAACATTTAAAAGGGCCAGAGCTTAGTAATTGAATCACAACTTGTAAAGGCAATAGCTGGGGAACTGTGTTCAAAATTTGTACAGAAAAGAAGTATGTTGTATGTTAGGCAATGAAAGGCAGGAAATACCTGATCTATCTTGGGGGAAGCAGTAGTTAAAAAAAAATCTTGGCTGCCACAGGGGGCAAAATCCTGAAAAAGGCAGGAAGTCACCATTTTGATTGATATCAAGAGCAGAAGACCACATCAGCACAGAAAGTTCATATTGCTAGGAAACAGATTATAAGCTTGAGAACAGAAATATGATTTTGAAGGTTCTGTTTATGAGTGAGTTTCTGCAGTACATCTTGTCTATTATACACTGCTGTGATTGTGTGTAATGGGGGAGATAGTGAATATGGTGCAAGTCAAGTTGCTTTGTCCTGGATTTTTTTTTATTAGATTCCCGACAGTGTTGAAACAGGCCCTGCGGCCCAACAAGTCCACTCCAACCCACCGAAGAGCAACCCACCCCCCTACATTCACCCCTGACTAATGGACCTGACACTATGGGACCACTTAGCATGACCAATTCCCCCCTAACCTGCACATCTTTGGGCTGTGGGAGCAGAAAATTCCACACAAGTACCACCCTCTGCATGAATAAATTGTTCCTTCGGTCCCCTTTTTTCTCTTACTCTAGGAATGAGCTGATAGGGCTTTTTTTTGGGGGGGGGGGGAGGGGGAGTAGGTGATAGAAATGTCTGAGCACAAGGATGACTATTTTAAAAATGGAAACATTATAACGTTCTTGGATTCCTGCCACAGACGGGCTCCTCGACCCAGATCCACATTCCACACTCACCCACAGAACTCCACAAGAAGGTAATTTCCTTAACAACATTGAATGTCAAGGGGCAGTGGTTGGATTATCTCTTATTTGCTGATGGTTATTGGTTGCTATAGGTGTGGTGCAAATGTTATTTGCCACTTGGCAGCCCAAGACTGGATATTGTCCAGATCTTGTTACATTTGAACTTCAAGATTTCAGTATCTGAAGAGACACAAAAATATAAATGAGACCTGTTTTCTCTGGAATTTAGAAGGTTAAGGGGAATAATGTCAAGCTTCTTGAGTGTAAGTGGAGCTGCACCTAATTGAGCAAGTGGAGACTACACCATCATGTTCATTATATCTGCCATGTAGATGGTAGATAGGCTTTGTGGAGTCAAGAAGTGAGTGACTTGTTGCAGGCTTCTTTTCTTGAGGAACCAGATAGTCAAGTCTTACAGGCACAGATAGTGAAGTGTAGTGGAATTATCATCATGTCAGATTTAAACTTGATACAGTAATGGTTGTCACAGTCATTGTCAGAACCTGTATCGTTGCTGAAGGAACTGAAGTTACAGACTACAAAACTTAATCTATCTGGGGAGGATAACAAATAACACTGCAATAGAAGTTCTGTATGAAAGTTAAAAATGTATACAGTGTGCATAATCCACATACCTCATTTTTGTATCCAAAACTATGCCTTGATCTCAAAATCCTTATAGTAACCAAAAGGGTTCAAATAGATTCATGAAAGTACTAGTTCTGTAACAAATCATTTTCAACAGCTCCTGTTGAAATAACTCTACAGAGACCACTACCCTGTCACCAGGTTACCCTTTGTTTACATATGGAGCATACTTGACACTGATCCAGATCCCTTAGAACTAGCTTTCAGAGTGAACAGAGCCTCTGACACTCCTGTTCTTTTTTTTCTAGTTTTTATTTTTTCTTTTTTTTAGCAACTTTGACACTCCTGTTTGTTTTTCTCTTTTTAATTAACCCTACACTACCACCTAACAGTGGTAGTGCCTTATATTTTCCCCAGCACTCATGTTGTGTGTGTGCAGGTGTGAGATACAGCGAGAGACACAAGGTGTACAAATCTTTATTCAATTTCCACCACCAGGAAGAAAGGAAACACCCGAGTGGCCAGACACTCCTGTTTTTTTTATATATAAAATCGAAAGTTCCTCTGAACATGGACTCTGACCAGCTACCTGTAAGCCATTACCCAGAGTGAGGAGAATTCCTGAGATTCCTGTTTATTTTTAAAAATTTGTTTTTATTACCCCCACACTACCGCCTAGCTGCAGTAGTGCTTATTTTTTCCCCAACACCCGTGTTGTGTGCGTGCAGGTGTGAGACGCAGTGAAAGACATAAGATGCACAAATCTTTATTCAAATTTCCACCACTAGGAAAGTAGGAAAACACCCGGGTGGCCAGTGACAAGCAGTGTCCTTCACATCAAAAAGGGCAATGCTGTGTGATCAAACAGTGAAGGGGAGGGCAGGGCATAAATCAAAATAGAGTTGGAGGGGGAAGTGATGCACTCCACTCCCTGCTGCGCCCACCTCTTCTTGAACAACTCCAGGGTGTTGGTGGACACCATGTGCTCCTTCTCCAAGGACACCCGGGCCCTCACATAACCGCGGAAGAGGGACAGGCAGTCGGCCCTAACAACCCCCTCCACGGCCCACTGCCTGGACCTGTTTATGGCCAGTTTGGCCAGGCCCAGGAGCAGACGCACGACTCCTGTTTTTATCAGTCAGCCAGGGCTCGCTGATTGGACCAACCATGGAACTCCTATTTTATGAGGTCTATCTGGCTGACCTCATTACAATCACTGCACCTATCAAAGATAAATAGATAAGTGACTTCATTGGAGTTTCTAGATTTATGAAAAATACCCCAAAAAATCTGGTGATCTTACCTATGTGATTCAAGAGAACTGCTTCACGCTGTCAACAAGAAAGAACTCACAGACGTTACAGGAGCTATCTTCGACCCTGTAAAACAGAACGCAGTTAATGTGAGTGACAAAGATAATGCTGAGTGAGCAGTTGGTCAAAGAACTGAATGTATGAACAAGTCTACTTCACCTGTCCAGCAACTACAGATGGCAACTGAAGACATCCAACCTCCTCAACAAATTAAAGTAAAAGTTTGTATACTTCAAGTCAGATCATTTTTATTCACTCAAGAGATTTAAGCTTTGCTAACTAGACCAGCATTTATTGCCCATCCCTAGTTTTCCTTAAGTTGGTGGTGATCTATGTTCTTGAACAGCTGCAGCCTATTTTGTGTAGGTATAGCCACAACAATTCTGTGGGCAGTGTTCCATGATTTTGATCCAGAATGTGTCAGTAGATTGAGGGTAAAGATTTGCATGAACAAGATGGAGATATGATTTGTATATGACATACATATGACTTTATGGAAACTAGGCCAACATCCACAGGTCCACTGTTTCAGGACAGGTCAAAGACAAGAAAGTGGCCAACTTGTAAATCTAGGATCCTGCAAAAAAGCGACTACCTGTTGAAATGAAAAGACAATTGTCTGATCCAGAAATCTGCAATACAACAGGGAAGAATGCAATACTATCAACACTGCAGTTGTCTTTCATGATAGACATCTATGAGCTTAAAGCTTCCCAGACATTGTTATTGGGCAACTAGCTGTGTTACCAAGGAAGCTCCTCAGCTCAGTAAAGTCAGAAGATTAAAGATTTTTCATGGAAGTTAATAGACCACTGAGCAGTCCTACCATGAATGATGTCCTCTGTCAAGATTATCCAAACGATTTTTTTTAACTATCCTTCAGCAGCAAGCAAACTCAGAATTAAAGTCAACAATCCTCAAGCAAAAGACCTACCACCCTTTCATGTCTGACTAGAGTTTATTCTTTGTAATATGTGAAAAATCTGACTGTTTATATTTGTGAACTCAGAGATTTAGTGCATGACTGAGTCATGCTAACTTGAAACATAGCTATATAGATAAACAAAAATATTACTGTATAATCATTTATGATAGGGAAACAAATTGGTGATGGGAGGGGACATTGCACAAGATAACGTTTGTGATATATTGAACTTCATCCAATTCTATGATGTCACACAATCATTGGATTCCGACACTTCAGTTCTGCATGAGTACCCAAAGGAAGCTGATGTATTTCATATGATTCCTTAGTAAATTAATATAAATTCTATCTCTTGCTTTCATCCATTAAGCTGCCTTACTAGCTAAGGCAAGTGTCCCTTCTGTTTAGGCTCACTAACAATCTATCTTCATGCACCAGTAATTAGATAGATCCACAATTCAGCACAGTGAGAGGATTGGTGATAGTGAACTACCCAAACCATAATACTACATGCTGGCAGCAACAATAGAATCTGCAAATACAACACCCAGCTCCCTATTGTGATGGAGAGAAATTTTTGGAATCATGTAGTCCATGTGATGTGGCTACACCTTGCTGTTCGGAAGAGATATTCAAAGTTATTGACGCAATGTGAGATGTTCCAAGTCAGAATAATGAACGACTTGGTAGGAATTGTGCAGGTGGTTGTGTTCAAATGCTGTACCTTTTATTCCTGTTTAACAGTTTGGGAAGCACAAGATAAACTTATTTATATTAAATGACATGTGAAAGATGTTAAAATATTCCACCTTCCTACACAGATATGGCTATAATTTCTTTCTTTCATCTAACATCCTGATACCTAGAGATGTCTTAGTGTTATCTGCAAACATCCCATTATTTTCTTAATGCCTTTATCTTAATTATTAAAATAAATACTGGAAAGCAACAGCTCTCACAAGGATCGCTGTGGAACCCATTTAATAACAGGTTCTCACACAGAAACACAACCATAAATAATAATCTTCTGCACATAAGTAAGCAAGCAATCTCTATTTGCCTCAAAATCTGTTTTCTAATCCCAGGGAACTACATTGAGTCATAGAGCTGTACAGCATGGAAACAGACCCTTCGATCCAACACATCCATGCTGAACAGATATCCTAAATTAATCTAGTCCTATTTGCCACCATTTGGCCCATATCCCTCTAAACCTATTCATACACTTATCCAGATGCCTTTTATATATTGTGATTTTACCAGCCTCCACCACTTCCTGTGGCAGTTCATTCCATACTCGCATGACACTCTGTAAAAAAGTTGTTCCTCAGGCCTTTTTAAATCTTAACCCTCTTACCTTATTCCTATGCCCTCTAGTTTTGAACTCCTGCATTCCAGGAAAAATACCTTGGCTATTCATGCTATCCAAGCCTCTCATGATTTTATAAACCTCTATAAGGTCACCCCTCAGCCTCCGGCAATCCATGGAAAATAACGCCAGCCTATTCAGCCTCTCTCCATATCTCAAACCCTCCAACCCTGGCAACATCCTTGTAAGTCTTTTCTGAACCCTTTCAAGTTGCACAACATTGTTCCTTTAGCGGGGAGGTCAGAATTGCACGCAATATTCCAAATGTGGCTGAACCAATGTCCTGTGCAGCCGCAACATGATCTCCCAACTCTTATACTCTGTGCACTGACCAATAAAGGCAAGCATATCAAGTGCCTTCTTCATTATCCTGTCTACTTGGAACTCTACTTCCAAGGAACTATGAACTTATATCTTATTGATTAGCATATTATTTATCATAGACTTTAGATATCAAGACAAAGCATTGCAAACGTAGTGACATGTCATTCAACCGGTTAGTACCAAAAAAAAAATAACTGGGTTGGTGAGATGTGACATCTGATTTTAGATCTCAGTTGTTGTTCTACTGACTCACAGATACAGGGACCAGGGCTTGATTCCAACTTCAGATGACTGTCTGTGTGGAGTTTGCACATTCTCTCTGTGTTGGTTTCCTCCAGGTGCTCTAGTTTCCTTCCACAGTCCAAAGATAGGCAGGTTAGGTGGATTGGCCATCCTAAATTGTCATTGTGTCCAGAGATGTGCAGGCTGTGTGCATTAAACATGGAATATGCAGGGTGATAGGATTGGGGGATTGAGTCTAGGTGGCAGCCTCTTCAGAGAGTTGGTGTGCACTTCATAAGCCAATGGCCTGCTTCCACACTGTAGGGATTCTGTGATTCCATGGTGCTGCTGTGAGATGGCTTGCATGTCCATTGACTTTCCACGACATGAACATATTTGGGAGGCCCAATTCTATTTTAAGCTTATTCAGCTCTTACCTGGATACTGTCAGGCTGCTTGATGAGCACATCAGTAATCTTGCCTCCTAACAGCTACCAATCAATCAAGTGTCAGCAGCTCTCCAGTCTCACAAGTACAACATGGAGTGGGGTCAATGCCAGTACTAAACTTGGGCCTTCACTGGAGATTCTTTTTGGATCCCTGGACAAAGGTATATGGGGTACCTAGGAAGGTGAGATGAGTGTGGGAGGGGTGGGTAACAATAACAAGGACAGGGGCTTTACCCCCTTTGTAGTTCTCCCCCTTCCCAATGCTGGGCCCTTCAACTGGCACAAAATGCTTGAGAATGAGGGCCCACCTGACAGACTGAAGGGCAGTTTTCAGGATGGCGCATTCCCTATTCACCACAGATCAAACAGCAGGAATGATATGCCCAAGTGGTTACTTAAAGACTTGAATTGACGTCAACAGTTACTGGATGTTCTACACTCTCCCCACACAGCATGTTCATAAAGTGTTTTGGCAGTAGTGGGATCTTCGCCATCCTTTTCAGTCAGAAAGAGTATCAGGAAGTATGAGAAGACAGACTATGGAGATTTCCAAGATTGCAGTTTTCACATGAGTAAACATATAACTTTCTATTCCAGGGCCTTCATGTGTTGAGTATGGGATGCTGGAAATGCATGAGAACGGTTACTCAAAAGACCTAACTACTTCCAAGACTCCACCGGCATAGGCCATAAAACCATATACCCAAATAAATACTTTCATACCATGGACTTTATTCACTAGTTGAGTTTTAACCTGCAATGAGTCCCTTTGGTGGATATATAGTGGGTATATTAAATTGGTGAAGGACTGTTTAGCGCAAAGTGAAGGGGAGTGGTTTGACAAGAGAAGTTAGTTTTTTATGCTAGGTAGATCTCAGCAATATTAGTGTAACTAAATACTCTGAGTAGTAATGTTACTATCTGTTCTAGGAATAGCTGGCCCATTTTCATTATCTCTGGTTCTTCCACCTCCTTTGTTTTCTTTTCATCTTAAGGTACATTGTCTTCCTCGAGCTGCAGTCCTTTCCATTGTGTAGTTCAGCACACCTGTGCCATTTTAGACATTCTAAGTGAGCACTTCAGGACAGACCTAACTTGCCACCTGGAGCGCGATGTTGTGCCGAGATTTAATCCTAATGTAAAATATAGTAACAACTTACGCACCCTCAACTCACTACTATCCATGTGCATGTCCAGAAGTCGCTTAAATGTCCCCAGTGACTCTTGATTCCACCAGTAACGCTGGTAACGCATTCCATGCATTCACAACTCTCTGTGTAAAAAATCTACCTCTGCGTCTCCTTTATACCTTCCCCCTAATATCTTCAAACTATGACTTCTCGTACCAGTCAATCCTGCCCTGGGGAAAAGTCTCTGGCTATTGACTCTATCTATTCCTCATTATTTTGTACACATCTATCAGGTCTCCTCTTTTCCTCCCTCTCTCCAGAGAGAAAAGTCCATGCCTATTCAACCTTTCTTCATAAGACAAGCCCTTCAGTCCAGGCAGCATCCTGGTAAACCTTCTTTGCACCCTCTCCAAAACCTCTGTATCTTTCCTATAGTAAGGCAACCAGAACTGGACACAATATTTCAAGTGTGGCCTCACCAGGGACATGTAGAGCTGCAGCAAAACCTCACAGCACTTAAACTCTATCCCCCGTTGATGAAAGCCAAAACATCATATGCTTTCTTAACCCTATCCACTTGGGTGGCAACTTTGAGGAATCTATGTACTTGCACACACAGATCCCTCTGTTTCTCCACACTGCCAAGAATCCTGTCTTTAATCCTATATTCAGCGTTCAAGCTTGACTTCCAAAATGCATCACTTTGCATTTATCCAGGTTGAACTCCCTCTGCCATTTTTCAGCCCAGCGCTGCATCCTGTCTATATCACGCTGCAGCCTGCTGTAGCCCTCTATACTATCGATGACACCTCCAACCTTTGTGTCATCTGCAAATTTACTAACCCACTCCTCAACCTTCTCATCCAGTCATTTATCAAAACCACAAAGGGCAGAAGCCAAAGTACAGAGCCTTGCAGGACCCCACTCAACACTGTCCACCAGGCAGAATACTTTCCATCTACAGCTACTCTCTGCCTTCCGTCAGCCAGCCAATTCTGAATCCAGATAGCCAAATCTCCCTGTATCCCATACTTCCTGACTTTATGGATGAGCCGACCATGGGGAACCCTATTAAATGCCTTGCTGAAATCCATATACACCACATCCATTGCTCGACCGTCGTCAACCTGTCTTGACACCACTTCAAAGAACTCAATAAGACTTGTGAGGCATGACCTTCCCTTCACAAAGCCATGTTGACTGCCTTTAATCACACTATGCTTTGCCAAATAGTCATAAATCCGATCCCTCAGAATTCTTTCCAAAACTTTGCTGACCACAGATGTAAGAAATCTAGACCACACCTCTATTAACCTCTTAGTGTGGTTGCATACCAGCTGCACTATAGACAAATACTCTTTGCAGTTTACATAAACTCAGGATTGTTGTAATGATGCCGAGGCTGTAATATTTATGCAGTTGATGTCACCATGCACTAGCATGATTCCAGCAAATGCAGCAGCTGTTAATTTTGAGCTATAGTCATTACAGAGAAATTTCAGATACCTCCCAGCGTCGACAGCCCATCCATTTGTATGTTAATGTAGTGGAATGTAAAAGAGATGATATGTCTCTGATATGTCTTCCAATGGAAGGAACAAGAAACATTAAAACCAATTGAAAACAAACATGACTTTCCAGCTAGGTCTAGCATGTTGCAAGTTTTATTGAAAACTACAGATGTTTGCCACTGTTGTATTTGTTTTGGAATTCCAACCATTAGCAGTTTGTCGTTGGGGTAATTAAACATCACCAATTGAAACTTAATGAAAAGAGCCCGAAATGCATTTTATTGTGTGATAACAATCTGATACAAATTACATTGTCCACCTTACCAATGTTACTAAACTATTGGAGACCTTGGATGTAAGTCTTCACTCTACTGTTCCAACTGAGGCCTGTATGACATAATCAATTGGAATTGGGCTTAATTCAATTTCCAACGTTAACCATTTAAAACCATCACATATAAAACAGCCACCACCTACCATGACAATCTGTGGAAGCAGTGCTCTTTGCAGCTGCTGTCTTCAAACCCTTTTGACATGGATAGAGTCTCTTGTGACTCTTCACTGCACCTGTTTTCTATGTTTTTATCTGCCATGCAGCTCCTTCCTGTACATGTGTTGATCCTGTCACAATATATCGTTCATGTCATAAATGGTGGTGAGCTTCATCTTCTCCACTTCCTATTCAGATCTTGTTAGTTTGCAAGTATCCAAAGTTGAGAAAATGCTGTAATCACACACAGTTGTTAGCACTGCTACCTCACCGCGCCAGGGTCCCAGGTTCAATTCCAGCCTTGGGCAACTGTGTGTGTGGAGTTTGCACATCCCCCTCCCTATGTCTGCGTGGGTTTCCTCGGGGTGCTCCGGTTTCCTCCCATATTCCAAAGATATGCAGGTCAGGTGAATTGGCCATGCTAAATGGTCCATAGTGTTAGGTGCATTAATAAGTGGGGGGATGGGTTACTTTTCGGAGAGGTGGTATGGATTTGTTGGGCCAAAGGACCTGCTTCCACACTGTAGGGAATCTAATCTAATCTCCTAATGATAATAATTTTCACCAATAAAATCAATTCACTTAAAAAAGAAAAACTCGATTTTGATAAGTTCTTTTCTGTTAAAGCTATAAGTCAATGTATTGGGTTGTCGTGTTTCAAACTTATCAAGGAAATACATTACCATTTCTTGTGGATGTGGAAAACTTTAGGAATTCTTTAAAAAAAAACAAATCACATCTATCAACAAAAATTCTAGTGGCAATTTCACAAGCTTTGACATAGACAGGTGAACAATTTGTAACTAGGAGAAAGTGAGGACTGCAAATGCTGGAGATCAGAGTCAGAGTGTGGTGCTGATAGAGCACAGCCAGTCAGGCAGCATTGTGATGAAGGGCATACGCTGAAACGTCAATTCTCCTGCTTCTTGGATGCTGCCTAACCAGCTGTGCTTTATCAGCACCATACCTTTTGAAATAATTTGTAACCTCTAGTTAAACATAACCAGAATGTTTTATAGCAATTTGGTTTTAGCGGTTAACATTAGAAAATTATTAATTTTAATACCTTACTTCTCATCAACCCATCTGTTATTGGGGGTTAAAATTCCTTACAACATTCCTTTAAAAGATTGGCTTGACTGGGACTTCCCTCTCTAACTTGTGAAATGTTAACTTTACAAGCAAAAGGCATACAAGCTGCAGGTTCCATTTCAAAGGATGCTAGGTTGAATGCCATCAGGATTGGCTGTCAGCTCTTTTGAAGAAATGTAAGGCACAAGTCAGGAGTATGATGGAATATTTTACACTTGCCTGGATGAGCTCGATGACTCTCTGAGTGCAACTCCAATAATACTCAAGGAGTTTGACATCATCCAAGTTAAAGCAGAAATTTGATTGGCACTCCATCTAACACATTCAACATTCATTTCCTCCTTTACAAATATACAGCAACGCTGTTTATCATATAAAAAAATGCAATGCAACAATTTACCAAGACTCCATAGACAACACTTTTCAAACCTGCAATACTTAGAAGGACAAGAGAACCAGATGCATGGAAACACCACCACTTGTTTTTCTCCAAGCTAAACAAGGCCTTCCCTTCACCATCATTAGATCAGAATTATGAAACTGCCTCAGTGACGACATTATGCGTGTATCTACACCATATTGGCTGCAGCAATTCAAGAAGACAGATCCCCACCATCTTCTCCAGGACAATAGGGATGGGCAATAAATGTTGGCTTAGCTAGAGGCACCAACATCCTATGAATGATTTTTGTTTTCAAATCAGCTATTTCAACCAATGTTCTTTGAACTTTACTGTCAAACTTAAAAAAATTTAGGAACACACCAGTATCTTCTCCATTAGCTTAAATGCAAAGTATATGTCCAAAACCTGGATTGAATCTGTCTGGAGAAGTAATATATATTCAATGACCCCACACAATGTCTCCCTGTCTCGTAATTTGGAGAAAAAGACAATCACATGATCACCAGCACATTTCCTCATTATCTTCTGTTCCAATGACAGCTTTGCTCATAGCTGTTGTTGCCTTTGATTACAATAAATAGCAAGAGCCTTGGAAAAAATTGAAAACTGAATAAAATCATGCTTTTGTTGTGTGCTTGTGTCTGAGCCCATTTTAGTGAGAAAGTATTATTGCAGTAACATTCATAGTTAAAAGGAACATCAGAAAATGTGAAATACTGGAAAATATGTTTGCCTAGAGACTAGATGGGGTAAAAGAATTAATATACATAATAAGATAACTTGCTAATTGGTAGAATAAGATTAAAATAGAAAGTAACAATTACCATTTCCACACAAATCCACCAAATCAGTTTGATTTTACTGAGGCAGTCAGCCAAATCAATTTGAAAGATTTAAAATTGCTTCGGGCTTAGCTAGAAAAAAAAAGATCTCACTATTTCTTGTGGATGTGGAAGGTTTTATGAATACCTTATCAGAAAATCTTTCCCTATTGCAGTGGATTATAAACTTTTCTAGACCATGGAAATATTGACGAATTGCCTTGCAGAATACATTTTACCTACGCCTCATGAGATTTTTATATAGAATTTCACGTGCCAGCAAAAACCTGCTATCAGCAGTTCCCCTGTCACTAGCTCCAACATCAATAGGTACTGAAACAGATTGTAACTTCCAACCATACGTGACTGCAATTTTATGAAGCAGTTCAGCTACATCAAATGGATTATAGAAGATAAAAAATATATACTTTAAGAAGATCAGATCTTTAAGCTGACTGAGAAACTGAAGGAGGAGGATGACAGACTGATCCCATATTGGTTCTCAGTGACAAAATTCAAATTTCTGGATGGGTTTCCATCAAAGAAAATACTCAGTTGCCAGTATGATCTGAGATCCTGTGCAATATAATTGCATGACTTCAAAGGACTGAAAATTGGAAGTTCCTTGTTTTTAGTCCAGTTGGAGGTGGAAGACTGCATAAAATATTCAGGTGCCCATGCAGTCTTTGAGATCTCAAGTTCCTTGAATTTGTATGAGAAACTACCCTTTCCATTTTAAATTCATCAAGGTAACTGTACTCTGGATATTGATTTGAAATGATAGCTTCTGGAATTAACTTATATTTATATCACATTTTTCATGACCTCATGACGTGCTATATTGTTTACTGCCAACAATGCTGTCATGTTATTATGTAGCAAAAAATATGTGCATGAAAGATGGCTACAAACTGAAATGAGAGAGTACCACAGATTGTCTGGTCATTAATCTGAATTGATTAACATTGTCCCAGGCGCCAGAGAAAGCTCCACTTCCTCTTGAGTACCATAGGGCATTTTATGCCCACTTAAGGGGCATTTGATTTAACACCCCATCTGAACAATTGTATCTCTAACAATGCAGTACTGCATTAATAAGAGTCAGCCTAAACTGTGGTACTCAGGTCTCTTAAGTTACACTTTGTGACTTATCAGTAAGAATTCTACTCACTGAGTTCTTGCTGACAACAAACCTGAATCCCTTTATTAGTGTCAAGGTGATTCTATGAAATAAGTCTGTTGTACCTCAAAGCAGAGGTTAACTAATAAAGCAGGGAAAATACTAAGTAAATAAACAAGAAAAGGATATAGTTGACTTGCATGTTTAATCTCATATTCACATTTCTGATTGGTAATCAAGCAACAGCATGTGATTGAGATTTCTGTGCACCTCATTTGTATTTCCATTTTAAGTCCTTCAACATTAACTAAGTGCCTTGGTTTTCTGTGTCAGTATTTATTTACCTCACAGTTTTTTTTTATTGCTTCATGCTTTGGGGAATAATGTATTTTACTACTTACAAATAGAACATGTTTTTCTCTGAGTGTTTGAGAAACTGTTAACTCACTCCCTGAAAGCAGCTTTTCAAATACTGTTTAGCAGTCAATATGATATTAATGAACTATAGCGTCAAATGTTTCAGCAGGTGGTGCTCATTTTGTACTTGTCTTGATATGACTGAGATATGCAGTGTGTGCCAGTAATATCAAAAATATCCAACAATAAAAGAAGCACAGCTTGTGATGTACTTATGCTATACTGCCTATAAATAAGGCAAATTGTAAGATAATTAGAAAAAAAGCATGAACATGTTTTGTTTAAAAATGTTTTGTCTTAAAATGTTGAGGATTACGTCAATATAGTATTAACATTGATACTCAATTTATTCACCAAATTCAATTACATTAGGAAAATGTAGGTAATGCTATAGACAGGAAATGTATGGCTATTTTCATGTATTTTTATCATTAAAAAGAAATCTCAGTCTTTAAAAATAGGAAGTATTTATATTTACATACACCAACAAATCAGAAATAGAAACAGCATTTCTGCTAAGCTGCACATCCACTTCCAGGTCTTGCACAAGTGAATCAGTGTTATTGACATTATAATGTATATGCATTGACTGCAGATTTTGGGAATTACTGCCACATATAAACCTCAGAGGTCTGCACACCAAAAGTTAGAGGAAGAATTGAATAGAAGTAGGTCGCTTAGTCCCTTGAGCTAGTACTGACTACTCCACATTTCTGCCTATCCCCAATGAACTTGTACTCCCTTGCTTATCAAGAATCTATCTACCTCTACTTTCAATATTTTCAAATACTTAATTTCTACAAATTTGTAGAATTATATTCCAAAAGTAATCTGTTAAGAAAAGAAATTCTACTCATTTCTGTCTTAAATGAGTGACCCCTTTTCCCACAGTAACTTCTAGTTTTAGATTTTCTCACAAAAGGAAACATCCTTTCACATGAGTCCTGTGAAGACACCTCAGGAGCTGGTTTTTCAATCAATTTGTCTCTTACTCTTCTAAGCACGAGTTTGTGTAAGCCTAGCCTGTCCAACCTTTCATCAAATGTTGATCTGCCCATTCCATATATTCACCCAGTAAATCTTCTCTGAATTACATCCAATGGATCTACCTCTTTCCTTGAATAAGGAGCAAACATTGTACACAGGGGATGAGGTTTTCCCCTCCCTGCTTTTGCTTGACCAATGGTTGGAAATCTGGGAAGTAATGGAGAGAATTCAAAAGTTAAAATCTGAATGTTGAGAAATATTTCTTGTGATTTTCCACTCAGGCCTTCAGAATCTTGCCATTGAGTAGAATCTACCTGAGTTCTGTTCATCTGCAACTCACTAAAGTCACAACTCATCTTATTGATATGCAACTTTCGATTCTCCTCTCCTTCTTTAGAAATTAGATGGCACAAGTTCCTGATTGTTAACTTATTGCTAGTATCTGACTCACCAAAAGCCTGTATTGGACATCACATAAACATGCATTTGCAACAATACCCCTACATGCTCTGTAGCTATCATCTTTTTGACCATTCATCCATGCAAGTTGGTAATAGCAAACCATCAGCCTCACTGTACCTATGTGCCTGCTCTCATTTTAAACCACTTCAGCCCTTCAATCTTTCTTTGTAGGGCTCAGGGATATCTAGCACTTCTGTGCTTCTGCCAGGTCACATAGTACGCAAAGACACAAACCCATCTTGGGCATTTTATGGTTCTTAAGTTGCTCTCATTTACTGATTTCAGCACTGACTTGAGGGCTACTAATCTTTGCATGGCTCATATTTCTGGCTCACGTGGCGTCTGTGCTCAGTTTACAGGCTGTCAGCCTCTGTGGCTTGTATTGATTTGTATTATGGAGGGAGAGGCAGGTAGCTTGTCTTCATTTCGAGCACTGAACATTCAAGGGCATGGACATGTTGATCTGTGGCATTTAACTACATCAATATCCAGCCTGTAGCATGTGCCAATATTTTATGCAGCAAGCACACTGCACACTCTTCAAGAAAATGTCCTATTATGAAATTCAGTGTGGAACAATCCTTAGTTGGTTGAAGGGGGTCCTTGGTTCATCAGAGAGCGTCATAATCAAAGAGTTCTCCCATTCTAATAAGATTGAACACATTCAGTCAGCACTTGGTCTTATTAAAATCCTAGCATTCAGATGCTTGCAGCCTGGGAATAGGCTATGTTCAGTCTTGCAGGTCAAAATATAATCAGTCTAAGGGATTAAATTGATGCCTGTTCTCTATTTCCTTGTAGGTAGTTAATCTTCTATCAGTGCTAATATGTTATCACCTGTACCATGAACCTTTGTGTTACACATTTATCTTTGAAATGTGAAATTATGAAATGGTTTTTGAATTCGGTACATCCACTGGTTCCCCTTTATCCACAGCACAGGTTCCTTTTTCAAAGTATCCTAATAAAGTTGATTCAACATCATTTCCCTTTCATGAAACTATGCTGATTTTGCCTAATTACCCAAAACATATCTGTGTTCAAAGTTTGTGAGAAGATTTGTAGCTTGCGTGCTCGTTGTTGTGGTTCTGTTCGCCGAGCTGGGAGTTTTTCTTGCAAATGTTTCATCCCCTTTCTATCTGTGTGCTATGCTATAACTTATCTAATCAAAATTTGTAATGTCTTCTCAGTGGCTCATTGGCCAGCATTGCTGCCTCACAAAGCCAGGGACCTGGATTCAATTCCACCCATGGGCGACTGTCTGTCGGAGGGGATTTTGCACATTCTCCCTGTGTTTGTGTGAGTTTACTCCAGGTGCTCCGATTTCCTCCCATAGTTCGAAATGTGCAGGTTACATGGATTTACCATTCTAAATTGCCTATAGGGAATTCTGAAATATTGCAACCAATGCATCAACTATCTCAAGGACTGCTATTAGAGCCTTGGTTGAAGTCCGTCCGGAACTGGGAAATTGACATCCTGCAGCTCCAATGATTTTCTTGGGCGGCACAGTGGCACAGTGGTTAGCACTGCTGCCTCACAGCGCCTGAGACCCGGGTTCAATTCCCGACTCAGGCGACTGACTGTGTGGAGTTTGCACGTTCTCCCCGTGTCTGCGTGGATTTCGTCCGGGTGCTCCGGTTTCCTCCCACAGTCCAAAGATGTGTGGGTCAAGTGAATTGGCCATGCTAAATTGCCCATAGTGTTAGGTAAGGGGTAAATGTAGGGGTATGGGTGGGTTGCGCTTCGGCGGGTCGGTGTGGATGTGTTGGCCCAAAGGGCCTGTTTCCACACTGTAAGTGATCTAATCTGAAAAAAAAACCATATCCCTGGTGATTATACTTTTCTTGATTTCCTTTCTGCCACAATCTGATTTATGGCTATTTCTGAGACATTACTTGTATCCAGTGAAGAAAATGCAAAATATCTCTTAAATTCATCTTTAGGCATCTCCTTATTTTCTATTAGTAACTAGCTAGATTCACTTTTGAAAAAGAAATCACTTTCTCAACTCTTTTTCTTTTATAAATAAGAAATTCTAGTCACTGCGTATTTGCATTTCTAGCTGGCTCTTTCTTGTGCAGAACAACCTCAATTATCCAAACAAGACGGGCAGAGAGTATTTTGTTCAGATAACTGATTGTTTGGATAACTCATTGTTAGGATGACTGATTGTGCTGTAAAGGTAGAGATATAGGACAGAGAAAGGTTGAGAAGAGAGAGGTCCGTGCTGCACACAGATCAGGATAATTAATGTCAGGAAACAAAACAAAAAGCAGGCACCAAGCAGGATTCACACACAAGGCCTCCTTCAATCGTATGAGGATCAAAAGGTGATCAGAGAGTGCTACGCAGCCACAGTGCTGTGTGTGTTGACTCTGACGGCCCGCTTCCTGCCATCAGGTGGTTGGAGGGCTCATAGACCAAGTGTGGGAGGTGGCAGCGGCTTCAGTTATAGCAACTGTTGCCTTGTGAATAAAGCGCTGTAGTCCAGGCGACTGTTACCCACCAACAACTGCTCACAAAAATAGCAACTGATGTGAAAATTATTAGTATTATATATCTGTCACTCCTTTCAGCCCCAAACTGCTCATATCGCCTGCTTCATTTCACTCCATGAAAATTTACAAACCGTTGACAGCTTTGTTAATGGGGACTGGAGGAGGTGTCAGTATCACCAGCGTCGGTAACACTTTGGAGTCTCAAAGTCATAGAGATATACAACATGGAAACAGACCTTTGGTCTGACCTCTTTGACATGATGTTTTTATGAGACCATAAGATCATGTTTGGATAATCCGAAATTCAGATAATTGATGTTTGGATAACCGAGGTTGTTCTATATTCCTTCTTGACCTTTGTTATATAAGTGTTTTAAGATTGTTGAGGAGTTGAACTTGAAGGATTGTGAAAGTTAGTTCATTTGTATCGAGCTATTTTTTAATGTTTACTAAAACAACACTTTAGCCTCTTTCTTAGCCTGCTGAGAGAAGTCACCTAATTCATGCTTTACCCTACATTTTATAAAATCTTCTGAGAGTCCATTATGAGAGCTAAGAGAAAAATTGATGCAGCAATTCTCCTAAGAAGCTTTTAAAGTACTTATTTCCAAGATCTCCTGAACAAACTTATTCTGAAAATATCCTAATGACAATTTGCTTTGACACCTACCAAAGCCAACTTGCTGATTTCATATCTTGTGACAAGTGGAGTCATGTAACATATGAGGGACAATACACTCCTTTAACCTTATTGTAACACCTTTTTGAATCTGTTAATATTTTTGCTTTTCTATGTTCTGTCCAAACTTATGATCTGCCGTTCAACTTTGCTTTGCCATACACAAAGACAGAAAGAGAGAGTTCATAGTTTTATATATAATACGATATCTTGTGTTATTTTTGAGAAAAGGGACATTTCACCAGACTGATAGTAGGGCTATCAGTAATTGCATGATCCCAGTTGACCACAATTTCTGGAAAGTTTTGATCAGTAGTAACGAGGAACAAAACTTCCATCATCCTCCTGGATTAATGTTCCACCCAAGCCAAGACAAAGGAATATTAGATGAGATATCTATCTCAGCCACTTGCAAAGAACAACATCAAAACTAATTATTGCTTGATTAGCTGCTGACAACTTCACAGCCAACTGCCACAGTTTTGGCCAGACCATTAAAATCTCATTAGCTGAATGGTTAAGCTAGTTAAGTGACTCATTGTTGTTTTGATTGAGTCACCTTTAATTATACAATTTTAATCTTCTACCCTTTGTCTGCTTGTAACACCAGAAGAGCAATCAGCTCCAGACTGAGTGAATGCCTTTCCCTGATCTTAACCTCTCTCATAAACCTAATTTATGGACAGAATCCCATGTTTCATGTGTGAAAGGAACCAGTTCCCAGTTTACAATGATTGTACTTCAAGCAACAATACAGTTGCGTTCATGTTCCTGCAAAAGGGATTTCTATGCATAGCCAGCTGCCAGAAACATCACTGGACATTGAACTCTAATTCACACTAAACACATTCCGATATCTTTGATTTTAAATACTTTGTAACTTTCCTTTTTCTTCTTCCTTTCTCAGGTAGGGGCATTGTGAATGTTCTGCTGGGTTTTGAATGCAGTAATAAGTTCTGTTTTAACCATGAAGTGTTTTTTTAAGTTGAACTCCACACACAGGGTTTGAGGAAAACACCACTGTTTTTTTTTAAAAAAGAGAAGTAAGTTAAGAAAACAAATTTAAAAATCACCTGTTTCAGTCAGGATAACAGTTTTTAAAAAATCAATTCACCATTCCGCTATCCATGACAGTGCACTTACAATCCTTTTCTTTAGGTTTGATACCATTTTTAATTTTATTATTTAATGTCAAAAGTGGGTCCTCCCTTGTCATGTATCAATGCTGTGTATTATGAAGTATTCCCTTAAGTATCTACACTGTATATCTATTGACCTATCCCTCAATCTAATTTGTCAGTTTACTTTAGCTAGCTCTGCTTTCATATGATCATAATTTACTTGATTTAGTTTAAAATACTAGCCTTGAATCCACTCTGCTCTCCTTCAAACTGAATTTAAAATAAATAATATTATGTGATCATTACCTAGGAGCACTTTCACCTGTCTTATTTTGCACTATTAGGTCTGGCGTACCCTGCTTTATAATTGCTCCAGAACATATGGTTCTAAGAATAACAGGAATAACAGGAAGGCAGAGTACTGGGTCAATGGAAAGATTCTCGGTTGTGTGGATGTCCAGAGGGATCTTGGAGTCCATGTACATAGATCCCTGAAAGTTGCTACCCAGGTTGATAGTGCTGTTAAGAACAGATACGGTGTGTTAGGTTTGATTCGTAGAAGGACTGAGTTCTGAAGCTGCAATATCATGCTGCAACTATACAAAACGCTAGTGCAGCCACAGTTAGAATATTGTGTACAGTTCGGGTCACCATATTTTGGGAAGGATGTGGAAGCATTGGAAAAGGTGCAGAGGAGATTTTCCAGGATGTTGCCTGGTCTGGAAGAAAGGTCTTATAAGGAAAGGCTGAGAGACTTGGGTCTGTTCTCATTGGCAAGAAGAAGGCTAAAAGGGGATTTGATAGAGACATACAAGATGATCAGAGGATTAGATAGGGTAGACAGTGAAAGCCTTTTTCTTGGGATGATAGCATCAGCTTGTACATATTCACAAATTGAGGGGTGATAGATTTAAGACAGCTGTCAGAGGCAGGTTCTTTAGCAGAGAGTGGTAAGGGCATGGAATGTAGTCAACTCAGCCACATTAGGGAGATTTAACAATCCTTAGATAACCACATGGATGATGATGGGATAGTTTAGGGAGACAAGCTGAGAATGGTTCACAGGTCGGCGCAACATCGAGGGCCAAAGGGCCTGTTCTGCGCTGTATTGTTCTATGTTCTATGTTCTAAGAAATCACCCTGAAAACATTCTGTAAACTTCTTTGGTAGGTTACCTTTATTCAACTGATTAGATTAGATTAGATTACTTACAGTGTGGAAACAGGCCCTTCGGCCCAACAAGGCCACACCGACCTGCCGAAGCGCAACCCACCCATACCCTTACCTAACACTACGGACAATTTAGCATGGCCAATTCACCTGACCCGCACATCTTTGGACTGTGGGAGGAAACCGGAGCACCCGGAGGAAACCCACGCAGACACGGGGAGAACGTGCAAACTCCACACAGTCAGTCGCCTGAGTCGGGAATTGAACCCAGGTCTCAGGCGCTGTGAGGCAACAGTGCTAACCACTGTGCCACCGTGCCGCCCACAAATGATGTTTCTAGTCTATAAACAAATTAAAGTCCCCTTGATTATTTCTGTACCTTTCTGATAAAAACCCATTTTCTTTTTGTGTGTATTTTTTGTATTTTTTAGGGCACTTGTGTGCCTCTCACACAAGTGACTTCTGGCTTTTATCATTTCTCATCATTACCCAAACTACTATTGCATCCTGTTTTCCTGAACTTGGACACTGTCTTCTGTGCTAATACCATAACTAACTATCTGAACCACCCCTTTACCATTCTAAATACTCCCTTCCTTCCTAACTATCATTAACTTTGAAATATTAAGGTCCTAGTTCATGTCATCCAACAGCTTGCCTCTGCAATGTCTCTCAAATCATGCTTACATATTTCTGTTTGCACTGAGTTCACCTGAGGATTTCAATACTCTACATTCAGATATACAGCAAACAGTTTTGTGCATTCATTATTTTGTTATATGTAGATTTTACCTTCTCTGCTCATTGCCTTTGTCAATAGCTTTGCCAGTAATTGTATAACTATAACTGTTTTGCTTCAGAAGCTTTGGATAAGCAGCTCTTTAACTGTTCCAAGGACATATGAGATACAATATTGTTAAATCCATTCAGCCATTTTTTAAATTTAATGTTTACTCTTTGAATACTCTTTATCATATTTACCTGCAATGGATATGAAATATTAAATATTTGTGAAGTCTTCAAAAGCTAGAGAATGTATGTCAGACATAATGTAATGAGTGAATTGGTTTAACAATTTAATTGCTTTCAGGTATGTTAGAAGCTTAATTTTGATAGACAACTGCTATTTTGTGTTATAAATGCAATTTAATCCTTCAAAAAGTAAAATTGTTTCCTGTTGAAACACAGAAATTAAAATGAACATTCTTTTTCTTATGCATCTGTTAAAATAGTTGAACACATAGAGGGATTCTGTTGTCAAAAGTTTCAAAAGACTATGTAAAGAGCGATGAAATTTATTAAGCCGCATCAACAATGTTTTCCTGTAAATAAATTACAGATTTTCATTAAATTCTATTATCATGTAGATATTGGTCTAAGCTTTCTTAGTTTATTAAATTGTTGATTGATTCTTAAGTTGTTACATGTACTAATGATTGCTCCTTTTCTACAGTAAATGGTGGCTGGTCTACTTGGTCACAGTGGGAGTCCTGCAGCATTACCTGTGGTAAAGGATGGCAGAAAAGGACACGCACCTGCACCAGCCCCAGCCCTCAGAATGGTGGGTCATTCTGTGATGGACAGAACACTCAAAAAGCAGCCTGCACAATCTTGTGTCCAGGTAATTAATTTATTTGTACTCAACATGCTTCTTTTGATACTTTTATGACATCCTCCATTTAATGCTCACATGTATCCTTTGTGATGATATGCCATTAGAAAAGCTAGAATTAAAACTAAGATGATGATAAAAATAATTATGATAGAACAGGCACTGTAGTGAAGTTTAATGGTTGAAGCTTCATAAAAATTGTGCAAAGCTGTTGGAAAACAATTCATATCAATTATCAACTATTCTTAACAATCCATTGCAAACATGACTACAATACCAGATTCAGCCGATGATATATCATATACTTACCCAGCTGAACTTTTCTCCAGGCCCCTCCAGTGCAAATACTACTTCTGGAACTGAGGCTTTGCCAGGGCCAGAAATAGTCAGGGTGGGGTAGCTCTGTTAACTAAGATTGACATCAGTGCAATAATGAGAGGTGATCATCGTTCTAAAAATCACTTTGTTGATTCAGTTTGAATAGAGATCAGAAATGACAAAAGCAGAACATCACTCAGATGTGTACTTCTAAATTTCCTAAATAGTAAAATATCCCAGTTTATATCACTATTGGACATGAGAATGGAGATTCCCCCAGACTGAAATCTGGCCTGATAGTCATATTGTGTTTTCCTTATCTTAACATGGTGGTTTTTCACTAAAATATAAACATGCCAGGCTGTGGATCTGTTTCGAATAGAATAGTTGTTTCAGACACAAAAGAAATACAATTAACAAAAACAAACATAGTTCTGACAAAAATCACACTTACAACATGGTGAGAGCACATGGCAAATCAAAATCCCATGTACTCCCTAATGCCTTCACTTTGTTAAACAAAGTCCAGTTAAATATTCTTCACTATCAGATCTATAGATTTGATAAATCATTTCTTCTGAGTTCTGATTCTATAAGCTGTGAAAAATTTGGGCATGAATCCTCACACAACTAATAGCTTAGTCTTTCTCATTTTTTTTAATATAAACAATCTGCAGAGTTCTAATGGATATTCCTGGTCTGGATTTTTCACAAATTTCATTCTCTCACTGAGGCAACCTGTTTGTGTAACTGCAATGAATAAGTTATTTTTTTCTAGGAGAGACTGTATTTGCATCTAACTTCAGTAAGGTCTCCTTCAAGCTATTCAAAAACTTTTTAACTAAATTAAAAAGCCTTGATCATCCTACAGTCTGCTATCACAAATGGCTTTTATTGTTTTAACCACCCCACAAGTTCGGAAGTAACAAGCAGCAATTACTAATGTGTTACATTTACAGTGTGTACTTGGGTTTCCAGAAATGATTTGCAAAGATGCCACATCAAATGTTACTGCAAACTTAAGAGCTCATGGCGCAGGAGTGACATTGTAACATGGCTGGAGGAATACTTAGTTTAGAGAAGACAGAGATGAGGGATAAATTGATCAGCTTCATATTAGGAAGCCATAATTCGTAGAGCGCCACAGGGGTCAGTGCTGGGGCCCCAACTTTGATGAATGGCTCTAATATATGATTGAGAACTTTTCTGATATCACAAAGGTAAGTAGCAATATAAGTTGTGAAGAGCACAGAAAGAGTCTATAAAGACATACATTGAGTGAATAGGCAAAGAGTTGACAGATGGAGTAAAGTATGGGAAAAGGGGAGACTTGTTCACAGTGGCAAGAAGAACAAAAAAGCAAAACATTTACTTGTTTTATTTCAATTGAGAGTGATTGTAGAATTCTGCGATATGTCAGAAAGTGGGTATCCTAGTACACGAATCATAGAAACTGGGTATGCAGGTACACCAAGGAAGGCAAATTAGACATTAGCATTTATTGCAGGGGGAATCAAATATAAAAACAGAAAAATTTTGTTCGGATTCAACAGAGCACTGGTGAGGCCAGAACTGGACTACTAAGTTGGAGATGAAAAGAAATATTTCCTTTCAGAAAATAGTTAGTAAGTGAAAATCTCCTCATCAAAGAGTGGCGAACTGTTTGAATACTTTTAAAGCTGAGTTTGGGATATTTTCGGGGGTAGACAGGAATGGAGAGGTGAGGTCACAATCAGGTCTGTCATGATTTAATCAAATGGTGAACAAGTTCAAGGAGCTAAACAACCTATTCCTTTGTGTTTTTGTATGTCCATTAAGATATAATCACTGGTGTGGAAGCGTATTAGAGGAATAAAACACAAGTGCTGTGGATATGAATTTACAGCAGCAAATATTAAAAGTGCATATTAAGTAGAAGTTTGATAAAGTTTCACTGCCATTTTGTTGAAGGGTCACACTAAAGTGTTAACCCGTTTCTTTCTTCCAAGTACTATCCAGCATGCTGTGCATTTTAAAAATGTTACTTTTAATTAAATTTAATAAGTTGTCAATCTGTGGTTATATTCTTTATCATTAAAAATATATTTAAACGTTATATCTTGTGAAGTACAAATATAAATTGATATACTTGAGCTTTTTCATTGCTTATCTGTATGTATCCACATTAATGAGTAAATGGTCCAAAAAGTAAAAGTTAATGAAATGTTATCTATAATCTCCTCAGGCAATTCCCCAATGATTTTTTTTTATTAACAGTAATTGAGAACATAAATGATGAATAAATGCTTTCTTCATTTTTCTGGAAAAGTAACTCTGATGGCAATAATGATATTTTTCCCAACAAGAGTATAATGTAATTACTAATGTGTTACTTGTAACAGCCTTTTATCATTTTGCCCTATGATCTGCAAGCCGCAGATCCCCAGTAAATTAAGGTCTTTCTTGTAGACTTTAGAAACTATCAGATTTTTAATTTATTAGCATTTACCAGGCCCACTAAGTTTTATTTTAAAGAAATCCAAGATTGTAGAGTTTATTGAACTGGGAAAGGTAATTGGTGCTCGGACCATTTAAGCCTTTGAGAAAGTGCGAAGCCCAGGCCAGTTCTTTATGACTAAAGATAGTGACTGTGCATCTTATTTTTGGAAGCCATTCCTGTATACCTCAATCATGAAATTATTGGTGTGGGAGGAAATGATTGCAGGGGCTCAGGGATTGTCACCAGCTTCTCAGCAAGCAGGCAGTCAGATCAGGAATATTGACTCATCAAACAGTGAAAGTGAGAATGACTTACTGGCTCAGAATCCACAAGTTTTGATTGAAAAAAGAAATATTTTTACTGTTGAAAAGAGACACAAAGTGCATTATCTGGACAATTGGCAACCTAGTGGAGTTGACTTGCCTTTTTTGAATTTTAATAATGGCTTGGGATAACTGTTGTCTGATTTATTCTCCGAGACAAAGCCTCAACCAATCAATACTGGTTTGTCATTCAGCATATTATTGTTCATTTTGAAATTTGGTATTCTTGCATCTGTCCTGATGAGACAAAATGCTTTGACAACTCAGCTCTTCTTTCAGCATTATTCAGATTCTGGACCTTTAAGTGACCATCTTTTTTTTTCTTTTGCTTTGAGCATCCCACAGTGAAAGTTGCGAAAGGAGTAAAGTAACCATACTCCTCCCACACTATGGAGCTGTTCTCCTTTAGAGAGAGACAAGCAGTGGTAGTTTAATCTGAGGGTCACAATGCTTCGGATAAGGTGAGAGGTTGAGGAGGAGAGTCATTTTTGGTAAACTCAGCCAGTGATGGGAATTGAACCTGGATAGTTGCCATCCCTTTGCATTGCAAATCAGCCATCCCTTTGCATTGCAAATCAGCCATCCCTTTGCTTTGCAAATCAGTCACCCAGCCAACTGAGCTAACTGGGTATATTCCATTTGTACTCTAAGGATATGTATTTTCTTTGAAAAAAAATGAATAATTAATTAAAGTTGCCACATCATGAGCCTCTTCAGGTGTGCAACAGCAACAAGAAAAGTGGAATTGTATAGCATTGCCAGTCCATAGGAACAAGTATCGAAACTATGAGAAAAAGAGCATCATACTTCTCAAACACTGGCATGAATACTCTTGGAATTGAAATTAAGCATGGTGTGCTGTGCACTAATGGTATTTACATAACTAGAAACCTCCTCAATATGGAAGCCTGGTCAAAGTAACACACTGAATATAAACTCTCCAACTCTCATGATATCCTTGCAGTTTACTGATTGCACATGTTCAGCAAAGTTAAGCATGATAACAGTAGATTATATTTTTATGTTTAAATGTTGTTATGGCGTTGACCTTCCAATAGTCCACACAAAAGTGTTGAGTTCTGTCATGTTTAGGAACTAACATGATCGGCAAACTCTACTTGCTTTGACTCGGTTCGATGATATCTGCTCCTTGGATGCTGCCTGACTTGCTGTGCTTTTCCAGCACAACAGTCTCAACTCTAATCTCCAGCATCTGCAGTCCACACTTTCTCCTCCTTAATGGTATCTTCGATGAGCATCACATCCACTTCCTTCTGCACCTGTATGGCTTTGAAAGGATTAAGGCTGTAAGGATGCTGTTTTATCGAAACAGCATTCCCTACTTCTACCTCATGCACAATAGCATTAATCCTCACCATCTTATTCTTGCAGATGTCCTGATACCACTGCAACAAGCCTTTCAACTGTGTTATTTGTACCTGAGACAGATAGTTCACTAATTTATCTCACTCCTCATTTTTTAATGTATTTTGAGGCACATCTAGATCTGATTCCTTGCTCTGCACAGCAGTAACTAACACCTGTTTCTCCAGTTCTTTCTGTCTATTATAATAAGGTTTCAACTTATGCACATGACATACCTGATACAGTTTTTTATTCAATCCAGCATCTTTACCAGATAGTTTGCCTAAGTCAACTTTTTCTCAATTTGGTAGCAACCACTAAACCTGGCTTTGAAGGCATCCCTTACCATTGGTAACAATACCAATGCATCATCCCCACTGGAAAATATCTGGTGTTTCAGAATTTTTATCAGCCATTTGCTTTATTCTACACTGCGCCCTGTTTAAGTGCTGTTTAGCTAATCCACCTACCCACTTAATCTCTTCTTCACCTCCAATACATAACCCAAGTATGAGATCTCTGACTTCAGTCCTGTCAATTCGCTTTAAATAGTTGCAAAGGCTGTCTTACTTCATGTCCGAATAATAACGCAAAGGGAGTAAACTGACTAGATTTGTTTGGGGCATCTCTAATGGCCAATAAAACGAATGGGATACCTTTTATCTTAATCATTCAGGTATTCCTGACAGTATACACTTAACATGGTCTTCAGGGTCTGATGCCATCTTTCCAAAGCTCCCTGGGATTCAGGATGATATGCCTTTGATTTAAACTGGTGCATGCCTCGCGGTAAAATTAAACCCTTGGTCTGATTGAATCTCTCTGGGTAACCCATACCATGTGAAGAAATCTACTAACTCCTCTACCACCATTTTTGCCTTATTACTCTGTAATTGGAATTGCTTCCGGAAATCTGGAAGACACATCCATTATGGTTAGCAAGTACTGGTTCCCACTTCTAGGGTTCGGGAGGGGACCTGCACAATCAATCATAACCCTCGTGACCGGTTCTTTGAATGCGGGAATTGACAACAAAGGTACTCGTTCTATTACCACCTGTGGCTTACTAGTTCTATTACCACCATTTGGCATATATGGCACGTATAACAAAAGTTAACCACATCCCTGTGCATTTCAGGCTGATAGAATTGCTTTTGTACCTTAGCCTGCATCTTTCATACACCTAGGTGACCACCTGGTGGTAGTTCATATGCTACCCATAACACTTCCTGTCTGGTGCACTTCAGCCCATTTCTCCCCTGCACTAAACTGCCGTGATCTCCATTTTCAGCTAAGGATTCTATCTTTAAGACAATAACCTTCACAAATGATCTCTGGCTCCTTTTCTGGGTATGCATCAGCACATATATCTTTTATTGTATCGTCTCTATGTTGTAAGTCCATTAGCCTTTCAGGACCAAACACTTCTGCCTGACCCACTACCTGTTCAGCTTTTCCCACACCATTACATCAAACAGGGTGTCTGCTAACTGAACCTCAACTCTTTCATCTTTCTCTTTAGTTTTTGGATCCTGCTAAATCATTCACAAGAAAAACTGTATTCCTGGAACCGATGCTGTGTCAATCATTCCCACTGTTACTTCTCAGTCTTGAGTTAAATTTCTGTCCATCTATCCCACAAATTGCTACTTTCTTGGGCAACAGGTCAGAAAGAGTGTAAATATGTTCATCTCTTACTATTAGAGACTAGTTAGATCCTGTATCTCTCAAAATTATAACTTTTTTCCCTTCTCCCCCTGTTCTTTCTGAGTAAACTTTGCCCCCAGAGGTGAATTCTTTATAGAGATCAGTCACTAACTCCATACCCAGCCTCTCAAAATTACATCAACTTAATTTCAAAACCACACAGTGGCTGTCATCAGTGTCTGTCTCTCTGTGGCTGTATATCTCCCTGGCTTATCTTTGGTCTTTTGCTAAAAGATGTCTCATGTAAAAGGTACCTTTGATAGAGAGTGCTTTGCTGGCAGTTACTCTGGCGATGGCAGTTGGTCTCACTGTCTAACTGTCAAAATGTCAGTTTCTTTACACCCCCAGCATCAAATCATCTCATTGGTTCAATGTTGGCAAAACAATAAATTCAAAAGCGATTGGTTTTAGTATCCTGGGGCATAATTTAAACGTAAAAACAGCAACCTAAAACACTGGCATTTGTTTCACAGCCAAATGTTACATATTTTAAATTTTCCAGTACACTCTGAGACTGCTGGTCAGTCACATGACAGGTACCAGCAAGCTATCAATGCAAAACAGCCTTCACCTCTCTTAAAGGTACAGTACACTCCTTCAACTTCATAAAAATGCTTAAACCAGTATGAACTCTGAAGGTTAAGGGTTTGAAGCAAATAAAGTAAAAGATCTTCACAATGATGGAATAGAATAATTATGCAACAAAGGAATCGTATAATGAATATATGCCCTTTGAGGAATTATTTTCTCTGAGAGCTCCAATCTCAAAGTGATATAAATGTTTGAATAGTTGTCAAACAACCTTGTCTGACATTGAATGTCACAAACACTTCATGTTACTATTGGGTAAGATTGTAGAAAACCATCAGATATTTATCCATTAACCCTGCAGAAGGAGCCACTTGATGTTCAACAATACAAGTTAACAGAGACTTCTGCTTTAGTTGAGTCAGACTCTCAAATGAATATCTGTATTCTACCAACACGGTTATGTATGGCTAAACCAAGCACGATCTGCTAAAGTGAAGACTCAATAATGAAAACTTGAAAATGGAAATAATCTCAGATAGATGTTGAAAATTTCAAGTGTTGGGACTATCTGTATTTTCTTTAACAGCCTGTTCCACTGAGGTTGTGCCCTTGGGAGCCTAGGTTGTTGATCCACTGACTTGATTGCAATGGAAACAAGTGAGGCCCTGAACAAACAATTGATTTGTGTAAAACAAGTATTGAAGTTCAAATATTAAAAATACTTTCTGCTCATGCACTGGAAGACTCTTATTCGATCAGAACAGTAAGCAAACAATGGATTCATTGCCTTTTTTTCTCAGATTTGGAAGAGGAAAAGAAGCTAAGGTCCTAGTTGACTCAGTAGCAAAATTGTCTCTCACACCATCATTCATTTACTCTCTCTCACATTCACCAATCTAGTTAAGCAGAAGTGGTGGAGGGTCAGGCTCTGCTGGTAGAGAGCAAGTTTGGATGAGGAGTGCTGCATCCTACCTAGGTAAGGGTGGAAGTCAATAACAATGTCATAGAATCTCGACAATGTGCAAACAGGCCCTTCAGCCCAGCAAGTCCATACAACCCTCTGAAGTATACCCCCACCCAGACCCATTCCCCTACATTTACCCCTGAATAATGCATCTAACCTACACATCCCTGAACACTTGGGCAATTTAGCGTGGCCAATTCACCTAATCCACATCTTTGGATTGTGGGAGGAAACCCCGACAGACACAGGCAGAATGTGCAAACTCCACACAGACAGTCACCTGAGGCTGAAATCGAAGCTGGGTCCCTGGCGCTGTGAGGTAGTACTGCAAACCACTGTACCGCTGTCATAAAGTCATAGAGTCATAGCGATGTACAGTATGGAAACAGACCCTTTGGACCAACTCGTCCATGCCGACCAAATACCCCAACCCAACCTAGTCCCACCTACCAGCACCCGGCCCATATCCCTCCAAATCCTTCCTATTCATATACCCATCCAGATGCCTTTCAAATGTTGCAATTGTACCAGCCTCCACCACTTCTGCTGCCAGCTCATTCCAGCTCATATACCAACCTCTGAGTGAAAAAGTTGCCCCTTAGGTCTCTTATATCTTTCCCCTCACCCTAAATCTATGCCCTCCAGTTCTGAATTCCCCCAATCCAGGGAAAAGACTTTGTCTATTTGTGCTATCCATGCCCTTCATGATTTTATAAACCTTTATAAGGTCACCCCTCTGCCTCTGATGCTCCAGGGAAAACAGCCCCAGCCTATTCAACCTCTCCCTATAGCTTAAATCCTCCAACCCTGGCAAATCCTTGTAAATCTTTTCTGAACCCTTTCAAGTTTCACAACGTCTTTTCAATAGGAAGGAGACCAGAATTGTATGCAATATTCCAACAGCGGCCTAACCAATGTCCTGTACAGCCTCAACATGACCTCCTAACTCCTGTGCTCAATACTCTGACCAATAAAGGAAAGTATACCAAATACCTTCTTCACTATCCTATCTACCTGCGACACCACTTTCAAGGAGCTATGAACCTGCATTCCAAGGTCTCTTTGTTCAACAACACTCCCTAGGACATTACCATTAAGTGTATATGTCCTGCTAAGATTTGCCTTGTCAAAATGCAGCACCTCACATTTATCTGAATTAAACTCCGTCTGCCACTTCTCAGCCCAATGGCCCATCTGATCAAGATCCCGTTGTAATCTGAGGTAACCTTCTTCACTGTCGACTACAGCTCCAATTTTGGTGTCATCAGCAAACGTACTAACTATACTTCTTAAACTCACATCCAAATCTTTTATATAAATGATAAAAAGTAGTGGACCCAGCACCGATCGTTGTAGCACTCCACTGGTCACAGGCCTCCAGTCTGAAAAACAACCCTCCAACATTATCCTCTGTCTTCTACCTTTGAGCCAGTTCTGTATCCAAATGGCTAGTTCTCCCTGTATTCGATGAGATCTAACCTTGCTCACCAGTCTCCATGGGGAACCTTGTCAAACACCTTACTGAAGTCCATATAGATCACATCTACCGTTCAGCCCTCAACAATCCTCTTTGTTACTTCTTCAAAAAAGCCATAAAGCCATATTGACTAGCCCTAATCAATCTTTACCTTTCCAAATACATGTATATCCTGTACCTCAGGATTCCCTCCAACAACTTGTCCACCAGTGACATCAGGCTCAATGGTCTACAGATCCCTGGCTTATCCTTACCACCTTTTTTAAACAGTGGCACCACATTAACCAACCTCTAGTCTTCCGGCACCTCACCTGTAACTATCGATGATCCAAATATCTCAGTAAGAGGCCCAATGATCACTTTCCTAGCTTCCCACAGAATTCTAGGGTACACCTGATGAGACCCTGGGGATTTATCCACTTTTATGAATTTCAAGACATCCAACACTTCCTTCTCTGTAATATGGACATTTTTCAAGATGTCACCATCTATTTCCTTACATTCTATATCTTCCATGTCCTTTTCCACAATAAATACTGATGAAAAATACTTGTTTAGGATCTGCCCCCTCTCTTGCGGCTTCACACAAAGGCTGCCTTCCTGATCTTTGAGGATCTTCCTGATCTCCCTAGTTACCCTTTTGTCCTTAATGTATTTGTAAAAGCCCTTTGGATTCTCCTTAACTCTATTTGCCAAAGCTATCTAATGTCCCCTTTTTTCCCTCCTGATAAGTATACTCCTACTGCCTTTGTACTCTTCTCAGGAATCACTTGATCTCTCCTGTCTATACCTGATATAGTCTTCCTTCTTCTTCCTAACCAAACCCTCAATTTCTTTAGTCATCCAGCATTCCCTGTACCTATCAGCCTTTCCTTTCACCCTAACAGAAATATACTTTCACTGGACTCTGGTTATCTCATTTCTGAAGGCTTCCCATTTTTCCAGCCATCTCTTTACATGCCCATCTACGCCCAATCAGCTTTTGAAAGTTCTTGTCTAATACTGTCAAAATTGGTCTGCCTCCAATTTAGAGCTTCAACTTTTAGATCTGGTCTATCCTTTTACATCACTATTTTAAAACTAACAGATTGTCCATGAGCAGAAGCTAGGCAAATGTTTTTCTTGGCTAAGAAACATTTGGGCAATGATTTCAGGAATCCTGTGGGTAAAGAAGAATACTGTCAGTGCCATAGACATTTGTGATGTGCAGCACTTGGCCATGATAGTGGCAGAATCCAATGCCCTCTTGTGGCAACGATGTGAGTGGCAGCTGAAGAACTTCCTTTTATCTCCTACAGAATACAAAGGCCTTATGGCAAGAAATCACCCCAGAAATGCAGGCCTTTGTGTTTACTTTTAAAAATTGGCTAATCATTAGTTATCAAAATAGGCTGACCTTTCTGCAGCCACAGACAAGTGTGTTGCCTTTCTGGTGTCAGGATCAAGGATATTACTGAGAGACTGCAGGGCATCCTGAAGGGGAAGGGTGATAAGTCAGAGGTTGTGGTACATAGGAAGAGTGAAAGATGAGGTCTTGTATCAATGGTTCAAGAAGCTAAACAATGGATTGAAAAGCAAGATCTCAAAGGTTTTAACTCTGGATTACCCCTTGTCTCACATGCTAGACGCTGCAGAATTAAGAGATTACAGCAGATGAACATGTGGTTCAAGAGTTGGTGCAAGAGGAAGGGTTTTAGATTCCTGGATCATTTGGACCATTTCTGAGAAAGGTCAAATCTCCGGTATGTAGGACAGTCTGCATCTGAATCAGAATGAGATCAGCAAATTTGCGGGAGGCTTTGCTAGTGCTGTTGGGAGAATATCAAACTACTTCAGCAGGGACAGGATCACAGTGCATTGGCTCAATGATGAAAAAGCATAGCGAATTCAGACATGTTGAGTCTTAGTAAAATAAGGTGAGGCTAGATAGCCACTACTTTCATGCTTTGAGTATTATAGGTAAAATAGATGAACTAAGGGTATAGATTGTACATGGAACTGTAATGTTGTGGACATCATGAGGACATGATTGAGGGAGGGACAGGACGGCAACTCAGCATTCCAGGGTGTAAGATCTTCAGGCAGGATAGGGGATGGTGCAAAAGAGAAGATGCGGTTGATTTATTAATTAAAACATCAATTATTTCAGTAAGGAGGGACAGTATCTTGGAAGGTCATGAAATGAGTTTCTGTGGGTACAGCCTAGAAATAAAAAGTTCCCAAACAGTTGGCGGACAATTGAGGAGAAGCTATGAAGAAAATTCACTGAGGTGTGTAAAAATAATAATTTGTTAGGGATTTCAATTTCCCCAATTTTCATTGGAATAATTGCATAAATGAGTCTGGGGGAGGCAGGTTTCTTGAAATGTCTGCAGGGGACCTTGTCATGTCAATGTGTTTATGGTCTGATAAGTATGGAATGCTGCTGCTTCTTTAACAAGGTTATGCTGTCCTTGTTTTTTTTAAGAGTGGTTGTAAAATGCAGAAGTTCCAATTTGTCTGGCTTTAGGAGCTTTGATTATGGCTAACAGATACTGCCTGAGGCAACAATCAGGGAAAAATACTTTTCATATTTTGGTTTAAAAAATACTTGTACAATGAAAGGGGCGTGGCCAGTTCTCCCAATTCAGAGATTTTTCAGGTTTGGGTAAATGTTTAGCTGGGGACCTAGAGAAATAGCAGCTGGAGTGAGAAGACATTCTATGCTGATTGTCTCTCTGATGTCTCACTTGTAAGAAACTGTGTTTGATTTTACTTTTTTTGCCAAGTAATGTGTTTATGGGGATGTTGCAGGAAATTGGAACAGTATCATTAAGTTGCAATAGAGTCTGTTGAGTTTTCAGATAGGTTAAGTTATTCCATATTCTGTTCTCTTTTGTTTGTATTTCATTTCGTAGTCTGTAAATACATTCTGTTTTGTTTAAAAATGAATGCTTTCACCATCTGCATCACTCCTGTATCTACCTCACACTTGCCTAAAACAACTAGAAATGTTAGGGTCTGGGCTACCTTCTTGAAATGTTTTGAGAGGGGCTGGCCTGGTCCATAACAAATGTTAATGCAATGCTAGACCTAATTCTGAGCCAAACAGATGTTCAAGGGGGCAATATGAGACCATTTTAATGATAGTGACCACAGTGGTATAAGTTTTAGGTTTGTTATGGAAAATCAAAAAGATGGCCTGAAAAGAAGGGTTTTGGATTGGGGGGAGGGAGTCAGATTTTATTAAAATAAATCAGGGTTTAGCCAAAGTACACTGAACAGCTACTGTTTACGCAAGGTAAATCTACAGTTGGATGAGTTCAAAATGGAGTATGGTGAGTACACCCTTAAGGCGAAATGTAGGGAAACATAGGCAAATGGGATTAGTTCAGTTTAGAAAACCTGATCAGCATGGACAAGTTATGTCAAAGATTCTGTTTCTGTACTGTATGACTCTATGACTGCATGTTGTTATTGCATGCTGTGCCCTTCACACTGGAGCTGTCAAAAGGTACATGTTTTGGATACAGAATATGGGAGATTGGCAGCTGTTTTCTCAGGATCAGGGCATTGACTGGGAAAGACATCCAGGAAAGCATTTCAGAGCAATTCAACATCACTTGTGAGAGCCCAGAGAGAACCTAATTGAACCATCAAGTATTGGAGAACCTCTGGTGTTCTGGCTGCATCTGTGGAATAAGAAATAGAGATGATGTTTTGAGTTCAATATGACATTTCTTCCAAAGAAGAGCAGATAGCCACACAATGGGATTGAGTAGTTGCCTGGTCTCCAGCAGTCTTCTGACAGTGGGTGACTCGTAGCATTTCTTCTTTGTCCAGCTACAAAGACATGTACCTGGCACAAGTGGAAATGGAACAGCAGTGCAGCATAGTTCAGAGAAGCTTACTGGGTTGATGTCTTCCCTTCCGCATGAGTGACTATGGTCTTCCCCACTAAACTAGAGAGTTTCCTCTTCATATGGACTCAGAGGTCTCATGTATGCCACCTCCAGTGCTTGATCTGGTTGTGAGCTGACCTTTACTGTAATGAAAAGAAGACCATGTTGATTATGATGGAAATACATGTTAGAGCAGTTTGTGTTGATGCAGGAGCGGGAAAGGTGGTGAGGTGCCCCCAGTGATAAGTAGGAAGCAGTGACGGCAGGAAGAGTTAATAGTGTTGAAGGATGAGGTGAATCAGAGCCAATGAGTGGACATGCTAATTGCAATAATGAGTGATGTAAACTATGAGCCTTAGTGTGTTCTATATGCAGTGGTAGATATTGAATGTGTGATGCCTCTGTCAGCACAAGATCACTGACCTTCTTCCTGCACTGTTGTGTGCTCCTTTTTAATCCAGGACACAGACTGACCCAGGCTGCTACCTAAGTCCAGGGTAGATGTCTGTAATGGTGTGACCACCTGCGGTGGTTTGTAGGTAAAAGGATTGCCCTCATCCCCAAATCACCAACACTTCCAGATCTCTGTTCCTGAAGTGGGGTGCAGACTTTTATTTTCTGGGCCATGTGTTCTATAATGGCAGTGGAGCACTACAAAGTCTCTTATCCACCAAAGCATGGCTGTTTCAGCCTGAACATTTAGAAGAGCTGTTATCCATGCTGCATAAGAAAAAGAGCTTCCTCCTGCTGAGAGTGAGTAGGAAGTGCAAAGGGCAGGAAACACTCGTAGTTTAAGAACATGAAGTAGATGAGAGCCATTGAGTCGACATGCTACATAGAATATTGACAGTTGTACTCCATGAGCTTTGGTGAAATGACTGTGCAGTAACAGCATTACAATGCCTTCATCCTGCATTGCTATGTATTCCATTTTACCCACGACATCTTCGTTCAAGCTAACTGAGTCTGCTAATGAGGCCTCTTCAGGGAGATAGGATAGTGAAGAAGGCATTCGGTACACTTGCCTTTATTGATCATTGCATTGAGTATAGGAATTGGAAGGTCATGTTAGAAGACCATAAGACCATAAGAAATAGAAGTGGAAGAAAGGCCATTCAGCCCATCGAATCCACTCCGCCATTCAATCATGGCTGATGGGCATTTCAACGTCACTGACCCACACTCTCCCCGTATCTCTTAATTTCTTGCAAGATTAAGATTTTATCAATCTCTCCCTTGAAGACAGTTAACATCCTGGCCTCCACTATGCTCCATAACAGTGAATTCCACAGGCCCACCACTCTCTGGCTGAAGAAATCGCACCTCATTTCCATTTTAAATTGACCCCCTCTAATTCTAAGGCTGTGTCCATGAGTCCTAGTATCCCTGCCTGATGGAAACAATTTCCCAGCGTCCACCCTTTCTACGCCATGCATTATCTTGTAAGTTTCTATTAGATCTCCCCTCAACCTTCTGAACTCTAATTAATACAATCCCAGAATCCTCAGCCATTCATGCGTTTGTTAGGCCTACCATTCTAGGGATCATCCTTGTGAATCTCCGCTGGACACGTTCCAGTGCCAGTATGTCCTTCCTGAGGTGAGGGACCCAAAACTGGACACAGTATTCTAAATGGAGCCTAACCAGAGCTTTATAAAGTCTCAGTAGCACATTACTGCTTTTACATTACAACCCTCTTAAAATAAATGGCAACATTACACTTGCTTTCTTAACCATGGACTCAACCTGCAAGTCAACTTTTAGAGAATCCTGTACTAGCACCTCCAGATCCCTTTGAAGTTTGGCTTTATGAATTTTCTCACTGTTTATAAAATAGTTCATGCCTGAGTTCTTTTTTCCAAAGTGCAAGACCTCGCATTTGCTCACACTGAACTTCATCAACCATTTCTTGGACCATTCTTCTAAACTGTCTAAATATTTCTGTAGCCTCACTACCTCCTCAGAACTACCTGCCTGTCCACCTAACTTTGTATCATCAGCGAACTTCACCAGAATGCCCACAGTCTCTTCATCCAGATCGTTTATATATAAAGTGAATAGTTGGGGCCCCAACACTGAACCCTGCTGGACACCGCTTGTCGTCAGCTGCCATTTCAAAAAATAACCTTTATCACAACTCTCTGCCTTCTGTCAGACAGCCAATCCTCAATCCATGCCAGTAGCTCACCTTGAACACCATGAGCCCTCACCTTACTGAGCAGCCTCCTGTGAGGCACCTTATCAAAGGCCTTTTGGAAGTCTAGGTAGATAACATGCACTGGGTTTCCCTGCCCTAATCTACTTGTTAACTCTTCAAAGAATTCTAACAGGTTAGTCAGGCATGACCTTCCCTTTCTAAATCAATGCTGACTTGTTCTAATTTGATCCTGCACTTTCAAGAATTTAGAAATCTCATCCTTACCGATAGATTCTAGAATTTTACCTATAATTGAGGTTAGGCTAATTGACCTATAATTCTCCACCTTTTGTCTTGATCCTTTCTTGAACAAGGGGGTTACAACAGTAATTTTCCAATCATCTGGGACTTTCCCTGACTCCAGTAATTTTTGAAAGATTACAACAAACGCCTCTGCTAATTCTTCAGCTACCTCCCTCAGAACTCTTGGATGTAACCCGTACAGGCCAGGAGATTTATCAGTTTTTAGATCTTTTAGCTTACCAAGTACTTTCTCCTTTGTAATGGCCACCATACTCAACTCTGCCCCTTGAAGTTAATTATGTTGCACCAGTACAGGACATTGGTTAGGGCACTTTTGGTATACTGCATTCACTTCAGGTCTCCTTGCTATAGAAAGGATTTTGTGAAATTTGAAAGGGTTCAGAAAAGATTTATAAAGATATTGGCAGGGTTGGAGGGTTTGAGCTATAGGGAGAGGCTGAATAGAATGGGGCTTTTTTTTCTCTAGTGTTGGCGACTGAGAGGTGACCTTATAGAGGTTTATAAAAGCATAAGGGGCATGAATAGGGTGAATAGTCAAAGTCTTTTCGCCAGGATAGGAGAGCCCAAACCTCGAGGGCATAGGTTTAAGGTAAGAGGAGAACAATTTAAAAGGGAACTAAGTAGCAATATGTTCACGTAGCGAGTGGTGCATGTGTGGAATGAGCTGCCAGAGAAATAGTGGAGATTGGTGCAATTACAACATTTAACAGACATCTGGATGGGTATATGATTAGCAAGAGTTTGGAGAGATATAGGCCAAATGCTTGGCAAATGGGACTAGATTAATTTAGGATATCTAGTCGGCATGGTTCAAAGGTTCCATCTTGATAACTCTACAACTCTGACAGTCAGTAGAATAAAGCACTGCCTTCCTTTCCAATGTCCACTGACCAGCAGCTCCAGGTCCCTAATGGCTTCCCTTTCTGGGCCATGTCTTCAGTTATAACAAATAAGCCCCACAGATCTGTTCCTGGCTTGCAGTGTCTGAGTAGTGTGCAGTTAGACTTTATCTATGGAGCCAGTGGCAAGAACGTGAGAATGTCCCAGCAATATTGTACACTCCTACCCCTTGCTGTGTGATTATGTGAGAAGATAGTTGTACCCTAGATGGATAATTAATGAGTGAAGATTGAAAGGTGGCAAGTTTAGATTCTGAGCCACAGTGGACCAGATGCCATTAATCTCACTCGACAAAACACTTTGACTCAAAATCAGAAAATTCAGGTCAAGATCTTTTTGATCAAATAATAACCCAAATTAATGTTATGATAATGCAATTAAATATGATAATTTAAATTGAAGATTTCAGTTCTTGTTCTAAAATACCCAAACTTAATGACATTAATTAGACCAGTGGTTCTTAATGTGTGAATAGTGACACTATGTCAGCTAAAAATAATCATTTCTTTGACTATACTTTAGTTCGGACAGATACATCTTACAGCTGAACTCACTTCCAAAAGCATTTGGGCAACATTTAAAAGGGCATAAAATTCAATCTCTAAATTCAAGGCCTAGACACATCAGGTTTAATCTTTAATAAATCAACAGATTTTCAGGGTCTTGAAATCTGTATATTGCCAAATATAGCACAGACGCAGATTCTATACTTTTTTTTCACACTTTTTGGATTTACCCACTTCTTACACAAAACTTATTTATGTCTACTCTTGGAAATTAAGATAAGAAGTCTAACACCAGGAAATCTGTACAGAGCTTTAACTTATCAGCACTTTAAATCTTGACAATACATCAACTAGCCCAGTACCATTACCATAAATTGAGCTACAAGACATCAATTAACATTTGATAATACCGCAATTTTTTTTTGAAGTTATTTGCTATTAAGTGCCGCTTGATAGCACTGCTGATGGAACATTCCATCATTTCTCTAATGATTGAGTGTTGACTGAGCAGGCAGTAATTGGTCAGATTGGATTTGTCTGACTTTTTGTGATTGGGACATACCTGACCAATTTTCCGCATTGTGATTATATGTCAGCATTGCCCATGTTCTGGAAGAGCTGACCTACAACCATATGTGTTTGAAACAAGAGTAGGCCCCTTGATTCCTCAAACCTTCACTGCCATTAATACATAATTCTGCCTACCACCAGTAACCTTTTATCTCTTTTTTTATTAGTTCATGGGATATGGCTATCATTGACTGGATCAGTATTTATTGTCCATCCCAAGTTGCTCTTGAGAAGACACTAGTGAGTAGATGTTTTGAACTGCTGTATACTACTTGCTCCCCACACAATGCTGTAAGGGTGCGAGTTTCAAGTTTTTGAGCCAGGAAGACTGAAGGGAAATGCAATATATTTCCAAGTAAGGATGGTGAGTGGCTTGAAGGGGAACTTCATGTTTCTGCTGTCCTTGTCCTTCTAGATGGTCGTGGTTGTGAATTTGCAAGGTACGTCTAAGGCTGTGGTGTGCACTTCAGCTGTGCATTTTGTAGATGGTACACAATGCTGCTATTGAATGTAACAAGATAGAGGCAATGGATATTTGTGGATGTAGATGTAATTAAGTAGGTTACTTCATCCTGGATGGTATCAAGCTTCTTGAGTATTTTTGGAGCTATAGTGATTCAGGCAGGTAGAGAGTGCTCCATTATACTGCTGCCTTATGATATGTAGATGATGTACAGGCTTTGGGGAGTTGAGAGATGATTTGCTCACTGTAGGATTCTTAGCCTCTGATGTACTCTTGTAGTAACAGTATTTACATGGCTAATATCACTCAATTTCTAGTCAACGGAAACCTCAGAATGTTGATAGTGTGAGATTTAGTGATGGTAATGCAATTGAATGTCAAGGTGAGGTGGATAGATTTTGTCTTGTTGGAGATAACACTTGTGTGGGGCAAAAGTCACTTTTCACTTGTCAACCCAATCCTGGATATTGTCCCTAGGTATTGTTGCATTTGGGATATAAACTACTTCAATATCTGAGAAACCGCCATTAGTGCTGAATATAATTGAAAAGTCAGTGAAAATCCGCACTTCTGACCAGATGGAGGGAAGGCCATTGAAGAAACAGCTGAATATTATTGACCCTAGGACACTAACTTGAGTAACATGGGACTTGTGGTATAGTGGTAGTGTCTCTACCTCTGTGCCAGAAGGTCTAGATTCAAATTTGACCTGCTCCAGAGGTGTGTCATCATATGTCTGGACAGGTTGGTTAAAACACCCACACTGAGTTATTTCCGGAGCTCAGTTAATGGATCTCCAAGAATCAGAACCAACTTACAAGTGACTCCAAAAAGTGGAGAATATTCACTGGATTCCTACTGACTCCAGTTTTGTTAAGGCTCATTGATGCTTCATTTTGTCAAATGTGACTTTGATGTCTGGAGCAGTCATTCTGTTCTCATCTCTGGAAATCAGCTCTTTTGTGCATGTTGGTAATGAGGTCAGGAGCAGAATTGCCCTGGTGAAACCGAAGCTGAGTTATTCAGCAGGTTTTTGATAAGCAAGTGCTGCTTGATACCAGAACTTCACTGATAATTAAGAGTCAACTGATGGCATAATTTTTCTCTTTTTTTTGTGTGCAGGGCATACCTGGGCAGTTTTCCATACTTTTAGGTAGTGTAGGTTACAGCTGTACTGGAAGAGTATGTCTAGGGGAATGGCAATTTCTCGAATTCAATTCTTCAGTACTGGTCTTGGAGTGTTATCCAGGCCTTTGCATTATCCACTGTCTTCAGCCATTCCTTGATATCCTGTACAGTGAATCAATTGACTTAAAACAGACATCTGTGATGCTAGGGACCTCCAGAAGAGACTAAGATGCTTTTCTTTAACTCCCTCAAATTTTACTGAGTTATGGTCACTATCGCCAAAATGCTGCCTTGCTCCTACCACTTCCTTGGCTTTGTTTCTTAAAATTAAATTCAACGCTGCCTTCTCTTGTAGAACTTTCTACCTGCTGCCATTAAATGCACACCTGGATACATTTAAAGAATTCCACCCTCTCGTAGCTTTTCACATTTTGTCTATCCTCGTTACTGTTGAGGATGTTGAAATCCCCATTATTTTTCCCTATTATTTTTACACTTTTCTGAAATATGTCCACCTGGCTGCCCTGCTATCCTTTCTTGGCTGTTTGGAGGTCAATACAGTGCAATAATGTGATTTCTCCCTTTTGTTTTTAAGTTCGACCCACATGATCCTGATTGCAGAATCTTCTGATGAAGTGTCGCCAGACTTGGAGTGTTAACTCTGTTTTCTTCTCACAGATGTTGCTAGACCTGTTGATTTTCTGCAGTAATTTCTGTTTTTGTTTCAGATCTCCAGCATATGTAGTTCTTTGTTTTATTATTGTTATTCCAATATATTATTCCTCCCTATTACAATAATTGACACCTTGAGCAATACTGCAACAACACCTACTGTCTTGCCTGAAAATTCCATATGCTGGTATATTGAGTTACCAGTCCTGCCCCTTCCCTAATCATGTCTCGATAATGTTATATCTCCTTGTGTTAATCAGCACATCTGTCTTCCTCATAAGACTCCTTACGTTAATTTAGATGCCATCAATCTTACTGTTCTCCCAGACACCTTAATTTCATTATATTTGTTCTGGCTTCAAGAATGACTTATCTTTTGTTTCTGTATTTGTCTGTGCATGTCATCCTACTGTACCTTCACTCTGTGTCCCATCACCCTGTCAAATTAGATTCTCCTCCCCCATGCATTGCTGGGCTCTGACTTCACTCCCAAAGAAACAATCACTTTCACCATTTTCCAACACTGAAAAACTGTTTTTAAGTGAGATGCACTCCTGAGCTCTCCTCATAATCTGTCTGGCTGCTTTCTTAGCCGCCATTCCTTCCCTGGCACATTTACTTAAGTATTGGGGTGATCTTTTCTAAAAGTGTGCTATCCGCACAACTCTCAGCCTCACAGATGCACTTCAGTGCCTCCAGCTGATACTCAAGTTCCAGCTTTGACAAAGGGTCAGTTAGGCATGAAATGTCAGCTCTTTTCTCTCCTTACAGATGCTGCCAGACCTGCTGAGATTTTCCAGCATTTTCTTTTTTGGTTTCAGATTCCAGCATCCGCAGTAATTTGCTTTTTTCTCAAGTTCCAGGTTTGTCAAAACACTAACATTTCCTGAAAATGTGGTCATCCAGAATACCAGAAGGATCTATTTACTGGCTCATCGATTGGTCCCCTTTTGCACCATATCCAGACTCCAGATCAATCCACTCTCAAGCTGGTTCTGGTGGACAGGTTTTCATCATTAGTATCAGAGTTTTGCTAGGACCATAGCCTTTGCTATATTCAAGTCTTTATATTTTGTAGATTGAATCAAGTGGTCTTAAGGCCATTATCTATAATTTTGGGGATCTCAGGAGGAGGCTGAGATAATCATTACTCAGAATCTCTGCCTGAAGATGGACAAGAATTCTTTAGCCTTTTCTTCTGTATTGGTATGCTGGACTCCCCTATTTGTGGAGCCACCTCCTCTGGTCAGTGGTTTAATTGTCCAACTTCATTCATGACTGACTGTAATAGGACAACATAGCTTTGATCTGAATGATTAATCCTGAGATTGTTTAGATCTGTTAGTATTTTGATTAAAAATTACACTTAGCAATAGAAGGAAACGTGGGGACAGGAGGGTTAAAGCCTGGTCAAAGAGATGGGTTTTGAGGAGAATCTTAAAAGAAGAGAGAGAAACAGAGGTATTTTCAAGGTAAATTCCAATATTTAATGCTTGAATGACCAATGCACTACCACCAATTAAGATAGTGGACTACTGAAGAGACCAGAGTTGGGAGAATAATGTAAAAGGAGGGTTGTTGTACTGAAGATTTTTACAAAGAAAGAAAAGAAATCTTCTAAAATCCATTTACTATGCATCAAGAGGAATTCTTAATCTCTCTCAAATGAATATAGTTCAATAAAAATGATGTCTTCCATTAGTAGCATAGGATTAATGCAGCTTGAAATTAACAATGATTTTTCATTCCTAGTAGTCGGTATGGTGAGATAAATTTTATAACTGAATATAAATCTTACATAAATTACCACTATAATTTTATGGTTCTTCACATTTAAAAATGCTCATTGGCTTTATTTACTATGTATTAAAGTGATCCTTGAAAAATGATTTTGTAGCAGATTCCAGACTCCCTACGATAGTGAAGTTGCTGTGCAATAGTTAGTGCCAAGGCTTCACTCTGGAATAAAGAATAAATCTCAGGTGACAGATTTCACTGTGATGTAAATGTAAATGCTTATAGTGGGAAATTAGCTGCTACAAAGCCATAGCTCCTAAACATTAACACCCATCATGCATCAAGTTGTTAAAGCACAAGAAGTCAATAAGACATTTATTGTTTTTGGTGATTGAGGAAGCTCTAGTATTTACTTATCCTCAATCGAAAGCCACTTACAGCTCCCCTAATACTGCTTTTGGATCAATGAGCACTGAAGTAAGCCTTAAACTAGAAAGATATAGGAGACACCAACACTGAAGATAACTATTTTTATACAACATGATTTAACTAGATGCTACAGTGTTCCTGTCTCTGACACTTTTAGCTCATTTTATAATTATGGTTGGATCTTCCTATGAATCTTAAACTATACACACGTCCAAATATAATGATGAATTTTCCTTAATTTAACACTGAAATATTTCTTATTTCTGAGAAAGACAGAGTCGATGAATAATTATAACTTATCTTTCTAAATAGAATATGAAAAGGGGTGATTTTCATCTGCAGCACACAATGGCTTGATAGTGTGTTCATTCTAAGCACTTGAAAACATAAAAGGGAAGGTTGTTCCATTTTGATGGTGGGCCTTGTTTAAATATGTGCGGCAAGCTGTCCAGTGCTGTTAAACTGTGTGTTGATAGCTTGACCCTTGGAACGTGAGAGATGCAGGGTAGCAATTTTAAAGGAAGACATTCTTTCTGTAGTATTTTTGATATCTTAGACATTCCAACCACACAGCTGGAAGGGTAAACAGCAGTCTAAAGGTGCACAATGTCTAAGTACCAAAGGCTGGTTGGTACAAATAGTGAGTTATTGGGTTCTGTACAGGATGATTCACTTAACTGAAGTGAACAGGATCAGATTAAGACAGATCGTATAGGTTAGAAAATAACTTGCTTTAGAATAATCATGAGTGAAAGATCCACTGATGAGGACAGAGGCAGATATTAGATATCCAACCGTCAAAAGAAAAATATGATTTTTCTGTAGACAATTAAACAGTCTATTGGATAGTCTGCCAAGGGGTTACTGTCTTGTGTCAGATATGAGAGGAGCTTTCTTCCCTCTTGTATAGGGGTCTGGCATTTGGAATGGCAGATATCCATGGAATACATAATTACCCATATAGTTATGGCAGATGGGTCCTTTTTGCATGAGGTGTGCAATATAACATTTGTGAGCCTTAATCATATTTACAAAATGACACCCCATAAGACAGAAATCATCAAAGCCACTGTCATTTATATATATATATATATATATATATCACCATAATTCCAGCACATATTTATTAATCAAATTAAACCTTGGCAGAGGAAGCCACAGGAAGGCCCCACAGATTGGGATTCCCCATATTCGATCGTTAGTTTCGTGGGTTGCAACAATAATGTCATGAGAAGTACTATAATTGGCTTCAAGTTAAAAAATCTACCTGAATTATCACTCTAAATAGAGCTGTTAGTGCTGTTACGTAAGGATAAGGTGAGGCTTGATTTGATGAAGGATAGAATTGATGAACAACAGATCAGAATAAAGAAAAAGCTTTGATATGTCTGAGGATGATTGAGCATATTTTAAGAGAAGGTGTGAATACATGTTTTGAATATATTTTAATTTCAATATGCCTTTATACCAAAATATTTTTGAAACAGACAGCAGATCCTAAATGAAAGGTTACCCAGGACCTTCAGTCTCTTCCTTGTGAGGAGATTAAGTAGTTTATGCTTGCTTATATTTGCTAAAGTTTAGAAGGATGAAAGGAGATCTAATTGAGACATGTAATATGCCCAAAAGAGTTGACAAAGTAGATGTAGAGTGGATGTAAAGAGGCTAAGGGATGGCACTTCTTTTAAACAAAATGAGGAATTACATCTCTGAAAAGGTTGTGAATTTGTGGACTTCATTACTGTAAAGTGTAATAGGTGCTGAGTCACTGAATAAATTTAAGGAGGAGATAGCTTTTTAATTAGTAATGGGTTAAAGGGTTATAGGGACAGGCTGCAAACTGGAGGCCAAGATGAGATCAGCCATGATTGTATTACATGACAGAGCACACTGAAGGGGCTGAATAGCCTCATCCTGCTCCTAATTGTTATGTACCCTTGTAGGGTAAACCCCAATCACAATGAAAACATTTGTGAATGATTTTCTCATTTGCTACAGCTGGAATCTTCAAAGTTATTTTGTGTTTTGCAAAACAAATGTCATAACATTGCTAATCATATTGTATAAAATGAAATATTTGGATGCAGGTCACAATTTATGAACAATTGGACAATACTTTACACATCTAAATTGTATAAAACAAGTTGGTTTAGAGTTTATCATACATTGTGAATTCAATACAAAGACCATTATATCTGAATTCTGTTTATGTGTCTCAAAATTATAAATTAGAGTGCAGTCCAGAAATTCTCATAAAATGCAAAAACTCCCATTTCTCTCAACTAATTTTCAGAACAGAAGTGTAGGTTAAAGTTAATTTTAAGAACAGAAATTTAATTTACAGTCAATGGATAGCAGAAGCTAAATGGTGAGATAAATTTTATAACATTAAACTTAGGAAACATTCTCCAGTAGCAAACAATTGCTGTTACAATAATAGAGGTACACTTGTATCTGAATCTCCTGTAATATGAGTGTAAAGGCAAAATACCGCAGTTGCTGGAGAACAGATAAAAAGTTTAGGAGAAACTCAGCAGGTCTGACAGCATTTGAGAATTTTTTGAAAAAGAATTGTAACAAACTTAAAACATTAATGTTGTTTCTTTCCCTTCAGATACTGCCACAACTGCTGAGTTTTTCCAACACTTTCTGCTTCTGTTGTGTCAGCATCACAGAGTTCCAGCAAATATTGATTAAACACAATGCCAAATTCATAACTGCATGATAGAATAAGAAATGAAAGTTAGACAAGTGATGTTTCTCAGTTTTGAATTGGTCCTGAAGTTGTGATCAGTCCAGTTTCAACAGCAGAAATACAGCATGATCATTCAGATAATTGATTAGATCTGGCCTCACTTGATGGAAGACATTGGGTTAATGTTACGCATTTTTGACTTAGTTCAAGTTAAGTCGAGTTTCTAGAGAGATTCTTGCAGTGTGATCCAATAAGATGTCTCTCTATATCTTATCAAAGACACCATATTAATTACCTACCATATCCAGCCCCTTCTTCAGACATGGCATTGCCAGAACAATTCATCAATCAGTAAATATCCAGAATTCATTGGCGTTTCTTGCGCTCATGACATCTTTAAAAGTCTGTTGTGCATCCATCCACTGTGACTGCAGAGTTGTCCTGCATGGTTCCTGAAATTTGTCATGGACATAGAAATGAGGGATTTCAATGTTCCACAATGCAGGGACATGGACATCCTGGTAGATAGGGTAGTACAGAAGTGGGACATCCTCTTCTTCCAGACCAGATGTGGAGGCAGTGACTCTAAACAATGCCAGCTTGATATGAGGTTGCCAACTGGATTTAAACAATTTCACGCCATCTCAAGAAACCCCTGAGCGAAAGTTACCTTGACTTGACTGAGGCCTGCTGACGACCAGGACAAGCTTTCTCCCATTATGTAAACGCTAACAATATGGCAAGAAAGCTGTAATATGAGCCTTGTAACACTGGCTGAGAGGTTACAAACACACCTATATATATATGAGATGTGTAGACTTATTTCTCCAACCTTTGGACTGTACAAATTTCTTCAGTAATTTGGATCCTTCATGACAGTCCTTACTTTGTATGAACACTTAGTGTTATTGGTGAAGCCTGACCAGGTAAACAAACCTCCTTAAGTGAGGGCACCATATTGACTGATACCAGCAAACCTGTAGTGATAAGTCAGGCTGAATTTAGAAACAGACTATACTCAAACTATTCACATATTGGTCAGTTATGTACACACGAATGGTAGGGAATAGAAAACAAAGAACATGGCTGTTGGGGGTGGTGGAAGGATCCTGGACAATGAAGAGAGTAAATGGAATGCAAAGGGGGAATCAGTGATAGGGCAAGGGAGACAATGAATGGTGGGAGCTACTTATTTACATGTGGAACACAATGGGAGTAATATGCTGTGTGGGAAAGGAGAAGTGCTTGGTAAATTGAATAAATAGTGAGGTAGGACTAAGGTTGACATAGGGACCTGGATGAGTGGGATCAAAGGAGTGAGTGATAGAGGCCAATAGCTAGAGGAAGAGATTGAGGAAGTGTGGAAGGGACGCCAAAGGAACAGAGGAGGCCATCTGGAGTGTTAGAGGGAGAAACTTTGTTTTGAGGAGGAAATGCAGTGTGTGAATTAATCGAATGAAAAATTAACAACCAGCATCTTTGTCCTAATTCACTTCACAAAAGATGACTTTGCAGAAAAGAGGCAGTATACTTAAGAGGGACCTAAGACCTTCTTATAGCAGCACATTTAACCGAGGTTTTCAAAACAGATACTGTCATATACTATTGTGCAAGTATTCAGTTAATGGCTTAGCACCAAAGGGAAATACTCACTGAAGTACAAAAGTGAATAAGCTCTATTGATTCCTTACACCATTTCCCCAACCATGTCTTATGATCAATTTAGTTCTGAGAAAAGCACAAGAACACAAGAACATAATAAGCAAGAGCACAAATAGACCATTCTGTCCACAAGCTTGCCCTGCCATTCGATAAGGTCATGCCTGATCTGTGCCAGGTGTCATCTATTATTTCATGCAAGCTCCTCATAGCCCTGAATTCCCATGTTTTTGCCCAGTAACTCAACTTATCTATCACCCCCTCGTAAGTTCCTTATGCCTTATAACAACATGCCCTCATTTCATCTGCATATGAAAACATAAATATTTGTTCCTGCTGAGAACTGCCATCCTTACCATACCAATGTGAAATGAGCAGCTGGGAATAGCAGATTGGAGGCACTCTCATCACATCACTGTTCAGGCGTGTTCCCTTCAGTCTCCTGACAGCTCAGTGGCCTTGAATGTCAGGATCCTTATCTCAGGCATCACCTACTCCCTCATTAAATGGGATGTGCTGCTATAACAGGTCCTAAGCCACTGTACAGAATGCTTCTCTCCTTTTCCAGAACTAAAACACATTAGTATGGATGCATGAGCACTTGAACTGAATGATATACACAGAGCTATGATTGTATGTGTGAGCATGTCAGTGTGTAAGTTAACAGTAACAGGAATGTGGTATGTAAGAAATTAGGAGCTAAAGGGTTCTGAATGAAAGATCTTTTAGTGTATTTAAAGAGCTGCAGTTATAGATAAACAGTAAATGATATGTGATGTGTTTGTGTGAGATGTTTATCCAGAAACCATTCTTGTGGTTGCGCCGTCCCATTCAAGCCTTTGCTGAAAAGCTTTCATATGTATAACTTCTACTCAATTTGATAAAAGGTCAGTGAGTTGATGGTATGTGAGCTGAGTGTTGTAATTCCTTTAATATTTTAAGTGTGAGCCCAGATGTGTATGAGATGCAGTGCCATTGTAGTGTACATAGTCCTAAACATCAGCTGCAATGAAGTGAAAGACATTGATGAAAAATCTGATGGAGATGCCTGTCATCCAATCTTGTATGTGGAAAGCCTTCTGCATCAATAACCTTCAAATGCTATCTCACATCCAGTACAGCATGAAGCATTGAGGAGACCATGGTACTAGCCCTGCTAGAGAGAAGCAGATCATCCACTCACTTCTGCTGATACTGGCTTCATCAGTCGAGATGGCCTCTTCTTTCCTTCTCTCGAGAAAAGAAGTTCCCTCCTCTCCTTGAAAGCCTTCACAAAGACCTCAATAGAGCCATTGTAATAACATGGCTGCTTTTTGCCTGGACACTGGTACTGCCAAGGTGTGGATGACTAGCAATCATTGAGTTACATCTCTGGGTTACATGGAGTGAAACACTGTCTGATTGCCATTTAAGCATAGTACCTGCAGGTAGGCACTTAGGAAATGTTGGTATTGGGTAGAACTCCTTGCCCACCTATTGATGAAATTTGCCATTTTACCCATACATATAAATGCAACAAGCTACTAAGAAGAACATAATTGCATGGGAAAACCCGAACAGCTCCCAAACAAAGGTACCTCTTGCCCAACACTATACTTTATCTTACATAAACAAGATTCTGGTCATCATGTCTGTACAGCGGGATCTATGCTCATGTGTTATTGTATATACCTGCTTGTATGATCATTTTCTACTGTCTGTACATTCTGTTTCAATTTGGTTTCTCATGTGATGTTAGCACCACTGACAAGGGCAGCATTAACTGTCCATCTCAAATTGCACTTGAGAAGACATTGTTGAGCTATCTTATTGAATCACAGCCATTAACCTTATTTAAGTATAACATAAGCGCTGTTAGAAATGTGTTTGTAGTTTTGTTTGAGATGCTCTTAGCTTAGGCTGGTGTGTGGTTTTAGTGCGGTTTGTAGATGGTGATGTTCCTACATTATATTGCCCTTGCCCATCTAGGTAGTAAATGTGAATTTGGCAGGTGCCACCGAAGAGGTTGCTGTGATGCATCTTGCATCTGGTACAGACTGCTGCCAGTGTGCATCGGTGGATGCACTAAGCGTTTAATGTAGTGGTAGATGTACCAAACAGATCCACTGCTTTGTTAGTTGGTGGTGTTATACCAGTTTAGTATTGCTGAAGCATCACACTTTCATGCAAGTTGACGGTATTCATCATACTTTTCATTTGTGCCTTGTAGTTGGTGGACAGATTTTAGGGAGTCAGGAGTTGAATGAATCACATCAAAATTCTCAAAGTCTGACCTACCATTATAACCACTGTATATAAGTGGCTGGTTTAGTTCAGCTTTGACCAGTGCCTGACCACTTGCAGAATGATGTTGGTGGAGGATTCAGTGACATAATGTCTTTAAAGTTCCAGGGAATCAAATGATTCCTTCAGACATTTCCTTTAAATTTGATTGTGACATTGCCCAAGTTCATTTGCTCTTAAAACCTTTATCCATACTTTTGGTACTTTTAATGAAAATGTGTTGCTGCACTTTTCCAGCAACACATTTTCAGCTCTGATCTCCAGCATCTGCAGACCTCACTTTCTCCTTTTTTGGTACTTTTAGACTTGACTGCTCTAACACATTCCTGACAGTCTTCCATATTCCACTGACTATAACTTTAGCATCATCCAAATCTCTCTGCCCATATTCTAGTCCACACATCTTAACCAGCCTCAACCTTAATTGCTCCATCATCTGTGGCCTGGTCTTCAGCTGTCTGGTTCCTTTAATCTGGACTTCCGTCCCCAAACTGCGTTACTTTGCGACCTCTCTTTCTTGCTTTATTGCACTCCGTAAAACCTGTCTCCATGCTTAAGCTTTTTGTTATGTACTGTATGCTGTAATATTCCTTAATGTGGTTCATTGTTACATTTTGTTTAACATTACTGTGAAGCATGACGGGACACTTTATTACCTTAGACCTTATACAAACACAAATTGTTGCTGTTAGCACGATGGCAAGCCAAAACAGATGTGATTCATCATAAGCCTTTGACTTCCATTTATCATTTCTTTACAAATTGACGTAAATCAATATTGAACTGCACACATTACAATAGATTTACAATAATTCAATTAAATAGTCTATAGTGTGGTATGGATTGAAAAATAATGTTTTGATTTAAGAAGAAACCAAGTTTATCTAAGAAGAATGTTGATCTTCAATAAAAGTTCCTTTTCATATTTTAGTGGATGGAAGTTGGACTGAATGGAGCAAGTGGTCAGCATGTGGATCAGAGTGCACACATTGGAGAAATAGAGAATGTTCGGAACCAGCGCCAAGAAACGGTGGGAAAGAATGTGATGGACTTGATATGGAGTCAGAAAATTGCACAAATGGTTTATGTCCACAAGGTATGTATCAATTTATCAAATGATTTGTCCTGGACAGAAGAAAGCATGCCATGAGGAAGTGTGATAAAGCACAAAATTGATTACTGTTTTACAGATATTCCCTAGCTTATTCAGAAAGAAATGTAAAGCACTCAGGTTTAAATTTATTGGAAGAATTAGATCAAGGACTAAAATCAAAATATCCCAAGGCAGACAACTTTGATATCTTTGTATATTACTATAGATAAAACAGTGATTAAAAGCAAGATTATACTAGAAACTAAATTAAGTTATATCAACTTGATGTTATACTAAACTAAAATCTTGTTTTGATTTTAAGGTGTTCTGTTATTCTCAAAGATAATAAAAATGCAGTTGAAAATGATTATACAAAGTATGTTAGGATTGAAAAATGCAGAAAATTGAGTTACATACAATATAATAGAATTGACTTACCAAAAGTCATTAAGTAAGCACTTGGAACAATACTATGCTGATGGCACCCTTCCATTTCATAAGATTATAGTTTGCAATGTGTTGGTCAACTCTATTTTAAACATCACCTAATATTTCTCAGGAGTCCCACTCTCGCATGGCAGACATGATTGCATAGTCCTCCAAACAATCAACTTCATAGTTCTTGGTCATCAGGTGACAGTTTCCCAGTTGTCACTGTTAATGCTCACAACATTTTTAATTAACTTGCAGGTGTCCTTGTCAAGGGGATATAGGTTCCCAGGATATTGTGTGGCCAGTTCATTCCCCAGAAGGTTTTTGGATATATACTTGTCATTCATTAGATGACCTTGGCTGAGCCAGAACAAATGTTGTTTGCTTACCAATGAGTGCATGCTGATAGAATTATAATTTCCAGGAACTCTGAGTTGTAAAGTGCGCTGAGGATGCAGGCTTGATAAGCTTGAATTTTGGTCATGTCAGTCAGGTTCTGTTGTTCCACACTGTTTCACTCGGCTTTGGCAGGACAGCTGTTGCTTTTACTAAGTGTGAGTTGATTTCAGCATCATGGTTGATGATGTTCCAATCTAAGGGCTTCTCTTTTGTGAATGGTTTTGAGCTGTATTGTTGGAATAGCACTCATCCAGGCATGTGTTGAATATTCCATCAAACATATGATTGGTGTCTTGATGGTGGGACAGGGTTTGGAGAATTAGGAAGAGAGTAAGGCACCAAATATTTTTCTGTCTGTTATCAATCAGGAGATGAGTCATGATTCTGAGTAATTTTGGGAAGCACAAGTTAGAATGAGAAGTTATAGGTAGTAAGGGATGGGCTAACTTGAAGGTCAATTCATTCCTTAACAATGATTTCAAAATAGTTAAAATCTTCTGATTTCTGGGTCCCAAAACTTTTCTAAGAAATTTAATTGCCAGAAAGCTTCTACAATATTACATTCCTTTGAGAGCATTTTTTTGTGCAAAGTAATAGCTTTCTGCAGTCAACCATGAATTGTGACCAATTGTAACTCAATTCCATTCAGACGTCTGTGACAACAGTAACAGTACTTTGCAAGGATGTTCAAACTGGAGATATCTAGCACTTAGTTCAGCTTTTTCCTTCATCTTGAAACATGAGCGATCAAAGGGATGGTGAATTTACTTGGCTCAGTAATCTCCTAGAGCATGGCTTTCAACACGTCAAGATTTGGACCAGGAGGGGGTGTATATATGGGGACGTGCAGCTTTGTCACATTCTCATTCTGGTACTAAAAAGTTATACCACATCTCACTGTACTCTGAAAGTATACTTCAGACAAGCAATAGGAACTCACATGAGTGTGTATAATAGTATGTTAAACATTGTTTAACAGCCATTAAAATTATAATTCTGTCTGAAGATCTTACATGCAAAAAAACCCCTTGTAATGAAAGTCTGTCTTGAAACTGCTCATCGGGCAGATATGTTGATTGATTATATGGTAGAATCGATTGGAAGCGATGTTGTCCATATACGTTAACGCTTGGAAGCAAGGATTGTGATCAGGCCTTTTCTATAATAAGTTGCTGTCAGCTCTGGACTCTTCTTACTTTTACACTGTTTTCTATCTCATAGGCATTGTTTCATAGTGAAGACTGTTAAAGTAGGGGTAAATACCAACTTAATAAATTTTAACATGTTTGTTACATCTGAGACCTTTTTTGGACAAATACAGTTTTACGAAAGAAGAAATATGGACCTAACTGACTACAGTAGTCACCTTACCACAAATTGAGGCAAGCTGTGTGAAACCAAAGTCTCTCAGAATGACAACATCTATCTGCACTAAAATTAGCATTTTCATCTAAATACATCAAAATAGGCTTTCGAGTCAAAATCAAGAAATTTGCATCTCCTCTTTAATTAATATGTGTATGATAATTTCATATATTGGAAGGTGAAAGTATTGCTTCCCAGTTAGCCACCTTAGAAATATAGTGGAACCTGACACAAGAATGCACGCTGAATTATATTTCAACAATTGCTTTTGAATGGCATAACAGAGAGAGAGAAATATAAATACTGGAAGAATGTTTCCCCTCGCTAGTTTTTCACATCATCTCAGTAAATAAAACCCAGTTAAAAAGCATACTGGGAAAGTAACCATTCACTGAGAAGTCAAAGATAACTATAAATTTTGCCACTGATGAAGATACAAGTAATATATTAGACAATTGGGTCTCGGAGTAAGTATCTAACACATCTAGCATCAAGGACACATAATTTTCATTTCCTTCATTCTAGTGATAAGATTAAGAGATGACTCTACCTTTTAAGTTAGGCCCCCTACTACTGTGAAGAGCACACCTTGCTGTGTCTGATTTCAGGCAGAGTAAGATGGAGATGATGATGGTAAGTTGAGAATTAATATTCTCATTTATTTTGCAGTATTCTTTCAACATGACAATGCACTGGAAAACTGCAGAAATGGGAAATGTCTAGCTCAGCCAGTTATAATTCAATTTAGCATTTGCAGTAAAGAAAATATTAGGGAGAGATGGTGGCATATAAAGAATGTCACTGGACTAATAATTCAAAAATCTAGGTTAATAGTCTGACATTCAAATGCCACCAAGGCATCAAATGAAATTTAAACTCAGTTAATAAAATCTGAAACCTAATTTCAGTAATGTTAGTCATGAAACTAGTGCTCATTATTGCAAAAATTCAACTAGTTTACTAAGGCCTGATGGCAAATGGTCACAGCAGAACTCAACAACCAAGGGTGTTGGTATGCTGAGGGTAGGAGTGCGAAGCTGCTGTACTTGGGCTGGGTTCATGATTTCTCTCTATGGCCGTGAATTCACTAATGTCCTTAAGAGAAGGAAATCTGCCGTTGTTAACAAGTGATGTACAATTCAAGATCCACAACAATGTGGTTCACTCTAAACTGCCTTTTGCAATTACCTTAGCGAGCTTCTCAATTCAAGGCTGTACAGGGAATAGAGAATACAAGTTAAATGCAATGTCTGGAGGGATCTGGCAATGAAGTATCATGGAACTCAGTTTTGGGACGGCTTCTGTCCACTGAACATTCAAATCAGCAAGGAGATTTATAAGAAGTGGAATGTGCATAATATGTGGTAGCTGCAGTTCAGTGTCAAAAAGATCAGGGGGTTCAAGTACTCTAGATATAAAAAGCTGTTCCTCAAGTGGAAGAAGCCATAAAAGTAATGAATGGAGTACTGCATCTTATTGAAACAGATTTCAAGTGTAGAGATGTAATGGTGAATCTTTATAAAACTTTAGTAAGGTTGGAATACGGCATGACATTTGAGATTGCACACAGTGTTGAATATAAAAAGATACAGTGCAGATTCACAAAGATTATGAGTGGAATGTGGGGAAATATTGTGATGAAAAATACTTTAAAAATTGGGAATGTTTTCAGAAAAATAAACGAGGTAACGAATGATTTGATAGAGGTCTTGAAAATTGTGAAGGGCTGTAACACGATGGATCGGACCAGATTGTTTTGAGTGATTGAGAAGTCGAGAATGAGAAGCTAAAGCTATATGATTGGATGTAAAAAGATTAAGGACAGATGGCAGGAGAAAGTTTGTTTTTAGGGAAAGGATTATGAGACTGTCGAATGTATTAAAGGAGCTGATGACTGAAGCAGAGAAGGGTTAATAGTTAAGAATGGTGGAAATAAGTGGATGAAGAAATAAAAGATGAACAGATGCGTGAACACAGGATGTGAGAACAGGGCAGGCACGTGAGATTTTGACTGCTGCTAATGTGGAGGATAAAAACTGACACACTCCAGTTGGGATGAGCACTCTTTCCACTTTGGAACATTGCTCATCAGAAAATTGGAAGTATGATCTCCTGGGCCTCTAAGCTCTGTGGAAAGGTTAAGGATTTCTTTTACGATGCACCTTTTCTCTCTCTGCAGCTGCATGTATCATTCCTTCTAATCTTTCCCAGAATGAGATTTATAGATCACCCAACTAGGAAACGCAAACGCAAAGCTGAAGCCCTTAACAACAAATAGAATATCATAACATGTTAACAATGCACACAGTTATTGCATTATTGCATATGCTCAACACGTCAGGGGTTGATAAGATGCACTGAGAGTTATGAACCTGCAGATTGCTAGTCTGTTTGGAGTCAGGTCAGCTCCAGGAAGGGGTGGTTTGTCTGTGTAAAACTATACTACCTCATATTTATTGACATAGCAATTAATTTACCAAATATTAACACATTTTGCAAGTTTGTTAATATCTTGTCATTTGATTCGCTCCTCACCAGTGTTGGCTATACTGAGATTAACAAATTTAGAAGCTGGGGGTACATTTCTTTGCCATGCCTGGAGATGTTGACAAAAGATGGCAGAAAGATAAATAATTGGGCAGAATGGCCTCAGATAGATATTTGCCCCTTCCCACCATCACAGAAATTAAACTTTGAGCTTAAGGAAGCTTGCGAATGTCAATGAGCTGCCACCAAATAAAACCCTTCAGTGATCAACCAATGGCCACTTAAGGGCCTCAATCCATCATTAGTCTGATCACTTGCTATCCTGCCAGATGAAAAAGGTAGCTACTCTCCGAACAGGGCAACCAGAGGTACCTGCCTGATGTCTTTGAGGGCTTTGTATTTGTTCCAGCTGAGGCAATCAGAGACGGAAATAGAGTCTGATGACTGATACCTGCTGAAATTCATCTACTGTCTTTGCTTCTGACATCCCTGACTCCTCTTTCCCCACAACTCCAATCCTATGATTCCCCACCCCCCCCCCCAACCCTCCCACCCCCTCCAAATAACCTTCTTGTTATCTGGTTCAACTCTCCATAGTAAAGAAACCTGAGCCTCCAATGATGCTGTTCAGTCCTCTTGACCTGCCAGCTCTGGAGACTTACCGAACAGTTCCTAAGTATTTACTTGGTGCTTGATTCGGCAAGCTTTTTCACTGGTGAAGGTGGAGAGTTAATCGCCCCTGAAGTCACATGCTCAAGGGCAGCTAGGAATGGGCAATAAATGTCAGCTAGCCATTAATGTCCACATCCCATGAATGAATAAATATTCATAAAGTGCCACAACATCTCATGTGCAGAAGACTAATGCTCAGCCTTGTTTGTGATTTCCAGTCCAAATTTCTAATTTAAGTTATAGCTAATGGTGATTCTAGCATTAATCTTTGTGCAACTTTACTTTCCACCCCTGCTATTCTGAATATCTTGCCTTTTACTTCTCCTGTCTGCTTTCAGTTTTTTAATTTTATTTAACCTATTTTTCCGAATCAACCTGTTAAAGGGATGTTGTTACACACTTCTGGAGCAGGTAGGAGTTGAACCCAGGTCTCTTGGTCCAGGGATAGGAACACTACCTCTGCACTGCAAGAGTATCTCTCTGATGTTTGCTGTATCTGGTTCTGCATAGCAATAGAGGTGATGCTTCCGTAAGGTGTTCAGTAGGTCTGTTGGAGCAATGCAGGGATCACTAAAGAGCAGTTCCAGGGATAAAGTAAGTTGGAGAAGAAAACAGATAAAAACAGAGGCTCCACACTGACAGAATTGTTAAGCGGAACTGCAGAGAAGGTGATCTAACACATGCAGAAAACCGAAAGAACAGAAGATGCTGGAAATCTGATACAAAGACAGAAATTGCTGGAAAATTTCCATTGGCCTGGCAGCATCTGTGGGAAGAAATCAGAGTTAACATTTTGGTTCTGGTACCCTTCCTCAGGTTATATGGCACCCTGACTCTCTGTAATCAGAACATGGGAAGAAGTTCTACAATTGTACAGTTGGGCCAGACCAGACCAGAACCCCTCAAAATATTTTATGAAGATAGCCTAGAAGGTAACCAATGTCGGGTTTGAATAGGATAAGTTATCGAGTATTCTATTTCCTGTTCTTTGTTTCTTTTAGATTAGATTACTTACAATGTGGAAACAGGCCTTTCGGCCCTAAGATTGTAAATAAATTTTGTTTGTTAAAAACTTGGCAGTCAACCCAGCTAATCTACACTGGGAATATCCAATATACACCTAGCTAAACAAATAGCAAAGTTACTGTCTGGGCTACCTGATTAAAGAGGTTTCGAGGAGTCTGGCCTAGTCCATAACAATTGACATGTCAAGAGCAATTGGATAACTTTATGCAGTCAGAACTCAAAAAATAGCATTGGGTTGAGCAAATACCTAAGTGTTGGAAAAGTACTCAGGAAGCTTCCTTTTAAATATGAGAACTCAGAAAAAGCTGCCTTTAATAGTTCAGTGTAGCTGTGAATGAGGGGAAAGAAAACCTACAAGCAACATTTACTTTCTGCAGCAAGGCAAGATTTTTGCTTGGGAGAAAAACAATATTTATTTACAGAAGCATACTATTGGGAGAAAAAATACTTATACCAGTAAATGAATGTTGGACTGTTGTTTTTAGAATCCAGAGAAATGTACTAATAGAAGAGGAAGGTGAACCACTGGAACAAAAGAGGACATTAAAGGAATCCATGATGCAGCCACTTTTGAGGGAGTTTCTAGACTAAGGTTGAATAATTGGAAGCCCTTGCAAAGTTTTAAGGAAATCTAATGACCTGTAGTATTACTGATATATTGGGGGGGGGGGGGGTGCAGATTTGACTATTCTATGGGATCTGTCTTTATCAGTTGCTCTTTGATGTGTTTTATCAGGCTGTCTGTTATCCAAGTGGCCTCATATTAAGTTTGGGATATTAGAATATTAGTTACACTTGCTTTTGCATAGTCTGGACATTTTTGCCAATGATCTTTACATGTTTGTTTGATTAGGTTTTATTTGTAATGAAGTTATTATTATTTGTTGGCTAAAGAAATCTGGCTAACTAATTTCTAATAGCAAACCTAATACAGCCTGAGACTCTTAGTTGGCTACATCATCAATCTGGTTAAATATAAAATTTGGTATGACTTGTGGTAAAAGGTAAAGTTTCTATAACTTTACCAAACCATAGAGCATTTCTCTTATTAGCAAGAGAGAGAGAGAGAGAGAGAGAGAGAGAGACTCCAGTCATGGTTTAACCTGAAGGTCACCACTCGTTGGAGAAGGGGAGAGGCAAGAAGGAAAGTCCTTTATGGTAGCCTCAGCCAGTGTGGGAATTGAACCCATGCTGTTGGCATCATTCTGCATCACAAACAAGCCATCCAGCTAACTAATCTCCATAACTAGTTGAGGAGTGAACTGAGAAAGGAATTGTGCATCCCTCAACCTCAGTCATAACACGTTTTAAATACTTATCATTAGTAATACTTTAAAATATGAGCGAAGACACAGTCTCCAAAATGTCAAGTCCTGTTCTCGGAATAGATGCTGCCTGGCCTGCTGGGTTTTTCCAACATTTGTTTTATGGAAAATTGGCAAAGGAATTCAGTGCTGAGCCCACTTTTGTACTTCTGATTGTTGGTTAACTTGGATTTGTCCATGGGAAACACAAAATAAAAGTACATTGATAGGACAAAATGTAAAATGTTTAACATCTAAACAAGAAGACTGCCATTGTGATCACTAAACTGTGAAACAGAAAATAAATTTACAGAAAGGGAATATGGTGTTCATATGGCATTGCATAAGATAAATTTGTTCTCAACAGTAATTAAGTTGAAGATTATGGAGAGGTGTGGTCCACAATTGCTGTATTGCCTAAAAAAGTACTTCTACTTCTTCCAGTCTCCTAATTCCCATTCTAATCCCTGTCCTTAATATCCCACTCAAGATTACTTATCTTTTCCTTAGTTGCATTACTAATTCTAGGTCCTCCCTTTGAAATATCCAATCAGGATTAGAGGAACTTTGGGGCTGTGATATTCCTTAACTAAACCTGTCAACTTGTGAAAGTTTTTTAGTATCTAGTGCCTCAGGGAAAGTCAGGCTCTTAATAACCAAAAATGATGTGGGACCACAAGCTATCCGGAGAATTATCCATTCCTTTTCATCTTGCCCAATGTCTGTTGTCCAGAAGAAATTACACATTCATTTCATGTACTGGATCCGGTCTTCAACAGCAGGATCAAAGGAGTCAAGCTTCTCAAATGCCAGAAATGCTTACCCTAACTCAAAGATGACCATTGCAAGAGAATCTCTTCAGGACTGTGCTTTTCTCTCATTACTGCTGAAATAACTCTATAGATGCAGGTATCCCATCACCAAGTCACCGTTTATTTACATGTGGAGAGTCCTTCGCACTCTGTCAGCTCACAGTGAACAAAATTTATTGCACTTCTGTTTATACCTGTCAACCAGGGCTTCTTGATTGGACCAGATTAGCAGTCCCAATCAGGGAACTCATGTTCTATGAGGTCCAACTGGCTGATCTCATTACAATCGCTACAGTACCCATCTTAAAATTATGCATTCTGACTTTCCACATTGTGTATTCATTATGAATTCAGATGCAAACTTGTCATTTTCCAATTATTTCCTCCAATTTAGGATGGATACTCCATTATGGAAATTGGGAAGTCAGCTTCCCAACTTTATTAAGGTTCTGAACAGCTATTTAATGCCCAATTAAGTTCCATTTTCAGCTCAGCATCCATTTTGAGATTGGCAGGAAGAGGTCAGACTTGTGGAGGGAATTCTAGCAGCTCCACACCAGATTAACCACTCCCCACCCACCCAACTTACTTATAAGCTTTCTCCTACCACCCCAGGTACTCACTTTTGCCCTTATCTTTCCATCAGGATAACCCATAAGTCCTATCCCAGCCTTTTGCTCCCTTGCAGCCACAGGCCCCCTATGCTTTAACTCCATCCTATCCCCGAGCCCTAAAATCTGATGACTACTTGTTACTCCAGCAGTGTGCACCACATTCAGTTGTGTTGCTGGGCGTTACAGAGTTGCTGGCCAATCTCTTTAGCTAGCACAATGCACTTCATAAAATAACCTCTTCACAAATATGTAACACTTATCTCTTCTTATCCTTTTGAGATTCCCAACAATGATTGACAGTGACTGAAACTTTCCGAAGTTTAGGAAGGGGGAAAGGCCAATGTAATCTGCAGAAACATAATTTAAGGCAATGTGGTGGTAGGTTACCATACTCTGTAAAATTAATATAATTGAAACGAAATTGAACTGTTCAAAACTTTTTGCACAATCCACTCAACCTTATTACAAAGACTAACCCTGCAGAGAGAACAAAATGCTGGATGAGACTCTAATGTTTTTTGGAAAGGGAAACATGAGCATTTTGACGGTCTAATCAAAAAGCACTCAGTTGCTGGATCATGCAATTTTTAGGTGCCAAAATTATATCAGCAGAAAACATGATCAATATGAACTTAGAAATTTGTAATCGGAACATTTACAATTTTAGTAAGATAGAGTTACATTGATATATCCAGTGAATTTAAATTATCATTCACATTTTTTTTGCAAGCAGTAGTATAAACAATGAACTAATATTAACACTTCAACAGCAAGTACACCATGCATATAATGTTTATATTTTCAACTTGTATCATGGCAATAAAACTGGCATTATAGATATATATTGCCTGATTTAGAACCCACATCATTTATATCCTACACATGTTAGTTTTACAGTTAATGTGTTGGCCAGCATATATAATAAATTAAATGGGACAATTAGCTCAGTTGGCTGAACAGCTGTGTTATGATAAAGAGTGACGTCTACAGCACAGATTCAATTTTCACACTTGTCACCATGTAGGTCCCACCTTCTCAATCTTGCCCCTCATGTGAAGCTTGGTGTTACCTTCAGGTTAAACTCAGCACAAGTTATCCCACTCTAATGAGAGTGTGTTCCTTTGGGATGATAATGACTTTACTTTTACCTTTAGATGAACACTTGAAATGCCATAATAAACAAGGCAATGGACCAGTATTAGGAAGTGTGATTAGGTTAGATATGTGCTTGATGACCAGCATGGACATAATGGACCAAAGGACCTCTTTCCATGTTGAAGTAATTCATGACTCTTAGGCTAATGTTCTTCCTGAAATTCTTTTCATTAATCACCACATAAATCTCAGACTCCAAGCCTGAATTTGGTAGTTTCTTGTTCCATAGCTGAAGAATAAAGCACTTTTTTTCAAGCCAAAATAAAAATGAATGGAAACTACAGTTTGTTTTTTAGTGTGTATGGTAAGAATAACAAAAAGGGCTATTTGTGGGATCAGTGTCAGCCTTTCTCAGAGATTTTCCTAATTTTGTTGCACAGGTCTAGGCAGTAACAAACCATTTTGCTTCATGATATCCTGTTTGAAGCAGCATAATCAGAAGCCAGGAAGTGAATGGATTTGCTGTCCTCTCCTTGATGCATTCTAAATGAAATGTTACCCATGGAAACCAAAGAGTTAGAAATGGAAAAGAAAGATTATAGGACATGTCACACCTTATAGTGTGATACACAATACTTATGAGTTCAAATGCACAAGTGAACATGGTACAGCTATGTTAATCACTCACAAAGCATGATTTAAATTATCACGTGTACTGTAACATATAATGAAATTTCTATAGTAGATTTATCAAAACACAGTTCAACAGAACAATAATAGTGAAAAAGTATAGACTAAAAATGACAGACAAGAAATTGTATTAGGAATCGACACATTAAAAAAGGTAAAAATTTGGTTAAGTATATGAATAGGAAAGATTTGGAAGAATAAGGACCAGGTGCAGGCAGGTTGGACTAGTTTAGTTTGGGATTATATTCTGCATGGACTGGTTGTACCGAAGCCTCTGCTTCCATGCTATGTGGCTCTATGACTCTCTGTCTAATGTTGAAGCATTATTTAAAAATAGCAAAACTTTAATTAACAAATTTCAATTATCCATATCAGTGACACCCAAACAGATAATTTATCAAATATGTAAGCTTGGATGTGAAATCTTGATTTACTTGAAGACGGAACATTAAATTTGATAAGAATGGATCAACAACTACCAGACTCAGAAAATCTGATAGAAATTTGGTCAGTTTAAGTAGGATATAAGACAATCATTGACTAAACATTAATTTATGCTTGCAAATTTTGTTATAGTAAGTGGAAAAGTAAATAAATGATTTAAAATGTTCTTTGACACATTAAAGTTATGAAATATTTGTCAGTTATAATCCTGAACATTCTGAATTGTATATTTCAATGAACATGAAACAAGTAAACACTCTAACATTAATGTCCAAATAACATTGGATCAATAGTTTGTTTAATAAGTTGCCTTTTCAAGCTCAGATAAATTTCAAATTACTTACTTTTAATATTTCAATAACAGTGTTATTAAAAAAAGTTCTTAATCCAGTTTTTAAATTCTATTTGGATTGCATCTATACCTCAATAGATTTGAAATATTACTATCCAAGAGCATCATATTTTGAGATATATTGTCACAGAATATCAAAATCTTGTTTATAATGCCATTCTCTTAGAAACCATAAATTAAATTATTCTAAAATTAAATTAGTGTATCCGTTTCCTAAATGTTATTTGTAAGGCATTTACAGTTGCTGAGTAAGTCTTTGAGAATTTGCTGAAGAAATAAATTGAAAGCTTTATCAGATCTCCAGATGTTTTTTTTTTGAAGTTTAATACATTAAAAGAAATATGGTTAATGATAATTGAATGAATTTATGCAGCAAATAGATAGTGTAGTGAATTGGAAAATTGCTTTCACTTCTGGTTTAAAATCCAGACCAATTTCAGTGTGAAATTTTCTCATTGAGAGTTAGATATCACAAATTTTATGTTTATCAGTGGAAGCTGGGCTATTATTGTTGGGAAGAAGGGTAACTTTTAATACATATTGAAGAGATTCCTGAGCAGGTCTCCAGGCCAATAAAGCATAAAGTAATGTTAATATTCACACAACACCAGGTTATAGTCCAGCAGGTTTATTTGGACTATAACCTGGTGTTGTGTGAATTTTGACTTTGTACACCCCATCCAACACCGACATCTCAAAATCATAAAGTAATGTTGGCATTGCCTCTGAGAACTGAGGTGGGACAAGTGGAAGATGTGACAGTAGGAGATCATCTGTCTAACAGTGATGACAACATAATTTGGTTAGAGTGATTATGAAAAGAAATGAGAAAATGTTGAAGGAAGAAATGGTTGATGGGAGAATTAATTTCAGTGAGTTAAGAAAGAACCTAGGGTGAATTGGAAAATACAATTGCAGACGTTAAGCAATGGAAGACCTTCAGTACAAAGATAGCTGGGAAACAAATTAAGCATATCCTTTTGAAAAGAAAAGGTAGACTACCACAAGTTAATGCTTCCTGGATCACAAAGGAAATAAGAGACAAAATAGGAAAATGTGGCTTATGACAAATGTCAGGGACATGATTCACTTCACCAAGAAGATTATGAAACCTAGTGGAGAAAATTTTAAATGTAAACAAGGCAGGCTGATAGAACATTTTCAGAGGGAATTGAGTGTCCTTGAACAGACCACAGAAAGCTATCATGCAGATACAACAATTAGGAAGATAAATTACATCTCAGTCTTCATTTCCAATGTATTTAGAGTATATGGGTAAGGTAGTCTTGCTGTTGTTGTATCAAGATTTAGTGTAACCACACCTTGAAGAGAATTTTTGGTAACCTTACACAAGAAAATATGTACTTGCCTTGGAGACAATCCAATAATGGTTCACTAGATTGATTACCTGGATGAAAGGGCAGAAGAGCAATTAAATAGATTTAGAGATTTTCTGGAATTTAGAGGAAAGTGAAGGGACCTCATTGGAACATAGTATAATCCCCTCTTTAAAATCTTAATTACATTCTTTAAAATTATGATTTTAATTGAAACAACTTTGATTGAATCACAGCTTCCCGAGGAATCAATGCACAAATTGATTTGAAGACTCTTCTCAGCATTTTCAATAAGCAGAACAGTCAGGCAATCTTTGACAGTTTTAAATCTGGGGTTGTCCTCTCTTTGGAGAAATATGTTCTCTGTAGCAAATGTTTCCAATATTTACCCATTTCATCAATATTGTGGAGTTATTTTGGTGAGTATCAGCTACTTCAGTAGTTCTATTTAAATAGGCAGAGAATTATCAGCCTCTTTAGCTTAGCCACTTGGCTAATATCTTTAATGTTATGTAGAGCGGAATGATTTTTTGAAATGTTCAAACCATCCATGAGTAATGCTGAAGCTTTCTGACTGCCACCTCTCACCCTGCTCATTTTGTAATGAGCATTCAGGTGTTCATCTTTGTTTTAATAATCATCAAGTTTGGTTTTGGTCTGTGATTATTCCATATTGTCCAGGATATTATTCCACTTGCAAAGCCAGCATTTAAAAATCAAACACCTTATGCAATTTGTTTGGTTTGTTCATTATTTCCGAGAACTGTTCTTACCATTATACCCCAAGTAGTCTTCGAGTAAAAAGTGAGGTCTGCAGATGCTGGAGATCAGAGCTGAAAATGTGTTGCTGGTTAAAGCACAGCAGGTCAGGCAGCATCCAAGGAACAGGAAATTCGACGTTTCGGGCCGGGAAGGGCTCCGGCCCGAAACGTCGAATTTCCTGTTCCTTGGATGCTGCCTGACCTGCTGTGCTTTAACCAGCAACACATTTTCAGCTACCCCAAGTAGTCTGTCAACATATACTTTTCATTCTTCAGTCTCAAATTTAAAAACTCAAATCTTAATTAATCAGAGGATGACTAAGGGGCTCTTAAGATTTGCAGAGTCAGGAACTGCATCTCTACATATGAAGTGAACATTCCAGGCTTCTACGTCACACTTAAAAAGTAAATTCTACAGGTAAAAATATTTTTTTGAAGACTTGAAAACTGAAAGAAAAAAATTCTGTTGGACACACTTCTCAAATTTGTTCCAAAGTGGCACCAATGAGGCCACATGATGATATATCAGTCCTGGCATGAAACAACACTAAGGCAGAAGTCCTGACACTCAGTATGGATATGGGCCTCATGATATAGATAATGTTAAAAAAGATGTTAAATGAATCAACTTAAAATAGGAACTTTATGTATAAAGATTCAAAGAAGACAGGACAAGGGATTTATTGGTGGGGGGTGCAGGAGGTTGGAAGGGAGGGGTGAAAAGTTGTTGCTTGCCTGAAACTTCTAGAATTGGGAATTTTGATCTCAGAATGAATGGTCAGCTGTTTAGGTCTGAGATGAGGATGAGTTGATGTTGTCCAGTCATAATGATATTGAATTTTGGAGTGTAATCAGTGGATATTATAACCTACTTGTACTGCTTCTAGTATTCTTGCATTAACATTATTAATTTGCACAGTTTACATATCACCTAAGAAATCACTAAATATGCGATAGTTATTGATTTACTAAACAAGAAAGTTATCAATATAGAGGGTACTTAATATGCATGTCTAATCGTTGTCATCCATCATAATGAACTAAGTCTCCCAGCATCTGTCTCTCCAGATGTAATTAAACAGATTTCATTTTCACCAACAGAAATGTTCATACTGAAGTAGTGCCAAGTGTGGTAATGAGAAAATAAATGTACGTACTAATGAATTTTCCCATTTGTCAATATAATTTATGTTTACTGGTCAAACACTTTCATCTTGTGTCTTTCAAAATTTAGGTGTAAGTTGAATAATTTTGATGTAATTGGCTTGTTAATGGAGGATTCCGACCTTATTTTACTCAGATTGTACAGCAAAGATAAATATTGGAGCATTTAATTCATTTTTCTCAAAGACAAATTGTACATCAGATTTATTTTAGTAACCTCACTTTAAATGATTGAGCAATTTTAGTGCTCATGAATTGTTATTTTAAAGTTTCAAAGTTTCAAAATTCTATTTAGTCAACAAAGAAGTTAGTTTCTTTTCTTAATGATACGTTAATGTTCTTGCATTCGTGAAGGAAACTATAGCCCTTTTAGAAAAGGAACTACATATTTTGGGAGAGATAACATTATGCTGTATCTGCGTTCAGCACTGGATTTCAACTCCCTATTTTAGAAACATCTTACCTCTGGCTTCAAACATTTGTAGAATTTCAAGTAGCTATATGACATTAAATCAAGATTGAAACTGATAACATACAAAGAAGCAAGAGAGGTCTGGGCAGAAAACATTACTGTACAACTCAACCCAAAATAGATGTCAGCAAATCTGGAAAGCACTCAGGAGAATAACCTTAAAGTGAGTGTCTCCCAAAGATTCAGTGAAGTAACATTAGAAAAGCTTTTCATTGTGCCAAGCAGACTTAACAGAATGTGAGTAGACCATTCATGCCTTGTTAGTGTGATCAATTAATGCTGACAATAATTATTCATCTATCATCGCAGAAATTTAGAATGTTATTGCTCTACAAAATGGCTTCAAAATACTTTCTTGATATGAGAAATGCAGGGAAAATTAATTACTTTGAAATCTGTTCAAAATATCCTCATGAGCATTAGATATGAAAGTAGTTTGAGTGTTGTGTTAAGGCAATATGTACTGAGCATTGGAAGAAAGTAGTACAGTGCATATGGAATGTGATACTATGAGAATGTGCTTATGATTGCAGGCTATGATGTGACATTACAAGCTGGAGAACCAAAGGGGAAAGAAAATAAAAACTAATGCTGAAAATTGAAGTAAAACCACAAATGGCTGGAAAAATAGAGCAAATCCTTAGTACCTGTGTGCAACAAACATGGGTTTGATTCCTGCCTCAGGTGACTGGCTGTGTGGAATTTGTACATTCTCTCCTTGTCTGCGTGGGTTTCCTTCGAGGTGCTCTGGTTTCCTCCCACAGTCCAAAGATGTATAGGTTAGATGCATTAGTCTAGGGAAATGTAGGGGAATGGATCTGGGTGGGATGCTGTTCGGAGGGTCAGGACTAAATGGCCTGTTTACACACTGTCGGGATTCTATGATGTTAGAACAAAGGCAACAGAATGACACAATATAGGTAAAAGCAGGCTCTAGAATATTCTGACTGCACCAGAGGGTTAATCACTAACAACTCAATTGCAGATACAAGACTATAAGGAAAGCAAGGAATATGTTGGCCTTTGTTACAGGGAGATTTCAGTACAGAAGTAATTAAGAATTCAAATTACTTTGTAATTATGGAAGTAAAGCAGTTCAGTGGAGATATTTTTTTAAAGAAAACTCTCTGTGGCAGTTATAGCCTACTTTCATTATTTTTAAAGAATAGGGTATTTAAACAGACTTAAGATCATGAAATTACACAGATCATATCCATACTTCAGGAATATTTATGTCCACCCCGTCATTTTGAGATGACAGTACTATGGGTTAATGCTCTTGTGACAGTCAAAAATGATTATTTGAACTCAATAAGGCCTCACTGAGTTCAGCTTTTCTCCTGTTTGCATCATACTATCACCTCTTTTTCCTTACCAACAAAACTTGATCTTTCAGAAATGGTTGGGACATTGTCTTCTCAGTCATGTTTGATATCAAAAGACCTACAGAGTTTGTCCATTGCCATAAAAATGCAAATGATCTGTAACATGGAATAGGTAATTTGCAGCTCCACACTGAATTGAACAGAATACCAATGTTTCATATGGTTATCTCCAGCTTGATCATCTATCCCAGGAAGAGGAAATGACAGTGAAGTGTACAATAAAAAATGAAAATTTTGGGATTATATTTGGTTTTCCAGAATTCTGAAAGACCGTTCTGAGATATTGATGACTTTGTGTCAGATAGGTACACTAGTGGCTAGGAGATGGTCAGGAGTTTGAATAAAGTGATGAAGAGGTAGCAATCAGTGTCGTGCATACAGAAGCCAAGTTAGTGTGGATGATTTCATCAAATAGTAACTTTAACCTGAGGGAGATCAGGGTTCCACCCCAAAACCAATCCCCGTGAACTCCAAAGGTAGTGGTGTCGAGATTTGAAGTGGTAATGCATCGTTGGCAGTATGCTGATCATAAATCGAAATGATTGTCTAAAATATTGCAGTTGACAATAATCAAACATAATGGTGATGTTGATTTGACAAATAAGAATAATTTTTCAGTCTTGAGTATAAGACATGCATGACTTTGGCATAGCTCCAAAATATATGGGAAAATATTTCTATGAATATTTAATAATATTTTCTAGTTCTATGACATGATTGAATGTTTTCATAATCACTAAAATACTTGAGTGAATGATTGAGATTCTTTAAAGCATTTGTTGCAATACTTTACAATACTTATGAACATTTTTCGTATTAGAAGTTTTAGTAATTATTCAATATTTCAGGTTCCATTTTCTATTATTGCATTAATTTTTTTTGAAAGTGCAATTTTTATTTAAGTATTGTGGTACTCTTAGCTTTACATAAGAACCTCACCCTCTCATCTCCCCAAATATGAAGTCACTTTGTGATTGATATTACATTAGGGAAACAGATTAAAAATGAAATAATACAGCATTTCCACTACAATTTCACAGAAGTTTAAAGTTCCACAAGATGCATACAATGCACATATCATGTAGGTTGATCTGCAAGCACTTAGATGGTATTGTAAAGTTGCAATTGTGAAAAATAACTGGACTTGATAGAAGATTGCAGACTCGCTGATTTGTATTGGCTTTTTTACCTTTTACCTTATGGGTGGCATAGTGGTTAGCACTGCTGCCTCACAGCGCCAGAGACTCGGGTTCAATTCCTGCCTCAGGCGACTGACTGTGTGGAGTTTGCACATTCTCCCTGTGTCTGCGTGGGTTTCCTCCGGGTGCTCCAGTTTCCTCCCACAGTCCAAAGATGTGCGGGTCAGGTGAATTGACCATGCTAAATTGTTAGGTAAGGGGTAAATGTAGGGGTATGGGTGAGTTGCGCTTCGGCGGGTCAGTGTGGCCGAAGGGTCTGTTTCCACACTGTAAGTAATCTAATCTAATCTAAACATCATTAATAGTATCAACATGCCTGTTGCCAATGGCTGAAAACAGTTTCTTCTGGGGACTTCAGAAATTGTGGAGCAATATGATTTGTCAAGAAAACTGGTAGCCTATCTACCACAGAGGCCTCGCACTGCTTGTGACTTTGAAGGCCAATTAACCATTTCTTTGATGCTGAAAGCTGTTAGCAGACCTGTGTCTGTTACAACCAGCAATCCAGAGGTTAGATAGCATCTGTGGAGAGAGAAATGAAATTAAAGCTTTAGAAGCAGAAGAATCATATCAGACTTGAAAGATTTACTCTGTTTTATTTTCTCCGTAGATGCTCCCCGATTTGTTGAACTGCAGTAGCACTTTGTAGTTTTATTTCAGAGTTCCAACATTTGTAGTCATTGTGTTTTAATTACGCAACTAGCCTAGCTGGAGGACGCTTGGAGTGCAAAGTAGGGAAACTGTCTCACCCATTTTCTTTGCCTCATGAAACATCAATCGTTAAGTGTTAAATGATGTTTAGCTGGTCATTTGCTTCCGGTCCCTCTGATACAGCTTGCAGCACTTTTCTCTAAATTCCATTTCATCTATGGCCAAAACTACAAATGATTGGAATGCATATTAGCCTTTCTAAAAAATTTCAAAATTGCATGGCCATTGCAAGAAGCCATATCATTTAAAATTCACCACTTCCCAATTGAACTAGCTTCTTGCACAAAGACAAAACCAGGCAGGGATCAACAGATAATTGAGAAAATAATATTACGCAGAAAAATTGAATGCAGACAGCAAACTGCATCTTTGACTAGATCTGAATTTAACTATTCTCAATTGAAAGCACCACAAGCTGAAAATCCATCTTCCAGTGACTGCATTTTAAGGAGATTCAGCTTGTAGGATGAAATATAAATGATTGTAGTAGCTTGAAGAGCAATTTCACAGTGTTCCATGATATCTTTGTTTGGAAGAACGAGGGGGGCGAAAAATCATTCTATCATGGGAATGAGAAGGAAGAATTCAATCTCCTTGTACAGCATATCATCCTAAAACTGATGCTGAGATCTGTGATGGACTCATTACAAGCAATGTAAAACAAGTGGTTAGCTGTGAATATAGGGCCTGGTAAGTGAGCCATCCATCACATCTAGTCTCTGTGTAATGTACCAACAATTGATGTCATGAAGGATATTCTATAGTTCAAACTCCACAACAGGTGAGGTAATCCCAAGTGGAGGATTTTCCCTGAATTTCTGCTTCTTGTCGATCAGGTTAGTTTTTCTTCTTGTGGATCTCGAAATCTCCTGTTTTGAGCCAAGCTTGTGCAAATGGTACACTATTGTTGTGATATTACATGCCTCTATGAAAAACAAGTATTGTACCATAAAGAGAGTTAATTCTTGAAATTCAGTATGACATCATGCTATGGGGTAATCTTGTTTAAATCAGCTCCAACTACAATATTTGTTGCAGTTTGAAATCCATCAGAGAAAATGGAGGCACAGTGGTTGGCACTGCTGCCTCAGCACCGGGGATTGTGTTTGATTATAGCTTTAGGTGACTGTGTGAATTCTCCCTGTGTCTATGTGGCTTTCCTCTGCAGGCTCCAGTTTGCTCCCACAGTCGAAAGATGTGCAGGTTAGATGGATTGGCTATGTTAAATTGCCCTGTCATGTCCAGAGATCTGCAGGCTAGGTAGATTAGCCATGATTAAATGAGTGGTTAAGGGGATAAGGTGGGATGTTGAGGCTAGGTAGGATACTCTTCAGAGGGTCAGTGCAGTTTCAATGGGCTAAATGACCTATGTAACAAAAATGCAAATACAATCTGTATATTGACCTGACATCACAAAAGACATTGATTGTTACGATCTTGTGAGGCATGTCAATTTCATCAATTACAACAGTATTAAAAAAATACTTATGCAACATGAAATTCCCTTTTGAACCATGATCCAAGATTTCCATTGATTAATTTAAAATTTACTTTGGCAGGTCACCGTTGGTGACAGATTACTTTGCCCAGTTTACTTTTGTCAGGCAAATCAAGGATGTCATTGCTATCCTCAGCATGTTTGGTGTACCACAACAGACCATGTCAGACAATTGTTTTTTGTTAGCAAGCTGCTTCAAATATGTGGAGGAAATGGTGAAATCACCACCTTTTCCACATTATTTACAATCCAAAGATCTGGCAGATTGTACTGTAGACACAGTTAAAGTGATGATCGCAAAGTATAAGGCAATTCGACAAGACTTCAAGATTGCCATGTTAAACTTGCAAACGATATCTCAAGGCATCTTCTGAACATAAGATTTGGAGGGGAAGATAAGCATGTACTGTTCTTGCATCTCATAAATTCCCAACCAATCAGATGAGCATGATTCTTCTTAGAACAAAGAAAGAAAACATTACAGAAACATGATCAAAAACATGTAGACAGTTGCCTCAATTTCAGTTATGTTAAAACATGAAAGTGGGAGAGAATTATCGCAAGACTTGGATACGGGTTAGGGCACTGAGCAAATGTACCTCAGACCAGATGGCATAGTGTTGCTGTGTACAATGGTCATGTTCTAGAACAGAACTGAAGATACACTCAAATAGCATAGGGTTATCTCCTGGTGTCCCAAGATGATAATTCAGACAATGTATTTTGTTTAAAGATAACACATTCAGTATACAGTCCATACCAATCTGCAAAAAACATAGTATACACAGCGTGAGGATATGCAATAACATCCTGAGAACTGTATTTAAAAATGATCCAGTCAGATTAAATGCCTGTTGAAGTATCATCTTCACGTAGAAAGATATTGAGTGTAAATGTATTTTGTTTAAAGATAACACATTCAGTATACAGTCCATACCAATCTGCAAAAAACATAGTATACACAGCGTGAGGATATGCAATAACATCCTGAGAACTGTATTTAAAAATGATCCAGTCAGATTAAATGCCTGTTGAAGTATCATCTTCACGTAGAAAGATATTGAGTGTAAATGCATCACTGTTATTTTTGATCTGTGCATGGTTCTCATGGGAGAAGTGCTGTTTTTTGAAGGAAAGTGAAGCATGGTGTGACATTGCATGTATCTATGATCAGGAAAGCATGTACCTTTAAGAGAGCTAAGTGATTACAGTAGTGTGACATCAGTTCAACCTTGAATAGCTGCTATACTTTGTAATTCATCAAGAAAGTCAGCTAGTCAACTTAAATTGTGCCCAGACAAATACCATGTCCGTGGTAGGATTGGAAAGTTGCTTTTTGAATAAATGTTCTGATACCTGTTCTCAGCAAGAAGCCAGTCTTCGTGTTCATGTTCCCAAAGTTAACATAATAATTGAGAACACATGAAGCCTGATCAGCTTTCAATGCTATACTCAATGTCACTCAACAATGACTTCACATTAATTTGAAGTGAAACAGTACCATATCGAATTGAAGTAAGACTATGTAAATCACCACATTAAAAAATGGTCTCCGCCTGACCTTGAGGGTTGACTTTTTTTTTCCATGCCCAATCTCAGAATTGGTTCAACTGGGCTCAAAGTCAAACGGTCAATCCATTTTGTTAACAGCAGTGTTTGGTTGGTTCAGTTAGCTCCTGTACCTCAAGGTCAGATATTCACTGATGTAAGCTTCACTTCAGGACTGAAGTACACAATCTAAACTTATCTCTTAATTGAAAGCATTCTTGCACATTAGATTGAATTATTCATTTGTTGAGGCAAAAAAATTGCAGCGGTGCTGCCCATAATCTTCCATTGATTCGGGAGATACCAGAAGACTGGAGAATTGCAAACATCACTCCCTTGCTCAAAAAAAACATAAGGATGAGCCTGGAAATTACAGACCAGTTAGTTTGACTTTAGTAGTGGTAAAGCTTCTAGAAACACTTACTTGGCATAGAGTTAGTAATCACATGGTAAAAGGTGAGTTGATTAGGAAGGTTCAGCATGAATTTTGAATGGTAAAGTTGTGTTCAACTTGCTGGAGTCCTTTGAACAGATAATAGGCCCAATAGCAGTAGTGCCATTGGTGTGGTGTACACAGACCTCCAGAAAACATTAAAATTGCAAACTATGCTTCAAGGCAAAGACATGTTTTCCCCTGCAAATCCTATGTTCTTGCATCTCATAAGGTCCCAACCAATCAGATGAGCATGACTCTAGTTGGAACAAAGAAAGAGAACATTGCAGAAACATGATCAAAAACATGTAAACAATTGCCTCAATTTGAGTTATATCAAAACATAAAAGTGGGAGAGAATTATAGCAAGACTTGGATATGGATAAGGGAACTGCGGAAATGTACTTCAGCCCAGGTGGTATGGCATTGCTTTGTGCAATGGTCATGTTCTAAAACACAATGCCACACAATAGACATGTGAGATAAGTTATAGCTCATGGATTAAAAGGGACACTATCAATGTGGATACAAAATTTAGTCAGCAATAAGAAACAGACAGTAATAATGATCGATCGATATTTTTAGGCTGCAGGAAGGTTTGTAGTGGAGTTCTCCAGGTGTTTGCTTTTCCGATATGTATTAATGATCTAGATCATAGTGTGTTTGCTGATGGTATGAAACTTGGAAACATTGTAAACTGTGAGGAGAACAATGTAAAACTTCAAAAGATCTTGAGATTGGATAGAATAGATGGGAAAAAGTTGGGCCTGCTCATAAAGAGATCAAGAATCTGAGGGCACGATCTAAAATGATTTGCAAAACAAACAAAAGCACGGTGAGAAATAACTTTTTTACACAATAATTCTGGGTTGGATCTGGAATACACTGCCTGGAAGTGTGGTGGAGGCAGGTTTAATTGATATGTTCAGGAGAGCATTGTTTCTATTTAATTAATCATTCATTGTGCAAGGGTATAGAGAAAATGTAAAACTGTGGTACTAAATCATGATGTTTATTTGGAGGGCCCGTGTAGATACGATAGACAAATGACCTCCTTCTACACTGTGAGAATTCTGAATTTTTTCTGCTAAGTTGATATAAACAACAGCACAGATATTATGCAAAGAAATGCAGGGAATTCTGACCAAAAGTTCGCCTTCATTTAACTGCACAATAATACAAGTGATTTGTCATTCATGCCTTTAGAATATTTGTTCATACAAAATAGCTACATTTTAAGTACAGTGTAGTTTGCTTCATGTAAATGAATAGGTTTTCAATATATGCCTGGGTGGAAATCTAACATTATAGATCAGCTTCCTGGCATGGAAAACATAATTTTAATTTCCACTGCTTTCACTGAAATGGGAGTAAGGATCAATAAGCTAAATTGACTGGATGGTTGGTTTGCAATGCACAGTGATGCCAACAGCATAAGTTCAATTCCCACATCAACTAAGGTCACTATGAAGGCCCTGCCTTCTCAATCTTACCTGAGATGTAATGACCCCAAAGTTAAACTCAGCACATGTTGTCTTCATGGCCTTCAGAAGGATGGTAATATTCCCTTCCAAAACCAGGCAGCTTCTATAAAGGATGAACCATCTGCAAAACTGGTCTTTGCAGCTCATCTAAATGTCTTCTGATGCTCTGTGCATCAAAGTATGAAAGTCATTTTTGTTATGTTAAAGGAAGTGAATTTTTACAAATATTTATTAATATGTTTCATGGTGTGTGGTAGCATTGGTCATTTGATCATTATTCAACATATAATTTATGAAAGATGCTTTTATTTGGAGCTATGTTTTTACATGAGAATTTAATAGTTCATTTTGAATATTTTCAAAATCTATTTTCATCAAATTGTCAAGTCTTATTCTGACATTAGCTAATAAGTATTACAAAATCTATTTATATCAATTGTCAAATTTTAATCAAAAAGCAAGAAAAGTAAGTGTAAGGTTTAGGAAATTGAAATTAGACAAGGTCTTTGAGGAATATGAAGAAAGCAGGAAAGAATTTAAACAAGGAATTAGAAGGGTTAAAAGGGGCCATGAAATGTCTTTGGCAAAAATGATTAAGGAGAATCCCCAGGCATTTTATGATAAATTAGGAGCAAAAGGATAACCAAGGAAAAGGGTAGGTGCACTCAAGCACCAGGAAGAAAATGTATGTGTGGAGCCAAAGGAAGTGGGTGAGATCCTTAATGATTAATTCATATTGGTGTTCACCAAGGGGAAGGACTAGAATGATGGTAAGGTTAGGGAGGGGTGTGGTGACATTTGGAAAAGATTTATTAGGAATAGTCATCATACCTTTATACAAGGGAGGTATTGCCTCACAAATTTGGTCAATTTTTTTAAGGAGGTGGTGAAGATGATTGAGGATAGGACTGTGAATGTTGTCTACATGGAGTTTACTCAAGCATTTGACAAGGTACCTTCTGGTCCAGAAGGCTTAGTCACACAGGGTCCATGGTGAGTCAGCAAGTTGGATACAAAATTGGCTTAGTTATGAAAATGAAAGGGTAATTTTGCGGGATGTTTTTCTGACTAGAGGTCTGTGGCCAGTGGTGTCCTACAAGGTTCAGTGCCGGGATCTCTGTTGTTTGCAACATAAAAAGGATTATCAGCAGAATACAGATCAATTGGAAAGGAGGGCAGAGACATAGTAGATGGAATTTAATCCAGACAAGTGAGGTTATATATTTTTGGAGATCAAATACAAGATGAAAGTATGTAGGAACCTTAGCAGTTTTGATGTACACTTGACGTGCAAGTCAATAGCTCCCAGGAAGTGACAATACATGTGGGTAAGGTAGAAAGAAGGTATGTGACATGTTTACCTTCTTCCGTCAAGGCCGTGGATTTAAAAGTTGGCAAATCATGTTAGGGCTGTATAAAACTTTAGTTAGGCCCCATTTGGAGTATAGTGTACAGTTCTGGTCACCACCCTATCGGAACAATGAGGTGGTTTGGAATGGGTGCAAAAGAGGTTTACCAGAATGTTATCTGGATTGGACTGTATTAGTTATAAGGAGCGATTGGGCAAATTTGGAATGATTTTCCTCAAGTGTCAGAGGCTAAGGGGTGACCTGATAATAGAATATATAAAATTATAAGATATGTAACATTATGAAAGGCATGAACAGGGTGGATAGTCAGAGTCTTTTTTTTTCCCAGGGTGGAAATGTCAAATATGAGGGGACATAGATTTAAGGTAAGATGGAGTAAGTTTAAAGGAGAAGTGCAAGGCAAGGTTTTTACACAGAAGGTTTTAGGTGTTGTGGTTCTGTTCGCTGAGCTGGGAATTTGTGTTGCAAAAGTTTCGTCCCCTGTCTAGGTGACATCCTCAGTGCTTGGGAGCATCCTGTGAAGAGCTTCTCCGGCATTTATAGTGGTTTGTCTCTGCCGCTTCCAGTTGTCAGTTCCAGCTGTCTGCTGCAGTGGCCTGGAATGCACTACCAGGTAGAAGCAGATATGTTTTCAATGTCTAAGAGGCATTTAGACAGACAAGCAGCAGAGGGACATGAACCACGTGAAGGCAGATGGGATTAGTTTAGAATAACATCATGGTTGGCACAAACATGGTGGGCAAAAGAGCCTGTACTGTTCTGTGTTCAATATCAATGCAATGCCATTGAATGCTCACAGTTGCATTTGAGGAATGGGAGCACTATTACACTACAAATTATTTTCTATAAGACCATAAGGTATAGGAGCAGAATTAAGCCATTCAGCCCATCAAGGTTCCTCTGTCACTCAATCATGGCTGATACATTTCTCAAACACATTCGCCTAACTTTCCCTGTAACCCTTGATCCCCTTAAAGTCTTCAACAAAATTGCTAAGAAAGTATGTTTTGAGATTTTTATTCTTCTCACAATTTTAATTTTCAATTAAATAATGTATGCTTGGGGATTTAATACTGTAGATGTCATTTAATATAGAAATTAAACTAATAATAATGATGGATAACTTGAGATGATGAGTATCTTAAATAATACTTAATCACATCAATTTCAATTTTGATTTTGCAAGTATTCTAATCAAAGGATTTACCATTCCTTACTTTTTTGAAATATGATGTGCATTTACTGACATTTTAATTTTTTTTTTTAGCTTCTACAGTACCTGGTGATGTTGCACTATACACTGGTGTGGTGGCAGTAGCTGTATGCCTAACCTTACTGATGGTTGTAGTAATCCTCGTATATCGAAGAAAAAAGCAAGATTTTGATTCTGATGTAACTGACTCTTCAATTTTAACAACAGGATTCCAACCTGTGAACATTAAAACACCAAAACAAGGTTAGTCATTCCTATTTGTCTATTATTATTAGGTTTTTTTGGAAGATTGTTATTAGATTTTAAGGAAAATGAGAGGAAGGGATAGATGAATCAAGGAACTGGCCTGAAAATTAATAACAGCAATTTAAAATTCAAATTAAGCCTTTGACCGCTTACCTCTTGGCTACAATGGTTCAGCACAGAAACAATTTCTCTTGCTTAACCCACTTTATTCGATTCAGATATACCTGAACAACTTTCTTGAGACTTTATTTATTATTTTTGTCAGGTTCTACCTACCCCAACACCTTTCTAAACTGGAAGAGATGTACAATCTTGTCAATGGAAACTCACGTGCATGTTGTGAATCCAACACTTTGACTGAACCATTTGTGAAATGGACTTTTGTGAGAAGGAAATTGTCCATAAACCTGAAAAAAGATTACCTGTTCTGCGTAATAGAGGGAAGTTTGGCATTCTATGCCCCTAAAATATCTCTAAATACAAGCAATAATTGGATGTTACACATAGATTTTTGCAACAAAATATCAATGTGACAGTATTGTAGCAACTATAGAGTTTCTACATAGAAAATCTATAGATGTGGGTGGTACGGTGGCACAGTGGTTCGCACTGCTGCCTCACAGCACCAGAGACCCGGGTTCAATTCCTGCCTCAGGCGACTGACTGTGTGGAGTTTGCACGTTCTCCCCGTGTCTGCGTGGGTTTCCTCCGGGTGCTCCGGTTTCTTCCCACAGTCCAAAGATGTGCGGGTCAGGTGAATTGGCCATGCTAAATTCCCCGTAGTGTTAGGTAAGGGGTATATGCAGGGGTATGGGTGGGTTGCGCTTCGGCGGGTCGGTGTGGACTTGTTGGGCCGAAGGGCCTGTTTCCACACTGTAAGTAATCTAAAAAATCTAACCCACTGTGTGGATCTCCCCGTGTCTGCATGGGTTTCCTCCAGGTGCTCTGGCTTCCTCCCACAGTCCAAAAATGTGCAGGTTAGGTGAATTGCCCATGCTAAATTACCCGTGGTGTTTGGCGAAGGCATAAATGTAGGGGAATGGGTCTGGGTGGGTTGCGGGTCGGTGTGGACTTGTTGGACCGAAGGGCCTGTTTCCACACTGTAAGTAATCAAAATCTAAAATCCAATTTTCAAGGAAAGGACAATAATTGTTAATACATATCCATGAATTTGAAACAACCGAGTGATGTGGATTGCCTATTATATATAAATAACTGTAATTATTCGAATGAATTGATTTTCAAACTATGAAACTGGAACATCTGTTCAATGCAACCTTCACAATTATGGCTGTATTTTTTTTTGCAATCAGTGATGTTTGAAAATCCTTAAGCTGTAAACCCTGTTGAATGAAGGAAGTATGCAGTTTGTATTCAGAGGACATACAATTAACTTATTCTGGTGTTAAAAGTGTGTTCAGTAATTCATGAAATGTAAAGTATTTTTCACAGTGGCTTGTCTGTTTTCATTCTGATAGATAACTCCCATTTGCTTACAATTCAGCCTGACCTCACAAGCACCTCAGCATACCAAGGCTCAATCCGCTCACGACAAGATATCTCAGACAAGATTCCAATGACTAACTCTCCCCTTCTGGACCGGCTTGCAAATGAAAGGCATACATTACGCAATGGTACAGTACATTCTGATACTTCAAACCTTATGGCAAGACTCTCGATGCAAATGAACAACAAATCATTATTGAGGGATGCTTCAAATACCGCATTTGGAACGTTTAATTTTTTAGGTGGCCGCCTTACCATTCCAAACAGAGGTAAGTGAGATTTCTATTAATAAATATTATCCCCAATAGAACTCACTGGAAAAGCTCAGCAGGTCTGCAGCATCTGTGGAGATAAATCAGAGTTAGCGTTTCAGGTCGAGTGACCCTTCTTAAGGCTGTTCTTCAGGTTGCTGGACCCAAAATATTAACTCTGATTTATTTCCACAAATGCTGCCAGACCTGCTGAACATTTCTGTCAATTTGTATTCTTGTTTCTAATTTCCAGCATCCGCAGTTCTTTTGGTTTTTTAACAGTTGTTATCCATTTCAGATATTTTAATTGTACTATCTTGATTTGGCATCGGCAACCATGTATGAATAATAATAATACATTTTCCAGCAAATACAGAAATAATTAGTATAAGATCAAGTCTTAAATTTTAAAAATCCATTTAATTTCAGTAACATTTCACTACAATACTGGCAGAAAAATGTATATAGAACTGAAAACTTATTTATTTCACCGTAAGTGAAAAATCCAATTAGAACTAAAAGAAATGGATAATAACTGAAGTTGGGAGCATAAAAGACATAAATAGTACAATATCATCGAAAAGGTTGTAACAGAAAAAGGACAGACTGTAACCTTTTCTTATAGCTATAATTTTCTATTTCTGGCAAACATCTGCATAAATCATTGCATCATCTCTAGTGCAAACACATCCACCATGGATGCACTGACCAGAACTATATACAACACTCTGGCTGTTGATGAGCTAGGGTTTAAATAATTGTAGAAAAGCCTTCCATTTGTAATGTTCTACGCCTCAGCAAATAAAGGAGAATATCCAACAAAGCTACCTTAATAACTTTATCTACCTGTCCTGCTTCTGCTCAGGCTCTGTAGACATGCATTTCAAGGCCTTCTGTTTCTCTTCACTCCACAATATTTTGCCATATATGATATTTTTCCTTGCATTGTTTGCTCTCACCAAGTGCATTGCCTCACATTTCTCTGGATTAAATAATATTTGCAGCTTGTTCTTGATTAATGCACTGATATCTTCTTATATTCTATAGTTTTCTTCATTAGAAGAAAATTGGTAAACCGGTATTGAGTCCTACAGAATCTCAATGGAACCAGATTTTCAGGTTCAAAATACTGATGAACTGCTACTCTTTCCTATTTGACATTGAGCTAATTTTGGGTTTAACATATTACACTTGATCCAATTGTCGCTTCTCTTTCTGACCAATCTGATATGGAAGCCATGAGATGAAAACCTTATTTTTTAATAAAGCTGATATCCAATTGGACCTTGTCATTTCATTTTTAAAAATTCAATCGAGTTAATCAGACTTTTCCTTAGCTGTGCTGATGATTCCTAAGTAATTAATGTATTTCTAAATAATGATTAACAACATCTCTCAAAATTAGGTGTCGGGAATGCTGGTTGACTAAAAAAATTGAGGATTTGGTTAAGAAAAAGAAGGAGGCATATGTCAGGTATTGACAGGATAGATCGAGTGAATTCTTAGAAGAGTGTAAAGGCAGTAGGAGTATACTTAAAGGGAAATCAGGAGGGCAAAAAGGTGACATGAGATAGCTTTGGCAAATGGAGTTACAGAGAATCCAAAGGGTTTTTACAAATATATTAAGGACAAAAGGGTAACTAGGGAGAGAATAGGGCCCCTCAAAGATCATCAAAGCGGCCTTTGTGTGGAGCCGCAGAAAGTGGGGGAGATACTAAATGAGTATTTGGCATCAGTGTTTGTTGTGTAAAAGGCCATGGAAGATATAGAAAGTAGGAAAAAGATTGTGACATCTTGAAAAATTCCCATATTACAGGAGGAAGTGCTGGATGTCTTGAAATGCATAAAAGTGGATATATCCCCAGGATCTCATCAGATGTACCCGAAAACTCTGTGGGAAGCTAGGGAAGTGATTGCTGGGACCCTTGCTGGAATATTTGTATAATCGATAGTCATAGGTGAGTTACCGGAAGACTGGAGGTTGGCTAATGTGGTGCCACTGTTTAAGAAAGGTGGTAAGGAGAAGCCAGGGAACAATAGACCAGTGAGCCTAACATCGGTGGTGGGCAAATTGTTGGAGAGAATCCTGAGGAACAGGATTTACATATATTTAGACAGGCAAGGACTGATTAGGGATAGTCAACATGGCTTTGTGTGTGGGAAAACATGTTTCACAAACTTGATTGAGTTTTTTGAAGAAGTAACAAAGAGGATTGATTAGGGCAGAGTGGCAGACATCATCTATGTGGACTACAGTAAGGCGTTTGACAAGGTTCCCCATGAAAAACTGGTTAACAAGGTTAAATCTCATGGAATATAGGGAGAACTAGCCATTTGGATACAGAACTGGCTCAAAGGTAGAAGACAGAGGGTGGTGCTGGAGGGTTGTTTTCCAGACTGGAGGCCTGTGATCAGTGGAGTGCCACAAGGATCGGGGGCTGGTTCCTCTACTTTTCACCATTTATATAAATTATTTGGATGTGAGCATAAGAGGTATAGTTAGTAAGTTTGCAGATGACACCAAAATTGGAGGTGTAGTGGACAGTGAAGAGGATTACCTCCGTTTACAATGGGATCTTGATCAGATGGGCCAATGGGCTGAGGAGTCACAGATAGAGTTTAATTTAGATAAACGTGAGGTGCTGCATCTTGGGAAAGCAAATCTTAGCAGGACTTATACACTTAATGGTAAGGTCCGAGGGAATGTTGCTGAACAAAGAGACCTTGGAGTGCAGGTTCATAGTTCCTTGAAAGTGGAGTTGCAGCTAGATAGGACAGTGAGGAAGGTGTTTGGTATGCTTTCCTTTATTGGTCAGAGTATTGAGTACATGAGTTGGGAGGTCATATTGCGGCTGTACAGGATATCAGTTAGGCCATTTTTGGAATACTGCGTGCAATTCTGGTCTCCTTCCTATTGGAAAGATATTGTGAAGCTTGAAAGGGTTCAAAAAAGATTTACAAGGATGTTGCCAGGGTTGGAGGATTTGAGCTCTGGAGGGGTTGAAAAGGCTAGGGCTGTTTTCCTGGAGCGTCGGAGACTGAGGGGTGAACTTATTGAGGTTTATAAAATCATGAGGGGCTTGGATAGGATAAATAGACAAAGTATTTTCCCTGGGGTGGGGGAGTCTAGAACTACAGGGCATAGGTTTCGGGTGAGAGAGGACAGGTATAAAAGAGACCTAAGGGGTAACGTTTTCACACAGAGCGTGGTACGTGTATGAAATGAGCTGCCAGAGAAGTGGTGGAGGCTGGTACATTTGCAACATTTAAAATGCATCTGGATGGGTATATGAATAGGAAGGGTTTGGAGAGATATGCAGCAGGTACTGGCAGGTGGACTAGATTAGGTTAGATTAGGCATGGATGAGTTGAAACAATGGGTCTGTTTCTGTACTGTACATCTCTATGACTCTATACCTCTAATTCACCCAATGCCAAAGATTAGCCAGTTAGCCTATAATTACTCAGCCTACTGTGTTCCCCCTTTTTAAGTAATAGTACAACATTAAGAGTCCTTCACACCCCCTACACACCTCTCACCACAGAATATCAGGAAATAATAGTCAAAGCCTGTTCCAGTTCCTTTCTTGCTTCTGTTTGGTAAACTTCATCCAGTTCTGATTAGGTTTTCAATTTCAAAGATACTAAACCTTGCAAGGTTTGAGCTCAGGTTGAGGTTTAGGGTGTAGGTTTGCTCGCTGAGCTGTAGGTTTGATATCCAGATGTTTCATTACCTGGCTAGGTAACATCATCAGTGGCAACCTCCAAGTGAAGTGAAGCTGTTGTCTCCTGCTTTCTATTTATATCTTTCTCCTGGATGGCATTCCTAGGGTTTGTGGTGATATCATTTCCTGTTTGTTTTCTGAGGGGTTGATAGATGGCTTCTAGATCTATGTGTTTGTTTATGGCATTGTGGTTGGAGTGCCAGGCCTGTAGGAATTCTCTGGCATGTCTTTGCTTAGCCTGTCCCAGGATAGATATGTTGTCCCAGTCGAAATGGTGGTTTGTTTTCATCCGTGTGTAGGGCTACGAGGGAGAGAGGGTCATATCTTTTTGTGGCTAGCTGGTGTTCGTGTATCCTGGTGGCTAATTTTCTTCCTGTTTGTCCTACGTAGTGTTTGTGGCAGTCTTTGCATGGAATTTTGTAGATGACGTTGGTTTTGTCCATGGGTTGTACTGGGTCTTTTAAGTTTGTTAGCTTTTGTTTGAGAGTGTTGGTGGGTTTGTGTGTTACTAGGATTCCGAGAGGTCTTAGTACTCTGGCTGTCATTTCTGAAACTTCTTTGATGTATGGTAAGGTGGTTAGGGTTTCTAGCTGTGTTTGGTCTGCTTCTCATGGTTTGTTCTTGAGGAATCTGGACACTGTATTTTTTGAGTATCCATTCTTCTGGAATACGTTGTATAGGTGGTTCTCCTCTATTTTCTGAAGTTCGTCTGTGCTGCAGTGTGTGGTGGCTCGTTGGAGTAGTGTTCTGAAACAGCTTTGTTTGGGTGTGTTGGGGTTATTGCTGGTATAGTTAAGTATTTGTTCAGTGTTTGTCAGTTTTCTGTATACGCAGGTTTGTAGTTCGTTGTCCTTTCTTTCGACTATGACGTCCAGGAATACAAGCTTGTTGTCGGTTTCTTCCTCCTTGGTGAACTTTATGCCTGTGAGGGTGTTGTTGATGATGTTAAATGTCTCTTCTATCTTGTTTCGTTTTGTGATGACAAAGGTGTCATCTATGTAGCGGACCCAGATATTTGGTTTGATGGTTGGTCGGGCTGTTTGTTCTAGTCTTTGCATTACTGCTTCTGCTATGAATCCTGATAGCGGAGATCCCATGGGTGTGCCATTGGTTTGTTTGTAGACTATGTTGTTGAAAGTGAAGTGGGTGGTGAGGCACAGGTCCACTTGCTTCATGATGTTTTTGTTGGTAATGTGATTGATGGTGGTTGGTGTGTGTGTGATGGTCTCTTCTAAAAGTGTGGTAACAAATCTCAACCACAACGTCATAAACAAACACATAGATCTAGATGCCATCTATCAACCCCTCAGAAAATGAACAGGAAATGACATCACCACAAACCCCAGGAACCCCATCCAGGAGAAAAATATAAATAGAAAGCAGGAGACAACAGCTTCGCTTCACTTGGAGGTTGCCACTGATAATGTTACCTAGCCAGGTAATGAAACGTCTGGATATCAAACCTACAGCTCAGCAAGCAAACCTACACCCTATACTAAGCCTTCTTGTAACTTCCCTCCCATCTATTGTGCAAGACAGTTCAACCCTGAAAGAGTTTACTGACATCACTACCCATCAGAACAGATGAGACTGTTCCTAGGAAAGAGTTAACCAGTTCCCTACACAATTTTACATGTGTGTACCAGAGTGTATTTTGTGCTTCAGTGGTTGCTCTTTGTGTGAGTAACATGGAGTTAATGTAGTGATGTGCATTTAAGTTTAAGTTTAACCTTATTGTCTCACAAGAGGCAATCATGTATCTCAGAGTAATTAGCTATTAAGTAACATGTATTCATCAAAAGTAAATCTATTTTTTTTTGCTGAAGAGTCTATGTGAGCTCTCCCCTGAAACTGATACCAGCAAGAAGGATCGGCAGTAGTGAATCTACCCAACCTTTTTTAGCACCATTATGAAATGGTGAATCATAGTAAGGAATTGCCAGTACAGCATTACCATGCATTTTATAGCCAGTTTTTTCACACCCTCCCTACATATCTACAGTGCAACATGTTCATCTTTTGTCAATACAAATGTAAGGTGTTTAAAAACCCTTTGTGTCAACTTGACACGATCAAAATATGGCAAGCCTGAAAAAGAACTGAGAGGAGAATTTATGTGGCAATATTAAGCTGACAATTTGAGAAAAAATATTTTAATTGTCAGTCTTGACATTTCTGTTCCTTTTATTTAATTTACCACTTCAAAACTTTGCTGAAACAAGTGTACACATATCTTTCTATGAACTTTGAACCTGACCATGTGCATAAAACCAAAGAATTAATGAAGATAAAGCAAAGAAAGAGAGGTTCAGGGCATGCTGAATATATTGTTAATTTTCTTCTCTGCAGGCATCTATAATGTGACTCAAAATCAGTCTTTACAAAATAAAGACTAAATGCAATTTCAGACTAATTTAGCTATTATTTTTCCTTGATCTTGAACATTTGAGAGAATGCTGGTAACCTGAACAACACTCATTTTTAGCTTAGGGAAGCTAAGAAAAACATTTAGGTCACAATCTGATTTAACAGAATTGCAACAAATGAGCCAAAGATTCCAACAGCAGAATTCTACGGTGCTCCAATCAATGTAATTCAGGGTCAGAATGTTTTTCTTAGATTGTGTAACATTTACATTTACACAGATTTGGTTTTTTTTGCAAGTTAAAAGTTGAATCCTACCATATTAACAATATGATTTGTTTTCACTTTCCTAATCTGAGGAATTTTGTTATAATTTTCGTGCATGAGCAGTAAATCTTGCAGCTATGGTTCCTAAACAATTCATTCAAAAGTGTGATTTTCCATTAAGGAATATGTAAATAGTATGAAATGAAGTTAATCAACAGCAGAGAATGAGATCTAGTTGTTGATATCTCTATTGATTTATAACTTTTATATATGGACTTTTATTAGTTTTCCAAAGGGAACCATTGTGTCGACTGATGTGATTTAGTGATATTATGCTTGACTTTAAACAAACGTGGGAAGCTGGAATGAAATATTAATCTGTTATCAATGACTATAGATCCACTCCAAAGGATTCAGAAGTGTTCTTTAATGGAACTAAATGGAAAGAATTAAAATCAATGTTATTCATGCGGATTTTTAAAATGTGCTGTAGCGGGAACTTCCTCCTTAAATTAAGGTATTTGATAATAGTAAAGAGGTATAGTCCCAGATAACCACAGAGCTACTCTGTCTCTAGAGAGAGACAACCCCTGATAGCTTGACATGAAGGTCACCATGCCGAGGTGAGTGGCATGGTTGAGAAGATGGAACCTTTATGGTGACCTGAGCCAGTGTCGGAATTGAACCCACACTGTCAGCATCACACTGTATCATAAGCCAGCCATCTAAGCTAACTAATCCCAATAGTTAAAGCGATTGTGGAAGCATTGGTCAGAGTTTGGCTGAAGGACAGAAAACAAAGGATGATGGCTAGTTAGCTGCTGTTAGTTTGCAGTTAAAATGTTTCCATGTTAAATGTGCATCAGCTTAGAATGAATTAATGGATAAGGTGCAAAACAGATCAATTGAAGTGTTGTCAGAAGTGAAAGGTTTTTATTACAGAAAGAGCAACTTTACAACCTTTAAGATAAAACTGAAAATTAAAATAAATGCAGAATACAGTTATAACAAATCAGTAACCCAGAAAGAAAATGGACACAAACAAAGTAGTCTACTGATTCACTCTGAGCTTATTTTACAATGCATTTCATACCTTGGGACTCTTTTTATTAGAACAAAATGTAGTTTATATCAGTGTTTAAATTACATTTGGCTTTGAAAAGATAACCAATTGTAAACAATGTTCACTAATGAGACGCTAATAACTGAGTTAAATTTAAGATAATCTTCAAAAGGATGATGAAAAGCACCATTAGCCAATTATTTTGTCTTTCAGAAAAGTGAAGGAACAGGCAGAGTCTATAATTCCTTTTAAAATTTAGAAAGAATTAAAAGAAGTACAGGGAAAGGTAAAATTGATTTTCATCAGATAGCCAGTTTGGCACAATGGAACAAGTGTCCTCTTTCTGAAAAGGTCGCTTCTGTCATTTCTGCATTAAATTGCTTCTCCCACCATTCTACTCAATCCAATATTTTGCAGTCTTTTATTTTACCCCTAAAATTTGATGAACAAATTTTGGACATTATCCTTATGCTCAGAACCAAATCATCTATATTTATAAACATTATAGATGGTAAACCTCTTCCAAAATGAACAGCGCTCATAAACCTTAACCAACTGTTTATTTCCTAACATCCAACTTTATTATCCTAGTTGATGGTAATGCGGGATACTTAGATTAAATAGTGAGACAGCCTGATGAATGATATTTCCTTTTCTTCTTTGTTTACCATGACGGTCAGTCACTGGCAGCCTCTTGTGAATTTGTGCAATGTAATTTTTAACAAAAGAGCACAAATGTTTATCACACACAAAAAATAAACTTATTGGACTATACAAGAAGTATTTGGACAAATCTTGGAAAGAAGTGTTCAGCTTTTGCCACAACAATAACTTATAGACCTGTGAAACCTGAGAGTAGATTAACATCTCCATATTAAAGTTCCTTGTTCATCTGGTATGTCTGTAATCCGTTTCCTTTTTAACAAAGGTCTGTGCATTTATTCATACTAGTTTCTTCAAGTAATGGCTCTGTCCAAGACCTTTAAACATTTGAGTAGCTGACTCACCATCACCGCTGAACATGAATTCCTTCAACTCAGGTCCTCAAAAGTCTTGTAGGAAATTTTCCCCTCTGACACCTTCACATGTTCTGCTTCTAGAGATTTCTTCTAAGCAAATAAATGTCTTCACCCTTTTTTTTCTGTTGCTAATAGCACCTTCTGCTATTAAGGATCTCTTCTTTTGGAAAGAATCTGTTTCTGTTCTGACTCTCCTTCTCTGGGGTCTAAAACTCAAGTCAGTGAAAACTATAGCAACCAACTCCCTAAACAGCTTGCTAGTTATTTAGCTAAATCATCTGATTTCTTCGAAGTGCTATTTTTAATGCACTTTTTCAAAAACTATTAAAATTACAATTTATTTGTCTTCTATTTTAGAACACAAGTTCCCAAATAATAATATGTTATAAACTTCAATTTTATGAATAGATGTTTACAGGCATGTTTCTTTTTGTGTGTGATATCAACTATGAGAAGCTTATTGAACATCTTTTGAAAATCATATGTACCGTGTTGAATATATTCATTTAATCTGTAAAATCAGTCACTGTAAATTCTCTTAAAATTTAAAACACACTGTTGGATGAAAGTAAGGAATGTTAAACTAACATGCCCACTAAAAATTGATGAGGTCTCATCAGCTAACCATCGCAATTTTACTTGATGTTGAAGTATTGACATTCCATTTCCTATTCATAATCCTCCTAAGTTCTCTTGATTCATGAACTGTTCCTTTGGACATTCTGTATGTCACTTCACTACTTAAGAAAGGTGACAGAAGGACACCCAGGAATAGAGATCAATTAGTCTAACAACTGTCATCTGGAAATTACTCAAGTCTAAGGATAGAGCAGCTGAAATGTTTCAACTGATTTAAGAGAACCAACATGAATTTTTAAAGGTTATGTCATACTTGACCAATCTAATTAAAACTTTTTTGAAGAGGTGACAAAAAATTTGTGGCCAGGGTATGTCTATTTTTGTTATTTATGTACGTTTCCAGAAGGTATTTGACAAAGTTGTTCATAAGAGATTACAAATAATTCTTCCATAACATGATGGTTGCGTTCTTATGCAATCCTGCATTAGAAACAGCACTTAAAGTGTTGGTGATGTAATCGCGTTTCAGCCGACACACATTTTAAAATTTTGTACTTTAGAAAGTGTCCCCAATTCATCAATCATGTTACAGTAAATTTGCGTTAACAAAATGCGTGTTATAGCAGAACGACCTATACGTTTTAGTAGGTGAAAGAACGAGGCTAAGGTGGGGTGGGGTGGGGGGGGCGGGGGAGAACAAAAAACAAATTATGTTGGATTATCCCAGAAATGAGTACTTACAAAAGTGTTGGGTTGAATGGATTCCTATTCTTCCATGTAACAGACCATCAATAATGTCTGTCCTTTAAAGAATGCAGTCTAACCATAATAAGTGAAGGGCTCTGTTCTGTTGCCAGCTGTTTCCCATATAGCAGTTGTTGAATTGAGAGGTTGACAGACATGGTGCACTTATACTGCATGTTTGTTGTCTGAGCAATTTTTTTTAAACTGTTTGCTGGAACAATTCTGTTGCGTAAAAGATCAAGACCATAAATGCCTCACTGCAATCAACAAAGCTATTCTTGATGAAGCAGTCTGGCTCTGGGGAAGTACAAAGTGCATACGAACATGGCTTTATTGATCTTCTTCAAAATGTACCTCTTTTTGTTGCTGCTGTGATTCTCCTCCTCACGTCGCTAGAGTTCATACCTCCTTTGAAAGCAACGTACAGTGTGACATGACTTGGGGAAATCAAGTACAAAGAACACCTGGATCAGTTTAAGTAATCTAGATTGCAGTAATATTGCAATTTACTTCAGTAGCATCAATTCTCTCACAGTAACAATTGGAGACAGTAGCAGTGCCTGACAAACAGCTACAACAAAATGAGAAATATAGCAATACATCTATAATGGAATACAACTGAAGAAAAAGGTACGTCAAGCTGTGTCCATTCTAGATGACGCTGAGCATCTGCAGTGCTATTTAAGAACTCCAAATGTGTGGAGGGAGCAACTCATAATCTAAGTAAATTTAGAGGTCTTACTGAACCTAACGCAAAACAGATGTGCAGGCTGCTACATCCATTTGTAGATTATGTTGTGATGTCCAGCAAAATCAATTATTTAAAAGGGCTCAGCACGATCTTGTGTTCAGAGCTGATACCAGATTTGCTGTTGTTTTATGTGTCCTGAAGAGTAACTTATTGATTTATTAATATGAATAATGATATAAAATATTGCTTGGAAAAGAAGCTCACTTTCAGTGGAGAGTCTTAATCCTGAAATTCCTGACAAAAAATGCTGCCCTTACATGGTTAGCCAGAACAAAAAATTGTAGTGAGATCAGTTTTCATGGGCATCTGAGGACAGATACATTTACAACCATTTTATTCAAATGGGCACCAGAGCAAGTTAAACTTGTTTCATTTATTCATCAGATGTGAGTGTCGCTGGCAAAGCCAACATTTATTGGCTGTCCCTAATTTGAAAAGATGGTGGCAATAACTGAGCAATATACAATGCCATTTCACAGAGCAATCAAGTGTTAAACACATTCTGGCCCTGGAGCCACGTATCGTCCCTGCAAAATAATGTTTTTTTTCCACAGTTAAATCATATCAATGAACCAAACTGGTTTAATGATAGCACAGTAGTTTCACATTTAATATTAAATAGAGTAGCAGTGCTAGGATTTGAACATGTCTCAAAATTTGTAGTCTGAGCCTTTGGATTACAAGTCCACAAGCACTAAACTACCATGGACATTTAAAAAAAATAAGAGGCCAAAGTCAGTGTTCTGGAATGTCAAGATTTCACTGAGGCTGAATTGGGCTTGACATTACTTGTACTATTATAATTCGTTGCAGATTTGGAAAACTAGCAAGTTTGAAACTACAATGCTTAGTTGCATTGTGCCAAAGTAATCCACTGTCCCTGCTCTGTTAACTACACCCACTCCGCATGTCAACACTGATGCCTGCATGTACAACTTTGATCCGTAGGATTTGATAAGGGTACAACCAGGCTCCAGCTATGTGTTTCTTTCTGTTCTCTCCATTCCTCAGGATATTTTGCCAGGAATGTTTGGCCTTTTGGATGCTCTGCCCAGTGTTTCATGTTGCCTTATTTGGTTTGCCATCATCTTATGTAATTTCTCTGTCACCATATAGAGAAACTCAAAGGCATTTCGGGTAGATAGAAGCGTACTGGTAATGTCACTGGTCTATTAGTTCAGAGGCCTGGGCTTCAAATATGGGCTTCAAATCCCATCATGGCAGCTGGTGTAATTATAATGCACTTAGTAAATCTGGAATTGGAGGCTACTCATCATGAAACTACCAAGGACGGTTGTAAAAACACAGCTGCTGACTTTGCCTAATTTAGCTGGTATGAGTCCAAATCCCTGACAATGTGGTTCACTTTTAATTACCCTCTGAAATGGCCCAGACTCCGTTCAACAGCAATTTGGGATGGGCAACAAAAACTGGTGTTGTCCATGATACCAACAAACCATGAAAAATTAAAGAGGAAGAAAGAATTACATCTAAGGGAGGGATTCAAATGAGGTGAATTAATAGCATTTGTTCAGACTTCATTACCATTCTTATCTGGAAGCTGTGTGAAAATTATTGTCAGCTGAAAAAAGAAATAGAACAACTTATTAAGATGTGTGAAAGAAATAATAACATCATTTTTGTTCCAACCAGAAAACGCAATTGTACGAACACCTTATTATATAAATATTAATTGTTTCTGAAGTAGCAGGTGGCAAACTCTAAATTCCTGTTTTATTTATAGGGATTAGTTTACTGATTCCACCAGAAGCCATTCCTCGAGGCAAGATCTATGAACTCTATCTTACTGTCCACAAAAAAGAAGATGTGAGGTATGTGACAACTCAAACTTAGATCATGCTGCAGTTCTCATTCTACTTTGCCCATATAATCTGCAATCCTGCAAATTTACCACTTCTATAGCAAGTCCATCAGTTGGATCAGTTGGATCTTTCGTGTTAATTAACATTCTGATGTATGTTGAAGTCTAACAAAGTAGAACTTAAGTAATACAGACTATTATACAATCTGATGTTAAGTTAATATTTTATGTAGGGCATCATCTGGGCAGAATACCTGAAAGAAAATCAATGGTCTTCTAAGTTACTAATTTAAAAAGGCAGAGAATTGGACAGGTCTGCAGCCGTTTATACTTGTGGTTTTCCAAGTAATCTTCCACTCCCAATTGCTGGAAGAGAGAAAATGCTCCATTATTACTATATCCATCTTTACCAATTACTCAAGTGACCGTAAAAACTTTTTGGTCACAATATAGACTATGCCTGATTGAAGGTAGCCTCCAAGTTAATCTTGCAAGATTTTACCATGTCATTGGGAAATAACTAAATAATATGGGTAAGATATATACAAGCTGGGCTTCAGACTTGTCTCCCCATCTTCCAATGCCTGTTGGAATCCACAGCACTGTCACCGTTACCCTTTTCCCTGGACAGGAGCAGCCTTTTGCTCGCAAGAACTCAGCAAAGGGCATTGCCCAGGCCTTTTTAAAAGAGAAAATGCTCAATTTGTCAATCAACTTCTACTTCATTCTCCTCCTCCATGGGATCACATGGGCCCTTGTGAAGGTTGGTACATCTTCACTTCTATAACGTACTGTCACGATTATGTCCAGGAATTGAAATTACCAGCTTAGAGATTCGCTGATCTAACCCTTTCCAGTTGACTTGTGATGCTTGGAAACAATAGAGACACAGCAAAGTCTTTGGTGCTTTCCTGTAAGTTGTGCTAGTCTCCTGCCAGATTTACAATGAAAGCCTGAGAAGTTGTGAAATTTCAGATATTACCTTATTTCTATATTGCCTATAAGCAGGCAGCTGTGCTGAGAATGTGTCATTGCTGGTTTCAATCTGACCAAATAGTCCTCAGTTTAAACTGGAATATATCTCCCTAAAAAGGTATGATGGGAAGAATTGTAACATGTTCAGGATTATTTTTAAATTTTATCAGGAGATTTTTTTACATTTCTTTTGCTCACTTTCAACAAACTCAATTATTTAAGATTTGTTTCTCCTGGGACATTGCTGCACATTTTTTTAATTAGAGTCCAGTCAGGACATAGTTTTAGAGAAATTGCAATTTTGCTGCTGTCATGAATTTATGTTTAGGCTTCAGAATTACTTCTTGAAATAATTCCTAACTATAAATATCAAATTATATTTTTTTTTAATCTGACCCCAGCATATATATTTGATAAATTGTATTCATGTGGTTTGCAGAGCTGCTCATCTAAACTTAACAATTATCACTTATTTATCAAGTCATATTATACACTATGTTAGCCTCCTGGTTAGTTTTGTTGTATTTGGTACAAGACCACTTCCACCTAGGAACCCTCCAACCACAAGGGATGAACTCAGATTTCTCCAGTTTCCTCATTTCTCCTCCCCCCACCTTGTCTCAGTCAAATCCCTCGAACTCAGCCCCGCCTTCCTAACCTGCAATCTTCTTCCTGACCTCTCCGCTCCCAACCCCACTCCGGCCTATCACCCTCACCTTGACCTCCTTCTACCTATCGCATTTCCAACACCCCTCCCCCAAGTCTCTTCTCCCTACCTTTTATCTTAGCCTGCTGGACACACTTTCCTCATTCCTGAAGAAGGGCTCATGCCCGAAATGTCGATTCTCCTGCTCTTTGGATGCTGCCTGACCTGCTGCGCTTTTCCAGCAACACATTTTCAGCACAAGATCACTATTTAACTTGTTCAGAAGCATGTACTGTTTAACAGAACTACAATGACAATAATGTGCTGTTGAATGACAAACACTCGCAATCATGGTTCATTGCTCAGTAAGTTCCTGATCTGAGTTGTACTTTCAGTTGCAGTGAAGGACTGGAAACTATGGAATGCCATGGGCTATATGTCTGACATGAAATGTAAATTTTAACTATCGAGAGAATTGACATTGTATTGAGGCAACTCAGAGTGGAACCTACTATATGGATGAAAGTAGAATTCTATTACACCTCCTGCAAAATTCAATTTGAAATTTGAAAAGTATTGGAATGTATTTTTACAAATTTTATGAATAAGGTGTACTTTTGGGGTCAAATAATCAAGCTGAGAAAAAGGTTTGATGTTAAGGGAATCAAAACAGTTTATTTGGTCCCTGTGGAAATTCTTTCTCCCTCAGAAGTTCAGTGATTTTGTATTATATAACGCTATCTTGAAATTAAAAAAAAACTATGAATCCTGAAAACTATGATGTAGAGACTTTTTGATTTCTCGAGAACCAAGACAAAATGTGAACTCAAAATATTCTCAAAATTATGTGAACAGAGAAATGTTCCTACAATTAAACAGCATAATGGCTTCCAAACACTCTGGCCCATTGTGAGAATGGCAGCCTTAATTTTATATAGTTGAATTAAATGGTGTTCAATAAAAGTGCCTTTGAAAATAAATTGTGAGATGAATAATAGAAAACATAGAACTGAATAATACATCTTTTCTGCATTATTTATTCTACATTGCTCATGTGTTTTTACCATTTTGATAATTGAGGTTACCTCTAGCAGGATGCCAGACCCTGCTCAGTCCAGTTGTAAGCTGTGGGCCTCCAGGTGTCCTGCTCACTGGGCCAGTCATCCTTAGCATTCAACATTGTGCAGAAGGAAATCTGGAAAACTGGTCTATAAAGCTGAAGAAACAATCGCCTCAAGGAAACTGGGAGGTAAAAAGAAGATATTTTCTACATTTCAGATAAAAAAAGTTACATTCTCATTTAAGATAGTTTCATATATGGGATAGCCATCGATCTAAGAATAAGATCCAGAGAAAATCATTTTTTGAACGATTATTTTAGTGTATATGGGAATTGAGAATAAAATTTCACAAGTGAATTCAGAAACTTGAACCATAGTTCCACCTTATGGTCAGAGCCTGAAGCTGCCTTACAACAGAAGATGTGTCAGTATTGAATGAGAAATAATCGGCATAACAATTTACAATGCTAAACAAAGACAATAAAATACAGAAATAATGACATTAAAGTTTGTAGACAGCAAATGTATTCATTGAGTTTTGAGTTACAGTTAACACAGAGTACAGAAAAATGTATTGCCCAGAACTCATTTCCCTGTGATCAGTTAGGATCAACTTCATAATATGATTGGGTCACAAATAGAAGGTGGCAGGTTCCCTTGTCTGAGAAATGTTAGCAAATCAGTTAAGGTTTTGCAAGAATTCAGCAGTCGTAATGCTCCCCCAACCTACAAATTATTAGACTTATTGAATTCAACATTCTCTCAGCTACTGTCATTTATAAATACTTCTTGAAGTTGAACTCCAAAATTGAACTATTATTAATAAGTGTCATAGTCTCATTTAAATTATTTTCTGTTCCAATGTTTGTATTAAGGAAGTTTTGATAAAAAAGCTAGCACTAACTTATTTGTAAATGCCAATAATACAAAGATAATTTCTTAAAGTCAAATTTTAGGTTACATATGTAGATTGGTGCATTGCACCTGGGCTGTATCATTCAAGATAATGTGAATTTACATCAAACAATTTCAAGACATGGTAAATAAAAGGTAAAATGCTGAAACTACCAGAAATTTAAAATTAATGCAAAAAAAATGCTGAAAGAACTCAGGACATCAGGTAGCATCTGAGGGAAAAGCAAAGAATTACCAGGCATGATTTAGTTCTAGTGCACAAATTGTGGAGGCAGGAGTCTCAAACAGTGAGTAACTGTCTGTTCCAACCCACCATTATGAAAACAGCAATCAGGTACTTCTGTGCTCATTGATCTATTAGGTTTGGTAAGTGACCAAAAAGTCCCAGCCCAATTGAACTGCCAGGCAGTTTGAGGCTGGTAAGCCATTGAGAGCTGCAGAGAGACATTGAAGGCCTGGGCTGAGAAACTATTGAAATCAGCAGTGGTTACAGGGAGAGGGGTCAGAGGCAAGGGCAGGAAAGTATTATCCCCCTGTCCTGACTGGTTTCTCCTGTTGCCAGATTGGAGAAAATGGCATCACCCCCACAACCCACAGGAAGGCTGTGGTGGTTTAACTGTTAATGGCAGAAGATATTTTGTGTATTTGACAGGAAGGCATGTAATTGGGCTAGTGATGAGTTGAGACCCTTACTTTGCCACTTAAGGTCCTTAGTTGGTGGGGTGTTGAAAAGATGGCCCAGTAATCATTTTATAGTGAAGGTAGTGGAAAGATTGCAGGAATTCTCTGGTACCAATCTGTTTGATTATTAGCCTGTTTCAACACTTGCCACTGCGAGGGAAGAGAAAATCCTGCTCAATGTTTAAGGTTGAATGAAGTTTCATCAGAACTGAAGAAAGATAGAAATGTAAGAGTTGTTAAGGCAGTGGAGGTGGAGAGAGGATGGGAAGAACACAAGAAAATCTCTCTAATGTGGTGTGAGAGATTAAATAACAGAGGACTTTATGATCTAACAGCCAAAAAAGTGGAGTAATGTATATGGTGAATTAAAAAACATTTAATAACAAAATGAGGCACGAATTATTATATAAAACCGCATGAACTCAATATGATAAAGAACAAAACAAGGCAAGACCAACTAATCAAACTAAGAAGAGATAAAAATAAAGTAGAGTTTATAATCAAGTATTACTGAATTCAGTGTTGAGTTCAAAAGGTAATAGGGTGAGTGTCAGAAGAAAAAATGTTGTTCCTCTAGTTTACATCGCATTTCTTTGAAATGTTGTGACAGACCTTGTGCAGAACGATTTGCAAGGGATTAAGGTTTAGAATTAAAATGACAAACAACTGGAAGCTTGGGGTTGTGTCTGTGAATTGAATAGAGGAGTGTTGCAAAGTGGTCAGCCTGGGGCTGAATCTGTGTTTTTTTTGCTAAGTCCATGTAGTGTTGAGAGATTTCCACTGTAATACCTAGTTGGTTTTCTCACATTATCTTACCAAACTCATCTCATTAACAACCTATGTCCAGATTAGAGTGGTGCTGGAAAAGCACAGCAGTTCAGGCAGCATCCGAGGAGCAGTAAAATCAACGTATGCCATCCCGATTACACAATCATATTACATTGTACTGCCCTATCTTAATAAGCACTGTTCCCAGAACAACTCACTGCCACTGTGATATCCCAGAATTCACTGACATCCCTTGCACTCATATCATCTTTAGAAGCCTGTCAGAAAAGCACTGACAGTCTGGAACTACTCTGCACAGTTTCTGACATGGCACACAGCAAGGAGATTGGAACCTCACTTTGTGGTCCTGCTGAGGCAGGTCTTCCTCTTACCCGAGGACTAACAATGGAGGCCATGACGCCAGACTATGCCAACCTTTTCCATGATAAAGCAGTTTCAGCCATTTTGGGGAAAGCCCAGCACAATAGGAAACTCCACTCCAGCACCGTAAGTGGCACCGTCTACCCAATACCTCACACTCACTCTGTCTCTGCTAATATACCCACCTTCAAAACCAAGCCCCACTCTCACTGCCTGCAATATCTTCTCTCACTTGCTGTCACTCAGCCAATCCTGACAGCATTCAGTCTGCATGCCCTTTGTGCTGGCTAATCATTTGCTTCTGGTAGCTCCTCACCAACACCAAAAATAGCATCTGTGCCATTCACTGTCAACCCCCTTAATAATCTATGGCAAAATACTCAAGACAGATGTGGATTTTCTTGCATTCACGTCCTCACCCTTATGTGGAGAGCAGCTCAAGTCTGACTACCTTGAATAACTGACTGACGGTTTCCAAACCACTGAAATGATATCAGTGACTGCCTATTGCCAAGACCCTTTCAGAAAAGACTATCCCCCATGACTTGACTGAAGCCTTCGAACAATTGTGAAACTCTTCCTTCATCTATAGCCTGGTGTGATGAGGAAAAGTGAAAAATGGCAAGACCAGGCAGTGGTGTGTGACCCTGCAGTTAGATTAAGAGGGAGTGAGCGCTATGACAGTGAATTCAAAGATGTAGCTTGGTGCTGTTCATGAGTTGGCTTGAGAGTTTGAGTGCACAATATCCTGACTGAGCTTTACAATGACAGTCACTAGTGCAGCATTGAAGTGTAACATTGAAGTGCAGATGCATTCCATAAGAGGATCACAGATATGCCATGATGGGTTTTCAGGTCTTTTATATATCGAATACCAATGTCTGTAGATGGTTAGCTGCTGCCCATAAAGCGCCCCCTAAGATGTTAGTGCATGGTGTCCAAAATGGAACTCTTTCAGAGCAGGCCGCAAGCTGAATTAGCCAGGTACCAGCTGGTTTCCAAGTCAAGGTTTCTTGACATCTAGCTTGTTTGGTGAGCTTTAAAATAGGAAACTGAATACTAACTAGGTAATTGGGCCATCAGTAAGGCATTTTTAACAAGCACAGTCCCCTTAATTATCAACTCTCTGCTGTCTAGTGAGAAACTCGCCACACTGCTTGTGAAAAACATAAAAAGTTGGAGTCAGATGCTCCCAATGTTGAGAACACCCTCACTAGACTTCTAACACAATTTTGTCACAAGTCATAGTGCTCAGACTTCTATAAGATTATGCCCCTGTCTCTAGTGTTACAACACAGGGTAAATCCCCCTGCTTAATTTAAACCAGCAACACAAAAACACTTACCCCGTATAGAAATCTGTGAAAATTCGAGAGACCAAGAACTATTTAAGTAAAAAGTAACAACTTTATTTCTTAAAGTATAACAGAGAATAATTAACTAACAACTATTTACAACTCCTTCTACAAGACCTCTCTTTGACTTTCCATTCTATAATACTAGTCCGATAAAATCCCCGATTAAGATTTGCCAAAAAATCAAATTTCAAAACCACACAGCTGTCAAATCTTCCCTTTGTCTCTTCCTCTGTAGATTTTCTTCTTCTTAGGTATTTCTGTTTCACAGGTCATGGATAGATAAAGTTACCTTGAAGAGAGCTGTGTTTCAGGCAGTCTGTACATGTTGGTGACTTGTCAGTTCTCCTTCAACTGTTCATTTTTTGTTGGTTGTGTACCCCAAAGCATCAGATAGTTTCATTGGTGTTAATATTGTTGAAATACTAAATTCAAACTTGATTGGAAGTTGGTATTTTGCAGCATAATTTAAACTGATTGGCCACATTTGCATTTGTTTTTGTCTCTTAACAACCCAAGTACTGCAAATTGAAGGACCAAATGTTACATTGTACATTCTCCAGCACTCTCCATGCTTGCTCAGTCCTTTAACTCTCTTAAAGGTATAGTACTCCTTACCCTTTCATAACACTAGTCTTTCCCAACATTGTGAGATAGAGCCCTTGCACAAATCAGGATGTGAAGAAAATTAGTCAAGGTCACTCCCCAGATTCATGGTCCATCATGAATATTAGGAGACAACTTAACCCTGGAAATGGAGACAGAGAATATGGACTTCAGCAAAGCATTTGGCAAGGTTTTGCATGATTGACTGGTTAGTAAGGTTAGATCACATGGGATCTAGGGGAGCTAGCCAACTGCATACAAAATTAGCTTGAAGGCAGAAGACAGAGGGTGGGAGTAGAACATTGTTTTTTGACTGGAGGCCTGTGACCAGTGGTATGTCAGAAAGATCAGTGCTGGGTCCACAGTAATTCATATAAATGATTTAGCTTTGAACATAGGAAGTATAATTAGTAAGTTTACAGATGACACCAAAATTGGAGGTGTAGTGGATAGTGAAGAAGATCATCTGATTGTAAAACAGGATCTTGATCAGATGGGCCAATGGGCCAAAGAGTGGTAGATGGAGTTTAATTCAGATTAATATGACATGCTGTATTTTGGGAAGGCAAACCAGGGCAAATTTATACACTTAATGGTAAGGTTCTGGGCATAAATCGTTGCAAGTGGAGTCACAGGTAGACAGGGTGGTGAAGAACGCATTTGGCTCCCTTGCCTTCATTGTTAGAATATTGAGTATATTTGTTGGTAAAGTCACTTTTAGAATACTGCGTACAATTCTGGTCGCCCTTCTGCAGAAAATACGTAGTTAAACTTGAGAGGATACAGAAAAGATTAACAAAGAGGTCACTGGGACTGGAGGATTTGAGTTATAGGGACTAGCTGAAAAAGATGGGATCTTTTTCCCTGGAGCATTGGAGGATGAGGGGTAACATTATAGAGGTTTATAAAATTATAAGAGCATGAATTGGGTGAATAGCCAAGATCTTTTTCCTAGAGTGGAAGTGTCCAAAACAGAGAGCAAAGGTTCAAAGTGAAAGGGGAAAGATTTAAAAGGAATTTTAAGCAATTTATTCTCACAGAGGGTGATATGTGTTTGGAATGATGTTGTCAACGATATGGTGGAGGTAGGTACAATTACAATATTTAAAATGTATCTGGATATGTATGTGAATAGGAAGGCTTTACAGGATATAGGCCAATTGCTGGCAAATGGCATTAGGTCAGATTGGGATATCTAGTTGGGCGTGGACATGTTGAACCAAAGGGTCTGTTTTTGTGTTGTATGGCTCTGTGATTATAAGAATAAGGTTAGCTGGAGGAGGAAGCTTGTACTGGTGGATGGAGATTGGATTGGACTCTATAGTGACGAGGCGGTGGTTGGAGACAGGAAATTGAAGACTGTTGAAGTGACATTGAGCATCAAAAGAGGTGGAAAGAGAATGTACAAGGGGAGAAAACAAAGAGTTGAGATAGGAAGTAACACATTCTATCGGGCATAAACAAGCTGTAAACATGAATTGTCCAGGACCTTCTTGGATTTTGGGAAGTAAGAAAAGGTTTGTACTTGTGGGATGACATGGTTGGAGGATATAGAGGGAAGATTTCCTGCGAACAAGGTCACTTTTGATCTTGGAAACAATGTCTTCATATTTGGCTTTGGGTTATGGTCCACTAGAAAGGTGGGACGGAGTTGGGAATCGAACTCTACCCAGAAGAGGTCAAGAGAGTCATTCTTGTCAATGGGTTTAATGATGATGCAAGGGGTGAGCTGATTGAACAGAAATTTGGTGGTAGTTTCAATTTAACAATAAGTAACATCACATTCCTATTATGAAAAGCCCATGTGAAAATAATCTCTAACAAAAGCACAGTCAAGCCAAGATTAAATTAGGAGAACAGCTGAAATGTTTTAAAATATGCTGTTTATTTTCTATTCCAAAAAAGGAAGTAAAGTTCATAATAGATCTGCTGCTGCTTGACACCTTGATAATTAACTTTTAGAGAAAAGTGTAGTAGATTTCTGACAGGAGAATCTGAAAAAGCAAGAGATGAGTGCTAATCAAAAGAATGGAGCAGCTAAATCTTTAAAAACATGGTATTTTTTAAAATTGGATTTGCTGTAATTGTTACATTAACTGATTCAGTGTTGTCATTGATTGAAGACGTGTTCAGAACTACAAGCTCCACAAAATGCTAAACATCCGCCCCACCAATTACCATTAGCTTTTAAATGGCCTATTGCAATACACTCAGTTTTGGTTCACTATATTATCAGCCTTCAACCTAAGGGCACAAAAACTGATGAAAAGTTCCAATGAGATGTTCAGCTGTTTATTTTATTCCCCTACATGGACTTCAAAGTTTGGATGTTAAAATACATTGTTACAAATACAAACAACTCAGCAATAAATTACTTTAAATGCCTCAATATGGAAGCAGACAGTACGACTAAGTTTAAAAACTTTCCGAACAAAAGGCATCAATTTGCAACTGCTAGACTTTTGAAGCAACACATTCTGAAGTACACAATGCTCAGGAGAATAACCAGCATCTATGAAGAGGAAAATAACATTTCAGAACAGATCCATCATTATTACGTACGCTCTGATCACCACACTACCAGAAGGATGTTGAGATCTTGGAGAGGGGACAGAAACAGTATGTTGCCAGGTTTGGAGGACATTGGACAAACTTGGTTTGTCTTCACTTGAATATCGATGAGGAGGGGTGACCTGACAGAAGTTTCCAAAAGTATAAGAGACATGATTAGAATGTATACTCAGAGTCTTTCTTTTCCCAGGGTGAAAATGTCAATTACTATGAGAAATGGGTTAAAAGTGAAAGGGGGTAAATTTGAAGGAGATGTGAGAGGCAGGTTTTTTGCGCAGTGTATGGTTAGCATCTGGAATGTGCTGCCAGAGGAGATGGAGGTGGATACAATAGCAACATTTAAGATGCACCTTGACAGATATATGAATAGACAGGTAATACAGGGGGGGGTTGGTGATGATTCACCACGGCACATTCGCCACTGCCGGTTCGCCACCAGTGTTTCTCCACTGGGGTCGTTTGACCTCTGGAGACTATTCACCACCGGAAAGATGTATATGTATGTATGTATATGTATGTATGTGTATATATATATGTATGTGTGTATATATATATATATATGTATGTATATATATGTATGTATATATATATGTATTGATTGTTTTCCCTGCCGCCTGTTCTATGAAACTTCTCAGTCCCCTTTATTTATACAACAATATAGTACATATTGATTTAAAAAAAGGTGAAATAAATATAATTTTATTGGTTTATACATAAAAATGAGTTACAAACACTTGCAATGATGAATCGTCCTCAGCTGGCAATGGGCGGTGGCGAAGCATCCTCGGCAGTGAAAGGGCAGTGGCTTATCAGTGGTGGCGAATGGTCCCATCCCAATACAGACAGTATAGAGGCATAGTTTAGAAAGGCATTGTGTGTCAGCACAGACTTGGTCAGCCAAAAGGCCGTAGTGTTGTAGCGTTCTTTATTCTTAGTGCATACAATGAAGTATCTACACTTAAACTGTTAACTCAGCTAAACAAATGGTATTGTCTGTTATCTACAAACTATGTTCCTTATTTTCTAGTTTATTCTTTATTTTCGAAATTCGAAACACAGATTTTGATTTTTCATACAAAAGCCAATATGTTGATTCGAACAACACAACAGTCATGATCTTATTGAATGAGAGCAGACTCAATGAGCCAAATGTCTTACTCCCATTCCTAATGATCCTACCCAAAAATTGGTCTTTCAAATTCACAAAGTAGGCATGTCAGTGATTTAGGTTTTAAAATTGTACTGCTGTTCTTAATTTCCCACAGTTTCCTGTCTCCAGGGCTGGATTAATGTCCTTACTTGGCTCGTTACATGGCTATTAAGTTACTTGAAAGGTGGGAAATGTGCATTATTGCAGGCAAGGATCTGATAGGCTGTTTTTGTGTCAAAAAAAGCATAATAAGATGGTGGAGGCTGAACTCACCCAGAGCAAAACTACACCAGTCAAAAATTCTGCTTGCTGCCTTAAAAACAGCCAAAAAAGAAAAATAAACAGTCCAATGTCTTTTTTTTTAAATTCTCCTCATACTGTTCAGTGAAATCACAAATAATGTTGATTCCATGAAATGTGACAGAGATATATCTCTGTTAATGTGGTTCACATACAGTGAGCAGTAGGAAAATAATGAAGGAAAATGGAAATTATGGAAATCTGAAATAATTTCCCATAGTTTTCTAGCTCTGGGACTAGATTTATGTTTTCACCTATTACCTGATTATTTTTGGAAGTGGAAAAATATTTACAAGGATATGTAGAAAGAACAGAAGATTGGGATTAATTGGATAAAAATATCACAGGCATGATGAGCCAAATGGTCTCATCCTGTGCCATATCATTCTATTTAGTGTTGAATTCATTTAAGTTCAGATTGTATAAATTCCAAACACTGGTAAATTAAGTTGACCTGATGTTGTGTAGAGAATGAAATGAAATGGAATATATAATTGTCTCTCTGATAAAGAAAGTGAGAAACCTGAAATAAAATATGTCAACTTTTGTTTTTAATTGATAAAGGAGATGTAGTGAGAGGGGTCAAGATAGGAGTCCAGCAGCAGATTTAAAAGTATATTTTGATCTCTAATAGTTTAAGTCACTTTAAATTTACAGTGCTGTAGCATGGTTGTATTATCATATATTTTCACTAGAAAGCACTGCATTATAAATTAATTTCACAAAGATAATATCATTTTAGAAAAACTCTTTTCCTCAACAGCATACGTCAGGGGGTAAGCTCCCAGTGGAGAAAATGGCTGAAATATCAAAAAATTAACTCTTTCATTTCGCAAAGATCTTTAACAGAAGTTAAGAACAACGCATTCAGATAGATATCTCCTATTTCCACACTGCTGCCAGCAGATGATTTAGCTCTCTGGTTTTAAGAATGGTATTATATTTTCATTATAAACAATCAAGGACATTGTTGTCATTAAGACTTTGATGCAAATTTAAAACAAACTCATTATTAGCAACAGTAGTGAGTAGGTTAGTACTGTTGAGGACTCCTATTATGTGCCCAATTATCCTGTCCCTCGAGGTGGTAAAAAGGGCAAATTATTGAGCGAATTGGCCCTAAGGAGATTCTTGCTACCTCTCGCCACCACAACAATTAAGTGCTAGGCAAGAAGATCCATTGGCATTGTTCTCAGCAATTAAGAAGGCCACCAATCAGCTCATAAGGAGAAGAATGGAGAGCTCATGCAGCAAGCTGTTTTTGATGGGGATGGAGAGTCAATTACCACTGAACACACCTGCCAGCACACTCAGGCACCGAAGAATTAAAAGTCTATTTTGACAGGACATATCTTGACAATTTTACTCTTGTTAGACAGAATCTACTTTGTAGCTATGTCTTGGTCACAGGAATTTCTGGAGTACAAGTCTTTAATCCTGCTTCCAGGATGATACCACAGGCCATAGCTTTGCTATTCACAGAGGACTTAGGATTTTTCTGTAGGTCAGGGATTACGTCAGAAAAATTGAACATTGGCACCTATGATAGGAAGATTTCACATGTACTAGGATGCCTGACTGAAGATAGTTTACTAGGATAAGCCATTGTTACAGATGGGTATGCTCAAAGAGCCTCCTGCTCATCTTATGTGCTAAATTGTTCACCACAATGTCCAACTAGCTAGAGCAGGATTCAAGAGGTGTCACATGATGAATTGTTTGTAGTACAAATTCTTCCTTTCAGTACTACATAACGTTTGCATTTTAGCAAGCAGGAAACTCCACCTTTCTGCCACCTCTGTTCACCGCTCCATGTCCTTTGTACTGCCTCAGTTGCCTTAGCTGGTTTCAGCTAAACATGGCGAAGCCCAAGGTATTTGGAGTAAAAACTGGATATGTTCTATTTTTTTGGAAAAATACTCGATAATGTACGGACTATGTGTGACCAAACCTTGAAGCCTGAGGATCATCCTATATTGGACCATAAGCCCTAATGAAATAATTTAAGTGAGCGACTGGCTCTTGTTGAACCTTGAGGTACACCAATTTTAACATCAAATTCAAGTTGTTATTTTTACATTGCCATCTACACTAAATAACTTCAAGGGACCAATATGCGTGTGACCTGCAAAGAAATTTGCCATAGTGGTTACGCGACTGCACATCTGAGAGGAAACATTGTTTCAACGAATAGAGTTCACCAATGATCTCACCACAATCCAAATGAAAACAGCACCTAGCAATAATGCTCTAGACTATATTTTTAAAAAATTCTTGAAGGTAAGGTTGGCATTTGTTGCACATGAATTGATTGGCTGTCTTGAACATTTCAAAGGGCAGTTTATACTCAACCACATTGCAACGTGCTTGGAGTCAAACACTGGCCAGATGAGGTAAGGACAGAGGTTTCCTTCTTTAAAAGACATTAGTGATCGAGCTGGGACTTAGGACAATCAAAAATATTTTTATGATCATCATTGGAATACCTACTAATTTCAAATTTAGATCAATTCAAATTTCTTCATCTGCCTTGATGGACTTCAAACCTACATCCCCATAAAATTAACCTGGAATTACTCGTCCAGTGATATTATCGCTACGTCACTAACTCCTCGTCCTATTTACCTCATACTAAATGACATTTCAGCTGATCTGCCTCCTGTGCATGTATTATAAATCAATCATAACGCAAATACAAGTCACGAATATGTACTGCACACATGTAATTTGACAGTGGGGCACACAATAGCAATTTTTTTTCAAGTTCGGCACATCTTGACAGACTAGTGCTAAAAATGATATTTTTGCAATATAATTTAATATTTCAGTACTTATAATCTGCCAGTCATTCACTAGTGTAAATATTGCAACCAGAATCTTTTGCTTTGGGTGCAAAATATGCTCAAATAAACAAATTGGCCATGAAATGCAACAGACTTGAGGATGAAGACATTTAGATTTCAGCAAGCGAGGACAAAGGGATTGATTAAGATGAGGCAAATAGAATACAAGAGTAAGCTTTCAGAAAACTTCGAAACTGATTGTAAAAGCTTCAATAGGTATGTGAAGAGAAAGGGATTAGTATAGTCAAATGTTGGTGATTTAGAGACCGAAACAAGTCAACTTATAAAGGGGCATAAAGAGATGACAGACCAATTAAAATGCATAGCTTGGTTCTGTCTTCACAAAGGACAACATAAATAATGTCCCAAAAATGTTGGGAAAACACAGGGTCTTGTGAGAGTGAAGAACCAAAGGAAATTATTAAATAGTGTTGGGGAAATTAGTGGGATTAAAGTCAGATAAATCTCAAAAGCCTGATAATCTACATCACAGAGTACTAAAGGACGTGGCTATAGAAATAAAGGATACACTGTGGTCACCATTCAAGATTATTTCAACTCAGTAATATTTCCTATGGATTAGAACATCGAACCTAGAAAAATACAGCACAGAACAGGGCCTTCGGCCCACGATGTTGTGCCGAGGATTAATCCTAATCTAAAATAAAATAACCTAATCTACGCACCCCTCAATTCACTGCTGTCCATGTGCATGTCCAACAGTCATTTAAATGTCCCTAATGACTCTGCCTCCACCATCACCGCTGGCAAAGCATTCCATGCGTTCACAACTCTCTGCATAAAGGACCTACCTCTGATGTCTCCTCTATACCTTCCTCTTAACAACTTAAAACTATAAACTCTTGTGGCAGTCAATCCTGCCCTGGGGAAAAATCTCTGGCTATCAACTCTATCCATGCCTCTCATTACCTTGTACACCTTGATCAGATCACCTCTCTTCTTCCTTCTCTCCAGAGAGAAAAGTCTGAGCTTTGTTAACCTCTCTTCGTAAGACAAGCCCTCCAGTCCAGGCAGCATCCCCGTAAACCTTCCAAAGCCTCCGCATTTTTCCTATAATAGAGCGACCAGAACTGGACTCAGTATTCCAAGTGTGGTCTCACCAGGATTTGTAGAGCTGCAGCATAACCTTGCGGCTCTTAAACTCGGTCCCCCGTTAAAGAAAGCCAAGACATCATATGCTTTCTTAACAACTCTATCCACTTGGTTGGCAACTTTGAGCTTGAACACCAAGATCCCGCTGTTCCTCCACACTGCCAAGAATCCTGCCTTTAATCCTATATTCTGCATTCATGTTTGACCTTCCAAAATGCATCACTTTGCATTTATCCAGGTTGAACTCCATCCTCCATTTCTCAGCCCAGCTCTGCATCTTGTCAATGTCATGCTGCAGTCTGCACCAGCCCCCAATACTATCAACGGCACCTCCAACATTTGTGTCATGAGCAAATTTACTAACCCACCCCTCAACCTCCTCATCCAAGTCATTTATAAAAGCAACAAAGAACAGAGGCCCAAGAACAGACCCCTGTGGGACACCATTCATCACTGGCCTCTAAGCCAACCAATTCTGAATCCAGAGAGCCAAATCTCCCTGAATCCCATACCTCCTGGCTTTAGGAATGAGCCTACCATGGGGAACCTTATCAAATGCCTTGCTGAAGTCCATATAGACCACATCCATTGCCCAACCTTCATCAACCTGTCTCATCACCTCCTCAAAGAACTCAATAAGATTTGTGAGGTGTGACCTGCCCCTCATAAAGCCATTCCGACTGCTTTTAATCATGCTATGTTTTTCCAAATAGTCATAAATCCAATCCCTCAAAATTCTTTCCAAAACCTTGCTGATCACGGACATAAGACAGAATGGTCTGTAATTGCCAGGGATTTCCCTGTTACCCTTCTTGAAAAGAGGAACAACATTCACCTCCCTCCAATCCTCCGGCACGACTCCCATGGAGTGTAAGAAAGCAAATATGTTCGCCAGCGGCTTAGCAAGCTCCTTTATCATTTCCCAGAGCAATCTGGAATAAATCTGGTCTGGCCCTGGGGATTTATCAATCTTGAAATTTGCCAAAATTTCCAGCACATCAACTTCCTTCATCTTGATCTTTACAAGCCCGTTTCCCGGCTCTTCAAAGTCCTCATTCACAACAGGGTCCCTTTCCTTAATGAAAACCAAAGCAAAAAACTAATTTAAGGCTTCCCCCATCTGCTCAGAATCCATGCACAAGTTCCCTACACTATCCCTAACTGGCCCTATCTTCTTCCTGATCATTGTCTTATTCCTCACATATGAATAAAATGCCTTTTGGTTCTCCCTAATCCTTCCCACCAAGCTTTTTCGTGCCCCCCACCTGGCTCTCCTCAGTACACTTTTGAGCTCCTTCCTGGTAAGCCTGTAATCCTCTAAAGCTGTATTAGATCCTTGCTTCTTCCACCTTATGTAAGCTGCCTTCTTCTTTTTGACAAGAAGCTCCTCTGTTCTCATCATCCACAGCTCCTTAAACTTACCCCTTGCCTATCTTAGAGGAACAAATTAATGCATCACTTGCAACAACGGCTTCTTAAACAGTTTCCAAATGTCTGTTGTGCCCTTTCTGTGGAATGATTGCTCTCAATCTGTACTTCCCAACTCCTGTCTGATAGCGTCATAATTTCCTTTCCCCAATTAAATATCTTGCCATGATAACTGCTCCTTTCCCTCACTGTGGCTATGTTAAATGTGAGGCATTTGTGGTCACTGTCACCAAAGTGTTCTCCCACCGTGAGATCTGATACCTGCCCTGGCTCAATGTCAAGCACCAAATCCAAAATGGCCTCTCCCCTCCTCGGCCTGTCAACATTCTGAGCAAGGAAACCCTCCTGAACACACCTGACAAAAACGGCTCCATCTAAACCATCTGCACAAAGGAAGTTCCAGTCAATATTGGAAAAGTTGAAATCACCCATAACAATAAACCTCATACATCTGCATTTTTCCAATATCTGCTGGCCTATGAGCTCTTCGATCTTCCTATTGCTATGAAGGGGTCTGTAGAAAAACCCCAATGGGGTGGTTGTTCCCTTGCTGTTTCTAACTTCCACCCATACCGACTCAGTAAATAAACCTTCCTCGATGACATTCATTTCTGTGGCTGTGACACTCTCTCTGATTAGCACTGCTACACACCCTCCTCTTCCCCCCTGTTCTTTTTAAATGTTCTAAAATGGAACATCTAGCAACCATTCCTCCCCCTGTGAAACCCAATTCTTTGCTATGGCCACAACGTCATAGTCCCAAGCACTGATCCATGCTCTAAGTTCATCTCTTTTACTTCTGTCACCCCTTGCCTTCAAGCAGACACACTTCAACGAATCCCTTTGTTTCATCACATGAAAAACCTCCCTGATACATTCACTACACACTGCCATTGCTCTATCTACAACTACCTCACTCTCAGACATGTAGCTCTGGCTCCCACCCCCCTGCCAAACTAGTTTAAACTCTCCCGAACCACACGAGCAAATCTCCCACCCAGGATATTTGTGCCCCTCCAGTTCAGGTGCAACCCGCCCTTCATGTACAGGTCCCACCTCCCCCCAAAAGCACCCCAATGGACTCAGTATCTGAAGCCCTCCCTCCTGCATCAGCTGCACAGCCACGTGTTAAGCTACATTTGCTCCCTGTTCCTAACCTCACTATCTCGTGACACCAATAGCAAACCTGAGAACATTACACTACTTGTCCTGCTCTTCAGTTTCCAACCTAGCTCTCTGTAGTCACTTTTCAGATCCTCAATCCTTTTCCTGGCTCTATCATTGGTGCCAATATGTACCATGATTTCTGGCTGCTCACGCACCCCTTTCAGAAACTTGCAAACCCGATTGGCGACATCCTGGACCCTGGCACCAGGAAGGCAAGATACCTTCTGGGAATCCTGTTCCTGACCACAAAATCTCTTATCAATCCGTCTAACTACTGAGTCCCCTTCCACTTGCACTTTTCTATTCTCCCCCCCTTCCCTTCTGAGCCACAGTGCCAGGTCAGTGCCAGAGACCTGACAACTATGGCTTTCTCTTGGTAGACTGTCCCCACCAGCAGTATCCAAAATGGTACACTTATTGCTGAGGGGAACAGCCACAGAGGCTCCTTGCTCTGTCTGTCAGTTCCCTTTCTTCCCCTGACTGTAACCGAGCTGTCCTTATCCTGTGTCTGAGGAGTGACCACCTCCCTCTCAATTTCCCCTTCAGTCTCCAGGATGATCCGTAGTTCATCCAGCTCCAGCTCTAGTTCCCTAACTTGGTTTTCGAGGAGCTGGAGTTGGGTCCACTTCCTGAAGATATGGCCAATGGAGACATGTGTCGTGTCTCACGTGCCACATTCTGTAGGAGGAACATGCAGCTGCCCTATCAGCCACACCCCACTAATCTGAAAGCCCACACAGGATTAAACAAGGAAGAGAAAAAAAAACAAAAACCTGAAGAACTTACCGAGTTTACAGACTATTAAGATTAGAGGAGGTGGGTGGGAGGGAGACCCTATGGTGTAGGGCCTCGGGTTTAGATCTCACCAACTTAATAAAACAATCACCTACCCTCCCAGCAGTCCTCTCTTCTCTCCGTCCTCTCTCCTCGCTGCGCTGTAAAAAATGGAGACCTGACTCCTGAGGTAAGTCCCTTTTGAAGTGGGAATATTTACCCTTGCCAGCAGCCCTCGCTTCTCTTCACTGTCTGAAAAAAAAATTGGAGGATTTCTAATGTAACCCTGCTATTTAAAGAAAAGGAGGTAGAACGAAAACAAGAATTTACACACTGGTTAGCTTGATGTCTGCAGTGAGGAAAAAACTGGAGTCCATAATGAAAGATTTAATAGCAGAGCACTTGGAAAACAGTGATAGGATTAGAAAGAGTCAGATTCACTGGGATGTCTTGAGGATATAGCTAGTAGGTTTGATAAGGGGGAACCAGTGAATGTGCTTTTCTTGGACTTTCAGTCATCTTTCAATAAGGTTCCACATAAGAGGCTAGCTTGTAAAATTAAAGTTCATGTGATGGGGAAAGTGCGCTGATATCGTTACAGAACTGGTTGGCAGACAGGAAACAAAATTAGGAGTAAAGGGGACTTTTTTGTAAGTGGAAAGCAGTGACTAGAAGGGCATCATAGGGATTTAGATGAGGGAACTAAATTTAATATGTAAATATAATATTAGAGTTGACAACTTTGCATACTCCATCAGTCCTGTGAAATCATTTGATGATGTCATCTATTCATCAAGCTCCCTTTCACCAAAGAATGGCTTTCCAGATGGTTGGCTGTCAGAGTTATTTCTAAACTGACACCTCCTTGTCACCATTTTTAACTATCAGGGATCTAAAGACTTATGGTTTCTCGTGTCATTAATAAAATCAGCAATAAGTCATAAAATACAGATCAATTAATGATTCAGAAGTTTAATTGAGGTCTTGTCATGTCATCCTCAGAGCTCCACTCTCTGAGATGCCTTTTACTTGTCAAAAATCTGGAGCTAAGGTCACGACATCAAACCTGCAGCAAAAATTATCTCTACCCTGCAACCTCACACTCAGTGGCCCAGTGAAATTCAGCCAACAGCATTGCTTCCATTCTAAGCAAGTAATGAATTGGAACACAAAACTAATTATGAAAATGTCTTCGATGCAGCAGGAAAGTCCCCATTACAGTATTTTGTTGAAATAGGCCAGCAATATTTAAAATTGCTAACCCAGCCCAAATACACTCTCCAGTCTGGTTTAACTGACCAATACCAAGGGATAAAACTTACACAACTTACAAGGGCAGTTCCCACACTGAATTAAAATAACATATCGTGGAACCATATGTGAATAGGAAAAGAAATGTAGGAGGTAAATTTCAAAACTAATTACTGTAAGGTGAGATTGAAATAATTAATTCATGGACTGAAATCAATGAACTTTCAGCTGTCAAGCTGGCAATTTTTCTCAGTTAATGACTTTGTTAAAAAAAACCTGTACACTGTACAAGATTTTGAAGAAAAATGTAATGTTCCTTTTATTAACGTGATGATTGTTAATTACTGCTGCAAATGTGTTGCTGGTCAAAGCACAGCAGGTCAGGCAGCATCTCAGGAATAGAGAATTCGACGTTTCGAGGTTACTGCCAAACAACCTCATCTGGTATGACAAGTTAATAATTACAACCATAGCATCTCAGTCCTTCAAATCTTACTGGTCACTAAGATTCAAACATTTTTTTTTAAATTGATGTTTCTATCTTTTCTATCTATTGTTCTAATAAATATTTCCCTTTCATTATCTTTCTGCATTAGATGTGACATAGTGTTCACTCCTTCCAGTTTATGTTTATTTCTTATTCCTTGCATTCTTGACTTCACACTCCTCCAGGTGGAAATGAGGACTGCAGATGCTGGAGATTAAAGTCAAGATTAGAGTGGTGCTGGAAAAACACAACCCTTCACGTAGCATCCAAGGAGCAGGAAAATCCACGTTTCAGGCAGGAGTCCTTCATCAGGAATCAGATTCCTGATGCAGGGCTCATGCCCGAAACATTGATTTGCCTGTTCCTTGCTTGCTGCCTGACCTGCTGTGCTTTTCCAGTACCACTCTAATCTTGACTTCACACTCCTTCAGTCTGATTTGTTAACGCTGGTTATTCTGTTCACTTGGGTTCCAAATACTCTGCAGTTATGAACTCAAATTCAGAAAGGTACTAGACAATAATGTACTGATAATACAAAAATCCATGGAGAGTAAGTTGTAAAGAGGATGTACAGAACATACAAAGAGGCATAGAGTTTAAGTGAGGAGGCAAAGATCTGGCGAAAGGATCATCGTATGGAAAAATGTCAATTTCTTTCACCTTGGCAAGAAGAATTTAAAAAGTATATTATGAAGGTGGTGAGAGATTACAGAACTCTGAGATGCAGAGGGATCTAACTGTCCATTTGCAAAAGACAAGTAGATTTCAGAAAGCTAATTGACTATTATTGCTGATTGTGAGAGCAATTGAATACAAAAATTGCATGACTATGACTAATTTATATATGGTGTGGTGAAATCACATCTGGAGTACCACGTATGGCATTAGTCACAATTTTAAGGAACAATGTAAATGTGTTGGAAACAGTTCAGAGAAAGTTATTGGGCAAATACATGGAATGAGTGAGTTTGCTTCTGATGGAAGGTTATAAAGCTAGGCTTGTTACTACTACAGTTTAAAAGACCTAGAGACCACTTGACTGAAATATAAAAAGCCTCATGATTTTTGCAAGGTGAACTGAAAAAGGATATTTCCTCTTGTAGGTGAGTCTAGAACTGGGGGCATGTTTCAATGTTTTTTCTTTATGGAGGGTCATAAGCCTTTGAATCACTTATCATCAACAAATTGTGGCATCAGAGTCTTTAAATATTTTCATAGTAGTGGTAGGTAGTTTGTTGATGAGCAAAGGAGTGAAAGGTTACCAAGATTAGATAGGTATTGGAGTAATCATGACAGCCATTATGTCATTGAATTATGTAGCAAGTTAGAGAAGGTTTTGAAGCCTACTCTGATTTGTAAGTTTCAGGAGAAAATCTTAATTAGAAGATGCATTTAAATCTTAATTGATTAACTCTTAATTAGAAATGGATGTTTTGCTACTGTAAACTTCGGCACAATAAAACTAGCAAGTTTTTAAAAATGAACAGAAAAAGTTCTGTGTACTTGAATTTCATTGTAATATGTGTATTGTGGATAGCAATTAGTTTTATAAACAAAAATTATTGAATAAGTATTACTTCTAAACCACATTGTGAAATGTTCCAAACAATATGATGTTGTAGCAATTTGGCAGTACAGAACTTAAGCAGTGCTGAAAACAAACACTTTCCCTCAAACTCTTTTGCATTGCATCATCAGGTCAATTTGCAAAAAATAGCAATTCAAAGAGAAAATGAATATTCATGTTGAATAGAAAGAGGGTGCTGATTGATTGGCATGTGGACTGTGATAGTAGAGGTATTGCTGTGGAGAATGCATGAAGTAATGACAATTGAATGTTAAATTTTAAACCAAGCAGGTTGACTCTGATTGGTCAATGTATTGTTCTCAAATCCAGTTGCCAACCAATCAGTAGTTCTCAACATGAAGAAGTTTAATTGCCTGAATGCTGTTGGACTCCAAGGACTGCTGCAAATGTGTTGCTGGAAAAGCACAGCAAGTCAGGCAGCATCCAAGGAGCAGGAGAATCAACGTTTCAGGCATGAGCCCTTCTTCAGGAATCCTAAAGAAGGGCTCATGCCCGAAACGTCGATTCTCCTGCTCTTTGGATGCTGCCTGACTTGCTGCGCTTTTCCAGCAACACATTTTCAGCTCTGATCTCCAGCATCTGCAGTCCTCACTTTCTCCTCCAAGGACTGCTGCAAAGATATTTGCATGGAAGCCTTATTTTCCCTGGTGTGCAATGCAGGTGCACATCAATGTTTTATTTGTTTGTTCCTATGATGCATTAATATTTCATATTCCATATCAGGGGATCTTATTGATTGAAAGTAATGTTTGAAGATAACTTATAGTCAGATGTAAAAAAAAAGTATTGATATTTAGAAAGGACACAAAAGAGCCAGAAGAGAGATTCAACCAAATAAGAAAGCAAGTTAAAATTAAGTTTTCAAAATTCTTATGTTGTTGTAATACATATCAAAGAAATCAGCTTTTAAAAAATGCAGTTTCTAAAAATTGTTAATAAGAAGAAGTAACATTAAAGTAAAGCAAATGAATTTTGGCCAATGAGAGAAGGAAATTGCAAGCAGAAGTAAATTATTTTTGATAAAATTGTATTTGAAGTGTGTATTAATTTTCTATCATTAAAATTATAGAAAAACTGGTGTTTTTGTCTAGAGGCTTGTGATATAAAAATTATCAATGTGAGAACTGAAAGCAACTAAAATTGGTTGATCCAGAAATGGAATATTTTTCTAGTCCTCTCAGTGGTCTAATGTTGACTCATTCATCATTTCTCAACCTTGTGGCTGACCTCGCTATTCTTTCACTTGCTGTCTGTTGTTAACGTATCAAGAAAAAGTAATCTGAGATATTCTTTTCTCCTTTTCACTTTTTTTTTTCACTTCTGATTCACCTTTTAGTTATTTAAAATTGAGTTTTGCTAGATATCACTACAATTTAGTTTCTTCAATAAAATAATTTAGTTTAGACTTGAGGTTAGTTTTTGCATTTGAATTTAACTGTAGTGAGGTAAACGTATGTTTCTTCTCACAGGAATACATTTATATCCTTCAAAGTGTGTTTTGTTTAGATTAGATTACATACAGTGTGGAAACAGGCCCTTTGGCCCAACAAGTCCACACCGAACCTCCAAAGAGCAACCCACCCAGACCCATTCCCCTATACCTAATACTATGGGCAATTTAGCATAGCCAATTTACCTAACCTGCACTTGTTTGGATTGTGGGAGGAAACCCACACAGACGTGGGGAGAATGTGCAAACTCCACATAGATAGTTGCCTGAGGCTGGAATTGAACCTGGGTCACTGGCACTGTGAGGTAGCAGTGCTAACCACTGTGCCATCCCATTTCTCTATGCTGAGGCTTAGATACTAAGACTTAAAATTCATGACATTGAGAGGGCTGGAACACTGATAATAAGATAATATGCATCCTAAAATTACTAAGTTGCTTCAAATATTATCAATAAAATGAAACTCTACCTCCAAAGTATGATTTTCATTCAATATAAAAGGGGGAATGTTACATTTCAGAGGTACCATCATTAAACTGAAGCTTATATTAAGTGTTTCAGTGGTTTAAGTTGGTATTAGAAATCCCTTGCAATCATGGACAATTGGAATTCTCTAGGTAATGAAGCCAACACACTTCCCTCAACCACAAGCTTTAAAAATAGATTCGCTGATTATTTATCTGATTTCTCTTGGTAGCATCATCCAGTATTCAAAAAGCTCATGTACTAACTATCAGTACATTTCTAAAGTTTTTTTTTGACGCACAGACAGTATTTTCTGAGAACATTGGTGTAGAAAGCAAAAGCTGATATTGAGATAGCACCCTTCTTATTATCAGATGCCCCACAGCACCTCACAGCTATTTCATGATGTTGAGATGTATTAAGTTATGTAATTTAGCCAGACATGGTTACTGAATTGCATGCAATCTGGCACTGCAAATGACACTAAGTTAAATGACCAGAATATTTTAATGTTTGAATGATGATTGAGAGACAAATGCTGATCTAAAATCAGGAGACTGGCATACTCTTCTTCAGACAGTGCCATGGAATCACTCACCTCAGGCTACAGAAAAGGCTCCAGTTTAACTCCAAATGGATGATATCTGTCAGTGCAGAACACGCTCATATTGCAATGTCATCCTAAATTATGCACTTAACATAATTTGGAAAGGTTCTCAAAAGGTAACCTTGTAACTCCGGGGTACAGAGACTGCCAATAACATTCAGTAGGATTTGATATAAATCTTTAAGTCTGTTATCACTTGAGTCAGAGCTAATCAATGCCTTTCCTAAAAGTCTGGTGTGTGGAGACCACACAATAAAATAGTGAGTACAGAGACCAGAAGATCTCAGATTTAATTCCCATTCTAATTTGCATGCTAAATTAGCTCTTTTCGGATAAAGCAAGGTTAGATCATTGTATTTAGCCTCCATTGCTCTAGAGTCAACTCGTTGCTCTTGATTGAGATCTAATAACTCTTTCTAGAAAGGCATAATTGGTACAAGATCTCATACAGTTTAAATTCCATATCCAAATACTTAATGTATCAGCTCTCATGTGAAAAATAGCCATTTTGGTAAGGTAGAAGGCCACGGTCTCTTTAGAAAGATGACAGTAGTGACTTTAACCTGAGGGTTACTATGCTTCAGATGTGGGGCAAGGTTGAGAAGGTGGGAACTTCATGATGACCTCAGCTGGTGTGTGAATTGAACTTGTGCTGTTGGTGATGCTTTTCTGCATCTAAAGTTAGCTATGCAGTCAACTGAGCTAGCTGACCACATCCTCACTTCCCCCTCCCATTAGAAGATTACTGTTAAAATACTGTATTCAGAATTATAAGCCAGCAACATTCCATGCATCCAGAAAGCAACATTGAAAAGTGAAAATGAACAACATGCCTTCAAGAGAAAAGGATTGTTATTGGTGCTGAGACATGACATGATCTAATCCTAACCCTAAATTTCTGATTATTAAAAACAAGAATGGGCCAGTTTATTTAGTGCTTGATTATTTACTGACAAGCTTCACAATTGTATTAGAATAAACAGTGTGAAAATTAATGTAGTCTTATAGCTAACTGGACACTAATTAAGTAAACTATATGATCAAGCTCACATTATTGCAAATATATAAATACTTTAAGCACAAAAATCAACTAAAATTTTAGTGCAGTGCATTCAGGTCTGTTAAACATAGGATATTTGTGTCCATCCTAATCTACTGCATGAATCTGATTAGCAATGAGAAGTTTTATTAAATTCACATAACTAATTCCTTTTCTTTTGTCTTTCCACAGGAAGTATTACATCTGGGGAAAGAAGTTCCTTCCAATCCTTATTATTGCCAGCTTGATGGTCAAATATCCCATATATTTACTGAGACACTGGGCAAATACACCCTAGTTGGTGAATCACTGAATGTGACTGCAGCAAAGCGCCTAAGGCTAGTTCTGTTTGCACCAGGAACATGCACATCATTGGAGTATAGCATACGGGTCTATTGCCTGGAAGATACTCAAAATGCATTCAAGGTAACCAATTTATACAATGTTTCAAATAAGCCTATTGCTTTCAAAAGGCTGCACTACACTACTTATCTTACAATCAGTAATAATAAATAAAGGCTCATATTGCTTAATTGCAACCTATTGTTTGGCTAGAGGCAAATGACTGCCATTCAATTGTCAAAATAATTTTGTTTTTGAAATTAATGCTTTATTTATTTTAAAACAGCAACATTATTTATACATTTATGGGTTTCAGTCATCTGTAATACAGCAACATAAAAGGGCAGGTAAATTAGGGGCAATAAGATAAAAATGGAGTATATTATAGGAATGAAATTTTCCACTCTATGAAAGCAGCATTAATTTATATGTTCCCTGTTGTCTTGGGATCTTAGGGTCTTTATATTAAAATAGAACCTGTTATTATAACTCTAAATAGTTGCAGAGAAGCAATAAACTGCATCTTGTTTACTCTTCAACTTTGATTAGACCAGAAGATGGCTCCCCTTATATACAAAAGATCACAAACCCTAAAGAGCCATCCATTGAAAAGATACAACTGGGAGCAAACACAACAGTTAATATATAAATAAATATCGTTTCCACAAAGATTATCCATGAAAGGCAGTTCATCCATTTTCTCAATAATAGAATAATCTCTTGATTGAGATCTAATAACTCATTCTAGAAAGGCATATTTGGTACAAGATCTCATACAGTTTAAATTCCATATCCAAATACTTAATATATCAACTCTCAAGTTAAAAATAGCCATTTTGGTAAGGTAGAAGGCCATGGTGCCTTTAGAAAGATGACAGTAGTGACTTTAACCTGAGGGTTACTATGCTTCAGATGTTGTGCTAGAAAGTCTGTGGTTCTGAGGTATGGGTCATCAGTTGGGTTTAAAAAAAACAGGGGATTTTCAACAAGATTAAGAAGCGGTGGTGAACATTTAACACTTTAAGTTAATTAAGATATCCCATGAATTGCAGAATAATGTTTCTAGTCTCACAGGGGAACACAGACAGGTCAAAAATCATTCTGTACCACACTCAGAATTGAACTTGCCTCAATATTCAATCTGCTGGGTTGAATAAGCCAATCATTCAATCTAATTTTTGACTCATTTTTCTAGGTTGGAAGTTATTATGACAGGTTTCCGACCAACAAAGAAAACAATATTAGTATTGAGAAAGATGCAGCAGTGCCAGAAGAGAAAGATCCCAAAATACTTTCCCTTTGGAAATAAAATGGCTGTTTTTTTTTTACTTTTTCACAGGTTTTGAGGCCTATGGAGTGAGAAAGGCATCTACCTCTGGGACCTTTCCCTCTAAATGTGCCCTAACATTACTGTCCTACAATCTGTCACTATCCTGGTGGTCCCAGCTCAATGTCAGAACTGGTAGAAGATAGAAATGAAGATTTTCATGATTGTTTACATGAAGGGGCATAGTTGAGAGACTTTCTTTGGCGTGCAAGGGCAAAACATTACAGTCATGTTCTTATGTTTGAAGATGTAATGACTTAAATTTCATTTTATTTTCTTTCATTATGCCACATGATTTCAGTTGATTTTGTAATGTCTGGATAGTCAATATTCTTTGGGGTTATCAGTAGCTTTGCAGAGCTTGGATGCTACGGGTATTGAGAGAGCTGCAGTGTTGAGTGGGAATGGTTTGAGCAGTAGCTGGCTCAACTGAAAATCCTACTAGTCAATGCCAGAATTCTAGGGCCTGAAGAGGATTGGAGTTAAAGCTTCAGATTTCCTTTTCAGGTCAGTAGCAATGTCAGATAGGACAGTGATCATCTGGGCCTGGATTTTTCAGGACAAACTCAAACCAATACCTTACCATCAATAGTAGCTGCTACTAATTTCTTCCACTGACCACATTATGACTCAGATCTTCCCAATTTGGGCTACTGCTCTGTGATATCTAAGGCAACACTATCCAATTCATGAAAATAACTTTATTACAGCGGCAGTATTGCACAACCAGATTCACACTCCTAATCCTCCTGATATTAGAATGTGGCAAAATGGCCTTGGTTTAGGGAGAGTGATGCCAAGATCATGGGTACAATTTCCTCACCAACTGATGTTACCATGAAGGTGTCTCCTTCTCACCCTCTCCTCTTGCCTGAGGCATGGTAATCCTTGGATTAAACCAACACCAGTTCTCTGATGAGATAGCAACCTTGTGGTCTGGTAGGATTACTGCAACTTTATGACTTTTTCAGAAAAATGTTTTCCTTTGGCAAGCAAAGACAGAATAACAATGCATCTTATGACTGCTGATTTTGTAGTACGGAGTGAAATTAAGAAGAACCTTTTTTTATGCAAGGTATAATCGAACTCCGGATATTGTTTTTCTAAAAGGCTATAGATAATTAATTTAAATTGAAATTTCAAGTTTGCGACCATTGAGTTTTGAGGTGGAACCATTTGTGATAATAGGTTAATTGTGTTAATGTATTGATCATCGAAAGAGGCCATTTGGCCCATCGAGACTACAGCATACTCTGAAGAGCATCTTATCTAAACCCAGATCCCCATGATTTTGCATTTTTACAATTCATCTAACCTTTAGACTGTGGGAAGAAACCAAAGCAGATATAGGAAGAACGTGAAAATTCCAATTTCTGGCCCTATCTAACGATCATCATTTAAGGTTGCATGTATATATACATGAGAGACAGCATTATTTAACATAAACATGGCAGTGTGTGCTTGTTTAAGTGGCGAGATGCTAAGATGATACATTTGCCTTCCCCATTATCCGCTAGATTTGGATGCTAGCTTTTTGTGGTTCAAGAATGAGGACTCCCAAATCCTTCTTTGCTGTGGCTTTCTGCAGCCTTTCTCCATTTAAATGATATTTACTTCCTCTAATCTTTCTGCCAAAGTGCATAAGCTCATATTTCCTCACATTATATTCCCCATATGTCAAGATTTTGTACCCTTGCTTAGCCTGTCTATGTCTATGTGCAGTCTGAGCTAACTTAATCACTTACAGGTTCCATTTTTGAAAATGCCCTTCTTATCCCAACCCTCTGACTTCCATTAATTAGCCAATCCTTGTGTCATGATAATATATTATCTCCAACACCATAAGCTCTTGCCTTAATTAACCTGGCAGCTTATCCAATGCCTTCTGAAAATCCAAACATGTTACATCTACTGCTTCATCTTTATCTATCCTACTTGTTACCTCTGCAAAGGACGTCTAGCAAATTTGTCAACCACAATTTCCTCTTAATGTAGCCATGCTGACTCTGTTTATTATTATGTATTTCTTGATACTGTAAAATTGCATCCTTTATAAGTGGACATTTTCCAAATGGCAGATGTTAAGTTAATTGACATACAGATACTTTGTTTTAACCTTCCTCCATTTTGGAATAAGATTATTACTTTGGCAGATTTCTCAGAAACTTAAGATTTTTGGAAGGTGACTACTAGTGCATCCACTGTTGCCTTCAATATCCTAGAATGTATGCTATCATATCCAGGGGAATTGTTGTATTTTAGCCCCATTAGTTTCCCTGGCACTTTTTCTGTAGTGATAGTTATTGCATTTATTTTCTCTCCTCATTTTACTTCATAATTATTTAATCATTTTGGAATATTATTACTGTTTTCTACTGTGAAAGTATTTATTCAATGCCTCTGCCATTTCCAATATTATTTCCATAACCTCATTCTCTAAGAGCCTATGTTCAGTTTTCTCTTCCTTCATGTATTTAAAAGAAGCTCTTGCTGCCAGTCTTGATATTGCTTGTGAGTTTACCCTCAAAGTTTATTTTCTCCCTCTTTTTATTTTATTTGGTCATCTTTTCAAGTGGATGTGAAATGTAACACTATCTTGAAATGGAAAAGAGGCATTATCCCTCGTGTCCTGGCCAATATTTATTTCTCAATCATGAAACCGATTATCTGGTCATTGCTGCTTGTTAGAGCCTGTTGTGTTCAAATTGACTGATGTGTCTCCTACATTACAAGGGAATCTACAGTCCAAAAGTATTTTATTGGCTGTAAAGTGCCTCGGACCATCTGGTGGTCTTAAAGGGGTCATATACATTAAGGTATTTCTTACTTCTTGAACAATTTTTCACACAGTGGATAGTGCATAGATGGAATGAGTTGCCAGAGGAAGTGGGAGAGGCAAGTACAATTACAACATTTAAAAGACATTTGGACAGGTACTTGGAGGGTGGCATGGTGGTACAGTGGTTAGCACTGCTGCCTCACAGCGCCAGGCACCTGGGTTCAATTCCCACCTCAGGTGACTGACTGTGTGGAGTTTGCACGTTCTCCCCGTGTCTGCGTGGGTTTCCTCCGGGTGCTCCGGTTTCCTCCCACAGTCCAAAGATGTGCGGGTCAGGTGAATTGGCCATGCTAAATTGCCAGTAGTGTTAGGTTAGGGGTATGGGTGGGTTGCGCTTCGGCGGGTCGGTGTGGACTTGTTGGGCCGAAGGGCCTGTTTCCACACTGTAAGTAATCTAATCTAAAAAAAAATGAAAGGTTTAGAGGGATATGGCCAAAACTCAGGCAAATGGGATTAGTTCAGTTTAGGAAACCTGATTGACATGGATGAGTTGGGCCTAAGGGTCTGTTTCCTGCTCTGTAATCAAAAGCACAACCACAAAAGGTAGGGTGAAGGGAGTTTTCAAGAAGCAGGCACATCTTGATAGATATTATGGCAAGAGGTAATTCAAAAAATATAGAAATATAAGGCTGTGATGAGATTTTAATGCAACAATAGGAATATTAAACTTGCAAAGTTGTTCAAATGGCAGTGAACATACAGCATTGAGCAAAGAATGATCATGAGCTTGGTACAGATTAGAATTCAAGAAACTGAACTTTGGATCAGTTCTGGTTCATGTTTGCTTGAAGTCAGAAGACTAGCCAGCAGAGATTTTGAATGATTAGCAAAAAAACATACAGGGGGATATAGTAGCAGATAGGCCAAGTGTGAATCTCATTTCAGAGGCAAGCGTTGTCTTTGTTGTGGTAAAGCTATAGAGCCAGAAGCTCAGCTCTGTGTGGAATAGGATACAGGAACTGTAATCAATTTGCTTCTATCTGAGACAGCGGCAGAAAGACTGAGTCAATGGCAAAGGAGCAGAGTTTGTGATGGTGTTTGAAGACAAAAGTTTCAGTTTTTACAATTTTTTAACTGGAGGATGTCTTAGCTTACCCTGGATTGGATGACAGACAAGCAGGTTGATAACACTTATTAAGAGATTCAGAGCTGGATAAATCCAGTCTGCATGTGGAAACTGACATCACACCAATAAAAAAAGGCAGGATCATGGAATAGCTTTCTAGGATTTAATGGCACAAGGATGTCAACTGGATAAGTATGTAGCCTAACAAGGGCAGAACCATTTAATTGGACAATAGAAGAGAGATACTGGAGGAAAATGATGTTGTCGACCTAATCAATACCAGCAGAAATAGAAAAAACTGCAAAAGGAGATCAGGCCGTGGCCAGTCACACAAAGAATTTGATTTGTGTCTTATATGGCATGGATGGAAACTTGATTAGAGAGATCCAAACACATGATTGAAGGAAAGATTGGCACAGGTTTCGGAGAGAATAATATATTCAGTAACTTTGGAGATGAAAAAATGAATGGCTGAAGATGGGCAGTGGTTTCAGAGGGGTCAGGGTGGATTTTAAAGGGATATAAGCAGTGATTTTAAAGGGTCATGGGCAGCAGCTGAGGAGAGAACATTGTTCACAACATCAGCTTGCATGGAAGCCACAAGAGGGCATTGGATGTTCAGTGTAATTGCAAGAGTGAGAGACCAAAAGATAGATCCCACATATAAAAATAACCTGGAGTAGGAATATGCTGGTATAAAAACTAGAAAATGTTATAGAACCTTAAAGTAAACTTCGATGGACAAAATAAAAGGAGTGATCTTTTAGAGGCAACTGAAATGGATGGTCTCAGTCTTCGTGACAAAAATGTCTGTGAACTTATTGTTAAACTTGAGGTAGTGGGAACTGAGTAAAGGTGTTAAAGAAGATATTGATAAAAAAGAAAGATAGCCTGCAGATAGATTTCCTCTCCAGCATGATCCTACAGTAAAAGAAAACCTGCCAATGACCTACTGGATAATAGCCTCAGGTCAATGGAGATGGAGAGTTCTTCATAGTAACCTCGACTGGTGAGCAGTGATATAGGATGATGTTACACAGTGACCAATTTAGCAGACAAGAGCAAGGTATAGTAGCATTTAATATGTCCAGAATGATTTATCAGCAGGATTGATAGTTATGCACCATATACTTTCAAGTCAACTTAAAGTAAATAAATAAGAGACGCACACTGTGTTATTCTGGCCAATCCATTCTGGTTTGTAGGAAGAGGAGGAAAAAGAACAAGTTGGAGCACTGGTATTCCTCCAAACTTTATAATCCCACAGTTTCTTTCTTCACTTCAGGAGGGCAGAGATTGAGGATAGTGGTTGCTCAGGTCTGGCTGTCTCCATGTAGTTGGGAGAGAGCTTGTCCTATAAATGATTGTGAAAGAGTTAGTACATGATTCTTGTAAATGCATGTGAAAATGTCCAAGCCAGGTTTATATTCTATCTGGACTGAGTGGGAGGATTATTAAGATGATGGATAGTGGTCATGTACAAGAAAATAGCTCCACTGTGAAGAGTAAAAACAACTAATGAAAGATTGAAAACAGAAGGATGAAAACAGAAGGATACTTTTGCTGGTTTGACTTAGCATTAGCAGGTTAATATGCAAAGGGGAGATGATGAAATGCCCCTTTTTAATTAAAGAAAAGGTTTTTGGCTTGGGCAAGATAGCAATTGAACTAGGAGGGTAATAGCAAATGTGTGGTGAAGTGTAATGCACAACAGTACAGTCTGGCCATTAAAGTATTTTATAGTGTTAGAAAACCAATGTATTGAAAGTGATGGTCCTGGCTGAGCATTTTTTAACCCTCACTAGAGGCCTGCTGCAGACTCTGCCTGGCCAGAAAATCTGCCTTCCTGCCTGAAGTCCATTCCTGAGTTACTAAATCAAGATGTTCTTACACAGACATTTTGAAGTCCAAATCTCTCAATGCCAACAAACATTGTAGTAAGTGCTTAAAACCTCGGTTTAGTGGCTGTATGGTCTAAATTGTGCTTATGATTGCAGGAAATCATATTGGAGAGCATATGGAAATGAATAGACAAAGAATATAGGCAAGACTTTATCTGGAGAAACTATAAGATTAGAGCTTGGTGTATCCATGATGACTATGAATGAGACTATTTGATGTTAAAAATGAATAATTTTAGCTTGAAGTTTAAAGCTGAAGAAGGCAGTTGTTAACTTTGCTTTCTCCTCAACCTGTCTGACTTGAATCCAAACTCATATGGTGGCATTAGACCACACAATAAAAATGGTGGAAGCTATGGAATACTCTACCTTGAAAATTATAGCAGCCATGAAAATCAAAAAGCACTCCTGAGATCATTTGGAGATTATTAAAAAAATGTTCTTAATGGAATAGCCAGTGCAGATCTAAGAGCCAAAAAGGCAACAATGTTGAAAAGCTGCCTTGAAGAAAACAACTCTGAAAAGAAAACTCCTTCAGAGAAACCACCTGTCCATTATACATCTCAAAAACCCTTTCATAGCCAGCAATAAATAAACTGTGAGAGCAATAAAAAAACCCACTGTATATAAAGGGATCTATTTACAAAAAGAGGCTGATTACAAGATTAGCAGGACTTATACACTTAATGGTAAGGTCCTAGGGAGTGTTTCTGAACAAAGAGACCTTGGAATGCAAGTTCATAGCTCCTTGAAAGTGGAGTCGCAGGTAGATAGGATAGTGAAGAAGGTGTTTGGTATGCTTTCTTTTATTGATCAGAGTATTGAGTACAGGAGTTGGGGGGTCATGTTGCGGCTGTACAGAACATTGGTAAGGCCACTGTTGGAATATTGTGTGCAATTCAGATCTCCTTCCTGTCGGAAAGATGTTGTGAAACTTGAAAGGATTCTGAAAATATTTACAAGGATGTTAACAGGGTTGGAGGATCTGAGCTACAGGGAGATGCTGAACAGGCTGGAGCTGTTTTCCCTGGAATGTCGGAGGCTGAAGGGTGACCTTATAGAGGTTTACTAAATTATGAGGGGCATGGATAAGATAAATCCAAGATGGAGGATGGGAAAAATTTCTGGCTGTCAGAGCTGCTTTTTTTTTAGATATTTTAGGTGTTGGAGATGATTTCCTCGAATTCCAGGAGCAGCAATTATTGTTTTATATGCTGTAGTATTGTTTTGGAACTTTGAAAAAAGAAAGTCAAAACAACGGCAGTTTTAAAAGGGAGAATTGCAGACAAAGGAAGCACATGATGAGGACAGCACAGGAGAGAGAGAGAGAGAGAGAAAACCTGCACAGTTACTGCCTTTGCTGTTTGAAGTCATTTATCACTGGACATCGGAGTGCATCTGGGAAAATTAACAAACAGTGAAATTCACAACTAATCTTGGAGGAACTGTTGGACGAAGTTCACAGCACAGAATCAGATAAGTTAATTGTTGTTTTAAGTCTGTCCAAGAGAAAGGCTGCAGTAGTAAGTATAGTGGATTCTTTCTTGATTATATGTTGTTTGGAGATAAGTCTCTTGATTAAACTTAAACTATAAGCCATAGCTATTAATTAAAACTGGGGCAGTGTTTGTAGAAGAATAAGACGGTGTTATTTTCAGGGTCTGTAGATTGTGAAGGAGCAAAACTGCCCTTTGCAGTGGTATGTACTTCTTGTCAGATGTGGGAGTTTAAAGAGAGTTTAAGGGTTACTGCAGATTATATCTGCCATAAATGCCGTTGGATGCGAATCTTATCAGATCGAGTGGATCGGTTGGAGAGACAGATACAAGCGATGAGGAATTTGCAACAGCAAGAGTATGTGATGGATGGCAGTTATCGGAAGGGGAGAAAGTCTCAGATACAGTCACATAGATGAATTAACTCCAGGATGGGTAAGAGAGGTAGGCAGCTAGTGCAGGAGTCTTTTGTGGATATACCCATTTCAAACAGGTATGCTGTTTTGGAAAATGTAGAGGGTGTTGGATTCTCGGGGAAACGTAGCACGAACAGCCAAGTTTTTGGTATTGAGAATGGCTCTAATGCAACGAGGGGTACGTTGGCTTCCAAGAGACCAATTGTGTTAGGGGCTTCTTAGTCAGAGGTACAGACAGACATTTCTGTGGCCAGCAGAGAAAAAACAGAATGGTGTGTTGTTTTCCTGGTGCCAGGATCAAGGATGTCTCAGAGAGGGTGCAGCATGTTCTCACGGGGGAGAGGGGCCAGCAGGAGTTCATTGTCCACATTGGAACTAACGACATTGGAAGGGAAAAGGTTGAGATTCTGAAGGGAGATTACAGAGAGTTAGGCAGAAATTTAAAAAGGAGGTCCTCAAGGATAGTAATATCTGGAATACTCCCAGTGCTACGGATTGCACCTAAATTGGAAGGGGACTAATATACTAGCAGGGAAATTTGCTGAAACTGCTTGGGAGGATTTAGACTAGTAAGGTGGGGGGGGGATGGGACCCAGGGAGATAGTGAGGAAAGATATCGGTCTGAGACGGGTACAGCTGAGAACAGAAGTGAGTCAAACAGTCAGGGCAGGCAGGGACAACGTAGGACTAATAAATTAAACTGCATTTATTTCAATGCAAGGGGCCTAACAGGGAAGGCAGATGAACTCCGGGCATGGTTAGGAACATGGGACTGGGATACCATAGCAATTACGGAAACATGGTTCAGGGATGGGCAGGACTGGCAGCTTAATGTTCCAGGATACAAATGCTACAGGAAGGATAGAAAGGGAGGCAAGAGAGGAGGGGGAGTAGCATTACAGTTGTGCTGAGGGAGGATATTCCCAGAAATACATCCAGGGAAGTTATTTGGGTGGAACTGAGAAATAAGATAGGGATGATCACATTATTGGGATTGTATTATAGACCCTCCCCAATAGTCAGAGGGAAATTGAGAAACAAATTTGTGAGGAGATCTCAGCTATCTGTAAGAATAACAGGGTAGTTATGGTAGGGAATTTTAACTTTCCAAACATCGACTGGTTAAAGGTTTGGATGGAGAGGAATTTCTTAAGTGTGTACAAGACGATTTTCTGATTCAGTATGTGGATGTACCTACTAGAGAGGGTGCAAAACTTGATCTACTCTTGGGAAATAAGGCAGGGCAGGTGACTGAGGAGTCAGTGGGGGAGCACTTTGGGGCCAGCGACCGTAATTCTATTCATTTTTAAATAGTGATGGAAAAGGATAGAGCAGATCTAAAAGTTGAAGTTCTAAAGGCCAATTTTGACGGTATTAGGCAAGAACTTGGCACTTGGTATGCTTTCCTTTGTTGGTCAGAGTATTGAGTACAGGAGTTGAGAGGTCATGTTGCGGCTGTACAGAGCATTGGTTAGACCACTGTTGGAATATTGTGTGCAATTCTGGTCTCCTTCCTATCGGAAAGATGTTGTGAAACTTGAAAGGGTTCAGAAAAGATTTACAAGGATGTTGCCAGGGTTGGAGGATTTGAGCTACAGGGAGTGGCTGAACAGGCTGGGGCTGTTTTCCCTGGAGTGTCGGAGGTTGAGGGGTGACCTTATAGAGGTTTATAAAATTATGAGGGACATGGATAGGATAAACAGACAAAGTCTTTTTCCTGGATTCGGGGAGTCCAGAACTAGAAGGTATAGGTTTAAGGTGAGAGGGGAAAGATATCAAAGAGACCTGAAGGGCAACATTTTCACACAGAGGGTGGATCGTGTATGGAATGAGCTGCCAGAGATTGTGGTGGAAGCTGGTACAATTGCAACATTTAAGAGGCATTTGGATGGTATATGAACTGGAAGGGTTTGGAGGGATATGGGCCGGGTACTGGTAAGTGGGATATCTGGTTGGCATGGACAGTTTAGTCCGAAGGATCTGTTTCCATGCTGTACATCTCTATGACTCTATGACAAGATACATGGGACAGCTGGCAGAACGGAGTTCTTGAGCGGAACATATAGCTGTACAAAAAGTGAATACTAATTATACTCGAATCATAGAATCCTTACAGTGTGTAAAAAGGGCTTTCAGCCCAATAAGTCCACACCAACCCCCCAACGAGTAATGCACCCAGACGCATTACTCCACCCTTTAAATACCCTTAAATAATGCACCTACTCTACACATCCCTGAACTCTATGGGCAATTTAACATGGTCAGTTCACCTAACCTGTACATCTTTGGATTGTGGGAGGAAACCGGAGCACCCAGAGGAAACCCACATAGACATGGAGAATGTGCAAACTCCACACAGATAGTTACCTGAGGCTGGAATCAAACCCAGGTCCTTGGCACTGTGAGGCAGCAGTATGAACCGCTGAGGCAGTGTGCTGCCCCAATTACTAATTATAGTGCTGGTTCAATAATGAACTTAAGAAATCCAATGCTTAACATTGTTGTTAATTATATGATAAACTAGGGTCGACTTTTATACAAGCTATATGGAAAATTCCAGATTTCTTGGCCAAAAGTAGTGGGTTGACTTATACTCAAGTATACACGGTGTCAACAATTAAACATTGAAACAAATTTCCCTTGTACCACTCTTTCTACCACAAAAGTTTACGCTTCCAGATCCATTTGATCGATCAGTAAATTGACAGATCTGAAAAGTACATTTAAGATTTCAATTCATTTCTAGGTTGGATACCAAATTAAATATCGGAAGAGGTTAGGATACTTCTCAATCCATTTAGATTGGAAGAATAGAAAATTACTTATTGTCTAAATGGAGGGAAACTTCAGAATTCTTCAGTGCAGAGGATCTGAGTGTCCTTTGTGTGAATTGCAAAAAAAAACAATGCAGGTAGAGCATGTAATAAAGAAAGCAAATGGAATATTGGGATTCATTGCAAAAGGATTACAGTATAGAAGGGGGGAAGTGTTGTTGCAACTATATGAGGCAGTAGTGAGATTGCACCAGGAGTATTGGTATTGTTCCCCTTACTTGAGGAGAAATGTATTCACATTGGAGGTTGTTCAGAGCAGGTTCATTAGATTTATTCCAGAGATGAGTGGTTTGTCTTCTGAAGGAAGAATGAGCATTTTATACTTAGACTGTCCTGGAATTTAGAAGAATGACAGAAGATCTAAGTGAGGTATATAAGATGTTAAAGACAATCAACAAATAGACATGTTCTCTCTTGTGGGACAATTTAGCACCAGAAGTCATAGTTTTAGGACAAAGGGTAGCAAGTTTAAAACAGATGAGGAGAAATTATTTCACTCAGTGTTGTGAATCTGTGAAATTCTCTATCTCAATACGATGGATGCTGGGACACTTTAAGTTTAAGGAGGAAGTAGACAGATGTAAAATAATGGGTTGAATGATTATGGAGAGTGGGTAGGAAAGTGGAGTTGAAATTATACTGAATAGCTGAGCAGGTTGCCAAAGCTCTAATATATAGAATCTCAACAGTGCAAAAAAGGCCATTCCACCCATCAACTTTGCACTGACCCTCTGAGGAGCATCCCACCCTGCATTTACCTAGCCTGTGCATCTCTTGACACTACAGGGCACTTTAGCATGGCCAATCCACTCTATCTGCACACCTTTAGACTATGGGAGGAAACTGGAGCACCCAGCGGAAATCCATGCAAACTCCACAGTAGCAGTCCCCCAAGGCTGGAATCATATCCATGTCTCTGGTGCTGTGAAGCAGCAGTGCTAACACCTGAGCCACCGTTGCCGCCTTATAAAAAGGTCAACAGACTGTGTGTTGCAAAGACAACAAATCAATAAGAAAAAGAATGTTGAACAAACATTATTTCACTTCAAGAACAAATAGGACATTGTGAAGAACATGATTCAATTACATATATTAACTCCCAGGTGAGTCTGTAAGTACTTTCAGTAAAGATCTGTTTGTACTATCTGAAACATACAGAAACAGAAACTTACAGTATTAGCTCATTTGCCGTTGGTCTTTTCAACAGATCAGTCTCTGAACTCTTTCAATGAAAGACTCTAGGAATAGTAAGAATAAGTGTAGGCCGTTCAGCCAGTTCAGCCTGCCCGATCATTCAATATAATAATGGTGGCTGATTAAACATTTCAATGCCTTGCACCCACCCTGCCAAGTGCAGTGATGTCTGCACGGAGGAGACTCCACACCTAACTACCACTATCTCCTATCATGATCATAATTTTATCTGGCTCAGCTGAGCTTGTGACTGTTTTAATGTACATTCACTGAAATTACTGTGAGAGACTGTAGGACAAACCATTGGGTTAACTTATATACATGGTTATATGTAAGCCAAAGTTTCCAGTTGTATTTTGAAGTTTAATTTTATGAAAAACATTGTTAGTAAATTACTAGCAAAAGGTAATTGTTTCCTGTAATTCCATAAGGAAAACTGGCCATTTATTATGCTGCTTCAAAGCAATTTTTTGAAAAAAAAATCAGAGAAACACATTTATGTTTCAGCAGGGATTTGTCCAAACAATTCTTGAATCCTAAGTGAAGAACAAGCTATTACCTTCCAACTGTCACTGAATGTGCACTCAAGTATCATTCATTAGAAATCAGCAAAGGCACTGAGTTACTAATTTTGGAATATTGTCCTTGAGAGATTTTTTCAAAGCTATGCAAGTACGTGCAAACAATCCATCATGCTCATGTTGACTACATGATTAAAAAAAAACAAAAACTCCAGATGCTGGAAGTTAGGCCAGTAAAGATCAAGTCTGACAGTAGTTGTGTAGAGAAATCAGAGTTAATTTTTTGGGTCCAGTGACCCTTCTTCAGAACTGATTGCAGCTAGGAAAATGTTGGTTTTGCTATGTAGAAAATAAGGTGGGAGGAGGGGGAAAAGGAGTAAACGGTAGATGGAGTTAGAGCTCAAAGTGAGAGATAAGCTGTTGGACAGACAAAGGAATGGATAATGATCAACTTTGGAGAATGAATAATTACTACTGGGGGCTATTGGTGACTTACAATAGATTGTGTGTAATAGCAGACAATGTGGTAACAAGGCTTGGTGTGTGGGGGTTGGGGTAAGGACATGGGAAAAGCTGCCTCAAGCCCTAAAGTTGTTGAACTCGATATTGAGTCCAGAAGACTAAAGAGTTCCCAAGTGGGAAAAGAGGTGCTGTTCTTCCAGCTTGCGCTGAGCTATGCTAGAGCACTGCAGCAAACCTGAGGCAGAGATGTTGGCTAGGGAACATGGTGGTGCGTTGAAATGGCAGGCACTGGAAACTCAGGGTCTTTTTTTTGCAGAAAGAATGTAGATGTTCTGTGAAGCAGTCACCCAATCTATGCTTCATTTCCCCGATGTAGAGGATGATTATATGATTTCCTTACTTGTGAAAATTAATTTAGTAGTCCATATTAATGACCATATTCAGTTAAAGTTAGACAGTTGACTATGTTTAATAAATTTCCAAATAAAAACAAAAAGGTGTGCTTAGTGAGATTATATCAACAGGAAAGTATATGACTAAAAAAAGGGGAAACTATGCTGCACCATGTTTTACTTAAAGGGCAAGCTTGTGGGGTTGGGTAGGTTGTTGTTTAAAATATCTGAGGGTGAAAACAAGTGCTGTGGTAAACAGAAATGCAGAGAAGTCAGGTCATTGGTGGCACTGACATACCAATAGTTTACTTGATAGTACAAAACTTAAAGATTAGTGCCAAGAGAAGCTTGTTACAAAGCTTTTATTCATTAGGACAAACACAACATTGCCAAATTCCAAATGATTGCAACTATTTGTAGTGCAGGACAAAAAGATGTGGATTGATTCACAGGTCTGTACTGATTGTCCAAGGACAAGGAAGCGGAGAACGATAGGCTCCCCAAACTCCCTGGTAATTTAAAATATATAAAACTTTGTCCACAGAGAACAGATATCTGCATACAAATGCCAGTTTCTTCTAGAAAATGTAAACAAGGCACCTTACAAGCTCAGCTAATTATCTTCACTTGATGATTTTGGGTAGCTGTTCATGCAAAACTGATTCAAAAGTGCTGCCCTATTGCGGAATCATATCAAACAGTGGACATATTGATTGAGAATGAACTTTATTTTGTTCTGCCTGTTGAAAATAACCGATGAAATATGTTTTTTGATTTGATCAGCCAATTGCTGGGGCATACAGCCAACAAAATATATTACAATGTTGTGAATGAATTTCGGTGCTGATTTAATGCCAGGTACAAAGAGCATATATCCCATTAATCAGCTGATCAAATCAAACAGTATATTCCTTTGGTTGTTCATAATAGCAGAGTACAAACCATATTGAACCAGCCAGCACATACAAAACTCAAAAGAAAGTTTCTTCTATTAGATTTGATTGTGTAATTGGGGAGTAGTGTCCTGCATGTGCTAATAGCTAAACTAACAATCAAGTCAAGGTAATCAGTGAAGTTTGTAATACATTAACACTCATCACAAGGAACATACATTTAAATTCACGTATCATTTCTAAAAGCAAAAGCTTTATATTCAAGCCTTTTTTATATATTTCCAGAGAGCTTGGGGAACCAAATTATTCCTTTTTGCTTTCTTAGTGGCAACACCATGGTGAAACAGAGTTGACTTTCCAACCAGTCAGTAGCTCTTTGATCTGAAGTATAAATGATTGTGACCATTTGAAACTTGGCATTCTTGCAATTGTCCTGATCAGACCATGGCAAAATGCTTCAGGATCATTATTGTCCAGGAAGTAATGACCCTGGCTGAATATTTTCGGTTATTCTGTTCTGATCTGCTTCAGATTCTGCCTGGAAAGCCTTGTGTCAAGAAGATTTAGCTCACTGCTCTCTTGGACAAGAGCTTCTATTTCTGAATTAATAATTCAAAATATTCTCACCTGAGACTTGTTGCACCCCAAATCTCAAAACAAAGAATTTCCAGAAAATAGAAAGACACCTTGCTTTAAAACTTACAGGTGATGTTTGGAATCAATGCGTAATCTTTAATAGTCATGATATTGTCATGTAGTCTAGGATTGAGCAAATATACTTTTGCATTTTTTGTGGATTTATGGTTTTGAATGTCACAGAATATTTGCTCTTGCACAGATAATTATTTATTATAGAGCATTGTCTATAGGACATCACAGTCTAAAAGTGTTTATGTTACTAACTTCCATTTGTCAAAGATTATTTATTGTTTCAGGTTGTATCACCACAATCTCTTCAGTACAACTGCTTCTGCAATGCAGTTCCTGCAGCACTTTTAGTTTCACCTGAAGTGGTTTCTAGGTCCTTTGCAGTGATCTTTATTCATATTACTTTTGCTGTACCTTGTCTAGCTTAGATATCTTAAATAACATTGGAAACTCATTCCTTTATTAGAATGGTGATGTTTTCACTAAATTTCGTAATAAAGTCTGTAATGAATGTGGTTGTGAAGGATAATTTGGTGGTTTCAAATGTTTTGTCAGGATATCAGTCATTGACCTTGGCACTAAACTAAGTTCTTACATTTCAGCTGTGAATGTTTCATTCCAGATTTGTAATTTTCTGTTGTCTGGCAAATTTTCTGGTCTGCTAAAGGCCTGGTCCTGAAGCCTAGCCCTGATGAGAATGTACCAAATCAAGTACTGTTAACTTAATGCAACAGTTGGTAACTGCTTCTGCTGTAAACTCCATTCTACTTGTTGCTTCCACCAAAAGTTTCCATGTACAAGAGTCATGAAGATTTGTTCCCTTTCTGTAGGATCAATTCAAAGTAATGGAATTCCCTATAATTCTCCTGTGTGTTCCAGCTGTAATCAGAGATAGAATTGTAGGGGCATACTTCCATGAGCTTTTTGGCTAAGTGACTATCCAACAGATTTTTAAGACATCACAAATGTGGCTGACATAACATCTTGCTCTGGTTACCAGCAGATGTCTTCTCTCATCCTTCCAAGCTAACTCTGCTGACTTCTTTCTATCACAAGGCTTTGTAAGAACCATCATAGAATTTTTCCTTTAGTTTCAAATTAGACAAAGACAAACCTTCTAGCTTTCTTCCCTCACAAGTTCGGAACTAATCTTAAGCCACCTGCATTCCGCATGGTGAATGAAAATGTTAGTGCTTTTTCTGCTTAAGGTACAGACCTGATTAATGTTCATTTTCTTCTAGCCTTCTCAACTCGGTGAACTATAACTTACACAAATCAAAGCAGTAACTGCTTTCTGTAAGATACACCCTGTTGCATTGAAGAAAGGAATCTTCTGATGCACACTGACCATCTCCATGACAACATGCTAGGTCTTGCAGAGTTCTTAAAAGCAATGTATTACCGATTACTACATCTTCAACCAAACCCTTTGATTCTGAAATCTATTAAATGAATTATATCCCGAATGAAATTTTTATGACGCTTTCTCCATGCCTATCATGGAACTCCCTTGGTGATCGATTGCCTTTAACATGTTTTCATCAGAGATATACATGCATTTGTTTTATTAAAGTGATGGTAGATATCTTAGCCCAATTTAGCTGGTAGAAGACCACCTATTAATAATTATTTCCATTACCTCCACCTCTGGCCTTTCTTAGATAAACATCGTTTAACTTTAATTAGCTAGAAGTGTGTTGAACTGTACTCACTTGAGATAAAGACTGATTTCTTGTTGAGACTTTAAAAAATTCTTTCATGAAAAATGGGGATAGGTGGTACGGCTAACTTTTATTGTCTGTTTGTGTTTGCCTGGACTCATGTGTAAACTGGACCAGGTAAAGATGACTGATTTCTGCTGACTTATGTTGCCCATTGACCAATTTAAGCTACTGCTAGTTAGCTGAAAACATAAATGGATTGAGGGGAGGCCTGTTTTTTTTTAATTTAACAGTAGAGATGAGAAATTGGAAAAAAAAATGCAATAAGAGAGACTAACAAAACAGAAATCAAATTTCAGAGCTATAGAAGATGATACTGAGGAAAGAACATGTTTTTGTTATGTACAGGAGCCCATTGTATGGTGAAATATATAACATGAGATTATAGGGAAATTTTATTTCAAAGGAGGAGAGGAAATGTATCTTAAAAGTATAGAACAAGGAACCTGCTGTCAACCATTTGCAGCAGACCTTTATTAGAACTATCATAAACTGAAAATGTGTTGCTGGGAAAGAGCAGCAGGTAAGGCAGCATCCAAGGAGCAGGAGAATCGACATTTCGGGCATGAGCCCTTCTTCAGGAATGAGGAAAGTGTGTCCAGCAGGCTGAGATAAAAGGTAGGGAGGAAGGACTTGGGGGAGGGGTGTTGGAAATGCGATAGGTGGAAGGAGGTTATGGTGAGGGTGATAGGCCGGAGTGGGGGTGGGGGCGAAGAGGTTAGGAAGAAGATTGCAGGTTAGGAAGGCGGTGCTGAGTTCGAGGGATTTGATTGAGACAAGGTGGGGGGAGGGGAAATGAGGAAACTGTTGAAATCTGAGTTCACACCTTGTGGTTGGAGGGTTCCTAGGAAGGAGATGAGGCGCTCTTCCTCCAACCGTCGTATTGCTATGGTCTGGCAATGGAGGAGTCTAAGGACCTGCATGTCCTTGGTGGAGTGGGAGGGGGAGTTGAAGTGTTGAGTGACGGGGTGGTTGGGTTGGTTGGTCCGGGTGTCCCAGAGGTGTTCTCTGAAACGTTCCGCAAGTAGGCGGCTTGTCTCCCCAATATAGAGGAGGCAACTTCGGGTGCAGTGGATGCAGTAAATGATGTGTGTGGAGATGCAGGTGAATTTGTGGTGGATATGGAAGGATCCCTTGGGGCCTTGGAGGGAAGTAAGGGAGGAGGTGTGGGCGCAAGTTTTGCATTTCTTGCGGTTGCAGAGAAGGTGCCGGGAGTGGAGGTTTGGTTGGTGAGGGGTGTGGACCCCCACCGAGGGAGTCACGGAGGGAGTGGTCTTTTCGGAATGCTGATAGGGGAGGGGAGAGAAATATATCCCTGGTGGTGGGGTCCGTTTGGAGATGGCGGAAATGACAACGGATGATACGATGTATATGGAGATTGGGGGGGTGGTAGGTGAGGACCAGTGCGGTTAGTCCTGGTGGCGATTGGAGGGGTGGGACTCAAGGGCAGAGGAGCGGGAAGTGGAGGAGATGCGGTGGAGAGCATCGTCAATCACGTCTGGGGGGAAATTGCAGTCTTTGAAGAAGGAGGCCATCTGGGTTGTACGGTATTGGAACTTGTCCTCCTGGGTGGAGATGAAGGAATTGGGAATATGGGATGGTGTTTTTACAGGGAGCAGGGTGGGAGGAGGTGTAGTCTAGGTAGCTGTGGGAGTTGGTTGGTTTATAGTAAATGTCCGTGTTGATTCGGTCGCCCGAGATAGAAATGGAGAGGTCTAGGAAGGGAAGGGAGGAATCTGAGACAGTCCAGGTAAATTTGAGTTCGGGATGGAAGGTGTTGATAAAGTGGATGAATTGTTCAACCTCCTTGTGGGAGCACGAGGCAGAACCAATACAGTCATCGATGTAGCGGAGGAAAAAGTGGGGGGTTGGTCCCTGTGTAGCTGCGGAAGATGGACTGTTCCACATATCCTACAAAGAGGCAGGCATAGCTGGGGCCCATGCAGGTGCCCATGGCTACTCTTTTGGTTTGGAGGAAGTGGGAGGATTGGAAAGAGAAGTTGTTCAGAGTGAGGACCAGTTCAGTCAGTCGAAGGAGGGTGTCAGTGTAAGGGTACTGGCTGGTACGGCGGGAAAGGAAGAAGCAGAGGGCTTTGAGTCCTTTATGATGGGGAATGGAGGTGTACAGGGACTGGATGTCCATGGTGAAGATAAGGCGTTGGGGACCAGGGAAGTGAAAATCATGGAGGAGGTGGAGGGCGTGGGTGATGTCCCGAACGTAGGTGGGGAGTTCTGGGACTAAGGGGGACAGGACCTTGTCGAGGTATACAGAGATGAGTTTGGTGGGGCAGGAGCAGGCTGAGACAATGGGTCGGCCGGGGAAGTCAGGTTTGTGGATCATATTCTCAAACAGCATCCCAAATTCCACTAGGAAGTTAGTTAAATCCATGACAATAATAGCTTAGTTCTTAATTATGGTGGTGAATCCGAGAGGAAAAACAAGATGCAAAGGTTTTGTTGGTTGGAAACAAAGGTGGAGAGAAGAAGTACTTGACCCAGAATGACCTGCAATGGCAGTCCCTTCCTCCCTCACCATTCCCTCCTATATCTCCAAAGTTATCTCCTTGGTTCCACTTTGCTCCTCATCCACATATGGTTATTGTGTTTTATATGTGAGGGATATGCAGAGATGATACAGTTCTGCATTTATATAAATATACAACAGGAGTTTTATCGATGGTGCTTTAAAATATATGCACCTGTGTTTATAGTGCCTGGCTTCAGTTCAGTTTCTCTCTGTGTGACTCACCCAAGCTTAATATCATAAGATATAGGAGTAGACTTAGGCCATTTGGCCCATTGACTCTGATCCACCAATCAATCGTGGCTGATATGTTTCTCAATCTCATTCTCCTGCCTTCTACCTCTAAACCTTGATCCCCTTTCCTGTCAAGACCTTATTTATTTCTGTCTTAAACACAGTCAATGACTTCACCCCCCCTCCCCACCACCACCACCCCACCACCACCCCCAACTCCACTAGCTTCTTCATTAATGAGTTCCACAGATTAACTACACTCTGGCTGAAGAAATTCCTCATAATTTCAGTTCTAAAGGTTGTCCATTCACTCTGAGGCAGTGCCTCAGGACTTAGTCACTCTTATTAGTGAAAACATGAAGTCCACTTCCACTCTATTCAGTTCTCTCGGTATTCTCTACGTTTCAATGAGATCCCCTTCATCCTTCTAAACTCCATCAAGTACAGACCCAGAGTCCCCAACCATTCCTCAAATGACATGCTCTTCATTCCCAGGATCATTCTTGTAAACTACCCCTTGACCCCCTCCAACATCAGCACATCCTTCATTTGATGCAGGGCCTAAAACGGCTCACAATGTTTGATATGCGATCTGAACAAAACCATATACAGCATCAGCAGTACAACCCTGCTCTTGTATTCACACCCTCTTGAAATGAATTCTAACATTGTCTTTGTCTTCCTACCTGCCATCTGAATCTGCATGTTAACTGTAAAACAATCCTAAACTAGGATTCCCAAAATCCTTTGTGCTTCGTATTTCTGAAGCCTTTACCCATTTAGAAAATAGTCTCTGCCTATGCCTACCAAAGTGCATAATTACACAATTTTCCCACACTGTATTATATTTGCCACTTCTTTGCCCACTCTCCTAGCATGTCCCAATCCTTCTGCAGCCTCCTTGCTTTCACAACTCTACCTGTCCTTCCACCTATCTTTGTGTCATTTGAACATGTAGCAACAATGCCCTTTTTTCCTTCATCCAGACTGTTAATGTACAACATGAACAGTTGTAGTCCAACACCAACCCCTGTGTAACTCCACAAGCCACAGGCTGCCATCCTGAAAAAGATTGATTTATTTCCATTCTCTGTCTTCTGCCAGTCAGCCAATATTCTATCTATGACAGTTCCTTGGTGTTAACACCATGAGCTCTTACTTTGCAGCCTCTTATGTGGCACGTGTCAACAGTCTTCTGGAAGTCCAAGTCAATCACATCCACTGGCTCTCCTTTGTCTAATTTGCTCATTGTCTCTTCAAAGAATTCTAAAAGATTTATCAGGCATGACCTACCCTTGATGAAGACATGCTGACTCAGTTCTGTTTTCTAATGCACTTCCAAGTACTCCACAATCTCATCCTTAATAATGGATTCTAAAATCTTACCAACCATCGAGGTCAGGCTAACCAGACTATAATTGCTTGTCCACTGCCTCTCTCCCTTATTAAACAGGGATGTTAGATTATCTATTTTCCAGTCCTCTGGGACCCTCCCTGGCTTCTGTGATTCCTGAAAGATTCCCATCAATGCCTCCAAAATCTCCTCAGCTATGTCCTTTGGAACCCTTGGTGAGTCCATCTTGTCCAGTAACTTATTCATCTTCAGATCTTCCCTGCACCCCCTTCTTAGTGTTGCCCACTACACTCACTTCTGCCTCCTGACTGTCTTGAAGTTTTGGTATGCTACTGGTATCTTCCACTATGAACACTGATCAAAGTACGTATTCAGTTTCTCCGCCAGTCCTTTTTTTTCCCCATTGCCACTATTCCAGCCTCATTTTCCAGTAGTCCAATGTTCAGTCTTGCCTCGTCCTTACCTTTTAGACATGTAAAAAAAACTCTTGCAACCTTCATTTATATTACTAACTAGCTACCCTCATTTTTCATCTTCTCCCCCTTTGCTGATTTTTAGACTTGCCAATCCTCAGGCCTTCCTCTACAATGCACCACATTTATGCTTTTTCATTAACTTTTATGCTATTCCTTACTCAACCTTATCTGCCATGATTGTCTCGTCCTCCCTTTAGTATGGATCCCTTTCCCGAGTATGAACTTCTGCTGTGCCTGCTGAATTATCCCCAGAAACCCCTACTAGACCCCAAACAGACAATGAGCAAAACTAACATCATTTACAAAATACTGTGCAAGGACTGTAACAAACACTACATTGGACAAACAGGCAGAAAACTAGCCACCAGGATGCATGAACACCAACTAGCCACAAAAAGACATGACCCTCTCTCACTAGTATCCTCACACAAACATGAGGAAGGACACCACTTCAATTGGGACAATACATCCACCCTAGGACAAGCCAAACAAAGACATGCATGAGAATTCCTAGAAGCATGGCATTCCAACTGGAACTCTATCAACAAACACATCAAGTTAGAACCCATATACCATCCCCTGAGAAAAGGAACAGGAAGTGATTTCACCACAGGAAATGACATCACCAACCCCAAAAACTCAAACATATAAATAGAAAGCAGGAATTTTCGGCATTGCTTTACATGAGGTCCACTGAAGATGTTACCTAGTAAGGTAACGAAACATCTGGAAATGAACCTTTTAGCTCAGCGTGCAAACCTACATCCAAAACCTCAACCTGAGCTACAAGTCTTCTCAAAACTCGCTAACCCCTACCATTGCTGCTCCATCCTCGTTCTGGCAGGCTCCCCTTCCCAATCATATCAGGACAGCCCCTCTCTCATGCCTTCATAGAAATTATTACTCCATTGAAGTACCATTACACCTGATTCCAGCTTTTCCCTCTCAAGTCGCAAGAAGAATTCTGTCATATTAAGTTCTCTGCTTCCTCGGTGTTCCATCAGCTTCAGCTCCCTGATCAAATCTTCCTCATTACACATCACCAAATCCAGAATTGCCTGTTCCTCTAGTGGGTTCAGCTACAAACTGCTCTTAAATAGCAAAATCTCGTAGACATTTCATGAATTCTTTTTCCTGGGATTTGCCACTCATCTGATTTTCTGAGTGCACCTGCACATTAAAGTTCCCCCATTATTATAGTAATGGTGCATTAACTGTCAAGTGACTACTCAACAGACTCCTGTATACAAACACTGAGCAATTGAATATGTATTTTCCCTTTAGGAAGCTTAACTTTAGCCATTTTAAATGACAAAACATTTATACATCAAGTCACCTCTTACAGACGGCTGTTCTACTCAGTAGGACTGGATGCTGACTCCTTTCCTCGCATTGACATCTGGTTTCAGAGTGACTACCATGCATAGACCTCGTAGGAACTAGGAAGAAAAACAAATTTGAGGCAACATCTGTTCAATGTGTCAGTTTTCATTAAGCACCAATATTGTCTTTGAGTTATAATGTTCCCTGAGAGTGCTGATATCTTTTTTTGAAAAAGAAAGCTTGTGTTCTTGCATAATAAATGACCTTGACATTGTTCTGACATTTGTAACAGTGTAGATGTTGATGACCAAATCTTGACATGGCTTAGTTAATGACTATGGCTAACAATGTAGTTAGTATTGGTGATTGATGCAGAGTCTGAACTTTCCACTGCAGAGATAAATGAACCAATGCACGCAAATATAATTGCTGGCTAGTAGTTCTCATTTTGCAGGAAAAATATTTGCATTCAGTTTTGGACAGCAAGAAGGATGCATAATTAATTGATTATTTGCTTCCTTTGATGTACTGTGAGAGTACAGTCCAGTCACACTTCCTGACCTATCTGTTCAGACAGGCATTTCAACCCACATGCAGAAACACATGAGGTGCTGCTGTCTTTGCTTTGTAACGTGTCAAACAATTTTTGCTGTGTAAGAATCCATTGCCATTCTGTGTTGTTTTCACTATCTTCTGAAGAGACCCTGTGTACTTTGTGTATGTCGAAACAAGTTTGCATTACAAGTTGGCAGTACTGAGGAACAATGCCAACTTTTTCATAACTGGGGTCAGAAGTGCATGAATGGCTTATTTCATGAGTTCAGCTGTTGTCATTCTATCCATTAAAAGTAAATGTTGGATATTGTGAATGTGCGCTTTTATCCTTGTTCACTGTAAAATTGTGTTTTGCGAGTCAAGTAACTACTATTAAATGACTGATTCTGTTTTGCTTTGATCCTTCCCTGGACAATGACATCATCAAATAGGTCCACTTGACATAAAACAAAATTGAAGAAACAATCTTCTGGAATGCAGTAGGTGCTGAATTTAGGTCATAGATATTTTGCAGTAATGGAACAGAAGCTGTAGAATATTGGTTTTATTCTGACGGTGTCGCATGTCAAATCTTGTGAATACCGGAGTAATGAAATATTGCTGATAGTTCCAAGATTGTAAGGACATTATCTGGAATTGTTGCTTTGTTGGCCACTTTAAGGTTGTCAGCTGGTCTAATTTTACTATTTTTACATCATACAGCTTTATTGTGGATTTGATGGCTTTACCAGATTTGACTTTTTCTAACACCATTTGTTTCAAGTTCTTTCAGCTCCTGCAACTCACCAGTATGTATTGCGAATGGCTACCATCTGAAATTTAATAGAATTGGCGTATATTGGCGATTTACCACATCCTGTAAAGAAAGATACCAGTGTGCCACTGATCCAGTTAATGTGTGCTATGCAGGGACTTCAAGTTTGAATCCAAATCATTGCTACTTCGACCATGAAACTGTCATGTGTCAGAACTGCAATTGTTCCTAAGGCAGCAATAATTTAGCTTGAAGTTGTCAGATGCAAGAGTGAGACAAATTTGCAAAAAAATGCAGATGGTGGATTATGTCACGGAATATAGATACTTTGACACCAATGTCAATGAGAAGTGACAATGAGACTTCTGGGATCTCAACCAAGTAATCCTCAAAATGATTTGGTGTTTTTCTGTGCATGTTGGTAATACATGTTGTGCCTTACTCTCACAGGTGAGACTCCTCACATGTTGAATTGATGCGTTCCTGTTGCTTTGCCCTGCAGATCTCTGCAAAGTGGTTTCACTTTAAAAATGAGTTATACAATCTCCCTCCAGCTGACATGAGGTTATCAACATTTAGAAATTCCACAAATTGGCCATATATTTGAGAGTATTGACCATAAATGGCACATTTTGATGACCTTTCTAAGATTTTCTTGATTGTAACTCTTGCATTTGTGTTAGTTGGGCATTGTGTGCCAGCATTCCTGAGTCTAAGGGTATACTTGTCTGTAATCTAGTCAAACATAATATGAGGGATTGGATTGGAATAGCCAAAGTTGTGTTTTTTCTCCTAAATTGAAATTGAAATTGAAATGAAATTGAAAACTTTTACAATTAATTGACCACAAATTAGTTGATTTAGTTAATACACCTAAATTTACATGCAGATGCCAGTTTCCACACCATTGGCATATATTGTTTAATAGACTCACCAGTTCTCTGACATCTCAAGGATGTGTATCATTAAGTCATCAGATTTTCTTTGGCCCAAAGGATTTTTTGCAAGCACTTACAAATATTTCAAATGTGTTTTCTGTGAGTTACTTGCATGTTCACTGGCTTCTGCTCAGAGACAATGCACAACTACCATCTTCTAGTGGACTGCTGATATCTCCAATCTCTCCATCCATGTAGAGATAAAGTAAATCTCAAACTCCAAAGTCCATCTATCTAATAGCATGGGAGAATATATTTGTCTTAGAAAGGAAAGGTTCAAAAGGTTGTTTAAACAATTCTCCATTATTCCCATTACCTTTTGTTGTTGTGTTTTATACCTTGGAGATATGCAGCAGGTGTTTTATGTTCTCCTGTACTGACAGAAATTGACTGTGTCCCTGTATCTCTATCTCTCTCCCTCCATCTTGATCTCTTTCCCTCTCCACCCCTTTCCTTTTCTTCATCTATCTCTCTGTCTCTCTATCCCTCCCTTTCCCTCTCTCTTCATCTCTCACTCCCTCTCTCTCCATCTCTCTTTCTCTCATTTTCACACCCAATGTGATCATACCCTGCCTGTCTGACCTAAGTCAAAAGCTTACCCATTAGTATCTACAGGTACATCATGCTTTATCTGTTCACCTCCTCCCTCAGACCCTCCAGTGTCTTGAAATTGTCAGACTGTGTTTATGACACTCAATAGTATATCACAGAAATTTCCTCAAACTAAATGATAAATAAATTTGTGCTAATTCAATACCATACCTTCCAAATCTGGCATGTCTTGCAAATTCTGTACTTGTTTGGTCCAAGGATGTTGGACATTCTTGGTACAATAACACCTTTTTAAATTCTCATCAACTTTCTCCATGGCTTAAATCCTTGCTACCTCTATAACTTGCTGAAGTCTGAAAAGCCTTGACTTAAGCGAGTGACAAAATGAGTGAAGACAGCTGCTGGTTATGAAGTTGGGGAAGAGCAAGGGGACTATATTTAGCTAAAGAGATTTTTGGACTAATGATGGTGAATGATTAGATGTGTTGACATTTCCTATAGAGTCAGACAGTACAGAAGAGGCCTTCAGTCCACTAAGACTGCCCTGAGAAAAATGAATCTAAATCTACACCAGTCTCACTTCAAACAGGTGGCTCATAGCCGTGAATGTCTTAATATTTCAACTTTTATTTGTACCTATTAAAGCAGAATAAGCCATGCATTGCAGAATTACAATTCAAAGTGTGAGCTGGCCATTTTGGTGTTTGGGGATCTTTGCAAGTGCTTTTCAATATGTAATAGAATTTGACAATACGATGGAATCAAATTGCAAGCAAATTGCAGTAGAGACTATAATGAGCAAAAATCAAATGGCTGCTGGTAAACTACTTGTTCAGATTGCTGTGATTTCAACTGCATGTTTTATATGTTTTACAAATTCCTATTATTAATTAATATTTTCCTTTGCAGGAAGTGATGCAACTGGAGAAACACCTTGGAGGGCAACTTTTAGATGAGCCGAAGGTTCTTCACTTTAAAGACAGCTATCATAACTTACGACTTTCTATACATGATATCCAAAAATCTCTCTGGACAAGTAAGCTGCTGGACAGCTATCAGGTAAAGCCAGATTGGAATGGTCAATTGTTACAATCCAGATAGAGACAAATAACTTGAAAATATAGCAATTCCCTCAAAACCGACAAACAGGAATTTAAAAATTTTAACTGTGACAAAACACACAAAAATAACATAACTAAAAGATTAATAAAGAGGTATATTTCACTTTACATAGTTGATACAACAAAGATATGCCCCATTTATTTATAAGCGTTTGTCTTCCTTCCTGCACAAACATGCCATCAGCTACAATCTCATAGGCTTTCCAAACCAGCTTCCACTACATAGTTTGTTCAATCCACAATCCTTTAACAATCCTGTCTTCACCTCTCTACTCTTTCCAGTTGAATAGAATGCATAGTAGCACAATTCATGATATGGAGGTGCTGGTATTGGACTGGGGTGTACAAAGTTAAAAACGACACAACACCAACTTATAGTCCAGGTTTAATTGGAAGCACTAGCTTTCATAGTGCTGCTCCTTCATCACAACTACCTGATGAAGGAGCAATGCTCTGAACGCTAGTGCTTCCAATTAAACCTGTTGGACCATAACCTGGTGTTGTGTGATTTTTAACATAGCAACGTAAGGATTGCTTTATTCTCAGACACAGGTTTAAATATCAAGATCAGTTTGAAGACTGTCAAACAGTAGACTGATGAGTGAAGAGAGAGCCTTGCTTATTTCATTTTTACACATTTTCTTTTAGCATGTTTGAACTATGAAGCGCTGAACTCCTTTGTCATTTACATTATGCTACTTAAATGTTTGTCTCCAGACATTCTCCAGTCACACAGGTATTTCTTGGAACTTAATGTGATAATGTCATAATTAGTGAAACTAATGTGATTTCAGAACAATTCCCTAACCCACTTTGGTCTTCCAGCACATGGATTATCGTACCATAAGCATGCAACATATTTAAAATAAGTGCACTTTTGTTTTCCAAGTACAGGTATTGGTAATGCCTTCAGTAATTTTCTTTCAGCATTTAATGACGTTCCACACAAGACATTGTTAGGATAAATAGTAGTGTGTGGAATTAGAGGCAGTCCATTGACGTGTAGGAAATTGGTTAGGGGGGAGGTTCGCTTTAAAGATAATGGACTGAAAACAAGCTGTGAATCACATAAATGAGAAACCCAGACTCAGAAGAGCTTTTGGAAATGGTGCTGCATTCAAACAGACCTTATTTTCACTGTTTTCCAAAGGCCTTATCACAAGGAGCCACACATTTTACAGAGGACACGTAAGATCTCACTTTTGATAATCCTGAAGACTGTTCATGCAGAGGTGTATCTGATAAGTGTGTGTGGTTCAAAGTCTCAAAACCCATTTATCTCATTGGGATCTATTGGGATGTATTTTAATAGTTTTAAGAGCTATTAAATGAATAGCAGTTTTTATTGTGAATAGTAATTTTTTTATTTGACAACAGATTGATCATCTAAGAGAGGTTAACATTTTTGAGTTTCATAAAGGAGAGATTTATTTTCTGTAGCATGCATATGAATGAAAGCACTCTTAGATTCTTAGAGGTATTTCATCTCCCCATGGTTGCAGAGATTTGACCAGACTGGGTAAATAGCTGTGGAGGTAACATAGGAGTATGAGGGAGCTTGGAAATGGCATGAGGACATGAGGGGTCATTGACAAGGTAAGCAATATACAAGGAGTCTTTGAGGTAACATGAAGATGAATTAGTAGGAATGGAAGCGGTGAGGGGTGTGGACTAGAAGGTCAAACAGTCTTTTATTCGACTGGACCAAGGTTTCATAGAATCAGCCTGCCCTGGTATTTACCTGCATATGGGGTAACCTTCAAACTTCATCCAAAGCAGAAAGACCCTCCATCCAGCCTCCACACTGGAAGGAAAATCGTTTGTGGTGTTTGCTTTCATTTCCCAACCAAAAGCTTCTCTTCTCATTGATGAAAGTCTGGCCCTAGACTTGCACTTCCTAAGTATGAAAGATGACAGATGATTCAGTTGAGATAATGAAAGTGAAGAAGGTATTCATAGAAGGAGAAAAACTCACTACTCTGCTGGTGGAGTCCAGAGCAAGGAGACATAACTTGAAAATTAGAGTTTTTATAATTTCAAATATATACTTTATTCATAAAAAAATCTCTATGTGCATATACATGGTCACAAATGCAATTTGGTTCTGTACAGTTGCTTATCAAGTCAACAAAAGAAACATTGCACTTTGACTCCATCCAAAAAACCAAAGAACTCTCTGACACACACAATGCTAATATTTGCATATACTTGAGACACTGGCAGGGTTTGATGACTGAACAGACCCCCATTTACCTTCAGTGGGAAGACCTCAGACAATGGTCATTCCCCATTGCATCTTGGTGGGAGCTCCCTCAAGCTTCAGTGCACCCCTCAAGCTTCAGCGAATGTGCTCGTCTGCAGCACTCAGTTAGGGTCAACTCCTTGTTCTGGAAAACCAATGAGTTTTGGGCAGACAAAAGAGCATGTTACACCAAGTTGATGGTTGTCCAGTTATATTTGCCTCGGTGTGTATCCCAGGGAACAGACAGATCACCAAACCCTGCGTCACAGAGCTACTGGGGATGAAACTCAACAAAAACCATTCTATCTTTCTCTAGACTTCCAGTGCAAAGGCACATTCCGGAGGGAGATGTGTGACAGTCTCAAACTCCCACCCCTTCCCCCGCAGCTGCTTTGAGGGCAGCATAAGACCATAAGACCATAAGGCATAGGAGTGGAAGTCAGGTCATTTGGCCCATCGAGTCCACTCCATAATAAAATCATGGCTGATGGGCATTTCAACTCCACTTACCAGCATTCTCCCCGTAGCCCTTAATTCATCGTGACATCAAGAATCTATCAATCTGTGCCTTGAAGACATTTAGCGTCCTGACCTCCACTGCACTCTGCGGCAATGAATTCCACAGGCCCACCACTCTCTGGCTGAAGAAATGTCTCCGCATTTCTGTTCTGAATTGACCCCCTCTAATTCTAAGGCTGTGTCCACGGGCCCTAGTCTCCTCGCCTAACAAAAACAATTTCCTAGCGTCCACCCTTTCCAAACCATGTATTATCTTGTAAGTTTCTATTAAGTCTCCCCTCAATCTTCTAAACTTCAATGAATACAATCCCAGGATCCTCAGCCGTTCCTCGTATGTTAGACCAACCATTCCAGGGATCATCCGTGAGAATCTCCGCTGGACACGTTCCAGTGCCAGTATGTCCTTCCTGAGGTGTGGGGACCAAAACTGGACACGGTACTCCAAATGGGGCCTAATCAGAGCTTTATAAAGTCTCAGTAGCACAATGGTGCTTTTATATTCCAACCCTCTTGAGATAAATGACAACATTGCATTCGCTTTCTTAATCACGGACTCAACCTGCATGTGGTAGTGCAGAGTCACTGGACGTACATAAAGGATCTCACTGGTAGTGTCCTTCTTTCCATTGGTTAAGCAATGTCTTGGTGCTTGTTAAAAAGTTTGGGATTAGAGTTGGGCTATCCAGAGGTGATATGAGGAAGTATTTTTTTCACTGTGAAGTAAGTGAAAATAGATCTCTCTTTCACTAACCATTGTTGAAGCAATGTTGTTAAATCTTTTGTAACAGGGTTGATTCTTTTTAATAAGTGAGAATATTATTGAGTAAGCAATCGTGAAAGTAGATGGAGTTAAAATACAGGTCATTATTCAATTCTCATAAAAATAATAACAAGTAATTTAAATTTTAATTCGCGGGCTGATCTCCCATGACACTTGTAAGTGATAAAGCTAAGGTAAATGCACTATTCAAATCAAGTAGTGCTAATGGCCAGAGGGGTAATTATCCCAAGGTGATGGCATGGGGACAAAGTCAGTTACAATAAGAGAAAAGGAAGAGACAAAAGTAGAGGTTGAGTGTGAACTTGGAAGTGTAGGAAGGATGACACAGTTGAATGTGTAGATTTGGGAGTTGGCGAGTAAACCAATGACCTATTGTGCTTAGAATGGATTGTGATGTTGTTGGGAATTATGAAGTCTGGTGAGAAGAAGGGGAGGAGGAGTAGAAGATATATGGTGTAAGATAAAGTTAAAAATCACTCAACACCAGGCTAAACCCCAACAGGTTTATTGTGAAGAACTAGCTTTTGGGGTGCCACTCCAACTTTAGGTAGTTATGGAGTAGGACCATAAGACACAGAATTTACAGCATTCTGTATATATTCTATAAATTCAGTGTCTTATGGTCTTACTCCACAACTACCTGATGAAGGAGCAGCACTCTGAAAGCTAGTTCTTCCAAATAAACCTGGTGGACTATAACCTGGTGTTGTGTGATTTTTAACTTTGTCCACCCCAGTCCAACACCAGCTCCTCCACAGCATGGTGTAGGATAGACAAGAAAAGAAGAAAGGAAAAGGATTGGGGTCTTGGTTCAGAAGACGAAGAAAGTGTGGAAAGAGAGGGGTGATCATATGGACATTTAAGGACTCAATGGACAGAAGGTAGGTGGACCATCCAATCTGGTCCCCAGGCCCACTATTAAAATTTCAGTTGGGGATACCACCTACTTTAGTCATGAGCCATCCTGGCGGGAAGTGTTAAAATGAGCCAAATATGTCAAGGAAGGTGAAGATTGGCTGCAGATGGGGGAGAAACATAAACCAGGTGAATTATTACATCCAACAAAGGCTAGATTACGAATCAGAATCAACAGGAGCCAAATAACCCCAACCTGGCAATGCCCATCTCAACTGATCTCGAATGTCCTGTGACCCAACTTGCCATGCTGGTCACCTCTCGCCCTGCCCTCTAACTTTAGGGAGGGTGGAGTTCAGGATCAGTATGCTGCCACATGATATTGACTGAGTCACATTGTACTTAATGGATTACAAAACATTAATCTCACAATAACACATACAAGCAAAGGAGCCTGACACGGTGGTGGGCAAGTTGTTGGAGGGAATCCTGAAGGATAGTATGTACATGTATTTGGAAAGGTAAGGACTGATTAGGGATAGTCAACATGGTTTTGTGCATGGGAAATCATGTCTCACAAACTTGATTCAGTTTTTTGAAGGGGTAACAAAGAGGATTGGTGAGGGAAGAGCGGTAGATTGATCTATATGGGCTTCAGTAAGGCATTTGACAAGGTTCCCTATGGGAAACTGGTTAGCAAGGTTGGATCTCATGGAATACAGGGAGCACTAGCTGTTTGGATATAGAACTGGCTTAAAGATAGAAGACAGAGGGTGGTGGTGGAGGGTTGTTTTTCAGACTCGAGGCCTGTGACCACTGGAGTGCCGCAAGGATCGGTGCTGGTTCCTCTACTATTCGTCATTTATATAAATGATTTTGATGTGAACACAAGAGGTATAGTTAGTAAGTTTGCAGATGAAACCAACATTGGAGTTAGTGGACAGTGAAGAAGGTTACCTCAGATTGCAATGGGATCTTGATTAGATGGGCCATTGGGCTTAGTAGTGGCAGATGGAGTTTAATTTAGATAAATGTGAGATGCTGCACTTTGGGAAAGCAAATCTTAGCAGGACTTATATACTTAATGGTAAGGTCCTAGGGAGTGTTGCTGAACAAAGAGACCTTGGAGTGCAGGTTCATAGCTCCTTGAAAGTGGAGTCGCAAGTAGATGGGATAGTGAAGAAGGCATTTGCATGCTTTCCTTTATTGGTCAGAATATTGAGTACAGGAGTTGGGAGGTCATGATGCGGCTATACAGGACATTGGTTAGGCCACTTTTAGAATATAGCATGCAGTTCTGGACTCCTTCCTATTGGAAAGATATGATGAAACTTGAAAGGGTTCAGAAAAGATTTACAAGGATGTTGCCAGGGTTGGAGGATTTGAGCTATAGGGAGAGGTTGAGTAGGTTAGTGCTGTTTTGTCTGGAGCATCAGAGGCTGATGGGTGAACTTATCGAGGTTTATAAAATTATGAAGGGCATGGATACGGTAAATAGACAAAATCTTTTCCTTGGGGTGGGGGAGTCCAGAACTAGAGGGAATAGATTTAGGGTGAGCGAGGAAAAATATAAAAGAGACCTAACGGGCAACTTTTTCACGTAGAGGGTGGTACATGTATAGAACGAGCTGCCAGAGGAAGTGGTGGAGGCTGGTACAATTACAACATTTAAAAGGCAATCGAATGGGTCTATGAATAGGAACAGTTTGAAGGGATATGGCCCAAATGCTGGCAGGTGGGACTAGAATGGGTTGGAATATCTAGTTGGACGAGTTGAACCGAAGGGTTTGTTTCCGTGCTGTACATCTCTATGACTCCATGACAGTTAAGATTTTTGACATGAATGAAAAATAAACTAATGGTTGCTTAAACAGTGAACTCAAAGTGTACTTGGGCTCTCATGACACACCAGACTTCTCTGGGTCAGGAGGCCCCAGTTCAATCTCACCTGCTCCAATAGTGTGTAATAACATCTCTGAACAACTTGCTTAAAAAAATACATACCTGGTCACTGATTAGCGAAGTTACTTAAAATTTTCAGAAAGCATACTGAAGGAAATGATGAGAATGCAGGATTTATCATGCAAATATTCAAGATGAGTCCCTGTGCTGTACATTATTATTATTATGCATTCAAGAAAACCGTGTGTCCTGAGAAGCCCTACTAGTGCAAGGAATGAAGATTTGCCTACTGATTAATTTAGATTGAAGGCCTTGGAGCTTATTTCAATATATATTATTTACCACAGTGTAGTGAGTTTTCATCCAACTCATGGAGCAATATGTAAATGCAGATAATGTAATTAAGATTGGAACAAAAACAGCATTGTTTGATAAAATCTATGTGAATTGCATCTCCTGTTGACTTAGTACAGAATTAACTTAAATCAGATCACATCTGTGTCCTTTCAATTTTTAAAAAATGTCTTCATTGTCAGGGTGTAGCAAAATATTTATCACTCATAGACTGAAGTGGCTCAATAAGGCAGTTCTCCACCACCTTCTCCAAGGCAACTCAAGGCAAGAAATGTTGGCAAGTGAATAAAACAAAACTGTATGGTGTAGATAAGTCGACCAGGCCTTGACATGCATGTGGTTGGAGGGCAAATTCTCATGAGCCACCGAAACACCCAAGAAAATTCAACTGCGGGGCAACCAATCACAGAAAAGATGTCCCCATGAATAGAACATACAGGATTGGTGAGATGCTCTTCCTTTAATTACAAACTATTTTGTTCCCATGCTTGCTGCTGATAGGTTCATAAGTTAGCCAGCCACCAGAAGAAGTGGAAGAGATCCAACCCGTGACTGCAAGAGCTGCAGGCAGTGAGGTGTATAGGTGCTGGCACTACGGGAGTCGCTGTTGGAACTGTGGGTTGTGCGTTGTGTTGGCTCCTGGATACAGTTGACTGCTGGATCTAGAGGGGAGATGACAAGTTGATAGAAGTGAGCTTCCTGCACAAGTGTAGCATCATTTGTGTGACAGTTTTGGGTGTGATTGAAATTTGGATTTTTATGCCATTTTACTGGAACACACTGAAGCACAATGTATAATTTGTTAAAAGCATTCTTTGATAGCAACTTCCCTGCATCTATATATTGCATGATGATAAATAGCTTTTTAATGAAATGATTTCTAAGACTACGTGGGAAAATTATTTTCTTGCAATAAAATGCAAAATTACTGTAATTTAACAGCAATTACATTAAAGATTTGACTTTTGATTAAAACAATCTTAATCAAATGAATTGAGCCCTTTGTCAGTCAGACGTCTAAGTGACAACATAAAAAGAAAGAAGTGAGTGTTAAAGAAATAATCTTTCTGCATTTATGATGTCTGAATTGAGTTATTATTTCCTTACGATCAATTACCCTCATCTGTTATATGTAATTTTATTCAAATCACTTAAAATGACATTGTTGCCAGCCATTTGAATCTTGTCTGTTAAACAACGCCTTTAAAATTTTACTATTTTTAAAATGCATGAGAAATATATGTAGAATTTCTCAATTCCATAAGAATACCTTGAAGAATAAGCAAAATAACTGTAGCTTAAAATAATAGAATAAATGAGTAGGTTCTGGTTAAAATGCTTGTTCTTTATAGGTTGAAAATATTGCTTTTCAGAGTATTCTGTGGTAGAGCCTCCTCCATGCAGAAACGCTTTGGGGTCACTGAAGCAATCTTCCTTCAAGTGGGTGCATTGTTTGTATTCAGAGGGTGGTGGAACAAGATTTGGCAGAAGTTGTAAGATGGGTTTTTGATAAATATTTTAAGGGGAAAACAAGTCGCAGAGACATGAGGCAGTAACAGAATATTAGTTTAGCTCTTTGAAAAAAAACAATTGGCCTTCTTCCATCCTATAGTATTTCATGATTTGATAAGTGAACTCAGATTGACTTTAGATCATTACATAATTATCATTTGTTTGTTACACATGCTCACCGAATAATACCTGCTTTATTTCATTTTTTGTAGGAAATTCCATTTTATCACATTTGGAATGGCTGTCAAAGGAACCTGCATTGTACCTTCACTCTGGAGCGGTATAGTCTGTCCACAACCGAACTCATTGGTAAAATTTGGGTTTGGCAAGTTGAAGGAGAAGGGCAAAGTTTTCACATTCATTTCAACTTTCTGAAGGTGAGAAATTACAAAATAATTTCTAATGTATTTCATTGCATGAAGCAGATCTATGTAGCTTAGTACAATTTATCGAATTGAACAGTATTTCTGTACTCACAAAACATAGAATCAGAGAATCCCGACAGGCTGGAAGCAGGCCATTTGGCCCATCGAGGCCACACTTGACCCTCTAAGAAAGGTCTGGATTTTAATCCTCGCCTTCGGTTATAATTGTATATTTTTCTATATTTCAATTAATTTCCATGGCTTTTGGCCAGTGCTAATACGTTAATGGATTGAAATGGAATAAACTGGAGCAAGTCACAGAAATAGCTTTACATATAACAGAATAGTGATGGTCAGATGACCACAAAAAATGCTTATAATGCTCTTTTCCATCATTCCTGTGAGTAGGAAAATGGATGGAGTGTTAACAGAAAATTATTTAAACGTCAAGACTTTTTCTTTTATCGTTAATATATTTGATATCCTGTTTTTGGTTGCTGTATTGTGATAAAATATGCTTGGCCTAGCATCAGTAAATTTACTTCTGTTTATTGACTAATTGAATACTATAAAATTGCTCGATTAGATGGAAAGAAACTCCATCCCTTCCTCCTTGACTTAGTAAATCCCAGAGTTAAACAGACCCAGGCCTTGTCATTTGTAGCAATTCAGATCATCATTGTAACACTGTCAGTTACCTACAAGATTAGTGAATGGAGTAGCACCAAAATTTGTCAATATTTACACAAGAATACTCTGAATTCCTGAACCTCCATGTAGCTTTATTATTGAGCCAAAACATTAGTGCAAAGTCTCAGAAATTCCTGAGGGCTGCCAATCACCTTAAAAGTTCAAACTGATGACATCGTCACATGCACTCATATGCCATATTGATGAAGGCATTATTAAGATATAATGAATGTTTACCGGAGATACACAGAGCAAATTATTGTGTCAGTGTAACTCTGAAATGACAACAACACTGCCATTTCAGAATGAACACTCTAGCTAATGGTATCTTTTAATCAGGCATTTCTGCACTGTAACTACATTACCTCCACCACATGCAACATTTAAAAGAATGAAGTTAAAAATCACAGGTTAAAGTCCAACAGGTTATTTGCAAGTACAAACTTTCAGAGCGCTGCACCTTCATCGAGTAGATAGTTAAATTTAAAAGTATATTAACTCTTTCAGGTTAGTTGTGGATTGATTTCTGCTGGCTTCTGCTACAATTATACAAGTCTTTGGTGTTTTCTAGAGTTGTATAAAGTTACTAAACTTTACAAAGAATGCTGCCGCAGGTGTTGAAGGTGCAAACAGAAACAAAAGGGGCAGCTGCACAAACCTGTTGCTCTCAGACATGGGATGCCAAGTATTAATCTGAGAATACAGCATGATACAGGCCGATATGGAGAGGGCACAGACAAGAGGAGGATAAAACAGACTCTCAGCGGGGGACCAAATTTCAGAAATTCTTCCATTACCAAGTTTGCAGCAGGGAAGGGTTTGTGAACTGTACTTGCTCTTTCTGTGCTTAAAGTGGAGATATTTTCAATATCTTACAATCAAATAAAGCATTAGGAAGATCACGGAGACTATCTCTTCAATGAAAGCTTGAATGTAATTCATTCTGTCCTGCTAGAAAGCAGAAGGCCAAGTGAGCAAGCTTCTTCATGAGAATGGCAGTCCTCCTGATGATTCCAAGTGCAATTAACTGCCCCCACATCGCTTTGCAGGTGAGCGTTCAACTTTGAAATGCACCAAAACTAAATGGGATTGCACTCTCTAAACAGCTAGCTGGTGTGTGACCATGGCCAATGAGTATAAAGCTGGTCAAAGCCTGTATCCTCGTAGTGGTCTTGCTGGCTTCATTCTTGCAATCACTTGTGCCAGCTGCATTTTTGTCAACATGGCAAACCAAAAGATGATAAATAATTGGATGATAAGTATACTGATTCTATTGTATGACCCATGCACGTTTGAAGAGCACTAATGCAATGAAAGCTATACTATCACAATAATGGATGGAACATAGGCTTGCCAATGTTAATTTTCTTTTAGGTTGTATTGTAGTTGGGTACAGAAATGGACTAAAAAGCTCACCACACTTTCCTTCCTGGAAAGGATGCTTTTCTGAGTGAACCCTAATGTAAAGTCATTGTCAGATTCCTCAACTTTCCTTGACTTTCAGAATGTCTTCTGGCCATTCTACCAATATACCTAGCACGTCATTGTGTTTCTCCAGTCTACTCCAACAAATTGCTCACCCCAGTATGGTGCAGCAGAATTTGTTTTGCAATACCTCCCTCTGGAACCATTTTCTGCAATCTGGCTGAGGGCCACTTGTGTCTAGTGTTTAATCACATGAAGTTCCTGCCTCTACGCTATCCTTGAAATAATGTGCAATGTCAGTATGAGTTGCTGACACTGAATAGTAACAGAGCGACAGTGCTTCTGCACCATCAATGTCTTGCTGCTCTCTCATCACAGCTATCTGGGTCCCACTCCTTTCTGAGTGCATATTTGAACAGTCTCCTGGTTCCCTAAAGGCCAACTTGCTTCAGAAAGGCCTTCAGTGCAAGAACCTTGAAGTTCATCGCTCCCATGTTGTGTCATGCCAGTGTGACTTGTACAAACGCAGTTGTCACTTCTTTAATTCATGTGGAAAGTTTTAGCCTGTGCTAATGTCTGATGATTTTAGACGTCTTGCTGAGTTATAGAGTCACTCAGCAGTGCAGTAAGTGCTGAATTCACACAAGAAGCATGAAATTTTATACTGCCTGCATCATGGGAGTTGGATAATCATACTTAGCGAGGCCTGAGCCCATTTCAGAGGCTATGCAACTTAACCAGTTGTGACTTTTAAATAGCATTCCTACACAGTTTTTCCTTTTTTATTCTGGTTCCCAAATGTTTGAAATTTAGGTTTCACAGTTATCTCCATCTGCAACTTACTATGCAATATAAAATAAAATAGAAATGAAATCACTTTTAATTTGTCAAAAACTGATCTTTTCATTAAATTTTTAGATCATATATCTTGAATTATGCTTGAATATTGTATCATCTAAATTACAAAAATGGCATTTGATTGAATTGAATTGAATTTATTGTCATGTGTACCAAGGCACAGTGAAAAGCTTTGTCTTACGAGCAATACAGGCAGTTCACAGAATTAAGTAACATAGATAGTAAATAATAGATAAACAGCGGCAAAAACAAAAACACAGGTGTAGGCGAATGCTAAGAGTTTGAGAGTCCATTCAGTATTCAAACAGTAGGGTAGAAACTGTCTTGAAACTGGCTGGTACGTGTTCAGGCTTCTGTACTTTCTCCCTGATGGCAGAGGTTGTAGAAAAGCATTGAAAGGGTGTGATGGATCTTTGAGAAGGCTGGCAGCCTTTCCCTGAGAGTGGGCCTGGTAGATGGAATCTGTAGATGGGAGTTTGACCTTTGTGAATGTCTGGGCTGAGTTCACCACTCTATGTAACTGTCTCCAGTTTGAATGGTGCAGTTACCGTACCAGGTAGTGATATATCCAGACAGAATGCTCTCAATGGCATACCTATAAAAGTTGGCAAGAGTATTCGCCATCATGCCAAATTGTCTCAGCTGCCTGAGGAAGAAGAGACATTTTTGGGCCCTTGTAACCAGTGCATCTACATGAAGAGTCCAAGAAAGCTTGTTGTTGACGACCACTCTCAGGAGTTTGACACTCTCCATGTGTTCCACCTCTGTGCTGTTAATGTGTAGGGGGGCATGAGTAGCAACCACTGAAAGTCAATAATGAGTTCCTTGGTTTTGCTGGCATCAAGAGCTAGGTTGTTCTCAGTGCATCATTCTTCCAGGTCTTCCACCTCCTGTCTATAGTCTGTTTCACCTCTGAGATTTGACCAATTATGGTGGTGTCATCAGCGAACTTGTAAATGGCATTAGTCTGGTATTTGGCGATGCAGTCATGGATATACAATGAGTACAGTAGGGGGCTGAGTACACACCCCTGGGGGGCTCCAGTGTTGAGTTAGTGAGGATGAAATATTGTCCCCAATCTTCACTGATCACGGCCTGTGGGTCAGGAAACTGAGGATCCAGTTGCAGAGACTGGGGCTTAGTTCGAGATCACTGAGTTTAGCAATCTGTCTTGAGGGCATAATAGTATTGAAGGCTGAACTGTAGTCACTGAGTAGGATTCTTACGTAGCTGTTCTTGGTGTCAAGATGTTCTAGGGAGGAGTGAAGGGCAAGTTATGTGGCACCTGACGTGGATCTGTTTGTCCGATAGGCAAATTGGAGTGGGTCAAGAGTAGTGGGGAGGCTGGAGTTGATTAATGCCATGACCAGCCTTTCAAAGCACTTCATGACCATCAAAGTTATGGCCACTGGGCGGTAGTCATTAAGACATGTTGCGTGAGCCTCCTTTAGCACAGGGATGATGTTGGCCCTCTTGAAACAGGCAGAAACAGTGGCCTGCTGCAGGGACAGGTTGAAGATGTCCAAGAAGACCTCTGCCAGTTGATCTACTCATGCTCTGAGTGCACGGCCTGGTATTCCGTCTGGTCCCATCGTTTTCTTTGGATTCACACAACGGAAAACTGATCTGACCTCTGATGCAGTGACTGTTGTGATAGGTTTGTCAGTACTTGTTGGAATAGGTCTTTCCTCTCCGCTGTAATTCTGCTCCAAGTGAGCATAGACGGCCTTGATACGATCTGGGAGGGATGTGTCATCGTCTGCTATCTTGTGCTGTGAGTCATGACCTACCTTTCACAAAACCGTGTTGACTATCTCTAAACAACTTATTCCTCTCTAGATGATTATAAATCCTATCTCTTAAAACCTTTTCCAAAGCTATAACCTTTTCCAACCGAAGTAAAACTAACTGGGCTATAGTTATGAGGGTTGACTCTATTCCCCTTTTTGAACATTTGCTATCCTCCAGTCTTCTGGCACTATTCCTGAAGACAATGGCAACATATAAAGATGAAAGTCAAAGGCTCTGCAACCCCTTCTCTGGCTTCCCAGAGAATCCTAGGATAAATCCCATCCAGCCCAGGGGACTTAACTATTTTTACACTTGCCAGAATTGCTAACACCTCCTCCTTGTGAACCTCAATCCCAACTAGTCTAATAGTGTGTATCTCAGTATTCTCCTCGGTAACATTGTCTTTTTTCCAATGGGAATACTAGTGAAAAATATTCATTTAGCACTTTCCCTATCTCCTCGCTCTCCACTTTCCATTGCTATCCTTGATTGGCCCTAATCTTTCTCTCATCATTTGTTTAAACCTGATATACCTATAGAAAGCTTTAGGGATTTCCTTAATCCTATCTGATAACGACTTCTCATGTCCCCTCCTGGCTCTTCGTGGCTCTCTCTTTAGGTCTTTCCTGGCTAATTTATAACTCTCAAGCATCCTAACTGAGCCTTCCATGTCTCATCCTAACATGAGCCTCTTCTTCCTCTTGACAAGAGATTCAACTTCTTTGGTAAACCAAGGCTCCCTTGCTTGACCACTTCCTCCCTGCCTGACAAGTACATACTTATCAAGGGCACACAGTAGCTGTTCCTTGAATAAACTCCACATTTCAATTGTGCCTTGAGAAGAAACCCAGTGAAGGGAGGATGAGGCAACCAGGGCTGGGAAGGGAAAACAGGGACAGCATAAAAGCAAAAGAAAAAGCACACTGTCTGGTGAAGATTAGTAAAAGTCAGAAGATGGGAAATCCATTAAAAGCTATCAGAGGACAATTTGAATGAAGTAATAAGGGAGCAAGAAGTTAACTTTGGGGATAGGCTAGCTGATAGTATCAAAGAAGATAGCAAGAGTTTTCTTTGAGATGCATCAAAGGTAAGAGAGAGGCAAGAGTGGACGTTATATCATTGGAAAATGAAGCTGTGGAAGTAGTAATGGGGAATAAAGAAGTGGCAGAGAAACTGAATAGATATTTTGCATAAGTCTTCACAGCGTAAGATATCAGAAACATGCCAGAACTTCAAGAGAGTCAAGGACGCAGAGGTGAGTGTAGTGGCCATTGCTAAGCAGAAGGTGCTGGGAAAGCTGAAAGTTCTGAAGTTGGATAAGACTTGTCATGAGAGGTTACAGGGTGTTCCATTGATTTTTTTCAACCCATCCAGCCTTTGTGCATAACGGTGGAGTATATAGACTAATTGATTTTTTTAAACACATGCAAGAGTGATTTATTAAACATTTCAGCCAGGTAATTTGGTCTTGAGTATAAAAAAGTATTCCTTTAGCACAATGATAAAGGCAGTGAATCAGCTGCAATTTTTTATGTTCTTGTAATTAAGCAATAGATGATCTCTCCGAGGTCACAGATTGCTTCCAGACAATTTAGACCTTAAGACCAAAAGATATAGGAACAGAATTAGGCCATTCAGCCCACTGTGTCTGTTTCTTCATTTTATCATGGCTGATATGTTGCTCAGTCCTATTCTTCTGCCTTCTCCCCGTAACTCTTGATCTTTTTACTGATGAAGAACCGTATCTATCTCTGTCCTAAAAACACTCAATGACTTGGCCTCCTCAGTCTTCTGAAGCATGGAGTTCCACAGGTTCACTACACTCAGGCTGAAGAAATTCTTCCTCGTGTTCGCTCTCAAGGACATCCATCATTCTGAGATTGTGCCTTCAGGTTCTAGTCTCTTCTCCTGGTGGAATCATCTTATCCACATCCACTCTCTGTCAGTATCTTGTAAGTTTCAATGAGATTAGCCCCCTCATGCTTCTAAACTCCATCAAATAAAAACCCAGAGTTCTCAACCGCTCCTCATATGACAAACCCTTCATCCTGGGGATCATTCTTGTATATCTCCTCTGGTCCCGCGTCATCACCAGCACAACCTTCCATAGATACTGGGCTCAAAACTGTGCACAATATTCCAAACGTGGTCTGCCCAGAGCCCTATAACAGCCTCAGAATCTCTGCTCTAATATTCTAGCCCTTTTGAAATGAATGCGGACATTGCATTTGCCTTTTGAACTGTGAAGGAATGATCTAAGATTCATGCTAACAAGAGTATTTATTTTCAAGAGATTTTAATGTCCTTCATAGCTTTTAGCAAAGCTGTGTTTCCTGTCTCTATCTTGTTTAACATGAAGCCTTTCCTGCTGGCATTAAACAACAATGTCTGGGGAGAGAAAACATTTGAAAATCGATTGATTTACTACTGCAATGCACGTGTTCTTTACACCTAAAATTGACATAATATAATGCCAGATATCAAATTTGGTGAAACAGTAGTTGTGAGTGAGTTTGGCTAGTTACCAGTTAAATGTCTGGATCGATAAACGCACAATGTGGTAAAATGGAATTTTGTTCAGAGCAATTGCCAGGTGATTCACAGAGCAATACTGACTGTTCAAAACAGGCAGAGATTAAGACTGCCACATAAACTATACTGGAAGTTCACAATATAATTATTTTTCTAATTGATGTAGAAGAAATAATATGGTCTTTGGAATGAAGGAAATGTTTAAGTTATTTTGTGGTGTGTGTTTGGCTTCAGTAGGTTATTGTAACTAATGAGGCCATACTTACGTTATCACTTATTATTTAAGAACTAAAAGTGGATAACATGGTGTTTGAAGATTCAACAAATGTTCATTATTTCATTAATAGATACAATAGTACATTCACAGGTACATCCATTTCTCAGCTGATTTAAAATTACTCGGTTACCAAGCATAGCATATTTCCATGTTTGTCATGCTTCAAGTGTCTGAGTTCAGATGGAGTCTGACACCTTAGGTTAGATGCAATAATAAAATGATAAGCGAATCTTTTAAAGGTATATTGACATGTAGTGTGAGACATAACAGCATTTTGTTGTCACCTGCCATCATAGAGGACATTGGGCAATTATGTAAATAGAAACGTATTCATACATTACCAAAGCAAACCTCTTAAGTAACAATAATATGAAGGAAATTGTAATGTGTGGATGCACTCCAACATCTGACACTCTTGGAGAAGGCAACTGATTACTAATGAATCCCAGTACAGAATCTTGGAATGTCTGCATACACATTGGCAAGAGCATGTTGTACTATGAAAGACTTCAGTGAACTTGACCTGCTCCCTTCCACTCACCCAAACAAATTGCTGCATTTATGCTTTTATATTGCTGGCGTAAAGGTTTCATGACATACTGAACCAGAGTTTCCACTTAGTCATCATTGGTGATTCAGGTTTAAATTATGTCCAAAGTCACATCAGTTCAGAATATCTTATTTCTTTGACTTCTGCTGAAACTTATTTGTATACTGCTGAATGTAAAACCAGTGCATTTCAGCAGGAATTTAGAAGTTCTTTTCAAAGTATTGTTTTTAAAACTTTTCTAATATACCTTATTAGTGATCTGGAACACACAAAAAAATTGTTTGTTTTGAGTTTCTGGCAAGCTCTTCATATGGGAACAATTAGTGGAAACCATTGACTTGGTCAGTATTGTGGACAAGGCCTGCTTCGAGTTTTAAGCTGACTAAAAACATTACAGAAACATAAATTACAACAAATGGAATTTGCACGTAAAATTCAGTAATTACTTGTACTGATTTCCCAACTGACATGCATTACACTAAATAAATTACTGCAGCCTAGAAAAAAACACTTAATAACCTTATTAGGCACTTAGAGTCATAGAGATGTACAGCATGGAAACAGACCCTTCAGTCCAACCCACCCATGCTGACCAGATATCCCAACCAATTGAGTCCCACCTGCCAGCACCGGCCCATATCCCTCCAAACCCTTCCTATTCATATACCAATCCAAATGCCTCTTAAATGTTGCAATTGTACCAGCCTCCACCACATCATCTGGCAGCTCATTTCATACACGATTTTTTGTTCTTTCGAATGGACAATAACTTAATCCTTTAGTTTCATAAAGAGTAATGAGTAATAATGTTGGAAGAGCAATACCTTTGCCTTCCATTTATCCTTCAGGAAGAATCAAGAATGATGCATGACTTTGTTCACAGCATTGAAGTAACACTCAAATGATTTTTAGCATCAACTAAAATTGAAAGCAATTGAAAGCTATCCACTGAAAAGGTTTTACTGACTATCCCATTTGGTGTTGTGACAGTTGAAACTTTTGCAATGAGGGAAATGCTGGTTGTGTGTAAAAACAATGAAATAAAGCTACTAATCTCCCTGCATTTATTTGGTAAATGTGGGAATTGCACTGTGGCAGTTTTCTCACAAATGCTTGTGATACTGGATAGTAGCTTTATGGGCATTATGAAAAAAAAACTTCAGAACACTTATTCTGTTCTGAAGGGCTCCTGTACTCATCTCCCATGAGGTTTAGAACCACATAGAAAATTGTCTTGGACAAAGTCTTAGGGAAGGAAAGGACCCTCTGTGTAAAATTAAAGAAGAATTACTTGTCGACCATTCATACACTTTTAACATTACAAGCACAGAAAAAAGATGTTGGATTAGAACTAGGACTCAGAAAGCAATTGCAATCAATAATAAGAGTTAACACATAAAACCCACAGGAAAGAGCCAGATATTGGAAAGATAATTGACATACCTGCCCTGTAAATATTTTACTTTCTTTTTATGTTCATGTCTGTATTGTGAATATATTAGGTTAATTAAAATTAG